>NC_080677.1:54957840-64957840 GCF_030445035.2 Dasypus novemcinctus
AGGGTCTCCAGGCATCTCCCGGCCACTTTGCCTTTTTTCTTTCTTTCTTTCCTTCCTGCATTTTATCTTAAGACCTGAAGCGCACTGTCGGCGGGGATCCTCCAGGGCTCCCTAGGCTGGGCAGCGGCGTTTTCTCTCCTCTCCCCCTCCCTTTCCCAGCCCGCCACGCTTAGCTTCTTATGCCTCGAGAGCCGGTTCAGTAACTATGAATTCGTTTTTAAGTGGCATGACTTGTTCCCCTCCTTTTAACAAGAAGTCCATTTTAACACGCGAATCCGTAACTGGATCCACGCTTTTACAAATCTACAGTGAATTAAAACTACAGAAAAAAAATTCAATAAAATGAAAGGGGGGCTATGTAAGAGGGAGATGTCTGAGGTGTATGGGGTGGAGAAAGAAGGGGAGGTCAGGGAGAGAGACGGTTCTGTTCTTTGCTTTCTCCGTGCGCCCGGGCTGCACGCGGGAGCCTTCCCGTAATGCTCTCCCAGCGAGCAGGTAGAGGTGGCAGTTTTATTGCCTTAAACACATTTACTTGCTGTTAACATGTGAAGGCGTCCCTTCCCCCCCACCCCCACCCCGCCGTGCGTATCCCTGTTTCTCCCTTTACGCTCGCAGGTGCACTGCTTTCCTCGTCGCTTCTTCGGTCTCTGGCGGCACCCAGACCCCGGCAGGCCGTGGAGCGGCGGGGAGAGAGTCCCAGCACTTGAGCGCTGGATCCAGGGCACCGCAACCTCTGTTCGCAAAGGGATTTTTCTTGTTTGCTTAATGCTGGAGGAAGCCGGGAAGGCTGAGATTGTCCCAGGTAGTAGCTGCAGGCTCTCCTCCCTCCCAAATTAGGTAGTGAATAAAATCCCGGCACTCTGTGCGCTAGTGGAGCTGCACTGAGGTGGCTTTCGTCAGGTATGGTAAAGGACCTGCTGGACAGCCCGGGGCGGGCTCAGGCAATCAAACTGACAGACTGGGGCAGGGGTGTGGAGCTAGCGAAGGGACTTTCCTGGCTTTATAGAGGTCTCTGTGCGCGCTTGCGGGATGGAATTCAAACGGCATGTAGGAGCATGGTGCTTTCCCGCCAGTCCCACGAAGAGCGTGCCGGAAAACCAATCTGACCCCACACGGCGCGCTAAGGTGTTGCGCTGCGAGTGGCCGCCACGTGTGGCTTCCGCTACCAGCCTCGGCACCACGAGTTCGCGCGCACAGGCCGCCTGAGGCGGGGACCGGCCCCCGCCATCATTTCTTTCCAGTTGAACCCGGCAACGCACCTTTCCAATATTCTCCCAGTGTCATGGGCGGCAATAAGGAGCCAAGGCTGGAATCACCCCTAGGCTGCCCTAGTCCAGTCCGTACCTCCAGCTCTTCTGGAGGAAAATGCTCCTGGGCTTTTCGGGGCCTCGCGGCGAACACACACACGGCAGGGGCTCCAGACTGCAGCGCCGGGTCCACCGCCAGTCGGGCCCTGGTTTCTACCCTGTATTTCTCCCAAAGAACCCGTGCCAGTCTTCGGGTGTGGGAGGAGAAGGGCAGGACCCATGAAGCCTGTTATTCAAAATAGAGGTAAATCCGTAATCTGGGGGGAGTCAGAGGCCTAAGTCTTTTAGGGCTTGTGTTTGGTGAGGGTCATATTCACCAAGAAGTTTAAGAGGCAGGATTTGAGGCCTAAGCTGCTTTTTGCTTTCTAAGGTGTTGAGGCTTTTGGGGCTAGTATTCCGGCTGTCAGTGTTATTTAGAGAAATACTTGAGTATTGCCAACACAAGGCCTCCTGTGTTGGCAGCCGGAGGTCACTGTGGGAGGGTTGGGCCTTTTGGATAGAGAATCTCTGACTGTTCCAGCTATGGGTGAATGTTTGTGCACACACGCAGCCTGGAAATACGTTTAGTGTCTGAGGTGGGCTTGCAGCCTCAGTGCACGGTAGAAGTACTATTCAAGCTGATCATGGCCTGGCTGGGTTTGGTTGCTAAGTTGGGCTCAGTTATCACGTTAATTCTAAAGAAATTACACCTGGATAAATAGCCTTTGAATTCAAAGAAATAACTAGGTATTAATTTACACAGCCATGTTAAGAACCTCCTTCTCAACTGGAGACATTAGTGGAAAAAATTCCTGCTAGCCTTCCTCATTCAGTGTAAAATTCTGTTTGTGTATGTGGGTCGGGAAGGGATGTGCTAGAAACCTGGATTCCCTCCCTGTCAACACCCACCTGTGAAAGGCTGGGGGCCAGTGAGGGTACTTCTAGGAGTAGCCAAAGGCATGTGGCTCGGAGAGAAAGCATTGAGATTTTGGTGCCTTTTTCTCCAGTGATAAAACTGTAGTACATATTAATACCTTACCCTCCCAAGCTCCCCAAAATCTAGTTAAAGAGTGAGCCCTTTGTATTCCACCCCCAGAAAGAGCCTCACTGAAGTCTGGAGGCAACATCTTCCTCATCTCCTCAGTCCACATCCCATGGCATTGGCCCACTAGGGCAAGCAGCACCCATAGAGAGTTCATAAAGTCTTCCTGGACTGTCCAATTTGGAGAACACTGACAAAAAGCATGTCTCAACCTGGAAGCTCCTGCTACAGGCATTTTCAAACCTGGAGTCCAGGTTAGTTATGACAGGGAAGTTATCCAGCTCCTCAAACTCAACACTATTTGCCTTCTGCCTGAGCCCAGTCTCAGCTGTGTTAGCATTTGAAGTTTTCTTAATAGTGGATGCTGATATACTGGATCAGGATTGATTCAGGAAAAAAACACACACACACACAAGATTTTACCGTCCCCATTTCCCCCCCTCACTTTCTTTCTCACTTTCTCTCTTTCATCTTTTAGCAAGCATAGAACCCCCCTCCCTAATACATAAACACTTTTTTTGCTCACTTCAGGAAAAATAAAACCTCAAGAATATTCAGATCTTTAGATTAAAACAAGATCCCAACACTGAGGCTGGTCTTTTAAATCTGTAGGATAAATCAAGACTGAACCCCTGCTCTCCACCCCCAATATTTACCCCGCTGAGAAATGTGGCAGGGTAAGGGGGAAAAGGAAAGGGTGTTAGGAGTCAGCTTTAATCAAACCAGTCTTTGGAAACCAGGACCCCCTGACCATTGGAAGATAAATGCAGCTCCAGAGAAGCAGGGAACGCATCAACAGGAAACAGTAGACTATTTTTAGGCATAATAAGGAGTTAACATAGCTAGTCAAGCTCTGCCTAAATGCCTGGAAGCATCTTCTGTTTAATTCCTTCATCCCTTCATCAGCACTAACAATAACAAAGTCACAGCAAACGCCTCAGCATTGAGGGAGAGCCAGGCTTGGGACAGCTCTTCAAGAAAATGGGATGAAAACATCTTCTTGCCATCATCCTGGCTCTGAGACAGTTCTCTTGTTTCAACAGAAAAATAAGTGGAAACCATTTTTCATTAGAGAGAGAGTTCTGTATCTGGCTAGCCTCGTGAAGTAAATGCACTGGTGATTTTCCCATTCATTCATGTTCGTGGGCATTTATTCCCTTTGTTAGGGAACATCCCAATTAAATGGGAAGGTAATTTATTAGTTTTTTAGCAAAGATTTTCCTTAGAGGGTAACAGATTTGAGAACCCTTAGAAGAAGTGGGGGTTGTTCTTAAAATCTCATTCTCCCAACTGTGCCCTTTCTCTTTTGTTGGGGACACATTCATTTTCTTACACATATCCAGGAAAAAGAAAGTGCTCCCCTCATCACCATTCTACCCAGGGAAATGGAATTGTTTTATAGTTTTACTAATTTTGTACAGAGAGCAAAAATGTTCCTCAGCCTTCTAATTTCCATCAAGTGGGGCCCTCCCAGTACAGAACTCAAAGCCTTTGGCTCTTTAAATGTTGTATTCCTTTGGCTGGCTCATATATTTCACTCCGCCCCCCCCCCCCCCCCCCCCCCCCCGCACTCCCCCTCCAAACACATGCTTTTTGGAGAGGGAAACAGGGAGATGGAAAAACCTAGGGGCACAGAATGAAAAGGAATAAAAGAGTGAACTAGAGAGACTGTGAGTCTGCTTGGGTTTGAGAATACCTCACCGTCAAGTTTTCTACTAGAACTTATTCGCTAGGTGCCAATGGCCCACAATGTCAGTTGTGCAACAAATAAACAAAATTAAGGCTGATAGAAGCAGCGCTCGCTGGGCAGTAAGTCTGCCTGGTGAGTTTTTACCCTGGGAGCTGGGGAAAAAATCCTAAATCCAAATACTAAACTATCCTCTAGTCCTCTCTACCCTTTCTCTCCCTTCTCTCCCCATTCCTCAGCCTTCTTTTCCCCAGAGCATCACGTTGCTGTCTCTCTAAACAGCTATCACATCTAAACTGGAGAATCCTTCAAAAACCACGAAAGAGGTCAACCTTCTTGGACAAACGAGCTCTTTGAAGAACGAGGCTGGGGAGATTCAAATGGCTTGGGCCCAAGAGTTAAGAAAGCCAGAGGAGCGTTTCAAGATTTCAGTTTAGCAGTCCCAAACAGACAGGCCGGCGTCCGGGGCTCTCCATGGGGCTGAGGTGAAAGAAGGGGCGAGGGACAGGAGCCTGGAGGGCGGGCAGAAACAGAGGGCGGCAGGAACGCCCGTGCCCGCAGCTGCCTCCCACACGCCGCCGTCTGCGGGGAACAAGGGGCCCGATAATGGAATTCAGGAGGCGGAGATCCTCCAAGAGCCAGCCACTGTCTTGTACAGATTTGTAGAGAAACCCTCACTGTAATTAAAACCGTACAGTCAGATTAATTCAATGTGTTGCTCGGCAGCGTTTTTAATAGTAAAAATCCGCTTTAAAATTGAATTAGGGTGGAAGAAAATTTTTGCGAGACTCCCCGGATTTGCCAGCTTTCATTGAAGCCAGTCCGGGCTGGGCTACGGCGGTGGCTGCACAGTATCTCCCGCTCCATTCCCCCAGACCCCGCACTGCCCCAGACTCGGGGGAAGTGGACGAGGACCTGGGGGGACTCATCAGTGCGGGTGCGGTTGACTGAACCACCGGAGCCAGGCCCAGGAGGAGCGCGCGACCTAGGGTTACCCTTCTGATCTCGGGGTTCGGCGCTACGCACAGATGTTGACACCTAGGATTCCCCTTCCTTTCCCACCCTCTCTGCGAAGCTTAAGGTTTCGGAAAGGTGGGGGGGGGGGCGGGGGGGCAGGGAAAGAAGAGGGCTCTTCTGTATCTTGAAGCAATATCCCCCGGGGTGTTCCCTTGTGAGGGAGGTTGAAGCCCTTCTCTGGCCACTGGGGTGACAGAGAGGAGAAAGTTGTGGTTCTCCCCAGCCACCCCCATTCCATCCCCCTTTCTCTTCTTGAAAGTCTTCCAAAAATTAAGAATAATATTTCAAGCGCGTTGTCAAATGTCTTCCAAGCTTTGGTTCGCTGCCTCCCCCTTCCCTCCTCACCCCTTATCCTTTGCATTTCAGGTGGTTATGAAATAAAAGTCAGTATTATTATGCTTTTTCCCTTTAAGGTTAGACACCTTGGAGCTGAAAATCTGCTCCAAAATCCTGGACGAGAGAGTGACTGAGCGCTAATGGGGGTGGCTCTTTTTTGAGAAGGGCTGGAGGCAGGGTTGGGGGAAAAGGAGACTGAGCCCCCTTTCTCCCGAGGCCAACACAGTTACCAGGCCCAGGAATGCTCCCTAGCACTAACCCCCCTCAGTCCCCGTCCCCCAAAACCTGAGATGCAAATTCCCTAAGGCGTTAGTCACATCATCAGGCCTGGGGAACAACAACCGCTGTGGGTCCCTGCTCCTCCAGCAACAGCGCACAGACGCTTTAATTGTCGCAAATTGTCACTCTGTCCCCTTTTCATTCTCTTGCTCCTTCGTTTATTTTTAGTACACTTCAAATGCCTACACACTTCCCTAGTAAGGAGAGCGGGGAGCAATTATTGCCTTTGCCTTCAGGGCCTGCTTTGCCAATCACTGAATGGAAATGGAGTAAACAGGGCGAAAAGCGAGGCGCGTTATTGGTCTTGCTTATTTCAGGTGGAGGGCGGTAAATAACTCTCCCTGTGGCCGCCTCCTCCTCGCGTCTTGGAACCCAGTTACCTGGAAGAAAGGAGACAGCACCCCCACCCTCCATCCTCCGCGTCACACCCTACCCCCTTGTGCGCAAAGTTTAACTTGAATCCAGCAAATCCCGCCAGAATTGGCAGGTTCCTCAGAGAGTGGTTAGGAAGAGAGTATTCCGGAGGGAGCCAGCTCTTAATGCGGCCGTGAATAGAATGACGCATCGCGCGCCAGCGCCTTTCCCACCTCCACGCAGGGAAATAGGTTCTTTTTCTCTGAGAGTTACGTGGGTGATCGCCGCCGAGCCCCCCGGGAGCCCTTCCTCCGCCCAGGAAAGCTTTTGGTTGGTTTAGAGCAGCTTCGGACAGTCTGTTAGGACGGCTACTGACGTTGTTACTCTAAATATTAGGCAGGAATTCTTAAAAGACAACTTTAAATTTCGAATTGAAGCGTTGTCATGAATGCGGCTCAGGATCACTCTGCAGGCTACGGCTCTCTTCTCTTGCACGGGACAAGCAGACAGGTCCGGGGTGGAGAGGGGGCAGGTGCCTGCAGCAGCAGCAGCCAAGGAGCGGGGTTGGGAATGGGGTGAATACAGCGTCCTGTAGATGGATCCGGAAACAAATCGTTGCAGGATTAACTTGTCGGTCTGCTGAATTGTCTCCAAGTGCAAAAGCAGCGTGGGCCGCGCCTGCCGGAGCAGGTTCAGGTTACTCGCGCGTCCTGGGCGCGTGGTCTCTCCCCTGCCCAGGCCAGCACTGCCAGGCCAGCCTGGGACCTGTAGCGCGCCGGGGTTCGCTGGCTGGTCATTTTAAAGGAACGCAGTGAGCATGAACCCCTCCATTCTTACGCACACATCCCTCCTAGTTCCTTTTTTATGAAAACATTTACAAAGGACCTAATTTCAGATCGTGGAAGTCAATTTTATGCTAAGATTTATTTTACAAAACGTGTAATCTTTCGAGGCTGGGAAGACGTTTAATTAAAACCATACTTTGACAAGTTGCATTTCAAAATGAAGTCACACCAGTGCGAAAGGCTAATTCATATTCAAGACACAGCCAGTAATTCAAGCTGTTTGAAAACTCCGGGCAGCAGGAACGCGCTGCTTGCTGTCCTAGCTATTTGCCCCAGGGCCCGGTGACTCCAAGGAGCCCTTCGCGAAGGCCCCCCACTCCTAGCTGCCCTCCTGTGGAACGGCTTCGGTAGGCTGCCTGGTCTTCAGAGAGGAGAGGGAAATACTTGGAGCACCGTTAGCGTCCCTAGGAAAACTGCTGTGGGACCGACAAGGTTCCCAGGAAGGCGGGACTCACCTTGGGAGCATGCTAGGGGAGAGGGAAAACCAAGTGACAAGAAGGAGCCTTAGGGGAAGTTCCCGAAGCCCCCTCTCCTGCTTGCCTTCTGGAAGTTACCCTCCACCTTGATGACCCAAAACGTGAGTGGTGTTTTTTGGAACCCCGACGTGTTTGTGGGCACAGCATCAGCCCTCAAGGAGGAGGCAGTTTTCGTTCCCAGAAGCCTCTGGTCTGTCAACTGTCAACTGTTGACTGGTCTGTCAACTTTTTGTAGTCACTGTAGTGGTCCTCCATAATCCCCCTCCTCACCTGACAGCCTTTTCCCAATAACTGGACCGTCCCAACTTAAATCAGAAGTTCAGCCCCACTTGGGAAGGGAAGGCGTTCTAAATTTCATTTGTTTACCAACAAGTCCTGTTGGCTACAGGTGCTAAAGGCCAGCCATCCCCTCTGGGAATGGGAAGAGCAAGTAGGTACCTTGAGGTCAGTACACAGGTGGGACAAGGAACCTGCAGGACAGTTTATAATTAAGAGGTGCTGGTAAAAAGCAGCTCCAGGGCTTTTTATCCTGTCAGTTTAGGAGAAAGAACTTAATTTGTTACAAAGACAATCCTAAAATGCAATTGTGATCAAGTTTGTTGCCGTATAAAAATATCAACTGACATTTATGCAAGTTCTGTATCTCCTGCTTTGCAAATAGACATGGTCGTTGGCAGCTATTTGCTTAAGCAGTATGCCAACTTGGTACTTATTGTCAAATAATATTGATTTTAGACTAACAGGTAAGACCCTGAGGTCACACTTTAGTGTCTTGCATTTAGAAGGGGGGAGGGGTCTCTGATTTCACACTCTCTCAGGGAAAAAAATGTTATAACAGTAGCCTTGGGGGTGAAAAAGAAAGACTGGGACACAAACAGAGGCACTGTTGGGATAGTTTTAAGCATCACATTGTTTGAACTGAATGTTAAAGAGTATGTAACTGATGAAATGCATTTGAAGCCTTATCCTACTTTGGAGATTTGTGAATTACTCAAAAGGAGAGAGGAACTGCAAATAATAACCCTCAATTGTTTTATTTTGGTGATAAACAATATTCTTCTCACAGGGCATGAGCACTGTCAGACAGGGGCTTTGGAGGCCCATTTGTGGGCAGTAATTCTAGGAGGGATAGGTAATGGGAAGAGTAGAGTCCTTAACAGCCATCAGGACCATTTGCAGTGAAGGCAGGCAGCATGCAGCCTTTGTGTGCAGAAAGGGCAGATTTGGTAATGTTTCCCAGATGGCCCATTCCTTCTGCAGTGTGGGAGAATCAACCTCATCAGTTTCCAACCTCAAAGCTTAGTGAGACCCAGATAGGGCAGAGATTCAATGCACTTTTCTACATTTCTAGCTTCCTCTGCCCTCCTATAATTATCCTCGTTTCACAGATTAGCAAGTTAACACATGGACCTCATCCTGTAGATCCCTTTGGTATCTGGGAGAGAAGTTGGCAGTGCAGGTATTTGGGTTCCGCATTTTCAGTACCACCATGTGTGGTTGGGTCTGGGGATACCAGAAAGAGTAGGGTTTGGTGTTGGTTACCCATGCTGAGCCTGCACATGTGATGTTTCTGCTTTTGAGGCTCGTTTGGTCAATGAGGTAGGTTCGATTTTCATGTGACAGATAAGGTTTTGAGAGATTCCGTTTTGTCCCAAGCCTCAAGGCTCAAAAGGCAGCAGCCTTAGGATTCCCTGATTTCCCACCAGTGATCTTTAAATACCGTTCTCTCTGCTACCTTCTAACTTTTTCTTTAATTTTGAACACGTTACACTTTCCTTCTAGTAAATGTATTTGTAGCTCCAAAATGTGTTAGTTCTCACAGAAATCACTCGCGCCTAGGCGAGAATCAATACTAAAACAGTGTTTATTTTTAAAGTGAGCTTGAAAGGCCTATTGTGGGGGAGCCGCGATGTCAATGTGACCCCGAGGCGTAGTAAGAGAGGGATTCTACGGGCAGCAGCTGTCCTACCCAGGCTCGGCCACAATTGGCTCACGTGTGTGCCTTATCATGCAAATCCGATGGCTCGGGCATGCGCGCTGCTTCCCTCGGGTTCCCGCCTTCCTCTCCTATTTGGGACCCAGACTTCCAGATGCTCAATAATTAGGTTTCCTCATTAAACAAAGGTTTCCCCATCACTTCCCTCCTTCCACCGTTCTCAGCCGCAGGAGCGCCTTACCAAATCAAGCTGATTACCCGCCCCGCCCCTACCTATCCTCAGGGCTTCTTAGGGTCCTCTGCTGGCATCGGATTCACTCTTAGTTTTAGGTCCCCTCCCTCATTCATCTATCCTTCCCGGCAATATTTTTAAAAATTCCCTACTGGTAGAACCGAGTGGGGAGAGGGCGTCAACAGCGATGCTCCGCGCCCCACTCAGCTTCACCCTCCCCGCCCCCGGGCCGCGTCATTTTCGATTCGGATTGCCTGAGTGTGGAAGGCCAAGTTGGCGGGGCCCTTGCGAAAACTCGACGGGCGGAAGAACCAGTCACCAGCAAAGACCGACCCTTCTCTCCCAGGCACCGGCCCAGGCCGCTAAGAATCCCAAGCCGGGCATTTGCTACCCCCTCCCCCTCCCCGCCCCAGTGTGTATGGGGTGCTGCTCTCAGCCTCTACCTCGGGGGAGAAGCGCACGACGCAGGGAACGTTTCCGGGAGGATCTTCTAAGCACCCCCAAACACCCTATGCCAGCACGAGACCCCAGGAATCCATCTCCTGCGACCAGGAGAATGGCTTTTTCCAGAAAGGGAGAAAGCGCCACTCTTAGGTTCAAAGTCGCCGCGGGAAAGCCCCGGGCTCTGCTCTGAGCTCTGCTCCACCCGCGCGCAGCATCGTGGCGAGGACCGCGCCCACACGCACTCCCCGAATCTCAGTCAGCTCGTTCTCCCTGGTGAAAACAGGCATTGCTCCTCTTGCTTTCAATTACTCTCAGCTTACCTGCAGGGCGAGCAGATTTGTATTTTCTCCACCAGAAATCTCCTGCCCAGGATTCCCCCAGATTCCCCTTCCCCCTCATCCGACCTTAACCAGGAGAAGGGCGAGATAGGGGTTTGGTTCTCTGATATGACACGAATAATTGTTGCATCATGTAACTGCCTACGTCTTGGTTTTAATTTGCGGCGAACCAAACAAAGATATTTGCAATTTAAAAATAAGCACTCGATTTAATAAATGGGTACATTGTGCAGGGAAGACTATCTCCCCCACCCCCACCCCTTTAGAAGACGTTATTAGCTCTGACAGCATGCCGCTCAGGTTTGCGCAGAGGATTTTGTAAAGGGATGACAGACAGGAAGGCCAGCAATCATGGGCTCCTTGGTCTGAAGCCTTTCCCCCCCTTCTTTTTTTCTTTCTTTCTTTCTTTTTTTTTTTTTTTTTATCAGAATGTTCTGTTCGATGCCATTTATCCTTGATGATAGAAAATTGCGCTGTTGCCAGGACGCTGCCGCTGCCGCTGAAATAGAGGGCAGGAGCCACATTTCCATTTTCCGGCTTGAAAGCTATTCAAATGAATTTGCAGAGAGGGGGGAAAAGCTAGCGATAAACAAATGAGAATAAATCGAGTTTCCCTTCCCATTCTTTACTTTAAATGGGTAGCTCTTCATTTCCGATATAAAGACTTTTTTGTTCATCAGTGTTTGGGAATATCTGGGAGATAGTGTAAACCAATGTACAATTTATTTTGGTGCTCTTAAAGTGGCTAACCACATAAACATTTAAAAAGAAGTTTATGTCTAAATAAATATAAGGTATAAGAATTATATATACATAGATCACAGACATATATACATACCTTCACCGCAATTCCAAACTACAATGGAAGATAAACTGTTACAGCACTGTTTCAATTTAATATAATTTGCAAGTAAGGCTGGCTGTGGTTGGTTATGAACTTCTTACTAGTCATATATGGATATGGTTAGGTGGGATAATTTTGAAAACTCAGATCCTGTGGTATATATTTCAGGACACCAATTGTCATATAAGTCTTAAGTAATTTGAATGTAACACCCCTTCTGCCAAAGATAAAAAGTCACCTTCAGTTAATGTATTTCTTTCAAGTTAATTTTCCAAATTTACCTTTGAAATTTTGTTTCTAAGTTAGGAAATACAAGTCAGAAGAGCTGTAGTCTAAAGGATGTGAACCAAAAAGTTGCTTTAAGCTTATGCTTCCTTGAGTAAAATTTAGATTTTTTGCTAGCTTAAAAAGATCTTATTAGAACTTAAGAGATCATGGCTAAATTATGACATTGTAAAAATGAGAACTTAAAAAATACAATTCATTAGCAAAGCCTGGACAGAAGCTATGAAACCTGCAGGACCCCCATTGTGTTTTAATAACTTTTATGAGTAATTTTATTTGAATAACTTTTATTAATTTCTAACTCTAAAGTTTGTTTCAAAGTCAAATACAGGCAATTAGAAATTTTTCAGCAATATAAAGGCCTTTAAAATACAGTGACTAATTATATTTGAGGTTTCAGCTAGTACTATCAACTATTTTTTAAAAACCCACCCTACAACATTTAAAATCTTAACATTTTTAAAAACGATTCGTGGGTCTCTCTGATTTCTACGTTTTTAGCCACATGGTGGAGGTTGAGCTGATGTTGAGGTTCTCAACTTTTCCAATAGAATTTTTGGGCACCTTCCTCCAGCAAGGCATGATTTCTAATTACTGGTTCCCAACAATTTTTATTCAGCTGAAAACTTCCCTCTTAAGAAATTACCATGAAAATGGAAAAACAATTATCGACATGGTTCAAATGAAGCAAGGGAATGGTCCAAGAAAGTCCAATTTGTTTGTGTTTGTTGTGGGGAAAACAATTGGAGGTGAGCATAGAGTGGTTAGGCACTGAAAGAGATTCCCCCCTCTTTTATCCTTTTAGCTCTGGTAATTGTATTCCGGACAAAAAGCCGGCTGCTTTTCCAGTAGAGGAGATTTACAAAGCTCGTTGGGTGAACTCCCCCTTCAGGTAGGAGCTGGGGGGCTGGCAGCGGGAGTTCGGCGCCGCTTGAACGCAGAAGAGAAGACGTAGGCCCTCTAGCCGGGCCTTCACTAGAGGGGACCCCCCTCAAACCACCCCCGCTCCCCCCCTCCCCGGTGCTCTAGAAAGGGCCGCAGCCCAAACTCCCCGAGACTCTGCACTGGACAGGCGTAAGAGGCGGTACGCAAAAGGAGGTGGAACCACCTTGGGTGCAGGTCCCCACTTGGAACCGCAGGCGTGCAGTGTCCGCTTCCCTCCCGCGTCAACCCTGCGGTGTCTTGGTTTCGGGCACTTGCTGGGCTTTGGCCATGCACCGCGAACGGGTTTGGAGTGTGGCGTCCAGCTAGGAGCAGGCGCCAGGGGTCGGGGGAAGGTGGTGCGAGGAAAGAAGTTTCTTCGGGTGCTAACTTAAAAGAACTTGGATAAGCTTACACCACAACGTTGCTCGCAGGAATTCCGTGCTCTGTGAAACGGCAGGGCTCAGCTGGGCAAATGGGTGGTCGGTGTGATTCTTGTGTGGGCGTCTTGGTGAGTGCGTGGCTGGGAGTGCAGAGTTGCGAAAAAGTTGAGCTTTGAGTGAACTGTATAAGCCAAGAGCGCAGACAGTTGGGTCACATCTCGGGCCGAGAGAATCCCCCCTACGCTCACCCGTATTCTGGTTCTACCAGAGTGTACTGGGTCGGTCCGTGTAAAACCGCACGTTGATCTGTAGTGAGGCGCGCCCTTTTCCAGGCAATACAGCAAAAATCACAGTCAAGTTTGGAGGAGGGGAGCTTTTTCCTTTTTCTTACTTGAGGCGTGTACACTAAGCATTAAAAATGAAAGCGATTTTTTCTTGACTTTCTTAAAATCTCCAGAAAATATGGGCTTTGATTTTATCCTCAACAAAAGAACATGTACTTCTGAACAGCTACAGAAACATTCACTCTTTAGGGGTTCCAGCATCCAAGAACGTTACATGCAGTGGAAATACAAAAGCTCAACAGTTTGATATTTTGGAAGATTTCCCCCACTTAAAAATTTTTTTATTTTATTTTAGTAGCATATATACAAGCTAACATTTCCCCCTCTTTTAAATCGTTGTTGTAAAAGCTTGGTTATAGCACGGTGAAAGAGCTTTCTTGTGAAAACATGCTGCAGCTTCCCTTCGTTTTCATCGTGTCCTAGCAGTTGCAAAACATCTCAAATGAACTAGAAGGTTATTAGGGGGACTATTAATAAGGTGAAAGTCAGTGCTGGCCTCAAAAACTAGCCAAAAACCAGAAAATAGGAAAAGAGAAAGCAAATGGGCTTACAAATACAAAGTACTCTAGATTCTGTATTGCCTCCAAATCCAAATAGCTTTTCATAGTAGGCTAGCTCTTGTGCCATTAACCCACCCCACTCAAGCTCTGTTTCCTCTGTGTTCCCAGGGTGGCATTGGTACTTACTTCTTAACAACAAGTCCAAAGTATTGACATGTGAAATGCGGAAAAAGTAAAGAATCACATGAATCCTGCTTTGATCTCCAAAGAGAGATCATGGCATAAATCAGGTCACCATACAGATAGGTGCTGCTCTGGAAATGAGCCTTTGTTGTTGTTGATCCATCAGGATACCTCCCTGGAAAGCGTCAGCATAACTTATGATTTAAAAGGGGGCAATGAATCTTGGTAGACAGAGCCTTTTTTTGTCCTGTATACCTAGATCTTCCACTTAATGTACTCATTTCATCTACTTGGTTATTTACATAAAAACATCTGACCATGTTCCACATACCTGCCCCAAATGCAACCTACACACGAATTAATTGCCTGGAAAAAAAAAAAGTTGTATTTCCTTTGCTTTCTTTTACCTCTGAGTCCTCTAAGCATGGAACAATGGTGGTTAATCTGCTTAGATAATTTAAGCCTTAAAGATTACAAGGCCTATATTGACAATTTCAAAATTCAAGTCTGAGTGCTTTGGTTAAGCAAAGCTTAGGAGATGACAGATGTGATAAAAGAACTGCCAAAAACTAGACTTTATTAAAACTAAAAAGTGTGATGTTTTTGTGCATTTGAAAGAAATGATTGTTATAATGCTCACTCAATTCAAATGTGTCCCTAAACAAACAACTACAGGGTTATTTTATTTTATGCTGCCTGATATTTATAGGCACAATACGGTGCTTCACTCTGCTTACACATACACATACAGATAAATTTTATAGTGCTTTTCAATCTACCTCCCATGTGTGTAAATATAGCTTAATCAATTAGGATAGTTAATATGGCTGAGCTACATACTCAGCATAAGTGCTGTGTACATAATCTAAGCATTCAAGCTGTATATACAGCTTTCTCTCATTTCTCAGTTTTCTGTCATAGCATCAACATTATATTATGAAGCTGTTGTTCCTACCCGGCTTTCTTCAGAACATGTAGAGCAGGAAGAACACATGCAGATATCTGAATTTGTTAAAAATGCTATTCAGTTTCAAATCATCCCTACTAAAGCTGATTTTTATTGACCCTCAATAGGCCACTCTCGATGACAGCCCCAATCCACTAATATTGAGCCTTCCCATAAGCATTTACATGCAGGACATAGTATCTTAAAGTGCTTTGCATCAAATAGAGCCTTTTAAAGTGATTTTAGACACCTGGTTTGGGAGCACAACTTGGAAGGAGGACTGAGATGGAGAGAGGGAGTAGGAGGAGGAAGGGGACAAAGAGAGAAGGCAGGTGCAAGAAAAAGAACCACATCTATGATTATTTAGGCAGAGAAGTTATTTGCTTTGTGGTCATAGATTGTGCCTTATGAGTTGTTGAGGATATTTTCAGATGCAATGCCTGTTCTCACCTCCATGATCTCCTTTTTCCTTGATCTGTTCTTCTAAATCTGCTACCATTAAAATCAGGTTCTAGAGAATTTGTAGTGGAAGCGAGCAAACTTTCCTTCATAGGATACTGGGGATATTTTGTTGGACACAGACACATAAAGCATTACATTAAGCATCCCAGGGATGCTTGCTTTGCTGATATTTAGTTGAAAGAAATGTTTGCCTTGTTCAAATGGACTGATTTGTGGATTGTGTCATTTGTCCCTTAATCTGGCTCTACAGGTTTATTTACTTTAGAAATTGACTTTACACATATTTTGTAGTCAACTAATTCTTTGGTAAGCAACCAGTGTTGGTTACTTGTTGGTCCTTAAAGCTGCTAATGAGCATTCCATCTTAATTATATTTAGAGTTTTGCTGAAAATTTCAATCTTTTCAGTCTGCTTTCTTCTTCCTGCCAGTACCCAAAGGGTCTAGTATGCATTATGTGTGTTAGGAGAGAGAATAGACCTTCTTGTCTTCTTAATTAAAGTTTATACAGATTATAGAAAGTAGCAATTTTCTAGAAAATTAGACCATTTTAGATCTCTATAGTTCCACTCTTCTTTTACCTGGTTCTAAGCAAATCTTGCCCCTGGCTTCTAAACCACCATGTAATTAAAAAAAACCAACATCAATTATTAAACAAAGATTGCTGAAGAAATACCTTGAATTTAAAGTATTTGGATTTGGTAATCTGAATTCTCCTCCACGAGAAAAAGTATAAATGATGGATACTTTCATGTGTGCATGGTGTGACAACCCAAATGCCACTTCCTATTCCCGCCTGTTGGAAACAGCATCAGAGCTACCTCCCTCTGGCTCCCGGGGGTTATGATTCATGTGCAAATAAGGGACTTCTTAAGTCACTGTTCCTTTTCTCAACAAGGTAGAAATTAAATTTCACCAAGAAGTAAAGTGTTGAAAAAAATAATTTTTAATTTTAATGCTTCTCATTTAAAATAATGTTATGCTTAGTTTTAGGAGAGTCACCTAAAGTAAGCAACTCAGTAAGGGAAAAATGGAATATTTAACCATTTAGCATAAATATATTGCGTATTCATGATCCATCATGCTGAGTTGCTCACAGTTGAAGAAAGAAAATCTCCATAGCATGGTATCCCTGGGAGGCAGTAGGGTCTAGTGGTGGGAAGTGTGGGTTCTGGAGTCAGACTGTTGGATTACCTTGAGCAAGTTATTTTACCTCTCTGAGCCTCAATTTCCTTTCTGTACAATTGGAATAATAACAGAACTGACACATGGTGATAGCGAGAATTAAATGAGATAAGTGTCTGCAAAACACTTAGCAAAGTACTTTGTTGAAAGCAAATATTAAAAAAAAACAAAAAACTAGCTAATGCTTAACAAGGCCTTTGAGCATCTGCTTCTGCATATGCTATCTATCCCCTTATTCCAGACAGCCCTTCCATGGCTCATTGCCTATCAGGTTAACTTCTCGCCTCTCCAACTCAGTGTGTTACTACCCCTGGGATGTCTTCTCTGAGGCTTGAAAATAGTTACTAGTCTTTATGCCTCCTTAGCACCTACAGCTTATTTCTTTTATAGCATTTTCCAGGTTTTATTGTAATTGTTGCTTTTCTTGTCCGTCTCTTTAATTAGATTATATGCTGCGCAAGCACAGCTCTCAGAGTTCACAACTCAGCATGATGGATCATAAATACTCATATATTTATGCTAAATGGATAAATGTTCCATTTTTCCCTTTCTGATTTGCTTGTTTTTATAGACTGAGTTGTAATTGGATGGACTTTTCGAAATTCGGTTTTCTCCACTTAATATTCCTTAAGGAGAGTGCTAAAATGATACCAATTATCATTCCCATAAGTAACTTTATAAAGGGTGCTGCCTTGTGGGCTCTGTAATCAATTGTTGGTATTTTAAAAATATGTTCAATATTTTCCATTTTAATTAAAGAACTCATGGGCAAATTGGGTTTCCTATCCAATCTGTAAACATTTGACCATGCTATTCACTATATGGCTTATGCATGAATCTTGAATGGTCATTTGGATTATCTAGATGAGTACTAATAGTTAGGTTTCAACTACCACAGTGCCCTGCCCAAGTGGGCTTCCAATGAACTCAATTAAGCTAGTGGTTCGAAGGTCACTTGCATAGGTAAAAGTGTTTAAGAGGGACAGGAGGGATCATAAACATCTCTAAAAGACTATTTAGGTTTGTTTCACTGGCATCTTGGTTTCACACAACTTTTGAACAGAAATCTAGGGGAACCCTCAATATGACAGGATAAATTGAGGGAAGACCAGTATAAATATATGATATATCAGAATTACACAATATTATAATTTGCTGTATAGAGATCATCTACACAAGCCAGGAATCAATGCTCTCTGGTCAAGCATAACTGGGTCTGCTTTAATGAGTAGGCCAGAATCCTTTATAATTATTTCATTAATCGTCAGAAACAGTTGTTACAGGAATGTTTGAAAGCAGTTTGCTTTCTTAGGAAGATTAATCACCCCCTGCAAAGCTTATTTAATTACATCTATAAACTGTCTTCCACCAATGGTAAAGTTAAGCCAATTCCTCATCTTGGAATGATCAAATATTTCAAAGGCACAAGGTTCACATTAACTAGATTTTCCTGGAATAACACTACACATACAAGTTCAGTATAATAATGATGATTCCTGCTGTTCTGCTCATGTAAACCATAATCAATATTTATAATCATTCCCCTAGTCTCCTCAAAAACAAAACAAAGAAATTAAAAAAAATTTCTCTCCATTGTGAAAAGAATGGAGTTTACATTGATGATGATGGAGTATAAGGCCCCTGAAATTAAAGAATAAAGTAAATATTTTGATTTAGTTGCAGCTCTAGAGAATATGTCTCTACGAAAAGAGCCAGGCATAGGGAAAATTCATGCAGTCTGTCCCCCCCTCTCCCCCAAGTCACTCTCAAGCTACTGTAGAGCCAGTACTCTCTGTATCAAAGACAGTGCTAACTTCAGACTTGACTTACACATTCCCATGAGGCATTTCTGTTATCTGCTCAGACAAAGGAAAGCAAAGAAAGGGAAGGAATGGAGAGAAAAGAATTATGCTTTTCACTGGACATAAAACAACATGGAATAGCTTAGGAGGAGAAAATGACCAATAATTAGAAAGGGAAATGCTAAAGTTTGCCATGTGGATCCCTCTTTCCATTTCTGCAACTTCTTTTGCAGCATTGCCTATTTATTTATGTCCTACCTCTTCCATGAAGGATTTGAAGTGGGTTTAATAATTGACATATAAAACAAAACACATATTTTCTCCTCCCACTCTCACTTCAGATTCAAGCTATGGAGTTGCTCACAGCAGGCTGACCAAGAAATTTCTGCCAGTGAAACTAATCATTAACTGGTTTTATTATCATTCACAATGACATGCAAAAAAACCCCTTGCTTTCTTTTTCCTATGTAGATAATACTGGGCCAGAACAAAGAAAACCTTTCCTCACTTCAAATATCAAAATCAGCTTTTGTCACAAAATATGACCTAACTGGTCTATCTACCAACTGTACGTAAAAGACTTTTAAACAAGAGTCTCTTGGAAGTCTCTTGGAAGCCCAACAATTTCTCTTGGAAGCCTATTCACTGTGGTGGATGAAAGGATAGTGTGAAAATTTTTATTGTTTCAGATCGGACCTCTTATGCCCGACTATGAATTTTTATGTCCGAGTACCTAAAAAACTCCAAGAAAAATACAGCTCAAACCGCCACATTTTACTTGCTTTCAGGTTCAAACCACCACATTTTGTATGGTTTCCACCCCAAACCATAATTTGGCATGGGACCTCACTAGATGTCTGCTCAGGTTTAATTGAAATGTTTACAAACTTTGACAACATTTTTTGGCTAACTTGTCACCAACATGGAATGCAGGTGAAGCAAGCTGAGTTCTCAGCAGTAATTTCTTCATTTTGATCCCTTACCTGACCCCCTGCCGCCCAACTAGGAGAGCACAGAGCCATTGCATTGTCCTTGGTCAATCATGGTCACTTCCTAGGTGGCATTCTACTGGTGCCTGACTTGTATTGGACCTTTCTAACTCTTTCCTTCCCCTCAGAACTTTCCTCTATTTGTATTATTCCCGTGTAATTCCAATCAACTTTGTGCATTTTGGGGCTAATCAGATAAATCAATTTTTGCTAAGGTGTTACTGGCTTTCAAAATTATTAGGGAACATGTGGGACACAAGATTGTTAGTTCCTTGTGGGTAGGCATGGCTTCTTGCTAACCATTTTGTGTTGCCAGATAAAGGCAAATTATTAATTACATTTATTTTTGAAACGGCAATCAAATAGGGTGCTCTTGCTGTAAGAGCTAGACTTCTATTTGCTAAACCTGGCAACCTTATCGCCATTGCATCTCCTCCTTCTAGTAACCTACACACAGCAAGTGCTCAATAGATACTGGTTGAATGAATGAACAAATGAAAGTAGTGAGGGGATATATATCTTGGAATCTTTTGATTCTCTTTTACAAGTACCATATAGGCACTTCTACTGTAAGCTGGCTTACAGCCTACAAAGTAAGCTAGTTTACTCTGTAGGCCAGGACCTATTTCTTATGATCTCAGCCTTCTGTGACTTGTTTCTGATGGATCCTGGGTCAGGTATGGTGCTTGACTTTCTTCATTCTGGTTTTCATAGCAACCATTTCTTAGAAAGGCATCCTTCTTCCTTGGAGAAATGTGGGGTATGAGGGGGTGAAGGAAGGAACACTTGCTGATGTTTTCTAGGTCAACAGGGAAGAACAATCCTGACAGTTGGGTTGGGTGGAAATGGAAGCTAACAGATCATATTCTCTTGTCACTCTTTCTCTACCAGAAGTGGGAGCTCCCTTGATAATGACAAATAAAAGCCTTGTGGGAGCCCATGGGAGCTGAGAGGGGAAGTAATAATAGCAGTTTGGGCTGATTAGAATCTCTTATAAAAGTCATCATCATCAGGATTCTTAAGGTCTCTATGAAAGGGGGAAAACTGGCTCAACAAGTTTATTTTATAATTATGTTAAATTATCAACTACATTTATTTTTGAAAGTGCTATAAAATCATACTGGGTGCTCTTACTGCAAGAACTAGGGGCCATTGGACAATAAAGGCAGTTTTGACTTTGTCTTCATTTATTGCAGCTGTTGTTTTTCCCAAGAAGTTCTCAGAACTTTCTCAGTACTTTATTTTGCTACTCCTAGGTGTAGGTCAGTATCTCTTGCAAAAATGTTACTCAGAAAATTAAGAACTTGGTGGGTAAATTGTTCAGAGGCCTCCTGAATACATCATATATTAGTGTGTTGTCTGGTTTGTGACTGAATTTCATGGTAGATATGTTTTCATGCACTGGCTGCTCCTGAAATACAAGGGAAATACTTTAACCTTGAGACAGATCAGCTTTTAGTCAGTTTGAGCCCAGAATTCACACACCCATCTACACACTCCCTCAAATTCTGTTTTGAGTGGATTATCTTTGCAGCTTGTTTATGTGATTTCTAGAATCTACCTCTGGCTTCAGGCAGATTGACAGAAGACAACTATGTGCTGTCTTGCTACTGAATTCTGTTCCCTAAGAAAACAAGGTCAAAACACCTTAAATTCCCATCCAGGAAGAATGCTTTTAAAGGTGCAGAATTTTGGTTTTCTACACATGAATTTTTGAGTCAGATCTATCTGGAATAGAACCCCAGATCTATCTCTTTAATTGCTTACTGAAGTTACTTTTACTACTCTAAGCTTCAGTTTCCTAGCATGGAAAGGAAGATAACGATGGAGCCGAACACCTAACTGAATGACTTATTGCATGGAGAGCCCCAAACGTACTAAATGCTCAAAAGTGTCTGCCTCATTCTTTTTAAAAAAAATTTTATTACATTTCACTTTATTGCACCTTGTAATATTTTTTAAAAAAGTGACAACCCTGAGTCGAGCAAGTCCAGCCCCAATTTCCAACATCATGTGCTCACTTTGTGTCTGTGTCACATTTTGGTAATTCTTACAATATTTCAAACATTTTCCTTACTATTATATCTGTTATGGTGATCTGTGAATTTTGTTATATTTTTTCTTTATTAAACAACTTTTGGATTTACACAGACCATGCATGAAATACAGGATTCCCATATACCACCCTATTATTAACACTTTGCATTAGTGTGGACTATTTGTTACAAGTGATGATAGCACATTTTTATTATTGTACTACAAGTCCATAGTTTAACTTATTGCCTCCTTCTTTAAACTGAATCTCAGAATGTCTCTGTTCAACATACATACCCGTGTGTCCTCGATCCTGTTTGTGGACCATGATAGGAACTGGGACACTATGGTCCCTGCACCTGGCTGGCCACATTCCTGGCCCCTCCCTTGAATCTCCAGCTTCTGGTTTAACTGGAAGTCAAGAGGCAGGGTCAGGACACTCTTGCACTGCCTGACATAGGCAGGGCTGCAACCCGGTGGTAAGGTGGGTGAGGTCTCCCTGGTGCCCACCCAAATTGCCACTGACATTCCCGGCCGCTCCTTCTACCTAGCTTTTGGAGGTTGTTCTGTGGACAGTGCATTTCCAGCACTGTAGAGAGGGTGGCTGGTGTACTGCCTGGGGCTTTGCTTTTGCTGGGTCCCTGGCTCTGCCCCCGAACTTCCAGTGCTCTTCTGGCTAAACCAGAAGTTCAGGTGCAGGGTTGCCTAGTGGTGTGTGTTGGCCTGGAAGAGTAGGCGGAGTGTGGTGGAAAATACTTGAGCAATGAATTCGGAGGCCCTGGGACACATGCTTTTGCTTTTTTATTCAAGGGGAATTTTTCTTCATGCCATTTGTCCCTTCTGCCTATGCTGAGCTTTCAGTTCCACTTGGAGCATAAAGGTTTCTGCAGATGAGTTGTGGAAAGAGGAGATGACAGAAGAAGGAAAAACTTGAGACAGGCCCCTCCCTTGAACAGTCTTCTAGTATCCCTCCAACATTCTCTCTCTTAGCATATTTTTCCTTTGAGTCGCTCTAGAATGCCTGTCCATTTTTGGCAATCCACAGAAAGACAAACTGAGGTTAAAAGCTTAGGAGCCTCAAAATTTTTGTTTCTTTCATCTTTGCTTTCTCCTCAAACCCTACCTTCCACCTTTTTTTCTTAGAGTTTAAAAAAAGGGGAGTTTTAAAATTAATACTTGAAACATGGAAAAGAAGAGCTTCAGAAGGAAACAAAAAAGAGGAAAGAGGCTAGTAAAGTAAGGAAGAGGGAGAGGAGGAGGAAGGGTCAAGCCCCAAGTCCCAAGTTAATAGGAGACTGTTTCAAGTTAATATGGAACAGGGAAGGCTCTGGTCTTACTTAATCTTTAGAAGGGGGTTTGCTAAAACTTGATAAAAATGGAGAGGAAAATCTGAGGGAAAACAACAACAAAAAACAACCCACAGGACTAATGACGATGTTGAACAACACAACTCAAAGTGCTAAGAAAGCCTGGCTGTGTGCCCATCCAGAGAGACCAAAAGGATTAGAATTATCTCCTTATATTGGTGATAATTATTGGCATCCAACTAGCACTTGTAATTTTATTTTTAGATCCATTGTTTTGACTATAGCTGTGATGTATATAGAAGATAAGAATCATATCTGCAGGCTTGCTATAATAGACTTTATTTTTTATTTAACGTTAATTTAGATCACATAATTTGTTTGTTTATTTATTTATTTTAGCATATTCAAAACATCCACTGACTCTGAGAGATATACAGTAAAGTAAAAAGAGGGTTCCTATACTTGTAGAAGCTGTCGATTAAGGTGAAGACCCCAGAAATATGAAAAAGCAACTAATTTAAATTTAACAGCTAAGAAGAGCAAATGTTCTTTCACAGGGTTTTATTATTTAAATGCACTTGCATAACAAACTTTCTAAAGGTGGTTACAATGGTAAAAGACCCTTCTTTGTGAAAATTCAGGGTCTCACGTCTCCAGCAGAGGGGCAGCCCCCCTTGCAGGGAGTGGCCACATTCAGCTTCCTTCCTCCAGTGCTAGTCCAGTACTGGGCATGTAAACGTGCCGGTGCTTCTGCAGCTAAACTGAACTGTGGTGGAGAAGAGGAAAGAGAGGGTTCTGAGGAAAAGTTGCTTATTTGTTTGCTTATTTTAGCCTCCTTATTGCCTCGGTGGTCATCTGGCTTGAAAACCTATTCCCATTTTTTCTACTGAGATGAAGCCCCCAGAATATTTTAATTTTTATGTTTTTGCCTCTATATATTGAGAACCTACAACGTATTAGCCCCTGAATATTCCTGGGTGCTCAATGCTTCTCGCAAGTGATGTCACTTAATTCTTGTCCATCACAGAGCTGTGGGGATCCTGACTCTGTTGGACATCTCGCTCATTGCCAGTGCTCAGTACATCTTAAACGAATGTAGCACAGCTGTGAGAAGTCCAAGGACCAATTTGTAGGAATAAAGCAAAACAGGGCTTTGCCATATGGGAGATATATGTAAGATGGGTTTATTAGATGTAGGATGACTTTTCTTGTAGCCAAAGGGCTTTCTGGAGGGGATCTGAAATCTTTTCACTATGCCCACATCATTGCCAGATGTGGAATCCTGTAATGTGTGTGTGTATGGGTGTGGGTGTGTGCGCGCATGCGTGCATGTATCTCTGCATGTGTAAAAGTGGCAAATTCTGTCTTGTAGATCGAATTTCAGTTTCTCACACTTTTTTTTTACGCAAAAGATTCTTCATGAACCTTCTAAGTATGCAGCAGGACTCTTCCCTCCCCCTTCCCCACTTTCTGAATAAATTGTGGGTCATATCATGTTCACCTATATGTGAAAGCAGAAGCAATAAAATAATAACTAAAAATGGTTATTTCATAATGTCATTATGAAATACTACCAGGATGTAATGGAGTACACCAGCAAAACTTAAAAACTCATAATGCTTATTGATACCATTAATCAGAATTTGCCATGGGAGCAGTTCAGGGATCTGTTGTATTAAGCTGTCATGTGGTTGCAATCATACCTTTTTAACTACCATCCGAGGTAACTGTCAGCAACACCATATCTTCTCTCCAGTCTATTATGGCTGCAGTTCTCCAGGGATCCATCCCGAGTCCAGGGCGATTTGTACGGTACGCTAATGACCTGCTGATTGTCTGCACAAAAGCTGAATCATCTGCTGTTCAGGCAACACAGCGGTTCCACACAAAAGCGAAGGACTGTCTGGTGTCAAAATAATGCTCTAACTTTGATAAAGGTTTCTTAACTGACTACGAGGTACTATTTAGTGCTAAAGTGTGTGGCAGAAATAATGTTCTTTCAAATAACTAACACTTTGGCAGCAGGTAGATTTCGGGAATGTGTGAATATGTGTGTGAAGAGGATGCTATTTAGATAGCTGTTTCTGTTCAGATATTTGGCTCCAAATTTGAAAAGTATAGAAACTAGCCAAATATCTTTGTTTCAGCTGAATATTTACTATTTATTATTGTTGGTGATTATTAATATACCTTTTATTTTTTAAATATTGTTTTTTTTTTTTCTTCCCATCCTCCTCCCCTGCCCTGCTGTTTTTGGTGTGTCCGTTTGCTGTGTGATCTTCTGTATCTATTTCTCTTTTTTGTCTTCTCATCTTTCTCCTCTAGGATTCATCAGGATTTGATCCTGGGGACCTCTGATGTGGAGAGAGGTTCCCTGTCAGTTGCACCACCTCAGTTCCTGGCCTCTGCTGTGCTTCACCTTGACTCTCTCATCTTTCTTTTGTTGCATCATCATCTTGCTGCATGGCTTGCGCGGGCACTGGCTCACCGGGCAGGCACTCAGCTTGCTGCATGGGCACTTGGCTTACCACACAGGCACTCGGCTTGTCGTGCAGGCACTCAGTTTGCTGTGCAAGCACTCAGCTTGTCAAGTGGGCAGTCATGTGGGTACTTGACTCACTGGGCAGGCACACTTTCTCTTCTTTTTCACCAGGAGGCCCCAGGGATTGAACTTGGGTCCTCCCATATGATAGGCAGAGGCCCTATCACCTGAGCCACATCTGCTTCCCTAATATACCTTTTAATTAATATGCCACCAAAGAGTTTTTAATATGTAGTGAAAATGTGTGGTGAACACCATCTCAGTCTATCTACCTATTCATGTATTGATCTCTCACTAAAGTCTGGGAGGGGCAGGTGAAACCATCTAAATAGTCTGTGTGGGGCTGCCTGCCCACAGCATCTCTCCTGAAAGCTGAGGTTGTGGAAGAGAGATGGTGCGCCATTAGTGGAAAACTACCTAAAACCCTACCCTGCCTCTCTTTTTCCCTGCCTCTGTGCTCCACTGACTCCACAGGTCAGCCTGCATGTGTATCTAATGGGATGATTCTTCTTAGGGGACTTGTCACTGAGTCACTTAATCTGCTTAGTAATGGAGCAGAATTCTTGCTGATATTCTGACCCTGATTCCAAAGGTTTATCCAAGACTTAACTTGTTCATTTCATCATCTATTCATTCTTTCATTCATTCAGTGACTATGTAAGGACTGTTGTATAAACCAGGCACTATGCTAGGCCATGGGATGCTGATGACCAAGATTCCCTTATAGTCTTGTAGGAACTGGTAATGGGTCCACTGGCAATTACCAAATGCTTGACAGACTGTCAGAGATCCCTTGTCCGCTCAGTTCTGAAAGGATTTATGGAGAATCTGAGTTACAACATGTCACCACAACAAAGGTTCCTCCACTAGATTGCAAGCTTGTTTAGGGCAAGGACTGAGTCTTGTCCTTGGAATTATTCATCACTCTGAGCATAGGAAGTTCTAGACAATATTGGTGAATGCTTCTGAATGTCTAAGAGAAATTAAATTGCTGATGTTAAGAATAGGGGCTTCAGGTTCCAAATGGGTTTGGCTTCTACTACAGTAGCTTGATTTGAGAACCAGCAATAATCTCCTTATTCCCATCAAACTTACCCATTTCAGAATGTTCATTTCAAAACATAGGTGTTTAGCATCTATACGCTGTCGGGGGGTGAACCTAGATGTGGGAGAGTCAATGGTGAGCAAGACAGAAATAGGATCTTCCCTCTTGTAGCTCACAGTAGAGGGGTTGTGGAGACCTCAGAAAAGGTAAAGAGGATTCCTATAAAGTGTGGTAGGTTTTGTAAGGGGGAACTACTGCTACATGGATGGCCTAAGGGGAGAGGCTGGGAGCTTGGGGTAAGGACTGCTCCAGGCCTAAGGATCAGTGTGGGCAAGGCCTGGAGGGGACAATGAGCATGGCGCATTCGAGGGATTTAAATATGATCAGTCATTGAATGATCTCCTGCAAATGAGAGCAGCTTGAGCTGAAGTCCCCAGGGAGGCGAGAGGGCCAAATCATAAAGGGCCTTGTCTGGAATGCTAAGCAATTTGGTCTCCATCTAATATCAAAGGGAATTTATTGGAGGGATTTGAACATTTAACATTTACTTTCTAGCAAGTTTGCTGTGGCTGCATTTTGCAAGGGGGATTGGAGAGTGGGGGAGATTTACCAGTTAGGAAGGCTTTTGCAGTGATCCGGATAGACGATGGTCAATGGTCAAACAGTGCAGTATAGTGGAAAACAAGACTCTGTGGCTTTTAGCAGGTAAACAGTTTGACATGGCCTCCACACTTTCTCCTGTAAATGAAGTGCCCCTGCCTCCCTGCTGTGGGACTTGACTGGTGCCAGTCCCACATGACATCCTCATGGCTCTTAGTCCTTCCCATTACTTGGAGAACATCCCTTTCTTCCTCCCTTGTATTACGTCCTTTTTCATGTACAAAGTAATGCTTTTAAACCGGATCTTTTGTTATTGTCACTGGTCTTTCTTTATCTCTGGACTGTGTGCATGGCAAAGGTGCCTTGTGTTTCTTTCCGCCTTCTTTCCTAAAGCAGGTCCAGAATGCTCTGGGCCATCATGAGGTTACCGCTGAAGAAGTTGGTTCTGTTGAATGCTTTATTCCAGTTCGGGTGATGTTATAACCAATGGAAATTAAGCTTGGAGAAGACTAATATCTTCGCTGTCTTCCTTTTTGGGGCTTTCTGGTAACTGCGTTCTCGTCCTCATGGCCTCGGAATGCAGTTTTGGTGTTATCTTTGGCTTTCCTCAAGACTACTTCTTAAGCCCTTGTGGAGAGAGAACTTTGTAATTTACAGAATAGATCTTAGTTGTGCTCTGAGGATACCCCAAAATCCTGTCATATTTTCCTTTCTGACATCTCTAAAGCTCATCTTTCCCTATTCATCTCCAATAGCTTAAGTCCTTTCTTACATTTTAGCCCTCTTTTTCTTCTCTTCTTCATAAACGCCTCCAGTGTGGTCTCTGTTCTTTCGTTCCATCTCTGTTAAAGCAATCTATTTGGTGCCTTTATTACAACATCTTTTAAAAATGCCTTCACGGGTTTCTCTCATCCGTGCTAAAACTGGACCTGAGGGACATCACTGCTCTTCATTGCCTGGATGTTTTTTCCCCTGCAGATATCCCATAATTCTTAATTGCTTAATGTCTAACTTCCTGATATGTGTTTTTTTTATTTCCTCCATTCACTTCTGTTTTCCTAAGCAGTTTTAAAGCTGTCTCTTCCCCAGCCAAGAACATTTTCTCTCCTTTTTGTATGCCAAACCCAGCCTCAAGTCATCTCCTGAAACCCCTCTCTTTCCTCTCACATCTCTCCTCCTCATGTTTGCTAATGTCTCCCTTTCCATGATGAAATTCTTCTCTTTATCAAGTGGTACTCTACCTATTCCATAGAGTGTATAAGCACCCTCTGAACCCAGGACCTCCTACCACTGAGCCGGTGCTCAACCACTGAGCTACATCCACTCCCCGACTCTCTTTAGATATAAGCAAATTTATTACTTATTAGAGAAGGTCTTTGCTCTTGGTTGATTTAAATCCATCCTCTTGCCTCCATTGCCGCTGCCTGGGTTTGGGTCTAACCTCTGCAGTCACATCCCATTTTTTTTTTTAAAGATTTATTTTTATTTATTTAATTCCCCTCCCCTATCCCGGTTGTCTGTTCTCTGTGTCTATTTGCTGCGTCTTGTTTCTTTGTCCGCTTCTGTTGTCGTCAGCGGCACAGGAAGTGTGGGTGGCGCCATTCCTGGGCAGGCTGCACTTTCCTTCGCGCTGGGTGGCTCTCCTTACAGGGTGCACTCCTTGCGCGTGGGGCTCCCCTACGCGGGGGACACCCCTGCGTGGCACGGCACTCCTTGCGCACATCAGCACTGCACATGGGCCAGCTCCACATGGGTCAAGGAGGCCCGGGGTTTGAACCGTGGACCTCCCATGTGATAGACGGACGCCCTAACCACTGGGCCAAAGTCCGTTTCCCAGTCACATCCCATTTGATCTCACTGCGTAGCTCCCTCTCCCAGTTCTTCCACCCTTCACATCTTCCTCAGCAATGTCTTCCTGTTCTGGTGCCATTCCCTTTTTAAACAAAACAAAATAAAACAGCCAAGCTGGGAACTGGATGTGGCTCAAGTGATAGAGCTTCTGCCTACCATATGGGAGGACCTGGGTTTGATCCCTGGGGCTTCCTGGTGAAAAAGAAGAGAAAGCATGCCCATATAGCAAGTCAGTGCCTGTATGATTGCCTGTGTGGTGAGCCAGTGTCCTGCGCAAGTGAGTCACACAGCAAGATGATGATGCATCAAAAGAGAGACAAGGGGAGAGTCAAGGTTAAGAGCAGCAGAAACCAGGAACTGTGGTGGCGCACTTGACGGGGAACCTCTCTCCCTATCAGAGGTCTCCAGGATTGAACCCTGGTGAATCCTAGAGGAGAAAAAATGAGAAGAGAAGACAACACATACAGCAAAAACAGCAGGGTGGGAGGAGGGGAAGGGGGGAAATAAATAAATCTTTAACAAAAAAACAAAACCAGCAAAGCTGTTGTCTTTCCCTCACCTGTAGGAATAGAGTTTACCTTCTTCAGGTCTGCATCAAGCCTCTGGCTCGCCCATACCTCCCCAGATGTGTGCGACCACTTTCCCACCTAAACCCTGACTTCCAGTCGCATACAACTTCTTGAGGAGGCATTCTAGTGTGTGCATTCGAAGAGTGGACTGGTTGAGGCCAAATTTATTCTGCAGAATTCTTTGCCTTCTCTGAAATCGCAAAAGATTTCATGTAAAAAGGCTGTTTTTCAGGCTTCTGCCAGGAAGGAAGGCACCACCGCACCACATGACCACCTGGCCAGTGAGGGCTGGAGTTGAGGGGTGGCTGCCCCTGTAGGTGAAACGGGTTCTCTCTCCAAGTTGCTGCCACTCCCTTTTGTATCCCTGACTTTGAGGCAAAGGGTCATTTGCCATTTATTGTTGCTTTTGTGCTTTGTTTGACCTTGTAGTATGAAGAGAAGATTGTACCATGTCTCTATAGATAAGCAAAAGATGGGCAGATATTGTTTTGTATTTCACCAGACATGTGGGGTCCTTCACTCTTTCATCCTCCTGGCCCCTGAAGGTGTTTGAGTTGGATCTCTAACAAAGGGTCTGTGTTCAAATCCTGGCTCCACCATGTATTAACAGCATAGATTCTCTGCCTCAAAATTTCCACTTCTGTAAAATGGGAATGACAATAGTGTGTACCTCACAGTTTTTGTGAAAATTTTCCAAAATAATCTATGTAGGAAATGTAGCAGAGGGATTGGAGCATGGAAAGTACTCAATAAATCTTAACTATACTTGTTACTATTATTACTCTATAACGATAGACATAATTTGTGTGCTGTAAAATTCACCCTTTTAAAGTGTACAGTTCAGTGATTTTTAGTGTATTCACAAGGCAGCACAATCACGACCACTATTTAATTTCCAGAACATTTTCATCACCCCCACAAAGAAACCCTGTGCCCTCTAATTCCTCAGCACTCCCCACTCCCCACTTCTCCCAGCCCCTGCCAACCACAAATCTTTTTTCCATCTCTGAATTTGCCTATTCTGGACATTTCATATAAAGGGAATCAGGCAATATATACACGGGCTTTTGCCTGCGAGTTTCCCTGAAGAATGTAGTGGCACCCTTCTCCAGAAAGCAAATTGTACTGGGAAGATGAAGGAGGCCCCTTCCCATCCTAGCATAGGCCAAGACTGACTTACAAGGAACAACATCAAACAGAAGTGGATTCTCAGGACCAATGTGAGTAGGCTAAGAATGTGGAGCAGCTGAGCATAAAGGAGCATAAAAGAGCAGCTGAGCAATTTCCTTGGATTCCTCAGGGCCCAGCCCTCAAACACACTGTAAAGCTCTCAGATGACCGCCTACAGTTCACCTGGGAGCAGGCAAAAATACAGATTCTGGCCTCTTCTTCAGATACAGAATCTCCAGAGTTGGGATTCAGCAGGAGCCACAGACGACTTTTGCCAAACAGTGGGTTTGGAAATCATTGACTTACACAGGGACATGCTCATCTGTCACTGACCTGTGCTGTTGTGCTCCATCCTCACTGACATGCTCTGTATTGGGGATGCTCTTAGTGTATGTTTCTCAGCTTCCTGATAGATTGTTTACAACTGGGACTTACTTTTCCTTGTCCTTCTTAGTCTCGTTGCATATAGGCTTACATACAATCAGGGCTCAGCCCATGTTGGAGAACTGGTTCTAGAGGAGCCTTGAGGATATTGCTGGGCTCTTAAGGGCAGGAGATCTTTCAGGTCCTTTTGAGGATTCTTTGTTTGAGATTTGTTGGCTGGTGTTTGTCTTTTTAAAAATATACGTATATTCCCAATAGAAATGTGTACATGTATACACCAATAGACATGCACAGTTTAATTTTGAATTGATTAAATCTAGAAACAACCTGAATGCCGTTCAACAGTAGAATGCATAAATAAGTTGGGGTATATGTATTCAATGGAATATTATACAACAGTGAAAATAAATAAACTACATGCAATAAAGCAGATGAATCTTATAAACATAATATTGAGTTAAAGATGTCTGGTACAAAAGAATATAAAATCATTTATATAAAGTTAAAAAAGTCCTTGTTATTAGAAGTCAGATCAGGAGGGAGCATGGATGGGCATGATTCTGGGATGCCAGTAATGTTTCTTCTATTTCTGGGTGCTGGTTCCAAGGTATTTTAGCTTCCTTGTTGCTAAAGCAAATACCATGCAATGGGTTAGGTGTTTGTCTTTAGGCCTCTGCCTATCCAGGGGCTCTTTGATCTTTGGGCTGAAGAAGATGTAATCATTGTCTATCCCCCTCTCCCCCAATGCTACTATACCTAGTAGGGGAGTGAGCAGGGACAGAAAAACCTAGCAGATCAGAATGCCGTGGGAAGCCTATTAACATGCAGATTCCTATGCTTTACCCCAAACCTACTGAATCAGAAGGGAGCCCAGGAAGGGGAAAATACAGCCCAGAAATCATTGCTCTGGAGTTTGAGGGCCATGAACCTCCTGCCTGGGTCTGAAGCAAAAACCACTATGCTCACAGCTATCAGCTTGGGCAGGGCATGGTCTGGGAAACCTGGCCTCAGTCCTGGCCCTACCTCTTTAGTGTGACACTGGGTAGACCTTGAAGTGTAACTTGTAAAGTGATGGATTTGGATGAGGGAAGACACAGGGAATAAGAGATTATTGCTCCATAGGAGGCTTCACTATAGGCCCGGCCATCAGTTCTGAAGAATCTGCCTCATCTGTACGTTCTGAGGGTAGATCTGTTTTCTCAGGCCAGGGTTAGCAGCAGTTTATTGGAGGCAAAGTTGCTGAAGTCCGCTGTTTGGAGTTTGGTGATCGGTGTGGAATTGTGGTGAGATTAAACAAGAAACATGGGAAGCCCTTCTGCCTTTCCAGCTCACTTGTCCCACCATCTCTCTCCATTTTCCAATAATTAAGAGCTTCATTTATACAAGCTCCATTTATAAATTGCCAATACCCCATGTGGATGTTAAAGCCACCAATCGTTAATGCTCTGGTATGAAATATTCAAATCCAGGAATTGCAACGTTTTCTACTTGATGTCTGTTATATTAAAGACATTTAAGTGGGTGGGTAATAGCATGTGAATACTGGGTTCCTCCCAGGAACTGAGGAAGGGGACAAAGAGGAGGTGGCAGAGGGGTACAGAAGGGAAGAGATAACAGCCAAAGATAGTCATTGATTTGGCAATTTTGCCCTATACCTAGGCAGTGGCACTTTATGCATCTCCCTTGATAATTTGAGAGACATGCCCTGAACTAGTGGTGCTTGATCTAGACCATCTTTGGATGAGGTTCTTATCGTTCTTTTTTATTTTTATTAACAGTTATTTTGTTTATTTCTCTCCCATACACCGCCCCCGCCCCCGTTGTCTGCTCTCTGTGTCCATTCACTGTGTGTTCTTCTGTGTCCGCTTGCATTCTTGCCAGGCGGCACCAGTAATCTGTGTCTCTTTTGTTGTGTCATCTTGTTGCGTCAGCTCTCCATGTGTGCGGCGCCACTCCAGAGCAGGCTGTGCTTTTTTTTTTTTGCGCACAGGGCAGCTCTTCTTGCGGGGTGCACTTCTTGTGCATGGGGCACCCCTATGCAGGGGGCACCCCTGCATGGCACAGCCCTCTTGTGCACAACAGCACTGCGCATGGGCCAGCTCACCACACGGGCCAGGGGGCCCTGGGTATCGAACCCCAGACCTTCCATATGGTAGGCAAATGCTCTATCAGTTGAGCCACACCCGCTTCCCTCATTCTTTCCTATTTTGTTAAAGACTCTGGGAATCAATAATTTTGATTGCCCAGGAACCAGATCAGTCTTGGCTTACTGCACATCTGACTTTTCATGGGATCTTAAATCCAAATACATTCCCCAAATATTCTAATTGATTTAGCTCTCACACTGATCCCATCATTGCTACTCCACTTAGGTAATCCCTGTGCAACACTGTGAAGAAGGTCAGGCTGTTTTTGGACTCACTGGCTTCCTTTCCTTTTCCCTAGCACGTCCCACCCCGGCCTGCTCCTTCTACAGTCTTTCTCCATGCAGGTTCACTTGTATTTAATTGAAATTGTAATTTTCTCATCTTTTTGGTATGGCAAACATAATGAAGGAGAGGAAAATCCTCAGGTCTAGTCTACAGTCTCTGTGTCATTGTCTGGAAAACCACAGGCTTCATTTAGATGGCAATAAATCCATCATCGGGCTTTGCTTAAGTTACACATTTACCAAGATCCTCACTTAACTTAAGTGGCTTAACTTTTTAATCTTTGGTTTATAATTTTACAGTTGCTGACACTGAAGGAAAACCCGGTCTTTTGGAGGAGTGCAGCGCTTCCCTGTATTGCTTCCCGTGGATGCTGCTGAGTTCCTTAAACCCTGGCCCCTGGACTCCATCATCAAGAAGACTTTGTGGGGAGCTGGTGTAGCTCAGTGGTTGAGAGTTGGCCTCCCACATACAAGGTTACAAGGTCCTGGGTTCAATCCCTGGGTTCAATGCCACAAAAAAAAAAAAAAAAAAAGGAAAGAAGACTGTGGACAAGTTAACCCCCCTTGAGAGAAGAGGATCATCAGCTACCACATCTAACAAGGTTGCCTTCGCCATCTCAAGTGATGATTGTTATCCGGGTTAGACAAAAAGACAGTTGGATAAATACTTGGAGGACTAGCCTATAAGGGCACTAACAAGTCAACAGTGCACTAATCCATCTGTGGAAGCATAAGGAGAAGAAAATATATTTACCAGCAATTCTCTCAAGGAGAATTCTGAGTGGGGCTGGAAGAAAGGATCTGATAAGTTCCTTAGGTGTGGGGAGTAGGGATTCATCAGGGTATATATAAATTGAGTGCCCCAGCTGGATTGTTTGTGACCATGGAGGGCCGGGTATACCTCAGTGGTCCTCCCGCTTGGTTCTTCCCCAGGCAGAGCTCAGCCTGCTCTCTAGTAAAGCTTGAGCAAGTAGTGTTTTTGAAGGAGGAACCAATTTATTAGTTTATGTATCTCTGCTCTACCCTGTAGGGCTTGAAAATGAAACCATTTCATTTTCAAGGCATAGGCTATATCCAGATTCTAGGAAGTCAGCCCTTAATGTGGCTTCATTCCCTCAGGGGTGAGGATCACTTCTAACAGAGTTAGATCAAGTCAAATGGAACTTTGAACTCTTTGCCCATGGGTCAGTGGTCAAAACCCAACCTGTTTTGGATTAATTAGGTCTGTAGGGAAACCATGTGGAGTTGGAACCTCCAGAAAGATTTAGCAGAAGACTGATACTGCTGCTTATTTGTACATAAGGACATCATGGAACATTCTTGCAATCATGAAAAGTGGAACTGGTGATCATGTTCATTAATTCAACAAATAGTTAAGTACATTCTGGACACTGGGAAGACTGAAGAGCAAGCTAGACATGGTTCCTAATTTCCTGGAGCTTATATTCTTGTTTTCCCTTAGACATCAAGAGCAGTGGCTACAGGAAACCAGGGACCATAAAGATACTCTTGAGTCCAGGATTCCAATGAAAAGGGCACTTCCTACTGCCTTAATTATACTAGTGACCCATGCCCTATCAGCCTGCATTCTTCACATCCTTTATGTACCACTGTGGACTGTTTTCCTCAGCAAACTATGCAAAGTCCTCTGATGCCAGGGGAAAGAGTTGGTGTTAGTAGGACTTCTGGAAGGGAAATGTTAAGTGACATGGGCCAGGTATTAGGTATGGATAGAATTCGGGAACCAGCTACTGCTCCCTTCTACGTAGGAAAACTGCAACATGAAAAATAGTGGACTGGGAACTTTAAGACCAGCATTTTAGTATTTATTAATTTTATAATATTAACAAATGATGTGGCTATGGGCAAGTCATTTCACATTTCAACTTGGATGCCTTCTAAAAATGTTAAGATCAGGCCCTAGGCTTCTAGACAGCAGGCTAGTTCCTAATTCTTCTGCTTCTAAGCTGTTAGGTCAAGTCATTTCCTGCAGTAGTCACTTTCTTTCTGGCAGGTAAGAGGTTTTATCAATCTTGTAGGATACGAACCTGATTCTCCCCTTTGGACTTGGGAGGATTCTAGCAACATACCCTGTAGAGTTCATAGAAGCCCCCTCCCCCCCTTCATCCCTTCTTCTCTCTCTCCCTTTCTTTCTTTCCTTTCCTTTGCACATTTCTATTGAGCATCTACCATATGGCATACATCAGGGATCTGCTGGGTTTGGAGACACAAGGGCAAACCAGATGTCTTTCCAGCATTCTAGAAGCTATCACAGGAGAGTGTACAAAACCATCCTTCTTTTTATCTGTTGGCTTTCCCTTAGGTGAGAATCATCCATGTCCCAGGGGATGTGCTGGTGCTATTCCCAAGGTAGCTGATTACAGGAAGGTGGCCTATTCTGCCTAAGCAAATTTGGGGTGCCTTGAGATATACACCCAGGCAATCATTAGGCCCAGGGTCACCATGGAAACGTCTGTGCCGAGATACAAAGTGGAGACAAACTTTCAGTTCTCAGCATAAATCCGAAGAGGGACAGACCTCAGTGACAACTCTCTTCTCTACCCCTGAAACCCATTAATGTCCAGGTAGGGAGAAACTAGGTAACTGCTTCCTAAACTTGAAAAAAAAATCTTTCAAATAAATTGACAACTTATATGTATACTGTACTTCATATATTCTGTAGGTTGGTGGCCTCTTAAAAAAGGAAAGAAAAACACTAGTCAAACAAAAAGATGTTGCAGTGAATTCTTACTTCATTGTGAATTATATATAAACAAATTCTCCTCATTCTTTCTTCCATCATTAGCAATTCTATTATAATTATATTGGAGTTTAGAAAACATTTCATGGAAAAATAAACTATGGATTTTGTATTAGTCAGCCAAAGGGGTACTGATGCAAAATACCAGAAATTGGTTGGTTTTTATAAAGGGTATTTATTTGGGGTAGGAGCTTATAGCATAAGTTACTTCCCTCACCAAAGTCTTTTTGGAGCAAGATGGCTGCCGACTTCTGCAAGAGTTCAGGCTTCCTGGGTTCCTACGTTCCTGGGGCTTGCTTTTTTCTGGATTCAACTTTTCTTCCTTCCTGGGACTGGCTTCTCTTTCCTCTGCAAGCTTAATTCCTGGAGCTCCAGCTTTAGTCTTCAGCATCAAAATCCATCATCAAACTTCAACATCAGAAACCCTCACATTAAAAGCTCCAACTCTGTGCTTTGCCATACCTTTTATCTGTGAGTCCCCACCCACCAAGGGGTTGGGACTCAACACCCTAATGATGTGGCCCAATCAAAGCCCTAGTCATAACTCAATCATGCCCAGTAATACACCAGATTACAAACATAATCCAATATATATTTTTGGAATTCATTAATTATAACAAACTACTATAGACTTCCAAATTCAGAATTGCTGACTCAATTTGAGAATTTTTTCCTGTGACATACTTTCAGGGACTTCAATTTCTGGCTTAAATGGTAGAATTAATTACTCTGGACTCTCAATTTTGCTTCCCAATTGAGGTTAAAGAATGTACTGACACATTCAGTTAGTGCCAATAACTTTCCATAGCCAAGAGCTTTAATTTTCTCTATTACCTTCATTTATTTTTTTGCAGACCTTGATTAGTGTTTCATTCCTGTCCTATCCTTACTCTCCCTCTGGACAAAAAAACAGTGTAATGTTCACAAGATAAAATTCACAAGATATAAGATAAACAAAGGACCTGGACTACTCACAAAAATGGAAAATCAATCCTGGAATAAATGACAGCATATTCAAATATTTTAGTGCAGGGTTGTTTCAATTAAGCAGAAACAGTATCACTAAATCTTTATGACTCAAAACATCCCAATGAAAAGGGAGAACATTCTGTCAATCATCTGATCTTTCCAAATATCTGGATATTGGCCACTGTGAAGACAAAACATACAGATGATGGACTGGTCTTTTCACTTCTCATGTGCATGGCCTGGAGTCTTGTAGTTCCAGCCATTGACAATAAGGTAATTTGTACTTGTTTTCTCTGTTACTCTGGAGAGAAAACAAAAATCTTTTTTTTCCAAGCAATTAAAACTCTTCTGCTTCAGCAAGGATGAAAGACTTCAGAGTTCTGTCTCCTTATATATAATTGCATGTTTCATTTTTCTTGTTTTAATGATTGACAGAAAACTGATAAACCGAGACATCTCTGAATTGGGGTTGAATATACTCTCCTGGTGGCCTCATCGCTAATTTGTTTGACTATTTTACAGGATTTCTTTCTCTGTAATGGAAAGGTTTATTAAATATGAGGGGTGCAAAGCTTTGTGAATACTAATGAACTTATTTGCCAAAATTGAAATGTTATTCTTGTCAGTGAATGTCTGTCTCCCTTAACAGGATCCAAATTGAATAATGAAGAAAATTAGACTACATTGTACCCTTAAGAGAAATCGTGTGTGAATTGTAGTAGAATAGTGAGGGAAAAGGGGTCACATTTTAGAAAAAAGAATAGATATTTTGGATTATATAAGAAAGGACTAACTCAGGGAAATCAACTTCTTTCCAAAGAAATGTAGTCATTCGATGACCAGGAGCTCCCCAATGAACAAGTGATTTTCACTTTTGGCTGGCTTAGGAGGACAGTAAATCGTAATCCTATGGAAATACATGGTAGGTGTCAGTGGTTACAATTTCTTAACCTTATTTCTATTTAAGGCCCTTGTGTGCTCATGATAGAATGAGAAAATAAATATTCTTGAAAAATGAACACTGTTCTCTAGAGAAGTACAATAGGGGGTGAGTTACAGTTTGGGAAGCTGCCCCAGTTCTTGCCTTTAAGCTTGTAAGGAAGCTGTCCTTGGTCAATGTATTCCCTATATTGCCTTGGTTTATCACTAATATAGCTGATGCTCATGATGCCTTGCTTTTGCCATCAGCAGAGGGGCATTGTGGGTACAAGATGGCTGTACTTGTGACCCGGGAGACAGGGCCTGAGAGGACGTCAGGAGCCACACAAACTGCCAAAAGTGGTCAGGGATGGAAACGGAGTAAAATTAAATAATGGAGGGGAAGTGAGGGAGATTAGAAAGGTGAGACTGCAAAGGTGGAAATTTTCTCGGTTATAAATTTGGGAAAAGGGCGAGGTGAACAAGGGATAAATGAAGGTCTCCAGTGTTTGTTGAAATGATTTCTTCTGAGATTCCAGGAGGAAGAGGAAAGGAAGATCAAGAGAGAGAAGGAAAAGGTTCCCAAAGCTTGCGGGGATTAGAAAACAAAGCAAAACGAATACAACAAAAAGCCCCCAAAACTGAAAATCATGGAGGCAGGGTGTTAACTGACACTGTGATGTCAGCAGGATTTCTATATAGAGTTTACTTTCAACCCCTAAGAGAACAGGCTCAAATGACATAGATTCATAAGATATTCATGCGTCTTTTGGCAACCATACCAGGCTTTAGTCGCAAAGGGGGAAAAGAATAGTCAACACATGTCAGATTAACACCAACCAACTGTGTGATATTTCATTTAAGGATGGTTTTCCTCCCATTATACCAATTAGACAGAAAAGAGAATTTTAAAACTAGACGTCCCCCTTGGAATGATAATTTGATTTTTTAAAATTTAAGGAAATGAATGGAAGGGGAGTCTGGGGATATTAAGATTAATTTTCATCATTTCAGATCACGATCTGCAACTTCAGGAAAACAGAGAAACATGGAAAGTAGGAAGGAGAGGGGAAGAGAGATGACTGATGAAGGGGTGACTGGGAAGGGAGATGTGAGTGCTACAAAACAAATAAGGCCGTGCATTTTGTGAGAAAATTCAGTGAACAATAGAGTTTGAAGGAGAAGCAGGTGATGAAAATATGAGAGAACAAGACATTTAAAAATAGGGAACTGCTGGGGGAAGTGAGGATGAAATAATGAGTTACACGGGAGATGAGAAAAAGATAGGAGACGGTAAGCAGGGGTAATTGGCGTTGGGGAATATGACGCTACTGACTGCTATAAGGAGAAGGGCAAAGTTGAACTCTTGAGGGCATATTCCTCAACATTTGGAGAACATACACAACCTAGAAATAGAGAAGGAAAGGGCGGAAAGAGCTCATGTTGTCATGAGGACAACAGAGGAAACAATAAACATCATTAGTGTGCTGGAATGAAAACGTTTCTAAAGAAATGTATTAGTCTTTCTCCATCTATGAGTAGAATAGTCTTCATCTATCTTTTACAAAAGGCTGAATTAAAAAATGAACACTCTTAAAGGAAAGAAAAGCTGAGCATTGTCGGGGCAAGCTGAAGGTAACATTGCCTCTAGAACAAACGAAGTGAGTAAGTGAGCAAACCTGTTCACAGCTTTTTATGTAAAAATTTTGAAAGACAGTAGCTTACAGAAAAAAAGTGGAGATAATTTATCAAAATGAAAATGTGGGTACTGATGAGGAAGGAAGTTCTAACTGTTAGAAATATTATAGAATATAGTCTTTCACTCATAAAAACGAGCGAGACTAAGTTAAAACGCTGAAGGTGTTGCTTTGAACACTTAGGATGAAAGAATTTATAGCCATGTAAAGTATTCCCAATAGTTGAAATAACATTACATTTTCGAAAATATTAATAGTTGGAGCAAGTCTAAGTGGCTTTGGTTATCATTTTTGCTTGCTTCTGTTTATGTAGAGGATTCCTTTCAGCCAAACAGTACCAGACTTCCTTCGGAGGGAAGCTGATAAAGTAATTTAGGTGTAAAGTCCTAATGAGATAATGATGCTAAGGGCAGTTAACATGTAATAAGAACATAACCACAAGGGATGATATTGTTGCTTATTAATTATAATGATGATGTGGAGGAAAGAGACAAGGTGGCACTCATTTAGTAGAGAGCACCCAGGAGCAAGGCTGTTTTCCCAAAGGGAAATTTGCAGTCAGTTAGAATTAGAATTAGGTTAGCATTGAGCAGAGTTTGAAATTTATGGCCATTGGGTTCCACTGGTGACCACAGAACTGGAGGCCAAGAAGGAGGTAGCAGATGTCTCCCTGGTGGAGGTCCACGCTGGAATGGAGACTGCTGTGGCGGCAGGGCCCGGCCTGCGCGGACTCAGAGACTCCAGGCCAAATTTGGGGCAGTCTGCTTGCCTTAGATTCCACAGTGGTCATTCGTGGGCAGACAGGCAGGTGTCCAGAATAGACTGGGCGTGCTTCCAGTTCTGTGACCTTCCCCTCCACTGCGTGCCGTCCAGTGACTCAGACCTGGAGCTCAGCTATTCAGTCAGGGTTGGTGCGCTGCCCAGCTGAGGGAGCCCAGGGGAGCCTTTGCTTCCCCATTCAAAAGTGAAGGTTTAGCAAAGATAATATGTATGGTTTTAAAGTCATTTCTAGTTTTAAAATTCTGTATTTGTGCATATATGTTTCTATGCATCCTGTATCTATGAAACCTTTAAGAGAGAATTAGTTGGTAAACTCATATGATGACAAATGTTGCCTTAAATCCAGGGTTCAGAGTGGACAATTAAGGTTGGGGTTACCAAGGAACCAAAGGATGAACTATTTATTGAGTACTGTTTGGAGGCCACACACAGACCTTAAAAGCAGGTGCTTTACAGGGGAGGAAAACAAGGCTTTCAAAAGGTTAAATTGTTCAAGATCATGTATTTAGTAAGGTATAGAGCCAACATTTAAAGCCCCATCTTCCTGCAACCAAATCTCGATGGTCTTACCCACTATTGTGTGCCATCTCCCTCTGTTCAGAACCCAATACTTTTGTCACATAAGTAATGGCACCAGCCACTGAAATTTTCATTGTTGATAGTGGTGATGGAAAAAAGGAACAAGGCAGGGGTTTGAAGAATCTCCCCAGTTGATTCTTTTTTTATTTTTTTAATTAGAGAAGTTGTAGGTTTACAGAAAAATCATGCATAAAATACAGAGTTTCCATTTACCACCTTATTCCCCAGTTGATTCTGATACACATATTTTTCTGCCTCTACTCCTTTTGCGAACTACATTGCCTGGCCAGAGTCATACTAAAACGATTACATAAAAAGTACCTTATGTGAAAACTTTCTGCCATGCGTACGTTTTTATTTATGTTTCTCACAGCATGCCTTTTGAATAGGCAGGGACATTGGACACAATTATTCCTCTTGCCTTCCAAATGGGGAATCGAAGCAAAGAGAATTGAATGATTCAATTTCACGCACCGAGTGGTCACAGAATTGACAGGGGATCCACACCTTAAGCCTCCAACCACCATAAGACATTGTCTTTCTAGTCAATTTAATTAATAATGTATTTTATGTAGAAGAAAAGTGTCCCATTTTTTTTTTCTCTGTGGTTTCCTGATAGATGCAGCATTGTATGACATCAATTTATTCAGAATATCTATAAAACCAGCTTCTCTGAATAGTATCAACTGCAATAGCCATCGACAAATGTCAACTGGAGGAGTGCGGTTTCTTAACCAGCCATTTCTGTTAACAAAAAAATGACTTCCCAGACATTCTCCTACTGGTCCCATAAAAGTGCTCCATCAAGGTTAGTGAGAGGTTTAGGTACCTAAGACATAGAATAGCTTCTCATTGTTCACATTTTCTATGAAAGTAATCAAAAAAATCAATTCCTTCTTTGATTAAGTAGTTTTATTGAAATATATTCACACTCTACAGTTCACCCAAAGTGTATAATCAATGGATCTCAGTATAATCAGTTATGCATTTATCACCACAATTTCAGAACATATTCATTACCTAAAAAGAAAAAACCCATAATCCTTATACCCCCCGATTGTTGACATTTAGCATCAATTCCTTTTTGAAAATAAGATTATATCTGGAATTTCAAATTGCTTTTCAATAATTTATTTTACTACCTCACTGGTGAGATCCCAGACTTAGTCTTAATCCAAAATGCTTTACTGTTGCGTGTTGGTTGTGTAGGACTGAGTGAGCCCCTCTTATTGGCCTGCTTATATCACGATGAACTCCCAGAAGGATGTCCGTTCGTGGGGCAAAGGCGGAGAGGCAGGAAGGAAGGTTCTTAGAGGGGGAGAAGAGCCTCGGGGTTTGCTATCTCAACGGTCCGTCAGCTGCCTACTTCTGGCTCAGAAGTCTCCACAGGGGACGCGTGGAGAGGGTCAGTAAGAGTTGGACCGGAGAAGGCGCAACCCAAATACTCAGAGGAAATAGAAATAATAGAGGAAGCTAGGAAAGAGTACCCAAAGTAGGTTCTCAACAGTCTCAACTCCAGTAACGAGGTGAGCGGCGAACAGAGCGAAAGTTCTCACACGGAGTCCACTGGGGAGACGCAGGCTTGGTAGCGCAGGTCTGGTTTATTGAGGAAATGCGACAGCTTTTATGGGCGTTTAAGGGGAAGGACCCTGTAAGAGGTTGATTAGATGATATTGGGCGGAGTGAAACTACGTCAGAGCTCTAGTGCTGGTTGCCATGCCCTTATCAGGTTTGTGCAGGTCTGTGCTCACTCGGTTTCAGTTGCCTTTTCCTGGAAATGGGCTGGTTTCCAGTATATGCTGAGTCATTGCCCCAAGCGCCAGTTTGATAGCTCTAGGTGCCATCTTCTGTTAGGGGCTTTCCAGTGGGGGGACTTTCCACACTTTACAATCTAGAATGCCTTCTTTTGGCTTTCTTTCTACATTTTGGTTTCTTCTCTTTTCTCTTGCTGAATAGATTCTAAATTGTGGCCCAGTAGCTTTACATTGTACTAATCAAGAAAAATTAGAAATATCCAGCTCCTGGGTTTGCTTAAATAAATCAAGGCACAAGAGAAAACTACGTTGCCATTAAATGGCAGCTATATGTATGGAATGATCTTTAAGATATACAGTTAAATTTTTAAAAGCAACATACAGAAAGACATACGTGGTGTGCCAACCAGTTGTATAAGTAAAAAGATATACATACATTTGTATCATTGCCTAGCTGTGGAAGGATATTTAGGACTCTGGGGAGAAATTGATCAGGTGGAGGATTGAAGGGACACTCTCTATATAACCTGTTATCCCTTTTATATAGTATATCATGTTCATGTGTTATCTATTCATATACATACATATACATACATATGTAGGAGGTACCAGGGATTGAACCTAGGGCCTCACACATGAGAATGCAGGTGCTCAACCACTGAATTACATTCACTTTCCAATGACACTTGATTTTTTCATTTGTTTTTAGGAGGTACTGGGGACCAAACCTGGGACCTCATACATGGGAAGCAGGTGCTCAACCACTTGAGCTACATCTGCTTCCCTATTCATATTTTTAAATAAATATGGAGATAGAGCTATTTTTATTGAGATGAAAAAAAAATACCTAGAGAAGATATATAAACAATGAGCGGACAATGAGTAGACATTGAGCAGAAACAACAAGCAGACAGTGAACAAGAACAATGAGCAGACAATGAGCAAAAACAAATGAGCAGGGAGTGGATGTGGTTCAAGCAGTTGAGTGCTGGCCTCCCAAATGGGAGGTCCCAGGTTTAGTTCCCAGTGCCTCCTAAAGAAAAAACAAACAGACGATGAATAAAAAACAATGAGCAGACAGCAAGCATAAACAATGAGCAAGAACAACTAGCAAACAGATGAGGCAGCCATCTCAAGGGAGGAAAAAAAAAAAAGGAGATAGAGCTATTTTTACTGAGATGAAAAAAATACAAAAGGCATATTGTTAGGTATAAGAAGTAACCTGTTTATAGTATGTGATCCTAGCAAAAAAATAATGTTCAGCCAATGAGTGAAAACAATGAGCAAAAAATGAGAAGAAAACAAGCAAAATCAATGAACAAGATAATGAGCAAACAATGAGCAGATAGCAAGAAAAGCAACAACAACAAAAAACAAGCAGGGAGCAGACATGGCTCAAGCAGTTGGGTGCCCGCTTCCCACATGGGAGGTCCCAGGTTTGTTCGTGGTGTCTCCTAAAGAAGAAACAGACAATGAGCAGACAACGAGCAGACAATGAGCAAACAGATGAGAGGGCTATCTCAGGGTTGGGGCGGTGGAGACCCAAATCCAACTAAAGGATTGCACTTGACTTCTACATACCTATAAACAAAATTTCCCAGATCAGTCTTTATTGTTGTTGTTGTTATAGCTCACAGATTCACTTCAGTCCATAATGAAGCAGCAAAAAATCCTTCTCATTTCTGCTTTAAAAATGTAAACTTGGAATCAATCTAATTCTCTACTTCAAGAAAATAATTGCTTTCTGGTTCATTCCTATTAGCACACAGCTATGCTATAACTCCAATTGTAATAGCAATACCAAGAAACCTAGCTCAATCAACTCCACATACCCTCCAATATTGCCTGTTTCTCTGTTCTCCTTTGGAGCAAGTCTCCTTGAAAGAACCTTTACTTCTGTAAAGACACTTTCTCCCTTCCCATTCATTCTTAAATCCACTTTTCTCAGGCTTTGAGCATTACCGCTTTCCCTAAACTGCCCTGTTAAGTCTACTTAAAATCTCTACTTGCCAAATCCAAAGGCCAATATTCAGTCCTCATCATCTCTACCTCTCAACTCATGGGTCACAGTTCATTACTTTCTCCTTCTAGAAATATATTTTTTTCTGGATGCCTTTCTCCCCTGAATTTCCTCCTACTTTAGTCTGTTCCTTCTTAGTCTTCTCTTTATCCTCCTGACCTCCTTATGTTGGCACTGCTCACAGCTCAGTTCTTGGGCCACCTGTCTTCTTTATTTAAGCCCATTCCCTTGGTATGGCTTTGAATACCATTTCCGTGCTGATTTCTTCCATGTTTTATGTCAAAACCCAGCCTAAACTCTAAACTCCATGCCCATTTTGACACTACTATTTTACTTCTTAACTGGCATCTCAAACTTAACATGTCCAGCTGATACACCTGCCTCCACCATCCTTTCTGTCTCAGTAAATGGCAACTTCACTGAAACTCTACTTTCAAATGATGTCTGTAACTGACTGCTTTCAATTCCTCCATCACTAAAGCCCTGATTCAAGTCAGTATTGCTCACCTGGACTAGTGCAATTACCCCTTACTGGCTTAAGCCTGTTCACTAACAATGGCCAGAGTGATTCATTTAAAGAATACAAATCAGATTGTTACTACTCTGTCTCAAATCTTCCAATGCCTCCCCATCTCACTCAGAGTAAAATTTGAAGTCTTGACCATAATCTTCAAGGAGTAGGGTGCTTCCTGTACTTCCCCCTACATCTCTGAGCTCATCCCCTACGAATTCCACCTCACTCTTCTCATACCACATTGACCTCCTTGCTAGTTGAAAATTATGCTGGACCTCCTCCCACCTCAGATACTTGCACTTGCTGTAGTATCTGTCTGAAATGCTGTTTTCTCATGGAGGCATCTGGCTCATTCTCTCTCTTCATTCTGCCCCAGTGTACCTTATAAGAGTCTTCCTTGAACACCCTAGCTAAAATCACGCTTGCCCTATCACACTCTGCCCCTTTACCATCATCTGACATATTACATATATATATATTTATTTGACTCTTACTTGCTTATTATGTATCTGCACTAGCATATAAGCTCCATGAGAACAGGAACTTTGTCTTGTTCACTGCTGTATCCTCAGCATTTAAAAGAATGATAGTTACAGAGGTAATGGATAGTAATTATTTGCTAAATGTTGAATAAAGAATGTTGAGTTTCCCTATAGCTTCCTTTGGCATATTCAATTGACATGAAATTGGTCTTAAGACTGTTTCCTTTTTCTTCTTAAGACTGTTTCTTCATATCAACTTTCTCATTTCCTTTTCTTTTAAAAATTGTTTTCACTTTTTGAAATAATGATAAACTCACAAGTTTTCTAAAAATAGTACTTTTTACCTAGCTGTCCTCCACAGGTAACCTCCTATATAACGCTTTTCTTTTTACTGTTTCCCATGCTTCTTTTATTCCAGTTTCTTCTACTTTCTTCTAAAAGTTTTTTACATAGGTTATCAGGACCCTTTCATCTTTTATTTTATAGCCAAACCACTAATGAACTTCAATACTAACTTTATCCTATTTTTCCTACTGACAAATAAAAAAGAGAAGCAAATCTGTTTCATCTCTTAAGCTTATAAGTTCTAAAGAGGGATAGTGTCTCTTCTGTGAGTTCTGTTGACCTGTATGTTTGCTGTGATTTCTAAAGTTAGAACAAGTGATATTCTGTTGACTCTAGTGTGTACTCTGGTATCTCTTGTATGTAGCTGTTTCAGAAGAGTTGAATAAACACAGATATATGATCTTCTGTATATGTGTATTTCTCCTTTTGAGAAATTATTATTCTGCTGAGTCCTTGTCATTAGTTTATTCAGCAAATATTTATTGTGCATCTACTGTGTGCCAAGCGCTGTGTTGGCAATTGTCTTTTATCCTCCCCAAGATCATCTGGGATGAACATCATTTTAAAGATACTATGGGGGGAGGTATATGGGGACCTCATATTTTTTGAATGTAATATTAAAAAAATAAATAAAGACAAAAAACCCCCACAAAAAACAAGATACTATAGGGAGTGGTTGTGGCTCAAGCAGTTGAGCACCTGCTTTCTACATGGGAGGTCCTGGGTTCGGTTTCCAGTGCCTCCTAAAAAAACAAAAATAAACAACAAGCAAACAAAATGAAAAAACCAACTCAGGAAAGCCTATGTGGCTTAGGGGTTGAGCACTGGCTTCCCACATACGTGGTCCTGGGTTCACTCTCTGGTCTCCAGTACCTAAAAAAAAAAAAAAAAAGATACTATAAAGACCAGATAAGTAGGTCACTTTGCATGGAATGAGCATTCATGATCTGGTGTTAAGGGCATTATTAGGCTTTAATAAGTGGTTTCCAGGGTCAAAAAGAAACAAAGAATCAATGCTCCTTTCATATGCCTGACATATGTAAGATAACCTAACATTTGACAAGCTAAGGCTCATTGATTTAATAGTCAGTAAAAAGAGGACATAACTGTGACATCACTAACCTCTATAGTTAAAATGAGCATGTATTAAACTCCTTATAAAAGCTCCCTTCATACAGAAAATTAAATAGAAGCCTGCCCCATGTCAGTTTTCCTCTCTCCTATAATCCATCCTTTCCAATATTAGTAGGGTGACCATGCACCCTGCTTGCTTGAACTGTCCTGGTTCACACTTGTTGTTCTAGCATAATTGCTAATTGTACCCCCTTTCACTCTCTAAAGTATTTTAGTTTGGACAATAAATCATATAGTCAACCCAGTATTCGGGTCTCTGGGATAAACGATCAAGGCGCCATTCCTATTTATTGGTATTACCTTGTCACAAGCTGTGAAAACAGTTTTCCTTTTGATTGTTTCTTCCTGAGTTGTCACAAAGACCTTCACATAAAATCACTCTGTCCCATTAAAGCAATTATTGAAAGCCCCTTCAGTAATGACCACTTATTTTAGTTTTCGTACTCAGATTCCAAAGACCAAATGTAGAGATCACTTTTGCTAGGTCAGGATCAAAATTGTTCAAAGGCACAAGTCCTACAGAAGAAAAATTTTGTCTAATCTACAAGAGTCTTAAAGGGACATTTTTCCTTGGTAATATTATATTGTAGAGAGAGTCTGTGATTGCCTGCTAATTTTAGCCCAGAGAATAGAAAATCCAATATATTTAATATCAATGGGACATATGCATTTCTGGACTAAGATACTTAATATCTTCAGAGTTGCTACCAGGGATTGAGTAATTGAAAAGTGAATTTGGTGGCCTCCTTAGCCTTAATCTTGTTAAAACTATTTAATCTTTGTGGTTCATAAGGAAAGATTTTCTTGAGTTTGTGAGTGGATGGCATTTCTGGAATTCAGATTTGTACTCTTGGCTGATTCTAGCAGTAGCACTATCATTGACTCATTATTTTATTTTGGAAAGTTGATCACTTTTTATTTTCATGTAAGGTTGCATGTCCACAGCAGCAAAGCTTGTAATCAATTCAATGGAAATAAGAAATAATTTAAAAAAAAATGAGATCATGAAGACAAAACAGCCATTAAGGGATCTAAATTGTTTTCACCTATTTGTTTTTGCTGTTCTGTAAGCCATCTGTAAATTTTGGATAATCTGCTGGATTTTCCCTTTCTGATACAGTTGATGTGAGAGTAAATTACATACACAGTAAACATTATGAGCATTTGGGATAATAGATGCTGAATAACTATCATTCTCATTTGTATCTTGCTTGAAAAATTAAACAGAATGAGACAAAGTAGCTAAAGTGTGTGTTTCTCCCTCCTCCTTGTTAGATCCCTTCTTAACTCAAGGAACTGGCTTGATTAGCAAAAGGAAAATTCTAATAATGACCCCTTTTCCTATTTCAGGTATGGGCTTCACCTCCTTCACCCTACTTCACCTGGCCCCCTAGAAAGCCCATAAGAAAATCTGAAGAGCCTCCTTTCTTATGAAGAGTTAGTTCCTTTCCCAGCGTTTCCAGGGCATGTTTATGAAACATGGTTTGTGCAACTGCCCCAAGAGCCCTGAAGTCCCTGAGTGGTGAGGGAAGTTCCACGATTTGGAAGTAGTGGCATCAGGTGGTTGGAGGGGGTAGGGTGATAGACCAGGCTTCTAGTCTTCCAGGAAACCAATTCCTTTGGGAGAGTCTTTATAGGTCATATTATATGTTAAAAACATCTGCAGCTCTCAAAGAATAAAGTTCTGGGAAAAGAAGGCAAAGCTTAGATAAGATAGGAAAAGATGTAGGGTTCCCCCCCCCCCCGATTAAAAATAATAACCTATCATATCTATGGGACAGGAACTACCCAGAAAGTAAATACTGCATCTTCTTTCTGGCAGGGTTATGCTGAGCAGCTTAGGCACATCTCTGCAATGAGCATTCTCAGGAGACTTACTCGCTGTCTTTCAGCCAACAATATGACAAGGATTTATTGATGTGCCATGGCTGGGGCTAGGAACAAGGGATGCCAGAATTGGGAAATCTAGGGCATGATCATTTGAAGACCTCTAAGTCCCTTGAACATTCTTATTCCATGTGTGGTTCACAGAACAACTTAGAGACTGCCATAGCAACTGTAAGTTTCCAAATGGGAAACTGGGACAGAGGAGTGGTGTGGGGGTGGGGTGTGTGCTTGTGGAGGAAGGGTGACATTTTTCAGAATATATTTTGCTGGAAGGTCTATGCTGGAGCAGCAGTGCCAGCTTTAGAGATACTGGAAGTGGTTCTTTGGCAACATTGACCTATTCGGAGATCTCTATTCTCTTCTACGTCCCCCACTCAAAGGTATGATTTTGTAAACTAGTGACCCAAGGTCACCTCACTGTGGCCCTCAACTGAGCTGAAAGGCACTGGACCTTGTCTGCTTCTCACATTGGCCATCTTACTTAGCAAATTCTACATGCCTCAAGTCCCACTCCCAGCGGATATTTCTTTCTGCTTACTTGAGGGAACAGGAAGTCACCTAGCAATGTAACTAGAATGAAAGTGGAAAGGGTAAAAGCAGTTTAATACACTGTATCTCCTAATGTTGAGGTGGAGGATGAGGTTTACACTTCCACGGGTGATTCCTAGAGTACTAGGAATCTTACCTCAAAGAGTGCATTTTCAGTGGTGAAATTTTAGGAGCTACGTGTTAAATTGGTGGGGGCCGTATTTTAAGGACAAAGACACACATTTTTAAAAGCACACTTAAAATCATGCCCACAGACAACTATGGACTTTTAGAAGGGAGCCTAGGAGAGTCAGAGTATCTGTTTTGCATAGCCCTGACTGGTCCCTGTTGAGGGAGGAGGCGCTGGCAGGCAGCAAGACAGCCTGAGAACGTGCCTAACTGCTCTGTCAACAGGAAGACCGAGGACTGCATACCTCTCTCCTCCCAGGCTGGCACTGAGTGCGGGTCCTAGGCACCCTGCCCACTTGCACACACCCCCACACAGGTACTCCCAGCCTCACCCCGTGGTTTGCCTACAGGCTGATTCCACAAAGATCAGAAGGACAAATGATTCAGAAGTGCCTGCAGCTGATTCCTACTTAGACTACGTAATCTCACAATCCGTGCCTGTTTTCTTTTAAGTGCTTATATACCCCTGATCAAATCTTCCTTCTGTTCTCTGACTGTCCCTTTGAAAACAGCAGTGATGCTTTGTTTCTGATTACATAACCACTTAAGCCAAATAACTCTTAAAAATAAATGCCCCCCCGCAGTTTTGATTTGACATTGTTTATGTTTCATTTTTGCTATACTAATCCAAGATATTCTGAATATCTATGTTGCCTGGTCAGAACACATTCACTGAGTTATTGACTGGGCAGGGCTCTGATTTAACTTTCAACTCTTAGGGAAATTTCCCATATGACTTACAATGATTTACAGTGAAAATCAAGAGCACCATTGTTGGTTCTTAGTAATTCCATGGTCTCTATATGTAGTTTTTCACATGCATAAGTGTACACACTGCATAGGCTTTCCACCCTGGCAGAAGCAAGTATGTATGCAGGCATGTACTTGTACATGTACACACACAAACACACACACACACCATGAATCTCTGGTCTTCATTTACAAATTATTCTCTCATTTGAGATAAACTCCACTGCTCCTATAACTATTGAACAATAATAAATAAGGAAAGATACTTAAGCAAAACAACCTGGAGTCATAATTATTCTGTTTTAAAAAAGAATGGCATTTTGGCTAGACACATACAGCTAAGCACAGATTTTCCTGGGAAAACGATGAGTTAAAACATTACAGAACTGTAATAAACAGCATCTGCTTTATCAGCAAAAGAGTGTATATGTAGCATTTTATCATGCCTCTAAATGGTGATATTGTCTGAAAAGATGAAGAAAGTCCATTCAGAAGCTTTTCCCCCCACAAATGAAATACAGATCTGTGTGTATGAGTCAACACCCTTCTTGCTGTTTCCTTTCATTAAAACCACAATATTAACACTGTCAAGAAATTATTACGGTAGAGTGCAAAGCTGTGGTGATGCTAAATTTGGAGTTCTCAATAAACATGAGCTGGGGGAAAAGCATATATATATAAGAGAGAAATTTGAAACAATTTCAAATTAGGTTCAAGGCTATTCCCTTCTAGAGGGGAAACTATTGGTTATCATTATTGCACTGTGTTTTTAAAAATCCTCATGCACGTTTCTAGATAATAGTAACATAATTTTTTGAGTACTAATTGTGCTCCAGGCACCATGCATAGTAGCAGTTTTCTTGCTTTGTTCTCATTTGAGTCTTATGACTCATTTGAGTCTTATATCTGCTCTATAGCTAGATATTATCATGCCCATCTTAAAGATCTGTATGTATGATAGAAACAACTATGTGTAAAAAGCCAATACTTAACACAGTGAATTTGAATTTTCCCCCAAACAGCATATAAGTGACTTATCTTGGTACTGTTTTAGGATATGTAGCGAAAGTCATTTTTTTCTGGAACTCTCTATTGAGTTGCTCTTTATCTTTCGTATCATGATGTTTCTCTACACGGGCACATGTGCAATGCAGATTTTGGTTTTGCACCAGTTTTTTCCCTTTTTCTATTAACTTCATATTTGTGATGGACAAATCTGCTCACTTTGAAGTATCTTGCTGTAGAATCTCTTTTCTAGTAAAATTTTATGGCAGTTCATATTTCCCAAGAAGTCACCTTTAGAACTTTTGGAGGGGTATTAACTTTTAAAAACAAACATACAAAAGTCTTAAAGTCAGCATGAGAGCCACGTTATATCTCCTAGTACCATCTTCCCAGTTACGGCCTGCGCCGTCAAGGTTAGTGCCACTTTAGCCAGGAGCCAGCCTTGTTCCATTTCTTTCTTTCTTGTGGCTTTGGGCCTTGATGGCTTTAGCATCTCTCTGTGCGGCTCTGAGATCAGGCTCCCTGACACTGTACCTCTGTGTTCCTTGGAGAGGCAACTTAAAATATACAATCTCCAGACGGGAATGATTTAGGAAAATTAAAAACAGACAGGGGGCAGAGAAGGCGGGAGGTGTCAAATGTTGCTTCTACCCCACTATCAGTTTGATGTGGTGGCCTTGTTCCTACCTAGTCTAGCCCCCTCCATGCTGTCCACCATGCAAAGCAAAAATGTCTGAAATAACAGAATACACATGGGTAGGGGTGTGTACACTCTTCCTTCTGCCTCCTAAACCAACACCAACACATGGAGTTTTAAATGCAGCTTATTTCAACCTGGTTTTGCTTCACCCTTAGGAAGAAAGAAAGCTGTTTTCAGTAAGTCTCAAGAGGTATTGTAAAACATATTAAGTACTTGCAAGAACTGAATTCTGCTTTGCCACCTCAGAAGAAATGAGTCATTTTGGTAGATACTGAGCTTTTGCTCTTTGAGTGAACTTCCTTCCTCTTTCTAAACACAAACATGATCAGACTGATGAGTTGATATCAAAGTTGTTCAATTCATAACGCACACACACACATTCTCAAAGCACATGTGAGAATAAAATCTCTGCTCTCGTTAGAAAGAAATCTAATAGGAAACGGATAGAAAAAGCTTTGCATAATAAAGCAATATCACATAATATATCCTTTTTCCAGTTTCTGGCTGAGGCAAGTTATGGATAGTGGCAGTTAATAGGATGGGGGATTTTTTACAAATAAAAAATTTCCCAGTGAGCCCAGATCTTAAAACCAGCACAGTTCAGGAGAATATTCAAGGTGATGACTCACAAGGACATGGGATGGTCACCATTTTCTTCACACCATTGTTCCATTGTTTTTAGATTTGATGAACATTTAAAAATCCATCCCAGGCAAAGGGCTGCTTTGGGTTAGGCTGCTCCTACTCTCTAGTATGCCGCCTGAACTGGCCATAGTATGCACTTAACAGCTGCGTGAAGCTGTGACCAACCCTCAAAGTGGTTTCAAGCACAATTTACGAACTCTAGTGGGAAGGAAAGCCCTTGAACCCACCTCTTCCTTCTTGTTAGTGCCTTGCATGGTTTTCTGCAAGCTAGGGCCCATGGATTCCTGCAACAAAGAAGATAAGATGTTCGGTATCTTTCATTTTCTGCAAATAGTCGTATTTACAATACTACTCCAGTGGTTTCTGACTACCGCTTAAGGCAATTTTGCTTAGCCTAGCGGAATGTCCTGGAAACTACTGGCAATGATTTCGCCTCCAAAATTGGAACGCATTTAGTAGAGACAGAAAGCCTATGAACAAATAGTGGGCATGTGCCAGAGTAAATAAGTGTGGTTCATGAGCTGCGGTCAGAAATGTCTCTCTTTCAGTATGCAGGGCAAAGCTTCTGCCAGCAGTTGCCATAAAGTCATCACACGAAGCAGTTTTTCCTCTCAGTAAGACAGACCCAGTGAAAGAGGGCTTCTGGTCCCAAAGTCTACTATTGGGGCTGTTGTCACAGGTCATGGCACAGGGGGTCTGGGCTCAGTTGTCTTTTTCTCCAGCTAGCCTTTCTTCCCCAGCCTGCCAAGCTTCTGTGAAGAAGAGTGAAGCTCATGAGGGAGTGTGGAGGAGGTTTGAAAAGCTGTAAGAGGAATGACTCTTTGTAACACTCAAAGCTCCTCCCAGGATCTCATAACAAACCACAGAGTCAGTTTGCTTCCCCTCTCTTCCAAACCCAAACTTTGGCCCTCGCTGTATAACTCCTTCGAAGCACTTGGTGAGGTGATCATTACTAGGAGGCATATTAAAGACAACATTAAGATGCCTTGCCGCCACCTTCTTTTTAAGTGTTCTGCCACAGGCTTAGAGACTGAAGGAGACAGACATATATGGTCATCATTTTAGGATGCATGAATTTTTCTTTAGAACTTAACTTCTTGACCACACATTACAGAAGGATTTAGTGCATTTGGATTGGAATAGCACGCTTTCTGGTGCAATGTGCATGCTGGCCCTCTGAGCCTGGAGTCTGGTTTCACGTAGTTTTCTATTCCTGCTATAGACTGTACAGTCTTAGGATCCACTGAAATCCAAGAAGGTTTTTTTTTAAGTTAAGAAGTCATTAATCAATATGCCATAAGACTCATTTATTGGAGGATGTTGCTGCAGGATTTCATATAGTTCACCTTGCAACATAGCAAGAGATGTCATTTTCCAAAGCATTCTTATGATTGTCATTGTCATTTTTTCATAAAATAGCAAAATATGGAAGTATTTTAGAAACACCTCAGGCATGGCAACTTTAGGAATAAAGAAATAAATCTAAAATAATATTTCTGCACTAGGCAACCCATTTCCTAATTCATTCCCATAATCATGGAGCCCACAGTTAAATTCAACCAACATTCATTGGCCATCCGCTATGTGCCAGGCATCATGCCAGGTACCATGAAAATGGAGATGAAAGAGCAAATATATCAAAATGTTGACAACTGTCAGTTCTGAGTGGTGGGTCTTAAAAGTTTGAACTCTGTTCTATTTAGACTAAAGAAAGGAAGAAAAGGAAAGAGATCCTCTGCCTTTCAAGGAGCTCTTGGTTGATGGATATGGAGGTGAGTGACACAATAATTTAAATGCAGTGCACTAAGAGGAATGCTCAGAGGTGGCACTATTTCCTTAGGGCAGCACACTAAGTAGGATATATATGTGGTATTCATAACCATGGAAAAAGAGCTTAAGGGTTAAGAAACTGGCTTAAACTGGCTCTGTTTTAAACTCCTTTTTTTGCTTATCCATGTGATTATGGACAAATCACTAAAGCTTTCCAAGTCATAGCTTCGTCCCCTGTCAGTGGGGATAACATCTCTGTCCTGTTTATTTTTAGGGTTTTGGGGAAGATTAGGTATGGTACCATATATGAAAGGGCACTACCACCACCACCCCCCCAAGCATATAAAATAAATGTAAGGTGCTATTTTTATAATTATTGGCTTCAGAGCATTATTTGCTAATAATCTACATAGCCAAACCTACATGACACTTTGTCAGCCAATATATGCATATACAAATATATAAAGAACATATATAATGGAATATATGATATAAAATTATATTATGTATGTATATATGTATAACACAATTGATTACAGGAAGTAATGCTTCACTTTCTTTTCATCTGAAGAGCTCCAAACCCTTTCTCCAAAATGTCATAATCAAGGATCCTGCGGTCCCGAAAGGAGAGATAATTAGGCTCATATAATAAGTCCAGCCCCAGCCAGGAGGAGCAATAGGCCTTTGCTACCTCACATGAAACCAGGAGGCAGAACGGCTTAGTGTGATGAGCAGGGGTTTGGAGTCACACAGACTTTTGGGAACTTAATTGTGTCTCAATTTCTCCCCCGTAAAGTGGGATAATAAGTTTTATCTCAAAGCGTTGTGAGGATTAGAAGCGATAAAGTATATGAGATACTTAGAGCATGTTAGGCTCTCAAAAAATGTAGCCCTTTTTCTAAACATCAGTGACACTAATCTATAATGACCTTTCATTTATAGTGCTCAAGCCTCCTCCTTACATGGATTGATGCTAAGAAGTAAAATAATCAATGTAGATATTTCAATATGAGGACAGAAGTAGAAATGAGCAGAAAGAAGAGTTGAAAAAGAAAAATGGGAGGAAATTGACACTTGCCACATGGAATTAGACTGATCTGGGGGTTCTAAATTTGACCTGAGTACTGAAAGAATGGTGCAGTAAGTACAAACTACCAGGAACGGATTAGGATTTGCTTAAACTGTTTAAAAACTGGGCACTCTCAATCTTGCTTTGCATGTTTTTCTGATCTCAATTTGTCTTCAGAAAATTTCACCCAGCAAAGGGCAAACGCCTTTCCTTTCCAATTCCTGAGGTCCCTTTAGTACTTGGACTTGTGTCCTTTTGTGCTGGGTACAGCAGATGCAGTCATAATTTTGCTGGCCAGACTTTTGCAAGGAGCCCTGCAATAATACAGCTTCTTCATCTGTTCGCCCCTGACAGCCACAAAGAACAGGATGACATGTATTCAAAATGAACGAAAAATAACAACCAACTACTAGAAGGACAGAAAGGTTCTATGGGGTGTGTGTTATTTTGATCCAAGATTCTGAAAAATGCTGCCACATTATCACGGCTGTTTGCTGCCCTATAGCACTGTCTGCTCCAGCCAGGGGTAAAAGCCTAGTTTAAGGATGGAGAAATGCATTCCACATGGAAACATTCAATTCTCTTCAAAGTGGTTTGAATTTTTGATCTTTCTCAATTTGTGATTTTTACCAGTAGAAGTACTTTTTTTCTTCTCCCACTCACTGTTTTCTAAGAACTTCACTCCAGATCACATATTAGCAAAGAATTGTACAATTTGTCGAAATACAGCAGAATCAAAATTTAGTCATCATCCTTTTGATAATCTCAATCTTATCTATCCTATGAACACTTTTCTAAAAGTTGATTTGATGAGTTTTTATTTCCTTAAAATCTACCAAAGGGAAAAAAGGTCATACAGGATCTGGTTAAAACAAGGCACTAGATTAAATGGGAACAGGCTAACTCATTGGCTATTGGTCTGGTTAAACAGGAAAAGGCAAATAAAATCATTTTGGAGAAAGAGAATGGATACAGACCTACATATCTACAGACCACATTTCTTCACTCATACTTCATTCCTCCACCTCTCCTGCCCTGCCTGCCCCTAGAGTTGCATATTTCCAGTATTTAAAATATCTTACTCTATTTATTTTGGCAAAAAACTATTAGGCTCTTTCAAAGGCATAAGAGAAACACAATTGAGAAATGGTGTAAATCAAACTGATCCACCTTTCTGACTTGCGATGTGGCCAGGGTGTCTGGACACTGTCAGAGCATTGTAACCCATATCCCAAAGTGACTTTGTTATATTAAAGGAGTTTAATTTTTTCCTTCTTTGTAACCTTGTGAAATTTCCACATTAAAAAGCAATCACATCTTTCAAACTAGGAATGATTGTGTTTGGCACTACAGCCTCTAGTGTAATGGGTTGAGCTTGTTTTCACTAAAACAAAGTCAGCTTTCAAAATAAATCATCTGTAACAACATCCTACTCCCCAAATCATATAATCCTATTAAAGGAATTTCTTTTTTTTTTTTTCCGTTGTCACTGGGCTGACAATATTGGCCATGTTTCAATATGGAGAACAGAAATCTTGGAGGACCATGTTAGGGCAAGAAGAGCTACCCAGCCCAGCCCTGCCAGAGCATAGTGCCAGAGCCCTTAAACATAATCATCTGTGCTTTACCTCCATCTAACTTCCTTCGCAGGTAACATGGCTATCTAGTTACTCAACCATCAAAGCCAGTCAATAAGTAGTTCATTTGGGACAACCAAAGGACAGGGGTTACCATGGTTATCTCAGCGAATAAGACCTTTATCATACTTACATAAGAGTGCCAATGTGCTGAATGAAAATGTACCCCAGGCAACTGCTGGGAGAATCTGTGCCAGAAGTGTAAATTATGTGGCAATATCTAAAAGAGCACCTTATAATTTCAGATTTCACAGGAAAGCATATATTTCTTTGGAGGTAAAAAGAAGAAAAAGAAACATCTTATAATAACCAGGCTGATACGTTTTCTTCTGCCAGTAGGAAATGTTTAGGGGTTTCCCAGCCAAAAAGAACTCTCTACTTTGCTCTTTGCTCCGTCCAAACAGTATGAGACACTATTTGCACTTGGGTTTATCAGAGAATTGACAGTCCATGAGCATAAGATTCTTATTAAAGTAATCCAGCTGAAGCAGTTGGAAGCTGTGGACAATTTATAATTTTCCATAATAAATGACAGTTTGCAAACTTTTAGTCATAACCAGGTTCTGTCCTGGATGGGCTGTTTCCTTTTTGAGCTGAAATTCACAGCCAGCCCACCTCTTCTCCCTGGGGAGTCTGCCTTCCAGTCATCCCTTGGGGACAGCTTTTTCACAAGACAATATCTTCTGACACAACAATGACCTTTAGGCTTAAAGACTAACTCAGTTCTTCAGAGTCAATGCAAACTCTGTGTTGCTCTGACTTTGTCCTTTCCCCAGGACAGAGTCTCCTGTCAGACTACTTGGCTTTCAGTTTTTCTTACTCTATTGGAGAATCCAGAATCAGTCCCATGTTTGAATTCTGTCGCTGGTGGTTATTAGCCTAATAAACATGACCAAGATATTAACCTTAAGCCTCAGTTTCTCTATCTGTTGAAAGGGAATAATAATATGATCTGGTTCAAAGGATTATTGAGGATCAAATAATAATTAGAAAGTAGCAGTCACCCCCCTTAGAATAATCGAGACCATTTTGCATAAAATTAACTCTATATGAGTGAATAATAGCAAATAGTAGGAATAAAAGGTTTTGTAATCTCAAGCCTCTGAAAGCATTTCTCTCAAACTTTTATTATAATAAAAAGAGTAATTAGATGCAAATGGAGGATTCTAGATATTCACCATTTGCCTCCCATGAATTCCTTGGAAATAAAGTGGTTTCCTTACAGTACAGATTAAATAGCATTTAAGAGTTGATTGATTTCCTAAACCACAAGAAAAGCAGTAGTTTTCTAAGTGCAGTTACTTTTGGGACTGAATCAGTTTTAGATAAACTGGCAAGAATCATAGAGTTTGAATGAATGATAACTGGCTTTTGTAAGGTCTCCCACTGTTTAAAGTTTTATGGTCGTTATTTCAAACCTGTGAAAATAGATGTTACATTAGAGAAAGAAGGATATTTCTTTTTTGGCAAAAAGTTTATAGTTTTGCTGAAATGGTTGAATACTTCTTTTCTCTGTCTAAAAGGCATCTCACCATAGGGAAATAGGCCCTGAGCATGCCGAGATTTTAATTCTTTAAAAAAAATTAAGTACTATTTTCCTATGGGAGAGATTTGTGAATATAATTTAATCAGAATATCAGACAATTACACTTAAGGAGAGGTTTACAGCATTCTTTTTTGTGATCATTTATAAAGTTATTCTTATTTTCATTCTTTCCCAATGACCACACTACTCAGGTCTTAATTTACATACTGTCTAGATACAAAACATAAATTGATATTTTTTATTTTCAAGATTTTTATTCACCAACATCCCCCCACCCCCTTCCTGAGATGGCTCCCTTGTCTGTCTGCTCATCTTCTTTAGGAGGCACTGGGAACTGAAGCCGGGACCTCCCAAGTGGGAGGCGGGTGCCTGATTGCTTTAGCCACATCCACTCCCCCAAATTTGATTTTTAGAAGCATTCTGTGTCTAGTTTGGCATGTGAGAAAACAAATGTTCATATTAGTTTGAAAATGATTAATTGTACCTAAATCAAGTTGGATTTTGACAATCATTCCTATGATAAATTTGGGCATTTAGGGGTCACTTTAATGGCATATTTCTTCATGATTGGTTGGGGGTAGACGTCAAATTAATTTGAACTCATTTTCACAATATCTGAAAAATATCAAATTGACTATTGTTTGATTAATAGCCTTATTGGAGTATATTTAATTTATACAAAAGTCTCCCACTGCAAGTATACAATTCAATATTTTAAAAGAAAACTTATAGAGCTGTGCAACATTCACCACCATCCAGTTTTTTAATGGGTTGACCAATTAATGATCCGGAGTATTAAGTTGTTTAGATAGAGCCTCAAGGATGTGCAACCAAATGGAAGAAAGGGTCCTCAAGCAGGTTCATGATTGCCAGGTTCCATTGTTAACCTTTATCCTAGTGATGAAATCATTTGTATACATATCTGTCTTCCTGCAGAGCTGTGGAGCTCTCTGGGTTGTGAGAATCTGACACAAGTAAATGCTCAACAAATTTTTGTTGATTGGATGTTTTAATGCATTTCCTTACAATACCAAATCTGGGAATGTTACCTCTGTGGAGGGAAGGACCAGTATGAATGTCAGGTTCAATAAAGGTGCAGCACCAGACCTGTTCTGCCAGTTCCTCAAGCCCCCTAACTTTTGGCTTACTTTTCTTCAGTGCAAACACATCCCATATTAGAAGTATTCTTAGTAAGTTTAAAGTTGGTAAAGACTCCCTGCAACTTTGGGCTGTGTTTTTGAACTGCCGATGCTTTTCAGTAAATAAGAAGGCAGTCACCTGAGAAGATAGATATGGGAGGTTTCTGCATCTCAGGGCAGTGTACCATCTGTCTGTGCACCTGCTTGTCTGGAGCTGCTTCTATCAGGAAGTTACCCTGGAGCTCCATAGCCATCCCAGTCAGTATCTTCACAGAACAATGGAAATTATACAAATAGCATACAAAAGAGGTAGTTGGAAATTGCTACTCCCCAACAATAATTCATTGTGCTCTCAAGCAACCAGATGTTGAATATGGCACCACAGCCATTAAAACTGGCAGACTTCATTCTGACAACAACCGTATTCAATGGGGGACAGATTGACCGTCTTCTTCAAGTTGCCAAAACCAATCGGTTGAAAAGTGAAAATGCAGTCAATCAATCCACTGCTTTGGCTCCCCGCCCCCCTTCCTACCTCACAAGAAGACAAAACTCATTTGCGTGGCTCTTCTTACAGAATCGGCAGCCATTTTGGCCATCCATAGAGAGCGCCACTGTGAAAAATGCATGGAGCACTTACAAGCCTCTTGGAGTCTGATGATTTAAACCTTATGGGGAAGCAGATTTAGCTCAATGGATAGAGTGCCCACCTGCCACCTGGGAGGTCCAGGGTCAAACCCAGGGCCTCCTGACCCATGTGACGGGCTGACCCATGCACAGTGCTGATGCGTGCAAGGAGTGCTGTGCCACGCAGGGTTGTCCCACGCGCAAGGACTGCACCCCATAAGGAGTGCACCCAGCACGAAAAAAGTGTAGCCTGCCCAGGAGTGGCGTCGCACACATGGAGAGCTGATGTAGCAAGATGATTCAACAAAAAGAGACAAAGATTCCCAGTATCACTGACAAGTAAACAAGCAGACACAGAAGAACACACAGCGAATGGACACAGAGAGCAGACAACTGGGGTGGGGGAGAAGGGGAGAGAAAAAGAAATCTTACAATAAATAAATAAATAAATAAATAAATAAATAAATAAATTTAAAAAACTTATGCCCGGATAAAGCAGAGCTACTGCTCGACCAGGTGTTCTCATAATGAGATGCCTAACAAATTTTTTGAAAGTAAAGAAGGGTATCAGCAAAGAATCTCACCTCTCTGGGTCTCTTTTCAGAGGGATGTCTTGGGAAGAGGGATGTGTTCGTAGTCTGCTGAATTGAGGGACAAACATTCCATTAAACTGTAAATCCTCTGGTCCCCCTAGGAATATTACATCCTGACTTCTATGGACAAAAGACAGAACCTCTACTCACAGTTTATGAAGTTACTTTTGCTCTGGGCTGGAGTAAGCAAAGACAATACCCTGTTCACCTTGGGCAGACAACTGGGCTTATACTCATGGTCTGGAATCTTGCCCTGAGAATCCGTAATTGCTGTGTAGTACATGATCACTTGCCTGCTAACAATTACTCCCATGTGGTAGGATGACATTTTTTGCTTCCCATAATAATATGCCAATTTCCCTGGGGCACAGGTATCATCCAAAAAAAGCCCTATTTTTTATAGGATTTTTACCCAGGGGGTTGCCTGTCCAGGTGGCCACCACTTAACTTCAGTATCTCTATATTCCACTAACACTTTCTGGCCTAAGAAGGAATATGTAAAATAAAAACCGAAGGCGACACTGGGCTTGTAATGCTATGGTAGAGTGGGTGGGTCAAAGGCCAGCAGTCATTTAACTAAGGGCATTTTATATACAAGAAGGGCATGGCTTCTGGAACAGTTCTAGAAAGCAGCCTCTTAATTTGAGCATCAAGAATTTCCAAATTATAAGAAAGACTAGTAGTGCTATGTCAACTGGCCAGTTCAAAGAGAGCAATGGTCAGTTGAGGTGGGCTTATAAATGTTAGAACCTTAGATTAAATTTGCAGCATAGATGACAAAACACCAAACATTTCTCCTTAGCTTCTAGCCCTTAAGGCTGTGTGACCACAGTGGTGGAGCTCGAGATGCATTTGGATGTGTACAGGTCTGTGTTTTACGTATTGCCGTGGCATTGCAGTCATGTGCATGAATACGTTCTCTATTAGGCTGTGGCTCTGTGAGAACAAGGACTGCATCTTAACCACTTCTGGATTGCCAGCTTCTAGCCCAGGTGCTCAGCAAGTAGTTTTTGAATGAATGAATCCCAGCAGTGTGGAAAGACTGTAGGCATCTTGAATGACTTGGAGCTAAACCAAGACAAAGTTCTAGGGATGGCGAATTCCCTAAGTCCAGACCATCAAATGAAAAAGAACTCATTCTCCTCCAAGTTTGGGCTAAATTATACCTTCAGGCAGGTAGCTATCATTAGTCCTTAGGGACCGTGGACCAAATATAATATAAACCCACCCTTTATAGGTGTTAATGTACAATCAAATTAGTTAAAAGTGTGTTTGAAAACATAACGTCTGGTTTTCAAAGTCAACACAAAAAGCTAGAGACCCCATCAGTGGTGCCTTCTTTTAGGTGAGTCTTTCAAATGTTTCAGGGGGCTGAGGTTTCTGTGTATCTCAGACTTAAACCCATCTGAGCACCAATATGTGCCACCACCTTTGACAGAAGGATTGCAGAGCTTAACATATGTTCAGCTAACACGGAACACAGAGGTTCATATTACTATGAGAGAGCTCATTACGGATAGTTACCAATTGTTCTTAGTTACTAATGCATCTACAGGAGGAGGGAAGCTACTTTTACCTGTTTAATATACCAGATAATACTATTCACACTCACTTGTCTACACTCATCTAGTGATTTGGGATTTTATGGTTCTAGATAACTTCAAGTTTTGCACAACCCAACTCCTACTAGGTTTTTCTTTAACAGATATATTAAAAATCTCTTTGTGTTTATTCTGTACTTTACTATACATTTTCCCCAAGGAGCTCAGAGTAATGTGTAAGGTATCATTTTATTAATACTCATTATATTTCAATAAATTGGCAAATATTGTGATGCTAATTATGGACTTTAGGAATTGAAGGCAAAGAGAAGTTAGATTATTTACAAAAGGTCAACCAGGAGTCATTCATTCATTCATTCATTCATTCAAAATCCAATAACTGGGAAGTGGATTTGGCTCAATGAATAGAGCGTCCACCTACCACATGGGAGGTCCAGAGTTCAAAACCAGGGCCTCCTGACCCATGTAGTGAGCTGGCCCATGTGCAGTGCTGATATGCACAAGGAGTGCCGTGCCACACAGGGGTGTCCCCTGCATAGGTGAGCCCCACACGCAAGGAGTGTGCCCCATAAGGAGAGCCGCCCAGTGAGAAAAAAGTGCAACCTGCCCAGGAGTGGCACCACACACACACACGGAGAGTTGATGCAGCAAGATGATGCAATAAAAAGAGACACAGATTCCCAGTGCCACTGACAAGAATACAAGCAGACACAGAACACACAGCAAATGGACATAACAGACAACTGGGAGGGGGGCAAGGAAGGGAAGAGAAATAAGTAAAAAATAAATCTTAAAAAAAAATCCAACAACCATTCCTGGTATGTGCCCGTTACATATCAGAATAGAAAAAGAAACTGAACAGAAAAAGTTTCTGAGGTTTCTATACCATCTGCATCAATACTCATGTGCCAGATACTTGTAATTCATATTAGTTAGGGTAATGCTAGGTGCTGTAGCAAACAAATGCTGAAATGTATAAGGTTTCACACACAATGGAAGTTTACTTCTTGCCCATGAAATGTCCTGAGTGGTTTAAGGTAAATAGGCAAGGGGGAGAAGGAGATGCTCCCATTCATTCAGAGATCTAGGGTGATGGAGGTGCTGCAGTCTTCAGAATTTAGCTTCCAAAGTCATTGTGGTTGTCTGCCCAGGGGCAGGAGGAGAATAGTGTAATGGAGCAAGTATGGAAGGTTTTTACGGGCCGGGCCTGGCGATGCTGCACATCACTTTTGCCTTGCATCCCATTGGCTAAAATTCAGGCATATGACATCTCCATGATCCAAAAGGTGGCTTAGAATTGATATCCCTGGATGAGCCGCCTATTTTGCCACCAACTCTGTACTGTGGAAGGCAAAACTCATTTTTAGGAACAGTTAACTGTCATTGCCACATAATGTAAGTCGTCAATAGACTTTTCTGACCTTATCATTTAAAGGTTTTCACCTGTGCTGCCCTCTCCTACTGGGGTCCTCAAGGGGATGATTTGATGTCAGGGCAACCTGAGCACCAACGAACCCAGCAGCGGCCACACCAAAGGTCATGGTTTGTGTGTGTTTGTTCCTCGACCGATTTTTGTTATTTAAGCCTGAGCTTTCTCAGGTAGTTAGCTGGTGCTAATTTAATCCCTTGTAACTGGGATTCAACTCACTCTAGTGACTTCTGTGTATTTCCCACGGCACTCCCATCAACCCCAGGCTGGCTTGCATCGTGTCTATGTTGTGCCAGTGGACCCGATGGTGTTTGTTGTGCATCATGTAAACTCTTTTATAAATAGCTGCCTCTTATATAAAAGTGTAATCATCTCCTACGTTTGCTGTTTATTGTTGGCAAGTCTCCAGGGAGCTGGGAAATAACAGTTCTTTATTTTGAAAAATGATCTTTTTTCTACTTCTAGCTCTGGTTTTATTTCCCCGTTATACTTTTATCTTCTCAGAGTTTGAAGGGACCTTGAATGTGCCTGTAGGGTCTGCTTTGATTATAGCCAGAAGCCAAAAAAAAGTTTTGCCTGGTTGCTGGGTGGCTAGATAATTACAATGTAGAAGAAAAATCCACCTCTGTTCCAGATGTTAATAACAATTGCTAAATATTATTGGGCAGGTAGCTCTTACCAGGCAAAATGCTAAGCTTTCTATAGGTATCATTTTATTTAATTTTCATAATTCCTTTGGAGGTAAATATATTACCTCCATTTTATCCATGATGAAGCTTAGGTAGAGAAGGATCACAAAACTTGCACAGGCTACCCCGGTAGTATTATAATTAAGAGTGCTGTCAATAGAACCAGTATTTGGGCAACTCCAAGTCCGTATTTGTCACTATTTTGGTGCCCTGACAAAGGATTACATCCTCAAATGATTTCCATGGGTCCTCCAGATATAGAATCTACATACCCCATTAGTGCTTTTGGCAAATAAATGGTATGCTAAATAAAAATAAATATTTCAAGACATTTTTCTTGATTGTCTTATTCCTCTCATCAAATTACAGTCACTGAGGAAGGAACAGGCTTTTTAGAATCCAGGGCAAATTTCCCATCAGATGAGTCAAGATTTGCAGCTTCAACTGCATTCCTTGACAGAATTGCTTAATAAAAAAGATTTAAATCCACCTACAACTTTATATTCGAGAACAGATCACATCATCTTTTAAAGGCAAAATATAGTGAGAAAAACAATAATGTAACTGTTCACTGGTGTACATTGATTAAATATGAGCATTTTGATCTCATTATATTGGTTAATTTAGTTTGGGATTGTTAATTCAAGTTAAGTCTAATTTGGAACTACTGACAAATCCAGGAATATGATTGAGAAGAATAAATGGCACATACTAGCCTTAATAAAAATTTCAGCCTTGATATAGTTTAAGAATATTTTAGCTTATTTTCACTCATTCTACTATTTACTTGGAGTCATACAAATCTGACAGTCTTTAGCTGTGTGACTTGGTACACAATTTTTAACTTTTCTAATCCTCAGTTTCCTAATCTTGAAATGGGTATAGTCATGGCACCTACCTCACAGGGTTATTAGGAAGATGGAATTAGATAATGCATATGAAGCACTTGGTGATTACCAAGCAATAGTAAGTACTCACAACTATGATACATGCATGTATATGTGTGGGTTCAGCTGAAGGGGGCACTACCCAGAGGGCATACCAGTGCTGCACTTGGCTTAAATCTTGAAAATATTGGCTCACTAGAATTGAGATTGAGATTGTAGGACATCTTGCATGTTGATGAAAAAAAAAAGAATGCTTCTCCTTTTCTTTCATTGTTATTCTTCTTGTTAAACATGTTCAGGACCATGAGTACTTATTTTAGTTGAATTGGAAATCTGGAGTCCATGCTCAGCTAAATGCAATTTTTTTTTTTTTACATTCTGTACAATGATCTCTTTTTCCTGCCTCATCCGATTCCAAGCATCTGACAGGCAATGGCATTTCCTATCCTGAAGAATCAAGCATATATTCCAAATTCAATGCCTGAATTATTTATTTGGATTTTGGCATTTGGGATTCATTTTGCTGACCACCAAAGATTGACAACACAGAGCAAATATTAGCAAGACGACAGTCTTTGGCTTATTAGTCAAAACAATTTTGAAAGTAAGTCCCAATCTTAAAAGAGCTCTTTCCAAGGCTTAGAAGTGATAAGCTGCCTGGGGGGAAATATGCACTGCCAGGCAGAGCCACCTGTATCTCCATACAGAATAATTTCGAAGATTTTTTTTTCCTTCTTCTTTTGGCAGGACATCAGCCATCATAATAAGAATCTGGTATTTACCAGATCTTGTTAAACAAATAATCTGGACGCAACAGGAGGAAATCTGCAATAATTTACAATCAGCTCTTAATTTAGAACTGTTTAGATTTTTCACAGTACACCTGAAATGAACAATGTTTATATGAAGTTCAAGACTTGCACCAGCAATTCTGCTCTCCTGAAGGTGAAGGTTCACTCCCAATTCTCAGAAAGTAAGGCCTGGGGTCTCATATTGTGTTTTGTGCAGCACCTAGGCATTACATCTGTAGCTCTATATAGTGGGTTATGGGGAAAGGGCCATTGGGAGGAAAAGACTGTTCTCTCCAAAGCTAATATTTCTGTTATGTTAGCTTCAAGACAAGATGAAATGACTCAATCTGGTACCCGCAAGACCATATAATGAAGCGCCACATGATATGAATGCAAAATTTATTTCAAGTGCCTTATCGATCCAGAGAAGGGAAAGATCACTGTGGACTGCAATGGAAAAGGAGGGACTTCAACTAAGCCTTTTCATTTATTCAACAAATATTTATCAAGTGTCTTCTACATGCCAGTCACAGAGCTAAGAAGAGGATACTGATAAAGAAGAGTTCCTAGTCTAAAAGAGCTCATGTTCAAATGGGGGAGGAGCACATTAAAGAACTCAAAAGGAATTAGAGATTAGAAAAATGGCAATGAGGGCAACAAACAGGATATTTACAGAGCAAAAGAGAGAGGCACTACTTTACACAATGTGTTAGGGAAGGTCTCTCTGCAGAGGTGACATTTTTGCTGCACTAGATAAGAAGAAAAAGCCAGCCAAAAGAAGAGCCAGGGGAAGAGCGCTGCCAGCTTAGGGAAGCACCACGAGGAGGATGGGGTGATAAAGCGCCAGACAGGCTGATGACTCGGCGTGACCTGAGAGCTGTGGAGGATGACCCAGAATTACCAATGGGTGATTTTAAGGAAGAAATTGACGAGCTCCGAATTGCATCTCAGCCTTCTACCTTAGCCCCTTCCTGATAAATCTTCTCTGCAGTCGCAGGCTGAGGAATTTGAGAACAACACAGCCAATACTCCCACACCAAAAACCGTTGCTCATGGTGCCCATCACCTGAGGTTGCACAGCGCACCTTCGGATCCAGGAGCTCCAGCCCCTGCTCTTGTCCATTCCCTTTGGCTTTCCCATTTCTGTGAAAAGAGAAGACAATTTACTGTTACAATGTTTGCTTATCCTTAAAATAAGAAACCGTGCTTTCCTAAAGACAGTAGTGTGTGTGTGTGTGTGTAATGGTTTTGCATTTCTGAAGTCTAACCCGGAGTGGGCCCCAGCTTCCTTCCCTCACCCCTGCCAGTCTCGCTCATGTCAGCTGAGATCTGCCAGAAGCCCCTCTTGAAAGGTTCCCAGGGCTGTGCCTGGGGCTATGGAGCCCAGGCAGCCCTTCTCCATGGGGACCCATCTCTGGAAGGCCTTTCTCTTACTGTCTGTGAAAGTATGACTTTGCTTTGGTGTTTCTGGCCCCCATTCTTTGGAAACTATTGTGAAGGGCTTTCACCATAGTACTCAGTACTGGCCCACTCAACTCGGCATTGCATCCCGGGAAATTATGCCCCCTTAGTTGGGGATGAGGTATATTTCTGATAGGTCTTTAACCAAAAGGTTCCGTTGTTCCCTTCCTAGTGCTGCCTTGGGCCGGGTAACACTTTGGTCTGTGTTTACTTGTAAATAGCCTCAGGCCCCTAAGTAAAAGGAAGCCTTGTGCACGTTAGACTGTGCAGGGTTGGACACCTGAATCCTCAATAGCTTACCCTGGAAAGAGAACTTGGTACTTTTTTCTGCACAGATCACAGTCTCTGCTCTTGAGCAAATTATTTCTCTAAGTGCCTCCTTATAAATTAATGTGTGTCTCAGAAAAGAATTAATTTCTCTTTCCCTCATGGAAGAAGGTTGAAAAAAAAAAAAGGCATGCCAAATCTTCATAAAATTAGACTCCCCGGTGATAAAAATCTTTTGAAAATAAGCCTCCCAGATGGGAATAAGTGAGTCACCTCTGCTCTCTAATTCATACAAGGAAGAACATGTTAATATTCTCAGGATATGAGATATACATGTAAATCTTAGTAATATTCAAAGGGATAAATATAGACACTAAATTCCAACTTTGATCAATCTAAAAATATAACTAAATGATATTTTCAGGTCAGGGATCTTCCTTGATCCTGACTTAGAAATATAAGAAAAAAAATTTTTGATGAAAAGTAAATTTATCATATTATGATTATATTGTTAAGGATATATACCGGTTCTCTGCAAATCATTTGCTTATCCAGCGACTTTGAAACTCACAATATTGCTTTGACGATATACATATCCTTTGAGAAACTTCACACATTTTTGGGGTATCAGCACATCCTAGGAGTGAGGAATGGATCAGGCATTCTAAGTTCAATTTCTCAGTGAGAGTCAGTGAAGTGTTTATGGCTCATCTCAACAATCATCTGGGTTAGTAATAGAATCTGGACCTAGGAGTGTCTACTCCAGGGCATTAACCACTGGGCCAAAAGGAGCTGAGCAGAAAATCAGTGCGGCCTCCACGAGGAGGGAGAGAAAGGGTGAGCAGGTCTAGGACCATGCTGCCCTGCTCAGATGTGTATTGTCAGTTCTGGCTTCCTGCTGGACACCTGAGGCTGGTGGCAGCGGCATCTAACTGCACCCAGTATTTAATAGCGCACACATGTTTTGCTCATCACTGGGAGATTACCGGATTAAATGGGATTGAAAAATGGAGAGGTCATGGGATCAGCTGACACTGGGTCCAATTTGGGATTTAAAACTATAACAACTTCTCAGCTTTTAAACAAGCCTAGAAGCAACTTTTCTTTTTCAAGGCTAAAGCCACTTTTTCAAGGGCTTCCCAGAGTTGGAAGGCAATTAATTTACAAAGGTTCCTAATAGGCCATAGTGGATAGGTCTCTCAGTTTCAGTTTCCTTATCTATGAAATCAAGATAATAACATCTACTTCTTAGGGTTGTTTAAAGGATTAAGTCAGGTAAATTAAGTAAACCCCATAATACAGCCTAAAATATAGTGAATCCTCAATAAAAATGAACTATTACTATTTACCAGGAATATTTGGTGCTTTTTATACATTATTTCCTTTTTCTGAAGATATAAGTGCCTTCTAAGAAATAGAGTTTAGTTCCGTTTAATTTATTTCAGACCATGCTATAAGTGGATAAACATTAATCCATCTATCCATTCATGTAATATATTGAGTTCTAGATTCTGACGTTACAGCAGTGAACAAGACAGACAAGGCCACTGTTCCCACACAGACTTGTGGAAGTGATAAACTAAACCACAGCAAGAGAGATATCAAAAATGATTTGATATTATTTTGATATTTATTATCAGGTAATAATAAATAGTAGGAGGGAAAAAAAGAAAGGATAGTGAATGACTGGCAGCAGTGGGGTTGCTTTTGATAGGGTGATCATGAAAGGCTTCAGTGGAGGTGATAGTTGAGCAAAGACGGGAGCTAAGGGAGGGAGGAGAGTCGTTTGGTGATTTGGGGAAAAAGTGTTCCAGACTGGGTGCAATAGGAGTGAAGGCCTTGAGGTGGGAAGAAGCTTGGAGTTTTCAAGGAAAAGCAAGAGGACCTCAAGGTCTTTGTTCACCTTGACTGCTATAACAGCCTCCTAACAGATCTTGTATTTGCTCTTATCCATACAGCTAACTCTCCAAGCAGCAGTGTTTTTTATTGTTTTGTTTTTTTAACTTAAGTCTGATTATGCTATTTCCCAGATCATATCACGACTCTATAGTGGTTTCCCATCTCACTCAGAAAAAAAACAGAACTTCTAAATTGGCCTTTGAGGGAAACCCAAGATCATCTGGCCCCTGCCTAACTTTTCTACTACCACTTGTTTTCCTCATTGAGGAATGAGGAGAGAGTCAGATGTGATGGTGAGATACCAGTTCAGAGGCTGGTACAGCAGTAGAGGTAAGAATTGGAGGCTTCAGTTTCAAGGGTGGTGTTGGCTTGGGCAAAGTGGTTTGGTTGGAAATATTTTTGAGAGAAATGCTGACAGGATTTGCTGAAGGATTGGCTATGGGATCTGGCATTGTATCTCCCTGGCTTCTTTAAACTGTCTAGTGTTGTTAATGGCTGCTCCTAGCTCCAACCTCCTGTTTCCCTAGAGGAATTACTGTTCTGTAACAGGCCAAAAGTCTACAAATACAAAACTTTATTTCTTAAACAATCAAACTTTCCCCATGAAATTTTATCTTCCCATGGCTTCATAATTGAAGTCAGTCCTCCAGTGTAGTAATGAAATATCAGCTCTACGGGTGGACAATCCCACAAGTGAATTATTGGGGGCCCTGAGGGAGTTGGAAAGAGAAAGGAGGTGAAAGTCAAATCACTTTCATCAGCATTATTTATACATCACTATCATAATATAATTTTCTTTGAAACGGTTATTGACACTATTGGTCAAGAAATTTTGGATTATTTATGAGATTCAATTTTCTACCACAGAATTTAGTTTACAATGTTGAGAATATTAACTGTAGGAAAATGTCTTCTGCAAACAGTAAATGTCTCACAAAAGGCCTCACAATGGCCTCCAAGGGTCTGGGTGGTCAAGCTCCCATCCCCTCTCTGACTCCCCGCTCCCTCATTCTGTGCCATTTACATTAATCTCATTGTCATGACACCTCCTTGAGTATTTTACAATGGCCATTCCCTTTGCCTGGAAAGCTCTTTTCCCAAGTTCAAAAACAGTAATTGACTCATATCCTTCAAGTCTTTACTCAAATGTCTCCCTTGCAGAGACCCCTACCCTGACTGCTCTATTTAACTTCCACCCAGTTCCCCAACTCTTAGCCTACTCCCTCTCTCTGGATCCCCCTTATCCAGTGCTGTGTATTCTATAGCATATATTCTGAACTACTAAACAACTTAAGTTTCGCATTTTGTTTGTTTATTGCTTGTCTCACTAGAATGAAGTTCTATTTGGGTATATCTCTATATCTCTGTATCTAAATAGAGATGTATAGATATATATTGCTGACATTGCCCAACACCTTGAACAATGGTTGGTGCAGAGTAGACATTCAAATATTTGTTGAGTGAATGGATGAACTGTTGCTTTTGTTGTAACATGGTGATGTAGGAGCAAAATGAAAGAAATCTCAGGATGAGGACCCAAGTTGCCTACCACAAGTTGAGACATCTTTTCCCATGTCTTGTGGATTGGTGCAATCATTCCTAAGGGCTCCAAACTCTCACTGGGAGGATGAATGGCTGGGCACAGTTACCCAGGTGATCCTGAGCCTCCAGGGTGAAAGTCTTCAAATCACTAGGGGCTACGGTTCACCATCAAACCCTGCTACAGTTTTTCTAAATGAGGAAGTAACTCATCCTGGGGAGAAATTTTAAAATGATTGCATCAAAGGAAGTTGGCATGCTCATTGCCTTTGGCTCCAACCCCTTTGGGTCAGGGCCAGAGTCTTCAGGAGATGGGACTAGAAAATAGTGGGGCTAATAAAATGCTAAGTCACAAGGCAGCACTGTTTTGTGGCCTAATAACAGGGTGTGAGGTTGTGGAGGGAGACTATTTCCCTACACACCCACTTCAGTTTGGAAACTATTGGCCTTATAGGAAAATAGCAGAGAATTTGCTCCAAGAATTTCATGCATGTCTTATGGTAGCTTGGTCTTAAGGAGGACTGCAGGGAATTTGGGCAGCTCTACTAGAATTCTCCCCTGGGACCAGTGTTCTGGGTGAGGAAACCATAGCTAGAGGAAGAATCTAGAAGGAACAGTGTTTAAACCACCTGAACTAGGATGGGAAAGGCTGGAGAGTTGTGTATTATTTCTTTTCCTGGGGCTTCATTATACTAAGACTGGTGTGCTCTGAGGAAATTCCCATTAGGTCATGCTTATTGCTCATGGTTCCTTTCAGAATGGAAAGCCAATAAAGTGTCCTGACCCTCCCATAATAAAAGACTTCCAGACCATAGGAAGATCCTCTAGGTTCTACCTCACTTATCCCCACTTCTCTGAAAAGTTCATATGGAGTAGTGGGGAAATGGGCTGCTGCAATGAGGGTTACGACTAGGACTCCCAGTCACTCTGCAGGAAGAGTAATTCAAAATCCCCGAGGACTTGAAAATTCAGGGAGGGTGTGAGGGCTAGGAGCTGTGATCAGGCTAGTCTTAGCACATCTTTCTGGCCAGAGTGACAATGCGGAGGGAGACCTTCTTACTCAATTGTGGAAATTGAAATAAGGCTGCCTGTGCCAAAAGGAAGAAAAAATTAAGTTGCCCCTTTTATCTGGGATTTCCCATCTTTTTTCTTTTCCAGGATGCCTGAAAAAATACAGAAAGCTGCCCTCTTTCCAGGACTTTGGAGGACTTTCTCCAGTAGTTCCCTCTGGAGAAATTTAAAAAGGAAGTTCTGGGACAGCAGCCAAAGTTGTTTGGAATTTCTCAAATAAAACAAGGCAACTGAGGTAAAATTATGCTTTCCCCTCACTACATTGAGGAAGAGGCAAGAAAGTGAAATAAATGAGCAATAGAAAAAATGTTGGAACTTTAACTCTTTTTTGAGTGCTCAAACAGCAAATAGGAGATGATTTCTAGACCCCTTGTGGGAGAATCCCCCAAACTGGTTTAACCATATTTTAAAAAATAAATACCAGTTTACTTTGTGTTACAATAATTTACACAATTAGAAACATGCATCAAACCTAGCTGACATTTGTAATGCCCTACCAGTCCCTATTTGTTCCAGTACCTTTGTCTCTCCTTGCCACAATACTTTTGTCTGCCTTTCACTCTATCAGTTTAAGAGAAACCATCTGAAATGCAAATTGACAGCCCAAGAAATTGCTGAGTTTCCTTGGAAATGTCATGAACTCCAAAGTTTTACAGCTTCTTGAACAATGCCAGGGAAGGGATATGTGATATTGCAGAAGGATCCCTTTCAAAGTCACAAGAAGCAAATTCTTTAAATTAGGAAGGACTGGCCATCTGAATTCTTGTTGACAATTCTATTGTTACAAGGCACCCTAATGCTTTGGAACAACACAAGGCATAAATGAAATAAAACACACACCTTCTTTTTATTTCCAAGGGTATCTTGTGCACTGTCTCCTCCTCTGACGGTAGCAGCAGGCCTGGCTCACTGCCAGTGGGCACTGGGGTAGGAGTCACAGACTGAGGGTAGATAGATTTTGGAAGTCAACGTTTGACCTGTGGCCAGTTGTTCCCAACCCTAGTAGAGCACCTGGATTACTTTGGTGAGAGCTTTTAAAAATGATAAGTCATTGAGTTATACCGCAGAATTGCTGAATCAGAGTCTTCATGTCTGTAGGTCTGGAAGGGTGGGGCACATGATTCTTTAAGAAGCTCCTCAAGGGATTCTTGGGAAATCCAGGGTCGAAATATCAAGAGGTCCTGTGTAGAAGGTCAGGGTGGTTATAGAAATCTCTCTGAGAGGCTAGTGATGTGTATGTGTGTGTATAGGGATAAGGAGGGAGAAGGACGGAGAGTAGGCAGTTACGTCCTGGGAGGTATGGAAGGAGGGTAAAACTTCACACAAGGTCCTATGGAAGAGTCACTCATTTCAGAAATCCCTTGACTTTAGACCTGACCTGAGAAGGAAGGAAAATAGACAAAACAAACACTCACTGAATGCTTACCCTACATTGGACACTGCACTATGTGTGTGAGTTCTCTCATTTATTCATTCGGTATCACTGAGCACATCCCATATACCAAGCACTGTGCTAGGGGTTGGGATTACAAAGATGAAAAAGACAATCCTTATTCTCAAAGAGCTCACAGATAATCACAACCCCAAAAAACAGGTGCTATGGAAGAGGGGTGCACAGGGTGCTTTGAGAGACAAACTGGGTGGGTTTAGGGAAGAGATGGTACTTAAACTAAATCTTAATTCTGATTCTAATAGATTCTAATATTTACTATTGCAATGACTTCAGTGTGGCTGAAAAGTTGGGGGGAGGAATAGGAGCAAGGGGAAAGAGGGTGCTAGACTCAGAGATTAGACTGGAGAGGTAGGTGTGCTGAAGCCAAGTAATGAGATACCTTGGCTGTACCCTGAAAACAATGGAGGATAGTAGAGGAGCAAAGTAGGCAATGGCAGGATCCCACTGTGGTCAAGAAGGCGCAATATGATAGCAGCCTACAGAATGCATTAGGTAACGATTGTCCACACATGTCCTGCCTGAAATATCATGATTGTTTTTGAAAGTATCTTTAATAAAAGCTGGATAGGGAAGTGGATGTGGCTCAACTGATAGAGCATCTGCCTACCATATTGAGGGTCCAGGGTTTGACACCCCGGGCCTCCTGACCCATGTGGTAAGCTGGCCCATGTGCAGTGCCACTGCGTGCAAGAAGTGCCGTGCCATGTGGGGGTGCCCCTATGTAGGGGAGCCCCACGTGTAAGGAGTGCACCCCGCAAGGAGCGCCGCCCAGCGAGAAATAAGCGCAGCCTGCCCACGAGTGGCACCACACACATGGAGAGCTGACACAGCAAGATGATGCAACAAAAAAGAGAGGCAATTTCCCAGTGCCACCTGGCAATGCAAGTGGACACAGAAGAACACACAGCGAATGGACACAGAGAGCAGACAATGGGAGGGAAGGGGAGAGAAACAAACAAAAAAAGCTGGATACAGTTAAAAAAAAAAAAGAATGCATTTGGAAGGGGTGAGAATGGACATGAGAGTCTGACAGCCTGAGATGAAGCAGTGGGGATTGAGAGTGGAGAGGAAGGGATCCTAGAGAAATATACCTGACAGGACTTGATGATGGGGATGAAGAGAGAGGGAGGAGTCTAAGACAGAACTCAAGTTTTTTTCTTGGCAACTGGATGGCTCATGGTACCTTTCACTATTCACTATGTGCTTTAACATAGCTCATTGTTTTGCCTTCATAATAAGTTTACACCATTTTTTAAATAGACAAAGATAGCAAAGCTCTGAAGATTGAACAGAGAAGGGGAAGAATGCTCAAAGTTCCTGGCTTCTAATTTGGGATCTGGGATCCAAATTTAGGTCTGCCTGAGTTCTGAGATCATGCTTCCAAGACCACAGGCCAATGCAAAACTTAATACAGCTGGAAAAAAAAAGAAAAAAAGAAAAAAAGAAGAAAACTGCTTTGAGTGGACCACATTCACAATGGAAACAACATGAGCTCAGATCTGAAAAGTAGACTCTCAGCACCTGAAATTTATTCTTGACTGCAGTTAGCATGGTGCGATATGACCTCCTTTTTGACAAGGTAGTCAATGGTCTCTTTCCTATGCTGTGCAGGCTTTTCATACTTCACTGATGGCAAATAGGATTGAGCCAAGATTTTGAAGAGGAAAAAATTGCTGTTAAAAATGTCCTGATAATAAATGTGAAATGAAACATCTTAACCTTTGTTTCAGAATTTTCTTATACTGCCTCCAAAAGTAATTTGTTTCAAAACAGTCATCTTGCTGGAGGAGTTTAATAAAAATTTAAACATTTTGTGATGGAAAAATAGATCTTTACCCAGCATCTTGAATGGCAGTAATGTGATATGATACTTTAAAAAGAGTAAATGGGTATTTTGACTCTCTGAGTGAAAGGAATATGCAGAATTCTAAAAGCTACTCCAGATTTTGTGGCCTTTCAGAAGCAATGCCTTCATGAGTCCACCATTTAAATCTACCTGGGAAGTGTATTGGTCATCCCTTCAGCCACCAGAGGTGTTTCATGTTGTGGTCTGACCTTGAATTTCCACTGTTTCTTTGGTTGAAATTGAATTAAGTCCATGTGTCTAGTGCCTTTGAAATTATTCCTGGTTCTTGGTTTTGATATAAGCAGCTTCCTTATTAGTGAAATAGTATACTACCCATTTCATATTTTCCTACAATCCATATCTTGATTCAGGTGCATATTAGAGAGAGGTTTGATTTAAATTTGTCTCCTATATTTTTCCTTGATGCTTATCTTTACCCAGCTTGTGTCCCCACAAATAGACTCCCCTCCAGAAGTTAAATTTGTTGGTTTCCACAGTTTATTGGTTTGACACTCTAGCTCTTGGGCTTCGACTTGCTGGGGCCTGCATGGGGGCTCCTGACACGTCATTTTCCCCATCTGTTGGACTGCCTTCACTCACCTTCAGAGATTACTGTGAGGCATAGCTCATAAATGTCATCATAAACTGCTCTCTCAAAAATATGTCTTGGCTTCTGTGGTGCCAGATTCAAAAGAGCTCAGTTGTGTGTATTTGGTCAAAAGCAAAACAAGGGGCACTGGATAGCCTGGCAAAGAGCTGACCAACCTCAAGTCACCTATGGCAGGCTGGGCAGCATTTTCTTCAGTGGTCCTTACTAGTGTGAAGTGTTAATATTTCTTTCTATGAACAGCAGCCAGCAAGCCTGAAGGTCAATTCTTTTCCTTTTCCTTTAGTTAGTTGGAAGGGCCCCCTCGCCCCAGTTTTCAAAGAGTAGGAATTTTGAGACAGTAACCCCACCCTTCCATCGCAGGTCACATAAATGCCTAGACGCCACCATCCTTAACTCCCCTTCCTGCCCACGGGCAGCTAGCCCATTTATGTAAGAGAACAATGAGGAGATGGCTCCTTTGCTTCTGCTTCTTTGGCAATGTGCTAGAAGGAGGTGGCTGAAGCCAGACACGTTGGCTCCATGCACATGCCCAAGCTTTTTTCAAGGTCTCACCCTGTTGAGCAACAAGAAAGCAACTGTCTCCATATTAACATCACCCATGACGATATTATAACTGGATTGGCTAGTTTTCTTCATTGAAACCTGACTGAAAGGGTGTGTCTATGTGTCTGCAAAACATTAATGGAAAGAACCAAAAGAGAAGAGAGGCAAAAGTGAAAGCACTCCCTTCTTAGCAATGAAATAAATTCCATCATAATCACTTAAATATAAGGGGTCTTTGGGTAAGAGTGTGAAATTCAGCCATGTATAAACTAAAGTATCTAGTTAACTGTTAATTGATCCTTCAGGTCAAATGTGGTTTCCTACCATGATTTCCGAATCACACCAACTATTGCATGCATTTTCCTGTTTCTCTGCCTTTGCACCTGCTCTTTACACTTGAAATGACTTTGCTGTCTTTTTACACCTGGAGAATGCATACTCACTTTCTGTATTGCATGTCCAAGATCTTCTCGACCTTTCTTGTGCCCTCAGGCAGAACTGTTTTCTCCCACAGGGCTCTCTTTGAATTAAGGCTAGCATCGGGCACATCTAATTGCCCACTGGTTTGTAACTTTCTTGAGTTTGGGGACTGTTTCTCATTCATTTCAGTGCTTTGCCCAGTCCTTCATGCTACTAGGTGCAGAGTTAATTTTGTCTGGTCTAAGGGATGAGTGGATGGAAATCTTTTAGTCATCCAGATTTTAGTTGTGATGATATTTGTCCTGATGGGAAATGACTTTTAAATTTTAACCCATACTTTGGATTTTTGGCTTCATATAATTTTTTTCTGTTTTCATACAATCTGAGGCTGAGAGTGAGGAATCTATATTGCTTCCAAAATGTTGTACTCAAAGTCAGCAATATCTTCCTTCTAAGTGGAACAAAAGACTGGTATTTTGTCATGTAGGTGAAGGAAGCAATGGGGTCAGACATGGAAGAGAATGCAGGGGTAGGTTGAAAAGATGGAAAAAAGACAAACTATGGTCTTTAGTGTAAAGTGATGTTTCTTAAAACTGGGTTTGTAGACCAGAGCTGCCTTCACGCAGGTTTTATTTACATAAGTCGTGCATATTCAGAATTCAGAATTTTGACTGATCTTAGTTTCAGAGATAGGTATTTTTATGTGACTAAACTCTTCCATCCATTTATTAAGTCAGTCATCAGTTTTCTTAAGAATCCAGACACATTTACCTCACTGCATTCTTTTAAGTCTAATGAAGAAAACTTTAGTTCTGTATTCATCTAGTTCCTCTTAGTCCTTTCCATTTAAAACATTTCCTTAAAATTAAGAAAAAAAGTCAATCCATGTTATTTGTAGGAAATCATGAAATGTAAGACTGCAAAACACACACATTCTTCCCATAATACTGAAAATAGGTGAAACAACTGTTAACATGTTTACTAATTCTTTCATTCAACAAATATTCAAAAGTTTATTTGCAGACCTTTTTTTTTTTGCATATATATATCCATATATACACACACACATGTTTTTTTTACAGAAATGGGATCATAATTATATTATACTATGTTTTTTCTTTAAAGATTTATTTTATTTATGTATTTCCCCAACCCTCCTTCTCCCTGTTGTCTGCTCCCTGTGTCCATTCTCTGTGTGTTCTTCTGTGTCTGCTTGTTTCTCATTAGGCGGCTCCAGTGACTGATCCTGGGAGCTTCCCCAGTGCGAGAGAGGCAATTACTCTCCTGTACCACCTGAACTCCCTGTTCTCCTACGACTTCCTATTTTCTCTCCTCTGTGTCTCTTGTTGTGTCATCTTACTGCGCAAGCTCTCCGTGTTGGCCGGCACTCCTTTGTGGGGTGGCTTCCCCACGCTGGGCAGCATTCCCACGCAGGGCGGCACCCCCGCACAGGGTTGCATTCCCACATGGGGGCTAGCATTCCTCGTGAGCCAGCTTGCCGTCACCAGGAGGCCCTGGGCATCAAACCCTGGACCTCCTATATGGTAGGTGGGAGCCCAGTTGGTTGAGCCACATCTGTTTCCCTGTACTATGTTTTGTATTTTTCATTTTATAATGTATCTTTCTCTTCTCTTTAGGTCATTTTGTGACATGGATTACTTTGATTTATTTAACCAATTCATTAGTGCGAGATACTTAGGCCATTTATAATCTTTTTCTATTATAGACAAGGCTGCAAAGAATATCCTGAAGATATCTTTTACGCTTTTGTCCAGTCATTTCTTGGATAAAACATTCTGGGATAAAGGGAATTTATTTGTTATGTTGAATAAGTCCTGGTATCTGTTATACATTTACTTATCTTCCTCTGTGAATTGTTTGTACATGTTTTTGCCCTATATTTTAAATTGGAGTAATTGCCTTTTCTTATCAAATTAAAAAAACTCATTAATATATTAAAAACCTTAACATCACTGTATATTAAAGATATTCATGATATTAACTTTTCATTTTGTTTATCATTTTTCAGTTCTTTTACATCTCATTTGGCTGAAAACTTTCATGAAAAATAAACAATTCATCATCTTATTCTTAATTTGTTTTTTTTTCCCTTAAGGTTCCTTTTGATTGATTGTCTTACTCATGATGTGCAAATTGAAACCAGAAAAGTGATTTATTCAACTGAGATGTGGATATGGAATTCAATATGCCAGTTAGGCAATATGTCTAAACTTCTTTTTTAACGAAAAGATCTCCTATCAGATTTTGATATTTGGGATTTAGGGATGAGAAAATGAAATTCCCAAGAATTCTCAGAGATTCTTGAAATCATAAGTTGTTTTTGTTTTTAAAATATTCAAACACTCTTCATACTCTTTACTCCTTATTACAGATAGTTAAATGTTTTTGCTTAATGAATAAGAAATATTGTTTAGTACCATTTACAAAGAACTGTAGCCTTGAGCAAATATTCAAACACTATAAAATGCCATAAAACCTTATTGGGTGGTATTTAAATGATGTAACATTTAGATCTCTCAGCACTACACAGAACCATATTTTGAAATTACCAATTCAAAAGCATTGCTTTTATTTATTTATTTATTTTGTGGGTTTTTTTGTTTTTTTGTTCTTAATATTTTTTCATTTTTATTAGAGCTGCTGTGAGATTACAAATCAATCATGCATAACATGCAGAATCCCCATACATCACCCCACCACCAACAACTTGCATTGTTGTGGAACATTTGTTACAAATTATGAAAGAACATCATCAAAATATTACTGCTAACTATGGTCCAAGGCTTACATTTGGTGTATTTTTTTCCATAGATCATCCTATTATTAACACAACGTATTAGTATTATACATTTGTTACAGTTCATGAGAGAACATGAACTGTTTTTTTTTAAAAAATTTTATTTTATTAAAGTTAATAGATCACAAGAAACGTTACATTGAAAAGCATAAAAAATCAAAAAACGTAAGAGGTTCCCATATAACCCACTCCCCACCCCCAACCGATACTGCAGGGTCAGATGCTGGACTTTATATATCCTGCCGTAATCCACTGAATCTACTGGGAGAAAGTGAGAACTACAAGGTAAACTATTATCTATGTAGTGCAGCAGTGCCCCAAAATGTGTCCACCGAGTGTGATGAGTGTGCCACAATGATGGGGGAGGTTGTTGGTGTGGGGGGGTGGGGGGTTATTTAGGAACCTCTTTTATTTTTTAATGTAATTTTTTTTGTGATGTATATATCTTCAAAATAATACAATTTACAAAAGCATTGCTTTTAAATCTTGTTATTTCTTGGAAAACCGCTCATAGTATTCTCTGTATTTAAGCAAACTAATATTTATTTTATTTCCAAGAATGACTCTTAGCACCAGGCAGGGCCGTGAATGAACACGTACAACATGGCAACAGCACCAAGCAAGACTGTTCCAGTAGATCGTCACCACTTCTCTCCTCTATGCCCAGAAATGTCCCTTTTAACCTTGAACTCTGGGTATCCACATGCCTGAATCTTGGTTTTGACCTCATGTCAGTAGAGTCCTTTAAACCAGTAATGTTTCTATATTGATGAATTCTTAATTTTTGCAGGACAATTATAAAATTTTTCCAGTTTTCCCAATTTTTCAACAGGTTTTTCTCAGGATTTAGAAAAACATACCAATTTCCCAAGAAATACTAGGAAAGAATTCTGCCATGAATCTCTGCCCAAGCCTGACCCCTCCGGGGCTGACCAAGGCTGCAGGAACCACAGGTTTAATCCTGACCACCACAGTTGTGTAACCTGGAGCCAGTTTTCTAACTTCCCAGGGCTTCTACTGGCACCTCTTTAAAATTAGGAGCTCTTTTTCGCTTAAGAGAACCTGGAAGTGTGTATAAGAAATAACATTTTATTTCAAGGGCTTGAGGTCTCTGCGAGGGACAGAAGAACAAAGGCCCGTCAGGAAATCCCGCTGGGTGGGGGAGTGGGTTTTGACAAGCCCCCAGAGGAGAGGCCAGTGATCAGCGCCAGGGCTTGCGTTTCGAAGGGTGTGTGCCCACCGAGGGCTCAGGGGGAACTAGGCGCTGCAACCCACACGAGAGCCCCAGCATAGCACCTGCCTGGTTAGTTTCCAAGTTGCTTTTTATTTCAGACATCTTAGAATGCTTTATGCTAAATCCAGACCAGAAAAAAAACTTGATGGCTTTTTTTACTTATTTATTGGATAGCATATGAAATAATGCTAAAATATGAATAAAAGTCTCTATCATTCCGGCTAAACGCCTAACCTAAAACCAGCAAAAGCTATTGTCACTTCAAATGTTTTTACAGGGTCGGGGAGCAGTATGTTTTTCCTCATAGAGTTAAAGGGGTTGGTGGTGAGTGTATTTTAGTTTAGATTAATAATAAACATGCTCATTTGCTTCTCAAATGCTTTGAATGTAATGAGGTTCTGTTTGCTAAATTTAAGTTTGTCTAGTTAACTGGTTTTGAGTAGGAGGAGCCCAGGACAGTATGGGAGAAGCTCCATTTAAAAATATTTTGGGAAAGAGCTATCTGGTTATGCCACATTTGGATGTTTAAATTGCTAGAAAACATTTACCATCCCACAGAGGAATGAATACTTCCTGGTGAACAGTCTCAAGTTCAGCTATATAACAAAAGTAGATCACACACACACAAACTCACACACATCACTCCCCTTATCTGGCCAACCCTTTCTCATCCTTCTAGTCTCAGAAGCCCGCCCAGAGCCCCCTGGTCACATCAGATGTCCTCCTGGGTCTTCCTGAAACTTCTTGTCCCTTGCCTATCGAGCACGAGCCCTTGAGAGCACAGGTCATACAGCTGCCCATTTCACATCAGTGTCCTCCATACCAAGCACAGAGGTTGGTACAGAGAATGAACTCAAAACATGCTTGCTGTGGGCCAGATGCTGAGCCAGGTATTTCTCATGCAAAATCTTATCCAAACCTCTCAACAGCTTTATAGGACAGAGATCATCATTCCAGTTTTACTGATGAAGAAACTGAGGTCTAGTGAGATTAAAAAACTTGTTGAAGATAACAGGACTGGTCAGTGTCACAGCCAATTTTTTAATGTGGTCTATTGGGCATGTGGCTACATTTACAGCACTGATTCAAACACAGGAAAGGCCCATTTTTAAAAAGAGATACTTACTGACCTCAAAGAGCATACCTTTGAATATGAGACTGTATGTATATATTCTGTCGTAGTAAATGATTCTTGGGAATAAAATACAATGCTTGCTTTGTTCTTGAGAGGTTTTAAAGAGGCACTCGAGGAATATTTTTTGTAATAATGTTTTTCCATAGATTTCCTGTAGGTTGGCAAACTCTTGCCTTTATAATTTTGTTATACATTCTTCAAAAGGATACCCACATATTTGAACTTAGTTTATTGGCTGATTCTTTATAGCTCATTGCAATTTATTGACCTTTCTTTAGATTTTGATTTTATTAAAACCTGCTCAAATCAACTTAAATAAACAAACCTAAAATAAATAAATTGCCCTATTGCATTAAAGAACACATGCATATTAATAGTTAAATAATTATTTAATGATTACTTTTTGTAGTAAGTGCTAAAGGTAGCTTTTTAAGATCCTTATAATAAATTACAGAAGGATGAAATCAACAGCATTTTGGAAAAGAGGTATTTTTCAAGAGCTGGTATAGCAGATGGGAGGCTTATGGTCTCATGAATCAAGAGTGAGTAGAAGAGGGTTTAGAAACTTGACTATTTCTTTGGGAGATAAAATTCACTCTATCAGAAAACAGTTGCTGAAGAAATAACCTCAAACGTTTGTTGCTTTTTCAGAGTAGGCATGGGGGAGAAAAGCGAGGCAGGGAAAAGTTAAGAGGTCAATTGCGATGATGATTGGAGATAAAAACAAAAACAAAAATGAAACAAACAAAAAAACAAGGCAAAAACAAACGAAAAATCCACCGAGGAACAAAGACAGATGTGTCTTTCAAAGGACCCTTTCTTTTTTTTTTTTTAAGATTTATTTATTTATTCCTCCCTGTTGTCTGCTCTCTGTGTCTCTTTGCTGTGTGTTCTTCTGTGTTCACTTGTATTCTCATCAGGCAGCACTGGGGATCTGTGTCTCTTTATGTTGCGTCATCTTTTTTTTTTTTTTTTAGATTTATTTTTATTTATTTAATTCCCCTCCCCTCCCCCGGTTGTCTGTTTTCTGTGTCTTTTTGCTGCGTCTTGCTTCTCTGTCCGCTTCTGTTGTCGTCAGTGGCACGGGAAGTGTGGGCGGCGCCATTCCTCGGCAGGCTGCACCTTCCTTCGCGCTCCGCGGCTCTCCCTACGGGGCACACCCCCTGCGCGTGGGGCCTCCCCACGCGGGGGCAGCCCTGCGTGGCAGGGCACTCCCCGCGCGCATCAGCACTGTGCATGGGCCAGCTCCACACGGGTCAAGGAGGCCCGGGGCTTGAACCGCGGACCTCCCATGTGGTAGACGGACGCCCTAACCACTGGGCCAAAGTCCGTTTCCCCTGTTGCGTCATCTTGCTGCATCAGCTCTCCGCGTGTGTGGCACCATTCCTGGGCAGGCTGCGGTTTCACACGGGGTGGCTCTCCTTGCACAGGGGCCACTCCTTGTACGGAGGGGCACCCTTACATGGTGGCATCCCTGCATGGGCCAGCACTCCTTGTGTGCAGCAGCACTGCGCGTGGGCCAGCTCACCACATGGGCCAGGAGGCCCTGGGCATTGAACCCTTGGACCTCCTATATGATAGGCAGATGCTATATCTGTTGAGCCACAGACACTTCCCCAAAGGACCCTTCTTTTGAACTTGGGGCGAGCTTCTGGCCTTCAAGAGCATTCCTTCATGCCAAGTACTGCTCACATTGATTCACCCACCCGTGTTTGGGCCTAGCTACTGTGCTTGCCCTTGGAAGCCCATTGTGGCTTTGATTTAAATTTGCTCAAGGACCTTGATATTCTAGGCTGTTTGAAGTTGAAGTGTCCTAATGATTTGACCTGGTATGGCCCAGTCAAAGCTGTCTCATTAATATGACCACTTTTTATCACCCCATGTTTGACCTCCAAGCCTTCCCTTGGATCCAGGCTTTTCCTTTGTTGTCTTGCAGCTGGCAGTTCTTAGACATTTCCTTCTATCTTGCTGAACACTAGGGAGCAATGCAGGCCTGAGGAGAGATGTCAGCATCCAGCATGGAAAGGAAAGGTTGTCATTAAGGAGCATTTCAAATTAACAGGATATTGTAGCTAATTAGATGTGAGTGATGAGGAGAAGAATGTTTTAAAAAGGTGTTAGGTTTTGAGTTTGAGACTGGGGACATTATAAGATAAATAAGACAATGGACTTAGTTTGGAGTGAAAGGTATTGAGTTTGAGGCATCAGTGGAACTTCTTGTCAAATACGTGTCGCAAAAATTTGTGGCTTCACAACTGAAACGTTAGAGAGCAGTTAAGGCTGAGGATAGAGCCTGATGATTGCTGAAGTTCTATGAATGGAAGAGCTTTTCAAGAGAGATGGCTTAGGACAGAATCTTGGGGCTCACTTACATAAGGGGATGGAAAGAATACAGATGTCTCTAAGGGCGACTGCTAAGCTTGTGAGAAAGGACAGTGAAGGCCAAAGTAAGGGCTTTGTAAGAAAATCCAAAGGAAAAGACAAGGTCACAAATTAGGTGGTCAGCAGAGTCAAGGACTGCAGAAAGTTCAAGCAGGAAATGGACTGAGAAAGCCCGTTGTTTAGATAGGAAGGCGCTGGTCAGCTGGGGATATAGTTTCAGGAGGGGGGTGTCCAGTGTGTGTTGGTGCCCTGGAGGAACTGGCTCTGATGGGTAGGGGGAAGATTAGAGCTTGGAATACTTTCTCAGTATGAATCTGAGAACAGCATAGGTGACCACGGAGAGTGGATACATGTGGCTCAAGGGGGAAGGCAAAATCAGAGGCAAAAGGCCGTGTTCCACTTCCCCAGTTGTTTTGTAAAGTAGGTGAAGTGGAACATGGTCTTTTGGAGTCTTGAGATGGAAAGCCCCCAGTTCTACAAGGTTAGTATTTTTTAACTGTTAAGCAAAAGAAAGAGCACAAAGGTTGGATGTCAAAGGAAAAATCACTGTGGTCGTGTAATATAAAGTTAACCATGCACAGTTAATTGATATCCTGATATCTGTTTATTTTAATCCAACGTATCAATGCATTTCTAAGAATTTGCAAAAGCAGACATACAAATTTGCTTAACACTTAAGTCCAGGGCCAGAAATATTAGGCCCAAAGATTTTGGTTCGAAAGGACAGTGGATACAAATGTTAAAGATGTGTGAAACTATGTGTTCTTAGCCTGAGATGCATTCTTTGGCCTTTCCTTTACTGACAGTATTACAGTGACCATGCAATGGCCATGGGTGCTGAAGCAGGCACACTGAGGAACATTTTATTAGAAATTGGAATCACTTCCTGGCTCGTGACAGGCACCAACACCAGCTGTATTCATGTTCGGATGCGAGTGAGTGTGGGCAAGGTTTTGATGGCTATAGAAAAGCACCATCTCTTTCTCCTCATTGGGGCAAATGGAAGTTATATCGTCACTTATCCTCTCCGGGTGTCATTTTCCTCATTAGAAGAATGATGGATCAGGAGGACATGATTGCTAGGACCCTTCTGAAAGCAATGCTCTACGTTTCTCTGACTCTTAGATTCTTCTATCTAGAGCCATTAGAAAATTAAAAAATCAAAAGATGTTTGCTGAGCTCTTGATTAATTTAAGTTTGAGAAGAGGATAGACTACTCTAGGTTTTGCAAGCAGACAAATATTTGTGTAGAATGGTAGTCCTCAAAGTTTTGAATGTGCACCCTTATTATTCAAACAATTTTGAACACAAACTTCCAGTATTTGCATATTTGTTTGTAAGTTACATACATATACTGCTGGATTTATAAACATTATAAAATGAACCCTGTTATAGTTTGCTAAAGGTTGCCAAGACAAATACCAGAAATGGGCTGGCTTTTACAATGGGGATTTATTAGTTTAAAAGCTTACAATTTCGAAGCCAAGAAAAATTTCCAAGTCAAGGCATCAGACGAAGTTCTCTCCCTGAAAGACTGGAGATTCTGGATTCCTGTCACATGGTGGGGCACAATGGCAGTGCCTGCCAATCTCCGCCTTCTCCTCCGAGTGCTATTGCTTTCAGCTACTGGCTTCCTCCACATTACTCTATGTTACTGTGGCTCTCTCTTTCCCAGTTTTCACTGATTTTCACTTCTGGCTTCTAGGACCTTCTCTCTCAGCATCTAGGTTTGGGGGAGGGGGGAGGGTTGTGTTCTTTCTGCATTCATCCCATTTACAAAGGGCTCTAGTAAGAGGACTAAGACCCACCCTGTGTCGGTCATGGGGGCTGCATGGAAGGGGATTCACCTGGGGCAAGCCTCTAAGGCATATAAATGTGTTCAAGGGTTCATGGGGCATTGTCACAGTGGGTGTAGATCTACACAATAACAGAAAGAATATCGAATTCCCATCCTGGGGAACTTTGCTCATTCTCTAATGGGATAGCAAGAATTCCCTGAGTACAGGGGCGGTGCCTAGTTAAGGAGAATGGACCATTGTGCTAAGCACTTGATATTGATGATTGTACCTATGAATCTTTCCTTCTGAAATTAAAACTTAGCCTAGTATTATATGTTGCTTAAAAGTTACCTCCTGAGGACCTCCTTGTTGCTCAAATGTGGCCTCTTTCTAAGCTAAATTCTCCATGTAAACATACTACTTCCTCCCCACCCCACCACCGCCTATCCCCCATATGGACCATGATTCCTGGGGGTGAATCTTCCTGACACCGAGGGATTACTACCAAGTGCCAAGTAGCAGTGCACCTGGAGAACGACCTTGACCAAAATGGGGAAATGGTAAAGACAAATGAATTAATATGGCTAAGAGATTTCAAAGTCAGTTGGGAGGTCATTCCAGAGGTTATGCTTATGCATGTCTCAGCAGGATCTCTCTGAGTGACTCAGTAAACAGTGCCTCAAATGGTGCTGCTCCTGAGGGCTCTAGAGACATGTAGATGTTATAGGCAGGACAGACAGCTCAGGAGTTTGGTGCGTGCTAGTGGGCCTTACCTTAGAACTTATGCTCCCCAGTGTGACAGCTTTGGACTCCATTGTGGTTTCCCTACACATAGCTCTTCCGCCCCTTCTATTTGAACCTATAGTTAGTACTATACTAGAAATAAATAAAAAATTAATCTTTAAAAAAAAAAGAGGGAATTAATAAAACACGGTCTCCCCTTATTTTTCAAACTCTTTCAAACAGCATATTTGGCAATGATATTTGGAAGGCAAATCTGATTTGCATTCACATGAGAAAAAATCAGGAAAACAGCCCAAACCCCCCCCCCCCCATTTTCCATGGTTTCATTTAATTACATTAAGAAATAATCATTATAAAAATAGGTGAAATTTCATGAAAATATTCCTATATGTTCCAGCTTAGACGTTCTTGCCCGTTATCAATGGACTGTCTGGCATCAGCCACCGCGTCAGGTACTCAAACAGTCATATTGTCCATAGACTTTGTCAAACAGACTCGGCAGCCCAACCGTGATTTGTCTGTTAGTCCATAGGCCAGATCAAGCATGTCATTCTCCTCATCACTGATTGCTTCTAACTTCTCAAATACGTGCTCTTCAAATATGAGGTGACAGGTAGAGCAGGTTAAAGTTCTCTCACCTGCACCCAAACCATCAATATCTAGATTATTTTCAACCACAACATCTGGCAAAGAGTCACCACCTTTTCCTTTGGTTGTTAATGTTTCACCATCACGGTTTATAAAGTGGACTGCTATTTTCTCTTCTGAGCTGCTCCGTGCCGCCGCCGACACACTCAGCGGCCGGCTGGCCTGCGCGCTCCCGCCAGGCCTTGGGGGCTCCAGGAGCCCGCAGACTCCCGTGCGGGCTCCGGCGCGGCGAGCCGCCTTCGAGCTGCGCTGCCGCTGCCGAGAGGCACGGAGAGGAGGTGCAGGAGCCGGGCCCACCCACTACTCTCGGTTGAAAACTGTCAAGTAAGGGATGTTGAGGGCTATCACTTCTGCAGTGTGTTAGTTATTGTTAAACCCCAGAAAGGCTTTTTCCATTGGTTGTTCTAGCTGCTGACTTGCCACTTAGTTTTTCCTTGCCACCTTTTGCCAGCACTGAGCTTGCCTTTGTATTGTTAGCCATATCTCTGATATAGACGTTTATGTTTAAGCTATGAGAGTATGAAGAATAGCCTCTGTTTCATCTGCGGAAGGGCTGCCGATGAAAAGTATCAGAAATTTGTTGGTTTTTATAAAGGGGGTTTATTTGGGGGTAAAAGCTTACAGTTCCAAGGCTGTAAAAAATCTTGCTCAAGAAACCCTAAGAGGTGCTTTCTCATTAAAGTCAGTTGCCATGTATATTAATCACCCAAAGTGGTGCTGCTGCAAAATACCAGAAATTGGTTGGTTTATATAAAGGGTATTTATTTATTGGGGTAGGAACTTACAGATACCAGCCCATAAAGTATAAGCTACTTCCCTCACCAAAGTATTTTCGCATGTTGGAGCAAGATGGCTGCTGACGTCTATGAGGGCTCAGGCTTCCTTGGTTCCTCCCTTCCTGGGGCTTGCTTCTCTTTCCTCTGTGGGCTTACTTACTGGGGCTCCAGCTTCAGTATCAAACTCCAACATCAAAACTCCAACATCAAAAACCCCTAACTCTGTCCTTTGCCATACTTTTTATCTGTGAGTCCCCACCCACCAAGGGGCAGGTACTCAACACCCTACTGACACAAGAGGTTTACTTGATTAAGTAATCCAATATAATCTCATATGATCAGAGGAAAAGACCTGTTTACAAACATAATCCAATATTTTCTTTTAAGAATTCATCAATAATATCAAACTGCTACTCCATGTGTTGAAGCAAGATGGCGGGCATTCTCTGCCTGGTCTCTCCCTCCCCTCTGGGTTTCCTCTTCCTTTTGAGCACCATTGGCCCAGCCTCTTGAGGCTTCATGCTTCATGATCCTGTAGTCCTCTCTCTCCTGGCATAGGGCTTGTTTCTTTCTGGGCCTCCTTTATCAGTCTAGGCTGATCTGGGCTCTTCCCAATTTCAGTCGTAAGCTATTGAGCAAATAAATGGCTCATCTCTCCCCAGGGCCTCAGGTGTTTGAGTCTTCTCCTTTCTATCATGTGGCAGGATCAAAAATGATACCTGTTATTGTCTGTCCATGTGAGTCTCTTTATATCAATCCCACCAAGGGCGCCAGGACTCAACCTGAGTCATGCCTTACAGACATGGTTGAATCAAAAAGCCCTAAAAGCAATTTTAACAGGTAATCTAATCAAAGGCGCCTAAACTGAATTTAATACAACCATGGGGTTTCACACCCAGAGAAATAGATTATTATTTTGCAAACATAATCTCTCTCTTTTTGGGATTCATAAAATCTCAAACTGCACAGACTCACTTTCTATTCTATTATAGACAGGGGCAGTAATGGAGTCTAAGCTGTCCAAACTCTTAATGCACCTTCAAATCTTGTTCCTAATTCTACTTTCAGAACTAGAAGAGGCAAAAATAACTTTCTGACTAATCACATACCAACTGTAAGTGGTAGAAAAGCAGGCTAGCACTGCAGGTCATTTCTTTACACAAATCTAAATAATTTGACTCAGTAAAGAATAGCTTGATTCATATCTACTGTAACAAACAGAAGACACATCTCAGGAATGGCCTTCAGAAGCTACTGAATCTATTGGCCCTTTACTCTAGGAAACAGCTTAACAGCTCTGTTAAAAATAACTTGCTGTTTTTAACAAATATTATTCATCATACAAGTAAATAAATTAACTCATTCAAGTGACTGAGTTTATATATTAGAATTCATCAGAAAATCATGGCTCACTTGCAGCAAAACAGGTTTGACAAGGGAGGTCGACTCTGGGTTCACTCAGGGATCCTGCATCCCAGGTCAAGGAGATAAAGAGATCAATTCAGGGGCCACATAGATTCCAACAGCCAACACTATCTTCTGACCTACCTTGGCCCATCCTTACATACTGTGACCCCTCTCTCTCCTTCCCAATTGAGAAGGAGGAGGGAGAAGCTGGGGTAGGAGAAATACTTTGCACTTCAATCAGAATTGATTCAGGAATTGGAAGGGGTGAACACATAGCACTCACTCTTAACATTTTCTGGGGCAAAAGAACATCTTTTACGTTCTATAGCACAGAATTTGAAGATTTCAAGTGAGTACCTGCCCCAGGACTCGGGCAGAATAAAAGCTCTTTTAGGGAGTGTGCAGTTTGATATGGTTTACGAATTCTAAAAATAGATATTGGATGATGTTTGTGAACTGGTCTGTTTCTCTGGGCATATTAGATTATACTGGATTCAGAAGTTTTACTTTTACCTGATTAAATAATGATTAAAACTTTGATTGGGCCACATCAGTAGGATGTTGTATCCTGTCCCCTCGGTGAACAGGGACTCACAGAGAAACCACACTGCAGAGAAAGGAGGTTGGAGTTTTGAGCTGGAGCTCAGGAAGTACATACAGAGGAGCAGAGAGGTTGAGCCTAGAGAGAAGCAAGCCCTGGGAAGAAAGGAACCCAGGAAGCCTGGACTCTTGGCAGATGGTGGCAGCCATCTTGCTCTAACACATGGCAACAGACTTTGGTGAGGAAAGTAATCTATGCTTTATGACCTGGTAACTGTAAGCTTCTACCCCAAATAAAAGCCAACAGATTTCTGGTATTTTGCATCAGCACCCCTTTGGTTGACTAGTACAGGGAGTATGCTATAATCTGCTTTTTGGCATTTAGCAATCATTTCCATCTTGTGCTCTACCCCATATAAGTATCTTGCCTGTACTAAAGGAATAGAAGGATAAAAATTGCATTTCTCAGATTCTTTTGCAGCTAGTATTCTGTGGTTGGAATGACTCCCCTTCAGGCAGAAATACAAGCCTGGCTGATTGGTTTTCAGGGCAAGATGTTAATTTTGCCACTTTATGTCATTGGTGGCAAATTAAAACTTTGAATGGATATTCTGTACCACCTGTGAAAAACCAATTTACAAAACAGATATCTGAGAAATATGTGTCACCTTTTCTTTCTTCCGGAGCTATAAGCTCTATTCCGGAGCTATAAGCAATATAAATAGGATTTATTGCTCATTTTGTCTTCAAATGACCCTTATATAAGAATCTGAGTGACCAATTTCTATTAGCATTTATTGCCAGAAAAGCATTTTTCTCACTAGTCAACCTTGATAATAAGAATGATGTAACCCATTTTACTTCTCTTTTTTTCTCCTCTGGTTCTCAGGAAGTGTAAAATCAAATTAATTGTGGCACTGTAATTGGTCAAATTACCTTTATCTTCTTCATGGCTTCTAATTCCTTCATTTGTCTCTATTTCAAATATCTTATAAATTAGGAGATGTGTACCTAGAATATACTTAGAAGAGAAGTACCTGTACAATGTGGAATCATTTCCTCCCTACTTTGTACAAGTAAATGTTATTTGCTGTGACATTTTGAAGCTTTTTGTAGATCTCAGAAAAGACGTGTACTTAAAGTTAACCCATTCCTGTGGGTGTGGAATCCTTTGATTGGATTGTCCTCAATTGGGGGCCTTTGATGGGATTACTTCAGTGAAGCGTGACCTAGGGTGGGTCTTGGTCCTCTTGCTGGAGTCCTTTATAAATGAGAGAATCAGGCAGACACACAGAAAAAGGCAGCAGAGACAGAAAAACCAAGAGAGGCTGAGAGAGCTCCCCGTGGCTGGAGGCTGGAATAAGTGGAATAAGGTCCCCAAGAGGCTGAAAGAGACAAAAACTGAAGGAGAGGAGAGAGACAAGCAAATCCTGCCATGTGCCTGATCACCCACAGTTAAGTTCAGAGAGGAAACTAAGAGAAATGAAGCCAGGCAGAGCAGCCAGAAGCTGAAGCAGTGAGACCAGAAGAGAAGCAGATACCTCCATGTGTCTTGTCATGTGAGAGAGGACTCCAAAATTGCCCACCGCTGGTCTCCTGATGATGCCTTGATTTGGAGACTTCCATAGTCTCAGAACTGTAAGCTTTTAACCCAATAAATTAGCATTATAAAAGCCAACCCACTATCGTGATTAGTAAGGGAAGAAATTGTAGTAGTGATGTGGAGAGGGTGGGCACAGTAGTTGCTGATGGTAGGGAGATGGAAGAAGAGATATGGTGTGGGGACATTTTCAGGATTTGGAGTTGTCCTAGGTGGTGCTGCAGGGATGGATGCTGGATGTTGTGTGTCCTGCCGTGGCCCACTGGGTGGACTGGGGGGAGAGTGTGGACTACAATGTGGACCACTGTCCATGTGGTGCAGTGGTGCTGCAGAATGTATTTGCCAGGTGCAGTGGATGTGCTGCAATGATGGAAGAGGTTATTAATTTGGGAGGGGTGAGGTGGGTGAGGTGGGGGGTATATGGGGACCTCATATTTTTTTATTGTAACATTTAAAAGAAAATAAAGAAGAAGAATGTGAAAAAAAAAAGCGCCAACCCATTGCTCCCAGCAGCTTTCAGCAAACTAAAACATTCACCATAGTCCTGTTATCTATATATATTTCAACAATATTTCTTGTTTTTATGTTTCCTAGACATCTATGAAAAAACCTCTTAGGTGGTGTGTCATACATGAAACAAGGGCTCCAAACAACTCTTTCTTTTTTAAAAAATTATTTTCTTAATTGGGTCTATGCTAATCTTAAAATGGATTCACAAAAACCAATGAGTCAAACTAAGCAAACAGAATATTGTAAAAAAGCAAAGAGTTAACTTTAAAAGCACAAGTAAAAATGAATCACAAGAAAACCCTCTCAGCTTTTTTTTCTTTCTAATATTCTCTTCACACAATTTCCTGTTAGTCTTTCTGACTTTTCTGAGGGATATTATTTTCCTTTCCAGTACCAATTTCAGCAGTGATGGCCTAAAAGGTTTTGGTGCCCCAAGTGAGACTAGATTATAGGACTCCATATGGGGTCAAGATAGGAGGGTTCTTAAAGATTTTACCAACAAAATAAAAGCGGTGGGGTTTCAGTTCACTTCAAAGTAAAATGCCAATACAAGCAAATTCTCTTCTTGTCATATTGATGAAGAAGCAGAAAGACCCTTCCTGTCATGCTAGTGGAAGCTCTGACTGCACGAGGGAGAAATTGAGCTATAAACCGGATGTTTTGGTAAATTCACTACTTGGATACACACACATATGCATGCATGTTTATATAGATACACACACAAACCTTTAAAATTGAGAAACAGATTTGCATATAGTGAACAATACATATTTGGCCTTTAATCAGCTTTTAAAAATATACTACAGATCTCCAGTGGTGTAGCTTAAGCACCAAAGGCCTCTGGGCAGAAGTAAACATCATCCACAAGTTTACCACTGCAAGGACGCAAGGAATTAGATGATCATAAAGGGGAGGTCAGGAGTGATAAGAAGCATGCTGAATCCTGTACTCTTTTATTTTTGTAAAGAGTTATGTTCTTGAAATTTCAGTGTCCTAATGCCTGGTGCCCAGTAAGCAAAGGTGACTATAAGCTTCTTGTGACTTTATCTTAATACCTATTGTTTCAATATATATAAAGCCCACATCAAATGATAGCATAGTATTGACCTCACTTGTTGATGGGTAGTAATCTTGAAGGAGGGAGTAAATAATTAGTGTTTTGTAGGATGAGGAAGTCCCACAGAATTTTTCATTTATTTTCCATCCTGATTCCCTGAAAGACAAGTGAGTCCCATTAACTACATATACTTAAGAGTAAGGAGTTTTCTCAGTTCCATGATTGGTAGAACCAACACTAATCCAGAGAAGTCTTACTTTTTCTGGGAAACACTCTTTACTTTAGTACCAGAAGCAATTGATGCCCAGGGTTGTTCCTAAAGGCCCTTTCTGGCTTGCTTAGTCAGGACAGAAGAGGCTTTGCAAACAGGCAGACCTTGGCTTGTGTCTGACCGCTAATGCCTGTAAACCTCTTACTACCCATCAACAAGTGAGATCAATACTACGCAATCATTCTATGTGGCTTTATATATACTGAGGCAATAGGTATTAAGACAAAGTCACAAGAAGCTTATGGTCCCCTTTGCTTAGCTGGGCATCAGGCATTAGGACACTGAAATTCCCAGAACATAACTCTTTACAATATGAGAAATAGGGACAATAATGGAATCTATCTCATATGGATGTGAAGATTACACAAAATGATCCATGTGAAGCGTTTAACCCAAGGCCTGGCACTTAGCAAGACCTCATTAAATATGAAACTCTGAGGCAGCTTTAGGCTCTGACTCTCCTGCTTCCTCTCAGTCTTTCTTAGCGTCTGGGTTCTTTCTGTGTACCTGTGCCATGCCCTTCTCTCTGACTGGCTACTTCTCTCTATTCATTTTATTTAAAATCCAGGAGGGAGCTAATATGATTAATTGACTAAGCTAATTGCCACCTTATTCCTGAGGAGAGTTCTTTCAGATCATCCGACAGCTAAGGGTACTCACTAAGGGGAAAATAATATGAAAAACCTTTTATTACAAGACACTTTAGTCTGGGGCCATTAAGTAGTGCCAATCAATTATTATTAGTAATTTCACAGCACCCTCTATTAATTGGAGTAGTTTTGCATTTTCAGGACTGAGATTAGGATTATGAATTGCATCCTTCCATTATTTTAAAGATAGGTTGAGAAAATCTTGTTCTCCCTGAAGAATGTCTAATTTCAATGACAATTAGAAATACTCTTTGCTGAGGCTAAGATAGTCAAGCTCAAACTCAACCAGGGAGACCAACTCTTGTAAACTGCAACATATACTCTATTTGTAAGAAACTCTTAACACTTTCAGGGAAACAATGCCAGATTCAGCTCCCTAATCATGTGTATTTCTAATTGCTTGCAGAATTCTTTCTACTCCAAGTGGCCTCAAGCACCCAACAGTATCGGCAATCCAAACTAGCTTAATTTTTTGGATGCCATGTTAGTGAATTTCTTGTTATGTCATGTGAAATGCTACCCAACTGTTTGCCAAAGATGTTTAAAGGCAGCTTGCTACTTTTTGGGTGGTTAATACCTGAGGCAAAATCAAGGAAAGAAACATGAAAGTCTTGTACTACCTGAAGTTAATTATCTGTGCGGTGAGGTTTAAGTATTCAGCCTTTGTACAATACTGATCTGTTCAGCTCTCTGTCTAGATGGATGTATCTTGAACCACAGGGATGCTCTTGTCAGGAAAGATTTGGGTATTGATTTCTATGGTTGTGTGTGGATGAGTGAAATTTTATTTTTAAAATGCATTGTCATACACAAGAACAGTCAAGAAACAAACCAGGTGTCAGGGAAATGTCACATAGTTTCAAATACCCAAAAAGTGTTCATATTTGGGATCGAATGATTTCCATTTCTCTGAAAGGAGAAACCTAGATCTTAATTTTTTTAATGGACCTAATGTCGTTTTATAATACGTTCAAGAGAATTATAGGAACATATGTTTTTTGCACGTATTTTAAAAATGTGATATGTATATATTTTTTGTGGCATTATTAGTTTTTGTTTGTGTTTGTGTTTTGTTTTGTTTTTTTAGGCCAGTAAAAAGAATTTATTTGGGAAATGGAGGAAAGAACAGAGCTTGCTAAGAAATGGGAGAGAAGGATGGAAATACACACCGAGATTTGGTGTGTGCTCCTCTAGGCAGAGAGACTGCATTATTAGTTTAAAAGTTGAAATAGCTACAGTTTAGCTTTAGTATTGGGCCAGCAGTTAACACACAGCTAGGTAACTGTGTCTTCAAGGTTCATCCATATTGTCACGTTTCAGGCTTCATTCCTCTTTACAGCTGAAAGTATGTGCCACATTTTTTTATTCATTCCAACTTAAGTGATAGTTCCTAACACTATGGAAAAAAAAAAATCTCTAGTCTGGCCTATTACATTTCTTAATTTCCTGAGCAGAAAAGGAGCAAAGTAGAGCCAATTGCTTGGTACTGTTTATCATTATCATCTGATAATATTTTTTTAATACTCCTGTGTGTGTGATGCTATACTAGGATTTTGGTAATGATCTGCTTTCTAGAGCTGATCTTTGTGTGCAAGGAGTTTATAGAATTTTTGTTCTAAAAAGTAACCACTGACAAGGAATTTAATGTCAGCCCAACAACTGCTCTCCTTCCTCCTGCCTTTACTTTCTCCAGCATCTCTCCCGTCTACATATGGCTGTTCTCAGACTATTCCAGTTGCCAAACCAGTCCTCACCAAGGCAGCTTCACCGTGGTGGAAGAAAAAAATAAATTGCACTCCACACACACACACAAACAGAAAACAAAAAAACAACAACAAAAAATAATTGCACTCTTAGACCCAGGATCTGGTGGCCCAGACTGGCGCCTTAACTGTTACCAACCAAGCTCCCTGGGATCTGTCCTCCCCACCAAATAAGCAGTGTGGTTATGGGGCTGTCTCCCTGACGGCAGACGCAGAGGCTGTTCCTCTAGGCCTGCTTGCGGCTTGCCTAAACTCCATCTTAGCCTGAAGTTCTACTCCTCAAGAACATATTTCCTGTGGAAACTTTCCTCATCGCTAAGGGTAGAGAACCTCCCCTTTCTCTGAATAACCCGGATGCTTGATCTTTTCTTGTCTCATGGAATTTGTCACGTTATACCTTACATCATAGCTATTCCTATTTTAGAATATCAGCTCCTTAACGAAATACTACAGTGCTCTAATTTTTAAAAAAATTTCTGATTCCCACACAGTGATATCAAGGAAGGAGCGTAAGTTTACCGAGTCTTCTTTGGGCTGAATTGTGCCTTGCATACATAGAGGTACAAAAATATTTGCTAAATAAACAATTCCTGTGTCACAGCATTTATTCAACCTTGGGTCTTCAAGGCTTGTTAGCAGCTATTAGAAGATAGTTGAACCTATGCACAGAGTATTAAGGAAATAATTATTTGAGGAAAATAATAGGTGTTCAGACTCATGTAGAAATGAAATTTCTCATTTCATGTAGAAGTAAAATTTTTTATTTTCAAATTCTTCATCCAGGGACTATCTGGAGGGTTCAAAGATAAGCAGATGACAACTGCAGGAAAATGAATGATAATCCTGGTGCTTTATTGAAACTTTTTACAAAAAAAAAAAAAAAGAAGCTATATATATGTGACATAGATCCATTGTGAGATATATGCATTCACTTATTCATCCATTCACAGGCTAGTTGTGAAAAATAATTATTTGTTAGATGGTATTAGTCACAGGTTTAATTTAGCACTTCAAGGAACCCAAGGATAACCAAGAGAGTCTACAACTGCAAAGCAGAAAAACCCCATCCATCAGCTATGTGGGATCTCAGCCCCCTCTCGATTAGAGGTGGAGTGGACATCACCATCCCAGAGTCCTCATGATGGAGGAATAAAATATGGACTAGAGTGGACTTACTGGTATTCTACTATAGAATTATTGTGACTCTAGCAATGGAAGAAATTATTTCATTGATGTGGAGACAGTGGCCATGGGAGTTGCTGAAGGCAGGAAGAGGGAAAAAGGGGTGTGATATGGGGGCATTTTCAGGACTTGGAGTTGTCCTGAATGATATTGCAGAGACAGATGCTGGACATTATATATCCTACCATAACCCACTGAATGGACTGGGAGAGAGTATAAACTACAGCATAAACTATAATTCATGCTGTGTAGCAGTGCTCCTAAATGTATTCATCAAATGCAATGAATTTACCACACTAATGAAAGAAGTTGTTGATGTGGGAGGAGTGGGGGGTGTGAGGAGTGGGGTATATGGGAACATCCTAAATTGTGTGATCTATGTATCTTTTAAAAATAAATAAAAAATATATTAAAAAAAAAAAGAAATCCAAGGATTTGTAAGTGCTTTTTGTATAACAGTTATTTTCTCTGTAACAGTGCTTCCCAAACTTTAATATACACACAATTTACCGGGGTGGGGTCTTATTAAAATGCAGATTCTGATTCCCTTCATCTAGGATGAAGTCTGAGACTTGGCATTTTCGACACACTCATAGGAAATGCCTCTGCTGCTCTGCAGATCATGCTATCCATAGCAAGGACGTTTTAGAAAACTTTTGAATTTATATTTCAATCTTGTTTCACCTACACATCAACCCTAGGCTTTGGTATTATTTATTCCCATTTTGAAGATGAGGTTCCATATGCTCCATGAAGATAAGGACTGGATTGTTTTGCTCACCAGTGCCTGCCCAGCAAGAGCACAATGTGGAAACATCATTTATTTAATGAATGAATCAGACTCAGAAAAATGAAGTGACTCCCTTAAGGTCACACCCAATTAAGAGGTGGAGCAAAGCATTGTCCCACATCCATTTGACTCCTAAACTAAATACATTGTTTGATCCTAAGCTTCACCTCGAATCCTTACTGGAAATACAGCTTCCTCAATTCCTCTTGACCCCAAGAGTTTCTAATTCAGCATGTGTAGGATGGGGTCCAGGAATTTATTTTTATGAAACACTCCCTCCTTTGACTCATTTATTTATTGAACACATTTTTATTAAGTACATAATATATACCTGGCACAATTCTTGGTGCTGGGGTTCTATCTGTTAAACAAAACTGAAAACAAACAAACAAAAAATCTCACCTTCATGGGTCTTCTGTGCTAGTGGGACATGAGGCCAGTTGGAGAAGCCCCACATAATACCAGGATGATACTGGGTTCTGCTTGTTCAGTTAAAATCAGTATCCAAGAGATTTCATTCATTCTTTCACCCTACTTTGTTATGAGAGTGAAGAGCATTCTGGACAGATGGAAAAGCAATTACAAAAAGGTCTGCTTCTGAGAAGGAGCCTGCTGTGTTTCTCAGCTGAGACTATGGGCCTTTTAGGTGGAGCACTTTTCATTCTGTGGGCTCATTTTGGCCTCTGGCACAAAATGTCGGTAGCGCCCCCTCACCCTCACTGGGACTACTGAAAATGAACCCCTAGAGGCCCTGGTGGGGTGAATGTGCCGCTGGGAGGACGCTCAGGTGGAGCCTCAGCCCCTAACTAGTTTTCTTATGTTGTTTGCTTTTTTTTTTTTTTTTTTAATTCCCCCTTCTCATGATCAGGCTCTATTTAATTACATGGAGATATTTTATCAAGACAATGTTATGTTTTAATTATCTCTAAAGATAATTCATTCTAAAGATCATTCCTCTTAGAGTTTTGAACCACTGTACTGCATCAAAGGATCTTAAATGCTCCCATTTAGCATGCATGACTTTAAAAAATAATGTGAATAGAAATTTCCTTCAGCTGAAGGAAGGGGTAAATGACTCCTTGCGTTTTAAGTGTCTGCTACTTTAAAAACCTGTAGTTACTTATTCGCTTAAATGAGTAACCTGCATAATTGTCATATTTTTAGTCCTTAAAAAATCTGTTTTTGCAATGGAAATCTTCATGCAATCAGTATAATCAATTGCAAAATTAATAAACTAGGGCAATCTTAAACACAGCTTTTTCTGCTTTGAAAAATGAGAGGAAAAATACCTCCATGTGTGGTTTAGTCCTGAAAGACTTTTAGTAACAAATTCTGAATTGTATGGGCTTACTTTGAAGTTACCGATAACACTCATTTTTCTGTCATTCTTAAATGTTTTCTGTGCCAAACTTAGCATTTAAAATGGACAGAAGGCAGCAAATTAGGGAATCTCTTAGAAAAAAAAATAAGCTCAATATTTGAAAGAACTTTCCACAAAATTTCTGTATAAATTATTCCCTGTCTTAGGAAAATAGCAAAGCTAGTTATATGTTCATAGAAATGTGGACATGTAAAAAATAAAACGTGCATCTCAAGATTTACCATGTTAGATAAGAGGTGTGCTTCATTGCTAGCTGTAATATCAGGAACAAAATTGTTAATGCAGGTCCCACGCAAGATCTTAGGACGTTCAATTTGTTGAGAAGTGTGACTCCTTATTTGCAATTTGCAAAAGCATTTAGTTGGGTTTGTGCTGGGTAAGCACTACACGTTGCTCTAAGAAATACAATTAGGTGCTGATAAATGGGCTCTATTTCAATCTTCACAATGTAACAATGGCCAAAATGGCTTAGTTTAGGAGGCAATGTATAGTTCATGTTATTGCTGATATCGTAAAAGGGACAAGGGAGATGTTTTCAGTCCTTGCTGAGAATTGCTTGTTTTGTGAATATTTATTTTTTATTGAATGATATAAAATGAGCCAAGTGTCCCTTATTGAATGATTAATATCTTGTTCCACTGAACTTTGATAGCTCACATGTGCTATTGTAGTGCCTACTCTTAAATTCTACCCTGCTTGAAGCCTTCCCAGGGAGGGCAAATCCAGTAATTTGTGATAGTCCATGTTTAGTATGAAATCAAAGCCTGCAGAATCTATTTCTATATTATATATAAAACCTGGTCAAATTAACGGGCTATCTGAGTCTCCAACAAAGCATGATGTCCATATGGAGAGAAATTTAAGGTTGATTAAAAAATACTAGCCACTCTCTAAGTGGAAGTAATAAAAAGGAAATAAGGATAAATTTTCTGTCTATAATGAACTTCATTTTGCTTCTCATAGCACAGATGTGCCTCCATTTTAGGTTTTGCTAATGAACGGCAGGGAAGTGTCAAAAGGCAAAGTTGGGAGTAGTTTGCTATGGAAAACCCAAGTTGAAATTGGTTATATCCAGGAAAGTAGTTTTTCATGTTTTTGCTTTGTTTTTGGGAAAGGAAAAGGGAAACATGAACAAGCCCCAACTTCAAACTCAATTGCTACTAATGTTGATAATGTAAAAGTTAATTACCTAAATATAAGTTTGCAATAAATATATAGGTAATTATGATATACTTTATATAGTTGAAATCTAATTTGTAATTTTTTTTTTCCACTTAATGCCAAATTAGGAATACAGCACCTTTTTGAAATACAGCCTTGCAGGTTTTTAAAAATTCTGTTCATACTAGTAAAAATCATGGTTTTTTACTTTATAGTTTGTTTCTTTATTTCTTCCATGTCCTTGAAAGCCAGATTGTTTTTTCATGAACAGCAAAGGCATAAGACACAATGAAACACAAGTGCTGTGTAAAGTCAGATACCCGCATTTAACAACTAGTTGCTATAAAAATAAATTATACTGTATGACTCAGGAAAGTTGTTAATAATTCTACTTTGTTTACATTATACTTAGAAAGCAACATAGCTTAACGAGATCAGATATTAACCTAATGGTGTATTTTGGAGTCATAACATTTTTAAGCTGTGCCAAAACCATGGGCAGATTGAATGTGGGTAGTTTTTCCTGGTACTGCTTTAAAAAGAGGAAGTGAAAAGGCCCTACTCCATAGAGAAGTTATGCATTCATTACCTCAGAAAGAGTGTTAAGTACACACAAATTATTGAGCTGCTTTGAAAGGATTCAAACCATTGAAGTAACATAAATGGACAAAAGCTCAAGAAACCCAGAGGTATTTTTACTCAAGAATGAATAATAATAATAATAATAATAATAAACCTTTAGAAAGTTCATAATAACAAGTGACCAAGAATCCAAAAAAGGCCCGTGGTCATGTTCTAAGCAGGTGAACAATGTTTATAATTCCAACTTTCTACAAAATAAAGTTTGCCCCACTTCCCTGAACTCTTTGGATGGATTAGTTATATTGAAGTGGGCCATATACAGGTTTTCATTTTTATGAGTCAGAAACACTAAACTTCTTAACCTTAGAGTTACCAGTTGATTTTTTAAATAAATGAGATATTCAAATAGAGAACACTTCTCATTCATGCATTCAATTAAGGATAGGACTGATGGGGAATGTGATGGAGCAATTTCTCATTATATTAATGAATACAAAGTAAATGTTATTGACTACAATTTTAGTTGCCATAAACCTGGCTGTCTTGAAGATATAACATTTGGTGAGCACCATCCCTCCATCCAGCATGGTACAATATCTAATAGCAGATTCTTTGCAGCAAGTGTGTTTTTTGTGTTTTTTTTCCCCCTCAAAATTGACTCAGTATTGATTCTCTCTCCCTATACCCAAACCTTGCAAAGTGCCAAAAACAAGGAATCTCCAAACACTCTCTTTGCCAAATCAGTGAACTATAGCACTTACATGCTTTACTTTACCAGAAAAACACTTCAGTTGTATACATGCACCTGCCCTATCAAGTATATGCATTTTTGCTAAGGGAGAGGTATACAGGACGTGTCAGTACATTTGACTTTTTGTAAAAGTAAATACATTTCAAATAGGACAAGGCCAATAAGAAAAGCATGTTTTACAGAGCTTATTGCTAACTAGTGAGGAGATGGCATGATACTATGTTGTTCTCATACCCCAAAATTAGATCTTATTTCAAGGGATGGAGGGAATGCCTATAAGGTGAATTAAATTAGATTTAGATCCAGTCTTTTTTTTTTTTTAAGATTTATTTTTTATTTATTTCTCTCCCCATCCACCCCCTACCCCCCTAGTTGTCTGCTCTCTGTGTCCATTCACTGTGTGTTCTTCTGTGACAGCTTCTATCCTTATCAGCAGCCCGGGGAAACTGTGTTTCTTTTTGTTGCGTCATTTTGTTTGTCACCTCTGCACGTGTGCGGCGCCACTCCTGGGCGGGCTGCACTTTCTTTCATGCTGGGCGGCTCTCCTTATGGGGTGCACTCCTTGCGCATGGAGCTCCCCTACGCGGGGGACACCCCTGCGTGGCAGGGCACTCCTTGCACACATCAGCACTGTGCATGGGCCAACTCCACACGGATCAAGGAGGCCTGGGGTTTGAACCATGGACCTCCTATGTGGTAGGCAGACGCCCTATCCATTGGGCCAAGTCTGCTTCCCGAGATCCAGTCTTGAAAGGCACTTTACACCTTGAAGATGGTGCTGTCGGATGAGTCTAAGCTGGCAAATCTGTTTCTATAAGGTGTATGCCTATGTTACTAAGCCATATTATTTCTCAATTCCTTCTCTATAACTAATTCAAGCTAAAGGAACAAACGTATCAGGGTGGTCAATCCTTATCTTGCCAGTGATTACAGAAATCTCAGAGAAATAAATTCTCAGGGTTGTTGCTCCTATACTGCAGGAAATTGTTATTGTTACTACTGCATAAAAGCCACCCTAAAAGATGCTGCTCCCTGTGGCTTCTCTGGGTGGGTTAGCTTGGGCTTCCTTACAGCATGGTGGACTCAGGGCGGTCTGACTGCTTTCATGGCGGTGCAGGTCTCCAGATTAGTGGTGATAGTTATGACTTTTTTTCCTGAACAGCCTCGGTAGTCACACACTATTCCACTACATTTTATTGGTTGTAAGCGAGTCACAAACTTACTCATATTTAAAAGTGAGGAGAATTGGACTTCACTTCTTTTTTGTGTGTTGGTTTTTTGTTGTTGTTGGCTCCCTCATCTGTTTGCTTGTTGTTTGCTCATTGTTTGCTTGGGGTTTTTTTGCTCATTGTTTTGCTCATTGTCTGCTCATTGGTTTTGCTCATTGTCTGCTCATTGGTTTTTGTTGCTGTTGTTGTTCATGGCTCATTGTTTTTGCTCACTGTCTGTTTTGTTTTCATTAGGAGGCACTGGGAACCAAGCCAGGGACCTGTCATATAGCAGGCGGGCACCTAACCACTTGAGACACATCTGCTCTGTACCCCACTTCTTAATGCAGGAGTGGCAAGGCTTCGATGATCTTGTGGGACCAGAGATATTGTGGTGGTCATCTTTGGAAAATACTCTCTGACACAGTGTCTTTACTCTGAAGTGGTTTTCTTTGTCAGACTGGTAATATGACATTTTTAGTAAAAAGAAACGTAACTTTTGTTAGTATAATAGATGGTAAAAAATAAAAATAAAAGAAATCTGCTAGCTTCTTGGTTACTTGGGGCAATATATTTTATTTGTCAGTGGTACTTCTGCTCCATGGAAATTCCTAGTAATTTCCCATACCATCAATAGCCTTTGTTATGTCTTCATCCTCAGGCTTGCCAGAAAGTCTGGAATTATACCTTTAATTGAAACAGATTCACTTTTATTACAAAGTGCCAGAAACAATGGAAAAAACAGAAAAGTGGACACTATTTGGCTTAGTTAGTTGAGGAAAGAGGAAAAAACAGATGCAAAATTGAATCGACAGAAGGGATGGGCAATCTTCTGTCAGTCTGGTAATCTTGCTTGGTTTCACTTTCCCCTTTTATATAATAGAGAGGAGAACTCTTGACTTGCCTCACAGAACAGTGGTGAAACAAGGCTAAGAAAAATATTTGGGAAGCAATTTTCAAATACAGGGTTTTATTTGGATGCCAAATGGGAGGTGCAATTATGGTAATTGGATTGACTTGCCTGCACGCTCATGGTGTGGCCTTTATCTTTGGAAGGTGATACCGTAGATCTGTAGTCACCCAGACTTGCTTTGAATGTTTTTCTCTAGAGGGAATGGATTTCTGGTGAGCCACCTACATTCTTACTTGGTCTTCCTCTCCGACACTGGAATGCCCTTGCTTGGTTCCTGGCAGAGGTACCTCCACTAAGAGGAATAAAATACAGGAATTTTCTATTAACAGCAAATTATAACCAAGTGAGACAAACAAGCCCAATCACAAAGATCAGCAAACACCTCCTATATAAATATCCTGTGGAATCTGCTGTAAACTCTTGAGAATCTGCAGTAAATAGGCACTCACAGTTTGGAAAGTAGAACTGAGTACATGGTTGTATGAGCAGAATTTTTGGCCTATAGGCATCTGAAGTTTACCTCAACAGGACAAAAACTTTTCATTACTGGGAGTCAGGGTAAATTAATCTTCTGCCAAAGGATGTCAGTGGTGTCCACGGAAAGGGCCAGCACACTGATATCGTAGCATGGCAGAATGTTTGATTTGGGAGCCACCTCTTCACCATCATTAGGGCTGACAAACTGAAGGGCTTCTGAAAACGGCCTTCTGAGATGAACATCTCTCCAAATTTCCAGCTCTATGGGTCATTTGCTTACTGCAAATCCCCAGGGGCAGGTTTTAGTTGTAGTCAGCTCCAGGCTGCCAGGACAGGAAAGGTTATGCCTCTGGGTGTTTTCATGAAGATGGCCGTTTATCTTTGCACCTTCCTTTCCATTAAGTAATTCCTGATGCTTAAGATACTGGGAAGGAACCAAACCCCAACCGATTTAAAAAGCAGATTTCAAATACAGCAATTATTGCCTGGATAAAGAGAGAAGAAAAGTTTCTAACAATCCTGTAAGTCAAATTATTTACTTGCAAGAGACTAACTTGTATAGCAAGCACAGCTTGATGCTTTTGTAAAGTCCTCTAACTCCCTTCTAAAAGAAGCCGTATTTAAGTAATCATCCATTTATACCATTTATACCGGCAGATAACTGCACACCAAGCAACACTTTGTACTTCTCTGAGAAAATTTGAAAGAAACAGATTTTCCTAAAATGGGATTTCAGTGATATTTTGGTTTAAACACAGTGCTTCTATTGTTTCTGTAATTTAGAGTCTTTACTACCAGTGAGCAAAGGAAAGCAATGATTTCAGAGACTTCTGTAAGACAAATAATACAGATGGTATTTCACACTTTTGCATTGTTCCTTACGAATATCTTCCACTGGACTAATTAATCTCGGAAAGAGTTTCAACTCTATTTACTACACTATTGAAAATTGGGTATAAGAACAAGTAAGCTACCTCTCAAATAAATTTCATGGACTCAAGATGCATTAAGGAAGCATATACTCCGACTCACAGACTAAGTTGCTCTGATAGAAAATTGATATAAATCTTCGTCCTTTGCAACCAAAAATATGTCTGACTTTTACTTAGCAATTGCTTACTGTGGTTTCTCAATGTGTGCTTTGTATAAACAGATTAACTTTGTTCTCTAAGGGTTTCCAAAGAACCTGCAAACTAAGAACTAAGTACTTCTTTTTGCCTGTTCCTCAAAAACCAGCAAACTCTTCTCCAAGCTCAGCACTGTTGTTGGAAATTTACCACACAGTGGCCTTCATCTTCTGTACCGACAGATGGGAAGATGCGGAGAGGCCTTCAGATGTTTGTGCTTCTGGGTCTCGTGGGGGCACCAGGAAGGGGAGAGAAAATGACTCTGGAATTCCAAAGGTCACTGCTGAATGAAAATTGCCCACATGTCAAAAAAAACTCAGATGTGATTATTGGAAAGTCTGGCAATCAAATGAGAAGAACTAATTGGACTAGAGTTTCATTTATACCTTAAAAAAAGAAAAAAAGAGAAGGAAGGTATGTCAGGGCGAGAGAGTAATAATTATGTTCCTCAGCCTCAGGGCTACTACAATTAACAAGTTCAAACATAAAATGGAAGAAATTTTCACTTCTACAAAAAGTGATCAACTGTGAACCATCATCCCTATAAGCACTCATTTCTGAAAACAAATCTAAGAATTTCTTTTCAGTGGTCAAAGGAAGAGGGAAAATAAGTCTTTTTTCTCTTATGATTACCCATATGAAGACTATGATATATATTTGAATTTAAAAAAAGACACCGATGGTGTCTGACAATGATTTTCATACAATTATTTTATTCTAAGAACAGATCTTTTCATTCTAACGTTTTTCTCTGCACTCTTTACCCAAAGACATTGGAACGCTCTGCATGGTGAGGCAAACACGATTGCATATATAGAAAGATGCAATTTCTGCATAAAATAAACTTGACAATTACATGTCCCAGCCCCAGCTTTGTGATCCCTGCCTCTCTTTACTCTGGGCGGTCTAGCAGGTGACCTAGGGCAGATGGGGTGGGCGAGAGCACAAGAGCTCTGTCAGAACTCAGCTCCAACCCCAGCGATGTGGTCTTGGGTCAGATGCTTTCTTTATTTGCTCATTTGTTCACTTAACAAGTAATACAAGGACCAAGGTTGTGGTAGGCTCTGCAGTGTGTTGTAGTTACAGAGAGACACTCTACCCTCAAAGAGCTTGCGGGCGATTTCCCTTCAGTGGGCTCAGTTCTAGACTAGAAGCACAGCAAGGGGCTCCTGACTGAGTGCTGTCGCTGGGGAGGGGTGAGAGGTAGGGTCAGGGCCTGCTCCCCGATGAAGACCAGACCTGAGGCTTACGTAGGTGGGAGTCAGCCATGGAAGGGCAGGCACGGGCTCTGGAAAGAGAGCGTTAGTCACAGGCCACACTCTACGTGAAGGCCCAGAAGCCTTGATCCACACATTCTTTTGGGGTGGCTTTTCAGTCCAAAATATGTGTTTTTGGACAAAGGAAGCTGTAGAGTTTTGTTGACAACTGGACTTTTTGGAGACAAACTACACAGATGGTTAATTTATCTGCAGTAGCTGTCAATGGTTCTCATTCAGCTTTTGTCTTTTTAGACCAAAATGGAAAAGCACACAGGCAGAGGCCTAAGGCTATGCTTAGAGTGACTGATAGAAACTTCCTAATTTATACCAGTGCCCCTGAAGCTAGTGAGGATGCATGCCCAGGGCCAAAAAATAGATGCGTCTTCTAAAATAAACATACTATAGAGCGATGCTTCTAAAACTTTAAGGTGCATAAAAATCACCTGAGGATCTTGTTAAAATACAAATTCAGTAAGTCTGGGGTGGGCCCGAGGTCTTGCATTTAAAGTTCCCGGGTGATGCCCACTCTAAGTTCCAAGGTCTTAAAGCGCGGAAGGAAGGGCCGATTCAGGGAGACCAATTTCCTGAAAGTTTCAGTATTTTGAAAAGTTAACTTAAAATCCATTCTCTCTCATTTTCTCTCTTTCTCTCCTATCTCTCTCACACACAAACTGGTATACTTAGCAAACTGGCATACATGGTTTAAGTTCGTCCATTCATTCTGTTGGTTATATATAAAAGTATAACAACTGACCAACCAATCAAGAATGGATGGTAGAAGTAACTGCCACCCTCTGCTTGTAGCCCCTTTACCAGGAGCATTTTCGATATGGGATACATTTAAGGAGTAATTTCAGGTCCCAATGCCAGCACTGTCCTGATTATTACTATCAGTCTTGCAAATGGGTTAAACAAATATTGTGCCCACTATCACCTTTTGAAAATGAGTTTCTGCAATTTTCCCCAGTACATTCTTGTACATTCCAGCAGAATGTCAAAGCAGCACACTCAAATGTAACAGAGGCTGCCTCCCAAATCCATGAAAGCCCAATCCGAGAAAGCGTGCTCCACCTCTTTCTTCATGGAGAGAACTGTAAGGTGTGGCAATGAGTCTCTTCTTTAAAGGAATATCTCAACCTGCTCCAGAACACTGGACTCATAGAAACTTCCCCACCGGGCAGGCCCCTGAACTTTCATGAGGTTTATTACTCTACCCTGCATACATCTTATTAAGGCAATTGCAGTCCTTGCTTTTCCTGCTCATCAGGTTCAATTAGTATAGTGTCACCAGATGATGGACCAGCATGATCTTCTGTGGGATATCAATTCAATCAAGGTCCCTCCAAGTACTATTTGGAGATATTGGGGAATTCAAAGCAATCAGCCTTGCCTATGTTGGTCCAAATATCCTAACCAATTGTCAATGCTCTAGTCCTTTCTTAGTAAAAGAAACCAGGTGGCTGGCACATTTAAATGAAAGAAGAATCCCTTCAGTCCTTGGTCCAGTTCTCAGCCACATCAGCCCTGTTACCACAGAGCTAAGGAAATTTACAAGACATCGTAGGGAATTTCTTGTTCTCTGCTGGTGCCTTGGGTTGGAAATTCAAAGTTTTATGTTTATCTTTTTCTTTATACACAATTTTCAGAATAGTCTTAAGTAGCTACGCCACCCTATTATCTTGTAATCACCATTGTCACCATAGTGATGGCAGTCACTTCATTTGCCAGTGCCTTGATTGCCACCTTCCCTCAATGCCACTACTAATGATCTCAGTAACCATGATGTCACTGTATGCTGTAGATTACTGTGTTTGCTGTCCTCACAGCAAGGAGGTTTCCTGTGCACTCTTCATATATGAGCAACCCAGATCTCATTTTGTGGATCTTATCTGACGTATCCCATTCCTGGTACCAATTACTCTTTTGGTCAGAGTTCCAGCAGGAATCAGGTAGCATACTCAAATAGTTTAAAGATAGTTTAAAATGAGACTATTCCTGTATTTTCTTTTCTTTTACAGATAAGATCTGGAATTAATCTTTGTATATCAAACAGATTTATATTTTCTTTATAGAATAGGTCAATTTTGACATTAAACTCTGCAAAAAATCCATTATTTCTCCACTGGTTTGTGGTGCCACCTTTATCATATACTGATTTATCATATATTCATGTGTCTATTTCTGGGCTCTGTATTTTATTCCCTTTGTCTGTTTGTCTGCTCCTACACTGTTTTTATTATACTGGTCTTGTAGTGTGATTAATATCTGGGAAGCTATTTATTCTCTTTATAGTCTTCCGTAAATACTTTAGATTCAGGTGATAAGTCCCTCAAACAATCCAGTATGCTCAATTACCAGTAGGTGTTTTTAAACTGCCACCTGGGACTGTGAGTCTGGTTACCTTCAGGAACATTGTTTTGCTGAGCAAGGTGTGCAAGTTAACGATAAGCTGAACTGCTCATTTGACACTTGTGATTTCTTTCTCCATCCTTTCCCCCACAATAAATAATGACTAGGCTTTGATTTAAAAAGTGCACCAAATTTTAGCCTACTTCTCATGCCCATTTCCCTTAATCTGGCCCTCCAAAATCTGTGGTTCAAATTTTGGTCTCTTTTCTGAGTAATAGAATTGCCTGTCATCTGTATTTTTGCCCTTCTCCCATGGCTATCCCATGGCATCTGGAGCTCAAAGTCTCCAAATAAAAGTCATAATGTTCTCCTTCAACTCTGCTCGTTCTCTTATGGTCTCTACCTTGTATAATGGTCACAGAGAGACCTGGGAGTAACCCCACATCCCTCTTCCCACCACCACTGCCCCACATCCCTTAGAATACATATCTGAAAAGTCCATTTACCCTAATTAGTTCAGTCTTAGAAATGTTTCTTGTCTCTGACCTCTTCTCCTTTGACACTGTCCTGCTTGAGACCATCATTATTTCTTGCCTGGACTTTACTAAAAATGTCTAGTTTGTCTCTCCAAATCCATTCTCCTTATTTTTTTATTTTTATTTTTTCTTTATTAGAGAAAGTTTGGACTTACAGAACAATTTGTATAAAATTCGGGATTCCCATCTACCACACCACTACTCGCTTTGGTGTGGAACATTTATTACAGTTGACGATAGCACATTTTTATAATTGCACTCCTAATTAAAGCCCATGGTTTAACTTAGGACTCAGGGTTTCAGTAGTCTAGTGCAGGAATTTTTTTAAAAAACTTTTTCTTCTGTTACCAAAAGTTAAATCTAACATTTACCCTTTTAATCACATTCAGATATATATTTCAATACTGAATTGTGTTCGGTACTGAACCATCACTACCATCACTTCCATCACTATCATCCATTACAAAACATTTCCATCATTCCAAGTAGGAACACTGTACATTTTAAGCCTCAACTTCCTACTCCCTATCCACAACATGTCCTGTGGTAACCCATATTCTAGATTTGGACTCTGTAAGTTTACTTATTTTAGCTGTTTCAAATCAATGATATCATACAATATTTATCCTTTTGTGACTGACATTTCACTCAATATGATGTCTTCAAGGTTCTCAGAACTTCATTCCTTTTTACAGCTGAATGATATTCCATTGTATGTATATAACACATTTTATTTATTCATTTATCAGTTGTTACCTTTTGGCAATTGTGAATAATGTCATTATAAACATTGATGTGCAACTATCTTTTGGAGTTCCTGCTTTCAAGTCCTTTGGGTATATACCTAGTAGTGAGATTGCTGGGTCATATGGTAGTTCAATACTTAGCTTTCTGAGGAAACTCCAAACTTTCCCCCACAGTGGCTGTACCATTTTACATCTCCCTCCCCACCCCAAGAATGAATGGGTGTTCCTATTTCCCTGCATCCTTTCCAACACTTGTTATTTTCCATATGTTTATATAGCCATTCTGAAATGGTGTCTAATTATGGTTTTGATTTGCATTTCATTGATGGCTAATGATGTTGAGCATATTTTCTTGTGCTTTTGTATGTCTTCTTTGGAGAGATTTCTACATCTTCTTTGGAGATTTCTGTTCAAGTCTTTTGCCCATTTTAAAAACTGGGGTGTTTGTCTTTTTGTTGGTAAGTTGAAGAATTTTAAAATTATCATCTGTATTTTAATCTTTTCTTGGATATATGGTTTCCAAATATTTTCTTTCATTGTGTAGGTTGTTGTTTTACCTTCATGATAAAGTCCTTTGAGGAACAAAAGTCTTTTAATTTTCATGAGGTCCCATTTATTTACTTTTTTTCTTTTGCTGCTTTGTGCTTTGAGTGTAAAGTCCAAAAAAAATCATTGTCCAACACAAGATCCTGAAGATGCTTCCCTACATTTTCTTCTAGGATTTTGATAGTTTCTAGCTCTTATATTAAGGTCTTTGATTCATTTTGAGTTGATTTTTGTATATGGTAGGAGGTAGGGGTCTTTCTCCTTTTTTTTGCAAATGGAGATCCAGGTTTTCCAGCACTTTCTGTTGAAGAAACTATTCTTTCCCCATTGAGGAATCTTTGTCACCTTGTAAAAAATCAGTTGGCTATAAAAGTGCGAGCTAATTTCTGAGCTCTCAATTCTATTCCATTGGTCTATTTGTCTTCCTTATGCCAGTACCATGCTGTTTTGATTACTGTGGCTTTGTAATAAGTTTTAAGACTGGGAAGTGTGAGTCCTCTCACTTCATTCTTCTTTTTTTTTTTTTTAATTAAAGATTTATTTATTTATTTAATTTCCCCCCCTCTCCTGGTTGTCTGTTCTTGGTGTCTATTTGCTGCGTCTTGTTTCTTTGTCCGCTTCTGTTGTCGTCAGCGGCACGGGAAGTGTGGGCGGCGCCATTCCTGGGCAGGCTGCACTTTCTTTTCACGCTGGGCGGCTTTCCTCACGGGCGCACTCCTTGCGCGTGGGGCTCCCCCACGCAGGGGACACCCTTGCGTGGCACGGCACTCCTTGCGCGCATCAGCACTGCGCATGGCCAGCTCCACACGGGTCAAGGAGGCCCGGGGTTTGAACCGCGGACCTCCCATGTGGTAGACGGACGCCCTAACCACTGGCCAAAGTCCATTTCCCCATTCTTCTTTTTCAAGATGACTTTAGCTATTTGGGGCCCTTTACCCTTCCATGTAAATTTGATGATTGGCTTTTCCATTTCTGCAAAGAATGTTGTTGGAATTTTGATTGGAATTGTATTGAATCTAATGAGTAGTATTGATATCTTAACAATATTTAGTTTTAAAATCCATCAACATGGAATATTCTTCCATTAATTTAGTTCCTTTAGGTCTTCTTAATTTCTTTCAGCAATGTTGTGCAGTTTTCTGTGTATAGGTACTTTATATCCATGGTTAGATTTATTCCTAGATATTTGATTCTTTTAGTTCCTATTGTGAATGGAATTTTTTTCTTGATTTCACCTTCTGATTATTCACGGCTTGTGCAAAGAAATGCTACTGATTTTTGAGTGTTGAACTTGTACCCCACCACTTTGCTGAGCTCATTTACTAGCTTTAGGACTTTGCTGTGTATTTTTCAGGGTTTTCTGTATATAGGATCATATCACATGCAAACATAGAAAGTTTTACTTCTTCCTTTCCAATTTGGATGCCTTTTATTGTATTTTCTTACCTAATTGCTCTGCAAGAACTTCCAGTACAATGTTGACAGAAGGGTCACTGTGGTGACAATCGGCATCTTTGTCTTGTTCCTGATCTTAGAGGGAAAGTTTTCAGTCTTTCAGCATTAAGTATGATGTTAGCTGTGGACTTTTCATATATGTCCTTTATCATGCTGAAGAAAAACACTATTCTCAGTTTTCTAATGTTTTTATTGAGAAAGGTTCTGTATTTTTTCAAATGCGTTTTCTGCATCAATCGAGATGATCATGTGTTTTTTTCCTTTCCTTCTGTTAATGCAGTGCATTACATAAATTGATTTTCTTATGTTGAACCAACTTTGATCATGGTGTGTTATTCTTTTAATATGTTGTTGGATTTGGTTTGCTAGTATTTTGTTGAAGATTTTTGCCTTTATATTTATAAAAGATATTTGTCTGTAATTTTCTTTTGTGGTGTCTTTATCTGGCTTTGTTGTGAGGGTGATGTTGGCCTTGTAGAATGGGCTAGGGAATACTCCTTCCTCTTTAAATTTTTGGAAGGGTTTGAGCAGAATTAGAGTTAAGTCTTCTTGGAATGTTTGGTAGAATTCCCCTGTGAAACCATCTCATCCTGGGCTTTTCTTTTTAATTTGTTGGGAGGTTTTTGATGACTAATTCAAACTCTTTGCTAGTAATTGGTTTGTTGAGACCTTCTATTTCTTCTGGAATCAATGTAGGTTGTGTATTCTTTTTCTTCTTTTCATATATTCTTTTTTTTAATGTTATATTGAAAATATTGGGGAACCCCATATACCTCATCCCCTCCGTCTCCCACACCTTTCCCATTAAAGGTACACTGGTTACAATTTTTTTAAAAGATTTCTTTTTAGTTATTTCTCCCCCCTCCCCAATTGTCTGCTCTCTGTGTCCATTTGCTGTGTGTTCTTCTGTGTCACTTGTATTCTCATTAGGTGGCTCTGGGAACTGATCCTGAAACCTTCCGAAGTGGAAGAGAGGCGATTACTCTCTTGCACCACCTGTCCTCCCTATTCTTCTACATCTTATTTTCTCTCCTTTGTGTCTCTTGTTGCGTCATCTTGCTGTGCCAGCACTCCGTGTCGGCTGGTGCTCCTGTCTGGGGTGGATTTCTTGTGCAGGACGGCATTCTCATGCAGGGTGACATTCCCACATGGGTCAGCACTCTGCATGAGCCTGCTTGCCATGTGGGCCAGCTTGCCCTCACCAGGAGGCCCTGGGCATTGAAACCTGGACCTCCTATATGGTAGACAGGAGCCCTATTGGTTGAGCCACATCCATTTCCTCATTGGTTACAATTGATGAACTTATATGGAAGCATGGCTACTAAGCATGGTGTAAGTTTACATTTTGGTTTGCACTTTGCACCACACAATTTTATAGGTTTTGGCAAAATGTATAATGGCTTGTATCCTTCATTGCAATATCATGCAGAACAATTTCAATGTCCCCAAAATGCTCCATGTTACAACTATTCTTCCCACTCTTTCCCCTTAGAACCTCTGGTGACCATCAATATTACAAGTTTTTCCATTACTAGAATATTAATGTCTACTTTAGTCCCTAGTTGCATTCCCCCTTATGTGTATTCATTCCTCAATCTTGAGGATTTTGGAATGGTGATGCCCATTCTGCTTCCAGTTAAGAGGGGGATTAGATCCTATGGGACAGATGGATAGAACTGTCTTGTTTGCAGTTGCAGATACTCTCTTTTTGGGGGAATGGGTGTTGTCCATCATCATCCTTTTTGTTAGTTGTCCTGGGTGAGTCTGATGAATTGGAGAATAGGTATTGGCTGCAGCTCTGCTGAGAGTCACGGAGACCAGTATATGAACAGTCAGAAGATTTAAGTCTCTGGGACACATATTTAATGGGTACAGTACTAATTGTAGGTTCAAATAAAAAGGATATACAAACCATATGTAGGAAAATTATAAATGAGTCCAACTCTGATACATTGGTGGGATAGGTTACCATATATTCCAAGGTAAGGCCAACTGACAGGATGCAGAAATTCTGGGGTTGTCTGCCTTGCTGGTAGTGTCCATATATGTCTAGAGCCCTCAGAAACCCCACTGTTTGAGACATTCTTTACTGCAGCAGTCAGTGAGATCCTTCTAATCATGTGTAAACATAACTTCTGGAATGACTTCCTGACTCATTTTGAAATCTTTTAGCCATAAAAGCTCATTTGTATTTAATATTTCCCCCTTTGGTCTAGGCCTTTTCCAAATGCATTAGTAGTTGTTGCTTGGTAATATTCCTTTGGTGCCAGGGAGGCTTATCCCTGGGAATTATGTTCACACCAGGGGGAAGCATCGTAAGTTTATATGCTGAGTTTGGCTTAGAGAGAGACCACATTTGAGCAACAAGGAGGCTTTCAGGAGGTAACTTTGCCCATTTCATCTAGGTTACCTAATTTATTGGCATACAGTTTTTCATAGTATTCTCTTATAGTCCTTTTTATTTTAGTGGTGTCAGTTGTCATGTCCCACTTTTCATTTCTGATTTTGTTATTTGTATCTTCTCTCATTTTTCCTTTTTCAGTCTGGCTAAAATCTTGTTGATTTTATTGATGTTTTCACCAACTTAGTTTTGTTGATTCTCTCTATTTTTTGTGTGTTCTATTTTATTTATCTCGAAATCTAATCTTTGTTATTTCTTTCCTTCTGCTAGCTTTGGATTTAGTTTGCACTCAGTTTTCTAGTTCTTCCAGTTTTGAGGTTAGGTCTTTGATTTGAAGTAATGCTTCTTTTTTTAATGTATGAATTTAGGGCTATAAATTTCCCTCTCAGTGCTGTCTTTACTGTATCCCATAAGTTTTGATATGTTGTAATTTCATTTTCTTTTTTTTTTAAAGATTTATTTATTTATTTAATTCCCCCCTCCCCTGGTTGTCTGTTCTCTGTGTCTATTTGCTGCGTCTTGTTTCTTTGTCCGTTTCTGTTGTCGTCAGTGGCACGGGAAGTGTGAGCGGTGCCATTCCTGGGCATGCTGCACTTTCCTTTGCGCTGGGCGGCTCTCCTTACGGAGTGCACTCCTTGCGCATGGGGCTCCCTTACGCGGGGGACACCCCTGTGTGGCAGGGCCCTCCTTGAGCACATCAGCACTGCGCATGGGCCAGCTCCACATGGGTCAAGGAGGCCCAGGGTTTGAACCGCGGACCTCCCATGTGGTGGACGGACGCCCTAACCACTGGGCCAAGTCCGTTTCCCTGTAATTTCATTTTCATTCATCTCAAGATATTTCCTAATTTCATTTCTGATTTCCTCTTTAACCCATTAATTGTTTAATTTCCACTTATTTGTAAAATTTCCCTTTCACCCTCTGTTACTGATGTCTAGCTTCATTTTATTGTGGTCCGAGAATATATGTGATATGATTTCAATTTTTAAAAAATTATTTTTAATTGTCTTTTTTAAAAAGATACATAGATCACAAAAAATGTTACATTAAAAATATGAGGTTTTCATATACCCCACACCCCGCCCCACCCGCACTTGTCCCACGTCAACAACCTCTTTCATCATTGTGGCACAGTCATTGCATTTGGTGAACACATTTTGGAGCACTGCTGCACCACATGGGTTATAGTTTATACTGTAGTAAACTATAGAATCTGGGAGATCATCAGAGGGGTCATGCTTATGCATGTCTCAGTAGGATCCCAGAAACAGCCATAGTAGATACAACCCTAAATACTGGTGCTCCTGAGGGCTATGGAGACACACAGGTTCTATGGTCATGGCAGATGACTCTGGAGTTCAGTGCCTTGTCAGTGGACCCTACTTTGGAATTTGTGCTCCTGAGTGTGATGGAGTTGGACTCGGATGTGATCTTTCTACACATGCCTTTTCTGTCACTTTTATTGAACCTGTGGTTGGTGCTGGGGTTGGTATATACTCAGGAGACTTGAATCTCTGACTGGTCATGTGCCAGCTGGGTGCTGAGCCTCAGCAGAGTTACAATTCCTACTCTCTGGTTTGTTGGACTTATCCAGGTCAGCTGACAGGGAGGTGAAGATGGTCAACCTCCATGCCAGGGAACTGAGAGTGCCTGCATTGCCAGCAGGAGAATTGCATCCTTCAACCATGTGGGATCTAAGTCCCCTCTCAATTTAGAGGTGGAGTGGACATCACCATCCCAGGGTCCTGAGGATGGAGGAATAAAATACAGATTAGAGAGGACTTACTGGTATTCTACTATAGAACTATTGTGACTTTAGCAATTGAAGAAATTTTATCATTGATGTGGAGACAGTGGCCACAGTAGTTGCTGAGGGCTGGAAGAGGGAAGAAGAGGTGTGATATGGGGTCATTTTCGGGACTTGGAGTTGTCCTAACTGATATTGCAGGGACAGAGGCTGGACATTATATATCCTGCCATAGCCCACTGATTTCAATATTTTTAAATTTATTGAGACATGTTTTATGACCCCAAAAATGGTAAACCTTAGAGAATGATCCATGTGCTCTCAAGAAGAATATGTATTCTGTTTTTGTTGGGTGTAATATTCTAAAAAATGTCTGTTAGGTATCATTCAAGTCCTGTCCTTCCTTATTGATCTTCTGACTAGATGTTCTATCCATTAATGAGAGATGTATATTACTTACCATCTTAGTCAGGCAAAGGGGTACTGATGCAAAATACCAGAAATTGGTTGGTTTTATAAAGGGTATTTATTTGAGGTAGGAACTTAGAGATACCAGGCCAAAAGCATAAGTTACTTCCCTCACCAAAGTCGATTTTCATGTATTGGAGCAAGATGGCTGCCAATGTTCATGAGGGTTCAGGTTTCCTGGGTTCTTCTTTTCCAGGGTCTTGCTTCTCTCTGGGTTCAGGGTTCCTCCCTTCCCAGGACTTGCTTCTTCCTCTTCCCCTGAGGAGGTTTGAAACAATAACTACTCTCAGAGCTGGACTTAGTGGTCTGAATTTACTCCTCGAAAGCCATGATCAGTGATCAGCCATATCCATCCCTTTTCTTAGGGACGATGACTTTATGTCCCTTCTGTCATCAGCAGCTAGCCAGGGACTGGATTCCTCAGTGAGCTGCCACAAGAGTGGGGACTGGGCACCAGCAGCCACCATGCGGAGAGAGCAATTTCCAGTTCTTTACCATAACTTATCAGCCTGTTCCTCTTGCTCTTTCCTGGTTATTGTACAATATTAATCTGGTTTTTGGTGTTCCAAAATAGTTGTTTCAGTTAGTTCCTGCCTGTGTAATAGTTGTTTTGCTTGAAGGACTGAATTCTGGAACTCCCTATTCTGTTTTCTTTCCCAGAAGTTGTCTTCTTATTTTTAAATCTATCCTTCATTCTGTCCTGGTATCTTTTAAAACATCTCTGATCATGTGATTCAAACTCTCAATGACTCCCATTATTTAAATAATGAAGTTCTAATTCCATAGTAGAGTATCCAAGACACTTTATAATCTGGACCAACCTACCAGTTCAACTGCTTTGCTGCTACACCCCCCTTCTTTGTTTTTGATTTCTTTATTCTTGCTACACAAATGTATTTATTCATCTTCCATTGCAAGACATATTTTCACATCTTCATGTTTTGTGTCATTTTAGTCTCTCTCTGCAATACCTTCTACCTCTACTTTATTGTCCAAATTCACACATCCTTCAGGATCCAAATTAATTTTTCTCCAGGAAACTGTCCTTGGTACCTGCATCAGTCAGCCAAGGGGTGCTGATGCAAAATACCAGAAATCTGTTGGCTTTTATTAAGGGTATTTATTTGGAATACAAGCTTACAGTTACCAGGTCATTAAGCATAAGTTACTTCCTTCATCAAAGTTTTTTGCCACATGTTGGAGCAAGATGACTGCTGACATCTGCCAGGGTTCAGGTTTCCTGGGTTCCTCTCTTCCTGGTGTTTGCTTCTCTTTCCTCACAACCAACCTGCTCTGTGTGCTTCCTTCTCAGGGCTTCAGCTCAAAACTCCAGTATCAAACTCCAACTCTCTCCTTTGCCATGTCTTTTATCTGTGAGTTCCCACCCACCAAGGGGCTTGGACTCAACACCTAACTGACATGGCCCAATCAAAGCCCTAGCCATAATTTAATCACACCCAAGTACAGATCAGTTTACAAACATAATCCAATATCTATTTTTGGAATTCATGAACCACATCAAAGTGCTATAGTACTCTCAAGCGTGAGTGGCAAATTTCCTACTTTGTGACCTCCATGACACTTAAATATTCTCAAGTTGTAGATTCCTTCTGCTTTAGATTTTGTTGTTGTGTGTGTTTTTTTAAAAGATTTATCTATTTCTCTCCCCTTCTCCCCCACCCCAGTTGTCTGTTCTCTGCGTCTATTTGCTGCGTCTTCTTTGTCCCCTTCTGTTGTTGTCAGCGGCACAGGAATCTGTGTTTCTTTTTGTTGCGTCATCTTATTGTGTCAACTCTCCATGTGTGCAGCACCATTCCTGGGCAGGCTGCACTTTCTTTCACACTGGGCAGCTCTCCTTACGGGGCACACTCCTTGTGCCTGGGGCTCCCCTACACGGGGAACACCCCTGCGTGGGCACGGCACTCCTTGCACACATCAGCACTGCGCATGGGCCAGTTCCACATGAGTCAAGGAGGCCCAGGGTTCGAACCAGGGACCTCCCATGTGGTAGACGGATGCCCTAACCACTGGGCCAAGTCCGCCACCCATGTTGTTGTGTTTTGTCTCATGATTTTATTTTATATTTTTCTTCTGATCCCAGTTTTTGTCCAGTTAAAGTCTGTAGAAATAAGTTGTCCTTGTAATTTAAATATCTTATATGACTCCAGAGTTTGCTTTTTAAGGTCTCTCCCCAAATGCCCTGTAGTCTCTGGGTATTCAGATCCCACAGTTTAAAATTGTTGATTTGACATCTTAATTCAGCTTTATGGAGGAAACAAAATCTGTTTTTCTCTGACATTTTGAGGTTGGAATGCCTCTCTCTTTAGTGGTTGATAAGGTACCTCTTCACTAGATTTACTGAAACTTGACAAGAAGAATTTCTCTTAGTAGTAGTGGCAGTTGGATATTATTCATGAATCCCATAAAAGGAGATACAGATTATGTTTGGAAACTGGTTTGTTCCTCTGGGCATGAAAGCCCTTTGAGTGTATTAGACTCAGCTCAGATGTCTGATTCAATTATAAGATTAGAGCTTTGATTCAGCCACACTGTTAGAGTGTGGCCCAGTGTTGAGTCCCAGTCCCCTTGGTATGCAGACCCTCACATAGTGAAAGACACAACGGAGGAGAGAACTTAATTTTGATGCTGGAGCCCTGGAAAGAGAGATAAGCCTGATAGTTTACAGCTGATCTTGTGAAGAGAACAGAGCAGCTGAGTCTGGAAAGAAACAAGCCCTGGGAAGAGAGATGAATCCTATGCCAGCCTGTATCTAAGACTGGAAAAAGCTTGGCCCACAGAACCTTAAGAGGAAAGAGGAAGCCTGAACCCTTGCAAATATCAGCAGCCATCTTGCATCAAAATGTGGCAACAAACTTTGTATGAGAAAGTACCTCTTACTGTGCCTTGAGTTGGACATTTTAGGTCCTGTGACTGTTGGCTTCTATCCCAAATAAATGTCCTTTAAAAAAGCCAACAGAGTTTGATACTTTACATCAGCACCCCTTTTGGCTGACTAATACAGTGACAGTTAAATGAAATCCAACTAGAAAATTCAACAGGAGAAAGTAAAATATTTGACATCCTCCAGTTAATCTGATATAATCCATGGATGTAGATTCCACTTCTCCTTCCTGAGCCCATGTTAATTGTATAATGAATGAGGAAAATCTTAATAATGAGATAAAATTCAAATAATGCTATTATCTTACATGTTTCTTACAACAGCCCTATTGAGAACTTGTTATTGGCTGGAACCTTGTGAAATTGATATTTATATAGATCAAGAATTGTTGGTGCCAGCAAGTGCATACAGTTTAAACTTTATTATTAATATTTCCATTTTACAGCTGAGAAGCCTGTAGTCAAATCACTTGCTGAACTTTACAGAGCTGTTAAGTGGCAGGACCAGATCTATAACCTAGGAACCTAGTTGTGCTTAACTCCAAAGTCTTGTTCTTCTTCACCATGCTATACTGCCAGGAGAGGAATGCATTTAGGTTGAGAAAAGGATGTATGCTTTTTTTTCTTTTTTTCTTTTTCTTTTTTTCTTTTTGCGTATTGACATAGCAGAGAGATGGTTGGCATTTCTCTGTTGTAGTCATATTTATGACTCATGAAGACAGAGCCAGTCTTGTGCAATATATACATTCTAGTTTCCTTCCTTATAAGCTTTAACTGTACTAAATGCACAATGGTATTACAGCTCTTGATCCACGGAAGATGAAATTGCTTAAGATGGCTATGAGTCCCCAAAAAGAGACTGAAGGTTATCTGAGGGGTTGCCCTTATGCACACCTCAGCAGAGTCCCAGAGCAGATAAACTAGATACAACCCCAGGTATTAGTTCTTCTAAGGGCTACAGAGACCCACAGGTTCTATGGTCATGGCAGATGGAGTTCAGTGCCATGTCAGTTGGCCCTACTTTGGAGTTTGTGTTTCTGGGTGATGGAGCTGGACTCAGATGTGATCTTTGTTCACAAGTCTCTCCTGTTACTTTTACCAGAACTGTAGTTGGTGCTGGGGTTTAATATATACCCAGGGGACCTGAATCTCTGGACTGACCATGTGATAGCCAGGCTCTGAGCCTCAACAGACTTCAGCTCCTACACTCTGGTTTATTGGACTTACCCCACTCAGCTAACATGGAGTTGAAGAAGGTCAACCACCACACCATGGAGCCAAGAGTGCCTACAACTGAAAGCAGGAGGATTGAATCCAGCATCCATGTGAAATCTAAGCCCCCTCTTGTTATAGATATGGAGTAGACACAACCATTCCAAGGTCCACAGGATGGAGGAATAGAGTATGGATTAGAGTGGACTTACTGATAATCTATTCATGAATTATTGTGATTAGAATCGAAGAAAATGTGGCATTGGTTGTGGAGAAAGTGGCCATGGTGGCTGTCGGGGGTAGGGAATGGGAGGAAGAGATGAGATGTGGAGGTGTTTTCAGGACTTGGAGTTGTCCTGAGTGATGCAGTAGGGACAGTTACTGGACATTATATGTCCTCCCATGGCCCACTGGGTGGAACATGGTAGAGTGTGGGCTATGATGTGGACCATTGACCATGAGGTACAGTGGTGCCCAGTGATATATTCACCAAATGCAATGAATGTCTCATGATGATGGAGGAAATTGTTGTTACGGGGGGAGGAGTGGGGTGAGGGGGGTGGAGAATATATGGGGACCTCATATTTTTTTAATGTAATATTAAAAAAATAAATAAAGACAAAAAAATTTTTTCCTGAATAAATGCATCTCCCATTTGTTGATAGCTGAAAAAAAAAAAAAGATAGAAATGACAAGAGCTTTAAATACGTAATATATTAAACCTCCAGTGCTGTGACTAGCTGGGAGATTCTCAAATTGCTTTAGGTTGTCTCACATGTTTTTACTCTTAGATTGTGAGCTGCTCAAGCACAGGAACACTTTCCCTTTGAGATCACTCTGCCAGTCAGCACAAGTAAATTGTTACTGGCATTGAGGACAACAGTATCAGTCTGGAAGTGGTGGTGGCCCAACTACAGTCACAAGTATTGCTGCCTGGATAGAACAGCTCAATCAAATGGTGTGTGTGTACATGGTCTAATAATACCCCTGCTTGGAGTGTACTTCATTGTACTGATTTTGCCTTTTTATTTTTAGAGGGTTGCTTTTGTTTCTTTTGGTTTGTTTGTTTGCCAGCTATAGCTTTGTAGCTACAGTCAATCCCCTCCACTCTCACTCCAGTTCTCCCACAATAAGGGCAGTTGATTTATGCACCAAAATTCTTCTAGTACATACAAGGGCCTGTTTAAACAGTGGTGGTCATGCAAATTAGTGTGATTGCTGGCCCAGGTCCTGAAAGAAATTAAATTGAACTGAATAGAAATCAAGCTCTGAGCGATTTTGACTTTAAGTAAGATTTGGAAGCATACATTCCCACTCTGGCACCAGATTTTTTTCATGTCACTCTTGGGCATTTCTACCAGTTACATGAAACTAGTAAACATGTATAATAGGGCTATAGAGCTTGGTTGGAGGGTGAGTTTGTGGGAATAGCATTGTTGGCAGGGAGGGAAATGTTTTTCATTAACATTCTATGCATTTTTAGACCACATAAAATGACTTTGAGACTTACCTTCTATTTTTACCCTCCTGTTCCTGCTTCCCCAATCCATGTGACAGCCTGAGACCAAGAGAAAGAGGCAATGGATGAGAGACTTCAGTGGTATCAGGATTCCTTTGAACTTGTGTCTGGGTCAATTTGATCAGTTATTTTTAAAGTTGCTGGAGGTTCAGTTCCCTTCCAACTGGCTTTTGTCTGCCTTTGGTGGTTCTGCTCCAGCTATTCCAACAATGGGCAAGTTGGGCAATTGATAGGGTGAAGCTTGCGAAATCCTGAACTTGGGCAGTGAATAACCGAAAGTGGTGCAAGACAACTTTGGCTAATCTCTCTGAAGAATACCCCCTCCCATTCCATTAATTTCCTTGCCCCACTCTACTTGGGAGCCACTGCCCAACATCCCAAAGAGATTGTCATTGGATTAAGTGGTACTTCTCTAAATAACAACATCGTAATCTCAATAAACTCTCATGATTTTATTTCTACTTACCCTTATACTTTTTCACATCAAAAATGAAATTTCATATATAATAGCAAGGTAATCTCTTTGTTGGCTCTAATGAAGGATGTGAAAAAAAGAGACAGATACAAAGTTCTCACTGGATATATGACCCCCTCCCATACAGTGACTTTATAAATTTGAAATAGGCATAGGATTATTATGTAATATAAATGTACAATAAAAAGAATAATAAAATGGACATCCATACACTCACCAACCTGCTTAAGAAATAGAACATAGCGGTGTACCAGAAATTTCCTATAGTGTGTGGCCTCTCCCAAACCCACCACCTCTTGCTTCTCAGAGGTAACCACTATTCTGAGTATTGTGTTATTAACATCCTTGCTTTCCTTTATGGTTATACTGCATTCATGTGTATCCTTAAATAATCTATCATATAATTTTTTCAGCTTCTGAACTTCACATAAACTCATCATACATGCGTGTATGCTCTTGTGACTTCTTTTTTTCCCTGACATTATGTTTTTGAGATTAATCTATGTTGCTGTGAATAGCAAAGTTTTGTTACTTTTCATTATTATGTAATATTCTATTGTTTGACTTCAATTTTTAATCCTTTGTCCTATTGATGAATATTTGGGTTGTTCCCAGTTTTGTTTTGCTTTTTTTTTTGATATTACAAGCAACGAGACTATAAGCATTCACAAACTCTGAATTCCTCAGGTGCATGTATGTGAGTTGCTCAAATGTGTATTCCTAGGAGTGGGATTGCTAGGTTATAGAGTACGCACATCTTAACTTTGATGAGGTAATGCCAAGCTTTTTCTGTAGTGTTTGATCATTTTACATTCCTACCAATAGTTTATGCAATTTCCTATTGTCCCATGTCTTCACCAACATTTTTTTTTAAAAAGATATCTTTTATTTATTGCAATAGTGTCTTTATATATATATATATATATATATATATATATATACACACATATTTTTTTTGGTAGTTTTTTTTTTGACTTTGTAATAATATTACATTAAAAATATATATGTGAGGTCCCATTCAACCCCCCCCCCACCCCCCCCTCTCCCCCCCCCCAACAACACTTGTTCCCATCATCATGACACATCCATTGGATTTGGTAAGTACATCTTTGGGCACCTCTGCACCTCATAGACAATGGTTCACATCATGGCCCATACTCTCCTCCATTCCATCCAATGGGCCCTGTGAGGATTTACAATGTCCGGTGATTACCTCTGAAGCACCATCCAGGGCAGCTCCATGTCCCAAAGACGCCTCCACCTCTCATCTCTTCCTGCCTTTCCCCATACCCATCGTCCCCCATGTCCACTTTTCCCAATCCAATGCCACCTCTTCTATGTGGACATTGGATTGGTTGTGTCCATTGCACCTCTATGTCAAGAGGAGGCTCAGATTCCACATGGATGCTGGATGCAATCCTCCCATTTTCAGTTGTAATCACTCTAGGCTCCATGGTGTGGTGGTTGTCCTTCTTCAACTCCATCTTAGCTGAGTGTGGTAAGTCCAATAGATCAGATTGTAGGTGCTGGAGTCTGTTGAGGCTCAGGACCTGGCTATCACATTGTCAGTCCAGAGATTCAAATCCCCTAAATATATCTTAAACCCCAACATTAACTGCACCTCCAGCACATTAGCATGAAAGTCTTATGAAGGGAGATCCCATCTGAGTACAGATTCATCACACATAAACACCATTTCCAAAGAGGGGCCATCTGCCCTGGTAGTTAACCCCATCGGCCAAGACCATAACTCCCATGGGTCTCTTTAGCCCTCAAAGGAACCAATATCTGGGGGTTGTATCTGCTTTATCTGTCTCTCTGACTCTGCTCAGTTGTGCATGAGGGCAATCCTTCTGCCAGCCTCCAGACTCTTTTTTAGAAACTCGTAGCCATATAAACTCATTTCTCCTTTTCATTTCCCCCTTACTTTAGGTCAAACAGCATTTTAAAGTCATGGTATTTTATGTAGACATGGATATTCTGCTGATCCGCATTGAACCTTCCGTATAAGGTCATTTTCCAGTTGCATCATCAGTTGGTAGTTGATAGTGGTCCCTCGTTGCCAGGGAGGCTCATCCCCGGGGTCTTCACCAACATTTGGCATTATTATACTTTCCAGTTTTTACCTATTTGTTTAGTGTGAAACGGTATCTCATTGTGGCCTGAATTTGCATTTTCTTGATTAGTGATGTTGTTGAGTGGTTTTTCATATGTGTGTGAGTCATCCATATTTCTTCTTTTCCGAAGTACCTGTTCATGTATTTTGCCCATTTTTCTATTGGGCTGTTTATGTTGTATTTCTTGATTTATATTTTGGATACTATCCTTTGCTGAGTACATGCTTTACAAATATCTTACCTAGTGTTTGACTTGTGTTTTCACTGTCTTTAAGCTGTCTTTTGATGAAGAGTGTTCTTAATTTTAATATAGTGAAAACTCATCTTTATTTCCTAATTTAGGGTTTGAATTTTTCTGACTCTTATAAAGATACTCTGTATCCTTAAGAACTTGACCCATCTTAACTTTACTTTTGTATATTGTATGAAGCACAATAACTACTTTCCCAGCACTATATATTTCATAGACCCTGCTTTCTTCAGTTTTCTAAATGCCAGTTCTGCGTAAGTGTCCATTTATGCATGTGTCTATTTGTGGACTCTTGTTTCTTGTTTTTGTCTTTTTTTTTTTAGATCAATTTGTCTCTTTGTCAGTATCATACTGTGGTAATTCCTGCAGCTTTGTAAGTCTTATTATCGACTTGCTCATATTTTGTTTAAAATCTTTTTCAACTATGCTCATACATGAGACTGGCTTATACTTTTCCTTCCAGTATTGTCTCTGTTTGGATCAGGATTATATTAATTTTATAAAACATTTTGGGAGAGTGTTGACTCTTCTGTACTCTCTGAAAATGTTATTTGAACTGGGTATGATCTATTCTTTGACCGTTTATAAAATTTCCCTCCAAAATAATTTGGTTCTGAAAACTTCTTTGTGGGAAGGTTTTCATTTTTGCTTTTGATTTGATTTCTTTAATGGTTATAGCAGCACTTCTCAACTTTTTCATATTATAGAACACATAGGAAATGATATGATTTGTACAACATATAGGGAGAACTGGAGGGAATTTAAGGTGTCTGTATGGCACTTGGTTTAAGCATTCAGTAGAATTAATTCAAACAATCATAAGTAAAATAAAATAAAACACAAAATTAGGAAACATCCAAAATACTAAATTTTATATTAATATATCATGAAAATATTAAAGAGAAATTTTTGAGATTAAGTATTTTCAAATTGTTTAACCAGGGCCGTGGATGTGGCTCAAGTGATAGAGCTTCTGCCTACCATATGGGAGGACCTGGGTTCGATCTCTGGGGTCTCCTGGTGAAAAAGAAGAAAAATCATGTCTGTGCAGCAAGCCATGGGGTGAGCCAGTGCCCCGTGCAAGTGAGTCATGAAGCAAGATGATGACACATCAAAAGTAGACAAGGGGATAGTCAAGGCAAAATGCAGCAGAAGCCAGGAACTGAGATGGTACCATTGACAGGGAACCAATCTCCCTATCAGAGGATTTGATCCTGGTGATTCCTAAAGGAGAGAAAATAAGAGAAGACAACACAGACAGCAAAAAGAGCAGGGCAGGAGGAGGAGAAAGGGGGAAAGTAAATAAATAAATAAATCTTTAAAAAAATTTTTCTTAATTGTTTAACCAGAAATGGCTATATGCAATACCTGATCAAGATTTTAATTATAATCTCTTGAAATTCTTGATAATCATCACCAATAGGAAACTTTGTAAAAGTTTTGATAAAAACTTTACAACAATTTTTACAACAGTATTATTTAAAGAATCTAATAGCTATTCATTTTCTTTCATTGACAAATATAATATTCAACTTTTTGCCATTTTTGTGGCAATGCAAAGGGATTTCTGATTCATATGAATTTTTCTCTAATTTGTAGAATGCACAGGCAATGTCATAGCAGTCAGTTTTAAAGGATACTAGTGATGTGCCACTGAAAGAGCCTATGGGCCAGAGACTGACATAATTACCCTCTGTGTGTGGAGACCAATGAGGAGCACCCCATGGAGTTTAGTCTCCAGGAGGCCCTGCCTGATTTCTTGTCTTCCACAGCCCAAGTGGCTGCATCTTGGTTTCCATGTCATGCTCCTTGTGCAGCAGGCTCACCATCTCCTCCAACAATTCCACACGTTTATTCATTGTCCACAGTGGTCAGTCTGTGGTTGGCTAATCAAATAGATGTCCAATTTTTAGAGTTCTGTGCAGCTGCACTCAGTGAGTCTAGGTAAGTGGTGAGGGCACAGTGACATTTATAGGGCTTGCCCTCTGCAACAACTTTCTGGGCCACCATCAGCCCCCATCTGCCAAAACTGCTCTCTCCAGAGTCCTGGAAGAGACACCAGGCCTGACTGCTCACCTTTGAGGGGATCCTCACATTTAGAAGCTGAGCTCTTGGCCAGCCAGCCTCAGCATGTACTCCTAGAGCAAAAGTCACCTCCAGGGCTTGCTTACTTTGGTGGATTCTTGCTTCCTTGTTTCCTGCCTCTGGAGGGATACCTTACTTACAGTCTTACCAGTTTAACCACAGATTTAGAGATCTTTTAAAACATTATTTTCAGCAAATTTAGTTGTGCCTTACTGGAAGGTTTTCTATGAACCTTTAGTCCATCATTTGAGGAGAAATGGAATGAGGCTGAAGTGTTAGTCATCCAAAAGGGTGCTGAGGCAAAGTATCAGAACTATGTTGGCCTTTATAAAGGGTATTTATTTGAAGCAGAAGCTTATAGTCACAAGGCCCTAAAGAGTCTAACTCAAGGTACCATAAGAGGTACTTTTTCACCCAAAGTCTGTTGCCACGTGTTGATGCAAGATGGTGGGTGATGTCTGTGAGGGTTCAACCTTCCTCCTTCCTCTTAAGGCTCCATGGTCCCAGCTTTTTCTGATCTCAGTTGAAGGCTGACATAAGGCTCATCTCTCTTCCCAGGGCTCATCTCTTCCCAGGCTCAGCTGCTCTGCCTTCTCTACAAGGCTAGCTGTGAACTATCAGGTGAACAGCTTGGCTCTCTCCTTGGGGCTCCAGCCCTCAAAACTCAAAAACTCAAAAACTCAACTTTCTGTGGTCTCCCTCTCCATGTGTTTACTTCAATGTGAGTCTGTTTTATCCCCACCAAGGGTATGGGGACTCAACTCTGCATGCCCTAAAGATGTGGTCAAATAAAAGCCCTAGTCTTGATTTAATGAAGAAATCTCTGGACCTAGTACAATCTAATATGCCCAAGGGAACAGAACAGTTTACAAACACAATCCATTATTTTTTTTAAAATACATAAACAGTACCAAATTGCCACAGCTGACTTTTCTTTTCATTATGGTCCAGGTCTTCATGTGTTGCTCTCCCTTACTGGATGATATTGGTATAGCCTGTAGAAGGAAATTTGGTTGTGAAAGCATAAGGAGGTTATATCTTGACTTACCTTTTAATCATCACTTTTTCAGAACTTTAAGCAAAGATGTATGGTGTCACAAATATTATATGTTATGGACAAAAGGACAGAATTTTTGCAATTTGAACTCACAGGGAAAGTAGATCATTGTCCAGTTTCTGGCCTTAGACTTACCTGGGTTCAAGTCTCCTGCCTACCACTATTTACTAGCAGTGTGACATGAGCAAGTTGTTTATATCCCTTACCTTCAACACCCTCATCTGTAAAATAATATTACCTGAGTCATAGAGATGTGGTGATAATTAAATGAAATAATCCATATAAAGCACTTGACCCAGAGACATGCCTATGACAGCAGTTCAATAGATGTTAGCCATTGTTGCTCTCACTACTTTTGCATTACTCTGTCAGGACTAGTCTTGGGGGAAATTAAGAAATGAAGAGTTAAAGGGTTGGGAAGCACCCTCTTGTTCTGTGGCGTCCTCTCTCTCCTGGGCTTGCCTGGGCCTCCGAGTGAGATCCGATTCCTGGTTCTGCCCTTCTCACAATAGGCAGGGTCTCTACCTTAATATTTCTTCTTCCACTTCTCCCTATTTTGGTTAAAATGCAACTGGCCCTTTTCCCATTCCCACCGGAATTCTGTTCATCCCAACTAATCTGAGAAATCCGTGAAAGCCAATGTGAAAATAGAGGAAAACCTTCTTCATGTGAAATCACCACAAAGTATTTAAAATTAACAGTGGTTTTGAGTGCCTCAATTAAAGGAGTGTTTAAAATGACAATTATAGGTATACAGCAAGGCCCTCATACTATGAATTTTTAGGCAAGGAAACTTTTGGTATTGGGAAGATATAATCCACAGAAAATGAGCAGAGATGAGTTAAGATCTCAAAAGGTAAATATATACTATTATTGTCATTTTATGGACGAAGGAAGTGTGACTTAAAGGAAGATATAGAGTTTGTCTGAGGTCGCATAGACATTAGATAGGGGAGGTTTGCACCAGAGTCTGAATATAGACCCTTGGGTTTTTCACCCAAAACTAGTGAGCATGAGTTAGGTAGGAGGGAGTGCATAGAGGGTCTGGACTCATCACAAACCAAGCACATAAAACAGGGTAACAGCAAAGTTGAGGCAGAAAGCCTTGAACAAGAGAAAATAGGTCTCCAGAGATTCACAGAGTGTTTAAGAAGCCATTTATTAATATGCTATTAGCAAACAGTGTCTTCCTATGTAAGGACAATTGTGGAATGAAACACAAGGGTCGAGTATCACCACTGAGGCCTTGAATCCAGCCACAGGAGGTCAGAAGAAGGTACCTGTCTCTTGCAAGGAGATATAAGTGATTAAGAATCACACCAGCACCGTATAAATATCTCTATTATGTCCCAGTTGAACACTGAATCTCAGCAGATTTGCAGTACCTACTCTCCAGTTCATTGTACTAACAAGAGATGATGATGGACAATGCCCATCCCAGGGAACAGAGAGAGTCTGCAACTGCAAGCAAGATAGTTCCATCCATCTGTTCCATGGGATATAAGCCCCCTCTCAATTAGAAGCAGAGTGGGCATCAACACTGGGGGCTAAAGTAGACATTATTATTCTATAATAGACTTATTATTATTCTAGCAATGGAAGAACTTTTATCGTTGCTGTAAGGGCCCTCAGGTAGAATTGAGTGGGAAGAGTCAGACCTCTCAGTGGTTGTTATCCTCTGTTCGTGATGGTAAAATGGTCAGAACAATAACTTACAAAACTTACTTTCTATCATAACACATCAGGCTACCTAAGTTTATCAACTCTACTTCTCTTTAAAAATGATACAAATGTATCATTCATTCATGCATTACTACAAAATTCTGCAGCCAGATAATTGAATCACTGACTAATCAATTCAAAGGAATGGCAGTTTTGGTGCTCCAGGGGTTAGGTAACTTTGGATGCAATACAATGCTGGTTAATAATGACATGAATAGTAATACCTTTTATTTTTTATTTTTTAAAGATTTGTTTATTTATTTATTTGTTTGTTTGTTTCCCCCCCTTCCCCTCCTCCTGCCCAGCTGTTTTTGCTGTCAGTGTTTTCTTCTCTTCTCATTTTTTCTCCTCTAGGATTTACCAGGATTCCATCCTGGAGATCTCTGATGGGGAGAGAGGTTCTCTGTCAATTGTGCCACCTCAATTCCTGGTTTCTGCTGTGCTTCACCTTGACTCTCCCCTTGTCTCTCTCTTGATGTGTCATCATCTTGCTGTGTGATGCACTTGTGCAGGGCGCTGGCTCACCATGCAGACACTGGCTCGGGCATTGGCTTGCCGTGCGGGCATGCTTTCTCTTCTTCTTTTTCACCAGGAGGCCCCAGAGATTGAACCCAGTTCCTCCCATATGGTAGGGGGAAGCTCTATCACTTAAGCCACATCCACTTTGCAATAGTAATACCTTTTAAAGCATGATATATATTTGTACTGCACTTTAGAATTTTGAGTGTTTTCACATAAAGTATCTCATCCCCACAAAAATCTTGTGAGGTTGGCAGGGTGAGTATAATTTTAATAGATGAGGAGACTGAAGTTTAGTTGGGTACCAGATGAGGTTCTGCAGTGGGGGGGCCTTCAGACAACTGGAGAGCTGGATGGGAGCCCTGGCCATGTAAGGAGGAGCTAGACCAACTAGAGGTAGCAGAGGGGCACAGGAAGGGAGGACCCTCTTAACTACTCTACCATGGACTCTGGGGTTAAGAGATGATCTCAGTTAGCACAGACAGCTTTGCTGATTCTTACCCTGCATCCTCCCAGTCACTTTGTATCCATCTTATGATGTCAACACCATAGTAGAAAGCTTTACCTGCACAAGACATTAGTTGAAGAAGGACAATTAATGCTTGCCTTTCTTCTACTATGATATAAAAAAACACAAATGAGTTCTTTTTAAAAACCATGATTTTTTTGAAAAACAGTAAAAGGTTTTCTTAGTTTTTTTTTTTAATAACAAAAAATTGATAAGCATGTCTGTTGTGGTTTGAGCACAAGGGCACCACAGTTAAGCAAGACCCTTCACCCCCCAGTGGAAGAGCAACTGTACATTTTATTCAGTACTTTTAATGACATAGACATTAGCCACAACATGGTGATTCGGCTTCAGAGGAAATGAAAATCAATACCATCTGTATGGGTAGCTACTCTATATCACCATAGAGCACATCGAAATGTTTTCATTGCATCTCTGCTCCAAAACCTCACTTCTTTAGAATGACTCATTGTAAATTTTTAAAAAGTTACTCCTCTTTTTTTGCGTAGTGAGCATAGAGTGTTGGTAAATAAAAATTCTTAAAAAGAAATGATAGACTCCATTAAAAAAGACTTGTAAAATGTAGGCTAAATCAACAGGATAGGAAATGCTTAGGCTAATGTGGAACAAAAAAATGATTTACACCAGTGGTTCTTAAAGTGTGGTTCCAGCTCCAGTAGCATCTGCATCACCTGGACCCTGTCAAACGTGTAAATTCTTGGGTCACATCCAGGACCTACCCCTTCTAAAAATATGCAGTTGGACCTGCAACCTGTGGTTTAACAATCTTTCCAGGTGAAACTGATGAATATTAAATTTTGAAACTCGAAATAAGGCTGATTCACAGATGCAAAGGTTAGGTAAATTTCCTATACCTGAGAACCAAACAATAAGTAGGAAAATTTTGATTCAATAGTGTTGTTATTTCTTAATAAAAAAGAAAGCTTGTGGGAGAGATGAAGATATTAAGCAAAATGTTGGGGATACAGGAAAAAAAACAGTCACTCTAATATACATACACATATTCAAACCAAGAAATCAAAAGATTACTGAATCTAGCTTTCAGCAGCAATATTATCCAGTTGCATTGATTTGCCTAGTTTTTGCTAGATTCTGAATTTTTATGAGATACCTACCTTCACACACTGAGATGTGGCCACAACTATACTATTAAAGAATCCTTTAAATTCATTTCATCTTAATTTTAATAAAATACCTTAATACATAGTTTGGTTTGACATGGTCTTATGTTTTTATTCCACTGAACAAATTTTGATTTAACGAAATGCCCTTTTACATAAATCGATTAAAAGTTTCAAGTTAAGATTGAAATTTGATAATGAGGCATATGAGGAGTAACTATCCTCTAATTCAGATAATTCAAGAAAAGAATAACTTTGATTTTGCTTTATGTTTCATTACAAAACTACTCTGTCACTATATTGCCCAAGTATCTGGTATAGAGCCTGGCACATAGTAGGTGTTTATAAAATATGTGTTGGATTAATAAATCAGCACCAGCTCAACTATCAATTTAATAGCATAGTTTTTGGAAAAAAGGAACCTTAAAGTAAAAGTTTCTATTGATTGCAAGCCACGTGATGATTTTAAAACTGAAAAAAAAAAGTGTAATTTAGAATCTAGGGAAAGCAGTAGTTATCCTAGGAGAGGGAGGGATATAGTGCTTTGGAATTTGGGGAAGAAAGAGTTTATTTTCAGTTGTAAGCATCAGGTAAGTTGTTACTGTACTTATCTGGAGGGACTGTTAGGATAGGCACTTATGTGATAGCTCCGGAATTCCTGAATGGGAGGGCTTGGAGGTCACAATCTGGTTAGAAGGAGGTTGGATGGCCAATGAAGGGACTTGCCGCAAAACCGCATTTGTATAATCAGCACAGTGATTTTATTTAAACTGCATGTTTATTTGGGAGGTCTTGGATTGGACTGACAGCGCTGATGGCAATAATGTAAATTTTTAAATCTTTCCATTTTGAGTATATAGAAATTCATTTTTATTTCTTTCTCTGTCTACTATCTAGTTTTCTATATCTTTTTTTCTGTCTTTATTTTCTTGAAAGCAATAGACTCAAATTGTTATCTTTACTGCAAATAACCTCTGTTTATACTTATTCTATACCATTTACTTCACCATTCTCTCCTACATTCAGGGAATTTCTCAAGGGAGCATCTTTGACTTATCCATCTCCATATCCACAACATTAGCATAGAGCTTGGCTTTCAGTGCATGAAATAAAGTTATTTATTAAAGTAAATGCCCTTGAGAAGCACAGATGGAAGGGTTAAGTCTTTTCAGCATGCTCACATATGAGGTCATCCTCTGTTTTGTAGAGAAGATGATGAAGGGAATTAAAGACCCAAGGTGGGATCATAATAAAAGTCAAAGAAAACCTGGGCTAGAATTCAGAGGATTGGTGTCCCAGTAATCTATTTTGCACCATATTCTCCAAGTTCTAGCAAAAGTCACACTAAACTGTTCTTTGCATATGAGTATGTCCTTTGTGGTTTTAGGAACTGGGGCTATTTTGCTTTTAATGTTATTTCAAAGTTCTTAAAGCCAACATGCACTTTGAGTTGTTTTTTGGGTAGGTTTTGATCTTTCTTTGAGTCACTCATCTTGTGACTATTGTCACACATGTGCAAGATGAGTATTGAGGGAGGGGCATGCTCTGGTCTCCATGTGACAGCATGCTATGGAGTCTCATCATTTTTGGTTCCTCAATGTTTCTTTTTTTTAAGATTTATTTTTATTTATTTATTCTCCCCCACACACACACATTGTTTGAGTTTACTGTCTGCTCATCTTCTTTTTTAGGAGGCACCAGGAACCAAACCTGGGGCAACCCATGTGGGAGGGAGGTGCCTAATCCCTTGAGCCACCTCCACTCCCAAATCCACATTTCTTAACTGACTCTTTTCAATTTGGATGTACAGCACAGTCATGCCGATCCTATAACTTCAAAACAAAATCATTTTTAAGCTAGCTGAACATGGAAAAATATCTGAACAATTTCAGAAAGTACAAAGCATGTATTTTCTTCAAACTCAAGTAACTGAAATAACCGAGGAGATTTAGTTCAAATTGCAAATAAATTCGCCTTTGGATTGAGACAAGGCAAGAGAAATATCAAACTTGAAGGTCAAAAGGAACATTTTGGAGCAAGTTATAAACAGAAAATAAGGATTTAGAATGCAAAAGCTGGACTCAACAAAAAATTGGTCATGACACCTTGACAAGTATTTTCTATTATTTTTTTAATTCACCGTGTTAACCCAGGACTTTATTTTCACTAAGTCTAATTGAGTGCATTTTAGTGACTTTTTTCCTGTTAAAAAAGGGAGTCGTGGGAGTGGGGATATGATACTTTGTACTTAGTTATGCCTTGGTTCAGAGAAATTTAAAGCACATAAAAATGTTGGGCTGAATTCTCATCTGTATTCTCTGCCTCTCCCTAGAATGCTTGTTCTAAAATTCACTGTTCCTTATGGGATGAGTCTATAGTTCTGAATTCCCAGAGAGAAATAACTGATTAGAGGAACTAATTTTCCAAGTGTCCTAATTTCCCCAACCACAAACAAACTTAAAAAACAGATGAGATGGTATGTCTGACCGTAACAAATTAACACGGTAATTGGGAAGTGGCAATTATTAGAAAGTGCCAGGGTAATTGGAATGACTTCTGTTATTCAGTAGTTGTATATGGGAGTGAAATCCTGTGTTTTTTGGAGCTCAAAAGTCTGCAGGACATCATCATTTACTATTTTAAATATGCTTTTTAATTGGGAGTTCTCTGATTAGAGATTTATTTGCATTTCAATTGAGGCTGGGTTAAAAATTAATTTACTCTTTTTTACCAATGAGTATAAATAAGATTTAAGGAAACATCAATAGTATTTGTTGAATGAATGAAGGGAGAGGGTTGAGTCAGAACCCACAGCAAGTTAATTCTTCCAACTCAGTGAGTCTACACTGTCAGGATTATACTTCGTCTCCTCTCGATGGGGGTTGGGTAGCTCTCCACACACTGCAGTCATCTTCCACTCCAGCCTAACTGTCCAGCCTCATCTCCTGATATTCATTCCCACAGTTGTCCTCTAGGATCCAGCAATGCCAAGCCACTTGTCTTTCTGGGACTTACCGCCACGCCTTTGCCCTTGCTGGTTTTTTCTTTGCCCAAAAAGTCCTACCCATTACTCTCCTGGAAAAGTCTTACTCAACTTTAAGTCAGGACTCAACTGCTTCTTCCTCTGTGAAGCCTATTTCTGTGTCCTGGGCCGCCAAGCCCTCCTCCTGTCACCTCCGCAGTAGGCAGGTAAGACAATCTTCGGATCTTATTGGTTCCTCAGGAGACTGAAAGATCCCTGAGGGCAGGAGCCTTGTGTGTCTGTATTTTTGTAACCCTGGTACCTTGCTTAGTACTCTACTCGCTGTATGTGACCTTGAAATATTTACTAGGTGAAAGAGTATATTCTTTGGCACAAACCATGAAAATAACATTCTTCCTGCCCATTCATCTTGTTAGATTTCTCATGTCTCTCTCTTTGAGGGAAGATTTACTTTATATAAGTTGATGTTGCTGAAAAATGCATGTTCACTTTGGAGCAATTTAGTGATACTTTAGATCTATGCTGCATTGTTCAGTATAGTAACTGCTAGCTTTTTGTGGCTTTTTAAATTAATTAAAAAATTTGTAAACATCCTGAAACTCCATTTTTAAAAAGTACTAGCCATATGTCTAGTGTTCAATAACCACATGAAGCTAGTCGCTACCATACTGGACAGCATAGACAGAACATTTCCAGTATTGGAAGTGCTACCTTAGAGCAACTATTTCTCTTTGGTAAAACATCAAATTCTTTTGCAAAATAAATAATTACATCCAAACTTATTACCTTTGACAATCTGGATGCTAAGATACCCAGTTTGCTTAAAATAGTTTTAAAAAACTATGTATTCTTTGGTATAGTCACCCATTTTACAAATACTTAAAATAGTCTATATTAAAATTTTATAAGTATTGAACAAAATAAAATATTGAGCTTCTGAATCAAAGTGATGATCTTGGTACAACATTTTATTACCTCTCCCTCCTGAAACACCAATAAAATCATATAAAAAATTTTTAAAATGCTATAACTCTACAACATTAAGAGAGTAGAACAAGGACCAGCAGTGGACAAGGGAATTCAAGAAATGCTGGAATTTTAAAAAGTGACGAAGCAAACTGGAGAAAGCAGCAGCCTATATTATACCTGGAGGGGTATAAGGCTCCAGTCTCCAAACTTAGAACTACCAGATGCAAAGGAGAATAGGAGTAAGGTGTAAGAGAAAAGAGAGGGATTTATTAATCATCTGTATATGAAATGGTCACATTGGGAGGGTCCACTGCATGCTCAGCACAATGAAAGAAAAACTATCTACATTTCTCTCCTCGAAATATTTTAGAACATTAAAGACAAGGAGAACAATAGAGCCATTTAGAATGTAAGAGAGTATCGAGAGAGACAGAAATGGTCACCTGAAAAAGAAACAAGCAGCAGCCTGGCAAGAAACTTCTCATCAGTAACACTGTATACTAGAAGATAATGGAGCAAGGCTCTCAATTGAGGGCAAAATAAAGTTTACCTATTATATTCTCTTTCTTAGGGAGTTCCTAGAGAATGTTCTCCACCCAAATAAGGGAATAAGGTATAAGGCAAAGTTTCCTATGGCAGATTGGATCATAGTTTCCTACTTTTCACTTCCTCCAAATAATCAACATATACATCTATGCCTTTGCCAGATGGCTTTACACTGTGTCCCACCAAGTGTAGGTGGAACACATTTCCCTACACCTTTGATGTTGGATTTGGCTATGTGATCTACTTTGCCTAATGGAATGTTGGTGGATTCAACATGAGCAGGGGCTTTAAATATACTTATGTGGCTTGTCTTCCATGAGAAGAACATGTCCCAGAGAGTGTTGGCACTGAAGGAAAGATACGTGGAATAATTTTGAACTCAACTCACAACCTGAAACAGAATGAAAAGAAGAAATGTTTGTTGTTGCCACTGAGCTTTCAGAGTTGTCCGTTATGCAGTATTACGGTTCACAGCATTTTTGCAGCAACAACTGAATGAGAAAGTTGCAGGAACATTTGATTCAGCCCAGGAGAGCAGTGCCATCTATCCCAGGATAATAGCAGCAATTGGTCCAGTCTGTACTATGAGGACTGAGGACTCTGGGAGGGAGGTCTCCAGAAAATAAGGTAACCAATAAACAAATAGCATGACTGAGACCTTGGGAATATCATAAAGGCAATTGGAAGAGCACAAAAATGAGAAGTCCACTTTACCTTGGTTCTAGGAGCACTGGGGTCATGATATCGGACACTGTGGAAAAAGGATCTCTGTCCTCGCACATTATTAGCTCTCAGGGAAACATATTTACGTAGGCATAATTATGTAAGCTCCACTTGTAGATTTTCTTTTAGAATCAACCAGTGGACAAATCAAACCATTGGACCAGAATGTAAAGGTTTACAAAGACAAATATAAAATGTAAAATAGCACTGACAGATAATTGTGGAAAAGGAGTAAGGAGAATAGGGGTAGGGTGAGAGTTCCAATACTCTCATTTTTTGAAATGGAGAGTCAAGGCCTTGGGAGAGAAATGGAGATCACTGAATGGCATTGGAGTTTGTAGCTGTGATCTGAGGAGGAATGAGAATAGTACAAGAAATAAAAATTGCAAAGGATCTAAATTCTCATTGATTGTAACAGCACAGAGCCAACTATCAATATCCAAAGTTGATAAATCAAAAAATAACAATATCATATTTTACTTAGAATTAAAGAAATAGACACTTCTAACTGAGAACTAAAGAGCCATTTAGCTCTTAAGTAAAACTAAAATATTCTGGATGCTCTTCTAGGGAAAGGATAGGGCAGGGGACTATTGTTTTTAATTATGAAACTTTTAATCAGATTTAATTTTTATAAAGTAAAACATGTACAACTCATATATGTATTTATAAATAACTATGTGTATATAAATAATGATGGCACTTTCTAACTCAACAACACTCCATAATATCCTTCATGTTTAGCATTCTCTCAATTCTTTTAGATTTATTATTTCTTTATCTCTCTCCCCTTTCACGCACCCCCTGCCGAGTTGTCTGCTCTCTGTGTCCATTCACTGTGTGTTCTCTGTCCACTTGGTATTCTTGTCAGCGGCACCTGGAAACTGTGTCTCTTTTTGTTTCATCAGCGGGCTGCATCAGCTCTCCGTATTGCAGCGCCATTCCTGGGCAGGCTGCACTTTTTTTCGCACTGGGTGGCTCTCCTTACAGGGCGCACTCCTTGCGTGTGGGGCTCCCCTACGCGGGGGACACCCCTGCGTGGCGCAGCACTCCTTGCGCGCATGAGCACTGTGCATGGGCCAGCTCCACATGGGTCAAGGAGGCCCCGGGTTTGAACCACGGACCTCCCATGTGGTAGGCGGACGCCCTATCCGTTGGGCCAAATCCGCTTCCCTCTGAATTCTTTTAATGATCCCATTGACATTTTTACATAAATAGATATTTACATAAATACATCTAAGTTGCTTTCTTATTCCTATTTTTTTATTTTTTAAAGATGTTTTAGATTTCAGAAAAAATACATAAAAAATATAAGGATTCCCCTATACCCCCTCCATCTTTCATTGAGGTGGTACATTTGTTATAATTGATGAACAATTATTGAAGCATGGCTACTAATCATGGTCCATAGTTTACATTATGGTTTACACTTTATACCATTTTTTATAGGTTTTAAAAAGAGTCCATCTGAACTCACAGGGATTAAGTTTCAGTCAGTATTTCTATTAGAAAACACTTTTCTCTATTTCACAATAGCTGAGAACAAACAAACAAGAAAACCAACTTCCAGTCTGAAACTTAAGTTTATTTTAGTTGAAAAAGATCAAAAGAAAAGTTATGCTCTGTTTTTGTATTAGCGAAACTCAGTCACTAAAATTAAAAAGTATTAGTTTTGAATATTTCAATAGGTACATGATGGGCAATGCATGGAAGCAGATGTTTTCTTGTTCAGCTTTGTCCAAAAGGAAGTGTCTTTCTCTCTGGATCTTGGTTTTCCATCTGTAGAATGACTAATGCCTGCTCTAACTGTGTCACAGAAAAATAAAAGGAAAATTCTAGATATTTGGAACTGGACTTGTCCTTAGAGAGCATTTCATCCTTACTGAAGAGAAGACAGAGGAAAAGTAAGTTGGAAAACTTACTCAAGGTTAAATATCAAGGGGACACATTGAATCACTGTATTTCCATTTGGCATTGATAGTGAAAAGCTAATATTTTTTATTTTTATAAACCTAGTGAGTCCTGTATAAACTCATTATAACAGTATGAGCCTTGTGGGTCACTTACATTGTAATGACATATTTCTGAGACAAAAATGTCCTGCTGGTATGGAAAATGCCTGCTTTTAACTGGGATCAATTTCCATTTCCATAAACCATCCAATGAACAGCATTGTCTGTTCCTGCATCTTCCCTTTTCTGATAAGTTACTGAGTTATTTGAATGTACTTTTCACAGTGTTTAGAAACTGAGCCAGGGTCAGTGAGCTAAAACTTAAAGAAATGGGAGCTAGCGAGATGGATAAGAAGGGTGTTCTAGACAAAACAAAACCAATGGATGGATGAAGGTACTGAGTGATTCAATTTCTCCACAACCTTGCCAGCATTTGGTGTTGTTATTTTTTATTTTTTATTTTTTATTTTAGCACTTCTGATGTGTAGTGATCTCTCATTGTGGTTTTAATTTGCATTTTCCTAATGACTAGTGATATTGTACTTACTTGCCATTTGTATCCCCTCTTTAATGAAATGTCTGTTCACATATTTTTCCTCATTTCTAATTGGATTCTGTTTGTGTTTTACTGTTGAGTTTTGAGAATTCTTTATATATTCTAAATATTAGTCCTTTGTCAGATATGTGGTTTACAAATATTGTCTCTCAGCCTGTAGCTTATCTTTTCATCCTCTTTTCAAGGTCTTTTGTAAAGTAAAATTCTTTAACTTTGATGAGTAGTTTCAATTTATCTAATTTTTTTATTTTATAAATAAGGCTTTTAGTGTCATGTCTAAGAACCCATTGCTTAATCCCTGCTCATGAGGATTTTCTTCTAAAATTTTTATAATTTTACGTTTTACATTTATATTTATGCTCCACTTTGAGATAATTTTTGTATAAACTTTGAGGTAGGTTGAAGTTCAGTTTTGAGGTATGGATTCCAATTGTTTCAATACCATTTTTTTTTTTTAAGGCCTGTGCTTTCTCTACTGAATTGCCTTGCAATCTTATAAAAATAATTTGGCTTTTTTTTGTGAGGGATATAGTCCTTCATTCTCTATTCTGCTTCACTGATCTATGTGCCTATGATCTATCCCTTCACCAATACTACACTCTCTTAATTACTGTAGTTATATAGTTAGTCTTAAAATTAGGTACTGTGATTCCCTCAGTTTATTCTTCTCTTTCAAAACTGCTTTGGATGTTCTACGTCCTTTGCCTTTCCATATACATTTTAGAATTAGCTTTACTATATCTAAAATATACTTGCTGAAATTTTAATTGGAATTGTATTAAATCTTTACATCAATTTGGTTGAGAACTGTCACTGTCAGTATATTAACTCTTCCTATCCATAAACATGTTATGTCTCTACATTTATTTAGGTCTTTGATTTCTTCTGTCAGCCTTTTATAACTGTCAGCATATAGGTTCTGAACTTGTTTTGATATATTTATACCTAAGTATTTCATTTCCTTGAGCTATAATAAATGATATATATATATATACACACAAATATATTTTAAAATTCAGTTTCCTATTTTTCTTTGCCAGTTTATAGAATAGATTGATATTATGTATGTTGAACTTGCATGCTGCAGCCTTGCTGTGGCAGTTTGAGATTATTTATGAATTCCAAAAAGAAAGATTTTATTTGTAAGCTGGTCTGTTCCTCTGGGTGTGATCCCCTTCAATTGTATTAGAATCAGCTGAAATGTCTTTGATTAAATTATGTTAAGATTAGGACTTTGATTGGACCATGTCAGTAGGGTGTAACTCAGATTAAGTACCCACCCCCTTAGTGAGCTGATATAAAAGGGCACTCACTCAAGAAGACACAGAAGATAGATGGGCAGAGAGAGCTCCATAGATGACAGAGGAGAGAACATTGTCATGAAACAAAAGAGGAGAGAACTTTGATCCTGCTGCCCCAGGAAGAGAGACAAGCCCTATGTAGCTTATAGCTGAGAGAAAAGTAGGCTGAACCCTTGCAGAGATTGGCAACCATCTTGCTTGAACAAGTGGCAACTGATTGTGGTTAGCAACCAACCTTAAGTTGGAGTCTTTAGGGCCTTGTAACTGTAAGCTTTTACTCCAAATAAATACCCTTTATAAAAGCCAATAGATTTCTGGAAATCATTGCATTAACACCTCTTTGGCTGACTAATACACTTGCTAAGGTCACTTAATTTCAGAAGGTTTTTTGTTTTGTTTTCAGAATCTTTAGGGTTTTCTACATAAACAATCATGTCATCTGGGATTAGGAACCATTTTTTTTCCCTCTCTAATGTGTGCTTTTCCCCTCTTTTTCTTATCTTATTATAATGCAGTATGAATATTGAAAGCTGACATCCTTGCCTTGTTTCTTAACTTGGGGGAAGAGTTTGATCTTTTACCATTAGGTATGATTTTAGCTGTAGATTTTTGTTCATGCCCTTTACTGGGTTGAGGAAATTCCCTTCTATTTCTTATTTGCAGAAATATTTTTTATCATAAGTGGAGGCTGAATTGTGTCAGATGCCATTTCTGCATCAATTTATGTGTCATGGTTTTTCTTCTTTAAACTGCTAATATGGTAGATCATATTGATTGATTTTAAAATATTAAACCATGCTTGCACTTCCATTTTAAAATCTGTTTGTAGTATTTTTTTAATATATTGATGGATTTTATTTGCTAATATTTTGTTAAGAAATTTGTGTCTATATTTATGAGAAACTAATTTTGACAAGTCATTAAATATTTCTGCATTTCAGTTTTCTCAGTTCTCCAAGTTACTTTTTTTTCTTCTTCTTTATTTTCTTTTAAATGTTACATTAAAAAAATACAAGGTCCCCATATACCCTCACTCCACTCCTCCCACATCAACAACCTCTTCCATCTTCGTGACACGTTCACTGCACCTGGTGAACACATTTTGGAGCACTGCTGCACCACAAGACAGTGGTCTACATTGTAGTCTACACTGTCCCCCAGTCCACCCAATGGACCATGGCAGGACACACAATGTCCAGCATCTGTCCCTGTAGCACCACCCAGGACAACCCAAGTCCTGAAAATGCCCCCACATCATATCTCTTCTTCCCTCTCCCTACATTAGCAGCTCCTGTGGCCACTTTCTCCACATCAATACTACAATTTCTTCCATTACTAATCACAATAGTTCCATAGCAGAACACCAGTAAGTCCACTCTAATCCATACTCTATTCCTCCATTCTGTGGACCCTGGGATGGTTATGTCCAGTCCCCATTTATATCAGGAAGGGGCTTAGATTCCACATGGATGATGGATGCAATTCTGCTTGCAGTTATAGGCACTCTTAGCTCCTTGGTGTGGTGGTTGACCCTCTTCACCTCCCTGTTAGCTGGCCAGGGTAAGTCCAATAAACCAGAGGGTAGGAGTTGCAAGTCTGCTAAGTCTCAGGGCCTGACTGTCACATAGACAGTCCAAAGATTCAGATCTCCTGAGTATACACCAACCCCAACACCAACCACAGGTCTGGTAAAAGTAAGAGGAGAGATTTGTGAACAAAAATCACATCTGAGTCCAGCTCCATCACACAGAAACACAAACTCTAAAGTAGGGCCAACTGACATGGCACTGAACTCTATCTGCCATGACCATAGAACCTGTGGGTCTCTGTAGCCCTCAGAACCAAAACCTGAGGTTATATCTACTTTACCTGTCTCTGGGACTCTGCTGAGGTGTGCATAAGGGCGACCCCTCTGATAACCTCTCGGCTCTTTTTGGAGACTCATAGCCATATAAACTCATTTGTTCTTTCCATTTCCCCCTTTTATTCATGTCAAAAAGCATTTTTAACTCCTGGTATTATATGTAGACTGAGATATTCTGCTGGTCTGAGTTGACCCTTTTATTCAAGGTCATTTTCTAGTTACATCATCAGCTGGTACTTGGTAGTAATCCCTCAGTGCCAGGGATGCTCATCCCCAGGAGTCATGTCCCATGCTGGGGGGAAGGTAATGCATTTACATGCTGAGTTTGGCTTCGAGAATGGCCACATTTGAGCAACATGGATGCTCTCAGGAGATAACTATTAGGCACCCTGCAGTTCTAGGCCTTGTTCTTACTTCAGGTGCACAGACTTACAAGCATAGTCATTAGTATCAAGGGCTCATTGTTGGACCTTCCTTCTTTTTTGGTCTTTGCTGTTGCACTTGGAGGATTGTTGTTGTTCCTTTAGGGACTGTGATAGAGCTCTCCTGGCTAGGAACTCAGCACTCCCTCAGTTGTTGTTTTTAATTGTAACCACCATGAAAATATCCAAACATTTTTATGTCCCCTGTATACATGCCCTGGAGAGCTCTCTCCCAACCACATGTCCCCTATCAATAACACCCTACCCCAGTGTTCCTCCCCTGCCATAGTTTAACATCTCTGTAGTCCAAAACTTCTTTAAAAATGAAGCCAAATTTATTGCCAGGTTCCATTAATAGTAAAATGGACTATAGTGATGGGTTTAAATTTTAGATATAGAATACATACTGATTTAGAAAAACTGAATAAAGGAAAAATAAATTGGGATGTCAAAAAATGAAAAAATGAAAAAGCTTTGTTTCTGATGTTTTGCCTTTCATCACTGCTATAGGTGTTGCCCTGTATGTACAATGGCAAGGCAATTTTTTCCATTTCTTCTTCAGGGTCTATATCCTTTCTTTTTTTCCCTAATTATGAAGTTTGTTTTCACATAAGTTTTAGATGACAGTAATTAACATATACCATAGTATTCCCACATATCCAACATCAAACCCTTCATCCCTTCCCAAACAGTGATCTTTTTACATGTTCATATTATATTTGCTGAAGCTGGTGTACAGATATTGAAACAATAGCTTTCAAATATGTTTCCATTTGGGTTTACATTATGGTTTACATTATAGACTATACAATTTTCTAAATTTTTAGTTATCTTATGTTTTACATTATGGTTTACATTTTAGCCTATAGACTTTTATACATTTTTGGTGTAATTTAACGTGTCCTATATCCATCACTGCATGATCTTGTGGAACACTTCCATTGCCCCACAGTTACACTGATTCCATCTATTCAACACCTCTTTCCCCTTCCCCTCAGGGCCCACCATGACAATCAATCTTCATTACTTGAAGGAACATATTCAGAGACACTTGCAACAATGTTGAGGGCTTGACATACTTGACTGCCCTAACCCATTGGGAGCCACCAATTCTCTCAAGAGATGCAATTCCCTCTGTTTGAGAACATCAGTCCTCCCCAGGATGTGGGTATACCTTCACTCTCATTGTATGGGTCTCTACTCAATGATATAACCCACTATGACAAAATGAGCACTCACACACACCCTAGAAGCTTGCCCTGTGTCAGATGCCCCCCCCTCTTAAGTGTCTTAAACAGGTAAACTTCCATATTATATTTTCTAAAGAGTTTTCTCTACATTATAATTTCAACCACATACCTGACAATCTCCTATGTTCAAATGTTCCCCCTACCTTCCCCCCAATTTCTTGGGCCATCTGACCCATCCTCCCATCCCTAGGCCCCTCAAGCCCACAAAGCCCCACCCAAAGGTATCCCTATGCCCCCATTTTATCCCTTCCCTGTACAAATACTTACCTCCAGCTTATCATAGATTTCACCCATGTAGGTGTCAACTCACAACCTTCCTCTACCCCCCAACTTCCTTTAAGTTTATCATCCAGTCTCTAGTTTTCTGAGACAGCTTGGTTTACTTACTTCATATCAGAGAGGTCATGTAGTATTTGTCCTTCAATTCCTGGGTTGCTTCACTCAACATAAAGTTCTCAAGATTCATCCATGTTATCACATGTGTTTGTACTGTATTTGTTCTTATAGCTGAGTAGTATTCCATTGTATGCATATACCACATTTTATTTATCCATTCATCTGTTGATGGGCATTTGGGTTAATTTCAACTTTTGAAAATAGTGAATAATGCTGCTATGAACATTGGTGTGATATATTGGTTTGTGTCCTTGTTTTCAGTTCTACTGGGTATATATATACCCAGCAGTGGAATTGCTGGGTCATATGGCAAATCTATAGCTAGTTTTTTGAGAAACCACCCAAGCGTCCTCCAGAATGGCTGGATCCTTCTGCTTTCCCACCAGCAGTGGATGAGTGTTCCCATTCCTCCACATCCTCTCCAGCACTTGTAGTCTTCTGATTTTTTGATAGCTGCCAATCTTATGAGAGTAAAATGGTATCTCATTGTTGTTTTGATTTGCATTTCCCTAATAGCTAGTGATTTTGAGCATTTTTTCATGTGTTTTTTAGCCATTTGTATATCTTCTTTGGAGAAGTATCTGTTTAAATCTTTTTCCCATGGGCTGTTTGTCTTTTTATTTTTGAGATATAGGAGTTCTTTATATATGCAGATACTTTTTATCAGATACTTTTGTTGCCCATAATTATGTCACAGGGTAATTGTAGAGATAAAATAGAGCCCAACTAAATGATAACATGCTTTGTTATATGTAATACGTACATTCAAGGAATGGGGATGGCTTCTTTAGTCTCTGTTTTGTTTCCTTAATTAGCCAGCAAGCCCTTCTTTGTAGTCTCTTTGGGTATACCACTATTTCTTTTCATAGAAGAAATGATTCAGAAGTAAAAATCTGCATGAATGTCTCAGGAAATCTTGGATATTAGGACAGGTCCGTAGGAGCTGGGGGAATTAGTATAAAGGGCTTTGGGACTCCTGGGATACCAGAAATAACACCAAATAAGGCTGACCTTCAGAATGCAGTGTCCCTGCTAATGTAGGAAACTCACCTGGAGGTGAGAGAAAGGCAAGCCTGGCTCTCAGCAGGGAAAATATAGTCAAATGCATCACTAGTTAGCATCCCTGAAACATCTCTTGTTCAGCCTCTGTGAAAATTTTTTAAAATTTCCTAATCAGAAAAGACCGTAAAATTAAAAAGAGTCATGCTTTGATTTGGGCCCATGAGAGAGTTTAATGACTGAGGGAGCATGGGCAGGGTGTTGGGCAGTGATGGAAAATGTCTACACCCACAAAACCTCTACCTTCCTCTTTTCGTCAAAAATCAAAGCTCCCGTGAAAATCAGTGCAGACAAATCAGCTCCTCTAGGGCTTGTACCACCACATCTGATAGAATCCTATTAGCTGCAGTAGCAGCCTTAGCTAATTAGGCTGATGCCTCTTCTACAAGCATTTTTAAAAGGTGGCAGACTGTTTTATTGACTGGAGATTGTTTATTATTGTTTTTCTCTCCATCTAAGATGATTCTAAATTGGTACTTAGAAATCCATGCCAATTTCTTCTTTAATCTAGATGGGAGGCCTGATGTACAATCTTTGCAACATCATTATCCAGAGCATCACCAGAAATTTAAAATCCAGTGTCATTATAAATAAAAATAACCAATAAAACGGTGCAGGAAATCAATTCGCAAGCTGGTGACATTGGGAAAAAGAAAGTACAAACATGCAGTTAAATTCTCAACAAGTTTACAGGGGGTCTGCCTCTTTCTGAGTGAAAATGGATGAGAGTTTGCTTCCTATTACAGGATGGGTTGCTGGGTCTTGCAAAATAAAACAGAATTTAACATTATTATAGCTGTTATTGTTATGGAAAGAATTTTGTGACTTCCATTAGCAGTGTTATCTTGCTAGAAAGAACACTTTACCTTCTTAGTTTCATGAAAAATCCAAACTTGTATATTAAGCTAAGTATAGATGAGGGGGTTTTGAGAAGAGGATATACATTTTACCTTACTTCTCTAACTTCTCCCATATGTTTATCTATCTCTCTTTTTAAAAAAAATACTTTCCTCTCTGTGTCTCCCAGGTTTTTAATTCAATTTTTATCTTTTTCCCTTGCACATTGGCAAAGCAGATGTGAGTTTAGCAAAATTATCAAAGCTCTTTCTCTAAAAAACAAGGATCCAACAGTGTAGAAAGAGTGATTGAGCAAAGACTGATAGGAGAAAGGATGTTTCCAGATTCATCTCATATGAGAATATTGACCTGCATGATTACCTAACTGAATAAGAAACCACTAGCTAAGACCCCCAATTCTCAGTCCCATCTCAATACATAAGCAACTTGGCAATTTTATGGTTGTAAAGGGCAGTATAGTTTCTTCAGGGTCAAAGGGCTATGGGGAACTGCATACTGTCATGCCTGCTCCCTTGCTAAACAATGCCACCTAGGAAAAGATGATTGTTCAAGAGAAGCAGATGTGGTAGGGAGGAGATGTCAGGTAGAGCCAATGGGTTCTTGTGAGATTTGAGGGCAGGGGGTGGTGAAAGAAGGGGTCTAAGAAACTTTTGACATTTCACGAAGGGCAGGGTGAGTAATAGAGGCAGACTGAGCACTAAATTCCTCCCATACTTTTTTTTTTGAACTATGGGAAAGTGGCAAAATGTTCAGCCAAGGTTTTTAAAAGAGATAAGTAAATTGGAGAGAGTTCAGAGGAGAACAGTAAATTGACAAAGGGTGTGTATAAATCAAGCTTTGGGGAAAAAGGGTGCAGAGTCCTGGGCATGTTCAATTGAGGGGAAAAAGATGGAAATGAGACAGGATAATGGTCTACAAACATAAAAGAATGTTATACATGAGACAGATTCCAATTACCTTCCTTAGTCAAGAAATGGGCTTAAGTTTCAAGAAAGTCACAAAATGTAAGGTATTTGAAAATGATGTTCTTTCAGAGCTTCTAAGTAAAAAAAAACTGTTACAGTTTTCCAATCAAATTAGCAATATGAGAAGGTACCCACCTAGTGTTGGATGTTTTCAATACCTACATGATAAAGAATATTTAGTTGTGTGACTGAAGCCTAAATTACTTATTTGAATAAGTGAGCATTTCGTTTATAAAACTACAATTGCTGGAGGAGAAATATATCATCCATGGTGCTGACTTAAAACCTTGGCTAGAGCCATAGTGAGAAGGATATTTAAAACAGAAGCTAAGCATGCTAGCATATTATTACAAATCAGTAAAAAAAGAAAGGTAAGAAGCAAGAGGAAAGTAAATGATATAGAAACCATATGATATTGATGGATCCTCTAAAGGATAGTAGAAGTTTATTTACTATAGAGGAGAGAACCTCTTGTAAATTCATCAAAGTAGTTAAAAGCTAAAGATTCAAAAATTACATACTCTAACAAGGCTGCTCAAGCCCTATGATGACTGTGAAAGCCATGCTGGGAAAGCTATAGTAATCATCTACAGTATTCTAGATTGTAGAGAAAGTCAAGCAAGATGAATAAACTACAAACTGCTGAAATGAATCCTAGGAGCTGAGTAGAAAGTGGGTCAAAAAATTGATCTTGACAGATATGTCAACCAGATTGGAAGTATCTAAACAAGTGCAAATGGAACCATAAGAAAGTCATAAAAGAAAAGCTAAAAATCAAAAGGTTTTGAAAACTCTACAGGATGCTGTAGAAAGAAAAGGATATTAATACAGACCAGCACAAAGGATGAGTCTGTAGAACTGACCAAAATTACAGAGAAAATCTCTGTGGTGTTATAATGGTGAAAAAGGGACACAAAGATTCAAGGCTATGGGCTCAGGATGGATGGTTGGGGGACATATAACAGGCTCACCACATGCAGGGAATTAAAGAGAGGGTTGTTGACAGAAAAGAATAAAACGTTATTAGGGAATATGTCTCTTTGTGGCAAGTGCTATCTTCTGAATCCAAACAAGTGGATGAGTGAAGGGAAGATTTGTGGTTGGATGAAGAGCTTTAAAATGTACAACCTTGAATCACAGAAATCAGACCCTGGCAAATGACTGTTGGGTGACGGAGTTCACCCTCCGTCTCAGTGCAGTGCTGCTCCCAGCAGGCAGCTGGCAAGTGCTGTGTCCAGTCGGGGTCCAGGAAGAGAACAGAGTCTTGTGCACAGCAGGCAACCTTTCAATTACTATATAAAAAACAGGGACGTTAATACTCATGTATTAACCATTTTTGACAGACAGAATAGAAGTTTAGGCCCTTTGGAAAAGTGTCAGAGATTCTCTGGGGGAAAATCTCAAGGAGACAGGGAGTGTTCACTATAACTGGAAATGAAAACAAATAAAAGGCTAAGAACCAGGAACAGAGGAGGTACTGGAGGGAATGGTAAGAACTAGGGTATGAGCTATCCCAAAGGCACCTTGGTGAAAATGGGAGTAGGTGGTTGTACAGCAGAAAGCACTCCATCACCATTGGCAAGTAATGAAAGAAAGACTCACTCATGGGTAAACTACAACGTAATCTGGAATGCTGCTTGATTGGTTCTCTGATAGCCAGGCCATACATTAATATTGTTACATGGAAAATATCATGATATACTCTTTATGCAATATGATGATGCTCTGGGGTGGATCATGATATCTATTTGTGGAATTCTAGTTTTGGTCTAGAACCCCTTCCATTTGCACAGAAAGGACACAGAGGGGCTGGTGAGAACAGTGCTCCAAGCAAAGTTAGGGCAACAAAGAGAGCAGGCATTTCTAGCCTGTTATGTAGCCAGGGACAGAATTTTGCTGAGGAGTTTGGGGAGGAACAAACATCTTTAAGAATCATATTAATAGATAATTCCTGCTTCTAGTGAATTTTGAGCAACTGCAGCTGCAATGACTGAGACAAGCCACCAATAGGTGTAAGAGGCTAGAGAGAAGACATTAGCAGAACCCCTAGAAAAGAAGGACGCAGATCCTATGACATCCCTTAACCACATCTAGTGAAGGCCAAGAATGATCAGAACCTCATATTGAGTAGTGTTTGAAGATAGTTATACATAACTTGAGAATAAAATGTGCACAATTCTCATTCCTCAGGGTGGGCACTTTTGTGGTCTTCATAACAAAATCATTTACCCCTGAAAACAGATATCTGGACTGGGCAGACTCTATCTGATTATATATTAAAATTCTAATATATAGAGGTAGAAAAGCATAGGACAATATGGGTGAGCTGCAGGTCATACTGAGACAAACCATAACCAAATTCCCAATCTTTTCCAGTGGGATTTTTTTTTTTTAAAGCAAAAGACAGCATAAGTTTCCTGGGACTTTATTTTCATTTTTTATATATATTAAAGATCATCCATGAATAGTTTAGAGATAAAAAGTTTCTCTACTTGGAATAGAGCTTGAACCAGAATTCCTCCATTGGCCTTTCCCTTATGTATTTCCATTGCTCGGTCTGACTGACTATTATTCACCACACCTTTCATAGACTCATGAACTGGTGGTTGCAGCCAAATATCTTGGGTCAGAAGATTATGGACTTTATCCTTGCTTGTCTAGACTCCACACTTGCTATGTAATGGGAGAAAAAGAATCTAAACATGTGCCTTAGTTTACCTGTTTGCTAAATAGAGATTTAAAAAACTAGATACTTCCTGGTCTTGGAAGGATACAGGAAGGCCAATGGGTAAATATAAAGTGTTTTAAGATATGACAGCAAAAACAACCATAAAGATGACAACAGAGAAACAATATGCCAAAAACAAAACAAAAGCAAAGAGTATTGTAGCATTACATTCTTCCAAACTACAATATAGAGAAAATTTATCTTATTCCTTTAAGTGAAGGGGAAGAGTTGATCCTTGAAACTCTGGATGTTTTGCCTGAGAGATTGTCCCATGATTAGCAAGCTTGAAGGATTTGTGAAATTATTATATTGACAATGGTAACCAAAAAAAACCACCACAATCCATGATGATTGATAATGCCTAACCCAAGAAGCAGAGAGTATCTTCAACTTTAAGCAAAACAGTTCTATCCATCTGCCCCATGGGATCTAAGCCTCCTCTCAATCAGAAACAGAGTGGGCAACAGAGTCACCAAATTCTCAAGACTGAGGAATGACCAGACAAAAGGGGGAATGCAACTATGGACTAAAGTAGATATTATTATTCTAGTAATAGAAGAACTTACAATATCGATATAAAGACAGTAGTCACCAGAGTTTCTGAGGGGAGGGAGAGGGAAGAATAGGTATAACATGGGGCATTTTTAAGACATTGGAATTATTCTGCATGATATTGCAATAATGGATACCAACCACTATGAATTTTGTTAGATGGTCAGCCAACACACCAGAGAACCGAAAGTATCTACAACTGCAAGCAGAATCCCATCTATCAGCCCTGTGGGATCTAAGCCCCATCTTGATTTAAAGGTAGAGTGGACATCACCATTCCAGGGTCCACAGGATGGAGGAATAAGATATGGATTAGAGTGTACTTATTGTTATTTTACTATAGAACTGTTGTGACTCTACTAATGGAAGAAATTTTATCACTGATGTGGAGACAGTGGCCCTGGGAGTTGCTGAGGTCAGGGAGAGGGAAGAAGAGGTGTGATATGGGAGCATTTTTGGAACTTGGAGTTGTTCTGACTGATATTGCAGGGACAGATGCAGCACATTATATATCCTACCATAACCCACTGAATGGACTGGGGGAGAGTGTAAACTACAATGTAAACCATAATCCATGCAGTGTAGCAGTGCTCCAAAAATGCATTCACCAAATGCAATGAATGTGCCACAATGATGGAAGAGGTTGTTGATATGGGAGGAGTGTGGGGGGGTTGGGGGGTAGGGTATAAGGCTATGTATCTTTAAAAAAAAAAAAGGCAAATAAAAATTTTAAAATTTTAAAAATTAAAAAAAAAAACCCTATAAAATTGTGTGATGTGAAGTGTAAACCACAATGTAACCTTATAGACCATGGTCAGTAGCAATTGTTAAATGTGTGTTCATGAATTGTAACAAAGGTACCACACTAATGAAAGATATTGTTAATGGGGGAAAGTGTGGGAGGGGTAGGGAGTGGGGAAAATGGGAATCCCTTATATTTTTGATGTAACATTTATGTAATCTAAAGCTCCTTTAAAAATAAAATCTAAAAATTATTTTTAAAAAACCTAAAACACCACCATCTGATATTGGCAAATTAGGTGGTTCCACACATACCTGCTGCATTTTTTCCCCCCAAACTGGGCAATTCAGCACTTTTAAAATTGTACCCTTATGGGGAGCTGGGGTATCTCAGTGGTAGAGCACTTGCTTCACATGTATTAGGTCCCAAATTCAATCCCTGGTACCTCCTTAAAAAAAATTGTACCCTCCGCAATGTGTCATATCACTGGCTGATTTCTGATTCCACAGTAAATGATTGTGATTTTTGTGATTCCTTGATATTTTTATCAATATTATGGTAAACATTGTGAATATCTCAGATTCATAAAAATGTAAAGATAACAATATCATGATTTTATATTCTTCACTTAGTATTTATGAACCTCAGATTTCTAGATACAGTCAGACCCATTCATAATATCTTAAATATCATTAATAGCAGTTAACACAGGCTCTAACTGGCTTCTCTGACTGGTAAATCCACCCTCAATTAAGAAGTAAAATTCTAACACTAATAAAGATAATATAAGCCTCATATATTCTGATTAGACAACAATTCTGTTTTTAAACGTCCTGTCACATTAAGGCATGGCACGATTCATGTCCATTCAACAAATTTTGCATTTTTTTGTTTTTCCATTTATAATGTCCTCTAAAATTTGTGAAAGGTGATGGTAGAACACATATTTTCACAAGGAAGTAAAACATCAATTAATAAATAATTTATTGGCATCCTTCTTTTGTTCCTAGAAAATTTAAAGTCACAAAGATAGATTATAATAATACGATTATTACAATTTAGGTAGAAACACAGGACAAAAAGGAAAGGTAGGACCTTAAGTGGATCCAGGAACGAGGTTAGGAACCAAAAAATGTTTGCAGACCTATTTCATTGTAAAATATGGGGTTTGAATTAAGTTTCATGCTTTAGGGACCAAGGCAAAGAAGTAAATGTATCCAGTTGTGTGCCCTTCAGAGTTTTTACAGCAAATGTAAATATATTGTCTCAGAGAAGCACAACTGTTCTCTTTACTAAGATAAGAATGCTGTGTCTGCGTAGAAATTGTTCTGGACAGCACGCTTACATCAAACTCAGAGACAAGTTTCACCGGGCTATTTCTTTCTTTTTTTTTTTTTTCCTTTATTATTTTTTTTAATGTTACATTAAAAAAAATGAGGTCCCCATATACCCCCACCCCTCTCACCCCACTCCTCCCGTAACAACCACCTCCTCCATCATCATGGGACATTCACTGCACTTGGTGAATACATCTCTGAGCACTGCTGCACCACATGGTCAATGGTCCACATTATAGTTTACACTCTCCCCCAGTCCACGCAGTGGACAGGGCTATTTCTTAAAGCACCCAATGGACTTAATTTTTAGTAAGAGCATTATCTGTAGAAAAGATGAGAAGCAGAGGTTGGTTTACTGGGACCTACTTCCTCAGTGCTGTGGAGGCTCACAAAAATGATTGCTATATAAACATAAGGATATGAACTCTCACTAATAAAATCTCATTAAATAACAGTATAGCAGCTCCCTATGCATATGAATAACATTTAACCTTCTTTTTTATTAGTAAGTACTGTCATTGTCACTCTTCTTGGAAAGCACAAGTATGAGTTTTCAGTTTTTTCATATATTATCTGCCTTTTAAGAATTGTGGATAGATGCTTTTAAAAAAGGAGCATCATGGAGTTCATCTAATTTTCCTAAATGTGAAGAGAGTAGGTTGAGTAAGTTATCTTTAATGTTCTTTACAACTTCAGTGATTTTAGAGCTGCAGTGTATGTCATGATACCTCTTTCTTTTCTTATCTTTTCTTTTCTTTCTTTCTTTCTTTTTTTTCTAAAGCAAAGAACCTTTCTTATTTTCTCAGAAGCCTGAAAAGGCAAGGGATAAACCAGCGTATTGGTCCCTACAATGGATTCCAATGTTATTCTAGTTTCAGGAGGTGTCCAGTTACAGAGAAACATTTTAGTAATCGTAAGGTTCAGACAGACCTTATGTGACCCTATTCATTCCTGACCAGCAAATAGTTTTTGTTTAATGTCGAAAGAAACCAGACAAACCCTGCAAGGTTACTCGTAATCATGACACCATTCGTAGAATTGCCATGTGCTGGGAACATGCCTTCTCACTTCCTCCTTCTATCTACAGTATAAATCTGAAGGACTTTGTTATGGCTCTTATACTTGGCACATCTTAGGCCTATTTAGAACATCAACACCATCAATCACATAATATGGGGCCGACCAGCTGGATGAACCCTGGCTATCATGCAAGGGTTATTTGTCATCTGGGCATGTCTGTTTGGTATATAACACTCCTTCAGTCCCAGAACAATTTTCTCCCTCCAAAAATATTCTTTTTGATTCAGGAAACACGTGATTAATAAAGGACAAGGGTTTAAAGCTGGAGGTCAAGGCTAAAAGTCTTAACCAAACAAGTGCATTGCTTACTAACGTTTGCATCAGCAGTCAAAAATTCCCTTCAAGAGCTCCCTCAGTGAAGAAACACACATCTATTCTTAAGAGCAGTAAATTTTAAGGGACTCCAGCAACTATGTTCATCTTGAGGGATTTCTTTAAAAATACTGTTGCACATCTGAGAAATGTTTTGCTGCAGAATAATAACATCATATCAAGCATTTAAAAGGCCCATTACAAACATTTACAATTTAGTATAAAAAAATTAATGTTGAAAAGATGGAGTTTAAACCAATATGATATCTAAAGGAAATTTGTACTATAACATTAGAACAATTTGCATTAAAAATAAATTGTTTTCTAAGATGTCTATTTACACTAAAATGGATTTAAAAGCAATACTCCTCTCGTACATTTTGTCTTATTTATATACTTCATGGTACTGTGCCATTCAATAATTTTTCTTTTATCCTTGTTTCCCTTCCACCAAAAGAAACTTGTTTTGTATTTATAGAATATTGGAGTTTCTTTTTCCTAAGCAATTGTTATAGTCCCACCCTGTAATATTATTTATTTGATATTTATGAATTGCTTGTCTGTGTGTGTGTGATGATAGAAAAAAAAAAGCCAATTTTAACAACATAAATGAAAAGAGTAATTGTTGGTCAAGTTTTTAAATGATCATAACATTGACTTAACTGGAAGCAGCTCTATTTCTCAATCTGGAAAAATTGACTTAATAATGTTTATCTTAAGGGAATTAGAGAGTCTTGAGCTCCCGTTGGACATCTAAACAGAATCTCTCAGAATAAAAGTGATAAGTAGATTGTATTATAGTGTAGATGATGTTGCAAGGCCTACGGAGCATATGTCAGTCATCACTTTATTCAACTTGCACCGACTTCTAAGCTCCTGCACACATGCTGCTTTAGGTAACCAGACTTGCTGGGAATTCAGCTTCCTTTACCTCCCACCTCCCTGCCAAATGCCAGAGGAATAAAAATAGAAGTGCAGTACAAAACAAGCTGTATTAAAAATAAGTTGCCATTGAAATTCATACTGGCAGTGCATCTATTCTGTAGACTACCTTTGAATCACAGCCTTGTGGGCATGAAGAAGCTTTTGATGCCATCTGGCCTGACTCCCCATCATTCTGTTGCTGTGCAAACTGAGCCTTCTGCACAAAGACGTGGCCGAGGTGAGACTAGAACCTGGTCTCCAGTTTTCTGGTGCAGTGTACCCCAGACCACAGCAGAAAGCCCTCATAGGGAAGAATCTTAGGGAGCAGAACCTTTAGGTTATGCTGACTTGTTCACAGCATGGCCATCTGTGGCTACACAACTTATGCTAATATAATAACATTATATATTTGACTGCTGATGGGATCTTCTTGGCACAGAATGTGCATAATGCTCTCAGTTAACTCAGTTGACCCTGCTAAACAATGACAATTGTGTGAGGCCCAAGTTTGTTAGCATTCGTTGTTACAAAAGCAGGGTGACTGACCTTGTCATCTTTAAGAGCATTGAGCAGACAGAGCAATGCGGATCCTGAGGGCAAATAAAGAATTTCCAGTGGTGCTGTAAGAACTATGCTAATTAGCCTCCCCCTCCATCCTGCTTCCAGGCCCTGTGTAACTGTACAGTTCTGCTAGGAGGCTCATTGAGCCCTGAATGAATAAAACCCATGAATTTAAAAAATAAGTTTTAAAATGTATCCAAAATTCCCAGCTCCTCTCAGAATAGAAGTGACTTTTGTAGGGCACTGTGCCTAGAGACAGTGATCACCCTATTTTTGTTGTTCCATCCTCCCACATATAATGGAAACAACAAATGTAGAATGACCAAAATTTTAAAAAAGGAATAAAAATAAGTGTCTATGCGTATTCCCTTAAAACCATTTGGTTAGCATGAGCTTTAAAAAATGTGACTAAGAAAGGAACTGTGTGTGAGGCTGGGTTCACATATCTAAGCATTTGGATATGCGTATTCTTACCTCAGTAGAAAAACAAGCTAAGTTAATTTTTTTACCAGTGCAGTATTACCTGATACATCTTGTTCTCTTTTTTCCCTCGGGGTCTTACATGAATGAATCAGAAAATTGCTCCCTTATGTTAAGCCTGAACCTGCACCTGTGTTAAATTCACAAGGAACTGGAATTAGAGGTGTGGGGGTGGGGATAAATGTCAGCGAAACTAATAGGATGATATATCTGATTTTGAATTCTCGAATGGACTAGTGTCCAATGCAGAGATCGTTGATGGGGACATTTTTATAGGCATGTGGTTTCACATCTAGAACTGAAATTAAGAATATAACCATGCTGGCCAACTACCCTGAAGATTACAATCAGAAGCATCTGGCTCCAGATTTCAGGACCCTCGGCTAGGTATTCTGAAACTTTTGGAGTGCCAAATTTTTCACTTTACCCCCTTTGGGTATTCTGAGCTATTTTTCAAGTGTTAAAACAATCCTCATCTTCTGAACTTCTTAAGAAGGATCATGAAATTAGGCAGGTAATTGAAGTAAATTTTAGAAAGCAATGAAGAGATTGAAAGAAGGAAAGAGATTCAGGAACTCAAGATCTGCAAAAGTAAGCAGACTTTTTGATGCTCTGGACCAGTGGGGTGGGGGGGGGGGGGTGGGGTTTGGTAAGGGGTGGAGGGAGGATGGGTCAGTATAAAGGTGAGAGGAATTAAATGAAGAAACATGTGCTGGGACACATACATGGAGAGTCATGTCTGTGTGCTGAATCATCTCTTCATCCATGAATGAAAGCAATTGGGACAAGTCAGTTTGTCTGACAGGGAGGCAAACTTGTTAATGAAATTTCACATCTGCTTAATTTCTTTTGTGCAGTTCAGCATTGAAGTTTTTAGGCAAGATTGACTAGCATTTGAGATGCGTTCTGGATGAAGACATCTATCTGACAGACTCTGATAGCAGAGAAAGGAAGGAAATGAGAGGGAAGTTTGGGGCTCTGGGAGTAAGACCCTTCAATTTTATCAGCCACGAAGCAGACCCTAAGGAGGACAATTATTTGCATATTGCAATTGAGGCTGGTTAAAATCCAATCAATTGAATCCAGATGTGAGTTTCTTGTAAGAATTTTTTTTTTAAGTGAGTATTGCCAAAACTTCATGGAGCAGAGGCCACGAGCTAATAAAAGCCAAAGGACTCACAAAGCACAACGGACATTTTTGGTTTACAGGAAATCCTACTTCTTTAAACTTGGTGGCTGGACTAATAGAATAAACTGACCTATGACAAATTAGTCAAAGAATAATTACAAATGGATGGCCTTCAGCTAAATAAAATCTTCCAAAACAACCGTATACAGAGTGTTCCTGATATGGTGTCCAGTCACATATTTAGCAAATAGTCTGTGCTCTTTGGGTGGGAGAAAACTCCAGGAAAGCAATCCATGAAAAACCATCTCCTGGCATAAGGGGTAATGAATGGAATTTGGACAAAATGTCAAAACTATGACAGTAAGATGTGTTTTTAAAGAGACATAAATGTTCTTATGAATCCCACTCCTCTTAAGAAACTTCTAGAAGGAAAATAATTTAAGCTTAGAAATTGATAACTTGTAAGAATGTCTCCTTGGGGTAGACTATTATGTACCCCAATTAGACATGTTCTTAATCTGAATCTGCATTCCTTTGTCTTACAGATGTTATTTTATTTAAGGTGTGGCCCAATTGAATGAGATTGGGTCTTTTTTTTTTTAAGATTTATTTTATTTGTTCTCCTCCCTTCCTCTCCATTGTCTGCTCCTTGTGTCCATTCACTGTGTGTTCTTCTGCATGCACTTGCATTATCCGGAGACACTGGGAAACTGCATCTCTTGTTGTTGTCGCGTCATCTTGCTGCGTCAGCTCTCCTTGTGTGTGGCGCCATTCCTGAGCAGGCTGTGCTTTGTTCACGTGGAGTGGCTCTCCTTGCAGGACACACTCCTTGTGCGTGGGGCACCCTTGTGCATGGCAGGGCACTCCTTGCGTGCGGCAGCACTGCACGTGGACCAGTTTACCACACAGGTCAGGAGGCCGTGGGGATTGAACCCTGGATCCTCCATATGGTAGACAGATGCTTTATCAGTTGAGCCACATCTGCTTCCCAAGGTTGGGTCTTAATCTGATTCCTGCAGTCCTTTATAAACAGAAGTAGTTCAGACCTAGCGAAAGCCACCAATAGGAGCCTGAAGCCAGAAGTCAGCAGAACGTGGAAGAGAAAGGAGAGGGCAATGCCATGGGCTGTGAGGCAGGGGGCAGACCGAGGAGCCCCAGGGATCACTGGCAGCCAGCACCGGAAGGTTATGGACCTGGGGAAGAAAGCATCACCTTCTGATGCCTCAATTTTGGGCTATGCCTAAGCTCAACACCGTGAGTCAATAAACTCCTGTTATTTAAGCTAACCCATTCTGTGGTATTTGTCATAACAGATTGGAAAACTAAGACAGTGCTGAACTCTTTTGGTAAGAGAATGTTGTTTTTGCTGCTTTTTTTTCCTCCAATATCGCTAATTTTGATTGGGGAACTCTGTAAAACCTAAGTTGTTCCTAGACCAGTATTCCTGGAACAACTACTTTAGGACTAATGCAAGTACCAGGATGAGTAGAAATACATTGTTTTAGTTTATTTTGTAAATGTATTGAACACTTAAGAGTAAATGAAACGAATAGTTTCTACACAATCCATCACCCTGGCAAATCAACCCATTTTCATATTTCTAGGTTCTCTTTAAGTTCTATTTGCACACATGGTTTCTTTTTACATGTTACAAGTATATGAAATGGCCACTTTTTTCTAACTAATAACTTTACAGAAGCCTTATCATTTGAACATTTAAATGTCACTCAATGTCTTAGACATATGGAGTCAACTTATGTATTTATTAATCTGGCTAATTAGCATTTGATAAGAAAGTTTTTGTTTGTTTGTGTTGGACTACAACTTTTCCCCTGGAATCTCAAGACCCAGAATTTGTTTAAACTATTTCTAGAGTATTGGTTTTTTCCAGCATTTGTGTTATTTTTAAAACACACAACTAAATTCAGGAATGAAAACTCAGATATGAGAAAAATGCTTACTTAGAATAAACCAAATTCGTTTTAATTCCATTGAGTTAATTCTTTTTCTATCGCTAGGTACTAAAAAGAACACACAAGAACATGAGACCTGTCTCCCAGGACCTTCTGATATATTGGGCAGACACATTCATCAGGGGTTAATATAAGGCAGAGGTTGATGGATACTTTATTACAAGAACAAGAGAAGTTCTCTGAGAATTTCCACCCAAGTGGAAAATCAACTGGACTTTGAAAGATGGCAAATGGGAAACCCCCAAGGGATTTCAACCTCGGTTGGGATTCATGGTACCTGTGTCAGGGATGTGTGAAAGGCCTTTACCCAGTTGTCCACCAACTGTGCCATAGTGATGCCAGCCACTGCCTTGCTGCTCCCATTATTTACTTTTCTTCGGAGCCTTTGGTAAACTCATCTTGACAAGTGACATACATCCTCTGAGAGCAGTAAATTATGCAAGAGTGATTTTAAGCATCCTTTAATGAAGGGGAATGGAGAGAGAATGAACACTTTCTGAACTCATGCTGTGTATAACTACCATGTAAGAAAACCCTACTTAGACTTGGCAGTGAGCAGGGGCAGCTTCATGGCATATAAGTGGAACAGTCGCACTTGACCCTGTCCTCAGAATGGCCTCATGTTTGAGGTTTAATGTGCTGTGAGCACCATCTTGAAATTCTTAATAATTTTATCTTTGAATATGTGCTTTGTGTGTGAAGTCTTATGAGACAGTGGGGCATAGTCAGGGGTTTGGAGCCTTAGCTCACACATGGTCCTGATTCTCCACTTCCCTGCCTTCCCACTTTATGAGGCCCCAGGTCCCACCTGACCATTCCCCTCACCCTCTCCACCCTGGCACCGCTGTTACCCTCTTCCCCTGGGGTGGCTAACAGGTTGTGTGGGCAGGGAGTGACCTTGCTCTGTGGTTACCCTCCTTCCTGTTGGGGAACTGGGCCCGTGTGTGGGAAGGATCAGGGTTGGGTGTATGCCTCCTGCAGCAACAAGGCAGTGGCTGGCAGCACTGTGGTGTGGATGCCTGGGTGAAGGCCTTTCATGCACCCCTGACTTGCATGCCACGCATCCCAACAGTGGTTGAAATCCCTTGGGGTTGTCCATTTGCCGTGGTGGGGGAGATTGACTGACCTAGCCAGGAGCCATATTTTCATTTTGCTCTGGGCCCCACAAATTATGTAGCTGCTCCCGATCCTGAGACAAGTATTATTGTCCTCATTTTACAGATGGGGAACTGAAGCCTGGGAGGCTAAATGGTAGAGCAGATGGTCTTACTCTAAAATTCATTCTTTCACCATGGTGTCCCTCACCACCTCCCTTGCGAAAACAAGGTGTGTGAGAGGGCCCTTTATTGACTCCTTGCCCATGCCCTTTCCTCTGGAATGTCTTGGAGGCGATCAAGGATGTGAAGTTTCTATGGTTTCTTCTAGTGGTCAAGTGGAAGCTCTTCAAGAAAATTTTAAGCTCAGACCCACTAAGACCCTGGTATAGCAATCTGTCATTTTTCTCCTGGACTAAGTGTTACAGTAACATGATTCTACAGATGTCTTACAAAAACTAAGGGGTAGGGAAGCGGATGTGACTCATGCCATTGGGCACCTACCTACTACATGTGAGGTCTCAGGTTTTGTTCCTGGTGCCTCCTAGAGAAGACAAGCTGACACGATGGGCTGGCACAGCAAGCCGATGCAACAAGATGACACAGCAAGGTGACTACTCAACTCAGAGACACAGCAAGGAAACACAATGGAGACAGAATAAGGAGAGAGTGGAGGTAGTTTAAGAGACTGGACACCTCCCTCCCACATGGGAGGTCCCAGGTTTGATTACTGATGCCTTCTAAAAAAGAAGATGAAAAGAGAGCAAACAGTGAGCTCAAATGGGGGAGGGAGGATAAATAAATAAATCTTAAAAAAAAATTAAGGGCTATGTAAAAAAGACTATTGGATAAGACTTGAAAATTCTGCAGTACAGAAATCCTTTAAACAAGGATAGAAGAGTTAAAGAGATAAAATGTGATGAGACAAAAAGAAAAAAAATTAGGCTACTCTAGGTTAGGAGCCATTTAGCTTTTGTCCAAAACCTTTATTTATTTTTTACACAGATAATATATGAATAATGCATGTGCATTGTAAGAAAAATGCCTAAGTCAATGAAGTAAAAACTCAGTCTTTCCCCCCTTCATTTCACATCTCACTTCCCACATCAGAGAGAGCCACTGATAGGTATATCCTTTCAGACCATTTCTCAAGTGCATTTAAGGACAAAGGTATGATGTGTTTTTGTATACATGCTTAATTTTGACCATAAAATATAAGTTATTATACAATATGTATTTTTTGTGATTTTTTCCCCCCATTTAATAATACGTGTTAGGGACTTTTCCATGTCTATCTGCCTATCTTTTCCTCATATAACTTATTATTTCAGTATGTGGGACTCCATAGTACAAATGCTTTATAATAAATATAACATTACCTTGCTGATAGACATTTACTTGGTTCCCAATTTTTTATCATTAAAAAACACTGCAATGAACATTTTTGTAAGTAGAATTGTGACATTTAGATTTCTAATTTCCATATTTTCTTAGTCAGTCCCATGACTCTGCCTCTTCTGGATTCTTTGGTGGAATTTATGGCTAAGACCATTTTTTCCTATCTGAGTTAGGTATGCAAAAATAGACTGAGATGTTTTTTTCTTTAATGCCAAAGTAACCACCGTGATGTATAATTCCCTGTTTCCTTAGTAGAGCTTGATGAAAGTGCTTTAACTGTTAAAACATGCAGCATGCCATGCCCAGGACCAGGAGCATGCAGTAGGCCGCAGTGGACAGTATAAGCTATTGCCTTTACCCCATTCCCTGTGGGCTGAAGTGGTGAGATGATAAAGCTGTGAACGGGCATGACTCAGTGCCAGAACACATCCGCGTCCCGAGCAGACTGACTGGGGATTCTGGCCAGGACGACGTGAGGGGTGGGAGGAGGTGGAAGAATACCCTGATCAGGGCCATTCAGTTCTTCCCGTGTTCCATGCTTCAGTTCAGCCCAGTCAACAGTGGAGCCTTAGCTTACGGCTACATAAAGCAACTTGAGGAGCTTTCTCCAGAATGGCCAGATTAGCTTTAAAGTGATCCAGTAAATAATGGCTTTTAAGCTCAAGAAATAAATACCTAGAATTATTTACTCTGATAGCCTAAATCGTTTAGTTACTATAAAAATGAAGAGGCAGATGCATATTAAATAATAATATTTAAAGGTGAATTTCAAGGTTGCACGTATTTAAAGATAGGTTATATATATATATTCTATCACTAGACCTTGGATCTTCCTTCTTCAGTTTAAAAAGCAGTAATTCTGATTCCCTTCTTAGTTTCTGAAACCTTCCAGTCCCTGTTCTCTTTGGCAGAACTTCATGCCTCTTGGCTTCAGACAGGCAATTTGTCAAGAAAGCTTGCCATTTTGGCCTGCTTCACCTTCATTTCTCCTTTCCTCTATCCACTCAGGCTTCAAAAGCCTTTCATTAGCTGTTTACTTTAATTAATTCAGCTAGGACTTCATCTGGTCTCGGGCTCTCCCACTTCTGAAGATCCAAAGTGCTCACACCTTCCCGGTTAGGGGACTATCTGAAAAGTGCATTTCCCCACCTCCACTCTGTGTCTTGTGGCTTCTGTTGCCAGGCAAAAAAAAAAGCTTGGCAGTCCTCTTGGTTGCCTGATTCTGAGCCACATCTATTCCATTTTGGAGAAAACTAAAATTTCTTATACAGACCCCAACAGAACTAAGGGCTTCAGCTCAGGCCAGAATTTCCAGACTAGTAATCATGGCAAATAGAGGACCTCTGAGCAATCTGGGCTTAGCTTGCCTCTAAGATCCCTAAGATACTGGAAGAATAATGGATTGATATCCTTTTTTTCTAATACCATCCATCCTTATCCATCATGTCTTCTAACTCAAGAGCATATAAATCTTCTGTAAGCTGCCATGTAACTTGAGGACAATATCTACTAGTTGTAAGACTGTGTAGGTGATCTTATGAAAAGTAGACGTAGATTCCCTGGGGTGGCTGTGCTGCTACGTTCAAAATAATTAAACATGTGATCCTGGGATTCTCTAGGCTGTCTGTGGAAAACCAGATTCATTATTTTACGTAGATTGTATTTGTTGACTAGTGAACTAACTGTTAGTGCCTTGACAAATAACATTCTTTCTATTGCTATATTGGTTTATGGAAATGTGTTTGCAAAAGATACTGTCACTAGCTTGGGCTCCAGTTAACTCAAAGATCTACCTTTCTCATTAGGTGCCATCATGAGTGTTGAGAAAGGCTCGCCACTCACCAGTCTGAATCTAGTAGAAACAGAAGTGTCTGCCATGATGCTTTAGAGCACCTTAGTATTAAAATTAAATTTGGAATTGACTTAGTCCTAGGCTTTCCAACTTACCAAGCTAGACTCTGAAATCATCACTTAGACCTCCTCAGGGTACATAGACTGGGGGTCATATTTGTCACCTTTAAAACAGAGTTAACATGAGACTGTTGAGCTTGTGCATTCTGAAAATGCTTCATCAATCACACAAAAAAGAAAGGATCTCAAGATTATTTAAAGCCTGATGATTTATTTTACTTGGAATATTTGTACCACTAAGTTCTTTAAAAATCCTCATATATTTTTAAATTTATTTAAAATTCAGATTCCCTAATTTTCATTTTATCACAGCTTTAATTAGGCATAACAGATTGAAATTAGGTATCATAGAATAACTTTGCATCTTGAGGCTAACAATACTGCAATTTATTCCACGTGATGATTTTTCCCCTGTACTTGTCTGAGTCACTGGGTATAAATGAATATGCAAAGAACAGGCCTTGCTTACTCCTGGATTCTCAGCTTCTGTAATAAGAAAATTCATTGTCTAGTTCCAAGATTTGTGAATAAACCTCAAGTGTAGGATTTTTTATTTTGTGTTTAATGACTGAAAAGTGAGTTTTGAGGTGCTGCTAGAGAAGCACTCCATAAAATAACTGGTGCATAGAAAAAATAAATAAATAAAAGGTAAAATATGCCACAAACTATTTGCATATGATAATTTCATAAAACGTTCCCCCTGAGAAATACCTGAGTGAAATTAATTCACAATCAGTAGGAACCCAGTGGGAATGTGTTCGTTGAAATAAATAATCCAAAATTATTCTTGGGCTCTGAAGTTTGTTTACTGCCTTAACTGAAGTGTGTATCAAACATGAATGCATTAGCGTTGGCTGTGAGTTGGGGAAGTCAGATGCAGCCTTCTCCTCCTTCACGTTCCATCAATTCTGCTGTTTATATTTCTTGGCAAGAAGTCCAAGCCACGATGGGGTTTGTCCCGATAAGTGTCTGTATGCATGTGTTTGCTTTGCACAGTGGTATCGACATAACTCCTTTTCAATAACTGCATCCTGACTCAAAAGCATAGTTGAATATTTGAAAACTACGTAAGTGTTCATCACTTTTTAAAATTACTTTAAAACTTAACATACTTCTAGGCAAAAACAGTAAGTATCCCTAGTCACAGAATGAAAGAACAAGTCTTCCCATTTGGAAACTCACAGGACTGATTACCACTGCTTAGATTATCCACACCTGTCCAGCTCTCTGCTCTCACCTTCAACACTTGTTGTTGTTGTTCTTGATAGTCTTTTAAAGACTTCAATGAATTAATGCATTGTAAAGCTCTTGATAGAGTTCCTGGCACACATTAGGTACTAAAAATGATTGCTATAAATAAATTTTTACCAGTATCAGGAAAGGGTGGGCAAGGGAAGACACTGGTTATCTTTAGTTGGGTCATCCTTGGGGGTACTCTTGTGAAGGATGAGTTGCAGCTGATAACCAAAAAACATTAGTAGATTACCTTTGGACCTGATCATGGGATTGAGCAACAATTCTTTTTCTGAGCTGTAGGAGAGGACACACTGGCCACAGACACATTGATCCTGTTCTCCCTTGAGAACAAACGCTGTTCCCCCCTAACATGGAAGGCACAAACTATCGGTCATCTTCTACCCACAAACACCACTTTAGGGCTTGGGCAATTGAGGCAATACCTTGAGGTTTTGGTCTTTGGGAGAAGATGTGAGGTGAGCTGTGTGTGTGTTTTGTTGGTTGACACGGAAACATTATTCGGAATAAAGAATACTTGGAGTTAGAGGAGAAAGGTAGCAACTACCACTTGTGCCTATGTCTAAGATTCCTATTTGAGTCGTGATCATTCTTGGTATTGCTGCTTGTGACCAACCTCTGAGCATGCATGTCTTGTCTGTTAAGCACCCTGTGCCTGCATGGGGCTACGAAGAACTTGACAGCCATTACTTCATGTAACCCTCCCAACAATCTTGCAAGACCTGTAATTATTCCCATTTGAGAGAGGGGGAGACAGCACCAGAGATGTTAAGAACCTCATGTATGGTCTCACAGCTATGAAGTGGTAGAAGAAGGGTTTAAGCCTAGGTTTATCTTATACCAGAATCAGTGCTCTTAGCCACAGTACCCTCCGTTCCTCACGCTCTTCTCAGGATGCATAATTCTCCTTGTAGAAGCCTTTTCCTCTTGACTGCTTCTTTCCCATTCAAGGCTGCTTTTAATGCCCATTCTAACTAGCTTTTGCCTGCATAAAAATGTTCCTGGACACACCAGAGTAAGGATCATGTGGACCTTAGAGCTGATGGATAGGTAGAAGGATGGACAGATGCATGATGGACAGACTTGTTTTCTGGAACAGAGTGGCCTTGTAGTGGCTGAGGATAATGCTAGATTCACAACATGTACTGACAGTTAAAGGGGCAGTCATGGCAATTAACAAGTACCTCCTTCAAGATGTTAATGGGGAAATGCCACCAACAGTGTGTCTTGAAGCACATATGTGTTTAATTTTGAGAAGGTCCCATTTACCTATTATTTTCTTTTTTTTTCTCTATTTTTTTAAAATGTTACATTCAAAAAATATAAAGGGTCCCCATATATCCCCCACCCCCTCACCCCGCTTCTCCCACATCAACAACCTCTTTCATCATCATGGGACATTCATTGCATTTGGTGAATACATTTTGGAGCACTGCTGCACCATGTGGATAATGGTTTACATTGTAGTTGCTCATGCTTTGGGTGTAAGGTTTAAGAAACCACTGCCCTCTACAAGATCTTCAAGATGATTCCCTACATTTTCTTCTAGGAGTTCTGTAGTTCTGGCTTTTTAAATTTAGGACCATAATCCATTTTAGTTAATTTTTGTATGAGGTGTGAGGCAAGTATCCCTTTTCTTGCTTTAGATATGGATGTTCAGTTCCCCTGCACCGTTTGTTGAATAGACTGTTCTGACCTAGCTGGGTGGTTTGATAGCTTTATCAAAAATCACTTGACCATAGATGTGAGGTTCTATTTCTGAACTCTCTATTCAATTTACTTGGTCGATCTCTCTATCTTTGGGCCAGTACCGTGCTGTTTTTACCACTATAATATGCTTTAATGTCAGGAAGTGAGAGTCCTCCAACTTTGTTCTTTTTAAAAATATTTTTGGCTATTCTGGGGCCCTTACCATTCCAGATAAATTTGATAGTTGGCTTTTCCAATTCTGCAAAAAACCATCATTGGAATTTTCATTGGGATTGTGTTGAATCTACTGGTCAGTTTGGGTAGCACTGATGTCTTAATGATATTTGATTTTCCAATCCGTGAACACAATGCCCTTCCATTTATTTCGGTCTTCTTCAGTTTCTTTTAGCAATGTTTTTTAGTTTACTGAATACAGGTCCTTTATGTCCTTGGTTAAGTTTATTCCTAAATATTTAATTTTTAGTTGCTATTATAAATGGAATTTTAAAAATGACATCCTTCTCAGTTTGCTCATTGATTTTGCATGTTGATCTTATATACTGCCACTTTGCTGAAATCATCTATTAATTCTAGTAACTTGGTTGTGTAGGAGACAGAATGTAGGTTGAGAAGGGGGAGCTGAAGCTAATTGTATGTAGAATGTTTATATTGTAAATATGTGGAAATGGAAAGAGTTGATGGTAGTGCATTATAATGAGTATAACTAACACTGCTGATTTATAAATGTGATTATGGCTGAAAGGGGTGGTCTGGGGAGGATAATGTTAACGGAAAGACAGCTAGAGGGTAATCTAGAGACTGTAGTATAATGACTTCTGTGGTAGATGCGGAGTGTAGATAATAATACCAATACAAGAATGTTCCTCTATAAGATATTAAGAGGAGCAGATGTGACTAAAGAGGTTGAGCACCTGCTTCCCACATGAGATGTCCTGGGTTTGGTTCCCAGTGTGTCCTAAAAACAGATAAACAAACCAAGCAAATGGATGGGGAAAAAAAAAAAAACTCAGGTGAGCAGTTGTGGCTCAGTGGTTGAGCACCAGCTTCCCACATACAGGGTCCTGGATTCAATCTCTGGCCCTAGTACCTCAAAAACAAACAAACAAACAAAAAAGCTGTTAAGAATAAAGTCATGCATGGGAAAAATACAACTAACATAACATATTGGTTATAATGAACAATAATATTGTAATGTTTTTGTAGCAAAGGCAAAGAAGATACTGTGTCAATGCTAAAGGTAAAATAAAGAATATGAGATTTAGTTTTATGAGATGTGAATATGATCAAGCATTTTTTCTTTTTCTTCATTAATGAGGAGACCTTGGTCATGTCATTTAACTAATCTGTGCTCATTTATTCATCTTTCAGAACACCAGAGAAAGAATTGAGTTTGTTTCGATTAAATAAGATAGATGTGCCTGGACAGGATTGTTTGAAGTGATGCTTCCATAATTCGTTGAGCTGCCTTTTATCTGTTGTTTTGTGTTTTGAAATTGAAATATAAAGCTTTAAAAAATAAGACACTGAAATCTATGAAGCCAATTTCCTGAGAGAGGGCAGTAGATTGAAATTATAAGAGTAAGGATTTTGAAACAAGAATACCTGGAATTATATTCTTATACTAATATGTGATCTTGGGCAAGATATTATACTTATGCTCTCTGTACTTGGTCTCCTAATCTATAAATTGGGTATAATAATCATACCTATCTCATAGGATTACTGGGAGGCGTACGAACAGATGCCTGGCTCAAAATAAGGGCTATTACATTGTTCCCTACGGAAGCAGATGGGGCTCAAGCAATTGGGCTCCCATCTACTATACGGAAGGTCCAGGGTTCAATGCCCAGGGCCTCTGGTGAAGGCAAGGTGGCCTGCATGGTGAGCTGGCCCATGCGGAAGGCTGGCCTGCGCAGAGCACTGCCCCACGCAGGAGTGCTACCCCACACAGGAGTGCTGCCCCATGCAGAAGTGCTGGCCCACGTGGAGAGCAGGTGCATCAAGATGACACAACAAAAAGAGACACAGAGGAGAAATAATAAGAGACGAAGTAGATCAGGGAGCTGAGGTGGTGCAAGAGAATGATTGCCTCTCTCTCACTCCAGAAAGTCCCAGGATTGGTTCTCAGAGCTGCCTAATGAGGATACAAGCAGACACAGAAGAACACACAGCAAATGGACACAGAGAGCAGACGATGGAGGAATGGGAGAGAAATAAACAAACAAAAAAATATATATAAAACCTTTAAAAAAATTGTTTGCTAGTTTGTGTAAACTCAAGGAGTTAATAATTAGAATATAGGTTACCAGAAAATAGAATGAGGGTAGAGAATGGAAAGTTGAGGTTTAATCTGTGTAGGAATGTTAAAAAGGTTGTTTGTAACTCTTTGAAAATGAATAGAAATGATGAAAGCACATCACAGTGTTCATAACCTGCAGAGCTATTATATGAGTATGACAGTGGTCGATAAGTCTAAGGTCATGTATATTAATAGAAGAAAAGCTAAAGAATGTAACATGGGACTGTATACCATAGTGAAACTTCGTGCAAAATACAAATATGGGTGATATTGCATATATAAGACTTTTTTATTTTTATCTTTTAAATTTAAGCACCTTTAGATTACATAAATGTTACATAAAAAATATAGGGATTCCCACATGCCCCACCATCTTCCCCTCCCATACTTTCCCACATTAACAACATCTTTCATTAGTGTGGTACATGTGTTATAATTGATGAACACATATTGAAGCATTGCTACTAACCATGGACTATAGTTTACATTATAGTTTACACTCTAACCCCAAACAGTTTTAAAGGTTATGACAAATGTATAATGGCTTGTATCCATCATTGCAGTGTCATGCAGGACAATTCCAATGTCCCAAAAATGCACCCATGGTACACCTATTCTTCTGTCTCCTTCCCCTCAGAGCCTCTGGTGGCCACTGCCTTTATATCAATGATAAAATAATATACAAGACTTTTAACAAAACGTAAATACAAATAAACTAGAGAGATAGAAACAGAATAGCAGCTATGGGGAAGCGGACTTGGCCCAGTGGATAGGGCGTCCGTCTACCACATGGGAGGTCCACGGTTCAAACCTCGGGCCTCCTTGACCCATGTGGAGCTGGCCCACGTATAGTGCTGATGCGCGCGCAAGGAGTGCCGTGCCACACAGGGGTGTCCCCCGTGTAGGGGAGCCCCATGCACTAGGAGTGCGCCCCATAGGGAGAGCTGCCCAATGCAAAAGAAAGTGCAGCCTGCCCAAGAATGGCACCACACACACAGAGAACTGACACAACAAGATGATGCAACAAAAAGAGACACAGATTCCCGTGCTGCTGACAACAACAGAAGCGGACAATTAAGAACACGCGCAAATGGACACAGAGAGCAGACAACAGGGGGTGGGGGGGGGGTGGGGGGAAGAGGAGAGAAATAAAATAAAAAATAAATCTTTAAAAAAATTTTTTAAAAAAAGAATAGCAGTTATGTACTGCAGGAGAAGCATTGAGTTTGAGAGGTTTATTAGTAAGTCAAAGGGATGCTGATGCAAAGTACCAGAACTCTGTTGGCTTTTTATAAAGGGTATTTATTTGGGGTAGAAGCTTACAATCTCAATACCCTAAAGAGTCCAACTCAAGGTACTACAAGAGGTACTGTCTCACCCAAAGTCCATTGCCAAGTGTTGGAGCAAGATGGCTGCCAGTCTTTGCAAGGGTTCAGACTTCTTAAGGCTCCATGGTCCCAGTTTCTTCCTATCTCAGCTGTAGGCAGGCATAAGAATTTGTCTCTCTCTCCGGGACTTGATTCTTTCCAGGCTTAGCTTTTCTGTTCTCTCCACAAGCTAGACTATCAGGCTTTCTCTTCCCAGGGCCTCTGCTGTGCCTATGGAGCTGTCTCTATTCCTCTGTGTTCTTCTCCTGTGTATTTACTTCCCACAGCTCCAGCATCAAAACTCAAACTCTCTCCTCTGCCATGTGGTTTTCTCTGTGAGTCCCCAACCACCAAGGGGGCGGGAACTCAATGTCTTACTGATATGGTCAAATCAAAGCCTTAATCATAATTTAATCAAGTACAAGTGAAACCTCTAATTCTAATACAATCTAATATGCCCAGAGGAACGGACCAGTTTACAAACACAATCCAATATCTATTTTTGAAATTCATAAACAATGCCAAACTACCACAAGAAATGATGAGGGTTTTTTTGGTATGTTTGTTTTTTGTTTATTATTATTACTGGAATAATGAAAACACTCTAAAAATGATTGAAGTGATGAATACAAAGCTATGTGAGTATACCAAATAACATTGATCATACATTTTGGATGGACTTACACTTTATTAATATGTATCAATAAAATTGATAGGTTAAAAAAATCGTTAGTAATAGTAAGATGTTTGCCTTTGATCCTCTATTCCTTTTCTTATACTCTGACTATGGTCCTAGCTACCTGACACTCAGCTGACACATGGCTCTTGGTATCTCCTTAATGGAGCTTTTGGGTTACTTTGCAAACAATGTTCCAACCCAAGCATTCCAATTACAGACTGATTTTGTGACTAATTTTTAAATATCTGATAATGATTCTCTTTTCCATGCCAAATTGAACTATCTTCAAGGAATCAAATATTCTTCCCATATTAAAAATAGAAGCAAATGGGAGCAGCTGTAGCTCAGTGGTTGAGCAACTGCTTTGCATGTACAAGGTCCGAGGTTCAATTTCCAGTACCTTCTGAAAAATAAAATAAAAGCAAAGAATTAACAAAGAGAAGAAGGGGAAGGGGAAGGGAAGGGAAAGGTAGGGGAAGGGAAGATATATAAGAGAGCAACATAGCAGGGAGCAGGGAAGAATAACAAATATTTGGCCAAGTTTCTGAAAGTCATTAATGCAAGATGTTATAGAAACATGGCCCATTTAAAAGTGAAACTATCCTGTGTGTTTTAATGATAATGGCCTCCTAGTAATCAGGAAAGTCTGAAAGGGAAATCAACTTCTGGCCTAATTCCTGAGTTTTTCTTCCCTGCCATTCTTAGCAGGTTCTCTCCTCAATGATAAACTTCTATTCAATCTAATAAAATAACTGGCGATTTTATTGAATGAGTCTGACTTTATACATTGAATGGGCTATCTAAACCTGCAATTTGGAAGCCTTGGAAAATCCGAAAATGTGCTCTGGGTGCTTTTCCCTTATTGGCATTCCCATTAATATATTTTTGCAAATGTGATTGTCTACAACATCGGTGGATAACAACAGTTAAAACAACTTCACTAAATGGTTCTCTTTCTCCTTTAGTGTTTATAAGAACTCTAAGCAGCAAGAAAAGAAGAAAATGATCATGAAGGAATAAATAATTTCTTTTAAGACAATTGCATGACTAGAATTTACATTTAATATCTCTAAAATTTCAGAGAGAAGCTTTCTCAGTTCATTCACATCCCTGCATTGCAGCTTTACTTAGTCATGCAAAAAAGCAACTTCATTAATTACACAAGTGAAGAGAGGCATTGAAAAAAGAATGCACCCTTTCATTAACTTACAAAAATACAATTAGAAATTATTAGTGATTTCCTGGAGAAAGTCCAGAGCTGGATTAAAAATATCACTAGCCACAGAGATCTTAGTTGGTCCCTTAGAGGAAAAAAAATGCTCTTCTCAATAAGGCTTATCCTCTGTACTTACTTTTAAAGCATCAAAGGACTAATTCATAAAGCAGTCACACAACATGTGTAATGCTTTTATTTTCTTTTGAGCTCTCTGGGAAATGTGAAGAATTTTCCTTTTTCTAAGTAAAATGCCCTGTAGCATTTAGTCTAGAATGAGAATGGTTATTTCTTCATTCAGAAGTCAAAGATACTCTGCCAAAAATTAGAGTTTTTTAAAACAAGGCATATTGTTTTTGTGGTTTTAAAAATTTTTTTAATTTGCGGCATATTCAGATAGTTTTTAAAAGGCATATTTACTTTTATTTTAGATATCTTCTCCTTTCACGGGCAACCTGTTTTTGTCGATTCCAGGAAAGTGGAAACCAATCTCCTAAAATATCTAGACCCTCTAGGGTCAATCTTATTCTTGGTGTCAACTGCTACTCTGGATCTTGCCACATACCTAGGTTAAATAAAATTGTCAAAATGTGTTGTTAATTTCAACTTGCTGGGACAATACCTTACAGCCATTGTGGAGACAGGCACGAGGTACCCAGTCAATCCTCACGGATTGATGTTTTGGAACTCTGCTTGTTGCATCCCCATTTGAGGAGACACATAGCACAGACCTGCCCCTGGGTATGGCGAGGGATGGCTCTTCCTGTCAAACATATGGCTCTTTGAAGGCAGGTGTGTTTTGACTGGGAAGAAGCAGGGTCAGCAGAGCTCTCCGCTGGCATCAGGAAGAAGAGGAAGGAGGCCCCGGGTTGGAGAGCCCTTGGAGCAGGGCCCCAGAGGATTCTCTTGCTCATATTCATCTGCTTGCTATTTACACAAAATTTCAACTGTTTGATGATCGGTCTCCTTTTTCTCCATTGCCTTTTGGGAAAACAATAAACTTAGTGTTGGGGATCTCTTGTACAAACTGTGAAATTTAGTCAACTCCTGATTTGCAGAATGCAGGTGGCTTGCTCTGTGTTTCTCTGGCATCAGATTTATTCTCAGTTTATAATTCTGTTGTCAACCTGCTTCCCTGCTCCATGTCTTCACTTGAGAGGTTGAAAACATAGCTTTAAGGTTAGACCAAGAATTGACAGAAAGTTATATCCGCTACATATTTCTATTTCGTTACTATTTCTATTTAAATACGTCTATATAGTTATTTATATTTTCATGTGACTGGCTGTCCCTTTTATCCCCTTCATTCATTCCCATCCTCAGCTCTGTGAGGAGGTGTTATTAGTACAACAACACAGAGGCAGGATTCCCATGAGAGTCGATCAGTTCTAGTAAGAAAAGTTTGTCTTGTAAACGCTTCAGTCTGATTAACTTGAAGGTTCCAGTGCTACTTCCCACAACATGTACAGCACTATCCTCCCCCTCCTAGGACAGAATCCAAAACACTGGTTTCCATGGTCTTGAGTGTGGGGACAAGGCCCCGTCCCAGCTACCGGCCAAGGCAAAGGGTAGTTAAGGGAAGCGGGAAGGAGACCAAGGAGAATGGGGTGCGTGGGCATTTTCTGACGCCAACTTGGTATGGACCAAGAGGTATACGGTAGATTTTTACATCTGGGCCTTTGGTACACTTGGGGTTGCGTGGTAGAAATATTTCCTTTCTGGAAAGAGACTGTACCCTCCTGCCTCTCCAGACACTTGGGGGCATTGGGTGGGTATGAATATATGTACTGTTTTGCTATTTTGTACTTGCCTCTATTGGCAGGAAATGTAATAATTAAAAGTTGACTCTAGGTTAAGACACACCATATATGCCCTAAATAAAATATAAAACAAAACATCAAATGGTCCTGGTGGGATTCTATAGTTGGGGCTGAAAAATGAGGTCTCACCCAAGCAGCAGGAACGCCCCACTGGTCTAGACACAGGTGCTGGCAAACTGACAGGAGAGGCACTGATTGTGTTGGGAACAAAGGCCTTTCTGAAACCAGAGAGTTTTCTTTAATTCTAGGGACCAAAATTAAGGCTTCCTTAGAGTAGTTTTACAATTCTGAAAGAACTGATTGTTCTAAAGGCACACCTTGCTTATTTCCTCAGCAATTATTACAATAAAAGTTGTCAGATGCATATTCAGAAGTACTTATAAAGATACTCACATTGTAGTTTGCCGGGATCTGGCTGGTGCCCTGGAGCCGCATACCTCCTCGAAGACTCTGCCCAGTCCTTTGGGGTATGCCGCCCCAGCTCTGCTTAGGCCCTGCCTCATTGTTATGAGCAAGAGCTTTTCATTCAGTTTCAGAAATGGGAAGGTAGGTGAGGAGGAAGTAGGCTGTTTGGGGTACATTCACACACACTCACACACACAGTCACAAAAGTCTAATTGCTTTTGTGGGGGAAAACATTTAATTTTTATCATGTGGACATGGCCAAAATATTTTTAACCCATTACAAAGCTTATAAGAAGAGAGAGCTCCTTCTCAAGTAGCATCTGTTCTTTCTATTTCCCGATGGAGGTAAGGGCATCCAAGAGCCCTTGGATGCAAGTCCTTGCTTGGACCAATGACCCATTTTTAGGAAATGGGAGAAATGATTACAAAAGAGAAGAAACTTCTTGTTTCTTATGTGGGTCTTCATGAAAAATTGCTTTAAGAGGACTTAGCTGCTCCAGATAGTAAAAGTTCTACAATGAACTGGCTGTGAGTGGATTTTTTAAAAATCTATTTTAAATCGTTTCCTAATCTGCAAAACGGGCTCAACCAGAACCATTTAACTACTTGCCAAAGCGTTCATGAGGCTCTCTCAATTATAGTAAAACACAAGGTAAAATTCTACTGCCCAATCCCAATTATAATATTAACATAATAGGAAGTGAGTTTTGAATAATCTTTTGAATTAAATGGCCATGGAAATCATTAGGAAAAAAGCCACTTACCCACCATAAAAGTGACAGATGGAAAGATACTCAGACTTGTTGACAGATATCAATACATGTGCTGATTAAAAATATATAGTGCTGTACTTTAAAAACCTGGAACTGAAGGTGACTTTTCTAATTACCTATGACATGTGAAGTCAATTGTCCTTAATACATTAAGAATGACACATTACGAATGAATAGATATTAGCACTTTCTGCTCTGCTGCTCATGGAAACATCTGATGAAGGATAAGCACTTGGATATGTCACCTTCTGTCTCAGGAAAAAAAAGAATGAAATAGGAAAATGTAGAGTCTGTCTATGCTACATGCTTTTAGTAACTCTGAGTGAAATTATTCTTTGAAGAAAACTTTGATTTAAAGTATATAGCAAGTTTAAGACACAGAGCTAAGAACCTTCGATCTTACTTGATTCAAAATGCTTATTAGTTCCTGGCAATTAAACAGCGTACATGCCATCCATTTTAAGGCAATTTATCTCTAGTTTCTCCTTATGAGCATATTTTAGAAAACCATATAGAATTTAGTAGTGAAATAAAAATAGGGCATATTCTCAAAATTCTTCCTGCCCATTGTACAATATTTAAACTTTAAAAAGCCCCTGTTTTATTCTTTTTTTTTTTAAGATTTATTTATTTATTTATTTCTCTCCCCTTCCCCCCACCCTGGTTGTCTGTTCTCTGTGTCTATTTGCTGGGTCTTCTTTATTGTCCACCTTTGTTGTTGTCAGTGGCATGGGAATCTTTCTTTTTGTTGTTGTTGTTGTGTTATCTTGTTGTGTCAGTTCTCCGTGTGTGTGGCATCATTCCTGGGCAGGCTGCACTTCCTTTCGCGCTGGGCGGCTCTCCTTACGTGGCGCACTACTTGCGCGTGGGGCTCCCCTATGCGGGGGACACCACTGCGTTTCACAGTGCTCCTTGCACGCATCAGCACTGCGCATGGGCCAGCTGCACATGGGTCAAGGAGGCCCGGGGTTTGAACCGCGGACCTCCCATGTGGTAGACGGACGTCCTAACCACTGGGCCAAGTCCGCCACCACCCCGTTTTATTCTTAATCCATTCTATAAACTATTCCTATTAATTATTAGCAAATAAATTAAGGGAACATTCACATTCTGAACAATGGATCTGAAAACAGACAAACCATCATAATGTCATTAAGAATATCTTCAATCTACACAAAAATAAAATAATGTTGTCTTTGTTTTTAGACTTTATTGATATCCTGGGCATTTGGCCAGGCCTTTCGTATTGAAACCAGGACATTCTGGGGAGCCTAGATTTGACACATGAGCTGTGTTGATGAATAGACACCATCCTCTGAAATCCCTTGCACTTCATCTCTTCCTTTCTTGCAGTGATCACCACTTTCCACGTTATATTCTTGTCATTGCTGAATGTTCTCTCAGGAGCGTGTTTTATTCTTTTCTGGGTCCCCCACGTGTCCTGAATATAGTTGCTCCTCAGCACAATTTTATTGAATAAATAAATCACTTCCCAGTTATCTAAAGCATGTTTCATTTTGCTTTTGTTTTGAAATTAACACATAAAAATAATTTTATATGTGAATGGTTTCCAGTGATTACCCCAGAAGTATTAAAACTGTTTCCAGCCCTAATTAAGTGGATTAGAAACAAGGGGGAAAGCGTCAGGAAATAATTAGGCATTATAAATTCTGAAGCTGGATCAGAGGACAGTTTACATAGGATTATCAGGGAACCTAAATCATGCAACTGAACTTTGTCAGTTCTTGTATGTTGCCCCACTGATTTTTTAAAAAACATTTTAAATTAAATTGTCTTTTTTAAAAAGATACATAAATCACAAAAAAATGTTACTTTAAAAAATATAAGAGGTTCCCATATACCCCACTCCCCTCACCCCACTCCTCCCACATCAAAAACCTCTTTCATCATTGTGACACAGTCATTATATTTGGTGAATACATTTTGGAGCACTCCTGCACCACAAGGATTATAGTTTACATTGTAGTTTATACTCTTCCCCAGTCCATCCAGTGGGTTATGACAGGATATATAATGTCCAGCCTCTGTCCCTGCAATATCATTTAGGACAACTCCAAGTCCTGAAAGTGCCCCCACATCTCATCTCTACCTCCCTCTCCCTGCCCTCAGCAACTACCGTGGCCACTTTCTCCAGATCAATGCTACAGTTTCTTCCATTACTAGTCACAGTGGTTCTATAGTAGAATACCAGTAAGTTCAATCTAATACATATTTTATTCCTCCACCCTGTGGGCCCTGGGTTGGTGATGTTCGCTCCACCTCTTTATTGAGAGGGGGCTTAGATCCTACGTGGTTGATGGATGCGGGTCTCCTGCTTGGAGTTGTAGGCACTCTCAGTCCCTGGTGTGGTTGTTGACCATCTTCACCTCCCTGTTAGCCGACCTGTGCAAGTCCAACAAACTGGAGAGTAGGAGCGGCAACTCTGCTGAGGCTCAGGGCCCCCCACTGGTCTTTAGAAAACTCATAAACAGGTATGCATGAAAGTTTTTATCATTTGTGTTGGTTTCCCAAATTCTTCACTAATATTACTGGTGTAATCCACACACTTAATTTTAAAAAGCTGTGTATTTTTATTTAGTATAATTCCTTTATGTTTTCCTGCTTTCTTCTGGGTCAGATTATATCCATGTTGTTCTCTATACATATTTGACTTTGTAAGGACTTCCCTACCCAAAATCCAATATAGTTCCCTCTACCTTTTGGAGGTTTTCAATCAATATTGCAACTAATTGGCTAACTGTACTGCAAGGTGTTCCAGATGTTGCCAGTCTGTAATTGTACTTCCTCCTCTTATACTTCAGTATGTTCATTGTAACACCCCTTTGTGAATAGGACCATGTATGGGCATGTTTTTTTCACTGTAATAAGATTCTTTCCAACACTTCTTATAATTAAAGGTCATTAGATAGGTTCCAATAACTGTTACCATATTATGCCAAATTTCATTCTATGGAAAATTATGGTATAGTACAGCTTTGGTTTTCCATCATAGAACAATTGGAATTATTTCTGTGAGATTGAAATATTGTATTAGTGACCTTGAAATTAATTTTCTTCAGCTATATTTATAAGTTGTAAGGATGTGCTGTGGAATTCCAAGATATATGAATCTGGAATTGAGCCTTCTGGAATATAATTGATCACTGGTGGCTATGAACTACACCATTCATTTGTGCATATTTAACAGCTCAATAGCTCACAGAATTTCAGGCCTGAGTGGAACCTTGACAGCCATTGATTCATCTCCACCTGCTGCTTGAATAATCTAGTTTTCCCATGACAGTTCCATCCTAGCAAATATTTAAAAACATTCAACATGTCATAGCACCCCTCCACAGAGACTTCTCCAATTCAGATTAAGCAGTAAAAAATGTTCAGATGTTCCTCATGTGATGGAATTTTAAATCCCCTTACCCATCTGTGTAGTGTCTCTGGAAAGTTCTCTAATTCATGTCTAAAACTAAGCATAGTTTGGACAAGTTGTGGTACTTTCACTTCATTCCTTTATCCAATAGCTGTGGAGAGTCTACTGTGAGTCAGGCATTGTGCCAAGTGTTGGAGAGACACAGGGAAGCACAGGAGACATGGCTTGGGCCCTTAGGATACCTGCCATCTGATCATCTGTTAATATATCATAAGGGGCAACTAGAATTTTGACCATCACAAACACAAAAAATAGTTTAGGGATTAAGTATCAAATGTAGTAGAGTAGAAAATGCAGGCCTTAAAGTCAGGTAGACCTGGATTGGAATGCCAGCTCTGTAATTTTTATATCTGTAAAACAAGACATGCTTTAAATTACTTTGAACCTCAAATTTTTAACCTATAAAATGGTGATAATAATGCTTATATCAGAGTTGCTAGGAGGATTAACTAAAAATCAATGCACATAACTGATGCTTAGAAAGTATTCATTTCCTTTTGCAGTTATTTGTGGAATGCTAGTGTTCAACAGAAAAAAGATGTGGCCAAATTAGTTGGAAAAATAAATAGGATTCAGCAAAGTTACTTAGCTTTTTTTAAATTGCAGGACTTTTCAGGGCTTTTAACATACTAACATGTTTTGTCAGTCTCTAAAGGAGAACATGATTTGCAGTACTTCTCAAATTTATTTGGTCACATAACCCTTTCTGGGTTGCATCCAGACTAACAACTTGCATTTTTTTTTAGCATGGTTGTTCTAGTGGGATCTTTGAATACGTTGCTTTGTCCCCTGGGCTTGTCTGGAAGTCTGATTGTCCTCTAGGTCATGGGAGTGGCCTATGCAGGAAAATGTATTCTAAGCAAACACAAAGAGGGGAAATATTTTCCCTCTCTTCTGATAAAAAAAAAAAAAAATGAAGTCAGCAAAGAAGTGAAGGGTTAAGTCTTTTTGTTTCATATATGAGGTTTAGATAGAGTCCTCAGGTTTGGGAAACCCTGAGGAATTACTGTAATGAAAATACTATGAGAAATAAATTAGCAGGAAGGAGAAAAGACTGAAGATATTATGTGGTAGGCTGGGCAGAGTCAAGCATGCTGTCCCCTTTCATGAAATTAAATATTTCTGTTTATATGATGGAAAATCCATGCTGATTCATTCTCATTAAGGCTCTAGCAAGTTCATCAGAAAAACTTTATAGAGACCTTGGGGAAAACTCAACAGGGGGGAATTTCCTGTTGGGGGTTGGGGGTGGGGAGAGCATATTTTTCCTTTATTGGGGTTTGCTTTGTTAATTGCTGTTTGAAGAAACCCCATTTCTTTCATAGTTGAAGCTAAGCAGAATTAATGTTAATTAAAAAATCATGCTAGTGTTCCCAGAACACATTCAGGCAGCTAGTTGAGGAAGGCTTGCCCAAAACACTTTTCTCCTAGTTTTGTTTGCATGGGGAACTGAGGGCGAACAGTTTGGACAGAGCAAGAGAAGGAGCTACCGATTTATTTCTGGAACACAACAGAATGTGTTTCGAAAGACATTCAAAGGACGTACCAAACTGTACCAAAAACAATTTCCTTGTTTTCTTTTTAAACCAGGATAGAGCCAAGCCTGGGACCTGTAAATAAGGATGCTGTCCCAGACTGGTGTGTGGGGATGGGTGAGTGTAGGTCTGTCTGTTTGTGTGATTGTCAATATCCAAAAGAATGTACAACTTTTAAACCTCACTATTTGAAGTAGACTGTATTTTCTGTTTTTTCATTTGCTTGTATAAGTCTGTAGTGGGGTCTTTCCATTTAATATCCTTTAAGGACTATTTTACTGCACACACAGAGGACTTCAATAAATAGATACATCACCATCAAATCCCTGAGGTCTGCATGTTTCCTTTGGGTATAATTAACTTGGATAGCTTGCTAGATCTAAACAACTCCTTCAGACAGTAAAGGGGGAAAAGTGAAATACTATATATATTTGCTGCAGGTTCTGCAACTTCTGATTATTTTTTTAAGGTATGCGTTACATACTATAGAATATGAATGTCTAAAATTGAGTTATATTTCAGTACATGTAAACTATCACTAACAAATTCTGAAAACATGAACTGACTTTTATATTCAATGAAAATAATTATTAGATTATTATTCATTTTGTATTTCTCATTTCTTTGTTAAAACATTTGAAATGGCTTATAACCAAGATCACATATAAAATAAGTTTGATGAAAGAATCCTAGGAATTAGAAATGGGGTCCGTGATAGAGAGGTTGTGGTAGCTAATTTGCTAACTTCAAAAGCCAATATGGTTGTTCTGACTGAACATCAAGTTGGTTCTGATGTTTCTGAAAGACACCATTGAAAGGGAAACATAATGAATTATCATCAGAAATGAAGAAACATACATGTTTGTATTTTCTTGAAAGCCAAGTTTTTCTGGCCCTAAATTCTGTAGGAAAATATCTTTGCATGTGCTTTTCTTTTAACCTGCTTTGAAAGTTATTTGGGGACACACTAATGTTTTATTAATACATTTAAACAATATAGATGCATATAGACTATAATGTTAAAGTTCTCCTTTACCCTTCTCTTCTGTTTTGCCAGGCTGCTGAAAGCAATATCCCAGAAATGGGTTGGCTTTTACCATGGGGATTTATTAGTTCACAGGCTTACAGTTTGTGGCAGTTTGAGATTATTTATAAATTCCAAAAAGAGTGATTATGTTTGTAAACTTGTCTGTTCCTCTGGGCATAATACCCTTTGGTTGTATTAGATTCAGCTGAGATCCTTTGATTAAATTATGTCAAGATTAGGGCTTTGATTCGACCACGTCACTAGGGCCACTCAGTTTGAGTCCCCACCTGCCTTTGTGGGCTATATAAATGGACACTCCATCAAGGCGACACACAGAAGCAGATACTGAGAAAAGAGAAAGGTCCATAGACATGGCATAGGCCCAGAAAGAGAGACAAACCCTATGCCAGCCTACAGCTGAGATTGGAAGAAGCTGGACCATGGAGTCTTATGAGGGAAGAGGATGGCTGACTTACAGACATTGCCCATTACCTTGCTTCAACACATGGCAACAAAGTTTGGTAAGGAAGTAACCTTGAAATGGACTCTTTAGGGCCTTGTAATTGTAAGCTTTTATGCCAAATAAATACCATTTATAAAGGTGGGTGGGGGATATATGGGGACCTCATATTTTTTTAATGTAATATTAAAAAAAAAATAAAATAAATAAAGCCAGCAGATTTTTGGTACTTTGTATCAGCACCCGTTGGGCTGACTAATACAGAATTTGGTACTGAGAACTGTCGGTGGTGCTTTTACAATTATCAAAAATGCTGAAATAGTTTTATAAATGGGTAAGGGGTATTTTTTGGAGGAATTGTAAGATGCTTCATGGAAAAGACCTAGATTCTTTGAAGAGACTGTTGATAGGAATATGGGCTAAAAAGACTTTTGATGAGGACTTAGAAGTGATGAACTGGGAAACGGACTTGGCCCAGTGGTTAGGGCGTCCGTCTACCACATGGGAGGTCCATGGTTCAAACCCCGGGCCTCCTTTACCGGTGTGGAGCTGGCCCATGCGCAGTGCTGATGTGCGCAAAGAGTGCCCTGCCACGCAGGGGTGTCCCCGCGTAGGGGAGCCCCACACGCAAGGAGTGCGCCCGTGAGGAGAGCCACCCAGCGTGAAAGAAAGTGCAGCCTGCCCAGGAATGGTGCCGCCCACACTTCCCGTGCCGCTGACAACAGAAGCGGAGGAAGAAACAAGACGCAGCAAATAGACACAGAGAACAGAAAACCGGGGGACGGCGGGGGGGGGGGGGGGGGGGGATTAAATAAATAATAAATCTTTAAAAAAAAAAGAAAAAAGAAAAAAAGAAGTGATGAACTATTATTGGAAACTGGAGGAAAGGTGATCCATGTTTTAAAGTCACAGAGAACTTAGTGAGATTGACTACTGATGCTGTATGGAAGGCAGAATTTGAAAACTAAGAGCTTAGACATTTAACCAAGGAGATTTCCAAACTACATGTGGAGAATGCAGCCTGGCTTCTCCTTGCAGCTTATAGCAAAATGTTAGAGGAAAGAGATAATTTGAGAACAGAATTGTTAGGCACAAAGAAAACAGAAACTGATTCCAGAAATCCCAAGCCTCTGGAAATCAAGCCCCCATATGATAGTGCCCCATTTAAGGAATAAGTAAACCTGGAACTTGTAGGTCAGGATTGAAAATGCAATTATTCAGGAAAGACTTGTGGAAAGTTTTACTGTCTGATGGCTTGGATCCCTGCTTCGTGCATGCTAAACCAACAAGCTTTTTGAGAGAGCTTTATGAAGAAGATCACTGTCAGCCTGGACTAAAAGGGACATGGAGGGGAGAGATGAAAGGGAAAACAGATTTAAGAGGAAAACCATGGAAGCTGAGATCTGGAATTAGGACATCACCTTGAGCCAACAGTGGAAACCTACCCATTTGTACAGAGAGAGTGAGTTTGCCCTGGCAGTTGAAGAGAGTGGATATTCCAGCCCACTGTTCAGGGAGTTTTTTTGCCACCCCAGGGTACAGAGAGGGTGGAGCACATTCCCCAAGGGTTGGGAAGGGTGAGGTCTGGAAATTGATCACTACTCAGATGCTTTATGAAGATGGAATGAAGAAAATGGCCATTGGGCAGGTCTGTGGAAAGAGTACGCCCCCATGAGGCCCCAGGGAGAAGAAACCATCCTCTTAAGAATGGCTCTCAGACTTTGAAATCTAATGGAGGATGCTCTGCAGGTTTACAGAACTGTAGGGGACCAGTGACTCATGTTTCCCTCCCAAATTCTCCTTATGGTAATGCAGATTCCAGCCTCCAACCTACAAGACCTCTCCTTCTGTCTCTGAGGCTTTTTTCTATATGTCTTTGCTTTCAGTTGCCATTTATAAAGGACTCCAGTAAGAGGATGAGGACCCACCCTGGGTCCCACAATCTAATCAAAGGCCTTAACTGAAGTGATCTATTCAAAAGTGATCTAATAAAAAATAACAGCTCTCATTAAGAAGTGGATATAGCTCAGTGGTTGAGTACCTATTTCCCATGTATAAGGCCTGGGTCCAATCCTGGTAATTCCTAAAAAAAAGTGATCTAATCAAAAGGTCCCTTAACTGAATCTAACCAAAAGGTCCCACATACAATCGGTTTACATGCACAGGAATGGGTTAGCTTAAGAACATAATTTTCTGGGATTCACAAAAGACTCAATCCAGCACATGTCCACACCCACCGGAATGGATTAATTTTAAGAACATACTTTTCTAGAGTATATTTTACTTTGCTAAAAGCTGCCAAAAGCATTATGCCAGAAATGGGTATCCTTTTACAGTGGGGATCTATTAGCTTGTAAGCTTACAGTTTCAAGACTGAGAAAAATGTCCAAATGAAAGCGTCATCAGACTATGCTTTCTCTCTGAAGACTGCTGCTGACAATCTTGGGACTCTTCTCTCATATGGTAAGGCAATTGGTGGCATCAGCTGGTCTGTCCCTTCTCTTTTGGGTTCTATGCTTTCAGCTTCTAGCATACTCTGGGGTTCTCCCTGCTCCTGTGGCTTTCTCTCTGTGCCTTTGTGGGTTTCTCTCTGTCTCTCTCTCTATTCATTCCATTTATAAAGAACTTCTGTAAGGGGATTAAAACCCCTCATATTAGGTTTCACTATTTGTGTTGTACAGCTCTGTAGTAGTTTTTTGTGTTTAAATTTTTGTTCTAGGCAACATATATGCCACCTAACATTTCCCCTTTTGATCACATTCAGATATACAATTCATTGGTATTAATTACATTCACAATGCTGTATTACCATCACCACCATACATTACAAAATTTTCCATCACCCCAAACATAAACTCTGCACCAATTAAGCATTAACTCCCCATTCCCAACACCACCCCACCCCCAGTCCCTGGTAACCTATATTATGGTTTTAACTCTATGGCTTAACTTATTCTAATTATTTCATAACAGTGAGATCATACAATATGTGTACCTTATTGTCTGGCTTATTTCACTTGATATAATTTCTTCAAGGTTCATCCATGTTGTTGCATGTATCAGAACTTCATTGTGTGTATATACACATTTTTTTTTTAAAGATTTATTTTTATTTATTTAATTCCCCTCCCCTCCCCCGGTTGTCTGTTCTCTGTGTCCATTTGCTGCCTCTTGTTTCTTCGTCCGCTTCTGTTGTCAGCGGCACGGGAAGTGTGGGCGGCACCATTCTTGGGCAGGCTGCTCCCTCCTTCGTGCTGGGTGGCTCTCCTTATGGGTGCACTCCTTGCGCGTGGGGCTCCCCTACGCGGGGGACACCCCTGTGTAGCACGGCACTCCCACGCGCATCAGCACTGCACATGGGCCGGCTCCACACGGGTCAAGGAGGCCCAGGGTTTGAACCGCAGACCTCCCATGTGGTAGACGGACGCCCTGACCACTGGGCCAAAGTCTGTTTCCCTATACACATTTTGTTATTCATTCATTTGTTGATGGACATTTTGGGTTGCTTCCATTTCATGGCAATTGTGAATAATGTTGCTAGGAATATCAATGTACAAATATCTCTTCGAATCCCTGCTTTCAATTCTTTTGGGTATATACTTAGAGGTGGGATAGTCATTTGGTAATTCTATACTTAACTTTTTGAGGAACAGCCAAACTATTTTTCATAGGGACTGGACCACTTTCCTTTCCTACCAACAATGAATAGTAGCCATTCCAGTGGGTATGAAATGGTATGTATCTTTTCTTACCTGTTTTTTTGCTGTTGTTGTTGTTTTTGCTATTTCTATGTTTTCTTTGGAAAAATGTCTAAGTCTTTTGCTCTTTTTTTTTAAATGGACTGATTGTCTTTTTGTTTTTTCAGTTGCAGGATTTCTTTATAAATTCTGGATATTAAACCCTTATCTGGTATATAATTTACAAGTATTTCCTCCCATTCTGTAGGTTGTCTTTTTACTTTCATGATGAAGTTCTTTGATGCACAAAAGTATTAATTTTGATGAAGTCCCATTTACCTATTTTTCTTTTGTTGCTTGTACTTTGCGAGTACATTCTAAGAAGCTAAGTGCATGCTCCTTGTACTGTCCGAGCTTGGTATCTTCTAAAAGAGAGAATACAATGTGAGTTGTAGCATGTAGAAATCTTTGAGATTTAATGGGTTCAATAATTCCACTGATCCAGTTCTCATCTTTCATCATCCTTGTACCAGCTTCCTGTATTTGTCTCATTTATTAATTAGTCAGTTCATACTTTGTTTAAGGAAGAAGGAAACGCAATAGTGGTCAATCACTTCAGAACTATAGAGTTTACAAAGTAGACAAATGATGGGTATCCCCAGAAGTGTATTTATTAACAATATTCACAATATGCACAACCAGAGAATAGTTTCTTTTCTAAATGGGGCATGTAATTATGCACTTTCAAGGATTTTGAATGTTAATAGGAATGAACCTCTCTCTCTCATCCTTTATTCTATCCACAAGTACACAAGATATTCTCAGATATTTTGACTTGGGAGATCTGAGATGGTGTAATTCTGATGCAGGTTTCAATGACTGGATAATGTCTGCAATAGATGCCTATATAACAAATTTCCACAACTGGATGGCTTAAAACAACAGAAATCTGTTCTCTCAGAGTTCTGGAACTACGAACTAGAAGTCTGAAACCAAGGCATCTGCAGGGCCATGCTCCCTCTGAAGGTTCAAGGGAAGAATCCTTCCTTGCCTGTTTCTAGCTTCTGGTGATTTTCTGGAAATCCTTGGCATTCATTGGCTTGGAGATACATCACTCCAATCTCTGCCTCTGCCTCAAATGGCATTCTCCTTGTGTGTCTTTTTGTCTCTGTGTCCAATTTCCCTCTTATGAGGATATCAGTCTTTGCATTAGGGCCCACCCAAATCCAGTATGACTTCATCTTAACTTATGTCTGCAAAGACCCTATTTCCAACTAAGATCATATTCACAGGTTCTGGGAATTAGGGCTTGAACATATCTTTTATGTGAGACACAATTCAGCCTACAATTATGCCTTAATTCCTAGATATCTGATTTTTATAAAAGTCATTCTCCTCGTCTGGCTATTCTTTTAAGAACAGTATCCAGCAATGATTATCAAGAAACATCAAGAAGGAATTGTGGCCCTCATGCCTTTTTTCAGGTTTTCTTGGGTTTGATCCCTAACTTGATAGTTTAACCTTATGACTCCTGAGAACTGACTTTTAGTTTTGTGTGTTTTTACTATAAAGGCAAGAATTGGCCTGGGCTTCCCTCTGGATGTACCATGAATTCTAGGGCATGGTTTCCACCACAGCTATGCCATTGAGAGTGATATGGATCCCAGCAGATATTGCCTATACCCATGTAACTGACTCTACCATTGACTAGCAAATTCTAATCTTTGCTCATGTGTATAATGGAAACATTAACCACACTTTCCTTATTAATGAGCTGTGGGGATTAAGAGAGAAAATGTATCAAAGAGCTTTGCATAGTGTCTTAAAACAAAGTAAACATCCAACAACAGTTAGCCAGAGGAAAAAAACCAAAACAATTCAAAGCTCCTCCTGAAGTTCATTGAGATTTGCAGTAAAGGTTCATTTGCCTCCCTCTACTAGCCCTTGGGTCTGATTCTTCTTTTGTAATATGAAAGTGAGCAAAAGAAGTTGTATAAGGACTCCAGGTTCTCATCACCACAAATTGCTCCCCAATTTGTAAGACCAAATATTTACATTTATGGTCTCTATCAAATGTTTTCTGGAGTGCACACACACTATTTTGAATCCAGCATGAGAGTGAAGCAAAGCTACTGTCATTAAGAGTAGAATGCTGTGAGGTATGATGCAATAGATTGGCTACCTTCCAATGGATTATAAAGGATCTCTTTGCTATCATCTTGATGTACTCACAGGACCTGGCCAGCATATCATGCATATATGCATGGTCCTGGCTGACCTCCAGCATTACAAATTACAAGACAGACTGGAGAAGTGTTTACTTGATCAGGCAGAAGTGCAGTTTCTGGGAACAAACTCAGCTGCTGGCTGTCCAGGTAGATCCCATAAGATTTGTACCCTCCTCCAATTAAAGGGCTAAGGTGTTCCAGCATGTTCTGGGTTTAAGCAAGCAGTTCTTGTCTTACTGCTCTACTGTGAAATCCCTCAGCATAAGAAGAATTATGCCTTTTCTTGGTAGTCCAAGTCCTGCTGCCTCTGAAGACTTAAGGAAACTGCCTCTGCCTCATCCCTTCCCTATATGATTCTGCAATGGTTCTTCCTGGTAAAAGTCAATAGTTCTAACATTGTAGCATGGGCAGTCTCATCCTTGCCTCCAACACATCTCCATTTGCTTTTAAATTCTTTACCCATAACCTATTCCTTGAACAATAGAACAATGAACTTGAGAAAGCTCTTCTTGGCAACTAAGGTCATATTAGAAGCCTAGGGTAAACCATACATGCTTAAGCTCACAAAAGAGCTTGTAGCATATCTAGTGGATATTGAATATGCTGCTCATTCTGATGTCTTTTTGAGATCCTACACATCTCAAGCTTTTAGAATCAATAGTTTCATGACCTTTGGGAATCTTAAATAACTGGGCCAATATGAGTGGCATGGACAGGGAGATAAGATTCAAAGGGCTTCCTGGGTCAGGTCTAAAAGATCCTAAAAGATCAGGGTACATGTTCCTTGTGTAATCCAAAGGCAGTGTCAAAAGACTGAACTATTAATTCAACACATTCATTTGACAAATGGTTATGGAGTGTTTATCCTATACAAAGTACCATGTTAAATGCTGTAATACATGGATGAACAAAACCAGATATGTATCACTGTTCTCATATATCATAGAGTTGGGAACACGGATATTAATCAAATAATCCAATTTATAAATGTAGATGTAGAATTTAGTAAGGATTTCAAAGAAATAATACAGGGCTATGAGAACTCAGGCTTTCTTCCATTACTATCAAATGTCTAGTGACAGTAGACCTCTGTCATCAAAGATTTTTATCATTTTGGTATCTTTTTCTCAGAAAGCACTACACAGACACCTCAATGATACATCTCACTGGGGTGTTGGACAGGTTTTGATGCATTCATTAAGCAGCTTATTTACTATCATAATAAGTGTTATTTCAGGTAACCTTATCTTCTTGTATACTATGAGAATATCTTCTATTTCCATAAAGGTAGGTATTCCTCAGCATAGCAGATTTGTCCAATAAAATGTCCTTGTAGAGTGGGATAGTTCCCGCATATAGACACGCTTTGGGGAAAAACAAATACAACAACTCAAAGCAAGGAAACCAAACATCATCAGCACAAATACAACAGTATTTCATCTCTAGGAAAGAGAATAACTGTTTTCACTTCCCTCCTTAGCCCAGCTTGCCTAAACTGAGATTATCCTTTCCTCCAAGCAAAATATTCTCTTCCTAAGTGCTTCTCTGCTTCCCCATCTCTCACTCCACCTCTTATTGCCTTTTAGGCATGAAGACTGAGTTCATGGGCTGATTTACAGTTTTCCTTCCAGCAGCCAAATGTATTTATTAATTTCTTTGTTCTTTCATTAATTCATCCAACATTTATTGAGAACTCATTATGTATCTATCTGGTATTGTTTCCTTATTTCAAGGATTTCACCATCTAGAAAATGACATATACCTTTTAAAAATGATATCAAGCAGCATGACAGAGGCAATAATAAAAAATCTGTATAAAGTGTATAGGTGATACAGCAGAAGAAATGGGAGGAGGTGTCAGTAAGATTTCCAAGAGAAAGAGAAGTACTAGGAATATTCCAGGCAGTCAAAGGTTTGGTATAGGAAAGGGCTTACTGGCAAAGGGAACAATGCTATATGAAAAGACTGAGGTCTGGAACAACACAGGGGACTGTGGCCAATGAATAAAGAGCAAAGGACAAGTAGCAATAGAGACTGGAGAGAAGGAGGCAAGGGCCAGATTGTGGAAAGTTCTGTTTATCAGTCACCAGCCCAGGAGTTATTCTGGAGGCAACAGGGAGCCATTGAAGGGGTATAAGCAGGAATGTAATGCATTGATGCTTGTAATTTAGAAGGATCATTTTGTCAGCGATTGGAGAATGATTTGGAGGTGAGTGAGGCCACAGGCAGGAGGGTCAGTTAGGCTGCAGTGTAGAAACACAGTGAGGAAGTGGTGAGAGCCTGAACAAAGGCAGTGGCCAAAGGAATGGAGAGGAGAGGATGCACTTGAGAAACATTTAAAGATAGAATCAAGAGGACTTGGTGACTGATTGGATATGGGGAGTGGGGAGGATGAAGGAGACTAGGACTACCCTGGTGTTTGGGGCAAAAGTAGATATTTATAGTAGTATAAAGAGTAGCTTTGGGCGAATCCTGATAGTCAGGGACTAGACCTTGTTCTCTGTCTAGTAACGTCATAACTTTCCTTCTATACAACATAGCAGGAAGTAGGATGGTCCTTCATAGACCCTTTTCTTACCACTCAGATTATAAACTAATACAAACCCTCAACCTGGCTTCATGCTGGAGAGTTTATTAAAAATCTCAATCCTTGGGCTGCAACCCTGCCCCATTCTCAGGTTGGCTCTAGACATTGTTATCTATTAAAGGCTCTAAAGTACAGCCACTGATCTAGTGGTTCCCCTAAAACCAAAAGTTCTGCTACAGTAAGTAGTTCTGCTACAGTACGTAGTTCTTACTGTTCTTCTTGGCCAAACATCATACCTACCTCTTACCCTAGTAAGTTATGAAAGAATTTGAGATAGAGGTATCTGTGGGATCTTGACTCTGAGGGAGAAAAATCTTGGCCCACAAACCCCAAGAAAAGATGTAGCCCTGAAGGCCAAGCCTGGACTCTCTGGTCAGAGTAGAGGTGTTCCGTTGCCAGCACTCTCTCTGAAACCTTGTTCCACCAGAGGATTCCTGGCCTGATGGGATAAAGATATGGGGACTGAGGGGCATGTAGGGCCAGGGTCTAAATTGAGGACATGGACTTCAAAGGTTGCTTCTGAGTTGATTCATAAAACTGGGAATCACACACTTGAAAGTCATCTTTAAATAGTGAGTACTACCTGTGTAATAAGCTTCCTGGAAGAAATCTTTCCTATTGCCTCTCACTAACCTCTTGACTTCTGGTTTTGACCTCTGCTTGCTGATTATGTACTTGTCTGTCCTGTCATTCATCAGCCCCAACTGACACCTCCATTTATCAGAGCAACAGAACAGCAGATTTCTTAGGAGTAAAAATAATATGGAGTGTTTGTAAATAAAATTAATGGAAAAAAATGATTTTACAGAGGGTATTAATATATCCAGTTTACAAGTGAGGACCTGGTATGCCAGAAAGGGACAGGAACCTTCCCCATCCAATCTTTCCACTCCAGAAAGGAGCCTTCAACTACAATCTTGTTTTAACTTCTGGCCCAATCATATCTCACATAATTCTGTCTCAAACTCTGGCCTACTTGACTGCCTCTCTCTCCTTTTCTACTTTCCTATCTTTCCACCTCTCATAACCCACATAGCTAGTTTTGACACCAGTGTTTTGTTTTTGTTTTTGTTTTTGTTTTTTACCAACTTACCAGCCTTGCTTCTGAATACTTATTGCCAAAACCAATTAATGCTTCACAATGAGAAGAGTCTTTGCTTTACCTGAGGCTCTGGCTTACACCCTGTAGTTCCCACGACCAATCTATGCAGAACATCTCAGATAAAAATTAAAACTAGTTCCTCTTTCCTATTTGGTGACCCATTATGCTATCAGTTTATTTTTTAGCACAGTCATAAAATGGACCCAAATACATACATAATTTGTATGGTCAATTCCCTTGAACAAACTGTCTCCCTCCAAGCCAAAACCCACTTCCTCCACTCCAGTTGCTGTTTAGAATTATGATTAGAGAACTTAAGACTAACTACATGAAAGGCAGATTTCTATTTTTATGTTTGTTCTTTTGCATTAGAAATCCTAAGGGATAATCTATTCACGCCTCATTGGACCCATAACTGAAATACCACTGGGAGCTTTTCCTGTACTTACTGACGGTTAGATTAACTGCTGTCTATTTCTGGTCCCTGAAATAATTTTTTTCTGTGAACTTGAACAAATAACTTAACCTCTATTTTCCTTTCCTTATAAAATGATATGTGTTTGCCTGCGGATGTTGTTAGGTTTAACAAGGTTGTTATCAAGTGGTTATATATCAATCTAAATTACAAAGCATTTTATGCTTATTTATATCAGTTGTGCAGCAGCACACTTCATCAGGCAGGCATTTATTTTTGAGCACCCACTGTGTGCCTAGCCTTGTGCTAAGTGTTATTGGTAGTCAATAGCTTGTTAGGCAAATAGTAGATATCCAATATGCATTTGATTGTTCAAAGTATACAATATGGTCTCTGCTTTCAAGGAATCTAGAACTTCTGTGTAAAGGAGCACTGTTGCTTATTTTGAGAAAAAATCAATTTACTTAAATGTTCTTGGACAAGTCTAGGCATTAGCAGGTGTAAGAGTTAAGGAAAGAAGGAACTAATATTTATTAAACACCTAGCAAAATTAAGTACTTTAACAACATTATTATATTCTATTCTCAACACAAACCAGTAGGACAGGTATTATCATCCCCATTTACAGAAGAGATAACTGAGGCTCAGAACAGTCTGGGGACTTATGCAAGTTTACCCAGTAAATTTACCTCCCCATCTAATAAGCGAGGATTGAAAGTTTAATGACAAATGCATTGAATACAGGTCTGTTTAACTATAAAGCTGGTGCGTTTATTACTACACTCGTTTGCTAAGGCTAGATGCCAAACCCTGGAGCATGATCCCATTGTTTAGTCCTCTTTATTGCTGTTGAATTAGAGACCTTCAGATTCTCTTGCCATTACATAACCAGTCTCTGGGAGGAATAGCTTAGTGTGTGCCTAAGGTGCTATGATCCAACTTCTCAGCTTTGTAGTGCAATCTTCTTTTCACATTTTACAAGCTACCCTTTGTCTGTGTCATCCATTCCAGCTATTATCTCAATGCTACTGGTTCCCATATCTCCTTTCTAGACATCTCTACCTGGAGATTCTTCATACTTCATGTATCCCAAATCAAAGCCATTATCTTCTCATTTCTCCTCCTTTTCACTACTAATGTTGGGCAAACTTTGTTGCTTCTTCTCGCATATTACTTTCCAGATCAATGCCAAACATCAGCCAAGCTGTCCAAGATGGACCTTTTGGCTCCTTTATCGATTCCACCCCTTCATTCACTCAGTCTGTCACCAAACCCTAGCTTCTACCTGTGACATTACCACCCCATCCCCCGTCTTTTCCTCTTCCACATCTTCACTGCCATTACCACAGTCAGACTCTAACAACTCTCACTTAAACAATTACAGAGTTTCCTAATAGGTGTCTCTGGTTCTGGGCTCTTCCTGTTCCAACCCATCCTCCATGTAGCTTGTCTTTGCAAAACAAATCTAGTCATATCCCCTTCCCTCTTTATATGAAGCCCCCCCCCCAACAATCACACACAGACTTACATGTACATGTGTGCTCATACATACAAGTACACATACCCATGGCAGCCCTGACCTGCCTGCATCAATCCCAATTTTTTGGACCAGGCTTACTACCCCACCTCTATTCTAACAGCACAGGCTCAAATGGGGCCAAATTTTTTTACTATTCTTTGAAGACACCAAACTCTCGTACTTTGACCTTTGTACAAATTGTCTTGTCGCCCTCAAATAAATATCCCTTTTAATTTTTCTCCAAGTAAATTTCCTCACGCCCTTAGAAAATAAACTCAAATGCAAACACCTGAAAAGGCCTTCCTTAACTCACTGAGACAAAATTAGTCCCACCTTCCTTTTTGTTGCCCTTCCCATCTATACATACTTCCATTAATATTTTTAATATGCTACTGCCATTATCTGAGTGCTTTTAAAAACCTGAACCATTTCTTTTTATAAACTGTTTTTTATTAGAGAAGTTGTGGGTTTATAGAACAATCATGCATAAAATACAGGATTCCTGTATACACCACCACTAACACCTTAGTGTGAAACATATTATATCCGATGATGCATTTTTTTGTAATTGTATTTTTTAATAGCACCTTTGTTATAATTGAAAGGTTATTAAAATAGTGATTTTAACTGTTGTCCCTAGTTCATATTAGGTATATTTTCCCCCATATTCTACCCTATTATTAACACCTTGTGTTAGTTGTACATTTGTTATAATTCATGAAAGATCATTCATACACTTGTAATATTAACTATAATCCATCATTCACTATGCCATTAGTTCTGTTTTATCATTTCATTTTTATTCTAGTAACATATATGACCTGAAGTTTCTCCTTTTAGCCACATTCGCTTATATAATTTAGTGCTATTAATACTCACATTAATATGCTGCCATAACAACCATCCATTCCCAAACCTTTACAATCAACCTTAATAAAAAGTCTGTACAAATTAAGCATCAACTCCCCTTTCTTTAATCCCAATCTATTCTCTGATAACCTATATGCTAGATTCTAACTCCATGAGCTTGCTTATTATAATTAATTCATATCAGTGAGAGCATACAATATTTATCCTTTTGTGTCTGGCTTATTTCACTCTGCATAATGTCCTCAAGATTTATCCATGTTGTGCATGCTTCAAGACTTCTTTCCTTTTACTGCTGAATACTATTCCAATATTCCATGCATATCCATTATCAGAAAATACGCCTTTTTTCTTATTCAATTGTATTCTGACTCTTATAGTAATTAAACAGTAGTGTTGTAGATTGAGGATATAGTACTATTGGGTTTTGCATTTACCCTTTTTGTTAACCTTACTGATAATCTTCATGTCTTCCCTATATTTCAAGGCATTCTATCCTGTCTTTTCCTATCAACCTGCAGAACTCCTTATAGTAATTGTTGTAGGTTTGACGGCAAACTCTCTCAGTTTCTGTTTATCTGTGAATATTTTAAATTCTCTTTCATTTTTGAAGGACAAATGTTCTGGATAAAGATTTTTGGGCTAGCACTTTCTCTTTTTCAGTATCTTAAATATATCATACCACTGCCTTCTTGCCATCATGGTTTCTGATAAGAAATTGGCATTTAGTCTTACTGAGGATTGTTTTCTCTTGCTGCTTTCAGAATTCTTTCTTCATCTTTGGCATTTGACATTCTGATTAGTACGTGTCTCAGAGGAGGTCTATTAAGTTTATACTGTTCAGAGTACATTGCACTTCTTTGACATGTGTATTTATGTTTATCATAAGATTTGGGAAATTTTCAGCCATAATTTCTTCAAATATTCTTTCTGTCTCTTTTCCCTTCTCTTCCTCTGGGATACCCATGACATGTATGTTTGTGTGCTTCATGCTGTCACTCACATCCTGTGACACTGCTCAATTTTTTCTATTCTTTTCTCTCTCTGTTCTTCTGGCTATATGATTTTGATTGTCCTGTCTTCCAGTTTGCTGATTCTTTCTTCTGCCTGTTCAAATCCATTGTTGAATGCCTCTACAGTATTTTTAATCTCAACTATTGTGACTTTAATCCTCATATTTTCTGTTACATTTATTTTTATACTTTCAAATTCTTCTTTATGCTTACACATTGTCTTCTTAATATCCATTACCTCTTTTTGCCTATTTTCCTTCAACTCCTTGAATTGATTTAGGAGATTTGTTTGAATTTTGTTAATAAGTTATTCCAAATTCTGTGTCTCCTCTGAAGTTTTAATTTATTCCCTTAACTGAGCCTTAGCTTCCTGTTTCTTAGCATGGATTGTAATTTTTGATTGCTGATGTCTAGGTATCTCATTATCTTGATGTGTTAACTCCGAAAGTCTGTTTCTCCTTTTGTCTAGGGTTTTATTGTTGAGTGACTTTATGTTAAGCCTCTTCTTTGATGATAGTCCAACTTATTCTAGACCTTTAGAATAGCCTTTCTTTAACTGTGCAGATTTTCTCAGCTCTTCTTCATCTTATACTTGCCCTAGATACTCAGTACAATTTTTAAAGATTATTCTTTTTGTGTAATGTTTCACCTCCAGGAGATAGCTTCCTTTCTTCTGTTCCTTTTCTAGGAATTTTGATCTGTTCTGTTTGTTTTTGTGCAGAATTATCTTCCTAGTTCCTATGATTTGTTTATTCTCTTCCACACTCTATGCCCCATTTTCTTTGTACTTTTCCATTCTAGGACCCATCCTATCTTCCAGGATTTCAGTTTAACTCCCCCCTTTTCTCCCTCTCTTGAGGCTTTTCTGCCTCTGGTTTCTTCTCTATTATGATATCCTGCCCTAGGAATCTGATGGGGTCAATCCAGAAAGATAGGTCACTCCAGAAAAGTCCATTTTGTGTTTAGGTGGTCCAGCCGACAGAAACTGGATTGAATGACTGCACCCCTTGCCAGCCACAGCACTAGTGCAGTCTCCCACCACCATCACCACCCGTGGGGTCCTTTGGTATGCAGCATTCTGCCCTGGGTCTCTGTGTATTTGGGTCCCTGTGCCTGTATATGCAGTGGGTTTGAACTGCCCAGGACCAAATGAGAGGGAGGGCAGTGGGCCAGTGTGTCCGTGATGGAAGTTTCCTACTTGATATTTTTCTTTTTCTTCAATTCATTATTTGTGGAGTCCTTCTCCAGTCTCTACTGTCCTTCAGAGTTCTAAGTAAGAGGGATTTGTCCTTTTATTCACTGAATCTTTGTGGAGGTTTTATTCAGGGGATGTCTTACATTGTCATGTTAATGATGTCCTTTGATGTATTGATGTACTTTTTAATATAATAAACTTTATTTTAATGAGGTTTTAGATTACAGAAAATTTACATCAAAAGTGTGAGGGATTCCCATGTAAGCCCCTCCCTCTCCTGTATCGTCCCCGCCCTTTTTTGATGTAGCAGTACAATTTACTATGATGTATATGTAAAATCCACTCATTTAAAAAAATGCACATTTAGTAAAATGACTCACTTGTGGTAAGGACTAACCTACCTACAGTAATAATCAAAAAAATAAAACCATCATTGTGCCATTTATCAGTACTTCACACATCTCACAAATACTGAAGGAGGCAACTACCATTGTTATACCTTCTTTAAAGCCACAAACTTAAGCACAAATCAGAACTAAGAGAAACTTCAGGATGCCCACATTTGCATGTATTTTTGCTGAACTTTCAAAGCTTCCACATATAGCAAAACCACAACTTTAAATCAAAATGAATATTAAAAACATTTAAGCCGTGTGACAAACTTACTGCACAGAAGCAAGGAAAACAGAATGAATAGTAAGAGCAGCATATTTCTAGGATAGAAAGCAATCACTTATTTCCTTTATTATGAAAGTCAATGAGTCAACATTTTAATAATACTGACCAAGTTATTTACTATTCAAGAATTAGCTTTTCAAGTTGTTAAAATGTGTCCATCCATATATTTGGATTAAATTAAATTTATACATCAAAAACATTTTGCTCAGGATTCTAATGTTATGTATAAACCATAACTTATCAAAGCATAGTACAAACACTATACAATAATATTACCATTTAGATTTATATGCTTTGATGTATTTTTTTTTTAAAGATTTATTTATTTTATTTATTTAATTCCCCTCCCCTCCCCGGTTGTCTGTTTTCTGTGTCTTTTTTTGCTGCGTCTTGTTTCTTTGTCCGCTTCTGTTGTCGTCAGCTGCACGCCCGCTGGGCGGCTCTCCTTATGGGTGCACTCCTTGCGCGTGGGGCTCCCCTACGCGGGGGACACCCCTGTGTAGCATGGCACTCCCTGCGAGCATCAGCACTGCGCATGGGCCAGCTCCACACCGGTCAAGGAGGCCCGGGGCTTGAACCACGGACCTCCCATGTGGTAGACGGTCGCCCTAACCACTGGGCCAAAGTCCGTTTCCTGATGTATTTTTAATGTTAGCTGCTCTTGCCTTTTCTCTGGCACTGCCACTTCTGCAGCAATGCAGCTGTTCATGTATCTTCTTTAGCAATACACGCTCACTGCAAGAATCTGTGTATCCTTTTTATTATGAAATATTTCAAGATTCAGTAAAGTACAGCTAATAACATAGTGAACACCAATAGACCCACCTTCTAGCTTTTGCCATGTTTGCTTCAGATCTTTTTAAATAAACAAAGTACCACAGATAGATTGAATATAGATTGAAGACCTCTGTGTACCTTCTGCCATCCCAGTCCTTCTCTTGCTGGAAAGATCTGCTAACCCAAATGGGCTATCTCTCATGCCTACACATGTTTTTGCATTTACTACATACATAAACAATGTGTATCTGTAACCAGTAACTTTGCAAGTTAAAAAAAAGTTTTAAAAAAATGCTAACATCCTCTGTGTTTCCTTTTGTACTTGAATGTTTTTTCTGCTCATTATTGCGTTTTGGGTATTTAGCCCCAAAGGTACATGTGTCACTAATTCATTAACTTCAACTACTACATTGTATTGTTTTATTGAAATAATCTGTTGATTTTTAGGTGTTTTCTGATTTTTTATGTTCTTGCTTCCTTGAGCACCTTTGAGGGTTTCTCTACGGTATTAAGTGCTGGGTTGCAGCAGGCTATGAACATCTTTTACCTCACTACTTATCACCATGTGTTTGCCACAGAGTCACACTTACCTATGCTCCTCCTAGCAGTGTAGAGAACTCCTGTTGCTCCCTTTTATTCCTATTGCCTTTAGATGCATTATCCCTGCTCACAGTGACTGGATGAATGGGTGAATAGTGCTTGAATTTATACAACATGAGCTAGAAGAAGCAGAACTGTAAGCACCTATAGCAAAATCACTAACAATAGAAGATCTAGACCTGTGCTGTCCAGTACAGTAGCCACTAGTCACATGTAGCTACTTAAATTTAAGTTAATCAAAATTAAATTAAAAATTCAGTTCCTCAGTTGCACTAGCCACGTTCAAGTGCTCATAGCCACATGTGGCTAATGGCTAGTGGCTACCATATTTGGCTGCACAGGTGATAGGGAACATTCCCACCATGACAGAAAGTTCTACTGGACAGTGCAGGTCTAGAAAATAGTTTTTTCTTTTTTATCCTCTCTCCCTCTCTCTCTCTCCCCCCCTCAAATATGTAATATTTTCATAGTATCTTCTGAATGCCTGGAATTCCCACTCAAGCTTGCCTTCTTGTGTTAGAATTGTAATTTATAATTCCTTATCTGATTTTATTTTTGTCTTTTTTCCCTCGGAGACCAGCAAGATGGCTGGCTGGCCAAATTCAAACTCCAGCATTAACAAGTAATATAGGCTTAATTTGGTGGCCCTCTAGACACATTGCAACATGGTATATAACAGTAGATCAGCATGAAGAGTCTTAAGTTCTGCTTCCCATTCTGTTGTGTGAAGCTGGGTGACCTTGGAAAGTTACCTTAATTATCTGTGCACCAGTTTCCTCATCTAATCTAAAACACCAAGGCCCTGCTTTCATCCTACAATCCTATAGCTTTAAGAGTGTTCTTCTACTCATTGACTCAAGGTAAATAAAGAAAGTGGAATTGAAGACACTGTAGCAAGGTGAATAAGGAAAACATTTTGGGAAAGAGTGGCTTCTAAATTTTTCCAATTCTACAAAAACCAGAGGCAGATTACACTATGAGTAGAACCTTAACACATAAGCCACTTTGGTATTGATGTTTCCCAATCTAAGGGCGAGGACTGAGACCTGGAAAATTCTTACCTATTTCACTTAACGTTCAACTTTCTACAAGACTCCTGGGGTTCTTCTATATCTTGTTTTTGTTTGTGTGTTTGCTTGTTGTTTTTCAAACTTAGTCGTGTAGACTATCTCAAAAGAGGAATTAAAGTTTGATATTTTCTTGTAAATTATTGATTTCTTTCCATGTTGTTTTTATTCTCTAGTTTATTTCCTTTTACTTTTTCCATTTACAATGATTCTATAATCTTTACCCTTTGGAGATGCATGTGTTCCCAAGTGCAATTAAGAACTGCCCCAGAAAGTAAACAGTAGAGATGTGGCCAAAAGCAGAGAAGGGATTTATTGTATTCTTCTTACTGTAATGTGGCTGGGGAACAACATGAAAAAAGGAAGGAAAGAACTTTGAAGCCCTCATCTTCCCATACTTCCTAAATGTCATCCCATCTTTACATATGCTGTCTTTGTTAGGTTCTGACTACTTCTTACATGGATTATAAGCAAAATAAATCAATACATATATTTTTTATTGTGGTTGTTTTCTTTATGTCTATGTTTTGAGAATTTAACCATACAGGCACATATGGCACTAATTCATTAATTTTATCTTCTGTATAGTATTGTGTTTTATGAACATAGCCCAATGTATTTATCTGTTCTTCCATTGATGGTTGGACTGCTTTCAATTTTTCATTGTACATTTCTTCCTGAGCATGTGTGAGTGTTTCTTTAGAGTGTTCGCAAAGCCTGCTGAACCCAGGTTTAGGAAATTTACTTATCTTTTTAATACAGAATGTCTATGAACCTCATAGAGTTCATTCATTCATTAGAAATATACTCTGTTAGAAGGATACCAGAGAAGCAGAAACAAAGTCCCTATTCTCAAGGAGGGATTATTGGAAATGACAATTATCAAATACTAGTGCAAAGAGTTCTAACATTACAAAGGTAGTAAATAAGTTGGAGGAAAGATCTGTCACCCTACAGGAGCATAGAACAGAGAGACCTACTTGGTTCAGGGCATTAGTGTAGGTTTTCTTGAAGAGCAAGTGAGGGAGGAATAACTAAGGGTCAGCCTGGCAAAGAAGATGGCATTAGGGCGGGGGGGTGGGGTGAGGAAGCATTGCAAGCAGAGGGCACAGCAGGTTCACAGGCTTTGGGCTGGAAGAGAAGGGGGTTGATTTAGAGAAAAGGCCTGTGTGGTTGGAACAAAGTTGGCGGGGAAAGGGTCGGACAAGGTATGAGGTAAATTCAAGACCAGGTGATCCAGAACACACACAACCTTTTGGTTTTTACCCTTAGAAAAGGGAAAGCAATGGGCTGGTTTTAAGCTGGGAAGTGATGCAATAAGATTTAGGTTTTGAAACAATGAAATCACGGGCTCCCCTACAGGGGAGTCTTTGTTGGGATCCTTTCTCCAGTTTATGCTGAATCCATGTGGCTGGAACTAAACATCTTGTAGTCACTGGTGGGGGGCTTAGTCATTCTCACAAAGAGGGATCTGAGATGAAGAAATCCTTTAAGTAGGAGCATCTGCTTTTTTTTTCCTGAGGTAGCAGGAATTGAACCTGGGACCTCTTATATAAGAGGCAGGCACTCAACCACTGAGCTACATCCATTCCCCAGCATCTGCTTTTATGGCAGGTGAAAGTCTTTATAGAAAAAAGAAATGTAAAAGAGGAGCCTAGGTAAGAAGAGTGTGTCTGCAGAAGAAAAAAAGGAGGGGGCAAGAGGAAAGGGAGATGAGAGCCTGGCTTCATGAGAAGCCTCCTGATCATGTCACAGGGATAAGGGCTCCATGGAGACTTCAGCTGAAATTTGGAATGAAAACAACTGTCTAGGCAGTCCAAAGTGGACCAAATAGCTCAGAAATTGCACAGCACAGCAACGAAAATCCTATAGTCTCTGGGAGGGCCTATGTGCCCATCATTAATCCCTCATCCTTAGAAAATCAAAGTCATGATCTGCAACTTGTGGTATCAACACTGCAATGGCCCCTGCTGGGTAACTCGCACGCACCACTCCACACTCCCCAGGCTCCAGGCCCTGCCTCAGCTCAGAAAACACACTTGACAACACAGTCATGACTCTTGAAGAACCAACTTTCATTTCCTCTATTACTTAGCAATGTGTTTTTCCTTCTCATGCTTTGAGTAGACATTCTGTTTCCAAGACAAGGAAAAAAAAAATTCTGAGATTCAGTTTGCAGTGGGGGAAATATTTTGCAATCAGAGGAGCGAAGAACTTTTCTGAAAAACAATGATTTTATTTGGCTTTTTCAAAAAGTATGAATTACCATAAGGATGAATCAGTCCGCTAGCAAAAATACAGTCTCAGAGAAAAACCTGATTGAAGCATAATTGATTATGTTGGACAATTACAAATGCCCTTATTAAATAATTGCATTAAACCACATGATAGTTTTATAACTGATTTATAAAAACAAAATCATGAAAGTTTAAGTGACATAATTGTTCTCAGTATCACTACAATTTTCAAATGAAGCAATTTAGCCTTAGCAGCAATTTCACTTTTCATTGTGATGTTATTTTGGTGTCAGGCTGCAAGCTTTTGTTCCACTCCAGAGTTCTAGGAATGATGATTAACCCTTCCTTCTCCTTGGCTGAGGCAATGTGGTATTTTTCTAACATACCAGCCCTTCATATTTTTCTGCACTCACAGTAGTTTATAAAAAGAATGGTCTTCAGGCCTCCAACTAATTATATGATTTCCATCTGATGAGAATGTGGTAACTTCTGTGTGGATGTGGGAAACGTAAATCTTTCCTAAATTAGGGACATTTGTGTCCCTATTTTGTGACTCAGAATAACAATGGCAAAAACAAAGTGTCTTGTGTTTGAGGATATCAATAAGTAATGTAAAGACTTTGCATAATTTTCTCTCCAAACTGTACCCCTACCGGAAACAATATAGGAAATGGCCTGGTATCGCTGGCACATCTCCATAGGATGTTAATCAAAGGTCTGCATTTTCAGGTACATGAATAAAGGACCTTGGAAACTCAACAGATAAAAGCCAATACCATTAACATTCCTTTATTTAGTTTCTGTGAATTAAATGGTTTCATACAACAACTGTCTCTATATCACACACAAGACTCTGATGCTCCTGGTAATAAGAGCTAAACCTGCTCTATTTCATTTCAGTCTTGCTGATAGCATTTATCAGCAAAATCTGGCTGAAAACGGAATATGCAACTTAAGCCTGATCATAACTGGGCTGCGGAGAGGAAAGTTGGGGGATTATCTGGAGACTGGGAGCACAAATATAAGATTGTACTGTCATTGTGTGCTGTGGGCCTTTTGGCAAACTTTAGTGTAAGCCCCAGCTGACAGGCCTTTTCTCAACTGACGGAGGAAAATATGAAACTTAAATTCTTCATGACAGATAAATCTGCTGAATGAAAGGAAGACCAATAGGATAACAGTGGGACAAAAAACATATTGCTTTTGGGTAACTCCCTTAAATCTACCTCTTTTGTAAATATACAAAATAGGCATTCAGTGAATATCTTCTAAACTCCTACCTATCAACTTTGCTAAGCAAGCTGTTAAACTGGAATGATAAAATAAGCATCTTTTCTTCAGCAGATGAATACAAAGTCTTATAAAACAGGGGTGGCAGATTAAATTTAATATGTGGGCATGAAAGACATTTCCTGGATGACTATCAACTGGAGTGGATTTCTTGAACCAAAGTTGACATGTTAGCATTGTAGAAGGCTTATTAATTGAGATATTAAATGTACTTAATCCGCCATGATTGGGATCTTTGTCAAATTTTAAAAAAATATGACTATAAGTAATTGCTCTTTTCTGTCAGTGGGCCCCAAGTCCATGAAGTGTAACCAGATACCATCTCTTTGGATTAATATCATTGGCTTTCCGTTGGCGGCACCATACCTTGTGCATTGTCAAGGGCACAGAGACTTCCAGGGGTCTAGGGTTCTTTGCCTTTCCCGTGCTGGCTTGGCATTGGCACTTTTTCCTAGGAAAACTCAGCCTAATTGGCCATACCAGTTCTGTCCAATTCCAGTGGTAGCCTCTGGGAAACTGCCCCAAACTATGAAAGGCCAGGTTAAACTGAAAAGTAAGGTTTCTTTTATAATTTTTAAAATCCTTGCAGCTCTTTATTGTGTAACCTCACTGCCTTTTGGCCTTTCCTGGAAGAAGGCCACCGAGCAGTACTACTTCGAGGGGGAGAGAGGGATTAATCCAAGTTGCTTAATACAGAACACCCCTTTTATTAATGAATGGCTAATCTGCCTTCCAGGTCAAGTTGATAGACAATGTCTTGCTATAAAGCCCGAAGCAAGTTTCAGGTCCCAAGAGCATTTCTGCCTTGAACTGCCACTTCCCTGGTTGCCATGGCAACTCATGGCTAATCTCCAGTCAAAAAATCAAAATGAGACCTAGGAAGAGAGAGAAGGAGAGCATGAATATGAATATGAATATGAATATGAGTGAAAGGAAAGATAAAATAGATAAGGGTGCTGAGGGTTGTTTTTCTCTGATACCTCATGCCCCGACCAATGTGAGTTCATCCTCCAGCCAGACAGCCCCGGAATGTCCGGCAGCAGGATGAGGCCACAGTCTCAGGCCATGGGAATCGCCCACTAAGTCACAAGGAAGGGAAAGAAAGACTGTGAGAGAGTTAGAGAGACTATGAAAGAAGGAGGAGGAGGGGAGCCAGCCTGGAGTCTGAGAGAAGAATCCAGGCGCCACGGTGTAACAGCTGCCTCAGGTATGCTAGCCAGTCTCAGCTCGTTCCCAGCTCTTCCTGGCAAGCCCCAGGCTCAGGCCAACACACACTCTCTCACACACACACACACACGCCTGCACTCGGAGCTGTGCCTGCCTGTTGTAAAGACGCTGCTGGCCTGTCCGCAATATATCTTTCAGATACTCACAGGGAGAACTGGGCATGCTGTGCACTGCTTTTCATAATTGTGGTGAAATTGCCTAAGACCGTGGTAAAAAAACAAAATCTACTCAAATACGAAGGGATTTAATTTACTCTGAAGATTATTATGTTTTGTCTGCTGGATTAAAATTGCTTCCAAAGTTATTAGAGAAACTCAACATTAGCACTTGCCTTTCTATAAAGAAACAAACCACACACGCACAAAGATGCAGCATTATACAGTAATTATCCAAAATACTACTACTTGGAATAATAAGGATGCTGTGTGTTTACACAGCATCTTTCTTTCTGAAGAATTCAAATAGCTACACCACCCGTGTTCCATTATTCCTATCAACAGTCCTCTATGAGCTACACAGAAGGCAAGGATAATTATCTACATTACACGGAGGAGAAACTAAGGCAGACAGTAATTCAGGATCCTGCCATAAGGAAAGAGTGATGCTGCATTTAATATATAAAGTGTTGCTTGCCAAAAGTATACTATTTAAATAAAACCCATAGTCTTCCTTTTGATCTTGGTACTTTAAAAGCAATTTCTAAGAGTCTTTCTCCTTTTGGGATACTTCTCAGATCACTTCTTTGTGTGTAGTCTCTACCTTAGCACCCAGTGTGTTGTAACACTTCATTTATTTGCTTGACATTATATTTTACTTGAGGGCAGGGACTTACTCATCTCCGTCTCTCCAGTGCTTGGAATAGAGTTTTTGCTCCTTAAATGTTGGTTGAATGAATGAGAGAAAAAAAGAATGAATGGATTAATGGACACACTTCTAAAAGAATTTCAGACAAGGTAATGATAAATGCAAATTTGGACTTAAACTAAATATGTCTCATCTGATTTTATCTTTGCCATGACAAATACGTCCACTGCACAAACCTTCTTTTAAAGACCCAGTGAATACATTTAGAGATAATTCCTTCCCTGTCTGGGCTGTTGGGTTTATTGTTTAAAACAATAAACTTAGACTTGCAGAAATTCTAGGACTCCAGATGGCCTATTGAATTATTTCCCCCTTAACCTTCTATTTTGATATCTAAGGGAAAGCATTAGGTGTGGAGGTTTGGGGGAGTTAATATATAGTTATTATGCTGTCCCCCAAACCCTTTCTTCTGTGTATTGAATCTTAAAGCCAGACTATTATTTGGAGGGGGAGGAAGAGGGTGTAGATCCCAAAATAACAATAGGAACAATGATTGCTCTACAAGGAGACTACAAATCTAACTCTCTTTCATACTTTTTTTTCAGTGATCAATACAAAAAAGGCAGGGTAATATATGTTAATCTTTACCAGATGTACTTTATGTATCCCCTTACATTGGAAGCCTAGCAGGAGTAGAATGTCACAACAGACATTTACAGAAATACCTGGGGAAATGTAACAAAAAGTGTTAGAGGAAAATGGTCTTTCAGCTAAATTACCTAATATATTTGCTAATGGTATCTGATTTAAAAGCCATAAAAATACCAAGTTAAAAGCACATTAGAAGATGTGTTATATTTATAAGTATTTGTCACCTTGGCAACAAAAACTATATTCCAAATCTAACACTAGCTATGATGGGCCAAGACCTTTTAAAATTGGTAAATACTTCTTTATGGCAATGATCTGCTTTCAACTACTGAATGTTACAACTAGAAAAGGCAAGTTCCTTATTGCCAAGCAAGGTTTTTGCTAGCTTTCTTCTACAGTAAGCTTTTTATTTTTATTAGTAACTATGTTTTATTCTTAACAAGAAAAATGATGCTTTTGCAAATAAAGCATTAGTCTTAATTATTTCCTTCTTGCACTTAGAAATGCAGATATAAGACACTGTGAAGATTCCCCAGGATAGAGTTTATTTATTAACCTTATACTTAAATTTATCAACTATAGCATTGACTTTGGGTCATGGAAGAAAAACTGCAGGTGTCTGTTATAAAATCCATTATTTTGCTACAAAAACATTTCCTCTTAAGCAGCTGGGTGGAATAAGTCTGGTTTAATAGGGGGTTATACGAGAGACGTTTTCACATACATTAGTCTCCCAACTGAGATGCATGAGGACTTAACAATTATTTTTTATTGTGTCTCACTCAAATTTCGCTTCCTGCTTTTTAACATCTAGTAAAATAAGATGATTTAGTGCTGGGAATCCATGTTTGGAAAGGTGGCTTTCAGGTATGTCTGGAAGAAGCTGACTCTCACTATTCTTCCCTCATTGTCTGAGCTCCAATCTTATTTCCAAATTCTATAAAAATTGTTTGGGTTACGTGCCATTCAATGATCACAATTTCAAGAGTCTGAGTAGATTCTCATGTGGTTGAACCAATTTTCGGAAGTAAACGATGGAAAAGGTCTGGGTAAACATACATTCTCTGTGGGCTGTGGCTGTTCTCTGGGAGCCTAGACAAGTTGTCTTTATAGTCAGTTTGGGAATATCCAACTCCAACTCATGATTTGTAATTATGCACAGCAGGTTTTCAGATGGATGGACAACTTTGAGGGCCTATCACCTAGAAGTAACTTTCTGTAACTTATGTTTCTCTTATACTCAGAAGAAATAAATAAAAATTTCCTACCACATCAACTCACACTAAATATTTCCAGGAAGGAAGTCATTGTTTCCTTTTTTCCCCTAAGAAATGAGGTCTTTTAGTGAATGTAAGAAATAAGATTCAGTCTAGGTGTCAGGGAAGTTAATGGTGCACAAACAGAATGTTCTAGAAGAATACAATATGAGCCCCTAGCCCAGTATAAACCACGTGAACAAAGCTGACAAAATGTATTCAAACATAGTTAAACCAGAGTTACCTTCTACTGACTGAAAGCAAAGAATCACATGGATTGACATGTATCCTAGTACTTAAACACATATTTTTCATTTGATTGCTAAATGTAACTCACCTCTTGAGATGTGCTCTTACAACACCTTACTATTAAGCCTTGGTTTAATTACCAAGCCATAATCTTTGGCAAATTTAAAAAATTGCCCAACTTATTTTTGTCTTGATATGAATTTGAAAATAGTATAGATGAAAAATTATAACATCTTATTTTACAATTATTATACACCAGATTATTTAAGGATTGACTTTATAATCTCACTTTACTGTCCAGAAAATGCAAGCAAAGGGCTGTCTACAGCCTGAATTTCACCAAATATAGAGACACAAGATACTTCATAATCACCACCTTAGCTGAGAGAAATAAAACACGCAGCATCACTCAAATTTCTTCCTAAGGGAATAATGGGCCCACGAGGAAAGAGATTGATTCTTTCTCAACTTTATATCCTCGGCATAGTAGGCAAGCGATAAATATTTGTAGACGTGAAAATAAATGTTACATAGATGAATTTCAGTCTGTGTTATGCATTCCACGTGGTATCTACAAGTTAGGATATGATTGTCTACATGAATAGGTAGCCAGGAAAAGGTATTAGAGGTAGGAGTAAAATAAAACAACAGGAGTCATTTCCATTTTGTTGATACTTACATGCACATTTGTTTGCCTTGTAGACCTGAAACTTGAGTAGATATTAGAAAAAGAGGACAGGGCTGCAGTAACATAACCCAAAGCAGGAACTGGGAGTTAGTATGGCAGGAACATTAGGAGATTTGTCTTGTCGGAGTGAAAGTTGTAAGTTTAGGAGTGAGAAGGAAATGTGATTAAAGAGGCAGGGTGGGGCCTCGGCAGACCCAGAAAGGATACTCATATGCTGAGTGCCGAGCCTGGCTCAGGGCTACCTGCAGTTACTCCTCGTGACAAGATTGCAAAGTGGGTATGCTGAGCCTTACAGATCCTGCAGAGTCTCAGAAAGTTTAAATGACTGTCTTCAGTGGCCCACTGCAAATACATGGTAGAGGAGAGACATAATGTAACGTTCTTTCTGCTATGCGCTGTATTGAATGAAAGCCAGGCGGAGAGATGTAGAGATTAATTCACACAGAAAGCAACAGAATATTAACCAAGTCCAGAAACATCCAATTTAAATAAACAATTAAAAAACACAAATGGCGTAATAGGACCCCTCGCTGCTCTGGGATTTTTCCATGTGTGAAATGAGCAACATTATCACATAATCATGTTCTTACCCTCAACAGGGTGACCTGATTAATTTTCAGTTACAGATCTCAGAGTAATGGTGGTTAAGAGTTTCCCTGCTTAGGGTTACTGTTCATCATTCCAAGAAAACCACAGGTCTGATTTGGAAAACATGAAATCTTCCAAAGATGGATCTCGTTATGGCCGTTCAGACATTGTCTTTTATTGGAGACCTGACAACTCTGCCACTACTCTCCTCCCATTGCGGTTTGCATGCCGCTTCCCTCCCCGACGCTGGCATCCCGTTCGGAAGTTTATTGTTGTATTTGGGTTTATGTTTCATACAACAACTGCCTTCAGTCACTTCTGAGAGGGGATAATAATGACAAATTTGAAAATTTCTCCACAGGAAAAGAGGCTGTGGTGAAAACAGGAGACTGCATTTAAGCAACTACCATTCAAAGCATTTTAATTTTCTGTTGACAAACATGATTTTCCAAATGACTTACAGTGAAGTTTCTGGGCTGAGGGCCATGAAGCCTGTCTAGGACTGTGTTTTCTGATGCTACAAAAGTGCTAATGAAATCTTCAGTCTTCTGTTGGTGGCTTTTAGTTAGGGTTTTAACATCTAGACAACCCAGGCACCACTTAGGTACTTGTTTGCTGGCTTCTGTGGCTCACTTTCCTACAGGATCCCTTGTCCCATCTCTACTAATCCCAAACACTGATGTAGTACTCTAGAGAGGAAGGTTTTAAGGAGCACTGACTCCATGCTTTGTAATTCAGCATTTTCATCCTTTCAGTGAAAGCAGTATTGTTGTTAAGCTCAGTTCTACAAATTTGTGTTTTATCTTGGTCTGCAGACATAGTCTCTACCTGGTGCTGTACTTTAATTAATGTATTCCCATCTTGGATAGTTTGTCTTTTTAGTTTACTAGGTGCCCAGCCTTTCTTAAGAGTTCCAGGGTCTGGAACTTTTCTGGTACTTAATGCACATACTCCTGCCTGTCTGGATTTTCAGTTTTGCTTTAGACATCATCTTGTCCAATACTCTCACTGTATAGGCAAGAAAATCAGAGTGTAAGAAAGTTGGGAGATTTGCCCAAGTTCTCAACTCTATTTATTGGAACACATGTCTGATGACTTTGAGGCCTCTATACTTTTACATGATAGGGCTAGGGTTATTAGATGTCTCCTTTTAAGGTATTATTGCCCTTAATTTGCATTTGTATCTAATATGTCAAGGAATCTTCAAGAAAGACAGTTGCCCCCAACTTTTTTTAATGCAAAGAAGCAAAATACTTATCTTTTGCCAAAAGTATTTGTCTATGGGAGGTTCCATTTATGTAGTTTTAAGAAACACATTTTTAAAATTTAATACATGAGCTTATCTTTTTAGTCATCCTGTTTCTAGATTATTATTTTAAGAGACACCCATTTTATTAAAATGGTCTCTTTTTCCTTTAGGAGCGTTTTTGCTGTAATATAAAAAAGTGAAGAATTGTATTCAAATTCAGATAAGTTTTTTTGTTGTTGTTGCTATTCTGGTCTATTATTTTAGCTGAGAGCTTTCCCAATCTTTATTTCATCACTTTTAGTCTTACCCTATTATTCCCCCTCTTTATTTCACTTTTAACAGTTCTTTCATTCCAGAAAAGACTTTTTCACCAATTTCTTCCTTTGGCTCCTAAAATATCAGTGGAGCATTTTGCTGTGTCTATAACATTTTAAAGACATCTTACAGTGTATTAAAATAAGACACCCAGAGATTTTTTAAAAAATAATAGCTATTTTAGTGTTTTACATGCCTACATTTATGGGAACTAGAGATGCCGTATGCTCTACAAAGGTTTTCATTGAGAAGAGTTTATAATAAGCAAAACAATAAAGCCCTATCACTATGAGTCATCTCAAAGGAAATGGAAATAACAAAGTATTACAGTAGGACCTGATGTGACTTGGTTTGAATTACCCCTCCTGCCCTCCTTCCCTTCTGTCTTCTGTCTTCTTCTAGAATAGAAGTAGGTCTTCTTTATTTGGCACTCCCCTTGCAGCCCTGGTAACACACTTTCTCTTAGTCCTTTAACTCTGTGTGCCCATAATGTCCTAGTCATTTGGAGGTGACTGCTGCCACATGGGGAGTATATGCAAGGACAAATCTTGGATGCATCTGGCCTTTATTTGACTAGATCTTTGAAGCATTTGGGAGCTTACTACAGTCAAGCCTAGGCCAACATTTTCTTTTATGGTTTGTGGAATTTGTTTCTTGTTATGCTATATTTTCTTCTCAAAGTTTTAAAATAATGATGTTTCATCATTCATAGCTAAGTCACAACACCATTTTTAATTGTGTGTATGTATAGGGTGACGTATGACTACGATTTCATTTTTCCTCCTATATGAATAACCACCTTTCTCAGCACGTTTTGGTGACTAGTCCATTTTTTCTCCAACTGATCCTCCATGCCAACCCTATCTTATATGAAGTCTCCACATTGTGAGTTTCTTCCTAGATTTGCCATTCTGTTCTGTTGGCCTCACCAAAGTACCGTAATATCATTTTGTCTTATTTATCATTGTCCCAAAATCTTGCTTTTCTACTTCTTCAGAAGCATCTTGGCTCTTCTTAATTCTTTGTTCTTCCAAATATATTTTATTTTATTTTTTAAAGTCTTTTTTTAAGATTATTTATTTATTTATTTATTTATTTTAAATTTATTTCTCTCCCCTCCCCCTGTTGTCTGCTCTCTCTGTCCATTCGCTGTGTGTTCTGTGTCTGCTTGTTTTCTTGTCAGTGGCACCCAGAATCTGTGTCTCTTTTTGTTGTGTCATCTTGCTGTGTCAGCTCTCCATGTGTGTGGCACCACTCCTGGGCAGGCGGCGCTTTTTCCGTGCTGGGCAGCTCTCCTTGAGGGGTGCACTCCTTGCACATGGGGCTCTGCTATGTGGGGGACACCCCTACTTGGTACAGCACTCCTTGCGCACATCAGCACTACACATGGACCAGCTCACCATATGGGTCAGGAGACCCTGGATTTGAACCCTGGACCTCTTGTATGGTAGGTGGATGCTCTATGAATTGAGCCAAATCCACTTCCCCCAAAAATATTTTAGAATTAGCTTTTCAATGTAAGAAAGCTGTCTACTGTGCCTATATTAAAATAGACAAAACCACTATAAGGAAATTTCTTTAATTACTTTGTAAATTTCGAATTGTCTTGTAACCCAGAGCTTATCTATATCCTACAAATTCTGTAGCTCCTGTGGTCTTGTTTACATATGCAAGTATCTGTTGAGGCTATAAAGGAAATTCAAGTACAGAATTAATTTTATCATCCTTGTACTACTTTAGTTTTATTAACATATTCTTACCTGATTGGCTTATGTGATTCTTTTCTAGATTATATGTGCAGGAAACAGAAGTCACTTTATGTATTATAAGCAGGAAGAATTTAGTACACAGAACGAATACTTATAAAATCGTTAGAGTGGCAGAAGAATAAGGCTTTATTCTGAGTTTCTAGAAGTGATTGTAGAATGATATAGAATCAACCCACCAAGTACTTCCACTGAGGCACTGTTGGAACTAGGTTGGAATGAAGAACTGCTAGCACTTTTGCTGCAACTGTTGCAGCTGCTTCTGGGTACCCAGGTGTTAAGAGATCAGATCAAGTAACTACAGCTGCTGTCACCATAATTTCTTTTCATCATCAACCAGATATGGAGGCCAGGACTTCTTGAAATGTTCCTATACACCACTCCTTAATGATTAAAGTGTTCTTTGTCTTGAATCAACTTTCTCATATTGGAGGTATATTTTGGATCCTCATCCATATATAGCATTTATGCACAGTACATTCCAGAGAGCAACCTGACTCCCACCTACCTGCCATATCTGATGTTTGCATCTGTAAGGTCCCTGAACTGTCACAATGACAGCGTGTTTCAAAATTAATGACAAATGGAAATTCACAGGCCCTCAGAAAAGAAACTTTCTCCCACACTGCTCAGATGAAAAAAAAAAAGTCATGTCAATACACTGGAAAGAAAATTGCTGCCAATATGGGATTGTGACCAACCACAGAATTTATTCCCCCAAGTCAACAAGTCACTTGCAAGAATAAATTCTAATAAAGCCCCGGCAGCAGAAAACAACGGCACCCTTGGCAGTATGTGTTCCTTATTTGCTTGACTGTGGGTTGGGGAAGAACTGAAAGGAATTGTTACTCGCTTGGCCTCTGGGTTTCTTGCCCAGTCTCTCTCACATTCACTCCCCCCTAGCCCTCTCTCTGTGCTCACAGAGGTACCTCTCACAATTCTTTGCTTCTAGTAACATTTGCAGGCTCTTTCCAGATTATTATATTTTCTCCCTCCACTGATGTGAGACTCTGCCATGTGACTTCCTTTGACCAAAGGGATGTTATAGACGTCAAGCGAACTAAGAGTGCTTGTGTGCACCTCTCCTTTTACCCTAAAAATCACCTGTCCTAGCTAGCTGGCTGGTCCATGGAAGCTGCCTCCTGGCTGACCGGCAGTCCTGCATCTTGAAGGAGAGCCGCCCAGGTGATCCCAGCCTATGGCAGCAGACGCCTAGTTGATCTGCATATGCATGAGCAAGTCTTGCAGTGGTCAATAGAACTGACCCCACAAAAGCCTGATAAATATGTGCTTATCATGCATTGTATGACACTGAGACTTTGCAGTTGTTTGATATTCAGCATTACTATAGAAATGACTGATTCCCTCCTCTCCTAATCCTTTCTTCCTTCTTTCTCCCTGTCTCTGTCTTTCTCTCTTTCTCTTTTGCTCGATCTTCCTCACCCTTGAAAAGACCAGTCTCCTTCCTCAGCTGATGCAAGGTAATAATTCCCAGGTAATCTACTTTGGAAGCTTATTACAGCAAAGGAAAAGACTCCTTATATATAAAAGAATATGAGTAGGCAACTCTTGTTAGCCGCGCCTTATCTCCGCTAGGCATCTCTGAAATGCCTTTATTATTCATCTGTGTATGTCACTATCATCATGAAGAATTTTCACTATAACTTTGTGTATTACAAAAATGGTAAAGAGGTTAACTCTGACTTCATAAAGCATTCATCATCCTATTTCTGACTGTATTATGGAATTACTCCAGGAGAAAGTAGAGAAGGAGGGAAATAGCAGATCTCTAATCATGGGTCTCTTAGTCTCTCCCTGCTCTAAAATAAATAGTTTAAGGAATCTCAAACACTGTCCCCCCAAATCACACTATAGAACATCTTTTCTTCTCCTTTGATCTCCTCTTTTGTCTTGTCCTTTTATTTCCCCTTTTTCTTTTTCCCCAGTCTGTCTATTAAGGAACTGTATGCCAGGCCCACATTCACCATTCCCTTTTCTTCTTACCATGTAAATGTCAGTTGAAAATGTGCCATGTACCAGATACAATATAATCATAATACTACCACTGTGCTTCTGGATTAATTAATCATAATGAATGAAATTTTTTCTTGATTTTGTATGCCAAGCCTGGAAGCATAATCCAATTTCATCTTTGACTTCTGTAGCCTGAAGCAACCACTTAAACTCAGCTGTCATAAAGCTGTTGGAAGGAGATCAAAAAACACTAAACAGAAAAAAAGATTCAACTTGCAAAAGGCATAGAAGCAGCAGAAACGTGTTCTTTTAATATCTTAAAAGGGAATGTGTGTATGTATAAAAGAAGGATACAATAAAATACTGTTTTCAAACAAGAGATAAAATATGATGCCCCTGCCTTAAAAATTTTTATTTTTCTTCCCCGTGAACCATCTAGAAATAGTGTTAGACATAGGCAACACACACATTGGAACTTTGAAAGCCTCAGTGAGAACTAAACTAATTTGCAATTTATCAGATCTTGTTTTCACTTTCAGAACCAGTAAATCATTATGAAAACCTCTAAGTTTCTCCTTTTGAAATCATACAACCATAACATTGACTTCTTGTTTTGTTTGTTTGTTTCTACTGTTAGTCCCATCCCCTTGAGGGCCCTCTATATAAGAAGTCAAATTGCTTGTGGTTTAAATTCATAATATGTAACAGTCATTGTTTTCATTCATTGTGAAAATACAGATGACCACAAAGAAAAATATAAGAATCCGCTATAATCCCATCACTCAGAGAGAGCCTCTGTTAATGTTTTGGTGTATATAATTTCATTCATTTACCCCTGGGCTGTAAGTGTATATGTGTGTGTGTGCGTGCTACAGAATGGGATTGCTTAATATACAATATGTTTATGTTTAACAAGATGGCAGGAAAATACTTCCTGTCGTGATGTTCAACTTTCTCCATTTAATGATTACATATTTCAAATGATGTTACACAGGAACCAAAACTAAGATATACCCCCAAAAGAGCACATCCATGATATTGATGGCCATCTAGAAGAGAATTACTAGAAATGGCCTCTGAGATGAGTTCAGTTGTGCTTGTCTTTGACTGAGAATATATCTTACATCTGTAAAATTCTTTGAATGCCAACTAAGGATTCTTAAACTTCAAGCTCATTCACCATGATTACAAGTCTCTGGACACCGAGAAGTAGCAAGCCTGGTGTAGTTCCACTATGAGGAGGCTTAGAAAGGATCGTATTTCTGTAGCCTTTGCCACTTTGCTGCTGACACAGTTAGGCACAACCTTCAAAGTTACTGAAAGCATCTGCCTGATCCCAGGCATCCATGCCATTGTGACATGACAGAAACCTAGTGATTTAAATGAACATCTCCAAGATTCTCAGCAGCAAAGAATTGGAAAGAAGCAATAATAAAGCAGCTGACAATACATGAAAAACATATTGAACAGTCAACACCTTCTATTCACATGTAGAATCATTCCTGGGCGGGATTACTAGAGGGGAGACAAGAGGGAGTGAATGCAAGTTTAAATCTGCAACAAAAGAGATGATGCGGAAAGCGCATGAACAAGATGGGATGGGAATAATTATTGGATCTGAACAACAAAAATGTAACACAAAAGCCACAGCAATCTATTGGGGTTGAAGGGGGAAAGTGTGAAAAAACCAAACGAGGGCCTCAATTCAGAGATTACAAGCACTTTGTTGGTGACTGGGGACTCCCGAAAAGAAAATCCACTTCATCTTTTTTTAATTTTTTTAATTTTTAAATTTTTTTATTTCTCCCCGCCCCATTGTCTGTTTTCTGTGTCTATTTGATGAGTGTTCTTCTTTGTCCGCTTCTGTTGTTGTTAGCGGCACGGGAATCTGTGTTTCTTTTTGTTGCGTCATCTGGTTATGTCAGTTCTCCGTGTGTGCAGCTCCATTCCTGGGCAGGCTGAACTTTCTTTTGCACTGGCGGCTCTCCTTGCGTATGGGGCTACCCTACGCAGGGACACCCCTGCGTGGCGTGGCACTCCTTGCGCGCGTCAGCACTACTCGTGGGCCAGCTCCACACGGGTCAAGGAAGCCCGGGGTTTGAACCGCAGACCTCCCATGTGGTAGACGGATGCCCTAGCCACTGGGCCAAGTCCACTTCCCCACTTCATCTTTGATTAATACCTCTGACCACAGTGGAATAACGGTGGATTTAATATGAGGTTGAAACTATACATTTAGGAAAGTTTATTTTTTCATTTAAATTTTGACCCAATAAGTATCTTTATAGTCATTATTTTAAAATAGTGTCAACAATGTCCAAACCCATTATCCACTGATGCTGGCACAAAGAACACTTGTATGAAGTTGACATTTACTCATATTTTTTTAAAAAAGGAAAAACTAAACATCAGATTAGTTATTTAGTTACATATGTGTCCAATTTTCCAAAAGAAAATTCCCACTGGTTTTTAAATTAGGAAACAACCATTGTGATGACATTTCCCACCCATCTGCTCCAAAGTAGCTGTGACTCAATTCATTGTTCACTGATGCAGCAATTTTCACGTTATGGAATCCTGTGGAAATCTGGAACTGATTCCCAGTGATACCCACCTTATGACTCCATGAAACTCTAAAATAAGTCCTAAGGGACATGGTTAAGGATTAGGAAAATCTTCTTCTGCCTTGGAATGAGATTATTTGCTTACACTGAGGTTTCAATCTGTTTCCAGCAGAAATAACATATGCAATGAGTATTGTTGACCAACTCACTAATCATCCTTATCTAAATTCTTTCTGTTACAGCACTTTTATAGGTATTTCTGAGACCACACCCATAATTGAATGGAAAACTCTGGACAGTACTTTGCCCCATGATGCCTGGTAGCAGCTCTGACTCCACGGCCCACAAGACTCAGCAACAAATTCTGCTGACAGAAATCCACTTGGTCTCATGTAGAGTTTCAGAGGCCATTTCTCCTTCTCCATGAATAAAATTACTGAAGGCTCTCTTTTTGGAGTTCCCAGAGAATTCAACTTTTTATTCTATTTCACTTTAAATGGAACTTCACCTGTCTAAGTTCTTCAAAGACAGGTGCCATAGTATAGGTTTTCCAGCCACAGTGGTTGGCGTGGGCAGACTTACTGACAATGTACTCATTGTGATTACTCAATAAGGCTAAGACTTACATGCGATGCCTCCCTTCAGCATCCCTTTCTCAGTCCATCCTGGGAAAAGAAATGCTTGTTAGATGCTAGATAAGTTGCCCTTTACTGTTCTGTCAGATATCATTCACTGGGGGACAGTAATGTGCCTTGTAGAGATTCTGTGAATTGCCTGTTTCATGGTACTAATCTGAAAGCATCCTTGAATTCAATTCAACAGCCTGACTGCCAGACGTCTCTTGAAACCATGTAAAGAAAAAAAAAAAAAAGAAAAGAAAAGAAAGAATGGGATTCTTATCTGGGAAGTATCGTACTGTAAAACTCTGAGTATGATGGTCTGGCTGCCTGACCGACTGGCAGGTGGATTATGTTAAAACCTGAAAAGCAGAGACAGATTTGTGGGGAGGAAAAATTCATCTCATTTTTCAAATTTTTCTACTTTCATGCTTCCTAATTTTTAATAGAATTATTTCCATTTTTGTTAATAAGATAAATGACCTTACCGCAAACAATAGTGTAAAGTAGCTGAATTTATCAATTTATCCCTACCACTCATGCCCTTTCTACCCACTCTCTACAAATCCCCACCTCCCCAGAGAGGCTGAGTGTCCCTCTCATGCCCCTTGCGATTCTCGCATTTTACCTGCCCTCCTTCCAATTAAATATCGTTTGAGGAAAGAATCGGATACATTCAGTTAGGCTGGATGTAAAACATGTAAGTTCCACGAGAGCAGAATTCTCTGTTTTGCTCATTGGTGTTTCTCAAGCCTAGTATACAGTAAATGCTCAATAAAGACTTATTGTTCAATGATAGGGCTCAGTTTTTTTACCTGACTGAGAGGTAATTGTACTTTCTTTTTATCATATGTTCTTGTGGGGATGGGGTGGGGAAGAAAAAGAGTGATTGCGTGAGCTATAACAGCTAAAGGCTTGAAATCTCTCCAGTCTCTCTTCCTTTAGTGGTAAAAGTAATATGTGCAAGACAGCACCCGGGTGGGCGTTCTCTCTTCCATTGCCTTTCCCCCTGTTGCTTTTGAGAGGGAGGAGGGGACTGCTGCCAAGATCCCAAGGAGCTGTGTGGCAGCCGTGCCGTGGGCCTGTTCACACCTATAAGGAAAGGGAAACCATTGTTAGGAGCTGTTACATTTTGTCGCTTTCCACCATGTTTTGTTTTGTTTTTCAAAGCACTCCACCTTTGGTATATGGTTCCAGAGAGCTGGAAGTCTGACACATCCCTTGGAAGATAAAAGGAAGTGGGTTTTTTTTTTGTGTGTGTTTTTTGCAAAATTATTTGGTATCACCTAGAGCCTGAATCTCTGACATTGTCCAACCCTTCTTGATTTCTGACTCAGTTTCTCTCTAATTTTGGATTTCTAGAACAAATTCTGATGAAGCATCCAGGTGTACCTCCCATGATTCCCCATCCCCTTTCTAAGTCGCTGCTTCCCAGATTACAAATGTAACCTGACCCCTGGTCATGCAGGTCTGAGACTGTGCAGCTGTGGAGATACATGCCTTTTATCCTTGATTCCCGAGGAAAGGGATTAATCAAAATATTTTAAAATTTTGTTTTCTTATAATTATTTGTCAGGTGATCAATATTTTCAAATTTGAAAGAGGAAGACAAGTAAACAAAACTACCATAATAAAAGTAAATGAAATGGGAAAAAATGGGAAAAACTTGTAGGAATAAGTCATAGTATATCATCTCCTTTGTGAAATCTTCCCAACTCCCAAAGCAAAGTGTGGATTTTTGTTTGCCTAGCATCACTTTTCAGTAACGGAACAATCCCTGCCCCTTCTTTTTGGGGGCGCTGCCCATTCCCTATAAATGACTCCTGAATAGTACATACAGGTCCTGCTGTGGTCTCTTATATGACCCTACTAGACTTCTATTTAGCACTTCCCAGAGGGAATAATTCTCTGTTCAGGACAGATTTCCAAAGACTATGGCAAAGAGGGAAGTGGTATCCTAGTTTCCCTTGAAACATCCATATGTTGGATGCTATTCATATTTATAGGACTGATAAAGCACTACTGAGAATAAGAGTAGAGGGAGGTGGGGAGCCTATATACCTGAAATTGAAGGCAACTCCAATTTTAGAGAGGATACCTGAAACTTAAAAAAATTGGTTATTATGCTACAGAACATAACAGCTTATATAACAGCTTCCAGGACAGTGTGATTTGGTCAGTCCTCTGAGTAGCTTGTTACCCTATTGAGAGAAAAAGGTGGAAGAGAAAAAGCACTACCATCTCCCTGAGAAACTCTATCCCCTCTCATTCTTTATTTTATTCCCAAAGAACATCACACTCACCTCAGCAAATTCCAAGCCACAAATCTTAGTTCTCCTTCCACTAAAATGCTACTCAGTTGGTCTTTTGATGACTCTTCCTTTTTTAATAAATGAAAAAGCAAGTAATTGGAGGTTGCTTTTTTAATTTCTGGGTAAGGAAGCATGACTTGTTCATTTTAGCGTCTTTGTTCATCTTAGTTTCTTTGTTCATCTTAGCATCTTTCCCACTAGCCATGCCTATAAAAGCAGCTCAATAAATGTCTGAGGGAAGTGGACTTGGCCCAATGGATAGGGCGTCCGTCTACCACATGGGAGGTCCAAGGTTCAAACCCCGGGCCTCCTTGACCCGTGTGGAGCTGGCCATGTGCAGTGCTGATTCATGCAAGGAGTGCCCTGCTACACAGGGATGTCCCCTGCATAGGGGTGTCCCCTGCATAGGGCTGTCCCCCGTGTAGGGGAGCCCCACGCGCAAGGAGTACACCCCGTAAGAAGAACCGCCCAGAGCGAAAGAAAGTGCAGCCTGCCCAGGGATGGTGCCACACACACAGAGAGCTGACACAGCAAAGATGACGCAACAAAAAAAGAAACACAGATTCCTGGTGCCGCTGATAAGGATAGAAGCGGTCACAGAAGAACACACAGCGAATGAACACAGAGAGCAGACAACTGGGGTTGGGGGGGAAGGGGAGAGAAATAAATAAAAAATAAATCTTTTAAAAAAATAAAATAAATGTCTGATGAGTTAATGAAAACACTTTCCAATTAGCTATACACTCCTTTGCACCACCTATGATTTCTTGAAACTTTTTTTAAAATCATGACTTTTTTATTTTTTTTTATTTTTACAGACTTAATACAATATTTCATTATGAATTCAGCTAACTTTTGGGGTATAAGTCTCAATACATTATAGAACAAGAATGATTGGTCTTCATCAGATACTTAAGGGACTCAGAATCAGGGGTTCTCAGCTACAGACTGAATACAGGTTCCCTGGTGTGGAAATCCATTTCTACTTGGCAAATCATTGCTTCTTGTTTTTAGAATAAAAGTTTCTTTAAAAGGTTCAAAAACCTTCTTTGACATCAACTTACTAGTAGAAAAACATTTGATTATTTAAATTTAAATGAATCAAAAGCACATGGGTTAAATTTCCCTTAAACTACATATGATTTTTTAAATGAGAGGGAAAAGTGCTTGATAAAATGCAATTTGGGTTTCATTGAACCCAAAACTTTTAAAAAATAGCTTAAGTTGCTTGATGAGCCCAGATCATGGTTATTTAAAATGTAATTTAGAAAAAACAAAAACAAAAGCAAAACTGTGAAGGCTGAAAAGATATTTAATAAAAATACACAAATTTTACCTCTCTATAAAATATTGTGAATAATCAGTTTGACTTTAAGAAAGTTCATATAATTCACTCAATGGATTCTACAGACTTTCAATGCCTTCAGACCTGTTCTTTTGCAAGTTATAGATTATCTTTAGCCTTTTAAGAGAATGGTGACATGCATTTTCATCGGAAATGTTCCCAGACAATCCTGACACTTTATAAAACTGTTCTTAAGGCGCTGTTACATTTTGTTGCTTTCCATCATGTTTTGTTTTCCAAAGAAGAAATTTAACTAATATTAATTGCTTGACTGAAACTATCCAGTCTTTCTACCTTCCCCACTTCTCCTTTTCCCGTCCTCTTTTCTTCCTAACCAATGAGTCTTTTAGAATTTTTTCTCTGGGAAAATAAGCCTAGGGTTAATTTCATGGATTCATCATGGCTCAAGGAAAAACTGTCTCAAATTAAAATGCCTCTGTTTTCTATGATCAGTATCACTACTAGTCATTCATTTGTCCAGACATAATGAACTATGTACTATATGCTATCTGGGATAGGCCTGTGGTTGGCAGATACAGTCTGCAAAGGCAGATGCAGTCACTTAGTGAAATTTGGATGGGCAGTAGGTTCTCAAAGCTGGCAAACATTAAATCTGGAAGTAGACTCGGAGTTCTGATCTTTTCCACCCACCAACAGCATCTCTTCTCTTTACCTTGCCTTGTTTCTATCCCCACAGTTGAGGTTATTGTTGAGGACAGAAGCAGAATTTTCACTTGGGTATAGTTTCACACATTTGTACTACTGGAGGTCAACACAAACACCATTTTGCAGAGAGCATCACTCCACCCCTCCATACTGGCTCCACCACTCAATGTGAACTCAGTTTAAGTTATGGGTGGAATATAAAGCAACCCTAAAATACCAGAGTTCCAGAGAAAAACGGTTTTTGTTTTTTTTTTTTTTTTTCTTATTTGCACTACGCTTCTACCATGGGTCAGCTGAAAAGCTGTGACTCTGTTCCACATATCTTCAATGGCCCAGTTGGGGCATTACAGTCTTGTGGCAGAGGGAAAACAGAGAGGGTTGCATGATGGCTCTTGTGTTAGTCAAGGTTCTCCAGAGAAGCAGATCTGACATAAAATATATATTTGAATATTAAGACATTTATAATAGGATTGGCACATGTAATTGTGGGGATTGGCAAGTCCATATTCCCGCAAGACCACAACTTGGAAACTCTAGTGAAGATGAGGTTGAATTCCACAGGAGAGGCTGCCTGGCTGAAGTAGAGACATTCTAGAGGGATTCTGATTTCCAGCTTCTTGAATCCTCAGTTCTGGCTCTAAGACCTCCAATTCATTAGATGAGGAGACTCCTGTCAATCCTGAGGGCAATCTCCTTTGTTGATTGTAGATGCAATCAGCTATCAATGTAATCAACTGACTATAAATGCTAACTCATCTTTGAAATACCCTCACAGTAACGATCAGGCCAGTGTTTGCTTGACCAAACAACCAGACCCCATAACCTAGCCAAGTTGACATATGAAATTAACCATTACAGCTCTTAAAACTCTTGCACAGAAATGGCACACAATTTTACCCACATTTCATTGACCATATTAAGTCACCTGGTCAAGTCTGACATGCTACAAGATAGGGTGGGGTGGGGGTGGTGTTTTGAACTTTGCTTTATCTATCACACCACAGGTAGGTCCACTTTATTTTTTATTTTTTTCGTTTTTCTTTTTTTTTTTTTTAAAGATACATAGATCATAAATGTCACATTAAAAAAATATAAGAGGTTCCCATATACCCTACTCCCCATGCCCCCCCCACTCCTCCCCATCAACAACTTCTTTCATTAGTGTGTCATATTCATTACAATTGATGAGTACATTTTGGAGCATTGCTACACAGCATGGATTATAGTTTGCAATGTAGTTTATACTCTCTCCCAGTCCATTCAGTGGGTTACAGCAGGATATATAATGTTCTGCATCTGTCTCTATAATATCATTGAGAACAACTCTGAGTCCCCAAAATGCCCCAATATCACACCTCTTTTTCCCTCTCCCTGCCTTCAGTAACTCCCATGGCCACTGTCTCCACATCAGTGATATAATTTCTTCCATTGCTAGAGTCACAATAATTCTATATAGAATACCAGCAAGTCCACTCTAATTCATACTTTATTCCTCCATCCTGAGGACCCTGGGATGGCGATGTCCTCTCCACCTATAAATTGAGAGGGGACTTAGATCCCACATGGCTGATGGATGGGATTCTCCTGCTTGCAGTTGTAGACACTCTCAGTTCCCTGGTGTAGTGGTTGACCATCCTCCCCCTCCCTCTTAGCTGACCTGGGTAAGTCCAGCAAACTGGAGAGAACTCTGCTGAGACTCAGGGCCCAGTTGGCACATGGACAGTCCAGAGATTCAAGTCTCTTGGGTATACACCAACACCGGCACCAACCACAGGTTCAGTAAAAGTGATAGAAGAGGCATGTATAGAGAGGACATCTGAGTCCAACTCCATCACACTCAGAGCACAAATTCCACAGAAGGGCCCACTGGCAAGGCATTGAACTCTAGAGCCATCTGCCATGACTATAGAACCTGGGTGTCTCTGTAGCTCTCAGGAGCACCACTGCCCAGAGTTGTATCTACAGGGTCCCTGTTGAGATGTGCATAAGCGTGACCCCTCTGATGACCTCCCAACTCATTTTGAAATCTCTTAGTCATATAAACTCATTTGTCTTTAAGACCCACTTTAGTATCAGAGAAAGAATTTGACCAATGGTATACTTAGGCCTATTCTTCAAAGAATTGGCTAATTTATATTTTAAAATTACATGATAATCTCCTTTCAGGGTTTAGTTAATGAAGAGCTATTGATCTATTTACTGGGCAATTTGACATTGTATCCGGAAAGATTTCTTCTTGGGCTTTCCCACAAGTATCTTAATTGTTCTATAACACAATGTAGCTGTACGAGAAGATTTTCTATTTTTAATCTACAGTCCCTTATCTTAGCACTAAATTTTCCCTTAAGATTATTTAATTAATTTACAGCCAATCAACAAATCTCTAGACTAAAAAACTCTACTTTTCCAATTTTGCTAATTTTAGTTTTCTCTTTAAAAATCATTACTGTGCCCACGCTAAACCTATTCTATGTTTACCATTTTTAAAAGATATTTCTGTGAGGTTCTTTTGAAAAGCAATGAAAAGGATTATTTTTTCCTTTTCCCATAACCCAACAAGGCTTAACTGATTTTGTTCATTTGCTTTGAAAAAAAAATCATCTATTTGGCTTAAACCAAGCATGGAAAATTTTAGCCCCAAAGGAAACTTTGGAAGACAGTTATATAAACAAAAGAAAGAAGGGCTTGGGTTAGAAAGGCTTTCTCACATTTAGCTACAACAGTGCCATTTAATTTAGGGCCATAAATATAGAGAGTATTAGTTTGTTCTTAGCAATGATGATAGTAATAAAAGTAGCTAAAAGCATGCTACAGTAATAATAAAGTAGCTAATGTTTGCTGCATGCTTACTACTTTATAGATATATTGTAATACTCTAATATATATATACTTAGGGAGTATTATTTCATTTAATCCTCACATCAATTATATAATATATAGGCACCATTATCCCTATTTTACTGAAAAGGAATCAAGCCTTTGGGAAGTTAAGAAATGTAACTAAGATCACAAAGTTAGTAAATGGCTGACAGGTCTAAAATGATACTAGAATCTAAAACTAACTAGGAAGCGGACTTGGCCCAGTGGGTAGGGCATCCGTCTACCACACCGGAGGTCTGTCTTTCAAACCCCAGGCCTCCTTGACCTGTGTGGAGCTGGGCCACGTGCAGTGCTGATGTGCGCAAGGAGTGCCCTTCCGCGTAGGGGAGCCCCATGCGCAAGGAGTGTGCCCCATAAGGAGAGCCGCCCAGCATAAAAGAAAGTGCAACCTGCCCAGGAATGGTGCCGCACACACGGAGAACTGACACAACAAGATGACGCAACAAAAGGAAACACAGATTCCCTTGCCACTGACAACAAAAGAAGTGGACAAAGAAGATGATGCAGCAAAAAGACACAAAGAACCGACAACTGGGATGGGGTGGGGCAGGGTGGGGTGGGGTGGGGTGGGGCGGGTAAGGGGAGAGAAATAAATGAATAAATATTTTTAAAAATAAAATAAAACTATTAGCCCACAGGTTTTCAAGGGCCATCTCAGAATAGTGGCAGCAGCAGTACCTAGGAACATGATAGAAATGCACATTGGTCTCACAACTGACCTAGCAAGCAGAAACTCTGGGAGCTGTGTTCAGAATTACCTCCTTGTAATGCTGAAAGTTTGAGAGCCATCATGATATCCTATGCGTCCTTCAACAATATTTTTTGACTAAAACTTTTGCCTTTATTTTCTTCTCTTTCTACTTTTTAAATGGAGGTTTTGTATATAGTAAAGAGAGTAAAGTACTCTAAGCTTAATTTTACAGTCAGTGACTGTTTTGTATGTACATCCACCTAGTCACCATCCAGATCAAGATATAGAACTCCTTTACCATCCTAGACAGTTCCCTTGTGCCCTTTTCCTGGTCATTTCACACCCCTCCCAAAGAGTAACCATTACTCTAAGATTTGAAACTTGCATTGGTGCCAATTTTGTGCCCTGCCCAGATCCCTTTTACCAGGCTGGTGTGTCTACCCCAGCTGCTCAGAATGTTGGATGCTAACAGCCCACAGCTGCCCCCCTTCTAGAAGACATCTTGCCCCCAGACCTTGTACCCTTGGAAAGGGCAGGACTGACTAATATGGGAGCACAAAAGGCCAGCCCCCTGCCTTAGGGGAGGGAACAGGTCTGCCTCTGGATTTGTGCTCTAGCAACCCTTCTTAGTAAATTAGACCGAGGCAAGCATTACTTGAGATTCCACTCTTCTAGGCTCTTTTCCCTACCCTGCTTCCTTTCCTCCCTTACATGATTTTCCTGAGAGTGCACCTTCAAATAAGTAAATGCTTCTGATTCCCTGTCCCAGATTCTGCCTCTAGGGAACCCAAGCTAAGACACCATAGATCCATTTTGCCTGTTTTTGAACTTCATAATTGGAATTATACACTGTTTTTTTGTCTGTCTACCTTTTTTGATGAGAAATTCATTGATGCTGTTGCCTTTGTCAGTAGCTGGTGGTGTATTTCTGAGGAGTGTTCCATTATATGCAGACACTACAATTTTTTTATTCATTTTCTTATTTCCTGTTTGTTGCTATCATAAATAAAGTTTCTACCAACATTCACATATATTTCTTTTGCAGGACAGATGTTTTCCTTTCTCTTGGATAATAACCTACAAATGAAAATACTGGGTCACAGTGTAAGTTTATATTTAACTTTAATAGATGTTGTGAAACAATTTTTCAAAGTGGTTGGACAAATTTATACTCATTTATGAGCATTTTACTTGCTTCACATCCTTGCCAACCTTGCTGTTGCTAGTCTTTTTGAATTTTAACCATTCTCCTAGGTGTGGGGGGGTACATCTTCAATACTTCAATTTGCATTTCCCTGATGAATAATGATCCTGAGTACCTTTGCATATGCTTATTGGTTAATTGCATAGCCTCTTTTGTGAAGTGGCTGTTCGTATTTTTGTCCATTTTTATTTGTTCATTATTTAAATTATTGATTTGTAGGAGTCCTTTTACATTCTGGACACGAGTTTTTTGTCAGATATATATTGCAAATATTTTCCTCTAGTCTGTGGCTTTTCACTATGTCAATACTGTTGGTTGATGAAGAGAAGAGTTAAATTTTCGTAAGGTCCAATTTGTGAACTTTTTATGGTTAGGGCTTTCTGTGCCTTATTAAGAAGTCTTTTCCTACCCCAAGGTCATGAAGATATTCTTCTGTGTGTCCTTCTAAAAGTTTTATTGTTTTACCATTTTGTTGTAGTTGATGGAATATTTTATGTGTCAATTAAATCATGCCAGTCCATAGTGTACTAATGTTCTGGCTACTGGTTTTATCAATTAGAGAGAGAGTAGTATTGGAATCTCCAGCTAAACATGTGGATTTGTCTATTTCTCCTTCCTGTTCTGTTCCCTTTTTGCTTCCAGCATATTGGGCATACACATTTAGGGTTATTAAGATTTCTTGATGAATTAGTTACCTTTATTATTATAAAATGTCCTGCTTTATCCTTGGAAATATGCTTATTTTGGAGTTTGCCTTGTTTGAATTCAGTTTTCTTCTGATTAATGTTTTCACACTATATCACTTTCCATCCTTTATATAATTATGTCTTTATATTTAAAGAGTGTTTCTTATAGACTGAATATAGTTTGGTCTTGCTTTTTCTTACCTATTCTGATACTCTCTGTCTTTTAATAGGATTTTTAGACCTTTTCTATTTAATGTAATTATCAAACAGGTTGGGTTTAAGTTTCTTATCTTGCTATTTGCTGCTTTCTATCTAGCCTATCTGATGTTCCTGTTTTTATCTTTTCCTGCCTGCTTTTTTATTAATTGAGTACTACTTTTTTAGTATTTCATTTTACCCCTAATATTGATTTATGTTGACTATAAATCTTTTTATTGTTCCAAGATTTACATTTTATACATTTAAATTAAGAAAGTCAGTGATATTATACCACCACACATATGATGTGAGAACCTTACAGCAATGTAATTCCATTGTTGCTTGGTGTTTTGAGTATCGTACATTTTATTTATATGTACACTATAAATCCCAAAACATACTATTACTACTTTTGCTTTAGATAATTATCTTTTAAAGAATCTTAAAACTTAAGAAAATTCCTTTATATTTCTATACTTATCTATAATTTCTCACATTCTTTTTTTTTCAGATCTGAAAAAAAAATTTTCCTATCATTTGAAGAACTTCCTTTTACATTTCTTATAGTCAATTTCTAGTAGAGATGAATTCTCTCAACCTTTGTTTATCTGAAAAAGTCTTTATTTGCCTTCAGTTCTGAAAGATAATTTCACTATGTATAATGACATTTTCTTTCTTTTCCCCTGAATTCAAGTTGATATTTCATTGTCTTTGGCTTGCATAGTTTCTAGAAAGAAGACCATAATATTTCTTATGTTTGTTTCTCTGTATGCCATATGTTTATTTTTTCTTCTGGATACTTTAAAGATTTTTCTCTTTCACTGTTTTTCAGTAATATTATAATGTGCCTCAGTGATACTTTTTGCAATGTTTGTCCCATATTTGTACTGTAGAGGCAAAGAATCTAGAATAGATAATATAATTTTGAAATAGATAAGAATTAGAGAAGTACACTATTTGATTTCAAGACTTACTATAAAGCTATAATGTGACATTAGTTTAAGAATAGACCATGCATTCTCAATGGGAGCCATATCACCTAAGGGGGTAGAAACAGGATCTTGGAGGGAAAAAAAAATGTATTATTCTTTTCACATATAAAGCAAAGATATACATACAGTACATAACTAGATCTATAATACATTTCTGATATTAAAAGTTCATAGGGATAATGACAATTATGGAAAAAAAATGCTAGAAAGACTTCTTTGAGGGATGGCATTAAAAAGGAGTTTGAGAAACATTGGGATAGATAATTAGATAAATGAAACAGAATAAAGGGCACAGAAATAGACCCACACATAGCAATTTATTTTCAGTCATGCCATCAATGAGGAAAGTCTTTTTTTACCGAAACCGTAAACAACTGTATATTCATATGTAAGAAAATGAACTTCGACCTCTATCTTACTCCACTCACAATGGATCACGGTTCAAAAGCTTCTTTAAGAAAACACTGGGGGAAACGGACTTTGGCCCAGTGGTTAGGGCGTCCGTCTACCATATGGGAGGTCCGCGGTTCAAACCCCGGGCCTCCTTGACCCGTGTGGAGCTGGCCCATGCGCAGTGCTGATGTGCGCAAGGAGTGCCCTGCTACATAGGGGTGTCCCCCGCGTAGGGGAGCCCCACGCGCAAGGAGTGCGCCCGTGAGGAAAGCCGCCCAGCGTGAAAAGAAAGTGCAGCCTGCCCAGGAATGGCGCCGCCCACACTTCCTGTGCTGCTGACGACAACAGAAGCGGACAAAGAAACAAGATGCAGCAAATAGACACCAAGAACAGACAACCAGGGGAAGGGGGGAAATTAAATAAATAAATAAATCTTAAAAAAAAAAAAAAAAAAAGAAAGAGGTGGAATTGCCACAACTATTAAAAAAAAAAAAAGAAAACACTGGGGAAGGAGACTTGGCCCAGTGGTTAGGACGTCCGTCTACCACATGGGAGATCCGCCTTTCAAACCCCGGGCCTCCTTGACCAGTGTGGAGCTGGCCCATGTGCAGTGCTGATGAGCACAAGGAGTGCACCCTGAAAGGAGAGCCACCCAGCGCGAAAGAAAGTTCAGCCTGCCCAGGAATGGCGCCGCACACACGGAGAGCTGATGCAGCAAGATGATATAACAAAAAGAGACACAGATTCCCGTGCCGCTGACAACAACAGAAGTGGACAAAAGAACACACAGCAAATGGACACAGAGAACAGACAACCGGGGTGGGGGGGGAGGGGGGGAAAGGGGAGAGAAATAAATAAAATAAAATAAATCTTTAAAAAAAGAAAAAGAAAACACTGGAGGGAAGTGGATGTGGATCAACTGATAGAGTGTCCATCTACTATATGGAGGGCCCGGGGTTCTATCCCCAGGGACTCCTGACCCATGTGGTGAGCTGGCCCATGCTCAGTGCTATCACACGCAAGAAGAGCTGTGCCATGTATGAGTGCCCCATGTGCAAGGAGTGTACCCCACAAGGAGTCCTGCCCCGCATGAGAAAAGCGCAGCCCACCCAGGAGTGGCGCTGCACATATGGAGAACTGACACAGCAAGATGACACAACAAAAAAGAGACACAGTTTCCCAGTGCCGCCACATAGTGCAAGCAGACACAGAAGAACACACAGTGAATGGACACAGAGAGCACACAATGGGGGGTGGGGAGAGAAATAAATAAAAATAAATCTTTAAAAAAAAAAGAAAACAATGGAGAATATCTCTCATCTCTCCATAGTTCAGATAAGCAAAGATTTCTTAGAACACAAAAATACAAACCATCAAAGAAAATAATATAATGATAAATTAAACATTTTATTTCTCAAAGGACACAATTAAGGAAATGAATAAACTTGCCATAGATTGGGAAAATTGTTTCAACAAATATGTCTGATGAAAACACCATATGCAAAAAGAATTCTCCATAGAAAGAATAAAAATACTAACAAAAATTAAGAAATGAGCAAACGCATTGAATAGTGACTTCATAAAAAGACAAATATATTGCTAATAAGTATAAGAAATGATGCTCAATAGCATTAATCATCATGAAAATACAACAATTACTATTTAAATATAAAGATACTATTTTCCACTAACTGAAATTGTAAAATAATGATTGACAGTATTGAATAGATGCAAGTATGTGGATCAGCTGGGACTCTCACACATCCCTAGTAGAAGTATAAAATGATACAAACTCTTCAGAAAATTGTCAATTACTTAAACACACATTCTTACTATGACACAACAATTGCACTCCTAGGTATGTACCCAAGAACAATGAATACGAATGCTTAAACCAGTAGTTCTCAACTGAGGGTGACCTCACACCCACCAAAGGACCTTAGCAACGTCTGGAGACATTTTTGATTCTCACAACTGGAGCTTCTACTTAGCATCTAGTGGGTAGAAGTTAAGGATGCTGTTAAATGTTTTTACAATATACAGAACAGCCTCCCACAATGGAAATTCACCAACCCCAAATGTCAATATTGCCAAAGTTGAGAATCCTTGGTCTCCACAAAAACTTATAAATGAATGTTCTTATTAGACCAAAACTGGAAAATTTCAAATAGCTACAAATAGGTGAGTGGATAAACAAATTGTGGTATATTATGAGATAGAAATGAACAATAAGGAGAAGCAAGCCACTGAAATATGCAACATTATGGATAAATGTCAATATCACTTCAGTGAAAAAAGCCAGATAAAAGAGTACATCTATTTGATCCTATTTATATGAATATTTAGGAAAGACAAAACAGAGAGCAGATCAGTAGCTTCCTGGAACTGGAGGTGGAAGGTAGCAATTGGTTGCAAGGGACATGAGGGGACTTTCTGGAATGATGGAAATGTTTTATATCTTGACTGTGGTAGTGGATACGTGGGACATACCTTTGTCAAAATTTATTGAAGTGTGCACTTAAAATATGTACATCTTATTGTATATAAATGTTGCCTCAATCAAGTTGATTTTTTAAAATAACTTTGGGGTTGCATTGCATCTGGATCAGTTTGGGAAGAAAGAATATATCAGCAAAATTGAATCATCTAATTGATGGGCACGTTTTTTCCTCCATTTATTTAATTCTTCTTTAATTTCACTTTGCAAAGACTTGTAATGTTTAGAGAACTTTTTATTTTTGTTAGAGCTATTACTAAATATTATAACAGTATTTTTACTATTGTAAAATTTTTTTTCAACTATTTGTTGAAAGGTTTGTTTTGAACTTACAACCTGTGGATTACTCTTGTATGAGCAAAGTATAGAGGCATTGTTTCAAAAGCTTGGACCAAGAGATCTGGTTTTATTTGTAAGAAGCGTTCCAGCAAACGGTAAGCATTGTGTTTTCTACAGTCTGCTGTTTCCTAACATTTACTACCAGGCTGTTTTAGGCCTCAGCATTTATATGGTGAGATGGCCTCACTAGAGAAGACTCTGGTTTTGTGTGGCAACCATGGAGATTCCTGCTTATATTTTCCTTCAGAAATCAATTTCCCATTCATTTGCAAGGAGTGCAGTTAGTTGGCAGCTTCTCACTACCGAGCCCTTAGCATCCTTGCAGCTTTCAAGAAGAGACCGGGTCCTTTCTGGGAAGTCCGCAGCCAACGGCTGAGCAGGGCAGGGGATTAGGGCCTGGCCACTTCCACCCAGCAGAGCTTCCTCTAACCAGTTATCTTTTCTCTGGAACTTCCCTTGGGTTGACTAAGAAGTTGTTGGATCTCACCATTATCTGAAGCTCTTCCTGCTGAATTTTTCCTCCACAGCTGTCTTTCTTTTCACTGGCATCAACCTTCATCTCAGTCTGAAGGCTACCCTTGACCAGTTTTGTTCCCTTCCTCCTTTCTCTTTCACAGGTGTTACCTCCTCGCTCCTACTCTGTGAAAAGCCACTTATAATCTAGTCCATCTCATCTGCTCCTCAGTGGACACAACTAACAAATCTGCCATATGTTTGAAGAAATTGAACTCTGTCCCTCCGTTTCCCTTGCTGCCATGCCCGCTGCCCCCTTATTTTGCCATTCCTCCACACTCAGAGGTGGTCATTTCTACTTCGAAAGTAAAAGTTCTCCTCCTTCTTAAGCATTTGTGTACAGACATGGCACAATGTACCTTAGATCTGAGGGTTTGTGTGTGAGAGTCTGTCTCATTTTCCAGAAGGGAGCTCTGAAGGGTCCTTATGCATAGATTATAAATCTCATTTAGTATGATTGTTTTGCACAGGAAATCTTAGCTCTCTTCCCAAAGGCTACATTTTGTTTTACCCATGAGTCAGTTTACTGCTACATAACCCCTAAATTAATATTTCTGTCCATCATGCTGCAAACCATTCTCTTGTTGGCTAGAAACACGGTTGAGTCTTCAATCTCTCATCATAGGAAGGTTTTTTGTAAGCACTGCCAAGTCATTATGCTTGGTTTGAGTTGCAAGCCTGAGATTAGAAAAGGGAAAAAAACATAGCATTTTTCTCTTCAAGAGTTCTTTCTTTAATGGAGTATGTTGTTTGAAGGTTCTCATCCAAGTCTTTGGGGTCTATAGTGGTAAAGGATTTCTGGATTTCTCATCTCTCACTGGTTTTCTGAAAATGCCCAAGATATACAGTGGTCCTCAGTTAGACTCTTAACTACATTGCCATGCTTCCCTTTCATTCCTGTGTGGTCTTTTCAGGAAAGGGTAATTGCCCTGTAGCTTCCCCATTACCATTCATTCACTCAACAAATGTGTGTCAGCACCCACTGTGTGCCAAGCACTTAGTGCATTTTTTATTTTACCAGACATAATAAAACTAAAAAGCCAAATTAAATCAAAGCAGAATCATGTGTTAATTTTAAAACTTGAGAGAAAAAAGGGGTTTTGTTTGGTTTTGGTTTGTTATTTTGTAGTGGTCAGACAATGGGAGGTTATATAAAATGGGTGGGAGGGAAAAAGGAGTAGCGTTAGACAATCCTTTTGTTCTGTTAATGCTTTATAGTATAGTAGGAGCACTTACACTAAACTGCAACTCAAAGTTCACCTATCTAAACTTGAAATTCTGATATATACCCCTTAAACCCCTTTCTGTCACAAAATCCTCCTCTTGGTGAATGTCAACTTTATCCTTCCAGTTGTTCATGTCAAAATCCTCAGAGTCATCCTTAACTTCTCTCTTTTATACCCTATGCCCATTTCATCAGGAAATACTATTGATTCTACCTGCAAAAATACCAGAATCCATCCACTTATCATATTTTCCACTCCTACCAAGCCTAAGCCACAGTCACTTCTCATGTGGATTGTTGTGATGCCCTCCCCGCTGGTTTTCCTGCTTCTGCTTCTGGTCTTTACTTTCTATTCTAAGAGGTTTCCAATGTCATCCAGGCTTACTCCTTTGCTTAACATTCATTGCTTCCCCATTTCTCTGAGTAAAAACTGATACTAAGGCTCTTCCAATGAGGTTCAATGCCCTTCGTGACACTCTGGGAGATATGTGGCAATGTCTGCAGACGTCTTTGGTTTTCACAAAGGAGAGGGTGTTGCTGCTGGCATCTAGTGAGGAGAGGCCAGGGATGCTCCTAAACACCTGCACTGTGCTAGACAGTCCCCCATGGCCAGGTAGCATCCAGCTCCAAACAGTACTCGTGCCAAGGTTGAGAAACCTTGTCCGAGGCAAACATTACCCCTAACTTGTACTCTCCCACCTTCACCTTCTTAAAACCCTGAAAGCCAAGATTGTGTATTTCATTTTGGAGTTCCAGTGCCTAATACAGGGGTTCTTAACCTTTTTTTTTCAATTCCACAGATCACTTTGCCAGTCAGGTGAAAACCATGGACCCCTTCTCAGAATAGAGTGGCCGATGATTTTCTGACAATCAACATCAGCATGCCTTTAAATTAAATTTTAGGATTATTCAAAATTACATTTTACAACTTCCCCATAATTTCAATACCTAACTCAGTTCAACATCTGTTCAAACGGCCATTTTTGGCAAACGTTTAGAAATTTGAATTTTCCCACGGCATCATAAAACCATCTCTGCCACCTTTACCAACCTTTGTGCAGGCAGTTATCCACTGCACTCTGAACATGCTACATCAAAATAAAAATCATACTAAGTCCACACTACACTGTGTATTATTTAATAAATATATCACACCTGAACCAACATGTCCCTGCAGAATAATGTGGTTTTTTAAAAATTTTCAATTCACACTCATGGACCCACTGAAAATTTTCCGAGGACCCCTGGTTAAGAACCCCTGGCCTAGTGGGTGATCAATAAACATTTGTTGAAAGAGTTAAGGAATGAATGAATAAATTGAGTCACAAACATCAAAACTTCAGGAAAACAGTCAACAACCTTCTGGATGACCCAGAGACCATTGATGGCTAAGGCTGCTCATTGGGGCTTCAAGTGTCTGCGAAATTTTAAAATTTCTTATAAAGTGATGTACAAGTATATTTTCATTTTTTTCTGAGTAGAAGGCATATATTTTATCAGCCTCTCAAGGAAGTCTATTGCTCCAGCAATGTTAAAGCCACATTTAAGACAGCAGTTAAAAAACGATACCTTGAGCATTAGTATATAGTCCCTCTTCCCAGGAAAGGTCTGGATACAGTTTCTGATTACCTTGAGGTTCTGACTCATAATACCCAAATTTAAGAACCATGGTGCTTGTTTTTATGCTCAGAGCCTCCTGCGTCTGAATTTCTCACTGTCACCTTACCTTTTTTGACCCTTGGGTCACATTTGCTGTGCTGACACATAGGGAGCTTTCAAATATTGTATCCTCAGCTTTTCCTCATTCAACCCCACTTCATTTGTCTCCAATTATGTATTCAATTTACCAAGACAACATGCACTGTTAATAAAGACATTAGAGATAATCTATCAAATGCAGTCATTTTACAGATGATAAAACAGGTCCCAAAGTGATGTCAATTGCTTGATATCAGAGAAAGTACATGGAGTCAAGAACAGGTTTCCTGATTCCATTTGAGCGTACTTTTTAGCACAGAAGCTAATGTTTAAACTCTCATGACTTCCTAATTATTGTCTTTTATACCATCTTGCTTCTTAAGAAGTTATAGTTCTGGTATGTAATGGAAGCTCCCTGCCATACCTTGAAATTTGATAATAGCAAAACATTAAAAAGAAATAATAAATAAAAGAAAGAGGAGGATAGTCAACTCTATGACAATAATAGTTACTGATTTTGGAAACACAAAACAAAGAGATCCTTGGACAATATGCCTTAACCCAGAGTTCTCAGAAAAGAGTTCCTGAGGATGTCCCCTCTTCATAGGCAAAACAGAACTTAGGTCCCCAGGACTGATTGTACGTTGAGGTCTGACTCAGACTGGTCAAGTGAGCTGAGACCTCCTCATACCATGGGTTCCAGAGATCAGGAAATGTGCAGATAATAGAGGCCAGATATTGGCCAGGTAACAAGTACATCAATAAGAGGTTAAAACCTTATTTACTACCATGAAAGGCACATCTCAACATTTCACTTTCTTCCTACCTGCTGGTGTTAACCCCTAAAAAATGAGAATCAGCTTCTCTGCCTCTGATGTAGATCCATACGAGGATTTCCTGTGAGAAATAGTATACATCTCTTAAACCTAGCTCTCCTTTTTTTTTTTTTTTTAATCATTTTGGCCATTTAGTACCTATGTAACCCTCAGCTAAATACTTTCCAACTCTATGTCTCAATTTTCTAATCTGTAAAAAACTTAATGACAAGGCAACCACCCCACAAGTTGCATGTGGGTGCTCAGCTATTGCATGGATTCTAGGAAGGGCTTAATAAATATTAACTAGTAGTATTTATGTTTTGATATTGTAGTGGGATTGTTTTGAAGGATACTTCTCCAACTTAACCATTATGTTTTTCCATTTCTTCAAGAGTTTAATAAGTTCTGCTTTGGAAATGCAGCATTCTCTTTAATAACTGAGATGAAACATCTCCTTGACATTTCAGTCAAAAAAATTCTGCCACTGAGCAAGAGAAGGAGTTTGGTGTTTAATTTTATGCTGGCAATCTGCTAATGAAAATTGCTGCTTAGTTATCTAATTCACAATTAACCGATACAAAGAAGATTCAGTGTATGGAATGGATGCATTTTTACTAAATTAATTTGAATTATATCTTAGTTTAACAAGTTATTTTTTCAGTCTTTATTGTTGTTGATCTCTAAAGCTGTGGGGAAATGCTGATGATGTGACATAGTAGTGGGTGCTCATGATGCAGAGAAATTTGTGTAAGGAGAAGAAAATAAAAGCATAAACCAGCTCAAATATTTAAATTGATCTTACTAGTTGTTAGAAAGAAAAACAAAATCCTTCCAGTTAAGTGTTAGAAACAATTTTGTCTGATGTGGCTCTTTCAGGGTATATGTGAATGTCTATATATATCTGTGTTTGTAGATATATCCTAGGGGGATTGTGAAATTATTTTTGTGAATAATTAGACAACGAGGCATTGGAACTTTTTTCCTTTTGGACTGCAGAAGCAAGATTGTTTTTGTTACAGTTTTTATCCTGGTTCCATGCAGATCCTATTGATTTTGGCTATTGTTTCCCCTTTAATCCCAATACCCACTTCCCTCACCAATATATAACCACTTGAATTTGTTTAATTATGTCTTGGATACACACATATCTTTGAAAACGGTTTTAATGTATATATGCTTTTCTCATTCAAGACTATGTCTTTGAGATCTAACCATATTGCTGTATGCACATCTACTATATTGCTTTTAACTCCTGTATGGTATTCCAAACAAGCATTTGTTACATTTTATTTATACATTCTCCTAGTGATTGGACCTTGATTGCATCCAGGTCGTCCTTACCACATACCACAATGTATGAACAACCTCATAGGTGACTGGTTATGTATATTTGAGAATATTCTCTGGGGTATAGTCACAGGAGTGAGACTGATAGGTCTCAGAAGAAAGATTATATATATTTACCTTATATAAGTTCATATACATACATACATACATGTGCAGATGCATATATATGCATTACATAAATGGTGTCAGGTTACTCTCCAGAAAGGGCATTCCTATTTACATACCCAGCAGTGCTGTAGGAGACTTGTTTCCACCAGATTCAGCAACATTTTTTACTCTTCTGTTTCCAATTTTTGTCTCTCTGATCAGTAAACATGATATTTCATTGTTGTTTTAATTTACTTCTTTTTTTTTCTGATTACTAATGAAACTAAGCATCTCTTCATATACCCATTAACCATTTGGATTTTCCATTTTGGAAGTTACTTCAATAGTCTTTGTCTTTTCTAAAAAAAAAAAATTTCTAGGAGTTCTGTGTTTATTCTAGTTTTAGAGCCAGCAAGTATTTTCCTCTGGGCAGTGACCTCTGTTAACTCTGTCTGTTGGTACCCTTCACTGAACAGAAATTCTTAATTTTTGCATGGTTATAAACATCAGTTTTGCCCAGATTTGTTTGTACTTCTTGGATGCAAGGAGCCATTCCTGAGGATGAAATTAGAAAATATTCCTTTGCATTTTATTTTATTAGCTTTATAGTTTTTTCTTGCACTTTTTGGTTGTTAATTCATTTGGAATTCCCTTTTATGTTGCGTGAAGCAGAGATTTACTTTATTTCTCTCTGCATAGTAACCAGCTTAGCCAATATCATCTATTAAAAATCTCTTTGTCTAGACTGACCTGTGATGCTCCTGCAATCATGTATCAAAAATTTTAGTTTGAAATTATTATAGACGTACCTTGTTTCTGTTCCTGGTCCTTGCGTTAATACAAAGTTAAATTTTACTTGCAATAAATTTCATAGCATCCTCCAAGATCTATTTGCCTTCCTGCTGGAAATATTTGACTAAGGGTATATTTAAGATAATCTTACATTAAAAATTTTCTCAGCCTTGTAGCACTGAGACTATCAGAAAACTCCAATTTCAAGGATCTCTTCCTTTAACATTTTGAAAATATTTACTGTCTTCTTCATCTGGGGCTGCCATTGAGAGGTTTAATAATAATAGCTGACACAGAATGCTTACTATGGCATTAGAATACTATAGACAGGGAAGCGGACTTGGCCCAGTGGTTAGGGCTTCCATCTACCACATGGGAGGTCCACGATTCAAACCCCGGGCCTCCTTGACCCGTGTGGAGCTGGCCCATGCACAGTGCTGATGCGCACAAGGAGTGCTGTGCCATGCAGGGGTGTCTGCCGCGTAGGGAAGCCCCACGTGCAAGGAGTGTGCCCTGTAAGGAGAGCCGCCCAGTGTGAAAGAAAGTGCAGCCTGCCCAGGAATGGCGCCACCCACATGGAGAGCTGACACAACAAGATGACCCAACAGGAAGAAACACAGATTCCCATGCTGCTGACAACAACAGAAACGGACAAAGAAGAAGATGCAGCAAATAGACACAGAGAACAGACAACCAGGGTAGGGGGGAAGGGGAGAGAAATAAATAAATAAATAAATCTTTTTTAAAAAAAAGAATACTATAGACAGTGTTCTAAATGTTTGACATAGCTGAACTCATTTACTGTTGATTGTGGCAATTTCATTCTTGTTTCCTTGTAGGTGAATTTATCCCCCTCCCTTGAAAGCTTGTAGAATATTTCTTTTTCTTCAGTGTCCTTAAATATTAGTATATTGTACCTTGGAATGCTTTTGGTTTTTTCTTTCCATTTATTCTTTTATCAGTCCATGGGTCTTTTTAAATCTGAGGTCTTATTTAATTCTGAGAAATTTTTATTCACTATGTTCACAAATTTCCTCTTTTCCATGTATGTACTCCCTTATCCCAAAACACCTCTTATATAAACCTCAACATTTATTTTACTTCTATCCTCCACATCTCTTACTTCTTCTTTCATATTTCCTTGCCTGCTCTCTTCTGAGAGAGCTCCTCCATCTGATCTTCCAGGTCATTAACTCATTCTTCAGATATGTTCAGTTCTTTATTTCAACTCTTCATACTTTCGCCCAATTATTTTCATGGATTCATTCTTTTAATACTGTGTTTCAGTTGCATAGTCCCAATAACCTCTTTCTTTCTTTGAGGATTTTTATTATGCTTTTGAACAATTTTTGTTCCTTCTGGTACATAAATTGCACTTCATCTGGTATTGGTTGTTCAGTGTCTTCTTTCATGTTGCTTACACCTTGAAAAATAGCTACCTTGATTGGTTACACTTTCAAGCTAAAGCAACAAAAGCCTAGGCTGTATCTAGTACCCCACAGAGTATATTTGATGATGGGAGAAGTATGCTTCTCAAGGAAGAATTTCTCTGGTATTAAGTTTGCCCTCTCTCACTCACTCTGCTTGCTTTTCCTACCACCACTAGAAAGCCTGAGTTGAAATCTCCCTTTTCCTTCAGCACCACTCTGTCAAGAGTGCCTTACACACCTCTGTGCATTGCAACCACTTATTTCCTGGGGTATTGAAAGGCGAAGGGAAGAGGGAGATGAGAAGGCTGAGGGGCTGACCTGACACCCCCCAAGTTGTTGTCACTCTCCATCCAAGCAATAGCACTTTCCCGCACTGACTCCTGTCCGTAGCACAGGGATGCCCTTTGCTCTGGCTGCGTCCCTCACACCCCAACTTCCTTCTGTTTCCCCAAGAGCTTCTTACAGTTTTAAAGTCAGTCCAACGATTACTCAAACTTTCTCTCTCTTTTAGCATCCTCAGAATTAGGTTAGGGGACAGCCATCCTCTAGAATTAGTTCACTCTCCCCACAGGACTGGCCGATCACTTTTCTGGTATTCAATTGTATTCAGTCCTCATTTCTAAAATATATTTAAGAAAACATGTCTGCCCAGAAATATGTTAAGGCAGTATCTCACTCAGGAAGTTTCAGTTCTACGTTGATAGAAGGTGTTTCACAGACTGGAGGTGGCAGTGTTCTCGTTAATGTGTATAGCTTTTAGAAGGAACATGGTCAGCCAAGACAACACAGTGGGCATTGACAAGTTCATACACTTCAGCCATAGGAACTGGCCTCCAGTCACCCTGTAGAGAAGTTTCACTCTTTGCCTTTTTCTTGCCTTCTTCTCCCTTCTCTCTCTCTCCCTCTCCCTCGCCCCTCTCCCTCTCCCTCTCCCTCCCTCTCTTTCTCTCTCTTTCTCTCTCCCTCCCTCCCTCTCTTTCTCTCTTTCTCTCTCTCTCTCCCCCTCTCTCCCTCTCTTTCATTTTCTCCCTCTACATGTAAAACAGTCATGAAATTTTTGTCCACAGCAATCTGTATCTGCACAGTGGGAAGCTGGTCAAAGTAGATTTGCAACAGAAAGTTGGGTAGAAGGGGAGAGAGAGAAATACTTCTTTCCTTCATGGTCAGAGGATTGTGTCTAGACTAAGATGACTGATTTGACTCTGAAATTAAAATGTTGCAAAGCAATTTTTCCAATAACAAAAGGTGACTCATGTAAGTAAAGCATGTATGGTTCTTCTTTGCTCTTCTAATTGTACTGCCCCCTCTGATTTCTACCATTACCATGCTTCTTGCCAGAAGCAAACTAGATAATTAAGTAAAGACAGCTGGATTAATCACTCCAAATTACCAATAGTCTACAAAAGAAAAGAGCTTTACCAGAAATCTACCAAGAATTTTTATTTTCTCCCAAAGTGAAAACATGCAGGGAACTATTCAAAAATGTTATTTTATTTGCATTCTGCATTTATGTAAATCTGCCAGAATAAATGGTTTCCAGTGACATCACTCTCCTCCTTTGTAAGTAGATAATTAAATGACAAATGACGGGTACACTTCCCAAAAGAAGGATTTCACCAAACAAGGGTCTTTGCAAATGCAAATGCACAAACTGGCACACACACACTGAATAGAAAAATAAACTTACCCCTCAAAGAGAAAGAATTTAACTAAATAACTGCTTCTTAAGAATAATAATGTTATCCAGTTTAGATTTTCTTGTACAGATATCACTAATGTATTCAATAAAGAAAAATAGTTTTCAATGCATGTTTCAACTAATACTTTTGAAATGGGGGGGGGGGTGGTTGTAGAGAGACTTCTGATAAGTATCTGACTGGTATCTCTCTTATTCTCCATCTAGACTCTTCCATGGTCACTGGGGAGAATAGAATCCTCTGTCTATAACTCATAATGTGAATCTCTCCAGGCCTCAAAATACACTCAACAGGGACAACTCCAGAAAGCAGACAGTAGACCAAGGATCTGTCAAGATGAAATAAATATTAGGGACTATTTATGTTAATAGGGACAATTTTCCCTAGAGTTACACAGAACTAGAATCCAGGGCTTTATGAGCAGTTTGGCAAATAGCAATATATATTGATTTGTCTGTCCCATTTGTTATCACATGTACCAATCTCGCCTTTCTTGAAAAAACTGCCATGCTCCAAATTAAGTTGGGTCAGTTACTCGCTACAATTTTTATTCTACTGCATTTTTTTTTAAGATTTATTTTTTATTTATTTCTCTCCCCTTCTCCTCCACCCTAGTTGTCTGCTTTCTGTGTCCATTCACTGTATGTTCTTCTGTGACCACTTCTATCCTTATCAGCAGAACAAGGAATCTGTGTTTCTTTTTGTTGTGTCATCTTGTTGTGTCAGCTCTCCGTGTGGGTGGTGCAGTTTTTAGGCAGGCTGCGCTTTCTTTTGCCCTGGGCAGCTCTCCTTACAGGGCGCACTCCTTTCACATGGGGCTCCCCTACGCGGGGGACACCCTTGCGTGGAACGGCACTCCTTGCGCGCATCAGCACTGCGCATGGCCAGCTCCACACGGGTCAAGGAGGCCCAGGGTTTGAACCACGGACCTCCCATGTGGTAGGCAGACGCCCTATCCATTGGGCCAAGTCTGCTTCCCTCTACTGCATTTTTTATTCAAAGGCACCCTCATTCCTAAACTCTAATTGGTCTACTCATATCCCTTTCATTTCTTTTTTGTCCACCATCTCCTTAAACTCTGCAAATTGTTCTTTCCTCACTCCTTCCACACACACACCCCCACACAGGTAGTCATACTTAAGGCCAGTGTACTGAAATACTCAAAACTCGCATTGACCTATCTTTAATATCTGATACTGTTGAATATAAACCATACTTCTTGAAAGAATAATTCCTGCTATTGAGTGAGATTTAAGTATATGCCAAGCGCAATATCAAGCATTATGTATGCATTGGTCATGTGTATATTTCAAATCACTATTGAATAAATGAAATAATCAGGTCTAAAGGATTTAAGTAATTGCTTGGATTTCCCCAGTGGTAGAGGAAGTATTCAACCCTAGATTACGGGGATTCCAAGACTATACTCTACCCTCCTTACTGACACTGCTTCCACAATATGCTTTTGTCCCTTCACATTTTCTTATTTCCTCTTCTCTTACCTCCTTAACTTCGGGAATTTTCAAGTCCCATAGTTTTCGATCTGCCCTTTTTTCTCTGTATTCTGCTTCAGACTGTTTCTAGATTCATGTCTGGGAATAATCTCTTCTGTCCTCTAATTCAAACTTCTCCTTCTCTCTAAATTGCAAATAGAATTTTCCCCTTGAATCTTCTACCCATCACTTCAAATTCAACAAGTTCAAAATCCAATCTTTCATCTTCTCTGTCACAGAAATTTCAGCACTCTTCTCCAACTTCAGGGTCACAAACTTGGAGTAATTTTTAATTATCTCTCTATTTCAACCCCAGTATCTGGTCATCACTAAAGACCTATTAGTTTGTCCTTCAAAATGGGTCTCATAATCATTTCCTCCTTTCTCTCTATACCACCATCACATCCTTGTCCACTATATGAATTTACTATTGCTGTTTAACAAAACACTCCAAAAATTCAATGTCTTAAAATAATTATTTAGTATTTGTCATGTATCTGGGGTTTGGCTGGAGGTGAGATGATTTAGGTTTGGATCAGCTGGGCCTTAACTCTTTTTTCACAGACAGGCCAAGACATGTTCTTCTTTTGGTGCTGGCAAAAGCAAATCCAATTACCTAAGTGCTTCTCAAGTTTTTATTTTTTACATGCCATGCCCACTAACATGTTATTGACCAAAGTAAGCCACATGACCAAGCCCAAAGCCCTGGGTTGGGGGCACAGGATGTAAAGGAGAGAGAATTACTATTTGTAACAAAAATCTAACCTACCACATTTCCTTATTTTCATATATTATGGCACAGCTCCTTTTGCTGACTGTAGTATCATCTTTGACTCATGTTTCCTACATACATTCCCCAGATCAATCATACTTAAACACCACTTTTACCATGTCATTCATTGACTCTAAAAGCATGAATATATTGATATTTACAACTATACTGTCTAAAGTCTGATTCCTGTCTTTTAAAACCCTTCATAATTTGGCCATTCTCCATTTTCTCAGCATTCACTATAATCAAGCCAGATTGTTTAGCATTTCATGAATATACTGTAACTGGTCTCATCTAGGTACCTTCATTCATACAATTCCTTTTACCCTAAAAGATCCCTTCTCTCTCCAGTTCTAAATGTATCTCTTCCAAAAGCCTTCCTAGATAATCTTTCCTAACTTGTCTCTCTGATACACTATTGAATCAAGGTGTTACTTCTCCCAGGGGAAGGTTTGTTGTTCATTTATTCGTTCAACAAAGATTTACATAGGATTTACCAGATACCAAGCATTGTACTAAACATCAGAAATAAAACAATGAAGAATACCCAGTTCCTGACAAAATGCTGGTTGACAATCTCTTGAGGGAAGTTACTACATGATAGTGCTTCATGGGTGAGCATAGCATGCTATGGGAGTACAAAGAAGGGGAATAATCCTGTCTTGAAGAACTAGTGGAAGATATTTGAAAGACAAGATGCTTATGGCGAAATCTGCAAGATAAGTTACACTAACTATGAGAGTGGAGAAAGGTAGATGAGCTCAGAGATACTTGCTAGTGATGTGGGCTATGGGTGGGAGGCTCTTTGTCTTTTCAGAGATAACTTTAACCTAGGCTGTCTGTCCTGACTTGTGGGTGTGGGATGATAGGGGCTGCAGTCCTGCCCTTGGTGACCATGGCAACGACTCCAGTCTCAAGAAACTGTTTATCAATGCAAACTCTATAGACTGAATATTCAGGGAAAATGCAAACCAAATGTGCTAAAAGCTTATCTAGAATGTATGGAGTCCATGCTAAAAGCTTACCTAGGATGTGGAAGATATATGCTAATTCAAGCCTATTGAGAACTGAAACAAAAGAACCATTTGGCCTTTCCTCTCTGTATAAAATGGACTCAAAAATCTTGTTCAGGGTTCAGGATTGAAACAGAAAGCTCCTGAGTCTGGCCAGCCATCAATAAACCATTTTTCCTTCTCAAAATCATTCCTGAGTCCTGGCTTCTCTAAATGCAAATAATTGAACCTCTCTCAAATTCTACAACACAAGTTGATTTAACAGTTATTGGCTATCAAATGAAATGAGGTGAGGGAGAGAAAAGAGTCAGGGATGTGTTCAGGTTTCTGGTATAGGCAAAGTAAATAATTGTGCCACTAGTTTGCGAAGCTTAGGAAGAAGAAAAGGAGATATGGAAAAGTGGACACAGGACAAAGAGGCAGATGATGAAGTGGGATTGTCACACCTTGATTTTAATTGAAGAATGATGCTTGTTTCAGATCTCACCAAGCAGGCAGGTAAGGAGGCCTTTCCCAGGACCTTGATGTCACTTACCTAGTCTGCTCATGAAAGGGAAGAGGCTAAACCAGAATGGGCCTAGAATAAGTGCTATGATGTAATATTGTCTGAGATCCAGGTCAGCCCAGTTATGGTTACCATATGCAAGACATAGAGTTTCTGAATATAAAACTATGAGTCTCTGTGAATTCTATCCTTATTGGACTTAGACTATTGATAATTATAACAATTCCTCTTTTCTCAAGTACACATCCATTGGTGGGAGTCCAATATATATAGCTCATCCCTATATATAGAGAGATATAGCTCATCCCTACTCATTTGGAAGCATTTTAAGGAGTAATACATAAACAAATGAAGTCCAAAAAGGTTAGTCAGATTTTGCATTTAAAGAATTTTAATATTTCTTTTAAGGAAACTGAAATTAGTAATAAGATTGATCCTTTCTATCCTGGGAAATAAAATTCCCTTTGTTAGGAAAATGATTGAAATATGTATTGGATCTTAAAATATAAGCAAACTTATAGTTTTTGTATTAATATCAGTGATATTGGAAGGCAACCCCAAAAGACAATAGTGCCCATAAGAATCATGGCTACACTCTCAAAGGAAGGAACTGTGTACTTGATGGTTTGCAATGTGTTCAACTACTGGGTAGATCAGAGACTCAAGGCTCTTAGTAGTGGAAAAGGCCATTAGATCACCTACCCCACCCCCCTACCAGGGCAGAATTCCTCTCTCTATTATGTTCATAAGGACTTTGTTCAGTCTAGTTTTAAAGGTCTTAAGCTTGGAGGCTTTAATCACCTCCTTTAGAAGACTCTTCCCTACTATCATAGGAAGTTATGTCCTTAAGGGAAATTCACTGATACTTAACCCATATTTTACTTGTTATAATTTCCTATTACCCTAATTAATACCTTTCTCTGAGCCTTTCCTTGTGACTCATTCACCATGATCACCTCTTCCTCTGTGGTGTTTTCACCACTCAGATCCCTTGCATGTGGATGGTTATCCTGAGTCTCTAGTCAGTCTTAATAGTTAGGAAATGTTTAAGCCTGTAGTACTAATAAATCAGCTCAAGGTATAATTAGAGGCTTAACTCTGTGAAGAGAAGATGTAACACATTTGTTAATAACATCACTTAGGTCTTTCGAAAACATTCTTGCCTAAAATAACTGAGTCAAATTAGGAACTAGCCTTAAACAAAATGTCAAAATAATGGCTTTCTAAGACATTATGAGTCCAATTCCTTCACAGAGAGCACAGCTAAAATGTTCTGTAGCTTTCTGTTAGTTATTCCACAAGACTAGTTGACTCTTAGCTTTTCTGAAGTTGATTAAAATCCAGATGTGATTAATATTCATCAATGCACTGAATACTTTCATTTAACACCCATATTATCCTTATTTTATAGATGACTACCACTAAGGTGAAGAGAAGTTAAAGTAACATACCCAACACTACCCGGTAGAAAATGACAGGCTCAGGTTATGCATGTATGTTGTTGGACTCCAAATCCTAAACTCTTGAAATGTTATTCACATGATTGTGAGATCATAAGATGGTGGACTTGAGTCTCTCCACCACACTGTGAGGCCTCAGCAAAACATATGCCTTGTATTTTCAGTTGTGCCATGGACCATATTGGCATTAAGAGCAAGCAAGTTCATGGCTGTAAAAAACTTATGGAATTCATATTCATATTCTACACCTGGTAGTAATCCATGGTCCTGCCTAACCCCCACCCAACCAACTTTCCATTGCACCAACCACCTCTGCCCTGTCACAACCACCTCAAAGGGTACCCCATTCATGCACTAGCCTAGGACAAGAAAAGAGGAATGAAGACAAGGAGGGAATGGATTTTTCTGCATTCTCTTCCCATTGCCATCTTTGGGCTCAGCCTTTCCTGAAGTCCAGAAAAGGGAGAACACAACCACTTCTCCATGCAGGGCAGAGGAGAAAAATTCTTCTCTCCCACTCCCCATAACCAATATCTTCTACAGCACTATCCCTATGATTTCCCTGATTCTCGGTTTCCAGGAATTAAAACCCTTGAGTGGAGACTTGTTCACCTCAACAATAGTCACATCAAGGCAGGAAGAAAAAAAGAGCAGGATCCTGGGGCCCCTTTGCTTGGAGGCTCACTCTGAGTCTGGGTTGGAGTATCAGAAGCAAGATGCCTCTGCTGTTTTTCCTTTAAACCTTCACAGAGAAGCACTCAGAATCAGATCTAGGGGTGCACAACCATGATGCAAGGAGCTCGTTTCCCCCACTACAGGTGGGGAGGGATTTGGGCAGGCCTAACCAAGGAAAACTGGTCTTTGCCTGGGTACCCATAACCAAGTGAGCTATAGGGTCTGCCCCACTTCAGTTATATTCTTCTTATCAAACTATCTCCAGATGGGGTTTGTTTGGTCAAGAAATCACATTATGGAAAATTTTGTATTCAAGTATAAATTCTAAATATGAAAAGTGTTAAAACTTATGTAGGGATAATTTCTAAAGGGTGTAAGGTAAGAAGCCCACATATCAAAATTGGTTATAAAAATACCTTAGAGGGGCACCACACTGGAAATTAATAAGTCCACCACAGATTCCTCCTCCCCCCTCTCATCTTTATACCATATTGCAAATTCTTTAAGATAACATCCAGATGAAGTAGTTGACTTATACCTAGGGACTTTGTTACATGAAAAATACATACCCTTAAACACTTAGATTCATTCTTTGTGTGACAAGACTCTGGAATAATGAGAGGCACAAGAGAAATAAGGCAAATGGGAAGAACATATTCATGATTCCAGTTCTTGTTTACTTTAATGCCTGTACTCAATGAGGAGAAAGAAGGTGAAATTGGTGCTTTTCCATTTTTCTCAGTATATTCATTTTTGTCCCAAGTACTTACAGTTGCCTTCTCTTAAGTTAAATGTATGCATGATGCAAGTTTACTGTGTATGACATAGATTATTATTGTTCACCCAAATACCACATAATAGAGTAACACCAACAACATTATGATCTTAATAGCCAACATTCAAATACATTTTGATGACTGGAATCTTAACACTTCATTTTTTACTATTCTTAGGATAGTGAAAACCATATGTAGGGGCTGGGAGATCTGCAATTATGATGTGAAATACCACCAGAAATTATGATTCCCAGTGGTGGACTTGGCCCAGTGGTTATGGCATCCGTCTACCACATGGGAGGTCCATGGTTCAAACCCCGGGCCTCCCTGACCCGTGTGGAGCTGGCCCATGCGCAGTGCTGATGCGCACAAGGAGTGCCCTGCCAGGCAGGGGTATCCCCGCGTAGGGGAGCCCCACGCGCAAGGAGTGCACGTTGTAAGGAGAGCCGCCCAGTGCGAAAGAAAAAATGCAGCCTGCCCAGTAATGGCGCCGCACACATGGAGAGCTGACACAACAAGACGATGCAACAAAAAGAAACACAGATTCCCCTGCTGCTGACAACAGCAGATGCAGACAAAGAAGAAGACGCAGCAAATAGATACAGAGAACAGACAACTGGGGTGGGGGGAGAAGAGGAGAGAAATAAATAAAAATAAATAAATCTTTAAAAATAAATAAATAAATAAATAAATAAATAAATTTTTTTTAAAAAAAATTATGATTCCTTCCTGACTAGGATGTTTGTATTCTATTGGCATCAGGGTAGACTCAAGAGCTGTATTAGCTGATTCCCAAAAGAATTCCATAGCTTTGGTTTGAAATTGCTTCATATTCGTTTACATTTACATTTTTAATTAAAATTGATGGTGAATTGTGAGGTTCTTTTTGTTTATTGTTGTTTTGTTTTTAGGAGGTACCAGGCATTAAACACTGAACCTTGCACCTGGGAAACAGGCACTTACACCACTGAGCTACACCCACTCCCCAGTGGTCAATTTTAATACTAAATTGTGTCCTTATAATTTCTACATTCTGAAGTTTTTATTTATAGTTTGGAATGTTGGCAAGAGGAGAGTAAGAAACAAAAAGAAAGAAAGGAGAGAAAAGGAACCAAGATTTATTGACTGTCTCACATATATTTGAGAAGCCTTATCGACTTAATCCATATAATCTTTTTTTAAAAATATTTATTTCTCCACCCTCCCTCCACCCCCAGGGGTTGTGCTCACTGTGTCTGTTTATTGTGTGCTTGTCTTCCTTTTACGAGGCACCAGGAACGGAATCTGGGAGGGAGGTACCTAATTGCTTGAGCCACCTCTGCTCCCTGCTTTGCTGTGTCTCATTATGTTTTCCTCCTTGCCTCTCTTGTTACATCATCTTGTTGCATCAGCTCACTGCTCCAGTCCATCACATCAGCTCATTGTCTTGCTCATCTTCTTCAGGAGGCACTGGGAACTGAACCCAGGACCTCCTGTGTGGTTGGAGAGAGCACAATCACTTGAGTCACATCCGCTTCCCAGTCCATGTATTCTTTACCTAAAAGGTTTATATTAGTATATTCCTTTTACAAATGGTGTGCACCAGGAAGTTTGTTCCAAAGGCCATGCAGTAATAAATGACTAAGTCCAAAATCAAATACAAGTTTCTCTGACTACAAAGCCCTTCTTTTTTCCACTGATATTAAAGGAAGGAATCTCTACTTTGCTTAATCAAAGAGATGAAGGGGAAAAAATAACTAAGAGTAATTGCAACATGTTTTGCAAGTAAAATACGCTAATGGAGTATTGACCTACTCCATAGGAATTGTGTACCTTATGAACTTTAAGATTCACTAAACCAGTTTTTTGTTGTTGTTGTGCATTTTCTCTTCTTGTCACTCCTAAGTATGCAGTGTTATCTCTTATGTATTGTAACCTGTTCATTTGATTGCTACCTCTAATTCTTCTGCTGCTTGGATAAATGCTCCAAATTAAATTTAATAATTGTTAAATGAGGAGCTAATTCTATTTAAATAAATAAAATTTCAAAAGAGCATGTAAGGGAATTGGATATGGCTCAAGTGATAAGGTCTCCACCTACCATACGGGATGAACTGGGTTTGATACTTGGGGACTTCTGGTAAAAAAGAAGAGAAAATGAGCCAGTGTGGCAATGCAAGCCAAGTGCCTGCACAGTAAGCCAAGTGCCCATGCAGTGAGCTGAGTGCCCATGTGGTGAGCTGAGTGCCTGCATGGCAAGCCAAGTGCCCATGTGAGTGCCCGTGTGGTGAGCTAGTGCCACAAGGTGAGCCAGGGCCCATGTGGTGAGCCAAGTGCTCGCATGAGTGCCTGTGTGGTTAGCCAGTGCCTGTGTGGTGAGCTGAGTGCCTGTGCAGCAAGCTGAGTACCCACACAGTGAGCCAGTGCCCGTGCAAGTGAGTCATGCAGCAAGATGATGACACAACAAAAGAGAGGGATAAAGGGGAGAGTCAAGGTGAAGTGAAGCTGAGCCCAGGAACTGTGGTGGCGCAATTGACAGGGAAACTCGCTCCACATCAGAGGTCCCAGGATTGAATCACAGTGAATCCTAGAGGAGAAAGATGAGAAGAGAAGACAAAAAAGAGAAATAGATACAGAAGATCACACAATGAATGGACACAGACAGCAAAAACAGCAGGGCAGGATGGGGGGGGCGGGGGGAGAAAAAGAAAAAAAATCTTTAAAGAAAAACAGAGTATGTAACTTGACAAACAACCTCAGTGATCACCTCAGTGATCAAGGTTAGCATTAACAGTGATAAACCAGATCGGTGGCGGACTTGGCCCGGCGGTTAGGGCGTCCGTCTACCACACGGGAGGTCCGCGGTTCAAACCCCGGGCCTCCTTGACCAGTGTGGAGCTGGCCCATGTGCAGTGCTGATGCGTACGAGGAGTGCTGTAAAACGCAGGGGTGCCCCCACATAGGGGAGCCCCATGCACAAGGAGTGCACCCCATAAGGAGAGCTGCCCAGTGCAAAAGAAGGTGCAGCCTGCCCAGGAATGGTGCCGCACACATGGAGAGGTGACACAACAAGATGATGCAACAAAAAGAAACACAGATTCCTGTGCCACTGACAACAACAGAAGCGGACGAAGACAATGCAGCAAATAGACACAGAGAACAGACAACCAGGGTGGGGGGGGGGAGGGGAGAGAAATAAAAAAAAAAACAGTGATAAACCATATTGATAATATGTATCCTTATTACAATGGGTTGAAAATAGCACTTTACCTTTGTGGGCTTCCTCCCCAAAACATAACACCAGTCTAATCATGATAAAAATATTAATAGAGGTACATTCTACAAAATATCTAACCAGTACACCACAAAACTGTCAAGGTCATCAAACACCAGGAAAGTCTGCGAAACTGTCACAGCCAGGAGGAATCTAAGAACACAGAACAACTAAATGTAATGTGGTATCCTGGATGGGAACCTGTAAAAGAAAAGGGAATTTAGGTAAAAAACTAAGGAAATCAGAAGACAGAATGGACTACAGTGGATAAAAATGCTTAATATTCATTCATTAATTCTGATAAATGTATCATACTAATGCAAGATGTTAATAATAGGAGGAATGAGGTGGGGGGAATATGGGAATCTCTGTACAATCTTCATAACTTTTCTATTATCTAAAACTGTTCTAAAAATAACCTTATTTGAAAATAACTAAAAAGAGCATGTAACACAGGATTTTACCTCAAATAAATTTCTTAAAATGTGTGTTCTCCTTCCTTTGTTCTCATGTTTCTTCAAAAGTCCCAAGGACATAACAAAAACAGGCATTTTTATTTTACCTCACAGGGAATTTGTTTATCTGGGGAAATTATAATAAGTTGGCCTTGCTCCATCCTGCCTTCAAGAATGGAGACTAAGAAACTGAGGGCCAAGACGTCTGGTCAACTGAGATGGCAGCATAACCTGCTCCAAGGTGCCAATCCCCACAGAACCTTTCAACCACTGGAAAAAAACTGGCAGAGCCATCTTCTTTACAAACTCTGGAAAATATTTAAAGGGTTGCAGTAACTGGGTGAGTGCCGAATCAAGAACAAACAGTTTTAAAATGGTAGGACAAGCTCGTAGCATGCTGGCTGTACCTCCCATCTCCCCCACCCTACTCCCCATTCCCCAGAGCAGTGTAGAGCCAGCCTGTGCTACCACTGTGAGTCCCTAGCCCTGGTCTGGGAGAAGCAGATTAACCCCTATGAGCATACTGCAATGCCTGTATGTCTGTACCAATCTATCATGTAGCAACATGAAATACTGAACCAGGAAATGCATTTCAGGTTCACATTCTCAGAACTTGCCCTGCAGGCAGAAGCAGCTTGTGGACAGCTAAAGAAGTATAAGAAACAATGAAGTCAGAGTAGCCTGTGGCAAAGGATTACCTGCTTTAAGTGACACAATAGAGCATCCAGGAGGGGGAAGGGGTTGGTTTCATAGGCAGTAGAGGGGTCATTCAAATTTCTGTAAACCATAGACATGCCCTATAAGCAATACTAAAAGGAATCTTTCAGACTGAAAGGAAAGGACAATACACAAAGGATTGAAGTGGCATAAAATAATAAAGACCTCCAAATAAAGGTAACATATGGGTAAATATAAATGTCAGCACTAACATATTGTATTTTTGGTATGCAACTACACTTTTTGCTTCTTACAGCTTCTGAAATGTAAATGTATAAAAAGTAATGATAAATCTATGGCTTTGGACATATACTGTAAAAAGATATGATTTGCAAAAAAAAATGAAATGAAAAGGTAGGGAAATGAAGTATATAGGAACAGTATATGTATATGCTATTGAAATTAGGCTGGGATCAATCAAACATGACTGTTAAAGATTTAGAATGTTAACTTGAAACCTCATGGTCATGACAAGGAAATATATGAAAAATATAAACAGAAAGAAATGAAGAGGAACTAAAAAAGTGATAGAGTATAAAAAGTCAATATATTTAAAGAAGAAAGCAGGCAATAAAGGAAGAATAGAGGAGCAAAAAGAAATAAGGCTTTAAAAGACCAAATAGCAAAATGGCAGAAAAAGTCTTGCATTTCTACAGTTACTGTTTTAGTTTGCTTGATACTGCCAATGCAATATACCAGAAATGAGTTGCCCTTTACAAGGGGATTTATTACATTAAAAGCTTACAGTTTTGAGGCAATGAAAGTGTCCGAATCAAGGTATCATCAGAGATGCTTTCTCCCCAAGCTGCAGCTGTGGGCTATCAGGCACAAGGCAGTGTCTACTAGTCTCTGCCTTCTTGTCCAGGCTGTTCCTTTTAGCTTCTGGCTGCTTCTGGCTTCTCTGAGTGTCATTGTTTTAGCTTCTGCCTAACTTTCTCGGCTTCTATGAGATTTTCTCTCTGTCTCTGGGGCCTTCTTTCTGTGCCTGTGGTTTTTTATTCTTCCATTTATAAAGGAGACTTCAGTTAAGAGGATTAAGACCCACCCCAGGTCATACAAGCTAATCAAAGGACTTTGGTTGAGGCAATTTAATCAAAAGCTTTCAACTACAATAAATTTATATGCACAGGAATAGGTTAGCTTTAAGAATAGGATTTTCTGGGGTCCATGAAAGCTTCAAACTGCCACAGTTACTTAAATATAAATGGATTAAACTCTCTAGTCACAAGGAAGAGAATGGCAAAATGGTTAATAAAAGCACGAACCAAATAATGCTGCTGACTAGAGATTCACCTTCAATTCAAAGACACTAGTTAGTCGAAGGCGAAAGGGTAGAAAAAAATATACCATGCCAATAGTAGCCAGACTGGAACTCTGTTAGCTATACTAACATCATGTAAAATACTTTAAGGAAAAACCTGTTACAAGGGACAATGAAGGTTACTATTTACAGATAAAGGGGTCAATTCAACAAGAAGACATAACAATTATAAAAACATAGGAATTTAATGCAGTGGTCCAAACTATATAAAGCAAATATTGACAGATTTGAATGGAGAAACAGCTCTACATTAACAGTTGGAGAATTTAATATATAACTTTCAATGGTGGATAGAACATCTAGACAGAAGATCAGTAAGGAAATAGAAGACTTGAATGATACTCTAAACCAACTAGACCTAATAGACACATATAGACAATTTTCCCAACACCAGCATACTATACATTCTTTTCTAGTAAACATAGATCATTCTCCAGGAAATACCATATATTAGGTCACAAGATAAGTCTCAATAAATTTTTTAAAAATTGAAATCAGACAATGTATCTTTTCCTAACACAATGGAATTAAGATAGAAAGCAGTAACAGAAGGGAAATGGAAAATTCACAAATCGTGGAAATTAAACAACATATTCTTTAATAACAAATAGGTCAAAGAAGAAATTATAAGGGAAATTAGGAAGTATCTTGAGGCAGATGAAAATGAAAACACAACATACCAAAACTTATGGGATATATGAAAGGCAGTGCTGAGAGGGAAATTCATAGCTCTAAATGCTTATGTTAAAAAAGAAGAAAGCTCTCAAATCAAAGACTTCTTAGCAGGGGGTTCTAGAAAAGAAGAGCAAGCTAAACCCAAAGTGAGCAGAAGGAAGGAAATAATGATTAGAGTGGAGATAAAAGAAATAGAGAATTAAAAAAAGAGAGAAATAAACAAAACCAAAAGTTGGTTCTTAATTTGTATTAAAATTGATTGTAAATATTTGGAATGGGATAGAGGTGATGATAACACATTAGAGTGAATGTAATTAGAAGCACCAATATGGGAGTATGATTATAGTTGAAAGGGAAAGTTTAGGGCTGTGTATGTCACTAGCAGGGGAGCAGAAGGATGGAACAAGAAACTGTATAATATAGTGAACCCTGTAGTGGACTATGAGTGTGGTTAATAGTACAAATATAAGAATGTTCTTCCATGAATCGGAGCAAACGTACATTAACAGTATAAGATGTTAATATTAGGGTGGTATTTGGGCAAAAATAAACCTAAAACAAACTATTGACTGTAGTGAATTATAATATATTAATATTATTCATTACTTGTATAAAAAGGTAATTATTCTAAGTAACAGAAATCAGACACAAAGTACTGCATACTGCATGACTCCATTTACATAACTTCTAAATATAAATAAATTTATGAAGATGGAATTAGGTTATTGGCTATATAGCCAGGGTTCTCTAAGAAAACAGAATCAACAGGCAATATCTGTAAATAGTATGAGGTTTTATAAGAGTCTCTCATGTGACCACGGGGATGCACAAGTCCAAGTTTGGCAGGAAGGCTGCAAACCAGGGGCTCCAATGAAAGTCCAATAAAAGTCCTTGATGAGTTTCCAGGAAAAGCTGGCTGTCCAACGAAGAGCTGGGAAATTCTCTCTGAAAGCTGAAATCACTCCCCCTTTTAAGGCATTCTACTTATTGGATAAAGCATCACTTATAGCTGACAACAATCTCCCTGGTTGATGCAGATGTAATCAGCCATCTATGCATCAAATTCACTGATGACTAATGCCCATAAATGCCATTGTATTATAATTAACCCAGTGCTTCCTTGACCAAACAACTGGACATAATTACCTGGCTGAGTTGACACATTAGCCTAAAAATCCATCATACAGGGGAGGGATGGAGAGATTGACAGGTGACTGCTAAGGGATTTTTCTTTTGGAGTAATGAAAATCCTGTAATATTGATTGCAGTGATGAATGCACAACTCTGTGATTATATCCAAAGCCTCTGAATGTACATTTTAGATGGATTGTATGGTATGTGAATATCTCAATAAAATTGCTTTAAAAAAAAAAAAAGATTGCTTCTTTAAAAAGATCAATGAAATCAACAAACCTGTAGCTAGACTGAAAAAAGAAGAGAGGATGCAATTAGCTAATATTAAAAATGAAAAGGGGCTATTATTACCTACCCCACTGAAAGAAAAAGACTATAAGAGGATACTATGAATAAACATGTGACAACAGCTTAGAAAACCTTGATGAAAAGGACAAATTCTTAGAAACATACAAACTACCTAAACTGATAGAAGAGAAATAAAATATCTCAACAGACCAATAACAAGCAAGGAGATTGAATCGGTAATGAAAAACTTCCCAACAAATAAAAGCTCAGGATGAGATGGCTTCCACGAAGAATTTTACCAAACATTCCAAGAAGAATTAACATCAATTCTGCTCAAACTCTTCCTAAAATATTGAAGAGTAGGGAACATCCCTAACTCATTTTATGAGGCCAATATCATCCTAATGCAAAAGCCAGATAAAGACACCACAAGAAAAGAAAATTCAGACCAATATCCTTTATGAATATAAATGCAAAATCCTCAACAAAATACTGGCAAATTGAATCCAACAGCATACTAAAAGATTATATGGGGAAGCGGACATGGCTCAACTGCTAGAGCTTCTGCCTACTACACGGGAGGTCCAAAGTTCGAACCCAGGGCCTCCTGGCCCGTGTGGTGAGCTGGCCCACATGCAGTGCTGACACATGCAAGGAGTGCTGTGCCATGCAGGGGTGTCCTCTGTGTAGGGAAGCCCCACACTCAAGGAGTGCGCCCCACATTGAGCTGCCCTGTGCGAAATAAAGTGCAGCCCGCCCAGCGGTGGCACTGCGCACACAGAGAGCTGACACACCAAGATGATGCAACAAAAAGAGACACAGATTCCTGGTGCCACCGGGAATGCAAGCAGCCACAGAAGAACACACAGTGAATGAACACAAGAGAGCAGACAATGGGAAGGGGGGGGGATATAAATAAATCTTTTAAAAAATGATTATATTATCCTTATATAGAAAATTCTGAAAATCTACAACAAAGATAATAGAACTAATTAATGAATTCAGCAAAGTGGTGGGGTACAAGATCAACACCTCCAAAACCAGTAGTGATTCTATACTAGCAATGAACAATATGAAGAAGAAATCAAGTAAAAATTCCATTTACAATAACAGCTAAAGGGATCAAATATCTAGGAATAAATTTAAATAAGAATGTAAAAGACTTGAGCATGGAAAAATACAAAATGCTGCTTTGAAAAAAGTCAAAGAAGTTCTAAATAAATAGAAGGACATCCCGTGTTCCTTGACTAGAAGATGAAATATCATTAAGATGTCAATTTTACCCAAAGTGACTTTACAGATTCAACATAATACCAATCAAAATTCTAACATCCCTCACAGAAATGGAAAAGCCAATCATGGCAATTTATATGATAAGGCACTTTAAGTTGCCAAAGCCATCTTGAAAAAGAATAATAAAGTTGGAAAACTTACTTTCCAATTTTAAAACTTATTTCAAAGCCACAATAATCAAACAGCATGGCACTAGCACAAAGACATATATAGATCAATGGAATCAGATTAAGAGCTCAGAAATAATGTTTCAAGTCTATGACCAATTGATTTAAAATTTTTTAATTAGTGAAATTGTAGGTTTACAGAAAAATCATGTAAAAAACACGGCATTCCCAAATAACCCCCTCCCTATTATTAACACTTTGTATAGTGTGGTACCTTTGTTACAACTGATGAAAGAATATTATAATTATAGTATTAACTATAGTCCATAGTTTACATTAGGGTGTATTTTTTTCCAATATACCTTGCTATTATTAACACTTTGCATTAGTTTGGTACATTTTTTATAATTCATGGAAGGATTTTAAAAAATAATTTTACTATTAACTATAGTCTATCATTTACAATAAGGTTCACTGTGTTGTACAATCCTATATTTATCTTTTAATTTCTATTCTAGTAACATATATATAACTTCAATGTCTCCTCTTAACCACGTTCACATATATAATTCAGTGCTGTTAATTACACTCACAATGTTGTGCTACCATTACGACCATTGATTTTCAAAACTTCATGATTAACCCAAATAGAAATTCCAAAAATTAGGCCTTAACTCATCATTCCCTCCCCTCAACCCAACCTCTTGTAACTTATAGTCTAGATAATAACTCTATGGGAAATTTTTCATTACTCTATTCTAATTATTTCCTATCAGTGAGATCATATAATGCTTGTCCTTCCATGTCTGGCTTATTTCACCAAACATAATATCTTCAAGGTTGACCTGTGTCATCACATGTATGAGGACTTCATTCCTTTTTATGGCTAAATAATATCCCATTGTCTGTATATACCACATTTTGTATATCCATTCATCAGTTGTTGGACCCTTTGGTTGCTTCTAGCTTTTGGCAATTGTGAAAAATGCCACTATGAACACCAGTATGCGGATATCTGTTCAAGACCCTGGTTTCAATACTTTTGGTTATATACCTAGCAGAGGGATTGTCAGGTCATATGGTAATTCTATATAAACAATCCAATTAAAAATTAGTCAGAAGACTTTAATATACATTTCTCTAAAGAGGACATACCAGTAGGCAAAAAGGCATACAAAAGATGTTCAACATCATTAGTCATTATGGAGATGCAAATCAAAATCATAGTAAAATACCACTGGGGAGCAGGTAGAGTTTAGTGATTTGAGTGCCTGCTTCCTACATACAAAGTCCTAGGTTTGATCCCCGATCCCCAGTATCTCCTAAATATATATATATATATTTTTTCACACCCACTAGAATGGCTACTATTTTTTTTTAATGGAAAAAAGAAATGTTGGATAGGATGTAGAGAAATAGGAAATTCATTCATTGCTTGTGGAATATAAAATATTGCGGCCAATGTGGAAAATAGTTTGGCACTTCCTCAGAAAGTGAGTTTAGAATTACAATGTGACTTGGCAATACCCAAAAGATTTGAAAGCAGGAACTCAAAGAGAAGTCTGTATACTGATGTTCACAGTGGCATTTTTCACAGTTGCTAAAAGATAGAAGCAACTCAAGTGTCCATCAACAGATGAATGGATAAATAAAACGTGGTATAGGTATATGCATACAATGGGATATTATTAGGCAATAAAAAGGAATAAAGTCCTGACACATTCAACAACATGCAGGAACCTTGAAGATGACATGTTGAGTGAAATAAGGCAGACAAAAAAGAACACATACTGTAAGTTCTCACTGATAGGAGATAATTAAAATATGGAAATTCATAGAGTTAGAAACTAGAATACAGGAGCCCAGAGGGTAGGGAATGGAGAATCATTGCTTAATTTGTACAGAGTTTCTGTTTGAGGTGATGGAAAAGTTTTGGTAACACATGATGGTGAGAGCAGCACAATACTGTGAATGTTATTAACACAAATGAATTACATATGTGAGTGCAGTTAGGGGGGCACATTTTAGGTTATATACATGTTGCTAGAATAAAAAAATTTTAAAAATTACCATAGGACTGTGCAACACAATGAACCCAAATGGAAACTATGGACTATTGTTAATAATACAATTATAATATATTCTTTCACCAATGTAAGAAAGCTACCATACTAATGCAATGTGTTAATATTAGGGAAAACTGCATGTGCTGGTGGGGTGGATATATAGGAACTATATTTTTTACATGATCTTTCAATAAACTTACAACTTGTCTAATGAAAAAAAAAACCTCAGGTTTATTTTTTCAGGTTTGTTATTAATTATGATCTTAAAAATCTTTTTTTTTCCATTTGTAAAAGATATAAAATTATACCTCATAGGAGACTTATAAAGTTTAATTAAATGACATAGAAAAATAGATTATGCATAAAATGCATTACTTTAGCAATAACATTCTAGTATTGATGTATTTAAAACTATCAGTGTTCATCAATTTCAAGTGCTGGCCAGAAGATTTGACTTTCCTGTCAAAGAGTCATATAATGATTTTGTTCCTTTGTTGAATTTTCATCATACAAATGAGCAAGTGCTAAATCTTTACTTAAATAACAGAACATGCTGACACAAGTTGAGGAACAAATTTCAGAGTCCACACCCTGGCTCCAACTCTGTTTTAAAAGTCCAGGACATAGTGTAACTCAGCTTGCAAGTCATTGTTTCATGAATCAACCCCTCAATGCTAGCAAAAATTCCTTAGCAACCTACTGTGTTGTTTTAAGGTAAGAGAAGACATTTAAGGTAGGGAGAAGACATCAAGGCCACCTCATGTACAGACTTGCCTTGCCCAGGACATAGGGAATTTTGCTTTGCTTGGAATCAGCCTCAGAATTCAGAATTAAGCCACCTTCAGCTTACTTTTCTAATATCCTAAAATTTGCATGTATTTCATAAGATCCTAGGTGCTTGCTTTCATATTTGTGTGTGCCTTGCCTTTGCTCACCATCAGTATGCAATAAGAATCTTCTGGTCTTATTCCTTAGTCTGAAGTTGTTATGTGACACCTTTTGGCTTACTCTCAGATCTTGTTCCTGAGAGTGAAACTCGAAAGAAAAAATACGAAAAACATTGATTTGGTTCCTATTTGTGGGCAATATTTTTTTTGCAGAACATTCAAGTTGGTATTCCCAAATCCAGTGGGCTTTACAAAATGGAAATCACCCCCCGTGAACGTGTTATTGGAATAATTACATCCTTATCTGGAATTCCTCCAAGTGTTGAGTAGTTGTTCAAATGGTATACTAATAAAGGAGAATTTGACTTCACATTTTATTTCTATCATTTGACTTATGAGAGCACCTAAAAGAATTTTATGGAATATAAACGTGACTCTGAAACAAACTTATAAAGCTCTGTGGCTTGGTTTCTAAATTTATTATCACCTCTCCACTGAGAAATTGTGTCTAGTAGGATGCAAAACTGGTGAAGAATTTCCACAGACCCAAAACCTAATTTAAAAGAGTTTAGGCTTATTATTCATAAAGTCACCAGAAAAATTTAGTGATTTATAATGAAAACTCTTTATAACAAGAAAATGAGTTTTGTTCTCCCTCCAGATATATACTTCAGAAAAAGATTAAGGACAGCAGTAGACTCAGTGCAATAGAACCAGGAAGTATAGGGAAGAGTCTGTTTTTAAGATGAGAGAACCTGCTGAAATTTCCTCTTATAATCATGGTACTACAGGGCTATATTTGCCCAGGAAACTGAATATTCCTGTCACTAGTCAGAGTGTTCTTAGATATAGGACATACCAAAAAATTCTTAGGCTGTAATTCTCTTTTTCTGGATGTTATATGAACCTACACCTTCAGAAGTCTAAATCTCCAACCTACTGCAACCCTCTCACTGCCTTTGGACTATGTCAGCATAGTGTTTTATGTTCCATTTACTTGACTTCCTGAGAAAAGGAAGCATCCATATGTACTAATTAGAGTCAGTTCCATGGTAGGACTTGCTTTTTTTTTGGCTTAGTTTCTAGCATTCATCTTATTTTGGCCTGTGTGGGAACAACGTACCTCATTTCACATTTCAAATGTATATTTATATATTTAGTTGAATGGGTTCCATAAACACAAAAATGTTATTATAGCATTACAAAAGAACACCATATGGTATGAACATTCCTTTTGTTTCCCATCCCATATACATGAAAGAGAGAATTAATATAGGTTGACATAATAGTAGTGAACTTCATACTTTGTTACATACAGTAAATGATGGAGTACATGTGAAGAGACCTACCTATAGTCAGTCATCACTGATCTGGAGTTTTAATTTAGAGAACATTTGCTTTGTTCTATGAACTTGTCAGAATCATCCAGAGAGGAAAAAATATTATAATTAACATTTACATACTACCCTCAGTTTCTGTAACACATTCACTTAATTCTTAAAAGGATCCTGTGAGGAAAAAGTTATGCTGGGACAACTGGATATCCACATGCAAAAGAATGAATTGTGGCTCCTACCTCACACCATATACAAAAATTTATGCAATGTAAGAGCTAGAACTATAAAATTCCTAGAAGAAACACTGGAATAAATCTTCATGACCTTGGATTGGGCAATGGTTTCTTAGATGTGACATCCAAAGCACAGGCAAAAAAATTAAAAATTGGACCTCATTAAAATGAAAACTTTTGTGCCTCATAGAAAAGCTTCAAGAAATTGAAAATACATATCACACATCTGATAAGAGATTTGTATCTATATTTTTTAAAACTTCCAATTCAATAATATTGATAATAATAAAGATAATAATAAGACAAATAATACAATCAAAAATGACAAAAGATTTGAATGGTCATTTCTCCAAAAAAGATATACAAATGGGTAATATCACATGAAAAGATGCTCAACATCATTAATCATTAGGAAAATGAAAATCACAACCACAGTGAAATACCACTTCATACTCACTAGAATCTCTGTAATCCAAAAGACAGACATGTCTGCTTAGGATGTTGAGAAACTGGAACTCTCATACTCTACTGGTGGGGATATAAAGTGGTTCAACACTTTAGCAGTTCCTCAAAAAGTGAAACAGAGTTACCATATGACACAGCAATTGCACTCCTAGTTATATCCCAAGAGAAATGAAAACATATCAACCTCAAAACTTGTAACTAATGTGTTACTCATTATGTTGTGCTATGGTATTACTCATAACAGGTTCGGTTCCAGTGCCTCCTAAAGAGAACGAGCAAGACAGTGAGCTGCCGCGACAGGCTGGCGCCATAAGCTGATGCAACAAAATAAGGCAATGAGATGAGGCAGCGAGATGATGCAATGAAGAAACACAGCGAGGAAACATGAGGGACGCAACAAGCGGAAAGTGGAGATGGCTCAAGTCATTGGGTACCTCCCTCCCACATGGGAGGTTCCAGGTTCAGTTCCCGTTTCAGTCCCGTCTTCCTAAAAAGAAGACGAACGGAGAGCAAACAGCGAGTGCAAATAACAAGGGGTGGGGTTGGGGGAGATAAAGTAAATCTTTAAAAAAAAGTATCTAACTGAATGTCCGTCAACTGGTGAAAGGCTAAACAAAACCTAGTATAACCATACAATATAATATTATTTAACCATAAAAAAGGAATGAAATACTGATAGATGCAAAAACATGATGGGCCTTGAAAACATTATTTTATGTGAAAGAATTCAGACACAAAAGGGCACATATCATATGATTCCATTTACATGAAGTGTCCAACATAGGCAAATCTATAGAGACAGAAAATCAATGAGTTATTGTCACGGGCTAGGGGGAGAAGGAAATAAGGAGTGACTGCTAATGGGGATGCAGTTTCTTTCAGGGTGATGGAAATGTTCTGGAATTAGAGAGTTCTGATGGGTGCACAACTCTGTGAGTACAATAAAAAACAACACTGAATTGTATACTTTTAAAAGGGTAAATTTTATAACATGAATTATATATCAATAAAGCTATTATTAAAAAAAAAAAAAGACCAATCCTGTAAGGTAAGTAGAACTACCTATAGTTTAAGTAAAGTATGGTTCACAAAGGCTGAATGACTTGATCAAGATTTTAGGGTGGTGGTATAGTACTTTGAGACCAATGTTTCTCATAGTGTGATCCCCAGCCCAGCAGCATCTGTATCACTCAGAAACTTCTTAGAGAGGCACATTTTCAGGTTACACCCCAGATCTACTGATTCAGAATCTCTGGACGTGAGACCAAAAATCTGTGGTTTTCCAAGCCCTGTAGGTGATTCTGATGCACATCCAGGTTTGAGAACCACTGGGTTAGTTACGGTTCTGAAAGCCTCATTGCTCTTCCACTTACTAGATTTGTAGCCTTAGGCAAGTTTCTTAACTTTTCTGTGTCTTGAATTATTCATCTGGAAAAATGGTTTTCACTGGGTTATTGTGGAAACTAAATGTTTTAACATGGATAACATGCTTGAAAGTTAGCTTGCCACTTTGTGAGTATTCAGTAAGTGCCAGCCATTGTTATGCAATAGTACTGAGCTAATCTTAGACTCGAACGCAGAATCCTCTAACTCAGCAGAATGTGAGCTATACATTAAGTTTAAATTTTCAAGTAGCCACATAAAAAAAGAAAAAAGATACAAAAGAAATTAATTTTAGTAATATATTTTATTTAACCCAATATGTAAAAAATATCATTTCAATACACAACCGATATAAAAATTTGTGAGGTATTCTACATTATTTTTTTCCTACTAAATCATCAAAGTCCACTATCTTTGATACGTAGAGAACACCTCAATTAAGACGATGCACATTTCAAGGCTCAGTAGCCACATGCTGTGATCACTTTACTCTCCAAAGTTCCTAAACCTTCAGGAATATGGTCTCTGCCAGAAGATTTTCACGAATCATCCTTTCTTACCCATGTCCCATCTTGACAGGTGATGCTTCACTGTAGATGGACTTCCCTTTGACCCAATGCCTCTGCTTCACATTGTTACACAAGTATGATCTGGTAAATTACCCAAGAAGAATGTTAACGGAGTAACATATTAGGTGGCAGCCTCTTATGTGTTGTTCATTGTTGTAAGTCTAGAAAATGGGCCTGGTACACAGCAGGCACTAAAAAACATTTTTTTTCAATTAATGAATGGACATTAACGGTGCTTGTATAACTTAACCTTCAATTTTATAACCATTTTCCAATCTCTTTAAACATCTAATAATTCCTTTAATATTGTCTTTACTTCTCACAGCAGACCCATCTTTGTCTTCACAATTGATTTTACAAACTTCTAGTTCCTTAAAAATATTTATCAAACCCCCAGTAGAGATGAATGAGTGGCTGGAACAATTTCCCAGAGAGGTTGTGACACCTTATGTGAATCAGCTTCCTCACTGACTTCCTAGAATTCTAGCTGTGAGATGCGGTGGGTAGTTTACTCAAAGTAAAAGATGAGGTCTTAATAACAGCCTACGAGGCCTCCCTGACCTCATCTCACAATTTTCTTCCCCATCCTCGCTCCCCTCTGGCCATATTGGCTTCCTTCCTTTTCCTCAAACACACCAGGCTTGCTCCAACCTTCCTACTTTGCTCTACAGGTCCTGTTTGCTTAGAATGCTCTTCCCCAATAGCCACTTGGCTAACTCCTTTCCCATCCTTCAAGTCTTGCTCAAATATCTCTTCTTCACCGTGAGTTCTACCTGACTGCACCTGCTCCATATACCCACCCACATTACCCATCTTTCTTACCTTGCTTTTTTACCCTCCTTTGCACTTAACCACCTCTTAAGATATGATATGGTATGCTTTGCTGTTTATTGTTCCCCTCTAGAGAAGTATCCCAACCTAGAATAGTGGCTAGCATATAGTAGATGCTCCATAAGTATTGTGGAATGAATTACCTCACTCATAGTCCAGGGTATTTAATATATCTTTTCTCTCTTACTTTTTAAAAAAGCCCACGCTAGTTTTAGCATCAATTGGGACGTTTTACAAGTGAGTCTGAGAAATTGAACTCTCCCAACCTGTTGGTTGGGCTTTCTCAGTGAAGGGTCCTGTCTCAGAATTTATTCCTCTGGGCAGGTTGCCAGAGCTGAAGCTGTCTTCTTTGGGGCATGATGCAAGATTTAGGGGCTTTTCTAGGGAGGGGCGTGTTTCCATTTTGGCTGACTTTATTGTTTTGTCTGGGGCTTTATTCTTGTGTTGAGTTTTATTTGTCTAAGTTTATCAAGCAATTTAGCAACTATTCTTCACATAGCTATGGAATAGTAGAAATTAGAGCTGGAAAAGACCTCATGGTTGATCCAGTTCATCCCCTTGCCATTGAAGTCTCGCTCTGCACAATACAATGTCCATGGCTTTGTTCAATGAGGTTTTAAGTATCCTCAGAGATTCCTTTGGGCACCCATTCAACTAACCTAATACTCTTTAACAATTAACAAGAATTCCTGATGTTTTGTCTAAACTTTCCCTTGCTTATTTTCATTTCTTTTCTCCTATTTATAGTCCATGGTAGCAAGCCCTTTCTCTGCTAGGATTTTATACCTTTCAGAGAAGTGTGAACTTTACATTTCTGCTCTATTGGTTCTTTAGCCAAACCATGTATGTGCTCATACCTTAACCATTCTCCATTCTTTCTAATTTTGCTTTTTGAATTCCTTCCAACTCTTCACCTTGATTTGCACTAAGTGTGGTTTCACTAGTCACACATTATACGACTATACATGCTTTTCTTTCTGAAACTTTAAGACAAAGCACTGCCATCTGCCATTTGAAATTGCAAATATATCCAATTTACTGCCATAATCAGCCTAGGGTGTTATTTTATTCATCAGAATGTTAAATAAGGCTTGTGCAAAGCGATTCACTTAACTTGACTTTATAGCTTTGTCAGTAATCATGTAATATCAGACATCTCACCTAAGCCCTTTGCACCTTATTTTGTATGGTTGCAAAAGGAGAGACCAGCAGCTGCTTCATACTTCTTTGCTGTATGTCATCATATGAAAATAAATCTTCCAGAGATTAAAAACAAACAAACAAAAAAACCTTGCTTTCCTAGGATGTGGCTCAAGTAGTTGAGCACCTGCTTTCCACATGGGAGGTCATAGGTTCAGTTCCCAGTGCTTCCTAAAAACAAAAAGAAACAAACAAGCACACAAATGAAATCCATTCATGGGAGCCAATGTCGTTCAGTGGTTGAGGGCCAGCTTCCCACATATGAGATCCAGGGTTCAATACCAGGCCCCGATACCTCAAAAAATAAAATAAAATAATATTAAATTTAAAAATATTATGAAGTTCAAGTGCTACTTTTTTTCTGGTTTCCAGTAATATATGCTAAATCAAAGCATCTCAAACCATTTGCTAGTACACTAAAAATCTGAGAAATTCCCAAATGCTAGAGACTGATTTTTGCAAGGTACAAAATTGCATGAGAGGACAAAGAGGCAAAGTCAAACTGCTCTAACAGTCTAAGTGTTTATACTCACTTTCTGTGCTTATCTTGTCTTGGATGGACATTGCCCCTGAACCCCACCTCGAGTGGCCCTATGCCAGAAAATCTTATTCCTCACCTTCAGACTCAGGTTTTTCTTCAGCAAAAAAATGTGTCTCTTCTAAAGATTACATTATGCTTGCTTTTGTTTTTCAGCTTGTTTTCTACTTCACTTCAATATCAACTTTTAAAAATAGACAAACCAATCAATTAATCATTACCCTCAAACACTGGGTTATATGTTTCCCATTTATTTATCCTCACTTGTTTCACGGCATGGTAATTCCTAATTTATTTCAAAAGACCAAACCTGAAAAAAAAAAAAACTTTTATGAGAGAGAGAGACAGTTTCTTGGAGCTTACATGGATTCGTGAATTACAGGATGGTCTCTCAGTGCAGCCATGCCTATGGCTCCACTTCTCAAACTGTCAGGCATCTCTGGCAATCCTGACCAAAATCCAGGGCCATGCTGATAGCAGGCAGAAATCCTTCCAATCTGAAGGAAGGTTAAAAACCAAACAAAATAAATAAACAAGCAAAAACACCCAAGCACTTATTCCACCCTGCCTGGCACACTGCCATCAACCTGTATTTTTTGGATTTAAGACAGATTATATGACAGTAATAATCAAAGTAGTTATTACATAAGCTGGTTATGGGATGCCATGTGCTTTCAGTCGGCCTGCTTTTAGTTTGCAGAGAAGAACAATTTAGAATTTTAGCACTCCTTTCTGAAATAGACTTCTCTTATTTTTAGTTGGTTTTAATTACTTTAGGAGGGAATGAAATAAAAATATACTGAAACTTCATTTTTCCAGGGAATTAAAAAAAATAAAGTTTATGGGAAACATGAAATGTGGGGAAATATTAAATACAGTAAACTGCATAAATGTACTTTGTTTCACATTGGGTTTTTTATGATCAAAAAGTCTATTCCAAGAAAAAGAAAAATTGAAACTTGAGCAGTTGTAAGCTTGTTTTTAAAATAAATAAAATGAGTTCCTGCTGGTATGAGAACATTGATAAAGTCACAACTCCTAGTGAAGGTACAACAGAGTACTAACATTCATAAGAGCATAGGATGTGTGAGAGAGATGTTGACAGGTAGAAACTTTAAGTGCAGAACATTTTACACGGTTTTAAGGATTTGTTACAAAAGTATATATATGCACAAGCCAATAATAGAGAGAATATATAGAAATAATTTCAGATGAAATTTTTCTTTACACAATTTCCCAAGTGTAAGCAAGTAGTCAATGTAGATTAATCACTAATGAATCTAACAAAGTGAACAGGTTATTAGCTCCTAAAGCTAGTTATTTTGCTTTTCAGAGGTTTCAATATGCCAGATGTTTCATAAAAATAGTTTTTATGCTTTAAAGTGATTTATGAAGCTAGGATGCCCAACTTTTATTTCTGATAAAATTTAAGAGTTAAAAACCGTTAACAAATAGAATTTGCAGTTCAGTTAGCAGTCACTGAATTTGAAAAGAGTTCTTAAAATGCTCCTCTTCAGAGCCATTCTCGTTCCCATAGAAACCAATGCGAGATCCTTGAAAACAAGGTAAGTTCTAAAATAATCACCATTATAAATACCCATTATATAAATGTAAATACAGGCAATTGAAATGATTTAGATGATTTTGAAATTGCATATCATTTCCCAAACCATAATGATTCCTTCAGAGTGGTTCTTGTCTGTCATATAAATACAGCATTTACAAAATGTTAAAAATTCTTATGATTTACTTGTGAGACCATAATCGCTTTTTTCAGCAAGTCTTGGGCATGCAAATATCGATTTTCGAACACGTATTTTAGTGTCAGATGGGTCTTTTTTTGGCTGGGCGTTTACTTTGACGGAGATTAAGTACTTATTAGCATTTGGATCTTATATAACCCTTTTCTTCATGCATTATTAATTGCTTTACAGTGAGCTCTAGATACTTTATAGGTTTATTTTGCAATTATGATTTTTCACATTTTTATTTACTCAAACATTTTGTCATGATAAAAAAGTGAAGAAAGTTTCTTTAGTTGAGATGTAATAAAGTATTCAAAATATTAATGAAGATACAGAAGCTGTTCACAGATATATGTAAAAGTTATAAGAACTAACCCCCCTCTCCCCACCAAATGTTTTAAGGAGAAAGAATCTTGAAAGGAACACTTCCTACAGTGCGCAGTAAACATTTGTACTACTTTAATACGGCTGTTAAAGGAACCTCAAGTTGTAGACTAGTCACACAATATCGTTAGCCAGATCAATTTTCAGAAACTTGGATGTTTCTTTTTACTTTGATTTGATCTAAACTTCTGCTTCTTCATATGTGGTCTTCAGACCAGTGGCATTGGCATTACCTGGGAAATGGTTAAAAATGTAGACTCTCAGCTCCCACTCCAAACCAACTGAATCAGACTCTGTATTTAAACATGATCCTCAGTGATGTGCATGCATATTAAAGTTTAGAAGCATAGTCAGTCCTAAATATTTGCCCCCAGAAAATTTTGTATAAATTGTATGCCAGATGAACTGAAAGAAAATTTAACCCACTAGGACATAAACTCCAGGAGGACAGAGACAGTGTGCACACCAGGCATCTGCCCAGGGGCTCAGAACAGGTTACATAACCAATGTTAAATAATTTAGTGGAAAGAGAATGAAAAATATCCCTTTACCTTATTTCAAAAATAGCATTTTATAACGTTTATGTTTTAAAAAATGGTTTTGCATTTTATTTTTAATCTTCCCCGTACCCCCCCCTTCCTAAATAGTAAACATTCATCATATTAATTAAGGTTTAGAGCTTGCTGCAGGTATCCAGAGTTCACTTTTTTAAAAAATCCTCAAGATCTGTTTCAGAGAAAAGTTGTCAAATTTCAAAGATCTGGAAAGAATAAAAATTTCAGTAGGGAGCTATGGATTTATATGAACTAAGGTATGTTCCATAAGAGAAATCCCAGTTTTGCTCTATAACATCCCATCCTTATACACTTCCCTTTCTTCATTTCTATTGCTGCAAACTGCATACGGTCTGGTTTGGCCCTTTACAATTTCCCTTTTCTCCTAATGCAATTGCATTTTCATATATCCCAAATGTATGTCGAATTTTGGTGCTGGTGTTAGCACCTAAATGTTATGAACTGGTAGGGGGAGAGAAGGGTCCTGAAGAATGCGATAGACCAGTTTTATGATTTAATCTCACCTAGGACCTGCCCTCTGGAGATTCAAAGAGAAGCTACAGTAAATGGTTGAGTTCTGGAGACTAGAGAAGGCACATGAGAAGATACCCATAGCATCCAGCACAGCAAATGTTCAGTACTTTGTGATGATACACATTGAGGCAGTTGGAAATAAACTTCTTTTCTAACCTTGAAGGGTTTTATGCATTGCTAGAGTGTGAATCAGCATTATCACTCTCCTTCCTATTCCAAACTACAACTACTTATTGTATATTTACCTCACGGCAGGCACTCTTCTGAGTGATTTTCATGAAGTAGTTCATTTAATCCTCACAGCACTTTATGAGGAAAGTAAATTTATCATTCTCAATTCAAAGATGGGTAAACTTATACATGAGGGAAAGTACTTTCCTAGGGACAAACATCTGGTAAGTAGCAGAACCTGAGTTTGAACTGGAGGCCCAGTTTTTTACATCTTCTGAAAGGATGTCATAGAAACTTGGGATGTACGTCTCCTAGCTCACCTCTACATGGCTGGCTAATTAGCTTTGTCCTCTTCAAGTAAAAATCAAGGTACCTTTGAAACTAATCTTTCCTCCAGATATCAGTCATTTTCTACCTAGATGTAGATACAATAAGGTTAACCTGATGTGATTCATTCTGCCTAGTTGTTCCATGTTATCACTCCATGGTAAACTTAAGAATGTAGGTATTTATGATGTAACTAATATCATATGGATCCCTAATGGAACTTTGAGGGAAAGAAACGATATGCTTGAGACAAATGGAATCATCTATTATAAAATATACCCTAATACTGATTTCCTAACCATAAAATTAATTATATTCAACCAGTTACAGATATGATATAATGTGTAGGTAAAGGCATAGTTTTGACTACAAATGCTTCTCACTTGAGTTGTGGAGAGTTTTCTAGAGAGCTATGTCAGTCCTAGGGTTCGATTTTCTTCTTCATTCTTCCTTGTTGCCCTGTGCACATCTGTCTACATTTATGTGTTTTGGCTATTTTCCTGCATGTGTGTTTATGTTGTTGTTTTTTTAAAAAGATTTATTTATTTATTTATCTATCTATCTATCTATTTATTTATTTAATTTCTCCCTGCCCGCCCCCCCCCCAGTTGTCTGTTTTCTGTGTCTATTTGCTGCGTCTTCTTCTTTGCCCGCTTCTGTTGTTGTCAGCGGCATGGGAATCTGTGTTTCTTTTTGTTGTGTCATGTTGTGTCAGCTCTCCGTGTGTGCAGCGCCATTCTGGGCAGGCTGCACTTTCTTTCCCGCTGGGTAGCTCTCCTTACGGGGTGCACTCCTTGGGTGTGGGGCTCCCCTACGCAGGGGACACCCTTGCGTGGCACAGCACTCCCTGCGTGCATCAGAACTGCGCATGGCCCAGCTCCACACGGGTCAAGGAGGCCCAGGGTTTGAATTGCAGACCTCCCATGTGGTAGACAGACGTCCTAACCACTGGGCCAAGTCTGCTTCCCTGTGTTTATGTTTAAGTGTTAGAAAGAAATGATTCTGGGAGTTCTTCTGTCAACTGGCTGCCTCTCTGCACAGTGGCATGGGCTAATTCCTGTCCTTTAAGAAAGCCTTTAGGATATAGTCGCTCCATCACTTCTTATCTCTGTGACTTGGCTTACTACCAACCTCTCTGTGCCTCAATTCCCTCAAGGGTAAATGGGTTTAAAATTGTACTCAACTAATAAGGCTGTTGTGAAGAGAATTAAATGAGTAAATACACAAAAAGAACTTGGCACAGTGCTTGGTACAAAGTGAGCATTAAGCAAATGCGTGTTATCTGTTATCATCATTGTTGTTACGTTGGGGACTGACTTCCTTGCAACATATCACCAAAACATCATCTAGGAAACAAAACCCACACTTGGAGAATTTAGGGTTGTAGGAGGGAATCTGAGACATCTGAAATTTTCAGTACTTTATTTAATAATAGCCAACGTGTATTGATTAATTACTTATGTGCCAGGCATTGTGCGATGTATTTTATATACATAATTCCATTTAATTTTCACTATAATTCTGCAAATAACTAAAATTTACTTCAGAGAAAATAAGGAATTTGCCTAAGCCCATTGTTTAGAAGGAATCCAGCCAGGATTTATATCCTGATCCCTCAAATACACCTTCTTTCGTGCTTAATTTAATTAAGCAATAATACCTGTAACACTTTAATAGCTATCATTTCCCAAAGTTTTTCCATGTGCCATGACCATTAATATGAGAAGTTGCTCACTGTGCCATGTTATATGACAACTAAAATGAGAAGTTATTTCAGTGTTTCCAGCCTGTTGATTTAATGAAACAGTAATAAAATTTTAAAAATGGGGAACTGACATAGGTTGTTGATTGTACACCGATTCATTTAAATTGAAGTAGTATAGTTTTAGGGGAAATTCACAATATTGCTCTTGGGTTTTCCTTTTGCTAAGGACTGATGATGCAAGCTTCATCATATACCGGATGAATTAAACAATAAGTCCAACTAGAATTCACGTTTCCTAATCGATTCCTTGGGCAAATCTGTTTTTCTCTGCACAAAATGACTGTCGAAACTGTGATTTGCGTTTTATTCTTTGTTGCCTAAATTAAGCTGCCTGCCCAAAGATTCACCCTAGTGTGTGGTTCCCAGTGGCATGTGGATGATAAGGAATATGTCACTCTAGAAAGAGACCTCATTGTGGTTAGCAAACGCTACCGCATGAATGGACTTTAATATGAGGGATTATTCTATATACTCACTACATGCCCTCAGATTTTAGATTTTCCTCATCTTTTCTCTTTTTTCATTAATTTGGGTATTTATTTATATAACAGGCCAAATTACATATATTTGAACTTAGTTTGAAGACTACCAATATTTTCAGTAAAACAATCAAATCAAAGTACTATTATATGTAACTTTAAAAAGTTACATATAATTGTAGGTCCCCAAGTACTGGTCCAAATTTGTTTTCTCTTTCTATATTCTTTATATTCCCTAAACTCTGTTCAAATTATTTCCCATGTTATTTTATTTTTTAACTTTATCTCAACTTCAAAAAATAAAATAAAGACAAAAGGCAGCCTAACAAATTATGGAAGCATTACTTTAAAAATCCTATTTTTAAACTATGAACTAAATAAGATGAGTGAACTCATGGAGGTAAATTCTAGAGTATAGGTTACTAGGAGACAGAATGTAGGTTGAGAATGGGAGCTAATGCTTAATGTTGTAGAATTTTTAATAAGATTTTTCGTAAAAGTGTGGAAATGAATAGAGTTGATGGTAACACATTATAGTGAGTATAATTAACTGCTGATTTATAAACGTAATCATGCCTGAAAGGGGTAATCTAGGAACATGGATATCAATAGCAAGCTAGAGGAGAACATTGGGCTCAGTGCTGGATGAGGATTGTGGATAACAGTACAAATACAAGAATATTCTATGGACTAGAGCAAATGTTGATAGCCTGTTTGTAAAATTCATATGGAAATGCGATGACCAAAAATAGTCAAAATGTAGTACCTCAAGTTCTATATAGAACTGCCATAGGATCCAGTGATCCCGTTACTAGGAATATATTCACAATAACTGAAAGGATGCGAACTGACATTTGCACATGGATGTTCATAGCAGCATTTTTCACAATTGCTAAAGTATGACTGGATAAACAAAATAAGATATGTGTGTGTATATATATATATGCATGATGGAATACTTTTCAGCTGAGAGAAGAAATGAAGTTAGAATGCATGCACATAACAACATGGATAAACCTTGAGAATATTATGCTGAGTGAAATAAATCAGATATAAATGTACAAATATTGTATGGTCACACTAATATGAACTAAATACGATGAGTAAATTCATGGAGGTAAACTCTAGATTACTAGGAAATAGAATGTGTGTTGAGAATGGGAGATGATGCTTAATGTATATAGAATTTTTAATAAGGTTTATTGTAAAAGTGTGGAGATGAATAGAGTTGACACTGATATTTTATAGTGAGTATAACTAAAATTGTTTATTTATAAATGGGACTGTGGCTAAAAGGACTCCTCTGTGGATGTAATATTTCAATTGAAAGGATGCTAGAGAATTATCTATGGGAATGTATAACAGTGATTTCAGTGGTGGATGAAGAATGTGGTTAACAGTATAGACATAAGGATGTTCTTCCTTTGCAAAGTGTTAAGTATATGGAAATACATGAGAAAATTACAACTAATTTTATAATAGTTAACAGTAATATTGTAATATTTTTGCAGCAATGGCAAAGAAGATATCATTCTCAGGAACAAAAATTAGGAGGGATGGGGGGGATTTTTCATTTTGGAGTAATGCAAATGTTCAAAATTGACTAAGGTGATGACAGCACAACTCTGTGATGAATGGCCACTGAGTATACACTTTGAATGGATTGTACAAAGCATAGAACTGTATAACACAGGGAATCCTGTGGTGGAAGATGGACTGTGGTTTAAAGAACAAATATGAGTATGTTCTCATGAAATATAACAACTATAAAATACTGATACAGGATGTCTCATGATGATGGAGAAGATTGTTGTTATGGGGGGAGGAGTAGGGTGAGGGTGTAGGGGGTATATGGGACCTCATGTTTTTTGAATGTAATATTAAAAAAATAAATAAAGACAAAAAAGATTAAATTCTATTGGGGTAAACTAGATGTAAGTAAAAAGTAAAGAAAACAAATTTCATTTAGATAATTGTAAATTTTATAAAATGTAAATTATTAAAATTATAAATTGTAAAAACTACAATATAAGAGAAAATAAAGATTATACAACAACAACAACAAAAATAATCAGGTTGGTTGGAGAAAAATACACCAAATGTAAGATATGGGCTATAGTTAATAGTAATTTTTTTTTCAGTAGTAATATTTTGATGATGCTTGTGATGGTTAGGCTAATGTGTCAACTCTGCCAGGTAATGGTGCCCAGTTGTTTGGTTAAGCAAGCACCAGGCTAATCGTAATACAAGGACATTTCATGGATTTTAATCATTGGTGAGTGGATTGCATAGATGGCTGTTTACATCTACAATCAGCTGAGGAGATTGTCATCAGCAATGAGTGATGTCTCATCCAATCAGTTGAAGGTCTTAAAAGGGGAAGTGATTTCATCATTCAGAGAGATAATTTCCATGTCTACTTTGGACAGCCAGCTTCTTCTGGAGAACTCATCAAGGACCTTCATAGGAGACCCTAGTTTGCAACCCGCCCTACAGAATTTGGTCTTGTGAAACCCTGTGGTCCTGTGAGACAAATTTGTAAGATCTAATACTATTAACAGATGTCTCCTGTTGGTTCTATTTCCCTAGAAAATCCTGACTAATACAATGCTCTTTCATAGTTTGTAACAAATGTTTCACAACAGTGCAAGGTATTGGTGGTGGGGGATGTATGGGAGCCCTGTATGATGATATGCATATTTGTTCTGTAAGTTCACAACTTTTACTATACACTTATTGTTTATGTATGTTCACGAATCAATGATATACTTCAATAAAATTTTTAAATTTCTTATCCAGATACATTTATCTTATGTAATCCTAAAAACAAACTCAATTGTATCTTGTGTTCTGAAAGATGAATAAATGAGCACAGATTAGTTTAACAACATGACCAAGGTCTCCTTGTCAATGAAGAAAATTAAAACAAAAAACAAAAATCTTGATCATATTTGTATATCCTAAAAATAAACCTCATATTCTTTTTTTTTTAACCTTTAGCATTGGTTCTTTGCCTTTGCTACAAAATATTGTAATATTACTAACAATGGTCTATATGTTACATTAGCTGAATTTTTCCTTTGCTATCATTATAGTCTTAACACCTTGTAATACAGAAACATTCTTATATTTGCATTATTAACCACAATCCTCATCTACCACCAAAATCACTAAATTATACAGTCCCTAGATTATCCTTCAGCTGTCTTTCAATTAACATTAACTTCCCTAGACTACCCCTTTCTGCCACAATCACATTTATAAATCAGCAGTGTTAGCTATACTCATTATGATATGTTACCATCAACTCAATCCATTTCCACATATTTACAATCAATCTTATTCAACATTCTATACATTCAGCCTTATAATTTTATTTATTGCCACATAATTTTATTTTAAAATTCAAATGGATTACCATGTTTCATTGTGATTTATCTGTTTACATGTCTGAGTGGAATATGAAGGGAAGGACCTTTTCTGTACACATTTGATTTCTAGCACAGTGCCTGGTACATGATGTGAACTAATGTTTTGAATAAAGGAATGGGTTTTAAACATACAAACATGTATCTAAATTTACAGTACTAACCAATTACATGTATATTTATATATGTTCCATAATATTCATCCATATTACATATTCATATACTTTACATATAGTTTCATATAGTTCACCACTATATTCAAAACAATACTCAGTGAGTTCTTATATTTTGAAAACCACGTTACATATACCCATTTTAACATAGTATTATTTTATAATACTCGGTTAGAGTTTATACCTATATTGATAGCTACCTAGCCAGGAGAGAGAAACTATTGTTAAAACGTTATTCACCACAGTAATTCCCAGATGGAAAATACATAACAGAAAATTTGGAGATTGTAGTCATGCAAACCTGCATTTGCATTGTCTAGCACTACTTCAGTGACTTTAGCTGTTCTTTTCTAAACTAGAATTTTCTGTGATATGGAGGTGCTTAATATTATGCTTAGTAATTGGTTTAAGGACTGGAGATAATGTATGCTAATTGGCTTGGCACTTAGTCGGTCTCTGATGAGTGTAAGTAAACTAGATCTTTAAGCAATCACTTCACCTAAGATTTCCTTCCTCAGCTGTAAACCAAATATAAGCGTTTAATCCTTCTAACTTTATGAGTCTTTGCCAGTCAGGGAAACCTAAACTGAATTCAACTCATGCAATTCAGAGAGTCTGGATAAAACGATGAATACGCAAAATTAATCCACCCTGGAGAATTGCTAAACCCGCAGGGAGCCCTGGGCGGACCTCCGTATCCCAGCATTCCCCGCGCTGCTCCCGTAGCTCTTCCCTGGTGCCTCTATGGTAGCGCCGACCTCGGAGGCGGTTGTGGTGGTGGCAGCTGCTGGCAGTAAGAGTGAGGGCTTCTCTTTACTTTTTGGCCTGTTTTTAGGTGCAGAGGGTCGTGATGTCAGAGAAAAAACAGCCGGTAGACTTGGGTCTCCTGGAGGAGGACGACGAGTTCGAGGAGTTCCCTGCCGAAGGTAACCTGCTGGGCCGCCCGGCCTCTGGTACGCGCGGACGCGGACTCAGGCCGCCGAGCACGGGCGGCGCGTGCGCTCGGGCCGGCGCGGGGTTCCCCGCGGGAAGTCTGGCGCCCGTCGGCCGGCATTCAAGGGCAGGGACCAGCGACCCTCCCCGCCGCCGGTTTCGGGGCCCAGTTGTCACGGTGAAATTCACCGGGGGCCCCAAATGGCTTCAGCTTCCTCATTGGGAGGAGCCATGGTGACCCCGGGCTCCCAGCCAGGTATCCGACAGGGTCCCTTTACTGTTCATGTGTACACAACCTCCTTTCTCTTTCTTTTGTTTTGGTTTAGCATCTTTCTGTTGCCTTAAGCCTTTCCAGAATTAAATTGTTCCTGGTTATGCTAGGATGTTGCTAGTGAAGCTTGTTAAGTAGGATGAGAGGATCAGGTCTTGGTCCCTTAGTTTCGAAGCAAAACCCTATACATTTCCATTACTTTAGTGGCTACCAAGAAGATCCTTAGCTTTCTCATTGCAGTTAACATCACATAGCTAACATTTGTAATTGTAAATAGTAACTTACATTTATTGAGTGATTACTATGTTGCCAGGCACCTGAGTACTAGTTTTAACATTTTTTTCAGATAAATAAATGGAAGTTTGAAATGGTTGAGGAACTTGCCCGGTGTCATGTAACTGACTAGAAATGAGGGAACTGAAATTTACTATTGGGTAGCTTTTCTGAACCTGGTTAGTAGGAAGAGGAGTGTGGTTAATGGTATACACATCTGTTCCCTTAAGTAATTACAGCTTTACTAAAATTGTCCTACCCCATCTGGGATATTTATTCTATTTACTTATAGCGTGCTCTATTATTTTGTTTAGTGGAAGAGAACATTACTGTAAACATTAACAGGAATTCATACTAACCCAAAACACATTTCTATTTGAATCCTGGAATTCATTATATATCGTGAGTATTGGGTTTTTTGTTTGTTTTGTTTTTTTGATAGTGGATTTATCCAGTCAGGTTTTCTTGAATTCCCTTTCAAGTTAATTGATAATCCTCAAATATTGGACTATGTGGTAGAAATGTGGTTCATTTGATTCGTTTTGGCAACTTTTATTTCATCAACTTTTACTGTATGCAGTTTGTCCTTGATCTGAATTTTAGTTTTGAACAGCGTATTCTTGCTAGTTGGTACTTAAATAGTAAAAGGCTCATTTACAGTTAAAAGGAAAAGCAAAGAAACTTAAAATTATTTTCTCTAAAGATAGAGCCCTCTCAAAACAGACTGGTTTGTTAGTGTTGAGCAACTTACCATTTATTCGTCACCTATAATTTGTTTTCATGTTTGAAGTAGAACCTAATTCATTCAGGAAACTTCATTTTAGTATGAGAAACTACAGTGCATGAGTAAACATTGTCTTTCATTCATGTTTCTGTGTTTTTCTTTGCTTTTGTAATTCAGACAGGTTTTCCTATCATGCTAGATTGAATTACTAATATTTTTCTCAATACAAAAACGGCTGGCTAGGTAAAGCCACTAAATCAGGGGTTCTTAACTAGGGTCCATGGACCTCCAAGGGGCCCGTGGAAAGACTTCAGGGGGTCCATGAGCTTGAATTGAAAAAAATCATCTTTATTTTCTCTGACCTCTAACTGAAATCTAGCTTTTCCTTCACTTATGAATGTATGCAATAAATAAATTACAGTAGTAGTCATTTCACCTGACTGGTAAAGGGGTCCGTGGTACAAAAAAGGTTAAGAGTCCCTGCACTAAATATTCACTAATGAAAACTGCTCTGATAAATAACAATATGAACAGGTAACTTGGAAAAGTGTCACCAAACAATCATTTCTTTTTTGAGACTGTGTATTTCTTACATATTTTGGTCTACTCATGGTTTATAGTCTCCCTTGCTACTCAAAGTGTGATCCATGGACTAGCAGTCTGGGCATTACCTGGGAGCTTGTTAGAAATACAGCATCTTGGCCTCTTTCTAGACCTGTCAAATCAGGTCTAGAGGCTGGACTAAGACTCCCAAGAAACTTGTATATATATATATATAAAAGTTAAGAAGCCCAGCTTTTTAAAGCATAGGCTTATTTGGAATATTTCAGTATTTTGAGTTTTCAGTTCAATTTCAATGCCTTGAATTACTTTCAACTTATTTTCCTTCTTCGGGAAATTTTTTGTGATTGTCTTTCTGGCAAATTTGCCATTAACAAACTCATTATCAGATACAAAATTAAATTTCTCTTGTTGTCAGTCTCTAACCATCTAATTACCTCTGACCTATAGGAAATTTCCCTTTCAAGCCTTGTTGAGTCTCAGGTGCTTCAGAAAATGGAAGCTGTTCACTGTCTACGGCAGCTTGCTGAATAGTGTTTGCCACATGAAAGTCATTATTGGTTACTATTGAAATTATGTGTCCCCGGTTTGACCAATGAATTGTCCATCTTTTGGGAGTCTTGTCCCTCCATCTCATCCCAGATATGTACCTGTTCGGTTGGATGTTAATTTAGTCATTTAGAGATAGAGAACTTTTATTTTATAAAGGAAACCAAGATAATATTTTCATGGAGGCCTCATTGTTTCTTCTGAATGATTACTCCAGAATAGTTCTTCAGTGCAAGGTGTAACATCTGGGATGATTTTCTGAAAGTACAAAGGAACAAATGTTTCTTTTTTAAATGTTATTTATTTTGTGTGGATCTGTATTATATTAGGAGTTCCCTATGGTTATTCTGATTGATGGGTGTGTAATCTACTGGTCATTAAGCAGGAACTGTTAAGGAATCATGTTTAGAATCTTTGTGAAATGCATTCTCCAACTTCTTGACTATTTAAACCGATGTAGACTATTTCATTAGGAAGACATTAAAGTCCTGAGCATGGTTGATTATAATTTTAACATGGTTAGAGTTTTAGAACTGGAAAACATCTTAATGCCTAAAGAAGGCAGAACTTGTTCAAGACCACACAGGTATGTAGTAGTAAAGTGGTGTCTAAAACTGAAGTACTCTTAATTTATTTGAAACGTTAAACAATTTTTCATGTCAGGAATGTTGATTTTTTAAAGAATTCATTAATTTCCTTTCTCTGACAGAAGAAATAGGTGAGAATAAAAGTGGGAAGAGAACGAGTAGCCCTTTATTCTTTATTCTTTTTCTGTGCCAGAATCTAAGAAATGTTCCCCCAACCCCTCTAAGGAAGTGTTTCTTTCGAATATTTAAAATGAAATTGAGTTTGCCTTCAGAAGTAATGGTATTTGCAAGAGAATGTTATTATATTAAGTATTCTCTAATTTTTCTGTGACAAGCTTGTATTAGTCACCCATAGGGATGCTGATGCAAAGTACCAGAAATCTGTTAGATTTTATAAAGGGTATTTTTGGGGGTAAAAGCTTACAGTGACAAGACCCTGAAGAGTCCAACTAAAGGTTACTTCCTTACCAAACTCTTGCCACGTGTTGACGCAAGATGGTGAGTGACATCTGCAAGGGTTCAGCCTTCCTCTTCCCTCTTAAGGCTCCATGGGTCCAGCCTCTTCCGTCTCAGCTGTGGGCTGGCATAGGGCTCATATCTCTTCCAGGGCTGGTTTTTTTTCCATGCTCAGCTGCTCTGGTCTCTTCACAAGGTCAGCTGTAAACTATATCAGGCGAATGGCTCATCTCCCTGGGGTCTCTGCAGGGTCTGTGGAGCTCTCTTCCTCTGTGTATCTTCTCTGTATATCTACTTCTGTGTGTCTCCTTGATTGAGTGTCTGTGAAACTGTTGCATCATAAAGGGGGCGGGAATTCAAACTGAGTTGCCCTAATGACATGATCGAATCAAAGCCCTAAACTTAAAATAGTTTAATCAAAGGCATCTCAGCTAACTCTAATACAATCAAAGGGTATCACGCCCAGAGGAACAGATCATTTTATAAACATGATCTCTTTTCTTTGGAATTCATAAATAATCTCAAACTGCCACACAGTGAAATTGCTATATAATCTGAAGAATCCAGGAACAGGATACTACCCACCTCCCAACCTGCACTGAGAAATCCCTGGGGTTATTGATGGGAATATGTCTGCTGAGGTAGCCATAAGGCCGGTGGTCCCCTAATGCTATCAGAATTCTGGAATAACTGAAGCACTCTCCCCTTTTCCTGACAAAGTAGTACCTCCTCTTACAGTGGTTCTTAACCAGGAGAGTGTGTTTGGATGACCCATTCACTTGATGGGTGGGAGTGTGAAGTAACTACTCGCATTTAGTGAGTAGATGCTAAAGATTTTAAATGCCCCACAATGCGTAGACCAATCCTGAACAAGGAAAATTGTACTATGAAAAATGCCATTGAAAAATACTTACATGAATATTGGATACCAACTCTACTAAAAAATTAACAGAATGGTTTCCTAGCACTATGTCAGTTTACCTAGCACCAAAAGGGGCTTTGATATTGGCACTTATTAAGTGTAATATAGTGGGCACATAATACCTTCAAACATTGGAATGGAATTAGTTACATGCTAGAAGTGAAGAATTCATGTTACTCAGTATAGAGAAAGTTTTGGAATCCAAGTATAGGATAAGCCTGCTGGATTAGGATCAGGCCTGAGTTCAAAATCTACCCTTCATAAGCTTTTAGCCTATTAGTTTATGCTAATTATTTAATCTCATCTTTAGAAAAAATATTTTTATAATTTGTAAGATAGTTGTATAAGTAACTGCTTGCAGTAAAAATTGAAATCTATAAAAGGGTATAGATTTGAAAGTAAAATCACTATTCCTCCACCTTTTCCCCCCAAAAAAAGTTTCTCATGTCAGTGTTAACCACTGTTAAATGGGTTTCTAGTGTCTTTCCAGAATTTATATGTAAGTTGTGCTTGTTTGTGAATATCCTTTAACTTCCCACATAAAGAACCATGCAGTGTATACATTATTCTCTTTGCTTTTTATCACTTATATCTTAAACACTTTTTCCTATTAATATTAAGGTCTACCTAGTGAATTTTAATAGTTGTGTATTAGTTTTTGTATGTATGTTAAGTAATTTAACTAGTAATCCCTTATTGATAGATACCTAGGTTGTTTTTATGTTTTTTCTTTGCTTGTTTTTATGTTTTGTTTTTGCTGTTACAGAACATGCTGCATTTAATGTAAAAAAAATATATCTTTGTATATGTTTCTTTACTTACCTAGAAGATAAAACTCCTAAAGGAGAAATTGGCAGATTCATTTTTATTTCTTTTTAATAAAATTTTTAATTTTTTTAATTTTTTAAAGATTTATTTATTTATTTATCTCCCTTCCCCCCTCCCACCCCGGTTGTCTGCTCTCTGTGTCTATTTCCTGAATTGACTTTGTCTGCTTCTGTTGTTGTCAGCGGCATGGGAATCTGTGTTTCTTTTTGTTGCATCATCTTGTTGTGTCAGCTCTCGGTGTATGCAGTGCCATTCCTGGGCAGGCTGCACTTTCTTTTGCACTGGGTGGCTCTCGTTACGGGGCGCACTCCTTCCGCGTGGGGCTCCCCTACACGGGGGACACCTCTGCGTGGCAGGGCACTCCTTGTGTGCATCAGCATTGCACATGGGCCAGCTCCACACGGGTCAAGGAGGCCCGGGATTTGAACCGTGGACCTCCCATGTGGTAGATGGACGCCCTGACCACTGGGCCAGGTCCTCCGCCAATAAAATTTTTTATTCCCTGAGAAAATATACAGAATAACTTGAAAATACAGTGCAAACAACTTTTTTTCCCCCGAGTCATTTGAGAGTAGGTTGCACACCTGATGCCCCATCACCCCTGAATACTCTTAATGTGTATTTCCTATAATGATGTAGCTACAATAAACCATCAAAATCAAGAAGCTAACACTGATACATGACTGTCATCTGAGCCTTATATCCCTGTCAGGTTTTTTGGTCGTTCCAATAATGTCTTTTTTTTTGTTTTTTAAGGAGTTACCAGGGATTGAACCTGGGACTTTATACGTGGGAAGCAGGTGCTCAACCACTTGAGCTACATTCATTCCCCCCAGTAAAGTCTTGATTCAGAATCCTTAGTTGCATTTAATTGTCATGTCTCTTTAGTCTTCTTCTATCTAGAGCAGTTCCTCCCCATATGTCTCTGACTTTATTATTTTGACACTTTTGAAGATTACAGGCCAATTATTTTGTAGAATGTCCCTTAATTTGGGCTTGTCTCTTGTTTCCACATGATTAGATTCAGGCTCTACATCTTGGCAGGAATATCACAGTTGTGATGCTTGTGTTCTTCTCATTGCCTGTTGTCCGCTGGAACATAATTCTTATTACTGATGGTGTTCACTTTGCTTTATTAAGGTAGTGTCTTTCAGGCTTCCCCATTTGAAGTATTTTCTCTTTGTAATTAATAAGTCTTTTGTGGGGAGGGACTTTGGAACTATGTCAATACAGTATTCTGTTCATCAGCAAACTTTCAATTTATTATTTATATCAGTATGGACTCATAGATTCTCATTTATTAATGGGTTAGAATTTGTTGCTATTATTTATTTTGAGCCTCAATTTGTTCCATATTTGAACATGAAGCACCCTTTCAAGCCACCTTCTGTGTCCTTTTGACATGTCCCCATAATTCTTTGAGCATTTTCTAGCATTCTGACCAAAAAGCATGGTAAAGCTAATGTTTCTTCAGCCCTGGAACCAATCATTTCTCCAGAATGGGCTCCTTTTAGTGGAGAATAGTATTTAGAAGGCAAAATCTTGACTCTAGTTGTTGTCACTGCTCTTGGGATATTCTTGCTCCCAGGCCAATTTTTGTAAGGAACTAGGGGATATTTGAAAGGTGTGTGTATAATGTATATGTGTGTATATATCTATATCTGTATCTGTCTATAGGTATTGAAAACCATGAGTTCATACAGATAACTAATTGTAGTCCAATTCAACAGAGTTCATTCTAGGTTTTACCTTTCCATATTTCTTACTCCCTGCTTGAACAGTGAGAAACCTGGCTTTCATTATTCTTGATATTTTGCCTGTTTGGTCATTCGCCTGTATGTAACCAGTCTGCTGTTGCTGCCCCTCCTTATTCCAGCGTGGATGTCTTTCTCATCCTGACCAGGCTCTGATAGACCAATTGTGCCAGTCTTTCCCTCCACTGGAATGCCCTTCTAACTCTGCTCAGGCTTTGACACCTTGCCCTGGGGCCAGGTGCATTTTAAGGCATAGTCTCAGATTGCCTTTAAAAAGTGTTATACCAGTTGATAGTCCCATCTGCAGTTCACCTTTTCCCTTGTAATCGTGCCTATGCTACATATTATTGAACATTTTAGTTATTGCCAATCTGAGAGATGAAAAATGAAATCTCATCATTTTGATTTGGATTGAGTTCTTTTGAGTTTTACTGTTATATTTTTCTATGAACTGTTAACTTTTTTAAAAAAGAAATTGATAGTTTTACTTTTTATATAACTTACAGTATTAAATCCGGTTTATGTTTTATCCATTTGGTATAGATAGCATTACCAATGAGCTCTTTGCACTTTCCTGTCAGTACTCAGTTTAACTGCACTTATTTGGGAATTTTGTTTTTAAGAATTTTTGTTTATAATGGCTTAGTCATAAATGCAAGAAAGTCTCAATTGATAATGTTTTTATAAATTACTTTAGTCATTTGTAAAATTATTGATTCTTTATTGGAGGCAGTAGAATTGATACTTCACAGTCATGGTAAAAGCAGTTGGTTAATTTTCATTTATGTCCAGATAAAGTATTTCATTAAAGAAAAAGACAAACTGTTAAAAAAAAAAAGTTGCTTAGCAATTGACAGGCCTTTCTGCCTCCTTGTAAATATCAAAGTACTTCCCCCACCTTGGGACTCCTGCTGTGACCCTTGTGGATGCATTTGCTCTCTGTTAAGTAGGACCTCTAGATCCAGGAGCCTGGATTGTGGGCATGTGAAGCACAAAATTTCCCAAGAAAACCACTGGAAGTGATGATAAGCAGAGCTACTCCTCCCTACGTCCATCCCCACTCCCTCTGTTCCTATGCTTATTTCTTGGGGACAAAGAACCATATGATGGCTCTTGATTAAGGGAATGTACTGCATCCTGGAGGATGCTGCTTGCTGGGTTTCACCTCTAAGATGATGCCTGAGCTACATCTTCAAAAGGTGATTCTCTCCTCTATTAGGTTAGCAGCTTTTGTGTGTTGTATTATGTGATAGGACCAATGGACCTCATGCGCAGGACCACTGCTGCACTTTTACCATAAAATGGGTCTCTTGGGCCAAGGCAGCATTGTGTAGTATTCCTTGCTGGTGGATCAGAGATGCTATAAGCCCCCAGGTAATGATGCTGGCCGAGCCGTGTGGGCAAGAAAGGCCAAATCACACCCAGAATATTTATTGATTCAAGTTAAGATGAAACCCTGCATTGTGGGCTGAGGGTGAGGGTAAGTCCCTACTGCTGGCAGATTGGACTTTGAGTGTGGCAGGAGCTGGATCAGCTTGTGAATGGGAGTCCAAGCTGTTGTACTCATGTATAAACTCCTTCCCTGACGCCATGGCTGCTTTATTTTGTTTGTTGTTTGTTTATTGAGATGGCCATTGACAGAGGGAACTGTTACTTTCTTAAACCTCGGTTTCTTTATTGTGATTTGTGGATACTAGTGCTTTTTAGAATTATGTAGGGATTAAATGATATATTTAAAAAGTGCCTTGCACAAAGTTTATATTCAATAAACATTGCTCCCCTTTCTCTCCCCCTCCCCCCAAACATAGGGGTTTGGAGTTTAGATAATGTTTGGTATTCAATTAGAATTGGATCTATTTCTGGCAAATATTTTATTGGGTAATTTTAGATTACCTAAAATCAAGCTTGTTGAGTTTGTGGGTTATTTAATACTTGATTTACTTTCTAATATTAAAAAATTAAAAATTAAAAAAATAAAATACTGCCATTTAAATGTTTTTCCAAAGGTACTTTAAAAAACACAGTGTGGTTCACCAGAATAATAAAAACCCAAATCAAGATACTGGTGCTTGGGAAGGGTTAGTGAGAGGTGTGACCTAGGATATTAAACAGTAAAAACCACTTTGAAAAACTATTTGACTAGCTATTTCATTGATTCTGTGGAATGAGCAGGTAATAAGAAATTATGATTTAAATAGTGTTTAATGGTGGTGGTTAAAAATTACTTGTTGAAAGATGTGATGTAGTGATAAACTGTGAAAACATTGAGGGAATAAAACTAAGGTTTCAAAAACAACTCTTTTTTGGAAGTATTTAAAAAAAAATTCACCAAATATCTTTTTTTCCAATTGTGTTCTGTTGTCCATGTAACATTTGGTACAAATGGTCCTTATTCTGGAACATGTTTTGCTTCTCATTGCCTGCCTCACCCCTTAAGTTCCCTTGCAGTGATTAGCTCATAATAAACAATTTATTCATTCCGTCTGTATTTGTTGAGTGCTTCCTATAAATCTGGCATTGAGAAAAAATTAGCCACCATTTATCCGTACCAAGTGCTTTAGACTCAGAGTCTCATTTAGCCCTAACAACAACCCTATGAGGTAGGTTTTATACTTGGAGCTCAGCAAAATTAAATAATTTATCTAGTCAACTAGAGGCTGTGCCGAGTAAATTTGATTCTTTATGTAAATATCTGTCTTTAAACTTAGTAGGTAATAGAAGAGTTAGGAGAGGTATGGATCAGTGTTTTTACTCTGAGCTATTCTTCAGTTTACTTTGGAGGTGCTTATCCTAGAAGGTGGTACTCTAAGTCCTCTCCCCACCTCCGATTAAATCAGAGCAGCTTTGCTTTGGCTCTCTTACCTGTTGAGCTTCTGGGTAAGATTTCATTTGAAGAAAGGTTTCCTTTGGTGGGGGGGGGGGGGAGAGGAGTGACGTGGTATGGCAGTGGTGGGGAGGAGAGAATGAAACAATTGATGGTAAAGGGGGCAACAGCAGTTCAAAAGGAGAAATTATTTCCAGTTGTGTACGATGCAAAGTAGCAATATTTAACAGGCTTTCAAAAGATAGAAATGTAAAAGGGTTTCCAAAAGAAGGGGAAAGGATTATATGCCTGGAGGGGACAATGTGCATGTGTAGTTGTGGTTTTTTTTGTCTATGAAATTGTGTTTGCAAATGCAGGTAGTTTGGGGCCTAATCATGAAAAACCTGTAAGCCAAATGACTAGTTTGGTTGGACTTCATCCTTAGGTAGACAGGAGATTTTTTTCCCCCCTATTTCGGTGATAAGTGAGAGTTGTGCTTTTATCAGTTTAGGAAAAAACTCCGAAGTAATTTGATACAATAAAAAAGAAAAGCGTCAAGGAGACCAATTAGTAAATCATTGAAATATATCAGGCAAGGACCAAGGACCTGAAATATGCTGTACTAGGTGTGAAGTAAAAGGGGTAAAGCAAGACAAACAAGGGAGGTAGAATTGGTGATAGCATTTTGGCAGCTGGTTTGATAAGAAGTGTCTGGAATAAAGAAATCATGGGTTGCAATTTTGCACTTGCATATTTAGGAACATGGATGCTGGCATTCAGATTGGGTATCCTTGACTGAGTATTGTGGAGGAGGATCATCACAGAATGAAGAAACCTGATGAGTTTAGGACACAAGAGCAGGGAAAAGATGAGAACAGTGGCTTTTGAGATAAAATTAATGAGAAATAAAAACCCTAACCCAGTAGTGAAACCATTCTGCCAGATAGTTTTAAAAAGAATTGTATTAGAGTTTCTTTTTTTTTTTTTAATATAAAAATAACTAAGTGATGATATAAGTTATTTTGAGCCTCTGTTTCAGACTCAAATAACTGAAAGCTTACTTAATGGTCTGGTAGCAACATCATTTATGTTGTTTTTGGTGGTTTGCTCTGAAGTTCTTTATTCACATTTTTGGTCCTTGTTGGAGGAGATATAGCAGTACTGTGGTACAGTGTCAGGTACTGATTTCTAAGCCATTGAATACACATTAAAATCTGTGGGATAATAGGTATATTTGCATCATGATAACTTACAGAAAATGAAATGTTAGAAAAGGAACTTTTAATTTATTTTATACAGCCTAAGCAAGAATACATGTAAATTTATCTCAGGGTGACTAGATTTGGTGTGGCTTCGTTATACTCATGAGTGTAATGATGCTATTTGTAACTATTGCTGTTTTCTTTTATAGTCAAGAATTAGAGTGAGTGGAATTGTAGAAACAATTTAGAACTTTTTTGAGCCTTCATCTGTTTTTCTTCTATTTTTCTCTTCATATAATGTTCTGCATATACATGCACATTTTTATTTGAAGAAACTTTTTTGGAAATTAGTTTGTTTATATTCAGAGTAGCTTTGCTGTTATGGAATGAATGAGAATTTGATGTTCCTGAAAACAGGTATAGAATAGAACATTTGCAACCCTATTTGGTATAAGTGGAATTTCTTCTTTAGTTTTCTCCAAAGTGGTATACTTCATACTTTTAAGAAATTTGAGAATGTATGTTGGGGAGTGAGGAGAGTAAGTCATTTTAAGAACGTTTTTTAAGTTGAGAAAAACCCTTTTTCATACTTAAATGTCAAGGTGATACTTAGAATGAAGTATATGGTATCTTTGATAGCTCAGATTTTTGAAATTTAACATTAGTCACATATGTAATTCTCACTGGCAAATGTGAACAAAGCCAGATTTTTTGGGGGCAGAGTCTAAATAATTTAGAATTGCTAGAAACATATATTGGTCATCTCTGTTGGTTATTTCCAATTCTCACTTTGTAAAATATGGTAAATTTTTTTTTTTTAACTAGTATACATCTGGAGACCTACACACTGAAGTAAACAGCTGTGGCTATTTTACATGATTAATCACAATCCTGGCAATGCCTTTAGTGTTGAAGGTAAAGTGTATACTTTATAAGGTCATCCACCTAGTGAAGGAAGGCATTAGACATGAATCTGGTATACTTGTTTGACTTTATTATTTTGCCTTTTTTAAAAAAAGCTATTCTTGGGCTTGAGGCTTTGAAAAAGAATGATTAAATAAAATTACATGGTTATCAGTATAATATTGTATTGAAAATTCAAACAGTTCAGATATGTATTGCAGCAGATATTAGCTAAATCCAGAAATAACAAGTCACAGCTTTTTTATAGTATATATTCACTTTGTAAAAGGTATGTATATTATGAAGATTTATGTGTTGGAAATATTCTGGGATTTGTACTCTAATTCTCTTATGTTTTTTTGACATAATATGGTTCAGTATATAATCCTAGTTAATAAAAAACCTTTCAAGTGTCTACCTAAAATTATAGATTCTGTTTTGTCAGCATGAATACTAATTTTCTTAATGCTCTTATTAGATAATTTTAATGCTTACTAAGTTGTAATTCAATAAGAGTTATTTATTGTCTTAAATTCCCTGTTTTTGGTAGTTGGAAGGATGATCTGGCATGACGGACTTCGTGCATCTTACTCCTAGGATAAGGTATCAACATTAAAGAGTATATTCAAATTTATGTAATTAATGAATTTAATAAGCTTTTTCATCTTTCTATAATCAGTAGTGTCATGATTATGAAGTACTGTAAGATAATACCAAACAAGTGTAGAGCTGTTGTCATGAATTTTCTTTTGTGTTCTAAAATATTGCTTACAATTCTGTTAGTATTTTTCCCTTTTATGAGACAATTTCTTTTTCTTGGGGCTTTATTTCTACCTTTATTTCCTTTCCCTATCTTTAAAATAGCATGAAATGAGTGTTAAAGAAAGGAGAGATGCAAAGACATTTTTAAAATGAGTATTATGTTGATAAGAACTTTGACTTTTTCCAACCTTTTTAGAATTAAGTTTTAGAATCCCTACAAAACAAGCTATTAAATCAGTAGTGTTTCTTCTTAGAGGAGAAAACTAAAAAGAGGTTTAAAAATTCCACAGAACCTTCATTGGTGACTCTATGAGGCACTTGGGGTCAAATTAACTATGCTTTTTCATCTCTCTAAGTTTAAAGAATTAAAGCCAGCTTGAAGACATTTGAATGACATCAAGTAATAATATTGAAGTCAACATTTTGAATCAATTCATAATTAGATTGAAAGTTCCTGGGGGTCTTTAGTTTTACTGTTTTAGAAATGTTTAAAACATTTTAAAAGACACCTGAGGCCCCTACAAAGACTGACAAGGTTAGCAGATAAATGTGAAATAAATATTGTTGTTATTTTACATTTCTTACTTGAATTTTTTGGCACATTGTCACCCTTTTTCTTCTTCAGGGGTCATTAGAGATGGGAACTTTCTTCTCACCAGTTTAAGAAGTTAGTTTCTTGGAATTGGTTCAAGCTGACTTGAGGCATGGTGTCTTAGAACCTTAAAACAGTTCAGCTGCGACTTGAGTTGTTCCCTCCTTTACTCAAGAACATAATATTCATCTTTGTATTCTGATGATTTCATGGAACATTAAATTCCATTTTATTTATTAATTATTTATAGGTGGTACTGGGGATTGAACCTGGGACCTTGTACGTGGGAAGCAAGTGCTCAGCCACTAAGCTGCACCCACTCCTCATAGATACCTTTATATAAATTACTTAAAATATCAGTAAAAGAAATATTTAATTTGACAATTCCCATTGTCAAATATCATATTTAACAATGACTGAACCCAAATATCATATTGAAAATCTGGGATTGGAAGACAAGAAATAATGATAGAAAAAAGTTAATAAAATATTTTCTTGTGAGAACATTATCACTTTATCTCTTTTTTGGTGGTGGTAAATGGTGGTAGTTTTCAAACAATGTTTTATCTACAGTGATCTCTAAGACCTTCTCTATCTCTAAAATGGTGTCATTTTTTGCAGTCCTCCATTTTACTCATTTTACAAAAACATGAAGTATGAAGCCAAACCCTATTCCAGTGCAGTTTAACAGTGTCATTAGTTTTATGTGAATTTTTATAGTGAAAGGCCTTAGTGAAATTAAAAAACCAATACAGAACTCCTGAGCTGTCCATTAATACTGTTAGATAGCTTCAGAGCTGTAGGTTATAGTAAGATTTGGAGGGAATATGGAGGAACAGTATTATAGATAGTGCTCACTTGCTATAAAACAGATAATGGCACATGGACAGTCCACAGATTCAAGTCTCCTGAGCATACACCAACTCCAGCACCAACCACAGGTTCAGTAAAAGTGACAGAAGAGGCATGTGTAGAAAGGTCACATCTGAATCCAACTCCATCGCACGCAGGGCACAAATTCCAGGTAGGGCCTACTGGCAAGGCACTGAACTCCAGAGCCATCTGTCATGACTGTAGGACTTGGATGTCTCTGTAGCCCTCAGGAACACCACTGCCTGGGTTTGGATCTACTTTGGCTATCTCTGAGATCCTGCTGAGATGTGCGTAAGCGCAACACCTTTGATGGCCTCCCAACTAATTTTGAAGTCTCTTTGCCATATAAACTTATTTGTACTTACCATGTCCCCCTTTTTAAAATTTTTAATTTATTTTTCCATAGATCACAAAAAATGTTACATTAAAAAATGTAAGAGGTTCCCATATACCTCACCCACCCTCCACATTTCCCCCGTTTGTTCAAGGTCTTTTTTAGTTGCAGAACCAGCTGGTGCTTGGTAGTAATCCCTAGGCATCAGGAAGGCTCATCCCTGGGAGTCATGTCCCATGCTGTGGGGGAAGGTAATGCATTTACACACTGAATTTGGCTTAGAGAATGGCCACATTTGAACAATATGGAGGCTCTCAGGAGGTAACCTTTTTTTTTTAAGATTTATTTTATTTATCTCTCCCTGCACCCCCCATTGTCTGCTGTCTGTGTCCATTTGCTGTGTGTTCTTCTTTGTCCGCTTGCATTCTTGTCATGCGGCACCAGGAACCTGTCCTTTTTTGTTGTGTCATCTTGCTGCGTCAGCTCTCCGTGTGTTCGGCGCCACTCCTGGGTAGGCTGTGCATTATTTGCGCCAGGCAGCTCTTCTTATGGGGCGCACTCCTTGTGCATGGGGCACCCCCATGCCGGGGACACCCCGCATGGCACGGCATTCCTTGCACACATCAGCATTGCGCGTGGGCCAGCCCACCAGCGCGTGGGCCAGCTCCAGGGTCAGGAGGCCCTGGGCACCAAACCTGGACTCTCTGTATGGTAGGCAGACGCTCTTATCAGTTGACCCACCACTGCTTCCTAGGAGGTAGCTCTTAGGTACCCTGCAGCTCTAGGCCTAGTTGAAATTTCAAGCACACAGGCTCATAAGTATAGTCATCAGTATCAAGGCCCCATCATTGGACCATCCTTCTTCACTGGTCTTTGCCCTTGCACTTGGGAGAGAGTTGTAAAACCTACTCCTTGGTTCATTGGACTTACCCAGGTCAGCTAACAGAGAGATCAGAATGGTCAACTACCACACCAGGGAACTAAGAGAGTCTACAACTGCAAGCAGGAGAATCCCATCCATCAGCCATGTGGGATCTAAGTCCCCTCTTGATTTAGAGGTGGAGTGGACATCATCATACCAGGGTCCTCAGGATAGAGGAATAAAATATGGATTAGAGTGGATTTACTGGTATTCTAGTAAAGAATTATTATGACTCTAGCAATGGAAGAAACTATCATTGATGTGGAGTTGCTGAGGGCAGAGAGAGAGGGAGGAAGAAGTGTGATATGGGGACATTTTTGGGACTTGGAGCTGTCCTGAATGGTATTGCAGGGACAGATGCAGGACATTTTATATTCTGCCATAACCCACTGAATGAACTGGGCAAGAGTGTAAACTACAATATAAACTATAATCCATGCTGTGTAGTGGTGTATTCATCAAATGCAAGGAATATGCCACTCTGATGAAAGAAGTTGTTGTGGGAAGAGTGGGGGTATATGGGAACCGCTTATATTTTTTAATGTAACATTTTGTAAAAGATAATTTAAAAAAAGAGATAATGGATTTAGTTCCGCTACAAGTACAACATACACAAGTGTCTGGATTTCTGCAAAAGATAAATTTGAGATTATATCATTTAAAGTGCCTTACTCATTTACAATTTCAAAAATTAAAGTCATTTAGTTGATTTTAGAGTTACAGAGGAACATAACTACTGTTTGAAATGAGCCTTCTTTGTCGTTTAAAATTTGATCTTAGGCTGCACTCCATACCACCTTTATTTAATGTTCCTCTAGTATATACTAATACTGCAATTTCTGGTGCTCCTTTCTTTGCCTGAAAATACCTGCCATTTTTCTGACAGAGATTTCTCTGTCCTTAGACATAAGGTATAATATATATATTTAGTAAATGCTTTTTTCAATTGCAGTGGCAATATGAGTAACAATATGGTTTTATCCCTATACTTATTGATTAATTCTTGACTTAACTAAGTCACTCTTCTAGTCTGCAAAGATGCAGAAATGTTTTTCTTTCAATGCGTCTTCGGCTTTCAGTTGTTTATATCTATAGCAAAATTGGGTGGCAGTTGTTGTCTGATCATTATTCCCTAGACTAAGGGAAATCCTGAATGTGATTTCCTTTTCTTATACTCTTTAATCTACTCTTATTAAATATGGACAGTTTTACTAATAGTGAGAGAATTAAAAATGTGCAGTGTGTTTCTACAAGAAGGGCGAAAATGTTAGGATAGCCCTAGACCAGTCAGCTTTGATGCTTAAATTTGATATTCTGGATTACTTACTACTGTTAAGAACTTCAAGAAAAATAGTATTGGATTTGAATTTAGATAATGATAACATTCCCTCTTTGAGAATAATAATATTACTGGGTTAAATAAGGGAATTTATCCTTGTAAAAATCAATATTTTTGACTATTGGGAATTATTAATATAGATTCACTATCCTATACAGTGATTAAAATTAGTTGTGCATTAGACTGACCTTCCTAGCAACCTGAAGTGAATTGTCTAAGAGAAATTCATCTTTTCTTTTACTGAGGTCTTTAAGAAATTTCACATATGATCTCTTTGTTAGGGAACACTGAATGAAGTGATCACTGTCCTCAAAAACATTTTTATAATAAAGCAATTGAAAATTTTAAATGCCTCAATCATAATACTTGATACTTTTACTCTTTTCTTTCTTGAAATATATTCTCTTGCCTTCCTTGCAACCAAACACTGTCCTCAGTTTTCTTGGGGTTATCTTCTCAGAGGGAAGAGAACTTGAGAAATATAGTTCCGTTTCCCTTTATTGAGTATCTACAGTGTTCCAGGTATGATGCTATAGATATTAGGGTTACGAATTTAGTAAGACATTCCTACCTGAAAGTTTTCAATAGTCACTGACAGGAATGGCATTGATCAATTTAGCCATCAGTGGAGAATGGGTATAAACAGTGTAAGAGTAGAGGGGAGGTGGGAACAGAAAGAAGACCACACAGTAATAGATCACAAAGGAGAGAGATAATTGCTCCTATATTAACATAGTGGCAGTAAGAATGGGGAGAGGACAACTAACTCTGGAAATACTTGGGAGTTGAAATGGGAAAAAAACATGATTGAATATGATAGTTGAAGGAGGAAAAGTATTCAGCATGCCTGCCAAGTTTCTGGTTTGGGAGACCACCTAAATGGAGATACTTTTCTTCAGAAGGGAAAAATGACATATCTCACACATTGAAAAAATTCTTTTAGGTACATAATGTAATTGGAATAAAATACCCATATTGTGATCCATTGTCAAATAGCTTTAAGTCTATATATGCATAATAAGAAAAGCCTAAATCATAACTTCATTTTTCTTTTGGGGTTGAAATGTTCTTAGCCATATTTCTAATAAGTAACTGCTAAGAGATGTACAGAGTATGTAACTAATAATTACTGCTTTTAATGTGTGTTGGAGGGGGGTGGCATTAAAGAAATTACCAAGTCTGACCTCATTGTTAAATATGATGCAGAATTCTGTTGCTTTCACGACTATTTGTATCCTTGTGCACAGCTATTAGTTGTACATATGGTAGGTACTATTTGTAACTGAGGAATATAAAGATAAATAACATGTTTTTACTCTTAGGGAGGTTAGACACTAATAGTGGACATATACCATGTAAACTGACGGTTCTGATTGTACATTATGTAAGTGCTGTGATAGAGACATGTTTAAAAAGGGGCTTACTCTGAAGATGAGGAGGAAAAAGTATTAGGGAAGGCTTCTAGAGGAGGTGAGTTCAAAGTTGGTTTTTAAAAACTATTTTTGCCATGTTTTAATTCTGAAACTTAACCCTATACAAAAGTTTAAAAAATAGTACTGTAAACACACAGATCCATCACATGTTAATTTTACCATATTTGCTTTATTTTTAACATACATATACATATGTCAATAAATGTGTGTATATAGATGGATATATATTTGAGAACCATATGCAAGTAAGCTCCCAACAAAATGATACGTCATCCTTAAGTATTTTACCTTGCATATCTTAAGAATAAGGACATTTTCCTATAAAAACAATTTCACAATTACTTAAGAAAATTAACATTTAATTTAAGAAGACCCCAAAACACAGTCTATATTCAGATTTCACCAGTTGTTCCCAAAATGTCTTTATACTTTCTTCCCTCAATCCAGTATTAGTTTACTCTCATACCTTGTGTTTGGTTGTTTAATCCAGTATAGTTCCCCTCTCTTCTTTGTGTTTCATGACGTTGACAGATTTGAAGGGGCCAGTTGTACAAAGTCCCACCTTCTGGAATTGCCTGATAGTTTCCTCTTGACTAAATTCAGGATCAGTGTTTTTAGCAAGAATGCTTCATAGGTGATCTGCATTTCTTACTGCATCACACCAGGAGACACATGTTAGGTTGTCCCATTTAATGTTGATGCTGAGTTTTGATTACTTCGTTAAGATGATCACTACCAGGTCTCTCCATTTTCCCCTTCTTAATGAGTAAGCATTTTTCACTCAATAGTTTTAGAATCCATTGTTCATCCTTGCCTAAATTGCCTCGAGGGGTGCAAAACTGTGTTTCCTAATTCTGCCATTCTTTCTAAGTTTGTACCGCTAGTCATTGTGAAGAAGAACATTACCCTTAACAACTACTACCCCCTCCTCTTTCTCTTTTTTTTAAATATTGCTCCGATGTCATGGATTTTTAAAAAAAAATTCACTGTGTTATAATCCATTATTGTCATTCTTTTTGATCCTCAAGTTGTCCCAGATTTGGCCAGTGGGAACACTGTAAAGCCAATTTCTAGGTCATTTTGACATGCTTTCTAGCATAAAAGGTTATCCCATACTCACCTAGTAAATTCTGTGTCCCAGCTCTAAAATTAGCCATTTCTCCAGGGAGCCATGGTTCCATATATTTATTTATGTATTTATTTTTGAGGTACTGGGGGCTGAGGATTGAACTGGAACCTTGTATGTGGTAAGCTGGCTCTCAACCACTGAGCCACATGGGGCTTCTCTGAGTTGGTTCTTTTGTTTGTTTTGCTCATTGTTTGTTTTGTTTTTTCAGGAGGCACCAGGAACCCAACTTAGAACCTACCATGTGGGGGCAGGTGCCCAATCACTTGAGAAACATCCTTTCCCCATGGTTTTTTTTTAAAGGGGATTGGTATTTGAGCTAATTCATGATAAGCAGAAGTCAGGCCAAGTAGTAGGTTCAAGAGATGGCACAAGCAAAGATAGATGAGCAGCATGAAATACTTGTTAAATAGAAAATTTTAAATCATGAATTATAAGGTCAGGGTTGAAGAAAAATGAAGATCTTGTGACTGGTGCTTCATTGTTATGGTTTTCACAATGGAAAAATGTATACTAACGTACCTCAAGTCACAGAGCTTATGTGGGCAGTCTTCCCAGTGGATTTGGATGTTAAGTATTTAAAACATTTTTTATTTTAAAACAAGTCCATTATGCAGTCTAATACAATTTTTGTGTGTGTTTGATAAAACAAAACTGGCAGGTAGGTCAGTCTGAATAGGAGATCTGCATATGCATAGACTTTTCTTGCCTCTGAGAGGGTTTGATATAGTTAAGAAAGAGTACATAGTGATGTTATCACCCTGGAAGATAGATTTTGATCAGGAGCAAGAGATTAGAAGCAGTAAGAACCTGGGAAGTTAAAATACTGCCATTGCTTAGCTACTAAGAGGTGTGAATGTCTGATCTAGAGCAGAAGCAATAGGGATGGAGAGACAAGGATAGATCTGAGGATGACCTAGGGGATAAAATGGGCAGGGCTTGGTAATGGAAAAAGAGGAAATTATATAATGACTTCCCCAGCACCTGGTTTGGATGCATTTGTGTTTTTCCATAGTTAGACCAGAACACCGCAATGTTGGGGATATGATGCTGAGGTGGGGTGGGGTAGAACCAGAGATAGAGTGACATTTTGGCCATGTTGCGTTTGTGTCCAATAGGCAGTTGAGTGTAGAATTCTGTAGCTCAAGGGTGAGTTCACCAGTAGAGACAAAACATATTGTTAAAATATAAGTCAGGAAGATAATAAAGGAGAAAGTATGGACCAGAGACAGATTCTAATTCAAGCATTCTGCTATAAAGAACACTTACCATGCAAGAACTTAAGACATGGGAAGTAGAGGGAAACAACCTAACTTTATCTTTGGCTTCTGAAATAGAAACTATGACTGGATATTTGAGTGTAGGAAAGCTGCCTTATTGATAGATCCTTTCTACTTGTGTACCTAATGGTCTGTAACTTGTATTCTTTTTATAACTCTCTCAACAAAAATTCCCTATTCTGGTACAAGCCTGTTTGAAAATGTTGGTTTACATTTGTGTTTTCTGACCATTCTAAACAAAAACTGAAATCTCAATTTAAACCCCCACAACCACCACCAAAAGGAAAGGGAGAAAAAGAGTATTAAGAAACTAAAAACTACAACATTGTTCTTTACATTTTTATATTTATTATTTTTAAAACATGAATTTTCTATTTATAGTAGCCAAATGTTAATGATGGCTTATAATTTAGTCTCCTTTTTAATATTTGTGTGTGTTATCCTTCTTTATGTTTAGCAGATTTAAATTCTGAGCTGATGTCTTTGTGCTACTCATCTTGCTTTAAAGGGTACTGGTGCTTTGGTTTGAAAGATTATGAAATAAGTCTTATAAAAATTAGTATGAAGAAAAATCAGGAAAGTAAATATCTTCTCCAAAATTGTAATAAATTTTCATGGCAAACAGAATTTTTTTTGGTATTGGCTTCTTTGTAGATTATCTACAAATTCAAGAATCAAGTGAATAAAAACAGCATAAATTTAAAGAGGAAGGTTGTCATTTCTCATAGATACAGTATTCCATGTTTTTGAATTGAGAATGATTCAGTGGCAGACTTCCTGAAGTTTTTTTGTTTTTGGAAATAATATATGAGAAATATTTATTCTGCATCTGTTTCTGTTTTTAGACTGGGCTGGTTTAGATGAAGATGAAGATGCCCATGTCTGGGAGGATAATTGGGATGATGACAACGTAGAGGATGATTTCTCCAATCAGTTACGGTAAGTTTGAAGCCAGATCTCTATAGCTCATTATTAATTGTAAGCATGTAATATACAACTTACATACTATAAATGACCTTTTAAAAGAGGTTTAATCTTTGAAGTATGTTTTTGAATTAGAAAAAGAAAAACAATGCCTTCATCTCCTGTTTCTAAACATGACTACTTTGTAATTGCATACATTGTTGAAGCTTTTTAAGTTTAACAAAGGTTAATAGAAGCACATTTGCTGTTTTTTTTATCCTTGTGTGTTTAATTCTGTCAACATTACTGCCCTACCAATATTGAATAACTCAGCTAAAATTAGAATCATAAGAGTTCTGGGAACCAGTAAATTGGTGATTCTCAAACTGGAGTGGAGATTGGAGAGATGGAAGTGTACTTTTCCATGTTCGTGTTAAAATTTACTTTTATTTACTGTATTTGAGGTAAAATCACAATCTAAAATTAACCATTTTAAATGATAATTCAGTGGCATTTTGTATACTGACAATGTATGATAAAGGTAATGCATTCATTACCTTTAGTTTCAAAATATTTTTGACAGGAGTAGGGTATGTGGGAACCTCTTATATTTTTTATTGTAACATTTTGTGTGATTTATGTACCTTTAAAAAGATAAGAAAAAAAAAGGATATTTACTTGTAAACTTCAAAACAAAACAGAAAACATTTTTGATACCCCAAAAAGAAATGCCATACCCTGTCATTCCCCACTGCCTTCCCTCTGGCCCCTTCTTTCTGCCTCTGTGGATTAACTAATTCTGAATATTTAATATAAATGGAATCGTACAATATATAGCCTTCTTTCACTGTATGACTGGCTTCTTTCACTTAGCATAATATTTCAAGATTCATCTATATCATAGCATGTATAAATTCTACATTCTTTTTTATTGCCAAATATTCCATTATATGTGTATGTCACATTTTGTGTACCTGTTCGACAATTGATGGACTTTTGGGTTCTCGCATTTGGCTATTATGAATAGTGCTGCTGTGAATGTTCCTGTACAAATTTTTATTTGAATACCTGTTTACAATTTTGGGGGTATAAACCTAGGAGAAAAAATTGCTGGATTATGTGGTAATTCTGTGTTCTTTTTGGGGAACCACCAAACTTTTCCACAGAGCTGCACAATTTTACATCACCAGCTGCAATGTATGAATGTTCTATTTTCTCTACATCCTCATCAACACGTTATTTTATATTATTTTTTTGTTTTTGTTTTTATTTTTATTTTTAATTTTTTTCCTATTTTTTATTTGGGTTGTCTTTTTGTTGTTGAATTTAGAAGCTCTTTATATATTCTGGACATTAGACCCTTACCAGATATATGATTTGCAGATATTTTCTCCCATTCTATGGGTATTGGATTGTCTTTTCACTCTCTTGAGACTCTTTTGATACACAGGTGTTTTTAATTTTGATGAAGTCTAGTTTACCTGTTTTTTTTTTCTTTTGTTTGTGCTTTTAGTGTCCTCTAAAAATCCAAGCTCATCAAGATTTTTCCCTATGCTCTAAGAAATTTTCACTCTTTCACTTGTTTTTTTAATCTATCTTGAATTAATATTTGTATGCGGTGTGAGGTAGAGATCCAGCTTCATTCTTTTGCATGTGGATATGTAGTTGTTTGATACCATTTGATGAAGAGACAATCGTTTCACCCTAATTTTATTTTGATTCAACCTGCTTTTATCTATCTTGACCATGAGAACATCTAAATAGACCATCAAATACTTTGACTATTGCAGTCTTCTAATTTGTCTCATCCTCTTGTTAAAAAATGAAGTGAAATAATCTATAATAATTTTTAAAATTTATTTTTAATAAAGACACAGTAGATCCTGGTCAACACTGCTTTCTCACAGACCCTACATTTTAAAGACATTTTGGGATTTTGCCAGAGACTGGTACAATTTTACCAATCTCCTTTCTTTTTTGGAAGTAGTATAGTTTACTTTTCACTGTTCTTCTGGTCCTTTTACAATTCTCCATGATTTCTCAAAGATTGCTGAGTCTTATTTTTTACTTTATCTATTGGTTCTTTCAGTGCCCTGAGATGTAATTATTCAGAGCCTTGAGACTTTAAACTACTTTAATGCATTTTTGAGTTATCTCCTCTGTCTTGGTTTTCAGTTTCATCTTGAGGTTGTTTTTCCTTGTACAGTTTTATGGACAAGATAAGAACAATAACTGATGAGCAATAATCCTACATTTTCTCCAACATATATTAATATTACGTCTATCCCAAACGTTGGACCTATCTTTCTCAGTTTTCTTGATCCATAATTAATCCATGTATTACTTTCAAAGAATAAGCCCCTTTTGTTCTTTATACAGATTTTAGTCTGTTCTGGGATTTAACAATTCTGTGTTTACAAGTTACCAAAAAAAAATGTCTTCCTGCATTTATCTTTGGTTTTATATCCTTTAAAAACTAAAGCACATCAGAAAACACTCTGCTACCTTTTTTTTTTTTAAGATTTTTTTTTTTTATTTCTCCCCCCACCCCCCCAACTTGTCTGCTCTTTGTGTCCATTCGCTGTGTGTTCTGTGATCGCTTCTATCCTTATCGGCAGCACAGGGAATCTGTGTTTCTTTTTGTTGTGTCAACTCCCCCGTGTGTGTGGCACCATTCTTGGGCAGGCTGCACTTTCATTCGCACTGGGCACCTCTCCTTGCAGGGCGCACTCCTTGTGCGTGGGGCTCCCCTACGCGGGGGACACCCCTGCGTTTCACAGCACTTCTCTCTTAAAAGTTAAACCAAGACTGTTTTTTAATACTATGATTTTCTCATGGGACTTTTAGTAAAAAAAATGTATTGATAATTAGTTTTTTCATCATTACTACTTCTTTCCTTTTTACTTATTTGGAAATAGAGCATATCCACATATCCAAATATTCTTTGTGGCTTGTTTCTATAATATACACCTCTGCAGTGCTCTTATGTTCTTTATTTTGTTTTGCCTTTAGGCTTGTGGATTTCCGTAAATGTATAAATCTTGAGACTTCTTTTAGTGCATAACACCTTTCTTTATATATCCTTATTTGAGTCATGAGTTCTTTCCCACCAAGGTTGTTGCGATTTCACCAGTTCTGTCAAATAAAACTTCCTGTGGTGATAGAAATGTTCTGTAACCTGCACTGCCCATTAGGGTAGCCATTAGCCACATGTGGCTATTGAGAAGTTGCATTCTAGCTAGTACACAACTGAGGAACTGCATTTAAAAATTTAATTTAAATATAAATTAATATAAACAAATCTGTTTATTCACTAGCCTCAAAATATTGAACTGTGTAGCCTCACACACATATCCTTACAAGGATATTTATATCCTTGCTTTTTAAAAACTGTCTTGATTAACAAGTCTCCTGCAACAATGTTCTTCCTAATGTATGTAAAATGCATCAAGGCTCTTGATCTGGTATCATAAGCCATGGTAAAGAAAAGTCTTATGGCTTTCTGGCACTGTTGGATCCTGAACCCATCTAAATCTAGAGCCAGACTGCCTTTGTTCCAACCCAGAATCTGCCCAGGAACCTTGGGCAAGTCTTTTAGCCTCCCCATGACTCACTTTTCTTATTGATAAAATGTAGGCGATGATTTGTACTTTACTCATAGATTTGTTATGGGGATTAAATGTATTAGTATGTGTAAAGTGCTTAGAACATGGTAAGTGCTGTATGAATGTATGTTAGATTAATTAAAACACTATATAGCAAGCTGCTCACCTTCCATGTTCCTCTTTTTCTTTTAGGCTAATTAGCTTTAATAAGAATAAGTGAAAGGAAAAAGTCATCAGTGACTCCAAGTAACTAATTCATTTTGTTCTGTTTTGCTGCTTCTGACATCATTTGTTTTTCTACATATCAGTAGAAATAGGTAGCATTATTAAACTTTTAGCATGAGATAAGATTTAAAAACAATTGCCATGTTCCCTAAAGATTGGTAATAAGAGTCCTTGCAGGATGACCAGTGACCATTGATGGACCTTGACACTGAAAACTATGCTTATGAGCTTTTGCTCTTGAAAGTTCAACTTAGCCTAGTGTTGCAGGGTGCCTAAGAATTACCTCCTGAGAGCCTTCATGTTGCTTAAATGTGGCCACTCTATAAGCACATCTCAGCAGGATCCCAGAGATAGCCAAAGTAGATACAACCCCAGGTGGAGATGCTCCTGAGGGCTATGGAGACACCCAGGTCCTATGGTTATGGCAGATAGTTCCAGAGTTTGGTGCCTTGCCAGCGGGCCCTCCTTTGGAGTTTGTGCTCCTGAGTGTGACAGAGTTGGGCTCAGATGTGACTTCTTTACACATGTGTCTTCTTTCCCTTTTATTGAACCTGTAGTTGGCGCTGGAGTTGGTAGGTAGATGTCCAAGAAAGTTGAATCTCTGGACTGTCCGTGTGCCAACTGGGCCCTGAGCTTCAGTGGAGTTGCAATACCTACCCTCCAGTTCATTGGATTCACCCAGGGCAGCTAACAAGGAGGTGAGGATGTACAACCATCACACCAAGGAACCGAGATAGTCTACAACTGCAAGCAGGAGAGTCCCAAACATCAGCCATATGGGATCGAAGCCCCTCTCAATTAGAGGTGGAGTGGGCATCACCATCCCAGAATCCTCAGGATTGGGGAGTAAAATATGGACTAGAGTGGACTTAATGATATTCTACTATAGACTTAATGTGATTGTAGCAATGGAAGGAATTATATCATGGATGTAGAGACAGTAGCCACTGGAGTTGCTAAAGGCAGGGAGAGGGAAAAAGAGGTATAATATGGGGACATTTTCAGGACTTGGAATTGTCCTGAATGACATTGCGAAGATAGATACAGGACATTATATATCCTGCCATAACCTACAGAAATTGTGTGGGAGAGAGTGTCAACTACAATGTAAACTATAATCCATGCTGTGTGGCAATGCTCCAGAAGATGTTCATCAATTGCAATACATGTACCACACTAATAAAAGAAGTTGTTAATATGGGAAGAGTGGGAGGTGTGGGGAGTGGGGCATATGGGAATCCCCTATATTTTTTTAATGTAACATTTTATGTAATCTCTGTAGCTTTTAAAAATAATTTTTTTTTTTTTCAATTTTTAAAAAGTGCTTGCAGGAAACATTTGAGGTGCTTTCCCTGGTAAATGAGAATAGAAGCCTTTAGCCTCTTCAGCCTTCAGTTTTTATATTATTAGCATATTACATTTGTATAGCTTTATCTCATCTAGGCCTTATAATAAAGGAGATATGTTGGTATATGTGAAGGACAGACATGATAATCTTCATTTTTTGAGGTGGGGAGGAATGCAAAGGAAGCAATTTATTTAAATTTAGCAAAGAAAGAGGCAGAGCCATAGATTTGCACTGGTCTCTTGGTTCCTAATCCAGTGTTTATATCACCAGCCCATGCTGCCTTCTACACTGAAGTGGAAGGCAAGGATGATTCATTTGAATAGTCCCTGACCTTAATATTATTCATGGAAATTAAGTCAGTATTTGTATTGTAAATAATTGTGATGGCTTTAGAGAAACAGAGGCATGTGCGGAAATAAAAATATTATACGTCAGTCCTTTCGTGTGTTTTTTGCATTGTGTTTTTATTAGATAATGGGATGTTATCTAAGCCAGATTATGCTTGAAAACAAATGTCTTTTTGTCTTATTGGATATAATGATGTAGTATACATTAATCATTCTTTACATCTATACAATGCTTTGTAGATTGGCCCTCCAATAATTTTGTCATGAACTGTTAATAAAATTTGAATTGTGGCAGATACTTGGAGTACTAATTTAAATACCTGAATTTGATTACAAGGCTAAACTTTTTTGTGCAAATGTTTATATAAAGGCAGAGCAACAATTACAGTTGACATTTTCAAAGTGTGACTGAAGCTTCAGGTTGAATAAATTACTTAAAATCATGAAAAGTGTCTATTTTTTATATGTATATATCTGTGCCATTTTAAGTTTCTGAGATTTTCATCCACATTTAAAGTTAGGAAAGTGAAGTTTACATTTTTATTTTAGATTTCTTTTTTCCCCCTATATACAGTTAATGCAGAATAATTCTCACACACCTTCAAATTTGATTAATAGGTTTTTTTCTTGGTTAAAGCAATAGATATATGTCAATATAGAAAATATCTGTTTATTCCTTCTGTATAAATAAAAGTAATATCTATTATGATAAATAAATCCATTAAGGTATGAAACTGGTATCTTGTGTTCTTAGCCATGAGGTTAATGATTCTCAATACTTATGTTTATTTACTAGAACAGAACATTTGTGGGAAGATAGCACTAAATCACTCGTATTTCTTCCATTAATAGATTTATAAGAAATTAAGATAAATGATAAGCTTAATAATGGAAAAAGCAAAATTTTATTAGCATTATACTGACTGACAGCCAATGTCCTTTTTAGGGGTTTCTTTTTAGAGACCAAAATAAAACTATTTGGTAGTATTTTAAACATGGTACCCAGGTTTCATTCATTGATTTGATTTATTAATTATATCATGTCTTTAAAAAATCTGTTTAGTTTATCATGAAGAATGCTTAATGATGTTGTTCTTTTGTGTTTTCTTACAGTGCTGAACTAGAGAAACATGGTTATAAAATGGAGACCTCATAGCAACCAGAAGTGTTGAGACAACCTAAACCTGAACTGTTGACTAAAATCTGGAAAAGATAACCCAGGATGGGACAATTAGAAAAAAAAAATGTTTATTTCATTTTCATCTTGGGTTTGTTTTTGTTTTTGTAACAAAAAATAAATGTTATGACCTAGTCTCGGTTTGGTTAAAAAATCTTGATCTTTTGCCTCTAATCATTAATTTTCTCATACTATTATGATTTTCCAGAATTTTATTATAAAGACAGTAAAATTTCATACTATGAAACTTTTATTTTTAATGTGAACTGAGGCTTAGAGAGATTAAATGATGTGAGGCTAGAATTCATCTGATTCCCAGTTCAGTACTTTTCTTAAACTACAAACTATATCTTTTACACCACATTAAATCTTAACTTCATTTATATTTTGATAGCTTAAGCAATATTTACTGACATTTTGAAGGTGACCCTTCAAAACCTGTGTTTTTTAAGTATTAATCATTTTAAATTGCTGTAATTTACTTAGTTCCTGAGCTATTAATTATAATAATAGTTATTAGAGTATTATTAGTATTTAAAGTCCAGATTATTTTCATCACAGTTCTAAGAGCGGTGTTCTTCATTGAAATTATGGAGGTGCGCTTTTAAGATACTTTATTAACGTGCACATTTTTCAAGTACCACATAGCAGATTCATTTAGCATAATTTTCTGCAAAGTGATTGCTGTTGCCATCTACTTTTGTGAGTGGAAGATGTAGTTTAGTTTGCCAAGGATACTTTCTGATAAGGGAAGATGTAGGATGGAGCATACATACAGTTTTTATTAGAAATATTTTTCCAACTTGAATGTTAATCATTAAGAAATAGACTCACCAGTACTGCTGAGTAATTTAAAATGTGAAATTTATGCAACATTTAATACACCAAATGAGAATTGGGGACCAGAAATATTTAAGCCTTGAAATGACTGTGTGCATAAACAAATTTTATCCTTCAAAGACCAACATAAACTGCTGGATCAAATGGAATAAGAAACGTGAAAGAACTTTGGAAAGTGTACAGGCACCATATCAGATAAATGAATTTTTGTAATTGTATACTGAAGCACAGGCAGCCGTGTTAATGTAATATGTTGGGAAATATCTTGATGTATATTTTCTCAGTATTCTATCAGTGTTACAGGGTCATTGTTAGACCCTACTTTCCTTGACAGCAACAGATCAGTACCCAGAGTAATGGCCATCTCATGTGACTTTTAAGTTTACGTGAAATACAAACTCAAAACCCTCTAGGAATTGGGCAAAAATTTTAACAGGTAATCTCTTAAAAATCTAGTGTTTTTACCTTAGTTAAATTCAAAATTTAGGTAGTTTTCTTCTATGGATTGGGTACTTGAAAATAGAGGTGTTTGGTGTCCGGATGATGAAGCCTGTCAGAGGTAAGAAGTGAATAGTCAGGCAGCTGAAGAAAATTATGTTTATAGGGTTTTACAGTTTATAGATTTCTTTCACTTTTGATTCCTTGTAATGACTGAGAAGCAGGCAGGCCGGGTGTATCTATTATAAACATTTTATTTATCAAATAGAAAACCGAGTCTCACAGAAATTAAGTTAGCCGTGAAAGGGTCCAAGGTTGATGACTAAAAGGCAAATACAGGTTTCCTGATTCTTAGGTTTCTTGCAGGATATTTTGGAAAGTACTTGCATTTTGATGTTCGAGTGAGGTTTGATTTGTAGTAAGGCCACTTATTAGGCAAGTTTCAAACCAGTCTGGTGATGGTTTTCTGCTCTATTAAATGGAGAGGATAACTGCTGCACTAGGTTGAACTGAAGAAAAATAAAATATTGTGAAATTTCTTGAAGAACCTGCTATATAATAATGATCAATGAATGTGTCTTTTTTTCTCACTCATTCTGGGCCATGCTACTGCTTATATGGAAGTTCCTTTCTTAACCCATAATAACCAAGGCTTTTATGGTGCTTACTATGTAGCAGGCATTGTTTTAAGCTAGTCTTATTTCTTAATTTATTCTTTACAACAGCTCTGAGGTGGATCATGTCATCTGCATTTTACAAATGAAAGGAGCATAAAGAGGATACCTTGCCCAAAGTTGTACAGCTAGGAAAAGATAAAACTTCTCCAGAACAGGGATGATTCTCTGCAACTTTGGATTTCTGTTTCAATAGCACCTAATATATTCTGCATAAATGCTCCCTAAATTTTAGTTGAGGTGATATATGGGGAATGAAGTATACTGCATGGTAGGAGAAGTTTTTATTGATACAGGCATAAATGTTTCCATTAGTGATGAATTGCTTTTTTCCCTTGTAATTTTCCGTAACCACATAATTCCATTTGAAATAGTTTTGAATTCCAAATGCAGATATAGTAATGGTCAGCGTTTTTATTATAAGGCCTTGGCTTAGAACTATTGCCATACTTTATAACTATACCCTATTCACACTAAATGTTTAATATAGAGGATTCTAATGAACCAACTCCTTCTACCTGAATTTTTTGTTCATTAATGTTGCTTTGCAAATGATCGTCGCCCTGTGTATCAGAAATTAATGGCAAATGATGGCTAGAATGTTGATTTGGTTTTGCTCTCTGTATAGTTGCCTTGAGGGTATGTGGGCTGTCAAAAAGATTAAAACAAGGATAAATTTCTTTTTATAGTAGCTTTAGTTTAAATTCACTGTTAAGTGGAGTCACCATATTATTTTGATGTCTTCCTTTCATTCCATAGCTACTAGGGGATTGAGTGAAGTTTATATTTGTGCTGTTTGTTACCCTTTGGCCACAGTCTATTATTCAGGATATATTAGAACAGTATCAGCCATGGCAGCAAGATAGGATGATTTCACAGACTGGGTGGCTATTAGAGATAGTCTGGCTGCTTTTCCCCAGTGAAGGTTAATATTTGGAGTTGTTGTAGGTTTGGTTAGCCAACATTCCAATGGGGCACAGAATATTTAAAACTCTGGTTGGCATCACCTTGGTCACCACAACAGTTTACATTGTAATAGTGTATACTTTTCCTCTTGGTGGTGGCTTTTGTTTATTTTTTTTTATTGGTCTGTTTTAGATGGTGATTTCCGTGAGGAAAGAAGCCCTGTTGTATTCAACTTTGTATCCCTTTGTCTTGGTTTGAGTTGCTTCCAGAGCAGAACTAGAGATAAGAATTTGAGTGTGAGTTGTTTCTTACAGAGATCATAGGAGAGTGGGGAACCAAGACAAGAAAGAAGGAAGCTAGTAAAATGTGTGGCGAGTTACCACTGTGGGCAATTAGACCTTAATTCCACTGGCAAACTGGGAGACTGTGGCAGCTTGAGTTATATGTACCATGGAGAAAACAGTTTCTGTGGGTGTGAACCCAGGGTAAATAGAACAATTTGAAGATGTTACTTGTAGTTAAGGTATGAGGCACTGAATCAAGATGGTCTTAATCTTATTACTGGAGGCCTGATAGAGAAGGCCACAGAGAAAAAGCCACAGGAGGAGCCAGAAGCAGGAAGTCAGCAGGAACCCAGAAGAGAAAAAAGAAGAAATCCCCTTGTGACAGGAAAGCCATGGACACCAAGGATTGTTGGCAAGGCATAACACTACCATCCTGGGGAGGAAGCAAGCCTCCTAGTCTCTGAAACTTTGAGCCAATAAATTCCTGTTGTTAAGCCAACTCATTGTGTGGTATTTGTCATAACAGCCTGGAAACTAAGACAGGGATCGTATACAACTTGTTTCAGATTTACCCCAGACAAGGGGCAGTGGGCCCAGAGTATTTATCTACTCAATCCTGTTAATCATTGGTTGCAGGCTACTCTGGGAGAGGGGAATTAATTAGTTCCCCAGTAAATCCCAGCCTGGCCAAATGTTTATAGGCAAAGCAGGTTCTGACTGTCAAGAGAAAGCCTTCAGGCAGTCATAGATGCTGTTAGTTGGAAGTAGTACTTTCCTGCCTGGAAATGGTAAGTGATAAGGACAAGGTATAAACTACATCTGCCACAACCCTAGGCTATATCTTTAATATTTGCTATAAACTATTGAAACCATTGTTCAGGAGATAAGAAAGATTGGCTGAAACAGTAGAGACCTTTTATAACAGAGGTGACTTTTGCCTTTCTGTTGGTTGTAAGGCATATCAGGTATATGTAATTTTCAGAAATGACACTGCCACAAATCCCTATGTCATGTCATGTTTAATTGGTTGTGACTAGACAATTCAAACCTCATCCCCTGCCAGAAGAGATTAGTAGGATGACCACTGACTATGAAATAGACTTTTTTTGTTGCTGCCTGCAGTGAAAATGTCTTACAGAAAAATCTTGGTGACTTTTTGCTTTAACCAAAATGTGGTGGCATTGAAGTTCAATAATTATTCACTAAATTGATTACGTAGATCTTGTTTATATTTTCAAGATTAATCCCTTATTTAGGGTAAAAGATGTGCTGCTGTCTAGAGATTAGTGTTCATAAATAAAAATGACCTTAACAAGAATGTTTGAATTGCAAAGCTCACACTTCGAAACAAAGATTCGTGGTTGGCATTTCATATATAGGATACGCCTTAATGATTCTGGTGATGATACTTCCAAGTAGAAGAATGGCCACAACACTGATTTTATGAAATGAACAATTGCTGCTTCTCTCTGCTAAGATTAAGAAAATCACTGTCATTAGCCACAGAGATGACAATTTGCCTTTGCTATTTAATATTTTTTACAGTAATTTTCCCATTGGTGATTTTTAAAAAGGGCATGTGCTACATTAATTTGTAGACATTAGCATCTTTACTCTGAAGTAGGACTGAAGGAAAAAATATATAGGTGAAAGATGGCTTGCTAAAATTTATCAAAATTTTAAATTTCGTTGTTTATTTTACAATTTAACTTGTTAAAATGTTTTGGAAGCTAAATTTTCAAGGTGTAATAGTCTTAGTCTCTATGTTACTAGGTTGTCGGTAGTTTAGGGGATGAATTGCTGTTAGATCTTATATTTTTCAAATTAAAACTGTTTATAGACTAACAGAATTGTCTGTGTTCTTTTATTGCTATTGAAGAGAGTATAAATACTTTGCCAATTTTTTTTTTTTTTGGTCTGAATGAAATTGTAAATTTCATTTAGAATCATGACAAGGTATAGAGAATTCTAGGGAGAGTCAGTCAGTAATTAGGTGACTGGTGTCAAGCAGTGTTCACAGAAACCTGTGGAGAAGATGCAGGATGGGGCTCCGGGCACCCTTCTTTTGTTTCAGTTGTAGTAGTTTGACCTTTATTTGTTTTATATATTGGATTCAATGTAAGATTCATTTGAAATACTGATCCTGTAGACTTTTTCTTAAAGTTTGATAAGTGATCTTGAATTTCTACAATATTGGCAATTTCTCCTAAATACTGCCAAGTAAGTTAACTTTTACTGTCTATCTAGATTTAGGGTAGAGCATACTGTGAAAATAAACATTTTTCTTTAGTTTTCTTAGTCTGTGCCATCTATATATTTATGACTATGATATTAGACATACAGAATTGGGAACCTTCTGAAAGAGCATCTACCACTACCACTTCATTTTGCAGATGAATGAATAAATAAATAAACCCAAAGGGCTTGTGACCTGTCCCCAAGATCATATTAAGCAGAAGCAAGAAATGGTTCTAATCCAGTGTTTTTTCCACTGCATTGAGCTTTCTCTTTCAGGGATCCTATTTCATCAATATTGATTATAGAATGTTTACTAGATATTAGGAAATATGAATGGCAAAGGGAAAGGCTGAGAACTGATAGCATTGTCGAGGAAATTCACCCATCAGCAATTATTTGTTGAGCAACTACTATGCACTAAGCAATGTTATTGATTGACTAATCTGTTAGCTTAACATGTGCTTGATAGTGTTTATTAGTCCAAGGTTTCACAATTCTTTTAACACATAGTAGGACGCTGGTTCTATCTTGGTCACCCAGAATACATAGCCTTTATATTAATAACATCCAGATAACGTGACCACCTCCCCACTCTCTCCACTCCATTTTTCTGCTGTATTAATGAGACCAAAAATCATGGTCCCCTGTCCAGCCCTAACCAAGGAGGTAAAGGCATATAACCAATGCTAGACCAACTGGACTCTTACCTGGGACTTTCTATCTCATGTAGAGGGATCCAAGGATGAGGAAAACTCCATTCAGTCCAGACCACTAAATCCTTCCTGCTTCTGAGACCCTTTCTCCACCACAGCCTCTTAAATCCTGTCCTTTTCAACTTTGACTCTTAAAATTGTCTAATTTCCTTGAAATGTAAATTCCCTTTTTGCTTAAATTAACCCCAACTGATAACTGCCTGTTTGTGAAGAAGTCTGCCATTTTTTAATGTAACAACAAAAACTGCTATAAAAGAGCAGGACCTATGAAAGATTAGGCTCTTGGTCTCAAAGTCCAAAACTTGAGTCACCATACCAAGAAAAGTTGACCCTCACCCCCAAATGAGGCTTTTAGGTATTTGTTACATTAACAAGCTTGGTATAAGGAGACCTGTTATGCAATAAAGATAATTCCCTCCTTTCCCTTCCATTTAGAGACAACTTCCTAAGAAGACACACCAGGCCTCTTAGGGCTGTGAAGCACTGTCATCCTTTCCCCAGTCTTCATTTTGATCTGCCAAAAGTACCATAGCAGGCCCTCTGCTTAGTACTGCTGACCTTGTTCCCTGATTACTTTTAGTGATTCCCTTCAGTGATTGATGGAACTGACTAGACAGTAATAAAAACAGAACTGATTCACTTTATGTTAGCAGGATTAAAGCCTGAAAACAAATCTAATTTTCTTTTATGAGTAGGGGAAGTAGGAACAAAAGATTTTGATCAGCATCTTAAAGTAACATGAAAGGGAAACTGGAGGATTTAATATGGTAAAAGGAAACTGTAAGGAAAGGAAACCTAATTGTTAGATTCCTAGTGGAGGAAACAGTGACTCTCATCTTTTTAACAACGCTGGTAGCATGCTAGGCATGCCATATACAAGCCCACAGAAGCTCTGGATAAATTTGTGGTCTGAAATGGGTGAAAAAGACATTGGGAAATGTAAAACAATCATAGGAAAATTGAAGAGTTTAGAGGATTGGAAAGCATAATTGAGATCTTTACTTTTCCATGATAGTCTATAAAATCGGGGAAAATGTAGCTTGTAGGAAATAAAAGATAGCCAGAAAGTTTGTGAGTTCTTTGAGTTCTTTTTCTGCCAGTGATGAATGTAAAGTACTAGTAAAAAGTGCAGTGTAACACCTAGTATAGACATTTTCAAATATCTTAAATTTAAGTTTCAACACTTAATAACAGAAGATACATTATAGGTACTTGGCACTATGTGGTAGACCTTATAAAAGGATCAATTGTTGCAAGTGGCATTCCTTCTTTCACATTTTGCTTGCTGGAAAAATTAGTGATTCAATCTATAGATAGAAGGCAGAAAAATATCTCAATGGGATATGATTGCATTACTGAAATCAGTGTATGTATCAATGACCATCGATAGGCCTCTGTTTCACACAGAAAAATGGGAATGTATCAGGGGCAGAGCCAGGGCCATTTCCAGCCTATACAATGACTGTGTAACATGAAAAAGCATCAAGGAGAATATAGCTTCGTGAGCTTAGCAAGCCAAGCACAGGTTGGATTTCAGCCCCTATCGCTTCTTTTCCTGGCTGTTTGTGTGCAGAGTACAACCTATACTGCTATACATAGCATCCCTTGTCAGAATTAGTGGTTGCCTGCAACAGAGGCCAACCCTACATATCTTATGCGAAAAGAAAATTTACTGACAGGATATTAGAGGCCTCAGATCAAGAGGAAGCTGAGAAAGCAATAGGAATTAGGGCATCTCTGCCATCAGGACCTTAGATCTCTAGTTAGGAATAGGCTGATCTTCAGGCCCCCACCAGATGCTGCTATGATGAATTTGACCTCTGCCTACACCCTCTTCTTCCCATCACTCATTTAGGATTGACAGTGCCAGGAACGATGTCTGATTGGCGTCTCTCCTGGCTGCACCAGGGAGATGACAGAGGAAGGAACAGACTCCCCAGCTTCTCATGTGGGAAATGGAACTTCAGGGACCCCCAACTAAGACCTGAAATATCACTGGAATTATTCCCTAGAGGAAATTGGGGTACTATGAGGAAAGTATGCATCTGTGGATAGAGTTTGGTGCTGTATAACTATGAAATGATAAATGTCTGTTACAGGACTTGGTCTAACATTTGCTTAAAGATATTATCTAGTCCTAGCTCTGGTACAAAACTGCTCTAAAGGCAATGACATCAAAAGTGTTAGAACTTGACCTAGACACACCCTGCCATGACGAGCAGATGCCTAAAATGGGCAGATGCCCCAAGCCAATGGACACCACAGCCCACGGGGAGCGGATGTGACTCGCTTCCCATGTGGGAGGTTTTGGGTTCGGTTCCCGGTGCCTCCATGAGAAGGTGAGCAAACAATGAGCAGACAGACGAGAACAATGCGGGGGGAGGGAGGCGATGGGTTAAAGTAAATAAATAAATCCTTTTTAAAAAAGAAGTGTTAGAACTAAAGGCACTTAAGTGACCAATTTTCCTGCTCCCTGTTTTTAGTGCATGACCTTATCTCTATACAGAGAAGTGATGACACAATTAGATGACTGAAAAAAGACTCTCAGATGAATGTCCATAATGAAATGCTTAAAAACTAACATTAGATGTGAAATCATTTCTCTTGATTCTCTGTAATGTGCCACATACTGTGCACAGAGGACACTTTCCAGAGATACAAGAAAATTTGCAAATTTTATCATCTCTCTCATAGAAATGTATTTTTTTCCACCTTTTTCCTTTTTGCATGTGTGTGTGTGTGACAGAGAGAGAAATGGGGTGGACTGAGCTGTGTCCCTAGGCTCCTACAAGATCCAGAACCTTCCACATGATCCCACCTGGCTCCTTTCTGGAGTTTGTGGACAGGCTTATCAGAAGGGGAAACAGTCCACAGTGTTTCCATTTTAGGGTTCTTGCCCAAGACTCCCTACTGATTTTCCTCTGCAATGTGAATATTTTTTTTACATTCATGCCCTTGAGTTCCTTCCGAGCACAAAACTTTATGGCGATCAAGTCTCTACAAATTTCTGGTTCAGTATGTAATCCAATGAAATTTGTCATTCTCCTGGTGTCATCATCTGTATTATCAAACTTCCTGTTACTATATGAATACTTTTTTAAAAAGCTTATTTTTTTATTTTTACTTGTATACTTTTTCGATGTATCGATATTTATTCACCTAAAAAATACAAACACTATTCTAAACCTTAGTAATATTCTAAGTCCTAGTTTATTTACCTATTTTACTAGTAAATAAAAGTTAGATGATCTGACAGATCCCTTGTGGATCTTATAATTTGATGGTGGAGACACGGAAGAAATGAGTGAACAAATGTGTAAATATGTAATTAAAGATTATGAGGGAAATCATTTAAAGAAAAACCAGGATTCAGTAATAGAGTATAGCAAGGATAGGGCTACTTAGACTGGATGACCTCTGAGGAACAGAGAGGTAAGTCAAGATCTGAGGGTTGATAGGAAACCTGTCAGACAAGTGGGATGGGGAGGTGGGGTTGATATGGGTGAGGTGTAAGGGGGTATATATTAATCAGGATTGACTAGGCTAATGCTGTGGTGACAAGAGTCCCCAAATCTCAGTGGCTTAACACTTAAAAGTTTATTTCTTGCCTACACAAAGTCTCCTCTCTAGGGCAGCTGAGCTCTTGGTGACACAGTTACTAGACTGCTTTCCATCTCATGTAACCCCATCTCCACTCAATTCTGCTATGTTCTCCACCAAAAGGGGAGGGCAAGGGGAATGTTGTGCAGTGCTTTCTCCTCGGTTCACAGACAATTGACCTGAACTAATTTCATGGTCCCATCTAACTGCAAAGAGCTGGGATGTGCAGGAAGGAGAGGAGAACAGGAATTACTGGGCACTATTCATGTCTGCCTCAGAGAGCGTGGGGTGAATGGGAGGCTAAAGCATTCTAGACAGAATAGCCTGGATGAAGGAGTGGAGGTAGGAGTAGGGTGAGCGAATCATAATACCATGGAGTTGTAAGGGATTACACCACCTTCTATAGGTACATAGCAGGGGCTCCCTTGAAGGGTGACATTTTTTTTCAGTCACTGGAATGTAATGGAAGGTCAAGTATTTTAGAAAAAAATGGGTCCCAAAATACTAAATATAGCCTATGTTATTTTCTTATTTAGTTCTAAGTACTATTATTATCTCCATTTTACAGATGAGGAAGCACACACAAGGAGGCTTAATATAATCACGCAGCTGCTAAGTAACAGAACTGGTATTCAAACCTAGGCATCTGATACAGGGCCTATTTGACTCTAATACAGACAGAATGTTTTCTGGTCCTTGTCAAGAAGGACCTAGGTGACCAGGTGCCAGCCCCTGTAGAGGAGAAAGTGATATTGCATATCAGGGGCAGGACAAGAGGAAGGAGTGCAGGTAGATTATACTGTCTTTTGGGATCAATGTTTACCCGAAGAATCATGTTTTGGGTAGAGCAAGGCCTTCAAGCCTTCCTTATAGTGGCATTAGCTACGATTGGCTGAGAAGCCTGTACTTTATTAACTTAGTTAGAGATTGTCCATCCAATGTTGTTGTTGTCTTACACCGTTTTGCTAAGCTTTCTTGGAAGTTTCTGTCTGTTGCAGTTGGAGATCCAAAGGTACCTTGTAACATTCTAGTGCCCAAGTCAGAAAGAGCAATCCAGAGGATGGTGTTACCCATCAGTGAAGCATGAGAAACCAAGGGGAGGAAAACTCAGTGGTGATGATGTTGGAGCTTTTTGGACAATTGTCTTTCCCTGCATAGAGGCTCTTCCTTCAAGGCTAAAATCTAGGTGGGTCTGAATTTATTTTAATAATGGAGTCACTTTAAACTTTTGGATGTTTCCTGTAAATTTTGACAGCTCCACCCCCCACCCCCAGCAGTGCCTTTTTTTTTTCTTTTTTCCTCTCTTTATTTTTTGTTAAATGTTACATTTAAAAAATATGAGGTCCCCATGTACCCTCCACCCCCCTCACCCCACTTCTCCCACATCAACAACCTCTTTCATCATCGTGGCATAGTCATTGCATTTGGTGAATGCACCACATGGATAGTGGTTTACATTGTAGTTTACACTCTCCCCCAGTCCACCCAGTGGGCCATAGCAGGACACATAATGTCCAGCATCTGTCCCTGCAGTACCACCCAGGACAACTCCAAGTCCTGAAAACGCACGCACATTATATCTCTTCTTCCCTCTCCCTACCCTCAGCAGCTACCGTGGCCACTTTCTCCACATCAATGCTACAATTTCTTCCATTACTTTTCACAATAGTTCCATAGTAGAATATCAGTAAGTCCACTCTAATCCATACTCTATTCCTGTGGACCCTGGGATGATTATGTCCACTCCACCTCTGTATCAAGAGGGGGCTTAGATTCCACGTGGATGATGAATAAAATTCTCCTGCTTGCAGTTGAAGGCACTCTTGGCTCCCTGGTGTGGTGGTTGACCTTCTTCATCTCCCTGTTAGCTGGCCAGGGTAAGTCCAATAAACCAGAGGGTAGGAGTTGCAAGTCTGCTAAGGCTCAGGGCCTGGCTGTCACATGGACAGTCCAGAGATTCAGGTCTCCTGAGTATACACAAACCCCAGTGCCAACCACAGGCCCGGTAAAAGTAACAGAAGAGGCATGTGTAGAAAGGTCACATCTGAGTCCAACTCCATCACACTCAGGACCACAAACTCCAAAGTAGGGCCAACTGACAAGGACTGAACTCCAGAGCCATCTGCCATGACCATAAACCTGTGGGTCTCCATAGCCCTCAGGAGAACCAGTACCTGGGGTTGCATCTAGTTTGGCTGTCTCTGGGACTCTGCTAAGGTATGTGTAAGCACGACCCCTCTGATGACCTCCCAAATCTTTTTTGGAGACTCATAGCCATATAAACTCATTTGTCCTTTCCATTTCCCCCTTTTATCCAAGGAAGTGGACTTGGCCCAGTGGATAGAGCGTCTGTCTACCACATGGGAGGTCTGCCGTTCAAACCCCGGACTTCGTTGACCCGTGTGGAGCTGGCCCATGTGCAGTGCTGATGTGCGCAAGGAGTGCCGTGCCATGCAGGGGTGTGCACCGCATAGGGGAGCCCCACGCACAAGGAGTGTGCCCCGTAAGGAGAGCTGCCCAGCGCTAGAGAAAGTGCAGCCTGCCCAGGGATGGCGCCGCACACACGGAGAGCTGACGCAGCAAGATGATGCAACAAAAAGAAACACAGATTCCTGTGCCACTGACAACAACAGAAGTGGACAAAAAGAAGAACATGCAGCAAATGGACACAGAGAACAGACAACTGGGGTGGGGGGAAAGGGGGAAAAAAAGCAGTTTTTAACACCTGATATTACATGTAGGCTGAGATATTCTGCTGGTCTGATTTGACCCTTTTATTCAGTGTCTTTTTCTAGTCACATCATCAGCTGGTGCTTGTTAGTAATCCGTTGGTGCCAGGGAGGCTCATCTCCAGGAGTCATGTCCATGCTGGGGGGAAGGTAATGCATTTACATGCTGAGTTTGGCTTAGAGAGTGGCCACATTTGAGCAACACATGGAGGCTCTCAGGAGGTAACTCTTAGGCACCCTGCAGCTCTAGGCCTAGTTCATATTTCATACGCACAGGCTCATAAGCATAGTCATCAGTATCAAGGGCTCATTGTTGGACCATCCTTCTCTGTTGGTGTTTGTTATTGCACTTGGGGTATTGTTGCTTTTTAGTTTTTTTTTTTTTTTTTTTAAGATTTATTTATTTAATTTATTTCTCTCCCCTTTCCCCCCAACCCAGTTGTCTGTTTTCTGTGTCTATTTGCTGTGTTGTCTTCTTTGTCTGCTTCTGTTGTTGTCAGTGGCATGGGAATCTGTGTTTCTTTTTGTTGTGTCATCTTGTGTCAGTTCTCCGTGTGTGTGGCACCATTCCTGGGCAGGCTGCATTTTCTTTCGCGCTGGGCGGCTCTCCTTACAGGGTGCACTCCTTGTGCATGGGCCTCCCCTATGCGGGGACACCCCTGCATGGCACGGCACTCCTTGTGCGCATCAGCACTGCGCATGGGCCAGCTCCACACGGGTCAAGGAGGCCCGGGGTTTGAACCGCAGACCTCCCATGTGGTAGACGGATGCCCTAACCACTGGGCCAAACCCGCCTCCCACTTTTTAGGTTTCTTGCCCACCTTTGCTCTTTCCTTGTGCCAAGTGCCTCTGGGATAGAAGTGCAAAATACTGCTTTGGACCCCTAGGAAGGATGTATAGGATGTTCATTATAAATAAATTCTTTGGAGGCCATTCAATTTCTGTTTGTCTTATCTAGAGTCACAGCAAGCTTTCACTCAGTATGGACACTGGCCCAAGAGCAGGCATGAGCCATATCCATCAGCCCGGAGACAAAGGGAGGGAATATTTTGGCTTTCTAAAAAAAAATCCATTTTTTTATGAAACATATTTCTAGTACCAGATTCTCCATCTTGATATCAGCAACATATAATGATGGTAGGTTTTTCCAGTTGCAGTTTCCACTGTGAATGTAAAGCTTTTTATAATATTGTCCACATGCTTTCTTTTTCCTTTACTAATGGCCAGGAATCAGGTTCACACTAGTACTAGTTCCATGCTTTCTCCACAACTCCCTCCACCATGCCTCAGGCCTCTGGGCTTTGCTCTCCTCAGGCAAGGATGCGCTTCCCCTTTTTTCAATAGTGCAATTCTTATTGCACTATTTTAGGCATCATTTTAGGCATTATTCTCTCCTCTAAGCCTTTTTAATTCCAGGTTCTCCACAGTGTCCCTCCTCTGGCTTCCTATTGTACTCACTCAGTACCTGTATCTTATCCTTTACCCTCATTTAACTGAAATTATTTGCTTTGTGGTTTTGAGTTTTGTTTTGTTTTGTTTTGTTTTCCTTTCATTATAATATAAAGTCCTTGTGGGGCAGAGGATGGGGATTTTTTTTTTTTTTTTTTTAAGATTTATTTATTCCGTATGTGTTCTTTTGTGTCTACGTGTATTCTCATTAGGTGGCTCAAGGGAACTGATCCTAGGGCCTTCCCGAGTGGGAAAGAGGCGATCATTCTCTTGCACCACCTCAGCATCCTGGTCTGCTATGTCTCTTATTATCTCTCCTTTGTGTCTCTTTTTGTTGCATCACCTTGCCACACCAGCTCTCCGCATGGGACAGCACTCCTGTGCGAGGCAGCACTCCCCATGGGCCAGCACTCCATGTGGGCCAGCTTGCCACATGGGCCAGCTTGCCTTCACCAAGAGGCCCTGGGCATCAAACCCTGGACCTCCTATATGGTAGATGGGAGCCCAATTGCTTGAGCCGCATCCTCTTCCCAGGGATTGTCTTTATTCGGCATTTTCATCTTTAGATCTAAAGCAAAAGCTGGCTTCTCACAAGACTTAACTAGAGTTCCATAATGCTACTATAGCTTTGGAAGTGAGAACTCTTAAACTGATTATCTTTGAAACAATTGACTTAAAAATTGAGCTCCATTACCCACTCGTTTCATAGAAAGTAAATAGAGGACACTGAAACTGAACTTGAATCTTATTTTTCACTTTCAGTTCTACCTCGGTTTGGAGCAGGTTGTTTATTTGATGTGTCTTTAATTTGCCCAACCACCAAAAAGCTGTGACTATTCTATTCACTGAATTCTGTGGGGCCTGGTATTCTTATTGGTGTCAACACACCATGAATGTAGCTTATTATGCCAAAGAACACACTTGTGTGGAGCTTAATCAATGCAGAAGTAGAAACTGAAGGTGTTAGAGCAGTTGTACTGACTTGACATTTTCCTGCAATCAACAAGGAGGATGCTTTCCCACAAGGCAAGCTACTGGATCCACCCCCCTCCCCCCCAAATTTAAAGTTTTAAACACACTTTCTCTGTGACATTTATTAGAAAATAAAACAAAGCAGATTGCTGAGTTTGCCCTTGGCAGATAATTTACATTGGGTACAGCTTATGCCTTTTGTGTGCCAGGTATGATGGCATCCTTGCAGGTTAAGCCTTCAGATGCTGTTCTACCATTTTAATAATCGCATTGACTTAACCTTTATATAGATGTAGTGTATTGTGTTCTCAAAGAAGACTTTGCTTCTCCTTGCTTGCTAAAAGAATGTTTCAGGTTAGAAATTCAGTCTGTGATCTGTCAGGTGATGATACAAAAGGTTTAATTTAAACACAAACACTAGGCCACACAGGGACAGGATCCAGATGGTTTTGTATTTGATTACACCATCCTCCATCTTCCTGGCATCCAGATCCTTTCTTCTCTTTTCTGCCATCTGTCAATACACTCGAATCAGGAACTTAATCACATATGCTAACAACAGGTCAATTTTTTTTTTAAACTTCTCTTTCACTGGGTGGTTAGAAAAGATTATTTATATAAAACAGTATCTAGCTTTACTATAGAAACAGAATATTGTACTATATGTTTTTCCCAAGGCAAAATAGTTTAAGGCAGAAGTCATAAGATGGGTTGACACTGACAACAAGATGTACCAGAGAGGAGAGACAGGAGGCTCCGAGATAGGGAGATGCTAAATAGTTTAAGGGTGAGGCGGGGTCATTTGCTTATGTAATTCCACTCTTTGAGACAAAGACATCAAATATTGCATTTTATTCTAATTTAATGGGTAGAATGCAGTACATTTGACTTCCATTATTTGTTTTCTTTTATTGTTGATTATAATTCTTGATATTGGAAATATTATAAATTAACCATAACAAGAAATTAACAGTAGAATATAAAGTGGTTTTAATTATGGACCTTGGAGTCAGAATCACTTGGGATTTATTCCTAGCTCAGTTATGTACTAACTGTGTGGCCTCAGGCTGGTTACTTCACCTTTCAAAGCTTTATCTGTAAAGGGGATATTGGTGAACTTAACAAGAGGATTATTGTAAGAACTAATGAAATAACTGTGTAAAGCATTTAACAAGTGCCTAGAACTCTGTACATGCTCAGTGAATGTTTTTGCTATTATTACAATAGCTTTGACCCCTAAAGTAAAGAGATTAATGAAATTAGTTTTAAAAAACAAAAACTAATATTCTGTTATTTATCTTGAAATGTGATTCTCAGATCATATTAAAAAATTATTACAGAGAGATTCTCCATGAGTAAAATTATCATTCACAGCCAAGTCAGGCTGTTTGGCTTATGAAACCTGCGTAAAAGGCTATATATTACTTTCTTTTTTTAAATTTTATTTTATTTATTTATTTATTATTTTTTTAAAGATTTATTTTTATTTTTTATTTAATTCCCCCCACCCCCACCCCGGTTGTCTGTTTTCTGTGTCTGTTTATTGCGTCTTGTTTCTTTGTCCGCTTCTGTTGTAGTCAGCGGCACGGGAAGTGTGGGCGGCGCCATTCCTGGGCAGGCTGCACTTTCTTTCGCGCTGGGCGGCTCTCCTTATGGGGCGCACTCCTTGCACGTGGGGCTCCCCTACACGGGGGACACCCCTGCGTGGCACGGCAATCCTTGCGGCACATCAGCACTGCACATGGGCCAGCTCCACACGGGTCAAGGAGGCCCAGGGTTTGAACCGTGGACCTCCCATGTGGTAGACGGACGCCCTAACCACTGGGCCAAGTCCGTTTCCCATATATTACTTACCTATTGTATTTTCAACCAAGGGAGTAGAGCATGCATGAATAACCTAGGTTGCCTGCAGACAAAATCCACCCAACCTGCTTGTTTTCTTACGGTCTGGGAGCTAAGACTGACTCCCATTTTTGATTGGGGGGGGGGGGGGGAGAATAAAAGGAAAAGAATTAAAATGAAAAAGAAGAATAGTATTTTGTGTCAGGTGAAAATTACATGAAATTCAAATTTCAGTGTCCATAAATAAAGTTTTATTGGAATGCAGCCACATTCATTCATTTATGTGTTATATGGCTGCTTTTGTGCTACACTGGCAGAGTTGAGTAGTTGCGACAGAGTCTGTATGACCTAACATACTCTCTGGCTTTTTGCAGAATAAAAGCTTGTTGATCCCTTCCTTAGAACAATATAAATGTATTGCTGCATGGGGCTTTCAGAGTTCAGCACCCTTGGTTTAAATATCAGGAAACTGGATCCCAACAAGTTGAAAGAACTTAGCCAAAGTCACAAAGACAGTCAGTAGCTGGACCAAAATAAGAACCTGGATCGCTGGGTCTCTGACTGTCAGATGAACAATCTTCACACTGCACCACATGGGTTCAAATGGAATTAATCTTCCATATCTGATTTATATGCAACTTGAAATTTTATTGAGTCCTTTTTAGGACTTTTTTGTTTAAGCATTGATCATGAAACATCCTATTTAAGGTTGTAGACTATAATTGGCCAAATTTCCCAGTACTACAATTTTAATTTTTACAGTAGGAGAGAATGATTGTGATGAGTTTTGTTTTGTTCTGCTTTCTATTTTAGTTATCATCTAACCATTCCAGAAAACAGAATAAAATATATTCATAATCTTCATTTTGTGGTGACACTATAATGTTATGCTGAACTACCAAAGTTTACCTTCTCATTTAGAAGTGACATCCATATAAAACAATACTAAAGAGGAAAAATGAAACAATATAAATGATAATTTAAGTCCTTTTAAAAATAACATATCTGCTTACCATACAATTTTTCCTTTTCCCAATGGCTGTTACTTTTCTTAGCCTAGGAACTCGGCTTAATGATATTTCTTTCTCAAAGCTATGCTAAAAAAGTATTTACTGGAGGGTCCCCATAAATCTGTTAATGGTTATATGCAAGAAGCTAATAGAATTTCTCAGTGTTAAAACATCATTAAAATGTGAAGTGTGAAAAAAGGATTTCTTCAGAACTAAAAGTAAAAGAACCATGAAAGATAAAGAAAGATATTGGTGTTGCACAGGATAGGAGGAGGAGATGGAAAACTGTTCACCAGGCTTTACATACCCCTGACTACTGAACAATACTCTTCATGATATTTTTCAAATGGTAAGGGGAAGCCGGGCACTGGGGCTGAAGCCACTGGTGTGATTTAGCGATGTTGTCCTCTTGGGCTGAATCCAGACCTTTGGGTTTAATGTTTTGGAGGATGCTGCTGCCTCTGTCAGCCAGCAGTAAGGGTATGTGGCTTAGTAGCCCTAGAGAAAAACACTGCTCAATGAACCTCTGGCTGTGACAGGCACCCAAAACCTAAAATAATGCTGAGGTTAAAAATAATGCTCTGAAGGAAAAAGCTGACAATAGCTTTGTTACTGCACAGAAATTTCCAAGTTTACTGTGGCCATGGAATAATTAATTATCATAATATATACCTCTGAAGTGATGGAAGGAAGGAAAAATTACCCCCATTTGACTGACAGAAAAACTGAGACAAGGGCAGTTAACTTTATTGTGGTTACCCAGAACATAGTTGGCCAAGACTCCAGGATTCCTGACTCCAAATTCATTGCTATAACCACCAGATTGAAACCAGCTGCCAAAGACTGCAATTTGGTCTTGAGCCTGTAGCCATAGTTTAGAACCACAATAGTGCGGAAACACACTTTAAGGAGGATCTTGAAAATCTCTCCAGGGAATCATGCCTCTCTACTATACTGATTATGTGACAGTCGGAATAAATGAGGATTCTGCCCCCAATGTATTTGTGTTTTAGAATAGCCTGGGGTCCCTCTGAGGAAACTGGGAATTTATGCCTCATCCTTCCTCCCAACTTTCTAAATTAGTTTTGTCTCCTGTTATGATACATGAATCAATGTGTTAATGTGTTAATTGTTATTTGACACAAGTCATATAAGGGTTGCCATTGACAACCAGATGCACCAGAGAGGAGAGACTGGAACTTAGAGATAGGGAGAGGCCCTAATTTGGGGGCCACCCAAGTGACTGGAACCACCCTGAGTGGGTGATCTGCAGTACTCTGAATGGGCATATGCCTTGTCTCAGAAAATCTTCCGGGTGTCTAGGAGTCAGGCAGGGAGAATGTGGCAGAAGTGAGGTCTGACTGTGGGTACCAGGCTAAAGTCCTGAGAGCAAACCTCTGGCATCATAGGGGTTGGCAGTAAGCTACTGGGGCTGAGGCTCAGAGAACTGTTTTCAATGGCAGCATTCAAGCTAATTTTATGAGAGTATAGCAGTATTCTTATTCCATTGAAACAGGGGTACCAGGTAATAACAATCATTATAGTACTAATAATTATACTACAGTTACTATTTAACGAGCACTTGCTATGGGTTGGGTGTTATGCTACTTCTTTATATTCGTTATATTGTTTATTTCTCACTACAGGCCTGCAATGTATCAGTATTCCTCCCACTCCATCTTTTATAGCTGTGGAAATCAAGAATCAGAGGGATTAACTGACTTACCCAAAGTCACAATGATGCATGTCGTGGAAAAGGGATTTGAACTCAGGATGCTGATTCCACTGCCCAGCTTTACCCTTACTCTTATGACTTTAGGCATAAGGCAAGAACCCAGTTACCAGATTGTTTTGATGGCCTATTCACCCTGTTGGTGAAGAAGAGGTCCCCACCCTAAATAGAATGAAATGGCAAAACATACAACACCTGACACCAGACAGATATCAAACAGAAGTTTATTAATCACACATACAACCCAGAGGAGGACACAGCCTGCCTCCCAGGACCACATGAATGTTGCACTCAAGAATCGAGTGAACAAGCAGGAGCTGTGGGAGGCAGACTTTAGAGTAACAGGGTGGGCTGGCCCCTGCTTCCTGCAGGAGGATGTGACTGACTGAATGATTTCACAGAGTGTCGGGGAAGTGAAACCTGTTCAGTGGAATACTGGATGGAGTGCAACGGGTCCTACTTACAGAGGAACTTTAGCACCCATATTTCTACCAACAGTCTCTTCAAAGCAATCTAGGCCTTTTCTATCAAACATCCCACAATTCTTCCAGTCTCTACTCATCACACAAGTCCAAAGCCACATTTTTAGTATTTGCAAAGGCAGCACCCCACTCTCCAAAATCTGTTTTACTTTCCTAGGCTTAAGCAAATACCAATATAATGCGTTGGCTTAAACAATGGGAATTTATTGCTCACAGTTTGAGACTGGAAAAAGTCCAAATCAAGGCGTCATCAAGGCGATGCTTTCTTCCCAAAGACTCTGGTGTTCTGGGATGGCTGCTGGCCATCGTTGGTCCTTGGCTTGTCACATGGCAAGGCACATGGCAGCCTTTCCTGGACTCACCATTCTCTTCTGGATTTGGTTGAATTTCAGCTTCTTGCTTCTGTGGCTTTCTTTTGGTCTGTCTGAATTTCACTCCGCTTAGAAAGGACTCTAGTAATAGGATTAAGACCCATCCTAATTGAGGCGAGCCACACCTTAACTGAAGTAACCTCAGAAAAAGGTCCTACTTAAAACGGGTTCATACCCAAAGAAGTGGATTTAATTTAAGGACATGTTTTTCTGGGATACATACAGCTTCAAACTACCACAACTATTTTCTACAAATGATATTGTTTAAATTTACCTCTGTGTTTAATATTTCTTTGTGTACCTCCATGCTTATTTGTGTGTGTGTGTGTATCTCTCAGATTTTCCTTCTGGAACCACTTCCTCTGTCTTTAATAATAACCCTTTGGAAATTCCTTTAATAAAGATCTTTTAGTGATTATCTCAACTTTTGTTCATCAAAAGGTCTTTGTTTTTCTTTGTTCTTGGAACTCATCTGTGCTAAATATGCAAGTTACCAAGTTATTTTCTGTTAGCACTTTGAAAATATTATTTTACCACTTCTACCTTCCCTTACTTCTGTTGAGAGTCTATCTGTAATTTGTGCATCACTTTCTTGTTGCTTTTAAGATTTTCACTTTGTCTTTGGAGTTCTGCAGTTTCACTAAAATGTGTCCAAGTATAGATTTCTTTTCACTTATTTATTTTATTTTATTTTTTTAAAGATCTATTTATTTCTCTCCCCCCCCGTCCCTCCTCCCGTTGTCTGCTCTCTGTGTCCATTTGCTGTGTGTTCTTCTGTGTCTGTTTGCATTCTTGTCATGCAGCACTGGGAAACTGTGTTGCTTTATTTTGTTGCGTCATCTTGCTGTGTCAGCTCTCTGTGTGTGTGGTACCACTCCTGGGCAGGCTGCGCTTTTTTCACATGTGGTGGCTCTCCTTGCGGGGCACACTCCTTGCGTTTGGGGCACCCCTACATGGGGGACACCCCTGCGTGGCAGTGCACTCCTTGCGTACAGGCAGCACTGCACATGGGCCAGCTCACCACATGGGTCAGGAGGCCCTGGGTTTGAACACTAGACCTCCTATATGGTAGGCGGATGCGCTATCATTTGAGCCACAACTATTTTCCAGATTTCTTTTCATTGATTTTAATTTGCACATTTTGCTCTTCCTGTGTCTGTGAATTCATGTATGTTCCCTCAATTTTGGAAAATTCTGAGCCTTCATTTTGGGTGCTGACTTTCTCCACAGTCCTCTTTTATCTCTTTCTGGTGTTTGCTGCAGTAGAACTCTGCAGATGTGGATATCTACCCAAGAAATTTCAGTGAAATTTCTATATTGTTGAAAGTACAAGCTGGTCCACATACAGCCCAAGTAGTGCAACTAAGCACAAGTATAGGGCCTTAGCTAGATTATAGAGTGCCTTTGTGAGAATTAAAAGAAAAGCACCCCTTGGATATGGCCTGCACTGGGAAAAAGTTTTTTTTTAGTGAACAGAGCACATGGCTCATGGAGCAAGGAGCAGAGTGGATTTCAGTGTCCCTATTGTACCCTATTTGGGTGCATTTTTTGCTGGACACAACCAGCACAACTATCCACAGCAACCGTGAAGTGACAAGACTTGTGACAGCTGTGGCTCACTGAATGGTGCTTTAAGATAGAAGCACAGTGAGAGAACCCAAAGGGGAATTCTTCGTATTGTGCACTAGTTAAAGACCTCTTGGTCACAGGTCTAACTCTTCAATAACATTTGTCATTGGAGACTGCTACTCTTGGTGGGTCGCCTTCTAATACCAGACAAGCTGTGGTTACTATCTCCAGGGAGATATGTGGCTCTTGTATCAGTATTTAACCTTTGTTTCTTTTTCTTTCAAAAGATCCTTACCTGCACTGTTACTCAGAGGGCACGGCTCATATAAAAATAATTTGGGTATTTTTACCATTGGAAAACACCTGTGTGTTTAACAATTTGGATCAGTAAAGAGATTGTACGTTTAGAAAGGTTCCGCATTTCTTCATTATATAAAATATGTACAGCAAGGATGGTTCATTGCTCAAGTGAGTGCTTAGATACTGACCAAATCCAGAGGAGAGAGAGGCATTACGATTTTTGCCCCGTTCTTTATACACAGATTGAGTGCCCAGGACTGGGCTTAAACTAACCACTGCTGTACAGAGCTGCAAAGGGAACATTAGCAGCCCTGGGCCCTGAAGCTGGGAGAGCTGCAGGCCATTGAATCTGCACCCCATCTTCTGATGTCACTGAGGATTCATCAACCTAAATAACCTAATTGAGTGTCATAATTGATGTGGGAGACTCATTTCCTGCCCTGGAAATCCTTAAAGGTGGCCACGGCTTGCTTGAAGCAGCACTTTCTCTAATGGAATCCCCTGGATCCGTTCATAAGAAAGAAAGGCCGGGTCAGCAGGTGGCTGCTCAGCCCTGCTGGCCCACGGCCTGCCCAGACCTGCCCTCTCCACAAAGGCCGCCAGCGGTGCCTCAGGCCTCCCCACTGGGTGTCTTTCAGAGTGCACAAAAAGGGCATATTGCCATTTCTAATGGAGGCAACCACCCTGGGCCAAGCGTTGGCAATTGGCGGCCTCCTGGCCATCACCCCAATTAGTGAGCCATACTTGATGCCACTGAAGAATTTTCAGCAGGAAGTTCTTTTGTGAGTGGCTTGACTTCTCCCATGTGTGAAATACCTAGATATTGTGACTTCTTTTTCAAAGCCAATGTTGAATTCCTAATTAAATCCTTACCTTTGAGGTTTTCCAACCAACTGAGAAAACCCACTAGAGGTGTCGCTAAAGAATTAGAAATTCCTTCTGTTTGATTTCACCAATGAGAAATGAAGCTGGGAATAGCCATTCTGCTCAGAATACCTTTGGGGTCACAAGAGGTAGCTCTTCTTTCCCTAGTCTTAATTCCTTGTCTACTTAGGGTGAAAACAACCTGAATGAAAATCTAGAAGAGTGGCATCAAGACCCTATAGAGATACTCATGTTTAGGGTAACAAATTGAAAGATGTATGAGATTGAGAGTTTTGTCCCTGTAAGTATCTTATTCTTAGCCATGCATTTCCACCTGCAGTGGATGTTTCTATTTGAAATACATCCCCTACATGTATTAGCCATGTCCCATTTAGAATCATTTCCACAGCCCTGAAAGGGTCTTAGTCTAGAAATGGCATCTCTGAAGTCAACCAAGAAGAAGCATTGGAAAGTGGATGTGGCTCAAGTGATTGAGCTTCTGCCTACCATATGGAAGGACCCAGGTTCAATCCCTGGGGCCTCCTGGTAAAGGAAAAAAAAAAGTGTGCCAACACTGTGAGCCAAGTGCCTGTGCAATGAGCCAAGCGCCCATGTGGCAAGCCAAGTGCCCACATGGTGAGCCCGAGCCCATACCAGTGAGTCACACAGAAAGATGCTGATGCAACAAAAGAGAGATGAAGGGGGGCATCAAGGTGAGGCACAACAGAAACCAGGAACTTAAGTGGTGCAAGTGACAGAGAACCCCTCTCCACATCAGAGGTCCCCATGATTGAATCCCTGGTGAATCCTAGAGGAGAAAAAGAAAAAGAGAAGGCAAAAAGAGAAATAGATAAAGAAGATCACACAGTGAATGAACACAGACAGCAAAAAACAGCAGGGAGGGTGGAGGGGGATAGGGAGGGGGAGGGGGGAAGAAAAATAAAGACACATTGATGTCATGGGTGAGATGGAACGCTGCTCATGTCCTACTCCTTGGTTTAACTATTCTCACTGTGCCAAAATTCTTCCACGTATCTAACTTAAATTTCCTTGTTGCCATTTAGATTTCTTGTCTCTGTAGAGGCGAATAACAGAAGTTTCATATTTTTCAGTGCTTAAAAACACTATTTCTTTAGAGTATATAGCCACAATTTTATATACTGTAGACTGCATCATTTTGCAGTCATCCATGATTCCAGCTACAGCCCAACTTTAAAGCACATCAGGTGATGTCAGCCCCAATAGTTGAAGAGAACAAATGTGTTCTCCATTCTCAATCACATATTTAATTGGATTTAAAGGTAATTTTTCCCAGGTCATCTTCCTTTACTAACTAAATATATGTAGATAATCTCTGAGGTAAAAGAGATTTCTAAATGCTGATCCTGGAAGAATCCTGCTTTTATTTTACTAGGTACTAAACTGAATCTTGAGGACTAAAGAAAAAATATATATAACTTATCAGGGAAGCTGCTTAAATGTAAAATTAATTAGGCTAGAGGAAGATGGACATGGGGATTAAACTGTCATGCTGCCATTTGGATGGTTGGTGACAGACTGGGCAGGCCCAGGAGGTCCAGGGCTGGGCGAGGGTTGACATGCTCTGAATATTAAGGGTCACAGAAGGGAACTCAGTTGAAGCAGCAATGATCAGGTAAGAGAGTCAAGCTCAGGGAAATAAGCTAAGCAGGGAATGAAGGATGATCAGGCAGCAGGAAAGGGGGACTCTGACTACAAGATTGGGGATTAGTGGGTTGGGCAATGAAAGGTCAGGAACTAAGACCAGCGAGTTTGGGGAACATCCAGTGAGTGCAACAGATACCAATATCAACAGCTAGAGCAGAACTGGATTTCAAGCTCAGGATTGGGATGGCAGGGGTCTTTGTTTCCCCCATGCAGAGCCAGAGCCTGTCTCTGAGGATGGGCTGGTTAGAGTCACCAGGGAGGGCATGGAGCTCAAGATGGGGAGCAAAAGTATAGGAGGCCGGAGGACCCTACATAATGACAGACTTCCTTACCGTGCGAGTCCACAGAGGCTGTGTAGGATCTGTAGTGGGACTCTGGCCCAGAGTTCTTTCATCAAGATTAATGGCTTCTTAATATGTATCCATTTCAGTTTTCATTTTTCACTATTATGGTAGTTGTGTCCCCTGTCTTTTGCTTTGCAATCATTAATTCTCAAGATATTCTTGTGTAAAAGGTAACTTTATCCTCATTGTGGAGACGATGAATTGAAAGCTGGGTAACCAGTTCCAAGCCATAGGCACGTAAATTATGAAACCAAAGAGGGAAAGGGTCAAATCAGGATACCCAGCATGGCATGTGGTGAAGGGTGGGCTGGTTACCGAGGGACACAACGACACTTTTGGGGTGACGGGTATGTTCATTATCTTGACTGTGGTGATGGTTTTAGAGGTGTGGGCATATGACAAAACTTATAAGATTGCATGATTTAAGTATCTGCAGTTTACTATCAGTACATCAATGAAACTGCTAAAAAATTAAATTAATGGTGCTAACAGTTGACAAATATAAGTGGATATAAGCTTCAGTTTTTGCACGACCACATGACAATGAAAATGGGAGTCTATGTGTCCAAGATCCATCCCTCTTTATTCTCCCTGTCAGAGACCACTGTTCTGCCTCTGAGATGAAAGCTTTTAAATACTAATCCTTGGTGACCTTAGTTTACCTCTCATTGAGGGAGGAAATGGAATGAGAGGGAAGCAGACTTGGCCCAATGGATAAGGCATCTGCCTACTACATGGGAGGTTCGCGATTCAAACCCCCGGGCCTCCTTGACACGTGTGGAACTGGCCCATGCGCAGTGCTGATGCGCACGAGGAGTGCCCTGCCACGCAGGGGTGTCCCCCGCGGAAGGGAGCCCCACGCTCAAGGAGTGCACCCCATAAGGAGAGCCGCCCAGCGTGAAAGAAAGTGCAGCCTGCCCAGGAATGGCGCCACCCACAAGGAGAGCTGACACAACAAGATGATGCAACAAAAAGAAACACAGATTCCCAGTGCAGTCATAGAACACACAGCGAATGGACACAGAGAGCAGACAACTGGGGGGCGGGGGGGGAAGGCAAGAGAAATAAATAAATAAAAATCTTAAAAAAAAAAAAAAATGGAATAAGAGGTAAGGATTAACTTGCCCATGGATGACCCTTTGCTGGCTGGCCTCCCAGAAAAGGAGTTGGTCCCTGCAAAGCTCCATGGAAACAGACTGGGTCTAGGCTGTCAATCATTCCTGGTCAACTAGCAGGCTTGGAGCCCAGCCTCTCTCTATCATGCCAGGGGAGGATGGTACTTCCCATCCATAAATGCTGATGTGGTGAGCGCTGCTGATAGCTTGTCACATCTTACAGCTGTAACCAGAGTATGGGACTCACACCCTGATCACACCAGGGAAGGGGTTGGTGACCCCCCATCAATGAACCCTGAGCTGGCAGGACAGGCTTGTGTCAAGGATACAGAAACACTATTTAGCTCTTGTATCTTTGGCCCTGACCATACCAGGGGAGAGATGGTGCCTCCTAATGGAGTAGCTTAAAGGCTCCACAATCCAAAGTTCAGGTCCCTCTCCCTGAATCTGAAACTTGTCTTTGCTAGCTCCCTCTATGATGCCACAGAATTAAATGAAAATGGGGACCTCCTGTTTCCCTCCTGTTTCCGTGAAAATTCTCTAGTGAACACTGGTATGAGTGCTCATTGGCCAATTGCCATTATCTACACAACATTGACTAGCCATGCAGACAGGTTACATTACAAATACAGGGTCTCCTTCCTCAGTTGGACCCTCGTGATTATTCTACAAGCCACTTACTCCTCTCTAGTGAGTTCCTAGCTAGAATGTTTACAACTCTCTTCAAATCTCCTACCTAATCATATCTCCTCATTTTGGGCAAATAGCTTAGCTTCAAACTTTATAGACAAGACACCATTAAGTGTGATTTCTCCCCCACAGGTGGACATTCTCTGACTATTCCCAGTACTCTCTCGCTACTTCCTATTTCAAAGGAAAAAGAAGAGACAGTCCTATATAATGGTTAGGGGCAAGCCGGCAGTGTTTCTGTCTTGCTCCAGAACTTGATAGCAAGGTAACCTTGAGGAGGTTATGTAACCAGTCTCAGTTTCTGCTTCTGTACTGCATAGATAATAACGGTATCAACTTCATAGGTTGTTGGGAGAAATAAATAAGAGAGTGAATGCTTAGCACTGTACCTGGCCAGTAACACACACTCCATTGGTGCAGGCTGGTATTGATGTTATGTCAACTTCACCTGCTCTCCAGATTCCTTCCCTTTTTCCTATGCAGAATTTGCATAAAGAAATTTTGTGTCAAAAAACTGAATGCTGACAATATCTCCCTTCGTTTTGTCTGTTTCTTGAGAGACAATGTGCCGGTGGTTGTGCGTGTGGTTCTGGAGTTAGTGAGATTTGGGTGGGAATCATGACTGCCACTTACTGGCTGAGTGACCTTGATCGAATTACATTTCTTCATTGGCAAAATGGCAATAACAGCCATACCTACCTCCAGAGAGCTGTTGAATCAAATCAGTTAATGCGTGAAAAGCATGTGGCCAATGCCTGGAACATTAGCCGTTTTTATAGTTATTTTGATTAAGAATTAAGGAGTCCTCAAAATGATGGTACTGGAGCTGTGAGAAAATGCAACTGGATTGTGCTTGTATGTCAACACTAACAGTGCTGTCAAAACCAGGGAAAGAATGGAAACAAAAAGGGGAAACATTTTTATTCTGTTCGCTGACTCTTTTCAATGCATGCCTGAGTGGTTATCTGTGCGAGTGTGTGTGTTTAAAGTTTGAGTTTAATTCGTACAATTAACTTTTCATTTTACATCTCAAACAATTTGAGGGAAAAACACTCTTTTTCTGAGAAACCAAGTGAAGATGAAAAAAAAGTTTTTCTGAGGTCACTTAGATTTTAAATAGTATTATATACAAAGTCTATAATGTTTTTCAAGTTTTAAAAATTGATATTTAGTCACCATAAATATTAAAGTAATCCCACTAAGATAAAATGCAGTATATACCTTGAAATGGACAGTTAAATACAATATTTTTCCTATTCTTTTTGTTAGTGGTGATTTTTCTGTGATGTCCCTCCATTTTTAGCAAAAAGAGAAGGCATTTCTTTATAACCTGAATATACTCAAACTAATTTACCAAAATAAATGCAATATACACATAGAATGCAAAAGGTTATTATCCTTAATACATAATTAGCTCATAAAAATCAATGAGGAAAATGCACTCTCACATAACAAATGTGCAATAGACATGAACAGGCAATCCACAACATGAGGAAATGGCCAGTAAGCAAAAAAGTGACAAATGGTATCTTTTTAAAAAGATTTATTTCTTTCCACCCTGCCACCCCCCCATTGTTTTGACTTGCTGTCTGCTCTTCTGCTCTTTATGTCTCTTTGTTGTGTGCTGTGTCTGCTTGTCTTCTTTTGGGAAACACTGGAAATTTAACCCAGGACCTTCCATGTGGAAAGGAGGCATCCAATCGCTTGAGCCACATCCACTCCCTGCTTGTTGTGTCTCTCACTGTGTCTCCTCATTATGTCATCTCATTGAGTAAGCTTGTTGCATCAGCTCTTTTGTGTCAGTCCACCGGGTCAGCTCACTGTCTTGCTTGTCTTCTTTAGGAGGCAATAGGAACCAAACCGGGGACCTCCCATGTGGGAGGGCACCAACTGCTTGAGCCACATCTGCTCTCCCAACAAATGGTATTTTAATATAAAAAATTTACTCAGATGCATTTTACCATGAAATTCTTCATAACACAATTGTATTTAAATTGAATCTGCAGATTAAAAGAGATATTTTTTTCTTTTCAGGCAAATTCATTATCTTAAAAGTATATATGATCCAAATCTCAGGGGAAAAAATTAAGTAAAACGTATGGCAAGAGGTATGCAATAAAATGAAAATGCAACTATGTTAAATGTTCACGAGAGGTCTCTCTGCTCTGTTCTAAAGTCCCCAGACAAAGTAATTTTTCAGCCTCTTCCTAGACTTGAGTTTGGTGAAAAAAAAAATTAATTAAAAAATTTTTTTATTTTTAATTGTCTTTTTTTTTTAAAGATACATAGATCACAAAAAATATTATATTAAAAAATATGGGAAGCGGCTGTGGCTCAATCAGATGAACTCCCTTCTACTATATGGGAGGCCCTCTGTTTGCATCTCCGGCCTCCTTGCGAAGGCAGGCTTACCCACCTGCTGCGGAGCACCGTTGGCAGGCAGACTCTGCGGAGCGCCGTGTAGTCCACAAGCGCCGCCGAGAGCTGACTCAGCAAAGGTAACGCAACAAAAAGAAGGGAGACAAGCAAGAACACAGAAGAGTCGGCAGCAAATGAACACAGAGAGCAAACAGCAAGCAAGCCACAACGGGGGAGGGGAAAAATAAATAAATACAGACACAGAAGAACGTACAGCGAAATGGACACAGAGAGCAGACAGCACACAAAAAGTCACAAGGGGGGTGGATAAAAAATAGATGTATATTCTATTCATGAACTATTGTGATTAGTAATCGAAGAAAATGTGGCATTGGTGTGGAGAAAGTGGCCATGGTGGCTGCTGGGGGTAGGGAGTGGGAGGAGGAGATGAGATGTGGGGGTGTTTTTGGGACTTGGAGTTGTTCTGGATGGTGCTGCAGGGACAGTTACCGGACATTGCATGTCCTCCCATGGACCATTGGGTGGACTGTGGGAGAGTGTGGGCTGTGGTGTGGACCACAGCGGTGCTCAGAGATGTATTCACCAAATGCAATGAATGTCTCATGATGATGGAGGAGATTGCTGTTATAGGGGGAGGAGTGGGGTGAGGGGCATGGGGGGTATATGGGGACCTCATATTTTTTTAATGTAATATTAAAAAAATAAAGAAAGACAAAAAAAATAGATGTATATAAGAGATTCCCATATACTCCACTCCCCACCATGCTAGCTGGGCCCTGAGCCTCAGCAGAGTTGCAACTCCTACTCTCTGGTTTGTTGGAATTACCCAGGTCAGCTAACAGGGAGGTGAAAAGATTGGTAAAAATTTGACCCATCTTTGTGCATCCTAAAAACCTTTTGTTATCTTGCGCTTCATTAGTCCTGTAGGTTAAAGCCTCTTTTTCTAACTGATAATCACAGGTACTCTTACTTATGAGCAGAGACCCTACTTTTTACTACAATCCCTCCCCGCTTTAAATGTAAGACATCAGGTCCTTTTTCTCAAGTCCACCTAATATGCATTATATCTGATGGTGTGGCTATTTCAAAAAGGCCCCCTCATTCATTGTCTTTTATCCATGTTAGGAAATAATATTTTATCTTTTAAAAAATATCACTTGCCATTTAAATAAGATATTGGAAATCAAGCTTATAAGATGTTTTTTAATAGGAATCTTAAAGGAAGAGCTCAACACCTTTCTTGTGTGGAATTTTAAGTTTTCTTGATCCCCAATCTACTCAGGCCACAAGAAGTCATGTTTCCTACAAGGTTTGGGAAATTTATGATGCTACTAATAAAAAACCAAACCTTGCCACCCACGTGGTATTTGAAGCGGTTCTTCAGGGCATGGAGACTGTGGGGTCTTAGATTACTGCATTTGCTATTCATCCACCTACGCCTCATTTTTCTCCATGAGTAAAGGCTTTCCTCTCAGTCCTGGTAACCCAGAGGCACAGAAATCCAAAGGCAACAATCAGATGGGAACATAAATCCCAGATCCCCACATCTGAAAATACCATAGACAAACTCTCATTCAGACTAATTCTGGGAAGCAATTGATTTCGAATTGAATGGATGAGATCACCTTTATACAAAAAAAAGCCACTGTTTAAAAAAAAGGAAGAAAAAATTTTGTATTTTGTAAATGGTTGAAGCCATTGGGCAAGTTTTTGTGTGGGGAGAATTTTGGATCTTATTTGTAGCTGTGCGTGCGTGTGTGTGTGTGTGTGTATATATGTTGTTGTGTAGGTACGAGTTCTTCCAGTTCTTTTTTATTGAAAAGTTGGTGGTTCTCTTTGGAATTCTGGGTAATATCATCCAGGGATAGAATAACCCTACAAAGTTAATATTGTTATTTATAAATTTATAATATTGTTATTTATAAATTTTCTCATGTCTATTTTTCTATCCTGTCCTGTTAAAGCTCCCTGAAAAAGCCCTGAACTCAGCTCCCCAAAAGCTTGTTTCATCTGCAATTGGCTAGGTACAACCAAGTCAGACGAAGGACCCCATTGGACGTGGTGTCTTGCCAGCAGCCTGGAGAGTATGTCTGGGTGGCGGCTAACCCCGTTCTCTGTCAGTGATGAAAACCCATCTTCTCATCAACTCATCATTAACACCAGATGGAAGAGGACTTATTGACCTCTTGCTAAAGGAGGATCGTACCTAGTCTTATGTAGCACTTTCTCATAGTTTGTTCTGAGGATCTTTAGTTTTCCAAGATGTCCTTGGAAAATAAAAGACTTTCGTGGTCAAGTAAGTTATGGAAACCTCTACATTCGAGCCTCTTATAGGATCACAATACACATCAGCATGAATATGTTCTGAGAGTTCCTATGTTTCCATAAAAAAATTCTGTTTAACTTTGTTTAGCTTCATGATTTCCAAATTTGTTTGAACACAGACCCATTTGGGGGGAGACATTAATATTTCATGCAACAAATGGGCCACAGAAAGTACTGGGATAGGCTGATGGACATTGTTAGGAGGATGGATCTGTATAGTGGGAAGAACATTGGATTTGGAGTCTGAGCCCTACGCGCACATCTAATCTGCTATTTACAAAAAAATAATAATTTTGGGTTTAGAGATCGAAACCAAGGTTTAAAACCACCACACCTCTTCCACTGTTGGCTTTCTCATCAAATATAGGAAATAACAATCGTATTTACACTACAGGGTGCTTGTGAGGATGAACAGAGGTAGCATGTGAGAGAACATTGGGAATCATGCTTGGGATGATTTTGGTGGAATCGGACTTTCCCTTACAATGAATCCTGGGTCCAGTGCACAATGTTACTTAAGGTCAGAAGTGGTCCGCAGAAGCCCTGCTACAGTCTACAGGTACTGGTACTTGTAAGTACTCTGTAGTGACGGCTTCCTACAGGGTTAGGTGTAACAGTACAGCAGGACACGAACGTTTCTATGCCACCATATTGGCCATCTTCAGAGTTAGTTGAGATTGGTCATCTCAAAGTCACAAAGGATCGGACTAACTGCCTTGCAGCCAGAATCACTCAGTAGGAAGACACAAAACACAGGACCAACTGTATTTTTTCATTAAAAACTAACACAGTGGTTTGATTGTGGTTATTTGGAGGCCTCTTTCCTCAGGAAAAAAACAAAAAAACTTTCAATTCCTGTTGTGGTTTGTGATTTTTTTCCCCTTTTACAACCAAGCAGTTACCATGAGTAAGAAGACTCTGTTTTGAGAATTTTGTGGGTTTTTAAAAATATAGTCTTGAGGAATATTTTTTAATCTGTATATTTTGTTGTACCTCGAAAAGTATTATGTTTTCTAATCTCTAGTTTAAATAAAAACACATTAGTATACAAGCTGTCCCTATACTGAACTACCTGTATGTATGTAGGGCTTTAGTCGTACGTGGTTAATTCCTCAGGAGGCCATTGCAAATGTTCTTTCTGCTGAATTTCCAATCACCTTCATTAATAGATGCTTTAATCTGTTCTCAAAAAGATTTATAAATGAATTATGGTTTTAAAAAAAAGAATTATGGTAGACATAGAGTGGCAGTGCCAAAATTCCCCTTCAAGGACATGTTGCCCAAGAGTGAGAAGAACCCTTCATGGTGTCTCTAGCTCCCAGTTCCCAGAGGGTCTGCCTCAGCTGTTAACAATGTGGCCAATATCTGCTCCAAAGCACCATTCTGGGTGGGCCATGGTGTTATCAGGCCTGTGTCACAGTTTGACCTCTCCATCTGCCCAGTTGCTCCCCACATCTTTCTATCTTCTTTTTACAGCTGTAGATCCCAAATTCTGTCTCAGCAGCTGCTTCTGGAAAGGCCGACCTGTGCCATGGTCTGGTGACTTGGCACTTCTTCTTGTTGCCTCCTAAATGTCTATTCAACTTCTCATGGACACAGTACTTTCTTTCTTACTCAATTCTCAGTTCCTCATGGGCAAGAAATACGTAGAGGCATATATATGTTTGGCACAGTTCCCATCACTGTGCTATGGACATAGAATATGTCTGTTAAATATATAGCATGATTGAAGCAATGTTCCTGTTGTGCTGATGGACAGTATACTTACATGGCAGAGAGACTTCTATATTTAGCCTGTGGTCAGAGTTAATAGAACCACACTAGAACTCTGGAAATTCTGTCAGTCTTGTTCAGCTTTGTTTAATGGCTCACATAGTGTCTGTATACTCTATGGAAATTTCCAGAATGTGGTCCTCACTCTCTCCCCTTTTTCTGTGTCGAGAGCTAACACTGATGTCCAGAATTACTCCATCTATATCCCTCCACATTCTTCTATGATAGTTGAAGAGCTAGTTTTCTTTTTGAATTGTTATTCGCAGCAACCTTCTTGACTAATGCATTCAAAAATTGTGAATGCCATTTTCCCCTTAAATAGGCCCCTTTAAACAAATAACTGCTAAGCATTTTTTTCTGTGAATATGTAAATAGGCTAAAAATGAAGATGCAGCCAGTGTTGTGTGAATATTACAACATTACACTTAAGATCCTTTCAGCACCATTTGCTAACATTTTGTACTCCTAGTCAAAGTGCCAAAAATTGCTCTCTCCTCATGCAATTTTCAAAAATTTCGCTAGCACAAAATGAAGTAAAATTTCTATCTGCAGGGGAGAGAAAACTTCATTTAGTATGTTTTACAAAGTGCTAAATAGGTTTTCTATTTTGGGGGTGGAGTGACAGAATATGTGCTTCCTGCCATACTGATCAAACATTTGCAATTCCATTCCTGCATGGATTGTACATTCCAGGTTGTCTTTGGATATATTAACATAATACTTGTTATTTTATTCAAAGGGGAAAAGAAAAACAATTACAGTGTGTTCACAGGATGTGATGCCAGTACTAGAGGATTATTTTTCCTGGTCTTTAATTTTTTTTTTTATTATTTAGAATAAAATCGTCATTATAGTCCCTGTGAGGGGCTTTTGTATTCAACTGATTTCAGAATAAGTGCTCCTATTTCCTATTTTCTAGTTCATCATTCCAAAGAGAAAATGTGTCATGGTTGCACTGCTGAAAAATTTAGGACCCTGAATCATCAGCATTATTTCAACTAGTCTAGCAAATCTGTGTCTGAAAAAAACCATACATGACAAAGCAGTCACTGAATATATTTTCTAAGAAAAAATACTTGTCTTATAATACCGACAACAAAAACAAAAGCATATTTATTGATTGTTTATAGTGTCCCAGGCACATTTTAAGAATCTGTCCTGTATTATTGCCCCAAATCCTTCCAAAAACCCTCTGAAAAAGTGCTGCTATTACACCCATTTTACAGATGAGAAGCTAAGACAGAAAGGTTCAGGACTTTGGGCAAGTTAGTAAGCAGATCATGCATTCTTTGCCACTCGGCAATTCTGTCTTACAAATAAAGTTAGTCCCTCACACATCTAACTTGACTTACAGAGCATAAGAACAGGGTTAAGGGAGGAAATTGGAGAGCACACAAGAAGTTGATATACATTACTTCTTTGTAAATTTTTCAGAATTTATACCATAAAACTATGGACTTTTTTCAGTGTCTATCACTAAATGATAGACACAGAATGGGTTTTTATATTGACCTGTGTTATCAAATTAATTTCCTCAATGATGTGTAATACTTTGAGTCTATATAAACATATACATTAGGTCTCATACAGTTCGTTCTTTAATGAAAATGAAATTTGTTAATGAATGTTGGAATAACCAAGATTATTTAAACAGTCTTTTTATACTTTCAAATATTTTAACAATTAAGTATCATTTTATAATATTAAGACTCATCAATATTTCACCTTTTTAAAAAATGAAATAGTTGATGTCAATACCCATATCTTGATTGACATGGACTGTCTTATTGATGGAATTGAGGATGCCAATAAGGATGTCTGTTATATGGATAAGAATTGTTGGAAAGTTAAATGTGTTTGTTTATTGTTGAAGTAAATAAAAGTTTTGTGGAATAATTTTTAAAAATTCCTATGCTTAGAATATTTGCACACCTTGTTAGCTTTTCCCAGTGCTTAATATGTTGCTTCTATCAAGACCCAGCTATAATCTGAAAGAAGTCAAAGTTCCTTCAGTGTTAATGAAGATTGGAGAATTGAACTAGGTGATTATTATTATTATTATTTATGGTACTGGGGCTGGGGAGTGAGCCCAGGACCTTGTACATAGAAAGCTGGCACTCAACCACAGAGCCACATGGACTCCCTGAGTTTGTTTGTTTGCTTGTTTGCTTGTTGTTTACTTGTTTTTAGGAGGCACTGGCAAGGGAACCCGGGACCTCCCATGTGGGAAGCAGGCACGCAACCTCTTGAGCCACATCTACTCCCTAGGGATTAATTTTTGAAGAACAATGATGACCATGAGTATTAACCCTTTACAAATACCCGTCAATTCATTTTCTTGGAGGTGTTGACAAAAGAAATAAACTGTCAGATTCTTAGATGGAACACTGTTGGCATCTTGAATCACACACACATCTCTCTCCCCTGGATGCCGCCACTGTGTGCAAGTATCTCACAGTAGTGTCGTCTATATCACCGGGGGTGGGGAGTGGAGGAGGAGATTAGGGTGGGAAATAGCACACAACTGCAGTGAGGAATCCAGAGGCTTCCCCACAGTGCCTGGAACCTGGCCTTGCATGTTGTAGATAGCCAGTAAGTATCTGCTGCATTCCCAGTACCTGTTTTCAAAAGCTTACATTTGTAGTTGGCATTAAAAATTTTTTAAAACTATGCTTATTGGAAGAACCCCAAGGCAACATATAATAAGAGCTAAAATAATGTGAGGCCCAGACAGTAATAACTATCAGAATTCAGAGGAAAGAGAAATTCATTATAGTCTGGGAGGCTCAAGAAAAACTTTGAGCTGGACTTTTAGGAGTGAGCAGGATTTGGATAGGTTTTGGGAAGACCAAGGGTAGGCAAACTTTTTCTGTAAAGGGGCAGATAGTAAATATCTTAGGCTTTATGGGCCATCTATGGTCTTTGTTGCAACTACTCAATTCTGCCATTTGTAGTGCAAAAGCAGCTACGGACCAATAGGTAAACAAATGGGCTGGGCTGAGTTCCAATAAAACTTTATTTACAAACAGAGGCTGCAGATGAGCTGTCGTTTGCTGATTGCTGGTCATGGAGAAGACATCATAGAGAAGAGGAATTATCAAATGTGTGTGCTTGGCATGCATGTACCTCCTACACTACACCCAACACCAAGCTTGTCCTCCTAAGGAGAACCTAATCATTCTTAAAGACCCAGTCCAAGTTTCCCCTCCTGGGGGACATTTCCCCGACCTGCTTTGTCTGGGGGCCATGCCCCCTTTCCTGCTGTTGGTGTTCTCTGCACCTAGAATAGCACACACATCCCATTACAGTATTTATTCACTGATCTCTCTTCCCTACAGACCTTGAGCTCCTTGAGAGCAAAAATATTACATTTTCAATTTCTGCTTCCTGTTCACCTACCAAAGTTCTAGCAGAGTTTAAGAACTAAGAGATGTTTATAAATTGATTTGTTTCATTTTTATTAGAGAAGTTGTAGATTTACAAAAAAATCATGTAGAAAATAAAGAGTCCACATATACACCACCCATTATTAACTCCTTGCATTAGTGGGTATATTTATTACAATTGATGAAAGAACATTATTATAAATTATACTAATATAGTTGATGGCTTACATTAGAGTTCCCTGTTTGTGTTGTAGAATTCTATGTATTTTTAAAATTTTTGTTATAGTAACATACATACAACATTAAATTTTCCCTTTTAACCACATTCAAATATATAACTCAGTGCTTTTAATTACGTTCACAATTTTGTGCTATCACCATCATCCATTACCAAAAATATTCTATCATCCCAAATAGAAACTTTGTGCAATTTAAGCGTTAACTCTTCATTTGTGCTTTTCTGTTTTTGGAGATTTTGCTATTTAAAATGGCCCCCACCCTGGCCCCTAGTAACCCGTTTTCAAGTTTTTGACTTTATGAATTTGCTTATACTAATTATTTCATATCAGTGAGATCATACAATATTTGCCCTTTTGTGTCTGGCTTGTTTTACTCAACATGATTTTTTAAAGTTTAGTCATATTGTCACCTATATCAGAATTTCATTCCTTTTCATGACTGTATAATATTCCACTGTATGCATATACCACAATTTTTTTATCCATTCACTGGTTCATAGACACTTGGGTTACTTCTGTCTTTTGGCAATTGTAAATAATGCCACTATGAACATCATGTGTAGATATCTGCTCAAGTCTCTGCTTTCAATTCTTTTGTGTTTATACCTAAAAGTGGGATTGCCAGGTCATGTGGTAATTCTACACTTAACTTTTTAAGGAATCACCTGTGAAAGTTTGATATTATTTCTGTGAATCACTGAAAGAGAAAGATTATATTTGGAATCTAATCTATTTCTCCGGGTGTAATAACATTTGTGTTAAAATCAGTGAGATGCCTCTGATTAAGTTTACTTGGTAAAATCAATTTAGGGCTTCTGATTGGGCTATATTAGTAAGGCATAACTCAAGTTGAGTCCCCACCCTCTTGGTGGACCAATATAAATGGACACTCTCTCAAGAAGAAAGAGAGCTCTGTCATTTTTGTTCATGGGGCCCCAGGGAGAGATGAGCTATTTGCCTAATAGCTTACAGCTGACCTTGAGCAGAGAGTTGAGACTGATACAGGAAACCCTGCGAGACAAGCTCTATGCCAGCCTATAGCTGAGATCAAGAAGAAGCTGGGCCCACGAAGCATCAAGAGGAAGAGGAAGCCCAGAGGGGAAGGATGAAATCCAACCAGAGATTGCCCACCATCTTGCTTCAACATGTGGCAGCTGACTTTGGTGAGAAAGTATCTCTTATGGTACCTTGAGTTGGACTTTCCATAACCTTAGGACTGTCAGCTTTTACCCCAAGTAAATACCATTTATAAAAGCCAACAGATTTCTGGTACTTTGCATTGGCACCCCTTTGGCTGACTAATACACCATCAAACTGTCTTAAACAGCACTTGCACCATTTTATATTCCCACCAACAATGGATAAGTGTCTCTATTTTTCTACATACTCTCCAACACTTGTTATTTTTCTTCCTTTTTAAAAATAGTAGCCATTCTAGTACGTGTGAAATGGTATCTCATTGTGGGTTTCAGTGGTGGGTTTTTTTTTTTGAGGACCACGATGTGGGAGGTGGGTGCTTAACCACTGAGCTACACTAGCTCTCTTTTATTGTTGCATTTCCCTAATGGCTAATGATATTGATCATCTTTTCACCTGCTTTTTTTGGTTATTTGTATATCTTCTTTGTAGACTGATTAATTCATTGATCATTGAATTAATGAATATCTGGATCATGTTGCCTGTTTTTGAACATGGAAACAATTCTTTTTGATTTCAATATTGGGATGATAAGAGTATATAGATAACATTAAGAAAAAAAGAAATAATATGTACCAGGAAGGTTTAATAATGGTGTAGCAGTTTGATATTATTGATGAATTCCAAAAAGAAATAATGGATTATGTTTGTAAATTGGGCATATCACATTATATTGGATTCAGAGGTTTACTTGATTAAGTAATCAGGTAAACCTCTTGTGCCAAAAGGCATGGCAAAGGACAGAGTTGGGGGGTTTTTGATGTTGGAGTTTTGCTGTTGGAGTTTGATGCTGAAGCCTTAAGCTGGAGCTGCAGGAAGTAAGCACACAGAGGAAAGAGAAGCAAGCCTGAGGAATGGAGGAACCCAGGAAGCCTGAACCCTGGCAGATGTCGGCAGCCGTCTTGCTCCAACATGTGATAATAGACTTTAGTGAGGGAAGTAACTTATGTTTTATGGCCTGGTATCTGTAAGCTCCTACCTCAAATAAATATCCTTTATAAAAACCAACCAATTTCTGTAATTTTGCATCAGCACCCCTTTGACTGACTAATACAAATGGTTTTCTGGGTGGTGGAATTGTTTTCTTTTACTCTAACTATGCTTTCCTTGTTAGAAATGTACTCACTTTATAACAGGATAAAAAAGCAATAAAAATAAATGTGCAGTGACCCTCATTATTCAGGGATTCCATATTTGTGAATTTGCCTACTTGCTAAAGTTTACTTGTAAACCTCAAACCCATACTTGTGTGGCTTTTTTGCTTATTCACTGACATGTGCAAAAAATTTGAGTCACCTAATGCATGTTCCCAGCTGAGGTTGAACAAGGCAATGTTCTGCCTTCTTGTTTCAGTCTCATAGTGTAAACAAATGTGCTTTTCAGGGTATATTTAGTGCCAGGGGATTTTTTTTTTTTTTGTATTTTTATGCTTTCTATTGGAGATTTTGCTATTTAAAATGCCCCCCACGCATAACGCTAAAGTGCTGTCTAGTGTTCTTAAACTCAAGAAGGCTATGATGTGCCTTATGGAGAAAATATGTGTTAGGCAAATTAAAAGTAATAGATCTTGGAGCATTCAGTGACATAGTCTGGAGTGCAGGCTAGTTCTACCCTAAGCCAATGAGGGGATGAAGGAGCAACCAACCAGGGTGGAACAAGATCCTAGAGCTCTTTCTAATATTTATTTATTTGTTTGTTTATTTATCGTCCTTCCCCTTGTTGTTTGTGCTCACTGTCTGCTCTCTGTGTCTGTTCATTTTCTTTTAGGAGGCACTGGGAACCGAACTCAGAACTTCCCACATGTGAGCAAGGCACCCAATCTGCTTGTTGCACATGTGACCAAGGCACATCCACTCTGCTTGTTGTGTCTCCCATTGTGTCTCTTTATTGCGACATCTTGTTGCGTCCTCTCACTGAGACATCTCATTTCAGCAGTTTACCACACCAGCCGTTTGTGTCAGCTTGCTGTCTTGTTTGTCTTCTTTAGGGGGCACTGGGAACCAAACCCGGACCTCCCATGTAGGAGATGGGTGTCCAACTGCTTGAGCCACATCTGCTCCCCTATTGCTTTTAAGTTGCCTTCTTTTTTTTTAATTCAGTATTTGTTCTTGTTACTGCAACACTTTAATTATTTCCTGGAACTTGGAGTAAAATGGTTGTCACCTCTTGTTTGTTGCTTAAAGCTTTGGTAGAGGCAGAGCCCTTAGAGTGCCTCATTCTGTCATCTTGATGATCAGAAACTCCTTTTGTAGGACTTGGAGCCTCAAGATAAGGATTTTGAATTTTATTTTTTTAAGTATAATGAGAATCCATTGGAAGGTTTTAAAGCAGAGGAGTGACATAGTCTGATTTTTAATTTATAAATATTATGCTGATTTCTATTTATTGAATGGAATGTAAAGAGGCCAACAAGGAAGCAAACAACCCAGTGAGGAGCCTATTGGAGTAGTCTGAGGAGAGAGGGCATGGCTAGACTACGGTGATAGTAGTGGAGTTGAAAAGTAATGGGTGGATTTTGGGATATGTTATAGAGGAAAAGTCAAAAGAATTGGACTGAGACACTGAGGAACATAAAGGAATCAGGGGTAATTCCTAGTTATGAACTAAACCCAATTACCCAGTTAGGTTTGGGTTAGGAAAACTGAGGAAAGAGGATGATTGCAGTTGGTATGGGAAATCAAGAATTTCAAAAATACCAAGTTTTATAAGTCATTAGACATCTGTGAGGACATAACAAGTAGGCAGTTGAATGTAACAATCTGGTGTCATGATGAGAAGTTGGGCTAGATGTATCTATTTGGGCAATAATCAGTATATCAATGATATTTAAAGCCAGGGCACAGATGATTACATTAGTAAAGGAGGCCTATAAAGGTACTCCAGGCAATGTGACATCTGAGGGCAAGCAGAAGAGGAACAAGGAGCAACAGGAATAGGAAAGAAGTGACAGGTGAGGTAGGAGAAAACCAGCAAGGCATGGAAGTCACTGAAGCTGAAAGAAGAAAGTAATTCAGGGAAGGGGTGGTTAGTTGTGTCAAATGCTGTGCAGAATTCAAGTAAGGTAAGAACAAAATGGAGGTCATTGGTTAGCTTAGAAGAAGGAGCAGTCCTGGTGAGGTTGGTGGGTATAAGGACCTTTCTAGAAAGAGAGGTAGGGAAGTGGAAAATGCCCATTTTTAAAACTTTTTCAATATTATTAAGGTGACATTTCAACCATTTCAATATAAAAATTATTTCTATTTGCTAAAAGTTACAGTTCAAATCAGTGAGGAGAAGGAACCTTCATTAATATCCTTGATATGATATATTCAGAAAAAAGTAAATAATTTGATCCCAATATTTTTAGGAAAAAAAAGAAAGGAAGGTACTATTTCAAAAGGTTAATAGGGCTTCTGTCTAAGTGATGGTATTATTGGGTGTGTTTTTTTTTCCTAATTATATATTTTCATTCCAATTTTTCTATAATGCACTTTTTTCTAATCTAAAGACAATGTCTTAAGTTTTAACACCAACCACTGCTAGCAGGCTAGTAGGTTGAAATCCAAATCAAATCAATTCAATTTAGTTGACTTTGGCATGGCATCAGGAGCCTACCATCTAAAAACGTGTGAAATAAAAGAACCTTAAGAGTTCTAATGCAATGTGAAGTGAGGTGAATGTCCTAAGCAAATTGCAAGTCACCCTATGAGACATCAAAAAAGGGCCTATAACTCCTGCTTACTGATAATCAGAATGAAAGAATTTAACAGAAGGAAGGTCATAATGGTGATGATTGGAACATTTTGAGCAACACCATGGGAATGGGAAGATAGGATTTGTGCCTCCTTGTATAACTGCTTGGGAGAAATCCACTGGATTTGGTTCTTTAGTGCAGTTAGTAATGGGAGCAAAACCTAAGAGAGCCCCTTCTCTCCCACAGAAACACCTGCTCATCCGTTAGAGTGTAAGGAAGTAGCACGTATAACTCAAGCTCTCTAAAGTGTGTGTGTCTCTTCACCACAGGAAGTCATAATCAGCTGTGCACAAACAGCCCTAGGTTCTTCCTGAGTCATGTTTCCAGTGTTCAAGTAAGTTGTCAGAGTCCACTTAGATTTGTTAATTACATTAACAAGTGTGGTGAAGCAAAAGAGGCACAAAGAGGAGAATTCATAACTGGGGTTGGGTGGAGACACTACTGCTCTCTGTTCTACTTGGTATTATTGTGGGGTTTGGAGATTTGCTGAATTGGTCCATTGCTCATGATAAAGTCTATCTGGGGTGCATGTTACAAAAGTGAGAAAGATCTGAATTTCTGCATCTGACTCATTGGAGATGGAGGTGACTCCTTACATTTGAAACATATATTCTTTGGGTGGGAAGAAGATAAAAGAAAAAAGCACGCAAGCAGGAGATGACCCAGAATTTTGCTCGTTTCTGACTCGGAAGCTATGAGTTTATGGCAATTGTTAGCTACTTCCCTGGCTCTTCACGTAGTACTTAGGCAAGTGCTGCAGAGGGAATTATTTGATGTAGAGAGGGCATAACTGCACTGCTTCTATCAGGAAACCATAAGTCACTAAGGTATACTTAAACACAGAAAAAAGAAATTTTAAATGTCAGTTGCCTTACTCACATGTCTTTTCTGGCTGTCTCAGTGTGTTCTTCACCCTCACACTGAGATTGACAGATGTTTCCATGTCCCTGATCAAAAATAGACTGCACTTCTCATTTGAGCTCTCAAGCAATTGGATGGTGTGTCCCAAGCTTTCACAACCTTCTTCAATCACAACCTGAAGCGAACACAATTGAGGTGTTTGGGGGTGTTTACTGTGTTTACATACTTAGAAATTTCATCCTGTAAATTGTTTTCCCTTGAGATATTTCTCACTGTTAGAAAATCTTTCCTGCGTTTCTGCTTATATTTCCTTTTATTTAACTTTATGTAGATACTTCTAGATTATGTGCTGGATTTTATTTTCTGTTTAATCTTCAGGATGTTGAGCACTCAGCAAAGCATAATGAAGGGCCCAATTCATTCACAGTTCAAGTGCTTAGATACCATGCTTCTGGAAGAGATGAGTGATACCCCTCCAATCACAGGGCGCTCTTACTGTTCTATCCATGAATCAGCTGGGCAAACGGTCCCTATTTGAGTGGAGCTCTTCCTTCATTTCTCCAACTACTGTCTTCTTCACTCTTAACACTCTGGCTAATTGTTACTGGGGTCCTGTTGGGTCTCTAGGGCTCTCCCCATTTGCTGTTCAGACTCTTCTCCAGCTCAACAACCTTCTCTTGTGTACTCACTTCCACCCTTCCTGAGCTTCCAAGGAGAATGACAAGTCCACCATCATATCTCCCATACAGGAAGCATGGCAAAGACCACAGCTATGAGCCACAAAGGAACAGCAAATTAGCAGACCATGCCTGCCTGTGATGCCTTGGTTTGCCATTCATCATTTGCTAATTTATATGTCCTATGTGGTACTGTTTTCACACTCAATTTTTAATAAGCCCTACTTAATCAAGCTTCTCCAAAAGACATGTTTTAGGATGATTTCTGATCTAAAGATAACTTTAACATCTTTCAGGGAAGACCAAAGTTAAGAATTTATAATTAATTGGTACTTAACTTCATTCCTTGAGCACATCCTTTGCTCTGTCCTCCTCATATGGTACCACAAATTCCCCTATCCCTTTGATGACACAAAAGAGCCACTTAAATTGTTGGAGAGACATACAGCATGCTCCATGAATTCTTATTTGACTTTCCAATTCTTACATTACTTTTGACCTAACATATTTTTTTCTTCATTTGGGCAATCTTTGCTTTTCAAATGATATATTTCTTTCTAATTACAAAATAAAGGTATATGAGATAAACTTAGAAAATATAGAAAAGCTCCAGTGAATAAATACAGAATCAACTATAATCTCCCCATTTACTATTAATTGTTTGATTTCTGTTTCCTAACTCCTATATATTAGCCTCTATATATTTATACAACTAGGATCATATTTATGCAGTGTTTATATCTCTTTCTTACCAAACAATCCATCAATAATATTTTCCCCTACTAATAAACATTCTACTACCCTAAAATTGTTAATGATTGCATAAAGTACAACACTCCCTAATTTAATAAACTAACTTCCCCATTTTTGAGACACCTATGTTGTTAATAATTTACTGATATTATAAATAATACTTGAGTGAGCATCTCTGCCCATACCTTCTTTTTTCTTTTTAGGAGAAGTTGTGGGTTTGTAGAACTATCATGCATATAGGATTCCCATACACCACCCTACCACCAACACCTTACACTGGTGAGGAACATTGTTAAAGTTAATGATAGCACATTTAAAAAATTTTACTATTAACTATAGTCCATTGTTTAACTTAGGGTTTACAGTTTGTTTACTGTGGTTCCATGGACATTTAAAAAAAATTTAGTCTGTTACCATACATACTATCTATCATTTCTCCTTTTAATCATACACAGATATATATTTCAGTGCCGTTAATTACAGTCACAATATTGTGCTACCATCACCACCATCCATTACCAAAACGTTTTCATCATTCCAAATAGGAGCTGTGTACATTTTTAAGTCTTAACTTCCCATTCCATATTCCCACTCCATAACCTGGTAACCTATACTCTAGATTCCGACTCTACTGTCAGTTTGCTTATTCTAATTGTTTTAAATATGTAAGCTCATACAATATTTGTCCTGTTGTGTCTGGCTTATTTTACTTAACATGATGTCTTTCAAGGTTCATCCAAGTTGTTGCATGTATCAGGACTTCATTCCTTTTTATGGTTGAATAATATTCCATTGTATGTATATACCCCATTTTATTTATCCATTCATTGGTTGATGGACATTTGGGTTGCCTCCACCTTTTTGCAATTGTGAATAATGCTGCTATGAACATTGGTGTGAAAATATCTGTTCATGTCCCTGCTTTTAATTCTTTCGGGTATATACTGAGTAGTAGGATGGCCAGTTCTATCCCTAGCTTTCTGAGGAATCACCAAACTGTCTTCCTCTACTACTGCACTATTTTACATTGCCATCGGAAATGAATGAGTGTTCCTATTTCTTCACATCCTCTCCTACATTTATTATTTTCTGTTTTCTTTTTTTAAAATAGCAGTCATTCTAATGGGTATGAAATGGTATCTCAGTGTGGTTTTTTTTTTTTTAAAGATTTATTTATTTATTTAATTCCCCCCTCCCCTGGTTGTCTGTTCCTGGTGTCTATTTGCTGCGTCTTGTTTCTTTGTCTGCTTCTGTTGTCGTCAGCGGCACGGGAAGTGTGGGCGGCGCCATTCCTGGACAGGCTGCTCTTTCTTTTCACGCTGGGCGGCTTTCCTCACGGGCGCACTCCTTGCACGTGGGGCTCCCCCACGCGGGGGACACCCTTGCGTGGCAAGGCACTCCTTGCGTGCATCAGCACTGTGCATGGCCAGCTCCACACGGGTCAAGGAGGCCCGGGGTTTGAACCGCGGACCTCCCATATGGTAGACGGATGCCCTAACCACTGGGCCAAAGTCCGTTTCCCTCAGTGTGGTTTTGAATTATATTTCCTTGATGGCTAATGATGTTGTGCATCTTTTCAAGTGCTTTCTGGCCATTTGTATATCTTCTTTGGTGAGATGTATTTTCAAGTCTTTTGCCCATTTCTAAATTGGTTGCTTGTCTTTGTTGTTGTTGTTGTTGTTAAGTTAAAGTATTATTTTATATATTCTGGATATTAAACCATTATTGGATATGTTGTTTCCAAGCATTTTCTCCTATTGTGTATGTTATTTTACTTTCTGATAAAGTCCTTTGAGGGACAAAAGTTTTTAATTTTGATGAAGTCCCATTTATCTATTTTTTTCTTTTGTTGCTTGTGCTTTGGGTGTAAAGTCTAACAAAACCATTGCCTAATACATTTTCTTCTATGAGTTTGACATTTCTAGCTCTTCTATTTAGGTCTTTGATCCACTTTGAGTTGATTTTGTATATGATGTGAAGTAAGGGTCCTCCTTATTTTTGCAAATGGAGATCCAGTTTTCACATCACCACTTGCTGAAGAGACTACTCTTTCTCCATTGAGTGGTCTTTGCCACCTTGTCTAAAGTCAGTTAGCTGTAAATGTTAGGGTTGACTTCTGAGCCCTCAATTCTACTCCATTTGTCTATATGTCTATCTTTGTGCCAGTACCATGCTCTTTTGATTAATATGGCTTTGTAATAAGTTTTAAAATTGGAAAGTGTGAGTCCTCTGACTTCATTTGCCTTTTTCAAGATGGCTTTAGGTATACATGTTCCCTTACCTTTCCATGTAAATTTGATGTTTGGATTTTCCATTTCTGTAAATAAAATTGTTGGAATTTTGATTGGGATTATATTGAATCTATAAATTGCTTTGGGTAGTGTTGACATTTTAATGATATTTAGTCTTCCAATCCATGAACACTTACTATCCTTTCATTTACCTAGGTCTTCTTTGATTTCTTTTAGCAATGCTTTGTAATTTTCTGTTTATAAGTCCTATATATCCTTGGTTAGATTTATTTCTGGACATTTGATTCTTTTAGTTGCTGTTGTGAATGGAATTTTTTGCTTGATTTCTTGTTCTGATTGTTCATTGCTTGTTTATAGAAACACTTTGGGTTTTGATTTGTACTCCATTACTTTCCTGAATTCATTTATTAACTCTAGGCACATTGTTGTGGATTTTTTTCAGGATTTTCTGTGTATAGATTCATATCATCTGCAAAGAGAGAAAGTTTTAGCTCTTTCTTTCCAATTTGGATGCCTTTTATTGCTTTTTCTTGCCTAGTTCCTCTGGCAAGAACTTTCAGTACAATGTTGAATAACAGTGGTGACAGTGGACATCCTTGTCTTGTTCCTGGAAAGAACTTCCAGAACAACATTGAATAACAGTGATGACAGAGGATATCCTTGTCTTGTTCTTGATCTTCAAGGGACAGCTGGCAGTCATTCACCATTAAGTAGGATATTAGCTGTGGACTTTTCATATATGCCTTTATCATGTTGAGGAAGTTTCCTTCTATTTCTAGTGTTCTAAATGTTTTTATCAAGAAGTGGTGCTGGATTTTGTCAAATGCCTTTTCTGCATCAATTGAGATGACCATGTGTTTTTTCCCTTCATTCTGTTAATATGGTATATTGCATTAATTGATTTTATGTTGCACCAACCTTGCATACGAGGGATAAATCCCACTTGATCATGGTTTATAATTCTTTTAATATGTTGTTGGATTCAGTTTGCTAGTATTTTGTTGAGGATTTTTGCATCATAGTCATAAGAGATATTAGTCTGTAATTTTCTTTCTTGTGGTATCTTTATCTGGCTTGGTATGAAGGTAATGTTGACCTAGTAGAATGAATTAGGGAATGTTCCCCCTCCTCAGTTTTGTGGAAGAGATTGTGTAGAATTGGAATTAATTCTTCTTGAAATGTTTGGACTTCCCCTGTGAAGCCATTTGTTCTGCGCTTTCCTTTGTTGGGAGGTTTTTTGATTACTATTACAATTCAATCTCTTTGCTAATAATTGGTTTGTTGAGATTCTCTATTTTTTCTTCAATTTAGGTAGTTTGTGTGTTTCTAACAATATGTTCATTTCACCTAGTTATCTAATTTATGGCATACAGTTGTTCTGCCTATCCATTGACTATCTTTTTATGTCAATGGGGTAGGTAGTAATGTCCCCCTTTTCATTTCTGACTTTAGTTATTTGTATACTTTCTCTTTTTTTCTTTGTCATTCTAGCTAAAGGTTTGTTGATTTTGTTGATTCTACCTATTTTTTGTTTTGTTTTCTATTTCATTTATCTCCCCTCCAATCGTTATTTCCTTACTTCTGCTTGCTTTGGTTAGTTTATTCTTCTTTTCCTAGTTCTTCCAGGATTGAGGTTAGATCTCTGATTTGAAATATTCCTTTTTAATGTAAGCACTTTGAGCTAAAAATTTCCTCTCAGTACTGACTTTACTGACTCCCACAAATTTTGGTATGTTGCATTTTCTTTTTCATTTGTTTCAAGATATTTCCTAATTTTGCTTCTGATGTCCTTTTTAACCCTTGGTTGTTTAAGACTATGTTGTTTAATTTCCGTGTTATTTATGAATTTTCCATTTCTCCCTCTGTTATTGATTTCTAGCTTCATTCTGTTGTGGTTGGAGACTATACATTGTATAATTTCAATAAGTTTGAATTTACAGAAACTTGTTTTGTGACCAAACACATGTGATCCATATGTACTCAAGAAGAATATGTATTCTGTTATTGTTGGGTGTAGTGTTCTATATATGTCTGTTAGGTCTAGTTCATTTGGAGTATCATTCAAATTTTGTATTTCCTTATTCATCTTCTGACTAGATGTTCTATTGATTATAGAGAGTGGTGTATTAACATCTCCTGCTCTTCATGTAGAACTGTCAATTTCATCCATCTGTCAGTATTTGTTGCATATATTTTGGGACTCTGCTTTTAGGTGCATATATATTTATAATTGTTATGTCTTCTTGTTGAATTGTCACCTTTATCTGTACGTAATAATCATATTTGTCCCTTAGAATTATTTGTTTAAATTACTTAAAGTCTATTTTATCTGATATTAGTATAGCTATCCCAGTTCTCTTTTGGTTCCTACTTGCAGAGCATATTTTTTCCATCCTTTCCCTTTCAGCCTACTTGTATCTTTGAATTTGAAGTGAGCCTCTTGCAGACAGCTACAGTTGGGTCAAGCTTTTCTATTGTTATTCCAATCTCTGACTTTTGACCAGAGAGTTTAATCCATTTACATTTAAAGCTACTACTGATAACACAGGACTTTTTCTGCCATTTTATTATTTAGACTTTGTTAGTCTTATACCTTTTCTTGTCCCTCATTTCCATTAACGCCTACTCTTGTGTTTAATTTTTTGTGTTGTCCATATCAAGTGTCTTTTCACTTCTATCTGGACATGTTTTCCATCTCTTTTCCTTGTGATTACCATGGGGTTAAAATCTAATATTCTGAACATATAAAAATCATATTTTGATTGATACCAACTTACCTTCAACAGCATGCATGAATAATTTTCCTATACCCTTCTGTCCCTTCACTATTTTTTGTACTTGTTACCACTTTTGTCTTTGTACATTGTATTTCCAAACATATAGGTTATTCATTACTTTTTATGCACATGCATTTTAGCACCTGTAGGAAGTAAAAAATGGAGTTACATACCAAACAATACAATGCAGTAATATGGGCATTTATAATTACCAACATGTTTAACTTTACAACAGATCTGTTTTTCTTTATGCCTCTTTGAACCACTGTTCAAACTTTCAGTCTGAAGAACTAACTTTATCATTGCTTGTAGGGCAGGTCTAGTGGTGATGAACTCCCTAGGCTTTTATTTATCTGAGAATGTCTCGATCTCCCCCTCATTTTTGAAAGAAAGTCTCACTTAATATAAAATTCTTGGCTGGAAGTTATTTTCTTTCTGCACTTCAAATATTTTAACTCACTGCCTTCTTTTTTTTTTTTTTTTTTTAAAGATTTATTTTTATTTATTTAATTCCCCTCCCCTCCCCCGGTTGTCTGTTTTCTGTGTCTTTTTGCTGCGTCTTGTTTCTTTGTCCGCTTCTGTTGTCGTCAGCAGCACGGGAAGTGTGGGCGGCGCCATTCCTCGGCAGGCTGCTCCCTCCTTCACGCTGGGCGGCTCTCCTTATGGGTGCACTCCTTGCGCGTGGGGCTCCCCTACGCGGGGGACACCCCTGTGTGGCACGGCACTCCTTGCGCGCATCAGCACTGCGCATGGGCCAGCTTCACACGGGTCAAGGAGGCCCGGGGCTTGAACCGCGGGCCTCCCATGTGGTAGATGGACGCCCTAACCACTGGGCCAAAGTCCGTTTCCCTCTCACTGCCTTCTTGCCTACATGGTTTTTTAAAATGAGAAATCAGCATTCAATCTAATGAGGACTCCCTTGTATGTCACACATTGCTTTTCTCTTGCACTTTTCACAAATCTCTCCTTACCCTTTGCATTCAGTAGTGTGATCCATATATGACAGGTTATACTTTTTAATGTGGTTTCGTATTTGGTGTTCTCTGGGCTTATTGTATGTATCTTTTGCTAGGTTTGGGAAGGTCTCTGTCAGTATTATTATTTTAAGGTTCCTTCTGCCCCTTTCTCTCTTTCTTTTCATTTTAGAACTCTCATAATGCCTATATTGGTGTGATTGATGGTGTCTCAGATGTGTCTTGGGCAAATTTTGCTTGTAATAATCCTTTTTTTCTCTTCTCTCTTCAGCCTGACTCAAGTGTCTTGTCTTCAGGTTCACTGATTCTTTCTTCTGCCAGGTCCATTCTGCTCTTAAATCCTTCCTGGACAGTTTTTCTTTTCAGTTACTGTGGTCTTCAACTCCAGTATTTCTGTTTGGTTCCTTTTAAAAATTTCTATCTCTTTACTAAGACTTTCATATTGCTTATTCATCGTTTTCCTGATATCCTTTAGTTCTTTCTCTTTGAAACATCATCTTTTTGAACATTTTTAAGATAATTTTTTAAAAGGCTTGATTTGGTATGTCCACATTTGATAACCTTCATTGGTGTTTTCTGTATTTTTATCCTTTTCCTTAGGATGGGCCATCATACCCTGTTTCTTTATTAGACTTATACTCTTGTTGTATACTGTGCATTGTAATATTTTAAAATATCAACTATGACAGTTATTCCCTAAGATGTCTGTTTCTTGATTTTGTAACCAGCTGGTGATAAGACAGAGATTTTCTCGAGTTTCAGCCCTCTTATCAGGAAGATCTGCACAAGGCATATGCAGCATGCAGTATTTTCCTTGTCTTTCTGCAACTCTGTCTTGTTCTGGGCTTTTGTTTTGTAGTTCCCCTGTTTACAGGATTTTGGTTATATTCTCTGTTTTCCAGGAGATAGACCTCTCTTTCCTGAGTGTTTGATGCTGGCAGGCCTTTGTCCCAGATCATTTGCCTCTATATTTTCTTACACTCCTTTCACTGTCTCAAACTGCTTTAGCCCGAAATTCTGCAAATTCTGGAAGGAGGGATACACGGAGGGGTCAGGAAGGGCACCAAGAGGTTCTCCTATGGTTCCCCAAAGCAGAGTTTTCCTGACCTGCCCAGCAAATGCAGCTCTTCTACTAACTATCCCTCACAGGCCTGAGGAAGTGCAGCATCTTTAATTCTCCACTGCTGCTGCCCTGCTTCAGGGAGGATTAAAACTATGGCTGCCACCGCCTTTGTCCTAGGTTGGCTCAAACAATGGCTGTCCTCAGAGTTGGCCCACCATGGATATCCGAACTGACTAATCAAAAGCCATGATTAGCAATAGGCCATGCCCACCCCTGTTCTTGGGGAAGAGGAATTTTATGTTCCTTTCTATCACCGGCCACCTAGCCAGAGGTTAGATGTAAGAGTGGGCACCAGTAGCCACCATGCTGAGAGAGCAATTTACTGTTCTTTACTGTAATTTACCAGTTTTTTCATCCCACTTTCCTCTTGATCTATACAGCATTTTTCAGAGTTTCTAAACAGTTGTTGCAGATAGTTCCTGTCTGTTTAATAGTTGTTTTAGTGGAAGGACTGAGTCCTGGAGCAAGCTACCCTGCCATCTTCCCACAATGCTTCTCTATCTCTACCTTTTTGTGCTTATCTTTAATTCCATCAAGCTACAATTTTTCCATGGAGTCAAGCTCCATGTTGTTACCTCTACTGTCCTCATTCACTTTACCAATTAAGTGAACAGAATTTTTTCAAGTGTTTATCTTCTTCAACTAAGTCATGTCTATTTCTTGCAAATACAAGAAGGTTGTCTTTAAATAGTCTCCAGGGTTTTTTAGAAATTTCTCTGCTATTTACTTTTAGTTGTAGGTTCCTTGTCCAAAATGAGTAAGCGCATGAAGAATGTTTTAATCTTTCTTTTTTCCTTCATTAGAGTGAAAACTTTATGGTCTTAATTTTATAGTGATCACAGTTACAAACTGCTGCACACAGGAATTCTACCTACATGAATTCCTGTCCATTCTTTAGAGCTCAGTTCAGGATCTGTCTTTTCCACATGTATTTAAGGAGCACTTTTGCCAGGAGGCTATAATATATCATATCCAAAGCTCATATCTACAGTTTGTCCCTAAGATGGGCTCTGCCAGTTTGGAAGTGGATACTGATTAGATCCAATTTTGTAAGCTACCCAATGCTGTTTAATATTTCCAGGCCTATCTCACTATTTTCCTTCAGTGATTTACAGTAAAATGTATCATTATTAATTACATTATTAATTTTCATTGGGTCAGTATGGAAACTACCCAAAATAATTTTATAATATTACCTGATAGGCCATTAAATATTGACCTTGTATCTACTATGTGAAAAACACTGGGCTGTTTTTACCTCCTCAAATAAGATGAAAGGGATGCTTAAATATGGATGTGCTAATCCAAACCCATGATTTACCCCAATCTCCACCATCATTTACCAAAAAGTTAGATTTTTTATTACAAATTACCAAAGCAAACAACTAGCTGCTATATGTGTGTATTCAGAACCATCATGTTTTTCTCCTATAAGCTATGTCTATTCCTCCTATGATAATTGAAGATGTTTCCTAGTTCCTTCTTGCAGCATCCACAGTAGTCATTCTTAATCTGGAAACATAAAAGTCAGCTGAGATTTGATATATGCAAGTGCCTGTGTCCTTTCCTAAACCAATGAAACCTGGACTTCAGGAGGTAGGGCCCAGACAATGGTATTGTTTTTGAGCTCCCCAGGAAATTGTAATATTCAGCCAGGGATGGGAACCATTGATCCACAAGGAAAACTTGAAAGAAAATATTGGAATTGTGATTGCATATCCTTTGTGGCAGAGGTGTGGATTGCTGAAGTAACTGCTTTATGCAATAAAAGTTGGAATCTCCACCCATCTGACTTGTGCTAGCTGGAAATTTCCCAGCTATTCACATGGGCTGTGGGACACCATGGGATTCTACTAGAACTAAGCACTTGAGTCTGGCCCTCCATGATCTCAGAAAAATCAACAATGTCCTTACCAGTGGTTCTCAAACTTTGTGGAACATTAGATACCCAGGTCATACTCTAGAACAAATAAGAATCTCTGGGGCATCAGTCTTATTTTAAACTCCCTCGTGTAAGTCCAAAGTACAGTAGAACTTGAGAACCAGTGCTCTATACCCTTCCAACTCAAAGTGTGGTCCATGGGAAAGTGGATGTGGCTCAAGTGATAAGGCCTTTGCCTACCATATGGGAGGAACCAGGTTCAATCCCTGGGACCTCCTGGTGAAAAAGAAGAGAAAGCATGCCTCCAGTGGGGAGGGGGAAAGTGTGGTCCATGGTCCAATAACTCTGGCATCATATGGGAGCTTGTTAGAAATGCTGACTCTCAGGCCCCACCCCAGACCAATTAATGCAGAGACTGACTTTTAACAAGCTCTGCAGATGTCATAAACTTTTTATTTTATCATTTTAATTCCTTTAGGGGGGAGGAGAAAGTTACAACACAAAAGAGTAGTTCCAAAGATTCATTTTTAAAAAAGCATCTGGACCTTTTTAGAGAGCTGCATGTCTTCTTGGCATTTCATCACTTTTGTTCTTGCTGGTTTCATTTTTAATTTTTGTTGTTATTCTGTTATTTCATTTGTTCCTAGTCTTGCAAACGTTTGGTGTCTGCAAGCAGTTGAAGGGAAAGTATGATGATGCTAAGTGAGATGTGAGGGAGGCAAAAGCCTGCATACTCTGTCTAAAAATGAAAAGGCACCCTAAATATGAATTTTGAATTGCCAGAAATGTGCTGACACCCTGAGGTGTGGGAAGAGAAGGCGGCAGGCAGAGCACTCCCTGAGCAGGGCCAGCTCCATCCTCCCTTGAAACAATGGGGTTTCCAGGTGGCATGATCCCACAGAGCCTCCTCTGACACTCAAAAAGCAGCAACCTCCTTGTGAGGCAGAGGGGATGGCTTTTAGCATGGAGAGAGTCCTGATAAATACCATTTCCATTTAGCTTGAGTCAGTGTCACTTAATACCGAAGCATCTTTCTAGATATGTTAGGTCCTTTTGAATTTGCAATATCTCCTTCAGCACCATCGCTAAGAATTGGTGCTGAGCAACAGCTGTTAGGGGACTGACCAAAAGTCTACAAGGGATGTCCCTGTTTGTAGAACCTTCCCATCTCTCCATTTGCTGCCACACTCTTTCCTCTAGGCTTGTCCTGTGCCCCTAAACAACTACCTTACCATCTCCCTTCCTTTCTGCTCCCCACAAATTCTCTCTCTCTCTCACATACACACACACACACTCTCTCTCTCACACACACACACACACACACACACTCTCTCTCTCTCACATACACACACATACATACTCTCCCTCTCTCACATACTCTCTCTCTCACATACACACACACACACTCTCTCTCTCACACACACACACACACACACACTCTCTCTCTCTCTCACATACACACACACATACATACTCTCCCTCTCTCACATACTCTCTCTCTCACATACACACACACACACTCTCTCTCTCTCTCTTAACACACACACTGTGGGCCTCCTGTGTCTCCTTCTGAAGAGTATTTCTCTTAGCTAACAAGTTGTCTAAACCTGCAAAGAATCTTTTTATATGTTTAACAGGGGTAAACATAACGGTGGAATTTGAAGGAGTAATTCCACTGTAATAATGAATATAGATAGTACTTGCTGGGCCCTTTTTATGTCCAAACACTTCATGAGAATTATTTCATTTCATCCTCACAACTTTCTAAAGTTGGTTTATTATTATCCCCATTTTATAGATGAAAAGCTAAGTCACTTGTAGGGAGCCTGGCCTAGCTGACACCTGGCTTTCAGGCTTCGGACCTCCAAATATGTTCGAAAATGAATTTTTGCTGTTTTAGACGCTGAGTTTGTGGTCATTTGTTACAGCAACCCCAGGAAATGAACCCAAGTCCTTACAGTTTCAGTAGGCATCACCAGCGAGATAAGGATGTTCTGCTACACAGCCACCATTGATCACACAATGATCAAACCAAGCCTGAATCCCTCATATCATCTAAAACACAGTTTATTTTCACATTTTCCTAATGGTTCTCCAGTCTTTTTGCTCAAATCAGGCCCAATCAAGGACCATCCATTGTTTTGGTAGTTGTGCGTCTCTCACTCCATCTCAGTCCAGGCAAGTGCTCTCCTCTCTTTCCCCCGCTTTCTGCAACATCTTGTTGAAGAGCCTGTAGGATGGCTCACATTCTGGATTTGTCTGATTGCGAGAATGAGGGGCTTTTGCAGACTAACAAGTTGTTTGAAGTCATCTCTGACCCTGCCTGTAGCCACCTGCCTGAGGGCAGGGCTGATGGGGAGCAAGGACAGAGTGGGGGTAGGTGACCCATTGGCTCCCATCTTCCCGGGCTTCCTGAGGGGGCTCATGTCTCTCCTGCAAAGAAAAAGATGTTAGGGTTCCATTCTCCTGGAGAAAGGGTGGAACAGGGGCTCCTTTCCATTAATCTGGAACTGATTTTTGCTAGCCTGGAGAGGTACTCAGTTGACCTTTTCAGGGATGCCAAAACTGGCACTAACCTCAAAGCACTTGTAGTCCACGGGGAACTCACTAAGGCTGAAATTCCGCCGTTTGAAAGACGCCTGTATTTATGTCAATGTTGCCTGCTCCTTTTGATAAAGTTACATCCTTAGAGGGGACGGCACCTTAGGTCATTAGCACACTGAACTGGTTTTATATCCCATGGTTTCCACAGCAAGCAGATGGTCAGGGGGGATTTGGGGCTGATGGGTGTTTGGTAAAGAAACACCCATCTTTACCTACTTTCTAATTTTGCCTAGCACTGACTCTGCCAAACTGAAGGGCAGAATTGCCAGGACCCAGGAGGCAGGCTTCACATTGGCCACATTCTTAGTGGGAGGAAGGGGGAAATACAGCATATGAGAGCTTCCAACTTTGGAAAAAGACAGAAAGAAAAATGATCGTTTCAAATTTATTAGCCCTGACAATCTTTATTTCTACACACAGTTATGGACACCCCCTCTTTAGAAACTGCCACTTCTTGACCAGGTCAGGTTGCTTGTGAATTTTTTTTCTCCAGTGATTCAACACTGAGGAAATATTTTCTCATCACTGCATGTCTCAAAGCTCTGAAATAAGGCATCCTTTCATGTCTTATATTTGATTTAAGTCCTGCTTTGGGCATTTATTGAACTGATTAGCACATTAGTTATATTATTTTCTTCCATGTCCTTTTATGTTCTGGTAAGTTTATTAGGTGAGACGGTTTCCTTCTGAGAGTTTAATCCAAAAGCCTTTACTAGAAGGCTGGCATATTTCCTTTTCTCATAAAGATAAGAAAAAATCAACAAAGGCACAACAAAGATAGCACACTGTCTAAGCCTGGGTTGGGGATAGGACTCCATGCCAACCTCCCCTCTCCCCTCCCCCCCCCCCTCCCCCCCTTGAGAAAGTCTTGGCTGCTTTCTGGCTTACTTCTGCCTTGATACTGGAGACAACCCCCTGAGGGCGAAGCTGGCTGTGTTCCTTTGCTCACTTCAGGGATTCATTTTGCCACTGAAAACCAGACTGATTCCAGACATCATTTCAGGATTTCTACCTGAGCCACAGGGAAGAAGAGGTGATAGAGTTCTCTTTATAAGACACCAGCAATGGGCAGAGCTGCCTGGCCATATTTAGGAATACGTGGAGAATCAGTTCCAAAAGAGAGAGAATATGAACTTACTGTACTCCTAATTATAGGTCCTTAAACTCCAAATTAATTTGCTATTTCTAGTGCTTTTCATTTCAATAATACATATATATTCAGTGGTGGGTGATTAATACCTGTATTTAGTTCAACTTGTCTTTCACCATTGGGTCGTTAATTTCTGTAGTAATTCTTGAATGGACAGTGATCTGGAGAAGCCCTGGAGGAGAGGGGAAGGGAGGGGAGGAGAGGAAAACATTAAAAAATCACTGAAGTTGGATACATACAATCAGTCTGTAAATGCTTCTATCCTCGCCATTGGAAACATTCAGCTGTAACTTCCTTTGCTGCCTTTATAATCCATCACTACTAATTTAAAATCACCGTTTACATTGGAGAAGGGTTGAACAAATACATTAGATTCTCTAGAACAAAAAGAAGACGCCTGCCAGCCTATCCAAAATGCAGTTCAACCCTAATCAATTCTTAGATGCTGTGAAGATTAGGATTTTTTAAAGAGTGTTCAATTGATATTGCTTCCTTATTACGTATTTATTTCTTATTTGTGCTTATTATTATTGGGGGAAAAGAAAGTAACATTTCAAACTTTGCTGGACATCTCTTTCTAGGTACACAAATCATCTAAATCCACCCCTACCCCAGATTTTCTCAAGTGTAAAAAGGCATAATTCTGATAATAGATCTTCAGTAAACATGGTGGGAACATAAATGAACAGACATTTCATACCAGTTACACGTAGCACATTTGTATAAGACGGGTCGAATATGCAGCACAACTTTTACCCTATGTACCATGAGCAACAGTTAACCCTACTTGTTTTGGTTTGCAGATTCATGCATTTTTGTTATATTATTTTCTGTTCTTTTCTTTACCTAAAAACAATTTCAATTTTTTAAATTAAAAAAATCTTGGCCTCCCATCAAACTCTCAAAAATTCAGATTTCAGAGGTCTGGAGTCGGGTCTAGGGATACATACATACATTTTTAAAACTAACCCAAGCTATTCTGATGTGCAACTTGGTTTGGATACCTCTAACTCTAAGGTAATTCACATTCTTCCCAATTCTTGAGATTCATGATGTGTACCCTCGATCCCTGTTCTGGGGCCAAGGGTGGGATCAAGGACTGGGTTAACTAAAGGCTAATTAGCTAAGGGCTAATTAGCTAAGGACTAATGAGAGACATGCTTAAAGCCTTGATCTGAAGAAGGAAGATGCAGCAGCATCCTGTGTCTATGCTGGCAGGATGCAAATATCAAATGCCAGGCACTCTTTATAGATAAACTTAGCATTTCCATGGAACAGAATTAGGATGAGTCCTCTGGTACAATGTCTGGGCATGTTTATTAATTGCTGTGAGCTTCTTTTCCCATTTTAAGAACAGATCATAATATGTGCCCTTCTACCTTACAGGGTTGTTGTGAGAATACATTCAGAGCTACTTTATAAACTGTAAAGGACTATGCAAATTTAAGTGTTATAATGATGTTATAATGATGGTCATGATTTTGATAAAGCAATTATAAATAGCAGATTAGAGATATGCTAGAAATTGTAATATATTTTTTTCTGGGAAGGTCAAGAGGAAAACAGAAAATGAGAAGTTCTGTTGTAAGCATAGAAATGTGTTTGACAAAAGTCTTGCAAAACCCCGAAGTCCTAAATTGACCTTTAGGTAATAGGTCTGATCAATTTGGGGACCCAATAATGTAAACAAGATAGTAATTTATGATGAAATAGAGTTGGGGTCAGCTAGGACTGAATAGAAAGGCTTTGCACTTAATAGGAGTTGTTCACAAGTATAATGGGATCAAATTGTTTAAACAGAGGATTCTGTGATTGCTTTGTAGGTTAGGCTGACCCAAAAGTTCTTGGGGAATAAACGAGTAAAAGTCCTCAAAAAAAAAAAAAAAACAGTTGGTACTCACCAAACTCATCTCTGTGACCTTTACTTTTTTTCCTCTTGTTGTCTGAATCCTACTTATTTTCCAGTCTCACTTTCTTCCTCAATAGATCCTTCTTTGATTCTTTCTCCTTCCTCCAAACTCTAAATAGCACTTCTAGCCTCCACCATTCATGTTGGTTAATCCACTATGATATAAATGTTGTTGGTTAATGATTTGCCAGCTCTTTTTACCCTCTTTGTCTCTTCCTGCCTAGTTGATAAATACCCCAAGTTCAACAGCAAAGCTGTATGCACTTTAGGATCTTCCACAGCTCCAGGCCCAGTATTTTACACAAAGGACCATAGGATCTGGAAAGCTCTCTGAATTATGTTTGCCGTTGACCAAGACTCTGGAGATACCCAATTCTGTTTTGGAAGAAGCTACATATTACATTATTTGGAAAGCTTATGGCATAGATTAATGTTGGGAATTCACTCGATTTTTCAAATTAAAAAAAAAATTTTTGTCATTTCCACAAATAGCTGAATCTCAAGAACAATTAAATCCAGAGATTTGAGTACAGTCAGGACTCTGCCTCTCTCTCTTCTCTCATCTAGCTTCTCTTTGGTATATGCATTGTTCACCTTCCTAACAGACAATTCTCCCCCTCACAGTGGGAAATCTGATCATCAAAAGCAGCTGCAATTGATAAATTATGGTTTCCATCAGTGGGAATGGGCTGACCATGTTGACAATTTCTGGGAAACGTTTCTAATTGGCACAGCCTGGGTCAAGTGACCACAGCTGGTCAAATAATTTTAGTCAAGTGTGAGGTTAAAAATGTGGACTTTCCCACAAAACAACAAGTATCAACTACACTTTCAAATTTCAACCATACTTTCAAATCTCATCACTCATTACGTTAGGGTTGAGTTTCCTTATTTTTTCCTTATACATCTTGTTTCTGGCTCTATCCCTTTTCTCCTAGATGACCCTCCTGCTTCATTTACAAGCCTTTTCAAGATGATCTCCCTACCTCCATTCTCTGCTATCAATTACTTTTGTATGGTGTTTCCATCATCCTTTCCATTTTTGTCTAAATGCTGTATCATAATGCCATGGTACTGTAATTAAAATCAGGGAACATACATTAAGATCTTTGTGCAAATTCCTTAACTTCTCTGGGCCTCAATTTTCCCTTCTTTAAAATAAGGAACTTCATGACTACCTCACATATACATTTTAAAGTCTAAGTGAGATAATGTGTGAAAACTACTTTGTAAATTACCAGAAAGATAGATTCTATTCTTCTGTCTCAAAGCAGGTGCAGGGAGGGCTTTGACTTTGCACTGGGGCATTTGGTAAGAAGTCCTTGGAGTCAATTATGACTGGCCTCAAACCAGTCTTACATACTTGGTGCCCAAGGGGCAACATTATGTTCAAGACAATGTTAACATCACTAAATTAAGACACAGTCATATACTTCTGGCTAATAAGCACATAAAAGATGCTCAATATCATTAGTCATTAGGCAAATGCAGAGATAAACTACAATGAGATGTTACTTCATGCAAGGATGGCTATAATAAAAAAGATGGACAACGGCAAGTGTTGGTGAGGATGTGGAGAAAATGGAACTCTTATGCCTTGCTGTTGGGAATGTGAAATGGTGCAGTAACTTTGGAAAACAATTTGATAGTTACTCAAAAACTTAAACAGAGTTACAATATGACGCAGTGATCCTACTCTTAATTATATACACAAAAGAAATTAAAATACATGTCCACACAAAAATTAGACTTGAGTGTTCATAGAAGCTTTATTTATAATAGCTAAAAAATGGAACTACCCAAATGTCCATCAACTGACGGACAGATAAACAAAAGTCCACATGATGGAATATTATTGGCCAATAAAAATGTATGAAGTACTGAAACATGATACAACATGAATGAATCTCAAAAAGATTTTGATAAGTGAAAGAAACCAGACACAAAGGCCATATATTTTATGCCATTCACGTGAAATATCCAGAATAGGCAATCTGTAGAGGCAAAAGCAGATTAGTAGTTGCGAAGGCCTGGGAGAGGGGGGAATGTGATGTGACTCTTAATGGGCACAAGATTTCTTTGGGGGTAATGAAAATGTACTAAAAATAGATTTTTTCAACATTTGTACAACTTCGTAAATATTTTTTAAAAAGCATTTTATTGGATACTTTAAATGGATGAATTTTATGATATGTATAAACCTCAATAAAACTGTTTTTAAAAACACAAAAAGATTGGCATTCTTGTAAAGAAGAAAAACAAACAAACAAAAAGAAGTCATGCCATATGCCAACAGGAGTGGAGACAAGAATGCTCAGAAGCAGAGTCCCAACCAACACATTTGAACTCAAAGTTAGAATTTCCATTCTCACAGTTGGGGTGCTGGTAAGAGTGCTTTCACGAATGCCATTCATCTGTTTATGCTCTTGCCTCTGCTTGGCATGTCCATCCCCCTTGTTCACCAAGTGAATTCTTATTCCTCCTTGGAGAACCATTGTGGCTCTACCATCTCTGTGAATCTGTTCCTACATCCTGCCTCCCTTCTGGGCAGGGTTAGGGGCTTTCTCCGCTTCCATTCCCATAGCACCCCACACATACCACTGTTAGAGCATTTATCTCACAGTTTTATGACTTTTATGGGAACATTCTCCCTATTAGACTCTGAGCCCTTTGAAGACAGATGCAATTTCTTTATCATTTTGATATCCCCAGCACCTGCCATAATGCCTGATCCAAGTAGATCCTCAATCAATGTTTGTTGGGAGGATAAAAAGGGTTGGTGTCTGTTTTAGTTTCCTAGGCTCCTCAAGCAAATACCATGAAATGAGTTGGGTTAAACAATTGAACTTTATTTGTTCATGGTTTTGAAGCTAAGAGCAAGTCTAAATCAAGGCATCATTAAGGCAATGCTTTTTTCCTGAGGTCTGTGGCAATCTGTGGCTGGTTGCTGGCGATCCTTGATCCTTAGTTTGTTACATGGCAAGGTATATGGTCGCATCTCATGATCTCTCCCTTCTATTCCAGGTTCCGTTGATATTCAGGTTCCGGTTGCTCCCTCTGGCTTTCTCACTTTCTGTCTGAATTCTGTTCCACTTATGAGGAACTGCAGTATTAGGATTAAGACCCTTGCTGATTGGGTGGGCCCACCTTAACCGAAATAACTTCATCAAAAGGTCCTATGTACATTGGGTTCACACCCACAGGAATGGATTAGATTTAAGAACATGTTTTTCTGGTGTACATACAGCTTAAAATCACATTGTCCCAGAAATAGTTTGGAGCACTAAATATAGATTCAGATCAAGGTCTTGGAAACAGAGCTCGAGGCCAAATCCCATCGGGAAAGCCCATTCTTGGTGCAGGTGATACCTAAGGATTGGTCAAGGGTGACTCAAGGAACAAGGAGGAGCGCCATGACCTGGATGCTGGAACAGCATTCTATGGTGGAGGGCAGCTGGGGATGGCACAGTTTAAAAATACCAAGTATAGTAGATCCTGGCTACTATATTAACCTGGTCGTTTGTCTACTGTGTTCAACTAAAGTATAAAGTTCTTAAGGATGAGGGCTGTAATTTCTTTTTTATGTGTTTCATAGATAGCCCACAAATGTTTGTTAAATGAACTAATTTTACCCTAAACATTTTTTCCTGTTTCCTTCTTACTGGTTCAGTATTGCAACTCTTTCAAAATGAAATGTAAAACACAGAATGTGATTTCCTTCCTATTTGAGATGTTATAGGTACATTTTCCCACTACAGTTGAGGATAGCAGCAACATTTTTCTGATAATGCTTTGGATACTAGACCACTGACATACTTTTATTTCCCTGTATTTGTCAAAAGATTATCTTATTCTCTGGTTTTGCCCACCAAACTCATTAAAAAATACTATGAGTTTGGGAGAAAGTATTTTATCATTGAAAACCTAATTCCAATCATGAAACTATGTGAAGAGAAAAACAATGCCTATCATGATAGAATACAATGTATTACGAATTTGTTATAGACTCTCTTTCCCCACTAATGTGTAAGCTTTGTGAGAACAAAGATTTTCATCAGTTTAGTTCATTGAGGCATCCTGAGCACCTTGAGCAGTTTCTGGTAAAAATAGGTATTTAACAAATATTTGCATATAAAGGAAAAGGGAAAAAAGGGAGGGAGGGAGAGAGGGAGAGAGTCTTTTATGTATAGAAATATGTAAACTCCAGGAATTAGATCTGAATCAATCTTACTTAATACTGTTATATGTGATCTGAAAAAATGCTTTGCTACAATAAAAATTTCCATAAAGCTGTTTTGTATAGTGACATACTGTAAAAGGAAATAACTTGGCTATATGAGTGGGCAGAAAAATGGCAAATAAGCTCCATGCAGACTGATGTAAGATGATAACACATTATAGGAAAATGGCACAAATGTACCTATAAGATAATGGTTTCTAACAGTCAGACCTGAACCAGGAGGGAATCTGAAGTAGTTGTTGAGTGCAGTCTACTTTATGCCCAGGGGTTACTTTTCAACTTCAATGCAGTGAAAGAAATAAGTCTCACAGTATTTTAATTATGCATTTCTGGATTTGGATGGAAAATGTCTGTGGAAAGTAAATCTTTTTCCAATTGTTCCAGTTTGCTAGGCTCCCAAAATGCAGATACCATGAAATGGGTTGTTTTTTAACAGTGGGAATTTATTCATTTACAGGCTTACATTTTTAAGGCTGAGAAAAATGTCCAAATTTAGGCATCATCAGGCAATGTTTCTCTCCGACGACTGGCTGCTGGCGATCCTGGACTCCTCTGTCACATGGCAAGCATCTACTGGTCCCTCCCTTCACTTCCAGTTTTGATGCTTTCAGCTTCTTGCTTCTATGACTTTCTCTCTTTTTCTCTCTGTATTCATCCCACTTATAAAGAACTCCAGTAAGAGGAGTAAGACCCACACTTGGCGATGCCTTAACTGAAGTAACTTAATGAAAGGTTCTACTTACAATACATTTACACACATGAGAATGAGTTAGCTTTAAGAATATGATTTTCCAGAGTCCGTTCACTTCAAATCATCACACCAATTGTTATGTCTCAATTTTCTCTCCACTCTTTCTGCTGTCCTCCATTCTAGCCCATTGTCTATGGATATGGGGGTTTCTTCTTCCCATAAAAGGCAAATGGGTGGCATTGTCAGGGTGCCTGGTGTACAGGTAGGGCTTCCTCAGCTCTTGCTGAGATGGGCTCAGACAAGGTATCAGATGGACCCATGACCTCTGGCTATTGATAAATACAGTCTGACAGACATTTACTTTCCATATTTACTGCCCTTGTGCCCTATACTTTTCTATTTATTGCAATCAGCAGGAAATGTATTTCAAGGGGCAAAAAATTTTCCCCTATCTTGTCCTGCATAAAACTCAATGCAAATCAATTCCAACAGTTTAGACAGAATCTAGAAAGGACTGAATATTTTACTGCCTTTAGAAGTAGTCCCAATCCAAATGTGCCATGGCCTATATCTGGAGAGTTTTGTTTAGCATCCACTTTGGTCAGACACAGTGAGGTCGCAGAGGAACTCCAGCCAACTCCCTAAACATGCAGCCTTCTGATTCCCAGGGCTACAGCAGTGTTACTTTTTGTCAACAGACTATGATTTGCAAATCTATGCCTCTGTGTGATTCTACTGTGTGTTTTTTATGTGTGTTGGTTTTTCTAATAAATATTTACTTTGGAAAAAAAAAATCAAGATGCCATAGTTCATTTGAATTTGGTTCTGGTCTCTGCATTTTGTAAATGACAACATAGAAATGAAGGTTGAAGAGCAACTAGGAAAACAGAAGGAATTGATAATCTTATACATTGGGTTAATTTTATCTTAGTTTAGGATTTTATATGGAAAGTCCAAAGTTGGAAGAACTTATTAAAATCAATAAATTCATGAGTTATATGTAGTTTATACAATCCTCATAACAATCTTATAAGACAAATACTATTCTTATCCTCATTTCGCATATGGAAAGGTTAAGTAATTTTCCCTAAATCTCACAGTCAATAAATGGCAAAGCTGGGATCTGATTCCAGCCAGTCTGCACCAGAGTCAATGATCTTCACCATCACACTTTATGGCCTATAGTCAATTAAACACAACTGTTGGAATACTCATAAAACTTATAGAATATGCTAAGATGTGGCAGTGGTTGTAAATATAAGTAGATATGGCTGCTAAATTCTTGAAAAGTAAATCTATAGGGTAATATGAAAGTCCGTTGGAGCTGCTGAACTGAGGACAACCATCATGTCTTTCCCAAACTCTGCCTTAAAGACTCCACTCCAGACAGACTGGAAAGACAGGGGAAGCTAGGTCTGATCTGGTGTGAAAAGCCTCATGTTCAAATTGCAAGTCACAATAGTTAAAGAAAGAATATTTTAATGATCTTTAAGGGGACCTCCACCAGCTCTCCACTCCCATTGGTAGGGATGTAAAATACAGCAGTCAATAGGTTCTGAGCCTTCTCATGCATATATTCATGCTGGGCAATCTCCCACTGTGATGGGTTGAAACTGGATGTACCCCCAAAAATATGTTCTTACAGTGCATCCATTCCTGTGGGCATGCACCTTTTGGTGAGTAGGATTTTAAGTTAAGATGTGACCCACCTCATTCAAGGTGGGTCCTAATCCTCTTACTGGAGTCCTTTATAAGAGACAAAATTCTAACAAAGAAAGAAAAAACCTTGGAAGCCAGAAACTGAAAGCAATGAAACCTGAAAGAGAAGGGAAAGACCAGCAGATGCCACCATGTACCTTGCCATGGGACAGATGAGTCCAGGATCGCCAACAGCCGGTCTTCGGAGAGGAAATATTGCCTTGATGATACTTTGATTTGGATATTTTTCTCAGCCTCAAAACTGTAAGCTTGTAAACTAATAAATTCCTATTGTTAAATAAAAGACAACCCATTTTATAGTATCTGCTTGAGCAGCTTTTACAAACTAAAATCACCCATTGCTTTATCTCTCTAAGTGAAATGGATCTTTGCGCATGTCCTGTTTTTTAAGCCCCATCTGCTCTGTAATGAATATTTCCTAATCAAAATAAAAATGTTAAATTCTATTTTTAAACTTCTCTTTAAAATATTTTAAAATTATTTTATTACTAAGTGCTATGATCTTATACATTCACATGCATCCACAGATCCCACCTTTATAATACCTGGGTGGTCCTTGAGGCCTCCCTATATTTAAAATGCTGGGAAGAGGGAGCTAATGCTTAATGGGTGCAGCATTTACATTTGAGATGATGAAAAAATTGGGATAATATTGATGATGATAGCACAATATTGTGAACATAATTAGTACTATTGGCTTGTCTACTTGAAAGTGGTTAAAATGGGAAATTTTGAGTTGTTAATATGTTACTAGAAAAAAAGTTTTGAGAAATATTGTCCCATAATATGTCCATTAAATGTAAGAAAAGGAAGTTTAGTGAATGAGTTTTAAAATCTCTCTGCTTACCCAAATACATTAATGTAAAACACTGGAAAGATAAACGAACATTGAGGTGGGGGGGCTGAAGAAAGGGAGGAGAATTGCTGGGAGAGATTTCACTTGGTGACTGTTGCCATAGCAACCATTTACCAATTGTTCAAAATATCACGTTCCAAGGAAGGCAGGAATAGCAAACAAAATAAAACCAACAGATGAAGAAAACAAAGGGATCTGGGAACAGAAAATATGAAACACCTTTTTATCTGCCTGCATTTGAGAGGGTGGTACCTTCTCAGGTAAAAGAAGGGTGGGGTGGGGGAAGCCAAAATTGTGGTAGCCATTTCTCTTTTCAAAGAGCAGACAGTAATGTGTTAGACTGGAAGTCCTGATTGTCTTCCATATCTTCTTCCATAGCTCACTGGCAGTCTATGGGTCAATCTTGAGAATAACCATAAACTTCAACTCTTGAAGGCCTGGGTTATGAGAAGCAGGATAGCCCCATACCCTCCCCCCACCCCACCCCCACCCCCATCCAGTACTCCTGGTCTACCCAGTCTGCACAAGCATCCCTTCTTTTTCAAATAGTCAAAAGCAGATAGTGCACAAAACTGTGTGTGTGTGTGTGTAAGGTGGGTAGGCGATGGTGGTTCTAGACATATCCTTGGCTTCCCTCTGGCCCTGGTTCCTTCACTGCTCTTTCCTAATGTGTTCCATCCAGAGGATCTCATAGCCACCTCTACCCTGCCGCAGAGGACTGAGGAAGGAATCCCGGAAAAATGCTATATACCCACTGTGATACCTGCCTCCCTCCCTCCCTATTTGCCTACCTACCTACCTACCTACTCTAGTGGCTGAGGCCAGAAGTAAGCAGCAGCCAGAGCACTCACATTTCAGGACAACACCACTGCTGCTTTAAATCATGTCTCCCAATAACATTATGAAGACAAAAATGATGGGCCATGGTGAGCTCCAGAGCAGACAGTCTTGAGTTGAAATTCTGGCTCTGCCACTCACCTTGGTATAAATAAATGCTTATGCAACTGAGATTACCTTGGGCACCTTACTCTACCTCGCTGAGTTGCAGAATCACTGTCTGTTAAATGGAAGCCATGATATTTGAGGATTCAATGAGATAATGAAGGCCAGATGCTTGGCACACAGTAGGTATTCAATGAATGATCGCTTTCTTTCTTTTCCCCAAGTCAAACGTTTTGCTAAAAGCATTCTGGGGGATTTGGGTCCTGCCCTTTGAAGACACTTTCAGTTTTACCCTTTCTCTTTTTGAATGTATTTTCAAAAAAGCATTTTTTCCCTCAATCTATTATCCATACCATATCTATTTCCTAGCTCTTAAAGTCTCCCCTCAAAACACTTTTCTCCAAAATGTGTATTTTTAAAAATTCTGTGTTTCTCTTTTTCACTTAAAAAAATTGTTTTGTTGCTACATGAGAATTAATCTCTTGGTCTTTAATTTCAAAGTCCTTCATGGTTTCTGTATATGTGACCTAAGACTTCACCAGCAGGTTCAGCGATATAGATTGATTAAAATAAAACAAAACCAGGAATGGCATTTAAAATGATGTAAATTCACATTTTTTTTAGTTCCTTAAACACCGACTAATTTTTAAAACACTCTCTGCTTCACCCTGAAATGTTTGGTTGCTGTTTTTTGTCTAAATGAATCCGGCAGCAACAGACTCACTTGTTTCTGTGTGACCTGGAAATTCCCAAGTAATCACTTTGGAGTAGCAGATGTTTAGATAAGCTAACAAGTTCTTAGGGAAATAAATCCTTTTATGATTATTTCAGAAGGCATCTGTATGTTTGGTCCAATATTTTAGTGGAAGTGTGTTCTCAACAGGTGAAAATAAATACATACAGAGCCAGGGTTTACATCAAGAGGAGAGGATCTGGCACCTATTTTCTAGTGACTATATAAAGACTGCCAGGGTGCTGACCCCAGGGTGGGGGTGGGACAGAAAGGCAGGAAAGGAACATGCTTGTCCTCCTGATCTCTTTAAAGTCGTGTGTATGCAAAATACTCATCAGTTTTAAAAAGAGGCCTGGGAAAGGGAGCCTTGTTAGAAAGATAACTTAATATTTATAAAGATTATCACGTGGGGGAAATAATATAACTATCAGTACCATCAGCAAATATTTATGACATATGCCTGGGAGTAGGGTAAATGGTAGACAGGAGTATGGAAACCTATGTATTTAGGTAAATTTGTTGGCAGAGAACTATTATTATTCTGAGTTTTGTGTTTTGTTTTGTTTTTGATAATCTTTAATCCTTTCCATTTCTACAGGGGAAAAAAAAGCTTTGAACCTCCATACCTTCCTAGAAAAAGAGAGAGAGAGAAAAAGAGAGAGAGATAGAAACTTACTCAGTAGCCTTTTCCTTCAGGCAAAACCAAGGGTTTATGCTTTAGTTCTCTAGCCCTGATAAAGCACCAAATCTTCCATTTTGACAGGAGGGAGGACAAAGGCCACAATCTCAGTTCCAGGGGATTCCTTTCCTGTTTCCCTCCCTCTCTTCCTCCTTCCCTCCTTTCCTTACTTTCTGTTTTCTTATTACTTTTCTGTTTTCCTCCCTCTGATGACACAGCTTCCTCTTACTCTTGGTTGTATTTCTCTTTGTTTGAACTTTTCTAATACTAAAGGATTATCCAAAAAACTCTTTTAAAGAGGGACAAATTATGTTAATATAAATAAGAGACTGCACACGCTTACACAATTTTGCCCACATCAGGATTGAGGTTAAAAACAAACAAGCATAAAACTTATTTGTTGAACAGACAAACAGCAACTGCAACCAAGATCATAGGAGCTCCGTTTTGCACATAGTGAGCACATAAACTCAGTGGTCTGGGGCCCATGGTCAAAAAGACTTCGTCGTTCTACACTCTTCAGATCTTTCCAATTAGAACTTGAAAGCCCATTTTCCTCCCAGAGAAATGCCAGATGCATTCTTCTTTAATGAGCTTAGGACCAAAACTGCAATATGATCTCCTGGTTCAGGTGGAACATGGATAACAACTTAGAAAGGAGAATGGGGTCTGGAAGAGGATGTAGATTGAAGGATTACCTTAATTAAATGTAAAAGTAGGATCAGAGATGTAGGAAGACCTTACAGAAACTCTAGTTCTGTGGTCTGAGAGACAAAGCACTGTAGGGCAGCTGTTCCCATGTTTGGAAAAAATCAAAGTCAGTCAGAATGTTTATCCAAAGCTTAAAGAAAATAAGGTGGGCATGACACACACCCCATAGAATACGGGCAACCCAGGACCAAAGCTAACTGAGAACCAGTAACATCTTAAACGCTTTCACTTGATTCTATGTTCTAATTCCCTGCATTTTATACAACTGAAAGCCATACATTAAGTTATTTCAAATAATCCCTGACTTCATAGGTTCACCATATTTCCTGTTTTTAACATTTAGACTCAAGATAAAAATTTAATTTGAAGTCATAATACAAATGAAATTACTTATAGTTGATGGCTTGTCACATCATATTTTTTATGGTTTTCTAAGAGTTACCAGGACTTAAAAATGCAGCAGTTTGGATTAAATAAATTATAATACATTCAAACAAGATATTATATAACTGTTAAGATGAACGAGGAAACCATGTACTGAGATTAAAAATATATCTCCAAGACGTATTGTTAAGTGGATAAGTAAGATAGAGAACAGTGTACACTGCTTTTGTATAGAAATGCACGAGGATTATACATATATATGTATGCATTTACTTGGATATACAAAAAGAAAACAAACAACAGTGGTTATTCAGGGCAGGAGAAATGGGCAGGGGGCAGCCGAGACAACTGAAAATGCTGTACTGTAGTCTAGTTTTTATATTTTTAGATTCTGAACCATGTTACCATATTTCACACACACATATATAGCTTTAAAGTTCTTTATTATACCAAAAAATAAAATAAAATGTAGCCGTTCAAAAGAAAATTGTAAGCTGATGAATCTATAAAGGGTAATCTATATTACTGACCTGTAGATGATTTGCAGCCTCTGTCCTGTGTCTTGCTAATATCTTAAGGGTAAGCTACCAAATGCCTACAGTTTGACCCTTAGGTAAAAGGAGAATCAGGAAACTTCAAAAAACACAACCACCTGATAATCTTCTTAGACACATTTGGAGCTGCTCAGTGATCCATGAATGTCAAGGCAAACCTCTGATATGCCTTTTCCAGGTTTTATATAAATCTCTTTATCTAAGGTAAACTTTGGGTCAATAAGAAATCCCTGTGCTCTTCGTTTCATACTCCTGAGGGTTTTGGAGGTATTATTTCACATATCCTCCTAATAGCTGAAGAGGCATACAGCATTTCTAACGTCTTTTCGGGGGCAGAGACATTAAAGCATTGAACAGGCTGGAACTATCCAGCCCTGACCTTAAGTCTTAAGGTTCAGTGGTAAGGAGAACACACACTTGTTTTGATTCCTTTCAAAATTACAAAGATTCATAGATTTTCCCCCCTTGTATCCATTTCTGTAGTACAACGACCCCCCCTTCTCCCCCCGCCCCAATCCCCAATCTCCAATTGCAATGCCAGCTCCAGTATCACTTTTAAGCTTGTTTCTTTTGTACCTAGATTCCTTTCTTTCCTTCGGATGACAAATTTGCCTCCATCTGATACCTGGGAAATTCTTATCATTGGAATTATTAAATGTACAAGCTGACACAACAAACCACCAATTCGTTATTTTGATGAAAATATTTTCGTATTTTCAGCAGATGGCTAAAAATGTTGCCTTTGTTATGCATTCTTTGTTTTGACAAAGACAGAAAAATAAAAGAGAGAAAGCAAGCTCTGGATCGTTTTTCCTATGAAACTTAATCTAAAAACCAAACGATTTGGCACGTGACGGCTGAGCACTTTTCACGTTTCATTTCTAGAGCCCATTTCCCTGGCAACCTCCACCCTCTCCCAGCTGTAGAGGTCAACACAATAGACTTGTCACAGGTTTTAAGTCGGGTAACCACTTTTAATTTGGAGAAATTATTACCCGGAGAGAAAATAGGCTGGTCTTATACTTCAAAGAAAAAAAACAGAAATCAAGATGCACACAGCCTTCCGAATTGGACTGACTCTGGACGTTGCTGTGTGCCTCAAAAGCAGCTGTTCAAATAAGTAGCTGCCCCGAGGAAATGTATATTCAAATACTCCTTATCATTTGCCTCTTCTTGCTTCACACCTAAAAGCCAGATGCAAGCTCTTCCAGGGCTAACAAATAGATGCCTTCTGGTGGCTCATTATGGTAATTACTAGCCATATATTATTGCCATGTGAAAAGGGCTGTGATGCGCGTCAACCCAGAGGCATTTACAAGTGGTTTATTTGTGTTGAGCTATTAAGAATCCTTTAGTTATCAGATCAACCACTGCACTTTGGGTTTTACAAGCAAGTTGTTCCCTAACTGTCTAATCCTTCATCCGCTACCTTTGCCATACATTTAAGTACCACTGAGGGACCTAACATGCTGCTTTGGAAAGCTCCTGTGCCTGTGTAAAGGGGGTTTCCCAAGTCCACGGTGTGCTGTGAACACGGCCAGCATGACCCCGCCCGTTTCCCTTCCTCCTCCGTCCCTGTCCCTCAGAAGGCTGCCAAGCTTTCTCCATTGTTTGATCTTCAACAGGGCTACACACTTCTTTGTTGACCACTAACACCTTCTTGGTGTAACTGAGTGTTGATGCAACTCAACTTTACGCGGCTGAATCCAGGTTAGGGTATGAGGCTCAGGCAAGTTGGGCGGGGTAGGGGCAGGATTTTGTTAAAGACGAAAGTCTTTAAGAAAAAGAATTAATCATTTATGAATACAAAATTAGGTACAAAATAGTTAGAACAAGAAACAAATAACAATTTCAAGAAAACCCAATAAATATACAAACATCACGTAGCCAAAAAGAATAACATAACTTTAAAAAGTAACTGTCTGATTATTTAATATCCGATGTTTTTCCTACTTCTGGTGGTGTGGTGGGGTCGGCAGCAGTCTCTGATGCTTTTTCGTATGACAACGTTCTTACAATTTTGTTATATAAAGAAAGAGAATCCAGTCTTTCCTCTAATATTGATTGAAATTTGTTTTTTAAAAAAATTACTTAGAAAAGTTGCTTTCAACTTCAAAATTTAGTGTTGATGTCATGTAAATTTTTAGAATTCTTGTTAAACTTGAGACAACCTTTACTGAATTTTTCTTACATGAGCTCTAATATTTCAGGATATTTTAAGTTTCATGTTGCAGTGACTAAGCTTAAATACACTTTGAACTGAGGACACTCATTAGCCAGCTTGTCGTAGATGACACCATTAAGTTGGAGTATTATGAGATTTATGCTATCTTCGCTGATGACAGTATTTTTGTGCCAAAGCAGCAAAACTTTACATATTTTTTCCAAGAAGTTCATCTGATTCATTCCTTCTCATTAACTGAGTTATCAAATGATCCAAGAGCTCACAATCACTACATCTATCGGAATATTGCCTCTTTCTCTTAATCAATTACTGCTTTTGTTTTCCTGAAAAGGTTTTTGTAGTAAGTTGCTTCTCTGTCAGGGAAATTTCTAATAGTTTCATCACTCGTTTATATTGTTTTACTTTTCATATTCAATTATTTATTTCTGAATTTCTTTCTAGTTCTTTAATACATTTATAGATGACCAGGAATAATAATACCCTCCTTATACATTCAAATCGGGAAGACACTACAGATAAGTATCACTTGTTCCATTGAAGCATTCCAAGACATCTCTCCAAATTTGTTTCTTGATGTCAGAATAATTTTGCAAATTTTATAAAGACATAGCATTTGGAAGGGGTCCCTGCAAATAAGAGGCCGTGAAGGTTAAGCTTCATTGAAGTCATGGAAAAATTGCCTTTGGGCCTCTGAGAGATGATGCGATGGATGTGAGTAAATGTGCTGTTATACCCCCCTCCTCTGTGCACCCCTGCTCAACGCAGTGTCTTGCCAAATACATAGGTATTAAATTTAAATTTAACTTTAACTTTAGAGATAGGAGCTTTGAGCTATTTGGGAGAGGGCGGGAGGAGAACTCATATCCCTGCAATCTTCAGAGGATGAGGGGTAGGGAATGGAGTTGGCAGGAGCTCTGGGTGTGGGGAGGCAGGGGAAGGGCTGAAAAGGAGTGGCTCTGGGGACTGCCCCCTTTTACCCACAAACTTATTTATAACCTACTTCTAATGGTGGGCTTTTGTTGTTTGCAGCTGTATAAATCCATTTCACACAAGACACAGACAATTCAGTAACTCTTCCTAGCTGACATTACCATCTCGTGTACTGCAAGAGCAAAATTTGAAACAACCTAAATATTCAAAAATAGGGGGTTGGTTAAATATATATGGCAATCCATACAACAGAGTATTATCTAACATTTAAATGTGTTCCATATAGTGTATTTATTTACTTGAAAATTGGCCAAAGTGTTCTTTTTTGCATGACACAAACAAGAAACAAACAATATGAATAGTAATAACCCAGTTTTGTTTGTTTAAAGAAACCTCTGGATGGGTGACTCTGAATGTATATGTACCACGGTGTTGACAGTAGTTGTCCCAGGGCAAGTAGAGTCATAAGACTTCAATTTTTTAAAAATTCTTATTTGTATCATTTTCACTCTTTTCCCCAGTGACCATCTATTATTTTGGTATAAGATAAATATTTTTTAATGAAAAAAAGTATTGCTTCAGCAATGGATTTCTTTAGTCCTCCTCAGTAAACTAATGGCCCTGAAATTTAAATTTCAGTATGCAGTTCAATATTCACGTTAAAATGCAATTTCCAAAAGGCATTAATCTATTTCTAAGAAGAATTACTCTGCAGGACTTACCCTAGCTATAGGAGACAGGTCAGTCTAACATATGGCACACTGGAATCTGCAAATTCCACCCCTGTGATTAGGGACTGGCCAACATATCCAAAAATTAGTTCCAGGTGGACATAAGAGAAAAATTTTATGTCTAATTGTATTTTTCTGGAATGTATATATATTTAAAAACTTTTCTAGAAAATATATTTATTCTTGCACACTTATATGTATATCACAGAAAGTCCAGTGCCCCTTTAGAAATTTAACTGAGTATACATTATCTGCATTAATTTCTGAGTGGCTATGAAGCAGGATTTAACGTTGTGAGTGCAATGTGAATCAACATTTACAAACTATGAAGTTCAGAACACACCTGTTTATATAACCGCACTCTATCTTTCCAAGACAACAGTTCTCCATCTTTGATGTACAAAAGAAAGTCCTAGGACACATGATAGAATGCAGAGTCTCAGGCCCCACTCCATATAGTCTGATTTGGTAGATCCCCTACCCAGGAAAGGACAACTTGAACTGGGGTCCATACTTGGAGAAATGCCATTTTCAAAAATTTGCCTCCCTTATGACTGGGAAAATTACAGCAGACAGCAACAAAGAGCCTTCTCTAGAGCTCCACAGACTTGTATGTGTTGAATAGAGATGAGACGCATTGCCACCTGTCCTGTTTAAATGCTTTCTCCATCCTTCTTTCACTAGCTGACCAATGTGCCCCCTGAGTTGTATAATGTGAACCCTTTGACCAAATTAATCAGTGCCTCTGACCTGGTCCCCTGGAAGTTAACGAAATCACACTGTGTGGAAAAATTCTTTTTCCTCAGAGTAGCTTGAAACCCTGTTAAGATAATGACTTGGACCTCACTTTAAAAAGCTGCTGCATTTAGTCTTCTAAATCTACACATCTACAGATTGCTGCCCCAAGTCCACGGGCTTTGTCTTGGCCTGGGCTAATGGTTTACTATGTTCTGTTCTAGACACGTGACAGTCTGGTGTCAGTGCCACTGAAAAATGCATTCTCTGTGCCCGGGAAAAACCTGTATAAATATTCTCAATAAATAAATAACAGTTGTCATTTTCAGAATATGACAATCTCCAGCTGCCTGTGCTTAAAGTGAGCGACGTGTCATTTATCCTAATAGATGTGAATGCGTGTATTGTACATACCAGTGAGTCACCTAATTCTTATTCACTCCAGCCTTGGTCTCAGTCGGGGGTAAGTGCCTCTAAGAGGGTTTGGCTGGATCAAATCACAAGCTGAAAAATCTTGGTCAATTATGGAAGCCGGAGGGGAAGGGGGGAGTTGTCTTCATACCTCACAGACCCAAGGCCCCTCCTCTTCCCAGGCTTACTGAAGACACCAGTCGACCTCCCATCTGTGGAATTTCTGGGAATCTTTCTCCCCCTGTAATTTAACGTGACTCAGTTGTTCTCTCTCCTGATAATACAAGTGGTGAGAAAGTCGCCTAATCTTCCTGGCATCCCCTCTTGTCAGCACCTCTTTATTTCGCTCTTAAAAGGCTCAACATGTTTTGATTTACAAGCCACACCAAGATAACTGCAGGTGCCCTCTCTAAAAAGCGAGGTTAACTCACCTGAGCCGAATTCTTTTATCGCAAACAAAAGCAACACATGAGCAGGAAATACAATTAATACAGGTGCTTCCCTGAAACTTAGCAAACGCCAGTTGTCTTGAAAGGGGGAAAAATTCCTCACCATCGCCTTGAGATACTTTCAAGCTAGTTCAGGGAAGGAAGGATTTGAATTAGAATACATCAGAGGGGGAAAGGAATAGCCTTCTACTCTCAGGAGAAGCCGGGAGAAAGATTCCGCATAAGGACCTGTAAATTGTTTAAGGGCTAAGGACATTTAGGGGTGAGTAAAATGCTGAGCAAAACTGCCCCTAAAGTCATTTCTGAGCATAGTCCATTCAATTAAATCCTCAGCCCTATATTGGGTGCACATTTAAGACTGTATTCTTGCTAAATGACTTTTTAAAGTACTCTAGTTAAGGTAACCTTTGTAGAACCTGTCATTTGATTCTCCTTGAAATATACAATGCATATATTAATTCAAGAAAAGTGTTTTGAATTCTCTTAGATGGAGGCAGATGTGCTACTTTATCTTCAATTTGCCTAAGGATCAGAGTTTGCCTTTCTGGTAGTTGACGGTTCATTACTTTAAAACCTCAAGTTAATTGAAAGTCTTCTATGGTGAAATGTAGGTAAATCTTTTCAGGTGATGTTGAAGCTATTTGCTGTTCATTTTAAGAAATGATCAAAAAGGAAATCAGGCAAAATAAATGCTGCAGTCCTACCAAATAGCTTAATTTTGTGAATCTTGTATAGTTAAGTAAAATTAAGATAAAAAGCCATGAAAACAAAAGGGGGAAATTGTAGACTTAACAAGAACACCTGACAAGGAGTTACAATTAAGTTGCCAAGCATATTACATCTATTTTTAAAACGCTTGATCACTTCTCTGAGCACGTAATGTGTCTTCTATCTTTTTGCTCTTGGCCCTGGTATTCATTTAATTTGGGTATTTTCATCGAGTAAAGTGTTGCTCTTCAGCCTTGGCCGGGGTGCTTTCTAATATTAGTTCACCTAGGGGCCCACATTCCTATGTTTGCAAACTGCCCCTCCTCCAGGAATCTCCTCCCCCAGCGCACGCACACAAAATAGGGTTTCAACTAATGCTTTTGGCATAGCCACACTTCCTCAATGGCAGAATCTACCTGCTCTTGGAATGACAAGATGACAGGGCTGCACGCTCAATTACACCAGCTCCTCTTTTTAAGTAATTGCCTTAGATCTTGCCAAATTACGTCCTAGTTTTCTCAGGCACTCTAATTTAAATTAGAATGAAGGTGCTAAACTTTTATTAATTACCACAGCCTGATCATTTGAAGCAATATCTTTTTGTTTTCCAGAATTCTACTGTATTTCATGACCCGATTAGAAAAGGCTAAAAGAATTCTGCTATTTAGGACTCTAGTATATATTATTATTATTATATTTCCTTCTGCATATTCTATAATGAAACTCATCTTTCTACTTCTGAATTGTATTTTCTGTTTCTTAACTTATGTAGCCAAAAAAATGCTACTTTGTGGAATTTCCTATGACTTACAGAAATAAATAAAAACAATCAAGAAGTTGAGTAGGCTTGCCAGATTTAGCAAATAAAAAGAGGATTCCAAGTTGAATCGGAGTTTCAGATACACAATGAGAAATTTGTTGGTATAAGTGTATTCCGTGCAATCTTTGGGACATATGTATGTATACTAAACAATTATTATTAATCTTGAAATTCAAATTTAACCAGGCACCCAGTATTTTATCTGGCAAACCTAGAGTTGACTAAAAGCAAAATTGATTTTTGTCTGTGGATTTTCACAATGAATAACACATTATTGAGAGGTAAAGGAATGAAACATATCCGTTTTGGAATTGGAGAATATAATAGGATTAATTTAAATAGGGAAAATAGGATAATAATTGCAAACTGAATGGGAATTTCATGCCTTTTTTCACACTATAGTAAAATAGAAATTTTCTCTGTGTGTATAAATATAAAATCTCCATTGCTTTCTCTCAGTTTTGGCATTTTTTATTTTTGTGCATGACCCGCTAAAACATTTTTCATTACTCAAGTCATCTGTGGTCACTCAAAACTGGTGAAGCCTTACAAGAATTAACAAATGCGGGAGTAAAAGTCTGATTAATGCTAGTTCAGCCTGGGGAAGATGAGACCTGCTTTAAATTGGACTATCATAACTTAAATTGGATATCATAAGGATGATATTAGGAAACAGAAATATTTCAGATGATTTTCACATTCCAAGGAGAGCGTACTAAGGACAATTTCTTTCAAATTCATAATTGCAATAGCAGAATGTTCTAATTTTTGCTTTCATGGTCCGGAATTATTAGCAAAATAGTTACAAAGTCAACTGAATATGAGTTTTACCCTATTTCTTTCATCAAAATTTTATAATAAAGCCAATAGAATTTGTTTTATTAATATTAGAATTTTGTACATTTCAAGTTTCATAGTACAGATACTAATATTTACCCTATGTATGAATTGGAATGCTAGTCATCTTTAAATTTATTATTTTTCTTTATATTATCTTTAGTCTCAGTGTGCTTTTAATAATTTCATGTTTTCTTTTTCTTTACTCTTAAAATGAGTTCAAATCGGGAACAAAAGAGAGAATTGGTACTTTGAATATTAAAATGCAATGGGCTTTTATTATCAAATAACACACCTATTGTGTCAAATCTAATGTTGTTATTATAATCTGAAGTCCCGAAAATAAAACTTTCTTTTCAGTTGGTTTGATAGAGTATAAGGCAATGACAAGTGTTTCTTATCAGTGCTCTTAAGGTATGAACAATGGGCTTAGTTAACTAACAATATTTCTTAATTGAGTGACAAAGGATAGATATTGGATCTACTACTATAATATTTTTCTCAGTCATCATTTTAGCTAGCTTTCTACAGTATTCAATATTACTTGTTAAAAATCTGTTCAATGTCCACAGGAAAATGCCAGATATATTTTATGCAAAATCATATATGTAAAAGATTTATTACTTTATCATAAATTATCCAGCTCTTTGGTTTATCAATGCAGTAAAATAACATCAATCGCTTATTAGCATTTATAATGTCTACATATCTGGGAGAAAAAAAGTTTTGGTTCTAAAGCAATACAAAAAAAAAAGCTAAGAAGAGTCCATGATGCAGTATGATGATATTAATAGTTCTCCATATTGACCTAGATGTAAGGAGTACACTCCATACTAGCTGAAGCTGGGGAGCCAAACTGCGAGTGGGAGAGGAATATTCCAGAAAAGGGAAGAACAAGAAATAATAAAAATAAAGAAAAGCACAAAGAAGAGAGCAGAATGTAGAGATTGTGATGGACCAGTAGCAGTGATGGCCCAGGACAGCTCTGAGGGACTCAAAACAGAGGGAGAACTGAATGCCAACTGATTTATATGGAAATTAGTGTACAAGATGTGAAAGGTGGGCTGTGAGGGAACAAAAAGGGTTCCATGGTCACCTACGTTTGAGAAATGTATATACTCCCATCTTGAAGATTACAACATATAATTCAACATTGCTATTTCTGAGAGGTCCTATTGTTTAAAAAAATACCGTTAATATTAATAAAATTTGTGCACGTTTAATGTTTTTCTCAAACTTATTTGTCTATGAAATTCTTTTTTTCTGACCACCTCATACATTCCCTATCTTATTAATAGATGGGTCAATTAATTCTAGTGTTCTGTGTAAACATTTGGGAAGCCTGGATCTGGGTAATATGTACGTCTCAGTAGTGGCTGAAGACATTGTTTTATTATATCCATGATATTATTTGATGATGACCAGACAGCAAAGTGGTTAAAATCATGAGTTTTTAATTCTTGCTTCCTAGGTTCAAATTCTATGTCTTCTGCTTGCCTTAACAAGCTCCTTGACTTCTTTAAGCCTCAGTTTCCTCCTCTCTTAAAGAGGAAATAATAAAAATAAATGAAAAGGATAGCAGGACAATTCATAGATTGTTGGGGGAATCAGATGAGCTATTCCTTGTAAAGCACCTAACAATGCTCAGCATATGAGAACCAAACCAAACCAAACCAAAAACAAAAACAACTCTATATTGAAGACCCAGCACCCAATTCTCCTCCTCAGTGAACTCTCTAAACCAGGTTTATCTCTGTGAGCTCCTTGGGGTAGAGTCTGTCTTACTCATCTGTGAATCATCTTCCAGGGACTACTCAGATGGTTTTTGAGGATTAAATGAGTGATACATTGCTGACCAAGGCACACATGCATGTGGTGAAATGTAAATAAGAATGATCTTACCAGCTTCATGGTGGGCTGAGATGATTCAATGAGATTACATGGGCAAGGGCTTAGCAATTTGATTGTGACGGTGGTGAACTGACAATCTATATAAATGGGTTCCCCTTTCCCAAGCTGTCATATCTGCTTTGCTGAGAAATGGACCAGCTCTGGCCTTTGTGTCTGCCAGTTCAGGTGGGAAGAATCCTTCTTACCACCGGGAGCTGGCACTAAAAAGGAAAGATGGGAACATCTGGGAGAAGTGGTGAACCCTCAGAGCAGCTAGCAGAAGACTAAGCCTCCACTACATTTTTCAGTGGGTCAAAGGAAATTTCCTATCTTGGATACTGAGAGGTGAGGAAATAGATTTTTTTTTAACATACCTGGTTAAGGATTGAACCCTGGACCTGTGTGTGTGGGAAGTCAGAGCTCAACCCCTGAGCCACATTGGCTCCCTTGAGGTGACTTTTTTCATTTATGTGCTTGCTGTTTGTTTTTGTTTTTAGGAGGCACCAGAACATAACAGGGACCTCCCATGCGGAAAGCAGGTACTCAACCGCTTGAGCCACATCTGCTCCCCAGGAAATAGATTTTTAAATACTTTTTATTTAGAAATAATGGATTCGCAGGAAAACACAAAGATACCATGAAGAGGTCCTTGTGCATACTTTATTTCTTCCACTGGTTACATCTTACATAACTACATATTGAAACTAGGAAATTGACATTGGTTAAAGGGGACTATTTAGATTTATGTCATTTTAGCATCTGTGTAGATTCATGTAACCAATCACTGTGGTCAAGATAACAGAACTAAAGATTCCCCACAGGATACTGAAGAAATTTATTCAGTCTGAATACAGATTGGCTAGACTGCCTTCTGCAACCGGAACAACGAAAGGGGTCTGCAGAAAAGGTAAAAAGTTTGTTATAAAATCGTTTTAATTAATTCTTTTTCACACTGCGAGCCGCCTGGGATTGGCCGTGGCACGAGCTGTGGATGGGGCATGGCCCCACGCTAGCAGTACAGACCCTGTAATCAATACTATCAAAATATACATCTGTGTCCCCATTAAAAAACAAAACAAAACCGGACTCCGGCTCCCCAGCCTCTTACAACCAGTACAGAAAGTCACATATTTATACCCTTGTCACACTCTTCTTGTGCAAATACGTGGGCCCTAAGAGACCCACGTGGTAAGCAGGCCACCTGGCCTCTGCAGTGGGGAGAGGGCGAGGCCGGACTGAACCTCTGCATGTGGGGAGGGTCTGCCCCAAGCTTCCGCACCCGCGCCCCGAGGCAGGCACAAGGCCGAGAAGAGGTAAGACTTTGAGGGCCACCAGTCCCACCCTCTGGGGGCCCTGCACTAGAAGCAGATAGAAAGCAAAAGCAAAACTTTGGTCCACAATTTGCTGGAAGGAAAAAACCCTGGGGAAAAAAATCCAAGAGCGCTTGTATTCCAGGTAGACGAGTCAGGCGTGGACTAAGGCAAGTGGAAGTTGCAGAGGAAGGGAGGGGGGATGCCCCAGATGGAGCCTGAAGCATAGCGTTTTCTAAGCCAGAACTAAAGATTTTATATTGCCTGTTTTTCCCTTTCAAGAGGCAGTTTTTTCTTACTGTAATACCTGTTCACTTTACTATGATCTTTTATTAATTTTATTAACTATATTTCAACTTTCACAAGTGAGGTAGGCATGAGCAAAAAAAAAAAAAAAAGACCTAGTTATTTAAGGGGTTTGCTATCACATTTCAAGGTTTTTAAAATTGGATTCTGATAATTTCTTGTATGGTTGCAATATGCTTTCCCTTTCCTCTTTGTAAATCTGGACATCATGTGTAAATATGGGGGAAGTAACTTTACATCCTAATTTCGTTCTTCTCTCATCATTTATGATTGCATTGGAAATGTATGTGTTTTTGCAAAAGGCAAAATATGCTGGAGAAAAAACCAAATGGTGAAACAGAGCCCATTTAAAAAGCCATAAACAAGCTTACAGCAGTAAGTGATGACATGAATAAATTGCTTTTGCAAGAAAATTCAGACTTAATATCATTACTAAGCTACAGCTGAAAGGCTTAGCTGTATATCAAACGGTAGAAAATGGCTGGTACCACTGAGTTCGAAATGAACTCATGATGACATCATAATGACTTTTTTTATTAAAATAGAACACAAAAGAAACCTTGGAATCTCATCACGGTAGTTAGGGAAGTAAAAATTCAATGATGATATGACTGGTTTTACTCTATATTCTTTGCCGTGTTCTCCTATGATCTTTACTAACAAATATGTCAAGATATAAGCAACCAGTTGTCATCATTTCAGTATATACAGCTTCTAGTTTGTTATAAGACATAACCATGAGCTTATAAGATGACCATGACAGTCATAGGTAAAATTGTTGAACTTATTAGATATACAGACCTATGCATAGCATTATAACCAACAATTGCATCTATGAAATAATTTATTTACAAGAAGTAGAGAACAAAGTTTTATTGAAATAGGCTGGTGGGCACCTGTGCTCACTAGACCAGCAAGGAGGCTGATTGGCATATCAACTGGCATTAATTAGCAGCATTTCTCAGAGTATTTCATAAGATAGGATAGTCTATTACTGTGCTCTATGAAAAGAGTTTTTTTTTTAACCTCACCACGAAGATATTATTATTTTTAACACTATACCAACATGTTACTAGTGTCCTTTCTTGCCATTCCTTCTTGTATCCAACCCTACCTCTAGGGATCATTTTTCTTTGTCTTAAAGCTTCTCTCTTAAACCTTTCAGAGAGAGGCCTCATAGTGTGTTGGAACTGTGCTAACTTCACTTTGGAAGTTATGACTTTAGGCAGACAGTTATTTTCTCCTAGCATTTTGAAGATATTATCCAATCTTCTGATGGTCTCAGTCAAATTGTCATTTCTGTTATCTATGCTTTTCCCGCCCCTGCCCCCCACTGCCTTTTAAGAACTTCTCTTTGTTTTTGGCAATCTGCAGTTTCATTGTATACCTAGAGACTTTTCCTTTTTTCCTAATCATTAGGAATTTCACTGGGATTGTGAATCTAAGTTTGTATTTTCATTGAGTCTGAAAAACTCTTGCCAATGTCATTTTAAATATTGTCCTTCCCACAGGTGATCTGATTAGACCTTTATTAGACCACCTGATCTAATCTATTTAGTCCATTGAATTTCTAATGTGATTTCGTTCGTTTATTTTTTCATTTTATCTGGCCATTTTTCATAGTTTTTTTTCCCCCAACCTTACTTAGAGCCTTTTCTATTTCTTTAAGCATATTAAACATACCTATTTTTTAAAATCCTATATGTAATCATTTCTATTCTGTGTAGTCTTAGTACGTCTCTATTGTTTGTTTTTTCTTTCATTATGTTGGCTCTTGCTCATGGTGGTTTATTTCCTCACTTAATTTCATATTTTTCATTCTGAGCTGATGTTCTTTGGAATTTTGGCTCTGGGAAGTTTTTGAGGCTCAAGTTTAACGTGTTTTCCTTTAGATATGATTTATTTTTTCTTCTGAGCATCATCTAGGGGCAGCCAAGACCAGTTCATATTAAATTTTTACCTTTGGGAGTTTCAGATCACTGAATTTTTTGAAATCCATCCCCAAACCTATGTAAAAGCTCACTTGTTTTGAGATCTAAGAGCAAGTTTTCTTCAACCCTTCTGCTTAGAACCAAATCCGAGATAGCTAACCATTTCTTTCGGATCTCTGTTGGTTGTCCTGGATTCAAGTAGGAGTCTTTGAACCAAACTTTCTTCCTTAAGCCGCCCTAAGTTTAGCTTCAGTCCATTAAACAGGTATGGCCCATTAAGATCCAATCTCTAGGCCATCAGAAAATGGTAGATGCCCCCAGAGCAGCTTCCAGGAACTGCAATGTGTTTATTCTCTGTAGTCATACTCTCTCATGATTGAGGGCTCAACTTCTTGCCAGCTCAGTTATTATTTAAAAATTAAATATTGTACCCAGCATTTCTAATTGTTCTGGACTAGGAATGTTTTTATGATAACATGTTTGCCATAAGTATAAAGAAAATTACTAGGAGAACTAAGGAAATAATATAGCTAAATAAATTGAATGGTAGAGTGAAGGGAAGAGAGGTGGATGGAAGTAGAACTATAATTAATTTATTTAAGCAAAATCAATAATAATAATAAAGCGTAGAATCCATCCAAAGTGTACAGTCAATGGTGTTTGTTTTAATCATAGCTGTGCATTCATCATTTCAATCATTATTAGGGTGTTTTTGTTATTTCAATAATAATAATGAACAGACAAAAGATTCACCACCTCTCAGTCTTTCTATGCTTCTCCAGCTATACATAGCTGTTATTTCTGGCTATTCTTGCCTATGTATTTTTTTATGTATTTATTTTAAAACAGTTTATTGAGATATATTCACATACAATACAGTCTATCCAAAGTATATAATCAATGGCTTTTAGTACAATCACAATGTTGTGTATTCATCACGATCAAAGATTTTAGATCTATTTACTTACTCCCAAAAGAAAAACTACACATCCCTTAGCTGTCATATTTAATTTATTTATCATTCAGTGGGAAGTCAAAAAAATGCCTTAAAATAGAATTAAACATGTTAAAATTTACAAAGGTAAACACGGGGAACTTTAAAGAAGATGATAAACATTTTGAATTATTAGAACAATACATGTACAAAAACATAACAAAGCAAACACAGACAATATAATGCAACAAAAAACAAAAGGGGAACTAAACGTAGGAATTAAAATTAGATAGTAGAATAAAAACAAACATATAATAAAGGTGAAAGTTATAAACTCACCTATGAAATGATTTATAGTTTGAATTGCAAATAAAAATTCAACTATATGCTAGACATAAGAGAAGCTTCTAAAACAGGGTGTCTGTGAATGGAAAATAGAAGGATAGATGTGTTGAATCATGCATATGACTACACAATTATGCAGGAACTAACACAATTACGCAGGAACTAAGTTATCAGACAAGGTTGAATTCACAGCAAGGAAAGGTAAATAAGGCTATGAAGACATTGTCTAATGACAAATGCTATATAATCCATAGGAAGGTAAAAAAATGTTTATACACTTACATAGCTTAGTATAAAGATTCAAAAATCAAAGGTATGATAAATATAACAATAAATATGCAATAATAATAGATGTTCGTTTGTCTTCTCCAGCCCATAAACATTGAGGTAAATAAAAAAGAATTAAATATATAAAATATGAAAGTAACAAAATTAATAAGGTAGGTCTACTGATACATACTAAACTCCATGCAGATATATACATTCTTTCCAAATATGCATAGAATCTTTTTAGATTGACCATCTATTAGGCCATGAAAACTTAATATATTCCAAATAAAACTGGTTGTTAATACTTACATTATTTTTTGAAAAACTTAAGTCTTAAAAAATTTTAATTCTCTTTCATGTGGAGAAGAAATCCAAACCAAAATTACTGAAAATATTACATATTAAAATGTAGGACATAAATAAAAAGGTGATCAGAGGAAAAACCAAACTCCAAAGAAAAATTAGGAAATACAATGGAATAAAAACTACTAATTTAAGCAGTCAACATAATAAATTTGGCCACCAACAAAATAAATCTAAGAAAATCAGAATTCAAGGATTAGTAAAGAAAAGGTAAAGTTATTGAATAACCCAACAAACAAAAATATTCAAGAAAAAGAGTAGAACTAATAAATCCAAGAATTATCACTTTAAAAAGTTAGTTTTTTAAAGGGTAAGAGATAGAGAAAGCATAAATATCTTAAAGGAGAAATTAGGTTGAGGATCTAAGTGCAGATATTGAGGAAATTAAGAATTAAAATGTGTCTTTTCTCAACATTATACATACAGATTTGAAAAACTTAAATGGATGATTTTTCTAGGAAATTTAAATCACCAAAAGTGACTTCAAAAAGGATAGAAAATCTAAATAGAGGCCATTTAAGAGAAATTGTAAAAGTTGCCTGAAAGTTGCAGATCTCAACCTAGATTATAATACATGAGTCTACCAAAAATTTAAGGAACATTGCCCTTGATATTGAAATGTTTCTAGAGCAGAGGCACAAGAAAAACTTCTATTTGTCATTTGCATTCACCATAATAATTGTACCAAAATCTGATGACATAGTAAAAGAAAATTGCATTTTAGTATTTCTCATAAATATTGAGCCAAGAAATCCAAGTCCTAGATTTGCAATTAGAAAGGAGAAAGAATTAAATATAAAGGTTTGATGTGACATCATAGAATTATCATTATTTGCATGGATTAAATTGTAAAACAAGATAAGCTGCAACAATCATTACAACAATAAGTAAAATATCTGGCTATAACATTAATATACACAAACCAGTTACTTTGTCCTGTACCAAGGGAAGTTATCTTAAAATATAAATGAATAAAAGTAACATGTGCCATCAGAACAAAATGTAAACTGCAATAGGATAAGCTTTACAAGAAATGCTCAAGATCTATATAAAGTGAATTTAAAAGAATAAAGAGGGACAAAATAAGAGTTGAACAAATAAGATGATGTACCATGTTCTTGCATAGGGGGATCATATTTTTAAGGTGGTAAATTCCCAGTAGTAATCCATTCATTTAATATTGTCTGAATAAAATTAAGGCACAAACAATTTTTAGAATAGACAACAATTTAGAAACAGAAGATTTATGAGGGGTGATTGTTATAACAAAATGAATTTAAATAGAATCAGAGACTTAAACATTACACTAGGAAACTGTAAGGATACTAAAATTATGTGAGCATTTAAAAATGAAAGAAGCCCTTTTAAACAGGCCATAAAACTTAGAAGACATAAGAGATAAATTTCTCTGCGTAAAAATTAAACATCTCTGCATAACAATAGAATACTATAAGAAAATCAATCAAGGAAAAATATTTATAACATACTATACATGATAAAAGGCAAACCCTTTAATATATTAAGAGTCCTAGGAATCAATTAGAAAAAAAAAAATACTGAAAAACCAGTAGGAAATTGGAGAGAGGACATGAAAAGGCAGTTTATGGAAAAATTAATTCAAACAGCTTTTAATTACATGATATTCTGTCTTGTTATCACTGAAGAAATGTTCATTAAAACAACAATATATAACAAATCCATCAAATTGGGATATATTAAAATACGCATGCATGGATGGTATCTGCATATGATATCTCTGTGGGGAATCATCACTAGAGGTCAATAATAGTTTCTCCTATGGAGGACAACTGGGGCACAAGGGTAAGATAAGTAAGCACTTTTTTTTTTTTAAAGATTTATTTATTTCTCTCAACTTCCCCCCACTGTTGTTTGCACTTGCTGTCTGTTCTCTCTGCCTGTTCGTTGTGTGCTTGTCTTCTTTTTTTTTAGGAAGCACCAGGAACCAAACCTGGGACCTCTCATGTAGAATCAAGGCACCCAATGGCTTGAACCCCATCTACTCCCCACTTGATGTCTCTCATTGTTTCCTCATTGTGTCTCTTCGTTGCGTCATCTCCTCATGTCATCTCCTTGCATCATCTCCTTGCGTCACCTCCTTGCGTCATCTTGTTCCATTAGCTCACTGTCTTGCTTGTCTTCTTTAGGAGGCACAGGGAACCTAACGTGGGGCCTCCCATGTGGAGGCTGGGCACCCAACTGCTTGCGTCACATCTGCTTCCCAACAAGCACTCTCTATTGCACACTCTATGGTATATTTCAATTTTTAATCAAAGGTATATTCCTTTAAAGAATAAAATAAGTATTTTTTAAAATAAATTGAAACCAGATTAATTAAGTAAATTAACTAATGTAACAGTTAATAAGTAGCAGATATTTCATTCAGGCCGAGGATAGATGACTGTGAAAAAGTGCTTGGGAGAGAAGATATAGCTCAAGTGGTTGAGCACCTGCTTCCACGTATGAGGTCCTAGGTTTGATTCTGGGTATCTCCTAAAAACATACAAACAAAGGAAAAAACCATTTCTCATTGGGGCATGGGTATAGCTCAGTAGTTCAGTGCCTGCTTCCCATGTACAAGGTCCTGGGTTCAACCCTGGTACCTCCTAAAACAACAACAACAACAACGAAAAATAAAGTGCTTTGGTATATTGTTGGCATGAATTTGCATGATTATTCCTAGGCTTTTCATCAAGTAATCCAAAGTGACAAGGATACTGTATATATGGGCTATCTCTGGAGGAAGATCCATGTGAAGACTTTTGGGAGGTTGATATTTTTACTCTTTTATGTTGCTTTCTCTTTTGATTCCGCTCATAGAGATAGGAAGCAATTTGTGTCACCTTTATTTTTAACAAGCACCTCCAATAGATCTGTTGTTTTTTTTTTTAAGCCTCTTAATTTTTCTTCATTGGTAAAATTAGCTGTGTGTGAAAGAGTACGTGTATATTCTCATTACTCAACTTGAGACTATTAAATTACAAAGCCTAGATTGAGAAGAAAAATACATATCAGTGTCCTATTTGGCTGCAGTTGAGTTAAGGGTCTCTGAAAGAATCTATTGTAGAGTACCTTGTATGGATTGAACTGATAGAATTTACTTTTTCTTCCTCATTTCTTTCTTTTTCTCCTTTTTTTTTAAAATCATAAAACCCACTTACTAACACTGTGCCACACAGAGCACTGACCTTTAGACTATAATGGCTGCATTGCAGCCATTACAACTTATGGGACAAATACGCTCCAATCTTTCAACCTATAAGTAAAGGTTATAAAGTTGTAGGGCACAAAGTACCTAACTCTTGTAAATTCACTTTCCCCACCAAAACCATTAGCTGAGTTTGGGCACTTTTAGTGTATGAACTGACATTCTTAAGAATCAAATTTATCTTTGAGTAGAACAGGGACTTTTACAGAAAATTTAAGATCCTTGGATGATAGGTTTGACTAAAACCGTAAAAGCTATTAAGTACGACATCCTTTCTGATCTGGATTCCAGGGTTGTTTTCTAACCTAGTCTGTGGGGAGAGAGAACTAGTTTTTGTTTATCATCTTTCTCTGTTAGAACGTGCATCAAAATTTTAAAAAATTATCTAAACCGTGGGATTATTGATAATCTTTTTGTTTATATTTTCTAATGTATAAATCAAGAAACATTTATTAATTATGCTTAAAGTTTAAATGCAACCACCTCCATTCCCAAGTCACTCAGTGATCTGAGACAGAAGCTTTAGCCATCGCATTCACATTCTTGCCATCAGGAATAAGGAAGGGGAAAGAAAAGAACTCAATTCTGCCTTTTTATGAAAATTTATAAATTTAAACTTGCTACTTCCTCTTACTTGATATTGCCTAGAATATAGGCACATGACCATACATCCTTTTGCAGCCTTCCTAAACCCAAGAAAAGCATCCAGCCCAAACAGGTAGTTTTACCAAACTCTCAGAGGACAAATAATCTCTGTTTTATACAAGCTGTCTCAAAGAGTAGAAAAAGAGGGAAATTGTTCCACTCTATTTTTGAGGTTAGTGTAATCTTTATACCAGAAATTTTAAAGAACTACATAATAAAATAAAACGAGAGATACAAAACAGGTATGAATTTAACTTGTGAAGTGCTGTGAAAAAAATTGTGAGATTTTTATTGGTTTTATATTGAATTATAGATCAATTTGAGTGGGTTTATGTTTGTGTACGGGGGTGGCATTAACATATTTTAATTTTTAATTGTATTTTTCTCTTCTAATATTTTGGAAATTAAACATTCTAAAACTAATAATAATCAGGATATTTATTATCTTTGCTACGAGGACAAAAATCTTAAATGTTTTATCTCTGATCATACCCTCTACTATTTTAAATGATAGTTGGCAAAATTTTAGTTTTTTTCCCCATAAATTACTCATGATTTTTTGTAGTTCATTATTTGATTAGCTTTATAAGCATATTTAATAAAATATTTGCTCATGATATTTGCATCTCAGACCTTCCATTTGGGATTATTTCCTTTCTGCTTGAAATACATTCTTATAGATTTTCCTTTATTGCCCATCTGTTAGTGGTGTATTATCTCAGTGACTGGGTTAATCTGTTTTAATTTCATCATTTTAATAAAAGACAGTTTTTGTGAGTATACAAAGTAAAGTTGACTGTTAATTTCATTCAGCACATTTAAGATACTCTCCTACTATGCCTGATTCCATTATTGCTGTCGAGAAGACAGTGGTGTTTTTGCAAGCAATCTACTTTCTCCCCAGGCTGCTTTTACAGCTATGTCTTATTTTTAGCTTGCAGTTTTTTGTGTTTTGAAGTTTAGGTATGATAGATTTAGATGTAGGTAATATTTTAGGTAACATGTTTGGCATTTGTTGGACTTCTTGTATATAAGAAATGGTGTCCTTTCATAGTGTGGTAGCTTGAGACTATATGTACCTCAGAAAATCGTTTTCTTAAAGCTGGTCCATTCCTGTGGGTGTGAACCTATTTTGGGTGGGAGTTCGAGTAGGTTACTTTAGTTAAGGGCCTTTTTATTATATTAGTTCAATAAAGGCACGGTCCAGTGTGGGTCTTAACATTCTTGCTGGAGTCCCTTAAAAAGGGAATGAATATAGAAAGAGAGAAAGCTGCAGAAGCAAAGAGAAAGTCAGGGAAGCCAGAGGCTGAATGCAATGAAATGCAGAAGAAAAGGGAGAGACCAGTAGACACCACCATGTACCTTGCCATGTGACAGAGGATTCCAGGATCGCCAGCAGCTGGTCTTTGGGAGAGAAGGCATTATCTGATGATGGCTTGATTTGAACATTTTTCTCAACAAAGGAACTGTAAGCTTGTAAGCTAAAAATCCCCACTGTAAAAGCCAACCCATTTCTGGTATACTGCATTTCAGCAGCCTAGCTGACCAAAACAGATTCTGGTACCAGAAAGTGGAGTGCTGCTATTGCAAATACCAAAAATGTGGGAAAAGCTTATTGTTTGGGTACATGGTAAGAATTGTGAGGTGCTTGATATAAAAGGCCTAGATTGCTTTGAAGAGACTATTGATAGAAATATGGACGGAAAAAGTACCTCCAACAAGGCCTTAGACAAAAATGATTAATGTGTTCTTGAAAACTGGAAGAAAGGCAATCCTTGTTTTAAAGTGGCAGAGAAGTTGGCAAAATTTGTTCTGATGTTGGATGGAAGGCAGAATTTGAAAGTGACAAGCGTGGATATTTAGCTAAGGATATTTACAAACTAAATGTGGAAAGTGCAGCCTTGCATCTCCTTGCTCCTTCTGGTAAATTGTGAGAGGAAAGAGATAAACTGAGAACTGAAGTCCTACAAACAAACAAACAAACAAAGAATATCCAGAAATTGATGGTTTGGAAAAATCTGAGCTTTGGGAAAATGAGTTTCCAGAGAATAGTGTTCTCTGCAAGGATTTAACTAAACATGGAACCAGTCATTTTGGTGCAAGTCAGGATTGAAAATGCAGTTATCTGGAAAAGGTCTGTGGAAAGTCCTCCTGTCTAACAGCTGGGACCCTTGTGTGCCTCATGTAAAACTGACCAATTTTTGTGAGATCTGTACGAATGGAACCACTGCCAGCCTGGACTAAAAGGGACAGAAAAGGGACTGATTGAAAGAAAAATGACTTCTAAGGCAGAACCATGGAAGCTGAAGTCTGGACTGAAGTCATCTTCTCAGGTCAAGAGAACAGATCCACCTGTGCATGTGGAAAGTGTTAGTATGCCCCAGAGTTTAGAGAAGGTAGGCCTTCTGCTTTGTTGTTCGGGAATAATGTTCCACCCCAGGGTTCTCAGATGCCTGGGGATTGTGGAGAGCTTGGCTGCCACATGATGATGCTTGATGATGGTGGAGCCTAGAGCTGAACCACCACCCTGATGCTTGAGGAAGGTGGAGCTGTGAGAAGCACTTGCAAACCGGGCCCTGAGGACAAGACATCCTTCCATAGATAACTCTCAGACTTTGAAATGTAATGGAGAATGCCCTGCAGTGTTTCAAAAATATTTGGGACCTGTGACCTCTGATTCCCTTCCAATTTCTCCCTATGGGATTGGGAACATTTATCCTGTGACTGCCCCTCCTCCATATCTGAGAAGCAGATAATTTATTCTCAGTTTCACAGGTCCACAGCCTGGGGTTATTTTGTCCCTGGACAGACCATACCTATAACTGATTTTGATAAGTCTTGGTATTATACTTAATATTGTTACGAAAATAATTCAAGGCTTTGAAATATTTTGATGGAATGAATGTATTTGCAAATGGAAAAAGCATGTCTTCTTGGGTTGAAGGAGTGAAGTGTGGCAGTTTGAGACTATGTACCCCAGAAAATCATCTTCTTAAAGCTGGTCCATTCCTATGGGTGCAGCCCTATTGTGCTTGGGACCTTTTGACTAGATTACTTCAATTAAGGGTCTTTTGATTATGTTACTTTAATTAAGGCATGGGCAAGGGTAGGTCTTAACACTCTTACTGAGTTCCTTTATAAAGAGTATGAATATATATAGAGAGACAGAAAGCCAGGGAAGCCAGAAGTTGAAAGGAATGAAGCACAGAAGAGAAGGGAGAGACTAAGAGATGCCACCACATTCCTTGCCATGTGATAGAGGATTCCAGGATTGCCATCAGCCAATCTTTGGGGAAAAAGCATCACCTGATGATGTCTTAATCTAGACATTTTTTCTCAGCAAAGAAACCATAAGCTTGTGAACTAAAAAATCCCCATTGTAAAAGCCAACTCATTGCTGGTATATTATATTTAGGCATTCTAGTAGAGTAAAACACATAGTAGTAAAAATTCAGAGCCATTAACTCATTGAATATCCTCTCCTTTTTTTCTGAAATTCTAATTAAATGTATGTTAGACCTCACATTCTGTTCTCCATGCCTCATAATCTCTCTTTCATATTACCCATATCTCTGGGCTCTATTTTGATAATTTTCCTGGAACTGACTTCCAGATCATTGATTCTCTCCTCAGCTGTTTAGTCTTCCATTCAGTTTTTAATCAGGTATTGTATTTCTCATTTCTAGTAGTTCTATTTGCTTCTTTTTCAAGTCTTCTTGCTTGTTATTTAAAGTATTCCTTGATCATATTTTCAAGATCTTTTTAAAAATCTCTTTAAACATATTAAAGATAATTATTTTATATTCTCTGTCTGATGTTAACATCTGAAATATTTCTGCATCTAGTACTTCTTTATCTGCTAGATTTAACCCCATAGGATGTAGACTTTTGTGTTTTTAAAAATATTTTTCATGAGTGACTTGTTTTTCTTTGAACTTTGAGTGGGAATTATTTGACCTGGAGTTGAAATTGAGTCCTCTAGAGAGAATTTGCTTTTGCTCATGACAGAACTACCTTACATTTAATTTCTTAGTTCTAGTTATTGTTGTTTGGGGGTTTGGGGGTTTGTTTGCTTGTTGTGGTTTTCCTGGTTTGGGTATTTTATTTGTGGACCACACACCTTGTTTTCTTGTCCTTTTTGTGTTTTAGGATTTTTGTTTATCATGCGCCCTCGTATTGAGGGTGTGGCTCTTAAGGGAACATCTTTTTGTAGAGATCTCCTATCATATCTCCTGCTGAGGGTTTGTCTCAGGCTTTTGCTCTTTTCTCCTATATCCCATGCACCTGTCAAAGTGGAAGCTCAAGGTTTCTAAAGTGTGTCAGAATCACTCATGAAGAATTGGCTTTAAAATTCATTCACTCTCTAGTGTTCCTGCTTTTATTTGCTTTGGAGATGTATAGATTCCTTAATTTCTGGTTATCTTAGTGATTTATTTAAAGTATTTCTAAAAATATTTTCCCAATATTTTAACTGCTTCCCTTGATGACCAATCTGCCATATTTCTGGAAATGGAAGTTATATGATTATGTCTTTACTTAATGTTTCTGTTTCAATTATTCTTGCTCTTTGTCAAACAGATCAATTATATATCTATTCAATCTCTACTCTTTCTCCTTGTCAATCACTTAGTCTCTCATATTCCTCATTTTTCTTTTCCCTGCTGTGTTTCATTATAGCTCCTTATCTTTGTCCCATCACTCCATATAATTCTTGTAAATTTCAATATCTAAATAGAAAATCCCTCTTGTAACTTGGACTCTGAGTTCTTTACTGTCTTCTCCTCCAGTTATCTTTTCTCTACCTCAGTCACTCACTCCCATGGTGATGTCTTAGACTTTGTCATTACTCCAAGCTGAAATTACTCCATAATCTCAGTTTCAGCCATTCTACTTTTCCCATCACCTCCTATCTTTCTGACTCATTCCTTCTATTAATAGTACTCCAATTATAATAATTCATTCCTCTGGAAGGTACAAACTGCTAATTATACAACCTTTTCACTGTCTCTCATGACCATCCGCTCACCCCCAGCCCTTAGTGTCTTCACTCCTATCCTTAACTTGCTTATATTCCATGGTACATCTTTAAAATCACCCTCTTGCCTAAGTCCTCAATTTCCTTGTCCATCTCTAGGATTGACAAATTTCAGCCCTGGTAAATTCCAATTTTACTGTATTCTCCATGTGCCCCTATATAGCTGAACTTAGTTGGGAAAAAACAAATCCATATCAACTGGTCTCATTTTAAATTTATGACCATTAATGGTAAGAATGTTTTTTGTGCTGTCTGGCAATAATTTCCCAAGTCCATTCACTCTCCCACTCTCCTTTATTACCATTTTACATTTTCTTCCTTCTCTTCAGTCCTCCAGCAATAGCTCCTCATCCTCACTCTCAGTAATGATCTTGCTTCCCATTTAACTTAGAAAGTAGAAGCAAGCTGAATAGAACTTCCGACTCTCCACTGTCACTATATCCACCTACTTTTCTCTAGTCCAAATAGTCCACTTTCCTTCCTGTCATAAATAGTGTTCTAAGGCCACCCTTTCGCACATTTCCTCTTGTCCAGTCAAGGTCATCACTCCAACAAATTTTCCTTTTCTCCAGCATTGCCATTTTCCCCCTTCTCTACTGCATCACTTCATGCTTGTTCCTCTTAATTATCTATTTAGCAGTCAGAATGGAGTAAATGCAAATCAGAACATTTCAATTTTGCTCGTTTGCTTATAACTTTCCAATGGCTTTCCTTCATACTTGGGATAAAATCCGAACTCCTTAACTTAGTTTGCAAAATTCTCTGTGATTTGGCTCCTAACTATCTCTTGAAACTCATCTTCTACTATATCTCCTGTTGTTTACTATATTTCTAGTCACAGTGGCCTCTAGAAACTCAAGAACCTTCTTCCTACTCTATGGCTTTTGTTCTAATTTTTCTTTCTACCTATAAGGTTCTTTCCCTTGATATTCACATGGGTGTTTCCCTCTTTTCAATCATATTTTGGCTTGGAGTCATGGCAAAAGTCAGAGAAGTTTCCATGACCATCCAATCCAAAGGAGGCAATCTACATAATATCACTCAACTTTAATTGAGTGTAGCACTTATCACTCAGTGTGTGATATTTTTCTTATTTATTGTTTATCAATTTTTTTCCTCTCCCCACTAAAATTTAGCTCCATTATAGCATGAACTTCTCCCAGCTATATAGATCCCTAGCACTATATACTTAGCACCTAGAACAGTACTTTATATTAGACATTCAATAAATATTCAATGAATGAATAAATAAATTATGAATGAATGGCCAGAATACCTTGTAATCTATTTTTTATATCATTTTACACTTCTACCAACAGTGAAGGAATGTTCCTATTTATCCACATCTTCTCCAGCACTTATTCTTATCTGATTTTTAAATTTATTTTATTTTTTAATGAATTTATTGAAATATATACCCAAACACAAACATACATAAACAATAGTTGTGAACTTATAAAACAAACATATATAACATCACACAGGACTCTCATAACACCCTACCACCAAACCTTTTTAATTAATTTAAAGAGCATTGTCAAAATATTACTACTAACCAAAATATTTTCCCCCAACCATCCCTATTATTATTATCTTTATGTCATTTATATATGAACATACATAAACAATTAAGTGTATAGTAAAAGTTGTGAACTTACAAAGCAAGCATATATAACATCATACAGGGTTCCATACATCAACCCTCTACCAACACCTTGCATTGTCATGAGATGTTTGTTACAAATTACAAAAGAATATTGTCAAAATCTCACTGTTTATTATAGTCCTTATCTTACATTTGGTGTGTTTTTCTCCCAACACACCTTATTATTTTTTAAGTATATTTTTTTTGTGACAGAAGTTGTAAACTTATAAAACAATCATGCACATGTGCAGAATTCCCAAGCAATACCCCTCTATCAACACACCACAATGTGGTAGAATATTTGTTAAAGATAAGATAATATCACCTGATTGTTACCATATCCATAGTATAGATTTGGCTCAAATTTTCCATACTGCCCCAATATCAACACAGTACATCTTTGTCATAGATGCAAGAATATTATATCATTACTGTTAACCACAGTCCATAGGTAATTCCAGTTGTATTTTTCCCATGTGTTCCCAACACCATGCAGTAGTGATATACATTTGCTCTAGCTGACAAAGGACACTCTTGCATCTGTACCATCAACCACAATTCTCATCCACCTCTTGGTTTACTCGGCTATTCAGTTCCTAGATTATTCTCTAGCATTCTGTCAATTGGCATTTACATCCCTAGACTACCATTTTCAGCCACATCCCTATTTATAAACTAGCTATTACTATTTTTACCATCCATTCTATACATTTCCACACTTTTACAGTAAAGCTAATTAAAACTTCTACATACTTTAAACATCAGTAGTCCATCTCAGTCCTTCTCTTATCTCCATTAAGAATCTACCTCCTACCACCAGGTCTTGAAGATCTTTTCATACAATTTCTTCTAGAGGTTTTATGGTTCTTGCTTTTATTTTTAGGTTTATCATCCATTTTGAGTTAATTTTTGGATAAGGTGTGAGATAGAGGTCCTCTTTCCTTCTTTTGGCTATAGATATCCAGTTCTTTCATCACCATTTTGCTGAATGAACTGTTCTGCCTGAGCTGTGTGGGTTTGACCAGCTAGTTGAAAATCACTTGACCATACATGTGAGGGTCTGTTTCTGAGCCATCAGTTTGGTTCCATTGGTCTATGTATCTGTCTTTATGCTAGTACCATGCTGTTTTTACCACTATAGCTTTGTAGTATGATTTAAAGTCCAGAGATGAGGGTTCGCTTTTCCTTTTATGATGTTTTTGGCTATTCAGGACCACTTGCCCTTCCAAATAAAATTGCTAATTGTGTTTTCAATTTTTTTTAAAATGCTGGTGGAATTTTTATCAGGGTTGCTTAGAATCTGTATATCAATTTGAGTAGAATTGACATCTTAATGATATTTAGTCTTCTAATCCATGAGCATAGAATGTACTTCCAGTTATTTAGGACTTTTAAAGTTTCTTTTAACATTGGATTGTAGTTTTCTGAATACAAATGCTTTACATCATTGGTTAAGTTTATTCCTGACTACTTGAGTTTTATCTGCCATATTTTATTTTCACCACTCTTTTGACACTTTTAGTTACTTTTGTTGACATAATCTTCATTTCTAGACTCTCTTCCAGGCCTCCCTCTCTTGTCTTTTCAGGCTCTAGCATACCCTTTAGTGTTTCCTGAAAATCTGGTCTCTTTCTTAGAAATTTTCTCTGTTTCTGTTTAACTGTGAATATTCTAACCTTGCCCTCATTTTTGGAAGACAGTTTTGCTGGATATAAAATTCTTAGCTGGAAGTTTTTCTCTTGTAGTATCTTAAATATATCAGACCACTGTCTTCTTGCCTCCATGGTTTCTGGTGAGAAATCAGCACTTAATCTTATTGGGTTTCCCTTATATATTATGCATTGCTTTTCTCTTGCTGTTCTCAGAATTTTCTCTTTGTCTTTGGCATTTGACATTCTGATTAGTATGTGTCTCAGAGTTGATCCATTTGGATTTTTTCAGATAGGGTGCTTCTTGGACATGGATATATGTCCTTCAATAGGGTTGGGATATTTTCTAACATTATTTCTTTAAATATTCCTTCTGCTCCTTTTCCCTTTTCTTCTCCTTCTGGGACACCCATGACACGTATGTTTGCACATCTCTGGCTGCCATTTAGTTCCCTGAGATCTTGTTCAATTTTTTTCCATTCTTTTCTTCATCTGTTCTCTGGTATGTTCACTTTCAGAGGCCATCTCTTCAAGCTCACAAATTCTTTCTTCTGCTGCCTCGAATCTGCTATTATATGATTCCAATATTTTTAAAATTTTGTTTATTGTGCCTTCATTCCCATAAGATCTGCTATTTTTCTATGTATGCTTTCAAATTCTTCTTTGTGCTCATCCATTGTCTTCTTAATATCCTTAATCTCTTTAGCCATTTCTGTGAATTTATTAAGGAGATTTGCTTGAACATCTATAAGTAGTTGTCTCAACTCCTTTATGTGATCTGGAGGCTTATCTTGTTCCTTTAACTGGGCCATAGCTTCTTGTTTCTTGGTGTGGATTGTAATTTTTGGTTGGTGTCTTGGCATCTGGCTTACTAGAGTATCTATTCTGGATGTAGTTTTTCTCTTTAGTTTAGGGTTTCCTGTCCTTTCTCCCTTGTTGGTTGTGCAGTAGGAGCCAAGGATGTAATTGGTGCTATAAACTGTGGAGGCTCAGGCTACCCTCATTGCCCCAGGGATGGATGAAGCTTCTCCCAACTTTCTCCTTTCCCAGAGGTAGTAGTGACAGAATCACATTTGTGTGGAATAATCCAATTTGTGCAGGCCTAGACTGTAGTTGCCCAGAGAGACTGATGAAGCTACATGCCCTTTTCTCCCCTGCGTGGGGCATGGGTGAAACTGCAGGTGTGGGCAGCAATCTATGCAGTGCAGGTCCAAGATGACTGCAGTTGCCCTGGTAGACTTTTAATTATTCAGTTTGTGCCAGCCAAAGGAACCCTTAGTTACATGGATAGACTGGTGCTGAGCTAACCAGCCTCCTCCCTGCCGGAGGTGGAACTGAAGCCTAGCCAAGGGCTGCAGGCTGATCTGGGTGAAAGAAATCAGTTCCTACCATCACTGTGATATTTGGTCAGCCCGGCTTCCCCTCAGACTGGGGGTGGAATCAAAATGGAGGCCACCAGGATTTTTCTGACTTGGACAAATTCACAACCCAGCTGTTCCTAGGGTTATTCCTTAGCCATCCAAGTCTACCAATCAGTAGCTGAAATCAGCAGCCAACTGTCTCCTACTCCCCTGTTTTGGGAAATGGAGCTTCCAATTCTGGTCACAGAACAGCTCCTGGGGTGGCTTGCACCACCAGAGGAGGACAATCACCAGCCTCTGCGGCTTGGACCCCAATTTCCTGGAAAGGCTGGTGCAGGTCCCTGCAGCTTCCTCCCTGTTAGGGGTGGCACTGGGTCTTAGGCTAGAGCTGCAATCTGACCTGGATGGAAAGAAGCCGGTCCCTACCAGCACTGGGATTTTCTGTCCGCCCTGCTTCCCCTTGTGCCAGGTGCAGAGTTAAGATGGCAGCACCTGGCCTCTTTCTGACTTGGACAGGCTCAAACTTTAGCTGTTCTCAGGATCATACTTTTAGCCTGCTGAATTTTACTCATCATTAGCTGAAGTTGGTGCCCAACCGTCTCTTCTTCCCCCAGTTTTGGGAAGTGGAGCTTTCAATTCCAGCTGCGGAACTGCTCCCAAGGAGGTCTGTGCCTCCAGTGGAGGGTGGACACCGGCCTCCGGGGCGTGGAGCGCTCTACTTACAAGTCTTCTCAGCAGATGGGCAGTCTCCTTCTTCCATTCCTTCAAAGATGTTGTAGGGTGCCCTTCTGGCCTCCTGAAGCCCCCAAACAGGTGCTTCAGCTAGCTCCAGAGAGCTCTGGGTGTTTACTAACTGCCCTATAGCAGAAACCGACTCTAGGAGCTCCTTACTCCGCTGCCATCTTGCTGTCTCACTCATGCTTCCCAGGTACTAGGTTTTAGTTAAAAATGATAATATCAATGTACCAGACATAGTTAGAAGGAAGGATCACTTACTTTTCCACCTAAGGTGCTGGAACATTAAATGTAATGAGATATTCAGACCACCACCGAACTTTTTCCTTCTACCCATGGAAACTGAGTCTCCACGTATTTGTTACTTCTCTATCGATAGCAGATCTTTAATGTTTCACATTTTATATTTCCTTCAGCAGAGTATGGAAATAGTTATTTAAATAGTTCTGAAGCTATTGTTAAGTGAAAATACTTAAATACTTAAATGTGGAACAGATCTTCAAGTACTGGGCAATACATATATTATTTAGGGCAGCTGAAACACAGATAAAAGGGTAGCAGACATCAACTCATGATGGGTAAGCACCTATGGCCAAAGCAGTGAGTAGAGGCAGAGGTTGTAGGCAACCAAAGGCATGGTTGACTCTTCTATTTTGAGCGCAGATCAAGGGTATGGAAAAATGACCACAAACATCTGTTCCTGGTTGCCCCATGATGAGATGGGATGCCCATTAGATCAGGAGGAATCTCAGGAGAAATGGTTGCCAAATTGTTCTATAAAGGTTGCTGCAGGTATCCAGGAAGTGGCAAGTAGGGGGGACTTTGGCCATCTCCATTACTTCAATTTGAACAGTTCTTCAGATTTCATTTGAAACAATAAATATTTAGTTTTATGGAACTTTACAAAATTATTTTTATTATCTTGCAGAATTAATGTTGAAAAAAGCTATGAAAGTTCTATTTTTTATTTTTTTAATGGCAGGGGGTAGAATTTGCCCTAGGTTTAGTAATTTCTAAACTTACATTAAATAAAATAGCACGTACTAGTTAGGAATAGACAACTAGATCAACTTAGTAAGGAGTCTATAAACAAATATAAAATATATAGGAATTTAGTATATGATGGGATGTTATTTCAAATCAGATGGGAAATGATTAGTCAACATATGATATGTTTTACAACTTCCAGATATATTAGTAATTTAAAGTATAAAAAATAAAATTATATAGCTACTTGAATAAAATATAAGTAAAATTTTTAAATCTTGCAGTAGAAAATATTAGAATGTCAATCAGGACACCAAAACAGGAAACCATAAAAGAAAAGTTTAAATAATTTCAACTATATAAAATGTAAAGATACCCATATAGTAAAACATGAAAAGACTGAAAGACAAACAGGAAACATAATTTAGAAACTATAGGCAGACAGAGGGTTGATATGGTGATTTGGAATTGCATGTACACCAGAAAATCATGTTCTTAAAGCTAATCCATTCCTGCAGTTGCAAATTTACTGTAAATAAGAACTATTCATGAGGTTACTTCAGTTAAAGCATAGTCCAGGGTGGGTTTTAATTTTCCTACTGGAGTCTTTTATAAATGGGATGAACATAGAAAATGAAGGTGGTGGAAACAAGAATCTGAAAGCAATGGAACTTGAAGGAGAAGGGAGAGACCAGCAGACACCACCATGTGCCTTGCCCTGTGACAGAGGAGTCCAGGAACACAGCAGCTGGTCTTCAGGGAGAAAGCATCGCCTTGATGATGCCTTGATTTGGACATTTTTGCAGCCTCAAAATTGTAGGCTTGTAAGCTAATTACCATTGTTAAAGTCAATGCAGTTTGTGGTATATAATTTGAGCAGGTTAGCAAACTACAATAGTTGATATTCTTAACATATTGAGTACTACAATAGAACAAACAACCAAACGGAAAAAAATATGCTAAAAGACATTAATTCACTAAAAGAATACATAACTTATTAAAGAATTATAAATGACCAGTAATGTATGAAAAAAATTAAACCTCACTAGCCACCAAAGACACATTAACCTTTTAAAAAAACTTGGTGGATAATGAATGCTCAGGTTTGTTAAATGTGTACAATAAGAGGTACTCTAGCATATACTAGATGGCTTTACAATTTGGGCACAACCTCTGTGGAGGAGCAAATAGTCAAAATGTATCAAAAATTAAAGTACATATTTTCTAACCCAGAAATTCTATTTCTAGGAATTTATTCTAAGGAAATAATCAGACAAATCTGCAAAAATACATACTCAGGGATGTTCATTGCAGAATTGCTTATAATAATGAGTAATTTGAAACAATCTATATGTACACATATAGCACATTTCCATGTATGTTATTCAAGATAAGGTTGAGTATGTTGCTGTATCAAATGCTTTCTGATGGGGCTTTATATATAAAAGTTTATCTTTTTTTCCTCACATGAAGTCCACTGAGAATCTGACCATCTCCCAGGGAAGTAGCCTTTCTAGGCTGTTTCCATCCTATAGCACCATCATTTCTATATAATGTCACTGTGGCAGGGCTGGCCCTGACCAGAACTAGTCACATGGCCCTATCTAACTTCAAAGGAGCTGCTGTGTATACTCTTCTGTATGCTCAGGAGGAAGAGGAGAATAGAATATAGGCAAGCTCTAATGCTCTCTACTATGTGTGACCATTAAAATGATATAGATCTCCACTTGCTAAGACATTAAGATGTCCAGAGTACATTAAGTTGGGGAAGAAATATGTTTTGGTTAATTCATATGAGTAGGGGCTTGGGGGTAAGTAGCAGCACAGGCAGGACAATATATATACAAATGTATCTTTCTATATATAAATTGAGAAGATGCTGTAGGACTTCTATACTAAAAAGTGGATATTGTCTTTGAGTGATGGAATTAGAAACACCAAAGTCTGTTTAAATCAAATTTAGATGATAGTGTATCTCCATAAAACATCACATGACTATTATGCTGCAACATCACATGGCTATTAGTATAAACACAAGGAAACACAACCTATAAAAGCGTCCAGCAGATGAGTGCAAAGAATAAATTATGCTTTATGTATGGGATCATAAATAATTTTGTAATCAAAGTAATAAATGCAATTCAGAAAATATTAATGCACTTCAGTAGCTAATTGCATTTGCCATTATTAAGTACTCAGTAATATAGTACTTAGCTATTCTAAAGTCACTTAGGTATTTTAAACAATTAAACATGAGTCTGGGGAATAGCTTTATTTAGCCTTTTTCAATTTAGAAGGTGTGTCATGTTCAGCGTTTTCCATATCAAGACTATGAGACAATAATGTTTTAAAACAGAGTTTTTAGAATATACAAAAGGTGATGTGATTCAAGTGACTATTTCTCCCTATTTCTTCCCCAAACTTTCTATAATATCTTACTGAATTTGTTGTAAAGAATAATTAAACTATTTAAATCCTAGAGGGTTTTTTGTTGTTGTTGTTAAAAGCCTGCTCTTAAATTCAAGAGTCCAGCTCTAAACAGTCCTGTGTTCTTTGAATAGTGACCACCAATCACCATGGCAATAGCTTCTTGGCAAAAACATGATTTGCAGGCCATTTATAGTTTAAATCATAAGTGGCACTATTTAGTTATATAGACAGTATACTGCTGTGCATATGTAAAAGCATAGCAATTGGACTAAAGTAGTTCATAATGAAATTACCTGGTCCTAGTTTTGTAACCACAACCCCACCTCACACCATCCCATTCCTGTCTTTTTATTTGTTTGTTTTTAAGAGGAAAAAGAACTAAAACTGATACATTTGGAAATGGCAGGCATAAAAATTATACTCGGGAATGCATGTAATTTAATAAAATAACCCCTGTGGCTTCAAGGTGGGAAAGCATTTCCAGCGAAGTGTTGTTCAGCCTTTGGAATACTGTACCTCCAAAATGATTCAAATGTTAGCAGCTTTATGGCAGTATTGGGGAAAACTAAAACTGCAAAAATGGTGCTTTCGAGTAAGCGATCATCATTTGAGAAAGAGGTCTGTCCCTGCCCACATTTACCAAAAAGACAAATTTTGATGGTTCTTTCACGAAATTAATGGGATTTAAGCCACCATACCATGGGTGGACTTGAGACTTGTCTCTAGCTAAGTTTCTGCTGTTGGGTATTCTTGTTAAATCACAAAATGCCCTTAAAATCTACATGTCTGCAAAAGGCCCTGCGACAGTATGAAATTCTATTATGAATCCCAAAAAGAGAAAGTTTATGATTTTTTCTTTAACATTTCTGTGAGTACAAGATCCTTTTGATTGGATTAAATCAGTGAGGGCAACTCAGGCTGAGTCTCTGCCTTTTTACGGGAGCTGATATAAACAGAGACACAGTGAGAGATAGACACACCGAGGAAAAGGAAGCCACCATATTGATCCTGCTGTGTGAGAGAGAGGACTGAAGGAAAACAGGAATCCCTGAGGGCTGAGAGAGGTCCCTGAGTCAGTAACTAGCAAAGCACAGAAGCATAGAAAGAGGGGCTAGGCCCATGGAGCAGCCCAAGGTTCAGGAGACAAGCTCTATGCCTGGTTGCTCACAGCTGAGCTAGAGGAGCTGGGTTCCAAGGAGACGGTAGCCTGGAGGGGAAGGCAGAGGCCTAGGCCGAGATTGCCCGCCATCTTGCTTTATCATATGACAACTGACTTTGGTGAAAAAGCAACTCTGCTGATGCTTGATTTGGACATTTCATGACCTCAGAACTGTAAGTTTTTACTCCAAATAAATCCCCTTTATAAAAGCCAGCCCTGGTACTTTGTGTCAGCAGCCCTGTGGCCAACTAGGCAGGCCCCAAGTCCTCCATCCTTTTGACAGGGATCTCAGCAGATACAGTGCTCCAGCAGGCCCTCAAGTAAGGTGACCATCCATCCTGTTTGCCTGGGGCCAAGGTGCTTGCTGGGACATGAGACTGGCAGCTCTAAAACCAGGACAGTCCCAGGCAACCCGGGATGGCTTGAGTGTTCCTCCAAGTCTCAGGCCCCTGGGCTCCTCAGGTTACTTTTCCCATCGTCCACGTCAGGTGGTATTATCAAGGAAGGCTTTAGTTCAGCTGGCATGTCTTAAGAGTTTACAGTAAGACTGATAACTGTTGGTCTCCAAAAAGTAGGAAAGGAAAGTTGGGGCCACCACCCTTTTCCTGGACAGCCAATGTTTCCTCTAATGCACTCAATATAGTGTGATCTCTGAACATCTAAGCTCCCTGTCTCAAAATTCTCCCTCACTTGCCTTTCCCAGAGACTGATATGCTGAGGTTCTGAGGCAACTCCCTGGGATTATAGCCTTGATCCCCCAGGCCTCGGTTACTGTGCACACATTCCATCTACAATGGGGTCATATGTTTGGTTTTTTTCACTCAACAAACACTTGTTGAATGATAAATATGTGATAGGCATTATTCCACTTGCTGCAGATACTGTAACAACCTAAACAGGGAAAATACCTCTGCTCAAAGAGCTTATGTGTTTGAGGGAGAGATGTGGATGATAAACATGCAAACAAATAAAAGAACCAGATACTTTAGGTGATGATAAGTCCTCTGAATTCAATAAAATACACTGAAACTTATTATCAACCACTAATAAGTAGCAGCTATATTCTCAGACACAGCCGATTGTGGCTTTGGGGAGCAAATAGAGTTCTAAAGCAATGATAAGATTTATAAATCTTAATGTGTATAAATTTGCCTTGGGATCTTGTTAAAATGAAGATTCCAATCCGGAAGTTCTGGAGTGGAGCCATAGATCCTGTTTGTCTAATTCTAATGGGATAACACATCAGCCGATATTCCTGGTTCAGGGATCATATTTTGTGTAGCAAGTTTCTAAAGACATAGAGGGAATTTTGCTAACAAGTGAAAGCTCAAACTATTGACCTACCTAGGGCAGACAGTCTCAGAAAGGGCATTGCTCTAGGTCTGCTGGAGAATTCTGGATGTCAATAAGGACTTGGGATTGAGGATGAAAAACAGGGAAGCTCTTGAAAAGATATGATGCTCCTTCAAAGAGTGGTAGAAGCCATAGTGTATTAACACATTCCATCTAACTGTAAGTTTTAGGCCAATTCTCATATCATTCATATACTGGCATTTGCTGCATTTAGGCTTCATCTTGGTTCTTTTGTATAACCATGGCTCAGTGTTAGTAAGTGAATCAAATACAACCCTCTTGCCTTGCCCACCATACCCTCCATCTCAACTTTGAGCTAATATATTATGTACAAATAGAATTTTTATAAAGAACAGGGTTGCAGAGGTGACAGTTGCCTGGTCGCCAATCTTCACAGGACACTTCTGGCAAGGAGCAACTTCCTCTGTGACCACATTTTTAATTGAGCTGAAAAACATTAGAGTAGCAGTGAGTAAGCAAGAATGCCATTTGCATGAAAGGTCGGTCCTCTGTGGCTCATCTAGGTACCACTTTATAACTCATCATCAAATCAGCAGAACCACAACAAGCTCTGTGCAAGCCAAGGGGGAAAGTGCCATTGTAAAACTGAATACAGCTGCTTCCATAATAGAACTAATTGCACACCGCAGCACAGAACTAAATTAGTAGTGAAAACAGTTATAAAAACCGACAGACAGTGAAACATGACTCACTTAGGAACTGCTGCCAGTCAGGCAAATTCTCATTGGCCACCGTTTAAAAACCCTGCACCTGCATTTTTTGAATAGTAAATATATAAGAAGATGTAATTACCAGGAAAACATATGCCACTTTTCAAATGTGACAACAGTATGGTTTTTCATTGGGACCATGAGTGGCGTGAGAGTAAACTGACCACAATATTTATTCATCCCTAGGAGTCTTAGCAGACAAACTAAAGCATAAGCAAAGGCTACCAGCCCCTATTCATGTATAACAGACTCTCTTTAGCTTAAGCAGTTCTAAGGAACATGTTTTGCTCACAGAGATTCCTAGTTGACTTCTGGACTATCAATCCAGGGAAAATTAACATGGAGATTAGGAAACAGCAATTCTAAAATACATGAGAATGTGTGGCTTAGCTGAATATTCAAGCTGTAGCGAGCTGGGGTGTCTTCCCTGACTTCTCTCTCTCAGCCATTCAGTAATTCCTGGTTACATAAAAACCAGATGTGCCGAGAAGACTTCATCTGTTGCCCCACTCCTGAACGCCTCATTTCTACCTCCTCAGCTGCAATCGGCATTAGAGAATTTGCAGGTTACCCCACAGTCCATATATACTTCATGCCAGGTACAACCATAATGATGATTCCTATCCTCTCACAGTGGGTAGTGGTTACCCGTGATAGAAAATATGCTCGGAGGCCTCTGACCAATGATGTGGAGTGATGACCCCTAGGAAATGGGCTTTGGGCTAAGGCATGCCAGTTTATCTTTAAACAATAGCTCACACCCTGGTCTGGTGTTGTTAAATATTCAAATTGTGTTGAATGACATTTATCAGCAAAAAAGGCCAGTCCAATTCCATTCTTGGAACAAATCGCAAAACAAAACCTGTTCAATGTCCGGTTGAGGATCGTGCCTGTGGAAAGTTCCAGCCTTAACTAATGGAGCCCTTGAGTTGCTGATGAGTTGTAAAATTATATGGTGACTAATCCTTCTTTCTCCTGCTCAATTAATTAGTCAAACCTAAACATAAATCCAGAAACTCTTAAGAAACTCTTCTGGTTTTTGTCGGCACATGAGACATGGGTACTAAAACCACCAGCATTTTCTTCATGTGAATGACGGCAGAGAGTTATATAAATATTTTTTAAAGGTCATGTGATTTCATAAGTTCTAGAGTTGCGTGTGTAAGCAAAAGGAGGTATGTGACAGTCTGAGAACACAACAAGTGAGGGTCCAGGTCTCCACGAGGAGCCTGTGGGAACATCTACTGCAGCATTTATACCTATGCATTGTAATTGTTTACTTTCTTGTTTCCCCTCAAACAGTGAGGTCCTTGAATACTGGAAACACCTTATTCATCTTTGAATCCTCACTATTTAGCAGTAAGTGGCATTTGTAGATTCTCCATACCTGAGCTTGCCTTGTTAGTATTTCCAAGATTCAGCAAGACTGATGGGCTTGGCTAAGGAGCAACTCTCTCCTTCCAGAAACCAGAGTAAGATTCTCCTCATCAGAGCAACTGTGCAGAGCAGCTGCTTATCCTACTGGCTGATTCAAAGGATGAGCACAAATGTGCAAGTTCACTAAGTTTTCTTGTCTCATCGTCCCATTCTTCAGGAGTCATTACTCAAGGAGGCAGGAAGACAATGTTAGGCTAGACTCATTGGAATGTTAAGCTTGACAATTTGGATCCCAAATCCCTTTTCAGCTCTATCAGTTGTTGCAGATTCAAGACATTAAGCTGGAGAGTTTAGAGCAGAGAATAGAAACATTCATCTTATTGTTTTCATTTATCTGCATGGGCCACAGGTTGAGAGCCTTTGGAACTTGTGAGTATAAAATAGTGAAAGGTCAGGACTCTCTTGATGACTCTCAACTAAGATAGATGTCGAAGAAGCCTAGTTTTACTGGAAATATTTTACACTGAGTAAATGTGTCTGCCAAGTATGGGAAATCTTTAAGAAATCATGTTATCAGCTTCTTGTTAGCAATAACATAAAACTTAGAGCCAGTCAAGTACTCACAAATAGTCTTTTATTCTGGCAGCACATTAGTTCCTCCGTTCTAAACTTTTTTTTTTTTTTTGCCCCCATGGCAATGTTTCAGCAAGCTGTTGAGTTTTACTACTTCGGCTTTAGGAATTGCCACTTCCAAAGCCTCAGGAGCTCTGGGTACTTGTGGCTTCTTTCGTTTAATCTTCCTGTGTCTCCTTGAAAAAACACGAAGTGTTACAGCCCTTCAATAAAATCTGTATGAAAATTAGAAAATATTGGGCTTAATTTTTTTTAAAGATCTATTTTTTTACTTATCCCCCCCCCCCCCCCCCATTGTTTGCGCTTGCTGTCTGCTCTCTATGTCTGTTCATTGTGTTCTCATCTTCTCTTTAGGAAGCACCAGGAACCAAACCTGGGATTTCCCCTGTGGGAGGGAGGCACCCAATAGCTTGAGTCACCTCTGCTCCTGCTTGTTGTATCTCTCATTGTGTTTCCTCATGGTGTCTCTTCATTGCATCTTCTTGTTGTGTCAGCTCACCATGCCAGCTTGTTGTCTTGCTCATCATCTTTAGGAACCAGGAATTGAACCCGGGGCCTCCCATGTGGTAAGCAGGCACCCATCTGCTTGAGCCATATTAGCTTCCCTAGGCTAATTTTTAACACTACCCATACCCTCTGTAACCCTAGGATCTGGGAGTCAGATTTTCTTTTGGACTATAAAAGTAGCCCCAAATGCCCATGAAAAAAGGGCCTGGAAAGCAGCTTATCCATTTCTTGATTCTCCTCCATCAGGTTGGGAAGGCCCAATGGAAGAATGACCCAAAGGTAAGTTATGAAGCAACAGACAGTGTTTCTGAGGCTAACCCAGGGCTTGGTATGGCACCAAGATGGAACTGAGTGTGAGCCTCATCATGTGGCCTGCTTAGGGGGCAGCCCTGAAAACTATCCTCTCTATTCTATTCTGGATGTCACTGCCCTAGGTGAGTTATACAGCAGGTCAGATCAGCTGGCTGTCCTACAAAGCCAACATTTGTTTCCAATCTCCATAGCTTCTCGTGTATGGTTTCTTCTACTTAGAAAGTCTTTCTCCTCCCCACCTGACTGACAATTTCCTCAGGAATCACTTCATCCAGGAAGTTCTTGATGAGAGATTTCCTCTTTCCTCTCCTCTCACCTCTCTTCCCTCTCTCACCTAATTAAATCCAGCCTTCCCCTTTGTATTTTTTCTCTTTCTGGTAAAAGCTTCAACCATTACAGTATTCATACTACCACCTCCACTAATACTACTAGTACTAATATTACTATTATTATTATTTGTTAATCTTCCTTTTCTAGAATATGAATTCCATGAAGCCAGGTTTGTTTCTTGTTTTTCACTATATGTCCCTAACTTACCCAGTGCCTGGTACATAGCAGCTGCTCAATACATGCTTAAATACATTAATAAAGTCCTAGACTAACCTCAGAGCAATCACCCATCTAAAAGAATTATCTCAAGCTTTCTAACAGTGATAGAGATCTCTGGGTCAACCTCAAATTGGAAACTGAAACTCACATTTCCTTTTATTAGCCAATGAAGTTTATCTAACTCATAGTATTGCATTTTTTCCCTTTTATTAGAGAGGTTGTGGGTTTACAGACAATCAAGCATAAAATATAGGATTCCCATAAATCACCCCATTATTAACACCTTGCATTGGTGCAGAACATTTGTTACAATTGATGAAAGCTCATTCTTATAATTGTACTGTTAACTCTACTCCATGGTTTAACTTAGTGTTCACTGTTTGTGTAATGTAGTTCCATGGATTTTGTTTTTAATTTTTGTCTGTTACCATATATACAACATAACACTTCCACTTCTAATCATATTTAAATATATATATCAGTGCTGTAAATTGTATCCACAATGTTTTGCTATCATCATCACTATCCAATACCAAAATATTTCTCTTGTTCCAAATAGGAATGCTCTACATTTTAAGTCCTGACTTTCCATTCCCTATCCCCACTCTGTCCCCTGGGAATCTGTATTCTAGATTCTGACCCTATGAGTTGGTTTATTCTGAAGGTTTCAAATCGTGAGATCATATAATATTTGTTCTTTTGTGTCTGGCTTATTTCATTCAACATGAAGTATTCAGAGTTCATCCTTGTTGTCTCGTGTTAGGACTTCATTCCTTTTTAAGGCCGAATAATATTCCATTGTATGTATATACCACATTTAGTTTATCCATTCATTGATTGGTGGACAATTGGGTTGCTTTCATCTTCTTTAACTTGGCTAGCTGGAAACTTAGCTAAATTCTCCAGTCAGTCACATTGATTTCATTTCAATAACATTTCCTTGTTTAACTGTATCATCCTCAGCACTTCATTCTGCTCTCCAGTGCTCAGCCACCTTCATTGTTTGGCTCTTGTTTTACATTTGTGTATTGACCTTTATTTTATGTATTTAATTTTATTATAAGACACCATAAATACCTTTAAAGTTAATGATAGGGAAGTGGACTTGGCCGAATGGATGGGGCGTCTGCCTACCACATGGGAGGTTTGCGGTTCAAAACCCGGGCCTCCTTGACCCGTGTGGAGCTGGCCCATGTGCAGTGCTGATGCGTGTAAGGAGTGCCCTGCCATGCAGGGGTGTCCCCCACATAGGGGAGCCCCATGTGCAAGTAGTGCGCCCTGTAAGGAGAGCTGCCGAGCCTGAAAGAAAGTGCAGCCTGCCCAAGAATGGCACTGCCCACACGGGAGCTGATACAACAAGATGACGCAACAAAAGAAACACAGATTCCTGGTGCTGCTGATAAGGATGGAAACAGTCACAGAAGAACATACAGTGAATGGATGCAGAGAGCATACAACTCGGGGTGGGGGCAGGGTAGAGAAATAAATAAATCTTTAAAAACAATAAAGTTAATGATAAATTAGAGAAAAGAATAAGGAGAGCAAATAAAATTCTCCCAAATTAAGTTTAATTTCAAATATATGTACATTGTGAGGCATAGTAAAGAAAGTCAGATGGGATGAAGTTCAACAGGATAAGACAAGGGAGTGGGAGAAGCATAGAAAGGAAGAGGATACAAAGCAAGAAGTTTAATATGCAAAGTATGAATTATTGCCTTACATGGGGACAGTCAGTGTAGATACAGCAACCATATTTATTGAGCATCTGAGAGAAAATACCAAGAACTGGAAATATAAAAATCTTGATTATGCAGATTCCACCTGGTAAATACAAGGAAATTTATTTTCCCCTGCTTGTAGCAGGTAGCCCATGTCACTAACAATACTAAAGGATAGTTTTGTCTCATCCATGATATTTCGGTCTTGAAAACCTCTTTGGTGAGGTTGAGTAATTAGGACTTTATAAAGAAAAGATGAGTATGCACCACAATGTAAGCACAGATGTCACCTTGTTAGAAAGCTAATGTCTCAGACTCTGTACATCACTTTAAGTAAATATGATATGAATAGGGCGTAAGAGTATCACTGTGGAAGGGAAAAGGTTTTCTGGTGGATGTGTGGGAGTGCTGTATATTATATATATACATTGCTGTGGTCTAGGACTCCTGTGAAGAAAAGCTGAATAATTAGGGGGGGGGAGAAAAAAAAAAAAAAAAAAAGAAAAAGATAGGATGTGGAATTTTTTCAAGTCAACATTCTTTATCTAAGTTCTTTATCTAACTTTATCCAAGTTCTTTATCTATCCTTTAAGCTCATCGCTATATGCCAATCCCTAGTAAGGGACCATGAAATTATATTGGGCTTCAAATTTCGGGGAGTTCTGGATCACAGAGTGTTTCAACAATGGCAATGGAGGGATACTGGTATGGGGTACCAATGACAGGTGATATATGGCTGACAGGGAGCTGTACAGAACATATGTCCAGGGTGCATGGTAATGTTTGGATATACTCATAGTGGCAACAATTAAAAACCACAGTAGGGGGGGTACTGGGTTCCTGGCCAGGGGTGCTCTGTCGTGGTCCCTAGGGGAGCAGCGACAGTCTCCCAGGTACAGTGGCGGGGACCGGGAGGGAGTGAGGGTTCAACAGTGAGCCCCTGATGCTAATGACTATGCTTGTGAGCTGATAAACCCAAAATAAGAACAAGGCCTAGAACAACTTTGTGCCTGGGAATTTCCTCCTGTCAGCCTTCATGTTACTCAAATGTGGCCAGTCTCGAAGCCAAACTCAGCATGTAAATGCAATGCCTTCCCCCCAGCGTGGGACATGACACCCGGGGATGAGCCTCCCTGGCAACGAGGGACCACTATCAACTACCAACTGATGATGCAACTGGAAAATGACCTTATACAGAAGGTTCAATGCGGATCAGCAGAATATCCATGTCTACATAAAATACCATGACTTTAAAATGCTGTTTGACCTAAAGTAAGGGGGAAATGGAAAGGAGAAATGAGTTTATATGGCTACGAGTTTCTAAAAAAGAGTCTGGAGGCTGGCAGAAGGTTTGCCCTCATGCACAACTGAGCAGAGTCAGAGAGACAGATAAAGCAGATACAACCCCCAGATATTGGTTCCTTTGAGGGCTAAAGAGACCCACGGGAGTTATGGTCATGGCCGATGGGGTTAACTACCAGGGCAGATGGCCCCTCTTTGGAAATGGTGTTTATGTGTGATGAATCTGGACTCAGATGGGATCTCCCTTCATAAGACTTTCATGCCAATGTGCTGGAGGTGCAGTTAATGTTGGGGTTTAAGATATATTTAGGGGATTTGAATCTCGGGACTGACAATGTGATAGCCAGATCCTGAGCCTCAACAGACTCCAGCACCTACAATCTGATTTATTGGACTTACCACACTCAGCTAAGATGGAGTTGAAGAAGGACAACCACCACACCACGGAGCCTAGAGTGATTACAACTGAAAATGGGAGGCTTGCATCCAGCATCCAGGTGGAATCTGACCCTCCTCTTGACATAGAGGTGCAATGGACACAACCAATCCAATGTCCACATAGAAGAGGTGGCATTGGAATGGGAAAAGTGGACATAGTGGACGAAGGGTATGGGGAAAGGCAGGAAGAGATGAGAGGTGGAGGCGTCTTTGGGACATGGAGCTGCCCTGGATGGTACTTCAGAGGCAATCACCGGACATTGTAAATCCTCACAGGGCCCACTGGATGGAATGGAGGAGAGTATGGGCTATGATGTGAACCAATGTATATGAGGTGCAGAGGTGCCCAAAGATGTACTTACAAAATCCAATGGATGTGTCATGATGATGGGAACGAGTGTTGTTGGGGGGGGGGGAGAGAGGGGGTGGGGGGATGGGGTTGAATGGGACCTCACATATATATTTTTAATGTAATATTATTACAAAGTCAATAAAAAATAAAAAAATTTAAAAAAAAAATAAAGAAAAGATGGTTAAGAGTAAAAGATCATGAACAAATATTTAAAATTGCTTATGGTCACTAATGTTAAACATTTAGATAGCTTGTTAAATAAAAGACCTCTAAATATTAGTTTTTAAAGAATTTATGTAGCATCTATAGCGAGAAAAAGATATTTTATTTAAACAATGACTTGTTACTCTAAAGCACTTTATATTTACATAGTACTCTTCCTATTCTTAAAAAAAGTTCTATAAACAAAGCAGGAGAGATATTAACAAATTTTATAGATGCAGAAATGTAGGAGGTGCTCAAATACTGTAAATAAATGTGTTATGATTCTGTTATAGGTGGAGATGAAAACCAATATAACAATTTAGTTTAATTGGAACTGAAGTGCTTATATTAAACATATCAAAAAGTTAAAACACTAGAAATGATGAAATCGAAGAACAGGCTATTAAAGGTGGTTGTGGGATTTCATTTCCTGGAGGTCTTTAAATATATGAGATTCTCGTTTTATTGTGATGGTTTAAAACTAATGAATCCAGAATATAGGAACCAGGAGTTTATGCTCTGATGCACAAATTAGTATATTTAGGTGAGAGTGGCAATGGGAAAACTAAGAAAATTTTCAAATAGAAATCAATAAACAAAATGCAGCTTGTATTTAAAGATTTAAAATTTTTAGTTATAAAAGTGATACATGTTTTGTAGAGTTTTTAGAAATTAGAGTAAACAAGGAAAAGAAAAATTTCCCATATTTTTACCATCCAAAGGACTGCTGGCAGCCTTTTGATGCATTTCCTACCCATTTTATCCTTCCCCAGTTGAATCTTGAGATGAACCCACAGAACTGTGGGCCAACACCTGATTGGAGGCTTTTGAAAGACCCTGAAACAGAGGTCCCCCCTGAGGCCTATTTACCTCAACTCCTATTACTCAGTACAACCCACCTGGCTTTCTGGCTTTATAAGGCATGCTTAAAGGCAAAGGAAAAATAATAGTCTGGAGACAAAGCAAGCATCAGAATCAGACGTTGATATAGCCTTTGGAAGTATCAAGCAGGGAATTAAAATAGCTATGATTAACATGTTAAGGGCTCTAATGGAAAACAGACTGTGTGCAAGAAGATTCAAGTAATGTAACCAGAGAAATAGAAAGTCTAAGAAAGAATCAAAATGAAAAACTAGAAATCAAAAGTACTGTAACAGAGGTTAAGAATGGCTTATTAACCATTAATAAGTGTACTTGATATAGCAAAAAACAGAATTAAGGAGTTTGAAGACAGGCCAATAAAATTTTCTCAAATTGAAATGCAAAGAGAGAAAAAGAATGGGAAGAAAAAAAACTAGAACCTCTGAGAACTGTGGGACAATTTTGAAAGGTGTAACATCCACATAATTGGAATATCAGAAGGAAAAGAGAAAATGGAACAGAAAATATGTTTGGAGTAATAATGGCTGAGAACATTCCAAAATTAATGGCAGACATCAAATTGCAGGTCCAGGAGACTCAGAGAATACCAAGCAGGATAAATTCTAAGACAAACTAACAAAAAACCCACACCTAGTCATATCATATTTAAACTGAAGAGAAAATCTTCAGAGAAGCTGGGGCAGGGGGTGGGAGCACTTTACCAATAAAATAACAAGGATAAGAATTGCAGTATACTTCTTGTCATAAATGACTCAAGCAAGAAGAGAGTGGAGTTAAATATTTAAAGTGCTGAAAAGAAAAAAACCACCAATTCAATAGAAATCAATATCCAGTGAAATCATTCTTCAAAAGTGAGGGATAAATAAAGACTATCAGATGAGCAGTGAGCAAGGGAATTAATCACTAGCAGACATTCCCTGCAAGAAATACTTAAATAGTTCTTCAGGAAAAAGGAAAATTAAAGATATAATAAATAAATAATATAGTCAGATATTTGTATCTGTATATAGAAAGCAAGAGCATCAGAAGCAATAATGGCTGATGTATTAGGTAGTTACAGCATATGGATAAGTGAAATGAATGACAGCATTGTCACAAGGGACCACAGGAAGAATTGGAACTACTTGGTTATAAGGCATGTGTGAAGTGGTAGAGTGATATATGAGGCTGTATTTATATTAGTTAAAAACATATATCAAAAATTCTAGGAAAACCACTAAAATTTTTTAAGAAGTAAAATTGATACATTATATAATTCTCAGTGAAAACCAGGGAAGACAGAAGAAAAGAGAGGGGAATATAGAGAAAAAAATGCAGTGAATAGAAAATAGTTACAAACGTGGTAGATATTAATCCAACTGTATAAATAATCACTTTAAATATGACTGGTGTAAATACACCATTTAAAAGAAAGAGTTGGGAAACGGACTTGGCCCAGTGGTTAGGGCGTCTGTCTACCACATGGGAGGTCCGCAGTTCAAACCCCGGGCCTCCTTGACCCGTGTGGAGCTGGCCCATGCGCAGTGCTGATGCGCGCAAGGAGTGCCGCACCACGCAGGGGTGTCCCCCGCGTAGGGGAGCCCCACGCACAAGGAGTGCGCCCCATAAGGAGAGCCGCCCAGCGCGAGAGAAAGTGCAGCCTGCCCAGGAATGGCGCCGCCCATGGTTCCCGTGCTGCTGACGACAACAGAAGCGGACAAAGAAACAAGACACAGCAAACAGACACAGAGAACAGACAACTGGGGGAAGGGGGGGAATTAAATAAATAAATCTTTAAAAAAAATAAAAATAAAAAAATAAAAGAGTTTGTCAGAGTGGATTAAAAAAACAAGACCCAACTCTATGTTGTCTACCAGAAACCCACTTTAAATATAAAGACTCAAACAGGTTAAAAGTAAAGGGATGAGGAAAGATATACCATGCTAAAACCAATCAAAGGAAAACTGGATTAGCTGTGTTAACGTTATACAAAGCAGACGTCAGAACATGGAAAACTATCAGGGATAAGGAGCCAATTCTTCAAGAGGGCATAATCCTTACTGTGTATGCTCCTAACAAAAGGACATCAAAATAGATGAGGGAAACACTGACAGAGGTGCAAGGGGAAATAGACAAATCCACTATTATGGTTGGAAGTACCAATACCCTTGTCACTCACTGACATATAAAGCAGGAAAAAAGCCAATAAGAGCACTATCAACAAACTTCATCTCACTAGCATTTATAGACCATGCCACCTAACAACAACATACACTCAGGTTCACATAGCGAAGTACACCGATATAGACTACGTTTTGGGCCATGACAAACTTAAAAGAAGAGAAATGATATAAAGTATGTTCCTGGGTCATAATAGACTCTAACTAGAAATCAATAACAGAAAGATATCTGGAAAATCCTCAACTATTTGTGATTAAACAACATATTTCTAAATAACACATTAGTCAAAAAAGTCTCTAAAGGAATTTAAGAACATTTTGAATTAAATAAAAATGAAAATACAGCTTATCAAAATTTGTGGGCTACAGCAAAAGCAGTGCTTACATGGAAATTCAAAGCATTAAATGCATATATAAGAAAAGCAGAAAGATCTTAAGATAGCCATATCTACATTCCCTAAATGAATGATTTTTGTTCATAAGAATGATTATTTGTAACGTACTGAAAAATTTAGTTAGCTAGGACAGATGTTCCTTGGTTATGCAACATATGACTTCACAAGTTCAACTTTACAAAGTTTCTTAAGGTAAATAATAAAAATTTAGATATTTGGTATATTTTTGACATGCATGTAAATATTAAATACTTGGTGCAGATGTCTACCTTGAAGTGAGAACATAAGCTAGACAACAGCCATCATAATTTTACTATCCAAAGCATGGCATGCTATAGAACAGCAGTCTTCATACCTTTTGGTCTCAAGACCTGTATACACTCATAAAAGATATTGGTATTCCTAAAGAGCTTTTGTTTATATGGGCTATATCTCTTGGTATTTACCATATTAGAAATTAAAACAGAAATTTTAAAAAATATTTATTAAATCATTCTAAAATAATAATAAACCTATTACATGGTAATATATCCTATTTTTATGAAAAGTAACTATATTTTCCCAAACAAAAATTTTCAGTGAGAAGAGTGGCATTGCTTGTATTTTTGCAAATCCTCTCACTGTTTAGCTTAGTAGAAGACAACTCGATTCTTATTTCTGCTCCTGCATTCAACCTGTTGGACAAATGAAGCATATGAGAAAATCCAGCTTCACACAGATATGTAGCTGGAAAAGAGAGGAGTAATAGTCTTCTTTGGATAGTTGTGACTATTCTTTTATCCTACACCGAAGCTCAACAAGTGGCAGTTCCTTAAAGATAAATTGCAATGTGGAATCTGAAAGCATTTTCAGTGAAATTTGCATACTCTGTTTCATTGAAATCCATTGGTCTTTTCCACACTTTGAATGGATCTTTTACTCATGTATGAATTTATAACATCATGCACTGGGTCATTTGGAAAATATTGCTTTACTAAGTTACACAGACTTTTCAAATGTTGACACAGTTCACTATACAGTGTCAACAAATCACATTCATAATATCACACCAGTCTCATAAGAAAAGTCTTTTAAGTATTGGAAAGCTGTCAAGTTCAAGCAGATACAAACTTTCCAAAATTCTAATTTTTGCTTGAAAGCTCAAGTTTTATTATCAGCAACAAATACTGTCAGCTGTTTTCCTTGAAGTGACAGGCTCACTTTGTTCATCTTTGACAAAATGTCTGCCAAATACCCAAGTCTGAATAACCATAGTTTGTCAGTCATTCTTTCAAACAAAAATGGCATTTATGAAAAAGAACTGCTAGTTCAGCTTTCAGCTTAAATATCTGCATATTGTACTTCAATATGCTGCAGAAGTGCACTCTGCATACTTGCTATTTTGTCACACATAATGTTAACATGTACTCAATGGTTAAGATTTAATAAAATTAGGACACTCTTAAGTGACACTGCCTTTTTTTTCCTCTGCAAGTGCATGGTGGTGAAGCATATCATGAAGACTAGTACAATTTGACATCACTGCTTCAGGCTAAGGCACTGTAGTTCTATCCAGCATTGCTTTGCATCATCAGTTCAAATGTAAACTCAGTGAGAAAAGCAGATAATGTCTTCATATTTTTTATAAAAATAATTTTGCCCTCATGGACCTCTGAAAGTTCTTGGGAACCCCAAGGATCCCCAGGGAATTTGAAAACGGTTGTACAGAGAAACAAGTGAAGAAAAGATAAAGGCCTCTGTTCATCCCATCCTGTGCTTGCTACCCTTTGCTGCCATCATACCTGTCCTTTTAGAGGTGTATCTGCAGGCATGGTGGAATAGGGCAGCTAAGGAGGAAGTAATCATAATACATATATATAGAAGATTCTAATTTTATTAGAGAGAAATTGTAAATGAGTTTAATAAACTAAGTAACCTAGAGGTTCATGTTTACTGCACAATATGGGGATTTTACAGCTGACTCTTCAAGAAGACAGGTGGTGATCAACCTTGACTACTCTGTTTTGATGGAGGGTCCAGGTGGCCCTGCTTTTCAGGAAGGTGGGAAGAATTGACTTGGAGATGAGTCATACACACAAAACTAACAGTTAATAAAACGTTGAGGACAGTTTCATTTCGTTGGAAAAGGAGGAGAGCACATCTCAGTTGACCTGATAATATTAAGGATGTGACTTATTCAGTTATCTGTGGCTTTGGTGTATCAGCTTGTTTGGCCTTGTAGTCATGTTGCTATCTATGTCTATACGAAATGTAACCTCTTCTCAGGAAGTGGTGAGTTAAAGGCAGGTGGAAGACATCCATGCTTTCTGAATGTTCAGGAGTCCAGTAGTATAAGCAGCAATGCCAATGCATCAAGAGTAAGAGCGTTTTCTTATTAACAAATGTAGTTTGGGAATACTAACCAATCCACAGCCTCCTACAGTCAAAGGATTCAAACCTTCCTTCTCAGCTTTATGGAGAAAACGTCTTCCAGGGGCTGAAGCTAAAGCAGTAGTGGATGTAAACAAAATTAAAAAGTCAGGTTTTCAGGCTGTATCTGTAATAAGCTTTCAGCTGAAACGAAATGTAATTAGCAAGTAAGATAATGCAGTTTGCTTCATTTAGCTCTTCAGTGGGTTTATAAACAAATTCTGCTGGTTAACTTGTAAAGCAGATGTAACATACTCCAGCTAAGCACGTTAAAGAAAACAGCCTGATGCAGGTGCAAGGAATACAAAGGGATGATACAGTTATCAATTTACCAGTTAGGGATATTGGGAACAAAGAACATGCAACATTTTTTAAAGCTCCTCAGTAAAGAAAGTGAAAAATATTTCCTTTGAGGGGCTAAGAAAGAAAAGCCAAGGAGCAGCATTCAAAATAACTATGTTTCCTTCACTATGTTCCCATGAAGAATTATCATTTGGGTGCCTAGACAACACTAAATGCTGTTTACTTCTACCTATATATTAGCAGCGGTTATTTGTGAAACAAGATTTGAGATTTGTTTCAAACTTTTCTTTATTTTTATATCTCACCTATGCTGCCTTTTACAATTTTTAAAAAATTAAATTTATTTTGAAGAAGTGAATGAACACAATCTTGGGCTCATCTCAGGAAAGGTTTTTAAATGAATTGTTCTTTCATATATATTTTTAGCCTCTTTGGGTTTGGGAAAATCAAATTCTCTCACATTGAGATGGCCACATAGAAATCATTTAAAGCAAACTGGTTTTGCCTTAAAATTCTATTTTTGATGAAAAAAATCAAGTAGAATAGAAGATGTGGCTAGCTTAGAAAAACAACTCTTTCATCTTCATTTTGCCAAATCCTCTCAAGGCTCAGCTCAAATCATAACCCCTGAAACACAACCATATCTTCAACTGCCCAGCTCCCATTCTCATATCTTGCTCTGGAATTGTGTATTTGTGGGTTTTTTGTTGTGGTTTGGTTTGGTTTGGTCTGCACCACTCCTCGATGGACTGGCTCCCCTCTACTCTTTATGGGCATGTTCCATCTCCCCAACAGGACAGACAGCCCTGTTGATTTATGCCTTTTGGCATTCTCGCTCTAAGGCAGGAAACTCACATACAGATTGATGATCAAGTGAGAGAAAGGTGTGTGAGACTATCTGTAGGACTAACTCACAGACATGTAGATGATTTTTGCCAAAACGCTCCTATTTACCATACTTTCACAACAGGTTAGACAGTTAAATGCAGGTCATGTCTTTTTTTGACTTAATGAATTTAGCCTTTATACTGGCTGGAAAACAGCAAGTACTAATTGATTGTTACATTGTACTTATGTAAATTAGAATAGTCTGGGGCCCACTATTATTTTTTAAAATAATTTATTTTTAATTGTGGTAAAATACATATAACATAAAAATTATTTTAATGATTTTAAGCGAAAAATTCTTTGACATTAACTACATTGACAGGGAAGTGGACTTGGCCCAGTGGTTAGGGCGTCCGTCTACCACATGGGAGGTCCGCGGTTCAAACCTCGGGCCTCCTTGACCCGTGTGGAGCTGGCCCATGCGCAGTGCTGACGCGCGAGGAGTGCCCTGCCACGCAGGGGTGTCCCCGCATAGGGGAGCCCCTCGCACAAGGAGTGCGCCCCGTAAGGAGAGCTCCCCCAGTGAGCAAGAAAGTGCAGCCTGCCTAGGAATGGTGCCGCATACAGGGAGAGCTGACGCAGCAAGATGATGCAACTTAACGAAATACAGATTCCTATGCCACTGACAACAACAGAAGTGGACAAAGAACACGCAGCAAATAGACACAGAGAACAGACAACTGGGGCCGGGGGGAGAAGGAGAGAGAAATAAATAAATAAATCTTAAAAAAAACTACATTGACAATTCTGTATAACTTTCACCATATTTCCAGACTATTTTTATATTCACACTCATTTAGCACTAATTTCCCATTTCCACCATCACTTGTAACTATTATTCTGCTTTCTTTATGAATTTGTTTATTCAAAGTATTTCATATGAGAGAAACCATACATTCTTTGTCCTTCGTGTGTGGCTTATTTCACTCAACATGTTATCTTTAAGGTTTATCCATGTTGTGCATGCACCAGCACTTCATTTCTCCCAATTTTTCAGAGAAAGAGAAGTCATGAGTTTACAAAACAATCATTCATAATATACAGGAGTCCCATACACTACCCCACCACCAACACCTTGTATTGTTGTAGAACATTTGTAACAACTGATAGAACATCAAAATATTACTAACTGTAGTCCATAGCTTGCATTTGTGTATTTTTCCCACAAACCATCCTATTATTAACACCATGTAACAGTATTGTACATTTGTTATAGTTCATGAAAGAACATTCTCATCTTTGTGCTGTTAACCACAATGCATCATCCATTAAGAGTTTACTACGTTATGAAATCCATCCAAAGTGTACACTCAGTGGCTCTCGGTAACATCAGAGTTGTGCTGTCATCACCATCATCAATTTTAGAACGTTTTCATTACTGCAAAAAGAAAAACCTAATACCCTTTATATATCCCTATTGTTGACCCTTAGCATTGATATAGTACCTTTATCACCATTGTGCAAAAATATTTCTATTAACTATAGTCCATAAGTTGCATTAGTTATATTTTCCTGTATATCACCATATTTTTAACACCTTGAAATAGTGGCATACATTTGTTCTAGTTCATGTACAAAAACATTCATGTATTTGTACTCTATACAATCCTCATCCATCACTGAATTCACTATTATTATATAGTTTAAAAAAAACCCTATTCTTGTTTTTTAAAAAATTTATTAGAACTGGCTCTGTCCTATGAAACATTTTATTAAAATACACTACAGTAGATTGTAATGTCTAGTTGTAGTACATCTTATGGCCTGAACCTCTGTGGGTTTATCAAAGGTTAGGAGGTGAACCTATCCATCTTTCTCTTTCTTTTTTTTGCCATTGATGTGAGGGTTTACTTCTGGGCTCCCAAATATATTCCATTGGTCTATATTTCTATCTTTTTTAAAAAAATGAATTTTATTGATACATATTAACAAAGCATACATTGATACATATTAACAAATCCATCCAAAGTGTAAAATCAATGATTTGGTTTGATCACATAGTATGGATGTATCACTTCAGTCATTATTAGAGCATACTCATTATTTCAATAATAATAAATAAAAACCAGACAAAAAATTCAGCACCTCTTTATCTCTCTGCTTAATACTGTACATATTTTCTATTTCTGGCTATTCTTGCATATTTATTTATTTTAAAACAGTTTTACTGAGATATATTCACATACCATACAATCTATCCAAAGTGTATAATGAGTGGCTTTAATATAATTACAGTGTTGTGCATTCATCACCAAAAAAATTTTAGAACAATTTCTTTACTCCAAAAAAGAAAAACTCCACACCCCTTAGCAATCACCTCTCAATCCCTCTATCCTTTCACAGCCCTACGTAATGACCAATCTAATTTTTTTTCCAGAACATATAAAGTACTTTTATAACCCAATAATAAGAAAACAAACAACACTTAAAAATGGGAAAGTGTGAATAGGCATTCAACAAGAAGAAACATTCAATGCTTTTCATCACTAGGGAAATACAAATTTAAATCTGTTGAATTATCATATACACACTAGAATGGCTAAAATCAAGAGATAATACCAAGTGTTAAAGATGTGGAAAGACTGGAACCTCATATATTTCCTTGTTTTTTTCTTTTATACATTTTTAAAATTAAAGTTAATAGATCTGTACATATTAAATAAATGGAATCATATACTACATAATTCTTTTTTTCTGAGGTACCAGGGCTGGGGATTGAACTCAGGACCTCATATGTAAGAATCTGGTGCTCAACTACTGAGCCACATCAGCTTCTCTGAGTTGGTTTTTTTCATTTGTTTCCTTGTGGATTTTTTTGTTTCTTTTCTTTTTAGGAGGCACCAGGATCCGAACCTGGGGCCCCTCATGTGGGAAGCAGGCACTCAACAGCTTGAGCCACATCCACTGCCACTACATAGTACTTTTGTGTCTGGTTTCTTTCACTTTGCATAATGTGGTTTTTTGGTTTTTTGGTTTTTTGTTTTTGTCAGATATTAACATTTTGTAATATTAACATACATTTGTTCAGTTTCAAAGAAAAACAGTTTTATATATACAATATTACCCATACTTGTATTTTACATGAGGTTTTACTATCTTATGCCGTCCCATGTTACATTTCTTTGTCTTCCTTTTAGTAATTTACATGACCTTAGACATTACCATTTAGCCACTGTCATACCCATATAATAGCACTGCTAGTTACCAACACTATGATATGTTTTCACATTTTCTATTAACACACATCCTTTTACCAATTCTGCATTAGTTAACCCTCGGCTTTCCATTCTCTAAACTCATTCTATTGTCTGGTAACCCATATTCAAGTTATTAACTCCATAAGATCACACATTGTATTCATATGTTCATAATAGAGCAGTCATACCTATTTGTCCTTTTGTGTCTGTTGGCTTCACTCAACATAGTGACCTTCAGGTTTCTCCATGTTGTCATATACTTTACAACTTCATTTCTTCTTGAAGCTGGATAACATTCCATCATGTGTCTATAACAGAGTTTGTTTATCCATTCATTGGTTTATTGATACCTGGATTGTTTCCATTTCTTCACAATTATGAATAAAGTCACTATGAACATTGGTGTGCAGATCGCTGTTTGTGTCGCTGCTCTCAGTCCTGGGTACATACCCAATAGTGGTATTGCCAGGTCACGTGATGAATCTATATTCAACTTCTTTAGGGACTGCCAAACCAGCCTCCTTAGTGGCTGTACCATTCTGCATTCCCATCAATAATAAAAAAGTATTCCTATCTCTCCACATCCTCTCCAGCACTTGTAGTTCTCTGTCCTTTTTTTTTAAAATACATTCAGAAAATATGAGGTCCCCATATACCCCCTACCCCCCTCACCCCACTCCTCCCCCCATAGAAATAATCACCTCCATCATCATGAGACATTCATTGCATTTGGTGAATACATCTCTGAGCACTGCTGCACCTCATGGTCAATGGTCCACATCATAGCCCACACTCTCCCACGTTCCATCCAGTGGGCCGTGGGAGGACATACAATGTCTGGTAATTGTCCCTGCAGCACCACCCAGGACAACTCCGAGTCCCGAAAACGCCTCCACATCTCATCTCTTCCTCCCATTCCCCACACCCAGCAGCCACCATGGCCACTTTCTCCACACCAATGCCACATTTTCTTCGATTACTAATCACAATAGTTCATGAATAGAATATCAGTAAGTCCGCTCTAATCCATATTTTATTACGCCATCCTGTAAGTCCACTCTAATCCATATTTTATTACGCCATCCTGTGGAACTTGGATTGGTTGTGTCCACTCCACATCTATATCAAGAGGGGGCTTAGATTCCACATGGATGCTGGATGCAATCCTCCTGCTTTCAGTTGCATATATTTCTATCTTAATGCCAGTACCACACAGTTTTGATTACTGTAGTTTTGTAGTAAGTTTTGAAATCAGGAAGTGTAAGTCCTTCAACTTTTTGTTCTTTCTCAAAACTGTTTTGGCTATTCTGAGTCTCTTGAAACACCATATGAATTTTGGAGATGATTTTTCCATTTCTCTAGAAAAAAAAACCATTGGAATTTTGATAGGGATTAGTTTGAATCTGTAGATCAATTTGGGTAGTATTGTCATTTGAACAATATTAAGTATACCAGTTCATGAACACAGATGTTTTTCCATTTATTTAGGTCTTAATTTCTTTTAGCAATGTTTTCAGTTTTCTGTACAAGTCTTGCACCTCCTTGGTTAAATTTATTCCTAAATATTTTATTCTTTTTTAATTTTAATGCTATTGTACATGGAATTTTCTTAATTTCCTTTTTGCATTGTTCATTAGTAGTCTATCGAATATAGCTGATTTTTGCATGTATCCGCAATTTTGCTAAGTTTGTTTCTTAGGTCTAACTTTTTTTTTTTATTTTAATTTTTGATCTAAATATAAGATCTGTGAACAGAAATTGTTTCACTTCTTTTCCAATTTGGATGACTTACATTTCTTTTTCTTTCTCGATCCATCTCTTTTTGGAAACTGCTGAAGTGCAAATCTATAAACTTACCTAAATGCTTGAGTCTATTTTCCCAGAGAACAAAACAAAAAAAAATTTTTTTAATGAAATCCTCATTCATTCATTCATCTATTCAACAAGTATTCACTGAGTACCTGTGATGTGCCTGCCCCTGTTTTAGGTATTTAGGATATAGAAGTGAACAAAAGGGACAAAAATTCTTACCCTTAGAACATTTATATTCTAGTGCAGAAGGCAAGCAACAAGCAAACATAACATACTCTACTGGAAAAATAGAATAGGGTAAGAGAGGACTGGGAACCTGGAGCTGGTGTGGGGGTTTGCAGTTTTAAAGAGGGTGGTCAAGATAGCAACATGAGATACTCGAGCCTTGAAGGAAGAGGGAATTAGCCATGACAGCATCTTCTCCAATCTTCTAATAGTATTTGGAATTTTGCACTGAGTTCAGGCAATGAGTCCATGCCGTTGGTCCCACTTAGCATACACATCTCAAATTCTCAGCTAGTTTTTATTCCTTTATTTAACAAACATTTATTAACTACATACTGAATGCCGCATACTCCCAGGCTTTAAGGATACGTTCCCTAGTCCCTGAATCAAGAAGCCCAGAATTTAAGGGGAGAGGCAGACAGGTGGATAAATAACTTCTGATGCTCCAAGGGAGGACGGAGCAGAGGGGAACCAAGAAAGGGAGACTAACTACCTAGAAGAATTAAGGAAGTCTTCATGGAGGAGTTGATGGCACTTCAATTAGATCTCTAAAAACACTTAATAGGGATAAAAATTCAAAGTGATAAAAATATAGAGAATTTAAAAGTACCTTAATTCTTATAGACCCGGAAGGTGTATAGGATTGCCACTCATAATATTTTTGAGAAATGCATTTGGATTTGCTGAAATGTCTAGATTCTTACCATATTAACTATCAGTAATAATAGGGTAAATGTTAAAACTTCTTTAACACTGAGCATCTACATGTTCTGATCCTTGTCATGTATTCTTATTTCAACTCTCAGGAAGTTTTCTTTCAAAGTTTGATAGACATATGAACAATTATTGTGCATTTTCAATGCAAAGCCATTAGACTGGATATCACACAGAGAATCTTCACTCATATTTTTCCTATCAGAGAATACATTTTCCTATGTCTATTCCATACTTACAATTTTGAAAGTGCTCTCATATTGTATCACTTGGACATCTATTTTTCTCTTATGACTACTTCAACTACAATAATATTTCTTTTAGTTCTCAGATTTTATGTCTTTTAGTTCTCGGATTTAAAAATCCCTAAAAGATAGACTTTTTTCCTATTTCTACAGTTAAATTGTGTGATACTGACACAGATTATAGCAATAGTTTTTGCTTGTTATGGATACTATCATGGTGCCTGGAACCTACTGTGTGCTAAATAAATGTTTGTTTACCCTTCCCCCCATGTTTATCACATTCTTTAAGACTCAGCTCAACTTGGTACAACTAGGAATCCTTTATTAGCCACTCCACCCCATATGGATTGTTGTCTTAACTTCACTAGCTTCTGCTCTTGCCCACTCCCTCTTCCTTCTTAGTTTTATGAATTTACTCCTAGGTGTCTTACAGGCTCTATAATAGACAAGTATTTCTCTAGGTCCATCCAGAGTTCTGGTGGAATTCAAAATTATTTGCATTTATGCAGTAGCAGGGAGGGTGGTTCCTGCTTAGAAATGCTTCACTGAATTGTTATCTGGCTCTTGGCCACTAGAGAAAACGGGTACACAGGGAATGAGGGATCACTGTGAATTTTTTGTCCTTTATTAGAACTCTGCTACTGAAGGAATCTGTCTCTGACTATCAAGCCACTGTTCCCACCAGCCATAGGGGCATGCTTCTCTTTTCCTAAAATGTTCTTCTCAGAATCAAGCCCTGGGATCGTGGCACACACTATCCAGCACTCCTGGACCTGGTTTCAGCTCCCAAGCTCCTGTGGTATGACCTCCACAGTGTCCACACTGGGCATGGATATAGGCAGGCTTTGCTGCTTCCAGGGCCGTGGCATGTGTAGATGTCCCTGACCCAGGTCAGGAGGAACTGTCCTTATATTCTCTTCCATCCTGCTGACTCCCTCCCTGCGGCCTCGCTGCCACTCCCCTCCACCCCCTGCCATTCTGCTCTGCTCTCCCCTCCTCTCCAGGCTGTTTCTCTCTGTCCAGACAAGCTCTGGCCTTGCAGCCCTTCCTTGCAGTCTCGCCCTTCCTGTGGGCACCGGAGGCTAACCCCATTAATATCTCAGCCTTTTCTCCTTGCCTCACCACACCTGGAGTCAGGAAAAGCAACCACCCTGGAACAAGTTCTAATCAAATAAAAATGTGATGTCCTCAGAGATCTATGAATATTAGTTGGGAGTTTTTATGTTAGTAAAGTACCATGTTCTGCAAAGTGTTTCGTGGGATGGAGCAGAACAGCTATTTTTACACTAAGAGATAGGGATTCCCAGAGCTCCTCCACAGTAATTCAAAATGCATTCGCACCCCAGTGAAAGCTCTTCCTGTACCTATCACCAAGGGAATTTTTAAACCAAAAGTGCGTATTTGTTTTTAGACGAGGATCACAGTTACTATACACGAAGAACATTTTATTTGTATCTCCCCAAAGATGGTAGGAGCTAGTGTAAAATACCTGGAAAACTATTTCTGTAAAGTGATGGTCCTTTTTAGAAATGCTCCTTTTTCTGTGCTCAAAATAATTCTAAGTGAGAACCCTTCTCCAAGAAGTACATTTTTTTTTGCCAATAATGGCAGTAGTGTGGGTACTTATATCTTACTTCCTAGTGCAAAGATTTTTGTCCTACTTATGAATTGAAATACTAATTTATTTTGCATGAATATTTTATGGGTGATGGAGAGACCATTGGTTTTTCTTAATTTGAGATGAAAATAAAGAGAATTGTCATTATTGTACTTTGCAACTGTGATCCATCAAATAAATGTACAAAGCTCTTATTAGAAGAAATAGCTGAAAAAATAAGATACTTTTGGTATGGTGTGGAGTTCAGGGAGGACCTTATAGGGAAGAAGATGAATTTCAAATGAGCATTTTGCTTATTTTACAAATTAATGTTTTAATTTTTAAAAATTTATGCAATCCTTTATTCATACTTTTTAAAATCTTTTGTTTTTCAAAATAGTATTTGGGGTGTGTGCATGGTGATGGGGGTGGGGGTGGGGATGGTCTGCAGGCTGCTATATCCTGATGATTTTTCTCACTATTGCAACCTTAGCCAAACCCTGGGACATGGAATATAAAGCAGTGATTGTATCACAGGGGTTGAGGTTGGTTACCTAGTGATCATCCTGTAATACACTTGATTCTTTCCTCTGAACAGCATGGGCTGCATGATAGACCATCTTGGCAATAATTGTTTCAGTTGTTGTTCATTGTTTTTCAGAATAGAGGAATGGTTTGTATCAGATAAATTGCATTAAATTTCCTCAGTATGGGAATATAGTTTAGAATATAGTTCTGAAGTTTGTCAACATAGTATATATCAGAATTTGGTGCAGAAAATCATGGAGGCAGGATGCTTGCTGGTAGGCATGGGATAAGAAGAACTATTTCTCTACTCTTCTACACACTTGTTGCACTCTACAAACTTTAATGTGCATATGAATCACCTGGGGATCTTAAAGCTTGGATTTTGATTCAGTGGGTTTAGGATGAGTCTGAGCCTCTATTTTTAACAAGCTCCCTGGTGATTCCAATGCTGCTGGTCCAGGGACCACACTTTGGGTATTAAGTCCTACAGGTCAAAATTGTTTCATCCCAGAATTAGGGAGACTCTTGCACTAATTTGGGAGACATTTTGTGAATCAAAGTGAGTGGTCATGCTTGCCTAATACAGTTTCCAGCTAAGTTTAGCTCATTTCAGCCAAGTCTGCTTAAATTTGCCTCAAATTACTGGGCAAATGAGCACATATACAACCGGCAATTGATCTTTAATAACAACATGGGACCAATCTGACTGCACAAAACATATCCTATACGTGTACCATAAATTGTCCCTGAGGGATAAAGAGCAGCTCTTATTCCACTGGATTTGAACTTGCAAGTCTGAGTTTTACAAATCAGCTAAGTGCAGGAATAGGGGATGATATCACGAACCAAGCTTACTGTTGTGAGAATTACTGGCAAAAGCAGAAGGAAAAAAAGAAAATTCTTTGTGGATTTTCCTTATTTCCAAAGAGTGACAAACAAAAATATCTCGGAACATGCCTTTTAGGGACGTGGATCTTAGGACAGATGAGGTCTGCTTTCTAAGAATGGCACTCAGGAGAGGAACCAACGGCTAACTAGAGCCTGGCTGAACCTTAACAGCCTGCACATTTTGCTATCTCATGAAAAGCATAATTGACAGAGTTGTGGTCATAATAACAATGATAACGATGGGAATTAATAAAGCTGCCAGGGAAACCACCATTCAGATACATGTTGGGTAATTTAATTAGCCTCGGCTGCACTTTCTCTGTCAATCTCAAACTTACAGGGATTGAATTGTTAGGTACATTTTTCACTCTGTGATCCTGAGAAGTTTATTTTTACCTGGCAAATTATTTTAAACGTGAGACAAAGCAGGGCCGCGGTGGTGAAATCACATAGGAAGTCTGCGTTCCTGCTCGCCGGGCCTGGGCCCCCGCCTCCCCGACCCGGTGCACAAAGAGCTGGTGTGAATTTCAGATCCTGGGTCTGCTCTAAATCACGGGAACTGGAGAAATTAGAAATGACACCGTTTACCCAGGGGCCTTTGCCGAGGAGTATTTTTTTTGGAACACTTTTACATCGGTCTCCGCACTCTTTGGCTTCATTGAGTCACGTGTGTTATTGTGTTAGGAAGGAAGGAAAGAACATGTTATTAGCTTGAGATTTCGCCCCCCTGGCTTTGCCCGTCCCCCCACCCCTTCTCATTTCACTTCATTGTATGTGGTGTTCCTCCCCAGACCCCCACCCCAAAGATAACTATTAAATCCTTCGTCTCAAGACTCTTTATGAGGCAACCTACGTTAACTTCCTTGGCACACGCTTATAGGAAATACGTTTCTTTCCGTGCGCGTAGCTGTGGAAAGCCACCGCCGTGGCGCCGCTTGAAGGATGGCTCTGGGGGCCATCGTTTAACCTCTCCGCTGACAGATTCTTTTCGGTCTCTTAACCACTCCTCCGTCCTTTCTCTTTAAAGCTTAAATTTTCAGAGCAAGGGAGGAAGTCAGGAGAAATAACTTTTTCGGGAGGAAGAGGATTGTCATTGAAACTGATATGTCTCGTCGATAACAAACACTGCCCCAGCCTCCCACGGCAGGCAAGCCCCAGGGCTGGGAAGAACAAAGCTATCCTCGGAGAGCGGGAGGGAGGGGTGGGGGGTCCCGCCAGCCTCTCATCCCTGCGGCACCAGCCGAGCCCACAAACCATTTTATCATCCTCCGGCTCTGGGAGATCAAGGAAGGCGCTGTTTGGAAGGTTCCCTTCAAGGCTGAGCTAAATATTCCGGCCTTTTGTTTGTCCTAGTGGCCTTTCCCTGGCTTTTCCTAGGATTCTCGGCATGGTCTGCGTTAAAGGGAAGCTTCTGCACCTCCTCTTTTTCCCTCTTGGTTTGGATTGGGTGGAGGTCTTCATTCAATGCGGCCAGACGTGTTTCCCTCCTCCCTCTTTCCAATGTAAATTTGGGACATTTACTGGTAGTTGGGACTAAGACGACAGCCTTTTCTCTTTATTATGAGGACCAATTTCACCAAATTTGCTTTCACCAAAGGCAGTTTTGACTGCTGCTTGCAGAAATTTTGAAAAAACCTATTTCATCTAGCTCTACAATGATTAATTATATTAGTTCTTAAATTATTAGTAATAAAATGTCCATGTTAAAAAAAAAAAGCCCATGTAAAAATAATAACAGAATAGAGGTCACGGGGGTGGGTTGTGGTGAAGGGGAATGAGGAGGAGATAGGTTTTCTTTTTGGGGATGATGAAAATGTTCTAAAATTGATTGTGGAAATGGCTGCAAAACTCTGAATATACCAAGAAAGCATTGAATTGTACACTTTAAATGGGTGAATTGTATGGTATGTGAATTTTATTTTAATACAGCTGCTATTGGAAAATAATAAATTGACAAAGCTGCCTCTTCATGATTTGGAAGTGGCAATTATCGACTGATGGACCAATAGATGGGGAAAATACCTTTCCTCACCAAGGTGAGTTCTCTGATGTCCATCAGCACATTATTTACCTGTGGTTTACAACCTTGGCTACACATTATAGAATCACCTGAGGAGCTTTTAAATTTTTCTAAGGTCTAAACCCCAGCCAAGATCAAATGAAACAAAATGTGAGTAGGGGAGCCCGTCAGTGTATTCTAAAGTGTCCTGGGTCATATACCTAAGAACTCAGTGTTGAAAACTATCAGGTTGAGGATTGAACCTTCATGTTTTCCGAATATCCTCCTCTTTTTAAACATACACCTTTACATCATTCAAAAATCATAACAATGTAAAAACCCCACATCTAGTTTTCTCTTGATCCTCCCTGTGCTACCCTACATAGAGGTGGTCATTTTATTAGTTTGTGTATCTCTCCAATGTACTTCTCTATAAAACAGTGGTTCTCAAACTATAGCATGTATCAGAATCAGCTACAGAGCATGTTAAAATACCCACTGCTTGGCCTCACAAACAGAATTTCTGATTTAGGAGAAGCTGGGATGGGGTCCCACATTTTTCTTTCTACAGTTTCCAAGGTGATGCCGATACTACTGGCCTGGAGACCACACTTTCAGAACCACTGTTTTAGAAAAACAGAGGAGCTGGTTGAAGGAGAAACCAATGATATGAATAAGGAAAGGAGGGTTAAATTTAAAAAGATCATGAGAATGGCAGGGAGGGTCTAGATTGGCCCGGGGATAGGATCAATGTTAGGGAAGATGTTGTCTTCCATGTACAAGTTAGCAAAACAAGAGGTAGAGTCAGTATATTGAGAGTCGAAATTTGAGAGCCATCTAGTCTATGCTGTCCAATTTGGTAGCCACTGGTCATTTGTGGCAGTTGAACATTTGAAATGTGGCTTATGTAAATGAGAAAGTGAATTTTTTATTTTATTTCATTTTAATTATTTTAAATTTAAATTGAAAAACTGACTTAACTCAGTTAATAGAAAACTTATGAGTATGTTTGGAATAACTTGGTATGTAAATCCATGTCTCAGCTGTAAATTGAAAGATAGATCAAGTATTTCTCATGAAAATCTAGTGTCTGAATTGAAATGTGTTTAAAGCAGAACATATATACTAGATATTGGAAACTTAGTCTAAAAAAAGAAGGTAAAATATCTCATCAATAATTTTATATTATTATATATAGAAATGATTTTTTGATATGTTGGATTAAATAAAAAATATTATATAAAATAAATAGTATTAATTATATAAAATTATTTTTAACTGTTTCTTTTTACTTTTTAAATATAGCTACCAGAAAATAAAAAATTACACAAGGTTCTTCTATTTCTATGAGACTGCACTGGACTATATCTGTGCTGTCCAATACAGAACCTACTAGCTACATGTTGCTATTTAAATTTTAATTAATTAAAACTTAATAGAATAAACAATTCCATACATTGGTCACATTAACTGCACGTTTCAAATATTTAATAGCCATATATGCTTAGTAGCTACCATTTTGGATAGCCCAGGTAGAAAACATTTACGTCATCAGAGGAAATTCTATTGGACAGCATTGGTCAAGACTGTTAAATCAATTAAGAGAAGAGGTCCTTTCTTAAGAGTGATGTTGGGAAATTTGAAGAAAGGGGTAAAAGTATGAAAAGTAGATGTGGGAAATACTTCAAGGAGTCTATAACACAGTAGTAAAAGAATTGTGAAGGTAGCTATAAAGGCCTCACTGAAACAAGGCAATTGAAGGTTGACAGAAATATAATGGCAGTTTGTCAAGGGATCCTACCTGGGAAGCAAGGGCATTGTTTGATGCATGTGGTAGGTTGAAATATCATAACCCCAGAAAAAAACAAAAACAAAAAACAGTTCTTAATCTTAATCCAGTCCCGTGGATGTGAACTGTCAAAGAAATACTGCACCAGACAATTATAAATAGGCAAGGATGACTTTATTTATAGCTACCATGGTGAGGGAAAGAGAATGAAACACCAAGGAGAGGTTTGGTTGAGTTTTATAGCCAAAGCAAGGGCAGTGGGAAAGTACCAGGAGGCCATCTGGAGAAAGAAGGGAGGGAGAAGTCCAGGCATGGTTGATAATTTGGAAAGGCTAGTATTTGAAATTGTCTTCTCCCCCCATGCACTTTTTTTTTTTTTCCTGCAGCTTGGGTTGTTTTTCTCTGTAGCCCCACGCAAAGTAGTTAGGCTGGGGAGAGAATGGGTAGGGGTTCAGAAGTAGCAAGGCTGGCATCTTGGTCAAAACAAAGGAAAATATTCCTGGTCAGTGCCCATTGTAAATAGAACTTTTTTCAGATGTTATTTTTAGTTAAGGTGTGACCTTGCTTCAGGCTGGGCCTTAATCCAAATGAATGAAGTCCTTTATAAACAAAAGAAGTTTAGACATAGTAGGAGAGAGAGCCACAGGGAGGAGGTATATAATACCCTAGAGCTGGGAGACTGGACCTGGAAGCCAGAAATTGATAGAACCAAAGAGAAAGCCAAAGACTTTGATGTGTGACAGGAAAGCTAAGGAATCCTAAGGATTGCCAGCAAGCCAGCATCCACAGTCTTCCTGGAGAAAGCAAGCTTTCTAGCTTCTGAAATCTTGAGACAATAAATTCCATTGTTTAAGTGAACCCATTGTGTGGTATTTGTGATAGCCAACAGGAAAATAAGACAACAGGCAAACCAGAAACTCCAGCCTGAGGAAGAAGATACCAAAAGTCAAAATGGAAGCAGAGGGTGTGGAAGAAGTGTGAAGAATCAAGAGACATAATGAAGATCACAAGGAGAACAAAGGACAAAATTAAGTTTGTTGAATGTGAGGTGATAAGTGAAATGGAAAAGAAATGGATGAGAAAAATGGATAAGAGAAGTTTTGAAGTTTGCATTATTGGAGACAAACAATTTCAAGTGGGTGATGAGAATAACAAGTTGGTAACAAGGGTGGAGCAGGGTATGAGAATATTAGTAACATGAGTGTTCAAATTTTTTGAGGGTGATGGCTGAGAGAGAAGAGGAGAGTAGAGGATCTGCTAGATGCTGAATGTGGAAGAGTGGTCAGAAGTTGGTGAGTGGCTGTGGTCAGGAAAGTTGATGGTTTGAACCCCAGAAGAAGAAAAGTCATGGAGTGAAGGTAGGAATGATAATCTGGAACTGGTGTGAGAAGCAGGGAGTATGCTGTTTCATAAAGACACCCTGAACTTTTTCAATCAAATGTAATTTTTCCCTTACTGAACCCTGAGGCACATTGCAAACTTTTTGCCTGCTTTGAGCTGTGGCTATTTATATATTCATCTAATCTCCCACTCCCACCTCAGCATCTGATACACACATACACTCATGAGATAGGAGGATCTTTGAAGTTTGGAACAATACTTTCCTCATACACTCCAGTTTCTAGATCTCAGTACATACTTTTTGGATTAAATTTGGTTGAAATTATTATGAACAGCAACAAAAATTCGAAATCTACCAATATTAGGTGGAAATTAGAAGAATGTTTCTAGTGAAATGTCACCAATCTGTCATCTATGTCTTCCTGCTTTTGTTCATTAGTTTTTGTCAAAAATTTGAATGAAGAAATCCATAGATAAGCAACACATCAATTCCTGGGGCAATGTGGGCAACTTCAGCCTCCATAGCTTACAGCACCAACTACATCCTTGACTACTACTACACAGCCAGCAAGGGAGAATAGACAAGAAAGCTCTAAATTAAAGGGAGAAACCTCACCCAGAATAAATACATCTAGCAAGCCAGATGCAAAGACATCAGCAAAAAGGCTGAAAGATATGATCCAGGAAGGAAAAAGATAAGCCTCCAGATGACATAAAGGAGTTGAGACAACTAATCATAGATGTTCAAACAAATCTCCTTAATAAAATCAATGAGATGGCTAATGAGATTAAGGATATTAAGAAGACACTAGGTAAACAAAAAGAAGAATTTGAAAGCATATGTAGAAAAATAGCAGACCTTGTGGGAATGAAAGGTGCAATAAATGAAATAAAAAATACACAGGAGGGGAGGAGGGGCACGATGGTGTTGGAGTAAGTGCACCAACATCATCTCTCCTACAAAAATTGGCTGAGTGGGGGCAAAATCCTGCCTGAGTGAGCTGTTTTGGGAACCCACAAAGCAGGAGGCTTCAGGGCATCAATTAGGAGAGAGTGCAACAAAAAGAGTGATTGCTCAAGTAAACCATGAGTTTCTGGTACTTTGGGCTGGTGCTGGGGGATGGCTAAGCCCCTCCCTCAGGGCTGGAAGCCGCAGCATTCCCTGACCCTTGTGGGTCAGTCAGCTGGAAGAGACAAACTCTGAGAGTGGGAGGGTTATGGTAAAGGGTTGAGAGGGATCCCCTGAGTGTGGTCTCTACTGTCTACCCATTTTTGATATTTGAGGAGCATATCAGCTGGCTTGAGGAGAAACCAGGAAAAGGGGAGAGGCAAATCTGCTGAGGCAGCCTGATTTACCTAACCTACCTGAGATAGGGAAAATTGGTTAGGGAGAAGGTGGAGTCAGGCAATTATGTGCAACTCACATAAGGGAGAGGGACAGTAGGAAGTGCCTAATAAGTTACTAAAAGCATATTTAAGGTTCCTGGCAGGGTGTGGATCATCTCTCTTAAAGAGACTAAGAGTCATTTTTTTTTGTGATGAGTTAAGTCACCAGGGTCCCATTTAAATTTCAAAAGGGAACTCACACAGGTTATTGCTTCCTGGTGCCCTGAGAGAGAAAGCAGTTAGAAAAAAAAGGGGGGGATGTGGGGGGACAGATTCCTAATTAGCAGTTTATCCAATTACAAAGAGTCAATCCTGCCCCAGGATTGAAGAGCTAATCATCCCAGCAGGAAGGTTTAGCTCAGTGGAGGAGTTTCAGCCTTGAATATACAAGGTCTCTAGTTCAATTCTTAGGTCCTCTTAGAGTAGTGACTCACTGGCATATTAAACTTCTGGCTGATACTTTAGGACAGGAAAACATAGATATTATCCCCATATTAGCTTCCCTTGGGTCTCTTATTTTTCCTAAAAAAAAAAAAAATTACTTTCGTTATATAATTTCACTTAGTTTACTCACTAAAATCCACTTCAAAATGTGCAGTAAGAAAGCTGCAGAGTAATTGATTGATAAACACCAGCAGCTTGATTGATAAACACCAGCAGCTTGACAAGCTCCACAGGGGCTTAAGAGGGGAGTCTGTTTATTCTTAGAGTTTGGTTGACTCCTTGCTTGTTTTTTTGTTGTTTGTTTTCTCGACTTTCCTTCCTCTATCCACCTTTTTAAAAAATTAGGTGTGGCTAACTTGTTTCTTGTTTACTGTGTTTCCTCTTCCTCAATCTCCTCTTTTCTGTGTGTACTGCTTTTGGCTACCAATGCTACCTCTTTTCCCTCCTACATCTTTCTGTCTTCCACTTTCTGTTGTTGTTCTTATATTCCACCTCTTTGTTTAGCACCCAATTTTTCTGGCTTTTTATTTCTAACACTTTTATTCTCTTTTCTATCTTTTATTAACTCTTTCTGTTTTGCCTTTCCTTTTCTCTTTCCCTCTCTCCTCATCACATTGGCTTTTTAATTCACACAATATCCTTCTCCATATTCAGTTTCCCATTTCATTGTAGGGACACCACTTTTTTATTCCTATTACTCTACACTGCTTACATGAGTTTAATATTCATTCTCCTAAGTCTTATATGATTCGTCTGCTAACTTTTACTATCAATATTACTATTATATTTTTTCTCTTCTTACCTCTTTTGCTTTCCCTGGTCCTAATTCTTTTACCTTCAATGGAACTTAGACAACAGCAAGGAAATAGAATAAGAAGAACAAAGGATCAAAGAGAAAACTTAACACCCACACAAAAACAGCAAGTAAATAAAACCCAAGACTAGAAGGAGAAGGTAATCAACTAAACAAATCCATCAAGATAAAATGATGACCAGACAGCAACAAAAAATTACAAACTGTACCAATAATCAGGAAGACATGGCCCAATCCAATGAACAAACTAAAAACCAAGAAGATGAGTAGAACATTGAGAGACTAATGAAAGCTGTCCAAAGAAATATCATGAACCAACTTAATGAAGTAAAGGAAGATATTGAGGATATTAAGAAAACACTTGGAGAGCATACTGAAGAAATTGTAAACATACCCCAAAAGATAATGAATTTAATCGTGATGAATGGCACAATCTAAGAAATCAAAAATATATTCTCAGCAAATAACAGCAGATTTGAACAGGCAAAGGAAAGAATTAGTGATGTGGAAGACAGTACATCTGAAATCAGATAGTAGAACTGATAGAATTGATAGAACGATAGAAAAAATCCAGCAAGGACTTAGAGATTTGAATGACAACACAAAATGCACAAACATAAACATTATAAGCATCCCAGAAGGTGAAGAGAAGGAAAAGGGGACAGAAGAGGTGTTGGAGGAAATAATGGCTGAAAACTTCCCAAACCTATGGAAAGAAATGAATGTACATGTCCAGGAAGTGCAGCACACCCCACACATTATAAATCCCAACAGGCATACTCCAAGACATATACTTGTTAAATTATTCAATGGTCAAGACAAAGAGAAAATACTGAAGACAGCAAGAGAAAAGAGAACCATCACCTACAAGGGAAGCTCAATAAGATTAAATGTTGATTTCTAATCTGAAACCATGGAGGCAAGAAGGCAGTAGTATGACATAGTTAAGGTACTAAAAGAAAAAAAAAATTCCAGCCAAGAATACTCTATCCAGCAAAGCTGGCATTCAAAAATGATGGAGAGTTCAAAATATTCACAGATAAACAGAAACTAAGAGAGTATGCACTTCAAGAAATACTAAAGGAAGTTTTGCAGGTTGAAAGGAAAAACCAGGAGAGACACAGTTGAAGGAAAGTGTAAGAACAACTAAAAAGACAAAGAGAAATAAAAACAATATACGGCATACACAAATCCAAAGAAAATATGGCTAATGTAAGTAATTCCTTGAGAGTAATAACACTGAATGTTAATGGATTAAACTCACCAGTCAAGAGACACAGATTGGCAGAATGGATAAGGAAATATGACCCATCTATATGCTATCTACAAGAAACCCACCTTAGACCCAGGGATTCAAGAAGGCTGAAGGTGTATGACTGAAAAACAATCTTATAAGCAAATAATAACCAAAAAAGGGCAGGAGTAGCTATATTAAAAAAATAGACTTTAAATGCAAAACTATTGTGAGAAACAAAGATGAACACTATTTATTAATAAAAGGGATAATCTTTCAAGAAGAAAGAACAATCATAAACATTTATGCACCTAACACCAGGGTGCCTCAAAATACTTGAGGCAAACACTGGAAAACTAAGTGGAGGAATAGATGCCTCTACAGTTATAGTGGGGGAATTTAATACACCATTATCACCATTAGACAAAACATCTTGACATAGAATTAATAAAGAAACAAAGACTTTGAATAATATATTAGAGGATCTGGACTTAAGAGACATTCAGAACACTACACCCAAATTCGGCAGGATATATATTCTTCCTAAGTGCACATGGATCATTCTCCAAGATAGACTACATGCTAGGTCACAAAGAAAGTCTCAATGAATTCAGAAAGGTTGAAATCATACAAAATAATTTCTCTGACCACAATGGAACGAAGCTGGAAATCTGCAAGGGCCAGAGAACAAGAATAGGAACAAAGATATGGAAGTTAAGCAACTCATTCTTAGACAAACAGTGGGTCAAGGAGGAAATCTCAAAAGAAATCAGTAACTACATTGAAACTAATGAAAATGACAATACAACTCACCAAAATTTAGGGGATGCAGCAAAAGCTGTACTGAGAGGGAAATTCATAGCCATAAATTTATATATTAAAAAAGAAGAATGAGTTAAATTGAAGACCTAACTGCACACTTAGAGGAATTAGTAAAAAAACAACAACAACAAACTAACCCCAAAGGAAGAAGAAAGAAAGAAATAACAAAGCTAAGAGCAGAACTAAATGAAATAGAAAATAAGAAAGCACTAGAAAAAATAAAACAAAGAGCTGGTTCTGTGAGAAGATCAATAAAATTAACAAACCCTTAGTTAGACTAACAAAGAAAAAAGGAAGATGCAAATACACAAAATAAGAAATGAGGAAGGAGATATCACCACTAACCCAACAGAAATAAAGGGTATCATAAGAGGATACTTTGAAAAACTGTATGCCAACAAGAAGGACAATTTAGAGGAAATGGACAAATTCCTAGAAACACATAGCAGCCTACACTGATGAAAGAAGAAATTGATGATCTCAAGAAACCAATCACAAGTAAAGAAATAGAATTAGTCATTAAAAATGTCCCAACTAAGAAGAGCCCAGGGCTTGATGGCTTCACAGGTGAATTCTACCAAACATTTTGGAAAGAACTAACACCAATTTTGCTTAAACAATTCAAAAAAATTGAAACAGAAGTAACATTGCCTAACTCATCCTATGATGCCAACCTTACCCTAATACCAAAGCCAAACAAAGACACCACAAGAAAGGAAAATTACAGACCAATCTCTCTAATGAATCTAGATGCTAAAATCTTCAACAAAATACTTGCTAATTGTATTCAGCAACATATCAAATGAATTATACACCATGACCAAGTGGGTTTTATCCCTGGTATGGAAGAATGGTTCAACATAAGAAACTCAATCAATGTAATACACCATATAAAGAGATCAAAAGAAAAAAATCACACGATAATATCTATAGATGCATAAAAAGCATTCAACAAAATACAGCACCCTTTCCTGATAAAAACACTGCAAAAGATAGGAATAGAAGTAAACTTTTCTGAACATGATAAAGGGTATATATGGAAAACCAACAGCTAACATATAAAATGAGGAAATCTTAAAATCTTTTCCTCTGTGATCAGGAACAAGACAAGGAAGCCCACTATCACCCCTCCTATTTAACATTGTTAGAGGTACTTGCTCAAGCACTGACACAAGAAACAGATATAAAAGGCATCCAAATTGGAAAGGAAGAAGTCAAAATGGCATGGTATTGGCACAAGGATAGACATACTGATCAATGGGAACTGATTTGAGAGTTCTGATATAAATCCTTACATATACAGTCATCTGATATTTAACAAGGCCACCAAGCCAACTTTACTGGCAGAGAATGGCCTCTTCAACAAATGGTGCTTGGAGAATTGGATATCCATATGCAAAAGAATGAGAGAGGAATACCATCTCACACCTCATACAAAAATCAACTCAAAATGGATCAAAGATCTAAATATAAGAGCCAAGACCATAAAGACCTTGGAAGACAATGTAGGAAAGCATCTACAGGACCCTGTAATAGGGAATGGCTTCATGAACTTCACACCCAAAGCATGAGCAGTGAAAGAAAAAATAGATAAAAAGGACCTCCTCAAAATTAAAGCCTTTTGCACCTCAAAGGAGTTTATCAAGAAAATGAAAAGATAGCCTACCCAATGGGAGAAAATATTTGGTAACAATGTATCTGATAGGAGCCTAATATCCTGCATATATAAAGAAACCCTGTATCTCAAAAATAAAAGGACAAACAACCCATTTAAAAAAATGGGCAATATATTTGAACAGACACTTCTCTAAAGAATTACAACTGGCTAAAAAGCATAGGAAAAGATGCTCAACATCACTAGCTATTAGAGAAATGCAAATCAAAATTACAATGAGATATCATCTTACACCCATTAGACTGGCAGCCATTAAAAAAACAGAGGACTGCAAGTGTTGGAGAGGATGTGGAGGAATGGGAACCCTCATCCCCTGCTGGTAGGAATGTAGAAGGATCCAGCCTTTGTGGAGGGCAGCTTGATGTTTCCTCAAAAAACTAGCTATAGATTTTCCATATGACTCAGCAATTCCACTGCTGGGTACTGAAGAACTGAAAACAAGGACACTGATATATACTGATATATATATATCGGTGTATATAAACTGATATATACACACCAATGTTCATAGCGGCATTTTTCACTATTGCCAAAAGTTGGAATCAACCCAAATGCCCATCAACAAAAGAATGGATAAACAAAATGTGGTATACACATACAATGGAATACTACTCAGGTGTAAGAAGGAATATATTATTAACACATGGGATAACATGTATGAATCTTGAGTACCTTATGTTGAGGAAGCAAACCAGGCATTGAAAGACAAATACTTCATGACCTCTCTGATATGAATTAAGCAAATCAAGCTGTCTCAGAGAGCTAGAGACTGGAAGATAGGCTTGCAGGAAATGGGGGAGGGAGAGGAAGGTTGTGAGCCAATGCCCACATGGGTGAAAACTATGATAAAATGGAGGTGAGTAGTTGTGCAGTGAAGGGATAAGACAGGGGTATATGGGTACTAATTGGGTTGGGTTTTGTAGGCTTGACAGGGTCTAGGGTTGTGATGATGAGTCAGATGGTCCATGAAATTGGGGGGAGAGTTGGGGGAGAGCAGGTGAACATGGGAGATTGTCACGTATGTGGTTGAAACTATACTGGTGAGAAAACACTTTTGAAATTACAATAAGGAAGGGTTACAAGGTTAAGGTGTTTGATGGGGAGCATCTGGCACAGGTTGCACCTGGGGCAGGCTTCTGGGGAATGTGTGAGTGCTCATCTTGTCATAGTGTGTTATATTAGTGGGTGGAGACCCATACAATAAGTGAGAAGGAGATTTACCTCTATCCAGGGAGGCCTGATGTTCTCAAACAAAGGGAAGTGTATCTCTCAAAAGCATGGGTGGCTCCCAATGGGGAAGGACAGACTAGTGTTCAGGCTCAACATTGTTGCAGGTATCTATGGATCTTTTCCTTCAGGCAGTGAAGCTTGATTGTCACTATGGCCCCTGGGAGGTGGGAAGAGAGGAATAGGGTACATGGAAAAGGGAGTAACTGGTGGGCAATGGAAGTGTTCTGCATCATCCTGTGATGATGGAGGCAGACTATGTTGAATTTCATGAAAAATTTGTGGAAGATTATGGTCTAAAATGTAAACCATAATGTAACCAAAAATTTATAAAAGTGTACAGTCTAAAATGTAAACCATAATGTAAATAAACCACAATGTAACCATGGTTGTAGCTATGTTTCAAGATTTGTACATCAGTTGTAGCCAATGTAACATCCACATGTAAAAAGATCATTGCTGGGGAGAGGGGAGAAGGGGGAGGATGTTGGGTATATCGGAGCCCCCTGTATTCTATATGTGACTTTACTGTAGCCTAAAACTTTTTTGAAGACATAACAACAACAAAAAAAGATGTTTAACACTGAGGAAGAAATGGAAGATATTGGCTTGCCACTATATGTACAGGGCAACACCTATTATAGTGATGAAAGGAAAAAAGTCCAAAAAAATTTATGATATTTTAAATTCTTTTAATACGCCAACTTATTTTTTACTTTATCTTAGTTTTTCTAAATTATTATGTATTTTTTTTCTAATCTTTAAACCTATCATTACTATTTCATTCTCCTATTGATTGAATTTGGCAATATATTAGCCTTCATTTTTGAAGAAGTTTTGTATCACAGAGGGGTTCAACTATGGCAGGAGAAGAGCACTCACTGGTGTGGGTGTCATTGATAGGGGATGCATGGGTGGGAGGGATTTCTCCAGGACATGCATATAGGGTATATAGATATGTTCAGATGTTCATTGTGTATTGACATAGTGGGTAGAGTATCACACAACTGAGGGAGTGCTGAGTTCTCATCCTGGGGAGCTCTGTTAAATACCCCAATGGAACAAGAACAATCCCCCAAGTGCAAGGACAAAGACCAGTGAAGAAGGATGGTCCAATGATGGGCCCTTGATACTGATGTCTATGCTTTTTTTTTTTTTTTTAAAGATTTATTTTTATTTTTATTTAATTCCCCTCCCCTCCCCTGGTTGTCTGTTTTCTGTGTCTTTTTGCTGCGTCTTGTTTCTTTGTCCGCTTCTGTTGTCATCAGCGGCATGGGAAGTGTGGGCGGCGCCATTCCTCGGCAGGCTGCTCCCTCCTTCACGCTGGGCGGCTCTCCTTATGGGTGCACTCCTTGCGCGTGGGGCTCCCCTACGCGGGGGACACCCCTGTGTAGCACGGCACTCCTTGCACGCATCAGCACTGTGCATGGGCCAGCTCCACATGGGTCAAGGAGGCCCGGGGCTTGAACCGCAGACCTCCCATGTGGTAGATGGATGCCCTAACCACTGGGCCAAAGTCCGTTTCCTGATGTCTATGCTTTTGAGCCTGTATGCTTGAAATTTCAACTAGGCCTAGAGCTGAAGGGTATGTGAGAATTACCTCTTGAGAGCCTCCATGTTGCTCAAATGTGGCCTCTCTCTAAGTCAAATTCAGCTTGTAAATGCATTACCTTCCCCCCAGCATGGGACATGACTTCCAGGGATGATCCTCCCTGGCATCAAGGAATTCCAACCAAGCACTAGCTGGTGATGCAACTAGAAAAAGATCTTGAATAAAAGGGGGAAATGGTAAAGACAAATGAGTTTTTGTGACTAAGAGACTTCAAAGTGAGTCGGGAAGTCATGAGGGGTCACACTTACCCATGTCTCAGTAGGAGCTCAGAGAGAGTCAAAGTAGATACAACTCCAGTTATTGGTGCTGCTGAGTGCTACAGAGACACTAAGGTCCTACAGTCATGGCAGATAGTTCTGGAGTTCAGTCTCTTGCCAGTGGACCATACTTTGGAACCTGTGCTCCTGAAACTCAAAAGTGACTTCTCTACACATGACTCTTCTGCTACTTTTACTGATTTTATGGTTGGCGCTGGGGTTGGGGCATGCCCAGGAGACTTGAATCTCTGGACTTTCCATGTGCCAGCTGGGTCCTGAGCTACAGCAGAGTTGCAACACCTACTCTCCCGTTTGCTGGACTTACCCATGTCAGCTAACAAGGAGGTGAGGATGATCAACCACCACACCAAGGAATTGAGAGAGTCTACAACTGCAAGCAGGAGAATCCCATCCATAAGCCATGTGGAATCTAAGCCCCCTCTCAATTTAGGTGGGGAGTGGGCATCACTGTCCTAGGGTCCCCAAGATGAAGGAATAAAATATGGATTAGAATGGATTTACTGGTATTCTACTATAGAATTATTGTGACTCTAGCAATGGAAGAAATTATATCATTAATGTGGAGACAGCGGCTACAGGAGTTGCTGAAGGCAGGGACAGGGATAAAGAGGTGTGATATGGGGGCATTTTCAGGACTTGGGGTTGTCCTGAATGAATTGCAGGGATAGATTCTGGACATTATATATTCTGCCATAACCTACTGAATGGACTGGGCTAGAGTATACACTACAACATAAACTATAATCCATGCTGTGTAGCAGTGCTCCAAAATGTATTCATCAAATGCAATTAATATACCATACTAATGAAAGAAGTTGTTGATATGGGAGGAGTGGAGGGTGTGGGGCATGGGGTCTATGGGAACTTCTTACATTTTTTAATGTAACTTTTTGTGTATTCTATGTACCTTTTAAAAAAGATAGCAAATAAAAGAAAAAAAATACACAGGAGGTATATAACTGCGGATTTGAAGAGACAGTAAAAAAGATCGGTACCTTGAAGACATGGCCTCTGAAAGCAATCATATAAAAGAATAGATGAAGAGAAGAATGGAAAAAATTGAACAGGGTCTCAGGGAACTAAACAACAACAAGAGACATGCCAACATACATGTCATGGGTATCCCAGAAGAAGAAGAGAGGAGAAAAGGGGCAGAAGGAAAATTTGAAGAAATAATGGTAGAAAATTTCCCAGCCTAATTGAAGAACATATATATCCATGTCCAAGAAGCACATCATACTCCCATCAGAATAAATCTGAACAGACCAATACCAAGACACATACTAATCAGAATATCAAATGCCAAAGACAAAGAGAGAATTCTGAGAGCACAAGAGAAAAGCAATGCATAACATATAAGGGACACCCTTTTATGAAATTAAGATTAAGTCCCTATTTCTCATCAGAAACCATGGAGGCAAAAAAGCAGTGGTATGAGATTTAAGATACTGCAAGAATAAAGCTACCAGCCAAATATCTGACAAGATTATCTTTCAAAAATGAGGGAGCATTTAGAATATTCACCAATAAACAGAAACTGAAAGAGTTTATAACAAAAAGACCAGCTTTGCAGGAAATACTAAAGGGAGTGTTACAGCCTGGAAAGAAAAGACAGTAGAGAGAGGCTTGGAAGAGAGTCTAGAAATCATGATTATACCAGTTACAGTAACTAAAAGTGTCAAAAGAATGGTGAAAATAAAATGACAAATAAAACCCAAAGATTAAAATGGATGAAATAAGAACAGCCTTTACAATAATAACATTGAATATTAATGGATTAAACCCCCAATCAAAAGACACAGATTGGCAGAGTGGATAAGAAAATATGAGCCATCTGTATGCTGTCTACAAGAGACTCACCTTAGGCTCAAATATACCAATAGATTGAAAGTGAAGGGTTAGAAAAGATATTCCACACATGCAGTAAACAAAAACAAAAACAAAACAAAAAATATAACTATACTTATATCAGATGAAATAGACTTTAAAACCAAAACTGTCATTATAGACAAGGATGGACATTACATACTACTAAAAGGGATAATTCACCAGGAAAAAATAATAATCATAATTATATATGTACCTAACCAGTATGGCCCATGATACATGAGGCAAACACTGGCAAAATTGAAGGGAGAAATAGATATCTCTAGAGAATAGTTTGAGATTTCAATACACCATTGGACAGATCATCTGGGCAGAGGATCAATAAAGAAACAGAGCTTGAATAATATGATAAATGGACTAATCCTAATAGACATATACAGAACATTGCATGCAAAAACAGCAGGTTATACATTCTTTTCAAATGCTCATGGATCTTTCTACAGGGTAGACCATATGTTGGGTCACAAAGCAGATCTCAAGAAAGTCAACAAGATAGAAATTATACAACCATAATGGAATAAAGTTGGAAATAAACAAGCAGCAAAAAAATTCAATTATATATGGAGATTAAACAACATATTCTTAAATAATCAGTGGGTTAAAGAAGAAATTTTAAGAGACATCAATAAATATATCAAGATGAGTAGCAATGAGAATGCAACATATCAGAACCTATGGGATGCAATGAGGGCAGTGCTGAGAGGAAAATTTACAGCCTTCAATGATTATATTAAAAAATAAGAGCTAAAACCAATGACCTAGAAAACTAGAACAGCAAAAGAACTAGAAAAAGAACAGCAAAAAAGATCAAAGCAGAAATAAATGAAATTGAGAACAACAATAAAAAAACATAGAAAACTTAACAAAACCAAACGCTGGTTCTTTGAGAAGGTTAACAAAATCGACAAACCCTTAGGTAGACTGACTGAGAAAAAAAAGAGAAGCTGCAAATAAAATAAAAAATGAAAAGAGGAACCTTACTACTGACCCCACAGAAATAAGAGAGATCATAAGAGGATACTATGAAGACCTTTATGCTAAAAACTAGAAAATGTAGATGAAATGGAACAATTCCTAGGAATGTGCAAACAACATACACTGACCCTAGGAGAAATAGAAGACCTCAACAAACCAATCACAAGTAAAGAGACTGAAACAGTCATCAAACAGTTCTCCAAAATGAAAAGCCCAGGATCAGATGGTTTCACAAGTGAGTTCTACCAAGCATTCAAAGAAGTCTTAATACCAATCTTACTCAAAATCTTCCAAAAAATTGAACAAGAAGAATGCTACCAAACTCATTCTATAAGCCAATATTGCCATAATATCAAAGCCAGATAAAGATATTATGAAAAAAGAAAATTACAGACCCATTCTCTAATGAGTACACATGCAAAAATCCTCAACCCATTAAAAGAATTATTCATCATGATCAAGTGGGTTTTATACCAGGAATGCAAGGATGGTTCATCACAAGAAGATCAATCAGCAAAATACACCACATTAATAAATCAAAGAAGAAAAATCACATGATCTTATCAATTGACAAAATACAACATCCTTTCTTGATAAAAATACTGCAAAAGGAAATAATTGAATGAAACTTTCTCAACATGAAAAAGGCCATATATGAAAAACCCAGAGCTAGCATTGTACTCAATAGTCAAAGACTGGAAGCTTTCCTGTTGAGATAAGGGAAAGGACAAGGATGCCACTGTCACCACTGCTGTTCACAGAGGTTCACACTAGAGCAATCAGGCAAGAAAAATAAATAAAAGGCATCTAAATTGGAGGAAGAAGTAAAACTTTCACTATTCACAGATGATATGATCCTACAACTAGAAAGTCTAGAAAAACTGCAACAAAGCTGCTAGAGTTAAACAATTTCAGTAGAGTGTCAGGATACAAAGTCAATATGCAAAAACCAGTGGTGATTCTATACAATTGTGATGCACAATCTGAGGAGGAAGTCAGGGGAAAAAAATCTATTTAAAATAGCAACTAAATGAATCAAACATTTAGGAATAAACTTAACCAAGGATGTAAAGCACTCGTATTCAGAAAACTACAATGCATTGCTAAAAGTAATCATAAAAGACCTAAATAATTGGAGAAACATTCCATGCTCATCAATTGGAAGACTAAATATCATTAAGATGTCAATTCTATCCAAATTGATATACAGATTAAATTCAATCCCAATAAAAATTCCACTATCATTTTTTAATTTTTTAATTTATTTTTAAGTTTTTTTGTTTTTAAAATTTTTTATTGAAGTATGTCATTAATACATGAAAACATAATAAGTGTATAGTAAAGATTGCTAACTTACAAAATAAACATACATAATATCACACAGGGGTTTCATACATCACCCCTCCACCAACTCTTTGCATTGGTGTGAAACGTTTGTTACAAACTATGCAAGAGCATCATCAAAATAGTACTACCAACTATAGTCCTTACCTTACATTTGGTGTATTTTTTTACCAACCCATACTATATTTTTATTAATATATTTTTGTTACAGATATTGTGAACTTGCAAAACAATCATTTAGATGTGTAGCCTTCCCATACAACTCCACACCCAGGTGGAACATTTGTTACAGATTACGAGACAATATCCTCAGATTATTTCCACCAGTCATGGTCCATAGTAAGCATTTGGCACACTTTTTCCATACACCTCCATTATCAGCACAGTACAGCTTGGGATTGATGCAAGAATATTATAGTATTGCTGTTAATCTCAGTCTCTAGGTTGCACCAGTTGTAGTTTTCCCGTGTTTCTCCATATTCCCATCACCCTGCAATAGTGATGTACGTCTGCTCTAGCTCACAGAAGGACTCTCTTGCCTTTGCACTCTTAGCCACAATTCTCAACCGCCTCTGGGTTCACTGTGTTATTCAGTCCCTAGATTATTCTTTAGTTTTCTTTCTATTGACATTTACTTCCGCAGACTACGTTTTTCAGTCACAATCCCATTTATAAAGCAGTTGCTGCTCACTATGTGTTACTATCAATTCTATCCATTTCCACACTTTTACAGTCAAGTTAATTAAAACTTCTCCATATAATAAGCATCCATAGTTCCTCTCAACCCTCCTCTTATCTCCTAGTGACTTAATTCCATGTGTTTATTATTTGTATTTAGTTCATATTAATGAGACCATGCAATATTTGTCCTTTTGTGTCTTGCCTACTCTACTTAGTATAATGTCTTCAAGACTCATCCATGTTATCACATATGTCCCAATTTCATTTCTTCTTACTGTAGCAGAGTATTCCATCATACATACATACCACATTTGGTTTATCCATTCACTGATGGATGGACACTTGGGTTGTTTCCATCTTTTGGCAATTGTGAACAATGCTGCTATGTAAATTGGTGTGCAGATGTCTTTTCATGTCATAGTTTTTAGTTCTTCTGGATATATTCCCAGTAGAGGAATTGCTGGATCATATGGAATTCTATATTTAGCTTCTTGAGGAACTGCCAAATTGTCTTCCACAGAGGTTGCACCATTTTACACTCCCACCAACAGTGAAGGTGTGTTCCTATTTCTCCACATTCTCTCAGGCTCTTATTGTTGTCTGTTTTTTAATAATGGCCATTCTATGTGGTGTTGGATGATATCTCATTGTTGTTTTAATTTGCATTTCCCTAATAGCTAGTGATATGGAATATTTTTTCATGTGCTTTTGGCCTTCGTATTTCCTCTTTGGAGAAATGTCTATTTAAATCTTTCACCCATTTTTAAATGGGATTGCTTGCTCTTTTATTGTTGAGTTGTATGATCTCTTTATATAGAATGGAAATCAAACCCTTATCAGATAAGTGGTTTCCAAATATTTTCTACCATTAAGTGGGCTACCTTTTCACCTTCTTGATGAAGTCCTTTGAATCACAGAAATGTTTGAGTAGGACCCATTTATCCATGTTTACTTTTGTTGCTCATGCTTTTGGTGTAAGGTTTAAGAATTCTTCACCTACCACCAGGTCTTGAAGATGTTTCCCTACATTTTCTTCTAGGGGCTTTATGGAACTTCCTTTTATACTTAGGTCTTTGATTCATTTTGAGTTAATTTTTGTATAAGGTGTGAGGTAGGGGTTTTCTTTCTTTTGGCTATGGATATCCAGTTCTCCCAACACCATTTGTTGAATAAATTGTTCTGCCCCAACTGTGTGGGCTTGACAGGCTTGTCAAAAATCACTTGGCCATAGATATGAGGGTCTGTTTCTGAACCATCAATTTGGTTCCATTGGTCTATGTGTCTATCTTTATGCCAATACCATGCTGTTTTTACCACTGTAGCTAGGTAATATGATTTAAAGTCAGGAAATGAGAATCCTCCAACTTCAATTTTCCTTTTTAAGATGTTTCTGGCTATTCAAGGTTCTTACCCTTCCAGATAAATTTGATAATTGTGTTTTCCATTTGCTTAAAAAATGCTGGTGGAATTTTTATTGGGATTGCTTTGCATCTGTATATCAATTTGGGTAGAAATGACATCTTAATGATATTTAGTCTTCCAATCCATGAGCATGGAACGTTTTCCAATTGTTTAGGTCTTTTAAAATTTCTTTTAGCAATGCATTATAGTTTTCTGAATACAAGTGGTTTGCATCCTTGATTAAGTTTATTTCTAAATATTTTTTATTCTTTTAGTTGCTATTGTAAATGGAATTTTTTTCCTGACTTCCTCCTCAGAATGTACATTATTAGTGTATAGAAACCCCACTGATTTTTGCGTATTGATCTTGTATCCTGACACTCTACTGAAATCATTTAGTAGCTCTAGCAGCTTTGTTGTAGATTTTTTGGATTTTCTAGATATACAATCATATCATCTGTGAATAGTGACAGTGTTAATTCTTCCTTTTCAGTTTGGATGCCTTTTATTTCTTTTCCTTGCCTGATTTCTCTAGCTAGAATGTATAGCACTATATTGAACAATGGTGGTGACAGTGGGCATCCTTGTCTTGTCCCTCATCTCAACAGGAAAGCTTTCAGTTTTTCACCATTGAGTATAATGTTAGCTGTGGCTTTTTCATATACAGACTTTATCATGTTGAATAAGTTTCCTTCAATTCCTATATTTTGTTGTGTTTTTATCAAGAAAGGCTGTTGTATTTTGTCAAATGTCTTTTCTGCATCAATCGATAAGATCATGTGCTTTTTCTTCTTTGATTTATTAATGTGGTGTATTATGCTGATTGATTTTCTTGTGTTGAACCAGCCTTGCATGCCTGGTATAAAACCCACTTGATCATGATGGATAATTCTTTTAATGTATTTTTTGATTCAGTTACCAAGTATTTTATTGAGGATTTTTGCATCTGTACTCATTAGAGAAATGGATCTGTAATTTTCTTTTTTTGTAATATCTTTATCTGGCTTTGGTATTAGGGTGATATTGGCTTCATAGAATGTGTTTGGTAGTGTTCCTTCTTGTTCAATTTTTTGGAAGATTGGTATTGGAAGACTGGAAGAGCTTGAGTAAGATTGGTATTAAATCTTTAAATGCTTGGTAGAACTCACGTGTGAAACCATCTGGTCCTGGGCTTTTCATGTTGGGGAGCTGTTTGATGACTGTTTCAATCTCTTTACTTGTGATTGGCTTGTTGAGTTCTTCTATTTCTTCTAGTGTCAGTGTAGGTTGTTTGCACATTCCTAGGAATTTTTCCATCTCATCTACATTGTCTAGTTTTTAGCATAAAGTTCTTCATAGTATCCTCTTATGGTCTTTCTTATTTCTGTGGGATCAGTAGTAAGATTCCCCTTTTCTTTTTTTATTTCATTTATTAGCATCTTCTCTCTTTTTTTCTTAGTCAGTCTAGCTAAAGGTTTGTCAATTGTCAATTTTGTTAATCTTTTCAAAGAACTAACTTTTGGTTTTGTTAATTTTCTCTATTGCTTTTTGGTCTCAATTTCATTTATTTCTACTCTGATCTTTGTTGTTTCATTCCTTCTACTTCTTTGGGATTAGCTTGCTGTTCTTTTTCTAGTTCCTTCAGCTGTGTAGTTAGGTCATTGATTTTAGCTCTTCTTTTTTAATGTGAGCATTGAGAGCTATAAATTTTCCTCTCAACACTGCCTTCACTGCTGAGATAAGCTCAGTGATAGGTTGGCTTGAAGGGAAGGCAATGCAGAACCTTATGAAATATAAGGACAGAAAGAGAGACACAAGAGAGGAGATAAAGATGGGACCAGGGGACTCACAGCTTCTGAAACTGAGAGCCTTGACCCTAGTTTCCACCTAATATTTATTGGAAACTACCAAGCAGATGTTTGCTATCTGAACTGCAACATCATCTACAATAAAAGGGAACAACAGCAACATCTACAATAGGAAACAACTGCAACATCTGCAATAGAACAGGTGTAACATTTACAATAAGGAACAGGTCATACAAGTTCAAATACCATCTAAACTCTTTTTCCCACATTTCCCCCTTTTTGTTTTTGCACATAGAGGGTCACACAAAAACTAGATATATTCCAATACATGTTCTGCTATATAAAATGCTTTTCCAATGCTTTTCAACATCTAACTTATGGCTAGGAAGTCCTGAGCCAGCAGCCCACCAGAATCCTGAATATGCTGACCCATAAGGCATTGGTTCACAGATTAACTAAGCTTACTGCATGATATTTTCACTTTGAGGTTTGACCAATATTCATTAAATTTTTTCTCAATACATTTGGTCCTAGGATTGTTCAAACTTAAAACAAGAGATTTATATATTCATTCAACAAGCTACATTTATATATATCACTTGGAGTTCATCAAATCACTTAAGCATACAATATGTTAATTATTAAAGTTCTGATAAGTATTCAAGCATTTTATACATAATACATAACTGCAACAATAAACAATAAGACTTCCAACTAGCAGATATTTAATAAATAGACTTCCATTTCTCATGGGCTTAAGAATCCCTACTGGCAAGGCTTTATAGGCCAATATTAGTGCTGGCCACATCCAATTCACAGGCTAAGTCAATAGCCACCTTCTCCCTCTTTTTTTATTTTTTAAAGCAGCCTGCTGAAGATACTCTTATTCCCATGAAGGACCTTTCCCAATTAACACATCTCAGTGAGGGATAAAAGATTTTTAGTATTCCAACAATATTACAAATTCTATTAACGTGAGAAAACATTGTCTTTATCAATTACAGCAGAGAGTATAGTTTTGTCTTACCGAACTAAACAACATTTAATAATTTGATGGAGTAGCTGGGACCTTACAGCTTGTCCCAGTTGTTTGCTATTCCAGGCCTTTAAAATACCATTGTCTCTGATGTTTCTTAGTAGGGTCACTGCCACAGGTTTCTTCTACGCAGTCAGATTCATTGCCATCAAGCCAGGGCAGAAAGCCTTGAGGAAGAACTACAGAAGTTCGTTGTTGACCTTTTCACATGGTTTTTGCACTTTTTGTATTCATTCAGGTTTGTTTTACTTTCACAAAACACGTTATCTCCCTGAATGCTACCATAATACTTTAACAACTTGCTATATGCATATTAGTTCTGTCCTGCATATCTCCATTTCTGATTTTATAAAACTTTACATTTTATTTTAGGAAAAAATACACCTTATTAAATTTCAGTTAGCATTCCCACAAACTTTTTACCTTTTTCAATATTTGCTTAACTGTGACATCTTTCATTTTAACCTTCATTTCTTTTATCTCTTTCTTCCTTTTTCTTTTTTTCTCTATTTTTAAAAAATGTTACATTAAAAAAAATAAGCGGTCCCCATATACCCCTCACCCCCTTTACCCCACTCCTCCCACATCAACAACCTCTTGCATCATCATAGGACATTCATTGCATTTGGTGAATACATTTTGGAGCACTGCTGTATCACATGGATGATGGTTTACATTGTAGTTTACACTCTCCCCCACTTTTTTCTTTTTTTCTTTTTCTTTTTTTCCTTCCTTTTGTTCTTTTCTTTTTCTTTATATCTTTTTTCTTTTTTCTCTTTTTTTCTTTTTCACACACACTGAAACAATTACAACACACTGTCATTGAACAAACAAATGTAAACGCAGTTCCAAATCTATTAATCTAGAATTTCTTCATTGCTTCCTTTTGTTATTCAACATTTCTTTTCCAGTTTTCCTCCTCTCAATTTCTTTCTTAATCCCTTTCTGTCCCCAGGCCATACTTGCTTTATTATGCCATACTTGAACAAGCTCTGTAGCTTAAATACTTTGATGTAAAGTCATTCTAGTCTTCAGAATGAGACCCAACCTTGCAGTTTCCAGCATTCATCTCTCCATCTGCATGACCGGAGGTTCTGTGTTCCACAGGAACTTTCATCATCTCTTGGAATTCATGGTATGGCTTTATCTGATGAGCTGGTACCCACACAGGACGTTCTCCATCTCCCAGGGAAATACAAGCAAACCCTTGAGGACTTCAAAAGCTTTCCAAACCACTTGGGGTTCTGCGTCTTCACAACCTCTTTAATTTTGCTCAAAGCAATCCTTCTTCCCTTCGGGCCCCTGTTCTGGTGCCAGTTGCTGCTTCTCTTCAGGCCCCACATTGGGTGCCAATTGTTGAGATCAGTTCAGCAATAGTTTGACTTGAAGGGAAGGCAATGCTGAACTTTATGAAATATAAGGACAGAAAGAGAGACACAAGAGAGGAGATAAAGATGGGACCAGGGGACTCACAGCTTCTAACCGAGAACCTTGACCCTAGTTTCCACCTCATATTTATTGGAAATTACTGAGCAGCTGTTTGCCATCTGACTTGCAACATCATCTACAATAATGGGGAACAACTGCAACATCTACAATAGAACAGGTGTAACATTTATAATAAGGAACAGGTCATGCAAAGATCAAATACAATCTAAACTCTTTTTCCCATACTTTGCAGCATGCCGTAGGTTCTGATATATTGTATTCTTCCACCATCATCTTTTAAACAAATAGAAAACACAACTACCAAATTAACCTGGAAGGATAAGAGGCCCCAAATAGCCAGTAACATCTTAAGAAGGAAAAGTGAAGTTGGAGGACTGTCACTTCCAGTCTTTAAATCATATTACCTAGCTACAGTGCTAAAAACAGTCTAGTATTAGCATAAATATAGAAACTTAGACAAATCGAACTGAATTGACAGTTTGGAAACTGACTCTCACATCTATTGCCAAGTGATTTTTGACAAGTCTGTCAAACCCACCCAGCTGAGGCAGAATAGTTTATTCAACAAATAGTGCTGGGAAAACTGGCTCTCCATAGCCAAAAGAAAGAAATAAGACCCCTATCTCACACCTTATACAAAAATTTTCTCAAAATGGATCAAAGACCTAAATATAAAAGCAAGTTCCATAAGCTCCTAGGAGAAAATGTAGGGAAACATCTTCAGGACCTGGTGGTAGGTGAAGAATTCTTAAACCTTACACCAAAATCATGAGCAATGAAAGGAAACATGGGTAAGTGAGACCTCCTCAAACTTAAGCACTTCTGTGATTCAAAGGACGTCATCAAGAAGGTGAAAAGGTAGCCCACTCAATGGGAGAAAATATTTGGAAACCACCTATCTGATAAGCGTTTTATTCTATTCTATGTAAAGAGATCATGCAACTCAACAATAAAAAAGCAAGCAACCCAATTAAAAAATGAGCAAAAGATTTAGACATTTCTCCAAAGGGAAACTAGAATGGCCAAAGACCAAATGTACATGAAAAAATGTTCCATATCACTAGCTATTAAGGAAATACAAATCAAAATAACAATGAGATATCATCTAACACATCAGAGAATGGCCATTATTTTAAAAAGAGAGAAGAGTTAAGTGCTGGAGAGGATGTGGAGAAATAGGAACACTCCTTCACTGTTGGTGGGATTGTAAAATGGTGGAACCTCTGTGGAAGAGTCTGGCAGATCCTCAGGAAGCTAAATATAGAACTGCTATATAGATCCAGAAGAACTAAAAACTATGACATGAACAGACATATGCACACTGATTTCATAGCAGTGTTATTCATAGTGACCAAAAGATGGAAACAACCCAAGTAACTAATGAATGGATAAACAAAATGTGGTTTATACATACGATGGAGTACTATGCAGCAGTAAGAAGAAATGAAATTGGGACACATATGATAATATGGATGAATCTTGAAGACATTATGTTAAGCAATGTAAGCCAGATACAAAAGGACAAATATTGCATGGGCTCATTAATATGAACTAAATATGAAGAATAAACACATGGAGTTGAAACCTAGAGTGTAGGTTATTAAGAGATAAGAGGAGGGTTGAGAAGAAATACTGAAGCTTATTGTATGTAGAAGTTTTAATTGACTGTAAATGTGTGGAAATGGATAGAGTTGATGTTAACATATTATAGAGGGTAGCAGTTGGTTTATAAATGGGATTGTGGCTGAAAAGGGTAGTGTGGGGAAGTAAATGTCAATTGAAAGAAAGCTAGAGAACAATCTAGAGACTGAATAACAGTGAACCCATAGGTGGATGAGAATAGTGGTTGATGGTACAGATGCAAGAGTGTACTTCAGTGAGTTAAAGCCACTGTACATCACTATTGCAGGGTGGTGGGAATGTGGAAAAACATGGGAAAAAGTCAACTGAAGTGACCTATGGACTATGGTTAACAACAATACTGTAATATTCATGCATCTATGCCAAAGATGTACTGTGTTGATAATGGGAGAGTATGGAAAAAGTGTGCCGAATGTATGATATAGACCATAGTTGGGGGTAATAGTCTAATGATATTATCTCATAATCTATAACAAATATTCCATCACGGTCCAGTGTGTTGGTGAAAGGGTGTTGTATGGGAATTCTACACATGTGCATGATTGTTTTGATTGTTTTATAAGTTCACAACCTCTGTAATAAAAATATATTTTTAAAAAATAGGGTGGGTTGGGGGAAAAATACACCAAATATAAGGACTATAGTTAGTAGTAATATTTTGATGATGCTCTTGCATAGTTTGTAATAAATGTTTCACAACAATGCAAATTGTTGGTGGAGGAGTAATATATGGGATCTCTGTATGATGTTATACATGTTTATTTTGTAAGTTCACAACCTTTCCTATATACTTATTGTTTATGCATGTTCATGTATGAATGATATACTTCAATAAAAATATGTATTTTTTAAAAAAACAGATATGCATGTGGTGTTCTTTTTTCCCCCTTTCTGATATAATTGGTAGTATGCAACACATATTGTTCTGTATCCTGCTTTTTTTAAAAGAAGGTACCAGGGAATGAAGCCAGGACCTTGTACATGGGGAGCATGCGCTCAACCACTTGAATTACATCTGCTCCCGGTACCTTCCTTTTTAAATAGAAATATTTCTATATATGATCCTCAATTTTATGCATAGATGTTGCTGCTCATTTAGGTAATTTCCAGTCATCTTCCATGGCAAACAGTGTTGAAAAAGATACATATGGTCCACTTCTCAAGTGTGGGAGTATTGTGCAGGATTAATTCTTAGAAGCAGAATTTCTAGATCAAAGGGCACAAAATTTTGATAGCTATTACCAAATTGGTGCCCAGAGTATTTGAATCTCTCCTTCTAACATGTATGAGAGTTCCTATTTCACTCTACTCTTGGAAACACAGTGTGCTTTCAATCCAAGAAAGGTTTTCAAACCACAAGAACATTTCTTTTCAGTCTTTTGGATAGAAAATATATCGGAAGACCATTAGACTAAGAATCTGGAGGAGTCTGGAGGGCCTGGTTCTACTCTATGTAAGTGACTTTGGGCAAGTCACTTTCATTTCTCTGGACCTCAGTCTACTCATACAATTAGAAGCTAAACTGCCATGCTTCTCAGATCCTTTACAGCTTTAATACTCCATGATTTCCATTATTTGTCTATATACCTATTTGGTAGTTTGAGATTATTTTATGAATCCCAAAAAAGAGAAAGATTATATTTGTAAATCTATTTCTTTAGATGTGATACCCTTTGATTGCATTAAATTTAGTTGAGGGGCCTTTAATTAGATTGCCTGTTAAGATTGCTTTAGGGCTTTTGATTAGACTACTTCAGTAAGGTATTACTCAGCTTAAGTCCCTGCCTTCTTGCTAGGTCTGATATAAATGGACTCACATGGACAGACAGATACAGAGAAGAAGAGAGAGCTCTGTCATTTTTTGATCCTGCCATGTGACAGAAAGTAGAAGGCTCAAACAGCTGAGACCCCGGGGAATGATGAACCATTTGCCAGATAGTTTACAGCTGAAATTGGGAAGAGAGCAGCACAGTCAAGACTGATGTAGGAGACCTAGCAAGAAACAAGACCTATGCCAGGACAGAGAGGACTACAGGATCACTTAAGCATGAAGCCTCAAGAGGCTGGACCCATGGAGCTCAAAAGAAAAGGGTGAGCCTGGGGGGCAAGGAGAAACCTGGGCAGAGATTGGCAGCCATATTGCTTCACCACAGGGCAACACATCAAGACCAACAGTAGCTGACTTTGGTGAGAAAGCACCTCTGATGGTCCCTCAGTTTGGACATTTTGTGGCCTTAGAACTGTGAGCTTTTGTCCCCAAATAAATCCCCTTTATAAAAGCCAACAGACTTCTGGTACTTTGCTTGGCAGCTCTTTGGCAGACTAAGAAAGTTATTAAGTTAAAGTCTTGATTTACCATTCTAGTAAAATTATTTTAATGTTTGAGTTTTCCGTTTAGTATATATATGGGTAAAAGTCAGTCTTAAAAAGAGCTTTAAAAATATATGCCTCTAAGAAGTCTACTAAAGCAAGAAGTCAGCCTCATTCTGCCACAATAACCATTATTGGTCCTCACTACAAGAATTTGGTACTGGGAGAATGGAGTGACTTCAGAGCTGCCTACCTAACAACATATACTTGGAAAAAAAGAAGTTAGCTTAATTTAATTTCAGACTTTGTTTCCCATCCAGTCTAAATTCTTTTGTACCATGGGAACATGGACACATTTATTTATTTATTTGCAAAAGAGTGTGGACTAATGAAATGGTCTGGGTTTATTCACAGTTCTGTTCTTCATTAGCCATATGACCTTGGACATACAGCTATAGAAGTTCATAATGCCTGCTGTGCTTACCCACTAGGGTAGTTTTTTGAGAATTAAATGAGGTAATAGATTGTCATAGGTACTTGTTGTTTTTCTACTCAGCACACACTCTCTTTCTTGTATAACACCCCAAGTTTGCTTTAGGGGAACCCCATTGAATACAGTATGGTGGGACAGTTAGTGAAGGCACCCTGTCCATTCCTAGCCAAGGGGTGTGCACCCAGCACAAGCTTGGCTGCCGAGATATTCCCTCCTCGGAACTTTGAATCATGAGACCAGTTCACTGTTGGAGCTAATTTATACCATTGGCAATACCCAGACAAACCAGAATAAAAATCAGTACGAGGACAGTGGGGGTAGGGGAAGGAATTCAGGGAGCAGGTCAATTCTTATTCTGGTTCTTTCTTTACCCTTCCCTTCCATAATGGAGCTCCACGATATCCTTTCAAAGTTCCCTGTCTGGGTAAGCCAGAGTTAGTTTCTGTGATTTACAACCAAAGAACTCTACATATTACAAGGCAGCAAAAATGTTTTTGAAGTGCTGTGTGAAAGTAAAATATGCTCATTATTTACACTGTTGGCCAAATCACCTTCTGCTTAAATATTCAAAGATGATTTTAAAGAAAAATCGAAGAAAGAAGTAAATTTAATTTATTATTTATTTATTATAAATAATAATAAGCAATAGATCTGCACAGATAGCACATGGTGTTAACAGTAATGTTGTCGGGCACGATTGGAAAGAACTTGGGAGCTGAGGAGGCCTGGGTATGAATCCTAGCTTGCCACTTACTAGATTTCTGACTGGACAAGTCATTAACCTCTCCAAAGCTTCACTTTTCTTATCTGAAAATGCTGATAAAAAGGCTTCATAACTATTGTTAAGATTACATGCGTGAATGTATGAGAAAAACATCTAACACATTCCCTACCACATGGTGTGTATTGTTAGAGCAAACAGAAAGTCCTGGCAATAGGAGGAGCTAGCACAAGAACAACACAAGGGCATAAGAACATTTCTGCCTAAAGATAACCGTTCGAACCTCCTGAGTGATATTTAATCACACAGCATGTTTTAGGACAGGATCTGTTGGGCAAATATGATAGTAATGTAGACCATGTGCATGGAGCAATGTGTCTGTGTCACCCTGGATGTTCTAGAGACTGCACATTACACATGCAAGGATATCCAAAATCCTAACATTGACTTCCTCGATTACTGCACTTTACCGCCTTTCAGGGATAATTTGCAATTCGGCAAATGATTTTGAAAAGAGGGGAAGCGAATACAAAATTTTATTTACTCTTTTTCTCTCTCACTGATATCTATTTCCCTCTATGTTCCTTAAAGTTTAAGTACATTCTATAAACAACTGAGTTTCATTTTGCTCTTGAATTTTGGGTAATTCCACAGTTTAAGGGTCATCTGGGCACATAAGTTGCGATTCTTCTATGCACGTATTCTTAACCTGGACTACCAGCAGGAAAATGCAGCCTGGTCAAGTCCGCCGAAAGCTCTGGGAAGAGCATGGCAGCACTCTGGAAATGAAATGGAAAAACTTAACTGTGGAGGCCTCCATTTTGGGCTGCAAATTTGGATACTTGGAGCCAAATCCTCATTCCATGTGACTCCAGGGGAGCTTTGGTCAGTGTGTAATTTGGTGTGGGTTGGGCACAGAAAAGACATCAGAACATGACACTGCCAAGTTTGAGGCCTATTACGCAGTTGTGACCTGACCTAAAATATGGTGCCGAGTTGTGTGCGGGTAACTCAACCATAAAAAGGCAGCTGTGGTCTTATTAATCATGCATTTGAGATCATTTTAGTAGAAGATGAATTGCCCCTAAATGATTGATCTGGTATTTGGAGGAAATGCTGTTCTCTCTGTTTCTCCCATTTGGAGACACTAACTAAATGCTTGTCCCACACCCAGAATGGGTATTTGTGGTATGGCTCGTACCATGGCCTGCTGGGGAATGATGACCTTGGACTGACAGTTCCCTTTAAGTAACAAACTTATGTTTTTCATCTTAACATGATATGCCAAAGGCACTGAATAACAACTGACATCCTTTCACACACCATGTGTCTGTGCCAGGTTTAAGCTGATAAAAGCTGAGGAAGTGCTTTCTGACTGAGACTGGAAATGCGGATATTCAATAAGAGACATCAAGCCCTCCTTTTTTGCCCTTAGGCCCCCTCGAAGAAAATCACAGAGACATTCTGTGAGATTGGACCCAAAGGAGTTTAAAATTTCAAGCCAGGGGAAATGTCCCTCCTCTTTCTTTGAGAGGTTCTGTAGCTAAATGACCTGTTTGCTTGAAAGATTTGTCAGTCCCTGCATTGCATAGGAAGTTCTGACCTTGAGAATTATGGGGTCGTCAGGAAAATGTGGGGGAGAAAGTCAGCCCATGATCAAGCTCAACTGGTCATGCCGACAATTAATAAGAATGGGAGACAAGGGCCAGGGCATGGGTGAGTCTAGGCTACAGGGCTTTGTCTTCTCATTAGCCACAGAAAAATAAATATCTGATACAGATGCTGGAAGATTTCTCACAAGCATAGACATGGCATCCTTTTATTACTGTTTTAAAAAAAAAAAAGAAGTAGAGCTTGGATTATTTTTCCTATGCTTCTTCGTAACCTAAACCATGGTGCTAGATTTGCTTTTGAACCTTTTCTCTACCATGTGACCATTCCAGCCTTTGTGTAGGGAGACTGGACAGTGAATCCCAGGACTGAAGTGAATTTCATCCTGAAAATGCACCTTATTTCCAGGTGTGAACTAAAAGGGGTCAACTGTTATATCAGATATTCGATGAGAATAAAGACTTGAGAATAATAATAGTTTCATTTGTATAGCATATTTTTCTCTTTAGTTGAGAAATGCGTTTACAGAAAAATCATGCCAAAATAAAGTATTCCCATTAAGGGTGTATGGGACTAAAATAAGGGATTCACATAAGATTTCCTTCTGTTCCTAGTGTTCTAAATATTTTTAGCAAGAAAGAAGCTGTATTTTGTTAAATGCTTTTTCTGTGTCAATTGAGATGATCATGCCCCACCCCCTTCATTCTGTTAATGTGTTTTATTATATTAATTGATTTCCTTATGTTGAATCAATCTTGCATACCAGGGATAAATCCCACTTAATCATGGTGTATAGTTATTTTAATATCCTGTTGGATTATGCTTGCTAATTTTTTTGAGGATTTTTGCATCTATATTCATAAGAGATATTGGTCTGTGGTTTTCTTTTCTTATAGTAGCTTCATCCAGTTTTGGTATGAAGATAATGTTGTCCTCATAGAATGAGTTAAATAGTGTTCCTTCCTTTTCAATTTTTTGGAAGAGTTTGAGCAGAATTAGAGTTAAGTCTTCTTGGAATGTTTAGTAGAATGCCCCTGTGAAGCCATTTGATCCTGGGTTTTTCTTTGCTGGGAGATTTTCATTTACATCAATATGTTTCCTAATTTCACTTCTGATTTCTTCTTTATTGATTTTTTAAGAGAATGTTGTTTAATTTCCACATATTTGTGAATTTTCTTTCTCCCTCTGTTACTGATTTCCAGATTCATTCCACTGTGGTTGGAGAATATATATGATTTCAGTATTTTTTAATTTATTGAGACTTGTTTTGTTACCCAACATATGGTCTATCCTGGAGAATGGTCCATGTGCACTGAAGAAGAATGTATATTTTGTTTCCTTTTCATTGGGTGCAGTGTTCTATATATGTCTGTTAGGTCTAGTTGGTTTAATGTGTCATTCAAGTCCTGAACTTCCCTAGTGATTTTCTGACTTGAAGACCTATCCATTATAGAGAGTGGTGTGTTAAAGTCTCTTACTATTAATGTAGACCATCAATTTCTCCTTTTAACTGTGCCAGTTTTTCTGCATATATTTTGAGGTTCTGCTGTCAGGTGCATATTTATTTATTTATTTTTAAATTTTATTTATTTCTCTCCCCTTTCCCCACAGTTGTCTGTTCTTTGTGTCCATTTGCTGCATGTTCTGTTTTTGTCCGTTTCTGTTGTTGTCAGCTGCACGGGAATCTATGTTTCTTTTTGTTGTGTCATCTTGCTACATCAACTCTCCATGTATGTGGCACCATTCCTGGGCAGGCTGCACGTTCTTTCATGCTGGGCAGCACTCCTTATGGGGCACACTCCTTGCACGTGGGGCTCCCCTACATGGGGGACACCCCTGTGTGGCATGGCACTCCTTGTGCACATCAGCTCTGCGCGTGGGCCAGCTCCACATGGGTCAAGGAGGCCCGAGGTTTGAACCACGGACCTCCCATGTGGTAGACGGATGCCCTATCCACTGGGCCAAGTCCGCTTCCCCATATATATTTATAATTGTTATATCTTCTTGTTGAATTTTCCCCTTTATTAGTGTGTAATGGCCATCTTTTTGCCTCATAACTTTTTTGACTTAAAGTCTATGTTTTCCAATATTGGTACAGACATCCTAGCTCTCTTTTAGTTACTACTTGAAAGGTATGTTTTTCCATCCTTTCACCATCAACCTACTTGAATCTTTTACTTTAAAGTGAGTCTCTGTCTAACAACATTTAATTAGGGAATGCTTTTCTATCCATTCTGCCAATCTTTGCCTTTTGACTAGATACTTTATTCCATTTACATTTAAAGTATACTGATAATACAGGACTTTCCTCTGTCATTTTTCTGTTTAGATTTTGTAAGTCTTATACCTTTTTACCCCTCACTTCCATTAAAGCCTACTTTTATATTTCTTTGCTTTCTTGTGTTGTACCATATTGAGTACTTTCACATTTCTTTCTGGATACATTTTTCCTCTCTTTTCCTTGTGGTTAGCATGGGAATAAATTTAACATCCTAAATATATAACAGTTATATTTGGTTTGATACTAACTTAACTTCAGTTTCATATATATATACTTTTCCTATACCCTTCTGACCCCTGGCCATTTTTTGTCTTTGTACAAAGACCAAACACCTAGATTCATCATTGCTTTTAATTCTTTTGCATTTTAGCACCTGCAGGAAATAAGAACTAGAGTTACATACCACACAATAAAATACAATATAATAATTATGGCATTTATAATTAGCCAAATCATTACCTTTACTGCACGTCTTTATTTCTTCATGCTGTTTTGCATCACAGTTTAGTATCCTTTCATTTCATTCTGAAGAACTCCCTTTATCATTGCTTGTAGGGCAGGTCTAGAGATGATGAACTCCTTTAGCTTTTGCTTATTTGAGAATGTCTTAATCTCACCATCATTTTTGAAAGGGAGTCTCACTGGATATAAAATTCTTGGCTGCAGTTTTTTTTCCTTTAGCACTTTAAGTATTTTAACCCACTGCCTTCTTTCCTCCATGGCTTCTGATGAGAAATCGGCACTCAAATTAATTGGGACTCCCTTGTACATAGCATGTTGCTTTTCTCTTGTAGTCCCATAACTCTCTCCTTATCCTTTTCATTTGATACCATAATCAGTATATGATGGACTGTATTTTTCTTCATGCTTATCTTGTTTGGTGTTCTTTGAACTTCTTTAATGTGCATGTTTATGTCTTTTGCTAAGTTTGGGAAGTCTCCGTCATTATTTCTTTGATTATTCCTTCTGCCCCTTTCTCCTTTCCTTCTCCTTCTGGGACTCCCATAATGTGTCTATTGGTGCACTTAGTGGTGTCCCATAGCTGTCTTAGGCTATTTTTGTTTTTAGTATTTCTATTTTTCTTTCTGCTCATCAGTTTGACTTATTTCAAGTGTTTTATCTTCAAGTTCACTGATTCTTTCTTCTCTCTCCAATCTGCTCTCAAATCCCTCCTGGGCATTTTTTCACTTCAGTTATTATTGTCTTCAACTACCATAATTGGGCGGCGGACTTGGCCCAGTGGTTAGGGCATCCGCCTACCACATGGGAGGTCCGTGGTTCAAACCCCAGGCCTCCTTGACCCGTGTGGAGCTGGCCCATGCACAGTGCTGATGCATGCAAGGAGTGCCCTGCCTCGCAGGGGTGTCCCCCTTATAGGGGAGCCCCACGAGCAAGGAGTGCATCCCCTAAGGAGAGCTGCCCAGTGTGAAAGAAAGTGCAGCCTGCCCAGGAATGACACCACTCACATGGAGAAGTGACACAACAATATGATGAAACAAAAAGAAACACAGATTCCTGTGCTGCTGACAACAACAGAAGCACACAAAGAAGACGCAGCAAATAGACACAGAGAACAGACAACCAGGGTGGGGGGGAGGGAAGGGGAGAGAAATAACTAAATAAATAAATCTTTAAAAAAAACAAAAAACTTTCATAATTGTTTGGTTCCTTTTTATAATTTCTCTCTCTTTACTTAGACTCTTATGTTGTTCATTCATTGTTTTTCCAATACCCTTTATTTCTTTCTCCATACTTTTGATGATCTCCTTGAGCATTTTTAAGATTATTTATTTATTTATTTTTAGGAGGTACCAGGAATTGAACTTGGCACCTTGTACATGGGAAGCAGGCACTTAACCACGGGCTACACCTGCTCTGTTAAGATCATTTTTCAAAAGGATTTTTCGGTATGTCCACATTCTCATCCTCTTTGTAGTTTTTTTCTCTATTTTTATCTTCTTCTTTTGAATGGGCCATCATTTCCTGTTTCTTTTTTTTTTCTTGTACTTTTTTGTTTTCACTGTACATTGTAATATTTTAATATGCTAACTCTGGGATTTCTTCCCCGAATTGTGTATTTTCTTGGTTTTGTAACCAGCTGGTGATAGGACAGATTTTCTTGAATTTCAGCCCTATCAGGAAGGTCTGCCCAAGGCAATTGCAGTGTTTAGGGTTTTGCTTGTCTTTCGGGGTCATTGTCTTGACCTAGGCTTTTCCTGTTAGTTGTTTTAGAGTTCCCTGTTTAAACAAGAGTTTGGTTGTCCCCTGTTTCCCAGGGAAAAACCACCCTCTTCCAGGTATTTGAAGCTAGCAGACCTTTGTCCCAGACTATCTGTCTCTATAGATTTTTTTATACTCCTTTCAGTGTCTCATGCTGCTTTTGCCTAGAGCAGGGGTTACTAGCAAGGGGTCCATGAGCTTCTATTGAAATTCAAAAACAAACTGGGGGGAGACATGTTGATACAGGTGTGATATATTTATTAAATAATACATAGTATAGTGTGGACTTAGTAATGGGTCCATGATTTTCACCTGACTGGCAAAGGGGTACATGGAACCAAAAAGGTTAAGAACCCATGGCTGGAGGGCAAATTCAGGGAAGGGTTCACTCCAGGGAGGACTTACCCAGTTTGGTCTTTCCCAGCCAAAACAGGACCAGGGACCCACAAACAGGGTACAAATCCAGTCCAAATTGCCAAAACCTTCTCAGATAACTCCCTAAAGCTGATCTTTCCTGGCCTGCCCAGCAAATGCAGCCCTTTAGCTATCTGGACCCTACAGTCCTGAGGAAGTGCTGCATCTTTAAATCTTCACCACCTCCTCCCCTGTCTGGGGATATAATGGCTGCTACTGCCTTGTCCAGGGTAGGGTTGAAACAATGTCTGCTCTCAAAACTCTGGCACCCAGTGATCCAAATTTACTAATTAAAAGCCATGGTCTGTGATAGGTTGCACTTACTCCTATTCTTGGGGAAGAGGAATTTTATTTCCCTTGTGGTGGCCTGTCATGAGAGTAGGGTATGGGCTCTGATAGCCACGATACAGAGACAGCAGTTTACAATTCTTTTTTTAAATTTTTAAAATTTTTATTTCTTATTTATTTCTCCCCCCCCCCCCCTGAACCCACCAGTTGTCTGCTCTCTCTGTCCATTCGCTGTGTGTTCTTCTGTGACCCCTTCTGTTCTTATCAGTGGCACTGGGAATCTGTGTTTCTTTTTGTTGCATCATCTTGTTGTGTCAGCTCTCCGTGTGTGCGGTGCCATTCTTGGGCAGGCTGCACTTTCTTTCGCACTGGGCAGCTCTCCTTACAGGGTGCACTCCTTGCGCGTGGGGCTCCCCTACATGGGGAACACCCCTGCGTGGCAGGGCACTCCTTGCATGCATCAGTACTGCTCATGGGCCAGCTCCACATAGGTCAAGGAGGCCTGGGGTTTGAACCGCGAACCTCCCATGTGGCAGGCGGACGCCCTATCCATTGGGCCAAGTCCACCTCCCCAATTTACAATTCTTTACCATAATTTGTCAGCCTCTTCCTCCCACTCTTCCCTGGATGCTGTACAGTGTTCTTCTGGCCTCCAGAGTTTCAAAATAGTTGTTTCATATGGCTTCTACCTGTTTAGTAGTTGTTTTGGTGAAGAACTGACTCCTGTATCTCCCTACTCTGCCACCTTCCCCCGAAATCCCTCTTTAGCATTTTAGTGCTTTTAACAGTTTATCTTGTTACCTCATTTGAATCTCACAATAATCTTGTGAAAAAGGTAAGGCAGGTATGTTTCCCAATTTTACAGATGAAGAAACTGAGCCTCGAGCTGATTCCATAACTGGCCCCAAATCTCAAAAGTAGCATGTGGCAATGCAGGGGCTGTCTAGGCATCTTTTCATTCCACCCAATCACCTGCAAAAGTGTTATCTCGAGCTGAAAAATAAGATAGGAGTGTGCCATGGCATCCTATGGCTTCATGCATTCATCTGTGACTCCTGCTCCAGTCTGATTGCCTCAATTTGGTTGCCTGTAATATCTTCCTCTGACTACCTCAAGCATTTCTCCTGCAATCCACCAAAATCCTTTCCAGCAGGATCTGCTTGGCAGACCATTTCAGAGTGAAGTGGGTTTCACTTTCCATGTGATAGAAGTCAAAGTTTTAATTTAGAAGCTTTTCAAGAGCTCTCTTCTTCTCCACCCCTGTCTCCTTTCCTTGAAAGTACACAGTTATCAGGTGATACTTTTCCCTATCCTTCACAAAATAAGCTCACTCTTTTCAGTCTCTCTCCTATGATCTAAAACTCCAGGAATAACCACCCATTACCTGGGTGAGTAAGTGCATATCTGTGTACACCTTTACCTTTTTGGGCAGAGTAAGGAGGCTTTGCGGACCTTTACAGAACACAATTTTTCCTAAACTTGGAAAACTTTAGAAAATCTCAAATGTATAGAGGGTCTTGTACTGGTGACCCTTTCTTCCTGGAATGCTTTCGCTTCAGACACTCAAATGGTCTGCTCCTTTACCTCCTTCAATTCTTCCCTCAGATCTCATCTTTTCAGTGAGCTCCTCTTCCAAACCTACACCTGATTTAGAAATAGCCCTCCCAACCCTGTTCCATACTCTGCATTCCATTTACCTCAGTTTACTATTTCTTTTTCCTTAGCATGTATCATCTCCTGAAATAGTATATAATGTATTTATTTTGTATGTTTGTTGTTTCTTGCCTGTCTCCTCCTGCAAGCTTTCGTTGAATGAGTGAAAATTCTTTCCTCCATGTATTTTACCTCCCTTCTATAGCCTTTAAAATTGTTCATGCTTCAGTTTCACTGTTTTCTTTTGCCTTTTTTTTTTTTTACCACAGATAACCCAAAATCACTGATTTACCTCCTTTTCTAAATATTCACATGTGCACTCTCTAACATGCCAACTAATCACAGTACCTTTGGAGCTAAATGGGGCATTTGTGGTGGTATCAAAGGACCAGAATCATGTCTCTCAGTTCTACAGATATAGGAACTTGTTGTTCAGATATAAGTGTGGAGGCTCTGAAAAACCTGCTTATGGAACTCCAATCACATGAGACCAAGAATTATTTCCAGTGCATAGAAAAAATAGGTGCCAGTTTTCATATCTTGATAAACTGTAAAATGATTCACCTTCTCCTTCCTTTGTGACCCTTCTCCCTCTTCTGTACTTTCTTTCACAATAATTGCCAACACATGTGTTCTGCACAGAATGCCACCTGTAGGTCAGTGGCTATTGCTGGCTAAAAACAGGAAAAAGAAAAGCTTTTCAATGTTTGTTAGCAGAAAGAACAGAATAATGTGTGATGGAGGTATCCTATTGGCTGTATGGGCCATTAGATATGTTAGCTTGTAAACTTTTCCCTACCAAGTGAATCAATCCCTATGGGTACAATTTGAGGGGAAAAAACAGAGATGATGTGGAACTTCACCTCTTTTTCTGAAGGAGAGATTCATTAGCAAAGAGAAACATATTTGCCAAGCTGATGAGAATATTGATGCTTGTTAATTTAGGTATTGCCTTCCTAGTAGGGCAATCTACATGGGAAACTAAATTATGAACTGAAGGTTGCATAATGAATATAAATTTAGATCAGAGAACTTGGTTGCATCTAACTGGAAGCAGTGATACCCCAATTCTAGTCAGTAGAGATACAGTAGGCCAGATATGCACATCAGTGGTCAAAGTGCTCTTGGTCTGCACAGTGCCTTATACACAGTGATTCTGGCTGTCAGCTTAACTCTTTGTTAATGACTTAATGGTAAATGACCTTTTGTTATACCCATCACTCTATCACTCTTTTTCATTTAATATGTACATTGACTTTACCAATATGTCTCAGTTTATAAATTCCCAGTTTATTGTATAATCCGATTACACTTTATGTCAGTTGCTATCTGGTAACAATAGGTAGAGCTTTTCCTTCCCACTTCCCCACTTGAGTTAGTAAGGAAAAGTAGGTGATTGTCCCTCTCCATATTTATCCTCAATACATGCATCCAATGACATCAGAGAATAGATTACTGTGCCAATCTATTAATATATAGATGAGGTAAACTGTAATTTGCCTCAACCAAAGGATTCACCATCCTATCCCAAACCTATACTCTTTCCTCTAATTTCTAATGCCACATCCTATACAATAACTGTCCTTGTCCCATCTGGCCTAATGCCTCCAGTCCCTTAAATAGGGTACCTGTACTTGCACATTTAAAAATGTATGCAAGCATGCCTTTTCATTTGTATGTGTTTGTCCAAACCCTAATATGGCATGAAATTTAAACATCACATATGAGAAGACTGACAGATTTGACTGCTGTCTAATTAAAAATATGAAAGACAGAAGACACTATAATATAGGTTAACAAAACATAACATACTGGAGAAAATATTTGCCACCTATTTAACAAACCAAACATAATACATACTGGGAGAAAGAACTTGTCATGACTATTGTAGGTTTATAGTGCAAATATATAAAACACTTATGTTAATCAATACAAAAAAGCCAGCCATCAGAGAAGAGCAAAGGACATGAATAGACAATTCTCAAAATAAGAACTTCAAGTGGTCAGATACATGAAAAGTTCCTCAATCTTACTAGTGATCCTGGAGATGGTGTGTTAAAAATAATGAGATTCAAATTTTTTTCTTTCAGGTTTGCAAAAATTTTAAGAGATTGATAATACGTATGTTGAAAAGAGTGTGGTGAGAGGGGCAATCTCATATTCCATGGAAGAAGTGTAAATCAAAACATTTTTTTAGGAGAAATTTGACAATTCCAGTCAAGATCTTAAGCACAAGAACATTTGAGTTAGCAGTTCTACTTCTACGATCCATTTTAAAAAAACACACTCAGAAGAGCATAAGGACATTTAAATAAATGTTCATTTGAGCATTGTTTGTTATGGTAAATCCCCCTTCCCCTGAATACATAGCATAAATCATACAATAAATCTGAACATGAAATCAATGCAGCTATTAAAATGAAAAGGCAGTTCTGTATGGACTGATATGGGAGAATATGTATGATACAGTATTGGAGGCAAAAAAGCAAATTGCAGAATAATATCCATGGTATAATCCCGTTTTTTATTTAAATTTTTTAAATAAAAATGGAGAAAAATCCTGAACAGGAACATGCAAACCTCCTAATACTATTAGATAATGATAAGGCTTTCCCTTTTACTTTATGCTTCTTTAGCATTGAATTTTTTTCCCCCACATAATCATGTTCTGCTTATGTCATGAAAGCAATTAAGAAAACATTTTATGCTCTTCCCTCCCACACCAACTTCTCCTGCCTTCTCTATTTCTGGCCATGTCTCCTGTGTAAGTCATTATCAAGATCTGGACACATCTCTCACTTTCTCCTGCCCTTTTTTCTCCTCAGGTGCCTATCCCATCAGATCTAACAGGACATTTATGCTTTTGCATATGATCCACATGATCACAAACCCATGAATGCACAGGACACGTGAATTTTTTATTATGGGGGAGTTGAGCATCTGCACTTCTCCTAAGGATATTGAGGGCAGGAAAGAGATGTGTATTACTCTCCTGTGAAAGCTTTACAAGCCTATCCACACCCCCCAATTTTTTTCCTACTAATCTTTCATAATATCTTAGTTTCATAATAGGATTTGGTGAAATTAAAATAGAGCAGCCCCAAATGATATAATTAATTGCATTTGGCTTCAATTATATTGACTAATTGATCCAAGCCTGCTCGCAGGCTACCTGCAGCCTGAGGTTGAACGAGGCAGGTGGTGAGAGCTCATTAGCTTAGTAGTTCATGTGAGCTAGCTAATTTGATTTTTAAAAGAGCTATGAATCTCAGAGGGATCGTACCATAAGGCAGGTGAGTCTTACTTATTCCAAGCACTACTTATTATATACATATTTTTGCAGTGTCTCATCGTTTTCTTCCCTTGTCAAGGGGCCCTCATCATCTCTCATCTGGATGGGAACCCTGAGTTCATTGGGCTCCCCTACTCAAATCTATTCCTCCACAACCCAGGTGACTTTCCTGACACTGGACACTAAACAATAGTGGTCCTGGGCTGGGAGTGGAGGGAAGAAGCAGTTGTGGGTGCAGGAGGACTGACTGTGCTCCATTAGCAGAGTCTCCAAAGGTTGGGTCTTTTCAACAATTTTTGAGAAAGTATGTTGATGAAACGGTTGCTAAGAATTTAAGACTATCAGGAAAAGACTTTAAAGCCTGGCTACTCAAAGTGTCATACTCAGAGCAGCAGCATCACCTGGGAGCTTTTAGAAATGTAGACCCTCAGGATTCACCCCAGCCTACTAATAGGGAAACTGAATTTTAACCAAGATCCCTTGGTGATTTGTATGCATATTAAGTGTTTTGAAAAGCTCCATTTTAGAGGAAGTTTTGTGAAAGCAAGGGGCAGTCTGTTCAATGTGTGATTCTCACATCAGGGGACAGAATGTGGGACCCATAGGGGAGGCAATCAAAAGAGTCATGCCCATTTTTTTATACTTACTCCCCCCAACCCATTGATTTCCAGCCCCTCTTCTAAGTTTGCTCTCTGATGTTAGAACCTGGCTGTGCTTTTAGTTATTACTTCTCTTTTCACAAACTTCACGAATTTCCCCCCAAAATCTTCTATTTGGCCTTCTATATTATGTCCCCAACCTAACTGTCTAGCCATATCCCCTCTTCCAACTCATATACTTCAGCCCAATAGGTGAATTTACTAATCCTTGGGTAAACACCATATTTTCTTCCTTATTAAATTTGTTGGCATAGAATTCACACACTCTCTCCCCATTGAAGTGTCCATTTCCCATGAAATCTTTTCATAATTCCCCAATCCAAAATAATCTCTCTCTTTGGATCCTCATAAAATTTTATAGCTCTCTTAAATTGTCTGTATTTTCTCATATTCATTGTCTCCCCAACAGACTGGACAAATGCAATCCCTGCTACATAGCAGGTGATTAAGAACAATTGGATACTGAATGAAGGAATGAAGGAATGAAGGAATCTGTGAAGTTGAGGGACTCACAGGATTATTCCTTTAGGACAGTTAAGTTCAAAGAACTGTGATGGCATTTGTTTTCCAATTACTGAGGTATCTGTATTCAGTTCCTTCTCTTTCTCACATAATACTCCCAGACAGAGATTAGACTCTCTCAAGGTCACTAGCTTAAATCGAAAGAGGGAGATAATGTCACCCTTACTAAGTTTACATCAAGCTCAGACTGATAGTGGCTCCAATGGCTGCAAGGGCCACCTGTCTTTCTAGGCAAAGACAATCTCTGCACAATTTGTGTAGGCGAGAGCCTGCCCAGCTCACCCAGTTACTGTGGGCCAGTCAACTTTCCTCCAAATAATGCTCTATCCAGAAAAGATTCCAAAGGAGCATTTATGGGAGAAGGACAAGATGATTGTAGCTAAAGCCAGAAGATGAAATATCAATCTATTTGTGATGACCACTTCCAGAACTTTTCATTTGGATTTTTAAAATAGCATTTCCAAGCATGAACCTCAGAAGAAGATGTCATTTTATAAAATTATATCATGCTAGTTTCACCTTTCCTAATATTGGTATGCTATGTGGCAGTCTGGCTTTAGCATTTGACATCCTAGCCCAACTCCCACCTTCTCTTTTGAGATTTATTGGTATTAATTTCCTTTGCTTGACCAAAAAACTTCAAAGGCTGTGTAGCCATTCAGAAATTATTTGTAGTGTGAATATCAATATCAGAAATAGCTAAATCAGATTTCCTGTGGACCGTTCAAGGGTTTGAATATTTACATTAAAAATTATTGAGGAAACATAGTTAACAGTTTAACTACAATGGTTTAAGGATTTTGAATATGGAGTTCCTGCATTTGGAAGGAAACAGGTCCTGGAGTTTATTATCCCATTGTTTCAATGTGCAAATTTGCACTGATTCCAATCACTTGCCGTGTGTCACATAACTCACTGTGATCCTCAGTTCCTCTTGTCTATGTGAATTAATGGTTATGCAGAGAGGGAATCATTTGCGGATTGTGGGAATTTCACTTGAGTACTGATGACAGTAAAGATTGTTATCTCTTCTAGTAAAGATTGGCATTTAATTAAAAAAAAAAAAGAGATTCTAAGACTCCAATCAAGTCCTTACACTTGGAAAAAAATCCTACCTCATTTAGAGATACGGAGGTTAGACAGAACTCAATTTAAAATACATTGTCCCAGCTTTTCCTTTCGGCTTACTAAAGATTCTCTACAGAAGCACAGAATGGGAACATCCTCTAATGCCTTTCAATATTTGGAAAGAGGGTGATTTCCTTTGACCACATTCTGTTTTTTATTTATCTACCTTATACCATTAGGTTTGTAGCCAAAAAGTGAATGTGGGATTAATGGGATGCAGTCCTATTGACAATAACAACCTGAATTGCTCACCACATGATAAGATCAAGATGCATATTTGAGTTGGCTGTATTTATGTTCCAGATGCAAGATGATTATCTGACAGCAGAGGCAACATGATTTACTACATAAGGCCCAGGGCCAGGAATTGGGAAATCTGGGTTTTATTCCTGGCTTCATCACTTAGGCCGTGTATACATGAGTCAAGTATTTTGTAATTGCACTGTTCTTGTTAACCCCAAACTGTTTCCAGCCCCTGTCCCTGCCACCAAAAGCGTTTTACTATGTTCCTTTATGATACCATTGCCTCTCTTTTTCCCCCTTCTACTTTCTTCCTCTTTCCTTGCCTTCCCTATCTTATTGTTATATTTATAAGTAATGCACAGATATATTTTATTGTTAATAAAATATAACAGAATTTTGTTTCTTCCTTTATCACCACCCTTCCCATATCAGGCCCCTCCCCTATTCTTGTCCCTGATCTTGTTCCTTTTCCAGCTGCATTTATGTCACTCATTTTCTGGATGTAGAGTCTGGCCCTGCTTCTACTCCACCTCCTCTTACGCACCTACACCAGCTTGAGCACCACAGATCACAATAAAGTGTTCCTCGGAGACACAACATGGAAAATAGGGAAGTGTGTAAGTGTTCTAGAGAAAAGAGAAAGCAAACAATGAAATAGAATGGGAGGCTGGAAGAGTCACTGGCCTGCGGGGTTGGATTCTAGGGGACTTGAAAATTGTTCCCACATTCTACCAAGTAGAAGGTTAGATAACAGGATTTTCACTTCCTCTGGACCATGAGTTTTCTTGTGAGTCATAGATTTGCATTTTAGGTTGTTGTCATCTCCGTGGTCAGCAAAGATGTGTCCAGGTTGATAGTTTCACTGTGACATTCTTCTGCCTTTTGTAACCTTACTAGGAAAAACAGGACAGTAGGAAATGGAGAAAGAAAATCCACAATAAAAACTTCCAGAAGCCTGAGAATACCCATCAGTCACCTGCAGCTCACCTCACTGGTTGAAATAACCAGTCACTGAAGATGTCCCAAATCAAGCTAAAAAGGACTAGGGATGGCAATCATGCTTAGGTAAATCTTGATGTTTTCCTAGGTCATGTTGGCAAGGAACAAAGAAAGAAGGTTGGAGACCAATTCTGCTGGCCAGAATGAGCTATTTGGGATTACAAGAGTTGTGATTCAGGTAGGGTTAATACTCAGTTCATTTTGTAGAAATAAAATACTGAGACCACTGGAATTGTAAACATTGACTAGATGTGTGGTGATATTAAGGAATTGTTTGATTTTTAAAAAAGGTTTGATAATGGTACTATAGCTTTCCTTTTTTTTTTTTTTTTTAAAAGATTTATTTTTTATTTATTTAATTCCCCTCCCCTCCCCCGGTTGTCTGTTTCTGTGTCTTTTTGCTGCGTCTTGTTTCTTTGTCCGCTTCTGTTGTCGTCAGCGGCACGGGAAGTGTGGGCGGCGCCATTCCTCGGCAGGCTGCTCCCTCCTTCGCGCTGGGTGGCTCTCCTTACGGGGCGCGCTCCTTGCGCGTGGGGCTCCCCTACGCGGGGGACACCCCTGTGTGGCACGGCACTCCTTGCGCGCACCAGCACTGCTCATGGCCAGCTCCACACGGGTCAAGGAGGCCTGGGGTTTGAACCACGGACCTCCCTTGTGGTAGACGGACGCCCTAACCACTGGGCCAAAGTCCGTTTCCCTATAGCTTTTCTTATTTAGAGGTACATACTGAAATATTTACAAATGAGTTAATATAATATATGGGTTTTGAGTTGACATAGTACAGGAAGAACACAGGTTATACTTCAATGAATAGTTGACTAAATAATATGGGCAGGAGAGAAGTGGGTGTTGGTATATGAAACAAGACTGGCCATAAACTGGTAATTGTTGAATTGGGTCATGAGTTCATGGTGGGAGTGGGAGATGGGCAGGTTGTACTATTCTATTTTTATATATGTTTGAATATTTTCATAATAAAATGTCTCTTTTTAAAATAAACTTAGAAAATAAAAAGTAAAGGGGAGAAAAAGGAATTCAGACATAACAAGCCTTGCTCAGGATGCAAGTGCTACTTAAGGTTTTTTTTAAGACAGGAATTGCAAATTCTATAAGAAGAGGGATCACTTTAGGAAAGTATGTGACTCAGAAACCATTAAAATAAAGTCTAGGAACTGTTTTCCACAGTTCTCTTCATCAGGTATTGGGGAACATTGACATAACAGCAAATCCTGGGGACTGAATAATTTTTAGTTGGTATAGGAGAAGTTACCTTGGGTCCCTCTAGTATTTGCAGCAGCATCAGTAAGAAATTGTAAGTGAAAATGAAAGCATATTTTGGTGCTGATGTATCAACATTTGGTATTAATGAGCTTTTGTGGCTGGTACTTGATGCCATGATAAATTCTACAGGAGTCTGCTGATCACAGGGAAGTATGGTGAAGCTAAAGGACAGATCCTTCCTGAAGATGTTTTCTTAACAGAGAACCAGCCCAATTTCTTTTTGGGGAGAAATAAGTTTACATTCCAGGTTATCGTGTCCAAGACTTTCCTACCCTCATAAAGTGCAGGTATAAAAAGGCTTAAACAGTTTTCCAAAGTAGATGCAGAGATCTAACAAGAGTGAACTATGGTTTACCAGTTGATTCCAGGCTTTGCTCAGATTGACTCGAAAGCCAGTAACGTATTTTCTGCTTATAGCATAGAATTTTTGACTGATTTATTTTTGCATTTGTTTGGTAAAATTTTATTGAAGAATACCATATGATCAGAAAAGAAAATTTTCATAGACACATAATACATATACAGTTAAGAACAAATATACATGCAAATCATAAGTGTGCAACTAAATAAATTTTTACAAATGTAACCATGTACCCTGTACCCAGATCAAGAAGAGCTTTACCAGCACCCCCAAAGACCCTTTTATGTCACTTTTCAGTCAGTATTCTTTCTCCAAGGGTAACCATTATCCTTATTTCTAATGCTATAGATTAGTTTTCCGTTTTTGAATTTTATATAATAGAGTTACACAGCATGTACTTTCAGTATCTGACTTCTTGCATTCAATAGTTTTTCTTAGATTATCCATGTTTTTCCTCCCAGTTACCATTGTTTATTCTAATCACTGTATAGTATCCATTGTTTTATTTATCCATTCTCCTGTTGATTGGCATTTGGGTAGTTTCCAGTTTGGGGTTATTAGAAACAGTATTGCCACAAATATTTCAGTACATACTTTTTGGTGAATGCATGGAAGCATTTTTTGTTATTATTATACCGAGGATTGAAATTGCTAGGTCATAGGGCATGCATATGTCACCTCCACTGGATACTCCCAAACAGTTGTCCAAAGTGTTTCTACAAATAAACACTCCAACCGAAAGTGAATGACAATTCCAATTGATCCACATGATTGCCAACACTTAGTAATTTTTGTTTTTAATTTTAGTCATTCTGATAAGTATATAATGGTATCTCATTGTGGTATTAATTTGCATTTCCTTAATGACTAATGAAGTTGAGTATCTCTTCATATGTCTTTTGATCATTTGAATGTACTCTTTTGAGGAATGTTCTGTAGACCTTACCTGTGATGTTTAAACTCCAGGAGGCATGGAGATATACTTCAGAAAGTATTTAAATTTTCCTAAAGTAGCATTCAAAATATTCCTCATATATTCATATATCTGAGGAGAAAGTCCATTGCTTTCATCAGATCCTTAAAGAAATCCTTCCAACCCTCCAAAATGTTAAGAACTACTGCCCTAAGGGGGAAAATGAAGAAAACTGTATGCATATACCAGTGGGCTCCATTGCAAACCCAATAGGAAGTGAGGTGTGTGGGGCACTGTGGGATTCCTGTGAATTAGATGCTTGGGCAACACCCACAGGAACAGTCTGTGGTCAATCCACCCCTTACTGTCCTTGCTGAAGAAAGGGTTGTGGTGAACCCTGAAGCCACTCAAGCTTACTAACTATTTTGTGCTCACATAGCTTGAACAGTAGCTATCGTTCCCTCTTAAGGGTAATTCTGAGGTAAACAGTAAACGCTTTGGGTTCACAGTATCTGCTGACCCTCAAATTTTCCAATGCTTCGTGAATACCCTAAAGGGTCCTGGGTCTCTCTGATGTTAAAAACACATGCTGAGAGTTCAGGAAACCCTGAGTTATTTCAGCACACCAGACCTCTAAGAGAAAAATGAAATGTAAAGTTTGAGGAAGATTTGCTTTGGCAGCCTATATCAGTGATTTATCCATCTCAGTGATTCATGCAGTCCTTGACACACTGACTCCAAGATGAAATGGAAGTGGTGAGAGTTTTCCTGGACTAATCCTTTTTCTCATACAAAGGTAACCAGGACATTTTGCCTACTGGGAAAAGAGTGGGAGAGGTGGTGTGTGCAACTAACATGAAGATGCTTTCAGAATAACAAGCAGGTTTTCATTTCCAAGACTGTGCTATTACATTCAAATGTACACAAATTTCTAGAAAGCACTTAAGCACCAAAAACTCGTTGTATAAGAACAATAATAACTATGAAACAGATCAGCATATAGATTGATAAGCTCTTGGAAGTTATAATGGGGTTCAAAGAGTTTAGCAACTCACTAAATAAGCATGTTTTTAAGAAGCGAACTGATTATAGTCATTTTGGGGACCTTTCTTACATGAAGATACACTCATGCTACTAGTCGAGAAGTAACAGAATATTCTAGTTGACTATCTATGGTTATTTTTATAGCATCTGATCAAGTCTGGGCGATCACCAATTCACTACTTAGCAGAATTAACACTCCTGAGTCTTAGATTGGCCTGATAAAGGGGGAGGCCCTTAGAGAAACAAAAATCCAAGCCTTTACTAGCGCTGAATCAGAATGAACCATCTACTACAGGATGCTTGCTATGCAGAAGTCACATAACTGCCCCATATCAATTTGGCCTAACTCAGAACAAGATGGCATGTCAAGCAGTTCCTTATACAGAATAGGTACTCAAACTTTGTTGGATGAATGGCTGCAGCAAATCAATGAATTTGAGCATGAAAACATGGGTGAGAAAATTTTCTGTAGACCTGGAGTTTCGTTTTTCATTGGAAAATAAAGGAGTATAGAACTTAACAGGTTATTTGGCATAACCAAATAATAATAGCTTGTATTGGAAAGTGGACTTGGCCCAGCGGTTTGGGTATGCGTCTGCCACATGGGAGGTCCGTGGTTCAAACCCCGGGCCTCCTTGACCCATGTGGAGCTGGCCCATGTGCAGTGCTGATGCGTGCAAGGAATGCCCTGCTATGCAGGGGTGTCCCTGCGTAGGGGAGCCCCACGCGCAAGGAGTGTGCCCCATAAGGAGAGCTGCCCAGCACGAAAGAAAGTGCAGCCTGCCTAAGAATGGCGCTGCCCGCATGGAGAGCTGACACAACAAGATGACGCAACAAAAAGAAACACAGATTCCCCTGCCGCTCACAACAACAGAAGTAGACAAAGAAGATGCAGCAAATAGACACAGAGAACAGACAACCAAGGTGGGGGGAAGGGGAGAGAAATAAGTAAATAATCTTTAAAAAAAAAATAAATAATAGCTTGTATTTTTGAACATTTTCTGTGAATCAGCTACTATTCTAAGCATTTTATATTTGTTAGCCCAATTCTCACAACCAGCCTATGAGATAGAAATTAAAATCCATTTTTACTGATAGAAAACTGAAATACCAAGAAATTAAGCCCCAAATCACAGAGCATGTTAAGTGGCAGAGCCTGGATTCAAACTCAGGAGGTCTTATTGCAGAACCTACTGTCTTAACCAGTGTTCCAAAATGCCTCTACTCATGCGCTGCAAGTGAAAGAGAGCCTTGTTTCAGAATCTACATTTACTTTGCAAGGCCATTTCAAAAGGAAATTTTCAGTGTGACAGAGATGCAGCACTGTACAGTGTCTTAGAGCATAGGTCCTCGGATCAAGGGTTTGAATTATGTCTCAACCAGTGACCCTGAGCAGGTTATTCAACCTCTCTAAACTGCCTTTAAAATGGAGATAATGGTGCTTTCTTTGGAAAGCATCTGAGGATTAGATGGAATAATCTCTGTAAAGCACTTAATATCTTTGGCACATTCACACAAAATTATCATCATTTTATATTCATTGAACATTTACTATGTACTTACTAAGTACCCAATAAATTTTAGGTAAAAGAATTCCATGTGCACAACAGCTCAAAATCTACTATATCTGGATCATTTTAAATTTTTTCTAACAATGAGTGTGTACTTACCACCCCTAAATTCAAGGACTTTGTAGAATAGTTCTCATTAGCTTCAAATCAATGGTTAATCTGAAAAGACTGTTTTTCTGAGAAAGACCTATTTCTACTAAGATGCCCTGAATCAGAGAGTTGAAGAGGCTAGACAATTAAACTTTCCTTATACTCACTCTCTGTTGATTATGAGTTAATATTACTAAGTGACCAGTGAGGAAACATCTCAAGACCTGCCTTGACCATTTCTTTCCATATGGAGAGATGGACTTACATCATCTTTGATTGTTGTCCTAACTTTCAGGCAGAGTTATGAGACTTCTATGGCAAGTAAGGATGAAGAAAGGTATAAATCAGAACTAGAGGGGCCAGAACAGCTCTACCACACACTTAAAGATATTGGCCAGTACTTCACCTTTGAATGTGTGCAGAGCTAGTGGTGTTTCGGATTCCAACTTGCAGTGACATTCAAGACATTCAAGAACTGTCACCTCTGAATGGGCACACCATAGCAGAGTTCTTTAGGTGGAAGCAATATGCAAGTTCTTTCATTTTAACTTTCAGAAAGGATTTTCCTATAATATGATATTTTATATAAAGATTATTTAATAAAATAGTCTTAACTATAACGATCACATTATCCAGCTGATAATGAATGAAAGCACATAGATTTTTTAAAAAACTAAAATATGGTGATTTACTGGTATGACAGTCATCAATAAACAATTATATTTATTCTCAAAAATATATTAATCTCTCCTGCTTTCAGCTTCACAATTCCTGGAGTCCATAATTATGACAAGAATTTTTTCCCCAAATAATGCCTACATTCTTAATTAATAATACCCTTATACGAAGACTGGCAAACCAGGGAAATTTGACTTTTTCTTTTCCCTTTCCTATAAATAGGATGGAAAACAAACTTGAGTGACTTTGTAAGGTCACAGAATAAGTCAATAATAAAAGTGGAACGGAGATGCTAAGAAATAGGTTTTTGATCTAATACCTTACGCCTTCATAAAAGCAACTTTCTGTGGACAGAAGGTGAGCAGCCTTGTTCCGGTGGAGCCAGCTGAGCGTGATTCACAGTGGTCAGGAGGGTACTGCATAAAGTTTCTGATATACCTCCCGCAGTTCATTTAAATTCTATTTCAACAAGTATATATTGAGCACTGACAAAGTACCTGATGCTATTCTATTTGTCTAAGCCAGTTGTCTTATCAAACAAATAAACAAAGTAGTCTATTTTGTCTATTTTAGTTCCAACCTCACCTTGGAAAATCAGCAAAAGAGTAGTCACTAAACCAAGAGAAGAAAAAATAACCCCTTGATCTGATTGTGGTATTTATTTGTAAGTAAGATTTGTTGCCATTGAGTAGATCAGGAAACACTTTCCACAATTGTGGGTATCATGAGCTAAAAAATGGTTTTTTTTTTTTTTTAGAAATTGGGGACCAATGTAAGTCAAGTAGAAAGAAAAACCAAAGAACAATACACTATCAACTATTACCATCAACACACCTAAGAAAGGTTTTTGTTTAACATCAAATAAGTAGCAAGGACATAATTTTTCATCCTTATCAGAATAAAGGAAAGTTATTACATGGATTAAATTTAGCTTTGTGAAAGAAAACTCAGTACATCTTATATGTTCTTCTCATTTCAACATGGATCAGAGAAAACCTTGTCAGTCTTGTACATCTTTGCAAATAGGAATTTAGATACCATTCATGTCAATAAATTTCAGTATCCATGATATAAGTGAGGGCTAAGCAAAGAGAAGCTGTGGCCACACACCAGGAGCAGGCTTAAAGGATGCACAGTTTTGGCAAAAGGGACACTTGGCCTGCTTATCAGACCTTGGACTCTTCGGTGATGCCATCAAAGGCAGGTGGCTCTTTTTGCCAGAAGCATCCTCTGTGGCCATGAAGATCGGTAACAGTGATCTTTAGTACTGTGATTCTTTATTCACTAACTGTGCTATTCTTGGAGTAAAAGTTCGGTAAATTTGGGATCTATCTCAGCCTCATTCATGTAGTTACCAAATTATAAAGTCTATATTAACTTCACTCGGGACAGCAGTTCTAAATCTTTTTTTTGAGTCATAAACTTCTTTGAGAATCAGATGAAAGTTATGGCTCCTTCGTGCTGTGTGTATGTAACCTTGGGCAGGTCATGTAACCTCTCTCTGCTGCTTTGTTCTAAAGGCAAGAGTTATTGTAAGGATTAAATGGGGTAAACATGTTAAGAATTTTAAGACAGCATGACACATGACATTCCATAAATTTTTTCAAATATTTTTATATTATTGTTTTTGCCACTATTTAATTGAAAAGTTGATTGTAGAATATTTTAACAGCAAGAAAAAGAACTGCTGAATAATCTAGTGTTCTTTTGATCTACCATTAAATTGTAGTTCCCTTAGACTCATCTCTATCAAAAAAAGGCAGAATATAAATCAATTGAATCATTCTCCTTCTTAAATCTTATAGCACTCTCAGAAAAACCTATCTGGGAAGCAGATTTGGCTCACCTGATAGACTGTCTGCCTACCACATGGGAGGGCTAGGGTTCAAACCCAGGGCCTCCTGACCTGTGTGGAACTGGCCGCCACGCAGTGCTGATGAGTGCAAGGAGTACCGTGCCATGCAGAGGTGTCCCCCGCATAGGAGAGCCCCATGCATAAGGAGAGCACCCCATAAAGAGAGCCACCCTGTGCAAAAAAAGTGCAGCCTGCCCAGGAGTGGTGCCACACACATGGAGAGCTGACGCAGCAAGATGACGCACAAAAAAGAGACACAGTTTCCCAGTGCTGCTGACAAGAATACAAGCGGACACCGAAGAACACACAGCAAATGGACACAGAGAGCAGACAACTGGGTGGGGAGGGAGCAGAGGGAAGGGGAGAGAAATAAATTAAAAAAGAAAGAAAGAAAGAAAAACTTATCTGATCTTCAAAAAATCCACATCCAGATCATACACATGCATGCATACAGACACAGAAAAGTATCATTTTTAATTAGATCCTTTAAGCATTTCAGTAATTAGACTTCCTAAGATGAGTTTCACTCCTTAAGCCAAATTATATTTTAGTGAAAACAGTGCTATTGGCAATATGGAATGTTGCTCAAAGCATGGGACTTGAAGGCAAACTACTGGTCAAGCATCAGTTCTATGATCATGTTCAATTATTTATTCTTTCCAATCTTGTTTCCTCATCTACAAATGGGGATAACAGTAATACATGCTTTATTGATCTGAGGCTGGAATTAAATGAGATGTTGTATGTAAAATACTCAGCTCAGTATCTGGCATCTAGTAAATGTTCATTATATTTTAGCTATTATTTTTCAGTACAGATATTGTATTTTTCATCTCTAGAAGTTATATTTGGTTCTTTTTATATCTTCTAGTTATATCTTTGTAATATTTATGTTTTCCTCTAAATGCTTGAGCATATGGAGAATATGATAGTTGCTTAACATCCTTATTTGTATGTTCCATCATCTTTGTCATTTCTGAGTCTGTTCCTACTAATTGATTTGGTTCCTAGTTTTGAGTCATATTTTCCTGATTTTTTGCTTTCCTGGTAAATTTTTATTATATGCTGGGCATTATAAATTTTTTGTTGCAGATTGCTGGGTTTTGTTGTAGTCCTTTAAGGAGTGTTGGTTTTGATCTGGCATGCAGCTAAGTTGGTTAGAATCAGCTGGGTCCTTTCAAAGCTTGCTTTTAAACTTTTTAGAATGGGTTCAGGGAGCCTTTGGGCTACAGCTAATTTAGGCATTTAGCCCCCTCCTAAGCAACATCCTTCTGGGGATTTTACCTTATGCCTCCTGTGTCACGAGTTCTTTCCACTGTGACTGGTGGGAACACCAACTATTCCCAGTTCTGTCTGTCTCCCTACTCCTTTCCAGCCATTCTGTCCTCAGTCTCAGGTAGTTTACTTATGCATGTGGAGATCAGGTCATAGCCAAAGACTGGAGGGGACCCTTCTGCAGATCTCCAGAGTGCTCTCTTTTTCTTCCCTCCCTCCCTCACTCTCATTACTTTCTCTCGTCTCCCTCCCTCCCTCCCTCTCTTTCTCTGTACAGCGCCCTCCTCTCCAGTACTGTGCACCACACCTTCTAGCTCTATTGGCCTACCTGAACTCTACTTCTGTCTCCTTCACCTCAGCAAGACCACTGGACACTGGGTTGTCCTTCCCTGCACTGCAGCCTGGAAACTGACTTCAGTTGTTAAGCTGGTGTAATCATAGGACTCACCTTGTTTGCTACTCTTCTCTTTGGAATCACCATCCTGTGCTGCGTACTCCCAATATTTGGAAATTGTATCAGATATTTTGTCCAGTTTTCTATTTTATTTAGGTAGAAGAGTAAATCCAGTCCTTGTTACTCTTTCTTGGCCAGAATTGGAGGTCCTTGGCTATTAATGATCTCTGTGAATGTCAATTTTAGGGGGTGAAAGAGTCCTCAGCTACAAACCAGATTATAGGGAATAACAAATGTTGTATATCACAGACCATACAGGTTTGTACATGAGGTTATAAAATGAGATTAACATACATGGACCAATCTAAGTCTGCAGTATCTTGCTTTTCATTTTATTTTTCCTTTCTTATAACATTTGGCTTTTGGATTATTGGCACTGACCAATCATTATGTAAAAGCCACAAATTAGGAAGCATTCATATAATTGAAAATCCTATTTAAGATGTGATTAAGGCTTTAGTGGTTGACTTGGTAAATTAAACTTTTCCCTAAAGAATTTTTGATTTTCTTTTATTTTTGTTTTACTATGAATATTAACACCACGTAATCCTCCGAATATTGAAAATTATATTGCTCTTACTAAATACATTGCATAGTTTATCACGCATATGAAGCTAAGGTATGGGGCCCTCTCCATCCAAGGTTTTTTGTTTTTGTTTTACAGCCACATGCTAATATTGAGCATTATCTCATTTTTCAGTATCGAATGAACTTGTGTGGTGTGTTTGTGTGCAAGTGTATGTGGGTATGTGTATGTATATATGCATGAAACAGACAGAGAGAACATGTGCACATGGCAGGCAGTGGATCGAACTAAACTTTTTTTTTTTAGATTTATTTTTTATTTATTTCTCTCCCCTTCCCCCCTGTTGTCTGTTCTCTGTGTCCATGTGCTGTGTGTTCTTCTGCATCTGTTTGTATTATAAGGCGGCACTGGGAAACTGCATCTCTTTTTTGTTGCCTCATCTTGCTGTGTCAGCTCTCCATGTGTGTGGTGCCACTCCTGGGCGGGCTGTGCTTTATTCACACGGGGCAGCTCTCCTTGCAGGGTACGGTCCTTGCACATGGGGTTCTCCTAAGCAGGGGTGCTCCTGCATGGCATGGCACTCCTTGCGCATGGCAGCACTGCACGTGGGTCAGCTCACCACATGGGTCAGGAGTCCCTGGGTATCAAACCCTGGACCGTCCATGTGGTAGGTGGATGCTCTATCAGTTGAGCCATGTCTGCCTACCCTGAACTAAACTTATTTAAGTAAGTATTTTATTCTTGTTAATGTGGTGTTTAATTTACAGACCACGGATTATAAATCCAAAATAGGAAATTGAGGCATTCAGGTTTAACAAAAATTACCCTAAGAATTTAATCACTGCATTTGGAAGCATATAATGTGTACTACTTTGAGTAAGATGACTCTACAAAATAATCATTACATAGAAGTTGTTCAAATGAGAAACATCATCCAAATTCCCAAGCTATAGCATACACATCTTATAAAAATTACTCTTAAATCTTACATTTCCCCTTTGAGACATTTATTGTTACTGGGGAGGGCAGTAATTTTTTTATTCCTAAGTCTGTCTTCTATTAAACTAGAGAACTCTATAAATCAATAATAACCTTTCCGATATCAACCTCTTCATAATTATGTCCTCCTAATCCAGGTAATTGTTTGCATACTTTATACAGAAATAAATGGGGGAAAGCATGTGTTTGGCTTGATTTGGAGGGATATAAAGATTTAGATTGTTTTTCAGCATTTGTGAAGTTTGTCTTTATCCTCTTTTATATTATATTTGAAAAATTAATTTATTTCATACAGAGAAACAAATAGATTAGGTGATGCTATGCAGCTCTGCAAGGAAAAAATGCCTTTTAGGACCTAATATGGATTTTATCACAATGTGGTTTCCATTAAATATAATACTACACAACCAGTGAGTTTAAAGAAATGCTTGATTTTGGTCAAATCAATCTCTAGGTATCTTTCTGATGCTTCTGCAACATTTCCCAACAGGAAGTGGCTAAATTTCCAAACAGGAGTGATTTCAGATTAAGAAACAAAATCAGGCATCTTGAAAGCTCCTCTCCATTTGTAGAATGAAATGACAGCAACCAGAGAGGCCTGGGTTGTTTCCCTAGATGTGTACTCTGGGTGCCAGCCATCTGTGTTCATTTAGATGGTGTGTGTGTGTGCGTGCGTGTGTGTGTGTGTTTGTGTGTGTAGGTGGAGAGGGGAGCCAGGCACAGATCTCAGGTTGCAGGTTTGAGTGTGGGCTCTGATACAGAATGAAACCTTCTGCCTTGTGCTTCTCAAACAAGACCCCTCATCTGCTGGTCCCTCCAGAGAAGTAATTTCACCAGTACCAGCTGCAAGGGGAATGTTTTGTGTTTTCTTTATTCAAAGTGAAAGATGTTAAACAGAAATTTTCAGAAGCCCTTTTGTTTAGGAAAGGGGAAAGGAAGATCACGGAAACTGGAAAACATCCATGAAATTAGCCCCAAATCATTGCCAATACCGATCCATTTCCTGACAAGCTGTCTATCAGCCAGGCCACTACAATGGTTTATTCAGGGCCTCCTGGGGCTGACAGTGAAGTTACGTTGCTAATTAAATATTAGTGCAATTGTGGATGTTTTTGAGTTCTAACTTTCATAACTGCAATAGTGTATAGGAGAGCACTTTACTATCCAGAGTCCTCAAACACTTTGTTAATACGCCTCTCTTACAGATTAATTTAAGAGAAATTGAGAGTAACATCCATTTAAAGTAAAGGCCTCTGAGTGTCTATTGACTCATTAAGGGCAACAAGAGGGAAGAGAACAGAAAGTAGGCAGGCACTCAGCCATGCCAGCTCCAAATTTGGTATTTATTTGTGAAAAACCTATCAAAATACAATGACTATAAATAGAAGATGGAAATGAGCTAATTTGACTGTATGATTTTATTTATTCATTATTCATAACCAAAAAATTGTAGCTGCCTTTAATTGATATATTCATCTTTAAATTTCTCAATATCTCTGTGGCCTGAAATATCATTGTAATATTCTTGCAACGTTGCATTCTTTGCCAGCCCCCCCCCCCCCAACCAATCTCTTTTAAATTTTCTCAATCTCTATCTTTACCTCTCTCAGTTTGTCTAGCTCTTGTTCATCTGACTTTTTTGGGACAAATTCTGTTCTTAAACATGTATTGGCCCATGCTGGAGTTCTAACACCCATGTCTTTTTTTTTTTTTTGTCTTTATTTTTTTAATGTTACATTAAAAAAATATGAGGTCCCCATATACCCTCCACCCCCCTCAACCCACTCCTCCTATAACAACAACCTCCTCCATCATCATGGGACATTCATTGTGATTGGTGAATACATCTCTGAGCACTGCTGCATCACATGGTCAATGGTCCACACTATAGTTTACACTCTCCCCCAGTCCACCCAGTGGGCCATGGGAGGACATACAATGTCCGGTAACTGTCCCTGCAGTACCACCCAGGACAGCTCCAAGTTCTGAAAATGCCCCCACATCACGTCTCTTTCTCCCACTCCCTATCCTCAGCAGCCACCATGGCCACTTTTTCCAAATCAATGCTGCATTTTCTTCGATTACTAATCACAATAGTTCGTGAATAGAATATCAGTAAGTCTACTCTAATCCATACTCTATTCCTTCATCCTGTAGACTCTGGAATGGTTGTGTCCACTCCACATCTATATCAAGAGGGGGCTTAGATTCCACATGGATGCTGGATGCAATCCTCCTGCTTTCAGTTGTAGGCACTCTTGGCTCCCTGGTGTGGTGGTTGACCTTCTTCACCTCCATATTAGCTGAGTGGGGTTAAGTCCAATAAACCAGAGTGTAGGAGTTGCTAGTCTTTTGAGGCTCAGGGCCTGGCTATCATATGGTCAGTCCAGAGATTCAGGTCCCCTGGGTATATATTAAACCCCAGCACCAACTACAGGTCCGATAAAAGTAACAGGAGAGGCTTGTGGACAAAGATCACATCTGAGTCCAGCTCCATCACACAGAAACACAAACTCCAAAGTAGGGCCAACTGACATGGCACTGAACTCCATCTGCCATGACCATAGAATGTGTAACATCCATGTCTTAATGCAAAAGGAGGGCATACCAGATGCTAGGGATAACCTTCTGGATGTCACACCAGTTTATGGCAGTAGGATTTGCATTTCTAAATTGGTGTCAAATTATCCATTTATGAAATTATCATCAAGTGTGAAACTGCTTTCTCAAGCCTTTCTCAAGGAGAAAAATTTCTATTTATTAATTGGAATTGTAAGCCCATTTTGAAAATAGCCCTCACACTTAGTAATAGTAAGAACATTTCGTATTTCCTAGACTGGTGCATATTTAGGATTCAGATATCTGAATCATTAGGAGAAGAGGGGGAACATTTATTGAACATGTTACATACTTTGGGATGTATTTAAAATGAGAAACAGGTTCACCTATGTAGCATTTCTCTCGAAAACTCACTAGACTTCATTTGCACACACAATGCAAAAGATGAATAAGAAAAGATTTAAATAGCTGCATTCTTGCTATTTTGGAATTTGACGATTTCTATGAAGGAGTTCTTCCTGGGTGCAAAGCATTTTCTTCCTAAGGGCTCTGATAAAAATCTGCCTCCACATTTTGCAATTTTTGTGTTCTGCCACTTATTTTTAGTTCATAAACTAGGAAGCACGTATCTGCCAAGAATCATAAGATTCTCACAAAATTGCAGGACAAAGATCCTGTAGTCAAGAAACTTAGCATGTGATGGGGGGAAGCAAAAACTAATAAACATAGGAAATACATGGAGAACCTATATGTTTTGAAGTGGAATAGGAAATGGCTTTGCAAGGATATTAGGTGGTTCGAAAGTAATAGCACAGATCTGGGAAAGAGATTGACTTGTAAGACTAATAATGAAGAGAGTTTCTGGAGCAGAGAAGAATGCAGGGAAGTGTGAAGTATAAAATAATGTGGCATGATATTGTAGGTTGAACAGTGCCCCCCGCCAAAAAGATATTCTCAGCCCTAACTCCTGGTCCCATGAGTGTAAGCCTAGTTGGTAAAGATGCTTTTAGTTAAGATGAAGCCAAACTGGATTAGGCTGGGTCCTAATCCAATATGGCTGATATTTTTACATGGAGAGGAGACTGGACACAGACAGAAAGACAATGGCCATGTGATGAAGGCAGAGACTGAGTCATGGCACAAGCCAAGGAATGCCATGGATTGCTGGCAAACCCCCACCAGAGCTCTACAAACATCAGGGAAAGCATGGCCCTACTAATAACACCTTGACTTCAGACTCTAACCTCCAAAGCTGTAAAACAATAAATGTCTCTTGTTTTAAGCACTGATTGTGTGCTGCTTTGTTATGACAGCCTTGGCAAACTAAGATAAGATGGGATCACTAACTGAGAACCTTTAAAGTCGAACAAAGGAGCCTGAAGTTCATGCCACTGTAGACTCCTGTGCAGGGAGTGACAGGATGAAATTGGTGTTTTAGGGAAATCACTCTAACAGTGGTATAGGAGGGTTTGGTAGTGAAAGAGTGTGTAAGCATGGAGCTGTATCAGGCAGCTGTTGCAGTGATCCAAAATGATCAGACCTAGGCTAAGGTCACGACACAGTTAATGCAAGAGATCCAATCTGGATACATGGAGGAAATGGACAATGGTATATGGCAACACATTAAATATAAAATAAGAGGAGCATGATGGCAAAGAGTCCAAAGTGATCTTAAAATTTCAAACCTGGGAAACTCAGTGAAATGAGAACTTTGGCAACTTTGATGGGAAAATACTCTCTTTTATTGTAAAAAATTATATGACTGTTCAGTAGGTTCAGTTAATATTAGTGAAAAAAATCACTCTAAGATTTGAACTTTTTCCCTCAACAGAATTAGACTTGAGATATAGTAATGTGCATCTTTTTTGTCAAACTGACAATAACTTCAAAGAAGAGAAAGGGTGGCTGTCAGGGAGCAAAGAAATGCCAAGCTCATGTAGGAAGGGCTGAAATACACCAAACGCACCGTTAACACTGGGCTGCCTGGAACTGGCAGCTGTGCCCTGCTGCATATGCCTCTTGTCCAAGGTCCAGAAACATTGGTCACATAAACTTGATTTTGTTTGATTCTTATCTTAAAGACTCTTTATAAATAAACTATTAAAATGTGAGAATAATAAACTATTAAATGTGAGAATTAAAGTAGAATTTCTAAGTTCTCAGGAAGCTGGGCAGTTGGTTTGCCTCTCAGGGCAGTTCATTAGTAGAGAAGTAACCAGCCTTACTAGAAGGAAGACAATGTCATGTTCAAGAGCTGTCACTACCACTGGTAATAAAAGAGAATTTGGAAACTATTGTAACTACTGGGTACGTAGTTATAATGATTTTTAAATCATTACAAGTGTTACAAAAGCACCTAGATATTTTCATAACTTCTAAACATTGTCATTTTAATGCTTTATAAGAAGGAATCTTCTATTAAAGAGTGTCAGATCTAGAAATACAGTAATGAGAAAATACTTCCAAAATTAAATAGTGACCAACTCTCTTGGCATTTTAATAAAAAAGAGTTGGGAAGTAGATGTGGCTCAACTGATAGAGCATCCGCCTACCATATAGGAGGTCCAGGGTTTGGTACTCAGGGCCTCCTGGCCCACGTGGTGAGCTGGCCCATATGCCACGCACAAGGAGTGCCATGCCATGCAGGGGTGCCCCACGTGCAAGGTGTGCATCCAGCAAAGAGAGCCCCTCTGTGTGAAAAAACCAAAGCCCGCCCAGGAGTGGCGCCACACACATGGAGAGCTGATGCGGCAAGATGACACAACAAAAAGAGACATAGATTCCTGGTGCCACCTGACAAGAATGCAAGTGAACACAGAAGAACACACAGCAAAGAACACAGAGAGAGCAGACAATGGGGGGAGTGGGAGGAAGGGGAGAGAAATAAAAATAAATCTTAAAAATAAAAAAGTGTTGCAGAATGCAGACACATCAATGCAAAGCAGGGTACATGGATTCAGATAGGTTATCAATTACATTGTAGCCCTCATATCAACATTTAGAAACTGTAAAGTACCTCAGAGATCATTGTTAATAGAGTGGCGACCAGAATTCAGGGCTCCCTAATTCTGAGTTCAGTACATGTCCCACTCCATATCCTGCTGCTCCATGATATCACAGAGTAGTGTCCGTAGAAACCCCCTAAGGCCCGTACATAATAGTGGCTTATCAGAGCCAGCATAGAGTCATTTGAACAACTCTAAACATAGTTCTCAGTTGCCACCTCCTCCAAGACAAACCCTGTCAGTCTTTGATTTCCAGTTGTATTTAACACCCTTTTCTTCATCCGGTTGCGGGGGCGATAGCCCAACCCCCACTACCAACCCTGTGACCAGCAGCCTCTCCAACCCTGAGGTTCAGACCACAGTTATCTGGTCTCCTACTGTGCATCACCAACATTTTAAAGAGACATGCCTGTGGTCCTAATTCATCTAAAACAATCATTTACACTGTACACAATTCACAACCCTAGGGAGGCAGTTTAGTAATTTAGCATTTTTGTTTCATGTGAAAATATTATTTCTAGTTCATAATGGGGAGTTCTGAAACACTGTTTCTTATCATTAAAAGCTTTCAGAAGTGTGTTCTGAGCTCTTCATAGGTGTGTTCCCTATAAAATGCCCTGAGGAACAGCATATGGAGCTTTCTGCAAAGAAATACCACTACTATCTTCTGCAGCTTAAGGATAAAAGTCTTTAATTTAGAGCTGAATTAGTCATATAAATAAACATTTGAAAGTCCTTGGATTGTGAAGTTATGTTTAGGAAGCTTTTAAGATAAATAAGAGGAATGTTTTCTCTCTGTGATGACTGTGAATTTGAAGAAGATAACAGACAGGTACATGGATTCAAGAATTTTATGAAGTTTTTTTCTACCATACTCTGTGGCTGGCTCTTCCCTGAAGTTAGGTAACATATGGTTCTTACCTGCAGAGATCTTACAGTCCATAAGGACCCCATCTCCAAAGAGTTTTTGATTTAGTTGGTCTTTGGTGAACCTGGGCATCAGTCATTTTATAAAAGCACCCCAGATGATTCTAATGTTTGAGAACCTTCACTCTAGTGTGGTGGTTTTCAAAGGCTCCAGACCAGCAGCATTAGCATCAACTGGGAACTGAAAACAAATGCACATTCCCAGGCTCCACACAGACCTGTCTAATTAGAAACTCTGGAATCAAAGCCCAGCAGTTTGTGTTTTAACCAACCCTCCACATGATTCCTATGTTGCTAAAGTTGAGAACCACTGCTCTGGTTGATAAGGGAGGGTCTGGAGCAATGGAATGTGTAATCAGCAAGCAGGAATGCAGCATTAGGCAGGAATATTTTAGAAAGTAAAGGATGCATTATTCTCAGGAGTGGCCCTGTGACAGTGCATCTGAGAAACTTACCACCATGTTTGGCATTGCATAGAGGGGAAGGTGTGTCCAAACAGCCATCTTCCAAGTGCAATTTTTTAAGAAAAGCTGCTTTCAAATTTGGGAGGCCACCCTTATAATTTTGTCACTGATGCTATTTTCAAATAATTCTATTGGGGTATGCAGCTACCCACTTGGTCTCTATATTGGTTTGTATCTGTACATAGACAAGGAGGCAAAGACCTACAGCAATCTGAATACTTGAGATTGAACATTTCATTGAGGCCAGCTGGTGGGAGCTGTGGACTGCACAATAGTAGCTTAACCTCTGGAGGGGCTGGAAACTAAGGTCAGCCACATGACCAGTCAGCTGTGCCTAAGTGACCAACCCTCTGTAAAATCCCTGGACACCAAGGTTTGGATGAGCTTCTCCAGTTGGCAACACTCAATGTTTGTTGTCATATGTAACTAGAGAAATAAGCCTTGTCTTCATGACTCCACCAGGAGAGGATAACAGGATGCTCGCGGGTGGGCCTCTCCTAGACTTGCTCTATGCATCTCTTCCCATTATTGATTTTAATCAGTATCCTTTCACTGTAATAGACTGTAACCATTAAGTTTAACAGCTTAGCAAATTATTGAACCTGAGAGTGGTCTTGAGGACCTCCTCAATTGCAATAATGTAGAGATTTAATTTGATGAAATCTTCAAATCAGAGATTTTCTTGTTATCTGACTTAGAAAATTCAAAATTGTCACAAGAAAAGAGATGCAGAAAGGAAGCAAAGTAAGAAGAAAAAATCTGATCATAATTAGGATTGAGTTTTGAACTTGATTTCAAGCTTCTTTAATAAAGTTTATCAAAGAAAGTTAATGATTATACACATTACACAGGATATGAAAATTATTATCCCTGAAATAAATATGCTAGTCTTTGATTAAAATAGTTATATTACTCTTGCTTCAGAGACTAACTAAAAGTGTGTATTTTTAAGTTTTTACCTTACAAAATTTCAAAAAAACTAAATATGTGCCTTATACATACTGTTTTCATTTTCATATTATTTTCCTCTCCAGTTTCTCCTCTATCCTTATTTATTTATTGTTTCACACAAAATAGGTTTATGAGAAAAAGTTTTTTTTTTCAACAAAAGAGAAGCAATCTTTAAGGATGTGGACATCGGTTAGGAGAAAAACTAGAAATCAAGTAGAAGAAAATGAAAAGAGGAAAATGATGGAATTTTGACTTCAATGATGAAGTAACTGGGTCCCTTTACCTTTTCTTTTACCCACAGCCAAAATAACAAAATGGGCCAAGAAATTTTATTTGGGCATGGTATTCTGCTCTTTGCCATAGTTAGACTATGTGAGGTTGTAGTAAATCACCAAGGAAAGGAGAAACTGGAAAAGTTGTGCTAAATGGAAATTTTGGTCAAATCTGCACGAGTAGCACTTGATACAAACAAACAAACAAACAAACAAACAAAAATAGCTGGTTTATTTTCAGAAATGAATGTTTTAAGGAACCCATGTAAAATTTTATATTTGTTTGCTTGATATTTATGCTTTAGACCTGGAGCAGAAAGCCTTCTCTGGCAACACTAATAAGATCCTTTCTCCAGTTGCTTTCATTGTAGCCACATACTCAGCTCAACTTTCTCTTATGCCATTATGGTTCTGGTAATATATTTATTTGCAACTTGAGCTACCATTTCCAAAAACTTTAATGTAAAAAGCCTAATTTTTTATAACCCTTTTCTCTCACTTCATCTCAGTTTGAAAAATACCCTGACAGAATAGTTAAATTGTCCTCAGCTCTAACCAGCACTGACAAAATTATTGAGTAATTAGCTATTCAATAATTACTATTCATATCTATTCAAAGCAACATTATTTATAATAGCAAAATGTGAAAGAAACCCAAGTGTCCATCAATTGATGAATGGAAAAATGGGGTATATACACAATGGAATATTATTCAGCTATAAAAAGAAACGAAGTGCTCATATATGTGACAACATGAATAAACCTCGAAGATACCATGTTCAGTGAAATAAATCAGACACAAAAGGACAAATATTGTATTTTCATATATGGAATACTTAGAATAAGCAAATTCTTAGAGAGAGAAAGCAGAATAGTGGTTACTAGGGACTTGAGGAAGGTGAGAGGAGGGAGTTGTTACTTAATGAGTACAAGTTTCAGTTTGGGATGATGAAAATTTTCTGGAAATAGATAATGGTGAAGGTTACACAACATTGTCAAGACACAATGTTACCAAACTGTATACTTCAAAATGGTTAAAATGATTTTTATGTTATATATATTTTACCACAATAAAAAATGCTTATGAAAGGCTTTATGCAAAATAAGAGCTCAAAAAAGTTAAAAAGGTTATTAAGTAGACAAAGTTTGTCTTTGCAGTCCCCATTTCCTCTCTGTTTTGGTTCCTCATCCCAGTACCCATGCACTCAATCAGACCCATGGTTTCTCAGGTAACCCCGATATGGGGCTGTTCCCTATGGTGGTTTGAAGTTTGGTGTACCCCAGAAAACATGTTCTTAAATCTTATCCACACCTATAGGTGTGGGTAAGACCTTTTGATGAGGTTACTTCAGTTAAGGTGTGTCCCACCTCAACCAGGATGGATCTTAATCCTATTACTGAAGTCCTTTATAAGATAATGAAATTCAGACAGAGAAAGAAAGCTGCTGGAAGAAAGAAAGTGAAATCAACAAAACCGAGAAGAGAAGGGAGAGACCAAGAGATGCCGCCATGTGCCTTGCCATGTGACAGAGGAGCCAAGGTCACCGGCAGCCAGTCCCAGAATACCCCAGAATACAGTCTTCAGGGAGAAGGCATGACCTTATGATGCCTTGGTTTGGACATTTCCTGGCCTCAAACCAAGAGCAAGTAAATTCCCCTTGTGAGCAGTCTAGGAAACTAAAACAGTCCCCATCCTCCAGATTTTCCTTCTTTTCTCACATCTCAGTGTGTATCAGTTCTATGGATTAAGACCTTGCTCTTCCTAAGTTAACAACAACTAAAGTTAACTGAGAGGTTAATGATTATTATTTGTTAAATAGCTGAGGTTACCCTTACTCGATAAAATAATCTTCCCACCCAAATTAAGTGCAGATATTTTCTTAATGATAAATATTTCATACTCTTTCAGTAGCAGTGTCTGTCCAGTCATAGCATGGGGCATCTATTTGCCTGGAGTCCTTATGTCTTCTGAACCAGAGTCTCTGGGCTTGGGACTTGGGAATCTGCATTTCAACAATTTTTCCAAGCAACGTTTTTGTACCATGAAGTTTGGGAATTTCGGTTGTTATAGAAAGAGCCTGGATTCATAGTCAGCAGGCCTGCATTTTAGTCTTTTCTCCCCCATGTCCCATGTGGTCTTGAGCAGTTCATAACACTTGCTTTGGGACTTAGTTCCTTCACTTTAAGGAAAAGAGTAATACTTGCCTTATCTATCTTAGATAGTAGTTTATTAGTCAGTCAAAGGGGTGTTGATGCAAAATACCAGAAATTGTTTTGTTTTTATAAAGGGTATTTATTTGGGGTAGGAGCTTACAGATACCAGGCCATAAAGCATAAGTTACTTCCCTCACCAAAGTCTATTTTCACTTGTTGGAGCAAGATGGGTGCTGACATCTGCAAGGGTTCAGGCTTCCTGGGTTCCTCCCTTCCAGGGTTTTGCTTCTTTCTGGGTTCAGGGTTCCTCACTTCCAAGGGCTCCAGCATAAGGCATCAGCAATCAAACTCCAACATCAAAAACCCTCAACTCTGTCCTTTGCCATGCCTTTTATCTCTGAGTCCCCATCCACCAAGGGGTGGGGACTCAACACCCTAATGACATGGTCCAATCAAAGCTCTAATCATAACTTAATCATGCCCAGGTACAGACCAGATTATAGACATAATCCAATATCTATTTTTATAATTCATAACTATATCAAACTGCTGCACTCCACCCTCTGAATTCCAAAAAGACATTACAGTATTTGAAAAAACCTTGAATCAGTAACAATTCAAGTAATAAAACATACCACAATCAGTTTAAAGAAATACAGTTTAGGAAGCAGCTATGGCTCAATCAATTGGTTGGGTTCCTGTCTACCATATGAGAGGCCCTGGGTTCATGTCCTGGGGCCTCCTACTGGAGGCAGGCTCTGCCTGTAAGTGCTGCAGAGTGCCACCCAGCCCTCAGGCACAATAGAGAGCTGACTCAGCAAGGTGACACAAAAAGGCGGGGGGGGGGGGGGGGGGGGGGGGCATGATGAAAAAAAAAAGGTAATACAGTTTGTCTGAGGGCAAAGTCCTATCTGCTACAGACCACTGAAACCTACAAAACAATTTATCTGTTTCCAATACACAACTGGACAGACAAAGAATAAACATTTTCATTATAATAAGGAGAAATTGGGAAGGAAACATGAGTCATAGGACGTCTAGAGTTCAGGAAACCTGTAGGGCATCCTCTATTTGATTTCAAAGTTTGAGAGTCATTCTTAAGATGATGGTTTCTTCTCCTTGGGACCTTATGGGAATTACCCTTTCCACAGTCTTGCCCATTGACCATTTTCTTGGTTCCACCCTCATCAAGCATCTGGGTGTCAACCAAGCCCCAGACCTCTCCCTCCAAGAGTTTTGGGATGATTGCTACACCTTACCCAATCTTTGGGTTAGAGTCTTAAGCCCCCTAGTACAGTGATGTGAAGACAACATTCCCCCTAACCTTTGGCATACAGACTCAGCCCTCTCAGAGCAAGGAGTTGACCACCTGACCTTCTCTAACCTTTGGGGGACAGGTCTACCCCTCTCAGACCTGTGGGGTGCTGACCTTAACTGCCCTAATCCTTGGGGAATGTGCTCCACCCTCTCTGCACCCTGGGGCAGCAAAACTCTCCCAGAACATTGAACAGGAACATATACCCTCTTCAACTGCTGGGGCAAACTCACCCTCTCTGTACCACATGGGTGGGGTTCCTCTCTTGGCCCCAGGTGATGTCCTAATTCCAGATCTCAGCTTCCATGGTTTTCTTCTTGAAGTCATTTTCCCTTCAATCTCTCCTTTCCATGTCCCTTTTATTCCAGGCTCACAGTGGTTTTGTTCATACAGCTCTCTCAAAAAGTCTGTTGGTTTAGTGTGAAAGCAGCAGGAGTCCAAGCCATCAGACAGTAAGACCGTCCACAAGTCTTTCTGAGATAACTGCATCTTCAATCCTGATTTACAAGTGCCAAGTTTAGTTAAGTCCCCCAATGGGACACTTTCATCTGGGAACTTGATTTTCAGAGGTTTGGAATTTTCAAAATCTGTTTCTGTTTTCTTTGTTCCCCACAGTTCAGTCCTCAGCATCTCTCTCTCATCTTGCATTTTGCTATAAGCTGCAAGCAGAAGCCATGCTGCATTCTCTGGGCTTACTTTGGAAATTTCTTCAACTAAATGCTCAGGCTCACCATTTTCAAATTCTGCTTCCATAAAACAACAAGAGTTAATCTTGCTAAGTTCTTTGCAACTTTAAAACATGGATCACCTTTCCTCCAGTTTCCAATAACAGTTTCATCATTTACTTCTAAGGCATCATAAAAAGTCTCTTTAGCATTCATATTTCTATCAACAGTCTCATCAAAGTGATCTAGGCCTTTTCCATCAAGTATCTCACAATTCCTCCAAAAAATACCCCTTACCCATTTACAAAACCATTCCAGCATTTTGGTAATTGCAAAAGCACTTCCCTACTCCTCGGTGCCAAATTCTGTATTAGTCAGCCAAAGGGGTACTGATGCAAAATACCAGAAATTGTTTGGTTTTTATAAAGGGTATTTATTTAGGTTAGGAGCTTACAGATACCAGGCCATAAAGCATAAGTTACTTCCCTCACCAAAGTCTGTTTTCATGTGTTAGAGCAAGATGGCTGCTGACATTTGCGAGGGTTCAGGCTTCCTGGGTTCCTCCCTTCCAGGATCTTGCTTCTCTCTGGGTTCAAGGCTCCTCACTTCCCAGGGCTCCAGCTTAAGGCTTCAGCATCAAACTCCAACATCAAACTCTCAACTCTGTCCTTTGCCATGCCTTTTATCTGTGAGTCCCCACTCACCAAAGAGTGGGACTCAACACCCTAATGATGTGGCCCAATCAAAGCCCTAGTCATAACTCAATCATGCCCAGGTACAGACCAGATTACAGATATAAGCCAATATCTATTTTTGGAATTCATAACCATATCAAACTGCTACAGTAGTCATGAGCCTCATGCGAGTTAAAGCTCCAAAACTGCTCTATATACTACAGGGCTGGCTAAAATGAGGCAAGTAAGATATTCACCACAGGTACAAAATTTAAGGTGATACAGCATGCTTCAGTAATCATGAAAAATATTCATATCGTGCAATATTTTTTAAAAATCAAAATGAATGCAAAAAATCTATGATGAGCAAAACATCAACATTTTAAATAAGGAAGGGATCAGTGTTACTGATTTTTCCTTTTGCCTCAAGCTCTAATATGGTTCAGCACTACATTATTACCATTATTGCATTGAGTTGTTATTGCATTACAGTATGATTTATCTTGATTACTGAGGTTTATGCTGCGATCTTAAATTTTGTACCTCAAGGCGAGTGCCTCATTCACCTCATCCACCTTATCCTAGCCCCAGTCCTTCGAAGCTGGGATGGCTTGTGCAGATGCCATGTTAATTATTTTTCAAGGCTCTGACTCTTCCAGCTCCAGGGTTTTCTCAGATAGTTGCATATGTGTACCAAAAGGCCCTGCTCCTTCCTAGCTACATTCCCTAATACTGATGGTGTGAACAGGGTTATGGGAGCTCAAGGCAGGCATGTGCTGTGTCTTTCAATATCCAAGAACTCTTTATTGGGATGTTTGGTATGAGAACCAGTTTAATTTGTATAACTAGGAAATTCATCCTTGTTTGGGGGAGAACTTGTTCTGTAGCTACAGACCCATCCTAGGGAAGTTTGTTTGTATTTGCAAGTTGCCTTATCCAGAGTTTTCTGTTCTGATGGCTGTTCTCATGCACCAGATGCTGGCTTCTGTCCCTTCGCCCTGCAGGCGAGAATAAGTGGCACTGACCTAAGCAGCTTGTGACCAGGAGATGGGTGAATAATACGGGACCTGAGGGCGAGAGAGAGAGGCTTGTGACTTAATGAGCAGAACAAAGCCTCCTCATCTTCCTGCTGCTACTGGTTTTTGCCCCCATCACTCAAGGAAGAAGTTTAAAATCCAGGTGATGAGATGACACAGGGTGAAGTGGAAGTGAGGTGCCTGCCTCCTCCCCACCTGACTTCCCAGAGGTCTGGGATAATGCTTTTAACTTCTCTCATAAGATCCTGATATTTATGCAGAGTTTCCTGTACAGGGAGGAAAAAGCAGGTGGAGATGGACTTCTGTGAAAAGAAGAAGCCTGAGCATGAGAGACCCAGCTCCAGGAGTCCAGAGCACTTTGGGACCATGGGAGTAAGCATCCAGCCTTTGCAAAGCAGCAGACATACATGAAGACTCCAGAGCCACACTGAGAGGGTTCATTTAAGAGGGAATGACAGACCCAGGAGGAAAGAAAAGTAAAGAAAGAAAGGGGGAAAGAAAACTCTCAAAGTCATTGCCACCAGACACATAACTAGAGACAAACAAAATAATAACATTTTCAACTATGACCTTTTTATCTGATATTTTCTTTTCTAGCCATGCTTCCCTGTCTATACAGACAGTGATTTTTTTAGGGTAAAATTGTATGCAACTTATCATATATTTGAAAACCTTGGTGGGTGTGGTAGGCTGCCTAATGTCCCCATGCAATGTCCCCAATCCCCAGAACTTGTGACTGTTACCTGACATGCAAAAGGGACTTCATGGATGTGATTAGGATCTTAAGATGGGAACTGGATGTTGCTCAAGTGGTTGAGTGACTGTTTCCCTTTTACAAGGTCCTGGATTTGATCCCCAGTACCTCTTAAAAAAAAAAAAAGATCTTGAGATGGGAGATTATCCTGGATTACTTGAGTAGATCCAATGTGATTATGGTGGCCATTATAAGAGGAAGGCAGGAAAATCAGAATGAGTAGTAGAAGAAGATGATGTGATGACAGAAGAAGGAGGTTGTAGTCACGTGAGAAAAGGGCCACAAGCCAAGGAATGTAGGCAGCTTCTAGAAGCTGAAAAGGGCAAGGAAACATATTCTCCCCTGAAGCCTCCAGAAGGAAAAGAGCCCTGCCAACACCTTGAATTTAGACTTCTGACCTCCAGAGCTGTAAGAGAATAAATTTGTGTTGTTGTAAGTCACTCTATCTTTGGTAATTTGTTACAGCAAAAATAAGAAACTGGAAGAGTGGATAATGGGTTAACACTGGTTATTCTGATATTTTAAATCACACCTAGAGTTTAGCAGCTGTGAGTTTGTCTTGGAATTGATTTGGTGACAAATGTTCAAAGCTAGTAGACTATTTCCTCCCCTGTATTTGGAGGATCTCAAAGGTCTTTGACATGAACATGGCGTAGTATACAAGGCTAACACTTTTGCAGTACTCAGGTCAATACTACATAAAATTAGGCAGTTAATACCTGCTTTTTATTAATCTTAGTAGAAATAACAACTGACTGTGAGTTACGGAGATCTCAATTTTGCCAGAGCAAGACATTTTTGGATTCCAGATACTTGACTCTTGAGATCTAATATTTACTGTTCCATCCCCAAAAAGAAAAGTGGGTAAGATAATGAAACAAAGAGATTTAGATGAATGACTTTTCTACTTGGTGAAAAGATATTTTTTAGACACCAAGTAATGCCAACAAAATTAGTCACTTGGAGGAGATGGAAATTGGGGAACACTCTTTGGTAAGTGAGTAGAATAACTCTGTGATGGTTGATTTTATGTATCAACTTGGCTAGGCTACAGTGCCTAGTTGTTTGGCCAAATACTAGTCTAAATATTACTGTGAAGGTATTTTGTAGATGGGATTAACATCTAAAAAGCGTTTACTTTAAGTAAGGGAAACTACCCTTGATAATGTGGATGGGTCTTATCTAATCAGTTGAACGCCTGAAGAACAAAAGTTGAAGAGGTTTCACTGAGAAGAAGGAATTCTGCCTGAAAAAGTTCCCAGCCTGGGGGCCTGCACTACAGATTTCAAGCCCCACAATTGAGTGAGTCAATTCCTTACAATTAAATCTCAAGAGTAGATGGAGTTGGGGGGGAGGGGAGAGAAATTTTTTTTAAAAATTAAATCTCAATATGTGTATACATATATCGTATTAGTTCTGTTTCTCTAGAAAACCCTGGCTGATAGGAATTCCTCATCTCTTCCATGTTGGCCTCTGCATTTCCTTGTGGCTATATTCTTTCTCTTAGTATAGATTTTGGTACTGACATATACGTCTATACCTTTCAAAGGAGTCCCAATCAATGAAGTTTGTACATGTATAGGTAATTCAAATCAATAAAGCTAGGGCTGTGATCCTCTTCATAGGGTATTTGTTGATTTAGAGCAGTGGTTCTTAATCTTTTTTGTTCCATGGACGCCTTTGCCAGTCAAATGAAAACCACAGACCCCTTACTGAATCTACACTATACTGTGTATTACTTAATAAATAAATCATGCCCACACCAACATGTCCCCACAAGAATAATGTTTTTTTTTTTAATTTCAATTCAAGCTCAGGGCAGATCCCTTGTTAAGAACCCCTGATTTAGAGGGAGGTACATGTAACCAAACCTTAAGCATTTTAAATTATGGCTTATGGCTCCCTTCCTTGTTTCACATAAAGAGCAACTTGTTCATCTTCCCAGTTAGGAAGAACCCATAGTTTCAAGTGCCTTTGACAAAGAAGAACCTCACTCAATGGAGAGTTAAAGTCATTTTGGTCAGGACAGAATGGAAGCAGGCCGGTGCACATAATTCCCAGACCCCTTTCTGAGCAGTGACCACAGGCAGGAGAATGTACCTCATTAGCTAAGGGCATGGAATCTTGACCCAATCTGCCTGCTTTCATATCCCATACCACCTTTACTAGCAGTGTTATCTTGGCCAACTTACTTATACCTGTGCCCCAACTTTCTCAAATTCCTAAAATAGAAAGAATTGGCCCTACCTCATAGGGTTATTTTGAGGATTAAATGGGGTCATATATATATGAACTATATTCAAATGGTTCCTGGCCCGTATTTATTATTATTGTCCCCAGATCCAGACTCTTGCACTGCTCTTCTATTCCCCCCATAGCCCTTGCTGCCAGCACTGTGATAACGGTTCTCACCTGCCCCACTGCGATTTGGATGACCTCTACAATCTGACCTGACAGAAAAACTTGCTAGAAGCATATTAGTAGAAGGAATGGAACAGTCTATTGAAGTAAACACTGTGCTGTTACCAAATATTTGTAGCTCTCTGCTTCCAGGCCTGTAGTAGAATTGTATTTCCCAGCCCCATTTGTGGGCTGCATGACCGGTTAAACCAATGAATTATGATTAGAAGTGCTTCATTGTTGATATGAGATCTTCCGCTGCTCTCTTTCCTTTTGGCAACTAGCAATTCTCCAGAGAGTGAGTGCTCCATCAGCTGGGCCTAAAAATGAGGCCAACGCCAAGGACAGCCCCCAGATGATGCAAGATAGACAGGGTGAATGAAACTAAACCTTTGTTTTTTCAAGCCTCTGCGATTTGGTGGTTTGTTGCTACTGCAGCATAACCTGGCCTATCCTAACTGATACAACTATCATTGACAAATCTGGCACCAGAAGAGTTCCACACTCCTACAGTGATGGGAAATGGAGTTCTACCATTCATAGCTTAATATTGGATAGCAGCAGGCTCTAGAAATAGTTTATATCTCTATCACTTCTTACCCATGTGAACTAGAGCCAGTTACTAAACCTCTCTAATTTTTCCTCCTTTAATTTGGGAGTAAATAGGACTTTTCCTCATAGGGTTATTGGATGGACCAAATGAAAAGGGTTTAAAATATTTAGTCCATGAATGGTATCTTCTCAATAAATGACAGCTCCTCTTACTAGCCCAAGGGAAGTCGACAAAGCCATGACCTCCTCCTAAACAGTTTCTAGGACCATATTAGCTCTAAGAGGCCCAACTTAGCAAATTTGTGCCAAAGATTTGAAGTTAATTTGGCAGAATAGGCTAGACCCTTCCAATGGGCTATTATTAATCAGCCTTGCTTAAAGTGTAGTTTTCAGTTGATGTCTTTGCTGAAAACAAAGCCAGGAATCTTGTTTTTAAGTCCCTGTGAGGACAGGGACTCTGTCTTGTACTTCTTTAAATACCCTCTACTGCAGGAAAACTGTGCCTTGGATATATTATTTAGTTAATTGCTTTGACTGGTAAGGTAGGTTTAATTTCTGCTGTATGCATCATAATGAGATCAACATGGTCCTTCTTCTGAGGGTGGGAATTTGCATGAGTGGGCACCATGTGCCCTCACCGTGGTTAAAGAACACAATTCTGTAAGGCCACCTGACAGGAATTCTTGTGCTGGATGGGAAGTCAGTCAAGGTGATCTCTTTCTACTGGTAAATTCTATTTTATGAACAAAAGAGTATCGAAGACTTCATATGAGGTATGCTCTCATATGTGAACATACGACATAGAAAATGACTAGAAAGAAAGTGTTAGTAGTAGTTTCTCCTGGATGGTAAGATAATGGGTGATATATACAGAACCTCCATTAGACCTAAATAAGAGGTGTCTTAGAGGGCTCCACATATGATAATCACATACAAATAAATTCATTAAAAAGTGCATAGTCCCCTCTCTTTCTTCAGATATGTCACTCAAAGCTGGCCCACCACAGCCCATAATACTTAATGTTCAGTCTTGTGACCACACTTGCAGGTCCCAGGGAACTGCTTCTCCACGTTTCTAGTCCTATATCCTTGAAAGGAAAGGTGACAGCATTGGAAAACTGTGAAGGATCATGGGTTATGATGCTGCTGCCATTGCTTTGGAATGCTTGGAGGATGTGAGAGGAAAAAAGTGTTGTAAGAGAAAAGTCAAACTTGTCAGATTCATCCTCCTAAGATAAAATGAATGCAATAGAATTTTTCATAATAAAATATCAGTTCTCAATAATGCTCGGAATACTTTTACTTGCTTCTCATTTTCTAATTCCTGGTTCCCATGGTACTTGATTAACACAATATTCAGAAAAGTTGCAAATAGTGGCTGTATTAATCAGCCAAAAGGGGTGTTGATGCAAAGTACCAGAAATCTGTTGGCTTTTATAAAGGGTATTTATTTGGGGAGGAAACTTACACAGTTACAAGGCCCTAAAGAGTACAACTCAAAGTTACTTTATCACCAAATATCTGTTACCATGTGTTGAAGCAAGATAGCGGGCAATGTCCGTGCGGGTTCAACCTTCCTCTTCCTCTTAAGGTTCTGTGAGCCCAATTTCTTCCAATCTCAGCTATAGACTGGAGGGCTCATTTCTTCCTGGGCTCAGCTGATCTGTACTTTTCACAGGGTCAACTGTGGACTATCAGGCTCCTCTCTTTTTCCTGGGCTGCAGGATCAAAATTAATTCCTCTTCCGTGTCTTCCTCTATTCCTCTCTGTGTATCCTTCTGTGTTCTCCTTGAGTAACTGTCAGTTTACCTAGCCTACAAAGGGAGCACAGACTCAAGCTAACTCACCCTAATTTCATGGTTGAATCAAAGCCCTAATTTTAATTTAATAAAATAAAAGTGATGGGAAGCAAATGTGGCTCTAGCGATTAAGCTCCTGGGAGGTCCTAGGTTCGGTTCCTGGTGCCTCTTAAAGAAGACAAGCAAAATAGCAAGCTCTTGTGATGGGCAGGCACAGCAAGCTGATGCAACAAGAGACGCAAGGAAAACATGAGAGACACAACAAAGCAGGGAGCAGAGGTGACTCAAGCCATTAGGCGCCTCTCTCTCCTGGTCCCTCCTAAAAAGACGACCAGCACACAACATACAGACACAGCAAAAGCAAACAATGAGGGTGTGGGGAGAAATAAGTAAATAAAATAAATCTTAAAAAAAAATAAAGTAAAAGTGAAACCTCTGAATTTAGTACAATCAAAGGGGCATCACCCCAGAGGAACAGACCAGTTTACAAATGTAATCAATATCCCTTTTTGGAATTCATAAATAATATCAAACTGCCACAGTGGCTTATGAACATTTTGCAACAGTAACCTTTCATACTACTCATAAATTTATGTACATGTGTCATAGTACTGATTCTTTATATTGGCAACTAGATGGACATAGGATGCTTAAATTGTTAATAGCTTTTTCTTTATGATAATAACAAGACAATTAAGAGTTTTATTTATTAAATAAAATTTTGGTATCTGTTAATAATAATTTTTGTTTTAAATTTTAATTTTAATAGCTATTTCAAATATTTTAAAAGAAAACTTTTAGAAAAAATGAATTTTTATTTTAAAATTTTTACATGTACTTTTGTATTTTCTCATAAAATATGTTTAAATTTTTGTATACTTTGAATGCAATTACAGTTTTTAAACTCTTCAGATCATTATTGTAAGTTGAAAAAAATTATGGAAAAATCTTGATTACATGAAAAAATAGCAATTTTGCTTAAGTTAAGGCAAGAAAAATTAATTTTATAGAATGTGCACATGATTTATGTTATGTAAATATTTTATTACTCATTCATCTACCATCAACCCATCAACAGAAAGCTCAGATGTGTACAATAACAATTAAATTTCATAGACTTATCTTTTGCCACCTTTCAGACACATGAAATCCATAGTTTTATACATATCTTTCTCTTTTGCACTTATGAGGGTATATTTTTCAAGATAGGAAGACGAAACATATTTTACATAGCAGTCTGTTTGCTTAAATGGTATCATTTAAATATTTTGTTAAGTGATCTTGGGGCTTCCATGATAAATACAAAGGATAACTTTGCCCCAGGCTTTTTACACACCCTTCACTTATTTGCACTTTCTACATTTTTCACAATCACATATATTACTTCTATAATCAGAAAAAAATACAATGTAAATATGATTTTGCTTTATGATTAAGTTTTCAATGAGAACCCAAAATACCACTTAAAATGTCAGGTTTAGCAATCTCCTTGGGTCTTTTGTTCATGGAGTGCCCTTCCATACCGGACAAAATACAGATTTAAGCCAAGGTGAACTGTTCCCAAACAGGAGCCTCCCTGACCTTGTGGCAGAGCAGGAAGAAGGCAGCCTGGAGCAAGTGACCATTCACTCTGAAACAGTGGTTTTGCCAAAACAGACTGTCCAGCAGCTCCAGGCCAGAATCATAAAGTGCTTTAGGGGCCAGTTCCATGGGGAGAGAGCCAGTTATGTCCCCAGAATGAGGTGGTGAGAAAGAGTATCAGGAAGACAGCAGGATCAGCAAACCAAGCCCACAAATAATGTCTCTTGTGGTAAGTTTCCTTTGGTTGTTTCCTCAGTCCAAGCACTCAGATATGCTTACTGTAAAAAGTACTTGAACTTGACCAACAGCTGAGAACACCGATTGTCTCAAGTGCAGAGATTCTCTGGAAATGATAAGGTACAAACACTGTCAAATGGCTCCCTTTGCACTGCACTGCAATCTCCAGCCATAAAGGCTGCTGGGACCAGCAGGGGCATAGCTCCCAGCCGTCCCTCAAAACCTCAAGTTCCAGCTTTCTGAGGGCTCCCTGTCCTACATAATGACAGAGGCCAAAGCAACCCAAGCTGGGCATGTGTTTGTTCTGGTGAATCTCCGGCCATGGTACTGAGATAGAGAAACAGCCAATGCAGCAATGCTGTCTGGTCCTCACAGTGAAGGATGCTAAGCAGGGCAGCCCTGAGATGAGGGCAGCTGGGCGTCTCTGCCTCTTTCAACCTCCTTGCTTGGAGCTTAGCTGGGCAGGCAGGCTCACTGCTGAAATCAGGGCGAGGAACATGGATATGTATCTTCTTCTGGGAACATGCCACTGGGAAATGTCTTTCTTGAGAAAAATTACTCATTTTCTGGATGCTTCTATTACAGATTGTATCTAAGGTAGCAATGCCAACCTAAATAGGCTGTGGTCTAAAATGTCCACAAAGAATTTGACCTGGTAGGGGGGCATTAATTTAGAAAGAGGTCAGGATTACAGGAGTAAAGGTTGAATGCTACTCATACCTCATAAAGGATCACACATTTGAGAAAGCCTGACATATTGTACTCAGAACCACCATATATGTCTAGTCACAAAATATTCAGATTCTAGTATCACACTGGTTAAAATTTTTCACTTATTTAACCAATACTTATTTAGAACCAGCAATGTGCCAGGTGATTACATTATTGGCAACTGTTTAGCTTTCTTTAGAAATGTTTAAACAAAGGCAAGTTCACATCTGGATGGAATAGTTAAGGTGTGATTCAGTTTCAGTGGGGAAGGAGGGCTTAAATGACTCCTTGATGCCCAGCCCTATGAGTCTATTAATTTGATGTTCTAAATTTTAATATGGAAATGTGGTCTGGCAGGCTGCTCTTGTGTGTGTTACCCTTGTAATCTAATCCTTCTGTAGCAGCGGTCCCCAGCACAGGAGGTTTACACTAGTCAGTTCGTTTGGATGAGTGACATGGTGCACGGGGCAGGAAAGGAAGACTATGGAGTTAAGAGTTTGAAAACTCATTCTTGGTGAAGTATTTTCTCAATCAGTGTTACTAAGAAGTACAACTACATCTCTGTGAGTGTCCTAACTTTTATGATGTTATAAAACATTCTTCATACAAACTGTGTTAGTTTGCTAAGGCTGCTATGACAAATACCACACACTAGGTTGGCTTCCACAACAGGAATTTATTGTCTTATGGTTTTGCAGGCAAAAAGTCCAACATCAAGGTATTGGCAGGGCTTGCTTTTTCCCAGAGTCTGTAGTGTTCAGGCAATCCTCTATCACATGGCGATCTCTCTCTCCTTGTGTTTGCCTCTCTGATTTCTGCTGGCTTCTGGCTTCTACTCCTCATACTACGAGTAGGCACAATTATCATTATTTCCTTATCTATAATAAAGAATCTGATGGAATCAGCTTGTTAACAGTAGCTTAGACTTGAAACAAGGAAGTCTAGCTCCAGTCTGCCCTCTTAATCATTCCACTGAATTGCCTCTTTAATTTGTCGTCTCTTCTTCTTCCCCCCCCCCCTTCCTCCCCTTTCTTCTCCTTTTCTCTCTTTCCCTCTCCCTCTCCCTCTATCTCTCTCTCCTTGTAAGATCTTTTCTTTGCCTTTGGTTTTCTGCAGTGGCACAAAAAATGTGTCTAAATGTAGAACTTTTTATTGCTATTTCTTGGGATTCATTGCTTTCCTACAGTTTAAGCTACCTGTTTTTCACCAATTCTGGAAGATCCTCAGCCATATCACTTCAGATATTGCCTCTTCCCCATCCTCTGTCCGAAACATCCATTAGGTATATGTCAGATCTCCTTATTCAATCTGTCATCTTTTTTTATATTTTCAATCTCTAAGATGGATAGTGATCATTTTTCAGTTGTATTTTCTGTTTAATAATAATTTTCCCTTCACTTTTTTCCTAATCTGCACAACTAATTTAATTATTGTACTTTTACTTTCTAGAAATTTTATTTGGTTCCTTTAAAAAACCTGCTTGTTACTTTCTCTAGTCTTTTGGTTTTGTAATAGTTTTTGTTTTGGTAATAGTTTTAATATCCTCTTTAATTTATTTGAGCATATGTCACATGGTTATTTGACATAGTTATCCAGTAATTTTAATATCTGTGATCTTTGTTGTTTCTGCTAACTTCCTAATGATGGCTTATTTCCTCATCTATTATTTAAACTTGCATGTGAGCCCATGTTTCTTAGAATGGGAATTCTTTGAGGCCTACGTTTATGGGAGGTTTCTTCAAACAGAGTTTGTATTGACCTCTGCTGGGCCCCTGGAGTTACCTCTACAGGAATATGAATTTAAACTAAATTTTAAGCATAGAGAGTGCAAATGAGTTTCCCAAATTCACTTATGGGCAGGCTCCTGGTTAAGAATTCTTAGCAGATGCCTTTTGTCCCCTCTACAGAGAGCATAGAAACAGATAAGCATGTTCGCTTTCTTTCTTCCTCAAAGAGATGCTTTTTTGTATTTCCTGTTAGGAGGTTCAGGCTTTATAAGTTGGTATCTGATGACACCTGCCATCTTTGTTGTGTTCTTTCTTCGATAACCTGTCCCTCATTAGACCTCCAGGACAACTGTCTACTCCAATGCTTCCTTACCTCTCTGGATTTCTGCTTTCCTTTAAGGTTTTTCTTTATGGTATTGCCAGTTTGGCTGTGCATTTAAAATTATTTTCTTTTTAGTCAATTTTATCATCTTTTTTTACCTGAGTGTTATTTTATTAAGGCAGTTGATACATAGAAAATATGCTAAAAGCAGTAGCATTCATAGGTACTCCTTTTATAAAGGAGAACACAGTAGTTTAAAATATTGAAAAAATATAGAACTCCTAGAACAGGAACTGAAAACCCGTAAATACCCCAATAAATCTTCATCATAATAATAGCTAAAATCTATTGAGGACCATCCATTTGTCAAGTCTGTGTGATGTTTTGTGTACATTAGATCATTTTACCACCATCGCTATTGTTTTAAATTATTGGATGAAAATGTGTTTACAGTTTTTCAATAATAATAACTAACATGCTATAGAGACTCACTAGGCGTTGGAGACTTTTGTAAACACTTCTCATGCAGTAGTTCCTTTAACTTCATCCTCATAATAGCTCTTTGAAGTAGATACTACTATTATCCCTATTTAAAATGTGGAAACTGAGGCACAGAAACATTAAGTATTTAATTTCAGAAGATGAATGGTTGAGATGTAATTGGCAACTACACAGAATCCCTGGAAATATCTCTTGAATGAATGAATGAATGAGTGAATATAATAATTATTTTTAAGGAGGTACTGGGGATTGAATTCAGGACCTCATACATGAGAAGCAGGTGCTCAACCACTTGAGCTACATCTGCTACCAATATAATAATTTTAAAAAATTTTTTTTCTTTTTTTCTTTTCTTTTACATGTTACATTAAAAAAATATGAGGTCCCTATATACACCCCACCCCACCCACCCCACCTCTCCCACATCAACAACTTCTTCCATCATAGCAGCACATCTACTGCAACTGGTGAATACATTCTGGAGCACCTCTGTACACACGGACAGTGGTCCACATTGTAGGCCACACTCTCCCCCAGTCCACCCAGTGGGCCACAGAAGGACACACAATGTCCAGCATCCATCCCTGCAGCACCACCTAGGACAACTCCAAATCCTGAAAATGCCCCCACATCATATCTTTTTCTGTCTCCCTACCATCAGCAGCCACCATGGCCACCCTCTCCACATCACTACTATAATTTCTTCCCTTACTAATCACAATAGTTCCACAGCAGAACACCAGTAAATCCACTCTAATCCATACCTTATTCCTTCATCCTGTGGACCCTGGGATGGTTATGGCCAGTCCCCATCTACATCAAGAGGGGACTTAGATTCCACAAGGATAACGGATGCAATTCTCCTGCTTTCAGTTGTAGGCACTCTTGGCTCCCTGGTATGGTGGTAGACCCTCTTCACCTCCCTGTCAGCTGGCCAGGGTAAGTCCAAGAAGCCAGAGGGTAGGAGCTGCAAGTCTGCTGAGGCCCAGGGCCTGGCCGTCACATGGACAGTTCAGAGATTCAGGTCTCCCAAGTATACACTAACCCAAACGCCAACCACAGGTCTGGTAAAAGCAACAGAAGAGGCATGTGTAGAAAGGTCATATCTGAGTCCAGCTCCATCACACTCAGGAACACAAACTCCAAAGTAGGGCCAACTGACATGGCCCTGAACTCCAGAGCCATCTGCCATGACCTTAGAACTTGCGGGTCTCTGCAGCCCTCAGGGGAACCAGTACCTGGGTTTCCATCTACCTTGGCTGTCTCTGGTACCCTGCTGAGACGTGCATAAACATCACCCCTCTGATGACCTCCCAACTCTTTTTTGGAGACTCATGGCCATATAAATTCACTTGTCCTTTCCATTTCCCCATTTTATCCAAGGTCAAAAAGCAGTTTTTAACACCTGATATTACATGTAGGCTGAGATATTCTGCCAATCTGAGTTGACCCCTTTATTGAAAGTCTTTTCCTAGTTACATCATCAGCTGGTGCTTGGTAGTAATCCCTCAGTGCCAGGGAGACTCATCCATGGGAGTCATGTCCCACACTGGGGGGAAGGCAATGCATCTACATGCTGAGTTTGGCTTAGAGAGTGGCCACATTTGAGCAATATGGAGGCTCTCAGGAGGTAACTCTTAGGCACCCCGCAACTCTAGGCCTAGTTCATATTTCAGGCACACAGGCTCATAATTGGAGCCATCAGTATCTAGGGCTCATCACTGGACCATCTGTCTTTGTTGATCTTTGCCATTGCACTTGGGGGATTGTTGCTGTTCCATTGGGGAATGTGATCGAGCTCCCCTGGCCAAGAACTCAGCACTCTCTCAGCTGTCATTTCCAACTGAAACCACTATGAAAATATCCAAACTTTTCTACATACCCTGTATACATGCCCTGGAGAACTCCCTCCCAACCATGTGCCCCCCATCAATAACACCCCACACAAGTGCTCCTCCCCCACCATAGTTGAATCTCTCTGTAATCCAAAATTTTTTCAAAAAGGAAGCCCAATATATTGCCAAGTTCCATTAATACTAAAATGGAATATAATTATGGGTTTTGAGGTTAGATATAGAATTCATTTAATTTAGAAAAAGTAAAAATAAATTGGGGTATCAAAAAAATTTTTAAAAAAGCTTTGTTTTTGATGTTTTGCCTTCCATCACTGCAATAAGTGTTGCCCTGTATGCACATTGGCAAGGCAACTTCTTCCATCTCTTTCTCAGTTTCTACGTCCTTTTTCTTTTTCTTTATTTTCTAATTATTAAGCTTATCTTCACAAAAGTTTTAGACCACAGTAATTCATGTATACAATATACAGTACTCCCACATATTCAACATCAGATACTTTTTCCCTTCCCCAGCAATAATCTTTTTATGTTCATACTATATTTACTGCAACTGATGTACAGATATTGAGACAATAGCTTTCAAACAAGGTTACACTTGGGTTTACATTGTGGTTTATATTTTAGACGATACAATTTTCTAAATTTTTAGTTATCTTATGTTTTACATTATGATTTACATTTTAGCCTATAGGCCCCTATACATTTTTGGTGTAATTTAACATGTTCTATATCCATCATTGCATGATCTTGTGAAACACTTCCATTGCCCCACAGTTACACTGATTCCATGTATTCAGCACCTCTTTCCCCCTCCCCTCAGGGCCCACCATGACAATCAATCTTCATTACTTGAAGGAATATATTCAGAGACACTTGCAACAATGTTGAGGGCTTGACATACTTGACTGCCCTAACCCATTGGGAGCCACCAATTCTCTCAAGAGATACAATTCCCTCTGTTCGATAACATCAGTCCTCCCCACGATGTGGGTATACTTTCATTCTCATTGTATGGGTCTCCACCCAATGATATAACCCACTATGACAAAATGAGCAGTCACACACTCCCCAGAAGCTTGCCCTGTGTCAAATGCCCCCCCCCCCCCTTAAGCATCTTAAACAGGTAACCTTTTGTATTATATTTTCTAAAGAGTTTTCTCTGCATTATAATTTCAACCACATACCTGACAATCCCCTATGTTCAAATGTACTCCCCACCATCCCCCCAATTTCTTGGGCCATCTGACCCATCCTCCCATCCCTAGCTCCCCTCAAGCCAACAAAGCTCCACCCAAAGGTATCCCTATGCCCCCATTTTATCCCTTCTCTGTACAAATAGTTACCTCCTGCTTATAATAGATTTCACCCAAGTAGCTGCGAGATCACAACCTTCCTCTACCCTCCAACTACCTTAAAGTTTATCATCCAATCTCTAGCTCTCTGAGACACCTTGGTTTATTTATTTCATATCAGAGAGGTCATGTAGTATTTGTCCTTCAATGCCTGGGTTGCTTCACTCAACATAAGGTTCTCAAGATTCATCCATGTTATCACGTGTTTGTACCGTATTTGTTCTTATGGCTGAGTAGTATTCCATTGTATGTATATACCACATTTTATTTATCCATTCATTTGTTGATGGACATTTGGGTTAATTTCAACTTTTGGCAATAGTGAATAATGCTGCTATGAACATTGGTGTGCATATATCGGTTTGTGTCCTTGTTTTCAGTTCCACTGGGTATATTACCAGCAGTAGAATTGCTGGTCATATGGCAAATCTATAGCTAGGTTTTTGAGAAACCACCCAAGTGTCCTCCAGAATGGCTGGATCCTTCTGCATTCCCACCAGCAGTGGATGAGTGTTCCCATTCCTCCTCATCCTCTCCAACAATTGTAGTCTTCTGATTTTTTGATAGCTATCAATTTTATGGGAATAAGATGGTATCTCATTGTTGTTTTGATTTGCATTTCCCTAATAGCTAGGGATTTTGAGCATTTTTTCATGTGTTTTTTAGCCATTCGTATATCATCTTTGGAGAAGAATCTGTTCAAATCTGTTTCCCATTTTTAAAATGGGTTGATTGTCTATTTATTTTCAAGATGTAGGAGTTCTTTATATATGCAAGATATAAGTCTCCTATCAGATATATGGTTACTAAATATTTTCTCCCATTGTGTAGGCTCTCTTTTCACTTTCTTGATAAACTCCTTTGAGGTGCAGAAGGCTTTACTTTTGAGGAAGTCCCATTTATCTCTTTGTTGTTTTGCTGCTTGTGCTTTTGGTGTGAAGTTCATGAAGCTGTTTCCATTAACAAGTTCCTGTAGATGCTTCCCTACATTGCTTTCCAAGCTCTTTACAGTCTTCACTCTTATATGTAGGTCTTTGATCCATCTTGAGTTGATTTTTGTATAACATGTGAGTTAGTAATCCTTTCATTCTTTTACATATGGATATCAAGTTCTCCAGGCACCATTTGTTGAACAGGCTGTTCTCTCCCAATTGAGAGGGTTTGGTGGCCTTGTCATATACCATATGGCTGGATATATGAGGATCTATATCAGAACTCACAATTTGGTTCCATTGGTCAGTGTATCTCTCTTTGTGCCAGTACCATGCCATTTTCATTACTGTAGCTTTGTAATATGTTTTGAAGTCAGGTAGTGTGATTATTCCAATTTCATTTTTCTTTTTTGATATGTCTTTGGCTATTCAGAGCCTCTTTCTTTTCCAAATAAATTTCATACTTAGTTACTCTAGTTCATTAAAGAACGCTGTGTTGATTTTTATTGGGATTGCATTGAATGTGTAGATCAGTTTTGGTAGAATAGACATCTTATTAATATTTAGTCTTCCTATCCATGAACAGGGAATATTCTTTCATTTATTTAGGTCTTCTTTGATTTCCTTGAACAGTGTTGTGTAGTTTTCTGTGTATGTCTTTTACATCTTTAGTTAAATTTATTCCTAGGTATTTGATTTTTTAATTTACTATTGTGAATGGTATTTGATTCCTGATTTCCTCCTCAGATTGCTCATTATTGGTGTACAGAAATGCTACTGATTTTTGCGCATTGATCTTGTAACCTGCAAGTTTATTGAACTCATTTATAAGTTCTAGAAGCTTTGTTGTAGACTTCTCAGGGTTTTCTATATATAGGATCATATCATTTGCAAATAGTGAAATTTTGATTTCTTCCTTTCCAATTTGGATGCCTTTTATGTCTGGTTCTTGCCTCAGTGCTCAAGCAAGTACTTCTAAGACTATGTTAAATAGGAGGGGTGATAGTGGGCATCCTTGTCTTGTTCCGGATCTTAGAGGGAAAGATTTTAGGATTTCACCATTGTAAATGATGTTAGCTGTGGGTTTTTCATATATACTCTCTATCATGTTCAGAAAGTTTCCTTCTATTCCAATCTTTTGCAGTGTTTTAGTCAAGAAAGTGTGCTGTATTTTGTCAAAAGCTTTTTCTGCATCTATAGATGTGATCATGTGATTTTTTTCCTTCAATCTGTTTATATGGTGTATTACATTAATTAGTTTTCTTATGTTGAACCATCCTTGCATACCAGGAATGAATCCCAGTTGGTCATGGTGTATACTTTGTTTAATGTGTTGTTGAATATGATTTGCAAGTATTTGGTTGAGGATTTTCATGTCTAGGTTCATTAGAGAGATTGGTTTGTAACTTTCCTTTCTTGTGGTGTCTTTGTTTGGCTTTGGTACTAGAGTAATGTTGGCATCATAAAATGAGTTAGGGAATGTTTCTTCCATTTCAATTTTTTGGTAGAGTTTCAGCAAGATTGGTGTTAGTTCTTTCTGGAATGTTTGGCAGAATTCACCTGTGAAGCCATCTGGCCCAGGGCTCTTCTTAGTTGGGAGGTTTTTAATGACTGATTCTATCTCTTTACTTGTGATTGACTTGTTGACATCATCAATTTCTCCTTGTTTCAAGGTAGGCTGCTTATGTGTTTCTAGGAATTTGTACATTTCCTCTCAATTGTTGTTTTTGTTGGAGTGTAGTTTTTCAAAGTATCCTCTTATGATAGTCTTTATTTCTGTGGGGTCAGTGTTGATATCTCCTTTCTCATTTCTTATTTTGTGTATTTGCATCTTCTCTCTTTTTTTCTTTGTTAGTCTAGCTAAGGGTTTGTCAATTTATTGATCTTCTCAAAGAACCAGTTCATGGTTTTGTTTATCTTTTCAAGTGCTTTCTTATTTTCTATTTCATTTACTTCTGCTCAGAGCTTTGTTATTTCTTTCTTTCTTCTTCCTTTGAGGTTAGTTTGTTTTGTTTTTTTTTTTAGTAATTCCTGCAAGTGTGCAGTTAGTTCTTCAATTTTAGCTCTTTTTTCTTTTTTGATGTATGAATTTATGGCTATAAATTTCCCTCTCAGTACTGCTTTTGTTGTATCCCATAGGTTTGAATATGTTGTGTTATCATTTTCATTAGTTTCAAGGTAATTATTAACTTCTTTTGAGATTTCCTCCTTGACCCACTGTTTTTCTAAGAGTGTGTTGTTTAACTTCCAAATCTTGATGCCAAATCTGGGTCTCTGGCCCTTGCAGATTTCCAGCTTCATTCCACTGTGGTCAGAGAAATTATTTTGTATGATTTCAATCTTTCTGAATTCATTGATACTTTTTCTGTGGCCTAGCAGGTGATTTATCTTGGAAATGATCCATGTGCACTTGAGAAGAATGTATATCCTGCTGTATTTGGATGTAATATTCTGTATATGTCTATTAGGTCCAGCTCCTCTAATATATTGTTTGTTTGTTTGTTTGCTTGTTTTTTAAGGTTTATTTTTTTATTTATTTCTCTCCCCTTCCCCTCCCCCCACCCCAGTTGTCTGTTCTCTCTGTCCATTTGCTGCATGTTCTTCTTTTTGTCTGCTTTTGTTGTTGTCAGTGGCATGGGAATCTGTGTTTCTTTTTCTGGCGTCATATTGCTACATCAGCTCTCCGTGTGTGCAGTGCCATTTCTGGGCAGGCTGCACTTTCTTTCGTGCTGGGCAGCTCTCCTTATGGGCACACTCCTTGTGCGGGGTGCTCCCCTATGTGTGGGGCACCCTTACATGGCACGGCATTCCTTGCACACATCAGCACTGCACATGGGCCAGCTCCACACTGGTCAAGGAGGCCTGGGGTTTGAACCATGGACCGCCCATGTGGTAGATGGATGTCCTATCCACTGGGCCAAGTCCGATTCCCCTAATATATTGTTCAAAGTCTTAGTTTCTTTATTGATTCTCTTTGATGTTCTGACCAAAGTTGATAGTGGTGTATTAAAGTCCCTGACTATAATTGTAGAGGCATCTATTCCTTCACTTAGTTTTTCCAGTGTTTGCCTCACATATTTCGAGGCACCCTTGTTAGGAGCATAAATGTTTATGATTGTTCTTTCTTCTTGAAAGATTATCCATTTCACTAATATGTAGTGTCCATCTTTGTCTCTCACAATTGTTTTGCATTTAAAGTCTATTTTGTCTGATATTAATATAGCTACTCCTGCCCTTTTTTGGTTATTGTTTGCTGGTAAGATTGTTTTCTAGCCATTTACTTTCAACCTCCTTGAATCCCTGGATCTAAGATATGTTTCTTGGAGACAGCATATAGATGGGTCATATTTCCTTATCCAGTCTTCCAGTCTGAGTCTCTTGACAGGTGAGTTTCATCCATTGACATTCAATGTTATTACTTTCAAGGAATTACTTACATTAGCCATATTTTCTTTGATTTTCTTTTTCTGTTTTTTTGTCTTTTTAGTTGCTCTTATACTCTCCTCCAACTCTGTCTCTCATGTTTTTTTTCTTTCTTCCTGCAGAACTCCCTTTAGTACTTACTGAAGGGCAGGATTCTTGTTGGCATAATCTCCTAGTTTCTGTTTATTTGTGAATATTTTGGACTCTCCATCATTTTTAATGCTAACTTTGCTGAATAGAGTATTCTTGGTTGGAAATTTTTTTCTTTTAGTACCCTGACTATGTCATACCACTGCCTTCTTGCCTCCATGGTTTCAGATGAGAAATCAGCACTTAATCTTATGGAGCCTCCTCTGTATGTGATGGTTCTCTTTTCTCTTGCTGCCTTCAGTATTTTCTCTTTGTCTTGTGCATTGGATAATTTGACAAGTATATATCTTGGGGTAGGTCTTGGACATGTACATCCATCTCCCTCAATAAGTTTGGGAAGTTTTCAGCCATTATTTCTTCCAACACCATTTCTGTCCCCTTTCCCTTCTTTTCTCCTTCTGGGATGTCTATAGTGTATATGTTTGCATGTTTTGCATTGTCATTCAGGTCCCTAAGTCCCTGCTGGATTTTTTCTATCTTTTTATCAATCAGTTCTACTATCTGTTTGATTTCAGATGTACGGTCTTCCACATCACTAATTCTTTCCTTTGCCTCTTCGAGTCTGCTGTTATTTGCTGAGAGTGTATTTTTGATTTCTTGAATTGTGCTGTTCATCACCATCATCTCTTTTTGTGTATGATTGCAATTTCTTCTGTATTCTCTCCAAGTGTTTTTTCATATTCTTAATCTCTTCCTTCACTTCATCAAATTGGTCCCTAATATATGTTTTGAGAGTTTTAATTACTTATTCGATGTTCCGCTCCTCTTCTTGGTTTTTAGTGTGTTCATTGGATTGGGGCATGTTTTCCTGATTATTGGTTTGGTTTGTAGTTTTTTGCTGCTGTCTGGTCATCATTTTATCTTGACAGGTTTAATCAGTTGCTTAGCTTCTTTGTCTAGTTTGGGGTTTAATTTGTTGTTGTTTTTGCATGCGTGTTAAGTCTTCTCTATGTCACTTTGTTCTTTTTATTCTATTTCCTTGTTGTTGGCTAAGTTCACTTGAAGGAAAATATTAGGACCAGAGAAAGCAAAAGGAGTAAGAAAAGAAAATGAATAATAGTAGTACTGATAGTAAATATTAACAGAGGAACCATGTGAGATCTAGGAGAATGGATGTTAGACTCATGTAAGGTATGAAGAGTTATAACAGTGAGAAAAGTAGAGTACATATAATGAAACAGTAAACTGAATATGGGGAGGAATATAGTGTAAATTAAAAGGCCAGAGTGTTCAGGAGAGAGGGAAAGAGAAGACAAAGGACAATAATATAAAGAGTGAATATAAGACAGAAAACAGAACAAAGGTATTAGAAATAAAACATCAGAAATATACGGGGGCAAACAAAGAGAGGTGTAATATAAGAGAAACAATAAATGATGGAGGATAGAAAGATGTAGAGGAAAGGGGATAGTGTTGGTGGCCAAAATCAATACACACAGAAAAGAGGAAATGGAGGATGAGGAAATACAGCAAGTGTGAAGTGCTCCCTGCAGCACCTAATATAAAAAGAATTTTAAAAAAGAGAAAGAAAGAAGAGGGACAAAAGGGAGGGGGGAGAAGCAAGCAAGAAAAAGAAAAAGAGAAAAAGAGAAAAAAGAAAGAAAAAAGGGCGTTAGGGGGATAAAGAGGAAGAAAAAACAAGAAAACAAACTAACAAAACACTAGACAGAGTTTTGAGCAAGGAATCCTCTTTGTAGTTAAATAAAATGCTTAGGGATCTGACATTCCCCCTTTCTCCCTTCCTCACTCCTTCTTTCCCAGGCAGCAGGAAGCTGCCTGAGAGGTCCAGTAGGAGATTCAAGTGGGTCCTTGTTGAACCAGCTCTGCACAGAAAACAGTGACTCTTAATATCCAGAGAGAGAGCACCCAGACCTCACCAGGAACCCCAAGTATGCGATTGAAGCTTGGAAAGCACCTCCTACAGTCCCTCTCCTTTAGGTGTGCTATGAGATGGCTAGTTGATTTTCTCACTCCACCTTCCCCCAGATCAAGTTTCCTATCCCAGGGTATTTAGGTGAATTGGGCTTTCTCAGCAGATTCACCACTCCTCTCCTCCCAGGCTCTCCCTAAGCCAGCCCGTATGCTCCTCCAAACACACAAAAAAGGGGGGGGGGGACTAGAAAATTGAACCTACACTCGCCCAGCCCCTATGGTGCACCCCCCACCGAATCCCTCTTACTCACGGAGTCAGTCCAAAACCAGAGGGCTAGGGCAATCCCTGACCTCTGGGAGCACTGGACTTGGGAAAGGGAAGTCTGGGACACTGCAGACTCAGGTATGTACATCTGTGGAATTTGGCCTATGGGGACTTAGGGGACACAGACCTGGGGATCACGGGGCCCAGGAATGCCACCACACAACCGATAGTTCTCAGGGAACACTGCAATAGCCAGCCCTAGGGGGAAGGGTCCTGCCTCCCCACAGTCTCCAACATCTGTACTTGCAACCTGCAATTCTACATTTAGTAAGTACTACCTCTGTCACTGTCTCTCCAAATCAATGTCCACATACCTCCTGCCTTGCAAGCCCCCAAGACAGCCCATTCCAGCAAGACTCCAACCCTACTTGGCTGCCTCTTTGCAGGAGAGACTCTATAATAACTTTTAAAGATACTACATCTACCATTTTATCTAAAATGGTATATTCTTAGTCTTTACTGTGTCCCTTTGCTATCTGTTTGCTGTCTTATATTAAGTTATCTAGTTGTCTTGTATCTTTTTAAAATAAGTGCTCACAGGATACATGCAAATAAAATATTAAATTTCTGCTCATCGATATTTTTCAATCATCTGTTTTTCCCTTCATTTTGATTGTGCAAAGATACACAAAATTTCAAATCTATAATTTCTCTTTAAAAAAAGATACATATACTTTTTAAAAAGATTTACTTTTACTTATTTATCCCCTCCCTACCACTTGCTTGCTGTCTGCGTCCATTCACTGGGCATTCTTCTGTGTCTGCTTGTCTCCCTTTGTTACCTCATCTTGCTGCACCAGTTCTCTGCAGGTGTGGGCCATCAGCTCTCCGTGGGTGCAGGTGAGCCTGCCTTCACAAGGAGGCCCTTGGAAGCAAACCCAGGGCCTCGCATATCATAGACAGGAGCCCAATCGGTTGAGCCACATCTGCTTCCCAAGATACTTGGGACAAGGCTGCTGTAGCCATTAGGGTTAGCCTTATTTTTTAACAAATCAATTTTATTGATACATATTAATAAAGCATAAATCCATCCAAAGTGTACAATCAGTGGCATTCGGTGTAATCACATATTTGTGCATTCATCACCCCAATCATTCCCAGAGCACTTTTATCATTCCAATAATAATAATGAACAACAAACAAACAAAACTCATCCCCTCTCAATCTCTCTAGGCCTCACCTGTCATACATAGCTGCTATTCTTCCTTCTCTCTGCTATATTTGTATTTATATTTTGTAAAAACAGTATTATACATGATTTATCACCCATATTCATGTTTTATATGTCACATACAGTCCCATGTTACATTTTTATACATCTAGTGATACACATGACCATAACCATAGACTTTTTAAAATATCTTTTTATTACAGAAGTTGTGGATTTGCAAAACAATAATGCACATGTGTAGAATTCCTATACAACAAACCCTCACCAACATACCACACTGTTGTGGAACATTTGTTACAGATTGTGATATAATATCATCAGATTATTACCAGTAACTATGGTCCATGGCATACATTTGGCATATTTTTTCCATACCCTTTATTATTAACACAGTGCATCTTTGGCATTGGTGTAAGAATATTACAATATTGCTGTTGCATTAATTGTATTTTTCCTGTGCATCTTCATATTCCTACCACCTCCATTAGTGATGTACATCTGTTCTAGTTCACAGAAAGACATTCTTGCCTTTAGATACATAGACTTTTAAAATTTTTAATCCATTGTCAAGGACCTGAACAATAATCTAATCTTCATAGATTCTCTACCTCCAAGCAATATTACACAAAATACTGAGTCCAGGTTCTACCTCCCTAAACTCTCTTCTCCTCCAGCTAAGTCTATTTTTAAATCTTCCACATTTTACTAAAGCAATAATAGCCTATAAAGACCAGCAAATACTTCCAGCAATTGAGAAAAAATATTCAGCCAGGAGTTCCTAATAAGACTTAGGAGAAATGATTTTGCCCTTTAGTCAAGGTGTCTCAAAGTTGAAGAATTCTGCAATGACCACTTGAGCGTCTTTCTAGGGAGTCATCAGACATTGCTACCCATAACTGTTGTTTCTCCCATAGATGGGGATCAAGCAGGTTACAGATGGAGAAACTTCAATTCCAGATGAGTTCTAACTTCATCTGAGACCACAAAGCAAATCAGTGTTGTGAATTCCCACCAAGTGGGGGAAATCACATTAAGTTGTACACTTGATATTCTTCTCCTGATACACTGCAAGCTCATCTGAACAGTACCTATCAAATGCGAGACCATCTGACACTGGTTAGGTACTTTCAATGCAGCAACTGAATTGCTTATTACAAAACAATAAATTAGGACCAAATAATGGGTGTGTGCGTGTTTGTGTATGTGTGCATGTGTAAGCTTTGTTGGTAAATTTTAGAGGCCCTAGATTTGGCTCCTTTTCTCCATAGCACTGAGTTCAGTTTATAATTGGTTGACTATATAGACAAAAAATAATAATAAGATTTTTAATTTGCAAATAATTTGTCCATTCAGCACACATTTTGTAAGTACTTGGGCTACAAAAGTGGTTAAAACATTTTCCCTTGAGATGTTCACAGTTTGGCCAGAGAGAACATATGAACAATTGCATTGCAATGTGACTGGAGCTATAATATAGAAGTATATAAAGCACTATGGGAATAGAGTACAATGAACAAACAATTAGAGTACAGTTAGAAGGGGATGTGGAAGGCTCCCAGAGTCTTGAAGGACAAGTGGACCAAAATGGGGATAGGAGGGAAATGTGGGCAGAAGGAATAAAAGACCACAGCTTATTCTGGAAATACAAATCTCTGACTGAGGTGTGGCAGAAATGAAAAGGGAGGGCATTCAAAGAAAAAAAATAGTTCCTGTGGGAAGGAACAGAGACAGAAATGCTTAAGTTTTGGTTAGGAGATGGTAAGAAAACCATCTGGAGAAGATGGATTTGGGAGGGAAGTAGTAAGAAAGAATGTTGGAAAAGGAGATTATTACAAAATAACCAAAAATGCAAAATTCCTGTACCACACTTTTTAGACCAATGTTTGCAAACTTTCAAATGCATACAAGCTTACCTGGGATCTTTTTAAAATGCAGACTCTGATTCAGTAGATGTAGGGCAGACTTGAGAGTCCACATTCAAACCCCAAGTGACACTGATGTTGCTGTGTGGTCCACAGATCAAATTTTTAAAAGTAAGAACTTAGAATTTGTCCTGGTTTTGCCCAAGTCATTCATATCATTTTAAAGGTAGCCTCAGGAAGTGGATTTGGCCCAATGGATAGGGCATCTGCCTACCACATGGGAGGTCCAAGGTTCAAACCCAGGGCCTCCTTGACCCATGTGATGAGCTGGTCCATGCGCTGTGCTGATGTGCGCAAGGAGTGCCGTGCCATGCAGGGGTGTCCCCTGCATAGTGGAGCGTGATGCAAAAGGAGTGCGCCCCATAAGGAGAGCCACCCAGCACAAAAAAGGTGCAGCCTGCCCAGGAATGGCACCGCACACACGGAGAGCTGATAGAGCAAGATGACGCAACAAAACCAGACACAGATTCTGGGTGCTGCTGACAAGAATACACGCAGACACAGAAGAACACACAGCAAATGGACACACACAGCAGACAACAGATGGGGAGGGGGGCATGGAAGGGGAGAGAAATAAATTTAAAAAATAATAAATCTTTTAAAAATAAATAAATAAAGGCTCTAATACCATCCTTTAAAGTCCACCCCATATTACTAGTATTTTCAAGGAATCTATTTTTAAAGCTTCATATAAGACATTCCATAAATATTTTATTGTATTTAAACCCTAGATTTAGAGGAGAAGAAGAACAATAAGTCCCCATCTCTTTCTTTTCTTTCTGGATGTATATACTTCAGGGATCTCATTTACTCCTTTACCAACTGCAGCATTTCTTCCAAAAGGACATTTTATAATTTAGGTCTCGAATTTTAAAGAAGTTTTATGCCTATACCATATAGTCCCTTTAACAGAGAAGTCCTGTAACTAAGTAGTCTGTAAATTACTTGAAATCTTAACGAGATTTTAAAGAATATTGTAACTCCCAAAATACTTAGCATAGGACTTGGTACACAGTAAATACTCATATCTGTCTGTTGAATAACCCACATCTATCCCAAGTTGTTAAAGAGAATTTTCTGACTACATGGAAATGGATTGTGTACATAATCATTTTTCCTCATGCGCATGTAAATTTTGCATTTCATAAATAGTGGGTTTTTTTCATTTCCAATGGGAGTTTTGCACACAGTCTATAAATCTTGCTATTAAGACATTTTCCTTCATTATCCTAAATTTATCTTAATTTCAATCCAATTAAAATCTGTTTACTAGAGTTCCCTCCCCCCCATATAATTGAGCACAGTATAGTTGATTTTTTCACTGTAAACATACATCTGTGAATAATTCCTAAATGCCACAGTATATAGGAGATCCTGCAGCATAATGGAAGTAATTTATTTCTAAATTGCTCCCATTTCTCTTATGACTTGCTTGCAAAGCTTTATTAAAATCAAGTCCAGAGGGTATGACAAGAGGCTGACCTTGTTTCCTAAGCCTTATACATGCTGTCCGTGCAAAAGGCCAAGGCTTTTGCATAGTCCATACATTCACATATCCCCCAAACCATGTCCATGGTTATGTCCCCAAATGTTATTCCAGAAAAGAGTAGTGGCAATAGAGCATAATATTTAAGCTCCTGGAAACCAAAGTGAAACTGCCCAGGTTCACATTCCATCTCTAATGTTCACTTGCTTGTGACTTTGAGCAAGTAATTTAACCTTTCTAAGTCTCAGTTATCTCATCTCTGAAGTAGGTTAATGACAATACATACATTGCAAGATTATTGTGAGGACTAGATGAGCTGATTCATGTAAAGTGCTTCAAACATAACTATTAGTAGTTATTATTATAATCAGTATCGTGATCATTTTAAATTCTTACCAATCCTTACAGCAGCCAATTTCTGGGCAATAGATGAATTTGCCACATAAACAGTGAAAATTAACCACCAATATCACCTAAATAATTACAGCTATGATATTGTGGTCTGGTTATTCTGGAAATTTTAGTGGTCAGAGGTCATTGGCCATCAGAACCAAATCCATTTTTTAGCAAACAGTCTCTTCTCAACTCCTAAACCAGCCATAAGGGCCAGCTCTATTTGCATTGTCTGTGTCTCAACAGACCTGCACTTTCTATCAGACAGTTTGAGCTGTGTGTCAGTTTGATTTGATTCATAACATTGGTATTAAACATTCACTCTGAGTCAAGATCTGTGGGAGATACAAAGACAAATACTTATTCAGTGGCTGTTAAATGCCTTTCTGTGTGCCAGCACTCAGCTCAACGGTAGAGATATAAAAGAGAACAAGGTACCAACAGTTGCTGACCTTGGGAGCTTCTCAGGTAGAGGGAAAAAAGAGAGTAAACCACAATGATAATAAATTGTGCTAAGGGAGGACAAGGTGCTAGGGGAGAGAAGAGCATGATGATGAGGAAGTGAGGGAGGTGCCCCCATGGTGCCCCACGTGAGTCACCTGGGGATTATCCAGGTAAAGTGGGAGAGAGAGTGTCAGCCAGCAGGAGAGGCGAAAGCCCCAAGGGCAGCAGCAACAGACTCCATTGGAGAAACTAGGAGGAGTTAAGTCTGGCTGGGGTGTTGAGTGTAGTGCAAAATGGGGTAGAAAGGATGGAAGGGAGAACTATGTCCACTACAATAAGGAGGTTGGACTTGCCCAAGGGCTATGGGAAGGTACTGCAAGGTTTCAATCAGGGGAATGAGATGAACAGACAGATAGGCATTTTAGAAAACTGGCTTCAGAGTAAAGAGTGGATGGGCAAGTGGGGAGGACTGGGTCAAGACTTGAGTCAGGAAGACCAGTTAGATTGTTATGATGATAAAAGAAAAACCTGAAGATAATCTGGACACAGCGAAGGCAGTAGAAATAGAAAGAAGTGAATGGCTTCAAGAGATATGGAGAAGGGTGACTCCATAAGCATTAGTGATAGATGTGATGTGGTGAATGATAAAGAGTCAAAGATGATTTTGAGATGAGATGGAGGATACAACACACAGAGCAAAGCCTGTACAGTAGAGATACAAAGAAATGGGGGAGACATGAGGAGCTCAGAAATGTCTTCAAGGATTGGAGGCTCTGAATTTGGGTTAAGTTTAGTAAGTACTGTTAGTTTAGAAAAGCCCAGAGATCTTCATTCTCCAGTGATGTCAGTTCTATAGCTTGCGATCTTTTCAGTGACGAAAGTCCTCAGCAAAGACAAGGCTCTCAGGGAAAGGTACAGAAAATCGAGAGCCCTCATCAGGATGTGGAATGCCTGCCTGAAAACGTCTGCTGCTCAGAGTGACATTTCTGTAGCTGCAAATATTCAAGGTCATGTTCAGTTTTTTGTCAGTTTGGGAATTGCTGCTCTGAAAGGGTACTTAGCGAAGGCCTTAGCCAAAGTTGTCAGAAACATCATTCTCCCTACCCCCTAAAATTCCTTTTTTTTATTCTTCTCTTTTGAAAAGGACAAAGGCCAAATTTTTATATAATTTTTAAGGCTTTGCATACCAGATTTTGTGCTGAAGTGGATTTTGATGTAACATCAAACCTCAAGAAACAAGCATTGCTCTCAGCCTGGAGTCTGAACACTGACCCTTTCTACTACCGCCCTGCTAACCTTAGCTCTGCAATCAGAACTTTCAGCAGCAGGCTTGCAGAGGAGTTATTTGGCCTTTTAAATTGCCAGCCCAGCACATGTGGGATACATCTTTAACCACAAAATACATTTTCTTTAAGGTCTTTCCTCAATTGTGAAAAACTTAAACTCAATAAGGACTGAGTAAGCCTATAAATCAAACACAATAAAATATTAAATTATGCACCTAACTCCAAGTGGGGTGCATATATTTTATCATTGAAAAGTGTGGGTCTGGACATTCTGGAAATTCTCTTATTTCTTGGGCAGCCTGGGGGTGGGGGAACAAAGATGCATTAGTTTTCAATTTACAGAACATGATGTTAGTGATTACATTAACTTAATCTAATATTATTTCCCATATTTAAAGACAGAATGAGAACCTTGTGTTTAGATTGTTGTTGGCTTTAAAAACATAAATGTGAATTTATATATTGTGTGTGAGTGTGTGTGCACACATGCGTACATAAAGAAATAAGGGCCTGGATGGCTATCCATATAATAGGCTGAGTTATTAGTACAGCTGCACATTCTGTGTCTTAGGGGATTAGAAGCTCGGCTTAAAATCTCATTTAATTACAGAGCATTGACTACCATGGACCTTTGCATCTGGACCCAGGGATAATAAAGAGCATTTTCTCTGAATGGTTTATAGTGTTCAGGATGGAAACACATGTAGTTCAATTTCTAACATTTGGTTAAGAACAAAAAGCAAAAGTTCACTGATGGTTAGCTAAGTCTATTAAATAATTTTACTCAAGTTCCTAGACTCTCTTCTTTGGGGACTTAGCAATGCAATTCTGTTCCCTTTTGGATGTGGAGGTGAAAGGGCACAAAATTACTTAATTCATCTATAAATGAACATAACAACAATATATATACCGACCTCATGGGGTTTTCATGGGGATGAAACCAGTAATATAAGTTAAAGGACACCATAAGATATCAAATGCTATTCCAATGTTAAATGTTATAATGATTTTTACTCATTCATTCATTTTTCATTCAAAAAATGTTTTCAAGCACTTACTAGATACTAAGCACTCTTCCAGATGTGGAAAATAAAGTGCTGAATGATGAAGACATCATTTCTGCTCTCATGCATTAACATCCTAATGAGGGAGATGAATGATCAAATAAATAAGATAATTTCAAAGAGTGCTAAGTGCAGTGGAGAGTACGAAGCAGTGGCTGAGGGCTTCTTTAGAAAAGTGCCTCTGAAGGTAACATTTGAACTGAAGATTGAAAGAATTGAGTGACAAGAAGCCAGCAATGGGAAGTTCCAGAGGAAGAACATTCCAGAAAGAGAGAGAAAAGCAAATGTAGCAGCCCTGAGCTAGGTCTGTCTGAGGACTGGAGAGGACCACAACGCTGTGAGTAGCCAGGGTGGGAAGTGGTACAAGGTGAGACTGGAAGAAAAGGCAGGAACCTGCCATGTAGGGCCAACCTTGTAGGTCATGGCAGAGTATGCACATTATCCTACAAGCTTTGGGAAGCCATTGGAGGATTCTAAGCAGGGAAGAGACATATTTTGAATTACATTTCAAAAAAAAATCACTGTGGCTGCTGTGTAGAAAATGAACAGAGGGTGGTGTTTCAAGGGAGAGTGTAAAATGACAGCTTTCCACCAAACTGAGAGGGAAAAATCAGACCAAAGAAAGATTCGGACAAGTCCATCTTGGCAAGCAAAGAGCATTTAACAGGGGCTTACGTGGGGCCTCACCCTCGATGGTCCAGAGGGGAGAGCCTCTCGCTCGGAGACCACGCCTGGTCATGGCCTAAATCCTCATCTGTGGCTGTGGGCAGAGAACGTGCAACAAAGCAAGAGGGACCTTGTATACTACACTTACATACTATACGTCGCATGCGGATGGGGAGGTGCGTGAAGGGGAGCATGATCAAAAAGGGCAGTGCTCAGGACAGATAATTGAGAACTGGGCATTCACAGTGTTTCCTAGCAGGGCAGAAGTTACCCTTTCACAGTAATATGCAATTACAATGTTTATCAGTAAGGCTGAAGTTGCATCTTTCTATTGATATGAAGGTGGTCAAATGGTTCACAGAGCTGATTATTTTTAGTTTCTGGGAGAGAAGTTTAGGTATACGAGTTTTACTTATCAGTCACAAGCTCACAGTTATTGTTCAAGGCTTGCTGTGTAGCTATTAAGAAATGAAATGCTGACTAAAAATGGAAAGAACTGGAAGTATTGTGGGAAAAATGCAAAGCCATGTATGATACAGGTGGAGTGGCAAGTGACCAGAGCTGTAATGAAGACTCCGTTTAAGAGGTTACTGTAATAGCTGAGGTGAAGAAAATGGGGGCTTACGCTAGGGTGGTAGCATGAAGACTAAGAACAAACAGGTGTCTGAAAGGAGATGCCGAGCAGTTAGCTGCATATATGATTGGCAGTCCAGGGGAGAAGTTTTGGCTAGAGCTGTGAATGGGCATCACCAGCAAATCTATGGTTTGTAAGACTTGGGACTGAATTAAGTCACATAGGGAGATCATAGAAGGAAGAAAAGAGAAGCTGGGCTGTGTTTTGGAATACCCCACCATTTAAAGGAAAGCAGGGGAGGAAAAGCCAGCAAAGGAGCAAAAGTGAGAGGAAATCCAGGGAAGTGTGGTGTCCTGGTAACCAAGTGAAGAAAATGTTAGGAAAGGAAGATGAGAACCAAGGAGAGCTCACTGGGTTTGGCTACATGGGAATCATTGATGGCCGTGAAAAGAGCCACTTCAGAGGAGTGGAGGGGACTAAAGACTGGTAAGAGTGGGCTGACGAAAGACTTGGACATGAATGTTGAGAACAATTTAGATAACTCTTCTGCAAAGTTTTATTATGAAAGGTTAAAGAAATGAAATTTTGGTCAAAAATATTTCTTTTAGTAACTAATACTAGTTACTGGCTATCATTGTCCACTCAGTATGTGCCAGGTACTAGGTATATTAGCTTACTGACATTTTAATTCTTAAAGTACTACTATTAGATATTACAGTTTACTATTTACATATGAGTCCACTGAGGCACAGAGAGATCAGGTAACTTGTCTAAGACCATGCAGCTAGAAATTTAAACAGTCACGATTGGACCTCTGTTCTCTCCAGCTTCAAGGCCTCTGGTTTTCCCACAAGAACACACTGCCTACATGCCTCCATGCTCAGCCATATTTTACAGACAAATATGTGTAGAGTTGAAGCAGTGGGCATTGACTCAGTGTATTAGTTAATATATTCTTTATCTGTGTGAAACATAAAATCCCCACTTAATGATCTCATATAACTGCAACTTCAGGGATGGGGCAGGTCCCTAGACGGTATAAACTGTGGTGCATCAAGGATCCTTATTCTCTCTGCGCTGCCATTCTCAGTGTTGGCTTCATCTTTAGGTTGCTTTTCCTCATGCACATGCTGCACCCTCCATTGTTCAAACCCAGAAAACAGAAGAAACCCATCTCCCAAACATGGAATAAATCCATAGTCTGCTTGAGCCAACTCAGGCCATGTCCACCCCTACCTCAGTCATCAGGGAATTGCCAGACCTTGATTGGCCTGCACTAACCAGAACCCTTCTCTAGGGCTGGGAATTGAGGACTAAATTATTAAAATCTGGTCCTGTTAGGAAGGGGTAGGGATATAGAAGTTGATGAAGAACACCAGGCTTTGTCTGTGGTGACAGTCCTATCTGCGTATCCAGTAACTTTGTCATACTCCCTTATGGTATTTCTGAATACAGAATTCTACCACAAATTTCAGATATATGTCTAATTTGCTAGTTTAAATGGTGACTACTTCCAGGACAACTAATGGTACTTGTACTGGAGAAAGGAGTTGTTCTCTTGTTTAACGGGACTCTTTGTTTGGCCTCAGGCTCGCACTTGTGACTACTGAAGGGAAGAACGCTGTCTTCTGGTGCTGTGGTGTTCTCTACTTATATTGGGCGTTGAATAAAAATGGTTGTTTGGGGAAGTGGCTGTGGCTCAATCAGGTGGGCTCCCGCCTGCCATATGGAAGTCCCGGGACCTCCTTGTGAAGGTAGGTTTGCCCGCCCGCTGGGGAGAGCCACCCGGCTCCCAAGCGCCGCAGGGAGCCAACTCTCCGCAAGGTGACGCAGCAAGAAAGCAAAAACGCAGAAGAGCACACAGCGAGGGCACAGAGAGCAGAGACAACAAGCAAGCCGCAAGGGGTGAAGGGAAATAAATAAATACAGACACAGAAGAACGCACAGCGAATGGACAGAGAGAGCAGACAGCGAGCAAAAAGCCCAAGGAGGGGCGGGGGGTTGTTTGACTTTCCCTTGAAAAGCTTTCAACTGGAGCTATGAGGTAAAATCGTTAAATGCTGGGTCATCTTGACACGTCAGTGTCTCACTAACAGGGATACAAGAGGTCGCCACCCGCTGGCCTGTTGGTCCTGCGGAGCCTGGCTGGCAGCTGCTGCTCTGTGGCAGGGTGGGACCGAGTGGGACCGAGTGGGACCGGGTGGGGCGGGGCGGGCCCTGCCTGCAGTCTGGAGCCCACGTTGGGCCCCTGGAGTTTCCTCAAACGTCTGCAGAGGTGCAGTGGCCTCAGTTCCCAGCGCAGGTAGAGCGCTACAAGCCGCTTAAGCCACGATCTGCATTTTCCCACCTTCCCGAGGATGTGATGGGACGGGTCTGCTGGTGTGAGTTGCAGCTGCTACAGTAGGGCCGTAGGACCCCGGGTATTTATTGTACTTTCCACTTCGCTGTGGGCTGCGTCCTCTCGTGGGATCCTTAATGGATCTTTCTATTTAATCCTCGCCCACAGTTTTCTCCCCATTTTACAGATGAATAAAATCAAAAGTTAGGTAACTTTCTGAAGATTATACTGCTTACTGGAAAAGAGCAAGATTTAGAGCAAGACCTCTTGTTTGCTACCTTTCATTTAAGAAAGCAGGAGAAATAAGAAAACAATATATGCATATAAATAAATTTGCTTCTCTTTGTGAATAGAAACTCAGAAAGGTTAAACAAGAAACTAGTATCTCTGAATTTTGATCCATGTAACTGTTTTCTGTATTTTTAAAAACTATTAATTGAAAAGTTGTAAAAAAGCAAATTGAAGTTGAGTATAAACCGGTGAACATTATGATGAGTTGACAGTTCACAAGGAAAATAATTATTTCAAGTAACTTTTAGAAAGTTACTCAGAGTACATCCTTAGGAAGTGGATTAATTCATAATAATGTTTAATGTTGTCAAAAGAAGATAAGAAAATACTGTTCCAGGAGCACATGGCCTAACAGAAGTTTCCTGAACATAATTCTTACAGCTCTTGCATGCTAGCTATGTGTGTTAAGCAAAGCACATTAAACGTTTGCATTGAAACTAGAAGAGTATGAGAGAAGCCATTCAAAGGTGAGCAACCTTATTATTACTATTATTATTATTATTTTTTAAATTCTTGATGCAATCTCAATTTTTCTTCTTTAAAATGGGGAGAAGCAATAAGGAGCAGGTAGTTCCCAAACTGCCCTCTCCAAGGCCTTTTTGGCTATCAATGTGATTAAGAGCTTATTTTTAGGAATTTCCTTTAGGAAAACGCGCACTGGACCTTGGATTCAGTGCTCAAAGTTTACTTGGTTAACGGGGTCTCCAGACCACACTGTTTAAAACTAAATTTTTCCTCCTTACCCTTTACCTTACCTTTTCCTTCCTTCCTTGCACATATGACCTTGACAAATTACATTATTTATTTGCATGTCTGTTTTTCATTCCCTACTAAAATGCAAACTTCACAAGGACAGGCATATTGAATGACAATGAAGAAGGTTGTGGTGAGGATTAAATAACACCTGTAAAGGCCTCACAGTTGACCAGCAGCGTTCATTACTCAACCAAGTATCAGACTTAGTTCTTGCATAGCCAATTACAGTATCTTGCAGATTTTTAACTTTGTCATTAACTGTTGTCAGATGTAAAATTTTAAAAAATAAAGTTAAGTACAATTAAATATATGTATATGTGGATATAGGCAAAATCGACAGAGTTTAGGTGTAAAATAGAAACCACTCCCACGGTAATCCTGATAAAGATGTTTTTAAAACCTTTCCATTTTATAAGAGAAAAATAGAGTTGCAGCAGTACATATTTTTTTAAATTGCCAAGTCCGTCAGATAATGTTCCAACATACACTTAATTTTGTCAAAAAATTTTGTCACGTAGGTGGGTAAGATAATTTTCTTAATCCAAATATAATATATTGTCAAAGAATTAGCTTGCATAATGTTATGATACATTATTTATAAATTTTAGTAGTATTTTATGATGTACCTGTGGGAAGTACTCTAGTCAAAGGAAGAATTAGCTTTTTGAATACTTACCCTGTACTAAATACTTGATGCTTTATTTACATTAACTTGCTTAGCACTCACAACAACCCTACAAGATAAAATCTATCTTCAATCTTTACTCAGGTCTACATAGCTAATAATGGTAGAGTAATAAATTTGTCCTCAAGTCAGTATGTCTGAAGAACACACTATTCTTCTCACTTCTTCATATTACTTATCTAACAAAAACAAGAGAAGCAGACCGTTCCCTCCACAGACAAAGTTGAGTTCTGTGATACACTCTCATAATATGTTGACCATTTTCATAGGATTTAACACACTTGTTCAATGCTGGATTCCCCTCTAGGGTCTAGAGTCTGTAGGCTCCATTAATTAGGTCAGATCGTCTGAATGACTTACCACTTTATGAACCCCTATACCTACCACAAAGTACTTAGTCAAATATTTGTCAACTAGCAGCCTTTAAGGAACTTCTTTATAATTTCAAAGAAACTCCAGGCAAATATGCAGACTCAGGATATACAAAACAAGCTACAGTCTCTCACAAAAATCAAATCTTGAAAAGCAATACATTCTGTGCCACTCATTGCTGCCATTCCTGATCACCACCACAAAATATAAGCATCTTCAGACAGCTGTCCTCTACAGTCATCTCAGTCTCTTTCTGTCCTGTGCTTCCCCTCTTCTAACCCAGCCTCTACTCTTCTTCTTCTGAAAACTTCCCTCTGCATAACCCTATCAACTTTATTCCCAGGTAAACAAACTCCCCTCTACCCGTGGCTGTTACACAGAACAACATCCATATATCCCAATCAGTATCCATATACAGCAATTACTTAGCTCATAAACTTCTTCAGTCTTCTCAGGGAGCATACCCACAAACCTCCTATCTTACTCTCACATTCTCCTTCAGGAAGAATGAAAAGAATCCTCTGTGGCTTTTTTCAGACTCCCACTCTCAAAACTATAAAATTAAGTAAATCCACTTTTATTCTTTTCCCTCTTCTGTAACAGTGGAAGAGCCTCCCTTCCTTAGGCTAATCCTCAGACTTAGGCTCTTATTTCCATCATTTCCCAGATGTGCAGAGACCCACCTTCATCAATTACCCTCTCTAAATCCCACCTCCTCAACCTCTCCTTCTCTACCAGCTTGTTCAAATTAGTGTGCACATATGTTTAAATCTCCCAGTTGATCCTACATCCCTCTCTAGCTGCATGGCTTCCTTCTCCCAGCCAACCCTAGAAAGGAAAGCCTTCAGTCACTTTCTCCACTTTATCACCAATTAAGTCTTCTAACTTCTAATCCACTGGAACTACTCTTACCAATTAGTTACCAGTGACCTACTTGTTGCTATTCAACAGATCAGAATTTTGTCTTTACTTAACTGAGCTCTGTGGACCTCTTCCTCTTTTTTAAACACCCTCCTCTATTGATTTAAAAAACATTAATTCTCTTGATTTTCCTACTACATCCCTCACTATTCCTCATTATCTTCTTCTACCTACACTGTAAGTGTTGCTCTACTGTAAGTTTCCATCCCTGGGTCTCTTTCCACTCCATATATCCTTGCTAAGTTCACCTGTTTACATATTCTCAAACATAATTTTGCTCTCTTCACTAGTCAGATATAAACATAATAATCTTTCAACCTGATTTTTTCCCCATATTTTATTAGAGAAGAGGGTTTACAGAAAAATCATGCAGGATTCCAGAGTGGTGCCCCCCTCACCCATGCAGTGTTCCCTATCATTAACTTTTTGTATTAGTATGGCACCTTCGTTAAAACTGATGGAACAATATTATTATAATTATACAATGAAGTACATAGTTTACATTAGGGTTTACTATTTGAGTTGAGCAGTTCTATGGTTTTTTCAAGCTTTTATTCTGGTAACTTAAATAAAACCTAGAATTTCCCATTTTAACCACATTCACATATACACCTCAGTGGGGTTAATTACTTTCACAATGTTATGCTACCATCACTACCATCCCTTACCAAAACTTTTCTGTCACACTAAACAGAAGCTCTGTACCAACTAAGCATTAAGTTCCATTGCCCGCCCCTAACCCTGGCACCTGGTAACCTGTATTCTAGTATCTGACTATGAATTTGCATGTTCTACTTATTTTACATAAGTGAGATCGTACAATATTTTCATTTGAGGTCTAGTTTATTTCACACAACATGATGTCTGCAAGGATTATCCATGTTGTAGCATGTATCAGAACTTCATTCCTGTTTAGAGCCGAATAATATTCCATTGTATACATATGTCGCATTTAGCTTAGCCATCTGTTTACAAGTTATTCACATCCTTGGTTAAATTTATTCCTAGATATTTCATTCTTTTAGTTACATTGTAAATGGAATGTTTATCCTGATTTCTTCTTCAGATTGTTGATTACTAGTGTATAGAAACACTACTGATTTTTCCGTATTGATTTTGTATCCCACCACTTTGCTAATTCATTTATTAGCTCTGGTAGCTTTGCTGTGGATTTTTCAGGATATACTGTATAAAGGATCGTACCATTTGCAAAAAAGGAAAGTTTTACTTCTTCTTGTCCAAATTGGATGCCTTTTAGTTTGCTTTCTTGCTTAATTGCCCTGACTACAACTTCCAGTACAATGTAGACTAACAGTGGTGACAAGGGTATCCTTCTCTTGTTCCTGAATTTCAGTCAGACCATTGAGTAAGATGTTAGCTGCAGGTTTGTCATATAAGCCCTATGTCACGTTGGGGATATGTCTTTCTATTCATAGTTTCCTGAGTGTTTTTTTATCACAAAAGGGTACAAGATTTTGTCAAATGTACTTTCTGCATCAGTTGATAAGATCATGGGTTTTTTTCCTTCATTCTATTAGCATAGAGTATTACATTAATGGATTTTCTCATGTTGAACCACCCTTGCATACTTGGGATATATGTCACTTGATCATAGTTTACTAATTCTTTTATGTGCTGTTGGATTCAGTTTGCTAGTATTTTGTTGAGGATATTTGCATCCTTATTTCTAAGGGGTATTGGTCTATAATTTTATTTCTCGTGGTTTCTTTTTTTTTTAAATGATTTTTAAAATTAAAGTTAATAGATCACAAGGAATGTTACATTAAAAAACAATAAAAAAACAAAAAAACATAAGAGGTTCCCATATAACCCACTCCCCACCCCCCACGAGATCATTTTTTTAAATTGTATTTTTTTGAAGATACATACATCACACACAAAAAAAATGTTACATTAAAATATATAAGAGGTTCCTGTGTACTGCCCACCTCCCCACCCAACTCCTCCTACACCAACAATCTCCCTCATCATTGTGGCACACCCATCGCACTCAGTGAACACATTTTGGGGCACTGCTGCACTAAGTAGATAATAGTTAATCCTGTAGTTCACACTCTTCCCCAGTACATTCAGTGGATTATGCAGGATATATAAAGTCCTGCATCTGACCTTGCAATATCATGTAGGACACCTCAGAAATCCCAAAAATTCCCCGACATCACATCTCTTCTAGCCTCTCCCTGTCCTCAGCAACACTGTGGCCACTTTCTCCACCTCAATGCTAAAATTTCTTCTATTACTCGTCACAATAGTTTTATAGTAGAATATCAGTAAGTCCACTCTAGTCCATACTTTATTCCTCCATTCTGTGGACGCTGGGATGGTGATGACCTCTCCACCTCTAGATCAAGAGGGGGCTTAGATTCCACACGGATGATGGATGCAATTTCTCTGCTTACAGTTGTAGGCACTCTGGATTCCCTGGTGTGGTGGTTGATCATCTTCACCTCTCTGTTACCTGACCTGGGTAAGACCAATGAACCAGAGAGTAGGAGTGGCCACTCTTTGTAGTTTCTTTATCTGACTTTGGTAATAGAGTGATGCTGGCCTCATAGAATGAGTTAAGAAGTGTTGCCTCCTCTTCAATTTTTTCCCCAAATGTCTGATAAAATTCACCAGGGAAGCCATCTGGTACTGGGTTTTACTTTGTTGAGAGATTATTGATTGCTGATTCAACCTTTTTGCTTACTATTGGTCTGGTGAGATCTTTGATTTCTTTGTGAGTCAGTGTAAGTAGTTTGTGTTTTTCTAGGAATTTGTCCATCATCTAGGTTCTCCAGTTTGTTGCTGCACTGATGTTGATAGTATCCTCCCACATCCCTTTTTAATTCTGTGGAGTCAGTAATAATGTCCCCCTTTTATTTCTGATTTTAGGTTTTTCTCTCTCCTGCCCTTTGTCATTCTAGCTAAAGATCTGTCAATTTTATTGATCTTTTCGAAGAACCACCTTTTGGTTTCATTGACTCTCATTATTGTTTTTATTCTCTCATTTAACTCTGCTGTAATCGTTATTTCTTTTTTTCTGTTTAGTTAGGGTTTAGTTTGCTCTTCTTTTTCTGGTTCCCCCAAGTGTGAGGTTAGGTCTCTGATTTGAGATCTTTCTTCCTTTTTAATGCCAGCATTTGGAGCTATACATTTCCCTCTCAGCACTGTCTTTTCTGCATGCTGTAATTTTAGTAAGTTGTGTTTTTGTTTTCATTTTCCTCAAGATATTTCCTAAATTCCTTGTGATTTCTTCTTTGATCTATTGGTTATTTAAGAGTAGTGTTATTTAATTTCCACATATTTGTGAATTTTCCAGTTCTCCCTTTGTTATTGTTTCTAGTTTTCTTCCATTGTGGTTAGGGAAGATATATTGTATAATTTCAGTATTTTTAAACATATGGTTTAACGTGGAGAATGACCTATGTGCACCAGATCATAGGTGTTGTTGGGTGACGTGTACTATACATGTTTATTAAGTCTAGTTGGTGTATAGTATTGTTCAGGTCTTTTATTTCCTTATTTTCTTCTTGTAGATGATCTATCCATCACTGAAAGTGGTGTACTAAAGTCTCCTATTATTAATGTAGAACCATCTATTTCTCCCTTCAAATCTGGCAATATTTGCTTCACATAATTTGGGGCTCTGCCATTAGGTAAATATACATTTATAATTGTTATATCTTCTTGTTGAATTGACCTCTTTATCATTATGTAGTGCCTTACTTTGTCCCTTGTAAGAGTTTTTGACTTAAAGTCTTTGTTATCTGATGTTAATACAGCTACCCTAGCTCTGTTTTGCTTACTATTTGCATGGAATTTTTTTTTTTCCATTCTTTCACTTTCAACTTACTATGTCTTTGAATTTAAGAGGAGACTCATGTAAACAGCATATAGTCAGGTCATATTTTTTAAGCCCATTATGCTAGTCTCTGCTTTTTAAAAATTCATTTTCATTTAAAGTAACTACTGATAATGCAGGCACTTCTTCTGCCATTTTGCTATTTGATTTTTGTAATTCTTCTACCTTTTGGGTCCCTCAAATCTACTATTATTATGCCTACTTTTGTATTTATTTGATTTTTGCTAGTGTACCATTTTGAATCCCTTTTCTTTTTCCTCCATATATTTTATAGATACTTTCTTTGTGGTTACCATTGAGCTTAAACTTAACATCCTAAATCTGAAACTATCACATTTGATTTGATAACAACTTAACTTCAATAGCATAAACAAATACTATTCAAATATCCCTCCATCCCCCCACTTTTTTATACTTGTTACAAATTATATATTTATACATTGTATCCTATAAACCATAGATTTATTGTTACTTTTTATGCACTTGCATTTTTAGAATCCCTAAGAAGTAAAAAGTGGAGTTATACAATAAAATTCTACTGGCATTTGTAATTACCATTATGGTTACCTTTACCAGGGATATTTATTTCTTTAAACTGTTTCATTCCACTCTCTAGTATCCTTTCTTTTCAGCACTGAATGTAGGGCAGTTGATCATAGTGATGAACTCCCTTATCTTTTGATTATCTGGGAATGTCTTAATCTCTCCCTCATTTTTAAAAGAACATCTCATTGGATATAAAATACTTGGTTGGAAATTATTTTCTTTAAGCAATTTAAATATTTTATCCCACTTCCTTCTTGCCCTCATTGGTTGGAATGAGAAACCAGTACACAATCTTATTGGAGCTCCGTTGTGTGTCACTTGTTGCTTTTCTCTTACAGATTTCAGCATGCTCTCTTTGGTCTTGGAATTCCACAGTTTGAGTAAATGTGTGTGGGCATGTTTTTCTTGAGATCTATTCTGTTTGAAATTCACTGGGCTTTTTGAAGATGCATTTTCATGTCTTTTGCTAAATCTGGGGAGTTTGGGACCATTATTTCTTTAAATATTCTTTTTACCCCTTTCTCTCTTTCTTTTCCTTTTTTGACTTCCATAATGCATATATTGGTATGCCTGATAATGTCCCACAGACTCTTAGGCTCTGTTCACATTTATTCATTCTTTTTTCTTTCTGTTTCTCTGCCTGAAACATTTTAATTGTCTTAATTTCAAGTTCACTGGTTTCTTTCCTATGCCAGCTGTTGAAACGCTCCAGGGAATTTTTTGTTTCAGTTATTGTGATCTTAAACCCCAGTATTTTTGTTGGGTTCTTTTTAAAAATGTCTATCTCTTTATTAAGATTCTCATATTGTTCATTCATCTTTTTCCTGATATTCTTTAGTTCTTTCTCCGTGTTTTCATTTAGCTCTTTGAGCATATTGAAGATCCTTTTTTAAAAGTCTTTGCCCTGGATATCCAAAGTCTGATTTTCTTCATCAACGGGCACCGTGAACTTCTATAATTTTTAATTTGCATTTTCTTGATTCAGCACTTGTCCTGTTACTGCAACCCTTTAACAGTTTTCCAGAGTTCTTAGGAAGATGGTTCTGTCAATTTTTGCTAGTTGTTTGAAGATTCTTTGGGTAACACACCCTGGAACATGTTATACCGCCATCGACCAGAAGTCCTCCTTTAATCTTAGGGGACATAGATTGAATATGATAGATATTCTGAAATGTGTCCTTCAGAAAACATGCACAAGGCTAACTTTTACCAAACTATTTTAGGAGGTTTCCATGGATACCCTAAAGCTCATTCATGGACATTTCAAAAATATTCCTGGTTTGTTGTACCAACAACTTCCAGATCTCTTTCTGTATCCCTCTTCCTTGATCAATAACCATATATCAAACTGCCTACTTGATATCTCTAATTGGCTATTCAACAAGCATTGCATACTCAACAGGTCTAAAGCCTATCACGTTTTTCACACCCTAAGCCAGACCTCCTACAGATTTTATATCATGACTCTCAATTAGATTTTATGTTTTTCTTTATTAGGTCTTGAACAATTGTTATGTTTATTATCAAGTTGTTTGTTTGCTTTTTTGGAATGAAATATCTTTCCCATTTTCTTTTCTAGATGCTTACTGCTAGCATTAAAAAGGCTATTTTTGTTTATATATCTTATATTCAGGCACCTAATTAAATTTTACTAGACTTTTTTACTATAGTCTCTTGGGTTTCCTAAACATAAATTCACAGAATTGGCAAAAAGCTCGTTTGTTTTCCTTTTCTAATGTTTATGCTAGTTATTTAATATTCCTGTTTTATTGTATTTGTTATTCTTGGTACTGAATGTGTGGAATCAATAGCATTGACATTTTCTAGGAGTTTATTAAATATGCAGACTTTTCAGGCCCCAACCCCAAATCTATTGAATAAGAATCTTTATCTGTATTTATAAAGAACCCCAGGTAACTCATATGTACAGTGAAGTTTAAGCAATGCTACTATAGAATATTTAAGTCTTTGTTGAATAATAATAGTGTTAGTAGACAACATTAGCCAATTTCTTATTTAATTGAAATGGAATCTGTGTTTTGCCATTTAAGTGATTTTGGTAATTACTTTTTATAACACAAAAATAATTTCCTCCTATTGCTACATTAGCGTTTTTTTTAAAATTAAGAATGACTTCTTGGTGTGATCAAAGTTCTTTTTATAGATAGTCTTTCTACTTTTATATACATTTTTTTTTTCATTTTTTATTTTATTCTTTTTTAAGGAGGTACTAGGGATTGAACCTGGGAACTCATACATAGGAGGCAGGTGCTCAACCATTGAACTACATCTACTCCACAAGGATTATGTTTGTTGTTGTTGTTGTTGTTTTAGGAGGACCAGGATTGAACCTAGGACCTTTTACATGGGAAGCAGGTGCTCAAATCACTGAGCTACACCTGCTCCCATCTACTTTAATTTGATGACATACTAATTAATTAATTACAGCAACAAATAATTTAATTTCTTACACCAAAAAAGTTAAAATGCATCTTTGGATGCATTACTGGATCATATTTCCCAATATTTCACTTGAGTTTTTGCTTCTCTATCCATAAACAATTAGTCTCTAGTTTTCCTTATTGGTTTGGGGTATTAAATTCTAGCTCATTCAATAAAATGATGTGGGAAGCTCTTTATCTTTGTCAGTAGGCTAGAACAGTGGTTGTCAAACCTAGTTTGCACATTAGAATCACCAGGGAGCTTTTGGAAAATATTAATGCTTGGACCCCACTCCTAGAGATTCTGATTTAATTGGTCAGGGGCTTACCAGAAAACTTTATTTTTATATAATTAAGTTAAATTTTAAATAAATTTCTATAGGTGATTCAATTAAGTTTCTAGGATGAGAAACACTGGTTTAGAATTACTTAAATAACATTAAAAGATTAAGTACGATTTACCTTTTATTGTCACTGGATACTATTTAGTCACCTTCCCAATTTCTTCTTTGGTAAAAATTCCTGTTTTTTCCTTGCATTATTTTTAATGAACTTATATCTTGCTATTAATGACTTTTCAGAGTTTCAGGTAATTGCTTTAGTGGCTTTTTGTGGTCTTTTCAGATTTTTTGTTGTAATCATTGGAAGAGATAGACTGTGGCAGGCTTATTCCATTTTGCCTGACACTGAAAGTCTATCACCTTTTGTTTCTTGTAGACAGTACATCCAAACTATTAGTTTGTCTTTAAACTGGAGAATTCAGTTAATAAACATAAAGTTCTTATGTAAATAAGAGAGTTCAGTTTATTTACATAAAGAATTCTGTTTACATAAAATTCATGATTTTATTTGTTCCATCTTATATATATCTTTAATTGTACTTTGTTGGTCTTTGATTTATTTTTGCTAGTTAATTTTTCCCTTCCACCTTGTTATTTAGGCATTCTATCACACTTTTCTAATTCATAAATATTCACTTTTCCTTCCTGGGGATCATAAGCAAGCATCTTTTATTCTGTTATGTGAAAAGCAGATATCAATTGTTTTCCCTCCACCAAGACATTAGCCTTTCATTTCTTCACCATCTTTTCAAAACTAAGAGCTTTTTGCAACATGTTTTGGTTTCTACTTTCTTTCTCCCACCACAAATGGGACTATTGTCATTTATTTATTCCCTCCCTTTCCTCCTGTTACACTCCTAGGTTTTACAAAAATTTAGACTTTGTTTAGTTTCAGATTTGTATTAAAATTTTACACTACATGTCCTCTATTCCAGAATCATTCTTAACATTTAGAATCCCTCAGATTATGATTATGCATTTAAGTAAGTAGATGTGTAGATAATATTGCGTACTCTTTGGCTCCCATCTATTTTCTTTTCCTGTATCTTTCCTTGTCTTGTGTTCCTGTTTTGATTAATTTGATATTGATTAAGGTCCCTTCTTAAGTATTTTCTATCAAGAATTTGATAGAAAGCTAATATCTTCAGTAATTCTGTGTATATCTGCAAACAACTTTTGGATGAATCTCCAATAGATGAATCTCAGAAACCTATTGTCAAAAGAAGCCAGGCAAAATAAGTACATACTGGATGATTCCATCAGTTAAAGTTCAAGAACAAACAAAATATATTTGTGATAGAGGTTAGAACAGTGGTTACTGCTGGGAGAGGAATGAGGGAGCCTAGTGGGGTACTGGAAATATCTTTTTCTTTTCCTATACAGTAGTGAAATGTGTGTATACATACGTAAAAATCATCAAAGTGTATGCTTAAGATTTTTGTACTTTATTGTATGCAAAGGATACCTCAAAATAAAAAGAAAATATCAAAAAGGGATGAATACATTAATAAATTAATAACCTTGATTGTGGAAGAAAATTTAAAAGGGATACCAATACATCCCTTTCCCATAAGAAGCATCAGACTAAAAACTGTTAAAGGCAAGTTCTAGTGAAACTCTCAGGAACAAATATATTTAATGCTATTTGAAATACTCTTGATTTTAAAATATAGAGAAATGGAAAGATTTCCAAATCATTCTATAATATGAAAAGATGGCCTCATATTTTTGCCCTAAAATTGGCAACTAGAATAAAGGAGCATCAAGTACCCATCCTCTAAATAAAGCTTCAAAGAGTTAGAGACCAAACTCATCTGCCTGGGTCTGTCAGGAGGGACTGACCTAGAACTCCTAAACCAATCCTTCCTCCTCATACTTTGGGGTGTTACAACAGGGGAAGGACTGGAAAATCAACTAACCTCCACACCTGCCTTGTAGAGCCCTTCAGCCATAGGTTAAGCTTGATCTGGGGGGAAGAAAACATTCAAAAATTTAAAATATACATGATTGACACCTATCCTGTGAGCTTAAGTCATGAGGATCTGTAATACCAAATTATAATTTCCACTAAAGGGTACAAATAAATCAGGCAAATAAATCAAGAATCCATGAAAAGCCTTTTAATTAAAATCTATTCAACAGCTAGAAATCAATTGGAAAGCATGACAACCAATTACATGCTGCTGTCTTGCATGCTATAAATATGAGTTTGAAGAAAAAACTAGGGAGGGTAATATTGGTTTATGTCAGACCAGGTTCCTTATAGAAAAAGTGTAGCATCTGCTCTAAGACACTTACATGTCTTCATTAAGGACCCACTTTCATACTTTCAAATGAAATTTGTGAAGCAGTCTTTGCATCTGCTGGAGCTGAGGGTCTGTTTGATTTCCATTCATCTTCTCATTTCTGAGGTCCTGCATTCAGGCACATAGAGAGAAAAGGCTAATAGAGCAGCAGGCCTTGATCTGAAATCAACACTTAGAATATCAGCCCATGTAGAAGCAGATCTTCTTGTCAGGTTGAATGGGGCTGATAAAATAATAGATTGTCCTGCTGTGTGGAAGCTATGGAATGCAGCTAATGGGACTCACACGGATCCCAGGGACCTACCCAGCAGTTACAGCAAGAATCTTAGGACAAACAAGACCTACATAAGGAGCTATAGGTATATTAACCCAATATGTGAATGCATGTGTATCTGGTCTCTGTTGGGAGGCAAAATTAACCTTAATACATGCACTACTTTGGTATATCAAATGTCTGTTGCAAGTTCTACCATTAAAAGTCCTTTTGGAAATATGCCACATGTTTCAACCACACACCTGGTGAGAGAACAGGCTCCCATGGACCAGGGGTGTGTATATCATACAATTACGTTGTTAAGTTATACAAATATTTGCATGCAATTACAAACAGAAATATAATGTTCTGAGCAATATCACACAAATAAAATATATCTTGAAACCCACTGCACAAGTCAAAATATTCATTTGGAATCCCCAATCCTAAGTATTTTAGTAGCCTCATGCATTTCTTAGGAGTAAAGCGGGCATCACTGCCGCTAGAGCATACCAGAGCAACTTCAGCCCTTCTCTCTGCATGAAGACCATCCTGCACCTTTTGGCTTTGTCCCTCCTGTTCCTGACAGACAGGAAGAATGCCAACAGGACATCTCATTTGGATTCAGAAGATGAAGATGGTGATAGGAAGAACTGGTAACCGTGCTTGGAAAAACCCATCAGCCAAAATTCAAAGTGTTTGTGTACTTGTGTGTCTGTTTGTGAGAGACTAACAGAGAAAGACACCAGTTCTAAGAGGAAAGTATAAGTAATTCTTGCTAAGGTATAAATGACATAGATATGGTCTGACAGTAAATCAAGTCTACACGTTTTGTTTTGTTTTTTGTAAGATTTGTGACTGCCTCCTAAAGTTTCTTTACTTTTACCAAGAATGAAGTCTTAAGTTAAATAGCAAAAGCTGTAATGCTGAAATGTGGACTCTTTTGGGCTTACTGAGTTGATAAAGGAGATTGTCATCTGGGGAGGCTGGGAGGATTATCCAACATGACTCCATATACCTCTGAAAAGGCCTCATTTCAAAGTTTTCCCAGGGTAGAGGGCTACATGTGCTTCTTCGGTACCTATACAAAGAATTAGAATATTAGTAAGCAATTCAGTTCCCCAGAGCATCCACTTTAGGTCCTGAAAGGGTCACTGTTGTGTTCTTAGAGCTGCTTGCCTGGTTGAACATTGGGGTAGGTGAGGTAAATAGGGACAATCTAGCCACCCCCTGGGATGCTCATGTCATAGTCAGCCCACAAGCCAAGTGAGCATGAGTGTGAATAGAGCTGAGGACAACAGGGCAGTCTGGGCAGGGTCAGCCCTACAAAGTCTGTGTGTCACACTCAACATTACCTTCCTCCTGGGGGACATGGAAGACACTTGGAGGCATTCTAGACACTTGCAGTTTGTCCCATCTCCCACTTGCATCTCTCACCTGGTTACATCAAAAATGGAGGGTTGAGGAAGGACTTCAATATTAGAAGGTACACTTTCCAGGTATAAACAAAGGAACAGAGCTCAAGATCCATGTATCTGTACACTCTATCCATTTGAGCTTGCTCTTTGAGGTATATCTATGTCATCGCCAATCCATTAGAACCAAACTCAAATTCTGCCATGGATGGATTTGAGGTATATTTATTGCATTACTTCTTAGGCTGAGCATTTCGTACTGCATATGGTAGATATGCAATAAATGTACTGACTAGTAATATTCCACCTTATGTTATTTTTTTTTGACTATTAGATAACTTTATTATTTTTTAAAAAAAAGATATTTAGATTATGTAAATGCTACATAAAAAATACAGGGATTCCCATATGACCTCCTCCCCAGACCACCCACATTTGCCCCCATTAACAACATCCTTCATTAGTGTGGTACATTCATTGCAATTGAATGCACCCTTTGGAGCATTGGCACTAAGCATGGATTATAGTTTACGTTGTAGTTTACAATGTCTCCCACACAACTCTGTAGACTATGGCAAGATATATAATGGCCTGTATCTGTCATCACTATATTACTCAGGACAATTCCCAAGTCCTGAAAATGCCCCTGTATTACACCTTTTTCCCTCTCCCTGACGTCAGAACCTCCAATGGCCATTGCCTCCACATCAATGATATAAATTCTTCCATTGCTAGAATCACAATCAGTCTATACCAGTAAGTCCACTCTAGTCCATAGTTCATTCCCCAATCCTGAGGATTCTGGGATGGTAATGCCCACTCCACCTCTAATTTATGTTATTTCTTATCTCTTCTATGTGGCTAGATCTATATCCCCATGAAGATTGCAAACAGGGGCAAGATAGTATACTTTCTCTCTCGTACAGTTTCTCCTAGAGTGCCATACAGAGTCCCCTGTACTGACTTACTGAATTCTTTCTGATCGCCTATGCTCTCAAATAGCCATTTTCTATTTGTCTATTTTTTCATTTGCATTATTTAGTATGGTATAGCCATTTTTTTAAAGATTTATTTATTATTTATTTATTTCTCTCCCCTTCCCCCACCCCAGCTGTCTGGGCGTTCTTCCCTGTCCGCTTCTGTTGTCAGCGGCATGAGAATCTGTGTTTCTTTTTGTTGCGTCATCCTGACGTGTCAGCTCTCCATATGTGTGGTGCCACTCCTGGGCAGGCTGCACTTTCTTTCATGCTGGGCGGCTCTCCCTACGGGACGCACTTCCTGCGTGTGGGGCTCCCCCACACAGGCACACCCCCGCGTGGCAGGGCACCCCCTGCATGCATTAGCACTGTGTGTGGGCCAGCTGCACACGGGTCAAGGAGGCCCGGGGTTTGAACCACGGACCTCCCATGTGGTAGATGGACGCCCTAACCACTGGGCCAAGTCTGCCTCCTGGTATGGCCTTTTAAACGTTCACCTGCAAATGTGACTGCTAGTATATCACGTGAACCCCTAAGTAGAATTAGTCTTCCTTTATCCTGATGGAGAGCTCCAAAAGACAGACTATATGATCAATCTTATATGATATTTTGATAATTCTATCCTGTTACTGAAAGTCACAACCTAAAAAAAATTACCAGAAACATTGTCCAGTAGATAAATATAAATTTTCCCTCATTCCTTAAATTTATCCATTTTCAGGAGCACTTTCCTTTTATTTCGTTCCCTTTCCCAAAGTGTTTCAGAGGAAAAATAAGATATAGTTCCCTAATAATTATTCAAAGCCTGACACAGCAATGTGTGGTCTTCCATAGGTAATATGCCTATGCTCTACTTTAAGGAAACACAATATAAAAAGATAAAGCAGTTAGCAGGTAATTACATGCATTAAAGAAAGATTTTTCACTTTGCATGGGAGAATTACTACAAGCTCCCACATTGCATTTAATATGAATATCAACTTCTAAAAATATTTGATTTGCATAGAACTTTCTGTAAGAGAGGTACACCTATACAAGAATTTCTCCTGCATCAGGTTTTAGAGTTGGCCTACACTGAGTCCTTCACTGGCAGCAGATTTGTACTTCAAGGCCTTTTCGAAAATGTCACCCTACACTGAAAAACTTGTATGAAGAGCAATTAGAAAACCAAACCTACAGATAAACATCACCTGCTAACTATAATGACAAGGCACTGGAGGGAGAATCTTCCACCCCAGACCATTAATTCATAGTGGGATGGCATCTGCATTTGAATGGGTAATGCCTTTGAGAGCTGGGGTTCCCACCGCTCCCACAGACCTTTCTACAGCTCTGATCCATCAGGGTCATTGGCCAATCAAAGGCTCAGTGAGCAGCTGGAGCTGGTCATTTGTTCTCCCAGCTCTTCGGCCTGACTCTTTTTCCCCATTCTACTCTCCTTTCTCACTTTCAGTCTTAATTTCTCTCTATTCACAAATACCCCGAATTGACAAGAGTTTAAAGTTCTCCTAATCCACTGATTTTCATATAACTGTTGTGTTAGGTCATTTCTTAGCAGTGTGATGATTTCTCAGCAAACAGTGTAATACTGTGGTATCAGCAAGGTATTTGGAGGCACTTTTTAAAAATTATGGACTCCTTTCCTTAAATTAAGTCTCACCCAGAAACCCAAGATGTAAAACAGAGCTAACTGGACATGTTCTGTGGCGGAGTAGGGGGAGGCCCACAGCCCACCTGCTGTCCTGACTTGATCTCGCAGTAAGTACTTCAAAATAAGAAGTCTGTTCCCTCCATGTACCGGTGAAGGAACTGAAGGTGGGGCTCAGTGTTTCTCAATGGGGGCAAAGAGCCATTTGTGGGCAGACATCTTTATTGGGTAGGACTCCTCTATGCTTCATTGTCATTTCTCAGCCCTCACCCACGACTAAGTCCTTGTTGTGCTTTCCCATTGTTGTATTTATGAAAATCAGCTGCTATGGAAGAGCGGGTCCTGTCCCTCCGGTGAGAATCCCATGGCCTTGGAATGATTTGCTCAGGGTTAGTCAGAGCACGGAAGCCAGGATGAACCCGGGTTTTCTGCTTCACAGCCAGTTGCTCTTTCCTCTAACCAGAACAGGGTTTCTCTTGCCGGCTATAGTTTTTTCCTTCCCTTGCCCTTTTTGAGCTTTGCCTAATGGTCAGGGCTTTGGCTGTTCAATTTAGCTTCTTCTACTCAGCAAGGGTCCCTTAATTTTCAGCTTCCGTTGCTGCTGCTACTGTAGAGTCATGCTGGTGCTTCCATATGAGCATAGAAATGAGTTTTAAAAATTAAGAACTTTATTCACAAGAATAAAAGGCAGTTCAGCAAGTTATGGAAGCCACTCCCATAACATTCTTTTTCAGGCACATGTATTTAGGCAAACAAAAGATATCCTCAGGATTTTCTCAGTTTATAGAGAGCACAAATTTAAAACTCCTGGCCCCATGACCAATGCACCTTCTCAGTGAGATGTGATTTTCAATTCACCAGCCAAACTGACTTATTTTCTTTGTTCTCTCCAAATTATGTTATTTGATTCTGGACCATCTATGTGCTATATAACCTTGATGCCATATAGCTATCATATAACTGTTGTGTTAGGTCATTTCTTAGCAGTGTGATGATTTCTCAGCAAACAGTGTAATACTGTGGTATCAGCAAGGTATTTGGAGTCAGTCAGATCTGGGTTTGAGTCCTGCCTCCTGTAGCTTTCTAAAGGACACTTGGTTCTTCTGAGCCTCCGTTTCCTCATGTATGGTCTGAGGGGAAAAGAAAATCTCCTTTGCAGGATCCTTGTATGGATTAAATGCAGTATTCAGTATAACAGCTGTTTAATAACTCGTTTGGAAGAGGCTGAAGGATTTCCCTCTGCCTCCTGTGCTAAGGCCATTGGACATCCCTCTTGTTGACTGAGAGATCTTATTTCCCACTGACAGAGGGGTCAGCAAATATCCAGACCTTCTAAAATAGGTTTCCACTAACAATCTATCAAGTCTCCAGAGGGAACTATCATGTCTGAAAAAGCCGAGATCCTTTTTTACTGACAGTTTGAGCTGTGTGGTTGAAATCATTTTTGACAAGAAAAAAACAGGCTCAAGCACAACGAAATCACAGACGGTCCACGGTGACCAATTTTCAAACTTCAAAATCCATACCAGTGCTTAATTATGACACACACAAAAAAGAATTTCTGTGGAAGTTTGATGTAAATTTTTGTCTTTTGCACTCAGTACTCAAAAACCAGTCAAACAATTTTAAAAATCACAGCTATTAAGTCAAACGAAACCAAACACATTGTTCTGAGATATTTGCCAAAAGTTGTTTCAGAATACAATCTGCTTTGCTGAATCAATTAGTTTTGCAAAGGTATATTTGTATAAAACGTTTGTTAAATGCCTGTTCAAAACCTATCCAATGGTTGGCATTTTAAATGATATATACAGATGTTAAGTGCATGTATGGAAAAGTACACTTTATTGAAAATAGTTAAGACCCAATAAATCATCACAAATTCAATATTAAACTCCATTTTGGGATTCTTTGGATAGATGGGATGCAGCAGCTCTTCCTAAGAGAAAGCTTTCATGTGTTTCTGAGAAAATTTTGCCGAAGAAAAGACTGACACAGATTCCCCAGCTCCATTTCCTTGCTCTTTTTATTCTCAGTGAAACAATAATTACTCAGTTAATCTGGTCAACAATTGGAGGCTGGTTTCATTTCAGTTGTTTACTAATTATTATTGGATAGCTCTTTAGATCCTTGAAAATGTTGTCCAATTGCAACAAACTACTAATGAAGTAAGGCTTGGTTAATTAGGGAATAAGAGCAATTAGCTTGTCAGCAGGTCATTTCTACAGTCCCTAGAGAATTGCTACATTTAGGGATTCGTATCACAGGAGCTATTGACCTCTAAACCTTCCTCCTTTTCTGTCACTGCTGTTTAATGGAAAGTCACTTATTTTGTCAGGCTAATCATGGTGGTAATGAAGTAGAATATAGGCTTCGGCTTGCTGCTCTGTTTTTCTATTACTAATTTTAGAAAGTTTAAAAATAGATGAATGGATCTATTTTGGATATCATTACAAGAGGAAATCCAAGGTGGACTTCACAGAATCCAGTGAGTGCCTGCTGACCACCCCCAAAGCTATCTGGAGCTCATTAGTCTTCTGAGTATTTTCTGCCAAGGAAAAGTTGGTTGTGAATTTCTTAACTTACAAGGTTTTTTTTTAATGAGCCAAGTCAGTTTTGTTTGAGACTGATTTAACGGGATGAGGGAAAATGATTCTGAAATATGTTTTCTGTGTCCATCTTTACTGACCAGAAATGGTCTTTAGAAGCAATGGAATTAGATAATCCATTTGTAGACTTTTGGGGAAAAAAATGAGTCTGGGGTGGGTGTTACTTCACATAAAAGATCTTAGAGAAAGCTTAGCACACCTTGACAAACTTATCTTTGCCAAAGAGTAATAATTTAAGCCAGAATAATGGTTCATCTGAAATCTGAAATTTGAATGTTCGAATCCCATCTCACAATGGAGTTCTGCTGAGGTTGATCCCAATATCAGTGGTAACAGTATTGACCTTGTTGGAATTTAAGGAGCCCAATAAATAGCATCTCCGTTCTTCCCTCCTGAGTTTTGAACCAAATGAGAAATAAGACAAAAGGGTAAGACCTATCACCTTTATTTTAAATCCATAGAATCTGGTTTAGATTGTACTCAACTCTCAAGAGAAATGAGCTCAATACCTTTAAAGAAATCAACAAAATGCAACACCACATTAAACATCATATTAGAGAATGGGCTTGATATTGGAGAATTTGGCTTCTAACACAGACAAGTGGACTTCCTAAAAGGTAGACCCCAGAATTAGAAAGGCTTGCCCACCCAGTACCTGGCCCATCAGACTTCCTCCCTTGGGACTTCTCTCCATGGGAACCATGCAGCCCTTCAAGGAGCTGAGCAGATGTGCTCCTGCTGGTGGATGTACAGTGAAGAGGAGAGCTGACTTTGCATGGCCAATTTCTCCTTCCAATCTCAGTAATCAGATCAAGTCATTCTTTCTTCAAGAGAGTAGAAAGGATGTGGCAAGAATCTAGGTGAGTTCCCAAAGTAGAATACCCTCCACATGGAGTGGGAAAGAAATATTCCTTCCAATAGGTGTTACAGACCTAGGTTTTCCATATGGCTACATTTTGGTGATTCAATCAAAAATTGGGAGTACAGTAAAATCTGAACTACAGCACATCAGTTTAAAATTAAGGTGATTGAAAACTTTTGCATGTCAATAAACAAAGAATCTATAAAGCAAATTAATACTGTCTACAGAATTTCTGAGGGACTATTTTGATTCATTTAGAGAATCCACTAATTTAAGCCATTTCAAAATACCTACTCAAAACAACTTGTGTGCTAATTGTTAAGACATTTTTGCCTGTTGAAGTTAGAATTCCTAAAGACAATATCAAACAACATTTTGGTAGTTCAATTTAACTTCCTTCAGGTGTGGGCAATCTGTTAGCCAGGTGATCCTGCCAGGTGGAGCAGGTCATTCTGCATGATGGTCTCTCATAGAATGAGATAGAGGCAGGGCCAACCACTTAATTTGTGGAATCCAGTGCAAAATGAAAATGTGGGATGACTTGTTCAAACAGCAGGAAATAAGTGCCCTTAAAAGTACTCATACAGAGGAGTAGACTTGGCCCAGTGGTTAGGGCATCCGTCTACCACATGGGAGGTCCGTGGTTCAAACCCCAGGTCAACTTGACCCGTGTGGAGCTGGCCCATGCGCAGTGCTGATGTGCACAAGGAGTGCGCTGCCACACAGGGGTGTCCCCCGCATAGGGGAGCCCCACGTGCAAGGAGTGCGCCCCCTAAGGAGAGCTGCCCAGCGCGAAAGAAAGTGCAGCCTCCCCAGGAATGGTGTCGCACACGTGGAGAACTGATGCAGCAAGATGACGCAACAAAAAGAGACCAGATTCCCATGCCGCTGACAATAACAGAAGCAGACAGAAAGGCACACACAGCAAATGGACACAGAGAACAGTCAACTGGGAGGGGAAGGGGAGAGAAATAAATAAAATAAATCTTAAAAAAAAGTACTCATATCTAATAAGTAAAATTTTTTCCTTCAAGGTCTCTCTTTCAGATTGTCATGGTTGTTCCAAGTGAAGAAAAATAAAAACTTTATATTATTAATTTTACCATTCACTTTGTATTATGCAGGACCAGTTTAAATGCAATGTAAGAGCATTTAACTTGTATGAGGATTCATCAACATTGCATGATACGTATTTTGTAGCTCGTACATGGATATATATCTCATTCTTACTAGAACAGTGGAAACACTGCACAAAATTAATTCAACTTTTTAATCTTACTTCTTGATCGATGCATATTCTACCAATACTCTGTATCTTCACCTTACTAATGAGTAAGGAAAAACTGAAAGGAAAAACACAATTGCCTTCTTTCTGTGTGTGAAGCTGTTCTGGTTCAAAGGAAAAGCATGGCCCCTTGCAGTAGTCAGCACAATCCCCCCACCCCCACCCCCACCTCTGCTCAGTAGTAACACAACACACTTACCTTGTACTCACTTTGAGTTTTACTGAACTCTCATGCATTATGGGTTCACCAGAATCCTGTGTTCCTGGGTCATTATGAACGCTCTCTGAAATAGGGCAGCAAGAAACAGTGGAGGCACTACACCGCCCGTACTTCCGTTACTCACATGCATGTTTTCGTGCCCCATCAGACTTCACTTATGAAACACAAGTTCAAAGATAAAATTATCGATCATTTCACAATGGAGGCAGCACAGCAATAAACCAAATGCAGGACCCTTCTGAGTACAGGGCCCTCTGTGACTTCAGAGGTCAAAAGTCCATAAAACCAGCTCTGGATGTAGGATGTATCTGAGGAGTACAGCCATGGATTAGCAGCAGGGAAGGCTGGATCCTACATCGTGGATTGAAAAGGTAGGAGCAGGGGGTGGGACCACTCCTTATTCTTGTTATAAGTAATTGCTGTCACTTTTGCCAGAAGGTGAGAGTACCAGCAACAAATGACCCTTGTACCACCAGTGGGACGCCAGGCTGTATGTTGTTGGCAGCAAGGGTATTAGGGGTTATATATTCCTCAATTAATATGAAGAAATTCTTCTTAAATTGTTATTCAGCATTTTATGGACCCAATTTAGCCTCTTGTAGTCTTTACACTGACTGCAGAAGTATGTGAGTTTTTGCTACATTTTTGTGGTTATCTGGCAACAAAAGATATGGTTGTGTAGAAGTTTATTATAAATTTATAACTGATTTAGTAAAATTGCTATAAATATGTAGGTTTAGTGAATGTTTTCAAAGTCCCTTAAGCCCCATTATGTTTGTGACCTATTGTAGAGTTTACAAGAGTGCTTTCACCTACAGAGTCCCATTTAACCCTGTAATGGCCCTGTGAGACAGGACTGCCACACTTATTCCTATGTGTGGGTGTGTTTACCAGGATTGCTCTCCCAAGGCTCTGGATTGGATTTTCATGAACCTACATCCCCATAGGCCAGAGCTGATTAGAAAGGGGGAAGCAATTAATGAAGGGGAACTCAATCCCCAAGCTGGACAGTGACCTGGAGTGACAAACTCTAAAACACGAACTAGGCCAATTGGCTGTATCTCTCAGCAGAGGGAGCATAATGTGTCCAAAACCTACCCGTTCATAAAGCTTGTACAGAGTCCTAATATTTTAAAAATAGTTCTACTGAGACATTTTCCTAAGCTGTTCTTTGCTCAGTCATTATAATTGTAGTAAAAAGTCCCTCCAATTGATCACTTATTTGCTGATGCCAAAACCCAAGGAGTCATCCTTGTGTCTTCCTTTTCCTTCCCTCTGCTCTATTATCAGGATCTGCCAGTTTTATTTACAGCTCTATTCTAATTGCTTCTTTCCTACACCACTGCCCATCCCCTGATCCAAACTACAAACATCTCTTGACTAACTTTGCATAGCCTCAAGGCTGTTTTTTTCTGCTCCATAATCATCCATTTTCCATACAATAGCCATTGCGAGTTTTATAAAATGTAAATCAAGCCATGCCACTTACAGGCTTGGCATTTCTCAGAGGCTCTTCATAGTTCAAGAACACCTTGCCCTGAGCTAGAAGACTTCATGATCTGGAACCTGCAACTCTCTCCAACCTGATCTCATACCAATCCCTTCAGCAACACAGGCCTTCTGTTAGGTACCCAAACCCATTGCGTTCTCTCTACCTCAGGGTCTTTGTACCTGATAGCTCCTCTGCCTGGAATGTACTTCCTCCAACACTTTGCAATGCTTAATTTGAAATAATGCTTATATGTTGCCTCCTTAGGGATGCTTTCACTGATCAACCCCTTTAAAATAATTCTCCTCCCCCGGTTACTCTCTTATCTATCCCCCATTTTTCCCATCATAAAATGTATCATAATCTCTCTTATTATTTGTATGTTTACTTGTTCACTGACCATTTCCCCTATCAAAATATAATTTTCAAGAGAGAAGGGCCCTTGTCTAAATTGTTTCTCACTGTATCCCTAGCACATAGAATAGTACCTGACACAGTGCACGATAATTTATTTAAATGAAGAGCAAGGAGGAAGTCAAATGGATATATTAAAGGAGGAGATTGGAGCAGGTTGAGTCCATGTTCAAGCTGAGGAAATAAAAACAATGCATTTCCTGCCCTTAATTGGGAACAATGTCCAAGTTCTAAACCCAGGATAGGTATGTCCTGATAATAAACTTTTTGCTGGGTACCAACCTGTTGGAGAAAAATGACATTCACTGGGACATGGAGACCGATATGACTACAGGCAGAGAATGTATTGAGAAGCTTTCCCAATGGACGGGGTCTAAAGAATAGACTTCAGCCCACCCACCAGCATGGTGGGGGTCTAAAGAATAGACTTCAGCCTGCCCACCAGCATGGTGGGGGTCTGAAGAGAGACCTCAGCCCCCTCCTGGAAGGTGGGGATTTGAATTTATACAGAACTTTCCTAGGCAGGGAAATGATAGTTGGTGGGAGGGGGTTGAGGATCCGAATGAGGGTCAGGGGCCAATAGGAAGCCCTAGAGATGAAAACTTTCCCTGATATGGCTAGAGGATAGTGGGTTAAGGAGTTATGGTTTCTTGGAATGCTGCGGAGCAGATGTTTCTTTGATCTGTAGGGATTAAAAGGTATCTTTATCTCCCTCGGATATGCTGGTAGGGAAGGTCTCCATTTCCCTTTACTCCCATCTCTACATGGTTTCTTTGTTTAACCTGTGGGGAAGTGCCATGCCCTTAGACATGTAGGCTTATGGGGGATGGAGTTAGCCTTTTCCCAATGCATATCAGGGGAAACTGATATGCATTGTTAATTGTTATTAATTAATTAATTATTAAATAATTATTAACAATAAACAATGCATATTAATTGTTAATTACAACCTGTTAATTATTACAAGTCCCTAACACAACCCAAATCCTCAGTTTTCTTATAAGAAAAATGAAAGTTATTCTTCAGCCTCATCTTTACCACTATGATTTTCATCAAGGTTTTTTTCATCTGCAAATAATGGGTAAATACTTCAAACTAGTTTGAAGGAAAAAAGGGGGCTTTTATTGACTCATAAAACTGGGAAGTCTAGGGGCATGGCTGATTTGGACGCAGGGGCTCAAAGATGTCATCTGCTATCTCCCTATTGGCCTTTCTCTCTTCATTTCTTTTTTTTTAAATAATAAACCCTATTTTAGAGCAGTTTTAGGTTTACAGAAAAATTACACATAAAGTACAGAGTTTCCATATATTGTCCCAGCCCCTGGACCCCAAATTTCTTTATTAACATCTTGCATTAGTATGGTACATTTGTTAAAGTTGGTGAACAAATTTGATACATTTTTAGAAACTAAAGTCCATTGTTTACATTAAGGTTTACTCTTTACGTATACAGTTCAATGGGTTTGACAAATTTGTGTGTCTACTGTTACATAGAGAACAGTTTCAAAGTCCTAAAAATGCCCTGTATTCCAGCTATTCATCCTCCCACTGTTGCAGCATCAAGGAGGATTCCATGATCGTGGTATTGAAAGTGAGGACTTGAGACCTTCCTGGGAAGGAAGTTTATTATAGCCAGCTGGGCCCTGCAGACTTGAGTCCAAAAACTGAGCACTGAGCCAGTCTTTTAGGTTGCTTTTATACAGAGAGTATGGGAGGGGTTGGGTTAAGAAGCATTTGGCATGAAAGGCTTAATTTTTGGTTTCTCAGAGCTTGGGGGCTTTCTAGAAACTAGGTAAGCTTGAATACACATACAGCCCATCTCATTCCCCCCTGTGATGCCTGCTTGAATTCGTTAAGCTTTGGCATCACTATTGTTGGAGTTTTCCTGGACTGGTAGGTATATATACAGGGCTATGAGGCGGGTGGCTGTTTGTGTTTTTACCATACTGTTTATTAGGGTGTGTACCCTGTTTATTTATTTTTCTAAAGGTTTATTTTTATTTATTTCTCTTCCCTTTCCCCTCTCCCCTGCATTGTCTACTCTCTGTATCCATTTGCTGTGTGTTCTGTGTCTGCTTGTATTCTTGTCAAGTGGCATGAGGAATCTGCATCTCTTTTTGTTGTGTCATCTTGCTGAATCAGCTCTCCGTGTGTGCAATGCCACTCCTGGGCAAGCTGTGCTTTTTTTTGCATGGAGTGGCTCTCCTTGTGGGGTGCACTCCTTGTGTGTGGTGCACCCCTACACAGGGGACACCCGTGTGTGGCAAGGCACTCCTTGTGCATGGCAGCTCTGTGCATGGGGCAGCTCTGTGCATGGGCCAGCTCACCACATGGGCCAGGAGGCCCTGAGTACCGAACCCTGGACCCTCCATATGGTAGGCAGATGCTCTATCAGATGAGCCACATCCACTTCCCCATACCCTGTTTATGATGAGGGGGAGGAGACAAAGGAGTATGGTGCATCTCCTACGAGGAAGGCAACTATCCCCACTAGAAGTTTGAAGTTTTCTGCTACTGACTGCCACCCCCCAAAGATATTACCGGGATTCCAACCATTCCAAGTTAGCACCAGAACATAGGCAACCTTTACCATTTTGTTTGTAATCTCTTCAATAACTTTTCCAGTGCTGTCTAACCCCAGGTAGCAATTAGAGAGACTGAACTTTCTGCACACTCCTCCCTCTGTTGCAAAGAGATAGTCTAGGGTGAGGCAGTTTTGGTAGATAGCATTTTTGAACTTTGTTGCTGGATGAGGAGAGTTAAAGTGTGGGCAGTTTCATTAGTTATTATTTTTACTACCACTTGTAGGTGGGTGATACAGTTTAACATGTAAATGGGGGTACAATAGCCCCACATGCCATCTTCTGCCCATGTGGCCGGCCCATAAATATTGGATTATACATTTAGGAGGCTGTTCATTATCTGCCCAGGTAGTGAGAGCTTTCTTTTCCCTCATTGTGTTTTGGTATACTGGTTGACTCAGTTTCTCCCCTTCTGCTAGGGGAATGAGGAAGAAGGAGGGTTTTATTGTTTTGAGCATTTTTGGGGAAGTTCTTGGAATGCAACTTTCCCACGAATCCAGTACAGACCATTTGGGATGGTAAAGGGACCTCTTGCAGTGGAGATCCATACTGCAATTAATTTGGGGAAAGTAAAGTTTATGAGAATGAGGTCAGATTCATTTCACTTCCTCCAGGGTCCCATTCTATTGATGGTGTGATCTTGAAACCTTCCTCCTGTACATGTTAGGTTTCCAACAGATATAGAGGAATTTAGGCATGCCCTTGAAGCACAATATCTTCCTATGACAGACATTTGCAAGGGCCACACACCATCTCGGGGACTGCTGGGAGGCCAGGTTTGTTATATGGTTGGCTGTAGTTGTATTCTCTAGTCTCCCAGGGCCAGTGGTTTTGCATGTTACTACCCCCCCACACTTAGCATGAGGAGACATTTAGGGCTGCTCCTATAGTTTGGCTAAGCTTATGAAGAGGTTCTTTGCCACCTGCGGAATGGCAAAGGGCCTTTCTATCTCTGCATAGGAGTGGAACACAGAGTGGGGTTTACTTATGAGGGAGTATTCCTGGTACCCAACCCAGATGTAGACTCCTGGGTCTGTTCCTTTACCATAAATGAGAAGCCCTATTTGGGTCTGCCAGGATTCAGGGTCTAGATGGTGAGGTTTAAGGGGTTACATTGACTGAGTGGACAATTGGTTGGGGCCATTCCTTTGGTGAGGACAGCTGTCTTTCCAGGTTTGATTATATCCCAGGTGGCCCAGGTGACACAGGTCTAGTAGGAGCAATAGTAGCAACCCAAGTGCTGGCAGTCCCTGCACAGGTGGTGAGCAACACTGCTCAGATGACACAAATACTTATCGTTATAAGTATATTCCCACTCCCAGTTGAGCCCTCCACAAGAGCTCCATCTGCCGGAGATTATGACCTGACAGGCATCAAACTGAAGGGACACTCATTGATTCTGGCTAGTGACTAGGGTGGAGTTAAGTAGCTTCCTGTTTTGATTAGACACTCTTATTTCTCACTGATGGGAGACTGCTGGGGGTTTGGGGTCAAAGGATGTTATTTGGCCAGATATGTTACAGACACTATAGGAGACTTCCTGAAACTAGCAAGTGGTTGTATGGCCCTCACAGGTGTAATGGCTATGATATATTAAAATATTATTGGCATGGGCCCCTATTTGCATCTGTTGGATACATGGCTCACAATCTGTGGTGTCAACCCAGGACCAAGGGAGGGTCAGGGCTAGAATCTGGGGAAGTAGGTGATGGGACACTTTTAACCAAAGTTGGACTGGACTCCTGCTTTTGAGCTGTGCATAAACCAATCAACTTCTGGGGTGTGACTGGAGCAGAGCTCAGCTTTTTGTCCTTCTGTAGGATGAGTTTGATTGAGTTGTGGGTATTCAGAATATAGGTCCAAGACTCTGGGTCAGCTCATTTGATCCAGCTATAGTGTATCCATGAGGTGATCTCTGCCCACCTTAACTGCAGTAGGGGTCCTCACCTTCGAGGGGTTAGCAGGGCGGCTTCCCAGTTTTGACCCAGACTGCATCTCCTGGTTGGTACAGGTGTTGGAAGCTGCTTAGGCTAATGGGGACCCTTTCTTGGACCCAGTGATGTAAGTTTTGTAGGGTTTTTCCTAAGTTGATCATTTGCTGTTAATAAGTTCGCTCATTCTCTGAGGTCCCCTTCTATATTTTGGATTGGGCGGAGGGCTTCCCAAAGAGGATTTCATAAGGGGTTAGGCCTAGCTTTCAGCTCAGGCTGGCTCAAACTTGGAGGAGGACACTTAGGAGCACATACACCCATGTTAGTCCAGTTTCTTGACAGATTTTGGCAATATAAGTCTTTATTGTGCATCATTCATCCTACTTTTCCTGAACTTTGTAGACGATAAGCAGTGTGCAGTTTCCATTGGATGCACAGTGCTTTGGAAATCTTTTGGGTGATCTCAGAGATGAAAGCGAGTTCATTGTCAGAGCCAACTGAGAGGGTTAGCCTGTAGCAAGGGATGATTTCTTTGAGCAGAATTTTGGCCATTTCTTCAACCTTCTCAGTTCGAATGGGGAAGGCCTCCACTCAGTTGGAAAAGGTGCAAATGAGGACTAGGAGGTATTTATAGCCTCCAGATCGTGGCATTTTGGAGAAATCAACTATTAGGTCTTCAAGAGGCATGTTGCCAATTTGCCGGATTCCTGGGGCTCCCTTAGGTCCTTGGCGAGGGATATTTTTTGCACATGTCACGCACCGCTGGCATAAGCATGGCTGATAACGGCCAGACTTGGAATGTAGAAGAATCTTGCCCATATTTCTCTAAGATGAGCTTTTCCTAAGTATGAGCCTTCATGGTAGGCTTGTACTATGGTTGCAGCTAATATCTGAGACACAACTATTCTGTGATTGGGCTGTGTCCACCATCCATCCATTCCCTGGGTTCCACCCTTAGAGAACATGCATTTTTTTCAGCTTGTATGGTTGCCAGTGACTCAGGGGTTGGGGAACAAGGGCAGGTTGTGTATACTGAAGGTTCTGGTCATTTAGAAGTTAGGGGATGAGGGCAGCAATTGGGCCTTCTGTTGATCTCTCATCACGTGCCACTTTGTTTGCCTTGGCATATGCCCTTCAGTTTCCTTGGGCCACCAGACCATGACCTGTCTGGTGCCCTCTGCAGCAAATCATGGCTGCCTTGGCAGGTTCCCAAACTGCTTCCAGCAACTTAAGAATTTGTGCACCATGTTTAATGTCTTTACCTCCTGAGTTGATGAGTCCCTTTTGTTTACACAGGTCTCCATGTGCATGCAAGGTTAGGAAGGCATCTTGGAGTCTTATAGATGTTGACCCTGGTTCCAGCCACAAGTTGTAGGGCCCAGGTGAAGGCGACAAGTTCAGCCTTCTGTGCTGAGGTGTTGTCTGGGAGACACTGGGTTTCTACCACTGACTTGGTGGTTACTACAGCATAACCCACCCGTCAGTCATTCCCTTGGACAAAGCTACTCCCATCTGAAGAATTCCATATCAAGGTTGGATAATGGCTGATCCTGAAGGTCTGGCCTGCTGGAATACACTTCTTGCAATGTTTCAAGACAGCTGTGGGTAGAAGTTCCCAGCCTGACAGGTAGAAGAGTAGCAGGGTTCAGGGTCTTCATGAGTTCCAGTTGAATGGACAGGTTTTCACATAGTAAGGTTTGGTATTTGACCAGGAGGCTATTGGTGAGCCAGTGTGTTCCTTTGGCTTCTAAAATTGTGACCACTGCTTGCAGAACTCCAACAGTCATGGGTTGCCCAAGAGTTAATTTTATGGCTTCCATTGTTAGCATTGCTGCAACAGCCACCACTTGCAAGCATGAGGGCCATCCTTGGGCCACAGCATCCAACTGTTTGGACAGGTAGGCTACAGGTCTTTGCCAGGAACCCAGGTACTGAGTGAATAATCCTACTGCGATGCCCTGGTGATTATGGATATAGAGGTAGAATGGTTTACTGAGATCTGGAAGCCTGAGGCTTGGTGCTTCCATTAGGGCCTGCTTGAGAGAGGTGAAAGCATCTTTCTGTGGACTCTCCCAGAGCAGGGATTCATGATCTCTCCTCTTTGTGGCCTCGTATGAAGGGCATGTGAGGACTACAAAATTAGGAGTCCAAAGGCAGCAGAATCAGGCCACTCCAAGGAATTTTCGTAGCTTTTGGCAAGTGCTGGGCTAAGGGAGGTTGCAGATAGCCTCCTTTCTTTCAGGTGCCAATTCACGGAGCCCCTGTGCTATCCTGTAACCCAGACATGTGACTTAAGGCAGGCAGATTTGGACATTCCTTTCAGATACCCAGTAACTCTTTTGTTGCAGATGCTCTAAGAGGGTATAGGTTCCATTGGCACAGTTTTCGTAGGTGGGACTTCCGAGGATGAGATCATCTACATATTGGAGGAGGAAACAATTATGGCTTTTTTTGGTTTAAAGGGCTTAAGATCACTGGACAAGGCCTGTCTGAAAATAGTGGGCACATTTTTGAATCCTTGAGGGAGCCATGTCCAGGTAAGTTGTTGCTTTTCGCTGGAGTTCGGTTCATCCCATGTAAAGGTGAAGATCGATTGACTCCAGGGTGCCACCCAAATGCAGAAGAAAGCATCTTCGAGGTCCAGGCATGAAGAGTAGTAAGGGTTGGGGACCACTGGATGTAGGGTTACTACCACTGAGTTGACTGCTCTCAGGTCCTGAACCAGATGGTAATCCCCGTCGGCCTTTTTAACTGGAAAGAACGGGGTATTCTATGGGGACTGGCATGGCCTCAGTATGCCTTCATTCAGCAACCTTTGAATATGTAACCAGATTCTTTCTTGCACTTCACATAGATTGGGATATTGTTTTATGCTTACTGGGCTGGCAGTTGGCTTTATTTCAACAACAATTGGGGGAATGGTGTGTGCCATTCCCATTGGGTTGCTTTCTACCCATACTTAGGGCACATCTTCAAAGGGGAGTGATACAGGCATGGATTGGCCAGCTTCAGTGAGGCAGAACAATCTCCATTCTTCCTGCAGAAGGAGGGTTAGCACCACTTTTGGAAACTTTGGTGGTCTGAGTGTTAGCATGGATTGGCTTGTGGCATCAAAGGTAATCTGAGCTTGTAGTTTGGACAGCAGGTCCCAACCCAGGATGGGGACTGGGCATTCTGGGAGATACAGGAATTCATGAGTAACTTCTTTACCCCCAGTGTTACAGGTACCGGTTTGGAGGACGGGCCGCTGGGTGCTTTTACCAGTTTCCCCTATGACAGTGGCCTGCCTTTATGATAATGGCTCGACTGGCCTGGTCACCACAGATTGTTGGACTCCAGTGTTGACAATCATATGTATGGTGCGGCCCCCAATATTTTTGACTCCAACCATGGGATCCTTAGGGCCAAGATAGTAGGAGCCCAGTCTGTCCTAATAATCCCCGTCAGAACCCTCTACTCCTGCAAGTCCAATGAGTTGATTTGCAGGCTTTCCTTTCAAATTTCTGTGAGCCCAGGGTTTAGTTTGTGGAGCCTCATTTGCATTCCTGGTCAATGCTTTGGCCGCCTTCTTGGAAGTGATGGGGTCGAGCAGTATGATGGGGCACTCCCACTTCCATTGCCCTTCCTCCTTGCAATATGCACATTGATTTTGTCCTAGGGGTGGGCGGCCCCTCCTTGGGGCATGGGCATCCAGAGTCACACTTCTTGGCATGGGATTGCTTCTTTCAACTATTGCTGCTTCAAGAAAGTCAGCCTTCTTTTTCATTTTCTGGTTTTCTCCCTCTAGTGTTGCAATTGACATAGACCTTGATGGCCACCTCTGTGAGCTGGGAGATGTTCATACTGACAAACTCATCCAACTTTTGTAGTTTCCTTTGGATGTCAGCTTGTGATTGGGTGACAAATTTCACATTGACCATCATTTGGCTCTTGGGGGCATCCAGGTTGAAGGGTGTGTATACACAAAATGCCTCACATAACTGCTCGTAGAACTGAGCAGGACTTTCATTGAGAGTCTGCAGGAGGTGGGTGGTCTTAACCATGTTTACTGCCTTTTCAGCTTTCAGCTTTCAGCTTTCAGCTCTGAACCCTTCAACCAAGGCCCGGTGGAAAGTTTCTACTTGGTTGAGATCAGTCGCATCATTGGGACCCCATCGGGGTTCTCATCTGGGAACTGAATGCGGGCATCTTGGTCACTGTCCAGGGTTCCCACAGATGGATGTTCTTTGAGCCAGGTTAGAGGTCCTTGTGTGACCTGCGTCCTCTCCTTGAAGTTGAGTAAGATCATGAGGAGTTGTTGGCAGTTGATCCAGGTGGGTTTGTGGGTTTGTATGATGGACTGGAAGAGATCTGCATGGTCTGAAGCTTCTCTGAGTATGATGGGGTGTGACTTTTCCAGTTAAAGGGTCAGTGGAAGTGAAGGGTTGGTACATGAACGTTTGGTTTCCTCCTTGGACCTGGCCATTGGCATCATAATAAATTGGAGCTTGAATTTCACAGAGTGGTAGCTGTAGGTTGGCCCTCCTCCCTGCTACACCTGTTTCCAGGGTTCCCCATGGTCTGAGTTGTCATCTTTCAGGGGCTTTTTCCTGACTGATTGTTGGCACTTGTGTCTGGGAGGATGACACTATGCTGCCGGAGGATGAGATTGGTGGAGACAGTGGCTGCAGGAGTGGTGAGGCTGCACTACTTGGAGAAGGCAGCTTTGGGGGTGATAAGGCCATGCTACTTGGAGAAGGCACCTTGTCCTTACTCCTCAGCACCGGCACGGTAGGAGTAACCGCATAAGGCAATGGGAGGTAATCTTCATCTGGCCCCTTCAGAATGGATGGGTCAGGGCTATATTTCGAGCTTACTTTTTCTAGACCCTTCACAAAGGCACTTGTTTGACCTGGCCCCCTGGACAGCACACCTGGGCCTTTGTATCAGGTAAATCCTGGCTTCTTTAGCCATACATTTCTTCAACTAGAGCAGACTTTGACTCACAGTGTCTTGCCATGCATCGATGTATGGGAACTGGTCAGGGTGCCCTGGTTTTCCCGTCACCATGTCATAAACTTTATGGATGATCCACGGGTCAAAGGTGTCCTTCAGGGGCCAGCCCACATTGAAAGTTGGCCATTCTAGCTCACGAAGGGTTCTGAGTCTTCTTGGTTGGAACTTTATGCCATATACATCCCAGTGGAATGCTTGGAGAAAGTTTTTCAGCATGCAACCTAGTGGGGTCCTACTTTGTGTGTTTCCCATGTTCCCACCCTGTGTTGGCACTGTGCAACACACATTCAGCCTTTTGCTTTGTCCATCTCTGATTGCTCCCCTCGCAGGGACTTAGAGTGCCTCTTAGTATGGCAGGACAGTATAAGGCCCCATCTCAGATTAAGGGCCCTTAACAGAGATCCTCCACTGCCTCTCACTGTATGAGGTTGCTACTGAACTGTGGATTGGGACTCTGCACTTGTCCCACAAATTTTCTTTGTGTCTCAGACGGTCTTATTTCTCAATCACACGCACACAACCACCCTCCTTCCCTTTCTTTCTCAGACCTGGAGAAGATGGTTTCCTCCCTTCCTGGGAGTACTTGGGTCTTCCTGAAAGGTGATCAGGCTCCCCTTCCGACTTCCCGTGTCAGGCTTCCCTATACTATGCCATGGGAGGTCTTACTTGTCCAATGTACAGAGTTCCTCTACTTCAATCCCAGGATCTCCTCCAGAGCTTTCAGCACCCCCAGTTCCCTGGGAGAGCCTTGGCAGAGTCCACTACCTTATACTGGACTAAGAGAGTCCAGGGGCACCTCAAGCAGGGGGTTCGTCTGGACCCTCCCAGTCTCCGCAGGGGGATGCGAGAGGGGCAACTAAATGTTACTGTCTCTGACTTTCTTAGCGATCCCAGACAAGATCCTGAAAATGTTATGGCATCAAGGAGAATTCTATGATCACAGTATTGAAAGCCAGGACTAGAGACCTTCATGGGAAGGAATTTTATTACAGCTGGCCAGGTCCGGCAGACTTGAGTCCAAACACCAAGCCCCAAGCCAGTCTTTTGGGTTGCTTTTATACAGAGAGCACGGAAGGGGTGGGGTCAAGAAGCATTTGGCGCAAAAGGTTTAAGTTTCAGTTTCTTAGGACTTGGGGGTTTTCCGGAAACTAAGTAAGCTTGAATACACACAGCCCATATCACCACCCCATCCCCAACCCATGGCCACCACTAATGTTTTTACTGTCTCTGTAGTTTTGCCTTTTCCACAATGTCATATAGTTGGAAACATATAGCACGTACCCTTTTTAGACTGACTTCTTTCACTTGGCAACATGTATTTAAGGTTCCTCTGTGTTTTTTTCATGGCTTCATAGCTCATTTCTTTTTATTGATGAATAATATGCCATTTTATGGATGTGGCACAGTTTGTTTATCCATTCACCTATGTAGGGCATCTGGGTTGCTTCCAATTTTTGGTGATTGTGAATAAAGCTGCTATAAACATTCATCTACAGGTTTTTTGTGTGGGCATGTTTTCAACACCTTTGGGTAAATACCTAGGAGCACAATTGCTGGGCCCTAGGTAAGCCTATTTTAGCTTTATAAGAAACTGCCAAACTGTCTTCCAAAATGGCTGTACCATTTTGCATTCCCACCAGCAATGAATGAGAATTCCCCATTGCTCCACTTCCTCCCCAGCATTTGGTGTTGGTGTTTTGGATTTTAGCCATTCTATTAGGTGTGTAATGGTATCTTATTGTTTTAATCTGCATTTTCCTAATGGTATATGATGCTGAGCACTTTTTCATGTGCTTATTTTCCATCTGCATTTCTTTTTTGGTGAGATATTTTTCAGCTCTTTACACAGTTTTTAATTGAGTTTTCTTTCCTTTGTCCATTCTTCAAAAACTTGTGTTATAAATAAACAAGATTCTCATATAGTAAAGCTGTAAATTTCTCAGCTATCATTGTATAAGCCTTAGTTTGGGGTTAAATGTTGAGAAAAAGTAAAGCAGTTCACCACTGAATAAATAAATAGAAAAGACCTGAGAATATTCTACTGAAGTAACTTAGATCCTTGGGTTTTGATAACTCAAAAAATTTTTCTATTTTTGAGGTCATTTCATAGCCCTTCCAATAGTTAGTGTTCCAGGTAAACATTTCTCCAACACACAATAATTTAATGGCTACTGTACAGGAGTCTGATTCTGTACTGTAGACTGGGGACAGAAAGGTAAATAAGACATGTCCCCTGCTCTTGTCAATAAAGGAGTTGGATATAGCAGCCAAAGTGAGTCTTTTAACTTCAGATAAATCATGTCACTCCTCTGTTCAAAAACCTCCACTGGCTTCCCTTCTCACTTGTGGTAATCTCCAAAGTCCTTACTGTCAAGAGCAAGACCCTCATAGCATGGCCTCCCACTGCCTTTCTGACCTTATCTCCCACCTCTCCAGTACACCCAGTTTTCTGCCTCTGGCTCTTGAACTTCTGTTTCCCTGCCTTCCCTACATATCCATAATTAAATCACTTCCTTTAGGACTCTGTTGAAATGCCATCTTATTAAAAAGGTCTTTCCTCCCATACTACCCACCTCATGTCCCAACATTATTCTCTAGCCTCTGCACCTGGATTTATTTTTCTTCAAGCACTTGCTACTAACCCACATGTTATAATATTTGTTTTTATTGTACCCTCTCACTCTCATACTACACACATACATACACACTCATATACACATACAGGTATAAATATACACATCGGATTGTAAGCTCCATGAAATAGGAATTTTCTGTTTTATTTATGCTAAACAGGTATTTGTTGCATGAACACATGCTAATAAGTACTTTGTACAAACTTTACCAGAATATACTGTACCCAAATAAAACAATTATTCTTTGAAAGTACACTGACAATAATGCCTACTAATGAAAACAAATGCCAGTCCTTAGGTTAGGATCTGGCTTTTGCTGATAACACCATTGGATAATTTCTCACCTCTAGAGAACCAATAGAAGCAAGACACTGGAGCTGATGTTGTGATGTACACAACTAATTTTAAAATCAGATTCCAACTTCAAGGAAGCTTTGGTCTAGTATGAGAGAGAAAATCCATACCTGATCATATGAATGTAGTCAATAAAAGAAGTCTAAGGACAGATAATGTAATAAAAGCTCCAAAGAAAGCTCTTGGGGGTGAGCAGAAAAGACTTAAGGATGAATTGGTCTTTCAGTTATGCTTGAAAAATAGGTAGTCCCATGGGAAATACAGTTGCCCACAGAAAAGACATAGAAAACAAAGCCATGGAGACCATAAGACAAAGTCTAGTCTACCTCACCTAACACTAACTAATTGGGAGTAGAAAGATAAAGATAGACTGATGCATTGAGAAAATAGGAGTTAGTGAATATGCTAAACAACTTGGACTGTGGGAAGCAGGTGTGTAAGCTTGTGTTCAGATCCACACTAGGCCTCTTGGACAACTGTAGCCTTTTTTACCTAGTTGTTTAGCAAAATTGAAATGTCAATGCTTCCTTAGCAGTACTCTAACTAAATAATATTTGAAAGCACTGCCACATATTAGTTTTCATTAATACTGTTTTGTTTATTATTCAGAAGGCGTTGTGTAGTTATCAAAGTGATTTGAACAAAGGAATGAGAAAATCAGAGATTTTCTTACAGTCGTTGTTTATATGGTATTTTTGTCGCACATTCGCCAGTCCAATGGATCAAATATTGCTTGTATTTTGAAAATGCATACATTTATTTCTTAAAATATCTTTAAAATGCATGTGAATTTAACTGAACTTAATCCTCCTACTGACAAGACTGTGGGGGAACATCCAGTTAAGCATTTTTGGAACCTGCACTCTTTCTTCATGACCTGCATTTCCCCCACCCACCCCATATTCTGAGGAAGTGCCTTTCTAGACACCTTCCAGAAGGTAGGTCCTCAACTCTGTGGTCCTCACACACAGTTGTGAGAGAAACAGGGATAGTATTATAGCCAGTAAGTTAGGAACTACCATAACCCATATGCTAGTCTGCTATATTGCAACTTGGGGTCAACAGCTGCAGTGAGTGGATTGTGCTTTATCTGTCAGACAAGCCTACACATGAAAGAAAAAAAAGGTTGAGAACTACTGCTCTAGGAGAGTGCTGCTCAAAAGAAATAGAAGACAAGCCACGTATGTAATTTAAATTTTTCTGCTAGTCACATTTTAAAAGTAAAAGAAACACGTGGAATACATTTTAATGATATATTAATATATTATCTAAATTAATATACTAAAATATTATTAAAACAATCTATATGAATGTGTTACTTACCTCAACTCTTAGCTTGTCAGGGATGGTAACAGGGACCTGATATCTGCTCCTATCATCTTTGCCTTCCATCCCGCAGTCACCATGTATGAGTGCACCTCCATGCATGTTAGCCAGGCTGGTGTCCAGATTGGCAGTGCCTGCTGGGAGCTCTACTGCCTAGAACACGGCATCCAGCCCAATGGCCAGATGGCAAGTGATAAGACCATTTGGGGAGGAGATGATTCCTTCAACACTTTCTTCAGTGAGACTGGTACTGGCAAGCATGTGCCCAGGGCAGTTATTGATGAAGTTTGTATTAGCACCTGCCGCCAGCTCTTCCACCCTGAGAAGCTTATCCCCAGGCAAGGAAGATGCTGCCAATAACTGTGCCCATAGGCATTACACCATTGGCAAGGAGATCATCAACCTGGTTCTGGACAGAATTCTCGAGCTGGCCACAAGTGCACGTGTCTTCAGGGCTTCTTGGTTTTCCACAGCTTTGGTGGGGGAACCAATTCAGGGTTCATCTCCCTGCTGATGGAATGTCTGTTGATTATTGCAAGAAGTCTAAGCTGGAGTTCTCCACTTACCCAGCCCCCCAGGTCTCCACAGCTGTAGTCAAGCCCTACAACTCCATTCTCACCACCCACACTGCCCTGGAGCACTCAGATTGTGCTTTCATGGTAGGCAGTGAGGCCGTCTATGATATCTGTTGTAGAAATCTCAATATTGAGCACCCAACATACACCAACCTTAACTGCCATATTAGCCAGATTGTGTCCTCCATCACTGTTTCTCTCGGGTGCCCTGAATGTTGTTCTGACAGAAATCCAGAACAACCTGGTGCCCTATCCCCACATCTACTTTCCTCTGGCCACATATGTCCCCAACATCTCTGCTGAGAAAGCCTATCATGAACAGCTTTCTGTAGCAGAGATTACCAATGCTTGCTTTGAGCCAGCCACCCAGATGGTGAAATATTATGTACATGGCTTGCTGCCTGTTGTACTGTGGTGACATGGTTCCCAAAGACGTCAGTGCTGCCATTGCCACTGTCAAAACCAAGCATAGCATCCAGTTTGTAGATTGGTTTCCCACTGGCTTCAAGGAGGACACCAGCTTCCCACTGTGGTACCTGCTGAAGACCTGGCCAAGGTCCAGTGAGCTGTGTGCATGTTGAGCAATACCACAGACATTGCTCAGGCCCAGGCTCCCTGGACCACAGGTCTGACCTGATGTATGCCAAGTGTGCTTTTGCTCACTGGTACATGGGTGGGGGGATGGAGAAAGGAGAGTTTTTTGAGGCCTGTGAGTACATGGCTGCCCTTGAGAAGGATTATGAGGAGGATGGTATGGATTCTGTTGAAGGAGAGGGTGAGGAAGAAGGAGAGGAATATTAGTACCCATTTCTCTTAGCCCTACAACATATCACACTGCAGGACTTCAGCTTCTACATTAGCTGACAAGGCATTTAAGCTCTCTGGTTAGGTTGTCTTCACTAGATTGTGATCATGTCTTATTTTTCCATGTGTACCCATAAAGTTTTCCATCATGTCTCACAGTAAAGACTTTTAGAAAAGTAGGGGAAAAAAAACAAAAAACCAATCCATATAAAATCATAAATGAGAGTTTAACATTCTTTTGTTATTACTGAGTCTTCAAATTTCAGTTTGTATTTTATACTTACAGCACATCTCAGTTTGAACTAACCACATTTAAATAAGTAAATAGCCACCTATGGCTAGCAGCTGCCATATTGGATAGCAAAGGTCTAGGGTTGGAAGTGCTGCAGTTCCAAGGTACCACAGGGATCTGAAAGAATGGAAACCTGAGCCATCCTAGAATCTAGTTCTTCATTGTATTCTTTACTTCTTAGTCACTGAAAACGTAAGCAGTAATTGAGAAATGTTTACTCTTGATGATTGGCTTTACTGTCCTTCATTCTAAGGATTCAAACTACTTATGAGATTTGCTGTGATTTGGCTTTCCCTTGACTAACTGTTTTCAAAATGCCAAATTCAATTACCCATTCCCCTATATGTTAACCAAGAACATAGCAACAACACTCACCTCTTCTTTCTACAATGCTACCAGATGGAGTATCCAAACTTAAACATCAAATAAATAAATAAAAACAAAAACAAAAAAAAACAGTTTTTGAGGCAATGGAGCCAGGCAATGGAGCCAGTGCTTCCTCTTCCACTCAAAGCTGTGTGAGAACTTCGGAAGGACACTTAGCGTCTCCAATCTTAGGTTCCCCATGGTGGTGCTATAAGAATTAAACAAGATATTGCATGTAAAATTCTTAGCACAGAGCCTGGCAAGAAATGAGTGCTCAATATATTTCAGCTCTTATAATCCCACTGAAGTTCTTTTATATCCTAGCCAGATGAGGACATAAAATTTAGTAACTCAGCTTTTCATGTGCTTTGTTAATAATGTGACTTATCAAAATTGGAGTTTTGAAGAGTAGATTTCTCCTCAGTTTAAAAGATATGCAAAAAAAAATGTTTATTTCCATAAGGATATTAGCATTATACTAATACGTCTATATCCTCTACTATAGGGTCAGCAAACTAAGGCCTGTGGCCCAGATTTGGCCCACTGCCTGCCTTAGTGTGACCCACAATCAAAGAATGTTTTGTACATTTTTTAAATGTTGGAAAAATCAAAAGGAGAAGAATTTGTGAAACATGAAAATTATATTAACTTCAGATTTTAATGTTCATATCTAAAACTTTTTTAGAACACAGCCACTCTCATTTACGTATGTATTGTCTCTGGCTGCTGTGGTGCTACAACAGAGATGAGGAGTTGTAGCAGCAAAATTCAAGAGAATGGACCACAAAACCAAAAATACTTACCATTTACCTCTTTATAGAAAATGTTTGTTGACCCCTGATCTACTAGGTTATAATAAACTTCTAAAAAGGAATCTCTCCCAGCACCTAGCTTGGTGATTTGTACATTCTAGAGGTTTGATAAATGACTCTTCCATTAACACCTCTGTAAAATTTTTTTTATTCAAATGTGTACTGCAGTATTGCTGCTTCTGTATGCTAAGAAAATTGGAAGCATTAATTTCCTTATTTTTTTTTACAAAATTTGACACTCACCAGGTTTGTTATTTAGCATATGAATTCTACAAAAGATTTCTTTAACAGAACTCCATGCCACAATGAGAATTTTTCATACCCAAAAAGAGGAGTAATTTTGCAGTCTTTTAAAAATATATAAAATAAATGTTCACATTGAACTGTTGAAAATTACACTAAGGTATCATTCAAATTTTCAATGTCAGTACATAAAACTGTTAGTTTTCTAGTACAGAAATAAATTAAAGATTAAAAAGTTCTGATTCTTGACATTGCTTCTCTTGAGGATAAATGCAGAACTAGTATAACATCATTCTTTAAAAACTTCTGCATTTGATATTAATTTAATGAGGCAAATAGAAATCCACAATATGTTCAGGAGACTATAGGTAAAGATGCAAACACTGAACATTCCTGAAGCAGAACATTCCTGAAGCAGACTGGGGAAAGGGGCAAAAAAAGAGAGACTGGTTTTTCTTTGACTGTAGGTGGTAAACAAACCAGAATCTTTATAAAATAAAATGGTACTCAGCAGAAATCACTTTTATATCTCAGGCATTTTTCCTGCACCATCTCCTCTTTCTCTGACCTGTAATATCTTTTATCGTCACTTATATCTCTGTTTTGCCCAGGAGCTGGTCTGGATTGCATGGGACTGTCCATATAATCAACGAAGCAATCAATTCAGTGAAATTGATGTCCTGTGAAGAGCACCTGACCAGGAGTCGGAGACCCTCAGGGCTAAGACCTTAGGTCTGTTCTCTCGCCTTTCATCAGCCACAATGAAGAAGGTGACTCCCAGCCTTCTGAGGTCCTTCCCTTCTAACATCCTAAGCGTCTAAATAATCAGTTAAGTTTATTTTTGACTTTTGTGATTGACTAGTTATTCAACGGACTTAGGTTTTGGTGTGGTATATATATTTGAGCCTTTATATTCTTTCTTTCTGAAATAGTCTATCTAATTTAGGGTAAATAGGGCAATATGAATGAGTTTTGAACAATTAAAAGAGCTACATAATTACAAGATATTATTATTAAATGGAATCACAGTGTTAGGGTTAGAAGGTCCTAGAGAGGGACGTCTTCATTTACATGACGTCTTCATTTCACAGGTAAGAAAGCTGAGGTCCAGAAAGGTCAAGTGCTCACTCCAGCACCTCCAGCACTCCACTTGCCCCATCTATAGTTAGGAATCACATTGTAATCCACACTGTCCCTGCAGCATTTGCCTATATTGGCTTCCTCAACTTTTTTTTTTTCCCCAGGAAATATTCTGTTTTCTTACACTCGAATGTTTGAATTCTCATGGCCTGATTTCAAGCTAATTTCTGTGTCTGCAAAGCATTGCATTTTCTGTTTGAGTTTATCAAACAGTGATATCTAAATAGTATATTTATATTTCACCCAAGCATAAGCTGTATATAGCTCATTAGAATTCAAGGCTAATCACGTAAGATGAAGAAAAAGAAACAAAGATGAAATAAGTGGAAAATTTTTGCCTAATCTCGACCATTTTTATGTCAAATTCTTTAGAGCTCTCATTTTATGTATTTTTATTAATTAGTTTTATTAGAACTCTGCTTTTATAAGGGGACATAATTAATCTGCTATGTTATAACTTGTTAACCAGAAAATCAGCAATAGTAGCAAGATACTTCTCACAAGAATCCATTCACTCAGTCACATTTATAGAGCACTATAAAGAGTAAGATATTATAAGACACCCTAACAAAAAAGCTCAGCTTAATGAGTTCTGATCATCCAAGGAAGGAATTTAAGAAGTAATAAGAACAACTCACATTTATTGTTTACCATGTGCTGTGTGTCCTGTGTTAAACATCTTGCATGGATTATCTCTTTTGATTTTTACAATAACAGCATTAAATACTGTTATGCTGATGTGAAATGTATTGATATCCTACATAACATTTCCAGTACAGTGCTTGAAACATATTAGATTCTCACAGAATATTGATTTTCTCTCTGACCCCCCTTTTATTTCACATTAGACATCACTAACTACTTTTCCTTCTGGAAAATACATCCTGGATAGTAATAGATTGCCAGAGCTGAATAAATGATGTAACCACAAGAACATGATAATTGAACATGAGGTGCTCATGCAGAGGAGATGGGGTCCACACATGGGATAAGCTTGGAGGGAGTGTAAACAAAATGGCTCTCCAATAAAGGACTGAGGCAGGAAGGGGTTTGGGCTCTGCTCGGTCATACAGTGGGAGGCAGAACACATTGAATGGAGCATGGGCGGAATCACAAAGGCCAGTTTGGAGCCTCTGTCACGATGCCCCAGCCTAGAGCCTTCACAGAATGGCTTCCAAAACCACAACAGACTTTCCACAGAGATGGGGAGGAAGTTGCTAGAACAAACACCATCCTGAAACTTGCCCTAAATATGAACCTAATCAAACCCCAATGTTTTCTTGAGGTTAGAAAAAGCCTGGCTTAGCATTTTAAAAACAATATCTGTTTGCCTTTTGTCTCCCATTTGCAGCCAGACTTGGAAGTTCTAAAAAACCCATTAAAAACTTCGGGTTTTATTTTGTATTTATTTCTTTACTGTATGCTTTGCCTAGCCAAAACCAGAAAATGCTGGAACAACACAAGCTCATTCTCCTGAGATGTCCCAATCAAAGACATTTGGAACGGTTTTGGCTAAGCATCTGACTTTTTCCATTCTTATCCAAACCAGTATTTCAATTCTTTGCAATTTATTCATATGCATCCACCTTCTCAAGTGTTCTGAGGCATTTTTTTTTTTAGTACACGGGTTGGCCTTCAAAGTGTAACAAGCAATTGTGTGCTGGCAGAAGCTATATTTTTGAAGTTTTTACCTCCATACCATCATCCAACAAAGAGAATGAGAACTTGTAGAAATTCTGTCCATTCTCCATATATTCCTGAGTGAAAATATAAGAAAATATTGGAAAGGCAATGTCAGGCACCCTCTGGAATAGAAATTTATTATTTTGCAGTATATTTCACACTGTTAATTTATCCTGTCTGTTAAGAGAAGGAATAAGTTTGGCCAAGTAAAATTTTTAAAGCAGCTCATGTAGTACAACCAGCAAATTTTCTGGGAAACTGAACTTGTGCTTTTCTTAATGCCTTAGGGAGATATCCCTTGGAGGTCATGCAAACTTTCCCTCTCTGATAAGTTGTATTTTTGTTGGTGAACCCACAATTTACATTTATCATCCTGTAGGTCATTCTAATTCTAACTGACTTTGATCCATAGATGTACTACCTTTCAGAAAACTATTGAGTATAACACTCCGCAAGTCACAATCAATCTTTTCCTCATTTAAAAAGAAAAACAAAACTTACAGTAGATTTTTCCCATGGAAATTTTTTATCTTGATTTTCTTTTTTCTTTTAATGGGATACAATAGAAAATTAGAGTTTGCATTACCAAAAGTCAAATTTCAAGGAACTCTCCCACCTTTTCATAGAATGAAGCAGACTTATGATGCTGCTATACTCGAAGCTGCTGAGAAAACATCATAGTGATTCCCATTGTCACCTGTGACATGTTTTAGTCTCAGTTCCTCTTTGGGTACTCGGGAGTTCCCTCAAGGATTCTATACATCCTTGGATATTCCAGGCTGTGTATTTGCACCCTTGTTTATTAGCATAATCTTTTTCTAGTGCCAAATAAACGACTTTTTTTTTTTTCTGATCGGATAGGTGGACTTTTAAGGTCAGCATCTCTGTTTCACTTTCTGATGTTTCCAAAGTATACAAGTGGTTCTTCAGCTTTATAAATCTCCACCTGCTTCTTCCTTTTATGTAATTTGCCTTTGTTCAGTTATTTTGTGCCACCCCTGGAGTGTTTTCAAATATATTACAAACCCCCAAGCAGCCCTATTTCAGCTGATTGACTTCAGAGAACTCTAATGCCGGCCAGGCATTTTGCTGCAGCCCCATTTAGACGCAGCAGGAAGAGCAGATTTAAAAGGCAGATTACGTTTTTAGCTTTTTAAAAACTGCTTTATTAAAGAGGCTAAAAGCCACAGTAGTGGTAAGCTGAATTCTTTTGAAATACAAGCAAATTCAAGACATCTAGGGAGCAGTTCCTTGCCTGTGGAGCTCCTCCCTTTGGGTTTCGATGATGGCAGGGACCAGCTGGCTCTAAGGATTTTTCTTAAGGGTCCTTGTGGCTCCAACAACAGAATCCAAAAAAACACCTAAGAGGTTACATTTAAGGATCAGAGACCTTTGAAAAGCAGCTCCCCGAGGTTCCCACCCCTGGGCTTCTGGCAGGCTACTTTGTATGAAAGAGTTGGTTACATACTGGTCTCCATTTAATTGCAGGGGTTAGTCAAGGGGCAGTAGGCATAGACCCATGGTGAGGATGTAAAAGCCATTTAAAGAAGAAGAGAGAATATTTGTGGGTCTGATTCCTATGGCAGTCAGCTGGGAGTCCAAAAACTGACTAATAGAATAAATAATTAAATAAACAAATAAAAATGGAAGCCATAGCAGTGGCTACTGCCACACGTGTCATCTTAAAACCAGTGCTATGGTTTATGAATGGCCTCCCTTTCGCTTATGGAGCTCTGTTTGGACTATACCAGGAGCTTCCTGTAAAGTGATTGAGGGTCCATTAAAAGAAGGTGAGCATATTGAGATTTCTAGAGAGGAAATGAGGTTCCATATAGAAGGTTTTGTTAAGAAGTTTTGAAGTGAAATGGACACTACTGAGTTTCAGGAATGTTGATAGAGAAAATGTAATAAGAAGTAGACTAGATCTTATTTAAAGACAAAATACAGGATTAAGGCAAAGATATAACTAATCAGAGAGGGCAACTCCATGGTTTCTGTGCTGCCACCTACTCCCTTTGTGCCCAAAGAGAAGACATCAGAGATGTCTCATAATCCTTATGCCAATCTCAGACACAGCCTTAGAATCCTTATCAGTGGACTGTTGCAACCCTGAATTAGGCAGGAGGTATTCCTAAAGACACATATAGGTCAGTTTAAAACCCCAGTTGAGCCCTTGATGCTAATGACTATGCTTGCAGGCCTGTGTGCCTGAAATAAGAACTAGGCCTAGAGCTGCAGGGTGCCTAAGAGTTACTCCTGAGAGCCTCCATGTTGCTCAAATGTGGCCAGTCTTGAAGCCAAACTCAGCATGTAAATTCCCCCCAGTGTGGGACATAACTCCCAGGGATGAGCCTCCCTGGCACCAAGGGATTACTACCAAGTACCAGCTGATGATGTGGCTGGAGAACGACCTTGAATAAAGGGTCTACTCAGACCAGCAGAATATCTCAGCCTACATGTAATATCAGGAGTTAAAAATGCTTTTCGACCCTGAATAAAAGGGGGAAATAGAAAGGGCAAATGAGTTTATATGGCTATGAGTCTCCAAAAAAGAGCCGGGAGGTCATCAGAGGGGTTGCCCTTATGCACACCTCAGCAGAGTCCCAGAGACAGCTAAAGTAGATACAACCCCAGGCATTGGTTCTTCTGAGGGCTACAGAGACCCACAGGTTCTATGGTCATGGCAGATGACCATGTCAGTTGGCCCTACTTTGGAGTTTGTGGTCCTGAGTGTGATGGAGTTGGACTCAGGTGTGATCTTTGTTCACAAGCCTCTGTCACTTTTACCAGACCTGTGGTTGGCACTGGGGTTTAGTGTATACTTGCAGGACCTGAATCTCTGGATTGTCCATGTGATAGCCAGGCCCTGAGCCTCAACAGACTTGCAATTCCTACCCTCTGGTTTATTGGACTTACCCCAGCCAGCTAACAGGGAGGTGAAGAAGGTCAGCCACCACACCAGGGAGCCAAGAGTGCCTACAACTGCAAACAGGAGAATTGCATCCATCATCCAAGTGGAATCAAAGCCCCTTCTCGATACAGAGGTGGAGTGAACAAAACCATCCCAGGGTCCACAGAATGGAGGAATATAGATTGGAGTGGACTTACTGATACTCTATTCTGAAACTAATGTGATTAGTAATGGAAGCAGATGTAGCACTGAGATGGAGAAAGTGGCCATGGTTGCTGCTGAGGGTGGAAATGGGAAGAAGAGATGTGATGTGTGGGCATTTTCAGGACTTGGAGGTGTCCTGAGTGGTACTGCATGGACAGTTACTGGACACGTATGTCCTCCCATGGCCTACTGGGTGGACTGGGGGAGAGTGTAAACTGTAATGTGAACCATTGACCATGTGGTGCAGCAGTACTCAGAGATGTATTCACCAAGTGCAATGAATGTCCCATGATGATGGAGGATGTTGTGGTTATGGGAGGAGTGGAGTGAGTGAGGTGGGGGTTATATGGGGACCTCATATTTTTTAATGTAACATTAAAAATTAATTAATTAATTTTTTAAAAAAACACAGAATCCTATGGGTGGGGCAAACAGGTAACATTGGCAGGGTGGGGACTAGTCAGATATCAAGTGCATGCCATCTGAAGAGAGCAGGAAGACAATTTCAGAAGATGTTACCCCACAGGAATCCAAGCCACCTTATCAGATTTTTCAAGAGAAAATGGAAATGCATTTTCTCCCTTGAAATTCCTTAAGTTTTAAATGTTGGATCCAAAAAGATGAAAACAAATGTCACATGGGCCAAATAAAATGCGTATGCAGAAAAAAATGAAGTATGTCTGCAGCTAGTGTTGCGAAGGTTTAGGAGTATCAAAGGCAGATTCCAGTTTGCTCTTATGTTGCTTGAGCTACCTTGCTGCCATTTACAGCTTTAAAAACAAAAGAAAACCATTTCACCAGGACTGGAAGAGGGCATGTGACAAATTGCAGAAAATTGCAGCTAACATTTTATGGTTGCTGCTCTTCCCTGGGTACGTGTTAGCAAAGTCCTGAAAAAAATTGGAAAACTTCAAAGATCAAAGTTCCCACCGCTGCAGATGGGAACTTTCAGCCAGCTTGCTTTTGCCTGGATCTTCTCACCCCCAACCCCTTTTGTCAATCACCAAAGAGTTGTCTCAAAGCTCAGAATCTGACACTGTCAGGAGCTAATGATGCCTTTTGCTCATTGCATATTTCAGTTGCCCAACTCTCATCTTGGTCTCCCTTTGGGCTGTTTACATACAATTTCCTTGTGGGTGGAATTTTGTTTTTCTTTTCCTTCTTTTGGGTCTGTTGTTTTTTCTTAAAATAGAAGGTCATTTCAGGCAGAAATGTGTTTTCACCTCTTTGCTTCCTCTATGGCTGGGCCTGGGGCCCTTTTGGAAAGAGGGAAATTTCCACTTTGTTTACAAGGAGGGACTGGTTTTCTTTGGATATCCTATTAACTTTCTGGATGGTGACTTTGGAGTTCCTAGGATTATCTAAGGAGATCAGGAAAGTCATCTTATAGGCACTTCTTTGATAAAAAAAAATGTTATATACTCTGCTTTGCTTGTTCTATTTCTTCTAACTAGTTCATGTTTTTCCAGTGAACCTAAGCTTCCCATGTGTCAGTCCCTTCCTTTCACTCTCAACCTTGTCTTCCCAAGACCTTTCAGTTTTAGTTGTCAATCCAGATTATTTTAGCAACATTTTGCATTAATTCTAGCATGAGTCATAGTTTTATACTTTTGGATGAAAAAGTAATTCCCCCCTTCTCTTTAAAATGCAGCTGTGAAGGGATCTTCTGGGGAAGATGGCATAGTAGGGAGCTCCAAGATTCAGTTGTACCAAAACAACTATAATATAAACAGTCTGAAACGACTCTTTTGAAGTTCCAGAGGCCAGAAGAACACTGAACAGCATCCGTGGAAGGATGGGAGGAAGAGGCTGATAAAATATGATGAAGAACTGTAAATTGCTCTCTCTGCACAGTGGCTACTGGCACCCATCCCCTACTTTCATGGCAGGTTGCTGTGGGTCCAGTTCCTGGCTAGCAGCTGCTGGCAGAGATGGACCTAAAAATCCTCTTCTGCAATAACAGCAGTGTAGTGGCCAATCACTGATCATGGGTTTAGATTAGTGAATCCAGATTGCTGGGTCCCAGCTCTGAGGGCAGCTATTATTTCAACCCTTGCTGGACAGGGGGAGAAGCAGTGGAGATTTAAAGATACAGTGTTCCCTCAGTGCTGCAGGAGATATTTAGCTGAAGAGCCGCATTTGTGGGGCAGGCCTGGAAAGCCCAACTTTGGGGAGCCATTGAGGAAGTGTTCAGCACCCTTCATGCCCTCTCCACAGGGCACTTTTGAGTCAGTCTATGCCCCATTTGTGGGTCCCTGGTCCTGTTTTGGCTGGGAAAGACCTAACTGAAAGTCCCCTCTAGAGTGACCCTCCTTCCAGAATTTGCCCTCTAGGCAAAAGCAGCATAAGACAATGAAAGAAGTGTAAAAAAATGATAGAGGTGGACAGTCTAGGACAAAGGCTTGCAGGTTAAAATACCTGGGAGAGAGAGGATTTTCCCCTGGGGAACAGAGGACACAACAAAACTCTTGTAAACAAGTTAACCCCAAAGCAACTAACAAGCAAAAGGCCAAAACAATACAGTGGCCCAGTAAGACAGGAAAACTCCTACACACTGAATTTGCATTGTGCAGACCTTCCTGATAGGAGGGCTGAAGCTCAAAATAATCTCTGTTTTATCACCAGCTGGTTACAAAACCAGAAAACAGATATCCCAGGGAGTAAATCCCAGAGTTAACATTTTAAAATATTACAATGTACAGTGCATAACAAAAGAGTACAAGACAAACAAAGAAACAGGAAATTATGGCCCATCCAATGGAAGAGGATAAAAATACAGAAAATACCAGTGAAGAAGACAGAATGTGGATATATTGACAAAGTCTTTTAAAATATGATCTTAAAAATGCCTAAAGAGATGAAGGAAAGTACAGGGAAAGAACCAAAGGATATCAGGAAAATAATGAATGAACACTATGAGAATCTAAGTAAAAAGATAGAAATTTTTAAAAGGAACCAAACAGAAGTACTGGAGTTGAAGACCATAATAACTGAAATGAAAAAATGCCCAGGAGGGTTTCAAGAGCAGATTTGAGCTGCCAGAAGAAAGAATCAGTGAATGTAAAGACAAGATATTTGAAATGAGTCAGACTGAGGAGCAGAAAGAAAAAAGAAATATTAAAAGCAAAACTAGGGACATGTATGTGGCTCAAACAATTGGGTTTCTGTCTACCACATGGAGGTCCGGGTTTGATTCCCCAGGCCTCCTGGTGAAGGCAAGCTGGCCCGCACAGTGAGCTGGCCTGAGTGGAGAGCTGGTGCAGCAAGATAGCACAACAAAAAGAGACACAGAGGAAAGACAATGAGAGATACAGCAGACCAGGGAGCTGAGGTGGCAGAAGAGATTGAGCACCTCTCTCCCACTCCAGAAGGTCCTAGGATCAGTTACTGGTAACACCTAAAGAGAAGACAAGCAGACACAGAAGAACATATAGCAAAAGGATACACAATGGGGCGGGGGGGGGGGAGGGGGGCAGGGGGGAATAAATAAATAAATCTTTTTTTTTAAAAGAAAGCAAAACTAGCCTAAGACATCCATGGGAAACCATCAAGTGTACCAATATATGCATTATGGGAGTCCCAGAAGGGGAAGAAAGAGAGAAAGGAGACAGAAGGAATAGTCAAAGAAATAATGACAGAAAACTTCCCAAACTTAACAAAAGATGTGAATATCCATATCAGAGAAGCTCAAAGAACACCAAACAGGATAAGCATCCATTATATATTGATCACACTATCAAATGCAAAAGACAAGGAGAAAGTTCTGGAAGCTGCAAGAAAAATAATGTGTTACATACAAGGGAATCGCAATAAGATTGAATGCCTGTCTGTCACCAGAATCCATGTAGGCAAGAAGGCAGTGGGTTGAAATACTTAAAGTGCTAAAGGTAAGCAACTGCTAGCCAAGAATTTTATATCCAGTCAGACTGTCTTTCAAAAATGAGGGAAAGATTAAGAATTTTCAGATAAACAAAAGCTGGGGTTGTTCATCACCATTAGAATTGCCCTACAAGCAATGTAAAGGCAGTTCTTCAGCTTGAAAGGAAAGGACACTAGACAGAGGTTCAAAGCAACATAAAGAAGGAAATAACAAAGATTAGAATGGAGACAAATGAAATATGGAAGAAAAAAAAAAGACTCAACAAAATCAAAAATTGGTTCAATGAAAATATCAATGAATTTGACAAATCTTAAGTTAGACTGACAAAGAAAAAAGAGAGAGGGTACAACTAATGAAAATCAGAAATGAAAAGGGGACATTATTACCAACAGTGCTGAAATACAAAGGACTATAAGTGGATACTGTGAACAACTCTATGCCAATAAATTAGATAACCTAGATGAAACAGATAAATTCTTAGAAACACATGAACTACCTATGTTGTTAGGTAGTAAGGTAACAGATTAAATTTTTTTAAGTCTGTGGAACTACACTACGCAAACAATGAACCCTAAGTTAAACCATGGACTTTGATAGTACGGTTATTAAAATGTGCTATCATCAATTTTAACAAATGTTCCACACCATTGCAAGATATTGCTGATGGAATGGTAAATGGGAATCTTTTGTTTTATCCATGATTGTTCTGTAAACCCACAACTTCTCTGATGAAGGAAAAGAAATGCAGCTATGGCTTATTGCTATTTCCGGAAAAGACAGGCCTGATTGTGTATACCTTTCAACACCCCAGCCCAATCTTCATAGGCCACATCTGTCAAGCAGTCTATCCTCCACATCAATAATGTTGATTGAACCCAAGTAGGAGTGGACTCCTCTAGATGTTATTCAGAGTTCACCCTGGGCCTCTGGAGAAGTCCAAGTAACTTTTCCATTGCTCTGAGAAGTTAAATTTGAAGGATTAAAGAAGTAGGATGGAATGACAGAAATATAAAGCAGGGCCGGAAGTTTGTCAGAGTACTATATTCTAGTGATTAAGAAATTACATATCACAAGATATGGCTGCATATATATAGTATGTTATGCTTGAATGTAGCTTATCTTTTGTTTTAAATTTTTATAATATGTGACATTTGATTAGCACAGGAATTATAGTATTAGAGACAGGCAGTAGAAAAAGCATCAATCCCATTTTATGCAGGAGAAAATTGAGGCTCAGAGATCCAATGATTTGGCCTAGATCACATTGCTGGTTGCTGGCAGAGCCAGGACTTATCATTTCCTGCTATTTCTAACTAAGACACAATTCCCACTGGCACTTTTGCTGAACTTAGTTTCACACTTTAGTTAGACCAAGATGGCTGTCCTCCAAGCATTGGGAACCAGGAATAATTTCTGTGGGGAAAGGTCCAGAGCAAGAGGTGGCAGTGCCTGGGATGGGCTCAGTACACCCCGCCCAAACCACTTCAAGAGGCCAGAAGCAGAGTTGGAGGAGAGGAGGTCACTGGCAGGAGAGAAGAAGTTATAAAGGACAAGCATCCCAATTTGCCCACATCTGGTATGCTCATCTCACATTTTATTTTGTGTTAAAACTACTGACTTTAGATTCAAACTGCGGGGGTTTGAATTCACTAACCTCTTTTTGCCTCATTCCCGTTTTGGTAGAATGGGAATAATTATAGGGTTGATGTGAGAATTGAATAAGAGAGCTCATACGAAGAGCTTAGTATTTGTAACTGATCCATGGGAAGGACTCAGTGAATGCCATCTATTATTAATACCATCATGAATGCTTCATGCAGACTCTGAAGTGGCAGAGCCAGGATTTGATCTCAGACGGTTGAAGTCCAGGCCCAATTTGTAACTACAATCCCATACTGCCTTTGTACTTGCTGTGTCCATCCTTCTGGAATGCTTTTCCCCTAGATATTGATGCACATCTCCTGCCCTCTCTCCATTCAGGCTCTGCTCAAAAGTTGCTTCCTCCGAATGGCCTTTCCTGGCTGTCTGATGCAAAACAGTTCTACTTTGGGCATTCATTCCTTTACTCTGCTTCATTTTTCTCCATAGCACCCACAGCAATCTACTACTGTATTGAATATAAATTTGATTGTTCATGGATTGCATTCTACACCACTAGAAAACAAGCTTTCTGAAGGCAGCAGCTTTGCTTTGATCATGTCAGTAGCTTTATCACCTCGAAAACATTCAATTGTTTGTTACATAAAGGTATACATTGATAGATAAAATGCTCATTAAAAGCCAGCAACTAACATATTGAATCACCATCAATCTAAGAACAAAATTCCTACTCTTGCATGTTAGCTACGATGGGTTCTGGAAAGATCCATTGGAACACACCTAACCATTATGACAGGATATGCCAAGGCTGAATGAGTGGTGCCAAATCTCAGAGTCAAGGCACTCACACACTGAGTCTTACATTCTTGCTAATGTACTGTCTCCTCCATCACATCAGTCTGACAGTCTAACCTTCCCTAAGGAAATGTTCTAGAAGCAAAGCTCACAAAATCAAACTATATAATTTCAGAGAACCATTTCAAGAAAATTCAAATGCTCAAGCCCCACTACCTACATCAAATCAGACATACCATTCTTTTGGGTCTGATATTCCCCAGATGACTGCAGAGAAAGTACATTGAGTTCTCCTCAAAGCACATTTCTTCTTGGTATAATCTATTTCCAAAAGTAAACTGGGAAAGTACATATTTAACAATTGCTAAAGATCTTGGGAGATTGAAAAGCAAAAATAGGCTCTCAGGCTCATTCAGCCCAAACTACTGAACTATGTCTCTCCTGTGTGAGTCATTAATCAATCCCATTAAGTTATAATTCTTTGCCAAGCTGAGAAAACACAACCCAAACAGTAGCAAGCATTTCCTCCCCTTGCCACTTACCCCTAAATATGAAAAGCAGCCTTCTAAAAACTTCAGTCTTCCTGAGATTAGCAAGTCTGCAAAATGTCCACTGGATTTGTCCAGAGAGAAAATGTGCCAAATGTGATGAAGTGAGAGAACCCTGCTTGATTATGACCACTCACAGTCAAAGCTATTTCCATAGCCCAGATAAAGCAACGCAGAGCTACACAGGATGACAAGACTAAAATACAACAAATCACTTACAGCATGATTTCCTGCTGAGTAGTGTGTGTTCGAAGCCGTCCCATGGTGGATAGCTGTTAGCTAACACAGAACAGACCCTAGGCTCTTGAATGGCCAATCCTTTTATATGACAAATGTCATTGTGTGTGTACTGATGAAAAGCGACCGCAGGAAAATGGCATGATATAGTGGAAAGTTCAATGGTTGCAGCTGAGGAAGACAGCACTGAGATTCATCAGAGAAACTCACCTTGATCTGGAATGATGGGCCAAAAGAATCAGTAGCCATGGGGCAGTCAAATCCATACTCATAAACAAGGGCATGTAGCAAGTGTGTAGCATGGCTTATTTAAAGAGCAACGCAGGGAAGTAGATGGCTCAAGTGATTGGCCTTCCTTCTACCATATGGGAGGCCCCAGGTTCAATTCCCAGAGCCTTTGGATGAAGGCAAGCTGGCCCATCCACTGTGGAGAGCTGAGAGCAGACAGCAAGCCCAGACAACAAGGGGGTGAGGTAAAGTAAATAAATAAATAGCAAGCAACACAAATGCACATAATTTACCAAGTGTCTGGTATATGCAAATTATGGGGCTAGGGTTAGAGATATAGAGATGCATAAGATACAGTCTTGTTCTTGAGAAGGAAAGTACTATTTTAAGTATGACCTCATTTAATTTAGTTCTTGTAAGTATTTGATAGGGCAACAGAGCATATTTTATAATCCTCATTTTACAGATAAGGAAGCTAAGGCTCAAAGTGACACATGACATGCTCAAGTCTTCACACCATTGAGCTCTGGAGCTGGGACTCAACCCCAAGTCCTGGGGTCTTATCCCTACATCACCCTGCAGCTGGTTCCCTCTTTATACAACCGAAAAAAAACTAAAGCTTTCCTTCAAAAAATCCTGAGCCAAATTAGAGTCTGGCTGACAACTCCAAACTTTTAATTACTTCAGTATATCACTGCAAAGATGATTCAAGTTTCTTTCATAAAACCATGATATGACCATATGACCAAAATAACCAGATGATCTCAGAACAGGAGCTCTGCTTCCAACCACAGAACAATTCAGGGCTCAGTGATGGCAGGGTGGGTCCAAGATCCCCAGGAAGATCCAAGGGTCCTTAAACTCTGGTGTTGCTCTAGGTTGGATCCCTAAACAGTTCTAAGTGGCCCAGATTTACTGCACTTACTCTCTCTATGGTTTACAATTGAGGCTGTCTTTTGCTTCCTCCACCTGGCCTCCTTTTACTTAGCCTTTATGACACTTTTGGTTCAAATGTCATTTGCAGACATTTTGATCATCAGAAGGTGTTACACCATCATCATTATGATGACAGCATCTTTTATCTCTATGTCTATTTCTAATGGAACTTAATGCTTTCTACACTATATTATATTTATGTATATTTTTATATACCCTTCTGAACCTAAAAGGCTTCGAAGACAGTATGTAACTGAATATTATCTCTTAACCAACCAGCACAAAGCCTTGATTTCAATAGCATCCATTCTGTTGGATAAGTGAGTGGCTGCTTCTCTGATTTCTACTCATGCCTGTATCATCTTTAAGGACTTCTGCTTCACTTCAGTCCAGTCTTGTCAGTAGAAGATTCCTTTTTACCAGTTGTCTTTTTTTATTTCTCCATCTCTATAAAATTTGTTTAAAACATTTCTTGAGCCCATTATGAGGGAAAGTTGATAAACATTTTAATTCTTTCAAAAATTTTACTAATGATCCAGTCAAATCATGATCACTGTGGATGAGGAAAAATTGCCTAAAAGTATTTTAAGGAGAGTTACTTTTCTTTCCACCAGAGCCTTAAAATATCCCAGTGAGCAAAGGTTTTAGATTTACCTAAGCCTGAATCTTTGAATCTACTGGCAAAAGGAACCTCTGGCAAACACACCTGAAAGAGAGAAGGAGTTGGGAAAGAAAGACGATGGTGTAATTCAGTCTCCTCTTACATATAAAAACGGGAAGACCAAAATAGTGAAGCAGTTTGCCCAAACTCACACCGTTACATAGTGAAAGGCCCAGGACAAAACCCAGGTGTCGTTCCTGTTAGTCCTCTGAGGGTTTGTTTGTTTCCCTCCGTCCCATACGGCCTTTCTCAAAGAAAATAAATCCTACTGTTACTGTAGTTCTGTTTTTCAAAAAAGTGGTTTGGTTTCTCAGCTCCTCCTCCTGCTCTCAGGCCTGCCCAGAATGCTGGGGGCTTTAGTCCCCACAGCTTCAACAGGTTGCCTTGGAGAGGCAGATGCAGTAGGGCAGGCACTCGTCTCACCCCCGTGAACAGTAAGTACCACTTGTTCTTCTTAGACAGAGGTCCTTGGTTTGAATCTGTCAGCCTAGAGCCCTTTGATAACTCACAGCTGAGAGGTCATGCCTAGCCTTCCGTTGGTCGTTAGCTGAGGAGAAACTAATAAACTACCCGTAGGTCAGGTGACCCACCACAGTTTCTTATTACAACACTTAATTCACTCTAACACACTCTGATTTGTCAAGAATAAAGTAGTTCTATAAGAGTCTTTTGCGATTTTTTTTATCTTTTCTATCTCATTTTCCTAGTATTTGTTTCTACTTTTTCATAGTTTGCCTTTTTTGTCTCTCATATTTGATTGTTTTGAAATGTGATTATTTTGTGGCTATTACTTGAATACAAAAGAAAAAATCACAAAAAAAATCTATTTATTTAAAACATAAATTCATCAGATCGATATATTGGATCAACCTGTAATGGAAAGAGTCCTAGATGTGAAATCAAAGGATGAGAGGGCAAATCCTGACCCAGCCACCAGTTCTGTGACTCTGGCCAAGGACTGAACTTGCCTGAACTTCAGTGTGCCTATTTGTAAAAGAGAGATAAATTACAACATAGAGGGTGGGGAAAGCTGCCTGAGAAATGACTTGAACCTGGTGTGGTACCTCATGTTAGGCTCTAAACACATGGTTTCTGAACATGAGACAGAAGGATTTTCAGGAATATAGTAAGAGCAACTTTATTTATCTGAGTTTCTTTCACCATTGTTCTGGTTTCTCTTTTATTATAGTTTTAACACTTTTCACAGTGTTTTAAAGAAATGCCAAATTAATTTAAAAATCAAATTTAAATGAACAAAAAAGATATCATAAGGCATATTACTGTACTATGTATTACATATGTTCCTTTTAAGGGTCTACTAACAAAAAAAGTATTTATTCAAAAGGAATAGATGAAATAGTTGTTAAATGCAGGCAACACTGCACTTGTGAGATGAGCAATAGAACTTTGGATGCCATCCAGAGAAAAACATTAAATAGCATAAATACAAACACTTCAGCATGAACTAGAAAATGAAAACTACACACTGAAATTTAATATTAAGGATGTCCTGGATTTTTATTTGGTTTATGTTGATCAAAATGAGCAATTGTTTTTTATAAACTGAAAAAAGCAACACTAATGTTTTTAAATAAAATTCAATTAGTATTAAAATTAATAAGTTATCAGCACTTTTACATAGATTTTGAGTGGTATGCAATCATATTTTGTACTCTCCTAATTAATGACTGCCTAACAGAACATCATGCTGCCTACTCTAAATTTCAAAAGCTCTTCCCCTAACCCTAGACATTAAATTTGATGATTATGAGGCTTTAAATAGCTCCTATGACTTTCCCTCCAAAGTTCTCTTGCATTCCCAGTGATCATTGCAGTTATGCAAAGCATAACAAGGATATATGAAGCAAAGAGGTGTAAACGATAATTAAGCTCTTAAAAATGTTATTATGGGAAGAGCAGTGAGAACTAAAGGAGGCACAAAACAACTTGTTATAATGTTTGTTTGCAATTTTGGGGATGAATGATTCTGTTTGGTTCCCTTCTTCAGATTTATTTCACCAGCACCTGTTCTAGTTCTGTATCCCTTTGACCAATAGACAGAGCCTGAAATATGTACAGAAAATAATTCCAGAAATATTTTAATATATATCAAAAATATATTTGCATTTTTTTATATCCTGTGGTATTTTTAAAAAGGATTTAAGGCATCTCACTTTGGGGATTTTCTGAAGGACTTAAGGACTTAAATAAAATGTGTTCTTTTTTCCTGTTTTCTCTTTTCCTAGAACATTTTGATCAGTTTAGAGGTTGAATTGTATTTCCTGGAGTTGTAACTCATCTTACACGTACACAATTTATTTTAATTCCTTTTGTTCTACTCTCTTTAGAAATCAGTTTGACATGCACAGTTTCATATCAGCATTCAGGGGTTATTATATATGGTCTCACATTTGTCTTTGTTATATCTCTTATGAAATTACAACCAGAATAGAATATTATTTGTTCAACATTCTCGGGTCATAGAACAGTCTTTTCTGGTTTATATCTGTGTTATCCCACTAAGAAGCAATGGGTTAAGTTTTGAAAAAGCTAAATCTTGAAGATTTCTGAATGCAGGGCTTTACGTACCAAGCAATTAGCTGGGCTTTGGAACACCAACTGTATAGCACTGGGGATGCCCCATTGTTCTGTGGTAAGTGAAATCGTTCCATCAGGATGTTTGCTTAATAATTCCATGTATTGTTTTTTGTTTGCTCTAGTATTTATTACATGGAAAACTTATGAATTCAGAACTGTGGCAGAGAGGAGTTTGGAAACGGGAGGAGAAAGATCTACAGCAAATACAAATTTTTATATTTGTGTAGAACTTTAGGGTTGACAAAGTATTTTCCACATCTGACTCTCACAAGTCACTGAGTTAGTTAGGGCAAGAGATTCAGATTTTGTGAGTCACTCAAATCCATCAAAACTAAAAAGTGGGAGCCCCTGGGCTCAAACCCAGATATTCCCCCAAATGCCCACCTGCTTTCCAATATTCAGAGCTAAAAATCAGAATTTTCACCAAGTAATTCCCCTTTGGAGGTTTTTCTGCCCTTCCTAGTTGCAAACAGTTTCACAACAACACAAGACATGGGGAAATCTAAGTCCTCAGGGAATGACTTTTTTCTTTGATGTGCTTTTACTCTCCATGGAATAGATCCAACAATTCTCTCCCCTGTTACAGAGTTCATTTTATTTGGTGAAATGGGACCCTACGGTGAGTGAGACTTCTCAAAGCAGCCAACAGATTGGTGCTTCCTAAACCACATCTTGATGGGCTAGAAACGTTCCTTTGCCGGGTTGGTGGTAAATCTCCAGCAGACCCAGGTGGATTTTCTCCTGGTTTCCCGTATTTCCTCTCTTCATTGCAGCCAAAGTCTACATTCCTTTCCCTGTTACCCCACGCAATTTGACCCCAGCTCAGGTAGCAGCTTCCTCAGTCCGTCTGAGGTCACAGCCAGTGTGCTGCTCTGTGGATTCGCTGGCAGTGGGCGTTTGGGGACAGCAGCTGCCCGGGCCTTCTGGAGTAGCCCCTGTGCTTTACCTCACAATGGACTTGTGTTCTCTGTGGCTTCCAGGGAGGAAGACCATCCTACTCGGCCCAGGCCTCCCACCAAGTGTGTGACTTGGGGCTCTAAACCAAAACAGGATGGTAGCGTGAGTGCTAGAGATCACCCGACCTCCACGACCCTCTTCAAAACCCCCGAGCTGCTTAATTCAGACAAAGTTATCAGAAAGGTTGGAGTTGTTGTTTTGTTTTGCTTTGTTTCCCAGCAAAAATTGTGAATATTTTCTAAGTCTTTTTTTTTTTAATACATGAGGGGTAGGCCCAGTGTAAAGAGATGTTTTTGCATCTAGTGTGGAGGGGGGAAAAGTCTGCCCAAATGTCTGAGAACCTTTTTATTATAAAAACCTGGGATGAACTACGATGAGGAAGGAGGATGCCATCATCAGCAAGGTCAGAGTACAAGAGCTCCGTCTACTGGACAGAGGACTGATTCATAGGGGGTACTCTGTGCAGTGGCTGGGAAGAAAACATGCCCAAGGCCGGGGGCTAGTGCCGAGAAAGAAAAGGGGAGAAAGGTGACTTGGCCCTTTTTAAGCCAGCACAGCCCATGAAGGGCACTGCAAATTTTAGGCCTTGAGAGATACCCTTTAAAAATATTTTCAAAAAAAAAAAATTTATTCCCTCTATGCCACACTACCCCACATATCTACTGTTATTTTTATGAGCCCACCTCTGCTGTTAACCTTTACTGACAACCCTCTCACCTTGAAAAGCACATGCTTATTCATTCATGTATTCAGTGCCAGGCACTGTGCTAGGCACTAGGGATATAAAGAGAAGTAAGGCCTAATGGCCTCAAGCCATCCTTTGGACATCCAGGACAGGGACTGGGCAGAAATGTCTGCTCCCAATCCTTATCAGCTCCCTTTCAATCCTTGTCCTTTATTTCACCTTTGGGCCCTGTTCTCTGCCAAGGGGCAAGTGGAATATTGAAGTAACCGTATATATTATCCAGGCTGCTCTTTTAACCTGGTAATATGTTTCTTCTCCCATGTAAATTACAACTTTTTTTTTGAGGTACCTGGACTGGGGATTGAACCCAGAACCTCCCATGTGGAAAGCAGGTGCTCAACCACCTAAGCCGCATCCACTCCCCTAAATTCCAACTCTTGATGCCTTAAGAATGCCATTCAAGAATGATCCCCATGGTAAAAATAGCATGGTACTGACATAAAGACAGACACATTGACCAATGAAACTGAATTGAAAACTCAGAAATAGACCCTCACATCTACAGTCAATTGATTTTTGACAAGGCAGTCAAGCTATCAACAAATGGTCCTGGGAGAACTGGATATCCATAACCAAAAGAAAGAAAGACCACTATCTCACACCTTACACAAAAAAGTAACTCAAAATGGATGAAAGACTTAGATATAAAAGCTAGAAATATAAAACTCTTTATTAGTCAGAGTTCTCCAGGGAAACAGAATCAACAAGAGATACCTATCAATAGTATGCAATTTTATGAGAATCTTTCACGCAACCATGGGGATGCACTAGTCCAGGTTCCACAGACGGGCTGCAACCAGGTGCTCCAATGAAAGTCCAATGAAGGTTCTTGATGAGTTCTGGGAAACATTGACTGTCCAAAGACGAGCTGGGAAATTCTCAATGCTGGGATCACTTCCCCTTTTAAGGGATTCAAGTGATTGAGTTAAGCTCACTCATTGCTGATGGCAATCTCCCTGATTGATGTAATTATAACCAGCTATCTATGATTTACTACTGCAGTAAAGTCAATGGTGACTAAAGTCCCATAAATGCCCTTGTATTACAGTTAGCCCAGTGCTTGCTTGACCAAACAATTGGGCATAATTACTTGGCCGATTTGACACAATAAACTAACCATCACAAACTCCTAGAAGAAAATGTAGGAAAACATCTGCAAACTTGTAGTAGGCAGTTTCTTAAACCTTATACCCAAATCACGAACAACAAAAGATAAAACAGATAAATCAGACCTCCCAAAATTCAACACTTTTGCACCTCAAAGGACTTTGTCAAAAGGGTGAAAAGGCCGCTGACTCAATGAGAGAAAATATTCGGCAATCACGTATCTGAAAAGGGTTTAATATCCATGATATCCAAAGAGATCATACAACTTAACAATAAAAAGACCAACTACCCAATTTAAAAATTGGTAAAAGATAATTGTTCAAAGAAGAAATACAAATGGCGAAGAAACACATGAAAAAAGGCTCAACATCACTAGCGATTAGGGAAATGCAAATCAAAGCTATAATGAGATAGCATTTCAAACCTATTAGAATGACCACTATTAAAAAGACAGAGAACTACAAGTATTGGAGAGAATGTGGAGAGATAGGAATGCTTATTTGCTGTTAGTGGTAGTGGAGAATGGTACAGCCATTGTACAGGACTGTTTGGCAGTTTCTAAGGAATTTGAATATAGATTTGCCATGTGACTCAGCAATAACACTACTAGGCATAAAACCAGAAGAAATGAGAGCAGCAACATGAATAGACGTCTGCACATCACTCTTCATAGCAGTGTTATTCATAATACCAAAAGATGGAAACAACCCAGGTGTCCATCAACCAATGAATAGACAAACTGTGGTATATACATATGATGGAATACTATTCAGCTGTAAGAAGAAATTAAGTTGTGAAGCACATGACAACAAGGATGAATTGGGGGATATTATGTTGAGTGAAACAAGCCAGATACAAAAGGACAAATACTGTAAGACTGCACTACTATGAACTAAATATAGTGTGTAAACTCATGGAGTTAATAATTAGAATATAGGTCACCAGAAAATAGAAGGAAGGTAGAAAATGGAAAGCTGGGATTTAACCTGTGCAGAATTAGTAAAATGTTGTTTGTAAATCTTTGGAAATGAATAGAAATTGTGAAAGCATATCATGGTGTTTGTAACTAGCAGAGCTACTATATGGGTATGACAGTGGTTAAAGGGAAAGTTGAAGGTCACGTATTAATGTATTACTAGAAGGAAAGCTAAAAACTGTAACATGGGACTGTATAAGATAGTAAAACCTCATGTAAATCATGAATATGGGTGATAATGCATATTTAAGTCTGTTCCTAAAAATATAAATATGAATATACTAGAAAAAAGGGAAAAGAATAGCTGCTATGTACAACAGAGGAAGCATAGAGAGATTGAGAGGGAAGTTTTGTTTGTTTTTGTTTATTTTTGTTATTATTATTATTGGAATAATGAAAGTGCTCTAAGAAGGACTGAAGTGATGAATGCACAAATATGTGATTTCACTGAATACCACTGAGTGTATACTTTGGATGGATTTATGCTTTATTAATATGTATCAATAAAATTGAATTGCTTTTTTTTAAAAAAAGAATGATCCTCATGCTAAGATTTTAGGCAATTTGGCAAGAGGACAAGGACTAAAGGGGGCTGGGGCTTCCAAAGTATGTCACTCAAATCATTATAGTCAGTGGCTGCCTTTTTAATACATACAAATGGCCAGCTCTGGCCAACAGGTTAGAACACTAAGGAGGCTCAGATTTCTTTAGTTATAATATCTTGGCATGAATATATACTTTTTATTTTCCATTATTTATGAAAGTGTATATAGAAAATGTTTAACCAAGTCTTCAAAATCAAGTAAGCCACAGTAATACCATCAAGAAGAGAAAATAAATAATGCTAATAATGAAGCAGGATACCTCTCCTTGTATGTAAGGAAAATGAAGGAAAACCAATACCTGTTCTGATTTTCTACTCAATTCTTACCAGAATTCATTTCCAGGATGATAGGGGTAACTGCCCAGGGCTTCCTAATACCCAGGTGGGGCAAAGCCCAAAGTATGGCCACAGAATCGAGAGACTGAACGAGTCTTCTGGATCTCCTACTAATCTCTCTCTTCTAAGCAAAGCCAGACCATCCCAGACCATCTATATCACTCTTATTCTCAAAATTTTTCTAGAAAAATTGATTTTATGTGCTGTTTCATAGTACCATTCCAGTTGTTAAAAATATGCTTCATAGAAAATTTTCTCCTGCCCAATTTAAAGCTCTAGATTAAATTTAAACTTGTATTCTGGGGGAGAAGGGAAGTGAAGGGAGATGGTATAGAAATGGGAGCAAGAGTCAATCAATTTTCTCCTTGCAATAGTCCTTGTATTCTTGAAGCCTATGTCTGTTTCCACTTATAAACATTTATTTTCCATCATAAGCAACTCCAGACTGGTAGGTTGTTTCAAAGGAGCCATGTTCCTTCAACTTTTAGTTAAGAATTAATAATAATACCTCACAGTAATATGTCATAGAGGTGCAAAGAGCCCTGTAATGTTTTATCTGTTGTCCTTTCTGTTTCATTCAGTAGAGGATGATGGGGCATTTGAATATTATAGTCAGCTGTCAATGCTTTTACTGACTTCCTTCATTAAAACAGTTACAAGTTTCAAACTAAACCAGAAGCCCCAGTTTATATTTCTAATGTCTGAAAAGTATGTGAAATTTTGAGGTAATGGCAGCAGTGTTTCTTGAAATAAGGTTCTCTGGTCATCCACATATCTGGAACAGAGTTTATCACATAGATGAGCACTATTTCTGCTGAAGGTAACCCTTCCATTTGTCAGACGATTGGTTTTCTTGTTGGCCTGGAGCTTCTGTGTCCCAGAGCCTGGAATAGGACCTGTGTCATCCATGCTCACTCCTGCCTGCGACCATAACTTTCTAGAGATCAAAGTGGGGCCCTCGCCTATCTTGTCACAATGAGTGACAGAGCAGCATTGTGAAGTGCAGTAGATCAATTCACAGCACAAAAATAACAGTACTTCTTACTTAGCTGGTTCAGTTAAAATGAAAGAAGTGGTCTCAAACAAGTTAATTTCATCCTTTAGAAGCAAGTCATTCTTGAGCCTACTGTAACCCAAGAGGGATAGGTTGTAGTAAGATTCTTTCCCAATTAACCAATTTACTGTTATACATCAATTTGCCCTGCTTTCGTCCAATCAACATTTTTTAAAATGGGTCATGTGAGTATTTTCAAAACCAAAAAATCAGGCAGGAAGGGAATTATTTTCAATGAACAAGATAAAGGATCTGTATTTCTTGAGTTTCAAAATAGCCACTAGCCTTAGAAACCTACTATTCCAGCTGGGAATCCAATCACATGGTTGTCTAACCATTTTTCTCCAGTGAGTCTTTCTAGTCAATCATTACTCCTTTCAGAGCATACAGTTTGTTCCTTCACCAACAAAGAACAAGCATTTTAAAGTCAATATAAAAACATCACAAGATGTAGTGCCATTCCATTTTCTAGTGAAACCCAAGAATATTTCCATACTTGGTAGCTCATTTTGCCAAAATAGATTGCTTCTACCATTCTGATGGCCAATATTTAAATTTTTAATGTGTACAGTTTTACTAAGTAGTTCTACTTGTAGAAAGGTATTCAAATGAAATAATTGGACACATACTCAAAAATACATGTACAAAGATGTTCATCACAGTGTTGTTTATAAAAGTGAATATTGGCAAAACTAAATATCCATATTGAAAAATTAGATATATTCATGAATCAGAATACTATATAAATATGGAAAATGATAAAATCTGTCCTTGTGCACAGTGATATATATATTCAGGATATATATAGTTACATGAACAAATGTATGAGGCCATGTTTTTAAAGTATTTTCTATGATGAGTAACAATGTATATGCAAAGAAAATGCCTACAAAGTAATACATCAAAATGTTAATAGCAGTTATCCTTCAGGGCTAGGATTACAGGTGAGTTTACCATTCTCCTTTCTACCTTTATATGTTTTTTTCATGTTTTTTAAAGCAATTTTCATTTTGGGGGAAACTAGCTCTTAACTATAGAAAACATTTTGTTGAGGCATTGTTTCCCTCAGAGCAAACCACTCATGTGAAAAAAAAAAAATTCATGCACATAATTCAGTAAATTTTGTTTATTAAGAAGGATTAAAGAATAGAGTGTTTAACTGAATGTTTAACTGAGGACTGTGTATTCAGGAAAAGGTCACACTAAAGGAGCTCTAGAAAGTGACTCGTTCAAACATTTAAGAACGTCTGTTTTTAATGAATGAACCCAAATAAAATTAGGCACCTCGGCATCCAGCAAAGTAGTCACACATAGGTTTGCCGTTACATAATTGCCTTTAAGGACTTTCACCAGTGGCGTGGTATTCACAATGGGTTTCACAAAATTGCTAACCCGGACTTGTCAGCAGAGGAGACTGAGGGCTGAGGTCTTTGGCTCCCATCTTTTAAATCCTGGAATGATACACAAGACTTTTTTTGAAAGAAGAGTTCTATGGCACCTTTTAAAAAAATGCTGTGGGAAACACCATCATTTTACAAATAGGGAAACTGATGCCTGGAGAGTCCAAGTTACTTATTCACCAGAATGGAGGAACCAGGACTAGAATGCAGGTTTCCCAACACTATTTTCACAGCACTATGCAGACTCCTCACAAGAGAAAATCACTATAGGACAAGAAAAACAATTTTTTTAAATTAAATAATAAAATAAAATTCAATGAAAGATGAGTGTCTTTGACCCAAATCTGAGGCATTCATTTTCTGGTTAAAAGTAATTAGCAGTGTTTCAAATTGTTGACGTTCTTATGGAAGGCAGCAAACCAAATTATGAAAGTCTTTAAAATAGCTAATTCAAGACCTCTGAACAGCCATTGTGCTAAATGTCACAAGAGATTTCCATCTTAGAATTTAGTAGCTGGCAGGAGATGACTCAATGCCATGGAATTTAATTTTAAATAGTTTTCATATAAATTCACAGGATCCAATAGCATGAAACTTTGGAAGGTGACAGGGTGGCGTTGGAGAGTTGAGAGTTTTTAAAGCTGTATATCAAAGTTTACATCTAAGAATTAGAGGGATTTATTGTATTCTCCACCCTAATTGTTTCTAAAAGCTCTCAACCATGCTTCTCTGTGCAAAAAAAAAAAAAAAAATCGAATTTAAAGTTCTTGTCATTTTTGCCTGCCTGGGACCTCAAAATATCTTACACTTTATTCGTAAAAACTGCTCAAACGCTCCTTTTGGGGACTGTCATGAAATCCCCATTTTTCTGGATAGGGAAAGGGAAAGAGAGGGTACAACTCTTGGTCATGGTCACCCAGTGAGTCAGTGGCAAAGCTGGGAATAAAACCCAGACTTTCTGACTCCCTCTCCCATCCTTGACCATCAAACCACACACTCCTGACCAGGATGAAACAGGCTCGTCTGTCTCAGCTTAGGAGTGAGTTGAGTGGAAATGCAGTTTATCCATTTCCTTTTCAAATATTCATTTGCCATTTATTTCATCAGCTAATGGGCAAATAACTCCAGATAATTAACTCTTAAAAAAAAAAACCTTATTTTTTAATTAATTGGTCAAGGAAATGCTCTCTTAATTTGGAAGCACAAGAAAAACCACTTGGCTTTTTTTCCCCTTTGTATCTCATTGTGTAACTGGCAGTGTGGTTGCTTCAAAAACCCGCAGAAGCTGCTTCCTTTGCTCTGCACTGGCTGCTGCTTCTGCCAGCTTCTGCATGTGGCCTTCCTTGTGCTGGGGTCAGGCGTCCCGTGGTTCCTGGCAAAAGCCCGCACCTTGGACAAGCCAGGCCTTGACGTGGCTGTTCCTTCTCCTGCTCCTTGCCTACTCCTTGACCACAAGTGGACCTGGTGCTCCCGCCAGCTACACCCCACACGCCACTTGAAATGTAGTCAGTGCTGACTGTTCCACAGGGCTCCAGCCAGAGTCCAGAGCAACTTCACTCGGAAGGAGGAAAGGCAGTACAGCAAGGTCTCCCGCCAGTGACCACCACTTCCTGCCAATGACCACTGAGGGGAAAAGGGTTTTAGCACACTGAGCGGCAGGACAGGCCCACGGGTAAACTGCTCCTCTTTTTCTCGTGGCCCATAAAGTTGTTTCTCCTGGCATTTTATACCTGTCATGTTCCATCTTAAATATTCCTTTCTCCAGATGGACTAAATTGTTTACTCCCGGATGCCTTTCCATACTCTGGGTTGGGGTTTCAACCTGCTTGGTGCAGCTCCTGCCCCTCTGCTGGCAATTATATTGTGTTCTGTGATATCTACGGTCAGAGAATGTCAGCAGAAGCACAGGGCAGCAGAGAAATGGAGCCAGGGAGGGAGAGCTGCGTGCTATTGTGCCATCCAGGCTCCCGTTTCCACCTTCCCCTGCCTTTGTTAAGCCTGCAGGGTTGAGGCCCGGCATGCCTTGGGTGCATGGGATTCCCCAAGGTCACTTTAGTACTCCTCAGGGAGTCCAGACCCCTGTCTTCTGCCCAGGGAAACTCTGAGCTAAGTCCCTCCCACCACATTTCACGACAGATCCCCACTGACACACAGAATGGCCCCAAATTCGTATTCCTACAGTTTTCAAAAACACAAACATTTAAAAGCTGCTCGGGCTTGGCTTTCCCATCACACGGGGCTCCATGCTTTATATTGTTTTGTTCTTCAGCTCTTTCTGCACAATCCCTCAAGTGCTATGTTCCCATGAGAAGAAGTGAGTTTGCTGAATGTGACAGCACTGGATGTTCTCCAGGAGAGTGACAACATAATTTTGTTTACTATTCACTACAAGTTCTAAAGAAGTAAACTTCATTAACTTTCCTGATAAAACACAAAGACCCTGTTATTTCCCTTACCCATAAAATTAAAAAAGAAAATAATAACTTTGATGTCCCCAGCAAGGCAAATTTTTTGAAGTTTCTATTGCTCTACCCAGGTGATCTAGAGGTTGATATAACTTCTGTTGGCCTCTGACCCCTGAGGGAAACGCCCAAGCTAGCACTTCTGTGCAGGACTCAGTGTAAGCCTGTTTGTCCATCTACATATATTTAACGGTCTACCTGACAGTTTGATTAAACAGAGAGAGAGGCGCGAAATCTGGCTAACATTTTATAGATAAATACTTTCATTCCCATGATAACAAACCTCTGCAAGCTATCTTATTCAAATCAGTCTCTCTACCAGAAAATAAGCAATTAAAAAATATAAGGTGGCCCATGGAAGCTCTGCCTTAAGGCACAGATGCAGCTGGGGAAGCTGGAGCTCTGTGCACAGTTAGCCCCAGCGAGGGGAGTGCCAGGATATGAGTCAGCCAGCTTGCCACCTTCCAATCTGAAGGAAGAGCTTAGGTGCCCTGTGTAGGCTTGTGTCCATTTAGTTTCTGTCCACAGGGTGGAAATCTGCCCTCAAGATGAAAAGTAATAGACAATATCTGAGAAAAAATTGATACTTTTTAGAAAACTTCTTTCAATTAAAAAATTAACTAGAAACCCCAACCTTCAAATTAGATATTGGGGCAGATTATCTTTTTTTTTTTTTTAATGACCTTGTTTTTCCTGTGTTTGGTGGAAGGAAACGGTCACATGTTTGTGACTGTAGCAGCAAGCACAGGCCAGCCCCTGTCTGTCACAGAAATTAAGCTGCTTTCAAAGGGAGTAGCGGCCATGACAGTCCAAGAAAAGGAGTTTAAGGCCTTTTGCATTCATTAAAATTTATTTGGGGAATGATAAATCTTCTATATATGTCAAACAGTCATCTTTTTTGCTGTATTTTAAAAGCAGTATTTGAAGATCTGAGAGTAAAAAACAATGTGAAAGTTTCCTTCACAGGACTTTCTGGTTCTCCCCCCCCCCCCCAATAAAATGGTGTTTATGGCTTAATATACAGAGAGTTGGAAAGAAAGGATATGAGTGGGAATACATAAAGATTTTAAAAATCTCCAGGCTTTAGACATAGAACTGCATTTAGAGGTTGCACTTAAAAAAAAAAAAGAAAGAAAAGGCCGGGTTTTACCTGTAAAGAATCAGAATTTTAATCTTTTTCTCTTGATTCCAACAAGTTCTTATTTATAGCACTTGTACTCTGGAATTTGTTAAGTCTCTGTAGAGGAAAGCAGAGGTTTCTTTGATCTTACTTGGCATTGGGTAACTTACAGTCTTCTGGGTACTTGGAAGACTTACCCTCTTCCCTGAGAAACCCAAAGAGGTTCTGGGTTTTGTTTTTATTTTTTCTCTTTCCTTTCAGATCTTGTGGTATCTTGAACTGACAAACTCCTGTCTTAAAACCAAATCTTACATCAAGGCATTTACAGTCAACCCCAAAGCATTTTCTTTTTGTTTTTGCCCTCCTTGACCTGAATATTTGTTGTAATTTTCCTTCAGTTAAGTAAGGGTAGGGTGCAGTGTAGACAATGGGCATCGCCCATAAGCACTCCCTCCCTTTTCTCTCACAGCTTGAGGCCAGTATTTCTCAGCCCCATTGGCCTCAATGAAAGCTTTTTATAACAAGTGTTTTGTTAAGCCCCCTTCACTGTCCTGAAATGAAATCCATACACAATATAACCTATAAACATACATTACGTTTTAAAATCAAGATAATATCGTAAGCATAATATAAATAAAAAATGAAAAGAAAATGATTTTTAATTAAAAATACATATTCCAAAATGTAAATTCTTAGGCATGTTTACACTGCAAGACATAATGAAAGCATCAGCTGCTGGTGTTTGAATGGAGTACCACCTTTGAATTCAACGACTACAAATATAAGCCAATATGAGTGTGTCATATAGAAAACTATATCCCTTGAACTGTATTGTCATCAGTTATGTAGATCTCCAAAAAGATGAACAACTTAAAAAAAGTTTCGAACTTTTTTCGGAGTATACTATAACTATGTAATAAGTGCTTTGTGTTTTATATAAATGGTAATTCTACATAGAGTTCTCTAAATCTGTGGTCTTCTAGTTGGTCACTCAAAAGTCACTGGGGTCCAGAACAATTCTTCCCTGTTCAAGAATATCCCAAACATGCATAATGTGGAACATACCTGATGCTTTCCCAGTAAATATTAATAATGTCTCCCAATAGGTGAGACGATCAAAAAGCAAACTCACCAATTTTTTAAACAACCCATAGAGCACAATATAACTGGTATAATCTTTTTCCAGGTGAGAAGACCGCAGGTAATACTATCTGCCTGTAAAAATTCCCAAGTATCTTTACATGCCCCATCTCTAGAGTGAAGTCTGGACAGAGATAGACCCTGGGGACAAATTAGGTAGGGAGGCTCCCAGTTGCAGTTTCTTGGTGATTTTCTCATGTCCTTAATCACGCCAGGGACCTGAGATCTTTTCCTCTGCTTTCCTCTTGGAGCACTCCTTCCACCACCTGTGCCAAGATTTATAAATGCATTAAAGTACATAAACAATTTTACCATTATTGTGTGGCAGAACTTCGTGAGTTGAACATGCACATTATGTCGTTACAGCTTCAAAAAAGAGTCAGGCTCTTTCCTTTATTTCATTTTTCCCTTCTGAGTTCACCCTTAATTGCAGCCTCCAGACCAACACTACAAGTCTTGGCATAGCTCCCATGGCATTAAAAACTCAAATAATTCCTTTCTATCTCTGTCTCCAATCCTACCTCAAGCTTGGTTCCATGCCAACACTGCTTTCCTCACTGTTTGCCTGACTCAAACTTGGTGGCTTCCTGCTTTCTGTGCCACAATCGCCCTGGAACCAAACTCTCCGCTCCCTGGGCACCTAGTCCCCGGCTTATCCCTCCTCAGTGTCCAATCTCCCCACATATTTCAAAACTATGTTCTAAAAGAGTTGCTTCCTTCTATGCTTCCAAAGGGTCTAAAAGTTTTCTCTGTCCTCCATCACTCATGTTATTTGCTCAGAACGTCAAGACAACCTTGTAAAGTATATCAAGGAGATGGCATTCTTCTCATTTTATCAATGACGTTACCGAGGCACAGAAAGATTTATTGATTTGCCAAAATTGCACAGCTAATAAGTAGACAAACTGGGAAAATATCACAGGTTTTTGTTTGCTTATTTATTTGTTGTGGTTGTTATTGTCTCTAATTCTTAATTCAGTATACTTGTCAGTCATCCATTACTTGCCGAATTAAAATAAAAAGTCTTTGGTGAACTAATTCTTATTTCTCTTTCTGTCCTTCTTTAAGATTTAGCAGTCTCCCAAAAAGCCTTCTTGCTTTTCTTTTTTGTCAGTACAGTTGGAAAACCTCTCATTTTGTAGTCTTTCATCATATCCCCAGAAGTCCTTTTGCCCTTCAGATGGTTTAAAGTGCCCTTCCTTTGACCCTTTCCACCCTTGTTATTTATTTATTTTTGATATATAGAAACTAGAATTCCTACACTAAAAGCTTTGTATGTCCCACCTACACAGGAACGAGAATATTTTCCATTTTATTTCTGAAGTATATTGCAGGCACAAGAGCACTTAGACTTGAGTCTTCTCATAACATCCATTACTATCAGCTCACCAGTCCCAACGCCCTCCCCACCCCCACTCCCCCACACCACCCCCACCCCCAGTCCATGTAACTCATGCTGTTCCTTCAGCCTGGGCTGCTCTTCAGCTCTTTCTCTGCCCTTAAAGTCCCATACCAATGTGAGGCCTAGCTTGAGTGCTACCTTCTCTAAAACTTCCTAAATAATTCCTCAACTTCTCCCATAGCACATTTCTAAAAACTGCCCAGAACTTACTTAATTCTACTGGATGTCATAGTTAATTTCTCACAAACATTTGTTTTACATGCATTCTTATTTATACTTAACGTTGTTTCACTCATTTCCTTGCTCACCATTTCTTCTTGTATCTCATTGTTTCAGCCTGAATTATTTTTCCTTCTTTCTGTGTAACTTCTCTCTCAGAGGGTCTATGGATGGTAAACTTCTTGGATCCTGTTTATTTCAATTAGGAAACTTTTGGCTGAAAGTAACAGAAAATCCCTACTTAACTGGATCAAAAAAATTTTTTTTAACTCAACTATCTCACTTGAGAGTAGGTCCTAAGGTTGGGCAGCTTCATGTACAAAGATACCATGTAAAGCCAGATTGTTTTCATCATTCCACTCTGTCATCCTCCATCTTTGTATTCTGCTCTGGGATAAGCTCTCTTCTTGGGAATGGCTGCCATTGTCCCAGGAATCACAGGCGGGTGAAATGTCTAAGGAAAGAGGAACCTAACTCTTCCTCAGTTTACCTCTTGAAAGAAAAAGGAACCTTTCACATAAGCCCGTCAGAAGATTTCCCCTCACAGCACCTGGCCCTTTCCATATCAACCAGTGTCAAGTGAAATGGGGTTATACAAATGGCATGAACTGAGTGCAATTTACCCCTTGTAGGGCCAGAACATGGCGACCAGCACCACTATAAACATAGCATACGGAAAACATAAGATTTGTTGGAGAACACTTACAAGAAGGGCTCCACAGAATGTACTTATTCCCCACACAGAGTTGTGCTTGGCCAGGCAAAGCAGGACACCTCATGAGCAGTACCCTGGGACGGAAAGCCTGTGTATGTGCTGCTTTAATATTTATCAGGACAGAGCAGGCATACTTAACCAATCCTGTATGTAACAATGGGAGCTTTCAGTTATAGGAATGGCCTTGTCAGTGAGAACATGTGGAATTTGGACAGAGTTGGCTTTTCAGTTCTGATGTCAGCTAGGCACCCCATAGCTCTCCTGCTGAGCCTACTCATTGCTGGGTTACCCAAGGGGGCCAAGGAGTTCTAGGAACATGGACAGTGTTTGTCTTGCTTCATCCCTGAATCCCATGGAGGAAGAACATATACCTCAACCAAACAAGACTCAACCAGCAAGAGAGAAAGTTCAGCTGAGTAGGCTATTGGATGTACCATATACCTTGAATGTTTGAAACTCTCATCAACTATGGCTAAAAACATAGTTCTAGGGTCAAAATTCTTTTTCTTCAAAAGGTCCGTCAGAGGTCTTTCTCTGAAAGACTTTGTCTTCTTCCATCTAGCATTGCAAATGAGAAATCTATCTGTTTTGATTCTCTAGAAGCTTTTATAATATTTCTTTATCCTTTATGTGTCAAAGTATCATAATTTTGTCTGAATTTATGAGGTCATTTCATTCCTCTGGGCACATACTGCCACCTTTCAATCTGAGGGCTCATTTCTTCATATACTATCTCTTTTGTAGTTTATTTAAGGATCTTCTTCATTATCTCTATTTTATTCTTCTGGAACCACACATCATTAAACAGGCCTTAGAACTTGCAGATATTTCATCCAGGTCTCTTAACTTTTCTTGCATACCTTTCATGTATCTATTCCATTATGGTCTATTCTGTATGGTTACTTAGCCCCAATTTCTAGCTCAATACTTAGCCCTTTGGTTTTGTCTTTTCTGTCATTCTGTCCTCCATTGGGGTTTTTTGTTGTTTTTTTTTTTCATTCTTGCAGCCTACTCAATGGGAGAAAATATTTGGAAACCACATATCCAATAAGGGTTTGTTAACCATGCTATATAAAAAGATCATACAACTCAACTATAAAAAGACAAGCAACCCAATTTTTAAAATGGGCAAAAGACTTGAATAGATATTTCTCCACAAAGGAAATACAAATGGCCAAAAAGCAAATGAAAAGATGCTCAGCATCACTAGCTATTAGGGAAATGCAGATCAAAACTACAATGAGATACTATTTCACATCTTATAGAATGGACATTATTAAAAAAAACCCCAACAACATAGAAACCTACAAGTGCTGGACAAGAACACTCCTTCACTGTTTGTGGGAATGTGGAATGGTGGAACCTATGTGGAAGGCAGTTTGGCAGTACCTCAAGAAGCTGAGTATAGAACTGTGGTGTGATCCAGCAATTCCATTAATAGGAGTATATTCAGAAGAACTGAAAGCAAGGACATGAACTGACATTTGCACACAGATATTCATAGCAGCAATATTCACAATTGCTAAAATATGGAATCAGCCTGAGTGTCCATCAACTTATGAATAGATAAACAAAATGTGGTATATGCATACAATGGCATACTATTCAACTGTAAAAAGAAATGAATTCAGGATGCATATGACAGCATGGATGAACCTAGAAGACATTATGTTGAGTGAAGTAAGCCAGACAAAAAAGAACAAATACTGTTTGTTCTCATGAATATGAACTAAATATGATGAGTTAACTCACAAAGGTAAACTCTAGAGTATAGGTTACTAGGAAATAGAAGGTGGGTTGAGAATTGGAGCTGATGCTTAATGCATGTAGAATTTTTGTAAGGTTTATTTGAAAGGTGTGGATGGCAACACATTATAGTGAGTATAACTAACACTTCTGATTTATAAATGTAATTGTGGCTGAAAGGGGTAGTCTGTGGAGGTAACAGTCAATTGAAAGGAAATAGAGAATAATCTAGGGAATGTATAACAGTGATTATGGTGATGGATGAAGATTTTGGTTAATAGTGTAAATATAAGAATATTCTTCTTTTATAAAGTGCTAAGAATATGGAGATACATGGGAAAATTACAACTAATGTAATTTATGGATGATAGTAAACAGTAATATTGTAATATTTTACAGCAACGACAAGAAGATACTACTTCAATCCAAAGGAAACAATGGAGGGTTATGAGGAGGTAGGGGATTTTTCCTTTTGGAGTAATGAAAATGTTCTAAAATTGATTGAGGTGATGACACCACAACTCTGTGATGAAAATGAGAGCCACTGAGTATATACATTGAATAGATTGTACAAACCATGGGATGGTGTAACACAGGGAATCCATTGGTGGATGAGGGACTATGGTTAACAGGACAAATATGAAAATGTTCTCTCATGAATGATAACAAATATATCATACTCAATACAGAGTCTTAATAATTGGGTGGGTTCAGGAAAAATACACCAAATGTAAGATATGGGGCTTAGTTAATAGTAATATTTTGATGATGCACCTTCATTGTGTGTAACAAATGTTTCGCAACAATGCAAGATGTTGGTGGGGGGGGTGATGTATGGGAGCCTTGTATAATAATTTCCATGTTTGTTTTGTAAATTCATAAATTACTATACACTTATTGTTCATGAATGTTCATGTATGAATGATAAAACTTAAATTAAAAAGTTTAAGTCTTCATTATTGAAATATAACATACATAGAGAAAAGCATGCAAATCCTACTGTACAAGTTGATAAAGAATCATAAAGTGAACACACCTGTGAAACACAGAGGAAGAAAAAAGACAGCACCAGAGATGATGTCTTTGCTCCTTCAAGATATATGACATATGTTTCTGATATGGTAACCTAGTGAAGTGAAAGAAAAAAGAGGAAATAGAAAGAACCTCTAAATTTATCTTTAACTTAGTTTGCAATTAAGGCAACTGTTCATTCTGTGAGAGCACCATCCCGGTCATGGGATGGAGAAGAGCTCTCTGTTTGAATGACCCATAAATTTCCTCTATGTCTTCGAAGATGAGTTCACTGTGATATTGCTGACAACATTCCCAAGTAGTTCCTCGTGATCATATAATCATTTTCCTCACCCTTCTTCCTGTTCTATGGTATCAGTCCGTTTCTTTTTTATGGCCAAACCAAAACAAGGGAAGTTTTTCTGAACCACAGACTCTCCTAGGAATCTAAAGGATGGATTAATAAGCAAGGATGCTACCCTGGCTTAGGATTCTGATTATTCAGTCTTCATACTCCCCCAGGTGAGGAAAGGGTTGAAAACAAATGACTATTTCCTTTCAGTAAGAGGTATATTGAAACAGTGCTCCTTGGACTATTAAATAAATGATGTAGACTAGCCTACCTCTCCCCTCAGAAGTGAGGTGGGAGAGGAGAGTAAAAAGGCACAAAATCTGCCCCATCTGGTGCTCAGCCTGCTGCTCTCCAAATCATTCTCATTCATTCTTCTTGTTCGCGATTGGCTGTCTTAATAGATACCCTCAAGAGGAGACAGAGGTCAAGGAATTGGTCACAACTTGCAGCTCTCATGTGGTCTCTCATGAAGTCTCAAAAAATATACAAGTCCTCCAGTGCCTGGAAAAATTTGTTGTTAGTCCAAATTAGCAGATGCATATAAGTACCTATCAGGGTTTTCTTTTTTTTACTTTTTTAATTGAAGTTTATCATTCATACATGAACATCCATAAACAATAAGTGTATAGTATAAGCTGTGAACTTAGAAAACAAACATGCATATCATTATATAGGACTCCCATACATCACTCCACCACCAACACCTTGCATTTTAGTGTAACAATTGTTACTAACTACAAAAGAGCATCATCAAAATATTAGTACCAACTATAGCCAATATCTTACATTTGGTCTATTTCCCCCAACCAACCCAGTTAATGACACCCTGTATTAGTATTATATACTTGTTATATTTCACAAAAGAATGTTCTAATATTTGTCCTGGTAACCACAGTACATCTTCCACCACAGGATTCATTGTGTTGTACAGGCCCGTGCTTTGTACAATCCATTAAAAATGTACACTCACTTTTAATGATGAAAGTGGCTCTCACTTTCATCACAGAGTTGTGCTGTCATCACCTCAGTTAATTTTTGAACGTTTTCATAACTCCAGGAGGAAAAATTCCATACCTCCTTATACCCCCTATTGTTGTCCCTGAGAATTGATAAAATATCTTCTTGAAATTGCTGCAAAAATATTACAATATTACTGTTAACTCTTATCGTTAAGTTATTCTAGTTGTACTTTTCCCATGTGTCGCCATATTCTTAACCCTTTGTAAAGGAAGAACATTCTTATGCTATTAACCACAATCTCCATCCACCATCAAAATCACTATGTTATACATCCCATAGATCATTCTCTAGTTTCCTTTCAATTGAAATATTACATCCACAGACTACCCCTTTCGGCCACAATCACATTTATAAATCAGCAGTCTTAATTATACTCACTATAATGTATTAACCTCAACTCTATTATTTTCACACTTTTACAATAAACCTTAATAAAAATTGTACAAACATTAAGCATCATCTCCCATTCTCAACCCACATTCAATTTCTTAGTAACCTTTACTCTAGAGTTTACCTCTGTGAGTTTACTCATCATTTCAGTTCATATTTGTGAGATCATACAATATTTGTCCTATTATTTTTTATTCACCCAACAAATATTTATTAATCACCTATTCTGTACCAGGCTCTGATTTAGGAGCCAGAGGGGATACAATAAACAAAAAGTGACTTAGTTTTGAAAGAAATTTCAATTTAGTTGGAAAGAAAAGGCACGTAGAAATAATCAAAACAAGTAATACAAAAAAGGCATGTGCCCTAGAGCAGTATAAACAAGTGATATTAAGGGATCAAAAGAGGAAGAATAGTGCAGGGAAACTGTGTTATCTTCATGGAGAGATAGCATTTAAATTGAACCTTGAACTAGGTGGAAATTTAAAGGACAGAGATAAGTGAGGGTAGAAAATTCTAAGAAAAGTTCATAAAAAAGGCATGGAACTAGGGTGTACAATATTTGGGTTGGCTGGAATGAGAATAGAGGCAAATAAGCAGAGATTCTTTAGATTGCTAAAGAACAAAGAAATTGGTCCATGTGTACCATAGTTATAAATCACATTCCAATCAATAGCCCGGGAATGTGTAACATCCTAAACCAGCTGTATGATAGACTAGAGTATGGTTCCTGAATAAAAATAAATAATATATTAGTTAATACAGTTAAACCTGGTTTAAATGCTTCAAGCATTTAATGTCAAGTGCTAATATGAATTCTTTCCTTAAGGAATCTTCTGTTTAATTAACGAATAAAAGGAGCCAACAGCTTGCCCAATTTTTTCCTAAATAGAAATATGGATAAGCTAAGACAAACTTTGAAAATCTAAGAGTTAATTCTGACTGCAAGGAACATTGAAAAAAAAAAAAAAAGCACCATTTAAGCAGAGTGCTGAATAAATGGGCAAGGGCTGAAGAAAATGGAAGTGGGAAGATCAAGCTCCCCTCTCTGTTTTTAACACTCATAGAGGACAATCAGGGAGCACATGGAGACAATTGATGTTTCTGGAAGCACTTGTCCTCCATAGCCTTAAGCTACAAAAGCAATCTGACTGGGTGAATCAACTATTCGTGTAAAATGGACATTTTATTAGCATAAATTGCTATGATGAAATGTGTTAATCCTGTGCCACTTGGATACATCCAAATGGGGGATTTCCTTATATTTTAAAGGAATTGTTATTGTTAAATAATACCATGCATGTCTACTATACCAGCAATGTGGGAAAAGAAGGAGAAAAGTTGGGGAAACCTTCAGGAAGAAGTGGATGACAAACTTGAGTTCTAAAAAATAAGACAGAGTAGATAAAGGGTATCTCAAGCAGAAAGAGCACCAGATAAAGGTATGGTAGCAAGATAGAATGTGATGCAATCAAGGAAAGCCAGTAGCTCTAGAAGACTGAAGTGTAGGGTTAAAGTTGGGAATGTGATCTTTTTTCACAAGCCTCTCCTGTTACGTTTACCAGAACCGTAGTTGTTGCTGGGGTTTAATACATATCCAGAGGATCTGAATCTCTGGACTGACCATAGGATAGCCAGGCCCTAAGCCTCAACAGACTTCAGCTCCTACATTCTGGTTTATTGGACTTGACCCACTCAGCCAACATGGAGTTGAAGAAGGTCAACCACCATACCATGGAGCCAAGAGTGCCTACAACTGAAAGCAGGAGGATTGCATCCAGTATCCATGTGGAATCTAAGCCCTCTCTTGATATAGATGTGGAGTGGACACAACCAATCCAAGGTCCACAGGATGGAGGAATAGAATATGGATTAGAGTGGACTTACTATATTCTATTCATGAACTATTGTGATTAGTAATAGAAGAAAATGTGGCATTGGTGTGGAGAAAGTGGCCATGGTGGCTGCTGGGTGTGGGGAATGGGAGGAAGAGATGAGATGTGGAGGCGTTTTTGGGACTTGGAGTTGTCCTGGGTGGTGCTACAGGGACAATTACTAGACATTGTATGTCCTCCTATGGCCCACTGGATGGAACATGGGAGAGTGTGGGCTATGATGTGGACCATTGACCATGAGGTGCAGCGGTGCTCAGAGATGTATTCACCAAATGCAATGAATGTCTCATGATGATGGAGGAGATTGTTGCTATGGGGGGAGGAGTGGGGTGAGGGGGTTGGGGGATATATGGAGACCTCTTATTTTCTGAATGTAATAAAGTAAAAAATTAAAAAAAGGGCTGGAAAAAAAAAGGAGTGATATCAGCTCATTGTGTGCTACAAAAACTGCAGATACTGATATATTGGAAACGTATTGCATTTTAACCAGCAACAGATGTGTAGGCCCATTTCCTCACCTGAAGAAAATTCCAGAGCTTTACATTTCCTTGTATTTGCTATAAACTTTTAAAATTAAAAATAAATAAATAAATGAATAAAGTTGGGAATGGCCATCGGTGAAATATGGGCCACAACTTCTAAGGCCTTATATACCATGTTAAGAAGTTTAGCTCTTATACTAAATACAATGGGAGTCATCAAAACTTACTTTGGCAGATGGAATAAAAACAGATGAACAGTGTAGACCGAAGGCAGAGACACAAGTCAACATTCTGTCATTGCAGAGAGCTAGCCAAGGCCTGGTATGGAGTAACATCACATGGAATTTTAGAACACTTGAGAAATAACTTACATTCATACTGCCTGGTTATGTCATTAAGGCTTCTCACCACCCCTTGTCTGTTAGAACACTGCTCAGGCCAATTTTTTAAACCATAAGGTTTTAGAATAAGAATATCACATACATTGGGGAAATTTTAATCTAACTTTCCTCAGAGTGGGAAACCAACTTCGTGCAAAGTTCAGCACATTCCTCAAAGCTGCCCTCACTCCTGCCTAGCTGAGTCAGGCAGTAAAAGGGCTTCCTTGCTAAGACAATTCCATACTGGGCCCTCCATGCTGCACTGCCCTCTACTGTGCTCTCCAGCTAAGCATTTGGGATTGCTTGGATGAGTACAAACCAAACACTGTAAATATTACTTCTCCACTTATTTTTTTCAGAAGTCCCAATTAGAGGTCCCTTTCCCTCAGCCATTTTTTTTCTGTTATCAAAAATAAAATCAGTCCTGAAAGGAAACATGGACTTTGCAGTCAAATTAGATTTTATTTTCTGATGTTTTCAGAACTCATTAGCTATTATTCTATTTGTTTAGAAACATACCTAAGGAAAGAGTGGGAAAGGAGGGAGAGATGGTGCATCTGATCTAATAAATGTAGCTGAGGGCTGGGTGCTGAGGCATACAAGTACCAAATTTAAAGTCATTTCCCTTTTTTTTTTTTTTTAAATAACACTTTTTAAAATTAACACTAATAGACCACATAGAACGTTACATTAAAAAAACATGAGGTTCCCACATAACTCATACCCCATCCCCCACCCCATCATTTTTGTAAAAATGTATTTTTTTGAAGATACATACATCACAAAAAAGGTTACATTATAAAAAACATAAGAGATTCTCATTTATCCCCCATCTCTCCACCCCACTCCTCCCACACCAACAACCTTCCCCATCATTGTGGCACAATCATTGCACTTGGTGAACACAAAGTTTTGGAGCACTGCTGCACCACGTGGATAATAGTTTACCCTGTAGCTCACACTCTCCGCCAGTGCATTCAGTGGGTTGTGGCAGGATAGATGTCCAGCATCTGTCCCTGCAATATCATTTAGGAAAACTCCAAGTCCCAAAAATGCCCCCTCATCACATCTCTTCTTCCCACTCCCTGCCCTGAGCAACTATTGTGGCCACTTTCTCCCCATCAATGATACAATTTCTTCTGTTAGTAGTCACAATAGTTTTATAGTAGAATATCAGTAAGTCCACTCTAATCCTTATTTTATTCCTCCATTCTGTGGGCCCTGGGATGGTGATGTTCACTCCACCTCTTTATTGAGAAGGGGCTTAGATTACACATAGATGATGGATGCAATTCTCCTGCTTGCAGTTGTAGGCACTCTCAGTTCCCTGGTGTGGTGGTTGACCATCTTCACCTCCTTGTTAGCTGACCTGCGTAAGTCCAATGAACCAGACAGTAGGAGTTGCAACTCTGCTGAGATTTCAGTTCAAGTGTCCTGAGTATACACCAACTCTAGCACCAACCAAAGTTTCAGTAAAAGTGACAGAAGAGGCATGTGTAGAAAGGTCATATCTGAGTCCAACTCCATCACACTCATGGACACAAATTCCAAAGTAGGGCCCACTGGCATGGTACTGGACTCCAGAGCTATCTGCCATGACCATATACCTGTGGGTCTCTGTAGCCCTCAGGAGAACCAGTACCTGGGGTTGTATCCACTTTGGCTGTTTCTGGGGTCTTCCTGAGAAGTGCGTAAGCGTGACCCCTCTGATGACCTCCTGACTCTTTTTTGAAGACTCATAGCCATATAAACTCATTGTTCTTTGCCATTTCCCCCTTTTATTCAAGATCAAAAAACAGTTTTTAACACATGATCCTACATGTGGGCTGAGATATTCTGTTGGTCTGAGTTGACCCTTTTATTCAAGGTCTTTTTCTATTTACATCACCAGTTGTTGCTTGGTTGTAATCCCTCAGCACCAGGGAGGCTTATACACTGGAGTCATGTCCCATGTTGGGGGGGAATGTAATGCATTTACATGCAGAGTTTGGCTTAGAGAGTGACCACATTTGAGCAACATAGAGGCTCTCAGGAGGTAACTCTTAGGCACCCTGCAGCTCTAGGCCTAGTTCATATTCAGGCACACAGACTCATAAGCATAGTCATCAGTATCAGGGGTTCATTGTTGGAAAATCCTTTTTTGTTGGTCTTTGCTGTTGCACTTGGGGGATTGTTGCTGTTCCATTTAGGAATGTGATAGAGTTCCCCTGGCTAGGAACTCAGCACACCCTCAGATGTCATTTGTAACAGTAGCTACTCTGAAAATACCCAACATATATCCAAATATTTTTATATCCCCTATATACATGCCCTGGAGAACTTCCTCCCAACCATGTGTCCCCCATCAATAACACCCCACATCAGTTCCTCCCCTGCCATAGTTGAACCTCTCTGTGGTCCAAAACTTCTTCAACATTGAAGCCTAATATATTGCCAAATTCAATTAATAGGAAAATGAAATATAGATGGGTTTAAAGATTAGAAGTATATATACTAATTTAGAAATACTAAGATAAAGTAAAAATAAATTGGTGTATTAATAAAAATGAACAATATTATAAAGGTTTGTTTTTAATATTTTGCCTTTCATCACTGTAATAGGTGTTGCCCTGTATGTACCTTGGCAAGACATTTACTTTCTTTCATTTCTTCCTCCTTTTTTAAAAATTTCTTTTCTAATTTTTAATTTTGTCTTCAAAAAAGTTTTAGATCATTTCCTTTTTTAACACATATGACATCATATATTGAATTATAGCAATATAGTGCATGTGGATTTCAAAAAGTCATTTGGCAAATTTCCAGGATAAAAAGCAACATAAAGAAATGGGGACTGGATAAGTTTGTGTGGTTAGCATGATCCAAATCTGACAATACCCATAAAATGTTGATTAATGGACTCCTGCCATTTTGTAGAAAGGGCTCTCATCTTGACCTCATCCTGGTCATCAAATTCATTATCACTTGTGTAGCAACATATGCTATCAATTTCACAAATGATCCCATCTATCTAGTATAATGTTAAGTACTTAGTAATTGCTCAAGAAATGTTTGTTGAATTTGAGAGGGGAATGTTGATACTTTGTATGAATCATAATTTTAAAGAAGTTTATTAGTCTGAAAGAGAGTGAAAATACCAGTAAAATAATATTGGAAAGGGAGAGATTAGTTTTGCATTCTTAGATTCAAATAATCAGTAGTGCAAGTATAGGATTAATGAATTCCAATTTAACATGTGAGGAAAAAGTAGAATTTGGTTGACTACAAGCTAAATATGAATTCATAGGCTGCTGCCTTTGTGCTGCAAAATAAGGCAGGCTACATATCCTCTTTTACAGATCAAAGGAAATAATAGCCTGTTCTCCTCTGCATTGTTTAGGCAACATCTGGAAATTGTGTTTCATGCTAGGCTCTACAGTTTAAGAGGGTCATTGATAAGATGACTGCATCCAGGCTAAAATAGGCATAATGGCAAGTGAATCCTATGAGGAAAATATAAAAACACTTGAACTATTTACGTAGAGTATAAAAAAACTTGGACAGGAATAAGAGAAATAATGGAAGTTGTCATGATAGTTATCTTTACATATTGGCAGGCTATCATATAAACACAGGATTCAAGTTCTTTTTGGTAGCTCTAAAAGGCTTAACTGAACTAGGACCCTTGAAAGAAGTAAGGAAAACAAGGCAAATTTTGGCTCTAGATAAGAAATAATACTTTACCAAATGAAATGCTCCATAAATAAAAGAGTGAGTGCCCCAAAGTAATATTGAAAAGCAGATAACTTTTAAGAACTTTTACATGTAGTGGTTTATTGGATTTTAAACAAGTATTCCATAGTTTGAAGTCCCTTCTATCACTAAGACTGCCTGATTGTGATCATAATTTTGCTGAGTCTGAAAGCAAAGAACAAATAGAATTAAGCCACTATTAACCAAGTAATCATCATCCAGACTCACATGATCATAAGATGTAGGAAATCATTCATTTAGTTGAATTCCACAAATGTTTTTGGATTCCTCATTTTTACTTGGCACTTTGTACATGCTGAATGTATAACTGAATAAGACATAGTACTTGAGCACAAGAATCTTACAGCTTGGTGACTCATGTACCAGTGCCTGCACATAGTAGGCACTTGTATTAGTTTCTGATTGCTGCTGTAACAAATTACCACAAACTTAGGGGCTTAAAATAACATATTTATTCTCTTACAGTTCAGGGGGTTAGAAGTCCAAATGTGTCTCATGAGCTAAAATCAAGGGGGCTCCAGAATTGTATTCCTTCTGGAGGCTCTAGAGGAGAATATGTTTCCTTGCCTTTTCTGGCTTCCACTGACCACCCACATTCCTTGGCTCATGGCCCCATTCCCCCAACTTTAAACTCCTTCTCAAATTGCTCTCTCTGGTGGTTTCTTCTGCCTCCCATTTCCATTTATAAAATCCCTTGTGATAATATTGGGCCAACCTGGACAATCCAGGATTATCTCCCCATCGCAAGCTCAGATGATTAGCAACCTTAATTCTATCTGCCACCTTAATTCCCCTTTGCCACATAACCTATCATATTCACAGGCACCAGGGATGAGGACTTAGGTATCTTTGGGGGATATTATTCTATATTATTCTAACTACCACAGCACTTAATAAATATTTGTTGAATGAATGATTGAATGAGCGAATGCTAAGGCAGGAGTGCTTATAAGGGAACTCAGAGGAGACCCGTAGCTCAATCTGCTGTATCAAGGAAGGATCCCTAGAAGACTGATTGTGAATGAGTAAAAAGTCAACCAGGAAAAGAGAGGGAATAAATGTTAAGTGTCAAAGAATCCAATGCTCTCTTGAAAATAAAATTTAAGGCTCAGGAACTTCAAATGACTTGCTGTGAAACACAGTCTCCCTGCCCTTGATCCAGTGCTCTTTCTACTGTATCAGTGGACACTTGCCATAGAATGGGAGGGACTGTTTCTGTGATAAGGCCAAAACAACAAACAAGTAATATGAAACAAAAGCAATCCACTTGATCAGACAAAAGCATCCCCATTAGGCATTTGGGAAGCAAGTTATGAAGAAGCCCTATATGCTAAGGGTGAAATGATGAGAACTTAGACAAGGGCATGGGCCTCTCTTTCCTCATCTATAAAGTGGATTAACAGTTCTTACTCCATAAGGTTATTGTCAATTTTAAAACATGAAAGTGCCTCAAACAGGCTTATGTGCATAATATTGAATAAATGTAATTATTATTATTATTACTTGCAGTTTAAAATACATTTATTCTATAGTAGCACTTGAATACCTACATGCTGCCTGGCACTGAACTGCTACTGGGACACAGAAATAAACAAGACAGTTTCCACCACCATGAACTTGACAGTCTATGCTATGGTTATCCATGAAGGCCACACAGGTGGTTCCAGAGTGACAGGGGCCAGCTGGGCCTGTGGCATGAGGAGGGCCAGTGTCCAGGGTACAGGGAACAGCTCCTACTGAGTTGCAGCCTGTTTTTGCCATGTAGCAGTTTAGCCCAAAGTTGTCAGATCTTTCTGTTTTTTCAAGGGAGCTGAAAATATGGACATTTATAGATAAAATCTCAAAAGTTTTTACAGTGGTAACTCCTAATCAAACACATCTGTGGGCCCAATTTGGTGCATCGGCTATTTGTTTGCATCCTCTAGCCTAATGCAAAGAAAGGACTTGATTTTTTTTTTCAGGAGGTACCGGGGACCTTGTACATGGAAGGCAGGTGCTCAGCCATTGAGCTGCACCCACTCCCCTTAATTCATTATTTTTTTTTACATATTGTTTGACTTTATATAAAATAAATAAATAAATAAATATAGAGAGACAGAAGTAGATTAGCAGTTTTGTACATCAGTGAAACGATACATGAATTGAAGAGTGACTGCTAAGGGATAGGTGGTTTGTCTTTTTAGTTTAATGCTATAAAACTGATTGCAGTAATGAAAGCACAACTCTGTGATTATACCATTTATTCATTCTTTTTTTTTTTTTAAAGATTTATTTTTATTTATTTAATTCCCCTCCCCTCCCCCGCTTGCCTGTTTTCTGTGTCTTTTTCCTGCATCTTGTTTCTTTGTCCGCTTCTGTTGTCCTCAGTGGCATGGGAATTGTGGGCGGCACCATTCCTGGGCAGGCTGCACTTTCCTTCGCGCTGGGTGGCTCTCCTTACGGGGCGCACTCCTTGCACGTGGGGCTCCCCTACGCGGGGGACACCCCTGCGTGGGGGGGCACTCCTTGCGCGCATCAGCACTGCGCATGGGCCAGCTCCACACGGGTCAAGGAGGCCCGGAGTTTGAACCGCGGACCTCCCATGTGGTAGACGGACGCCCTAACCACTGGTCCAAAGTCCGTTTCCCTATTCATTCTTAATAGTGGTTCTTAACCTGGGGTCCAGGGAGAGAATTCAAGGGCATATTGAATGGGAAATTATATATACATCTTTATTTTTCTTTATATAGCATACATAATTTATATCTTTTTTAGAGTGATTTATATATACTTAGACATCTATTTATTAAGAATAGAAAATAAATTATATATATTTATTGTTACTAGCCTCTAATAGAAATTTAGCATTTCCTTTATTTTTGCATGTCAGCCACAGACCACAGTTGTATTAGGAGTGCCTTGTGACTTTGTCATCCATGATAACAAATATTTTCATATCACATTACAGTGTTGTGTTTTCTCAAAATATGTTCTATGCTCATCACTACTTTGAAATTATGGCAAATACTAATTCTGTCCCAGATTTTGTTTTTTAATGTGTTAATGAAGAAGTACATATACCACATTTAATACTATGTCACAAATTTGCATCTACTGTAAGATTTTGATAACTGTATGTCATATTTGGTTCCCTTTGAAACCATATGTTATTTATTTTAAGGAATTTAGAAGATTAATCTGAGAGGCATTCCATAGGTTTCACCAAATTGCAAAGGGGTCTTTGGCAACTGTAGCTGCGCAAACACACACATACGCACGTACACACACTCGCACGCACATCAAGAATCCTGAACCCTTGACTTAAATGATAGAAATGAAGGAGAAAAGTGCTCAAAAGACAATCCAAAATGATACTCACAATTGTATGTCCTGGTTTATTCTACCTGTAACTACGGCACTCCTTTTAACTCTTTCAGATCTCTCAGGTACTGCAGTAAATGTCTAATTTCAACTGCTAGGTATAGCTGTGTCTTGGTGAAAACGAATGGCTGCTTTTGTTAAACTGTACTATTAAAGTAGACTGTCCTAGGAAACGCGTTTTATTTAGTAAGTAGGTCATGCTGTCACCTAAAGTGTATAGTTAGAGATGAAGTTTTCTGTTTTGGTTCTTGCCGAACTTCGGCGCTTCAGATTGCTTGCTTGCTATCCTGTTTAACTAAACCATCTCTCTGCTGGTTGATGATAGCTAGTTACTTTGGAGGTCTGGGAAATGTGTTTGGCCTGCTCCCAATCTGGGCTGGCTGCTCAGTTTGCTGGGTTTTGCAAATCTGAGCTCAGTTGTGGTTTATTTAGTTCCAGGAGACTGGGGTTGGCTTTTCACATTCCTAGGTCTCGTGTGTCTGAAGGCCTTCAGTTTGGCTGTACGAATGGTCCTATGATATAACACTAGCTCCTGAATGGTAACATAAGTTTGGTAATAATAATAAAACAGAAATAGGGAGCTATCAGAGATTATTAGTACTGGCATATGAATTAAACCATGCTGCAACAAATCCGTTTCAAGGGTAATAATCTTAGTCTGGACAGAATTGAATTCACGACCTCAGCCTCACTGGTATTTCCCACATCCTTTTCCTCTAAATATGAAGCTTTGCAGATATTAATTTAAATGATATACACACCCAACTAGTCTTCAGATGGTTCTCTAAAGGAAAGTCACCCAAGCCAATCTCTGTTCAAATTCTCTGATATTTTTTGAGTTCTAGGTATCTGAGTACTCCTAAAGTTATAAACAAGAGGGCTTACATAATCTGTGGTCGACAAGGGCAGAGATTTTTTGTTTCTTCTGTTCATCACAGTATACCCAGCCTGGCATACGATAAGTATTAAAAAAATATTTGTTGATTTAATAAATAAGTCATTACAACATGCATAATCATAAGTGCAATGTTAACCTCAAAGGTTATTGGCAGGACTATTTGAGATAGTATATGTGAACACATTCATAAACTCCTAAATCCTATGTAAGTGAATAAGTTGAATCCACTAGTGCCATAAATCAAGGTTAACCTCACACCCAATGTTATGCCCAATGTGAAGTACAGGAAACATGTTTACACTCACTCTGTATTTTGGTTGTATAAAGATTTGCTTCTAAGCAAATTGTATAAGTTCCTTTTTTTCTTTTTTTTTTCTCCTATTAATTCCTCATTTTGTCAGTGTTACCCTGACTTTGGAGACTCAACTTCCAGGGGTCCAAGACGCTCACAAAATCTTATACATTTGATGTAATTAGTTTTGATAATCCCACCCTTACGCTGGACACTGAGTGTTTCTTCGCATGCCTCATTCCTATGGTCAATTCTTTATCATCGTTACAGAGCTAACCTGAACAGCTACGTGTCAATGTGCTGTCAGCAGGCTACTGTTCAATGTGATGCCTTTCTTGGCTGGTGTTTGCCCCTTTCGTCAGGAACAGGTACTTCAGCCACCTTGGCATAATGGTGGGAGAATATTGACTTTTCCAAGACTTCATCACATCGTACTACACCTACTTCACCTGTGCATATATCCAGTCCTGGTAATATATACCAAAGTTCATTTTGCTTCTGCTCTACCGTGGTGCACTGGGAAACTTGGGAAAGTTGCTCCATTTCTTTCTGCCATAGGTTCTTCATCTATAAATGGAAATTAGAGTGGGAAGCGGATTTGGCTCAACTGATAGAGCATCAACCTACCATATGGGAGATCCAAAGTTCAAACCCCAGGCCTCCTGACTCATGTGGTAAGCTGGCCCATGTACTGTGCTGATGCATGCAAGGAGTGCTGTGCCACGCAGGGGTGTCCCCTGGATAGGGGAGCCCCATGCACAAGAGTGTACCCCTGCAAGGAGAGCCACCCGGCACAAAGAAAATGCAGCCTGCCCAGGAGTGGTGCTGCATACATGGAGAGGTGATGCAGCAAGATGACACAGCAAAAAGAGACACAAATTCCCAGTGCCACTGACAAGAATGCAGGGAGACACAGAAAAACACACAGTGAATGGACACAGAGAGCAGCCAACAGGGGGGGATGAGGGGGGAGGAAAGTGGAGAGAAAGAAATAAAAAATAAATTAAAAAAAAAAAGGAAATTAGAGTGTATACCAAATGGTCTTTTCTGTGCTTAAAAGATAAATGGTTCTGGGCTTATCTGTAATATGCTTCATATGAAGTAAACCAGGGTAAAAGAAGAACCTGTAAGAGGTGCTGCTGTTTTTTTTCACGCTTACTTGGCTCAGATTATTAATGAAAATAGAATAATTTAGGGTCCAAAAGGTATAATCACAGTGTATAGACTTTATGAAGAAAACAAAATGATTCTTGAAGAATGACAAAATTCACATTCTGGAAGAGAGCTATATAAATCTTACTAAACTATAAAATATATACTGCACACTGGGTTCTAATAACAGTTTTTATTTTCTCCACTTTCAAGATCTTGTGACACCTAGAGTGATTTTCCAGGCCACTTATTACTGGTCACAGACAGTTCTGCGGCAAGTTTCAGTATTTCCAGCCCGAGCTGTCTAAATCTTCAGTTTCTTAGGATAATAATCTGTATCATCAGTAGGAAAGTTAAAATTCCTGCTTTTGAGATTCCTTCAGTATGCAAAAGCATGGACACCGTGAAACTTCTTAGTTAGTAATGTTAAATATGCAAAGAGCTTGGAATGTTACTATTCAATCCCGTTGTTCCCTGTGTAGTGTAGGCACACACGCATATGTGTGTTAGGGTGTGGTTAAACTGCTTCAGCAAAGAGAAATGACATTCCCCCACCAAAGAAAACGAAACAAAACAAGACAAAACAAAACAAAAAAAAACTTTAGTGGCTTAAAGCAATAAATAATTGACTTCTCCATCACATAATGCCTTAAGTGAGAGCTGCCAGTTGATAAATCTATTGTGTGGTGATGGATCAGGAACCCAGACTGAAGGTGGCTCCCCTACCTTCAATATCTCCCCTTAGCAGCAACCTAAATTCCATACATGAGTTTAAAAATAGACCACAACTGGTAATTCTATCACTTTGTAGTTTAAAAAGTGACCCGTAAAGTCTATTATCACTTTACCCTGTAAATGTGCCTCTTTTTATTTCTAATCATGGCATGGTGACTCTCTTTAAACCTTCACTTTTAATGGGCAAACTGTTAATAAAACAGATAATTTCCATTTCTTTAGCTCTTTGGAAGACAAAATAGATGAATCTGAAGGCTTATTCTTTGTATATAGGATTCCCCTGTTCGATAACAAATGTTAAGAGTTGGTAATAAAGGTCTACATTATTTAGCATCTTATTTTCAATCATGTTGATATGCCAATGTCAGGCTGTCCTTTCTGTAGAGGTAACTAAACTGCAAAATGTAAACATAAGAATGGGTTCCTTTGTGTTCCATTTTTGTTGACATTGGATTTTTGTTCTGTACAAAAATAAAGTGTTTTTTTCTCATACGTAGTGACTTTAAATTGACAAAAAAGGAAAAATAAAAAGACAGCAATGTGTTGGCACATGCCAGGAGGCAGTGGTGACTGCTTTTATTTTTATAGTCATTGTGAAAGACATTTTAAAAAGTTTGAGACTGCTAAGAATAAAATGCTTTTAAGGGTCTATGACTTCTTTTTTTAAAATGACTTGACGAATGATCAACATTCATTTCTGAAGGATAAATAGAAAGTCAAGAAGAGTAAGTCAGCTTGTAAATGAGCAAATTTGCTTTATTTTTTCTAAAAACGTGAAGATATTCACTTGTATAGAATTAAATTTGTCTCTTGCCACAGAGAGCCAAGATACTCAATTGGATGAAATTCTCAGCAGGTTTCTCTGCTGGGTTAGATCACTTGAGCAAGGAGGCCCTCAACAGCTGAGCAAACACTCTGGAGTTACATGCAGCTCAGGACCCTGACTAGGGCTGCTGAGGAGGGGAGCCCAGCTACCCTGTGGGTGTGCGAGGGAGGGCCTTCTGGGACTTAGATGGCCTCAGGGACATCAGAGCCCGCCTGGGCACACCTACCTTCAGCCCACTGATAGACTCAGTATCATAGAGCCTCCCCGATCAGCTTAAGCCTGGGGTGCCCTGCAGTGCCCCTGTCAAATAGCCAACGACTCTCCACTTGGCACTAAGTGCCAGTCCCAGGGCTGTTTCACAGTAGTTTTGGAACAAGTTATTTCCTGCTACTTTTCCTTTCCACACTGCCATGTAGAAATGTGTGATGGGGCATGAAAAATAGTATTGCGAGCCAAATAATACACTCTATTTGAGAAGGCTGGTCTGGTATCCTTAAGTGAAAAATAATTTTGCTTGTAATTTCCAATGCCAGGGAATACAAACTAGCAAGAAACCCAGACCGTGTAGATGGGGCCCGTGTGTAGATTACAAGGTGGTAAACAGCAAAAGGAATCATGAGAGCCTGGGAAGAAAGGGTCTCTAATTAGAAGATGTGGCTCTGGTGTTGGGTCTTGAAGGCACTTAGCTACATGAAATAACAACATGAAGTGAAGTTAGTTATACCTGTAATCCCTGCTTATATTATGCCCGTAAAAATTTGTTATACCCAAGTAAGGTTTTCAGTTTGTATAATTAAGGCAGTTAGGATCCAGTCTCATCCTTGTAATATTTATGATCTTATCAGAAATAGTTGGAAACTAAGATTATCAAATATATGAATATGTTGTTCATGAAAAAGTTCTTGGCAGGTAATCCATTTGAAAAGCAGTTTCCCTTCTCTCATCATGCACATGGGTACTAGGACCACACATACACACACACACACTCACAGCACTTAAGGAAGGATTGAAAAGAGAAAGATGAGTAAGGAAAAAGTGGGGCAGAATTGGAAACCAAAACAAACCTACATCTAAAGTGATTAATAAAGTAGCCCAAGAATGGCCCTGAAACATCAAAGGAATGCAAGAACGGGGACGTTGTCCAAAACTTCATGTGGAATAAGGGAATCATTTCACTGTATGAATTACAACAATATACACAAAACTAGTCGTCCTCTCTAGTCATAACAAAAATTACTTGAAACATACACAGAGTTAAGGAAAGAATTTGGGGTTTGAATATTGAGTATTTAAAGAAAGGGAAGTTATTTCCTCTGAAGGCTGAAAATCTACCCCACATATACGTGTTCTGTCACTTTGTAAGTAAAACTTCTTTTTTCCTCCTTTACCTTGACAGTCTGAAATAATGCAATCTTCTTGCAAATCTTTTAGAAAATAGACTGTAAATATTCACATTATTAAACATACATTCAATGGATACAAAAGAACGACAACAAAAATTTCAATTGAAGCATATTTTGTTCCCAAGAAAAGATCTCCTGATTGAGTTTCATGATGGCTTGCAAAAATAGAATATGGTGTGTTCTGTGTGGGATAATGCTGTTCAGAAGTTACAAGCTAGATTTTATGTCCATTTTATGATAATGACAAGTCATTTTAAGTATTGTCATTAAATGCTGTTAAGTAAGCTAAAAAAAGTTGAGTTCATAAATGAACATTTGCAATGGGGAAATATTTCAGTCATCATTTTCACCAAGTCATCAAATGTGGCCCCCCCAGTGATGTCGCAAATTGTCACGATGGACTCCTGATATGATGCTACTGGAAATATGTAACATAACCTATGTAGTATTCTCATCAAAATGTTTAATGTGAATATGATCACAAGAAAACAATAGACAAATCCAGATTATAAAACATTCTGTAAAAATTACTGGCTCTGATCCTTCAGAAATGTAAATGCCAGGAAAAACAACCGGGAAAGGGGATAGTTGTACATTAAGGGAAATTAAGAAGCCATGGCAGCCTTATGTCATATGTATCTTAGATGGGGTTCTGCATCAAAAACAACTTTCAGAAAGTACATTTGGAACAATTGGAGAAATTTGAATATGGATTGTGTGCTGGTTTGAGTCTTAATGGACCCCAGAAATCATATTCTTAAAGCAAATCCACTCCTGTCTATGTAAACCTATGTGGGTGGGGACACTTGATTGGATTGCTCCTGTTGGGAGCCTTTGATTGGATTACTTCAGAGGAGCATGACCCGGGGTATGTCTTGGACCACTTGCTGGATTCCTTTATAAATGGAGGACTGAAAGCAGAGACACACAGAGGAAAAGCAGCAGAGGCAGAGAAGACTCAAGAGTCTGGAAGAGACGAGGCCTGGAGGAGAGGAGAGAGACAAGCCATATGCCTGATCTCCCACAGCTGAGGTCAGGGAGAAAATAAGCCTGTAGTAAACACCCGAACCAGAGAGCCATCATTGTGTCTTGTCAGGTGGAAGGAGTCCAGGATCACGGGCAGCTGACTGCTGATAAGAAGGCAACTCTGATGATGCCTTGATCTGGACATTTTCACAGTCTCAGAACAGTAAGGTTTTATCCTAATAAATTCCCATTATAAAAGCCTGACCGAATCTCTAGATTAGCAATTCTCAAACATCGGAGTCATCAGAATTATCCAGAAGGCTTGTTAAAACACCCAGACTGTGGGAAGCAGATGTGGCTCAAGCAATTGAGTTCCTCACTACCAAATGGGAGGTCCCAAGTTCAGTTCCCAGTGCCTCCTAAAGAAGACAAGCAAGACAGCAAGCTGACACAACAGACAGGTGTGGCGAGCTCATACAACGAGATGACGCAACAAGAGACACAAGGAGGAAAGCATAATGAGACACAACAAAGTAGGGAGTGGAGTTGACTCAAGCAATTAGATGCCTCCCTCCCAAGCAGGAGGTGCCAGGTTAGGATTTCAGTGCCTCCTAAAAAAAAAGAAATGCAAACAATGAGGAGATGGGGAGAAATGAATAAAATCTTAAACAAAACAAAACAAAAAGGGAAGCGGATTTGGCTCAATGTATGGAGCATCCACCTACCACATGGGAGGTCCAGGGTTCAAACCCCGGGCCTCCTGTCCCATGTGGTAAGCTGGCCCAAACGCTGTGCTGATGTGTGCAAAGAGTGCCGTGTCACGCAGGTGTGTCCCCATGTAGGGGAGCCCCACACTCAAGGAGTGCACCCCGTAAGGAGAGCCGCCCAGTGCGAAAAGGAAGCAGCCTGCTCAGGGTGGTGCCGCACACATGGAGAGCTGACACAGCAAGATGACACAACAAAAGGAGACACAGATTTCTGGTGCCTCTGACAAGAATGTAAGCGGACACAGAAAAACATACAGTGAATAGACACAGACAGCAGACAACTGGGGGAACGGGGGGGGGGGGGGGGAGGGGAGAGAAATAAATAAAAAATAACTCTTTAAAAACAAAACAAAAAACACCCAGACTCTCTGATACAGTAAGTCTGGGTGAGGTTCAGTCATTTGAATTTCCAGCAAGTATTCTAATGCCAATGCTGCTGTCTAGGACCACACTCTGAAAACAGCTTTTCCAGATCAACCTACTAATTCACAGGAAATACAGAGGATTAAACAACACCATGGGATTCAATCGATAAAATCCAGACTGAGGGTAACTCTAAAGGAAAAAACAATCTGGAGCACATGAAAAGATGCTCGATGCCATTGGTCATCAGGGAAATACAAATCAAAACAAGATACTACTTCACACTCACTAGGAGGTCTGTTATTAAAAACAACAATAAACACTAAAACAACAAGAGGATTCTAAGAATTGGGAACACTTATATGTTGTTGGTGGCATTATAAAATTGTACAACCACTGTGGAAATCAGTTTGGGAGTGCCTCAGAAAGTTAAAAATAGAATTACTATATGACCCACCAATTTCACTTCTTGGTAAATACCCAAAAGACTTGAAAGCAGAGATTTGAACTGATGTTTGCACACCAGTGTTCATAGCAGCTTTATTTACAATAGCCAAGAGATGGAAACAATCCAAGTGTCTATAAACAGATAAATGGATAAGCAAAATGTGTTATATTACTCAGCCATAGAAAGAAAAAAAGTGCTGGTGCACGTGACGACATGGATGAATCTTGGAGACAATATGTTGACTGAAATAAGTCAGACACAAAAAGATAACATTGTTATTATTATTATATTATGTTATAATATTATTGCTATTTGTATTATGTTACCATATTATGCTATTAATATCTAAAGACAGTAGACTTTAGGTCACCAGGGACCAGAGATAGAAAAGAGGGAGTTTTTACTTAATGGGTACAGAGTTTCTGTTTGAGGTGATGGAAAAAAAAAAAATTAAAAGATGAAAAAAGGGAACCTATAGGTCAAAAGATTGAAAACATATATCAATCAATTATAATATGTAAATTTTATTTGGCCCCTTATTTAACTGTCTTTATATATATATATATATATATATATAGCATTTATGCAACAATTAGAAATTTGTCCATTGACTGGATGATGATAATGAAGTACTATTAATTATATTAGATATGTTATTGGTATAATGAGTTTTTAAAAAGAGAGTTCTCATACTTTAACTATACATATCAAAATATTTCCAGGTTAAAAAGTTAGAGGGGGGAAGCAGATGTGGTTCAAGTGATAAAGCTTCTGCCTAACATATGGGAGGAGCCGGGTCAGATCCCTGGGGTCTCCTGGTGAAAAAGAAGAAGAGAAAGTGTACGTGCATGGCAAGCGAGTGCCCAAGCCAGTGCCCACGTGAGTGCCCATGTGGTGAGCCAGTGCCCACGCGAGTGAGTCATGCAGCAAGATGATGACACATCAAAAAGAGAGACAAGGGGAGAGTCAAGGTGAAGCTCAACAGAAACTAGGAGTTGAGGTGGCACAACTGACAGGAAAGCGCTTTCCACATCAGGGGTCTCTAGGCTCGAATTCCAGTGACTCCTAGAGGAGGGAAAATGAAAAGAGAAGACAACACAGACAGCAAAAACACAGGGTGGGAGGAGGGGAAGGAGGAAACTGATAAATAAGTAAATCTTTAAAAAAAAAGATAGAGGGGAAAATGTAAAATAAAAAAGTGGAAGTGGTGTATCTGTATGTCTCAATAGCTTCACTGATTATTAGTCTCCAGCAAAAATATTTTTTTACTTGCTTGTTTCATCTTCAACATTCCTGTCTGATTTTTTCTTAACCTCTTTTCCTCTGCTGATGACTCATCACTGGGAAATCTGAGATTACTATGGTTAAATTTCCATTATGTTGGTGCCAGCACAAATCTTTCCTGAATCCACTGTATACATCTTGAAATGTCAAAATACTCAAACATCACATTCTTATTTAATATTTATTTTTAAATTACAAGCAAAAACATAAAAAAATTAGATTTTATCATGAAAATATAAAGAATATATGATGTGTGTATAAAGCGTAACAATAAAATGATAACTTGTGCATCCACCACCCAGCTCAAGAAATAGGACATTATCAGGATCCATAGATGTCATCCAAATCACATCCCCCTCTCTGCCCTGATGAGGAATCACTATCCTGAATTTTGCCCTAATTATTCCTTTGCTGTTCTTTATAATTTTACTGCTTAACATTATAGTTTTGTCTGTTTTGATATTTACATAAATAGAATTATACAGAAAGCATTCTTCTGTGTATTATTTGTGGTTGCTACTAAACACTACATTTACAATCGATTTTTACTCTTGTATAGTATTCATTGATGCTAATATTTAAAGATTTATTTCCCCATTCTCATGCTGATAGATATTTTCCCTCTTCCTTATGAATTTGTAAACCATCTTATTTGATTGCAGTCTTTCCTCCTGCATAAAGCTACACTAGAATGGTGCTAGAAAGCATTCTTATTCCTGACTTTAGTGAGAATTCCTCAAATGTTTCCCATTAATAATGATGCTGGCTTTTTGGGCTCAAATATATATTTATGTCATGTTAAGGAAGATCCACCTATTCTCATTTAATTGAGATTTTTTTTAAAAATCATTACTGAATTTTGGTAGGTGCCTGTTCAACTTTTATGGAAAGTATGTATTTTTTTCTAATTAGCTTTTCAATTAAATAAATTGTTAAACATAGAATTATCATTGAATCAAGCTAATGATGCTTTAACCATAAAATTGGTTGCTACCATTTATTTAGGAGTTTAGTATCAGCATTTACCAGTGAAATTCATCTATAGGGTTTTTGTTTTTTACACTAGCATGCTTTTGAACCAATGTCATATTCATCTCATAAAATTAATTTGGAATTATACTTTTTATGCTTCAAGCTGTCTAAACAGCATGGTTTTTATCTTCCCTTGAAAGGTTTGGTATAATTTTCCACTGGAATCAAACGGGCTTGGAGCTTTTCTTATTAACTTCTTCTATTTCTTCTGAGGAGATCATTTTGTTTAGATTTTTCTCTCTCTTCTGATGTAAGTTTTAGTATATTTTCCTAGCAAATTTTGTTTTTATCCAGATTTTCAAATATATTTTCACAGAGCTGAGCAAAGTGCTATCTTATGATACTTTTAATGTCCTTAGTTTCTGATTTTATTTCCTTATTATCATTTCTTGTTTTATGTGTTTGTCCTTTCGTCCTTTTGGATTAGATTATCTAAAGTTGAATCTACTTTATTGCTGTTTCAATAGCTTTTTAGATTTATTTATTTGTACCACTATTAATTTCTTCCTTTTGTATTGCTTCATTTTTTTCTTTTCAGCCAGATGCTAAAATTTCATTAGTTTTTCCTGCTTTGTTATGTTGATAAAAGATTTTAAAAGCTATTGACTGCTTCTAGCTCTATTCTATATATCCTGATGCGGTATTCTCATTAATACACATCTGTAGAAATTCTGTGATTTTAGTTTGTACTTCCTTATTGATCCAGATGTCATTTAGAAATAACTTTATAAATTCTAGGCAAAAGGGATTTTTTTTCATGAGTTAGTTTGTAACTTATAATTTTAAGTCATTATATCACAGAATGGTAGTATTGTTTCTACATTGAGTTTACTGAATTTTTTAAATGAACTAACAGTTCATTTCTGGTGTTTATTCAAAAAACAATGGAAAGGAGATGTATTTTCTATTTTCAGAATACAACTTTTGAGATAAACATTTGTGTATATATTGGATCTACCTTATTATTTTTCTAGTCCTTTAGATCCTTATTTATTTTGGGACCCATTTGACAGTTATTGATTACTAGTCATAAATTATGATCTCCTATTAGTAAAATGTTTCTATTTCTCCTTTTATCTCCTCTACTTCTGCTTTATGAATGTGGCTGATGTCAGAGCCTCACGGTGAATTGCATCCCTTTTCATTATAAGTGCCCTTCTTTGTTTCATTTAACACTTTTTGCACTCAATTCCATTTTATCTGATGCCTTCATTATTGTTTTCATTTATCTGGTAAAGCTCTGCATCCTGTTACTTTAAATCTGAAATTTAAATCTGAAATTTAAATTCTGAATCACTTTGTTTCAGTTGTTTTTCACTTTCAGCGTGGAACTAAATATTGCCTTATATTTGGATCTAAAAAACATTATCCTACCTATTAACAAACAGATATGTTGGATCTTATTTCTACCATATTATTTTGTTGTAGTTTCTGCTTTATAGTTTTTAAAAAGTCATTCTGTGACTTTTATTTATTCATGTATATCTATGTAGTATGTATATATGTGTATAATTCTTTTGCCATTTAGGAAGGTTTATATTCTTGTTCTAGTGACTGCCTTTATAATTGTACTGTTGTGTAATATATTTAATCTTCCACATATTCTCTTATGAGCAATTTTGAAATTAGAAATTTTCCTTTACTTGTCCTTCACTCTCTTCTTCATCATACTATTTTTGGCAATAGTATTAACTTCCTTAATATTTATTGTAGTACAGTTAAATATGTTTACACTTTTACTACTTGATTTGTTATCTTTAATAATATCCTTTCACTCTGGCTATTCAGATAATTTAACAAGCAAACTTACTTTACATTTTAACTTCTTTACCCCTCTCCATACAAATTTTGGTTATTTATATTATATCATATCTACAATGGCAGATTATATGATATTTGCTTTCTATTGTCACTTAGTCCCCTTATTTGGTTTAATCTTAGTTACAAAATTATATACAGGGAAGTGGATGTGGCTCAAGTGATAAGGCCTCTGCCTACCACATGAGAGGACCCAGGTTCAATCCCTGGGGCCTCCTGGTGAACAAGTAGAAAAGAAAGTGTACCTGTGAGGCAAGCCAGTGCCCACATGACAAACTGGTGCCCGCACAGTGAGCCGAATGCCCATGTGGGTGCCCACGCAGTGAGTCGAGTGCCCATGCAATGAGACAAGTGCCCATGCAGTGAGCTGAGTGCCCATGTGAGTGCCTGCGCAGTGAGTCGAGTGCCCACGTGGTGAACTGGAGTGCCCATGTGAGTACCCTCATGGCAAGCCAAGTGCCCACGTGGTAAGCTGAGTGCCCACACAGTGAGATGAGTGCCTGCACGAATGTCAATGTGGAGCCAGTGCCTGCGTGGTAAGCCAAGTGCCTGCACGGTGAGTCAGTGCCCGCACAGTGAGCCAGTACCTGTGCGGTGAGCCAGTGCCTATGCGGTGAGCCGGTGCCTGCATGACAAACCAAGTGTGCAGCAAGCTGAGTGCCTTTGTGGTGAGCCAGTGCCCTTGCAAGTGAGTCACACAGCAAGAGGATGATGCAACAAAACAGAGACAAAGGGGAGAGTCAAGGTGAAGTGCAGCAGAGACCAGGAGCTGAGGTGATGCAATTGACAGGGAACTTCTCTCTACATCAGAGGTCCCCAGGATCGAATCCCACGGAATCCTAGAGGAGAAAGATGAGAAGACAAAAAAAAAAAAAAGAAAGAAAGAAATACAGAAGATCGCACAGTGAATGGACAGACAGCAAAAACAGCAGGGCAGGGGAGAGGGCAGTGGAGGGGAAGAGAGGGGTTGGGAAGGGGCAGGGAGGAGAAGAAAAAATAAAGAACGAAAAAAATTTAAATATAGTTATGACCCATGGCAAATCTCTTTTGTCATAGTTTTTTCACTTATTGGTTTGAGGAAGTAAATCTTTTCTGTAAAAGGCCAGAGAGTAAATATCTTAGAAGCTATAGCCATATAGTTTATCACAACTACTCACCTCTGCTGTTTGAACACAAAAGCAACCATGGACAATACATAAATTAATAGGTATGGCTTTGTTCCAATATAATTTTATTTATAAAAACAGGCAGTGTGCCCATAGGCAATACTTTGTCAACCCCTGCTCTAGACATTTCCTAAGGAAAGACCCACGGAAACAACTTTCTCTGGATTCTTCCATGTTCAAACTACTCTTCCTTTCCTTTAACTTGAAGGACAACTTGACAGACTATAAAGCCTTCAGTTTAAACATTAGTTTCTTAATATCAGGAACGTGGTTCTCCATTGCCTTCTGGTGCAGAATTTTGCTGTGAAGAATATGAGGCCAGACTAAGAGAATTTTTCTCCCTGTAAGTGACTTAATCTTTTTTCCTGGGTCTCCAAAGGGCTTTTTATTTACCTGTGAGGGTCTAATACCTTAAAGGTCTAATACTTTAAGTTTAAAAATCAGGATATATCTTCCTATTAACCATTCTGAGTCAGTTTTTCCTGGTACACAGGTGTATTCAATTGCATTTTTAGGTATTTTTTGTTTTTCAAGAATGCTTTCTTCAATTATATCTTTATTTTATTTTTTAAATCCTGATCTTTCTTTTTTTTTTTAAGATTTATTTATTTTTATTTATTTCTCCCCTGGCCCCCCCTTCCCCCCTCTCCCTTTGTTTGCTCTCTGTCCACTAGCTGTGTGTTCTTCTGTGACTGCTTCTATCCTTATCAGCGGCACCGGGAATCTGTGTCTCTTTTTGTTGCATCATCTTGCTGCATCAGCTCTCCGTGTGGGTGGTGCAATTCTTGGGCAGGCTGCACTTTCTTTCATGCTGGGCAGCTCTCCATACGGGGCGCACCCCTTGCATGTGGGGCTCCCCTGCGCTGGGACACCCCTGAGTGGCAGGGCACTCCTTGCGCGTATTAGCACTGCTCATGGGCCAGCTGCACACGGGTCAAGGAGGTCCGGGGTTTGAACCATGGACCTTCCATGTGGTAGGCGGACGCCCTATCCATTGGGCCAAGTCCGCTTCCCTCAATTATATCTTTATATATGTTTCCCATTATTTTAGCTTTCTTCTTTGGGAACTTAAATTTTCTATATGTTGTCTCTTTTTACTTGTTTCTATACCTATGACTTCTCTGTTTAATTAATTATTGCTTTATTTTTATTTCATATTTTCATGTTTCTCATTTCTATCCTCTATGTAACTTACTATCATATTCACACTTTCTTTTCCTCCTTAAACTTCTTCAAATATTCTATTCTTTTCCATGATAATTTTCATATTTTTTCTATTTCCTTAATTCTCCCAGCTCATTTTTTATTACATCCTGGCCATCTCTTTCATAATTTCTTGCATTTATTCTTTGCAATTGCTTCATTAAGTTTTTAAAATTCTTGCCAGAATACTTACCACAATTTTCATCTAAGTAGCAACATTTTTCTGTTGAATGTCCTTGTTCTGTGGATAAGTTTTCTTGTTGTTTTCCACATTTTGCTCATACAATATCATAAGTAGTTCAAACAACAGTGATGATAAGCATATTTATTTTTTCCTCTATTCTTAAAGGAAATTTGCTAAAATTTTTCCACTATTTTTAATATTGTAGATTTTTTAAACATAATCTTTTCTAAATTATTTTTATTTTATTGATTGCTGCTTTTACCTTGATTACTTCTGCTTTGTTTCTTCTGATTTACTCTATTCCACATCCATTCTAATGCTTAGTTTATAAATAAATATATTCACCATGCTTACTTTTTTTTTAAAGATTTATTTATTTCTCTCCACTCCAACCCCACCCCCACCCCATTTTCTGTTCTCTGTGTCTATTTGCTGCGTCTTGTTTCTTTGTCCACTTCTGTTTTTGTCAGCGGCACGGGAATCTGTGTCTCTTTTTGTTGTGTCATCTTGTTGTGTCAGCTCTCCATGTGTGCGGCACCATTCCTGGGCAGGCTGCATTTTCTTTCACACTGGGCGGCTCTCATTACGGGGCGCACTCCTTGCGCGTGGGGCTCCCCTACGAGGGGGACACCCCTGCGTGGCGCAGCACTCCTTGCACGCATCAGCACTGCTCAGGGGCCAGCTGCACACGGGTCAAGGAGGTCTGGGGTTTGAACCGCGGACCACCCATGTGGTAGGCGGACGCCCTATCCATTGGGCCAAGTCCACTTCCCCCATGCTTACTTTAAAGTGTTGGCTGATTATGCTAATAATTCTGTTTCAGATGGTATAGGCCGTTCAATTTGCTATCTTTCTTTTGAAGAGGTTTTATTCCTCAGGACAATGAGTTAACACTTCCCTGGGAAGTCACCTACTTACTCTTATGGTGCCTATCAAAGAATGGCTGAGGGGAAGTGGATGTGGCTCAACTGACAGAGCTTCTGCCTACCATATGGGAGGAGCTGGGTTCAATCCCTGAGTTTCTCCTGGTGAAAAAGAAAAAGGGGAACATGCCAGCATGGCAAGCCAGTGCCCGTGCAAGTGCCCACATGGCGAGCCAGAACCTGTCAAAGTGCCCGTGTGGTGAGCCATTGTCCCGCGCATAGGTCTCCAGGATTGAATCCTTGTAGAGTCCTAGAGGAGAGAAAATGAGAAGAGAAGACAACACAGACAGCAAAAAACAGCAGGGTGGGAGGAGGGGAAGGGAGGAAAATAAATAAAAATAAATAAATCTTAAAGAAGAACTGCTGAGAATCACCCACTTTTGCTGCTACCCCATTAGGTCACTCCTTACCTCCTCCTGAGTTTTACGTTTAAATCCTAAGAGATGCAGAACCAGGTAAAGCCAGAAAACCTAGGATATAATCCACCAACCTAGTTGCCTGGAAGAGAAGTAAAGGAATGTCTGAATTTAAGGATGAAGATGCAGGCAGTGATGGTCCCAAGGTAGGTGGGAAGACATAAATACAGAAATTAAAAAGCTCTTTGCAGCCCATCCTCTCAGTGCGCAGTCACCCCAACCCCCACAGTCTCTGCCTCACTCCTGCCGCCACCACATTTTGATATTTTAGGAAGATTAGTTTTCTCTGAGTCTCCAACTCAAGTCCAGGGTGTATCACCAGCCTTTCATTTTAGATTCCATAATCATACCTGAAAATAAGGCAATGTGAGTCCCTCGTCTTCAGGAATCTATCTCGGCAGGTGGTCCCTGAGACACTGTGTTTGGCCCTTTTGACATTCCTCATGCTTTTTCTCTCCACCTCCATCCAGTTGACTTTGGTGTATCAACTGGTCTTAGCACCCCTAACAGCAGTCCCCTTGTTTTGTTCTTGCTTTTTCAGAAGAAGAAATGGTAAAATGATGAATACCCCCATCACACTCATCCTGAAAGTCCCTCAGTAGCACGTTTAAAATGTACAGGGTCAGGGTTTCTAGTTATCTTTCTGTGATTGATCTATAACTTGTTATGTGATATCAAGCGTTCAAGTTTTTAAGGCTTGTTTTATGGCCCAGCATAAGGCTGTTTTCATAAATGTTCCATGTATGCTTAAAATAAAAGACTATTCCCCAGTTGTTGAGTAGAATTTTTATATATGTCCATTATATCAAGTTTGTTAACAGTTCAGTTCTTCTCTTTTTTTATTTTCATTTGGATTAACCAAGTGGTTGCTGCTGCTGTTTCTTGGTTTATTTTTCTATTTCATCTCCCCACCCCTCTACAAGTGTCAAAGACATATGCTTTTTGTCTATAGATTTTTTTAAAGTTGTTTCATCTATTCTTTCTACGTAACCTTCCTATGTTCTCATGAAAATTTTCATTTAGAAAAAAATTTTAAATGGTATAACGGACATCCATATAACTAACATTTAGATTTAACAACTTCTCTTTTGCCATTGCTTCATATATATATATAAAAAAGATATATAATTACAAATATATATATGAATCATCTGAAAGTAATTGCAGACATTATAAAACTCCATCGAAATGCTTCATCATGAATCTTCTCAGAATAAGGCATTCTCTCACACAATCAACATAGCATTATTACATAGAGAAAATTAGCAATATTTCCGTCATAACGTCTAATATATATTATCAACTATATTCCACATGTTCCCTATTACCCCTAAATCTTTTTTGTATCCTATTTTCTCTGTACCATTTCAGTGCTCATGCTTTACATATGATTGTGAGATCTCTTTAGTCTCATTTAATCTTAAAAAGTTCCTTCACTGGAGGTGTGTGTATGTTTTTAATAATGACTTTAAGAAGCCAAATGCCTTATAGAATTTACTAGACTCTGTATTTATTTACGTAATCATGGTATTATTTAAATTGTTTCTCTATCCCCTATACCTTCTGTATACTGCAAGTTAAATCTTAAGGTTTGATTAGATTCAGTTTAAACATTTTTCTCAGGAATATTTTATTGGTGATACAGCTATTTTTATTTTAATAAAGTCTAAAGTTCATGGATATCACTGCTAAATTCCCAAACAATAAGAGGGCCTTAAAATGCTTTATGTTCAATAATGTCCTTTTCTACTTATATGCTCTTCTTCTTAGTGTTTGAATTGCAACTTGTTTTTTTTTAATGCTGCAAAAGACATTATTTTTATTGTTCTAAACAGTTGATATTAGTTAGATTTACCCACAATTTTACCAAAATCTTATTCATCATTTTCTGCATTTCAGACCTTTCCTCTGGGATTATTTTCTTTCTTCCCCAAAATTACCTCCTTTTAAAAATAGCTTTATTGAGATATAATACTTATACCATACAATTCACACATTTAAAGGGTACAATTCAATGGTTTTTAGTATATTCATAGATATGTGCAGCCATAGCCACAGTCAATTTTGGAATATTTTCATCATCTCAAGAAGAAACTCATCCATTAGCTATCACTTCCTACCACTGTACATGCCCTCATCCCTGAGGAACCACTAATCTCTTTTCTTTCCCTATGTATTTCCTTATTCTGGACTTTCGAATGAGTGTAATCATCTAATATATAGTCTTTTGTAACTGGCTTCTTTCATTTAACATAATATTTGCAAGGTTCATCAATATTGTAACAGTATTAATACTCCATTCCTTTGTATGGCCAAATAGTATTCCAGCATATGGATATACTACATTTTATTTATCCTTTTGTCTGTTGATGGACATTTGGGTTGTTTCAAAATGTACCTTTCATATCTCCCTTGGTAATAAACTCTGTTTTTGTTTATATGAAAATGTCTTCTTTCCTTTGCTATTACAAAAGACAGTTTTGCTTGGTATAGAATTGTAAATTGACATTTATTTCCTTCAATCATCTTCTATATTCTTCTAGCTTCCAATTGTTGTTGAGAATCAACTATCAATCTAAACCTTATTCCATTTATGTAATTTGTCTTTTATCTCTGACTGTTTTTAAGTTATATGACATGTAATTCCAAAACCTAAAGGTTTATTTAGCAGGCCCGTTCTGCTGCATGTTGTTTCTGCTGGCTGTCATTTGGAATACCATTTAGCCACGAGTATTTTATGGGTGTTTTGTTTTGTTTCGAATTTTGGTTTTCTACTATGAGCACATCTTCCTTGGAATTATATCTGTAAGAGTTCTTTAAAGACTGAGCTCCACATTCCAAAGAAAAATTGCATTTGCTTTTGCCAAGCTCTTGTATGCAGTACTAACCTGGGCCGTGTTAAATCAAATTTTTGCCTTTAGGTTTCTCAGTACACATAGAGAGGCCGATTTATCCACAAGAGGTCAAATAGATCAGTTTGTGGTTATGGTTCTCAAGGGAGATTTGTTTCCCTCCACACAGCTCCAAGGTTAAAATAGGTAAGTTTTCTTTACTGTCCTCTTTTAGTAGGTAGATTTATTTCTCACTAATTTCACAGTGAGTATAATCTGTGGAATCCCAATAATAAGACTCCCCACCTTGAGCAAACCCAAGACTTTATCTATAATTTCTCATGCCCAAATAGTAGCAGTATCATCAAGGTATGACAAGTATTCTCTTGAATCATCAGCTAAGCAGTTGATTTTATAATAAATCTTTTTTTTTCCTTTGAAAGTCATTCATTTATCTGGTACAAGTGAATAAGGTCACTATAACATTAAACTCTTTTCTATAACAATGTAAATAATGTATACACATCTTAAATTTGGTAGGTAATAAAAGTTAGAATGCCATCATTTTTCAATATAACAGAAAAATAAATAAAACTTAAATACTTTAACCCAACATTTGGTATTGACAAATCAGTAGTGTCAACTTCATATATGAAGGACAGCATCGTCTGGTTTTTTAAAAAATCCTCAATATGTCATGGTATTTGGGTTAAAAATATTTAGAATATTAAGTATGTCCTTTTTGCTTAAAGGAATACAATATAATCACCATCAAGCTGCTTTCATAACTCATTTTTAGGTGGGGTAAAGTGACCATTTATTTGGTCCATGGTCCACGTCTGCCAAACCAAAACCTTATGTCTATAAGATTTCACTTTTGTAAGCTACAATACATACTGACTAGGCTGTCAGTCCCTCACAGCTTTTAGAAAAAATATCTACATTTGTCCTTACAGAGTCAAAATGTTACACCATCATTTGTTAAAAAAAAAAAGAAAGAAAGAAAGATGCACACTCACACTGTGAAGTTATTAGGAAAATACTCTTGCAAATAAACTATATAAAGATAAAATACACTTCAAAGGTATGTGGGTGATTTCATTGTTTTTGTTTTTGTTTTTACAATAGTCTATAAAGTGCAGAGAAATCCTAAGTAATGGGAAAAACTATTCCCTATAACAGTTTAATTACAGCAGCTTTTGCATAGCAATACTTGGAGGAAGTTGGACACTTAAGGTTTTTCAGGAAGAGAAGGATGGAAGAGGATCTTCTGAATCAGATTTTTTTTGGGGGGGCCATAAATCTGCTTTCTTCAGGAATGGTTACAGATGCCAAATCTCCATTAAGTGTATTTCTTGAACAGTGAACAAGTCTATCTGGGTCTTCAAGGGGAATATCATTACAAGAATCTGTATCTGAGTAGGTTCTTCAGCGTCGTTGGGCTAATCGGTGTTGTGTAGATCCTGGTTCTTTCATAGAGTGGATACTCCTCTCTCAACTGCAAGAACCAGAATGGCCGACAGAAGCTTCACCATTTGAAGGTGATACTGGAGAAACTAAGGGATCCAGATGGGGCAGTTGAAACATCTCAGGGTTAAACTTGGCATTTGCTATCTTCACAGTCCTCAAGTGTTGTGATGAATGTATTGCAGGTGGCACTAAGCAAAGAGGAGGCTTCATTCATGTTCTCCACATTGGAAGATGAATGACTCTCATCGTGGTGAACAAACTCTTGGATTGTATGAACTTGCTGCATTAGGAGGTCACAGTAGAGGCAGAGTTCAGACATTTTGGTTTTCAGAGATTCATTGGTTTCACTTATTTCTTTTTCTTTCTTAGTCCTAGTATCAGTCAAACAGGCTTTGGAGCTTCCCAGAGCAACCAGCCACCTCTGTCTTTCAGCCGCATTCACCTCTTTCAAGTAGAAATGCTGCTCTCCCGGAAGGCTTAATTCCATTCTTGTGTTGTCTGCTGAATGGACTTTAATTTCACAAACTGCCATCTTTATACTTCCTTTGCTTCCTTTACAAACATCCTGTGACTCATAGTAGGATAGGATTCCATTATCTAAAACAAAGCAACGAGGCTGCCAACCTGTGAGCTAGTTGGTCCACTTGTACAGAGCCGCCTCCGTGCTTCAGAGCCCGGCGCCGCGCATCCTCCTGACCCGGCTCCGGCCGCGCAGAGCCCTGGCCAGGCCTTCCAGGCCCGCCTGCCCCGGGCGCCCAAGCCGACACCCCGCCGCCCTCAGCCCGCGCGCCGCCGGGGTGGCGGCCCTTAGAGGCCCGCACGGCGGGTCCGCGTGGAGCTCGGGTCGGCCACGTGCGAGCTCTGGCATCTCCGGGCGAGTCGCGGCGGTAGCAGCGGTGACTACAACGCGGCCGAAGCCGGCCTCCCGCTTGGGCTTCCGCAGCCCGGCTGCTGCCTCGCGCACCCCAGCGTTTCCTCCTCCTCGCCTATAATACATCTTTAAAGCATATCTTGCTGCTTGTCTTTGTTTTGTTTAGAATAGTCATTCAAAGTATCTGACCTGCCATATTGAAAGAAATGTAAATAATTGTTTAGCTCCCATTATTTCTGATATAAGAATAAAGTAGTTTATCGATAAGGATGCTATCAGTTATAAGTAACAGAAAATCCTACACAAATTGACTAAAGGATAAGGAAATGTATTATCGATCATAAAAGGAATAATGGGAGGCATTAGTTCTACTCTGACACTTCCCCTTTGGGGCACATGGTAGGAATGCTCTACTTTGCCCCCTTTGGGTTAGGGACGGCCATGTGGGTTGCTTTTGGACAATGAAATATGAGCAAACGTAGCTTGCATTACTTCCAGGTAGAAGCTTTTAAAAGCTGGCGTACTCTTTACTGTGTTCTCTTTTGCTTGTCACAGCATACAAAATGGAAAATTCCAGATGAAGGAGGTTCCAACAACCTACATCACTCAGTGAAGAAGACATTGACAGCAGACCCCTGCTGACCCATGATGAAGGTGTAGTATGAACAAGAATTAAACTTTCCTTAGTTTAAGCTACTGAGCTTTGGCAATTGTTATTTAGCAGAATAGGCAAAATCCACACCACCCTAACATAAAAGTAAAGGGTACAGCAGGCTTTGAGGTAGATTGATTCAGCTGCGCAATGATGCAAAGACTGAGAGTTTCACACTTTTCGCTCCTGACTTCAACTTCTCACTAATAACAAGAGATACAATAGTCCTAGGACTCATATTCAGACATGAAAGCAGTAAAAGTAAGAAGAGAAGTCAAATTTTCTCTAGCTTTCTCTTCAGAGCAGAGAAATTTTCCCTGATGCATTCCAGTGGACTACCCTGTCTACCTCAATGACAAGAATTGTGTCACATGTCTATTTCTGAACCAGTCACTGGCAACAGGGATGAAATTTTTTATGATTGACTTAGACTAACAATCTGGGATGAAAAGAATATTGGGGTGCCACCCACAATGACTTCTAGTAATAGCAAATAATTTCTGCATGTTTACATTGGTGGAAACTATTTTAAAATATTCTAGTAGTTGTCAGAAATATACAATAGAATTATATTGATAAATGAAAGAAATATTCTGATTTTACCATTCCAGAGTCATTAATTTTCCCTAAATTGTGAATTAATTTTTTTGTTTATCTGATAATAGTTTCCATGTTATGATTTATGTATTTCTTAGAACTTTTATTTACAATAATATCTGCATACATTGTCATTAGGAACAGAGAAATATAAAAATAAGGAAAGTCATAACCCAGAATAAGCAATGATCAGATTATATTTGTATGTTCTCATGTATCTGAGAAAAGCAACAAATATCACAGTAACCAAGGCTTGCAAGTCTTTCAACTGACAGCTCAGCTAAGGTTGGATTTTTTGTTTTACTTGGCCAAAATAAATATGAAAGTATTTATTCTTGTCAACATTAATCCATTACCGTGTATATTATCTCCTTGTCAGTTGCTGCTACTCCTGTCTGTTCAATTTATTTACTTGTAACAAATGGTAGATGACGTAATGTTACTGAGTAAATTTCATAAGTGAATGATCTTAGATTTGTATTTGTTTATAGTTTTAAAAAAACTTGGTCTATATCCAAAGTGCAACATGGGTATTTAAAAATGCAATAGGGAAGCGGACGTGGCTCAACTGATAAAGCATCCACCTACCGTATGGAGGGTCCAGGGTTTGATCCCCAGGGCCTCCTGACCCGTGTGGTGAGCTGGCCCATGCACAGTGCTGCGGCGAGCAAGGAGTGCCGTGCTACACAGAGGCATCTCTGCATAGGGGAGCCCCACGCACAAGGAGTGCGCTCTGCAAGGAGAGCAACCCCTCATGAGAGAAGCACAGGCAGCCCAAGAGTGGTACTGCACACACAGAGAAGTGACACAACAAGATAATGCAACTAAAAAGAGATGCAGTTTCCCAGTGCCACTGGATAATGCAAGTGGATGCAAAAGAACACACAGCAGGGAAACGGACTTGGCCCAGTGGTTAGGGCGTCCATCTACCACATGGGAGGTCCACGGTTCAAACCCTGGGCCTCCTTGACCCATGTGGAGCTGGCCCATGCACAGTGCTGATGTGCGCAAGGAGTGACCCGCCATGCAGGGGTGTCCTCCGTGTAGGGGAGCCCCACGCGCAAGGAGTGCACCCGTAAGGAGAGCCGCCCAGCGTGAAAGAAAGTGCAGCCTGCCCAGGAATGGCGCCACCCACACTTCCCGTGCAGCTGACGACAACAGAAGCGGACAAAGAAACAAGACGCAGCAAATAGACACAGAGAACAGACAACCGGGGGAAGGGGGGGAATTAAATAAATAAATAAATCTTTAAAAAAAAAAAAGAACACACAGCAAAGGGACACAGAGAGCAGAAAATGGGGGGAAGGGGAGAGAAATAAATAAAAAATAAATCTTAAAAAAAAATGCAGGAAGCATATTTGGCTCAACGGATAAGGCATCCACCTGCCATGTGGGAGGTCCAGGGTTCAAACCCTGGGCCTCCTGACCCGAGTGATGAGCTGGCCCACGTGCAGAGCTGATGCACGCAAGGAGTGCTGTGCCACGCAGGGGTGTCCCCCACGTAGGGGAGCCCCATGCTCAAGGAGTGCGTCCCATAAGGAGAGCCGCCCAGTGTGAACAAAAGTGCAGCCTGCTCAGGAATGGCACTGAACACATGGAGAGCTGACGCAGCAAGATGACACAACAAAAAGAGATATAGATTCCCGGTGCTGCTGACAAGAATACAGGCAGACACAGAGGCGCATGCAGTGAATGGACACAGAGAACAAAGACAACTGGTGGGGGGGGGGGAGGGGGGAGGGGAGAGAAATAAATAAAATTAAAAAAAGAAAACAGCCTTTTTTAAAAAAAGCAATATATTTTTGTTTCGGTGATATATCTTCAGTGACTAAAAGGCAATTCAAATTCTTCTCCAAGCATTAAATTTATATTAGAGTCTAACAAACAACTGGGAGAAATCAAGCACACCCAAACCAGAATAGAAGCTCTTTGAGGAAAAAAATCAAATCTTACAATCCACAGTATGGGGTACACTAAGGCTCAATAAACACTCATTGAAAATTTGATTTAATGAAAGGTAATCAGATTTTTTTACATTAACTTTTTATTGCAATCCATATTCATGACTTTAAATAAATAAGTAAGGCAACTATCACTACTAATTTCTTGTGTTTCCTAACAGATAGCGAATACATACTATTATATGTCATTTGCGTAAAAATGGCAACATACTATACACACTGTTTTGCACCTTTCTTTTTTCATTTGGTAAAATACTTTACAGATTATTTCCCATCAGTACATAAACTGTTTTTTTAAACATATGCTTTGTTGTTGTTGTTTTTAAGATTTATTTTATTTATTTCTCTCCCTTTCCCATCTTGCTGCATCAGCTCCCTGTATGTGCCGCACCATTCTTGGGCAGGCTGCACCTTCTTTCGTGCTGGGCGGCTTTCCCTACAGGGCGCATGGGGCTCCCCTAAGCGAGGGACACCCCTGCGTGGCAGGGCACTCCTCATCAGCACTGCCCGTGGGCCAGCTCTACACGGGTCAAGGAGACCAGGGGTTTGAACTGCGGACCTCCTTTGTCCCATGTGATAGACGGACGCCTTATCCATTGGGCCAAGTCCGCTTCCTTGCTTTGTATTTTGTACGAATGGACCTTAATTTAAACTGTCCACATCCCTCTCCCCCATTTATATGTATTGAGGTTAATCTCATCTTTCATTAGTACAAACACTGTTGCAATCAACCTCTACTTTTGCACATGTATGCAAGGGTATTTGTAGTAGAAATTCCTAGAAGGGAAAGTGTGTTCCTACCAATTTACACACCTGCAATGTGTAAGAGTCAGACTAACCATTTTGTAGAGGTCTAATGACTCAAATGAATGACTATAAAGACATTTGATTAGTAGAAAGAGATAAATGTTCAATTAATCCTGTCATTATATGAAAATATATCTATTTTCACTTCACTGCTTTGTCTGATGAATTCAAGTAGTTGACATTACCACAGAATTATTTATTCATGATTTCCAAAGCAATTTATTTCTGGGGTTCAGAGATATTTTGTAGTCTTTTTAAATAGGATAGTAAATGGCTATTAAAAATAACCAAATAAATACAACCAGCAGGAACTTATAACCAAAAAGAAAGTAGTTTGGAAAGTATTATTTTCAGAATTTCTCTGTATTTAGTTCAAGACTCATCTCTCATTAACATTACCTTATTGTGTTTTAAAATGTGTTATGGGTCCTTTGTGAAATGAAAGTTACTGAATGTATGACTTATTTTTGCAAATCAAATATTTCTTTAAAATTCAACAAATTTTCAATGAGGTTTAATTAAGCAGAGAAACGCTTCAGAACTCATTTTCAATCCTGCATGATAATTAGGGAACATCAAAGAATATTATTACATTCTAAACAGTAAACAACTGACTGTGAATGATTTCACAAATTCTAAACATTATCTCACAGTACAGAGAGCTAAAGCTTGTTTTTATTTTTTTAAAGGCAAGTATATATTACTTTAATGATTTATTTGATGCCTCTTCTCCAAAAGTAGCTTTACCAAAGACCGCATCTATCATCACAAGGGTCAAAATTCATGGGATTTGGAGCTGAAGAGATCTTAGGTATCTTCTGATCCACCAGCAGAAGAGGAAACTAACTTGGCCAATGTCATATTTAGTTACCAACAGGATAAATAAGGACATAGTTTCACTGGCTCTCAAAAAAGTCACTTTTTACTACATTTGGTGCATCTCTATTAATATATGTGAAGACAAAGACACAGCACGATCTAATACATTTGCCATGGCACTTATTTTTTTAAATCAACATTTAAAAAATCTTTTGTGCAACCAGTCACTATGGTAAATAATAGGAACACACCAATGAAAGGTACAGGTAGGGTGGGGTGGGGCAGAGTTTCTCTTCTTCAGGAATCTATATTCTGGTGGTAAAACCACATGCTCATGATTAGAAATTTTTTCTGGCAGGAATGGGAAATCCTGCTAGGACTGATTAGCCTCTCTGCCCTGGACTTGTTAGGAGTGGTGGCATATCCATCACACTTGTCATCTCTGCCCTAAAACCTACTATACTTTGTTTACAATTATAATCCCTTACCTTTGTGTTGTCCTTTTGTAGGTTTAAAAATACATATTCATGACTGTATCTGATCCTCAGAGTAACTTGTGAGGCAGATATCATTATCTCCATTTTTCCCGTTAGGAAACCCATAGCTCAGAGAAGGTGAGTTGCCCAAAGCCTCAAAGTTGCAGAGCTGGGATGAGAACCCTAGACTTCTGGCCTTTAGTCCATTGAGTTGGTCATAGTATTAATCAACCTGAATTTCCCAAATTCCAAATATTTAGTTTTCTGGGAATTCTGAGGTCACTTTAGAAGGGAGATCCTGCAGTGGAAGTTTGGATAACCCAAATATCTAAATTACAGCATGGTTTCTTGGAAAAGGAAAATAGTAGTGCCCAAAAATTCCATGGAAGTGCTTGTGGCTGTTAGTGAACTGTGAGGATGGCATTTTGCTAGAAGCATGAAACCACAGGCAGCTTTGAGTTGCTCAGTTTGTTTGTTCTATTCCTTGTCATGGGGATAAGAAAACTTGAAAATAAAATATCACTAAAATTAAATGTGTCTGGAAAGAAGTATACCAAAATGCTACTAGTGTTTATCTCTGGGTAGTTGGATTACAAGTTCATTTTTTTCTTTATTTTGTGCATTTCCTACAATAATTATGTGCTGCTTTTATAATCAGAAATGAAACAATCCATCTATATCTATATCTAGTTCTCAACCTATTCAAATGGGAAAGAATTCAAACTTTCTTAAGCTTGTATACTTTTTTTTTAGAAATTTATTTTATTTATTTCTCTCCCCTCCTCCCCCCACCCCCAGTTGTCTGCTCTCTTTGTCCATTTGCTGTGTGTTCTTTTGTGTCCCCTGTTATTCTTGTTAGCGGCACTGGCAATCTGCGTCTCTTTTCATTGCATCATCTTGATGTGTCAGCTCTGTGTATGTGGGTTACCACCCTGGGCAGGCTGCACTTTTTTCGTGCTGGGTGGCTATCCTTATGGGGCTCACTCCTTGCGTGTGGGGCTACCCTAAGTGGGGGACACCCCTGCATGGCACAGCGTTCTTTGCGCGAATTAGCATTGCTTATGGGCCAGCTCATCACACGGGTCAGGAGGCCCTGGGTTGGAACCGCTGACATCTCATGTGGCAGGCCGATGCCCTATCCATCCAGCCAAATCTGCTTCCCAGATTGCATATTTTGGAACAAATATTTAAATATCCCCCCAAAGTGAACATTTTAAAAATATATATGTAGTCTGTTAAGAAGGTAAAGAATTCATTCAATCATTCATTCACTCATTCTTACGGCAAATATTTATTAAGTACCTACTCTGTGCCAGACAGTTTTAGGCGTCCGGAATAAAGCACTAAACAGAACAGATAAAAATTCTCGCCTACAAGGACCTTCAGTTCTAGCGTAGGAGGCAAAAAAAATCAAGAGAAACTAGTAAATATGTTAAATGGTACTAAGTGATTAGAGGACAGATAAAGCAAGGAGGGGGTGGAGTGGTTGGGGTTGCAGGTACCAATTTTGAAGACGGTATCCAGGGCAGGTCTCACTGAGGAGTTGACCTGAAAGAGGAGAGGTAGGGAGCCATATGAGTTTCTAACAGGAAGAAGAATCCGGGTGGAGTGAGAGCAAGTACAAAACTGTGAGAAAGGAGTTATTCTTTGCATGTTCTAGAAACATAGGCCTGGGTGTATAAAATAGAATAAGCAACAGGGAAAGGAGTAGAGGATGCCAATAGCAGTAGAGTGGTAAGGTCTAACTTACGTTTTGGGATTCCTCCTGGCTGCTGTGGTGAGGACAGATGGAAAGCTAGCAAAGGCAAACACAAGGAAAACAGATCTGCGGACTAGTGCAATACCTAAATAAGTGGAGTTGGTGGCTTGAATCAGAGCAGTAGGAACGGAGGTGGTGAGAAGTAGACAATTTCTAGATATATTTTGAAGGGGGTGCCAACAGAATTTCTGATGAACAAGGATTATAAGAGAAAATAGTCAGCAGGGATACAAAAGTTTGTGCCTGAGCAGCTAAAAAACAAAACAAAACTGGCATTGCTATTTTCTGAGATAAGGAAGACGTCTCTGGGAAAAGCAGATCTGAGGTGGAAAGAACCAGGGGCTTACTTTTAGGTATGCTCAGTTTGGGGTACCCATCATTTATTGAAGTACAAATGTTGATTTGACACTTGGTATACTTATTGGAAGTTCAGAGGAGTGGTCTGAGCTAGAGAAAAAAGTTGGAGGTTGTGCACAGGTAAATCCATGAGACCAGAGCACCAAAGGAGCAAGTGAAAATAGATAAAAGCAGAGACCAAAGGCTGGAGCCCCAGGTCCACCTGCATTTAGAGGTCAGGGAAAGGAAGAGAACCAAGAAAGAAAGTATCCTGGAAGGCAGGCGATGAAAGTGTTTCAAGAAAGAAGGCATGGTTGATGGGTGCTGAGCCAAATGCAGCTATGAATGACTGTGCTTGAAATGAATTCTCAGGAAAAAAAAATTGGTTTTGTTTCTGATCCAGGGATAGCAACCCATAGCACCTATGCCAGAGGAAAAGCATTTTGGAGGCCATGGTATACATAAAATAATGGAAAATGAAATCTGAAACACGAATTGGACAGTGAGCTCTACCACTTATTGCCTCTGTAGTTTGTAAATTTGTAATTCTTTAAATTGGAAAGGTTTTCAAAATTAAGATTTGGCTTTCAAACTTAAATATAATTATGCTGAAAAAAATTATCCCCTGAAGAATATTCTTCATGCAAAATGATTCTGTCCCCAGATCAAGTTTGGAATAATCTTTCTTTCACATACATTTTACATACTTCGGTGGTTTGGAGTTGTATATACCCCCAAAAAACATGTCCTTAAACTTAATCCATTCCTGTAGGTAGAACCCATTGTAAGTAGGACATTTTGATGAGGTTACTTCAGTTAAGCTGTGACGCACCTCAATCAGGATGGGTCTTGATCCTATTACTGGAGTCTTTTATAACACAATGAAATTCAGAGAAAGAGAAAGAAACAGCCACAGAGGGCACAGCCAGAAGCTGAACATCAACGGAACTTATAAGAGAAAAGAGAGACCAGGATACGCTGCCATGTGCCTTGCCATATGACAAGCTAAGGACCAAGGATTGCCAGCATCCCAGCCCCAGAATGCCAGTTTTTGGAGAAAACACATTGCTTTGATGGTGCTTTCATTTGAACTGCTATCTTAACCTCAAAATCATGAGCTAATAAAGTCAAATTCTTTAATTGACCATTTCATTGTATTTGCTTGAACAGCCAAGGATACTAAAACATACTCATCTTTTTTTAGTAGGTACTAGAGATTGAACCTAGGGCCTCATGTATGCAAAGCAGCTGTACCCTCTCCCTAAAATGTGCTCTTTTATATGTATGACAAATTTCACAACAATAAACAAAAAAATAATGAGGAATGTCTAAATGTATGAATTTAAATGGAAATATGTTGGAAAATGAAAACTTATGTGAACCCACTTGGTTAAAGGAGAATATTTCACACACACACACAAATACACACACATATACCTGTTATGTTTGGTTAATGTCAGAAAAGATACAAAAGAAACTTAAGCAGTGGCTACCTCTGGGAAATCCAATTGTGATTTTCACTTCTAAATTTCTTTCTTGCTTGTATATTAAAAAAAAACCCACAAAGATTGTTTTTCTACTTTAAAACATATTTTAAAGTGAATAACAAATGTCACTGCTAGAATTTGTGAGCCAATAATGAGCCAGAGGGTTTGAAAGAGAGGAGCAGAGAGTTTCTCCTGCTGCAAACACAGAAATAAGAAAAAGTAGAATTCTTCAGTTTTGCCTGTTTTCCAGCACCACACTGAAGCAGGAAGCAGAATCATTATTAATTATGGATAATGCAACTGTAACTTAGAACTTTAGTTGCCTTTGGCTATTCAGGTAAATAATTCTGAACACCAATATCTTGGCCGTGAAAATCAGAGCTTCCCTGTGATTTCTGCTAATTTCTGACTTTATGATCCTGTTTTTCTCTGCTCCTCCATTGTCCAAAGCCACCTTGTTTTGGCCTAGAGTTACTCTGCCCTTTTCCATAAAGAATCCCAGCACACTTGAGATTTAGAACTGTGTCATTTAAGGAAAGACATGAAGAATGGTGGAAGCACCACCACCGTTATCTGTCTCACATTTTGTGACTTCTGAAAATGTACCCTGTCACAAAGTGGTTGTGAGAATTACATGAGAAAATGTATACAGGTACCTTTACTATAATGCCTCGCACAAAATAATAGTTCAATAAATTGATAAGAATGTGCTTCATTTCTCAATATTCAGAGAAAATTTTTATGATACTAGATGGTTTCTCAACTTTGCCTCAGCAGGAACCACTGGAGCTGAGTCGTCTTATTTTGAAGAGCCTCACTTCCCACATCTCCCACTACTTTCCCTATTCCCAAATCCATAATTTCTGCTCAGTGCTGAAATGATTTGCCAAACCAGAATCTGTCAACTAAGGTTTCCCTTTGCCTATTTTCCTTCAAGGGATGGGCCCCTGCCAGAAAAAGGGTTTTGGAGGTTAGTTAGTTGCCTCTCCCACTAAAAAACACAAATGTGAATTTGGGGACACCATAGAAGGCAGAAATATGAGGACAAAATGATTCTTTGTGGTCAGGATGGATGAACTACGTTTGTTTGGGCAAGTTTGTTAGCCTGTGTTCTTTTTCTTTCTTTTTTTAAAATCACTATATGCGAGTATAAAATCCCTTATTGTTCATTTTCCACTGGATTTTCTCAATATGATTTTTACTGTTTTTTCCAATGTCTCACTGGCAAGTTGATTGGAAAGGCAGTAGTCCTCTACCTCCCAAAGGTTAAATTATGAAATTATACATATATGTTGATTTTCTCTTTATTGACACAATAAAATACTGTCTTATTTCTCTTCCGTGTACTTTACACACACACAAAATCTAGTTACCTTGTTCTGAATTCTGACAGCTAATGGGAGTAATTAAGAGTGATCAAGTCCCTTGATTCTTCCAGGGTTTAAATGATGGCTTATTACAAAATGAGAGGAAGTGTGTCTCCACTCCTTTGTTTCCTGAATATAGAGAAATCAGGTAGCAGTCCCAGTTCAGAAGTCAGAGCTGTGGAATGGGAGTTATCATCTGTAATCACTCCATAGCTGGAGTCTTTTAGAAAATCCAACCTTCCCACAGCACAAAGGATCCTTCCCACTGAGCAAAAGGTTTCCAGCAAATATGGCATCTCTCCTCCATTTATTATGGCAGCCACCCAGGAATCTATGACAGGGCCATTTTCCTTTAGGGGAGGTAGAAAATTCTAGGAGAGTGGTCTGTAGAATTATGCTCGGAAGGATAGACTCCCTCAGAGAGCAGGTATGAGTTTTGATGGGCGGCTGCCTGCTGTTAACTGAAGTGCATCCTCCCTGGAGATTAGAGTGGCTACAGAGTCAGACTTTCTGGCTCGCCTGCTGAGACCCACATCAAACCTCAGGAGACTCAGTAGGCCTGATGTAATGCTTCTGCCAGCTTCAAACCCTGCAAAAGAATTCAGGCTGTTTAACAGTAGGGCTCTCCTAATCAAGGTGTGTGAACAAATGTGAGCCTCCTTCATTTAGAGATATAAACCATGGTATATGTTTTGTCAAGTACAAAAATATGTGTGAAGACTAGAATCTGTCCCCATCCCAGGCTATTAATTCAGTTCAAGTCACCCTAACTATTTACTGAATACCTTCTTTGTGATTAGCTTTGAGCATTACTTGGTGGTAAATACAGAAATGAGTGATGAAGTCAGAGAGAAATTTCATATTTATAGAGTCCATTCTATGTATCTGCTTTGATTTTTTTCATAGCAACTCTGAGAAGTTGTGTGGTTGTTAGATTAAGGGGACAGCAGCATGTAATGATGAGTCAAAATACTTTGAGTTAAATAAGATAGAAATTTCTTTCTCATGTACGAGTCCAGAGGTGGGTGGTCCTGGATTGGGATGATGGTTCTGTTCCAGAGACCCAGGCATTTTCTATCTTGTTGCTCAGCCATCCCTAGGGTATTGCTCTTATGTGCATGGTCCAAGATGGTTTCCACTTCATCTATATTGTCTCCCTTTGCACACATCACTTTTGCTCACAACTATTTAACAAAGCTTACCCTCATGGCCATGCCTAGCTGGGAAATATAGGTTATTATGGGCAGCCACACATCCCGCCAAACAGCAGAAATTCATTTACATGAGGGAAAAGGGAAAAACAGGACCTAGGTAGTTATCATTATACTCATTTTGCAGGTTATTTAACTGAGTTTCACTTACGTTAAGAAACCTTGCTAAGATCCACAGGCATCACTATAATATATTGCTTCTCTTTAATCCTCTGCTGTAACTGCTTCAGGCTTTGGGGTAAGCTGTTGCTGGCAAAATGGAGACACACAGTGCCAGGATTATACAATTCCACAATAAGTTCTATGCTCCATACATAAAGGGAAATAAGGCTCTGATGAACGACTATTAAAGCCAGAAAATTTTAGAGGCTCAAGAGCTCTCCCTTAGTAAAGGAAAATACAATTCTGATAGATAGAAAATACAAATCTGATAGTACAATTCGACTATGGGAAAAAACACAGCAAACAAAGCAGACAGGCTGGCAAAGTAGGCAAGACTGAGTGGGAGAAGTCAAATCACGGTCCCCCCTCAGCAATATGGTTTTAACCCTCCTCCTCACAGGAGGTGGTGTGGTCCCCTCAGTGAGCTGGGAGAGGATGTGAAAGTCAGGCCAGAGAAGAGCCCTGAATATCAGTGAGGGGTCTCAGCCAGGCTTTGCGGATCCTCTTTACTTCCTTGGTGTGGGGAATGATTGCATCCGTCATGTGTCAGTATTAAGTGAATAGAGTAGTAGGTGGCAGGAACGGAGAAGATCTCCAAATCAGAGACTTGGAGATTATATATGTAAAGAAAAAATGTCTTTTTACTCTTTTTTAAATCTTTTTTAAAAGAACATAAATAATGCATTACTACATTCCAACTGTTGGCATAACCATATATTTTTTCTTTTTTCCTTTTAAGTAACTAGATAAAATTTTTCTTTTAAATAACTAGATAAATGCCATATTATTGTTGGATAACTTATTTTTCGAAAAGTAGATTTGTTTTTGATCACTTTCTACAAGAATACACATAGCTCTACCTCATTCATTTATTGGCTGTACAGTATTTCCTAGAAAGAAAGCATTATGAGTCTTCACCTATTGGTGATGATTTAGATTATTTCCAATATTTCATTATTATCGATAGCACTTTAATCCCAGTAGAATGAAAAACTAAAATAGTTTTAAAGTATAAGATAATGATGAAGGAAAAAATTAACCTCTTATTATAGAAAATGTCAAACATGTAAAAAGAGAACATTTCAATTAATTCCAGGTGCCCATCTCTCAACTTTAACAAATAAATATCAACTCATGGCTAAACTTGTTTTCAATGTACCCCCACTCACTTCCCTCCACCCACAGATTATTTTGGAGGAAATCCCAGATACCATGTCATTTCATTTGTAAATATTTTGATATGTATATTTAAAATAGAAACTTTTCCAAATAGAACTGAAATATCATCGTAAAGAATTTTAAACGTAAACCCCTAATATAAGGAATCACTAGCCAATGGTGATATTTCCTCAACTGTTTTATAGTTTGTTTGAATCAAGATTTTTTTTTTTAATGGTCTATATCTTACAATTTGTTGACTTAGTTCTTAAGTCACCTTAGATACAGGTTAGAAAATTAAAAAAGAAAACTTTTAAAAGGCAACTTTCACAAACAAGATGCAAAATCCAAAAGTCATACAAGAAAAGATTGACAGGTTTTGCTATGAAAAACTTTAAATATCTGTATGACAAAAGACACCATCGACAAAATTAAAGGATAATGATTGACTAGGCCAGGGGTAGACAAACTTACTCTGTAAAGGGCCGGTTGTTAAATGCTTAAGTTTTTGCAGGCGTTATCATTGCTGTCACAACTACTCACCTCATGAAAGCAGCCGTAGATTAGATACACTTAAGCAAATGGATGTGGCTGTGTTCCAACAAAATTTCATTTATAGACCCTGAAATTTGGCTTTCATATGACCTTCATTGCCACAAAATATGCTTCTTTTGACTTCTTCCAGCCATTTAAAAATGTGAAAATCATTCCAAGCTCATAGGACATTTAAAAATAGGTAGCGGGTACATCCATACCTTGAAATACTACTCAGCAGTAAAAAGGTACAAACTGTTGATACACACGACTTGGACAGATCTCTAGGCCAGTACGCTGAGTGAAAAAGTCAACCTTGAAAGGTCACACACTGTATGGTTACATTTATATAACAAAGTCCTAATAATAAAATTATAGAAATGGAAAACATATTAGTGATTAGAGATTAGAGATGATTTTAGGGTGGGGCATGGTGTGATTACAAAAGGGTGACATGAGGGAGATATTTGAAGTGATGGACTAGTTCTGTATCTTGACTGAGGTGGTGATTATATGAATCCATAGACACATGCACACATTGTACGAATGTGAATTTCCTAGCTTTCAAATTGTACTATAATCATGAAAAGAATAATGATTAGGGAAAACTGGTGAAGGGTATATGGAACCCTTCAATAATATCTTTGCAACTTCATGTGAATCTATAATTATTTCAAAATAAAGAGTTAAAAACTATCAAACAATTATAAAGCAGAAGGTGTGCGAGATTTGGCTCATGGACTGTAGTTTGTCAACCTCTGAACTAAGAAAGAGAACAGCTGCAGTATTGGTAATAGGAAAAAATAAGCAGAATAAATAAAAATATACAAATCAATAAACAAATGACCAATAACTCATTTTTTAAAATGGACAAAGCATATAAGCAATTCACAAAGAAATATAAATGGCCAATAAAGATATTAAAAATGGTAAATAAATAAAACATATTAAATAAAAGTATACTATTTTCCTACGTATCAAAAATTTAAAAGATTAATATTATCAACTATTGGCAAGGTTACAGAGAAACAGATCATGTCATACATTGTTAGGAGGAGAATAAATCTGTGAATTAATTTTGGAAGGTAATGTGGTAGTTACTATCAAACATTTAAATAAGAATCCCTTTGGTCTATCAACTCCACATCTCAGAATTAATTCAATGGATATATTTATACAGGATAACAAAGAAATACATGAGGATGTTCACTGCAGTTTGGTTATTTTTTAAACAGCTTTATTGAGGTATAATTTACATACCATAAAATTAGCTCAATTTAAGAATACAAGTCAATGGTTTTTAGTATATTTACAGAGTTAAACAACCATTATCAAAATCCAGTTTTAGAACTTTTCCATCATCCCCCAAACACACTTCATGCCCATTTACAGTCACTCTATGTCCCCACTCTAAACCACATGCAGCCACTAATTTATTTTTTGTCTCTATCGACGTGCCTTTTCTAGTCATTTCCTATACGTGATGCACTTTAGTTTTAACTGGAACATGCCCAATATCCAAAAACATAAAACTTCTCTCACTAATGCTCCTGTACCTACTGTGGATATAATTTGAAATCATATTCAAATTTAGCTTAAATGCATGAAGAATACAGCTTTAATAAGGGGGAGACTGAAGGATACTAAATGGCATGTAAGGAATAGGTATTAACACATTTACATGTATACTGTCTCTCTTCAGAATTTAATAAGCAAAACCAGTTGAACTTTGTCACAGAGTAATGCCCAAGCTACTGCTATATTGTTCCCCATCCACAGGGTGATACAAAATTGATCTGTGTATTTTCAAAGCGGGGGTTTTGGCCCTTTGATAGAGCTCTATTATGGTGACAGTATTCCCATAATGACAAATGTCTAATGTACCCTAATGATTGTCTTATACACAGAAAGCTGTTATGCACTGATTACCAACTGCTGTTTATAATCTTTTGAATGCATTTTTCTGACGCTGAAAAAACGATGGAAAAAGTCACAAGAGAGGGAAAATGGAAAAGAAAGTGATCCATAAACAATGGGGCTTCGTACAGCTCCATGTGGCTTCATCAAGGCTTATGATTTCTGAGAAGCTCTGACAAGTTTCAGAAGCATCATAAATTTCTAGGCTTCACAGCATCAAAATAAATAGCAGCACTCCTATTTAATACATACACAGGTACCAGGGTTGTGGTAACATTTCATTTCCTGAGCCCTGTGCAGTCCTGGCCCGAGGGCCACTGCTGAGCCTGTTACACCCCAACCACAGCAACCATAGACCATCAGGCATCCTCATCAATCGGAGTTCAATTTTCCTGTGTGGAAACTGCTAGTTTCAATACTCAGAGCCATTTTCTGTTTTCTTTTTAATGATCAAATTATGCTTTCCAATATTTGAGCAGTTCGGTCCCTTGGGGCCATAATAGGTTATCAGTACCAGCTGATTGATTCATTGTGAAGGAACCCAGTGATAGGGTGCTCCCAAGTGGGGCCAGACTCTGAAACTCTATCTTCTTTCCAGAAAAACAAGACTGATAAGTGTAGGAAATCTTTTGATGCCTGCCCATCCTGTTTTAAATTTCTCAGAGGTTCCAAGGCTCAAGGAAGAAAGAATACACAACTCTGGTCATTTATGATTCTAATGGAAGGAAGGGATGCGTTGCTTTCCAATTCTAGATTTCAATCATTAATTCCTTCATTTCCTTCGACTGATAATTGTTAAGTGCTTGGTATGTGATGGCCATCATTCCAGGTGCTAGTGAACAAGAAGAAAAGGCCCCTGGACTCCTGGAGAAATTTAATAACAAGTAGAGCTTTATATGAACGGATTGCTGGTAGTGTTATGTCCTATGGAAAAGAATATGAAACATGGTGATGGCGTAGGAGAGCATGCTAGTTTTGAGAGGGAAATCAAGAAACATCGAGACCAGAACAATCAGAAGGAAGCAGTGAACAAAGTGGGAGAGCATTTCTCCTAGAAGATACACTTAAAAAAAGGCCTAATGATAGGATTGACATTTTCAAGAAACAGTAAGGTTCTTGTGATGGAGCATGATGAGCCAGTAGGAAAAGCCAGGAGATAAGAACTGAGAGTTCAGGCCTCAGTTCTCAGTGTGAATTTTACTCTCAGTCAAAGGCAAACCAATGGAGAATTAGAAGCAGTGTACTAACATGATCCAATTTATGTTTAAAAAGGTAACCCTGCATAGAGAATACATTAAACTGAGTGAAAATGACAGCACAGAGATCAAATACAAGGCACAAGTAATAGTCCAGAGAGAGAGGATGGTGGTTTGGAACAGAGTGCTGGTGATGCTGATGGAAGTAGGAGTGATAGCAATTCCATTAAAAATGAGTCAGGGATATTTCAAAGCATCTTAAAAAATATTTTTAAAAATTCATAATCTGAATTCTATCTGATACTCTATGACTTTTCATAGCATACCAATGTAAATATTCTTTGAAAGTAAGCACATACTTTCCTAGAAGGAGAATAAATAATTGAGTATACTGAATTTCCAAGGCTATGTGATGTCCTGGTAATATACTTTAACTGTTCTACCCCAAACAGTGAAAGTATATAAATGGCATATGCAAGCCCTTAAAGAAATGTTTGACAATTAAGAGAATGGCTTTAAATAATTGATCTGTGCCTCAGATATTTAAATCATAGTAGTCATTCAAATGTGATGGAAAGCAATTCAGTTTAACATGTATTTTGCTGTATGTAGCTTTACATTAGGTTCTGGAAATGCAAAATTAAATAAGTGATAAATTTTTCTTATAAGAATGGTAGTCTTGGCATATTGGTAATGGTAATGATGATGATTCATTTTTGTAATGATGATGGCAATTGAAGAAAACTTTTATAATGTAAAGATTCCCAAATTCTTTCTTCATTCTAGGTAAGTCCCCTAATTCTTAGTTTAAACCATTCTATTCCCAGAACTGTTATAATGCTGTTTAGTAGGGAATCTGCTTTCCATAAAGAGGTTTGGTTTGTCCTGGTTCTTGGCAGGTAACCTCTACATCATTAGAATTTTTTTTTTTTGACTTTGTAATAATATTACATTAAAAATATATATGTGAGGTCCCATTCAACCCCCCCCCCACCCCCCCTCTCCCCCCCCCCAACAACACTCGTTCCCATCATCATGACACATCCATTGGATTTGGTAAGTACATCTTTGGGCACCTCTGCACCTCATAGACAATGGTCCACATCATGGCCCATACTCTCCTCCATTCCATCCAGTGGGCCCTGTGAGGATTTACAGTGTCCGGTGATTACCTCTGAAGCACCATCCAGGGCAGCTCCATGTCCCAAAGACGCCTCCACCTCTCATCTCTTCCTGCCTTTCCCCATACCCATCGTCCACTATGTCCACTTTTCCCAATCCAGTGCCACCTCTTCTATGTGGACATTGGATTGGTTGTGTCCATTGCACCTCTATGTCAAGAGGAGGCTCAGATTCCACATGGATGCTGGATGCAATCCTCCCATTTTCAGTTGTAATCACTCTAGGCTCCATGGTGTGGTAGTTGTCCTTCTTCAACTCCATCTTAGCTGAGTGTGGTAAGTCCAACAGATCAGATTGTAGGTGCTGGAGTCTGTTGAGGCTCAGGACCTGGCTATCACATTGTCAGTCCAGAGATTCAAATCCCCTAAATATATCTTAAACCCCAACATTAATTGCACCTCCAGCACATTAGCATGAAAGTCTTATGAAGGGAGATCCCATTTGAGTCCAGATTCATCACACATAAACACCATTTCCAAAGAGGGGCCATCTGCCCTGGTAGTTAACCCCATCGGCCATGACCATAACTCCCAAACATCATTAGAATTTCCAAGTGATAGTATTCTCTTTTTTTGTTCAGGGTGCCCCCCTTCCCCACACCACCATTCCTAATAGTTTATGTTACCAACATGACTCAGAGTAGGAGTGGCTATGCCAGAAGGACACACCATGTGGTTAGAGAGTTGGGACTTTGAGTCACATAATATCAGCCAACCTCCAGGGAGTGGAGTTATATTAAAGATTGAGTTCAACTAGGTGGGCATATTGATTCAAGCAATCATGCCTACATAATGAAACATAATGAAAAGCCAATAAAGCCTGCCTGAAGCCCAGGCAGGGTTCCCTGATTGGTAATGAACACAGAGGTGTTTCTGAACTTCATAAGTTAGATAAGACCTGCTGGCTGAATTCTTGTCACATTATTTGACTTTGAATAGATTTCTTTCTAGAAGCATACACTGGATCTATCTGTGTGGGACTAATCTGACCAAGGAAATTACTCATGTTTTTCCCCATATTAACTCATGAAGACCCTAACTTTTCAGATCAGGAAAAATGGTCTAAGGTATCCCTCACCAAACTTGGCTGTGGTTCTTTCTAGGGAATTTTACGATAACACAACTTCCCTGGCTCTATTCTAAGTCTAACTAAATCAGAAAATGATTCCACAGTGATTCCAATGTTAGACACATTAATTCAACTTGACTTTTGCTGCATCAAATTTAGGAGTAGAGATATGCTTAATAGTAAAATAAGTGACATTTGCTACTTGTTCTGAAGATTTGAAAAATGCTTTCTTTAACATCTCCCCAAAAATCTGAGAGGTAGGCAGGAAAAGTGTTATAAACCCCATTTTATAGGTGAAGTCTATAGTAACCCAAGCCAAAGTTGCTGACTTCACAATGTTCATAACCTGCCAGTGAAGAGAGACCAGCAGTAACAATAAGAAGTGAGAAGTGCTGTCTGGGTCTAGGAGGGAGCACATGGCAGGTGCAGCTAACCTAGCCTGGGCTTCAGACTTGAAGGATAAATAGAAATTAGAGAGCAGTACTTTCCCCATGGCGAGACAGACAAAATTTGGGAAGTATCAAGATGAGAGAGTATGAGAAGAGTTTAAGAAGCTGAAGTTGCAGGGAGAAAAGTGGTAAAAGTGAGACTGAAGAGATAGGCAGGAGCCAGTAAGTTATGTTAAATATATTGAGACTGTAGGGACAATGGGGCTCAGTTAAAGGATTCCAATCAGGGAAGTGATCTGATGAGGTTTAGTCTTCCACAGCTCACTTTGGGTATAGGGTGGATAATGAAGTAGAAGAGATTGAAGCTGGAAGGAGGGACACCAGTTAAGAGATGATCAGAATTCCAGAGGAGAGACGATCATGTCTATACAACCACAATGGTGGGAGTGGAGAGAAGAGATATTTATGTGGTGGAATCTATAGTATTTGAATCTACAGTAACTGAATGGATGCAAAGGATAAAAGAGATAGAGGAGTCCAGGACAATCACCTTTGTTTTCAGTTTGGGCAATTAGGTGGCTGGTAGTGTCATGAAATGAGACAGAGATCAGTATGAGCTGGCAGGGATGTTGTCTAATATGGACATAGTAAATGTGTATTTTGAATATCAATATCCAGAAGAAGATACATAAGTAAGGATGGATATAAAACATGTAAAATTACACCAAAAATATATAGGGGCTGATAGGCTAAAATGTAAATCATAATGTAAAACATAGGATAACTAAAAATTTAGAAAACGTATAAACCATAATGTAAACACAAATGTTACCTTGTTTGAAAGCTACTGTCTCAATATCTGTACATCAGTTTCAGTAAATACGGTATGAATATGTTAAAAGATTATTGCTGTGGAAGGGAAAAGGTTTTATGTTGGATATGTGGGAGTACTGTATATTGTATATATGAATTACTTGATCTAAAACTCTTGTGAAGATAAGCTTAATAAATAGAAAAAAAGAAAAGAAAAAGATAGGATGTAGAATTTTTCCAAATTAATATGTATTCTATATCTAACCTTTAAACTCATTGCTGTATTCCATTTTACTATTAAGGGAACCTGGCAATATATTGGGCTTCACTTTTCAGGAAGTTTTGGATCACAGAGTGGTTCAACAATGGCAGCGGAGGAATACTGGTATGGGATGTTATTGACAGGGGACATATGGTTGACAGGGAGTTCTCCAGGGCATATATCCAGGGTACATAAAAATGTTTGGATATTTTCAAAGTGGATACAATTAAAAACAACAACTGAGGGAGTGCTGACTTCCTAGCCAGGGGAGCTCTATCACAGTCCCTAAAGGAACAGCAACAATCCCCCAAGTGCAATGGCAAAGACCAAAAAGGAATGAAGGTCCAACAATGAGCCCCTAATACTAATGACTATGCTTGTGAGCCTGTGCACCTGAAATAAGAACAAGGCCTAGAGCAGCAGTGTGCCTAAGAGTTCCCTCCTGAGAGCCTCTGTGTTGCTCAAATGTGGCCAGTCTCAAAGCCAAACTCAGCATGTAAATGCATTGTCTTCCCCCCAGCATGGGACATGACTCCCAGGGATGAGCCTCCCTTGTGCCGAGGGAACACTACCAAGTACCAGCTGATGACGTAACTAGAAAATGACCTTGAATAAAAGGTTCAACTCAGACCAGCAGAATATCCCTGTCTACATATAATAACAGGAGTTAAAAATGCTTTTTGACCTAAATCAAGGGGGAAATGGAAAGGACAAATGAGTTTATATGGCATGAGTCTCTAAAAAAGAGCCTGGAGGTTATCAGAGGGGTTGCCCTTATGCACACCTGAGCAGAGTCTCAGAGACAGATAAAGTAGATACAACCCCAGGTATTGGTTCTTCTGAGGGCTACAGAGACCCACAGGTTTTATGGTCATGGCAGATGGATTTCACTGCCACATCAGCTGGCCCTTCTTTGGAGTTGGTGTTTCTGTGTGATGGAGCTGGACTCAGATGTGATCTCTTTTCACAAGCCTTTCCTGTTACTTTTACCAGAACTGTAGTTGGTGCTGGGGTTTAAGATATATCTAGGGGATCTGAATCTTTGGACTGACCTTATAATAGCCAGACCCTGAGCCTCAACAGACTTCAGCTCCTACACTCTGGTTTATTGGACTTACCCCACTCAGCCTACATGGAGTTGAAGAATGTCAACCACCACACCATGGAGCCAAGAGTGCCTACAACTGAAAGCAGGAGGATTGCATCCAGCAACCATGTGGAATCTAAGCCCCCTCTTGACATAGATGTGGAATGGACACAACCAAGCCAAGGTCCACAGGAAGGAGGAATACAGTAAGGATTAGAGTGGACTTACTGATATTCTATTCATGAACTATTTTGGTTAGTAATCGAGAAAATGTGGCATTGGTGTGGAAAAAGTGGCCATGGTGGCTGCTGGATGTGGGGAATGGGAGGAAGAGATGAGATGTGGAGGCGTTTTCGGGACTTGGAGTTGTCCTGGGTGGTGCTGCAGGGACAATTACCGGACATTGTATGTCCTCCCATGGCCCACTGGATGTAACGTGGGAGATTGTGGGCTATGATATGGACCATTGACCATGAGGTGCAGCGATGCTCAGAGATGTATTCACCAAATGCAGTGAATATGTCATGATGATGGAGGAGAATGTTGCTATGGGGGGAGTAGTGGGATGAGGGGGGTGGGGGTACATGGGGACCTCATATTTTTTGAATGTAATATATTTTTTTTAATTTAAAAATGAATTAATTAATTAATTTAAAAAATAAGTGTTATGGGTCTGAAATTTAGGAAAAGAGATAAAAAAGGAGGTAAAGATGTGAGAGTCAGACATGGAGGCCGTGGAGTAGATGAATGAGAAGAGTGGGTAACTTGTACCCAGAGAAAGTAAAAATGCACACTGAATCTGGGGTCATAACCAAGGTATTCTGATTCTTGGTACAGTAGTTTTGCCTAAAGACACTGGTCAGAAGGGAGGGCAGTACTATTATACACCCTCAAGTCTGGCAGCAGATAGCAGTCTGAACCCCATCTTAAGCCATTTATAAGCCAAGGGACATTGGCCAAGTGACCTGGTCTCTTTATGCTTTACTTTCTTAAAGAATGGTATGCAAATAATAATACCAGCCTCACGGGTGTGGTGGATATTAAACGAGAAAGCATATATAGAGTATTCAACTTAGTGCCTGACACATAGTAAGGACTCAATAAATAGCAGGCAAGGTTTCTTTGAAGATCATTACACATAGATTATGTCAAAGGATATTAATTTTAATACTTAAATTTAGTCAACTTGTCATTTTTAATATTCATTAAATGTTCAATTTTAATTTAAATAAATCGTCATTTTTCCTTTAAATAGTAGTTATTCTATTGGGAATTGGTTGGCCAAAGATCAAACTTGATTTGGCTAGAGATGACAATTTTTGTTCTGTTTTGGAGTAGCTCTTCCTAAGGTTGAGAAAGACAAAAGAATCACATACAAACACACACTTATTTCCATTAGGGAGCAATTGGTATTTTATAAAAAGAAAATTCTCTATAAAGAATAGCATACCATATCTGGAGGGAAGATATGGACAGTATTGTTGAATCTATTTTGGGGAAGAAAGATCCCATACAGAAAGAATGTGATAAATATGCTAAGTTTATACAATATGTGCTTGGTGATAAATATTCTCAGCATGTACTTCAGTAATTCTCTCATCAAAGCAGCCTTGTTACCCCACCATCAGCAGATACTGATAATTAATCAACTGAAATGAATCTTTACAGAATAAACAAATCTGTTATACATGAATGATGATTATGTTTTTTTTTCATAACTTATTCATGCCAATGTTATGAAGACTTTTTCCTTAGGGAATGAAATCTTTTTGGTGAGACCTCTTCTTAGATTTCCTGGCAGTCAGTGGTAGTTCAGCCACAGTCAGTGGATGTAGTTTATTATAGGGCATATATAGGGGTTGTGGGTTGTTCTTTCACTTCATTCAAGGAGGAAGAGAATTGGGACCTCATTCTATTTCCTATGCACTTGCAGTGTTGTTGGCAGAGCAGAGATGGTTTGCCTAGACTACACTCATGAAAGTGAACATGACAGCTATTGTATCCAGAGAGGAACAGACAATTGTACTGATAAATCTCTGCATAAGCTGCTTTGCAATTTATGCACACAATTACCCTCTGGCCAAGGAATACGGAAAGGAAGCAGAATACACCAGACAAAAACAGGCCTCGGGTTAGTCCTAAAGCAAAGAACATTGGTCCAATGAATAAAACATACAGATATACTCGAGTTTCTAAACTAAAGTCATCATCATATGGGTCTCTTGCATTTTAACATGTCTTGTGAGCAGAGGTTCTGACAGTCTTTACTCTGAATTATCTTACAAGGATGTTTATTTAGCAAGACAGAGATAATGTCTTGCTCCCAAACATAGGACAGGCTTGCATATTGCCCATTATAAGAGATTCAGGTTCCCTAAGCTCAAGATTCTTCTTCTGTAACGCAACTCACTGCATGTGCACATATCATCTTGCCTTCTTTTTGTTGCCCTGTGGGAACCGGGGCTTGGTGAACCAGAGATGACACTCTGGTTATTGCTACTGCTGTAAGAAACTATCCTTTGTCTCTGACCCTGATGTCCTAAGTCTTCTGCATCCATAAAACTTCTGCATCATAAAACCGTAGCAGGCTCACTGTCGAGTATTTATTGTGAGTTATTCTGACTTTTATGTCCTATGATTTAAAAATTCATCTTTGTTGTTCTAGTCTCTCTAAAATGAAATTTAGGACAGAAAGAATTAATCTGTAGTCAATAAAGAGGGAAGAAAATGATATTGAAAGCCAAACAGTTGCAGAATGGGTATAGCTCAGTGACTGAGCCCCTGCTTTGTATGTATGAGCTCCTGGGTTCATTTCCTGGTACCTCCTAAAGGAAAAGAAAAAAGGAAGAAAGCTATATAGCCAGAGCATGTTCTAAATCACCCAAAGTTCAGAAAATTAGAAAATACTTGTCTCTCTCTCTCTCTCTCTCTCTCTCTCTCTCTATATATATATATATATATTTTTTTTTTTTTTTGGAGTTACCAGGAAATGAACTCAGGATCTCATACCTGGGAAGCAGGCTCAACCACTGAGCTACAGTTGCTCCCCAATGAGAGTCAGCGTTTTCATTTGTTTTTTGTTTTGTTTTTAGGAGGTACCAGGGATTGAACCCAGGACCTCGTACATGGGGAGGAAACACTTAACCACTTAAGTTATCTCTGTTCCCCTTGCCTATGTTTTAATGACAGAAAAGGAAGAAAAAAATAGAATAATTTTTCCTAAAGTTTCAGATATAAAATTTCAGAGTAGAAAGAGAATTTAAAAATGAATTGATCCAGATAACTCCCTACATTAAAAAACATAAGTCATCCGGTTTTCTTGTTGATTTATTTTACATTCCCAACAACAGCTCTTATAAACCTCTTCATCCTTCCTCAGAAACTCAGAACAAATTTGATGTACAAAGATATTTTATTTATAATAGAGAAAAATGGTAAATACTTAAACACCATCCATTAGAGAATGGCTGAAATGTTGGTAAGTTCTTTTGATGCAATATTAGGTAGCCATTCATAACTATGTTTTCCAAGAATACTTGATGACATGGGAAAATGCTTAGGACACATTTTTAAGAGAAACTGTAAGATGCAAAAATTATGCTAACCCAGTAATATAACACATCATTATAACACACACTCATGCATACAAAGAAAATAACTGCAAGAAAAATACTTTAAAATACTGATGTAAATATAGTTTAGGAGAGTATGGATGGTATTTTTATCTTAATACTTTTCTATACTGTCAAATTTTTTCATTACCTAATTAGAAAATATTTTAAAATTATCCCTTATGTAATAAAATCAAATTCCTATTCCTAAATAATTTCCACAGAGATGAGAATGTTAAATGACAGGTTTCCCCCTTTCCTTAGTGAGCACTGTGCAATGCAGTTTGGAGAAATGGATGTAATAAAATCTGATCTGTTTCCTCAGCTTTCTACCCAATTTATTATACCCTGTCCCCATGGAAAGTCATATATCCTGAAAATCTCTAGAATTTTTACTTCCAGTGACTCTAGCCAGATCCCTGGCATATGGAACTTTTCTTAGTCTGCTGCTTAACAGTACAATAGAGTCCAATCAGAGAATACACTGGGCAAAGAGTCTTCTTGACTCATTCCATCTCTTCCATCAATCTCCCCATTTGCTGTATTAACTTTCCTACCCTCTCCATACATAGAGGGACAGGTGTAGGGAGCCACCCGCTGTGAGACCTATCTACAGCCTCCCACAACATGGCGGATTTCACAACATGGTGGAGTTCACAAATCTGCCCTGTCATTTCCTTATTCTTCTCCTCCCTGCTTCTTTGTTCTCCCCCTCCCGCCACTACTCAGGTGACCACAGCAATACGCATGCCCAAGGCACGAAACTCCGCAGACCCGGTGCAACTGTCGGCCAATCCCCTCCTTGGACGTCTGCCACCCACAAGACCAGCCTATCACCTATGTACATGTTCCCTTCCCTCTCTATATATCCCCGTGTTTTATCCCCAATAACCGAGACTTGATCAGAATCCTGTCTTGTCTCCATTCTTCTCTTGACTCCTGCCCCACCCTGCTTCTTCCCACAGGTCCCTGGACTCGCCCCCGCCGGACCGGAGCAGACAGGCACACATATATACACATTACCTCTAGCTCTAGAGTGTTCATGATCTGGTGGCAATATAATGTGAGCTGTACATGTACCTTAAAATTTTCTAGTAGCCATATTAAAAAAATTAAAAGACACAGCTGAAATTAACTTAATATCTAACCAATATAAAATTATTGAATTATATTTTACATTCTTTTTTTCTTCATACTAAAAATTCAGTATGTATTTTATATTTTCAGCATACCTCAATTCAAATTAGCCACCTTTCAAGTGCTCAATGGCCATACATGGCCAGAGGTTGCCATATTGGACAGCACAGATCTGGGGAGAACATTTCCCTTCACAACTTCTGTTCCATGTCCCACTAACCTGGAACTTTGCCAAATGTAAATGACCAGTGTTGGATCTCTGGGTTGGCTCTACTAGGATACCTATCTAGATTTGGCTGGAGGATTTGGGGTAAATTGCCCACAGTCCAGTTTCTGGCTGATGAATGCTGTCGGGATGGGTGATGGGATCAAGTGGGTGGCTGTCTTGCCCCTTACTAAAGGACAGTTTGCAACTTAAGTCCACCACTGTCCTTACTATATACCACCCATCCTTCCCAAAGTGAATGACTTCCTATTACACCTCCTGTCTGAAGTTGGCTGGTTGCCCCACTGACTGTCTAAGTGAATAAAGGAGAAGAAAATAGAATGTTAGTATTTGACTGAACCTCTTTAAAAAGAAGTGTACTCATTTCATTAATGAAGAAACTGAGTGTTAAGGAGGGAAAGTGATTTGCTCACAGTTACAGAGTGGGTAAGTGGCAGAATTCGACCTGGAATCCTGGTCCCGGCTCTCAGTCCATGACACCAAGTGTCTGAGTCACTTATTTCTGACAATATTGATAGAACTAATGTATTGGTTCATTTATCAACAGAAAGCCCCAGGATTTACTCCAGAATTACAGGCTTTTTACTTTCACTATATAGGCTCAGTCTCCAATTCTGACGTCATCTCTTAACACCAAAACCAAATAAGCACGTTTAAAAATAATTATGTGAAAAGTGCTGAAAGGGAAAGAAACAGGACACAGAGATAGAAAGAGAATAACAAGGAGGCTCCTACTTTGGAAAGGGAAGGTGGGAAGACTGTGAGAATGAATATGTGGGAAAGGGGCAGGGAGCGAGACAGGCAATGCTCTAGGAACTGAGAAGAGCAGGTGCAGAGTTGCCTGTAGTGTGTGTGTGCTTGGGGCGGTGGGGCCCTGTGAGTGAGTGCAACTTATGTGGAGTCTTATAGAGAAAAGCTACACTTTCAGCTAGAGTTTGACTGGATTTCCCTGCCTCTTTTAATATATGCTGTTTCATTTTAATCTTAAATTTTGAAGTTAAAAGATCTTCTTTGCTGCATTATGACCTAAAACAAATGAGCTCTGCTACCTGCAAATGTCCTTTGAGGTTTAACGTGCTTGCTTCTGCTTCTAGCAGTGGATCCTAATGGACTCGGATGGTAACAGCAGGAAGTACGTTAAGGCTCTGCAAAGGCTATTGGCCCTGAGGCGGCAACTGTGATTGTGTCTAACTGACAAGTTCCTATGGGAATAGTCTGGTGCAGTATCTTCAAATCAGGAAGCTAGAGCTAACACTAATTGGTTCTTCTTAAATACTCAAGTACTTTCATGCTCTCCATCTTATCCTAGTTTAAATTTTCAGCTTCAAAAGTAGATCTTTCAAATTCTTCTGAATTGAACTATCCTTCTACCTTCTGTATTTCTTTACCTTTGAAGATTAAAAGAGCTTCTAGGGAAGTGGATTTGGCTCAACTGATACGAGTGTCCACTTACCATATGGGAGGTCCAGGGTTCAAACCCAAGGCCTCCTGACCCATGTGATGAGCTGGCCCATGTGCAGTGCTGATGCACACAAGGAGTGCCATGCCACGCAGGGGTGTCCCCCACTTAGGGGACCCCACATGCAAGGAGTCCACCCCACTAGGAGAACCACCTGCGTGGAAAAAGTGCAGCCTGGCCAGGAGTGGTACTGCACACACAGAAAGCTGATGCAGCAAGCTGATGCAACAAAAAGAGACACAGATTCCTGGTGCTGTTGACAAGAATGCAAGTGGACACAGAACACACAATGAATGAACGGACACAGAGAACAGACAATGGGGAGGGGGGAAGAGGAAAGAAATAAATTTTTTAAAAAAAGAGCTTCTGGATGTATTAGTATTAGATGACAGTGCAAAGTCCCTTCTGAAGTATCCTGAGATAGCAATAGGCAGTCAAGGCCCAAATGGTCTGCATTTGCATAATAGAAAACTAGAAAATTAGAGCTGGAAGGAATCTCAGACAACAGCTGCTCTGAGTCTCTCATTCTAGTATTATTATTACTATTTATAATTTATTCCTATGTGCCAAGTAATTTATATGCATTAAATTCTATACTTGTAGCAATCTTGCAAAATGAGTATTTTTATATATTTTTCAGTTATAGTTTTAGTTTTTTAAAGAGGTACCAGGGATTGAACGCAGGACCGCATATATGGGAAGCAGGCGCTCAACCACTGAGCTATATCAGCTTCCCAAAGAGAGCTGTTTTTCTTCATTTGTTTTTTGTTTGTTTGTTTGTTTGTTTGTTTTTAGGAGGTACTGGGGATAGAACCCAGGAAGTTAATAACTGACCAAGGGTTGCACAGCAGTAAGTGACAGGGCGAGTCTGGTTTCTAACTCACCATGCTAGCTGAGGCTAGTTAGACAGACAGATAGGTTAATGGGGAAATAATAATAGAACTGGTGGTAAAATCTACTTACCGCATCTAGTTCCCTTTTTCCTACACCATGATTAGCTGTAAAGAAGAATGCAAAAGGGAGGCATAATATTTAAATAGGTTTAAAAACTAAAAACATAGGTCTCCATTTTAGAAAGGTTGTTCTACTGACCATCTAATTTATTTAAAAATCCTGAGGCTCCTGATAAAGAGTTTTGGGAACTTTTGCAAAAGAAATGACTTGTAGCAAAAATGCTCCACACTGCAGGATTGCCAGGACCCTAGGAGCTTGCTGTATGCCTCAGTAGGTGCTGCTCTTTCTTGCTGGTCAGATGTTGGGCTGCTGAAGCACCTGCATGTGCTTGTTGACACTGAGGCACTGAGAACTGGGTGGCCTACTTGCTACTGCCTTGAGTACTGGTCCCAGGCAGCCTTACCAGGCTTGTAAACATAGCCTTGTACTTGGTGCAAAACCGTGGTACTCTAGTTCTGCGCCATAGAAACTGGACTTCACTTATTTAAAGTCTCTTGACCTCATTTGTCTGAGTTTAAAATTATTGGGATTATGAGATTCTAGTTGATGGCACCAAATATTATACTCTAAGAACTAGTGCTTCTCTGTGATATATTTCTTGCACCAGTGGTGACATTTCAGAACAAAAGTGTTGTAGGCACAAGAGCCTGGTGAGCCCTGTGGTGTAGGAGTTTATGTTTTTAATAGATTCCTTAAACAAATATTCACTGAATGCCTAGAATGTGCCAGATAGTGTTACAGACACTGGGAATATGGCAATGAGTCAAAAAGAGAGGCCATCCATGCTTTCATTCCACTGGGGGAAGCAGACAATCAATTAATCAATAAAATAAGTAAGTAGATGATAGCTAGACATCCAGACAAAAAGTTAATGTCAGGTAATGATAGGGGTAGAAGGAAATCCCAAGGGGCAGGTGAATAGAATGGGGGCAGAAGTCCCTGATATAGTGACATGCGGCAGAGACCTGCATGATGGGTCTGAGAATGTGCTGAGGCCCAGGACTATGTTTTATCTTTGTTTCTGTGCCAGGGTCTAGTCCTTATAATGTTAGGCAGGACAATTCCTTATTAGAATATGAGACCATATATATAAAATCCCATGACTAGTGGTCAGAATCAGCTAATCTGTCCACTCTTACTGAAGAGAATTTTGTGCTTGTGGGAAGTACAGCAATTATAAAACTCAGCTAAGAGTTTTGTGGGGGGATAGTATGTGCCCCCTGTCCACTCAGTGCCAATTTAAGATACTTTCACCAGTAAATCTTTCCATCGAGGGACATGAATTGAAATCGGAAATTTATATTTGTCCCAACATGTATACTGATTATCAGATTTTAGAGGTTCTCTTTGCCATATGCAAAATTCTGTGTAATTTGAGTGCTTGTAAATTTAATAATTTACCACTGAATTTGGGTAATTGGTTATTGACCAGAAAACTATGATGAATTAACATTATAAAACTAATAATCATGATTACTTTCCTCCAGCAGATCCCTGGTAGCTGTTATTATGGCTCCCACTTCCATTTTGGGGTAACTTTCAATGTTCACATTTTGCATTTGGTGAAAGTAAGAGCCCATCTGTGTCCTGCTGAGGGTGAGGCAAGTGTTCATGTGATTACGTACCTGCTCTCCTCTCTTCTCAGGGATTAGCTGTTAAAGGCCTGTTCACAGAGCATATCACAAGACTTCGGAGATTTGTTTTCATTGGCACTTTCTCAAGGTGTGTTATATTATATTTCCTTGTCCTGGCTCACTTCCTTTCTCCTCTTCCTTCCCTCTTAACTCCAAAAATGCTGACACAGCTTTTTCCTTAGGATCTAAGAAGCCAGGTTATATCCATCTGACCAACATTTAGCCCATTCTCAGGGAAGACTTGCCATGCTTGGTCTAACACAGAAGCAGAATTCCAAAGGCAAATGACTGCCACATACTGCCGAAATTTAACATGGCCCGTATTCATTGTTACAGATCTTTTAGAACAATTTCAATGCCCCTGGAGTGCCCATGTTCTATCTATTCTATTCCTCCCTCCCCCTCCCTTCAGGACCCACTGACCTGTCCTCCCCTATTAGACAATGCCTATACTCTCAAGAGACTGCCACCCCTCTATTTGAGAACACAGGACTCTCCAGGATGTGAGTCCAACACCTTTCCATTCATTGTGTGGGTCTCCACCCACTGCAGGATCCCACTGACTGCCACAATAAATGTTGCCTCAAATAGCTGGGTTCTGAGGGCTCTGGAGAAATCGAGACACTATAGTCAGGGCTGACAGCTCAGGAATTTGGTGACCTGCCAGTGGCCACACTTTGGAATTTATGCTCCCCAGCGTGAGAGTTGGACTCAGTTGTGGTCTCCCTACACGTGGCTCTTCTGTCCCTTCTATTTGAATCTATAGTTAATGCTAGAGTTGATAGGTTTATGTCCAAGAGACTTAAATCTTTGGGCTTTCCATGTGCCAGTCAGGCACTGAATCTCAACAGCACTGCGACACCTACTCTCCAGTTCACTGGACTTGCCCAGGACAACTAACAAGAAGATGGTGATGGACAACCACCATCCCAAGGAACAGACAGCGCCTACAACTTCAAGCAAGATAGTCCCATCCATCTGCCCCATGGGATCTGAGACCCCTCCCAATTAGAGGTGGAGAGGGCATCACCATTCCAGAATCCTCAGGATTGGGGAATGAAAGATGGACTAGAGTTGATTTACTGGTATTCTACAATAGACTTATTGTTATTCTACAAATGGAAGAACTTTTTTCATTGATGTGGAGGCAGTGGTCCCTGGAGGTTCTGAGAGGAGGGAGAAGGAAAAATAGGTGTAATATGGGGGCATTTCAGAATATTGGAATTGTCCTGAATGACACTGTGACAGATACAGGTCATTATATATCTTTTCATAACTTACAAAATTGTGTGGGAGACAGTTTAAACTATAAAGTAAAATATGCTCCACACTTAGTGGCAATGCTTCAATATGTGCCCATCAATTTTAACAAGTGTACCACACTAATAAAGGATGTTGTTAATATGTGAAAATGTGGGAGGGGTAGGGGGTGAGGCATATGGGAATCCTCTATGTTTTTTTGAAACATTTATGTAATCTAAGTATCTTTTTAAAAATTATTTTTAAGTATATTATATATATAAAATAAGTATTGGGCTTTGATAGTAGTCCTCGTCCTGTGCCCACCAGTCAGAAACCTGGAAAAAGATTACCCTTTCTCCTCTTAGCCCTGATTCTTCTATGTATTTCATTTACGTATAATTATCTGCAGTCCTCACCCTTTCTTACCCTTACATACTTGTAATTATATTTCTCAATGACTTCACCAAAGGGTTTTTTTTTCCCCCTGGGCTGCTACTTAGATTAAGTGAACTGTGACTCAGGGCTGGGAAAAGTCTTCACTTGTGTTTGATAAAATGAAAATTGACCTGAAGTAGCTTTTTTAAAATTTTAGTCTGTGAAGTAAGGCTTTCATCTGCTTGCATTACTTAAAAAACAAACAAAATAAAACAAAAACAAAAACAAAAACAAAAATAAAAATGACTACAACAGAAGGGCTGTGTTCTGGAGTTGCTAAACCTTAGCTCAAGGTCAGAACTTGGGAACTCCTCATTTACATGGTGCTCCTTTTACTCTGTCCTTTGCCAGCCCCGGCATTACCTTTGCAAAACGCAATCCACACAACAGGTCATTGTTGTAATGGCAGTTACCTGCCTAACATTTTCTATAGGCTCTGTGCTTTGCAAGTATTCTTCCTGCATAATCTTTCTGGTAGAAAAATCTGGTCAGCATGCATGCTGGGATGGCAGTGCTGCCTTTTGTTTGCTTGTTTTTAATAGAGCTGAGGAAGATCTGATAGAGAGGAGCATGACCAAAGGGCATCTACAAGGCATGGGTGCTCTGGGAAAGATCAAAGCTTGGGGAGCATTACACTGCTCATTGCCAAACTCCTGGGGCTCAAGCTCATGCTCAGGTTGTGTGCACTGCTAGTCCATGAGCTTTCCCCATGATCTGGGTTGGCTGCTCTTCCAGCAGGTCAGGCTACAAAACACAGGTGGCCTTGGGATCTCTTCAGTCAAAACTCAGTGCCAGCTATTTTTTTAAAAAATATTTTTAATATTTATTTCCCTTCCCCCTTGCTGCTTGCTTACTGTCTGCTCTCTGTGTCCATTCACTGAGCATTCTTCTACGTCTGCTTGTCTCCCTTCGTTGTGTCATCTTGCTGCGCCACTCTCCGTGGGCGCAGGCCAGTTTGCCTTCACAAGGAGGTCCTAGGATGCGAACCCAGGGCCTCCCATATGGGAGCTCAATCAATTGAACCACAACTGCTTCCCAGTGCCAGCTACTTTTAATGGAAATACCGCTAAATGGTAGAGAAGAGGGTAGTCTGGGGAGAGAGAGAGAAGGGGCACAGATGAGACAAGTCACTTAGTAAGGAGGAAACTTAAGCCTATGAGGACAAGACAAATAGCAGTAGGAAAAGAGGCAGGTGCCCAGCGAGTTTATCTTCCCAGATGATGTTTCACACCATGCTCTTGTTTAAAGGTGATGGGGTATCAAGGAACATCTTTGACTTTTCTATTTTGGAGCTCATGACAGTTTACCTGTTTGGAAATGTTATATGTGGGGGAATTCTAGAATGAAAAGAGAAGCTTAATTAACTGAGTATGACTCCAACTGGTAGTTGAAATAGATTTTCACAATATGTGTACATTGCATGGAAGGCTGAATAAAGGCCTGCAAAAGATGTCTACATTCTAAGTGCTGAAACCTGCAAATGTTACCTTTTACGGCAAAGATATTGCAGATGTGATTAAATGAAGGATCTTGAGGTTATCGTGGATTATCCAGGTGGGTCCTGAATGCAATCACAAGTGTCCTTCTAAGAAGGGCTCAGAGGCCAGTTACAGACAGAAAAGGCCATGTGAGGGAAGCAGAGACAGATGGAGAAGCTACTACAGTCGTGGCTTTGAGGATGAAGAAAGGACCCTGAACCATGGGAGGAGAGGAATGCAGCATGAGACAACGCAAAAGGCAAGTGGATAGATTCCCTCCTAAAGCCTCTGGAGGGAGGGCAGCCCTGCCCACATTTTGGTTTTAGCCCTGTAAACTCTTTTTAGACTTCTGGTGTCCAGAACTTTAAGAAAATAAATTTCTGTTGTTTCAATCCACAAAGTGTGTGGTAATTTGTAACAACAGTCATAAGAAACTAATATAATAAAGGAATGATTCCTTTTATTTAAAATTTAAAACATAACTCTATTTCCCCCCCTCCCACACAGCAAGAGTCGAAAAAAGTACAGCAAAATGTTAACAGTGGCTAACTCTGGTGGTAGGATTATGAATGATGTTTTTGTCATTATTATGATTTCCTGAACTTCCCAAGATTTCAAGAAAAAATATCATAGAATCTTGAGGGATTCTTTTTCAATTGAAAAATATTTAATATTATAAAAAGAGAACTTCAGCGATGCCTTTAAAAGTAAGTATGCTCCATATGTCATGATTTTGTGTGCATGAGGTTACTTTTTCTCTGCACCTTTTAAAACCCCTTTGTGGCACCCAGGGTTACCCTTTCACTTGAGCTTTAGACCTATCCCCGGCTACACTTTTCCCCATCTGTTATCCTGTTTTACCTTCTGTCTTACTCTGTCACTCTTTATTGGTTCTTCTTTCTCTGTCTATGAGCATGTTCAAGGCTTTGTTTGATCTACTGAGAGTAGGTTAACCAATCACTGTTTTGAAATGGGTCTTCGCTGGCTTCTACATCATAATGTGTGTTGCACATATACTCCTTTTTACAGATAGATATATACTCCTCTTGTATTACCAATCTCTGATGTTTTTCCAGACACCCAAGCTGGGGACCTACAGGCAACATGGGACAACTCTCTTTTAGTCTCTGCTCCTACGTATAATCCATCACCATAGCCGAATAATTTTACCTCCTATGTATTCTTCCAGCCCTGAAACATCTCTAATCTCAGGCCCTCATCCTGCCTTGTGTGGATAGCCCCATCCTCTACAGTCCAGGCAGAGATCCACCTATACTGTAAATCTGGTCATGCTTTGTATAGCTTAACACCTTTCGGTCAAGGTCCACACCCTTCAGCATGGTACCCAAACCCCTTGCCCATCCACACTTCTCTTCTTCCAGTCCCATAGCTCAAGTTGCTCATGCCAAACTGCTTGTGGCTCCCCAGCAATTTCTGGGCCTCCTGTCTTTCATTTTGTTAGTTTCTCTGGCTGGAACTCCCTTCCAGCCCCTACCCCACTAGACTAGTTCCAGTTTCCTGCATTTGCTTAGGCATCATGGTCTCTAAGAGGCCTCCACAGTCCTCAGTGCTCCCAAAATGCCCTGAGAACAGGTTAGTGACTTAACAGGTTACATCAGTGTTAACTATTTATAAGTCTGTCTTTCCCCTAGCCCATGAACTCTTTTAAAGCTGGCACCATCGCTTAAGTAATTTTTGTGCCCCCAGCACCTAGCACAGTGCCTGGCACACAGGAGGTGCTCAATTAAGTTCAATAAATTAAACGGGGGAAACGGACTTTGGCCCAGTGGTTAGGGCGTCCGTCTACCACATGGGAGATCCGCGGTTCAAGCCCCCGGCCTCCTTGACCCGTGTGGAGCTGGCCCATGCGCAGTGCTGATGCGCGCAGGGGTGCCCCCCGCGTAGGGGAGCCCCACGCGCAAGGAGTGCGCCCGTGAGGAAAGCCGCCCAGCACGAAAAGCAAGTGCAGCCTGCCCAGGAATGGCGCCGCCCACACTTCCCCTGCCGCTGACGACAACAGAAGCGGTCAAAGAAACAAGACGCAGCAAAAGACACAGAAAACAGACAACCGGGGGAGGGGAATTAAATAAATAAAAATAAATCTTTTTTAAAAAAATAAATAAATAAATTAAACGGGTTAGTAAGAGATACTTTTGCTGAAATGTTATATTCATAATACACAGATTTTGATGGTAGGGACAAATGAATAAGATCCTGATGACAAGAAATGAGACCTCTGGAAGTCATATATTCAATTTGCAAATTAAAATTTTGACCTGTCATTTATTTCAGTAGGGCCTATTTCGGTGGCCTTTTGAACCCTGTGCCTTTTGACCATTACTGTCCTAATAGGAAATGAAATAGTCCCATTAACATATATTCTGTACTATATTCACTTGCTTGGCACTTAGAGTTTAACAGATTTGACCTAAAAGTAGATTTCCCAGCAACTTCACTTTGCTACCTTACCTTCCTCCTGTCAATGCCTACTGTCAACAGAGCTTCTGAACCCATTACATGCAGAGTGGTATCCCCTTTGAAAGGGGTTAGCCTGGCTAAACATGTGACATAGTCGACATAACTTGTGACATAACTTTTCTCCGCTGCCAGCCATCGTTACTTGCCCCTTTCACAGGTCCCAAGGACGCAGGAGTAGCTCATGGTACCACCGAAGACAGCAGCTTCCCTCGCAAGGCCGTGTGATTCCAGGAGACAGACTTGCACCCCGCCATCTCCCCTTCAGTCCTCACCGCAGAAGCTGCCGCTGCTGGACAGCGCAGCGGGAGTCACGTGCCCCGGTGCCTGTCCACCTCCTCGGACCCGGGCCCCACCCCCACCTGCCCTGTCCCCGCCCCGGGGCAGAGGCCGGCTGGGTCACGCGCGCCCCGGCGGCCCGGGCCCTGCCCAGCCAATGGGCTGGCGGCGCTTGCACGACCCGCGCCGGCGACAGGGCGTGGGGAGGCAGGCCGGGCGCGCACGCTTCCAGGCCTTGTCGCCGCCCCTGCCGCCGTCGGGACGAGAAGTGAGTCGCCCAGGCCGGGAGCGCGAGCGAGTGAGTGAGTGGGTCCCGCTGCCCCCCGCACCCGGGGAGAAGCATGGCGGCCGCTAAGGTAAGCTTCTGTCCCTTGCCTGGGGATCGCGCCAGCCGAACTCGGCCCGGCGGGTGCTAGCAGCTCCAGATCTCACGTGCTCTGGTTCATGCAACGGGGAAAGCAAATAGAAAGCGTCGCGGGGCAGCTGCTCCACCTTGCAGCTGCGGGAGAAGGGAGGTGACCGCTCCACCCGCGCGGGTACCGAGGCCCGACAGTACAGCGGAAACTTTGCCGGTTGGACCCTCCAACTTTGCTCGCGCGGGGAGTGGGTGCCTGGTGGGGCTGGTCCACGTTTGGCGAAGAGGAGCGGGCGCCAGTGGGGCTCTGTGCACCGGGGGCGGGGAAGGGCTCAGAGTCACAGGTCCTCTCGGCCACCCCAGCATGCTCCTGCGCCTGACCCCGGTTGTTGTTGATTGGGGCTTCTCCTTCCAGGGGCCACGTCCGGGGCTGAAGCCTGATCCTATTAGGTATGGAGGACTCCGCCCTCCCGCCGGTGGGGAAGTCACCTTGACTTCCGTTTTGGAAACTGCACCGGGAGAGATGGCCTGCCTGTGCGCGCGTTTGCGCGCGTAAAATCTCCTGGGATCAACGCCCCCCCCCCCTCGCCTCTTTTCCCATCGTTCTTCCCCATCTCCCCATCTGACAACACTTACATACCCACCTCGAAGAGTTTATGAGGCTTGTCTTTGGGAATGACAAAACAGATTGTCCTGGGAGCCTGTCACGCCTGTGAACTTCTACTTAAAAGGAATTCTGCCTAATCTGAATCATTCACGAACCCAGAGGAAAGGCAACTCAGCAGGTTGACCTTTCCTCTTTCACCATTTCTTGAAACCTGGACACCATTTCGGTCTCTTTGGACTCCCATTTCAGCTTTTCTGGCAGAATACCATATTTAGTCCCAATCACTTGAATCATTGGAATTTATTGCCTTTAATTTGAAGTTCACAGAGGCAGCCCTTTAATCAAGCCTATACAACTTCTGAGCTCATTTTAAGCACAGTGAACTTAAATATATCCAACATTTCAAACATTTGTCCTTAATCAAAACTCTATGATAACCCTCAAGAGGAAAACATGGCCAACACATCATATTCCTATTTATTCAAGAAACTAATCACATTTGCAATGGAAATTGTAAGCAGACAAATATATTTAAATACTGTTCTATGATTTAAGTCTCCAGGCTCTCAAAATCTTCAGGCTTCTTCATGTTCCTGCACTGTGTGGCCTAAGTGGCTTTTCCATTTTTTGTAATTACTTGAAGTTCTATCCTAAGGAGTGTGCTCTGTTTTGTGTGTACAGGTATATATACCTTTTTTGGCAGATTTTCCTAGGATCAATCCCCTGGATTCACTTTTGGAAGCTACATTAACCCTTTCAAGCCCAGGTACCCAATAACCTTTCACCTTTTATTTACAAGACATTTGCTTCCAATCAGAATGCAAGGCTTACTAAGAATTAGTTCTTCAGGATGATTTATTCCAGTAGAGAGGTGGGAGTCATTGTTTGTCTACAGTTGAACTAAACAAGCTTACTTAATTTGGAGACTTAGTAATTGAGGAGTATGTATATAAATGGAATATAAGACAAACAGATCAACTAGCATTTAGTAAAATAAGTGAATGGAAGCAAGTTCAACTTTTTGGTTATAGTCTTATTAAACTGTCACACCATGCCAATAAGAGCAGTAGATATTTAGCTAATTGGTGAGAGTTAAGGAAAATGAAAAATTTTATTTTCACCATTTGGCAGTCATTTTATTTGTTTATTCATTTAAACTCATCTCTTTTCAGGAAGGATATCTGATAGCTCATGTAGTAAATTTACACATTCACAGTCTAACAAGACATACCAGAATCAAGTCTAAGTAAATGAGAAAAATAGGATAAAGGGAAAGTGAGATGAAGCCAGGACTAAGGTTTGTAGAAAATAAGTGTATGCTTGCTGGATGTAACTAAATTTTTCTAGCAGCCAATGCAATGAGGAAACTGTTGGTGAGGTGGTTCACAAATCAGCACTTGGGAGAGAGGTCTGCTGCTGAAAGCAATTGCTCTCATACTGTGAGTAAACTGCATTCAAAACTACCCCATAACTACAAATCTATGTCTGTGGGTTCCATAAGTCCATTTCTGGTAACGTCCCTCATTGTAGCTCAAGGACAGTTCAGGAAATGTCTTTTTTTTTTTTTTTTTTAGATTTATTTGATTGATTTATGCCCCCCCCCTTGTTGTTTGTGATCTCTTTCTGCTCTGTGTGTCCATTTTCTGTGTGCTCTCTGTGTCTGTTCATCTTCTCTTTAGGAGGCACTGGGAACTGAACCTGGGACCTCCACTGTGGAAGAGGTGCCCAATCACCTGAACCACCTCAGCTCCCTGGTTTGTTGTGTCTCTTTTGTTGCATTAGCTTGTTGCGCCTGCCCATTGCACCAGCTCACCTTCTCCAGTAGGCACCAGGAACTGAACTTGGGACCTACCATGTGGTAGGCAGAAGGCCAATCACTGAGCCACATTTGCTTCCAAATGTAGTCTTAAACTGCCTTAAAATGAAGCTGTGCTGGCCCTATCTTGGTCCAAGTTGATCTAATTATTGAACTGCATTTGGGTGCCACCACCCTTGTGGAGCCCTACTGCAAGCTGCCTTTAGCCCCAGATAAAGGCCATATTCTTGCTTTCTCCTTGCAGCATAGGTAATCCATGTTTCCAGTTTAACAGTCTTTGGCTAAAACTCATTTGGAGGTAGGATTATGTCACCTCTCAAGAGTTAAGAAGCCTGAGTTGGTGAGAAATCCAACCTCAGTGGCATATCTAAGAAACTGGGTCAAGAATCTGGAGACTCAACTATTATAGGTTAATTCTAATACTACACTCATTGTGGTGAAATGCTTGAATATTTAAGGAGACTTGATATTTTCTGGATAGACTTAGCCACAACTAGCAATTTCTTGATCTCATGATCATTTATTCTTAGTTTCTTAAGTCTTTTTTCAGTTGTAACTTAGTATTTAAGCCCCTCATATAGGAAGACTGAGAATATAGTCTTTTACTGCTTATTTTCATTTCTGCCATGCAGATTGCTATTTAAAGATGCAAGTGTATCTGCTTTTCCAAGAAATAAGAATGATTTAAAACCTTCTGTATTTGGAAATTAACTCAAAAACTTCCATTGTCTTGCAATTACTTTTGTAGGAATAATTCTTATGGGTTCTTTTGTTTGGTGGTAATTGATAAGTGGTCTGCCTGTAGTATTTGCATTGCTTTGAGTGTTTCTTTAAAAACACTTCCAAAAATGGCTTTGCATGGATTAAAATAATTTTTAAAAAATTACATAGCTCCACAAAAAAGCAATAAAATAGATTTTTTAAAAAAAGCAGTAGTAGAGGGGTGTACACTCCTTCCCCTGTCTCCTTTTGATTGTGTGAACATTCCCACTATTATTGGTTCAGTTTTACATGTAGAATAATTGAATCAGGTTGTGTGAATCTGTTGAAAGTTAGAGAATACTCATATGAGTTAGCCATGATAGATATTCACACAAATCCAACTTTGGTTGAAATTAGCTTAGAACTAAAAGAAAGGAATTTGGGGGCAAATTAAAGCCTCAATAATCATGAAAATATGGTTTGTAAGACTAGTCTTGGAAAATCTGAGATTTTCCATTCTCAAATGGGTTGTTGCTATGATTGTTAATTCTTCTAGAATTGTATATTGCACTCTTTCTAATATTCCAGGCATAGAGCTAAACTGAGGATACTGCAATGAATTAGACTTTGTTTGAACCTTTAAGAAAACCAAAATCCTACTGTGAGCTAAGTTCTCTGATGGAAGGTGCCAAGGAAGAAGCCTAGTTTTGTGGGGATGTGGGGTGATCAGGAAAGACTTCTTGGAAGTGGTGGTGTTTCACAAGGAATGAGTGGGGAAGAAGAAAGAACCGTTCCAGTGACAGAGAACAGGAAATGAAAGGAAAGTGAGAGCATGTTCCATGTTTAGGAGATAGCAGATGATTAAAAAAATAGTAAAGCCGTTAACACCTACTGTTCTTACTAGATATGAGACTATTTTAAATGCTATTCATTATTAATCATTCAGTGCCACTAGTAGCCCTGTGAATTAGATGCTATCATCCATATTGTAGAAATAAAATATCTGAGACACAGAGAGGTGGTTGTAACTTGGCGATGGTCTGGTGATCAGGAACTATTGGTGCTGGCCTCAAATATAGCCTGTATGGCTCTAAGGTCTGGCTCTGATGTGGTACACTCTATCTTCTGTGTGAGAGTTTAGCATGGTGGAGAATAGAGTAATTGGGAGAGGTGTGGGAGTTGTCTGAGGTTGGGAAATTAGAAAGTGCCTCAAATGTAAATGAGAATTTTATTTAAGAATCACTTATGTAGAGTTAACTATGTGCCAGGCACTTTCCCAAGTGCTTTACAAATAATAACCCAATTAATTTTTATTACACCACGAGGTAGGCATTCTCTATTATTTTGTTCTTATTTTTCAGGTGAGAAAATGGAGGTCCAGGAAAGTTCAGTAATTTCTCAAGGTTACACAGCAATCGAGTCTGGACTTGAACCCTGCCTGTCTGTCTTCAGTCTTTTCTGTTAACCCCTACCCAACTCTCCCAGGCCTTAAAACAGTTTCATTTGCAAAGGTGCATGTGTGAGAATCTCAGTTTGTTTCTTGTTTCTTGAATCTCAGTCCAGTAGGTTTTATTTTTAGCATACCTTTGGCACTCATTACATCATTATATGGTTCAATGCAGTGTTTATTTGCTGAGTGTATTTCTTGTCTTCCCATCCAGATTGTAAATCCCTTTAGGGCAGGAATTGTCATGTACCTTTTTTTTCCTAACAGCTTAATTGATCCATAATTGACATACCATACAATTCTGTCATGTAGAGTACAATTCTTGGTTTTTAGCATATTCACAGAGTTGTGTAACCGCGGTACTGTCATAAACCTTTATAAAAATGTTGGTCTAGTCTCCACGACTTAGGACTTGGGCTATATGTTTAACTCCCATGTTCTTTAAGTTTCTCATCTGTACTAATCCCTCTTCAGAGGTTTGTTATTGAGGATGAAATGTGATTGAGGTTATTAAAGATATTCTTAAAAGTATAGGTTTCCTCCCTTCCTTATGGTAAAATCCTTTACTTTCACCCCTCTGCTTTATATTTGGTGATATCATAATAAAGCAGACCAGAGTGCTGGGAACCAAGGAAATAAAGTTTGTTGTCTTTGTGGTATGATGAGGTTTATTAAAACAGCCCATTACCGTGGTTCCATTGATATTTGGATTTTAGGGTTTCTTAAATTGTTACAGCTGGGTGGGTTTTTATATAACCCAGTGATCCTCACTTCTCCCCTCCTCATTCCTGGCCCCCTTTTACCAGGTGAAGAAATAAAGCCCTGGAAAAATTTGTAATTGGCCCAAGTTCTAGGGGACTGCTCCTGCTTTTCCCACTATATTCAGCACATTATAATCACCTGGACGGCTCTAAGAACTTCTCATGCCCTGGGTCCCTCTCTGGAGATTCTGATTTGGTTGGACTTGGGTATGGCCTGGGCCTTAGAGAGTTTAAAAGTTCCCCAGGGAAATCAAATGTGCATATAATGTTGATGACCATTCTTCCTGTTCTTTCATGTCACATCACCTCAGGTGAACTCTGGTGGTTCCTTCTTAGGATCAGGAATGGATACAGTGAAATAAAACCCCTGATGTGTTCATTCAAAGGAAGGCTGTGTAGGGGTGCCTCCAAGTTCTCTTCTTTTTTTTTTTTTTAATTTTTTTATTATTCGTTTTTTAAAAATATTACATTAAAAAAATATGAGGTCCCATTCAACCCCACCGCCCCCACCCCACTCTCTTCTTTCTTGACACTTTCTTTCCAGCTCTTCTGCCCCTGTGTCACTTTGGGGCTTTGGGATGAAGTTTATACAATTGTGTTGTTATCCTAGAATGTAGGCTTTGTCACCAGAATAGGCTGTAAACTCCTTTTCTCTCTGGCAAAGTCTCAGTGGTTTTCTATGATGAGGGGAGTGAAACAGTGTGCAACGTTCTTGTAAGCCCTTTCCTTAAGTTAGTTCAGCCTCCACGGGTTGTCAGTGTGCCTCAGAAGGATTTCTCGGGGGTTGGAGGGTTTGAAGGCATGTGTACTCTAAGAAAATCAGGGAGCAGGTCTTTCTAGATAATGGAGACCTTCTTTTAAGATTGCAGGAGGTGTGACTCCTTCTGTGTTTCCACTTTGACTCTTTGTCCTTTGACCAGCCTCTGCTTTAGTTAAGTTCAATATGGAATCCTTCATGCCAGTTCTCACTGTCAATAAGGATTAGGCCTGTTGCGCCTTGTCAGTTCCTACTCTCCTTGCTTGGCATTTGCTACCTGGCACGTTTCTTTGGATGCTCTTGGATGCGTTTTTGGAGAGAGGAATGTTGGAACACATGGGTATATGTTCTGCTTAGGGGTGAGGAGGGTGGGCCCGGGCCGCAGGGATGTTATTCCCTTAGCAAAACTTAACAGCAGCTCTCTTGACCTGTTTAACCAGACCCTTTTGTTGGGTCAAACCAACTCAAATAAGTGGTGCCTCTGGTCTCTTGGTTCAGAATTATTCCCAGTTGATTTGGAGAGCTGTGGTCTGGTTTGTTGATTTGAACCATTTCAAAGAATTGTCCTTACTATTTCCTTTGGAAATTTGCTGTGCAGTTGCATGGCTGAAAAACGACCTGCATGGTTCCTTTTGACTTTAGGTGCTGACAACAAAGCAAAATTGACAGTGTTGAAGTTTTTAGCAATTCAACCTAAATAAACCACTCTTGATGACTGTTATTAGGCTGGTAGCTTTATCTTGATTTCCATATGTAGTTACGGTTTGCATGTGTTACCCATGAAAACTGTTGACTTGATATGAGAGTCAGATATTTCATTGATACACTTACTGTTTTCTGGCAAAATATTTTTTGCATAAGTCTTAGTGCAATTTGTAAGAAAAGTATATAAGTAAACTGGATTTGAACAGACTTTTGTAGGCCCGGGTGCATGCTTAGCAGTTTCTCTGAGGCAGAGGTAATATGATTTGCATATGTCTGTTCCTGAACGTGGGTCACAGCTGCAGGCATTGCTGCCAGGGACCCCTGACTGCTCAGAAGGCTCTACACCACTTTCTCATCTGGCAAGAAACTGTGTGTGTGTGTGTGTGTAAATTGATATCTCTGGTTTAGTGAACACTAGACCAGAGGCTAGAGAACTAGGATATTCATCTACTGCTGCCACTTATGGCGAGAACTTTGGCAAGTCGCTCACTTCTGGGTGCTCAGTAACACCATGTGGAAAACGGGGGCTAACTGTGACATCTCTGATGATCTAATGGACATCTAATGAGCATATGATCACACTTGGGGAGTCTCGAAGTGCTACACGGAGGCTAGCGGTGTCTCTTGGAGGCTGTGTTACATTTCTACCTAACTGAAAGCTTAGTATACAAGTGTGTTTTTCTTAAGCTTGAGGTCCGCTAAATATTAACAATAATGACTAGCCAGAGGGGCTGCTTCAAGAGCCAAATTCTCTGAGTGGTCTACCTAGAAGAGCCTTACTATTGAAAGTTTTTGGTCTGAGGTCACCTGGGAGCTTGTCATCAGTGCGGAATTTTGGGCCTCACCCAAACCAGCTGCATCAGAATCTGCATTTTATCTAGATCATCAGGTGAGTACATGCACATTAAAGTTCGAATAGTTTTCTTCCAAAACTCCAATTACCATGCAATTAAATGGAGCTTTTTTCCCCTAAAATGAGGGTATAGCAACTTTTGGATTGGTTGTAAACTAGACCAACATTTTGCCAGAATTAAATGCATACCAACAAAGTCCTGTATAAATGTTAGGATTCTTTGGACTAATTTTAATTCCACTTTGGGACCCAGGATACTATTTTGGAGCACTTCGGAATTGTTATTTAAGGGAATGTGTGGTTATTATGTAAAAGTTGTACTTTTCTCCATTTCTTTGCTACCCATTCATACTTGAAACACTTGAAAATGCACTTCTGCCCTGTTCTCCTTTTCAAAATTTCTCCAAAAGGTGAGCAGCGTCCTCAGTTCTAAATCTGTTGGCCTGTCCTCCTTGTATCTGGCTTCACTTGACCTGCGTATGGTCCATCAGCTTTCACGATGCCCCTTCTCATGGAGGACCTCTTAACTCTCATACTACTCCTTTATTCTCCTTTGCTGGCATCTCTTAGGCTTTCTATTTTCTGCTGAAATGTTGGTGTCCCTTAAGTCTCCCCTGTTTGTTCCGAAGACATTTCAAATTCTGCTTGTCTAGGCTGATTCAGTCTTCCTGGTCAGAACTCACTTTCAGCTTACAACCTAGTCTTCCTATGAAAATTGTGGGTTAGTTAAATTAAGTACCTGTTGTGGGCAAAGCAAGAGAGACACGATGGCCAGCAATTTGGGTGTGGGAAAAGAGGTGGGTTAGTTTAACCCTTCCACTTCCTAGGAGCAGCTCTGTCCTGTCCTGGCAATTAAATCCAGGTCCTTATTACTTTTTAGCTACATAGTTGCCATTGCTTCCAAACTAATTTTCCTGCCTTTACTCTCTCCCTTACAATCTCCTTCATTCTGCAGAAGACTGCTATGTACCTTCGTCAAGGGTACAACATTTAATAGTTTAAAAAAAAATGCATTCAAGTGTGTTATTCACACCAACCAGTTGCCAGCCCACGTTCTAAGTGCTGGGCTTCAAAAAACAAGCCAGCTATTGAACTTGCTTCTCAGATGCTCACAGTCTACAGGGATTAAAAGAACCAGTTAATATAAACATCCCAGCTTCATTATTTGATCTTTGTAATCAAGTACAGGACAGTGGGGAAAGTTGTGAAAACCTCATTTGACGGGTAAGAAATATAAGGCTCAGAAACATTAGGCAGGTACTACCAACAACAGCTTGTGTTGACCTTACATTGATAAAAGCCAGACACTGTTCTAAGCACTGTGTGTATATAAAGTAATTTAATCTTCATAACAATCCTGTGACATATAAGTGCCTTTATTACTTCTACTACACAGAGGGGGAAACACATCTGTACTGAGTGGTTAAGTAGCCTTTGGCACAGTAAAATTAAGTAACTTGTCCGAAGATTTCGCAGCTTAAGTGCAGAGCTGTCATGGCTCCAGAGCCTATGCGTGTAAACTGTGTACTACATCATCTCTATAGATTACCTCCATGTACAGTGTGGCTGCATATAACCTATGGAAAAAAATTTCAGTTCTTTAGCCAGCAAAAGCATCCTTGGTTTGGCTGTTGTCTAGCTTTCCCAGGGCTGTCTCATTTCTTTCTCATATCCTGTTGAGCAGTTTTGAAGGGGACATTCCCAATCCCTGCTCAAATTCCTTGTCATTTCTCTGTATTGGTAGGCAGGTTTTTTTCCCTCATTCTTTCCTTCAATTTTAGGAAGGGGACTTGATTCCATTCCCCCGTTTCTTGAATCCCCTATTAGGTTGTTAAAACCCGTGTTGCAAGTGTACTGTTTACACCGTTGCTTTGTTCTAGACAGGATTCAGAGTCCCCACATGGCATTTGGCTTATATATCTCTTGAATCTTTGTTCATCTGTGTTTGTTTCCTTGCATTTTATTTGATGAGGAAATTGAGTTTTCTGTCCTGTAGTTTCCCACAATCTGTGTTTTGCTGATTGTGTTCCTTTGTCCTCAGTATTTCCTGTAAAGTGATAGTTAGACCTAGAGGCTTGATCAAATTTAGGGTCTCATTTATTTGCATTTTTTGTTTTGGACTAGACTGCTTCCCACGTGGTACTGGGTACCTCCCCTCAGGCTACTGGCTGCTAGTATTGGGTACTCACATTAGAAGGCACATAATAATAACCTGGTTATTTCCTGTGTTATTACATTTGGTCACTGGATGCAGATGTTGTCATCAACTCTTATTGTAATGGTTTATTTTAGTTTACTAAGTTTTGATATTAACAATTGCTCTTTCTGGTGCATTGAGTTAAAAGTGATTTTCATTCTTTAGACACATACATATGTCTGTGTGTATATACTTAACTACAAGTGTATCACGATTATTACCACAAAATAATGGCTATTAAAAATCTGTTGGAGGAAAGCGAACTTGGCCCAGTGGATAGGGTGTCCATCTACCACATGGGAGGTCCGTGGTTCAAACCCCGGGCCTCCTTGACCCATGTGGAGCTGACCCACGTGCAGTGCTGATGCGCACAAGGAGTGCTCTGCCATACGGGGGTGTCCCCCGCATAGGGGAGCCCCACGTGCAAGGAGTGCACCCTGTAAGGAGAGCTGCCCAGCGCAAAAGAAAGTGTAGCCTGCCCAGGAATGGCGCTGCACACATGCAGAGCTGACACAGCAAGATGACGCAACAAAAAAGAAACACAGATTCTGGTGCTGCTGACAACAACACAAGTGGACAAAGAAGAACATGCAGCAAACAGACAGAGAGAACAGACAACCCCGGGGAGGGGGGGAGAGAAGGGGAGAGAAATTTTTAAAAAAATCTGTTGGACACAAATGATAACACCTGAATTAACAGAAAAATCCACTAGTCCATAATGATATCTCTTCTCATACCTGCCCCAAAAGATGGGGGGTAGAGAGCTAGAGCTCTTCTTTACCAAAGAAGAGTAAAGAATTAAAGGTAGAAGGTAAAGTGAAATTAGAAATAAATTTTAAAAAATCATTTGGAAACTTATAAATGATCAGGCAAAGATTTTCAAGTGATGTGAAAACCCTATAAAAGAATGTTAGAATTCCCATTGTCTCAAAATATCTGTAAATTTCTTACTAATTATAAAGGGAAAAGAGAACCTTTATAATGGAAAGATCTGATAGGGGCTGCCTCAGCCAAGTGATCCAGCTTAACACCATCAATAAATAGGAGAAACTAGCCTTAAGTCCCTACTGATGGGATTCAGTGGCAAGTGCGCACATCATGACCTTTGAGGAGTGCTTGCCAAAAGTGTTAAATCTGAATCTAATTATGAGGGAACAACTACACAAGTCCAGCAGGTAGGACATTATATAAGATCTCTGACCTGATTTAAAAGTTATGAATGAAAAAAAGAAAAAGGCTAGATTAAATTATACTCCTGCAGAGAGATCACAACCAAATGCAAAGCCTCAATTGGAGAAACCCAAATATGTACTGTATATTAAGTGAAACAGAATCATTAAATCTTTTTGGGTAAGGTAATGATATTGAGGTTTTAAAGGAGCATGGTCCTTCTTTCTTTCTTTTTTTTTCTGCACCTTCTTTCTTATATTTAGTGTTTCCTCTAAAGAGAATCACCTATTTCCATTGTAAATATCTGAGTGTGACTAACCTTGAAAAACTCCATTTGATCAACATTTATGGAACATTTGTTAGTTTCCTGTCCAGTGCCAGAGCTGGAGGGAGATAAATGATGAATCAGACGACCTCAAGGTGACCACGGTCTCACCTGTGCAAGAGAGGGCTTTGCTTTTTTTTTTTTGGATTTTGCTTTTCAAAATGTATCCGTTATCTTATGTAGGCTTTAAAACTTGAGGACAGGGACTTTCTTTGGATACTATTTGTTGAACTGTTGATTTACTTGGTGTGCCATCCCTTGGTGAAGTAAGAGGAGATTTTCTGCTGCATGGGTGTGGTTTGTTGGAAATTCTGTTCCCTTTCTGATAAACCACTTTCTCACTTCTTTCCATCCCCCACCAAAATAAATTATAATTTGGAAATACTTAAGGATTTGTGTGTGGGTAGTAATCTCCAAATTAGCACACCATGGACATTTCATATTCCCTGGCAGGGAATGGGCTGTCCCAAGGTAGATGGAACTCCGTGACTGTTCCCTTCAAAAGGAGCCTTCCAGAGGCGTACCATCCCTTGTGACCCAGAAAGCCCAGTTGTGTAAGAGGACAAAACATCAAGCAGGTCCAAACATTGTGTCTGTTGCTGCTATTTCAGACCGGCTAGTCCCAGTAACAAGCTGGGTGATCCAGGTAGCTTGAAACAAAGTGCTGGTAATATCAGATATCTTATCTGACTTTGCCCTGGCCAGGACTTTCATTTGCTTACTGAGATTTCACACACTCGTTTCACTGTTGGTTGATGCTGATCTGGGTTGGAGGATTCTCCCCTTCTTTTCATTTCTTCCATTTCAGATCCAGAAATAAAAGCTTAGTTCCAGGTTCTCTTTTTATGGTGGTTCATAAAGGTTTCTGTTGGAGGTACTGCCTCAACCAAGTGATCCAGCTTAACACCATTTTTAGTGTTTATCAGCAGCTTGTAAAAAGCCTGGTTTTGACCCTTGCCCACTTTTCTATTGGGTTATTTGCCCTTTTTATATTGATTTCTTCTAAGAGCACTTTTTTCTTTTTTAGGAGATACCAGGGATTGAACCTGGGACCTCATAGATGTGAAACGCACTCGCTACCACTGAGCTACACCTGCTCCAGTCTAAGAGCACTTTCGAATTGGCTCTTTGACCAATCTTTTCATGTATTTTTTCCTCAGTTGTTTGATGTTTAACTTGATTATTTCACTTTTTATTTTATTTTTATTTTAAATATTTATCAGTGTTTCCCTTTATGGCTTATGAGTGGTATGTCATGTTTAAAAACTCTTTCCCCATGTAATATTACATAAGAAATCATCTGTTTGTTTTTCTAGTACTCTTTTGTAATTCTTTCACTTTTTTTTTAAAGGTTAACTCTGATTCATCAGCAAATATTTTATTTTTATTAGAGTAGTTGTAGGTTTATAGAAAAGTCATGCCAAATGTACAGAGTTCCCATATGTGTCCTTCTCGCACAAAATTTCCCCTTTTATTAACATTTCAGCCGCATTTCTTTTGGTATGAGATGAAAGGCAGGGAACTTAATTTTTGTTGTTGTTGCTTCAACCCCGGTAGTTCATGAACCTTCAGCAGTGCCACGTGGTCAGCTAGCCTGACTATCAGGCTGCTGGCTTAGCGCAGACCTCCTGCTGTTTGAAAAGTTAAAGGATCCTCCTTTTAGGGCTCAGGTAACTATTGCTGATATGATCAGCTGAGCCTCTGTGAATATGAAAAGGTGATAAGTAACTAGGAAGCAAGGCACCTTAGGCTCCATCCACATTATGCCATTTTTCACTCAGTCCTTATATTCTCTCTCTTTTGCTGTTTAAATATGAGAAAACAGGTTTCAAGAGGCCATGCTGCTGGTTAGCAAGAGAGTCAATCTAAATGATTGCAATGCCCATAAAATGGGGACACATGGTATCTTATGAGGGAAACATGGTTGGAGAATCTAGAAAATTCTTCATGTGGGAAGAGGCTTTTGATTCAGGCTTTGAAAGTGAGCGCAATGTAAAAATTTCTCATTATTGAAAATTTCCATAATGTACCAAAATACAGAGAACTATGTAATCAACCTGCATCAAGCCAGTTTCAGTAATTGTCAATATATGACCAATATTGTTCCATTTTACAAGGGATAAAGAAGGTAACTATATACTGATGAAGGGGTCAATTCAGCAAGAAGATGTAATGTTATAAATATATGCCTAATGGCAAAGCCCAAAAATATATGAAACAAATGTTGACAGTTTGAAGGAATAAATTGACAGTTCTGTTTGATTCTACTGGATGCAATTCGAGTGCCCATCAAAAGATGAATGGATAAACAATGTGTGGTATATACATACAGTAGAATGTTATTCATCTGTAAAAAGGAATAAAGTTCTGATACGTGTTATAGTAGGAATGAACCTTGAAGGCATCACACTGAGTGAAATAAATCAGACACATTAAGGATCAATACTCTACAAACTCACTGATACAAAATAATTAGAATAAGAAAATTTCATCGCATCAGAAACTAGAATACAGGGTATCAAGGACCAGGGTGGGGATAGGCAATGGGGAATTAATGCTTAATAGGTACAGGTTTCTGTTTGGAATAATGGAAAAGTTTTGATAATGGATGGTGGTGATGGTAGCGCAACTTTGTCAATGTAATTAACACCAATGAATTATATATTTGAATGTGGTTAAAAGGATACATTTTAGTTGTATATATGTTACTAAAAAAAAGATTTTTAAAAAACCGTAGGGACTGGACAACACAAACGGTGAACCCTATTGTAAACTATGGACTATAGTTAATATTACAGTTATAAAATATTCTGTTATAAATTGTAACAAATGTACCACACTAATGCAGGGTGTTAATAATAGGGTGGTATATGTTTTATACATGATTTTTCTATAAACCTATATCTTCTCTAATTAAAACACATACACACAAACAAACCATAGGGCTGTACAGCACAAGCAGTGAACTCTAACATTAACTACGGACTATAGTTAATAAGTACAGTTATAGTAATATTCTTTCATCAGCTGAAACAAAGATACCATACTAATACAAAGTGTTAATAATAGGGAAATCTTTGTGTATGAGGAGGGGTTTATGGGAGCTCTGAATTTTCTGCATGGTTTTCCTGTAAATTCCTTTACAAAAAAATTAAGTTTGTGGGCTGTGGGTGAGGGTGGAGGAGGGCTCAGTCTTTGGAATATGGATCCTGGTTGCACAAATACAAGGGGCTTTTTTTTTTTTCTTTTTTGCTTCCTTCTGGATTCTTGACTATGCTTCAGTTAGATCTGGTTCATGCATAGCAGAATTTTGAACAGATAAGTTATTCAGTGGAAAAATCTTCGTTATTGTCCCTTCATTTGCTGCGTTCTCCTTGCTCTGCATTTATTAAGTTAGCTATTCTCTCAAGAATCCATTTAAACTTTTTACGGTATTATCTGGGCTCTAGCAACTTGTGATCTCCTAAGTAGAGCCTTTCAGTACTTAATAAATATGTCATATACTTTTTATGTTCTTTTGTTCCCCATCAGGAACACACATCCCAGTCTTTAGAACGGCACAATCAGTTTTTATTCATTTTAGAAGGAGTAGTAATTTGACACTTGCTAATATGTAACAAATTATATTGGGAGCTGTAATTACAATTGCAGCTGGTTCCTAATTATACTGTAACCTTGATGTTTAAAAAAAAAACTGAGACTGAGTTCAACATATAATATTGGAGAATAATATTCTGCATTAGGCAGCTCTGCTTTCTACCAAACCATGGGTATTTAGGTATTATAAGACTATTGGAAACTGGTGTCCGCTTCTACATTATCCAGTAATTCATAAGGAGAGCTTAACGTCCTTCTATTTGCTTGCCAATTTCTTGACATATCCTCTGGATATTCTAATTAGCATTTCATGACCTGGGCTCTAGGGTCATTTTTGACTCTGTGACTTAATAGTCTGTAATATTGTGAGTAAGCTGCCTCATCTGAAAAAATGGGTGTTTTAATGACACTTCACCTTAAAGAGTTTTAGTGATGTTAAAATGAGATCCGGTGAAAAGTCTTTAGTGCTGTGCCTGACATAGAGTTAGGAATCAGTGAGAGCTGACTGATAGGTGTTATTGCTGTAAGTAAAAGATCCAGCTCCAGGGACTTCACTCTGCGACATCTGACTCCAGTAGAGTTGTGATCTTGGTTCTGCTTCCACCCTACCTTTGACAACATGCATCATCGTACACTTTGTACTAACCACTCGTTGATAAATGCCTTTGTCCCCTTGGGGAGGGTCTTTGGTTTATTTGGTGTTGTATCCTCAGTGTCTGGCACCTGGGCTGGTACCTTGCAGGCTCCCAACAGGCATTCGTGCTGTCACTGTCTAAGGCCGTAGTACTTGGCAGGGGGTGATTCTGCCCTGTAGTGGCTCATTGACAACATCTGGAGATATTTTTGATTAACATGACTTAGGGTGAGGGTTGCTACTGGCATCCAGTGGGTAGAGGTCAGGGATGCTGCTAAACATCTTATGCTGCGCAGGACAGCCCCCCACAACAAGGAACTATTTGATCTAAATGTCAGTAGACGGAGGTTGAGAAAACCTGTTAGATCTATACCTTTGGGCTGTGGCCCTGGGGAAAATGCACTGGCTGTGGTACAGATCGACCTGAGTTTGCTTTCTCAACTGTAAATGATAAGACTCACTTGGCTCCAGGATTATTTGAAGATGAAGAGAGATTATGCAGTACAGGCCTGGTGAAGGGACCTAATCAGGTTCATCTTGATGGTCCTGGCTACCCGTCATCTTCTGACTGACTTTTCTGTATTGGGGGAAAGCCACACAATATAAGGCCTGACTCCCTCAATGCATGAGCCAGAACTTGAGTTCCATCTTTCCTTGTAGCCAGGACACAAGCATATGATGTCAGATCTTCCTATTAGATGCTCACGTGAGACTTTGATTTGAAAGAGGACAACACAAAGAAACAGGTTGGGCTTGAATGATCCATTTCAGCTGAGCGGACAGACAGCCAAGGTGACTTGTTTTGGTGGTGGGATCTGAGGTAGATCTCTCTCCAGGTGGTAGTTTGGGGCATTGTTGTCTTTGCCTCAAACTCATTCTCCCAGTCTTCCTAAAGAGACCTTTTGATCCAGTAGCAGTATTAATAACCTTTTTCTTTTTAGCCTGTCATCTTCTGTTGCTTACCTCTCAAGTCAATAAATGTTGGGGTTAGAATATCACCTTGCCTTGTTCTCTGCTTATTTTAAGAATAAATAATAAAAATCACTACCAACATCTTCTTTTCCCTTTAGGATTTACAGAGCACCTCCCCACTCATTCAAATTGGTCCTGAGGATAACTTTATGAAGTAGATAAGGAGGATTTTATTATCACTTTTGCCCAAGTCATAGATGAGGAAACTAAAGCTCAGAGATTTTTACTGACTTGTGTGAGGATGCTGAGCTAATGGTACAGCTGGGACCTGAGTCTGGGACCTGAGTCTTTAAGGCTAATGATGTCTGTTTATGTTAGCATGTGCAAGAGTCTTGTACTTTTTCTGCAAGGAGCTGAGAATAAAAACCACTGGAAAATGTCTATTTCAGAAAAGACACAGTCTCTTGTCAGCTTTTTACTCTTGGGAACATTTGCCGGAATGTTAGCTTTAGCTTAGTAACAATAATAACAAAATCTTAAACTAGTGTGTTTAAAGCTTTTTTGACATAACAGAACATAGAACTAAAATATCAGCATTCATTTCTTAACTTTCATGCTCCACTCCTTAAGATAAGAATTTTAATGATGGTAGTTTTGTAGTTGTTTACTGTTTGTCTGGAACAGTCCAGAGTTAAAAACAATACACCTCACAGTCTGCTGAATCCTTCTGACAACACTTTCTGGCACCACTGAAATGACCTGCTGGTATAAATTACCCAGTGGGTTAACATTTAGTGTCTGATGCTTTATAAGTTAACATATGAATGATATGAACTTTGAGGGTTGATTATATAGAAGTGCTGTAGTTTGAAGAATGCCTAATTGATTTATATTTCAGCAGCCTTTTTCATAACTACTGCTCTTCATTTATTTAGAGTTTATAGAAACTGTAGAATTAGGGATGGGCGACTATGTGCTTTCAATAAAAAGTAATTTTCTTAAGTTTGAGGAGACACCTCTTTCTTTCTCTCAAGTTAATGGTAGCTTTGTGGTTTGAGGAAATTCCAAACTTTCTTTTGCAATAACTGATTTTATCAGTTAAGGTTCATTTGCAGAGAACAGAATCTACTCTAGCTGGTTTAAGCAGAGAGAGCTTATAGGGTCTTAAATAGGTTACAGAATTTGTTGGGAAGGTGAAGAAACAGACTTCTGGTTGAGCTCTCGAATGAAATCCAGTGCCTCACAGCAGTCTAGGCCATCATGGGAGCAGCTGCCTTTTGTCAGAAAATGCCTATATCCCTATTTAAATTCTGGCAGCCCTTTGGACAGAAATGGAAAACCAAATCCTCAAATTTATGTGGTGCTGTATGGGGCCCTGAGTAGCCAAAGCAATCTTGCAGAAAAAGAGGATTAGCGAATTTACAGCTTCTGATTTCACATTGTATTACAAAGCAACAGTTATCAAAACAGTATGGTATTGGCTCAAAAATAGACAAAGAGATCAGTGGAAAAGAACTGGAAGTCCAGAAATAAACCCATGCTGCTATGGCCAACTGATTTTAGACAAGGGTGCTAAGTATGTGCAGTGGGGAAAGAACCGTCTTTTCAACAAATGGTGTTGGGAAAACATGCAGAAGAATGAAATTAGACCCCTACTTCACGCTATGTAAAAAAACCAACTCAAAATAAATCAAAGAACTAAATATAAGAGCTAAAGCTATGAAACTCTTGGAAGATAATATAGGGGCAAATCTTCATGACCTAGGATTTGGCAGTGGATTCTTAGATGTGGTAACAAAAGCATGAGCATCAAAAATTATTGTAAATTTGGTTTCATTAAAATTAAAAACTTTGTGTATCACAGGAAATTATCAAGAAAGTATTGGGAAGCAGACTTGGCCCTGTGGTTAGGGCATCCGTCTACCACATGGGAGGTCCGTGGTTCAAACCCTGGGTCTCCTTGACCCATGTGGAGCTGGCCCTTGCGCAGTGCTGATGTGCACAAAGAGTGCTGTGCCATGCAGAGGTGTCCCCGCGTAAGGGAGCCCCACGCACAAGGAGTGCACCCCGTAAGGAGAGCAGCCCAGCGTGAAAGAAAGTGCAGCCTGCCCAGGAATGGCACCGCACACATGGAGAGCTGACACAACAAGATGACGCAACAAAAAGAAACACAGATTCCCCTGCCGCTCACAACAGAAGCGGACAAAGAACATGCAGCAAATAGACACAGAGAACAGACAACTGGGGCCAGGGGGAGAAGGAGAGAGAAATAAATAAATAAATCTTAAAAAAAAAATGAAAGTAAATAGATAACCTGTAGAATGGGAGAAAATAGTTTCAAACCATATGTTGGATAAGGGTTTAATATCCAGAATATAAAAAGAACATTTACAATGAAACAACAAGAAGACAAAGAACTCAAAGAACTTGAATGGGCATTTCTCCAAGAAGATATACAAATGGCCAATAAACACATGAAAACAGGCCCAACATCAGCCATTAGGGAAGTGCAAATTAAAACCACAAAGTGTTACCACTTCTTACCCATAAGGATAGCTCTTATTTTAAAAATGGAAAATGACAAATGTTGGGGAAGGTGTGGAGAAATAGGAACTCTAGAGCCTTGTTGATGGGAGTGTAAAATCATCCAGCCGCTATGGAAGGCAATATGGTGGTTTCTCAAAAAGTTAAATATAGAATTACCATTTGATCCCACATTCCCACCTCTAGGTATACACCCAAAGAGAATGAAAAAGGAATTCAAACAGATAATTGTGCACCAAATGTTTATGCTAGCATTGTACACAATAGCCACAAGCTGGAAACAGCTGTGTCCATCAGCAAATGGATGGCTAAACAAAGTGTGGCACATTTGGCCATAAGAAAAATGGAAGTTCTGAGACATGCTGCAACATGGAAGAGCCTTGAAAACATTAGGCTCTGTGAAATAAGCAAGGCACATAAGGACAAAAATTGTATATCATTTATAAGAAATGACAAGAAATAAATTCCCAGAGATAGAAAGCAGATTAGAGGTTCCAGGGCAGATGGGCAAGAGGAAAGGGGTAGTGAGTATTTGTGTTAAAAACAAAATAAAACAATGAAAAAACTCATAATAGTTTCTTTTGGGGGAAAAATATAGAACCTTACCAGGTGGTTCTAGTATGAAGGCAGGAATGAGAACTGCTGCTCAAAATTTTCTCTTTCTGAGGTCCAGTTGAATTCTTTCTCACGTTTTCTTGTTGCAAATGTAGAACCAGATGCATATGATCCTGGTTGCTGACGGTGCTGCCTCAGTGGTCTGGCTGAAGGGTTCAAAGAGCTGCGGTGTATGTGGTCTCCGGAACAGAGATTTCAAAGCAGACTTTGGTCACTAGGTGAATCCTCTCCAGCTAATCTGCTACCTTTGTCTATGCTTTTACTTCTAGCAGGGAAGATTCAAAATGCCCAGCGAACTCAGCTGGGGCTGAAATGACAAATATATTTTCCAGCATCTGTCATATGAATTGCTGGAGTTTGTCTCAGAAGAATAATGAGAATGATTGTGAGACCACATAGGAGCTCTGTGGCAAAGACGACTGTGATTGACTCCCGATGCCTGCCATGGGCTGGATAGAGGGCAGAGGCCATATGGGTGCATAATGGGCAGCCTTCCCCCAGGATTTGCCCGCCAGCAGTCATCAAGGAAAAGCAGTTGTTTGGTGATTAGGCCCTGCTCTAATTAAGCAGGAGGTCTAAAGTTTGTCAGTAGCTAGTTTAAATGCCTGAATGCTTACACAAATAAATTTTATAACACACTTTTTTAAAAAAGTATTTTTTGAAGACTCATTTTTTCCTTCTCTCTTTCCAAAAGTTCGAGCTGAATTAATTTCTGAAGCCAATATGTACTTGTTCCTTGTGGATAGGTGGCCTGAGCTCTTGGTCTTTTCCTTCTATGGAAAAAACATAAAAAAGATGAAAAAAAGAAAACTGCCTGCCAAATGGGCAAGTGTTTCAGAACCATGGTGCCACAGACCTGGGCATGAAGTTGCCTCAGGAAAACCAGATAATTCCAACAGTGTGCTTGCTGGTGAGAATAGCAGAAACTCCCAAACTTTTGCCTTTCACATCTCACTGACTTCATCTTGTTGATGGAACCTGAACAACGTTGCTGCAAGGGATTTTGGGAAATGTAGTTTTAGCCTTCCCATCTCTGCATTATAGGACATACAAGAAGGGGGTAGGCTCAGCTTCTCAGGGCGCAGCAAAGAGTGCCTTCCCGAGGGACTCAGGTCCACATACTACACTTACTTCCTCAGGTACAAAAGACTGCAGGAATGTCTCTCCCTAAGCAGCCACTTTCTTTTTCTGCTTATCATCACATGTGCACATACACCTGCATTTGATGAGTGGCCTCATCTGGTTTTTATATCATATCTCAGGTGAAGAATTACTTTGTAAAATTAGAATTATCAGGGTAAACCAGTGTTTTGGGAAGGTGATGGGGAAGCATTGCTCTGGTGCTGTGCAGTTGGTGATGTAGAGGCTGGGGTTGGGAGCTTTGGGGTTCTAACCTGATTGCTCTCACCCCAGCCATGTGTTATAATCTCTTGGGGAGTTTTAAAGGTACCCATTCCAGAGATTCTGATTGGAGGAGCCTGGGCATTGACATGGTCTAAAAGCCCTCAGGTGACTTGAGTGTGCAGCTAAGGCTGCGAACCTTGATTCTAATCAACCAGTTACAATTGGGCATTGTGCAAAGCTGTGGTCCTTAAACTTGCAGTGGGTCTGAATCACCCCACAAGCAGTTTCCTCCGGGGTAGGGAGTGCGAATGTGGGTTTCTGAGAGTTCCCAAATGCTGCTGCTCCTCCAGATGCCACACTTTGAGAACTGCTGATTTAAAGAGAACTACCTATTTCCATCGTAAATACCATATTTCTACTAACTTAGAAAAACTCCCTGTTTACTCAACGTTTATGGGGCATCCACTAAGTTTCCTTTTCTGTGCCAGAGCTGGAGGGAGATAAACGATGAATCAAATAATCTAAGGCGATCATGGTCTCACCTGTGTAAGAGAGCGCTCTGCTTTGTATTTTGTTTTTCACCTAAGTATCTGTTACCTTATGGAAGTTTTCTTATATTCTTCACACTGTGCGCTCTTAGATGCAGCAACTGCTTTGAGTACATGGTTCTTTACCACTGCAATTTGTTAAGGGAGTGAGCCAGCAACGGTGACTTGATTCTAGGATAAGAAAGCCAGTTTAAAAAATAATCCCAAGTATAGAAATAAATATCTTTCTCGATGATCCTTTACCTTCAGCTGCTGTAACTCACATTAGAATGAGAATGAATTTGTCATGGTTCTCTTCTGCCACTCTTTTCCTTAAAACCAGTCCCTGAGTTTGTATTATAATCAGGTCTTTATTTCCATTATGTACCTAGCTACTCTGTAAGTTTTGGCCTATTCACACTGCTACATCTAATGTTTAACTTATCAAAACGAGGGTTGATATATAGGACCCCTGTATGATGTTATGCATGTTTGCTTTGTAAGTTCACAACTTTCATTATATACTTGTTTATGTATGTTCATATATCAATGATATGAAGATAATAATAATAGGGTTGATTGGGGGGAAAAATAAAACAAATGCAGAAAAGTGAAAAAAAAAACTTTACGTTTTCAGTGATCCTCAACTGTGCTCCTAAACTGACCTGCAGTTTCCCTATTTATAAAGTGTAATAATGGTAGACTTTTCCCAGTTCATGGGGAAAAAAATGCATTGTTTTTTTCAATTTTAAGCATTTCTCCCCCCCCCTTAAACTTGGACTTGGTATAAAATATTTTCTGCTTGAATATAAAATTCTCTATTTTGTTGATGTAAATAGCAAATAGTAATATTTCATAGTCATCTTTGAAAAGCCCCTTTATTTCATAGTGTTTCAGTCTTTATATTGAAAACCAGTTAATTTATTTAAAACTTTGATATAGAAACTTTGTTTTAATGTTGGAATCTATTCATATAAATGCAGATTCAGAAGAATAGTGATAAGGAAAATTAGATGGTAAGAATAGTAACTGTAAATATTTGCGTGCTATTTGTATATGAAAATATATATGTACATAAAATTTATGAAAATGAGCCTTCTGGAAACAATCTCTAAAGTTCAATGAATCTTCTAAAAACCAAGAATGAATTAAGGCTAATTTTATGCTTATGATAAGTGTGCATGCTGAGCAGCTGTTCTGAATTGGCTTGAAAATGGGGACTGCCTTTCTGTGCCTCCCTTTTTCTAGTTCATAGAACATTCTAGGTAACGGTTTTATACCACCAGATAGACTCCATCTCAGTACACCTTCAGAAACACTGAAATTCAAACTTCCAACTGTAACTTTCTGCTGTCTTCAATAAAGCTATTAATATAATTGTTCTTTGCAAATGGTACTAAAGAAGATAAGAATAGGGAGTAGAAATGGAAATTCTGAATAGTCACACAGGTGGGGAATAGATGAATTAGTGCAGAGATGAGGCCCCAGAGACTGTTAGCAGTTTGTGTGAATCAATCTCCCTTTGAACCATAGTTATCGATGCTTAAATGGAACATGCCCAGGACATAAGTTTCAGTGGGCCTCATGGGTATTCCTTAGTGGCTATGAAGCATTTGCTGTATCTGGAACTTTGGGACTGTTTTCTGGAAGAAGCCTTGGATGGGATTATGTTAGCATAGAGGATGATGAGTTGAGATGATCCCAATGTTCATTTCATGGTTTGTGAATGTTTCTGAAGACCATGAGTTCCCCTTCCCTCCCTGTTCCAATTCCTCCCCCCTGAGTTATGAAGCACTTATCACTTAAAACACTTTAGTAATAAACATAGTAGAAAGTAAGCATCCTTCTTAAATAATATAAATAATAATAAATACCATTTATTGCACACTTTCACAGTGGATCTTTTGGTGTTGAGCATTTTATGTAGTTGTCTCATGTCACTTGTCTGACTATCCAGGATGTCACATTTTAGAGATAAGGAAACTGAGGCTGAAAGGCAAGGGAACCTGTGCCAAGTCCCTCATCCTGTGAATTTAGAGGCCAAGTATGCCCCCTAATGCATGATGGTCTGACTCTAAAGCCATATTCTTTTTTTAAAATAAAATTTTATTGAAGTGTATCATTCATATATCAACATACGTAAACAGTGTATAATTTGTGAATTTATAAAACATGCATATCATCACACAAGGCTCCAATACACCTAGTCACCACCTTGCATTGTTGTGAAATATTTGTTACAAACTATGAAAAGGCATTGCCAAAATATTACTAATTATAGCCCATATCTTACATTTGCTGTATTTTCCCCCCAACCCACCAAATTATTAACACCCTGTATTAGTATTATATATTTGTTTTCATTCAGGAGAAAATGTTCTCATGTTTGTCCTGTTAACTACAGTCCATTATCCACCACTGGATTCCCTATGTTATACAGTCCCATGATTTGTACAGTCCATTCAAAGTGTACACTCAGTGGCTCTCATTTTCATCACAGAGTTGTGCTGTCATCACCTTAGTCAAATTTTAGAATGTTTTCATTACTCCAAAAAGAAAAATCCCATACCCTTTCATACACCCTTATTATTGTCCCTTAGTATTGAAATATCTTCTTGCCATTGCTGTAGAATGCTACTGTTAACTATCAGCCATAAGTTACATTAGTTATAATTTTCCCATGTATCACTATATTCTTAGCACTTTGTAAAAGAAGAGCATTTTTACCTGTTTACTATTATCCACGATCTTCATTTACCATCGAAAGCCCTGTGCTATATTCCCTAGATTATTCTCTAGTTTGCTTTCAACTGACATTTACACGGACTACCCCTTTCAGCCACAATCACATTTATAAATAAGCGGCGTTTGTTATACTCATTATAATGTGTTACTCTCAACTCTGTTTATTTCCACAATTTTACAATTAACCATTAAGTATCAGATCCCATTCTCATCCCACCTTCTATTTTGTAGTAACTTATACTTTAGAGTTTATCTCTGTGAATTTACTCATAGTATTTAGTTCAGATTAGTGAGCCCTTTCAGTATTTGTCCTTTTGTGTCTGGCTTATTTCATTCAACATAATATCCTCTATGTTTGTTCATGTTGTCATATGCATCTCGATTTCATTTCTTCTTACAGCTAAATAGTATGCCATTATGTATATATACCACATTTTGTTCATACATCCATAAGTTGATGAACACTTGGGCTGGGTCCATATTTTAGCAATTGTGAACAATGCTGCTCTGAACATCAGTGTGCAAATGTCAGTTCTTGTCCTTGTTTTCAGTTCTTCTGAGTATGTTCCTAGTAATGGGATTGCTGGATCATACAGCAGTTCTAAATTCAGCTTCTTTGAGGTACTGCCAAACTGTCTTCCACAGAAGTTGCAGCATTGTACATTCCCACCAACAATGAAGGAGTGTTCCTGATTCTCCACATCCTTTCCAACACTTGTGATTTTCTCTTTTTTAAATAATGTTCATTATTTAAGGTGTAAAATGGTATCTCATTATAGTTTTGGTCTGCATTTCCCTATCAGCCAGTGATATTGAGCATTTTTTCATATGCTTATTGACCATTTGTATTTTCTCTTTGGAGAAAAGTCTATTGAAGTCTTTTGTCTGTTTTTAAAATTGGGTTGCTTGTCTTTTTATCATTGAATTGTATTGTATCTTTATAAAACATGGATATCAAACCTTTATTGGATATGTGGTTTTGAAATATTTTCTCCATTGAGTAGGCAGCATTTTTACTTCCTTGAAATTCTTTTGAAGAACAAAAGTGTTTAATTTTGGGGACGTACCATTTATTTTTCTCTTTTGTTGTTCATTCTTTAGGTGTAAGGTTTAAGAAACTACCACATATCAAAGGATCTTGAAGATGTTTTTCTACATTTTCTTTTAGAATTTTTATGGTTCTAGCTTTTGTATTTAGGTTCTTGATCCATTTCGAGTTAATTTTTGAGTAAGGTGTGAGATAGGGGTCCTCTTCCTTTCTATTAGCTATGGCTATCCAGTTCTCCCAGCACCATTTGTTGAATAGACTAGTCTGGCCCAGCTGGGGGGGTTTGATAGCATTGTCAGAAATCACTTGACTGTAGATGTGAGGGCCTATTTCTGAGTTCTCAATTTGATTTCATTGGTCAGTCTGTCTATCTTTATGCCACTACTGTAGTGTTTTTGCCATTGTATATAAATAATAAGCTTTAAAGTCTATAAGTGAAAGTTTTCCAACTTCATTCTTCTTTTTAAAGATAGTTTTGGCTATTCTGGGTCCCTTACCCTTCCAAATAAATTTGACAATTTTCTCTTCCATTTCTGCAAAAAATGTTGGAATTTGCATTGGAAGTATGTTGACTCTATAAATCAGTTGGGAAGAATTGACATTTTAATGATATTTAGTCTTCCAGTCTATGAACACAGAATGTCCTTCCATTTATTTGTCGTCTTTGTTCTGTTTTGTTTTGTTTTTGTTTGTTTGTTTCTTTTTAGCAATATTTTGTAGTTTTCTGAATAGAGGCCCTTTTATGTGCTTGCTTAAGTTTATTCCTAAATATTTGAATTTTACACGCTCTTATAAAATGGTATTCTTTTCTCTGATTTCCTCCTCAGACTGTTCATCAATAACATGTAGAAACACTAAGGATTTTTGCTTATTAATCTTGTATCCCACCACTTTGCTGAACTTGTTTATTATAGCAGCTTTGTTGTGGATTTTTCAGGATTTTCTAGATATAGGATCATATCATCAGTGAATAGTGAAAGTTTTACTTCTTCCTTTCCTATTTGGGTATCTTTTCTTTATCTAGCCTAATTGCTCTAGCTAGAATTTCTAGCACAATATTGAGTAACAGTGGTGGTACTGGGCATCCTTGTCTTGCTCCTGTCGTAATGGGAAAGGTTTCAGTCTTTCACCATTGAGTACAATGGTAGCTGTGGGTTTTTCATACATGCACTTTATTATGTCGAGAAAGCCTCCTTCTATTCCTATCTTTTGGAGTGTTTTTATCAATAAAAGATGCTGTGTTTTGTTAGATTTCTTTTCTGCATCAATTGACAGGATCATATGATTTTTTCTCTTCAAATTATTAATATGGTTTGTTTTACTAATTGATTTTCTCATGTTGAAAAAGTCTTGGAAATCTTGGATAAAACACACTTGATTGTGGTATATAAATTCATCTAATGTGCTTTTGGATTTTTTTGCAAGTATTTTGTTGAGGAGTTTTGCATTTGTATTCATTAGAGATACTGATCTGTAATTTTCTTTTCTTGTGGTATCTTTATCAGGTTCCAGTACTAGGGTGATGTTGGCTTCATAGAATGAGGTTACTCACATTCCTTACTGTTCAATTATTTGGAAGAGCTTGAGCAAGATTGGTATTAGATTGTCTTTGAATGATGGGTAGAATTCACCTGTGAAGGTTCCTGTTCTGGGCTTTTTATTGGGAGGTTTTTGGTGACTGTTTCAATCTCTTGTGATTAGTTTGTTGAAGTCTTCTATTTCTTCTAGGGTAAAGACACAGTCTTAATCAGAGCACTGGATGGATATTACATACTGGTGTTCCTAGGAGAAACTGGGAGATTCTTAATTTTTAGGCATTTTTATATTAGCAGATAGCATAAGTTAAGCTCAGTTTGAAGCTGCCTAGATTGTGCATCAGTGGAAGAAACAGCAGGAGATGGAAGAACTGAGGCAGAACCCAGGTTCGAGAACACCAAGACATTTAAGCATAAACTGGCGTTCAGTGGAACATTTGGGAAAGTAATTGATCTCTTCTGAGCCTTGGTTTTCCTTTCTGTAAAATGGGGACAATTCTATACATGCTATATCTTATTCTTGAATTTGCTGTGAGAATCCAATGAGATGTTATAAAGTGTTCTTTGTATAGATAACTGTTAGACGACATGACTTATAGAATGTTTTCTTTTAGATTTCATATATTCTTTGGGTCACTAAATGAATTGTTTTCCCTTGTGTTCTCCTGTGCCCTAGACCCTGCAAGAGTTAGAAAGTAAAGCTTTGTGTCTTTCCGTCACAGAGATGGAGTCCTGGTGGGGGATGCTGAACGTGGGGATAGTAAGTAGAAGCATGCTGTGGGAATTCAGGGCAGAGGAAGTTCACTCTGAAAGTGCATTGCCCAGAGAATGCCTTAAGACGTGCATGGCTTAGTGAATTAATTAGATTTCAAAGGATGTATTACCCAAATAGTGCAAGAATAGTTCATTTTGTTGAAAGTTTCCTTTGCATTTAAGTAGAAAATGATTTAAAAACCTAGCGTTACCAGATGCCCTTTTAAAAATGTTACTTAGGGACTGTCATGAGATGGGGAACTATTATCATTGAGGAAGGAATTTTGCCTGCTCTTGAAGAGGATGGAGGCATTTTATGCCACCCGTATTTTCGCCAATAGTGTTCATCCTACCAATCCTTCCTCAGAATATAGACCTCTAAGGAGGTAATTCCTTTCTGAAATGTCTAGGTAAGCAGTATACATCAGTCTAAGCTTGGTTAGCAATCTATTTTTTTATCCTTAATTGAACAGCAGAGAACACTAAATAATTCAGGATTAAAAAAATAAAAACAGGTCAGAACTGTTTGTGAATAAAAAATAGCATTGAGGGTTACAGGTATTCAAATGAAATTAAAAGAGGTATCAGTCTTGCTTTGGGAAATAAGGTTGACCTACCAACTCTTTCAGAAAGTCTATCCCTCCCATTCCAGTGATTAGTTAATAAAATTATTCCTGACATTGGCTGGCCAAGGTGCTCAGGCAGTTACATATTTAGAGACAGAGAACCCATTGTCCAAAGACCTCTGAAGAGTCTTTGCAAACACAGAAGGGATTTAGAACAATTTGCATAAATCTCCCTGTGGATAGCGACATGGCTCCAGTGTTGGGGTGGTTCCAGGAACCCCACCTTGGCTGTATCATGAGGTGACACTGTGCTTGGTGAGAATTCAGCCTCATGACGGTTTTTGCCAGCAGGATTGGGTGATGTCGCTGAATAAGCCCACTGTTTGGTTCCACATAAGGACTCTTTTGTGTTGGCCGGGGGCAGCCATGTTCAAGTTTGTCTTGCTTTTTCCCCAATGATGTTTTTGGACTTTGAGGCCTGGAGAATTATGCACAACACCTATTCTAAGCTAATCTGTCAAATTTTGCTGTTGGACGGTAACCACAGCCCCTTGTGTTTCTAGAAGGTGGAGAATAATAGTCATACATTTGGAGACTTTTGATTTATTGAAATAAAAGTTGGGGGAGGGAGAAGGCAGGGCATCTTGGCATGTCCAGGTATACATGCCTGTTTGTGGTGGGACCATGGGAAGTAATTCCCTTTGGTTTGTTAGTATGATTTATCTGGTTCCCTGAATTCTGTAAGAAATATATTTTCTTGCAAACACAAAGAATACCACAAAGTGGTACTTTAATATTTAATATTCCCCTATGAAAGAGCACCTGTTTCAACTTTATTTTTTCTTCATTTTTTTTTTTAATGGTATACTAGATATTAGGAGCCTTAACTACAGCTTTCTTGCACAGAATGTTATCATTCTCAAAGCCGCATAAGGAGTCTAATTTAAAATCCAGGGAGTAAGTTTATGCACTAGGGAAATTTGGTGCTTTAAGTACAAAAATGAAATCCACTAATTTCTAACCTGGAGTTTATTTTCTTTCAGTCTGCAAGTTTGATTTCTCAGCTTTGTTCTAATAATATAAACATTTTTTATGTTTATTTATAGGTGGCTTTAACCAAGAGAGCAGATCCAGCTGAGCTTAGAACAATATTTTTAAAGGTCAGTATAAAGGAATCTATTTTGTTTCTTGTTTGATTTGTGTTCTGTAACTTTTATAGATTATTTTCAAAAAGCTCTTTACTTCATTGTTGTATTTTTTTTTTAAATCCCAAAAACTATCTTTAAGACATAAGAAAGAGATCTTTTACAATTATATACATACGTTTTAAAAAGTAAGAAATTTGTCAGTGATTTGTTTGGGCTGGAAATATGATTTAAATTTTAATTTCTTTTGTTTCTCATGTTGTCTGGTATTGGAAAGGAGCTTCTTGGGGATTTAGTCTTGTGGCCCATTTACCTTTCCAGGATTGACCTGTGCAGTTTGATAATACTTTTTTTTCCTAAGGCATTTAAAGCTCTCTGCAAACATCTCAGTAATCCTTCATTCAGCCAGAAGACCTATCCTCATCTCTTCTTGGTAGAAGTCTATTGTCATTAATCATCATCATCATCATTTTGTGACATCTGGGGTACCCTGTGAGGTGACACCTCAATATCAATAGTAGCAGATACTAGACCATAAGGAACACCACACATGTTTATTTCCTTTTTCTTTCTTAGCCTCTTACACTGAAAAGACTCACATTTTTAAAGGAGGTCCCGGAGATCAAATCCAGGACCTTGTACTTGGGAAGCAGGCGCTCAACCACTGAGCTACATATGCTCCCTGAAAAGACTCACTTTTACTTACTTGGTGTGATATTGGGCAATGAATAATACTACAATAAAAGTAGTATTCACTTTCTTTGTTTGTTTTTTTAGGAGGTACTGGGCATCGAACCCAGGACCTTATACATGGGAAGCATGTGCTCAACCACTGAGCTACATTTTCTCCCTGAAAAGACTCACTTTTACTTACTTGGTGTGATATTGGGCAATGAATAATACTACAATACATGTCTACTTTGGATCCAAATGCCAAAGCACCTATATGTTATTCATCTGGAATCATAGTACTTGAAAAAGAAAAGGTTAGTTTGTAAGGATAACAAAAAATAAATGTGAACCTGTAGACTTTCTATGTAAGTGGGTCAGAAGGTGGGGGGTGAAATCGTTGGGACCTCCTAGGTGAGCATTCTCCATCCCTCTGGTGGTTGGGCTCCGTGGTTTTTGAGTGAGAGTTTTATCGGATTTGGAGCCTGAGGGAATGATGTGGGGGAACCAGACCTGAACACACAGCGATCAGCAGTTCTTGGAAGGGATTGCGGATCTGGCAGAGGCTCTGATGATCTCACCAGGCCTGGATAGAGTGGTACCATACAAATCCACCCTGGCTGGGCATGCTGAGGCTCCGCTGTTTACCACCCTCCACAGACGGTGTTGCAATGAGGGGAAGAATGGGCACTGGGGTGCCGTGGGCTGTGCCAGGCTCCATTGTGGCTGGGTTTTTCAGTTCAGGGTGAATCAGCAGTATGCACTCTGTAAATTTTGTCTCCTTTACTGTGATTTTAAATAACTTTCCTGACTTGAATTTCTTCCTAATAAAAACCCCATGTGAAATAGCTCAACCTTCTCTTTACTAAACTAGTTAGAGGGAGGAGTATTTTGTAGCTGGGAGAGGAGCTCCTTAGTGCCCTTTGCAGCAGCTCTGCTGGTAGCAGGGGCGTTGGGCCCACGCTGGAGATCAGAGAGAGCCCGTGGAACGGAGGCGGATAAATAAGAAAAGGGAGCCTGCAGACAGAAATGGGCACAGTAGTGGCTCTTTATTTTATTTTGGGGAGAAGAGTTAAAATCAATTTTACCTTTATTTTTTTAATCTTGCCTACTGTATTAAGTCATATTAGGTGTTGGGGATATGAAGTAGCATATACCATAGCTCCTGCCCTTATACACCTCTCTTCCTCCTCTCTCTGTCTTTGTGTAAGTGTAAGTGGAGGAAAAAAAACTGAAATATGGTCAAATAACTATTATAGTATTAATTAGCAGGAAAGTAATATAGGACTAATTAAATCTTCCTAGAGCGTGCCATTTAAGTTATAGAAAGGTAATAATGTTTGAGGTGGGCTTCAAGCCCAGTGGATTTTTATCAAGTGGAGAACATAGAAGAAGGTTTTAGGGTGGAGGGAAGATGATTCCAGGCAAAAGAAACAGCATGTGCTAAAGCAGAGAGCGTGGTAAGAGTGACGAGTGTGGAGGGAGTAGCCTCTAGCCTGGGGTACCCCAGGACATAGAGTCTTGGGCTGACTTGGAGTAAAACCTCCCAGCCTAATGCATTTGAATTTCATTATTTAGGCTGTTAACACAAGAAGATTGTGATAATTGGCTGGTGATGTTTTGTCTAGATATGGAAGTGGAAGTCTAAGTAGTCAATTTTTTTTAAAAAGATTTATTTATTTGTTTTCCCCCTTCCCCTCCTCCCGCCCTGCTGCTTTTGCTGTCTGTGTTGTCTTCTCTTCTCATTTTCTCTCCTCTAGGATTCACTGGGATTTGATCCTGAGGACCTCTGATGTGGAGAGAGCTTTCCTGTCAGTTGCACCACCTCAGTTCCTGGTTTCTGCTGTGCTTCACTTTGGCTCTCCCCTTGTCTCTCTTTTGATGCATCATCATCTTGCTGAGTGACTCACTTGGTGCAGGGCACTGGCTTACCATGTGGGCACTCACTCACTGCGCAGGCACGCTTTCTCTTCTTCACCAGGAGGCCCCAGGGGTAGAACCCAGGTCTTCCCATATGGTAGACGGAAGCTCTATCACTTGAGCCACATCCGCTTCCCTAAGTAGTCAATTTTGTTTCTAATCTAAGTGTTGACAGGCATTTTTTGTCTGCCTAATACTTCTGTGATGCTTTGTGTTAATTTAAACAGGTATGTTTTGTGTACTTAAAATTTAAATAAAATACCATGAAACCCTGCAGTGAGTGGGATGTGCGAATGAAGTATAAGCAGAACTGAGTCTTAATGAAAGTAAGATTTTATATGAGAACAGATTTACAGGCATGCGGCAGGTCAAGAATCTGTCAGCATATATGAAAGGTGTGCACGTGTCATTAAAGCAAATGCCACAGGAAATGGAAGGAAAAAGTCTTCTCCATGGTGGGAGCAGTCAGTGAAGGCTCTGTAGAGAAAGAACTTGAGCTTCGAGGGTTAGATGGAGATGGAGATGCACTGAGGAAGAAGAGGGTGGTCGTGAGACATTCGGGGAAGAGGTCTACATGCCAGGGAAGGCATGGAGACCCGCTTGGAAGTCAACAGCCTCTCCAAGTTGAAGGATTCTCTTTCCTTCTTCAAACATTTATTTAAATACAACTCTGTGCCGAGGATTCTGCCAAATACAACAGGGTATTAGAAAGGTAATTAGGTATTTGGCATTTCTGCTAAACAACAGGAAGCCGTTGATGGTTTTCTGAGTAATACAGTGGCAGGGAGGAGGGTTTGAGATTAGATTGGCACAGCAAGGCAGTGAGTTAGGCAGCCTTGGTGTAATCCTGCGGAAGTTGAGTTAGGTTGTGGAAGCAGGAGTGGAAAATGAACACTTTAGACATTTGTAGGAATATTTGAAAATGATATTGTAGAATGGATGAGAGAGAGTGGAAGTAATTATGACTACCAGGTCTATACTCTTTGGGTGTATAAATTTATATATTTATTTATAAGTAGTTTCCCTCCCTCCCATCTGTCTCCATATATCTCTGTATATGTGTATATATACCCTTTTTTCTTAACAGGAGAAAAATACTGTTTTATATCTAATTTTTTTCTCTTAACCTAATATATTACAAATAACTTTTGCTATAATGGAATGTATTTCTTTAATATTTTAAATTTTGCATTCTATTCTTGTGTATGGCTCTCTTACCATGATTTGTTTAACCAGACCTTATTATTAGAGGTTTACTTGTCTCCTCTATTTTTCTATCATAACAACACTAATGAATAGTCTTGTACCTACATTTTTTGCATATACCCAGCATTATTTTCTTAGGATAAATTCCTAGAAATGACATTGTTGGGCTAAAGGGTAGTTTAACAATATCTTAATACTTTTGATTCCTCTTGGCAGACAGCCTTTCATGAAGTCGTATCAATATACATTGTTGGTGGGAGTATGAGGGTGTATATTTTCCCACATTATGTCATCACTTAGATTATTATTAAAATAAACAATAACCTGCAGCAACAACAAAACTTTGTGCTACTTGGTAGTTGAAAAATTATACCCTATTTTAAATTTGCATTTGTTTGATCAATAGCAATGTACTGAATTAAATTTGTGATTCTTAATTACATTTGTGGAACTTAGTTACATTTTTAACTTTTCTAATTCCATTTTATAGTCATTTTCAAACAAACAGATAATAAAAAACGTAGTACAGTCAACATCCACTTAAACACCACCTAATTTAAATGGATATTCATCATGGTAATTTCATATTATATATATATGCGTATTTATTGATTTTCAGTCAGTTTTATTGATACATATTCATTAAGCATACAATCCAACTCTAGTATACAGTTGTTGATATTTGTTATAATCACAGAGTTGTGATTCATCACTTCAGTCAAAGTAGTCTTTTCATTACTCCAATAGTAATAAAAATAATGATAATAAAATAGACAGACAAAATCTCTACCCCTTAATTATCACCTCTCAATCTTTCTATCCTTGCCCTGCTGTACCTAGCTGCTATCCTATTTCCATCTCTCTAATTTATTTGTGTTTATATTTTCTATTGATGGAGTCAAGCAATATATAGTAACTTTTGTCTAGTTTCTTTCACTTAGTTTATTTCTGTTTTTTTCCCCTTAATGGAAAATTAATATATTACTATACACTGCTGTCCATAGTTTGCTTTGGTTGTATTTTTGCCTGATATAAACATCTTATGGCATTAACATATACTTGTTCTGTTTCAAAGGAAAACGGTCTTATATATGCAATATTACCCATACTCATGTTTCACTTGTGAATTCGCTATGCTGTACAGTCCCATGGTACTTTTTTAGCTTTCCTTCTAGTAATGTACATGACCTTAGACTTTCCCTTTGACCACTATTATACCCATATATTAGCACTGCTAGTTATAAACATTATGACGTGCTTTCATCATTTCTATTCATTTCTAAAGATTCACGAAAAACCTTTTTACCAGTTCTGCACAAATTAAACCTCAACTTTCCAGTCTCTAACCTCATTCTATTTTCTGGTGCCATATATTCTAGTTACTAATTCAAGAGTTTACATAATATATTTAGTTCATAATAGTGCAGTCATACAGTATTTGAAAATTTGTCTCTAGCTTCCTTCACAAAACATAATGTCCTCCAGGTTCATCTACATTGTCATATGGTTCACAACTTCATTTCTTCTTGCCACTACATAATATTCCGTTGTGTGTACTCCACAATTTGTTTATTCATTCATCCATTGACAGACCCCTAGGTTGCTTCCAACTTTTGGTTATCATGAATAATACCTGTATGAACATCGATGTGCAGATATCTGTTGTTGGTTTTTTTTAATTCATTTTTTTAAAATATTACATTTAAAAAATATGAGGTCCCCATTCACCCCCACTGCCCCCACAGATATCTGTTTGTGTCACTGCTCTCAGTTCCTCTTGGTGGCGGTATTGCCGGGTCATGTGGTAAATATTGTATTCAGATTCCTTAGGAACTGCCAAACAGTTCTCCACAGTGGCTGTACCAGTCTACATTCCCACCAACAGTGAATAAACTTTCCTATCTCTCCACATCATCTCCAACACTTGTATAATAGTTTATTGTCATTTTAATAGTCACCATTCTGATAAGTATGAAATATATCTCATTCCCTAGTCACAGTGATGTTGAACATTTTTTCATGCATTTTAAAAAATTTGGACAAATGTCTATTTAAGTCTTTTGAGCATTTGTCTTTTTATTGTTGAGTTATAGCATCTCTTTATATATCATGGGTAGAAAACTCTTATTGGTTATGTAATTTCCAAATATTTTCTCCCATTGAGTTGGCAGTCTTTTCACCCTTTTGACAAAGCAAGAGCAACAACAACAACAAAAAATGGGAAGTCCTCAAAATTAAATACTTTTGTACCTCAAAGGACTTTGTCAAAAGGGTGAAGAGGCATTTGACTTGCTGTCTTTTTTTGGGATAAACCATTTATTATTGAATTATAAAGTACATGAATCATAAATGTACAACTCCATGAGTCTTCACAAAGTGAATATACCCATGATACCAGCCCTGGAAACCTTCTGTTGCCTTTTGTAGTTAGTACCCACCTGGTCTTAAAGTGACTGACCTCATTACCTTGCATTAGTTTTGTCTGTTTTTCAGCTTATTGAAGTTGAATCATATAGTATGTACTCTTGTGTTCGTTCTTTCACTTCCATTTTATGTATAAGGTTGGTCCATGTTGTACATAGTCATGGTTGGTTTACTCTTATTGCTGTATGGTATTTTGTTGTATGGTTGGACCACAATCCATTCACTGTGCACTTGGTTGAGAGGTGATTATTTTTAGTTTTTTGGTTTTTTTTTTTTGCCATTACAGGTAATGCTGATGTGGACAGTTCAGCATATTTTATGGTGACTTTATATATGTGTGTGTATACATATACATACATACATATTTCTTTTGGGATATACATATGAATAAAAATGCTGGGTCTATAGTTATGTGTATGTGTTTGTTCAGTTTTAGTAGATATTGGTTTACCAGTTTAGTGTGAGAATTGCATTTGCTCCACTTTTTGCAAACACATTATTTTCTTTTTCGTTATCTAGTGGATGAGTAGTGGTGCTGCATTGTTGTCTTATTTTTTTCAATGGCATTTTTTTGGGGGGGGCAGCAATTTGACAGTGATTCTAAAGGTCATTTGGGAAAAGGTCATAAAGTTCAAAAGGTGATCATGGCTAAGAGAAGAAGAAAAGCTCATTTTCTTAACTTTTTGTGCATTTGATAGATTTTTATTGAACATGTTTCACTATCTGCCAGGCACCAGTCTAGGAGGATACAGCAGTGAACAGGACAGAAAAAACAACAGCAACAAAAAGCCCTGCCCTGATGGCACTTACTCTCCAGTTGTAGCAGTTAAGGTGTACATAATTTTGCAGGAATACACAGATATAGTTAAAAAAATAGCCCTGGAATATTTCCTATTGTGGTGGTGACATAAACCGTTGATCATCTTAGCATTCTCCGATGGATCTTGGAGGCAACCTAAAATGTGTCTTGGCTTCAGCAAGCCATTGCCACCCAATCAGAATGGGTATTGGAGATGGAGCCCACCTGCCATGCTGCCTCTTCCTGATGAGCATGTGATAACTTTGATAACTTAGTCTGTGGCATGTGATAACTTAGTCTGTGGCATCCTGAATACTGGGAAGTGAGATTTGATTTGCATTTGTGGGACAACCAAGTGATTATGTGAAGGAAAAAATTAGAGCTGGAGAAGTAAAGTACTTAAAGTAAAAAAAGAATCCACTTAATAAGCTAAGAGAAAATGTAGCTGAATATTGAGTCTTGAGATGAAGAAGGACTAGTTTCTTAGCTTAGAAGTAATGGAAAAAACCACAAAGAAGGAAAAAATGCACAGTTTCAATTATATAGAAACAGAAAACTGGAAAAATATTTGCAACAAATGTGATAGACAGAGGAAACAGGAGGAAAGGGCATGTTCACACACTGTTGGTAGGAATATAAATTGGTACAATCGTTTCTGGAGAGCAGCGTGATAATAAGTATCAAGAGCCTTAAAGTTCCTGTCCTTTGACTCAAAATTTTCTGTTCCAGGAGTCTAACCTTCAAAAATTGCCAGGAATTTGGACAAACGTTACATAGAAAGCTGGTTACCTCAACTTTATTTATAATGCTCCATACTGGAAATAATCTAAATGTCTAACCGTAGGGGAAGCGTTAAAATGTGTTTTTAAATTAGTTATTCATTCCTAGAAGCAAACATAAGTATAGTTCTAAATCAGAGGATTGCTGAAATTAGCATTGACATTTTCTTTACATTTCAGGTTTATTTTGCCACATTTGAAAAAAATGAAAATATGACTCTTTCTTCTCTGTTTCCCACTAACTGAATTAAATGCTACCTGAGGAATAGGGGCGGGGGGTGGAGAGGGAGCACTGGGCCATATTTGAACCTTTCTCTTGCACTGTGTTAAAAAATGTAAAACCTTTATAAAGTGCTTGTTGTGTGTAGGGCATTGTGCTAAGTATATGCCATGGTTATCTCATTTATTTCTAGTACAGGCCTCCTGATGCAGGTAATGTTGTTATCCCCATTTTACAGATGAGGAAACAGAGGCCCAGAAAGCCTGAGTGACTTACCTGATGTTATACAGCTTGCTGGTAAGAGGCAGAGGCTGGCCCAGCTCAGGTCTGAGGGACTCCAGAGCTAATTGTGGAGTAGCTAAGCAAGGCATATACTGTATTGACATTAGAATTAGAAACATTTAACATAACAATTGACTGTTTAAACAGGTTTAATCAGGCTTTACTCACGGGTTGCAGATGGAGGGGAGAAGCTGGCACCGCCTCACTTCAGGAGCTCCTCCCTCCCCCAGGACTTTGACCTCCAGGGTGGTTCTGTCACCCAACTAGCCACACGTCCTCATCCCACCCTGCGCCCCACCCCTCCCAAAGCTTAGTCTGTCAGTCTTTCCTGTATCCTTGATCCCTTGAAGCAGAAGGGGGCAAAAGAATTAGGTAGCTTCTGTCCGTGACTTTATAACTAATTCCATGTAATAAAAACGCTATGTGTCCTTGCTAAAGAGCAAATTATATTATAGTTTGTTTTTCCAGATCTGCGTAGACCAGGGCTTCTCCACTTGGGCACGACTGACATTCGGGCTGATAATACTTTGCTGTGGGCGCTGTCCTTTGCCTCGCTGGACGTTGGCAGCGCCCCTGGCCTCTGTGCACTGGGCGCAAGTAGCACCTCCCCCTGCTCAACTGCTGACAGCCAAAATGGTCTTCAGACATTGCCACTTGTCCCAAGAAGGGGGACTGCCCCTAATTGAGAACCACTGTATAAACATAAGACTTGACAAAACTAACGTTTCTGTTTTTCCTTAGAAGCGATGGGAAATAACTGCCATTGTGAAGACTATATTATCATAACTGACATTTTATCCTTTCAGTATTTTCAGCTTCTCATGTTAATCACATAGTTATATACTTTAAAGAATCAAATATATAACTTTTTTTTTTTAAACAGTATGCAAGCATTGAAAAGAATGGTGAATTTTTCATGTCTCCCAATGACTTCGTTACGCGATACTTAAACATTTCTGGAGAAGGCCAGCCTAATCCAAAGACTGTGGAACTTTTAAGTGGTGTAGTGGATCAGACCAAAGATGGGTATGTTTATTTTAAATTATATTATTTAGCTTTTTTTCCCTAAACATCTTTGTTTCTTTAATGACTAGCAAGTCACTGTATAATTTCCCGTCTTTTAATAGCATTTTCTCTGTAAATATTAATTATTTTAGAAATGATATCCTTAACATTTCCTTCAGTGGTCATTTCACAATTGGGAATTCCAGATGTATATTTCTTGACTAGTTTAAAGAATGGTTAGCTTCACAGAACAGTTGTAATTGAGGAGGCAGGGTAAAGATATATAGGAGTGTTTATGTTGCTATTTTTCAAGGCAGCAGTAAAAATTATGAGTAAATATAAAACATAGCTTTGTGAATTTAACTTTTCTATAATCTTTCCCTCTGCTTAAATAACCTTTAAAACCTCAGTATGATTAAATGATATGAATCTAGCAGATAGAATAAGTTGATGATTCCAAACCCTCAGAAAGGTACTTTGCAAAAGCTGAAGGGGAGACTGACCATATAGCATTAAATGGGATATTCTGCAAAATGCCTTTGGATTTTTTACTTCTTCTGGGGTGGGGGGGTGGGGAGTTTTTCATAAGCCATGTAAGATTGCAGCTGAATCTCACTGTAAAGGCAGAATTTTGGACTCTAAACTCTTGTTAATGTGAACAACAATGTCCTTTGAAAACCAAAGCATAGTCTACTAGAACCTGCATTCTTTATGTATATTATAGTAGACCTAGCTTTCTATTCTCACTGCTTGCCAGCACCTCCTTCGAGAGATTGCATTCCCCAGTCCCCTATCAGCCTTTAGTGGGGATCTCCAGCTCTGAGCTTCTTCCATTTCTTGTGATCTTCATATGTCTGATTTTCCTACATGCAGTGTTATGAGATGTAACCAAAATAAATTTCCTGATGCACAGCAAAGGCTCTCAGTTTTCACTGGCACTTCCCTTACTTATTCATCTGTTGATATCGGGCATATGCGAGTCTTTCTTCCAAACACACTCCAAAGAACAATTCCTGAGACACCAGGGTTTCAGAGAGAGAAAGAGTTTGTTTGTACAAGCAAAGAAGGTCACTGCCTCCTGGAACTGCATTAATTTTGATATTTTGTAACATCAGGATGCTAATGAATTGTGAGGAGTGGAGCTGACACAGATTTCTTCATAAATAAACATTGAGGGGCTAAACAGGATGGGGGTGGGGCCAAACCTGGGTGAGTTCACAAACAAAGGTACAATCATTTAGCAGTCAAGGCATCAAAGGTCAGCTTTGATATTCCCATGGATATTAGACAGAGGAAGGTGAAGTGGTTACCCTTTCAATAGAAATGTTCATTTGCAAAGGTAAGATCCATCTGGAATAATCATAATTGCAAGGAGAAGTGACCACATACAAGGGTAAGATCCATTTGGAATAATCATATTTGGAGGTTTTTAGTTAGAAATGGTCATAAGCAAAGGGTGAGGATCGTTCAGCCAGTTTCAGTAATTTCTGATATCAACTTTGGCTATTTTATGATTTACTGGAAGTACAAAGACATTTATGTAATGATTGCATGATCATAATTATTTGTTCATTCTTAACCCTTGGTTACGCTGTTATCCCATCTTGCATGGAAATAACGCCTATAAAATGAAGAACTTGAAGATTGGGAATGAATGGGGAGGAAATTGGCAAATAGGCTTCCTCCAATTTGCTGGGGGATTGCTGGATTGTGACTTCTCCCTTTGTTCCAGTGGAAGAAGAAGGTTCAGTTTTGTTTTGCTTTTTTACTTTTATCTTTGTTTTCTACCCGCCTCACAGGTGGGATTCTTTGCTTGGTAGGGGAATATGCATGAGCAGGCCTTACTTCCATTCCATTGCCTCTGTGATGGTGCAGAGAGGAGCTGAGGCATATTTCACAATAGTCTGTTGAACAGAAGCTAAGCAGAACATAGATTTATTCTAGCCAACACTTTTCTCAGAGAAACTGGGTTGCTTCCATACTCCATTGTACTCTGTTCAGAGAAAGTGTGGCCAAGCTCATAGGCAAGAAGAATTCTCTGGCTAAACCTTTGAGATTATTATTTTTTTCTAGCTTGATAATTTGAAATGTTTTTAAACTGTAGGGAAGCTGAAAGAATAATGCAGTGAATATATACTCATCACCTAGATTGGCTAATTGTTAACATTTTGCTACCTTTGTGCTCTCTTTACCCACATACAAACATAGGAACACAAATAATTACCTTTTCCTAGGTTGGACCATTTAAATATAAATTGCAGACATCGTGATTCTTCAGCATTTATCTACTAAGAAAATTAACATTCTTCATCAGTGTGGTGGTTTCAAGTACCCCAGAAAATATGTTCTAATCTAATCCATTTCTGTGGGTTTAAACCCATTGTAAATAGGATCTTTTGATGAGGCTACTTCAGTTAAGTTGTGACCCACCTAATTCAGGATGGGTCTTAATCCTTTCACTGGAGTACTTTTCAAAGAAATGAATACAGAGAGAGCCACAAAAACAAGAAGCTGAAATCAGTGAATCCCGGGAGAGAAGGTAGAGATCAGCAGATGCTGCCATTTGTCCTGCCATTTGGTAGAGGAGCCAGGGATCTCCAGCAGCCAGTCTTTGGGAGGAAAGCATTGACTTGATGTTACCTTGATTTGGATATTTTTCTTAGCCTCAAAACTATAAGCTAATAAATTGCCATTGTTTAAGCCAACCCATTTCATGGTATCTGCTTTAAGCAACCTAGGAAACTAAAAGAGTCATTTATCTTCTAATAATAAGAGCATTCTCCGATGTGATCACCAAACCATTATTATACTTAGGAAAATTAGCAATCATGCCAAACATCATCTCATATCCAGCCCATAATCAAGTAAAGCAGATCTCCTCATCCACCATCTACTCCTAATGGCTCATTGTTGTTGTTTTTTTAAATTTTTTTTCATTAAATTTTTTTTTTTCCAAATCAGGATCTAGTCAAGGTTCTTATATTGCATTTAATTGTTAAGTCTTTTAATCTGAAACAGACCTTTGCCTTCTATTATTTTTCATGACTTTGACTTTTCAAATCCCAGACCAGTTATTTTATTTGTTGAAGGTCCCACATTCTGGACTTGCCTGATTGTTTCCTCATGATTGGAATCAGGTTTCATTTTTGGATGGAAATTTGGAGATATCCTTTACCACCGATTTCATATCCTCAGGAAGCATGTTGTCCCAACATTCATAATAAGTTTGATCTCTTGGTTAAGGTGGTATCTTTGAGATATTTCTATTTGTAAGGGTATCATTTTTTGCTTTATAATTTATAGAGAATCTGTGGATATCTTGTTTTCCAGCAACTTTTCACCCAGTGATTTTAGCATCCATGACAATCCTTTCCTAAAACAGTTATGCTGTTACATGAAAAATTGGTGATTTCTCTAATTCTAACATTTCCCCTTACATTTATTGGCTAGCATTCTTCAGGAGATAAAGGCTTTTATTCTACCATCTCCCTTTCTTTCTTTCTCAATCAATTATATCAATATATTAATATAATTTAATTGTTAAATCAATGTATTATACTTACTAGTGATTCTTTTAGATGCTGTAATTCTCCCAAATTTGTCAATGGTAGTCCCTTCAAGCTGCTCCTTTTAGTCTTTCAGTGCTCCTTGCTTTTGGCACAGTAAGGCGTACCAGGCTCATCTTGTCATATTTCTGCCTCTGACTTGCAAATCACCCTTTCCTCCAGGAAGCCCTGGTTCTTTTTAGTAAACATTGTATTAGTCTTCTCCAGGGAAACAGAACTGACAGGGATATATGTATGCACATATGTATCTATGTAAATATTATGAAACTTACTATAAGAATTTGCTAATGTGACAGGGCGGCGGCAGGGGGGAGGTGTTGGCAAGTCTGAATTCTGTAGGGCAGGCCACAAGTTTGCAACTCTGGTGAAGGAATAGGTGAATTCCCCAGGAGAAGCTGGCTGAGGTAGAGATAGAAGTTATTCCTTCTGACTGCTGAAATTATCAGTTCTACCTTTACGGCCTTCAATTGATTAGGTGAGGCATCTCATTGCTGAAAGCTGTCTCCTTTGTTGGTTGTAGATGTAATCATTCATAGATGCAATCAACTGACTAATGATTTAGATCCCTAAAATATCTTCTCAATAACAATCAGGCCAGTGCTAGCTTGACCAAAACAGTTGGACACCATGACCTAGCCAAGTTGAGACATGAACTTAACCATCACAAGGATTTTTTTTCCTTGTCTTTTATGTTGCATTTCTTTCTCTCTTTCAGTGAAAGTTTTGGTCCCTAATATGTTAGTTTATTCATAGATCATAACTTTTTATCATTGTAATATCTTTTAATGTATTTTAATTTCTCTTCTATCCCTCCCTCACCTTAACACATATGCTCTTTCTAAAAGGCTTTTATGTATAATCTCCAAAAATATAGCCTTAAATTTATTTGATGTCCACAATATACCATGCATTTTACATGCATACATTAATGTACTATTCTATTCTATACTATACTATATTATACTATACCATAACACTTATATATACATTTTTTCCAAAAGGTTTTATCAAATCTGACATGTTGGCTTTGTTTGCCTCGTTTTGCAGATGAGATCGCTAAGGCTTCCAGAGTTCCAGCATTTTGTCTCAAGAAGGTGCCTGTGCTGGTACCAGGCTCAGGCTTGTCTGGCTGCAAAGTTCATGGCCTTTCCTTTATTCCAAGCTGCCTCTTCTTCAAATATTATAATTCCCTCTGTCTTGACCGTTTCTTCTAGATACTATATTATTTTATATGTCTGGGTTTACAATGATGGTGCATGCAAGATGACCTTGATTCCTTTGCTGTATGATTTACCATTATTTTAGTTGTAAAATCAGTAGAACAGTGAAAAAAATCACATTTCCAAAATGAAAAAACAGCCACCCAGTCTTTTTACCTTGACACAAATATTTTTAAATTTTTCAGATTCTTCTATAATTTTCTAACCTGCATAGATATTCTTCATAATTATAATTCATTTTAATTATAATACTATTTAATAATCTCTCAAAATATATCAATCAGCTTCCATGTTTTTGCATACTATTAATATTAACAGTGTGAAATGACTGCATCGTTGTATCAGATTGATGTACCATACTTTACTAAATCATGCCCTCATAGAATTATTTCAGTTTCTAATTTTCTAGTTTGGGTAACATCAGAGTGAAAATACACATGCTGTTTTGCCCTTCTGTTTAATTACTTCCTTAGAACTTTGAAGAGAGGGATTCCTTGCTCCAAGGATAGAGATATTTTATGGCTTACCATATGCTTTACAATAATTTTCTCTAAAAGGACTGAGAAAGGTGGGTTATTTAACCTCCCTGAGTGTAGTGCCAGGCTGTGAGCATTGTCTGTCTGAGCTCTCCATGCTCTTCAACCCTATATCATCATTATCAAATTGAGTTACTCAAATGATCTGTTAGTCATTTCAAGGAGTATTTGTATTAATATACAAAATAAATGATTATCTGGTAGCTTAAATGATTTTCTGGTACCCCATATTTCCTTGACCCTCCAAACAAAAACCAAAAACCCCACAAATATCTACAGTTAAAATAGAAATCTCTGATTCTTTCATTATTGTTTTTCTTGGACTCTCCACTGTAATTGTGAGATTCTTAGGGCTTCTAGAACTCTATTGAGAGGATGTTCACATGCCCTTTCCCCTACTACCCTGCCCACAACACACACAGCCCCTCATTATTCATGTCACATGAAGGTATTATAACTCATATCTGTTTTATATTAAAACTGATAATTCCTTCATTTTCCCTTCCTTTCCCTTCCTTTGGAAGTATACCATTTGCCAAGTTTCACAAGGCATAACTCCTCTTCCTAAATCAACTGTTCCTTGAAAATTATGTTATAGAAGCTGTGGAAACACAACACACACAAATGATAGGAGAATTCTGGCTTCAACTCCTTTTGTCTGGCTAGGTTCTTTGAGAATATTACCATTTGGTTTGACTGGGGAAAGGGATTTCAGTGCAAAACATAATTAAAGTTTGAAAAACTATTGATAACTTTGGGCTTTAAAAATGACAACTAGGTGTCATGGTGTACTGAAATTTGTCATTTTCAGATAGGTACTTGTCTATCATTGTGGTTCTTTAAGTACAAGAAACAGGTGGACATTGTAGTTTCTCCCAATGTCTAGCCCAGTATCTGGCCTCTGTATCAAGTATCCTTGCCAAAACTTAGGTAAATATACTAAGAAGGATTTATCTTTCTTTCATAGAAAGCCAGCGGGATCAATGTGGTAGGTTGAATAATGGCACTCCCCAAAGGTACCAATTCCTAATGCCTGGAACTTGTACATGATACATTATTTGAACAAGGGTCTTTGTGGATGTGATTAAGTTAAGGGTTTTGAAATGAAGAGATTATTCTGCTTATTCGTGTGGGTCCTAAATGCCATCACACATGTCCTTGTAAGGCAGAGACAGAGGGAGATATCACCCAGAGAAGAGGAGGAGGCAGGGTACCCATTGAAGCAGAGATTGGACTGATGCAGCTTAAGCCAAGGAACGCCTGGAAGCACTGGGCGCTGGAAGGGGCGAGGGCAGATTCCCTGCTAGGGCATTTGCAGGGGTGCCAGCCGCCTAGCACCTTGATTTCAGACTTCTGGCCTCCAGAACTGCAAGGGAATAAACTTCTGTTGCTTGAGGGAATTTGTGCAGCAGCAGAAAGGAACTAATACACTCACATAGCTATTTTCTCTGAGGAATTAGAAAGGCTGTAGTTGCTAAGAATTTTCTGGGACCAGGGACCAGCCTGATGCAGGAAGAAAAAACTTCTTCCAGAGGAGTTTTTGGCTACTTCAAGACATTTTCCAGGGTCCAGAGAGGAAAGCTGTGTCTCTGGCCAGGCAGAGACCCCTGCCTGTCCCATGTTTCCACAAGACCATGGCTCTTTCTTCACTCAGGCCTTGTGGATGTGTAGGTTTGGACTGAACTCTGGGCATGGAAATTAACACATGTGCATTGCATAAACTTAGGGTCCGAACACTCTAAACTTGTTGGCAGTGGGATCTAAAGGATCCACACACATGGCCCACGTCCAGCACTAACATTTCTAATTTAATGATTTGAGGATGTAACCTGGTCAGCCTTCCAAGCTGGGAGCTTCTCAATTAGCACATCCAGTCGCTCAAGCTATTCGAGAACCTTGTCTTGGTGCCTGGCACTTTTCTGTATGTAGAGAGAAGCATGGTAGGTGGGAAAAAACATAAACCATGCCCTTTTGGAGCTTCTAATTTAGCAGGGCAGACAGCTATGAATCAGAGAACCACAAAAAATTTGAATTTCTACTGTGATAAATGCCATGAAGGAGTTATGTAGTGTGAGAGACAATAAATGGGAGACTTCATACACCCTGGAGGCAGAGGGAAGGCTTCCCTGTCAGTGGCATTTGAGCTGAGATGTGAAGGAGGAGCAGCTGGGCAAGCGGTTGGTTGGTGGGGGCGGGGGGACGACGACGGGTCGGGGACGGGGGGGGGGGGGGGGGGGGGGGCAGAGCGTTCCAGGCAGAGGGAGCAGCGGTTGCAGAGGCCCTTGTTGCTGGAGGGCTGGGGCTGGCTTGCCTGGAGCATAGACAGTGGAGGGGACAGTGGAGGAGCGGAGGCAGTGCCCAGGCCACGGAGGGACTTCATAGTCAGCATTGGGGCTCTTTATCTTTAGGGCAATAGAAAGCCTTTCAAGGACACCTCAAATCAGGGGATTGCTCAGCTTCGCCTCTAGGAGAGACCACCCACCCAGGCCACCCCATTCTCTCTGTTTATCTTATTCGATGTCATGGGTTCCTAGCCTCTCCCTTCTAATAATAGCCCCTTGTATTTAGAGTTTTCTGTGTTCCCCTGTCTTAATTCATTCAGTGATAGTTTTAATCAATTTATGAAGCTCCTTGAGAGAGAGGAGAAGAAACTTTAAATGCCAGGGCTCAGAGCGTTTTGTCTGGAGGACCTCCTGGGTGACGAGGGGTCCTCTCGGCATCGGGGGAGTAGGGCAGGATGGCTTTCTCTGATGGCTTCTCAGTGCCTGGTCCTTGTGGCAGGTATCGGAAGACAGCGAAACACGCAGAATGCTCTACTTGCTCTTGGATTTGTTTGTATGATTTGGGGATACGTTTTAGTTTGGTTGTGACTGTTATTTATTTAAATGGAGCAAAACAGGAACAAAACTTTGTATATTATCTAAATGTCATTTTTAGACATTGTTCACATAGCTTATCCACTGAGAGCAAGGTGAAAAGTAAATTTTGCGTGTGTCTCTTGAGTTATAAACACGTTTCTGTTACTAACTTGTCTGGAACTAAACAGCTGTTTTTAACTAGTAGCGACCTCACCTGGGCAGGCTAAGTGAGGCCTTAGAATTAGCTGGAGGTGTGGTGAGTGCTTGGTCTAATGGGCACGATATGTATACTGAGCCGTGCTCGTGCATGGGGTAGGCACCGAGTCCGGTAGGTACAGTTGGGGGGACACTCAGACACTGGTATCCCACTTGGCTTGCCAGGATTGCACGTGAGTGTACCACATACACGTTTTCGGTCTCAAGTGTGAAACGTCCTTGCACTTCACATGACAACAAAAGTTGGCTCCTCCTTTGAAAAAGGAAATGTCAGAAATCCCTATTTGTTAGTGATGGGGTAACAGATCTAACCTCTACTACCTTGTCAGTCCCCCGTTTTGTTGAATCAGAATGATAGCAATACAGTCAGCATCTGCAAATAAGTCCTTTCTATTCTGAGTACAGAGAATTAATCCTGGGATAATTCTAATTTTCAGGCATGAGGAATAAGGGTGTCAAAGAACAAAAAGTCGCAAAGAAATCTAGGATTTAAAAATACGTGGTTGTATAAATAAAGTGTGTTCTTTCCTTTCCCATGTTTGCTATATTTCTTTCTGAGGGGAAAAAAAGCCTTTTAAATACTTCACAAGGTGAAGGAGGATGTAATAATGTTGATGATAAAATGATTTTTATATATCCGTTTTCACTTTGTGAGGCTGTCTCTTTGAAATCCAGGCCTTGGCCACACGCTGGGAGTTAATGAGGTTTACAATTGGCAATGCTTAAAGAGTATTAGTGTAATGTATTTAAACATCAGCAGTTCACAGTCTGAAATGCTCATCATCTGTCAAGTGTAATCTGGGATCAATAAAGGGAAGTCCTTCCGATTTGCTAATGAGGAAAGTTTTCTACACTGCTAGGGTGGACACAGATTTCAGATTAACACCTGAAATTCGGAAACTAGAATTAAGCAAAGGCATCTCTTTAATTAAGGGAAAAAAACTTGATAATAATCAACAGCAGTCACCTGAGAAGCTTAAATTTTCTTCTTAGTCATCAGGCTCCCAAATTAATCTACGAAAACAAAAAGGCTCATTAGCAGCTCTCATTGAATCAGTGTTATTTTTTTTTCTTCTTCTTTTTCATTCTCTCAGGATGTCTGATTAACCCCCTTTCTTTTTGGATTACTCACTTTGTGATAGTTGATGTCTGAAATCATAGGGGGGTGCGTGCAATGTGGTGGCTAGACACTGTCTGCGAGGAGTAAATTAAAAGGAATTTTTAAAAAGGTTTGTATTATGTCACCGGTGTATTAGAAACCTATAGGAATGTCAGGTACCTGGGTTTATTTTTCTTTTTAAATCCAGAAGAGGCTGATTAATGACTAGGTGCTGATTTCGTTTCTTATTCATTTGTGCAGAGCGCTCCTCCTCATATATAAAATCCAGGACCTCTTTTTAGAAAGTTTTGTTGTAAAGAAAAGATGAATAATAGGGCCATAGCTGGAGGGGAAAAGGAAGGAGGTCAAAGGAAGGTCTGTTTAAGGAAGGTTGATAACAGCATAATGCATGCTAATGTGAAAGGCTCCGTAGAGAGTAGAGAAAATTGAGCACGTAGGAGAGACTGGGAAGAAATCCTGGTGCATTGTCTTGAGTAGGAGATTGGCCTTTGGTAACATACAAAGTTCATCCAAGAGCACTTTTCTCAAAGTGTGGTCAGTGGACATCTGGGAGTCCCTTTTAGGAGTCTATGAAGTCAAAACTATTTATATAATAATACGAATACAATATCTGCCTTTTTCCCCACCTATGTTGATACTGAGCTATGTTTCTAAAAGCAGTGGTAGGTAAAACTGCTGTTGCATTAGCACCAATCAAACTGATGCCAAATGGCATCAGTAATCATTATATTCTTTACTACCACATACTCACATTAAGGAAAAAAAAATGAAGAAAATGTCCTTGGGGGACCAGTAAAAATTATTAATGGTGTTAAATATAGTGTAATGAAATGTCCAACATTTGGAAGGAGAGCATAACTTAGGGAAACAGTATTTTTCAGTTGACCTGTACATGATGTTACAAAATCATGCATGGGTCAGAGACCTGTTCAAAGTGCTAGATAAATCAATGTATTTAAATGTAACGGAGTAGGAAAAGTTCATTGATATTATGTCAGATTTCACATTGTAACCAACCTGTCACTTGTTGGGATCTGGTCTTGTTTCAGAGGAGAACATGCACAAATATCTGAAAGGGCTTTTAAAAATACTCCTTGTAGTAAATTTGATAAATATACTCCACATAAACAAAGATCTCTGGGGCCCTTAATAATTCATAAGCACATAGAGGGGATGTGAGTCCTAAAAGCTTGTGAAATGTTGAACTAGAAAAATGGACAGGAAAGTAGAGCATGGGGTTGGCATATTGCGTGGATGTGATGGTGGGATTTTCAGGAAGTTTTCTTCTGGTTTCCTGGATTTTTCTCAGGGAAGTGGCTGAAAGGGGGAGGGCAGGGATTGAGGTGATGGCATTTAAGGAGGGAAAAGACTCATAGTCATTTAGAAGTGGGAGGTGAGTGGGCATGTGCTGGGCAAGGCTGAGGGCTCATTTGAGGGCTTGTGGTCGTGAAATTAAAGTGAAACCAGTCAGTGTGGCTGTGTTGTTTTCAAACTGAGTTCAGCCGCTCAGGTCTAGGTACAGAGGAGGAAGGGTTAGGTTCAACTAGGCTTGAGGTCTTGGGCATTGAATAGTTCAGACTAGGTGAGGGCCAAGGGAGGAGAGAGCTTGTGTAGGGACAATTATGATGATTGACAGTAGATTTAAGTTTGGTAACGGGCAGAGAGAGGACATCGAGTAGGAGGCAATGAGGGACGGTGAGAAGGTGGGAGGCTTAATGAATTGTAGGTTTCAGTGTGGTTGAGGAGTGGTAAATTTGCAATCCAGGAGGGAATGAGCAGGAAGAATAGAAGCTAGTCAAAAAGTAAGATGTCTGAAATTGAGAGTTAGGGAGGTTTTGCAGTTATTGATAATGACAAAAGTCTAAAGGATGACCATGGGTGTGAGTGGCTGTGGGAGGGTAGAGCCAAGATCACTGGAAGAGAGGTGTTTAGGTAAATTGGGAGGCCTGAGTGTTTGAAGGATATTCTATAAGAATACTGGAAAATACTGAGAATTAGGATAGAAGTAGGGTTGGCAGGAGTGTCAGTCAGCCAGGAACTAAAATACGTGTGTAGGGGAGACCAGGGGCTAATAGGTGATAGAAGCTTGTAAAGGTGCTGAGGGGGAAAGTCAGATGACACAAGTATTTAAACTGGGGCCTTAGACGGCATACACCTGCCTGTAGGCCAGCCCACCACTGCGGAGGAAAGCCTGCCTGTTGTCCTCAGTGGAGGGCAGGGATTGGTTAGAGCAAGACCTGAAAAGCCCCCTTAGGGAAGGGATTGAGAATGGAGGGGGTTTTTCCTCATCATACTCCGTGAATTCTAGAGAGCACAGGAAAGGTTTCTGGGAAATGATGACAGAATAGGGAGAGTGCAGAGCCTCCTGGAGATTAGAGGTGAGGGATAAAGAGGGACAGGAGTCTGGGGCGGCTGGTGGGGGTCAACACTAAGGGGTATGTGGCACAATGAGATTAGTCCTGGTGGCCTCCAGATTGTGCATGTACTCAGCTAGGGACCTTGATGGGGGTAAGAAAGCCCGGGGAGGGGCCATTTTATCACTGGAAGAACTTCTGAAACAAAAATATTTTGAGACAGGAACTCTGCTGATTTTTCTCTATAGACTCAGACCAAACAATGAAGGAAACCTACAAATGCTAAAAGTTCCAGGCTGGTGCTAACAATTTCCTCTCGTTTTCTTTTTTTAATCCTTATAACAAGTGGGTGTATTCACCTCCATCCATCAGATGGAAGAGCAGAATCAGAGTGAAGTAATTTTCTCAGTCACCTAGCTTAGTGAGTGGTAGAACTAGAATTTGGACCCAGTTCTTTCTTTGCTTGGCTCTATATGGAACTTTCTATGTAGAAAAAAGAATATGGAAAATAGAGATTTGCAGGAGAACTTTGCATATATCTCTGCTTAGAAGTTCTGATGTCCATTTCAAGGTTCCTACCTCCTAAGACTAGCCAGTTAGCCCTCAGATTTCAGCCAACATTAGGTAGACTTAAAACCTCCATGAGAGCCACTCTAGCCATCATCCACAGACTTACTGAAAAACCATCCTCACATTTTTTTTTAAAACACAGGAATAGTTTCTGAAAAACTGTTTCTCCTTTATTATTCCTAGACTCAACCTTGAGGTACCAGTGCTTACCATATTCTCAGAATATTTGTCTTTATTGTGCCACCTTGAAATACTAACCCTTCTTTCATGTACTTCTCACCATAACAAAGTGCTCAGTAACTGTTTAAGAGAGCAAATACTGTTCCCATCCTCTCTCCTTGTCTGGTGGTTAGTGTGGGGAGACAAGTTCCCAGTTTTTCTAGTCTTGCTTTGTCTGGACCGTAGGGTTTTTTTTGTTTTTGTTTTTGTTTTTTTTCATTAATTTATTGAAGTATATCACTCATACATAAACATACATAAACAATAAGTGTATAATAATAGTTGTGAACTTATAAAATAAATATATATAACATCATACAGGACCCTCTAATTCACCCTACCATTTAGCATTGTTGCTAAACCTTTTTAACTAATGATTAAAGAGCATTGTCAAAATATTGCTATTAACCAAAGTATTTTCCCCCCAACCAACCCTATTATTATTTTTATATCATTTATATATGAACATACATAAACAATTAAGTGTATAGTAAAAGCTGTGAACTTACAAAGCTAAAATGCATAACATCATACAGGGGTCCCATACATCAACCCTAGACCAACACCTTGCATTGTCGTGAGAGTTAGTTACAAATTATGAAAGAATATTGTCAAACTCTTACTACTAATCATAGTCCTTATCTTACATTTGGTGTGTTTTTCCCCCAACCTACCTTATTATTATTAAAAAAAATTTTTTTGGTGACAGAAGTTGTGAACTTATAAAACAATCATGTACATGTGCAGAATTCCCAAACAACACCCCTCCATCAATACACCACACTGTGGTGGACCATTTGCTACAGATAATATCATCTGATGGTTACCACATCCATAGTGTACATTTGGCTCACATTTTCCATACTGCCTCATTATCAACACAGTACATTTTTCACATAGATGCAAGAATATTCTATTACTGCTAACCACAGTCCATAGGTCACTCTAGCTATATTTTTCCCATGCTTCTCCACATTCCCAACATCCTGCAGTAGTGATGTACATTTGCTCTAGCTCACAAAGGACACTCTTGCATCTGTACCATCAACCACAAATTCTCAATCACCTCTTAGTTTACTGTGCTCTTCAGTTCCTAGATTATTCTCTAGCATTCTTTCAATTGGCATTTACATACCAATTCTACCATTTTCAGCCACATCCCCATTTATTTATTTATTTATTTTTAAAAGATTTATTTATTTCTCTCCCCATCCCTCTCACCCCAGTTGTCTGTTCTCTGTGTCTATTTGCTGCATCTTCTTTGTCCGCTTCTGTTGTTGTCAGTGGTGCGGGAATCTGCGTTTCCTTTTTTGTTGTGTCATCTTGTGTCAGCTCTCCATGTGTGCGGCACCATTCCTGGGCAGGCTGCACTTTCTTTCGCACTGGGCGGCTCTCCTTACAGGGCGCACTCCTTGAGCATGGGGCTCCCCTACATGGGAGACACACCTGCGTGGCACGGCACTCCTTGCATGCATCAGCACTGCACATGGGCCAGCTCCACATGGGTCAAGGAGGCCCGGGGTTTGAACTGCGGACCTCCCATGTGGTAGATGGACACCCTAACCACTGGGCCAAGTCCGCCACCCACATCCCCATTTATAAATTAGCTGTTACTCACTATGTGTTACCATCCATTCTATACATTTACAAACTCTTACAGTAAAACTAATTAAAACTTCTACATACATTAAACATTAGTAGTCCATCTCAGTCCTCCTTTTATCTCCTTAAAGAATCCACCACCTACCACCAGTTCTTGAAGATATTGTCCTACAATTTCTTCTAGAAGTTTTATGGTTCTTGCTTTTTATTTTTAGGTTTTTGATCCATTTTGAGTTAAATTTTGCATAAGGTTTGAGATAGGGGTCCTCTTTCCTTCTTTTGGCTATGGATATCCAGTTCTTTCATCACCATTTGCTGAATGGACTGTTCAGCCTGAGCTGTGTGGGTTTGACAGGCTAGTCAAAAATCACTTGACCGTATTTGTGAGGGTCTGTTTCTGAACCATAAATTTGGTTCCATTGATCTATATGTCTGTCTTTATGCCAGTACCATGCTGTTTTTACCACTATATCTAGGTAATATGATTTAAAGTCGAGATGAGGGTTTGCTTTTCCTTTTTATGATGTTTCTGGCTGTTCAGGACCCCTTACACTCCAAATAAATGTGATGATCATGGTTTCATTATTTTTTTTTAATGCTGGTGGAATTTTTATTGGGATTGCATTGAATCTATATATCAATTTGAGTAGAATTGACATCTGAATGATATTTGTCTTCTAGTCCATGAGCATGGAATGTTCTTCCAGTTATTTAGGCCTTTTTTGATTTCTTTTAATATTGAGTTGCAGTTTTCTGAATACAAGTGCTTTACATCGTTGGTTAAGTTTATTCCTGACTTATTTGAATTTTATCTATCATATTTTATTTTCACCACTTTTTTGACACTTTTACTTTTATTGATATAATCTTCATTTCTGGACTCTCTTCCAGGTCCCTCTCTCCTGTCTTTTCAGGCTCTAGCACACCATTTAGTATTTTCTAAAAATCTGGTCTCTTGCTTAGAAATTCTCTCAGTTTCTGTTCATCTGTAAATAATCTGATCTTGCCCTCATTTTTGAAAGACATTCTTGCTGGATATAAGATTCTTGGCTGGAAGTTTTTCTCTTATAGTATCTTAAATATATCAGACCACTGTCTTCTTGCCTCCATGGTTTCTGGTGAGAAATCAGCACTTAATCTTATTGGGTATCCCTTGTATGTTATGCATTGCTTTTCTCTTGCTGTTCTCAGAATTCTCTTTTTGTCTTTGGCATTTGACAGTCTTATGAGTATGTGTCTCAGAGTTGGTTTATTTGGATTTTTTCGGGTGGGAGTATGTTGTGCTAGTTGGACATGGATATCTATATCCTTCAATAGGGTTGGGAAGTTTTCTACCATTTTTCTTCAAATATTCCTTCTGCCCCTTTTCCATTCTCTCTTTTCTTTCTGGGACACCCATGATATGTGTGTTTGCCTGCCTTTTGCTGCCATTTATTTCCCTGAGACCTTGTTCCATTTTTTCAATTCTTTTCTTCATCTGTTCTTTTGTATGTTCACTTTCAGAAGCCATCTCTTCAAGCTCAACAATCCTTTCTTCTGCCACCTCAAATCTATTATATGATTCCAGTGCTTTTTAAATTTAATTTATTGCACCTTTCTTTCCCATAAGATCTGCTATTTTTCTTGTGTATGCTTTCAAATTCTTCTTTGACTCATCCATTATCTTCTTCATATCCTTAATCTCTTTAGCCAGCTCATTGAATTTATTAAGGAGATTTGTTTGAACATCTGTGATTAGTTGTTTCAATCTTTATGTCATCTGGAGGCTTATGTTGTTCCTTTAAGCTGTAGCTTCCTGTTTCTTGGTAATTTTGTAATTTTAGATTGTAATTTTTTGTTGGTGTCTTGGCACCTGGATTACTAGAGTATTTATTCTGGGTGCAGTTTTTCTCTTTAGTTTAGGGCTTCCTGCCCTTTCTCCCTTGCTGGTTGTACAGCAGGAGCCAAGGTTGTAATTGGTGCAATAAGCTGTGGAGGCTCAAGCTGCCCTCATTGTGCCAGGGACCAGTGAAGCTTCTCCCAGCTTTCTCCTTTGCCAGATGTAGGGACAGTGATAACTGTGTGGAATAATCCAAGTTGTGCAGGCCTAGACTATAGTTGCCCAGAGAGACTGATGAAGCTTCATGCCCCTTTCTCCCCTGCCTGGGGCATGGATGGAGCTGCAGGTGTGGGCTGCAATCTATGCAATGTGGGTCCAAGATGACCACAGTTGCCCAGGTAGACTTCTGATTTTCAGTCTGTGCCAGCCAAGGTACCTGCAGTTACCTGGATAGGCTGGTGCAGGGCTTGCCAGCCTCCTCCCTGCTAGATGTGGGGCTGAAGCCTAGGCTAGGGCTGCAGGCTGATCTGGGTGAAAGAAACCTGTTCCTACTGTCACTGTGATTTTCAGTCTGCTCCACTTCCCCTCATGCCAGGTGTGGAGTTAAGATGGCAGCTCCTGGCCTCTTTCTGACTTGGACAGGCTCAATCTTTAGCTGTTCTCAGGATTATACTTTAGCCCACTGAATTTACTCATTAGTTGCTGAAGTTGGTACCCAACTGTCTCTTCCTCCGCTGTTTTTGGGAAGCGTAGCTTTCAACTCCAGCTGTGGAACAGCTCCCGAGACAGCTTGTGTCTCCAGTGGAGGATGGGTACTGGCCTCCATGGTGTGGAATGCTCTATTTATAAGTCTTCTCTGTAGATGGGCAGTCTCCTCCTTCCATTCCTTCAAGGATGTGACACGATGCTCTTCTGACCTCCTGGAGTCCCCAAACAGATTCTTCAGCTAACTCCAGATAGTTCTGGGTATTACTAACTGCCCTGTAGCAAGCTCTGATTCTAGGAGTTCCTTACTCTGCTGCCATCCTGCTGGTTGTCCTGCACATAGGATTTTTTTGTTTTTTTTTTCAATTTCCCCACCTTGTGGCTTGTCTGCTATCTGCTCTCTGTGTCCATTCACTGTGTGTTCTTCCATATGTCTGTATTTATTATTTTTATTTACTCCTCCCCCCCACCTTGTGGCTTGCTTGTTGTTTGCTTTCTGTGTCCATTCGCTGTGTACTTTTCTGTGTTTTTACTTGTCTCCCTTTTTGTTGCGTCACCTTGCTGGGTCGGGTCTCTGCAGTTCTTGTGGACTGGCAGCATTCCGCAGTGCTTGCTTATCAGTGGCTCCCCACAGCATGCAGTCAAGCCTGACTTCACAAGGAGGCCCTGTGACTTGAACCCAGGGCCTCCAATATAGTAGATGGAAACCCAGCTGATTGAGCCACAGCCACTTCCCATGGACCATAGGATTTTAAAACTGAAATCTAAAATTTTAAAGAAAAAGAAATCAGGTACAAGTTCCGTGTCTTGGCTACTTGCAAATCCACTTTCCTACAAACATCAATCATAAGGACAGAATGTGGCAGTTGTTTAAATTAAAAGTCTCACGCTAAGCTTTGAGGAATTCCTGAACTGAAATTTTAGTTTTAGTGCCTATTAACTTTCCCATTGATTTTGGCATAATTGTAAATGAGTTTCTTCCTAATAAGTGGAGTGAGATTCTCAGAGTTTAATACAGGTTTCAGTGGTTTGAGCTTTCAGAACAGTCTGATGGGGAGGATTGGGAATTTTTGGTCTGGAAAAGTAGGAGTTAAAATAAGATCATTATTTAATTCTTATAGACATTATAGAGTAACTTGTGGTAATGTATATAATAAAGGACACATGGTAAGGTGAAGTGGCCTTGGGTTCGAATGAGAGAAACTTGATACTTGGAAAATCTAGGTTAAGTTCTAATTTACTTACCCTTTTAACAAATATTTATTGATACTAACTATGCACCAGGCAGTGTTCTAAACAAAATAGATAAAGCATGTGCTCTTATATTACAAATAAACAGTCTATATAAGCAGGCAAACAGATATATATGCTCTAGTCAGGTAGCTACTTCTATAAAGGAAGATGAAGAGATGGAGTCTAAGTGTGGGGATTGGGTTGCTCTCTCAGAGGTGACATTTGGACTGAATTTTGAATGAGGGAGGGAGTCACGTGAGTGTCTAGGGGTTAGGCCTTCTAGGCAGAGAGAATAACAGGTACAAAGAGCATGAAAGGAGAGCAGCAAGGAGACCTGTGTGGCTGGAGAATGGTGTTGAGCAGGAGAATGGAAGAAGTCAAAAAAGCTTTCAAATGCCAGGGCACATAGATCTTGTAGCATTTCTTTCTAAATGTAAATAGAAGCCTTTGGAGAGTTTTGAGCATGGGAAATGACATGACCTGAATTAAATTTTAAAAGGGTCTCCCTCCCAGATTTGTAGAGAATAGGATGAAGTTGGCAAGAATGAAAGAAAGGGAAAACAAAAAAAATTACTCCCTGAAAAAGCTGGTGGCAGAACTAGAGTCCTGGTTGTGGAGAGAGTAAGAAACATTTGGGATTTTCTTTATGGATTGGACATAAGATATGGGAGAGGAGAAGCTAAGCAGCTTCATTGAGATGGGGAATGTTGGAGGAGGTTAGGGAGCCAAAATTGAGAGTTCTTCAGGGCATGTTAATATATAGATACCTCTAAAATATCCAAATGGAAAGATAGGCTGCTAAATGAATGGGTCTGGATATCAGGGAAGAGGTCTGGGATAGAGATGGTAATCAACCAAATTGCTTCCTTGCCCTAAGCTGATTTTGAGAATAAGGAATTCGTACTGTAATAACTTCTAAGGGCTCAATGAATTTGGGGGTTCTTGTTTGTGGGAATGGGGGTCATTGTTTTTATTGAGCATTTTGACCTTATAGGTTTTTTATATATTTAGTTTGTTTCAATCTATTACACTTATTATTTTTGATGCTCAAACTATCTTGTGTTTGGCCAGTGGGAGCCCTTTTATATTTTCTCTTTTGTCCTTTTTGATATGACCCATTAATTCTTGATAGCTTCCTTGCTTTCTAGTAAAACAGGATGTTATTTTATGTATTTCCCACTCCAGACCTGGAATCAGCCATTCTTTAATGGGGACTTTTTCTTTTTTTTTAAATTTTAAACTTTTGACATACTTTCAGACTTAGAGGACTGTTACAAAAGTAATACAGACCCTCTACCAAGAACTCCAATGTATCCCTATCCTGCCAGATAGTAGGTCCACCACTTTTAATATTTTGTCACATCTACTATATCATTCTGCTTTGCCATCGGTCTGTCAGTCCAGCTCTCCATCCATCTGCCTATCTATCAATCCATTTTCTGAACATTGAACTGAAGGATATATACATAATTTTCCTTAAAAACTTAACACTGCCATGTACATTTCTTGTTTTTTGTTAAAGATTTATTTATTTCTCTCCCCTCCTCCCCGCCCCCAGTTGTCTGTTCTCTGTGTCCATTTGCTGTGTGTTCTTCTGTGTCCACTTGTATTCTTGTCAGCAGCACTGGGAATCTGTGTCTCTTTTTGTTGCGTCATCTTGCTGCATCAGCTCTCTGTGTGTGCAGCACCACTCCTGGGCAGGCTGCACTTTTTTCGTGCTGGGCAGCTCTCCTTACAGGGCGCACTCCTTGTGCATGGGGCTCCCCTACATGGGGGACACTCCTGTGTGGCACAGCACTCCTTGTGCACATCAGCACTGTGCATGGGCTAGCTCATCACACTGGTCAGGAGGCCCTGGGTTTGAACCCTGGACCTCCCATGTGGTAGATGGACGCTCTATCCATTGAGCCAAATCTGCTTCCCAATTAGCAGTAATTTTATCTATGAAAAGGAAGAGGGTCTCAAACGTCTTGTAGATTAACTTGCTTTTGCAAATATATAAAGTCCTCCCAACAGCTTCTAATTTTGATTATTCCTTAAAATTGCTGTTTTGTCTTTTAAATTTCTGCTTGCAAAAAAGCTTGGTATTATTAGGAGATGTTTAGAAATAGGACTTGCTAACAAATGCAGAGATAGTGTGGGAAAGGATGAAAGAAACATGTTGGATCAATCTTCATTTTCTTTCTTGTCTTCCTGTTAGATTTTGTTTTGTTTTTTTCAAACCCAAAGAGTAAAAGTAAAACTAAAGTCTAAATAGACCAGGCTGAAATAGTTTTAATAACTTTTTAACTATTTTAATGAAACTTATAGTTATGGGTGACGTGTATTAATAAGTGAATTCATTGTGTTTTGTTATGATATTTATAAAGCAAAACAGCATTAAATATGAACAAATTTACATGTTCTTTCTTTACCAGATCTCGTCCTGTTCTCAAGCAAGAAAATTATGTTTATGTAGTAAAATATATCTGTCTTGGGGCTTAAAGTGGTGATAGCATTCTGTTTATTGTGGGTTTTGGATAAAATCCAGAAAATCTACTTAATCAGAATATTGTAAACAATTCCCATTGATCATGTCTCTTAAGTTATTACTACTTTTCCCAGAAATTATAGTTTGTATAATCTAGTTTTAATTTTTAAAATTTTGTTTGAAATTGTACTGTATCTCCGATAATCATTCAGAACATGAATTCTCATGGAGGCATCAAAAGTGTGACTGAATCTATCAATCCCAATATATCTTGGCCATTTTTTGCTTAAAAATTTGTCATTGTTATCAGTTTGTTTCTTATGATTTACCTCATTTCAAACAAAATGCTGAAACCAAAGTATACATTTATTAAGAAATGAGCTTCTCCATTGACAACTCTAACTCAGCCCCTACCTGCATTGAATGTGGCGACTGAGGTTTTATTCACCTGGTCACACAGGTAGGTTTGGGAGCAGAAATGTGGTGTCTAGGCTGAGTCTCATGGTGTGGCCATTTCCTTCTCCTTTTGGATTAGAAAATAAGTACGGGAAGGAGGAAAAAATCTGACTCCATCATCATGGTTGTATCTGGCATCTTGATCCCCACAACCAAGAGCTCATTTATTCCTGGCAGGAATTTCTCTTTATTCTTTGGTTAAAATGGACAGCTCTTGTGCTGCCTCCTCAATCTTGATAGGCGCCCCGTCCTACTCGAGGATTTTGGAGACTTCTAGTTCTCTTCTACTACGAGAGATGAGAAAAATAGATTGGGGTAGCAGTGCCATTTGATGATTCATTTTCTTTTAACATGTATCCTTTAAAATTAACATTCAAAATGTGGAGGCCCTTCATAATGTGGATGATAGAGAAGAAGTTGTTATTGCATATAGGCTAGGAGTTTTAAGATTATTTGGAATTGTGGTGTATCTTAGAAGCATCATCATTCCATGGTTTAGCAGTGGTAACCTGGTTGGGAAGGTGGGCTGGTGGTCTAACTGTTGACTCTACTTGTAGAACACCATGTTCTGTGTTTTTGTTTTTTGGGTTTTTTTTAAAGATTTATTTATTTCTCTCCCCCTGCCCCAGCTGTCTATTCTCTGTGTCTATTTGCTGCGTGTTCTTTGTCTGCTTCTGTTGTCAGCAGCACGGGAATCTGTGTTTCTTTTTGTTGCGTCATCTTGTTGTGTCAGCTCTCCGTGTGTGCGGCACCATTCCCATTCCTGGGCAGGCTGCACTTTCTTTCATGCTGGGCGGCTCTCCTTACAGGGTGCACTCCTTGCACGTGGGGTTCCCCTACTTGCGTGCATCCGCACTGCGTGTGGGCCAGCTCCACATGGGTCAAGGAGGCCCGGGGTTTGAACCACGGACCTCTCATGTGGTAGATGGACGCCCTAACCACTGGGCCAAGTCCACTTCCCTGTGTTTTTTTTTTGTTTTTTTTTTAATGGCATGTGTATTTGGGGTGGCATGGCTTATAGGACTGATGGAGAGTATTAGAGAGGGGGGCTAACTAGCTTATCAAAGTTTGAATATTTAAACTATTTATTTTTATTTTTTAAATTTATTTCTCTCCCCTCCCCCCAGTTGTCTGCTCTCTGTGTCCATTCACTGTGTGTTCTTCTGTGATCGTTTCTATCCTTATCAGCGGCACCAGTAATCTGTGTTTCTTTTTGTTGCGTCATCCTGTTGTGTCAGCTCTCCATGTTTGCGGCGCCATTCCTGGGGAGGCTGCACTTTCTTTCTCACTGGGCGGCTCTCCTTACAGGGCGCACTCCTTGTGCGTGGGGCTCCCCTACGCGGAGGACACCCCCGCGTGGCACGGCACTCCTTGTGCACATCAGCACTGCACATGGGCCAGCTCCACACGGGTCAAGGAGGCCCAGGGTTTGAACCACGGACCTCCTATTTGGTAGACAGACACCCTATCTATTGGGCATCCATTATTTTAGATAATGCTCAGTGTATTCATAAGTGTGCCTATTTTACTGTGTGTCTTGATTTTATGGACCTTAATCTTTATATATGTTTGTTACTGAACTTGAATATACCTTCCTTTATTAGAGAAGAGGGGAAAATAATCTTTGATGTTCTGAGATGAAATCGATGAGATAATTTTACAACTTTTAGTGAATTTTAAAAATCGAATTCCCTTCTTTACTTACACTGAATGTCATGACCATATTGATGAGAAGTGTTATCCCTGAAACTCAGTCTGAATGTTTTTACGTTATTGGAAATTTCTGCAAATTCAATTGGGAGATCAACATGTTGACCCTTTTTTTTTTCCTTTTCAAGATCTTAAATACAAAAATCATAATCTATTTTAAGTTTATTATAAATGATGGAACACTTGTTTACATGGGTAAAATGACTCTATCTAAGTAGTATATTGAAGTTCATGTTAATGTTTGCTATTTAATGACACCTAATGATATTCAATGAAGGGTTATGCTAAGCCGGAGGGAAAATGTGTTACCCAGGCAACTGCTGCTGGCAGACTAGAGATTCAGGCATATGGCTCTATAGTACACATTATTTCAGCATCTTTAAGCATAAAGCACCACACATGTAATTGACTGTGAAAAATTACTGCTCAGTTACTGTATTGTATGGTCATAATAGAAGTAAATGAATACGTCATTGTTGTTGGAACAAGTCTGTTGGGAATCACTTGTAGACTCTACTATTTAAGAAGCAGAAATACAATAAGAAGAAAATAGCTGGTTTAATTAACATGTAAAAATTGGGTTAATTTGAATTCAGCTGGCACAGCAGATATTAATGTTGGCTGTTTTTTATTTTTTTTGGTGATAGTTTGGCTTAAGTAGTGTGTTTTTATTTCTTCTTGCCCACACCATGAATAATTTTATTTTTTAAAATAAGGATTATTTTAGTCATTTAATTTTTCTTTGCCAAGGGCTTATTTTACAATCATATCAAGAGAGGATTTTTTATGTTTCCAGGATGTAAAAATTATAATTGAATGAAAGAAAATGCTAAAATGTTACTTGGTATTTGATAATATTTCTTAAAGAGAAATCAGTATAATTTGATTTCATGTATTTTTAAATTTTAATTTGCTGCCACTTTATTTTATTTTTTTAACAGAATGACTGGGAATTTGTCCTGGGCAGATGCTATAAAGTAACTCATTCACTCTTGTTATCTTTTGTGTGTCTCTGCTTAGGTGGCCTTTTATTTGTTTCAGAATTTGGTTTGTCATCACTGTCTGGCTTCAGAAATTCAGGAAGACAAATTAAGAAAGGCATATGTTCCAATTTAAAAATAATTTCTCTCATTCAGTTTTTGGTATTTTAAGATGCAGTTTGAGCAAAACACAAACATAGGTAATATGGACATCTGCTCAAAGTATCCATGAAAAAATGCTCCACAGGCTGTTTTCTGTGGCTTAGGTACTCACAGGTCTTTTGAGTGGAGGGTACTTTCGTGTTTTTCAGCCAGACACCAAAGGAACAATCAAACTGGGGACTGAAGCAAGATTATGCAAAGAGTTTTGCAGTCTGTGCTCTGCACCCGGGTGGGCTTCTGTGTCCTCAGTGCTTTTTTTTTTTTCCCTTCCCAGTGAGCTATACTGGCTCCTCCGAGTTCATTTTTTCATTTGTTGTTTTGTTTTTTTTAGGCAGTACCAGGGATCAAACCCAGGAACTTGTATGTAAGAAGCAGGTGCTCAACCACTTGAGCTACATCCCCTCCTTAGTGCTTTTAAAGTAGCTGGTCATGTAGGGGTAATCTAACAACCAACCTACTACCCTATGCAGAGGGTTAGGCCAGTGTACAGCGGTCATGTAAACAATGCTAGCTGAAAAATCTGAGTGCCTACTGATTATTTAGTTATTGATTTCTTATCTGTGATTTATCACACCATTACCCTTTTTCATTTGTCCAGCCTTAATCAGAAGAACATGGAAAGATGTAAGAAACCTAGACTTATATCTAGGTTTAAGACTTTTTTATATGCTTTGTTTGTCCAAGTCAATTTTCCAAAATGATTTATAGGTACTTTTTTAATTTTTCTCCAGTGGTCTTATTCCTACATTCTGCTCACCCCCCCTACCCCCCACCCCCCGCCCTGCTTTTAAAGGCTCTCCAATTTATTCAATTTAAATTAGGTGTTTTTGTTTTGCTTTGTTTTGTTTTAACTCAGTACACTTTCTTACTTTAAAAAAAGGTAAAGTCTTTGGTAGATTTCAGAATACTATTTAATTAAATGTAATTATAATATAGAATATTTGTGATATGGAATATCTGCTTTCAAGATTAGTAGTTATACAACATAGGTACAATGTACTATGGCAAAATAGCATTTTAGATTTCTTTTTTAAATGATATTTACTAGTATTTAAGATATAGCAGGATATTTATCTAGAGAATGGTGGCAATAGAGATTAGGATTTCTTTGAGTTTTCGAAAGCTTGTGGCTCTTCTTTTCCTTGGTGCAATATCATTCTTGTGGGGATTGGCCATTTGAGCTTTTGTATGACTCAAAGATTAAAAGGTGTGAGATTGGGGGAGGTGGCAGGGACATGGGGAGAGTTTCTTCTGAGGCCATTGGGCAGTGGCTATTTAGTCAGGAAAGGAAGAAGGAGTGGAATATAAGATGCTGTATATATGAAAGGCATTTTCTAGTGTGTAGTTAAATTAACTGTTAGCAAGAGAGAACTAGAAAAGGGGGCAATAATATTTTTAAAATGTGCTTAATCCCTCTGAAAAGAAGGAAATTGTTGGAAGGACAGGAATGCCCCCTTTAAATCCCACTGTTTGGCACTATCCACCCTGGACAGCTTAAGCGAGTGTTGTTCCGAGTAGACTGCCAGGTGACGGGCAGGCAGGTAGAGAGACAGGTGTAGCTGAAAGTATGGGCAGACCACTTTCAGCGTTGAGTTCACAATGAAGAGAACCAACATTTATCTTCTTTTGGTAGTACAAAAGCAGTGATATGTACAGAAGTGGAAGTTCATGATAACAATACAACAAAATTGCCAGTACATTTTTTTACCTATTTTTAAAGCCAGCTAATAGCCTACTTGTTTGAATGGTATTCAATCTGCCAAATTTCATGGGAGCCAGTGAATTTAATAGGCCCTTGGGAAATGCCGCCGTAGGATTTGAACCAGTCATGGCAGAGCTGAAGAGCCAGGCTGGCCTCAGAACAGAATGGACTCCAGGGAAAGCCAAGACCTGTGCTGCAGCCAGCATGGGCACAGAACAGTTTCCTGTAACCAAAAATGGGAGAAAATGGGGTTTTAAAGTGAAAGGCATCTGAGAGAGTACCTGTCTAATTAATCCCTTCTGTAGACCAGTTAAGGAGGTCTGCTCCAGCCTGCTCAACATGGCCATTCAGCTGCTTAGGCAGAGCTGAAACTAGAACTCAAGTCTCTTTCCTCCTAATGCCTGATGGTTTATAGAGTACAAAAGTATCTAATAATCCCCTGTCTCTCTTTAGAACGTGTTAGAAACTATTGTGATGAGTTTTTGTAATTGGTGTTGTGAGGCTGTTTGTATGCTCAGTGCCTGGTGTCAATTGGCATGTTAAATAAAAATCTTCCCTCCTTCAGTGATCTCAGGACCTTGACATCTGGGCTTCTGGCTGCCACAGCTCCTGTAGCCATAGGCTACTGGGCGTCCCTGTTGGGAACCTGACCAGGCTCTGGACTTTAAAAACTACTTGATGTGATTTCTAGGACCAATTCCACCTGGCCACATATTCATTAAAGCCTTGGCAGCTCTGTCCAGAAAATGTATCTTGAATTTGACCACTTCTCATTTACATCTCTTCTGCTACATCCCTGTCCAGCCCCCTGCAGGCATGTCCAGCTGCTCTCACTGCTCAGCCCCGCAGTTCATGCTCCACAGTATCCTGAATGTTCTTTCTAATGTCTCGATGAGGTCACGTCACTCCCCTGCCTAAAACCCAGCAATGTCTGGTTTCACGTGTATACTTGGAATAAAACCAATGCAGCCCCGTGTGCCCTGCCCACTCATCCTCATCTTCCTCCTCTTTTGGCCCTCCTTTCCTACCCCCCAAGCTGCTGAGGCCATCTCCCTGGCCCCTGGAACTTGCCCCTAAGACCTTTGCCCTCAGGTTCTTTCTGTTCAAAATACCTTCCTCTAGATCTTGCCTCTGCTTCTTCCTTTTTCAGCATTCAGATCTTAACACCACCTCTGAGGGAGGCATTTCCTGACCACTGAGGCAGAACAGTTTCCCTCATCCACCTCCATCACCCTTCCTACTTGATTCTCAAGTTTAGCTGCATAGTAGAATCATTTGGGAAGCTTTTTTAAAAAAATAAAAAATAAAAGGATGCTCAGGCTCCCCTCAGACAAGTTATATAGAATCTCTGGAAGTGGGGCACAGGTATCAGCTCCTGGGACTCAGGACCGACTGCTCTAATGCATTCCCCTTCCTCTGCTTTATCTTCTCCACACAGTTATCTGATTCTGGACTGAGCATGTCTTTATTTATGCATATATGTATGTGTATGCTTGCTGCCTGCCTTTCTCCCACTGAAACGGAAAGTCCTCTGGGGACGTGGCTTCTGTCAGCCGTATTCATTTTGTATCCTCAGTGCCGAGCACATTGCCTGGCATGTAGGAGGTGCAAGAGCCACATTTGGTTAGTTGCCTGAACGATGTTTATTTTACAAGGCATTTAGAAGGGAGAGAGAGGAGCTGGAAAAGCCAAAAAAAGCTAGCACAAACATTAAAATATTAAAATCATGGGCAAACTGGTGGTCACAGTTCTAGATTTGTTTTCTTGACACCCGCAGGTACTTGAATCTGGGTGGTCTGGTGGTTGGAACCCTGCTTTGGGAATTAGATTTTACTTTTATCTCTGCCATTAATCCTCCTTGGCTTCTGTTGTAGCATATGCAAGAAGGTTACAAGAAAAAGTTATTTTTGTGAAGCCCTCTTGTAGTTAGGAACCTTAAGTAAAAAGTGGTAATTGGATTTTTTTTTTTTTGGTACCATATGATCAAGTTTATTGTACAGTCACGAGTTATATATTGGAAACTAAACAGAACACTGTACCGGTTTTCACTAACTCCAAATAAAGTTAGGAAAGGTAATTGGATTTTGATGTGGTGCATTGTCTACAACCAAACTTCCTGTAGTATGAACAGATTAGATCCTTATGTGCAGTTGCTTAAGCTTTCATGGCCACAGAGCTGGCCTGAAGATATAGGGGACAGACAGGTGATGAAAGGGACCACATTGGGTATAAGCCACTGCTGAGTGAGAATAGCAGCAATGGAAAGGAAGAGCTGGAAGTGTCCACCTTGATGGCCAGAAGTGAGTGGCATTCTTTCAGATCTTTTATTTCTTTTGTCAGTTTTGCCTACACCCCTGCTCCCTGCCCCATCTCATAGTTGTTCTTCCTCCCACTACTCAGCACTACTTGCTGTTTCATTTCATATACACTTTTATTCTTATTATGGAAGCAATTTAGTATGCCTGTTAATGAAAAGATTAGAAACTATGGGCAAGCATATTTTATATGTTTAAACTTCTACTAATTTAGCCTTATACATCTATTAATTTAACACCTAGAGATACCCAGGGCTACTATTTTGGTGTGCCTTCTTCCTACTGTGTGTGTGTCTAAAATGTTATTTTTGTGCATTTTTAAATGGGATCATTCTGTAGTACCTTTGTGTAACTGATTCTTTTAACTAATAGGAATTTGTTTATCATGTTATAATAGTTTTAACGGTTGTATGAATGTTCCTTTATGAATTTCATCAGTCACACGTTGTATATTGAGGTTGCTTTCACTGTCTTCACTATTATCAGCATGCTGCATGAACATCCTTAGAGTTAAGTCTGCACACACTCAAAAATTATTTCCTAGGATAAATTCCTAGCAATGGATTGCAGTGTGTCAGAGTGTAGACATTGTAGAGTCTTCCTGTGTTGTCAGATTGTCCTCCAGAGACTATAGCACTGTATAGTCACATCCTCTTAATGTAAGGAGCCCCTCTTTTCTCTCAGGGCTCCGTGGGCTCTGCCAGCACATCTCCCAACCCTAGTCTCTTCCCCTCCAGTACATTTAAGACTCCTTTGCCTGCTGTCAGGGGCCCTTCATGATCTGGGCACGACCTCTCTGTTTTCCATTGCTCCTGCCTTCGCTACAGCAAAGCCGCAATTCTTGTTCTGCTCTTCATCTCCCTTTTTCCTCCCTTGCCTCCTGGCTCACTCTCACTGTCTGCCCACTTTGGGAGCAGGTATTGTGTCTTTTCATCTGTAGATTGCTGACACTGGCTTGTGTCCAGCACATGGAGTAGCCACTGCCCCACTTTGAGATCAGTGGACTCCTTCCCCCACCTCCCAGCTCTACTTGATCACATCTACGCCCTCCTTAAAGACTCCTGTCTTACGTTCACTTGATCACGTCTTTCCTCTGTCATATGTTCCTGATTTCAGTAAGCCTTCTCCATCTCCTCCCTTCTCCTGAACTAGCAATAATCTTTCCCTCCTCTGACTCATTGAGCAGTTTATCTCCGATTTCCTTCTGTTATATCAAATACTGTTCCTTAGAGAGTTGCCACAGAGGTAAAGAGACTCATGCTATTTTCTCCTTAAAGGGCATCAAACACTGTCGGAGAGGTTTTGGTGTTGGGACTGGAAAAGGAACTAAGTGAGCTCACCGTCCAGGTCTGAACTTGATTAAGCTTATGCTCTTTGTTATAACTTACGCTAATTCCCATTAAATCTGTAAAGCACGACTGAAGTACTATTTATACTGAACTATGGATAAATGTTTTTGGATATCATACTGTAAATGAAAATACTGCTATATAATTATTCTGGATAGCCTTCTAGTCAGATTACCTAGAGAATACAAAATGATCTTGATGAGTAACACATTGTGATTTCATGGCTCATTTATATACCTCCTGCATGGATGTATAATGCTTGTATCTAACAGGATTACCAACTTACAGACCTTTTTGGTACCAATAACATGCCTAAAAATACCAGAGTGCTCATTGGCCAGTAATGGTTATGTAAACCCCTTTGGCCTTGCCAGGGAAGGATTTGCTCACACACATAGTCTTCAGGTTTTGAGAGAGGTAGGATGTTCATTTGATTTCATTTAAGCCCTTTATTTAGTCATAACAGTAGAAAAATATATTTCCCTTTCTAGATAATACACCATGTTGTCTGATTCTCTCTTAACTAGCCTAATATCTCTGCAGGGGTAATTTAGCAAATAGGATTGTTTTCTGGCTCAACAAACTGCCATCAAGACACATTGGTCTTGGTGAGCACAGTGTGGCTGCAGGCTTGCTTGCACCTGTTGACAGGTGGTGGTGGGGTGTGGGGCATGGTGACAGAAAGAAAGCAGTGTGGGGCACGGTAGAGTAAATTCTTAAAGCCTCTCCTTTATTAAAGCATTTCTTAAGAGGAAAATGAAACATCCCCAAATGACGTGCTTCTGGGCAGTTTTATTTACAGCTTTGAGTAATCTTTCCTTGAAAGACTGTCAGATCTCTGGTTCCAAGTCCGGGCCTCTCTCCAGAGTTCCATGCCGGTCCTTCTGGTTTCCTGCCAGACACCATCACTTCAGTGTCCCCACGTATCTCAGACGTAACAGTCAGAACTGGTCTCACTCTCTCACAAGTCCCTCTTCCCTAACCTTTTTCTTTTTTCTTATCTCTGGTGATGGCATCATCATTCCACTTAGCTATCCAGGTTAGAATTTTGGCCTCTCTCCTAACCTCAGCCACCCATATCCAGTGGTTCCCAAGCTTTGTCCTTCCAGCATCTGTTGTATTTCTCTAGCATGTCCTCCTCTTTATTTCCTGGTGCTTCCGCTCTGGTTTAAACCGTGGTTGTCGTCGCGCGCTGTCAGGCTGTCCCCCCACATCTGGTCTTTCCTCCTTTAAATTCATTTCCCCTATCAGTTGTTTTTGTAAAGCAAATGTCTGGGCCCAGCGCTAATTAACCCACAAACCTTCAGTGACTTTTCACTTTAACTTGGCATCTAAGGTCCTCCGCAGGTGGAGGCTCAAGCCAGTCTCTTAGTCCCCCTGTCCTCCCTGCTACAGCCTTGGTCACTCTGACATCCTTCCCTAAACCCAGTATACCCCATTTGTTTTCACCGCTGCACTTTGCTCTGCTGTTTCCTTGGTGTGGAATGTCCTTTCTCTCCTCTTTCCTTCTCTCCATCTTCTCATACCAGTTGGACTTCTACTCAGGTCAAATGTATACCAAGAGGCCTGGTTTTTAGGCCAAATTGCCAGAAGCCAATTTTAAACTTTAAATAAGTCACTAACTTCTTCCAGCTTCAGTTTCCTCCAGAGTGAATTGAAATAGGTGTTCTCTAAGATCTTTTTAACTTTTAAGTTTATTCTTTAAATGCCTCTCTTCCGTGAACCTTTCCCAGTTCTTACCGGCAGAATAAGTAGTTCCTTCCTTTGTACCCCTCGTGCTTTATTTCTCCTAATACTTTTGACACTCAGCTCTTGTGTTCTAAAAGCTGTTTTTATGCATGTGACTGTCTCCTCACCTCCCAACAGATAGAAATCTCTTGAGTCCAGGCAAGGATGTTTGACTCAGGTATATAGCCACACCTCCCCTTGGTCTTTCTTACTTAATCATAGATGCTCAGTGAGAGAGACTCCAAGGTAGAGGGTAAAATGTCTTGGGCAATGATTCTCCTATAACACACGCTCTTCTAGAAAGTTCTTACACATTTGGAAGGTTATTTTGGATGGTGAATGATAGAGACATTGAATTGAACTCACCATGTGCTTTTTCTTTGTGACCTCATTATAATCGAGTGACATTCTGGGTAACAGCTAAGTTAACTTTCTAACTCTTATTTTGTATAAAAGTGTGTTCTCTCTAAGATGTTAAGACATAATTAAGTATTCTGGGAAACATAGGAAGAATTCCGTTGTCTTCCTATCTCTTTATCCTCCAGAGACTTAGATTTTTCACAGAAGTATTTGGGCATTCAAAGTATTTCTAGGAAAGCTTCTATGGGCCTGTTTACTTTTGGAACTCAAAGCCTCTTCCTAAAAGGTAGATTTGATCATAATTAATCTACCTTCCTCAAAAACTTTCAGGCACTGCTTATTTCCTCAAGAAGAATGATCACACCATTTCCTTGCCTTCAGAGCTGTGTCTGGTCTTTCACTTGTAATCTCATATCACATTGCTCTCTTAGTCATTCTCCTGTCCAAATGCACAAACTTAGTGACTCACCACTTTGCTTCTATGCTCCGTAGCTTTCTGCAGAAAGGCAGATATTCCATCTCCCTATTTTGTTCTCCCTCCGCACCCACTGCTGGATAGCTGAATATTTTTTCCTTTTATATTTCTTCTATAAGAGCCCCAGTTCAAGTAACCTATAATTAGTAGATATCAATAATGAATGAATATCTGTGTACGATTTTTACTTGTTATATAGGGGTATTAATGAATGGCAAACCTGTTGTCTTTTGCTCTTAGACAGTCATCTTAAAGTTTCTAAGCTTTAATTCTTGAATCCAACAACGTGCCTGAAGGAAGATTGAGGTCTGAAACATAAATGATATGTTGGGTGAAATAGTTACATTTGAAATTATAATTCATTTGGTACACCACCATATCTTCAAACCTGTCATGTCTTTGAGACTCTGCACATTGTTATTTTAGTCCACTCACTGTAGTAGGAAATGCTAAGTGTTTATATGTTTGAGGTTTATTTTTTTGGCAGTGACATTTTATTTTTTTCCCTTAATGTATATGCTTATATTTTCCACAAGCAACTGACTTTACATTTTGTGCTTGTTTTATTTTGCAGATTGATATCCTTTCAAGAATTTGTAGCATTTGAATCTGTTCTGTGTGCCCCCGATGCTTTGTTCATGGTGGCATTTCAGCTGTTTGATAAAGCTGGCAAAGGAGAAGTTACTTTCGGTAAGGGGTGTGAATGTGTGTGCAAAGATGTCAGAGTGGGCTTTTATGAACATTTTTAATGAGGTGTGTAAGAAGTAAGCATATCCCTTTTAACACAGATGCCTCAGTGTTTTGGTGCTCCAGTTCAGATGTCTTCCTATTTGAAATAATATGTTTCTGGCCTAGGAGTTTTGATACTCTGGTTTAGTTTTAAGGTGGGGGAGGTTGTGACACAACTCCTTGCACAGAGTTGTAGAATGTGAGAGCAAGACAGAACTTCCACCCACCCAGTCACTGGCAGAACCATCCCCAGTACAGGATGAACAAGTTAACCAGCTGCCTAGGAGCACCAGTTGCTCTTGCCCCAATACTTCTTGTCCTGCCCTTGTCTTCATGGAGTAGTTTGCGTTCAGAGACCCTGCACAGGATGAGCGTTCAGGGTGGCACACGAAGAACGTGCTCTTCCAAACAGCACACTCCCCCAGAGCTGTGTCAGCCCTGCCTTCTGTGCTGCGGCCTTCTTTATTCTGAAAGGCAGAAACATCTTCATGGGGATTAGCTACAGAGCTGCAGAAAACCCTGAAGTCTTTTGAGTACTTACAAGATGGGGAAGACCAGGAAGTGGTGGGACCATGCTAAGTTCTTATCCTAAAATAAACTGGCTACTGAAGATCAATTTTGATGGAACGTCCATGTTTCCCTTGTTCTTTGCAGCATCCAGCCTATGTTTTCTGTTCATGGGAACCTGCAATATCTTTGCCCATGGAGAATTTTGGAGCCCTTTGGGCATTTGGATTGTGCTTTCAGGGGAGATGGTTAACATGCCCGTTACGAATGTCTTTATTCATAGTTTCCATCCATTTCATGCATACCTTTTGGTTTTGTCTGATTTGATCTATTTGGGGGAATAGACAGATGTGGGGGAAAATGCATATTTTGTAACAGAGCATGGGTTCTGGGATCAAATAGACTTTGCCACTTCTACCTCTACCACTTTTGTCTCTGAGCCGAGTTAATTATCCTCTCAGATCCTCATTTTCCTGATCAGAAATGGGCGTAATAACTGCATAAAATATACTTAAGACCATATAATAGATTTGTTCTACCAATCTCCCACTAGACCCCCACCCTGCTGTGCTGAAGTCAAGGTTGTTTAAGGTTAGATCAGCTAGGGCAGAAGCAAAAAATTATATATTTGCTAGATTTGTTTAACAAATCTAGAAGCTCAGATTCTTCTAGCTCAGACACTTCATGAGGATTATTTAATATTTTTAAATCCTTGGAATAATTTTAGTTTGTTTCGTTCTCTATCATCTCACTCCTCCTAGCACCATTGTGTCAACAACTTTCCAATGGAATCCCAATAAAAATGTCTCCATTGGCATCTTCAAGTAACAAATGAGCCGCTAGATTATGGGAGAAGTGATTTACCCAGTGAAAGCCAGTGACAAAGGTGTTAGACAGCTTTTCCTTGGGGTGAACACAGAGAAACCTGTGAGTCTCAGTGAGCCCAGTACCTTCACTCTGGTCACTCACTCTGGTCCCCTTCCCTTCTGCAGGAAGTCTGGGTGGAAGGAATGGGAGAGCTGGCCTGGGCTGGGAAACTAAATGGGCTTCAGCTGTCATCCTTGATCCTTTCAGTCTTCTCTTCATTGGTGTGAGGCAGCAGGGGCTGTTGGTGGCACCAGCACACCACTGGTCCTGGTGGTGGAAAGAAATAAGAGAACTATTTGCAGGAAGCGTTGTGTGCATTTGTGTGATTAATAGAAAAGAACAAGTGAAGAAGCAGGATGTAGGAGATTAGAGTCTCTGTGTACTGTAGAAGGGAGAAGAGTTGGGTGAGAATTCTCTTCCTGCTTACTATCTCTTTGCTTTACTTTCTGAGCTTTATTTTCCTCATTTATAAAATCAATTTATGATCTCTGCTGGGCTATATGAAGGCTAAAAGACCTATTACATGTAAAGGTGCTGTCTGGAAAACAAAGGTCTTTATAAAAATAATATTTAAAAAAACAGCTTGTGAGAACAAAGGAAAGGTTTCTGTTGGTGGTGGTGGTTGTGTCTCTCCCCTTGTTCTTTGGTAAGCCTTTTAATTTTAACTTGCCATTTTAACTGTTGGCCAATTAACAAATAATTTGTAACTGTCTGCTGTATGTTGAATACTGTCCCAATGCCAGAGGGAATAAGAGGTTGGAAGCCTCAATTTCTTATTTCAAGGGGCTAATGTTTTGGTTTTGAACCTCTGCACACGCAAAAAGCATATACAGGTTCTGCCTGGTATATGTTTGTTTTGAGCTGATACTCACCCTGTGGGTAGCCATAAAATGTAACCTGAGCTTTCCTGAGCCATCAATCCCTACTTAGTAGTTAACTGAAAGAGAAATGCAGAGTACAAAAAAGGATGATGGAAGCAGATATAGCTCAGTGGTTGAACACCTCCTTCCCATGTACAGGGACCTGGGTGCAATCCTCAGTACCTCCTAAAAACAAAACCAAAAAAAGAATGAATACACAAGTGACCATCAAACTGCATGTTAATAGCTCACTTTTAACATTTTTCATAGGGTAAGAATAACATCCCCAAATGTAGATACTGTGCATCCAAGCACACAAAGCAAAGAAAGTGATATGGGGGATCTGGTGGCCAAAGGGATGTCATGATGGTAGTTACCTTTAGAAGGAGCTAGCAATAGGTACATTTCCTGGAAACTCATAATGGAGTGAAGACATTTTAAAAAAATGGAGTTGGATGAAAACTCCATTTGAGTTTTATTAACCTCTTGTATTAAGAGAATGAAAATCCAGATCTGTATCCTCTTATCTGTCCATGTGAGGCTTTTAGAAATACATGCAGTGGTGCCCTTGCTCCCTTAGGTCCTTGTAAACCCTTTACTCAGGAATAAGCTTTTAGTAGAAGAACATTCCTGTATTCATATTATTAACTATAATCCTCATCTACTTCCAAGATCATTGTTATACATTCCTAATATTATCCTCCAGCTGTCCTCCATCTAACATTACTCTTCCTAGACTACTTGTTTTAGCCACCATCACATCCATAAATCAACAGTATTTGTTATATTCATTATAATGTGTTACTGTCAAGTCCAACCATTACCACATATTTACATTTGCCCTTATTAAACATTCGACATACATCCAGCATCTTCTACCCCTTCTCATACCACATTCCATCTCCCACCAACCTACACTTCATAGTGGTGGTACATGGGAAAAAAATAAAACTAATGTCATTTATGGACTATAGTTAAGAAAATTGTAATGTTTTTGTAGTGTGAAACCTCTAGGCAGGGCCTTTATAGATAACCAGAGATGGCATGAAGAAAACTTCAACACAAGAGTTAGCCAAACTCATATTTATTACATCCTCAGAGGTTAAGGAGCCAAGGTCAGTCTAAAGTGACTCAGATTTAACTCCCCGTGCTGCAGTTTCACTCTTGCTTAAATACCCAAGTTCCTACTTAGCATTTGCTTTGATTATGCATTAGTTTTTATGCATATGGGTGAACACACATAGCTGGTTATATAATTATATGATTAGTATGTTCAGGAAATCACGCACATGCATTGCATGATCAAGAAAGGGACGGATAACTCCACCCCTGGGTAGGAATTTTACTATGTTAATTAAGTAAGTTAAAGTGAGGGCAGCCAGGGGCTTCTGCACAGGTTCAGCCAACTGGTCAAAGCCGGTTTTCATACTTCATTGCTTCAACAGAATGTTCTTAGCCACCAAAAGTAGCATTTGACTCCAAGAGAGGGTTGAACCTCATTACCTTTAATTTACATACAATTCTTTCCTTCTTAACCTAGCAACAGGGACAGAAACAAGTTACTTTCAGGTATTCGGTCATCCTACATCCATCAGCACAAGCAAAGTTGGTACTATATTAATTATAAAGGTAAAAAAAAAAGAATATGGGGTTTGGTTTTTTGTGAGATATGAGTAAAGTTAAGCATTTTTTTCTCTCTTCATTTTATTTTCATTAATAAGGGGACCTTGACTATGTCATTTAATCTATGTTCATCTGTGTATCTTTCTGAACTAAGCAGTGGGAATTAGATGCAATAAAAGTGCCTGAAAAAGAACTTTTTAGGAGTAATTTGTCTATAACTTGTTGAGCTGACTTTTTCTGTTCTGTTTGTGAAGTTGAAATAAAGGTTTTAATTTAAAAATGAAGAACTCTTTCCTTTTTCAGGAGGTTGGCTCTCTCAGTATTCACCATTGGGAGGGGGAAACGTGGGATGGCAAGAGAGAAAGGGGCTCTGTTTTTACCTCCCAGATTGGCTGAGCCAATCCTGGTCATCATGGGGAGACTTGTCTTCACACCCGGCAGAGGTTCATCCAGGACCTTCCTGGGCGAGTGGCCTCCACAGCCCCTGTACCCCACAGCCTTCAGCTCATCCAGAGTGAGAGCAGTTACAGTTTAATGTCTTTACATGCTGGGTTTCCACATAAGCATTTGTTTGAAGCAGGGATTCTGTGACTAAGCTCAGTGCACATGTGTTTGTCAACAAGCTGGGGGTGTCCTACACCCACTAATGCTGGTTCTGATACCCACTAAACACAAATTTGATGGAGGAGAGGCAGACAAGTGTCACATTTCCAAGAAACCTGCCCTGTTTTCTCCGAGGTCTTGTTCTTGTCTAGGTCATTCCCTGTGTTTGCTTTAATGAAAAGCTCTTGGTTAGGCCATTTTTTTCCCTTTGATATCTAGTTCATTATATTCTCCTAGTTCCTTTGAGGGGTAAGTTATCTCTAGTATTCTTGTTTTCACCATGTTTTCTTATTTTGCTACCCAATGTTTATGCGTACATTTTGAGATTTCAACAGGTATAAGACAGGATATTAGTGTAAGAGGTAAATTCTAGTTAATAACTTGGAATTCTTTATATGTGAAGAAAATATTTTCTTCTAAATATTTTCCTTTGCATTTTAGCCTATTTTATATGATGATTTTTTTTTTACTTATAATTTTTCAAAGGAAACTATTGAAATATAAAATGCATGAATAATAAGTATGTTATCTTTATAATTCTTTGCACAGGGAATATTCTCGTATTATCACCCTTCTGATCAGAGAGAGAATGGTACCAGCACTGTTGTCTCAGTCACTGCCCCCTACCCCAGTAGTAACATATTGTGTCTTGGCTGGGCCTGTTTTTAAACTTAATATGAATGGGATGATATGGAAGGTGCTCTTTGCTCTGACTTTTCTGCTTAACATTTTATCTGTGAGATTCATCCACATTATTGTCTGTATTTTTTTTCTTTGCTTTATACTATTCCACTTCATGACTATCAAAATGTATTTATTCTATTGTTGATGGACATTTGGGACATTTCCAGTTTTGGCTACTACAAATAATTTTTTAAGTACTTAAATAAGTTTATTTAGTAAAAAATGTCAATCTGCCCACTTCCCCACCATTTGGAAATTTTGAGTTTGTGGAGACTACAGTATTGAAAGAGAGAAAGTACATACTTATATTATCCTCTAAAGATGACGCTAGTACATTTCTACCATTTTGTAGATAGATCTACTGCCAATACAAATCGATGCTAAACTTCTCAGAAAAAAGGTAGGAGGCACATGAGCTGAATTTTACTTCTGAGATAAAAAGCAAGCATTGCTTGTTAAGCTAGATCACGTTCTCTGTAAAAATCCAAATAGTAAATATTTTAAGCTTTATGTGCCATAGGCTCTCTCTCACAATTACTCAACTCTGAATTGCTGCAGTATGAAAGTAGCTGTGGACACTGTGTAGATGGATGGGTGCAGTGGTGTTTCCATAAAACTTGCTGGTGGGCCAATGGGGCGTACTTTGCTGCCTCCTGTACCAGAGTACTAACGGGCCCACATGCAAGGTGAAGATGATGATGTTAGGACTAGAAATTAAAACATTTAGTAAAACCGTAATATTGTGGTGATGTTTGAGTGTTTGCTATGAGCTATGAAACAAAGAGCGTTCTCTTCTTTGTGTATAATATGACTTGAAATATTTACTGGTTTAAATACTACTTACAAATGCTAAAAAATTTGGGTTATGATAAAATCTTCTGTCATACGTTTTAGTAAAATGAAACTTTAACTTGGGAAACAATAAGTCAAAGTTACTTGAATCTTCAGTGCTAATAAATCTCATTCATTTTCTTTTTCACATAAGAATATGTAATAAAGATTCACTAGTTGTAGGTAGATGGGGGATGTGGGTTCTCCTTTAGTTCAGTTGACCTTTTTGACCTTATGTGGAAAGACAAGGAATCAGTGTATAACAAACCCAGTGGAGTGTGGACCCTAAAACACAAAGGTTTTGGAGCATTGCCACTAAGCATGGATTATAGTTTACACTGTAGTTTACCCTTTCTCCCACACAATTCTGTAGGTTATGGCAAGATATATAATGTCCTGTAGATGGATCAGTTTTGACCTCTTATCATCTGTGGCTCTGAGAGGTACTAATCATGAACATGACAAGCCAGCACATTTAGCCCTAAAGGATGAGAGTACACCTGTAAATAGAAACTTGTCAATATACGATTCCCTGCAGTGATGACTGCTTTTTTTTCCCTCCCATTTTTAAAGGAGCTGTGGCAACTTAAAAATGCCTGGTTTTGAGGTGCCAATAGTCTGTTCCTGATTTGCCATAATAGGAAATGAGCTGAGCTACTTATAAGAGCCTGGTTTTACAGTGGTGTGACCTGAACACATACTTTACAGACCCCTAGCTAGGGTTGGAAACTAAGAAATTTGACGTTTGTATCCCTCAAACTTTTGCTGGTGATGAGGATAAAGATCGTAATAATTACCATCATTTATTGAGTACATACTATGTGCCAGGCAGTGTGATGAGCATTTTACATATAGTTTGTCATTTAATCCTCAAAAGAACCCTATGAAATCATGCTCTTGTCGCTATTAGAGAGGAGGCCATTGGGGATCAAGAGTATGACAGTCCAAGTTCCCACAGCTAGATACAGCCACTGGAGGGACACGATTTGAATCTAGTTACATCTGACTCCAGGCTCTGAGCCTGGCTGCTTTGCTTCTCAGACCCTTCCTTGGGGTGCAGGTGTCATGCAGTCATGTGAGATGAGAACTTCAGTAGGTCTTCTTAGAACTTGAGTGCAGTCTGACCCCTGGGCTGGCTGCTCACCTCGGTGGGTATTGCTCGTGGGGTTGTGCAGTGGCACTTCTGGCTTTTCTCCTAGCTCCTTGAGTTGCAGTTACATGACAGCAGGATATGGGAGCTGCTTCCAGGTAAGAGTTTAGGATGCTCTAGGGGTACTTGGCAGTGATGATTTGAATCCAAACCAGGTTGTAGGCATTGGGTGGGGTAAACGGATGGTGTTCTGGAAAGGGAACTGAGCTGGGAGAGGAATCTGGGTCAAAAGAGCATGTGACCCAGCTAATTGGCCCTTTCCCTATCTGTCAGTGAAGTTTTGATGTCATCATCATCTTTACCAAACACCTGTTCTGTATGGGATACTGCACTAGGTGTTGCTTACATCCAAAGATAAGAAAGACCCAGATCCATCTTTCAAGGCCGGTACTATCCTCAGGGGATATAAGGGAAGTTAATGAAGGGTGCCAAGAGTCACACAAACATTGGTGCTGGTGTTCAAAATGGACCCTGGAGATGGGGTGGAGAGAGGAGGACCTGAGGTGGAAGAGACCATGTGGTCAAAGGCTTAGGGTGGAATGGGGGTTTGGGGAATGTGTTCAGGGCCTCAGGAAGGTCCGGATCTCCCTGTGACAGGATCTTAGGGTTAAGAATGAGATGAAATTGTAAAGATTGGGGTCCTATTGAAGATGACCTTGAATATCTGGGGAAAGAGATGAATTCATTCAGTCATTCAACAAATGCATTAAATCATCTAGCAAATTAATTCAGCAGACGTTTATTGCACAACTATTATGTACTAAACTGTTTTAGTCGCCTTGGATGCATAGGTAAATAAAACAAAGATTTTAATCCTCTTGAAGCTTATATTCTAGCAAGGGGATCAAATAAGCAATAAATATAATAAAATATAAAATTATAGTTTGTTAGGAGATAAGTGATATGGAGAAAATAAGTAGAGATGGTGAAGGACCAAGAATACTGGAATAGATGTCAGAGTGACTGCTCTCTTAAGTAGGGTATTAGGATTAGCTTCATTGAGAAAGTGACTTGAGTGAAAAATTTGAAAGAGGTGAGGGAATTAGCCATAAAGCTTTGGGGTTAGAGATAAAAGAGACTGTCCCAGGCAAAAGGGATGACTGTTGTCCATGTTCTAAGGCTGTAATGTGATTGGCACATTCTGTGAACAGCAAGGTGTTTTGTGTGGCTGGAAATGAGTGAGGTAGCAGGAGCTGAGTAGGAAAAGAGCTCAGAGAGGTAACACATCTGATCAGGGAGCCAAGGTTAGGACTTTGACTTTTGCTGTAAAACCTTGGAGCCATTGAAGGATTTTTAGCAGAGGAGTGACAAGAGCTGGTTTATATTTAACAGGATCGTTCTAGCTGCTGTGTAGAGAATAGCAGAGGCTCTTGTAATAATCCTGGTGAAAGTTGATGATGGCTTGGACCAGAGTGGCAAGGCAAGATAGCAGTGGTGATGAGGAGAAGTCGTTGATTTCTGGATATATTTTGAAAGGAGCATCAGCAAGGTTTTCTGATGGATTGGATGTGGGGTGTGAGAGAGGGGAGCCCAGAATTATTCCAATGTCTTTGACCAGATCAACTAGAAGGATAGAGTTGTCAACTTGAGATGGAGAGGACTGCATGTTTGGAGGTAGGAGTTGGGGGGGAAGAGCCAGGAGCTCACTTTTGGAGGTATTAGTTTGATGTCTCTTGGATCTCAAATAGACATTTACATATATGAGTATGGGATTTGGGAGCTATTAGCAAATAGATGGTGTCTGAAGCCATTGAAATGGACGAGATCATCAAGAGAATAAATAAAAGATGTCTTTTGAATGCTTGCTATATTGAAGGATTGGAGATCGAGCAGTGAACACAGCTTAAAAAGTCCATCTCTTCATGGAGGTTACATTTTTAGGGAGAAGTAAACAACTAGAAAATATATAATATATCAGGGTATACTGTCTTAATCAGGGGAAATGGGTAGAGAGGGATGGAGGCTGTCTGAACAAACCCTGACTGGAAATGTGTAAACACTGAGGTGAGGTGAGGTGACATGGGTTATGTGTTGCAGGAAGGGTTGGCGCTATGGAGACGTGGAGGTGATGGTTACTTGGGAGGTGCTACCACAGTCTAGGCAGAGAGTAATGAAGGTCTGGCCTGGAGTCATGTCTCTGGACCCCACCAGGACACCATTTCTGGAATGAATCTGTATGACTTGGCTCCTTGATTGGCTGTGGGGTGAGAAGATGTAAAAAAAAAACCAAAAAACCCAACCAAACATAAAAAACCAACCAAGCACTACCGGATCGTAGCTACTAAGCTTGTTTTGATCCAAAGATGGGTGGTTTTACATATTCTCAGGAAAGAAGGAAAGTGATCATTTTTATCTTTGTACATTACTTATAATTTATTATTTAATCCATGTAACCTATGAGGTTGGTGCTACTATAATTCTCATTTTTCTGATAAGGAAGCAGGCACGGAGAGGTTAAGTAACTTGGCCGCTGTTGGAGCTGTATCAGGTGGAGGCAGGATGGCAGCCTGTTCTGGCTGCCTGTTGCTTTGTGCCCCACTGCCTCCCTCTGGTGGTGTATACACTGGTGCTCTGAGGGGTGAGCCCCTTGTCCATCTAAGCAGGTGCCCACAGTGCCATAAGGAAGAGTGTGCCTGCATTAGAGTTCTCAGTTTACATAGAACGTTGCCTCGGTTACGTGCACATCCAGGTTATTTGTGGAAATGCACTTGACATGGGCATTGTCCAGGAAAGCTTTATCTTTTGGTGTAAACTGAAATTGTGTGGAGGGGAGATGCTCAGGGTGGCAGACAGGGCCGGGAAGGTGGTCTTTGTTCAGTTGTGGATGGAGGGGCTCCATGGGAGAGGAAGCTCTCGGTTTAGGGATGTGACTTAAGAGACACGGGCATTTGGGTAAGTCATGGCTATTTGATGGAGTCCCAACCACAGGGATCCTGAGCAAGAATTTTTATTTGATAAGATAGGTAATTGGGAGTCACCATAGGATTCTTGGGAGGACAGGGACAGGGTGAAAATGATGCTTGGAAAAGGTTTTCTTTTTTGTGTTGACTGGAGTGGGACAAAGCCAGAGGCAGATGTGCTGTGATCTTTGTTTAGTCTTCACAGCTTCTATGTGAGGCAGGCAGATAATTGTCCCCACTTTGTCAGTGAAGGAACAGAAACTCTCTGTTTGACAGGGTTTACCTGGCATCTGAACAGGTTGGTGCAGACATGCCGTGAAGAATAGGTCCCCAAACACTTTCATTTTACCATGTTCCTTATTTAATGATGCTGGGGGAGCAAAGTGTTTTCAATGTGAGTTTTAAGAAAAAGTGCATGTGTCTGTGTTTCCTAAGAGTATTAATCTGAAATACTTGACATATCTTTTCATAATGCTAATTTAAGACATGAACTTGGCTATGTACATGTTCCTATTTGTTGATATTTCTTCAGTTGTAGTATGTTCAGTAGATGACATTAACAGCATAACTCAATAGTAGTGTAAGAACTGACTCCTACTTTTTTGGAATGAAAGTCACAATTGGATCACTTGAAAGTTAAAGTATCCTATATTGTAGCACTTCATTTGGTTAAAATCTGAAATATCTTATCTGTGTAATGTCATTTGCCTGTTTTTCTCTTTTTAACCTCTCTTTATATTTTTCCTCTCTGTGAAGCAAATTTCATGAAATATGTTTTAATATGCAATTTTAACATTGTTCTTAGTATGTGAATACAAGGACCCAGTTTCATTATCCGGTGTTGTGCTACTGGTGGAGGTGGTAGTGGTGTGGTGGGATCTGCAGTTTCTAATTGAATTTAAAGATTAGGGTTTTCAACCTGGGATCCTGGGTCAGCGTCTGGGAGCCCACTGCTGCAATTGTTGGCTGTATTTTGCATAAATGAGTGTTTTTCTGGGGAGAGACTCCACAGCTTATAGCAAATCTCAGAGAAGTCAGTGATCTGCCAAAAGACAGAGAGTCAGTTGTCCTGGTAGACATTTAACAGCATTGCTCTTAAAAGCATTGATTGTAGAACAGCTATGTATGACCTAAAAATATAGTGGAGGAGGGAGGCAGATATGGCTCTGGCAGCTGGGCTTCTGTCTATCACATGGGAGGTCCCAGGTTCAGTTCCCAGTGCCTCCTAAAGAAGATGAGCAAGACAGCAAACTGACACAACAAGATGACCCAACAAGATGGCCCAGTAAGATGATGCAACCAAGAGACACAGTGAGGAAACACGAGAGAGACACGACAAAAGGGAACAGAGGTGGCTCAAGCAATTAGGTGTCTACCTCCCACATTGCAGGCCCTGGGTTTGGTTCCCACGCCTCCTGAAAAGAAGACGAGCAAACAAGGAAGAGGGTAGAAATAAATAAAAATAAATCTTTATATAAAATGGGGGAAGTGGATGTGGCTCAAGCGGTTGAGCACCTTCCACATGGGAGGTCCCAGGTTCAGTTCCCAGTGCCTCCTGGAAAAACAACAACAAGCAAAACAAACAAAAAAACCAACTCAAGGAAACTGATGTGGTTCAGTGGTTGAGCACTGGCTTCCCACATATATGGTCCTGGGCTCAGTCTCTGGCCCCCAGTACCTCAAAAAAAAAAATATATATATATATATATATACACACACACACACACACATATATATATATATAAATAAAAAATAGTCATTAGTCTTTGGATGCCTTTTGGTTTTGAATATACTAGGAAGAGAAATGTATCCGACAACATGTTCTATAGTATAAGAAACAGGTCTGAAAAGACATTTCTCAGTAAGTGAAAAAACTGTAGAGTATCTGACAAATTATAAAATAATAGCAAGCCATTTGATTGACTGTCTTATTGGACCTCTGAAAGAGAATTGGTTGTGATTTTCATGATATGTCCAGAATGGAAGAAGCTAATGCCCTGTGCTACATTGGAACACCTTTTCTTGCTTGCTGCTTTAGCTCTGTGAGTGGATTGGAGTCAAGGAGAAACTAGTGCCACCCTACTCTCTTATTGGAAATGACAATGCCCTTTGTCCTTTAATCTTCCCTCTTGAAAGATATTTTAAGTTACCTGCTTTAGAGTAGTGTTTCCTATTGATGTTAATAAGTGTTCTGTGAAAAAGGGCTCTCCTCTTAGAGAATCACACAGCCTAATTTATTTAGTTTATTAAGGCTCTCAGAAGTCTTGCAGAAAAATATATCTACTTAACTTTAACATTTATCAACCTTTTTTGAGCAGGACCTTTCTTCTGTGCATGTACTATAAACAAAACCCATTGCACTAAGGATTTGATCTCTAACGTCCCCCTCAGCTAGTTAGTTCTCTGACTGACTAGCTTTCCAAGTACACTGTTAGATTTTGGCCAGCCTTTTGTCACCAGCTGTGACAAAAGTGAAGTTGTGCTATGGGAAAACAGGCCAGATTATACTAGTAAGTGGGGAAACGGACTTTGGCCCAGTGGTTAGGGCGTCAGTCTACCACATGGGAGGTCTGCAGTTCAGGCCCCGGGTGGGCCTCCTTGACCCGTGTGGAGCTGGCCCATGCGCAGTGCTGATGCGCGCAGGGAGTGCCGTGCCACGCGGGGGTGTCCCCGCGTAGGGGAGCCCCACGCGCAAGGAGTGCACCCATAAGGAGAGCAGCCCAGCGGGAAGGAGGGAGCAGCCTGCCGAGGAATGGCGCTGCCCACACTTCCCATGCCGCTGACGACAACAGAAGCGGACAAAGAAACAGGACGCAGCAAATGGACACAGAGAACAGACAACCGGGGGAGGAGAGGGGAATTAAATAAATAAATAAATAAATAAAAAAGAGTAAGTGGAAGCAACCTTCTTCAGTCATTTTGATGCAGGTTGTAGAAAATAATGAAAATCAAAAGTGTGGAAATGAGAAGTTGTGAAGTTAGCACCCAAACTTAATATTAAATAAAGATAACTCCAAGCTATCATATTGTCTGAAAAAATGGTTACAAGTCAGAAGGAACATATTATTTGGGTAAAGTTTGTTACTCTTGGAGGGACTCATTGCAAACCTAGATAGAAATACTTACTCTGATTTTGGTATTTCACGAAAATATTATGTTACTTTTGTACAAGAAACTTTTATTGCCTTATGGTGGATTATGTTTTATTTTGGGGAGCCAAGTATATTTCCTTCTATACATATATATTCCCGTAAAGATTAAGAACTCCAAGTAAGAACAGTTGTGAATTTTGGAAGTAAATGGCTCTAATATTGATGAGAACAGTGGCATGCCTGGGTACTGAATATCTTGTTAGAGACCCTAGAGACTGTTGTGAAGCTGTTCCAGTTCATTGGGTCAAAAATCCACTATTTACAAAGAAGCTAAATACAGATTTGCACAATTGACCATAATGGCTTCAATTTTGAAAGATAGTAGTATCAAAGACCACTTCCAGTTGGTGGGATAATTTGAGACTTGTCCATGCTCAAATGGCTAAAATATTATACTTTTATTGCTTTATCACTCTGTTTTAAAAATCGGGACCAAAAAAAAAAGGCAGGCCTGTTGAAAAGTGGAAAATGTCAATTGGAGAGAGTAAATCACAATAACCATGTGAAACCACCTCCTTACTTAACTACTGCTGGATAGTTACTGTTCTTTAAAAGACTGGGTGGGTAGGGACCAGATTCTGAATTTATGCTGTGTGTGTGTGTGTGTGTGTGTGTGTAAGTTAAAGGAGAGGAGAACTTGTGAATAGGAAAGAAGATAGACCAGAAAGCTAACAGTAAATCCTAAAACTTGGAGCACTGGGAAATTTTGACTATTTAAATGGCACTGCTCATTTAAAAATAGTAAAATTATATCATTATTCTTTCAGTATGAGAGAGATAAAAATACAGTTTTTCTAAATTGGAAAATTTGCTGTAATCTTGCTGCTAATGACTGATTTCTTCCAACAGTTGCAAGGCAGTTTTTGCTCTGATAGGTTGATAAAGGAAACAAAATCAAGAACATATTGGAAGTTCTCAGAGAAAATTACAGTTTAGGTATATGTTGGGGGTGGATAGTTAGACATTTTAATTGAAATAAAATAGTTTTATACTAATATGGGATCACTGTGGGTGTACATTTGTAGTACATTTGCTCTTGAGGCATTTAAGTAGGGTTAAATGTATGTTAATGCTTTTGCAAGAAAATTATTTTTGATAACATCCGTCTAAGGAAAGTAGCTTAGGAAATTGGCTTTTTAAACAATACAGGTTTAAGCTTGCATTTAGAGAATGAATTACTTTGTACTGCTTTAAGAATTTAGAAAAGTTGAAGTTTTTTGGTTATGTTTTTCTCTGGTGGTGATGAAAGTTAATAATTAACATAGAGGATGATTAAAGCAAGCTTCCACATCTGGAGAATGACCACAGTCTGTTCTATGCCTCCAAACACCATTTTAACTGACATACTTTTGCTATTGGGAAGCCCTGCTGATGATTTATTCTATTCAATGGAAAATATTCTTTCTTCTACATAGCTTGAAAACATCTCAGTTGGCCTCTCTGCTGTTGATTTTATTGATGCATGTGATAAACGATTAATACCTAACACTTAATACCTGCTACTCTTATCCTTATTGTTATTGCTGTTAGTCAGCATTTACATGAAAACTTAAATAGTGTATTAATCTTGAGGATTTATAGATCCATCGGATTTTAGAATGAGGGATACTTATCAATACAGTCAATGAGAGTTTCTCACGTGGGAATTTTTGTTACAACTGTGGGCTCCCTGGCTCCATCTCATATCTACCAAATCAAAACCTTTGCGTGTTGGGAAGCCGATGTGGCTCAAGTCATAGGGCTTCCGCCTACCATGGGGGAGGACCTGGGTTCAATCCCTGGTGCCTTCTGATGAAAAAGAAGAGAAAGTGTGCTGTATGGTAAGCCAGTGCCCACGTGGTGAGCTGAGTGCCCACACGGTGAGCCAGTGCCCGTGCAAGTGAGTCATGCAGCAGGATGATGACACAACAAAAAAGAGATGAAGGGGAGAGTCAAGGTGAAGTGCAGCAGAAACCAGGAACTGCAGTGGCACAGCTGACAGGGAACCTCTCTCCACATCAGAGCTCTCCAAGATGGAACACTGGTGAATCCTAGAGGAGAAAATGAGAAGAGAAGACAAAAAAGAGAAATAGATACAGAAGATCACACAGAAAATGGATACAGACAGCAAAATCAGCAGGGTGGGGGCAGGGGAGGGGAAGGGGGAAGTAAAAAAAAAAAATCTTTGTGCGTGGGGTTTGGGAATGTGTTTTGAGTAAACTTGCCAGGAGAGCAGGGTTCTCACTGCAGCTGATGCCGGACTATTGTGGCTTTCTTTCATGGATGAGGAAGCTGGCCCAGAGAGGGGAAGTGATGATTTCATAGGAACCTCAACTCTATCTTCTGGCACCAGAAGGACCTTGTTCTTTCCTGGATGCCATGCAGCCTCAGATGAGGGCAGTTGCATCCCTCTCTACATACAGAACTGAAAGAGTTTTAAATTAGCCCTAATTTTTTTTACCTATGCCTATACTATATATGATTTCAGTATAATACTCAGCTCAGTTTTTGTGTCTCTGTGTGTGCTTATTCTTTTTTAAAGATACTTATCACTGTACCTACATGTTCAGAATGATATTAAAGTTTACAGGAGCTTATAAGAGGACTCAGTTTTTAATGAGAGGGGCTGCATGTGTGAAGTACTTATTCTGTACTTACTCCATTTTAATGGTACCCATTTTCCCTCAGAATTTGCTTGAGCGACTCTGAATTGTAGCCAGAATACTTCTTTCCTCTTCAGACCCTTAACTGTGATTAATATAAAAAGGCACTTGTCAAAAGAGTTTTAAATGGCAACCTTGATTTTGGCGTGTTCGGCGGTAGAGATAGGTCTGCATCAACTTAGTCCGTTATGTTACTTAACTTACGAATTTAACAGTTTCTCTTTTGCTGACTGCTTAAAAGATGATGGCCATATAAGCTGTTGTTAACCATATCAGCAGGGTGGAATAATATTTCCTTTATAGCAAAACCACAACTTTAAGGATTTAGCACACATTAGAAAAAGTACCTCAGAGAAGCTGGTCGGAGACAGTGAGGCCACCCAGCAGTGCTCGAAAACATCCTTTTTGTTTTTATTGTATTAATGGAATTTTTAAAATCCATGAGAGAGATATTATGGTTCAGTGTTTGAAATAATATAGCTTGATGAATCTTTTATTTTCATGGGAAACTCATTTTCATTGATTTGAGGCTTAAAAAGTGACTCTTTTAGAAATTAAAGTGGGTTAATTTAGTTATTCTGTATGGAAACAAAAGTGTAGAAAGTTAACATTTGCATAAGTGAAGACCTTGATGATTTCAGATTATAGTGTGTGTGGAGGTTAAGGAATAAGAGCCCATAGAATTTGTAAAAACAAATTCAATCTAACCACTTAATGGCATGTGCAAGTAATTTGCCAATTAAATATTTCTAGTATGGCAAAGATCTTCAAAGTAAAGAGTGGAGGTTCTTAATCTGTCTTAATTTCATGCTTTCAGAAATGTAATAGAAAATTACTTAGTTTTTTATCACTTTTCTTTTAAAATTTTAGTATATGAGCTTAGGGAAGAACTGGTTTTAAATATTTGAGGAAAATTATTGCTTTTGAGAAATGTGTAAACTCTGATATTTCTAAATCATACTGTGTCTGATTATTTTCTACCACTCATAAATATTTGATGCCTAGATAACAGTTTTCATTATAATTAAGAATTTAGATTTTGGAATTTTCCCATTTTATTGGTTATCTACTATGTTAAAAAAAAATTGTCCTAGACACAGCTCCAAAACAGCTCTTTAAGATCTGTTTTATTCCCATTTTACAGATAGAAAGAACTGGGTCTATTAAGTTATCTGTCTAACGTCATTCATAAGAGGCAGATCTGACAGGCACATCTTAAAAACAGCTATTTTATTGAGCTATAAATCATATGGCATATATTTTACTCATATGAAGTGTACAATTCAGCGGCTTTTATTCTTTTCACAAAGTTGTGCCATCGTCACCACAATCAAATTTTAGAACATTATCATCAACCCAGCAAGAAATCTCATATCTTCTAATGATCACTTTCCTTTTTCCACCAACACCCTCAACCTTAGGCAACCGCTGATCTACTCTCTGACTCTAGAATTTGCATAGTTCATATAAATGGAATCAGACAATTTGGTAGCGTGGAGCTATCTACCCCAGAAAAACATGCTCTTAATTTAATCCATTCCTGTTGCTGTGAACCTATTATATATAGGATTTTTTTATGAGGTTACTTCAGTACAGGTGTGGCCCAGCTGAATCGGGAGAGGTCTTAATCCTGTTACTGGAGGACTTATAAAGAAGGCCACAGAGGGAGAAGCCGCGGGAGAGCAGCGAGAAGGTAGGAGTCAGCGGGACACAGAAGGAAAAGAAGACACTGACATGTGCATTGCCATGAGACGGAAAAGTCCAGGAACCCCAGATTACCATCCAGTCAGAAGATAACAACCCCAGAAGGAAGCAAGCCTTCTAGCCTCTGAAACCATGAGGCAATAAATTCCTGATCTTAAACCAACCCATTGTATGGCATTTGAACTAATACGGACAATATGTGTGCTTTTGTGATTGGCTCCTTTCACTTAGCATAACGTTGTCAAAGTTCATCCGTGTATAGCATGGATCAGTACTTTATTCTTTTTTATGATGAAATAATTCCATTGTATGGAGTTGATTCACATTTTTTGTTGGTCCAGTCATCAGTTGATGGGCACTTGTGTCTCCACTTTTTGGCTATTATGAATAGTGCTCCTGTGAACTTTCGTGTAAAAGTTTAATGTAACCATAATAGGTTCATTTCTCTTGGGAATGTACCTAATTTGTGTGAAATTTCTGGTAACTCTGTAACATTTTGAGAAACTGCCAAACTGTTTTCTACAGTGCTGCACCGTTTTACTTTCCCACTAGCATTGTATAAGAGTTTTGATTTATCCATATTCTTAGCAACATTTTGTTATTCTCTACCTTTTTTATTATAACCATCCTCGTGTGTATGTAGAACGGTATCCTGTTGTGGTTTTAATCTACGTTTCTTTGATAGCTAATGATGCTGAACCTTTTTTTCATGTGCTTATTCATCATTTGTGTATCTTTGGAGAAATATCTATTCAGATCCTTTGCCTTTTTTTTAAGGGGGCTGTTTGTCTATTTATCTTTGAGTTGTAAGAACTCTTTATGCAATCTAGAGTTCCTGAAAGCTCAGCAGTTTTTTTCCCTATAATTTTTTTCATTAAAGAAAATTTTATCGAAGTATCATTCATACATGAATATATATAAACAATAAGTGTGTAGTAAAAGTTGTGAACTTACAAAACAAACATTCATATCATTATATAGGGCTCCCATACATCACCCTACCACCAACACCTTACATTGTCATGAAACATTTGTTACAAACTGTGTAATATCATCATCAAAATACAAAACTAACTCTACTAACTCTAACCCATATCTTCCATTTGGTGTATTCTCCCCTCACACACACACCGATTATTAACAACCTGTGTTAGTATTATGTATCTGTTACAGTTCATGAAAGAATGTTCTAATATTCTGTTAACCACTGTCCTTCTTCCACCACAGGATTCACTGTGTTACACAGTCCCATGAAGCACAACAGTTTTTAATTTTGATTAAATACAATGTATATATTTTTTCTTTTCTTGTTTGTGTGAAAGGTGTCACATCGAAGAAATCATTCCTAATCCACAGTCCTGGAGATTCATACCTTATGAGTCTTCTAAGAGTTTTATGGTTTTAACTCTTATATGTTATGTCTTTGATCCATTTGAGTTAATTTTTGTATTCATTATGAGGTAGGGAGTTCAGCTTCTGTCTTTTGCATGTGGATATCCAGTTTTGCCAGCATCATTTGTTGAAAAAACTGATCTTACCCCATAGAATTGCTTTCAGCACATTGTTGAAAATCACTTAATTGTAAATGTGAGTGTTTATTTCTGGATGCTCAGTTCTATTCAGTTGTTCTATATGTCTGTCTTTGTGCTAGTAATACAGTCTTTCTTAGTAGAATGTATTTATTTTTTTTTTTAAGATTTATTTTATTTATTTCTCTCCCCTCCTCCCCACCATTGTCTGCTCTCTTGTGTCCATTTGCTGTGTGTTCTGTGTCTGCTTGCATTCTTGGCGGCACCGGGAATCTGTGTCTCTTTTTGTTGCATCATCTTGCTGTGTCAGCTCTCCGTGTGTGTGGTGCCACTCCTGGGTAGGCTACACTTTTTTTCCCATGGGGTGGCTCCTTGCAGGGCTTACTCCTTGCGCCTGGGGCTCCTGTACATAGGGGACACCCCTGCGTGGCATGGCCCTCCTTGCATGTGGCAGCATTGCATGTAGGCCAGCTCACCACAAAGGCCAGGAGGCCATAGGTTTGAACCCTGCACCTCCTATATGGTAGGCAGATGCTCTATCAGTTGAGCCACATCCACTTCCCATACAGTCTTGATTATGGTGATTTTGTGGCAAGTTTGAAATCCAACTTTGTTCTTTTTCAAGATTGTTTTGGCTTTTCTGGGTCCCTTGAATTTCCATATGAATTTTCTGAAAGAAATCATCTGGGATTTTGAAAGGGATTGCACTGAATCTGTAGCTCAAATGGGAATATTGTCATTTTGACCGTTTTAAGCCTTATGATCCATGAAGATGGAATGTCTTTTAGTTAGGTCATCTGTAATTTCTTTCAACAATGTTTTAGAGTTTTCAAAGTATAGGTTTTGCACTTCATTTGTTAAATTTATTCCTAGGTATTTTATTTTTGATGCTATTGTGAAACTAATTGTTTTATTAATTTCATTTTCAAATTGCTCAATTCATGTGTATAGAAACAGTTGATTTTTGTATACTGAGCTTGTATCCTTTAAGTTTGCTGAATACATTTATTCTAATAATGTTTTAATGTATTCCTTGGGACCTTCTGTGACCTCTGTCCCAGCTATTTCCTCTATGGCCATACTTTGTAGCTTGGGAAATTTATTAACTTAAGGAAAATTAGTTGACTTTTTGAGGTTATCTCTAGGAAAGAAATAACTACCACTTTGTAATTGTCTTTTTTATGATCTAAAAAAAATGCAATGAACTTTTTAAGCTAGAAATACTTGTAGAGAAAGGAAAGTCTCACAAATAAACTAAATGGAACCATGAGCTTATTTATTGATTTTTTTTTAATACCACCACCATTATAAGGAGGTATGGGGACCATAGGCCTTCCAAATATAACTTCTTTTATACAGACTGAAATAACAATGATTATAAATTTATTTAAGAGACAAGAATTCTAATTTGTTTTTACTTTCAGGAGGAATGAGTCGTATATATGTGTGTGTGAGTACATATATGTAGGTGTGTGTATGTAGATATATATATATAGCATTCACAGTCTAGTGCCACATTAGGTTTTGCTTCTTTGCCTATCTGACCTCAACCTGGGATAAGATTTTTAGAGATTTCCATATTTTAGATCGGGGAGACCTTTAGTGATAGATATGTGAAGTGATACTTGTTTGAAAGCCCTCAATCAGAGAGTCTAGAACACTTTGGATTTTCTTTTTCCTCTCCAGGACCACAAATTAGGCTTGGAAAAGTCAGAGGGTGGCTAGGGTTTAGTAGTAGGATGGCACCTAAGGTCAACTCCTGCAGTCTTTATTGTAAAGCTCATGGAACTGCCTATGGAAACTAAAGTAAAGAACAGAAGTGGACTTGAAATTTACCATGTTTTAAAATTTCTCGTTTTCTAGCTATAAAATTGGAGTAAGATATTTATCTCTCATTTCTATACAAAGAATGAAGAAATGAAAACAAAAATCAAATGGTAGGAAAGCCATCTGTACCTCTTGAAAGAAGAAAAGCTTATTAATCTCAAGTAGTATAATTTCTGCCCACCAGAGTGGGGAGAAAATGTCAGGGATCCACTGAATTGTTACTATTGTGTTATACATGTTGTTTCTATTCATAAACTCTAAAGAAAGTATAGAGACAAACATTTCAGAAAAATGAATGTCTCCGAATGATTTATCAGATCAGGGAGTAATAATCCAGAGACTCAAGCCAATAAAATATATTTGGAGAAAATGTGTGGCTTTTCAGGAGTGGCAATATTTAATTTTTTATTTTTTAAAAGAGTTTAAAAAGTAAGTTGGAAAATCTGTAGGTTTCTTCTTTACCAAATAATCTTCCTTCTTTCTCATCTCATTTGGTTTATCCAATTAGAGAAGCCTGACAATCTTACGATATTTGAGTACCTACACTTCTGTTAGGTAAGTCAGGAGAATGAAAAATAAATTGTATAGAACTTGTACCAGGTGGTAAAATAAATAACTCCAGGTCTCTTTTTTTTCCCTGCAAAGTCCTTTGGCACCTGTTCTTCCCATAGCAAACTCTTCACCATAAATGTAGCATCAAGTCTTTGGGATTTAAAATTAATAATATTTGCTGCTGGCAGGTGACGCCAACATCTGTGGTTGCCTGGAGCACGATCTTGTCATGTCTCAGTAACCGTGGTTAGCCTTGATCCAAAAGTCTTATGGAACCTTTAAGTCACTTCCAGAGCTACAGACCTTTATTCCTGCAGTTGCTCTCCACTGAAAAACTCCCTCACAAGTCTTCCTGTCTGAATAAATCCTCAACAGCCTTCAGGGCCTAGATCAAGTTTTATCTTCTCCGAGAAGCCTTCCTCTACATGTCAAGTTCTTCCCGTCTTAAACTTTTCTTTCCTTGCCATGAGGATCACTTGCAGTTTAGCACTTATCCAAGTATAGTTCTTGGAACTGTTTAATTCTTTCTTGTGGATCAGGTCCTGATGTAATGAGGCCCTGGACCCCTTCTATCAGGGGAACCTGAGGTGCTGGTTTAAATGTGGATTCTTGGGCTGCTGAATCAGAATCAGCTCAGGAGTGGGTCTAGGGGTTTAATAAGCAAAACTGATGATTCTTATGCACTTCACTAAAGGGTTAAGAAATGGTGGTTGAAATAGCTTCTCAGTAAGGTGGATACTGCAGTGCCCTAAGGATTAATGCCACTGACCTTACCTTGCTATTATAAACCTTTTCTGATGCGTTTTAATTCAACTATTTACTTAGTGAGGAGTTTCTCTATTTCCCCCACCATGACAGGCATGGTGAGAGAATCAGATGTGAAAAATACACCGTCTGCTCTCAAGGGACTACTAACCTGTTTGGAAAGAAAGAATATACAATAAATATATATGTGCACCTTTATATAGACATGTCTACATATATATGCACTATATAAACATTTCTTAAAACTGATCATCAGTAGTGCGTGTATATAGGATTGTCAGTTTTTGCATTTCAGAGAAGTCTTAGGAATCACAGCTCTTTACTTCAGAGCGACTAAATTTCAGTGTGATACTTCAGGCAGGATTTTGCATAAAAGAGACAAATTCTGTTGAGTAGTAGAAAAAGCTCTCTAGGCTCAGTTCTAAGTCTCTAAGTTCTAGTAAGCAGTCAGGAATGTTAGTTATTTTATAGAAGAAATAAGATTGTTCGTAGTTTTAGCTTATAAAATAAAATGGATAATGTGTGTTGCAGTTTTATATGTCAACTCATTAGCTATTTGCTTAATCTCTTTCTGTTACTTTCTATGTAACATTAAAGGGGAGGGGTCAAGAAGAGGAAGGGCCTTATCTTTTACAGCTATCCTACGATTATTAAATTAAAACTTTATTTCACCTGAATGCTTGGCAGAATGGAACACTCAGGTTAACTGAGGATAAACCAAAAAGCTATTTTTGTTTTCATATTATCTCTAAATTTTTATTTCATTTTAAGAAACTGTCCTACTTTTTTTTTTTTCCAAGTAATTTTTTCCCCTTTAGTCACATCTTTATCATTTGAACATCATTTCTTATTATTTATTGGTCTCAATTAGAAGATTGTGGAAACCTTCAGTGAATCTCTTTTGGGCCTGCTTGGTACAGCTTATGGAAATTTAGATACTGAAAAGAGGTTAAAGGTTCTCTAGATTCATATCTGTTTTATTGACAAAAGTCTGTCTTCAAGATATTAAGGTATTTATACCAGTAGCCATTAGAATAATTCCTGGCCTACAGTTACTACTCAGGAAATGTTAGCTGTTATTAATAGGATTGAACCCAAGTCGTCTGAATTTCAGGACGATAATTTCTCAGTTGTTTTAGAGCTGGAAGGAAACTTGAAGAGAGTTTCCTACATACCTCATTTTATTGACCCATGATCAGACCCTCAGGAAGTGTCTTTTCTTCCCACTCCCCATCCCCAATCCTTGATTTACTTCATTTTTCTTTTGCCCAGCCTCTTTTTTTCTTAAAAGTGGAGAAGTCAGAATAAATTGAGGATTGTACTTTTAGACTTCTATTTTATTGTCCTCATCAGAGCCAACCTGAGGTTTTCTGCCACCTTTTATAAAATTTATGCTTGGTATAATTCTGATTTTTACTGCCTTTTCTGTGCAGATACACACCCAATCTTAGGTTAATGGCAGTACTACTGTTTCTTCATGGCAAGTCTTTAAAAATTTCTGGAAACACTTAAAGCATGGACTAGTAACTATGTGGGTACAAGGGTGATGGAGGTATGAAATTTGAGGGAAACAGTGAAAACATGGGCCAAAATTTTTAGCAACTTCTAGAGGTTTAAAGAACATTCTCTCTCTTTTTTTCCTTTTCTTGAAATAGAGGCCAAAAGCAAAAAAAAAAAAAAAGAAAGAAAGAAAGAAAAAAGGCTATCAGGACAGTTTGTTCCTAAAAATGAGTAGATTTGGTAGATATATTTAAAGATGTGAAAGCTAGGGAAAAAATCATTAATACAATAATAATTTGTGAAGACTAGTAAATTTTTTTAAAGTAAGAGAAGTTAGCTTTTTCATATTGTTCTTTTCTTCACTTTTCATATTGTTTCTTTCTGTCAGTCCTCTTCTAGTTTCATAGTAGAGGTTAAGAAGAAACGATGCATCAGTATTTGTTCATTTGGTAGCCCATCTTGAATGGGATTATTTGGACATTTTGAGAACTTCAAGTTAAAAGGGTAGCACAAAGTTAAAGAATTGGGCTGCTAGCGTTTCCTCTTATCTCCCTTTTCTTCGCGTACAGCTTTGAAAACTTCTTGGGCTTTTTAAATGTCAAATAGAGATTTAGAGATTTTGACCATGAGCTTCAAATTTTTTGTCTGATTTCTAAGCCTTTAAAAACTCTGTATTGTTAACTTGATATAAAGGACTGTATTTAACACTTAAATAGTGCTGTCTGGGTGCCTGTCTATGTATGTGTGTGTCCTGCTACTAAAGATTGTGCCTAGAAAACAGTCAATATGTGCTGATAAAAAATGAAATTATGACATTAGTTTTAGTTTATCATTTTGGTTTCCTAATGTCTGTGTGTGGGAGAGAATGAGAAAGAGAGAAACTTGGTAGCTCTCCCTTGCATTTTGTTTTTAATGTTGAATTTCATCTGATTCCACAAGGATTCTGAATTTTATATCTGCCATGGTTTTATATTCTACATGTGTTTTTAAAATTGTTAATCTATATGTTTTATAAGAAGAAATCAGCAATATTTATTTAATAACAGGTTTTATAAGGAAAAACCTGCCTAACTTTTGTTTTAATCAACCTTTCTTTTCTCTTTTCAGAGGATGTTAAGCAAGTTTTTGGACAGACCACAATTCATCAACATATTCCATTTAACTGGGATTCAGAATTTGTGCAGCTGCATTTTGGAAAAGAAAGAAAAAGACACCTGACATATGCAGAATTCACTCAGTTTTTACTGGTGGGTCTAGCTGTTAAAAAGTTTAAAAGAGTAAATATGAGTAAAACAGGGAACAAATTGAGTGTAAATGACACTGGTTTTGACTTGAGCCTGAAACCTGGTTTACTGCAAGTATTCTAACCCTGGCCAGACAATGCTATTTAGAGCTATTTCTTTATTTGTATGTAGAAACCATAGAACTGTGTAGTCAAACGCCTTCAGGTTTAGGAGGAATAGACACTGAGGCCCCAGGAAATCAAGGGGTTGGCCCAAAGTCACACAAGTCAGGACCTCAAACTCTTGACTTGTGACTCATTCTACTACTATTTGCCAATATTTAGTTTCCCCCTGAGAAATGGGCAGAGGTCATTATCGGCATCAAACCATAGAATCATTTTACTGGAGGCCTTTCAAAGACCTAACCCACCGAGTCTTGAACTTGGCTGCAGATTGGAAATCACTGGGAAAAGCCTTATACGCTCTTGTTGCCTGTATCGCGCCTTTAGAGATTCTTTTAAATTGGGGGGCAGCCTGGGTATTGTGTTGTTTACATTGTCCCAGCTGCTGCTAATGTGCCGCTGAGTTTCAGAACCATTGTTCTGAGGAGGAATGTTCTGGCCATGCCCAGGGCTGAACCCTGGAGGAGTGGTCTGCATTTCTGGGACAACATCTTCCCTGACCCAGTCCCTCCTGCCTTTCTCTCTTCACCCTCATCCCCCATTAGAATCATATCGGGGGTCCACGAGTGATGTCAACAGAAGAGTACTAACAGTTTAGTTTCCTTAGGTACAATTTGCAAAGAGTTTTAGTTTCAAAATAAACAGGCACTGGAGGTCTATATCTCTGTGATATATATAATAGTTCTATATGATAAACCCCTCCTTTTGTTTTTTTATGCATTTGTTTCTGTGATGATAATTTTATAAAAGATTCACTTAAGGGGATTGTTTATGTTGAAATTCTGGATTCTGAAGAAAATTTTGCTGAGGAATCCACCTTTAGTTTGTGTTGCTAGAAATAATACCCCCTTTTCTTTCTGGTGCCCAAGACCTTGCCAGAGTCTCCTGAGTAGCAGCTAAAAACAGTTCTGAGGTGGTGGTAGAGAGTATAAGACTATAGACACAAACATGGAGCGCCGGGGAGCTCATCCGTGATAGTTTTTTTGGTAGCATTCTTAGGCACTAACATATGTAACAAGTTAACTTTAATAGGTGCTCCTCTTTTTGATTTGCCTTTAAATATATTTATGATATATAGAATTTGTCATGCAATTTAGTTTGCTTTCCATTTCTTGGACTTGCAGTAACTTAAAGCAAGATGTCTTAAACTTGCTTTTGTATTTTTTTATTATAAAAACATGTTAATGTATGTGAATCCCTGCTTTCAGTTTTATATCAACACAAACTTAAATAACTCAGGTGGAGAACGGGATATGGATTGTTGGATTTTTGCTGTTGTTTACACAAGACATTGGCGCGCAGTAGGAGGTGGTATTCATTTTGATGAGGAATAATTACAATAGTGCAATTGAGACAAATGCCTCAAATTGACTTTATGGAACACAGCAGCCTAATTAACTTCTAGTCTTAATGGGATGTTAGCAATAGTAAGAATGATCGTATTTCTCTTTAAGCAAATATCAATTATGCTGAATTGAATCAACTGTGGAACCACTCACAGCAGCTTCTAGGCCTTCCTTGAGATAGGAGGATACCTGAGTCAAGGATTAGATGACTCATGGATTCCTAGTTATGTTTCCAGCTGCAACTTGTAGAACATATACTTAGATTTGACTCCATTCTGTAATAGCGAATGCAAATATCCCACAATGTCCCGCATGAGATGATTTTGACTTTGTAGCCAGAATGCAAGTGCTAAACATTTTTAGATTAAAGTGGCTGTGGTGGTTATTTCTGCCAAGGCCTTTCTTTTGTGTCCCATTCCAGGCCCAGATTTAAAGGAATGAATGGATGGTGACAGGCTTTACCTGAGAAATGCCAGGTTTGATATCTGTCATTTGAGTTACTCCCCACTGCTTCAGATACTTTGTTTGCTTCCTTTGGGCTCTTTTCTGGATGCAGCTAGCTTCTTGAAGATGTAAGTGAATTTAATCCCCTATGTTTCAGGCTCTTGCTTTGTCAGGCATGCTCCCGCCCTTGAGCTCTAGGGCAGGGCTCAGAAACACTGGCGCCAAGGTTATGAAAGCAGATGCTTGAGATGTGAAAGGGCTGCCACCTTGCATGCGGCTGCCGGTCACCTGATGAGGAAGGGGTGTAGCCTGAGGGACAGCTGAGAAGTGCTTGTGGTTTCAGGGAGCTGGAGTGGGATGTGGAGACCACACTGCTCTCTCCCACTTTGGGTCCCTAGGAGGTTGGTCAGGTTGATTCCATCAACTCATCACATTTGGGTGTCTTTTCCCAGACTTATGTCTATATATGTGTGTGACTGGTAGGTGGTGCCTTCTCAGCAAGTTCAGATTTTTAGAAAAACATTTAATAAATGCTTTGTATCTCAGTAAGTGTGAGTTTGACATAAATTGCCAGGGCTCCCTTTGGTTTCTGTTTCATCTGTGTTTGGTCTGGACAATGTGCCCTCCCCCTGCTGAGGCAGCAATAGCCCTATGGGCATTGCTCACATGGTGAGCTGGTGTCTCCTGCTCTGTATTTTGGTTATAAAAGTCATTAAGTGTAGAGTCTATTTTATAACCTTTGAATTGTTAAATTTGCACTATTTGTACTTTGCATCTTAATAATGTTGAAGCAAGGGGCAGGGTCACTAATTTCAATTTCTTGCTTTCGTCTTGTGCCTCATTGGTAGGAAAAGGGTTTATAAAGGAGTGGGGGCTCATTCCTGTCACTCTCCACATACCTCAACTCTCAGCTCCTAAAACAAGGTTCTTATTTATGGTTGTTGGTTGAATGAATTTTTTAGGAGACAATGTGGAGAAATTTTCTTGTACTATACTTAGTGCTTGTGTTGGACAAGCCGCCCAGTTCAGCAAATGTTTGCTCAGCGTCAGGGTTTGCTGAGAGGCTTGTGCAAAGGGCTGAGAGGGCAGTGATGTACCACCTCTGAAGACACTTGTGATGTACTAATCTAGGGATTTCTCCTACATCTACTTGCCATGCAGCTCAAAAGAAGCAAGCAGGCATAAAATGAACACCAAAGGGGTTTGCCCTTTTGTAGCAAAAACTGTTAAAGGAGCTATAAGCCCAAAAACAATATGCAAAGAGTGGTAGAGCAGCCACCCACAGTATAAACTTAAAGAACCAGGGAGGAGCATAAAGGCCATCCAGTTATAATTGCCTCGTTTTACAGATGAGGACTCTGAAGCCTTCCGCTTTAGAGGCTCTTAGTGATACCTCGTTTGTCGTCTTGATTTCCATTTCCCTCATGGCTAATGATATTGAGCATCTTTTCATGAGCATACCGATCCATTTAATATCTTCTTTGGAGAAATGTCTGTTCAGATTCTTTGTCCATTTTTTCTTTTTTAATTGGGTGGCTGTTGTAGGCACCTGGGGACACAGAGTGACAAGGCCTCTTGGATGTTTCGGCCGAAGTATTCTGTTGTCACTCTTCAGAGTCATTTTAAAAAAGGGAAATAGTATTTGTATAATCTTGATAATACTAGGTACTTTAAAATATTCTTTTTCTGCACTGTAATTATCATTATCCCTTGTTTAGAAAAGAATAAGATTCTAGGGTAAAATTTTGCATTTACAGGTAATTTGCTAAGGAAAAGGCCCATAGCTTTCATTAGGTTCCCAAAGGACTACCCCAAAAAAGTTAAGAGCATCTGCTCTAGAGCTTAGCTTCTTCTGTAAGATTCCAAGCATGTGAGAAATTTAAAAATAATGATGTTACCAATATCAGGACATACGCTGCCTCCAGGGCCAGTGCTATAAATAGTTATTTTATGTTCTAGAAGGGCTGTGCTTCTTAACTGGGATGCCCAGTCATGCATTGCTAACATTTACCTTTCCTGACCCCTAACCATTAATTGCAGATATGATCATCAAAAAGGGTAGGGGTGGATGATACTGTCATTTCCAATTATTCCTTGATGATTTGTGTCGGGCATATATTTAACATATGATTATTACAACTCAAAAATAATCTATTCATAGGAGTTTCCAATGACCTTAGGGTAGAAAAGTCTAGGATTGCTACCAAATCCAATCATCTTGTTAACCATAAAACTGTTGCTACTAATTACCTCTCAGAATTTTCTGGCTTAGTAAGTGCTTTTCCTTGTATGAGTCCTTGCAGTCACCTTAGGAGCTAAATAAGGCAGTTGCTATTATATCTGAATGAAAGATGAGGGTTCAGAAGCTTACATTTTCTGGACTTGTTCAAGATCAGACCTGTAAAACGGAGGTTGAATTTAATTTCCCTAAATCCATAGCGGTATTTTTAAAATTTTATTTTAAAAATTATCTGAGGGGCTTTTTTAAAATGCAGGTTCCTGGGCCCCTCTTCCTCCAAGGATATGATGCAGAAGGTCTTGAAATAGGGCCTAAGAAACTGCCTTTCCAACCAGCATCCTGAATTGTGATACCCCAGGTCATCCAGGGACTACACTTGGAGAAACATTGACCTGGTAGATAAGCCTGTTTAAAAGCACAGGTCTTCTCGTCTTCAACCTGAGTAGGATGGAAGCCTGGAGAGAAGTACCCAAGCCAGTTTGTGTTTCAGAAGGACCATTCTGGCTGTCGTGTGGAAAATGGGTAGAAAGGGACCTGACCAAGGTCACGGTACAAGCCAAGAATGAAACAGCTGTGACCTGAGTTAGGTGGTTGGTACATGTATACTTAGGAAATATTGCAGATTCCCTTCCAGACCACTGCATTAAAGCAAATATCACAGTAAAGTGAGGAACACAGATTTTTTTGGTTTCCTAATGAGTCTGAAAGTCATTTATACTACCCTGTGGTCTATTAAGGGTGCAGTAGCATTATGTCTAAAACCATCAATATGCATACCTTAATTAAAAAGTGACACGGAGAAACATAGTGAGCACATACTGTTGAAAATAATGGTGCTGATTGACTTACTTCATGCAGAGCTGCCATACGCCTTTAATATGTAAAAAATGCAGTATGTGTGAAGTGCAGTAAAATGAGGTATGCCTGTAATGAGGTATGCTGGTAATGGTGAAGTAAATGGATTCAAGAGAAGTTTAGGGGGTAGACATACAAGGGTTGGTGATTTAATAGGATAGGCATCCCAAGGATTTACAGAACTGAAGGTTGACTTGCAGGTTTCAGGCTTGGGCAAGGGGTGCGTGGCAGTGTCCTTTATTGACATGGGCAGTCCAGGAGGAGGAGCAGACTCTAATGAGATGCTGGCCAGTTGTGTGTTGCATATTGTCGCTGTTCATGTGTGTGCTGGTGGATTGGCTCTGCCTCCTCACCTCAGTTACCTGGAGTTAGGATGATTCTGTAGTACCTCTGTGGCTCCCAAAGACTCAGGATTTTCTGAAGAATCCTGCTACCCATTTAATGGAGCCAGGAAATACCTTCTGTTTCCAGGAACCTTCCTCATATTACTCTAGGAACAGGAATTATCAAGAAATCTGCAATGCTCAAAATGGGTGGAGAGACCAAATGTTGGAATTGGGATTCCATTAGTTAGCCAAGAAACTTGATAGCTGACTTAGGCTGGGACTGTGGTGGTCTGGAGCTCTATACACCCCAGAAGTAATGTTCCCAAACCTAATCCATTCCTGTGGGTGTGGCCCTCTGGATGAGGTTACCTCGGTTAAGGTGTGGCGCACCTCAGTGAGGATAGGTATTAATCCTATTACTGGAGTCCAGTATAAGTGGAGTAAGATTCAGACAGAGGGAGGGCAAGAAAGCTGAACCCAGAAGAGAAGAGAGAGACCAAGAGACCACCATGTGCCTTGCCATATGACAAGCTAAGGGCCAAGGATTGTCAGCAGCCAGCTCCAGGATGCCACAGGCTGTGGAGAGAAAGCATTGCCTAGATTATCTCCTTTCCTAACCTCAAATCCAGAAGCAAATAAATTCCCATTTTTAACTGGTCCATTTCATGGTATTTGCTTGAGGAGACAAAGGAAACAAACAGGAACTAAGAATCCCCTGTGTCTTCTCATCAAACAGCATTTTAAGAATGAAGGTATCTGACCCAAAGAGTCCTGATCCACAAGAGCTGTTGTTTTTGCAATCATTTAACTCAGGTCCCCATTTTATGAGAAAAGGATAATGAAACCCAGAGAGGTGAATAATAGTTGGCAGAGCTGGGAACAGAACCTGGGAATCAGAGCTCTGCCACTTGTACCCAGCAGGTCATTCTTATTGGTAAGGACCCTTGTCTTGAGACCACATGAACCCTAAGACAGCCCTGTCAGATACCAAAGCATACTCATGTTGATAATGCAGCTGAACAAATTTGGTTCTTTCTGTTAAGTGAAATTCCCTTTATTTTGGCTTACAAGCCAGCATGGCATATAGATCAGCCCAAGCGTTTTCTGTGTAAAATGGAAAGTTTGATTTTTCAGGTTCTGAGCATTAAAGCAGTAGGCTCTGGAAGTCTGCTGTTTCCAGGTACTGGTGGTTGCTACATGTCTCTAGAGGCCAAAGGGTTGCTGTGCTGGTTGGTTGTGGCTTTATAGCAGGGGTTCTTAACCTTTTTTGTTCCACGGACCCCTTACTAAGTCCACACTATACTGTGTATTATTTAATAAATATATCACACGTGCACCAACATGTCCCCACAGAAATAATGTTTTATTGACTTTTAATTCAAGTTCACGGACCCCTTGTTAAGAACCCCTGTTTTATAGTCACCGTCACTTAAGGGTTGCTGCTATATATGTCATCCTGATGTAAGGGGAAATTTTTTCAACACCAAAAAGGCTTTATATTCTAAAGAGAAATTGCCACCCTCATCAAACAAAATAAAACCTATTTTCAACTTACTACAGTCAACCAAAGCAGCGTAAAATTCTTAAACTTTGCAATTGATAATGGATTTCAGGTGTTAACAAAAACCAATCACTCATTAGAAGGGTGACTGAAGCCACATTGTTTAAAGAGGATAGTGGACAGTTAACAAGTTCCTTGTTTAGAATGCTGTAACCTGAGCCATTTGTGCCTCCCCACTGTCCCCCAACTTGGCATCTGTATTAGTTAAAATATCTAGACCGTGGTGGACCTTTAGCAGCCAGAAACCACGTTTGTATTTACATTTTCAATATGCGAGTGCTTTTATGTTGATTTTAAGTTGGACCAGATGGGGCCTCTAATAAAGCTTTTCATAAAAGCTTGATGTTCTGAAATGAAATAATGAGCAAAGGTGGCTAATGTTGTTTACCGTCAACTCTGCCAATAGATTAGATTGTGTTTTCTGTCCAAATGGAAGCCATTGCAAGTTTGAAGATGGGTGACCAGAGGTGAGGTGATACCCTGATCAGGTGGAGAATTTGATGCAGGACACGCTCCACTTGCACTGCACGCTTTCTGCTCTCTGGGCAAAGGAAATCAGGATTCATTGTGCTGTTGTGCCCATGGAGTTAGCCAGCTTGCTGTTTGTGGGACAGCCTGTTGTGCAGGCTTTTAGAGTAACATCCTGGTAAAAATGAACACTCCACACAGCATCTCCTCAGCTGGTACCCACTGTGAAGTTGAACGTTAAATCAGAAGAGCAAGGAAATTGAGATGGTCAGCTCTCTTCTTGGTTCCTGCCTCGGTGCTGCTTGTGTGCAGTACTACATGTGTCGCTGCTTCTGAAGACCCTTTTAATAAAAGTCCCCACCCAGTGAATTGGGGATGAAATTTCATCCAGAACTCTGAAGTCGAGCCGCCTGGGCTGAATGTGGAAAGTACAGAAAAATGTTAAGAATTGGCATTCCTATCTCATACCTATTTCATTGCTATGTTCTGTTTTTACTGTTTAAAATATGTGGCTCTTTATTTTAATTAGATTTTTTTCCTCCAGATTAGCATAGGATTATGAAAAAGTGAATACTTATACATTAAATAGTATATAGGTTCTGACATTTGATGTAATATCGAATTTATTTGAAATAGAACTGAATTTGTTACCATCTTTTTTGAAGCAAATCTTCTTTATACATTTTGTTCCTCAACGTTGCCTACCTATTGCCCAGAATCCTTATAACACCACCCCTAAAAACGAATTCTTTTGAACTAGTTCCTTATTGATAACTCCCTGCTTTTATTAAAGTTTTGGTTTTTAATTTCAAACCACAAACGTGCAGACTTGCCAGGGGTCTTGTTTGGTGTTCTTGGCTTTATAATATAAATCATCTGGGTCTGCTCCTTGTTTTCAGGGTCTATTTTTTTTTGTTCCTGATAAACTGTTCTCAAGCTGAAATAAACTTGTATGTCTGAATAGAGGTGAAGAGAATTTTTGCATTCAAAATATACCCACTTGAAATTTGGTGATTATTAAGGAAATGACAAGCCTGGAACCATTAGATGCATGGTGTTAAAACTAAAGTGTGTAACCCTGATATATGTTTATTTCTGTACAACTGGCAGTTTTGAAGAGTTTGATTTTTTTCCCCTACAGCAATCTGAATGGGTGTGTTGAAGTAGTTGGAAACGGCCGCAATGCAAGTTTATTCCATTAATCATCATGCACCAGGGTGGGGGGAGGGAACAGAAAACAACTCACTAGTAAATATTAAAGAGAAATTGGGCCTCCTTTCTCACACCTGAGCAGAAGTGCTGAGAGAGAGCTGTGTAGCCCCTGGCTCTAGTCAAGGGCCTTCTGGCCCCAGCTGGTAGGAGGGGCCCTTTCTCTCAGGTCAGTTGCCTCTTCCATCTGCGGCTTTTAGGAGGCACCCTCCCTCCCACCCCCAATGCCCAGCACTGATGAGGGCTCTTGGCACAGCATCCCAACCCTCTGGGTTTTCTGGAAAGTCTAACGCCCGCCTTTTTAAAATTTTCTGTGTAGACTTATTTAGGTGTCAGTTAGATGTTTGTTGTCTGACTGTCCTTGGGCATACACTGTGGGGATCTCCTATATTTCTGCAACTATTATTTCTTTTTTCTGGTTGTTGTGGGTCTCCCTCTGTAAGGAACAGGCATTCTTGTGTGGGTTGAGATTGTGGCTCGAGAGTCAGCCTGCCTGGGTGCCTGTCGGGTTCTGTCTTTAGCGCAGTTGCCTTTACTTCTATTCTCCGTCCACGCAGTGGAGATGGTGGCAGGACCTACCACACAAGATTGTCGGAGAATTCAGAGATGATGCCTGGAAACAAGAACCCCTGGAGCAGAGTACACACTTGACACTTAATAAATGGGAGCTTTATTCCTCCCCACCCTAAAATTCTGTTTCCTATATTTTCCAGATTTAAATTTCAACCGGTACCTCCAGTTTTCTTTTGTTTGTAGCTACTTAAACTCATTTCACTCCAAGTTTCTCATCATGATTATCTTTTTCCCCTTGTTATTTTCCTTTGCCTTAGATTCTTTGTCTCTCCCATCATCCAAGAAGAGAATTCTTTGAGCTATATCTTGCTCTATTTTTACATTCAAGTCATCACCAAAACATTTTCTCAAATCTCTTTTCCATTTTTCTATCCAAATCCTTTTAGGATTTTACCCAAGGCAGTTTAGGTTTGTATTTAGGAATCTCCTTTGGTATCAGACATACCTTCGTTTGAATCTCAACTCTGCCCCTTCTTAGCTGTGTGACTTTGGACTAGTTTCTTAATCTCCCTGAGCTTCAGGTACCTCTCTGTAAAATGAAGACAGTAATTATTACTTCACAGAATTATTGTGCAGCTAATTGAAGTGCTGCCTTTGAAGTTCTTGAGATAGCTCCCCCCAAGCCTGCTTAAACACTTGCTGTTCTCGTCCTCCATCCTGTCTGGCCTTTATCTTTTTATTCCTGTGGCTACTTAAAAATGACGCAGCAGAACTGCTGTTCCTTACTAAATGATTTTTGGAAAGACTCAGAGCTTATATTGGCAGGGATTTTAGAGGTTATCTGCTTAAACCTTTCACCTTGACAAAAATTAAAGCTACCACTTATTAAATGCCTGCCTGCACGGCCTCTGGTTTTTGCAGCCCTGCAAAGAAGGTGGGGTTGTGCCTAGTTTGTAGAAGAGAACCTGCGGCTCTTAAGATGCAAACACACTAAAGCCCTCCCAGCTAATAGTGTCAAGACTGATATTTGAGCTCGGCCCATTCCTGTTCCAAATCACATATTTTTGGCATCAGACCATATTGCTTCCATAACCTCCTCTATTAAAATAAAAAGTTCCTTGATACATGCTCCTCAGCCTACAGTTGAACAAATACTTCTAGTAATAGGGAACCTGCTACTTTGCAGGGTAGTCCATTTTATTGCCGGAAAGTTCTAAAGATTCAGTACTTCTGTGTATTATGCTAAAACCTGACCCCTATAGCGTCTCTCCCTTGAATTTTTTTTTTTTTTTTTTTTTGGTAAGAACTATAGAGAGCAAGTCTAAGGACATTTTTACTTAAAGTATTTGAGTGTAAAGGTTGAGTCTCCCATTGTTCTCCCCTCCCCCCCAAAAAACCTTATTTTCCTACCCTAGTCCCCTTCATCTTGAAAATGAATGTTATTTTACAAGTGCTGTATTTCATGAATACTAAAAGCTTTCTGTCCTAGTTTTACTCCTTCTGGTTTCAGATATGGGAACCATCAGTCTGATGGTAGTCAAAGTACACATTATATTTTTCAAAAATAGCTTCAGAATTGCAAACAGAGAGCTTTGATTTTTGTTACTCTGCTCTAAGTAATGAGCCTGGTAATTTATTCCAAAAATCATTCATTCCTAACTTAAATAGTTAGAGTATCTGTGTGGTAGCTCCCACAGGCCTCCTTATTTGTCAGTCTCCTCCTCAGTCTCTTGGGACTATGGGAAAGAGAGCAGAAGGTGAGCAAGGCCAAGAAGGCCTTTTAGATTGAGTTTCTCTCCTCCATGTTCCCTGCTACACAGAGGCAAAGCAGTCCTGATACCCTGAGTGCACAGAAGGCTTTTGCCTTAATTGAAAACTTCCAGGAGCTTTACAATTATCCTATGAAAATAATCAACAGAAAACTTTCGAGTGTTAAGAACAACTTAAAAGCAAGTTGTTTTTATTTCTTCATAGCCATTAAGATTCCTAAGTGAAAAATGTATATTTTAATCAAACTCCTGACAGTGCCATTATCCACAGCATGCCGGAGTATTCAGAGGGGTAGGACTGCCTGGGTTTGAATTCCAGGTTTGCTGACTATGGTCTCCGAGACCTTAGTTGCCTCACCTTCTTCAAAGAGGTTAATAGTCCTATCTACTTTAAAAGGTTGCTGTGAGCATTAAATTGGTAAATTCTTATGAAGTACTTAAGAACACTTTATGTCTGGCGCCCAGCAAAATATGTACAGTTAATGAGATTGTTGGATCAGTTGAGTTAGTGGTTTCATTTCAGCACCCAGAAGAAGAAACGGTCAAAACATAAAGAGATGCTTTTCAGAAGGCAACCCACATCTTCAGTAAGCTAATATTAATGTTGGGGAAACACCTAACTAAATGTTTTAAGTATAGCCCACTATTTAGAGAAGTACATGGATCTAGTGTCTTGTTCATGGAATTATTCATCTTCAAAAGCTGTTGGAAATGTATTCTCAAGTTGCTCATCATTAGGGGGAAAAGGGCTTTCATATTTTGTGATCATGGGGTCCCTGTTGGTAACGGCACAGAGACAAAAAAGGCCGCAGTGCTCACTGCAGGTGCATCCCCTGTCCTGCAGTGGGTGCATCCCTCCCCGCTTTGGCGTTTGTTTCTAGTCTTGGTGTTCTGTCTTCACTGTCCTCTTGGGAGATGGGGTGGCTGGGCAAAGCCATGCCGTTATGATCTGAAGATGCCTAAGACTCTCTGAGTTATAAACTAGGGAAAATGGTACATAATTGAAAACACCTTCTACTATTGTTGAGTGTGATCCTAGCTTAGAAACACTTTAGCAGTGGGTCTGGCAATTCAAGGACAACGATATTCATTCACTTTCCATTGAATACATACTGTGGTCATTTTTCACTCCAGGATGTTAAACAGTCAATTTCATCTGTCCTTTTAAATTACTTATACATGTTTAGTCTATCATGCTTTGTACATCCAGTTGGTTTTATGGAACACCCAGAACTGACGATAATGTGTGTCATTTATCAAGTGCCTACTATGTGTTTTTTGCCCGGCACCGTAAGTGGGATAGAGAAAAACAGAATATAGTCTCTTTTCCCTCAGTAAGGTAGGGGGAGAAACAGGAATATAAATAACTGCCTGTATTAGAAGAGGGAAAGGCACAAGCATTATCACTGAGTTCAGACAGCAAACCACATGAACTCAGATCAAGTTTTCAGTTAGGAGACCTGGTTATTTTTACCTAAGGGGTGACATTTGAACTAAGCCTTGAGGAAGAGGGAGGAGTTCAGGAGGTAGAAAAAGGGGTGGCAGGTTTCAGTAGGTGAGGAAAGAGTATGGCCAAAGACCTGGAGGTGTGGAAGGGCTGGCTGATGGGAGGTGTGGAAGGGCTGGCTGATGGGAGGTGTGGAAGGGCTAGCTGATGGGTGGTGGGAGATATGGGTCTTGAGTGCTCTGCTTTGGAGTTGGGTCTTCATGGTGATGGGCTGTTGGAGGTTTCTGCAGAGGGAGATTGAAGTCAGATGTGAGCTTCGGACCTCTGGTACATGTGAGGTGGGTTGCGGAGGTCAGAGAGATGCACCAGTTGATGGCTGGGACCGTGGTGGTCATTCAAGTGGGATCTGAGGAGTGTCTGAACCAGTGACATTGGGAATAAAAAGGAAAAGATATATTTGAGTGAACTTTCAAAAGTCAAAGTACCATAGTTTGGTAAAGTATTGCTTGCTGTGTGGAAAGAGAGCTTGAAGAATTGAAAATGACAGATTTCTAAGAGAGGAGACCAGAAAAACAACATGCCTGTAGTTAAGCTTTGATTGTAGGAAAGAGCCCAGGTCTGAGGGTGAGCAGGGAACCTGCAGCATTGGTGTAGTCAGGCTTGTGTGTAATTTTATGGCTTCAACAAGAGACCCCACCTGGATATGCCCACTAAGCAGCTGGAAATTCTACTCCAGCAGGTAAGAGTAAGAGATTAGGATTTGAGAGTCAAGCCTTCGCTTGAAAGAAATCCTTGAGGACTCGGGGGTGGTGGATGGAATTTCCTAGCATAATAGAGTGAGAAGACAGAAGGACAAAGAGCTGACACTTGCCCCCATTTAAGAAATGAGTGGAGACAGTGTCTGGAAGATCATGGTTCTAGAGGAAAATGTCAACCAAGATAGGCTGGATCAAAACTGACAGATGGTATCACTAAGGAAGGCTTTTGAATAGGGAGGAGGTAGAGTGCTGCAGGCATCTAGTGCACCCAGGGGGTAGAGGCCGGGAATGCTGTTAAACATCCTGCAATGCACAGCGCAGCTCCCCCCACAACAAAGACTTAACCAGCCCACAATGCCAGGAGTGCCAAGGTTGAGACATCCTAAGCTGGGAACTAGCATATTCCAGAGGAGTCCACTCTTTTCAGTCTGTTACGGCATTATGTTTGTGTTCCAGGCTGAGGTTAAGAATTTTTACTCTCTCCTTTTGAGGGAGATGAGTGTCCCTGCAGGAATTTTTCCTTTGATCATCTGTGTCACCTAAAGTGGGTTTGACCAGAACTTTGAACCTACCGAACTTTATTACAGTTTATATTTTCTTTGTGCCCTTAAACTGTGTTCCAGCAGAACACAAAAAGTGATCTGGTTTCTTGGATAGGAGATTTAAGGTGGACTACATTTTCTTAAGATGTATTCACTGGTCTGCGCTAAGATCTCTTTCTCAAAAAGAGGCAGTAGCTTGGCGGCACTATTTGACCAGCACGTGAGGGCTCCTTATTTCAAGGCGTGGTCTCCATTTCTTCACCCTAGTTTGAAAATGATCAGTGATTTGTAATAGTCAAGTGAGAAGCATAAAGAGAGTGCTTCACCCTCTTTATTTGTAGGAAATACAATTGGAGCATGCAAAGCAAGCATTTGTACAACGCGACAACGCCAAGACCGGAAGAGTTACAGCCATTGACTTCCGAGACATCATGGTCACCATCCGCCCCCACGTCTTGACACCTTTTGTAGAAGAATGTCTAGTAGCTGTAAGTTATAAACAACTTGCCCTAGTAACATTATTTGTTATACCCAGTTTAAGGTCAATAAATAAAAGATTATGAAAGCAATTCTTACAAATTACATGGGGTTTTTCTGTTTTAAACATTTGACATTTTCTAAATGTGATATCATACATTACTAAACTTACAGACAATGAGTGTGTTTTGGCTAGTTTTAGTGTGAAGAGGTTAATTTTTGGTTGTTTAGATAATATGGACTATCTTGGGAATATTGTATTAACTGATAAAAGAAAAAAGGAAAAACAAATTTGTGATCTCATATTTGTTGCGCTTCCACTTCTGTCTCTTCTCCAAGATGAAAATTAAAATTAAAGTAAAAACAGTGCACACATTTATTTGCTTGTTAGAGTAGTAAGCAGAACAGAAATCCAAACTTCATTCATTCATTCATTCATTCAGCAAGCATGTGCTGAGGCTACAGTGGGACATGTGACAGACAGAGCCTCCTGTGTGTCATGGTACCTCCATCCTAACTGATGTCCTGCCAGTGTCCTTAGGCACAGACATTAGGGGTGTCCTGGGACATTTTCTAGTGGTCGTTCCCAAGCCTTGGCCTTGGAGTATCAGAATCACCATGGCTAATTCTTAAAAGTACAGATTCCAGGGTCTCTTCCAGACCCACTGACTCAATTTTTACGGGTGGTGAGGACCTGGAATCTGTAATTTCTAAAGCTTCTTAGCTGATTCTGATGATCATTCAGAATTTGGACCTATTGCCAAATGGTTACTGTCCTTTTGTTCTTCCCAAGGAGAACACTGTGTTTTAAATCTCTGTTGGGTTTCCCACGATGTTCACCATAGGCAGGAACTCAGGATAACCTTTTGTTTTTTACTTTTTTTCCTGGTGCCTCTTTTTGGAGGCGTGTCATCCTCACAGGGCCTTTTCCTCTTTGGCACCATGTTAATCTAACTCCTTTTTTTGGCCCCCTTTCCCTACCCCATTTTATACTCTCATATCAGCTATTTTAAATGATTACAAAGAGAAGATTTATGTAGTTGTTACCTTCTAAAGAAGTGCTTTCCTAATGAAACATTTTGCCTTGTTAGGGAAGCATAGAATTTGAAACCCCATATTGAAGTTCCATTCTAATGGACGTGCTGTCTGTTTCCCTTGACCCCTGTGAAGAAATATGGTTTCTTACGAATTGTGATTATCAGAATTCTGACCGGTCTTAACTTCCGTCAAAGCACATGATGTCCCATAATTTTACCATAATACACTTGTTTGCACTAAATCCCACCAATGTAAAGTCTGTACTTAAATAATTCTTTATTGCCAGTTATTAGTAACATGACAAGTCTTGATATTAACATTATGTTGACCACTTTTCAAAGTATGTTTGTTTTGCTATAATATGGTTTTGCATGTGTGCGTGTGTAAAATAGGGTTTTGCATCTATATAAGCCTTTAAGATTTGCTCATTAGATGAAATAAACCAACTTATAAAACATTTCCAATTGAAATTTGAGCTTCGTAAATTACTACTGGTCCTCCTGTTATAATCCTACACATGTATGTATTTAGTTGTCTAGGAGTTGTTTGTGGAGAGTACAAGTTCTGGTCATGATTAGTTGCAGTTACTTATAAAAATCATTTATGAGTTTTTGGGTTTTTTTTTATATGAAGGAAAAATACTGATGGCCTTTCTTCTTATATAAGCATTTTTGATTACTTCCAAAGTAGTATTTGATACATGTATTTCTGAATCTTCTTCGTTCTATAAATCCCTTGTTTATTTTTCTTCTTTTTTTTACCACTTATTTGAGGCTGCTGGAGGTACCACATCTCACCAAGTTAGTTTCTCCTATTTTAATGGATTTAATTCGCTCCTTAACAACATGGAACTTATTAGAAAGATCTACAGCACTCTGGCTGGCAACAGGAAAGATGTAGAGGTGACAAAGGGTGAGTGAGAACATCTCTGAATTCTTGCCTAAAAGTATCTTGATTAAAAGGGCAACCAAAAGATTATGTTGACAATTTTTCTATCCCATTGAAACATATTTTGTTCTCCATTCTTTGTGCAGACAGAAAAAGGCAAACAGAAGACCATCTTCAGCAAGTTTTAAATAAACAAAAGACAGTCCTTGGGTGAGGGGAATGTAAAGTTTTAAAAATGTTCTTGAATCCTGCTAGAAATTGAACCAAATTGGCAGCCTCTACAGTGGACTTCAAAAGTAGTTGAAAGGGGAGCGGATGTGACTCAAGCAGTTGAGCACCTGCTTTCCATGTCAGAGGTCCTGGGTTTGGTTCCCTATGCCTCCTAAAAACAGAAGCACAAACAACATGCAAACAATGAAACAACTCAGGGGAGCCTGTGTCGCTCAGTGGTTGAACACTGGCTTCCCGCATACGAGGTCCGGGGTTCAATTCCCCAGCCCCGTTAACCTAAAAAAAAAAAAGTAGATGACGATTCACATAAAATTGTGTTATGTTGGTGATGGTACAAGTTGATGGAACAGGATATTATCAGCATTTTTAATAGGATTTTTTTTTTAAACAGAATTCCTTTAGTACGTCCAAAACTTAGTTACTATAACCTTCTAGGACCTATGCATATGAAGTTTCATATCTGCTTTCTTGTTTTCCCTAAACTGCGATTTTAATTACATCCTGTGTCATTTGTTGAAAAGCTTCATAAGGCATCAAGTTTTTAAACTAAATATTAGAGAAAATATTCTGTCTACTTTTTCTAGATGAAGGAAGTAATTAGAAAATTCTTACCCTCTTCGGATTGACTTGAGTTTTACAATTGATTATAAAATTTTGTAATGTTCACTTATTCCAGTGCCTTGAGTTAATGCCGAATTTGTGGTTATTCTTTCTTGAATCTTTCCTTTTTAACTTTTTTTTTTTCCATACAGAGGAGTTTGTTCTGGCAGCTCAGAAATTTGGTCAGGTTACACCCATGGAAGTTGACATCTTGTTTCAGTTAGCAGATTTATATGAGCCACGGGGGTAAGTTGGCTTTTTTTTTTTTTTTTTTTTTTTTAAATCAGCTTAATAAAAGGAGGTTAGGAGGCGAGGGTAGGAAGAGGGCAGCAACCCAGGAAGAAAAGCAGCCAACTTAAAGGCCACTCTGAAAGAAGGGAAATAAAAGAAGGAAGGAGTATTTTAAAATTCCGTAATGTAAATCCTAATGAACTGGTGTTTTTGTCGTTGGTGGTGTTTGTTTTTCCCTGCAGACGGATGACCTTAACAGACATTGAACGGATTGCTCCCCTGGAGGAGGGAACTCTGCCCTTCAACTTGGCCGAGGCACAAAGGCAGGTGGGCGAAGAAGAGCACACGTGCTTCCCTTCCCGGTGTTTCTTTAGTAGTGCGGGGACCCCGTTCCACTTGCAGTTGCCTTATGGTACTTGAGTCTGACTTAGCACTTTTCCATTTTGCGCCTAAAATCCAGGCAAAGGCTACACAAAAATTACTGGGAGATATTCTGATTAAAAGAGATTTGGCATTTGCCTGTGTCTTTCAAAGATGGGCCGATTTACTAACTACGTTGGAAGTGAAACAACTCCAAAAATATGTAGAAGATCCCAGCTTCTTCCCTAAGTCTTGTGTTGAGAGCTGTGGGAAGAAATCTTATTTTGGTGTTGATGTCACTACCAGTGGCCATGCCCTGCTAAATGAAAGCCATCTTTTCTCCTTGGGGAGGTACTTTGTCAGCACATTGTCTAACTGCCATGCCTTCCGTTTTTCTGAATATCAAAATGAGATAATTTTGTTTAGTCTGCAGTCACAGTTTGAAGGCTCTTAGACCTGTTTTCCCTGTGAAAGGATTCATAAGTTATGTGGAAACAATTTTAGGAATGCTAAATTTTATTTCATGGTTACCAGAAACCAATCTCTTGAAGTTCTAGGAGTCAGAAACTTAAAACTTGGGACCTCCTCATTTAACTCTTGCTTGACTTTCAGTAGTTCAGAATTAGAAAATAAGGGCCTTTATCTCATGCGTTGTGCTTACATGATGTTTGTAAAATAAATCCATTCCCAGACAAACATCATTTTAGAAAAATACCTCTTTTAAGGCAAAGCCCATCTCTGAATCTTCTGAGACTTAACATTTTTTGGCTTGGAGCTCTGGGTCTATACAGAGACGCCAGTTTGACCACAATGGGTTGATGCAGGCTACATTTTTAGGACTGTCAGGCCTGGAGCCAGGACCCCCTCCTTTCAGATCTTTCCCACCCGAATGCAGTGGGGAGTTTTGTGTGTTGTGCTGAAGTTAAAGTAGTGGGTGTGTGCTCAGTAAATCCCAAGGAGGCAACTTCAGAAAACCCTCTGGCCGTTGTTTAAAGAGGAAGCACATTTCCCTGAGTGTAGGAGAGAGAACTGAATAATCAGTCCTGTGTAGAGGTAAAAGCTGTGTTGGTTGCTTTCTCCTCGTTTTGATTTTTAAACACTGCTGAAGAGATGATTATCTATGCATCTGTATGCTACAAGCTGTTGAAGAAATTTGGGGACTAAGAAACAGAGAAGTGTTTTTTTTTAAGAGCCATTCTGTTCTCCCATGGGCAGTGGTATCTCATCATTTTGCCTTTATGTCCTCTGCAGCATTTGAGAGTTTATGATGGTGCATGTTGATACTAGCCAGGAAAGGGTTAGACTAGATGGATGAGGTCTACAATGATTGGCTGCTGGAGGCTGAAAGCATTTTACAGTGGCCTCGCCTGGACTCTGCATGCTTCTGTGAACCCTGTGGGCCGGACAGCATCCTCCAGGCAGCCAGCAGGCCTTCCGCCTGGTAGGCAGAGCACTGCGTTCCAGGGTGTGCAGAGGATTGAAGGAGTAGGGCTTTTTCTTGGCTCTTTTCAAAAAACATGCTCCATTTCTAACGTAAGAAAAGTTAGTAGAAGTTTGGGATTTCATTTTTATCTTTTAGAATGAGGAGTTGGTGGTAGTGGCAGGCTTTTCCCCCTCTCTCACTATTCCAGAGTATTTTGATGCCAGAGCTTTTCTAAATATTGCATATTTATACCCATGTAAGTAAAATAGTGTTTTTCTTATGGATGTATCTGTCAAAATGAAGTTACTATTGATTCCCGTCTCTACAGGGATAGAATGGAAATACCCTGTGGAATTTGAAGAAGAGATGTCTTACATTCTTACATATGCTATTTTCAGTTAAATGATTTTGTATTGAAATTGTATTACATTGGCAGCAGTGGCTTGATAACAGGGTTGGTAATTATTTTCATTCTTCACCGATTTTAATTATCATGGCTTTTGAAAAACAGATTTTATTGAATATGTTTATTCATTCAATAGGTATTTATTAAACACCAACTGTATGCCAACCTTGTTTGACAAATGTGTGTGACATGAGACTACTATTTTATTTATGTAGGCACAGAAGTCCTACATCAAAATGTCCTGGCATCAAAAACACTGTGAGAATAATAGGTCAAAAGAAAACAACCAAACAACAACTAAATAACCAGAAGTATGAATCTAGAAAAGGTGGACAAATGGGGCAAATAGCCACTGTTAACGTTTTGAATACCTGTGGGTGGTGAGATAGCCAAAATGTTAATATTATTCCTATATGCATGTAAATAAAAATCACAAATATTGTAATAAAAACTATTGTACCTAGTCTTTAAAATCATTTTTAAAAACATACTGAAATAATTCAGGCATATGAAGAGGTAAAGAGAATTAGAACAAATACCTGTCTGTTCACTGTACAGTTTTTTTCATTTCTAGTACTTTATGAACAGTTTTCTTAACATCAAATAGTCTTTCACAACATCATTTTAAATGAAACACTAATGTATCTTTTTATGGCAATACCATTATTTTTTAATCAGTATTGGGCATTTAAGTTATTTCTAAAGTTTTTGCTCTTGAAACAGTACTGCTTTTTAACAGTCTCATATCCTTGTTTACATACATGATTATTTTCTAAACAAACTTTTTGTAAGTGGAAATATAGGGTCAGAGGTTATGAACATTTTAAAGGTTTGGATGTATATGACCAAATTTCTCTTCAGTTTACACTTTCTTTAACAGCAGTTTTGAGAAGACATGTTTATGTCTATTCTTGCCAGGCTGGGTATTGCTATTAAAAAACAAAAACAAAACAAAACCTGCCAGGTTGGTTGATGAAGAACGATATCTTCTTGATGTTTTGAAATTTGCATTTATTTGATTTATTTGGTTCCTAATGAGAAATGAACATCTGAAAACTGGTTCTTAACTTTTTTGGGGGGGGGTGTAAATAATCACTTTCATTATGTTGGAATTTCATTTTTTCAAACATTAACAGTCATACTGACCTTTTATTGATGAGATTTTACAGAATTCAGCCTTACTTCCTCTCTGACATTTTAATTGTATCATGGATTTAGAACCCTATGAATAATTTTTTAAACTAATTTCTGTTCATTTTTGTTCTTTCCTTTTTTTTTTTTTTTTAATCTCGTGCTCCCTGTTCCCCACAATACCCATTCATGCAAAGCAGAAGACCTCCGGGGACTCGCCTCGGCCAATTCTCGTCCAGGTTGCAGAGTCGGCTTACAGGTTTGGTCTAGGTTCTGTTGCTGGAGGTTAGTCCTGGACAAGTGTAAAATTTTCAGTTTTATTGTTCCTCTTACCTTTTCTCTGATTTTCCACCTTGAAGCAGTTAAAGACAGAGCCTTCTAGGCTTTCCCCAAGCCAGTTACCAGTCTGTACCTTTGAGGTGGGATGAAAGCCAGGGGGGCCTCTTTTCTCCCCTCTCATCCCTGGGTGTGATCAGGGACTTACAAGTGAAAGTTAGGTTAGACCCTCGTGATGTGCTTTTAGTGTCAAGTGTCTATATCACTTACCAGGGGCCCCTTGAATAAAAATCCACAATTGTTTTTTAGGGGCATAAAAAGTTAGTACAGTTTTAAAATCAGTACATGTGAAATTTGTTTTTCTTTTCTTAGGCTTCTCTTTGACTTTAGCCTCCTCCCCCTTCTTCTGAATGACTTTAATTCCCTCTGAAATATTGGTTTATTTGATTTTAGCTGTTGGAGCCACTGCCGTGTATCCTATTGATCTTGTGAAAACACGAATGCAAAACCAACGCTCTACTGGCTCTTTTGTGGGAGAACTTATGTATAAAAACAGCTTTGATTGTTTTAAGAAAGTGCTACGTTATGAAGGCTTCTTTGGACTGTATCGAGGTTAGTGCCATGTGTTAAAGTCATGGAAGGTGAAATAATAGGCAAAGGTTTGGTTTCCCATCTGTATCCCTGCAATATATTAGAGAGACTGTGTTAACACTGAAATACAGCAGATTCTCAATTATCCACACTAGTGGTAGTAGGTTGGCGGGCATCTGGGGCATGGCTAAATCAAAACAGCCCATACTTTCTGTTGCTCGGCAGTATGTTTTATTTCTTAAAATAATACCTTATTTTTAAACATTGTTAGTTTTGACAAGGTTCCTATAGCTTGTGTTCTTTAACTCTTCCACTGGCCAGCTGATAGGGGAGGGCACTGAGCGACATGGGACAAGTTCTGCTTGTTGTTACTGAATCACCTTGAATATACCACACACAAAAAATCTGTCATACAAGTAACCAAAGGCTCAGTGGAGCCCTCCTTCTCTGCCTCTTTCGGAGTTAAAGTTGCCCCTTCCTTACTTCTGACTTGATACTGGTGGAGTTGATTCACACACCACTCCTTCTATATCCCCCTGTTTCTTTAATCATCTAAGGGTTCTTTAAGCAACAGAGTTACAAAAAGTGTATGTCATCACTAATGGAAAGAATTCTGCAGACCTTGACTGCTTTTCTACTGGCATTGGCCTAAGCAGAGATGACTTTGTTTCCCCTGACAGCAGAGCATTTGCAATAAGTACAAAAAATAATAATAATTTGGTTGGCTCTGGGGCCTAGCCTCTCTTTTTGTGATTTCTTTCTATAAAGAGGAAAGAATTTAGTGTACTTCCATCAGCTAAAGTAGTGTCCCCAGGCAGCTCAGGTAGAGCTCCTTTGCCGTTTGACAACTGCAGAGCTGGTGGGCTCTTCCCTTCTCTGCCTCTGGTGCTTGCTCTAGAAGAAAATAGCATTTAATACTCTGCTGAGACAGATGGTGAAACTGGCAGCCATGTTGGCCTGTGCCTCTAAGGCCTCTTCTGCCATCTGCTGACTCGAATCTCTCCTCTGGAGCACCCAAGTTAAAAAAAAAACAATAAACCAAACCAAAGAAAAACTCTTAAAGCTAGAAGGTTTCAAACTCCAGAGAAGTTCCCTTTTGCAGGTTCTATTGTGTAAATAGATAACTCCCTTCAAAGGCCTTTTGATCTCTTCTCTGCCCTCTTCCCCTTACCCCCTGCCTCTTCTTACGATCTGGAAGGTCTTTGACCCCAGGTGATTGATGATGACCCTTACTGGGTCACTGCCTTCCATTTGAAATGCTTCCCCCCCCTCTGGTGACAACAACCCTGCAAATGAAATGTCTCCCAAGTAGTACAAGGTTAATGTCATAGTTTCTGCTTTGTAGTGACCACTTTATCTGTTCATGTGGGTTGTTTTCTGAAGGAAGAGCTTGGAGCTTCAAGTCTGGACAGAAGTCTGAGTCTTGCTGGTGCTTCACAAACTATTTTTATGGGGTTTTCTTGGTATTGGATTAAATATCAAGAATGCCTTTAAAATTGTGAGAAATACCTTTTGTTCTTCTAAATGTCTTTGATTTACCTGTATTGATTTGGTTTGCTTTTGAGTCCACTATATCTTCTCTTCAGCCATCCCTGGCAGTTACTGGTCCTTGGTTTCTTAGATTTCCCCTCTGTGACCTGTCCTTTTGACCCCACGGATAGGACAGCTTAAAGCTCCTTGATTTCTAATCTGTTTAGCTTTAGTACTAACCTTGCGTGGACCATCCCATAGGCCTCTTGCTGTTTGGGCTTTTTACATCTGTAAGACTTGGAGGACTGGTTTTAACTCTGCAGGAAAGGGCAGGAAACCAGAGCAGTAGAAAGAGACCAAGGATCACCAGGAACACCAAAGAAGCAGCTCTTCCTGCTTTACCTGGTTTAGAAATATCCCTTTATCTAACCTGCTTAGGGTGCCTGAACCCTGAGGACAAGGGCTCTAGCTGTCTGTCAGAGGATGGTAAGTAGAGTGTGAATATGAGAAGATTAGTTCTGGGAGTTGTCTTAACTTTTCTAGTAGCCAATTCTAACACAAAAGATTTACTGTAAAACTTTTGTTTAATTCCACTCTGTAATTTGGATCTTGAGAGGGAATAGATAACTGGCAGTTCAGGTTTAAAAATATAATGATTTCTAATCTTGCCATGAAAATGATTTATTCCTGTACTTGATCAATTAGGGACCGAGTTTTATCCATCTCTGCATTCCCTTTAATGCCTGGCACATAATCGTTAATTGCTAATTATATGTAACTGCATATTTGTGAGAGCAAGAGAGAAATCTGATGAAAACATGGGTAATACATGGGAAATTGTCAATACTAAATTTACAAAAATATAAGAGAACCAAAAATGACTTAAAGTCTGTCTGAGAATCAGTATTCTAACTTTTGTGTACAAAGTCAAGTGATAAAATACCTATGTATGAGTCTTTGACTATAGATTTCTCATTAAATATAATTTTATTGTTTAAAAGTTTTATTATTCCAGGGAAAACTGTTACATTTAAATTTTGAAAATTTAGAGTTGCTGCTGTTAACGCTTCACCTGGCAATATTTGAGGTGTCAGAGTACATATCTAATTTATAAATGTGTTTTGAAATATTCAGTATATTTTTCCTATTATAGAATTTTGCTTAAAGTATAATTTTTCTGCATCAAGACATATATAATTGCTAATATTTCCTGAATAGTGTAATTTGGAATTATTGGGTGAGGTCTCTCCCTTATTTTTAATTACCTTTATCTATTATTTGGAAAAAAGTTGGCACTGAGCCCCAGAAGAAGGTGCTTACACAGTCTGGGATTTTATAATAAGGTTAGTAAATATCCCCCCACCAAGAATTGAAGTCTCTAAGGAAGAAGCAGTTTTTGTCTTTGGAAGTAGTTTCTCTTGGAACTAGAATTAAGGTTATTTTTAAAGAACTCTTTCAATGCTCAAACACAAGTGGTTTTGCTCTTTCCCTTCTCTGGAAGTTGCCATCCCATGGAAAGCAAGGTTCCCAGGTTCCCATGTCTGCACTAGTCCTGGAAGTTACTGGTTAGTAATCAGACCGCAGGTTTAAATCACTGCCCCCACCCCAGGCCAAGGGAGACTGGAAACGCGGCTGTAGGCATTGCTAGTGAATATCTTCAGTCAACGTTGAGTCCTATGCCTCAGAGAGCCATGAGTAATTTTAGCATTGTGAGTTTGCTAGTTATTTCTCACTATGTCTCTTTGGAGCTCTGTTTCTTTGTCTCTGGAAATCTCTCTTTCCTATTTTGCATAAATTTTGGATGCTTTAAAAAAGGTCCCCTTAGAAGTTATAGAAGATCTGGCTCTTCAAATCTTCAGGTAGTGCAAATGGCTTTCTTTACGAGGAAATGATTATTTTCCTAGCTTTTTCTATAATTTTTGAAAATCTGATGCCCAGGTTAAGTCTATCTGTGTCAAGGGAAATAACACCAGAAATAATCCAGGTCCCCTGAAGTCACTTGTAAAGGTCTTCTCTGTTTCCTGTCCAGAGTACAGAGTGATTTAATGCACTCAGGTGTTTGAAATGCTTAATGAATTACCTTAAAGCTCACTTGGTTTGAACGAGCCACATGACCAAATGAGTCAGTTATTGGATTGCTATAGACTTGGCATATTAAAGAGAAACATTTGATTGGATAATCATCTTTAATTAAATGTTCTTAACTCTCCAGGAATAACTAATTTCTGCTTTTAAAATTTGTTCTACTCTCCACCTCACTTCAGGTAATGAGATGGGCAGCCTTACAAATTAGAGAATATTTTGGGGAGGACCTTGAGGAGAAAGGTGTTTTCAAGAGAAATCAGAATCATCAGGAATGCATTTTAGAGGAAGGTTTTTGTTTCTGCTGGTGGGAGAAGCCCTAAAAGGAAAATCACCCAGAAAGGGAAATTAAATCATTTTATGAATTAAACTTAATTTGGAGCAGGACTTAGTCCTTGAGGTGAATGCCAAGAATTATTATTATTTTTTAATCAGATCATGATCCAGGCTTGCAAAGTTTTAAATGAGTCTTTTGCAAGTTGTCTGGTGCAAAGCCATCATCTTCCATCCTGGAATGTTCTCAAGGTGACATCTAGAGGATGCCATGGTGATATCTCAGGAAGTTATTGATACATTTGCATGCTAGAGAGAGATTTTCTCTGGCAGCTGGTTTAGTTTCTGCTTGTGATTGATGGTGCTAGGGAAAGGAATAGCCAATATATTCTGTGGATCCACTGTGAGATTCTTGTGGATAAAAATAAATCAGATAAATTCTAGCACCAAAATAAAGTGATTGAAGTTTCTACAACTCTGTTTGAGTTAATTAAGAGCAGACACCTCTTGGAACAAACCATGGCTAATCCGTGAACTGCACCGAGTCTGGGTGTTCATCCCATGTCTCCTATTGCTTTTAGAGAGACCCAAAGTGGATTGGTTTGAGTCTTATTTTCTTGGCTAATTTCTACACTTTTCACCCAGTGTGGTAAGCTGTGAAAAGATCAAAAGGCTGATCACTGGTTATAGGAAATGGAAAAAGAATGAGCAAAAGACGTGGACAGTTCATGAATCGGCTTAATCAAATCTCTTGAAATCTGTGGTGTGCTAACTCCGCTGAGCACAGAGCGTTACCATCTCAGACTCCAGCTAAGGTCTGGGTACAGAGTATAACGACTTGAGAGGGCCAGAAGAACACAATGCTTGGCTTAGAAAATTGCGAAAGATAACAGAAAGATGGAATTATGTGTAGCCTAGAAGAGACTAATGTACAGCCTTGTTCTAGGTTTCAAGAATGATAATTTATGACCAACTACTGCCATTGATGAGAATGAAATAAGAAAATGGATTCAATTTTCAGCAGCAGGGGAATAATTTAGATTGAAGACAGATATCCAGAATCCTGAAGATTCCAAGTAGTAGAGTGAAAAAGTTAAGGAAGTTATGTGATTCTTCTTCCCATAGATTTACTTTTAGAAAGCCCCACAGTAGAGGAATCAAATAATTTCTAGACCATAGCCATTCTCTTTTATTTTGCATTTTAACACTCACTCTCCAAACACATCCTGAGCCCTAGTTAAAAGAACAGACCGATAGATGGGGCAAAACATTTAACCTAGATGAATAGGCATTTAAACCACAGACCTCTGCCTTTGCCTCCCTGCCAATCTCCCAGCTTCATTGTTGGGTCACCTTGGGGCAGCCCAAAGAATGGGTGGAGAACTGGGTTGTAAAGAGGCTTTGAAAGAGGATAGTGTGGTTGGGCCTGAAGTTGGGAGGTTGGAAATGCCTCATGCCTAAGGGCAATATGAGTCAAAAGCGGAAAGACAAATGGGACAAGTGAACAAGTGAAGAGAGAAGGGCATGGAAATGGGAGCAAGAATAAAAGCTATAAGGGAGGGCCTACAGAGTGTTGATAGCTCCAGAATGAAGGTTAATCTGATGTTGAAAGCAAGGAGGAGTCTCTGGGAAGGCAGGGGCAAGTGTAGTGGCCTCAGTAATGAGGTCAGAAGGTAAGAATTTAACATAAGAGAGGTTGCCACCGGCTTGGAACTTGATTAGATAATGTAGCAATGTGCTGCATGGAGCTTTAGCTCCAGTAATAGGGATGCCTTGTGGATTGATGGTCTCTGCCCTGAATGTCTTTGACCCCCTTTTATGTGCTCTGAGCTACCTTTCTCAGGGTTGGACTGGCCACTAGATGAAGGCAAAAAAGTGGCCTTGGTTGTTGAGCTTCTTTCTTATTAGTGGCTGCTCAGCATCTGTTCTTTTGCTTGTCCTGTTAAGCATAGTGTTTTGCAAAACCTGCCACGTCAGGTTACAGCTGTCCAGGAACCATCAGCCTGATTTCTGAGCCTCTCTCCTGATGTAGTCCCCTAACTCCCCTTGTTTGCCAGGTTATAACCTGAGACTTGACTCTGATGTTCCGAGTTTTGGTGTTTTAAGGAGCCTAATAACCATGACCTAGAGAGGAAGGTAGAGGCATGATATGGACATCAGCCACATGGCCACCCTCCAGTTGTTGTATGAAAGGGTCAGTCCATGCAGGGGACTGAGGGCCCAAAGAAATATACTGGAACAGCCTAGGTTGGGAGAAATGCCTTTAGAAAGGGCAAAGAGGAAAGAGCAGTAATTCCCCTAGATGGGGGGAAAGCTGAGCATTAGGAGGCATAGAGCTGGCTAGGGATTACTGGTGGACCTAAATTTGACTCTCAGTGCCTCTCCATAGTCACTAAATAGCTTCATAGTCACTAACTAGCTCCATAGTCACTAAATAGCTGCTTAACCTCTCTAGATTTCAGCTTTCCTAAAAGAGGACAGATAATAAATGATAGTATTGATGAAGATAAAAATAAATAACAATAAAGCTCATTTCTGTAGTTCTTGCTATGTGCTTAGTGCTGTCCTGAGAGGAATCTGTATATATTAACTCATTTCATTGTCATGACTCCCCCCTGAGAATGGGACTGTGATTTATCTTCATTTTATATATTTAGAAATTAAGGTACAAAAGGAGTAGGCTCCTAACTCAAACATTTTGATTTGGTTTAGAAACAGAACAATCACTCTATTGTTATAGCTATACAACACCTTTATTCTTGCTTTAAGTAAGCAGGACTACTAGACCTAGACTGTTGACCAGACACATCCTCCCTGCTGAGGGGGAAGCTCCTCTAAGAAGAGGCACAACAAAAACAGGAAAACAGCATCGTTCACTTTCCCTCATTCTGGAGAGTCAACATTAATCAGGTCAAATTGCCTCTTGTAAACAAGAAAAGAATCACGTTTTGAAGAGACAGGTGGAAAGAAATGCAGTGTAATGTATTTGTGTACATTAGATAGATTGGGAATAGCATTTGGCTCTTTGTAAACATTAACTCATATAATCATCATAGCAAACTCATCAGTAGTAATTAGCACCCCTGTTTTATTAATGAGGAACCCAGGGGTCAAAAAATAACCCAGGATCACCCAGCATGAAAGAGGTGCAGAGCTACGATTCTAATTCAGGTCTGTCTACCTCCAGAGCCCCTAGCCGTTCATTTCGCTGCCAAGTCTTTGGAGAAAAATAGTTTACTTAATTAATTTCTTTCATAGTCCCTTCTAACTCTGAGATTCTGGAGTTATATTTCTGAAAGGTTCTTAAGGTAAAGATTGGCACAGTAGCCCTCTAATCCAGTACATTGCTCACGAGAACTTCTTTGTGGGGCGCATATGAAACTTCATATGGAGGTTCCTGATGTGGGCTGTTTTCACATCTCCAGCTCAGTTCTCATTGGTATACACAAGGGCTTGGAATCAGGGGAGCATATGATTTACTTCTCAAGCCCATGAAATTTGAGGACAAAATACTGTGTTACTACTGTTCCCTGTAAATCTTTTCTTGCCTTAGCAGCCTTCTGGTAGAGTAAATTTTGCCAAGGAAGCATTGCCATATGTGCTGATTGAGCTGAACTAAAATGAGAAGGATAGAACACTGACCACACTAATAAATTTCATTTGAGGCAGTTGGAAAATATACTGCTGTTTTGACAAGTTAGAAACAACACACACATCCATTCTTGGTTTCTAATGGTTAAAATGAATTTCCAGGACCCGACACAAACATCTTATATTAGAAGCCTAATTTTTCTAAGTTACCCAAATGTCAAACATACATATACTTTAAGTTAAAGTGTGATCTCAACGAAGTGCCTGTTAAGACTGGCTGTTCATGCATTACTGAGCCCTGTTATTCCTCCTCCCTCTGAGATCAAGGTGGAAGAAGGGTTAAGGTTTATTGGAATCCCACCTCTGTGACCTCTCATCGTCCCATAGACCATGACCCCTCCCAAGGGGCATCTCCCAAGACAGATGGTGTCCAGGCTCACATCTGTAGTGGGCCTCAGATTGTAATCAGCAGCCACCTTCATTCCCTCTCTAGCCTGGGTAGAGTACTCTACAGTACCCAGAACAGTACTCTCTGAGTGCCAATATCTGGTGAACCCTAGCTCAGATACCCCCTCTTTTCAGATGCTTTCCCCCTCCTGCAGGCAGAATAAGGGCTTTTCCTCACCACTCCATAGCACTTGGATGCCCGTGGGCTATGGTACTTACCACTCTGTTCTTAGTGGTCTGGCACAAGATGGCACCTCAGGTTCCTCTATGGCCCTTCCTCCCTAAATCGAGAATTTCTCAGGCATAGACGTTGTGTTCATTCTGGTTCTTCCAGGCCCTGGCACACAGAAGGCATTTGGTAAATGCTTGCTGAGCAAATGAATATTTGCTACCCTACTTTTTTGGTCATGGATATAGTTGTTGATGCTGATGTTGTCTCGGTTTTGTTTTGCTGTTCACAGTGTATTATTAAGTTTATAGCAAGGAAGACAAAACTCAATAGCTTGAAGTGCTGGTTGCAGTGATTGTATCTAACACCTTAGTCATTTGGCTCCGTGGGATGTTTCTTTATTAGTCATTTGAAAAAACTGTCATGGAGTAGTTATGAGACAAGACATCATCATTTAAATCACAGTGCTTTCAACCCATCGACAGTTTTGGTCTACAATTTAATCATGAGAAAAATACATCCAGCAAATATTTAACTAAACATTTTGGTACTTGACCTGAAAACAGAGAATGAAATGGAAATTTTAAATGTTATGATGTCGTTCAAATAGCTTATTCCACATTTCACTAGTAGAAATTAGTTTTAGTTTCACAAAGTAATAATAAAGCTTTCATTCTTGTCGTATGTATCTTATTAAAAAGATTAACAAGTAGCATATTTTAGGGGGAGAGAATGCTGGCTTTGAATAAGAGCAGTTGCTTTGCGCTCATGGTTCTGTATTCTATCTTCAAACTCGTGAGCTGCTTTGGGTTCATTTAACTTGTAAAGAGCATAGTTGCACTCAAGCTACTGAGAGGAATGGTCTTCTTGTGAGAATTCATGTGATAAATAAAGAAGGCAGAAACCCCCTGGTATCTGAGGGAGGAATTTTACTGGGACCTGGAAAGTGGTCAAGACCGGTGCTGCTACCTGTGGACTTACACTACTGTGGACTCTCGCTTTGCTTTCTCCATGCCGTTTGCACTGCTGACTCTTCTCTCTGCCACCTCGCTGCTTTTGCCTGTTGCTGCGCTCTGCTTCTTCGTGGTGTTAGCACAGAGTGGCTTTAGCCAGCCACTTTCCCAGCTCTACCCGGGTGTCTTCTCAGTTTCCACCTCTCTGCTACCTGGCTCTGTTGGCTCTAAGTTCTCCCTTGGGCATGTTCCTGAGAGAAGGCTCCTAACTGGCTGGCTCCCCTTTTGGCACGTGGCCCTAGGATTCAAGTTGCTGAACTCATTGGCTGCATGTTTCCAGGTGTCCTCTGTCCAATAAGCTGCAGCCCCGAGGATGAGGGAGGCTCAGAAAATATGACTGCCTAAGGAGGGGTTACACACATGGATGTTTAGAGGGTCCAGGCAGGTTATGTAATGAAATGAGGAGGCTGGGTATGAGACATTTGCCTATTAAGTACCCAATGAAGTTGTGTTATGTGTAGAAGCATAGACTTATGAGTCAGGGGACTTAGGTTTGAATCCCATTCTTACTACTTACCAACTGGGTAAGTTAGGGCAAGTTCCTTCATCTCTGAGTGCCTCAGTTTCCCCTCTGTTGGGTGGTTAGGAGGATTTAATGAGTTAATAAAGTGATTTTTAAAGTGTTTAAAATGGTGCCTGGCATAATAAATAGGCATTAAATGGAGTTATCTGTTTTATAAGAAAATTCTTATCATCATCATCATCATTTGGTTCCACAATGAAATGGGGTTTCTCCCATTTCTCCTAAAGCATGAAGCTGTTGTGGTCTATTTAGTTTGCCCTTGTTACAGAACCATAGGCACAAAATGATAAATGGCAGCTGACCCTTGTCAGCATTAAGGCATGGTGGGGACCTTGGTGAACTGGGCCCATGATGGTGGCCTGAGGGATTCAATTTCCAGAACTTGCCTTGTGTGTAGAAGGGAGGAACCTTTCCCAACTGCGGCAGGTTGCTGTGATGTCAGAAGGAAGCCTGGGGGTTGCCAGATTTATGTATCTGTCTCTAGGAGAAACTCAAATTATGTTTGAAACATTGTGCCATGCAGTAAAACACATCTGCCTCAGGCTGCTTCTTAGGAAGACTGTGTGAGCAGAGCGCCTCCCTCAGAGTGGGCTGCAGGTGGACCTCCTTGTACAGATGGATTAGGAAATTGTACTTAATGACAAAGTGTGATGGCCTGATGTCCCTCTCAAAGATAGCAGTTTGACATGGGGTACAATATACTCTGATTCTCAGGATTAGCTTAATGTATATGTATGTCAAGAAAGACATTTGTATTTGCTTTTCTTTTTCCTTTTGTGAAAATATGTTTTTAGTCCAAAAAGTCCCCAGCTGTCCTGCTTTTTCTAAAAGGGGTCCTTTCCTCTCAAAGACCACACCTTCCCCTGGTGCTCTGAATCTTGCTTAATTCCCACCTAACCAAACATGTCCAAAGCAGAGCTCTTCACTTATTTTACCCCAACTCTTGTACACTCCTTAGGTTTCCTCATCTCTACCCAATGTTTAAGCTAAAAATCCAGCAGTAGCAGTCAAATCCAATTTTTCTGTTTCTCACCTTCTCTGAGACACCCACCCCTCAGTTTGTCCTGTCCATTTTCCACACAGCAGCCATAGTGGTCTTTTAAAAATCTGAGTCAGCACATCACTCTCCCACTTAAAGCCCTCTAATTACTTCTCATTTAAATTAGAATAATTTAAGCTTAGGATCTTGGCCTATGACATGGGTGCAGAACCCAGGCACACTGCTGTTTTCCCTCATCTCTGAACATAGCAGCATTGTTTGCTCCTGTTCTACTTTCTCTGCCCTGGCTCTTCTACTTCCCAGAATGCATTTTCCCAAACTGTCGCCTCCTCAGAAAGTCCTCTTTCCTCTTCCCCATGTGAGACTGACCAGAGCAAAAACCGCATTTTTCTTGTGCTTGTCACCTAATCATGGGGGACAATTATGTTGAATGAGAAAAGAGTTAGAAAAAGATAATATATTGATTAAAGTCCACTGATTTAGAAAGCAGTAGGAAAAGGAGCAAACTGGTGAATAATGAATTTTCCTATATCACTAATGCTGTTGATTTATCCAGAGTGTAAACGATCTAGAATGTACGTGGAAATTTATTTGGTCTTGATGTGGCTGTCAGAAGTTAGTACTGAAATATTCCATTTCAAGTATTCTCATTAAAGGTAATAGCAGAAAATTGTTGCAAAGATTGCCCCAGTTTTGGGGTAGTGATCTCCCTCTGCATAGCTCTTGATTTGTTTAGCTAATGCTAATTCAATTTGTTTAACATACTACTGCTTTTTGTTGTTGTTTTTCAGGTCTCTTGCCACAGTTACTGGGAGTTGCACCAGAGAAGGCCATAAAACTTACAGTAAGTCTTTTGACTTGGTGCCTCTTATTAAGGGAGTTTGCACATACTCAAGACGCTAGCAGGTATTAAGCAGGTTTGTGTTTCCTCAGATGGACTAACTAATTTAAACATAGGGGTACTGACCACACACAGCTTTTCCTTATTCCCAATTTAACACCGGATGCCCAAAAGTTTGATAATCAACTTGAATAAGACTTTTAGTGATAGCCTTGGTCATTGCCACTGTCATTGTAGTACTAGCTAAAGTTCTTTGAATACCTATTGTACTAGGTAATACATTAGCATTTACATATATTTTTCTCTTATTATTAATCTCAAACATTAAGTAAGAGCTACAGTTTACCAATAAGGAAAGTGAGACTCATAGGATTTAAGTAGCCTGCAGCAGTGCGTGAATGGGAGAACTTGAATTCAAAAATCAGATCTTTCTGATTCCAAAGTGCACTCTTTCAATTACACAAGCCATTCACTAACTAGAATTCATGTTTAAGGCATATTCCATAAGCATTTGCCACAGCCAAATGTCAGGGATTTGGGTTCTAGCTGAAGTTGATCCCTTCATCAGATAGTTGATGAACGACATTTTTTGTTGTTGCTGCTCCTGTTTTCCCTGGTGCCTGGCTCGGGTCTGACAGGTGGTGGGTATCCAATAAATGTAACTAATACTGTCAACATTCTTTGAAAAATCCTTGAGAAATTTTTGGATACTGAATTTCTACTTAAGCTGAAAAATCTGCTCAGCCAGAGTTGTCACAATGATGAGTGCTGTTTTAGATTGTCTTGTTAAAAGACTTTAATCAAACCACATAAAACATATTTTTAATTATAAAACATGTTTTTATATTGTCTCTGTCAATATGTCCCGTTTTTATGCTATTGTTGTTACTGCTGGACATATTTGACTTTCTGGTTTATAAACCATAATCCATTTTTCTTTGGATTATTTTTTTTCCTCCCTGAAGCATTAGGAATGCAAATCTTTTAAAAATTAAATGTGCACTGTTAAGAGAACTTCTCAAATTCTTTCTAGATCAATTAACTTGTGCAGTTTATTCTTACTCCAGTAGGCTGACCAAAAAATAGCATATTTACATATGCATGTTTATATGTGTTAAATGACTTTCTTTATATTTTTCATCAGTTTCTATAAATATTTTTCTTCAAGGTGAATGATTTTGTACGGGATAAATTTATGCACAAAGACGGTTCGGTCCCACTTGCAGCGGAAGTTCTTGCTGGAGGCTGTGTGAGTACCTTTTGCAGATCTCGACATTGAAAAGACTTGTTGCTGCGGTGGTAAACAAGTGCGGACTAAGGCTTCTGTTTAACCACAGATCCCGTACAAGGGCAGAGTCCACTAGGGCATCTCGGCTTTTCCTAGACAGGCGAACCATTCCTGAGGTGGAAGGGTAAATGTTTCTGAACTTATTACCTGTTAAGTCATGCCTGTTAAATTCTTCATTGCTTGCGGTTGTTTCTGCACTAGAAGTCATTTGCAGCAGAAGTGTTTGGCCTTTGAAGATCTTTGCTAACTGCAGTAGAAATCATTTATAGCAGAAACGTTTGGCCTTTGAAAAAAATCTTTGCTAACCTTCTCTGAAGTTAATTTTTAGTGCATCTTTTCCTCATGGCACCCTCTCTGCTGGGTCAGGCACAAAAATTTGTAGTCTGCAGTCAGCAGCCAGGGCTCTCTGCTTTGCTTTACCTTGTAAGTGGCAGAAATTTTTCAAGCCTCCCAGTGCTTCTGGGAGAAGGATGCTAGAAAATGGCTGCTTAATGTGCTTGGCATTGTCAAAAAGGCTTGGAATGATTGTTTCTTTATATGGATGAACAACCTACACCTTGTTCTTGAGCTCAGCAAAACATTGTGTCTTATTTCATGTACCATACCAGTTTGTTCATGTGAATGTAAATACTTTTTGTAAATTAAGCTCTTATACAAAGACTGGTGCTATTTAAAGATATGATTGCCTTAATAAATGGCCTTTGATCACTAGGGCACTACAATATTGTTATGTTTTCCATCTAAACTATGTTTCTTTTCTTATAAGAAAGATGAGGCCATATTTTAAAAATAGACATGTTTTGTGCAGAAGTGTTATTTATAAAATAATTCTGAGGAAGAAACCATTGAGTTTAGAACTTAGGCAAATACCTGAGACTGTTAAATGTTTGTGCCTTATTATCCAATCTAACGTTGGATGGTGGTTGTTTGAATGCAGCAGGAGCTAAGAAGTCCTAGCTCCTGGTAATTCTTAGCAGATGGAGGGAATTTGGCTGCTGGCTGATTCTCTTTCTGTTTGATCACTGACCTGTCATAGACGGCCAGGTAGGATCCCCTTGTTCTGTAACTGTAGGAGCATTCAGGAGGGGAAAAAGGGCCCTTTAATGTCCTAAATTTTAAAAAAAGACACAACATAATAATCAAAGAGAAATATTAGGAGTTGCAGAAACTGCTTATCCTTGTAATATTCATTTAAAACAACTCTATAGTTTAACATTTGAGTAACAATATTTTGTAATTTTTAAAGAGGTTTATTCGTAGGTTGTCTCCAGCCCAGTCCTTCAGGCTGTTGCATAACTGGACCCAAGATAACAGTTTGTAAGTGTGGGGCTGGTGGATAGATCAGGTTTTTGGATTGATTTTTTTTTGCCAAAGTCAAATTTAAAACCTGCTGTAAACACATGATTGTGTATCTGATCTCTAAGAATTTAAAATATCAAATTAATTATGTGATATTACTTGAGATTTTGGCAATCATCATGGCATGGGGATTTGAGATTTATTTTTTTCTCTTTAATGAAAGCATTTTGCCTGCATGTGCATCTGGGTGCCTGGGAGATTGGTTGAGGCACGTACTGTCTTCTGTAGGTGGTCTTGTTGCCTCATGTGCAGTCGCCCATTTCAAACACAAAGCACAGACTGGCATCAGAAGTAGTGCCTAGGTATTGTAAAGAGGTGTAACCCTTGTTCAAACCTGATCTAAACACAGGCTTAAAATTGGAGCCACTTGGGCTTTATAGCTACTTAAAAATATCTGTGAAATGAGGTTTGCCATCCTTCATCTCAGAGGCAGGAAGAAAATGGTTCTTGGCATTTCAAGTCCCCTGTTTGGGCTTTTTTTTTTTCCCCTCCCACAGTCATTGATTTAACAAGTAAGGACTTACTTTTTGGGTAAGCAATCCTGTAGGTAGCAAACAACCCAGGCCCCTTTAGTTGGAGGGACAGATAATTGCATTTTCAACATAAGTGTGTGTGTGTTTTTATAGCAGCAGCATCTCTCTTTGCAGACTTTGGCAAAGCTTTCCACGTAATCATAGCTAGGCACACACAAATCCTAGAAAGTCGCTATGAGTTCACAGCCTCATCTGTCCAATTGGGAATACAAAGGGTTTTTAAAGGTTGTGTCACATGAGCAGTTCCTCTTCTTAGTTCACCCAAGCATTCCCAGGCATTGACTTTTAAGTCCCTGGGGAACTCACCTTGCTTCATTATTACTAAGAATTAGTACACATGGCTGACTTTTGCACTCGTAACCAAAGCTGTTCATTTCTTTGAACAAGGCTTTTTTGTTTTATAATCTTTCTGCAAAAAAAACAGGGAAAATATGCAAGGAGAACTTTGAACCATAACCTCATAACTTCCTAGTGCTTAGATAAACTAATAGCATTATTATATATTATAAAAAACTGAATGTGAGAGTAAATTTAAAGGAAAAAAGTTCTTGCTCTAAAATGGAATAAAGTTAATTCCATTTCTTAATTTATTAATTTTTATATGAAATCTATAACTGAAGAAATTTTTAAAATATTGTTTCATTATGTATGTAAAATGATGAATCTTGGTTTTTAACATTTTATTTTAAAATACTTTCAAACTTTAAGATAGTTACAAAAATAATACAAACCCCATAAAGAGAACCTCAACATACCTGCACACCCTCCCCCACCATTTTGCCACATTTTCCAAATTACTCTATCTGTCCATCCATCTGTCCACTGACCTATTTAATAATCCATTTTCTGAACACTTGAGTGTAGGTTGTACACATCATGGTCTTTGAATACTTTTTACTGTCATGTACATTTCCTAAGAACAAGGAAATTCACTTATGTTACCATTTAAGTGCAGCTATCAAGCTCAAAAATTTAACGTTGATATAAAGCTTACCATCTATATTCCAATGATTTAATATGTCCCAGTCTTATCACTTTGAGCCTTTTCTATACCCCTCCTCCATTAGAGTCCTTCTAGGATCCTGTATTGCATTTAACTATCGTCTCTTTGGTTTCTCTTTCTTTTTAATTTTTTTGTTTTTCATTTTGTGGGAACAAGTAGGCAATATAAACTTTCCTATCTCAAATACTCCCAGGCATGCCATTCATTGGAATTAATCACATTCACAATACTGTGGTACTCTCACCACTTTCCACTGGCAGAGCTTTCCCATATCCCCAAACAGAAACCCTGTACCCATTAACTCTCCATTCTGCCTGCACCCCCTCCTGCCCTGGCAATCTGCAATCTAATTTACATTCTGTGGGCTTGCCTATTCTGATATTTTCTTTTCAATTACCATAGGGCTTAAATTTAACGTTCTAATTATATAACCATTTCATTTGCATACTACTTAACTTCAATAGTAGATAGTAAACCATGTTCCTTTACCCCTCTGACCTTTATGGAGTTCTTGTCACAATTGTGTGTTTATACAGTATGAGTCCTAAACCACAGTTTTATCATTCCATTGTGTGTATTTGCTTTTTAGATCCTGTAAGAATTAAAAAGTTGAGTTACAAACCAAAACACAGTAGTACAGGCATTTATGTTTACCCATGTTGTAACTCTCACTGAAGATCTTTATTTCTTCATGACTTTGATCTCTTGTCTATTGTCCTTTAGCATCTCATGTAGGGCCAGTCTAGTGCTGATGAACTCCCTCAGCTTTTGTTTATCTGGCAATGTCCTAACCTCTCCCTTATTTTTGAACTACAGTTGAACTGGCAACTTTTTGCTTTTAACGTTTTATTTTTTTTATTTTTATTTTAAAGATTTTAAAATTTATTTATTTCTCCCCCCTCCCTCCATTGTCTGCTCTCTGTGTCCATTTGCTGTGTGTTCTTCTATGTCTGCTTGTATTCTCATTAGATGATCCAAGAATCAATACTGGGACCTTCCAGATTGGGAGAGAGGCAATCATTCTCTTGCACCGCCTCAGCTCCCTGATCTGTGCGTCTCTTATTATCTCTCCTCTGTGTCTCTTTTTGTTGCACATCTTGCTGTGCCAGTTCTCCACATGGGCCAGCACTCCTGCATGGGGCAGCACTCTACATAGGACAGCACTCCTCATGGGCCATCTCACCACACAGGCCAATGTGCCTCCACTAGGAGGCCCTAGGCATCAAACCCTAGACCTCCTATATGGTAGATGGGAGCCCAATTGCTTGAGCCATATCTGCTTCCCTGCTTTTAGCACTTTAAATATTCATCCCACTTCCTTCTTGACTCCATGCTTTGCAATGAGAAATCAATGATTACTGTTATTGAGGCCCTCTTGTAACTGACACATTGCTTCTCTCTTGCAGCTTTCAGAGTTTTCTCTGTATATTTAGAATTTGACTGTGTGATTATAATATGCCACCATTTGGGTCTTTTTACGTTTATCCTCTTTGGAGCTCATTCATTCGTTTGGATGTGAATATTCATTTATTTCATTGTGTTTGGGATGTTTTCAGCCATTAGTTCTTTGAATATTCTCTCTGCACCTTTCTCAATTTCTTCTCCTTCTGGGACTCATACAATGAGTATATTAGTACACCTGAAGGTGTCTTATATTTTCCTCAGGCTTTGTTTACTTTTCTTCATTTTTTTCTTCTTTCTCTCTCTCAGATTGAATGATTTCAATTGTTTTATCTTCAAGTTCACTGTTTCTTTCTTCTGCCGGCTCCAATTGGCTATTGAAAACCCTCCAGGGAATTTTTATTTCTGTTGCTGTGGTCTTCATCTCTATTTGGTTCCTCTATGTAATTTCCACCTCTCTCTTGATATTCTTTGTGTTCATCTACATTTTCCTAATTTTCTTTAGATCTTTGTCCATGTTTTCTTTCAGCTCTGTCATCATAGTTAGGACTGTTTTTAAAAAGTATTTTCTGAAATGCCCCAGGTCTGGTCCTATATATTGATGGTTTCTAATGCTTTAATCTTCTCTTTTGCCTGGACCATTGCTTCCTGTTTCTTCGTATGATTTTAACTTTTGTTGAAACTGGATGTTTTGATATATTAATGTGTTGTTACTGGAATTTGGACTCTGAGGTGACTATTCCTTAAGCATGTATCCATCTAGTGTTATGACGGAGCTTTCTAAATGTCAGGAGCTAACAAAAACAAAAAGAGGAAGAAATAAAATAAAATACCTCTCCCAGTCTTTGCAGATTGACCCTGCAAGTTTTCTCCATAAGGGTTTATCCCTACAAAGAGTTTATAGAATAGCTCTAGGCCAAATCATATGGGCCTCCCTGATGTTTTCTGTGTATGAATCTTGTCTTGGTCTTGCCCACATGGTCCTAGAAATTCTCCATTTACACAGTTCCAAATTTTCCCTCTACCCTAGGAAGCTGTTTCCTCACTTTCCCAGGCACTCAACTGTATGTCCTACAGCCAGTAATCTCTTGGCCCAACATCCATGTGACTGCTGTCCCATAGCTTTCTGGGAAAGCTCCTTTTACATACATGGCAAGCTCCTTTTACATACATGGCAAGTTCTGGAAAATGAGTCCCTCAGGCCACCACCAGAGAATTTGGGCCAGACATACAAGCTCTCAGTACATGCATGAGGGTTACTCTGCCCCCTCTGGTAAGGGGACCAGGGATCCACACAAGGTACGTCAGCCAGCTCGAAGTCATGGATGGCAGAGGAGTCGGGAGGGGTTGGCCAGAGTGCCTGGAGATCCTACAGCTTTTAAGTAGCTCTTCTTTTGATTTAGTGCTTGCGTTGTCACTGCAATCCTTTAACTGTTCTCTGGAGCCTTGAGAAAAATATTCTGTCATTCCTTGTTGGTTGTTCAAAGCTTCTGTGGGGAAAATGGAGCCCTGAAATGTCTTACTCTGCCATTTTGATTGGGTTGGGGTAACTTTATTTTTAAACTTTTTTTTTTTTTACATTGAGTTGGAATTGGGAATACTGCTTAAATTTGACTTCAGTTTTCTGAGCATTTTATACATTCATCTGTAACAGTAGTGATATATTCAGCACAGTTCAAGACTCAGAGTTTTCTTTTACATTCTAAATTAGGTAGTAGTTGTAGGAGTTCGAACAAAGACCTGGACCCTTGGGCATCGCCTTACACAGTCTATACACTGACTTGCTTTCTTCTCTCTCTGCATCTTCCCATCCTTCCTCTCTCTATCAGTCAAAAGTTCAGCTCCTGTTAGCGGACATGATCGATCATCCCTGTTGCTGGCCATGGAGGTCTTCAGTAAATGTGGCAGAGGAGAGGGTCTGCAATCCCTCTACCCACTTCCATTTAGATTCCCATTGACTCTAAAAACTGATGGTTTATATCTGAGCATGTCATTGTTCTTGTTTTATTGCTGCTGCTTTAAGAAAAAAATAGCATGTAGTGCCATATGATCTGTATGTTACTGTCCCTTAATTCAGCAAAATAAGTGATTATTGACTCTCTGCTGTTTATCTAGTGGAACAGGTGGCTGAAATACTGAGGGGTCTGGGATCTTTGGCCTCTGATCTTTTGATTGTAAAAAGACCCATCAAGATAAGGAAATACAGGTAGTACCATGACTGGATTCAAGGAAGAAATATAAATATGGTGACTAATTAATTTGGAATAAAAATAAATCTACCTTGAAATGAAAAGAAATACTATTCACCAGAACAAATTGTCAATGAAAGAGGAACCTCTGTCTTATAAAATAGAAAATAGGATTTTTCTGAATTAATTTTTGGAAAGACAAGTTAGCATGCTTTTTGGAGTATAGTCCTTTGATAATGGGTCCACTGTATTTTTCTGTTTGTATTAATGGTGTTTACATGAATTTATCTTCATTTTGAGTGGGAAGACTAATTGATATGCTCATGTCATTGATTCTGAAAGGGATTAGTAAGACTATCACATTGGGAAAACATGGAGCGAAGAACAATTTTAATTGCTATCTCCAGCAAATCTGTAGGACCTTGATATGGTTTCTCTAACTATTATGGTGATTCCCATATTCATGATGTTTTGTGCTTGTTGGTACAGCCATGTATCAGATACTGTTTTTAAAGCAAGTTGTTGTTGCCTATCTTTTTTTACATTATATTCAGTTGAGGTTAATTATTATTATTTTGACATTTTTAGCCAAAATGATGCAGACACACAGGTGCCTTCTACCTCACTTAAGATGTAGGCCCTTAAGATTAAGGCCCTTGTGTACCTCTCCTAATTACTTTCCCTCTCCCCCTACCCACCCACCCAAGATGGATGGGAGAGAGGTAACCCTATCCTGAACTTCAGTTGGTGTTTTCCACTTACATACGTGTGTTTATACTTTTTATTACATGTGATTATATCCTTAAACAATATAAATGTTTGCATTAGAATGCTGCCTTCTAGTTTGATATTATAGAAACAACTCCTGAGTCCCAGATTTATGTCTTTGCAAAATTTTCCCATCAGTGCAACTCATATGCTTTGGTTTTAGAAAAGAATAGTGAATGGGGGTATTCCCTTCAAAAGCTGAAATGTGTGGCATGTACTGAATATGTAGATTTATAAGCATGTTATATAGATATACTTATGGTTGAAGCAATGTATACTTTTAACCAAGTTTTTCATAACTTGGGGCTTCTCCCTTAGATAAAGGTCATTTCTTTGGGTTTGTGATTTAAACTTAATGTTGGATATTGAGTAAATTTAAAATTTCAACCTTCCCCACGACCAACACACATCCTCCTTGTCAGCCTTGTTCTTCTTTCTCTTTGTCTCCACTCTTTTTCTCTCACCCTAACTCTGCCATCTTCAAACATATTATATAATTTCCTTACTTACCATGTTTTTTCTTGATTGTCTGTCTCTCCCATCATAGAACATATGCTCCACAAATACAGGGATCTTTTTATTCATTGATGTGGTCCAAGGAGCTAGGACACTGCTTGGTAACCAGCAGACTCTGAGTAAATATTTGCTAAATGAAAGAATATTAAAGCTAACTTGGCTCTTAGAAATGATCTCATCAAATTTTCAGTTTATAGATGGCCACAGACTTTTATCCATCTCTTCTTTTATGTTAGTCACACCCTTCCCATCCTTAACAATCAAACTTAACTATCTACTCTCTTCCAGCCCTAATTTCGGTGCTTTCCAAATAATAACCTATAGCCAGCAAAGAGCTGGACATCATTTTACAAGGTAAAAGTGTTCCTTTCAAAACCTCACAACTATAATTTTGGGGAATTGAACAACACGGATGCTTTTATTTGTAAAACTAATCCTTTTGAAAATCATGATCATTAATGTGAAAATAATCACATTTAACTGAGGACAGTCTGTTATGCTGGACAGAGCATGGGCTTTTAGTCAGTTTGGGGCCCCAACCCCTTCATATACTAAATGTGAGTCAAGGTTTAGGTAACTCACTTGCCTTCTCTGAACCTCAATTTTCTTGTCTGTAAAATGGGGGTGATAATTTACTATTTCAAGTTTTCTATTGCTGTATAACAACCACTCTAAAAACCTAGTGGCTTAAACCAATAATTTATTTTTTCTCATAATGCCTGGACAGTTCTTCAGCTTCACATGGTATCAGCTGGAGTGTTGGAACAGCTGGAAGGTCCAGAACAGCTGGAAGGTCCAAGGTGTCCTCACACAAATAGCAGCCATCTGGGATCTCAGCTGGGGCTGGCAGCTGGGGGACCAGTTCTCCTCTGGATGGGGCTCCCCATATAGTTGTTTAGGCTTCCTTATGCTACAGTATCTTATTCCAAGAGGAGTTCTAAGAGCAAAGGGAGAAGCTTTAGCTCTTTTCAACCCAGCCAGATTCAAGGGGTAGAGAAAGGGATTCCTCCCCAATGGGAGGAGTGGCAAAGAAGTTGTAGCTATCTTTAATTCATCACACTTACTTTACAAGGTTTTAGTCAAGGTTAAATGAGATCATATATGCAAAATGATTCAAAGTATAAAACCTTGCTCCATTACCTCGGGGGGGCGGTATTGGAGTTTGGATATGGCGTATCAAAGATCTAAGCCATCTCTAGTGATCTTGAAATCTCTGATATTCTTTGTCACTGTTTATCTTCTCTCTACCAAGATGAATTTCCTTTGCCAAGCAGCAGAACATCCTTTTTCTAATGTGACTAATTTTGTTTTTATGCTTACACCACATTCCAATCCTAACCCCAGAGCTCACCTCCTAACGGGAATGATGTTAGTGTCTTTCTATCATTGAAAAAGAGAAGTGTAATCAGTCACCTAAAACAACAGTTTATTATTAGCTCTATGAGTCTCTGGATTAACTGGGTTCAGCAGAGTTGTTATAACATGGGATTTCCATGTGGTTGTAGGCAGTTGGGCCTGGAATGATCTGAAGACCTAACCGGGATGGATGTCCAAGAAGGCCCACTTTTGTGATTGGCAATGATGCTGGCTCTTGGCTGAGAGCAGCTGGAGTTGCTGACCAGAGAACCTATGTATGGCTTCTCCACGTGGCTTGGGCTTTTCAAGTCATGGCAGCTTGGTTCCAAGAGGGAGCTCCCAAGAACAGGCATTCCAGGATTCCTGGGCAGAAGCTGCAAGGGCAGAATATTACTTGCACTGCATCCTGTTCATCACACAAGTCACTAAGGCCAGCCCAGATTCAAAAAAAGAGAAATGAATATCTACCTCTCGGCGGAACTGTGCAGGAAGCAGGAACCAATGTTTCAGGAAGGAAACACCTCATTGCCTTCTACCTTCGCCAATCCCATGCCTTCTCTGAGGGACTGTTGCTAATCCTGGAATCCAGTCCTACTCCAGATTGCTCTTACAGGGGCAGAAACTCTGTAAAGTAACAATAAGCAAATGGAGATTTACCTTAAGGTTGTACATGAAGTAAAACCAAAAGCTCTTGAGAACCAGGCAGCACTGAGAATTGAATGTTTTTCTTTTTTGCCTCTTTTGTCTCTCTCCTGGTGACATTGTTCTCTCTGCCCATGTTTCTCACTTTGCCGTTCTGTTTCTTCTCTTCCTAAAGGTGTCTACTTACTTAAAAATTCCCTTCATGTTCTTGTTGGCCACTGGGCCCCTCTCTCTCCACAGTATGGCCTTTCACCCTTTTTTCATCCCTTCCCCAGGCTGAGCTAATTGGCTTAGTTTCATTTTGTTTTGTTTTTCATTTAATTATTGAGATAGAAAATTTGATTGGCATACCTCGCTTTTGTGCACCAAACCAGGGAGCAGCCTTAAGTCATGACCTCACCCACATATGAATGACTTGACTTAACAGTGCCATTTGTTTCAACCGTCTAGAAATGTGTTCAAAATCCTACTTAGACCATTTTGTTTTTAGCTTTGAATTTGGTCACTATCTCCTGAATACTAGTGTATGTACTTTTATCATGAACTATACCCAAAGCCACATTCCTTGTGATTGAGCTTCAGATTTCAGGCCCAGTCATATATCAAACCAGGAAGAAAATTTCCTTATGTAATGAACTCATCTGCTCTGGCAATCAGAGCTGTTGGGGCAGGTTGCCTGAAGTGGATTTAAGTCTTGTGATCTTTTTCTTCCTGGGGTTTCCTGTGGAGTCGGGGCCTCACAGTGTAGTTTTCTTAGGGCAGAATTTTTACTTCACTCTTCAAGTCTGTGTGTCTTCCTTATTTCTACTGTTACAAATATAGAATGATGTGAAGCTCAAGTCATGAAGTTGAATTTCTGTGAGGTCGCTCCTGTATAACATGTCAAATAGCCAAGATGTATTATGCATTATAATGATGCTATGGGAAAAAAGAGTTTATTTTAAATACTTATATTTCTAAAATCTGTTTATAGTATAATAAAAATCTAATGGTTGCATTGTTTTCCATTATTATTATAAATTATGTCCTGGGAGAATTTTTTGCATACTCTCCAAAAATGTAAGACCATATTATAAATTTTCTTTACCTAGCTTCCAATTACATTTGACTCCAAGGCTTAAAAACTTAATTAAGGGTTATGTATGGCCTACTGTCTTTATCAAATATAGTCAATACTTTGCCGTTTGAGGTTATCTTCCTTTATAACTTTGTGCTGACCACTAATTACATCCTGAGGACCTGGAGTAAATGTTGACTTAACTGAGAATTTTAAACTCTGAAAATAAGGCCCATGTCTCATGTTATCTCTGTGCCTAGCATTGTGTCAGGTAATGTGGGGACACTTACAATTACTTACTGAATGTATAAATGCTTGACTCAAAGGTCTTGGTGATTAAGACAGCTAAGGAATTTTAAAGGAAGGAGGGGTAGTTGCTTTATATGCCAATATAATAATTTGGAAATAGGTGGCCAGTGGAGAGGCATTAACTATAAGGATGGCGATTGAGCAGAGTGTGTGTGTATACAGGAAATGAAGGGCTTTAGGAAATAGCCTACATATCTATGTATCTACATCAATAGATTGTTTTCATGAGAAAGACCTCCCATGATCACTCAGTGGTGGAACCAACCTTTAAAAAGCCCCCATTTATTTTATTATTTGACTTTGTTCCTAGGAATAGCAAATTTTCACCCTTACGTACATTCAGAACATTAAAAGCAGGAAAAAGATAAAAAAGTTTGGGGCACTTGGTTGGCATAACTTATTCATTATTGCTTATATTTTTAGGAGAAAAGATTTTATCAAATAGTTAACGTGAAATAATCATGCCAGGATCATGAAGGATTCATATGAAAGGGGGGGCTTAAAAAACAGACAAAAATGTTAACGATGGCAGTATCTAAATGTGGACAGTTCTGAGAAGCTGAGGAGGCAGCTTCATTGCAGTTTTCCCAGGAAGTCTCCCTGGCGATGGGACTAAGGCATTGAGTGGAAAAGAATTCTGCCACCTGACTGCTTCATTGAGGCATTCTTTCTCTAACTTCTACTTGGACCCAGGCAAAAATAAGATGTCCCTCGTGGCACTGAGAATTCATAGTGGGCTGCCCAGTTAAAGGCTGCCTTTGGTGGCTCAGAAACATCATCTTATTAAGGGAAAGTCCAACCCTCATAACAGCCATTGAACCAACTAGCTGTCTCTTCTATTTTCCATCCTTTTCCCTCTTTGAGAAAGTCTCAGAGTTGTTTGATGCAACACAGTTCAAACATTGGGCCATCTTTCTAGTTTTCTAATAAATAGGAGAAATATTTCATAATTCTAAATAGGTGTTATGATATGAAAATACACAGAAAGGTTGGGTCACAGCTTTCATACAGTTAATGTACTTTAGACATTGAAGGTGTGTAAATCATCGAATGAATCTTGTAGTCGTAGTCAAAATAGACATGTATAACAGGCAGAGCCCAAATGTTAACATATTTGACAGGTCTGTAACTTAATGTCAGTCAGATAGATTCCCCTTTGGTTTCTTGGCCAGGCTTCTTCTAGGGGCCTATTAAAATCCTATGAAGTTGAAAATATGAAACTTTATGTTTCTAAAACTTGTAAACAGAATAGTTTTTTCTGTCTTGCCAGGTGGTTAAGAAATTAAGAATAGGAAATTTCAATTTTATATCTGTCTCAAAACCAAGTTTGGTTTGTTTTTTGTTTTTCAAAATTCTTTTCAAAGTTGTTAATTGACTAACTGCAGATGTTTTCCTTAGGACAAGAGTTAATTTGCATATTAAATCAAAGGAGAAAAATCCAATTTTGCTTTGTTTAGAGATATGTGTTGTGTTTAGTCAGATAAGTCTAATAGAGTTTAAGAGAAAGATTCTTTTTTCAGGCTGCAGTGAGGAATCATAGTTTCTGAATGAAGCAGGGTGACCGTGGCTCTCAGGAGGGCACTGGGCTAACCCACTTTTCTTTCCCTTGAGAGCTTGGTGAAGCGAGTTGCCCACCCATCTCATTTCGCCTCACCTTTGCCAGCTTTTCTGTGAGATTGCGGAGTGCCTGTCCTCTGTACTTGTGAAGAGCACTTGACAGCTGTGGGCAATACATTTTAACTTAATTCCTCCACTGCTCTTTGTGGAAGATCTATTTTGAACCTGTGATCTTTATATGTGATGATAATTCTTGGGTTACGTGCAGATTATTTTCATGGCTCCGTTTTTACTGCATTTAAATACAACTTTGAGTTAGTAAGAGAGTAAATGGAAAATATACTGAAGGTTGGCTTTCTTAAAAAATCTTTATTTTCTAATTTTTTCAAATATCACATACTGCCATCACTTGCATTCACTTAATGTGTAATAAAAATTATTAGATACTTACTAGTGTAGACCTTTTTTTTGTAGTTACAGTTTTATTTGTGTCCAAATATCAAAACAGTGTATTTCGGTTTTAGTGAAAAAAAGTCATATTCCATAACTTCATATTAATCTATTTTTGAGACATGTAAGCACACATTTCAGAATGTCACTGTGCAATTAGATATTCTTAGCACATGTCATTTGTGAAAAGCGCTTTAAACCTAAGTACTTTCAATTGAGCATAATTAAAATATCAAGATACATATTCTTCATATACATTTCGCCACTTAATTTTTTAAGTAGCTATAAGTAACTACCATGTGAATTCAAATTAAAATGAGGTGATTAAATTACAGTTATAGTTAATGCTTTTAGTTTAAAATATAGGATAGAGTATACTATGTTAGAAAGATACACTGGTGTGTTTTCTGTGGACAACAGATTGATGACTGGTTGGATTTTGTTAAATGCAAGACCGTTAATATTGTTTGCATATTCTCAAGAGTGTCATCTGGAGTGCTTTGGGGAAGAAATCCTAAGATAGGATACCTCTTCATCTTGTGAGTTCTTTTGACTCACGTCCCCGAGCCCCAGAATGCCTGGGACTATGAGCTCGGTTAGTAAAGAAACATTGGAGGAAGGTGGTTTAGTTTGTTAATGGGTAAAAGAAAATGTATTATGGAGAAATGTAAACTGGAGGTGAGATGGACACCTAGAGCTCCTGAACTGATCCCTTAGGTAATGTAGTTTAGGCTCATGTGTCCTATGATAATAAGCAAGCTAGGTCTTGACAAGTCCTTTTTAAGGCACATGTTCTTTAAAACTTATCCACAATTGTTAGGCCTCGTGAAGATCATTGTAGTGAAAGTCACTGCTCTTGAAAAGCTTAGAAAAATTGGGGCAGGGCAGTAGGATTCTGTATTTTGTTGTCACCTTTCTAAGTATTTGATTTCTTGAAATTCTGCTTTTAAAAAAGAAATGAATACTTCTCACAATAGAGTTGCTTATGCAGAATCACGGGTGTCAACAATGAAGTAAATCATTATGTAACATAGCAAGAGGAATTTGGATGACAAACTTGTGAGGAAGAGAAGAAAATAAAATCAAGCTTTCAGAAGCATCACGGCACTAAGCAAAAGAAGCACTGTTAGGAGCCACGTGCCAAGTTCTCTGCAGGCTGTATGTATCTAGCCTGTTTCAGAAAGGGGACATTAGAAGAAAAATCCTATCATTTTACTTTGAGACTTGAGGACTGTGTCATGAGAAATTAGAGCATTTGGAAATAATAGTGCTTCATGTCAACGAGCCCTATCGTTTGAAGAGCTTGGAGCTTGGGCTTCATGCTGACATAGCTGTAACTTGCACGGTCCCATTTCCCTTTCTGGTTGTTCTCAGCCCTCCTGGATGCAAAGGTGAATTCATGAAGATCGTATACTTCAGACAGCAATCACAAAAGCGGAAACAGTCGCATGGACATATGCACTTTCCAGCGTCCTCTTGGGACAGCTTTACAGGTCCAAAAGATCAGAGGTTGATCTTGAAGATAAGGGGCATTTGTGTTGCCTCTCATATACAGCCTTGTTGCCTGGTCAGAGATAAGGTGAACTGCGTGTTGTTTTAGCAGTGGGAAGCTTTTGTGTTGCACCCATTCACTTTTCTCTTTCTTGGTCCCCGTTGTTGTCAGAGGTGCAAAATAATCTGGCCATGTTGGGGAAAGTATACATGTGAATGCACCGGGGGAGACCAGTCCAAGAAAACTCTGTGCTGGTTCTCTAGCCATTGTGATTTATACCAGTGCCTAAAGCAGGACAGGATTGGCCATTTCTCAATAATGAAAGAGTTTCAGAATTTAAAACCCCCACATCTTGTTGAACTTCTTTAGCTATCTTGAGTCCAAATTAAAACTATCAAGATTTGTTGAGCTCCCCCACATTGCCCACCACCCATTTTACCAAAAAAAAGAGGAAAGAATTAATTTTTACCTTAGGCAGCTACTTCCTACCATTGCTTACTCCCACTATTGTTTCCCAAAAAGAAAATTCTTTAAGTTTAATTTACAAGTTTCTAGGGAAGAAAAAATTTGAGAACTTTCCTGCGCTGGCTTTGAGGGGTGTGGGTAAGCTGAATAGTTGTATATCTTGATGATCAGTATCTTTGATTGAGCATTTATGGTATGCTAGGCACTGGGATAAGCACTCTCTGTATATATTGTCATTTAATCCTCACATACCCTATACATAACAGCTGGATTTATGCTCTGCAATGGTGGGAATCTCTGTCAGGTTTGTTCACTCCCATAAGCCTGCTCTAGAGTTGGTGCACAGTTAACATTGGTTGAAAGCATAAATAATCATTCATGTTGACATGCTTACTTTGCAGGTGAAGGAAGTTTGGTGTGGGGTAGGTTAGGCGATTGGCCAAAGGTCACACATTTGATGTGTAGCAGTGCAAGGATCCAGCCCAGGCCAAGGCTGCTTAACCAAGAGCCATGCCCACTTCCACCAGTTGCCTCTGTTTCTTGACCGATTGCTCAATGGCAGGTACCATGCAGTGTGTACATATCGCCTGACTTAATCCTCAAGAGAGTCTATGAGGTACAGTGGTCCCCATGCTATAGAAGAGAACTCTGAGACTTGGTAGGGTTGAAGAACTTGGCCAACGTAACATAACAAGATATGTTTAAGCCTGAATTAAAATCCAGGCCTGTCTAGTGTACCTATCCTGAGCTACTTGTTCTATATTTAGATAAAATCTACACCACTGAAATTATTCTGCAAGACCAGTTGAAGAAAATTAAAAATATACCACTAGTTATACTTATGTATTCCTCACAAATTCAGATTTGGCATGATTTAGGAAATTTACTGCCCTCTGGCCTGTCTTCCTCATGATTTATTGACTAATCTACAAAGAAAAAAGTTGATGCATCTGATGAAAATCAGTTGTATTGTACCTAGGAAAACATCTCTCTTCCTTATTTCTTGATATGCTTTAGTATCTCTGAATTATTTATTTATCTCCTTTAGGCAAATTTGCTCCAAATCTTGGGAATCCTAGTACATATAATCAGGTTAATTAAAGATTCAGGAAGGTGGTCTATTGAAGAATGAAAGAAAGAACTGAAAATGAATCTGTAGGGAAATTAGTGTAATAGTTACGAGCTTGGGTTAGGAATCAGGCAGGCCTGGGTTCACATTTTATCTCTGTCTTGGACAGAGGTCCATACTTCTGTTTCCTCATTCCTAGAACTCAGGTGTAATATAGCATGTGCTCACATTGTTAGGTGTGTGAAGGAGATAATGTCCGTGAAGAGTCTAGCACACTGCCTGCGATGTAGAAGATACTCAAGATCTGACTGGTATCTATCTCCAGAAGGGAGAGGAAAAAGGGATTTAAGATGCAGGGCCATACTCATTTGAAGACCTTTGCTTTTTTTTCCTGGTCATATGCTTGGGCAGTTTACTCCTGAGACGGAAGTTTCAGGATGAATGCCCCTACCTGGTGGAAGGGAAACTTCATACTTCCCGGGAGGGACCCGGAGGACAGACCTAGAGTACATTGTTAGAGGGCTGACTGGAAGTGAGCAGTGCAGAGACCCCTGGAGTGAGAGATGCTACATGCTGGAAGAAAGGCTACAGCCTCCAGGTCCCATAAAAGTCAGAAGGATAAGATGAGCTAGTGCAAGGAACACAAAACAAAGGAGGGAGGAGGAATATTGGAGTCTATTCCTGGGGTTTCTTCTCTAGAATTAACCACAGTTTGAAAATACATACTTCACAGAAAAATCTTGGGCAACTGGGAAGAGAGAATTCCCATATAAGCCGTTGAATTTTATGCAACAGGATTTTGGTCCAAGTGGTTCTGGTTGCTCATACTTTCAGACTCTTGGAATTTCTCCAGCATACTGGGCCTCTTGGTTAACTACTTTACTTTGTAAATAAAGAGAAAAAAAGTCAAGATTTCTGGGAAGCAAGCATCAGTAGAAGTTGGAGACTATCCCAGAGGTATGATGAACTGTACTCTTCTTTAGCATCTTTGGATTGATGATGAAATGGATGAAAACCATTTCCCTACTCTTCACCTTCTAAACAAAAACGATTAGGAAACCATAGCATCTCATTAGGACGCTACCAAATATGTGCATTGGGCAGGGAGCTATAGATAGAAAAGGCTCAAGCTCTGTCATAACTGTGCCACTGAATAGTACTTCTTATATACCTTTTCAAGGTACTCAATGATCCTACATATTTTAATGTTTTCATTTATCTAGTCTTGTGCTAAATGTCATAAGTGTGTCTTAATGTGGACTGACACAGGTTTCTTTTAGTTAAGAACATTCCAGAATGTTCTTGCATACAGAATGGTGAGCTGATCCTTGTGTGCTGATGACAGTTGGCCTTTTATTCAGAATCTGCATCAGAATAGTTGTTCTCATGTGCAATGCTCTCAGTTCAACATTGACCCATAATTCATGAACTAAAAGGTGAAACTATTTTAAAATAATAGTAATAAAGTCTTCTGGAAGCCCTATTAGGATATTGCTTTGCATTTTAAATTAATTTTTGGAAAAACTGACATCTTTACAACATTTGACTTTTTTTTCATATACAGGAAAATTGAATTTTTACAACATTTGCGTTTTAAATTAATTTGTAGGCAAACCTACAAATTGTAGGCATCTTTACAACATGGAGTCTCCCTATCTAAGGATAATATTTGTTTCTCCAATATTGAAATCTTTTGTCTCTCAAAAATATCTATAATTTTGGTTTTTTTACAATTCATTTAAATTATTCCATGTGTTTTGTTTCCTAGCTGCTAAAACAAATACCATACAATGGGTTGGCTTACCAACAGGAATTTATTGGCTCATGGTTTCAGAGACTGCAAAACTTGCTAACTCCCACAACCAATATCTTCTGCTAGCCAGCAATCTTGGGGTTTTTTAGCTTTTCTGTCACATGGCAATGCATTCTCTTTCCCTTCACTTGAAAGTGTAGATGATACAAGCTGTATGGTCTGCATCTACTTCTCAGTCCTATCATCTAGGCCTCATAGGTCACTCCATGTATTTGGATTTTACCTACCTGTGACAGTAGACATTGCTGGCTATTTCACCTTCCTCCCTCTGGAAGCTTCCTTTCTTAACTCCTGTGCCTCCATCACTGTAGACTGGTATACAGCGGAGGTCTCTCACCATTTCCTAGGTCTGTTCCTCCCACTCCATACAGTTCATGCCTTCAGTTAACATATGTGGGCTGACACCCTCTTCTGTACCACAGTCCTTAACTTCCAACTTGACTTTTCATTTTTATTGCCTTCTAGATATGGTATTTGTTGAACCCCACTCTCATCTCAAAAGTAGTAGTCTTACACTGAACCCATATTTTTCTTTACATCACTTTGTTCCTATTACATGGGAGCAAAAATTCAGATCCTATCTTTCACCCTATTCCCTCTCTTTGTTCCATAATCTGCAGCCAAGCCCTACTGGTCTCCATTGCATGCGTTACTCCCCCTATCCACCTCACTGTATAATTCTTCTAATTCTATGTAATTCTTCTAATTCTCGCTCTTATTCTCCCACCTAGACTGTTAAAACCCCAATTGTTATCCCTGCTTCCTGTTACTCCCTCCCCAGTGAACCCTCTTCCCTCTGTTGCTGAGTAATTTTCCTAAGGCATAAACACTAGTCAGGATATTCTCCCTCTCCCAAACCTTGTTTTACCAGCTCCCCTTGCCCCCATCTCCAGAAAGCAGCCATGTTCTTCATATGCATTCTAGGCCTTCCATGATTTGATCCCAACGACCTTATTTTTGGCCATTCTCCATCAGACAACTTCTGTGTTGTCTGAAGTGAACTGCTCTGGTTAATTCTTTCCTGCTGCCATGCTAAGCTGTTTTAAGCAAGTGCTGAGGTTCTGGTGTCCAGCAGGTCTAGCATTGAACCCAACCCTCACCGCCCTAGCTGTGTGACCTCTGGCAAGTTACATGGTCCCCCTCACCCCTTTCAGCCTCAGTGTGCTCACTTGTGAAGCTAGAATGATAATATTTTGACCTCAAGATGTTATGAGAAATTTCTTATAAATCTCTTAGCCCAATGCCTGGTTACATGAAAAACAGTAAATAAATGTTAATTGATAATGAGGCTGATTTCAAAATTGTCATCCTTATTAAAACTTCATTTGATCAACTTTTCTCTACATCAGATGGGCGGCTGGATTTGTTGCCCATGTAAGTGTGGCACTCATTTGTCACAGTGCCTTTGTGCCATTCTCCGCCTGGATCACATAATTCCTAATCTCGTTTCATTCTCCAGCTAATGTGTTACCTTCTTATATTTCCTATCACCTCCCCAGAATACCTCGTTCAGCCCAGCCAGGAATACCTTGCCCTCCTGTGAATTGCCTGGCTCTGAGTTCTTCTCATATGTTAGGAATATCTTTTCTCGTTGCCCTTTTCTGTAGCCGTGAGGCATACAGTTGTTGAACTCAGTAGTGAATCTTCTCCCCTGTGTCTGGTTGTATAGCCTTGGGCGCACAATTTCTGTGCCTCAATTTCCTTTTAAGTAAAATCTGAAAAAACTTCCTCATGGATGGACTGCAACTTTATTATATATGCAAAGCAATATCCTGATCGGCCCTAATAGATGCCTAATAAATATTCATTATCTCTACCCCAACTTCAGGCTCCTTGAGAATAGGAATACTTTCTTATTCATCTCAGGTTCCTGCATTCCTTTGACAAACTCTGAACGTATTTGCAGGTAAATAGCTGATGAATAAATAAATGAATAACCCGGTAGCTGAGGTGAGTCTGTGATAGTTGTGTCTCATTAGATGGATCCAGACATTAGGTAGTAACTAAGGTCTCCGTAACAAAAAATACTGTGCAAATACCTGTAGAGAAGTCAGTGTACCCACTGTAAATGTAATATGCCACACTGAGTCAATTCCAGCATGGAAAATCTTCCTCTGTCCAACTTGCCATAGATCCAGGGAGTCATAGGGAACTGATTTGTGATAAAATTGCACCAAAAAAAGTCCCAAATATCTTCACACAGCCAGAGCTCTCTTGAAGTGTTGAGGGACACAAAGACATTGTACACAATAGGCGAGCCTGTCCGTTGTCTGCTGGTTTGGTTCTTTGATCTCTGCAAAGGAGAGACACGCACAAGGTACTGTGAATGGACAATAGCCCAGGAGTCGGAAGAGCAGCAAGCAGTGCGCTGCTCAGCGAACAAGTCACGGCGATGCCCAGACACTGCATCTGATGATAAGCATCTTTTTTTGGTGCCTGGGAGTCTCTCATTTCCTTCCAGCTTGACTCCAAAGGGCCTGATTCATCTTCAGCATTTCTGCAGTGTGACACTTTGAGTCTGTAGGCTTTTTCTTTCTGAGCCCACAGGAGGGAACAGATATGTAAGTGTTTTTTCCTGTTATTGCTGCACTCTCTTCCCAACGCTGCTGTTTCCTGCAGCTCTCCAAAGTGAATTTACTTTTGCATAATCCCTGGCTGGTGATTGAATTCACTTTGCTGTGCTAAAAGATTGTGTAGCCGTTACTTGGCTTGGAGCCAGAGAGTTGAGTATAAGTTCTCATTTTATTGTAAAAGATGTTAGCGACTTTTATCGGTATTAATAAAAATATAATATAATATAATACAACAGCAATCTGTACCTAAGAATTGTACCATTTAATAATGGTGCCACTTTGGTATGTATGAAAATTTATGAGATCACATATAAAACAAATGGTGGCTTGTAGTTACTCTCTGAAATAATATGGAAAACTGGGTTTTGAAATCACAGCTTTATGTAAGCTGTTTAACAGAATTTCAGAATTCAAAAGAATCCCAGAGATGGTGTAGTGAAGTGGTTCTCAATCATGACTGCCCATTGTAATCATGTAGGAAACATTTTTAAAAGGATGGATGCAGAAATTCTGATTTACCTTGTCTGAAGCTTTTAAAAAGTGATTCTAGCATGCAAGCAGGGAGGAGAACCACCAGGTCAGGAGAAAGGGGGAAAGAAACCAACATGTTTGGAGGGACTGCTATGTCTTATGTACAATATCGGCTGCTTTGCAATCAACATCTCTTTGATTCTCATAACAAGTGAGATGGTTTGGAAAAATAAGAGGGGTAAGGTTCGGTCTGCATGTCAGATTCAGTGGTTTTCTTACGTACTGTTGGCAGTACTTGGATGAGGACCTCTTTTAAACTTCAAGAGTATCATGCAGATGGATTGCTTCTCATCTTAGCCTTGATAGAGGTGTTCTTATCCGCTTCTGGGGTTTTTAAAATCAGCCTGCAGGCTAATTCCAATTCAGTAATCTTTCTCTACAATGCTGCCCCATAAAAGAATTTTAAATTGAAAATTTTTTCATTTTAACCTTTTCACACTGTTTTCCTTTTTATACAAAGAGAGCTCTGCTTTGGGAACACCCAGAGAACCTGTTTTCTATTCCTGGTTGCTCCCATCACACATTACTGGGCAAGCTTGGTTTCTTCTCTTTATCCTGACAACCTTAACTCCCTGTGTGTCACATGGAAGGGTGTAGGTGCAAACCCACAAAAAGCACAGGTGCTGGGGCAGGGGGTGGGGGTGAGATGTTTCAAGCTGCCTGTAGGGAGAGCGGAGCTCAGAGCGGTGGAGCTGGGAACAAAAGGCCCTTCAAGGCAACCCGAGGAAGCTGACTTAGTTCCCTGCGCGGTGGGCTTGTGCTCTACTTCCCATTTTCAGAAACCCTCTTTTGCCTTTCAGTGATCCCCAGGTTAGTTTTAAAAAATTTTTAATTATCTTTTTTCAACCAAGAGATGAAGGTGATGGCAAAACATGGAGGAGGCAAAAGGAGGTAGCGAGTACAGAGGAGAGAGCAGTTGCCTCTGAGCAGTTTTAATATGAGAGGGAAAAGCCTCGTATGTTTTTTAATATAAGCACAGCTTCACTTAAAATATCATGTTAATAAAAACGAAAAGACAATTTTATTTGGGAGCTTAGTGGGTAAACATTGTTAACATTGTCCTGTATATTAGATAAGTTTTGCAGAAGTATTTATTTTTCTTTATAAAATTAATTTATGACTATTTATGTAGAATAAAAAACCAAAATATTTGTAATCCGACTACCTCAAAAGCACCACTTTGGTTTATTTCTTTTAAAGGGTGGAGGGAGAAAATGAGGGGGAAGGTGTATGTGTACTTTAGAAATAGGAGGGTTTTATTTAACTGTATCTATTGAACATTCTCCCATGATATTTTTTTAGCTGCATAGTATCTCATTGCATGAACACTGTTAAATTTGTTGATTCCATCCCTTCCATTTGGGATACTAAGATCATCCTAATTTTTATTGCAACATCCTTGTAGCTAATTTTGGTTAGTAAAGGCCATTTGATGAGGGCACATACATTGGCTAGTGGGATAAGAGAACCTAGCAAGTGGTTTCATAGGATGATGACCCGAATTATACTTATTACCATGATGGCATCTACTAAGCTGGTCTGGCTTTGCTGACTTCACTACATAGTAAGTATTCTGAACTATTCTGCATGCTGGCCTTAGTTTGGATGATATTAGTATATTTGTGACAAGGAATAACAAGTTGAAGTAAAGTGAGAAAGAATTTAATTGCTTAGAATAAATACAGGCTTAACCTCAAAATAGCTTGCTTAAATTTTCCCTTATATTACACTTTAAAGATTTTCACTGATGATCTCAGGGGTGTGGCATGCAGCCATCATTGGAATGAAACAACACAAATTGTTCAAAGTTTAGGCCATAATTGACTTAATGCATACTTTTAATGCTTTGCCATACCACTTATCTTATATGAGAAGAGTAGTTCTATATAGAGGTAATATAAAAATAAACGTATAAGAATTTGTAACTCCATAAAGTGTTTTTCAATGATCTACCAGATTTTTTTTTTTAAGAGAAGAAAAAATTGCTTTCAACTAAGCTTACATGTTCTCTGGCAGTTTTTGTATCTTTGCCAGAATCATGAAGTCCATCCCGTGTGGACCTTTGCCTCTTCGCTATTCTGAGAGGCAGATCTGCATCTTGTTATTTGTACACTCGTTGGTTTTCTTTTGTCACTTCTCTCATGTGCTTGACTTTGAGCCCTGTGGTGGCAGTTGCTTGAGGCTGCCTGTTTCTGCTTCAAGGTAAAGACTTTGTCCTTTTAGTGTGAGGACCCTGGGGAGGCTCCGCTGGTCCCTTTCTGGTCTTTGCACTCTTTAGGAGGTGGGACCTCTTCACCCGGGGCTTCCTAGGCAGTAACTGTATTAGGACTCAAACTCGCACCACTAACTTATTAATATGGGACAGGAAATGAAGCCACATTCTCTTGAGGCTAGAAAATTCTGAGCTTCTAGAGAACAATCACTCGCCTCTTCTGATTCACCTTACCATTACCTTTTGTGCCTTACTGCCCCTTCACAGTCCTAATGTTTCATTTCTTTTTCTCCTTTTAGGCAGGAGGATCCCAAGTGATTTTCACAAATCCTTTAGAAATTGTCAAGATCCGCTTGCAAGTAGCTGGAGAAATCACCACTGGTCCTCGAGTTAGTGCTCTGTCCGTCATGCGGGACCTGGGGTTCTTTGGGATCTACAAGGTAACTTTTGTTCGACTCATTTATTTGATTGCATTCCCATCTCCTAGACTAGGAACTGACCATTAGCATGACGTTCATTTCTTACATTTCCACACCCGAAGATGCTGTTCTGCTCAGGCAGTGCTGCTGGTACCTGTGGGCAACTTCATGCCAGTTAGAAAAAGCTGCCTTTTCCCACCGTCTACGAGAAGACTGTCCTTAGAAACCCACAACTCCAGGGTGACTGATGTCAGAGACGCCCACCAGAGTTGTTAGGTACACAACAGTTGTCTGCAAAACTGGCTGGAGCTTTCTTTGAATTCGGTCTTGATTAAAAAAACCTAGTTCGCAGTGCCGTACCCCAAGAGGGAGAGATGCAGGAGCTGAGGGCACTGTCTTTTGGGAGATCCGCTGGGTTCTGTTTAAGAAGAAGCCCATCCCAGCTCAAGAATTTATTTTCTGATCTGATCTTATTTAGTCCAGCCTAGTCGAAGTTTCCTATAAATGAGTATTCTTTATCATAATTATTTATTTTGAATCTTAACTGTTTTTCATTTTGAAAATGGTTTTATATAGGATCCTCGAAATTTGTTCTTCATACTCTGTTACCAAAAAGTTGTAAGGCAATATACTAGAATTAGCTGTATATATGCCCTGATATATTGCTATATCAAATATAAGATGCTAGTTTTTACAAAGAAGATTCAAAACAGTGTTTCATGGCCAACTTGAATAAATAAACCTTTGCGGGGATATAAAGGAAAAAGCCAAGTATCTATTTAAAATATTTTTTTTCATTTATTTGCACACCAGTATACAAAATTATATCCTATAAAAATTAACATTGGTCTTTGCTATACTTGCATATTAAGAAATATTTTATTCAAAACTTTCCAAAATCATCCATTACCATGGTTTTGGAGAGTATTTCGTCTTCGTTTCTATCCCAAGTTGTACAAGATGAAGGGTTTTGGACTGCATGTATGAGTTTGTCTCTGGAAACTTTATCCCTCCCACACATGACATTTCCACAGTTTCTCCTCTCCCAGGCCCCATTCCCAATTCATTTGGAACATAGCAGGACATAACTGATAATGTAACGACTTACCTTATTGCCCTTTAGAGATCTTTAAAAGGTGTGTTTCGACATTCACCACTGCGTTGTAAGAGCCCACAGTTAGGAATACTTCCTTACTCATCTTTTTAACCTGAATTCTTCAAGCTACCTCTGAAAAAATCCAGCGTTAGTAGTATGTGAGTTTATTTCAGGCTCATTTGCCTTCCCCAGTGATACTTTGTACTTCTCAAGGTCAAGTGTTTGGGAGAGTGCACCATGATCTGAGACTTTGCAGAGATCAAATATGATATGACACCCTCTTTTCTGGGGTTAACTTTAGGAGTGGGGCTTGCCTTATATTTAGGCATACATGGTGTTTAGAAATAAACATGCTGATTTTCAAAGTGGCACTTACAATACTGAATCTGTGATTGTGCAATGTGACAAAATGTTCTATAGCTGTTTCATTTACCAATTTATTACCCAGCTATAACCCAGCTATAAAAAATAAACAGTATTATCACAGGCATAGTGTTGATCAATTTGAAGAAAAATCATCTCCTTTTCTAAATTTTTAGCCTCTTGCAGTCTATAACACGATGTAGCAGCATGTCATTTTGACAAGATGCCAAGCAGTCTTTTCAACTGGTTGTGTGATAAAAAGCACTTAGATACTGAGGCAATGACTGTTATCGAAATGTCTAGATGGATAAACTCGTAAAAAACTTATTTGCTAATATAGAAACAGAGACTGTTAAAACTACCTGCCAGTGATACTAGACTAGGACTTAGTGCTTTTCATCTCCACAGTATTTTATAATCTAATCCCTTTAACACTCTTTGGAAATAGTACTCTGATTTTGTTAGGGTAAATAGAGGCTGACAAAGATGGTATCTGAGCTGAAATTGAGGCTCAGAAGTTTCTTGTTTCGGCTTTTGTGCTAAAATTGCTTTCCTGAAGTGAGCAGGATTGCTCAAGTTTGAGCACGAGACCTCTCCCATATAAATTTAGTTTAATTACTAGTCTAGTGGTTTACTCTAGTTCTGAAGCATGCCACAGGGCTTGGTGCTGCCTTACAAAAAACTGTTTTAGGTGTATTATAATTACCAATGAATTCACAAACACTTTGAGGTTCTGGAAACTTGATTTCATTGCAAAAGAGTGGCCGGACAGCCTTGTCCATTCTGTGGGCTGATGGCATCACCTAGTTCTCTCCGATCTGTGAGTCTGGACTTCTCTGTGTTGTGGGGTTCCTTTCTGTCTCATTAGTTCTTGTTTTACCTCCCTGGGTTCTTAACCCCATTGATAGTACCCACCTCCAGGCCCAGGCTTGGTTTCTTGTGACCCTCTCTTCTCCTTACCAAGACCACCCCACCCCTCCATCAATTAAAGATCCATTCTTGCAGGGGCATCGTAGGCTTTAGCGTTGCTATGTAGCTTAATGTGTTTTTGTTTCAGGTTAGAGCCTTTTAGTAATAAAACTTTTCTCTATTTCTGGTCTTGGTTGGATAGAAAAATATAAATCACCTGGAGTGACCTAATACATTTAAACCTGGTTTATGCCCCTTTAGGGTCTTTAAAAAGGTTGAACACAGTTCTAGTTTTAGTTGGGATGGGTAATCTTCTTTTCCTTCCTTGGTCCTTTTGTTTGCTGCTATTAACATCACAATGCAGAACCCAGGAGGGTGAATGGTTGATGGCTTCTGTGTGTTTAGACCTGAGGTGCTTAACCTCACCTAAATTGGGCTTAACCTGGCTTTCTGTTTTTCTCCTGAATTCACTTGCAAAATACTAAATTATTCTGTGACTTCTCAATAAATGGCAATTAGAATACTTGCTTTAGAAATCCATTTACAATTGAAAAGAAAAAATTGGATGCCGTAAACATTTCACATTCCTGAAGTTAGAAATAGTTAAAGCAGAGATAGTGAACCAGGTAAACAAAGCGCACCTCTTAAGAGGTAAGGATTAAAGAGATTTAGTTGTAGGGACAGAGTAGGTAGGTGATTAAAGAAAAGGCAGAATACTATCTTTGGAAGAGCTATTTGAGTATGATGTTCAGAGTGGGAAAATAATTTGTAACATGGACTTACTTTTCATAAGGATTTATGGGAATGTATTTCCCTTTTCCTGGGTAACTTTGTTTTGTTGCATAGGCTTCTGGGTAAATATGATAAATTAAATTGTCATAGAAAAGTGGTACACATCTCTTGTTGGACATGGCCTTTTCCATAGGAGCCCTCTGAGTTTTAATGAGCGTACAGATGACACCTTGGGCATGAAATTTGTCATTTAACATTAAATGGCTGATACAGTCCAAAGGATTCTTCATTAGCAAGCAATGGAACAGTTCATGCTTCGTGTTGAGAACAAAAAATGGACTGTGTAGCACTTACAGAGGCTCCATCAAGCATTGTTGAAAATCTTTTGCAAACAGAACTTTGCAGGCACTGATATTCGGAAAATTAAACATTGGCTCTGGCCCCTAGAAATATGGGCACTGTCTCTCACATGGCCAGGCCAAAATGGCAGCGCTGCCTTGTCCTGGGTGTCTCTTCCTCTGTGTCTCCATTTATGTAAGGCCCAGCAAGAAGGCAAAAACCCAACCTATGCTGTGCCTCACTGACGTAGTCCAATCAAAAGGAACGGATTAGTTTAAAAACATGATCTTTTCCTCTTTGGGATTCATAAAAGAACTTCAAACTGTCACATGTATTATATCTTGTAATAGCTGTATAACACTCAAAAAGTTTTTTTTAACAAGTCTTCTATTAATGGGTATTTTGTGTTATTTCCAGTTTGAGGCTATTACAAGCAATACAATGGTGAACACAGAGTATATTTTAACTTTCTGTTGTTAGTATTTACCAATGATAAATTCCTAGCCATGAAATTGTCAGATCAAGGGACATCTTTTTTAGAGTAGATTATTTTTGTCAATTGCACTCCAACAAATTTGCATGAGTTTTACCTTGGTTTACTCAGTTTTACCTTGGTAACATATTTATATGAATGATGTCCTGATATATCTTTTTTTTTTTTTAAATCCATTTTTTTAAAGGCTATGAGCCCTGTTTAGCCACTATTTTGGAAGCATATTGCCGTACTGGCAGTCTTTTATCCAGGGATGCTGTATAGTTTTACCACCCCATAGGAGCAGCTTTCTCTCTCCTGCTTTTCTCACTTTTATCTTTTCTCAAGGCCTCTGTGAAAGCCTCCTGTTGCTTTATTTTGGCTCTTGGCTCCCTCAAAGTTGTTGTACCCACAGCAGCCAGAGTGATCTATTTAAAATGTAAATCTTATTAATTCATTCAGCTTCAACAAATTTTTATTGCCCACTGGCTATGTACCTGGCACTTTTCTAGCCATTTAGAATGTGGCTTTGAAAGGCTAAGTCCCTTCTCCCATGGGGCTCATAGTTTGGTGGGTAGAAAAAGTCAACCATCAAGAAAACAGATGTGTAATATCAGGTGGTGCTAAGTTGCTTGAAGACCAAGGTGGCAGGTTAAAGGGTCAGAGGAATGGCCAAGGCAGGAAGGGATTACTCTTTAATAGGGTAGTGAGGGAAAGGCTCTGATGAGATATTTGGGCAGAAGTCAGAAGGAAATGAGAAACTAGTGGACCCTACAGAAATTGTCACCCCCAGGGAAAAACCATCCAACAGCTTCCTGTTGCTTAGGGAGAGCAACTTCAAGTAAAACTCCAGCCCATTGCCTGCTGGCTCCATCACTCCACCCTCCGTCTTGAACTACCTTCCCACTCTACTTGTTGAACTGGCCACATTTCCTTCCTTCCTTGAGATACTACATGCTTATTCCCTCTTGTTCATCCATCTGCCTGAAGGTACTTCCTCTCATTTTCTCATCTTCACTCACATCCCTCACTGTCATGTCACTCTGTTGTGGTTTTCTGCATAGCACATATCTGGTATTTTCCTAAATGCATACGTATGTCCATCTCACCTAGAGTGTACTTTGAGAACAAGGTCATATCTTTCCTGGTCTCCAACAGTTTCTGACACATAAGTAGATACTCGATAAATATTTAAGCTAATGAATGGTAAGTTAAAGCCAAGTATTTCCAAGTTTTAAACAAGGCTATTAAAGCACAATGAGTGAATTAATGAATAATGACCAAGGAAGAAGATGAATGATATTGAGGAAGCTGAATATAAAGAAGGTAACTAATCATATAAGTGTTTGCTGTCCTGGTTTCAGAGAGATGTCCATTCACTCACCCAGCAAATATCATCCTAGGTTCTGGGTATACTATAAAGAATAAATTGGCTTTTTTTTTTTTTTTAAATAAGGAGTTTACCGACTCATGGGGGCAGTTAGACAAGTAAAGAGATCAAAGAATATGGTTGCATGTGCAGCTGAAAAGTACTGTGAGTGTGGGCATGCACAGGATCTAAGGGAGTGGGCACCACTTCAGACCAGGAGGGAACTCTGAAGGGGGAAGACAGGGACAGGGGGCAGACCCATGGCATGACCAGGTTTGTGTCTGAGGAGGGGTAATTTGGCTTCAGTGTGGAGAATGCCATGTGGCCAAGCAAGCCTGGCAGGCAGGGAGGCCAGCTGGAAAGATATAGTTGGGGGTTGGGAAGTTAGGGAATCAGGTTGACCTAAACTTGGGCAATGGCAGTGGGGATGGAGCAAAAAGGGATATATATTGCGAGTTCAGTTCACAAAGTCTTAGAAAGTGATGGAAAGGTGAAAAGTAAGAAAATTTAAAGATGTCTCCCAGATTACTATCTTGAGCACCTGGGTTGAGGCTGTGGATATTAGAACTTGGGAATATTTAAGGAGCTGTGTCTTAGTCTGTCACAGGGCTACTAATGCAAAGTATCAGAAATGGGTTGGCTTTTGTAATGGGGATTTTATTTAGGGTAAAAGCTTACAGTTCCAAGGCCATGAGGTGTCCAAATCAAGGCACCATTAGATGATTTCTCACCAAAGTCAGCTACTGGTGATCCTGGTGTCCTGTTACATGACAAAGATGGTGGCCAATCTCTGCCAAGGCCTCTGCCTTTCCCCCTCCAGAATATACCGTCTCCCGGAACTCAGCTGTGAGCTACCAGGCATAGGGCTTGTCTCCTTTTGGGCCACCTCTATCAGTTTCAGTGGCTCTACTTTCTTTCTGAGTTCAGCTGTGAGCTTTCAGGCATATGGCACATCTCTTCAGCTCCATTGGCCCAGCCTTTTGGGGGCTTTGTGCTTAAGTGTTGGCTGCGAGGGATCCTCACATCGTCTCCTTCACATAGCAGGAGCAAAAATGGCAGCTTCCTTTCTGTGTGTGTGTCTCACTCTTTCTGTGTCCCCTTTATGTAAGACTAGCAAGAGGGCAGAGACTCAACGTGAGTCTCATCTCATTGACTTAGTCCAATCAGAGACAATCTAATCTAAAGTGAATCTAATGTAATCAAAAGGTACTACATCTATAGGAATAGATTGGTTTAAGAACATAATCTTTTTGGGGGATTCACCAAATTTAAATTGTTGCAAGCTGCAAAGAACCTTAAAGGACTTCTTTTAGAAGTTAGAAATAGAGGTCCAGAAATCATGGGGTTTAACTAGGCAACCTAGGTAGGCAAAGGTCAGGGATAAGACTAAGTTTTAGTGTTTTGTTGGTTTGTTTTTCTTACTATACCAGCAGAGGGATCGGTACTGTAGATGTTGCTTAAAGCCATGAGAGTGGGTCACATCTCCAAGCTGATAGGAAACCAATGATGGAATTCAAAGGCCACCCAGATTTAGGGGCAGAAAGAGGTATGGGTAGAGAAAACAGTAGAAGCAGTGGTTAGGTGGAGAACTGGAATGAACAGCAGTGTGTCAGCTGGTAGAGGAATGAGTTATAAGGGGCAGGAGGAAGAGAACAGTAGTCAAGTGCTACAGATGCCAAGGGTGGTGCAAACCAGGAAAAGGTCTTTGAACTTAAAGGTAGAAGAAAATGGTTATTTTTAAGAGGTTGATTTATATAGAATGGCAGGGCAGAAATCTATGAGGAATGGGAAACATGATGAGAGAATCATGCCTGTCTTTATACAAGAGGAAAAAGAGTCAGTGAAGGTGGAAGGATTTGAAGCAACTGAAGATTGCAAGATTAAATATGGGGCCAAGTGGAGAGAGGGCCAAGGCTTAGAGATTGTACATGTGTCTGAATCATTAGCTCACTAGAGATATTGTTTATTGAGTGCTTACTCTGTCCCAAGCTCCATGCCTAAAACTTTGTATGCTTTACATCATTAGATTCTCACTACAGCCTATGAAGCAGGTACCATGTTTTAGTCCAGGTTGCAGCTGAGGAAAGGAAGATTTAAAGAGTTAAGGTAATTTGTCCAGGTCACATACCTACTAAGTACTTGGCAAGACTGGGCTTCAAACTCAAGCCACAATCACTGTGAAACCTGTGCTTATCACATAAAGGCATGTTGAGTTCCATAGCAGAGAGCACATGATTTGATAATGTCAGTGTTTCAGGGAAATTGAAAAAACAAGGCTGTATGCTAAACCAAGATATTCAGCGGTTGGCATTTGGGGTCTTTGTTGACAAGGGAATGTGCTAAGGAAACAGATGGAAAGAGTTAACATGACACTAAACATTGTAAATGTATGATCGTTTAGTCTTTTAGACTAGCATGGTTATGTGATTTTTTTTCCCTAATTGCTTTTAGTACCCAAAACTATTATGTAATGTTAGAATATTGCAGGAAAATGACTCAATTTTTTCTTAAAAGATTTATTTATTTATTTATTTCTCTCTCTCCCTTCCCCTCCCCCCACCCCGGTTGTCTGTTCTCTGTCTATTTGCTGCGTCTTGTTTCTTTGTCCGCTTCTGTTATCAGCGGCATGGGAATCTGTATCTCTTTTCTTGCTGCGTCATCTTGTTGTGTCAGCTCTCCGTGTGGGCGGCACCATTCCTGGGCAGGCTGCACTTTCTTTCGCGCTGGGTGGCTCTCTCCACGGGGCGCACTCCTTGCGCGTGGGGCTCTTCTATGCGGGGGACATCCCTGCGTGGCAGGGCACTCCTTGAGCACATCAGCACTGTGCATGGGCCAGCTCCACATGGGTCAAGGAGGCCTGGGGTTTGAACTGTGTACCTCCCATGTGATAGACGGACGCCCTAACCACTGGGCCAAGTCCGCCACCCCAAATGACTCAATTTTGTTTTTGATTTTTTAGTAAAAGACTGTACTACCACAGAACCGATACTACAGTTACAGAAATTAAAAATATCCAATATAAGGTATTTACCTTAACCAGAGTGGCAATAAACATCACACATGCACTGTACACACAGACACAGTCAGTACTGGCTCATGAGCTGTTACAAGTATGCCACAATATTGCAGGACGTTAATATGGGACGCTACAGGGGGGGGGTCAGTGTATATGGAGGCATGTGGGGGTGGTGGGGTAATTTTTCTATAAACCTAAAACTGCTCTAAAAACAAAGGTCATTATATATTAAAAAAAAAAAAAAACATGCCTGGTAAGCAGAGCCCATAACCTGCCATGGAGCCACATTCCTATTCTAAGTGATAACTATTTGTGTTCACTTTAAAATGACTTTGTGCCCTGCTGACAGCCTTTTTTCCCTTTGTCAGAAAGATCTGCCATAATACAAGTATTCTGGACCTAAAAGAGCAGATTTTTAGAAACTGTGGAGTATCAGGCAGGGGTGGGGTGGGCAGGGTTTGTATCTGAGATGGTATGAAGGTTAGACTGATATTGGAAGTCTTTTGACATTGTCCATATTCTGCTTAAAGGTAGGATTTTTGAAAACCTAACTGAGCACTTCGTTTTTAATTGTGTGTTTCAGGTACCTCACTGTGAACAGGGGTTAGAAATAGTAGTACCACATATTCCGAGGATTGTTGTGGGGGAGACACAGACAGCACATAGGGTAGGGGCTGGCACATAGTACGCGTGATGTGTCATTGCTAGGATTTTAAATTACAGTCTGTCAATTAATGGATTATTATAGAGATACCTCGCTCCTTCTACTGTGTCCTAGGCCTGGATAATTTCTGATGCTGTGTGGTCAACAGCCACTTCTAGGTCAAGCATTCTGCTTTAGACTTTGGAATAGTAAATAAAAAGGAGACTCCTTGAAATATCCCATTTTTTTAAGAGTGATCAAAGGAATTGAGTGTGCTGAAGGTGGATGGAAAAACAATTCTTAAAAGTATCAGAAAATGAATCTTTTTACAAAAATCATTCTTCCATTCATTCACCAACTACTTGTTGAATGCTAACACTGTATTAAATGTTGGAGATATACAGATGAATAAGATATCATTGTCTTGAAAGTGATCAGTACTAAAGAGAGGTGAGAGAATATAAATGTTGGCCTCCGCTGCGGCGCTGCAGGCAGGTTGCTGCAGGCGAGTCACTGCCGGGGATCGGGCCTACGCCACGGCCTGACCGGGGCGGCAGCGGGCGGCTCAAGGCTTGGTGGGGACGCGCGGTTCGATGGAGGAAAAACCACGGAGACGAGGTCTATGCGCAGGTCTGATTTTATTCGGGAAGTACATGGGGTTTTATAGTGTCATGGAGGCGGGGAGGTTGTGGGAGGGGCATGTCCGCGGGGCAGCTGAGGATTGGCTGCAGAGGCAAGGGCAGACCTGTGGTTTATGACGTAAGCCGTTGATGGCAGAGGGGGTTGTTTCCGAGGTTGTGCCGGGGCGGATACGGGATGAGGGCGGTTGAAATGAGGCGGGGAGAACAGTGATCGGCTGGGAGGGGGAAGATAACAGTGGCTGAGAGGAGGGGCAGAGGGAGGCAGCAGCACAAACTGCTGCTGAGAAGGGCCATAATACAGGGAGGTTACGAGGAACAGGCGGGCAAAGTGTAAGGAAGCGAAAGGCAGGGTGGGAGCAGGGGACATATAAATATACAATTCTAGTGCCATAAAGATCTTTTTAAAATTAATTTTAGTGGTGCGTGTGTAACTCAGTGGTTGAGTATAAGTACTCAGGATTTTTTTTAAATTTTAGCTTAACTTTTAAAATATAATATGATATCCTTAATGTTGAAAAGTGTCTAAATGATGCTATTAATCCACTGCCCATGGAGTGTTCTGAATAAATTTTCTTTTTAAGATTTATTTATTTCTCTCCCCATCCCCTGCCCCAGCTGGCTGCTCTCTGTGTCCATTTGCTGTGTGTTCTTCTCTGTCCACTTGCATTCCTGTCAACAGCACCAGGAACTGTGTCTCTTTTTGTTGCGTCATCTTGCTGCATCAGCACTCTGTGTGTGCAGCCCCACTCCTGGGCAGCCTGCACTTTTTTCACATGGGACGGCTCTCCTTACAGGGTGCACTTCTTGCACGTGGGGCTCCCCTATGCAGAGGACACCCCTGTATGGCATGGCACTCCTCGCATGCATCAGCACTGCACATGGACCAGTTTCACCACACAGGTCAGGAGACCCTGGGTTTGAACCTTGGACCTCCCATGTGGTAGGCGGATGCTCTATCCATTGAGCCAAATCCGCTTCCCTGAATGTATTTTCTACAAATGATGGTATATTTTTGCTAATGCATCCTTACATTCTCTGGTTTCTAATTGTGACCAAGGCATGCTCTTAAAAGATGGCTTGCTTAATGTCTAGTGACTCTAGAATTAAGGATATAAATCCTGTGACAACCAAAGAGACCCATGTGGGTCTAATGTAGACTTAACAGGTAGGACTGGATCTTCCACCAAATAAAAGATTGGCTCTTAGCCTAATGAGTGTAGATAGAATTCTATTGTGATTAAGATGTGAAACTGTAGAGTCATACTCCAACTCCCAGTTTTTTAAAGATTTTGTTATTTGTTTTCATGCTCCACTCCAATAGGACATTGTGCTTTTCACTGATAATAGTATCATTATCTATAATTGAAGATCATGATGCTAGATACCATACTAGGAACATATATTCATCATTGAATTAAATTTTAATTCTTATGTCTCTACAATGTGTACATTGTTACATTATAGATGAGGAACTTGAGATACAGTGATTCTTAAGAACCTTACCCAACATCAGATAGCTGTTAAGTGGCAGAGCATGATCTGAGCCCGGGCCTTTGACTGCAAAGTCTGTATTCTTGGTCCTGCAATGTACTGTCTTAGGTGTGGAGAGGCAGAATTCAAGTAGAGATCATATTTAGGATGTAACATTTTGCCATGGACTTCTTTAAATTCAGTCTACTCCATCTCTATCGCAGAGGTCATCCTCTTCAAGGATGAAGCATTCAGAAGAGTTGCACATAGAAAGGTGAAATGCAAAGAGATACCCAGCTCAACTAGCTGATCAGCCGTAATAGTTGGGGGAGGGAATATTGCAGAGAAGCGACCTTCATGTGATTTAGATTGTAGAGAGCACTGTGCAAGAGAGAGCTATTTTATTTTCCCTTGGACTTTGAGAGCTACATCATTATCATGGGGTGCTGCCTCCATAATCATTGCACATTTTGAAGAAAACTTGACAAGAATGTGTAATGAGCCATTTGAGCATCTCTTCAGTAAGGCATCCAAGGTATTGCCACAGGATCTCTAGTAGTTCATGGATCAGATATTTGAACAGATCACCCCTATGAAGATAACTGAAAATGCCAGATAATGTATTTTGTGAAAAGCCTTTTTAAATACATGAGTTAGCAAAGAAGTGAGAAATATTCAAGCCCAAAACTAAGTGAAGATGGTAGTCCAGAGATGTAAGCAAAATCCTAAAGCTGGCTTTTACCTTGAAGGCATTTGCCAAACACCCAAACTCTGATCACCAATTTTTAAAGCCTCAGGACAGACAAGTCCTACCCAAAGTGCTACATCTAAGAGAACAGAACCAGAACTAGGGTAAGGCAAGCAGAGGACCTAGGGTGCAAAATTTAAGGAGGCACTCATTTATGTGCCAGCTCTGTACTTGCCGAGTCCTGAGAAGTGAGTGCCTCCTTAGATTTTTTTTTTCTTCAGATGCTGGGGGCTGAGGATTGAACCTAGAACCTGATGCTCAACCACTGAGCCCTCATCAGCTTCCCTGAGATGTTTTTTTCTTGCTTGCTTTTGCTTGTTTTTGTTTGGTTTTAGGAGGCATTCTGAACTGAACCCTGATCTCCCATGTGGGAAGCAGGTGCTCAACCACTTGAGCCACATCCTTAGATTTTTGTGTCCTAGGCACCTCTCTTGCCTCATTCTGTCCCTGGTCCTAAGGAACATTCTTCCCCTGTAAAGCTGGGACCTTAGAGGATTATACCCTTATCATAAGGGTTAAATAAAAATGGCTCCTCTGACTGCAAGGGAAATTTCATTTGGTTCTGAGTGGAGGGAGGGTAAGAGGGGGAAAAAAATAAATCCCTGAGAATTAGAAACTCTCCAGGCTGGCTGTTGTGTGGTTCTATAGGCTGAATTTATACTTCTTGGGTGATGTGAAACACCCCAGGTGGGGAATTTATTTTCAGTCTTGAATTGATGGTTCTCCTTGGTACCTGACAGAAGCAAACACAAATCTTCTCTAGGGGGACCCACCTTGAGCCAAAATGTCAAAAAATTTTCATAAAGTTCCAAGGACAATGAGAGGATCACAATAAAAAATCTGAAATCCCACAAGAAAATAAGGCACTTTAAGAAGAGGTAACAAAAACAACAGACAACATTTCAAACCAACAAAGGGTTTAAGATATTAAAATTTTCAGCAATATAAAATGAACGTTTTTGTTTTAAAAAGGTGAGAGTATAATTAGAATTTAAAATTCAGTAGATAGTTTTAAGCAGATTAAACACAGCTGAAAAGAGAATTCATGAACTGAAAGATAAGGAAATAAATGGGACTGCATTTCTGAGAGACAGGGAGTATTTGAGACTAAGAGAAAATGGTTTAATAGGTATAATTGGGAAACCAATGGCTGAAGATTTTCAAGAACTAATGAAAGCTATCAATCCACAGATTCAAACAGGACAACAAAATCCAATCAGAATAAATAAAAATAATTCCCAATAGATACATCAGAGTGAAACTGCAGAACACCAGAGCTAAAGAGAAGCTCTTATGTGGCTATGGAAAAACACAGATTGCCTTCAAAGGAGCAGCAGTTGACTGAGCTTACTGATAAACAGAAGTCATGGAAGCCAGAGGACAGTTGAATTGCACCTCAGTGAACGAGAAAATTCCTTTCCACCCAGAATTCTGTATTCTGCAAAATTATCGTTCAAGAACAAGGATAAAATAAAGACATTTTTTAGACTAGCAAAACTCAGCACGTCACCAAATAAATCCTGATTAAAGAAATTCTAGAATGTACTTCAGGTAGAAGGAAAGTGATACCAGGTTGCAACAAGGAATGAAAAGGAATGAAAAACAAAGAAAATGGTAAATATTTAGTCTAAATAATATTGCTTGAACTTAAATAAATATATATAATTATAATGCTTAATTTAAAAAACTTTTATTGTAACATATATACAACATAACTACTTAATGTTTTTTTTAACAATGCCAATGATTAGATGGGAGGTTGTTAGTAATTTAAGTATTTGAAGTTGCATGTGTTATTCAGGAGGAAGGTAAAGATAACCAAAGACTGTGGTGAGTATGTATATTAGAATTTCCTGGATAAACACTAGTCTAAGAAATAGACTATGCAACTTCCAAACAGGTAGTAAGGGAAAAATAGAAGGCAAGAAAGGAAAGAAAAGAAAAATTTAAAAGGTGGGATACATTTTACAGAACAGCTCTGTGAAAATGACACCACTGGTAGATTGGAGACAAAAATTCCATGCTACTTATAAGTAGCTCTGTGCTACTTATAAGGTTTCCAGCCCATCTATAATGAGCGTCTTTGACGACAAAACAATGTACAATAATAGAACAACAAATCCCAGGTATGTGGTGCTTAACTGTCCCTTGCCTGGTGCTACCAGGCTGTATATGTAAGGGTTAACCCGCTTGGGGGAAACCAAGAGGAATGCTGAGGGATTGAGAAATGACATGTTGCCCATTGTTTGTGGCTCCAGGATCAAAATATACAATTATACGTGCCAAATAAATTCTAAACCTGTAAGGTAGGAAAAGAAGGTGGCTCTGACTGCAGGTGCCAGAAACATTAAATCACTTTCCCAGACAAGGTGCACCACTGTCAGTCTTGAATGCTGCAGGGTCCCCCAGTCTGGCATTTCCCCCCATATTAGACAATGTGCATTCACTGCAGGAGGCTCTGTTAAGCCTCTGTCTCCCAGACCTGCTGGCTCCTGGTGCCCGCCCGACACAGAGGTGCCTTTGTGAGTGTAATTACCTTTCCTGTATTAGAAATACTCTGTTTAGAGCTGTATTTGCAGGTACAACTAGAATAAGCAGGAATTAGCATGCGAAAGGGCCTTCCTTGCCCTGACTGCTTTATCGGAGCCATCCTTCAGGATTGCCTTTTTTCTCTTTGGATTGATTGAGCAGGTGTGAGCCATCCAAGAGGAAGAGCTTTAAAAGAAGAATAAAAGACATTGAAGATAGGTGTGTGTGTGTGTGTGTGTGTATATAATATACAAATCTTGTTGTGTTCTACCTTTTGACAACTTCATGCCAGCTGGAACTGCCAGAGTAAACTTGAGTGCATGATTCCAGCAGCTTGAGCGTTGATTAACGTTCTCTTGGGCTTTCAAAACAGTGTCCACATCAAAAAGGCATGAGAAGCAAAACAAATGATTCTTTTGCCAATGTGATGCTATGGCCAGTATGTACATGTTTCTAATTGGCCTGAGTCAATTGTGGACTACTAACTTGAAGTTAAGCGAGGCCTTCCCCTTAAAGATGCTTTCCCAGCTTTTATAGGATGGAGACTTTAAAATGAGTACAGAATCGGACTGGAGCCAGAGTTGATTATTAAACTAGGTATGAGTTTTGGTCCAAGTTCACATGTAGATTTCCCCAAGATGTCTTTCGTTTTTTCCTGACTCAAATGTTAGCAAGCCATTTATTTAGGAATAATAATTTCCCCTCTTCAAGATGAGAGAACTTTAGTGAATCGTAAGGAACTAGATGGTTCTGTTTTGCATTCACTAATATCACCAAGTGATCTTATCTTACTATGCATGCAAAGGAAATTCAGGGGCCACCAGGGAATGTCTTAGGACAAGCCTGCTTAGAGAATCAGTGAAAAAGACAGGAAAATGGAGGGATTTTCTTATATGGCAGGAACATTTAAAGATTTAATTTACATGGCACACACTTTGTCATTTATTAATTTTTTTTTAGTGGCCAGAGTAATTTTGTGTTGCTGACACAGACTCTAGTGCAACACAGAATGTTTCTCTTTAGTGTAACGTTATCTGTTCAGAATGGCTAATCTCAGTAAAAATTACACAGGGGCTAGTAAATTCAAGTCAAACAGGTTTATGTTGTGATGTGGGACTGGAGAATGGGTGTGCTCCACAACTTGGAGGATTTATCAAGGAATCTGGAAGAGAAATATTTTCACAGTTGGAATTTGAAAAGCCTTTTTTAACATCCTGCTTCCCTTTTCATTGTGCGGGAGCAACAGGTCAGGTATTGCCTAAGGCAGCCTTACAAATTAGCACCTGCCTTTGTGCCTGAAGACCTAAAGGAAACCGTGGGGAGGAGGAGGACAGAGAAATTTAATAAGTCTGTGTCTTTTTCTCCAACCTTTTGCAAAGCTAGCCTTCCCTGGGAATTGGGCTTTGATGCCTGGGGTGCAGGAGAGAGGCAGGATCTGCCTCCTGACTCCAGGGTTATTTGCTGGAGGGAGATGCCTGAGCAGGTGCGGGGCTGGGTCACCATGCAGGAGCCAGAGAAGCAGAACACAGACCTCCTGTCCCCAGTGGAGCCAGCCCTGTGGAATTTGTCCTGCAGCTGTCATTTCTGCAGGACTGTCACAGTCACCACCTCATTTAACCCTTAGCCTCCAGTGCCCGACCCCATGAAGAGGGTGACCTCTGGTGTTTTCTAACGGGTGAGGGAGGTTCAGAGCCTGATCTTTTGGAGCGCTGGTCACACAGGTGGACAGTGGCAGAGGGGAGAGCTATACTCGGTATTCTTGATGCCACGGTCAGTGGAATTCTGCATTTTAAGTGCTCTAACTTGCTGGCAAGGCTATTCTGCCTCTGGAGTAGGGTTGGTAGCTGTTGCACAACTTTTCTTTCTTCTATGACTTTTCCTTTTCTACTTTTTTCTCAGATAACGAGAAACCTACGATCTCTTAGATATTCTAGCATTTGTTCTAGTTTGCATAGATTATTTGGCCACATTTTCCAAGTCCTGGTAGTAAAAACAAAAAATACAGTACATTCCTAACCATGTTCCTTTTAGTGTTTCACCAAGCAGCTTGACCTTTTCTTCGTTTTTTTTTTTTCAGTTTAATTTGGCTTTTTGTTTGTTTTTGATAGTCATTTTTCTTAGCTGTCTAGAATTGTTTTCAACCATTTCTTGAATCACATCATATCTCTTAGGGAGGCTCTGGTTCCCACACTGATGCATGATTTATTGTCATGATTTCAGGAGTGGCCAGAGAGTCCTTCTTGGGAAAACAAGCTGCTTCTTACTCTGCCTCTTTTTCTTGACTCACAGTGTTATTTCTTATTTCAGAGCATGTCTTCCCATGGCTGCCTGATCATATTGAAGCCATGTACCATAAGATAGGCTAATTTCTTTCTTTTCCTTTTTCTAACTTTAATATTCCAATACAAGATTTTTCACTTTTTTCTCCTAGGTTCTTTTATATCCCCACAAAATAATAAAAAATAATGCAAAACAATAAGCAATGTTGGAAAAATTAAATGCTTGGTTTTTCTTTCTAATATATTTTTCCAAGAAACCTGTTAGTTTCCTTGCAGAAACCTGACTGCATATCCCAAAGCCTCTCTCTCTCTCATTCCAATTGTGGTTTTTCCTATGGGCTTTACAGAAGAACAGAATCACTTGTCATTGGGAACATGTGGTAGGCTCCCATTGACAGTCAAAGATTTTGTTGCATGTTTTGTAAATTAGGTCAGGCAGTATTTCCTGGTCCCTGGTCACTTACAACCTGAAATACGCAATAATGATCTAGGCAGATATGAGAGCTTGAAGTACCCTCATGGTGGAAAGAAAGCTACCAGGACTGAGAAAGTGTAGACATTGGGGAGCCATGTGGAATTCATTCTGTGCCTATTTTCTACTTAGAGACTCAGTGGAAAGGGTGGTATTTGGCATTTAAATGAAGGAAGAGGTGGTATTTAAGAAGTTGATGTTTCCCACTTAGCAATCATCAGAGAAAATGCAGAGTGACTGGTACCACCATACCACTCTGATTAGATGAATGCAGTATTGAGCAGCTTTTCCCCAGAGAATTCGAGCTGACCAGGGGAGGAGTCTGGAAAAGTCAAGTCTTCACACAGCTTTGACAAGGATGAGAATACCTGGGTGAATCCACAGGACAGCCAAGACCAAAGACGGTGGTAGAGTTTTTGAAACAACAACTTGAAAGGAAATATTAAGAACATAGTTAAGAAATGAAGGAGCTATAAGACTATACCTAGGGAAAAAAATGGTGGGGTAGGGAGGGGTGGTATATACCATGAATTGAAGAAGGAAAGGCATGTCCCTGAACCACACAACCGCGTTCATACATACTGCTGTTGAAGGAAATGCTTCAAAACATTTATGGGATTTGCAGTGGTTATCTTTGGCTGGTAAAAATTAGGAGCAATTTAAAATTGCAATAGTTTTCTCTTTTCCTATAATAAACATTTAATAATTTTATAATTGGGGTGGGGTTAGGTGCCCTGACAAAAAGAATGAGCAGAGTATAGAATGAAGTTTGGCTGTAAAATAGAAAAATTGGGGTATTGTATTAAAGGTAAAAACTAATAGATTTGTAGGAGGAAAAAATATGCCAACTTAAAAATTACTCCAACATGATTTGTTTTGAAAGTCAGTAAATGGTGATGTTTTTTACTTTCTTGACAGAGCTGGACAGGAAGAAGATTTAACAGATCTTAATTTGAGTTGGTTATTTGGTCTCTAATTTGAATATCTCCTAGACAGTATCTACATGTGGATAAATAGCTCCAGAACTTATAGGAAGGTTTGGAGGCAAGGTAGGAAAAAAGAAGAGCAAAAAAACACAAAAGGGTTGTACTATAGTAATGCCCTTACAGAGAAACTGCCACTTTAATTTAAAAACAAAACAAAACAAAACAAAACTAGTCAAAGGGCGAGGATTGGGTGCTATGTGGAGATATGGATGTTGTACTATACTTTTTCACTTTGTGCTGGGAAAGTGGAGAGATAGTGAGAGCCCTGAATATTGGATCTATTGCTGACCCTGTTGAGGCATGACTTTCAGTAACTGTGCCCTGAACATCAGTTTGCACAGGTATAAAATGAGAAGTTGGCCAGTGGTGGATTTTGTGGTTCTTATCTTCAATAAAGCATTTAATTTTTGTGTGGACAAGATATGGAAGTGTGGGCAGATTGGCAGTACATGAGGTGGATCTGTCCTGCCTTGAGTACATGTACTCAGAGCAGAGAGGGTGACATTGATCTTCGTCCCCGAGGCGTGCTTAGCACGCCCATGGGCAAGTTGACTGAAATAGCCTACATGACAGAATCCACATTCCAGGTATTTATTGCCCTTGGAAGGGTGGGCCACACTAGGATGAAATTTAATAGGATTAAACATAAAGTCCTGCCTTTGTAAATTTTTGAAGTCAACTAAATAGGTTACAGTAGAGCTGGGATGATAGTGGTTGGTATGAAAAAGACTAAGGGTTTTACTGCCCATGAGCCCAGTTTGACAGGAATGCGATGCAGGTGTCAGAAATGCAAAAGCTCAAGTAACAGATGTGTGGTGTTTGACAGATTGGAAACTAGTGTCAAACAAAAATACCAAGATCCAGCCTCACTAGACCTCCGTAAATACTGCTGGGCTTGGCAGGATCTGTTGAATCTGGATGGATTCATTATTTTCTTTTAGGAATCTTTAAGTTCGGTGGAAATTTTTAGGTATTAGAAGTCTGTGAAAGAAATGGTATTAAATCATTAAGTGTTGAAAAGAGGTGACTTCCTTCCCATCCAGCCTATCCCAAACACAATATATATCTTGTGGTTTTCATTATAGTGTTATTTCATATTTCTGCACAAACTCATCAATTCTTGGGGCCTCCCCATGGCATTATTTTGGCACCTGAAATTATCTGGTGAAGACTTTGCTGTAGGAACTAATTGTTCTACACACAGCTCTTAAATATGTCAGAATTATTGTAAATATTTTAAGGCTTTAGCATAAGCATTTATGGATGACTCATAAACCCTGTGGTGGTGGTAGTGGTGGGGAATATGTAAATAAACCTTAGGGGGGCTATGAACCCCTTGGAAAGGTATATGGTTTTATATGTGTGTATAATATTTTTTCTGGGAAAAAGTCCAAGACTTTCATCAGATTCTTAAAAAAAAAAAAATTAACAGAATAACTCTACACCCACTGCATATATAATTAACCTACTTCCTAGTGTGTAAACAATGAAGCATCCTTGCTGTCAATTGCCCATTTGCTGTCTAGACCATAGAGGAGATCCTTCTTGAAATGCCAGTTTTTTGCCTTTATTGGGGATTTACAAAGAACATCACAGGTGAGTTCCAAAAATGCTTCAATAGAAGTCTCACTATTGGAATAAATTAGAATGCCCTTCCTCATGCCACACATGAAAATTGGTTTTGTTTTTAAAAATAAAAATCAGATTTATTACTTGTAGAATTGGAGTTATTTTTTCTATTTGCCTTTCAACTTGTGAGTACAAATTTGGTCTTATCCAGGAATATTTTGTTCTGAGGTGAGTTCCAAAGAAGTTTGATCTTCTCAATGGGATATGTGTTTCATGTGGTTTTTCTTCCTTTTCAAACACACAGGGTGCCAAAGCATGCTTTCTGCGGGACATTCCTTTCTCGGCCATCTACTTCCCGTGCTATGCTCATGTGAAGGCTTCCTTTGCAAATGAAGACGGGCAGATTAGCCCAGGAAGCCTGCTCTTAGCTGGTGCTATAGCTGGTAAGTGTGCCTTCCAGAGCCCTGGTTCTGCCCCACCAGCCTTTCCCTCTGTGCCACTGCACTGCAAGTTTTTTGTTATTTTTAAGATTTATTTTATTTCTCCCCCTCTTGTTGTTTGTACTCACTGTCTACTCTCTGTCTGTTCATTATGTGTTCATCTTTTATTTTTAGGAGGCACTGGGACCTTCCATGTGGGAGGGAGGTGCCAAGTCATACCTCTACTCCCTGCTTTGTTGTGTCTCTCATTGTGTTTCCTTATTGTATCTCTTCATTGCATTATCTTATCAAGTCAGCTTGCCGTGCCAGCCCATCACATCAGCATGCTGTCTTGCTTGTTGTCTTTAGAGGGCACTGGGAATTGAACCTGGGACTTCCCGTGTGGTAGGTGGGCGCCCAGCTGCTTGAGCCACATCCACTTCCTCTGCTCATAGTTTTTAACAGACTACATATGAGTTTGCTGCAAATTTCTTTGAATAGCTACTGAAAAGAAAGGAAAAGAAACTAATCTTACTTCTGGCAGATTAGTGGACAAGCTTACTTTCTTAACGCTGGAAAAGGCTCAATTAATACATGGTTCTTTATGTGGTGTTGTTATCCAGTTCAAGTTGCATATCATTTCACAGTTTCACTTCATGGCTTAAGAATGATAACTGTTCAGCAAGAATTTTTTTTTTTATAATTTTGTGTCTTAAAAGTATCTAAACAAAACAGTACATAAAATCTTATCCTGAACCTAAACAATAGTTACTACCATTTAGATAAAAGAAATGTAATAGGACCAAAAACAGCTGAGGCCAGTTGGAGGTACGTGTTTCCTCCTGGCTGTGTAAGGTTATAGGAGCAGTTTCTCCATGTTAATTAAAACACAGATAGAAATAACTGCCTTTGTTTTTTTTCAGTACTACATTGAAAATATTGATAGGAAAAAATAAATATGAAGGTTGGCTTTTAAATTCCTAGAGAAAATTTGATTACAGCCACAGTATGGATCAGTTCATTCCTTGATACTTCTCCTTGTTTAGAGATTTTGAGAGCATAACCTGGATTAACTCTTCAGGTGGTGACACACATTTAAGGAGTTAAACTTCTTAATCAGATGCTTGGGTCTGAACTTCTTGATGCAGGTGTTCTTATCACATAAGTGGCTGTAGTCTTCACATATTTCCATAGTGTCTCTGAGCATTGTAAATATAATGAATTGTAAGCTTAAAAATGGTCAAAATGGCAAATTACATATATATATATGTTTATATATATAGTTAAAGGCATGTGCTATGAGTCAGACTTTCCACATTGAAGTTCCATCTTCCCACTTAGAACTGTGTGAACTGCATAAGTGTTTTAATCTCCTCTGCCCATTTTTATATCAATGCTACAGGTTACTCAGTTAACACAAGATAATAACTACAATAACAATATATCCCCTTCAGTGGTTACATTTTCCCCACCCCCATCCTTATTTTTGTTCATTCCTCAATCTTGAGGGATTTGGGTTAATGTCTGCTTCAGGCTGAGAAGTGGCATAGATATTATGGGGCAGAGGAATGGAATTGTTTTGCTTGCAATTGAAGGTAACTCCTTGCTTTTGTGATGACGCTGGTCATTGTTTTGTTAGTTGTCCAGTGCAGCCTGAAGATCTGGAGAGTAGGAGTTGTCTGCATACCTACCAGGTTTCAGGCAGCATAGAAACAATTTGAAGGCTCTAAGTCTCTGAGAAATAAATTTAACAATTAGGTTTAAAATTATAAGTTCAAATAAATGAATTAGAAGAATCATGATTAGGGGATTTATAAATGTGTATAACTGTGTTATATTGGGGAAATAGCTTTTCACATATTCCCAGATAGAGCCTCCCAAGGGGGTATTGATTTCATGTGGCTTGCCTCTCATGTCCAGACATCCCTAGGGCCCTCAGACTTATGTTTGTGGCTTTGTTTACTGTGGCAGTTTGTGAAGTCTGGCTGAGACCTGTGTAGGTGTAATCCAGAATGACCTCCTAACTCACTTTGAAATCTCTTAGCCATAAAAACTCTTATTTTATAATTTAATATTTCCCCCTTTTGGTTGTGCTGATTAACACTTGGTAATAATACTTTGGTGCCAGGAAGGGTCATCCCTGGGAGTCATGTCCCATGTTGAGGGGAAAGCAGTGAGTTTATTTTCTGTCCATTTTTTAAATCTATTTATGGGGATAATAATAGTCTTAGGCTCACCAAATTATTATGGATTATATATGGAAGGCTCTAAGAAAGTACTTGGTACACAAATGTTCAATAATATTAATTTTATTATATGTCATTTGAAACTTTATAAACATAGTTTTTTAATTGCCTCATACTTACCTAATCTCACTTGCAGAGTCATAAGTTTTCTTAAAAAATGTAAAAAGTAAATGGTATTATAAAAAGGCAACTTTATGCCTAAAGGCTTTTCCTCTATTTTGGGATCATTTTCTTTGGAGAAATAGATCCCCAGAAATGATTTTACTGGTTAAAAATATGATTGTTTTTAAGAGATTCCAAATTATTCTCAAAAGTTTGAGTTAGTTTACACCCCCATGTTGTTAATTTTATCCTATTTTTTTTCAGAGTTGTTTTCCAGATACCTCTGTATTAGTTATCTATTGCTGTACAACAAATTATTGCCAAGTTTATCAACTTAAAACAACCAGCATTTATTATTCCATATCTCACAGTTCCTATCAGTCAGGAGAGCTTAGCTGGTGTCTCAGGCTCCAGGTCTCTCATGAAGTTGCAGTCAAAATATCATTCAGGCTTCTAGAAAGCTTGACTGTGTTTGGATGATCCACTTTCCAAATGGCTCAAACACTTGGCTGTTGGCAAGAGGCTTCAGTTCCTTGCCATGTGGACCATTCCATAGGGCTGCTTGAGTGACCACAGGACAAGGCAGTTGACTTCTCCCAGAGCAAGAGCCAAGAGAAAGAAAACAAGGCAGAACCCATGGTGCCTTTTACAACCTAGCCTCATAAGTCATGCTCCTTCATCTCCATGCTCTCCTGTTGGTTACATACACCAGCCCTGTTTAATGTAGGAGAGGATGATACAGAGCCATGATTACCGGGAGATGAAGATCATTGAGGACCATTTTAGAAGCTAACTGCCACACTTATATTTTTCTTTCATTTTATTGTGCATCTTCCCAGCCTTAGCCCTCCTTGTTGGATGGGAAAATAAAGATACAGTTTGTCATATTGGCTTTTCTTCAAAGAGCAGATCCACTATAAAACTCTATGGTACTATATATTTCACAACTCTGTTTAACCTATGTAATAAGAACTAAGCTGCTTTCTTAATTTCATAGCACATATCAGCAGCCAATAGCAAGCATCACACTGCTATTCACATTAAAATTAGGGATACAAGAAGGGATACAGTCCTTATTGTTCAGTCTTCTTTTGGAGTTTCAAGTAAAAAGAATGAATATTAGAAAGGAAGAAATGAAGTTATCATTATTAGCAAGTGCTTATTTACATGAAAATCCAAATTAAAATACCAAAACATAGAATTAATATTGATAATGTTTTTCATGATAATATAAACCTAAAAATCTATATCATTGATACACAGTTACCTGATGTAAAGTGAGGAAGCAGAACAGCCACTTGCTGAATGTAGAACATTGCTAGCATGCCTGATCCAAGAGCTGACCAACAAAATGGGCATGTTGGAAAGGGTAAGAAGAAATTTGTTCAGAAGTTTGCCTAGTGAGACTCGGCATGAAAATGCACCAAACCTGCATATGGGCTTTTGAGTGAGTGGAAGACAGATTAGGTCTCCATATTCCTCCTGGGATACCAGTAAGAACAAAGGTATGTTCTGGGGAGAGACACATTGATAGAGTATACTGAGAACCTCAAGAAGTTTATCCAAGGACAAAAGTGATTGGTTTTGCCACCAAGAAAAAGTAGAAAAGCTTGTTTCAAAACTACAATAAATAGTAGTTGACCACTCTCTTATTTATTATAAGACAGAAATGTCTTGTGACTATTTTGTGTGTATCATATTTAAATTAATCTCTTACACAGAAAAAATATATATATATATTATTGAGCAATTCTATTATAAATGGATGGATCTGTGAGTAAATGAATATGATCCTGCTTTCTATGTTTATATGGTAATTTCCATTATCCAGTAAGCATTATCTCTCCTTTTCTTAGTCTAAGAATTTGATTAGACAAAGTTAGATTGCTTTAAGTAATCGGCAACTTTTTAGCAGAGATAGTTGGTGGCATCTCAAAACCTGGAGAATATTAATTTTTAAGGTGTATCTATCTAGTTATAAACTGGGAATATCAATAAAAACTAGGAATGTCTACTCCATTATTTCACAGGAGTAGAACAAAACTAACCTATATTTGAATTCATGTTCATTAGCTGAAGTGCTCGGCATATCAAAAGGTGAGTATTATGCTAAAACAGGGACCTTGGGATTAAGAAATCAAATTATAATTCCCCTAATTAATGTTGCTTTTTAATTAATGAAAGGCATTTCAATATGGCCAGTTTATGGATAATAGCAAATAAAGGATATCCAGTACTTCTCAAATTTTACAGAGTGCTCTGTCATATCAGATTATTTTAATTGTCGGAATGATAAAATATAGGAACAAGTCAAACTGGTGATAGTCTTGCCTTTGAATTCGTTCACTTAAACTATATTGTAATTCAGGAGTATCTTTCAAAGCTGTTCAGTACCAAATAGAGATGTGTTGGAAGTGGGTGACTGATAATGGTGCTTTTGCAAACAGAAGGGGTAAGTTAGAAGAGAAGTACTATTGGCCCAAATTTGTTAATTGTGTGGACATAAAGCCTAAGATAATTTAAAAACAAATCTTGGATCCTTAAAATGACAAAGTGAGGGAGAGATTGAATCAAAGTAGTAAACTGATGATACTCATCCATCCCTTTTTTCCAAAATACCTTAAGATGTCAGAAAATGCAATTTTTAAAAATCCTTATTGGCACTAAAAACTGTTAGCACCTGGCCCCCAGCAGACTAAAACTCTGAGGATTACTAACAAATAGGAAACAGAACCATACTGACTGAAAGAAGATGCCACAGCCCAAAACACCGGCAGGAGAACTACTTTAGTTAAGAGCAGAACCAGAGAATTTTAACTTCTGAGGGAACAGTAGAAGGACTGGAGTGGGGTGGGGGTACATGGAGGTTTTTGGGTCAGTCATGAACAGGAATCAAAAAACCACATTTGCTGCAGGGAGGCCAGGCTTGGCCTCCTCTTATATATATATATATATTTTTTTTTTTTTTCTTTTTTTGCATTAATCAAATTTTCCATTTTAACCTTTTTTAACTGTACAGTTTAGTGACATCAATTACATGCATAATGTTGTGTAGTCATCACCGTTATCTATTTCCAAAACTTTCCACTACCCCAAACAGAAACTGAAACCTTTAAGCAATAACACCCCATTCCCACTCTCACCCCCTTCCTGCTTCAGGCAACACTTGTCTACAGGCTAAAAGCCTAGAACTGTGTTCTACAGAAAGAGGCCACTTGCTTGGGGAGGGCAAGTGTAAGGAAATGAAAAGAGCAGGGCAGGGCTTAAGGTTATGCCAGACATCTACAGAAAAAAAAATCCATTAATGGCAGCTCTGCCCAAGAAGAAAATAAAATAAAATCTTCTACCTCCAGAGTGAAGCTCTCCTCATTTCAGCCATGCCAGCCTGTGTTAGCCCCTCACCCAGATGAGACCTTACCCATTTCACAAAGCCCCTAGAAATGGGAGAGGCATGTGAGTGAAATGGACCTAGAGCATAGTAGATTAGCCCCAACATCTGCATGTAGTATACTAATCAACTTCTTCTTTAAACTTGAATATCAGTAGACAGCTAAGGCCCTTAGACATGAAGGAACATCAAGGTGAGTGTACAGAAAAAATTACAGAGAAAGCAGGCAGTTCACAGAAAAGAAGGGAACTTTTAAGAACTATAATTTGGGTCCTCAGAGAGATTGGAAAGGAACAATCAGTAAGTTCTTGAAAATTAAGAAAAGGATTGCCTACTTAGTACCTCAAAAAAATTAAAAAAAAAACATAAAATCTATGAGTACATCCAAAATAATTATTGATATTGGTATATGCATTATACAGAAAGGGTTATTGGGAGGCAGATAAAGGAAGGGAAGGGCAAAAGTGTACGTGTGCAAGAATTCTTACTTTGCTGGAGAAAGATATAAATGCTAACTAGATGTATACATTGTAAATAGACACCCATGTAATAATATATTTAATATTTAAATAAATGGATTTAATCAGGAAAAGGGAAGGTCAAAAGTGAACCAACAAGAAGCAGAGAAAATAGAATATAGGATACCAGACACCAGTCTAATAGCTATAATAAATGTGAATGGGTTCAAGCCCTCTGCTGGGGATTGGTGGGGGAAGGACACCTTGAGACTAGTTTTGAAAGGTAATCTAGCTCTATGAAGCTTAAGAAAACAGTGACATAGAAAGATTGAAAGAACAGATTGAAAAATAGGTACTAGGCAATGCCAACAGAGATTAAGTGTAGCAATAGTAAGGTCAGATTAAATGGAATTCTTTGTTTAGAAAGAATATTCAGAAGGACAGGGAGGGAGGGGTGTTACATATTTATTAAAGATAATCCACTAAGGAGAAGTTGTCATCAAACTCTATTAACAACATAATACTGTCTTTAAAAAGCTAAACTCTTAAAAGTATGAAGAGGGAGGCAGCTGTGGCTCAATCAGTTGGGCTCCTGTCTACCATATGGGAGGCCCTGGGTTCACGTCCCTGGGCCTCCTTGTGAAGGCAGCTCGCCCGCAAGCGCTGCGGAGCACCGAAGAATGCACAGCAAATGGACACGGAGAGCAGACAGCAAGAAAAAAGCCACGGTGCGGGGTGGGAGGGGGGGGAATTAAATAAATAAATCTTTTTTTTTAAAAAAAACAAAGTATGAAGGGAACTTTTCATACTTTTTCATTCCTAATGAGAAACTTTATCACATTTTCTCTTAGAAGCTGACATATCAGATGATATAGATAAGGATGCAAAGGAGATTTGGAAAGCTCTTATCCAAAATAACAATGAATACGTTAACCTTTATATCTAATAAACTATTTGCTATGAATAATAATGGGATTTATGGAAATGGATGATGAATGATGACCCAAAGCTGTTATTTTGCTGGTTGTGTTTTCTTGTGTTGTTAGTGATCTACTCTCCATTTGCTGGCCTTCCCTGAAGGGAAACAATCATTGTGTTGGCTGGAGAACATCCCAAATTGTTCCTGTCACAAAGGTGTAGATAACAAGGTGTCTCTGCTTTTGGTTCGTCTGTACAGATGGTCACCTGCCATCCATTCTCTTATTACCTCGAAGAAGCCCCCCGCTTTCCTTGTCTCCTCTAGCTCTCCCTTCTTTAAAATAGAAAACTCAGACCCCTTGATCAGCCTTGCCCTGCCATTGGGAAGCTAGGAGAGACCAGGCAAACTCGCTGGAAACTTTATCCAGCGCTGTCCCTGAAAAACAACAGATCTCAGAAAGCCAAGCTCTCTCCAGCCTGATAATCTCCAAGTTAATCACCCACACCAGAAATCTCCTGTCCACTGGTATATCCACAGTTTCTTCTAGGTCCTGGCATGTATCTGCTTAGAGACGGGGGCTGGGAATGGAGACGATGGGGTCGGGGTCAGGTTCAGTTTGCCGTATTTCCAGCAGTCCCCACACCAACCAGTTTTTCCAGACAATTTACTAAGTATCTTACACATTTCTTTTGGCATTTTTATTCCACTAAACTAGTTAGTATCTTTCTTAATCTTTCCCCCCACCCCAAAATTGTTGTCTTCTCTTTTTTTCATAACAGGGAAATGTTTATGAAAACTATCCTAACTAAAGGAAACTCTTTTGCCCATTTTATTGATTGTATTTCTCTCACATTCACACTGACATGCCATAAATAATTTATTTCCCCATATTTTCAAACTCCGATGTTGTGAGGAGGCTCTTATTGCATTTCTAAAGCAGACTCTTGCTAAACTCTTTCTAAACCAGGAAGTAAAACAAAATTGGTGGTGTGAACACAGTGGGTTTCTAAGCATTTTTCATGTTTCCTTCCATTATGTTGGAGGATAAATTCCTGGCTCCAAGTTAAAATAATTCCTCCAAGCTAATAGGAAATCTAATATGACTTACCCAGTGAAGTGTTGGATAGAAAGTGAGCTTTTTGCAACCAAAATTGTGATGCATTTTATAAAAACTGCTACTTAGCATTACTGTTTGAGGAGCTAGGTAAAGGTGAAAGAGAAAGAGATACTACTTCGTAATATAAATGTAAGTCTTGTAGTATGCAATTTGCACACGCATGCATACACACTCTATAACTTTAAAGCTGTCTGTTAGAAGGATGAGATGTAGTTGTGAGCCAGACCATGTTGGTTTGGACAGAAATTCTTACAGAATTATTAAGCCTTAAAAAAAGCAAAGGAGATTTATGCATCTGCATTTGACCAATTTGGTTTGGAATAGGTTCATAATGGAAAAGTAATAAAACCATAAGAGACAGTGTCTTCTGAGTACAGTCTCGCTTTTAAAAAATCTAAATATGGGCTGCCCCATTTTGGATAAAACAACTGTAGAAAAATTTCCCATTGGTAATTTGGGGTCATTTTTGTTTTTGTTGTGGAATTTTTCCTCAATTATCAGCCAATGTAAATGTTAAGCTTTCTGTCAAATATTTTGCTGGAGACGTCAGTCTTAGGAAAAGGGAATCCTAAAGTGTTATCAGCGGAAGTCTCCTTCTCCCACCCTCAGCTGCTCCCCTAGGTGGACCTAGAGAAGTAGGAAGCAGGAGGTAGTTGAATGTGTGAGAGAAAGCACCTCCCGGGACGCCAGCAGCCACAGAGAGGCATGAAGAGGAAACACATAACGAGCTTCACCTCTGAAATTTCGGACCTAATAACTTGGCAAATAAGCTTCTGATTTCAACAGGAAAGCAAGTAAATTAAATAAAACCACATTTTCCATTTATTCTCAACTGCTTAAAGTAATGGTATTGATAAATAATTCCAATTACTACAACTCTTTCAGCATAGGAAGGTTGGAGGATTTGGGACGGCAGAGGTGTAAGTATGTCGAGCCTCCGTCACTACAGGCAAGCTATGCTGCGCTTCCCATGTAGGGCAGTGAAGTCGGCATCCCATTTCTTTTGATTCTTAACTTTCTTTCCACGACCAGCAATTCAAAGCACAGTTATTTTTATATAGTGCAAATGTGACCATACTGAGATGGTATTGTGTCTCTCCTGCAGGTATGCCTGCGGCATCTTTAGTGACCCCTGCTGATGTTATCAAGACGAGATTACAGGTGGCTGCCCGGGCTGGCCAAACCACTTACAGCGGAGTTATAGACTGCTTTAGAAAGATACTGCGGGAGGAAGGTCCAAAAGCTTTGTGGAAAGGAGCTGGTGGTATGGAAATAATTTGTTCTTAACTAACCATTTGGTATCAGATAAATTTTTTAAAAATCTAATTATATTTATTTCCCCTTCTTTTCAAAGCTCGTGTGTTTCGATCCTCACCCCAGTTTGGGGTAACTTTACTGACTTATGAATTGCTACAGCGATGGTTCTACATTGATTTTGGGGGAGTGTAAGTATTGCTTCATCTCTGAATTTCTGCTCCTTCTGATACTCATTTGTCATGAGAAAGATGCATCAGTCCATTTCTTACAATGCCATAGAAAATATTGATGAAACTGTCAGAGTCACGTTAAGCTCTATTCAGAGAGAAACATACACGTAACTAGACCTGAAAAGTGCCTTTATTTTGCATGTTTTAACAGTTTTTGAAAATTGTGTTTACTAAGTTAAAAAAAATAATAAAACAAAAACAAAACTCAGACTCTCCCTCTACATTCTCTTCTTTCAGAAAACCCATGGGTTCAGAGCCACTTCCTAAATCCAGGATCGTACTGCCTGCTCCCAATCCTGATCATGTCGGGGGCTACAGATTGGCCGTTGCAACATTTGCAGGGATTGAAAACAAATTTGGACTTTACCTACCTCTCTTCAAGCCGTCAGCATCTACCTCAAAAGTTACCAGTGGAATGCCATAGCAGGACCGACCCCAGGACATGGCTGTAGCTTTGTTGTTACTGCAGTAAAGAATGCTGTATCTTGGATTGAAGCAACATTTTATTCTTTTTACTTCCAAGTCTTGTTTAAATTCAAAATTAGGCTTTTTATGAAGGGAAAACCTTCAGTTTTTGTGTGCTTTCTTAACCTGATCATTGTGAAATTATTAATAAATATTATTTGGGCCTCAGCCCACAAACCTTTGTTTATATCTGACATTTGCTAGGGTTTGGTCAACATTAAAATCATTTGGGAGATGGTACAAGTATGAATAGAAATTAGGGCTTTTCTCCTTGGGCTGGGAATATAGTTCCGGAGAGGCTTGTGAAAAGCAAATCATGGTGCTCGGAGCAAAGTGTTTTGTGTGTGTTTAAACTGGAAGTAAACTGGGTGCATATTTATAAAAGTCAAAAACATTGAAGAAATGAAAAAAATTATCAGAAATAGCCCAGCTTCACATTTTAAACATGCTGTCTCTGGATTATATTATGAAGCTTTTATGTGAAACATGGTTTTTTTTGTAATGGAAACCACATTGAAGATGTTTAGTAATCATACTCTTGTCTGTTACTGGTACCAAGACTACCAAGGGAAGTCTGCACTTCAGGGAAGTACTTTTGGCATTTTATCATATGGACAAAGAAACTCTGAGGCATCGCACTGCTCCTGGATACACTAATCTTGGATAACTGTCTAATGCACTTATGCTGATTCCTGCTGCTCCAATAAATACTGTAGAAAAACACATGTACTCTCTGGACGGTACCTGCACAAATCTCCACCCGACCCTTGTAGTTGGCACCCACTTGCTTTTAAAAGCTACTTTATCTTAAATCATGTCTAAGACAAATATATTCTAATTCAGATTTTTATTTAATTTGTGCTGCCTTGCATAATGTTCAGACTCAATGTGTTTGTGAAGGTGGAAATAAACAATTTTTAAAGCCATTCAATTGTGTGTCCTTGTGCATGACATGTATTGATGACTGCAGTAATGGTCATTGGATTATATATGTTTCATCCTGAGGGGGATATATTTGTATTGGCATCTTATGTATCTTCATGATTTTTCAAGGTAATGTGAGTACCTCGTTTTCATTATACCATGGTTCAGAGTGAAGAGAAACTAACCGTAGGTAAGCAAAAAAGCTAGCAAACTGGCACTTTTGTCTTAGTCATCCCAGTACTTGCAGCAGTTTCTTATAAGAATTAATAGTAAAGTTTCCATGGAAGTCGGGCATGAAAACTGGTATGAAATCAGTTGTAATTTCTAATCTTTTCTGACTCTTGCTCATACTAAAACCATATACCATATGGATATGGTTTTTGCTGATATTTGTGCTATAAATATTTGGGGAAAGAAGCTAGTCTTGGCCAGAATGTGAGCCTTTCTTAAACTGTGATTATGCTACAGAAGAGGGCTAGTGATTAATATATTGATAGTTGGTGTGAATATTCTGAGTCTCCAGAATTTCCCTGCCTAGGAGAGAACCATTATTACGTCTCCATGTTGCTATAGGTCAATAAGAGACTGAAAGTTAAAAAGTTCAAAATTGGAAAAATGTCAACACCTTCCATAAGTCTCTTAAGGGAACAAAAGTTTTACCTTCAGCAGAAATGGGACATGGCTCCTGTCACGTTTATTTGGCAAACCAAAGTGAAAACCCCTTCCCTTCCACCCTCACCCCAACCCCCACCTAATGTGTTAAATGGCAGAAACCTCTGAACTATAAACAATTATCTGTATTTTTTCAAAGACCAGAGTCACAAAGATCCAAATATGTCTTAGAATTTGAATGGAATTATAATAAAGCACACTCCAGCTTTGGTTTTTTGAGTGTGGAGAAAACTCATGGAGTCTGTATCTTTGTGTTCCTTTTCTTCACTGGCTTGAAATATAAAGATCACCTCGTCAGGCTAAGAACAGTGACCCAAATCACTGGCTGCTTCCTAGAGAGCTATTGTATTTGATGAGAGCATCTTGTCTTCACTTACACTTCGCCCATAGTGGAGGGCAATTCTCTTTAGAAAATAAGAAAGCTGAGGCACCTGGAAGCCAGTAGAGAGAGTCACACGTCTGTGTTCCCTTAAAATCCTTGGATTTTTCTGTTGGGGGAGGAGAGAAGGCTGTGACTTGAGATACTTTGGAGGAAGCTAATTTCCATCTTGAGTTCTGCTCCGTGGGTGACATGCCTGTGACATCCCTTGAATAGGGCTGCAATCACCCTGTGGTGAAAACCACGGAAAATTTGTTCTGGGTTTTCCTTCTTCCTGAAGTGACAGCACAACACGTCAGTGGTGTGGCTGCTGTTCCCGCATTCAGTCATTGCCCTCAACACGGAGGACGTGTAACCCCTGCATGCTGGCCTGCCCGCCAAGGCGACCAGCCCTCACTGTGCTGACAGCCCTGGAGTCTCTAAGCTCTGCCCTTGGACTGGGGGCTGGGGTGGGGGAGCTTGACTTGAGTAGCAGTCTTTTTTTCAAGGAGGGGAAAAAATGTAAAGTTGACCACAAAAGGAACACACTGATTCTTGGGTTCCAGTCGTGGCTGGGTTTCTTGAGGCTGGGTGGCACGCTGTCGCCAGGCTCATGCTACACCTCATAACCCACAACCATTTGCTGAGTTCCCTGGGGTCGCCTTAAGCCCAGCAGCCAGCGTTGCACAGGGGAAAATAAGAATTCTGGCACAGAAAGGAATCATTTAAGTGCTTATTGCATTTCAAGCTTCAGTTTTTACTTAGCTAAAATATTTACCATTGCTGGAAAACAATGTTTAAAATTTTTGCTTATATGTTATTTAATGGTGTGGCCTATGTAAACCTCAGGATGCTTACATTTTGACAGTCTTCTGGAAATGTTTAACAGCACATAACTCAGTGAGCAGGGAATAAAAACAGGAACAAATTGTGCTTGAAACTGTTTGTAACCTACTCTGACTAGGTATTAAACAAGTCACATTGGAATTCTTCAGGTGGAGGGAGGGAAATCTTCAATAATGGAATGTGACAAATCCTGTCTTATGGCCCCATTTATCACCCTTCTAGAGAATCTCTTCCTAAACGTTATCTTTTGCTTTCTACCACAGAAGCCATACTTGTGGGGATGAATTTGTATCCTTACCACTGAGCAAAATCCCATTTTAAATTCATGGTAATCAAATGCTTTCAGGATGTGGATTTTTCCAAAGACTTTGAAAAGATAGGTTCCCTGGTCAGAGCAGTGAAATGTTTTCCATAAATGGCACTGCCCCTTTTATTTTACCTTTTGTGAATAACCCGGCTCTCATTGGAAGTTCTCCTTTCAACGTTAATGAAGACCACAGGGAGTTCACTACCTTATTTTAAAGCTCGAGGTATCAAAAAGTATTGTCACCTATCTTTTAATCCAGTGGCAGCCTTCAGTTAAAAGTCTAGACTGGGTACCTTAAGGGTTGAGACTGTCTGATCCTCATTCCATAATGCCTGGAACTTGGAAGGCTTTTAGATATTTCAAGGACAGATGGATGGATGGACAGAGGCTTTTAGATATTTCGAGGACAGATGGATGGATGGACAGACAGACAGTTAGGTGGGTGGATAGAGAATAGAACGAAGGATGAATGCGTTTTTGAGAAATGTATTTTTTTCCTAAGAGTAATTTCCATTATTTTCCTACTTTACAGGCCTTTTCTGTTGCTGGAATTAAAACCACAACTGCAAAGAATCACTGCCTTATTTATAGGTCACTTACTTTAGACGTTAAAAATCTTTTATTAAAGGAAACAGCTATTTAACATGGGTTTTAATTGGTTGGTAACTTTGAGCAGGGACTGTCATAGAAAATATAAGATATTTACATTCCCTTGTTATTGTTAAAAATAAATCTTTAAAAAACCACCTCCTTTGATATTAGTTTTATGTTAGGGTTGAGCTGTTTCATCAAAATTGTTTTTCTTATCAATGACTGCATTGTTTACAACTCCTTCTCTCTGTTCTTCTCACTGACTGACTTTTATGTGTCCTCAGAAGCACAGAAGTACGTTTCTCTTTAGAAGCTGCTCAGGACAACGGGAACTCTCAGAAAGGTTTGTTTTTAACTAACGCATTAATTGACTCCAAAGAGTCCAAATGGAATACTCTGCTTTCATCTGCTGGGGTAACCTAATAAAATAATGTTGTTTATTTTTAGATTCCTGGCTGTTAAGGGGGTTTTGCTCAAGGCAAAACCACAGTCCCCTCGAATAACTTCAGGAGGAAAGTTAAGAAGACACATAATTGTATTGTCTGAGGCACACCCACCCCAGCACACTGGTCCGGCCACCAAGGCTCTGGTGCCACCATTGCTTTGATTCTTTTGGACAGGGCCTCTGCCCCTTCTGAGGATGCTTGACTTTGCACACAGGCAATTCTTCAGATAATTTAAAAATGGACTCAGGCTATCGGAAAAGACTTGTGCAAGTAGGCAAATAGTCTGTCCTACAAGGTGGGAAAAGGGAATTATAGTTTAATTTAAATAGGCTGGCTAAAACACTCTTCTTTACCTCTCATCACCCCTTCTCACCATCCTTAGCCACTTATCCCAGCTCTTGTTCTGGTCTATTACTGAGTTGCTTTCAAATTTCAAAGTAATTCTGCCTCCACCACACAGTTCTTTTGAAAAGAATCGTTAAATATGAGGTGTTAGGTGCCAGGCATGTTCTCATTTCAGTCTCCCCACCTTGAGATAGGTATTTTTTCCTGTGTTACAGATGAGGAAACCAAGACTCAAAGAGTTTAATAATTTTGCCCAAAGACCTCAGCTAGCAAGTAAGGGAGCTAGGATTCAAACCCACATCTGACGGGATCCCAAGCCCTGTTCTCTCCCTACGTGTGTGTGTGTGTGTGTGTGCGCATGTTTAACAAAATTCAATACAGAAAGTTCTTGGGATAGTCTTTGTCCAGGACTAGTCCCCAGTTCTCAGTATCACCTGTTATCATCACATGTATAGAGTAGAAGGCCAGGGCCATCTCTGATTCCTTACTGCGTTAAGTGCATTTGCTGTCTCAAAGAATTTCAGAGCCAAAAGACCAGGTCAATCCTGAAAAGCCTTTTGAGGTTCCTCTCAAATGATTTTTACAGCCTACTAAAGTAAGTAGAGAGAGGACTAAAGTAAACTTGAAGCATTTGCCCCACGGGTTTAAAATGGGAAGGTAATGTGGAAAAAGCAGAGGTAAATTTACAAACTGTTACAATGCTATGTGATATGATATGAACTGAATTGGACCATTTAAAAAATCTCTACTATAATTAGAAAATGCCATTCTTCAACAAATTTGGAAATAATGGAAAACCAAATTAAAAGTAAATATCTATGGGTATTTGGCCTCAAAGCGTGTCTGGTGGAAATGGAGACAGTTTACAGTGTGTGGGATTTGCTGGAATTACTTTTGGACATGAAATCTCCGTCACCACTAATGTTAGAAAAGTCTTACTGTATTCCCAACGAATTTTCTGCTACCCCTATAGTTAAAAGAGAGAATATCTACTCCTGGATTTTTCAGCCCCTCCCCCATTCTTCCATAAATGAAAGCAGATTACTGACTGACACACCAAAAATATGTAGCATTTTCTTCTTGAGCAAAAGAAAAAAAAACTAAAATGTCATCTACACATTCCTTCCTCAAAAGAATGCTGCATTCAGAGTAGGGATTTTTGTTTTGAAGCAAAATTTACCTACATAAGTTCTGAGTCTAAAGATAGGCATTTATCAGTTTAAGACTTTATGTCTCCTGACAATTAGCTACTATATGTCAGAGGCTGCTTTTTATAATTTCTTCATTTAGACTAGCTCCAGTGTTGTAAAGGCTTACATTCTGTTAGAGTAAAATCAGAAAAATGAAAATTTGGGATGAAGAAAAATGAGGTGTTTATTTTTTTTTCTTCTGAAGATTCAAGTGAATTGACTGACAATGTTTATTGAACTTATTATTATGGAAAGCAGAGCTTTCTCCACACACTCAGCCTCACCTTTACCTGCCCCACTATGCAGTGTATGTATCTCATTCCTCTTAATTGAAGAAGTCGCTCACACTTAATCTGGAACTTCAACCCTGTGACACTATTTATAAAGTTGATTCTATCTTTCCTTCCTTCTCTCCTCCTTCCCTTCCTTCAGTCCCTCCTCTTACCCCCCCCCCCCCCCCTTTCTTTTGCTTGCTTTCTTTTTTAAAAATAGTTTGGCTGCATGAGAGTAAATGAAGAGAAACTATCCATTCTGTCTCTTTTTATTACTTAAAGTTAAGCATAGCATCCTTTCCTTTTACTCAGTTCAGAAAGTTTCCTGTTTTGTTTGTTTGTGTATGTGTTTTTTTTAATACTTAAGTCTTCTAACACCACACATATCTGGTTATTAAAAACTGCAATAATGGCTTCTGGCAGGAGTTGGACTTAAGGGATAAACTCTTCTTTTTTTTTAAACCTGTTTAAAATAAATTTCAAAAAGAACCCATAAAAATGTATCATCAAAGCCCAGAAGTAAATATTAAATAAATGCTTTGGCCTCTATAGTGACTACTATATACTGAACTGTATTTTACATTTTTCTGCCTTAAAAATTATACCTATGGGGGATTTCAACTTCTGACCAAGATGGAATATTAAGGAAAATTAGAAAATGGTTCAAAATATGTAATACAATAGTTTTCAGACATTATATATCAGGCAACGTGGGCTATGGACTGTGAGAGAAGAGAAACAAGTGAGGTGAGCCTTATCATTGTGCTAGCTCACTGCCTGGAGGAAGTTTCCAGCCACAGGACAAGGAAGGGGAACCCATGCAGACCAGCAGTATCCCCAAATTGAAAGGATGGAGATAGAGGTCAAGGAGACCAAGATAGCTAGAATATATAGGACAAAGTACTGAGCAGAAGGGAGCAGCTCCAAGAAAGTCCTCAAGTCTTTGGTTGAATTCTGATGTAGGCATTTATAAGAGGAATCTTTTCAAGGCTTGGGAAAGAACCATGAAAGGAGGAAACAAAAAAATTCTGGAATTCATACAAAGGGTAAAATTTGTGTTCTCGCCAGCCAGACTGGAAACTCCTCATAATACATAGGACATTAGTAGAACCCTTAGACAAGTGCTCTATTATGAATGGAGCAAAACTGGTCTACAATAAAGGCTGCCCTAGCCATAACCTATCAAAGCTAAGAAGGAGGACTCACAAGGATCCAACTGATTCCAAGTAACTTAACTGAAAATTAGAACAAAATTCAATACTATTTAAAAGAATACAACAAAACCCCCAACAAGCAAAGTAAAATTCACAATGTCCAGGATCTAATAAAATCAGTCATAAAGAGAAATATTAACCATAAGTTGAAAAATCAATCAATAGAAACAGACCCAGAAATGACAGATGATGGAACAAGCAATAAGAGCATTAGAACTGCTATTATAAATAACCCATATAGGCAAGAAGGTAGGGGAAAACATGAGCATGATATGGAAAGAAATGGAACATAAAAAACAATGAAAATTACAATGTCTGAAGTGAAAAATACACTGAATGGAAAAATTTGACACTGCAGAAGGGAAGCTCAGTGAACTTGAAGACATAGCAAAGGAAACTATTTTAAAGGAAGCAGAAAGAAAAATAAATCTTAAAAATGAACAAAGCATCAATGACCTGTGGAACAATATTAAGCAATGCAACATATTTGTAATGGGGTTTGGAAAACGTAGACAAAAAATATTTAAAAGGAGAGAAAAAACCAACCCTCCAAATTTAAGGAAAATTATAAACCCACAAATCCATGAATCCATGAAGCTCATTACACCCCAAGCAAAATAAATCTAAAAAAAAAAAAAACCACATCAAGTACATCATAATGAAATTGACAAGGCAGAAAATCTTAAAAGTAGACAGAGGAAAAAGGACACATAACCCACAGACGATGAAGATGATGAGAAAAATTTTTTGTTGGAAACTATATGAGGCAGAAAACAACAAAGTGACATCTTTATGGTGTGAAAAAAAAATACTGTTAAAAAGAAAATCTAGGGGTGGACTTGGCCCAGTGGTTAGCGCGTCCGTCTACCACATGGGAGGTCCATGGTTCAAACCCCGGGCCTCCTTGACCTGTGCAGAGCTAGCCAATGCGCAGTGCTGATGCGCACAAGGAGTGCCATGCCACGCAGGGGTGTCCCCCGTGTAGCGGAGCCCCACATGCAAGGAGTGCGCCCCGTAAGGAGAGCCGCCCAGCACGAAAGGAAGTGCAGCCTGCCCAGGAATGGCACTGCACACACAGAGAACTGACGCAGTAAGATGACATGCTAAAAGAGACACAGATTCCTGTGCCGCTAACAACAGAAGTGGACAAAAAAGAACACGCAGCAAATGGACACAGAGAACAGACAACTGGGGCAGGCGGGGAGAAGGGGAGAGAAATAAACAAAAATAAATGTTTAAAAAAAAAGAAATCTATCCACTGAAAATACAAAAATTAAGACAAAATAAGACAGAACCTGAGAAAAATCACTTGGCTAATAGACTTGTACTAACAGAAATGTTAAAGATAGCTCATTGGGCAGAAGGAAAATTATACCAGATAGAAGTTTGGATCTTTGCAAAGGAACAAAGGATCCAGAATTGAAAATAAGTAGGTAAATAAAAAACAAAGCAAAACTACAACAAAAATCTTTACTTATTTCATAAATTTCTTTCAGAATTGACTATTTTAAAGCAAAAACAATAATAATGATATATTCTGAGGTTTATTGCATAGATAGAAAAATGTACAACAATAGCACAAAGGAGAGGAGGGAAAGGGTTTTGCACTGTCAAAACGTTCTTACACATGAAGTGGTATACTGTTATCTGAGGGTAAAGTATAAGTAAAATCTGTATGCTGTAAATCCCTAGTGTAAACAGTAAAACAAAATAAAACAAACTTAGCTAATACATTAGTGGGATAAAATAGAAACAGAAAAAAAAAATCCAAAAAAAGACAGGGAAAGAGGAAAAAAGGAAAAAACAGATGGGGCAAATACAAAACAAGGAGCAGATACAACTTTAAAACCCAACCATAGTGAGAGGGGTGGGGAGTGGAGTATATGGGAACCTTTTATATTTTAATGTAACATTTTGTGTAATCTATGCATCTTTAAAAAAAAGACAATAAAAAAGAAAAAATGAAAATGCCTCAAGCAATTGAAAGAAACAAAAGCCCAACCATACTGAAAATTATATTAAATGTAAATGAAAACTACCCTAATTAAGTCACAGATTGTCAGATTAGATAAATCTGAAAAAAAATTGGGCAAAATGCAAGACCCACCTATAAGCTACCAAAAAAACTCACTGTAAATGTAAAAATAGAGATAGATTGAAAGTAAATTGATGGGAAAAAACATACTATGTGTCTTAGATTGCCAGGGCTGCTATGACAAATACAGCAAAAATTGTTGGCTTAAACAACAAGAATTTATTGTCTCACAGTTTGGGATGCTGGAAGTCCAAAATCAAGGTATGAGTTGACCATGATTTCTCCAAAGCTTAAGTTCTGGAAGTGTTCTGGAAGTCTGTAGCATTCCAGTGGTGGCTTGTTGACAATAAGTCTCTGCCTCCTTCACATGGAGAGCTCCTTCATTGCAGTGGTTGAAGCTGTCTGTATCTCAGAAAACATATTCTTAAACCTAATCCATTCCTGTGGGTATAAACTCATTGTAAGAAGGATCTTCTGATGAGGGTACTTTAGTTAAGATGTGACACACCTCATTCAGGATGGGACTTACTGGAGACCTTTAAAAATGGAATGAATAGAGAAATAGAGAGAAAGCCATGGAAGCAAGAAGCTGTATCAATGAAACTGGAAGAGAAAGGAGAGACCAGCACCACCACTAGGTGCCTTGTCATGTAACAATGGAGCCAAGGATGGCTGGCAGCTGGTCTTTAGGAAGAAAGCATTCCTTAATGATGCTTTGATTTGGATGTTTTCTTGACCTCAAAACTGTAAGCAGTTTAAGTCCAACCATTTCATGCTATTTTGCTTTAAACAGCCTAGGAAATGAAGACAAATTATGGTACCAGGAGAGTGGGGTACTGCTATTGCAAATATCAAAAATGTGAAAATGGCTTTGAATTGGGTCACAAGTAGAGGCTGGAAGAATCGTGAAGTGCTTGATAGAAAAGGCCTAGCTTGCTTTAAAGAGACTGTTGGCAGAAATATGGGTGCTAAAGGTACTTCTGATGAGGCCATAGACAGAAATGATGATTGTTTCATTGGAAACTGGAAGAAAGATGATACTTGTTTTAAAGTGGCAGAGGACTTGGCAAAATTGAATTCTAATTTAGGAGGGAAGGCATAATTTGAGAGCAATGAGCTTCAATATTTAGTTGAGATTTTTAAGCTAAGTGTGAAAGTGCAGCCTGATTTCTCCTTGCAGCTTATAGTAAAATGTGAAAGGAAAGGGATAAGCTGAGAACTGAACTCTTGGGCACACAGAATCCAGAAATTGGTGGTTTGGAAAATTCTGAGCTTCCAGAAAGCAAGTTGCCAGAGAATAGTGCTCCATTTGAGGATTTAACTAAACATAAAACCAGTCAGCCATTTCATTGCAAGTCAGGAGTGGAAATTCAGTTATCCAGGAAGGACTTGTGGAAAAGTTCTTATGTCTGATGATTTGGACCCCTGTGCACTACATGTGAAACTAAGTTGAGTATTTTTGTGCGTGTGTGAGATCTGAATGAATGGAACTACTGCCAGCCTGCACTAAAAGGTACAGAAAAGGGACAGATTTAAGGAAAAATCACTTCAAAGGCAGAACCATGGAAGCTGAGGTCTGGACCAAAGACATCTTCTCTGGCCAAGAGATTGGGCCCACCATGTGTGTGGAAAGGGTGAGTCAGCCTGGAACTTGGAGAGGGTGGACCTTCTTGTTCAAGAAGAGTGCTATCATCCCAGTGTTCTCAGGGGATTGCAGAGAGCCTGGCTATCACCCCAATGCTTGAAGAGAGTGGAGCCTTCACCCCAGCGTTTGGGGAGAGCATGGGAAAGGATGAGGCTGCCACTCCATCTGGTCTAGAGGACAAAACATCATTACATAGATGACTTAAGACTTTAAAATTGAATGATGTATGCCTTGCAGGGTTTTGGAATTGTTTGGGACCTGTGATCCCTTTTCCTTAAAATTTCTCTCTATGGGAATTGGAATGTTTATCCTATGCCTATCACTCCTGTGTATATTGGAAGCAGATAACTTGTTCTCTAGGTTTCACTGGTCCACAGACAAGGGAGTTGTGTCCCAGGATGGACCACACCTATAGCCCCTTTTGATGAGACTTTGTACTTACCATTGTTACTGAAGCAACTTAAGGCTTTGAGGATGTTGTTATGGAATGAATGTATTTTGCATGTGGAAAGAATATGTCTTTTTGGGGTCCAGAGGGTGGAGTGTGGTGGTTTGACACGGTTTGAACCCCCAAAAAACATGTTCTTCAATCTAATACATTCCTGTGGGTGTAAATCTATTTTAAGTAGGATTCTTATGATGAGGCTACTTCAGTTAAGATGTGACCCACCTCATTCAGGATGGGACTTAATCCTATTACTGGAGTCCTTTATAAATGGGATGAATAGAGAGAGAGTCAAAGCCATGGAAGCAAGAAGCTGATATCAACAAAACTGGGAGCAAAGGGAGAGACAAGTAGACGCCACCATGTGCCTTGCCATGTGGCAGAAGAGTCAAGGATGGTCACAGCCAGTCTTTGAGAAGAAAGCATCGCCTTCATGATGCCTTGATTTGGACATTTTCTTGGCTTCAAAACCGTAAGCATATAAATTCCCACAGTTTAAACCGAACCATTTCATGGTAGTTTGCTTTAAGCAGCCTAGGAAACTAAAACAATCCATTTCCTCCTGTGGCTTCTACTACTACAGTGTCCAATTTCCTCAGCTCATAAGGTCTGTAGTCATAATTGGATTAAAGCCCACCCCAATTCAGTTTGGCATTAATATCTTCAAAGTTCCTAATTATAAATGAGCTCACACCCATAGAACTGGGGGTTAGGAAAGGAACATGGCTTTGTGGGGGAGGGGAGGCATGACTCAATTTACCACACTATGAAATCACAAACTGAAAGAAACCTGGTATTGGCTATATTGATATCAGCCAATGTAGACTGCAGAGCAAGGACTATTTCTAGGGATAAAGAGGGACATTGTGTAGTGATCAAGAGGTCAACTCATGAAAGACATAAAATTCTAATGTGTGTGTACCTCATAATAGGCCTTCAAATATATGGAACAAAAACTGATACAACCAAAAGGAAGAAATAGAAGAATTCCACAATTACACTTGGAGATTTCAACACTCTTCTCTCAGTATTTGATACAAGTAGGCAGAAAATTAGTAAGTATATAGAAGACTTGAACATCATCAAATAATCGAACTGATTAATATTTATATAACTCACTATCTAACACAGAATACACATTCTTCTCAAGAGCAAACAAAACTTCACTATGGTAGACTGTACTAACCCTAAGCCCACGCTAAACCTCTCACCCCAGCAAGACTATTTAAAAGAAAAAAAAACCAAAACCCTCAAATTACCAACATTAGGAATTATAAATGAGACATCACTATGATTCTACGTATATTAAAAAGTAAAATGGGGAAAATTATGAATAACTTTATGTTAATAAATTTGACTACTTAAATGAACTCATTTTTTGGAAAACACAATTTACCAACTAGAAAATCTGACTAGTCATATTTCTATTAAAGATAAATTTGCTACAAAAACAAAACAAAACAACTTCCTACAAATAAAGCTCCCAGCCCAGATGGCTTCACTAGTAAATTACATCTAATATTTAAATAAAGTAATACCAGTATTACATAAACTCTCACAAAAGAGAGGAGGCTGGGATACTTCTTGTCATATGAGCATAATCATGTTATGAAAACCTGACAAAGATATTAGAAGAATAGAAAATTATCAACCAGTAGCCCTATGGGACAATTTTGGGAAAATTTTTAAGAAGATATTAGCAAATGGAGTTCAGCAATATATAAAAAGGTTAAATATTGTAGCCAAATTAGGCTTACCCCAGGACAAAAACATTGGGCTCAAATTCAAAAGAATCAATCAGTGTAATTAACCCCACTGGCAGAATAAAGGAGAAAAACCATATGGTTTCTCAATAAATGCAGAAGAGAAGCATATAATAAAACTCAGAACCTATTTACTATAAAACCTTTCAACATACTAAGAATAGAGGAGAATTTCCTCTCACAGTGAAACATTGAAATTCTTTTACACTAAGAAGAGAAAAAAGGTAAAGATAACTTGTTAATCTCTTCCACACAACATTGAACGGGAAAGTCCTGGCTAGGGCAGGGAGAGAGAAAACAGACGAAAAGACTGGAAAGGAAGAAGTAAAGTTTTTGTTATTCCTAAATGGCACTGTGTACATATTAACCCAATGGGATCTACAAAATGTATTAAAACTAATAAACACATTTAGCAAGGATGTAAATATAAGGCCACTATGCAAAAATACACTGAATTTCTACAAACTAGAAAGAAGTAACTGGAAAATAAAATTTTAAACCAAAAGCATTTCTAATAAAGTAAAAAATTAAATACCTAGTAATATCAAAAAGCTGTGCATGGCCTATGCTCTGAAGGCATTGGTGACATAAATTAAAGAAGGTAGGGAGAATAGAAGGAAAAGGGAAAGAAGGAAGGTTAGTCTTGGACTACATAAAGTTCTGGCAACATTGACAGGGGAACACTTGAACCAAGGTTACCCATCACACAAGTCTTATATATCCCAGGAAAAGGTCTGCCTTAGTATTTCTGCCATGCTCAGTCTTGGCTGGGAGCAACCTGTGGGGCGACATGGCCTTGGTCAAACATGAGATGGATTTTAGAGCACAGCAGCTGGAGCTGTAAGTAAATTATACTCTCTGCAGTAGGTGATCTGAGAGACATTTTAATGGCCACCACATTCCATGATATCTGGGGATCAGCTGGGATGACTTGAATGACTATGGGCTGGCTGGGTGTCTCTTTATCCACATAGTAACTCCACGGTTAGCTTGGGCTTCTGTATGTCCAGAGGCCTCAGAGTAGCTGAATTTATTGCATGATGATTGGAAGTCCAAGAGTGAGTGTGCCAAGAGACCTAGAAGGAAGCTTTTCAGCTTCTTATATTGTAGTCTTGAAAACCACAGTGTTGCTTCCCCCATAGTCTATGTTATACAAGATTCAAATGAGAGGGGACTACACAAGAACTGGGGAGCTGTCTTGGAGATGAGCTACCACAAGGGGCTCCCAGGACACAGCATATAAGCTCTTGTACTACTTAATATTCTTCCTACCAGTCCAGTGACTCTGGCCTTTGCACTTTTGGCCATCTTCAACTCATTGAATCTTCAAAGGTTGGTCTATAAAACAACTCAAGGATTATTTTATTGATTTACTCCTAGGTCAATTAGTACATGTTTGAGAAACTTTTTTTTTTCTTCAGTACTTTTCATTGGATTTCTTTTAAATAATGCTATTTCAGATGCTCATTTAAAATTTTTTTTACATTTTAATTTGCTTACAAAGAATTTCAATATCTAGATACTCTAGGGCACTTGTAAAAAAGTATAACATCATTTTTAAAATAAAAGGAATCATATAGTTCAAGGACAACCCTATCAACCTCAATGGATATCCCCTTCCTCAAAGCCAAAAGCCCAGCTTCAAACGTTTTTCATGATTCAACCACTATTTAATTCTCTGTACTGTGAAATGACCTGGAGAAAAATTGTTTTTGTTAAAGTTGTTTATAAATATATTTCCTGGTCCAATAGTATAAACACCACTTTCTGGTGTAAGTAAAAAAGTATAATGTAGAGAACATTTGGTATTTGTTCCTCTTAAACTGTCTTTCTTATCTGATGTTTGAGGGAGTTTTGGGGGAAGGGTGGCTCTGGTGAAGGAGACAGAGAGAACTTTCCTCACCTATCCCCTCATGAAAATAGAACTTGGAGTCTTGGTTTAGATCCAGGGAGGTTGGCTGCCTGTAAGTTCATGACCAATTCTTAACCTGGCCTAATGCTACAGTGGAACAGCGTGGCCCCCACCCCCTTGTTAAAACGGAATTTGGAGTCGGCCTTTCCCAAAACAGAGAATTTACCCACACTGGTACAGACCTGGTTTGGAACATTTTATTGGCAATACTGGTGTCATATTTAGGAATCATAGACTTTTGTCGGACTGTGTTTGCTTGAATGACAACTATCAGTGGCCAACTATATTTGAAATATTGCTAAAGTACCTACAAATAACAGGCATTGAAAATCATTTCTTTCATTGAAACAAACCTTTAGAAATTTCATGTCCTCCGTGGAACCGGCATACTGTTATTGTTATTTGGAACTTAATGTAACCTCAACAGCAGCAGAGAGACACTGCAGTCCTCTCATTATGCACATGCTCTAGGATCATTTATTTTAATGCTTTCAAATAAATATGTTCCATGCAGCACACCACAATAAATAAGGAGCAGCAATGTTCTTATAGTAAATCCATTCATAATGTGAGTCACCATGTGCAACACCACATCTCAAGTCTTTGGCCTCGGACCATAGCATGAAGCACACATCTGTACCTAATCATATCTGGCTTCATATGGATTTAATAGGACTACGCCATAAGTGCATGTAAGCACAAATTTAACCAGAGGTTTCCAGCTATTAAATACAGCTACTAAGTAGTTAAAAGGCAACAACTAAACCCATAAAGATCTCCCCTCCCCCCCCCTTCTGAGACAGAAAAGATAGAAAGGCTCTGTGAACTTCACGTTGGTGGAAAGCACAGCAGGATAAATGTGGACTACTTGGAGCAAAGCTGGTACAATATGGCACCCGAAATGTCATGGCAACACCGATTCTGAATGGACACTGAGCACAAGTGGCTGCAAATGCTGAGCTTTTAGGGACTGAAGGTGGGACACGGGCTGAGGTGGCTTCTTTCCACTAGGCAGATAGCTCCACGGTGCCTTCCTCCTCGCTGTCGGCTCTGTTCGCACGGATCTCCACAAGGGTCCTGGCAAACCGGGTCCACTCATCGTTGTGGGGCACTGCGAGCTACAAAGCAAATCAAGGGAGACATGGTGAAAAGGTATCTTAGCCATCTGGAAGCCTTGAAGCCTACATGACTGTTTCTCACAAAGAAGACATTTCACTTGGAATGTAAAGGAAACCAGGTCTTCTTCCTTGAGTCAGGTCTCCACAAGTGCTGCTCTTAAACTGATGACTTAAGAGAATAATGTCATTCTCAGAAGCAAAGTCACTCACAGAAGGGAGTCTTTCAGTAATGAATATTCATAAGAAGACCAGGCTTACAATGGATACAGCAGATAAAAATTGCATTTTTGACCCAGATAAGATAATGCTTGGGCCTTTCTGGCAAGATCTTATATGCTGATACCTATGAATAATAATAATAGTAGCTAACATTTACCAAGAGTTCTAAGCTAAGTACTTTACACACATTAACTCATTCCTCACAACAGTCCTGTGTAGAGTTATATTACTATACCCATTTTACAGAAGGAATATTGAGACACAGAAAGATAAAAAAAATCTTACCAAGGTTGCATAGCCAGCAAATATCAATGCTAATATAACCTGTTTCCAGCATCTGTGTCCTCAGCCAGTGTGTTATGCTGATTCACTAAGATGGTATTTATAAAATTTCCCAAATATTATCTTCTGTCCACAATTCAGTGAGGAAGAAATGAATGCTCCCCATGCAAACTGCCTGTATGAATTTTTGTAATCTATTTTAAAGGATAATGCTTTCTCTACATTGGATTCAAAAATGAATTGCCTAGGGAAGCAGATGTGCCTCAACCCTACCCTAGTTGGACCCCTACCTACCACATGGGACATCCTGGGTTTGGGTCCCAGTGCATCCTAAAGAGGACCAGCAGACACCACACCCACTGCAATGAGCAGATGCCTCAAGCCAGCAGAGCCGCAGCCCACGAGGAGTGGATGTGGCTCAGGCTGTTGGGCACTCGCCTCCCATGTGGGAGGAACCCAGGTTTGGTTCCCAGTGCCTCCTGGAGAAGGTGAGCAAACAATGAGCAGACAGATGAGAGAACCACCTGGGGGAGGGGGGGATAAATTTTTTTAAAAAAGTAAATAAATCTTAAAAAATGAATTGCCTAAAGATAATATGCAAGTGGTCGGAATAGATGAGAGACTTATTTAAACATGAGGAACTGAACTGAGTAGAAGTCTGAATGTTTTTCATATAAAATACAACTGATTTAGACTTTAGAACAAGGGTTCTTAACAAGGGATCTGTGAGCTTGAATTGAAATTTAAAAAAAAATTCTTATGAGGACGTGTTGGTGTGAGTGTGCTATATTTATTAAATAATACACAGTGTAGTGTGAACTTAGTAAGGGGTTGGTGGTTTTCACCTGACTGGCAAAGGGGTCTGTGGAACAAAATAGGTTAAGAACCCTTGCTTTAGAGCCATTTTCTTGGGAGGTAAGGTGGCGCAAATCCTCTATAGGTACTAGTGCTAAAAATGCTATCCACATATTCCGTAAACATTGAGAAAACACATTTCTCCCAACCAGTGTACATTTTTAAAAACAAAAAAGGAGAAAGCATATAAATCTCAATTTTGTGATCACTTGTACAGCTGGAAAACTACCCACTATACGGAGTCAAAGAATTAGAACAATACATTTTTATTACAAGGGATATTCTCAGATAGTCTCTGTCCAGGACTCTTTATTAGGAACTAATACTGCCATTCTACAAAGGATTTGCTTTAATTAGGGTTCTAGTACTGAAGATAAAGCTTTCAAGAATATAATTCTGGAAATGATAAACAGTTGGGAGAAGTAATTTCTTATATTTATTTTGAGAAATGTAGTGCCAATAAGACTTCTTGTTTGGTCATATGGATGAGTTTTCGAATGGTTAAACAATTCCCTTGTTATTGAAATGAATCCAAATTTCTTTTCTAGGCAATGACACAAGTTCATAATAGTCTTAAATGAGGTTGTTACCCCTTCGCTCAATCCATTTTCCCTACTTTGAGTTCCTTTCCTCTGTTCCACTGTTCTTCATTTTTTCTCTTCAATTTTAGAAAATACTGCACTTGGAAAATGAGGCCCCCAAAATAAATGATACAAAAGAGCAGGCAAAAATCTTAGGCAGCAAAGGGCTGGCATTACATTTCTATGAAAGAATAGGTTCACCGTTTCTTCTCCTTCCTCCAACCCCCGAGTCCTTCCAAAAAGTTAGCAAAAACAAAAGCCCTATGTAAAATTACCAAAACCCAATCCTGATAACACCCTTTTAATTCAGAGTTTTAATCCTACTATCATTCTCTCACATAAGGTAAGAATCAAGCTAAAGCAACCTATAACTTTATAAAACTTGAAGAGTGGAGAAAAGCAGATTTTACTAATAACACACAGCATATTGCTCATAAAGAGTTGAGCTTGGCTCCCAAACATAATGTTAGTATTATTGGTTAAAGTGGTACAAATTAGAGTTAATATATGATCCCCTATGTAATAGTGTTTTATTGATAACAATATACAGAAACAATTTACTTTTAACAAGAAAATAGGTAAATGTGTTTACAGTTTCATGTAATATCAATGACAAGACTCTTAAGAAATGGCTCTAATAAGATTTTTGTGGTCTAAGTATGTGCCCAAATACAGATTGGGGCAGAATTGAGCATCGTTTATATATAAAATTGTGTATCTAACTTTTTAAAAATGAATTTTATCACATTTGAATGTCTCTGATAAACAAAAACAACCTCACAATTGAATTATATTTGACCTTTTTTATGGGAGTGGGAACATGAATATTGCTCTTAAAAATACAGATTCATTCCCATAAAAGGTTTCAGAGTATTGTAACATATCTTGTCCCCTTTTGATCTGCTCAAGTTCCATTTAAGGTAGGCAAAAATTTGAAGGTTTTTATTTTTCTTTCTAATTTGTCCTTTCAAGTATTTTCTTCTCTGGAAAATCATAAATTTCACAGAAATATTAGTGTGCTTTGGCTGACAAAATAATCATTCTAGGGTGGATGATGCAAACACAATTGTTTCTCAAAACTTAGAATAAATTTACCTACTTGATATAGTTGATCACAAAAATAACTCAAGATGATTGTGATGTTATATTTAGAAGGTGAACTGCAGACTGCCCCATTTTTAGAATTAGATATCACCAGCAGGAAGCACTTTAAGTATAATCTTAGCTTGAATGTGTGAATGTGCATTCACAGGCTGCTTCCATACCCAAGGCAATGATTTTTGGCATTTGAATTGCTTGTAGGTGAGACCAAACAGGTTTCCCCATAAACAAGAAGAACACTCTTTACATTTACTGATGCCAGCATCTGTCTGGGCAAAACTGTCCTGCTTACCTTTAACAGTCCATGATTCTTCTCACCTGGTACTCCCTGATCAGAAAGGGCTAGAAATGAGGCTAAAGCATAAAAGCACCTGAGAATTTCTCTAGGAGATTTTTAGGCCAATAAAATCCTAATCATTTCATAAGAAAACCCTCTGCACATGTTTCAGAGTTAAAGACTACAACTGCTCTCATGTTCTACCTACCGTCTAAGTTCGGTCAGCATTGAGTGATTAACAGCTTTATGCCAGGCACTGTGCAGGGGATTAAAGGTACAACAGTCAAGCATTTGGCAGAAGCTGACTATGAAACAGCAACCAAAAATTATCATGATTTCTTAGGTCAAAAGGTATAAATACTGGCATTGGTTCTTTGCTGTTTTTGTTAAACTGTACTTATGTTCAAAAAGTGAGTAACCTAAGATTACCTTCTTGGTGACACTGCAACATTTTCTAGGACATGTTGTGTGTCAAGCAAGTGCAAGGAAGGAAATGGTATATGTATTAGTCAGCCAAAGGGGAGCTTGATGTAAAATACCAGAAATTTATTTGGGGTGGGAGCTTACAGATACCAGGCCATAATGCATAAGTTACTTCCCTCACCAAAGTCTGTTTTCACGTATTGGAGCAAAATGGCTGCCGATGGCTGTGAGGGTTCAGGCTTCCTGGGCTCCTCCCTTCCAGCGTCTTGCGTCTCTCTGGGTTCAAGGTTCCTTTCGTCCTGGGGCTGGCTTCTCTTTCCTCTGTGAGCCTTCTTCCCAGGGCTCCAGCTTAAGGCTTCAGCATCAAACTCCGACATCAAAACCCCTCAACTCTGTCCTTTGCCATGCCTTTTATCTGTGAGTCCCCACCTACCAAAGGGCAGGGACTCAATGCCCTAATGACATGGCCCAATCAAAGCCCTAATCATAATTTAATCATGCCCAGGTACAGACCAGATTACAAACATAATCCAATATCTATTTTTGGAATTCATAGTTAGGTCAAACTGCGACAGCATATCAATCATACTTCTTCAGTATCTTTTAAAGTTTTTAGCAAGGCATTACAGACTAAATCTACAGCATCACCATCACTGTTTTTCCCTGAAAAGAATGGCCTAGAATAATTTCTAGGCAATTTACATGTGATAGGAAAATATTCATAACTTTCTAATGGTGATGAATAATTTTAATTAGTTAAATAATATGTGAGAAGAATGTGAAGAAAATATCCCATAGGAAAATCAAGGGAACACCAAAAAGAAGGATGCATAACAATTGTCCAGTATTGTACCGAGTCAAAGTGGATCTGAAAACAATCTTTGCCTTGAAATTCTTCCACTAAAGGCCCTTTCGCAGGTCAGGGAAGGCTTAGATTTCTCCAATCACTTCATACACGGAGTTTAGCAGTAGCCTGTCCACCCCCAGCTAGATGATTGCTTTCTAATCTTGTGTTAAATTTATGAAGCATTTTTTAAAATGTCAAAAGCACTTGTGGCCCTAAATCCTGAGATGATAAAAATTTTAGTTCTATAAGGGATCACCTTTTATAGACAGGGTGCGACCCTGTTTTTATAGCCAAGGGAACTAAGGTCAGAGCTACTGAGGTAGCAATTTGGCCCTAAGGAGGAGGTAAAATGAACCTCAGATTTAGACAGGAGACTTAAGTCCTGCTTTCACCTCGGCCACTAGTTGTGGCCAGGCACTTAACCTCTCATTGCCTCAACTGAAAATGAGAATGATTATGCCTCACCCATTTATCAACAGGGAGGTGGAGAGGATGAGACAGTAATCTAAGTGAAGAAAGCCTGAGAGCATCTTGCAATAGTCATGCACTCTTTTCCTTTAAAATCTTTTTCAAATTGAACATACTCCTAAAAACGATATGGACGTGGCATAGATATCATTTCTAGGATTTGTGTGTGTGTTTTAAATAGCATTTCTGATGACTGCTCTGTGAGGATGTTAAAGAGCAAGGTATAGCTCTCTCTACAACAGAGGGAAATGGGAAGTATAGGGAGCTAGTGATTGCCAACTTCCACATGTTGGTCTGGAGCAATCAGGAACCTCACCCCTTTAAGAAATGCCAGCATACCACAGCATTCAGGGACTGTGTTTTGAATCACCTGCTACAAGATTCTAAAAACTGATTTTAATCTTCTAATATTCTTGTGAGACAAAAGATCAAAAACGAAAAGCAAAAGTGCTAACATTATGGGAAATTCCATGAAAACTGATCATCTTACCCCCTCTCTCCCCTCCCTCCTTCCACCTGCCCCCCAACTCCCAGTACCTCTGAGACCAGGTCATAGATCTGTCCCCTCTCCTCTGCCTCAGCAAACTGGAATATGCCTCTGCTCCCTGCCATACTCCACTCTCTAATCACCCATCAGTCTAACCACTGGGTGTCTTGGCTGGGTTATTTGTATGCTCAAAGGGAGGCACAGATTGTAGAATAGCCTGATTTGGATTGTAGAATAGCCAGGTTGACCGCTCCCACCCACTTCAGCCATCAGTCAGATTACTCTTTCATTCCCAACTCTGTCGCTTATTTGCTGTGTGTCCTTAGGAAACTTATGGTTTTAATGTCTCTGACTTTACTTCCTCATTTGTGAAAAGGGAATTTTAAGATCCGTCTCCTAAGACAGTCCTAAGCCTGTTGTGAACATTAAATTCGACAATGAGACAGAACAAGCTTAGCACAGTGCTTGGTACATTTTAAATCCTGAATAAATTATATTGTTTTTCCTCTTTTTCCTTCTTAATGCTTATTCCCTTCCCTTCTGCCCTGATTTAACTCATTTTCTTGCTTCCTTTCACTCTTATCTTTATTCCATTTCCTTGTTTTCATCTTTACAGAGCTGCATTTTTTCAGAAGTTTACTACATATTTCATCACATTTGATTTCTTAAATAGTTAGACTGTTAAAAATAGTTAACTTTCATGAGCTGGATGCAAAGGCAGAGTTCTTTCAGAAAGCAAGAAAAACTTTTGTCAGATTATATTTTATTGCTTGTAAGAATAAACACACACATATATATTTTTTTAAATTTTCACATATGACCAATGCAGATTTATCTAGCTATTTCCTGTTACCACACTTTCCATGGTGGGATTCTACATTTTTACCTCAAGTTATAAGGCTGTGTAACCACTGAACATGCTGTTGTAAAAATCAAATGACATTTTATAACCAGGGTTAAACATACAAATATCATTCGTGTGTCCCTTTTTATAAGCACATGACTAACCATTTTGAACAGTGCTCAGTCAAGTCTCCTCATTTGTTAGTAATTTTAAAGGGTTTATAGTACCTAGCAGCTGATTTTAAATAGCTGCATTATCTGCAGTAACTCCTACCAGCCCAGTGCACTATATATTTTTGTGGTAAAAGTATCTGCTTCAGGCATTGCTTAGTGTAAAAGTAGGTTAATATTTTTTTTTTTAAGTCTTGGATAATTAAGACATAAGAAAAGCATTCAATAATTTAAGTTTGGTTTCTCAGATAGGTTAAGCATGGCAAACAAATTAAAATGAGTAGAACTCCAGGTTACGGGATAAATATTCCATGAGTATGTGGTTCATCGGCATCTTTGCAATCTTTCAATTAAATGGAGTCATTAAAAAAGAGTCTGTGGGACTATTATATTAACCATGGCCTCCAAACAGATAAACAATATTCATTTCCTGTACTAACCTAAAAATTAATGTTTCTGTTAAAAAATGCCTTACAAATTACCTTTTCACTTAATATGCATCGATCTTTTGAAAACTTTACAGAAACACTGGAAGTATATGTCGGTTTCCACAGAAAGACTGCCAAACCCCTCTAAGCATTAAAAGCATTTTTTAAATACAATTTTTAATGGTACCCCAAATCATGAGATTGTGGGCTTACTGGTATACAAATGCACGTCTGTGTTCAGAGGAAGCCTATATTTTTTAGGACAATTCCCTCTGCCACACACACAGATGGAAGCAAAGTGGGAGGTAATAAGCAATGAAAAAGCTACTGGAACGACCAAGCCTACCCGCTTTACATAAATACAGCTCCACTGTATTTAACTCTCAGGAGAGTCTAGCATCAGTCTTAACAATGGATAAAACCACCAACCAAAATTCCAAGCTAGACTATAGTATACAGAGGGTGTAAATATACTACAGGATTCTACCACAGTAAGATTCTGTGTGGCAACTTAGTATTTAGAGCAATTTTAGAGAAGTTGAAAGTAGAAGTTACATTACTCTCCATTCTCTAAAGTCTGCTCTTAGCAGTCAATAGGTTAAAATTTCTGTGAAATTTAACAGTATTCTATCCTGACAAGATCTGGCTATTTTTATTTAAGGCAGAATGAATTTCCTTTAATCTCATGTAAGGGATCCCGCCCACCCCCTGCACTATCCACCCAAGAAGCTGGAAACGTTTCTGTGAGTGGTTTGACATCATGTATCTTACAGCAACACTTTTTAAAAATACATTACCAGCTAATTTTTAAAAAAGAAACAGAAGTAGTACATAAAATTCAAAAGGAAGAAAGTCCAATGTAATACATATAGCTCTGTATCAATTTAAATATGGAAATATGGAAAGAATTAATTCATTTTAAACCCTATTCTTAAGAAATTAACATTTGAAAGTATTCTTTTTTCTTTTTTCTTTCTTCTTTTTTTTTAATTGAAAGTATTCTTAATGTTAAAAGTTAATATTATAGGAAACAAGAAAAAATTCTGAAGTTTTTGCCCATGGAGGAAAAAAAATCAAACAGATCAAGAGGAAAGAAGTAATTTTCCAAGGTCCAAAGATGACCTTGTTCATATTTGCATTAACATTTTATCATCCTTCTTAAACTTGTTAGGAGTCATGTTCCCATAACTTGTTCAACTGCATTTTCCTATTTTTTTAAAAATTTGAAATAAAGTTATTTTAAAAATCTTATCCATCCTCTTTCCTTCAGAAATCTTTTAATCATTCTTTTCTATTTGTAACAATCTATTTCTCTGTCCAAAAGATGGAGAAAATGTTAAAAAAAAAATTAGTTGAAAGATAACAATGGGAAATAAACTTTTAAACTTCAATTACCACTCTTTTTCTATAGCACAAAAGATCAGGAAAATGACAAGAAAAAGAAAAAGCATGTGCTACTCAAGCTAATCTCTCATGTTAGCTGACTAAATATATATCTGTTTCTGTTATTATTAACTATAGGTTTTCTAGTAAATTCCTAGCAATCACTGCATCTAAGCAGTTTTGACAAAAAGAGGCCTTATTGCTAAAATTCTTAAAAACATTTACCAAAGTAATAAAAGAAATGACATTCCCTCCTACTGAATGTTTAGGCACAAAAGAGGTATTTTTTATAATGCAGTTCATGATTTACCATATCTATAGTGTCCAAAAAAAGCACAATGAAAAGGAAGCATTTTTCCAGTGGTTTGACAACTATCTGAATCAACTGTTATGCTTTCATTACACCAGTGGCCAATTGCTCAGTTTGAAAAGCACAGGATGGGAGGGGCACTGGGATAGATATTGGGGAGAAAGGATAGCATTCTTTAGCAAATATATTTTCTAAACATCCTTTTTTTCTCCGTGTAAAAATAGTTAAATAGATTTTCTCCCCACCCAATTCTATATCCAATTTGGAGGCTGCATTCTGAAGGCTTTGAACACGTAAGCATTCCCCTAATCCCCAATTTTCACATATGAGTCATTCATTCACCATCAGATATTTGAGTGTCTATTACATGTGAGGCATTGTGGAGGCCAGGTTACTCTATTCAAAGAGATAATCATTAAATATACACTTTGGATATGTTTCTGTGGACATAGCACTACGAAGGTTAGAAAAACTCTACAGAGGAATATGATTAACAAAAGGAAGGTTGCCAACCTGGACTTTTTTAATCTATGTAAAATGGGTGGCTAGTCTTTATAATACTGGATAATATTCACTTTCTGCCTAAAGATCCTTAGAGACAAAAAAAGATTGCCTCTAAATGTTGAGAAACTGTTGGCGGCTCATTAGGAGAAAGGATCTTAGAAACTGCCCACTGATCAGTTTTATCTACCAGTCTAAATGAGTGTAAAATTTATTCTACATTGTTAAACTTAGATGTTCCATAAATGATATATAATTTAACCTTTAAAATTTAAAAGAGGTTCTGATAGCTGACATTCCTAAAACCTTCCTTGAAATTGGAATATAATGGTTCATTCACTTCCTCACTTTGAGTCCACCTAATATGCTATATAAATATTTACATAAACATGCATAAGTGGGTATTTGATTTCATATTATCTTTTCAATATACAAGTAGATGCACATACACATATAAGAAACATTTAACATTCCATTTCTATACAGGCAAGCGTTAACCTAGACTCACAGATGATCGGAACAGCTTCACATTCGGCTGGTCTAAGCTGTGATTTGAGGCTACTGTTTGAAGCAGCAATTTTTAAAGACAAAATTTAGCATTTTGAAATTCTAAAACTAAACACAATTTTGTCAGCCATAAAAAAATTAACACTATAATTAACAACTGCTTCAGAATCCAAACTGCTATTGAGGATGACAGTTTGCAACCACACAAGAATCAAAAAGATACTTAATTATACAAACTGGTCCTTGTCTCAGAAGATTTATATTCATAGACCATCTATCACCAAAATGAGACTGTATGAGTTTCAGTGACTGCTGCAAATTACTGTACACAGATTAATTTGGTTTTCATAAAATTAGTTATTAGGGTTTTCTTTTCATTTAATCAACTACTCCATACTATAGAAGTCATAAGTATTTTCTCATCAATTTAGGGAAAAAAAGTAGCTTGAAAAGGTATTAATCCCTAGTCTATTTTCATAAACTCCAATGTTACCTGAATAAGCACATTATATAATAATTAGTTTAATCATGGTCTTTTACATATATAATTTTCAATATGAAAGCCACTGCTACTACACTAACATAAGATGAATGATTATAACATTAATTGAAATTAATAACAACTTTTCTAAATAAGCACTTTTCCTAGAAGAAATCAAGTTAATACTAAAATTACAATAATTTTACCCAAATAATTTTATTTCAAATATATATAATTTATTATGTCAAAGAAATATACTATTCCAAAATGGTCTTTTTATATAATTATATTTATTAACATCCAAGCTCTGCCTATACAAATATGCCTGTGTTCTTTGACTTAACTGCATAGCATTGTAGCATTAATAGTAAAAATTCAGATTAAAAATTGAAAAGTTCAGTTGAAAATCCTGATTTGATTCAGTGTTATCAAATATATCTAGATGTTATTGACAGAACTAGTTATTTGTACTTTGGTTTTTATCTGGATGTTTGGCATCATGGAAAAATTTATGCTTAAGATTTTTCTTTTCCATAAAGAAAAAAAAACAAAGGAGGTATTTAGCATAGGCTACAGAAAATAACATTGTTTACCCACTGAAGAGTAAGCCAGTACTAGCAAAGAGCTTCAAGCAACTAGCAACTTACAGCAACACTCAACTTAATGAGAAACACAAGCGTTTTGGGTGATCCTAACTGGACTTTGCTAAGCTGAGCCCAGGTCTGCTCTCCTCTTCTGAAGTCTGCCAAAGCTTAGCCCTGTTATCAGGGTCGTCATCAGCAGGGGGTAGTGGCCATCAGAGCGCATAGTAATTAAATGGACTGATTTCAAATGCATTTCTTTTTCATTTAGGAACTCTTATTTGAATTAACCCCTACAACTCAGTTTAACTTCATAGTTTGTGTTCTATACAGCCTTTTCCCCATGGAGGGGGATTATTTATAGTCAAGGCACAGGATTCCTTGTGGAAAGTTGCTAAAGGCCCTGTCTTACTAGAAAACACACAGTAATTCCACAAAGCAAACAATTATTGCCTAAGTGTAATCCACTTAAAAACCATACATGAATTTATTTTGTGTCACTCAAACCCTTTTTAACTTCCAGCACTTCCAGTTTATCAGATGCTACTACATGAAGTTGCTATTTAAAGTACAAGAGAAATGGCTCCTTGAATCTTCATTCTTTTATTCCTATTCTTGCTGGCTATAAAAACTGTTTTGAGGCATCTTTTTACAGTCCTTATACATTACCCCTTGACTATCATTTCTAAAGAATATTACATAAACCATTTGTTCTGTTGGGATTCCAAATAAACTTTTCATTCTCATTTTTATTTTGGCTTTAAAATATTAATATGTTCAAATGGACATTTAAAATCACACCTTCCCTTTTTTTAGCAATTACATTTGCTTTCTTATACCCACATTTTTCCATTCCAAGAAATTTTCAATTAAATACATTGAAAATTTATTATATTTTAATATATTAATGATTGCTAACATTATAACATAGATTGTAATCTATAATAAAATGGTTGTTCTTCTGACTGACAAATAGACATATCAAAAAAGCTATTTGAAATGCCACCAAAATGAAGGGTTAAAATTAAAGGAGTTATATATGTTTTCTTAGATAATTAGTAAATGGGATACCAAACTAATAATGCTAAGGTGATAAGATTTACTATTCATCTCCCAACATACAGTTTTTAAGTTACCATTTTATTTTGCAAATTCTAGTTTAAACTGAAAACCATTTTGGAGTTTTATCTAAGTGGGGTTTGGGATTTGTGTGTATTTAATCACAATTGAAAACACAATCTTCCCTGGAAGAGGTTAATGAAAAAAAAAAAGGAGGTGGAAGATAAACTGCTTCTTTCAAAACTGGAGCTGCAAACAGCATTCTAACTAATTCAGATAAGCAGCCAACATAGTTGTTAGGGGATATTTGTGACAGCCGCATCTGTGTGTGACAGCACTGAAGCATTAACAATGGCAGGGGGCTTTCTATAAAACACATCTGCAAGAAAGACAGGTAGATAGGTCTGACTATCAATCATCAGGACACGAGAATAATTCTATACTCACTGGCCCATGTACTGTTAAAATCAGCTCCACATAGAAAAGCTTGCTACCTAGTAAAGGAGCCATGGCATGCAATGCATATTATTTTTAATTCTTTAAAATGTGAGTTCACACCTCATTTTTAAAAAACCCAACAATGACTAACAGCTCTGTACAAGTTCACTGAATCAGAATACACTCAACATTTTCAGGTTATATTTGTAGTTAATTTATTACTTGTTATCTTACCCATGTTTCAGTTAATTGAATGGGCTCATGTAGCTCAAAACAAACAGATTGTCCCATAGTTTGAAGAGAAAAAAAACTTATTTGAGGGCTAGGCTCATTTTTTATTTTAGATCACAGAAAATTTAAATGGTGCATGTAATCACTGCCTATTTAAGTATCTTTTCAGATGCACAAATAGAAAAAAAATTATTTGCCTAACAATAAAAAGGGGTTTTCTCTTTCGTTGGATTCACATAACTTCCATTTATGTTAATGAATGTTAAGCACCTGCTCTGCAAAGAAAATAGACCTCTATCTGTGAAAATAAAGGAGTACAGTGTATTTTCCACATACAATGCTGAAATCAGACGATCATAAATATGTGCTATATAAACAAAGCATCATGTGGCCTACCTGAAAACATTGCTGTTTTATATTTTACCTTCTTAGTCATGGGCCCCAAGATATTACTCATACCTTTGCCATTTAAATGTATTAATAATAGTAAACCAGGGATAGACAAACTCAATCGGTGATGTCAGTGAGCTCATATACAACCTTCTGTTTACCTCTTCAGACGTTCATAATAAATTGCATCAGTAAATCTGGAATCAAGCCACTACTCTGCCATCATCTTAAAAGTCATGGAGGATAATTGTACATAATAGAGGAGGGCATGATCAAGGGGGAACTGTACTGGGACTCCCTGCAGCAGCTGCAGCCTCAGCTGGGACAAGAGATGCGGCAGACGATTGTTAGCAACTGGTGACACCCGAGTCCCGCCCTGCAGTGCCCTTCTCCTTGAGTGCCGGGTCTCACAGGAAGGCGAGTCTACCTGGACCTGAGTGGAGACGTCTCCACTGGTAGTCACAGAGAGCGTGCTTATCAGGGAGTTCTCTTCAGTGGGGCGAGCAGGGAAGTGCTGGCCCACCCCACTCCAACTAGAGTAGTCACCACAGAGGTCTTTCCCCAAATAATATTATCCTTTCGGGTAAAACTACACTGTTTAAAACGGGGCTGTGGACAGGTGGATTAGAATCTCTAGTACGGCTTCAGATCTACTTTTATGGGCTCATGATATTTATATTGTAAAATCATTATTATTCTCATTCAAATAGTCTTCAGAAATGGGTACTAAGAAGACCAGATGGCATGTACTGCATGGAACCAAATTTCTAAAGATTTATCCTTCTTTCCAACGTCTAGATCGAGGCCAACATTTTTCATTTCTGGTTTGTATTGGGAATGGTATTTAGAGCTATATTCTTGTGGACAGGATGGCTATGTAATTTGTAGGGCCTATTGTAAAATTAAAATGCAGGGCCCCTCACTGGGAAAAAAACCATCAATGGCACAACAATGACAGCTGCTCAATAAACCAACCACAGGGCCCTTCAACACACAGAGCCCTGTCCGATTGCTGGCCCATGAAGCCAGTCCTGCTTGTAGAAGAGGATCTTGGCAAAAGACAGCCTGTTGCCCGCTCCTTTCTTACCAGCCTAACAGCTCTCAGCCAAACCAACACTGGGAGAACGCATGTGAAATGTCTGTCTTCCCACAGACAATATTCAAGGTACCATGAAAAATGGGTAGACAACGTATACTTTAAAACGTCCATTTACTTTCTTATACAAATTAGATTATAAAGCTTATCTAAACTTGTTTCTCCTTCTTTTCTAGAGGATTCCCCAAAGCAAAGTTTCTCTTCCAAAGGCCAGCATGACCCAGATGAGGGGTCTAGTTTGAATGGGGGATCCGAGGCCCAATTGTGAATACAGGTAATGGTAGCACGGTCTTTCATTCTTAATGCCATAATTTTTGTTCTTCCTGATTTTGTTTTCCTTTTTCAGTTGGTTCGTGCTCAAATCCCTTCCTCTTGTCAGCCATGCACCAGCCTTTGATTGGCCTCTCATTCTAAACGGGTCGGCTTGCTGCGAAGAACCTCCGTCCAGCTTTCGGCAGTTGAGGTGCTTTCGAAGGCTGGTGAGCCCGATTTAGATGTTGCCCTTCTATTCTAAGTGCAGTTACTCTCTGTCAGTTCTGGGCTGGCGAATGAGACAGTGGTAATTACAATAATGGCAGCATTTGCTCATGAAGTGAGCCACCAGCTCTCAGAAGAGGGCTTCAGCTAAGCCTCTGCTGTAGGGAAGTCACCTTTCCTTTTAGCACATGGTGCCTCGATAGAGATTTAAAACAGGGCATAGAGGAAAGCAGAAAGGCCTTTTCTTTTTTCAGACATAAATACATTGAGACACCTTACAAAAATACTTAAGAAAAAAACTAGTTAAGACAAAATTATTTTGCTAAATCTGAGTTTTTCTGAGCTATATGTCTTCGTATAGGATCAAACAATACAAAAAGAATTGTTCAAATATATAAGCTTATCCTGATTTGTGGTCATTCAGAGAACGGCTAGAAGATTATAATATTACCTACTCTCAATAAAATAGTATATCCTTTTTTTTCCTGGTACTGAATTTATAGGGATAAACAACCCTACAAATTGTTTGGCCTATTATATCTCGCAGAGATTTTTCTATAGCCTGTCTAGACTGCAGACAATAGGCGGGACTGGCCTATAGTTGCAGACATTTCTATAGTCTGTAATATCACTTAGAAAAGTAAGGGCAATAATACAAAAATGAAAACCAGCCTGACCTGCCAGTACGATAGGGAAATATGAGTATAACAATACTTTGCAATTCAGAAACGATGATAGCAACCTAGAAAGAAATTTTAGCAGCCACATATCAGCCAAAGCAGCTTCTACAAAATCATGTATACCCCCACAATATGAGTCATAGCCAAGTAATTCTGTTCACAGGCTATAAAATCACTTTATAGCAAAAAATTCTGTATATATGTTACATTGTGTTTTCTTATTGCATAGAGATCATGTATGCGTGTGTGTGTATGATATTTATAGTCAATGTAAAGACTTTTAAAAAGGTCTTTCTTTAAATAAACCAGACTGTTAAACTATTCTGTTTTTCACCTTCCTGGGAAACAACAAAGAGATATAAAACAATTAATGTTGCGTATAATCTTAAGAGAGTTAAGGGACATTCTGTAAAAGCAGGAGAAGAGAAAAAAAGACTTTTGAAATTGCATGTATTTTCTCCCATTTCATTTCCGAGTGTGTTTCCACATCTATTTCTCTCACACAATTATACTTGTTATAAACAAAAGGGAGAGAGGAGGGAGGGAGGGAGGGAGGGAAGGAAGGAAGGGAAGAAGGGAGGGAGGGAACCCTTGTTTGTTTCTTTATATTCTCCTTTCTTGCTTCTATATTTTTTTAGGGAATGACTCAATAAAGCATATTTATTTTTGTTGGTCAGTTTTATTTTGATGAAGAACGTGAAAAATATGCATTAAATACAATGAATACTCATGGAAGAAAATATTGCCATAAAACTATGGGCAATAGTTTCTACTCGGAGGGTATTCTCTTTTCTAAAGACTACACACCACATCAATAGTCATCACGCTACTTTCATCTTCACCATTAGAGACCAATATTTAGTCTTTCTCACTGTGGGAATGACTTAGCTTGTGGCATCGAGGCAGTCAAGTGGGGGCATCTAATGAAATAGATAATGTGCAATAAAACCAAGAGATTCTTGTAGCTGTTTCACTTACAGTTGTGCATCCCAGAATAGAAAACTCCCACCCAAATCAGTTTGTTTCTAGATTCCTTTAAAAAATATCATCCAGCTTGTTTCAACAAGGTCAACTCTACCATATAGCAACATGTATCATTAAAAGTTTCATTGTAGGACAAACCATGGAGGATTGCCAAATTTATAGAATGCTGATTGATGAAACCATAAAGAACCCTTTCCAGTGTGATCAGCTAAACCAGTCCATCAGGCACTCACAGAGCACTTCCTAGGTCTAGGCATGATGCATACAAATATGGTCTATTTTTCCCTAGAATACAAACGTTAAAAACATATTACACAACACTCTTATTTTGTTTTGCTTGAAAATTCATTTTTTTTTGTTTCTAAGAAAAAAATTCTTTAGCCTCATCAGAAATGAAAATGTTTCTTAATACTTCCTCTTATAGTAAAAACAAACAGCTATTCTTATGTGCAATCTATTTATAATATAATATTAAATAAAGATTTGAGTATAAACATTTCAAGGAAATTATCCAAAATATAAAATATAGTTTTTTCCCTTGATATTTGTCATCACATTTAGGAATACTTTACATATTATGTAATAAGACACACCAGATAGGTGTATATCTCATATAATAAACTTTTCAACACCATGAAAATAGTGCAAAATTCTGATTTACCTTGGCCTTTTTAACTGCCTACGCTTTTTTAAAAAAGAGTAATAGAATACATTTTAATTGCGCAGACCAACTAAAATTTCAAGTTTCAAAGTAAATAACAAACATCCAAGTTAAATGTTAAGCATGATGAATCTGGCAAACTTTTCCTTCTCATGAAATTGGTGGGGCGTGCCATGTTTCATCACAAGATAGCTGGGAATTCTACAGCATTCTAAAAGGAGTCTGCATCATTAAGAAAGTATCCTGCGTGTGGAGACAGAAGACCAAATTAGGCCCTAAGGAAGTCTCACCAGACTCTCACTGAAGTCAATGGAAATTTGCAAACACACTCCAGAGGGCTCTTTTGGCCCACAAGGTCTTGTCAGTAATTTCACTAGAACTTTAAAGTAGATACACAAGTAAAAAAACAAACAAACAAACAAAAAACAAAAAAACATGTACCTCTCCAACGTCGTAAATCCAGATACGGCCTTCTGAGTCCCCAACGGCAACCTCTTTGCCAGCTTGAGCCCAGCGGACGCGGTTTAAAGCAGACGCCCCCTCAATGGCCACGCTAGCTGTTGGAACCTGGCAAAGGGGTTACAGCAGAGAAAAAGAATCTATGAATGTGAATTTAAATATACTAATTTACAATGATACGTTTAACTGGATGAATCACCACTGCCTTCGTGTGCATGAAGAAGTGAACATCCCTGTGCAGGGGTGGAAAAGGGTGCATTGTTCCTAAATCATATGCTCCACTGAATTAAGGGGTAGAGAGAAGAGACACTTGAACAGAAAGGAAAAGAGGGAGAGTCTTTTCCCACAGTCAAGGGGCAGACAGTGACAGACATTTCTTCAGATGATGCAGGGTGTGCATCCAACAGGCGAGCACAGACGCTAGATGTGATACTTTACAATCAGGTCATGATTTATGGATTGATGGAGAGATTTCAGGATTTACTAAGATAAGGATACTATAAAAGGAAGAGAGGGGAGATGTGTGGTAGAATAAAACTCATATTTATATGAGTCTTTGGAGAAAAAATACTGTATGTATTGTATTGATCCCTCAGAAACTCATTCAGGATGGGTTGATAGAACAAAAGAAAACATGCAGATGAAAAAGTTCAAAACCTCAAATTTTCCTCTCTTTTTTCCTTCTATTTTTCTCCCACCCTGGCAGAACCAGGGTGTGGGAAGTGGTCGATAACTTTGGACATGTCCCCAGGGTGAGGCCCGTTAAAATGTAGCTACTTACTTGTAGAAAACACATTATAGCTCCTTTAATAAATGCCTTGAAATCTGAAAATGTAGATATTATAATCAAATTAATATTAAAAGGAAACTGGAGGTACTGAAATGGAATTATAGAATATGATAAAAGAACCTCAGTATTTGTATAAAGAATTTTAGTGTGCCTATTACGCCTTATCCATCCTCACTTGCGTAAACTCTTGCCTTCAAGGTTGGAAGTTTATAACTAACATAAATATCAGACTTCCTGAGCCTTCTACAAGAATGTTGAATAGCAGGTAACAACAGGCCATTAAAAAAGAAAGAGGTAATGGTAAAAGGAAAATAGAAAAAAAAAGAGGAAAAGGACGGCCACCGAGAGATTATCTCATGCCCCTGCTTAAGACTGCTTAAGACCTGTGTCTAATAACCATCTCATACTAGGATGGAAACTCGACGTGTACTATGATTTAGCACTCCTGGCACTCTGTTACTCAGGCAATTGAAACCATCTGTTTATATGAGACTATTGACCCATTACCTATCTTTAAAAGGGCAAAAAAAACAAACCAAAACAAAAAAATATATACCCTGAAACAGACCTCCATCATACATAAAAATCTATGTTTAAACTTAATCTTGAAGTAGATAAAAGCTCTTTCACTTGCTTAAACCACTGTATGTCAATTGTGAGCAAATATGTAAAAGAAAGGTGCCCAGATCATTAATTTTAAAAAAAAATACACAATTTCTGTAGTTAAGGTACCTGGTGTGCAAGCTAGACACTGAATTTTTAACCAAACCTTTCAAAGGCCAAAACAATGTGGATTTAGATGGGCCATAATTCTGTCAATACACTTTATTATTAGTGTACTGCCAGCAAACAAATTCATGAATCAGGCATAGAGTGTCCTGAGTTAATTTTAAACTCTATAATTAAAAGGATCAACAGGATCATACTTTACCTAACTCTATTCAATATCAGATTTTATCTATGAACAATCTTAAAAATTTAAGAAAAATGTTTGTTCATATGAATATAGTGAAAATTAATTTCTAAAAACAAACTGACTTTTTGATAAATTTTAAATAATGCTCAATACATCTTTAAGAATTTTATTTGGAATATAGGTAATGTAGAAAACTGAAACAATATTTAAATCTTTAAAAATACCTTCTTTTCATAGATAAGTGGTAAAATACAACTATCTCAGTGTCTTGCCTGTAGTATATGCTAAAAAAAAAAAAACCCCACCTCATGCATGAAGGAAATGACAAAATACATCTGTATTAATTTGACTGGTAATAACCTTTTAGAAGTTAATAAATTTATAATAATAATAAGCCATATGTTCTCTCTCTTGCACTCTTAACACTTTGATTTCACAAACATCTCATTTTTTTACGCCTCAATACTTTTAATTTTGAAAACAGCCTATATATGGCATAAATTACTACACCAAGCAACAGAAGTCAGTAATATTGACTATTCTTGCATAGGGACAACTGGGATAACTTAGTCTAAAAATACAGTACTTTGAACAACTGCAACAGAACACACTTCTGCATAAGCCATCAGAAAATCAGGCTTTTTTTTTTTTTTTTTTTTGCCCCTAACAAATCTAATTCCTAATCTGAATTAATTATTCAGCTTTTTGGTTTTTTTTTAACAAATATCTGAAAAAATATTTCTTTTTCAACTTGCTAGAAGCCAAAAATGGTTTGAGGATTTTTAAATAGCTGTCCAGCTCACTACTGATTCAAATCAGACTCAAAATATTTCTACTCCTGTGAAAACAGAATTATGTTTACCACAAAACAAAATGGTTTACATGCCCAGGAATGAATTTTTAAACATGTTTAGCTAAAAAACTCTAATATGGTTGTGTCCTGATACCTAGAGAAAGGGAAAAATTATGTTTGGTAATGGTGAGTGATTAATTCATTTCAACAAAAAAAGAAAGCAGATTATTTAAAAGCCTGGTTACATAGGAATTATTAACAAGTTTATGGAATACTGGCTCCCCTCACAAGTATCATGGCTGTGCATGACCAAAACATAGTCTCTTCTCAGCCTGACTTCTCATGGAGTTGTCTCAAAAGGCAATCTGGAAAATGTTGTTTTTTGGTTGCTTTACATGAATGAGTTTCTTATAGCAAATAGAAGCAATACGGTTTTAATCAACAGTGATGAAAGACTTTGGGAAACCATTACAATGTAGGGTAATAACATCTTTCTACTGAAAGCAGTAATGTTATAATATTTCAACATCCAAAATGATGGGCGCTTCACGTACTCATGCCTTTTGATTATTTTAAAAGATGCTTCATTATTTAACTTGTATCCCTGTCACACAGCTCTTGGAATTAAAAGGAAAAATAGGCTTACAATTGGAAGCCTTTGAAAATATAAATTTTTGACAGGGGTTATAGGTATTTATACCCTTGCAAGATAAAACGATTTGATAACAACTCCTGAAGGATATTTTCCTGCCCCCTCCCACCAAAAAAAAACCACTAGGGGAGTCTGCTCCTCCTCATATCCTCCAGCTGTAGGCTTCCTAATTAAAAAGGCTGAGCTGTTTCCTGCTCAAAACACTTCAAAAGACCTTTCTCTTGTTCTCCACTTGACAGATAGTTTGCAGCACTTGTTCCTCTTACCTGTCCATTCTTATTTATGGAACACTGCCCTAGATCAGAAACTAAGAAATGATGCAGAGAACATTTTATTTGGTCACATTTAAGGGCATTTAATATTTATTTTTTTAAAAAATGAGTGCCGACTTAGCACCTCAATAATTTTGATGAGGGAAAAAGTAAAAATGCCCAGGCATAATAAAAAAGAAAACCTATATATGGCAAAATTTTAAAAACAGAATATTCCCTTATTGTCAACTGCTTTTTTAAAAATGTGGGTATTTTTCACTTGTGAACTACTCCGATTATGACATGTTAAAATCCAAGTTTCAGGGAAAAAAATTCTGAGTTTGTTTTTACTATTGTAAAATTCTGTCTTTGGGTCCTGTATCTTACACAAGGAATGGTAAAAATCCTATGGAGGATAGATCTAAGCATTTAAAAAAAAAGTCAGAAGTCATTTCTTACGGGATTCAAAATAGAAATCGGAGGAATAGCAAACACCCACAACTAGACCTTTTAAAGGGCCCAATCTAAAATCAGCGACTACAAAAGCTTACTTTCCAACCGTTTGCCAATTTAGTTATTTCAACACTGCTCTGAAAAATGCCTGTGTGTCCTTTCACTGGGAAAGGCAAGAAAACATCGTTCTGCTCTTTGCAAAGAAGGGTCATCAATTGTCCAGGATCTGCCACTGCTTTGGGATGAAGTGAGATTAAATGATTTTTGGCAAATGCATTTGCCAATTCCCTTCAGGATAGTCAAGAATAGGGGGCTGACAGCTCAGCTGCAAGTGGAGGGTCTGTTCAAAAAAGGCCCTTTGAGAGACAGAGGGAGAGAAGGAGAGAGGCCAACTGCGCTCCCCTCCCAGCCCTCCCGGCCCGGGCGCCTGCGCTGCCGCTCACCTCGGTGTCATTGTTGAGGTTCCAGAGGTCCAGGCGCCCCATCCCGTCCACGCAGGCAAAGAGCGCGGGATGCACGGGGGACCACATGACATCGTACACATAGTCTGCATTGTCTTCAAAGGAGTAGAGCGGCTTGTTGTGCTGTAAAGCAGAGAGACCGTGAAGACTTTGTGGCGCTGCTGCTGCCTCGGGCTGTCTAGCGAGCCTAATTAAAAACTTTGCACATTCACAAAGTGTCATAAAACTTCCCGAGATGAAAGTCCTCGAGAAGGTGAACCGGAGCTTTAATGTGACTAGAACTGTCCAGTGGCATAAATAAATACGGGGGGAGGGGAGGGCAAGGGGCTGGGGGCTGGGTCGCGCGGGGGCTGGGAGGCGGTTTCAGACACTGTGGTACGAGACATTCCAGACAGGTGGACGGCACTGCCCATTAGCTCGGAATTCTCGCCGGGCAAAGCTTTGCGAGTGGCTGGGAGCTTGAACCAAGACATAGGCTGCGGGGATCAGACCCTCGGGGATGCTCTGGCAGCCCCGAGCGCTTCGCATTAAAGGCAACGCCTGCCACCTAGTGGTTCTTGTCTGTAGCTGCAACGGCTACTGCTGCTGCTTCCAGGCCAGCTCTGCGCCAAGTTCTCATTTTAATATTCCTTTGCGGCGTGGGGGGGCATGGGGAAAGATATTTTAAAGGGAATTGTAGCTTTTCTGGGAAGTGAAAATCTCCCTGTCCTAAAACCCTATTTCCTTTACATAGGGTCAGTTCACCCAAAACAGGCGGATTGATGGCTCATTGTAATAGCCCTGGACTAACTGTAGAAGATGAACCAGAATATTTAGATCATCCAGTGTTTCCAAGAGCCCTCAAATTGGTGTTTTGGGGGAAATGGAATAAAACACTCCCATTGCATACAAATGCTTCCATTCTGGGGGTGGGGGATACAATAAATTAAAATGGCACTCTTGATTTCCACTGAATATTGTCACATCAAAATAGCACAGAAGTCAGTGGCAAGTTTGAAAGTACACCAGAAATAAAACGTAATTGGACTTCATGAATTATTCATTCCATCTGGCTTGTCTTATTCTAATTTCTGCATAATGCTTTACTAATCCCTGATCAATTAATGTAAAATGAAATTTAAATGATAATGAAAGCCCTAGAGATAAAGGAAATTAAGTATTCTTATATCCTCTGACAGAAATCTAAACAATGGGAGTTTTTTCCCAATGTCGTCTTCATCCAGTCAGCTGTCTGTATTCTCCCTTCAGGGGTTCGACTGAATGCCTGTACAGGCCAGAGTAATAAGATAAAAAAAAAATAATATACACTATGAACAATCAAACCCTTTTTTGTATAGAATGTTCAAAGAATGTATCTGTAGGAAATCAGCACCAAATATTAGAGCAAACTCTAAAGTGTACTGTTAGAGAATATAAAACGCACAAAACACTTGTGATGAAATCAAAGAGAGAAAAATCAGTGAGAGGATGGTAAAAGTTCCATAACCTAAACCTAATGCAAAAATGTGTAAAGGTAGTAAGAATAAGCGATTTCTCTTTCTATAAATTGTGTTGCTTTGACATATTAAAACCAAATTTAGAAGTGAAAAAAATTGCAACACATTAAAGCATCACAGAAGATTTTAGAACATTGTATGTGTGTGTGTTATTTTTAATTTAAAAAAATCTCATTGAGAAGTAATTTGTGAGAGAATATATGACATTGAGAAATTAAAATAATTAAATGGACATTAGCTTTATAACTTTACATTTTATTATTCTAGGACTCTTCTATGCCAATGTATTTATTATACGTCTTGCTTACAGTGTAAGATGGAGATTAAAATTATTTGCCTATTGGCAAAGTCTTCTTCTTAGGACTAGGTGATTCAAACTACTTTCTCCAGAAAATCCGAATGTCCAATGACACCTGAAAGTAGTGCAATTTTAATCATTTTTTTCTTTGCAGTGTGGGATAGCTGGTCCTATGCTGATCACTTGTGAATATTAAATTCTAACTCTTAACAGAAGATTATTCCCACCCCAAATTCTTGGTTTTATAGTTAGCTAGCTGCTGTTTGTTAAAGCGCAGGAGTAATGCATTTATCTTAAAATCAAAGAGTTCTAAAGACTCAAACATGCCAGTATCCTCTCTCATTAACCTACCTGATAGTACAGCTGAGGACTGCCAGGTCTAGCTATAGATACACATACAAAGACATATAGTAAACACATAAAACATCTACGTTCCTTGTCTTGATTAACTAAAAGATCATCCAGCTTTAAAGAGTACTTTTTTAAGAGTTGATATTATTTGATACTTTAATCCCATTAATAAATTATCCTGTATATCCTGTATTTTGTTTGCTTCCTCTTCTTTTAGTAGTTTCTTCTCTGAGAAACATTTAGTCAAAATTGCAGGTGAGCCTGCCTCTTCTCTTTTTACACAACTGGAAAGAACTGTTACTGTTCAAGTTACCAAAAATCCAGTTTTCTCCTGTTTAGTAGTAATATATTGAAATGCTACTATTCTATTGGTGAAATCTCTAGTCTTTCTCCAACTTCCTAATCACTGGCCATTCCCCATCCAAAGCCTGAACCTTCCATTACAAAAGTCACTGAGCAAATAATTCTAGACTATTGTATATGTGTGTTTGGGGGAAGGGAGAAGGGCTTATGTTTTTCAAGACTTCCTTTAAACTAACCTTGATAAATTCACAGGGTGGGGAAAAGCTGGGCATCAGGATTGAAGCTATTATCAGGGTGCCAAGTGAGTTGCCATCTACCACCCAGGAGTTCCCACAGGTAGCATAGACATTTAGGGTCTGTTAATATCACTCTTACAGTTATAAGTAGTGCTATTTTGAATATTAATTATACTTTTTTCAATAAAGGGATTTTAACATTCTATATTATTTGGAAGTCAAAGCACAATCTGAAAACCAGATTAAAATTTCATCTCAACTGCTTGATATAAAAAATTTATGTTAACACATATATCATGGAATATTAACATTTTAATAAAAGAAATAAAATGTATCAGGGTGTAAAGATTATGGTTTTGAATTTTTGAAACAAATTCCTGTTTCAAATATTCAAAAACTTCTGATCCATATATTTGTTCTAGCTTGCTATTTGTATTATCATTGATTTTAGAATACTATAAGCTTTGAAAAGGTGGAGAGTGGGGTGTGTGTGTGCAAGTTTTTGACGAAGTTCCTGTAATATCTTTCGTAAATTTTAAAGCCACAGAAGCACTATGATTTTAAATATTTACTCTGAAAAATACTCAAGGCTATTTAGCAAAGTAAATATCGTTCACAGCATGTTACTCTAGAAAGTGTTTTGCAAAACAATCGAATTTCACTGGACCAGGGGTTCTTAACTTTTTTTGTTCCACAGACCCCTCTGCAGTCAGGTGAAAACCACCAAGCCCTTACTAAGTCCACACTATACTGGGTATTATTTAATAAGTACATCACATCCCCACCAACACGTCCCCAAAAGAATAATGTTTTTTTAAAATTTCAATTCAAGCTCATAGACCACTTGTTAAGAATGCCTGCACTAGACAAAATCCCCTTCACCTGTGTGTTTCCTTTTCTAATGTCACATTTAGCATCAGCAAACCAGTAAAGAAAAAAAAAAAAACGGGGGGGGGGGGAATGCATGGTTATGCAGCCTTCTCTGTGTATAGAACACATCAGTGAAATAAAGCCAGGATGGGAGTAGATGTAGCTCAGTGGTTGAGTGGCTGCTTCCCATGTATACATGGTTCCCTGGTTCAATTCCAAGGACCTCTTAAAAATTAAATAAAGCCAGGATGCTCTCTGTTTTAGGCAAGTTTTTCCAGGGCTGTGCCAATAATGCTAAAATATCCAGAGAAAGACCAGCTTGATTTTATCGCCCTGGTTTTCAAACAGAGCAGTGAAGCAGAATACAAGTCTCCTCCCTGACAGACATAGAGGGCAGGGAACAGTCAATTGTTGAGTGTTTGCTGTATGCCTGACTCTATACACACATTGTCTAATTTAATCCGCATAAAATCTCTGTAAGGTAGACGGTATTTACAGAAAAGAAAATTATAGTTTAGGGAGGTTAGCAGCTTTCCCAAGGCTGCAAAGGTTGTAAGCAGTTGAGTTGGGATTGGGAACTCAGGCTTTCCTAGTTGTTAAAGTATGTCCTCTATTTGCTGGACTGTGTGGCCCTTCTAGAAAACACAGCAGTGGTCTTTAATCTTCACACATAGGACAGTATGCTAGCACTACTCTTGACTGATTCAATTCGACCAATATTTCCTAAGGATCTACTATGTACCTGGAAGAAACAATTAAAAATATTGTAGTCAGAATGTTTATTACATTTCTTGAGCCTGTTACTAATGATCCTGAAGAGGTTATCATACATTTCCAGGCAGCTTTAGCTACTTTTGACCCTAAGAGAAATTTTTTTCTTCTGAAAACCAGGAAATAGAAAAGGATGGTCCTTTAGCTAGCAGAGACAAAAATGATGCTAGAACTGTGCTCCAGTTCACTGAATGTGAGACTTTGAGCAAAGTATTGCAGTTATATTATCTGAAAATCGGGGACAGCAGAGGTAGCATGGAACAGAAAAGGCAGTGGGACAGGGCCAAACTACACACTGTGGGCAATTTAATTTAACATCCCTGGATCTTAATTTTTTAAACTGTAGGTAAAGGGGCTTGAGCAACTTTCCTCAAGGGTTCCTATTAGTTTTGTGACTCTATACCTGCTCTAATATATGCTTAGTTATGCTGCAGTAAGGATGGAATGGAATAAAGTATATGAAAGTTATTTTACAAAGTGCTATTCAATCGCGAGTATTATAATTAAAGCTATCTTCCTTGAGAGCTTGTGGAATTTATATGACAGCCATTTTTATTTTTTACTTTGTATTTCAGTAAAACACACATATAAAAATGTACTAGGTGGCTTTTAATGAAAATTTTGAAAATATGACCTCTTATTTGACCATTAGGAGAAAAAATAAAGAATACTAAATTCATATGAGATGAGAATAGTGAAATCTGTTAAAAAGTGAAATTCTACAATATCCATCAACATTTTACAATAAAGATTTGATCTCTAAATTTGGGCCTTGATTTTCCAGAAGTATGCTTCTGGAAATGAATAGAGTAGCATATTTTTTTCTCATCAGTTAACTACAACATGATTTCATGACAGGTGAGTTTACATTTCCAAGGTCGGATATGCACCAAAGTCACATCCAGAGAATGTAATGTTTGTTTATTTTCGTGTACATTATTTTCCTCTTATCAGGATCCTCTAGGCATTCCAATAGGATTTAGTGTTTTGAAGACTAGTGAATAGGAAGATTTGTGTGAAAGTGCTTCCTAACCCTCCAAACACTGTGGTTCTTGAGGTCACATTTGCCTCTAATAATTAGCTTTCAAGGCAAAGTTAGCAGAAATGCATACCTAGACCATGAGAATTTCTCTGGCAGGGAGAGGTGCTGGGACAGGGGGTGATAAGTAGGTAGGAGGGGACTTGGGGAAGAGGATAACTAATAGTAGAATTTCCAAATTTTTATTCTGAAATAAAAGAAACAAATGGAATCTTACCTTGAAAACTACATTCTCCTGGGGAAAAAATGATAACCAAAATACTAAACAATGAGTAATAGGAACTGTCCTTCAAAATTGTCATGTGTGTTCCTGTGAAGTAATTAAACTAAATAGCCAGCCAGTTCTTCCAGGAAACATTAAAATGTGAGACCACAACATTACTATAAAAAAACTAGCATAGGACCCCAAGACTTTTCAGGCTCACACAAAAATGGATGTCGCTACCATAATAAGAAAGTTCTTAAAACAAACAAGCAAACGAAAACTCACAAACCAAACCAAACCAAAATACCAACTCTCTTAGTCTAAAAGAGGTGTTGTGAATTTGGTCCTTCACACTGGAAAACGTTATTTACAATTTATACTTCTAAAGCACAAAGCATCATCTGTATTTATCTTAATCTCTATGGTTAGTATTAAAACAATACATATGACATTGAAACGATATCTTCATCTGTTCCAATCATGATCAGAAATTAAAAATTAGATATAAACACCTCGGGTGAGCTACTGGCAACAGAATATGTTTGGTAGGTCTGTTTGTTGCTTGTGTGTATTAATGGAAAATAGATAAGCACTTTCATTTGAAGTCAAGGTTATTGAAATCCAGGAATTATAGCATTTGCCTCTCCATAAATGTGAAAGTTTTAGTAAATAAGTACTGAAGCCACATGAAAGGTGTTCTTTCTCGTACAACCTTCCTTTACAGCTTATTTGCATGGAAGAATCCTAATCCAGGAGGCGCCACCAATAAAGAGGCTAATTATCCAGATAAAAGAATGTATACATATTCACAGGTTTTGACTAGTATTTGAATGTTGAAAGCCATGGAAAAAGCTACTAGCTTTGCTTAATTCATAAACGGAGTATTTCCGGTATTGGTATGATTTTTATGAATATCAGCTCCACCTTAAGGCTTTTCTTTAGGACATTTTATAGCACAGATCTGTATAGGACCACTGAAAAGACCAAGCAAGCAGGGATGCTCTTATGAACTGCCTTTGCATTCATCTCCACCACTATGGCTGCTTTGGAATGTTCTGCCTTCTTCCTTTTGTGAGTTGAGGCAAGGTAGAGAGGGTCATTATGTTGCCAAAACAGGTTCAGTGGAGTTGGCTCATTAGTACAAATGAGCTTGTTCTCTCCACGGATATTCCCTTTCTGGCCTGCTCTTCTCTCTGAAAGGTCATGTGGCTGTAAAAAGAACTTCCACTCTAGCATCGGACTTACAAACTGCCCCACTGACATAGATTTTGAAGGGACTAAATATCATTTTTAAAGAAAAGCTTAAAAAAATATATCAAATTACAAACCCAGTTTCCTGGATTATACCTTGATTCCCCCTTCATATTTAATATCTAAATTGCCCAGGTTGACATTTGCCAGTTCCCAGAGCTAATCTGACATTATTGGTCTCACTGCATTTAGTAAATCTAACATTGTGACAAATTTCATTTATTTTCAATAAGTCATGTACCAAAATACCCAGATTTGTCCTGTCAAACAGGTCTAAAGTCTAAAAATGGTAAAATTATCTAAATAAATATATTTTCAATTCTACTTCTTACATCAATGATTGACAGTTACACAAACACATACACACAAAGCACATTTTCAAAGGATCAAGGATTTTTTTGCAGGTCTGTACTATGTTGTCTGATTATAAATATAATGTGTCTTTTACATTACATCTAATATTAGTAATTCCACACTTGTATTTATTTCACTGGTGGAAGGAAGTGACACAGAGAATCCAAAATAGAAGTTGAAAATATTTTATTCAAATGTAGAATATAGTCTTTTGCAATCTTCCTTTTTGCAACAGATTTGCTTGCCTTATTCTGTTCTATCTAAGCCCATTTGAAATTACTTTCTATTTTTTTTAAAAAATCAAATACTAGGTAATCACAAGACGAGGTGATTCAGGACAGTGGAAGTGGCCATGAGAAAATAACCTAGGATCATTTATGAGCCCTGGACAACCTGTAGGGATAAAAGGCCATATGAATCTGACCAAGATGTAACCACATAGGGTTAGTCCAAAAACAGCCTCTTTGGGATGAAGATGAGTTTTTGTTATTTTCCAACACCAGATATAAAATGAAGGTTGGAGAAGGGGAATGGGGGGGTCTTTGAATCCCATAAATACATAGATGGTTATATCTGATGTTCACATTTATCTTCTCTATCTCCTTCTGTCTCTCCCTTTTGCTCCAAATATTATTGTCTAGAAGGCTGGGAAGGCACCTTGTGTAGTATGTCACTGAAGGGGAAAGGCAAGCATTTCTGCTCTGGTTAAAGAGAAAGAGAAAGGATTCGCCAAGGCCTTACTTCTTGCACAATGATAAAGCCCAGTCAGCTGGGAGAATTTTGAGTCTCCAGAGTGTTTGTACTTATATGAATTATTTACGCATGTCTGTTATGGTCTGCATAAATATTTAACAGTCATAGGAATGTGTTGGTGGGGTGAATTTTGAGAGGGCAATTGGGGTGGGAGTGGAGGTAACAGGACATGAAGTAAGAACAAAGGCCAAGTCTGGAGGTAACTTTATAATTACATTCTTGTGGTTTATTTCAAAGTTAAAGTAGTCTCCCTGGGTAAGCTTAAAAAAGGAACAAAAAGAAAAAAAAAAAGAAAAAAAGAAAAGGAAGGAAGGATGGAAGAAAGAAAATTTGATGACTGGCACAGGTGGTTTTACTGAACGTCGATTTTAATGTTTGCTAACTTAAGAAGGGAGGGAGGGGGTAGTGAAAATGGGGATAAGGGAAGGGAAAAAAATGTCAGACACCACCTGACTAATATGTTTATCAGAAATAAAGCCAGCAGGACTTTGGGGCAGTGGAAGAAATGCAGTCTGTTATCCAATACCTGGCAGTGGACCACTGATTTTTGTTAATCTTTTTGCCAGTTTTAAGTGTTATACTTAGACACTATAATATCTACAAAATTCACTTTTGCCTTTATTGTGCCTTTCATTTACTATTTAAAAAAATTTAACATGATAGACATGCTCAATGCTTTTTATCAGAATTTTGTCACTTTAGGACAGGGGTTCTTAACCTTTTTGGCTCCACGGATCCCTTTGCCAGTCAGGTGAAAACCACGGTCCCCTTACTAAGTCCACACTATGCTGTGTATTATTCAATAAATATAGCACACCCGCACCAACATGTCCGCCCAAGAATAATGTTTTTTTGAATTTCAATTCAAGCTCGCGGACCCCTGGTTAAGAACCCCTGCCCTAGGAGATATTTCAATCTCAAAGTAAATTAATCTAACTTACTTTAACAAAGCACATATTTCAGTTAGGATAATCAAGAGTTTTAATCCATCAACAAAGATTTACTAAGGACCTACCGTATGCTTTCTATTTGGGGCAAAAGATAGAAATATAAGACCTGACTATTCTCAAGGACTCACAATCCAGGTAGGAGAATGAAAATTATGAAATAATAAATAATAAGAGAAGAATATTGCTTATTTAGGGATCTATTTTCTCATTTTGTTCCAAAAGGATTTGAGGTGCCTTACAAGTTAAAAATACTGCAAAATTAAGAATACACACACAACAGAAAGTTCTAAAGAAGAATGGATAGTTATTGTCAAGATCCTGAGATAAGCTTATTATTATGATCTGGGACTAAAAAAGCTCTCAGTTTCCTGATAACTAAGACAAAAGAGAAAAGACATCCTATAACAACGAGGTACAGAGATTTTACCATCTGAGGAAAGAAGAATATCATTCCTCCTCACAGACACATTCCTGGGAAAAACTCAGAGAGGAATTTACCCTGTCTGCACATCCTCGGAAAAGAGACTGGCTTTCTGTCTAATTTATTCCATGTAGCTGGGTCTAAACTCTGTGGTACAGATATTAGGCACCAGAGGACCTGGGAGATTGGGAGGGGAACAGTATTGGTGGATCCTATAGTCTGCCATGGTCAAGTAACTTATTATCTAGAACAGGTGAGAGAACCTGTGATAGATGGTAAGAAAAACAGTCACAGTGTGGAAAGCTAAACATGCAAAGACCAGAATTTGTAAATCAGCCTAATATTCCCGGAAGGCTGAAAAGGTGAGTGGTGGTGACAGCTCAGGTAGACTCTGAGGATTTGTCCCAAGGAATAAAAGGAAATACTTTTGATTTGGGTAGGTCGGGGGGCATGTTCTGAATGGTTTTGATTATAAAGTTGACTTTCTGATCCAATAGTTATTAATTCATTAAACATGCTTTGATAAATGTGCAGAGCCTTGCACTTTGTGCTAAATCAATTCAGAGATATCTAACATTCATGAAAGTGTTCTCAGCTTATCTACTATGGATGAAATGAATGATGAATACCACTAATTGGGCAGAAAATAGAAGAAAAAGCAGAGTAGGGCAGGAAGAGCTATTTGCATTTTAACACAGTGGATTTGATTCTCTGGAGGTAATACTCAGGTTCAGTTGGCAGAAGGAATAGAGATCTAGAGTTGAAAGAGAGGGCAGGCATGACGTCCATGCTTAGCAATCATCCACAGGAAGTGCTGAGGGAGAGGAGAGAGTGTGGAGAGAGGAGAAAAAGAAGGCCCAAGGTGGAACTTTTGAAGAAGTGGACCAAGACAGTTAAGAAGAGAGACCCAGTGAAGCCCAAGGCAAGCCCAGGCTGAAGAGAACTTTCTTCAAGAATGAAAGGTAGACAGCATCACATAAGATGAATACCAAGAAGAAGCCATTGTATTTAGCAATTCAAGGTTTACCGATGGCCTTGGAAAGAGAAGTGTCAGAGGACTAAGGTTGGTTGAGGAGAGGTTGGCTAATATGGCTGTGGTCAGTGTAGACACACTTTGGTTCTTCAAGCTGTTTGGCAAGCTAACCTGAATGTTAAGACAAGTCTGTGATACTTTAAGCCAACCTATTCAATCACAAACTACCAGTCTGTAAAAGGATCCTAATACTACTGGTATTTCTTTTTTTTTCCTCTCAGGCCTGCTTGCTCTCCATTAGAATATAAGATCTTTGAAGTGTGGGACCATTTCTTATAAGAAAATATATATCTCAAGTCCTTGGCATAGATCCTGGCAAATGGAATGCAGGCAAGATGTACTAATATGGGTGATGAAGCAGGCAGGCTCTGAGTCCAGTTCCATTCCTGCCAGAGTCATGACTCTTCCTCAGACCCTTTGCACTTGAGATGCTTCCTTAGTTTCCCCAGGACTGAACCTGTACTTTTCCAGATGCAATGTTGACTCAGCATCTTCCCTAGGCTCCCTCTTGTGCTTCTAGCAAGCTACTGTGGTTCAAAACATTTTACCTTACTCTGGTACCTTGAATCTGATCTCTGATGAAGGTGACACACCAAAGATTTCAGCATGTTTGAAGACCATGGGAAAGGAATCAGAGGCAGGGTCTGTTGTTGAGTGGAAAAGTGATATGAAAAATAGTAATAAAAATAGGCCACTTTTGAGGTGGAGTAGACAATCTAGCCAGGAATTGGCTGTGCACTCAGGAACAAGGCAATGGGAAATAAATGTCTGATAAATTCTATCTTATTAAAGAAACTCCAAAGTCACTATCCTTCGACTTAAAACATCAGTATGTAACTGGGATTCTTTGTAACACAAAAATTTAAATTGATGTGTATGAGAGAGAGAGAGAGAGAGAGAAAGAGAGAGGAGGCATTGGTAGGGATTGGGGTGGGGAAAGACTGATTAACATACCTTTCTGTGGAATATACTCTTATGTTTATTTGTCTGGGGAAGAACAGCAATGGATGAAAATAGGAGAAAGGTACACAGTTGACTGCAAAGAAGCCTGAATCCAGACCAGCAGCACACAGTAACTGCACAACCTGTACCAGTTAGTAAAGTTATTCTGAAGATGGGTTTTTGGATTTGGCAACATCAAGGTCACTTCTCAAATTAACCACATTGCATCAACTGTTCTTGCTACTTTCTCTCAACATCCAGGTGCTCTTCAGGTTTTAGCTGCCTCTGGAAGTCAGTTTTGCAGGGACTGGGGTGCTGCAGGCACAAGGAGGACAGACTGTCAACTTGCCAACTACAGAGTTTACAGGGAGGGTTAAAGGACCTCATGAGAAGCTCATTATTGTTAACATTTTTGCCCAAAACTAAAGGCTCAACTATGATAATGAACTATCCTTAGCTCTCAAAGGAAGAGGGAAGGAGGACTTTTTTCCCCTGACCTCCAATGCACACTTGCGTGGGCACATTTACCCTGCAGTTCTGCATGTTTGCCATTGCCCGAGAGTGAACGATGGGGATGCTGTGTCAGAGGAGCTAATTCTCTTCTTCCCTGAAAACATGCCTTTGCAATCAAGGATGGTGACTCTGCCTTTTCTCCATTGGGCAGGCTGCCTTCTGTGAATATAAAAATTATGTCCCTCTTTGGAAACAGCAGAGCCTCTTTTCCATTTTCAGCGTAGCTTTAAACCCATATTGCTGTGATGTTCTGGAGACAAATGGACCAGTAAGATAGAGAACTGAAAGCTACAGTTGATTCTCATTATCTGTGCTAGTTATGCTCTCTAGAGCAGCCCAAAACACTGCATTAGTGAATACAGAACCATTGTCCCTAAGGAAAACACTAGGTTAGTTTAATTTCTGGTGAGCCACTGGTCACAACATTTTGTTAACTGATCAGTACATAACCTTGTTTTATATGTGTTTCTGCTTAAAGGCACATTAGTATATATTGTTGATTCATTAACATTTAATTCATGGGCAACAGCACTTTAACTCATGCCAGAATGAAGCCTATCTAACACACGTCTTTTCTCCATAAGGCACAACACAGCCCTCTTGTGCTTAGAAACACTGGACAGCACTTTAGCGCTATGCTTGGCAGCCATTTTAAACAGTAAAATCACCAGCGAAGAAACATGGCCCTCCGTGTAGTGTTTTCATTGTGAGAGCTGAAACAAGAAGGTAGAGCATCCCCTTATTCCACCTGAGCTGAGACCATGCCCTGGGGGCAACTCGAAATTTTTGCCATTCAGCACAAGTCTACAAATGCTCGCAAAAGTGACAGGGTCTTGATTCGGGGGTTAGAAATAGGTTTTAGTGGGAAGGTGCACTCAGAATCTGTGAGTATGTGGAATTCAATCCTATCTCAACACATTGGGTCCATCCATCCCAGAGATCCAACCTACTTGAATCAGAAATTTTTACAATTCTGTTCAATTCAGGCAGCTGCTTTTGCCTGAAGACAGGGCCATTTTCTGCTGAACCAAGTCTTCTACACTTGAGTTCAGGGTTTATTTTGGTTTAATTTTGACACTCTCTGCAGATTCAGCCTTGACTTCCCTTTCTCTTGGCAAAGGTGCTTAGAGGGTGCGTTGGGGGGTGGGTGGGAGGGCAGGGAAAAGGCAAGCAAGCAGGCAGGGGAGTCAGAGTGGGATGTGGGTCCTAAAACTGAAATACTTTCATGCAGGGCTGGGGTTAACTTGTAAATTCAAGAGCAGGTCCCTGTTGAGTTTTCCTTATCAGCCGCCTTAAAAGCTAATTATTGCTGAATAGGTTCCTGAGGTTGGAAAATTTTCAAAGAATTTTTGAATACATTTCTACACTTCTCTTCTCTCAACAATAGGATCTATCAAACAGCCAGGAGAAGGCTCTGTTTAAAAGCACCGACAGGAGATCAGAGGAATGTATTTGATTGCCAAAATGACTAATTTATTTTTACATGGTATTAATGATGCTACAATAACCAATATCTATAGCCTGGTTTTGACAGTTTATTGCAAGGGTTCCTATTGTTTAAAAAAAGAAAAAAAGAGTAAGGAAGAAAGAAAGAGACTGTTTTATTTTGCTATATTTCCATTTGTTAACAAAACTCCCCATAAGCAAAACCAGAGGTCATTAGCAAACAACCAAAACATGCCTGTCTCTAGAAGAATACAACTCCCTCATCATTTAAAACACAGCTCTGCCGAAAACCCAAATCATGACAAATCCTTAAGATGAAAAATTCAGTGCAGACTTGAAACCACCTGACTTTACTTTGGGTTTGTGCTCCTTGAAATTACCTAGAAAATACCATAATCTTCTCTTTGCGCGGCTGGATGTGGGCCAGGGCCCTGGCTCCAGAGGCAAAGGGCAAAACTAAAAATCGTGTCTGAACAGACAGCTCCACCCTCTCTCCCAAGTCCGTTTGGCCTAGTGACAAAAAGTGAGGTCTAAGGCACATTCATCCAGGGCCTGGGTTTTGGGCCAAAAGTCAAGACTTTTATATGACAAACAAAAATGAAATCCAAAATGTTATCACCCTGTCTTAAGAAGTTAAATGGGTGTAAATGAATGTACTGCATATGATGAATAGCTCACATTTGCAACTTAATAGGGCACCCATAGCATTGTATTAAAATATAGCTTACTGCTTCTGAGAAGGATTTCAGTAGAGATTTCAATTCCAGAGTGATTCCTTGATAATTTGGAATGTGTGTGTGCGTGTGCGTGTGTGTGTGGGGGGGGAGGGGGGGAGGCAGGGAGGGAGGGAGAGAGAGAGATACAAAGACAGTGAGCAAGAGAGGAAGAGAGGTGGGGGGAGCCTGCAGCCCTTGCAGAGCTAAGGGAGGACAGGAGGGTACAGAGGCTCCACTGTGGGCGTGGGCTTGGCACAGGTGCCTCCAGACTGTGGGTAAGCCTCCAAACGCCCTTCACTCTCCTTGGTCGAACGCTGCAGTTATTAAGGACTCACTCTCCCATTGCCCACCCACTCTGACACCCCCGCTGCTCTCCCTCACACTTGAGATGGGCGAGAGCCAGGAGAGAATGTCAAGTAATTTTTACCTCCTGCCGAGCTAGTGACAGGCTCAGTACAAACAGCTGCATTGAGAAAGTACCTCCATCCCCGCAGATCCCACAGCCAGCTCTCTCAAGACAGCCCAAGCTATGAATACCACCATCTGATCCCATTGGGGCAGATCAGTGCAGAAACTGCAGGACCAGGCATTCTAAATGTGTTTTTCCTCGTCCCCTAATCAAAACCCTCTGCTCCAGCCAGGCGGCTGCTGCAGTCACAAGCTCCTAACGCACTGAATCAACTCGGGCCTCCAGCCTTTGTTCATGCTGTTTTGGTCCTTTGGAGAATGCGGTACTCTCTCTCCTTCTCACAGACTGTCCAAATCCTGTGAACTAGCCCAGGTCTGCCTAACACCACCATCTCCTCTCTAATACCCACTGAGTGCACAGACATGTCTTCGGCTGCAATGCCTTAGCAATAGTTTTCTGACTTCTTTTCAGGTGCTTGGTCATGGACTGCCTTGGGGTCTGCCTCATGCGTTATATTTAAATATACTCTTCGTCATTCATGAAGTACTATTTAGTTTTCCATGTAGAGCAAAGTTTTCTAAACAATCCTGGAGGACTGTGGGTTTAATTCTCAGGGGTGGGAGGTCTATGAGTTCCCTAGGAGAAATATTAATTTCATGTTTTCCTTTAAGCGAGAATCTAAGAAATTAAGCACGCTTGCCCTGGATCCTCTGGTTGCTGCTGCCTTATCACCACCTTTATCGGAGTAGAGGTCTACAGGCGGGCTTATGCTTGCATTCGTGGCAGACTAGAGGGGAAAAAAACCATTGTTGTGTCCTAGTTTGTCAGAGCTGCTGTGACAAATACCATACAATGGGTTAAACAATGGAAATCTATTTTCTCACGGTTTTGAGCCCAGAAGAAGTCCAAAACTAGATATTGGCAAGGCTAGCTTTTTCCCAAAGTATGCAGTACCCTGAAATACTCCCTGTAGTATGTGGTGCTGGTTGTGGGAATCCTTGGGTTTCCTTGGCTCTCCTGCCACACAGCGAGATCCTCTCCTCTCTTTTCAGTGACTCCCAGGTTTTCTTTATTTGGCCTCCAGGAATCTGGATTAAGGCCAACCATCCTTCAGTTGGGTCACCTTTTAAATAAAAGCAGCATCTTCAAGAGATCCTATTTTCACAGGAATGTGAATTAAGATTAAGAACATGTTTTTTTCAAGGTTACATAATCTACCACATGGAGGAACCCTCTATGCCAAGTGAGGGTCGCTCTTGGCCAAGGATTTTCAGCAGAGGACAGGAGAGGCTGTGACAGAATGGAGCCGTTACACAGCACAGGGTCATGTGCACAGCTGAACTGGAAAGAACGTGTACCTCAAAGTTCAGCGTGTGGTAGACACACTGCAAACAGCAGTTTTGTTTCAGTAAAACATCACCTTAAGTTGATGTGGTAATTTTAAAACCTTTGGTTTGGAGTAAATTCAATTTATAAATCTGGGGGTAGGGCTGTAAAATTATTCAAAAGTTATAAGCTCTAGCTTATATGTATTTAAAAACCCTCAAGGGCTTCTTATTACCCTTTAGAACAAAATCCAAACTCCTTATGAGGCCTATACAGCCATGTATTATTTGGCCCATCTTCTGCCAGTTGATTGTCTATTTTGGCTGTAAACATGGAGGCCTCCGGCCTGTTCTTCAAACAAGCTAAACCCAGCTCGCTCCTTCTTCACGAACTTTTACACTTGTTCTCTCGGCCTACAGTGCCCCCTTACCCTGGCACACAGGGCTAACCCCTTTTCCTTGTTCATGTGCACTCAAGTGGCCCCTCCTCGGACAGGTCTGCCCTGGTCACCCCTCTAAATGTCTCTCCCCACACCCATTTCACACTCTACCCCTAACCCTACTTCATTTTCTTTGTCATTATCTGAAATTACATTATGCATATATTTCTAAGCATTTCCATCTTTTCTTCCTGATCAGAATGAACACTCTGAAGTCAGGGACTCCAGTGCTTAGAACATAGTAAGCGCTCAATAACTATTTGTATATTGAATGTAAAGTATAAGGGGGATATATCTTTTTCTCTGTTTATACATTTTGAAATTATATTATAATGAAAAAATTAAGGTGATGCTAGAAATTAACAAGAATTTTTGGGTTGAAGAAGGTTCGTTCATTTCTCAAGGTTGAGTAGTAGGAAGCTGTTGGCAGCAGGGACCCAGTCTCATTTTAGGAAAAAAGGTGATGAGTGGAGAATGGGATAGTCAGAAATATCATTAAAGAATGGACAGAGCTCTCTTTGCAAGTCCATGGGACACAGTTGTGTTTCAGACACTAGAGTGCCTGAGTGAGGGATGAAATATTTGCAATAAATATAAACACTCAGAATTTATTATCTTGTCATTAATCAGCAATACAAGCTGCTAGTGGCTTAATTTAATTTATATGTAATTGGTCAATAAGTCAACCAGCCTCTATTATATATTAACCACTTAATACTCTGCATGAAAGCTATAAGGAATGCAGAATAGTTGTGAAATATGACTTTAAGAAGCTTACAGTTTGGGAAGTGGATGTGGCTCAACTGATAGAGCATCCATGTACCATGTAAGAGGTCCAGGGTTTGATACCCAGGGCCTCCTGGCCTGTGTGGTGAGCTGGATGTGCAGTGCAATGCTGCATGTGCAATGCTGCAGTGTGCAAGGAGTGCCATGCCATGCAGGGGTAGGAGTGTGCCTAACAAGGAGAGTTGTGCCATGCGGAAAAAGTGCAGCCCGCCCAGGAGTGGCACCACAGACATGGAGAGCTGATGCAGCAAGATGATGCAACAAAAAGAGACACAGATTCCCCGTGCTGCCTGACAAGAATGCAAGTGGGCATAGAAGAACACACAGCAAATGGACACAGAAAGCAGACAGTGGGGGTGGGGGGGAGAGAAATAAATAAAATCTTAAAAAAAAAAAGAAGCCTACAGTTCATGGAAAAGAGGGAGACAATTAACAAATAAATACAATAAAAACATTTACATTATACTTAATATCTGAATATTTAAAATAATAATTTTATGACTTAGAGTGCTACACTATTAAAGCAGATAACATCTGGTAAGTTATTCAAGCATCTGAACCCTCTACTAAAAGTTAAGTAAGAATAAGAAGGCAGTTTAAATATTACAACATTTTTAACACACTGATTTCTTATTGATTCAATTATACTAAAGAAAAAGCAGTAAAAACATGGGAGGATTGGAAGAATATCTAAATTACTCCTCTGTAGGCATCAGATACCTTTTCTGTAAAATTAGGGAATTAGATAAGGGGACCTGCAAGGTACTTGTCAGGTCAGATTTCTATGTCTTAAGCCAGATTTTCTTGTTGACCTTCTATTTTGTTTCCTACACATGGACTTAGGTTTTATAGAGGACACTGTGATGGCTTGAAGCTGTATGGACACCAGAAAAAGTATGTTCTTAGAGTTAATCCATTCCTGTGGGTGTGGATCCTGTTGTAGGTAGGGCTTTTTGATTAGGTTACTTCAGTAACTTCTTGGCCCAGGGTGGATCTTAATCCTCTTACTGTAGACCTTTATAAATGGGATGAGGACAGAAAGAAAAAAAGAGAAAACCACTGAAGCAAGAAGCTGAAAGCATCAAAACCTGAAAGAGAAGGGAGAGACCAGCAGGTACCTCCATGTGCCTTGCCATGTAACAAGGAGTCCAAGATCACTGGCAGTCAGGCTTTGGGGAAAAGGCATTGCCTTGATGATGCCTTGATTTAGACATTTTCATGGTGTCAGAACTGTAAGCTTGTAAACTAATAAATTCTGATTGTAAAAGCCAACCCATTTCTGGTATACTGCATTTTGGCAGCCTATCAGACTAAAACAGATTTAAACACTGTGTAGGAAAAAGAAGTAGTATATTTTTTAGTTATTATTCAGGTGATGGTGGCATTGTATATGCCTTCAAAGAAAGCCCCCTCCTTGGAAAGTTATAAGCTTTCAGAGCTGAGTAATGCTTCCTTCTCTAATGATATTTCTGGACACAATTCTCTCCTTTCTTCCTCCCATCCCTCTCTTCCTTCCTTCTTCCACTTTCTTTCTTTCTTTCTACCTATCCCCGCATGTATCTATGAGTCAATATCATGCTGCCTTTTTTTTTTTTTTTAAAGATGTATTTATTTATTTCTCTCCCCTTCCCCGCCACCCCGGTTGTCTGTTCTCTGTGTCTATTTGCTGCGTCTTCTCCTTTGTCTGCTTCTGTTGCTGTCAGCGGCACGGGAATCTGTGTTTCTTTTTGTTGCATCATCTTGTTGTGTCAGCTCTCCATGTGTGCGGCACCATTCCTGGGCAGGCTGCATTTTCTTTCACGCTGGGCGGCTCTCCTTAAGGGGCGCACTCCTTGCGCATGGGGCTTCCCTATGCAGGGGACACCCCTGTGTGGCATGGCACCCCTTGCGCGCATCAGCACTGCGCATGGGCCAGCTCCACATGGGTTGGGAAGGCCCGGGGTTTGAACCGCGGACTTCCCATGTGGTAGACGGACGCCGTAACGACTGGGCCAAGTCCGCCGCCATCATGCTGTCTTAATACTTTAATAACTCTAGGAGTGCATATCTCCCCAACTTAAAGTTGTTTATCGAAAGTGTCTTAGCTATTTTTGTCTTGTTGCATTTCCCTAGACAGAATCATCTTGTGAAATCCCACAAATTCAACTGGTGTGATTTTGATTGAGATTGCATTGAATTTATAAGACAGCTTTTGGGGAAAATGACATATTTATTCGTTAATTGTCTCCCTCTTTTCCATGAACTGTAGGCTTCTTTTTTTTTAAAAGATTTATTTTATTTATTTCTCTCCCCCCCACCCCCACTGTCTGCTTTCTGTGTCCATTTGCTGTGTGTTCTTCTATGTCCACTTGCATTCTTGTCAGGCAGCACGGGGAATCTGTGTCTCTTTTTGTTGCATCATCTTGCTGCATCAGCTCTCCATGTCTGTGGTGCCACTCCTGGGCGGGCTGCACGTTTTTCACATGGCACAACTCTCCTTGTTAGGCACACTCCTACCCCTGCATGGCATGGCATTCCTTGCACACGGCAGCATTGCACATGGGCCAGCTCACCACTCGGGCCAGGAGGCCCTGGGTATCAAACCCTAGACCTCTTACATGGTAGGTAGATGCTCTATCAGTTGAGCCACATCTACTTTCCACTTCATTAATAATGATTCATCCATTCCATGAACGTGGCATATATCACCACTTATTTAGGTCTTCTTTAATCTTCCTCAAAAGGATTCGACAATATTTTCTATAAAAGTCTGCACATCTGGGAAGCAGATGTGGCTCAAGCGGCTGGGTCCCCATCTATCATACAGGGGGTCCCGGGTTTGGTTCCCTGGGCCTCCTGATGAAGGTGGAGCTGGCCAGTGCCACAGAGAACTCACTGCGAACTGACAAAACAAGATGATGCAATAAAAAAGAGACACAGAGGAAAGACAATGAGAGACACAACAAACCAGAAACCTGAGGTGACTGAAGTGATTGGGTAACTCTCTCCCACGTCAGAGGTCCCAGGATCGATTCCCGTTGCCTCCTAAAGGGAAGATGAGAAGAGCAGACAAGCAAACACAGAAGAACATGCAGCAAATGGACACAGAGAGCAGACAGTGAATGCAAGAGGCAGGAGGGGGGAAATGAATTAAGAAAAAAGTGCACATCTTTTGTGAGATTTATTCCTAGTCACTTATTTTTTATATCATTGCAAATTTTTAAAATTTTCAAACTGTTTCTTGTTGGTTTGTAGAAATGTGATTGATTTTTGAATACTGACTATGTATCTAGCTATCTAGCTAAAATATCTTATTAATTAAAAGCAATTACCTGTGGTTTCTTTTGATTCCTCTACATATACAACATTCTGGCAAAAACCTCAGCTTTCTTTCTTTCTCAGTTTCTTTCTTATCTGTGTTTATTTGTATTATTATTTTACTCTGCTGGTTAGGGTCACTATTATAATATAACTGGTGAAGGTGGTCATTCTTTTTTTTTTTTTAATTTTTATTTTATTTTATTTTTTGAGGTACTGGGTCTGGGATTGAACCCAGGACCTCGTATGTGGGAAGCTCATGCTCAACCACTGAGCTATACTGATTTCCCTGAGTTGGTTTTGTCATTTGTGTTTTGTTTTTTGGAGGTACCAAGGAATGAACCCAGGACCCCATACATAGGAACAGGTGCTCAACTGCTGAGCTAAATTGGCTCCCTAATGAGAGTTGTTTTTTTTTTCATTTGTTTTTAGGAGGTACTGGGGATGGAACCCGGGATCTTGTACAATCACTTTTGCTTCATTTGCTCCCCAGAGTGGTTACTCTTTTTTTTTTTTTAAATGGATGAGAACCTTTTTTAAAAAAGATTTATTTTTCAATTTTTTACCCCTTCCCCTCCTCTGCCCTGCTGTTTTTGCTGTGTCCATTCACTGAGTGATCTTCTGTATCTATTTCTCTTTTTGTCTTCTTGTCTTTCTCCTCTAGGATTCAGAGGGATTCAATCCTGGGGACCTCTGATGTGGAGAGCTGTTCCTTGTCAATTGTGCCACCTCAGTTCCTGGTTTCTGCTGTGCTTCACCTTGACTCCCCCTTCGTCTCTCTTTTGTTGCGTCATCATCTTGTTGTGTAACTCACCTGCGTGGGCACTGGCTCACCATGCGGGCACTTGGCTTACTGTGCAGGCGTTTGGCTTGCCACATGAGCACCGGCTTACCATGCAGGCATTCAGCTCACCACATTGGCACTTGTGCGGGCATTCGGCTCACTGCACGGGCACTGGCTCACCACAGGGGCACTCAGCTCACCATGTGGGCACTCGCGCAGGCACTTGGCCCACTGCACTGGCACATGGCTCACCATGCAGGTACTCATGTGGGCACTCAGCTCATCATGTGGGCACTTGGCTCACCACACAGGTACCCACATGGGCACTTGGCTCACTGTGCGGGCACTCAGCTCAACACGGGAGCACTTGGCTCACTGCGTGTGCACTCGGCTCGCCACGCGGGCACTGGCTCGCTGAACAGGCACGCTTTCTCTTCTTTTTCACCAGGAGGCCCCAGGGGTTGAACCAGGGGGCCCCAGGGGTTGAACCTGGGTCCTCCCATATGGCATGTGGAGGCCTTATCACTTGAACCACTCCGCTTCTGGAGAGTGGTTACTCTTGTCTTGCTTATGATTACAAAGGGAAACCTCCAAAGTTTCATTATTAAGGATGATGATTGTTGGAAGATGTTTATAGATAAAACTTATTAGACTGATCATTTCTTCCATTACTAGTTTGATATTTATTTCTGGATTGATTACATTGTGGCCAGAGAACATCTCCATATTATTTTAATATATTCAAATTTTCTGAAACTTATGACCAACATATGGCCAATTTTTATGAAGATTTCTTATGTTCAAAATGAATGTATACTCAGCAGTTTGTTGGTTTTGTAGACATATATAATATATATCATATGCATACAAATACAAATGACATATACATTACATATGTATGTTCTCTCTAGGTACATTCAAGCTCATTAATCATGTTCAAATAATCTTTACCTTTACTTTTTTTTGCTTACTTAGTATTGGAAATGCAAATTGAAAGTTTGTATTTAGAGCTTGTGGGACTAATAGTTAGACATTTCTCCAAAGGGGTGGAGAACTGTGAAATGCAAATTGAGGTATCTGACATGAGACTAGGATGGCAAATGCGCGGTTCCAGAGGTTTGTCCAAAAAATGTTTTCTTGATATGATTGGGTAAATATGGGTCCCATGTTGACGTAAATCTGGATTTATGTTTACGGTATGTCCAGCCCATTCTTGAAAAGCAAGTTATTGATGTTCAGTAGCAAACAAACACTATTAAAGGTCCTGTACTGAAGTTACTCAGGAACTTTAACTGTTACCTTTTTAAAAAAATCATGGAACTCCTACTCTGGCCTTTTAAAAATGCTTGTTAAGATTCCACATACTACAAACACTCTTAAATGTTATAGTGTTATAGTATAAGGAAATGGCATAATGAAAGTTATGTTTTAGGAAGACTGTTTCGAAGTGGATTGTTTAACAAGAATGAGTATGGGGAGAGACCAACATCAGAGAATTTGGTAATGATTTTGTCACTAATAAAGAAGACATAGACATTCTCAGTATGGAATTATTTTTCTGATTCATAGGCATTTTGGAGGATGGGGAAAGGCATTCTTAAAGAAGATTATGACCATTCTAATTTATTATAGACCTAGATTAGTGCAAAATACATCAAGAGAAGAAACAGGAACATGCATGCAACTTCATTTTGATGGTCCACGGATTGCTATAATAAAGAAACAGGCTTAGTAGCAAAAGAATAGTAAAACTCAGCCCATTCACTGACCTTTGCTGAAGGAGGGCAATTCAAGGGGTGAAAAACCAAACCTGTCAGACATAAATTAAATTCCATAGGTGGGTGAGAAGCCAAGAGTTTCAAGCATAACCGTCCTGGATTGGTGACCCATTGCACCTCTTAATGAGCTGGCAGAGAGGTAAAGGGGAACTCAGGATTTAAAAGCAAAGTTTTCAATCATTAAGAAAGGCCCTAAGTGAGAAGGAAACTGACAACTTGTAAGAGACCTCTTCTTACTTGTGACTTGGGCTTAGTTCAAGCCAATGAACCAGGGTAAAGAAGAGAAAGCCATTTCACCCTACTGCCAATTCCACAACATTCCTCTCCAGAAACTTCCACAGGCTGGTAAACATCCAGTAGTAAACACTGAGGTCTGGTTCCTCAGAATTTATGGGAGGGCCAGTTACTCCACTTTGGAAGGAAAAAGGAAAGTTTTCAAAGATTCATTATATTTAATTTGCTACCACAAAATTCTTATATACCCTTTAAAAATACTAGGAGAATGAGAACAATCTCCTAATTTTTTTTGTCCCAAGTTGATAAAGGAGTAATTTGTTCCAATGGGCAGAGCTTACTCATTCTATTTTGGGTATAATACTGGCACACTAACATGTATTTGACTCAGTAGACAGATGAACAAAGTAATAGTCTACCTAAAAAAAGCATGTATAAATATGTTCAAAATAGCAAACAAGGTAAAGAAACATACTATGTGGAAATTGCAAAAATAATTGGTATTTGAAAGAAAACCCTTTCATGTGTTTTCCTTAGGCCTAAGGCACATGAAATTTTCTCAGTCTTCTTGTTTTGCCATGTGTAAATCTTTTTCTTAGAAGTCAGGAGATGGGGAGGGCAGGTGTGAAAAGACTAATGGAGATTTGGATGAGGATTAGAAGTTTGTTGGAACCAAGAGGGATAAGGAAAGGAATATACATTTGACTCAAAATTTTTAAAAAATTATACATTGATAAAAAGAAAAGTCCCACTGAAGTTCCAATATAGGAGCAAGTACACATAAAGCTAGCAGAAAGTCAGATGAGACAATTCTGCAACGCAGATCAAGTGATCCACTCAAGATGAGGCCTTGTAGCAGCATATTTACAGAAATACACTTAAAATAAGGTGACATCAATGACACAACACCAGGCACATATAAGTATTTAGTTAAAGGCAGCTTGTATTGTTATTACACTTATTATCAAAATCTTTATCACCATGATTGGGCTTTGTCTGAAAATTTAGGTGCAGGTGTGAGTGGGGAAGGGAAGTCTCATGAATGGACTGCAAAAGTAAACATTTGGCCAGTCAAGTTGCTCCCGGTAAATTGTGAGAGTGTGCATTAATGCAGTCACCTAGGGCTGAGATAGGTGGGATCCATGGGATGTGCTCAGAGGCAATGTGGAACAGGAAGACTGCTGGTAACCCTCAAAAGCAGTCATCAGATGAGGAACATTATGCTAGCACCATGGTGAGGCACCACTCTATCAAGAGCTATGTAACGCCCTTGTCATCTTCAGAATAAAGTCTAAGCAACCTCAAATCGTATCACAAACAACCTTGCACAATCTCGTCCCGTTTTGCCCCCAGAACCAGAAGTTCCATTATTCTTCTGGGTCACCTTGAACCAGCTCCTCCAGCCCAACTCAACCACTTTATCATCTAACTATCAACAGCAGCAACAACAACAATGTATAATACTAATAACAGCAATCTTTAAAGTACTTACTATGTGCCTGGCACTGTTCTAAGGTCTTTGCATATATTAACTCATTTAATTTTCAGAACAGTCCTGAGATACGTAGTATTTTAGTCCCCATTTTATTGATGAGGAAACTGAGGCACAGAGAGGTTAAGTAGCTTTTCCAAAGTCACACAGCTAGAGTGTCAATAATCTCATGCTTTTAGGTTTTGTATACTATATTCTTTCTGTTTGAATGCTCTTCCCTTTTTCCCTTTACCTTGCTAACTCCACCTTCAAACCTCAGCTTGGACATCACTTACTTTGAGAAGCAAAGTCTTTAGAACATTTCTCTCTCCAATGCCTTTTCTCTGCCTCAGTCTGAGTTAGAATTTCTCTTATCAGCTATAACGTAGAGGATAGCTGGGCCCTTTCTTCTAGAGGGCACCACGTCCCATAAGAGACAGACTTTCCCAGGATATCTCTAGAAAGAGTATTCCTGCATATAACTGGGCGACAACTCACCAAGAGGTGATTGTTCAGGAGCACTTATGCCTCAGCCAGGCCTGTTGGAGAATATCTTCCCCCCTCAGCCAGACAAGCACCTACCCTCTTGACTGAAGGGGGTACCTAAGGACTCAATCTTTGGTTGCCTAGTTCTTCAGACCATTCTCAAAAACTAATTGGAATCGCACACATCTACTTTGTAAGGAAAATCTTTAAGAGGTCACATTATTACTGGACGGTTGCCTTGGATCTTTTATTCCAAAATTATAGTTTCTTAATGATTTCCTAATAGGATTTTAAAGTATAACCTCAGCTTTCTAATGATTATATTTCTAAATTATGGCTATGAATTTTACTGCTCAAAACCACTGTTAACTAAATATTTGATATATTTTATGTCTTCAATGCACAGCTTTAAAAAACTCAGCATTTATTTGTTCATGCATTAATTTAATAATTTATTAAATATCTACCAGGTGCCAAGCACTATGTCAGATACTGGAGATAGAGACAAAAAAGACACAGACTTACATTCAAGGAACTTACCGTCTTACCGTCTTACAGGAAAAGGGCAGCAATCTTACTAAGGATACGTACTAGATGTGATTTAGTGGGCAAGGAAAATTCTTTTTATTTTTGATAATACACCCATATTTAACACATATTACAACAAATAATCATGTTTATGACTATATTTATTTTAAGTTAATAACTAATGTTTTTCTTTAGAAAAAAATTTCCAGTCTCTTTTATTCATAACAAATTCATATTCGTTTGTATAGCTAAGGCAGAAAAAATCAGCCAAAATAGTCATCTTACATTTTAACTCCTAGCAAAGGATGTACAATTGAAAGAGATAACATTTATGTGTTGATTTGACAGTGATTGCTTGAAGATCAAAGATAATCTTTCTAATTTGTGCAAAGTCATCACCCTTCAGTCCCTTAGAAAATTTCATTCTCAGAATCATGTTTCGTTAAAAGATAAGAGGGCTGAGGTACGTGTAAACTGCTCAGACAGATTACACAATGCCAAGATGCATTTGAAGGAAGTCAGGGATTTTCATCAATCCAATGTGTATACTGACAGGTTTTTGGATGATAGCTCCTTGGGCACTGTCCAGAAACCACATCGAATATCCACACACGGGTTAAGCAAGGTCACTCCAAGGCTATACGACACAGAGGGATTCGATTTTAGGGACAAAATGTTTAGCACAGAAAGGATTTGGAAGATATTATCAATATAAAAGAAACATAAGCCTTTTGAAGTTTAGAAGAAGGGACGGACCTGGCAAATACAAGTATAGTATCAAGAACCTAAATCCCTGTGAAGCTGTACCAAGACCAAAATAAATATTAACCCAATATCGAATTGGAATTTACTGAAACTTTTCAAACTGGATGCAATGATAAAAAATCCAAAGATGCATAACTTGTCTAGCCACTAAACTAAATTGCACTATAAGAAAAAAAAATTATCCCAAACCTCAGCAAACGGAGAAGTTGAATGGAATAATGAATGTTCTAATCCAGCCAAGAGTTTACAGTTTACTTTTAAGCACCAACACCAACATTTCTTGATGGATGGGAAATTTAATGTGTTAAGATACAGCAAAAGGTATGAGTTGGTACTCAATAGAATTCATTCAGGCAAAGCATTTTTGGTATTGTAAAAGGTCATCAAGGATGAACTTTTAAGCACAGAGATTTTTACTGTACCCTAAAAGCATCCACAATGATGTAGTCAAAGAAAGGAGTCCCAAGGGACCAATCAACATTTATTAAGTCAACAAAAGCATCAAAGGAAATGAAAACGGCAAAATAACCCCCGGAACAGGCAAGAAGGATGTCAGCGCAAGTTGTGCAGGAGCAAGTTTAGTGGCAATCACAGGGGTAAAGACAGATTATAGGGGTGGAAACTGAAGTTTGGTGAAAAGAAGCCAAAAGTAAACAGAATGTGAAAGAGGCAGCAAGGTCAAGGCTAGGTGTTTTGTTTTCAATGAATAAGAGGGAAAGAGAAGTTGGGCAGATTGAGAAATAGAGGCGGATGATGTCAGTTGTGAGAATTCACATGGGATGGCCTCCCATGGGCAGCCTCCATATGGCCAGGTAGAGGCCCTGTACTCTACATTTTGCACATTCCCCTCCTCAAGCAGGACAACAGCTGATTGTTTCCTCTGTGATACACTTAAAATCTCCCAGATAGTGCTATGGAAAACAATTATAACAACAATACTTTTTTTTTTAACACAAAATTATATTTAACACTTTAGCCGTTGAGGCCAGAGTTACATGGTTTATTTCCTTTGTAATATTACTTCCCTTAATATAGTGCCTTGCATGGAATTAAAAATATGTTACTAATGAAGGTAATAAACAAAATTCCTCTCACCATCAAACATAGTTGTAATGATATGCTTTTTTAAAAACAAACACCACAAATATGTCCTTAATTACACTGTCTTACGTTTCAGACAAAAGAAGAAACCTACCTCTGTTGCTGGTGTGAAATGATTTATTTTCTTTTAAGTCAACTTAGCTAATGAAGCCAAAAGAATCGTTTAAATATCTGAAGACTCTGTAACACTACTAGGCAGGATAATTTTTCACCTATAATAATGTAGCCACTTTGTGTTTATGAACTAAAGCACTTTTCTGAAGACTGTTTAAAACCCCACCTGCCAATATGCAGTATTATGTTCTTCCTTTAACTTTGGTAAATTCAAAAGTTAAACTCACTCATTCTTCATGGAAAATTTACATAAAAATCTAAAGTTAATAGGAATGTTAATTTTTCAAGTCATAAATAGACCTGATAATGATAACATTCTCTTCAAATATACTTTTTAATTTAACTACAATATTTCTAAAATACTGTATATGGAAATTTGATTTTTTAGTCTTGATCTTTAAACTCACAGCTTCTCTCTTTCTCAAAGTATGGAAAGCGCTATCTTCTCTCGGGCGATCAGGCTACTTAGGCAAAGTGAACAAATGTGGACTTGAATACAGGCTTCAAGGTTAGATTCATTTCCCTCGGTGTGCTAATTCCAGCATAAAGTTCTCCTCTGGAATACAGGTTTTGACTTTGTGTTAGAAATGGGAAATCGTGGTCAGTAGAGTATACAAAATATACATGTGGGCTGCCAAACTTTCATGTTGTTTGGTTTGCCTTTAAAATTATTTTGGTTATCTGTTTGAGCTCTCATTATTTCTAGAAATAAAGCATTGTCTTAAAGCCTCTTTTTTCACTGATTTCTGACTAGGTTAAAGATTGTTTCTAAGAGTCAGATTTTAGTGGCATCAGGATCACCTGGAGGACTTGTTGAAACAGATTGTTGGGTCCCATTCCCAGAGTTTTTATTTTTATTTTTGGAACATATATATAACATTAAATTAGCCATTTTACAATTTTAAGTATAGAATTCAGTGGCATTAAGTACATTTACAATGTGCTACCATCACTATCATCCATTACAAAACCTTTTTCATCACTCATAATAGAAACTCTGTACCCATTAAGCAAAATTTCTCAATTCCTTTCCCCTCACTCCCACCTGAGCCCCTGGTAACATCTAACCTACTTTCTGTCTTGATGAATTTGCTTGTTCCAGGTATTTCCTATTAGTGAAATCATGTAATATTTGCCCTTTGTGTATGGCTTATTTCACTTGACATAATATCTTCAAGGTTCATCCATGTAATAGCATGTATTAGAACTTCATTCTTTTTATGGCTGAATAATATTCCATTGTATGGATATACCACATTTTGTCTATCCATTCATCTGTCAATGGACACTTGGATTGTTTCCAACTCTTGGCAATTGTAAATAATGCTGCTATGGGCATTGTTGTACATGTATGTGTTTTAGTACCCATTTTTACTTCTTTTGGGTTTATAGCTAAGAGTGGAATTGTTAGGTCATCTGGTAATTCTATGTTTAACTTTTTGAAGAACCTCAAAATTTTTGATGCAGATGGTCTGGGGAGAATTTGCGTTTCTAACAAGTCCTAGGTAATGCTGCTGCTGATCAGGGAACCACAGTTTGAGAATCTGTATTTAGAAGAAACATACAGAAGTGTCACATTGCCACATCTGAATTTGTTGACCTGCTTTATAAGTTGGAGACAGGCTGTGGAGAGCTTTAATGGTCAGCATCAGGAGGTATCTGACAGCTTAAGGCAATTTTACATAGTTCCTGACATTCTCGATCATTTTGTAATACCTAAGTGAGACATCATCTATGAAATGCAACTTTGATGGTTAGCGCCAGCTGGTCCTAACTCCACTATAGCCCAGACATCCTGTAGAGTCAGGGCCCTGTCCCATTCCATGCATCACCAGGCCTATACCTCCTTCCTTTCCCTACTGCGTCCCTGTTTCCATCACTTTAGCAGATGGGCATGCTTCTGACTTCCCAGAGAACTTTGAGACCTTTGCTTATCATGTCCTGCTCCCCTTATACTTCCATTTTACTAACCGACCCAGAAATCTTTTCTCCAGACTTTGCTGTGTCCTGCCCTTTCTCCCCACCCCCTGACCCAGGTAACTCATCCACACATGCCCTTGCTACCACCTTTCTCCTTAATTTTAGAATTGCACACTACTGATCTATCCCTTCCCCTGGCTCCTTCCCCTCAGTCCAGAAACATGTTCAAGTTTCTCAAGAAGTATAAAAATCAAATCCTTCCTTGACCCAGATTTCCCTGCTAGCCAGTGCTCTCTATCTCCTTGTATTCATAGCAAAATGTCTTTAAATGGTAGTCTATATTTTGTGTCTACTTTCTTCCCTCCTCACTCTCAACCACTATCTGTCTCCATTGCTCTATTGAAATTGCTTTCACTAAAGTCAATGACATCCTCTTCCTGACTTTTCAGTTTATATATTACTTGACATTTCTGGCATTTATTATTGTAAAGTATGTTCTTCAATGAATTCTCATCCGTTGGCACCTTAAGCTTCAATGGCTGCGAAGTTCCAGCTTTCTCTTCTTCATATCATATTCTATTCATAGTTTTCTCTGTTGGAATAAAAGACTATTTGCTGGTCATTTTCATATCTATATTTATAACCCAACTCTTGCCCATAAGCCCCAGAATTTTCTTCTGGGAATTTCTAGGCATGCCCCAGACTGCACATTTTATTCCTGCAACCCCAACTCAATCCTGTTTCTCTTCCTGCATTTCCTTCTCAGTCACTGATGCCATCAATGTTTCACTCAGATGCCTAAGGCAGAAATATTAGAATCATCGTGGACTCCCCACTCAAGTCAGGTCAAGAGGTCATTTCTTCTGGTTGATTTGATCTCTCAAGATTGTGTTCCCTTCCACCAAGCTCACTGTCCCTGACACAATTCTGGCTCTTACCTGGATGATCAAACTTATAATTATACTTTCTTTCTCCAAGTTTAGCGTGTTTGTATAAAAAGAGCAAGGACTAGGGCTTCCAGGAAGATGACCTTGGATAGGTCAGGAGAACTCAACTCTGTTAGAAGAATAACAGAGGAAGGGCAAAAAATTGTCCAAGGGAGCTGCTTTGGGGATCTGCAGCCCAGGAAAGTGCTGCACATCATCCAGAAGAGAGAGGGACAAGGAATTGAAGAGACCAAAATGAACACTGTGAGTTACTAGCCTCCCATGGTGGAATGGCACAATTCCTTAACCTCAAGGCAAACAGCCTGGATAAAACCCATGGCTGACTGCAGCCAACTGAGACAGGAATGGAGGTCTTCCTCCCTGGGAAGAGGGAGGGTGTGGTGGAGAGCTGAGAGTGGTTTCTCTTCAGTGAGTTTGGCCAACAAAGTCTGCTTTAAATCATGGCTCTGGCCAGACTAGAATCAAGGGCAAGTGGAGGTTGAATCACCTCTGTGGAAAGATTTGCCAATGTATAGCATCTGCTCGATGGCTGGGAAACTGCAAGGAGATAAAAAGCTTTTGGGAGTCTCTCAAGTCCCAGGGCCCCTTGATCTGGTATGTGCCCCATTAGTGAATCTCTGGCCCTGTTTTGATAACTTCAGCTGGGCAATTTTAAAGATTTGTAATAAGTTGAACAAAAATTCAAAGAAGAGCCATGAAACAAAACCACTAGACAAGAGAGAGATATTGACTGCCAGAGTAAAGTCACCAGCATAATTAGATGCCTAGACATCAGCAAAAATTTACAAACCATACCAAGAAACAGAAAGATGTGTTACAGCCAAAGGAACAAATAAAAAATCCCGATGGATTTAAAACAACTAATCAAGGATGTTTACACAAATGTCCTAAATCAATTCAAGAAGTTGAAGGAAAATATGGCTAAAGAAATAAAGGATATTAAGAAGACACTGAGACTTAGAAGTAAAATTTCCCAACAAAATACAACCAAACTGAATCTAGCAGCATATTTTAAAAATTATACATGATGGACGATGAAGTGGTAATCATCCTTGATATGCAAGTTTGGTTCAACATGAGAAAGTCAATTAATCACACTAACAGAATGAAAGAAAATATTCACATGATCATTTCAATCAAAGCAGAAAAAGCATTTGAAAAAATACATCACTCTTTGTATATAAAAACACTTAGAACACTAGGAATAGAAGGAAACTGCCTCCACATGAAAAGGGCATATATGAAAAACTCCCAGTGAGCATCCTATTTAATGGTGGAAAACTGAATGCCCTCCATCTAAGATCGGAACAAGTCAAGGATATATACTTCATCCACTGTTGTTCAACACTGCATTAAAGTTTTGCCACAGCAATTAGGCAAGAAAAAGAAATAAAGACATCTAAATTGAAAAGAAAAAAGTAAATCATTCCTTATTTTCACTTGATATCATCTTATATCCAGGTAATCCTGAAAAATCTACAACAAAATTCCTAGAATTAATAAATGAATTCAGCAGAATGTCAGGGTAGATCAATAGCCAAAAATCACTAGTGCTTCTATATACAATGAACAATTGGAAGAAGGAAAAAAAATCCATTCAAAGTAACAGATTAAAAAATCAAATATAAAAGAATATATAAAACCAAGTATATGAAGGAATTCTAAACAGAATACAATAAAACATTGCTAAAGGAAATTTTAAAAGATCTAAATAAGTGGAAGGCTATTCTTTGTTCATGGATTGGATATCAACTTGATGTCAATACTACCTAAGGCAATTTGTAGATTCAAAGCATCCCCAATTAAAATACAAACAAGTTTCATTTAAGAAATGGAAAAGAAAATCATAAAATTTATAAGGATGGATAATGGGCCCTAAGTAGCTAAAGCCATCTTTAAAAAGAAGATTAAAGTTGGAGGAAACACATTTCCCAATCTTAAAGTTATAACAAAGTCATGGTAATCAAAAGACCATGGTAATGTCACAATGACAGACATATAGAACAATGACACAGAATTGAGATAACAGAATTTAACCCTCACATTTCTGGCCAATCAATTATTGGCAAGGTGGAAAAAACTTCTCAATCTGGAAAGAACTGCCTCTTCAACAAATAGTGTTGGGAAAACTGGACCACCATGAGTAAAAAATAGACCTTTATTTCACATCATATACAAAAAGAAACTAAAAAATGCATGATTCCATTTATTTGATATGTAAATATAAATCAATTTATAAAGATGATATTAAATTAGTAATTATGTAGGGCTGTGAAAGGATAGAGGGATTGTGAGGTGATTGCAAAGGGGTGTGGAGTTTTTTTTTTTTGAGGGCTGTGAAAGGATAGAGGGATTGTGAGGTGATTGCAAAGGGGTGTGGAGTTTTTTTTTTGAGTAAATTGTTCTGAAACTTATTTGATGACGGCACAATATCATGATTACACTAATGCCCATTGATTATACACTTAGGGTAGATTGTACGGTATGTAAATATATCTCAATAAAACTGCTTTAGAATAAATATGCAAGAATACCCAGAAAGAGCAGCTATCAACACCAAGGGAAGCATAGAGAGATTGAGATGTGATAAATTTCTATTTTTTATCTTTTTTGTTTTTTATCATTATTGAAATAATGAAAATGCTCCAATAATGATTGAAGTGATGAATACACAATTATGTGATTATGCCAAATGCCATTGACTGTACACTTTGGATGGATTGTGTGCTTCACTAATATATATCAACAAAGTTGATTTGTTCTAAAAAAAAAAAAAGAAGACACTGAGAGAGCAAAAAGAAAAATTTGAAAGTCAGCAAAGAAAATTAATAGAGTTTATGAAAATGGAAGATATAATAGATGAGATTAAAAATACATTAGAGGCAAACAACAGCAGATTTGAATTGGCTAAGGCTAGAATTTGTGAATGAGAAGATAGCACATCTGAACTTGAAAAGACAGGCGAATAGAAAGAGAAAAGAATAGGGAAAAAAAAGAAAAAATTTCTCAGAGAATTTAAAGACAACATGAAACATACAAATATACACCTTAGAGGTCTCCAAGCATGGGAAGAAAATAGAAAAGGGGCAGAAAGAATACTTGAGGAAATGATAGAAAACTTCCCAACCCTTATGAAAGACAAAAATATCAATATCTAAGGACAACACACCCCAAACAGAATAAATCTGAATAGACCCTACTCTAAGACACCTACTATGCAGAATGTCAAATGCCCAAGATAAAGAGAGGATTCTAAAAGCAGCAAAAGAAAATCAATGTATCATATACAAGGGAACATCACTAAGACTAAGTACTGATCTGTCATCAGAAACCATGGAGGTTAGAAGGCAGTGATATGATATATTTAAGGTACTGAAAGAGAAAAACTGCTATCCAAGAATTCTGTATCTGGCAAAACTGTCCTAAAATGAGGGGGAGTTTAAAATCTTTACTGACTGTAGCAGTTTGGTATGGTTTTAATTGAGTCTATTTCTGGGCATGATTGAGTTATGATTAGGGCTTTGATTGGGCCACATCATTAGGGCATCTAGTCCCCACCCCTTGGTGGGTGGGGACTCACAGATAAAAGGCATGGCAAAGGACAGAGTTAGAGCTTTTGATGGAAGCATTTTTGATGTTGGAGTTTTGATACTGGAGTTTGATGCTGAAGCCTTAAGCTGGAGTCAGGAGAAAAACAGAGAGGAATAGAAATGGCTCCTTAGACATGGCAGAAACCCCAGAGGGAGACAGAGCCATTTGCCTGATAGTCTACAGCTGACCTCGTGGAGAGAGGCAAAGCCTAGAGAGTCTCATAGTCTACATCTGACCTTGTGGAGAAAACAGAGGACCTGAGCCCAGAGAAGAGCAAGACCCTGGAAGGGAGGAACCCAGGAAGCCTGAACCCTTGCAGATGTCAGCAGCCATTTTGTTCCAGCATGTGAAAATAGACTTTGGTGAAGGAAGTAACTTATGCCTTATGGCCTGGTATCTGTAAGCTCCTACCCCAAATAAATACCCTTTATAAAAACCAAGCAATTTCTGGTATTTTGCATCAGCACCCCTTTGGCTAACTAATACAATGACAAACAAAAACTGAGAGAACTAGCTACAAAAAAACAAGATTTACAAGAGATACTAAAGGGAGTGCTGCAGCCTGAAAGGAAAAGACAAGGGCAGAAAAGACAATGGAAAGCCAAAGGACAAAATGGACAAAGGAAAGTAATGCGTTTATAGCAATAACACTTTAATGTTAATGGATTGAACTCCTCAGTTAAAAGACATAGATAGAATGGTTAAAAAATATGAGCCATCTACTTGCTACTACAAGAGATGCCTTAGATGCAAGGAAACAATTGGGCTGGAAGTAAAAGGTTGGAAAAAGATATTTTGCACTAATAGGAACCAAAAAAGATTGGAAATAGTGGGAAACGGACTTTGGCCCAGTGGTTAGGGCGTCCGTCTACCATATGGGAGGTCAGCGGTTCAAACCCCGGGCCTCCTTGACCCGTGTGGAGCTGGCCATGCGCAGTGCTGATGCGCGCAAGGAGTGCCGTGCCATGCAAGGGTGTCCCCCGCGTGGGGGAGCCCCACGCGCAAGGAGTGCGCCCGTGAGGAAAGCTGCCCAGTGTGAAAAGAAAGTGCAGCCTGCCCAGGAATGTTGCCGCCCACACTTCCCGTGCCGCTGACGACAACAGAAGCGGATGGAGAAACAAGACGCAGCAAATAGACACCAAGAACAGACAACCAGGGGAGGGGGGGAAATTAAATAAATAAATAAATCTTTAAAAAAAAAAAAAAAAGATTGGAAATAGTGATACTAATGTTGGATGAAATAGATTTTAAGTGTAAAACTGTTATAAGGGATGAAGAGTTCATTATATTAATAAAAGGGGCAATTCACCAAGAATAAATAACTGTAATAAATATTAATGCACCAAACATGGGATACCCCAAAATACATGAGGCACATACTGGAAAAACTGAAGGAAGAAATAGATATTTCTACAATAATATTTGGAGACTTCAATACACAACTCTCAGCCCTGGATAGAACATCTGGACAGTGGATGAATAAGGGAACAGAGAGCTTGAATAATATGATAAATGAACTGGACCTAACATATTTATAGACCCTTATGCTCCCAAACAGCAGAATATACACTCTTCTCAAGTGATCATAGATCCTTTTCCTTTGACCTCTGGGTCAAAGACAGGTTCAATAAATCTAAAGTGATTGAAATTATACAATGCACTTTCTCTGATCATAATGGAATGTAACTGGAAATCAACAATGGGTAGAAGAAGGAGAAATCACAAATATATGGAGATTAAACAACAGAGTCTTAATAAATCAGTTGGTCAAAGAAGAAATTGAAAGAGAAATGAGTAAATATCTTGAGATGAATGAAAATAAGAACACAACATATCAAAACATATGGGATAGAGTGAAGGCAGTGCTGAGAGGGAAATTTATAGTCATCAGTGCTTATATTAAAAAAGAAGAAAGTGCTAAAATTTAAGACCTAGATGCATATCTGGAGGAACTATAAAAATAACAGCAAACTAATCCCAAACCAAGCAGAAGGAAAGAAATAACAAAGATCACAGCAGAAACAAAAAAAATTGATAACAAAAAACCAAGAGAGAATCAACAAAACCAAAAGTTGGCTCTTCGAGAAGATAAAAAAATCAACAAATGTTTACCTAGACTGACAAAGAAGATGCAAATAAATATAATCAGAAATGAGAAGTGGGACACTACCCCTGGCCCCACAGAAATAAAAGAGACCATAAGAAGATACTATGAAAACTGTACATCAAATTAGACAGACAAGAACAACCTACACTGACCCTAGAAGTCATAGAGGACCTAAACAATCCAATCACAAGTAAAGTATCATCAACCAACCCCTCCCCCCAAAATGAAAAGCACAGGACCAGATGGCTTCACAGGTGAATTTTATCAATCATTCAAAGAAGATCTAGGGAAGCAGACTTGGCCCAATGGATAGGGTGTCCACCTACCACATGGGAGGTCTGCAGTTCAAACCCCAGGCCTCCTTGACCTGTGTGCAGCTGGCCCATGCGCAGTGCTGATGCACCTAAGGAGTGCCCTGCCATGCAGGGGTGTCTCCCATGTAGGGGAGCCCCATGCGCAAGGAGTGTGCCCCGTAAGGAGAGCCACCCAGCATGAAAGAAAGTGCAGCCTGCCCAAGAATGGCACCACACACACAGAGGCCTGACACAGCAAGATGACACAACAAAAAGAAACACATATTCCAGGTGCTGCTAATAAGGATAGAAGTGGTCACAGAAGAACACACAGCGAATGGACACAGAGAGCAGACAACTGGGGAGTAGGGAAGGGGAGAGAAATAAATAAAAAATAAATCTTAAAAAAAAAAAAGATCTAATGCCAATCTTGCTCAAACTCTTCCAAAAAATTGAACAGGAAGGAACACTATCAAACTCATTCTATGAAGCCAACATCACCCTAATACCAAAGTGAGATAAAGATACTATGAAAAAAGAAAATTATAGACCAATTTCTCTAATGAATATAGATGTAAAAATCCTCAACAAAATACTTTCTAATTGAATCCAACAGCACATTAAGAGAATATACATCATGATCAGGTGGGTTTTATCCCAGATATGCAAACATGGTTCAACACAAGAAAATCAATTAGTATAATACACCACATTAATAAATTGGAGAAGAAAAATCACATGATCATCCCAAATCATGTAGATAAGGCATTGACAAAATACAGCATTCTTTCTTGATAAAAAAACTCTGAAAAATAGGAATAGAAGAAAGCTTTCTCAACACAGTAAAGTGCATAGATGAAAAACTCATATCTCGCATTATACTCAGTGGTGAATGACTATAGGCTTTCCTGTTGAGATTGGGAACAAGCCAAGGATGCCCACTGTCACCACTGTTATTCAATATTATGCTAAAAGTTTTAGCGAGAGCAATTAGGCTAGATAAGTTAATAAAAGACACTCAAATAGGAAAGGAAGAGTTAAAACTTTCACTATTTTCTGAGGATATGATCCTATACCTAGAAAATCCCCCCAAAACCACAACAAAGCTACTAGAACAAATAGATGAGTTCAGCAAAGTGGCAGGATACAAGAAAAATCAATAGCGTTTCTATATACTACTAATGAGCCTTCTGAGGAGGAAGTCAGAAAAAAATTCCATTTAAAATAGTGACTAAAAGAATCAAATAATTTAGAAATAAATTTAACCAAGGACATAAGGGGTCTGTATTCAGAAAACTACAAAACATTGCTAAAAGAAACCAAGTAAGACCTAAATAAATGGGAAGACATTTTGTGATCATGGACTGGAAGACTAAATATCATTAAGATGTCAATTCTACCTAAAGTGATTTACAGATTCAACACAATGCCAATAAAAATTCCAACAGTCTTTTTTTTTCTTTTTTCAGAAATGGGAAAGCCAATTATCAAATTTATTTGGAAGGGTAAGGAGAACCGAATAGCCAAAAATATCTTAAAGAAGAACTGAGTTGTCCTAAATGATATTGCAGGGACAGATGCTGAATATTATATATCCTGCCATAACCCACTGAATGGACTGGGGGAGAGTGTAAACTACAATGTAAATTATAATCTATGTGGTGCAGCAGTGCTCCAAAATGTATTCATCAAAAGCAATGAATGTGTCACAATGATGAGAGAGGTTATTGATGTGGGAGGAGTGGGGTGGGGTGGGGTGTGGGGTATATGGGAACCTCATATTTTTTAATGTAATATTTTTTGTGATCTATGTGCCTTTAAAAAAAAGGGCAATTAAATAAAAAAATTTTAAAAAAGAACTAAGTTGGAGGACTCTCACTTTATAACTTTATTTTAAAACATATTACTTAGGTACAGTAGTAAAAACAGCATGGCTCTGGCAGAAAGATATACATCTTGACCAATGGGTTTAAACTGAGAATTCAGAAATAGACCCTCATATCTATGGTCACGTGATTATCAACAAGGGTGTTAAACCCACCCAACTGGGACAGTCTATTCAACAAATGGTGCTGCAAGAACTGGACATCTATAGCTAAAAGAAAGAAAGAGGACCCCTACTCTTACCTTATATAAAAATTAACTCAAAATGAATCAAGGACCTAAAGGTAAAAGCTAGAACTATAAAACCCCTAGAAGAAAATGTAGGGAAACAGCTTCAAGATCTTGTGGTAGGTGGTGGTTTCTTCAGCCTTACACTCCTAGGATGAATAACAAAAGGAAAAATAGATAAATGGGACTTCCTCAAAATTAAACACTCTTGTGCTTCAAACAACTTTGTTAAGAAGATGAAAAGGCAGCTTACTCAAAGGGAGAACATTTTCCAAAAACTATGTATCTGATAAGGGTTTGATTTCCATGTTATAAATAAAGACAAGTAACACATTTAAAAATGGGCAAAAGACTTTAGCAGATATTTTTTCAAAGAAGAAATACAAATGGCCAAAAAGCACATGAAAAGATGCTCGACACCACAAGCTATTAGGGAAATGCAGATCAAAACTTCAATGAGATACCATTTCATGCCTTATAGAATGGCCATTTAAAAAAAAAAAACACACAGAAAACTACAAGTGCTGGAGAGGATGTGGAGAAATAGGAACACTTTTGAAATGCTGGTGGGAATGTAAACCGGTACAGCCTCTGTGGAAGGTTGTGTAGCTGTTCCTCAGAAACCTAAATATAGAACCGACATATGATCTGGCAATCCCACTACTAGGAATATTTTCAGGAGAACTGTAGGCAAGGATGCCAACAGACATATGCACAGCAATGTTCATAGCGGCATTATTCAGTAAAATAAGCCAAGCACAAAAGGAGAAATATTGTATGATTTCACTTACATGAAATATCTAGAATAAGCAAACTCATTGTGATAGAAAGTAGATTAGTGGTTACCAGGGGCTTTGGGGAAGGGGAAATGGGGAGTTATTTCTTAATGTATGCAGAGTTTCTGTTTGGAGTGATGAAAAGTTTTGGTAATAGATGGTGATGATGATAGCATAACATTGTACATGTACTTAATGCCATTGAAATGTACAAAATGGTTAAAATGACAAACTTTATGTCATATATATGCTACCACAATAATATTTTAAAAAATCCACGCAATCATGTATAGGCGTATCATTCCAGCCTCATTTCATGCCATTCCCTAGGGAATATATTTTTTCCTCCATTTGGGTGGAACTGGCTGCTGATGCATTTGTTGATTCAGCTTCCTGGAATGCAACCTGCTTGGTCTTCTGTTTCCAAGGTAAACTACTCCCAGCAAAGTTTCTTGTTCAATTTGAAGCCTTCCATGACAAAGGTGTAGTGATGAAACGTGATGTGGTGGCAGGTGGCGGTGGGGGGGGCAATGTAGTGCTTTAACCCTGTCCCCCTTCACACTGTCCTCATAGTGCTGGATTGGCAACAACTAGCATCCTGGTGGCACCTTCATGTGTCCCCTCAAGCCGCTCTTCACTGGGCCCCTGTTCTAACTTCTAGGTCCTTTTTTTGCACCCTCATAGTGCTTTCTGAAGATATTTATCGTTACGTATTTCACCAGAACTAAACATCTGCTGCCCCTGCTCCGTTCCAGATGTTCCCCATGCCCTTCATACCTCACATTCCATGGTGAACTCATTAGCCTCCATCCTCAGCCTTCTTTCCACCACATGCACCAGTGGAACTCCAGCTCTCCATCACCTCAAGTAGAAGCTGCTCATTATCACACAGTGTTTCAGTATTAGTGAGTAGGTCAGCTTCTTCCTTGCTCTCCAGGCCTATTTCAGACCATTACTCTCAAGTTCTCTAGTAAAAAAGTCCTGCTCCTTTCAAGCATCAGGTACCATCATTTACCTCTCCCCCTAATATTTTGAAGACTTAAGCACTAGGATCACTGTCTTCTTTCCTGTCGCAGCCTTGCCATCATCCTGGCCCACTCAAAGCAGCACCTTGACCTTTTTTTAATTTATTTTTTATTTCCAGGCCCTCCTCAATTCCAGTGAACTCCACTTTATGCCACTGCAGCTCTACCCATAAGTACACTCTTTTTTTTTTTTTTCACTTGGAACTATTCCAGTTGTGAGATACTAAAGCCAAACATATCACTTTCTAACAAAAATCTCCCATTTTACTAACTCTCTTACTCGATAACTTTTATCATACCTGTTCTTTGATCTTAAAGAAACTTCCAATTCTCTGCTCCCTTTGCTTTCTCTTTCCCTTTCCTTTCAGCTCCAGCTTCGAATCTTTTGTCTACCATATCAAATGTTCTCTTCTCCATATCTCCCTATCCCGAGTTCTGTCACTTTCTGGTAAAGCTCCTACCCAGTTCCTCTGAACATTCCCTTCATCCATGCCCCATCTTTGGGCCACTGAGCCTCCTGGAAGAAGTTAGCTTGAAGATTGATGCCACTAAAATATTCTGGTCTTCAACTCCAACGAGTGCTCCATACTGCACCTTGACCTTCTGGCCCATAGTCCTTCCTTCTCTGCTTCCCTAATCAGCTCTTGCTTGTTCTCTGTGACCAGCTGGAACCTGTTCCCTTAACTACCTCCATGTTCCACTCAGCAGATTATTTCATTAACTACCTCACTGAGAAAGAGAAGCCTTATAGGAGAGTTTTCTCACTTCTATTCACCAAACCTACACATGTACATATATTTGTCTCATTGCCTTTTGCTCCTTAGTTACAATAGAAGAGATATCATTGCTCTATTTTACAGTTCATTCCTTTGCCATGCTATGGATCTCATCACTTCCACATATTCAGGTCTCTCTTTCTACCTGACATAGATTTTCACCTTCCTTTACTGGCTCTTCAACAACTGTGGCATTCTTAAGAGCCTCTAGGACCTTAAAAAAAGGAAAAAAAAAGAAAGAAAGAAAAGAAAGAAAAAAGACAAAAAGAAAAAAACTCTCTCTTAACTCCCTATCTCCTCTCTTAATAGTTGAAATTCTTGATGTTTCTTCTATGGTTCCTCATTTTCCATTCACTCCTTAATCCATTGTAATTTGTGTCTCACCATCAACATACTCCAATGACACTGTGCCTGCCATCGGCACCTGAAACTTCCTTGTTGCTAGATACAAAGAACATAATTGAGTTCTGGTGTTGCTTCTCTGAAGTATTCGTTGCTGTCGATTACTCCTTACTCTTTTTTTTACAGAAAATTCCAAACATATTCAAAAGTAGAATAATATCCATCACTGAGCTTCAATAATTATCTTCTGAGATGAGATGTGAGGGCATTTTCAGGACTTGGAGTTGTCCTGGGTGGTTCTGCAGGGACAGTTAGCAGACATTGTATGTCCTCCCATGGCCCACTGGGTGGACTGTGGGAGAGTGTGGGCTATGATGTGAACCATTGATCATGAGGTACAGCGGTGCTCAGAGATGTATTCACCAAATGCAATGAATGTCTCATTATGATGGAGGAGATTGTTGTTATGGGGGGAGGAGTGGGGTGAGGTGGATGAGGGGTATATGGGGACCTCATATTTTTTTAATGTAATATTAAAAAAATAAATAAAGACAAAAAAATAATTATCTTCTGTATCAGGGGTCCAAAGACTCCCAAGGGGTCCACGGAAAGATTTCAGGGGGTCTATGAGCTTAGATTAAAAAAAATCAGGTTATTATCTTATTTTCTCTGACCCCTAACTGAAATCTAGATTTCCTTCACTTATGAATGTATGCAATAAATAAATTACAGTAGTATTCACTTCACCTGACTGGCAAAAGGGTCCCTGGAACAAAAAAGGTTAAGAACTCTTGCTCTAAAGCAAACCCCAGGAAATGGACAAAGGCCTCTTCCTCAATCTATAACCTGAGAAGTTCAATTAAAATATTCTTACCTTTGTGGTCCACAGTTTGATGGTCCAGTCAAAGGATGATGTGACAAACAGGTGTGAAAAGTCAATAGGGCCCACTGCCATGTGGCAATTAATTCCCGTCACTGGTCCTTGATGACCTTCAAAGACCTCACCAATACCTGCTTTGCTACACAAAGAACAAATGTGAAAACAATGTCACTGACCTTTGCAAAACAGTGATTGCTTTAAAGAAAAACTCATCTCTGCATGATAGCTTCTCCAAAATTTAGAACGAACATGCACTATCAAAAAATGAAGCCACATTTACAGTTATCTGTAAATTTTAAAAAAAGTTTGCAAAAGTGTTATGCTATTCTTGATGATTAAAAACATAATTATTAAGAATGAGACGGGGTAATAAAGGGACAACAATCTTTTTAATCTTGAGAATTAAATATTCTTTTTTAGGAGTTCCTCAGAGCCTAGCAAGGTTGATCAAGTATGCTGAAGGAACACATATACACTTAGACCTCAGAAAATTCCATATTTATAAGACAATTCTATTTTTGTGATGACGTTTTGCACATGTTCCACTTTAACTCCTTTTGGAAAGTCTATCAGCTATAAAACTTTACAGATCCTTAAAGGAATAATCATTTATCTTTCCAAGGAAATTTCTTAATTTAAGTTCATATATATTATAATACTTTGTGGAAACCCTTGTCATCATAAAACAATATGCTTAATTTAAATGTAATATGGAGAAAACGATGTTTTCACTCAAAGCAGAAGAGAGATTTACAAGTCTAGTAAGTATAAATTCCATGATGACAGGTACCTTTTCTTTCTTGTTGCTAAGAGTTAAGCACACAGGAAGTGCTCAATAAATATTTGTTGCATGAACTAGCAAAGGAAAAGAGGTAAACATAGGCCTTTGTTTTTAAAGAAGCACATTCAAGAGATAGTAATTCATATTTTAAAAGTTACCCCAATTTCTTCTATTGCTAGTGTCACAAAAGTTCTATAGTAGAAAACAAGTAAGTCCTAGAAATGGAAGAAATTGTATCATTGATGAGGAGACAGTGTCCACGGGAGTTGCTGAGGGCAGGGAGAGGGTAGCAGAGGTGTGATAAGGTGGCATTTTGGGGACTTGGAGTTGTCCTGAATGATATTGCAGGGACAGATACAGGACATTATATATCCAGTCGTAATCCACTGAATGAACTAGGAGGGAGTGTAAACTACAATATAAACTATAATCCATGCGGTGTAGCAATGCTCCAAAATGTATTCATCGAATGCAATGAATGCAGGAAGCAGATTTGGCTCAATGGTTAGAGGATCCACCTACCACATGGGAGGTCCAGGGTTCAAACCCAGGGCTTCTTGACCCGTGTGGAGCTGGCCCATGTGCAGTGCTGATGTGCGCGAGGAGTGCCCTGCCACACAGGGGTGTCCCCCGCATAGGGGAGCCCCATGCACAAGGAGTGCACCCTGTAAGGGGAGCTGCCCAGCACAAAAAAGTGCAGCCTGCCTAGGGTGGTGCCGCACACATGGAGAGCTGATGCAACAAGATGACGCAACAAAAAGAGACATAGATTCCCAGTGCTGCTGACAAGAATACAAACAGACACAGAAGAACACACAGCGAATGGACACAGAGAGGAGACAACTGGGGGGGGGGGGGGCGGGCAGGGAAGGGGAGAGGAATAAACAAAAAATTTAAAAAATCTTAAAAAAACCAAAAACTGAAAACAAATGCAATGAATGAAAGAGGTTGTTGATATGGGAGGAGTGGGGATGGTGTGGGGTGTGGGGTATATGGGAACCTCTTATAATTTTTAATGTAACATTTTCTGTGATTTATGTATCTTTAAAAAAAGAAGACAAAAAAAATTGCTGAAAAAAAAAAAAGTTACCCACAGGCAAATTTAACTGATTTAACCAAGCTGGGATTATTTCCAGCCTCTATTATCACATAATAGTCTACATGCAATCATATGCAATTAGAAAAATCTTAGAGAACATAACCAAAATACCATATTTTTAAAAATCCATGTGTGAGGTTATAAATATGACAAATATGTAGGGATTGTGGAACCTAAATATTATGTCATGATGAGTAAAAGTGAATTAAGTTATTAAAACATTGAGGCTTCTAGAGTACCGAAAAATGTCAATGTGCTGAGCAAAATTTGAAATTATAAGCAAAGTGCTGCAGTGTGTTCCATGTAACAGGCACTCAAAAATTACGTCCAGTGAAACTGCTAACAGCAGTTCCACACGTGATCATTTAAATTTGTTCTAATGAACACGAGGAACTGATCTTTGAAGTGGCCCCTGGTGAGATTCCACTTGTTCTTAACAGCATCCTGAAAGGGTTTATAGGGTGCAAAATGAAGACCTTACTTAATTTATGGAAGTGGATTTGCACCTCCTCCATGTTAGGCAGAAAGGAGAAATTCCCCAATCCCTGCCCCTGCCCTATAACCCTATATGACCCATTTAAAATGATGACGAAGCCCAATTCCTGCTACTATATGACTTTACTAAGAGCTATATTTTGTATTTCAGATGGATGAACTGATAGAAAAGTGAAATCGAGCTCATTGTAAAGAGATTTGTGGTGTTTGGTATAGATACTCTTCTTTGGAACCAAAAGTGCATATTCTGATTGTGCCTGAAAATGAAAAAAAGCCATAGAACAGAAATGGAGAAACTACTTCTCACATTGATGAAACTTGGGAAAAATAATTCTGAAAATTATCAGTGACCGTACTTTATAACTTTCACAGATATTTAAGGTCCTAGGTAATCCCCTGGGTTAAGTGAGCTGACCCTATCTCCTATTAATTCTAATAAATGTGTAGCTAAACGTGGGACTCCGTGATTAGCCCACTACATTCTCTGTGACTTTCTTATGCCACTCAGAACATTCTACCTGTTGTACATTTACCTTTCCCTCTGTCAACTTCTTGATGATGAGAACCATGTTTAAATGATAGCCTCATGCCTCACAGCACCTAGCAATGTGCTTGGCTCCAAGTAGGTGTGCAGTAGGTGTTTGGGTGAAGGAATAATGTTATCAGATATTTTCATGATTTGATAAAACTTTAATGCATGGTTTTAGCCAGCTTTTATGAAGCAGGAGTGTTGCGTATGAAACTGTGAGATGTAATTTCCGTAGTCATCTTTAAATCACGTAAGCAGGGCAAATACTGCTTGTTTCTACATACAGAGCAGCAGGAGTATCATAACATGTACCCATAGAAAAATCACATAGCTGAACCACAGATGCTCATAACTTCTACAAATCACAGAAACATCCAACTATGAAGTTGGAACTGTTTGTTATTCCTCATTAAATCTAATTAGCCTGGAATGAGTGCAGGAGATGAAAAATCAATTGAACAAGAACTACTAAGGTGAAAAAGAGGTTAAACACCAGGGTGGACATAGTGAACCCTTCAAAAGATGTGAGGCCACCTGTTAATTTTTGCATGCAAGTTTATAATCCAGTCCAAATTTTTAGATTCCGCTTGATCTTGATAGCTTTCCAGGGGATATGTGCCATCTCTCAATCAAAGCAGACTCTTATCATCTGGAAATTGCAAGGTGGCTTGCATATCTTATACTGGTCCAGCCCCTTTGACTAGGAGTAGGGGCCCTAGGCTATATATTTGGATATAGTCATTTATTCATTGCTCAAATAGATTTTTAGATCCTTACTTATTATGTGCCAGGCATTGGGCAGAGAATCAAAGATGAAACAGAAATAGTCTAATAAGAGGAAATGGCAGGTGAATAAATAATTGAAATTAAATGCTATTGTAGAAGCAGATATAAAAAGTAGCAAAACTTCTCTGACAGCCTGCAGCCCCAATCTCCTTATCCTGTTTTAATTTTTCTCCATAGCACTTATTACCACCTAAAACTACATAGTTACTTGTTTATTTATCTTTCAATATGTTTCAAGAAACATATTGACTCCATGTCTGTCTTGTTCCTTGCTGCATCCTTAGGATGGTGCCTGGTACGTGGGTGGTCCTTAATAAATACTTCTTTAATGAATGAATGAATAAAAGGAAAGAAAATTCTCTGAGACTATAAAGGAGGGAGTGGTTTTCTCTTGCTCGAGAGAGTCTGAAAAGTTTCAAAGTGGAGTGTCTGAGTAGAAGAGGAACGAACCAGGCCAAGAAGAGAGAAAGGCTAGGGCCAGGTGAAAAGAAGACATGTGGCGGAGGCTGCTGGGGTAAGCCATGCTTGGGGACTGTCATACCTGATAGGCAGCAGCTGGTGCTTGAAGGTATGTGGAGAAGATAAGGCTGGGAAAAGGCAGGTAGTTAAGGGTCTCACGTGTTATGCTAAGAAGCTTGGACTGTTTTCCTCAAGGCACTGTGAGCATCAGAGATTTACAAATGAGTAAAGACCGCAGCAGTCATATGCTTTAAGATGATGAACGCTCAAAGTTGTGTTTGCCTGTCTTCAGGAATGCCATTCACATAATGAAAGGTGATTATAACTCAGGGTGTGGTAATAGACCTTCAGAAAAGAGCAACACGTCCTCAATGAGAAAACAGAAAATCACCTTCCATGACGACAAGCCGTGTAGACTGTACCCTCCTCGCTGCCGACCACGAAATTATTGACATCTCCCATTGGGAAAGCCATTCCGGTAACAGCCACAGGCTTGGACTTATTGTACACCAGCTCCATGCTCTCCTACCAAAACACGGCATGGTTACATTTCCATCTGTCAACTCCTTGCCATGCCAAAGATAGCATGGAAAAATCATTTGGCTAAATTGTCTGTTTGCTTTTCACACAGCGTTACAAAAGACCCCGGCTGTGCCAGAAACCACGCTTTACTGCCCCTGACATTCACGCTTCTGTCTATCTCTGGTTTCAGGCCGGCTGGATTTCATCAGCATTTGCTGTTGCTTCTTAAGTCAGGCAGAGATGACAGGTGAGAATTTTGAAACTAATGGTGCAGAAACTAAAGATAATACTGTAATGGTTACACTTGTCAGCCCCAAGCTTTAATAAAACACATAATACCCTTCTATTTACAAACATCTTCAAAATCAATTGTTCATGAGGATACACATGTGTTAATATGAGATGCACTAAGTACATTTGTCAAAGCAGTAGTGTGTGTCCTCCATGGTCTAAAACCAGCAAGTTGCCACTCTCAGGCCATAAAAACCAGATTTCAGCAGAGACTAGATTTCAAGAAGGGAATATAGGCAATTGGCCTGCAAAGCACTTTGTTTAAACAAGCCTTTAAAAGAGTAAATGAAAGCCCTTATTTTATATAAAATAATTTTTTTTAAAAATTGGGGATTAAAGTGTATTTTAAAAGACATATTGCTGACTCAGGTTTATGACAGTGAAGACTAAGTATAAATGGTATCCCTGAGTATTTTTGGATATTTACATCAATTGATCTATTTTGTGCATTTGAAATTGTTAAAAAGAAATCATTCTGGGGTATCCTATCATTTGGGGAATCAGTCTTTCCTGTGCAAACAAACCAGGTGTTCTCAGCAGAGGAGTCCATAAATCGAAATCCCATGCTAACAGTGCTGTAGCAGCCCTCCTGGACATGTGCTGTGCTCACAGTTCCACATCCTTTAATCCAGATGAAGTGAGTGAGCACCAGTATCTGGACTGAGGGAGGGGTCATTACGACAATATAATATGGAAAACTGGGCCATCCAACAGTCTGCTCCACATGTAGCAGCAGGGAAGGTAGAGTCTCCTGGTCAACCACGTGGGAGAGACAGGGATCAGCGTCACCCTCTAGTCCTCCCTGCTCTCCACAGAAGTCATGCCGTGTAATGAAATGTCGGTTTAGAGATGGGAATCTGTGGGCATAAAACTAATAAAAATGGTCTTGTTGCCCTTGTGTGACTGGTTTTAACCTAGAGAAATATACAACTGATCAGCAGAATGGGTAATTAAATGTTCCTAAATAGTGGGTGTCCCTGCTTCTAAAAGAAAACAACACATTGCTGAGAATTTTAAGACAAAGTTGTAAAATACCCACACATAACTCCAGACCTATATAATTATTGCCTCTCTTTTTCTCTCCCCCTAAAATTCTAAAAAACTCATTTCAGTCTTAGTATTCTCTACATTTGTTTTCTGTGGAGGCTTAAGGGGAGATTATTTACAGTTTCTACATTTTCTTATGTATTTTGAAACTTCCATTTCTCCTAATACTGTGAGAGACATTATAAGTTCCTTAATGTGGGAAAAGGAAAGAATGTTAAAATTGGGAATTATCTCCTAGATAAATTTTATAATTTTCTTGAAGTATCCTGATATTTTTGTTAAAAACTATAACAATAAACTCTTGCTTGTGTTTCTCAGTTGGAGGTTAGTGAAGTCTTTTTTTTCCTCTACAAAGAAATGAGGAAAAAGTTTATTTCTGTGTAGGTATCTGTCTCTGTTGTGTATGTATACACACATATATTCTGAAAGTTTTATTTAAAGATGCCTTCCCAAAGGTTTCCTCTACTTCTGCTCCTTTGTTTGGTTTCCATTACTATAATCAGCAGTGGTTTGGAAGCTTTGGTATTTATCATTTTCAACTTCTCATTTGTTGCGAATGGAAAGGCAGGAGCCATACTAACAAACATTCTAGAGGGGAAAGCAGGGGGTTTGACACATTCTTCATAGGTACAGTCGGTTGTCTAGGCTACCAGATACAAGCAAGGACTTGGATTTCTGTTTTGCTGGGATATCTTTCCTCCAAGGCAAGTACCATGAGGATTGTTCTGCTGAGCTCCAACCTTGCCTGCATTTGCTTAACAATGCTGGAGGGTAAGTACAATTCATACCACAGGCAACTTCCATAATTATTATGCTTTAAAATGGATTATTTCATTTTCACTTGAAACTGACCTACATATTAACGTATTACAATAATTACACGATTTGTGGTAAAGGAAATGGGTTTTGGCTTCAAGAGGAGACTGCCGAAAGCAGGCCCACTCTTTCAAGTGCATCCACTGGTTTTAGCTCATGGAGGATGTGAGGGTTTGGCTTTTAGGAGCAATGTTCCATTAGGACGGTATCTCTTTTAACTATGATGTCTTATGTGTAGGGGAAAACAAACCCACCTGTGGAGTTGAGAGCATGTCCAGGCTCCAGGAGCACATTTTACCATCAGTAGAGACAGTGATGAGGTTATGAGCATTCTGGGTTCCAACCACATTTACACAGTACACAGGATGCTGCAAAAGATGAACACAGAACAGGGGGAAAGGTCTCCATTTCAGTGCCAACACGTTACCCTAAAACAAGGATTGAAGAGTGACATCATCCAACAACACAAGCCTCTCGGGTCATTGACCACTTTTGATTTGAACCTAATTTCTTTCTAAACACCTTGACAGCAACACATTTTAAGTGGAAGCACTTAGAAAGCTTCACCTTGCTCAATCAGATGCAAAGCAATGGAACTGAAGAAAGCTAGAGCAAGTGAGGATCAATGAGGCTGCAGCAGCACAGGGAGGAGAATTTGAATGACTTGTATGAGCCTCCATTGCCTACTTTGGCTTCTAGGCTCAAAACGAGTGAATGAAAAAGACAGTTTTCAAAAGGCGAGAACTTGTGGAAGGAATAAGTGTTGCTCAGCTTGGAGTTTAATACATAGAGTCACCATGCCAAACATTTGTTAACATTATTTACAGAAAGTGGTTAATATTCATCAGCTTCTTTAATTTGGGGAGAGACATTGGTGGTGGAAATTGGCACAATGTACCTAGTGAGATAAAATTAGTTTCTTTTATGTTATTGCAAAGTCTGTGATAATGATAGGCTTATGTTCCAAATATCATCTGGAGTATTATGGAGGTTTATATATGGCTAGAGTGTTGAGAAAAGTCATTTTTACATCCCAGGAACAGTAAGCAAGATGCTGTAGGCTTTTGTCATAACTCTAGTAGGTTATTTCACTCTGCAGTATCCTAAATGGTATGCTAAAATCATTTGCAGCTGCGCATTAAATACTAAATGGACAGTTAGCATAAGCAGAACCTAGTGGTAATTTGGGTTAGATTTCAGGCAGCTTAGCCATCGGTGGCCAAACCACAACTTACTTGATGCTTCTCTGTGCAAATAGCTGACAGACTAAGTCTTGCCCTTGCTGAGTTACTGTCCACAATACCTAGCCACAACTACAATGAAACAATCTTTAGTATTGGAAAGTTGATATTATATAAAAGATGTCTCCCAAACTGTTATTATCATATAAACTCCTGGTCAGAAGAAACGGTAATAGTCATCTAAGCAGCTACTCCTCTGCCTCTACCAAGAGGTGGTCCAAACTGCTTAAACACCTTTCTGAAAGGGTAGTCAGTTTTAGCACTAATTCATAGGAGTTCTTCTTCTACCAGTGAGGATAATGAAAGTTCAAGGAGATAATTTCAGTTCAGTGCTCACTGGGATCACACAGCTTTTTAATTTTTTTAATTTTTAAAGAAGCTTTAGATTACAGAAATGCTACATTACACAGCTTTTAAGAATATTTACAGGTAGTTGTTTTATATCCCCCTGAGTCTTGTTTTACTAGGACTAACCATAATCAATTCCATCAGCAGTTCTCTGGGTACCTGGTTTTCAGTATCTTCCCCATCATGGTCAGTGTCTTCTGAATATGCCCCTTTTTGTCTAAGTTCCTCTTACAGTGAATTTCTGAGAACAAAGCACAACTATCTACCTATGTTCTGACCAGGAGAATGCAGAAATCAGGGTAGCATTAAATGAGAACTTCTCATGTGATAGAAAGTATGCCTCTAGCAGGCCCCTATTAATGCAACCTGGATTACATTTACTTGTTTTGGCAACTGTATCACCTCTTTCATCCAATACTGATGGAAAGACAACTAAGCCCTGTATCTTTTTCACATCATGCCAAAAGTTGCAAATGAGTCAACCTCAGTGGATCTGCACAGTGGCAAATGGAGCAGAGATCTGCAGCTAAGTGCTAATCCTAATCAGGTTTCTAAATATCTGATTAGTTGTGGAACTGTGGACAATCCCCTTGCCCAAATCTCTGGTGAATGTTCAGTCTGAAGCACTATGCAGCATCCAGCTCAAGGCCCTGAGCCAACACAGCATACAAAGCTCCATATGGAGACCAAATGGAAGACTAGCTGACACAAATCTCACCTACAAATAGCAGGTTTAGAAAAGTAAAGAATGGGAGAGCAGGGTCCAAACCTTGCTGTGAATCCAAAATCCACCTGGTTTTATTTAACAAGAGCCCAACTTGGCTCTTAACTACCACACATCCACATAAATCACCCTAACCCTAATGGATTAGCAGGGAAGGAAGGAAAGTTTAGAACAGGGATTTTTAACAAGGGGTCTGTGAGCTTGAACTGAAATTCAAAAAACATTACTCTTGTGGGGATGTGTTGATGAAGGTGTGATATATTTATTAAATAATACACAGTATAGTGAGGACTTAGTAAGGGGTCTGTGGTTTTCACCTCACTGGCAGAGGGGTCCATGGAACAAAAAAGGCAAGAATCCTTGGTCTAGAAGAATGTACAGAGGCAAATGCCTAGAGGAGGAGTGACTTTAATCAGCACTACCAGCCTTTGATGAGTAATAAAACTCAGCTTAAAAGAAGAGAGAGAAATGTAAAGAGGAATAGCAGCAGACATTTGGGCAAGTGTGGGCATGTGTGTATTCATGTGCACACACACAAACACACACATAGCTCTACTTAATGGAAAGAAAAAAGGCACTGGAACAGTTCATTTTTCCAGTATTGATGCCAGATTGTTTTTATTTATTTTAACGTTAAACTTACTGTGTGGCAGAAGGATTTTGTTTTAATTAGGATTTCCTGTGGTCCCAAATGCATATGTGTGGTGGGTGTGAAAGGAAATTATTTAGTAATCTGTGGTAGGCCTCCTTATCCTTTTTGATCCTGGTACCAATCAGCCAGGCAATAGTGGAAGTTAAAAGACAATCACAACATTAACTGTATGTTTTTAGCTATGTATTAGAAAAACCAGAGGAAAAGAGAAAAATATTTTGTTTTTATTTTCTAGCAGAAATAATGTCACTCATATTGATAATAGTATTACAACTGTGACGATCACATCCTAACTTACTTGAAAAAGAAATGCGAACTCTTTGGGAGGGCTCCTGAATTTGGGTCCTCCCCAGAAGCTCATTTCTAAATGTCTTAACATTTGGATTTGTACATTTTTGAAATTTCAGAAGGTATGCTCACAAATATACCAGATATCCTCATAGAGCCAAGAAGTGGTCTTGTACTCCTTGAGTAAACACCTGGATCAAGCCTGTCTTCTCCTGGGGCACAATTTTCTGTTATTAGTTGGGAGACATGGGGTAGGCAAGAGCAATTTTACCAACATTCCCAGGAACTAGTTTCACTTGCATGTGTCTCCGGCCCAAGTCAGTCAGAATTAGGGCTGACTTGTTATGTTTCATTTCCCATTGTCAGTCTCACATGGGTGGAAGAATCTCCCTCAGCATGGTCTTTGCTAGAGCAGCCAGCAGTACTTTTTCAAGCTGGAATGGTTTGAGGCTAGCAGATGAAATGAATGAAGCAACCACATTAAGGAAATGGAAAATAATGGTAGAGCCGTATCCCTGGGCATTATATGGGCATTACAGAGAAAGAACATCAGTTACCCTGAATGTCACCACAGCGAGGATTGATGGAGACATGCCTGTCTTCTCACTCCCTCTAACAATTGCTATACACACCTGTCATATTCTTGCAGGAAAATGACAGTGTAGTTGTCTTATGAACACTATACCACACCTCTTCTACTAAATTATGGGTAATGGTTTTGAGATGTTGACTTTTAACCCCAGGGATTATATTGTCACTCTAGACTTTACATGGAGACTTGTATTATGCATTCCAGACTTAAAAGTCATAGTACGCCCTCAAATCACAAATGGAAAAGGCCTGTTGGTGAAAGACCCATAATCCACCTGTAGACAAGAATGACTTACTCTTCCTGGTCTATTTGAAAATAAGTATTTCTAGTTTTTTATGTAAATGTGAAAGGTTTCTTTAGGAAAAAAATTCCACAGATGTCTTTTCCAAAGTTTCTCTCTGTATCTTCTTTCTGTTTTAATCCTTCCCCACTAGTGATTTTTGAGTCATCCAAAAAAGATCCTTTCTATGCACTGGAAACTTGGAGATAATTAAAGATTTTGCTAAGCCCAGGACTTCCTTCACCTACTTTTCACTTGCCTTTATTTTCGTCAGGATACTATCACAATAAATTAGATGCTTCTAACCTGGAGTTACTGGCAACATCCTTATTTTTCTAAGTTGTGCTATTTCCTCTTTCAGGCCTTGACCGGCTAGCAGGGACGTGACAAAGTTTCACTTACCGTGTGTGCAGCAGCTGACAAGGGTGTTCGCTGCACAGGTGTCCTTCTGTGACTGCGATTATCCCACAGGACAATCTGGCCCGAGTATGTCCCACCAACTACTAAGTTGGGATGGAAACGGGCAAAGCAGACAGACATCACAGAGGACTGTAAGGGAAAAGAGGAGAGAGATGTTAGAAACTTCAGAGCACTGCCAAAGAGCTGGAGAGTGCTTGTTTCTTCCTGAAGAGAAAATAGTTGATCACATCCATGTAACACAGCCTGATCATCATGAATCAACTAAAAGCTGGAACTGTTATGTGCATAGTGAGTAGGGAACTTTGAATATAGATACAGGACTTGCCCTTGAGAGGCTGGCCAAAGGTTACCCCTTGAAAGTTGAAATTTGAAGTCCAGGCCATGTCATCAAATAGGTGTAAAACCTATGTTATGTTACAGCATTGTATTGTGGTCTGCAGAGCTTGGTTTCTTGGAATTTCCTATTCATCAGTAAAATTACAACAAAACTAATATTAATTCTCCATTGAAGTCTTCACAAAGCAATTCTTTAGTTTGAGGGCATGGCTGCATCAAGTTATACTGTATAGTGTTGGCAAAGGCATAGTAACCTAAGCTTTGAGGACTTTGAAATGGGGAAATGGGGTGCCTTTTTTTTTTTTTTTTTTTTGCATGTACAGCTAATGAGGACTTCTAGGAAGTTAACTGCCTTCAGACTGATCCAACTAGTTCCTTTCCAAATTCTCTCGCCTCCTGTGCTCCCACAGGCATTCTTCCTGAACTTTACCCTGCTCACTTCAGACAATTCTTACTGTTATTCTTTGTCTATTTTAACATCCAGAAATGGATTTCAGTCCAACTTTGCCATGGTCTGTCATAGCATCACAGAAGTGGTTTCTGAAATTCCAGAAAAGACTACTGGGTACTACACTGTATAGAAAATTACTTAGCTGAGATAGAATCATGATGCTTTTAAAATCAGACAAGTCAGCTGCTCCACATCTGCTAGGAAGTATATTTAATCAGGCAGTACTTCCCATATTTACATTTATAAGCTGAAGTAATTGTTTTTCATAAATGCATTTCATGTCTTTGATGAAATTCAGCAAACAATCATAGAATCCTTACTCTATGTAAAAAAGGCACTGTTCCAAGCACGGTGGGAATACAAAGGTAGTCATTGCCCTCAACAAACTTGTACCCCTGATAAAGGGAATTAAAAACATGTATAAATAAGAACAGAGTTGCTGGCAGCCCATACTGTGCTTTTGTGTGAAACAGAAAAAGATGCCCCTTTGCATAGATAAAGTCAAGTGAGCAGGCCTTGGCAAGTGGAGAGTAAGCTGGATTTTTGTCCCCAATTGTCCCTTGAGCTTGGCATCGTTGTGCAGGGTACAACTTACACATGTAAGTGGTAGCCCTGAATGTGATACATGCCTTGTTTAATCAAAGGCACATGTGTGCACGTGTGTGTGCACATGTGTATGTGTAGCATTGGTTTTAGATGGGGGGGTGGAGAGGAGGGTGGTAAGGGTGGGAAGGTTAGAAAGACCACCATGGAGATTATTTTACATCTTGCGTATGTGGAACAGTGAGCAATTGGAGAGGAGACGACATAGGCATTCCTGAGAATTGAGATAGTAGGAATAAAGGCCTGGAAGCAACAAAGCAGAGCTGGTGAACAGCACAGAGTCCAGGTTACTGGAAAGGAGCCTGCTTGGGGGAGGGAAGCAGTAGGGAATGTAGCTGAAGATGGAGCTTTGACCAGACAGGAGAAGGCCTTGCATGGCACTGCTAAGGGTTTGGAATATTTTTTCCTGGGCAATGGTGAGAAATCATAGCTTTCTGGGGGAAAAAAACAGGAGAATTAAAGGTTGTAACTGATAAATCAGCAAAATAAAGAAGTGATTGAAAAAAATTGTGGCCTCTTTCTGACTCTTTCTGGTAAGCTAAACTCCCATTACTAAAAATTCAGATCTACTATTAGTCTAAGGCTTCCTTGTCAGAAACAGTCACAGATATTCTGAGGTAGAATAAAGAATGCAGACTGTTTTTGTCAATGTCATATTTTCCTAGTTTGAATGATTTTCAGTTCCAATTTCTTGATCATGATTCGATGGAGAACATGCCTCATGCCCCAATCTGGTTCTCATAAAATTCAAGAATAACTCGGAATAATGATACTGATTTAAAAAAAGAAAAAGAAAATCATGCTGGTCAGCTTCTTGTTTTACACATCCCACAGAAATGATTCTTAGTTTTCAATTGATGAAATTCTTATGTTATTTAAGCTATGATGGAAACATTTTTTAAAGCTTCAGAAAGACTTAAAATTAACCAGGTGGTATCAACAATTAAATTTACCACAGTATATATCAATATGGATAGAAGAATGTCATTTATTTTGAAAAATCTAGAATTCAATCACCTGATTCCTTCTGTGTTTCAGTTAAATCCCAGCAAATATCCCCCAAAATTTGCAGTTTGTTGAGAGACTAGAGAAAAACAAACGCGGGAGGTATTTCTACATACTGAAGCACCCAGTTGGCAGTCCACTAGACTCCAACCCTACACAGTGAGAACTTTATCCAATACCTGTTCATTTGTTCACTCTTTATTCATTCATTTATCAAACATTTAGCACCAACTAAGTACAAACTTAACCATTTCAAAAAATTCAAATGTCACTAAAGGCCCTCATCTCAAATTCAGAATTCTACTTAAATTGGATTAAAAGTGAAATTAATACTAAAGTATGTAACAAACCTTGGAGCACCAGAGTTCTGATCCCAAAGTCCACTTGCTGCTAATTAGTATTTACATTATTTTCATGAAAAAAAAAAAAAGTAGACATTCTTATTCTCATTTTATTTTTGGAAGATTAGAAACAGAGGAGTAGTTAAGTGATTCATCAGTTTCACTTATTTTTTTAAGTTCAACACATTAACTATAATATATAAAGATATAATATAAATACACCTATATACATATACACATATATATGTATAAATATGTTAAGGTTCACAATAAATCTCCATGGTGTGCCAGACTCATATGGAAACACTAAGGCAGTATGATCTCAATTATCTAGATGTAAAGTTTAGAATTCATTGATTTCTCAAGATGTTTTTAAATATCCTGATGTTTGACATGATGGTGGCAAACATTTGGATCATTGATGGAATTTTAAAATTTTCATCCAAATATTTAGGTTTCTGTGGACACATGGCAACAAGTTCCCCAACTACAGTGCCGACAATGAAAGCTCCTTCCAATGTGGAAAATCTGTATCATCCCTCCCAGGAGTGGAGGGTCTCTGGAAAGTCCTGCAAAATCTGATGTTCATACAGCCACTGATCTGGTGGAATTTACTGTCAGTAAAAAGAGCAAAAGGTATATTATCCTGTCAGTTATATCTATTTGGAAGAAAGTAAAAAGCATTTCAGAAAAATTGGTTAACACTACTAAAATTTTTTTTGTTGTCCTTAATTTTTTATAAAAAGATTTATTTATTTCCCCTTTCCCCTCCTCCCACCCTGCTATTCTTGCTGTTTGTGTCCATTCATTGTGTGATCTTCTGTATCTATTTCTCTTTTTGTCTTCTCTTCTCATCTTTCTCCTCTCGGATCACCAGGATTCAATCCTGGGGACCTCTAATGGGGAGAAAGGCTCCCTGTCAATTGTGCCACCTCAGTTCCTGGTCTCTGCTGTGCTTGACTCTCCCCTTTGTCCCTCTTTTTGTTGCGTCATCATCTTGTTGCCTGACTCACTTGCATGGGCACTAGCTCATCGAGTGGGCACTTGGCTTGCTGCGTGGGTTCTGGCTCACCATGCAGGCACTGGCTCACCATGCAGGCACTTGCTTACCACTTGCGCGGGCACTGGCTCACCACGTGGGCATTCTTTCTCTTCTTGTTTTTCACCAGGAGACCCCAGGGATCGAACCTAAGTCCTCTCATATGGTACGTGGAGGCCCTATCACCTGAGCCACATCCGCTTCCCTTGTCCTTAATTTTAACAGGATACTTTCTAAAGACAAATTCTCAAAAAACATTATTATTAGCATTCACATTCTTTCTGAAAATTTTACCACTGTCCTAGGCATTTAAAAAAATTTTTAATTCAATTTTCAGGCTTATAATAAAGCATTATTAAAATACATGACTAGTAGAATTTAGAAAAACAAAATCAACTGGACACAAGAAATTTACTCCTTTTAGGAGTTCCCTACTTTGTTTGGAGTTTTAAAAGTTTTTAATCTATATTTTAGTCTTTAAAATATAGAGTCTCAGAATTATTTTTAAAACTAATACATGGCCTTTAAAAATCTAAATCAAGTAGTTTACATGAGCGGAGAAATAATTGTAAAGTTGATGAGAATTTATGGATAATGTTAACAGTCTAATCAATGTATGCTTTAATGACACTGTTTTTGAACTCAGTTTTTACAAGCCTAGTTATTTCATTGATGTGACCATGTACAAGGTCAAATCAGGGACATAGAAATATGATAAGCTTGTATGTTAAAAGCTTGATGTAAAACTGGTGAGACTGACTGACTATATTCTAACACAAGTAACCTAGAGACCTTGTTACATGAGGGACCACTCATTCCAACAGGGCAAACATCATCTTTTGATTATTTGTATAATATAGTACTCCCAAATCAGAACAAGCAAGGTTTTGAGACTACATTTTGAGGACCAGGCTATTGACAATTCCAGGTGTTCTCACTTGCCACCATTAGCACAGAGGCTTTTGAGGAAATGGTGTGTTTTTTAACAGTGAGTAGACTGCCTGGTTATTGGCTGTGCCTGCAAAGGCAGCCCTTCACTTTACCCATATTGTCACACGTTTGTCCACTTGCACATGAGCTGACCTGCCAAACACAGTTCCACACCCTCATCATCGATTTCAAGAGAATTCAATTTATTTTACCACATTCATTGAGGGAATTCCACAGAAAGAGAGGGGTGGAGGCTCCACTGCCAAAGTCTCCCCTCACTCACTGCACACCGCTGCATTCAATTTGAGTCGGCCAAAAGCCCTCTTTAAGTGGCCGTGGGGGCTGTTTTCTATTTCGTAGTTAATCCAGGCCAGTTTAGGGATGGTACTTGCCTCTAACCACAGACCCACACACCCAGGGCAGACAGCCTTTGGTCATTGCTGGCTGCGACGCTGGCCCCCCGTGCTCGCATTTGCTATGATTGCCATGTCCTCTTGCATTTCGCACCCCGCCTACTCCCCAGCCATCATGCCTGGGTGGGAGGAATCGGGGTCCTGCATTCAAAAGCATCCTCTATTTCAAGTACTACTTCTTTGGGGAAGAAGTCGGTCCCCAGAGAGGGAATGGTCATATTGTTGCCATATGCTGTTTAACCGTGTTTGACATTTTATTTGTCTAAAAGCAAATGCCTAACTGCTGGAGGACTATGAGGCAGACAGATCAGATGCTTCTGGCTGCTAGTGAGCTAGTATATATATCTGCAAGTGCCGAAGGAACCCACAAAGATATTTCTTTTGTTAATGGAATCACATGTAATCGGAGAACACTTCTGTCAAAAATTCCTCTTACAAGCAGTCATGTAGCACCAGGCATCTGACAATGAGGAAGGTGTGAAGGTGGTAAAGCCAAAACACGAGCCAGGAGTTGAGCACTTAACTTTGAGATGAAGGGAAAGGTGTCTTTTGCCTCCAAAACCCTCTGCCCTTTGTCTAAGTCTCTATCCCAGGGTGCACATGCTATTCTCCTAAGCTCCAGGAGGAACGGCTATCTAGCAAAAGTTATCAGCCCCTTAGAGTGGAGGTGCTGGAGGAGCAGAGCTTGAGTTAGCTTATTTGCTACTTTTTGACTTGGTTTGTATTTGTTTTTAAGGCAGTTGACTGTAAAATTTGATTTTCAAAAGATTATAATTGAGACCCATTATGACCGCAGTCTTGCGCTGTATTCCAAGACTACAAAAGTTAGTGTGCAAACGGCAATGTGATACTACATCTCACCCCTAGGATGGCTCTAAAAACAAACAAAGCAACAAACAAACAGAAACAGAGAATAACACATATTGGCAAGGATGTGGAGAAAGTGGAAACCTCACACATTGCTGGTAGGAATGTAAAATGATGCAACTACTCTGGAAAACAGTCCGGTAGTTTTTCAAAAAGTTAAACAGAGATACCACATGACGCAGCAATTCCACTCCTAGATATATACCCAAGTGGTTGAAAGCATATGTCCACACAGAATCTTGTACACAAATGTCCACAGCAGCATTATTCATATAGCCAAAATGTGGAAACAACCCAAACATCCATCAGCTGATGAATAAACAAAATGTAGCATATCCATGCAATGGAATATTTTTCAGCTATTAAATTGTGTGGAATACTGATATATGGTCAAATGGATGAACTCTGAAAACATTTTATAAGTGAAAGAAGCTAGACACATATTGCATAATTCCATTTATATGAGGTATCCAGAGTAGAGACAAATAGAGACTGAAAGAGGAGTAGTGGTTTCCAGGGGATGGGGGGAGGCAAGTATGGAGCATAGCTGCTAATGGCATGGGTTTTCATTTTTTGGGTGATAAAAATGTTCTGGAAATAGACAGTGGTGATGGATGCACAACTTTGTGAATATACTAAAAACCATCAAATTGTATACTTTAAAAAGGTAGATTTTAATGGGATATGAAAATTTCAATTAAAAAAATTAGTGTGCAAACACAGTCCTGACATCATGGAATTTACCAATCTTATTTCTTATCTTCAAGACAACTGTCTGGACTGTTTTTGTTTTTTTTTAATCATTCATTCTTCAAACAACTATCAGTTCCTCTTTCCTCACCCTAAGCATCATCTTCAGTTTCTACTCTGGGAGAGGCACTGAGGAGGATCAACAATCGGAGACCAAGAGCTGACCCTCTGCTCTGATACCTAGAAGCTATGTGAATGAATTCTCTGAGCATGATATCTACAGAACAGGGCACGTTTTTGCCTCTTGACCTTGGGCTACAGGAAGATCTGAATTAGTTAATATAGTTGAAAGACTATGCTAAACAATATGCCCCAAACAGAATTAGGAATGACAACTTCCTGCGTTGAAGAAACATTTCCAGAAGCAACAAAGGTCCAAGGGACTCCTCGTTTTGCTCAAGAAATCTTTCCCACCCTGACGATCTTGGCTGGGAAAGTCTGTCTCCTACAAAGGTTACTACAGAATTTGTTGTGTGGTTTTTAACTCTTTGAGTGCCTTATTCTTGACAACCCTCCCCTCCTGTTTGGGACCTTGATTCTCTCTCTTTTTTCACAGATCCTCACCCCATGTTTTAGCTCCTGTTGTTGATGGCTATTCCAAACTCTGACATTTACTGACTTTGCACAAGAGGAGAAAGAAGAAATAGTTTAACATTAGTACCAGAGAATGACTGCAGAGAGAACCTAAATTAGATTCATGGCACATTATTATTCTACATATATGCATTTAATGTAACCATTACCAATTTAGAGTGATTTAGGCTGCACATTTGCATACCTCTAAATTAGCTGGTTGTCCTTCATTGCAAGTAGTTTAGAATATGACAAAATTCTAGGGCAACAGAGTGATTTGGACCCTATCAGGAATTTTACCATTCTGAAATCTGATTTCTTTGAATCAAAGCTATTCATCTGTGAAGTGATTTTCAATCTGATTATTACCTATTCACCATTTATACTGCTTGGATACTTCAGGCTATTTTGTAACTCAGTTTCTCCAAATATGCCTGAACCTTAGGATCACCTGGGGAGTTTTAAAAAATTCCCTGATGCTCAGGCCATATTCCATACCAATTAAATCAGAATCTCTGGGAATGGTACCCAAGCAAGAGTATTTTTTAAAAATTCCCAGGAAATTCCTATGTGCAGTCAAGTGTGAAAAATACTGTTTTAAATCAAGGGTTCTTAAACCTACACGAACATAGGAAGCACTTGGAGAGCTTGTTAAAAACACAGATTTCTGGGTCCCAGTCTGGACCTACTGAGTCAGAATTTCCAGGGATGAGGCCTGGTGATCTCTGTATTTAACAAGTACCCAGGCATTTCACATCAGTAGGAAATTGGGAAAACCCATTTTGAAAAGAGTTAATCAGTAGATGATGGCCCACCTTCACTGTGGGATGAGTTTCTGTCTTTTGTATTATTGTAGCCCATTCTGGAATTTTTCTCATATGGAGTCAGGGCCCATTTTCACAATGTGTCCATCTGAGAAACATGATACAATAAATGCTATTCTGCTAGAATACCATTGCTTAATTTTCTTCAATTTTATTGGCTAGATTTAAAAATTCTCCTTGTTCCCCATCCCCTCCTGCCTCTCAAATGATTACACTCTTAGAAAATGATAAATGAAAATGATTGAGAAGCTTTTCCATGTCTCTTTCCATGAGGACATGGAACACTGGAAGTTTTCTTGTTTACTATTAGGAGGGCTAACAAACATTATCACTGTGACTATCGCACCAAGTTATTTGGTTATTCAGTGCATTCTAAAATGTTCAAGCACCTAGTCATGTCAGACTTATTAAATGCTATATCGGACTTATTAAATGGGTAATTTTGCCTCCACTTTTTTCAGATTAGGAAACCTCATGCTCAGAGAAGTAAAGCCACTGGCTTAAGATCAAATGAATAGTAAGTAAAAAAGTTCAGATTTGAACTAGGGCCTGACTGACTTCGGAGCCATTATGCCATGAAACCTTGCATCAATTGAATGCAGATGCGTTTTTTTTTTTTTTCTTTGAGATACATAATACCCCCCTCCTCAGCACCACACTTCTACTTGTTCATGGTAGGCTGTGGGACTGGTAGTCACAGACTGAACCTCCTGCCTTCCCCATGGAACTGCTATAGTGGTTATGACAGTGAATCTCCAGCCCCTTTCCAGTTGGCTTTTTGCTGCTGGTATAGAGATCATTCATATCACTCAGTTCTTAGCCTACCAGCTATGGCAGGTGACAATGGAGCTAATAAGTACCAATTGTGGTGATACTTACCATGAGGTGGGTACTTCCTGCTGAGAACTGATTGAGACCAATTAGTCATTTCATGGGAACCTGCTGAACAGCTAGCAGCTGGGAAATGATTTGGATCACTCCTGACTAGCGCTGCATTTATTCTCACTGCTTTGGGAGAAAATGCTTTGCTTCCTTTTTGTCACTATGTAGCCCAACCAAAAATGCTATTTCTGTCCAACAAGTTCTTCTCAAATGAATTTTCACAAAATAATTACTGTGAAAGGGGAATAGTGGCTCTATGTGATTTAACATACAAGAGAGACTTCCTACTTAGAGACAGATGCAGGACTGTGTTGTTGGAGGAATGTTCTCCTGAACTCAAGAAATATGCTAGGATATGGATACATTTTTTATAAGAGATTCATTGGGAGACAGAATTATCTTGGGCACAATGGTCACATTTTAGAAATCAAAAGAAAAGATAGTCTGTCTTAGGAAAAAGTTAAAAAAACAAATACCAGTGAAAATTTTGAGGTGCACTCCATCCTCACCACAAATGGAAAGTCTCTGTAGAGCCTTAAACCAAGATTCAAGGTGAACATGGGTCCTTTATACAAAGAAATATATATTTTTTAAAATTTATTTATTTATTATATTGACTTTGTAATAATATTACATTAAAAATATATATGTGAGGTCCCATTCAACCCCACCCCCCCAACCCACCTCTCCCCCCCCCCAGCAACACTCATTCCCATCATCATGACACATCCATTGGATCTGGTAAGTACATCTTTGGGCACCTCTGCACCTCATAGTCAATGGTCCACATCATGGCCCATACTCTCCTCCATTCCATCCAGTGGGCCCTGTGAGGATTTACAATGTCCGGTGATTGCCTCTGAAGCACCATCCAGGGCAGCTCCATGTCCCAAAGACGCCTCCACCTCTCATCTCTTCCTGCCTTTCCCCATACCCATCAGCCACCATGTCCACTTTTCCCCATCCAATGCCACCTCTTCTATGTGGACATTGAATTGGTTGTGTCCATTGCACCTCTATGTCAAGAGGAGGCTCAGATTCCACATGGATGCTGGATGCAATCCTCCCACTTTCAGTTGTAATCACTCTAGGCTCCATGGTGTGGTGGTTGTCCTTCTTCAACTCCATCTTAGCTGAGTGTGGTAAGTCCAATAAATCAGATTGTAGGTGCTGGAGTCTGTTGAGGCTCAGGACCTGGCTATCACATTGTCAGTCCAGAGATTCAAATCCCCTAAATATATCTTAAACCCCAACATTAACTGCACCTCCAGCACATTAGCATGAAAGTCTTATGAAGGAAGATCCCATCTGAGTCCAGATTCATCACACATAAACACCATTTCCAAAGAGGGGCCATCTGACCTGGTAGTTAACCCCATCGGCCATGACCATAACTCCCATGGGTCTCTTTAGCCCTCAAAGGAACCAATATCTGGGGGTTGTATCTGCTTTATCTGTCTCTCTGACTCTGCTCAGTTGTGCATGAGGGCAATCCTTCTGCCAGCCTCCAGACTCTTTTTTAGAAACTCATAGCCATATAAACTCATTTCTCCTTCAAAGAAATATTTTTTGAACATTACAACTAAAAGCTACCCAACAGCTAGGTGGAGAATCTTGGTAACAAGTTCTTCAAAATGCAAAGTCATTCTTAGGAAGTAACTGCTTCAGGCCATCAACCAGACAGTGCAATGAAAATGTTACCTTTTGCCAGGTGCCATACTAGGTATGTCCCACCATGTGCTACATTACAGAGCAGCTGGGAAATTTCCATTTCCTTGTCAGTGATAGGAAAATTTATTTCCTTTACAAAACTTGTGAAAGGAAAAGTAGTCCTCATTCCTCTTTCTTCCCTCACAGCCAGTCACAGAGTCCCATAGAGAAACCAGCCCCCCAATTTTTTTTTAGTTTTTTAAAAATAAACTTTCTATAAGTTATAGATTTACAGAAAAATAGTGGTGATAGTACAGAGCATTACCATTTACCTCACTGTTAATGTCTTACATTAGTAGAGTACATTTATCACAACTGATGAACTAATATTGATACATTATTATTAACTAAAGTTGATACTTTCTTCAGATGTCCTTAGATTTTTTTAATGCCCCCCCCCCATGGCTTGCTTGCTGTCTGCTCTCTGTGTCCATTTGCAGTGCATTCCTCTCTGTGTCTGTATTTTTTTTTTAATTTATTCTCCCCCTCCCTTGAGGCTTGCTTGTTCTCTGCTCTCTGTGTCCATTTGCTGTGTGCTCTTCTGTGTTTTTATATGTTTCCCTTTTTATTGCATCACCTTGCTGAGTCGGCTCTCTGCAGTGCTTGTAGGCCGGTGGCTCTCCGCAGTGTGCAGGCGAGCCTGCTTTCATGAGGAGGCCCCAAGACACGAACCCAGGGCCTCCCATATGGTAGACAGGAGTCCAACTGATTGAGCCACAGCCGCTTCCCCCTCAGATTTTATGTAATGTTTTTTCCTGTTCCAGGATCCAATCTAGAATACCACATTCACTTGTCATGTCTCCTAAGGTTCTTCTAGGCTGTGAAAGTTTTTGATTTCCCTTGTTTTTGATGACCTTGATAATTTTAAGGAGTACTGCTCAGGTGTTCCATAACATATCCATTAATTTTTTTCTTCATGATTAGGCGGGACAACTGATTTTTTTGGGGGTCTTATAAAACATTCTTGACAAAAAATTAGATCCAAGAGTTTGAGGTTTTGAGCTCAGTTGGTGAAAGGGATTATAGCACAGTGGTGTTATATTACACACACACACACGAAGACGCACATTTAATTTCTGGACATTCATTTATTCCAAAATGTTACCATGGATAAAGCAAGGTAGAAATGTGCCATCATATCCAAAAATAATGCTCATTGAAAGGACTTTTTGGTACAGTCTTCCAACCAGTTACTAAAGTATATTGTCTCTATTTTTATGGAAATACTAAACTCAGGTTGTTATGTCTAGGCTGGAATTGGGTTGTGGTACAAGCTGACAGTGAACCTTTGTTTTATCAGGATGAAAAATAACAGGAAGAGAAGAATATATGAATTGCTTTTATATGTTAAAAAGCATGACCTTTCTTCAAATCAAATATTGAAATCCTGCTTAATTAAGGAAAAAAAAGGAAGTTGAAACTTGGAGACAGCAGAAAAGGAAGTTGGTGATTGGATATGGCATGTGCTGACATTCACCTCTTTGATTTATGTGAGTATGGACCTGAGAAAACAGATTACTTTATTCCAGAGAGAAGAGATACAATTTGACTGGAAAGAGTGTAGGCAGCATTAACTTCAGGGCTTGTTTAAACATGAAGGACTAAGGGCAATGTCTCTAGTTTAGTATCTTCAGAAATGCTTGGGGTTTCTGAGGATGGCTCACCCAACCACATGAAAGTGATGCTAAGGAATTCAGCCACACGTTCTCTAAATCTATGGCTAGGACTGCTCCATTTTCACTGTCAAACCATCTTACTTGAAGTGTAGCCACAAATTAAATGTATTTTTATTGAAGAACTACTAAGTCCTTACAAAAAAGGCAAATAAAACATTTACAAATATGGTTCTTTTCTTTACTCTCTCGATAGGGTAAGCCATATAGAAAAAAGAGAGCCAGCTTCTTAGTTTATGATCCATTGGCTCTCTATAAGAAGACAACAATGGCCTTCAGCCACAGAATCCAATAGAAAAATTCAGTCATCAGATTCTTTTTTACAAGCACAATAATAAATAGGCTAATCAGACTGAGAATTTTTACACTGGCAAGAACATCAAAAAACAAATGTGCAATAGATTTGTGTCCTGCTTCATGGGCAATTTCTTTCTGAATTTGGAGGATTTAGGCTTTATGCTTGAGGAGTTCAAAACAGGATGAAGAAAATGCAGTCGCCCTATGTCACTGAACAACTCTGCTGATAAATCTACAATTTGAGGTTCTACCAGGGAGTCATGGAGAGCATTAACAAGTCACTTAGGTCAGAGATTACATGAGGGCCCTTAAAAGAAAAGGAAAAAAAGTATAAAAACTTGTGTGTTCCACCACACACAGGTTGCAAGTTACTGTGGTGTTTCTGCCAGCTGTGATGGCACATGGAATCAGTTGAATCTTTCTAGACACAGCAAGAGAATAAAAGAATTCTGTCAGAACTGGTCCTTCCTCACATGAAAACTCCATGGGGAATACAGGCCTTGGGGAAACAAGTAGGAAGTAAATGGAAGGCCTACACCTGACAAAGCAATGGGGTACCAAGGCAGGTGCAATCTTTGTGAAGATTTGTCTCTTTTCATCTGTCTAGAATTACTTGGATATACTAATGCCCAAGGCACAGAGATGAACCAGATGACCTCTGAGGACTGTGTCTGTCTTGGTGGTTCTATTGATGAACTTCTATTCTGAAGTACTGAAAAGGATGAACAATGGGAAGTGGATGTGGCTCAGCTGATAGAGCATCCACCTACCATATGGGAGGGTCCAGGGTTCAATCCCCAGGGCCTCCTGACCCGTGTGGTGAGCTGGCCCATGCACAGAGCTGTCGCGTGCAAGGAGTGCTGTGCCATGCAGCAGTGCCCCTGCATGGGTTTGCCCCACACACAAGGAGTGCCCTGCAAGGAGAGCTGCCCCACGTGAAAAAAACACAGCCCACCTAGGAACGGTTCCGCACACACGAAGAGCTGATGCAGCAAGATAATGCAACAAAAAAGAGATGCATTTTCCCGGTGCCAACGAGGGTGCAAGAGGGCACAGAAGAACACACAGTGAATGGACACAGAGAGCAGACAATGGGGGGGGTGCTGAAGGAGGGGGAGAGAAATAAATAAAAATAAATCTTAAAAAAAAAAAAAGGATGAGCAAAAACCGGGTTTTAAGTGCTTGCTCCAAGATTGATGCAAGAGTCAAGTGTAAAATGACTTTTGCGATTGCCATCCAATCCCAAGTCTCATACAGCCCTGCCACCCAGTTTCCATGCTATGGTTCCCCAAATAATGCAAGATTTTCCACTGAAGATTCTTTTGATGTTTAACATGAGACCCAAAGACAGAATGAGTAGAGTGTGGATAGGGATAGAAATTCATTCTGGTGGTTCATTTCCAAGCTGAGGCAAAACTCCTATTAAACACAACATTTATGAATATTTGGAAGCCCAACGGACAAATGGGAATCAAATACTCCAGTGTTCAACATCAGCTAGTATTTAAAAGAAGGACAAAGAAATAAACAAACCAAAAGACAAAAAATATGTGAATAAAAATTCCTTCAGGATGACATAATAATTTATAACACCTCAGGGATTCTTCTCTGTCCTTTTGTCCCCCAGGGCAACACCATATCTCTAATCATGAGACATTAGAATGTTCAAATTAAAGGGCATTTATATAGAGTTGGAAGTTCTAAGTGCTGCAGGAAGAGTCTAGGGGAATATTGAAGGCCATTTTGAGTAAAATTCCATTCTGAACCATGTTCTTCATTGAATGATATGGATGTTAGTGCTGGTCAGCTAAAAGAAATGTGATCATAAATTCCAACATATGTTGGAGTCTACCCAATATGCATGGTAGTCTATCATATCATAGTGTAGTAGAATATTTTGCTTTGTATAGATCTAAATAAAATCACCCAAGGACAATATTTTTTCCCTTCATTTTCCTAAAAAAGAAAAAGCAACTATTTTATGCAAGGAATAGGAGCAGTGTTCAAAATAATCTGGGTTTTTGGTTACAGACTTGTGATGATGAGTGTTCTATCTTTGGAACCAGGGGTTATTGAGATACACAAAGTGTGGGGTGCACATCTCCAAGAGTTGGAAAAGAGAGGTGTCCAAAGTTCCTGGGGAACGAGGAACAATATGAAACCAGATAATGAAGAGTTAAGAGTAACTTTTCAGCTTCCTAATGAACTCCATCCTTCCCTGGTGCGACTACCCTCCTTCTAAGTAAGAGGTAATTTAATATGCATCTAACTCAGTTGTATTTGGGCTTCACCCAATCTAAGAGAATCAGTGTGATAAATTATAATGAATTGTCTGCAATAATTTATAAAGTGACTATAACAGACCTAAAAAACAAAATCCTAACTTGATTTTCCAGCTCCCTTTGAATACTTTTCTCCTTTTTCCTGGCAAATCACTCTAACATTTGAATACATTTCTTATAGCTCCCCCACACTGCAAGTTATGTGCTTTGAGCCCCATTTGATTAGATTCACAGTTGGCTGTCTCTATTAAATCAAGCCCCACACTTAAAAATGACACCAACAGTGAGACCAGCCAAATAATATAGCAAGAGAATTGATACTGTTCCTTTAGTTTTCAAAGGGTTTCTTTACATGTTAATTCCCTTTTGTAATCTACACGGTGTGCTGGGACATAGGATGGTAAAAAGGACAGGATTTTCATTTCAGATCCTGAAAAAGCCTTGGATATACAGGGTGCCCTGGTGTAAGGAAATGGGCAGAGACTGCAAAGATAGTCAGGATCCTGAATTTCTAGCAGGTTCTGATACTACATCTGGCTGATTTTGTTTACTCCTTTAGGGAGAAGTTTCTTCATTTAGGTTAAGAACCACTGCCCTAGAGAAGAGGACACTTTCCTTTCATTTAATGATTTTAGAGTGTTCCAGCTCTTCTGATTGTGAAAGCAGAACTGTTGTTCTTTAGAAGAAACTTCATAAATAAAAACTATTAAATTGGTATTAAGCCATTTCCTGCTCTGGTCAGGGGACAAGGGCCTTGAGGGAAACACACAAGGTTTGTGTGGGAGAAGCAGGATGGGATTTTTTTTTCTAGTCATAGCTGTTTGTTGTATAGGAGAGATCCATTAACTAACTGGTAATCAAGACTGATTTTCTGTGTGAAAATCCTATTATCTCTATTGGGCTTAATTTCCTCATGAACAAAATAAATTGGACATGCTAGACTTAAAAGTGTCACAAGGGCAGAAGACATGCCTCTCTTTCTAGGATCTGGAGGTTGCCTGCATTTCTTTGCTGTGACTCTCTTCCATCTTCAAAACCAGCAGTTGGCCCATCTAAGTCTTTCTCCATCCAATCGCTCTGCATATGCTTCTATCATCACATTTCCTTCTCTGAGTCTGACTCTCCTGCCTCCCTTTTTCACTTGGAAGGACTGTTGTGATTACATTGGATCCATCAGAATAACCCAACTCAAGATCCTGAACTTCATCACATCTGCCAAGTCCCTTTTGCCAAGTGAAGTAACATATTCTCAGGTTCTCGGGATTAATACACTAAAACTTTTGGGGGCTGTTATTCTGTGTACTGCAGTGTTCAATAAATATTTGATTAAAATTTTGAGCAAATGGTAAATTAAATGCTGAATTATTTGTAAGACTAGCTAACTCCCATGCCTCAAAACCAGTTCATGTGAACTGTATACTTCTGATCCCTTCCACTAATTCAAGCTCACTTTCACCTAACTCTGCGTTTCAGCGTTAAAAATGCACCCCGGTTCCACTCTACATGTTTTCACTTTGTAGACAGAATATAGTTTGTTGTGACAGATTTTCCTAACCAGGTTAATGGAATTGCTCACTGTCTTATAGAGACAGTTGAAGATCTACAAAACCGAGATTTACACCTCCTTTTTACTTCCCTTGGGTCCTTTCCCATATTTACCTCTTTTCTCTATAACTGATCAACCAACAAAAAGATCAACCAACAAAGAAGAGGGTGTGGCTATCTGCAATCATGAGTGAAGATGCACAGATCATACTGGAATCCAACCAGCGGACACAGAATCTCCGCCACTATTAACAATCTCTAGGCCATGCAGCCTCACCCTCCAAAATAAACCATTGGAACCTAAGTCACATTCACGAATTGCTCTCTCTCTAGAGGTGCTACCAACTATCACATCAATCAAGATCCATATATGTTCTGTCAAAACTTTTTCAGATTTGTCTTCACAGCAATAAAAAAACAACAATAAGCTAACCCAACTGCCACCCACAACTTCTTTCCCATCAATGCACAAAAGTTTCAGGATGGTTTTGGCAGGCAGCCTATAGGAAATTTAGGGATAGACAGTTACATATTTTCATTTTTAAGTTTTCCAAATGTCTTGAAGTAGGTTGACATTTTATGCTTGTTATTCAGTGTCACTTGGACAAAATTCTACCAGGTCTCTGTCAAAATAATTACAGGTATCTCAACTTACCTCTAACTTAATTGTAGCATTGAAAAGGGATGACATCCTATTATATTTGCCCAGTGTCAGTCCTACCAACGTATGGTATAAAAATGGTGTCAAAGAATAATCAGGAATAATTGGAAATTAATTGAACACTATACTTAAGTATGTTGGCAGAAATAAATAAATACTGAGAACTAGATTGACATGCAGCACTGCTTCAGAATTCTCAACCCCAGGCATCTTGTTTAAAACTGATGATATCCTCCCAATGACAATGTTCACAAATTGTGCAAAACTCACAAGGTGTAAAGTTTCCTAAGCAATTATTCCTGCAGTTCTAGTAGGTTATTAAATATTTAGCACCCACTATGCACACATATAAATCACTTATAGTGGGTTTAATAGAGCATATAACTCTCTGAAGTTTGCAGATTTCTATGGGAAAATCTAGTTCCAATACGAACAAATCTCTACCATATTTTATTTAATTCTTTTTTTTCATTATTTAATTTCATGTTCTTGAAGATTAGCTTTAAAATAAAAAATGAACTGGGAAAACCAATGTGTATGGAACTAATAATGTTTAATACCAAGAAGCAAGGCAAATAAACACACAAAGTTAAATTTGTAAATAACTAGATTAGCCCCAGAGTAAGAAAATGTTAGAACTTGGTAGCAATATCATTTTTCAGAGCAAATGCAAGGTCTGTGGTAAGTTCTACTTGTGCCTATGTTTGTCAGGTCAAATGCAGAGTTGAAGAAATTGGTCGATAGGCAAAAATAAAAGAAAAATAAACTACTTTTTCTCAAGGCAATCAGACCAGGAAGGCAACAGGAGTTTAATTTTCATGAATAATTTGAATAACTACCTCAGTTCTTCACCACCCCCTCGTCCCCCTTCCCAAAATGCAGACAAGGGCTAATAGCTAGCTACAAGTTGTCACACATCTGGAAGACTATTTTAAAGCACATTCAAAACATCTGACTGTATGATGTCAAGCATCTGGCAATATGGGCTTCTCTTATGTATTTTCCCTCTACAGCTATCAGCTTTGTGTAGACGTAGTCATCATGACAGAGTTTGAACTACATGTTAATAATAAAAATAGATATAGGTAAAGCTTCCCTCATGATTTTGATTTAGGTAGATTTAGCTTAATGCGGGTTACACTGAGTTGCCATTTATCCTTGCATTACTTGAACCACTTTTGGGTTGTGCTCCCCCCTGGCCTGCAAAGCTCTGCAGCAGCCTGCACTGGTCAATCCCTCCCCAGGAACACTGTCTCCCAGTGCACAGCAATGCTCACTTGTCCAAACAGTAACTGACTTTATTGGTTTCATTCCATAGCAGGGATGAGGAAAGCGAGGCTTCTAGTTTTCTCTGCCTAATAGGAACCAGCCTTCAGAATACCTGTGGTTCACCAACCATCCCCAAACCATTTGCAGGATCTTGCAGGAGGAGGTACGTGTTCTCCATGTGAGGTCTCCTCCCTCCTAAGGTGAGTTAGCTCAATTTCCAAAGGACGGATCCACAGAGAAACCTTAACCATCTCCATCTCCACTCCACTTTGAACCTTTCATATTTAGTCTTAAGGCAGGTGACGCTTTGGTGGTGGGATTGTTCTGGATAAATCATGCACCAATTCTTTCCTTTTCATAGCTTGCCCTGTACCTCACATAACTCATTTTTACTTTTATCTTAACAGAGGAGGGACAAATTCCTCAAAGGCAGGTAACAGACCCTATTCGTTTTGGCCTTAGCACCTAGCGTCGTGCTAGGCACAGTAAGTATCTGTTGAATTGCTATGGATAAAATGCAGTTTGGTCCAGTGTTGAACCAAAGCTCATCATATTTCAAACTGGAAATAAAATTAAAGGGGTTTTAAGGTTTAAACCTAAGCCATATTCATTTCATATAGGTATGAATAGCAGACTGGTGGGACAGGTCTGCCTGAACTCTATTTGCATGAGGGTGCTATTGGTAAAATATAAAGACTTTACTTATTATGAACTTTGGAGGACACTGGGGTATGAGGTTGTATTATTTAGGCTTCTTTGAGAAAAAGAATACACATCTGGGGGAGCACGTCATTTTATCTCTTTCTTCATAAAACATGCCGCAACCTAATTGGCTTCATTTCTAAGGAACACTGGGCTTCTAGGGGTACCTGAGCACCATCGACAATGATGGCACTAAGGCCAGGGATAGGAACACAGGGTGGTGAACCTTGCCCTGGAGGAGAATGAGGGCTAGTCCTAGGGTGCCGGGTAAGGGCAGGGCAGAGGGGAAGGCAGTGAGGCTGGGACCCTGGAGTTCTGGAAAGCTGCCTTTAGTTTCACAGGCATCACTGGAACTTTATGAACATAGTTGCAACCTTCTCTGGGATCCCCCAGAAAAAAAAGCAGGAGAATTTGAAAAGCTTGGAGGGCCTAACTTGTAGATAGGGAAATATGGTTTATAACTGTTAAAGTGACCTCATCTTAAAACCAGTCTGTGTGGCATAGGAAAACCTGGCTTTTCAGAGAGCAAGACAGATAGAGGGAAAATGAATTTGATGACATCAAGCAACATAATATTTTTCTATTTTATAGCATATTTAATAGCATAAGATATTGCTATTTCATTTTCAATATATTTAAAACCAAGTATTTGAAACAGTTTCATGATCCTCTGAATAGAAAATATTCCTAAGGAAAGTGTACAAAGTCTTGTAAAGGGTTAATAGTTCTAAGGTGGAGTATGTATTTAAAGGCAAAGTTCCTCAAGAAAACAAGCTTGCTCCATAGGTTTAACAAATAACAGCAATCGGTGGCTAATATTTCTAATCTTTAGTTAGTCTTCTGTTGATAAAAAAAATCAGAATCAGAATCAGGGATTATTACTTTCGCAAAGTATGTTTAGACATCTCAATGACATGATCACTATATGAAATATAATTCAAGTTATCTCAGTTTAAACACTGACATTGACAGTTAATAAAATCATTTAACTTTTTACTATGGAAACTCTTAATAATTTTAACCACTTTTTAGATTACATCAGTTCTTTGAGATGAAGTACGATGGAGAATCAAAATAATCTTTGTAAATCAAGCTCATCGCAAAAAATGATTTTCATTCTTCAGTAGGGATATTAACCTTTCCAGTGCCTCTTCCTTAAATCTCTATTCTTCTACCTCTCCTTACGCAGCTCAAAGAAAACCTAGCTCCTGAAAGCAGACTGTAGTTAATGATCCCCTTCCCTCTGCCTTCTCCCATTCTCTTTCATTCACATTCCCAACTTTGCATCTCTCTTCTCATTTTCCTCTTTTCTTTCCGGGGAATGACCACCTCAAAGGATTAATTCAGAACAGGCAGCAGAAAATGGTAACAAGAGTGGGAAAATCAGGATGTCGATTTAGAATCAAGAGGTAGTTTATAGGAGGAGAGTTACTCAAATGAAACATATGTTAAGAATATGGGTTTGTTGTTCATGGCATACCTGCTTGCCTGTGATTCTACCCGGGTCGGCTCAGCCTTCAAGTGCAGAGCATTCCCTAGTAGAATAATAAATAGACCAGCCCGAGTGGATATGGATCTCGGCAACCCGGCAAGCTTCCTTCCCTCTAGGTCTGACTTCAGGAACACAGGGGTACTTAACTACTGAACTAGTGAAGTGGATTGTGGCCCTTATGCTCAGAGTCAAACAGAATAGAATTCAGGCTCCAAAGAATCGAGTTTTGGGCATATGTGAATTCTAATATAGGTCTTGGCATTTATATCATACTTTGTTTCAACTGATACTGCCTGTTTTCCAAGGCATCCTCTTTCTTAAGAACCTTGAATATGTGAACAAGGCAGTAAAATCCCTTTACTCTTGAAGACATACTTCCAGAGGCTTAGTGTTTTTCTTTCACTTTATCTGCCATCAACCGAAGGGCATGGCAAAACTGTGCTATGCAGGCATAAATGAAAAGTCTTGCCCTACTTCTGCACTTTCATTTTTCCCAATACATCCACATGTTGCAGCTCTCTACTGTCCCAGAATTATGCATTCAAACACTATCGATATGAATCAGTCACACCTATAGCTCGCTAAAGGTTTTAGCGATATAGAACTGTGTAGAATAGCAATATATTATTTACTTGCTCATTTATATCCTTCTTTGCTTTAGAAAAGTTTTGAGATAGAGAACAGGAGTGTAATACAGTTATAATTTGAATTCATTCCATTAAAGATAAGAATCAGCACTCTTGGATCACTCAGGGTAAGAATCCACAATATGGACCACATTTAAAATTTCCATAATGGATCTTGAGGGAAATATTTTTAATTTGGTTTTGGAATACTATAGCTCTGAGAAGTTCAATGGGCGTGTTTCCCACTTCTTTTGACATTATTCCTAGAACACAAATACTATCTAGCTGTGAAATTATTACAGAAAAATATAGGGTACCTGGTTTTCCTTTGTACTATTTATGAAAAAGAGTACTTGATAACTAAATTAATAGTTTTGGGGAATAACATTAAGATAATAAATAGTTTCTAAGTCCCTTAAGCATCTTATAAGCATCAGTTTATGGACTAAGACAAACAACAAAGCATTCCTAACTCTTCATTAAAGCAGGCAGGCCCCTAAAGTTTGATTACTAATTCAAGCTATCACATGCTCTTGGTGTTAATAAATTTTCATTTCTGTAACAAAGTCCCAAACTAGCAGATACTATATCAGAGGACCTGACTATGAAAATTATACCTTTGTAGAAATATGAAGTATTTATGTATTCATATCTATGAATACATTATATAAAAAATATATATATATATATGAAAGGTGTGATTACTTATTTTTTAGAAAGATTCATTTAATATCAAGATCTTTAATGAACCAACTCTAATTTGAGAACTGGCTTTCTTTCTCCATCTTGTGCAAATTTGTGATGTTTTATAGAACTTGGCTCAAATGTCCCTCTTGCAAAGGGGAGAATATATTATAATGTTCTAAAGACAGAAGATTTTTGTTAAGCCTTTCTCCACAGCTTCATATGTGTGGAGGGGATAATCTAGGGTAATCTAGTTCCATTATGCAAAAAATTTAGCCAAGTTCTCACACATTTAACTAAGTGCATTAGAGGAAACGTCAGGGAACAAGTCATGGTGGTGATCAAAAGTGTGGCTTGGTGCCCTCTCAACTGAGAGGTGGAGTGGGCATTGTCACCTCAGTGTCCTCAGGATGGAGGAATAAAATGTGGATCAGAGTGGATTTACTGGTATTCTACTATAGAATTATTGTGACTCTAGCAATGGAAGATGCTAGAAAAGTTTTAAGTTTTAAACATCAAGTTTATCATTGATGTGGAGACAGTGGCCATGGGAGTTGCTGAAGGCAGGGAGAGGGAAAAGAGGTGTGATATGGGGGCATTTTCGGGACTTGGAGTTGTCCTGAATGATATTGTAGGGATGGATGCAGAACATTATATTCCTGCCGTAACCCACTGAATGGACTGGAAGAGAGTGGAAACTACAACGGAAACTATAATACGTGCTGTGTAGCAGTGCTCCAGAATGTATTCATCAGTTGCAATGAATATACCACACTAATGAAAGAAGCTGTTGATGTGGGAAAAGTAGGGGGTATGGGGAGCAAGGCATATGGGAATCCCCTATATATTTTTAATGTAACATTTTGTGTGATCTATGTATCTTTTAAAAATAAATAAAAATATTTATTTATTATTATATTTTTTTAAAAGTGTGGCTTGGGAGGTGGGGAGTGGGGAGTTCTACAGGGGGATCTTTCTCTCCTGAGCACCTCTCCCTAAAAAAGAAGACTTTTCAACAATTTTAATGTCAATCATTTGATGCAATGTTGTTACACCTATGATGAAATGATGTTAAAGGAAGCTAGGTGAGAGCAAAGCTGGTAAGACACTCAAGACAGGTGATGGGGAGAGCAGGCAGGGGTGTTGCTTTCATTTTTCACTTCCACTTCCCCAGCAACCAAAAGCCAGCTAACTTGCTCCTGGACTTGCGCCTCCTTGACCTTGAATGTGGCTGTGCCTCTGCCTGTGAGCAGTAATCCTTTAGGATAGAATATCATTTTGTTGTAAGTCTTTTGGGAAACTCCAGCACTGGCTAGAGACCGAATGGTTTGTCCTGAGATAGGAGAATGGGAGGTGCCCAAACAAGGCAGGATGATGACGTGGCAGCTGAAGATGGAATCATTCAAGAGAATTCGGGCATAGAGTAAGTGGTTGGGCCAGAACAGTTCCTTCGAACCCGGTATGTTAATAAGTTTCACATGGAAACTTAAATCATATATGAGAGACAAATAAAAAGCAAAAAGCACTAAACAACAACCTATCTTCTGCCTCCTTACACAGTAGAACATGGCTTAACTATCTTAGCAGGCTAATTTCGTTTAGCTGGGGTTTATACTTTATTTATTACAAAAAAATAATTGGGAGATGAAACAATAAAATACAACCTGTCATTGCAAATATTAAGGGACATGTGTACTGCATTATTGATCTATAGTTAAGATTGACTAATACATTTGTTGCTGAAACAAAGTTAAATTAAATTTTACAATAGAAGTCTCTGTGCATCTACTACATGAATTCTCTGTAGTGGGGTCTCCCTACTCTCCCCAACATTTTTTCCCCTGTGTACTTGCTGCCAAAGAAGTACAATTTGTTTTGATCATGGAGCTCCCTCAGCTAATAAAAGCCACAATTCCAGTGTTACTTTCAGGAGGAATTAAATACTGTGCTACTTTTGAGAGTCAAGCTCTGCTAAGCCCAGCAACTGCTGTTTGAAAAATTCTGATTCTATTTTGGTAGAGACTTTGTCCCACATTTTCCCTTTGTTGATTTTCTGAGAGACTTTGAGCCCTGGGGTGAATACTCTTAGTGGCAATTTTACCATATCAGTTGAATGCTTGTATTTGTGCCACAGGTAGCACACATGATAATATACATCATCAAATTAATAGTGTTCCCATACAGAAGTTCTTGTCCAGGAGGTGTTTGCCAGCTGCTCAGCTGTGGGATCAGAGGGTGGGATACTACTGATTGCAGACATGAGAAAGCGGGCAGTTGAAGCCAAGTTTTAGCTATGGAGACTTCCAGGGCATCAGGGCGACTGTCTTTTTTATTTTTATTTTTAATTTATTTCTCTCCCCTGTTCCTGTGTCCCCCCCCCCCCCCAGTTCTCTGTTCTCTGTGTCCATTTGCTGCGTGTTCTTTTTTGTCCACTTCTGCTCTTGTCAGTGGCATGGGAATCTGTGTTTCTTTTTGTTGCGTCATCTTGCTGTGTCAGCTCTCCGTGTGTGCAGCACCATTCCTGGGCAGGCTGCACTTTCTTTTGCGCTGGGCGGCTCTCCTTATGGGGCGCACTCCTTGTGCGTGGGGCTCCCCTTCGCGGGGACACCCCTGCGTGGCAGGGCACTCCTTGCACGCATCAGCACTGCGCATGGGCCAGCTCCACACGGGTCAGGGAGGCCCCGGGTTTGAACCGCGGACCTCCCATATGGTAGACGGACGCCCTAATCACTGGGCCAAGTCCGCTTCCCTCAGGGTGACTGCTACACCTCTCATGCCTGAGAGCACAGTATGTAATGCCACTGTTCACACAGATTCCCCACCAATATTAAAAAGCACACACAAGCAAAAATTTTACTAAAATGTAGACATAGAGCACTTTTTTAAAAGAAAGGGCTTGTGAAGGGGAGAAACCTGAATAGGTCAAAGGGAAAACTAGTTATGTATGCTGCTTATCTGTTATTATTATCAAGGTGAGGGGATCCTGGCTACACTTTGTGGGTTTTAAGGGACATCTTTGTTGCTCTCTGCATCATGCTCCAAAATAATTTTTTTTTCATGCCGTCTCTGTAACAAAACCTCTTTATGTAATATATTTCAGGAAATGACAATTGGCTGTCTAATTCCATACAAATTGATTGGATCTGACAATTTTAAGGAATAAATATTATATAGAGAAGAAAGCTTTACTTACACTTTTGTATTTTCTATCCTTTTTTGAAAATTCCCTTCTTAGTTAATTTTATTATTACAATTAGATCACTTAAAAATCAACACATCATATACCTACCTCCCCTAAGAGCAATCATAAGATTTGATGATTTTTCTGATACATAGGATAGGGTTTCAAATTTGCATTATTTTATCTACTGAATTAACGATGAATTCTAAACTAAACTAATGCTGCCATGTGTTTTTAAACATCTGTAATCTAAACCATCTGGAGAGGCACTGTTTGGCAAAGGCATCCCTTTCAGGACACTCTGTGGATTTTGTCATTGCTTGAGGTTTTGGCAAGCCATCAACATTACTATAATTCTCTTTTATGAAATATAGCTTTTGACTAGGATTTTAGAGTTTTGTGTGTGCATGCATTTATATGAATATGTGCTCCTGTTCCCTTCACTTTTCAGATGACCATATTTATAACACACTTATTTTGAAGAAATAGAGGTTTTAGCTGTATATATGGAATACTTAAGTTTAATTTTAACTACTCAATACCAGAAAAATTTATTAGAGAAATAAGGAAGCCTTGTTAAATGACATACCTTATTGTACAGGTGCTGAAAATATTTTTTAAACAAGACAAAAGGAGAAAATATATCACCTTTAGAGAACAACAACAAAACATAAAGATATATAATGATTATTGAAATGGTGACTTGTAGCATGTAAGACACAAATTCAAAGTAATTACGAGGAGATTACAATTAAAAATCAATTATGCTGTCTTTTATCCAAGAAAAGGAACACCTTGCTTAATTCTTTGACTAATAATGAACATTCTATTTTAAATGAGCTGTCAGATATTAGCATGTTTCAACCCAAAGCCAAGACTATTTGCCATAAAAAATGTTTAAAAAGTTTTCGCAGAAGTAAATTGTTCTACTTTCACAAATTTTCTTTAATAATATATACATTCAAATAATTTAAAAATTAATAATGAAAACTGAAAGTATAACTTTTTACTGAAAATAACTTCTGAAATAACAATGTGATATTGGGGAACATGAAAGTCTCTGTACTAATAACGCAGTATGTTCAAACGTCCCCTTTTACCCAACAATATTAGGCAACTTAAAGATGCACACAGGGAAGTGGATTTGGCTCAACTGATAGAGCATCCGCCTACCACATGGGACATCCACGGTTCAAACCCAGGGCCTCCTGGCCCATGTGGTGAGCTGGCCCATGCGCAGTGCTGCTGCGCGCAAGGAGAGCGTGCCACGCAGGGGTGTCCCCTGTGTAGGGGTGCCCCACATGCAAGGAGTGCGCCCTGCAAGGAGAACTGCCGCATGTGAAGAAAGTGCAGCCTGCCCAGGAGTGGCGCTGCACACACAGAGAGCTGACGCAGCAAGATGACCCAACAAAAAAAGATACGGATTCCTGGTGCCCTGACAAGAATGCAAGTGGACACAGAAGAACACACAGCGAATGGACACAGAGAGCAGACAACAGGTGGGGGGGAGGGGAGAGAAATAAATAAAAAATAAATCTTTATTTAAAAAAAAGATGCACACAAAAATTAGAGCGTTTTGGTCAAGTTTTAGAGGAAAAAAAGATATGTTTTAGAGATAGGTGAACTGCAGTCTAAAAGAAGCTTCATTCCTTGAATATCAAGAAGCCTTACAGAGGCTGTAGGACCTTAGCACACGGCTGGAAGGCACGAATATGGCCACGTAACCATGGCCACCCCTGTGCTGCACACTCCATCCATGGTGCAAGGTCCCCTGTGCAGACACCTTGGAGGGAAAACATTACCCTTCTGGGACCTCTTTCATTTCAGACCACCTGGTATTCTTTTTTTTTTTCCCTTCCCCCTCACCTCATCTTGCCTTTTTTGCTGTCTGTGTCCATTTGTGGTGTGATCTTCTGTATTATTTCTCTTTTTGTCTTCTCTTTTCATCTTTCTCCTCTAGGATTCATCCAGATTCAATCCTGGGGACCTCTGATGTGGAGAGAGGTTCCCTGTCACCTGTGCCACCTCAGTTCCTGGTTTCTGTTGTGCTTCACCTTGACTCTCCCCTTCATCTCTCTTTTGTTGCATCATCATCTTGCAGCATGACTCACTTGCATGGGCACTTGGCTTGCCACGCAGGCACTCGCTTGGGCACTTGGCTTACCATGTGGGCACTTGAGCAGGGACTCAGCTTCCGTGTGGGCACTGGCTTGCCACACAGGCACGCTTTCTCTTTCTCTTTTACCAGGAGGCCTCAGGGGTCGAACCTGGGTCCTCCCATATGTTAGGCAGAAGCCTTATCACTTGAACCATATCCGCTTCCCCTGGTATTCTTTTAAACATGATCTTACCTATATAAAGATGTTATAAGGATAAAATAAAATAAAAGCACAATCTGATATTCCAGAGATTGGAAGCCTCACCAAGGGGTGGCCCAGGACATCTCTCTCCAGGACAGGCAGCTCTTAACAGAGATACTAACATTGGTCTTAGATGAAAGTAGAAAACATTGTTTTGCCCCATTCTCCTTACTTGTGTTTCATGGTGTACAGTGTGCGTTAGACCATCATTCTCTTCTATGGTGAAAGGCATTCAGCATAACTGTGTGGGCCATGCAGATACTGGAGGGAATCTGTGTGTAATGCACCCCAGAATGCCAAAGTACATTTTAGAAAAATACACATTAGCAGAGATCATAACTAAATCACATTTTAATTACCTGGCTTTGATCAAGCCGCAAAATTACTTCACAGCTTTTTCTAATCTGTTTTCCCTAACCATGTGGTCAAATATATTTTCTAAAACCTTCCATTTTCCACCTTTCATTTTGCAACCCCAGAGGCAACTTCCCTTACACTTCTCATTAATGGCTAATGCAGTCACCTCAAATAAACAATGATGGAGTCATGGAGAATTATAGTAGCCCAGACCCTTCAGAACAATAAAAAATGAAACAAGGAATTAAGAGAGCTTCCAATGTCCCCTGGAGTATCTCCTCCTGAATGTAATCCTACTGAAACTTTCCCTCCCTATGGTTGCTATGGTCCTGTCCTTGCATCTGTATCAAGCACACAGTAGAAGCACAGTAACTGAGATAATATTCAAGCCATATGTACCAGACAACCTTACAAGTTAAGAAAATACTGAGCTCACTTGATACTCTTTGGTAAGATGCCTTTCTCCCATATCTTCCCAGCACTCCTGGGAATATATGTGTCTGATACCAAGCGCTTTATATGTATTCATTTATTAGGCTCATAACAATCCTGTGACTTTCCTGAGGTCACAGAGCTTCTAAGTGGTGGAACCCTAATTATAACCCCAGGCTGGGTTACCCTATAGCACACTCTTAACCACTGTGGACTTAACTGCCTCCCAGGACTCAATAAATAACTGATTAACATTTAGACATTCAACATATGGTTAAATGCTTAATATGAGAGGGATTTTAGCTTGTTTCAGGTTCCCTCTCCACTTGACATTTGTATATAAGGAGCATTTGTAAGGATCTGACCAACGTGAATAGGGTCCAGGGAGTTAATGTAATTGAGAGGAACTGGCCAGGTAATTGAGAACAGGGCATGTTGGGGACTGGGGCAAACCAAAGAGTTCTGGTGGAATGGGGACAGCCACTTCTCAGCTCCAGCCAGTGGTTGCCATGAGGACCTGGCGAGGGTGGATACCCCACAAATACCTGTTGAACGAATGAATCTAAATTAGGTGAAACTTCCTCAGGGATATGTCCAAGTAAGAAAAATAAGACTGCCAAGGTTTAATTTTCCTATCATGCAATTATAGTGAAGCAACAAATATCAAGAGAATACTTCTATCTTTTCAAAGCACATTCACCAAAATTATCTCCTTTATCTTCACTTATCTTTGCAATAATCTTAAAAGGTAAGGCCCCCGCAGAAATGAGCCCAGACCCCTTAGTACACCTATTTTTCTTAGACCAAGTCTTCTATGACCTCAGTGAATGGTGAGAAGATGGGGAATGACAGGTCAGAAAACATGCTCTACGGTCACTGGGCTCTCACTGCACAAGTGCATTATTTCCTGGATGAATTTCTGTAATGAAGCATAAGCAGAGAAGCCTAGTTCAGATATTTTTAGCACAGTGACATTGGGAGAGGAGAGTAGTGCATTTAGGGAATTGAATAAAATCTGCGATATTGGTTTCTGTGCCTCTGAAAGATGTACACATGAACGGGACACAGAAATACTAATAAAAATCTCAGTTTTTGTAACAACTTTAAGCTTTGTCTTGAAACTTGCAATATACGATGGCAAGAAAGAGAAAACAAGTTAAAAAACTATTTTTGTTCAAAGGTGGATTCTCATGACATCCTTTACTTTAAATGGATCACTCAGTTGCTGGTCAGGTATTAAATCTCTTTCATGTGCTGTTTTTGCATGAGGAACTATCTATGATACAATCTTTTTGCTATATTCCTATAGTTATAATTCCAATTTCCCTAGATGTATCCCAATGATTAATTGTACCTCTTCTTGTGTAACTTTTTGGAAAAGATTCCAGAAAGAAAGCAGATAAAGAAAACTGGCCAGACAGTTCCTCTACTTCATGCTTCCTGGGCCAAAACAGAAAATGAAGTTCCTGCTGTTTTATTTAATAGGAATCAGTGTCTAGTTTAAGCCTTAATCATTGGACCAGTCACACTCAGTTGGCATAAAAGGAGTGTTTCCAAAAGTCTGAGCTTCATTTCAGCACATCCATTTAAACTCCTCTACACCTTTTCCTAAAGGCACAAGATAGCACTGCTATGTTGCTCTTTCTCTTGTATGACCCACATCATTTTTATCATAACTTTCATTTGTTTTACTTTACCTTTTTGTCATTTATGTTCTTTATGTTTCCATAAATTTATACTTCAAAATGTTTATCACAATCTCTACAACCCTAGTGAAGTTTCCTCTTCTGTGATTCACTGGAATTAAGTACATTACCAGATTTGAAGACTGTTTGGTTCTACTTAGTTAGCATGTTCTTGAATCCAATGCATAGCTCATTCTCCAGTTATTAAACATCTCTTAGATGCTTTCATCCCAGGGACTCACATTGAATATGGAGAACTAGGGTCAATGAACTTTTTACTCTTTCGTCCTCTTCTGTTTTACTTTTTTAAATCTCTACTGAGTTACCGGTTTTTGTCACATCCAGGAGAAAATCCTAGAAAATGCCTTTTACTTTTTATTAGCAGGGCCATAAGAAACTTGTCTTTTATTTCAAACAAATTCAAGTCAACATATAACTTTTTAAAAATCATGATACACATTGAAAATAATGGAAACTAACTTATAACATTGCGTCCACAGATTTGGGCTACAGCCCCTATGCCCGAATTGGGGGATGGACCAAAATTGATGGATGGAAGAAACCAAATTATTCTAAATAAACCTCACAATTCCACCAGAGACTGGGGGATGCCTTTTTCCCGGGGTCAGTTATCACAGCAACATGGCTTCCACGACTCACCCAAGGCCACTCAGCAGTGTGGTCAGCTAGGAATAGACAGAGCTGCAAGCCCCGACTTTCTGTCCCCTCTCCTAACCGCCAGCTCACATTCCCTCCTGTGTCACCATCACTCCCCACAGGCGGAACTCTCTTTGAGGTCAACAGGAACCTCAAGCCAAACCAAATGCTGGATGGCTGAGGTGGTGACTTGCAATGGAATCCGTAACCTCTAGAGAATCTTAATGAGAGATGAAGCCACGCACAGGGAAAAAGTCAGTCAGCTGAGGATTTTAAAGACGGGTACAAAAGAGGTTAGTTCATACTGCCAACCCTTCACACTCTGCTTTCCCCCTGAAATTGTTCAGTGTCTCAGGTTATTGTCGGCTTCAGGTCATTGCCAGATAATCCTTAAAACAGCAATGCCCAAAACAAAAAAAATGGAATCAGGAAAAAATAAAAGTAAAAATAAAACCTCTGACCAAGCCAAGGCTCTAAATATAGCTTTTCCACTTACCTCAAGGCAGATAATTCTAAGATATATATTTCTGATTCTATTCATTCAGTTTAAAAGAGCAAGACCACACCAGGATAAGCAATGCAGGGTGGTCAGACACACGATCTAATGACAGTGTGTGGAAGCCACTGCAGAGGGCGGCAGGAGCCCTGCCAGCTTGTGTGGTGGGGCTGAGCGGCTGCTTTCTATGCAGAGTCCACCAATATTTTCCAAGTATGGACAGCTTTTATTGAAATTAAAATAGAAAATGCAGGACCAGAGCCCACTTTAGAAATTCAGTTTAGTAAAGACATGGAACTGCCCATGAAAGTAGAAGGAATTTGACTTTCCTGTTCATAACAGAGAAATGAGCCTTCTTCCTGAAATCTTTTTATGATTAGGCTCAAAGCCTGTCAGTCTTTGCAAAATAGCACTGAGTTGATGTCTGTTTCTTATGCTTTTGCTTTCTAGTGCCTGAAATGATGGTGAATCACTGATGCTTTCCTGAGCCACTGGATTTGTTTGCATTACACATTTCTGAGAAATAGGAAAAATCAGTAAGATCAGGAAGAAGTGGACAGTTAATGCAGTTATTCCAAAAACTATACAAGTACCATCCTTATAAGGCACCCCTTGCTTTTGCCTATGTTCAGAACTCTTTCTTACCAAGAAAACTATTGGAAATTATTGGGATATCCCAGGAGGATGGGAAGCAAATAAAATTTCAAACTGTACCTAATTTCAGTGAGTAAATGTCTACAAAGGTCCAGTTGTAATAAATAAGCTTTACCAAAGATGACAAACAATGAAGAAGAAAAGTTATAGCTCTATGAGTGGGGCTTTTGGTTTTCCTCATATGTATTTTAATTCTGGATACTCTAAATTCTTCTTTGCATTTAGAAGATGGTAAAGTTAGCCACATCTAACTTTATGAAATCTTCAGCCAACCAATGTCTTTTAAGTGGCAGGCTGTGAGGGAAAAAACCAAAAAACCTAAAAACAAAAAAACCCAACCTTGAATGAACTGCACAGTCTTTGCTGTCAATTCGCAAGTCTCCTTGTCCCTTTAGAAAACAGACTGGGAGACAGCGTGATGAGGAATGAGTACAGTACGACAGAAACCCTTGGTTCCAATATTGGCTCTACTGCTTTCTAGCTGGGTAACGCTAAGAGTATGAGCTCTCTCAACTATAAAAGGAGAATCATCTTTATTTTCTCCTTCTCGGTCATAAGGATCAATGAAATCCTGTAGGCAGAAGTGTTAGGAAAATGTAAAATACAGACAAATGTAGGGACCACTCCAGCTATATCAAATTGTCTTATTTTCCCCTCCACCTATTCTCCCTGCACTACTTCATTGATGACTTCGTTCCCAAACCCTGGCTGCCCAAGGCCCCCGAGTTAGCCTCCTCCAAGCTCAGGCACACTCAGCGTTCCAGCACTTTTGTTTTCTTTTGGCAGCTCTGGATATTACTTGGCTTTTTTCTCATCTTCTTGGACACTGACTACCTCAAGGTGTGTCTCTACCCTGAAAGAATTAGCATTCTCTGAAGCACATCGTGCCTATGTCATGTTCAAGGCAGACCTGAGCCCATTCCTGGGGGAAAAAATAAACTTCGGGGTCTCCTGACCACTCACCACAAACCCAGGTCCCAGACACAGGAGAGCTAAAGAAAATGAGTGAATGTGTGGAGCGTGGGTGTGGTGGTGGGGGGATCAAGATGAGGCAGGGGTTATTTGGAAATTTCTCAAATGGGGTCAGGTAGGAGATCAGCATCAGAGTAATAAAGGTGAGAAATGTGACTCCAATTTGGGCCAATGAGGGAAGGAGATTGTGAGACAAAAAGGAAAGTCCCTCACTGCCAGTTAAAGAACCTGACAAGTTTTGGCACCTTATCACCCCCTTTCTTCATTTCTCCCCTACTTCCTTACAGCATATTCAAATCGCCATGGAGTTTTTTTTAAAATCCCAGTACCCAGAGGCCCCAACAAATTAAACCAGCATCTCTGTGAGTAGAACCAGGCATCAGGATTTTAAAAGTTGCCCAGGTGATTTCAATGAACAGTTAAGCTGGAGAAACACTGCACTGTTCCATTTCTTCTGTAGTCAACCACATGCCCACACCTGAATGCATATGTTAATGTGGTGTGAGGCAGTAGGAAAGACATGGAGTTCAGAGTAAAAACGAGCTGGCTTCAGACCTGGCTTTGCCACTCGCAGGCACATGCCTAGGTTCATGACTTCTCTGAGACACAGTTTTGCATCTGAGAGCACCATGAATCATTATTATAATAATGATTTTAAAGGGTAGATTCTTAAAGCACCTTAGTGTCAATCTTTTCATAGATTCAGTGTCACAGAGATATTCCCCAAGTCCTTGAATTAACATTTTTCCTCACCTCATTGTGAAGGTCCCATGCTCTGGAGTCTAATAATTTCCCTTCTGAAGTTCATCATTCCTAATGTATTTGCTTATTAGCTCTAAGTGATCTGGAATTAGCAGGACTTTAGGAGCTGTGGAAGAAATATCTGTTTCCCGGATTGCTGTGGGATGAAACCCAGGGATCCACAGCAGGAGGTCTTCATAGTTATTTTTGCTGTGCCCACTTCTCCCCATTCCTCCTCTCCAGAGAGACATCAAGGTTTTCACCCTCCTAGAGCTGGGCATACATTCTGCCTACAGTTAGATCAGTTGAAGAAAATTAATTTAATGGCAGAAATTATGTACTATCATGGTGTTCAGCAATCTGGGCTTTCATAAGATTTGCTAAATGTATCCTTCATGAACATGATGGGCCAGTTATAGGAACTACTTATCACTTATATCTGAATAGCATAATCATGATTTTCAACATCTTTAAATATGTATGCAGATAAATTGAATAGCTTTTATTTGATACCTAGAGCCTTGGAGTCTTCATGGTCTTTTGCTCGTGTCACTTGATCAGCCCCCAATTTAAAAAGTAATAGAAGAAAATTCTGGGTATTTTAGCAGCCCTCCCTCCGTGCTTCTGGTTACCAGAGGAAGTGAAGATAGTGGTTGGAATCTGGGGGATCAGAGGTACTTTATTCAGCATCTTTTGGTAAATTTGGTCTGACTACCATGTTAGTATATTCATGGCACTTCTGGTTTTTGTGTTTTTGTTTTTTTAAAGCAGGGGCACATTTTCTTCTAAAATAAACACATATTAGATTTTTTTTTTAAAAGATTTATTTATTTATTTCTCCCCCTCCCTCCATTGTGGGCTCTCTGTGTCCATTCGCTGTGTGTTCTTCTGTGTCTGCTTGTATTCTCATTAGGCAGCTCCAGGAACCAATCCTGGGACCTTCCAGAGTGGAAGAGAGGGGCTCACTCTCGTGTCACCTCAGCTCCCTGGTTTTTCTAAGTCTCTTATTGTCTCTCCTCTGTGTCTCTTGTTGTTGCGTCATCTTGCTACATCAGCTCTCCACATTGGCCGGCACTCTACGAGGGGCGGCACTCCTGCGCGGGCGGCACACCTGCATGGGGTGGCACCCCTGTGTGGGGCGGTACCCTGTGCAAGTCAGCTTGCCTTCACCAGGAGGCCCTGGGTATTGAACCCTGGACCTCCCATATGGTAGATGGGAGCCCAATTGCTTGAGCCACACCCACTTGCCTATATTAGATCTTTAAAAGGAAGAAACTAGAAATGAAATTAAATGCATGTTGGTGAAATCTTTAGTAAATGAACCCAAAGATATCAGAGAGGAGAAAAGGATGCTCTCTTCAATTAATACTACAGTAGTATTAACTACGTTCATGTGATAAAAGAGGTAATTTTTAAAACTCCATGTAATTCCAAAGACATTCTGAAGTTGCTTCTTCACTCAGCATCATGCTCCTACTCACCAGTTTACTATGTAGTATCGTGACTATTAATACATGATCAAATTGTTATTGTCAAGGCTACCTACGTCAGTTGATATAATTAAAAAAATTTTAAAGGCTGATAAACATCATATCCATTGACTAAAACAATATAACATGTCACTTAGATTTTTTTAAAATTCAAAATTGCTTTCTATAATATCAAAATAGCTTTTAATAAAAGCACTGTTTTTCAAAAATGTGCTTCTCCTTATCCCATAATTCTTATAATATTTTTCTGGTAATTCAGCAAGACTCTTAAAAACCTGAAAAAAATTAAGAGTCTGTGCTTCTGTGTTTACAGAAAAGAGCACATCAGACTGAAAAACTTAATAATCTAAAAAAAAGGAGAAAGGAAAAAAACTGTTCTTATTTCAGAGTTTCAGAAATAAAGGTTATTTATTATACAGTCCTAGACTTCTTACTAAGTTGTTTTTGGGATAGCAAATTAGAAAAACATGGCCAGAATTAGAGGTTACTCAATCAGGTTGAAGCTGGGACCTTTATTTCAGCAGCTCCTGTTCCCCAAATTATATCAGATAATGTTCTAAAGTCTAAACATATTTTAGTTCTACAAGGTACTCAGTTCTTTCATATAAAATGTTACTAAGCTTCCAAATATCAACAGGTTCATCTACCCTTTTCAAATGATGTATTTGTATTCAGCATAATCTGCCACTCAATATTTCTGAATTATAATATTTGAGAAACTGAAACTTTGAGCTGGGATGTTTGCTTTTCATTTTCCTCTGCATAATCATGGGAGAAGGACATTATTAAAGGGGTTGATGCACTGGCAAATGCTGAAGACTGTTATTTAGGCAGAGTCATGGCAACAGAGCAAAGCTGAATGTGTACAAGAGTAACATAATTTCAGCCTGTATTGTGTCAAGTGGGAAAGCAGACAAATGTGTCAGCAGACACAAAGATTGAAATACCCAAACTATTTGAAGTCATCTCTGCACTTGCAAACTGGAAACAGCATCTTCATTTTTCAACAGTACCAGAATCTTTGAATTCTTCCCCTAAACTAGTTTCAAAATTATTATCTGTAAAGCAAGATGGTGCCTGTAACTTAAAATTGGAGAAATCCTCTTGAATTGCATTTCAGGGAAAGGAGAGAACTTGAAATGGTAGTGCTCTGAGAATGTCCATGTGGGTGGGCAAGCATATGTTGCTGCTAAGCAAAGGAAGTGGTATACCGCGATTTCTTCGTAAGTGCAAGGTCTTTGTAAACTCATCCTCATGGGGGCTGTTTTAAATAGAAAGAAAATGACACACAGTCCCCAACCAGGCTTCTTAACTTTTTGGGGAGGGTTGCCACTTTCCCAAAACATTAGGTTACTGTGGGGGAGTTTTCCAAAAATTGTCAACAATTCCATTTTTAAACTTGGTTCTTCCTCTCAGCATGAGACAGAAGCAATAGGACATGAACTATATTTGCTCTAGTAGGAGATGTAACTTATTTTTACTATGCTGAATCCTACCTGACAGTGGAAGACATATTCTGGTGTGGTTTTCTTAAACTTCATGTTCCAAACCAAAGCCACGCCATCTGGTTCATGAGGAGCATCTTCATTATTGTTGTAGGAAGCAACCATCAGCTCAGGGTACTAAGTGGAAGAGATCACAAGGTGGATGATGCCAGAATGACAATGCAAGGGAAACGTTCTTATTCCTACATGCACATGCTATCTTACACACTCTTAAATGGTGCTTTCTTTTTAAGCTGTGGTGTAATTAATAGCAATTCACTGCCTCAGCCTACCACAATCTGGCTTCTGTCTCCAACACTCCGTGTATGTTTTCCACAATCACTGATAACTACCAAACAGCAAACATTGCGTGACCTCTTCTGCCTTACGCAAGACTTTGGGCTACTCTTCTGTTCTCCTATATAGGCTTCCATCACATCCCCTTTTCCTGATTTTCTTTCTGACCAATCTTTTTAGTCCCTTATGGGTTCTCCTTCGACTACATGCCTCTTAAGTTGTAGTCTACCACAGGGGTCTGTTCTCAGTTCCCTCCCTTTCTTTCGCCTCTCTACATGTTCTTCCTATGCAATTTCACCTATTCTAATAGTTTTAATAAGTATTACTGAGCTGCTAATTTTCAGATCTATATCTCTGAGCTTGATTTCTCTCTGCACTGCAGACCCTTATATCTGCTGCCTTCTGGGGATTTCTCAGGGCTGTTCATAGACACATCATATGCAATGCATAGAAAAATGAGCTCACTGCCTTCCACACCACACTTACTGCTGCTCTTCCAAGGTTCCCTATGTCAGGGCCTTGCACTAATATTCACCATGTTGCCCAGGCTAGATATTCCATATTCATGTTTATTCCTTTCTCTTTTTCTCTTCCATATTGTATTTCACTACTTCCTCAATATCATTCAAATGCATTAGGTTTTCTTTCTACTCATGGTCAGAACATCCTAAACTTTTTTTTTGGTCTAGATGACTGTAACAGCTTCCTAAATGGCTTCTTGCTTCCAGGCTCACCAGGTGCCACCCTTGCCTCATCCACTCTCTAGCCTTTGTCAGGATGATTTTACAAAATATGTAGTTGGCTAACTTACAACCTTGCTTAAAAGACTTCAATGGCTCCTCATTAAATTCAGGGCAAAATCCAGGTCAAATAAGATCCTTCATGTTCTGTCGTTTTCTTCCTCCCTGCTTCATCACTTACAACCTTTGACACAGCCTCCCTGGGCGAGTTGTGAGGTTACACCTTAGGTCTGAAACTCTCATCAGAATACCTCCCCTTCGTTGATACCATGATTAACTCATCCTTTAAGACTCAAGGAAGGCCTCATGCCCTCCACACAACACTAACTAAGCATCCCCTCCTTGCCTCTAATTGGCTCCATTAGTAGTACATGTACTCCCCCCACCTCCACTAAAGCGGCTGTCAAATTGTACTATGTGTTTTCTCCTCTTGCCCAAGTCTCTCACTAGATTGTAAGCTCTTTGTGTATAGGAACTGGTTTTTTTTTTGTTTTGTTTTTTGTTTTTTTTTACCTCTAAATCCAGGGTCTAGTCATTCCTAGTACCTGATAAACTTGTGCCAAAATCTGTTGAATTAATAATGCTCCTTTTTATTTCAATGACTCTGTGCTCAGTGGAAAGGCCCTATATTTAATACTGTGCTGTCAAATTATGTTAGTAATTAAAGGCTTAAGGGCAAGAAACCAGTAAAATAACAAGGAGATGGATGCTACAGTGATGCTAGGTGTTAGAAATACTTACCCTACATGAAGTCTGTCCTGAGTATTATCAAATAAACATGCTGAATCTCGTAGGAGATACATATGAGTTAGAACACATTTCATGGAAATGTTATTCCTACCTGGGGATCTCATAAGGCAGCTTCATTAACAAAAGCATCTGGATCATAGCAGACCATATCACTCTTGTCTCTCATAGATAATTTTATTTTTTCCTTCTTTTTCACTATTCTGTGTACATATTTAACAGAAGTTCGCTCTATAAATTTGAATATCAACATTTTTTTTCCTATCATGAATAATCAAAACTAATTCTACGTGGTTTTATTCATTCTTTCAGCTCCCTCAAATTAAAGCTGCAGAGAGAACTTGCTGGTTGGCGCAGAGGAAGTCTAAGCACACAAGGATACACATGTATGTGGCCAGCAGGGGAAGTAATCATTCTTTATTAGAAAATGCTCCTCAGCAGATGAATCAAAGGCCTATTAAGGAAGGCCTTTGATTCAAAGCCTATGCAAAGAAACTAACATCCAGATAAACAAAGAAGTCTCCAGACTGCCCATCTGAAGTTTAACTATGTCACTTGTGAAATGGCAACTCTATAAACATCGACGCGGCTACCACCAGGGCCAATGAGCAGCCAGATGTGCTGGGATAATATCCCACAGCTTCACATCTGGGTCTCATCGCTGGTACCCACTTTCAGCTTTTCGTTTTCCATTTAAAAATATTTTAAATTATTTGACTTTAAAATTCCTTTGGAAAACGGGGAGAGTTTTAGTAAAATACCAGTGAAATGCCTTTGGCACATTTTCTGTAACTGGGATCTTAAAATCTAAAGATACTGATTTAAACCCTATCTCAGGAAAGTTTTTATGATATCCAAGTATTCTTTAAGATGTCTTTTCTCATTGTTCGTTTGAGTAACGTTTTCTCATTCTATATTAGAAAGCAAGTCACTGAACAATTTAACCTTAAATGGTGCTTAAAATTATGATTTTAAGGAGAATATTAATAGTTGTGATATTTGTGATCATTTGCTTATTCCTGGGGTTGGATTAGCCAAAATTTAACATTGGGGGATTTTACCTGGAAATGACTAAATCTGTTCTCAAGCTTGGTTTGGTGTTTAGAAAAATACAATGTAACATTTATTGGAGAGGAAGGGGTAGGAACCAACTTGAGTCTGTTATGTGCCAGGCACTGAGCTAGATGATATGTTAGCCATTTGGGCCTCCCAATACTCTAAAGCAGGCATCGATTTTCCTATTTCTATAGATGAAGAGGCCAAGGGTCTTGGTTAAGTGACCTGTTCAAGGTTACATTGCTAATAAGTGATAAATTGGGAACTCTGCTGGAAGGCTATTTGGCTTCAAAGGCCATGTCCTTTCATGTTCACTGGAGCATGTGCCCACTATGGATCTGGAAAGCACCATGCCAGGGAACTATGTGATGATAAGAGCATCAATAATAATATGCTTTGCTCTAGTAGAACTCACTGTAAGTAGAGGGAGGTAAACCACAGTACAGTCTACTAAGATACAGACATAAAAGCAGAACATGATACATACTAAGATAGAGGTATAAGCAAAGTTCCATAGCAGCACATGGAGGAGAAAATGATCACTTTAGCTGATATGGAAGCAGCAGGGAGAAAAATTGAAAGGGTCTTTTGAGAAGAAATGAGACTTGAGTTGGATCTTGCCAAATGGGTAGATTTTTAGGAGACAACAGAGTATGGACAGGGGTACAGAGATGGATGCAGGGCATTCCCCTTGAGTATCTACCTGGCTCACAGAGATTCTCCCATCTGTGAAGATTGCCCCTTAAACGAGAGTCCAGTTTCCTGGGGATAACTGAGTAATTGCAGAGTAGACACTTGACTGAACCTGGACCAATCGTGTTCTCCAGCCTGACTATTAAAATTTTGAAATGAGCCACAGAACCTGTGGGCTGGCAAATGAATCAGATTAATAGCAGCTTCTTTTTGAAGTCCCTCGAGCTGCCCAGAATTCCACTCCTCCTGTGTCTCAGTTCATTTTTTTCTTAGATTTCCCAAGTATCCCAGTGGCTCTCCAATAAACTCTCCTTTTTTGCTTAAGCTAGCCAAAGATAAAGATTTCTTAACAGAGTGGGGAACAATATGTTCTGGAGAGCTCAGGCTGCCACATTTGGCTGGAAGGCAGGTTATATGATGAGGTATAAAAGAAGAAAGGGCTGGAAACATCTCGGGGCATCGTCACAGAAGTCAATGATTACGACTTCTAATCGTAATCATTACGATGCTAATGAGCTTAGACTTTGTTCTGGGGACAATAGAGTCATACTCTACACCTACTACCACTCCTCCTTTACTACTTTTAGTACTATGCAGCATTTACTGAGTGCTCTTTCTGTGCCACTTTTTGTTCTTATCCACTCATTTAATACAATAGGCATGTGAAATACATATTATTATCATCATCATTTTATGGACGAGGGAACTTAAGCCACAAGAAGTGGGCAGCTTACCAAAGGTCATACAGCAAGCAGATAAACACTCTTTACAAAGATTAATCTTGTACTGAAAATGACCCAACAGTGTGGAACCTGCCCACACATTACAAATCCATGGGCAACATGGCCCATCACTTGCAGAGGCGAGGCAAAGACCAGCCCCACTGTGACACCACTGATGCTGGCCCTCCTGCCTCCTCAGAGAGCTTTGTCAGCCGATCCCAGAACACAGTGAAAGTTGTTTCTGACAAATGTGTCAGAGAAGGCTCCTGTGTAATTTCCAGACTCAGAACAAGTGAACAAGCCGAGCTAAGTGTTTCCTCAGGCTCGGATCTGATTTCTGTGCATACACCGAGCGTGTTCACAGACCACCCACACACTGGCGGGAAGTGGCTGGGCCAAACCTGCTTCTTTTAGTCCCTGTACGATTATGCACTGTGGGCTTTGTTGTTTGGATGTAAGAAGGGATTCAAGAGCAGAAAATGCCCATCTACTAGGTGGCTGATGACAGTCCAGTTGTGTGGCATTACACTTACCTTTGGTTCTCCTGTTCCCCAGCAGGAGTAAATGGGGTCTTTTCATATCATCTGTTGAACAGTTCTGCCAAGAATGCTCTCGTCTTCTCTCCATTTGTCTAAATCTCACTCTTCGGAGAAGCCCTTTCTGACCAGAAACAGATTCCAACCTCCCATGAGCCCTGAGAGCACTTGCTCTCTGTGCCATATCATTTGCACTTACACGCTTTCTGGGGTTCAGATTCATAAGCCCTTTGTAGGAGGCAGTGGTTAAGAGCCTATGCCTTGGAGTAAGACATGGGTTTGAATCTCTGCTCTGCCATAGCCTAGCTAGGTGCCTTTTAGGGAGTTACTTAGGTTCTCTGAGTCTCATTTTTTCAACTACAAAATGGAAATAATAGTGGCTGCCTCCTCTGATTGTTATAAGGGTGAAAAGAGATAATGCCTTAGAGCATTTGGCACAGCACTTAGCACATAAGATATGCAAATTAAAAGCTAGTTATGGTTAGTATTTCCCATAAAAGCCTAGGCTACAAGAAAGCAGAAACTGCCACACATAAGTGTCCTGGATAAGGCATGTATTAGATTGACTTAAAATTTAACCAGCAACTTTGAGGGCAACTCTTACCAGTTTAAACTAGAGTTCCCTTCTCCCAAGAAAGGGACCATTGCTCTGAGCTGAGTCATAATAGTGAAGTCATAACTTTACTTCAGAGGAAGTAAAGTTGAAGGAAAGGAGAGACTCTTCTCTCATCAATTCCATGGGAAAAATTCCTAAAGAAGATCATTGCAGTGTCACATGCCAAATGCCCCATTCAGGGGCTGCACAAACAAGCCTCCTCCAGTTCACGTGAGCCAGGGCCCTCTTTCCGTGACTCCATGGGTCAGGAGTAGCCTCATCTCCCATGCCATGGAGAGTTCTTCACCAGGCCTTCCATGCCTTCCCTAACTACCCCTCTTCATGTCTCTCCCTTTTGTTTCATTGTGCTCCATACAGGAAGGCATCCTAGGCACACACACATACACACTCATACACCCCACCCCTCACAACAGCTCCCTCTAGCCAATAACGTTCCTGCTTCCCTCACTACTGTGATGCCATTGTCATTGCAGGACGGAACATACCCTGGGCCCGAGAGTCCGCCAAGCCGGGTTCACGTACTGGCTGCACCACAAGCAGGTTACATGTCTTTGTGCATAACCCTTCAGGGCTTGACATGGTACCAGCTAAACTGTCTACTGGCTGAGCTGACCATTCAGAAAATTGGCTTTTGGTAAATATACCTGCTTTTATTCTGAATGCCATGTGGAAGAGTTGAGACTTTTTTCTTATAGGCAATGGGGAGTTTTATTACAGGGAATGAAATGATCAGATTTGCATTTCAGAAAGATTTGGGTAGCTTTTCAGAGGAAAAACTGTAGATGGCTGAGCATGGAGGTATAAAAACCAGTTAGAAGGTTAAAAATATTACAGGTACAAGATGATGAAGTCTTAAATGAAGATTATTTGAGAGGGAATGAAGAGGAATGGATTTGAGAAATATATGAGTAGAGAAATGGAGAGTTTTGGTGACAGACAGGGTTTAGGTGATAAGGGAGAAACTGGTAATGTTGATTAGGAGAGTTCTGCTTGAGGCTCTTGGGTGTAGTGTGATGCCTTTAACTCGGTGAGAATAGAGTAGGTTGAAAAGGATTCGGCGTTTGTGGAAATAATGAGTTAGCTTTTGACATAATTAGTTTGAAATTGTATGGGACACCTGAGTGGGTCTTGTCTGGTGTGTAAAGTGGAATTCAGGAGGGAACCCCGAATCTGACCACCACATGGAAGCTTGGGGGAAGACATAAACAGATTCCATGTGGTGGTTGGCTCCTTGGGGGTGAAGGAGACCTCCGAGGAGAGGATGTCGGAAAAGCAGAACAGAGGCTGAGGATGTGACCACGTGGAAGACAAGCACTAAGGGTGGGAGAGGACAAAGAATGTTGATGAAGTCAGGCAGATAGCAGGAGAAGTAGGAGAGTGTGGGATTGTGAAACACAATGGAAGGAGGTTCTTTTTAAAAGTAGGGTAAAGTCAACTAAGCTGAATGACAACAAGAGGTCAAAGCAGATGAAGGTTTAAAAACATCCATTGGATTGGACAAGTAGGGTATCACTGTAACCTTAATTACAGCAGGGTCTGGCTCCCTATCTGGTCCCTAGCATATAGGAGACAGAAACAGGAGTGAGTAGAGTATTTAAACTGAAACCCCATTAAAATGAGTAAGAAAACAAACAGGCATAGGGAGGAAAATTGTAGGTCAATCAACTTATCCAGGGTGATGGAGAAAATCTCCCTTCTTTTTCAAACTAATATCATGAGGCTAGAAGCCCAGTTTGTTCCATCCCAACAATACTTCTTACCTGGAGAGACCAGTCCATACAAGTGACTACTCGATGCTTGGACCAATGCTCATCATAGAACTGTCGATTGAAAGAAAGGTTGGCTCCAGCTTGCACATCCCTAGGAAGGTTTAACACACAGAGAAATATGATGCTTCAGAATGGGGCTTTATCACTATGTTGTTCATATTTAAACAGTGAAATGACAAAACAATGGTACACAATATTGCCAGAGGCAGAAATATCAATTCAGACAGCAAACTGTGATCATAAATAGATGATGAAAAGGTCTCTCTGCCTATGAAAGCTTATGAAAAGATCTCTCTGGCCTGGTCCAGAAAAAGTTTCCATGTGTTGTCCCGAGCTGGGTATGAAATGTCAATTCATGCCAGGTTCCCATTTTGACCAGTGTTTCCCATTCTCCACTTCCTAATAGGATCTAGCCTGAAATGGGGTTTACTAGAAATCTCTCAGCTATCAAGGGAGCACAGCACACCCGGGGATTCCTTGACATCCACACTACCTCATTTGGCCTTAGGCCAGAGATGATATGCATATTTCTATTTACCTGAAAATTCTGATTGACTCTAGTGGTTACTTCTTTGCTCAAAAGCAAGTAATGATTTCTGCCATGAGACAGGTATAGCAGGGAACGGGGAGTGTACCAAATGCATTCCAGATATTTCCCATTTCTGCCATAGACCAAAACAGCATCTGGGTCTAGGAGGATTACACTTTGGCAAGTGTTGCTTGACTGACATTCAACTGGCCATAGCCATAACACTACCTTCTGAGAACTCCACGCTGGTCCTGCAGATGCTCCCCAAGACTGAATGTTCAAAATGAAGGCTGCTTGCTCTGCGCCAGCAGCTATTGGATCTGCATAAAGAGCTGTCTAAATTGCTTGGGCTTCAGTTTGGGCATTCCTCTATGCTCACATTCTTCTGTTAATTTGTTTCATTCCTCACCTTCTTGAATTGCACCCTACATCACTTGTCTTTTACAGCTCTCCTTCACACTGGGTGATCTGGCTTCAGACTATTTTCTTGGGTCCTAATTAGAAGATCCATTATGAGCTCCTCCCCCCACCCCCCATTAATCCTTCCTCAGCTCTACCATCACAAACTCAAGCAAGAAGAATATGTACCCAAGTCCTGCCAGGAACCCAGGATAACACCTGGCCAGGCACGCGGGGGAGAAAAGGAGCCAGAATATCAACTGAATCATATAATAATGAGTCTTTTTAAAAAGAATAAAACAATTTCTACATTCAAAATATTGTTGTCACTTCAAAGTAGTCTAAAGATACTGCCAATTGTTGAGAACATTTTCAGAACTTACTTCTGAAATTGTTTTCAGGGTCTCTGCTGCATTCTTCTGTGCATCCTCAATGATGATAACCACTTTGTCCTTTGAGAATATATTTGAATTTTAGAAATAGTAAAAAGTTCTGATGAAAAAGGCAAATGATCTCACCTTCGCATATTGCCTTGGGCAAAAGAATTTCACGGCTTACAAGCAGCTTTATCTATTTCTTATAGGGCTCATAAAATGGTAATACTTATCCCACGGGAATAGTAGACAAAGCCTTTTCCAATACAAGTAGTACATTCACAGAGAAATACATTTGAGGCCATTGCTTTTAAAAATATCTGTAAATACTTCTTTGTACACATGTTTTCTAAGTGGTATATACACACATAAACTTATAGCCATGAAAAAGAGAAAAAAGTTTCCAGGTTCTGTCGCTGACTCCAACATCAAATAAGATCTATATCTCATGTTTGTTTTCCTCAGCTTCCTGTTTGCTTAGGCATGAAGAATAGATCTACTAGATATAATACAAATCTTTTGCTGCTTATAAATTTTTTTTACTCAGAGGGACAATGTACATGACTCTGCCAAGGAGGAAGGTATAGAGAGGTCTTTATCACTTGGACTGCTCCCCAGAGATCAAGTTCAAAAGCATTTCACAGAAGCCCATGATAATTACAGGGAAACGCTTAGTCAGACATTATAACCAAAACCCTTAGTCAAAGCTGTTCAGCAAGATCAATCCTGGAATTTCATCGTTCTTCAAGTTTTTAGATTTGGAATTTGCCCAGCCAATCCATAAATGAATTTAGAATCAACACATACTTATCAGACTATTAAAAAAAAAAATGACATAAGAAACTAACCCATCTTTTTCCTCTAGTTCTCGACCACTGTAGTCAAAAAAGATGTCTGAGTCTTCTGCCAGTGCTCGTTCAATTACCCGAATAGTCCGATCAAAAAAGATGAGGAATTCCTCTGAGTGGAGGATCTGCTGTTTTTCTTCCTCTGTCAGTTCCCTTGGAGGGGCTTGTAACGTAACAGAGATCATTGGGAAAGAAAGAGTGACAATTACTTTTTAACAGGAATCTTGCACTTGAGAGTGCCAATGGAGTAGCAAAACACAGCAAAATAACCAAGCATTAAGAGTTAGTATCATCGCAAATGATTCTCAAATTCACACTGCAGATTTTTGCTGATATATTCACTACCACTTTTATAGAAAAGATTTCATACCTGTCCTAATTACTATTTTGAAGAGTTGAAAAAAATCAAGATTACAAATGAAAATAGACTGGTGTGTTCAAATTTTAGCCATCTGTTCTGAAAGTTAAAAGCTCAAACAGTTCCTAACAGAGAAATCCATAAAAGGATTTATATTAGATACTATTGTCAAACTGTGCGCAATTAAGGACGATCTATAAGGGGATCCAGATAGTACCTTTCTTCTTTCCACTGGGCAAATGTATCCTTTTAGCTGTTTAGTAGGTCAGCATGACTGATTGTTAAATAGGTTCCACTCAAAAGCTAAAACATGTCCTTCCAAACCTTTTATCTAATTAATCTTCTGCATGAACCCAGGGAAAAAACATGTTTCTATAAAACGTCTCCCAATTGTTCTTATGCCTTAGTTTTCTAGCATTATTAATCCTATTACACTAAATTGAAGATACAAAATATTACAGATAGTAAATAACTAGCAGTATGTCATAACATCTGAAAGTTAACTCACCTCAGAGTCATGGTTAGGTTACATAAACCATACCTTCACTAGCAGGTTTTTCATAAAACTATAGAGAGGGGATTAGGAGTTCCCCCAGAACGAGAATGCCTCAAGGACAGAAACTGACACCTGAACCCTTGTAGTTCTTCAGAAGTCCCGGTTCAACTCCCTTGCAGAAAGACCTTCAGTAAATGTTTGATTGGCTACTCTTTGGGTACAAACAGAAGCGCCTATGACGTTTAACCTACAGGATTGCAGGACATTACCATCACAGGTGGTAGAATTGCCCTGATTCTTCTGCAACCATCCCCATAACCAGGAGCCATTTCTCCCTGGCTGCATGGTCAGAGGAAGCTTTTAGGTACCGTCACCTGTAGCATAATTTCTTATGGAAAGACTTTTTAATTAGATTAATGGTATCTCAAAGTCATCGTCCAATGAAATCTGAAATGTCCAGAAGCCATTCTGCAGAGCCTTGGCAGTGGATCTCAAGCTTTTGATGCCCATAACATCCTCTCCTTCCTGCCTCTCCTGTCCTCCCCAGACCATGATGCACCAGGTCTGGAGGTGAGTCAAGAATGGGTAGTACTTGTTCCAGAAATTAGACTGATTCTGATGTAGTTGGTTCACATCTTAAGAAACGCTCTCCAGGGCTAACATTAAAACAAAACATGATTCATCCACTCTAGATCATCCATTCTAGAAGAGGACCATCTCAAAAACAGTCTGCCTTCATTCCAGCAACTCTACACGTATAGAAATATTTCTTTGCTGCCTATGTCTCCAGAACCTTAAGTAAGCAAATGTGTATTGGGTTTTTCTAAGAACCTCAATTTCTTCTGAGCAATTTGGCCTAGAATTAGTGTGAGAAATGTTGAAGTGGGTGGTGTGTTGATTCAGACTTTGGCTAGGTACCTGGGAGGCCATAAATCACAAGGAGAATTCCACAAAACTGACCTGGAATAAAATATTTACTAAGTCATTTGCTAGTTTTGATTCTTTATCAATTAATCGAAGCTTTCTGTGAGTAGCAGTTTCATCTGTAAAATGGGGATAATGATACCTAAGCTTTAAGTCTAGTTTAAGGGTTAAGGATAAATACACTGGGCAAATATTTAAACACTCAATAATTGGTTAACTAAAACTTCCATAAATGAAGCTTTTAAACTATGCCACCTTCTGTACATTCAGGAGAAGAGTGAAATTATTAAGTGTTCTAGCGAAACAAATAAAACTCTACAATATGCTAGGTCAATTGTGTTTTGGTTAGTACTGTTACATAAATAAATAATCAAATTTCATTAAATGAAGATACCAGTAGGCCAAGATGAATGTCTTATTTTAAAAGACTTACTCAGTTTTGGTCACTGTTAATGGATGACTTGTGACACACGTAAAATTAAGCAGAGAAGTAGGAAGGTTTCCCCTTCATTCCTTTTTAAAAATAATATTAAAAAACTTTATATTTCCTGTTTATCCTTTGAGCCACTTCTATTTCACCTGTATCTTTCTTTGCAGGTCCATTACCTTGAATAAAAACTAGCATCTGTGTAATTTTCTGTAATTTTTTTCTTCCTTGTACCTTATTGTCACTTTGATCTCAGCTTTCAAGACACATGACTTCTTCTCTAAGAGAAACATAAATGGCTGATCAAAGTGTATTTGCAGAGGCCAAGTTCAGTTAGGTGAAGCAGTCGCCTCTCCAGATATTATGTTTGACAATGCAATATTTGGCTTGAAATTAAATTGCTACTGAAGCAAAACAAAGGATATATTTAATAATGAGCTTTGATGTCTAACAGGGATCAAATAACATGATTTGTTAGCACAAAATAATAAGATGCATGTGCAGATGACTATATATTTTTAAAGTTATAAACAATATTCAATTTAGGAATTAAATAGGGTAATAACTTAATTCATGGTAATTTTTGATTAAATAAATCCTTCCACATTTAAAAAGGTTTAAATGAACTAGTATTGTTACAATGTGTTGAAAACAAAATGGAATATCCAGGAATCACAACCAAAATGCTGTTTTCAGATAAAACATCTCCAGACATTACATTTCAGAAGATAAAATTAATAGATTAATGAAATCCACAAGGTCCAAAATACAAACATAGAAAATTAAAATCAGAATTGTATTTGCCCAGGATAGACCATAAATTCTCCCTGAAATATCTGTCTGCAGCTTTTCCCTGTCCCTGGAACTCATGAATTATTTTGAACAAGTTCATTGCATAAAAATGTAGCTATTTATTTAACAGAAAAATCTCACCAGAGCATAAGGCAGGAATTAATTCCTTTTTTTTATTAGTTAAGAATAGAATGCAATTGTAGCATTTTTGTGTGTTTTGCAACACAGAACAAGGAGTATTTCTCCCAAGGCTAACAGCTAACAAAACTTTCTGTATTTAACGTGAGCTTTTTTAAAAAGTAAAGATTATTTATTAAAAGTAGAACACAGAGATATGTCCAAACATATCAAAATTTATTCGAATACTTATATTTATATTGAATCATAAGAATGAGAAAAATGTGCTTGATTCAGAAAATTAAAAATTCAGAAAGCTACCTAATTCTATGAATTTGTGGCCTGCCAAATAAAAATATAATTTAAATTTTATTTTAGGGTCTACTTTTTATTATAGAAATGTTTATTTCTTTTGGATTGATATATAAAAATACTTTTAAATTCTTTCAAATTTACTTTTTACTATATATTATATCTTTTGGGTTTTAGGGGGAATTTTTCCCCCCTATAAAATTTATGATTTACAATGAATTTCACAATTTATATTATTTTAATATCTTATGTTTTGGTTAAAATTTACTTTAAAAAAACATCCACTTCAAAAATAATAAATAATGTAGCTTTAAATTTCAATATAAAATGTACATGTAGAAGTATTTTTGAAGAATACCCCTAAAAGATACAAATATAAATAAGCCCACATAGCCAGGAAAAACATAAATAAATAAACCCACATACCCAGATTAAGTAGGGACAGTAGCTTTTAAGAGAAATTTATGGTGAAATTGGTTCTTATGCAGAAACAAGAAAGCCAAACCAAACTAACAAAGAAGGATATCCTTCTCTGAACTTAATGTGAGGTTTATGAGTTAATTAGTATTTACAAGAGTTAGGTTTCCGATTCTGTTCTTCTGAATGCTGAAACTTAGACACCAGGACATGGATTTGTAGAAATGTCCTAAATTTTGATTAAAAGCTACAATGTACCTGTTGCTTCTTTCCTACTATATATGGAAAAAAGAGTGACAATGGTAATAAATAAAACCTTTATTTCTTTCACGTTTAATGCATTTTTATGTCTCAGAGGCAAAAATGTCAAAAGCTAGTGAATACTGATATTTCCCAACTCCCCCTTACCACCTTTTTTTAAAACTCCCTCCACCAAAAAAAAAGAAAAAAAAAAGCCAAACAGATTTCTCAAAAATGTGTTCCCTGGTTTGAAACTGTGTATGTCAAGTTTCAGCCCAGAGCAAATTTTTATGGCTGAGTAATAAATCCCTGAAACACAGGACTCATAATGGAAGTGCTGACACAGCCCTAACTACTAGGCAGTCGTGTGAATGGCGCCACGATTATATCTGCTAGAGATTCTTTAAAAGTTTGCAAAAATACTGTCTTGCCTTTTCAAAAAAATACCAGAGAGGGTTTGAAGCCAACATAAACATGCTTTTAACCCATTATGTGCTAATTTACAGAAAAGCCATTAATGGAGAATAAGGCACACGGTGCAGCAGTATCAGGAAATGTTCTTTCAAACTTCTTTCTGACTTTTAACATGACTTTAATCAATTCCATGAAGCATGAATAGCAGTCAAGACTGGAGGGTGTTTTTCCTCAAAACTTAAGACGAGGGTTGCATTGCTCTGCCAGAGAAGATGATTTGGAGATTGGGAGTGGGGTGGGTATCAGTGCCAAGACACACAAAAAATATGCTGGCTTGTTCATCATCCAGTATATTTTAAGAATATTTTGTAAAAAGAAAAAAAAAAAAGGAGAATTTTCATAGGTCCTGAAGTTTTTTTTTGGTGTTTTTTTGTTTGTTTGTCCCTTGCTACACCTGTGATAATAATACCCTATTCACCAGCTTTTTTTGTTAAAGACATTTTTGGTAGAAGTTTAAATGAGAGATCTCTTCTATCAAATCCTTTAGAATCTTTCAGAAAAAGTAACCCCTGTGCCCTTGGCTGCTGTCACTGTTAAAGATGCTGAATCTCCTCCTTCCCTCAATCACAATCCAGAATTTAACAGCAATGCATGAGACCAGGCACAGTGACAAAAACAGAACCTTTAAAGATAGTTGTCCAGAGAGTTTAAAGGCCATCTCTTGCATCTCCTCCAATATTTTCACTATTTCTTATTGGATGTTATCTACATTAGGTGTTGGGGTGCACTCATTTTCTCATGAGATCACAAAGGGCTCAAGTGAGTACATGTGATTAACATGTACCCATTCCTGCAAAAATACCCAGTGTTCACTCTTGTGACATAGCCACAGCCATCTTTAAAAGTTAAAAATGAAGTGAGCTTCTAATTGGAGTTATATTGATCTATATTTGGGATACTCAGTAAGAAATGTAGAAGTACCTTTCAAATTTACACTCAGTTCTGAGGTGCCACTCTCCTTTTGTCAATAAGAATGACACTTTCAATATTCTGTTCCTTTCATCTGTCTCAAAGAACTAAGAATCTCTAAGTGATATAAAATTAGATCTTTAAGGAAGTATCACCTGTAGTATCTCTTATTTTTCTTTTTAGATTTTCTTTTCTTTTGTTCTCTTTTCTCCCTCCTTCCCTCCTTGTTTCCTTCCTTCCTTCTCTTTCTTCCCTTCCTTTCCTCCTTTTTTCATTTGAGACCCAATGCTATTACAGGATGGTGACATTGTTGTTAAATGTATAGGCTTTGGATTCAAATGCAAATCTTGGCTCATATACTTGTAAATTATCTATCTTTTGATAAGGTTTTTAATCTCTCTGTTTCTATTTTCCTGTCTATAAAACAGGTATTACAATACTAGTATCTGCTTCAAAAGACTATGTGAGGAGCAAATAATATATGTAGAGTGCTTCAGAGGGAGCTGAGTACATAGTAAGCACTTAACAAATGCTAGTAATTATCATCACTCAAACATGTAAGAAGTTGCTTCTCCTTACACAAGCAGAGTTGTGGAAGAAAAGTCTCAAAAGTACAATTAATTCTAAAGATTCATGTTTCTATATAGAAAATATGAAAAAATTTCAGGGTTTATTGACAAAATATTTGTATCTTCTTTCTCCAATGTGTTATCATTAGTAATATATGATAGAGTGAACTAGATAACATGAAAACTAATAACAAGTACCTTATTTATCACGATTCAGTAATAATTTTACTGGAATTATGCCTGGATGGTTGGCAGTGTATTTGCTTCTATTAGTCAAGAAATAAATGACTCCAAATCAGAGGTTACAGTTTACATCACTAAGTATAACTGAATTGAATAATCATAGAAAACCTTCCATACAGTGAGGCTAAATTTAATTTTTACTTACCTATACAGTCCATTATGTTGGTGAAAGTAAACAACAATAAAATTATTACTCAACTTAGTGCCCACACCATACCTTCCTTCACCTCCTGTTTTTTGTCTTGATTTTCCAGTTCTGAATCATTGCCAACTTTAGGTTCTACCATTTCCTCATCTTCCTCATCCTCTAAAAAAAAGAAACAGAAAATGCAGTATTTTATTTCATGCTAATCAAAGTCTCTGGTTGATGGTGGGAGGTAGGGGCAAAGGGTAAAGTTCCCATCATTTAGGGCAACTTCTAAGTAAATCAGTCCCCAATGAATGCCTGAGATATATGTTCATGAATATATGAATAAATTATCTCCAAAGGGGCCTTTTTGAAAGTCCCCCCAAGCTGCTGAGAAAACCACTCCAGCATCAGCACCTGCTACCTCCAACTCCAGGCCCCCACCACATGTGATTTCTTGGGATTACCTCCCTGACCTCAGCATCTTCTTTGGGGATGGCCCAGGAACAGCTCTTAAAACGTTTCCACCTGTAGCACATTCTCCATGGGGGACACCTGTTGTACAGACGACTCATTTCCAATTTAATTCTCACCAAATAATTTGGTTTTAACCTACAGGAAAGGGTTAAATGCAAGGCTGACCCTAGGTCAAATGCCACTGGCAAGTAAAGAATCAGGGTAGAGTACCAAAAGTCAACGCCATTGGCCTGGGAGAGAGAAACCAACCCAAAATGGTATTTACACGTTCAGAGAAGTTCAAGCATTAATGTGCATTTAATGAGCACCAACAAATGGGCCCAGCTGGCTACCACTGCCAGATGTTATAGTGCCCTTCCTGCCCTATGCAAATGTGTGAGCATTCTTCCTCTTCCCTCAATCTGCCTTTCTCAGAGACTCCTTTCATCATACAGCACTTGAAATCATCAGTCACAAAGATGTAGGATAGAATCAAGGTGTCACAAGAAAATAAAACTCAGATAAAACGATATATAAAATTAAAACTTGCTTTCAAAATTTTGTATTAAAATACCTTCCTCTTAAGTATTATATTCACTCTAGGCTATTGATTTCGTTGACTCAAGTGGAGTTCAAAAGAAATGACTTCACTTTTTTTTTTTCCATCTCATACATTCATTATTCAGAAAATACTTACAGATCTCTTACAAAACCCCAGGATCTAGGTATAGGCCCATTTCCTCCACAATAATTCATGAGAATGATATCAATTAAAAATTTCAATATCAACCATGTAGAGAACACATTATAAATGCATACATAAATGTGCACACAAATATCTATAGCCTCAGAAACAGCCCAAAATTTTCAATATTTTAACCAAGTGATTTGTGGAAGAAATATCAACTTAAAAACTATGGATGTGTGAAGTATAGTGCTACAATTTAGATATTTAATATTTTAAAATGTGAATTTTCACTGAAACACATTTCTCTGTATAAATGTGTATAAATTGTGGAACTAATCTCATCTCTTTATAACCATGCTTATATACATATCAGAAAGAATGCAAACACTTTCAAGGAGAATTGCCATGTATTACTGACCCATATATAGAAGATCACATTTATGAGATTAAAAAATTGTACTTAAATTTTTGAAGTGAAGAGTTACCCAGATTTCCAGACAAATAAGCCTTTAAAATGTTAAGCAATAAATAAAACATATAAGACCTTATCTACATGTAAAGAAATCACTGTTACCTACCCACAATAAACCTGCTTGAAAGTCTTGAACAAAACACCCACCTTGACATGATATATCTTCCTGATCAAAGGATCTAACACAAAGCTAGGAGGCATTAGCTAGAGGGATATATTGTGTTTTTTTTTTCTTTTAGTGAGCCCTGGATGGAGAGGCACTTTTCAAAAAGCCACTAATCTGTTGGAAAGTGATTGCATTTCTGAACCTTCTACAGACATTTCTTTAAATATAATGGATTCAGTGGCCATGCCCTGACACCTACTGAATGCAAGGCAAATACAACACATTTGAAGGTGATAAAGCCAGTAAAATGCGGTTTCTTTTGTGATCTTACAATGTAGTAGAAGGGATGCAGGAAGTATACCATAATAATGCCCAAGATGGTGATGAGCACTTCACTTGTCTAGTCTAATTTATTTCTGAGAATCTAGATCTATCAATGCCTCCAAAGAAACCCCCAGCTGAATCTGCCTGGTTCTGCCTGTTTTCAGGTCTGTGATCCTTAGCCACCATGTGTACTGCCTTCCTAACCATAGTATGACAAGAAATAAAAAAACACTGTGTGTGAAATAGAAAGACCTAAAGCCCAAGCAGGTTCAATTCTCAGTGGCAGTGTAAGGAGAGGCTTTGTGGTGGTTCTTGGAGGTAGACATTGCATGGCCTCGATATGGACCACCCTTCCCCTTCCAGGAGGTGAGCCAGCATAAGGTTCAGTGGGAGAAGTTATGTTTCAACCTCCAGAGGCTAAATAATGAATATCAAGATTAAATATATATATATATATATATATATTTTTTTTTTTTTCCCAATTCTGGAATCACTGCCCTGAGAACTGACCTTCACTGTTTATATGAAGCACTGATTCCTCTGCCCAATGAAGTTGGCAGAATGAGGTGGTGAAAAAAGCAATGCAAGGGGAGTTATTGATCTGAGTTGATCTGGAGTCTACCAGTTATTGGCCCTTTGATTTTGAACAAGTCAGAGAAACTCTATAAGCCACTGTTTCCTCATCAGCTTAATGGGAATAATAATTTTTTCTTTAAACAAAGTGTTGTTTCAAGAATAAGCAAATAAAATAATAGATATAAAATGGCTTTTAAAATAATTTTATGGCACTTACATAAATATCTAAACATAAAATTTTCCATTTTAACAATTTTTAAATGTACAGTTCAATGGTTGGAATTCAATTCACATGTTGTCCTACCTTCATGACCATCTATTGCCAAAACTATTTCATCACCCTAACTACTATTCTGTACCCATTAAGGATTAACTTTCCCTTCCCCCTTTCCCTGGTCCTTGATTACCTCTAATCTACTTTCTGTATCCACGTATTGTCTCCATTAATTTGCTTATTCTAGATATTTCATATTAGTGGAATCATGCAATATTTGTCCTTTTATTTAGATTTATTTCAGTTAGCAAAGCATTTTCAAGGTTCATCTACATTAGAGCATGTATAAGAGCTTCATTCCTTTTTACAGGTGAATAATATTCCATTGAATGCATATACCACATTTTGCTATCCATTCAACACTTGGATTGTTTTCATGTTTTGGTTATCATGACTAATGGAACTGATTTTTAAACCTCCAAGATAGTTGGGAATATTTGTAAGCAGAAATCTTGAAAAGAACATTGCTTGTATATCAACAAATATTTATTGAGCACTTAACTCTGTGCCATGTGCTAGGAATAAAACAAGGAAAATCATCGCTCTCCTCATGGGGCTTCCATTCCAATTAGCAGAGAAAACCAAAACCAAATAAATAAGCAAAATATGTCAGGAGATGATGCATGTTACAGGGGAAATAAAATCATGAGGGAGGGAAGGGAGTGAACATGTGAAAATATTGGGGGAGACTAATAATAGATTCTTTCATCTCATTATGTGGACTCAAGGGGAGTAAAGGGTCAAGGTCTAAATTCATTTATTATCAGTTCTATTGACTCTAAGATAACAATTGTGCTCTTATTAGAGCCATCTAGGTTGTACATTCACATTTTCTAATTGTAATAACTGGAGGCAGTCTCCCCAAATGACTTTTTGAATTAGTTTTATAGAGTATCAAGTTCTTACCTTTTACAGATACAGGGTTTTTATTTTAAACATTAATTCTAGGAAGGGTAAAAAAAAACCCCACACATCACCATGATGGAAAGTGCTCCTTCTAACTTATTGAAAAAATGTTAATTCTATTATGGTCTTAGCTATAAAAGGTCCAGGTTGATGATAGCCATGTGTTAGTTTTGCATAAAAACATGAGGGGAAATGGCAGGTTATATAGTTCTTTAAATAGCAAATACTTCCCCAAAGGATATGTTTTGATCATTTTTTAAAAAAATCAACGTATACCTAATGTGAGCATAATGTCTGCAAAGTAGTATGATGAGATAATGTGAATGACAAAGAAATAATTAAAAACAAAAACCAAAACAGTTGTAGGCATTAGTTTTTAGTGGCCAGAGAATTCTTTGTCTATCAGCCATTTAAAGACACAAAGTGTTTCAGTGGATTTGATGAGGAAATAAAACACAGAAGACTGGTTTGTTTTCCTGCATACTGATATATTTGCCTTGCTCAGCAAAGACCGTATATTTTTCTTTAAGATTCTGGTTTCCTTTCTGGTGCAATTGGAATTACTTCTGTTGAAACCATTTTCAAAATAGTTTATTAACTTTAAAGAAAAGGATTTCTGTAGACCCGCTACAGAGTACTGATATATGAGTTGTGCTACCAGTTCATACGCAGTTATGTTTCCTCTGTGATTGGAGAGAATAAAAAAAAATTACCACCCATGTGTGGTTTCCTATACCCAGATCCATGCAAGGAATTAAACTAGTGGCAGAACTTAATTACCTGTCAGCCCAGTGAGCTAATTTCAAACAATGGCAACTTTTAGACGCACTATTTTAACACCCAAATTCTGCCATCTCCAGTTGCTACATTTATCTCCTTCACTGGCAAAACTTTAGTAATCACTGACCTTCCTCAAGATTTTCTAAAGATCTAAGAATGAATAGTTGCAAGTAATGCGTCAGCCACATATAACCTACTTGACCCACGGCATGTACTTCTGAAGGGTTTCTTCTGCTAGTTTTTGGTTCAGAAGGACACAAATGTAGGCAATTTTAAAATGCCATAGTCCTCTCATTGTTGACATGCCTCACAGTTGTGAGTGCAGTGGGACATTTGTCATGGACTGGTAATACAGTGTTAGAAACCCCTTTCTGTCTGGGTAGACAGAGTAGAGCTATCATGATGAGATGTTCCACCTTACTCCCTCTCCTGAAGTCCAAGGGGAGACATTTTCCTTCTCTCCATCTCCTGGTGACCAGGACGCAGGCAGGATATGGGCAATTGGACTGGATGCTCAGAACTGGGGCTTTGTCTCTGGAGCCTGAGAGGCAAAGCCAAGGTGAGTTAGGATTAATTCAGGAAAAGCTGCAGCAGTAGCAGCAATGTCCAACATCCAGCCCAGACTGCTCCAGAGGCCCAGTGTCTGGATCCCTTTGGTTCCTGCCCCTTTTTCAAATCTGGTCCTTCAGCCTCCTGTTGATTCTGTAAACACCAGATTTCCTTCCAATAAATCCCACTACAGGGGGTATCTGCTGCTGGCAACCAGAATCCTGAGTAGTACAGGGTAGCCCTCTGTCAGGAGGGGCTGGTGTTTTATAAGGTCACCAGGTTCTCACTTACCCCAGTTCCCTTGTGGCCTGCAAAGCTCTGGGGTAAGAGAGTCTGAGAGCCAGGCCAGAGCTCATGCTGCCCTGCCCCTGGCTTCTCATGAGGTGACTGCAGTCCCTCCATCTGCCATCTTGCAGAAGACCGCTAAGTCTGGTCCAGGAGGAAAATGGGGGCAGGAAGCAGAGCTATCCATTTCACTCCAAAGGGTATCTTGATCTTGCCCAAAGCAGGAGGCACAAAACAATTGCCATATGACTTCAAATCTAACATGCTGTCAATTGTAAGATGCACAAATGCTTTAGGTATCACTAAGAGAGATAATTACTGCTAATTAAATCATAACGCGTCATCAATTTGAATGTGAAAAATGGTGAATGTTAGAATTGATGATATAATCTGTGGCTTATGAAATGAATAGAAACCAAGTTTCAAAAGACTAAATGATGGCATGGGCATAGGCTCAATTCTAAACGTTGGTGTTGAGAGAAACAAAGAACTTTTATTTTTTGATGTGTTCTTTCAATTTAAGAGCAATAATTTCAGCCACTTTTTCCATGTATGGATATTTCTGATGGCTATTCTTTTCATAAGAGATTATAAATTTTCAGTAGAAAAGCAAAGAATTTTTCAAATAAAATTTTATTTTAAATAAAAAAAATATACTATAAACATTTATATAGTGAGCCCCTCCTTGATTCAGATCTCTCTGTTGTAGGTCCTGTAGCAGTTTGATATAGTTATGAATTCTAAAAATAGATATTGGATTATATTTGTAAACTGGTCTGTACCTGGGCATGATTAAGTTATGGTTAAGGCTTTGACTGGGCCACATTAGTAGGGTTAGTCCCTACCCCTTGGTAGGTGGGATCGCACATATAAAAGACATGGAAAAGGACAGAGTTGGAGGGTTTTTTTTTTTTCCTTTTCTTTTTGTCTTTGTTTATTTTAATATTACATTAAAAAAATATGAGGTCCCCATATACCCCTCACCCCACTCCTCCCCCCACAGCAACAATCTCCTCCATCATCATGAGACATTCATTGCATTTGGTGAATACATCTCTGAGCACTGCTGCACCTCATGGTCAATGGTCCACATCATAGCCCACACTCTCTCATGTTCCACCCAGTGGGCCATGGGAGGACATACAGTGTCCAGTAACTGTCCCTGAAGCATCACCCAGGACAACTCCAAGTCCCGAAAATACCTCCACATCTCATCTCTTCCTCCCATTCCCCACCCCCAGCAGCCACCATGGCCACTTTCTCCACACCAATGCCACATTTTCTTCAATTACTAATCACAATAGTTCATGAATAGAATATCAGTAAGTCCACTCTAATCCATATTCTATTCCTCCATCCTGTGGACCTTGGAATGGTTGTGTCCACTCCACATCTATATCAAGAGGGGACTTAGATTCTACATGGATGCTGGATGCAATCCTCCTGCTTTCAGTTGTAAGCACTCTTGGGTCCATGGTGTGGTGGTTGACCTTCTTCAACTCCATGTTAGCTGAGTGGGGTAAGTCCAATAAACTAGAGTGTAGGAGCTGAAGTCTGTTGAGGCTCAGGGCCTGGCTATCATATGGTCAGTCCAGAGATTCAGGTCCCCTGGGTAAACCCCAGCACCAACTACAGTTCTGGTAAAAGTAACAGGAAAGGCTTGTGAAAAAATCACATCTGAGTCTGGCTACATCACACAGAAACACAAACTCCAAAGAAGGGCCAATCACATGGCACTGAACTCCATCTGCCATGACCATAAAACCTGTGGGTCACTGTAGCCCTCAGAAGAACCAATACCCAGGGTTGTATCTATTTTATCTGTCTCTGGGACTCTGCTGAGGTGTGCATAAGGGCAACCCCTCTGATAACCTCCCAGCTCTTTTTGGAGACTCATAGCCATATAAACTCATTTGTCCTTTCCATTTCCCCCTTGATTCAGATCAAAAAGTGTTTTTAACTCCTGGTATTATATGTAGACTGAGATATTCTGCTGGTCCAAATTGACCCTTTTATTCAAGGTCATTTTCTAGTTACAGCATCAGCTGGTACTTGGTAGTAATCCCTTGGTGCCAGGGAGGCTCATGCCTGGGAGTCATGTCCCATGCTGGGGGGAAGGCAACACATTTACATGCTGAGTTTGCCTTCAAGACTGGCCACATTTGAGCAACACGGAGGCTCTCAGGAGGTAACTCTTAGGCACCCTGCAGCTTTAGGCCTTGTTTTTATTTCAGATGCACAGGCTCACAAGCATAGTCATTAGTATCAAGGGCTCATTGTTGGACCTTCATTCTCTTTTTTGGTCTTTGCCGTTGCACTTAGGGGATTGTTGCTGTTCCTTTAGGGACTGTGATAGAGCTCCTCTGGCTAGGAACTCAGCACTCCCTCAGTTGTTGTTTTTAATTGTATCCACTATGAAAATATCCAAACATTTTTATATACCCTGGATATATGCCCTGTAGAACTCCCTGCCAACTGTATGTCCCCTGTCAATAACATCCCACATCAGTATTCCTCTGCTGCCATTGTTGAATCTCTCTGTGATCCAAAACCTCCTGAAAAGTGAAGCCCAATATATTGCCAGGTTCCATTAATAGTAAAATGGAATATAGTGATGAGTTTAAAGGTTAGATATAGAATACATATCAATTTTGAAAAATTATGGTAAAAATACATTGGGGTATCAAAAAATTTAAAAATGCAAAAGCTTTGTTTTTGATGTTTTGCCTTCCATCACTGCAATAAGTGTTGCCCTGTATGCAAATTGGCAAGGCAACTACCTCTGTCTTTTCCTCAGTGTCTATGTCCTATCATTTTCTTTTCTTTTTTCTAATTATTAAGCTTAGCTTTACAAGAATTTTAGATCACAGTAATTCATATATACAATATACAGTACTCCCACATATGAGTTGGAGGGTTTTTGATGTTGGAGTTTTGACATTGGAGTTTGAGGCTTAAGTCTTAAGCTGGAACCTGGGAATTAAGCACACAGAGGAAAGAGAAGCAAGTCCCAGGAAGAAAGGAAGCCTGAGCCTGGAGAAAAGCAAGACCTGGGAAAAGAAGAATCCAGGAAACCTCACAGATATCAGCAGCCACCTTGCTCCAAAATGTGAAAATAGACTTTGGTGAGGGAAGTAACTTATGCTTTATGGCCTGGTATCTGTAAGCTCTTACCCCCAAAAAATACCCTTTATAAAAGCCAGTATATTTCTGGTATTTTGCATCAGCACCCCTTTGGTTGACTAATACAAGGATACAAAGTCTTAATCTTCCATACGCAAATCATTTTTTCATTCCAACCATTTCCCTGAAACTGATCTCTTCAATATCATCTGCAAGCTTTCATTTTCCAAAACCTATGGGTTAAAACAAAAATTTCCTTCTATTTGTATTATACCTGCACCATTTGACATTGTTGACTAGTTCTCCTTGCTGAAGTTCACTCTTTCTTTGACCTCCTGACAGCTCACCCACCTGCTGGTCTCCTCCATTTCAGTCTCCTTTGCAGGTTTCTCTCCCTCCATCTGTCTCCTAAATGAAGATATTTTCTGGGGTTCTGTCTTTGGCTTATTTTCTCCTATAATTTGCTCACTGTGGTTGTATTTATATCTGTGTACCCCACTATCTCCCATACTCAGACATCTCCAGTTGACATATCCCTTCCAGGCTCATACTCTATACCAGACATCTGACCATCCTATCCTGAATTTCCTACAGGCACTTCACACTTGACATGTTTAAAGCAGAATTCCTGCCTTCTGCTGAGATCTGCTCCTTTGACTGCATTCTCCATCCTGGCTAATGGTACCACCATTTACATGGGCTCACAGCTGGTCACCCTAGCGTTGCCTTTTATTCCTCCTTTCTGTCAGAGTCCATACAAGTGGGGCTCTAAGTCTTGTCAATTCCCAAAACTCCAAAATCTCTCTCAAAGCCACCTCTGTCTTTACTGCCACTGCCTTAGTCCAAGCCACCACCATCTCTTGCTGGAGTATTGGAATAGCCTTCTAACTGGTCTTCCTTCCACCACCAGTCTTGCTCTATATTGCTAGTAGTTTTGTTTTTTATTTAAAAATACAGTCACGTTCACTTTCTCCATCTTCTTGCCTCTTCGCCTTCATCTTCCATTCTGGACAATGCACAGATCACTAAATGTCACAGTAGGTTCATGCCTTGAAGACACTGCCCATTATTTTTTCCTGCCTGGGTTGGTTGTTCCTCCAATACCCTTTAGGTGAGCCTCACCAGCCCTTGATGATGCAGCTCCAGCAATGTAACACTTCCCCCCCCGCAGCAGAATTTTCATCCCCATATATTTTACCCAATAATGTATGTGTATGTGTGCAGTTACACACATCTCAGACCGCTTGAAATTATATGTAGGCCTCTATCTCTATAGTCAGACTAAAGGTTCCTCAAAGACCTACTCTTGTTAGTATCATCAATGCCAAGTTCTGAGACTAGCAATGTCAGGATGGAGATTGCTCTGGAAAGGTAACTGTGAACCATATCATGTAGGACTTCACAGGACAGGATGGGTTTATACTTCTTCCTAGAGATCAGTATATTCCTTTGAATAAACATGACTCTTATTCAGTCCATAAATTTTATTCAAAATTTCAAAAGGAATTCAAGGTGTTGATGATGCTAAATAAATGTGGTTTTGGAAATCACACATCGCCTTCCCTGCCAGCCTCTTTTGAAGACTTTGATATCCCACTCTAGGGGAAAGGGCTAACTCTTAGTGAAAGTTTCTGCTGCCAGTCCTCCAGAGAAATAAGACCTTTTTTTTTTTTTTAAAGATGAGATAATTTATGATTTTGTTTAAAAGTATAGAGTTAATATCGAGGTTGGAGGAGAATGGGCAAGACTGGGATTACAGAGACAGAGGATATGCTGTAGCCATGGTCCAGGTAACATACAATGAGAATTCAACCCAGGACAGTTCAGTCGCCAGCGGGCATGAGGAATTGGATAGTGAATTTAGACATCTGTTTGCACAGCAGAGAGTAAAGGCTCTTGCACACAGCTCACTCTAGTCACCCTATCCTCGGACCAACCTTGTGTACAGCTTGCCAACTTTACTGGGAGTCCAAAGAGAGCCACCCTCCTGATATGTATCACAGCGGCCAAAATAAAGTATAACATGCACCACTGAATGCTTACACAAACCAAGGTGAGCAGCTCTGCGCCTGAAAAATATGCAGGAAAGACATATTTTGTGGGATTTTCAGTAAGCACTTTGTTAAATATACTACATGCTAATATTTTAAAAACCTTCACTTTCTGGTCTAGAAAAATCTGGCCAGAGTAAAGAAAACATACATTTCTCATCATACAGAGCACTCCTGTTAACACTCCGGGCCACATCAGTTCTCTCTGAAGGCTCTAACATGACGGTACTTGGAAAATTTACTTCCTGATGGAATGTCACCCAAGTCATTGCAAATGGGAGGAAATGAAAGAAAATATTCAAAATGAGAAAGGAAGCCAGAGAATAGTACTTTTTAGCAGCTGTTGCTGAACCTTGTTACTGAGCTGGTATTTAATATGTGTGCAGTAAATATGTCTTGAATTGAATTGATGTGGATTAGCCAGCTTCCACGGGAATACAGAGATGAGGAAGAGAACTATGTTCTTGGAGAAGTCCAGCCAGGAGGCTGCGGATAACTTCAATATTTGATGTTTGGGGATGGGAAGGCTTGCCTGTTCTGTGTTTCCATAAGATTTCCTCCTTAAAAACCTTTAATGGCTTGCTATCTTCTAAGTTATCTCAGTATTTAAAGGCCACCCATCATCTGACCCCAGCTTAATTCTCCAGAATTGCTCAAAGTAGATCCATAGTATATCAACCGTGCTTGAAATAGAACAAGTATGTTGTCAGAATCCCCTTCCCCAATTTTCCCTAGCTTAGTCTTTCAAAATTTTTAACTTCCTATCTCCCCAAGCTTTCTCAGGAAGCCATGGGTCTTCCAGCCACAAGAGAACAGTTGGAGACTTCCTTCACCGTGATGGATTAGATAGTGGTAACTCAAATAAATTAACTTCTGGTGGCAAACTGCAGTTCTTATGAGCCCCAGATGGAGAGACATTTTGAAATGCCCCCCTAGAACCCCTCAAGTAATAAATCCTCTGACCTGCACTGTTGTAAGCAGGACTGTTATATCACACAACATCAGAAAGCAGCAGTCCCACTGGAGTTGATGTCAATGGGGTCTTCTTGTGTTGTGTAGGGTACAGTCTCTGTGGCTGCGCTAGGCAGCCCTACTTGTATGGTCCTACTTGTATGACACACATACACACACACATATTCTGGCCAGTAAATTTCACAACAGTTGAAAATAAATACTATTCTTACCTGCTTGAAAAAGGAGGAGGGACTTTTGGCTTCCTCTTCCAGACTTAAATCTCCTTTGCTACTCATTGCTGCTTTTGGACAATTCCATACCCTACTCTTGGTTAACTTTACCATTTCTTCTAAATCTATAATCCTGCAGTACCTCTCAGTGGGAGTATTGCTTGTGAAAGAGAAAATGGGGCTACAGGTACAGGGTGGTCATATTTCTCTTTCAGCAATTGACTGTAGATGGATAGATGAGAAAGGTAAACTGCAAGCACTCCAGGTACTAAAATGACTATTGCATTGTGTTAATTAGAAAAAACACAGCAAAATAAATAACAACCATTTAGAAACATCATTTTTACTCATAAAGAGATATTGCTCCTAAGGAAGAAGGGGCACTTCCCATCTCTGGGAAGTGACAACTCTGGCAGAAAATCAGAGCAGCTGCCACATCCAATCACTGCACATATAGATTATTCTACTATTACATGCTCTCCAGCATTCCTTTGTTTTTTTTTCCCCTCAAGAAAAGAGTTTATTGCATGGTCAGCCAGCAAGGAGACTAGAGGCAAGCCTCAGATCAGTCTCCTCCTTTCAGTTATAGGATCAAATTTTGTCAATTCTCTCTCTCTGCATCCCCTTAACTTTTCATTCCCCTCTGTCCTCTCCATGCTGCACCACCCTCCCTTTGGTTACGGTAGCTACTGCCATGGTCTTCTATCCAGTGTTCTTACCTCCATTTTGTCTCTCTGCCAACTCTTGCTATGAACAACACTGTCAGATGAATCCTCTTAAAACAGAACTCTATGCATACCAATTTCCTAATTGAAGCCTTTGAAAGTTCCCATGACATGCAGAACAAAAGCTGAATTCCTTGGCCTGGAATTCAAGTCCCATAAGGTCTGTCCTCAGCATGCACTTCCTGTCTGAACTTCTTCTCCCTTGTTCACCAGCACCCCTAAACACTACCTGCTACCCAGCACACACTACCATCTACCTGCACTGACACTAGGTTTGCTGCGCAAATTCCTCTTTCCAATGATTCTTGGGCTCATATTGCTCACTCTGTTAGCCTCTCTCCCTCCCTCCCTTTTACAAAATTTGAGCACCTAATGTGTTCCAGGCACTAGACACAATTTTTTGACAAAAATTCCTGCTTTCATGGAGCTTGCATTTTAGTGGGGGAGATAGATAATAAATAAGATAAATAAAATATATAATAGGTTAGACAGTTGCGAGTGCTAATGAGGGAAGAGAGTGAGAAGTGCTGGGGAGTTTCGATTTTACATAGCTAAGCCAGAGAGGGGTTTCCTGAGAAGGTGGAGTTTTAAAAAAGCCTCAAGGTATGAGATGGGGAGGCGTTTTCAGGACTTGGAGTTGTCCTGGGTGGTGCTTCACGGACAACTACGGGACATTGTAGATCCCCCCAGGGCCCACTGGATGGAATGTGGGAGAGTGTGGGCTATGAGGTGGACCATTGACTATGGGGTGCAGCGATGCCCAGAGATGTACTTACCAGGTGCAATGGATGTGTCATGATGACGGGAGAGAGTGTTGCTGTGGGGGGAGTGGGGGGTGGGGGCGGTGGGGTTGAATGGGACCTCATATTTTTTGAATGTAATATTTAAAAAAAAAATGAATTAAAAAAAAAAAAGCCTCAAGGAAATGAGAGATTAGCCCTGTGGATACCTGGGGGAAAGCTTCCCAAGTAGAAGGAACAAAGCATAAGGGACTTGAGATGGGATTCCACCTGGAGTGTTCACAGCTCGAGTACCTTCTCATCTTCCCATGTAGAAAATCCAGACGTGCTTCAAGATCTGATTCAAATGACCTTCAGTTTCCCAAAATACCTCCTGTTGTTCAAATGAGGTTTCTTAAAATGAGGACTTCTTTCTCATTTGACTCTTTGTCGCATTTAGCTGGGTCTTCTAAAATGATTATTTTTAAAATTATGGCATTTATCATTCTCTATTCTATCTACTACATATTAAGTATAAGTAGAACACATCTGTGTATATTTATGAGTTTTCATTCTCATTCAGATTCTAAATTTCTTGTGAGTAGGTAGAATCTATCAATTATTCATCTCTACTTCCCAGTATGGGTGTTTAATAAATATTTTTCACTGTTTTTAATTTTAATAATCTCTCACTTCCCCTATCTCTTCTAAAACATACACCCTCAATGATTTCCTCTCTGTTTCATCTGAGTCATGCTTCTAATTCAATTTCCAAAATCTTAAGGTACTTTTCCATGATTCCTAGCTTTCAGCATTATTGACAGCAACAATTGTCTACATTCATCCAGAGACTTCCCACACTCCCTGTGAGATTTATGGTCCTTTATGTTGTTTCCTATTCTGTCACTGGCCACTAGGTATTTACTGACCACCTACTGTGTGCTCATATCTATTCCAGGCACCATGGCAAAATAATAGCTATTGATTTATTGAGCCGTATATGCCAAGCTTTGTGGTAAATGTTTTATGTTCATTATCTTATTTAATTCTCATAATAACTCACTGAGGCAGATTCTTTTCGCTCTTATTATACATGAGGAAACTAGAACTTGGAAAGGGGAGGTGATCAGACCAAAGTCATAGAACTAGACAAACTAATAGAGACAAGATTTAATCCCATCTTCTTCCAACACCCAAATTCCCTCAATTTGCTGCTAAATGCTGCCAAATAGTAAAAGGGAAGAAAAGTAACTGTAATGGACATTTGTGGTTTTGGCCACCCAGAACTGACCACCCACTTCTCAAGACAACAGTATCTCTATTCGGGGGACCCGCCCCTCCCTACTCCCAGCTAAGGGAATTCTTAAGAGTTAGGGGAAGACTATCTGTGGCAAAAGCCAGAGAAGCTACATTTCAATCTTTTTTCTTTGAATTATCAGTAGAGTGACCATGTAATCTACTTTCTAAATCAGGATGCTTCTGAGAGGGAAAGGAGATACATTTAATAAAGCTAGGGTAAGAAGTGTAAATGGTGACTGTCTGGGCAAACTGGGTAGGTGGTCACTGTACATCAGGTAAATGAACTCTCTCCTCCCTTGGACTTGTTGTTGTGCTGATGTGGAAGTGAAGCTGCCTGAGTGTAGCACATGGAGCTTGAGAGAGAAGCAATTGATAAAGCAGGGCCAAGAGATGGATAGTGTTAAAAAATTGAAACCTAAATCAAGCACTAGCTAAAGCCAGAATCTAGGGCCTAGACTTTTATTTACGACAGCTAATAAACTTTCTTTTGGCTTAAGTAATTTTGGATTAGTGTCTTTGTCATCTGAAACTAAAAAAAACACTAATTTTCTGGAACTAATATTTGAATACCAGCTTTGCACTCTGTATTTTCTTTACACAAACTCTTTCAGCATTCCTGCAATGCAGCACAGAGTTAAACACATGAGTCCTGGTGCCAGATTGCTCAGATTAAAATCCTAATTCTGTCATTTAGCTATTTATTTTGGCTATTTACTTAACCTGTTGTGCCTCAATTCCCTCCACCATTAATAACAAAATTGCCCTTCTTAGATTGTTGTGAATCTTCAGTTATTTAATATAGTTAAAGTACATTTTAACTTTATTATTGATGAAGAAATTGAAGCTCAAAGAGGTGAAATAAGCTGCTCAAAGTCACACAGCTATTAAACAACAAAGGCAGATTTTTTAACTCGTTTTTGAGGCTCCAATTTGCCATCTAGCAAAGGCTTAAACTAGGCTGTGAAGGATGGAGATGTCTTCCCGAGTGAAGAGAATGAGGGAACAACAAACTAGAGCCAAAGTTTGGAGGTGAAAATAAGCCTGGTCAAAAGGGAAGTACCAGGCTGCTTTGGAACACAGTTGAAAACAAGGCTGCCACCCAGGTTCTGTGAAATGAACCCAGCCTCTCTTCCCTATTGCAGTTTTAGTAGAGCATGGTTAGTGGGCTGTTTCAGAATCCATGTGTAGCTAAAGAAGTGGTGCCACCTACCACAGGGAGCTCCTCCTTGGACAGTATTGCATCAAGATTGTGCCTGCAGGATGCGCACTGCTCCAGCTCTTACTACATATCTCATCTATCACTCTCCCCATTGCTGGCTCTGTCTCAAGTGAGCTATCTTATGTATTAGTTTCCTAGGGCTGACATAATAAAATACCACAAACTGGGTGGCTTCTAACAACAGAAATTTATTCTCTCTCAGTTCTTGAAAGTGGAAAGGTTATTGGCAGGGTTTGTTCCCCCTGGAGGGTCTAGGGAAGAATTCATTCCATGCCTTTCTCCTAGCTTCTGGTGGTTCAAGCAATCCTGGGCTTTCTTTTGCTTGCAGATGTATCACTCCAGCCTCTGCCCTCACCTTCACATGGTCTTCTTCCATGTGTGCCTCCTCTGTGTCTTTTGGCACAAATCTCCCTCTTCAAAGACACCAGTCATTGGGTTTAGTACTCACCCTAATCCAGTATGACTTCATCTTAACTTGATTCTATCTGCAAAGACTCTGTTTTCTAAATAAGAGTCACATTTCCAGGTGACAGGGATTATGACTTGAACATATCTTTTGGGGGGACACAAAAAAACTCACTAAAGCTCGCTATGCCTTAATCTTGCTAAAAGTATGCACACCACTTGGTTCTTGCACTTATTATTCTTTCTGCTGGTATTGCTCTTTACCCAAATATTTACATCTTTCTCCATGACTTCTTTAGGGTCCTCATTCAAATGTCACATCATCATCATCTGTGAAGCCCTCCCTGTCTATCCTATAAAAGATAGCAAAATATCACTCTCGATTCTGCTCTGTCACATGACACTCACTTCTTCTCAACCCAATTAATTTTCTGTCATAGCACTTATTACCATTTGATTTTATATATATATTTTTTGTGTTTATTGTCTGTTTCCCAGCACTGGAATGGGAATTAATAACAGAGAGGGCTTTTAAAATTATCTCTTTTTTGCTGAATCCACAGCACCTAGAAGAGTCAGCAGGTAGTAGGGGGCAGTAAATACTTGTGGATGATAAAATGATTGAATGCACAAAAGAACATGAAGGTAGCTGCTGCATCTTGAAGCCACCTCCCCACATCCAATTCCTTAAGATAGTAGAGCAATAGCAGTCCCAGTAATGGAAATGAGGCCCTCTGACATTGTCACGGATCCTAACAACCCACTGATCCAATGATTCCTTGGAAAGGGAATTTATCCCTTTAGACTCATATTCTCTAGAAAATGGAGATGAGAACTTCTGAAGTGTTTTCCACTGACTTCCATTTCAACAATTCTTGTTCTAGTGTCCAATCTACAGCCTAGAGAGAACTGATAGATTTTCCACCTGGGAATACATCAAAATCCACCACTATCCCATACTGAGGGTAGATGATTAGCACATTTGTTTGCATTTATCCTGGCACTAAAAGTTCTATTTGGGCTAAATTATTTTCCTTAGTTTCAACAGCAAGTTTTCCCATTGACATCAATATAAAGTTCCTTGTCTGTCAGTGTAATAATTTTCTATTAATTATAAAAGAAGAAAGCTAGCAGTTTGAGAGTCTTAAGGGAAGCATCTGTTTAATCCAAGAAACTGAGTTTCCAGTTACTTGGACTAAGTACAACTCTCAGTTGTGGTCAGATTCACAGATTTCAAAGTGCCTCTTGTTTTCACTTTCTGGTCAGTCTAGACAGACATGGTTCTTTCCTTCATTTTTCAAGCTGTTGAAACACCAGGTTGGTCAAAAGTATCTGAATTTCTAGAGAATAGAGCTGGGCAGCATTTCACCAGAAACTTCATAATTTTCCATTGATTATCCCCTCAAACAGATGAACAACTTCTGTGGTGCTAGGATAGATTTCACTTCAAAGCCTCAGTGTGAGTATGAGAATGAAACTGTGACAATAAAAATAATGACCACTATTGTCCTATTTGGAATGGAAGAATGGTCTAGTGGTTAGAGCACGCAGGTGGCATTTTTTGCCTGTTCTCAGCTATTTCAGTTTCATGCTGGGTGTCCTCACCCAACCTGAATTGTCTCTTTTAATAATAATTCTGCTATTCATTATAACTGGACACAAATTCTGTGCAAACCTGTTATGTGCAAGACATAGGCTAAGCATAAATGGGGATCACAGAAAAGAATTGAGAGAGATACTTGAGCTCAAAGTGTTGGGCATTTGGGCAGGGAAATAACAATTTTATGTAAACAGCTATAGCAGAAGGGAGAATGCTGGGGATGTGCTATGGGAATTCAATATGGGGTGAGGCTAACTTCTGGCAGGAAGGAGAGAAGTGTCTGGTAATATCGGCAAGGAGGTGAGATGAAAGTGAAACAGACTTAAGATGGAGTTTGACTTGAGGGATGATGGCATCTAGATAAGGATGTAGAGATGGGAAAGCAAGATGTGTACAGTGAGTGGCAAGTAGCTCCATGGAGGAAATAACAAAAGGCTTTAAATACCAGGATAAGGAGGGTTATACACATTTGCTATTAGATCCATTCGGCTTAGCTGTCCCCTGAGCTAGGATTGGAGCTCAGAACTGCTGACTCCCTGTCCAGTATTCTCCCTCCCTCTTGCTGTGGCAGCAAGACTGTCAGAGAGACAGAGGAAAACCTCTAGTTATAAGAAGATTTGAAGCAGAAATGAGTCTCAGCAGACACACTCCCAGCAAACCTCACCTGTCTTCATTTACTTATTCCCCTTCTCTAATCCAAATTTTTCTTAGTGAATGAAATCATTAAATTATACAAAGTCATTAAAGTATTTCCGTGGCTTCTGGCCAAACCATTGTGGGCCATCAAATCCTCACTTCCAGAGCCTGTGCTTGGCAGTGGAAGTTTGCAGGCACAACTATGCACCATTAAAATTCGAAGATTCTTTTTTGGACAGGCTAATCATACCAAATCACTTAAACAGGTCTGGACGACGCTGAGTTGGGTTTAGTATCTGGATTAGAGCCGACTGTGGTCCCGCCTGAATCCATCAGCAAAGGCACTTCCTTCCCTGCTCTGCACAGTGTTGAGTACTGGCCTTCTAAGGCAAAGTGAAACCTTCAGGATCCACATTATCTATGTGGGGACTAACTCAGAAAGAGGGGTCTTATTGAACATTTACTGTGCAAGGTAAGGGAAATACAAGAGTGGTTTCCCATGCAGAGTTCAGAGTTTAGTTATGGAAGCTGGCAAATTAGTATTAATACCACATAGCATTTGTTTAGTAACTCAAAATATGTGTGCTCGTGTCCCTGTGGGCCATGTGTATTGAAATGTGACCAGTACCCAGGCATGGAACATTCTAAAGGGTTTCAGATGCATCACAGGAAACATCTCCTTTCTGCTGAGATACAGTAAAGCATCTCATTTTTCAACTCAAATATTGTACTATTTTTAAAAATAGTAGCTATCTTTATTAGCAAATGCCCAAACCTGGCCATGTGTAATAAATAAGCACCACATTCCTCTCCAAAACTGTCAGGCACCCATTCCTCCTACTCTAGTCTGAGATCCCTGAGATACAGAATGTTACATAAAAGTAGAGCTAGATTTATAGAAAAGAGCACCTGCCATTGATATCTTAATATACATTCAAGAGTGAATGAGAAAACAACTGCAGACTATGTTCATAGTCATGTCAAATAATTATAAATTTAACATGATTTTCTATTCTGAATTGAGCCTTTGTTCCTTTCACATAAGTTGGTTCCACCTGAAATTTTTAGCTGAACTGGTTAAAGTGTTTTCCAATGGCAAAAATTTTCACACATCTTTGCTTCTCAATTCTATGTAGTATAGAGCCAGTTTCTTTCTTCATAAAAAATTTCCAATCTGTTGCAGTCTGATCCTTCTATAAAATACAGTAAGCATGAATATCTGGATATCACAGCAACACTGAGACCCTATAAAATTTTCTAAATGTTTACCCTCAATTCTTCACTTATTTCATCATAGACTAATAACTCTCTGTGGACAGGAACCAATCTGGGGTGCTGTGCTTTGCATAGCATAAGCAGATATGATATTCAAAGACATTTTTTAGGGAAGCAGACTTGGCTCCGTGGTTAGGGCATCTGTCTACCACATGGGAGGTCTGCAGTTCAAACCCCAGGCCTCTTTGACCCATGTGGAGCTGGCCCATGTGCAGTGCTGATGCGTGCAAGGAGTGCCCTGCCACACAGGGGTGTCCCCGGTGTAGGGGAGACCCACGCACAAGGAGTGTGCCCCATAAGTAGAGCCGCCCAGCGCGAAAGAAAGTACAGCCTGCCCAGGAATGGTGCCGCACACACGGAGAGCTGACACAACAAGATGATGCAACAAAAAGAAACAGATTCCTGTGCTGCTGATAACAACAGAAGTGGACAAAGAAGAACACGCAGCAAATAGACACAGAGAACAGACAATGGGGGTGGGGGAGGGGAAGGGGAGAGAAATAAAACAAATCTCTAAAAAAGACAAAGACATTTTTAAAGAAGACAAAGAACATTTTTAAAGAAGGCAAAGAAAGGAATCATGCATGTATCTTTAACAGGGAAAAAAAGGCTAATACAATTGTCAGAATATTAAAAATGGAAATATGTTTAAGTTTTAGCATTAAGTAGTTAACCCTTTAAATGCCTGATCAGTGTAAAGGTGTCAAGTGGCCGAAGACCAAGAGACATTCTACAAAACGGTCTACACCAGCCCTGTTCAACAGAACTTTCTGTGGTGACAGAAACGTTCTGTTTGTGCCGTGCCCAACAGCCACAAGCCACATGTGGCAATTGAGCACTTGAAATGAGGCTAGTGCAAACTGAGGAACTGGGTTTTAAATTTCATTTGATTTTAATGATTTTAAATTTCAATAGCCACTTGTGGCTAATGGCACCATAATGAACAACATGGGCCTACTAATTATGATAGTAGTAGAAATCTTTAAAAATAACCAACTTTTATAAAGAGGTGGCACGGGGGTATTAAAAAGTGGCATATTTAGAAGGATAAAGCTTTGGAATCTGCAAACCCTACCCCTCCCTCCACATAGCCTACTGTGCCCTCCCAGGCCTGCTTGGGCCTGAAAGCTGCCTTGAAGTTCACGGCTTCTTTCGGCATCCATAGGGCTGTTGCCAGAGCTGTGAATGATGACCACAGAGCACGTGAACTCCTTTTCTTCGAAACAGCCCAAGTTAATGGGATCGCTGTTAATCTCAAGACAGTCAAGGCCGTCTGGCCAACGTGTTGAACCAAGGTGTTTGTGCCTGCATAGAATTAAGTCACAAGTAAAGCACTTATTTCTGACAGCAGATTTATAATAGGAAAATCTCAGCAGGAACGAAGAGTGGGAGACCCCAGCCACAGGCTTTTCATAAACTTTGCCTTGATTTAGTGTCTCAACCCACCAGCAAGAAAGGCAAACTGCAGAGGTAATCCTATCATCTTTTCTCCAACCACCACTATTCCATCTTCTTGGCTTCCTCACGCTGCTAACATGAATTCAAATCATCTGTGTTTAAAAGTTAAAGTCAATGATTGACAGTTCTTTACAGTCTCAGTCCATACTGAAGATTATTCTAGATATCTATCAGTTATTACTACAAGCATAGTATGATATTCAATACCTACAGTGAAAATTGTTTTTAACAGTGTAATGTCTGATCTGTTTTGAAAGCGATTTTAAAATAAAGAACTAACCATAACCAGGTGGTGAAAACCCAAACATGTTTCTTTTTTCTTTCTTTTTTTTTTTTTTGAGAGGGGCAAGGGAATGGAAAAAGAGACAGTAAAACTTGTCCTGCAAAAGGCAGTTCCAATCACACAAAAAAGGGACAAAAGTATTTCACTATGGTTTTGCAACATGTTTTTTTAAAAACAAAACAAAACATAACAACAAGAACAACAAGGGAACAAGATGCTTACAGCCATCAAAATTTTGGCATTTTATTTCCAAAAGATTCTAGAGTCACTTGCAGAAACTGCTATTTCTAAGAGAAAATGAAAATATATGCTAAATGTGAATGATGTATGTGAAGGGACACTCGTCTGTTTTGTTCTCTGTGGTGTTCTCCGAGCTGGGATAGCAAAGCCCATAGTAGGTGTAAAGCAAACATTTGCTGAGTGAATGCATGAACTTCTTAAGATACCAATCTACCACTGTAGTTTATAGTCTTACATAAAGAAGGCAGTTAGCTGCTTTGGTCAGTATAAAGCTGCTCTGTGGAGACAACTGGAGTCTTCCCATCTGGCTTTGAGTTGAGCCCTGTTGGGCCAGCAGACCGTGAAGGTCATTCGCTAAGCTCTACTCTGAACTCAGCCACATGCCCAAGTCTAATATCGTAGAAAGGAAGAGAAAAAGGGGAGCATGATGAGGAAAGGAGGACAGAGGGAGGATGGTAAAGACAAGAGAAACAGGATGGTGAAGTGGAAATGCATTGAAATGTTTGTTTTTACTTTCAGCTTATTATTTAGCATCTAAAAATTTTATATGCCCAAAGAGGGGTTTTTTGTCTGGTAAAAAAATAACATGGTGTTCACTTCAAAATAGACTGCAAGTGCAAAGGCAGCATAAAAGCATCGAGCAGGGCTGCCTGTACCATTGGGCTTGTCAAGGTTTTCAGCTAGAACCTTCAGGAAGTAGAAAGGGGTTACTTAGGTTTTGCTAGGAAAGTGAGGATAAAAGGAGTTGAATGGGGGGGATCTGGAGATTTGATCTTGAATGTACATCCTTCTGAGTCCTTCTGAGGCACCTCTTGTTGCTGAGTTCCTTGTGGCATTTTCAAGATTCTTGTAATCACTGGTTGTCACTCTCTGCCATTAGTGAAGGAAGGGAGTTGTAAAGGGGAGGAAAATATAAACTAAAGAAGCTACCACCTTATGTCAGAATCTGATAAATGCATTAATAGTGATTTGGAACAAATTTAAGAGTCAGTGAGATAAAAATATTCCAATATGAGTGTAAGTGAGTAATGTGGAAGAAAATGGCCTTAAAAATGACAGAATAAGAAAGGAGGAAGGGAAAAAATAAAAGAAAGAGAGAAAGGGATAAGAAAGGAAAGAAGACAAGAAGAGAGGAAACACTAAGCCAGATTCTTATACTCTTATCAGACTCATTCAGTCGCAGCCTAGGGCATACATTTGAGAATCAGTCAGGTGACCAAAGGTTTAAACAAAAAGATCCTTCCCTGTTTGTCAGTTTGTGTGTTTTTTTCCATGTGCAAATAATGAAACATGAACAATTTTGAGGGAGATTGAAGGGAATGAGTTCCATGAGGCTGTGGAGAACCACAGAGAAACATACACAGAAAAGAAGCATCAGGGCGGGGTACTTCCTGACCTCGACTTGGCTAGGAGTCTGGGTGAAGTCTCCAAGGCAAGAAGCATGAAAGAGCTTACACAAGAAACCCTTTAGAAGGGCAGCTTTCAGTTGTACAAATACCACAACACAGAGAAAATCTGCTGAGTAGGCATGGAGTCCTCCCACTTGAAAAGAGATGGTGATTCCGTCATGTCACAGAAATATTTTCTTGCTTATTTTCTGAAGCTGAAGGAATCTGAAAAGTCGGGAGAGTATGAACTTATGATAGAGGTGTAAGAAAAGATATCTAATTTTCACCTCTAATAAAAGCAGGTCCTGTTTAAACCTGTAATAGGGGAAACGGACTTGGCCCAGTGGTTAGGGCGTCCGTCTACCACATGGGAGGTCCGTGGTTCAAACCCCGGGCCTCCTTGACCCGTGTGGAGCTGGCCCATGTGCAGTGCTGATGCGCGCAAGGAGTGCCATGCCACGCAGGGGTGTCCCCCGCGTAGGGGAGCCCCACGCGCAAGGGAGCCCCACGCGCAAGGAGTGCGCCCCGTAAGGAGAGCCACCCAGTGCGAAAGAAAGTGCAGCCTGCCCAGGAATGGCGCCGCCCACACTTCCCATGCCGCTGACGACAACAGAAGTGGACAAAGAAACAAGACACAGCAAATAGACACAGAACAGACAACCGGGGGAGGGGGTGGAATTAAATAAATAAATAAATCTTTAAAAAAAAATAATAATAAAGCTGTAATAGATAGCTATAGGTAATGAATAACAACAAAAACCCTCTTAGGACTCAGACAAACCTTCAAAAGCCAAATCCAGAGATGATTTCAAATTGACCATTGGTTGAACCATGCCATGTTATAGCATAACTGTAGAAAGTATAAGCACTTTTGCCTCTTGGAGTAGCACATCCCATCCTTCATAAATACTCGCCTTTTCCTTTAAGGTTTTCAGGTCTTGTGAAGAGGAAGGACAAGGCTACATTAAGGATGCAATGGGAGAAGTCATGCTGTCTTCACCACAGCTTAGAAAGAAAATCAATTTCAATTATATCACAAAACTTCTGGAACTGGTGCTATCTATTGAGGAGAAAATGATAATAGTAAAGAGTTATTCATGAAAACTTTAAAAGGTCTAATCATTGTCACCAAAATATGCCAGTCTATTTTATTCAACCCTGTTCACTATTTGCTCAAAAGTCCATTTAGTTCTGAAGAATTATGAGACTAGTTTCAGGGGAGGAAAGATCAAAGAAAGCAGGGTCATGCTTTGCAACAGGTAATGAGTTTTTCACATACCCTGAAATAGAGATGGCACAAAACTCTACTGTGTCATGATTGCCCTACATTTGCTTAATATTTACACTCTTAATTTTGGGTATTTCTGGGTATCAGTATGCTTTTGTTGGTGCTTCCAGGCCTATCTTTGTCCTGATTTTCATTTCTGTTTCATGAGTATAGCTGCAGTTTCACCTCTCCCAACTGACTATCACACTGTCCCTCTCTTCTTCCCTTGTCTCTTGGACTGAAACTAACCTACTGACTCTCTGGATGTGACTCTGAATTCAGGTTAGCCAAACTCTTCCATGGAGTCACAGATGTCAAATCAGGACAATGATAAAGGATACTCAAGGTTCCTTATTCTTTATTGACTATATAAACTATTTAATTATATATGTATAAGACTCAATGGTATACACTGAACAGATATATTAATAAAGTTTTCTGTTGATCATACCAGACTGAAGTACATTCTTTGGTCAAAAGGAGAACAAGAAGTAGGTGCAGATGAGTCAATGCAAATCCATTAATGTTCATGGAAAAAGCAAGCAAGCAAGCAAATAAAACCAGACACCCACACCCACACTCACACACAAAACCCAACCCAGAGCAAAGCCCAAAGCAAAATAAAACTTCCAAGAATATGCCTGAAGAGTGTTGAATAGTGACAGCTTCCTATTCAAAAGATGGTAAGTATTTATCATTACATGTCCCTAATGCTCTTTCCATATAGAATTCCTTCCAGAAATTTAAGTCTTACAAGGACCTCACATTTTCTAAGCAACCATTTTCATTTTTTTCCCATTTTCTTTATGGGGTACTTCCTTCTATAAAAGGAATTTGAAGTTGCCGGGGAGTGGGATAAATGTTTGCCAAGGAAACAATAGGCAAAGATCTAAGTAAGCTCATCTAGAAATCGAAGATTTCTACTATACCAGATAAAACGTTTTGCAAATGATATTATTACAAAAAAATAAGATGAAAGATCAATGACAAATTAATCCAAAGTCCCTTAGGCCAAAGAAAAGCTAACAGGTACGCTGATTTTGTGGACTCATAGAAGTTTGCTTCCATCTGGACCTCCATTATTCAGTTCTTCCCTGGTTATGATAGATGTTGGATTTGAAAGAGGATGGTATTTAAATCAGATGAAAAAATATATCTCCATCTCTTATGTATGCCTGTTAATTATACTTCCTGGCAGTACTATAGAACAAGAACAAAACCTCTCAAATCCTCACTGGTGAGAGCTCCATGCTAAAAGACTTTCATCTTTGTGTTTAAAGGAAATCCAGCTCTGCTAGTGAACAGGCCTCACCTACCAGTTCTGACAACTCCCTTGGATTTACTTTTTCCTTCTTTAACAATCTCAAGAATTTCTCTTGCAGGAAAGCAATTCCTCATTAAGGGCCAGCTACTCTGGTGGGTCAAACTTAGGTTAACGGCCGCTGAGAGCCAAACATTCAAATGTGCAGTAAATTAGCTTTTTACATAGGTGGGATTTCCAGGAGGTAAGTTAGACCTCATTTCCCTTCACTTCCTCCTGGCCTGCCTGGAGGCAGAAATGAGGAGGCTGGTGCTCTGAAGGATTAGTACACTTGCATGGGTGTAGGTGTAAATTCCAAGGGGGATTTACATGCACGCTACAAGAACAGATGCTGAAATGGCTCTCCAGAGCTACATTTTCTGACTAACTGCACATACAACACCTGCTTTTGGTTCAAACTCTCTTAACTTGCCCACTTGCCCCTTTTTGCTCACCTCCATGTGATATTTGCTTGACCTCAGACTTCCTTTACTTCTCCACCAAGGCCAGCCTCTTTCCACCTTTCATCATCATGGTCATACACTCTTGCCTATCACATGCCACGTGCCTGCCCAGGCAGAGCCAAATTGCAAAGACAGAGGAAGATGCAACCCCTGTCCTGGGAACTGTGTGTTATGAAAGGAAATGCCATTACATCTTCATCCTATAGGCCTGACAAGGCACCAGGCATCTGTATAAAGCTAACTGCCCAATTGCTAGTAAAGAATTGCTGAATTTGCTGCTTCTTCAACTATCACCTCTGCTCACAAAATGCCTCCTCATCACTCTTATTTATTCCACATGCTCTATTTTCCCAAAACCTGCACCGGGGTTAAATTCTGTCTCCTACTTTAGGGATAATAATAGTATTTACCTCAAAGAGTTGCCGTGTGAACTAAATGTGTTATACATATAGAAAGCCTAGAACTTGTCCTTTATACATGCCAGGTATTCTTTACTACACTAGCTATAAAATTTAGCTTTAATGTTCCTTCTACCTTACACACAGCCCTGAACTCATGTGGTCCAACACAGCGATTCCTAAACTTACTTCCTTTCTGTTCTAAGGAGGCAAAGGCATCAACCCAAGGCAAAGCTACTGAACTGCTGAGGTTAGTAGAGATGTTTGCACTATGCCCACCTAGAATGTGACCTGGATTTCAGGACTTCAACAATGCAGCTTGAGAATACACCGAATGGTAGATATGAGCACTGGTCCATTCAAGGACTTTGGCACATGTGGATGTCCCATGCCTGATGTGCCTATTTTCTGGCAGGCATAAAGGCTCTTTTGTATCTGCAGCTTCAAACCAGCCTTCATGTTACCATTTCAGAGGTTCCATGCTGCTCTCTCCTTGGGATGCTGATCAAAGCAAGTGTCATGAACATTACTCACAGTGGCTAAGGACACCTTCCCCCTTAAGATCACTGCATTATTGGCTTGTAAAGTTCAGTGCTTGAGAGATTTTTGAGTTCTAGGTCATCTCTGGTTCCCACTTTCCAAATCTGCTGCAATTTATACCCCCCACACTTGGCCACAAGGCTCTTCATTTATTTCTCCCTAATGTTGATCCCAAAATAGAACTCACTTTTCTTGCTTGCCACACCCCCCCCCCCCCCCCGCCACCCCAAGCACATGCAAAGCCCTTGTTTTTGTAGCAGACTTTATTAAAAGTTTGAGGAGATAGAGGGAATTTACAATGCAGCAATACAAAACCACTTAGAACTACTTATTGATCTTTTCTGTTAATGGGGAAATATTAAATACAAATGAGTTTATATGGCTAAGAGATTTCAAAGTGAGTCAGGAGGTCACTCTAGAGGTTACACTTATGTACGTCTCAGCAGGATCTCATTGACTGCCACAATAAACAGTGCCTCAAACAGTGGGGCTCCTGAGGGTTCTAGAGACATCTAGATACTACAGGAAGGGCAGACAAACTCAGGAATTCTGCACACTGTCAGTGGGCCTTACTTTGGAGTATATGCTACCCAATGTAACTGAGTTAGACTTACTTATAATTTCCCTACACATGGCTCTTCTGTCCCTTTTATTTGAACCTAAAATTAGCATTATACGTGTTAAATATATGCTCCAGAGACTTAAATATGTTCATATGCCGGCTGAGCCCTGAATCTCAGCAGAGTTGCAACACCTACTCTCCAGTTCATTGGACTCACCCATGACAACTAACAAAAGGATGATGATGGACAACGCCCATCCCAGGAAGCAGAAAGTGTCTGCAACTGCAAGACAGTTCCATCCATCTGCCCCATGGAATCTAAGCCCCTCTAAATCAGAGGCAGGGTGGGCATCACCACCCCAAAATCCTTAAGATTGAGGAATGAACAAATGGAAGGGAGGAATGCAGCTACGGACTAAAGTAGACTTATTATTCTAGCAACAGAAGAACTTGTATCATTGATATAAAGGCAATGACCACCAGAGGTTCTGAGGTGGGGGGAGAGGGAAGGATAGGTATAACATGGGGGCATTTTTTGGACATTGGAATTGTCCTGCATGACACTGCAATGATGGATACAAGCCATTATACATTTTGTCTAAACCTATAAAATTGTACAGGGCAAAGTGTAAACTATAATGTAAACAAACTATTGTCCATGGTCAGTAGCAATGCTTCAATATGTGTTCATCAGTTGTAACAAATATACTACACTAATGAAAGATGATATTAATGTGGGAAAGTGTGGGAGGGGGAGTAATGGGAATCCTTTATATTTTTGATACAATGTGTATGTAATCTAAAGCTTCTTTAAAAATTAAAAAAATGAAAGTTTCTTAATCACTCTGCGATGATGCTTGGCTATGTGCTTTTTCCTTTCTTACCCCTCTTGTCTCCCTTTCAGGTACAAGACTCCACCCAGAACCTAAATTTCTTCCATCCTTTTATGCAGAACAATTTAGCTCCCTGTCCTTACCTAAGCTGGGAAAGATAGAACTGAAGAGAGAGAGCAGGGCTTAGAGGAGTTACTGAGGGGGAATCGGCCCAGTCTCCTCCTCCATCTTCCCCTTCTGTTTGTGAGGCAAGGGTGCGTGAGTTGCCCAGGGGTGGAGGAACACACATGGAAGGAGCTGGTCTGATATCTTGGGCACCCCCCAACCTGCCATCTATAGGAGAAGAGGCTCTACAGTGGACAAACTGGCAGGACCTGAGAAACGCAGGTGAAGGTGGGTACATGCTTCATGAAGTGGGTCATGGAAATCTTTAACCAGTATAACACAGGTGGTGCCCTTAGTGTTTTCTGAAACACAATTTGGAAATGACTTTGGACTTACGTGTTTTAAAGATGGCACTTTTAAACACTGTTTGCTGTAATGACAGAGTCAAGCACACACACCAACATGAACGGATAAGCTATAGTCCATGCTTAGTGGCAATGCACCAAATGTGTTCAGCAATTGCAGTGAATATACCACACTAATGAAAGAAGTTGTTAATGTGGGGAAGGGTGGGAGGTGTGGAGAGTGGGGCATATGGAAATCCCTTATATTTTTTTGTGTAACATTTTGTGTAATCTAAGTATCTTTAAAAATATATATTTAAAAAAAGAAATGCACATAACATTTAGAAAGCATTCACTATGTGTCAAGCATTTGCACATACTCTCTCACTGAACACTCACAAATCATCCTTCACTGTACCATTGCCATCCCCATTTTGAAACAAAGGAAACTGCAGCTCAGAAAAATTAATTAACCTGAACTGGCCCTCAAAGATACTACCAGTGTTACTTGCTTCAGGGCCTTTACATCATCTCTGCTTATAATCATTCCCCCTAGGAATCCACAGAGCTATCCTTGCTTTCCTCACACCTCTAATATACAAAAGAGTATCCTCCTCCCATGTGAGTTCTTTCCTTTACCCCCTTGACTGTGTTCTATTCTCCTCAAAAGCACACATTAACATCTGACATACTTCTGTATCTTCTTAATTAATTTATTTATTGTATATCTCCCATCCTCCTCTAAATCCAAGTTGTAAGATCCATAGGGATCTTGTTCACTTAGCCTTGTTCACTACAGTGTCCTTGGCACCTAGAAGAGAGCCTGTCTTACAGCAGACACTAATTAACTACTGAGTCATTGAATTGATCGATGAATGAACTGTAAGTGGCAGGGAATGACACTCTTTCTGCTCCACCCCAATTTATTTTCAAATGTTCCCCTCATATTTTATGAATGAAGCTCAGTGCTGGGGTGTATAGTACCACATACTTGAATATGTAGTAGATAATGGGTGACAAAAATCACACCTCTTTCTAGGGTACTGGGGAAGATTTTGTGGAGGAGGTGGGATTTTTAAGAGCTTGGTTTCTGGTTTTTATTTTTTTTTAATCTGCGTGTTTATTTAGCACTTCATGTTATCATACCTGTGTGGTTTCTCATACACCCTAATTTATGGTGAAATAATCCAAACAGGTAGAAAGAAAATCTTTCTTTGCCTAAAATATCATTTTATATTCAGATGTATAAGTGCTTTTTCAAGCACCCACATCACTAATAAAAACAGCCACAACAAAACACCCACCACTTTAATCCTTCACTATCTCTCTCTATATAAAGACTTTATATATATGAAGACTATGTTCATTTCTTTTGTATAATGTGACTCTTGGGTCACAAAATACTTAACATTTAATGTTAAGAAAACAAATGGTGTTAACTTTTGCTCCAGAAACTTGTCCATTTCCCAAAATTACTTTTAAAATAAAGAAAAATAAAATAAAATTTTATTCTGAAGAGGTATTATATGAGATAACTTATCTTCCATATGGCTATTTCATATCACATACTTATAAAGAAGTACATTTTCTCCTTTACAATAAAGACTCAAGAATGACAACAAATATGGAATTTAAATTAAAGGAATCCTTATATAAAATTAGGAATCTTGAACAGAGATTGAAGAAGCTATAAATTTAGTAGAAATATTTTATTTAGAAGATTTTATTAATAAACTGCTATTAATTGTCTTTACAATATAATAGAACGCTTTCTAGAGTTAGTAAATTATAGAATAAACCTATACTTTATTGTAATATTTTAAGGGCAAAAAAATACCTCCCCCTCCTCCTTCAAACATAACAATTTTCAATTTTACAGTGGTCTTTAGAGTGCCTGAAAATATACTATCTTACATGCATTTCTTTAAAATTAGACTTTTTATTTTCAAGAAACTTGCTTTAAAATATAAATACCTCCATATGATTACCCCCCTTACCAATATTTCTCCTGCTTCTATCACTATTTCTGTTACTGCTACTAATTCAGTACTAGCTGCTGCTGCTACTACCAGTATTAGTAGGTGCCACCACTACCACCACCACCACTAGCACTTTGTAATTTGCAAAGAGCTTTCAATACTTGACCTTATAACTTCTTATAACAGACCCATGGGATTTCCACATATCCTTCACAATCACTGTTACAGATGAGAAAACTGAGCAGAGACAATCAGTAATTTGGCCAAGGTTACTGATTATTTGAAACCATTATTTGAAGCTGGATCTATCTTACGCCAAGCTGTCTTATTCAAAATGAGGATAGTACAATAAAGTGATTCTATGTTCCAAAGCAACAAACTGCCATATGTAATTTGTTCTGCATTTTCCCTAACAGGCAAACTGTGCCGCCCCCCTCGCAAACTTTATCTTTTCAACATGAAAAGCAATCCCTTATTGAATTAGCCACAAGGCAATGTAGCCACAAGCAATCAGCTTCTGTCTGTGGAGACTCAGGAACTTTATCAAGTTCACCACTACCCTGAATGTTATTATAACTTGAGAAATAGGTAGTATATCAGATTAGTCTGCTAAATACAGTACCAGTGAACAAAGATATGCAACCAATTTGTTCTGAGTAAGATTTATCCATCTAGATAAAAATGCTTTTTGCCCTCCTGGGCTAAAGTAAATTAGAGAAAAATGTCATTGACAGAATGGATGATAAGAAAATATAACAAACTGCTAAGGTCTCATCAAGAGGGAATTCAGAAGCTCTCCAAGTTATGCACACTTAAGGAAAGCCTCAGGCACAAGGAGGAAGAGATGTACCTGAGTAATAGCAAGGAAAACTCCTTTCACAGTAAAAGATTACTTCAATAAATCAAGCATACACTTCAAGGTTACTGCTTAACCATTGGAATGATACTATAAGATTAACATTTCTAATGTGAGAAGATATTTGTATATTACTAAAAGAAAATCATATGTGTTATATATGTAAGTGCATAGAAACGTGTATGTATATATATGTATATACATTTATGATATATGTAAAATGTGTATGTGTATTTTATATGTATATAATACATATAGAGAAATTATAAATATAATTTATTATTTTAATTATACACACACACATGCACACTACTACATGCACATACACCAAAGTGTTAACAGTGTCCACTTTGGTGTACTTGTAAACGTTCTTCTATTTGTTTTTATATGTTTTCTATTTTTCCTACATTGAAAATGGACTGTTTTTGTAATACAAAAAATAAATGTAATGAAATTTGTGTATTTTTATATGTCTTTTTATTTTTTGTTTTGCTGAATTATTTAGAAAGAATGTTTCAGATATCATGGCATTTTATCTCTACGTTAGCAAGCATCTCATGAAATAAGCACATTCTCCTACTAACTGCAATACCATATCACACCAAGAAAAATAATAATACTCCAATATTATCTAATATCCAAACTATATTCACATTTCTTTAGCTGTCTGCCAAATGTTTTGAACAGCTACTTTCTATTTGAACCAGAATCCAATTAAGGATCACATGTCACATTTAGTTGTTTTCTCTCTTTAACATATTTTAACCCAGTAAAGTATACCCTGAACCAGCCTTGCTACTCCCCTCTACAGTTTTCAAAATGACATTCAACTTTGTAGATATTCACATTCTTGCAGAATGTTCCATATTCTGGCTATACCTAATTACTTCTTCATGATGCTATTGCATTTTTAATTTCCAAGAGCCCCTTCTTATTCTCTGAGCTTTTTAAACAGCATCTTGTTCTTGTTTTCTTGAGTATAAGACTGTCTTTTATCACTCAAAATATATTAATTATAGCATTATTTTCAGTAATTTTCTTCTTTTACTTTCATTTCCTCTTTCTTCTAGACTGTCTTTATTTCTATTTGTTTTTGTCTCTGCTTTGTGTATGTGTATTTAAAAAATCTTGTTTTACCTGAAAACCAACTGCAGACTAAAACCTGTCCTTCTGTGGTTGTATCTATAAATTTGGGCACTATCTTATGTCAACTTCCCAGAGTCTGTGAATGTTTCAGGTCTTCTTTTCAAGAAGAATTGTTCTGATTGTAGCTATTCTATTTGTGGCTATCATTGATGCAAGTCCAGGGAAATAATGCATCTTTAACAACTTTCCTTTTCCTTCTCAGCATGTGAACAATATATATATTTGGACCCCTTTAGATTCCTTATTTTATATGACAAACATACAAACATTTTAATAATTTCTCAATAACTATTTTCCTATAATTCATTCTTCATTTTAATTTTTGCTTCCCTGTTTAGCAGATGGAGGAAAGTATCCTGGAGAATTTGAGGTACATGTAGTCACAGCTGATTAGCTGCTCTCAAGGAGAGAAGGTTATATTATCTGTGTGATCACATAGCTCAGCAAAGGAAAAAATATCCTCAATGTTCTCTATTCAACTTTGAGGTGCTACATGTAGTTTTTAAAAAATTGTACTTTTAGGAATACGTATTTTCTTATATTTTTGTTATACTAATTTTTAAAAGATTTTGCCTTCCCAAGTGACCAAATGAGAGGGTAACTTTAAAATTCAAGGAAAGGGAAGGTAAGTCAGCCTGAGATTTTAAAAACTTACAAGCAAATTCCCACTAGGTGGCTCACGTATATGAGGAGAACAACATGTAGCCAGGGTGACCTTAAAGTTCCTTCCATTTCTGGGGGTCCTTCAATGTTCCATAATGTGGATTTAACTTCATTTTCTGTCTACATGAACCCAAACAACAACATAGTTGTGTTTGTAGGAAAGAACTGTTTATCAAACATTTTATGGTAGATATGTAACTGATTGGATTTCAATGAGCTGTTTTAGCATTTTATATGTTCAGCCCTAATTTTGAATAATGTGAGTCTTAAGAGTATTGGGGAATTACTAAGAAGAAATTCCTACTTGGATGTTGATAATGTTGGTTTGCCTTGTTTTTCCTGGTAAGTGTTATAATTTAGGGGACAGAACTCTTGCCTATAATTTAGTATGTGCCCCCTAATACATAATAATGTCCATGTGTTCTTTATACAACCTGCACAAATGACTATTAATCTGACAAAATGTTCAATATTGTTTCACTTCTTCTAGTCACTGAGACTTGCCTTAGATGGTTGTTTTCAGGCTGTTTTCTCTGTGTCCACATGATTTTCTAGATCAAGAAATTGAATAGCAGAGTTTTCACCAGTTTTTTCTCTCCTTTTTCTTCATTCCAAGACCACCAGGCAATTATTTCTGGCACTTAAATAAAGACAATTATCAGTAGCAAAAATCTCTTCCATCCAACTGTAGACAGTATGGACTATGGTTGTTTTCTAGGCAAGTCTTTCATTGGTACCAATGGGTAACCCCAGACTGAATCTGAGGAGCTGGGAAATAGGTAGTTCTGAGTGTTGAGTTTCATTTTATGTTACTTCTTTTTACCACCACCAGGCTCAAACAAATTTAGCTAAGAATAGTGAAGGGGAAAAGGCTGTGGGAGGCATAGCAAGAGCGACTTAAAGGCAGGAAATTCATTAACATTAAATGTATACATGATTATATGTGGGGTTTAACATTAAATGTATACATGATTATATGTGGGGTTTAAGACAAACAAACATGTCACTATCTTTAGTGCAGTTTCATGTTATCTCTGCAAGATTTTAGATTGAAATGGAATGCCTTTTATGAACAAAATGTGGCATTTTAAAAAGATATTCAGGGAAATGTAGGTTTTTCCAGTTGTTGGTGCCATTTCTAAGCTAACTGAACCCTCCCCCTGCCCCAGATGTTAATTCACATAAGCACTCATTATTATTTTTATCCATTAGAAGCACATTTATTGCTGTGTACAGTTCTAGAAAATATTGTTTCTATATTGGACTAATCCTTAAAGTCACTTCACTGTGTTAAAATGGCTTCCACTGACCTTGTTTCTTTCTTTCCCAATGACATTTAATGCTCCTAAACAAATGCCCTGATGTTGTCCGGAGAGAGTTACCAGTTTAGGCCATTGATCAGTGTGGACTTCTTGTTGTGACTGCTGGGGGGATGATAGGTTGCGGTCACCCCTCGGGCTGAAGTGTGGTTTGCTGGCCTGGCGGGGGAGCAGCTGCGGCAGGCCAAGCCGCTGCCCCCATAATAGGGTGGCTGGTCGGACTCACCGCCACCCCTGAAGGGAGCTCGGCATGGGCGCAGAGTGCCCTCGGGTCTCCCCTTCTCGGCAGCCATGCTTCCGCGGCCGCCCCTCCTCGCGGATGGCGCCACACGATGCCTGTGGGGCGGCACCCTTCTTCTTCTTTCTCCCTGCGCAGGCGCAGGGCGGAAAATTCCAGTTTGCCCTTTTCCCCTCCCCCGACAGCAGCAACAGCCAGGCGTGGGCGGAAAAATCCAGTCTGCCCTTTTCCCTTCCCCTGACAGCAGCAACAGCCAGGCATGGGCGGGAAACTCAAGTCTGCCCTCCACCCCAGCAACAGCAGCCACCAATCTCTAAACCCTGCCCCTTCCCCCAGCAACAGCGACAGCCAATCCCTAACCACCACCCCTCCCCCATCCAGTACCGCCCACTGACCTTTCGCTGGCAACCAATCAGAACAGGGTGTGGCTTCGACCAATCAGCCTTCCCCAGCCCCTATAAAACTGTTGCCTCTCCCTCAATAAAGTGGACTTGCGTGTTTACCTTGTCTTCGCAGTAGTTCTTCTGCCGTGTGCCCTCCAGTCCTGAGAGCCCCCGACAAGGGCCTGGCCTCCCTTGTCCCCAGTTCGTTGCCTGCTTCTCCGGGCGACCCCTTCGTCGCCGGCTTCGCCGGGCGACCCCGTCAGCCGAACCGCGCAACCCCTCGTGAGACCGATCCCTCGTCTGCTGCCGGACCGACCCCTCATCCCAAGTGGGACCGACCCCTCGTCCCAAGCGGGACCGACCCCTCGTCCAGAGCTGGACTGACCCCTCGTCCGCAGCCAGACCCCACCTCTACCGACCGAGCAAACCGTCGCAATAGGTGGTATCTTATCAGAAACAAAACTGCTCTAATATGAATTTTCCCACTTAAACCAGATATTTTTAAAGACTGCAAATACAAATACTCTGACAAACTGCAAAACTTCTGGATGATGTGTTATTCAAACTCTTATTCCTCTTGAGCTGGAAAACTCTGGTATTTCAACTCTAGGCTGCTTACGTTGGAGTCATTTGACAGGGTAAGTCTTGATCAAAACATCCTGTTATAATTTTAGATGAATCACTTTAACTTTTGTGAGACTCAGCTCTCTCATCTGAAAACTGAAGGGACTCGATCATTGTGGAGGTTCCTCGAAGCTTGACATTCTACAGTTTCGTCTTTCTAACACATATGCTGAAATGTTGACATTTTCCCAGCCTACATTTGAAGTGGGGAGAAGCTAAGGATATTCTACTTTGGGACACTTTGAATTCCCTAGACATTCTTTGGGTAAAGAGAATTTCAATGCTTTTCCCAGAACAGGTAAAGTCTAGTAAACAGGAGCATAAAATGTCTGCTGGAGTAACGCCTGCAGTGATGTCCAAGTCCCTGACCCAGTCAGCCCCTTTTCTTCATATTGGTCATGAGCACCATGCTAACTTCTCTGAGATGAAGAAGCACCATTAAACTTAGGAGTCCAATACTGTATATGAGATTTTCCAGTACTAGTATGGAAAAATAAAGATTTTTTCCAGTTTCATTGCTGCATTCATTTTAATAATAAAAACTGAAAATAAGTGGCATGCTCACCAGTAGGGAATGATCTAAGAAGTTTAAGTCAGTCCTTTTGTGAATAGTATGCAACACCTCATGAACAGACCCAGAAGACTTATTGTTACATGAAAATATGCTACATTGTAGCACAATATGTACTATATGGTACCATGTATGTAAAAATAAAATTATTTACTTGCCTATCTATATAATTGCATATAAAATAACATGCCAGTTTAAATATGTAAAATTGCAGTTAAAAAATACCTACAAAAGGAGTCTGCAAACATTTTCTGGAAAAGGTAAGTTAGTAAATACTTTAGGTTTTATGGGCCACATGGTCTCTCTTGCAACTGCTCGACTCTGCTGTTGTAAGCCTGGAAACAGCCATATACAATATGTAAACAAATGGGCATCTGCTCTGGTAAAACTTGATTTACCAAAAATAGGCAGTGGGCTGGAGTTGGCCCACCGGCCACAGTTCCCTGGCCCCTGGCCTAGAATAACACCTACAAAACTGATTTAAGGGGTTTCCTATAAGAAGGAAACCAGGACTGATGAATAGTCAAGGGGAATTTTCTCTTTATCTGTTTTTATGTAGAGAAGGCATTCATTACTTATTTCTATAATTAAAAATATTTTAGGGAAGTGGGTGCTGCTCAGTGGTATGAGTGCCTGCTTCCCATGTACAAGGTCCCAGGTTCAATACCCAGTATCTCCAAAAACAAAAAACAAAAAACAAAAACACAACAACACATTTAAAAAATAAAACTGTAAACAGTATCACCTGCCACTTAAAGTAAAGCACATTCACCGATTTGATGAACTCTTCTAAGACCTTTCCAATATGTGATCCATGAAGCAAACTTCCTGCCAGGAAAATGCCAGGGCTTTGTTCTCCTGGGTACACTGAAGTATTGCAGCCCAGGGCATGCAGAGTTAAAGGATAAAGAACACTGGGGCAGAACCCCACGCCGAAAGGCTCACGGCATAACTACCTCTGCAATAAATGAGGACAAGCTGCTCTGTGTTATGTTTCCTTTTTAAATATTTTTTTTTACATCAAAAACACATTGCAGGGTAGTGAAGACTTCAGGGACATCCTACAAAAACAGGCGGCATAATTCTGATATTGAAAGCTAGTCTAGTTTTAATTAACTGCCAGCACTGAGCCACATCCTCAGGCTCGAGATAGCCAATAACAATCTTGTAATTTCTAAATGTGAACTCCACTCAGGTGGAGTCCAAATAGTGAGGGTTTCAGCTTACTTCTTAAAATGTAAACATGAAATTTCAGATATCCATAGCAACCAGGCCTCCCTCCCCCTTAGACACCATCTTCAAAAAAAGGGAAGAAAAGCATTTCTGTGGTGGGTGGCATGTAGACAGTTGCCCGTTAAAATGATAACACTGAAATATAAACAGCCAAACCTTTTCATCATTTATTGACAAACCACATACAAGACAGCTAGTGAAATCTTTCAGAAACTTTTCAGACATGTTGAAAGTTAAAAAACCAGCAAGTTAGATTGACAAGTAATTGCAATTAATGCCACCACAATCATTAGTGAAACATACTGAGTTATATATTTGTATGCCAATATTTAATAGCCAAACAGAATCCTAGGCATACCGCCATCCCCAAAAGCTCTCTGAGAATCAAGAACTCATGAGCTGGGAAGCCGGGGTATCCTGCTTCTGAAAGATCTTGCTGGCTTTGGCTGTGGGGGGTCCTCATTTCAAAGGGTGAGAACTTAGGGTTGACTTTCTGGCATTCATGAATTTAAACTTCTGTCCTGTTACCCTTTCCTTGGGAAATGTTTCTTAAGAGGTAGACATCAATGTTCAATTCAGTTAAAAAAATAATTACTCCCTGATGTCCATCAGCAGAAGGATCAATAAATGGTGGTATATTCACACAGAAGACCACAGAGCCATGAGAACGAATGAACTGCACGTACACACACCAGCATGAATGGATCTCACAAACATAATACTAAATGAAATAAGCCAGCTACAAAAGAGTACATACTGTACAATTACATTCATAGAAGCAAAAAAATAGGCAGAACTAATCTGTGATGCTAGAAGGCAGGATAGCATTACTCTTGGTGGGAGAAGAGAGAATGGGGGCTCCTGGGTTTCTGCTGCTATTCTGACTCTTGATCTGCAGGCTGGTTGTATGGGTATGTTCACTCTGTGAAAATATCAAACTGTATCCTTCTGATCCGAGTGGTTTTTGGAATGCTTATTACACTTCTAATATTTACCAAAGAACAACATCATCAACAATCAACAACCCCAATAGAACAGTTACTGAGCAGCCTATGAGTCATTCTCCATGAAGGAATTAGGATAAACATGATCACCTTTATCTTCCAGAAATTTATAGTCAAGCAGGGGGAATGAATTTAAAAAACAAAACCAGATTATATTATACATAAAGGCTATTCAAGAGTTAGGTATAAGGTGCTACAGAAGCGACTTCTACTTTCTTTGTGAGGGAAGACCACAGAATGTGATGCTGTGCCAAGCCTTGAAGGATGAGTTCAACCAACTCAGACTAAAGGAAGAAGGTGTTCTGGGCCCAGGTACCATGGGAACCTAGCACATGGCGGGATGAAAAGCAGAATACATATGGTGCTAGAAAACTAAAATTATCCACATGGGTTGGGCCCAGGCTATTAAAAATGGTCATCTTTACACATTGTTGAGGACTTCACAGTTTCTCAAAGAGCCCTTTACTCATACCCAGCTGTAGCTTCTCTAGCCAGGCTTCCAGGGGCTGGGGTGGGGTGACCACCCTAGAGACACTAGGAGGGGCAGGTGAACGGTTCCCTTCCCTCCACACTTCCATTTCCACCTTCCCAGCCTGATCCAGGAGAATCAGCTTCAGTGCTCCTAATTCACCTTTCTGAAGCTAAAAGCTGGAAAGGAGAAAGTGGGACTGTACACACAGCTCTTTCTAGCTACAGCTCTTATCCCTCCACACCCTAAGATGGGCAATTTTTTCTCCAGATTTCTCACTTGTATAGTTTGCATACTGCTGAATCCTTAAAACAAAGAGAACTCTGGAAAATATGGGTTTTTTTTTTAATAGAGGCAGTTTTGAAAGAGCTCAGGACTGAGCCACAGTGAGCAAATACCTGGAGAAGGTTATCTGAGACCAGAAATGAAGGCTTGGCAACCTTTCACTGGAGCTATGTTTTAACAATGATGACATGGAAGCAACTGGACTGCAACCTGGGGTATGGCTTTAAAGAAATGTGCTACCCTGAGGAAGGAGACCAGGCAATATTCAAATGGGAGGCAGAACGCTTTGTTTTGTTAGTAAGAATTCCCATTTTATTTGCCCTGGTTGTTTATTACATCATGTGAGTCTGATAACAACCTGCCCACAGCAGGCCAAATGTGGCTAGGCAGGGCACAGCCTTCCACTCCACCCCACAACACAGCCCTGCTATTTCAGGCCCCCAGTTCTGTAAAACAGACACTGCTGCCCTCCATCCTGGGTTCTGTGAGGTTATGCGGAGGTTTGGTGAAGTCAACAAGTAACTAAAATGAACCATGTTCTGGGAAATAAAAAAGCAGCTGGCATCAATTCTGATCTTCAGAAGGCAATAAATACAGCTAGCAATCCTCTCTGTTGCCTCTTATCTGAGAGTTAGCTTTTTAAAAACTTTTTATTGGAAATGACTTTAAATTAATAGATAAGCTGCAAAAATAAAAGTAGTATAAAGAACATGTATAGGCCCTTTACCCAGATCCATCTATTGTTACTATTGTACCCCATTTACTTTATCAGTTGCTTCTTCTACCCCAAACCCCCTCTTTCTCTCTCCCTGAATACTTCTTTGTGTAATCTTAATTAAAGGGATATATTCTTACAGAACCATAGTAAAGCTATCAACTTAGTAACTTTACTGTTTTTAAAAAATATTTATTTTCCCCCTTCCTCTCCCCCTCCACCTGCCCTGCTGTTTTGTTTTTGCTGTCTGTGTCCATTTGCTGTGTGATCTTCTGTACCTATTTCTTTTTGTCTTCCGTTTTATCACTTTTTCTCCTTTAGAATTCACCAGGATTTGATCCTGGGGACCTCTGATGTGGAGAGAGGTTCCCTGTCGATTGTACCACCTCAGTTCCTGGTCTCTGCTGCACCTCACCTTGACTCCCCCCTTCATCTCTCTTTCACTGCATCACTATCTTGCTGCGTGATTCACTTGTGTGGCCACTGGCTCACTGTGTGGGCACTCAGCTTGCCAGGTGGGCACTGGCTCACCACTCAGGCATGCTTTCACTTCTTTTTCACCAGGAGATCCCAGGGATAGAACCTGGGTCCTCCCACATGGTAGTGGAAGCCCTATCACTTGAGGCACATCTGCTAACAGTAAATTTACTATTGACATAATATTTTTAACTAATCCGCCTTTCATATTCCTATGTTGTCGGCTAATCCAATAATGTTTTTCAGGCCCAACACAAATGCCACCTCTCCCATGATCCCCTTCCTAACATTTCCCTCTTGCTTTGTGTCACTTTTTCAGCACTTAGATTTATCTCTCGTATGACTATTATGTCCTGCCTTGCACTGTGGGAATTCCCCCCACTGGAAAGTCCCTAACGGCTGATGACACCTAGAGCTATCAAAATGGTGCCTGGGGCAACCAAACAGCACGAAAGTAACAAAAGAGCGCCTGGGGCAATGACTCAGCATGTACTGGAAACCAACCTGTTTCCAGGAAAAGGCAACTGAACCCCAGTGAGCACAGACCTGCACAAACCTGATAAAGGCATGGCAACCAGCACTAGAGCTCTGACGTAGTTTCACTCCGCCCAATATCATCTAATCAACCTCTTACAGGGTCCTTCCCCTTAAACGCCCATAAAAGCTGTTGCATTTCCTCAATAAACCAGACCTGCGCTACCAAGCCTGCGTCTCCGAGTGGACTCCCTGTGAGAACTTTCGCTCCGTTCGCGCTCACCTCGTTGCTGGAGTTGAGATTGCTGGGAACCTACTTTGGGTACTCTTTCCTAGCTTCCTCTCTTATTTCTATCTCCTCTGAGTACTTGGGTGCGCCTTCTCCGTCTGGCTCTTACTGACCCTCTCCACGTGTCCCCCGTCTCCCCGCCTCAGCGGGGTCGAGGGGACGGTATAAGTGGCTGAGCAGGAAGTAAGAAGGGACAGTCCGTTGAGATAGCAAACCCCGAGGCTCCTTTCCCTCTCTATATGAACCTTCTTTCCTTCCTCTCGGCCTTTGCCCGGCGAAAGGACGTCCCTCTGGAGTCCTTCGTGCAATAAGCAGGCCAATAAGAGAGGATCACTCAGTCCTACACAACTAACACGCAACATTGCACTGTCTGGTCATTTATGCTCCCTACTAGACAGGGAGCAGTGCCTTCTGGAAGGCAGAGTAAAGAGCTATTGGAGGAATTGCCAGATATATGAATAATACAAATGGCTGTAAAATTCATTAATTCATGCTATACATTTTAAGGATTTCCACAATACTTTTTACTCTTGACCTAGGAAGGTTCACATTCTGTATTATTAATGTTTAAAAGGAACTATTAAACTCAGACTATTTGCTCATATGATGAGTGTTAAAATATTTTTACAAAAATTTCATAGCATTGTCAAGTATTTTTGAGCCTATGAGAGGCTCAATTGCAATTTCAGAGATCTTAACAAATAAGAAAAGTAGTTTGAACAAAATAGTCCCTATCTAGCTATGTGTTGAGTTTTATATTAAAGATAACATGATATGGGCAGAATGACAAGTACATATATTGAAAAAGAGTCTCAGGAGGAGATGAGTGAATGACTGTGATTAAAAATGGACAAGGTCAGTTATGTAATTATTAAGGCAACTCTACTGCTAGATAGGTAGAAAAGTTGAGTTCAATCACAAGGTGATTCCCTTATATCCGTCACTTGTGTTCTATCATCACTACAATTTTATGTAACTTTTACTCATGAGGAAAATGAGAACAATGTCCTCAAAAAGTTTCAGAAAACTGTCAATGAAATCAAAGTTGTTGTACCTTCTCAAACATAAGGAATGAATCATTCCTAATAATTCTAACACCCAGAGGAAGCCACCATTCATACTTTGGTGTAACCATTTCAGATTTTTCTGATACGTATAAAATGGACATTATTTTATTGACATGAAATCACTTTCATATATTTTTATAATGTTTTTTAAAATTTTTTGTCACCTGAAAGTACATTGTTGCTCTGCTAATCACAAACACCATGATGTGCTCTATTTATTCCCAAAGATTTACAACAACCTTTTTACCAATTCTGCACAGATTAACCCACAGCTTTCCATTCTCCATCCTCATTCTATTTTCTGGTAACACATTTTAATTATTAATTCCATTATATGGGTATGACAATAGTTGAAAGGGAAAGCCTAAGGACATTTATATTACTAGAAGAAAGGCTTAAAAATGTAACCTGGGACTGTATAACTTAGTGAAACCTCATGTAAAATACAAATATGGGTGATATTGTATACATAAGACTGTTTTTACAAAATAAATAAATACAAATATACTAGAGAGAAGGAAAGAGAATAGCAGCTATTTATGGCAGGGAAAGCATAGAGAGATTGAGAGGTGATGAGTTTTGTTTGCTTGGTTTTTGTTTTTTATTATTATTATTATTGGAATAATAGAAATGGTCTAAAAACAATTGGAATGATGAATGCACAACTATATGGTTATAACAAATGCCACTGATTATACACTTTAGATAGGTTTATGCTTTATTAATATGTATCAATAAAATAGATTTGTTTAAAAAAAAGTACATCGTATGATATCATTTTAAATGACTAAATTGCATTTCATTGGATAGATGCCCCTTATCTTATCTGCAACTAGCCCCTAGTAATAGATATATCTAGATTTTTTTAAAATTTCTTTTTCTTTTTTATTCTTTTAAAAATTTTTTTTTAAAAATTAAAGTTAATAGATCACAAGGAATGTTACATTAAAAAAAATTAAAAAAAGAAACATAAGAGGTTCCTATATAACCCACTCCCCATCCCCCACCACATCATTTTTGTAAATTGTATTTTTTTGAAGATATATACATCACATAAAAAATGTTACACTAAAAAATATGAGGTTCCTGTATATCCCCTACCCCCCCACCCCACTCCTCCCACACCAACAACCTCCCTCATGATTGCGGCATACTCATTGCACTTGGTGAACACATTTCAGTGCACTGCTGCACTACACAGATAATACTTCACCCTGTAGTTCGCACTCTCCTCAAGTACATTCAGTGCGTTATGGCAGGATATATAAGGTCCAGTATCTGACCCTGCAATTTCATTAAGGACAACTCAAAATCCCAAAAATGCCCCCACATCACATTTCTTCTATCCTTTTCCTGCCCTCAGCAACTACTGTGGCCACTTTCTCCACCTCTATGCTAAAATTTCTTCTATTACTCATCATGATAGTTTTAGAGTAGAATATCAGTAAGTCCACTGTAGTCCATATTTTATTCCTCCATTCTGTGGACACTGGGATGGCGATTTCCCCTCCAACTCTAGATCAAGAGGGGGCTTAGATTCCACATGGTTGATGGATATAATTCTTCTGCTTGTAGTTGTAGGCACTCTTGATTCCCTGGTGTGGTGATTGACCATCTTCACCTCCCTGTTAGCTGACCTGGGTAAGACCAACGAACCAGAGAGTAGGAGTCGCCACTCTGCTGAGGCTCAGGGCCCAGCTGGCACATGGGCAGTCCAGAGAGCCAAGTCTCCTGAGTATGGACTATCCCTAGCACCAACCATAGGTTCAGTAAAAGTGACAGAAGAGGCATGTGTAGAAAAGTCACATCTGAGTCCAGCTCCATCACACTCAGGAGCACAAATTCCAAAGTAGGGCCCTCTTACATGGCACAGAGCGCCAAATCCATCTGCCATGACTATATACCCTGTGGATCTTCGTATCCTTCAGGAGAACCAGTACCTAGGTTATATCTACTTTGTCTTTTTCATGGGTCCTGCTGAGGTGTGCATAAGCACGACCCCTCTGATTACCTCCCAACTCTTTTTGGAAGAGTCTTAGCTATATCAGTTCATTTGTCTTTGCCATTTCCCCCTTTTAGTCAAGGTCAAAGAGCAGTTTTTAACACTTGATCCAACATGTAGGCTGAGATATTCTGCTGGTCTGAGTTGACCCTTTTCTTCGAGGTCTCTTTCTAGTTGCTTTTCTTTCTTTCTTTCTTTTTTTTTTAATTTATACATTTAAATATTGTATCAAATCCTTTTTTTTTAAAGATTTATTTATTTATTTCTCTCCCCTCCCCTCCCCACCCCGGTTGTCTGTTCTCTGTGTCTATTTGCTGCGTGTTCTTCTTTGTCCACTTCTGTTGTTGTCAGCGGCATGGGAATCTGTGTTTCTTTTTGTTGTGTCATCTTGTTGATGTCAGCTCTCCATGTGTGCGGCACCATTCCTGGGCAGGCTGCACTTTCTTTCACACTGGGTGGCTCTCCTTATGGGGTGTGCTCCTTGCACATGGGGCTTCCCTACGTGGGGACACCCCTGAGTGGCAGGGCACTCCTTGCATGCATCAGCTCTGCATGTGGGCCAGCTCCACACAGGTCAAGGAGGCCCGGGGTTTGAACCGCAGACCTCCCATGTGGTAGATGGATGCCCGAACCACTGGGCCCAGTCTGCCGTCCCCTAGTTGCTTTTCCAGTTAGTGACTGGTAGTAATCCCTTGGCGCTAGGGAGGTTCATCCCCAGGAGTCATGTCCCACATTGGGCGGAAGGTACTGCATTTACATACTGAGTTTGGCTTAGAGAGTGGCCACATTTGAGCAACATGGAGGCTCTCAGGAGGTAACTCTTAGGCACCCTACAGCTCTAGACCTAGTTCATTTTTCAGGCACACAGGCTCCTAAGCATAGTCATCAGTATCAAGGGCTCACTATTGGACCATCCTTCCTTGTTGATCTTTGCCATTGCACTTGGGGGATTATTGTTGTTCCATTGGGGAATGTGACAGAGCTCCCCTGGGTGGGAAGTCAGCACTCCCTCAGTTGACGTTTGTAACTGTAACTACTATAAAAATACCCAACATATATCCTAACATATTTATGTTCCCTATATACATGCCCTGGAGAAATACCCGCCACCCATGTGTCCCCCATCAATAACACCCCACACCAGAGTTCTTCCCCTGCCATAGCTGAAGCTCTCCATGGTCCAAAACTTCTTCAACAATGAATCCTAATATATTTTGAAATTCAATTAATAGGAAACTGAAATACAGTGATGGGTTTAAAATTTAGAAATAGAATACATAGTAATTTAGAAATACTAAAATAAAGTAAAAGTAAATTGATGTATTAATAAAATGAAAAATATTATAAAGCTTTGTTTCTAACGTTTTGCCTTTCATCACTGTAATAGGTGTTGCCCTGTATGTACAGTGGCAAGGCACTTTCATTTCCTCCTCCATGCCTACATCTTTTTTTTTCTTCTAATTTTTAATTTTGTCTTCAAAAAAGTTTTAGATCACAATAATTCACATACACAATATAGCGGACGCCCAGTTATCCAACATCAAACCCTTTTTCCTTTTCCCCAGCAATGATCTCTTTACATGTTCATGTTTTATTTGCTGCAGCTGATGTACAAATTTTGAAACATAGCTATCAAACATGGCTCCATTTTCGTTTACACTATTGTTTATATTTTAGACAGTACAGATTTCTAAATTTTTAGTTTCCTTATGTTTTACATTATAGTTTACATTTTAGTTTATAGACTTTTATACACTTTAGATGTAAGTTGATATGTCCATCTTTGAATGATCTTGTGGGGCACAGACATATCTAGATTTTAAATTTTATATTATGAACAATTCTGCAATGAACATTCTTGTAGGTAAATCTTTTCTGACATCATTAATTATCACAGGATAAATTCTTTGAAATGGAATTGCTCAGAATGCACACTGTTTAGGGCTTATGATGAAAAATATTGTTAAGCTGCCTGTCAGCAAGATTGTGCCAAGTTTAACTCCCAAAGCAATGAGAGGCAGAGCCTCTTCACCCAGCCACTGGCCAAATCTGGGCATTATCTTTTATAAGTAACTGTACAACATGGCTCCTGGTTTAAACTGGGGTTTCTTTTATTTATATATCAGGTTAAACTTATTAGACTAATTTTATTGGAAATGTATACTCACCTTTTGTGAGTTTGGGGCCACAAATGTTTAGATGACAAAAAGAAAAATGAAAGAAGATAAAATTTGAAGATTTAAAATCCAGCAAAATGTAATTCTGCTTTGCATAATAAACAGACATAAGAGGGAAAGAAGGAAGTCTTGTTCAGAGTTTAAGCCTAAGGTCATTTGTGAACTTATCTCTTACTCTGCATCTACAAAAGATCACATCATCATTTTGTAAAATGCCTGTCAAATTTTGGCTATGTCTATTTTCTACAGAGCTGAATGCTAAAATCAATAGAAATGTTACAGCATTCATGCCGCCTTTAGAAGGGTTAGACAGACTCATGCCCACAACATTCAAAGCCATTTCTGTTTAGAATCTTGGGAAGGAACCTGTTCCAAACTTCCAGAATCACAGCTGGCAGGCTATAATTTAGAGTTGCATACAGGATAATGTGTATTAGTCCATTACTAAGCTGTAAGTTGACACCTACCTTTGGAATTGCTTTCTCAGAGGAAATGTTGAAGACCCGATGCCTCAATCATTTCCAACAGGGTTGGGAAAAACATTCAGACAACCCATTAGATCCTTTCATCTCACATTTTGATGATTTTCATCAAAAGGGAGGTGGAAAGGGGGTGATTAGACGCAAATTTTCACTCTGATGAAAATCCAAACATGTATTTTTAAGCTCAAGACATTGATAACATATTGGCAAGTTCTTGTCCCCACTTATGTGTTCCATACCAGGCATCCAGAATATCCTAACGGTAATGAACATGTTCTGAGAGGGGATGGTGAGAAGATACTAAAGCAAATATTGCAATCTATATTTTGACAAGCAAAGGACATTTGCGTGTATACCAAAAGAAACCTTAAATCACTAAGGATCAGGTTTGAAATTTTCAGTTTTCAAAGTCTATGCCACACTGTATTCTTATTGCACGATCAGAAGGTTGTTCCTTGGTGATGCACAGGAGTCTGCAGTGCTTACACTGGTTTGGCTAAGGTCACATACACTCAGCTCTGTGTCCATATGGATAAGCTCGCTTTAGAATAGGTCAAAGTCATAGGCTCCATCCCTGCCATGCAGTCTAGGTTCCTTCTGCTGCACATCAGAGTAGGCCTATGCTTTGACCTTGGAAGAGTTGGGGAATTGTTTGACGTGAGGAATGGTCTCCCTGTTTTATATGGGAATGAATTAGGTTTCTCGGGTGTACACTTAGTTCTATGGCTCATCCACTGCAGAGCCTTTCATTTAAGGCAGATGAGGAGAAAGTGCTTGTTGACACATGACTTACATCTAACTGCTTGAAAATAATTTAATAACAACAGCTAATACTTATTTGGCGCTTATTCTGTGCCAGGTACTCTTCTAAGTTCTTGACATATGCTAACCTTATGAGGAAGGTTCTATTAATATCTACATTTTTCAAATGAAAAAACTGATAGAGAGGTTGACTTGTCCAAGGTCACGTCACAAAAAACGTTGAGCCAGGATTCAAACCCACATACTCTGGCTCCAGAGACCACAAGCTGAACCGCTGTGTCACAGTAGCTTTCTACATCTGACTAGCCCCAAGCTTTGCCTCTGAACAAACAAAACTTGTTCTAAAGCCAAGCCTCCCATCAAAACTAGCTGAAATTTAATGAATACCAAATAGAAGAATCAGGCGCTTTTCCCCTAATGGGTGACCTAATTTGTTTTCTTATTCCCCATTTTCATCAGAAGCAGAAAAATGCTGCCCACTATCTGGAACAGCACTTGCCAACAGAAATAGAATGCACGCAGCACATGCAATTTAAAATTTTCTAGTAGCCACATTAAAAAAGTAAAAATAAAAGGTGAAGTTACTTTTAATGAGGCAGTTTATTTAATTCAAAATATCCAAAATATTATAATTTTAACATGTAATCAATATAAAAATTAAGATCATTTCCTCTTTTTCATAGCAAGTCTTCAAAATCCAGTATATATTTTATACTTACAGTACAGTGCATCTCAACCTGGATTAGCCACATTTCATGTGCTTGATAGCCTCAAGTGCCTAGTGGCACAGGTTTAGAGATTAAAATGTGGATCAGGACTACCAAAGTAATATAAGGACAATTCAAGTTGCAAAATGCAGAGAATAGTATCTCATGACCGCTATGTTCCCTTCATAAACCCACAATGCAAAGGAACACGGGAGACGCCTGGTAAATCAGTCAATGCCCACAAGTGCTTTCCAACAAACTTGATGACATCACATTCCAAGGGGAAAATTGCTCTCCATAGTAGTCCCAAAAAGCAAAGCAGTGAGCAGCTTTTCTTTTCCCTTTGTAAACAACATATTTGAAAAGAGATGCCCAATGTGAAGAATAAACAAAATTGTTCCTATGCTTTGCTGTCAATTCCTGATAGCCATCATGTCAATATTAAGTTCCTGTAAGACACTTATGAATGGCCCAAATTTTAAAAATGTATGAATAGGTAATACTTCATTATAATCGCCCTTTCACTCAAATGCCATTTGCCAAATGAATATATATAATTTCCAAATGTGTGCATCTTGTTCAAAGCAATGAAAAGAATGATGAACAGATATTATGGAGGGTTTAAATTACTTCCCCATAATGATATGCCATTGTTTTAACCGTGTAGGGCAATTTTGCAAATAAACTATAAAATGTTGCTATCCCACAAAAAGTTATTCTTCAAGTACAGTCTTCCTCAGTGTAACACAACCTATAATTTAGTAATAATAATAATAATACTTTACATGTGGATAGTACTTTATGTTTACAAAGCATGGTTTACACTGTCTCATTAAGCTTCATAAGAAACTTTGTGGGCACAGAAAACAAAATAAGCAAAACACACTGGCTTTTCACCCCAACATTTTACGTCCTCTGGGCACATGACTATTTACTAGGTCAACATAGTGAGGACTTTTTTTTTTTTTAATGACTATCAGTTAATCTTTCAGGTTGTTTCATAGATGATATTCGAATAGTCATTTAGTTTTCACTCTGAATAAGTCACAGTTCTTATCCTTTTCATTCCTGATCAAATAAATTCTACTAGCCAAAAAATTCCCTTATTCAGTTAATCCTCGGACAAAATAGTAAGTTTCAGGTTTTGACCCAATGACTGACATACCATTTAAATCACTTCATACCTGGTGTGGGAAGAGCTGTTTGCTTAATCAAGTAAATATATATGAAAATAAAAGGTTCTCATAGAAATGAAAACTTTGAAGCCAAAGGACTGACTTTAGATTTTAAGAAAAGTTGGTTAAGATAATGGGATTGGGAGAGAGGATTGTTGAGAAGAAGAAAGGGCTGGAATAGGAGTCTTCTGAAGTAAGACTGCTTAAACCAGAGAGCTTAATTCATCTAATTTCCATTTTGTTTCAAAACCCAAAAGTCAAGAAGGCAAGCTGGAGGAACATGCTTGTGCATGGAGTGAAAAAATATACCATTTGGCTAATTATATATCTGCTACATATGCCCCAGCTCACCATCTTGTACATAAATGCATGGGGGAAATCTGGGTATCATAAAAATAGCCCTTCTGCCCAAACAAGGAAATAGGAAGGAATGAGAAGAAGGACCAGAACTCCATGTGTGGCTTTTACTTTCTCTTACTGTAAATGCCACACATGGAGTACAGCAAGAACGGCAAACCAAGTGAAATAGGTTTTGGTTTCCTTAGTTAAACAGCTCAATATAGTTGAAAGGTCTTTCTTGCCAAAGCAAGCTAACCAGTCAGTCCTTCTCCAAAGAGTTTTTTTGCTTTCTGTGTCTTATAGGAGTCTAAAGGCTATTCACTTTGGAGTAACATTTGAAATACATTTCAAGACATTGGAACATGTTTAAGGAGGTTTGTGAATTACTGAAACCACCTTTCAAACCACTGATATTAAAGAAGAAATGAAAAATATTCTGAAGAAAAATTTGATTTGCCATTTGATTTGAATGAAGATTAAAAATATAACATAGCAGCTGTTCGATTTTGTCATTGAAATGCCAGTTTCATATTTTTTAATTGCCGTTGATGAAATTAAGTTTTGTCTTCTTAATGATTAAACATGGGAAAATTCAAGTGGGTTCTAGTTAAGAATTTAAATTACTGTGCATGTTTAAACGAAGTAAAATCTACTGGGACACTATTTTATCTCTGGGCTAGATACAATACACAGTAATTGCACAAAATGCTTGCTCACTCTCAGTTCTTTCGAAGTGACTAAAATATCCCTTCAAAGAATAAGATAGCAAGTATTTACTGGGTTGAGGCAAAGGACACTGGGATCTCACTGCTCACAACCGTATTGCAACAGGAGTTGTTTTAGAGAGGGCAAATGGTATATTCATCATTGGTGGTTGTGTGATAGTTTCAGGAGCCACTGGTCAGTCAACACTATTGTAAATATGTTGTACATTCAATTCCCAGGATTTCATTTTGGAAGATGACCAGGGTGTTTGCAGACAGGAGAACAACCAGGGAACTCACTGGCTCCTCAAAGACCCCCAGATCACACAAGGTTTTCGATGATGAAGCCCAGACCACATGTTTCTTACTCTAGGCAGAAAAATCTGTCTCCAACTGTAGCTGAACGCTGAAATGGAAAAAGTGAACGTCTTTAGGCTTGGTCTGACATGACCACAAAGGAAATAATGGATGTGAAAGCGGAGCCTTGGGCCTCACACAAAGGGCTCTCCCAGAAAATGTCTCCTTCCCATATAGATGCATGACATGTTTAGGGATTTGTGATAATTCTGAACTTTTACCATCACAATAGCACACTATTTATACTTAGGAAATAAAGAAGCCTCAAAAAATCTTAATAGTTTATCAATATCCATGATACATTTTTACATCTCTTATAAAAGTTACTATTTTGGGCTGAAAAATGCATTACATGATCTTAAAGGCAACATAATCTTACTCTCTTTTAAAAGCACTATATGTATTAATGCAAGAAAATGTAATGTCATTTTGATAAAGACTATAATGAATTTAATTGTATAAGTGTAGCTATCATATTAGTAGGCATTGTGCATGGAGAGAGAGAGGGCCTTTTGATCATTATTTCTATATCAGTCACTGGAAATTTTATAATTCTTGACTGAATGCTAAAGTGGCCACTTGCCATTGAGTTACTTGGAGTATCCTGCTCCACGGGTGGTCATAGCAGTCCTAAAAACAGGGAGCGAACTTTCTTATACCTTGGATCCCTAATAAACACCTTCGGTAAAGTAGATCATTGAGTCTATTTATAAGCAAAGGTAATCATGATATTTATAGCTCTACAAATGACACCTTTAACAATAATAAATATATAAAACATCAAATGAAAATCCAAATTAAAGTCATCTCTTAAAAATCAACCAAGAGGTAGGAAAATAATTATATTGAGATGCAGGGCCAACAAGTCATAACAAATACTTCTTTTTAAAAATAACTTTTTATTTTAGATTTTTAGATTTGGATTTTCAGAGAAAGCACAAAAATAGTACAGTTCACGCATACCCTGTACCCAGTTTCCCCTATTGCTAACATATTATATGATACAGGTGAGATGAAACATTTGTCACAACTAATGAACCAATACATTATTATTAACTAAAGCCCATACTTGATTTGCATTTCCTTGGTTTTTATCTAATGCCTTTTCCCTGTCCCAGGACCCCATTCAGGCTATCACATTACTTATTTTAAAAAAAGATTTTATTTATTTATTACCCTCCCATACCACTTGCGCTGTCTACTCTCTGTGTCCATTTGCTGTGTATTCTTCCGTGTCTGCTTGTCTTCTCATCTTCTATTTAGGAGGCACTGGGAACTGATCCTGGGACTTTCAACATGGGAGAGAGGCACTCAATCACTTGAGCAATCTCAGCTCCCTGGTTTTGTTGTGTCTCTCATTGTCTTTCCTCTGTGTCTCTTTTTTGTTGTGTCAGGTCGCCCTTCACATTACTTTTATTCATCATGCCTTCTTTGGCTCCTCTAGACAGTGACAATTTCTCTGACTTCCCTTGGTTTTGAAGACTGACAGTTCTGAAGAGTATTAGTCAGGTGTTTTGTAGGGCTCTCAATTGGAGTTTGCCTGATGTTTTTCTCATGATTAGATGGAGTTACAGATTTTGGGGGAGAAGACCACAAAAGTAAAGTGCCACTCACATCTCATCATGTCTCCTCATCAAGGGTATATATTATAGCGACATGACTTACCACTGTTGATATTGACCAGGGCCATCCAGCTGAGGTAGTATTTATCAGGATTCTCCACTGTAAAGTTGTTCTCCCTCTCCCACGTTCCACACCTTAATCTTTGGAAGGAGTCTTATGCACCACTCACACTTAAGGAGGTGGCAGTGACTATGGGCCACCTCCTTGAAAGGGCAGTATCTACACAAATTATTTGAGATTTATCTGCTGGAGAGAATTGTCAGCTTTCTCCATTTATTTGTTCACTTAATCATTTATTTATATCAGTATGGATTCATAGATAGTTATCTTATATTTTGAGTTATAACCCACTGCTACATTATTTATTTTGCTGTTCCACTTATTCCAGCTCCCCCTTGGGGTTTTTCTTTTCAGTTGACTCATAAAGATTACTTTTCAAAAAGATAACTACAACTTTTCTGATTTTACTTAATGTTTTTCCCTAAATTATATATGAAATGAGCACGTCAATGTTCATGTTTGTATTGAACCATTTATATAAAAAACAGATTCTTAAATTTGGTATGTGATGGGTCACATGGAGAGGGCATTGAGCTGAGTTCTTTCCTCAGTCAGCAGACAACTGAGTACTAGGCTAGGGTCCAACTGTTCCTCAGAATGGAGACGATGGCCTGGTCCAGCTTTTCTGGTACACTATAGCAATGTTTTCTCTTTTACTTTATTTTACATGTTTTCCTATGAAGTGTTGGCTATGAAAAGAAGCTGCTTTTTAAATCTTTACACACATGAAACTAAAAATCAAATGTAATAAACCCTGTATTTGTAAAATTAACCTATATTTGTGAAAATAGAATAGAAATCATATGACATTTGCAGCTGAAATTAGCACGGCATATTTCTAACTACCTAGCCCAAGACTAGTTTTCCCTCACTTTGAAAATGCCTTAGATAAGTGACATTGGGTCAATAATCAAATACCGTGTCTAGATATTGTTTTAGTTCTTTGTTACAGTGCAACTTATAATAAAAATATTACTTAGCTATTTTGTTACAATTCATTGCTAATTTACAAGAGGGCATAAACTTATATAAATATGGGAGAAAATATATCAAGATTCTGAGTTTAATACTAAGTTAAAAATCAGCATATGCAGGAATAACAACTTCTTCCATGTCCCTTTGCTCTTGCTTTCAACAGCCAGAGTAAAAGAGTATATAAAACTGATGAGCAGCACTCTTCGCATCTCACAGGATTTAAGTTCTGATACATTGTCTATTAAAATGGAAAAGGTCTGAATTCTAAGAAGTCCCTACAATGTCTTGGAGAAATATGAAATGTCAGAAGAAAATGTTGATGATACTTGTTTAAAGGGAAAAACAGGAAATGGGGGTGTCTGCACAATAAATAATTTTAAAAGAAATAAGTGATAAAAGGAGACTGGAGAAGAAAAGTCAGCTCTACCTAAATTTCCCCCTTAAGGCCTCAGCAACCTTCTATTCACCTCTAGGAAGTTAGTCATTCTTTTTCCTGAGGAATTTCTTCAGCCTGATAGCTTCTAAAGGTGCCAACAGCAACAAACCATGACAAAAAAAGTCAACTGCTCAAACACACACAACCTTGCTCTCTCGTTTCTCCTTCCATGCCTTCACGACTTCCCTCATGAGTCAGAAGCTGTTGTGCTACCACCAGGAAGTATGAAACAGCCGAGCCCTCCTTCCTAGGTTAGTACAGGGGAGATGAGGACAAAGGGAAAGGAAATACCCAAGAGAAAATGTAAAACTCACAGCAAAAATTAAAATAGAATACCAAAATAAAAAATCAGAAGACGATTACCAGTGAACATTTTAAACCTGAGGGAGAGAGGGTTTATAACATGGCCTACAAGGTGTGAGAAGCATAAAGAAGACGTGGCTGGTGAAAAATTAATGTTTGATGACCTCTCCCTGGGAATCAAATTAAATTAATTAATCTGGAAACAGAAAAGTAAGGCTTTTCTTGTTCCGTCTAATTTGAAGAAAGGGAAATGGAGGCAGAAAAGCCAGCTGACCTCCTGAAGGCCACCCAGAGAGCCTCTTGGGCCTCAGCGTCTCTTTAAAATAAAGGTTTACTTTAGATACTCAAATAGGCATTTTAATACATTGCTCCAATCCAAAACCTCAACCACTGCTCCCCATGTTTACAGTTCAGGATTATACAAATTTCCCTTGGTCCTCCGAGGCCTCCTCTAAAACCCTTGATTGATGCTCTCCTGCAGCCCCAGGCTAAGGGGCAGAACGCTTCACGGAGCACACAGCCGTTAGCTAATGGAAGACATTTTTCATTCTGCGGAAGGACAGATGACTCCAGTCTGCTCCACAGCCAGCCAAAAGTGGCACCTACCAGCTAGGAAGGACGGCAAGTGCCCAGTACCCACACGGTGGAGAAAAAAACACATTAAGCAATTTCTGGATTCATCAGGAACTTTATCAGGATGCTTCTGGCACTGACCAGCACCACCATAAAGGTGAAGAGCAAACAAGGTTACCATGGTATTTTTTTATATTTCCCACCATGTCCTAAACGACCTGTAAATGCTCCTGGGTAGATGGAGGCATGGGGGAGTTCTGCAGAAGATACCTACGTAAGTGGTGGAGGTTCCAGAACACCTGAGGAGGAAGTCTTTGGGGATAGCATTTTATTTGGAAGGGGCCTGGGAGAGAATTGACTAGAGATTTTGACTTGTAACTGGGTTTGCTTAGCAGTTTATAAAATATTGAGGTAGTTCACATCAAAGTGTGAAGGTGCTAATGGAGATGTAAAGCTTCCTTCTCAGATCACTTCCTGGCATCGCCATTGTAGGGAAGGAAACTGCCTGCATGAGAAAAGTGATTACTTTTGAGTTCATAAGATCATGCCCACCTCCCCCTTACTTTTCACCCACCAAAGCCACCAGCACCCCTGCCCCATTCCACGGCTGAGGTGGCCAACGGTGCACAGATGTTTTCTCATCATCACACCAGGTCAGGGGATAAACTGGCAAGGCCGGTTGGAAAGGAAAAGTGTAAACAGGTTTTTATTTTCCCCTTCTTTTGGCTCTCCGTGAATAGAACTTTCACATAAGAACCTCAAGCTGATGGAAAAATTAGATAATCATACCCGGTTGCCCAAAACTACCATACTCATCCTTACTGCGGGTCAGTTAAGGGCTCTGCAGATGTGTGAAAAAACCAACTGCCCGTTTTAGGGATGGCTTTGGGGAGTCAAGGTGGCAAAAGACATAAAAAAACAATTTTGACGAATTAAGACAGCTTTCTTTTTCTGATTGTTTTGACCGAATAAAAATATTTTCTATGTATGTTTTTTAGAAGTGCCCAAATCAGGCAGAGAGCAGTTTCCTAAAAAGTAAATCAACAGCACCCTCTACTGGCTGTTCTTCTGTAGTATGCAGGTTCTAAAATAGGGCAAACCAATGGTGATTTTCAGAGACCTAGAAAAACCTTCAAAGGGAAGGTTGTATTTGTCAAGGAAAGTTATCAATACTCCACCTGCTAAAGGTTGATAGAGGAAACAGTTCCCATAACTATTAGTAGTTGTTTATAAATGTTAAGGTAAGCACTATCTCAGGATGTATATAAACTAGGTTTTATTTGGACAATATGAAAATACAATGGAGAATGACTTATTTCTAATGGAATACAAATGTCCACTGATCATTTTATCATTTTTATAAATAAACACACTCAAATATTAAACAAAATTTCTCATTTAGAGGAAACTGCACAAATAAACACATAGTGATATTTCTGAAAATCACATAATTTAGGCCAGTTTTTCCACTCACATCCAAGCTCGGCTTACATACTCCAGTTTCAAATTTAAGGCAAAGAAACGTTTGCCAATCAAAGGCTTTTATTGGCAATGGAAAACAAGGTCCCAAAGCCCACAGCTAACTGACTTTATATGGGAAATATTTGATTTTGAAAAATGATTTTATACTTGAAAAGATAATATTTAGTTAGAATCATTTCCATCTGTGGCTAGTTTCTTTTAAATGAATATTTTAAATACAGGCACCCATATGACTTCTAAATGTTCTTTGTTTGGCAGTTCAGACTCAATGTTACAGTATTGAGTAGACATTCCTAGAGACAAATTAGTTCTCAAAACTTCTCAAGTCCAGATTCTTAGAGTAGGAAAACTGGTTATTTACTTGAAGGCAAATCAGTCTCCTTTCATTTTGGTGAGCTCACTGTTTTTCTTGTTAAACAGATACTACTTAATCGACTACCGACCAGAGTTCAATTTCTCTGCCTGTGAACTGGAATCAGGAACCCTTTTTATTGACATATCCCAGCTTAAACAGAAGAAATACTCTAAGCTAACAGAAAAATACAAGTGGAATATTCTTGCTTTGCTAATGTGGGGTTTTTATTATATATACAATTTTAGCCCTTTAAAGTGAAATTATCTAATTGAATTTCATTGACAAGGAGGAATTCTATTCTATGAATTTAAGAATTTTACTTGACTAAAATTTGCCACAGAATCCTGTACATAGTGTGCACACAAGGAAATACGTTAAATATTTTAAATATTTCTTACACATGTAGATTCAGGTAATTTTACAGTTTTAAAGGAACAGGAGAGTCATTTGGCCTAACCCTTTTACATCAGACCATGGCTTTTCTTAGTATCCAATAAATTGCTTAGAAAAACATCTTTTTCAGAAGTGCTCTAGAAATAAAACACAGACTTTAATGCTTTGGATTCATAAAATACAAAGCAAATAGAAAAATGAAAGCTTTGGAGACAGACCTTCAATCAAGATCCAGCACTACATCTCTTTATAGCCATGGGACATAGTGCACGTTAGTTAAACCTTTCTGGGCCTTGACTTCCTGATCTGTAAATAATGTTCAGGGTTGCTGTACTGGAGATAATATGGGCAAAGCTTTTAGCATGTAAGTGTTCGATAAATGAAAGCTATTACTACATTTGCTATTATTATGTGTTGATCCTTCTTGACCTTCTTTGTGACTATATACAAATGTCATAATTTCTGAATTCCAGGAAGAGCTTAATTATCTAAGAAGAAGGAAATGATAGCACATGAAGCATAGTTCATTCACATGGTTTATTTAAGATCTAACTGAAGTAATGCATTTCAGGGCCAAACAATGTATCTTGAAGGGTGCAGAGTGGAAAACAAAATGCTGCAAGATTTCACCACTGCAAAAACCTCCCTTTGATTAAAAAGAAAACAAGTGAGTCAATTTAAAAGAAGCACTCGAGCGATTGCACTTGCTCGGCTTCCTTTTAAGGATATGATTACCGAACATTTTTCTACTCAAGCAAGACTGCTACAGGCACAGACCCCAAGACCTGTGCCACAGGTGGTCATGGCAGGAGCCCAGGGGACAGGATACAGAGCAGATCTCATAAGGAATTTAAGGAAAGCTTGAATTAGTGCAAATGCTAATTCCTCAAAAGCAGACTTCATTCTCAAATTGCATACCAGCAGAGCCACTAATAAGTTATTAGGTACCTTCATTTTGAAATGCTTGTCCAACATTAACTAATTTTCAAAGAGATAATTATCATTCTCATCTTGCAGATGGGGAAATAAAGCAGGGTGATCCTCACATTTAAAAAGGAACATTATTTCATATTATGACTAACATCATATTCAGTTACTAATTTTACTAAAGGGCAAAAATATTCTCTCCACATAGAAAAATGATAGGACTGACCCAGAGTGGGTAAGGTGTGTTTTGAATTTTTGAAAAATGATGTACTCCATTCCTTAATTCACAACCCACAAAAAGGATCTGAAGCAACTCACAAAAATAACTGTAACATAAAAGGATAAAAAAAATCGAGAAGTTCTGATGAAGGGATATAAAGCCAACCCTATCCTATTCAGCTGCTGGAAGTGACTCAAAGCCTCCTAGTAGGTAAAGGAAATGAGAACATGATTCATGGTGGCCATATGCTAAGATGTGCTCCAAGTTGTTTTGTCCTGGAGTGACAGGCTGGGGTGCCATCCAGGCTTTCTTGCCTGGCATTTCCAGTAACCTATCAACCCAATTCCTGTCTGCACTAATATAAGCAGTTTTGGCCATGAAAGAGGTCAAAGCTCAAAGTCTCACAAGAGGAACAAAAGTATGATTCTGCCCAAGGTCAGAGTTTTTCAACTGGTGTGACTCCCAGTGGGTTACAAGTGTGACGTGAGTGACTGATATCCTCAGCCCTGGGATGAGGACAGGGGTGCCCCCTTCTTTTATCCCAGGATACCACATAAAGACTATCATTGTGATGTGAAAAAGACTGGGAGGCACAACTCTAGACAACTGAATTCATAAATCACGGCTTTACTAGCAAGTTGATTGAAAATCCAACTCAAAATGGTGAAGATGCCATTTTCTTAATTCTATGCGTTATTTATGCCCCACTCTTTTTTATATGTTTGGCAACCCCTGTGAAGCTCATTTTCACTACCTAAATTTACTCCCTTTCAAGTTCTCACATCATAACTATTTTATACTTGGGGGCAAGGATCAGTTTATGGAATAAGGTTCAAGGCTCAACTTTATTTCAAGAGGACACACAAATAAAATTCATCTATGAATCTGAAAGGTACAACCATATTAACATCTGTTTTTTTCCCACCCAAGATGGAACTGGGAAGCAAGCTCTGGCTCCTAAATACTGATGCATATCATGAAAGAAAACTAGCTTGCCTTAAGCAAACAAACCAAATGAAAACATCTACATAAAAATATTGACACATTATCTTTGCCAATCAAGGTGGAGCATCAGTCAAAGGAATTTAATTAGCTTTCTGTTCTACTGACTTGCAAAAAATGGGTTCTCATTTCAGGAGCATGGCTGTTTCCAAGGATGCATGAAACCAACTCACTGCCACAATACTAATGCACAGGATGTCCTACTTAGGCTGCCCCCCACAGATCTCCTGCCCTTAGGGAGACACTCCAGCTGTTTAGACGCTGATCAAAGGCAGAGGAAGGACCACAGCTGTGGGCCGTTAGCCTCTCATCTGAGCTGATGCCAACGGGGCTCTAGAAATGGATAAGCCTGCGTCTCCCGCCCCTGCCTCCAAAGCTGGCTGAAACATTGCCTCACATTGGCCCAAAAATAAGGGTGAGACCGCATGGTTGGTTAGGACAGTTCCTTCTCCATTTCTAGGGAGCTTCCTCCATGGAGTTTCTTCTGATGGGAGACACTTCATGGGAGCAGGTCAGGATGACTCCCATTTTCAATTAAGCACTCCTTGAGTCAATGCAAACCAAAGGAGTGGAAAGAAGTACACTCTAACCTGGGCCACATGCACGGCACACCCTGAGCAGCAGGGATTCACTGTCACTCAGAGGAAAATGTCCTCAAGCTATGGAGTACAAAATAAACCAGGACAACTCCTCCCTCCAGAACTGTCTTTCCTTTCCTTTTTCAGAAATGAGGAGCCTTAAAAACAGTTTCAATTACACGTCCACAGAAGTGGGTATGGGGGGGTTTCCTCCTGGAGATGAGGGGCATTGTTTATATGAGACTGATGTGTTACCTACTGCGCTAACGAGGCACCTTCATTGTTTATAATCTATGTTTTCTTGCAGATAATTTATTGCGCTGGCCTTGAAGCATTTGCTCCTTTCCTGCCTAGTTTACTGAACTGGTAGCATAGCCATGATTTCCTTTAGAGTCGTGGTTCTCAAAATGAAGTCGCCAGGCCAGCAACATCAGCATCACCTGGGAACTCATTACATGTGCAAATTCTCAGGTCTCACTCCACACCCACTGAATTAGAAACTGTCAAAAATAATCTAGTTTGAACAAACCCTCCCGGCGATGCTGATGTACACTAAATTTTGCTGTAGAGGATACTATTTTCTGCTTCCCTAGCTGGTTCAACCATTTCCTAAAGCTAAGCTCAGGCTTCTCATCCTTCATGAGCTCGTTTCCAATCAGTCACCCTGTACCATGGAATAATGCCAAGTATTGTTTCTGCCATCCTTGCTTTCCTTCCTCTCACCTCTCGTCTGCATCCTTGATACTTGATAGACTGCGTACCAGGATGGCCTCAGCACCAGCATACCTCTCTGGGGTGTCCCCACTGGCCCCACTCCATTATCTGTCTTATTTCAGGCTGTGTACACCTTCCTCTCTGGATCTGACTTTTCCTTGTCATTATGACTTACCTTCTGGCATCAGGTCACTTTGCTCTGCTAACAAGTTCTAACCTCTTGATCTCTGTCAGGTTTTGCTGGCTTCAAGATGCCTGCACTGTCCTAATTTTTAATGACTTGGAATTATTAGGCCTTGTTTGCCTGCTTTTTATACTTTGTCTGGCACCCATTGTTCTAGCTGATATCTGAGATTCCAGACCAGCTGCACCCACACTTAGGTGAGCTTCTCTTCTGAATCCTACCAAGCTAACCTCCTGTCTTACTTTACTAGGCTGCTAAGGCAAGTAGCACACAATGGATTGGCTTAACAATTGGAATTTATTGCCTTAGGGTTTCAAATGCTTGAAGGCTTACTTCCTCCTAGGATTGTCCGCCTCTGGGGGGCTGGCAATCTTTGGGTTCCTTGGCTTTCCTACCAAATGGTGCTGTCCTCTCCTTTCTCCTCCAGGTTCCCAATATTTCAGGCTCCAGCTCCTCCCCAGTGCCTTCTCTGACTTTTGCTTATAAAGGACTCCAGTAATTCAGAATAAGGCTCACCCTCATTCAGCTGGGTCACAACTTAACTAAAAGTAACATCTTCTGAAGGTCCTATTTACAATGGTTTCAAACCCACAGGAATGCAGATCAAGATTAAGAATATGCTTTTTTTCTGGGGTACATAGCTCAATCTACCACATCTCCTAAAAGAGTCATGGCCCCTCTCACTTCCCATTTTAAAAGATTCCAAATCTTTAAAATGACAGCAATAGCAATTTTGAAGATGATGATGAACATCATAATACTCAAAATTTATTATGTGTTAATCATGTGCAGCAGTGAGTTACACACATTACCTTATTTAAGTCTCAAAACAATCCTGTGAGGAAGGTGCTATTGTTACTTCCATTTTTTATTGCTGAGGAATCTGGAAGCTTTTCCAAGTTCATGGAGCAGTAGAGCTGGCACTTGTATCCAGATCTCTAACTTATAAGTGTCCAAACTCCCAATAATGATCCCTATTCTTCCAAATGCCTTGATAAGGCATCCAAAGTACCACATACCTGGATTTCCAACTATTAATTTATGGGAATGCTCTGATCTATTTACTAACCCCAATATACCTGCCCCCAAACCATTCGCTGCTAGTGCCAGGCCCTCTGCCTGGGATGCCTTCTCCTTCCCCTGAGCCTCTCTAAATCTTAACCCATGCCTCAGAACCCAGCTGAAATTTTACTTCCATGGATGAATGACCTATCTAGATCATAGATGCCTGGACAGAGGGCTGTCAGATAACAGAAAACACAAAATACATGGTTACTAGACACAGAAGTCCTGACTGCCAGTTAATCTGGACATAGAGGGCAAAATGGACAGGGTAGCGGGAGAGCAGGAATCTGTTTAGGAAGTTGTACTATTTCAGGAGTGATGCAATAATGGCTAGAGTTCAGGTATTGGTTCTGGAAGTGCCCTGAAACGTTCAGGAGCAAAAAACCTGGGAAGAAGGTAGTCACAGTCCTTATGATAGACTAAATATTGGGTGAAAATGGAAGGAGGGAGGAAAATTCTGTGTCCTCTCATTTTGATAGGTCTGTACAAGCAAGGAGGAAAGCTTTCATGCTTACAGAATCCTTACTGGAGTGACAAGGTAGGAATGTGGCAAGAAAAACAGGCCAGAGAGAATCTTGTAGGGATCTAACGGCACAGAGTGTGCTCTGTAAACAGCCTCTTGATCCTGGTTCCACTTCCAAATTGCACTTGACCCTACAAGCACAATCCAAAATCATTTGTTAAAGAATTGCCTGAGCATTTAGTGACTAATGTTATGGAATGTGACTATTTCACAGAAATAATCTATGATATTATTTGTCATGGCTGACACGAAGTACATGTGCACTTTTCTAATCCTTAATTAGTTGATTAATAAATACATTGACAACTTACTCTGTGCAAAGCAGTGGAATGAGTGCAGGGTATAAAGTGGTGAATAAAACTGAAAGGGTCCCCCATTGGGTCCAGGTGCCAATCCCTGGAGTCTGAATATGTCGTATTGTATGGCAAGGGAGAATTACAGTTGAAGATGGAATTAAGGCTGCTAATCAGTTAACCATAAAATCAAGAGGTTATCCTGGATTATCTGGTGGACCCAATATAACCATAATAGTCCTTTAAAAGAGAAAGGGAGGCAAAAGAGTCTGTGATAGAGTGATGGGATGTAAGAAAGACTCTCCAGCCATTGTGGACTATGAAGAATGAAGGGGGAGTTGTAAGCAATGAAATGTGGTGGCCTCTAGAAGCTGGATAAAGCAAGAAAAGGGATTCATCCCCAGAGCCAGCGGAAAGGAACAGAGTCCTGCCAACACCTTGAGTTTAGCTCAGCGAGCCCACCTTGGACTTCTGACCTTGAGAACTGTACGATAAAAGATTTGTGTTATTTTAAGCCACCGAAAGCATCGTAATTTGTTAGAACAGCCATAAAAAACTAAAATAGTCCATCATGGAGCTAGTAATCTACTTGGGAAGACAGACACAAACTAATAAACCCACAATAAAGATATGATTAAAAAATTGTGGCACAGCAGAGCAGGTGTAGCTCAGTGGTTAAGCACCTGCTTTGCATGTACGAGGTCTCAGGTTCAATCCCCAGTACCTCCTAAAAAATCATGGCACAGCCTATGAATGAACAGATCAGGGTGCTATGAGAGAGACCTTTTGAACATTGCCACACCAGGGCACAGGTGCTTGTTGGGTGAGGATGGTTGAGTGGGCCAGAGTTTCAGGTTTGCAATGGAAGATTTAAGATCAAGACAGGGAAGTGGACTTGGCCCAGTGGTTAGGGCGTCCGCCTACCACATGGGAGGTCCGCGGTTCAAACCCCCGGCCTCCTTGACCCATGTGCAGCTGGCCCATGCGCAGTGCTGATGTGCGCAAGGAGTGCCGTGCCACGCAGGGGTGTCCACCGCGTAGGGGAGCCCCACACGCAAGGAGTGCGCCCTGTAAAGGAGAGCCGCCCAGCGCAAAAGAAGGTACAGCCTGCCCAGGAATGGCGCCGCACACATGGAGAGCTGACACAGCAAGATGACACAACAGAAGGAAATGCAGATTCCTGGTGCCGCTGATGAGGATAGAAGAAGTCACAGAGGAATGCACTGCAAGTGGACACAGAGAGCAGACAACTGGAGGGCTGGGGGGTGAAGGGGAGAAAAATAAATAAAATAATAATAATAAATCTAAAAAAAAAAATCAAGACAAGTCAAGGACCTACAAACAAAGGAATTCAGGCAGCAGCAGTCTTCAGTTTACAGCCCTTGGGTGTTAGATGCAAGCCACGTATCTGAAAACCAGGAGGTGAACAGTATAAAGCAAAGTAGTGAGGGCTCTGGGGTCATGGCAGGAAGGGTCTAGAGTTCGTGAAGCTCAGGAGGAGCAAGAAGGTGGCACCTGGAGCTCATTGCTACTCTGGGACTGCATTTGCACAGAGAGGAACTGCAGCTGAGTGGAGGTTAAGCCAGCTCCAATGCGGGCTGGGAGTGAGGCAGAATATCTGGAATTATCTACAAGGTTTTCAGGTCAGTTGATTCCCCAGTGAACAAATCTGGAAACTGAGTTTGGTTGGAATTCTGACTATGAAATTGAAGGATGAAGAATATGCAGAGGCTAGATGGGGCATGGAAGGTGTCAGCACAGCTGTCGAGGGCCTGAGGAAGAGGACGTCACCCGGGGTACTGTCATCAGTTGAGCCAAGAAGAAAGCTGCATTTCTGGCCCCAGCTTAGGGAGAGAGCCATACAGCTGGGGTCATGAACAGATCCAGCCAAAGACCTTCCCCTGCCTGGGACCATTAGGAAAGCCTCAGAGAGAAGGGGAGGCAGGCCTCCATTCTGGGAACTCATGATATGCCTCCCTAGGAGGGGAGAGAAGCGAGGGCATGGATCATTCACTCCTTATACAACTATTTATTGAGCACCTGCTGGGTGGCAGGCACTGTGCTGGGTACTGGCAAGACAGACACACTCTCTGCTTTCATGGGGCTTACAGGTGAATAACCAAATAAATAAGATAATGACAGATTATAATAAATGCTATGCAAAAATAAATAGGGTTATGTGACTGAAAGTCACTAGGTGGGGGGAGGGTGGAAAGGAAGAGTGGAAGGGGCAATGTTAGCTTGAGAAGATCTAACTGAGGAGGTTACATATGAGCTGAGAGTTTAGAGATGAAAACCAGCCAGACTTTCTGAGAGGTAGGGAAAGGTGGGATAAGTGGAATATAAAGGCTGTGGGTCAGGAAGAACAGAAAAGAAACTAGCGAAAGTGGATGATAGTGAACAAGGGAGAGAGAGAAAATAAGGATAGAGAGGACAGTTTGCATCAGGTAATGAAGGGTCTTGAAGAATGTGAGCTTTGATTTGATTTGAAGGGTAAGCAGAAACCATGGGGAGTTTTAGCAGAGGGAGTGAGGTGATTCATTTATATTTTATAAAAATCACTCCAGCTTCACCCCTCCTTCTTTCTATCAGTTCCTGGTCTTTCTCCCTTTTCTGTTACTTTGTAGTCCAGTTTCCACATTCCTTTGTGTTCTGGGAGAGCAGAGAGTGAGCACGTCAATGTTTTCCACCCTGTCCTCAGCGCTCACACAATGTGGGCATATAGTAGATGCCCAATAAACATATGCTAAAAAAGGAATCAATGTATAACCAAAACTGAACATACCTTTGTTTTACTTGTTATCTGCAACAACAAGGTTCTTCCAGCCAAGGGTGTGGTTAGAAAGCAACTTCTTTAGTATTAGAGTTCTAAAAAGGTTTCAGCTGTACTTATTTTGCTGGTTCATTACTAAGCTCCTCTTCTCCTCTCCATGAACTTTTGTCCTGCCATCCTTTCCCTTTCATTTAGAATTGTTTTTAGCCCTAGCTTTTCTTTAGTATTTCCTCATTCTTAACATCCTCCCTTTTTTGTCTGTTCCAGTAACAGTCTTTTTTCTCCAGACACTGTCTGGAGAGCTATGCCCAACTCTTTAATTTTTTCCCCTGTATACCCAAAGTTCTTCCTTCAACCCCAACTCCTCCATCCCCTGGTCTTTTAGCACAGTATGTCTTCTTAAAAGTAGTCTTTTGTTCCTTTAGAGGTCAAGATCACAGTTAATAAGGCACATTTTTGATACTGACCCTTGATAATTCTGTAGGCCAGCTTTCCAGCACTGATGCACTGGGAATGCACTGTAGAAAGCTCTTCTCATAAAATAATTACCCTAGAAGACTCTTTCTAAGCCAGATGCTGGGGAGAATCACATCCAGAGAATCCTAGACTCCTGGGCTGCTCACATGCTTCATGGCCATGGATATTCTTCTGCAACTGGATATGGCAGAAAACCCCTCACACCCAAAGAGGCCAGGCTTTTGCCCTAAATCCCAAACCCTACAGAGTAGCTAGGAAACTGCTTGGGATATCAGAGAGCTGAAGAGTTGTTCAACCAGTAATAGATGACCATTGGGCACATCACTTCCTATTGAAGGAACATCCTGTACCGTTTATTTTTAATTGCTTTCTGATACAAAAAGCCTGCATTATTTTTCTCTATAACTCTTTCTGATTATGACATCAATAGTGCCTTTCAGTGCTTTTCATATATTGGATGTTTGAGAGTGTAATATAGTAGATGCTAAATATATTTATAGATTATATCCAGATGCTAAAGCTTGCTTATAGCCTGAAATATGGAGAAAATAACTTGTTAAACTAGAATTCCTCATGATATAGCTTTACAGTTGAATATTTTTATCTATTATTTTATGAAATGGCACAAAAAATTTATTCACTTATATTAAACTTCAGAAATGTTATCTGAAACACCATCTACCCACAGAGTTGTTCAGCAAGGTTAAAGGAAATATTTCCTGGTTTTCTTCCTTATATCAGATACTTTTAGACTCCTTAACTGAATTTGCCAAGATCTGCACACCATTTTGAATTCATTGAAATATACTAAGTTATAAAAAGTAAGTAAAAGTATACTAAAAATTACAATAACTTTCTTATGTCATATTTGGTGGAATTTTTTATTTGCATATTTTTAAAGATTCTTAATTCCTTTTATTTCTTGCCCCTGGTATTTTGCATATTTTGTTTTTAAAATTTTGAATTCAATTTGCCTATGCTGTTCTGATTTTCCATCTAACTGCTAATTCTGTTCATCAATATTTAATGGGTGTTGAATATGAAACTCTCTCTGGGACAAAAGAGTTGCATATGATACATTTTCAATCCTCAAGTGAACTGCATTCTAGTTCAGAATTAAAGAATTCAACAGATCAAGCACCAAACTGACTGATACAGTGATGGGGCCATCAACCTGGGTGGTGGAGTCAGGAAATCTTTATGAGGAGATGGGGTTTGGGCTTAGAGCAATGGGGGGGGGGGTTGGGATAATTAAACAGCATTCGAAGAGTGAGGAGGAGCAAGAGCACAGGCATGGGGCAGGAATGTGAACTGACTTTGTTGAAGAGAACAGACTTGCTGGAGCCAAGGGCTCACATTTGGAAGTCAGAGGAGGTGAGGCAGGCAGACTACAGAAGGCTTTGAGTGCCAGATTAATCTCCTGAAAGACAGAAAGAGCCCTGACGTTTCTCCCCAAAATGCATGGAGTCATTCTGGGAATCGTGATGGTTTACAAAAGCCTTTACTATGCGACCTTAGCTCATTTTCAGGTACTCACTTACTTGAACTTATGAGAATAATGCCCCTTAAAAGACCAAAACATAGGGCAAGCATTTGTGCTTGCATCCAAATATTTTCCACTGGTTTGCATTACCTGCAAAGTATGGGACAAGAAAAAGCAAGTAGCTCAGAGATCAACAGCAGCCCTGTCTTTGACTGAGCTACAGATTTCAAAGGGGACGCTCTGCAAGCAGATCTTGGTAAGGAAGCTTAGAAAGCACAGCTGCTTGGAGAGCTTAAGTGATTTAGCCTAATTGTTCTGTAAACTGTATTTTAAATGACTATGAAACCACCGTTCTGTAAATGGCATTGTTTAATGGGATGGAAGCCCAGCTAAAATGCTTTGGTTTTCTTTCATAAATATTCAAATTTATTTTACTGACATTTTTTTCCTTAACAGTCTCTGAGAATTGGCCCCATACAAGCAATGAAAAGACTCAGTTGCCCACTGTTTGTCTTGAGGGTTCTTTTTTAGGGCATGCCTTCCATTTTTCCTGGAGATTTAATGGACAGTGCTCTTTCAGGCTGCTTGATAAGGTGGCTTTCTATAAATAAAAGAAACAAGAACAAATACACTTCATCCTCATTTGCACAAAGATAACTAAGACCCTATCTTCAACAAGAATTATAAGCATAAATTTTAAAAGTCTGTTTCTTATATGTTGAATATAGCAACCCTAAATTCCAATTTTATGCTGAATAAATACAGTATATTGGTAGCACTAAAATGAGTGGTGCAGACTACAAAGTGTTGTAGTTCAAATAAGGAAGTATTCCTTTTAAATTGGGCTGGTCAGTGAAGAGGTGAGAGTGGGGTTCAACCTTGAAGTTTGGGCAAAATTTAAACCTGCTCATTGTATTGGCAGTATAATGAAATGTCACTTAATAAATACACAAAAGAAGCCTAGACATAATGAAGTATTATCGGGGCCCAGCCCCTATTTTGCTCCAAGAAAGACAAACCCCTTAAAGAATGACTCAGCAATAAACTGGAAGATAAATTCTTCAAGATGATCATTCCCGGAGAAGGCCAATCTAAGAATTAATCTTGGAATCTATAGTTGCTAAGCTTGAGAGAAAAGAGGTAAGCAGGCCTTTTTAAGGGGAAAAAAAAAAGGTTCCAAAGAGCATGGGTCTGCAGCTGAGTAGGTCTACAACTAGAAGTGTAAAACCCTTAGCATTCAGAAATTATTCCTGGGAGCTATCCAGGGTACTGACAGAATCCATCCCAATCTCTCTGATCCAGTGGACCTGAGGCCTGCCCTAGTATTTCTTCTGCACATGTTAACTCATGAACCTCTTAACTTCAGCCTCTCTGGATCTAACTGCTATTTCTGAATTTAATTACTTTCCAAAGCAACCTATACCTTGTTTGTTGCCTGGCACAGTTTATAATTCTAGGTCCTCAACATGGCACTTCAACTGGCATTCCAAGAGTAGAGGTATTGCAGGTGAAAACATTTTAAACAAAGGTCAGGAACAATAAATTGACTCATTTGCTTAAACTAAATTCTTCTACGGAGAAACTACAGAAATGAGCCAGAAAACATAGATTGAAATTAGCTTATAAAATTTTTATTTCAATGATAAGGAATTTTGACCCTATCTAACAGGCAATTTCAAAGTTCTGAAGGTTACCAAATAGAACTTTGATAGGACAAAAACAGTGTTAGGAAAATCTATGTGGAAATAGCATGCCAGATTAATTAAAGAGGAAAGAGTGAGGAGATAAGCAGATGGTCCAAAGAGGGAGCTAAAATACTTTTTAGAACATATACTTAAATTGAAAAATACCTTCAAAAACTATATTCCCAGTAGTTATGCTATGCCTAAATTTAGTCTCTCTTTCCTTCCCTCTCCTTTACTCTCTCCCTCCCTCCCTCCCTTCCTTTCCTCTTTTTAAAAAGCTGTAATAACCAATAATAGTCAACTCATAAATCCCAAAAGAATGTTCTTTGTGTATATCCTGTGTCTTCCATTGGCTGATGTGTCTCCTCATCTCCTGCCATTTTTTGTTATAAATAATCTAATACATTTCTTAAAGCCAAAGATCGGTCGCTACTTTTCTGCAGAATTCTCCAGGAAAACAAAATCACTTATGGTTCACTATTTTATATTTTTGAATGATATCTTTCTCCTTCAGTCTAGTAGCCCATCCAGCAGTTGCTCTTAAACCCTGCAGCCACCACCTCTAGCAAAAGAGTAACTAGTATCCAAGAGGCTGGGGTCTGGCTAGAGTCTGAGCCCTTGTTAATGGTGCTCTGGAAGTGATGTGGTTAATGTGGACTCTGTGCTAATGAAGAATCTGCACGATAAGGCAGCGACAAGATTTGGGGCACTCTAAGTCTCTATACCTTAAAACAAAGACTACCCAAGCACAGTTATCAGATGAATAGAATCTATGCCTCTAATAAAGCAAGGCATAACCTAGATTAGAGATCTATTATTCTAGCCACAAAATGCTGCCAAACTGTCAAAATATTCTCAGGCCACTGTTGCTGCCCTCTAACTGCTTTTGTCTCTAGGTCCTCTTGGTAATTGTTTTCAGTCCTGCACAAAATTATCTCACAAGAGCAGCCAGTCTAGCATTCAGGTAGAATCCCTGCCAAAGATACAAATTCCCTTTGTTTGAAGTCAAACAAATAGGTAGTCAAATTCCAGTTCCATTAGTTCTTGGTTGTGCCCTTGGACAAGCTATGCAATCTCTTTAAGCCTCAGTTTCCTGCATATAAAAATGAATGATTAGACTTATCTCACAGAGTTGTAAGAACAAAATGAAACAAGGAATGCAAAGCAATTAGCAAGTCCTAGAAAATGGAAGCATTCAAAGATGATGATGATGATGAGATAGTATCATTTCTGTTCTTAGGGAATCACACCAAAGCTAGTTTTCCACATGCTGAAACACTTCAAAAAAGTTGCTGCTTTCATTTGTCTCCTTTATGAAAGTTCTATGCCTTTCCTTCCTCTTTAGATCATCTGGGTTCCAGTCTCGGTGTGGATACTGCCTAGGTGGAATCAGCTGTAACTAGCCCTACCACTCCCCACTGGAAGTAAATAAGAATGCTTCAGAAAAGACAAGAGTCACATAACTCAAAATGTCCACTCTTCCACAGAGGTTTAAGACATAGGGACAAAAGTAGGACAATGCACTTCAGAGAGAAGAGTTCAATTTCAGCTAAAAGATGTGAAAAGTGAGAGAAGATGGTAGATATGTTCTTCTTTTCTAATTTCAATGCACTAGACACTAACTATATTAAATCACCCAATACTGTAAATTCTTTCTCAGTGGGGGAAAAGGTAACAAAGCATATCTTGCAAGAGATATGGCTATTGGATCCTTTACTATTATACACCATAGATGGAACTACACTAACAGGATTTCTCGTGCTTGTTAATTTACAATTTCAAAATGTTCACCTAGATCAATGAAGTTCTCCAAGTCAGCCTGGAAATATCCAGTGCTTGTTGAAAGACAAACAACTGAACCATCTAAAAAGACAGCTTTCATACTCTTCCCACAGAGGAAAGGTGGGGAAAAATTTTCACATGTAAATTAAACCAAAATGAAATAAGATGGGCTATTATTTCAATAAAGTTGAGAGGAATGAGGCTGGGTTTTTCCATAGTAGTTACTCTAATGACCTGAATAAAGAACATTTTGAACACCCTGGCTTTGGTGGAAAACACTTAGACTATTTCATTAAAAGAAGGACACAATTGGATTTAAATCATATCATATTTTTAGACGACTAAGTTTCGCCATGCATAGAGGCATGGTATAAATATTACTTTTAAAAATGCCATGTTTCTTAAAATGCTTTGGTTTCCCCCATATATAACATGAATGTAAACAAGATGTCTGTCAAACATAGCTATAACATATTGCCTAACACAGCAAACTTACAATACATACCTATTATTCTTGGTTCTCTTAATGAAAGGAACTAAGGACACTGCATAAATTCTCCAACACATGTTTCATTTCTCCAGCTGCCTCATGCTGTAGAACATCATGTTAACAAGAAGTGATACTAACAAGAAGCTAAAACCAGTGTAGCAAATGGGGCATTTAAATATATATAAACATACTGGCATTCTCAAAGAAAGGAGTTATGTGGGGGGAACTAAAGGAATCCCTAGGTAGACATATTTTAGTATTTTTCTACATGCTAACCATTTCAGTTCTGCTCAACAGGAGAAAAATATTTTGTTGGAGAACAAGAAGTCAGTATGTAATTATCTCCTGGACTCATACACTAAACACAATTATTTGGGGGAAAAGGAAAAAGCTAATCACCTGAATTTCACAAACTTTCTTTAGTCATATTAGAGCCATTCAAATACCAGTAGTTTCAGGCAGGAGCTAAAGAAACAAAAGATTGTACTGCTTTTTCTAAACAAACCACATGGTAGCTCACATAGATTCAGGAAAGGTAGGTCACTTTATGTACTGGTTCACTGAAACTAGAAGATTACTTTGGGATCTCACTTCTTACAGTCCTATACTCACAGCCTCACCAGGAAATCAGATCTTGTTGTTGACTGAGGCCAAAATAGAGCAGTAATTTTTGGTATAAATTCAGAATGATGAAACACCAAATTATCTAGGTGTTTGCCAACCCTGAGGCAGATGGTGGCCCTCATCTATCTGCATGTGAATCCATTCGTGCCCTACAAATGCCACAGCCACCATCAGTGAGCACCATCAGTGAGCCACCCTCTCACACACAACTGACCATCTTGAAAATGGAATGTTTTGTTAATTAAAACCAGCTTCATATTAAAAGGAACATTTGGAGTCCGTAAAAAGGCAACATATTGAAACGAGCTCAAGAGCAACTGCTTGGGGTAAAAACAAAGTACAATCCATTCTTAAAACAAATGGAAAATGATCTGTCAAACTTATAGATCAGTAGAAGCAGTTTTTTGGGTATGTTCTGCTTTAGTCTGAAAAATCATAGTAGAGCTCTCATTCATTAGTTCATCATTATTCTTTAATATGGTAAGTATAGAAATTGAATCCAATGATACATTCTATTTAACATCCGGAGAACTTAGTTCCTTTGACCAGATCCTCCTTTATACCTCAGGCTCCAGGAAACCAGTCTGAACTTGGCCCACTGTTCACAGGCAGTCACAGTTGGTCTGAACAGGTTCCAAAAGAACTCTGTTCCAACCCAAGCGGGCATTGGTCAATGACTGCAGAGCATCATTTAAGTTGAAAGTGATAGTTATCTAGGCCGAAAATCAGCTGGAAACGTGGTCACTGCCATGTCAGCAGTCTGCCTTTCCCGGAGGCTCCAGCATACTTAGTTGGGTTCTTTTGTCACCAGTCATTTGCGTCTAAACTGACATGGTTGCTTAAGAAATGGATGCCAAGTTTGTTTGTAGGATTATTCATTTTTCTCCCTTTTCTTCACCCAGGAAACAGCCAAAGAGGAAACTTAAAACCTTTTTAATACTTAATATTTTCTTATTATTACCAATTTCAAACAGGGAAATGCACTCAGCTTCTCTGGAAGGACCTGGAGCTAAATAAGAGCTCCATGATGTTATTTCAACAATGCAATTCCCTCTATATTATTTACAGTGAAAATCCCATCCTCGTATGTATCTTCACAGGAAACCTTGTCTTCATTTTAAACTAGGATTTCTTTAGAAGGTGAGGATGGATGGCAAAGACTAAAGACCATAACACCTCCTTTCCATGTAAACCAAGACTTCAAGAAAAGCACATCTGGTATGGGATCAAACCCTTATATTTTCCTGATCTGATATCATTCAAAACGAGTGGATAATGGTGAGTGGATAACTTTCAAGGGGCAACCATTTTCCGCAGATTTCCAATTCCAAATCTCCTTAGCAATGACCTCAGCTTGACTCCAAATTTAACTGTACACAACTAACCTCAAGTGCAGCTTCTCCAGCAAACCCCTGGTTGTCCTTATTTTGCTTTCTAAAGCAATGTGTGTATTGTAACTGGGCCATGATGATGGTGATTATTGTATTAATAAAGCTACTGATCCCTGGAGATGTGGCTTTGTGGTTTCCAAAGAGCCTTCTACCCTAGCCAAGGAGGAGGCAAATTTCTTGTATGGGTTGTTTTGCAATGGTTTGTGGCAAAGAACAGCAGAATGTCATGAGAAGGAAGCAAGAATTAAAGGGGAAGGGAAATTTGAAGAAAAACACCAACTGGGATTTCTGTCCAGTGGCATGCTGAGCACAGGTTATGCACTGCTGGAAATGGAGTAGGATGGGTGTCCCAGTCCATAGAGCCTCAGGCGCCCTCCATAGACGAGTTCCCCAAGCTCGTGGCCATAGCAGCACAAATACACATGTAAGCTAACGCTCAGATCATCAGGGCAAAATCATGTGCTCCATGAAGAGACACCTTCTTGTCTGGATAATACAGGCAAGCTCCTACCATGAAAATAAACAATATTTACCCGCTACTTCAGCCACCTGCTCTAAAATCAGGGACTTTGGGGAGTAAGAAAGTGAGAAAGACACAGAGGTAGAAGCCAAATAACAGTGAAAGGTTAGAAGTATCTGGGGGATATTCATAAAGAAATTAGAATATTCAAAACTTACCCTAAAATAAGAACAAAAAAAGACTAGTGATCAAATTTTCTTCCCCCTTCTCTGATTAACCTTAAATGCTGGAAACATTGAATGAAACTAGTGATTTTGAACACATACACCATATAGGATTATCCTTAACTGTGATTTTAAATCGGTTCGGCGGTTCATTCTGGAATGTGCCTGAGGGAGCAGTTTGCTATCCAGACCAGCTGCTGTTCCCCACCTCCATTTTAAAAACTTATGTATTGAGCACTTCGAGTTAGCAAAGCAAAATGTCCTGGGTGATGTCTAATTTGTTAGGTGCAACAGACCAGACAGTCTGGTCTGGCAGTCTAAAGTGGGATAAACCTGGGATTCAATCCCAAGGATGCTCTGGTGTGTGGAGAGCCAGGTCTCTGACCTTCACTTCACGTCAGCCCAAGAATGATGAACAGAAGGTTTTGACTTAATTGGCCCAGAGAGGGTTCCAGGCATCAGGATTTTTTCTCAGCTTTCCTGGTGATTCTAAGGAGCAACCAGGGGTGGGATGACATTCTTGGGATCTTTCTGCCTCCAGCTCTCACATGGTCCCTTCTTTAACACTGGGACATGTAGAACTCTACAGATGTTAATTCATTCATTTAACTAATTCGATTGAGTACATACAATTTGTCAGGCAATGCTCTAGGTGGAAGGGACATGCAGTGAACAGAACAAAGTTCCAGAAAACCTCAAAAGTGCTTGGAGAATCTCAAATTAAAAAGCCTACCTTTACCTGGGACAAAAAGTACATATTTGTAGGCTGGATTAAGTTTTCAATAAGGAGTTATTTTCAAAATGTCTTTGATTGTATTATAATTTCTCAAAGGTAGTTTAGTTTTTTTAAGAGGAGTTCCCATTCCCAGAAAGCACTCATAGGGCTTAATCACTGGGATAAATAAAAATAGTTTTCATTATCCAGTATATTGAAGTTGACCAACATCTCCTTCAAGACCCATAGAAGCTTTTCTCTTTTACCTGCCTCAATCTGAAATCAGTCATTTTTAAAAGAGGACAAATTCACAATCTAGATGTAAATAAATAATTCCTCTGTGCAATATCAGATAGACTGAGGAAAGTCAGTGATTTTTTTCCGTTGTAAGGAGCAGTAATTTAGTGGATTTTTCTCTCAGAAATAAAAACAGAACAAAACCACAAAGTAGAATGTAGATTCTTCCACTGCCTACTATTTTATCCACAAACTGAATTTCTGTAGCTGTCTCGGCCCACAGGTTCTTGAGTCACTGTGTACTGGGGCATATTTCAGAACCACTGACCCATTCTTCACACCCAGTATGATGGTTAGGCTATTGTGTCAACTCGGTCAGATAACTGTGCTCAGTTGTTTGGTCAAGCAAACACTGGCCTAACTGTAGTGCAAGGGCATTTATGGACTTTAGTCAACATTGACTTTACTGCAGTGGTAAATCAGAGATAGCTGGTTATAATTACATCAATCAGGGAGATTGTCATCAGCAATGAGTGACAACCCAATCAGTTGAATGCCTTAAAAGGGGAAGTGATTCCAGCATTGAGAGAAAGTTTCCCAACTCATGTTTGGACAGCCAACATCTCCCAGAACTCATCAAGAACCTTCATTGGACTTTCATTGCAGTCTCTGGTTGCAGCCTGCCTGCAGAACCTGGACTTGTGCATCTCTACAGCTGCATGAGACTCTTATAGAATCACATACAATTGACAGAAATCTCTTGCTGACTCTGTTTTCCTAGAGAACCCTGACTAATACACCCGGTAACCCCAAGATGTTATATGTAAATAGCACGTGGGATACAGAAAAAATGGCGGAAGAGACCCAGGAAAATTCAGAACTTTTAGTTATGTGAACTAAACCAGGGACAGAGTAAAAATACCATAGAGACTTGAAACAAGCATCTAAATTCCAGTGAGACAATCAATGGAAAGCTCTGTGGGACTTCCTAAATTAACACAAAACCCAGAGCCCCCAGCAGGTGGCCCAGTTTGATATTCAAATCATTAACATGTTGCTTGTGGAGTTTTCATTAGGACAAGTTTCTCACAGGATGGACAATCTGTGTATATTTGCAGATGTGGTGTGTGTGGCCGTCAAACTTGCACAGAGGATATAATTCCCAGCAATCTCCACCTGACTATTGCTGAAGGCAATGTCCAATCAAAGTGCAGAGCTCAGCGAATAAATGAGTTGCTTTGACAGGAAATTCCAACAGCAATTTTAATTCTGATCAGGCTTCAGGAAATGGAAAGAATAAAAACACATCAATTATAGTGACAGGAAGTTTTAAATCACATGGCGAGCAGCTGCTGCCAAAGGAGGTGTCTGCCAGCTTTGTTAAGGAGCTCAGTATTTTGGTGTGACCAAAATTTACACCAAAACGTTATAGGCTGACTTCACTCCCTAATTGCATGTTATCTCTCTACAAGGGTAAAGAAAGCATGTCATTATTATGAAAAGTCAACTCAACTGTAAGGGTTTGGAACACATAACAACAACAACAACAAAAATGAGAACATACAAATAAACTCTCCTGCACAGAAAGCTGATCTGCCTGCCAATGAAGTGGAGACCATCCACAGCTGATTAAAATCTTATTTAATCAACATTCAGGGATGACTAGTCACTCCATTTCATGACAAAAGGCTGGAATCTTCTTTCCTGCACTCTAGACCTTCTGTCTGAATAGGCTCTTTCCCTTTATGGTCCCTTTAGGTCTAAAGGAAAGGACGGGGAGAAGAAATCATGGGTGATTGAGAACCAGTCTGCACAGAATGGGCTAAACCCTTTGGCGGGAAGGAGAGGTGATTTTCTACAGGGTATCTCGAACAAGCCCTACCTTCAAAAGAGTTTTAACTCTGTTACAGTCACTGGAGACGAATTATAACATAAATTAATTTTCCTGAGATTTATAAAGTGCCTTTCTCTAAAGTTCAAAAGGGACTCAGAATTTTCTCTGGTTTGGTGCCTTTCCTGCTTCCTGCTCAGGAATCTGGGGATAGATGTTAATGACTGTGTGCTCATAAACAGCCCATGGAAGAGGTTATAACTCAAATTCTACTTTTCCTCACCCAATTAAAGGCTTCCCTTTTTCCCAAAATTCCATGGGCTCAGGCATGTCCTCCCCGCCCCCCCCCCCCTTTTTTTAATGATCCAGTCAATTCTTTTTTCCCGAGATGGCTCCCTCATCTATTAGCTCCTTTTTACTCATTGTTTGCTCTCACTGTCTATTCATTGTTTTTTGCTTGTTACCTGTTTGTTGTCTGTTTGTTTTTAATTTTTTCTTTGGGAGGCACCAGGAACCAAACCTGGGACCTCCCATGTGGGATGTGGGCACTCAACTGCTTGAGCCACATCTGCTCCCCTCCTCCCTTTTTAATTGATGAAGTCCTGCTCTATCAACTCTCATTGATAAGCTGGAGACAGATTTCCCATGTTGGTCATACAAGTGAGAAGCACTGGCATTGAACAAGTATTTAAAATTATAATTTCTAGGTCATTTTCTCTATTCTCGGCATGTTAATACTAATACAGAGAGTAAGTCTAGCAATAACTACCAACATTTGACATATTTGGGGTTTCAGAAATTTAAAAAGAAGCCCTTCAATTGGATACAGAAATCAATTTTACTTTTTTCCCTTTTATAGGAGGATAAATAGAATGTAAATGGAATTGATGAGAAAGAACATAGGCTGACATTTTAGGTTCCCGGAAGGTAGACAAAATAATTTACAGCTGTTTGTGGTCCCCATAATATGCAACATGATGAAATAATAAACAAACTGCCCTCTGATTTCTCATGGGCCTTTCCTATGTTTATTTATAAGCAGCATGATTTTGTGACAAAGATGATGGGAGTCTGAGCTAGACAGAGCTGTGTGTGAACCCAGTTCCAAATCCTGAGTGGCCATGTGACTTCAGGCAAATTCCTTTTTCTCCCTGCATCAGCTATCTCATCAGAAATGGGAATAATAATGACACTTAATTCAAAGAGTTGCTACAAGGATTACATGAAACATTGAATTTGAAGTACTTAGTATAAGACCTGACATACGGAAGTATATAATAAACATGAGATAATCATAATTATAACAATAATTTTTATTCATGCTTTTGATAGTAGCCCTCTCCAGTTTACCCTTTTACCTCATATTTTGCCATGAGGTTTATGATCGTTCCAAGTTTTGTATATTACTCCATGAAGACCTCCACATTCTTTTTAGCTAAAATGGCCCTATAGTGCTCAGGGCTCTTCACTGGGCAAGCCTTGGCAGGTGGCGCTACATGGATGGTCTTCCTGTCCCAGTCCTATCTAAAGTCCCTACCTGCTGTGTCTGGAATTGTCTAAGAAGGTAGCCCGCTCCAGTCAGCAAGCTATTGCCAACTCTGCTGTATTTAGCTGACTAACAAGACTTTGTAGTAGGTGGAGGCTTAGTGCCTTCTGCTGGGTCTTCTCTCAAATAACTCACCTAGGAGGGGTAGGTAAAGAAGATGGTTTCTCTGGCCTCCCTCTCTAACAGACACTGAACCCAGGACCCTTCTCCAAGGCCAGCCTGCCCTACTTTCATTATGAATCCCTCAGATAATAACTATCATAAAATAGGGCTGATACTATTATTAACTATAGAAATCTATGAGAAATTGTCACTACCTAGGTTTTAAAAAAATACACCCCGCCGCCCCCAAATATACCCACTCTTGCAGTCTATGCCTACAATGCTAATGATTTTGGATCTCCAAGGACTCTGGATGGAATGAACGAAGGATAGATAATTGCAATATCACATGATAGAGACATAATACCAACATATTAAATGTTAGCAAATTTCTTCATAAGCAATGGCAGAGTACAATAGCCAAGGCACCATGAGAAATTCCATATTGTTTGGGCAATAGTTATCCACCAAGGACCAAATAAATTTTCATTTCACTTCAAAGTATTTACTACAACCCTTCACAGAGCAGACTGCATCAAGAGATTCCAAACCCAGCTCTCCAAGTCCCAACCCAGTCAGCATGCTGCTGTTTCATTTAATATTTTTGTTTCCTGTTCTTTCCATTTGGCTTTGTTTGACATCTGTCTATATTAACTGTATTTTCCATTTACATTACTAGCTTTGGCAATTCAAAGAGACAAAGCCTCTGAGTCTGGCTGTGCTATCCTCTGTGTTTCCTAGATCCCTGAGTTTTGTACCACCAGTTACCTTTGATTTCTATATCTGCGTACTTGAGAGATGACATGTATAGAGTGTTGGCGAGGTAAAGGCCCTTGTATAGAAACTGAAGTAAAGCACATTTTCTCTGCCAAGCAATTTGTGGGACTGTAAAACCAGGCAACTTTTCTTATTACATTTGAGCTTTAGTGTAATTACTAACAGTGATGTTTCCTATTTGTCATTTTTAGAGTCTAAAACAATAAGCCCAGACACTTTCAAACCAAACTGAATAACACCCAAAGGTCCCCTTTCATAGAGTATCAGTGATATTTTTGCTAAATAAACATTATATATTTCCTTATCCTTCCCTTCTGTCATTATAAAAACCCAGAATTCAACAAATGTGTGAACAAGACTTTCTTGAGTCACAAGTCCATACTGCAAAGCCTCCTTTACTCATGTTTCTTAAATTATCTTCACATAACAGATGAATTTTTCTTTTGACTTCTCAATCTCACAACCCTTCAGGATAAATAATATGTACATACATTATTTTGGAAATTACCCTGTTATGAGAGCCCCAAAACATATTCGTGCTTAGTACCCCAAACCAGGATGTTATCGTTTAACTCTCCCTTTTCAAAACCCACTATACCAAAACATATAGAGTTATTAAGAAATTAGGAAAAGGTGAAATAAATCTAAGAAATTTTATGAGGAGACAGTTTATGGCAGAATTTTATATTTATTTATTGCTACCTCTGAAACAAGATGGCAGTTTTTTCAGGAGGCCACGGAGCCTTGCCACCCTGAACAAAGAACTAAAATGCAAGTGATTTCATTTCTAAATGACTCATAAAAATGTTAAATGGCCTCTTCATTTTCTTCATCTGTGAAATAGGATTTGACGTACTAACAGTGTTCTCATTACCTGCTATGAGAAAATTGTTATAATCAAAACACTTAAAAACCCATTTTATCAGAACCTATGATTAAGTTATACCCTCTGGGTGGACTACGACCCTTTATACAATACTTTAAATTGGGGGGTGGGGGGGTCACCCACTGAAAGTCATCCAGAATCCAGGAAAGAAATTTAAAATGGATAAAGAAGCTATATATGTTACCCAAGGAGGGGTGAGAATGGAGAACTCACACCATATCATTTCACATCAAATTTTCTACAAACAGTAATCAGACCAAATAAAATACTCTTTCTACTCCCACTTTGCACCCCTCCTCCCCAATTTATAACTCCTGGATATGTGATACACCATTCTTAAACAGATTGAATAAAATATCCATGAACAAAGTCCCTTCACTTCATTGCAGTCCCTGGCCTACCCTTTTCCATGAAGCACCCTCATTCTACCACACTTCGCACCACTTTCAGAGATCATAAGGGTTCCCCAACAAAAAATAAGTCCAGAGACATTTACGGAGGCAAAAGTGACCAGAAAGCAGAGGTCAAGACTGCACTTCCTTCTATGTTCCTCTAAATTTATTGTTGGCTTTGATTTTTACTCTTAGACCATATGCAGAAGAGTAGCGTAAGTTGCTATTTCCTACTGAAGCCCATCAAGAAATCCTTTGTCCTTCTGTTTCATCATAGAATTGTTTTTAAAACTATGTTCAAGGGAAACGGACTTTGGCCCAGTGGTTAGGGCGTCCGTCTACCATATGGGAGGTCCGCGGTTCAAACCCCGGGCCTCCTTGACCCGTGTGGAGCTGGCCATGCGCGGTGCTGATGCGCGCAAGGAGTGCCGTGCCACGCAGGGGTGTCCCCCGCGTGGGGGAGCCCCACGCACAAGGAGTGCGCCCGTGAGGAGAGCCGCCCAGCGTGAAAAGAAAGAGCAGCCTGCCCAGGAATGGCGCCGCCCACACTTCCCGTGCCGCTGACGACAACAGAAGCGAACAAAGAAACAAGACGCAGCAATCAGACACCAAGAACAGACAACCAGGGGAGGGGGGGAAATTAAATAAAATAAATAAATCTTTAAAAAAAAAATAAAATAAAAAAAAAATAAAACTATGTTCAAGTAGAATCTGAATAAACGAGGAATTCTCAAACTGTGATCGACTTTGCCAGGTGATGTCTTAAAAATGCAAAATCTTGGGACCCACCCCAAATCATCTAAATCCAAAGCTCTGGTGGAAGGACCAGCAACCTGGGGTTTTACAAGCCCTCTAGGTGATTTTGATGGCCGCTAACATTTGAGAGCCATTGGAATAAATCAAATGGCAATTTTAACATATTATAAGAGGTATTTTGAATGGAATATTGTGGTAGATTGCTTTGTAAAGCAGAAAGTCCTTTTAAAATGTGAATAATCATCTCCTAAGTTTTGTATGTCAAAAATTCTATTCTTTTAGATTTTATTAATTATGCTAGTCTTTTTTTTCATAGTGAGACATCAACATTTCACTTGATTAAGTCTTGGCAATTTTGAAATAAGTAAATAAGGAACTAAATTATACTAAAGCAATAAATAGACACATACATATAACTAACCCACATCGTTAGCTTACTAATTTCTACTAGATTCAGTCTCTTATATTCTTTTTCAATTCCTCCAGTTTCTGTTTCAATTGCACCTCCTCCAACTGCTTCCCCCAAGCAGTTCTTATTCCTTGAAAGGAGATCTCCCAGGCTGAACTGAGTACCGATCAAAATTCCTTATGTCACATTACTTCAGAATTACCAAAATTACAGATTTAGGTGGAGGTCCTTCTAGTTTTTCCCTCTTACATTCTAGAATTACAAATCAGTTCAATTGAGAAGACAGATGCTTTTCTGGCTATTTTGTGCCCAGGAATAGAAAAATTACTTTTAACAGCTACTAAGTCATGTTTTGATTGTTGTTGTTTTAGTCCTAAATATTTCAGCAGAAATAATGAAACAGAAGAAACTCAGAGGTGGCCTGCTGAAATGGATTTTATTCCATTTGCAGACAACTGGATCTCTGGCAATTTTTGTCTAAGAAAAAATACGCTTTGGTAAAACACTCATACACAATACATATACACACAAAAGCACTTTTCCCCTGTGAGTCGCTGGAGAACAATACAATGACCACTATACTTTTGTCACCTAGCCTGGCAGGAAATTCATGCCGTTCCTGAGCCAATACTAAAGGCATCTTTACTCTGATTTTATTTTTCATTGAAAAATATTTAATGATCAAAATGATAAATGCTATGCTTGATTAGTCTTTAGACCAATGAGCTTTTAAAAATTTTTTCTCCCCCAACCCCCACCTCAGATGCCTCCCTTGCCTGTCGGCTCATCTTCTTTAGAAAGCACTGGGAACTGAACGCTGGACCTCCCATGTGGGAGGTGAGTACCCAACTGTTTGAGCCACTTCCACTCCCTGCTGGTTGTGGCATCTTGCTGGCTGCTTGACTTCTTTAGAGGGCACCAGGAACCCAACCTGGGAACCCCCATGTGGGAGGCAGGAGCCGAATTGCGTGAACCACATCCACTCCCCACCAATGATCTTTTCGTTAAGGCATTCAACTTAAATGGACACAGGGTGTTCTAAAGCTATGTCAGCATGGCAGAGAGAAATGGAAAGCTAATGACCAATATGGTAGTCTGAAGCTCTATATACTCCAGAAAAACATGTCTTAAATTTAATCCATTCCTGTGAACCCACAGAAAAGAGGACTTTTTGATGAGGTTACTTCAGTTAAAAGGGGTGTCCCACCACAATCAAGATGAGCTTTAATCCTATTACTGGAGTCCTTTATAAGCAGAGCAACATTCAGACAGACAGAAAGCCACAGGAAACAAGAGGTTGGGCATCAACAGAATCCAGAAGAGAAGGGAGAGACCAGGAGATGCCATCATGTGCATTGCCATGTGATGGAGCCAGGGATCACAAACAGCTAGCCCCAGAAGGCCAGTCTTCAGGAAAAAATGTTCATCTTAATGACACCTTGATTTGGACTCTTCTAGCCTCAAACCATGAGCAAATAAATTCCCATTGTTTAACCTGACCAGTTTCTTAGCTTGCTTGAGCAACCACAGCAAATACGGTCAAATCAAGGCCACTGCCTTTGCTGCATGCTGAGATATGGAGATTATCCTGGAGGACAGTAGCTCTCCTGAGAAAAATGTACTTAGGCCCAAACACTATTTTAAATTCATCTCAAGTGGGTTCACAGACCCTAAAATGGAACCCTTGCTTTGTGGGATAGACTTTGTGTCTAGGATGATAGAGGTCCTCTGAAAGATTTTCTTTACAATATTTGAAACATATGTATTGGATTTTAATTGAGCATTTACTGTATAAAGAAAGTGGTAAAACCTAATCCCTACTCTTAGGGAAGGGTGATAAGAGATGGTGATAGGAGATATAGATGTTATAATAGACAAAAAGATATATTTTAAGAGTTTAAATGAGAGTGATAAAATATTTCATCAGGTGGATGGGGTTCAGGGGTGAAGTAAGGCAAACTTCAAGGCACTGGAGATGGGCCTTAGAGGATGGGCAGGATTTAGAAGTTGGAGTTGGCCAGAGAAGGCCAAATGCGGAGAGAGAAAAAGTACTTCAGGAGAAAGGTAGACCCTAAGCAAAATGCCAGAGTCAGAAGGATAAAGTAGTTTCCAGAATTTCCTTTGATTAGAGCAGTGAACCTAAATCCTGGTTATGTATACTAAAGGCCAGCGGAGTTTTAAGATCTACATGTGCCTGGAGGCCCCTCTCCACCCACATGAACCAGTAAATCTGAATCTCTGGGGGTGAAGTCCAGGCATCTCTGTATTTGTGTAAAGGTCCCCAAGTAATCTAACAGGCAGCCAGGGCTGGGCACCCCTGGACCAGAGCATTGGGTTTAAAGAGGGGAGAGTAGGCTTTGAGACTGGCTGACTTACTTTATGTAATAAACTACAGAGCCCTCTAGGCTCACAGGATAGTCTTCATTTGGCCAGAAGTCACAGAAAGTTTTTAGGCAGGGTGACATTATCAGAGATGTCTTTTTGAATTATTCTTTGTTGAAATCTGCTCTATTATATACATTGAACACATACAGATTGAATGAATAGAAATGGGACACTGATTCTCCCTTCCATGTCTGGTTACCATGGAAACAGAACCACTCATAAAGGACCCGCTTCCAAGTTGTGCTTTGTGATTATTGCTGCTTTCTTCCATGTTCTCCAGATGAAACCGGGGTATCTTTTTGCTTCTTGTGTCTCAATTATACGGAATTTCCTCAACTTTTTGTTTCATGTTGCCCACTTGTCAAGAGTTTGCACAGCCAGGAAAGCAACGTTGATGCACAATTCAGTAATTTTAAAATAAGACAACCTTGAAAATATTTGAAAAATGTGTTTCTTCTAAAGGAACAGGTTGTCTGGCTTGAGGTAGGTGACATGAAGGGGATGAAGCTTGAAAGTCAAGAAGATTGAGTATGAATCCAGACATGGTCATTTATTAGCAAGGTAGGCTCTCTGAATGTTAGTTCCTTTATAAAATGAGGAAAAATACAGTCTGTCTGGCACAGTAGTGAGTATTCCAGAGGAAATATGAGGTAACATGTCACACTGTGTTGAAACAGGAATAGGAGCTCAATGAAGGGGAGCTGCTATTATTAGCATTATCAAACTTTTAATAGTAGGAATCATAATCTGACCTTTGATAGCTTATCTTTTCTTCAGAGGCAATGTTTTCATCTCCCAAAATTAGGGACAAAAGATGAAGTAGGGGAGCGGATGTAGCTCGAGTGGTTAAGCACCTGCATCCCATGTGGGAAGTCCCAGGTTTAGTCCCTGGTGCCTCCTAAAAAAACAAAAAAACACAAACAAACAAGAAGCAGACAGACCAGGGCCAGTGTGACTTGGAGCCTGAATGTCGGATTCCTGCATATGAGGACCCAGGTTCAGTCCCTGGCCGGTAACCTCAAAAAAAAAAAAAAAAAAGATGTAGCATATAAGGAATAAAAATAATCTTTTTTAGGTCTTTCTTCCTGTCATTCAATAGTATTTTTGAAGGAAATATTGCTAGTTACAGTTATTTCAGGTGAGGTGAACATCTCACAATAAAAATTCTAAAATAACATGGCATTCAAATCTAGAAGAAAGAGGGTTTCTAGCAGTGAGAGGATATTTGGTGATTTGGAACCAATATGAAGAATTGTTTATGGAAATATCGACATCTAATTAGAATATATGCAAATGGTATGTGTATGTGTGTGTATATATATAGAAAGAGAGAGAGAGAGAAACTGTGGGTTTACAGAATAATCATGTATAAAATATGTGACTCCTGTATTATAATACACCCTATTATTAGTACTTCGCATTGGTGTAGTACATTTGTTATGAGTGATGAAAAAAATTATAATTGTACTATTAACTGTAGTCCATGGTTTAACTTAGGGTTCACTGCTTAGTGGAGTTCCATGGATTTAAAAAAAAATGTCATTCTATTACCATATATACAACCTAACATTTCTGTTTTAACCATGTTCAGATATATATTTCAGTGCTTTTAATTATGTTCACAATGTTGTGCCAATAATAGCAATTATCTTTGACATGTGTATTTTGTAAGCTAAAATTTATGAGCACTTGTAATGTACCAAGTACTTTACTTAACATTTTACATGGATTATCGCATCTTATCTTCACTACAACCCCATGAAGTAGATACTATCATAATCTTGTTTCCCAATAAAGGAATGGACTTAAGACCAAAGAAGTAATAGAGACCATTGCCTTGTGTGCAGCCTGTAAGCTGTTTTCACTTTTATCATTTCTATAATTTTCCTTGTTGTTCATGCCTATTGTCTATTTCATTGACTTCCTCCCGAGAAATCTCAGTCACAGATTCCCAAGATCCTGTCTTATTTCAACTCTCTTCCCATGGAAAGTTCATTGTTCCCATCCTTGCTCTCTGAACTCCTTCAAGTTGAGCATCTCTCTCTTATCTGTTGGCTTTCATATCTAGGAAATTTTTTCCCACTTGCTATACATGTCCTACTTCAAGCTTTTCTGCCTTCTACTGACCCACTTCCTCTCTGTAATCTTGCAAAGCTACCTAATTGTAGCCCTGCTGGATTCCACAAAATGGTTACTCATTTTGCTATGTACTTAATTGAGATGATATGATACATTCATTTCTCAGCAGGGTTTTACCATTTAAAAGACTAAATATGGGGAGGGGGGGGTGTCAAAATAAGTGTCAGTTCCCTGACTTCTTCTATAATTACCATGAAGATCAGATTCCAGAATCAGAACTTCAGTTTATTCAGAGGCTTCACTGGTCTACTCCAAAAGATTTATTGAGCTTTCTTAACAAATATTTAAAAAATACAGTTATCTTCATTATTAATATATAGTTCTATAATTGGTATCTTCCAAGATTCCATTTTAAAACTGATGCTGAGCCCCATCTTTATAAATCTTGCTTGTTAGGAGAGTAAGCATTGAAATGAGTTGACCGAATGAACTAAATTTTAAGAGGAAATTCCATAATGTCTACTTTTTTTCATACTTCAAAGAAAAATACATGTATCTTACAAACTGCTGCCAGATTTGAATTTCATAAAAATCTTTGCCAACATATTGCCGGCGTTGAAATACTATCCATGTCTCTCACAGCTTCAAAAACATATTTAACACGTTTATGCATACATTAGTTAGTGTAAACACGACTCACTTAAGTATAAAGTTTTTTTTATTTTCCTATTTCAGCACCATGTCATTCCACGGAAACTGCCTTAAGGCTACTATGAAGGAGTTTCAAACATCTCTCATATAAAACATCACTGCGCATTAGCAGAAACTCCATTTAGTCAAGAAGAATGGCATATTGGCTGGAGGCAATTCCATAAACTGCATGCAGTTTTAATTAAATTCATTAAAAATGCTGTGTCTCTCAGTAGATTTGAGGGCAGATAGAACCACTTAACAATGCCATGATCTAATCCAGTTTGTCAGAATTAATAATAATACAAATGCAATTTCTCACACAGGGACACATCCAAAAAGTTCACGACTGAGCAATTGTGGTATGTTTTAAAAAGTAATATTTATAAATTATTGCAAGATGTTGCCAGCCACAGATCATGGTTGCAATTTCTAATTCCAATGGGTTGATAAAAGGTGCTATTAATAAAAAGACACATTTGGGGCAGCTGACATAATTAATTGATCAAGTAATTTGAGTAAAAACACGATTTTACTAGAAACTCGGACAGGGATGAAATCACTCAATTTTCCAAAAGCCAGAGACCTTGAAAAAAGAGGAGACCACAGAACACTTTTATGCCTAACCAAAACCAAATAAAATGATCCCACTGTACAAATAGGCTTCAGATGATATAATGTGACGAGAGATTTCAACTATGTAGGCAAACCTTTCATTTTCTTACCCATATATGCCAAGCTAAGGATTACCAAAATAGAGAGGGTTAAAAAGTTCTATTTCCTCCATGTGTTGTCTCTGTAAGGGTGGCAAGGAAAATTTTCCCCACTTCAAATTTCACCATACCTCACTAAACTAATGCTCAACATAACACTTGGAGCTCAAGATCTGGGTTAAATTAAAATAAAATAAGAGAAAATGGTCCCGGATGAACATGAATTTACCTAGGCTGACATTTACAGTAATTGCTATGGAAGATGCATCACTGCCAGCCCACCCAGGGCTCCCTGCAGCAGCCCAAATCACTGCTTGTTCATAGCACCTGAAGATGACTGGGACACTACTCAGTACTGCTAGATCACTACGCTGAGGTTACCAGCATGCAGGAACAATGGAGAGAAGGAAAGAGCTGCATCAAACTCTCTATCCAGGTACTTTCAAGAATATGATCTCTCTCTCTCTTTTTCTGGGGGAAAATAAGTATATCCCAAAGCTCACCCTTACCCCAATTTGGGCAAGAACACTTCTGATCTATTTTATGAGGGGAAAATTGGTATACATATTTATTATCTCAATCCCCAGCAGCAAAAACAATATCATTGACATGATGGTTTATAGAAAGGCATTTTCGTATTTTATCTTCACAATATCCTTTTGAGGAAAGGGTTGAGAGGAGATAGGAACTTTGTGAAGTCTAAACAACTCAAAGTGGCTGTTCAAGAGAAAGAACAAGGTTTTGGAAGCAAGGGTCACTATAGAGAAAATAGGAACCGAAGCAAAGTTTAAGTGGTCCCCCTGCTGGGTGTCCTCCGCCAGAGCACATATGGAACCATGGAGAATTAGAAGAGCCGCAATGCACAAAGCAAATCCTACCTCCTGTGGACAGTTAAAAAATTCTAACTCATATTCACTTGTTTCATCATATTTTACTTCTTGCCTTGGAATTAACATTACCCAGGCTATCATCCTGTGAATGACCATATGTTCAAACCAAAATAAACCAGGAAATATTAATTGGCTGCCAAGGCCTGCCATATGACACTAGAGATCATCAGAGAGAGGGAATTAAAGATTTTTCTCAGAGTCTGATACTTTCTATGGCTATCAGCTCGATCTCATCTACCAGCACCAGGAAAACATTAGCAACTAGCAACAGAGCTGTCAAGAAGCATCATCCATAGCAAACAAAAAACAAAAAACAAAACCACCACTTGGGCTATAGACCACAAGTTTAAAAAAATCATGATACAGTCTTGGCTGTTGATAGAGATCAGCTATTCTGCCATAGTCCAAAAACTACCTTATCTCACAAAAAGGAAAGCTTCTCAGTCAGATATATGGTTCCTAAAACAAAATCATCTGAATTGTTATCAAAACTGGACTCCTACACTGACGATTTTAGAAGAAATCTTCCATGATAGGACTCTTTGACAACGGTGATTGTGGTTTTTTGTTTGCTTCTTTTCTTTTTTAAAAAACAAATTATCAAGTATACCAATCTCACTGGCTCCAGGCCCTCACAAATCACTCCAATTTGCACAGTTGGTCCTGATTATCCTGCACACAGAGGCCCATCAATGGCACACATATATGGCGAATTAAAAGGAGTTTGGGGACACAGCATTAAGTTGGCATTATTACTTATCCACTATATCATTGAGATCCATATCTACAAATGGGCTCTCTTCTTGTTTCTAGACAGTAAACCTCTTCCCTCAGCATCATATACTCTTGCTTTGTCTAATTCCTTAGGGTCATAGATATTATTCTCAGTACTGTGATCCCTGCAGAACTGACACCTTGCCATGATGTTCCTAATACTTGTTGAGATGCTTAAGAGTAGCAAATAAATAGCACCCAAATGAGAAACAAGACAAAGACAAAAATAGAGGCCAAAATCTCACATTCAATATTGATAAAGCTTGTGTGAGAACACAGCTTACTGAGATAGCCAAATGGATCTGGTCACTGATTTCCAGAATTAGGTACATTTACCTACCCAGTTACAGGTAAGGCTTGACTTGGACCAGCTACTCAGCTTGTATATGACTTGAATACAATTAATGTTATAGAAGAGCAGAAGTAATTGGTACCCTCAGCATGCAGGCTCCCAAAATGTGGAGTAGAATTGGTTGGAGGCTGCTAAGATTATTTTTCCAACTCTACCAATCAGATAAGTCATGGCACCTCTTCTGGAGGTGGAGGCTGGGGATGACAAAAGTATGGCAGGAAGTATTACACTATTTGAGCTTCATACTGGAGAAGACATCAGATATGGGCAAGAAGTGTTTTCAGGGATGAAATTTTCTCATGCTATGTAGGAGGTCTGGGTTTGATTCACAGACTATGCAATGTCAGGGTTTGGAGGAGTCAAATACCATCACTCTCTTCTGTCCAGTTCAAAATTAACTGAGAAATAAGATGAGGAGTTAAACGAATAAATGGCAAACCCTCACCATTACTACTGACACAGGTTATGTTTGAAATTGTAATTTGTGAGACTGGACTTGCTGCTCCCTATCCCAGACTAGACCTTGGAACAGCCCAGGAAAGGCAGAGCAAACACCCTTTCCCATGTCATTACTTCTAACTGGTTTGAGGAAGACATTAGTATATAGAGACCAAGTTCTCCATCCTCAGGACAATAGATCAATTAGGTACACTCAGTCAAGAAATGTTTGTCAATGACTACTGTCTACCAACTAGCAACCTCATTCTACCTCCATTAGGAAAAGAAAAAGGAGGCAGAGTCGGGTAAACCAGAAGAGGGGAAAACAGGCATTTTGCTCTGATGTCAATGCCTTCATCCATTTGTCTCAGATTTAACCCTTGCCTGTACCACTTGTACGGAAATCATATGGAGTGCTTCTGCACACATTTCCACGCCCTTAGCTAGTTATTTGTTAACACCTTTCTTGCTTGTTTCATACTACAAGAACAAAACATGCTTCTTTCTCTACTCTTTGATCGACATCACTTACTCTGCTTTTATGGTTCTTCTCTCAAGTTGCATTTTTCTTTACTTCTTTCCTATCCCCCAAATAAAATATTCCTTCCTATTTTAAGAGTTTTAATGGTAGTTACCACAGACTATAGAAAACCAATAAAGAAAAATAATGGACATTGGAGGATTTCATTAAATAAAGTATTTAAAAGAGTTATTCCCCACTCACTAGATAATAAAATATAAATGATGCAAACTCTGTTTCTCATTATACCTGTCTAGATTCACCTGAGGGATGTTTTAATCTAGGATTTACTAGTAAAAGACACACTTGCTTCCCATCTGATACCCATGGTAGGCATCTAAAATTGAGATGAGGTAGAATTTAGAATCTCTGAATACTTCTCAACACAATCAAGATGGTTACTACCAATAGATTTCAGTTGATTCTCAAGATATAACATGCTCTTTTGGATAAACTCACACAGTCACTTGTTTATTTTAATTTTCACTTATTAGAGGTTCTTGACAGTATGCTACATACACGTGCCATATATTCTGCCACCATAAAGTTTTCTCAATTTTTTTCATTACTTTCCCAGTAACATTTTCTATTGCAAACTACATTATTTTCCTGGTACTGTACTCCCCTCGTGGATATCTCTTCATAGACTACAGCATTATCTCTTTAAATTATAATTTGCCTGTATCTATCAAAGATAACTTTGCTGTGTATAATTCTTGGTTAAGAGTTTTTTCTTTTTTTTTGCTTTCAATACTTCGAACATGGCATCCAACTGCCTTATGGACTCTACAATTTAAGATGAGAAGTCAGCAGTTGTTCTTATTGGTGCTTCCTTGCAAGTGAAAATGCCTTTGTCTCTTGCTGTTTTCAAGATTTGCTTCTTGTCTTTGGTATTTACCATTTTTACTATGATGTGCTGGTGGAATGCTTGAAGTTTATTCCACTTGGAGTTCATTGAGCTTTTGGATTTAAAAAGTTCTTCATCAGATTTGGGAAATTTTCAGCCATTGTTTCTTCAAACACTTTTTTTAAATTAGAGAAGTTGTGGATTTACAGAACAATGATGCATAAAATACAGGATTTCCATATATTACCCCAGCACTATACACCGCCTCAGCACCAACAGCTTGCATTGGTGTGGAACATTTGATACAATTGATGATAGTACTTTTAAAGAATTGTACTTTTTTTTAAACAGTAACCTTTGTTACAACTGATGAAAGAGTATTAAAATAGTACTATTAACTATCACCCATAGTTTACATTGGTGTATTTTTCCACATACCATCCTATTATTATGTCTTGTACTAGTGTCATACATTTCTTATAATTCATGAAAGAACATTCTTGTACTATAACTATAGTCCATCATTTATAATATGATTCACTGTATTATACAGGCCTATGTTATTTTTTATTTTTTTTCTAGTAACACATATGAGCTATTTCCCCTTTTAACCATAGTCAGTCACATAATTCAGTGCTGTCAATTACACTCAAAACATTGTGCTACTATCACCACCATTCACTTCCAAACTTTAATCATCAACCTAAATAGAAATTCTGTAAAAATTAAGAATCAGCTCCCTACTCCTTAAACACAATTTATCCCCTGGTAACCTATAATCTAGATTCTAACTCTATGAATTTGCTTATTATAATTAGTTCATATCAGTGGGATCATACAATACTTGTCCTTTTGTGTCTGGCTTATTCAGCACAAAGTCCTCAAGGTTCGTCCACGTGTTGCATGCATCAGGACTCCATTCCTTTTAACAGATGAATAATATTCCAATGTATGTACATATCACATTTTGTTTATCCATTTATCATTGGGAAACCTTGGTTTGCCTCCATCTTTTGACAATTGTGAATAATGCCATCATGAATATAGGTATGCAAATATCTGTTTGAGTCCCTACTTTCAATTCTTCTGAATATATAACTAGTAGCAGGATTGTTGGGTCATAGGGTTACACTATACTTGGCTTTCTGAGTAACTGCCAAACTGTCTTCCACAATGGCTGCACCATTTTACATTCCCACTAGCAACATATGACTGTTCCTATTTCTCCACATCCTCTCCAACACATGTAGTTTTCTGTTTTTTAAAAATATAGTAGCCGTTCTAGGGGATGTGAAATGATATCTCATTGTGGTTTTCAATTTAACTTTCCCTAATGGCTAGTGATGTTGAGCACCTTTGCATGTGCTTTTTAGCCATTAGCATATTATCTTTGGAGAAATGTCTATTCAAGTCTTACGCCTAATTGTTAATAGGTTGTTCGTCTTTTACTTGTTGAGTTGTAGGATTTCTCTATATATTCTGGATATTAAACACTTATTGGATATGTAATTTCCAAATATTCTCTCCCATTGAGTCAGCTGCTTTCTCAGCCTTTTGACAAAATCCTTTGAGGTGCAAAAGTGTTTAATTTGGAGGAGGTCTCATTTATCTATTTTTTCTTTCATTGCTTATGCTTTGAATGCAAAGTCTAAGAAACTATTGCCTAACACAAGATCCTGAAGATGTTTCCCTACATTTCCTTCTATGGGTTTTACAGTCCTGGTTATTCTGTTTAGGTCTTTGATCAATTTTGAGTTAATTTTTGTATTTGGTGTAAGATATGGGTCTTCGTTCAAGAGTCATAGATGAGAGGGTCTATTTCTGAACTCTCAATTCAATTCCATTGGTCAATATATCTATCCTTGTGCCAGTACCATGCTGACTGACCACTGTTGCTTTGTATCATGCTTTAAAGTCAGTAAGAGTGAGTTCTCCGACTTTGTTATACTTTTTCAAGATGTTTTTGACTATCCAGGGCCCCTTATCCTTCCAAATACATTAGATACTTGACTTTTCCATTTCTGAAAAGGATGAGGGAATTGTGTTTTGGATTGCATTGAATCTGTAAATCATTTTAGGTAGAAATGACATCTTAATGATATTTAGTCTTCCAGTCCATGAGCACAGAATGTCCTTCTATATATTTAAGTCTTCTTTTACTTTTTAAGCAATATTTCTTTGGTTTTCTGTATAAAATTCCTTCACCTACTTGGTTAAATTTATTTCTAGGTATTTGATTCTTTTAGATGCTATGTACAATAACGGAATTTTTCCTTCTTTTCCTCCTCAAATTGCTCATTACTAGAAACACTGCAGAGTTTTCACACTGATCATGTACCCTGCCACTTTGTTGGATTGCTTTTTTAGCTCTAGTAGCTTTGCTGTAGATTTTGCAGGGTTTTTTATATATAGCATCATGTCATCTGCAAATAGTAAATGTTTTTGTCGCTGTTTGAGATTGTTTATGAATTCCAAAATAGATACTGGATTATATTTGTAAACGGGTCTATCTGAAGTTTCAGTTTTACTTGATTAAATTATGATTAGGGATTTGATTGGGCCATGTCAGTAGGGCATTGAGTACCTGCCCCTTGGTGGGTGGGGATTCATAGACAAAAGATATGGCAAAGAACAGAGTTGAGGGTTTTGAGCTGGAGTCCAGGAAGTGAACACACAGGAGAAGAAAGTGGAATAGAGATGGCTCCTTAAACATAGCAGAAACCCTGGGGAGAGAGACAGAGGCATTTGCCTGAGAGTCTACAGCTGGCCTTGTGGAGAGAGCACAGCAGCTGAGCCTGGGGAGAAATGGAGTCCTGGGAAAAGAGGAACCCAAGAAGCCTGAACTCTTGGCAGACATCAGCAGCCACCTTGCCCCAACTTGTGGCAATAGACTTTGGTGAGGGAAGTAACTTATGCTTTATGACCCAGTAACTGTAAACTTCTACCCCAAATAAACATCCTTTATAAAGGCCAACAGATTTCTGGAATTTTGCATTAGCACCCTTTTGGCTGACTAACAGTTTTACTTGTTCCTTTCCAATTTCAAGTTCTGGCTTGAACTTCCAATACAATGTTGAATAACAGTGGTGACAGTGGGCATCCTTGTCTTGTTCCAAATATAGAGGGAAAGCATACAGTCTTTCACCATTGGGTAGATGTTAGTGGTGGGTTTTTCGTATATACCCTTTATCATAATTGAGGAAGTTTCAATTCTTTACTATTTTTCTAAGTGTTTTTATCAGGAGGAGTGCTGAATTTAGTCAAATTCCTCTGCTGTATCAATGGAGATAAGCCTTTTTTTTTTTAGCCTTTATTCTGTTATTGTGGTGTATTACACTAATTGATTTCCTTATGTTGAACTACTCTTGCATACCTAGGATAAAACCACTTGATCATAGTGTATAATTCTTTTAATGTGTTGTTGAATTAGATTTTCAAGTATTTTGTTGAGGATTTTTGCATCTACATTCCTAAGATAAATTGTTTTTGTTTTTTTTTTCTCTTGTAGTGTCTTTGTCTGGTGTAGTATTAAGGTAATGGCCTCAGAATGAATTAGGTAGTCTTCTCTCCTGTTCATTTTTTTAAAGAAGAGTTTGAGCATGGGTAGTACTAATTCTTCTTGGAATGATTGGTAGAATTCATCTGTGAAACCATCTGATCTTGGGCTTTTCTTTGTTGGGAGGTTTGTGATGACTGATTCAATATCTTTACTTACAATTGATTTGTTAAGATCTTCATTTCTTCTAGAGTCAGTGTAGATTTTTCTTGTGTTTCTAGGAATTTGCCCATTACATTAAGGTTGACTAACTTGTTGGCCACCATTGTTCATAGTATCCTTTTATAAATTCACTTTATTTCTGTGGGATCGGTAGTAATGTCTTCAATGTCATTTCTGATTTTATTTACTTATGTCTTTTTTTTTTCCTTGTCAGTCTAGAAAAGGATTTCTCAATTTTATTGATCTTTTCAAAGAACCAATTTTTGGTTTTGTTAATGCTTTCTATTGATTTTTAAATTCTCTATTTCATTTATTTTTGCTTTACTCTTTTTTAGTTCTTTCCTCCTGTTTGCTTTGGTATTAGTTTGCTGTTGTTTTTCTATTTCCTCTAGGTGTGCATTTAGGTCTTTGATTTTAGCTCTTTCTTCTTTTTTAATGCAAGCATTTAGGGTCATAAATTTCCCCCTCAGGACTGCCTTCATTGCATCCAATAAGTGCTGATATGTTGTGATCTCGGTTTTGTACATATCAAGATATTTACTGATTCCTTGCAATTTCTTTTTTGATTCACTTATTGTTTAAGAATTTGTCATTTAACTTCCGAGTATTTTTTGAATTTATGGTTCTCCACTGTTAAAGATTTCCAGCTTCATTCCATTATGGTCAGAGAAGATGCTTTGTATAATTTCAATCTTTTAAAATGTATTGGTACTTGTTTTGTGACCCAATGTGTGGTCCGTCCTGGAGAATGATCCATGTGCACTTGAGAAGAATGTATATCTGGCTGTTCTGGGGTACAATGCTCTGTTTATGTCTGCTATATTCAGTGCATTTATCGTATTATTCACAGTCTCTGTTTACTTATCTTCTGTCCAGATGTTCTATCTTTGATGAGAGTAGTGTATTGAGGTCCCCAAATATTATTGTAGAGATAACTATTTCCCTCTTCAGTTTTGCTGGTGTTTGCCTCATGCATTTTGGGGTACCATGGTTGTGTGCATAAATATTTATGATTGTTATTTTTTCTTGATGGATTGTCCCTTTTATTAATTTATAGTGTCCTTTTTTGTCTCCTAGGACAGCTTTTGACAGAAGGTCTATTTTGTCTGATATTAGTATAGCATCTCCCACTCCTTTTTGGTTACCATTTGCATGTAATATCTTTTTCCAAGCTTTCACTTTCAACCTATTTGTGTCTTTGGGTCTAAGGTGATTCTCTTGTAAACAATATATAGTTAGGTTATGTTTTAGTTTGCTAAAGGCTCCAATGCAATATACCAGAAAAGAGGTGACTTCTACAATGGGATTAGGTTAAAAGCTTATAGTTTCAAAATTGGGGAATATGTCTAAATAAAGGAGTCAGGCGAAGCTCTCTCCTGAAGGCCAGCTGCTGGCAATCCTAGACTTCTGTCATGTGGCAAGGCACATGGTAGCTCTCCCAGGCTCTGCCTTTTCCACCAGGCTTACTTTCTACCCAAGCTCAGCTGTGGGCAATTAGGCACATGGCAGGTCATCACTCCACTATCCACCAGGCCTCATTGCTAGGCTGCTCCATCTTTGACTTTTCTGTCTCCTAGTTCATTGATTTCAACTTCTGGAAGTTTTTCTCTGTCACTGGCTTTTCTCTGTGTCTGCAGCATTTTATTTATCTGCTTATAATGGATTCCAATAAGGGGATTAGACCCACCTGGGTCATGCCCTACTGAAGTGATCTAATCAAAATGAAGGTCCTTAAACTGAATCTAATCAAAATGTCCCATCTACAATAGGTTTACATGCACAGGAATGGATTAGCTAAGGACATGATCTTCTGGGGTCCACCCATGTTCAAACTGTCAGAAGGTCATGCTTTATTAATCAGTTCTTCTAATCTGTATCTTTTGAATATAGATTAATCCATTAAAAATCCAGTGTTACTATTGCAAAGGCAGTACTTCAAGTCATTTTGCCTTTTTTATATCTTTTTTCTTCTCTGTTTGCCTTTATTGCAACCTCCTTTTCTACAGTTAATCTTTGTGATGTATCTGACCAATACCATTCTCATTTCTGTTTCTATATGTGTTTTAAATACTTTCTTTGTGATTAACCTGGGGTTAATTTTTCAAAACCTATATCTATAACCTACTAATTTGAAAATATATCAACTTAGCTTTGATAGCATACCTATTACTTGAATCTCCATTTCTTCACACTACTTCAAGTTACTCTTTCTTGCCTTTTCCTTTCAATATGCAGAATTCCCTTTAATAATTCTTGTAAGGCACATCTTTGGTTAATGGGCTCTCTCTGTTTTTGTTTACGTGTGAATATTTTAAACTCTCCCTCATTTTTGAAGAAGAGTTTGGCTAGAAAAATAATTTTTGGCTGGCAGTTTTTCTCTTTCAGTACCTTACATATATCATATCACCGCCTTCTTGCCTCCATATTTTCTGATAAGAAATCAGGATTTAATCTTTCTGAAGAGCCCTTGTATGACATGAATCACTTTTCTCTTGATGCTTTCAGAATTCTCTCTTTATCTTTGGCATTTGACATTGTGATTATGTGTCTCAGGGTATATCTATCAGGATTTATTCTTTTTGGAGTACATTTTGTTTCTTGGACATGTATCTCTTTCATAAAGGTTGAGAAAATTTTGACCATTGTTTCTCAAATATACTTTCTGCCACTTTTCCATTCTCTTCTCATTCTTGGACATCCATGATGCATGTATTTGTGCTGTCACTTCATGCTGTTACTAATATTCTTGAGAAACTAATCAATTTTTTCTATTCTTTTCTCTAACTGTTCTTCTGACTGTATAGTTTCAAGCTGACTCTTTCTTCTGCCTGTTATAATCTGCTGTTGTATACCCCTAGTGCAGGGGTTCTTAACCTTTTTTGTTTATGGAGCCTTCTGCCAGTCAGGTGAAAACCATGGATCACTTACTAAGTCCACACTGTACTGTGTATTATTTAATAAAAATATCACACCTGCACCAACACATCCCTGCAAGAATTGTTTTTTTTTAAATTTCAATTCAAGCTCATTGACTCCTTGTTAAGAACCCCTGCCCTAGTGTATTTTTCATCCCTACTATTGTGACTTTCATCCCCATAATTTGTTCCTTTTTATACTTTCAAATTATTCTCTATGCTCACACACTGTCTTCTAAATATCCTTTATTTTTTAATGTATATTTCCTTCCTCTCCTTGAATTGATTTAGGAGATTTGTTTGAACTTCTTTGATTAGCAGTTCCAAATTCTGTCTCCTCTGAATTTTTAATTTGTTCCCTTGACTGAGCCATATCTTCCTATTTCTTAGTATGGCTTGTAATTTTTTTGCTGAAATCTACACATCTGCTTATCTTGATGAGTTAACTCTGAAGGTCAGTTTCTCCCTCTTGCCTAGGGTCTTATTGTTGATTGGTGTTGATTGGCTTTGTGCTCTTCTTTAATGGTTGGTGGTCCAACTTACTCTGAAACTTTAGAGTAGCCCACATTTAAATGCTCTTATTTTCTCAGCTCTTCTTTATCTACTTCTTGCCCCAGATATGCAGTACAATTTTTTAAGATTTCACTTTTTATGTAATTGTTTCACTTCTAGAAGAAAGTTTCTTTTTGTCTGTTCATTCCCTGGGAATCTTGGGCTGTCTGTGTGTTTCTGTGTAGAATATTCTTCTAAACTACTATGATATGTTTAAATTATCTCTCTCACTCAGTGTCCTTACACTTTTCAGTTCTGGAATCCTCTGGTCTTACAGCAGTTCTGTATAGCCCCCCTTTTAATTTTCTCTGTGACGCTTCACTGCCTTTGGTTTCTTCCTAATTATGTCACCTCACCTTGGAGACCTAGAAAAGTAACTGTCTCCAGAAAAGTCCATTTTGCATTTAGGGAGTCCTGCTAACAGTAACTGGACTGAGTGTACCACTTCACTGCTACCATTCTGCTGTGGTTTTTCTCCACCACTACCACCCCCAGGGACTTTTTGTACGCATCACTCCTCAGCAGCTTGTGTTCCACCTTGTGTCTCTGCACACTTGGGTTCTGAGCCTGGATACACATAGGGTTATAACTCACTGCTGTGAGTTCCTGTAGTATGTGTTTCTGGAGGGAGGGACCTGCACTGCCAACTCTGGAGAACTTTCAAACTTTGTGCAGGGCCAAGTGAGGGGGAGATAGAGGACTGTCTGGTCTGAATGGGTGTTTTCCACCTGACATTTTTCTCTTTCTTTGATTCAGCATTTGTGGAGTCCTTCTACTATTACCCAGAGTTCTAAGAATGGGAAATTTGTTCATATATTCGCTGAAGCACTAGGGAAGTTTTTTCAAGGGATGTCTTACATCGTCATGTTGATGATGCCACTCTCTTCAACTTTTTTTCTGCTTCTTTCTCTCTATTCTATCCTCTAGCACTCCCACTACATATATGTTGGTTTGCTTAATGGTTTCTCACATTTCTCTGAGGCTTTGTTATTTTCTTCATTCTTTTTTCTGTGTTTTGGACTCCATAATCTCTATTGATTACACTTCATGTTTGCTCATTCTTTCTTCTGCTAGTACAATCTACTGTTGAGTCAGTCTAGTGAATTTTTCATTGCAGCTATTGTATTTTTCACCTCCAGATATTCTCATTTGTTTCATTTAAAAACAATTGCTATCTCCTTGTTTTCTCTTTATTGATACCTTTGTCAATGTATCAAGAAAGTTGCCTTCCTTCATTACTCTAATAATGGCTTCCTTTTGTTCTTTGGCATATTTATAACGGCTACTTTGAAGTCTTTCTCCTAAATTCACTATCTGGTCATTCTCACAGGCAGTTTCTGTGGCTTAATTTTTTCCTGTGTATGGGTCAGACATTTCTGTTTCTCTGCTGCCTAGTAACTGTTTGTTGTAAACTGAACATTTTAATAATATATTGTGTCAATTCTGGGTTCTCACTCCCCTAACCCCAGCCAGAGTTTCTTGTTATTTGCTTGTTTATTTAGAGACTGGTTGGGTTATTTTAATGAAGTCTATTACCTGTTCCCACACCCCTTCTCCACAGATGAAGCCTCTAATGTTGCTCTTCAGAGGGTGAAGCTTTGCGGATATGCACAGTCATACTCGGATGACAGTGGTTTTGGTAATGCCCTCTTTAACTTTCACTTGCCCTGACCACTCTCAGCTGCACTGATTGGTGTTCTAATGTCTTCAACAATGCCCTAGGGCATAAATTGTTCCACAGACAATCCAATTAAACTCAGGATTTTGAGGTCAGTGTTTGAGATACATTTTTTCCCCCAGGAGGGCTCTTCTTAGCTATTTTTCCATCACTCTCTCTGGCAAATTAGCTACCTTATGGTTTAGCTTATATCTCTAATGCAGGGTTCAGGGAGTCTGTGAGCTTGAATTGAAAACTTAAAAAAAAACATTAATCTTGTGGGGATGTGTTGGTGGTGTGATATATTTATTAAAAAATACACAGTATAGTGTGGACTTAGTAAGGGGTCTGTGGTTTTAACCTGACTGGCAAAGGGGTCCATGGAATAAACAAAGTCAAGAGCCCCTGCTGTAATGCATCTACCAGTCTCCTCTTAATTGATTTTCACCATGACTGCCAATGGCTTGAGAGTGCCACTAGGCTTATACTTCCCCACACCTTGTTGCAAATGAAGTCAGTTCCTTTAGGAAAAAGATTTCACACTCTCTGTTTTGGGGCCAGCTTCTTGCTCTGGCCAAAATCTCTGCGCCAATCTCTGGAGCTGGGGGCAGGAATGATGTCACATTTCTCTCTTACACAGGGTTCATAATCAGATTCTTAAGACCCACTGGGCATCTGTGAAAAGATTTCAAGGGGTCTATGAGCTTGAATTGAAAAAAAAATTAAACTTACTATGTTTCTCTGACCACTAACTAATATCTAGCATTTCCTTCACTTATGCATGTATACAATAAATAAACTATAGTAGTATTTTTCATCCGTGGAACAAAAAAGGTTAAGAACTCCTGCTCTAATATCTCTGCTCTAAGAGCTGGGTGCTTGCTGGAGGGGTTAGGAGTTGCTATAGCCTCTGATGTTCTCAGCTTGCCTCTTTTGATAAAAATGACCCAGGAAGAGGACAATTGAAGCCTCAGTATTCTCAGCACACCACACCCAGGTACAGCCTCCATTCCACAAGTGGGAGTTTAGTGTAAGAAGGAAGTCCTACCTCTCAGCCCCATTTGCTCAGACCTTAGTCTTATGTAACTGGACCAGGATGAGAAATGTTGATGTCTTGTCCTTCCCAGGAAGATACTCTAGCCCTTTTGTTCAGAGCTGGGCAAGGAAGGGAGAGGGAGCCCTGTTTTCTTGGTTGCACCCATTTGGAATGGAGTTTCTTTCTTGCAGAGTGGAGCGTAGGGAGAAAAGGAATGGGTTGTGGTTAAAATGGTATAAACTCACTGTTCTACATTTCAGTAGGTTTTTTATCTTTAATAAGCATTTCTTCATCTCATGTATGCCTCTAAGACCATTTCTGACTTTAAATAGCTCCATTTTTAAAACAATTTTCAATAGTTCCATTGGGGAGTGGGTCTGCAGAGCTCTGCGCTTTTCCATGGCAGCAGTGGAAACTATATTTACTTAGTGAGTTAGCCAAAATATCAAATATTCCCCAGGGGAGAAAAAGTTTGTTATTCCCTGTAATATTCTTTAGTACTTGCATATCTTGAATCTAGCATTTATCAAGAAGGATGAGCAGAATCAAATCCTCTTCTTTTTTTGTGTGTAATGGGGGGAGGGGGTTGTTTCAATTTCTTAGCTGCCAAAGCAAGTACCATGCAGTGGTTTGGCTTAATGGAAACTTACCGTCTCACAGTTTTGAGGCAAGGAAAACTCCAGTATAAAGGCATCATTAAGGCAATGCTTTCTCCCTGAAGAATAGCGTCCTGCAGATGGCTGCCAGTGGCCACTGATCCTTGGCTTTTCAGTCACATGGCAATGCACATGGTAGCCTCTCTGGCTTCTCTCTTCTCTTCCATGTTCCATGGATATTCAGTTTCTGGATGCTCTCTCTGGCCTTTTCTGTGTGACCTTCCATATAAGGCCTTCAGTAAAAGGATTAAGACCCATCCTGACTCAGGTGGGTTACACTATAACTGAAGTAATGTCATCAAAAGGTCTCATTTACAAGAGTTCACACTGACGGGAATAGACTGAGTTTAAGAACATGTTTCCCTGGGGTACATAGCTCCAAGCCATATCATATTTTAACTTCCTTCATATTATATTAGAAATTTATTAATGTGCTTTCCTATTTGTTTTCTTAACCAAATTATCTTCACCCTAATCTATCTAGATCATTCATTTGTGGTAGAGAGGCTAAAATTTGATACAGAAGGATGAAAATAGAAAGGTTAAGTTAACACTCATCTGCTTTTTTATAAAATTGGGTTTTGGAGCCTAACAGTGGCTTAGGAACTAGGTTTATTTAAGGGAGAAAGGATAGTCCAAATTCCTCTTCTTATTTAGAAAATCAACATCTTTGTTTGGGACTCTGGGAGGAGACCATTGTGCAGTAGATCTAATTTACCACAGGCAGCCAATTCTCATTGGGAGGTCAGCCTGATACAAAAGAGAGAAGAACTGGTGAACACATCCTCTGAGAATGGGCACTGAACTGAAAGCTAGGCTACCAGGGGGTCTGCAGTGGTGTAAAAGGGATCACACTACTGGGGGTGGACTTTTAGGCCAGGGGCTGGATAGAGGACAGGGTGCAGACTCAAAGTCTGGAAAGAATGAAACTGAGAAGAGACCAATTCATTAAAAGAGATATGGCCAAAGTTCCCTGGGAACATTGCCAAGCCAAGAGTACAGGTCATAGTTTCATCAGGTATGAACTGTAACACTGGTGCCAGTGGCCAAAGGACATGGTGGCAGAGAGCAGCAGGTGTCAACCAGCATATTGCCAATGACCAGCCCCACCAAGGCCATGAGATCATGTAAACCTCTTTCTTTCCCTCTCCACTGGACTATGCTCTTAGGGAGAAAAGCAAATGAAAGTGAGGTTCTCTGAGTGTATGATCATTTCCACCCAAGATTAAATGAATTTACCAAAAGAGACTTTAAAATAAGTCACTGGACTAAGGTTGAAACTGGATTCTTTATTTTACACATTTCCCCCCTGAAAGCCAGTAGTGCTATATATAGCTACAAACAAAAAAGGAGCTGCATTCTCTCTGCACTTCTGTTTTATTAGTTAAGTTCTAGAGCAACACCTCAAGTACAATATTGCATATGAGTGTGCTGGTCACATTATAAACACTATTTTTCTCTTTCACTCCCCCTTCTTCCCACATCAGAATGGGCATTTTTTATATTTTTGGCTACCCAGCATCCAAATATCCTCTACCTTTTTGGAGGGAAGTATCACAAAATAGATCTAAGCAGAGTTAGAGCCTCTCCAAACATTACGGAAGCTGGGTTGGGAACTGTTATTCTTCTGCCTTGCCCCTCATAGAGAAAGCAGGAGCATGATTCCTAGGCTTAACTAGTTGGTCACTTCCATATAAGTCTTTCAGTATCAAGGGAGTGTTGTCAAGATGCAGGGAGAGTAGAGATTTCCAAGACAGCAGCGACTACAGGGTTCAAGTCTTGACTGTAATAATAACAGCAAATGTCCAGTGACAGGAGGCTCAGGAGGTTAAAGGATTCTAAGCAGGGAGGTTGAGGTAAGACCTTGTTCTCAGCTGCCTAGCTTCCTTATTCCTTTCTATGCCCAAGCTAATTCTCTAACATTTCCATCAATTCTATAAAGTATCTTTTATCTTTCAAAAAATTTCTTTTCTGTTGAAGTTAAGCCGAGGTAGTTTCTATTGTTGGCAACCATGAACCCAGACTGGTGTTGGTACAGAAACTGGTATCAGAGGACAGTCAGTCAGGGAGTTGCCATTGGTTACCTGCACTAATAGGGGCTAGAGATAATGAAAATTCATTTAAGAGCTCAAGAATGGGATGTTGTCAGTCATAACAAATAATTTTTCTTCTGTGGTCATCTGTAATGGAGTGTCCATAGAAAGGAAGGATTTAGAGGACCATATTGTTAGTACCATTCAAAAGTGTGAATGGCATGAAGAATTTACAGATGTTCGGATGAGGTGGCTGCTACTAATAGGACTGAACAACTTAAAAAAAGGTGACAAGTTCAAATCTCTACATTTTAGTTCAAGACGTACACCCAGGATTTCTCTGGTTATATGTCTATAAAAAATGTTTTCCCAAACCAAGCACAAAACTTAAATTCTGTGGGTTCCTGAATAATGCTCATTGAAATCTGAGCTTCACTGGGTTGCATATGTGAAAATTACAGGACTAATCAGGAAATACTGGAAAATTGGATACAGAAGAGAGTATGAAGCCTGTGAGTATCCCCAAGCCACATCTTGCTTGAAAGTCTTGCTTGATACCCAAAGAAAACCTACCTCCTTTCTCTTTGCATCTTCACCATCTTACATTGGGGTTGAGAAAGCTTTCTGGTTCGTTCCATAGATCTTGCTCATCTCCTCTTCACACAGAACATCATGCCAGGAGGACCCAGGCGGTAAGCTGTAAATGGGCCTTCAAGACCTCATTAAGACCTTTGTAGGCCAGAGGGCAGGGAAAAAAATTCCTATGAACATATAGGGACCTGATACTTAAGGAAAATTTCTAAGGGTCTAGTGGCTTGGTAAGTTCCCAAGTAGAGGGCAAATACCTGTTTCTCTAATACTATGAGTTAAACTACTAGGTTGCCCATTCTGACTTTTGAAGGCACATATTCAAAATTTACATGTCCTTACTCAATCCATTTATCGGGTGATTCAAAAGGCTTCCACTTTCAAGAGGCTGTACAATGTGGAAATTATGATACAACCGATCCAGTGGTGACCAGTGTCTGTGGAAAATCAGACAAACCAGCCCTAATAGGGGAATCACAGAAGAGGTCATTAGATTTTAGTGCATTAGTGTAACCTCTCCATTCTGATACTATTTTCCTTCTGAGGGGTAGCTCTTGTTTGTTCCTGGGCCCAAGAAGAGATTAAGCCCTGACTATGAGATACCAGGTAAGCAAGGAAAACAAGATTTTCATAGCATGGAAAACAAACTATGCATCATGAGTTGGGGTGTTATCTGATCCACCTAGCCATAATGTCAGGTTGATCTGCCATCACCCCATCAGCAAGAGCAAGGGTTACACACCTACCTGGCTGCAGCAGACACTGTACATGAACCAGTTGGTCACATTCCCCAGTGAACTTACTCCAGCTGCACTGTCACATCTCCCTCAGCCTAACGAGAAATGTCCCATGACAAAATAACTGAGGAGAAAACCTTTGAGCCTGGACTAGGGAAAGTTCTAAGTGACATACTGGCATGGGTTGGAAGTAGACTCCTGAAAGAGCTCCATTTAGGTATAAGCCTGATGTTTGGTGGCAAAGAAACCATTACAGTTCCACTTGGATGAAAAGATTTGAGCAGCATATCTCTTTGTCCACTCTGCTTAGAAGAATATACGAGAAAAGGCTTTATCTATAATGATCTGTAAGCATGATGAATGTGTTGACTGGAAGGTCGCAATTAAAGAATACAGAAGGGAAAAGGTTTAGGGAAAAGGTATATGGAGGGACCTCTTAAAACAGATCTAGAGTGACAGAATGTTTATGTACAATCAAAGGCTCTTGATTATCAGGTAGAAGAGATGTCATGTTCTATAATGTCACCCTCCTGTAACTAACTGCACAAGTGCCTGCTAAGTGAGCTCAAGAAGTATCTACAGTGGCAGAGTTGGAGGCAATACAAGGGATCAGGTTCTTTGACCAAGGCTGGCCTGACTGTTGAACAATCAGAGGTGAACCTAAGTCCTCAATACTGGAAGAAGGATTAGGTTGATCCTTTTGGTCCTTTTCCATCATGGAGCAGGAATCAAAGTGTCTTTATGAGAATAGCTGCTTACTCTGGATTTTCCCCCTTACTTGTTATGCTTCTCACTAGACACAGACTTAGTGAAAACTTTATACATTATTACGATTTTCTGCTGTCTTCTTGCTGACTAGCCTCTCCTGGTTTCTGCCTGTCTTCTGCACCTGTTTTTTTTCAGTCTTAATGTCAATTCTGTGAGTTACAGACTATCCTCTCATTTCAGCTCTCTCCTGTGTAAATTAACCATAGTTTCCAATGTTTGAAGCCATGAATTCTGGAGCAAGTCCTCTCACCTCCTACCCTTTGACTTCTTTTTTATTGCCTCTGTTATCTGGCTCATAACACACACAGGTGAAATTACTCTATGAGCTAAGCCAGGTCACCCATCCACATACTGATTTCATTTTTAGTGGTTATTTAGTTACTTTTGTTGCACACTGAAAGGGTGATTCTTGATGAATGAGTTTGTTTGACTGAGGCCTTATTGTACAAGCTCTGGCACTATGACTATGGGCTTTTAATAATAAGTAACTTTTAGCATGAGGCTTTTCTTCTGGAACATAAAGATTGTCTATTGCCTAAGCCAATATCTGTTTTTTTTTTAAAGATTTATTTTATTTATTTCTTTTTCTCCCCTCCCCCCTGTTGTTTGCTCTCTGTGTCCATTTGCTGTGTGTTCTTCTGTGTCTGTTTGTATTCTCACTAGGCGGTACCAGGAACCAATCCCAGGACCTTCTGGAGTGGGAGAGAGGTGATCATTCTCTTGAGCCACCTCAGCTCCCTGATCTGCTGCAGCTCTTATTATCTCTCCTCTGTGTCTCTTTTTGTTGCATCATCTTCCTGCACCAGCTCTTTGCGTGGGCCAGCACTCCTGCACAGGGTGGCACTCCTGCGTGGGGCAGTACTCTGTGCAGGCCAGCACTCCACACAGGTCGGCACTCTGTGTGGGCCCACTCGCCTTCACCAGGAGGCTGTGCGCATCGAACCTGGGAACTCCTATATGGTAGATGGGAGCCCAATTGCTTGAGCCACATCTGCTTCCCTCCAACATCTATTCTAATCTCTAATCTAAATCAAGAACTAAAGTATGAAAGTTCTCCTGATAAATAGCTGAAAAAGTGGGTCAGAGATAAAGAAATGATTTTTTTAAAAGAAAAATGTTGTCTTTTCAAGGTAAGTAATGTCTAGATAATACTGTGTGAAATGTCTATTTTCATCAAATGACCAATGTTTTGTTTTGCTTTCCGTCTTTCAAGAAGCTTGCCAAGATGATATGAGATTAACATTGTTAAAGAAAACTAATATCATAGAAGAGGATCCCCAAATCCCAAACTTTTGTTAACAAAGGACGTAGGGTCTCTGTAGTTTGTTCTGAAAGAGGACTAACACTTAAAACAAGGGTTAAAGGGGAAATATAAGGCATAGTTCAAGAAAGCAAAATAAGGTATTTATCAATACCTCTCTGGAATAAAGTGTCAGTTCTTATTTAAGAAATAGAAGCTAAAAATTAGATTAGTGTGTTATCTTCACTAGGGACTTTAAATTTGCCTCCAAATGCTACCATGGCTTGTGACAAATATGTGGCTATCTCTTTAAATAACAAGATTGGAGAAAGAATCTAAGGTCCAGGAAATTGACTTGGGGTCAGTTTAAGTACTTGAGTCAAGATTTTAGCAGTGCAGCCTGTTTGCTCCCAGTAATCACCAGGTGTTTCAGGACTGGTTTGCAGTAGGAAATTATATCTGTAAGAACTGTCTGATTTCACATTTAAGTTACCAAAGAAATATTCCCACTTAGATTCTCTGGGAACTTAACTTTATTTGGAAAATTAATATCTAAGAGATAGACTCCTGAAGCCACAAAGGTATACAGAAAATGGTGCTCGACAATTCAGGACTCAAATCTTCATTCCGACCTTTACCTCATGCAGGAGGAAAGTAGACACAAGAGGTAGAAGTGGCGATAACATGGAGTTTAAATTTGGTCTTTGGGAGTCCCTTGGACAGAATGACAATAGGGTAGAAGGGATAAATATCCCAATATCTAAACCCAGGATGATGAGGGGACAATGTAGAGGGGTTCCTGCAATTACCATTGTGATGAGAGGATAAGGCTTATTTGAAGACTTGTCTTGTTGGGCATAGAGCTTTGCTTCTGTCCCACCATCTAACACTGGGGCAATATGGCTGATCCCCCAAAAAGGAGGGGTTCCTGGATGCTATCATTCACCTGGAGGATGTCTTTACAAGTCAGGGAGGATCTTCTCACCTAGGCCCCTCCACCCAGTCATAGCGAAGTGGGAAGATCAGGCGGGCTTTCTGGGTCTCCACTTCCTGTGAAATGATGAGTCTCAATAGACCGGAGCTGCCCAATGCAGTAACCATTAGCTCCGGGCAGCTATTGAGCACTTGAAATATGACTACTGCATATTTTTAATTTTACTAAATTGTTTAATTCCAGTTAATTCTATTCCTTTTTAATTAGTTTAAGTTCAAATATTAAATCTGACATTCGATTCAGGTAGTATCAAGCTTTTAACTATGTTTAGAACAACTTCTGGATACGAATCTAATCTTTCAATTGTAAGTTTTATAGAATCTAAATATAGCTCAAGTGTTAATGATGATATTTAGTGTCTGAATTGGGATGTGCTGCAAATGTAAACAAACCAGATTTTGAAAACTCAATATGGGGGGACAAAGTAAAATAGCTCATCAATAATTTTTATATTGATTACATGTTGAAATGATAATATTTCAGACATATTGGGGTAAATGAATACATTAAAATAATTACTTTTAGACAGTGCTGAGATGGATTATTCTGAGGCCTCTCCCTGCAACCATCTCTATAGAATAGCTTCTATTCTGGGTACATGCTAGAGAGGATACGAAGCCAAGGTAGAAATTCTCTTTAAGATGTTGAGAAAACATATATTTTTTAAAGTGCAAAGGTAAAACGAGATCAAAAAGCTTCCTTCTTTAGACACCTTCCTATACACCTCTTCCAAACTCAAAGTACTTTTTTTTTAGGAGGTACACTGAACCCAGGACCACACACACAGGAAGCAGGCACTCAACCACTGAGCTACATCTGCTCCCCTCAAAGTACTTTAAGTAGTGTCACTGCACAGTAAAATTTTGAATGAGAGCTTTGTAATATACTGGGCCAACTAAGACTGTCTTAGTGATTATCTCATTTAGTTCCCATAACTAAATGTGCATGGGTAGTTGTAGTAGTATGCCAAAGGGGTGCTGATACAAAATACCAGAAATCTGTTGGCTTTTATAAAGGGTATTTATTTGGGGTAGAAGCTTACAGTTAACAGGACATAAAACATAAGTTACCTCCCTCACCAAAGTCTGTTGGAGCAAGATGGCAGCCAGCGTCTGCAAGGTTTCAGCTTCCCTCCTCCTCTCAAGGCTCCATGACCCCAGCTTCTTCCAATCTCCACAGGCTGGGACAAGTCTTATCTCCTGGGGCTCGTTCCTCTCTGGGCTCAGTTGCTCTGCTCTCTCCACAAGGCCAGCTGTAAACTATCAGGTGAATGGCTGTCTCTCTTCCCAGGGCCTCTGCCATGTCTAAAAGAGCCTTCTCTCTTTCCTTTCTCATCTGCTTCTCTGTGTGTTTACTTCCTGGGCTTCAGGGTCATAACTCCAACTAGCTCATCTGCCATGTAGTTTTCTCTGTGACTCCCACCCCCTTGGTCCTACTGTCATGGCCCAATCAAAGCCTTAATCATTTAATCAACTAAAAGTGAAACCTCTGAATCCAATCCAATATAATATGCCCAGGGCAATAGATCATTTTACAAACATAATTCAGTATCTATTTTTGGAATTCATAAGCAATACCAAACTTCTACAGTAGTCAATGCCTACACCAGCCCACCCAGTCTGGGTACTAAACGAGGCCTGGTGAAAACAGAAAGACTGAACTTCCTTCACCACAGAATCCTCACTCATGACTTCTCCTGACAAACCCCATAAAACTAATGCATCCTTAATGCACGGATCATATTCCATCTTCAATGAGCATTTTCTCATTCTTTTTTATTCCTCTGGTTTCATCTCATTCTTCATCTCTTCCATAGATATCTATTGAGTCCTCTCTATGTACCAGGCACTGTGTTGGGCCCTGGAGGTAAAGCGCACACACCTTACCCTCAAGGAGATCACAGTGTAAAAGGCAGGCATGTAAACAATAATTAAATGCAGGGCAATAAGGGAGAAAACAGAGGAACCAGATACATTCTGCTGATAGCTTTGACGGGTTCACTTACTATCCTCTCCTCTTTGTTATCTTATAAATGAGAAACTTGGGGCCTCATCTTGGCCACACCCCTCATTTCCCTTCCCTCATGCTGGTGGTATAGAGAGGAGATGTGAACCAGCAGTGAAATTACCAAGAAACTGATGACACTTGAGCTTGGACTTGAAGGAAGGTAAAGGGGAGGGGTCACTTTCCAGGTAGGGGAGAGATTCATGTAAAAGCATATGGAAGAATGAGACTGCTTGGCACCTTGGAACATGCAGGTTAAATCTTAGATGTAAGAAACAAGACGTGGCAGGAAAGTGGGAAGAGGAGGTGGCCAAAATAAAATAACTTGAAGAGGAAAGGATGACCAGAGAGCTCTTCAAAACTATCGGCAGGATGTATAAGGTTCTTTTTTCCAGGTTAGCTTACATCTTCCCTAGCAGGTTAAGAAATTCTCATTCTCCCAGGGGTCACTGCAGAACCTGGGGTGTTTAGAGGTATCTGGCATCATCTTTGTCATTAAGTGGCATTTTCTGAGCATCTATAATAAAGATGCAGAAGACTAGCTCCCTAACCTCAGGTCCTCATAGTCAGGCCAGGGAGATAATAACAACAGGCAAGGCAGAGGCAGTTTGATGGGGGACCATAATGTTTTCTCTTCTTACAACTTGGGGATAAAAAGCATGTGCATAAGATGTTTTGGGGTAGAAAGACACTGTTCCCCAAAATGGAATGCCCCATTCTCAATTTTCTTCTTTTGTAACTAGTGATCTAAGCAGAGAAGGAAGATCTAAACCTGTATTGAGAAAATAGTATTGGTGAGGTCTTTATTCCTAAATCTTCCTTGTTTAAATCATTTTCTGGAGTGTTTCTCAAAATAGGTCATTAGGATCACAAAATAATAGCTACTCCAAAAAGAACATTCATTAGAGTGCATAGTGGAGAAAGGGTGCTTAAGCTTGGGCAAATACCAAGTACCTTTCTCTTTGTTTTCAAAAGTAAAAGGGGAACTCTTAAGAGACTCTGAATGTACTAGAGTTCCATTAGATGTAGAAAAGATCAATGCTCAAAATTATTAGATGAATATTGTTAAATTCCCCCAAAATACTGACTTAAAAATAATGAGCATTCCTTCAGACATGAGGTAGTAATGAGGTGAGATGGATCTTATACATCGCAGCTTTAAATGTTATCCACTCAAGAGCCTCATTGTGCTATAAAATTCAGTAGTTAGTTGTTTCCTGCCTCTGAATGGCTGCAGTCATCACGAAAATACTCCCATCTTGGGAGTCAACCCAAAGCTGCCGCGTGGTAGAACCTCCCTGCCGACTGCCCGACACTGCTGCCTCTCAGCTCTCCTCCTGCCAACCCAGGTGAAAGACAAGCAACGGGCACCCCTGCCAGTCTGGCGGCTGGGAAACTCCGGGCAGCCAGAGGTCAAGGAACAGCCTGTGGTGAGAGGACGATTTGTTGAGCCCAAATCTAAAGATTTTCCTGTCTAAACCCATCAGGAATCGCTTTAATGTCGAGAGCGATGGTAGTTGGCTTTGCGTTCAAATCTGTACTGTGGAATTTGAACGATCTAAATGCATATCACCACAAAAAAGCTCTGTGGGTCTTGTTAATAAAACAGAAAGAACTTCTGCCAATAACAAAAATAAATTCCTTCTTTCCTGCTGCTTGGACCACAGCATAATGAGGTCTCCCAAGCTCTCTGTGCAGTGATAAAATGGAATATACAGACTATTCCTTTTGATGTGTTCCAGTTTAACAGTTAAAAGTTGATGCCTTTTCATCCTTAATTTATCTTCCCTTGTAAATATTTCTGTACTATTTCCAATATCTGAAGTACTTGCACTTTTTAAAAAAACAATTCGCTCCTTCTCCTATTTCAGTTGTATAACTTTATGTTATGGGTCAGATTTGGGGCTAAATAAACATACCTCCGGCTACAGCTCTCAAAATACACCAGCAGCAAATTAACTCAAACAAATATTTTGGTTGGGTGGTGAAGTTGTTTTTCAATGATCTTCCTGATCTTGCCTGGAGGCCCAAGGATAGACCAGGTGAATTCCCAAAGGTTCTTCAAACTTTGCATTTTCTGCCAAATTAATACACGGTACTCAAGTCTGGTGGAGTGGTTAATTTTAAATGTTAACCACCAGAGGGCACCACTTGTTTGCATCTTAAATACATCTCAACTCTGGGCTTGAAAAAAAGGAGGTCCTGCTACTAAAGAATCACTCAAGGGCAGCATTACCAAGGAAGCATTTTCATAAAGGCAGTTAGGCAGTACTCTTCTTCACCGAGTCAGATTTGCTTTTGACATTATGTATTATTCAGAACTGAAACAGAAAATCTCTATAGCTTGCACATACCAAAGTAGACTGATTTATATATCTGCTACAAACTGAGCAGGGAATGCTAATAATTTTTTTGTTCTTATGACTCTTGGTCAATATTTACTGCGTAATAACAATGAACCCAGTATTCTGATATTCATTTTATCATATCAAACAATAAAATACTGTAAAATAAAAAAGAATTTGCTTACCTATGACAAATAATGTTATTCCCTAAAAATGCACCCTTAACTTATCTTATTTTAAGAAGAACATCTCCATTTTTTGCTTTGGTGTAATGTTTTAATTTCTAGAAATCATTTTATTTATCAGTTTCAATGACTTTTATTAGTGCACTTTTGTGATTCAATGGGATTTGTATGTGAACTTTTCACTAATTTTCTGGAGATATGGAGCTCAATTTACATTCAGCTAGGTGGAACTTGCATGGAAAATGTTTAAACTGTGGTTAAGAAACTCTTATGTGTTGTCATCTGAATTGGCAAAGCTATAAACAAGAGCTTGACTATTTTTTTCAGTAAAGGGCCAGGTTATATTGAATATTTTAGGCTTTGTGAGTGATGAGTTCTCTGTTGAAACTACTCAACTCTTCTGTTATGGCAAGAAAGCAGCCATAGACCTAAATGAATGGACATGGCTTTTCCAGTAATACCTTTTTTGAAAGGAATAGTGGCAGGCTGAAGTGTGTGATTCCTCGCAAATGATGAATATTAATGTACATACATACACTTTTTTTTTTTTTTTTTTGAGGTACCAAGGTTGGTGATTGAACCAGGACCTTGTATGTACGAAGCTAGCACTCAACCTCTGAGCCACATTGGCACCTGAGTTGGTTTCTTCATTTGTTTGTTTGTTTGTTGTTGTTGTTGTTTTTATTTTAGGAGGCACCAGGGACTGAACCCCGGACCTCCCATGTGGGAAGGAGGTACTCAGCTGCTTGAGCCATAGTCACTCCCTGACATAACTCTTCCGCTGATAAAATTCATAAAAGTTTCTATTACACTGACCTCTGATAATTCCCCTGCCTGACACAGCTTTGAAAAAGTGTGACCTCATTAAAGTTATCTGTTTTAAAGTTCATCAGTCTCTTGGAAGAGTACCACTGGGTTCTCTCTCAAGTGCTGTCAAAATCAGAGCCAAAGGAACTTTTGGCTTCCGGCATGTCGTTATATTTGTATCCTGTGAGGGTCACCTACATTAAAAAATGAGACCAACCAGAAGGATGTTATTCCCTGCTTATGTCTCCAGAGATAATATGGAGAGTAAACAAAGACATAGTTCACCTTCAGACTGATGTGTGGCCAGAGGAGTCTGGGTCTCCTTGGAGTAGGACACTACTTCCCGTGGCAGAAAATCCACTTGGGTAACCTTCGACACGCCCAGCTTATGCAGTCTTCGTCTGTAAGTAACAAAGGGCAAAACTGAAGGAGGGAAGGCATTCCTTGCAGAAGAGCTGTCAGTAATAAAACAAAGCACGAAAACAACCAAACAAACCCAGACTCCGTCAGCTTCTCAGTACAAGGGCAGGCTCATGAAGTAGAGCTTACTCTGGCCTACTCAGGAAACGGGTTCTTGGCCTACTCTGGCCCTAATTTGTTGAGTGATGTTAGATAGGTCCTTTGTGCCGACCTTCAGCTTCCATATATGTGAAACAAAAGGTGGTCCAGCTCAGATAAGACCCCTCCCACTATGAACAACCCTGGTTTCGCTTAATTAAAATTTAGAAAGGGAACTTACACTGGCAATGCAGGCTTCTAGTCTCTCAGGTAGGAGGGAAAAGAAAAGTAATGGCTCTCACCCTGATGGGATAAGAGATGGATTCTTTCCTGGAGTTTATGTTCTCCTTGGAAAGTGCTAAGATCATATCCCAAGAGGGTGTTTAACATCCCTCATTTCTTCAGAAGAGCCACTAACACAGTGATCTGCATGTGAATTTGTTTCAGACACATTGATGTAACAGAGACAAGTAAAGAGGGCACTAGGTTAAGTGCTGAAGTTCTAGCTTTGGAATTCTATAACTGTGAGCTTGGAAAACTAAGATGTGATCATGGAATCAAGTAGGCGAAACTAGTGGAAGGACTTGAAATAAGGGCACAAACTAGTGGAAGGACTTGAAATAAGAGCACATACAAACAAAGTGATTAAACTCCAGAAAACCTAAATGCCGTATACACAGGTTTTATGAGAAAAAGATCAATGTCAAGGAAACTCTGAAAGCAGGGATGTTTTATTATTTTTAAAAGGCAACTTTAGGGTATCCTTGATTCATCCTCCTCCCATCTACAGCACTATGCTATAATCTTATCTGAACAGTTATGTAGCACTTTAAGGGTTTTAGATGTCCTTCACACCCATTATGTCACGTGTTGCCACAACTCTGTGAAGTGTGAGGGCAGGCATTATCATCTCCATTTTATAGAAAAGTGAGATGGAGTTCAAGGGACGTGCCCAAGTCAGCTACAATTGGTAAATGGGCTAAAACACTGTTGGATGAGGCCTGGTCGAATATTCTCTCCTCCAAGCCAAACTCTTACCTAAGGCTCTTAGTGGTGAGTTCTGGGTTGCCTCAAAAATCTGAAGTGCCTCCTCAGTCACGTAGAAACACCCAATTACGGTGGCAGTAGTTGGTGTTTAAGCGCATGGACTCTGGTCCACACCCTGGATCTGAAACTCAGCCCTTCCACTCAGCAATTGTGTGATCTTGAACAAGTTACCTAACCTTGCTGTGCCTCACTTCCCTCATCTGTATAATGGAGATAATAATAGTACTTACTAATAGGATTGTTATGAGTAATAATCTATATATCTATATCTATACCCCCAAATACATATATACCACATATTTTATGCACACATGTGTATGTAATTTATATATATCTCAAAACCATTTCGGAATATTATTTTTAGTATAGATTTAGTATTAGCATTAGAAATATTCTACTACTGTTTTTCTTAAAAATTTGCAGGCACAGGATATGTGTCTGTCTTTGTGAGAAAAAAAGAGAAAAGAGGGTAAAAACTATTTAGCCAAAATAACATTTTCCCTAACTCTCTGGGATCACCAGAAACACACTCTATTCATACTGCTGTTCTCAAATGGTTTAACAGCAAATGGAACAGTTTTATTTTATTATCATTGTTACTATTATTATTATTGATAATAGAGTAAGAGAGAATGGATACCACAGTTGGGAATTTCCAAATAATATATTCCAGGACATTCTAGGGAAACAAAAATTCTTGCTTTCTATGAACTGTTAAAACAATTGAGGTGAGGTCTAAGATCTGCACATATCAGATATAAACAAAGAAGCCAAAAATGCTCATTTAGTGAACAATCCCAGCTGCTTCTCTGCAGTCCAAAATAGCTTCTCTTAGGCCCAGCTCCAGCAGACCTGGCCGCACGGCCTCATTCACTGGCAAGTAAGGACCACACGTGCAGAGGCCGCGAGCACAGAGGCAGGCCGGCTGCAGCCACAGCGCTTTCATGCAGCCTCCTCATGCAGATTAGACCAAAACAGAAAGTGTCCGAGAAACAAAATTACCAAAGGAGATTAAAAGCTAAACGTTTTAATATGAAATTCAAGAAATTCTTTTAAAACACGGGGTCTTAATCAGGGGTCTGTGGAAAGATTTCAGGGGGTCCCTGAGTTTGAATTGAAAAAAAAATCTACTTATTATCTTTCTCTGACCTCTAAATGAAATCCAGCTTTTCCTCATTTATGAATGTATGCAACAAAAAAACTACAGTACTATTCATTTCGCCTGACTGTCAAAGAGGTCTGTGGAACAAAAAGTTTAAGAATTCCTGTTTTAAAATCTCCTTAGTTCTGAGGAGCATATTGCCTTTTCTCAAGTGGGTCTTTCTTGAAGTGTCAGAAGAAAACAGGAGAGGCTCCCAAAGGTGGCTGGAGGCAAAGTCCCTCCTGCTGTTAAACAGCCCGGAGCATCTCTCCCAGGCCCAAGTCGGTCAGTCTTCATCACATGCAAGGAAATGGAAAAGAATCATGGGCTGGTGATGCTCCCTCACTGCTTCAAATTGGGGCCCCTCCCAGCTGAAGAGGTCATGCTTGACCCCAGACTTCCAGTGGGCACCTGTGAGGTCCAACCATCTTCAGGTTCAGGTTGGGAGGAACAGTCCTTACTCTCTATTCATGCATTCCATTATGCAAATTTGCCTGCTTGCTAAGATTTAGTTGTACCCCCAAAATCAATACTCCCGGAGCTTTTGCCATCTTTTTCGTACACGTGCAGATTGGTGCAAAATTTGAATTACCCAAGGCACATGTTCCCAACTCAAGTCAAACAAGAGACATTCTGCCTTCTTGTTTCAGCTCTCATGCTGTAAATAAATGTTCTTTTCATGGTATATTAGTGCCACATTATTCTCATTTTTGTGCTTTTTCTTGGAGATGTCACTGTTTCAAAGCCCCCAGGCATAGTGCTGCTAGTTTTCCTAAGCACATGAAGGCTGGGATGTGCCTTACAGAGAAAATACTAGAAAAGCTTCATTATAGGCCTGAGAGCCCTGAGTTAACTTTAGTGGAACAACAATATCTATTAAATAAGGTACCTGTAAACAGAAACACATAAAAAAACAAAGTTCTGTATTGATTGGTTGATGAAATGTTGTGAACAGAGGCTTGCAGGACCCTAAACCCTGTATTTGCTATTTGTGTTCAATATTTGCTAATTCAGTGATCACGTGACCTGATAGGGCATACCTCCAGCGAATAACAATTTTCTGTACCTAAATGCAAGGGATTCCAGGGCATCTTAATGGGACAAAGGCTGCAAGCCTATCTTCTTGGGTGACTTGCAACAGGCACCCCGCTACAGCTGCTAAGGTGCAATTTGTTTAACCGTCAAAGCAAACCAACCAACTCATGAACTGGTTGGAAAACCATCTGGTAGGTTGTATATTCAAATGGAAACTGGCTTCAAATTCCCAGGTTGTAATTTACCAGCTGAATGGTAGCTGAAACTTTGAGAACAACTCCTCTAAGCCTCATACTTTTTAATCTGGAAAAATGGATCTATATTATTGAATTATTGTGAGAAATAAACGAAGCTAATACTTTTAAAGCACTTATTTAGAGCCTGGAACATCGTAAGCAGTTCCTGGCTCAAGCAACTCTATTTTTTCATTTCTAATTCATCATATTTGACTGATTATAATAGTGCTTACACCTGTTTAAAAAATGGCCAAGGAAGGAATATTTATGAATGTTTTAAATTTAAGATTTCTTAAGATGTAGATTTGAGAATTATCTCTGCCAATAAAACTTCAGAATCACATCCTTTCATTCTTTGTATGGCCTCATGTATAGGTTTTGGCTGCTTGGGAAAAAATCCTTTTGCTTTTCTTTAATTCAAAGTATTATATCACCATGAAACTTTCTGGTTTTTAAAACTTGGTTTGAATAAGTGAGTTTCCCACTAAAACAAAAGATTTCCTTTTCTTAATTATTTGAAGCATTTCAACAAGTTCCTCTCTGATGCTGTATTTGTGAGTTTGGGGTTCCAACTTAGCCCAAACGATCAAAATTAAAGAAGAGCTGAGTTGTTATCCTGCAACTCTTCCAAATGTACTGATCAGCTGCCACATCGAGAGACTTGTGATTCTCCAAGAAGTTAAAACTATCTCAAATGATTTTAATTTTAAAATAACTCTTCATAACACTTCTTAAAGGGTACTGGTGGATTACTTAGCTTCCCAAACAATCTCCAGATTGACTGAGCCTCATTTATGTAAAATATGTTCTACTTTGTCACTTATTTTGCTGTTATTATAGTAACCATGTACTTACAATGTGCCAAGTACTTTTCATCTATTACCTAATTTTATTCTCATTAACATTTTATATCCCAGTTTTACAGATGAGAAAACTGAGGCTCAATAAGGTCAGGTAATATGCTCAAAATCACAAAGGCAGTAACAGGGCCAGGATTTAAACCCAAGAACCATGTATTCAATCTGTGCTTTGCTGACCTTATTCTCCTGCTTTTATCCTAATGCCTTATGACAATCAACTCACTGAGGCACACTTCTTACAACCTGATATATAAGAGGTCCACACATATGTGTTCATTTTACACGCATGAGGAAGGATTTTGAGGAGTCGCCTGACATAGATCCTTAGAACAGACAAGAAGGACTGTTTCCAAGGCGAGTCCCAGCAGCCGCAGAAAGGCTGGCCAGAAGGTGGCGCCCTTCCACAGGCAAGACCTTGGCTAGGCGTGGCTGCAGTGGAGTTCTCAAACGCAAGCCTCTCCTCGACAAGCCCTTGGGTCTGCACGTCTCCGAGGACCCATAATCTATCCATTTATCCAAAGGGCATCTTCAACTCTCCTAACGTATTTCCAAAATTTTACGTGCTCCCAAATTACTATGTCTAGGAGCTAAAGCATATAGTAGTTTTCTTTAAAATTATGAACACTAAACATGATCGGGTTTCTCATTTTCCTCAAAGTCGTATCAATTCCTAGTTCTTTCATTCAAGGGTGCAAGTTAAACTCGCAGAGGAGGAGGCACACTGTAGCATCACTGCCCCTAACATTCCTATTCCCGCTAGTTAGACTATAAAATCCACGCGGGCCCTTCAGTCCTGACTCCAGGATACCTTTCCTGCCACCCCCACCTCCCCGCCTGCATAACGCTCATCCCCGCACTACTTTATACGTCTGTACTTCTACCCTGTTACATGATAATGTACTCACTTCTTTTCATGTCTGTCTCTCGTGACTTGACTGCAAACTTGAGAATTTGTCCCTTAATAATTTATGTCTGTAACCTGTGGTCTAGCTCAATGCCAGGCACAATACAGACACTAAATGTTTGAACAAGGAGAGGAGGGAGGGAAGAAGAGAAGAGAAGGAGAAAAAAAGGGGAAGGAATGATAGAGAAATATAAATTAAGACTTGAATTACTGATGTCATGGCTGATATGGCATTATTATTACATCATACTGTGTACTTTCATCTTGGTAATTTATTCTAATAAAATAAAATTTAATAAAGTTTAAAAATTACTGAATTAAATTTATATCCTGGTAAGAAAACAACTCAAAATCAGTTAAGAAAGTACAATAAAGTGCTATATATTTGAATTACTTGTGACCAAGTTAAGCAAATGTAGAGAAAATTCAATATGGAAGAAGTTCTAGAGCAGCCATTGCCAGGTGTGGTTCCTGACAGAAGCACTGACATCACCTGGAAGAGATTAGGATCATCTGGGAACCTTCTTAGGCTCCACTAAAATCCTTCTGAATCACTGAGAGAGTGGAGTGACAGATTTAGTTGTTTAGTCAGAATCGTTTGGGCCTTCCCGCCCTGCAGCCAAATTCTAGACGGTGAGGACTTAATTCCACTAAGTGAGGAAGATGTCTTGGGACTAATCCTAAGGAGTTAAATGAGACAACCAGGTGCAAGGGTGACTGCAATGGGTGAGAAGTGTTAAAGGAGTTTGTAATGTTTAAAATACTAAGAAACTGGCTCAGGCATATACCCTAGATCTAAAGCTGAAAAGTTAGGAAGGGGATCCCAGACACACTGAGCAGTGAAATCATGGATTCCTCATAAGCCGACTTGGTGACACACTCTCTCTCCAGGGCTAGCCTCAACAAAAGTAGACTTACTATTATTCTACTATAGACATATTGTTATTCTAGCAATGGAAGAACTCTTATTATTGATGTGAAGGCAGTGGCCACCAGAGGTTCAGAGGAGAAAGAGAGGGAAAAATTGGTGTAATACAGGGGCATTTTCAGGACATTGGATTTGTACTGCATGTCGTTGCAATGATGGATACAGGCCATTATATATTGGTCATAACTGACAAAAGTGCATGGGATAGAGTGTAAACATAATGTAAACTAAAATCTGCAGTTAGTGGTGATGCTTTAATATGTGTTCATGAATTGTAACAAAGGTCCCATGCTAATGGAGGATGTTGTTAATGTGGAAAGGGTGGGAGGGGAAGAGAGTAGGGCACATGGGAATCCCTGAAATTTTTAATTAAATTTATGTAATCTAAAGTTACTTTAAAATAAATAAATTTAAAAAAAAGAATCATGGAAGCTTTTTCTGCACCTGATCTCACTAATGTGTCTGGGCAAAGAAAGCCATATTAAACTAAAACTGAAAATGTTTCTTCTGAAAAAGAAAAACCAGGTTTTGACAAAGAATGAAAAACTGAAGCTGAGGTTTGCTTAGGATGCAGACCTTTTCTCTAGTTCATCACTAGCACAGTCCAATCCATTCAGTTCTGGCCATTTTTCCTTTTTGTCCTTGAATGCATATCATGAATCACAATAAGAAAATCACTCCCTTACATGAATCACTGTCCCCATTCCCCTTTCCATGTTTGGCTCAGTTGAGATATCTCTCCACCACATGAAGTTAGCATAGCTTTGCTAGCTACTTACAGAGTAGTCCAACTAGCCCCGGAGACATGTGGGCACCTGTCACCTTAGGACAAGTTTGGGATCCCCTGTCTAACTTTTCAGTTTATATCTAGGATAGAAGCTTGAGCTCATTCCTTAATATTTTATACAGTGCAAACTTCATTATCCTAGGAGAATGTAGCCCAAAATGTGCCTATGATATCCATCAAAGCTAAAGAAAGTAAGGATTATGCAGACTTACTTCCAAATATAAGGCTTCTGTCCTGTCATTAACAGTATGAAAAACTGCACCTAGCTATTAGAAATCTGTTAAAGATACGTTTTATGGCTCTACTCCCATTTCAAAGATGAATGAAATTTCAAGAAAAATCCTACTAATGTTTGAAAATGGCATTAATACATTATGTTAATAAATAGCATTAAATATTTTAATAACAAAATTAATGTTAAATAATAGGCAATTTAAATAATAAATAATATTAAAAATAATATACAATATTTTTCATACTATGGAGATGAAATCTTTGCAAAGCATTGAGTTATATACCAAAACAGGATATCCTGGCATTGTCCCTTATCTTTTAAAAGTCCTTCATTCCTTTCAAAGCCATTAACAACATGAGACCTTCAATTTCTGAAGCCACTGCATATGCATCCTGAAAATTAGAGAGACAGTGCTCAGGCTTACATTTGGAGTGCTAAAGGATATAGTTCAAAGACTATATCCAGTTGCCTTTATGAATAAAAATAATTTAAATGAGAAAACGACTTTCACTTATTAAGAACTTGAGATGTTTGTGGAGCGCAAGGAGAAACAACTCTTTGGGAAGACACTTTAAGATCACAGTTGCCTTTTTAAATTTTTATCAAGATAAAATTCCCAATCCATAAAAGCCCTCCCTTCAAACTAAACAATTCAGTGGTTTTTAGTATATAATCACAAAGTTGTGCAACCATCACCACTATTTAATTCCAGAACATTTTCATATCCCTAAATGTGTACCCATTAGCTGTCACTACCCATTCCTTCTTCCCCTAGTGCCTGATAACCACTAATCTTCTTTCTGTTTCTATGAATTTGCCTATTCTGGATATTTCATATGAACTGAATCACACATATGTGGCCTTTTGTGTCCTGCTTCTGTTTTCTGTTTCTTTTTAATATTTTCAAAGTTCATCCATGGTATAGCATGCATCAGTACTTCATTATATTTTAGAGCTGAATTCAATTGTTTGGATATACCACATTTTAAAAATTCATTCTTCAGTTGGTGAACATTTGGGTTGTTTCTACTTTTTGGCTATTAAAAATAATGTTTCTGTGAAACTTCTGTGTACACGTTTTTGAGCAGACATATGTTTTCAATTCTCTTGGGTATGTAACCTGGGAGTGGAATTGGCTGGGACATATGGTAATTCTATATTTAATTCTTTGAGAAACTTCCAAACTGTTTTCAAAAGTAGCTGTATCAAGTTTACAATCCCACTAAAAATGTATGTGGGATTCAATAACTCTACATCCTCAACAACAATTCTTATTACCTGTCTTTTTTATTATAACTATTGATTCAGATTGACTCTTTAATTTTTAATTGAGTTGTCTTTTCATTTTTGAAAATTTTAAGGACTCTATATATTCTTGATGCTACAGAATCTCCTCAGATAAATTTTTTGTAAATATTTTCTCTCATTCTGTCAGCTGGTTTTTAACTTTCTTCATGGTATTTTTTGAAGCAAAAAAATGTTTTGATTTCACTGAAGTCCAACTTATTTATTTTTTTCTTTGCTTGTTTATGCTTTTGGTGTCATCTCTGTGAAACCACTGCCTAACCCAAGGGCACAAAGATTTACACATATGCTTCCTTCTAGGAATTTTATAGTTCTAGCTCTTGCATTTAGACATCTATCCAGTTTGAGTTAATTTTTATATATAGTGTGAGATAGGGGTCCAACTTCAAACTTTTACATTTGGAAATCCAATTGTCCTATGCCTTAATTTTTGCTTAATGTTCAGTGGCAACATTGAGCAGGGGATCAAAGAAAGTTTTGTCATAAACATTGATCATAGTTGATATGCATTGCCCCCAAGCAACTGCCAGATCTGAGGGTGGGAGGATGGAATTGAGGAGAGGGACTTTATCACCCAAGTTCTCTGAAAAGCTAAGTATGTCTGCCATCACTGGCATTGGTCATCATCATATTCTTCCTGACTCAGCCAAACACTCTACAACTCACATTCTGAAACTCTGATTTTAAACCACAGTGAATTATATGTAGCAGATTGATGTTTCTCTGTTTCATATTCAAGAAAATTGAAGGGAATTGTATAAACATTGCTGTGCTATCTTTATAGGCTCCAGAAAGGAACCCAATAGCATTAGAGAACTGGCTGGAGACAGCTAAAGCTCTGAGTAAGGTAGCTGCCATGAGAGTTTCACAGATACCATTAGCAAATACTCAGAAATATGCTTACATCAGAGTAGATGATACCATTTCTGAGTTGTCACCAATATTGGGAGGAAGAGCCAGAAAACAGATCCAGACTGACCTGAAGAGTATTTTTCTGGGTCTGCGTCACATTTATATAGCCTGTACCAAGATACAGAAAGGCCAGAATTTAAATGTACCCCACACTTTTAAGAAACTCTTGAAATTTTACAAATTATAAATGACAAAAGAACCTCAGAATGGTCTTTGAACACCAGTCTCCATGTGCTCAGTGACAGAACTCATAATGTCAGCAGTACACTGCCTGTTGTTTGTTGCATGGGACCTGGTGGCAAGAGAGGAATGTGGGTGGATTAGCTGGCAGAGCCAGGAGCCCGTGGTGGCAGCCGGCATGTGGCACTCAGAAAACAGAAAACCAAAAGAGTCATTCCAGTAAAGGGCAGTTTCTGGAGCAGGGAAGGATCCTGGAAGCCAAGCAGATAAAACGAAGAACAGATGCTCTCAGAGGCAAGGATTTATTTGGCCAGATGACAAAGCAATTCAAAGCCAAAAAATAAAAGTATGTCAGCATTGGGTCCAGACTTGATTCTGCTGATTTTCCCCCCTGCTTATTTACAGGTGGGTATTTCATCCCCATGATACATTAAAGGTGCTTCCAAATATTTTTCCCAGTGCTGCTTTTAAACTTTCTTGAGATGAATTTCTCAAGGATGAGCCCCTCATATACTGGAAATGAAAATGGTGCCATTTTCTCCCTTGCTCAATAGTCTTATGTGGTGGGATACTGTGACCTTGATGACTGCAACAGAACTACTTTGGCCAACATTATTATTACCCAGTCATGAATCATTTCTGAGCAAGGCACTATGCAGATCATTACAATACAGACAGAATGAGGAGATAAGACATATACACCAAATGGAAAACAAGAATGAAAGGTAGCAAATAGGAGCCGATGGGTTATTCACACAAGTGGGACAGGGGAGTATAATGGGATGGATTACCGTGCATTTGGGTAAATGAAGAAATTTTCACTGGGAATGGAAGACCTGATATGAGTCCTAAAGGACAGGTAGGACTTTGTAGTGGAAAAGAAGGGGGAACGGTGTTCTAGGGAGATGGTGCTGCATATATAAAGACTTGGAGACTGAATTCACATCCTATGCCTGAGACAAGTTTTTCAAAACAGTTTTTGGGTTGGGAAGCAATAGGAGCTAAATTTAGAGAGGTATCTTGGGGCCAGATTATTGGAGAGTTTTGAATCTCAGGTTAATATATATATATATATATTTTTTTTTTTTGTAGACAAGGAACTATCAAATATTGCTAAGGAACTGACAGCTGTAAGGTGGCATTGAAAACATATTAGGGGAAGCAGATGAGGTTCAGGCAACTGAGCTCCTCCCTAACACATGGGAGATCCGTGTTTTGGTTCCCAATGCCTCCTAAGGAAGACAGCAAGCTGGCGTGACGGGCAGGCATAGCAAGCTGACACAACAAGCTGATGCATCAAGAGTCATAAGAAAAACATAATGAGGGACACAACAAAGCATGGAGCAAAGGGTCTCAGTGCCTCCTAAAGAAAACGAACAAGACAGTGATCTGACAGGACAGACAGACACAGGAAGCTGACACAACAAGATGATGCAACAAGAGATACAGGGGGGAAAAAAACATAAGGAGAGACACAACAAAGCAGGGAACAGAGATGGCTCAAGTGATTAGAGGCCTCCCTCCCACATCAGCTCCTGGTGCCTCCTAAACACACAGCACACAGCAATTGCAAACAATGAAGGGGTGGGAATAAATAAAAAATAAATAAAATAAATCTTAAAAAAAAAAAGGAGACATTAGTATAGCAACAATGACAAGACTGAAGTCTAAATCTTCCTCCTGATGAATGAAGGGCCAGGTACTATGTGTTGAAAGAGGTCAGACCTTAGAAGCTGAGCATAGGGAAAAAGGGAGGTTGAGAAAGGATTTATAAACAAAGGCGGGGGGTGGGGTAGGGATTCTGGAACCAAACAGAGAATCCAAGCAAAGCATCAATTTAAAGGGGGCAGCCAGAGAAACAATTCCTGAAATTGTGACCAAAAGACCAACTGAATATATGGAGAGTGGTCAAATGGCAGCACTCAGTTGTGGTGGCACTGAGAATAGAAAGGAAATGCTGTAGTTTGGAGTCTCTGAAAAAGAACTAAGGGTAGACCTTAGTAGTTTAATTGACATGGAGGGTGAAGAAAAAGGAAAGTATCACTGGTTAGTCCATGGCTCCATCCCTATGGAAGAAAAGTGCATGGTGTAATTGGAAGAAATAGGGGAATCAGAGAAGGCTCTGCTTTGGAGTAAAAAATCAGTTCCTTAGTGGATGATGTTTTCCAATTGGGAACCTCCAGAGATGTAAGACCAAAGCTCAGGAAAGAGGACAAAATTGAAAATGTGCCCTGGAAGCCACCCATTGAGAGTCATAAGAGAAAATGCTGCATCCAAAAGGGGTAATAGAGAAAAAGAAGAATCTAGGCATCTAAGAGTATATGAACTCATGCAGTGTCAAAGAGGTTAAATGACAAAGGGTTAATTTGCTTTTCAAAATACTGCAGTGTAAGGAAGCAGATGTGGTGCAAGAGAATTAGCTCCCGCCTACCACATGGGAGGCCCCAGGTTCAGTTCCCAGTGCCTCCTTGAGAAGACAAGCAAGACAGTGACCTGGCGTGATGGGCTGGCATGACGGGCTGGCGTGACGGGCTGGTGCAGCAAGCTGACGCAACAAGATGACTCAACAAGCTGATGCAATAAGAACACAAAGAGGAAACACAATGCGAGACAAAACAAAGCAGGGAGAGGAGGTGTGCACCTCCTTTCCACATGGGAAGTCCCAGGTTTAGTACCCGGTACCTCCTAAAGAGAAGACAAGCAGACAGAGAGCACACAGCAAATGGACACAGAGAACAGACAGTAAGCTGAAACAACAAGCTGGGGCGGGGGGCGGGGGGTGGGGGCCGGAATAAATTTTTTTAAATCTTTGAAAAATTTAAATACATTTATATTTTTAAAAAATACTACAGTGTAGTGTATTTGGGTGTCAAGAGGTGACGTTTCAAAGACTGACTCCTAGATTTAGGAACGGGTGCCACATGGAAGGTTAGGAATAAGCACCATGTGGAGGAAGTGAGCTCCCTTGATGTATAATCTATGCTCAGAGTGGGTTCTCAGTTCAGGTTCTGAGAACCAGCTTGATGATGGAAATTTTCTAATTACCTCCACAAGAATGAGTTTCCATTTTTCTATGCTCACATTTTAAAATTATTTTAGGAAGTATTAATTTCTCTTCTGTGATATTTGCTTCTTAATATGCAGAAATGTTATTTTGGCAGAGAACACATTTTTCCTGAACAGAAGCAAATGTCAAGTCTGGCTCAATCAGCAGGCACAGGAAAAGAATTTCCTTTGAATTTCATAACACAAGTAAATCTTGCAAACTTCAGGAATGGGAGAAGAGTCAGAACAGTCATGGTTATAATAGAGCTTGGCAACACTGGTGGAGGCTCTCCTCTCATGTGCCCATTTTACAGGAAACTGAAAGTTCAGAATAATAAGGACAGAAGGTAGAGAAGTGCGTTTTCTCCAATACTATACATACAATAATCATGACAACATAAAGAACTTTACAGAAGTGACCTTTTATTGCCTTGATATTTGCAAACAACCTTCTATAGAATTTGTAACATAAAGCTATGAAATTTCAGAATTCTTCAAGTCACTGAGTAACAAAGTATAAGTGCATACCATCCTCACCAACTGGCCATATTCAGTTTTCTGAAATAGAATAAAAAGGAATATTGTTTTTCTTTGAAAATCCAACTGTCAATATAGAGCAGGAAATATTCCATAATTGTTTACTCAAGATTGTTGAGGGCAGAAAAAAAAGGCTGGCAGAGAGCATCCTTCCAAGAAATGTTTGGGGACTCAAATAATGATTATTACAAGATGTCAGCAAATTCTCTCTTTTGTGACAAAATTGTGACTAGTTCTGTTAAAACCAATTTATTAAAATTTTTCATGGGTCAGAATTCATTTTATATTTACAGATTATGAAACGATTTTATTACTAGTTCCATTCTTAAATTTCAATACAAAGTATGAATGAATGTTAGTGAAGAGGCAGAGATTGTCAGCTTGCTCAAGAAAACACTCCACCTCATTCTCAAAGAACTATCAAGCACTGTTACATGGGAAAACTTTAAAATGAATTCAAATTAGAGATCTGACCATAATGCATAAGAACATTTGACAAAATTTGGAGAATAAACCAAAAGAGGGTTCATCAAAAGCTAATGAGGTTATTAGGCAACTGTTCTGTTAGGCAGTAACTTCAAAGCATGAAAAGACCTCTAGAAATGCCTGACTACAATTTTCTCTAACACCTTCTTCCACTATCTTGAAGAATATATGGTATTCTGGTATCTTTTTGGAATTGGCTTTACTTCTTTCCTTGACAGAGTGGTCTCTCTATTATTCCACTTCATCAGTATAGCAAGGTGCCTGGGTCAGAAGTGATACTCATCCTCTCATCAGCAAAGAATGAAAAGAAAGTCTAGAAAAAGAAGAGGTTATGACCTACTGATTGTATCTCCCAATGACTAAAAGAATCTCTAACCCTTGGTTTTTCAGGTGAGGAACAACCAAATTCTTGCTCATAGCTTCATATTTTGCTTATTCTTGCTTTGTCTCCAAATATTTCAATCACTTTTCTAGAGTTTAATAAACTAATTCATAGAGGAAATACAATTGTGAAGCTTCTATAAAATCGGAAGCCACTAAATTTTCCAATATGTTATATTTAACAATTTGGAAGTGAGGAGCCATGAAATACCTGCACTGCTCTTGTATGGCTATTCATAATTCAGAATCTTTGCTTCCCTCCACAGCCCTGCTTCCCTTATGCTGACCCAGCACATCTCCATAAAGACTGGGGATCTCTGGGCACATTTGTATGCTCTAAAGTATTCTCTGCATGAGATAATAAAAAGCCATTTCAAATGTAATCCTTTCCCCAAACATTCTCTTTGCAATCCCATTTTTCAATGACACATTCATTCACTTCACAGCCTATGCAAGGTGATTCTTTTAATTTAATATTTTCCCCTTAATTTTCAGTTTTTCTACCATCTCCAATTCATTTAATCTACTTATAATAGCCTAAAGAAACAAAAGTATTTTTGATACTTTCATAAGTAGTTGCCTGGTTAAAAAAAAAAAAAAAAGCAAGCTGAGTTGTTTTATTTTCTTCTCATTTTATTTGCAATTTTCTTGGTGCAAAGTTGTTTTTTTTCCTGAATGCTAGCTTCATCTTATTTCTCTCTGCTGTCATTTGCGTTGGTAATCACACAGTTAATATGCAATTCAAAATCAAGTAACACATTTTGGCTTTCAGCCAAGATGAAGTAACAGGCACCAGATTTACCCTTCTGCCTTAAACAACCAAAAAATGGACAACAGTCTAAGTGAAACAACAGTATACAAGACATAAAGGCCAGACAAAGAACGACAATGATTCATGAGAGAAGGCAAACAAGCCAGGCGGCCCTACAACCTCCCCAGCTTATTGCCTTGAGCAAGCTTCCTGACTGTAGTGTGGGAAGGGGAGCCCAGACGAAATCCAGCAGACTCCATAACTTGAGGAGATGGAGCTGGCAGTCCATGGAGATCAAGACAGCTAGAATTTGTCGGACAAAATGTCAGAGAGAAGAAAACCGCACAGAAAGAAAACTTAGAAGATCTGTAGCAAATTACTCAGCTCAGTATGATCACCGCATGTGAGAAAATGATCTCAAGCCAAGGAAAGAGCTACCTGAAAGATCAGAGGAAACAGTAACTCACACGGGATCAGGAATAGTGCCTGTTCCTACTAGCCACATGGGAAAACCTCAATTTACAGGACATTGTGTAGAATAAACTTTGGGTATTGCCGCAGTGGTGGGAATTTAATTAGCTCTAGATTGAGCACTGCTCCAGTCCCAACTAACAAATCTTAAGAATAAGACCTGAAAGGATCAAACTGTTTCCAAGTAAATTAATTATATGACAGAAAAGGCTCAAGATTTACAAAAATTCAAATTTATCTAACACCTGACAAGGCAAAATTCACAATATCCAACAGCCAATAAAAAAGTATCAGGCATGCAGAGAAGGAGGAAAATATGATCTAAAATGAGATAAGTAATTGAAACTGATCCAGAATTGACACAGATGATGGTAGAAAAGCATATTAGAAGTTGTGAAAATATATTCCATGTGTTCAAAAAGTTAAGGAGAAACATGGAAGATATAAAATAAAGTTCCAAGCTGAACTTCTAGAGATGCAAAACTACAGTGTATAAAGTAAAATTTTGACTAGATAGGCTTCATAGAAAATTAGAAATTGGAGATCAAAAGATTAGTTAACATGAAAACACAGCAATAGAAACTATGCGCGCACACACACACAAAACACAGGTAGAAAAGAAAAGTAAATTGAGCAAATGAGCTGTGAGAAAACTTTGGTCCATATACATATATGGAATTTCCAGAGGAGGGTGAAGGCAGACAGAAAACATATTTTAAAAAATAATGGTCAAGAGTAAGCTCCAGAATGATTTCCTAGTTCCATTTGAAATCTCCAGTTTGTTTTGTTTTCTTTTAAGATTTCCCTCTTTTGTTCAAGATATTTCTCCAAAAATATTGTTCATCAAGGGTATTAATCCCTTGAAATGATAGGTATCAACAAAATCTCTTTTTAGTTTTTATTTCCCTGATTACTAGATGAAATACAAAACTCTTCAGAATGAGCTTAACATTGCAAAACCAAATATTCTGGAATGAAACTAAAAAAATATATTTCAAAAGCATATAACAAGGGAAGAGAAGGGCAAGATGGTGGCAGAATAAGGAGCTCTAAGAGTCATCTACAGTACACTGAGTAATCCGTAAGAGCCATCTAAAGCACCTGTTTGGGGGACCCAGGAGACCAGAAGAGCATCCTGCAACATCCTTAGAGAAATGGAAGAAGGAGATTGCCTACTGGCAGTGAAGATTCATGAGAAAAACACTCCACACCATGGAGGCCAGTGCCCCTCCCCTGCTGACAGCAAAAGGCACCTCAGAAGCTACTCCACGGCTGGAGTTCGAACTTACATTTCCAAAAAATGGGGGCGGAAAAGATGGTCAGGCACCAACTTCAGCTACCGATTAGTAAATTTGGCTGGCTAAAGCCAGTCTAATCTTAAGAACAGCTAAAGTTTGAACACATCCAAGTGAGAAAGAGGTTGAGAGCCTCCATTTTAACTCTGCACCTGGTATGAGGGGAAGCGGGATGGACTGAAACTCACAGTGATGGTAGGGACCAGCTTCTTTCCATCCAGATCAGATTTGTGCCATGCCTAGGCTCCAGCCCTGCCTTCAGCAGGAGGGAACTGCACCAGCCTCTCCAGGCAACTACAGTCACTTTTGGTCCACACATACTAGATTGTTGGGCAAACCTGTGGCTTTATCCTCTCTCCCACTAGGACAGGAGGTGGGGAAGTGATTTCTCAGCCTCTCTGGGCAACTGCAGCCACTTTTGGCCTACACAAACTAGATTGTTGGACACATCTGTGACTCCATTCCACCCCTTCTCTAGGCAACTACAGTCATTTTAGGACTGCACAGATGGACTTTTGGACACTCCTGAGGCTCCATCCTCACCCTGGGCAAGGGAGGAGGGGGGATGGTGCTTTTTCAGATTCACCTGGACACCAGCAGCCAGTTTTGACCAGCATTACTGTTTACTGACCATAGCTGTGGCTCCATCCCCATCACAGAAAGGGGAGGCAGGGGTGAGGAGCTTCATCAGTCTCTCTGGGCAACTACAGACAGTCCTGGCCTGCATGGCTTGGGTTACTGCACATGGCTGTGGGTCTGCTCATACCCCTGGCAGAGGAGAAAAGTGGGAGAAGCTCCATCAGTTCCTGGGGCAATGCAGGCAGATTCAGCCTCCATGGCTTATAGTACCAACCGCATCCCCATTTTTTACTCCTCAACCAGCAAGGAAGAGAGGGCAAGAAATAGATGAAAAAATGCTGAAAAATTCAGATTGGCTAAACATAAGCTAGTATGAAATTCCAAATTAATTTGAAATAAGTATCAAAAAGGCACCGTAGCACAAAGCCATTCAAATAAAATGCCTAGACTAAAAAAAGAAACTGTTCCTAGAAAAAATACATCTAGTAAATTAGATGCCAAAACACCCACAAAAATTGCATCCATGCCAAGAAACAGGAAGATATGGCCCAGTCAAAAGAACAAGCTAAGTGTTCAGGTGTCATAAAGGAGTTGATACAACTAATCCTAGATATTCATACAAATCTTAATAAATTCAATGAGTTGGCTAAAGAGGTTAAGGATATTAAGAAGACACTAGGTGAGCACAAAGAAGAATTTGAAAGTATATATAGAAAAATAGCAGATCTTATGGGAATTAAGGGCACAATAAAAGAAATTAAAAATACACTCTAGATGTATCACCTCCCCCCGCCCCAGCATGGAACATGACTCCCGGGGATAATCATCCCTGGCACGGAGGGATTACTACCAAACACCAACAAGCAATGCAAATGGAAAAAGACCTTGCATAAAAGGGGGAAAAGGTAAAGACAAATTAGTTTATATGGCTAAGAGACTTCAAAATGAGTCAGAGGTCTTCCCAGAGGTAATGCTTATGCACATGTCAGCAGGATCTCATAGACTACCAAAGTAGATACTACCCCAAATAGTGGGTCTCCTAAGGGCCAGGTCCTACAGTCAGGGCAGATAGCTCTGGAAGTTGGTCCCTTGCCAGTGGGCCCACTTTTGAGCTTGTGCTCCTGAGTGTGACAGAACTGGACTCAGATATGACTTCTCTATACATGCCTCTATTGTCTCTTTCATTTGAGCCTATAGTTGGTGCTGGAGTTGACAGGTGTACGTCCAAGGAACTTGAATCTTTGGGCTGTCCGTGTGTCAGCTGGGCTGTCAGCTCCAGCAGAGTTACAAAACCTACTCTCCAGTTCATTGGACTCACCCAGGACAACTAACATGGAGGTGAGGATGGACAACCACCACACCAAGGAACCGAGAGAGTCTACAAGTGTAAGCAAGAGAGTCCCATCCATTGGCCATATGGGATGAAGGCCCCCTCTCAATCAGAGGTGGAATGGGCATCACCATCCCAGAATCCTCAGGATTGGGGAATAAAATATGAACTAGAGTGGATTTACTGGTATTCTACTACAGATTTATTGTAACTCTAGCAATGGAAGTAATTATATCATCAGTGTGGAGACAGTGGCCACTGGAGGTGCTGAAGTCAGGGAGAGGGATAAAGAGGTGTAATACAGGGGCATTTCCAGGACTTGGAATTGTCCTGAGTGACATTACGACAGATACGGGTCACTATATATATGGCCATAACCTATAGAATTGAGTGGGAGAGAGTGTAAACTACAATGTAAACTATAATCTATGCTTAGTGGCAATATTCCAAAATGTGTACATCAATTGCAATGAATGTACCACACTAATGGAAGAAGTTGTTAATGTGGAGAAAAGTGGGAGATGTGGGGAGTGAGGTATATGGGAATCCCTTATATTTTTTTTATGTAACATTTGGTGTAATCTAAGTATCTTTTTAAAATAAATTTTAAAATATATTAAAAATGAATATACTGTAAGAAAGAAAAAAGAAAAAAAGCATACTGGAGACATATAACAGCAGATTTGAAGAAACAGAAGAAAGGATCGGTGAGCTGGAAAAGGGCCACTGAAAGCAAACATACAAAAGAACAGATAAAGAAAAGAATCGAAAAAATTGGACAGGGTCTCAGGGAAATAAATGACAGCAAGAGATATGCAAATTTACACATCATGGGTGCCCCAGCAGGAGAACAGAATGGAAAGGGGGAAAGGAATATTTGAGGAAATAATGGTAGAAAATTTCCCAACTGTACTGAAGGACATAGATATATGTGTCGAGGAACATATTCCTATCTGAATAAATCTGAAAAGACCAAATCCAAGACACATACTAATCAGACTGTCAAATGCCAAAGATAAAGAAAATCCTGAAAGCAGTAAGAGAGAAGTGATGCATCACATACAAGGGGATGCCCAATAAAATTAAAAGCTGTTTTCTCATTAGAAACTATGGAGGAAAGAAGGCAATGGTATTATATAGAGAGGGAATTTTGGAAGAGAGTCTAGAAATGAAGATTATATCAGAAAAAGTAACTAAAAGATTGGTGAAATTAAGATATGACAGATGAAACCCAAAGGTAAAAATGGGTGAAGAACTGACATAACAGTAATAACATTGAATGTTAATAGGCTAAACTCCCCTATCAAAAGACACAGACTAGCAGAAGGGGTAAGAAAATATGAGCCATCTATGTACTGTTTACAAGAGACCTACTTAGACCCAAAGATACAAAACAGATGGAAAATGAAAGGATGGAAAAAAACATTTCATACTTGCAGTAACAAAAAAAAAAGGGGGCTGAGAAGCTAAATTTATATCAGATAAAATAGACTTTAAAAGGAAAGCTGTTATCAGACACAAGAAAGAACATGATATATTAATAAAAGGGAGAGGTTCAGGAAAATGGCATCATTGTAGGTGGGCATCCCCCAGGTCTCTCACAATAAACAGCTGAGAAGGGGCAAAATGCTACCTAAGTGAGCTGTTTTGGGAACCCATAGAGCAGGAAGCTTCAGAGCACCGATCTGGAGAGAATTGGACAGAGATAAAGGGCCCAAGGAAAACTGTGAGTTACTTGCTCTTGTGGCTGGAAACAGTGGGTGGCTAAGCCCCACCCTCAAGGCAAATAGTTTCCATGGACTCCCTGACTCTCACCAGCCAGTGAGTGAGAAAGAGCATTCTCTGGGAGGAAAAGGGTTCTGGCAAAGGGTAGGAAGTGGTTTCATTTCCATGAGTTTGGACCCTGAGCCCCCTTTGAAACTTGGGGAGGATAATAGCCAGCACCCAGGTGGCCCCAGGGAGGGGGTGAGGGGAATCTGCTCAGGCAGGCCTGTCATACCCAGCTGCCCTGGGAGAGAGGAACTTACGCATTGGGGGGGGGGGGGGGGGGAAGACAGGAGACTAGTTCAGCAGCTGAAAACTATTAAAATTCCTACTCCCCTAAGGGAATCAGGTAGTAGGAAGAGCTCAGTAGGCTTTTAAAAGCCTATTTAGAGGGAAGCGGACTTGGCCCAGTGGTTAGGGTGTCCATCTACCACATGGGAGGTCCGCAGTTCAAACCCTGGGCCTCCTTGACCCATGTGGAGCTGGCCCATGCGTAGTGCTGATGTACGCAAGGAGTGACGTGCCATGCAGGTGTGGCCCCCATGTAGGGGAGCCCCACGCACAAGGAGTGCACCCCATAAGGAGAGCTGCCTAGCATGAAAGAAAGTGCAGCCTGCCTAAGAATGGTGCCACCCACACGGAGAACTGACACAAGATGATGCAACAAAAAGAAACAGATTCCTGTGCCACTGACAACAGAAACAGACAAAAGAAGAAGCAGCAGCAAATAGACACAGAGAACAGACAACCGGGGCAGGGGGGAAGGGGAGAGAATAAATAAATAAATCTTAAAAAAAAAAAAAAAAGCCTATTTAGAGTTCCCTGGGAAGAAGAGGGGTCTGGAAGAGAGTCAAGAATGGTTTCTTTGCAGTTGAATTTGGTCAGTTGAGGACCCTCTAAATCTCAGAAGGGACCCTGACCTGAGCAGGAGTGGGAAGGGGGATCCATTCAGACTGGCTGTCAGGCCCAGCCACCCTGGGAGAGAAAGCAATTAGAATAAAGAGAGGGTGGGGACAAATAGGTGCCTAATCAGTAGAATCTTGAAATTACTAAGATTCTGCCAAAGGAAAGTGGGTGGATAGCTTTCTGAAAGGCTAACTGACCTAAGGAGAAAGTTAAGCTCAGTGGAAGAATTCCCACCTTGAATTCAGCTCTTCTTAGAGAAATGATTTACTGGGTTATCAGTTATCCAACTGATACTTCATGAAAAGGAACAACAGACATACCTTTTTGTATTAGCTTTTCTTGGATCTCTCATTTTTCTTTAAAAAGGTTCCTTTTTAAAATTTAACTTAGATTACTCACATAGGGCAAGCTACAGGGTGATTAATTCATGAACACCAGCAGCTTGAGAAGCTCCTTAGGGGCCTAAGAGGGAAGGCTGTTTTTCCTTGTTTTTGTTTTTTGTTGATGTTGTTGGTTTTTTTTGTTGTTGTTACTGTTCTTTCAGATTTTTTCTTTCCTTCTTTCTCCTTTTTCAAAAAATTAGGTGCTGCTGTCTTGTTTCTTGTTTGTTATGTTTCCCGTTCCTTTGTCTTCCTTTTTTTCATTATCAATTTTGTCTACCTATGCTATTTCTTTTCTCTTCTTCATCTCTATGTCTTCTGTTTTCTGTTTTTCTTTCATTCTACCTCTTTTTGTTTGGCCTTCACTTTTTCTTGTTTTTATTTCTCTTTTTTTCTCTGTTTTTATTTCTCTTTATTTTTTCTTTTCCTTTTCTCCTATCTTTTCTCCTTCCCTCTCTTTTCATTGATCCAGCCTTTTAATTCATTTTATGTATTTCTCTCTATTCTGTTTCTCATTTCATTATTTCTGTTCCACTTTTTTATTCTTATTCCTCTGCACTTCTTACTAGAGTTAATTATTCATTTTCCCAGGACACATATGGTTCCTCTTCTACTTTTTACTATTATTATTACTGGTATCCTATTTCTCTTCTTACCTCTTTCCTTTTCTCTGGTCTTAATATTTTTCTCTCAAGGGAACACAGACAACAACAAGAAAATAGAATAAGAGGAACCAAGTGTCAAAGTGAAAATTTACCATACACACAAGAAAATAAAACCCTAGAGTAGAAAGAGAAGCTAATTAACTGAATAAACCCATGAAGATAAACTAATGCCTAGACACTAACAAAAAATTACAATCCATACTAAGAAACAGGAAGGTATGACCCAACCCAATGAACCAACTGAAAAACAGGAGGAGATGCAGAACACAGAACAACTAATCAGAGTTGTTCAAACAAATATCATGAATCAACTTAATGAAATGAAGGAAGAGATTAAGGATATTAAGAACACACTGGGGAACACTCTGAAGAAATGTCAAACATACCTGATTATGAATATGATGGTGATGAAGGGCACAATGCAAGAAATAAAAACTACACTGGAAGTACACAACAGCAGATTCTAACAGGCAAAGGAAAGAATCAGTGATGTGGAAGACAGTAGAGCTGAACTCAAATGTAGTGGAGCAGATAGATAAAAAGACAGAAAAAATCCAGCAGGGACTTAGAGATTTAAATGACAATACAAAATGCAGAAATATACATATTATAGGCATCCTGGAGGGAGAAGAGAAGGGAAAGGGGACAGAAGGTGTGTGGAGGAAATAATGGCTGAAAATTTCCCAATGCTATTGAGTGACAAAGATATACATGTCCAGGAAGTGCAGCACACTCCAAACAATATAAATCCAAACAGGCCTACTGCAAGACATATACTTGTTAAATTGTCCGATGCTCAAGACAAAGAGAGAATACTAAAAGCAGCAAGAAAAAAAGAGGTCCATCACATGCAAGGGAAGCTTGATAAGATTAAGTGCTGATTTCTCATCTGAAACCATGGAGACAAGAAGGCAGTAGTATGAGATAGTTAAGATGTTAAAAGAAAAAACCTTCCAGCCAAGAATTCCCTATTCAGCAAAGCTGGAGTTCAAAAGTGAGGGAGAGTTCAAAATATTTACAGAAAAAGAGAAATTAAGAGAGTTTTTCAATAAGAAACCTGTCATTCAAGAAATATTAAAGGGAGTTCTGCAGGTTGAAAGAAAAAAAAACAGGAAAAGAGTTGACGGAGAGTGTAAGAGCAAATAAAAAGATAAAAAGAGAAATAAAAACAACATATGGCATAAACCTAAAGAAAATATGGCTAATGTAATTCCTTAATAGTAATACCAGTGAATATTAATGGTTTAGACTCTCCAGTCAAGAGACACAGATTGACAAAATGGATAAGGAAATATTACCCATCTATATGGTTGTCTACAAGAAACTCACCTTTTACCCAGGGACTCAAGGATACTGAGAGTGAATGGTTGGAAAACAATTTTAAATGTAAACAATATCCAAAAAAGGATGGCAGTAGCTATACTAGTATCAGACAAAATAGACTTTAAATGCAAAACTATTGTAAGAGAAAAAGAAGGCCACTGTATACAAATAGAAGGGATAATCTATCAAGAAGAAAGAACAATCATAAACATTTATGCACCTAACCAGGGTACCTGTAAATCCATGAGGAAAACACTAGAAAAACTAAATAGAGAAATAGATGCCTCTGGAATTATAGTGGGGGCCTATAATAAACTACTGTCACCATTAGACAGAACATCTTGACAGAGAATCAATAAACAAAGACCTTGTATATACATTAGAGGATCTGGATCTAATAGACATATATGGAATATTACACCCAAATACAGCAGGATATACATTCTTCTCAAGTGCACATGGCTCATTCTCCAGGATAGACCGTATGCTAGGCCACAGAACAATTCTCAATGAATTCAGAAAGATTGAAACTATACGGACTAATTTCTCTGACCACAATGGAATGAAGCTGGAAATCAGTAGGAGGCAGATAAGTAATATGGATGTCAAACAGCACACTTTTAGACAATCAGTGAATCAAGGAGGAAATTGCAAAAGAAATCAGTAACTACCTTGAAATGAATGAAAATGACAACACAGTATATCAAAACCTATGGGATGTAGCAAAAGTTGTACTGAGGAGGAAATTCATGGCCATAAATGACAATATTAAAAAAGGAGAAAGTTAAATCAAAGACCTAACTGCACACTGAGAGAAATTAGAAAAAGAACAACAAATGAAACCCAAAGGAAGTTGAAAGAAGGAAATAACAAAGATTAGAGCAGAACTAAATGAAAGTGAAAATGAGAAAGCATTAGAAAAAATTAACAAAACTAAAAGCTGATCTAGTATTATAAGGTGTTATGAGAGCCTCCTTATTACTCAAATGTGGCCTCTCTCTAAACTGAACACAGCATATAAATGCATTACATTTCACCTAGCATGGGACATGACTCCCAGGGATAAGCCTCCCTGGCACCAAGGGATTACTACACCAAGCACCAAGTGGCAATGCAACTGGAAAAACACTTTGAATAAAAGAGGGAGAAAGGGAAAAATGAGTTCAAATGGCTAAGAGACTTCAAAGTGATTTGGGAGGTCATTTCAGTGGTAATGCTTATGCTCATCTCAGTAGGATCTCATGGACAGCCAAAAAACACTATTCCACATAGTAGGGTTCTTGAGGGCTGTGGAGACCCCAGGCCTTAGGGTCAGATAGCTTAGGAGTTTGGTGTGTTGCCAGTGGGCCCTTCTTTGGAGGTTGTGCTCCACAGTGTGACAGAATTGGACTCACTTGCAGTTTCCCTACACATGGCTCTTCTCTACCTTCTATTTGAACCTATAGTTGGTGCTGGAGTTGGTATGTGTATGTCCAAGAGACTTGAATCTTTGGGCTGTCCGTGTGCCAGCTGGGCTATCAGCTCCAGCAGAGTTACAACACCTACTTTCCATTAGGTTCTAGAGCTTGATTGGTGAAGCTTCCACTGGTGACCTCGACCTGCCTCAGGTGCTGCCTGCCTAGCCACAGTGCTTCTCTCTCCTGGTCTCTGGGTCTGGTTTCAGGATCTGTCTGCAGACTTCTCCAGCCTTTGGGCTCTGGCCTCTGAAGGCCCAGATATGACTCACCCAGGACAACTAACATGGAGGTGAGGATGGATAACCACCACACCAAGGAACCGAGAGAGTCTACAAGTATAAGCAAGAGAGTCCCATCCATTGGCTATATGGGATCAAAGCCCCCTCTCAATCAGAGGTGGAATGGGCATCACCATCCCAGAATCCTCAGGATTGGGGAATAAAATATGGACTAGGGTGGATTTACTGGTATTCTATCATACATTTATTGTGACTCTAGCAATGGAAGTAAAGATATCATCGATGTGGAGACAGTGGCCACTGGAGGTGCTGAAGTTAGGGAAAGGGATAAAGAGGTGTAATACAGGGGAATTTCCAGGACTTGGAATTGTCCTGAGTGACATTACAACAATAGATACAGGCCATTATATATCTTGCCATAACCTACAGAACTGTGTGGGAGAGAGTGTAAACTACAATGTAAACAATAATTCATGCTTAGTAGCAATGCTCCAAAATGTGCTCATCAATTGCAATGAATGTACCACACTAATGAAAGAAGTTGCTAATGTGGGAAAATGTGGGAATTGTGGGCAGTGGGGCATATGGAAATCCCTTATATTTTTTAATGTAACATTTATGTAATCTAAGTATCTTTAAAAATATATATGTATTTAAAAAAACGAAACACAAAATCTGGTTCTTTGAGAAGGTTAATAAAATGGACAAACCCTTAGCCTCACAAAGAAAAAAAAAAAGAAGATGCAAATACATAAAATAAGAAATGAGGAAGGTGATAACACCACTGACCTCACTGAAATAGAGTATCATAAGAGGATACTTTGAAAAATTGTATGCCAACAAGGTGAATAATTTAGAGGAAATAGACAAATTCCTAGAACCACACAAACAGCCTACACTGATAAAAGAAGAAATTGATGAACTCAACAGACAAATCACAAGTAACAAAATAGAATTAGTCATCAAAAGCCTCCCCACTAAGAAAAGCCTAAGAACAGATGGCTTCACAGGTGACTTCTACCAAACATTCTGTAAAGAACTAACACCTATCCTGCTTAAACTCTTTCAAAATATAGAAGTGGAGGAAACATTGCCTAACTCATTCTATGATGCCAACATAACCCTAATACCAAAGCCAAAGATCCATGAGAAAGGAAAACTATAGACCAATCTATCTAATGAAACTACATGCTAAAATGCTCAACAAAACACTTGCTAATTGTACTCAACAACACCATGACCAAGTGGTTTCCATCCCTGGTATGCAAAGATAGTTGAATATAAGAAAATCAATATCACATAAACAGATAGAAAGAAAAAAATCACATGATCATCTCTGTAGATACAGAAAAGCACTCGACAAAATACATAGCACCCTTTCCTGTTAAAAACCCTTCAAAAGATAGGAATAGAAGGAAACTTCCTCAACATGATAAAGGGTATATATGAAAAACCCACAACTAACACCATATTTTATGGTGAAATCCTAAGAGCTTTCCCTCTTAAGATATGGAACAAGACAAGGATGCCTACTGTCACCACTCTTATTTAACATTGTGTTAGAAGTACTTGCTCAAGCACTTAGGCAAGAAAAAGATACAAAAAGCAACCAAATTGGAAAGAGGTAAAAATTTCACAATTTGCAGATGATATGAACCTATAACTTGAAAACCCTGAGAAATCTACATCAAAGGTTCTATAGCTTATACATGACTTCAGGAAAGTGGCAGGCTACAAGATTTGCAAAAATTAGTAGCATTTCTGTACACCAATAAGGAGCAATCTGAGGATGAAATCAAGGGGAAAAAAACCCATTTACAATAGCAACTAAAAGAATCAAATACCTAGGAATAAATTTAACTCAAGATGTAAATGACTTGTATATAGAAAACTACACAACACTCTTAAAGGAAATCAAAGAAGGCTTAAATAAAAAATAAATGGAAGAATATTTCTTGTTCATGGATAGGAAAAATAAACATCATTGTCTATCCTACCCAAAATGATTTACATATTTAATGCAATTCCAATAAAAATTACCATAGCATTTTTTCACTGAATTGGAAGCGCTAACTACGGAATTTATTTGGAAGGGCAAGAGGCCCTGAATAGCCAAAAACATATTTAAAAAGAAAAATGAAATTGGAGCAATCACACTACCTTTCTTTAAACCATACTACAAATTACATTGGTCAAAACTGCATAGTTTTGGCACAAGGTAGACATAATGACAAATGGAATTGAATTGAGAGTTCTGATACAGATCCTTGCATATATAGTCAACTGATAAACAGCAAGGACACCAAGCCCATTCAACAGGGAGAGAATGGTTTCTTCAACAAATGGTGCTTGGAAAACTGCATATTCATATCCAAAAGAATGACAGAGGAACACCATTTTTCACACCCTATAGAAAAATTAAATCAAGATGGATCAAAGATCTAAATAAAAGAGCCAAGACCATAAAAATCTTGGAAGATATTGTAGGGAAGCATCTACAGGATGTTGTATTAGGAATAGGCTTTGTGAGCTTTACACCCAAAGAATAAGCAATGAAAAAAAAAACCAGATAAATGGGACTTCCTCAAAATTAATATCTTTTGTACCTCAAGGGAGTTTGTCAAGAAAGTGAAAAGGCACCCTACTCAACGGAAGAAAATAAAGACAAACAACCCCATTTAAAAAATAGGTTAAGTGATTTGAATAGACACTTCTCCAAAAAGAAATACAAATGGTTAAACAGCATATGAAAAAATGCTCAACATCATTAGCTATCTGAGCAATGCAAAACAAAACTATTTACACCCATTAGACTGGTGGCTATTGAAAAAATAGTGGACTACAAGTGTTAGAGAAGATGCAGAGGAATGGGAACCCTTATCCACAGCTTGTATAAATGCAGATGGTGCAACTATTGTGGAGGACAGTTTGGTGATTCCTCAGGAAGCTAACTATATAACTGCCATAAGATTCAGCAATTCCACTGCTGGTATATACACAGAAGAACTGAAAGTAAGGACACAAACAGATAATGTTCACAGCAGCATTATTCACTATTGCCAAAAGTTGGAAACAACCCAAATGCCCACCAATGAATAAACAAATTGTGGTATATACATACAATGGAATATTACTCAGTTGTAAGAAAGCATGCAGTCTTTACACATGGGATAACATGGATGAATCTTGAAGACTGTATGTTGAGTGAAGCAAGTCAGGCACTGAAGGACAAATATTACGTGACCTCACTGATATGAATTAAGCAGATTGAACAAACACAGAGCTAGAGTATAGAGGATAGGATTACAGGACATAGAAAGGGAGAAGAAGCTTGTGAGCCAACACCCATATGGGCAAAATCTATGATAAGGTGGAACGGTGTGACTGTGCAGTGGAGGCCATGAAAGTGGTGCAATAATATTATTGGGTTGGGTGTGCTGGTTTTTCGGGGGCTAGGGTAGGGAGGGTTGGTTGGACAGTCCATGAAACAGGTGGGAGGGTTGGGGGAGAGAACTGGTGAACTCTGGGGATTTGCAGGTATGTAGTTGAAACTACAATATTGGGAATGTTCTTTTGGCAATATGGCAGAGGTAGGTTACTGGTTGAGGGTGTTGGATGTGGGGGGTATTCAGGACAGGGCACACCTGGGCAGACTTCTAAGGAGTGTGTGAGTGCTCATCTTGTCATAGTGTGTTGTATCAGTGGGTGGAGACCCATATAATGAATGGGAAGGTGTTGAACTTCCATCCTGGGGAGTCCTGCTATGTTCTCAAATAGAGGTGCAGGAGTCTCCTGAGAGCATAGGCAATACCTAATAGAGGAGGACAGACAAGTATGTCAGCCCTCAATGTTGTTGAAAGTAACTATGAATCTTATTCTTCAAGGAGTGAAACCTGGTGGTTGCCATGGACCCTAAAGGGAGGGGAAGGGGGGAACAGAATAGATGGAACATGGGGCATTTTGGGGGCCATGAAAGTGATGTACATGATCTTGCAATGAAGGAGACAGGCCATGTTAAATTTCATCAAAATTTATAAAAGGGTATGGTTCAAAATATAAAGCATATTGTAAGCCATTGATGGATTGCTAGTAGCTATGTCTCAATATTTGTACATCAATTGTGACAAATGTACCATCCACATATAAAGTGTTATTAATAGGGGTAAGTCAGGAGGTTGGTGCCTTGCCAGTGGGTCCTACTTTGGAATTTATGCTTCCCAGTGTGACAGAGTTAGATTCAGTTGTGGTTTCCCAACACATGGCTCTTCTACCCTTCTATTTGAACCTATAGTTAGTACTAGAGTTCATAGGTGTAATCCAAGAGACCTAAATCTTTGGGCTGTCCACATACCAGCTGGGCCCTGAATCTCAATGTAGTTGCAACACTTATTCTCCAGTTCACTGGACTCACCCAGGACAATTAACAAGGAGATGAAAATGGACAACAATCATCCCAAGGAACTGAGAGAGTCTATAACTGCAAGCAAGAGCATCCCACCCATCGGCCCTATGGGATTGAAGCTCCCTCTCAATTAGAAGTGGTGTGGGCATCACTATCCTAGAATCCTCAGGATTGGAGAATGAACTGTCCACTAAAGTAGACCTACTGCTATTCTACTATAGACCTATTGTTATTCTAGCAATGGAAGAACTTAAATAATCAATGTGGAGGCAGTGGCCACTGGAGGTTCTGAGGGCAGGGAGAGGGAAAAACAGGTGCAATATGTGGGTATTTTTGGTACTTGGGGATTGTCCTGAATGATACTGCAATGACAGATACAGGCCATTATATATCTTGCCATAACCTACAAATTTGTCCAGGAGAGAGTATAAACTACAATGTAAACTATAACCCATGCTTTGTGGCAATGCTCCAAAATGTGGTCATCAATTGTAATGAATATACCACACTAATGAAGGATGTTGTTAATGTGGGAAAATATGGGAGGTGCATGGAGTGGGGCATATGGGAATCCCCTTTATTTTTTATGCAATACTTATGTAATCTAAACATCCCTTAAAAATAATAAAAATATATTAAAATATATATTAATAAAAGGGCAATTCACCAGAAGAAATAACATTCATAACTGTATGTGCACCTAACCAGAAGGCCCCAAATTATGTGAGGCAACCACTGGCAAAATGTAAGGGAGAAATATATGTCACTAGATTAATAGTTGGACACAATTCTTATCATTGTATAGGAAATCTGGGCAGAGGATCAATACAGAAACAGAGAGCTTAAATAATATGATAAATGAACTAAACATTAAAGACATATATAGAGTATTGCACCTGAAACAACAGAATATACATTCTTCTCAAGTCCACATGGATCTCTCCCTAGGATAGAAGATATGGTGTGTTATAATGCAGAGGGCAATACATTTAAAAAGATTGAAATTATACAAAGCACTTTCTCTGATCATAATGGAATGAAGGTGGAAATCAACAACAGGCAGACCAAGGGAAAATTCCCAAATATATAGAGATTAAACAAGACACTCTTAAATAATCAGTGGATCAAAAAAGAAATTATGAGAGAAGTCAATAAATATTTCAAGATGACTGAAAATGAGACCACGACCAATGGAATGTAGTTTAGGACATGCCGTGAGGGAAATTTATAGCCCTCAATGCTTATAATAAAAAAGAAGAGAGGGAGGCAGATGTGGCTCAAGTGATGGAGCTTTGCCTATCATATGGGAGGCCTGGGGCCTCCTGGCGAAAATAAAGAGAAAGTGTGCCCACATGGCAAGCCAGTACCTGCGTGAGTGCCTGCATGGTAAGCCAGTGCCCCATGCAAGTGAATCACACAGCAAGATGATGACACATCAAAAGAGAGACAAGGGGAGAGTCAAGGTGAAGCACAGCAGAAACCAGGAAGTGAGGAGGTGCAATTACAGGGAACTTCTCTCCCCATCAGAGGTTTCCAGGCTCGAATTCCAGTGAATCCTAGAGGAGAGAAAATGAAAAGACAACACAGACAGCTAAAACAGCAGGGTGGGAAGAGGGGAAGGTGGGGGAAATAAATCTTTAAAAAAACAACAAGAAGAGAGTTCTGGGAAGATGGCATTGGAGTAGGCAGGCAGGGCTCAACACTCACAAAAACAATGGAGAAAGGGCCAAAAGCTGTCCAAGAAACCTGCTTTGGGGAAGCAGACTTGGCCCAGTGGATAGGGCGTCCATCTACCACATGGGAGGTCCGCGGTTTAAACCCCGGGTCTCCTTGACCGGTGTGGAGCTGGCCCATGTGCAGAGCTGACATGCGTAAGGAGTGCCGTGCCATGGAGGGGTGTCCCCCGCGTAGGGGAGCCCTACGTGGAAGGAGTGTGCCCATTTGGAGAGCTGCTCAGCATGAAAGAAAGTGCAGCCTGCCCAAGAATGGTGCCGCCCACACATGGAGAGCTGACACAACAAGATGAAGCAGCACAAAGAAATACAGATTCCCGTGCCGCTGACAACAGAAGTGGACAAAAAGAAGAACACACAGCGAATGGACACACAGAACAGACAACTGGGGCAGTGGCGGGGGGGGGGGGGGGGGGGAAGAGAAGTAAATAAATAAGTCTTAAAAAATAAAATAAAATAAAAAGAAACCTGCTTTGGGGGCAGGACAGTGCTGCTTAACCCCAGGAATGTGAGGGATAGAAAGACTAAGAACCCAGAACAACAAACGTGAGTTACTAAATCCCCATGCTGGAAGGGAATGGCCTCCACCCCTCACCCTCAAAACATTAAGCCTCGATAAAGCCCCTGGCTCACTGAAGCCAACTTACAGGGCAACTGAGGCCTTCCTCGTAATCAGCTTTAAAAAGGGAACAGGAAGGGTGCATTGGAGGGTGGATAGTGATTTCTCTTCTGTGAATTCACTTTGAATCTTGGCTCTTACCAGACCAGAAACAGAGGACAGCAGAGTTTGAAAGAACCACCTCTGTTGAAAGTTTTGCTGATGAGTGCTATCTGCTGGCCAGCCAAGAAACTATAAGGAGAAAACCTACTTTTAGGTCTCTTTAGCCCCAACCCATGGGAAAAACTCTGTGCCCAGTTAGTGAGTCCCTGGCCCAGTTTTTATATTTTAATCTGGGCAGTTTTAAAGAGTTAGTATAAATTGAACCAAAAACCAAAGAGCTGTGGGGAAAAGAACACTAGGCAAGAGAGACCATCAGAGTAAATTCACCAACATATTGAGGTGCCTAGACATCAGCAAAAATTTACAAGCCATACTACAAAACAGGAAGAGATGGCTCAGCCAAAAGAACAAACCAAATAGCTGATGAGATGCAGGATTTAAGACAAGTAATTGATAATCATACAAATATACTAAATTCAAAGAATTGAAAGAAAATGTGACTAAAGAGATAAAGGATATTAAGAAGACATTGGGTGAGCATAAAGAACAGTTTGAAAGCCTGGAAAGAAAAGTACCAGAGCCTATGAATAAAAACACAATGAATGAGATTAAAAATATATTAGAGACAAATAAGACCAGATTTTAATTGCTTGAAGAAAGAATTAATGATTTAGAAGATAGAACATCTGATGTGGAAAAGACAGAAAGAAAAGAGAATGGAAAAATGGAACAGGGTCTCAGGGAATTGAATGATAACCTGAAATGCAGAAACATATGTGTTACTGGAGACAAGAACAGAAAAGGGGCAAAAAAAAAATTTAAAGAAGCAATGAATGAAGATCTCCCAACTCTTATGAAAGACATGAATACCATCATCTAAGAAGGACAACACACCCCAAATAGAATAAATCTGAACAGACCTACCCCAAGACACCTACTATTTAGAATGACAAATATCAGAGATGAAGAGAGGATTCTGAAAGCAGCAAGAGAAAAGCAAAGCATCACATACAATGTCCCTCAATCAGATTAATTGCTGGCCTCTCATCAGAAACAAGAGGTGAGAGAAAGTGGTGTGATGTATTTAAGATACTGAAAGAAAAAACCTGTCAGACAAGAATTCTGTATCTGGAAAAACTGTCCTTCAAAAACTAGGGTGAATTTAAAATATTCACAGAAAACAAAAATTGAGGGAGTATGTTGTTAAAACACCAGAATTACAAGAGACACTAAAGGGAGTGCTACAGCCTAAAAGGGGAAAAAAGGGGGTGAGAGACTTGGAGAAGAGTGTAGAAATGGATTATTAGGAAGGGTAAATTAAAGGATTAAAAAAAACCCAGAAAATAGTAAGATATGATAACAGAAAGCCAAAGGATAAAATGAAGTAAGGCCTTTACAATAATAACATTGAAGGTTAATGGCTTGAACTCCCCAATCAAAAGACATAGACTGATAGAATGGATAAAAAATATGAGCCATCTATTTGCTGTCTACAAGTGACACACCTCAAATGTAAGGACACAACCAGGTTGAAAGTGAAAATGTTGGTAAAATATATCCCAAGCATATAGTAACCAAAGGAGTTGAAATAGCAATACTAATATTGGACAAAATCGATTTTAAATGCAAAACTGTCATAAGGAATAAAAAAGGTTATTATATATTAATAAAATGGGCGATTCACCAAGAAGAGATACTTAACATTTATGCACTTCACTGGGTGTCCCAAAATACATGAGGCACACACACTACCAAAACTGAACGGAGAAAGAGATGACTCTACAATAATAACTGGAGGCTTCAGTACACCATCCCCAGTATTGGATAGAACATCTGTATAGAAGAAAATTAAAGAAACAGAGAGCTTGAATAATATGATAAATGAAATAGAACTAACAGACATTTATAGAGCATTATAACCCAAAACAGCAGGATATAAATTCTTTTCAATTGCTCATGGATCTTTCTCCAAAATAAACCATATGTTGAGTCAGAAGACCAGTCTCAATAAATTTAAAAAGACTTAAATTACACAAACCCTTTCTCTGATAAAATGAAGCTAAAAATCAATTATGGATGGAAGAAGAGAAAATTCAGTAATATATGGAGCTTGAACAAAACGCTCAAATAATCTGTGAATCAAAACAGAGATTGCAAGAGAATTCAGTAAATAACTTGAGATGAACAAAAACAAGAACACAACATAAAAAACTTATGGGCCACCACAAAGGCAGTGCTGAGAGGAAAATTTACAGCTCTCAGTGCTTTCCAATGAGATCAGGAACAAGACAAGGATGCTTGCTATCACCACTGTTATTCAATATAATGCTAGAAGTTCTACCTAGAGTAATTAGACTAGATAAAGAAATAAAAGTTACCTATAAAGGAAAGAAAGAAGTAAAACTTTCATTATTTGCTAATGATATGATACTAAATCTACAAAATCCTGAAAAATCCACAGCAATGTTACCAGAACTAATCTACAAAATCCTGAAAAATCCACAGCAATGTTACCAGAACTAATAAGCAAATTCAGCAAAGTGGTGGGATACAAGATTAATATGCAAAAACTAACAGTGTTTCTATACACTACTGATGAGTAATCTGAGTATAAAATCAGAAAAAAATCCATTTATCATAGTGACTAAAAGAATCAAATATTTAGGAATAAACTTAACTGAGGACATAAAGGACCTGTATTCAGACAACTATAAAACATTGCTAAAAGAAACCAGAGAAGATTTACATAAACAGAAGTACATTTCATGTTCATGGATTGGAACACTAAGTATGATTAAGATGTCAATCCTTCCCAAACTGATTTACAGATTTAATGCAATCTCAATAAAAATCCCAACAGACTTTTTTTTTTTTTTTAATTTTTTTATTTTTTATTGACTTTGTAATAATATTACATTAAAAATATATATGTGAGGTCCCATTCAACCCCACCCCCCCACCCCCCCCTCTCCCCCCCCCCCCCAACAACACTCGTTCCCATCATCATGACACATCCATTGGATTTGGTAAGTACATCTTTGGGCACCTCTGCACCTCATATGCATTGGTTCACATCATGGCCCATACTCTCCTCTATTCCATCATGTAGGCCCTGTGAGGATTTACAATGTCCGGTGATTACTTCTGAAGCACCATCCAGGGCAGCTCCATGTCCCGAAGACGCCTCCACCTCTCATCTCTTCCTGCCTTTCCCCATACCCTTTGTCCATTATGTCCACTTTTCCCAATCCAATGCCACCTCTTCTATGTGGACACTGGATTGGTTGTGTCCATTGCACCTTTATGTCAAGAGGAGGCTCAGATTCCACCTGGATGCTGGATGCAATCCTCCCATTTTCAGTTGTAATCACTCTAGGCTCCATGGTGTGGTGGTTGTCCTTCTTCACCTCCATCTTAGCTGAGTGTGGTAAGTCCAATAAATCAGATTGTAGGTGCTGGAGTCCCAACAGACTTTTTTGCAGAAATGGAAAAGCCAATAATCAATTCATTTGTAAGGGTAAGGTGCCCTGAATAGCCAAAAAATCTTTAAAAAAATACCGAAGTTGGGGGATTCTCACTTCCTGACTTTAAAGCATATTATTTAGCTACAGTGGTAAAAACAGCATGGTATTGGCCTAAAGATAAATAGAAGGTCAGTGAAACTGAATTGAAAAATCAGAAATAGACCATTCCCAGATTTGGCTGCCATTATCTTCAATGAGCAGACAGCGAGCAAAAAAAAAAAAAGCAGGGAGCAGATGTGGCTCAAGCAGTTGGGTGCCCACCTCTCACATGGGATCCCAGGTGCTTCTTAAAGAAGAAATGAACAGAAGATAAGCAGATGATGAGCAAAAAATAACAAGCAGATAACAACCAAAGCAATGAGGAAAGAGATGAGGGAGCCATCTCAGGGGGTGGGGAGGAGATGAATGGATGGATGGATGGACAGGCGGACAGATGGATGGGACCTCCTCAAAATTAAACACTTTTGCACCTCAAAGGACTTTGTCAAAAGGGTGAAAAAGCAGCTGACTCAATGGGAGGAAATATTTGGAAATTACATACCCAATAAGTGTTTAATATCCAGAATATACAGAGAAATCCCTCAACACTAAAAAGACAAACAACTTATTAACAAATGGGTAAAAGACTTGAATAGTTGTTTCTTCAAGATGATACACAAGTGGCTAAAAAGCACATGTAAAGGTGCTCAACATCACTAGCAATTAGGGAAATGCAAATCAAAACAATAATGAGATATTGTTTCACACCTATTAGAACGTCTACTATTAAAAAACCTGAGAAAATGACATGTGTTAAAGAAGATGTGGAGAGATAGGAACATTTATTCACTGTTGGTGAGAATGTAGAATGGTACAGCCACTGTGAAGGACTGTTTGGGAGTTCGTAAGAAAGTTGAATATTGGCTTGTCATGTGACCTGGCAATACCACTATTAGGTATAAACCCAGAAGAACTGATAGCAGAGACACAAAAAGACATCTGTACACCAACAATCATATTGAAATTATTCACAATTGCCAGAAGATGGAAAAAATCCAGGTATCCTTCAACTGATGAATGGATAAACAATTGTGATATATACACATGATGGAATATTATGCAGGTGTAAGAAATGAAGTCATGAAACATATGAAAACATGGATGAAGCTGGAGGACACTATGTTGAGTGCAGCAAGCCAGACACAAAACGACAAATAATGTATATTGTGCTGCTAGAGCTAGATATATTGTGTAAACTCATGTCATTAATAATTAGTAGATCGATCACCAGAAAATAGAATGAGAGTAGAGAATGGAAAGCTGATGATTAATCTGTGCAGAATTGGTAAATAGGTTTTTCGTAAATCTTTGGAAATGAACAGAAATGGTGAAATCACATCACAGAAATTGTAACTAGCAGAGCTATTACATGGTGTGACAGTGGTTGAAAGGGAAAGTCTAAGAACATGTATATTACTAGAAGGAAAGCTTAAAAAGTAACATGGGACTGTACAACATAGTGAAGCCTCAAATGAAACAAGAATATGGGTAATATTGCATATATGAAACTGTTTTTACAAAATGTAAATACAAATAAACTAGAGGGGGAAAACTGAATAGCAGTTATGTATGGTAGGGGAAACAGATTAAAAGTGATGAGTATTCTTGGATGGTTTTTAAAAATTATTATTATTGGAATAATGAATATGCTCTAATAATGATTGAAATGATGAATGCACACCTATGTGATTATACCAAATACCACTGACTGTACACTTTAGATAGATTTATGCTTTACTAATATATATTAATTATGGTAACATATTATTATTATTTATTATATATTAATATGTATCAAAAGTTGATTTTTTTAAAAAAGAACTAAAATCAAAGACCTAACCTCATACATAGATGGAGGAACTAGGAAAAACAAAACTATTCCCAGAGCAATCAAAAAGAATGAAATAACAAATATCAGGGGAGAAATAAATTAAACTGAGAACTGAAAAAAAGAGAGAATTAACAAAACCGCAAACTGATTCTTCAAGATTAACAAAATTGACAAACCCTTAGCTAGACTAACAAATAAAAAAAACAGGTAATATGCAAATAAATAAAGCAGAAATGAAAATGGGGACATTACTACTGACCCCAAGGAAAAAACAGACCATAAGGGGATATGATGAACAATGTTATGCCAACAAACTAGAAAATGTAAACAAAATGGAAAATTTTCAAGGAACATACAAGCAACCTACACTGACCCTAGAAGAAATAGAAGACCTCAACAAACCAATCACAAGTGAAGAAATTGAAACATTTATCAAATAACCCTCAAAATGAAAAGCCCAGGACTAGATGGCTTCAAAGGTGAATTCTACCAAGCATTCAAAACATATTTAATATCAATCTTATTCAAACCCTTCCCAAAAAACTGCACAAGAAAGAATGCTACCAAACTTATTCTATGAAGGCAAAATCACCCTAATACTAAAGACAGATAATTAGAAAAAAAAAAATTACAGAACCATTTCCCTAAGGAATACAGTCAAAAATCCTCAACAAAATATTTGCTAATCAAATCCAACAACACATTAAAATAATTTTTCATCATGATCAGGTAGGTTTTATATCAGGCATGCAAGGGTCATTCAACACAAGAAAAGCAATCAGCATAATACACCACAATAATAAATCAAAGAAGAAAAATCACAAGATCTTTCCAGTTTATGATAAAATGCAAAATCTTTTCTTGATGAAAAATACTCCAAAAGATAGGAATTGAATGAAACTTTCTCAACATGATAAAGGGTATATATAAAACACCCATAGCTAACATGGTACTCAATTATGAAAGCTTTCCCACTGAGATCAGGAACAAGACGAGGATGTCACTGTTACCACTGTTGTTCAGTAGAGTGCTAAAGGTTCTAGCTAGAGCAATCAGGCAAGAAAAAAGAAATAAAAGGCATCCAAATTTGAAAGGCAGAAGTAAAACTTTTGCTATTCTCAGATGATATGATCCTATACATAGAAAGTACCAAAAAATCTACAACAAAACTATAAGAGCTAATAAACAAACTCAGCAGAGTGGAAGAATACAAGATTAATATGCACAAATCAGTAGTGATTCTATATACTATTAATGAGCAAATCTGAGGAGGAAGTCAGGATAAAAATTCCATTTACAATAGTGACTAAGAGAATCAAATATTTAGGAATAAACTTAAGCAAGGACATAAAGGACCCATAGTTGTAAAACTATAAAACATTGCTAGAAAAAAACACAAAGAAGATCTAAATAAATGTAATTTCCATTCCATGAAAATGGAATGGAAATTAAATATCATTAAGATGTCAATTCTACCCAAAATGTTAAACAGATTTAATGTAATCCTGACAAAAATTCCAACAGCTTTAAAAAAAAAAAAAGGAAAAGCCAATTATCCAATTTATTTGGAAGGGTAAGGGGCCCCAAATAACCAGAAATATCTTAAAAAGGAAGAACAAATTTTGAGGACTCTTGCTTCCGGACTTCAAATCATATCACCTAGCTACAGTGGTGAAAACAGCATGATGGTACTGGCATAAAGATAGATATACAGGAAAGCAGACTTGGCCCAATGGATACGGCATCTGCCTACCACATGGGAGGTCCGTGGTTCAAACCCCAGGCTTCCTTGACCTGTGTGGAGCTGGCCCATGTGCAGTGCTGATGCACACAAGGAGTGCCATACCACACAAGGAGTGCATCCCATAAGGAGAACCGCCCAGCGCAAAAGAAAGTGCAGCCTGCCCAAGAATGGTGCCGCTCACACGGAGAGCTGACACAACAAGATGATGCAACAAAAAGAAACACAGATTCCCAGTGCTGCTGATAAGGATAGAAGTGGTCACAAAAGAACACACAGTGAATGGACACAGAGAGGAGAAAACGGGGGGGGGGGGGGAGGAAGGGGGAAAGAAATAAATTTAAAAAAATTTTTTTTTAAAAAAAGATAGATACATGGATCACAGGAACTGAATTGATGGTTCGGAAAGAGACCATCACATTTATGGTCAAGTGATTTTTGACAAGCCTGTGAAGCCCACCCTGATGGGGCTGAACAGTCTGTTCAATAAATGATGCTGGGAGAATTGGATATCCATATCCAAAAGAAAGAACAGAAGAATCCTATCTCACACCTTATACAAAAATGAACCCAAATGGATTAAAGACCTAAATATAAAACACCATGAAACTCTTAGAAGAAAATGTAGGGAAGTATCTTCAAGGCCTGATGGTAGGTGATGGATTCTTACACCTTACACTGACAGCATAAGAAACAAAAGCATAAATGGATAAATGCGACCTCCTCAATCTTAAATATTTTTGTGCTTCAAAGGTCTTTGTCAAGAAGGTGTAAAAGCACCCCACACAATGGGAGAAAATATTTGGAATCCACATATCCAATAAGGGTTTGATTTCAATTCTATATAAAGAGGTAAAAAAAAAAAACTCAACAATAGAAGAGCAAGTAATCTAATTTAAAAATGGGTAAAAAACCTTAGACATTTTTCCAAAGAGGAAATACAAATGGCAAAAATGCACATGAAAATATGTTCAATCCTGCTAGCTATTAGGGAAATGCAAATCAAAATACAACATGAGGGGGCAGTCTTGGCTGAGAGTTTAGGGCGTCCGTCTACCACATGGGAGGTCCACGGTTCAAACCCTGGGTATCCTTGACCCATGTGGAGCTTGCCCATGCACAGTGCTGATGTGCACAAGGAGTGCCCTGCCATGCAGGGGTGGGTGTCCCCTGTGTAGGGGAGCCCCATGCGCAAGGAGTGCACCCCGTAAGGAGAGGTGCCCAGCACGAAAGAAAGTGCAGCCTGCCCACGAGTGGGGCTGCACACATGGAGAGCTGACACAAGATGACGCAACAAAAAGAAACACAGATTCCCATGCCGCTGACAACAACAGAAGCGGATAAAGAAGACGCAGCAAATAGACACAGAGAACAGACAACCGGGGTGGGGAGGGAAGTGGAGAGAAATAAATAAATAAATCTTTAAAAAAAAACAAAAAAAATACAATATGATATCATCTTACACCTCATAGAATAGCCATTATTTAAAAAACAGAAAACAATAAATGCTGGAGAGAATGTGGAGAAATAGGTACACTCCTTGTCTTCTAGTAGGAATGTAGAATTGTACAGTCTCTGTGGAAGACAGTCCAGTGGTTTCTCAGGGAGCTAAATTCAGAATGGCCATATTATCCAGCAATCCCTCTACTAGTAAAATATCCAGACGAACTGGAAAACAATGACGCAAACAGACATTTGCACACTGACGTTCATAGCAGCATTATTTGCAATTGTCACAAGAGTGAATCAACCTAAGTGTCTATCAACCGAAGAATGGATAAACAAAATGTGTTACATACATACAATGCAATACTATGCTGCTATAAAAAGAAATGAAATTGGACACTTATGATAACATGGATGAACCTTGAGGACCTTATGCTGAGTGAAATAAGCCAGATACAAAAGGACCAATATTGTATGGTCTCACTAATATGAACTAAATACAAAGAATAACCACATAGACTTAAAACCCTGAGTATAGTTTACTAGGAGATAGGATGAGGACTGAGAAGGGGTACTGTTGTTTTACATATGTAGAATTTTTAATTAGCTTGACTGTAAATGTGTGGAAATGGATAAAGTTGAAGGTAACATTATAGTGAGTATAACACAGCTGGTTTATAAATGGGATTGTGAGGAATGGGGTAGTCTTGGGATGTCATTTGAAAGAAAGCTAGAGAGTAATCTAGGGATTGAATCATATAGTGAAACCAGAAGTGAATGAGGATTGTGGTTAATATACAAAATAAGAATGGATTGCAGTTAATAGCAATATTGTAATATTCTTGCATCATTGTCAAAGAAGGTAGTATATCAATGCTAAAGGTCAATAATAGGGGTGGGTATGGGATTTTTTCATTCGGACTAAGGAAAATGTTCAAAAATTTACTGAGGTGAAGACTACACAACACTGTGATGAGAGTGAGAGTCACTGAGTGTACAAATTTTGATAACTGTACAAGACACGGGACTGTATAACACAGTGAACCATGTGGTGGAAGATGGACTGTGGTTAACAGTATAAACATGAGAGCGTTCTCTCATGAACTATAACAAATGTGCAATACTCATACATGGTGTTAATATTAGAGGGTATTGAAAAAATATACCATATATATGCTATGCACCATAGTTAATGGTAATAATCTAATGATATTCTTTCATAATCTGTAACAAGTGTTCCACAGCAATGTAAGATGGTGGAGTGGTGTTGTATGGGAATTCTGTACATTATGCATGATTGTTCGTTAATTTACAACTTCTCTAATAAAAAATATGTATTAAAAATTATGGGATAAATTTAATAAAAGCACATCAGTTTTTTTTTTAATGTGTCTCTGCTGCAATCAGCTTAGTGATAGGTTGGCTCAAAGCGAAGCAATGCAGAACTTTATGAAATAAAGGACAGAGATAAAGATGGGACCAGGTGACACACAGCTTCTGGAACTGAGAGCCCTTGACCCTAGTTTCCACCTCGTATTTATTGGAAACTACCAAGCAGCTGTTCGCTATTAGAACTGCAACATCATCTATAACAGGGAACAACTGCAACATCTACACTAGAACAGGTAAGCCAGTTTCCCACAATGTGTCTCTTTTTATTGTTTTTCTGTTTTCATTATGAAAGTAATTCATGTTCACTATGGAAATCTGGAAACTACAAAAAAAGTACAAAGAGAAAATAGAAATTACCTTAATCTTATTACACTCCCACCCACACACAAATGTTGAAAGTTTTTTCCACGTTTAAGAAAAACTACAAACCCAGAGATCCAAGAGGCTGAAAGAACCTAATAGGAAGCATGAAGGAAACTACACCAAGGCACGTCTTAACCAAAATGCTCAAAATTGATGAAAATAAAAGAAAACCATTAAAGGAGACAGGAAGAAAAACACATATTACATACAAAGGAATAAACATATGGATAACAGCAAATTTCTGGACAGAAACAATACAGATGACAAGACAGTAGAAAATTATCTTTAAAGTATGAAAAGAAAAATACTCTTAAGCTAGAACTCAATAACCAGTGAAAATATATTTCAAAATGAATATAAAATAAAGAAATGTTTATGAATATCCTCCAGGCATAAGAAAAACAATAGTTGATAGAAATATGGATGTACACAAAATAATGAAGTACTACAGAAAAATGGTAACTGTGTAAGATAATTTTCTTATTATCTGAATAGCTTTCAAAGATAATTGATTAAACAAAAATAAAGGTGAGGTAGTGTGTGGTTTACAATATGTAAAAGTAAAATGTATGATAACCATAGCACAAAGGTCAAAAGATGATAAATATAAATCTAAGATAAATATAAATTAAAGATGTACATTATAAACACTAAAGAAACCAAAAAATAATAAAACAAAGAGAGATAGCTAATAAGCCAAGAAGGAGATAAAATGAGTCATTAAAAATTACAATAAATACAAAAGAAGTCGGTAAAAAAGGAAAAAGGAAGAAGAATAAATGGGTCAAATAGAGAACAAATAGTGAAATTACAGAAATTTAAATCTAATAATATCAATAATCACTTTAAATAGTCTGAATAAACTAATTAAAAGACATTTTCAGAATGGATAAAAAAGCAAGACTCAGTTATATGCTACCTACAAGAAATGGATTTTAAATGTCAAGAAACCAATAGGTTAAAAAGGAAAAGAGCGGGAATACTGCTGTGGGTTGCATTACATCTCCCAAACATAAATACCAGTCATAACCCTGGTACTTGTGAATGTGACCTTATTTGGAAATAGGGTGTTTGCAGATGCAATGAAATTAAGATGAGGTCATACTGGGTCAATGATGGGTGTTTTTATAAAAAGGTGATGTGAAGACATAGGGACACAGAAACCTGGAAGGAATACCAGGTAATAACCAAGGCAGAGACTGGAGCACTGCAGCTGCAAGAAATGCCAGGAATTGCTGGCAAACACCAGAAGCTAGGAGAGAGGCATGGAACATATTCTCCTGGGTAAAGGCTTCAGAGGGAACCAACCTAGCTAACACTTTGATTTTGGACTTCTAGCCTCCAGAGCTGTGAAAGAATAAATTTCTGATATTCTAAGCCACCCAGTTTGTAGTACTTCGTTGAAGCAGCCCTAGGAAACTAAAATACTTGCTAACACTAGTCAAAAGAACATATGGATAGGCTATGTCAATATCAGGCAAAGTAGATGTCAGAGTAGCAAAAATTACTAGGAATAAAGAAGGTCATTTCATAATGATCAGGGGATGAATTCATTGAGAGACAAAAAAATTCTAAATGTTTACACACTTAATAACAAAATTCCAAAATACATGAAGCAAAAGCTGATAGAATTGCAAGGAGTAGAAATCCTCAAAATTGTAGTCATAGACCTCAACAACCCTCTCTCAATAATAGAACAAGTAGACAGAAAATCAGGAAAAGATTTAGAAGACTTGAGCAATGCACATGCAAACATGATACAGCTGAGATTTATAGAATACTTTATCCAACAACAATAGAATATACATCCTTTTCAAGGGCACATGAGCCACTTACTAAGACAGACTATATTCTGGACCATAAAATAAAACTCAATAAATGGAAAACAAATGGAAAATACAAGTAAAACAAAGTATGTTCTGTGACCAATATAGAATTAAATTAGAAATTCACGGCAGAAAGGTCTCTGAAAAACCCCCAAATATTTGGAAAGTAGATAGCATACATCTAAAAATCATTTATCATTTAAAGAAGAAATCAAAAGGGAAATTAGAGAGTAGTTTGAACTAAATGAAAATGAAAGAAAAATAAATAAAAATTTGCAAGAAGCCAGAAAGCAGTACGTAAGGAGAAAGGTATAGCATTAAACTCCTATATTAGAAATGAAGAAATGTATCAAATTGATGACCTCTGCTTCCACTTTAAGAAATTAGGAAAAGAAAAGCAAACACTAAATAAGCAGAAGAAAAGAGATAATAAAAATCAGAGTGGAAATCAATGAAATGAAAAAATAAAGAAATCACTGAAGCCAAAAGCTAGGTCTTTAAGAAAAATAAGTATATTTGATAATTTGCTAGCCAGACCCATCAGAATAAAAAGAGAAAAAAAATTACCAGCATCAGGAAGGAGACATGTAACAAATCTATAGATTCTGTAGATATTAAAAGGATAAGGGAATATTATACACAATTTTAGGTCAATAAATTGCCAATGAAAACGAAATGGACATATTATCTGAAAGATACAAAACAACCAAAATTCATTCAAGAAACTACAGATAGTGCTCACTTGAGCAGCACATATTTTGAAATTGGAATGATACAGAGAAGATGAGCATGGCCCTCTGCAAAAACGACATACAAATTTGTGAAGGGTTCCAAAAAAAAGAAAGACGCTATAGAGAACATCAGTAACACCATATATATTAAAGTTATTGAATTCATAGTTTAAAATAATCCCCAAAATAAAATTTCAGGACGAAACAACTTCTCAGGTTCATCCTACACTACCAAACACTTAAGGAATCACAGAAATTGAAATTATGTTATCAAAAGCACCAGATGATATGAGCACCCACTGGAAATAACTCATTGTGAATTAAGCTAACTCCAACCCTATGAAAGAAATAGACTAAGTTTTTAGAATATGTCTGTGTCATCTCTTCTTTGTGGGTGAATTTGCAACCCTGAAACTATCTTTTCACATGTACATTCCAAAAACAACTGGAATTTTCAAAGTAGAAATGTTTTTCTTTCTGAAAGACACTGTTGAGAGAATAAAAAGACAAGCCACAGGCTGGGAGAAAATATATGCAAATTATCTATCAGATAAAGGATTGTGTCCAGAATAGAAAAGGAACTCTGAAAACTCAATTATCACCTAATTCAAAAGCAAAAAGGGCAAAACATTTAAACAGACATTTCACTATAAAAAATAATCGGATGAAAAGTAAGCACATAAAGAGATGTTTAACATCATCAGTGATTAGAGAAATGCAAATTAAAACCACAGTGATATACATTATTAACCTTTAATAATGGCTAAAAAAAAAAAAAAAATCCAAGTGTTGCCAAGAATGTTGAGGAAATAAAAGTCTTGTACACTACTGGTGGGAATGTACAATGGTAAAACTACTTTGAAAAGAGTCCGATGATTTGTTAAAAAGTTACAATTACACATACTATCTGATTTAGCTATTCTACTTGCAGGTATTCACCCAAGAGAAATGAAAGCATATATTTATAAAAAGACTTGTATATGAATGTTCACAGCAGTTTTATTTATAAAAGGCAAAAACTGAAAACAACAAAAATGCCTATCAATGAATGGTTAAACAACGGTTTATTGTACAATAGAATACTGCTTGGCAAGGCAGAGGAATGAACTATTGATATATGATCAACATGAATGAATCACAATATAATTATTCTGCATGAAAATATTCAGTCAAAAGAGTACTCACTGCATGATTTCATTTATATGATATTCTAGGAAATTCAAAGTAAGGTAAAGTGACAGAAAGGAGATCAGTTGTTTGGGGGGATAGAGAAGGGTGGGAAAAGGCAGGAGTGAGAATTATTACAGGGACATGAGGAAACTTTTGAGGATGATGGATGTGTTCATAATCTTGATTGTGGTGATGGTTTCCTGGATATGTACACATGTCAAAACATACCAGATTGCTTAAACAGCAGTTTAAATATAGCAGTTTGTTTTATGTTAATTATACCTTTTTAAAGCTGTTTAAAAAAAGTCAAGCGAGATAGCAAACTATGGTCTGAAGTCAATCCCATGCCAAGTTTCAAGAAGAGGAATTAAAACCGAATTTGGAAAGAACTTATTGTTGCCTAAGGTATATTTCATGAAGTTTTGTATGAGCAAAAGATTGCTCTGCAGTAAGAACTATCAAAAAGGAAAATTTTCACTAAAGCAATATTTTTATTAAAACCATAATTGTAGCATAGCTAAAATAATTTCTTCTCTCAAATATTATTTTCTGAAAATTCCTTTCAAACTCTAATAGAAGCCACTCTCAGTGAACAGCGTCACCTCTCATTGCTCCTTTCTGACTCACCAGGTCCACTCTGCAATGAAATGCAGCACAAATGGTGGGAGCCACAGATAGAACATTTCTCTAGAATAAGTTACAAGTTTTAATGTGCATAGTCAACAGTGAGAATTCGCTCGGTAAATAAACACAAATGTCAAAATTCCCAAATGTCCACATCAACGAGTCTAATTTAGCCATGCCACATACATCTGAAAATCTATTCATATAAGTGCACAGGAAACTCTGCTAGTTCCCCACATCTTTTTAAAAAAATTTTTAACACAATGAAATATTGACCTGCACTCTAAAGTTCCCCTAAACCATAACTTGCCTCCTATCTACTCATTGCTTTCTCCCTGATTTGAGCCATATTTCTTGGTTTCTAAAATAATACACATTGAAATGTAATACACAATTAACTATATAACTAAATAGCAAAGAATTCAGTAAAGTTAAACAAAAACGCATCAGTTACCTAAAGTGTTAGGATATACCCTTGATGTAACATTCTTGTGAGTCTGCCAAGAACTTTTACATATAGGAGGCAACACAGACACATTGTATATAACCTAACAAAGAGATAGTTCTTCACCCTTCTTCTACAACTACAATAGTCACGGATAGAAATCCAGAGATACATGCCCAGGAAGTTTCAGGAATTCAAATAAATAAATAAACTAATTAATTAATAAAGTGAGTAAGTAAGTAAAGCCCACTTTGGGATTCATTGATTTAGATTTAGAAAGAAAATAATAATGGTTTCATAAATTACTATATAAAATTTGCTATTTATATTTTGACATATCTAGAGGTGTACTGATAAATGTTTAATAACCAGTTTGGAGGGATGAAGGTCAGGGAGAAGGGGCAAGCCCTGGTTTATAGCTTTTGCTGATTTCTGTGGTATAAACGCTGCCATCATGACTCATTACAAGCTACCAATATGAGGCCACTGGACATGAAGCTGGGTAGAGGTATGTACAATCCGCTTTCCTGAACTTGAGCACAGTTGGTACAAGCACCCACTCAGAATATGTCATGTGTGAATAAAGTAACTCCCATCCTATGAGTGAAACAGACTAAGCTTCTAGGATATGTCTGTGTCATTCTCTGTGAATTTATTTTTAACTCTGAAGCTATCTTTTAACCTGTACGATAACCTGATATCAATATTTTTCATATGAAAAAATGACCTTTAGGATGGAAGAGACATTATATAACATCAAATATTGAGAGTGCTTATGATTAAGGAATTCCACAAATATGCTTTGGTAGGATTCCTTGTGTATTCAAAGTTAATTCAAACTAAATGCTTATTTTGAGGCCCAGAAGAAATGAAAAGGAAACAAATAGGACACAACATCTTATTACTGATCTTGGACAAAAATTCACCTAAGACAAGTTGTTAGTCAAGGGGGAGGGTGGTTAGGATAAGGTTAAATATATTTCCCATCACAGAACTTGCGTGACCCACCTCTGACTAGAGGTGTGCATGTGTGTTTGTATTTTTGTAAGAGGGATTAATAAAGGAAGATCAAAAGCCATCTTTTTGTGGTGTTTTCCACAAAGAGAGACTTTCTTCAAAGCTTAACTTTAGAAGGAAAAACAACAGAAGGAAATAAAATAACCCAACTGAAGGTCAACAAAAAGGGGGCAAAGAACAAGAGCAACACCAGCTCCAGCATTGTCAACACAACCGTAGCGAAGAAATAATAAAAGGAGTAACAAAAGAGCAGACATATACCCAAGTTCTGAGTCTGACTGCAGCTGCAGCACCGAGGGGTCTGTGTCCCACTGCAGGGTCCTACTCGTGCAGCACAAAGGAAAAAGAACACAGAGAATTAACAAAAGGGGAGGGAAACAAACCAAACTGAACCATGTCATTCATCAAGGCAATTCCATACATATTACGTACACAGAACATCTCCCCACTCCATCTCCCTCCACCTCCAGGTGCCAGAAAGACCCAGGCAACACCAGAGGGCAACAGAGCGAGGAGTCATCCTTCCTTTATTGGTTTGATAATGGAAGCTACAGTTGGCCTCATGGGAGGAAGCCTACCTGGCACCAAATATGAATACTCTACCCCCACCACGATTTTGTTTTGTTTTTTTGTTTTGTGTTATACTGAAGCCTGGTTTTGTACTGAAGCCTGATCATGTAAACTGCTGCGTGTATCTCTGAAATCCCAGTATCAAATCACATCTGGGGGTTCCTAGCATCTTCCATGAAGTGAAGAGAACCAACTGTGAGGCAAAGGGCGGGCCAAGTTGCTTGGGCAGACAGACCATGGCCCAGGGCTAGGCGAATGGCCATGGCTTCCTTGGGTCAGTCATTGGAAATACAATGCATTTGCTTTCGAGGTTTATGGGCATTTTTATGCTTTTATTTATATATATTCCACCAAGATGGTCACCAACAGTACCATTTGGCTCTAAGATGCCAAAGATTAATTACATCTTACCTCTTTCAAATGTTTGACAAGAGTAACAAAGTCTCAACAGCTATAAATATGTTCAATTTCCCTTGTTATTTCTCCTTTAAAATAAAAGGAGACAACTTGTCTATAAAGAGTACAGGCAAAGACCATTTTTAGTCAGGCCCTTTTTAAATTTCCTTCACAGAATTAGTTCTTGGTGAATCAGGCCTGAGGTTATTTGGTAGACAATATATTACACCGATGAACAGCTCAGGTTTTGGAGTCAGGCATGCGAGATTCAAATCTTGCCTTTGCGGCCTCCCAGTTGTGTGATGCTGGGAATGCTGATTAAGCTCTTGACCCTAGTTCCTTTTTGTTTACTCTGTCTAGTCCACAGACTAGTAGCATCAGCATCTCTTGGAATTTGGTGGAAATGCAGATACTCAGGTCCACCCCATACTTACTAGCTCTACACTACAGTTTACCAGGGTCCCCGGGTTATTTGTGGGCACATTAAAGTTTGAGAAGTCCTACTCAGTTCCTTCATCTGTAAAATGTTGCCTTGGCTTACAAGACAACATGTGATCTGGCTGGCAGCTGCCTCCCAAACTATCTCCTCCCAAACGTATCTCCTCCCAAACATACCCATTCCCTCCTACTGTTGCTTTGTGCCAAGCCCTGTGCTCTCCTGGATGCTCTTCCCCCAAGTAGCTGTGTGGATCATTCCATTGCTTCACTCATGTCTTGGATCAAATGATACCTCCTCAGAGAGGCTTTCCTTCTGTCACTGCCCTATCTCAAGTAGTCCTTGTCATGCTCCATCTCCTTCCCTTCCCCTGTTTTATTTTCATCACAGCATTTATCTTTACCTAAGATTTTATTATATATCTGTTTATTTGCTATTGTTTGACTCTGAATTTATGCTTCATAATGACAGGGGCTGCTACATTTCCAGTTATAGGGATCTTAGAACCATGCCTGGAAAACATACTTATATAGTATAACATAAGATATTTTGCATGAATGAACAAATAAGCAATCTCTGGTTTTCTATGGGGATTAAATGCAATGATACCTATAAAGCACGAAGTAGCCATCTAATAAACAGTAAACTGCTCTTACAACTATAGCAACTACTTTATCTATTACTAACATTTCTTTGAGTTAATACCCTACTCATGAGATAGATCCCATGTAAACTCTGCCTGCAGAGATATCAGAATTGAGTTTCACAGCTTCCCTTATTCATTTTGACTCTGCACTTAGCTTTTTACTCAAATGTGCTGAAAGATGATGATGAGTAAAGTCCAGTGAGGATACTAATTGTTCACTGTTTCTTAGCCTGGGGCATCTCAAACCTCAATATGCACACAAATACCTGGGAATATTGTTAAAATGCAGATTCTGATTCAGCAGGTCTGGGGAAGCCTGAGAGCCTGCATTTCTAACAAGCTCCAGGTAATGCAGTTGCTGTCGGTCTGTGAATTACACTTTGGCAGCAAGGTCTTGACGAACTGATTCTCAAACTTTAATGTACATCACAACGACCTCGGACAGCTTTGTAAAATACAGAAGGCTGGTCCACGACCCCAGAAATTCCAATTCAGTAGATGTGGGCCTGAGAATCTGTATTTCTAATGAGTTCCCAGGTAAAGCTTACATGGTTGATGCTGGGACCAGCCTTAGAAAATGACTGCTACTGGGCTAGACTTGCAGCATACAGAAAGCACCTTTGGCACTCAAATATATCAGTCGCTAAACTCGTGTTTCTCTCAAGCCTGGCCTGAGCCCTGACCACCCCAGGCCAATTAAACCAGAATGTCTGGAGTGGGGCCCAGGCATTCGTGTTCTCCAAAGCTCTCCAACTGATTCCAGAGTGCAGCCAGGGATGAGAATCACTGCTCTGGATTCATCCTCTCCTCAGGGCAAGCAGCCCTTCCTAGTTCTGGATATTGATTCCTTCAGCTCTGTTCAAAGGCGGATAGTAATGGGATCGGTTAAAGTGATTCATCCTTGGTTGTTCACCATTTCTGGAGATTAAACCTTTTATCTTTAAGGGCATTTCTACTGCAATAGACAGGCAGCCCCGGCTCTTGCTGGCTATGAGAAGTGTTCATTTGTAAGGGATGGGTCAGTTGCTTGGCCCCCAATTTGCCTTGAGATTTCTTATGAGATGAACTTTATTGATCTTTTCCACTTCTCTGAGGCAGGTGACAAATGCAGCAGATCGCAGGTGGTTCCAGCTGTTCTGCTACTTGTCAGACAGCTCACCCGATCTCACCGTAACCTTAGGAAGGAAAAACGGTGATTCTATCAGAATCACTCACTTTAAAAGTCCACAGATAAGCATTGTGGAGTTTGCATTTACTCAGCCAGAACAACAAATCTGGTGTAAGTAACCACCCACAACTGTCCTGCCCCCCAGTCACACACATATTCAGTAAAAGAAATCATAGTTACTGTCAGTGACAAGTAAGGAGTAAAGTCCAGGATGCTTTCAAGTGTGTTAGTTTTGTTATTTTCCTGGTTATTATCTGCAGGGTGATCAGACTTATATGGAATGCCCTTTTACGTTGAGAAAGCACTCAAAGCCAGTGTGTTCTATGGGCAAGGATGACCTAGGGAGTGCATTAAATGTTTTTGCTGAATTCCTTCTGTGCAAATGTGTGGAAAAGCTTCCCTGCTGACAGCGGCACGAGAGAGCACCACGCCTGGGTCTAGGGTGTTCTGGTCTGACTCCACTGTGCGCCATCAGGCAAGACTCCCTTTGTCTCCAGAGGAATGTAAGTGCAGGTCTAGAGGCCCTTTAATGTCCCTCCCTACCTAATATTTTAACATTTTGAATGATTATTCAACTGCTTTTCAGTTTTCCTTCTCCAACTGCAATAATTTCATTGAACCAAGTGGCATAGATTGTACTTTCCAACCATTTCATTATCAAGTTACTTTATCACTGAAAATAAACTGATGGTTTTCCCACAGCTTTTTGGGTAGTTTGAAGTCTTGCCAAGTAATTTATTTATAGAATGAAAGAAATAGTGAAACTGTATGCTAATGAACTCGAGGAAATATATGTGAACATAATATGCAATCACAAATTCTTTTCATAGAGAAATCATCCTATTTTTTACAGTAATCCATTCTAGATTTTAGTCAATTCTTGAATGGCCCAATCAATATATCTATGGGAGAGAATATTTAGGATACGAACATTCATTTACTTACTCAACAAATATGTATTAAGGGCCTAATATGTAAAATTCTGTGATGGAGAATTAGAAAAATTCTCAGGGAAACTATAGTTCCTATGGGGAGAAAAACCACAGAAAGATACTTTAAAATAGAACAAAGTGGAAAGCAAAGCATGCCGCGTCAGCAGCACTGCAACACGATGTGATATGTGGGTGTTGCACTTAAGAGTCTAGCCATAGAATATTTATACCTAGTGATATAGTGATAATATAGACAAGGAAGAAAGTAGTTCTCCCTTGCCCTAGGGTCTGGCACAGTTTCAATTTAGTTTCAATCAATTTTACTTGAACAAACAAATAAATGCCTTAAGAAAGATTAATAATAATGATAGTTCTTAATTTCCTTCCACTGAATGTTTATTCTGTTTCAAACAGCCAGGCATTGGACAGTACTTTCATTATCTTTTGGAAGCTGGAGCAGGAAGGACTCTCTCTCTCTGGGATCAAAGGTCCCATTTGACCTGATTCTTGAAGGAGGGAGTAGGATTTGAACAAAACAAATTCATTATCATCGGCACCTATGATTACTGGAGTTAGGTGGCTGAGATAGTCTACTAAGTCTATTAAAATTTTGTTACGTAAAATCAGCTGCCAATTTAACAATTTAACATGAGAACAAGAATTGCTAGGCAGAACAATTCTACATGCCCGACAAAGTCTTCTCTCCCAGATGGCCAGCTTTCTGGGAAGCCCAATCACCAGCAGTGTCTTTGGAATCAGAAGGAAAGCTGAATCCTGTTACTACAGCTTCCCCTCCTCCTCCTCAACACCACATCCACATCATTCAGGAAGACCATCCTCCATGTCTCCTATTTCCTTGGATGACCAAACAAGCCTTTTCTGATTGACAGTCTTTCTAGAATGGTGTCAACTGGTTTTCTGTTCAGCGTTTTTGGCTGGGAAACCATCTGGTTTTGTTTGTTCATTTTTAAGAGTTGCATTTCTCTGCTCTGATCAGTTTGAGATTGATTTCTTAGAGAAACTCTCAGCATCTAAGGGAGAACCTGTAAGCTCTTTCATAGGGAACCTGCTATTTGCACATACTCTAAGCAGCCCAATAATTCCTTACATGCTCTGGACTGAGGAGCAGCACCTTGGTTCTTTGGTCCATGGCTGCACTGGACATGCCAATTAAGGTCATATTTCCCAAATTTGTTTCAAAATACTAGGTACAGAAGCCCACACAATGTAAAATCATCATTTACTTATTTGACCCTAAACATACCAGACAGTGGAGTTACTGGCATCTCATCTAAAAAGCCTACTATATAACGTTTATTTTACAATTTCAGGAACATTTTTTTCCAAATATCTCTTTTACAAAGGAATAGACACATCAAAATTATTCAAATGCACAGTGACCCACTAAGAGACTAACCGAACTTCATATTTTAAACCTTCTACTAATTTCACCACTTTCCAAGTTCTTACAAAATTCCCCTCATTGGCCCAATTTTATATGTTCAGTCACAGGTTACTGGATAGAAAGAAGTGAAAATTCAGGAAAAACTTCCTGCCTAATCCATTGAAAAGTATAATTTAAGAGTGGAAGGCCTGAGGTCTGTGCTTCCTAATCAGTGGTTTATTTCTTCCTCTTTAGCTCTTACCAGTAGCAGATTAGTGATTTCTATTCTTCTTTGCATTTTTATTAAGCATCAGACTAGGAAGCCTTAAAATTCTTCCCTAAAGCGTGCCTTTGCTCTTATTTTTTTTTCTTGGTTTTGGTTATAAGAAAGAGATTTCCTATAACTGTTTGGAAGATGGTAATTAAGAACGTGATCCTTTGTAACATTAACACTCAACGTGGCTGAGGCATTCTCATTCCCTGCTGGTGGCATTTTAAATTAGTACAAATCTTTTGGAAGACAAATAATTATTCCTGGACTGGTTTTACTTCCAGGAATTCAACTTATGGAAATAAAGAACAAAAGCAAAAATAATAATAATGATGATAATAGCAAAACTGATGATGTTGATGATGATGGTGATGACAACCTCCAAATCATCAAATCCCATTGCCAATTCTTGTTCCTCATCCTTGAGTACTCTGAGTTTGGTGATTATTGGCTCCTTGTTGGTATGCTCTTTAATTTTTCTGACCCTAAAAATCTTGTTTTCTTCTCTCTCACTGTAATTTTGGTACGGCCCTTCCTTACTTTTTCTACCTGGATAAAAACAGGCATTCCCCAGCCAGGGTTATTTCTTTTTCCCTCACTTCTGTATTCTCTGCAGTCAAACCCTAGGTGATCCCACAGATGTCTATATACTAACTGCAGAAAATAACTCCAGAGTCTTCATCACCATTGAGATCTAACTCGCACTTTTCACATGCATGTTGCACATGTCAAAGCCATTTTACCCTTCCCTGTATCACTTGTCTGTTTTTCCTCTCCTTCTCTACTTCCACAATCCTGGTTCAAACTTTCAGTCCTCCTTCTCAGTTCCCCAAACTAGTCTACAGACCTCGAAAGCATGATAGAAATACAATGTCCCAGACCTTACCAGACTGGTGGCCCAAGCATCAGTGCTGTAATCAAGCTTCAAAGTGAATTCAGTGAGTAGTTAGGTCTAGGAGTCAATGGTCCCAGTGATCCCAGTGGTCATACTAGGCTCTCAGACTCTGATCTCTTTTTCTACTGCTCCCTTAACATGCATTCACACCTCATCCATCCCAGCCTTTTTTTAAATTTTTCTTCTGTTTATGCCTTTCCTTTCATTTGGAATGCCCTTTGTCCCATCTCTCCCTGTTCGAGCAGATACTTTCTTTAAAAACCCAGCTCAAATGCCTTCCCTTCAAATATATTTTCTTCAATAACCCCACCTAGAACCAACTTGTCTCTCTATGGGACAAGTATGAAGACAAAGCCAGGCCTCTTTTTTCACAGCTCTCTTCATGAACCTACACACCATTTGACCTGCATTGCGCTTAAAGACCAAATCTGAAGATGGGCTGTAGGATGGAATGAGACCAGTACAAAACTCAAGAACCTTGGCAAGAAGCCAAACACACTGCCAGTCCTCCTCTGATTTTTTTCCTCTGAGTCCAATAACTGGACTTCTGCCTTATTTCTGCAAGGAAATCCTCACGCAGTACCTCAGTTGTTTTAGCCATTCCCAGTAGTTCCCCTGGAGCAAAGTCCACCATCTGGCAACTCACCCAGCACTCTTTTCCCTTTCTGCATCAGGGAATTGCTTTGTTTTTACCATCTCTACATCTATACTACACCTGTCCCACCCAAACTTTTGCAAACTTCGCACATAGACACTCACACACACATTCCCCCCACCCTTGAGTCAATAAACATTTACCAAGTCCCTAATATGTGTCAGACTTTATGCAGGATAGTTATGAATCAAAATCACGTGTCCCACATGAACACCTTAGATATTAATTATAGATGATTTGGGTATGATGCTTTATGACCTTATTGCTCATCTCTATCAGCACATATGTGGGTGCTGTGACTATACAGCAACATTTCTTTAATTGCCTTCAAATTAAAACTGTCAGTTTACTGGAAGGGGGCTCTTTAGAAGTAAGGAGAATTCCTTATCTTTTATATTCCTTGCAGGTCTAGCATAGTGCCTTGCATGTAATAAATTTTTTAACAGAACAAATGAAGGGTCTTGACCTGCCTTTTCTGCAGATGAGTGTGAGGTATGAGAGCTAGTTGATTCCCCCAAAATAATTTTTACTTTCTGGATTAAAAAAATGAATGAATAAACCAGGGTAGGCCTGCCTGACTCCCTACACAGTAACCAAAGCACTTAGAAGGAACTCAGTTTTGCACATACAACATGATGTCACCACACATAGTCCCAGCAGTTTCCAGATTTATTTCTAGATGTAAAAAATGAAAAGATGTCTAGTTATCTTCTTTTCCAGATGATCTCAGCAGCTCTAGTTACTCCCTCAAGCAATTGTATCAGAACCTAACCCTGCATGTTCTTCCACTTCTCTCTCAGATGGATAGAAGCCCCGGGGACAGAATATAGAGCTCCTCTTACTCCCACAGTCTCTCCAAACTCTCATCCCACATGTCTTCTCTGTCAAAAAGATTACTAGTTACTAATCAGTGCTTAATGCCAAACAGAAAATCTCCTGTCAATATAACCCCACCTCCCTATTTTTTAAATGCCACTTCCAAAAGTAATAGGCTGAATAATAAGGACATTTCAAAAATCCATCATATCACTCAATCTGTCACATCTTTTGAAATAATGTCAATTAAGTAAAGATGGTATTTAAATAATAAGTTAATGTTTCACTTCCCAACCTCAATTATTTCCTTACTTAGGATTGGCAATGGGATGATAAAGATTTTCTGAAGTCAGAAATAAAATTGGAGCAGTGCAATACATACTTAAATCAGGCTTTTTAAAAAAATCCTTTTTCTTATTTTACTGCATTAGAATCTTCCCTCTTTTGCCTAACATATGAGCCCTAACATGGTATACAGCTATGGGACACAGAAAGCCATAAAGGAAGTTCACTTGAGCTGGATTCAAATAAGAAATGAGAACTTTCTGTCATAGAGCAAGGATGTATTTCCCTCCTGAATCTTATACAGAGGACTGGCTATTAAGCAAGGAGTGATAAAATATTGAAATTTATGAACTCATCAGTTAATGTACTAGTCAGAGAGAAAAACCCATAGGGTAAATCTCACTTAATTTTCAAATTTTATCTAGACTTTAATAAGTGACTTCAGACTCCCTGAATTCCAAACTAGTTAGTAGCATAATATATAATGACAATTTTTTAAAGTTTTATATATAAAGTTTTTATAATAGTCTTATAATTCTCCTCATAGTCTTGCATGTTTTATTGTACTTTTTTAACATAAATTTAACACTTTCTTACTGCCTGCTGTTTAGCCTCTGGTTCATCAGAATACCTTGGGAAGATTTTGACCAAAGTAGTATCAGGAGTCCTTCAAGGCTTATGTAGTTCCAGAAAGTCCTATGGAATCTGATTATGGCTAAAGATGAAAGTCCTGAGGGTTTTCTGTGGGACATTAGGCCTACGACCCTGAGCGTGTTTTCCTTAACTAATTTACTGAGAAAACAAAGTGGTGACCACTTGTAGCCAGTACACATCGACCTTGAACAAATTATTCTAATCCAAGGTAATTTCCTTATTTGAGAGTTCACTAGCAGTAGATCAGGGACAAGCTGAATATATCAAATATCTGAATTTTACCAAGGTATTCTATCAGCATGAAATTTAATATCAACTCCATGGAGACCTAATGTCCTAATGAAGGCACAGCAGCGGATTGCAGAAATCTGTGTCTTCGTTCCTTAATTCTAATTTGGACTATGCAGGAAGCTGACAGCCTGAAAGAACTCTAATCCATTCCCTTTGTGTCTTTGTTCTGTTAAATACTTCAGAAGTTCCTTTTCATTTGGTGTACTTTAGGTCACCCTAGGGAAAAGGCCTCACCTCTTTAGAGAAAATCTACGGATATCAGGATTTTGTTGTTGTTGTTGTTAATAGATGCTTATAACTGAGAGGGTAGGCATCAATTTTAAATTTATTTGGGGGCAAATGCGGAAATATTAAGAGAGTATAGATATTAAATAAGATGAAAATATATTGAAATGGAAAGGTAGAGATCACTGATCATAAAAAGCACGTGCAACAGTTTGCACAGTATGATGTCATTTTGGAATATATAGGTGAATACATACAGAGAAAAATACGCATTACGGTGTTAACAATCCTAATCTCTGATGGTGGGAATATGATATTTTGAAAATGACACCAATATGGTCTATGAGAGAATCTAAAAAGATCTCTTCCCATTGGAAAAGTGGCAGAAGTCAAAGTGCGAGAAAACCGTAATAATATAATAATAACAAAAACTCACATAAACTCACTATATGTCAGCCTCTAAGTGCTTTACAAATATGACTTTGTTTAAGGCTCACAATAGCCTTATGGAATAGGTCATGTATCCATTGTTGTTAGAAACAATGAAGGGTAGCAGTGTAGATCACGGACACTTGAATCAACCTGCTTATAGCATGGTAGCTACTTGCTGTGTGAGCCTGAACAAATTACTTATTTTCTCTGTGCCTCAGTGCCCTCCTCTGTAAAAAGTGGAATGATATTAATAGTCCATTCATCCAACAAATATTTCGCACATACCTACTATGTGGCTATAACCCCAGTATCACTTAGTCCTTACCCTGAAGGAACTCATTTCCTGAGGAAGAGAGACATGCATTCAACTACACATACTCTTTTTCAAGGGCTATAAAGTGCTAATGAGTGAAAACGGTATTGGCCATTGGTTTGAGATCAGTATTCTTTATCATACTGAGGAAATAAAGACTTCTTTTTCTAGCTTCCTAAGTTTTAACAAATGGGAGTAGATGTTAAAATTTCTCAAATACCATTTCAGTATTTATTGAAATGTTTATTTTTCCTTCTTTGACCTATTTATATATTGAATTATGATAACACATTTTCCTATGCTAAAATATCCTTGCATTTTTTTAATCATTCCTAATTAATCATAATGTAGTATCCTGTTAATATTTTGTTAGATTCCAGTTACATATAGTGTGTTTAGGACTTTTTCATCTTTGTTTATAAGTAAAACTAGTCTTTCAAATGTTTTGTTAATAAAATAGATTTTTTTCATTCAAGAGCTTGTTTTTTGCCTGATATGATTAGGCAATTATTAATTGGTTCTATTAAAAGCAATCAAGAGAAGGAGAAAAAACTCATAAATAGAAATCATAAATAAGAAATGGTTATAACAACAGGCACAGAAATTGCAAAACAAATTTAGATACTTTAATTTTTTAAAATAAGTTAAAAAACCTAAATCATGTATTTATAATTGAAAACCATGCATTTTCACTATCTAGCCACACATTTAAAAATTTAACTCAACTGCTCTTAAAAAACCAGTAAGAGGGATATTTGTTATAATTTAGTTTTTAAAGCACTGTGTTAACATTTTCTCTATATTGGGTAAATCCAATATGCCAATAGGCAAATTAACCAGTTACAGAGGTCATCATAAATGCTTGCCAATTTTGGTCCTCTAATGAAAACTTTAGCTTTGGTTTGAAATTTTTGTAAATGAATGACAGAATATATGTCTACTTTCTATATGACCAGACATGTTAATTAGATTCCTAAATTATCTTTGGAAAGATCTTATACTTCTAAGGGATCCAATTTCCCTACAAATAGAAAAATTTATAGAGCTATATTCTTTAGAGTAACAAAGTTCTCCTAATCTCATGTTTTATGAAATGATCAGATTACTAGTTATCGGTCTCTAAGAATTTTTCTTCTTTAGAAAAAGATATTCCAAATGGAATTAAAACCTGAACTATAACATTCTTCAGAAATTTAACTCGAGTATCTACTTGACTGAAGCAAAAACATAAATTTGTGTTGAGCTTTCCTAAGTTCTAAACAAGGGCAGGATTTGCTAAGCTATTCCTAATGCATTCTCCTCAGCAACTTTTCTGCTAAGTATTTCTGAAAACTATCATTTTCTGAATCCCAAATTTCTTTCATTCCTATGAAAGCTGCACTTCGCAGGGATTTTACTTTTGAACTCTGGTAAAGTTACCCTCTCACGCCACAACTTTCCTGTCAGAGTTGAAGCTAAAGTTTGCATGGGGTGAGAGTGGACTTCACCTCTTTCAAAGTGATTTACTAAGTTTTAAAAAAAAATGATAAGAAGAGGGAAAAAATGAAGAGTGAAATTCTCTGAAAAGGAATAATTGCTGCTGTCCCCAGAGCAGTAACAGCATAGGTCAGCTTTTTCTAGCAAGTTTTCAAAAGGTCTCATCAACTGTGAAGGCAGTAAAAGAATTTAATGCTGCCAACCTCACCCTTTGAAGCTGAGCAGCAACGATATAACACCATCATTGTATAGAAACAGCCAAATATATTAACTTAACGATAGGCCGATGGTCCTCGTAAGCAATGCGATTATATTGGGTCAGGTCTTGTGTAAATGTTAGAGCTTACACAACTGTGTTGTTATTACTTTTTCCCCTCAAAGATCTTTTGAAGTGTTCAAAGCAAAAGATGAGAAAAGACATATGCTGCCCCAAATCACAAAGGAGATTTGCTAAAATAAACCAGTCTTGTGCCCACAAATCTCCTACTATTATTTTTCTTAAACTGAGGGCAATGTCCACTGGTTTTGAAAGGCCCTATCAAAACTACATATTGAAAGCCTGAAGCACATCAGTAAGCAAATATGGGTGAGATAATTTCAATCTTACATGTTGGTTTCAGAAAGCAAAAAACGCTCACAGTTCAGGTTAATACTAGATTCTCATTTCCATGCTTCAGTCCACCAAATTTGGTTTTTATGGAAACAAAGGAGTTTTAGAAGAAAATGCTTATGATAATGTATTAAGCGAAAAAACAAAAATGCAAAATTTTATACCTCTTCCTCAAAAATGTTTTGGGTGGCAAGAAACATAGGCAGGTTGACAAGGTTTGAGAGGAACATAAATAAGCCAAAAGCCTAACCTGTGAAAGGTAGTGCTATATGTGATATTTTTCTTCTTTCATTTGAAGTTTTTAAAAAGTATTTCATGGTTTTTTTTTTAAATTAAGAATCGAAATAGGAAGTCACAAACTGGCAGCCCACAGGCCAAATATGGATGCTTTTAACAAAAATTATCAGCACTTCAAATTTAGGAGATTTTTGCATAAAATATGAGTTTCTAGCTTTTTGTTAAAAATTGGAAGATGTGAACAAATGGAGACCATATTCCTACATGAACTCAGGAGACTAGCTGACCTCTGTAAATTGGGTGCTTGGCAACCATTTGCCACAGGCTCCGATCCCATGCTCATTTCCATCAGCTGCTTGTGGATACCTACTGGTAGGAATCCTGGCGAAGGTGACTGGATAATGAAAGTTACTGCGACTCCATTCATATTAATAAAACTTCTCCTTTCCTCAGTTCACACATTTACCTTTTAGATATCCTTTCTGTGATAAAATCAGAGACTGTCTATATATATTTTCAGAAGATACATTAATCTGTGTATACATATAGTATAATAAAAATTTGGCAATTCACTAAACAGATCATTAAGCCCTGAGGATGATGATGTTGTTGATGATGATGATGATGATGTTAAAATAATAGTAATAAATACCTTGTAGACAACTACCAAATTAATCATTTCTACTAAGCAAATAAATGAGGCAAAAATTAAATTTAGGATTAGTGTATCTCAGTGTTCTCTTCACAAGATCCTCATGGAAAACCAAACCAAAGATAATACTGAGAAACTGGATATATTCAATTTTCTTTGGCCCATCCCTGCTTTCTTTTAGTTTATTTGTTGAACTAGTTACATGGTGGGAAATTAAGGAAAAGGTAAAAGTTTATCACTTCTAGTGTTCAAAATGATTGCTATACCACAGAAAAAATTAGCAAGCCACCATAAATTGAAACATCAAACAACTGAGTATACATGCATATGCATGCACATTTAACAGTGTACTGAGAACAGAGTGGTATGACTTTTAGATTTTCACTTTTTTGTATTATCCCGTTATGGTCTTTGTAAAGAGACAATTCTCACCTGGTTAATGGCCCCAGATCGCCTGAGTCCTGGCTTCCAGCTTCACTGGGAGTGCTCACTGATTTCGAGGAGGGAGACATAGGGGTTGGGACTAAATAATGAAAATAACAGGTATCCCATGTTAAAAAATGCAGCGACTGCACTGGTGAAGAGCAGTGTCAGACAAATCAAAACAAATGGACCCAAATTAAAGTGGTTGTATGACCAGGAAAGATTGAGATGGGATAAGGAAAGAAAAAAAAAAAAAAAAACAGGAAAGAAAAGGAAGAAAGTCAAGTGAATTTTTCATATTTTGGAAATTAAAATTTGAAATGAATTTAGATAAAATTAACTAAGGGATTCTAAGGCCATGTCCACCCTAACAAAGTAAAGTAGAGAATCAAAATAGTTATCCAGATAATTCAAGTCAAATATCTTTCTAGTATGAACTATCCAGATAATTGCAATTCTTCACTTTATTTTGTTAGTATAGATGTGACCTATTAAGAAATAAAGTAGGGTGTCTATAAAACTTTAAAAGATTATGAAATAAGTGATTCTGAATAATTTTAAATGGTAAAGGAGAGTCAGAAAAGTCGGTTTGTATGTCTACACTTGGCGGGAAATCTATTGTGCATGGACTATAAATTGCATTTGCTATGAGAGAATAAGTGGCAGAGAGGAGAAATGTTGAACGTGGTAATTTAAAAATCTCTTTCAAAACAAAGGAAAATGCCAGGCTGTTTTATTTTTACATTTAATTAATAGTTTCATCCTGTTGTACTGCTTATTGTGCTTGGGGCTTGTTTTCCTCTACCTCTGGCAGCTCCAAAAGACACTGGCATGTACAAGTAAAGTGTCATGTGAAGACAGGAGAAGCAAGCTCAAAGATTCAAAGTGTCAGCAAGGATAATAAAAGAAAAAAGCTAAAGAAAATGCAAATGTCTTTTTCCTTGCCCTTCAGATACAAGCCAAATGTCCCCCCAGGTAGAGGCTGGACCAAATAGCCAAGATGGCTCCATGCCAGAAGAATTCAATGGGTTCTCAATATCACACATGCCAAAGAAACCATATGGGCAGAAAAAAACTTTCTTTACATAAGTGTAGATTCCATTTGGTTTCAATCATGTGCAATTTCCTTTTATTTATTTAATAGGGTAAAGGACTTAACTATTTTGTCCAAATCCTATAACACAATGGCAGATCTGTCAAGAAACTAGGAATTTTCATGTGGCCTCACAATTAAATCACTGATTACTCTCTGCGATAAGTCAGAGGGTAAGTCGGAAAGATGGATGAAAAATGAGAAGTGGGTTAGCCGTTCTAGGGTTCTCTTGGCATGGATACAGAGATATTCCAGAATTTTGGACATGGTTTAGTTTCATTTAACTGTTTTGTTCTCAAAGTTTAATGACTGGTTTTGTGTAGGGTATAGGAGAATAGGACATACTATTTTTTATTTTTGCTTAACTGGTGTTCCCATTACAACAGACTTTCAAAGGCTATTTTGAGGCACAAATATAATTGATGCAAAGCCATCAAACTATTTTGCATTTTAGCCAAATTCAAGAACTTTGTCAGCTTCTCAAAGAAGGTCCCTTAGTCAAATATCCATAGATTACATCTTCCATAGCATAAAGAAGTTAAACAAAATAACCAATGCCTTATTGGGACTTATATCATTGTTAGACATAAGACATTATATTTCCAGCCATGATTTTACCTAATAAAAATTAAGACTGATTATAAAATGCTTTTAAACAGTACTTTAATTTTGGCCCTATATATTAAATTATATCAAGAAATACTTATTAACTTGTAGACTTATTAGATATTGCTTTCTTCTTATTCATAATGACATAATCATTTGTCATTTTGTTGAATATGATATAATTTCTATTCTTTTTTATCTTTTAAATAACTGAGAATAAATGAAAATTTGCTTTCTATAAAAGCCAATGAGGAAATTAAAAGAGTGTTTTTTAAAAAGTACAGGTATTGTATTTAATTATATGTATTACTAAAAGGCTTTCCTACTATATTAGATATCATGTAGCTTTACAGACACCCTAGGGTTACTCTGAAATGTACAGAAAGCAAAAGGATAAAAGAAAAATAAAATAATTTATCACATGAGACATACACAATTAAGCAAGAGGGTAAACACACAATGTATATGTTACCTTCAACACAAATAAAACAAATAGCTCAATATCCAAACTCTAGTGATAAAATAAGGTCATGGACCATTGATTAGGGATGAATGAGTTGGAGGAGGGGTGTTGCTGTGAAAATGCTAATAGCAATGAAACCGAGATGTACAATAGAGTTGGATAAATTTAAACTTGTTAATTAGCTGCTAATCTGTCACCATTTTTGGGTTTCCTTCCAATTTCCTGTATTTTCATCTTGGAATAACTCTATGCCTATGATGGTTATGACATTCAAAACCATATTCATAGTGCTTAGGCAAAGAGAGGTTGAGATTCAGCAACCAAAATGAACAATTTAACTTAAAAATTCCAAGCTCTTTTGTATTTACCATGTGGCAACTCATTCAACAAGTATAAAATAACAATAACACAGCAGGGAAGGTTGACCATAAAATCAGTCAATAAGCAGCAAACTGGTTAAAACTCTACAACCTTTCCTCCCATCTTTCCCAGCCGTTCAATTCTAAAAACGCATGCCCGAATCATAAGCAGAAAAATTTATCAAAAAATAAAATAATAAAGCTAAACACTTAAAGAATAGTAAATGCTGGACATGGTATATCCCATACAAGTCAAAATGTGAGAAAACAGTTACACGAAGCATCGTTAAATACCTAGAGGGGGCTCCGGCGATATACCAATGCTTTGCAGCAGAGCCTCTGTCTCTCGTCGTTTGCGATCCAGATCAGAGTCATCCTGAGCTGGTTCTTTCTTCTGCTGCATATCAGCCTAAAAAAAGTAAATATCACTAAGAAAATTTAAAAGCATATCTAAATGCTTTTCTTGGCTAAAACCAAAAATGGTAAATGCATGGCAGTGAAGACCAGGCAAAAGTCCTTAAATAGATACAATCATGTGTAAAGGCTGTAAAAAAAATCACATAACCTCTCCATTTAATAAACGACTCAATGCTTTCTCTATTGTTTGAAGGTATTCTCCTGCCTCAATTACAGGGTATGAAAGTTTCTCTCACGAGCTTTGGAAGAAATTATCAACACAAAGTATTTCTGATGAGGGATATAGATTTTTAAAGAATGTTATCTGCTTTTTTTAGATTCCCTTTCTTTGCCTTCTGGGATCGCAAACTGTCAATTCTTGATGCATGTGTGTTTGTTATATTCATGCCCATGTTTAATGTTGGAATTATGCAAACAAAGAAACTGTTGGCATCTAGCTAAAAAGTAAAATTAGCTATGAAAATTTGTAACAGTAATATGCCCTATTTGTATCAGTAGTACAAGTTTACCATGGTTTAAAATAAACAAGGCTAAAGTGATTACTAAGGTTTGTGAAAAATATTCAACTAAGTTTTGTTATTTCACTCTGATTTCCACAGGCTTCCATTATACATACTAACTCAAAGGAGAAAAAATACCATATAGATAAAAGATAGTACAAAACATGAGAAGTTCCCTTCACAAATTTCATCTAAAAAACACATTACCCCTGGGCATCTTATAATCAGATCCTATGCCCAGTTTGTTTTCTTTTCAGGATGGTGACATTAAATTACAGATCAAGGGAGGTCAGAAGCAGGATTCTGGAGGGAACATAAAAATCCCAGGTCTTGTTTCTCTTTCATAGCACAGTTATTGCTTTAGACAAGGTATTTGCTTCACATTTGATATGTGATAACATCCTATTTGTGGTATAGCTACCTCAAAACAGAGTTTATCAGTTTATAGAAGTGAAGCTGGCTCAAAATTCATCAGGGGCGGCGGACTTGGCCTAGTGGTTAGGGCGTCCGTCTACGACATGGGAGGTCCACGGTTCAAACCCTGAGCCTCCTTGACCCGTGTGCAGCTGGCCCATGCGCAGTGCTGATGCATGCAAGGAGTACCCTGCCATGCAGGGGTGTCCCCTGCGTAGGGGAGCCCCACATGCAAGGAATGCAGCCCGTAAGGAAAGCCGCCCAGGGCAAAAGAAAGTGCAGCCTGCCCAGGAATGGTGCCGCACACACGGAGAACTGACACAGCAAGATGACGCAACAAAAAGAAACACAGATTCCCAGGCCGCTGACAACAACAGAAGTGGACAAAGAAGATGCAGCAAATAGACACAGAGAACAGACAACCAGGGGAGGGGAGAGAAATAAATAAATCTTTTTAAAAAATTTCATCAAAAACCAATGAATCCAGTCATCAGCTACACTGTCCCCCTATCCTAATGGGCACTGCACCTTGCTCAGGTGTGCAGAGCCCAATTCAAAACAGTGAAGCATATTTTATGCCATGGCATCTACAGCAGAAAGAGTTCATGCAAGTTTTGACTTACTTCCATTTGGTAACAATGATTATGTGCAAGTGAATTTTTGCACATGATGGTGGGTTCAACATGACTGTTATTTTTCTCCTTGGGCTAGAAATGCACCCATATTTTAAAGTCTATCTGTCATTAGAGGGAAGACTGCCATTTCAGAGGCCAAGGAGAGCTAATGAGAGTTCTAGAGGATCTGAAACACGCTCATGGAATCCAAAATTCTCGAACGACAGTTTAATCTCTATCAGTGACAATGTCAAAGTTCAAGTTCTGTTCCAATTTTAGTATTGAGACTCCCAAAGCAAGTTCTCAAAGTTCATGTATACAACACAGGCAAAGATCCAACAAAGATGAGAAAAAGGTTGTTAAAAAGTGAGGATCTATATCAACATTTACTTATCATGTAAAATGAAAGAAAGAAGGAAAGAAAGGGAAGAGAAAGGGAATTACCATAGTAACTACTGAACTATAACTAAATAAGATAAGCAAAGTTCATCTTAGGAGTCTAATATGACACAGGATAGCATTACAGTGAAGAAGTAAGCTGTCAGCTTCCCTGTGAGCAGATTCATAATGATTTTGCTCTATCTCCACCCTTAGCTCAGAGCCTGGCATATAGTGGGTGTTCCGTGAAAAATGTGTTGAGTTAATTAATATATGCCTTTAAAGAGCAGTCACTATTCTACAGTTACAAAATCAAAGAGTTATACATAATTCCAGCGAATTTCCACCATTTCTGCCCAATTCAGGAATTCCCTTTACAATATCACTGCTAAGAGGAAAGTCATCCAGACTTCCAGGGAGCCAGAAGTCACAACAAAGTCATTTCTATATTCTAGCAACAAAAAACTCATTCTTTCAACAAAAACTTACTGAAGGACAATAGATATCTGAGTGGTAGTGTAATGAACCTGAGAAGTCTAATGGAATTTATATAGACTACAAAGAAAAAAAATCTACTTATTCTTTTCCTCTTGAATAAACTTAGGGCATGCTATTCATAACTTCCTGTCATGTATGTCCTATGCAGAAAGGCACAGGATTTGTTTTTTAAGAGTCATTCTAACTTTAACCTTAAGCATTTTTTAAGAAACATATCAGAGGGTAAATCACATGTCAACATAATCATACATTATACAAAACTGATACTCCTGAACTCCACCTCCAAAATTTCACTTCTAAAATAGAAGATGCCTCTGCAACTTATTTTCTGATTTCCTCCTCTGCTAATTCTTTTTTTTTTTAAAGATTTATTTATTTATTTAATTCCCCCCCTCCCCTGGTTGTCTCTTCTTGGTGTCCATTTGCTGCGTCTTGTTTCTTTGTCCGCTTCTGTTGTCGTCAGCGGCACGGGAAGTGTGGGCGGCGCCATTCCTGGGCAGGCTGCTCTTTCTTTTCACGCTGGGCGGCTCTCCTCACGGGCGCACTCCTTGCGCGTGGGGCTCCCCCACGCGGGGGACACCCTTGCGTGGCAGGGCACTCCTTGCGCGCATCAGCGCTGCGCATGGCCAGCTCCACACGGGTCAAGGAGGCCCCGGGTTTGAACCGCGGACCTCCCATAAGGAAACCTGCGATATGTGGCATAAAATATGATTTCATCTAGATATAACAAAAGCATAGGAAAACTATCAACACTCAAGGTGACCATGAAGAAATGTCAAATTAGTTAACTGGAGCTTATTAGGAATAAAGGTAGTTCTTGTCTGTTACCAGTTAGCACCTTAAACTAAACAGTGTTACTTCACCCAAGACAGTTATTCCAAATGCACTAGTTATGAAACTTCTGATTTTTCCCATGCAAATACTATCAAATATTTCCCATGCAAATATTATGTTTTAATGACTCAAAAAGGAGTGATTTCACAGTACTCGTAATTAAAAATACACAAGGTGCCTTTCCCAGAAAGTGATAGTTCCGTTATAAGGAGTAATCACACAGCTCTGACCCAGAGAAGATAATCGAGGAAAGAAAATTTGTCAGCTGAGACTTGTCAATCCCTTTTCCAAAGATGTTTAATAGAGGAGGAAGTGAATATGGGCCAGGAAACCTCTGCCTACCCCACCCACCAGCCACCCCGCAGAAGGCCAAGGCAAAGACGAAACTTCAGGGTGGCTCATTAAACATGCCTTGCTGCACTAAAGCCAATTTTCCATGAAAGTGGGCCTGTGTCTTAAATGATGGCTACTATATATTTTTTAAATCAGATTTTGTCCATAATACCACAAGCAAGAAGCAGGTGACATCCAAAGGAGCAGAGAGTGGTATTTTATACAACATATACACAGTCTTCTCGATTCTGCGGAGACAATCAACCTGGGTGGTCCTAATTCACATCAGCTTTCAGACTCACGACAAAAAATAAAGTCACTCAGAGTACAATTCAAGGGAATTTTGTTTCTTATTTTTTCTAAATTTGTATATTTCATTTAAAATGTAAGCTTAAGGAAAGTTTATAAAAATCAAGCCTATAAGGCTTGAGGCTACTTCCAACTATAAACAACACAAAATTAGAAAACCTTAAACTCAGGGGTCAGTGACAGGAGTCAACTGCTGTATCCTATAGACTCAGGATCCAAAGCTTCCAAAGTACTTTGCAGAAATGAACTCCAGAGGCTTGGAAAGAAAGTCTGACACCAAAGTCTCAGACCTGCCCTCATTGTTGTATTGATTTATTCACTCACGCATTTATTTCTACTTTCATTCCACAAGCCTTTATTGAAGGCCTACTATGTGGCAGGCTTTGGACTAAACAGTGACTCAATGATTCAAAACACACAGACCTGCCCTTGAAAGCTTACACTGTGTTGAGAGAAAGGTAAGTGAAAAGGCAAATATAATGCTCTGTGCTAAGCAGTCTGATTAGGGCAAGGATAGGGTACAGGACAGGGATGGAGAAACGTATCAGAGAAGGCTTTCTGGAGGGAGTGACCTCCAAACTGAGACCTGAAAGGCACATAGGTAACATCCAGGTGAAACCTGCAGGGGAAGCAGAAAAGCCAAGGCAGAGGAAAAAGAATGTTCACAAACTCCCTTTTCAGAGAGAGCACAGCCCATCAGGGGACATGTCCGTAGCTGAGTCTGGCTGGAATGTGGATTTTATGGAGAAAGGAAATGGGGAGAAAAGAGAGTGCTGTCTGTCCAGGACCTGATGGCTGCTGCAAGTTGGGATGGGGAGTCAGGAAAAAGAGACTACAGATTTCTGATTTGAACTAGTGGTTGAATGAGTGTGCTCTGCTTGAGACTGGAGATAAAGGGAAGGGGGACTACCTGTAAGGCTTAGATATCTGTGGCCCAGTTGCTTCATCTGAAAAAAAAGTGACCAAGATGGATTACTTTCAGGTTTCTTTCAACTACAAAATGCCTATAAAACCAAAGGTCCTGAATCACCAGACAAGCCATGATCTAGGCAATTCTATGGGTCCTCAGGTCTCCTCCTCTAGTGGCTGATCTCAGAAGCAGAATAACAGTTGTTTCTTACCGACCAGTTTCTCTGTGTCTTTCACGGTTGTCCATTACCTCCTGGAATCCTCATAGAACCCTGTGAGGAAGACACCACTATTCTCTCCATTTTACAGAACAGGACGCTCACTCAGGCCATTCTGTGAAGGGCAAGGCTAGGAGTCCAGCCAAGGTCAACCTGAAAGACTCTATGCTTAACCACTGTATCTTATTTACTGTCTCTGTCTTATAACAAGACAAACTAAGGCATCACAGTCTACCATAGGTGCACAAACTGAAGAGACAGAAGCTCTTTTTGGGGGAGAGGCGTGTGGAGGGAGAGGACTTAAAACTAACAAAGCTAGTACAGACCTAAAGATCATGTAGCCCAGTGGATCCCAAAATCTTGCACCAATTTGGATATTTTGAGACATAAACATTGAGGGGATCAGAACTCCATATTGCCATGTGATTTTTACGTAACTATCCCAGCCAAGACTGTGGGACAGGACTTAGTAACCCAGACTTCAACACTCCATCAATTTAGAGATAAGGAAACCAAGACTTTATGTGACTTTAATTCCAGAGCTATGTAGAAGCTAAGAATCTAGAATCCTTGTTTCACACTCCTCTTTGCACTGCCCCCTCTACTCCCCACTCTCCCAGGGCTCTTTCTGCCATTTAACAAGGTAAATCTCTGTCAGGCAAAATGGCTTGGAGTAGAAGCAAAAGGGGTGGCCTGCTTCTATCAGCCTTGTTTGCCTGTAATTTCTGCCAAAATGTGTAAAATGAAAAAGACGAAGCAGACAGCATAATTTGAAACCTGATTTCCCATATCACATCACATTTTGTGGTAATTCTACGAAATCAAGTTGGATATTAGCATGTCAGTTTAAAAGGAAACCAGTTATTAGTAAAGGATAACAGGTGCTTTAAAACTACGGTAGGTATTGACATTGAAGTAAAGGGAACATAATAACTTAATGCTTTTTTGGCTTTGCATGAAAATGAATAGCCATTCTTTGTCAGTTCTCACCTCTACTTCACTCAAAAACTGCATATATAACAACAAAGATCTCCAAGGGAAAAACATTATATGTGTGCTGTCAAGGACAAATAAACTATCACATCAATCAAAGTGTAATGGTAGTGAGAGATGTGAGATGCTAAAAGCTAAAATGCAATTGCAATTATGTTTTACTTTGTTGGAAAATAATCATTGTTTTAAATCTGTTACCTTGGTAGCCAACCTTATATTATGAGAAAACACTCATTTAGATTGTAAGATATCAAAATATGTTTGCTTTTCCCTTACAGAAAATCTCTAAGTAGGGAAGCATATATGCTTTCTATATACACAAGAAGATCACACTATATAAACTTAGAAAACTATTCAAAATGTCTTTGACACCTGCTTTTTAAAATGAGACGTGAACTATTTTTAACTGCTGTAATAAACTGAAGAATTACAAATAAATTATTTGTTGAATTCAGATAAGGGAAGAAATCACGATATGACAGAAAGTATTACATTGAGAATCAAGAGTTCTGGATTCTGGGTCTAGAAGGCAGACAGGACACATTTCACCTCTGGACCCTGCTCCTTTGATGGCAAAAAGAGGGGTCTGAGGAATGACTCTAAAATCTCTTCCGGCTCTAACATTTCACAATTCTGGATCCATGTAGAAAACTCTACTATAGCATTCACACTTTTACAAAAGAGGAGAAACACAGCTTTCCCCTTACCACTTCTGGGATTCTAATTGACCTTAAAAATGAAATATCAGTGTGAATCCACTGGCATCATTCTCTGTTTCTTCAACACTGCCCTTGCTGGTAAATTTTTTTTTCTAAAAACTAACATTTATTAAGTGCTAACTATATTCTAGTTACTGCTAAGCACTCATTTAATCCTCACAACCCCATGAAGCAAATATATTATTATTCCCATATGATTGGAACCTGAAATTCAAAAAGGCTAAGGAATTCTAACAATAAAGAGACTGCAGGCCATCTTCAGGTTCTAACTAAGTCTGAGGTGAACCCAGGATTTGGAGTCCGCTGGTCCAAATGCTACCTGCCATTTAGGTGGTATTGACCAGAACATAGCAGATGGCAGTGACTTTATTACTCTGAATATGTAGATACATCCACACATTTTATTCAGAGTCATAAAATAACTCTTTTAGGAAGGTTCTATATCCATTTGACTAGCCCCTCAGAATCAAATGATTTCTCCCTCCCCCCCGCAGTCCAACACCAATATTTACCTCTTTCTTCTTCCTCTCCTCTTCCTTCCGCTTCTTCTCTTCTCTTATCTGTGCTAAGCGCTGCTTTTTACGCTCTAGTTCAGCTTTTAAGTCACTTTTGTCAGACATGTTGGTTTCCTTGGAGGAAGAAATAGAAAAATATGATATATATATATATATATATATATATATATATGCCTTTACCGTATTACATTGCAAAAATCATTCAAAAGGAAATCCTGCTTGAAAATGCAACTTTTTGGCACTAATAGGTTGTATTACAAAGCCTATGTTGAAGAAGCAAAGAAACAAATTGTCAGATCTGGTCTAACTCAACATAAAATCTTCCTTATTATATACACATAAATATTTGAAGAAAGTTAATGTTATCATCTATTCTGGTCTTGTCTGAAGAAAAAAGAAAATTACTTCAGAATAAGCAACTCATTTTCTATACCAGATTCTTAACAAAATAACAAAAGAAGAGAATCAAAAAAGAACCACCATCATGACTTCCAATTTAGATGATAATAGACCCAATTCATCCCCACATTGAGAAAATAAAATAGGCTGTCATAAAAATTTTCAGAGACATGCCCTATTCAAATTTCTCTGGAATCAGTAAATATTCCTTCACTGAGCTTGAGCATATGGAGATTTCATTTTGCCTAACATTTTATGCATCAGGGAAGACAGCTGCTAAAGAACTAACATATTAATCTTTTTCTGAAAACTCCTCCTGAACTGTCAGAATTAATTTCATCTACAGTACAAATCTATTTCTAAAAAACTTTCATTTGTACATTGAATATAATATGGCTTATGCAGGCACTTTTTCTTTTCTAAGCCAAGGGTATTTATGGACACAAGAAATAGGAGATACCATTATACAGCAAGTTCTTGAGAAAATTTATTCAAACAAGATTTAATTTTAATGCTAATGGTGAAGACTATGCTGCCAGGAACATCTTCAAATAAAATGAGATTGGAGAAGACTCTCACCAATTGCAAATAATGACATTTCTCTCTTTTGTACACTCAACTAGAAACTAACAAAGTAGAAACCCTGAGAAACAAACTCCCTCTGACCTATGTTCCTAATATATAATAATAAAAAGCAGCTAGCCATATAGTTATGAGTGTTCATTTGCAGGTTATTTATATGCCACTATGATGAATGTATAATGTATCCCTACATAGATGATACAGTAATGGAAGACAAAAAAAAAAAACAAAACAAAACCTGGAGAATACAATGAAAAATCCTCAAACCTGTTGTGTTCCTTAGAAGGCAGTGAAGGACCTGCAGTCATTCTAAGACACATTTGCAAACAAATATGCACAGTTGAGAAGTATAATGTGTTTCTACTATGTACATTCCTGCTCATGGTACAATTTCTAAGATTTGTTTAATAATAACAATAATGATTACAATAATCAACCTCTGCCATTCATGGTCACACCATGTGTTTCAATAAATATTTGCTGGATATTTAAAATGTGCTAGGCTCTTTAAAGCTATAATTCATATCTACAAGTATGTGGTGTAGCTAGAGATGTTCTCTGAGACATTGGCTTATTGATTATTGAGTTCATACTAATTGCTTTCATTATCACATTTAATCACAACAACCCAATGAGATTACTATTAATGCCTTTTTCACAATTAAGACTACATAGCCAATGCATGGCCAAACCTAAATTCAATCATGTCTGTGTTCTAAAGTACTACACTCTGCTCATCTCCATGGTATAAGTTCAGAAGTAAGGCAGAGCGAAAAAATAATCAAGTTCTGTGGGATTAAGACAGGTTGAGCCTGAGGAAGAGGTAGAATTTGAACTTGATAGTAAATGAGGTCAGGAACTAGCCAAGAAGGGAAGACAAAGGTATGAAAAGTTTTGTGCACAAGGGAACCAGTATCTTGAATATGTGGATAAATTTAAGTCAAGAAGTAAAAACTGTAGTTGTTAAAATGGATGTGTGGAGGCAACTGGTAAAGACCTGGAAAAACAGAAAAGTGAGTTGCATTCGGTATAATGTATGATGGAAAGTCACAGAACTGTTTTCAAAAAGGAAAGTGACAAAATGAAAATTGAATTTGCTTAAGCTTATTCTTGTCTCTGCCTGCAAAACAGAAGCAGTAATGAAAAATAAACAAGCTTCTGGGAGACTGGTACCAACATATGTCTTGATCACCTGCCTCTTCAAATGGGATGGTAGATGAACATAGAAGGAATGTAGAGGATGTGAACTGGAGATAGTATGGACAAGAAGGAAGATGTAACTCTTGGTAGCCTTTAAAAGTAGAAGCAAAAGAGAAAAGATTCACCAACAATTCCATTTCAAAATATCAGAAAGACTGGCAGTGAAATTGGGAAGAGGAGGCAAAGAAGGAAATGATGAAAAAACTTTCAACATGTTATGGTTTGGATGTCAATGGGACATTTAGGCAGAAAAAATGTGCAGATAAAATATGATAGAAAGCTACAAGGCTGGATGAGAGTCTGGAACTGTGGAACAGAGTTCGGATTATCCAACCACAAAGACTGTTTAGACCCGAGTCACATATTCAAAGTCCTATAGTGCCAAGCAGAAAGTTTGAAGGAATGAAGCAGTGACTGAGACCAGCCACACAGCAAATGCCATGCCTGAAGGAGGCAACTCTAGCCAGCTCCAGATGATTACTGAGATGGAGAACACTGACACCAGTTGTTAGATCTTCTATTTTTATTTTCCAAAGGAAACATGGAAGTAAAAAAAATGAAGTTAATCACTAAAATACCTATTGCCAATAATTTCAACACCAATGGTAAAACTCCTGGTTGAAGAAAATTAGAACCTAATTCTGGAAGCACTCTGAGAAGCTACACACACTGTTGCCCAATGGGGGCCAATCTAGCTTAAGTATCAGAAAGTTTTCTTCTGTAAAAAATGAAACACATGATAAGAAAATCACTGTTAAAGCAATAGTTGTGTTTTACTATGCTGAAATTTCCACAGTAGTGGAAACTTCTTAGAAAACTCAACCTTTCCTTTCCTCCACATTTTCCCAACTTTTATCTACCTTACCCCAGTCCATCAAAAGTATCCAGCATGACTTCAGTTATAAGCAGTAGTCAAAGGAACAACCATGTAATGAGAACATCCTGTATTTGTTGTGACTTTCTTACAAAGAACTTAATCCACAGGCTGGAATTAAGGTATATTTTTGGTGGTAGATTTCTGCAAAGGGCAACAGCTTTTTCATGAGTGAGAAATATATCTGCCAATTTTGGTAGTATAAGATGGTATTCTTAGAGTCAATAATTTAAAAATAAACAAAAAAAAAACAAGAAAACTTAAAAAAGAAATTAGGTAGTGTAACTTCAAATTATACACTTCACTTTTAAAAGGTAATCAAGCTACAATGTTAAAAGATACAACTATAGAGTATATTCCACTTACTGATTTTTGGATCTGTTTCAAAATAGACATTTAATATCAACCCCTAGGACAATAAGAAATCTCAAGAGAATGCCTCATAAAGGAGGAAACGTGGAAAATACACATCATAGTAAATGAATGTGCTTTTATAAAGGTAAAATGCCTTAAACAGCACCATTAAATGCAGTGTCAGCACTGAACTCCATAGGCTCCCCCTTGGAGCTTGCCAGTCTGACCCGCTAAATCTCCCTGTACATTAAACAAAGCAAATGGAGGAGCAAAGCATGGGCAACATGAGTTATAGGGATTCCTGTCTCTAATGCAGGTCACTGCAAAGGGAATTCTGATGCTTTCAATCTAGGGAAAGAAGAATCAGAGCTACCTACTGCTAATTATTGCCCACTTACTTCACACACATAAAGAACTGGTCTCATTGACAGATGGCAAGAGGTCAAATGGATAAATCAAACCCACTTCTGAGTATAAGGACCCTCCCTCTCTGATCATCAACATGCCCTATCACCCACCAGGAGACTTGCAGCTTGACCCAGCCTCATAAAACAGTCCCAGCTCAGTCTCACCCCAGCTCCATCCATTCCAGAGCCAGTCAATGTGAAGAGACTCCCATATTCTGAACTCCATCTCCCCAGCCCAACCTCATTTGTTCAAATATTGTCTCCTATCTCCCTCATCCCCTCATCTTAGCTCTTGTTCTCCAGCAAACCCTCCAGCTTTCCTATCATCAAACATAATCCCATTTCACCTCTTTTCCTTCTTTTCTTGTGCCCAACTTACTTCCTGCCAACAACAGACATCCCAAAATTCAAATCAGCTACCTCTTTTACTCAGAACTGCATATACCAACCACCTCCCCATAATTTTTTATTCAAATTTCAACCCTTCACCTCTGATTTCCCCAAGTCTCTGGTTTTACCCTTTCCCCCTGCTTAGCATTATGACTGTGACTCATTTCCATCTATCCTTCCAAAAAAGTTCTGATAACTTTTGCTTCAGCCCATCACTGTCCCCATTGACCTGTTATCCTTTTGATCAAAGCAAATGAGTCAATACAAGAGCTTAGAATTTTGCCTGGCAAATACTAAACACCCAAGAAAAGTTGTTTCTCTGCTGCCTTTTTTTCCTTCTTCTCTTCTTCTTCTATTATTTATTCATATCACTATTATTTTACCCTGACCACCTTCCCCCCATCACTAATTCTACTCTAATTCAATAACTAAAGTCATCCTTCAAGGTTCACTGCAATCATTTACAAAGGGTTAAAGCAAGAAAAATAGTAAAGGCACGGCATGTTACTCATTTAATAGGAAAATAACCAGAGTGAGGAAACCTAAACTATGCTCCTAGAGGTTCTAAAGAACTTTGAAGTGAATAGAAGGAGCATCTCGATCTAACTCAGTTATAAACTGAGAGGCATCTGGGAAAAGAGGTATGATCCAAAGAACAAAAAGTATTTTAAAATTAAATGTAGTCACTTAATTTAATAGTAATAAAGTTCTTCCCATTTTATCTGTTGAACATAGGAATTAAATATCAAGCTTTTCCAGGCAGGCATCCTCCCGTCTCCTACCCACTTCTCCAAAAGGATGGGTAGGCATAGGGAGAAATGGTTTCTTCTTCACTTGGGATGCGAGAGGGAAGGTCGGTCCTGCTGTCCATCATAGAAATGACTCAAGACCCTAATTCTCAATAGAGGAAAGAATGGGTAGAAGGGGGAGGAAGAAGACATGAGAGAAAAATGCAGACACTTGAGGAAGAAGGAGACAAAACAAAAGTTATTTTCACACCTCTCCTTTTCTTCCTATTATGCTTTTCGTCTTCTTCTTACTTCTCAATGTTCACACACATTCACAGAGAAGAGAATATTTTCAGTTTTTCCTGAACCAAATAATACCTATGATCTTCTGTTTTCATCTCTGAACGTATCATAACAGTACAGTTTGGTCGTACTTTGAAGCAAATGTCTAACAGAGAAGAAGCAAAGGGTTCAGTTCTGTTGAGGCAGCTGCTGAGTAACACAATCTAAGACTTAGCTTTTGAATAATATAGATCTCTATTTCCTCTCAGTTGTCTAAATTGGCAGCAGTTTGGGATTCCTTTTCTAATGCTGGCTTATGCAAATGTGTTTTAAACCTGAAGTTAGAATCCAAGGAGATTTAAATCATTGCCCAGCTGTTGCCAGATAGCAGTAAAAAATTCCCCTAAATAAAGTGTCCTTTCTTGCCTGAACACAACTGCTCTTGACAGATCTTCACCATTCAGCTACTGAACATCTCATCTGCCACTTGGTATGTGTAGGAAACTTGATCTTTACAGCCTCATGTCACTGTCTGGCTTCTCATAAGATACATTTCCTTCTTCCATCTGGATGGGAGGCCAAGGGATGATACTGACCACAACCATCAGCCCATTTTTACACAATAACAAGCTATATTTCACAGCCTATGAAAAGAAGGTGCTAGATGTCTCAGAAGGGATTTGGACACCAAAAGATGTGGGAGGGTTATCTGCCAAATTTTTAAAGCCATCAATACACTATGGAAACAAAGTGAAAAAAAAATAATCTACCTCATAATAGGAGGGTACCCAGGCTTAGTCTACTTATACTGCATTTTAGCACTTCTTAACTATTTTCATTTCAGGATACCCCTTTACACTCTTAAAAACTATAAATGAACTCAAAGAATTTTGTTTCTGCAAATTATATCTATTAATATTTACCATGTTAAATATTAAAATTGACTTAAAATTAGGAATAGAAGGAAACATTCTCAACATAATAAAGGGCATATATGAAAAATTCACAGGTAACATCATACTCAATGGTGAAAGACTGAAAGCTTTCTCTCCAAGATCAGGAACAAGACATGGATGCCCACTGTCACCACTGTTATTCTTCATTATACTGTAAGTTCTAGCCAGAGCAATTAGATAAGAAAAAGAAGCAGCCAGCCAAATAGGAAAGGAAGAGGTAAAACTTTCCCTTTTGTAGATGACATGATCCCATATGAAGAAAATCTTTAAAAATCCACAGCAGATCTACTAGAGCTAATAAGAGAATTCAGCAAAGTGGAGAGGTACAGGATCAACAGCCACAAAACAGTGGCATTTCTATACACTGACAATGAACAATATGAGGAGGAAATCAAGAAAAAATTCCATTTACAGGAGCAAATAAAGAATCAAATATCTAGGAATACATCTAACCATTGCTAAATGATATCAAAGAACACATAAATAAAAGGAAGGACATTCTGTGTTCATGGGTTAGAGGACTAAATATCATTAAGGTGTCGATTCTAGGCAAAGCAATTTTCATATTCAGCACAATACCAATCAAAATTCAAACAGCTTTCTTTGCAGAAATGGAAAATCCAATCATGAAATTTATATGGAAGGGTAAGGGGCTCTGAATAGCCAAAACCAAACTGAAAAAGAAAAAGTTCAAAGACTCAACTTCTCAATTTTAAAACTTATAGCAAAGCAACAAGAATTCAAACAGTATAGTAGTAGAACAAGTGTGGTACAGGAACAAGGACAGATTTATAGAGAAATGGAATCAAATTGAGAGTTCAGAAATAAACTCTTATATCTACAGTCAACTGATTTTTAAAAAAGATTTATTTATTCATTTATTTCTGCCCCCCTACCCTCTATTGTCTGCTCTCTGTGTCCAGTCACTGTGTGATCTTCTATGTCTGCTTGTATTCTCATTAGGTGACTCTGGGAACGGATCCTGGGACCTTCTGGAGTAGGAAAGGGGTGATAATTCTCTTGCACTACCTCAGTCGCTGATCTGCTGCATCTCTTTTCTTTTTTTTTTTTTTTTTTTTTTTTTAAAGATTTATTTATTTACTTAATTTCCCCCCCTCCCCTGGTTGTCTGTTCTTGGTGTCTATTTGCTGCGTCTTGTTTCTTTGTCCGCTTCTGTTGTCGTCAGCGGCACGGGAAGTGTGGGCGGCGCCATTCCTGGGCAGGCTGCTCTTTCTTTTCACGCTGGGCGGCTCTCCTCACGGGCGCACTCCTTGCGCGTGGGGCTCCCCCACGCGGGGGACACCCTTGCGTGGCACGGCACTCCTTGCGCGCATCAGCACTGCGCATGGGCCAGCTCCACACGGGTCAAGGAGGCCCGGGGTTTGAACCGCGGACCTCCCATATAGTAGACGGACGCCCTAACCACTGGGCCAGAGTCCGTTTCCCATGCTGCATCTCTTATTCTCGCTCCTCTGTGTCTCTTTTTGTTGCATCATCTTGCTGCACCAGCTCTCTGCTTAGGTCAGCACTCTGCATGGGCCAACTTGCCACACAGGCCAGTGTGCCTTTATCAGGAGGCCCTGGGCATCAAATCCTGGACCTCCTACATGGAAGACAGGAGCTCAATTGCTTAATCCGCTTCCCCAAGTGATTTTTGACAAGGTGACAAGTCCACTCAGTGAGGAAAGAATAGTTTATTCAACAATGGTGCTGTAAAAACTGGATATCCATATGCAATAGAGTGTAGGTAGAACCCTACCTCACACTACATACAAAAATTAACTCAAAGTAAATCAAGATCTAAATATAAGAATGAATTATAAGTGGCAGACTTAGCCCAGTGGTTAGGGCGTCCATCTACCACATGGGTGGTCTACGGTTCAAACTCCGGGCCTCCTTGACCCACGTGGAGCTGGCCCACACGCAGTGCTGATGCACACAAGGAGTGCCCTGCCATGCAGGGGTGTCCCCTGCATAAGGGAGCCCCACGTGCAAGGAGTGTGCCCCGTAAGGAGAGCCGCCCAGAGCGAAAGAAAGTGCAGCCTGCCCAGGAATGGTGCCATGCACACACGGAGAGCTGACAGAGCAAGATGATGCAACAAAAAGAAACACAGATTCCCATGCTGCTGACAACAACAGAAGCGGACAAAGAAGACGCAGCAAATAGACAAAGAGAACAAACAACCGGGGGGGGGGGGGAATCGGAGAGAAATAAAGAAATCTTTAAATAAAAAAACAAGAATGAAGTATAAAAACTCCTAGAAGAAAATATAGGGAAGCATCTTCAGGACCTTGTATTAAGCAATGGTTTCTTAGACTTTACACCAAAAGCATAATGAAGAAAGAAAAAAGAGATAAATGGACTTCACAAAATTAAAATGTTTTGTGCATTGAAGGACTGCATCATGAAAGTAAAAACCTACAGAATGGGTTTGGAAACCACAGATCCAAAATGGTTTTAAGCCAGAATATGTAAAGAAATCCTACAACTCAACAATAAAAATACAACCCAATTAAAAGATCGTCAAAAGACTTGAATACATATTTCTCCAAAGAAAATACACAAACATCAGAAAGTCCATGAAAAGATGTTCAACATCATTAACCATTAGAGAAATGTAAATCAAAATCACACTGAGATACTATTTCATACTCACTTGAATGTCTAAAAAAACAATCAGAAAATAAGTGTTGGAGAAGATGTGGAGAAATAGGAACATGTGTTCACTGTTGGTGGGCATATTAAGTGGTACAGCCACTGTGAAAAGCAGTTTGGTGTTAGAATTACCATATAACCTGATAATCCCACTTCTAGAAATATTCTCAAAAGAACTGAAAGAAGGGACTCAAATATATTTGCACACTGATGTTCATCAACAGATAAATGAATAAACAAAATGTGGTATATATATACACAATGGAGTATTATTCAACCATAAAATGAGATGAAATTCTACTACATGCAACAACATGGATGAACCTTGAAGACATCATGTAGAGTGAATAAGACAAACACAAAAGAAACAAATGCATGATCTCACAGATATGAAATAATTAGAATGAGCAAATTCACAGACTCAGAAACTAGAATACAGGTTCAAAGGCATTTGGGCAGTGATATGGAATGCCTAATTGATAAAGAGCTTCTGCAGGGGGTAACAGTTTTGGTAATAGGTGATGTTGATGGCAGCACAACATTGTAAATGTAATTAACACCACTGAATTATATATTTGAATGTGGCTAAATGTGGAAAACTTGTTGTGTGTGTGTGTGTGTATATATATATATATATATATATACATATTTTTTTAAAGGACTATAAAACACACAGTACACCCTAGGGTAAACTATGGACTTTAGTTAAAGGTATAATTAAAATTGCAATAATATTGTTTCATCAAAATTAAGGTTCCATACTAATACGAAGTGTTAACAATAGGGAAACCTGTGTGTATGAGAAGGGTATGTATGGGAATTTTGTATTTTCTACATAATTTTTTGTAAACCTAAAAATTATCTTATAAAAAATAAATTAATTCCAAAGTAGGGCCCACTGGCAAGGCACTGAACTCCAGAGCTATCTACCATGACCATAGGACTCGGGTGTCTCTGTGCACCTCAGGAGCACCACTATCTGGGGTTGTATCTATTTTGGCAGTCTATGATATCCTGCTGAGACATGCTGCATGACCTCTCTGATTACCTCCCAACTCATTTTCAAGTCTCTTAGCCATATAAATTCATTTGTCTTTACCATTTCCCCCTTTTATTCAAGGTCTTTTTTAGTTGCATCACCAGCCAGTGCTTGGTAGAAATCACTCGGCACCAGGGAGACTCATCCCCAGGAGTCACGTCCAGGGCTGGGGGAAAGGTAATGCATTTATATGCTGAGTTTGGCTTAGAGAGTGGCCACATTTGAGTTAAGCAACATGGCTCTGGAGTTCAGTGCCTTGCCAGTGAGCCTGGCTTTGGAATTTGCACTCCTGAGTGTGATGGAGTTGGACTCAGATGTGACTTCTCTACATATGCCTCTTCTGTCACTTTTACTGAACCTGTGGTTGGCACTGGGGTTGGTGTATACCCAGGAAACTTGAATCTCGGGACTGTCCAAGTGTCAGCTGTGCCTGAGCCTCAGCAGAGTTGCAACACCTAGCTTCCAGGTTGTTGGACTTACCCAGGTTAGTTAACAAGGAGATGAGGATGGTCAACCATCACACCAAGGAATGGGGAGACTCTACAACTTTAAGCAGGAGAATCTCATCCATCAGCCATACAGGATCTAAGCCCCCTCTCAATTTAGAGGTGGAGTGGGCACCACTATCCCAGGGTCCTTGGGATGGAGGAATAAAATATGGATTATAATGAACTTACTGGTATTCTACTACAGAATTATTATGACTCTAGCAATGGAAGAAATTATATCACTGATGTGGAGACAGTGGCCATAGGAGTTGCTGAAGGCAGGGAGTAAGAAAAAGAGGTATGATATGGGGACATTTTTGGGACTTGCAGTTGTCCTGAATGATACTGCAGGGATAGATGCAGGACAATATATATCCTGCCATAACCCACTGAGTGGACTGGGAGAGAGTATAAACTACAGTGTAAACTATAATCCATGCTGTGTAGTAGTGCTCCAAAATATATTCATCAAATGCAATGAATATACCACACTACTGAATGTAGTTGTTGATGTGGGAGGAGTGGGGGGTATGGGGAGTGGGGTATATGGGAATCTCTTATATTTTTTAATGTAAAAAATAAAAAATTAATAAATAAATTGATTAAATGAACTAAATCTGAGAACATTTAAAAGATTTACTTAAATTAATTTAAAAATAACAATAATGAACCTGTTCCTTTTTAACACAAAAGTTTTTATGAAAAAAAAATTTTTTTCAAGACAAAAAACACTGAGCAAGGTATAATTCTTTTATGTATTTTGCATATCGATTTAATATCTGGCATAACAGAAGCCAGTTGGATTCTCATGCTGACTTCTGCATTCAATTTTCTGTGATAGTCAATTTTGGCTAAAGAATGTGAAGAAAATCCAACCTTACATGGATATGTACTCAGGAAAAGGAGAATTTTTAATAGCTTCTTCAAGAAACTGTGGAATTTTAAAAATATTACATCAAAACACAATAAGTTGCTGTTTCTTAAAGGCTGGTTACAATGTAGAATCTACAACTGTACTCTGTTACATTAAAAATCCATCTGTCTATCTTAAACTTTGAGTATTTTACCCATGTACAATTTTATAACATCATGCATCAGCCATTTGGAAAGTATTTGTCATTGGAAAATACTGAGTTAGGCAGACCTTCCAAGTTTTGATAGATTCATTGTACGTGATCCAAGAATCAATTTGGTAAAATCACTACCAATCTTTTCAGGAAGGTCTTTAAGTATTGTAAATATGTCAAACTCTTGGTAATTGATACAAGCTTCCCAAAGTTCTAATTTTTGCCTGAAGGGTCAAATTTTATCAATGACAATAAATACTTTATGCCAATGGTCTTCTTGAAGTGACATGCGCATTCTGTTCATTGCTGAAAAAATGTTCACCAAATACCCAAATACCCAAGTCAAAATAAAAATAGTTTGTCAGTTGTTCTTTCAAGTAAAAAAAGAGTGTTTCATTAAAAAAAAAAAAAAAGGCAGCTAGTTCAGCTGGCAACTCACACTATTGTACAAATGCTTTTCCTAGAGACAACCACTGAACTTTGGTGTGCAATGGAGGTGTTTTATATGTTCCCATTTGTCACATAATCAAGAAGTGTACTCAGGTAGAAATTTGATATAATTAATAATTTTTTCTGCTTTGTGAATGACATTCTTAAGTGAAACAGGTTTGTTTTTGTTTTTTTTTATGAAACTGTGCATGTATGGCAGTGAAGAATATAATGACTCCTAGTTCCATTTAGGGCACAGTCCTGTTTCATGCTAGAATAAGTAAAAAGGCACCAGGGGTTTTACCCAACATTGTTTTATCCCATCATTGCAAATGTCAACACATTGAAAAGGAAAATAGCATTTTAGTGTTATTATGAAAATAGTTTTGATCTTACAGATCTCTTGAAAGTGTATTGAGACCCTCATAAGTCCATAAACTATGCTTTGACTTAACCTACTTCCTGGTATGATGGAGTTGATCCTAAAGCCTACAGAGGCCTTAACTTAACAAAATTTTGCTAAGTGTTTATATAAATAAACTTAACAGGGAGTTAGAGCTTTTCATTTTGTGGAAAAGAAAAAGTAAAGGGCAAAATAGTAAAATCACTGAGCATAAAAAATTCAGGTTAGATTTAAGAATGCTACAAATTCTAATGGTTTAGAAATACCAGAAAGAGCTAAGGCCTCTGAATCCAGAAAACTAGAGTTAGCAAAAGAGGCAGAAAGGATCCTATGAAAATATGTATGAAACAATTCTCACTTGCCTAAAGTCAAGTAATATGTTAGAAAGACAAAGTTTTCTTCCACTGCCTTGTTCCTTCTCCTGTAGCTCCTCCTCACCCCCCCTCCCCCACAGAAATTAATGAGTCTTAGCCTGTCCATAAAGTGAACTAAGCAAACGGTTGCTAACTGAAATACAGTCTTATCTGTTTGTGTGAAATATTTTATCACTTTGTTCTTTTACTTTTGTTCTAGATTGCCTTAACAGTTATAACTATACATGTTCATTTCAGAGCAAGAACTTCAAAGATAATGTAATCCAGTACATTATACTCATGAACAGGGAAACCAAGGTATAGTTGTCAAAGTTCACAACCACTGAGTGGGAAAGCATGAATGGGAAATCCAAATCTCCTTATTCTTGGATACTTTCATTACATAATGCTTCCTTTCCATGTTTATTTATTCAGGCTCTTATTCATTTAAATTAAAAGAAAGGGCCTCACAATAAAATACATGTCCAAAAAAATAAATAAATAAAGGGCCTCATAAACAAAAGGACGTTAGATCCTGATCAGTCTACTTCGAGGCCAAATTTGCTATCACTGTCTACCACCTCATGGTGGCAGCATATGTAAATTGCATAGGAGAGATGACACAAGGAGGAAAGGCTTTGCCTTTAAAATTCCTGACCACATCCACAAAGCCAGGATTGGGTAGTCTTAAACACTGCAACAGTTTCATCAACAATATGAAGAATCTAGTTATGTTACTAGGGAACTGTTGTTTTGGAGGAAAGAATGTCTCAATATACACAGTTAATATCTACAATGATTTTTCAAGACACCTCTCAATTTTTTTCCTATTGGGTAAGGTCTTGATTAGGAAATCAGACAATATTTCTAAGATTAAGATTTTGTTATCTTTCTTGTTGGATTTGTGAGATATATTTAAGACTGTTATGTCTGAATATTATCTCTAGTCCTACTTTCACTGCTTTATGATGGTGAGCTATCCAAATTGTACTACTTGAGCTGTAACGAGCATTTGCAATTGTAACACATAAAACAGGAGAGATTCTCAAGCACTCTGCACAGAGGCCTATTATGCTCTAGTGAGAAAAATCAATCCATAGGGTATCTGTCCTCTCATCTAGTTAGCAGAGCAGAGATGAGAGCTCTTAAAATTTAAGGGCTCAAAAACCATTGTCATCTTTGCCAAAAAGTTCTGGAAAAGTTTGTCTTATTTCTGAACCAGATAGGGTCTTCTATCAATTTAGAGATTCAACATGCTTCCTTTAGAAAGGGAATTGTACCCTGATTAAAGAATCAGTGATTCATAACTTACAGTCTCTTTCCTCAGTAACCACTCAGCTGGTATCAAGAGTCCTTAGGAAATAAGAATTTCAAGTAGGATTCTTAAAAGAACATAAACCTAAATATGAAAGAGTTTGGACAGCAAGTCGGCAGTATTTTGGAATTGGATTTCTAAGAATTAGGACAGAAAAGGAATTAGAAAATACAATCAGAAGAAAAGATATGGGAGTCACCTAAAGAATACCTTAAAAAACAAACAAACAAAACACTAGTTAGGAAAGAAGTGAGACTTTGCACAAAGGCTCCTTAGAAGCACCTAACCTCAGGCTAGTTTAGACAGGAAAGATTTATCCCTTGCCTAAGCCAGATAACAGGTAAGTAAGGCAAATAAAGAAGGCTTACCACCACCATAGCGTATTACAAGAATATTCTTTATATCATATAAAATTATGCATCTCTGCTCTTCAACGTTCTAAAGCACTTCAGAGCCAATATAAGAAGCTTCTGGATGTAAATGGGCCCTCTTAAGGAGCATGTGGAAAGGGTGGCTTTTCCACAGACCATGCATAAGCATCTTTTGGAAGTTGCACAGAGGTACCTCAGGATCATGTTGGGCACATAGTAGGTATTCAATAAACACTTGCCGATGGCCCCCACAATTTTCACTAGTCTTCTCAATTTTACCACTGAAACTTTCTCAGGTCTATCCTCTCCCGTTCATGTCCAGTCACAATGCCCAAGCCAGTCTTCATCATTGCTCATCTGAACATTACAATACTCTCCCAGTTAATCTTCCTATCTACGCTAACCTTGCTCCCTGACAATATGTCCTTCACAATGTGTCAGAGTGTTCCTTCTGTCACTCATATATGATAAGAACACTGTTCGGCTTAAAATACCTCAATGGCTCCATTTCAATTATAAAATGTATCCCACCTCCTTATCACAGCAGATAAGATGCTCTTATGTCCTTCCACTCCCTACTTCACATTTTACTGGGACATACCAAGCTGTATTCTACCTTTGTATCATTAAAAACTGCCTAAATACTCTTCTCACTGTTCATTTCCTAAGTCATCTTTCTAGTCTCAACTCGATCCCATAGGAAAGTCTTCCTGGGCCAAGAGTTCCTCACTGAGAGCACCCTGTACATAGCCCTGCCTGTATCTCAGGGCGTTGCTTATGTGGTTCTCTCCCCTTAGACTGAAAGCTTCTCTCAGGCAAGGGCCATGTTTGATTTGGCTCTGTACCTCTAGTGCCCAGCTCAGTACATGTCTCTTGAACTGGTAAACAATGGTTAGATAGAAATATGACTAATCCACATTTTCACTGTTGGGAATTTTTAATCATCAGTAAGCTGGGTCAGCACACTAAGCTTTTAAATTACCAATCTCAGAGATGTTCTTCCTAATAACATCTTATTTCTGGGGGAAAAAAAACACATCGTTTTTCATCCCTTACTACAGATGTGTAAAAAACACATAATCCTAGCATTGCTTCATCTATTATACTATCTTTTCCTTAGTCACTGCCATTATATACACATCAATATAATTTTTTCCTGCCTGGTTTACATTTTTTATCTCTGTTTTCTGACTTGAAAGGGGTTATTTAGGAAAATCCGTTCATTTTGTAATTGACAGCCTCTACTGTTTCTCTTGACCAACAAATTCAGCAATCTCAAGTATATTGTCCCAAATGCATTTAGAATAGATAAATATCATGCTGATTTTATAGCTGTGCTTTCTCTTTAAAAGCAATGTAAAAATAATCAGTGCTTTAGAACAGGCCATTTATTTCACTTTGGAGGTGTTTTATCTGACTTGCAAAGATGATAAATGAACATGCCTAAAAATAAACTACTCTCAGGTAACTTGTAGGGCTGATCTTTAAAATAACTGATAATAGGAAGCGGATTTGGTTCAGTGGCTAGAGCATTTGCGGTCCAAGGTTCAAACCTGACCCATGTAGTAAAGCTGGCCCAAGCACAGTGCTGATGTGCACAAGGAGTGCTTGCCATATAGGGGTGTCCCCTGCATAGGGGAGCCCCACACACGAGGAGTGCACCTCGTAAGGAGAGCCACCCCATGCGAAAAAAGTGCACCCTGTCCAGGAGTGGTGCCGCACACACGGAGAGCTGACGCAGCAAGATGATGCAAAAAAATAAAAAATAATAAAATAAAATAACTGATAACAACCAAATCTTTAGCTATAACTAGTCTTAGCTTTGATTCTGAGTCTTGTCCTACTGTCCTTATAAAGGGACCAGAATTTCTATTCAACAAAATTAAACAAGATAGCACCGGCCAGTTCACCATCCTACAATGGGTCTTCTCTCTTGATAAAGGATGCAGGTAAAGTCAAGCTGTCCAGTCATTCTTGTGACCCACAAATGAGAAGAAACACAGCATATCATAAAAAGGAAATAAAATCAAGACGCATTAATAAATATAAGGAAAGGAAATCTGTAATGCTTAAAAAAGTAAAATTTTATTTTCTGAATGTAAATGTTCATAAAAAGTCAATTTATTTTAATCTTCTAAAAGCATGAGTTATTAAGACATTGCCATTTCTTAAAACCATTTAATTCAATACCCTACTAAATTAATTGCTTATTAGTTTGTAATTAGGTTTAACCAATTTTAAGGACCTACCAATCCTTCTGGAAGCTATGGTGAAGGGAGAAGCACCTGTAGGGAGGGACCACTAAGGTAATACTCTATTCTCACACCCAAGGCAAACAACTTTGGTGTGTGGAAAAAAATCAGTTCAAATTTCAGCATCAAGTCAATCTCTTTGGAACATTTTCTTTTCCCTTAAGAAGGCCCCACACAAATATAATAATAACAAGAATAATCAATGTAATAAGATGGTCACCTACAAAAAGTGAATTCCTTTAGAAAGTCCAGGGAAACAGATTTCAAGGTTCTATAAACTTCCTGAAAACATGAAAATTTTATGGATGCACATATAGATGCATTTTTTGGGGGGCAAAGATCCATGGCTTCCATTGGATTATCCAAGTGTTTGTGATCTAAAGCATCTTATTTAGTAGTTGGATTTTTTTTTCCATTTTAAATGATTAAATGGTTTACAAATATCAATTCAATTTTTTATGTTTCTTGCTAGGTGATAGTCAGCTAACTGGTATTCAAAATGGGTCTCTAACTGTTCCGCTATCACTGATGAACTGTCTGTATTTCCCCCTTGATTTCAAATGTCACCTTTGAGGGTGGGGCAAGATGGTGTCCGAGTGAGTGCACCCTCATCATCTCTCCTGCAAAAAACAGCTGAGTGGGGACAGAATCTTGCCCAAGTGAGCAGTTTTGGGAATCCACAAAGCAGGAGGTTTCTGGACATTGATCTGGAGAGAGGGCAACAAAAGGACTGCTTGCTCAAGGTAAAACCATGGGTTTCTGACATTAGAGCTAGAAGCTGTGGGAAGGCAAAACCCTCCCCCTAGGGCTGATAGCTGCAGTATTCCCTGAAAACAGCAGGTCGCACGGTGGCATTCCTGAGCCCCGTAGTCCCCAAACACATGATCCCAGAACCCATGTTCCCTGAACCTCATGTTCCCCAAACCCCGTGTTCCCTAAGTCCACATTCCCCCAAGCCCATGTTCCCTGAACCCAGCACTCCCAAGCTCCAGTATTCCCCTAGCCCTCCAGTCTCAGACAAACACTGAGAGTGGGAGGGTTTTGGTGAGGGGTGCAGAGGGGCCCGAGGAGTACAGGTTCAATTGTCCGGTTCCCCCTTTGTTCAAGCTTGGAGTAGAATGCCAGCTGGCTTGGGGAGAGACTAGGAAGAGAGGAGAGTGAATCTGCTGAGAGAGCCCAATTTACCTAAACATCCTGGGATAGGGAAACTTGGTCTGGGTGAAGGTGGAGTCAGAAAACTAACTAGTCCTGTGTAGCACACTTAAGGGAGAAGGACAGTAGGACATGCTTGGTAGGCTTCCAATAGCATATTTAGGGTTCCTAGCAGGGTATGGATGCTCTCTCTCAAAGAAACTAAGAGTCATTATTTTCTGTGGTGAGTTGGTTCACTAAGGTCCCAGTTGAATCTTGGAGGGGAGCTCTTACACAGCCTTCCTGCTGCCCTGGGAGAGAGGGAAGCAAGGAAGGGAAAAGGGGGGAAGGATAGACTCCTAAGCAGTTTATACGATTGCAAAGAGGATTCCTTGCTTGATGCTTTGTCTGGTCTTTTTTGTTTGTCTTCTTGTCTTTCCTTCTTCTTTATCCCTCCGTGCCCCTCCCCCCTTTTTTTCTTACTCTCTCTTTTTCCTTTTATTCCCCCCTCCCCCTTTTCTTTCTGTTAGGTGCTACAGGCAGTGTTTCTTATTTGCTGTGTTTCCTCATCCTCGATTTCCTCTTTTCTGTGTGTACTGATTTTGGCTACCAATGTTATCCCCTTTCCTTTACTTCTTTCTATCTTCCATCATCTACTGTTTCTCTTACATTCCATATCTCTTTGTTTAGCACCTAATTTTTCTGACTTTTTATTTCTAACACCTCTATTCTGTTTTCTATCTTTTATTCACTTTTTATGTTATTGTCCTTTCTTTTCTCTTTCCCTTTCTCCTGACCACACTGGCCTTTTAATTCGTACTATATTCTTCTCCATATTAAGTATATCATCTCATTGTAGTACTCCACTCTTTTACTGTTATAACTCTACACAGCTTACATGAGTTTTATATCCCTTTTCCTACACATGGTTCTTCTGCTAACATTTACTATCAATACTGCTATTATACTTTTTCTTTTCTTACCTCTTTTGCTTTCCCTGGCCCTAATTTTTTCCTTCAAGGGAACTTAGACAACAACAAGGAAAGAGAATAAGAACAACAAAGTGTCAAAAAGAAGACTTAACACACATATAAAAACAGCACCTAAATAAACCCCAAGATTACATGGAAAAGCTAATCAACTGAATAAAACCATCAAGATAAAATGATGACCAGACAGCAACAAAAAATTACAAATCATGCCAATAATCAGAAAAACATGGCCCAATACAATGAACAAACTAAAACCAGGAAGAGGAGCAGAACATCAAACAACAAATCAAAGCTCTCAATACATATATCACGGACCAATTTAATGAAGTGAAGGAAGAGCTTAAGGATATTAAGAAAACACTTGGAGAGCATACAGAAGAAATTGTAAACATACACAAAAAGATAATGCATATAATGGTGATGAATGGCACAATCCAAGAAATCAAAAATACACTCTCAGCAAATAAAAGCAGATTTGAAGAGGCAGAGGAAAAATTAGTGATATGGAAGACAGTAAACCTGAAATCAAACAGATAGGAGAATTGATTGATAAAAAGATAGAAAAAATCCAGCAGAGACTTAGGGACCTGAATGACAACACAAAACACACAAGCATGCACATTATAGGCATCCCAGAAGAAGAAGAGAAGGGAGGGAAAGGGGACAGAAGGAGTGTTGGAGGAAATAATGGCTGAAAACTTCCCAAACCTGTTGAGGAAGATGGATGTACATGTCCAGGAGGTGCAATGCACCCCGAACAGCATAAATCCCAAGAAGCCTACCCCAAGACATATACTTGTCAAATTATTCAATGCTTAAGACAAAGAGAAAGTACTGAAAGCAGAAAGAGAAAAGAAAGCGATCACATACAAGGGACACTCAATAAGATTAAGTGCTGATTTCTTATATGAAACCATAGAAGCAAGAAGGCACTGGTATGACATAGTCAACGTACTAAAAGAAAAAAATTTCCAGCCAAGAATACTCTATCCAGCAAAGCTGGCATTCAAAAATGATGGAGAGGGAAGCAGACATAGCTCAACTGATAGTGTCCATCTACCATATGGAGGGTCCATGGTTCGATTCCCAGGACCTCCTGACCCATGTGGTAAGCTGGCCAATGCACAGTGCTGCTGTGTGCAAGGAGTGCCATGCCATGCAGGGGCGCCCCTGCATAGGGGCGCCCCCCACACAAGGAGTGCACCCTATAAGGAGAGCTGCTCCATGTGAAAAATACACAGTTCGCCTAGGAGTGACACCACACAGAAAGCTGACACAGCAAGATGATGTGACAAAAAAAAGATGCAGTTTCCCAGTGCTGCCAGATAATGCAAGTGGATGCAGAACACAAAGCAAAAGGACACAGAGAGCAGACAACAAGGAGAAGAGGAGAGAAATATATAAATCTTTTTTTAAAAAATGATGGAGAGTTCAAAATATCCACAGATAAACAGAAACTAAGAGAGTATGCCAACAAGAAACCTGCCCTTCAAGAAATACTAAAGGCAGTTCTGCAAGAGGAAAGAAAGGAACAGGAGAGAGAGAGTTGGAGGAGAGTGCAAGAACAACTAAAAAGACAAAAAGAGGGGGAAAAAACATAACACACACAAACGCAAAGAAAATATGGCTAATGTAAGTAATAACACTGAATGTAAATGGCTTAAACTCACCTGTCAAGAGACACAGATTGGAAGAATGGATAAGGAAATATGACCCATCTATATGCAGCATGCTGTCTACAAGAAACACATCTTAGACCCAGGGATTCAAGGAGGTTGAAAGTGGCCAGCTGGAAAACAATCTTACAGGCAAACTAAAACAAAAAAGGGAAGGAGTAGCTATATTAATATCAGACAAAATAGACTTCGAATGCAAAACTATTGTGAGAGACAAAGATGGACACTACATATTAGTAAAAGGGGTAATCTTTCAAGGAGAATAATCATAAATATTTATGGTCCTAACCAGGGCACCTCAAAATACATGAAGTAAACACTGGAAAAACTAAGTAAAGGAATAGATGCCTCTACAATAATAGTAGGGGACTTTAATACACCAATCTCACCATTGGAAAGAACATCTCAACAGAGAATCAATAGAGAAATAAAGACTTTGTACAATATATTAGGGGAGCTGGACCTAATAGACATATACAGAATATTACACCCAAATAAAGCAGGATATACATTCTTCTCAAGCACACATGGATCATTCTCCAAGATAGACCACATGCTAGGCCACAGAGAAAGTCTCAATGAATTCAGAAAGATTGAAATCATACTAAATAATTTCTCTGACCACAGTGGAATGAAGTTGGAAATCTGCAAGGGCCAGAGACCTGGATTAGGCACCAAGATATGAAGTTAAACAACGCACTCTTAGACAAACAGTGGGTCAAGAAGGAAATCTCAAAACAAATCAGTAACTACCTTGAAACTAATGAAAATGACAACACAACATATCAAAACTTATGGGATGCAGCAAAAGCTGTACTGAGAGGGAAACTCATAGCCATAAATTTATACATCAAAAGAAGAAAACAGATCTAAAATTGAAGACCTAACAGCCCACTTGGAGGAATTAGTAAAACAACAACAACAACAACAAACTAACCCTAAAGGAAAAAGAAAGAAAGAAATAACAAAGATCAGAGCCAAACTAAATGAAATAGAAAATAAGAAAGTGCTAGAAAAAATAAACAAAACAAAGAGCTGGCTCTTTGAGAAGATCAATAAAATTGACAAACCCTTAGTTAGACTAACAAAGAAAAAAAGAGGGAAGATGCAAATACACAAAATAAGAAATGGGAAAGGGGATAGATATCACTACCAATCCCACAGAAATAAAGAATATCATAAAAGGATACTTTAAAAAACTGTATATCAACAAGAAGGACAATTTAGAGGAAATGGACAAACTTCTAGAAACACATAAGCAGCCTACATTGACAAAAGAGGAAACTGATGATCTAACAAACCAATCAAAGTAAGGAGAAAGAATCAATCAGTAAAAATCTCCCAATTAAGAAGAGCCTCGCCAGATGCCTTCACAGGTGAACTCTACCAAACATTCTGGAAAGAATTAACACCAATCTTGCTTAAACTCTTTCAAAAAATTGAAATAGAAAGAATATTGCCTAACTCATTCTATGATGCCAACATTACCCTAATACCAAAGCCAAACAAAGACACCACAAGAAAGGAAAATTACAGACCAATCTCTCTAATGAAACTAGATGCAAAAATCCTCAACAAAATACTTGCTAATCATATTCAACAAGACATCAAAGGAATTATACACTATGGTTTCATCCCTGGTATGCAAAGATGGTTCAACATAAGAAAACCAATCAATGTAATACACCACATAAACAGATTAAGGGAAAAAATCACATGATCATATCAATAGATGCAGAAAAAGGACTTGACAAAATACAGCACCCTTTCTTGATAAAAACACTGCAAAAGATAGGAATCGAAGGAAACTTTCTGAACATAATAAGGGGTATATATGAAAAACCCACAGCTAACATCATTTACAATGGTGAAATCCTAAAATTTTCCCCTCTAAGATCAGGAACAAGACAAGGATGTCCACTATCACCCCTCCTATTTAACATTGTATTAGAAGTACTTGCTCAAGCACTAAGGCAAGAAACAGATATAAAAGGCATCCAAATTGGAGAGGAAGAAGTCAAAATTTCATTACTTGCAGACAACATGATCCTATACATAGGAAGCCCTGAGAAATCTACAACGAAACTTCTAGAACTTATAATTGAGTTCAGGGAAACGGACTTGGCCCAGTGGTTAGGGCGTTCATCTACCACATGGGAGGTCCATGGTTCAAACCCCGGGCCTCCTTGACCCATGTGGAGCTGGCCCATATGCAGTGCTGATGCACGCAAGGAGTGCCCTGTCATGCAGGGGTGTCCCCCATGTAGGGGAGCCCCACGTGCAAGGAGTGCGCCCCGTAAGGAGAGCCGCCCAGCATGAAAGAAAGTGCAGCCTGCCCAGGATGGTACTGCCCATACAGAGAACTGACACAATAAGATGATGCAATAAAAAGAGACACAGATTCCCATGCCGCTGACGACAACAGAAGCGGACAAAGAAACAAGATGCAGCAAACAGACACAGAGAACAGACAACCGGGTGGGGGGGAGGGGTGAGAATTAAATAAATAAATAAATCTTTAAAAAAAATTTGAGTTCAGTGAAGTTGCAGGTTATAAGATCAATGCGCAAAAGTCAGCATTTCTGTACATCAATAATAAGCAATCTGAGGAGTAAATCAAGAAACAAATACCATTTACAATAGTAAATAAAAAAATAAAATACCTAGGAATAAATTTAACTAAAGATGTAAAAGACTTAAACACAGAAAACTACGCAACACTGTTAGAGGAAATCAAAGAAGACTTAAATAAGTAGAAGAATATTCCCTGTTCATGGATTGGAAGACTAAATATTAAGATGTCTATCCTACCCAAAAGATCTACAGATTCAATGTAATCCCAATAAAAATCAACACAGCATTTTTAATGAACTAGAAAAACTAACTATGAAATTTATTTGGAAAGGAAAGAGGCCCTGAATAGCCAAAGACACATTGAAAAGAAAAAAGAAATTGGAGGACTCACACTACCTGACTTCAAAACACACTACAAAGCTACAGTGGTGAAAACAGCATGGTATTGGCACAAGGATAGACATACTGACCAATAGAACCAAATTGAGAGTTCTGATATACATCCTCAGATGACATGGTATTAGCACAAGGGTAGACATACTGACCAATGGAACTGAACTGAGAGTTCTGATACAGATCTTTGCATAAACAGTCATCTGAAATTCAACAAGGCCACCAAGCCCACTCAACTGGGAGAGAATGGCCTCTTCAACAATGATGCCTGGAGAATTGGATATCCATATGCAAAAGAAGGAAAGAGGATTACCATCTCACGCCTTATACAAAAATCAACTCAAGATGGATTAAAGACCTAAATATAAGAGCCAAGACCATAAAAAACAATGTAGAGAAGCATCTATAGGACCCTGTAATAGGAAATGGCTTCATGAACTTCATACCCAAAGCACTAGCAGCAAAAGAACAAATAGATAAATGGGACCTCCTCAAAATTAAAGACTTTTGCACCTCAAAAAGGTCTGTCAAGAAAGTGAAAAGACAGCTGACCCAATGGGAGAAAATATTTGGTAACCATATATCTGTTGGAGACTAAAATCCTGCCTATATAAAGAAATCCTGTATCTCAAAAATAGAAAGACAACTCATTTTAAAAATGGGCAAGAGATTTGAACAGATGCTTCTTCAAAGAAGAAATACAAATGACTAAAAAGTATATGAAAAGATGCTCGAAATCGCTAGCTATTAGAGAAATGCAAATCAAAACTACAATGAGATATCATCTTACTCCCATAGATGGCAGCTATTAAAAAAACAGAAGACTACAAGTGTTGGAGAGGATGTGGAGGAATGGGAACACTCATCCACTGCTAGTGGGAATGCAGAAGGATCCAGCCATTCTGGAGGACAGTTTGACGGTTTCTCAAAAAACTAGCTATAGATTTGCCACATGACCCAGCAATTCCACTTCTAGGTATAGATTCAGAGGAACTGGAAACAAGAACACAAACCAATATATGCATACCAATTGTAGCAGTTTGATATGGTTATGAATTCCAAAAACAGACACTGGATTATGTTTTAATCTGATCTGTACCTGGGCATGACTGAGTTATGATTAGGGTGTTGACTGCCCACCCCTTGGTAGGTGGGAACTCACAGATAAAAGGCATAGCAAAGAACAGAGTTGAGGGTTTCTGATGTTGGAGTTTATGCTGAATACTTAAGCTGGAGCCCCAGGAAGTAAGCTCATAGAGGAAAGAAAGCCAGCCCCATGAAGAAAGGAACCTTGAACCTAGAAAGAAGCAAGACCCTGGAAGGGAGGAATCTGGGACGCCTGAACCCTCGCAGCTGCTGGCAGCCATCTTGCTCCAACAAGTGAAAATAGACTTTGGTGAGGGACGTAACTTATGCTTTATGGCCTGGTATCTGTAGGCTCCTACCCCAAATAAATACCCATTATAAAAACCAACCAATTTCTGGTATTTTGCATCAGCACCCCTCTGGCTGACTAATACATGAATGTTCATAGCGGCATTATTCACTATTGCCAAAAGTTGGAATCAACCCAAATGTTCATCAACAGATGAATGGATAAACAAAATGTCATATATACATACAACAGAATATTACTCAGCTATAAGAAGGAATACAGTACAAACACATGGGATAACATGGAAGAATCTTAAGGATCTTATGTTGAGTGAAGCAAGTCAGGCATTGAAGGACAAATAGTGCATGACCTCTCTGATATGAAATAAGCAAACCAAGCTGTCTCAGACAGCTTGAGACTGGATGATAGGCTTACAGGAAATTGGCGGGGAGAGGAAGTTTGTGAGCTGACACCTACATGGGTGAAATCTATGATAAAGTGGATGTAAGTAGTTGTGCAGGGAAGGGATAAGACAGGGGCATAGGGACACTATTGTGTGGGGCTTTGTGGGCTTGGGGGGAGGGGCTAAGGTTGGGTGGATGGGTCAGATGGTCCAAAGAATTGGGGGTGGATTGGGGGAAGAGATGAACATGGGAGGCTGTCGGGTATGTGGTTGAAACTATAACGTCGAGAAAACTCTTTAGAAAATATAATAAGGAAGGCTTACCTGCTTAAGGTGCTTAATGGTGGGCATCTGGTACAGGGGCAGGCTTATAGGGAGTGTGTGAGAGCTCATCTTGTCATAGTGTGTTATATCATTGGGTGGAGACCCATACAATGTGTGGGAAGGTGTATCCCCATCCTGGGGAGGCCTGATGTGCTCAAACAGAGGGAAGGGTGTCTCTTGAGAGCATTGGTGGCTCCCAAAAGGGGAGGACAGTCTAGTATGTCAAGCCTCTGCATTGTTGCAAGTATCTGTGAATCTGGTCCTTCAAGCAGTGAAGCATGATTGTCACTGTGGACCCTGAGGGGAGGGGAAGAGAGGAATAGAACAGATGGAAGCAGGATAACTGGGGGGCAATGGAAGTGTTCCACAAGATTGTGCTATGATGGATATAGGGTTAAATTTCACCAAAAATGTACAAAAGTCTACAGGCTAAAATGCAAACCATAATGTAAACCATAATGTAACTAAAATTTTAGAAAATTGTACCATCTAAAATATAAATCATAATGTAAACCAAAATGAAACCATGTTTGGTAGCTATGTTTCAATATCTGCATATCAGCTACAGAAAATATAACATAAACATGTAAAAAGATCATTGCTGGGGAAGGGGTAAAGGGTTTGATATTGGACTTATGGGAGTTCCCTATATTGTATATGTGACTTTACTGCGATCTAAAACTTTTTTGAAGACAAAATTACAAATTAAAAATTAAAAAAAAAAAGGATGTAGACACTGAGGAAGAAATGAAAGAAATTGCCTTGCCACTGTACATACAGGGCATCACCTATTATAGTGATGAAGGGCAAAACATCAAAAACAAAGGTTTATGATATTTTTCATTTTTTAATACCCCAATTTATTTTTTACTTTATTTTAGTTTTTTCAAGATTAGTATGTATTCTATTTCTAATCTTTAAACCTATCATTGCTATTTCATTTTCCTACTAATTGAATTTGGCAATGTATTAGGCTTCACTTTTGAAGAAGTTTTGGACCACAGAGGGGTTCAACTCTGGCAGGGGAGGAACACCGGTGTGAGGTGTTATTGATGGGGGACACATGGTTGGGAGGGAGTTCTCCAGGGCATGTATATAGGGTATATGAAAATGTTCAGATATTTGTTGGGTATTTTCATGGTAGTTAGAGTTACAAATGACAACTGAGGGAGTGCTGAGTTCCGAGCCAGGGTAGCTTTGTCACATTCTCCAATGGAACTGCAACAATCCCCCAAGGGCAAAGAACAGTGAAGAAGGACAGTCCAATGATCATTCCTTGATACTAATGACTATGCTTATGAGCCTGTGTGCATGAAATTTCAACTAGGCCTAGAGCTGCAGGGTGTGTAAGAGTTACCTCCTGAGAGGCTCCAAGTTGCTCAAATGTGGCCACTCTCTAAGCCAAACTCAGCATTTAAATGTATTACCTTCCCCCCCATTGTGGGACATGAATCCTGGGGATGAGCCTCCCTGGCACTGAGGGATTACCACCAAACACTATCTGGTGATGCAACTAGAAAATGACCTTGAATAAAAGGGGGAAATGGTAAAGACAAATGAGTTTATAAGGCTAAGAGTCTTCAAAAAAGAGTCAGGAGGATATCAGAGGGGTCACGCTTATGCATGCCTCAGCAGGATCCCAGAGACAGCCAAAGTAAATACAATCCTAGGTACGGGTGCTCTTGAAGGCTATGGAGATGCACAGCTTCTATGGTCATGGCAGATGGCTCTGGAGTTTGATACCTTGTCAGTGGGCCCTACTTTGGAATTTGTGTTCCTGAGTGTGATAGAGTTGGATTCAGATGTGATCTTTCTACATGTGCCTCTTCTGTCACACTTATTGAACCTGTGGTTGGTGCTGGGGTTAGTGTATACTCAGGAGACTTGAATCTCTGGACTGGCCATGTGCCAGTTGGGCCCTGAGCCTCATCAGAGTTGCAACTTCTACTCTCCGGTTCATTGGTCTTACTCAGGTCAGCTAACAGGGAGGTGAAGATGGTCAGCCACCACTCCAGGGAACCAAGAGTGCCTACAACTGCAAGCAGGAGAACTGTATCCATCAACCATGTGGGATCTAAGCCCCATCATGATATAGAGGTGGAGTGGACATCAACATCCCAGGGTTTACAGGATGGAGGAATGTAATATGGTTTTGAGTGGACATACTGGTATTCTACTACAGAAGTATGGTGACTAGTAATGGAAGAAATTTCTACACTTGATGTGGAGAAAGTGGCCATGGTAGTTGCTGAGGGCAGTGAAAGGGAAGAAGAGATGTGATGTTGGGGTATTTTTGGGACTTGGAGCTGTCCTAGGTGATACTACAGGGACAGATGCTGGACATTGTGTATCCAGCCATAGGCCCCTGAATGCACTGGGGAAGAGTGTAAACTACAATATAAACTATTATCCACGCAGTACAGCAGTGCTCCAAAATCTATTCATCAAATGCAATGAATGTGCCGCAATGATGAAAGAGGTTGTTAATATGGGAGTAGTGAGGTGGGGTGCGGTGTGAGATATATGGGAACCTCATATTTTTCAATGTAACATTTTTTGTGATCCATGTATCTTCAAAAAAATACAATTAAAAAATTTAAAAAATTATAAAATGTCACCTTTAGTCTATGCTAAATTACCATCAACCTTTGAGGTAATTTCTGGGACATTTCTGTTTCATTAACCTGTCTGCTTTAATACCTAGAGCTTTATAATGTATTTTTATAAGAGGTAAGGAAAATTGTTTTTCACAGATTTTTGTTTTGTTTTGTTTTTATTTATTTATTAAATATCATTTGTTAAGGCTTTGGCAATAGGGATTAGAATTCTTTTTTCCTTTTTAAAAAGAAACACATTGTTACTGAGTAAAACATGTTAGCTAAATAGGTTACAATAATGCAATTACCCATGTTTCTGTGAATGTATTTTATTAATTGAATGATGGTGGCTGTGATTTGTTCACTAAGATTGGTATAACTGATGGTTATTTGGTCTTCATTGGTGGAGCCTTTAAGAACTGGTCTAAAAGGCTTATTATACGGGGAGGTGGTAGATCTAGTGACTTCCTCTATAAGAAGTTCTTGGCCAGAGCCCCAAAGGACCTTATTTCAGGCAATACTGCAATTTTAATACCTCGGCTGGCAATGGTGGTTTCATGGGATTCCCATTTGACATGGTCTATGAAGGGAGTCAAGGATTTGATCTTATTGCAGGTGATGGGTAAAAGCACCACTAGGGGGAGTTGTCCAATGAGAATTGGCCCAATTGTCACAAATTCCAGGGAGGCTGGGGTCTAAGTTTTTCATATGCAGGTGAAGAAGACTAGGCCTCCTAGAGTCGGGTCTTGTGTTCTCCAGAGGGGTGGCACCCTGGGCCTGATAAGCCAACATCTGTGACGCTGGTATGAGTCCCACTATTGTGCTGCCAATAGCTACACCGCATCTGTAACATCATGCATAGTTTAAGCCTTGAAGATAAGGCGAGGAAAAATAACCACTAAATGGGTGTGAGCTCAGTGTAAGAAAATTTTCAACTGTTTGTTGTCAAACGGAGGCATTCTATATGACATGGAGAAAAACTCTGTCTCTTTTCGTCTGAACACTCAAATAAATGTTTTGCCTATTGCATCATCTCAATCTTTTTAGGAACAATTGGGCCTCATTAATTGTCTGCCAGTGACCATCCACCTTGGCAGTAATAGCCGGCATTATTATTGGAGTCATCTTTTGTTGGATGGCAGACAAACAGTACCAGTATCAAAGTTTTCTGTTTTTTTACAGTTCATTAAACTGTGAGATAATGTGCTTTGACCACATGAACACATATTCCACATGAAATGGGATTTTTTACCAGTTATTCTCACCATTCTTCAAAATGAATTTTAGAGTCATTTTTCTTATTAAAAGAAAGAGGGGTGGAAGGTAAAAGGAAGGAAAGGCAAGTGAAAAAGAAAGAGATATACTGGTATTTTGTTTAAAATCATATTAAATTGTTAGATTCATTTAGAAAAAAAGCTAGTAATTATATAGTGTCCAAAATCTTCTTACCTGAAAGAGGACCTATATTTCCATTAGTAAAGCTTTCATGTTATTCTAGAATTTTTTTATATTTTTATGTGAAATATACTGAATTTTGTAAATGATTATCAGGCATTTATTGAGTTATTTTATTATTTGCAAGAATTTTTCAGGTGCTTCGCCAGGCTTTTCTGAGTATATAATTATGTAACTTGAAAACAATAATAATTTTGCCTCCTCCTTCCCAATATTTATATCTTATCTTATTGTCAGTTGCATCGGCTAGTAATTTAGAAAATGTTAAATTACAATAGTGATGTGGCCATACTTACCTTATTCCTGATTTTAGCAGTAAGGCACTTAGTGTTTTACAATTAAACATGAGTCTGACCTGAAGTTTAGGATTGGTAGTTTCTAATTCCAATTTATTTGAAACTGGAATTTTTAAGACTCTGGGATAAATAAGAAATAAAATTGAATGATTTTGGGGGACATCTTTTAAGTTGATGTTTTTTCTTATTGGTTTACTTAAAAATATATATATATATATATCCTAATATTGAACTATTCTTGCTTTCCTGAAAGGAATTCTGCTGTCATGATAAACTTTTTTTAAATATACTGCAAGCCTTTCTTTGCTGGTATTTTAGTTAAGATTTGTGCATAACTATTCATATGTGACATTTCTCTCTAGTTTTCTTTTTAATGCTACCACAAGATTTTAGAATCAAAATTATAATGTTTTCAAAAACATGTTGCAACTGTTCATCTTTCTCTTCTCTGTGCATTAACATTAAGATTATTTGAACCTCTGCATTTAACTGGGCATGATGCTTTTTTAAAAAAATTTATTGAATTATATCACTCATACATAAACAATAAGTGTATAATAATAGTTGTGAACTTACAAAACAAACATATATAACATCATACAGGACTCTCATAACTCACCCTACCACAAATAACTTGCATTGTTGTTGAACCTTTTTAACTAATGATTAATGAGCATTGTCAAAGTACTACTACTAACCAAAGTATTTTCCCCAACCAACTCTCTTACTATCTTTATATCATTTATATATGAATATACACAAACAATTAAGTGTATAGTAAACGCTGTGAATGTACAAAGCAAACATGCATACCATCATACAGGGGTCCTATACATCAACCCTCCACCAACACCTTGCATTGTCATGAGATGTATGTTATAAATTATGAAAGAATATTGTCAAAATCTTACTACTAATCATAGTCTTTTCCTTATATTTGGTGTGTTTTCCCCCAACCCACCCTATTATTATTTTTTAAATATATTTTTTATGACAGAAGTTGTAAACTTAAAAAACAATCATGCACATGTGCTGAATTCCCAAACAATACCGCTCCATCAGCACATCACACTGTGGTGGAACATTTGCTACAAGTAAGATAATAACTGATTGTAACCATGTCCATTGTGTACATTTGGCTCACATTTTCCTTACTGCCTCATTATCAACACAGTACATCTTTCGAATAGATGCATTATCAACACAGTACATCTTTTGAATAAATAATATAAGAATATTGCTTATATTCTTAATAGTAACTGTGGTTATTACTAACCAGTCAATAGATCACTCCAGCTGTATTTTTCCCATGCTTCTCCACATTCCCAACACCCTGCAGTAGTGATATACATTTGCTGTAGCTCACAAAGGATACCCTTGCATCTGTACCATCAACCACAATTCTCATCCACTTCTTGGTTTACTATGCTATGCAGTTCTTAGATTATTTTCTAGCATTCTGTCTATTGGCATTTACATACCTAGACTACCATTTTCAATCACATCTCCATTTATAAACTTAACTGTTACTCACTCTGTGTTACCATCCATTCTATACATTTCCACACTTTTACAGTAAAGCTAATTAAAACTTATACATACATTAAACATCAGTACTCCACTCAGTCCTCTTCTTATCTTCTTTAAGAATCCACCACCTACCACCAGGTCTTGAAGATATTTTCCTATAATTTCTTCTAGAAGTTTTATGGTTCTTGATTTTATTTTTAGGTTTTTGATCTATTTTGAGTTAATTTATGGATAATTGTATGAGATAGGGGTCCTCTTTCCTTCTTTTGGCTATGGATATCCAATTCTTTCACCACCATTTGTTGAATGGATTGTTCTGCCCGAGCTGTGTGAATTTGACAGGCTAGTCAAAAATCATTTTACCATAAATATGAGGGTCTGTTTCTGAACCATAAATTTGGTTCCATTGGTCTATTATGCCAGCACCATGCTGTTTTTACCACTATAGCTAGGTAATATGATTTGAAGTCTGGAGATGAGGCCTCACTTTTCTTTTTTATATTTCTGGCTATTCAGGACCCCTTACCCTTTGAAATAAATTTGATGATCACATTTTGAATTTTTTCTTTAATGCTGCTGGAATTTTTATCTGATTGCATTAAATCTGTATATCAATTTGAGTAGAACTGACATCTTAATGACCTATTGTCTTCCTATCCATGAGCATGGAATGTTCTTCTAGTTATTTAGGCCTTTTTTTGATTTAACACTGAGTTACAGTTTTCTGAATACAAGTTCTTCACATTGTTGGTTAAGTTTATTCCAGACTAATTGAGTTTTATCTGTCATATTTTATTTTCACCACTCTTTTGACAATTTTAGTTACTTTCATTGATATAATCTTCATTTGTAGACTCTCTTCCAGGCTTCTCTCTCCCATCTTTTCTTTTCAGGCTCTAGCACACCCTTTAGTATTTCCTGATAATCTGGTCTCTTGCTTACAAATTCTGTTTATATGTGAATATTCTATATATCTTGCCCTCATTTTTGAAAGTCAGTCTTGCTGGATATAAGATTCTTGGCAGGAAGTTTTTCTCTTGTAGTATCTTAAATATATAAGAGCACTGTCTTCTTGCCTCCATGGCTTTTGGTGAGAAATCAGCACTTAATCTTATTGGGTATCCTTTATATGTTATGCATTGTTTTTCTCTTGCTGTTCTCAGAATACTCTCTTTGTCTTTGGCATTTGACATTCTGATTAGTACGTGTCTCAGAGTTGGTCTATTTGGATTTTTTCAGGTGGCAGTACATTGTGCTCCTTGGACATGAATATCTATGTCCTTCAATAGGGTTGGGAAATTTTCTAATATTATTTCTTTAAATATTCCTTCTGCCCCTTTTCCCTTCTCTTCTCCTTCAGGGACACCCATGACATGTGTTTGTACACCTTTTGCTGTCATTTACTTCTCTGAGACCTTGCTCAATTTTTTCCATTCTTTTCTTCTTTTGTATGTTCACTTTGAGAGGCCATTTTTTCAAGCTCACCAATCCTTTCTTCTGCCTCGTCAAATCTGTTATTATAAAATTCTAGTGTTTTAATTTCATTTACTGCACCTTTCATTCCCATAAGATCTGCTATTTTTCTATGTATGTTTTCAAATTCTTCTTTGTGCTCATCTAGTGACTTCTTCATATCCTTAATCTCTTCAGTGATCTCACTGAAGTTATTAAGGAGATTTGTTTGAACATCTATGATTAGTTGTCTCAACTCCTTTATGTCATCCGGAGGCTTATCATGTTCCTTACCTGGGCCATAGCTTCCTGTTTCTTGGTGTGGATTGTAATTTTTTGTTGATGTCTTGGTATCTGGTTTATAGAGTATTTATTGTGGGTGCAGTTTTTCTCTTTAGTTTAAGGTTCCTGCACTTTCTTCCTTGCTGGGTGTGCAGTAAGAGCCAAGCATGGAGTTGATGCTGTAAGCTGTGGAGGCTCAAGCTGCCCTCATTGCACCAGGGACCAGTGAAGCATCTCCCAACTTTCTCCTTTGCCAAGGGTAGGGACAGAGTCACAGCTGTGTGGAATAATCCAAGTTGTGCAGGCCTAGACTGTAGTTGCCCAGAGAGACTGATGAAGCTTCATGCCCCTTTCTCTCCTGCCTGGGGAAGGGATGGAGCTGCAGATGTGGGCAGCAATCTAACGCAGGTCCAAGATGACTGCAGTTGCCATGGTAGACTTCTGGTTTTCAGTCTGTGCCAGCCAAAACTACCTGCAGTTACCCAGATAGACTGGTGCAGGGCCCACTCCCTGCCAGAGATGGGGCTGAAGCCTAAGCTAGGGCTGCAGGCCCATCTGGGTGAAAGAAACTAGTTCCTACCATCTCTGTGATTTTTGATTACAAAAATCCCCTCAGGCGGGGGGGGATCAAAATGGTGGCCACTGGCCTCTTTCTGACTTGGGCTGATTCACTATTCCAGTTGTTCCCAGGGTTCTTTCTTAGCCAGCCAAGTCTACCAATCAGTAGCCAAAATCAGCAGTCAACCATCTCCTCCTCTCCTGCTTTTGGGAAATGGAGCTTCCAATTCCAGCCACAGAATAGCTCCTGGGGTGGCTTGTGCCACCAGAGTAAGACAATCACTGGACTCTGTGGCTTGGCCAGTAATTTCTCAAAGAGGCTGACACAGGTCCCCGCAGCTTCCTCCTGCTGGGGGTGGCACTGGGGCTTAGGCTGGAGCTGCAATCTGATCTGGATGGAGAGAAGCCAGTCCCCACCAGCACTGGGATTCTTAGTCCTCCCCACTTCCCGGCGCTAGGCGTGGAGTTAAGATGGCAGCTCCCGGCCTCTTTCTGACTTGGACAGGCTCAGACTTGAGCTATTCTCAAGATTATACTTTAGCCCGCTGAATTTACTCATCAGTAGCCAAAATTGGTGCCCAACTGTCTCTTCCTCCCCCATTTTGGGGAAGTGGAGCTTTAAATTCCAGTCGCGGAACAGCTCCCGAGGCGGCTTGTGCCTCCAGTGGAGGATGGGCACCGGCCTCCATGGCGTGGAGTGCTCTACTTATGAGTCTTCTCTGCAGATGGGCAGTCTCCTCCTTCCATTCCTTCAAGGATGTTGCAGGATGCTCTTCAGGTCTCCTGGAGCCCCCAAACAATTGTTTCAGCTAGCTCCAGAGAGCTCTGGGTGTATGCTAACTGCCCTGTAGAAGGAGCTGACTCTAGGAGCGTCTTACTCCACCGCCATCTTGCTGATTCTCCTCGACATGATGCTTTTTGAAGAAAAGTTCTGTGACAAGTGTGGCCGAGACAATTCTCTGTATTCCTGAAATCACATTTGTTATTTCTCCTCCCTATCCACATAGAACATTGCACTTGCCCACCCCCTTGTGGTCATGCAGGGCTTAAGACTATATGTGGCCAATGAAATATGAGTAGAAGTCATATGTCTCTTCAGGGCTGAGGCAGTGAAAAGTCCCTGCCTTTTTCTTTAGTCTTTCTTCCCCTGCCTTGGAAAATGTGAAAGCCTTGTATAGAGATAATGAGTTTTGATGGATCCCTGAGTTACCAGATATAAACTCACCTAGACATGCCACTGATTTATACGCAAAAAAGAAACTTTCGATGTGTTAATTTATAAAAATTTTGGAGTTATTTATTCCATATAGCCTTGCCTATCTTGACTAACAAAAAAAGTTTTCTTAATTATATTTATTGTCTTTTATAGAGGCTTTCTATACCTTCTAAGGTCAATTTTGGTAATAGAAAATTTCAAATCTATTTTGTCTAAAGCTGTATGTTTTTTTTGTTGCTGTTGTTTTAATTTCCTCTGTGACTGTGGTTAGTGTCTATCTTCTTTTTGTAGTTGTGTTTTCTCTATTTCTCTTTGTCCCTTTTCCTTGATCAGGATAGTTCTACATAAGTTAAAGTAGGATTGCAGGAAAGCAAGGGAAATGAAGGAGAGACATTGACTAGAAATGAAGAGAATGAAGAGAATTACAGAGGAAATAGAGTATAATAGCAAGAATAATGCAAGATTAAAAAAGAAAGTAATTAAGTGAGAGGTTTAATTAAGAGAATGTCAGTCAGAGATCAAACTAGACAGCCCACATGTTATTGTGGAGTTGAGTGTATCATTGCCCACTTTATTTAGCCTTCTATAGTTGTGACCATCTGATTACTAAGAACGTACCTTCATGATAGAGATTAGGAAAGTGAAAAGGAAGAGGAAAGAGAGATGTTTCAACTCAATCTATAAGGGGAGTTATGAACTCAATTTAGTGGTCACAGTAGCAATCTTTTAACGTAACAGAACTATTAGAATGTACTGCATGTGGTAAGGCCAAGTATTATTGCATGACCCTTTTGTTTGGGTACACAGCCACATATACACTCATTATTATATGTACACATCATTTGCTACTGTCAGTTGCAGTTAAAGGAGTTTGAAATATCCTGGGCTACATCCATTCTAAAATCTATTTAGCTTTACCTTTGTTTTCTCTCACCCAACATCTTACATATCATGACACCCATGGTATATGGTGTCACAGTATACAGGGATAAACAGATGGAACTGCTCACTACTCAGGAGACTGATCTGGACTCTGCTCTGCCGGGCACGCACATAAAAAAGATCAATATCTGGCTATATATGTAAGCTATAATCTGCTTGCACAGCACTGGCAGGGAAGCTCTGGCATAGAAGGACCAAAGCAAGCTCAGCTGTACTTGTTTAAAATCTATCAGAGAACTGAAGAACAAAATTATAAAACAAATTCATGAAAGATTCAAGGTGCAAACATATCAAGGCAGATGTATACTGACAAAGAGTAACCCTCTTTTCCATGTACCCTAGTATGCCCATAAATGTGAGGAAAGATGACCCTTCCAGAAATGCATGACCTTGCCTTATTTCCCACAGGCCATGTCAGCTTGAATGTGGAATGTAAATCCTGGATTTGGGTGTTTGCAGTTTGTTCCATCAGGACAAGCTTTCTGTTCCATTTAGAAAGCAAATACCCATCTGTAAGGCTTAGCTGCAAAGTCCCTAGCCTGGCCCAGCACAAAGCACTCTGAATATGAGGATAACTTGGTGATATGAGGCAGGAAGCAAAACAGATTTCTCAACCAGTCCTAAAAGGTTTAAACCCTTCTGATACTCACATGTCATTTTTTTGTTTTGCTGTTTTTTTTTTTAATCCACAGCTTTTATTTTTAAAATTATATAGCTAAAGTAAGTTTCAACCATCTGTCTCTTTGAGTGAAAATAGGATGTAGGCTTGTACATGTTAGCTTTTGAAGAAAACCTATTGGTAGAAATAATTAAAGGGGAAGAAGAATTTTATCTCAGTTTTCAGGACTATGCTAAGGAATAACAAAATATCCAACGTTATAAGTGGTATTTCATATGAATACACCTCTCCCCTTCTCCACCTATTAGGGTGCCTGCTCCTGACCGTTCCTTGACTGAACACCACTGCAGTTAGACCTTTGCCACCCAAACACAGCCTTGGGAAGTAGCAGGGAGGAGAAATAAAAGTGACTTTTCTGATCTGAGAGGAGACAACATTAGGAACAGTGGGGTATGATATTAGCGAGGTGCTCTCCAAGATTTTGGAAATAACGGAAATACACAATGGTCACATTCTTAGAGTAAAAACAGACTAAATCTTAAAAGGCAGAACATCTCCTAAGTCAAACCACGAAGTACAGTGCCAAAATATAAAAGCTAGGGTTGGCCAAATGCAATGGAAAAACACCAAGTAATTGACAGAAACCAAAAGTAAAAGTTATTACAATTAAAGAAGAATAAAGTCTTGAATGGTAGGGAAAGCAGTGTGAATTTTACGGGTCATCTCTAGAGTGTTCAGGGAAGAAGCCATCCTTTCCCTGCATGGGTTAGGAGCTTTGGCAAAACAGCACCAGGTCACTGTGCTCCAAGCACCTGCTGTGAGGCTCTCACTGTGCTCTGGCTCCATGTGCATCCAGTCTTCTTCCATTCCTAATTCACAGCCTTCTATACCTCAGTTAAAGGCAACTCCCGCCTTCCAGGTACTCAGGCCAAAAACTTTGCATAGGTCCTTGATTTGCCTTTTTGTAAACTCCACATCTGACCCATTAGCAAATTCTTTGGGCTCTACCTTTCAAATATGGCCAGAATCTGGCTACTTTTCACCATCTCCGCTGCTATTGTCCCATTTAAGCTACTAACATCTTTCATCCATTACTGCAAAAGCCTCCTAAATGGTCTCATTTCTACCACTGGCCTCCCTTACAACCTATTCTCCTCACAGTTTAGAGTAATTCTGTTCAAATACAAGTCAAATCATGTCACTTCCCTGCTTAAAGCTCTCCAGTGGTTCCCATCTCCAAGCAAAAGCTAAAGCCCTTGCAGTGACCTCCATGGTACTACACAATCCTGCACCATTATTTTTCTGATCTCATTTCCAGACACGCTGGCCTCCTTACTGTTCCTCAAACACATCAAGCACACTCCCACCTGCACCTAATATTCCTTTTGCCTGAACTGCTTTTCCCCTTAAATATCTAAATGGCTTTCTTCTTCAAGACTTAGCTCAACTGTCAGCTTTTTAAGGCCCTAGTTGACCACCCTATTTAAAATAGCAAACTACTATCCCTGCATTCCCAAATCTCTTCTGCTGCTTTATTTTGCTTCATTATAACTCCCTAATATATTCTATAACATTCCTGTATTTTTTTTTTTTGTCTCTTCTCCTATAATTTGAGCTCTATTGAAGATTTCGCCCATTTCGTTTAATGTATTGAATGCTGCCAATGCTTAGAACAGTGAGTGGCACATAATAGGTGCTCAATAAATATCTGATAAATGAATTAACAAATTTGTTTTTTGAAATGTGCCTATCTCCAAAGTTGGAAACAATCCAGGTGTGAAATCAACTGATGAATGGATACACAAATTTTAGAGTATATACACGATCGAATATTATGCAGTGGTAAGAAGAAATGATGTCGTGAAACATAAGACAACATGGATGAACCTGGAGGACATTATGTTGAGTGAAGCAAGCCAGACACAATAGGACAAATACTGTATGACTGCCCTATTATGAACTAAATATATTATGTGAAATATGAATATGAGTAGAACTGCATAATTAAACCATTTTTCTTTGAAGCTTAACAAATGTAAATTAATACTACAAAATGTTACTATCAGACAAAAAAACCCCACAAACATTATACTAAGTGAAGGTGACTGTATACAGAGTAGTATATGATTCCATTTATATAAAATTTAAGTATAAATCAATTTATAAAGATGAAATGAGATTAGTGGTTATATAGGTCTGAGGAAGGAATGCTAAGGGGTGTAGAGTCTTTCTTTTCGGAGTAATGAAATTGTTCGAAAATTTTTGAGATGATCAATGTACAACATTGTGATTATACTGAAAGCCATTGATTATACATTTTGCATAGAACAGCCAGAAATAGCAGCTATGTACAGGGGGGAGATCATAGAGAGATTGAGGTGAGAAATTTTCTTGTTTGTTCGTTCATCTGTTTTTTATTATTATTACTGGAATCATGAAAATACTCTAACAATGATTGAAGTGATGAACGCACAACTGTGTGATTATACAAAATACCACTGATTGTACGTTTTGGATGAACTGGATGCTTTATTAATACGTATCAATAAAATTGATTTGTTTTTTAAAAAAGTGCCTGAGTGAGCTTCCTCCTCAGTCCCAGCCTCGTTCTCTATAAAGAGAGTCAGTATCCATGTTCCACTGGCTTTGGGATTCCCCCAGGTCTGGCTACCCACACTCCCTTCTCAAGCCTTTCTCTTCAATCTGGTGTCCTCAAACGCCATCTTATTGCCACACTTAGATTCTGCTTCTCTCCCAGTTCTTTTGGATTTATTACATAATTGGACAGTCGGATTGATTTTCCTGTGCCCATGTTACCTCTGGGCTCAGCTTTTAGGCCTTAAGGTCTTCAGGCTAAGTCCTGTCCTCACAATGCCCAGTTCAGACCTCTGAGACCAAGTCTCTGCAACCCAAGTTCCCAGGAGACTTCAGCATGATGACCTAAGCAAGGGCACTGTGATCTAGAGGGAAGTTTCTTTTGGCAAATTTGTGAGTGCGTTGGCATTTTATGTTGGTGGCCCAAAATATAAATGCACTCCACTGGTTTGGGCAAATCCACCATTATGCGGCTGAGAATTTTGGCTACCTAAATAGAATCTAACTTCTGAATGTTCAAAACTAAAACTAAAATTCAGACCTACATCATGCCTATCTGTAGAGTTAACTGCTGGCCTTGATCATATCTCTGTTTCTATGGATGCTACGGTGACAGCTGACTACAGATATAACAATGACAGCCTATAGTATTACCTGACCATCTCCAAGAATATGTGCATATGCACACATTCAAACACCTAATCCCCAAATCCTTTGGTGAATCAGAGCACCCTCCTCTCTAGCCTTCCAGTGCCCTGCTGCAGTGACTCTTTGCAGAGAGGGAATAGGGGTGAGGACACAAAAAAGGAGGAGGGTTGAATGATTTATCCCACTGCCAAGGGTTGTTGAGAATGCCTTGGGTATTTGAGCAAGATCCCCCATACATTTGTGTAGCAGGGGGAAGCACATTGATCAACCAAGCTTTTGAATTTCCTAAAAGCTAAGAGATGCCAGTAATTGGTACCATGATGCTATGTTAATTTAATTTTATATGAACTTGCTGAGCCCCAACAAAATGTGCTGTGCTTTTCTGGGTGCTGTGGGTCTTACACAAATGATTTTGACATAGTCTGTTTCAAAAAGCTAGTAATATTGGGGGGTCTGAAAACACTGGCTCTGTCGCAAGAGGAATAGGATAAGTACATGATGAAGGTGTAAACACTAAGGGGGAGCATGAGGAACTGGAACATAGAGAGGGGCCACAAGAGCTAGACTTTGAAATGCAGGTAGGATGTGAACTGAGGAAGCATTTCCTGTGGAAGAGGAGCTAACATGAATGAGATGACAGAGGCAGGAAACGGCAGGATGCATTTGGGGAATGGTAAACAGTTCAGACTGTAGCATATGGAGTGGTCAAAGGGGAGGGGGGTAAGGGGGACAAGCTGGAAAGGTGGGTGTTCGGTGCTACACTCTCAGGTCATAACTGACCTAGGCCAATTGTTTCCCAGGACCCCTTTCTCCTGTCTTACTTCAAAGGAAAGGACTTTTATTGTTTTTGTTTTAAGGTTCCTGAAAGAATTTCCCACTTAAACCAATCCAATCTCACAAATGTGTTAATAAATGCAAATGGCAAGAATTAACACTTCCTTTACATTTCATACCTTTGCTGTATATAATCAAAAAAGTGAGGAATGGAGTGTTCAAAATAGGTACCTTAGCATGTGCAATATAATATTTGCATAAGATAAGCATTCAGAGTGGGAACTCTATACTCCAAGTAATCTCTTATCTGTTTTTCACAATATAAAATGAATATGGTATTTGGGGGTTTCTGGCATACACGCCTTTGAAATGATATATTTTTCTAGCCTCTGTTGCTGGGAGGGTGTATCAGGCTTCAAGCATTACCAGGGTACATTAAGAGTTTGCTAAATGACAGATAAATGAAAGAATGAGCTTCAACTGCATGGTGGTATGGCCAGTTTGAAATAAAATTAGGGGGAAGCAATTTTTGTTTGCTTTTAAAGATAATCACAAGGGAAACGGACTTTGGCCCAGTGGTTAGGGCGTCCGTCTACCATATGGGAGGTCCGCGGTTCAAACCCCGGGCCTCCTTGACCCGTGTGGAGCTGGCCATGCGCAGTGCTGATGCGCGCAAGGAGTGCCGTGCCACGCAAGGGTGTCCCCCTTGTAGGGGGAGCCCCCATGCGCAAGGAGTGCGCCCGTGAGGAAAGCCGCCCAGCGTGAAAAGAAAGTGCAGCCTGCCCAGGAATGGCGCCGCCCACACTTCCTGTGCCGCTGACGACAACAGAAGCGGACAAAGAAAGAAAAGCAGACAAAGAAACAAGACGCAGCAAATAGACACCAAGAACAGACAACCAGGGGAGGGGGGGATTAAATAAATAAATCTTTAAAAAAATAAAAAAAATTAAAAAAAAAAAAATTTAAAGATAATCACAAGCTGCTAAATTTCCTTCAACCTGGCCTGACACTGTTATAACATTCCTAATGTCTGGAACATAATAGGAGCTTAGTGGGGATGTTTGTTGAATGACTGATTGAATGAATGCTACAACTGGAACAGTTATGTGGGAAAGGAAGTGAACAAAGATCGTCACATTTCTTTTTCTATTAATAGCTGGGCACCTGCCTCCTTGTTTTTGCTGGCCCTAGCTGAATGGCAGAGCCTGGTCAGAGAGGTAAGGGTGATGTAAGGATCTATCTAGTACATAGAATCATAGATTCTTAAATTTAGAGAAAAAAGGAGTTAGAGATTACCAAATGTTGGTCTGTCTTCAACAGCCCCTTCAGAGACAATCTTCACTGGAGGTGGTACACTTGAACTCTTCTAGGCACTGCCACTTACTACCTCACAGGTAGCCCTGTCCATTTTGTGAACAGCTTTACTCATTCGAAGGTTCTGCACTATACTGATATGAATTCTTCTTGTACCTAGAAGTGTGGCCTATAAGACATAGGTTGTCTTCATATTAGTCAAACATAGGGTCCTCATGGCCTCACGTTTTTACAGCTCACAAGCTTTCTGCAGTATCATCTCAAGTTCCTCCCACTTTGCATTTAAGGAGTGGTGGAGTGTGTGGAAAAGCCCAAGAGGAGGAAGAAGAAAGGGTATCTGCCAAGATGGTCCATACTGCCCCGTCTCCACTGTGTCCAGACTCGAGCTCACCAAGCATGTACCTTTGGGGCTGGCCTAAGCACATGGTCCTTTTAATTCTCTGGAATCAAAGAAGCAGAAGGTCTTCAGGATTCAGCCATGATAGACTCATATCACACTGGCTTTTGATTTAATGTGTCTTTGGAGTGGTGGAGTGCATAAGAGATCTAGGAAATATGCTCTCACTAGACCTGAATTCCATGATCAGATTACAGGCCAAATGGATAACTCTAGAGATGTCTAGAATAAAGTTGCCCCACAAGTCAGGGAAGATACTGACTGATCATGTCACTCTTATGATAGAATACCCTCCACCAGGCACTGCACTTTGGGTCTAAACAGAAACACTGGGCATTCTGTTTAGATTCATACTGAGCCCAGACAACCAACAGGTGGCACATTTCAGGAAAGGAATATTTGTACTAAACACATCAAAATGATCCTGGGGGGGGGGGGGGGCGGGGAATTAAAGCCTAAAAGAAGTAGGTATTAAGTGGGATTTATTCTTCCAAACCTCACAAAAATGCTAGGAAGTAGATACTAGTATCCGCCCTGTTTTACTGATGAAGAAAATAAGGTGCAGGGAAACAAAGTGACTTGTCAAGGTCACACAGCTAGTAAGAGGTAAAAGTGGAATTTGAACCTGGTTCCAGAGGTCATGTTCTTATACTACCTCTTAAGGCCTGCTACAATTTGTTCTGCAATAAAATCAAGTCCAAGACAAAACAGGATGAAAATAAAACATTAATACAAATGGCTTTTGCCTGGTTAGCACTAATGTCTGATTGTTTGAATCTCCATTGTACTTTATTATACCTCTATTGGGCATTTGTCACATTTCACCACATGTTGTAGACATTAAATGTTTCTATTTTCCCCTACTAGACATCCATGGCTAAGTTCTACACCTTGTTCATCTTCAAGTACCCACAGAGCACTCCATCTCATAGTTGCCACTCCATAAGCACCAGCGGAATGTTCTCGACTAGAATTGAAAAACTACTGAAGGAAGCAAATTTTTACCTCTCAACCTATTTCCTTCCCCACTTTTTTTCCATTATCAGTAAAATCTAGATTTGTGAGCTCATTAATTCAAGGAGCCTATTATTATTACTTATGATGCTAAAATCACTTAAATGCATTTTATGTCCTACACGGGCATCGTCTCAGGCACTACCAAGTTGGGTGTTGAACCATGCATGTGTTGTTCATGCTCAGCCAGCTTCCCTAGGGAGGCCTCTTTCAGACTGTGGTCAGCAGTAGGAAAAGGCAGTCCTCACCTAAGTCCTCCCTGCAAGTATCATTTGGGTTTAGCACCAATATTCCATTTGCCCTCCCCTTCAGGCACGAGGTAGGACTACACTTCACATCTTCTTTGTAGTCGAGCTGGGCCATGTGACTTGCTTTTGCCAATGACATGAGAGTGGAGGTTCTGCGTGCTGTTTCTGGAAGGAGGTTAAGATCTTTTCCCCAGCCCTGGGGATTATTAGGATGAAGCCTCTCTCACCTTGAGTCTCTAAGTGAATATGGTGAGCAGTACCCCTTGCCGACCCTCAAGGGTCATATAACATGAGCAAGAAGAATTTCTGATTGTATTGTGCAAGGTTTGGGAGTTGCTGGGTTAAGCATCATGACCTAGCCTCACCTGACCAATACCCAGTATACTCCCCTGATTCAAATCCCAGGAACCAGAATTCTGGTCATGTTCACCTTCCTTGATACCTTTCTTTACCATCCCCATCGAAGTCTCACTGAGGAATGCCCTCAGAGGAGGATGGAAAGAATAAGATAGCCCTAGGTGTTAACCACACAGGCATCAAGTATGTTCCTGGTAAAAGTACCTGTCCCCCAGAAAGTTTAAAAACCATTCTTTCCATGTGCTGCCCAGAATTGTTTTGTGGTGCTTTTGACTAAGGGGATGTTGTTTCCAAGACCCTGACCCAACTTCAAAAGTAAACATCTACCTAATTTAGTGAGGTAAATGACTCAGGCTGGGCAAAACGTACCAGGCAAAGGGGAAATGTAGCATCCTCTCCCTCCCCTACAACTGTTCCCATAACCTACTTTTCTATCAGCTTTAAACTAAACTCCACAATGTGTTGGTATCCAGATTCTAGGAATTACTATTTCTTTATTTTTACAAACAAGGATTTTCAAGGGAAATGAGCACAATCCCCCTCTTTAAAACCTATGACATAAGGGATTTCACTGTTGCTTTATATGCCAATTACTTCTCAGCAGCAATTGAAAAATATTTAAAAGCTTATAAGAGGAAACAAGGAAATTTGTAAGTATTAAAAACATCAAACCTGGACTTTGCAGTGTCCCTGGATACCCCATATTTGCATCGAGAGGTTTATTTTGGCATTTGAACTTAGGTAAATAGATTCTTACTTTCCTCTGAGTCTAAAAGCATTCGAAGAGGGAAGATCTTTCCAAATCAGTGGTAACTTATACCTTCTCAAAGGGAACAAAGTCACACTTTCAAGGAAACCGGCAAAGGTTTTTTGTTGTTGTTGTTATCCTTTCTTCCATAAAATATACACCAATTCCCACAACCCCTTACTATTTTGAAACTAATGCACCAGAGGGGGAAACAGGAGACACACCCATCATTTTAAAAGGCAACACTGTCAAAACACACATTCCCCACAGGGCCTGCTATCCTTTCAGTCATCCAAAACCAACTACTGAAATTCTACAAGTTGATTCTGAGACAGAATCCCATAGCCATTCCCTGGACATGGGCTCATTTCAGCATTCAACAACTTGATACACTTTTAAAAGCTCCCATATGGCGCACTATGAGAGCTAAAAAGCACTTTCAAAACGAGAGGACGTCATTCCATTTCAGTCAGAAAATTTTCGGCTTCTTAATGAAGAATGGGTATTATTTCAGGTAAGAGAAGACAACTAGCATGCATTCTAAAAGGGAAACTGATTATAGACAAAGGATAGAAAATGTTGTGTCATCATTTATTCACTAGCACTATTTAAAATGCACTCCCTGCTCGTGGTTTCACTCAGACATCAGCATAAAATATAAATTTGATGATGAATCAAAATTCCCCACCCCCACCACAAAGGCACCAAAGTACTGGACTGCTCAAGGCAGAGTGTCAGATCAAAGCCAGATCAAACGGATCTGCCTAAATGGTTCATAAAGGAAAACACACGCCTCAAACAGTCCTGCCTGTCATTTCTAGAATGAAACGTTGTCCTCCCCAAGACTCCCTTTCCCCCAGCAGAAATGTTCAACATGATCCTGATTCAGGAAGGCAAGGCTTCCAGAATTCTACACATTACTGAACCTACGTTCTATATTGGACCCAGACCCATAATGAGTGGTACACATCAGGAAGTGAATGTTTCAACTAAACACACTAAAATGATCCAAGGGGAAAGAATTAAATCCTATAAGAAATGGAAAATTAAGTGGGATTTATTCTGGCTAATGTTTTAGATGAACAAATTCTTGTTGAGCATCTATCATGTGTAAGACTCTGCTGGAACATGCAAAGTTACCTTAAGGAGCCTACAGTCGAGGCGGGAAGGAAGCTATGTACATAAGAACATATAATTCAAGATAAAATTAAGAGAGCATATGTCTGGAGCAGAGGAAGCCAAGAGAAGGCTAAAGAGTGAAATAAATACCATTAGATGATTAAAAAAAAAAAAGTAGCTTTCAGGCATTGAGCAGGTAACCTGTACCAGGTCATAGTACACTCATAGTTATAACCCTCGCAGTAACTTTGCAAGGCAGGCATCACCCTTATTCCCATTTGACAGAAGAAGAAACTGAGGCTCACATAGGCACTAAGTGGGATATCTGACCTCTTCATTCCATTACTTTATGCTGCCTCTTACATGCTGTACTCTTATTATCCGTAAAATACCAAACAAAGAAACAGACTTGAAATTACAGCAGGAAAGTCACAATGAGAAAACCAGACCATCTAAAACAGGGTTTGTCAATTTTGCATTCTTGACATGTGGGGCCAGATGAGTCTTTGTCCTCTGGAACTGTCCTGTGCATTGTAGGAGATTTAACAACATGCCTGACCTCTACCCAGTAGGTGCCAGTAACACCCTCCCTCCCAGTTACGACAACGGAAATGTCTCTGGACATTGCCAAATGTCACTGAGGAAGCACAATCAGCCCCGGCTGAAAACCACCAATCTAACAAAACATTGGAATGGCCTGATTCTCTTCCTGTAAATCACTAAATGGAGGAGACAGAGCTATTGACTCAACCAATTGACTAAGGGCAGGCGAAGGCACCGGACACTCTTGTGTGATTCCTTCTGCCCTACCAACTAGTTTGAGCCACTTAGAAGAAGGGCAAAGGACTGACTGCCCGTACCCACCCACACTGACTCCTAACACACAGGACCTGCGGTAGTTAACAGTGAGGACTTCAAAATGGCAACTGCATATTGCTGGTCCCAGGTTGCTACAGGAATTTATTGGCTCAGGGTTTCAGAGGCTAGAAGGCTTGCTTCCTCCCCAGGTCAGAGTTCTAGCTGGCCAGCAATCCTTAGGTTCCTTGGTTTTCCCATCATGTGGCAATGTCCTCTCCCTTTTCTTCTGGGTTTCTGATGACTTCTGCTTGAAGCTCCTCCCCATGGCTTTCTCTAACTATGTCTGAATTTTCTTTGCTTATACAGGATTAAGGTCCACCTTATTCAATCAGGCCACAGCCTAACTAAAACAATATCTTTAAATGGTCCTATTTATACTGGGCTCATACTCTCAGGTATGCAGACCAAGAACATGTCTTTCGGGTGACACATAATTTAACATTCCACACAGTCAGTCCATGAAGTCCAGGGAAGAGATAATGGCTTTAATTTCCAGATCCACAGCTTCTGTCTCCCTTCCTAAATGATCTGCCAGAGAACATGCCTGTGGTCGTGGAATCATTCGGGACTTCCTTTCCTACCTCCATTTTTATAAAAGTCCCCTCTTCCACACTACCAAAACAACAACAATAACAACAACAAAAGGAAAGTCAGACCAAATCTTTTACAATATTCTGGGAAAAAACATTAAGACTCTTTAACTTGATGAAAAATGTTAGATGACAAGCTAAAACTGGGCAGAATTTTTAACAATTCTTTTGCCAGGTAAAGGAGAGGCAAAAAAGCTGGAAAAGCACTGGTAAAGCCTAATGAAGCACACTGGTAGCTGCTCCCAGGCATTTCAAGGGCAACCATCCCCTACAGTGCTTGAAACATTAATTTTATTAAAAAGAATGCCCTCAACTCCAGCATAAGTTTTGGCCTTGGTACCGCTGTGTGTTTGCCACACTGTTGACATTAGCTGCTCTGTACCCTCAAATCAAATAACAGGTTGTCTACAAGAGTAGAACAAAAATTAAGTGAGGATAAGGATGTTAAGAATAAAGACCTATTTTCGAAGCAAGAGCAGCTGCTCGTGAGACTCAGGATTAACATGAACCAAAAACTAAAGAGCACGTGGTCATCTGGTAAGCAGAGTCCTCCCAGGATTTAGTACCAGGCAAGTGTTCCGGATCATGACACAGCCACTCTATCATGTAAGCTCTAGGACGCTGAGCAGCTTTGAATTCAGCTTTGAAGTGAATTCATCTTTGCAGTGAGTAAAATTGTGACTTGCAGTGAATAAAATTTTATGACTTGCAGTTACCTCTGTAAGATCACCTTGGGACTCTCTTAGGTGTGGAGTGCTATTCATTTGATATTAAGCAAGATACCTGGTGACACTCGAGAATCAAACGTGGAGCTTCAGCACACCCAAGGAAAAGCAGGGACACACAGAGCTGCGAATATTTTTCTTGTTCTCCTCTGATAACAAATTTAGATTTTTCCTATCAGCATGTGAGCATGTTTCTGAGGGACTTTCAGTCCTGTCACAATAAAAAGCTACACAAAACAGTACTTTTTGGTATCCCATATTGATACAAAAACAATGAGATACCGTTGCAAGAGAACGGACTTTGGAATCAGGCCAACCTGTGTTTGAAACGTGGTCCTCCCACTAACTGGCCTAGTGGGACCTTGGCCAATTCACTTCATCCCACCAAACCTCAGATTTCTTGTTTGTCAAATCGATATAAAAATGTCCACCATACAGGGACGTTGGGATGATTAAATGCAGGGACATGTCTATAAAGCACCCTGAAAATGCACAGCATATGTGCCCAGTGAGTGGCAAGCAGTGTGAGTGCAGCCTGCCAATCTCGGAGGCCTCACTTGGTTGTGGTGTGTGTTAGTGTGTGCTCCCCTGCCCCTGTGCTCCCTGGCCATGCTGGACAGTAAAAGGCTAAAAAGTCCTGGTAGCAAAGAATATTTTTCCCTAGGCTGGCTCTCATGGGTTAATTTTGTATCAAACTTGTTTTCTTTTTTTTTTTTTAAAGATTTATTTATTTATTTCTCTCCCCCCGCCCCCACCCCGTTTGTCTGTTCTCTGGGTCTATTCGCTGCATCTTCTTTGTCCGCTTCTGTTGTTGTCAGCGGCATGGGAATCTGTGTTTCTTTTTGTTGCATCATCTTGTTGTGTCAGCTCTCCGTGTGTGCGGCACCATTCCTGGGCAGGCTGCACTTTCTTTCGCGCTGGGCGGTTCTCCTTACGGGCGCACTCCTTGCGCGTGGGGCATCCATACGCAGGGACCCCCCGCGTGGCACGGCACTCCTTGCGCACTTCAGCGCTGCGCATGGGCCAGCTCTACACGGGTCAAGGAGGCCCGGGGTTTGAACCGCGGACCTCCCATGTGGTAGATGGACGCCCTAACCACTGGGCCAAGTCCATTTCCCTCAAACTTGTTTTTAACACACCTCAGCAGCGTGGCTTCTAATCCTCTCCCCCTTCCTAAAACAGCATACTTAAACCACTGGTGGATGTTTGTAAACACATGGACTCCCAAGGCTTGGTACCTGAATGGCCAGGTCTATGTGACAATGTAAGCTTCACCCTGACGTGCTGGCGCCAGGCCTCCTCTAGAGAGATGGCAATGGAAATCAGTCCAGGATATTGGTGAACAGCCTCCAGTCAAGAATATTTTTTTAAAAAAATATTTATTGTGGCAACATGTATATCACATAAAATTTTCCATTTTAACCACTTCCAGTATGAAATTCAGTGGTATTAATTACATCCCCTTCCTCATCTTCTGTTACTCATACTTTTTCATCACCCCAAACAGAAACTCTATATCCATTAAGCATTAACTCCCTCTTCCTCCTCCTCCCAACCCCTGGTAAACTGTACTCTACTTTCAGTCTCTATGAATCTGCATGTTCTAGTCATTTCACATAAGAGAAATCATAGAATTTTTGTCCTTTCTAATCTGGCTTATTTCACTCAACATGATGTCTTCAAGGTTCATCCATGTTGAGCATGTATCAGAACTTCATTAAGAGGAATAATTTTTACATGGACCTTGGCAAGGATTTAAAAATTTCAAAGAAGTAAAATGAAAGTTGAATTAACTTTAGTTAATTCTTAAAAGAAGTCAATTTTAGATGTTCTCTGTCCCAGCAAAATTGCCAGACTTTTTTTTTTTCTCACATTTTCTAAGAAATTTAGAAGTTACAAATGTTCCTGGTAAGAGAGATGGATCCTTGTTTAAGGATATAACTACTTATATGGCATTAGAGACTCAGAAGGTATCATTGGCACTTAGCTAGTCTCTGTAAGGGGATAGAACAAGCCTTCTTTTTAATTTCAAAAGGAATGTGGTTCTGTTTAGAGTGTGCCATATTATCACAGCCACTGGTCAGTTCGCAAAAATGTATAGCTACACTATGGCTTAAAGAACATAAAAGTGGCTCATAGGGAAAATGGGCAGCAAGTATGAAATAGGCCTACCTTGCCATTTGTTCTTCTCCTAGAGGACAGTAGGCAAAATGGGTGGGAATGATGGTTTTAAAGTCAGTCTGACAGTCTAATTTGCATCCTACCTTTACTATTCATTACCTGTGACCTTGACTAAGTCACAACTCAGTTTGGCCATCCATAAATATCTATAAAATATGGATAATAATATCTAAGAATTAAAATGAGATAATGTAAGAAAAAGTCTAGTATTTGATATATGAAAATTAATCTATAGAAATGTTACATGGTATAGAATAGTGACTTCAAGTCCAGGCCTTGAATCAGACTGCCTGGGTTTAATTCTGGCTCAACATTTAGTAGGTGAGCAATTTTAGGAAAGTTACTTGACATCTTTGTGTCTTAATTTCCTCAACTGTAAAACAGGATTACAGATGTCTACCTCATAGGGTTTCTGTGAAGATTAAATTTAAAATTAAGATGAAAATACTTTTACATGTATTAAAATGTTCAAAACAATTATATGAACCTTTGTTTTATTTGGAAGGCAAAATGCAGGGGAACAAAGGAATGAGGGACTATATAGTTATGTTTGTTACAGATATGTGTGACCTTTTCATATGGTGCGAGGTTAAGTGACAGAAAGAAAAGGGTGACTGGGGAGTATGAGGGGCCCATGGAGGTAACCGTGGGTGAGGCATGTGCACCTTGTGCTAATCGAGGTGGCTGGGTTGGAAGGCTGAGCATACTGCAGAGCAGCACCCCAGGCTGGAAGCCCAAGGGTTGCTAGACTCTGCACTGGAGTCAAGGAAAAGACTCATTTGTTAAAGGCAGACTGAGGAAGGAGTGTTTGGGGAAGAGGAAGGAATGGGAAGAAAGTTCGGAGAGTCTTCTCAGATAGAAAACATGATGACAGAAATGCTGGGTGACTTCCTTGTATCATCTCACGTGTTGTTCAGAAAGTAGGAACCAGGGACCACTATTCTAAGAACTTAGCCCACTTTCTCCTGTGGGTTGTGTTTTTCTCTGTACATATATTCAGTGGTGACTACCTCTGAAGATGGCAACCTATAACGCAAAGAGCCTTGGGGCATGTCTTCAGTACGAAAAAGAAGGCAGGCTGGGTATGGGAAGGGGTGTGAGCCAACTCTCTCCTCCAGGGGCCAGTGATCAGGTGGCAGAAGCATTCTGGAGACCTAAGAGGAGATGAAGCAGGCCGACCTGTGCCTGAGGCCTGAGGCGAAGAAGGAAAAGATGTGGGGGATGTTCTGGGCCCACGAGGGGGTCCCAAGCTGAAGAGGCTGGAAAAGCCTGTATTGGGTCCCCATGTACCTTGTTGAAACATACCAACGTTGGTGCTAAAAGATTTTTATGAGGAATGGGTCTTGGAGGACTGGATCGTCAGACCCCAAGGAAGACTGGGTTGGTTCCCATGGAGAACATTTGGTGACTTAGTGGTAGAAGTGCCAGATTTTATTTTGTTGAAATACATGGTCAGAAGGGCAGAGTTTGGGCCCTTTTTTCTACACCAAGTCTTTTGGAGAAAACTTGGCATTTTATATAATCAGAGGATATATTACTCACATTCTCACTAGTATCCTCAGGAAGCAACTTGCACCAAATGTTCCTATTTCGAATTTATTAATACTGATCAACATGTTTTATAATTTCCACAATAAAAAGAATATATACATAAACAACCTCTCATATCTATGCTAATATTAGCCATATAATGTCTACTGCTGTTAACCAATCCTTACTATTAGCTCTGATTTCTGCTAATCTGGAAAATTTGGAAACAAGTCGTCACAAGTCTGAATTATAATAATTTTACCATGTCCACTTGAAACGCATTCCAGGCAAGAAAATGGCTGGCTAAATGTCCCTGCCCTTTAATAGGTGTGAATCAGGCCAGGAGAAGGAAGTTATTCCATTTTCTGCATTATGTTCATTCCGTCTTTGGTTTTCAAAGTAATTTCCTGTCCTGACCCTGGGCTTCAGTTTAACCTTATTAGCCAAAGTACTTATCACGAGATTCCTGCACATTCAGTTCCCATTAGGGTTGCAAGAACAACTGCCCTTATCATGACGACTCACACAATTATAAGGTCAGAGCGATTCGGGATGAGAGCGAGGGAAGGAGAATAAGGCGCTAGGAAAGTGTTTACAAAAATAAACCCGCAGCCACACTTTTTTGCAGCATTGAGGGAAACTGGCATTTTCTTCCATGAGTAATTAATGCCCTGCTGAAAGTGCATTTGCTTCGACTTTTGCTTGCAGCAACAGCGTCCAGAAGCTTTGCAGATAGCTTGAAAATATTATCCAACAGCATCCTTTCCCTGCCTCCGCAGCTTCCCCCTCCCCCAGGGGCCGTCAGCTGGCGGCCCAGAGAGGTGCGGATTTCACCACCGCTTGTTTTCTATTCCCTACGAGAACGCCGAGGCGGGGCGCACCAGGACGCCCCTCCCAGGCCACAAGGTGGGCGACTAGGTGATGACACCTCGAAGCGTCCTCCTCTTCCCTCGCCTTCGGCCTCCGCCCGGAGCTGCAGCCAGGGGCTGCCACTGGAGGGCTCTGGCCGCCTTTGGGCGCAGCGGAGTGCGCAGGAGCCTAGAGAGGGGGCCCAGGGAAAGGTCCGGCTGCAGCGGCCGCAGCCACAGACGACACCCGGGCGGAAAGGGATGGGAGGGGCGCGGAGGCGACGGCCCGGGAGAGCGCGGCATCCCGAGCCTCTTTACCTGAACCCGCTGGGCAGCTGCTGAACTGGGCTTCTGGACCGCGGCGGCGGCGCGGCGACTCCCAGGCGGAGGCGGCGGCGGCCCGGGCGGCGCTCAGGCGGCTCCCGAGGGCGGCGCTGCCCGGCGCGGGCAGGATGTGCTGTCTCACGCTGCGCCGACCGCGCGGCTCGCGCTCCTCCGGGAGCGATCACTTCCTCTCTCTCCCCGAGGCGGACACTGACAGCTCCTCGGAGCACCCAGTCTGCGGGGTTCGCCCCGCCCCCGGCCCCCGCCCTCTACGCCCCTCGCCCCTCCCGCGGGAGAGCCCCGGGTCCCGGTCTCCCGCGCCAGCTCTGCCCGGGAGCGGATGGTGCGGGCCCAGTAGCTGGTGGTGAGGAGAGCTACTGGGTTTATCCCTCTGCATCTGCAATCTGCAAGACTCTCACCCAAGTTCTGTAAACAGAAGAGATTTTAGTGTTTGGGAAGCTCCTGCTGACAAACCACCACTGAACTTTCAAACCCAGACACTTTAAGGTCTTGAACGTAGAAAAATAGAAATATAAAAAGTTCAGAACCACTCACTTCACACAATCAATAATAGGTCTGATATATATATCCCTATTTTTCCCAGAAGGAAAAAAGAATAGCTTGACTTTACAACATTACTTCTTAGAGTCCTGTATTTTAAAAAATGTGGAGAAGCATTGTGCATTCCTCCAAAGCTTGCCATAACACCAAGATTATAAGACACCAGAATTGAAGCTTGGCATTCTAACCAATGGCAGTTGAGAAGCATTTTATAGCTAGGCTTTTCATCATGTTCCTTGAGTGTCTGTGGGTCATTGTACACAGAATAATGTAAGTTAGCAGAGGGCAGTATGTGTTCACCATTGTCTCCCTAATACATGGACCAGTGTTTTATTCATAATAGGTGCTCAATAAATACTGACAATTTATTAATTTACAAATATTACATTAATTTCAAAAAATATATAGATCCAGTTATGGAATACCATTCCCATCTAGAAAATGACTGTTTTCCATTGTTGCCTTCCTGATTGGCCAAATGTGAGTATAAGTATAGTTAAAAGGAAGAGAGATGAAATGTCTTTAGATAGAAGATATTCAAGATAATCCTGAAGGAAAATTCTATTAAACAAATATTTTCATCTGCTAATCTGCTGAAATGCAGTATACCAGAAATGGGTTGGCTTTTACAATGGGGATTTATTGACTTGCAATGTTATAGTTCTGCAGCTGAAAAAAAATGTCCAAATTAAGACATCATCAGGTGATGCTTTCTCCCCAAAGATCATCTGGCTGTGGTTCCTGGAATCCTTTGTCACATGGCAGCGCACATGGTAGCGTCTGCTGATCTCTCCCTTCTCTTCTGGGTTTCATTGCTTTCAGCTTCTGGCTTCCATGGTGCCTCTCTCTTCCTTCTGTGGCTTTCTTTCTCTCTTGCTTTCTCTGTATTCATCCCATTTAAAGGACTCCTGTATGACCAACCCTAGGTCATGCTTTGACTCAAATAACCTAATCAAAAGGTCTCACTCACAATAAGTTCACACCAATAGGAATGGACCAATTTTAAGAACATGATTTTCTGGGGTACATACAGTTTCAAACTACCACAACAAAAATTTGTCACTTACGTGTATTGGACATAATGCATGCCAAACTTCAAACATGTTGTTCTAAAATTTCTAAATAAAACTCTGTATTAAATATAATATCATCTACTCAGAAAAGGTACCTACTCAGAAGAGACAGCTAAGTCTCTGAGAAGCTAACTTCCTTGCCCAGTTTACACAGCTACTAAATGATAGTGCTTGGATTTGAATTCCCATTTACCTAACTCTTTAACCACAACTTGGTATTACTATCTTTCTAACACTGGGTTGTTGAATGCCCACTACCTTCAAAGAGTTGTGCTAGGGAATTTAGCTAATTCAAAAAGGAGAAGGATATAGTCCCTCTATCAAAGAGGTTAAATCCAGTACCAAATGGAGGGAGAGGTAACGGCAACATGTAATTAAAGGAAAACAAGAGCAATGGGCAAAGATGCTTTATGTGTTCAGGGAATGCAAATAAGGGCCCATGGGGTTGGGGTAGGGCAGGGAAGGAGGGAATTAAAGTTATGAATATGGATAATATTTGAAATAGATTGGTAGAATTTTTAGCTCCTAGAAACGAAGAGGGAAGAACACTTGAAGGTATAAACAAAGTTCTGGAGGATAGAAAGCACAACATCTATTCAGGAAATGGAAAGTGGGCCAGCTTTGTTGGAGTGTTACAGACTTGGGGGGACACATTGGGAATGGTGGGGAGGCTGAAGAGCAGACAATGGAAAACAGTAAAGTGTTTGAGCAGAAAAGACTCATTCCCAGCCTAAATGACACTTGGAAAGACCTCTGAGGGTAGCGGTGGGTGGAAGTTTGGAAGAAGCAAAGGCTGAAAAGACCGGTTTGAGGTTCATTATACAACTCTTGGCCAGGTGTAAGAAGGCCTAAATTTGTCAAGTTGTATTCATTATGATTAGCTTATAATATACATCCAGAACAAATTAAGCCATCAATAAAAGGTAGCTATTATTGTTATTTACATTATCTTAGGATATTGGTTACGGGACTATAAATGAATAGGAAATTAATGGCCTCTATCTTCCAGAACATCAAAATCTAATGGAAAGACACAAATGGCTTTAATACCAAGCAGACTAGGAAAATACCATAATTGAAAACATTTGCCATGAGAGATCGAGGAGGGGAAAATTGATTTCAACTGGGAATCCTTCTGACCTGGAAGGCCTTGTAGAAGAGGTTCTGAGGGTATGTATAGTTAGAGAAAAATTTTGACAGGTGATGATGTATTCGAGAGTGGGGTTAGAGGGCAGGCAGCAAAAGAGGCACACCGTTTTCATTTGATTCGATATTCAGTTAGAGAGCTCTTAAAAGCATTAAATGATGCTGGCCAAGTTAGTTGTTATTTACAGCTACACACCTCTAATCTGATAAGAAGATGGCCTTTGCCCTGGGTTAGGGAATAGTGGATTAAAGATAGTGGATTCAGATTCAACAATCTGAAAATTAAGTGCAATTACATTTTGAATACATAAACCTATATAGAATGCTGATAATCTAAAGTTCTGTGATGAATCCTTGCATAGTACAAATAATTATCCACTAGCTAGTATGTTACATTTTCAAATACTGTATTTCCTAAAACTGAAGGGCCCTTGCATGCAATGAAAAGGGACAGTGGAACAAGGAGGAGAGGAGTTCTTCCATGTGAAATGACATTTCTCAACACCAACATCAACCCCTCTCTCCCACAAGAAAGGATGCCAAATGTGAAATCCCAAGTACCGTCACTTAGTGGAAACCCTAATTTAGAGACAGAAATTATATTGAGTTAAAATAAAAAGGCATAAGACTTTTGATTATCTTCTAAAAGAAATTTTAAGAGCCATGTACAAATTATAAACAATTCATTGCAAATATACCTGTTTCACATTTTAATCTAGTTATTGCTCATAAAGTTGAAAGAAGGGCTCAAGCAAGGGATTAAATGGCAAACATAAAACAGGTTGCACAACTTCCTAAATTGTTAGCCTTTAAAACATGCTTTAGAGCCCTCCAGAAACACAAGAGTGTGGCTTATTTCTAATATTCTGGAATCAGACTTTCTGGTATAAACTTAAGTCTACCACTTACAGTCTGTGTATCCTTGGACAACTCACTAGACCCCTTGAGACTCAGGTCCCCAGCGGTCCAAAGGGGACAATATAATACTTGCCTACAGTGGTATTTCAAGGAATTAATCCATGTGAATCACTTGGCATTATCCCTAGCTATGATAAACACTCAATAAATATTACCAATAGTTTGCTATAATTAATCCAGCCTGCATAAAAAGACAAAAAGTAGAGGTTTGCACTCTCTAGAATCAGTGTCCAGTCTGTGACAGGGACCACTGGGACCTTGGGGTCACCTCTAGCCATCAAGAAAAAGAGATTCCTCTGCCTCCCTGCACCTGTTGTTCATCAGGGCTGGATATAGGTGTGGAGCCCCCTTGCCTGCCTTTCTTAGAGCCCCACTGCACCCAGGTTCCAACAGCACCCTTACACATCCAGCTGACTTCATCTCTGTGCAAGAATCTCCTCTGGAAGTTATTCTTCAGTTCATTATATCTCGGTTGGAAGAAGTAGATCTGAAAATTCATCTCATTGGTCTAGAGGCAGTAAAACCACAGAAAAGAAATGTGAGCTGCCTGAATAGGATATTAAAAATGCCAGGTGCATAAAAAAAGAAAAAAAAATGCTTGAAAATGTTATCTGGTAAGGATGACAAAAGTTTTATATCATGCTAAGAATAAAAGGCTGTGAAGAAACTAATTTGAACCACTATGCAATATCATATAAGATTTTTAGGAGTGCAGGATATAGTTCTGAAGGAAAGAACAGAAAATATTTGTTGGTCTGTTTGTGCCAATTCAAAACAATAATAGATGTCCAGAAGCAGGTGTGTAATTACTGTTTGAAGATTTATTAGATACAGAAGAGTGCCGTATGGGTAAATCAATGACTCTAACTTCTAGAGCAACTTCTGCTTCTTGTCTTCTGGACACTTTTCATTAAGGGACATTGCCATATACAATACCTGGAGTAGTTGTAAAGAATTCTATATACTCATTCTTTGATTTTGGAAGAATGAGTTCAGAGAGATCTGCTGTATGGTTTTAGATTTTTCTAAAGACTTATTTTGGATCACTTCCAAATGCAACTTCAATTATGCTATAATTACTATATTTGTATTGTAATTGCATTATAATTACTCATATGTCCCACCCCTTTCACTTTTGCTTCCATATGTCTTTGTCTCTTTCCCTCTCAGCTCCTTCTTAAATTAGATTTTCTTTTAAGGATTACAGTAAGCCAAAACGCATATGTTTTAACAATCAGTAATAAAGTATAACCATGAAAATGACCTGCACAGCAAAAAAAAAAAAAAAGAAAAAAAAACACTTTATATTTTTAAAAGACATTTTAAGCACTTTAATCTGAAAAAAAATACATTGAGTATAAAATATAATTCACAAATTGTTTTAAGTTCACTTGTCATCATTGTCTAAATTTAAACCTATATTTTTTAGCTGTGAAATCAGTGTTTATATCCTCATTTGTATTCTCCCTTGTTACTTAGCATTATTTTAAGTTTATATTTGTAAGGAGTCAAATACACCTATACTACCAAAAAAAAAAATCAAACCACATTTTTGGTAAGTTATTTCTCTAGATTATTTCCTAGAAAGAAACATAATCCAGTTATTATAACAACTCCTCAGAAAGATTAATCCTAATAGAGGAAAGATGGATCTATTTTGTCATAGTTTGACAACACATTTTAAGACATTTGCATTTATTTATACATAATTCAATATATATTCATTGATAGTATAGGTATGCATATGTGTGTGCCTTTAACCGGTATGTCTGACCGTTTTACTTTGTGGTGCTTTACTATTTGTTCTTTATCGTCTGATAACTCTTAATGTTATTTGACTATTTGAAAAGCAAAATCCATATTTTTGCATATTTTATAATGCATTGTATTTATTACATAATTATATTCCCTTTTATATTTGCTTCATTATCATTGTACTTTTAAAAGAATTATAAAAGACTTTAAATAACAGAATACAATTTTCTAGTATTAAAGGTGTGTATAAGTCAGAAACATTGCATAGAGGTTAAGAATACAGACTCAGGTCATAGGTAGACTTAGGTTAAAAAAGAGTTCCTATGATTCACTAGCAGTATTGTTTGTGCAGTTGATCAACCTCTTTAAGTCTCAATATTTTCATCTGTAAAATGTGAATAATGGTGCCCATCTCTTAAGGTTGTTACAAGGATTAGATGAAATAATTTTTATAAAGAACTTTGTATAGTGATTGGCACAAAGTAAACTCTTAAAAATGTTAGATATTATTTTTATGTGGATGTGCATAGGAAAAAGACTGAAAGTTTACATAAAAATGTTAATGGTGGCTATTCTGGGTGATTAGATTATGAATGATTTTTTTCTTAGGTCATTCTTATTTTCTAATTGTCTACTATGAATATGCATTATGCATTCCAACAAGTCTATTAGATATCAGGAATATTCCAGTAACAACATTGTCACTGAAAATAATGAAAGTTTGTATTATAGGCTTCTCAGTTTTGAATTTCTCTAAACATTCAATAAATATTGTCCTTTGGCAGTGGTTATGAAATACATTTTAGAGATTAGAAACAATAAGCCACAGATGGGTAAAGTGCACACGTCTGTGCAATATGGGGAGTCAGGCTGGAGTCAGGATGAATGAGGATGGATCATGCTCTCTCACTTCCTAGAAAAATAAAAATACCAGGCTCTTCTTTTCCTGCACATCACATCCTGCACATACCACTGTGTGGTTATTGTGCCACTCTGGTTCCACTGAGATACAATGAGCCATGAAGGAATCCCTCCTCAGAATCCAATAATGGCATGCTACAGTCTTCTCTGGATCTGGAAACATATGCTGCCACTGTCTTTTCTCCAGAGAGTTGTCCTTCATGCTAGTGAGGAGGGGATAAGCCAGGTGGCCAGCAGTGCCCTCTGAAACCTGTGGGTTCTTACTCCCCTGCATTTGCCAAGTAATCAGCAGAACTTTTTTGTGCTACAATTTACTTCGTTGATCAGATGATTTCTAAATAGCCTAACTGTAAAATATAAGATTAATTAGTTATGGGAAGATAGTGAAAGAAATGGCACATCTTTCCATTTAAGTTTCTAGCATTAAAACCAAGTAAGGGAAGCAGATGTGACTCAAGCAATTGGGCTTCCGCCTACCTCACGGGAGGTCCGGGGTTCGGTTCCCAGTGCCTCCTAGAGAAGGCAAGCTGGCACGGCAGGCAGGTGTGGGGAGCTGACACAACAAGATGATGCAACACAAGAGACCCAAAGAGGAAAGACACAACAAACAAGGGAGCTGAGGTGGCTCAGGTGATTGAGCACCTCTCCTCCACATGGGAGGTCCACCTCCCAGGTTCAGTTCCTGGTACCTCCTAAAGAGAAGACACACAATGAGCACACACAGCAAATGGACACAGAGTGCCAACAGTGACCTCAAACAATGAGGCGGCAGGAGCGGGCAGGGAGAAATAAAATAAATCTTAAAAAAACAAAAAATCAAGTAGGACATGAGAGAGAAATCCTTTATTTAATCTTCTAATGCTCTTATATAAGAAGCAGCACCTAACATTAACTTGGACTTATTTTTTGTTTCTTGGACATGATTACGATATTTTAGAAGATTTCTAAATTGATATTTTTAAATTGACCCCTTTTATTGTTGCAAATATATGGGTGTATTCAAATTTTTAATAATTGAAGTTGATAAAAGATCCATCCACATTTTAAAAAATTGGCTGGGTGTCCATTTTTCATTAGGCCATGGAGTCACTTTTTGCTTTCCTTTTTTCATCTTGCATGAAACTATTTGATAACTGTAGTGAATAAACATTCTTCAGAGTACTTTTTAAAAATGCAACTTTAATCTTTCAACTTGTGTTGGTGAAATTATATTTAATAGTCTTTTTTTTTTTTCAGAGGTAACAAGACTGGGGATAGTACCAGGACCTTGTAAGAAGCCAGCACTCAACCACTGAGTTACACCAGGTCCCCTTTAATAGTCTCTTTTTAAAGGACTTCTTATTAAGATTTTCTTGTCATATGGACTTAAAGCAATAGAAGAATAAATCTCATAAGCTGCTTAAAACTCTTATATCTCTTACATTATTTTAATATCATTAATGTTACTACAGCATTTTTAAGTCAAACTTAAGCCACTAAAGTTTCATGTTGGTGGAGATAAATTGCTGAACTGTTCAAATAGTTTTTAACGTTCTAACTTAAATATGAATTAAGGTCATACAAAGTCATGTTAAATGGTATGATCAACCATCATCAAGTGTCTGAAAATTTGTTTCTATATAGCAAAAGAACTCCAAATAAAAATGAATTTTTGTGTTTTGAGAAAAAAATGTTTTGAAACATTTCAGATCAACAAGTTAATAGAAATCCCAGTTTTGTTCAACAAAGCTAACAAACAAGAATATATTTCATATTTTGTTTCCCTGGTGGGATGAAGAAAGAGAAAGATACTAGGAAGAAGTTCCAAAGAAGCAGAAATGAAGAAAACCAAAGGAAAAAGATGACAGTCACTAGATTCTGAGACTGGCACTAATGTAAGATAAAGTACTCCTGTCACGTCTTATTTTGAATAACTCTTGAGCCTTAGATGAATGCCAGTTGCCTTACTAACAGTTTTAAATGTTCCCTTCTCCATTGGGAAGCATCTGGTTTGCTTTTATTTTAAAACATCAAGGTTTATTTTTAAAATAAAGGTGGATTTTCCAATGGAATTCCAGAGATTTTATCCGTGCATGGAGGAATGCATTTGAGTCAACTCATTTACGTAAATCCTACAGATGCCAGTGAAATTACTAGTTGTATACGCTTAGTGGCTCTTTGAATTTTACATCTTTTTAGATTACTTTTTTCCTGAGAGAAATTGTGGGCATTTCAACTCACAGTGCCTGATGACAGAATCAGAATCTACTTTTTGAGATATAGATGTTGGCTCTACAAATATTCCATCAGGCATAATATATGGAAGAATTTTATTTAAAGCAGGAAAAGAAAGGGGGAAATGACTTCTTTGTCCTCCATTCACATATATCGACTATTCTTTAAATTTTCAGATAGCCTGTAAATGACCATGGCAGGGTGGCGGGGAAGAATAGGAAGGAGACCTTTTTTACTGATTTTTGCCAGCATCATCAAAGCAATTTCAGCGTACTTTATGTTTTATGGATATGATGCAGTCATAAGTTATACTTAGGAATGGATTTAGATTTCCTAGGAAGAGAGAAAGTCTGTTTTTAGCATTGTTTTAACTTTCCAAAGTAAAAGATCTGCAAATTGGATTCTTTGTTTTGATTTGCTGACCTTAAAATTAGCTTATGTTAGCAACTAAAATAATTTATCTATTGTTTTCTCAAATGTTGGGGAAATGAAAGGTGAAAGTATTGAAAGGCAATTGGACTTGGCTTTTAATAAATGACAATTTCACTACCCTCGGTCAATATGTGATTTATATTATAACAACTAACATCAATAGCTATTTATTAAGCACCTACTGTGTGTCAGAGGCACCAGGGATGCAACTTTCTATTATAAGCTAGGATCTTCCTGATGTGTTAGATCCCACAATCATCACACACACTCCACATCCCCCATGACTGATGCACGGGAAAACTGGGCTTGGAGAGGTTATGTAACCAGTTGGAAAGGGTAAAGCTGGGATCCTAACTCGGGGTCTTTGAGGTCAGAACCCAAGAACTCCACCACTATGCTATACAGCTACCTTGTCTTTTACTCTGGAGTTCTATCAGGTCTACAATAGCCAGGAAACAGAGAGTTGGATTTTGCACACATATCAGTATTATAATTTGGGCCACAGATATTTACTGTGACCTGGGACAAATTACTTAACTTCAAGTTCCTCATTTATAAAATGGGATATTAACAGGACATACCTGACAGGGTAGGGTTGCCCAAAGAATTAAACGAGTTTGCACATATAAGGCACTTGGAAAGATGTTATCTGAATAGTGAGCACTATTCAATCCCACGAACCATTTATTATTTATAATTGTGTTCTTGTAGACGTTCAGTTCTCCAGGGATTTGTGGAACTTTTTAGCTCCCCATTTCTGATTTTGGAGAATGGTGAGTGAAACAAAATAGTAGCAGCTGTTCAGCTGTTGGTATTAATGGAAGAAAGCTGCACAAAAAGGCAGTGGAAAAACACAATTATTTTAAAAGAGATTTTGAAAGGAAAACAAGGGAATAATATCTCACATCAGAAGGAGGATTTCTAAAAGCTATCCTATGTGTGTGTGCGCTCACACACACACACACACACTCATGTCCTGGTAACAGTCTCTATAGCAGTCAAAACCTGGGGAGTTGATAGTACAAACCAGCACATTAAACCCAAGACAATAAATACAAGGGGTAGGATAAAATGAGCAGGATGTAATAATACAATCACATCCTCTGAAACGTTCTGAATGCCTGTCAGAGCAGCTTTCCCCACATGCTTATTCCCAGACGTTTTCTCCCTGCCACCTACTCCAGTCCCTGATGCAGCTGTGTTCATTGCTACGGGTGGGCTGGGTCTCTGGCTTCCCACTAACCACGAGCAGCAGCCTTGTGCAGGTGTTCCCTGCCCCCTTCTAATTCTACCCTACTTTGCCCCCTGGCCTTTGCTATGCACTGGCCCTTTTGAGACTTTGATCAGGCACGGATCCTGGACCTTGTTATTCCTACCAACGGTGGTATTTGAAATCACGGGAGATTTCCTGAATCCTAGTCAGGGCCAAACTTAAAACCAGTTTTTATGGACTCTTGTGTAACAGTGGGTGGTAAGGAAGAAAAACATATCAATTTTAGCAGCAAAGTTTATGAGAGCCGTTGTGATGACTACAATTATAAAGTCGATGGAGAATGTGCTCAGTCTCTAGAGTCAGTGGAAACTAAACCCATTAAAAATTACCTCTTAGGACATGGTTCGTTTTAACTTCAGTCTACTTTTTATTTTTTCAGCTTTCATTCTTTTATTTTGACCTTTCTCTTGAAGGTTCCTAAATAGGAGAAACCATTCTTTTATGAGGGCGTGTATGTGTGAAAGAAAAACAGAGAAAGTGGGGCGCAGACAGACTAGAGTAGATCCATTCTGAATAGCTGAGGCTGGGTGCAGTGCTGCAAATAGAGTGTCCGTGAAAATTCAGTGCCTTCATACCACCATTTTGACCTCAGCTTGATTTAACTCTTATTCATCATTCTACTTAAAAAAAAAAAATCACCTCCTCCTTAGTCCTGGGTCTGTCCTACAACTTAGAAATCGGCAGGGGAATGGGGCTACTTCCATAGGCATATCCAGGTTATCATAGATTGAAAGATTGGATAGATTCCCTTTCACCTTCTAACTTTCATTTGCTTCTCTGCTTCAAAATCGGAACCACCCGCCAATACCTAATAACACCTTGCTTTACAACAAGCTTAAACTTCATCAGCTCAAAATTTAATCTGTGGAAGAGGGCTGGCTTTTTCCTCCTTTGGGGTGGTAGTTATGAGCTATCCACGGTTGACGAGTCACGGACCTTCTCACCCTGCTCCTTTTTACCACTCAACCTCCTCCTTCTCCTTGCAGTAGTGAGGAGGGCTCTTCTTTGGTCTCAATTGGAGTATATTAATTTTGTCATGTGTTGATGTCTGTGTCCTCAGGGTTAGGAATCTTCCCCTTAACATGTGTCAGTCTTTATTCGGTAACATAGATTCCAGTTCGTTTACTATCTGGATCCTTTTCTAGCAGTCAGTTATGTTATGCCTATCTGTGATCTGGGCACTGCTCTTGGGTGTTTTGTTTTCAGTGTTATATACTCCTATAGCAACAGGTAACCTTTAAGCCTCTTGTAGTTTTCTTTTAAATTAGTAACATATGGAGTTAAGCTGCATTGTTTTGCTCCCTTGTCATAAAAAGAGGTTGAAGGAAAGCTGGTGCAACTGTAAGAAATGGAAATGAAAACAGAAAAATAACTTCTTAGATACTTCGTTTCCATGGAATAGGAAATATATTCATGAGTTTAATTGGTTGTCTTTTTTTTTTCTGGATGGAGAGATAATGTGGTTTCTTAGGTTTTGAGGTTCTTTTTACATAATGGAGTCTAGCCCTAATTGTTTTTTTTTTTTTTAATTTATTTTTATGTCCATAAAAATGACCATATATTTGTGAGTGTATCTAGTTCTCCACTCAGTTATATCAATTTTTTCTTCATGTATTTTGAAGTCTTGTTACTAGGTGCTTAGATACTAATTATTATTATCGCTTCTTAGTGAATTGACTCCTTTATCATTATGAAATGTCCCTCTTTATCCATGGCAATATTCATGGGCTGATGTATAATTTATCTATTACTACAGATACTTCAACTTTCTTTTGATTGCTATTTGCATAATATATCTTTTTCAAGGCTTCTGCTTTTAAATGAACTGTCTTTTTATTTAAAGTAGAATATTACAAAAAGAAAAAAGAAAATTACTGAAGTATCCCTCATGTTAACTCCTTCACAAGATATTAGCAAATCAAATCCAGCAATATATATAAGGGATTGTACATCATGACCAGTAGTGTTTATCCCAGGAATGGGAGGTTGGCTTAACATGTAAAAATCAATCTCTGTGATTCTATTTTGATAATTAGTTGTGGTGATGGTAGCACAACTCTGTAAATATAATTAATGCCATTGAATTGTACATTTAAAATAGTTAAAATGACAAATTTTATTATATATGTATATTACCACAATACAATAAAATATTTTTAAAATAATCACTGTAATCCACATATTAACAATGACAAAAAATCAATATGATCGTTATAATAGATACTCAAAATGAATTTCACAAAACTAACACCCATTATAACAAAAGCTATTAAAATGCTAGGAAATATAAAAGGACACAACCTGATACAGGACATCAATGAAAAACTTACATCTAACATTATACTTAATGTTTTTTTTTTTTAAGATTTATTTATTTATTTATTTCTCTCCCCTCCCCCTGCCCTGGTTATCTGTTCTCTGTGTCTATTTGCTGCGTGTTCTTCTTTGTCTGCTTCTGTTGTTGTCAGCAGCATGGGAGTCTGCATTTCTTTTTCTTGTGTCATCTTGCTGTGTCAGCTCTCCGTGTGTGCGACACCATTCCTGGACAGGTTGCACTTTCTTTCACGCTAGGCAGCTCTCCTTACGGGGTGCAATCCTTGCGTGTGGGGCTCCCCTACACAGGGGACACCCCTGCGTGTCAGGGCACTCCTCGTGCGCATCAGCACTGCGCGTAGGCCACGTCCACACGTGTCAAGGAGGCCTGGGGTTTGAACCGTGGACCTCCCATGTGGTAGACAGACACCCTGTCCACTGGGGCAAGTCTGCTTCCCACATTATATTTAATGTTGAGAGACTGCTTTCTTCACAAGATAAGGAATAAAACAAGGAGGACCTCTTTCACCATTCCTATTTAATATTGTACTGTATGTCCCAGCCAGTGCTATAAGTCAAAAATAAAGTAAAAGGCAAAGTTATTGGAAAAGAAGTAAAACTGTCTTTATTTGCAGAAAACTTGATCATCTATGGATCATTGTCTAAGGGATGTATATAAAAGCTACTAGGACTAAAAAATGTATATTAAGGTCACAGGTACAAAGCCAATATAAAAAGTCAATTGTATTTTTTATAATAGCAAGGAACAATTAGAAATAGAAATAAATCTAGTACCATATATCATAACATCAACAAACCTAAAATAATTGGAGGTATATCCAGCAAAATATGTTTAAAAACTGTATACTGAAAAAAAATTTTTTTTAAAGATTTATTTTTTATTTATTTCTCTCCCCCTCCCCCCAAGTTGTCTGCTCTCTGTGTCCATTCACTGTGTGTTCTTCTGTGACTGCTTCTATCCTTATCAGCGGCACCCGGAATCTGTGTTTTTTTTGTTGTTGTTGCGTCATCTTATTGTGTCAGCTCTCCGTGTGTGTAGTGCCATTCTTGGGCAGGCTGCACTTTCTTTCATGCTGGGCGGCTCTCCTTACGGGGCACACTCCTTGAACGTGGGGCTCCCCTACGCGGGGGACACTCCTGCGTGGCAGGGCACTCCTTGTGCACATCAGCACTGGGGTCAAGGAGGCCTGGGGTTTGAACCACGGACCTCCCATGTGGTAGGCGGTCGCCCTATCCATTGGGCCAAGTCCACTTCCCTGTATACTGAAAATTACATAGCATTACTGAGAGAAATTAAGGACCAAAATAAATGAGTTTTTCTAAAGATTGCACGAGATATAGAATAACCAAAGCCATTTTTAAAATAGAAAAACATTAGAGAACTTACTCTACCTGTATTCAAGATATGCAATAAAGTTACAATAATCATGAAATGTGATATTGGTATAAGGAAGCCTTAGATTAGAGGAACAGAATGGAGAGCAGAAATAAAACCACAAATATAAGGCAAATGGATTTTTTTACAACATTGCCAAGGCAATTACAAAGAGAATGAAGTGTCTTTTCAATACATGAAGTGCCTTTCAACAAAGGATATCCATCAGATATCCTTATGGAGAAAAAAGGAATCCCAACCTTTATTGACACAATTTAAAACTGGAAATTGATTTAGACAAAAAATAGAGCTAAAAGTGTAAAACTTCAGAAAATTGTTTAGTCCTAATTGTCTTAAATTAAATTGATAATTGATAACCTTTCCAGAAAAAATCTCCCAGCTCAGGTGGATTAATTGGTGAATTCCATCAATATTTAAGGGAGAAATAATATTAACTTTAAGCAATATCTTTCAGAACATAGAGGACAAAACAGTGTTTTATCAAGCAGTGCAACTCTAATGCCAAAACAAATACTTACAAGAAAATTAGACCAATATCTCTCTTGAGCAAAGACAAATAATCCTTAACAAAATTTTAGCAAATTGAATCCAAAAATATATAAAAAAGAAACCATATCATGGTAATGCAGTGTTAGTTTAACTTTTGTATATCAATGTACTCACCACCATAATAGGATAAAAAAAGTAAATGATCATCTCAATAGGTGCATGAGTAATTATTTGATGAAAACCAGCATATATATTTTTAGGAGATACCAGGGATTGAACCCAGGACCTTGTTGATGGGAAGCAGGCACTCAACACTGAGCTACATTGGCTCCCCAAAGAGAGTTTTTTTTTTTTTTTCATTTGTTTGTTTTGTTTTCAGGTGGCACTTGTTATTGAATCTGGGACCTTGGACATGGGAAGCAGGTACTCGACCACTTGAATACATCCACTACCCATCAGCATCCGTTTGTAATAATAATTTTTAAAAAGATTCTTAGCAAAATAGGAACAGAAAGAAATTCCTTAAGCTCAAGAGTGGGTATTTATGAAAAAGCTACAGATAGCATGGTACTTAAGGATGAAATATTGAATGTTGTCTCCAAAGTTTTGGATCAATGAAAGGATGTTTGCTCCTCCCACTTTCCCCCAAGATTCTAATGGATATTCTCACCATGCAATAAAGAAAGGATAAAAAGTCATTAAGTTTGGAAAAGAAGTAAAACTATCTTTACTTCTAGATGACATGGTCATGTACAAAGAATACCCAAAGAGTCTATAAAAATTATTAGATCCAATGAGTAAATTCAGGATTCAAGGTCAATATATAAAAATTGATTATATGCTTTTTAAGAGAAACAGAAATTTGGAAGATGAAATTTAAAAATCCAAACTTTTTACAGTAACATCAAAACATATAACATACCAAAAATAAGTGTAATAAAAGACACAAAAATCCTCTGTACCAAAAGCTTCAAAATCCTTCTGACAAATATTAAAGAACTAAAATATGAAGTAATAGCCCATGGTCATAGGTTAGAAATAGCAATATTTTTAAAATGTTAATTTTTTCAAAAGTGATTTATTGATTCAACTCAAGTACAATAAAAATGGCAGCTGTCTGTTATGTAGAAATTGACAAACTAATACTAAAATGTACCTGAAAATGTGAAAAAACTGGAATAGGCAAAGCCACTTCAAAAAAGAATAACAGAGTATTTCTAATACCTGATTTTAATACTTATTCTAAAGTTCTTAAGAGAGCATGGAATTGTTGGGAGGATGGACAAATAGGTAAATGGTATGGTATAGACTTTTATACTATAGAGATTCCAGAATTTGATCCACATTAAAAATGTCAATAGAATATCCACAAAAGTGCCAATGCTATTTAATGGAACACAAAGTCTTTTCAACAAATGGTGCTGGATCAACAGATACAAGTAATGATAAAACAAATATTGAGTCAACACACAAAATTAACTCAAGACAGTTTGGTTACCTAAGCTCTGTGTTCTCAGAACAGACAAATGTTCAATCAAAAGAATGAAAAAAACATTAATCACATAAGAAAAACTTACTAAACCGGACTTCAAAAAAACTGAAAACATCTGTTCATCACAAAACACTGTTGAATAATGAAAAGGCAAGCAGACTGAAAAATTTTTTGCACTTCATATATCTGACAAAGGACTTGTATCTAGAGTGTACAAAGAACTACAATCAATAAAGAATACTTGAATGAAAACAAAACAAAACAAAACAATAAAATGGGCAAGATATATCAAAGATATTTAATAAGAGAGGAAATATGAATGTTCAATAAGCATATAAAAAGACTTTCAACATTGTTGGTCATTAGGGAAATGAAAACTAAAATCACAAGGTACCACTGTTCACCTGTTAGAGAGACTAAAATTATAAACAGTAAGTGCGATCTGTTTGGAAGGATGATGTGCAACTGGATAACTCATACTTTCTAGCATGAGTGTAAAATGCTATATAACCTTTGAGAATCTGTTAGTTTCTTATAAAATTAAATATACTCCTACTGTATGATTGACTAATTCCATTACAAGCATTTACTCCTTCAAAAGGCTTGAACAATAATATTCATTTCAGCCTTACACAGAATAGTAAAATATTGGAAAGAACCAAATATCTGTCAAGAGAAGAATGGATAGAAAAATTATGGTTTATTCATGCAATGGAATACTACTCAGCAATTGAAAAGGAAACTACTGATTCACACAACAACATAGATAAATCTCAGAAACATTATGTTGAGATAAACCATATATAAGATGCAAAATTCTGTATGTATCTGTTTAAATGAAATTCAAGAACAAGCATAATTAATTGATGGGGATGTAAATCAAAATAGTTTCTTTAAGTGGAGAACAGGTAAATAACCAGAAAGGTGCATGAGAAAACTATCAATGGTTATGGCATTGTAATATATCACAATTGGATTGTTGGTTACATGAGTGTATACATTTCTCACAACTCATTAATTTATATGTTTAATATATGTGATTGAACTTCGTTAAATGTTTAGATGTCAACAGTGAAATGTTGAAAGCATTCACATCAAACTGGAAATGATTTTTAATGAAACAAGAATTCATTTATCAACAATTCATTTGATATTATTCTTGAGCCTCAGACAGGTGAATAAGTTTAGAAGAAAATAACAAAACACATTGAAATAAATACACTCATTCTCACATTCTCAGATGACATGATTTTATACATAGACTATCCAAAAAGTTTTCAGGAAATCAGTAGAACAAATATAAATGATTTTAGCAACCGCAAATCAACTGTATCTCTACAGAGTAACAAAAATGTGTAATAAAACATGTCCAAAGGCTACTAATAACAATAACATTAAAAATATCAAATAGGGACTGGTGAAAATGATGGCAAAGGTATATTTTTTGGGCTGCATAAATGCATCCACAAAATTATAGAACAGCGAAGATAAAACCAAAACCCATAGATAAAATATATCAAAAAACTGTAACAATATATCACCACAAAACCCAAATATGAGTGTGGAATAAAGCATGCTCAAAGCTTCAAGACCTGCATAATGTCAACATCTGTGCAGGAGGAAGCACAGGGAGGCAGTGGGGCCTTTGACAGATGTGAGAATTCTACTGCACAATTCCAAAATTACCACCAGATATTAGAATTCCAAAATAACCTACAGATACTCATTCAAAAGCTCAGACAATTTGACAACAGCACCTCAAAGTAGGGAGGTTTGCATTTCCTCAGAAGGCAGTACAAGCTGTGCTTAGTAGGTCTGAAAGGGCAAAAGTAGTCTTAGTCCTATCAACTCTCAAAACTAACCCGCCAAATCCTCCCTGATGCCAAGGGATTACTATCAAGGACCAATTGGTAAGGCAACTAGAAAAAATATCTTGAATAAAGGGGGGAACTGGTAAAGACAAATGAGTTTATACGGTTGAGACTACAAAATGAGTCCGGAGGTCATCAGAGATGTCGCACTTATGCAAGTCTCAAAAGGATCTCAGGGACAGCCAAAGTAGATACAACCCCAGGTAGTGGTTCTCCTGAGGGCTATGAGGACACTAGGGTCCTGTGGTTATGGCAGATGGTTCTGGAGTTCAGTTCCTTGTCAGTGGGCCCTACTTTGGAATTTGTGCTCCTGAGTGTGATGGACCTGGATTCAGATGTGACTTCTCTACACATGCCTCTTCTGTCACTTTTACTGAACCTATGGTTGGCACTGAGGTTGGTGTATGCCCAGGAGACTTGAATCCCTGGACTGTTCATGTGTCAGCTGGGCTCTGAGCCTCACAGAGTTGTAACACCTACTCTCCAGGTCGTTGGACTTACCCAGGTCAGTTAACAAGGAGGTGAGGATGGTCAACCACCACACCAAGGAACTGAGAGAGTCTTCAACTCCAAGCAGGAGAATCTCATCCATCAGCCACGTGGGATCTAAGCCCCCTCTCAATTTAGAGGTGGAGTGGGCATCACCATTCCAAGGTCCTCAGGATGGAGGAATAAAATATGGATTAGAGTGGATTTACTGGTATTCTACTATAGAATTATTGTGACTAGCAATGGAAGATTTATATCATTGATGTGGAGACAGTGGCCACAGGAATTGCTGACGGCAGGGAGATGGAAAAAGAAGTGTGATACGAGGGCTTTTTTTGGGACTTGGGGTTGTCCTGAATTATATTGCAGGGACAGATGCAGGATATTATGTATCCTGCCATAACCCACTCAGTGGACTGGGAGGGAATGTAAACTACAACATAAACTATAATCCATGTAGCAGTGCTCCAAAATATATTCATGAGTTGCAACGAATGTACCAGACTAATGAAAGAAGTTGTTGATGTGGGAGGAGTGGGGGTGGGGAGTGGAGTATATGGGAACCTCATATATTTTTTAAGGTAACACTTTGTGTGATCTATGTATCTTTTTAAAATAAGATAATAAAAAACATTTTTAAAATAAAATTTTAAAAAAACTAACCAAAGTTCCTGTTCAGAATAAAGCCTTATCCTGAGGAGAAGCCACTAAGAGTAGAATTCAAATTGAGCAGAAAGAGTTACAAAGACAAAGGAAAGTCCAGATAAAAGGGGAAAGAGGGAAACATAGTGTATCTTATATATTATAGTATGCCCACTTCACTTTTGAGAACTTCACCACAACAAAAGAACACTAGAAGAAGAAAGTTAGAAACACTGTCTAAAATCACAACTTCCCTCTAAAAATTTAGGAAAACTAATTCTGTGCGAAAATGAGCAACAGAAAAGTTTTGGAGTCTAACCTCTCTAAAAAGAAAAAAAAAAGACAGGAGTAAACAACTTTCTGGATGTTAGCATAATAACACTTTGAAAGACATTCCTGAAGGCAGCGAGGGGTTTCTAATCTTATATTTCAAAATGACCTTAAAGACTTCTAGGAAGTTTATACAAGATATGAAATCACATAAATCAAAATTAGAAAACTTTTTAAATGAGGTGGTAGAACTGATGAATTAGTTAGATAGAAACAAAAAATATTTTCAGAAATTAAAACTAAACTAAAAGAATAATAGAGGAAATACACATGGATAATGCATTAAAAGAAAGAAAATATAGCGAAGATCAATTTAAGAATTTTAAATTTTGATAAAAGAACTTGAGAAAATATGACAGAATAATGAATAATCAAAGAAAATTCAACATCTACAACGGGAATTTCAAAGCAATTGGACGGCATTAAAATTGAGAACTTCTATTTACCAAAGGATACCATTAAGAGTGAAAAGGAAAGCCATAGAGTGAGTGGAAGATATTTGAAACACACAAAACATAAAGCACTTCTATTCAGTAAAGCAGGTATCCTACAATTAAATAAGAAAGAGACAAGTAATTTTTAAAAAATTGATCAAAAGACCCTTAATGAGCATTTCCCAAAAAGGGCATATAAAATGCTCTTAAACATGAAATCTGCTCAATATCAGTAGGCTTCAAAATAGAACCAAGATTAGAGAACATTACTTACCCCCTGTATGGCTAAGATGAAACAGACAAGTCACAAATACAGTTGATGAGGTAAAACAAAAGGAACTCTCATATACTAATAATAGGAGTGCTTTTTTTAAAGCATTTTTTTCAATTTTATTGATACATATTAATAAAGAATATATCCATCCAAAGAGTACAATTGATGGTATTTGGTGTCATCATATGTTTGTGCATTCATCACCCAATCACTCCCAGAGCATTTCCATTATTCCAATAATAATAATAAACAAAAAACAAACAAAACTCATCACCTCTCAATCTCTCTATGCCTCGCCTGGCATACATAGCTGCTTTCTTTTTCGTTCTCTCTAGTATATTGTACTTATATTTTGTAAAAACAGTCTTACATATGCAAAATCACCCATATTCTTGTTTTACATAACGTTTTACTATCTTGTACAGCCCCTGTTACAGTTACGTGACTTTGGACTTTCCTTTTCAACCACTGTCATACCCATACAATAGCACTGCTATTTACAAGCACCATGATATGCTTTAAACATTTCTATTCATTTCCAAAGATTTATGAACAACCTTTTTAAACAATTCTGCACAGATTAACTCTCAGCTTTTCATTCTCTACCTTCCTTCTATTTTCTGGTGACCTATATTCTAATTATTAACTCCATGGGTTTACACAGTATGTTTAGTTCATAATAGCACAATCATACAATATTTGTCCTTTAGTGTCAGGCTCGCTTAATTCAACAAAATGTCCTCCAGGTTCATCCATGTTGTCATATGCTACACAACCTTCATTTCTTCTTACTGCTGCATAATATTCAATTGTGCGTATATACCATAATTTGTTTATCCGTTCATCAGTTGATGGACACATGGGTTGTTTCCAACTTTTGGCTATCATGAACACTGGTGTGCAGATGTGTGTTCATGTCTCTGCTCTCATTTAATCTGAGTATATACCTTGCAATGGTGTTGCCAGATCCATGGCAAGTCAATATTCAACTCTCTTAGGAATGGCCAAACAGAATGGCTGTACCATTCTACATTCCCATCAACAGTGACTAAGTGTTTCTGTCTCTCCACATGCTCTCCAACATTTACAATTTTATGACTTTTTAATAGCTGCCGGTCTAACTGGTGTGAAATTATATCTCATTTTAATTTTGATTTGCATTTCCCTAATTGCTAGTGATGTTGAACATTTTTTCATGTATTTCTTTGCCATTCATATTTCTTCTTAGGACAGTTGTCTTTTAAAGTCTTTTGCCCATGTTTTAATTGGGTAGTTTGTCTTTTTATTGTTGAATTGTGTGATCTCTTTGTATCTCATGGATTGAGAGCTATAAATTTCCCTTTTTAGCACTGCCTTTGCAGTTTCCCATAGATTTTGATATGTTGTGTTCTCGTTTTCATTCATCTCAACATATTTGCTAAATTCTCTTGCAATTTCTTCTTTGACCCACTGATAATTTAAGAATGTATTGTTTAAACTCCATATATTTATGATTTTCCCTTTTTCCATCCATTGTTGATTTTCAGCTTCATTCCATTATGATCAGAGAAAGTGTTTTGTATAATTTAAATCTTTTTCAATTTATTGAGTCTTGTCTTGTGACCCAACATATGGTCTATCTTGGAGAAGGATCCACGAGCACCTGACAAGAAAATATATCCTGCTGTTTCAGGGCACAATGATCTATAAATGTGTTAGGTCTAAATCATTTATTATATTGTTCAAGCTTTTTGTTTATTTACCCTCTGTCCAGATGTTCTATCCAGTACTGAGAGTGATGTATTGCAGTCTCCAACTATTACTGTAGAGTCATCTATTTCTCCCTTCAGTTTTGCCAGTGTGTGCCTCATTTATTTTGGGGCATTCAGGCTAGGTGCATAAATATTTAGTATGGTCATTGCTTCTTTGTGAACTGTCCCTTTTATTAATATAGAATGACCTTCTTCATCCCTTATAACAGTTTTGCATTTGAAATCAATTTTGTCTGATATTAGTATTACTACTCCAGCTCATTTTTGGTTACTATTTGCATGGAGTACCTTTTCCCAACCTTTCACTTTTAATCTGGTTGTGTTCTTACATCTGAAGTGGGTCTCTTGTAGTCAGCATATAGACAGTTCATATTTTTTATCCATTCTATCAGCCTATGTCTTTTGATTGGGCAGTTCAATCCATTAATATTCAATGTTATTACTGTAAAGGCATTACTTACTTCATCTATTTTGTACTTCTTCTCTCTGTTGTCATACTGTTCTATTGTCTTCTTCTTATCCTTTAGTTTACCATTCCTAATAAACTTCATTTCGAAACTCTTCTCCAAATCTCTCACCCTTGTTTTTTCCTTCAGGCTGCAGTACCCTCATTACTATCTCTTGGAACATACTGTATTAGTTTTTGTCTGTGAAGACTTCGAACTCACTTTCATTTTTTAATGACAGCTTTGCTGAATACAAAATTCTTGACTGGTGGCTTTTCTTTTTCAGTACCTTAATTACATCATACCACTTTCTTCTCTCCTCCATGGTTTCTGATGAGAGATAGGCACTTAATCTTATGGAGTTTCCCTTGTATGTGATGCTTTGCTTTTCTCTTTCTGCTTTCAGAATCCTCTTTATCTCTGATATTTGTTATTATGAAGAACAGGTGGCTCAGGGTTGTTCTATTTGGATTTATTCTGTTTGGGGTGCAGTGTACTTCTTGGATATTGATATTTATGTCTTTCATAGGGGTTGGGAAGTTTTTGTCATTATTTCCTTAAATATTCTTTCTGTCCCTTTTCCATACTCTTCTTCTGGGACACCAATAACACAAATGTTAGTTTGTTTCATGTTGTCACTCAATTCCCTGAGACTTTCCATTTTTTCCATTCTCTTCTCTTTTCTGTCCTGTCTTTTCCAGTTCAGATGTTCTGTCTTCAAAATCACTAATTCTGTCTTCAAGCAATTCAAATCTGATTTTATGTGCCTTTAATGTATTTTTAATTTAATCCATTGTGTCTTTCATTCCCATTAGGTCTATTACTTTTCTTTGCAGGCTTTCAAATTGCTCTTTATCCTCTCCCAGTGTCTTATTAATATCCTTTATTTCTTTATTCATATTTCCTTTATTTTTTGTCTTTATTTATTTATTTTTAATATTACATTAAAAAAATATGAGGTCCCCATATACCTTCCATTCCCCTTACCCGACTCCTCCCCCAATAGCAACAATCTCCTCCATCATCATGAGACATTCATTGCATTTGGTGACTACATCTCTGAGCACTGTTGCACCTCATGGTCAATGGTCCACATCACAGCCCCACTCTCCCACATTCCACCCAGTGGGCCATGGGAGGACATACAATGTCCGGTAACTGTCCCTGCAGCATCACCCAGGACAACTCCAAGTCCCGAAAACACCTCCACATCTCATCTTTTCCTCCCATTTCCCACACCCCGCAGCCACCATGGCCACTTTCTCCACATCAATGCCACATTTTCTTTGATTACTAATCACAATAGTTCATGAATAGAATATCACTAAGTCCACTCTAATCCATATTCTATTCCTCCATCCTGTGGACTTTGGAATGGTTGTGTCCACTCCACATCTAGATCAAGAGGGGGCTTAGATTCCACATGGATGCTGGATGCAGTCCTCCTGCTTTCAGTTGTAGGCACTCTTGGCTCCATGGTGTGGTGGTTGACCTTCTTCAACTCCACGTTAGCTGAGTGGGGTAAGTCCAAAAAACCAGAGTGTATGAGCTGAAGACTGTTGAGGCTCAGGGCCTGGCTATCATATGGTCAGTCCAGAGATTCAGGCCCCCTGGCTATATATTAAACCCCAGTACCAACTACAGTTCTGGTAAAAGTAACAGGAGAGGCTTGTGAAAAAGGATCACATCTGAGTCCAGCTCCATCACACAGAAACACAAACTCCAAAGAAGGGCCAACTGACATGGCACTGAACTCCATCTGCCATGACCATAGAACCTGTGGATCTCTGTAGCCCTCAGAAGAACCAATACCCGGGGTTGTAGCTACTTTATCTGTCTCTGGGACTCTGCTGAGGTGTGCATAAGGGCAACCCCTCTGATAACCTCCTGGCTCTTTTTGGAGACTCATAGCCATATAAACTCATTTGTCCTTTCCATTTCCCCCTTGATTCAGATCAAAAAGCATTATAGGTAGACTGAGATATTCTGCTGGTCCTAGTTGACCCTTTTATTCAAGGTCATTTTCTAGTTACATCATCACCTGGTACTTGGTAGTAATCCCTTGGTGCCAGGGAGGCTCATCCCTGGGAGTAATGTCCCTGCTGGGGGCAAGGCAATGCATTTACATGCTGAGTTTGGCTACGAGACTGGCCACATTTGAGCAACACAGAGGCTCTCAGGAGGGAACTCTTAGGCACCCTGCAGCTCTAGGCCTTGTTCTTATTTCAGGTGCACAGGCTCACAAGCATAGTCATTAGTATCAAGCGCTCATTGTTGGACCTTCATTCTTTTTTGGTCTTTGCCGTTGCACTTGGGGGATTGTTGCTGTTCCTTTAGGGACTGTGATAGAGCTCCCCTGGCTAGGAACTCAGCACTCCCTCAGTTGTTGCTTTTAACTGTATCCACTATGAAAATATCCAAACATTTTTATGTACCCTGGATATATGCCCTGGAGAACTTCCTGCCAACCATATGTCCCCTGTCAATAACATCCCACACCAGTATTCCTCTGCTGCCATTGTGAACCTCTCTGAGATCCAAAACTTCCTGAAAAGTGAAGCCCAATATATTGCCAGGTTCCATTAATAGTAAAATGGAATATAGCAATGAGTTTAAAGGTTAGATATAGAATACATATTAATTTGGAAAAATTATGGGAAAAATAAATTGGGGTATCAAAAAATTTAAAAATGCAAAAGTTTTCTTTTTGATGTTTTGCCTTCCGTCACTGCAATAAGTGTTGCCCTGTATGCAAATTGGCAAGGCAACTACTTCCAATTTTTCCAGTGTCTACGTCCTATCTTTTTCTTTTCTTTTTTCTAATTATTAAGCTTATCTTCACAAGAGTTTTAGATCACAGTAATTCATATATACAATATACAGTACTCCCACATATCCAATATATCCAACATAAAACCTTTTCCCTTCCACACCAATAATCTTTTTACATATTCATACTATATTTACTGATACTGATGTACAGATATTGAGACAACAGCTTTCAAATGAGGTAACATTTGTGTTTACATTGTTATTTATATTTTAGACTATACAATTTTCTAAATTTTTAGTTATCTTATCTTTTACATTATGATTTACATTTTAGCCTATCAGCCCCTATATATTTTTGGTGTAATTTTACATGTCTTATACCCATTCTTGCGCACTCTTGTGGAACACTTCTATTGCCCACACAGTTACATTGGTTCCATCTATTCAATATCTCTTTCCCCCTCCCCTTAGGGCCCACAGTGACAGTCAATCTTCATTGTTTGAAGGGCCATGTTCAGAGATACTTGCAAAAGTGTTGAAGGCATGACATGCTCAACTGCCCTAATGCACTGGGAGCCACCATTTCTCTCAAGAGATACAATTCCCTCTATTTGAGGGCATCAGTCCTCCCCAGGATGTGGGTATACCTTCACTCTCATTATAGGGATCTCTATCCAATGATATAACCCACTATGGCAAAATAAGCATCCACATATTCCCTAGGAGCCTGTCCTGCATGAGATTATCCCCTTTAAGCATCTTAAACAGGTAATTTTCCTTATTATATTTTTGAAAAGGTTTTCTCAGCATTGTACTCTGAACCAAACACCTGACAATCTCCTATGTTCGTATGTTGCCCCACCCTCCCCCCCCCAATTTCTTGGGCAATATTACCCATTCTCCCATCCCTAGCCTCCCTCAAGCCTGCAAAGCCCCACCCAAACGTAACTCTATGCTCCCATTTTATCCCTTCCTTGTACTTACCTCCAGCTTATCATAGATTTCACCCATGTAGGTGTCAGCTTACATCCTTCCTCTACCCCCCAATTTCCTGTAAGCCTATCATCCAGTCTCTAGCTCTCTGAGGCAGCTTGGTTTACTTATTTCATATCATAAGGTCATGTAGTATTTGTCCTTCAATGCCTGGGTTGCTTCACTCAACACAAGGTTCTCAAGATTCATCCATGTTATCACGTGTGTTTGTAATGTATTTGTTCTTAAAGCCGAGTAGTATTCTATTGTATGTATATACCACATTTTATTAATCCATTCATCTGTTGATGGGCATTTGGGTTGATTCCAACTTTTGGTAATAGTGAACAATGCTGCTATGAACATTGGTGTGCATATATCAGTTTGTGTCCTCGTTTTCAGTTCTACTGGGTATATACCCAGCAGTGGAATAGCTGGGTCATAGGGCAAATCTATGGCTAGTTTTTTGAGAAACTGCCAAACTGTCCTCCAGAATGGTTGGATCCTTCTGCATTCCCACCAGCAGTGGATGAGTGTTCCCATTCCTCCACATCCTCTCCAGCATTTGTAGTCTTCTGTTTTGTTCATAGCTGCCAATCTTATAAGAGTAAGATGGTATCTCATTGTAGTTTTGATTTGCATTTCCCTGATAGATAGAAATTTGGAGCATTTTTTCATGTGTTTTTTAGCCATTTGTATTTCTTCTTTGGAGAAGTGTCTGCTTAAATCTTTTTCCCATTTTTTAAATGGGTTGTTTATCTTTTTATTTTTGAGATTTAGGAGTTCTTTATATATGCAGGTTATAAGTCTCCTATCCAATATATGGTTACCAAATATTTTCTCCCATTGTGTAGGCTTTCTTTTCACTTTCTTGACAAACTCCTTCGAGGTGCAGAAGGCTTTAATTTGGAGGAAGTCCCATTTATCTATTTGGTCTTTTGCTGCTTGTGCTTTTGGTGTGAAGTTCATGAAGCCATTTCCTATTACAAGGTCTTGTATATGCTTCCCTACACTGCTTTCCAAAGTCTTTATGGTCTTGGTTCTTATATTTAGGTCTTTGATCCATCTTGAGTTGATTTTTGTATAAGGTGTGAGATGGTAATCCTCTTTCATTCTTTTACATATGGATATCCAGTTCTCCAGGCACCATTTGTTAAATAGGCCATTCTCTCCCAGTTGAGAGGGTTTGGTGGCTTTATCGAATATTATATGACTATATATATGAGGATCTAGATCAGAACTCTCAATTCAGTTCCATTGCTCTGTGTGTCTCTCCTTGTGCCAATACCATGCTGTTTTCACTACTGTAGCTTTGTAGTATGTTTTGAAGTCAGGTAGTGTGATTCCTCCAATTTTGTTTTTCTTTTTCAATATGTCTTTAGCTATTCAGGGCCTCTTTCCTTTCCAAATAAATTACATAGCTAGTTTCTCTAGTTCCTTAAAGAATGCTGTGTTGATTTTTATTGGGATTGCATTGAATGTGTAGATCAGTTTTGGTACGTTAGGCATCTTAATAATATTTAGTCTTCCTATCCATCAACAGGGAATATTCTTCCATTTATTTAGGTCTTCTTTGATTTCCTTGAACAGTCTTGTGTAGTTCTCTGTGTATAAGTTTTTTACATCTGTAGTTAAATTTATTCCTGGGTATTTGATTTTTTTATTGACTATTGTAAATGGTATTTGTTTCTTAATTTCCTCCTGAGCTTGCTCATTATTGGTGTACAGAATGCTACTGATTTTTTCACATTGATCTTAGAACCCGTGACTTTGCTAAACTCATTTATGAGTTCTAGAAGCTTTGTTGTAGACCTCTCAGTGTTTTCTATGTATAGGATCATGTCATCTGCAAATAATGAAATTTTGACTTCTTCCTTTACAATTTGTATGCCTTTTATATCTGGTTCTTGCCTCAGTGCTCGAGCAAGTACTTCTAAGACAATGTTAAATAGAAGAGGTAGGAGTGGGCATCCTTGTCTTGTTCCTGATCTTAGAGGGAAGGATTTTAGGATTTCACCATTGTAAATGATGTTGGCTGTGGGTTTTTCATATATACTCTTTATCATGTTCAAAAAATTTCCTTGTATTCCAATCTTTTGCAGTGTTTTTATCAAGAAAGGGTGCTGTATTTTGTCAAATGCTTTTTCTGCATCTATAGATATAATCATGTGATTTTTTTCCTTCAATCTGTTTATATGGTGTATTACATTGATTGATTTTCTTATGTTGAACCATCCTTGCATACCTGGAATGAATCCCACTTGGTCCTGGTGTATAATTCATTTAATGTGTTGTTGAATATGGTTAGCAAGTATTTTGTTGAGGATTTTTGCATCTAGGTTCATTAGAGATAAGGGTCTGTAATTTTCCTTTCTCGTGGTGTCTTTGTTTGGCTTTGGTACTAGGGTAATGTTGGCATCATAGAATGAGTTAGGTAATGTTCCTTCTGTTTCAATTTTTTGGAAGAGTTTCAGCAGGATTGGTGTTAGTTCTTTCTGGAATGTTTTGTAGAATTCACCTGTGAAGCCATCTGGCTCTGGGCTCTTCTTAGATGGGAGGTTTTTAATGACTGATTCTATCTCTTTACTTGTGATTGGCTTGTTGCGATCATCAAATTCTTCTTTCGCCAATATAGGCTGCTTATGTGTTTCTAGGAATTTGTCCATTTCCTCTGAATTGTCATTTTTGTTGGAATATAGTTTTTCAAAGTATCCTCTTATGATAGTCTTTATTTCTGTGGGGTCAGTGGTGATATCTCCTTTCTCATTTCTTATTTTGTGTATTTGCATCTTCTCTCTTTTTTTCTTTGTTAATCTAGCTAAGGGTTTGTCAATTTTATTGATCTTCTCAAAGAACCACCTCTTGGTTTTGTTTATCTTTTCAAGTGCTTTCTTATTTTCTATTTCATTTAGTTCTGCTCTTATCTTTGTTATTTCTTTCTTTCTTTCTTCTTCCTGTGGGGTTACTTTGTTGTTTTTTTACTAATTCCTCCAAATGTGCAGTTAGTTCTTCAATTTTTTCTCTTTCTTCTTTTTTGATGTATGAATTTATGGCTATAAATTTCCCTCTCAGTACTGCTTTTGCTGCATCCCATAAGTTTTGGTATGTTGTGTTATCATTTTCATTAGTTTCAAGGTAGTTATTAATTTCTTTTGAGATTTCCTCTTTGATCCACTGTTTTTCTAAGAGTGTGCTGTTCAATTTCCATATCTTGGTGTGAAATCTGGCCCTCTGGCCCTTGTAGATTTCCAGCTTCACCCCTCTGTGGTCATAGATATTATTTTGTATGATTTCAATCTTTCTGAATTCATTGAGCCTTTCTTTGTGGAATAGCATATGGTCTACCTTGGAGAATGATCCATGTGCACTTGAGAAAAATGTATATCCTGCTGTATTTGGGTGTAATGATCTGTATATGTCTATTAGATCCAGCTCCTCTAATATACTGTTCAAAGTTTTTGTTTCTTTATTGATTCTCTTTTTGAGATGTTCTGTCCAAAGTTGATAGTGGTGTACTAAAATCTCCCCCTATAATTGTAGAGGCATCTATTCTTTCACTTAGTTTTTCCAGTGTTTGCCTCACGTATTTGGAGGTACCCTTGTTAGGAGCATAAATATTTACAATTGTTCGTTCTTCTTGAGAGATTGTCCCTTTCACTAATATGTAGTATCCTTCTTTGCCTCTCACAATTGTTTTGCATTTAAAGTCTATTTTGTCTGGTATTAATATAGCTACTCCTGTCTTTTTTTTTTTTGATTATTGTTTTGCTTGTAAGATTGTTTTCCAACCATTCACTTTCAACCTCCATGAATCCCTGGGTCTAAGATGTGTTTCTTGTAGATGGCTTATAGATGGGTCATATTTCCTTATCCAATCTCCCAGTCTGAATCTTTTGATAGGTGAGTTTAATCCATTGACATTCAGTATCATTACTTTCAAGGAATTATTTATGTTAGCCATATTTTGTTTGGACTTGTGTTTGTCATATTTTGTTTGTTTTTTTCCTTCTCTTTTTGTCTTTTTTGTTGCTCTTTCACTCTCCTCCAACTCTGCCTCTCCTGTTTTTTCCTCTCTTCCTGAGAACTCCCTTTAGTTTTTCTTGAAGGGCAGGGTTCTTGTTGGCATAGTCTTTCAATTTCTGTTTATCTGTGAATATTTTGAACACTCCATCATTTTTGAATGCTAGTTTAGCTGGGTAGAGTATTCTTGGTTGGAAATTTTTTTCTTTTAGTACCTTGACTATGTCATACCACTGCCTTCTTGCCTCCATGGTTTCAGATGAGAAATCAGCACTTAATCTTATGGAGCCTCCCTTGTATGTGATGGTTTTCTTTTCTCTTGCTGCTTTTAGAATTTTCTCTTTGTCTTGAGCATTGGATAATTTGAAAAGTATATGTCTTGGGGTTAGCCCTTTGGGATTTATGATGTTTGGGGTGCATTGTGCTTCCTGGACATGTACATCCATCTCTCTCAGTAGATTTGGGAAGTTTTCAGCCATTATTTCTTCCAACACCCCTTCTGTCCCTTTTCCCTTCTCTTCTCCTTCTGAGATGCCTATAATATTTATGTTTGTGCATTTTGCATTGTCATTCAGGTCCCTAAGTCCTAGCTGGATTTTTTCTATCTTTTTATCGATAAATTCTACTATCTGTTTGATTTCTGATGTACTGTCTTCCACGTCACTAATTCTCTCCTCTGCCTCTTCTAATCTGCTGCTATTTGCTGAGAGTGTATTTTTGATTTCTTGAACCGTGGTGTTCATCCCCACCATATCTGTTATCTTTTTGTGTATGTCTGCAATTTCCTCTTCAAGTGTTTTCTTCATATATGTTAAATTCTTCCTTTGCTTCATTAAATTGGTCTCTAATATATGTTTTGAGATCTTTAATTACTTGTCCAATGTTTTGCTCCTCTTCCTGGTTTTTAGTTTGTTCATTGGATTCAGCCATGTTTTCCTGATTATTGGTTTGGTTTGTATTTTTTTGTTGCTGTCTGTCATCATTTTATCTTGATGGGTTTAATCAGTTCCTTATCTTCTTTGTCTAATCTTGGGGATTAATTAGTTGTTGTTCTTATGTAAGTGTTATGTCTTCTCTTAGTCACTTTGTTCTTCTTACTCTATTTTCTTGTTGCTGGCTAAGTTCACTTTGAAGGAAAATATTAGGGCCAGGGAAAGCAAAATGGGTAAGAAAAGAAATTGTATAAAGTAGTATTGGTAATAAATGTAAACAGAACAACAATGTGAGATCTGGGAGAATGGATATTAGACTCATGTAAGTTGTGTAGAGTTATAGCAGTAAGTAGAGTACCTATAATGAGACAGTCAATTAAATATGGGGAGGAATATAGTATGAATTAAAAAGCCAGTGTTTTCATGAGAGAGGGAAAGAGAAAAGAAAGACAATAATATCAAGAGTGGATAAAAGACAGAACACTGAACAAAAGTATTAGAAATTAAATGTCAGACAATTTTGGGGCCCAAGAAAGGGATGTGGAATGTAAGAGAAACAGTAGATGATGGAGAATAGCAAGATGAGGGGGAAAGGGGATAGTGTAGGTGGTCAAATCAATTCACACAGAAAAGAGGAAACAGAGGATGAGGAAGCACAGCAAATGTGAAGCGCTCCCTGCAGCACCTATTATATAAATAGAATAGAATAAAATAAGAAGAAAAAGAGAGAAAAGAAAAAAAAAAGAGAAGAAAAAAAGGGGGTGGGCAAAGAAAAGGGAGGGAAACAAGCAAGAAAAGGAGGGAAAAAAACTAAATAAAGGAAAAAGGACCTTGCGGGATAAAATGGGAGAAAAGACCAGGAGACAATGCAATATTAGCAACCAATATAAAAACAAAAAACAAACAAACAAAAAAAAACCACAAATGCCAGGGACTAGGGTAATCAAGGACCTCAGATGGACCTCAGGGCACAGTGGATTCAGGGATGGGAAGTCTGTGATATTGTAGACTCAAGGTGTATGAGTCTCTAGAGCATGGGCCACCAGGTTTTAGGGGACACAGACCTGAGAACCACGCATCTGGTTAACAGGGGGCCTGGGAGCCCTGCAGCACAACACAACCTTCAGGGATCCCTGCAGCTGGGCACCAGCCCTAGGGGGAGAAGTCCAGCCCACAATCTCTGACCTCCATGTCAGAAACCCAAAATTCCACCTCTCACAAGAATCTCTTCTGTCACTGTCTCCCCAAATCTACATCCAGACACCTCTTGCCCTGCAAGCCCCTGAAACAGCCTGCTGGGGATGCCGCTGCACTACGAAGAGTGCAGGGACCGCTGCAGATGGGCTGCCAGCCTTAGGGGGAAGGCTTATGCCTAGAACTTCTGACCTCCATGTAAGAAACTGAAATTTCCACCTCTTGCAAGAATCTCTTCTGTCACTGTCTCACCAAATTGACATCCAGACACTTCCTTCCCTGCAAGCCCCTGAAACAGCCTGCTCAGGGTTTGGGAACACCCCACACAACAAATTTCCCAAGGATCGCTGTGGCCTGGCCACCAGCCTTAGGGGGAGGGGCTCTACCCAGAACCTCTGACCTCCGAGTCAGAAACCAAAATTCCACCTCTTGCAAGAATCTCCTCTGTCACTGTCTCACCAAATCGACTTCCAGACACCTCCCGCCCTGCAAGTCCCTGAAACAGCCTGCTCAAGCTTGGGAACTCCCCAGCACAGTAAAGCCTTTAGGAGTCACGGCCACTGGGCTGCCGGCCCCAGGGGGGAGGGTCCCGTTCACAACCCCGACCTCTGTGCAAGAGACCCAAAATTCTATCTCTTACAAGAATCTCCTCTGTCACCGTCCCACCAAATCGACGTACAGACACCTCCTGCCCTGCAAACACCCAAAACAGCCCGGTCCAGCAGGACTCCAACCTTACTCAGCCACTTCTTTGCAGGAGAGATAATAAGTTGCACTCACTCAGATGCCATCTTGCCCCGCCTCCACCTTCATATTTCCTTTAAATTCTTTGAAGTAATTTAGAAGAGCTGTGTGATTGTCACTGATTAATTGTCTTAAATCCTGTATCCCTTCAGAATATTTGGTTTGTTTTTTGGACCAGGCCATCTCTTTTATTTCCTAGTGTGGCTTGTAATCTTTTGCTGATATCTAGGTATCTGAATATGTTGGTGAATTTACTGAGATGGCCAATTTCTCTCTCTTGCTTAATTTTTTCCCACAGTGCTTCTTTGATATTTGGTTCAACTTCTGTCTTTAAAATTGTATGGCTTAAGTTTTCAAAACTGGGCCAGGGACTCACTAGTGAGGTGCACATTTTCTCTTAGGGCATTGCATACAGAGAACTCCAAGACCACTGTTTGTCCATGCAATTTCCAGTCCTGCCAGCAGATGGCACTTGTCAGCACAGCTTTCCATGGAGGTGTTTCATTCTTGGCTTTCCTGTGTTCTTGTGTTGAATCTCCAGATCAGAGATTCAAAGGGCTCTGTTGGCGGAATTCACTAAGAAGAGCACCCTGACCTCCCCTCCCCCTTTTCCCTTGAAACAGCTGACAGGGAGGAAGATGTCTGTTGCCCTCTCAATTGGCTGCAGTGAGCCAGATGTTTTATGCCAGTTTTATATCTTGGGGGTGGGGGCTTGGTAACTCAGGTAATTTAGGCTTCTTCATCTCTCTGTTCTTCACCCTCCTGGGATTTGTGTAGCACTGTCCTGATCTGCTGACCTCCAAAGCAGGTCCTTCAGACAGCTTTTGGCTCTTCCTCCATTGTTTTTGTGAGTGCATTCAGCTCTGCCTGTTAGTCCATTGCCATCTTCCCATAGTCCTCCAATAGCAGTGCTTTTAATGTAAACAGAATGTGTAACTGATCAGCAGTATTTATTAAAACTGGCCATATGTTTATCTTATGACCTTCAATTTCCTTCCTAGGTACACCCAAAAGAAATGTTGTCATGCTGTCATGAACATTATTTCCTATGATATCATAGGAAATAATGTTCATGACAGCATGATTAGTAATAGCTTCAAACTAGAAACAACTCTAGTTGACTGAATGATCTGTGATATATTCATATGATGAACTACTATACAGCCATAGAAGTAAGTAAACTATATTCAGCAACATGGATGAATCTAGCAAACAAGGTTAAGCAAAGGAAGCAAGATACAACATCATATATTCTGCAATTACTTCCATATAAAGTTTTTTTAAAGGTTTATTTTACAATGGATACTCTTCCCTTCCCCTTAGCAGGGCCATAAAGGGACATTTTTTGGATCTTTACCATGAAAATCTGGTGGGGTTCCTGCAAGAAAAGCCCAAGAAAGTGTGAGGTTCCCCCCACATGAACATGGTCCCCAGGAGTTGTTTGTTCTCAAACTAGCCCTCACTCAGTCTTCAACAGTTCATCAACATGAGCGTTTAATTATTTCTACCCATTTATGGCTCCCACAACATCTAGTTCAGGTGAGCAGATCTCATCTGTGACTTTCTGGTGCATCCGAGTCTCCCAATTTTAGAGTGGAGGAATGCCCTACTACCTTAGTTCTCTGATGGGTCCAAGAAATTCATTGATTTTCAGTTTTTCCAGTTTTTATTAATCTTAGGATGGGGATGAGGACTTAGCTGACACTAGAAATCTCAAGAAAATGACATAGAAAAACATCCAAAATAAATCCAAAGCAAGCACAAGGAAGGCAATATTAAAGAGAAGAGCAGAAAATAATGAAGTAGACAACAAACATCTACTAATGCAAATCAACATGAGAAAAAGTTGGCTCATTGAAGATTTATAAACATCTAAGAAGGCTAATTTAAAAAGAGAGAAGGCACATATATAAGACTATTAGAACTGAAAAAGGTGGCATCACTTATAAATTAAAAGTAAGAAAAACTAACATATTATAGGCAATTCTATGTCAATAAATACGAAAATTTAGATGATTTGGATAAGTTGCTAGTCACTGCAACTTACCAAACCTGACAGAAAAAGAAATAGATATCTAAATAGACCTATAATGCTCAAATATTTGCAATTGCAATGATGCAAAGTAATTTTAAAGAAATTAACTCATTCATTTAAAACCTTGTCACAAAGAAAACTCCAAACTCTGATGGATACATAAACAAGTTCTATCTTTTAGAAAAAGGAAATACAAAATATACAAAATAAGAAATGACTCCAATATTCTACAGACATTTCCAATATAATGCAATTGTCAGAGGAAGAATGCATGTGTGATGTTGGGCCATTGGGATGGTTTGTATTGGACATTTGCCAGTGATTTCTGATTGTTGAGCAAATAAACCCTATTTTAAGAAATCTATAACACATGTGTCTTTTATAACAGGCAAAGACTTTATACACCTATAGAAACCAAGGGCACCAGATATTTCCTTCTTTAGCTGGGATTTTGAGTGTAGAGGAAGAAACAAAAAGATGCTAGAAAGTCAGAGGTAATTCAAGTTCGAGGGTTCAAGGTGCTCCTACGGCAGTGCATGGGCTTAACTTCCGCAAAGGGACCGAAACAGACTGTTCCTGAACCTTATAGATGCTCCCCAGACTCACTGGACTCTTTCCCATTATCTGAGCCAAGGTCTTCATCTTTCTTATCAAATTTGTGAGCTACATAATGGCATTATAATGATTCCATTCTGATTAGTTTAGTCAGAGTTCACAGGAACAACCCTAGCGCATTTCCTTACTTCCCTGAGGTGGTATTGCTCAAAAAGTACTAAGTCCTTCCACAACCCTCTTATGAGGCATTGCAGTACCCTCTAAATCCCCTCATTTATTAGAGACAGTATCTGCCATTCCCAGAGTAGGGTCCTGGCCTTCAGAGAAGACATCCATTTCTTATCTCAACACATTTACCTTCTGCAGTAGCAGAATTTATGCTCCCCAGTTTAGACCTGTTCTTTATTTTGATCCACATTCCTGTGGGTGCAAAACCACTGTAAATAGGACCTCTTGAAGATGTTATTATAGTTAAGTTGTGACCCAACTCAATGAGGTTGGGTCTTATTCTGGATTACTGGAATCCTTTATAAGCTGAAGAAATTCAGGCATAGTCAGAGAAACCCAGGGAGAGGAGCCAGAAACCAGAAGTCAAAGGAACCCAGAAGTCAACAGAACCCAGAAGAGAAAGGAGAGGACATCACTATGTGACAGAAATGTCACCTAACCCAAGGATTGCCAGTCAGCCCAAATACTGCTGATGCCAGGAGGAAGCAAGACTTCTAGCCAATGCCCTGGCTCTGAAACAGAGCCAATAAATTCCTACTGGTTAAGGCAAACCCAGTTAATGGTATTTAGCAGCCTAGCAAAACTAAGACAGCTCCATTATTTTCTGCCACTTTAAGCCTTTCCACTGAGCTCTCATTTGGGATAACTGTGAAGATTTATGTTACCTAATCCATTGCTGCTGGGAGTACAGCCATCAAGATGTAAATCTTTTCCATCCCAAATGGCAAGTACTCCCTCAATAGAGAGTATCACATTTTAAAGCCTGGTTATGTAATGGAGCATCTATTTCTGTTTCACAGCCCTGATTAATTTTAAATGCAAACATTACAGTTTTCTAGGACTGCTGTCCATTTCTATCTATTCATGTCCAGTTTAGGACTGTTAAGGACATTAGGGAGGGATTTGATGTGGCTCTGCACTATAAAGTATACTGCAATACACATAAATATTACATTTCACTCTGGGTGATTTACTTCTTCAGTTCTAAGAACTTTAATTAACGAGTAAGGTATCAAACCTGATTGTCAGACTGAATTTCTTTTCCTTAAGAGTGCTATCCTTATAGTGTCATTCTGAGCCTTCCAAGCTGGCTTTTATGTTAACTATGATTAACTTAAGGACTACTCAATGTACATCACAAGTATACAGCATGGCCTTTTCTCATCTCTCGCTCTGAATGGTTCAGAGTGCCTCAATAGTCTAAAGTCAGAAATGCCTCTGGCTCTGTGCTCATCCCCTGTTCAGAAACAATATATTCTACAAACACCACAAAGTTGCAGCAGAGGCAACACTTGCCCAGCCAGTACCAACCCCGCGTTCTATCTGTATACTCAAGTTCCTCCAGTGTCCTTCTGAGGAAAGGTAACTGGGCTTTGGAAATACCTTAAATAACTCTCTAAAACTGGAAAAATTCTACTAGATGTGATTTTTCCCTTCTTTGTATCCTCTGCGTTTATGAGTTCCTTGCAGTAAACACATGTAAAACCAATGAACCTAACTAGGCAACTTACGATATCCTGAACATAAAGTACAATTAGTCAAATTTTTGTTCCACGTAGGAAAAAATCTTAATTTCTACAGACTTTACGTATATAATGATGATTATCTATGCCTAAGAATTCCAAGACATGGATTTTTATAGATGCTTTGTGGTAGACATAACACTGAAAAATCTTTATGACCACTTCAGAGATCTGTCTATATGTTTCTTCCTTATCTCCAATTTCTAAGCTTCCTCCTTTCAGACACATGACTGATTAGCCAAGTTATTTGATACTTCCCAAGAGTCTGTTATATTTATACCACAGGCCACTGTATTAGTCAGGGTTCTCGAGGGAAACAAGGGATATCTGTCAATAGAAAGAAATTTATCAGAGTCTCTCATGCAACTGTGGGGATGCACAAGTCCAGGTTCCACAGGCAGGCTTCAACCAGGGGCTCCGATGAAAGTTCAATGAAGGTTCTTGATGAGTTTTGGGAGACGTTGGCTGTCCAAAGACGAGCTGGGAAATTCTCTTTCAATGCTGGAATCACTTCCCCTTTTAAGGGATTCAACTGATTGGGTTAAGCATCACTCACTGCTGATGGCAATCTCCCTGATTGATGTAATTATAACCAGCTATCTATGATTTACCACCGCAGTAAAGTCAATGGTGACTAAAGTCCATAAATGCCCTTGTATTACAGTTAGCCCAGTGCTTGCTTGACCAAACAACTGGGCACAATTACTTGGCCAAGTTGACACAGTAGCCTTACCATCACAGTCCACCCATTGTCAACTCGGTATCCATACACATTACCTTAAACCATACTTAGTCTCTAAGTAACAACAATAACAGACATGCATATATATGTATATTTCCGCCTAACAATGTTCAACTCTCCTGCATACAACTGGAAACGCATTAATTCCATACAGAATAGGGTGCAAGTTCTTGGGTAATATTCACTCTTAAACTTGACATCTTCAAATATTATGACATGAAATGGATACAATTTGTTATATGATAACAGGAAAGTTTGGGGAAGAAGACAAAGAAATTCGTTTTGTGTATATATGCAATCATCATATAATGAAACAAGGAAGAAAGATTCATGACCATTATAGTCTTTATTTCTGTAACTTGTCATGTTGTCAAAGTTCATAGTTATCACTACCTTCTTCCACTACCCATTCCATGTTTCCATTACCTTCAGTAAGCACTTCACCTGGCCGTGGTTCTTTGCCTGGTAGGGTGACGCAAACTTTCATTCCTGAAGATTCTGGGCCATTGTTAGTGCTGCTTGGATTGGGTTGTTGCAATTTTCCATTAACTTTAATCATAGGACATGGCAATATTAGGAGATGCCCTAGAGGATATCCTGTATTCCAGGCAAACTCTTTTTTACCCCCATTATGTAGATGCAGTCCTATTTCCCCTTGATAGTCAGGATCAATCATCCCAGCCAGTACAGTATTTCCCTTCTTTGACTGTTGTTTCAGAGGTAAGAAGAGCCCAAAGTGGCCAGGTGGCAGTTTTAACCTCCAGTTCAATGAAATCATTGCTGTGTTCCCTGGTGACAGCACTCCTCCTTTTGGGACTAAAACCTGTAGACCAGCGGAGTTTGAGGTTGCAGGGACAGGAAGCAAAAATTTTCCTAGTGGATCACTAGGGGTAATAGTGTATGGTGCCACTCCCATTTCCACTCCTTGATTCTTGGACCCATGGATCCTGGTTATGGAAGAAACAGCACCATAGAGTGGATGCTGATTTAGAGCATACACATCCTCCTGGAGAACATTGCCCCAGCCCTACAAGGTATTGCCACCTAGTTGGCACCATAATTGAGTCTTCAAAAGGCCATTCCACCATTCTGTCAATCCAGCTGCTTCAGGGTGATGGGGAACATGGTAAGACCAATGAATTCCATGGGCATGTGCCCATTCCCACATATCATTTGCTGTGAAATGGTTTCCTTGATCAGAAACAATGCTGTGTGGAATGCCATGGCAGTAGATAAGACATTTGGTACATCCACAGATGGTAGTTTGGAAGAAGCATTGCATGCAGGAAATGCAAACCCATATCCAGAGTATGTGTCTATTTCAGTTAAAACAAATCACTGCCCCTTCCACGGTAGAAGTGATCCAATGTAGTCAACCTGCCACCAGGTAGCAGGCTGGTCACCTTGAGGAATGGTGCCATATTGGGGGCTGAGTATGAGTCTCTGCTGCTGGCAGATTGGGCACTCAGCAGTGGCTGTACCCAAGTCAGCTTTGGTAAGGGGAAGTCCATGTTGCTGAGCCCATTCATAATCTCCATCCTTACCTCGATGGCCACTTTGTTCATGTGTCCACTGGGCAATGACAGGAGTGGCTGGGGAAAGAGGCTGAGCATTAGCCACAGAGTGGGTCATCTTATACACTTGATGATTAAAATGTTCCTCTGCTGAAGTTACCCTCTGGTGAGCATTCATGTGGGACACAAAAATTTTCTTTTTTTTCCCCCACTCAAAAGGATCAATCCACATACATCTTCCCCGACCTCTTGGTCACCAATTTTCCAATCACATTCTTTCCAAGTCCCTGACCATCCAGCCAAATTATTGGCAACAGCCTATGGATCAGTGTACAAATGCACCTCTGGCCATTTGTCTGATCATACAGCTTTCAGTCTTGCCTATCATTTGCCTTCACTATTGTCTTTTAGTATCACCCCTCAGGGAGCCAAATTGTGGCAGCAGTGCATTTTTAGCTAGCACCAATATACTGAACCCACCCATTTCTGAATTCAGACATGAGTTATTTTCTTCTTCATCAGTTAGTCATAAGTAACCTCCCATAATGACATAGGTATGAGTTGAGGTAGAGGAATTATGCAATGTAAGTAGATGAAAAGGAATTAGGTCATTTGTTCAGGCCTTTGGAACCTCACAGGCCTCATACCAAATGTACTTTTTCCAAGATAGAATTAATTACTATTTCATTTGCCTAATTATATGACTCAGTAGACCTAATAATACCCAGTTTATGATTGGTAATCTCAGTTGCCAAGTCCCTTTTGTTTCCCAGCCAGGCACAGTGTCTGCTAGGGCCCAGTAGCAAGCCAGGAGCTATTTACAAAGATTGAACTATTGCCTACTGCAGAAGGCATATGGCCTTTCTCCAAAATCCTAGGGGTGTATGTTGTTCCTCTACAACTGAAGATGGCAGAGATGTCATTGAGCATCCTCTCCACCGTAGATATCTCTAGCATCATTAGATCTCAGGTCATATAACCTAATGAAATGGCACTTTGCACTATAGTCAGGATCTACTGCAGGGTTCTCTCTAGCTCTCAGCCCCACTCAAAATTGACAACTTTTAAAACTGTAATGTGCATTAGAGGTCATGTCCCAATAATGTTCCATATCTCTAAAACATGAATGGCAGGACTTTGAAACTTCAAGGTATGTATGTGTCTTATTTGGACATTTTGGGACTTGTCACCCCCTGTTCACCAGATCTAAATAGCATGATGATGCCAAATTATTATATGCAGAATGTTAAGAAAATTAGGATCCCTGTGGGTTATATTGTGACAGAGATCAAGAGAGTCCATAGCCCTATGGCAAGACAATGAATGTGTGCTACTATTCTTCCATGAAAATGCAAAATGTTTTCCATCCTTTTCACTCAGGAGCATTCAGGAGAACACACCACCAAATCAATAACCACATATCAAGTGCAGGAGACTGAATTTATCTGCTTCAGAAAAAGACACCATATCCAGCATTGCAGGCTTGAGTGGGACTACCATTGAATTAAGTTTACTGTAATCCACAATCATTCTCCACAATATTTCTGAGTTTACCAGATGTTGAATTAAATGGGGATAGATGGAAAGGTGACTATGGTATTTCTTGACTTTTTAAATTGTATGATTCAAACAACACCATTTATACGTATTGTACCTGTAGGAAAACTATGTACTATTGGCTATTTCCTGGAGCCCTATGGGCCAAAGTACCCTGATTGCCAATCTGGCCTTGGTGTTCGTTAGGAGTAATTATGCCCACCATGCATCTGACCACTAAATGAAGTAATTTCGGGAAACGGACTTTGGCCTAGTGGTTAGGGCGTCCGTCTACCATATGGGAGGTCCGCGGTTCAAACCCCGGGCCTCCTTGACCCGTGTGGAGCTGGCCATGCCCAGTGCTGATGCGCGCAAGGAGTGCCGTGCCACACAAGGGTGTCCCCCGCGTGGGGGAGCCCCACGCGCAAGGAGTGCGCCCGTGAGGAAAGCCGCCCAGCGTGAAAAGAAAGTGCAGCCTGCCCAGGAATGGCACCGCCCACACTTCCCGTGCCGCTGACGACAACAGAAGCGGACAAAGAAACAAGACGCAGCAAATAGACACCAAGAACAGACAACCAGGGGAGGGGGGGGAAATTAAATAAAATAAATAAAATCTTAAAAAAAAAAAAAATAAAATAAAATAAATGAAGTAATTTCTTTTATTTATTTATTTTTTTAATTGACTTTGTAATAATATTACATTAAAAATATACATGTGAGGTCCCATTCAACCCCACCCCCCCACCCCCCCTCTCCCCCCCCCAACAACACTCGTTCCCATCATCATGACACATCCATTGGATTTGGTAAGTACATCTTTGGGCACCTCTGCACCTCATAGACAATGGTTCACATCATGGCCCATACTCTCCTCCATTCCATCCAGTGGGCCCTGTGAGGATTTACAATGTCCGGTGATTACCTCTGAAGCACCATCCAGGGCAGCTCCATGTCCCAAAGATGCCTCCACCTCTCATCTCTTCCTGCCTTTCCCCATACCCATCGTCCACCATGTCCACTTTTCCCAATCCAATGCCACCTCTTCTATGTGGACATTGGATTGGTTGTGTCCATTGCACCTCTATGTCAAGAGGAGGCTCAGATTCCACATGGATGCTGGATGCAATCCTCCCATTTTCAGTTGTAATCACTCTAGGCTCCATGGTGTGGTGGTTGTCCTTCTTCAACTCCACCTTAGCTGAGTGTGGTAAGTCCAATAGATTAGATTGTAGGTGCTGGAGTCTGTTGAGGCTCAGGACCTGGCTATCACATTGTCAGTCCAGAGATTCAAATCCCCTAAATATATCTTAAACCCCAACATTAACTGCACCTCCAGCACATTAGCATGAAAGTCTTATGAAGGGAGATCCCATCTGAGTCCAGATTCATCACACATAAACACCATTTCCAAAGAGGGGCCATCTGCCCTGGTAGTTAACCCCATCGGCCATGACCATAACTCCCATGGGTCTCTTTAGCCCTCAAAGGAACCAATATCTGGGGGTTGTATCTGCTTTATCTGTCTCTCTGACTCTGCTCAGTTGTGCATGAGGGCAATCCTTCTGCCAGCCTCCAGACTCTTTTTTAGAAACTCGTAGCCATATAAACTCATTTCTCCTTTTCATTTCCCCCTTACTTTAGGTCAAACAGCATTTTAAAGTCATGGTATTTTATGTAGATGTGGATATTCTGCTGATCCGAATTGAACCTTCCATATAAGGTCATTTTCCAGTTGCATCATCAGTTGGTAGTTGATAGTGGTTCCTCGTTGCCAGGGAGGCTCATCCCCGGGTGTCATGTCCCACGCTGGGGGGAAGGCATTGCATTTACATGCTGAGTTTGGCTTCGAGACTGGCCACATTTGAGTAACATGAAGGCTGACAGGAGGAAATTCCCAGGCACAATGTTGCTCTAGGCCTTGTTCTTATTTTAGGTTTATCAGCTCACAAGCATAGTCATTAGCATCAGGGGCTCACTGTTGAACCCTCACTCCCTCCCGGTCCCCACCACTGTACCTGGGAGACTGTTGCTGCTCCCCTAGGGACCACGACAGAGCACCACTGGCCAGGAACCCTGTACCCCCCCTGCTGTGGTTTTTAATTGTTGCCACTATGAGTAGATCCAAACATTACCATGCACCCTGGACATATGTTCTGTACAGCTCCCTGTCAGCCATATATCACCTGTCATTGGTATCCCATACCAGTATCCCTCCATTGCCATTGTTGAAACACTCTGTGATCCAGAACTCCCTGAAATTTGAAGCCCAATATAATGTCATGGTCCCTTACTAGGGAATGGCATATAGTGATGGGTTTAAAGGATAGATAAAGAACTTGGATAAAGTTAGATAAAGAACTTAGATAAAGAATGTTGACTTGAAAAAATTCCACATCCTATCTTTTTTTTTTTTTTTTCCCCCCCCCCTAATTATTCAGCTTTTCTTCACAGGAGTCCTAGACCACAGCAATGTATATATATAATATACAGCACTCCCACACATCCACCAGAAAACCTTTTCCCTTCCACAGTGATACTCTTACGCCCTATTCATATCATATTTACTTAAAGTGATGTACAGAGTCTGAGACATTAGCTTTCTAACAAGGTAACATCTGTGCTTACATTATGGTGCATACTTTAGGATACACAGTTCTTTACATTTTTAGTTATCCTATGTTTTACATTATGGTTTACATTATCAGTCTGTCATCTCCTATATGTTATGGTGTAATATTACATGTTTTATATCCATCCTTGTGTACTCTCAAGAAACTCCTCTCTTACCCCCCATTTACTTTGGTTCCACACATTTAACGTCCATTTTCCCTTCCACCTTGGTGCCCACAGTGACAGCCAACCTCCGTTTCCTGAGGAGCCACTTCCAGAGATAGATGGAATAGTGTTCAGGGCCTAACTTGCTCAACTGCCCCAATGCCCTGGGAGCCACCCTTTCTCTCGAGGGATACAGTTCCCTCTATTTGATGGCATTAGTCCTCCCCAGGATGTGGGTCCTCCCCCACTCTCACTACTTGGGTTTCTACCCCATGGTGTCACCCACTCTGGCAGAATGAGCATTTAGACATTCCCCAGGAGCCCGTCCTGCATCAGACCCTCCCCTCCGAGCATTCTAAACAGGTAACCCTCTTTATTATATTTTGATATGATTTTCTCGGCATTTTACTCTCCACCAACACCTGACCCTCTCCTGTGTTCGTATGCTACCCCTCCCTCCCCCCACTTTTGGGCAACGTTACCCATCCGTCCCTCCCCAGCCACCCTCAAACCCGCAAAGCCCCAACCAAAGGCAACCCCTTGCCCCCCTTTTATCTCTTCTTTGTGTTCATACTTACCACCATCTCGTCTTAAATTCCACCCTTGCAGACATCGGCTCATATCCTTCCTCCACCCTCCGATTTCCTGTAAGCCTATCGTTCAGTCTCTTGCTATCTAGGGCAGCTTGTTTATTTCATATCATTGAGGTCATGTAGTATTTGTCCTTCAATGTCTGGGTTGCTTCACTCAACATAAGGTTCTCAAGATTCATCCATGTTATCACATGTGTTTGTAGTGTGTTTGTTCTTACAGCCGAGTAGTATTCCATTGTGTGTATATACCACATTTTATTGATCCACTCATCTGTTGATGGGCATTTGGGTTGATTCCAACTTTTGGCAATAGTGAACAATGCTGCTATGAACATTGGTGTACATATATCGGTTTGTGTCCTTGTTTTCAGTTCTGCTGGGTATATACCCAGCAGTGGTATTGCTGGGTCATATGGCAAATCTATGGCTAGTTTTTTGAGAAACCGCCATACTGTCCTCCAGAATGGTTGGATCCTTCTGCATTCCCACCAGCAGTGGATGAGTGTTCCCCTTCCTTCACATCCTCTCCAGCACTTGTATTCTTCTGTTTTTTTCATAGCTGCCAATCTTATGGGTGTAAGATGGTATCTCATTGTAGTTTTGATTTGCATTTCCCTGATAGCTAGAGATTTGGAATATTTTTTCATGTGCTTTCTTGCCATTTGTATTTCTTCTTTGGAGAAGTGTCTGTTTAAGTCTTTTTCCCATTTTTTAAATGGGTTGTTTATCTTTTTATTTTCAAGATATAGGAGTTCTTTATATATGCAAGTTATAAGTTTCTTATCAGATATATGATTGCCAAATATTTTCTCCCACTGTGTGGGCTCCCTTTTTACTTTCTTGACAAACTCCTTTGAGGTGCAGAAGGCTTTAATTTTGAGGAAGTCCCATTTATCTATTAGTTCTTTTGCTGCTCGTGCTTTTGGTGAGATATTCATAAATCCATTTCCTATTACAAGGTCCTGTAGATGTTTCCCTACACTGCTTTCTAAGGTTTTTATGGTCTTGGCTCTTATATTTAGGTCTTTGATCCATCTTGAGTTGATCTTTGTATAAGGTGTGAGATGGTAATCCTCTTTCATTCTTCTACATATGGCTATCCAGTTCTCCAGACACCATTTGTTGAATAGGCCACTCTCTCCCAGTTGAGAGGGTTTGGTGGCTTTATCGAATATTATGTGGTTGTATATGTGAGGTTCTATATCAGAGTTTTCAAAAATGGGAACAGACAACCAGGGGAGGGGGGGAAATTAAATAAAATAAATAAAATCTTTAAAAATAAAAAAATAAAAAATAAAATAAATGAAGTAATTTCTTTTATAACCCATCATCCTGATTCTAGTGAGTCAGTGTAACATCTTCAACTCTCAATCTTGACCCAATGAGAGCAGCCACCAAAAATAGTGCTGATGCTCCCCTCCCCAGTGTATTCTTTATTATCTTAGCAAAGGGAGTGTTCTCCGGGCCCTGCTAAAGAACATAGGTGGGAGGCCTTTCCAGTTTCACATAATAAATCCACTTTACCATTCTTACCTCCCTGAACCTTTTGGCCTCTTATTCAATTTTATGCCAAAACATTTAGGCATTGCCACTTCATTTATTGTCATCATGTCCAAGTTTCAAGACACTATTCCAAAAATGTTATGCTCAGCTTCTGGTGTCTTTGCAAGAACATTGAATTCTGAGACATGGTAAGCACCTTCATGTCAATACATTCTCCTCTATTAAGCTTGATGATATTCTATCCACCCCTAGTCCAACACCCTCAAGGTATATTCCTACTAGTGTTCTCCCAGTTCCTGCCAGTCCATATTAGCCAGGAGCTGCAAATCATTTGGTGTGGATGATATTACTACATTTCCCCTCCTCAAACCATATGGAGACCAGACCCTAGGTACTGATGTAGGGGCAGAGAGGGGATGCAAGGATTTGTCTTGAAGTTGATAAACATATTGCAAGGAATATCCCTCACATGAGGTCTTTCCGTAGTCTTCAGACAGAGGGAGATTGCTCTCTTCTTGTAAGGAGATTGCTCTGCTTCTCATTGCCCTAAGGGTACAGGTGACTCGGGGGTTTAAGATGCTCAGACACATCATTCTTAATGTCACCATCTCAGTTCTCAGGGTCCCATTTTTTCCTTATTAGGACTCTGACTTTTATAGTGGTGATCTGTGGAGGTTGTGCTTTCAGTCTCCTTACAGTTGCTCCTGGCCCCATTTTTAAGGTGGATCTGCCCTGCAGGTTTAGAAAATTAAGGTTTATTTAATTGCTGTCAAAGAGGTCCTCAGGCCTCTTTTTTTTGCAAAGCATCTTAAATTGGCAATTAGCTAATCTATCATTTTATTTTTTCAAGACTTCCAATATAGTTTTTAAAAGCCAGCTCATATTTCCACTTTGGTGAGGTTGAGTAAATGTACGTTCCTCAATTCCTCCTGCTAAGTACAACTAAAATCGCTGGGCATTCTACATAATACACACCTAATAAGACTGTGAAAGATGGAGAGAAGAGGGCAGCCTGGCCAGGAGCCTTGGGACCCAAGGAGTCACCCAAGCATGGCTTGCCAATGTTTGCTTTTTGCCTCATGTCTTCCAGACTTGGAGCTGAAGAAGGCAGCAACCCAGAAACACCAAGAGGCACAGAAAAAAACAAAATAACTCAGCCTTAACAAAAGCCTGCTGTCAACAGCCAAAGAAAGAGAAAAAGGAGAAATCTAGCAAGGTAGAAGACGTCTAGACAATCACTGGTCTATTCCGGCCAAACACCACAGAAAAAACACTTTCACTCCAGCAAAGGCTGAGTGGGGAACCTAGACTTCCACCTTCATGAGAGTAACTAGGCATCCAAATAGTCTCAGAAAAATCATAGAAGAACTGGATTTCCCAACTTGAAAAAGAGCATCTACAAAAAACCCTATGTATACTTTATACTTAAGGGTGAAAGACAGAATTATTTCTCCTTAAAATTAGGAACAAGGCAAGGATGTCCACTGTATTAGACTAGCCAGAGGGATGCTGATGCCAAATACCAGAAATCGGTGGGCTTTTATAATGGATATTAATTTGGGGTAGAAGCTTACAGTTACCAGGCCATAAAGCATACATTACTTCCCCCACCAAAGTCTCATTGCCATCTGTTGGGGCAAGATGACTGCTGACATCTGCCAAGACTTCAGGCTTTCTCGGTTCCTCTCTTCCCAGAGCTCTGTTTCTCTCCAGGCTCAGCAGCTGTGTTTCCTCCACAAGTTCAGCTATTGACTATGAGGGTCTCTAGGCTTTGCCTCTCTCCACAAGGCCAGCTGTAAACTATTAGGTGAACGGCTTGTTTCTCTTCCCAGGGCCTTCTCTCTTCCTCACGACCAAGCTCTTCTATGTGCTTACTTCCCAGGGCTCCAGCTCAAGACTCCTGCAACAAAAAATTCCAACTCTGTCCTTTGCATGTCTTTTATTTGTAAGTCCCCACCCACCAAGAGGTGGGGACTCAATATGCTACTGATGTGTCCCAATCAAAGCCATAATCATAATTTAACCACACCCAGGTACAGACCAGTTTACAAACATAATTCAGTATCTATTTTTGGAATTCATGAACCATATCAAACTGCTTCATCCACTTTCACTACTCTTAGTCAATATAATGCTATAGTGAAATCCACTTTCACTACTCTTAGTAAAATAAGGCAAGAATCAGAAACAAAAGGCATCAGATCAGAAAAGAAAAATGAAACGGTCTCTATTTGCAGTTATCATAGTTATCTATACAGAAAATACCAAGGAATCTCCAGTCTCCAAAACTCCCCTAGAACTAATAAGTGAATTCAGCAGGATTAAAGGATACAAGATAAACATACAAAAATAAATCTTACTTCTATATATGAGCAAAGAAGAGGTAGAGACTAAAAATTAAAAATAAAATACTACTTGCAATTGCTTCAAAAGTGAATTACTATGGTATATATCTAAAAGACATACAAAATTTATGTGCTGAAAACTATACAATGCTACTAAAAAAATCAAAGGAGATCTAAATAAATAGATAAGTCATGTTCATGGATTAGAGAACTAAACAGCAAAGATATTAATTCTCCCCCAACTGACATCTTTGCTAATGCAATTCCTATTGCAAAAATCTCTAATATATTTTTTGTTAATATAGACAAGATTATTCTAAAACTTACATGGAAAGGCAAAAGAACTAGTATAGCTAAAACAATTTTGAGAAAAAAAATAAAGTGGAAGGAATCCATCTACCTCATTTAAGACTCACACAGCTGCAGTAATCAAGGCTGTGTAGGATTGGTGGAGGGATAGACACATATATCAGTGGAACAGAACATAGAATCCAGAAATAGAATCACATGTATATGTACAACTGGTTTTTTGTTTAAAGATTTATTTTATTTATTTAGTTCTCCCTTCCCCCACATTGTTTTGCACTTGCTGTGTCTGTTGGTCTTCCTTGTTTCTTTAGGAGACACTGGGAACTGAACCCGGTACCTCCAATGCAGCAGGGAGGCACCTAATCACTTGAGCCCCCTCCATTCCCTGCTTTGTTGTGTCTCTCATTATGTCCTTCTTCTTGTGTGTCTTGTTTCATTATCTTGTTGCATCAGCTTGCCATCCTGCTCATCCTCTCTAGGATGCACTGGGAACCTCTGCTCCCTTTGTTATGTCTCTCATTATGTTTTTTTTTCTTGTGTCTCTTGTTGCATCATCTTGTTGTGTCAGCTTGCCATGCCTGCCCCTTGAACAGCTCACTGTCTTTTTTAGGAGGCATTTGGAATCGAACCATGAACCTCACTTGTGGTATGTGGGAGCCCAATTTTTTGACCTACATCCTGTTCCCTACAACAGGTTTTTGACAAAAATACAAAAGCAATTAAATGGGGGAAAGAGAACCTTTTCAACAGAAATGGTTCTAGAGCAATTGACATGCACAGGCAAATAGATAAACTTCAAGCTAAGTCTTACACCTTATACAAAAATTAACTCAAAATGGCTCATGATTTAAATATAAAACATTAAACTGTAAAACTTTTAGAAAAAACATAGGAGAAAATCTTTAGTCTGTAAGGCTAAGCAAAGAGTTCCTAGGCTTGACATCAACAGCATGATCCATCAAAGGAAAAATTGATAAATTGGACTTTCAGAATTTTAAAATGTTTGCTCTATGAAAGATCCTATTTAAAATATGGAAAGATAAGCTACAGAAAGGGAGGAAATATTTGCAAACTATTTATCCCAGAAAGGACTAGTATTTAGGCTATATAAAGTACCCTCAAAAGCAAACAATCTGGTTACATCATGGGCAGAAAACGTAAAATAACATTTCATGTAAGAGAATACACAGATGGCAAATAAGCACATGAAAATATGTTCAACATCATTATCCATTAGAAAAAAGCAAATTAAAACCACAATGAGCTATCGTGTCACACTGATCAGACTGGCCAATATTAAAAAATAGTGACAACAACAAATGCTGGTGAGGATGCAGGGAAACTGGATTACTCATACATTAATGGTAGAAATAAAAATGATACAATCACTCTGGAAAACAATTTGGTAGTTTCTTTTAAAAAATAAACATGCACCTACTATACGATGCAGCAATTATGCTCCTGGGCAAATATCCCTGAGAAATTAATACTTATTCTTACACAGGAACTTGCACATAAATGTTCATAGAAGTTTTATTCATAATAGCTAAAAACAGGAAATAACTCAGATATCCCTCAACAGGTGAATGGTTAAACAAATGTGGCAGATCCATACTCAGCAGTAAAAAGGAATGAACTGTTGATACATGCAAAAACTTGGATGAATCTCCATAGAATTATGCTGAGTGAAAAAAAACAATCCTAAAAGGTTATAAACTACATGATTCCATTTATATAAAGTTCTTGAAATGACAAAATTATAGACATGGGGAAACAGATTAGTGGTTGCCAGGGTTTAAGGTGGATGTGGGGGTGGGAGGGAAATAGGCATGGTTATACAAGGGCAACATGTAGGATCCTTGGAAATGTTCTATATCTTGGCTGTATCAATGGCAATATTTTGGTTTTGATGTTCTGTTGTACTAAAGTTCTGTATGATGTTATCATTGGGGAGTAAATGGTACACAGGATAGCTCTGTTGTATTTCTTTCAAGTGCACATGAATCTACATCATTTAAAATGAAAAAGAAAGCCATCCCTCTCCACAATTCATATAATTATCATTAATCCTCTATCATTCAAATACCATAATCAATGCATAATCCAAAACCTTTACTTTCTACCTATATCTCACCCATTATACCACAGCTAAGACCTTCAGTAATTGTAACACCACTGCAGGCCAGAGATTGTCACCATACCTCATACCTAACTCCAGGAATTGTGATCTGACTTGTGAATGAACCAGTTTCAGATTCCCATACTGAGAATATACTTTCATGGGCCATTGCTAGGACTAAAATCTCATTCCTTAGAATGCAGTGTCAGAGACAAAGCTTAAGTGCAAATACTTTGCGGGGATGGACCCAGCATCAATTAACATCCTGGGAGCGGGAAATGTTTGAGTTTAAGTTGCAGACCTGAGACAAGAGACTGGCAGACTTCACAAGACTGGATCTGGCCAGAGTGCACAGCCGTTCTCATGCTCTTGTATAAGAGGAAGACCACGGGGGAGAGAGGTGAACAGCTTTCCTATTCTGGATCCCAGAACTACAATACATCCAGCTGTGTATTGTATCTAATCTGCAGTCACCACACATGCTAGCATCAGTTCCACTAAAATGGATGGTGATTTTTGTCAGTGGGATCAAAAGGGCAAGAGTTTGAGGTCCTTGAAAAATCATCAAGATAGACATCAGGGTAATTAAGGTTGATAGTAGGACGTGGCAGAGGAGGAACCTGAGCCAAATAGTGGCATCTTTTAGGTCCTGTAGTGAAGCAGAAAATAGGGATAATGATATGAAGATGGCTTCCTTCAAGAATGAGGCTGCAGGGTACCCAGAAAGCATTTCCCTGCAGCATCCCTATTATTGTATGGGTGAGTTGTGAGGATGGGAAGACTTTCCTAGGTCCTTTGAGGCATTTTGTTTCCTGTTCTTCTGTTTTAGATCCCAGGATGTGCCAATCTGATAGGTGCTCACTTGCCTCTCTTCCATGACTCACCCAAGAACATCCTTGCAGGAATCCCTGGACTAGGCCCTGAGGGCTAGAAATCACCAGCCTTTAGAAACCGTATCTTTGGAAGGTGATGTCTTTTCCTGTGTGATGGTGGCAGGGACTCCACTTCTCTTCTCCAGCCCAATCACTGGCACCACCCCCTAAGCATTGCTACCTCCCTTTTTCTTCTCTTGTTTACTATCGTGGGTCCACTGCTTACTATCTGGTTGATCTTGGGCAAATTCAAATTATCTGACCTTTCCTTGCTTTTGTTTCTTTATCTATAAACTAGTGGCAAAACTTCATAGAGTTTTTGTGAAAACTAGATGGTTTGGATTAAATGGGTGAGTATAAGAAAAGCACTGAGGGGAAACGGACTTGGCCCAGTAGTGAGGGCATCCGTCTACCACATGGCAGGTCCGCAGTTCAAACCCCGGGCCTCCTTGACCCGTGTGGAGCTGGCCTATACTCAGTGCTGATGCGCGCAAGGAGTGCCCTGCCACTCAGGGGTGTCCCCACGTAGGGGAGCCCCACGCGCAAGGAGTGCGCCCGGTAAGGAGAGCCGCCCAGTGTGAAAGAAAGTGCAGCCTGCCTAAGAATGGCGCTACCCACATGCAGAGCTGACACAAGATGACACAACAAAAAGAAACACAGATTCCCATGCTGCTGACAACAACAGAAGCAGACAAAAGAAGACAACGAAGCAAATAGACACAGAGAACAGACAACCAGGGTGGGGGGCAGGGGAGAGAAATAAATAAATAAATCTTTAAAAAAAAAAAAGCACTGAGGACAGTGCTGGACTCAGATACAGTACTGGAGGAGTCTTTGGTATTATTATAATTATTAAATGGCAAAAGATTCAACTCAACCTAAAATTAATGAAGAACTGGTTAAATGAATTATAGTACAGATATAAAGTGGAATATCTGTACTACAAAAAATGGATTATCTGTTCTTTAAAAATTAAAGATATATTAATATAGAGAGAAACTGCAGAACAGCTTGCATAATATTTATGTAAAGCAGTAAGATAAAGTAATACATACTCATATTTGCTTGCATATACATAAAATTAATGTGAGAAGATACATAAGAAACTAAAATAGTAGTTTTCTATTTAGGACATAAAAAGTTGTTGAGTGACATTGGTGGGAAGTGGAGTTTTCAATGCATAGTTTTATACTGGAACCATTCTAAATGTAACATTCTTTCTGAAATTGAGGAAATGCCTTTAAAATAAAAACAAAAGAAAGGAAGAATTCTAACAAAATCACTGGAGCTAGGGAACCTGAAAACCATGTGCGAGAGTCCTGATTCTGAATTTTAAGTTGTATAAAGTGAATGATCAGGCTTCTTTCATCATGGAATATTTCTGATCATTTGTAATTCTGAGAGATGAGTGTCTGAGAGCTTGAAAGAACTTGATCTCCTGGTGAGGAGTGGCACCTGCAGGACAAGCTGAGAATTTGCAGGTTTATTTTTCTTTACTGAGCAGATCGCTATAGTCAGACATGGCTTGAAATGGGTGTTCATGGATTTCCTATTACAGAAACTAGATAAAAATGTGTGGATATACACTGATGGAAATCCTGCAAACAAAGGTGATTTTCATATAGGTCATCCAGGGGAAGCACTTCCCATTCACTACTTGTATCTTTTGGCAAAAGCACTTACCTCAGAGTCATGGTTCTTTCACAGGTGCCAAAGTGTGAATTATAAGGTCCATTTTTGCAAAGTGAAGTAAGGTATATGAATTCCAGCATTCACCTCCCAGAACACTCTAGGAGATCAATAAGAAGTACTGGTATTTGTAACAGCTGCTGTCCATCAGACTGCTTCTTTTTCAGCCAAATGTCCAGCTTGTTGCAAAATGAACCACTTTGAAATCCAGCCACACCAAGCATGACATGATTTTTGAAGTTTTACTGCAGAATAACAAGAAGGGTCACCTAACAGAGACCAGGTGTCTTCCAGGGCCCTTCTTCCTTTTGCATTTGGTTTCTGGGACTCTCGCTTCCAGGTTCCATGGAATCCTCTCATGTAGCAATTCCCTGGCTGTGCCCCCTTCTCTCTTTTACTTCTGCAGAGCAACTTACTCATATAACCTTAGGTTTATGTAAAATAAACCATAAATTCAGACATTGGTAAGTAAAAATTTTATTGGTAAAGACCATTGAAATCCAGGGAGGAGTACTATTGGAAAAGAGAAAGGCGGGTGGCTGCAACAGGGGGAAATCTATGAAATGTAAAATGTGTAAGAATCTCAAAGGTCAAGAAGAAAGGGCTTCTTATTTTATAATGAGGAGTAAGCAAGGTTAGAAAGAACAAGGCATCAGGAAGTGGGAAAAGCAGATTGTGTGATTAGATAGTTGAGCAAGAAATGCCTTTTTTGCAGTCAACTGGTCTTCAGGTCTTGAGAGGGTTCCTTAAGGATTATTATGCATGCCAATTTTTGCTTAACCTCTGGGGTGAGTTTGTGGGGAGAAGAAAAGACTGGCTAAAATTTGGTCAGTTCAAGTTTGTGGGCATTTTGTTCAGATAGATCAGTGGGGAAGTTAGTGGAACACTCTTGTTTTTGGGCTTCTAGCTTCTTGGCTATGTTGCATAAAAGAATTTAGGGACATGCCATAGGTTAAGCAAGGGAGTAAAAGACTTTATTAAGAAACAAGAAAAACAAAAACAAAAACAGTACACAACTCCAGGCATGGTTGTGGGCATGCTGGAGGTGAGATTGACACATGGGGTCCCAGGTTTGGCCTTTTTAAAGCCTTTCCTTATCCCCTTTCCTAATGTTGGGGAGGAGCTCCAGCTGTTTTGCTGTTCTAATTGGTTGTCCCACCTGTTAGCTCTCAGGAGGCCAATGGGGAGGCCTGCTGTCTGGAGGTATCTGGGGCTTCCCCTTGACTCTGGAAAGAACCATTCCTTTATCTTATATACATGTTCATTAACTGCTTAGAAAATGAATTAAGTTTATCAGGACTTTTAACATATTCATTATCCCTCTGTATATGATCTAGAATAGAAAAGATATTATTATATTCATCAGGGATATAGGTACAGCACTCAATACTAATCAATGCACAAATTCTTTGAGCTGCAGCTAATATTCTTATATCTAAGCTCCAGGTATGCAAAACCATACATGTTGTTTCTCCATGGGAGCAGGCCCTAACACCAATTGTGTCTGTTTTACTTTTACTCACATCACTCTGGTAATTATTGCTCCACTTGGTATATCCTTCACACAGCCAGTATGCTGCAGCATCCTAGAAAGAGGCGAGGAAGGTAGGCTCCAGTGTTTCATCTGCCTGGTGCTGAGCACCCTTTGGCACTATGAAACAGATCCAGTCTGGAGGCAATGTCCCTTGTAAATTTGGCCACATTGAGCCCTCACTGGCTGCTGCAGGAACAAAACTGTAATGTACTCTCCATCCACTTCAGGAGCATGTTCAGATGTGGTGGATACTTTTACCATATTTAAGGGTCAACCTAGCTGATAATTCAAATGGAGCAGCACCATGCACAGTACTGAAGGCCTGGTTTGAATGCAAAAGTGACTTTGACAATACTGAAGTCTATCTGTTAATTTTTATATACTTTTTAAATACTTCCAGTGTAGTTTACAACATATCAAATGAGCTTAACTATTTCTAGTACTTTATTTTTTACTTCTACATCTTTACCATGATTATGTTAATTAACAGGTATTTTACTTTAGCAGTATAGGAAAACTACTTATTTTATAAAATCCTAAGATTTGCAATGTAATCAAGGTCATCTTTCTCTTACCATCACTTTAACAGATTGAAGTGGCCTCTGATAGGTTTCCTTGTTATGAAGTTATATTTTGTTATTAATATCAGTTTAGATTTCTAATTAATAATGGCTTCCTGGAATTGGCCATTTAAATGATTCATTAGTATCCTATAAACCTAGGGAGATTATATCCAAACTAGATAAAATTGAAACTGTTATACCTTAAGCAAGAAAAGAAATGTTTTTTCTCTACCTCCACAGGAGGCTAAAACTTTTTTTATAAAAAATAAAATTCTAAAACTGTGAGCAACTTTAAAAACATACTGACTTCTAGATACTGGAATAATTACAATTGTTTAATTTCTTTTAATAATAATTTAGAAAAATCTTTCCATAGCTTTTAAGAACTTCTTTCTTTATCTACTGTAATTTGCTAATTGGATTAATAACTCTCATTTGAAGGCTGTTAAATGGTTTAAATTGAGAATTACAGTGTTGTGGCAGCAGAGAGAAGTTGGTGATCGCAGTATTGAAGACCAGGATGTAAGAATTCTCTGAGAAGGAAGATTTATTACAACTGACCAGGCCTGGCAGACTTCTGCCCAAAAAACTGAGCCCTGAGCAAGATTCCCAGGTCCTTTTTATGCAGAGGATTTAGGAATGGGGGTCAAGCAGCACTTTTTGTGTGAAAAGAACTTTCTTTGTCAGTTTCTTAGGGTTTGTTTGGATACCAGGTAAGCTTGAATTATTATACCATCCACAGTCTGTCTGAATGTAAGCACAAATACACATTCAGTCTACATCCTTTCTGAATACACAAAGCCTATAGAAGCTATCACTTAATTGGCTTCCTGGAAACTAGGCAAACTTGGATAGAGAATTAGATAAGTTTGAAAAAACACACACAGGTCAACACATGCACAAGCCATATTATTCCCCCCTTTGATGCATGCTTAAGTTTGTTAAGCTTTGGCATCACTATTTTCAGAGTTATTTATTGCCTCATTTATTAAAGTGCATATCTTAGCTATTATTAAGGGGAGGAAGTAGGGAAGTATGATGAGAGCATGGGAGGAGTTTCAGCTACTCATGCTTTGATTGTCCTTTTTTTTCCCACAAATTTTTCAGGTGGGTTCAATGATAAAGTCCTTGGGGAATATTCAGGGCCCCTCCTGGCCTCAGGAGGAAGTTCCCTTCTGAGCAGCAGCATCTTGGGGAAGGTCTTCCAGCAGTCATCCTGGGGGCCACTGATGCCTGCATGAACTCCTTGACAGGTTTCAGACCAATCCATCAATTCTTTTTTATCTTACTAGCCTGCTTTATTCCTTTTTTTCAGAGAGTTTATACCTTTAATTTTGAAGGAGTGTTGAAGAGAGATGATCTTTCTCTTCTGTAGCTACTTCCTGCTGGTTAGAGGCAGTAGGCTCTACCTGACAAGGTGTAAAACTTCTCTTGCTATTTTATTTCAGTTGGAGGAAGGTGAATCTGGCATCCTGGGTGAAGGTGGATGCAGTTTTTATATGGCTAACAAGATGTTGATACTGGAAGAAATAAAACTTAATTAGAATTTTGAGAATATATGGTTTCATTAAGAGGACACTGGACTATAGGCATAGAAAAGGCTAGGTGCTTGCAAAGCCTACATTTTTTCAAAGTTGGTAGGAAACAGTATTTTCCCTTGAGGTATTTTATGCCATTGGTAAACTCTAGAAATTGTAATAGACAATGGAGTTAGGTATAATTTTCCAAGCATTTCTCTTTTCAGTTAAGCTACAGATGAAAACAGATAAGGTTTTTTTTTTTTTTTTTTTTTTTTTTTAAAAGGGATGCTTGGTTTGTTTTCCCTTTAGCAATAGGCATTTGGGATAGAGCTAGAGGGAACAACTGACTTTGACATAAGCACTACTTAGCTTTTTTTTTTTTTTAAAGAGGTATTTTAGGGCGTCCAGAGACTGGCAGTTGTACATTTTGTTAGGTAGTTTTGGTGAACTGCCACTTTTTTGGGCAGCTGCTGGCTTTACTCAGGATAAGTGCACCAAGCTGGACATTCTTTAACTTTAATAGCTGTGGGAGTGATCAGAACTACAGAGTAAAGTTTGTTTTTTTTCACATATCTGACTTTAATTGAGTAATTCCTGATAATTTCTTAGACTGTCTTTACTAGGCTCTGTTTTTGAAAACCCATTTGGCTAAACTGGTTAAGAATTTCAAGGCAGGAGTGGAGAAGGGGCCCTTCAGGATCTGACTTTGGGCCCTCTACAAGTAGTAGAGTGGCTGGGTGAGAGTTTGACACACCCTTATCTGCACCTCAGTAGTCTCTAGTAATTGAGTCTGAAAGCCACTGGTGGCCCCTGACCTCAAGCACATCTTCCATCTGGTGTGGGGTGAAGACTGTGAGAGGTTGCCCCCAAGCTAATTTGGTGGCTTTTTCAATTAAAAGGGCTGTTGGCTCCACTGATCTCAGGCAAGGTGGTCATTCCTTTATTTTATAGACATGTTCACTAACTACTCAGAAAATGAAGTTTACCAGGACTGTTAACATGTTCAATGTCTTTCTGCATATAGTCTAATAAAAATATCACCATAATCATCAGACATAAATCTAGAATAGGTATAGGTACAGTACTTAATACTAATTGATGTACTACTCAATACATAAGCTTCTCTTTGGCCTGTAATTAATAGATTTAAGTTCTAGATTTGCAATACCCTACATGCTATCTCTCCATGGGAGCACTCCATAATGCCAATTGTGTTAAAGTTTTACTTAAAGTACTCTGGTGATCATTGCTCCACTTGGTATGTTTCTTACACAGTGAGCAAGCTGTAGTAACATTGATCCTAGAGAGAGAGACTAGGAAAGTAGTTTCCAGTATTCCACCAGCTTGGTGCTTAGGGCTCTTTGGCACTATTTCACAGTGCCAGTCTGGAGGTGACATCCATTGTATATCATTGGCTGCTGCAGGAGTTTGAAACTGCAATGTAGTTTCAATCCACTTCAGGAGCACAACCAGAGATGTAGTAGATATTTTTATTGTTTTAGGGGTAAATGACCAACTTAGCCAATAACTCATATGGAGAGGAAACTAGCAGTGTATTGAAGGCTGGGCTTGCATGCACAAGAGTTTGACAATGCTGAAGTTCATCTTTTAATTTTTATATATCTTTTAAACATTTCCAATGCAATGTGTTACATATTAAATGAATTTTTTAGTACTTTGTTTTTACTTTTACCATGAAGATGTTAATTAGCAGGTATTTTACTGTAGCAGTAGAGGAAAAACTATTTTTTCTATTTTTAAAATGAAAACTGAAGATTCCCCGTGGAATTAAGGTAACTTTATTACCACCACTTGAATATGCACATTGAGGTGACTTTCAGACAGGTTTTATTGCTATGAAGATACTTTTTGCCGTTAACATCAATTTAGGTTTTTTAGTTAGTAATGGCTCCTTAGAACTAGCCATTTAAATGCTTCAGTTTAGAAGATGCTTTTACAAACTCTTTATAATTAACCACAACCACATAGGCTGGATAATTTACCTTAGATTGCAATTAGCAACCAATGGATTTTACTTTATGTATTTAAAAGGGCAGATTTACTAGAAGAAGCTTTTACAAACTCTTTATAATTAACTACAACCACATAGGCTGGATAATTTACCTTAGATTACAATTAGCAAGCAATGGATTTTACTTTATGCATTTAAGAGAGGGCAGATTTACATTCCTTTAACCTAATTTCATTAGATATGAACTTAGAATTTTATCATTTTAAAGATTTAATACAAATAATGTTAATTTATTAACTTGGTATTTTATAAACCAAAGAGATAACACCCAAGCTAAATAAATTGAAACTGTTATAGTTTGTAAAAAGAATGTTTTTTTCCATTTTTTTTACAGGGAGCTAAACCCTTTTTTAATACAAACTGATTTTTAATTCCTTCACTTAAAAGAGTTTTAATCTGTTATACCTAGCCCCTCCTGCAGAGATCTTGCAAAGAGAAGGCCCTGGGGGTTGAATAGGTTAAACAGCTCAGGAAAATCCTTTTCCCCTTTTCAATAGTTGCTATATTTAGATTTCTATATGACTTTTTTAGCTTAATTTGGGCTCTAGGAATATTTATCACGTATATGACTGCATATTTAATTTTTAACAATTTGAATAGAGCTTTTAAATAATTATTTGTTAATTTGATATTATTATCCTGATGTATGAAGATATACACTGAGCAAATAGGCAAACATGCATAGTTTGACATGGAAACACAACTTAGTTACTTAAAACTTTCATTCTTTTACAAAACAATTTTAACTGTAAAACCACATTTGAAATATCTCCCAAAAGGCTTTTTCTAATTTGCACTATGACCATGCAGTTTTACACAAGAATTTTGTTTCTTAATTAGTGGCTTATAACCAAAATGTCCCCAATGCTCTAATACAATTATTTTCATTTGCTTCAGAACTTTATATTTTACTTTGACTTTTAGCAGACTTTGGATGAGCAAGACTAATTATATGTGCATTCACTGGGGCTATTAAAGCCTTAGGGGAACTTGTTTCTCTCATGAATTGCTACTTTTAGGAACCCTGACATTCAAGGCAGGAGGATTGCTTTATGTCCTAGTCGTCGGAGATAACAGGACTCCAGCAGCTGCTGGACTGGGAGAGTGGATATCCAAACTCAAGGGTTAAGAATTCCACCAGGCAGCAATTTAGTCCACACTTGAGCCATGAGAGAAAGCAGGGTTACTAAGACCAGTAGAACAGGAGGCAGGGATGTCTCAAATTTGCTTTTCCTGAACCATAGGGGCAGAAGTTGTTAAGAATTAACTGTAAGCAGAGGCAAGGGGTGAGGCCAGACTTGCAGTAACCATAAACAAAGGCAAACTCAGTTTATGATTACCATCAGAATAGCTGAAGTTTAAGGGCTAGGTGAAGCTAGTTACAAAATAACCATAATTAAAGGTAAGTTTAAGCTATAATTACCATTACTATAGTGAGCACAAGATAGACTTGAAGGAACAATAAAGTAAATTCATTTAAGATTATCATTACAATAGCTGAAATCTAGTCTACATTTATTTAGTTATAATAATTTCAGTTATTCTTCTGCTGTTTTATATATAAAGGCATTTATACAATGATCTTAACTCTTAGTTCCTAGAAAGTTATCACTTAAAATCAACTTGGACACCTTTATTTATTAACTAAGCAATTAAAATAACTTTATCAGTAACAACTTTGTGAAGTTTCTCTGTTTTTTCAGCAATTAAATAAGTTTCACTTGTGATTTATGCATTAAATTCACTAGCAAGACAGTACTGACATTTCAAGATTTATTTTTAGATTACCTTTTATTGTTATTCAATTTTTAACAGGTTAATTCCAAATCTGATTTCCTAGGCATAAGCTAACTGACAAAGTTAAACACAGATTTTAAAGTTGAACACAGAGGTAAATACAGATTAAAACAGAATAGAAAATTCTATACCTTTAGCATTTCTAGGAACTCTTTGATTTTAACTGATAGCATATGAACTCTTTTTTATCTTGTTCACTATTCACACCTTTTATAGGCACAACCAAGTTTACACCAATGGAAGTTTGAGGTTTATTTTCTCATTTCTTTAAGGAGACACAATATGAGGTTTCTGGGCCTCAAATCCATCTGTTCTCTTTTTTACACAGGTTTAACTGGAATTCGGGGTTTTATACAGAGGCTGCTCTGTGGTCATGTGGACCAGAAAGAGGCAGAATTTCCTGAGAAGAGACTCTTATGGGATGTTTGCTGCTATGCCAGAAGCTGTGCTCATTATTTTAGGAAGAATGAAGAAGCACATTTTTTAGTTGACTGACCTGGCATCCCAGAGTCCCAGTCTGACCAAAGGTCACCATTTTATATAACTTAATATTGCCATCTGGAGGCATGAAAATATATACTGGCAGTGAACAAATGGACAAACACAAAAAGAGTTATGGCACACTGACATACATATAAAGTTCATTAATTTGACTCATAATTCTTACTCCTTTGGTATGGTTGTTGCCAAGCTTTCCATCACTTCACATTTTTTATTTTAATTGCTTTTAAGATTTTTGACTGGAGCTAAGGAGACTCACACAGCATTAATTCACAACCTTTGGGGAAGTGTCGTGTTTTCAGACATGTAAACTATTGGAGGGGGATTATTTTTCTTTAATGTATATCAGGGTGAACTGAGTTACAGCTTGTTAATTATTGCAAACTTATTGAGGGGGAACCTCTAACAGGACTCTTTGCCTACCCTTGCTCTCTACAAAGCAAGCTCAATTGCAATCCAGCATTAAAATTTAAAGGCCTAATTTTGGCCAAACTTCTCCATTGCTTAATTCATTTTCAGACCAAGCTTTATCACAAAAACCAATCCACTTTTCTGTAACCAAGCTCTTTCAAATTTAGACCAATTCTTCAGGATGCATTCCAGTGGTAAGCACTGGGATACTGATGAGAGTGGGACTTTAACCCAAGAAACCTCTCTCACTACCACCAAACCCTTACTACTTTAGTGAAGGTAAAGCAAAAGCTAATTTTCAGTTAGCCAAAACCAAACAGCAAGTTGGTATAAACCCCCAACTCAGATGAAGAGCCCTGGAGGGTGCCCTCACTGCACTTGACCAGATGACGTTGCCACAGAACCATGGACTAGGACTCCACTTTTGCCCTGCAGAAGTATGTCTCTGTGTCTCACTCAGTTTCCATAGTCACATGAACACAGCCACTTGCTTTTCTCTTCTTTTCAGACCTAGAGAAGATGGCTTCCCTCCAAACTTCCTGGGAGTACTAGGGTTTCTTGGGAGTTGATCAGGCTTCCCTTCTAATGTTTACAGTTAGGTGTTTCCTACACTATGCCCCCAGGGAACTTACCCATCTGGCATGCTGAGTTCTTCTGTTTCATTCTCAGGGTCTCTTCTAAACCCTTTGGTGTCTCTAGTTTCTTCTGGGAGGGCTCCAGCAGAGTCCACAACCTCTTTTTGGATTAAAGGGGTCCCAGGGTGCCCTGGGCTTGGGTTTACCTGGGCCCTCCTGGCTTCCTCAGAGGTGTCCACAGAGGGGCAACCAAAAGTTGCCATCTCTGGCCTTTGCAGCAATCCCGGATGAGTCCCCAGAAATGTTGTGGCAGCAGAGAGAAGTTGGTGATCATGGTATTGAAAGACCAAGACATGAGAATTCTCTGAGAAGGAAGATTTATTATGACCAGCTGGGCCTGGTGGACTTCTGTCCAAAAAACCAAGCCCTGAGCAAGATTTCCAGGTCCTTTGATGCAGAGAATTTAGGAGTAGGCGTCAAACAGTGCTTTTTGTGTGAAAAGGACTTTCTTTGTTAGTTTCTTAGGGTTTGTTTGGATACCAGGTAAGCTTGAGTTAACATACCACCCACATTCTGACTGGATATAAACTCAAATACACATTCAGTCTACATCCTATCTGAACACATAACGTCTATAGAGTCTATATCACTTAAATGGTTTTCTGGAAACTAGGCAAACTTGGATACAGGATTAGATAAGTTTGAATACACACACAGGCCAATGCATGCACAGGCCATATTAACAGGACAAACTATGATTGTTAATTTCCCAGCCTAGTAAACTCTTAATTTTTAACAAATTGAATAGAGCTTTTTTAAGAATTTTCATTTGTTAATTTGATATTACCACCCCAATGTATGAAAATATATACTGAACAAATAGGGAGATACAAATAAAGAGTTAGACACAAATACATAACTCACTAATATTACTTATGATTTTTTTTCTTGTACAAAAAAATTTAACTGCAAAATAACATTGTATTTGAAAGATCTCTTTGAAAGCTATTTCTGATCATTTTAATCTGAACTGTGACCATGCAGTTTTGCATGAGAATTTCATTTTTAGTTACTGGCTTACAAACAAATTGTTCCCAATGCTTCAAAACACAATTTATAACATTTTCGTTTACTTTAGAGCTCTGCTTATTTCCCATTTCGATGCTGACAGACCTTGAATTGGCAATACCAATTCCAGTATATACTCACTGAGGTCATTGAAGTCTCCAGGAAAATTTTTTTCTCATGACCTGCTGCTTTGAGAATTCTTTTTTTTTTTTTTTAAGATTTATTTTTTATTTATTTCTCTCCCCAGCCCCCCACCCCCAATTTTCTGCTCTCTGTGTCCATTTGCTCTGTGTTCTTCTGTGTCCACCTGTATTCTTGTCAGCAGCCTTGGGAAATTGCATCTCTTTTTGTTGCATCATCTTGCTGCATCAGCTCTGTGTGCGGTGCAACTCCTGGGCGGGTTGCTCTTTTATCACATGGGGCAGTTCTTCTTACGGGGCACATTCCTTGCACATGGGGCTCCCCTACACAGGGACATCCCTGCGTGGCACGGCAGTCCTTGTGCACATCAGCACTGCATGTGGGCCAGCTCACCACATGGGTGAGGAGGCCCTGAGTTTGAACCTTGGACCTCCCATGTGGTAGGCAGAAGCTCTATCAATTGAGCCAAATCTGCTTCCCTGAGAATTCTTGATGCTCAAGATGGGAGGTCCTCCACTCCCCAGTCCTCAGAGAAAATAGGACTGTTGCAGTTGCTGGACTGGAAGAGTGGACATCCAACCCCAAAGGCCAAGGATTACCACCATGCAGCTATTTCTTCAAATGTAATGGGGTTTCTCTAGGCTCTTGCCCAGAGTAGGTAAATTGGAGTAATAATGAGAGAAAACAGGGCTCTTAACATCAATGGAAAAACAGGAGACAGGGGTGTCTCAAATTTGCTTTTCCCCAAGTCATGGAGAACAGAGGTTTCCATGGATTCAAATGAGAGCATAGAATGGTTACCTTTACAAAGGTAAGCAAGTACACCCCAGAGTAAGGCCAGTCCTGAAATAATCATAAGAAAAGGCAAACTCAGTTTAGAATTACCATCACAATAGTAGGTTCAGGGGAGAAGTTAGTCTTAAAATAACCATAATCAAAACTAAGTTCAGTTTATTTACTATAGCAAGAATAAATAAGGGTGAGGGTAGACCTGAAGTAACTATAAACAAAGGTAATTTAGTCTAAGATTACCATCACAATAGAGGTCTAGGCTAAATCCACTTGGTTATAGCAATTTCAAATATCATTTTGCTGTTTTATAATAAAAGCATCTATATAATGATCTTAACTCTTACTTACAGTTTCTAGTGAGTTTTTACTTCAAAACAAATTGGGCACTTTCATTTATTAACTAAGCAACTAAAACAATTTTATTAGTAACAACATTGCTAAATTTTTCTGCTTTTCTGTTAGTTGGACTTATTCCACTTGTGATTTCTTTTATACATCAAATTCAATTGCAAGATAGTGTTGACATTTAAAGACTCATTTTTGGGTTACCTTTCACTATTATCCAATTCATAACAGGTGAACCCCAAATCTGATTTATGAGTTCCTAGGCACAAGCAGACTGACAAAGTTAAACACAGATTTAAAAAGTTAAACACAAAGTTAAGCACAAATTAGAACAGAAGAGAGAATTTTACACACACAACATAGGGAAAGACCTGACTTTCCAGGAATTTTTAATCTTAAATGATGGCATATGAGGAGGTTCCTTACTCTACAGGGGAGAAGTTTAGTAAATAGCTTAGATCTTGATTCCCCATTCGCTACCCTTATTAGTCACTATTGAAGCTAGAGAGGTCTGGAGTGGCAGGTAAAGTCTGCATGAAGAGGCTCCCAAGTTAATTAAGAATCTTACCTGCTATGTCAAGGGACACCTGATTTTCCTCCTAGTTGATGGTTCAAGAGGGGCTTCAGGCCCCTTCTGTCCTACCATGCGGCAAGGTCCTAATGGTCTGGGTGGTGAGGCAGTTTGGGGCCAGGGTCATGCTGACATGGAAGACTGAATTCGGGTAGCCCTGAGGCGATGAGTGTCTTTAATAGCGGCAGTTAAAAGGTGAGCCTGTCCTAGACTTGGCACCTGCCGCTCCTTACCTTCTACATCTAGGTGGTATGGTTTTGATTGTTGAAAGCTGAGAAGACTCTTTCTAAGAGGGAGTTAATGGAGGTCTGGAGGCCCGGGGAAAGTTTTTTTGTAGTTTTCTACGGATATCTGAAGCCAACTGGCTAATAAAGTGAGTTCCTAGAAGGCTTTGTCCTTCCCTCGAGTCAACAACTACTAGAGGGTATTTTTATTGCCTCAGTCAGCTTTCCTAGAAATAAGACTGGGTTTTTAGGATCTGCCTCTGAGCACTTTCCTTGAGCTTATTAAAATTAACCAGTTTGGTATTGTATTTCCTCATCCCTTTAAGGAGACATGTCCACATGGTCTCTGTTTGTCCCCTCCTTCCCTCTTCAGGGTCCCATGTAGAGCCCATTCTTGGCTGTATTCCAGCCACGTGGTGTGGCAGGAAAAGATTAGCCTCTTCCTTTCTAGACGATCAGTAGGCAGGTTGTCCCAATTCCTGAGAAGATACCACAATGGGGAGTCTGCTAGAACGCTGGAGAAGCCACCCATTGTTCTAGGGAGAAACGGAAAAAAGTCTGTCAGCTGATCTGGCATTCCAGAGCCTAGCCTGACTGAACTTTTAGCCACCAAACTGAAGCACCCAAGCCGCATAAGTTTTGGAGAACATTTGGAGTGGCTTCTCTGGTTCTTGGAGTCCCAGACATCAGAGACCATGCACCCGGGAGTCCCTGGTGTGAACTAGGACTTAGGAGATGTCCAGACTTAAGTTCCAGACCGAGGCTGCCAAGTTGAATTTTTTTCCCTAGAAGAGGAGCTGGCTTGAAACCTCTTTTGGTCTGCTCTCACAGAGGTCTTAGAAACGTTGGCCATGAGAAAGACCACTGCCAGGGACCAAGTTATACAGTTAAAACCAGACATTGAGAGGCACATTAAAAACCCAAATGCTGATTGTTCTGTGGCTTACAGGGAAACAGGCTTGGGGACCCTGGCGGTAATGGATTAAGAGGAACTTCAGGGCCTCCTGAGGACTGAGTAAGGAACAAACTTCCAGGGATGGCACGGGTGAGAGTCTTGGCATCCTCACAAATGAAACAAAAGAGGGCACAGACAGGCTTTGATTGAAAACTCACTAGTCTTCGGTGGGGGTTGGGAAGCATTACTGGCCTTTTTGTCTCCTGGCTTGGCTCTCCAAATATGTTAGCAGAATGCTCTGGGTTCTGGGTTTCTAGGTTCTTGGCTATGTCACATAAAAGAATTTAAGGACACGCCACAGGGTAGGCAATGGTGTAAGAGAGTTTATTAAGAAACAAGAAAAGAAAAACAGTACACAACTCCCAAAATGGTTGTGGTCATGCCGCAGGGTGAGACCCCCTCATGGGGTCCCAGGTCAGGTCTTTTTAAAACCTTTCCTCCTCCTCTTTCTTAATGTTGGGGAGGTGCCCCAGCTGTGTGCTGTTCTGATTGGTTGCCCCACCAGCTAGCTCTCGGGGCCAAGGGTGAGGCCTGCTGTTTGGAGGTATCCGGGGCTTCCCCTTGACCCTGGAATGAGTTTCAAATGGGACCTCATGTCCAGGATCTAGGTGGGGTGTTTCTGGCTTTGTTCTTAGTAACAAAGAACTGGGCAGGGTCTCATAGGCACATTGTCTGTTGGGTCCCAGCTGTGATTTGCCTTCCCTTTTCCCAATCCCAACCTGCCTCAAGACAGACAGTTTAGCTAATCATTTATGAGCTGGATAAATGGGGATTTGGAGGGTGTGTCTGGACCTGTCCTAGGTAAGCAAAGGGGTCATCCACAAGTATTATCTAAGCCATAGGAAGAGGAAGATTCTTTGCAAAAAGCTGATTCCCAGAACACAAAAGGGTGGCAGCACAAAATAACCTTTGTGGTTTTCCAGGAGTCTAGAGTGAGAAAGACAAGATGCACATGGAGCTTTGACGCACTGTCTGTGACTATATTTGTTCATGGTGATCGTCTGAGAGTACTGCTGCTATTTCCCTTCCACCTTCCAAATATTACACAAGTCCCCTTATGGCCAACTCCAACCAAGATGGAAAAGGAAAGTGCAATCCAGCACTGAATCTTTTCTAACCCCTTTAAATAAATGGGTAGTATGTATACTCACATTCTTCACAGTAACAGAATCACATTATGAACAGTATGTTTCAACTTCCACTTACCACTTCACATATTGCATCCAAGGTAAAACTACCTCTTTTTTTATTTTTGCAAATCTTGAAGGCAGTGTTTTTCAAACCACTGATAACATCTCTTAGGGGTTCATGGAATTAACTAGTGTTCAAACTTCATTAAAAAGAGTAGGACAGGATAAGAAAGAACAGAATAAAGTAGAATAGAATGGAATAGAATTATAAAATCACATCTCCTTCAGGAAGGGTAAGCATTGCTTTGCAAACTGTTTGTTCTAGGTAAATATGCATGTTTGCGTGCAGTCTCAAGTATGCCTCTTTACAGTGGTGAAAAACTGCCTTAGGATATATTGCCTTTCTTCTTTCACCACTGTCTCCCATTCCCCTTTTGCTTATTTATTTGACAGATAATGTGAGTTTAGAAAAGAATTGAGTAATATATAGTACTAATCATATTTGAAATATAGAAACCAAGGGAGAAACAACTAAATTCACCTTTTTTCCCCACAGTATAGTTGCAAATGCTATCAATCTACCACCAGTACAAATTTGCTAATAAGCATTGGAGGAAAATTTTTCTTCAGTACCTGAATGAAAAAAGATTAAATATGTCATCAGAAAGTCAAATGATGTAGCCTTAAAAGTAAAAAAAAAAAAAAAAATCTATTTGGAGAATGTTGAATTTGGCAAGTGATTGATGAGTTACTGTTTCTGAACTTCGGCAACCAGCACCGAGTAAAACATGCTATTTTTTTTGGTAATGGAGACCTCTAGAGAGCTCATGCTAGAACTGCAGCAAAACCATTTTTAGTTTAGCTTTTTCTTTTAAGTTGACTTCATAGATTTAATAGATTTTTTTAACAATGAATTTAGAGATCGTTTAATTCTATATGCTGAATCTTCCTAAGATTTATTTGTCCCTTTTTATTTTATAAATAATATCTAATTTAATATTGCCAACAATCCTGCGAGGTAGGTATTATCACTTACATTTCATGAATTCAGAAACTGAGATTTAGAAAGTGAAATGAACTGTCCAAAATCAGAAATCTATAAGATCAGACTAAGTCTAAATGTTATGACTTCAGATTTCCAGGCCAGTGGTTGTTCTAATATACTACAATATCAAAATAGCAGAATTTTTAAATGAGGAGGATTTAGAGATCACTTACTCCACTTCCCTTATTCATAAATGGGAAAACTGAGGCACAGAAGGGGAAATGAATTGTCTGGGCTCACATAGCTAGTAAAGAGTAGAGCCAAGATTAGCATAACTGTTTCCTATATTTCAATCCCCAAGTCCTTCTTCCTTTATCCTGCATTAAATATAGTATGGAAGGATTCTCATTTCCAGCAATATGGCTGACTTACTGGTAACCAAAAAAAAAAAAAGCATGGAAAATATCACTTCTCTCACTTCTTAGGGAAAAAAAAACTAAAAATTCTAAATAAATTAATTTTTAAAAAATCTGTTTTGAAATCCATGGTGGAGCTGGCAGGAATACATAAAAAAATTCATAGCACAAAAATTGTGAACAGTGTAATCAAAGAAGTGAGGAATTTCTAATTTCAGAAAACAGAGACTGCTCCAAGGATACCTTCAGAGTTGTGGTGACTGTGCTTGTTATCTGGTGGCCTCTCAGGACATCAGAGCAGGAAGCATTCTTTCAGAGCTCCACAAAATAAAAGCTCAGAAAGGGCACCAAATTAGACCAAAACCCCAAAGGGTAAAACCCTTGGTTGTAAAAGTGAACTAAAAAATAAAAGTCACTCAAGAAATGGAAACAGTAATAATAATAATAATAATAATAATTGCCTTTCTTGATTGTGAGAAAGAGAGAAGATCTCCCATGAGAATTTTTGGGTGTGTACTATTAAAAGTCAGGTTTATCAAAGTATACTTTCTGTGGAGCAAAATTTAATTGTTTCAGTGTACACTTTCATGAATTTTGACAAATGAATACACTTGTGTAACCATCACCACTATCAAGAGGTAGAACAATTTGACCACACACACTCCCACCCCCCAAATTCCCTCCTTCTGTATTGTGGTCAGACTCTCTCCCAACATCTTTAATCTGTTTTCTGTCCCGACAGTTTTGCCTTTTCAAGAATCTCATGTAAATGGAATCATACAGTAATGTATCTTTTTGCATCTGGCTTCTTTTACTTAGCCTAATGCCTTGGAGATAGCATGCAGGTTGTTACATGTATCAGAAGTTTGCTCTTTTTTATTGCTGAGTAGTATTCCATTTTTTGAAAGTGAAATAGTTTGATTCTACAGTCACAAATAGAAAGATATGTGGGTTGTTTTCAGTTTCTGTTGAGTATGAATAAAACTGTTATAAACATTCACAAATAACGTTTGTGTGAACATAGGCATAGGGTTACTGGGTCACATGGTAAGTATATAATTAACTTTATAAGAAATACTAAAATATTTTCCAAAGTGGTTATACCATTTTGCCTTCCTACCAGCAATGATGAAAACTCAAGTTTCTCTTTGCCGTGTAGGTTCCTAAATATTGCCAGTTTTTCTCCTAATTTTAGCCATTCTGACATGTGCATAGTGGTATTTCATTGTGCTTTTAACTTCCATAATGAATAATGATATAGAAGATCATTTCATGTATTTTTTCCCTATCCAAATACTTTCTTTAGTGGCTGTTCAAACTTTTTAACACATTTAATTTTTATTAATAGACTTTATTTTTTTAAAATCAATATTAGAGTTACAGGAAAATTGTGCAGAGTTCCCATATACCTTCTCTTCCCACTCTACATAGCTTCTCTATCATTAACATCTTGCATTAATTTAGCACATTTGTTAAAATTAATGAATAGTATTTTGTTACATGCTCTCACTGTCCAGGTTAGATAAGCTTCCTCTGTGTTATCCCATAAAGGTACTGGCTACTTGATATTGTAGGTATAACTCGTTTGCCTGTCATTTTCAGTAAAGTGAAGCTCCCATAAGGCACAGAACTTTCTTCTCCCCACTGCTGTAAATATCCAGTATTAGACCATCTAGTATTTACTGATCATTCAATAAATACTTGTTAATCTGAAAAAAATATAGTTTGGCAACAAACTTTTTGTTGCTCTTTATACCTTCAGCGCACCATCAGTTTTAATTCCCCTAGCGTTGCCTTGTGTTTAGAGGAAGAGCTGATGTGCCAAAGGCTTTTCTGAATGTTTCTGCTCCATTCTTAGATTTGGGCCTTCCCTGTGCCTGTGCTTCAAAGAGGGTTTCTTTCCATTCTTTCACTCTCCTGGTGAAAAACAGAGCAGACTTGTTCTTAGCATATAAAATAGTGCCTGGCACAGAGTAGGTTCTCAGGAAGTATTTGAGGAACAAATGAAAATAAGATACTCTTCCCCTAAGATCTTCACATCCCTGGATTTTTCTTGTACTTAGGTCTCAACTTAAATGTCGCCTCCACAGAGGGGCCTATGCTAGCCATTCGATCTAAAGTAGCTATCAACGCTCTCTCCTAACTCATTCTCTTTTAATTATCTCCATAGACTTCTGATGTTTTCTGCTTTGCTCGCCATCTGTCTCTTGAAAGCAGAGATCTTATCTCTCTTATTCACCATAGTCTCTCTAAGACTTAAAACAGTGCCTGGAATATAAAAGGAGCTTGAAAATATTTGTTGCTATAAATGAATAAATTGAGAACAATGAGTGTGTGAATAAAATGTCCTAACTTCACCCTTAAATAAATGACACACATAAGGAAAACATATAAGGATAAAATACATATATACCACATTACCATAAAGTGAAAAATAAAGTGATTGCATTAATATCAGTGAAAGTAGACTATTACCACAATAAAGTCATTTATTTTATAATGACAAAGGAAAAATCATCAGTACAATCTTCCAAACCTAAATGTTTATGCATCTAATAGCAAAGTCTCAGAAATACATGAAGCATAAACAGAATTGCAGGGAAAAAATAAAAAAGGTCACAATTATAGTTGGAAATATAAATAACCCTCTCTTCATTATTGATAGAACAATTGGAGAGAAAATTAGCACAACATTCGAAATGTGTTTATGTATCTAATGGCAAAGCCTCAGAAATACATGAACCAGAAACAAAACTGCAGGGGAAAATAAAAAAGTTCACAATTATAGCTGGAAATATACCAGAAAAAAGAGACAAAACACAATTTATCAGTAGCAGAAATGAGAGAAGTGACACCACTACAGATTCTACAGATTTTAAAATGATAAGAGAACAATATGACAACTTCATGGTTAGAAATGAACAACTTGCTTAAAAAGGAAAAACTCCTTTAAAGATACAAATTACGAAAGTTTACTCAAAGAGAAATAACCTGTGTATGCGTATATTTATTAAAGAATTGAATTTATAGTTAAAAATGTTCCCACAAAGAAAATGCCAACTGGATTCATGATAAATTATACCAAACACTTACAAAAATATCAATTTTATACAATCTCTTCCAAAAAAATCAAAAGGAACAGAATACATTCCAACTCATTCAATGAAGCCAGCATTATTTCAAAATCAAAACCTGAGAAAGAAAGCTACCAAACAAATATCCCTCATAAATAAAGACGCAGTAAACTTTAAATAAAATTTAGCAAAAAAATCCAACGATATATAAGAAAGCATATATGTGTTTGTGTGTGTGTGTGTATGTGTATATACTATCATATCCAAGTAAGTTTTATCCCAGAAATCCAAGATTGGTTGAACATTCTAAAACCAATCTATGTAATTTACCATATTAACTAACAAAAAGGAAGTTCCTGCCAAAGGCAAAGGTCAATTTGATTGTGTAGTTGAAAGGACCAGTGTAAATAATCTGGGTGAAAGGTCGCTGGGAGCTTAAGTTTACTGTGGACACTTGACAGATCCTGAATAAATAAAAGAATAAACTGAGAGATGTGGAAATGGTGCATTGATGAACCTGTGATGAACAAGGGCCCTGAAATCAAACAAACGGACAAACTAATAAACTAACAAATGCATATATGATCAGGTAAATAGACACAGAAAAATAATTTGACAAAATATAACATCCATTCTTGATAAAAACACAGCAAACTGGAAATAATAGGAAACATTCTCAACTGATAAAGGAACTCTTACAATTAACATCACACTTAACGGTGAAAACAGATTGTCTTCATAATATCAGGAACAGCACTGTGGGGTTGCCCATTCTCACCATTATGGTCCACGTTGCACTGCAGCTTTTAGCCAGAGCCAACAAGGCAGGCAAAAGAAAATTAAAGTCATCCAAGTTGGAAAAGAAGAAGGAAAAAATGTCTATTTGCAGACAACATGATTGCCTATGTAAAAAATCAAAAGGAATCTACAGAAATGCTCCTAGAGATAATAAGGGTAATACATTGTACTTCTTCCCATTAACAATATGAGCGTTTCAGTTGATTCACTTCCTCTCCAACATGTTATTTTCTGCCTTTTTTTCCAAATAAACAGATCTTAATACCAGAAAAGGTCCACGGTTTTCTGCCTTTTTAATGTTAACCATTCTATTGTTTATGAAGCAGTCATTTCATTTAAGTATTAAAAGAAGACTTGTGCTTTTAATTTGCATTTCTCTGCTGACTAATTATGATTAGTGTTTTTTTTCATATACTATTTCACATTGATTTTTTAAGTTGCTCTGAAGCCTTGTGCCCACTTTAATTGGGTTCTTTATCTTTTAATTGTTGATTGCTGGTATGATGTACCCTGGGTATAATTCCTCATCAATTATATGCATGTTAATATTTTCTCCAAATATGAGATTTTCATTTTCATTTATTAATGTATGTTTTGATAAGCAGAAGATTTTAATATTGACTAAGCATAATTTATCAATTTAAAAATTTTAAGGGCGGCGGACTTGGCCCAGTGGTTAGGGCATCCGTCTACCACATGGGAAGTCTGTGGTTCAACTCCCGGGCCTCCTTGACCCGTGTGCAGCTGGCCCATGCGCAGTGCTGATGCGCGCAAGGAGTGCTGTGCCACGCAGGGGTGTCCCCCACGTAGGGGAGCCCCACGCACAAGGAGTGTGTCCCATAAGGAGAGCCACCCAGCACGAAAGAAAGTGCAGCCTGCCCAGGGATGGTGCAGCACACAAGGAGAGCTGACACAAAAAGATGACGCAACAAAAAGAAACACAGATTCCCGTGCTTCTGACAACAAAAGAAAGCAGACAAAGAAGTCTCAGCAAATAGACACAGAGGACAAAAAACCGTGGTGGGACGGGGAAGGGGAGAGAAATAAATAAATAAATAAATCTTTAAAAAAAATAAAAAATAAAAATTTTATGGTTAGTGCATTTTTAGTCCTTTCTAAAAAATCTTTGCCTTACCCATGACTTCAATGATAATTTCCTATGTTTTCTTTTTCTAGAGCTTTATAGTTTTACCTTTAACATTTAGGTTTAGGATGCATCTTAAAATAAACTTTTATGTATTGTGTGATATCACAGCTAAGCCAGGTACTTTTTAACTCTGTGTTTATTTGTTTCAGCATCATTTTGATAAGCACTTCATTTCTCCATTGGATTACATTGGTACCTGTATCAAATTCCATTGACTTTTGTGGGTCTATTTCTGAATTCTATTTTCTGTTCCAGTGATCTCTTTACTTAGTCATATGTCAATACCTTATTGGTTTTATTAGTGGCTTTATAATAAGATCTTGAAAATTAGGAAGTGTAAGAATTTCAACTTTGTTCTTATTTTTCAAGATTTTTGTTGTTGTTGTTGTTATTCTAGGTCCTGTGTGCAGCCATGAATATTTTAGAATCAATCTCTTCAAAATAAAAAAGACACTTAGAACTTTGGGATTCCAAAGAATCTGGAGATCAATTAAGGGAAAGGGATATTACTGCAGGATAGAAATTTCTTAGTTGACAGTATTTTCCTTTCAACACTTTTAAAGGTGTTTCATTTTCTCTTGGCCTCCATTATTTCTGCTGTGAAATCACCATCATTATTACCGTTATTCTCCCATGTTTATGTGATTTTCCTTGACTTCTTTTAAGATTATTTTGTTTGATTAGTGTTTGGCAGTTTGTTTACAATAGATCTAGCATTTGTTATTGTTTATTCTGCTTAGAGTTCACTGAGCCCTTGAATCCAGGTGTGATGTTTTCACAAAATTTAGGAAAATTTGATCATTATTTCTTTACATATTTTTTTACTACCCTATTCTTTTTTGCTCTCCTGTGATTTCAATTTTAATTATGTTAGAATTCTTTGTTTTGTCCCTTAGATCTCTGATGTTCTGTTATTTTTTTGTAATCAATTTTCTCTCTGTGCCTCTTTTCAAAACATTCAATTGCATTGTCTTCTAGTTTTCTGACACTTTCTTCTGAACAGGTCCAATATACTGTTAAGCCCAAATTGAGCCATTTTAAAAAAATATTTTGAATACTATATTTTTCAGCTCTAGTAATTCCATTTGTTTCTCTTTTAAAGATTCCATATCTCTGCTGAAATGCCCCATCTTTTCATCCATTACATGCATTATTTTATGTATTTTTTTTACATATTTATACTAGTGTTTTATCTTTGTAAATTCCAATAATTGTATCATCTGCTATTTCTATTTATTATTGATTACAGGTTACATTTTCCTGCCTCTTTGTATGTCTCAATTTTTTAATACACTGTGCATGAAAGAATAGTGTCTTGAAACTAAAAATGTTCCTGTTGTATCAGCTCTCTGTGTGTACGGCGCCATTCTTGGGCAGGCTGCACTTTCTTTTGCACTAGGCGGCTCTCCTTACGGGGTGCATTCCTTGTGCGTGGGGCTCTCCTATGTGGGGGACATCCCTGCATGGCACAGCACTCCTTGCATGCATCAGCACTGTGCATGGGCCAGCTCCACACAGGTCAAGGAGGCCTGGGGTTTGAACTGTGGATCTCCCATGTGGTAGGTGGACACATACTCATTGGGCCAAGTCTGCTTCCCCACCCACACATATTTAACCTGGAATTTGGAAGCTCTCTTCACTGTCTTATGTCCAGGGTGAGGGCTAGTCACCCCTAGCAACCATGGTACAAAAGGAATTGCAGTTTCAGACCATGAATTTTAAATCATTATAACTAGCTCAAACACATCTTTATTAATCAAAATAGGAACCATTACAATCAACACATTTTTGAAAATGAGAAATAAGTTTGTAGATTCCTATAGTATAAAAATCCATGCTTCAGGATTCGACAAACACTTGAAAAGCATTTTCTGAGTCCTGCTGGTTGTGGAAGTGTTTTCCCTGAAAAAAGATGTTGAGATGCTTGAAGAAGTGATAGTCAGTTGGCAAGAGGTCAGATGAATATGGTGGATGAGGCAAAACTTTTTGCAACCCAATTCGTTCAACTGTTGAAGCATTGGTTGTGTGACGTGCGGTTGGGCATTGTGGAGAATTGGGTCTTTCTGTTGACCAATGCCAGCTGCAGGCATTGCAGTTTTTGATGCATCTCATCGATTTGCTGAGCATACTTCTCAGATGTAATGGTTTCGCTGGGATTCAGAAAGCTATAGTGGATCAGACCAGTAGCAGATCACCAAACAGTGACCAAGACCTTCTTTGGGTGCAAGCTTGGCTTTGGGAAGTGCTTTGGAGCTTCTTCTTGGTCCAACCACTGAGTTGGTTGTTGCCAGTGGTCTTATAAAATCCGCTTTTCATCGCATATCACAATCCAATCGAGAAATGGTTCATTATTGTTGTGTAGAATAAGAGAAGATGACACTTCAAAATGACAATTTTTAAAAATTTTCTGTCACCTCATGAGGCACCCACTTATTGAGCTTTTTCACCTTCCAGTTTGCTTCAAATGTTGAATGAACATAGAATGGTTGACATTGAGTTCTTTGGCAACTTCTCGTGAAGTTGTAAGAGGATCAGCTTCTATGACTGCTCTCAGTTGGTCGTTGTCAACTTGTGATGGCCGGCCACTATTCTCCTCATCTTCAAGGCTCTCGTCTCCTTTGCAAAACTTCTTGGATCACCACTGCACTATACATCAGTAATTCATGGGCCAAATGCATTGTTGATGTTGCTAGTTGTCTCCACTTCTTTACAACCCATTTTGAACTCAGATAAGAAATCACTCAAATTTGCTTTTTGTCTAACATCATTTCCATTGTCGAAAACAAATATAAAATAAACAGCAAGTAATAAATCATTAGCAAAAAAACATAGTGAGAAATGTTCATTAAAGTGATATCTAACATAACCACATTTATTTAAGAATGTATGCCAATATTAAATGATACATTTCAACAATGCAAAGCTGCAATTATTTTTCACCAACCTTATATATTCCTTCAAGAGTTGAATTGAAGTGGGCTGAGCTACAGCCTTAATAAAATATTTACCTCTGATTAACCCAGGTTCTAAATCTTCTGCCCCACTGCAGAGAGGATATTTTGATCTTGTCGTTTGAGCTGAGAGGGGTTTGGGTTGAAGTTTACTTGTGTTTTAATTCACCTCTGGATTCAACATAAGCAGGGCCATGGCAACACAGGAGCCAGTTCAACTGTCTGCTTTTCAGCCTCTCCTGCTCTGTTTTTCTTGAGAAACTCTGGGGATGGGAAAAAGGGGGGAACCTGTTGGGCTGAGGCATTTAATTTCACTTTTGGTCATAATTCACATTCCAATCCATCACACTGACCTACAGTTTATTTAAAGGCTTAGCTGGTTTCTTTTCGTGTATGCACGTGCTCCTCCACTGAAGACCAGCTCCAACACATGCCTGTGCCCCAAACATGCAAACTCTCTGCTAACCCATGTAGGGCTCGTTATTTTCTTGACATTCACTTCCCTATCAATCCCCAAGTCCATATGCCTTAGATTATGCCTTAGAATTAAAAAAATGTTTTACCCATTTTATTCTTTATTTGTAACTCAGGAGTGAAATTCTATAGCAACTTTCCACATCCACACTAAAAGCAGAGTCTTTCTAATTTTGGATACTAGTACCTTTTATAGTTTATTGAAAGAAAATATATGGGAAAATGGTATAAAAATGATGGGGAAAGTAGAGAAAAATATTCTAAACTTCTTATTTTGTTTGGCAGTTGGTAAAGATATTAATTCAAGGTAAAGTATAAATGAATCAAAGATGCACATGCAATCTTTAAGGTAACCACTGAAAGAATAATAAAACTTCATTAATGTGAGATTGGCAATTAAGATGCAGGCACAGTTTTCTTTAAATGTCATGCTGCTGTTTAGGTAATAATAAATAATAAATAATTGGCTTTAGATTTTGTAATATTTTCCCTAAGTTCCTGCTGGATTTCATATTATGGTAGTCTATGTAATTTCAGTGAAATGTAAAAAATACTCCCATTCTCTTTGACCAGTATTAATTTCTTGAGGGCTTACTTTTTGTCACTTAAATCCTGTAGCTGTCATACATCTCTGGTAAAAGCAGTATTTGAGTTTTGAAGTGTGTAGACCGTCTCTTCATATTTTCAAGATGTAATTTTACATTTCTGCATTTTAAAAATTTTGGCTGAAATTCTAGATGCATGCTTCTAAGACATGTACCTGCATATGTAACCTTTGTGAAAAGAAATTTGCATGTATAATCTGTGTTTACTTGTAGCTTTCTGTTTATATTCTGCTTACATTTGTGGAATAAAGTTATCTAAGTGAATAACCAATGTTCATTGGTTATACATGTTTGGAATCTTAAGCAGTTAAAAAGTAAAAAATTTTGCATTCTTGGAATAGACCACATTTGGCTATAACGTATTATCCTTTCTACATATCTTTTATATCTTCCTTAAATATAACTTAAATGAAGCCATCTGGCCATGAATTTCTTGGTGGGAAAGTTTTTATTTTAGTTTTACGTTCTGTAATAGCTACGAGAATCTCAGAATTTAAAAAGTCTCTTATGCTGTTTCATAAATTGTGTTAAACAGATTCATCCATTTTTTCCAACTTGTCAAATTTATTAGCATAAAATTATTCAAAAATCCTCTCACAAGCTTATTCACTGTTTTGTATCTATAATGATATCTTGTTTTAATTCTTAATGTTGATAATTTGTTACTTTTCAAAATATGTTTGGCTTCTTTTTCTCTCTTTTTTCTATGTCAATGATTTTTACCCTATAATTCCCTCCATTTTACATTCTTTAGGTTTAATTTGCTATTCTTTTTCTTAACTGATATATAAGTGTAAATCTTTGCTTCTCAACCTTCCATCTTTTGTAAAAAGTGCATGTAAGGATGTGCATTTTCTCTAGGAATTATTTAGCTGTACTCCATAAGGTCTGATATTTCATATTTTATTATTTAATTTATAACATTTTATAACTTATATTATGATTTCTTTTTGACCTGTAGGCTAATTAGATGTTTATGACTTTGTTTGTGAATTAGAGTATTTTTTAGTTATCTATTTTTGATTTCTAATTAAACACACCAAATTCAAATAACATACTCTACATGATGCAAATTCTTTGAAACTTTTTGAGACTTGCTGAGTAACTCAACATATGATCTATTTTGGTAAATGCTCCATGTTCCTTGAAAAAAATGTTTATTTTTTTCCATTGTTGACTGATCTGGCTTCAAATTTCCTTATTCTTTTACACTTCTGGGAAAATGAACTCTCATTGGCTTGCCAAATACTAATGCTGGTGTAGTTGTATAATAATCAACTGCAGCCTGAGCATCTTCTGTGGTTGCCATTTCAATAAATGCCTCATTAATTTTATTTACAATTACGTGATTTGAAATGATTTCAAATGGTTCCACAAACTGTAACAGTTGGTACCTCGGTTTTCAACTCGCTGTATGAAACAACTCTACTAGTTTCTACTCTGTCTTTTTGCATGTGTCTTGGTCCTTGCAGATTTCCATTTCCAGCAACAGATATCCTCTAGGTCCAACTGCTGGCCCCCAAGATGAAATGAGGAAGTTGGAGGTCTCAGGATTCCTGGTGCTGGGTTTGTAGATTGTTGCAACATGAATGGATCCCCATTGTATGTCCTGTATCATTGTCAGGATTCCATTCTGGATAGATTTCAAGAAGCTGACATCACTGACTGTGTCTTTCTCTACTGATATGCTGACTCCACTCTACTTGACCAATACTTCTCAAAACTTTCAAGGTCATCAAAAACAAGGAAAATCTGAGAAACTGTCACAACCGAGAGGAGCCCAAAGAGACAGAACAACTAAATGTGAGGTGGTATCTTTCCTTATCTTGGTGTCACACAGGTCTGTCAGACCTGAGATTCTGATGGAGGCAGATTTCTCACATCAGTCAAAGCACCTGAAAACTCCATGTGAAGCCGTTCTGCCTGCCACTATTTCCTCTCTTCAGGAGGTCAAGGATGCCCTACCTTCAAATCATCCAGGGGCTGCATCTGCCCTGAAGTCCATAGCTATACCCTTGCCCGTGTCTGGAGCTCTGCTGGGGGCACCTGCCTAGGCAGAGGCCACAGAGGAAAAGTGCAAAACTGTTTTAACATTTGAAAAATCAATCAGTGAAATTCACCACATTAAGAGTATAAATGAAGAAAATTATTTCAATACATGCAAAATAAAAATTTTGGTTTTTGTAAATTTTGTAAAAATTCAGTATCTGATCATAATTTTAAAAATCTATCAGGACATAACAAGGATGTCCTCTATCATTAGTGTAGTCCATATTATACTGGAGATTCTAATATTTGTGATAAGGCAATAAAAAGAAATAAGGTTTGTTACAATTGGCAAGAAAGAGATAAAAGTGTCATTCAAATGACATGTTTCTGTTTATAATATAATAAAAAAAATCTATATTCTTATTACTAGCATAATATATTCTATTCTATACATTATCTTCCATTTTTAGAGTAATATTATTAGTTAAGTTTTTAGAATTCATCATTGAAGTTAGCAAGGTCTTTAGGTACAAGCATATAAAATCAATATTTTTTCTATATACAAGCAATAAGCTACTAGAAAAAATTAAAATATCATTTCAGCAGCATTAAAAATTGAAATACCCAGGAATAAATCTAACAAATTTATTTTGTTTGATTATTGTATTAGTATCTACTGAAAACTGCAAATTTCAATTTGTGTCATTCAGTAATGTTTTGTATTTATGTGGAACTGCAAAGAGCTTAAAATTACCATGACAAACTTGAAGAACAAAGTCAAAGGGTTTATGCTATCAGATAACAAAACTTGTTTAAAGTACAACTAATTAAAACAGTATGACTCTGGAACATGAATAGAGAAACAGATCAATAGAACACAATAGAGCAGAAACTGGCATACTTTCCTTAAAGGATCATATTGTAAATATTTTAGGCTTGCTGGCCACAGGGTCTTTGTCTCAACCGCTCACCTCTGCTGTTGTTGCTTGAAAGCATCCACAAACAAAATGTAAACAAATGCTTGTAGCTGTGTTTCAAAAAAAAGCTTTACTTACAAAAATATGGGATCATCTGGCTATAAAAAGGTGCTTCTATAGTTCAGTGGGGGAAAGGACTGTCTTTTCAATAATGAATACTGGTTTTTTTTTTTGTATTTATTTATCCCCCCTCACCTTGTGGCTTGCTTGCTGTCTGCTTTCTGTGTCCATTCGTTGTGCACTCTTCTGCGTTTTTGCTTGTCTCTCTTTTTGTTGCACCTCCTTGCTGAGTCGGCTCTCTGTGGTGCTTGCGGGTGCCTGGGGCCGGCAGCTCTCAACAGTGTGCGGGCAAGCCTGCCTTCACAAGAAGGCCTTGGAATGTGAACCCAGGGCCTCCCATATGGTAGACAGGAGCCCAACTGATTGAGCCACAGCCGCTTCCCAACAATACTGTTTCAATTTTATACACATATGAAAGTAAACAAATCTTTACCACTACCTCCCACCATCACCAAAAATCAACTAGATAGGTTGCAGACTATGAAAGTTAAAAAAATAAAAGTTAGAGACATAAACAGAGAAGAATATATTCATAACTTTGCTGTAAGAAAACACTTATTTAAAATGAACCCAAAGCACTAACTATAAAATGAATGATTGATTCATTGTATTTTATTAATGTTATAAATTTTTGCTCATCAAAAAGATTACATTTACATGGAAAAATACAATTAATGTAACCTATGGACTATAGTTAACAGTAATACTGTAATATTCTTGCATCATGCCAAAGATGTGCTGTATTAATAATAGGGGGTATTGAAAAATATGCCAAATGTATACTATGGACTGTTGGCAGTAATAGTCTGATGATATTTTCTCATAATGTGTTACAAATGCTCCACAACAGTGTGGTGTTTAGGGGAAGGGTTGTTGCATGGGAATTCTACACATGTATATGATTGTTTTGTAAGTTCACACTTGCTGTAATAAAAATACAGTAAAATAATTTTTTTAAAAAAGATTACATTTAAAGAGTGAAAAGTCAACCCATAGACTAGAAGAAGACATTTGCTGAATATATATCTTATAAAGGACATGTATAAAACATTTATACAGTACTACAAATTTAATAAGAAAAACTCCTACAAATTAGTATTAAAGGGAAGCAGACTTGGTCCAATGGATAGGGCATCTGCTTACCACATGGGAGGTCTGCGGTTCAAACCCCGGGCCTCCTTGACCCGTGTGGGTCCATGCAAAGTGCTAATGTGCGCAAGGGGTGCCAAGCCATGCAGGGTGTCCTCCATTTAGGAGAGCCCCACACGCAAGGAGTGCGCCCCATAAGGAGAGCCACCCAGCACAAAAGAAAGTGCAGCCTGCCCAAGAATGGCACTGCATACATACATTCTTGCTGACACAGCAAGATGATGCAACAAAAAGAAACACAGATTCCCGGTGCTGCTGATAAGGACAGAAGTGGTCACAGAAGAACACACAGTGAATGGACACAGAGAGCAGACAACTGGGGGAGGGGGGAGGGAGGAAAGGGAGAGAAATAAATAAAAAATAAATCTTAAAAAAAATTAGTATTAAAAATGGGCAATATATTTGAATAAGAACTTCAGAAAGAGGAATATCTAAACGACTAGTAAAAATGAAAAGGAGATCAACCTCATTAGTCATCAGGGAAATACCAATTAAACCACAATTAAATATTACTACACACCCGACAGAATGGCAAATATTTCAAAGACTTATACTATCAAGTATTGGCAAGAATGTGAGCAACTAGAACTTTCATATACCACTTATTAGGGTATAGTTAGCTAAGCATATGTTTATCATTTGACCCAACAATTTTGCCACTAGATAAACACCTAAGAGAAATGAGTGCATATGTCCCTGAAAGACATAATCATGAATATTCAAAACAGCTGTATGTTAATACCCATCAACAGAAAAATGGGTAAATAAATTGTGTTATGGTCATACAATGAATGCTATACAACAATAAAAATGAACTACTGACACATACACCAACATAGATGTATCTCACAGACATTATATGGAATAAGAAAGGCATGATACAAAGAAGTACATAATGTCTGATTCATCTATATACAGTTCAAGAATAGGTGAACCTAATCTCTGGAGAATTGTAGTTACCTTTGCAGAGGTGAGTATTACTTGGAAGGGGGCACGACGTAGCCTTCTAGATTTCCAGGAACTTTTTATATCTTGATATGGGTGATGGTTCCACACATGCACATATATGTAAATTTAATCAAGCTCTGTACTTTTTATGCTTTTACTCTATGGTATGGTACCACTCAATAAGAAGTATAACAAACAAGAAAAATGAGAACTAGAATAACCCTATTAAGATTTGATGAAAAACATTTCTTAACTACTTATAGGTCAAAGAAGAGATCATTAATCAAAATAAGAAGATATAACTGAATGAAATAAAAAAAACAATGTTACATATCAACTGTAGAATGCAGCCAAGTGTCACTTAGAAAAAAAGGAAAAGCGGGCAATTAATGAACTAAGCATAAATTATGTATGCCATGGATTTGTTTTCTCAATCTCCAATTAACCTACTTTGGGTTGCCTTATACAAAAGGTAGAGGCCAAAAATTTTATTTCTTAGGCTCCTGTAGTGTCTTCTACTTGAATTAGGTTTCATGAATTAGATACACTCTTGTGTATCCAGATGGCAAATTGAAGATTAGTCATTTTCCTGTTGCTAATTCTGTTGGCAAGAAAAGTCATATTATTCAAGAGGTTATTGCAATGGCTGAAATAAGCATTGGAATGTTTGGCTACCACCTTTATGTGGGTCAAAAAACAGCTGTGGTGACAATGGTGTCAGCAATAGCTTCTTGGCTTCTGTGCTACAATTGTAGTGGTACTCCTGAACTTACTAGTTCCAGGTGTGGCTCCTGACGTCCAGTTCTTTGGCTTTCCAACAATTTTGCAATAGATTGTCTATTAAGTCCCATCTATGACAAAATATTTAGATTGATTTCTGCTCTACCGAACTCTTCTTGGTATAGGATTTACTACCATAAGTGGCGTAGACAACAAAACCTCAAGGATGGTAACTTGGGGTTGGTTTTATGACTTGGTTGGATTTGAAGGTCCTTTCTCTGATGGCAAAATGGGAAACTGGAGATCCATGGAACACATTGTTTAAACAATAGTTTGGGAAACTATGACCTTTGGACTAAACTCAGACTGACCCCAGTTTTTGTGAACAAAGCTTTACTGGAACGGAGCATGCTTATTTATTCATTGTCTGTGATCACTTTCACATTATAATGGCAGAGCTGAGTAGTTGCAAGAGACCAGAGACCGGATGGCCCACAAACAGGACTGGCTACATAATTTGCATAATTTTTCATGCAAAATGAAAATAAGGAGCTCCTTACTAAAAATTTATTACAAATTTCAAGGCAGCAATAGCAGAGTGTTAAATCAAGCACAAGACCTTGTTGACTGCCAGCCCTGGCTGCAAGGCCTAAAATGTTTGCTCTCTGACCAAGCAATGGTCTATATAGTTAATTCATCTTATCACCAGTAAGGCTGGAATGATTTGCCTGTTAGAAGGAAGGCTTTGCCAGACTGGGTGGCTTCTGCAATGAAACCACTTTGATGGGTGGGAGGAATTTGAGGCTAGAAATGGGGATGTTCATTAACTGTCCTAGAGAGCTTAAAGAAAGAATAAAGATAAACTCGGGATTTTAAATCCTCAGCTCAAAGTGCTATCAAAAGGCAAAGGAGTTTCTATGACTGCCATAAAATAATTCTTTTATATTAGAGCTGCAAGGCTGACACAGCTAAAAATATGATGCTGATTTTGATTGTATAGATTGCTGTATCACTCTACCAGTTGAATCCACAGTCTTTCAGGATCTCTTATAAATCTAGGGCATTGTTTAGGACAGTGCGTTTTCTTAAAATAAGAATGGTAAATTTGGGTGAATTCAGATGAATCTGGGTACCCAAACTCCTCAAATTAAACATCATCTTTTTTGCTAATAGTTGTAGATTGATATCCCTGTGTGATGAGTCTGATGCTGCCATAATTGAGGTCCCTATAAGCAGTAACCTCCTATGATGTACGTGCTTTGACAGTAGATGCCGATTCTCCTTCACTGCCTCTATCTCTAAAGCTTAATTAGATTACAGTATGGCACAGATCAATTCTTACAGACCACCTAACATCACAAGATCTCACTAATTTATCAGTATAAACCCGTGGAATGAACGGGTAAGTATTCTAAACTTAACAAAATGGATGCAATTAGAAGAGCATTCGAATTCAGTCATTTTGCTGGAGCATCCAGGAGAGATTCTAAAGTTTGATCAGCTAGATGCCTAAAACCTGGACTAAATATTGCCCTACACTAAATGTTAAGCTTGGAGAATTCTATTGGTATGTCATAGAAGAAGAAATTTTAAGAATTGGAGATGGAAAAGGTAGAGTAGATTTATCATGTACATGTACTTTCTGGTCACTTATTTACTATGTCTCATTATCTGGCCTATAGTGTTATTCCTTATCCAATATACTAAGCAATACATTGATAAGTAAAGCACTAGAATTTTTGAAAACCATGGTAGTGGCTGTTTTCTGTAGGCTACAAATGAATGTGGGAGATTATGCCACTGAAATGAGCTCCCTGATTTCACTAGGCAAGATAAGATCCCAGAGTAGCAGTGGCCAAATATTACCTACTCCCACCTTCTTCCATAACCTACAATTAGGTGCTACCACCTGGTTTCCTATTCCAGGAATTGCAATCTTTTTACTGGCACAAGTCACTAAGCCTCCTGAAACCTTATGTTCAGCTAACAACCTGAGAAATGCTTTCTTTATTTCTCTACCAGTAAGCAGAGAACACCAGGATCAGTTTGCTATCCCCTGGCAGGAGCAGCGATACATCTCCACTGAATTACCTCAGGGCTACTTAACTGCATGGTACTCTGCCATAATTTAATGTGTGGGGATTCTGATCATCTCACTATCTCATAGGACATCATTCTGGTTCACTACATTGATAACATCACCTTGATTTTACCTGCTGAAAAGAAGACAATAGCAGGCATCCTAGACACCTTGGCAAGACACATGAAAACCAGACGGGAGTAGATAAAGCCTTTGAAAATTTATGGATCTAGCACCATAGTAAAAATTCCTTAAATCCATAGTTGCTTCATATTGCACCCTAATCACCAGGAAAGAAGCACAGGGGTTATGAACCATTTGAGATAAGGTAACCAATATATGCGACATTTGGGGTAATGTTTCATTCCATTAAATGAGTAAACCATAAGGATAATAGCTTTGAGAGGGAAGCAGAGCAAGGGAAGTCTCCATAGCTAGTTAAGACTGCAGTACATGCAGTCTGCCCTTTGGACCTTATGACTTGGCAGCTCCAACAGCTCACAGAACATATAGAGTATATTGGCCAGTTAGATGGCATTTGTGGCCATCCCCAAAATAAGAATCACAGTTCAAGTACTAGAACTGTGTAGAAAATAATTTTCTCTTTGGCAAATAACAACGATCCTTTTGCAAAAACAGTTGATTGCTTACTTCTGGACCCTGGGAAGGACTAAGTGTGTGATCCTGAAATAACTTGCAACCAGGTAACCTGAGCAGTCAATCACTAACCGGGTATTATCACAATGTTATAACATTTGGACACTCTATCAGCAGTTCTTCAATTATAAATAGTATACATGTCACAATCATCAATCAGATCCTGAAAGTTTCAAGAGCTTGTAGTTTATATTCCCATTGTATAACAATGGTGGGTTGCCATGTTTCCTCCAGCCTACACCTGCAACCTTATTGTAGAGTTCTCTATGACTATTTGGCTGAAGAGAGAATACTTGACCTAGTTTACAGAGGGCTTGACACAGCTTGTTAGCACCAGCCAGAAGTGGTTACCCACAGGTGACCTTAATAAGGAAAGGAAAATCTTCCTAATAGACAAAACTTAGAACAGAATATCTGGTTGCCCACTCTCTCGGGATTGTGAATTGGCTAAATATGTGGAACTACATCAGTTATTAGAGGATTAGTGAAAGGAGGTCTGTGGACAAAACTGTGTGCATGAATCTCTCTGAAAAGGCAGAGAGTATAAGAATATTTTTTCTCCCACTTGTGTGCTCAATAAAGGGTACTCACTGCAAAGGGACTCCCAAAAATCAGGGGGGGCAATCCTTACTAAATAGTTTCATAAACAAGTGATCATGACAGTAGAATGGATATTATATATGGACTCAACAACAGACTACTTTTTAACCAGGTTTTGATTATTGCCACTGCTAAATGCCAAAGACCAATGTCATACCCCAATATGGCACCATTCTTTAAGGTGACCAGAAAGCTATATGGTGACAAATTAGATTTCATTGAATTCTCTCCAACAATACAAGAGTCAGGGATTTTTTCTCACTTGAATAGAATATATTCTAGGTATTGATTTGCCTTTCCTGCCTATAATGCTCTGCCAGTACCTCCACTGTGGATTTACTGATGCCTTATTTATAAGGTGGCTATATAATTTACCACCCAAACCCAGTTACCTTTGGGAAATAATGAATGCTATTAATGGTTATTTCAGGACAATAGGCACTGACAGATGGCACTGACCAGGGAAAACTTGGATGTTTGGTCACCTACATATTCATCTCATAATATCATAACATTGTTTTGGACCTGGGAACACATTTTACAGCAAAAATGTTTATGGAATTTGTCGATGTTACCAAACACCCCATCATTCAAAAACCATAGGTCTTATAGAATAGTGGAATGGCTTACTGAAGTTTCAGCTATTCAACATTACATGAATGGAAGGCTCTTTTAGAAGGTATCATATGTGCTTTGAAGTGGTGACCAATATATGGGGCTGTTTCTCTTTAAGTCATAATACATGGCTTCAGAAGTAAAAATTGGAGTTATACCTCTGTCTATTATTCTTAATGACCAACTTGAAAGTTGTATTTCCTATCTTATGACTTTTAGCTCTACTGGTTTATAGGCCCAATAATAGGGGAATGATTCCATGAGGGGACAAAGCAAAGAATTCATTGACCTAGAACTTAAGATTGACATCTGGTCACATTAGGTCATTTTGGGCTCTGAACCAATATGCCTCAAAGGAATTACTGTTTTGACTGGAATGACTGGTCCTGATTTTTAAGTAAAAATAGGGTTTCTACTAGGCAATAGTATATGGAGGATCATATATGAACCTGAGTGAATTCTCTGGAATATTTTCTAGTGTTATCATTGCCAGTGATAAAAGTTAATTGAAAATTATACTAACATAGTCTAGACAGAACAACCAAACACTCAGATATATTAGGAAGAGAGGTTTGGGTCATAATTTCATGTCAATAACCCTGACCAACTGAGATACTGGCTGAAGTCAAAGAAAACCTAAATAAGTAGTTTTATTAGTCAGGGTAGAACAGGTTGTGCTGCAGTTAAAAAACTAACTCTGAAATGCCAGTGACTGAACATAACAAAGGTTTATTTCTTACTTCAATCTCATGTCATCAACCATTGGGGTCTTTGCTTCACATTGTCACAGAGGCTCCATCATCTCTGGCTTCACCCTTTGGAACGTGATGCTTCCTTTGGTTCTGTGGTGAAAACTTTTGTATGGATGTCACTCACACACATCATTCCTGCTAACAGACCACTGGTAAACACTATGAGATCCTTCTGTGTGCTCAGAAGAGTCAAGTATGTGTGAACACCTAAAAAAAGTTATAAATATCAAATATGGTCTCTTGTTCAGCTGCACAGGAGAAAAAGTTACACATATTTTCTTTCTTTCTCTGAATATATATTATCATATTATATTGTATTATTAAATTTTCTTTTTACTACTTATCTTTGATAATGTGTAACCACATAAGTTAGTCCTTAGGTTCTAGGACATTAAAGTTAGGTTCTGAATGAATAAGAAAGAGGAATGAATAACATCTAGATACAGATGAATATTTATGGTACATTGGGCTTCCCCTTTGAAAGAAAGGAAGAATGTTGTTGATCCTTTCATTTTTGTTTGACTGTTTAAGTATGTTCAGAATACTGTATATGGATCTTAACTGTGTATTAAGTGGGCAGGATATAGTGGACATGGTGGATTGGCTCCATTTATATCAATTCTAGTCTTTTCCAGTACCTCTCTGTGATGAAAAGATTACAAAGTTACAAAGTACATTTTTGACACTCCTTTCAATGTAGGCTTCTGAATATGATTTAGATAACAAGTGGTCATATGAGATTTGGAAGGTAAAAGTGTAGAAGAGGGCACTTTCTTCTATTCGTGGTGGCTAAGGGCTAGATTTTCTGGCAATAAAATTCATGTAGAAGAGTGTCAACTTGAATTGCTATTGCTAGATTTGGCATACCAGTGTTTAAACACAAGTTTCTGACTGTCAAGCTTCCTGAATTTCAGTCAGGCATTCAACTAAAAAAACAGAAACACTTTAGACAGTTTAAGAAGAAAAACATGATTCTTTTTATAGAAAATCTCAAAGAATTCACAAGAAAACTATTACAGTTAAAAAATTCAGCAAAGTTGCAGACTACAAGGTTTACATGCAACTTCACACCCACTAAGATTGCTATTAGTTTTTTAAAAAAAAACAAATAACAAGTGTTAGGGAGGATTCAGGGAACCCTCTAACATTATTGGTGGGATTGTAAAATGGCAACCACTGTAGACATCGGTTTGGTGGTTCCTCAGAAAGTTGAGTGTTAAATGTAAGAACTACTATATGAGTCAGCAATCCCACTTCTGTGTATATACATAAAGAGTTGGAAGCAGGGACTCAAACTGATATTTATATACCAATATATATAGCAGTTTTCTTCACAACAGCTAAAAAGTGGGAAAAAAACAAGTATCCATCAATAGATGAATGCATAAGCAAAATGTACTATATACCTACAATGGAATATTATTTGGCTGTAAAAATGATACATGCTACAACACTGATGAAACTTAAAGGCATCATGTTGAGAGAAATAAACAGAAGCAAAAAGACAAATATTGTATGATTTCACTTACATGAAGTACCTGGAATAAGCAAATTCATAGATACAGAAAGTAGATTACAGGTTACCGGGGTTTGGGAGATAGGGTGCAGGCAGGGAAGAATGGGTAGTTATTGCTTAATGGAGGCAGAGAGTTTTTGTTTGCGGTAATGAAAACATATGGGTAATGGGTGTTGGTGATGGCAGCACAATATTGTGAATATAATTAATACCACTGAATTGCATAATTTAAAGTGGTTAAAATGGGAAATGTTGAGTTCCATTTGTTAGTACAATAAGTTAAAAAGGACACCCAAGAAACCAATAGTAACTATGGTGGAGGCTACCTTCCAGTGAGTTTGCCCAGAACTTAGGCAAATTGAGTCACCTTAAAATATGCAATGCATTTTCATAGATTGTAACAACTGTTTCACAATAATGCAAGGTGTTGGTGGTGGGGTGATGTGTGGGAGCCCCGTATGATGATAAGCATGTTTATTTTGTAAGTTTACAACTTTTACGATACACTTATTGTATTATATATGTTCATATTTTAAAAATATGCTGATCTTAGATTAATAAATGCCTTTGTTAAAGGTGGAAATTTATTATTACAAATTATTCCATTTAATTTTTGATTCAACTGGTGATAGTGAGGCTGAAATTATTATGCAGAAGGTAAATATTTTTACTGGGAAAAAAATGATGCTTCCTCCTTCAAAAATGTGACTCCATCATTTACTTCTTGGTTTGAAAAACAGAAATTATTCATAAGGAATTAAATAAACACATGTTGAATTTCACTGATAAAAATGAAGGGAGGTATTCAATACAGGAAATTAATTCTTACAAACATCTTTGGAAAGGCTGTAGAAACAAGAGTCAGCAGCTACCATGGTACTTTAGTGGCTACTAGAGATTAAGAAACCACAGAGCTGCCTGTTCCAAATAAAATGGGATAAATGCATTTCATCCTATTCCTTCCACTAATTGCAGCTAGACGTCTGGACAAATACCTAAAACAAATATTAGAAGACTGAAAGGTGACGTACTGGCTAGGTTACCTCAAACTTGAGGATTGACATAGGGTATAATCCTCCCCCTTCCTTTTTTTTTGCCTCTTATAAATCTCAACCTGAGCACTGGAGAAGAACGCCACTTAGAAATTCCAGTGAGCATAGGCCAAAAACCACCCAAGAAAAGCCTGTTTCCTCTAGCCAAAAAAATTGGGAAAAGAGTGACGCAGCTTGACTTTACACTTTTGACAGTACCCACCTCACTCCAGCATAGCACAGTTGTTTTTTTTTTTTTTTTTAAAGCATACCTCTCCTCAACCCATCAGGCACTGTGGTCAGCATGGAGACTTAGGCAGAACCCTGACTTCCATCCCCTTCAGGCAGTAACGAGTTAGTGCTCCTCACACTTCCCACCAGTGTGGTATACGGGAAGAGAGTGGGCAAATCTACCACTGCAGGAACTAAACAGTGCTCCTCCCCTTCCCAACTGGAGAATGGAGAAAGGGTTACATAAAGGAAGACAATGGAGTAAGGGATACTTTAAATTTGTAGTCGAAGTTCTGAGTAGACCCCTGGAAATCCATGTTGGATCAAGTTAGCAAAAGGCTTAAGAACCTGACAGAACTATAGGAGCCTCAGGAAGGTTGAAAACAAGTACAAAATTAACTGAAAGCAAGTAGAAGGAAGGGAAATAATTAAGATAAGAAAATATATCAATGGACTTGAAAATATAAAAGCAATTAGGAAAATAACCAAGCCAACAGCTGATAATTTGAAAAGATGAATAAAATATAAACTTCTAAGAAGATTAACAGAGAAAAAGAAGATACATTACTAACATCAGGTATAAAAGAGTGAATAGCACTACAAACCCTGAAGATATTAAAAACATATTAAGGGAACACTACTGTCAACTTTACACATATAAATTTGACAACTTAGAGGAAATTAATTCCATGAAAACCACCATTTACCAAAAATCACCTAAGATGAAACAGAAAATAATAATAGTCTTATAACTATTAAAGAAATTGAGTCCATTATTAAAAGCATTCCAAAAAAGAAATCTTCAGTTTCAGTTTCAGATGGTTTCACTAGAGAATTCTCTCAAACATTTTAATAAGAATTAACTCCAAGTCTGTGCAGTCATTTCCAGAAAATAGAAGGGAAGAAAAGTACTACTCATATCATTTTATAAGGCCAGCATCACCTTTAAACACAAAGTAAAGACCATATCTCTTAAAACTTAGATGAAAAATTAATCAGCGAAATATTAGCAACTCATATCCAGCAATATATTAAGAATTATAAAGTACAATCAAGTGGAATTCATTCTAGGAATGCAAAATTGCTTCAATATTTGAAAATCAATGTAATTCAACGTATTAACAGGTAAAGAAGAGAAGGCACACAATCTTATCAATTAACACAGAAAAAGCAATGAAAAAATATTCAACACCCTTTTATGTTAAAACTCTCATAAAACAAAAATATAGGGGAACTTCTTCAACATGATGAAGACAATCTACCAAATCCTACAGCAAATGTACTACATAATGCTGAAAGACTGAACGAATTCCCTCTAAAACTGAGAACAAGACAAGTTTGCCCACTTTCACCATTTTTATTCAACATATTTCTGGAAATCGTAGGCAGTGCAGTCATGACAAAAAGGATCTAAAAGGCATGCAGATAATGTCTTCATTTACCAGACTGTTATGACAAGTACCACACAATGGGCATGGTTCCAGAGGCTAGAAGAAGTCCAACAAGTTTTCACAAAGCAATGCTTTCTCCCCAGTCTATAGCATTCTGCTTATGGAGGCCTGTGAGGCTTGGGGTTCTTTGACTTGTGTCCCCATCTTGTATAATGTCCTGCTGTTTTCTCCTTTCTCTTCCAGGTTCTGTTGACTTTTTGCTTCAGGCTCATCTCTACAGCTTTCTCTAACTATGTCTGAATTTCCTCTGCCCTATAAAAGACTTCAGTAATCCAGGTTAAGGCCCATCCTACTTTAGTTGGCTAACCTTATCTAAAGATATAATCTTCAAGACAGCCTATTTATAATGGGTTCACACCTCTAGGAATGCAGATTAAGATTGAGAACGTGTCTAAATCAGGGTACATAACTCAATCTACATGGATAGCAAAGGAAGAAATAAAACTCTCCCTACTTTCATATAATATGATTGTCTATATCAGGTGTCAGCAACCTTTTCTTATGGCTAAAGGAACTCTAAAGGCTCTTGGTTACAAAATGGCTGTCAGCAAATGAGGTCCACAAGGTGAATACCCTATTCTGATGTAATCAGACTTTCAGAATGAACAGCTTGGAAAAGGGGATTTACAGGAAATAGGACAAGAAAAAGAGGCCTAAGCTCTGACCAGTCAGTTTTGGACAAGTTTCATTCTGCTTCCATGTTCCAATAGGCCACTAGAGCAGAGCTTACCTGCCAACTGCCATTCCCCTCCAACCATTTCTTTTTTTTTTTGGGGCATCCTCAATGCCATCCCTGAACATTCTGGAACATCTGCATTTTCTTGGGGTTGCCTAATTCATGAAATGTTATACTGCTGATAAGGCTCTCTTCTTTCTATTTGCAGTAGCAGTTCTTTTGACACTATAATGGGCCAGGAGTAAATGATTTCATCTCCGTGGTCAATATAGTCCTTGTCACAACTAGTCACAACTATTTTTTATTCAGCCATAAAAATATATAGACAAATGAGGATGTTTTCTTAAATGTTTATTTATAAACACTGTGGACTACATTAGTCCCGCAGACAATAATCTATAGATTGCTGGTCTATAAGGAATCTATAAAAACACTTGGATAATTCCTAGAACCAATAAGCAAGTTTAACAGGATCGTAGGATACAAACTTGACATTCGAAAAGCAAGCATTTGTGTCTATATACTTGCAGTGAACAATAGAAAACAAAAATATAAAACACAAGACCAGTTAGAATCAGTCTAAAGAATGAAATACTAGGTAAGATTCTTTTTTAAAAAATTAATTAATTTTAATATTACATAAAAAAATATGAGTCCCCATATACCCCTCACTCCCCTCACCCCACTCCTCCCATAACAACCACCTCCTCCATTATCATGGGACATTCATTGCACTTTGTGAATACATCTCTGAGCACCGCTGCATCTCATGGTCAATGGTCCACATTACAGTTTCTAGGTAAGATTCTAACAATACACAACTGTAGGTGGCAAAGTACAAAATGTTGATGAAAGAAATTAAGGAAGCACTAATTAATTGGAGAGACATTAATATTATGTTTGTAGAGTGTTAGACTCAATATGGTAAAGACAGCAATTTCATAAAATGGACTGCATATTTAATGTGATTCCTAATTTAAAAAAAAACCCTTTTGGTAGATATAGCCCAGCTTAACATACAATTTACATGGAAAGATGAAAAGAAAAACTAGAGTAGGCTAAACAATTTTTTTATTTTTAAAAAGAATAAATTTGGAAATTTATTCTAAAAGAATATATTTGGAAAGAATAAATTGTTTAAAAGGAATAAACCTACCTAGGTTTATTCTTTTCCTACAGTAAGAAAGACAGTGCAGCATTGGCAGAAGGATAGACAGATAGACTGATGGAACAGAATAGAGAACCTAGAAATAGGTCCACAGAAATATGTCCAACAGATTTTTGACAAAGGTGCAAAACCCATTTGACAGAAGAAGATAGTCTTTTCAACAAATAATGCTGGAACAATTGGGCATCCATGGCAAAAAATGAATTTTGATCTAAGCCTCATACTTTACACAAAAATTAACTCAAAGTGTATCATAAATCCACACGTAAAATGTAAGACTTTAATAGTTTTGGAAGAATATTTTAGATAAAATCTTTGTGACTTAAGGCTAAACAAAGAGTTCTTAGCCATGACACCAAACACACAATTAATAAAAGAAATATGTATAGATTGAACTTCATTAAAATTAAAAACTTTGCTCTGTGAAAAACCCTAACCAAATGTAAAATCAAGCCACAGACTGGAAAAAAGCTTATGCAAATCATATATCTGAGAGAGGACTTGTATCTGGAATATATAAAGAAGTCTCTAAGCTTAAAAATAAACAACCCAATTAGAAAAGCAAACAATCCAAACAGAAAAAGGGCAAAAGACTGAAACAGACACTATACCAATGAATATATGGACTAAAACTAGGAGATGTTCAATATCATAAGCCATTAGGAACAACAAATGAAAACCACAATGAGATACCACTATTTAACTATTAGAATGATGAGGATGCAGAGATACTGGATTTCGTTTACATTGCTGATGGAAATGTAAAATAGTATAGCTACTCTGGAAAAGAGTTAGGTACTTATAAAATTAAGAATATATTTACCATACAATCCAGTCACCTATGCATTTATCCTAAAAAATAGTAACTTATACTCACACAAAACCTGCCCACAAATGTTTACAGAATTGTTTTTAAAAATAATATCCTCAAACTGGTAATGACCCACATGTCTTTTAAAGGATGAATGAATAAACAAACTGTAGCATTAACAATGGATTACTATTCAACAATCAAAATAATTATTGACACACACAACAACTTGGATTGATTTTAAGTTTATTACATTGAGTGAGAAAGCTAATATCAAAAGTTTACATACTACATGATTCTGTTTACACAACAGTCTTGAAATGACAAAATTATAGAAATGGATCCATGATTTTCAGGGGTTATGCAGAGTGGGGTGGTAAAGGAGGGTGTGACTATAAAAGTGTAGCACAACAGAGTTCCTTTGTAACAGCAGAAGAGTTACATATTTTGATTATGGTGGTGGTGATGTAAATCTATGCAAGTGATAGTATTTCATAAACCTATACACGCATATAACAAGAGGACATGTAAAAACTGGTGATATCCTAGGAAAGTCTGCAGTCTAGTTAATAGTGTCGTGCCAATGCCAATTTCCTGGTTTGGATAATGTACTATAGTTATGTAAGATGTTAGAATTGGGGAACATTGGGTGAAGAGTACACAAAACATTTCTGCACTATTTTGCAACTTATTCTGAATCCATCATTATTTAAAATAAAAATTTATCAAGCAGAAACCACTGAACTGCTATTGCTACCCACCTCAACAACAATTTGATGTCAATGAATTTGAAAACCCAGATGAAATGACAAATTGCTAGAAGAATATTACTTACCCAAACTGACTCAAGAACCAAAAAGAAAATCTAAATCTATTTCAATACATCTATATGCATTAAAGAAATGAATCAAAGTTTAAACAACTTTTCCCACAATGAAAATAGCACATAAGTTCTACCAAACTTTCAAGAATAAATTCTTTCAGAGAATAAAACTGCGACACACAATAGTCCATGTTATAATATTAGCATAATGTGGATTCCAAAATTCAACAAAGACCACATAAGAAAGAAATTATGGGACAATAACCTTCATAATTACAGATACAAAATCTTAAGCAAATTATTAACAAAACTCATGCAGTAATATATATTTAAAAAGACAATGTGTCATGTCAAGTTGAGTCTATGACAGTATGGGTAATATCACTGGTGACAATGTTGTCTCACTGATAAAAACATATCTTGCTAAATTTACATTGTTTTCTCCCATATCTTACACTTTTATTTTATTATGCTTGTTCCAATTATTCATTCAGAACTTGGTATTAAGGATACTTTGTAAATTCTGGGAAGGCTGATCTTAGGTATCATTTTACCGTGACTCCTGCTGAAATGGCTTCTCTCCATATTTAAAATTTTATATTTCTATTTTCCTTATTCATACTTTGCTATTTTCCCTGAAATTGTTGATATTTGGGTTCCTGTATCCAATAATCCTAACTTTTTAAAAATTTCATTTTTATAGACAAATATAGGGTCAATTATTTCCTGATCTGGGAGGATACCTGAAAGCCAAATTCCTAGTTTGGAGCGAGGGGTTTTCTCTGTCCTTTGCTTGGCTTTACTTTTTGACTGTGACAGATCATTCTTTTTCTCCTTTTGTTGGAAAGTAGAGGCTCTTTCGTTTAGGCTGCATGGAGACCATTTATCCCTGTGTGGGCTATTATTCTGTCTCCATGGGGTTATTTCTCCTTAAAATGGCTATAATCTATTTCTTTTCATGATCAGATTAGACAGGAGAGGGCTTCCTGGGCTTTCTTTTATTTTCTGAGCTAATAGATTTCTTGGCTTGACTATTAAAAAAAGCAAAAAGCAAAAACAAAAAACCTATTTCCCTAAGGTCCACTCTGGCACCCAATAATCTTCTCTATATCTTCCAGTAGTTTAACAGCAGTGTCCTAACCATGTTTCTCATCTGGGACATGATTGCATCCTACCTGTACTTTTTGTAGCTCCCATATGTAATAATTCTCTCCTGGGGAAATCCTGCCTTATAAGTGTTGTAATGTGAGTTTCAGCTACATTTGTGTGAATAATGATTCTCTTGTATGTATGCATTTTGCTCATATTCTCTCTCTTGGCTTCATCAGCACTGTTTTGCTCTTTCTGTAATCTTTTCATGGTTGTTTGGGATTGGCTATCTAATTCTCTATCCTGTAAATATCCATTTCAATCCAGCCTGTGGCTTTTATGGTGTCTGAATGCCAACCCCTCCTTTCAGTTTTTACTTTGTTTAGTAGTAACGTGGAGCATGATGTTCCTATCGCTATATATTGCTATGTGATTGTTAATTCCCCAATTTGCTGTCTGAATTTCTTAACAATACATATAATCAACAATATTATGCATTACAAATATGTTTTACTTATTATGGGTTCATTATTTTGTGATTTAGCCTATCTTATGTTCTGTAGCATGGATGTTGTTTAGTTTCTTTACTCGTCACCCTCTGTAACTGTTATCACTGACATCACTGAAATCTCCCATTAGAGCATCAGTTGACTGGCCCAGAAACCCCTGGGTCATTATCTCCATCATAATATATATGATATGGAGTACCATCTGCTCAGAAACACAGGCTTCTGTCTTCTCCTGTGTTTCCCTAATTCCATGTAAATCTGCTATTGCTGAAGCAGGCTAATAAGATAGGGAATTAATAGATGGATCTGGAACCTGGCAGAGAGTCCACGTGGACATCAGTAACCCCCAAGATGGCTGCTGGAGGACCCCCATCCCCGGAATTCCGCTACCCAGAACAAAGCCTTCTTCCTGGGAGCCAGGAAAAGCCTGAGATGTTCCCTAGGAACTTTATCATTGGGTCCTCACTAAGGGATTGATGGGTGGGGTAATCAATCAAAACAGCTAACAGCTGGAACCCCTCCCCTGCCATTAGCAAAGGAGTGGAATAATTAAGAGTTTAAAAGCAAACCATGAGACTTGAGCTAGTTTCTTGCCCTGCTCTTTTGCTTGTGGACCTGTCCTGCCCTCTGTGCACCGCTGTCACCATTTTTTCCTCTGCCGTGTGGCCACACAAGTAAACCTGGGAATTAATAATCTATAATGGGGAACTGTAGCTTGTAAATCAGCCCTCTTTATTCCTTTTCATCCTCTTCCTCTCTACCTGGGACCCTTGCTATGTTATTTTCTGTTATTTTCTCCCATTTCTCTTCCCTCTCTACCTGAATAAATTACTAGCCTAACTCACCTGGTGCGCTTTTGAAATTCATTTCTGCAACATAGCCAAGAACCTAGATAAAATCTGGTAACACTGCTATAAATAGTTATCACATCTTTTCATTGAGTAGTTTTTCCTTCTCTCTTTGGTCTACATATCAAGGAAGCAGGGAATCAATCCACCTTCCATTTTAGTTTTAGATGTAATTCTACATTATTTTCTAAAGTTTATTGCATACCAAGAATTATGTCTAGGAGTTGTGTCTGTCTAGTTTATTTCCTCAGTAAATAATCCTTCCACTGATTTACAAATCTTTTATATTTATTCATGATTTAAAATTATTAATGGATTTCTTTCCATTCTTAATCTCAAATTCTATTTTGCTTTAAACTTACACACATACAGGAGTATATCACACTAAAAATGTGATGGTGTGCATATATACATAAGTCCAAGAGAGATTCAAAAGAACCTTTATGTTCTGAAGGTGAAGAAAGTTCAGGCTCAAACTTGAAAGTGATCACAAAAGAGGAAAATGTCGTATTATTACATGAATAAGTACATCTTAGTTTCAGTAAGGTAAAAACACATAAACATAGTATTTTTATATTTTACCTGAAAAAGCTAACACACACCAAGAGTTTTAAAAAATGTCCCCAAATCTTAAGAGTATGGAGTGGGTTGGGGCTTTGGACTGTACTGGTTTGATATTAAGAAATGCAAGAAAGCTAAATTGTGCTTGGTGTGATGAGCTTGCTGGTGGAAAGTTATAAAAAGTCGGATTTTGCATCAAGTGGGTGTTGGGTTGAAATGAGGTGAGCCTATAGGACCATCAGCCTTGTGGATATAAAGAAAAGGACTACTGAATACTGAAAACTGACTATGTGTCAGACCCCAAATTCAGCATGCTATAAAACTCTATTATTATGCTAACTCTGCAGAACAGGCAGGTTTGTCCATATTTAAACATGAAGCAACTAATGGTCAGAGATGCACTTTACCTAAAATGACAGAGAAAAAATGTGAACCCAAGTCTATGAGGCTCTGAAACCTACATTTATCTTATCACTCTGCACTTTCTGCCCAGTGTAATCTGTATAAATATGTCCTTGGTTATAATATTTCATCAGTCATTATTAAAACTTTCCTGCTTAACTATTCCATTGGAGAATAACAGTCACTACTTGTAACACATGCCTCTCAGAAAACACTAAAACCAACAAAACTTCTTAGTTTATCCTGCAGGTGCCACCATAACCATAGACCGTCTCTTTCTAGAGCTTCAGTCCGATCTCTCCAGAGCTGCAACAGACCAGAAATACTAGAAGATGGATGAAGCCAATTTGGTGTGGCTCACAGTTCATGCTGGTAAACCTACCCATGTGCTTCGAGTTCTGTAGCTCCAATATATATGTCCAGATTGTGCTCTTCTTTTTTTAATATGCATTTTTAATTTTTAAAATAGAGACTACATGACTTAAAAATAAGAAAGTAAGAAAAGTCTACTACAAATATTCTCCTTTCCACTACTGGTCTCATCTTCCCATAACCCCTAAAACAGGTAACCGCAGTCATTAGCCTCTTACATCATTCCAGAGAGTTTTAACACATATACAAACAAACATAAATACATATTACTGGCTCCTTTCAAAGCACATACAGCAGAATACTAAACAGTCTATTCTGTACTTGTTCTTTCTTCACATAAACATATATAATGAAGCTTTAACAATGCAGAAAAAGCCTCTTCATATTTTTAAGTTGCATAGTATTTCATTGTATGAATGTCCAATGATGGGTATTTAGGCTAATTATAATTTTGTTATTAATAATAAAAATAATTATCTGTATTAATTTCCTATTACTTTTCTAATAGTCCAACCACTTACGGTTAAAGGAAAACACTTTATATACAAATGGGGAAAGATCAGGACAAATGGAATAAAATGTTTCATTTGGAAAAGAGAAGAATGGGAAACAACACACAGTGCTGTGTGATCTTCAGCCCTTGCCAAGGTTCCTGTCCTGAGGTAAAATGAGTTCCCTAGTCTTACATGTGGCCTCCCTGAAGGTACTGCCATGGCCTGTGTTCTCCATAGTCCCCTTGGAAGTGGGGATCTTTGGCATGAACTATACATCTATAGGCTGCTTAGCATCTCATTTCCTGAAAGAGTGGTTTTGGGGGTCTGGGACTGCCTCAGGGATTGAGCAATTACAGGCTGCTGATTGTTGAGGCTTGGGGTATATCTGGCTGTATAACTTCCTTAAAGCCTTAGGAGGCAATAACCCTGTAAGATAAATTAATTGTCCCCATTTTGTTAGTGTAGATTGTACAGATCAGAAATGTTAAGTGCCTGTGTCAAAAGCCATGTGGCCGATATATGTGAACAGAAAGGGCTCTATTTATTCCTCAATTCCACTCTGATTCCCTATGTATCTTATATAAAAATAGTTTTGTTTGAAATATCTCTATTAGTAATTAGCACAACTCTTATAGCTAGCAACTCCAGTGAGAAATTCAAGCCTGTAGACCCCTCCCTCCCATGCCCTGCTAAATTCCTCTGCCTGTCAGAAAAATAGAATTCTCCCTTTGTCCTGTAGGTGCCACCCTCTTCACAGAACATCTTTTTCCAGCTTCACAGCACTCATCTCTCAGGGCTACAATAGAGCAGGCATTCTTGAAGATGGAAGCAGCAGGCACATCCAATTTTTGTAGCTGAAAATTCACTGTCAGGATTCATATACCTCTATCATTTGTTTTCAATCTTTATTTAATTTTTGAATATATAATATATTTATATGGTTCAATAAACAAAAAAAGTACAAAAAGAATTCTTTCACTAAGTCCACACCAAAAGTTAACAATGCTATTAGTTTCTTTTGACCTTCCAGAAAAAGTTTTATGCATATACAAGTAAGTATAAACATTACCTTCTTCAATTTTGCATGATAATGTACTAGAGGTACTACAGTATTTTTTCCCACCTTGATTATCCATATAATACTATATTTTGGAGATCTTTCTCTATCAGAACATACAAAATTTTCTCTCTCCCTTTTTATTTATAGTTTCAGAATATATCTAAATTTATTCACCCAGTTCCCTATTGAAAATATATAAGTAGATTTGTTTGCAATTAAAACAATACCACATAACCTTGTTTATAGTTCTTTTTTGCATGTGTGTGTGAACATATATGAAAATGTATGTGAGGAATACATACATTTGCAATGTTTACAGGCATTTCAAAATTGCCCTTTGCAGGGCTTGTACAAGGTTAGGCTTGCAAATCATGTACTGTCTATTTCCTCACAGCTAGGCCAGCAAATCATGTATTGTCTATTTCCCCACAGCTTGGCCAATATAGTATGTTTTGGATTTTTGCCAATAAATCTGAGCATGAAAAAGTGGTACAGTTTCCTTCTGTATTTCTCTTATTATAAATGAGTTTAAGCATCTTCTGGTTCAAGAGCTTTTTGAATTTGTTAGAATCCTTTTGATTACAAGTGATAGAAAGCCGAACCCCATCTGGCTTATGCAAAAAAAATATTTGTTTTCTCATGTCTAAGAATTCTGGAGATAGATGCAGAATTTCCAATGGGCCTTAATCTAAAGATTTAAATTATGTTACAAAGGTCTGTGATTTCTCTTCCTTGCTTTTTGTCTTTCTCTCTCTCTCTCACTTGCTCCAGCTGCTCTTTACCATAGCTCTCTGCTCAGATTCTTTTCCTTCTCATTCTCTCAGCTCCAATACCAGCAGAGAGACCTTGGCCTGATTCTCACTGACCTGAATTGCACAGTGTACTGACTGGCCTGACGTGAGTCACATGATCACTCCTACAGCCTATGATAAAGTCAAAATCACACAAACTGGAAGGATTGAGCAAGAATGAGAATTCCGTCAGATCAGTAAACGATTTAAGTAGTATTATGTGGAGAAGGGCAAAAAAAATACTGGCTGGTGAACATAACCTACTATTGTCACCTCTCTGAGAGCCCAACATCCACACACGTTCCTTTTATCCATACATAGCCCTTTGAAAACGCCCTTGCCTATGTCAAGTCATAATTACATGCTACTAAAACTGCACTCACCCCTTCCCAGAGTGGGGCCACATGATGACTGTAGCTTTTGGGTGATGTCCATTCTTCTCAGTCAGATCCTGGCCTGGTTGCTCCTGACCCAGCCACCTATGGTTCCAGTGTAACCATAATGCACACAGGAGGGATAGAGATAGAACAGGATAATTACAAGAAAGCATCCATTTGGTAAGAAGGGGAATGAGAAACAGTGTAAAGTGTTCTCTGGTCTATAGCACTTGCCAAGGCATTCAGGACAGGAGAGCAAGATAACCCCAACCCAGGGGTGGGTGGAGCTCCTCAGCCAATCTGGTGGCCCTGGTTCTGTTCCCTACAAGGGGATTTCTTTTGTCCCTACAAGGATTTCTTTTGTCCTTTATCTTCCATGATCCCTTTGACCTGGGGACCAAGGTGGAGGAGGTCCCTTCTGCAGCTTAAGACACTTTAGCACATCACATGCTATTAGAATGAGCTTGGAGTACCTAAGATTGCCCTAAGGATTGAGTAATCACAAGCTGTTTGCCTGATTCGGGGCTTCTCTGACTATAGAAATCACTTAAAATGCTGCAGGGAAAGTGGATTTAGCTCAATGGATAGAGCATACACCTACCACAGGGGGTCCAGGGTTCTGACCCGTGTGGAGCTGGCGCATGAACAGTGCTGATGTGCGCGAGGATTGCCCTGCCACGCAGGGGTGTCCCCTATGTAGGGGAGCCCCACGCTCAAGGAGTGCATCTTGTAAGGAGAGCCACCCAGTGCAAAAAAAGTGCAGCCTGCCCAGGAATGGTGCCGCACACGTGGAGAGCTGACGCAGCAAGATGACGCAACAAAAAGAAACAGTCTCCAGGTGCTGCTGACAAGAATAGAAGCGGACACAGAAGAACACACAGCGAATGGACACAGAAAGCAGACAGCCTCGGGTGGGGGGTGGGGACGGGGAGAGAAATAAAAATAAATTAATCTTTAAAAAAAAATGCTGCAGGACATTAATCTACAATATAGTCATATTTCACATTTTACAAGTATAGACACTGGGGCTCAGAAATGTTAAGTTCTTTTACCTAAAAGCCACACTGCTGAGGAGCAACACAGTGAGTGACAAAGCCAGTATTTGTAATTAGGCACGTTTAGCTCTAAAATGTAAGATTCCAAAATGCTTATATGAAAAATTATGTTTGCAGTATCCAGCCGCTCTAATGGGAAAAATCACCAGTGCTCATGGATGCCCTGCTAATCTACTATGACTCTCATAGAAAAAGAAAAGAAAAAAATAAAAGCACAAAAAAACAAACTGAAACATTCTCATCTCAGTATGTCCTGTAGGTGCCACCCTAACCATGGGATATCTCTTTTCAGCTCTGCAATCTGATGTCTCAGGGTTGCAAAGGATCAAGAATTCTGGAATATGGAATTTGGCCTGCATATAGTTCAGTCTAAGGACCCCACCTCATGGATTGAGAGTTCCACAGCTTCAGCATATAGTTTAGGACTTTTTTCCCTGAAATTTTAGTTATTTCATTTTTCAATAGGTTATGCATTTACATGGCTCAATGATTAAAATGTACAAGAAGGCATTCTTTGAAAAAATTTCCTGCATACCTGTCCTCTCTCCACCAATTTCCTATGTATAGCCTTTATCTTGTCTATTCTTCTTGAGATTTCAAAGCATATACAAAATGTGAGTATAGATCCTTTTTCCCCTTCATTTCTTTTACACAAATTCTATTACACTATTCACAGTCTTCTTTTTCTTTTTTTCCCTACACCTATATTTTGGAGAGCTTTTCCATATCATTTCATAAATAAATAACTTATTCCTTGTAATGGACTTAGAATCTTCTGCCATGTGAATGAAATTGCTGTTCAGTTATGGATATTTAAGTTGATTCCTACATTGTGCTTTTCCAAACAATACCACAATAAATAACTTTGCACATGCCGTCTTTCAACATTTGGATATATATCTGTGAGAGGAATTTCTTTAAGTATAATTACCGGGTGAACACATACATGTTCCTGCAATTAGAAAAAATATATATATCTAATATATCTCTTTAAAGGGTTGTTAAACTTACACTTGCACCAGTGAGATGAGAGTGTCTATTTTCCCATTGCTGGGCCAGCATAGTGTGTTATCAATTGTAATGTTATTTTTTGCCAATATAATAGGAAGGAAATGGTGTCTCATTTTTAATTCATACTTTAATTCTGAGTGACGTTTAATATGCACCAATAGAAATGGCTGAGTCAGTTATAAGTGAAAAAAGTCTTCAGTCTGGCTTTAGAAAAAGGGCTTTATTGTTCTTATAAATGAAAAGTCACAGGTAAATTCAGAATTTTTAGTATGCCTGGATACATGGGATCAAATGATGCCACTAAGGTTTGCTCCTCTCTCTCTCTCTTTCTCTTTCTCTCTCTCACACTCCAGTTTTCCTTTGCCAAGGCAATGTCCCTTCACATACTGGCTGTGGGCAGTCCTGGGATTACATCTTTGAAGCTCTTTCTATGATGGGCTGCATTTGTGTAGCATCTCACTTCCTAATTTATGCAGGTTTTTGGGGCCGGAGGTTGCCTTAGTCATTGAACCATCACAGGCCATACTTTTTGGATGCAGAGTTGTTATTTCATTGGCAATACAATTCACTTAAAAATTTAATAACAACACCACCATGAGATAGATACTACTATTCCCATTTTACAAGTGAGGAAACCATGCTTTGAAAAATGTAAGGGACTTTTCCTAAAGCTTCATAGAAAGAAAACCAATCGTTACCTACCTATGCCTTACTTCCAATTCTTAGAAAAATAAAAATTAAAAAAAACAGATAAATGATTCTCACTGTGCCCTGCAGGTGCCACCATTGTGACAGAATATCACTTTTCAGCTGTGCAGCACAGATTTCTTTAGAACTGAAATTCTAGAAGACTTCTTCCATCTTAGCTTGTTCCTCCAATTATATAGCTGTCATTTCATTGCCAGCACCTAAAACATGTCTCAGAACTCTGTAGCCTCACACTAATATTGTATTTTTATTTTAATACACATATAAAGTATCTTTGAATAGTTTTCATGGTTCCAAAAATTAAAAAATACAATAAAATGTAAGACATACAGTGAAAATATCTCCCTCCAAATATTAACCCCCAAATCCCATGTTCCACCCCTCAATGGATAACTACTCTTCTCAGTTTCTTTTCTATATTTCCAGAGATAACATAAAGATACAATCAAATAAGAACACGTATTTCCTTTCTCCCTATTTTTACACAGTAGCATACTCTTCATGTTTCTCTGCACTTTATTTATTTTTTATTTATTTATTTATTTTATTTTTTTATTTTTTTAAAATATTACATTCAAAAGATATGAGGTCCCATTCAACCCCACCGCCCCCACCCCCCACTCCCCCCACAGCAACACTCTCTCCCATCATCATGACACATCCATTGTACCTGGTAAGTACATCTCTGAGCATCACTGCACCCCATAGTCAATGGTCCACATCATAGCCCACACTCTCCCATGTTCCATCCAGTGGGCCCTGGGGAGATCTACAATGTCCCGTAATTGACCGTGAAGCACCACCCAGGACAACTCCACGTCCCGAAAACGCCTCCCCATCTCATCTCTTCCTCCCATTCCCCGCACCCAGCAGCCACCATGGCCATCCTTCCCACACCCATGCCACATTTTCTCTGTGGACATTGGATTGGTTGTGTCCATTGCACATCTATGTCAAGTGGGGGCTTAGATTCCACATGGATACTGGATGCACTCCTCCTGCTTTCAGTTGTAGACACTCTAGGCTCCATGGTGTGGTGGTTGACCTTCTTCAACTCCATGTTAGCTGAGTGGGGTAAGTCCAATAAATCAGAGTGTAGGAGCTGAAGTCTGTTGAGGTTCTGGGCCTGGGTATCATATTTTCAGTCCAGAGATTCAAATCCCCTAAATATATCTTAAACCCCAGCACCAACTACAATTCCAGTAAAGTAGCATGCAAGTCTTGTGAAGTTTCTCTGCACTTTAAAAAATTTCTCTTAATGTGGAAAATATGCCCATATTAGCACATCAAGAAATTCCTCATTATTTGTTACAGCTTCAGACATTCCTTCCCTAACTTTTCAGTTATCCAACCCTTATTGATTAGCATCTAGACCGATATGTTTGACTATTAAAAACAATGCAAGAATGAATAAAAGTGTACATACTCCATTTCACATATACAAGTGTGCTATAGATTAAATCCTAGAAGTCAAATTGTTGAACCAAAAGGTAAATGCATTTGTAATTTTAATAAATATTTCCAAATTATGCATCACATGGATTGTACTCTTACACTTCAGCCAAAAAATATGATAATCTATATTTTCAAAGTGAGGAAACAGCTTGGAAAGATAAGGACTTTTTCCTAAAGTCACAGAAATATGAGTGGCAAGGATACTGCTGGTACCCAGGTATGGTTACTTCTTCAGCACACTGCCATCTCAACATGCTCTTCATAAAATGGCTTGATCTGCAGTGCTTACATCAGTGACAGGAATCCCCCAAGTACAGGGGCCATGACTAGTGAAAGAGGATGGCCCATTGACAGGCCCTTGATATTGATGACTGTGTGTATGAACCTTAACCTTGAAATTGAAACTTAGCCTACTATTAAGGCTGCCTAAAAGTTGCCTCCTAGGATCCTCCTTATTGCTCAAATGTGGCCTCTCTCTAAGCTGAACTCAGCATATAAATACATTACCTTTCCCCCAGTGTGGGACACGACTCCCAGGGATGAGTCTCCCTGGTACTGAGGGATTACTACCGAGCATCAACTAGCAATGCAACTAGAAAAAGGCCTTGACCAAAAAGGGGAAAAGGTAAGGACAATTGAGTTTATATGGCTAGGAGACTTTAAAATGAGTCAGGAGATCATTCCAAAGATTTCACTTACGCATCTCTTAGCAGAATCTCATTGACTGCCAAAGTAGATACTACCCCAAATATTGGGGCTCCTGAGGCCTCTGGAGACATCCAGACAGTATAGTCAGGGCAGATAGCTCAGGATTTTGGTGCCTTGCCAGTGGGCTCTACTTTGAAATTTATGCTCCCCAGTGTGACAGAGTTGGACTCAGTTGTGGTTTCCTACACGTGGCTCTTCTATTCTTCTATTTGAAACTATAATTAGTACTAGAGTTGATATGTGTATGTCCAAGAAACCTAAATCTTTGGGCTGTCCATGTGCCAGGGCTCTGAATCTCAGTAGAGTTCAAGACCTATTCTCTAGTTCATTGGTCTCACCCAGGACAACTAACAAGGAGGTGATGATGGACAACTATTATATGAAAGAAACAGGAGAACCTACAACTGCAAGCAAGAGAGTTCCCTCCATTGGCCCCATGGGATCTAAGCCCCCTCTCAGAGGTGGAGTGGACATCAGCATTCCAGAATCCCCAGGTTTTGGGAATGAACTATGGGCTAAAGTAGACTTATAGTAGACTGGTATTTTACTATAGACTTATTGTGATTCTAGCAATGAAAGAAATTATATCATTGATGTGGAGGCAGTGTCCCCTGGAGGTTCTGAGGGGAGGGAGAGGGAAAACCAGGTGTAATGTGGAGGCATTTTTGGGACTTGGGAATTGTCATGAATGACATTGCAATGACAGATGCAGGCCATTATATATCTTGCCAAAACCTACAAAATTGGGAGAGAAAAACAACAACATAAACTTTAATCCACACTTTGTGGCAATGCTCCAAAATGTGTTCAATTGCAATGAACGTATCTCACTAAAGAAGAATGGTGTTAATGTGGCAAAATGTGGGAGGTGTGGGGAGCGGGGCATATAGGAATCCCCTATATTTTTTATGCAACATTTGTGTAATCTAGTATCTTTTATTTTTTTAAAGATTTATTTTTATTTATTTCTTCCCCCTCCCCCATTTCCCCTGTTATCTGCTTTCTGTGTCCATTTGCTGTGTGTTCTCCTGTGTCTGCCTGTATTCTCATTAGGTGCTCCAGGAACTGATCCTGGGACCTTCCAGAGTGGGAGAGAGGCGATTACTCTCTTGTGCCACTGCATCTCCCTGTTTTGCTATATCTTCTTATTTTCTCTCCTCTGTATCTCTTGTGGCATCATTTTGCTGTGCCAGCTCTCTGTGTCAATTGGGACTCCTGTGCAGGGCAGCTTTCCAGTTCTGGGCGACATTCCCACACAGGGAGCACTCCTGCATGGGGCCACACTCCTGTGTGGGGCCGGCACTCCACATGGGCCAGCTTTGGCACATGGGCCAGCTTACCCTCACCAGGAGGCCCTACGCGTCAAACCCTGGACCTCCTATATGGTGAACAGGAGCCCAATTGGTTGAACTACATCTGTTTCCCATGTAACACAAGTATCTTTAAAAAAATAAATGAATAAAAAGGAAAGAAAAAAAAAATGGGAAAAGGTACAAAAAATTATCAAATTGTCCTGTAGGGGCCACCTTAATGATGGAATATCTCTTTCAAGTACTGCAGCCCTCAACTTTCAGAGTTGCAATAAACCAGAGGTTCTAGAAGATGGAAGATTTTTTTATACGTAGCCAGCAGTGCAGGACCAGTATCTCTACAAACATGCATAATAATTCATAGTTCAGATGAGTTAGTTTTTTGTTCCCTTCCCTTTTTATACAAGTCATATTTACACATCAGAATAAATGTCTGCAATTCTTTTTTTAAAAAAACATTTTTAGGGTATTCCACAATATGGATGTACACATTTTATTTAACCAGTTGATGGGCATTTAGGCTGATTCATATCTTTTATTGTTACAAACAATACTGGAATGAATAACCTCATATGTATGTTATTTTGCACACATGCAAGTACATTTGTAGAATAAATTTCCAGAAGTGGAATTGCTGTGGCAAGGGTCCACGCATTTTTAAATTTTGATAGATATCCCTTCATTGCCTTTTACAAGCACTGTAACCAACCTATATTTCATAAGTAATGTATGAGATCCCTACTTCCCCGCTGCTTGGGCAACATATTATAGAACATTTGGATCTTTGCCAATCAAGTAAAAAAAAAATGGAATCTCTTTTCATTTTAATTTGTTTTATTGTTCTGAGTAAGACTGAGCAACTCTTCATAAATTTAAGAGGCAATTGAAAAAGTCCTTGCTTCAAGTGGCAGAAAACCAAATACTATAAAGATTAAAGAAAAATTGATGATTTACTTTTTATAATGCTATGTAGATATTTCATGAATGCTTAGTGTTTAGCTTCCAGATTTCTGGGGCCTTTATGTAAATCTCTTGGAAGCATATAGTTTCAGTCTACTCATCAGTACCTGTGAAAGGGAGAATACCAGGTTCCTGCTCCTCTTAATATCAGAGATTGGTGTTTCAGCACCGTATGTGTGAGGCAAGCTGTTGGTATGGAGGTATGGGAATAAGCTACTTACTTGACTCATTCCAAGTAGGAGTAAATTTTCCCACCCATTTCTTTGTTTTTCCTCAATCTGTAACGTAAACCCCTCACCGAGCTAATATACTGAGGCTCAGGCTCCAGCTCAGGATGGTGGCCCTCATCACGCTTTCACCCCAGATGGGAGCCTAGTTTTTCTGCTTATATTGAACCCAGAGAAAGGGCCTCTCCATTGAAATTCTTCTATCCTCTTTGCTCTCTTTCACAGAATTTGTTCTTTATTTCTTTCTCTTCAGTGTATCATTTCTGCAATCATCCATGACCTTCACTCCCAAGTCTATTTCTTTTCAAAAAAATCACAACATACATTTATCATGCATATGCTGTTGTATATTGTGAGTTACAGGTTGGAGCAATAAGTAAGGGGCATATCATGAAAGGTCTCGTGGGCCAGACAAAGGCATTTGGAACCCATACCAAAGCAAAGGGGAGCTGCTGAAGGGTTCTAGGCAAAAAAGTGCCATGACTGGATTTGTGTTTTTGAACGTTCCATATAGCTGCTATGTGGAGAAAGGAAGGGAACATGACTCTATAGAGAAACCAGTATAGGCAAATAAATAATGGTAGACTGAACCAGATGAAGAGAAGTGAATGCTGTAAGAGATATTAAAATGTAGAAACTAAGTTTGGAGACTGATTAAACAGAGAGGCTGTTTTACACTGAAAGTTAATTGATGGAATTCCTCAATCAAAAGGCATAAATAGGCAGAATTGATTTAAAAAAGAGAGAGACATCTACATGCTGTTTAGAACAGACTCCCCTTAGAAGCAAGGATACAAATAGGCTGAAAGTGAAAAGCTGGAAAAAGATATTCCACACAAACAGTAACCAAAAAGAGCTGAACTAGCTACATTAATATTGGGCAAAATAGATTTTAAATGCAAAACTGTCATAAGGGATGAAGAAGGTCATTATATACTAATATATACCAATAAGAAATAACTATAATAAATATTTATGCACCAAACCTGGGTGCCCCAAAACACATGACGCACACACTGGCAAAAATGAAGGGATAAATAGACGTCTCTTCTATGATAGCTGGAGACTTCAATACACCACTCTCAACAATGGATAAAATATCAAGACAGAGGATAAATAAGGAAACAGAGAACTTGAATAATACTGTAAATGAACTTTACCTAAGAGAAATATAAACAACATTGTACCCCAAACAGCAGGATATATATTTTTCTCAAGTGCTCATTCATCTTTCCACAGAATAGACCATAAATTTAAAAAGATTGAAATTATACAAAGCACTTCCTCTGATCATAACGGAATGAAGCTAGAAATTCACAAACATATGAAGGTTCAACAACACACTCTTAATCAATGGATCAAAGAGGAAATTGCAAGAGAAATCAGTAAATATATTGAGATGAATGAAAACAAGAAGACAATAAATCAAAACCTATGGATACAGAAAAGGCAGAGTTGAGAGGTAAATTTATAGGCTTAAATGCTTACATTTAAAAAGAAGAAATAGCTAAAATCAAAGACTTAACTGCACACCTCGAGGAACTAGAAAAAGAACAGTAAACTAATCCAAAACAGGAAGAAGGAAAGAAATAACAAAGATTAGAGCAAAAATAAATGATATTGAGAACAATAACAACAAACAATAGATAGAATCAACAAAACCAAAAGTTGGTTCTTCAAGAAGATCAACAAAATTGACAAACAGCTAGACTCTCAGAGAAAAATAGAGAAAACATGCAAATTTTTAAAAATCAGAAATGAGAGGGGAACCATTACTGCTGATTCCACAGAAATAAGAAAGATCATAAGAAGATCCTATGAACAACTGTATGCCAACAAATTACACAACTTAGATGAAAGGGCAACTTCCTAGAAACACACAATCTACCCACACTTACATGAGAAAAATTAGAAGACCACAACAAACCAATCACAAGTGAACAGAATTTAATCAGTCATCAAAAACCTTCCAACAGGGGAGCAGATATGGCTTAAGTGGTTGAGCACCTGCTTCCCATGTACAAGGTCCTGGGTTTGATCCCCTGTAACTCCTAAAAACAAAATAAAATAAACAAAGAAAGAAAATCCCTGAACAAAGAAAAGCCCAGGACCAGATGGCTATACAGGTGAATTCTACTGATCATGTCAAGAATTAATAACAATCCTGCTCAAATTCTTCAAAAAAATGAAGAGGAGGGAACACTACCTACACTACCTAACTCATTCTATGAAGGCAACATCTTTCTAACACCAAAGCCAGATAAGGATACTACAAGGAAAGAAGACTACACACTAACCCTTCTAAGAAATATAGATGCAAAAATCCTCAACAAAATACTTGCAAATTGAATCCAACAGTACATTAAAAGAATTATACACCATGATCAAGTAGATTTATCTCAGGTATGCAAAGTTGGTTTAACACAAGAAAAGGAAATAATGTAATACACCACATTAACAAACTAAGGGAGAAAATTTGATAATCTCTTTTTGATGCAGAAAAGGCTTTTGACAAAACCTAGCATCCTTTCATGATAAAAACACCCCAAAATATACGAAGAGAAGGAAACTATAATATGATACAGGGCATATATGAAAAAACTCTTAGCCAACATTGTAATCAATGGTGAAAGGCTAAATGCTTTCCTTCTAAGATAGGAAACAAGACAAGGATGCCCACTGTCACTACTGTTATTCAACATTGAACTAGAAGATCTGGCTAGAGCAATTGGACAAGAAAAAGAAATAAAAAGAATGCATGTCAGAAAGGAAGAGGTAAAACTTTTGCTATATGCAGATGATCCTATATTTAGAAATCCCCCCCAAATTGGCAATAATTCTACTAGAGCTAATGAAAGAATTCAGCAAAGTGGGAGGATACAAGATCAACATGCACACAGCAGTGTTTCTATGTACGACCAATAAACAATCTGAAGAAGAATTTGGAAACAAATTCCAGTTACGATAACAACTAAAAGAACTCAAATATCTAAGAATAGTTTAATTAGGGAAGTAAAGGATCTGTACTCAAAAAAACATAAAACATTGCTGAAAGAAATTAAAGAAGACCTAAGCAAATGAAAGGACAAGTGTTCATGGATTAGAAGATTAAATATTGCTAAAATGTCAATTCTACCCAAACTGATTTACAGATTCAAAACAGTCCCAATCAAGTTTCAAACAACCTACTTTGCAGAAATGTAAAAGTCTACTACCACATTTATTTGGAAAGGAAAAGGACCCCAAATAGTCAAAAACATCTTTAAGAAAAAGAACAAACTCATTGGAATCAAATTTCTGATTTTAAAGCATATTGCAAAGCTACAGTGGCCAAAACAGCATGGTTTTGGCATAAGGATAGGGGTATAGACCAATGGAATCAAATTGAGAGTCCAGAAAACAATCCACACGTCTATGGTCAATTGATTTTTGACAAGGCTACCAAGCCCACTCACCTGGGATAGAATAGTCTCTTCAACAAACAGTGCTGGGAGAACTGAATATCCATATCCAAAAGAATGAAAGGGGAACCCTATATCACACCATATACAAAAATTAACTCAAAATGGATCAAAGACCTAAATATAAAAGCCAGGACCATAAAAATCCTAGAAGGAAATATAGGAAAGTATCTTTAAGATTTTGTGGTAAGAGGTGATTTCTTAGATCTTCCACCCAAAGCATGAGTAACAACAGCAACAAAACATAGATAAATGGGACCTTCTAAAAATTAAACACTTTTGTACTTCAAAGAGGTTTATCAAGAAGGTAAAAACACAACCTACTCAATGGGAGAAAATATTTGCAAACCACATCCAATAAGGGTTTAATATCAATGATATATAAAGAAATCCTATAACTCAATGATAAAAAGACAAACTGCCCGGGAAGCAGATGTAGCTAAAGCAGTTGAGCTCCTGCTTCCCACATGGGGCCTCCTGGGTTTATTTCCTGGTGCTCCTAAAAACAAAAAAAAACACAAACAACAAGCAAACAAATGAAAAAACCAATTCAGGGGAGCTGATGTGGCTCAGTGGTTGAGTGCCAACTTCCCACATACAACATCTAGAGTTCAATTCTCAGCCCTGGTACCTGAAAAAAAAAAAAAAGACAGAAAAACAGCCCAATTAAGCAAAGACATGAATAAATGGTTTTCCAAACAGGAAATAGAAATGGCAAAAAAGCACATGAAAAGATGTTCATCATCACCAGTTACTAGAGAAATGCAAATCAAAACTACAATAAGATATCATTTCCCACCTTTTGCAAACAAACAAAAAACTACAGTGTTGAAGAAGATGTGGAGAAATAGGAATGCTTATTCACTGTTGGTGGGCATGTAGAATAGTGCAGTCACTGTGGAAGACTGTTTGGTGGTTCCTCAGGAAATTAAATATAGAGCTACCATATGATCTGGTAATTGCACTCTACGTATATACTCAGAAGAACTGAAGGTAGGGATGCGAACAGACATTTGGAGACATTGTTCGTAGCATGATTATTCACAATTGCTAAAAGAGGAAAACAACTCAGATGTCCATCAATAGATGAATGGATAAACAAAATGTGGTATATGCATACAACTGAATATGATTCAGCTGTAGAAAGAAATGAATTCATCATGCACAGGACCACATGGATGAAACTTGAGGATATTATTCTGAGTGAAACAAGCCAGACACAAAAGAACAAATACTGTATGATCGCACTAATATGAACCAAATAGAACAAGAAAAGTCTTGGCTTTAAGAGCTAGAAAAGGCAGCAGACTTGGCCCAGTGGTTAGGGCATCCATCTACCACATGGGAGGTCTGCAGTTCAAACCCCAGGCCTCCTTGACCCGTGTGGAGCTGGCCCATGCGCAGTGCTGATGCGTGCAAAGAGTGCCGTGCCACGCAGGGGTATCCCCCACATAGGGGAGCCCCATGCGCAAGCAGTGCACGCCGTAAGGAGAGCTGCCCAGCACAAAAGAAAGTGCAGCCTGCTCAGAAATGGTGCCGCACACAAGGAGAGCTGACACAACAAGATGACGCAACAAAAAGAAACACAGATTCCCGTGCTGCTCACAATAACAGAAGCGGAAAAAAAAAAAAAAGAGCTAGAAGTCTGGTCTCTAGAAGAAAGAAAGAGCATAGAGAATGGCAAGCAGTGGCTTAATGTGTACAAAACTGGTAATAAGGTTTAGTATAAATACAGAATTGGATAGAGGTGAAAATATGATATTAGAGTGAATGTAACTATCAGCAACAATATGGGGGTATGATTGTGGATGAAAGGGAAAGTTAGGACTGCTTGTCACTAGAAGAAAAACTAAAGGATGAAATATGGGGCTATAAAGCATAGTGAATCCTGTTGCTGATGATGAGTGTGTTTAATAGTACAAATACATGAATGTTCTTCAATGAATCAGAACAAGTGCATGTTAATATTACAAGATATTAATAATAGGGTGATAGCTGAGCTAAAATTCACCAAAAGCAAACTAAGGTAGTAAAGAGTAATATATTAATATTTTTTCATCAATTCTATAAAAGGAAAGAGAATTATCATAAGTGACAGAAACCAGTCACAAAGTACTTCATTTTGTTTGACTCCATTTGTATAAAATGTAAATGTAAATAAATGTATAAGAAATGGAATTAGCAGATGTGTATGGCATGGGATGGATAAAGGATTGAAAGGTAACTTCTAAGGAGTGGGGGCATTTTCTTTTTGGAGTAATGAAAATCCTCTAATATTGATGGTAGTGATGAATGCACAACACTGTGATTATACTAAAACCCATTGAATGTACACTTTGGATGGATTGCATGGTATATGAACACACTTCAATAAAAAAAAAAAGAAAAGTCTAGGTTCTAGAATAGCCTTAGGTCTACGTTACCCTAGAAAAACATGTTCTTAAATGTAATCCATTCCTGTGGGTGTGAACCCATTACAAATAGGACCGTTTGATAAGGTTATTTAAGTTAATGTGTGGTGCAACTGAATCAGGATGGATCTTAATCTTCTTTCTGGAGTCCTTTATAACCAAAATGAAACTCAGACACAGAGAGAGCAAGACAGCCACAGGGGGGCATCTGGAAGCTGGAAGTCAATAGAACCCAGAAAAGAGAGAAGTCAGGAAAGCCCGCCATGCACATTGCTTTGTGACAGAAAGGCCGAGGTCCAAGGATCACAGCAGTTAGCCCCAGAACACCATAATCTTCTGGGAAAAAGCAGTGCCTTGATGATGCCTTCGTTTTGGACTTCTCCTAGCCTCAAAACCATGAGCCAATAAATTCCCATTGTTTAAGCCAACCCATTGCATGGTATTTCCTTTAGCATCCAGAAAACTAAACCAGCCTAGCAATACCTAAAGCAGTGGTTGTGAACCTTGGTTGCAGATTAGAGCCACTTGGGAACTTTTAAAGAACAGTGATGACAGGGATCCCCCACAAATCAATTCAATCAGAATCTCTGGGACTGGAGCTCAGGCATTAGCATGTTTTAAAAACTTCCCAGGTGATTCTAATATACAGCCATGTTTGAGAACTCTGACTTAATTAGAGGCAGAGGATAGTTTGGATTTTAAAAAATGCAATATGGTGTCTCAGAAGTCCAAAGGAAAGAGTATTCAAATGAAGAGGGAATGGACCATAATATTACATGCCTAGAGAGGTAGCAAGAAAAAAACATCATTAATAACCTGAATAGTATCAAGAGAGTTGTGCAAGTGACAGAGGGCTGCCTCATTGTTGTATAATATTATTTAGGATTCTGATCGTAAAACATTCAAGCAATATTGACTTAAATAAGACCGAAGTACATTTTTCATTCAAGTCCAAGATGTCTGGGGATAGTCTGTTCAGTCTGAACTGGCATTCCATTGTTTTGGTTATCCAGGAGACTTCTATATTGTTGCTATGTCATGGGTGGTTCCATTCCCAAGATCATCTCGTGGTCCAAGTTGGGTCCTGGGATTTGAGCCATTACTTTTACACTCTACCAGCAGGAAGGAAATAAAACACAAGAAGAGCATAACCCTTCCTTTTTTTTAAAAAAATATTTATTTATTTATTTATCCCCCCCGCCCCCTGTCTGTTTTCTGTGTCTATTTGCTGCGTCTTCTTCTTTGTCCGCTTCTGTTGTTGTGAGCAGCATGGGAATCTGTGTTTCTTTTTGTTGAGTCATCTTGTTGTGTCAGCTCTCCTTGTGTGTGGCACCATTCCTGGGCAGGCTGCACTTTCTTTCGCACTGGGCGGCTCTCCTTATAGCGTGCACTCCTTGCGCGTGGGGCTCCCCTACACGGGGGACACCCCTGTGTGGCACGGCAGTCCCTGCGTACATCAGCACTCCTCATGGGCCAGCTCCACACAGATCAAGGAGGCCCAGGATTTGAACCGCGGACCTCCCATGTGGTAGATGGATGCCCTAACCACTGGGCCAAGTCCACCCCCCAACCCTTCCTTTTAATAGCACTTTTCAGAAGATACATATATCACTTCAATTAGCATCCCATCAGTCAGAACCTAGTGACATGGCCATACAGAACTGCAAGGGAGGCTAGAAAAGAGGGTTTATTCTAGGCAGTCAGGTGCCCAACCAAGTACTAGATTAGAACCAGGGAAAATGTGGAGACTGGGTAGTGGGAGCTAAATAGTCTCCTCTAAAATTAGGTTGAGAAATGAATGGGAGCAAAACAGAAACAAAATATAGGGAAGTCTTTGAAGAATTTCAGCTCTGAAGCAGAAAAGAGCATGAGGGATTCACCATCAGGGGATAAGAGGTCTGGGATCAGTTTCTAAAAACAGTTGACTGCTGATTTAGAATGGCAGAGACTTAAACATATTTAAATGTTGAGAGGGCCTAAGTGAGGAAGAAGGTCTTCAGTTAGAGAAGACACAGGGATATCTAATGATGCAAGGGACGTGAAGGGGAGGGATGGACTCAGGGGCAGAGTTTCTCAAATTTTAATGTGTGTATCAATCACTCAGAGATCTTGTTAAAATGCAGATTCTGATTCAGCGGGTCTTGGATGGGCCTGAGATTCTGCATTTGAAAAAGTTTCACAGGTGATGTCAATGCTGTTGGTTCTAGATCCCAAGATGGAAGGATTAAATCTAAGCAGGAGAATGGGTGGGGAATGAAAATGGCTGCTGTAGAGATAGAGGAAAGAAGGTGAAGGGTGCTAGCTTAAGCCTATTTTTCTCTCTGTAAAATAGATTTGAGCTTATCTATTGAGGAGCTTATCTATTGAGGAGAGGAGAAGAGAGAAAGTTAGAAATGGATGCCATAAAGAATGGAAAAGAGAAAGCTAGAGAAATACAGAATGGCCAGGCAACATTGAGAGTTTCAATGAGGTTGAAGACCACGTATAGTTAGTGACACCAATCTGAGTGGTTATATGGTTTCTTCTAACAATACTCAGCAGGCCAGATGTAGAAACAGAGGTCGAATAATTGCTGTGAGAAATCAGTTCTATTTCATTCAGAACGTACCTACCAGCATGCCTGGTACCTAGAAGGCCCACCAAAATTTTATCACCCACTTCTCAAATGGAAATCATATAAGATATGAAATAATAATAATAGTTGGGGGGTCTCACCAGTTGCCCTTTCACTTGCATCCCGTCTTCATTTATATAGGTCAGTCAAACTGCTTGCTACCGAACTATGTTCCCCTATCTCTGCACAAAGGTTTTAAATTTTCCCATGCATATAAATAAACTGGGGTGCTTGTTAAAGATCAACTTTACTACTCCCAGAAATTCCAAATCAGTAGATTTGGGAGTGAAGTTCACATATTTGTGATTTTTAAAGCAGTCTAGATGATGCTGATGCAGTTGGTCCTCAGAAATACTATCCTCGAGAAATACTATCCTCGAGAAATACTATCCTAAACCAAGCATCTTGGCAAGTAACATCCTGCTGCCTTTGCTATTCTACTTGCTACATTTGGACTTCTTCTTTTCACCCGTTGTTTACCTAAAATCCTCATTTGATACTAATTTCTTCCAAGAATCCTTAGTTATCAATGTTACCCTGCAATGAATGCACTTCTTCAGCATTGTGATAGAGATGCCTACATGATTATATGTATGGTGTGATTGACTGCATGCTCACTCTATGATGTGACATTATTTATATCCCCAGCTCTCCTCAACCAGCACTTTAGACTGTGATTTCCCTAAATGCCAGGGGCCCTGTCTCTGACCAGAACTCAGTCTGACACTGGAATGTGCCCAATAACTGTATACTAAGAGAATAAATAGAGAAGTGAAAAAATATGAGAACATATAGAGAATCAAGAAACAGAAATCTTGATGAGGATAACCAAAAGCAGAAAGCACATTGGAAAATAAAGATGTAAGGAACAGTATAAAGGGGAAAAAAGGATTTAGCAGAAAGAAAATTTTAGATCCAGGAAAACAATGTGGGTGATTTAATCACAAATAGTTTTAAGAAGCATGAGAAAAAGAGTCTGCAGGCAACTGGAAATAGACACTTAAGTACCTGACAAACCTGAGAAAAATAGGTACCAAAAAAATCAATACATTGAAATGCAACAAAGCTTCAATACACCATCCCTTTTCAATCACTTGGAGGGAAAATGATGTGTTTAGTACATCCTCCTTCATGTTTGGACCTTTAAATAGGGTATTTGGATTCACAGAGTGTAGCCAGCTCAGATTGTTTCTCCTTCCAGCACTGCTGTACTTTTTAAATGACACCAGCCTTCCAAGCAAGATTGATTGTAAACTTGAAAAGGTTATATGCGATGTAATGAATAACACATGCTACTCCCTCAAGCACATCTCCAGAATAGCACATATCTGGAATTCTGTATGCCCCCATAGTTTAGAAAGTATTGGGAAGGGATTTTGTCTTACAAGGCAAGCCAAAAGAAACCTTCCTGTTATACTCACTTAATAAACAGCTCTGTTTTGAATTCATCCACTCAATGAATGCTCAGTAATTAGAGACCAACTGACTTTGGTGTTCTGTAAATGTTTGTGAATGAATGAGTATATACTTGAGGGGATGAGTGGACATTATGTGCAAGACACAGTGCTAGATGCTATGAGACAATGGATAAATTATATATAGGACCTACTTTCAAAGAGTTTACAATTAGGAAAGGAAACAAAATACAAAGAACACTTTTTAAGGAAAATTTGCAATGTACCATAACAGAGTTATACATTTCACTGTAAGAATACAGAGGAAAAGTGCCCCCCATCACCCCTGCCAATTGGAGCACTAGAAAAGTATTTTTCCAGGATTATGTGTTTAATCTAAACCTTGAAGGACAGGAGGATCTGGACATGAAGAATTTGGGAAAAGATATTTGGGGCAAAGTAAGAGCATGAGTGGACTATGTTGGGGATGTGTAGAAAATGGAGAAGAGTTTGATTTGGATAAGATCTGGAGTTTATGAAGGAAAATTTGGGCAACAATATTGGAAATGTACATTGAGAGTTTGCATGAATGTTGCACAGGGTGCTTCTCTGGTACTATTTATTGAATGCTTACTAGGGATCAGGCACATTATAATTACATGAATTATCTCACTAAAGTTCGCAAGAACTCCATGTGTAGATGCATGAGACCCTCCTAATCTAAATATAATTGGTGCTAATAAAGACCATTTAAAAGATCTCACTTGAAATGTAAACCAAGATTTCAAGAAAAATCGAAGGGGAAATTTTCCATTAGAATATTATCTTTAAAACTTTGTATTTCTCTTACATCAAACAACACTGATACTATAACTGCAACTTTGCATTCATTTTTAAAACAGAGAGTGATTCAAATGAGTGTTTTCTTTGCTGGGGGAGCGAGATGGGCATACTTTTTCCAAGAAAAGTACATGGTTGCATAACACAATGTTCTACACTTTATGGTTGATATTTGAAACTCAATCATAAAGAGAATTGCTTTCACAAATTATTTGAGTTCATGATTTCCTCGGTCCACTGATATGAAAATTATTCTTCCTTGAAACAGCTAACACGTCATTGTTCTGGTCAATTTTTTTCTCCTCGTGGAGCATTAACAGGTCTAACTCTGCCAGATCTTTGTCAATGGCTTTGTGGGTGATTCAGATAATTCCATTCTTACTGGTTTCATGATACCCTGTTTGCAATTTCATTTTATATTCATTTGTATTGTACTCATAATGGTCATTACCATTGTCTGCCAGTGCAGAAAAGCTTGCCATTTGACAGTCAGTGAGGGGCTGACTAACACAGACACTGCATCATACACAAGAACAAGGTGCTTAAGCAGGGGTTGCGTTTGAGAAGACAATTCATTAGAATTTTCTTATTATGACAAGTTTTATTTTCTTATAAAAGCTTGCATAATAAATTCTTGGATGATGAAAGCTTATTCTGTTTTATGATTCCTATTTTACAAATGAGAAAACTATGTTTTAGAGAAGTCAAACTATATGCCCTCAGCCTACAGCTTGCAAGGGATAAAACCAGAATTTGAAGGCAGACTAACTTCTGTGCTTAACCATTAAGTGGTTGTCAGTCACGGTTAAGTATAGCCACAAGTTTACAAAACAAGGGAAGCTCATCATTCGTTCCTTCGCTGCTTGCCAACAGGTAAGTGTTCTTTCCCCTAACTTTTAAAAATTTTATTCTTATTTTTCAGTATGTTTTTCCCCAAATATATGCTATTAATTCATTTAAAGACTGTCTTAACTCTAGCCCACAAATTTTGATATAGCAGTTTTTAATTGACCTATGAATTATTTAAAAGTATGTTTTTTTAAAAAAGTTTTAGACTTAAAAAATTTTTTTAAAGATACTTAGAATATATAAATGTTACATAAAAAATGTAGGGGATTCCCATATGCCCTACTTCCCACCCTTCCACTCTTTCCCACATTCAGAACATCCTTCATTAGTGTGGTACATTTGTTATAATTGATGAACACATATTGGAACATTGCCACGAAGAGTGGATTATAGTTTACATTATTGCTTAAACTCTCTTCTGCACAATGTTGTAAGTTATGGCAAGATATATAATGGCCTGTATCTGTCATTACAACATCATTCAGGACAATTCCAATGTCCCAAAAATGCCCCTATATTACACCTACTTTTCCTTCTTACTCTCATCTGAACCTCCGGTGGCCACTGCCTCCACATCAATGATAAAAGTTCTTTCATTGCTAGAATAACAGTAAGTCTATAGTAGAATAACATTAGGTCTATTCTGTCCATCGTTCATTCCCTAATTCTGCCTAATCCTAAGGATTCTGGGATGGTGATGTCCATTCCACCTCTAATTGAGAGGGGGTTTAGATCCCATGGGGCAAATGGATGGGACTGTCTTATTTGCATTTGTCAGCTCTCTATGTTCCTTGGGGTGCTCATTGTCAATCATCATTTCCTTGTTAGTTGTCCTGGGTGAGTCCATTGAACTGGAGAATAGGTGTTGCAAAACTGGATCACAGTAGGGTTACAACTGTGGCAGGGGAGGACCATTTTGTGGGGTGTCAATTGATGAAGCATGCATAGGAGGAGGTTCACCTGTGGCACACTATCAGGCACATGAATGAGTTCAAGCATTCGTGGGGCATTGTCACAGTGGGTAGAGACCCAACCGATAACCAAAAGAGTATTCAATTCCTATCCTGGGGAGCTCTGCCACATTCTCTAAGGGGACAACGAGAATTCCCCAGAGTATAGGGACAGTGACTAGTGAAGGAAGATTGACCACTGATGGGTGATTGATACTTGACTGTATTTATGAGCCTTTTCTTTTGAAATTGAAACTTAGCATAGTATTATAGGTTGCCTAAGAATTAATTCCTGTGAGTCTCCTTGCTGTTCAAATGTGCTCTCTCTCTTAGCCAAACTCATCATATAAGTGCATTACCTTCACCCCAGTGTGGGACATGACTCCCAGGGATGACCTTCCTGGCACCAAGGGATTACTACCATGCACCAACTAGCAATGCATTTGGAAAAAGACTTAGACCAAAAGGGAGAAATATTAAATACAAATGAGTTTTTATGGCTAAGAGACTTCAAAGTGAGTTAGGAGGTCATTCCAGAGGTTACACTTATGCACATGTCAGCAGGATCCCATTGATTGCTACAGTAAATGTTATCTCAAATAGTGGGGCTACTGAGGACTCTGGAGATATCCAGACACTATAGGCTGGGCTGACAACTCAGGAGTTTGGCATCCTGCCTGTGGGACTTATTTAGGAATTTATGCTCCCCAGTGTGACAGAGTTGGATTCAGTCGTGGTTTTCCTAAATATGGCTCCTTCTGCACCTTCTATTTGAACCTATAGTTGGGACTAGAGTGATAGGTTTATGTCCAAGAGACTTAAATCTTGGGCTTTCCATGTACCAGTCAGTCCCTGAATCTCAACAGATTTGCAATACCTAAAAGTATGTTTTTAAATGTCTAAACAGAGGAGGATGGCTATATTTTGGCTATTCACTTTTTATTTTATTGCTTTTTGATTTGATGTTATAAAATCTAGATAGACCCCCTGCTATTTAGGATTTTGAGCCTATGTGCTAAATTTTTGTGATGTACGTATGATTTTAAAATGTGTATTTTTAAACTGTCAAAGTTGTTAATTTTCTTGAGACATATTCTAATTCTTAATATTTTTGGTTTGCTTGATACATCAATAACAGAAAGAACTGTAGCAAAGCCTCACAATATGTTTAAGGATTTTTCAGTTTTGTCAATTTCTTTTTATTATTTTAGGCCTCTGTTATTATGTTTAAAATTTTTATATCTTCCTGCTGATTTTGTTCCTTATCATTAAAGACTGTGATTTTTTCCCCTAAAATATATACTTTAAATTTTATTTGAACCTTTTGTCAGATATGTTGTAGCTATACCACTATTCTTTGGTTAGCATTTCCTAGAATATTTTGTCCAAGCTCTTGCTTCCAGCTTTTCTGTCATGCTTTAAGTGATCCTCTTATAAACAATAAAGCTGTTTTTAAAAATTCCATTCTAATGTCCTATCTTTACCTGATGAATATAGTTCACTAGCATTTATTGTGATTTCAGATGTATGTGGATTGATTTCCACCAGCCTGTGCATTCTATTTATGTATTTAGCATACTTTTTTTTCAGTTTCTTTTTCACTTTTGGGCTTCTATTTAATTGACAAGCTTTCTTTATTTGCCATCACTCCTGGTTTAAAAGAGGCATTCTGTTTCTCTTCTGTTAGCAGTTACATTTAGATTTTTAACATGAATAATGTGTAAATGCCATCAATATTTTAGTTTCTTCCTGAAATTTAAAAACAACTTAGATTGTTTTAGTTCCAAATTCTGTTTTTCATTCTGTAGTTTTCTTGTATGTTTGTTCCATTATGTTTCTGTATCTTCAAATTTGTCACTATCATAATTGCTGATGCTTAATATATTCACACATTTATGTATAGTGGTTGCTCATTACTGCTTCTTTTATTCCTTCTTTCATGACTCTGTGTCCTTTGTTATAAAGTACATCATTTAGCAGTTCATTTTAGCAAGGGTTTTTGAGTGATAAGTTTTAATCTTTGCTTAAAATAGTTTCTCAAATAACAATTTAGCTAAGTAAAAAAATCTAGGTTGACCATTATTTTACCTAGCTCTTTGAGTATATTATTCTACTTTTTCCTGGTCTTTATTTTTGCTACTGAAAAGTTTGAAGCTTGTTTTTTGCCTAATAATTGTGTCTCCATTGGTTTAATGTCTTTTCTCTCTGATTGCTCTTAAGATTTCAGTTCTGAAGTTTCACGGTGGTCCATTTAAGTACAGATTTCTTTTTATTGGTTCTCCTTAGAAATCATGGGGTTTCTTCATTACATAGATTCAGGTATTTCATATTTTCCAGAAAATACACCCTCCAAGAGTCTTTCCCCCAAATTTCACTCTTGTAGAACTTTACTAAGGGTCTGAAGACCTTCTACTTCTACCTTTCATGCTTTCCAAATCTTAATCTGCTTTAATATTTTCCATCTTAAAATTTCCCCATGTTATGTTCTATCTACTATCCTCAGATAGTGTTTCCAGTTCACCAACTCTTCAGCTGTGTCTAATCTAATACTATTCATCAATTTAAAAAATTTTATTTACTATATTTTCATTTCCTCTTCTCTTCTTCTAATGTTCATACTATATTTTTTCACATTTTTTTATGCATTTTTCATGCCTTAATTATTTTAAGCATAACATGTTCTGCTTCAGATCATCATCCTATTGTGTCAAATTGTGGGGTTGTACTTTGCTGGTTTTGCTCATTTCCACTCATGGTGAGCATAAGCATATATTTTGTCTTTTTTTTTTTTAATCATGATCTCCTTTCTTTAGTAAGACATTTTTCCCCATGAGAATCCTTTGTGGCCTGCCTTTTAAGAACTTCTCTCCAGAGTGCTTTTCTTCTGGCAGGAACTAGGGGTATTATTTTCTAGGGCCAATTTCTATATTAATTCTTCAAGTTGGAGTTAAAGGATTCATCTACTTGGGTAGGTTAAATTCAAACAATAAATGTGTTTGAGGCAAAAACCTATGGCAGGGAAGTGGCTGTGGCTCAATTGATTGGGCTCCCGTCTACCACATGGGAGGACCAGGGTTCGTGTCCCGGGCCCTCTTTGTGAAGGCAAGCTGGCCTGTGCCTGCCAAGAGCTGCAGCCTGCACCCATGAAGAGCTGATGGCCCACACCCACAGAGAGCTGGTGCAGCAAGATGATGCAACAAAGGGAGACAAGCACAGAAGAGCATGCAGTGAATGGACACAGAGGGCAGATAGCAAACAAGCTGCAAGGGGAGAGGGGGAATAAATAAAATAAAAATAAATCTTTAAAAAACAAAAACAAAAACCAATGGCAGTAAACTACTGGGGATAAATCTTTTGCTCTGCTTTTTCCACCCAGAACCCAAGCAGAAACAAATATCTGATGTCTTATGTTGTTAAGGAACAACTTTATTTCTTAGTCCATCTTTTTGCTGAAGGTGCAGTCTTCTAAGAGCAACTTTATTGGCATAACCAGAAGTCTCTTATATCCAGTTTTTACCTCTAACTTGTGTTAACTAAACTAGTTTTCTGAATTTCCTTTCCATTTATTGTTCAAAAAGGAATTATATAGGGAGTAGGAAGCTTCAGGAACTAGTCCCTCCACTAAAACAACTATTGAATTTGCAGACAATGTCTGAATCAACATTTTGAAACCCTGGAGTCTCAAAATGTGCAGCATTCAGGGAGGAGTTGTAGGAAGAGGCATATAAATTGTACCATACTAATGAAAGAAATTGTTAATGTGGGATAAGTGGGAGGTGTGGAGAATGTAGCATATGGGTATCCTCTGTATTTTTTTATGTAATATTTTATATAATCTATGAATCTTTTAAAAATAAGTAATAAATATTTTTAAAAATGTACTATCAGTGAACTTCCCCTTCAATGTAGCAGTTACCATTCCCCATTCCCCAACTACATGGAAGGCAGCAGTGGGGACAGCAGCCAGGATCCTGGTTCAGTTTGTTAGCGCCAGGGTGACCTATAAGGACCTATTCCAAGAACAGGTGTGGCAAAGCAAGTGGTTGAGTGCTTGCTTTGCATCTACGAGGTCCTGAGTTCATTTCCTGGTAATTCCTAACAAAAATGACCTAGCCCTCCAAAATTCAGGAGTGTATGGTCTGATCACTGGTCACTACTTTTGATCACCTATTTCACATCACTAGGGGACTTCTCTAAGCATGGCTGTCCAACTCCTCAAGCAAAGGTATCAAAGGAGTCTTAAGGAGGCAGTATCTTTTTCTTCTTCTCTTCTCTCTTTCCATTCCCCATTTGGGAGCAAAAAATAGTTTGGAAAAGTCACAGATTGACAGCTTCAGCCCTCAACAGCACAAACTATAACAAAAACACCTAGCAATCCCAGAGAAACTGGAGAACTAGAATTCCAGCATTATAACTACATAATACTAAAAATGTCAAGTTCTCAATTAAAAAATCACAAAATACACGAAGAAATCAAAAAGTATCACCCATTCACGGGAAAAAATAATTTTCAAGAAATCATCTTTGAGGAAGCTCATACATTGGAAACACTAGTCAAAGACTTTAAACCAACTGTCAAATATGTTCAATAAGCTAAAGGAATCCATATACAAAGAACTAAAGGAAATTAGGAAACCGCTGAGCAGAAATTAGAAAAAGGAACTAAACAGAAATTTTGGAGGTGCAAAGTAAAATAATTGAACTGGAAAATTCATTAGATGGATTCAGCAGCAGAACTGAAGAGATAGAAGAAAAGTTCATGAACTTGAAAAGAAGAACACTGAAATTATCCAGTGTGAGCAGAAGAAAGAAAAAATAATGAAGTAAAATGAAGAGTCTAAGGGACCTATAAGACAGCAATAGCATACCAACATATACATTACTAGAGTTCCAGAAGGACATGAGAGAGAGAGAAAAGGGCAGAATAATATGTGAAAAGAAAATGGCCCAAAATATCCCAAATCTGAGAAAAGACAAGATTATATATACACATCCAGGAAGCTCAATGAACTCCAGGAAGGGTAGACTCTAGAGTTCTACACTAAGACACATTAGAGCAAAATTGTCAAACTCCAAAGACAATGAAAGGATTTTGAAAGCTGCAGGAGAGAAGTAACTTTTCACACAAAAACCCCAGTAACACTAATAGGTAGTCTCATCAGAAATAATGGAGGCCAGAAAACAGTGAGATGGCTTTTTTGAAGTCCTTAAAGAAAAAAAAAGTCAACTAAGAATTCTATATCCAGCAAAATTCTCTTTCAAAAATGAAGGAAAAATTAAAACATTTAGAGTTAAGCAAATGGTGAAAGAGTTCATTAACAGAAGATCTGCCCTTCAAGAAATGCTAAAGGGTGTCATTAGACTGAATAAAAAGACACTAGACAGTAAACTGAAGTCACAAGAGAAGTAAAGAACGATGGTGATAGTAACTACATAAGTAAATATCAAATTCTGTATTATTTAGTACTTTTGGTTTGTAACAGCTTCCCTTCCTGCCCCCATTTGACTTAACAAGCAAATGTGTAAAATAACATTTTAAATCCATTTTAATGTGCATATAATGAATAAAGATGTAATATGAGCCAATAACAATAAAAAAGGGAGGGATGGAGATATATAAAAGTGAAGAGTTTGTACAATACTGAAACTAGGTTGATACTAGTTGAAACAGACTGTTATTAGTTTAAAATCACGTATCTGATAATAGTTTAACATACAGAATATATACAGTATCCTACAAATCAACTACAAAAAGAAAAATCCAATTAAAAAATGGGCCAAATATTTGAATAGACATTTCTCCAAAGAAGATATTCAAATGACCAATAGGTATATGAAAACATGCTCGATATAATTAGCTATTAAATAAATGCAAATTAAAACTAAAATGACAGGGTGGGGCAAAATGGCATTGGAGTAAATGCACCCACATCATCTTCCCTACAAAAAAAAAAAAAAAAAAATGGCTGAGTGGAGACAAAATCCAGCCTGAGTGAGCTGTTTTGGGAACCTGCAAAGCAAGAGCCTTCTGGACATCAATCTGGAGATACTGTGACAAAAAAGTGATTGCTCAAGGTAAAATCATGGGTTTCTGGTGCTTATGCCTGGAGCTATGGGAAGGCTAAGCCCTTCCCTCAGGGTAGGTAGCCACGGCATTCCCTGAACCCCACTGGTCACATGGCAGCATTCCCCGAGCCCACTATCCCGAACCCATGTTCCCTGATCCTGCTTTCCCCAAACCCAGCGCTACCCAAAACCTGATCCCCCCCAAACCTGCTTGTCTCAAACAAACTAAAAAAGTGGGAGGGTTCTGGTGAAGGGTGCAGAAGGGTCCTAAAAACAAGGAAAAGGAGCAGAACATTGAACAACTAATCAAAGCTCTCCATACAAATAGCAAACAAATAGACCAATTTAATGAAGAGAAGGAGGAGATTAAGGATATTAAGAAAACACTTGGAGAGCATACTGAAGAATTTGTAAATATATGCAAAAAGAGAATGGATATGATGGTGATGAATGGCACAATCCAAGAAATTAAAAAATACACTCTCAGCAAATAACAGCAGATTTAAAGAGGCAGAGGAAAGAATTAGTGATGTGGAAGACAGTACATCTGAAATCAAACAGATAGTAGAATTGATCAATAAAAAGATAGAAAAAATCCAGCAGGGATTTAGGGACTTAAATGACAGCACAAACATGTGCATTATAGTCATCCCAGAAGGAGAAGAGAAGAGAAAAGGGACAGAAGGGCTGTTGGAGGAAATAATGGCTAAAAACTTTCCAAATCTAATGAGGGAGATAGATATAGATGTCCAGGAAGCACAACACACCCCAAACAGAATAAATCCCCACAGGCCTACACCAGGATATGTACTTGTCAAATTATCCAATCCTCAAGACAAATAGAAAATGCTGAACGCAGCAAGAGAAAAGTGAACCATTACATATAAGGGAAGCACAATAAGACTGAATGCTGATTTCTCATCTGAAACCACAGAGGCAAGAAGGCAGTGGTATGACATAGTTGAGGTACTAAAAGAAAAAAAATTGCAACCAAGAATACTATATCCAAAAAAGCTGGCATTCGAAAGTGACAGAGTTCTGAATATTCAAAGATAAACAGAAACTAAGAGATTATGCCAATAAGAAACCTTCCCTTCAAGAAATACTAAAGGGAGTTCTGCAGGAATAAAAAAAGAGAGAGAGACAGAGATGGAGGAGAGTTTAAGAACAACTAAAAAGACAAAAAGAGAAATGAAAACAACATATGACACAAATCCAAAGAAAATATGGCTAATGTAATTCCTTGAATGTAATATCCTTGCATGTTAATGGATTAAACTCACCTGTTCAGAGACACAAATTGGCAGAATGGATAAGGAAATATGACCCATCTATTTGTTGTCTACAAGAAACCCACCTTATAGCCAGAGGTTTAAGGGGTTGAAAGTGAATGGCTGGAAAATGATCTTATAAGCAAACAATAACCAAAAAAGGGCAGGAGTAGCTCTACTAATATTGTACAAAAGAGACTTTAAATGCAAAACTATTGTGAGAGACAAAGATGGACACTACATATTAGTAAAAGGGGCAATCTTTCAAAAAGAAAGAACAATCATAAACATTTATGCACCTAGCCAGGGTGCCTCAAAATATGTGAGGTAAACATTGGAAAAATGTAAGTGGAGGAATAGGTATCTCTACAATTATAGTGGGGGACTTTAATGCACCATTATCACCATTAGACAGAACATCTCAACAGAGAATCATTAAGAAACACAGGCTTTGAATAATATATTAGAGGATCTGGACTTAATAGACATATACAGAACATTACAAATACAGCAGGATATACATTCTTCTCAAGCACACATGGATCATTCTCCAAGATAGACCACATGCTCGGCCACAGAGAAAGTCTCCATAATTCAGAAAGATTGAAATCATACAAAATAATTTTCTGATTACAGTGGAATGAAGCTGGAAATCTGCAAGGGCCAGACAACCAGATTAGGCAACACACACTTAGACAAACAGTGGGTCAAGGGGGAAATCTCAAAAGAAATCATTAACTATCTTGAAACTTATGAAAATGACAACACAACATATCAAAACTTATGGGATGCAGCAAACACTGTACTGAGAGGGAAATTCATAGCCATAAATTCATACATAAAAAGAAAGAAAGAAAGAAAGAGCTAAAATCGAGGACCTAGCAGCATACTTGGAGGAATTAATAAAAAAACAACAAACTAATACCCAAGGAAAAAAAAAGGAAGAAATAAAAAAGATCAGAGCAGAACTAAATGAAATAGAAAATAAGAAAGTGGTAGAAAAAATAAACAAAACAAAGACCTGGTTCTTTGAGAGGATCAATAAAATTGACAAACCCTTAGCTAGACTAACAAAGAAAAAAAAGAGAGAAAATGCAAATATACAAAATAAGAAATGAGAAAGGGGACATCACCACTGACCCCATAGAAATAAAGACTATCATAAGAGGATACTCTGAAAAACTATATGCCAACAAGAAGGACAATTTAGAGGGAGTGGGAAAAATTCCTAGAAATACATAAGCAGCCTACATTGATGAAAGAAGAAACTGATCATCTCAACAAACCAATCACAAGTAAAGAGATAGAATCAGGCATCAAAAACCTTCCAACTAAGAAGAGGCCTGGGCCAGATGGCTTCAGAGGTGAATTCTACCAAACATTCCGGAAAGAACTAACACCAATCTTGCTTAAACTCCTCCAAAAAATCGAAATAGAAGGAACATTGCCTAACTCATTCTATGATGCCAACATTACCCTAATACCAAAGCCAAACAAAGATACCACAAGAAAGGAAAATTACAGACCAATCTCTCTAATGAACCTAGATGTTAAAAACTTCAACAAAATACTTGCTAATCATATTCAACAACACATCAAATGAATTATACACATGACCAAGTGGGTTTCATCCCTGGTATGCAAGGATGGTTCGACATAAGAAAATCAATCAAGGTAATACACCACATAAACAGGTTGAAGGAAAAAATTCACATGATCATATCTATAGACACAGAAAAAGCATTTGACAAAATACAGCAACCTTTCCTGATAAAAACACTGCAAAAGATAGGAATAGAAGGAAACTTTCTGAACATGATAAAGGGTGTATAAAAAATCCACAGCTAACATCATTTACAATGATGAAATCTTAAAATCTTTCACTCTAAGATCAGGAACAAGACAAGGATGCCCATTATCACCCTTCTTATTTAACATTATGTTAGATATACTTCCTTGGGCACTGAGGCAAGAAACAGATATAAAAGACATACAAATTGGAAAGGAAGAATTCAAAATTTCACTGTTTGCTGATGACATGATTCTATACATAGAAAGCTCTAAGACGTCTACAACAAAGCTTCTAGAACTTACAAATGAGTTCAGTAAAGTTGCAGGTTATAAGATCAATGAGCAAAAATGAGCAGCATTTCTGTACACCAATAATGAGCAAACTGAGGAGGAAATCAAGAAAAAAAAATTATTTACCATAGTAAATTAAAAAATCAGATGCCTTGAAATAAACTTAACTAAAGATGTAAAAGACTTATACACAGAAAACTACACAACACTGTTAAAGGAAATAAAACAAGACTAAATAAATGTAAGAATATTCCATGTTCATGGATAGGAAGACTAAATATCATCAAGATGTCAATCCTACCCAAACTGAAGTACAGATGTAATGGAATTCTAATAAAAATCAACACAGCATTTTTTAAATGACCTGGAAAAACTAACTATGAAATTTATTTTGAAGGAAAAGAGGCCCCAAATAGCCAAGACATACTGATAAAGGAAAATGAAATCAGAGGAATCACACTACCTGACTTTAAAACACACTAAAAAGCCATAGTGGTCAAAATGACATGGTATTAGCACAAGGGTAGACATAGTGACCAATGGAACTGAATTGAGAGTTCTGATACAGATCTTTGCATAAACAGTCATCTGATATTCAACAAGGTCATCAAGCCTGCTCAACTGGGAGAGAATGGCTTCTTCAACAAATGGTGCTTGGAGAATTGGATATCCATATGCAAAAGATGAGAGAGGATTACCATCTCACACCTTACACAAAAATCAACTCAAGATGGATCAAAGATCTAAATATAAGAGCCAAGACCATAAAGACCTTGGAAGACAATATAGGGAAGCATCTACAGTAACTTGTAATAGGAAATGTCTTCATGAACTTCACACCCAAAGCATAAGCAGCAAAAGAACAAATAGACAAATGGGACCTCCTCAAAATTAAAGATTTTCACCTCAAAGGAATTTATCAAGAACATGAAAAGACAGCCTACCCAATGAGAGAAAATATTTGGTAACCATTTATCCAGCATATATAAAGAAATCCTATATTTCAAAAATAGAAAGGCAGAAAACTCATTCAAAAAATGGGCAAGAGATTTGAACAGATGCTTCTCCACAGAAGGAATACAAATGGCTAAAAAGCACATGAAAAGATGCTCAACATCACTAGCTATTAGGGAAATGAAAACTGAAACAACAATGTGATACCATCTTACACCCATTAGACTGGTGGATATTAAGAAAACAGAGGTCTACAAGTGTTGGAGAGAATGAGGAGGAATGGGAACACTTATCCACTGCTGGTGGGAATGTAGAAGGATCCAGCCATTCTGGAGGACAGCTTGGTGGTTCCTCAAAAACTAGCTATAGATTTGCCATATGAACCACAAATTTCACTGCTAGGTATATGCTCAGAAGAACTGAAAACATGTTCATGAACATCAATGTTCATAGTGGCAGTATTCACTTGCCAAAATTTGGAATCAACTCAAATGCCATCAACAGATGAATGGATAAACAAAATGTGGTATATACATACAATGGAGTACTACTCAGCTGTAAGAAGGAATATTGTCCTAACACATGGGATAACATGGATGAATCTTGAGGACCTTAGTTGAGTGAAGCAAGGCAGGCATTAAAGGACATATACTATATGACCTCTCTGATATGAATTAAGCAAATCAAGCTGTCTCAGAGAGCCAGACTGGAAGATAGGCTTATTAGGAAATATGGAAGAAAGAGGAAGGTTGTGAGCCAATGCCCACATGGGTGAAATCTATGATAAAGTGAAGGTAAGGAGTTATGTAATATAAGGATAAGAAGGGGGCATAGTGATAGTATTGGGTTGGGCTTTGCTGGCTTGAGGGGGGTCTAGGGAATTGGTGGGAGGGTTAGAGGGGAGTAAGTGAAAATGGGAGATTGTTGGGTATGTGGTTGAAACTCCAATGTTAAGAAAGCTATTTAGAAAATATAATAAGGAAGGGTTACTTGTTTAAGGTATTTGGCAGGGGCTTAGCCCAAGGTGCACCTTGGGCAGCCTTCTAGGAAGTGTGTGAATGCTCACCTTGTCATAGTGTGTCATGTTAGTGGCTGGAGACCCATACAATTAGTCGGAACATGCTATATTCTCATCCTGGGAAGGCCTGATGTTCTCAGACAGAGGGGTAGGTGTCTCTCAAGAGCATGGGTGGTTCTCAATGGGGGAGGACAGACTAGTGTGTCAAGCCCTCTGCATTGTTGCAGGTATCTATGAATCCTGTCCTTCAAGCAGTGAAGCTTGGTTGACACTGTGGGCCGTGAGGGGAGGGAGAAGGAGGAATAGAATTTTTGAAAGAGTGGGTAGTTGGGGGTAATGGAAGTGTTATGCATGATCCTGCAAGGAAGGATAAAAGCCATATTAAATATCACGAAAATTTATAAAATTGCACCAAAAATGTATAAAAGTGTACAGTCTAAAATGTAAACCATAATGTAAACCATAATGGAACGATGGTTATTAGCTGTGTTTCAATATCTGTACCTCAGTTGCAGCTGATATAACATCCACGTGTAAAAGATCATTGCTGGGGAAGGGGGAAAAGGGTTTGATGTTGGGTATATGGGAGTTCCCTATATTCTATATGTGACCTTACTGTGATCTAAAACTTTTCTGAAGACAGAATAAAAATAAAAGGTTGTAGGCACTGAGGAAAAATGGAAGAGATTGCTTTGCCACTGTACATACAGGGCAACACCTATTACAGTGATGAAAGGTAAAATGTCAAAAATTCTTTTATGATATTTTTCATGTTTTTAATACCCCAATTTATTTTTTACTTTTAGTTTTTCTAAATTATTATGTATTCTATTTCTAATCTTTAAACCTATCATTACTATTTCATTTTCCTATTAATTGAATTTGACAATATATTAGACCTAATTTTTAAAGAAGTTTTGGATAACAGAGGGCTTTAACTATGGCAGGGGAGGAGCACTGATGTAGGGTGTCATTGATGGGGGATGCATGGGTGGGAGGGAGTTCTCTAGGGCATGCATACAGGATATATATATATTTATTGGGATGTTCATTGGGTATTGACATAGAGGGTAGAATATCACATGACAAATGAGGAAGTGCTGAGTTTCTACTCTGGGAAATGCTGTCACACTCCTCAATGAAGCAGCAACAATCCCCCAAGTAAAAGGACAAAGACCAGAGAAGGATGGTCCAATGATGGACCCTTGATACTGATGACTATGCTTATTGGCCTGTGTGCTTAAAATTTCAACTAGGCCTAGAGCTGCAGGGTACCTAAGAGTTGCTTCCTGAGAGCCTCCATGTTGCTCAAATGTGGCCACTCTCTAAACCAAACTCAGCATGTAATGCATTACCTTCCCCCCAGTGTGGGTCATGACTCCCAGGAATGGGCCTCCCTGGTGCAGAGGGATTACTGCCAATCACCAGTTGGTGAGGCAACTAGAAAAAGACCTTGAATAAAAGGGGAAAATGGTAAAGACAAATGAGTTTATATGGCTCAGAGACTTCAAAATGAGTTGAGAGGTCATCAGAGGGGTCGCACTTACACATATCTCAGCAGGATCTCAGAGACAGCCAAAGTAGATACATCCTCAAGTAGCAGTGTTCCTGAGGGCTACAGAGACACCCAGGTCCTATGGTCATAACAGATGACTCTGGAGTTCCATGCCTTGCCCTTGGGCCCTACTTTGGAATTTGTGCTCCTGAATGTGATGGAGTTGGACTCAGATGTGACCTCTCTATGCATGCCTCTTCTGTCACTTTTACTGAACTTGCTGTTGGAGCTGGGATTTGTGTATGCTCAGGGGACTTGAGTCTCTGGACTGTCTATGTGCCAGCTGGGTCCTGAGCCTCAGGGGAGTTGGTAACACCTACTCTCTGGTTCGTTACCCAGGTCAGCTAACAGAGAGGTGAGGATGGTCAACCACCATACCAGGGAACTGAGAGAGTCTACAGCTGCAAGCAGGAGAATTCCATCCATCAGCCACACGGGATGTAAGCCCCCTCTCAATTTAGAGGTGGAGTGTGTATCACCATCCTAGAGTCCTCAGGATGGAGGAAAAAAATATGGATTAGAATTGAAAAAAAAAAGTAGTTCGACTTGGTGAAAAAGAATTAACAATAATATCTAGGCCAATAATGTATTTCCCATAGTTTTGAATCATGTTTTAATTCATTGTATAGCTAATTCATTTACCTTTATTTGGAGATTAAAAAAAAAAAAAAACTACAATGAGATAACACTTCACATCCCTAGGATAGCTATTATTTAAAAAATTGAAAATAAGTGTCAACGAAGATACAGACAACTAGGAACCCTTGTACACTGTTGTATATATAAAATGGAACAGTCACTGGGGAAAACATTTTGGTGGTTCCTCAGAAAGTCAAATGTGAACTCGCCATATGACCTTGTAATTCAACTCCTAAGTGTATACATAAAAAAACTGAAAGCAGGAACTTGGGCTGATATTTGCACCACAAAGTCCATCACATCATTATTCACAATAGCCAAAAGGTGGAAACAACTGTAGGATTCATCAGTAGAAGAATTTTTAAACAAAATGTTGTATATACATCCAATAGAATAGTATTCAGCCATAAAAACAAATGAAGTGCTGATACATGCTACAGTATGGACAAACCTTGAAAACATTATATTGGGTGAAATAAGCCAGAAACAAAAGGACAAACATTATATAATTTCTCTTGCAGAATAGTGGTTACTAACTAACAGTGTATTAGTTAGCCAAAGGAATGTTGATGTAAAATGCCAGAAATCTGTTGTCTTTTATAAAGAGCATTTATTTGGGGTAGAAGTTTACAGTTACCAGGCCATAAAGTGTAAGTTACTTCCCTTACCAAAGTCTGTTGCCACGTGTTGGAGCAAGATGGCTGACGATGTCTGCAAGGCTTTAGGCTTCCTTTTTTGCCCGAAACCGGCTGGGCCAAGTCCAGGGACCTGTGGGAAGAAGCAGGGGTAGGGGCAGGAGTCGAGAGAAGAATGGAAGCAAGACAGGGTTCTGATCAAGCCTCGTTTATTGAGGGTAGAACATGGGAATTTATACTGAGGGAAGGGAGCGTGTCCATAGGTGGTAGGCTGGTTTTGCGGGTGGCAGACGTCCAAGGAGGGGATTGGCTGAAAGTTCGTGCCGGGTCTGCAGAGTTCCGCGCCTTGCGCATGCGTGCTTGCTGTGGTCACCAGAGTTGTGGCGGGAAGGGGAGAACAAAGAAACAAGGAGGAAGAAGAAGAAGGAAATGGAGGGGCAGGGCTGAGGTAGTTGTGAAATCCGCCCATGTTGTTGGAGGCTGTAAATAGATTTCACAGCGGGTGGCTCCCCACACTTTTTCACTTAAGGCTTCCAATATCAGCTGTAGGCTGGGGTAAGTCTCATCTCTCTCCCAGGGCTGGTTTTTCTCCAGGCTCAGCTGCTCTTCTCTCTCCTCAAGGCCAGCTGTAAACGTCAGGCAAATGGCTTGTCTCTCTTCCTGGGGCCTCTGCCATGTCTAATCGAGCCTTCTCTCTTTCCTCATGTATCTGCTTCTCTGTGCATGTAATTCTCTGGGCTCCAGTATTAAAATTCTATCTCCTCTGCTGTGTCCTTTTCTCTGTGAGTACCCACCCACCAGGGGGTGGGGACTCAGTGGCCTACCGACATGGCCCAATCAAAGCCTTAATCATAATTTAATCAAGTAAGAGTAAAACCTCTGAACCCAATACAATATAATATGCTCAGAAAACAGACTAGTTTATAAACAATACAATATCTGTTTTTAGAATTCATAAACGATATCGAACTGCCATACCAGGGATAGAGGAATGGGGAGTTATTGCTAAATTAGTATGCATTTTGGTTTGGGATTATGAAAATATTCTGGAAATAGATCATGGTAAAAATTATACAGAATTTCCATTTGCACTTAATGTCAAAGAATTGTCCACTTAAAATGGTTAAAATGATTCTATGTTATATATATTTTACCGTAATTGAAAGTAATTATTTTTAAAAGGATGATATACACAAGTATAAATTTCACTTATCTCATGCAGTTATTCTGAGTAAGAGCAACTAGAATTAGCAACATGTTGCAAATTAAAATTGTTAAAGATAGCAAAACTAAGCAGAGGTTCTCTAATAATGCATTTTAATTAAAATGCATTGATATAACACATTTTACCTGAGCATATTAAAATGTAATATAATACATTAAAATTCCTTGAAGAGATCATGGAATTCCAAGCCAGCAATCATAGACAATAAGAGGCAATTTGGAATTTAATTATTAATTAACTTTTATTGACTGGCGTTTTAAAGATTATAAGTACAATTTCCAGAATGTTATACTATCAGAGTAGAGAAGGGCGTTTTTCTCAGAAAATGAATAATCAGAATAATTTCAAAAATGCATCCTACAGAGGTGAGATAAATGAAAAGCAGTTAAACACATAAATAATCTTGTCTGACAGTAGAAGCATTGGCAATCAGGGATTCAGGAGTCTCTTTATTGTTTTGCTATATCTCAGTGGCTCTGGGACAAATCACATTCCCCCAGTGCCTTTCTTTCTTCCTCCAGAAATAAAGACAGACAAGATTAGTTAAAAAGATTGTTGGCTATTAAACATGAGGTCAGAATGAAGTGGTTAGGACCTGGAAAAGAAAATGAATGGGGAAACAGAGCTAAGTGACTTCTTAATTTAAGAAAGGGGAGACTGCTTTGGGATTTAGATCTATGGGAACTTTATTTCTTCAAAGAACAGGACTGAGAAATCATGGACTCAGACTCACTTCCATCACATCCTCTGGAGTAAGAATTACTTTAAGCTCAAGCCAAATCTCCCTTTGGCAATAGGTAAGGCTGGTCATTAAGGGTTAATTCACAAAAGACAGTCTATGAAAATAGATGATTCTAAATATTAGAGTTGAATTATTCAAGTTCTCTATCATTCTCCATGCTGAAACAGAAGTGTCTATTCTCCATTCTAAATAGGTAGGGATAATATTCAGCTATCTGGTATGGCTTTACCAATTGTTAAGATATGGAAAGGCTCTGTACCAGTTGGTAAAAAGCAATGGTCTGGAGCAGCCACAGTGTCTGGGTCACTCAGCCTTCCCCTCTACACCAACCAGACTGCTCCACAATAAAGATGAATTCCTGGCAGAGCAGCCCATTCTTAAAACTTATTCCAACACTACGGCCTGATTCTGTTCTGAAAAATGGGTGTTTTGGATATTGCTCTGGCCTGTGCCAGCAAACTGAATCACTCTGGAGCCTCCAGGCTCTGACCTTTAGCGCTTCCAAGGTATCTTATCTCACTTTAGGGAGTCTCAAGGCTTTGGTTTAAAAGGCTCATTAGGCCTCTTTACCTTCTGACTGTCATTGTTGCATGTGCCCTATCTCAGTAGATCGCAGAGTTTTAGATTTCACAGGGTAAAAACAAACACATTTTAAAATATTTTTGCAGGATGACATAATCTTATCAACTTTTATCTTTCCAAATAGAAAACATTAATTTAAAAAAATCAGTTCCACCACCATTATTCCACACAAGAAAGAGTGGAAGGACACAAATTCTGAATAAAAACCCTAAAGAACTTATCTTATGAAAAAAATCACTACATTGTCTACATCTTTCTCATTTTCACAAGGACAAATGAAAAATGAATCATGGGCTGGTAGGGACGGAGACATTTGCAAATGTGCATTGTATACTCATGCTTCCGGGCTTCAGCCTAATGAAGCTCACCTGATTTAACCATAACCTCCAATTGCTTCATTTGTTCCACAGTTTGGTTTGGTATGCCAGACTCTGGATTGCACCTTAACTCTAAAGTATGAAATGAAGTCAGGCTTGCACTGCCTGTGCCTTATTACTTCTTCTTATTATGCAGGTGGAGATGAACATGCCAGCAATTCTGACACTTACATCTGGTTTTCTGTCCTGAGGCTGGCTGAGAATCCAGTTATTCCACCCTTACCCCTCGCGTTGTATATTCTTGTCCTTTACCCCTGGCGTTGTATGTTCATAACATACATGTTATCCAGTAGTATTGGCACTTTCCTGGTACTGTGTATGGCTCCATGAACCATGTGCAAATAGGTAGTCAGGTCTTGCTACCATGCAAAATAGTTAATACTTATCCTATGGAGAACTATTATTTTCTGGCTTTAAGTAAAAAGTACCTATAAGAACCTTTCCTCTCTTCACTCAGCTACATCAAGGAATGTAGCTGAATACACCACACTTCTAGTGCATTTTATAAAACCACAGAAAAAAGATTTTATCTTACACTTAATTTTACCTAACTATGTATGAAAGAAAGAAAAGCCTTCAGTAGTAGCAAAACAGAAAGGCATAATTGATTATACTATTAGGAAGTTGTTACAACATAAAACAAACATTGTGAGATTGTAAAAAAAAGACTTGGCTAATGTATTTCTAACATAAATAAAATTAATTGTTTTTCATCTGTGTTGTGAAAATTCTGTTTTACTTTTGCCCTGTGTATTATTTTATTCTATTATGGCATGATAAGTCTTATTATGCTTCTCTGAGACTATCAACAGATAGAGTCTGGACTCTAATTATCTTTATATTTAGTAAAGAAAAAAAACACGCAAAAAAACCTATGAATAAATCACATTCCAACAGGCTTCAGGGCTTCATCTGTTTGGTTCATACTATCGAAACACTGAGTACAATTTAACTCATTAAAAATGCACCCCACATTAGTTTATATAAAGAATGTAAAGGTCCACTGTGTGATTATTTTATTATTTTGCTGTGGCAGTGGGGAAATAATAGCTATTATTTTGACCATTTAATATGTGCTAGACACTATGTTCAGCATTTTATATGCATTAATCTTTTAGTTCCCAAAACAAGTTATTATTCCCATTTTACAGGTTTAGAGGCTTACCTAAAGTCATCCACCCAGAAAAGCATAAATCCAGGACAGTCTGATTTCAAAGCCTGCAATCTTAACCAATATAAGTACTATAAATACTTGACTTCAAATCTGATGTTCCCACAGAATACTTACATTTACTTCCTCAATGAGATAAAGCAAATGGTGTTCATTTTTATTTATGTATGAAAGAAAGAAAAGGCTTCAGTAGTAGCAAAACAGAAAGGCATAATTGATTATACTATTAGGAAGTATATTCCCTTGCTCAAAATTCTTGAATGACTTCCTATTGCTTTTAGATAAAAATTTCAAAGTCTGTGGGACCTGGGAAACTTCAACTGTCCTCCACTCCCAATTCTTTCACTTTGGTTCAAATACACTGGCCTTCTACAGCTCCTCTACAACTCCAAGCTGTTTCCTTCCTCAAGGCTTCCCATTATCTCTCTTCACTCCAGCTCAAACATTCTTCCCCGCACCTACTCATACCTCCAGCCTGAGGTTAAACGTCATTTCCAAGAGGCCTTCCCTGACTCTCCAAGCTAAACCAGGTCTCCCTATGTTCCCCTCTGCCCCCATAGCACTCTTTATAGCCATTATATAGGTAAAAATATGTATTAAAGTTTGTGATTATTTTCTTAATCTCTTCCTCTCCTACTAAAATGTAGGAGTCATTAAACTCAGAGGATGGGTGGAATTTGCTCACCCGAATCCCCTGTCCCATACTTGTGTCTAGGGACTATCTGTTGGATGGATGTGTAAGAGACAAGGATAAGTTTAGTTTTCACATAAAGGTAACATAAAGCAAGGAGGAAGAAAATATTAATGTAACCTAGCAACCTACTGCCTCAGTCTCCCTACTCCTGGGTTAAGCAGGAACAAAGGAAATCAGTTTAAGCCAACTCTATAGCTGGCAAAAAAGGATGCACAAGAAAGAGCTAAGTCAATACCAATTCAGCACTAAATTCCATACCTTATTTGGCAAAAGGAGCAGGTAAAAGGCAAAACAGTTGGAATGTAATTGGGGAAGCTGTTAATCAAAAACCGGGGAACTTGCACGGGGAAGTTAGACTTCTTAGATAGGCTGTAACCTCTGAAGTATCTAATCTATGGAGAAACAGAGGAAGGGCTTGTGTGCTAAATTAAATTGTGTCATTTTCCTTTGTTCGGGGCTCCAGACTCCTTTTCTAGTTGTGCGCTCCTTCTTACAAGATTGAGAATAAATTCTTTTCTTCTCCACAATCAGGTGAGCCTTATTTTCTTCCAGAAGGAGATTTCTTTCTTACCAGTGGATGGATGGATGGATGGATGGATGGATGGATGGATGGATGGATGGATGGATGGATGGATGGAAGGATGGATGGATGGATGGATGGTCACAGATTTGTTGAGTTCCATTATCTTTTCAAGCAGACTGTGACCAAGGTTAGTCTGCACCCATGGGTCTGAGCAACGCAGTAGGACTCGCATGGGGATTGACTGTATCCTCTTGGCCTTACTCTAGTTTGAATGTGCCAGTTTATTTCAGAGCCATTTCCCCAAATCTGCTATTCAAGAAGACAAACTTGGAATAGGATTCGACATTTTCTACAGTGCTTAGAGCACTTTCATCATGAAAAAAGGTTGAGGGGCAGAGGAGACCCTGCTCTCTATGAACTTAAACCAGAAATGTTGCATCTTTTCATCACTGACTGCAGTGGTAAAAGAAAATATATAGAAAATCTATTCTTAATGTGGTAGTGAAGTAGATATGTTTTAAATTTGTAGATTAATTTCTTCACCATTGCTCACTGCCAAAATAAAATGTGTATACATAGGACTAAATAAGTATCTTTAAGGTTATAGCATTGCCTACATTTTCATAGAATCTGCTAGGAATATGACTTAGAGGTCATTAACTTAATGTTGAAGCCTATAAATTTTATATGCATGTTTTAAATATTAACTATTACTTTATAGAAATAAGTGAAAAAGGGGCATAACAGAAGGGGAAAATGCCCTGTTCAAAATCTATTTCAAATTACATACTATCCTCTAAAAAATTAAGCTAATTATTAGCTAATTTTAGCTAATTCATGCTCATTATAAAAATATTAAAAACACTGAAGAGTATAAAAAATCACTGAAATCAAATCCTTATGATTTCAAGAAGTTCTTAGTTAACATATGGTTTATTTACTTTTAGCTCTTTTGTAGAGTATATTTTTTAACATAGCTGTGGTAATTTTTTTTATCATACTTGATTGAATATAGTTTTTTTTTAAAGATTTATTTATTTCTCTCCCCTTTCCCCCACCCCCCACCGCAGTTGTCTGTTCTCTGTGTCCATTTGCTGCGTCGTCTTCTATGTCTGCTTCTGTTGTTGTCAGCGGCACGGGAATCTGTGTTTCTTTTTTTGTTGTGTCATCTTATTGTGTCAGCTCTCCATGTGGGCGGCACCATTCTTAGGCAAACTGCACTTTCTTTTGCGCTGGGCAGCTCTCCTTATGAGGTGCACTCCTTGCGCGTGGGGCTCCCCTATGTGGGGGACACCCCTGCGTGGCAGGGCACTCCTTGCGTGCATCAGCACTGCGCATGGGCCAGCTCCACACGGGTCAAGGAGGCCTGGGGTTTGAACTGCAGACCTCCCATGTGGTAGACAGATGCCCTAACCACTGGGCCAAGTCCGCTTCCCTGAATATAGTTTTTAAAGTTTATCTTTTATAATTTATGAAAGGAAATATGCATGCAATTGTTAAATGTTTTGGAAAATAGATAAAATAAGGAAAAAAGGTTAATATTGCTCCATATGTTACTACCCACAGATAACTACTAATAACATTTTGGCATATGTTCTTACAGACTTTTTCTAGGGTATTTTCTTAAATTCTTGAATCATACCAAAAATACTGATTTTATAGCAGAGTTAACAGATCCTAGAATGTTGCAGAATAATTTCGGAGAACAAATAATTTGCTTCTAATTTCAATTCACCTTAGTCTTACAATCATGGTTCAATAAAATAAAATACTCTAAAGCACCAAGAATTAAAAAAAATCCTTTTATTGATTATATGAGTAAGCTAATACATAAGATCAGATTGTCAAATCACTCACAGGTGAAAATTTCTTACCTAATAGCAAGTTTTAGTAATAATTTCAGGATATAGGCAATCAATCAAGAGGCAAGGACAAAGCAGACAGAGATGTGGGACATCAAAGGCAACTCTTCAGGTCCTTTCTCCCTGCATTAGATTATGCACTCTTTACTCAGAAAAATAGGTGAGTTTTCCAGGTAAGATTTTGCAGGTTTACCCTCACATTGCATTAAAGAGTTTAAGTAATGAAACATCCCCATTTTACATTCCAGAGAGTCACATAACTTATGTGATGTTCTTCAGAGGACCATGCCTCATAAATCCATAGATTCTGAGTTTATTTACTTATAAGTATTCCTTAGCAAGGACATCCTGCTAAGGCATTCTGCAGATAAGAACTCTTCCTTTGGGCAAAAAGTATTGAACTATTTGTCTGAATTTCAGGTTGACTAAGAGGTTAGACTGAATTAACCTGTCTTTGTTCTTTTCCCCTGGGGGTCATTTAACTAACATCCTAAAAGAAAGTGAATGGAGCATAGACCAGATGTTTTAAAATGTTCATTATCAATCATCAATAAGGCAAACAGGGAAACACTCCCAAACATTTAGCTCCCATTCCCCTACCCCTAAATCCTGCCTAGATGTGATTTATAGTGGATGCATAGTCAGTGGTTTTGTTGCTCTGGTACTTTCTTTCCCACTTCATGGAGAGATGAAGGAGTAGAATTTGCTTTGAGGCAGTAATCTTAATGGCATGAATGTAAAGCCAATCACAGAGCTTCAGTCTGTGACCAAGTGTCTACTTTGTTGTAGCATCCCCTTCAGTCCTCTCTACCAATGCAGAACCACTTCATCACTGGTCCTTCCTCTCCAAAGTAATTAAATCAGAAGATGGGAAGAGGGTTTATTTCTAACTTATTTCTGCCAAGACCGATTTAGAGGAGAGGGTACAAACTGAAATTTGTTCAATTACGTTCTCTTTCTTAGGAAGGCAAGTTTAATGAATAAAAAATAATTTCTGGTTGGGTTCTACTGATCAATATAAAATTATCTGTTGACCAATAATACATTTTGAATGAAAACACTTGATTCTGTTTTCAAAAGGAGAAAAACAAGAAGAGTTTCATATGTATTGAAGGAAACTGGTTTTATCATTTTTATCCTAATGACACATCTTATCAAAAACCACCAATTGTAGTTATTTATAAACAGTCCTTTAAGAAATATTTTCCACTGAGAATAAAAGAGTGAGGCTTTAAGGACAGCTAATACTTGCCAGTGGGTGATTTTTTTAGTCTTCTACACACACACACACCAAAAATAAAAGGAAATAAGCAAATAAGAGACTTCATGATTCAAAATTTTCAAGTTTTAAGCTTAAGAAAAAAGACTTTTGAAAGAAATTCATCACGAAAGTGAGATATTTTCATTGCAAAAGATGTAAATAAGCCTAAGAAGAAACAAACAAACAAAAAATGAACTAAAATCCCACTACTCAAAACTAAGCATTAATATTTCCATGTATGGCTTTTGTTTTCATTTCGTTTTTTTCTATGTATTTTTTTTTTTTACAAAAGTGAGACTCTTAAGTAAACACTGCTTTAAAAAGCAAGTTTTAGCATTGTATCAGGAACAATTTTCATGTTTTCTATAAAATTATTTTAATGACCACATATTAGTCCATTTTATTTTCTAGCTTCTATTAAGATTTTCCCTATGTCTTTGGTGTTATGCACTTCATTATGGTGTTTCTTAATGTGGAGTTATTTTTATTTACTCTAATATGGTTAGTTAGATTGTATGTATATTGGTATATTTTAATATTTCTGAAGAATGCTTAGCCATTTTCTTTCCATATATTGCCTCTATTCTTTCTCTTCTATCACAATGGAATGCTAGTAAGTATGTCAGATTTCCTCACTCTATCTTCTGTATCAATTAATGTCTTTTCTACATTCTCCAGCTTTATTCTTCACTCTCCTGAATTCTGGAAAATTTCTTCTAACCTATGTTCTAGTTCATTAATTCTCTTTTCAGCTGTGTCTAATATCCTTTTAAACTGAGTTTTTAATTGTTTTTGTTATACTCTCTATGTCTAAAAGTTTTGCTTTCTCTAAAAATTTGTTACACTGTTTATTATAGCTTCCTATTCCTTGAAGATATTTCAAGCTTTTTCTTTATTTATTTAAATTTAGAGAACAAAATTACTGTAAAATATTTGTTGATTATTCTCATCTCTTTAGTCTTATGGTTCTGTTTCTGCTATTTTTTCCACTTTTTCTCACTTAGGGTACTTATTTTCTTATACACATTTTTTCCTTTTACTGTGTTTTCATATTATTTGCGGAGAATATTTGAGGTCTTGAATGAAGATACCTTCCTCTGGAAAGCATGTGCAGTTATGTTTCTGTCAGGAGCTTAGAGGCCTTATTAGTATAGAAACAATTTAGAGTAAAATTCAAATAAATTAACAGCTTGATATTTCTCAGACTACTTAGAGGATGTTAATGTGGGCTGAAAATATACATGAAGACCAGTTTGTAAATATAGCTTCTAAAGAAAATATTTTATTTCCCCTCTGTTATCCACAGCACCAATACAGTCAACTGGGGTGATTTTGGGTGGAGTGGGGGTGAGTTTATCTGTTGTCATCCTTATCCTGATAGTGTGACCCTCTGAGATCTCAGCTTACTGTGAGGAGGAATCCTATTTAACTTTCCCCATTTGGCAGATTACTCAACTTGATGTCAAAATCCAAGTTCAGGTTTGCAGAAATTGGCAAAGGCTCTGAGGACAATAGCAAACTCAGTGCCACACTGAATCTCTGGGCCCCCACTTTACCTTGGATTTTGGCCTCATAACTCCTTACTCTCTTATTTTCTTTGATGCCTGTAAGACTTTATTTTGAAAATATTTGATCTAGAGTTTTTGGTTGTGAGAGTTTTTCGTATTTAATATAGTATGTTGAGTTCAATGAGAGCTGATACTTGTCTGCCCTACTCTCAGAAATGGAAGTCTCCTTCATGGTGTCACACTGAAAGGTTGTTATGATCCAGGATTCTGACCTTAGTATTCTTTTCTTTCTGTATATTTTCCCCCTTGAGTTAATGTTATGCACCGTATGGGCTGAATTATCATCTCCAGTGCAATATTCCAGACTTCTACTCTGAGTTAGACATATGGAAGCATTGCTAGCACTTCTGTCATTGAACTCAGAATCTTTTCTCACTACTTAGTTTCTTCTGTCATATTTATCTGTGAAACAGGACCATTTCCCCCAGGCATCAGTCTCAATAAAAGTCAGTTGATTCTCCTTTATCCTGTATCCTTGACAGATCTTCTTCCACAGGGCTGATTTTTCCAAGCCTCATCAACTCTCATCTGAGCCTTGCTACTACCTACTGCTTGGGATCTCTTTCTCTGTAAGCTTCTATTTCTGATCCATTCTGCACATTGCCTTCATTATTGAACTCTTTTGTTGTCAGAAACCATCCAAACTCCTTAATCAGTAGGCACTTAATGCCCTACATGATCTTCTTTCAGGTTTATCTATCACTTCTCATGGGCACCGGGCTGTGGGACAGTTTGAAAATCTCTGAACTCATTGTACATTTTTTATCTCTATATTCCTGTACATTCTATTATTTTATGGAATAGCCTCCTTACAATCTCTCTGATGAAATCTAATCATGCTAGCAAATTACCAAATTTCATTCTCTCCAAAAATTATTTCCTCTCCACTCTAGCCTTACTTTTGCTAATACTTATAACATCTCATGTATTAGGTTGAACCACAGGAAATTGTAGGTTTTATAGGTCAAAAATGGTTGCATATCCCATGATTCAACCTAAAACCTAGTTGAGTGCTTTGCATAAAATTAGCATATACCTAATAAATATTGATTTAAATGAGTGAATGAAAAATTTGACAAAAATAAGCAATTCAATCCAACAATGAAAAAAGTTAAGTCTGGCCTAATACTTTCAGAGTAAGAAGCATTAAAATGTTATTCCTTTCAATGTGTTAAGAATTGCCAGTATATACCAATGAAAGTGACCAAGGAAATAAATCACTATGGCTAGAATTCAGAAAAAAATTAGAAGATCAGTGAAATTACCACTGTGTCCAAAGTTTGCTGCTCAAATTTATTTCCTAGGTATGGATGGAAAAAGTAGCCTACATATATCTAACTGTACTTTGAACTAATTGAATGCAAGAGACTCTTAAGAACAATGTGTTACTATTGCAACAATCCTGTGATAATTGGAAAATAAAGTCAGGAACTACAATTTAACTTGAAAATTAAAGGAAATTCATATAAGCGGTCTCCTGGCATTTTACTTCTTGTAGCTAAAATCTACTTTTAAAAGCCAAATTAACCAGATTGTCCATTAACATTAATCTCATTAAATAGATAATTGCCAAATTTCCATCTTACTTATACTATGTAGCTGCTGCATAATTTAAAAATAAGGACAATGTACTTTGATGCATAATATAGCCGTTCCACATACACTTCTCCTAGCATTTTTAAAAGCAACCCTCTTTTTCTCCCTGAGTCTTGAAGTTAACCATGCCTCTACCATTAGTTAGAATTGCTTTACATTCCATAAGCATGGAACAGAGCCACTAGCAAGGACTTCTCTGGCGTCATCAAAGCAGCATTGTCACTTTGTCCTGTAGCAACATACCCTCTTATGTAATGAAGAACAGAGTTCACAGATAAATATGAATATGACTTTGTCAAGATTGCCTTGGTAGTACCTGTAATAAAAGACTGAAGTGGAAAACAAAATGTTCCTCCTTTTGCTGAAATGGCTACTTCAGTTGCCAGAGCTTTGGCTCCTTATGGCTAAGGCTTTTTATCACCAAGGAAACAAAGAATGTACTTTGAGCTCAGTGCAAATCTTCTGCAACCCTCCATGTAAAAATAAAATGAGTACATTTTGTACCATCCACATAAAAGAAATAATTAAACACAATAACTAAAAATGGTGCTTACAACTCTGATGCTTTTACTCAATGAGAGATACCTATTCAACTAGAGAATTTCAATCCTGCTTTGGGACAAAATAATTTTTAATAAATATGGTAACATTTTTATTTTTGTTTGCTATTGTGGTAACATTCTTTTTAAAATCTAATCAAGATTTAATGTATTTGTTGTTCCATTGGTGGGGAAACCCCTAGAATCTCCTGTATTTCAAACTGGAAGAACTCTCACATGTATAATTAATGGCCATCTAGGATGTTTGTCCTGTATGTACATACTTTTAAGATATCCTGCCTGTCTGTACTTTTAAAACATGTTTGCTGGGGGGAAAACTAAGTAAAAATGCTGAATCAAAGACCTGAGTTGGATTCACAGTTATGACTAATATATGTGTGACCTTGACCAAGATGTTTAACCTGGTTTTAACGTGGTCTACTTTTCTATATAATTAAAATAAAAGGGCCGTCCCCTCCTGCTTTATTAATGTCATAAAAACCCTTTTAAAGTGCAATATAGCATGCATAGATAAGATAATATTGTTGTTAATTTCTCCCATAGAAAACTAAAAATGTAAAGAGAACAAAGAATACTTTGGGAATGATCAATATTATACATCCCATAAAAACAAATTGGTTTTATTATTTTCTTTTGCTCTTCTGCTACTACATTATTCAGACAGTTAAAGGAAGATGGTGTATCCTGTGTACAGAATTATATATGGTCTATTCTGTAATGCAAGGGGATCTCTGTTCCCTGATTGTAGCACTATGACCTCCCATTACAGTAGGCACTGTAAATCATCCTCTACTCAGGACAGGATTGGATCTTTGTGGACTGTGTGAACAGTGACACTCTTTGTAACAAGGTCACACCACACTGTCCTCAACATGATGGGGAGAGTCTCCAGGACACACAGCACTACATTTCCATTACACTGTTAGATACAGTGGTCAATAAAAGAAGATCTATTTCTATTTCATTTCACAATTTGTAATGGGTAAAATGAGGGAGATATACACAGAATAAAATTGCAGAACTGAGAAGCAGAGATGAAACCAATCAAACTAATAAAATTATGTCTTCCACTTGTATGGTGCTTTTCAGTAAAACAACAACAAAAAGCAAACAGAGCCTTCTTAGGTATGAGTTTATTTGATCTTCACAACAACCTTACAAGATAGGTAAGGAAGTTATGCTCATTACTATTTTCACAGATATTCAGAAGGTTTAAGTGACTTCCCAAGCTCATGTAAACTTCCTGATTCCTACATAGTTGTTTACCTTCTCGTATGGTGTTTTAAGCTAGGTAAAGGTAGGGGAAATTAAAGGAGAGATGAGAAAAGAACTTGAAAAAATAGTGTTCTTCAAACTTTGTAAAATTGTGATGAGTTATGTCTATATATTTAGTTTTGAAATAACCACCTGAGATTGGTATGTGGCTTGCATGCAATACTTTTTCTGTAATTAAAATAATTTGATTTTGATAATTTTACTGTAACCTTTGTGGAGCACTGTAAGATGTGTTGAAATAAAAAGTTATCAGTTACTTGTTTTTGTTTTTAACTATTTTCCAATGATCTGAAAGCCTACTCCCACATTGTAATACATCCTTCCATAAGCCACATACTCATTCTACCATCCACGCCACTCCCACCAAATGAAACGATACTGACTAAATATATGCATGCTTAAACATGTCTTAAGAATCTCTAATCTCTCAAATAATTTTCTAGGCTCTTTTACAAAATTTCTCTCTTAAATGGCTTGGAAAAACCTTAGAACATCCAACAGAGAAGGACCTCTTCATTAGGGATTTGCACATTTTGGGAAACATTGTTTGAACATGTTAGATAAAGAAAACTCAATAGTGAGGATAATATAATCTATAGCTAGAGGACACCCAAAACTAGATTGGGGAGGGTGGGTGGCAGATTTTTCATCAATCTCTGCTCTTTAGACTCTTGGCATGGGATAGGTGCTCGGTAATCAATTGCTGGGTGATTGGTTGGATAGGAATATATATAGATGAATGGATGTAATAAAGATGACCACAATCTAGGTGTAATATTTCTACAGAAATTGCATTTTGAATTTCTCTTATGCTTTTGAATCTCAAAATAGGCCCTGTAGGCCAGTCTTAGGTAAAACCATAAAAAAGTAACATTTTCACTTCACCTTTTATTCACCTTTCTTACTCTCTGACCCACACTAAAGTACTAAAGTACAGGTAGCATTTATTAATTACAATGCAACATTATATGATAACCTATACCCTTATTAAAGATTGGGAAACCAATGCTCAGAGAAACTAGTGCAGTCAAGATTTGGTCCAAGCCTTCTGAATCCATACCTAGGATCTTTTCTGTCAGATACTTCTCAAGGTCCTAGAATCTAGTTCTCTGTTATCTATAAATTATTCCTCTTGTTGATATATGACAGCTAGTAATAGAGGTTCAGAATTAATGCTTCCCAGGGGCACTTATAAATCTGGAAAAATGGTGAAGATAAAAAGAAAATCATCCAGAATCCGAAGGAATGAAATTATAAAGATCAAAGTACAAACTGGGTAAATTGACGTGTTTGGCCAGGGAACTCCACTGAGCATTCCTTTTAGGTCTCAAATATATTTTGTTGAGTAATAGATGTATTCCTGCATGTGGGAGGGAACTGAAACAAAATAAAATTTTTATTTAGTTTTTAATGTCATGTACAGCTTTTGATTCTGTCTCCATGGGATGCTCTCCATAATGTTCTCAATAGTACACTTAATTGAAGAGAGGCTTAATATAACAAAATTAAATTTTTTAGTTAATTGTTAGCTTGTAAGTGTATTCTAATTAGAATTAAGTTTTCGCCTTGAAAACAAATTTCAGTATTTACCTGTGCCTTTTAAGTTATGTACACTAAATCATTACAAGTCTTGAATTTATTGTTGTTTATTCTTTTGTTTCTTGCCTACAAACTCCTGCCTTCCATTACATTTTTCTTTACCATTTTCATGACCACTTTGAATTTAAACTTAAATTTGGACTGTGAAATCCTCAGGCAATACTAGAGGTTGTGCTAGGTAATATTTTCACATTAGTCAGGCAGAAATCATCTGCACTAAAAAAGAGAAAATATAAAAATTTGCAGAGACTTAAAAAGTGTGTTTCAGCCAATAAGATGGGACGTACTTACTTAAGGATCATTTCTAGGTTTGTACTCATCTCTTTCAATTGCTACTTTAATAGGTGACATGACTAGGCAGTTGGCAAAGATGGCATAGCAAATTGGTTGAAAAAAAAACCAGTGGTCCTAGTTGCTCTTAATATATACACTGTCTCTCCCAGAATCTTGGTTTCACCATTTATATATAGATATATACCCAAAAGAAATTAAAATGTATGTAATACAAAAACTTATACAAATATATTCAAAATGCAATTATTCATAATAGCTAAAATGTAGAAACTAATCAACTGTCTATCAACTCATAAATGGATAAACAAAACATGGTATATCCATACAGTAGAGTACTATCCAACCATATAAAGGAATAAAGTATACAGGCTACAAAAACCATATAAAGGAATAAAGTATACAGGCTACAAATTGAGTTTAACCATAAAAACATATGCTAAGGGAAAGACAAAGTCACAAAAGACTACAAATTATATGATTCCATATATACTGCATGTCCAGAATAGGCAAATAGAGAGAGGCATAAAGTAGATTCGTGGTTGCTTAGGGCTGGGAGGGTTTGCTGAAAGTCTTGGGGTATGAGAGCTAAAGGGTAGAGTGTTTCTTTTTAAGGTGGTGAAATTTTATAAAATTGTCATGATGGTTCTACAACTCTGTGAATATGCTAAAAAAAATTGGATTGTACGCTTTAAATGGATGTTTTATGTGGTATGTGAATTATATCTCAACAAAGCTTTTACCAAAAATAAAAGGACTAAGAAAGAGGAGAATTCATTCTTTTGTTAAAGAACATCTTCTCTTTCATGTCATGGCTTATGTTTTCTTTCTCACCTCAAGGACAAACTGTTTCCCCTTACCTGGAAAATAAAAGTAAACCCAATGTTCTTTGCTTATTTATATAACTCAATGTTTGTAGCAAGTTAAAATACTGATTTGTTTGGGGAAAAAACCCCATAATAAATGAAAGTTGAAAATTCTAACCACTTTTCCCCCCAAAAATTCAATGTCTAAATATAATTTATGTGGAAGATGCAGGTACAATTACAAAGGCATATTACTCTGGGTTTTTATGATGTCACGTTCAGAGTAACAACTCACAATACTGCCAAATGATGCAGGAAAACTACATGCTCACAATCAGGTATTTCTGAGAATCCCAAAGAGGTTAAAATCATACCTATTGGGAAATATAGGTTACAACTGCCCACACCAAGTACTTTCTCCAAAGTGCTGACATTTCATTAATTTTAAAGCTGGTATTTAGAAATGAAGCCTGTTAAATTATAATGAAACATTCTAGGGAAACGGCTGTGGCTCAATCAGTTGGACTCCTGTCTACCATACGGGAGGCCCTGGGTTTGCGTCCTGGGGCCTCTTTGTGAAGGCAGGCTCGCCTACACGCTGTGGAGTGCTGTCTAACCTGCAAGTGCTGAGGAGAGCCGACTCAGCAAGGTGACGCAACAAAAAAAGGGAGACAAGCAAAAACACAGAAAAGTACCCAAATGGACACAGAGAGCAGACAGCAAGTGTACCACAAGGGGGGAGGGGAAATTAAATAAATAAATACAGATACAGAAGAATGCACAGTGAATGGACACAGAGAGCAGACAGCATGCAAAAAACCACAAGGGGGGTGATTAAAAAAAACAAAAAAACAAAAAACAAAAAATCAAAAACACATTCTAGTCCATGGGTCAAAGGGAACATCTCAAAGGATCTTAAAAAAGTACAAAGAGGGAAGTGGATGTGGTTCAACTGATAGAGTGTCCGCTTATCATATGGAGGGTCCAGGGTTTGATACCCAGGGCCTCCTGGCCCATGTGGTGAGCTGGCCCACGTGCAGTGTTGCTGCATGCAAGGAGTGCCATGCCACGCAGGGTAGTCCCCCACATAGAGGAGGCCCACGCACAAGGAGAGCTGCCCTACGTGAAAAAAAGCACAGCCAGCCCAGGAGGCAACACACACATGGAGAGCTGATGCAGCAAAATGATGCAACAAAAAAGAGGCACAGATTCCCAGTGCCACCTGATAATACAAGCAGACTCAGAAGACACACAACAAATGGACACAGAGAGCAGACAACGGGGGGAGGAGGGGGAAGGGAGAGAAATAAATAAAATAAATCTTTAAAAAATAAGTACATGGAATTGAATGAACATGAAAATACAAGATATGAAAATCCGTGAGGTGCAATTAAGTCAATTCTGAGAGAGAAATTAATAGCACAAAATGTTTATTTTAGAAAACAGGAAAAGTCTCATGTCAATAACCTAAATTCCCACCTCAAGAAACTAGATGAAGAGAAGCAAGATAAATCCAAAACAATCAAAACAGGAGTGGAAAAGAGACAAGAGAAATCACTGAAATTGAAAACAGGAAAGCAATAGAGAAAATTAATGAAATAAAATTAGGTTGTTAAAAAAAAGTAAAATTCATAGTCCTCTATCAAGATTGACAAAGATAAAGAGAGAGAAGAAAAAATCATCAATATCAGAAATAAACAGGAAGAGCAAAAAGATCTTACAGCCATACAAAGCATAATAAGGGAATTAGTTTTAGGTTCATAAATTCAGAAATTTAGAACTGGACAAATTCTTCAAAAACCACAAATTGCCAGACGTCATCAATTGGCAGTGTAAGACAACCCTAGGAATATTTCCTCTTAAATAAAATTAAATAAAAGGACAAATTTAACTTCCTTGGAATTCTGGAGGATAATAGAGACTAGAGAAAGACTCCACAAACTCTGAATAGAAGAAAAAAAGTTCACCACAGAGTGTAAAATGGTGCAAGCCACTATAGAAGACAGTTTGGCAGTTCCTCAGAATGTTTAAGTATAGAATTTTCACATGACCTGGCAGTCCCACTTGTCAGTATATATCCCCAAAGTATTGAAAGCAGGAACTCAAACAGATACTTGTATACCTTTGTTCATAGCGGCATTATTCACAATTGCCAAAAGATGGAAGCAACCCAAGTATATAACAACTGATGAAAAGATAAACAAAATTTGGTATATACATACAATGGATTATTATTCGGCACTAAAAAAGAATGAAGTTCTGGTTCATACGACAACATAGATAAACTTTGAGGATATTATATTGAATGAAACAAGCCAGACACAAAAAGGACAAGTTTTGTATGATCTCACTGATATGAAATAATCAAAATAAGCAAATTCATAGAGTCAGAAACTAGAATATAAGTGACCAGGGACTGAGGTGGGGGTAGGGAATAAGGTGTTTATTCTTAAATTATTCATAGTTTCTATTTGTGCTGATGGAAAAGTTTTGGTAATGGATGGTGGTAATGATAGCACAACATTGTGACCATAATTAACAACACTGAGTTATATATATGAATGTGGTTAAAAGGGGAAATTTCAATTTGTATACATGTTACCAAATAAAATTAACAATAAAAAGAGAGAATGGGGCATGTGGGTCAAGAAAACTCCCATGTTTATTCAATCCAGGGCTATCTGGGTTGATAATGTGAATGTGAAAATAACAGAAATGGCCATCAAAAGCCTGGTTAAATGAACATTCTTCAATCCACATGTTAGAATATTCTGCACTCTCAGCCAAAGCTTAAGCATGAAGCCCCCAAGAGGCTGGACCCACGGAGCGGTTCAATGTTGAGGAGAGAAGGTCAGGCTGAAGAGACAAGCTATATGCCTGACAGCACACAGCTGAATTTGGAAAGAAAGAAGAGCAGCCAAGACTGAGAGAGGAGGCTGGAAAGAGACAATTCCTATGCCCGGTTGCTCAGAGCTGAGCTCCAAGAGCTGGGCTCTGAGAGAGAGTGAGCCTGGAGGGGAAGAAAGAGCCCTAGGCAGAGATTGACTGCCATGTTGCTTCACCACATGGCAGTTGACTTTGGTGAGAAAGCATCTTTGATGGTGCCTTGATTTGGACATTTCACAGCCTCAGAACTGTAAATTTTTACCCCTAATAATTTCCCAGATTAAAAGCCATTTCTGGGAAAAAAGTACCATTTCTGATACTTTGCTCAGCAGCCCTGTGGCAACTAAGACAGGAAGTGTGAGTCCTCAATATTTGTTCTTTTTCAATATGTTTTTCACTATTCAGGATCATTTACACTTTCAGATGAATTTGATGATAGACTTTTCCATTTCTCTGAAGAAATTTATTGGAATTTTGTTGTATCTGTACATCACTTTGGGTAGAACTGACATCTTAACAATATTTAGGCTTCCAGTTCATGAACACAGTATGTCCTTCCATTTATTTAGGTCTTCTTTCATTTCTTTCGGCAGTGTTTTGTAGTTTTCCATGTACAGGTCCTTTACATCCTTGGTTGATTTTATCCCTAGATAACTGATTCTTTTAGTTGCTATTGTAATTGGAATTTTTTCTTGATTTCCTTTTTAGATTTTTGCATGTTGACCTTGTACCCCATAACTTTGTTGAATTCATTTATTAACACTAGTAACTTTGTTGTAGATTTTTCAGGCTAATCTATGTATAGGATCATGTCATCTGTAATCAGTGAAAGTTTACCCTTTTCTTTCCAATTTGGATGATTTTCCTTTCTTTTTCTTGTCTAATTGCTTTGTATAGAACATAAAGTACAATGTTGAGTAGCCATGGTGACAGTGGGCATCTTTGTCTTGCTCCTGATCTTTAGGGGGAAAGTTTTCAGTCTTTCACCATTGAGTATGATGTTTTTCATATATGTCCATTATCATGTCAATATTTTCCTCTCTTCCTAGTTTGTTTGTTTTTTTAAAGATTTTATTTTATTTATTTCTTTCCCATCTCCCACCCTCCAATTCCCTGTGCTCACTGTCTGCTCTCTGTATCTGCTCGTCTTCCTTTTAAGAGGCACCAGGAACCACACCCAGGACCTCCCATGTGGGAGTCAAGAAGATAATTGCTTGAGCCACATCTGTTCCCCCTAGTTTTTTAGTGTTTTTATCTGGAAAGTATGCTGAATTTTGTCAAATACATTTTCTTCATCAATTTAGACGATCATGTTTGTTTATTTTCCCTTCATTCTCTAAATGTGGTGTATTACATTAATTGATTTTCCTATACTGAAATACCCTTCACTCCTGGGATAAATCCCACTCGATCACCATATATAACTTTTAAATGTGCTGTTGGATTTAGTTTGCTAGTATTTTCGTGAGGACTTTTGCATCTATATTCATAAAGGATACTGGTCTATAATTTTCTTTACTTGTGATTTCTTTCTCTGGATTTGCTTTTTAGGTGATGCTGGCCTCAGAATGATTTAGAAATTGTTCCATCCTCTTCAGTTTTTTTAAAAGAATTAAAGCAGGTTTGGATGGGGTTAATTCTCTGAATGTTTGCTAGAATTCAACAATGAAGCCATCTGGTTCTGGGTTCCTCTCCTCAATGTTGACTGCTCTTTGGGCCCAGCCTCTTGGGGGCTTCATGCTCAAGCTTTAGTTGACAGTGCTCCTCAAGTCCTCTTTATATTACAGGGTCAAAAATGGCAGCTTCCTTTTCTTGTGTGTGTGTCTTTTTCTGTGTCTCCATTTATATCATACTCAGCAAGAAAGTGGAGAGTCAAGCTGGCTCATACCTCACTGACATAACCCAGTCAAAAACAATTAATCAAAGTATCTAAAGGTAATCTAATGCAATCAAAGTTTACCATACCTACAGTTAAGAACATAATCTTTTTCTGGGATTCACAGAATTCAAACTGTCACACTTCTTAATTTTAAAACTTATTATGAATCTACAGTAATTAAATTAGTGTGGTCCTGGCACAAGGACAGATATATAGAACAATGGAACCAAATTGACAATTCAAATATAAACCTCCACATCATTGGCCAAATGATATTTGACAAAGGTACCAAGTCCACTCAGTGGAGAAAGATGAGTCTCTTCAACAAATGGTGTTGAAAAAAATCAAATAACCATATGCAAAACAATGAAGGTGGATACCTTCTTCACACCATATACATAAATGAACTCAAAATAGGTCTAAATACAAGAACCAAAACTTTAAAACTTCTATAAGAAAGCCTAGAAAAACATCTTCAGAATCCTGTGTTAGGCTGTGATTTCTTAGACTTTACACCTAAACCATGGGCAACAACAAAAAAAACTCAAATAAATGGGATTTTATAAAAATTTAAAACTTTGTAATCAAAGGACTTTATCAAGAAAGTAAAAAGGTAACCTAGGAGAATGGGGAAAATATTTGAAAGTCATATATCTGATAAGGATTTAATATCCAGTATATATAAGGAACTAAAACTCAACAACAAAAAGAAAAACAGCCCAATTTTAAAAATGGGCAGAAGACTTGAATAGACATTTCTCCAAAGATATACAAATGGCAAAAAAACCCAACCAAACAAAAAAACACTTGAAAAGATGCTCAAAGCCATTAGGTATCAGGGAAATGCAAATGAAAATCACAATGAGATATCTCACACCCACTAGAATGGCTACTAGTAAAAAATAGATAATAACAAATGTTGGAGAGGATGTAGAGAAATAGCAACACTTGTGCACTCTTGGTGGAAATTTAAACTGAAGCAGACATTGTGGAAAATAGTTTGGCAATTTCTCAGGATATTAAGAATAGAATTAAAACATGACTGGCAATCCTACATCTTAGTATATACCCCAAAGAAATGAAAACAAGGGTTCAAACAGTTATTTGTATAGTGATGTTCATAGTGGCATTATTCACAATTGCCAAAGGTAGAAATAACCCAAATGTCTACAAACAGCTGAAAAGATACACACATATTATATATATATATATATATATATATATATATATATATATATATATATATATAAAATGTAATATTATTCAGTTGTAAAAAGGAATGAGTTTCTGATGCATGCTACAATATGGATGAACCTAGAAGGCATCATGTAGATTTAAATAAGCCAGACATAAAAGGATAAATCTCACCTATATGAAATAAGTAGAATATGTAAATTTGTAAAGTCCAAAACTAGAAAACAGTTTACCAGTAGGCAAAGGGGTGCAGGGAATGGAGAATGGGAAGTTTAATTGGTATGGAGTTTCTGTTTGGGGGTAATGGAAAAGTTTTGGCAATGGATGATGGTGATGGAGGTACACATTTGTGAATGAAATTAACAACACCAAATTGAATATTTGAAAAGAGATAAAAAAGGAAATTTTGCATTGTATATGTTACTGCAAAAAAAACACATGGAATTGTATACCACCAGAGTGAACCCTAATGTAAACAGTGGGCTAAAATTAATAGCATAACTATAATAATATTGTTTCATTCATTGTAACAAAAATGCCATACTAAGGCAAAATGTGTGAGGAGGTATATGGAAACTCTGTACTTTCTGCAAGATTTTTCTGCCAATCTACAACTGCTCTAATATAAAAATAAACACAAACTGCTAAAACTCAGTGAAGGTGAAATAAACAGTATGAATATTCCCATAGCCATAAAAGGAATTTATTTTTAAGTAAAAAGTTCTAGAAAAAATATCTCCTGTCTAAGATGATTTCACTGGAGAATTTTACCAAACATCCAAAGAAGAATTAACATGAATTTCACATAATTTCTCCCAGAAAAAAAGGAATACTTCCCACCTTATTTTATGAGGCTAATATTACTCTTATGTCAAAAACAGATAAAGACAGAATGAAAAAGAAAACTACAGACCAAAATCTCTCATGAACTTAAACACAAAAATCTTCAGCAAAATTTTAACAAATAAAACCCAACAATGAATAAAATAATTGCACCATTACTAAGTGCAATTTATTCCAGGTATGCAAGCTGATTCAATATTTAACAATCAATCAATCAATGTAATCTACTACATCAATAGGCAACATCAAAGATGCATAAAAAGCATTTGACAAAAATTCAACACATTTTTTATAAAAAAAGAAAGTATCAGTATACTAAAAATAGAGAGAAACTTCCTCAAACTCATAAATAGCATTTACAAAAATCTTTCAGCTAACATCATACTTGATGGTGAAAGACTAAATGTTTTTCCTCTATGATTATGAAAAAGGCAAGGGTGTCTGTTCTCACAACACTTATTTAACATAGTACTGGCAGTTCTGGTCACTACAATAAAGAAAAAAAAAATGAAGGTATACAGATGAGAAAGGAAGAAATAAAAAGTTTCTATTGGTAGATAATATGATTGCCTATATAGAAAACCCCAAGGAATGCATTTTCTAGAACTAAGAGTTTTCAGTGAGGTTGCAAGAGGAACACAAAAATCAATTTTATTTAAATATACTGACAATGAACAAGTAAGATCTTAAATCAGAAGCACCATACTATTTACAGGTGCTCAAATAAGATCTCAATACTTGAAGAAACATACTGAGTCATGGATTTGAAGACTCAGCACAACAAAGATGTTAATTCTTCCTAACTTGATAGGCTGTGTGCAATCCTATCAAAATCTCATCATTTCTTTGTAGGCATAAACAAGCTTTTTCTAACATTTATTTGGAAAGGGAAATGTCCTATAATGGTCAAACATAAAAGTGGAACAAAGCAGGAGGCATCACTCTTCCTGATGCTAAGACTTACTACAAAGCTGCAAAAATCAAAATACTGCAATACTGTTGGAGAGAAATACCATAGAGCAATGGTAGAAATAGAGGATCTAGAAATAGAGCCACACAAATATGCTCAAATAATTATTCAAAAGACAGCAAAGGCAATTCAAAGGGGAAAGGATAGCTTTTTCCATAAATGGTACTAGAGCAATGGGACATCCATAAACAAACAAAATAATGGACCTAGATACAGACCTTATACAAAAATTAACTCAAAATGTATCACATACTTAAATGTAAAATATAAAACCATGGAAAAGAACATAAGAGAAAAATTTCAGAACATAGGACTAGGCACAGAGTTCTTAGAATTGACACCAAAAGCATGAATTATAGGAGGAAAAATTAATAAACTGGACTTCATCAAATTTAAAAATTTGTACTCTGTGGAAGACCTTGTAAAGAGGATGAAAAGACAAACTACAGAGTGGAAGAAGATGTTTGCAAATCCAACAAAAACTTTATATCTAGAATATATATAAAGAACTCTTAAATTCACCATTAAAAAAACAATCAAATTATTAATAGAATATGCACAGGCATGTCACCAAGAGGCTATAAAGATGGCTTATAAACACATGAATATAGGTTGAATATCATTAGCCATTAGAGAAATGCACATTAAAAGTACAATGAGATATCATGACATATAAATCAGAATGGATAAATTGAAAAATAATGATAATACTAAATGCTGTCAAGGATGCAAAGAAACTGGATTATTCACACACTACTGGTAGGAATATGAAATGGTAAAGAGAAATTTAAATACAGTTTAGAAATCCCCTTCAAAATTAAAAATGGACTTACCATACAGCCCAGCAATTACATGCTTGGGCATTTATTCCAGATAAATGAAGCCTTATTTTCACATAGGAACTTGTATACAAATGTTCATAGCATTTAATTCTTAATAGCCCCAAACTGGAAACTGCACAGATATCAGACAATCAGTAACTAATTAAGTAAACTGGTACATACATACCATAGAATATTACTCAACAACTACTTGGATGAACTTCAAGGAAATTAACCTAAGTGAAAAAAAAACCCAACAAACTCAAAAAGCTATATACTGCATGATTGCATTCATGTAATATTTGTGAAGTAATATAATTATATAGAAGGAAAACACATTAATGGTTGCCAAGGTATAGAAATGAAGAGTGGAAGAGGGGAATATGGCTAAAAAGTGGTAACAGGAAAGCCTTGTGGTGATGGTACAGTTCTGTTTATCAATTGTGATGGTGGTTACACACATATAATACAATAGCATAGACAAACACACACACATAAATTCCCCAAACTTGCAGATCCCTGGACGTTTACTCATTGAAGAGAAGGAGCAGGAGTTACGGACATGAAATGCCAGACCTACCATTCAACTGAAGGCAAAAATAAAACTCTGAGACTAAAAAGAGGAGTTTTAGTGAAATTCAACTGGACTCACAGAACACTGGCAAACAGGTTTACACCACCAAGCAGGAAATTGAAGGTTTCCACCCTGTAAAAGCTTACCAATCCAAGAAAAAATACCTGCAGTAACTGAATTTGGGGTTCCCCCAAAACAGTCAAGTTCTTATTTAATCACTCTAAGTTGAGTCCCTTTATTCAGTAAGCTCCTTCCTTCCTGCAGAACTTCTAATCATCAAACAGCTTTTTAGTGCCTTGCTCCTAAATATAGACAGAAAGTGTCACCAGATATTTTAGGGAAACCTTTGCTGTGAATATGGAGATGAAAACAAATAACTGGGAGAGAAACTTGAAAGAAACAGAGAATGCAAGAAGCAAATAAAGCCTTCACACATATATAGAAAACCCAACTCTAATTAATATTCTTAGAAAACTAAGAATATTACATACATGAAATAAAAGCAGGATGATATAAAAGGAAACAATAAAAAATAACAAAGAACTTATGGAAATTCTCAAGAGATAGAGAAAAAAAGAAAGTTTTAAAACTCAATAGAATTCTATATTCTTTAGATTATTGTGTGAATCTCCACCTACAGTGACAATGCCCCAAGAACACGGGAACACATTTATATGCCTTATAGGGATGCCCGAGGTGAACCTCCTCCCATGCATCCCCCATCACTGACACCCCACACCAATGATGCTCCCCTGCTACAACTGTAACCCTTCTGTGATCCAAAACTTCTTCAAAAGTGAAGACAAAAAATAACCAAACACAATCAATAACAATAACCAAAAGAATATCAAATTCCCATCCTGGGGAGCTCTGTCACATTCTCTAATGGGACAGCAAGAATCCCCCAAGTACAGGGGCAGTGACTAGTGAAAGAGGACGGACTATTGATAGGCTCTTAATATTAAAATGACGGTACTTATGAACCTTTACTTTTGAAATTGAAACTTAGTCTAGTGTTGCTGGGTGCCTAAGAGAGAGCTCCTGAGAGTCTCCTTGTTGCTCAAATGTGGCTCCTTTCTGAGCATTACCTTCACCCCAGTGTGGGACATGATTCCCAGAGAGGAACCTGCATGGCACCAAGGGATTACTACCAAGCATCAACTAGCAATGCAACTGGAAAAAGACCTTGAAAAAACAGGGGAAAGGGTAAATCCAAATGAGTTTCTATGGTTAAGAGACTTCAAAGTGAGTTGAGAGCATAAGCATAAGAGGTTATGCTTATGTACATCTCAGAAGGAGACCATTGACTACCACAGTAAATATTGCCTCAAATAGTGGGACTCCTGAGGGCTCTGGAGACATCCAGACACTATCAGCAGGGCAGACAGCTCAGGAGTTTGGTGCCCTGCCAGCGGGCCCTATTTTGGAATTAATGCCCCCCAGTGTGACAGAGCTGGACTCAGTTGTGGTTTCCCTACACATGGCTCTTCTGCCCCTTCTATTTGAACCTATAATTAGTACTAGAGTGATAGGTGTATGTCCAAGAGACTTAAATCTTCAGGCTGTCCATGTGCCAGGTAGGCTCTGAATTTCAACAGAGTAGTAACATCAACTCTCTAGTTCATTGGACTCACCCGGGACAACCAACAAGGAGATGACGATGGACAATGACCACCACAAGGAACAGAGGGAGTCTGCAATTGCAAGCAAGATAGTCCCATCCTTCTGCCCCATGGGATCTAAGCCTCCTCTCAATTATAGGTAGAGTGAGCACCACCATCCCAGACTCCTCAGGATTGGGGAAAGAATAATGGACTAGAGTAGACTTACGGGTATTTTACTTTAGGCTTATTGTGATTCTAGCAATGGAAGAACTTTTATCATGGATGTGAAGGCAGTGGCCACTGGAGGTTCTGAAGGGAGAGGGGAAAAAACATGTAATATGGGGGCATTTTCAGGACTTGAGAATTGGCCTGAATGACATTGCAATGACAAATACAGGCCATTATATATCTTGTCATAACTACCAAAATTGTGCTGGAAAGAGTGTAAAGTACAATGTAAACTATAATCCACACTTAGTGGCAATGCTCCAAAAATGTGTTCATCAGTTGTAACAAATGTACCACACTAATGAAGGATGTTACTGTAGAGAAATGTGGGAGGGGTAGAGCGCCAGGCATATGGGAATCCTCTGTATTTTTAATGTAACATTTATGTAATCTAAGTATCTTTAAAAAGAAAATTAAAAGGTATGTATTTTAAAAAACAGAGTAACAAAAAACAAACAAACGAAAACAACCAAACTCAGTGGAAGACTTGGAAGATAAAGATGAGGATATCTCCTAGATAGTTGAACTAAAAAGATTAAGAGATGGGAAAGGACAGACCAGAAAACCAAATGATCAATCCATAAGGTCCAAATTTCAATTATTAGAAATTCCATAATGAGAGAACAGGAAAAAGGAAGAGGAGGACACAATCAAAGAAAAAATAGAAGAATATCTCCAAAAGTAAAAGTTATGATTTGGCAACTTTTAAGGGCTCATCCTGCACAAGAGATGAAAAGTGATCAAGAATCAGGCACATAATCATGAAATTGTAAAATACTGTGGCTAAAAAAGAACATTCTCAATCCATCAGAAAGAAAACCATGAATGAAGAAAATACGAAATTTAGAACACAGGGGGACTGCAAACAGACAAAAGATGAAGGAATGCTTGGGATGGTGTGAAGGAAAGTTTCAGGAAAACAGTGCAGATGGCACTGATGCACACTGGGAGAGGAAAACAAGAGGCTTCAGGCAGGACACCTCCAAAAAAAAAAAAAATGAACGTACAGAGCAGATAATGTTTTGGTCATATTTAGAAGAGTTTTAAAGTTCTGTCAGAAAATGTGTCACTGAATTAATAATAGGTGATAGAAAACAAATAAAAAAAGACAATAGTAGGGAAAAAATAAAACATTGTGGGAGAAAGTAAATGGTTCAGTTGCTACTATATTTACATATGCATTAAAATGTCAACATTGAACACTGATCTAGCCAAAATTAGAACATAATCAAAGTAGCAGGAGAATGAAGTGTGGTTTAGGCAGGGGAAAGAGAATAACCACTAAAGTCACATTTTTTTTTGTAGCAGGAAGTCAGTATATAATAGCCATATAATGTCTAAAATTGAAAAATAAAAAGAAGCAATACAGAAGAGTTTTTATAAATAGAAATATTGTAAGTGAGTGAGGAATAAAGTTGGATAGCAGTATATAGACAGATTTTTCTTTCACTAGGAGGAATAAAAATGGCTTCATAGATGAGGTATCTTAGTCAACCTCTTTTGGTTTTCAAGAAACAGACTCCCATCTGACTTGCTTAAACTTAAAAGGAACTTTTGTGAGAGTAGTTTATGGGACTTAAGTGTGGAAAGTACAGTGGAGACTAATGAGGGACTAGAACCATGAATCTGGTGCCAAATGGAAGAGAGGTGACTACAGAGTCACAAGGCCCACCGTCTTTGCTTTTCTCCAAACATCTACCATTACTTCTATTTACATAGCAATTTTCTTCATATCCTAGGGCTCATGGGCCAAACACGGTTGTTGCACAATAGCATCCTCAGCCCCCAAGTCTATACCAGCTAGGTCCCCAGGGGACGGGCAGAGATAAACTAAAATTTCTAAATCCCTGTTCCAAATTACCCAAGGGGAGGATTTGAAGTGTCTCAACTGGGATCATTTGTCACAACTGGTCACATTAGCAGTGATAAAGTTTAAGGGGTTGCATATAACAAGGCAGTAGAAGTCACTTCTGTGGGTGGAGAATGAGGGGTATTTTGCAAAGAAGGAGGGACATAGGCTTGGAAGAAACCCAAATAGGTATACACCATATACCTTAAGGATAAGTATGTTATGAGAAGAGATATGAGAAGAGAATTCCAAGCAGAGAAAGAATTAAAGCAATAGAAAGGAAGTACAGGACTTGTCTGGAGACCAATATATGGTTCCATTTAGCTGCCCAGGGGGCTTGGTGGGGCCAGTGAGGGAATACAATGCAAAATAAGGTTGGAAACAGATTCAATGACTTCGAACCTCATACCAGCCTTCATCTTTGTCCCCCAGTTGAAGGAGCTAGGGTTCTGGTTGTTCTTTTCTGATGATTGCTGTATTCTGTTGCTTAGAGGATTTGGAAACCAACCTGTTCAGGCCTGTCTGTAAAAGCTTACAGAAGTAAAGTAGGGAAAGGACTGTACAAGCATTCAATCTTTCTCCTACTTAATACTGTGCAAGAGAACATTTAATATCCTAAATCCTCCAATTAAATTGGTATCAGAATTATTTTTCCTAGTAGAGTTCAACTCAAACTTAAAGTTAAGAACTGTTTGGAGTACTTGGCAGAAAAAATTGATTTCTCAAGTGTCGAATACAATATCAAATCCTGAATGCCATTTCCTGACAAAGGAAATGGTTTCATAAGAAAGGGAAAAAATGTCCTGGAAAAAAATCATGGCAAAAAGTATACCAAGATTCTTTGACAAAACTAATAAAATTGACAAACATCTCAGAAGATTGATTTTTTAAAAGGAGAGATGGCACTAACATAATATGAAGGTGTAATGAACGACTTTATGCTCCTATAGTTGAAAACTCAGATGAAATGGATAAACCTCTAGAAATAGTTGGCTTACACAAATTGACTTATGAAGAAACAGGAAATGTGAATGGTCATATAACCATAAAAGAAATAAAATCACAAGTTAAAGATCTTCTCAGAGAAACACCAGGTCCAGTCAGTAATTTCCAGAAGTAAGTCGGCAAACATTCAAGTAAGAGAAATTCCTATCTCATACAAAGTATTTCAGAAAAGTGGGAATACTATCCAACTCAATTTACTAGGTTAATATAATTTTGATTAAAAAACCCAGTGAAATAGTACTAGAATTGATAGTTATATGTCCAAGAGACTTAAATCTTTGGGTTGTCAATGTGCCAGTTGGGCCATGAATCGCAAGTAAGTCCCATACATCTGTCCCATGGGATCTATTAGAGGTGGAGTGGACATCACCGTCACAGAATCCTCAGAATTGGGGAATGGATGTTGGACTAGAGGAGACTTACAGCTGTTCTACTGTAAACTTGTGATCCTAGCAATGGAAGAACTTTTATCATAGATATGGAGGCAGTGGCTACTGGAGGTTCTGAGGGGAGGGAGAGGGAAAAAAAAGGTGTAATGTGGGGGCATTTTCGGTGCTTGGAAATTATCCTGAATGACATTGCAATGACAGATACAGGCCATTGTATGCCTTTTAATAACATGCAAAAATGTGCGGGAGAGAATGTAAACTAAATGTAAACTATAACCATCACTTAGTGGCAACGCTCTAAGATGTGTTCATCAATTGTGGCAAATGTACCACACTAATGAAAGATGTTGTTGATGTGGGAAACGTGGGAGGGCTAGGGAGTGGGGCATTGGGAATCCTCTATATTTTTTGTGTAACATTTATGTAATCTAAGTTTCTTTTAACAAATAAAAATAAAAAAGTATATTAAAAAAAAAAACCCAGGGAAGCACAAAAACAAAATTTCAGAATAATAATTTTCATAGCTAAAAACCCAAAGCAAAATATTAACAAACATAGTCCAGAATGTGTGTGTGTGTGTGTCTTCAAATAATACCGCATGAGATATTTGGTTGATCCCAAGGGTGCAAGTTTTATTTTATGTTAGAAAATTAATTAATGTATATCACCATATTAACAAATGAAAGAAAAATCATACAATTATATCAATAGATAAAGCAAAAGCATTTGGTAAAATTCCACATCCTTTTCTAAATTAAATAAAAATTATAACAAAGTAGAAATAAAAGAAGACTTCCTATAATTGACGAGGTTAGTTATGGAAAATCTATAGGTAACATATTTATTGGTGAAATATTAAGAGTATTAGGAACATGAGATTAGGATCAATACAAGGATATATCCTAGTGCCACTTGTATAACATTGTGCTGTAAGTCTTAACTAGTAATCAGGCAAGAAAATATAATAATGCATATAAGGACTGGAAATAAAGAAACAAACTGTCATAATTTGTGGACACTGTCTTTGTAGTAGAAATCCAAAACAAGCTACAGGTAATTACTAAAATTATTAAGTGAATTTATCACAGCTATGAGAAGACTAAATATATAAAAATAAATATCAGCAAACAGAAAATGTAATTTTGAAAATGTATTCATAATAATAACAAAGTACAAAATATCTAAAATTAAATCTAACAAAATTATTCAAGAACTTTTTGAAAAAACTATAAAACTTTATTGAAAGGCAATTAAAGAAACCTAAACAAATACAGATATGTACATCAGATACATGGAAAGAAAACTTGATACTACAGAAGTGCCAAATTCTTCCCAAATTGATCAGTAATCACAATGATATTCCCACCAAAGTCCCAACAGGACTTTTTTGGAAACTTATAAGCTGAATTCTAAATTTACATGGTAGAGTTAAGGGGCAAGAAGAAGAACAGGGTGTACTTCTAACATACTTAGAATTATTACATTAGAATTATGATAAAGTCATAATAATTAAGAAAGAGGGGTACTATCATCGAGCTAGTAAAATAAAACAGAATAGAAAGCCCAGAAACAAATCTCTGCTTATATACATCTCTGATATATGACAGGAGGTCATTGGAGAATGAATGTACTTTTCTGTAAATCATCTTGGTCCATTGGGTATCCACAAGTAAAAAAGCACAATTAGATTCCACTCACACCATATTTTAAAACAAGTCTAGTTAAATTAAAGACTTAGTTAAGAAAGGAAAAGCCAACAACATAAGAGAATACCATTATGACCTCCATATAGAGAAGAATTTCTTAATACACACACAGAACCATGAAGGAGAAGGTAAATTCTTTTTATTTAAAAGATGCAAAAAGCTGGGACTAGAGATCTTTTTTCTTAAACTTTTTATTTTGAAATAATTTAAAACATACAGAATACCTGCAAACATAATACAAGTCACCTAGAGAGAAATCTAACATACCCACCTCAGATACCCAGGTCCTCTAATTTTAATATTTTGACACAATTTACCATATCATTCTATCTATCTGTCTGTCTATCTATATTCATCCATCCATCTATCCATCTATCCTATTTCTCCATTCACCTATCTCTCTATTTTCTAAACATCTGAGAGTAAGTTGTGTACATCATGCTTCTTGAACCTATAATACAGGAACGTTTTTAACACATAAAAATGAAAAAGCATTAATATATGGAATATGTAAAAAAGAAAAAGGAAATGCAACTCCTGCAAAAACAGTTGAAAAGAAAGAAAAAAACAATCCAATAGAAAAAGGGGCAAAATCTTGAATAGAAACCTAACAGATGGAGAATCATAAGCAAACATAAACATATGAAAAGATGCTCAATTTTATCAGCAATCATGGATTGTAAATTCAAACTTTAATGCGATGACATAGCACACCCACAGAATAGATGAAAATTAAAGTCTGGCAGCATTACATGCTAATAAGGATGTGGGGAAAGGAAAGACTTTTTGCTGTTGATGGAAGTGTCAATTGCTGCAACCATTTTGGAACACACTTTGTCATTTTCTAATAAATTTGTGTATACTCTCATGACCCAGAAATTCCACTCCTGGGAATGTATGCACATAGGCACTGAGAGAACTGTCCAAAAATGTACATAGTAGCACTGTTTATAATCTCAAAAAAAATTCTAAACAATCCCAAATGTATATCAACAGTAAAATAGAGAAATAGATTGTGATTTTACTACAATGGACTACTATGTTCTAGTGAAACTTAATAAATTCAGCTATGCACAACATGAATTTTAAAAAGGTAACTGGTGGAAAATACATTCGGTATGAGTCTATTTACATGGGTACCATATTGTTTAGAGATTCAAGAAAAGGTAACTATCATCAAAGGAAGTGAAATTATAAACACAAAATGCTGGGTAATATTTGTGGTAGTTTAGAGCTATATTCCCCAGAAAAAAACATGTTCTTAAACTTAATTCATTCTTGTAGGTGTGGACCATTGTAAATGAGATCTCTTCAAGATGTTATTTAAACTGTGCCCCAAATGAATCAGGGGGACTTTAATCCAGATTACTGGAGTTCTTTATAAACAGGGTGACAGACAAAAAAAGGCACAGAGGGAACAGCCAGAAGGTGAAAGTCAAAAGAACCCAGAAGAGAACAGGGAGGTGAGGAGAGGCTGCGCTGCATTGCCATGTGACAGAAGAGCCCAGGACCAGGGATCACTGGCAGCCGGCCTCAGAAAGCCAGTCTCTGGGAAGAAAGCATTACCCTGATGACGCCTTGATTTGTACCTGTCCGAGCCTCAAAGCTGTTAGCCAATAAAATCCCATCGTTTAAGCCAACCCATTACACAGTATTTGCTTTAAGAACAAAGAAACTAAAACAATAGTTATTTGAGAAAGCAAAAGGGATGGGGTGAGGAAAGGATACACAGGACACTTCAAAGTTCTTGGTCATATTCCATTTCCTCCCATAGAAATGGGTCAGTGGATGCTCACTGTATTTCTTAACATTTTGTACATATTCCCTAAGTATTTTAATATTTCATTTGTAAAGTTCTTAAAGTTGTTTAAGTATACCAACCACAATAACAACTTTTCAACATTCTGCAGTAGCACTGTATGGGGGGGGCGGGGGAAGGGGAGCCTATTCCCAGGTCCAAGGGCTCTCCCAACTCAGTTTGGTGGCAGGTAAATCCCAATTGCAGAAATTAATTCATAGGGCCATTGTAGTTCATCATGCCCAATCACCTCATCTAATTTCTTTTGCTCAAACTCTTCTTTTGTGAGACTGTCTCCAGATTATATATTTAACATCCCACGTAGATTTACCCACAGGGAGAGAGGGTTTCTTTCAGGAACACATGAGTCACAAGACACTTGATAGTTCCATTCCTCACTCTAATTAAAGCTGGCATTCTGGCTGATATTTCAAGTTCTGTAAGTGTCCTCAGAGACAATCTACACCTGCAGAAGAGAAGATGGAATGATGATTCATTTCAAGAGCAAGTGGAGGGAGAGGCTGAGAAGGAGGCAGAAAAGCAAAAGGCTAGAAGGTGATATCTTAAGCTACAATTCAGCGTTCAGATGCAATAACAAGACACCTTATCAGAGAGCTACTTAAACTGGTTACAGGCTGAAATTTGAGTGTTCACAAGCCTGTATATAACATAGTCGTAAGTGTGATAGTGAAAACAGCATATGTAGATCAAAATTTTCAGAGTAAGTCTTGACTAAAATATTGGCTTCTTCACTCACTAATCCCTCAGTCTCAGTATATGGACCTTTAAATGAAGATAACAATACTAGTGATAATCAGTACACTGCAACTATGCTTAAGGGGATGAAATTTGGTGAAACGGAACCTCTTGGCTTTGATGCCTGAGAAACGTAAGCCTGACTCTGGCTCCACCATCATCAGGTTATTTAGTCTCTCCAAGACTCATTTTTCTAATCTATATAACAGGGTAATGAGACCTACTTTGGGAATGTCATGAGGCTTGGAAAGAGTATGTCTTACATTGAGAACTCTTAGGAACTGCTTGACAAAAGTTAGAAAATATTAGTTATTGGATGTTGGTTAACTATTAAGAAAGCAGGATCAGAGATGGAAAGGACATGGAGCCAGAGAGACTCTGGGGACAGAGAAAAATTCACAGTGATATGCATAGGCATGAATCAAAGAAGGAGGGTGGAGAGAAGGAATTGCATTCAATAACTAGGTAGGGCTGACCAAGGTAAAGTAAGGACAAAGCACCAAGCAGGAAGGAAATTGGCCTGGGATTGGTCTGGTTGAGGCATCAGTGACTCAGACAGGGAACTTCTCCCCAGGACAGATCTACACTCACTGGAAAGGAAGTTAAGAGAAAGCCATACTGCATGTCAGTCACAGAGAAATTTGGATAGCAGATGGATAATCAACATAAGGACACTGATCCAGAGTGTAGTTGAGAGGCAGATAAAAAGAGGACTTCAGTGCTGAAACTGTGGTATAAGTCTACATATTTATCTTATATACAAAGCAAGAGCTCATAAGGGCAGAGAAAGGCTGACTGGATGCAGAGCTGGGTTTTGGCTCCTTAAATGCTCCACCCAGGCTGGCATAACCAGTCTGTCCTCTGAGAAAGGCCTGTCCAGTAGCTCTGGGCTAATCTGGGGTTTAGTATCTGGGGAATGCATGCTAGCAAGTGGGTATAACATTGCTTAACTTTGGGCTACAGTGTATAGAAGTGAGGGGAATGTTCTGTGAGGTAGTGTGCTGGGGAGAAGATGCTAGCCAATCACATCATCCAAACCAAGACCAGCCAGGTTTGGGACCTGGGGCAGAGCTGGCGCTAGCAAAGAGATCTGCAAATGGCATTTTTATAGGATGTGTAGGAATTAAGAGGTAGTATGTGGATGGGAACAAAGACACAGTCTTGACACCACTGTACAGTTGTCCAGGAGTCTTGACTGCAAGGTGAGAAGGCTTTACCTGCAAGAGCCAACAGGGATCAACTTTGGAATGGCAGAAGGGAGATAAGGGCTCAGCATGGAGTTGATGCCCATAGCAGACCCCAATCTCAAACCTACACCCCTTAGCCCAAGTCAATGCTCTACTAGTTCTTAGGAATGACAGAGCAAAGTGCTACAAGGATGTCTGACTCTAATTTTGGCTATGCCAGATGCAAGCTTGATGTCTGAAGAATGATAGGATCCAGCGAGTCCTCCATGCAAAACAGAGTATGTCATCACTTCAAGGTACCATGAGAAATTCCATTAAGTGTGGTAGGCTTGGAAAGTCACTTCCAAGAGAATGTAATTGCATTTGCTTAATGGCAGACTAGTTCAATTTCAGAATAACTCTTTCAAGATAGTTTTTTCTACTACTTTATATCTCACTGCAGACCTTAGAAATTTTCCTATCCAGTAAATATTTGCTTGCAGCTGTCTTGGTTTACTCCATAGCTTTAATTAATGTCAGCACATGTATATGATTTTGGATGTAGTTTTTCACTGGGCTTAAACATGATTCCCTAGTCAGGGCACGATGGAGTGCTTTGATTTTACGTTTGGTAGAAATCTATCACCCATAATCTCCTTCATTAATCACCAGCACTGCCGAAAATATCACCTGGATACATGTGAGCATTAACAACAAAGAAATGCTTTTGCCCAAATGCCCTTAACTTGGGAAGGAATAAATATCCTCAAATTCAACCTTTCAACACAGAGCATTTATTCCTCCTCAAGTTAGAGTGGTGAGCAATCCCTTCAGGAAATAACTGAATTTTCTAATCCTAATGTAAAAGGTTTAACATATTAGTTCACGATTAAAGACCTTAATTACTAACACTTTTCCATGGTTCTTCTAGTCGAGCTTTCTTTTATCTGGTTAAATATTCAATTCAATAATGCCTACTTATTTCATTACAGATGGCATCTATAAACCATATGATTCATCAGTCAAGTGCTCATAAGTAGAATTTCTGGAGCTTGGCTCTCTTCAGTACTCTAGGGAAAATATTTACTTATGTCCTTTCTCTATTGTAGCTTAGAGATGAATTTGAATATTCTATAAAAAAAACCTCTTTACAGGTCCATTTTAAAAAAAGCCTTCCATGGCCGCCTACAATTCTGTTATTTTCCTGGAATCCTCTCTAGGCTTCGAACTTAAGTAGTTCCCAGACTATTTTGGAGAACTGAACCTCTGTTCGTATATGTGGAACATAAAATCGCTTTTTAAAATTAAGTAAACAGACTACGGCTGTGTTCTGGATAAGCATGAGAATTTATCAATTTTATTTTGGAAGATATGCTTCTGAGTCTAATTATTATTCTGTTAAAGAATAGTCTCTGGGATAGTCTGGAAAAAAGAGACTGAGAAAAAAGCAGGAGTGAAATTGCATTGCATAAAGAAGTAACAGGGATCTTGACTTTTTCCTGGCAGCTAGAACCCCACCAGCCAGAGGCATCTGAGGCTGAGAGGAAGATGGCCCATCATGGATTCCCCTGTGTGAGGGGTGGCCACAGATTTTCAGGATTAGTGAAGACTACCTTCCAGTTAGTTTGTCTGTGCCCTGATCCCTCTAATTCCCCCAAGTCTTCACTAAAATCATGTGAGAATAGCAGCTTCGTGGCAGAGGTTGGCCTTGGGAATGAAGGAGAGGGTGCTTACACACGTTTGGAGCCAAGGGGCAATCATATAGCATAGTACCTTTATTCCTCTTTATTCCTCTTTATTGCCTGACATAAAATATTGTCATGTAAGTTATTTTAACCTATAATTAATTAATTAGTTTCATACTTACATTTTTAGAAAAATCTATAGAGGTTCATAGATTTCAAAATATTTGTACTTGGTTTGGTTGCTGATACTCTAAAGTAACCAGAACTTTCTCCCTTATCTCTTCATTTTATTTTAGATCTGGTTTTACATTTATTCCTCTTTACTATGTTGATTTATTTTTACACTTGGCACTTGCTTTATGGATTATGAGAGTTGTAACAGAAGCTTTATGGATTATGAGAGTTGTAACAGAAACTGATATCAAGTTCTCTGTCTTCTGAGAAATTCTGGCCGTTTATGCATGTTTTACTCTCATTATGCCTTAAAACAAAAGGAAGGATCTGGAAAATCAAGACTTGGGTTTTCTGCTCAGCTTCTGCTCCCTCGTTTCTGGGAGTCCATGGAAATGGAAATTGGAGGGCCAAAGGTGAGTAGTCAGGATACAGCTCAATGGCAAATTGTGATAAGGCTATTGCAAATAGATAGCTAAGTCCTGTAATATCCCAATTCCAAGTCTTAATATTAGAATATTATATCATTGATGTGGAGACAGTGACTATGGGAGTTGCTGAAGGCAGGGAGAGGGAAAAAGAGGTGTGATATGGGGGCATTTTTGGGTCTTGGAGTTGTCCTGAATGATATTGCAGGGACAGATGCAGGACATTATATATCCTGCCATAACCCACCAAATGGACTGGGAGAGAGTATAAACACAACATAAAATATAATTCGTGCTGTGTAGCAGTGCTCCAAAAGGTATTCATCAAATGCAATGAATGTACCAGACTAATGAAAGAAATTGTTGACGTAGGAGGAGTGGGAGGTGTGGAGGCATGGGGTATATGGGAACCTCTTATATTTTTAACGTAACATTTTGTGTGATCTATCTTTTTTTTTAAAAAAGTTAATAAATAAAGTCTATTTCATTAAAAAAAAAAAAAAAAGAATATTATACAACCAGTTCTTTCCTTCCCCATTTGACCAGAGAGGGAAACTTTTTTTTTTACACCTGTTTCATAACTCCACCTTTGTTCACTCCCATGTTCAGCATCAAGCAGAGTCTCCCTTCCCATCTCATTACTCACTAGGAAGGATACGTTGATGCCACCTGGTCAGAGAACTGGCCATCACCATCTTTCACCTCATTTGGGGTATCTGGGGGAGGATAGGCTATAAAGGGTGGTTTGTCTCTCAGAGCCATGTAAAAATCTCCTTTAATCATCTATAACTATTTGTTTATCTTTGAAGGAATGTCCCAGTGACTGGAGAGAAGTCTTTAGTAGCATGAGAAAAGGATGAATGCCCTCATGTGCTTCTTTTGTTTTAATAATTTACTCACTTGGTAACAACATGCGCTTAAGAGTTTTAAGCCTAGTGTTTTATAATGTGTTATTTTATTCTGCACGAGGAAAAGGGAGAAGCCCCTTTAAGATAAGTTAGCTTGTGATAACTCATTACTTCATGAGTGAGTTAGGAGAACACTATGATCTAGTGGGTGTTATCGCATTCTGTTTTGAGAATGGCTATTCAGAGCCAAGAAGCAGTGATGACTATAGGACGGAACTGATGCAAAGTAGACAAGGTGACCTTTAAAATGGCGTAAAGAACCATTGATTAATGGTCCTGGCAAATAGGGAGAATTTGATCTCATTCTTCAGATGTGAAAGACAACTGAAGACAATCTCAGACCCGAGTGGTGAAAGGCCTGAGGCAGCTTAGAAATGAGAAAAAGAAGTGTGTCTCTAGAAAGTAAAACATGTATCAGTAAGTGAAGCTTGTAGAAATTACACAGAGATAAGTGAACTAATTGATATTTGGCTTATTCGTGTCCTCCCACTGTTTGGAATTTTTCTTCAAAACTACTTAAAAAGGTGTACAAATTTAAAATATACATGCACAATTATTTATAATAGCAAAAAGTTGGAAACAACTCAAATAATACACTACGTTTATTTATTTTTTAAGATTTATTTATATTTTTAATTTATTTCCCTCCCCTTCCCGCCCTCCCCTCCCCATTGTCTGCTCTGTGTGTCCATTTGCTGTGTGTTCTTCTGTGTCCGCTTGCATTCTTGTCAGTGGCACTGGGAATCTGTGTCTCTTTTTGTTTCATCAGCTCTCTGTGTGTGAGGTGCCACTCCTGTGCAGGCTGTGTTTTTTTGTGCAGGGTGGCTCTCCAAGGCCCTGGGCTTGAACCCTGGACCTCCCATATGGTAGGCGGATGCTCTATCAGTTGAGCCAAATCTGCTTCCCCACCACATGTTTATTGATTAAATAAATTACAATACATCAATTAAATGGAGTATTAAACAGCCATAAAAGTGAAGACTAAGAAGACCAGGTAGCAACAATATGGAAAACATTTATGCTATCTTATTAAAGGGAAAAGATTCTCAGCTTCAGCTCTATTGGCAGTTTGGGCTGGATCATGTGTTGTTGAGGTGAGGAGATGTCCTGTGCATTGCAGGCTGTTTAGCAGGATCTCTGGTTTCTATCCACTACACACCAGTAGCAACATCACCCCGGTAGCTGACACCAGCAATGTCTCCATATATTGGCAAATATCCCCAAGGGAGGCAGGCTGAGAACTAATGTTAAAGGGAAAAAAGAAAACTGCAAAATTGTTTCTATACTATTACTATAATTAAGTGAAATTAGGAATGGTGTAGACCAGAACAAAGAGTAAACACAGAAATCGAAACATTTATTTATGAAGGTGGCAGAATTCTTAGAGAATTTCTTTTTGATAAATTCTCAATGAATAAAATGTTAGGGCAAATATCCAAATTGAATTAACAGGATATTACAATTAATTGTATTATTTTTGCAATGAAAATGGTTTTGTTAAAAGTACAATGAGTTATTTTCTTACTTCTAGTCCTCACTGTTATTAACTCCAGAATAAAGCTTACCCACTGAGTTCCAATTATCTACAACAATTTTTATAATTCACCTCCAAGCAGCTCCCCATCCATAAAGTTAACTGCCACATGGTTAGGTTTGTACATGTTCTCTTTACTGAAAGATCAGAGTTTCAAGATGCATGGGAGGAACTCTTTCAAACTGCATGCAAAGCCCTGAAACTTCTAATATGCTTCACGTATTCCTCATAAATGGGCAGGTGCACCTCTTTCATCCCCTCCCCACCCCAACCCTAATGGAGTATCATGTCTTGGGAAGCCACTATTACTGATGAGAATGTGTGATATCTGTCAGGTGACTATGGAGCCCAGTCAGAACTTTGGGTAATATTTTAGTAACTTAGATAATAAATATTTTATATGCTATTCAAGTGAACTTTTTCCCCTCCCCATATCAGCTACAGGTAAATGAAAAGCTGAAAATAATATTCCTTTTATGCCTTAAGAACAAATTAGAAAATTCACATGCAATGGCCATGGATGGATTTATGTCCATAAAAGGGCATTCTGCACAGTATCAACTTCATGCAATGAATTCTCAGAGTTTCAAGAATCTACTCAGCAGAGCCTTGCTTATTTGATGTGCAGCAGAAGAACTAGTCATGAATTTTGGCTTCCTTTGCCATTTAAAAGGATATAAATAGTTGTACAGTGGAGGGGCATGACAGTGGTGGAATGATACTTTTATGTTGGGGAGTGCTGGTTTGTCAGGGAGATGGGGTGGGAGGGTGGGTTGGACTGTCCATGGAACTGGAGGGAAGGTTGGTGGAGGGAGCAGGTGAACACTAGGGATTGGCAGGTACATGGTTAAAATTACAATGCTGGGAATGCTCTTTTGGCAATATAGCAAGTGAGGGTTGCTAGTTTGGGGTGTTCGATGAGGGGGCATTTGGGATAGGGCACACCTGGGGCAGACTTCTAGGGAGTGTGTGAGTATTCATCTCACCATATTGTATTATATCAATGGGTGGAGAGCCACATAACAAGCAGGAAAGTGGCAGACTCCCATTCTGGGGAAGACCACTATGTTCTCAAATAGAGGGACAGTAGTCTCTCAAGAGCATGGGCAGTGCCTAATAGGGGAGGGCAGATGAGTGTGTCAAGCTCTCAGTATTGTTGCAAGTAACTATGAATCTTGACCTTCAAGGAATGAAGTCTGGTGGTTGCTGTGGGTCCCCAGGGGAAGGGAAGGAATAGAATAGATGGAACAGGGGCATTTTGAGGAAGATGGAAGTGTTCTACATGATCTTGCTATGATGGATACAGGTCATGTTGAATTGCATCAAGTTTATAAAAATGTATGGCCCAAAATGTAAACCATAATGTAAACCATTTATCATGTTTGGTAGCTATGCTTCAATATTTGTATATCAGTTGTAACAAATGTACCATCCACATATATTAATAAAATGTTATTAATAGGAGAAGGGGGGAAAGGTAGATAACGTTGGGTATATGGGAGTTCCCTGTATTAGGTACGTGACTTTTCTGTAACCTAAAACTTCTTTCAAAAAAAAAAAAAGTAAGACACTGAGGGAATAAACAGAAGAAAATGTCACTGTACATATAGGACAACAGGTGTTAGAGTGATGAAAGGAAAACTGTCAAAAAATTTAAAATATTTTTTCATTATTTCTGATTATTCCAAATTTTTATTTTTAAATTTTTATTATTTAAAAAATATTTTGTATTTATTTCATGTTTTTAACATTTCCTTATTAATTGTATTTGGATATTTTATTGGCTTCATTTTTGAAGAAGTTTTGGATCACAAAAGGGTTACACCTGTGGCAGGGAGGATCATTTGTGTGGGGTGTCAGTGTTGGGGAATACATGGGAGGAAGCTCACCTAGGCATAAATAAGAGGCATATAAATGTGTTCAAATGTTCATGGGGCATTGTCACAGTGGGTGGAGATTCACACAATAACTGAAGGAATATCAAATTCCCATACTGGTATGTCCTGCCACATTCTCTAATGTATCAGCAATAATTCCCCAAGTATAGGGGCACTGACTAGGGAAGGAAGATGGTCCACTGATGGGCCCTTGATATTGATGACTGTGTGCATGAACCTTCACTCTTGAAATTGAAACTTAGCCTAGTATTATAGGATGCCTAAGAGTTGCCTCCTGGGAGCCTCCTTGTTGCTCAAATGAAGCCTCTCTCTAAGCTGAACTCAGCATATAAATACATTACCTTCTCACAGCATGGGACTTGACTCCTGGGGATGACCCTCCCTGGCACCAAGGAATTACTACCAAGCACCAACTAACAATGCAACTGGAAAAAGACCTTGACCAAAAGGGGGGACAGGGTGAAAACAAATGAGTTTATATGGCTAAGAGAATTCAAATTGAGCCAGGAGGTTGTTCCAAAGGTTACACTTATGCATGTCTCAGCAGGATCTCTTTGACTGCGAAAGTAGACGCTATACCAAACAGCAGGGCTCCTGAGGGGTCTGGAGACACTATAGTCAGGGCAGGTAGCTCAGGAGTTTGGTGCCTTGCCAGTGGGCTCTACTTTGGAATTTATGCTCCCCAGAGTGACAAAGTTGGAATCAGCTGTGGTTTCCAGACACATGACTCTTCTGTTCTTCTAGTTGAACCTATAATTAGTACTAGAGTTGGTAGGTGTATGCCCAAGAGACTTAAATCTTTGGGCTGTCCATGTGCCAGCTGGGCCCCAAATCTCCATGGAGTTGCAACATCTATACTCCAGTTCATTGGTCTCACCCAGGACAACTAACAAGGAGGTGATGCTGGACAACTACTATACCAAGGAACTGAGAGAGTCTACAACTACAAGAAAGAGAGTCCCATCCATTGGCTCTATGGTATCAGAGTCCCCTCTCAATTAGAGGTAGAGTGGACATCACCATCCCAGAATCCTCAGGATTGGGGAATGAATTATGCACTAAGGTAGACTTACTGGTATTCTACATAGACTTATTGTGATTCTAGCAATGGAAGAAATTATATCATTGATGTGGAGGTAGTGGCCACTGAAAGTTCTGAGGGCAGGGAAAGGGAAAAACAGGTGTAGTGCAGGGGCATTTTCAGGATTTGGGAATTGTCCTGAATGACATTGCAGCGACAGATATAGGCCATTATAAATCTTGCCATAGCCTTCACAATTGGATGGGAGAGAGTATGAACTACAATGTAAACTTTAATCCACACTTACTGGCAATGCTCCAAAATGTGTTCCTCAATTGAATGAATGTACCTTATTAATGAAGGATGTTGTTAATGTGGGAAAATGTGGGAGGTGTGGGGAGTGGGGCATATGGGGAACCCCATATTTTTTATGTGACATTTGTATAATCTAAGTATTTTTAAAAAATAAAATAAAATAAAAAATAAAAGGATATAAGGAAAATGGCATTTCCACTCTTGAGTCTCAAGACTACCAAATTTTAGGATTAGGTCAAAGAGCAGACACAGATTAAGCTTTCTGTGGGTTAAAGGGACCAAACTCAAAAGTTGTTGTTAAATTGTGAACATTTCACTGAGATTCTGGTGCACATATGAAATGACTTGAATATGAGTAATTATAATATTAAATTGTTTTGGCACCTATTATAAGTAAGGCAGATGTCCGAAGGGGATCTGTATGACTTTGTGTTCATCTATATATGCTCTTTACCTATGAATCAAGTGGAAACTGAGATGCAGAATTTAACCCTTAACAAATTTCCACAAGAAATAGATATTTGGGATTTATACAAATGCAAAAGATCCAGGATTCAGTAGGAGCCCAGCGTACAGAATTCTCTAAACCCTTTCCTCCAACTCTATTTTCTTTCTTCTTCCTTTATGCGTGTTTTATACCCAACACTCCTTTTTTTAAAAAAAAAAAAGATTTATTTATTTATTTAATTAATTTCTCTCCCCTTCCCCACCCCCCCCACCCCCCCAGTTTTCTGCTCTCTGTGTCCATTCGCTGTGTGTTCTTCTGTGACTGCTTCTATCCTTATCAGCGGCACCGGGAATCTGTGTTTCTTTTTTGTTGCATCATCTTGTCGCGTCAGCTCTCTGTGTGTGCGGCACCATTCTTGGGCAGGCTGCATTTTCTTTCGCGCTGGGCAGCTTTCCTTATGCTCCTTCTTAAACCACACCATCCCTGAGACACAATGCCAATTTCTCCCTTCACTTCATACATATGAATTACGGCATATAAAATAATTTTCTTCAAGTAAATCACTGCTTTCCCTAAGAGCAAAAGGAGAATAAACTTTTATCTATTTCATTACGCATATGACTGTAGATAACTTACTTAACCTCTCTAAAAGAATACAGTCACAATCTCACCACAAGGCAAATCTGGATATAAAATGATTGGCAATGATATCCGTCCTCTCATCCATCCTATTCTCAATTAAGGACAGGCTAAAGTTTATTTGGTTGGGTGGAAAGAAGAGTGAAGCAATAAGGGGAAATAGCAAACAATCTCAAACGATTTGGGGGAAGGAGAGAGAGAGGAGAATGGATCCCTGGATCTCCAGTATTCTCCTGGCTTAAACCAGCCATCTAAAAGGGAAAGACCAGACATGCCAAACCTCAGTCAAGACCTGGGCATATGTGGATGGCACACCTGGACACTGGAACTTCCTGCTTCCGTTAATTAAGGGACTCTGTTTTATATAGTCTCCATTTATCATCTTATGTTTAGATTTTTATAAAAATATGAAATTATTTTAAATTCCCTTTAACATGTCATCTTATTGGACTCTCAATATACTATCCTCTCAGTTTAACAGTTAAAAATCCACTTCTGAAGAAAGTAAAGGACTTAACTATTAGTAAGATTTGGGACTCCTACCCAGTTTTGAGGGCAACTACACTGATTTTTCCTTGACAACATGCTTCCTTTCCCAACTGACTTCATAAACTTAGTTTTCTTCCAAAATACTTGTTTGGACTGATACCCAATCAATTATCTCATGTTTGCACTTTACCTGCCTTGTGTTTACATGTTGTAGAGAGTTTGTGTCCGAGGCTTTCCCACTGGTGGCCCCACAATTGCAAGCTGGGTCTACTCCAAGTCAAAACAATCTAGTAGTTTGGTGAATTCAATACAGTGAACAATCATTTCAGTTAAGTCAATAGGATGGGTAATTGATGCCATGAAATACCCTCCACCATCAAATGAACATGTTTTTCTAACTAGTATGAAGAATTTTATAATGTATTAAGTTGGAAAGTGGGGAAAAATTGATTTTATACTGATTCACTGGTTAACATGTGTGTTGGGGTATGAATCACATCCCCCAAATCCCCTCTCAATTAGAAGCACAGTGGACATGACCATCCCCAAATACTCAAGATTGGGGAATGAACAATGGTCTAAAGTAGACTTATTATTATTCTACTATAGACATTACTATTCTAGCAATGGAAGAAGTCATCATTGATGTAAAGGCAGGGACCACCAGAGGTTCTGAGGGATGGGAGAGGGAAGAACAAGTATAATAGGGGGCATTTTGGTGGCACTGGATTTGCTCTGCATGACAATGCAGTGATGAATACAGGCCAGTATATATTTTGTCATAAGTTACAAAATTGTGTGGGACAGAGTGTAAACTATAATGTAAACTACAGTCCATGGTTAGGTAGCGATGCTTCAAATAAGCGTTCATCAATTGTAACAAATGTACCATTTCTAATGAAGGATGTTGTTAATGTGGGAAAGTATGGGAGAGGGAGGGATTGAGACATATGGGAATCACTTACATATTGTTAAGTAGCATTTATGTAATCTAAAGCTTCTTTAAAAATAATAAAAATTAATTAAAAAGCAAAAGGCATGTTCAGATCTAATCCCTGGTCTTGTGGGTATGAAAACATTGGTAAATAGGACCTTTGAAGATGTTATTAGTTAAGGTGTGCCCAAAAGGAATGGGGGTGGGCCTTTGTCCAATACAGCTGAAGTACTTAGAAACAAAAAGAAAAGACACAGGGGTCAGCCAGAACCTAGAAGTCAATGCAACCCAGGAGAGAAAGGACAAAATGCTATCATGTGTGTTACGATATGACAGAAAAGTCAAGGACCAAGGGTCACAGAAAGCCAACCTTGAAATGCTATAATTGGGGAGAAAGCATGGCCTTACTGATGCCTTGATTTTGGATTTATAACCTCAATACCATGAGCTAATAAATCCTCATTATTCAAGCCACCCTATCATATGGTATTTGTTTTAGCAGCTGGGAAACCAAAACAATGTGTCATCATAAAAATATAAATAATAACAATAGCAAGAGCTGGCATTTATTGCATGCTTCTTTCATGCCAGGAACAATGCTCAAATATGTCCTATAATTTAATCCTAATCAGAAATGATTTTATAATATAGTTTTGTCTTTTTTTTTTACTATAATGGAAGAATTCTGTCACAATAACAAACTATCTTTTTAAAAGTTTTAAAGTTTTTTTAAACTGATAAGTTGTAGGTTTACAGAAAAATCATGCATAAAATGCAGGGTCCCAATACTACTCATTATTAACAACTTGCATTAGTGTGACTTTTTATAATTGTACTTTTAACTATAGTCCACGGTTTACTGTAGGTTTCACTGTTTGTGTTGTATAGTCCTATGGATTAAAAAAAAATTTTATTCTAGTGACACATATACAACCTAAAATTTCTTCTTTTAACCACATTCAAATAAATATTTCAGCACTGTTAATTATGTTCACAATGTTGTCTTACCATTACCATCAACCATTACCAAAACTTTTCTTACCATTTCCAAATCCAAACTCTGTACAATTGAAGCATTTTGTAATGCCCCATTCCCCAAAACTATCCCAGTCCCTATTAACCTATATTCTAGTTTCTGGCTCTATGAATTTTCATACTCTAATTATTTCATACCAGTGAAATCATATAATGTTTTCCTTTTGTGTCTGGCTTTATTCTACTCACCAAGATTTCTTCAAGGTTCACCCATGTTGTTCCATGTATAAGAACTTAATTACTTTTCCAGCTGAAGAATATTCCATTGTATCTACATACCACTTTTTAAAAATCTATTCATTGATTGATGAACATTTGGGTTGCTTCCATCTTTTGACAATTGTAGATAATGCCGCTATGAACATTAGTGTGCAAATTATCTGTTTAAACCCCTGTTTTCAATACTTTTCAGTATATATTGGGTAGTGGGATTGCCAAGTCATATGGTAATTCTCTATTTTACTTTCTGAGGAACCACCTTAGCATCTTCCATATTGGCTACACCATTTTACATTCCTACCAATACTGAATGAGTGTTCCTATTTCTCCACACCCTCTTCAACAATTGCAATTTTTCATTTTATTAATATTAGCATTCTAATGAGTGTGAAAAGGTATCTCATTGTGGTTTTGATTTGTATTTTCTGAGCAATTCATGTGCTTTTTAGCTATTTGTATATCTTCTTTGGAAAAATGTCTATTTAAGTCTTCTGCGCATTTTTTAAAAAATTAGGTTGTTTGCCTTCCTGTTGTTGAGTTTTGGATTTATGTATATATTCTGGACATTAAACCCTTATTGGATATATGGTTTCCAAACATTTCCTCTCATTGTGAAGATTGTCATTTTATTTTCATGGTAAAGTCATTAGAGGTGCAAAAGTTTTTAATTTTAAATGATGTCTCATTTACCTATTTTTTTTCCTTTTGCTGCTTATGTTCTGGGTATGAAGTCCAAGAAACCATTGCCTAACACAGGGTTCTGAAGATGCTTCTCCATGTTTTTTTTTTTTTTTTCGCTAGGAGCTTTATAATTCTGGTTCTTATATTTAGGTCTTTGATAATTTTGAGTTCATTTTTGTATATGGTGTGAGGTAGGGGTCCACCTTCATTCTTTTGCATAAGATCCAATTTTTCCAGCACCATATGTTGAAGAGAATATTCTTTCCCAATTGAGTGTACCTGGCACCCTTGTTAAAAATCTGTTGGCTGTAAATATGAGAGTTGATTTGTGAACTCTCAATTTTATTCCATTGGTCTATAGGTTTGTCCTTGTGCCAGTATAATAATGTTTTTATTAAGTAAATTTTCAAAAAACTTCTAAAATTGGGAAATGTGAATCCCCCAACTTCATTCTTTTTCAAGATGGCTTTAGCTTTTAGGGATCCCTTACCCCCCATACACATTTGATGATTCACTTTTACATTTCTGCTAAGAAGACTGTTGGAATTTTGATTGGGATTGCATTGAATGTATAAATTGCTTTGGGTAGAATTGATATCTTAACAACATTTAGTTTTTTAATCCATGAACACAGACCGTCCTTCCATTTATAAAGGACTTCTTTGATTTCTTTTAGCAATGTTTTTTAGTTTTCTGTATACAAGTTCTTCATATCCTCAGTTATTTATTCCTAGATATTTGATTATTTTAGTTGTCATTATAAGTGGGATTCTTTTTCTTGATATCTTCTTCAGATTGTTATTATTAGTGCATAGAAATATTACTGCTTTTTGCATGTTGATCTTGTACCCCACCACTTTATTGAATTCAGTTATTAAATAGATTTAAAGTCTATTTTATCTGACATTAGTTTGGCAGCCCCAGCTCTCTTTTGGTTGCATGGCATATATTTTTTCTTTCCTTTCACTTTCAACCTACTATGTTTTTAAATTTAAGTTGGGTTTCTTCTTCTAGATGGCATATTGTAGGGTCATGCTTATTTATTCATTCAGCCACTGTCTAGGTGCATAGCTTGTAACAAATGTTTCACATCAATGCAAAGAGTTGTGGAGGGGTGATGTATGAGACCCCTGTGTGATGTTATGTATGTTTATTTTGTAAGCTTGCAATCTTTACTATACATTTATTGTTTATGTGTGTTCATGTATGAATGATATACTTCAAAAAAATAAACATTTAAAAAAGCATAAAAGTACATTAAATCCATTATCTATAAAAAAGAAATAAGGGAGAGATTAAGACATTCCCAGATAAGTAAAAACTGAGGGAATTCATTACCACTAGACTTGCCCTACAGGCAATACTGAAGGGTGTTCTTCAAATTTAAGGAAAGGACGTTAGACAGTGGATAAAAGTGGCATGAAGAAATGAAAACCTCCGGTAAAGGTAATCATGAATGTAATTAAAACTGTCAGTACTATTGTATTGTATTTTTTGGTATGTCTCTCATTGAGATTTTCATATTGTCCATTCATTGTTTTCCTGATTAACTTTAGTTCTTTTCTGTATTTTCCTTCATCTCTTTGAACATATTGAAGATCATTTTTTAAGTTTGTGTCTCGTATGTTCACAGTCTGGACTTCTTTGTTGAAGTGTTCTGGATTTTATCCTTTTCCTTTAGATGGGTTATCATTTCCTGTTTCTTTGTTCTATAATCTTTTGTTGCCCATTGTACAGTTTAATATGATAAAATGATAACTATGGGATTTGGTTTCTGAGCTTTCTGTTTCTTGAATTTGTAACCAGTCAGTTATACGACAGAGATTTCCTTGAGTGCCAGAAGCTAGCAAAACCAAACACATCAATCCAAAATGCACCTTTTCACAGTCTTTGCAAATTGGCGTTCAGTGGGCTATTTCTCTCCTTCAGAGTTCAGCCCTCCTATCAAGGTCAGCCCAGGGCTAATGAACAGGACCTCCCTGACATTTCTGAGCCTGTATCTTGCTCTTAAATTGTAGTTGTTAGTGGCCCTAGGAGTTCCCCTGTTTACAGGAATTTGAATGCCCCATCTACTCCTGAGGAAACAGACCTTCTCCCTCTCTCAGATACTCCACCATAGGACTTAAGGCAGGTAAGCCTTTGCCCCAGGCTTTCTCTCTCAATTGTTTCTTACAGTGCATTTGCTGTCCCAAGAGGCTTTTGCCTAGATGGCAAATTATGGGCGGGAGGCAGAGCCAGAGAGGAGTTTCCCAAGTCAGTCTTTCCCATCCAGAAGGAGGCTAGGGGCCCAAGAAAGGGAGTACTGGATGGATCCACACTGCCAGGGAAGGGTGAAAGGGTGGGCCAGCAAGGGTGCCAGGAACTTCTCCTGTGGCTCCTTGGAGCTACACATACCTGATTCCACAGCTGCTCAGTAAATGCAGCCTTTTATCTCTTTTCTGTTATTTTAAATCCTCTGCTGCTTTTGTCCCAGTGGTTTGGAATAAGGGCCTCCCTCAGAGCCAGGTCACCAGTAAACTGAGGTAGCTGATCAAAAGTGGTGATTAGCAATCAGACTGCACAGCCCTGGAGTTTGGAAGACTAGGTCTTTATGTCCCACTTTGGTACCAGCAAGCTGTTCTGGGAGCCTGAGCCACAGTCCCCACTATGCAGTGGCTGTGGGATTGGAGATCATAGCCAATGCAGGGAGGGAGGTACTCACCAGTATTTACTGCAATCAACCAGTCTCTTCATCCTGCTCTTCCCTGGATGATAAACAATATTATACTAGACTCTGGAGATTCAAAATAGTAGATTCAGACCGTTCTGACTGTTACTATATGTTCTGTTAGAGGGACTGATTCCTGGAGCTTCCTACTCTGCCATCTCCCACAATCTCCTTTTTTTTTTTAACTGGAGGTTTTGATTCCTATTATTCAACCATTAATGTGAAAAAATATGAACAAAACTCCTAATACTTCTATCATGAAGAACAAGAACCACAAGAAGTGACATTGATTTAAAACTTGCTTCTTAAACCTACACTGTAACATTTATTTTCTCAATCTGTATACCCTGTGGGAGTAAGTTAATATTTGTTGCCTGATGCTCTGACTTGGATACATTCCATATGACAGAAAATACTCCTATATCTGACAGGGAAATTCCTGTTTATAGCCAGACAAATTCACCTTACTAATTCAATGATTTACTTATGCATATGGCATTGCTTCCCTCCCCTTCCTTCCCACAAGTGTCTTCAACCTGTCTAGTAGACAATGGAGCCTGTCTTAAAATCCCTGTAGCATCATTTTCCCATGAGGACTTTTATACTTAATCTCGATGCTGAGTAGTCTGATAATATGACCAGAAAGGGGCTTTGAGGACAAGGGCAAAAAAGAGAGGCTGTCAAGAGACATAGATTGCTTATGGACGTTTTGATGTCCAGCAGCCTGGCTTCAAATCTCCCTTTTCCCTCTTATTAGCTGTGTGACATTAAATGTTTTCTTTGTCTCTAAGTCTCAATTTTCTCATTTTCAAAATGAAGATAAGGACAGTACCTGCCTCATAGGGTTAGTGTGAGGGTTCAGGAAGATAAGGTACAGAAAAATATTATGTGTTAACATAATGCCTGGCACATAATAAGAGCTTAATAAATATTAGTCAGTATGATACAAACTCCTCCCACTGTCATTTATTGGTTATGCAACCTTGGCCAAGTCACTCAAGCACTCTAACCTGATTCTATATGCATAAATGAAGTAAACAGAATAGACTAGATGTTCTTTACATTATTTTTCAGCTTTAATTTTCTATGAATCAGAATTATTCATATTTTTAAAAAGTGTATGGCAGTTTGAGATTATCTATGAATCCCCAAAAGAGAGATTATGTTTGTAAACTAATCTTTTCCTCTCGGTGTGATACCCTTTGAATGCATTAGACTCAGCCGACATGTTTTGATTAAATTAGTGTTAAGATTAGGACTTTGATTCAACAACATCAGTAGGGTATAACTCAGGGTTGAGTCCCCTCTCCTGTGGTGGGCTGATTCACAGAAGAAGACACATGGAAGAGGAGAAAACTTGGTCATTTCTGTCCTGCCATGTGACAGAAAGGAGAAGGCTCAAACAGCTAAAGGCCAGGGGAGAAAGTGGAGTCATTTGCCTCAGAGTTTGCAGCTAAGCAGCTGGTAAAGCCTGGAAAGAAACGAGCCCTATGGCAGACTGATATCGGAAGCCCTGAGAGATGAGCCCTAGGCCAGCCAGCAGCTGAGATTGGAAGAACCTGGGCCCATGGATCTTTATGAGGAAGAAGGAAGGAGAGATCAGACAGAGATCACCTACCATCTTGCTTCAACATCTAGCAGCTGACTTTGGTGAGAAAGCAGCCTTGAGTTAGACTCTTTAGGGCCTTGTAACTATAAGCTTTTATCCCAAATAAATATCCTTTATAAAAGCCAATATATTTCTGGTACTTTGCATCAGCACCCCTTTGACTGATTAAAACACAGAAATAGTTAGTACTCACCAAATAATCCACACTTTCAGCATTACAATTAGGTTGGGACCTCATAGCCAGTCATGGCCAACAGGAATGTAAGTGTAAATGATGTGCTTCTTTGGGGTCAAGGCAGTTAAGAAACAGTGTTAGTTCTCCACAAAATTAGCTCTCCAAATGCTCTGACTCTCTAAAACATGAAACAAGAGGCAAATAATTTTGAAATGGAATTGTTGTAATGTAGAAGCAACCTATATCCTTGAGATGTAACTGAAGAACATTTGCCTGGCCTGTATTGAACTGTGACAAGGGCAAAAAATAATTCTTTAGTATGTTAAACTAATGAGATTTTGAGGAGAGACCTTTGATTCTTAAAGCAGCTGGCAATTACTCTGACTTTTATAGTATTAAAGTGGTTCGCCACTCCAAACGATAAATTTTTTAATTTAAATTATAAAATATAAAGAACACCATTGAAAGTAAAGGAAATGTAATTAAGATAACATGTGGTCTTAGGGGCATGTATGAAAAGGGTGGAAGAGGCCAAGAGCCAATGTTTTGCATTAACTAGTGGCTACCCTCTTTCCCACTAGCTTGGTTCCCATTAGCTTATTTTACTGTACACTAAGTAATCATGGCCCTGCCTCTGAGACCATGAAATTCCCATCTAATTTTTTACAACTCTTTACCATTTCTCCTGGTATGTCACTGGACACTGTAAACTTCTTGAAGCATAATTAATTTTCATTGTAATTACAGTAATTTTAATAAAAATATTTCACACCAGAAGTAAAATGGAAAGCCACTTCATATGTACATAAGCCACACACACAATATTTTGACTCCTCTAACTCACAAAATTGTTTTGAAGATCAGAGACTGAAAACTGTGAAGTTCTGTGCAATAGGATAAAATGGATGATATGGGGATGGGCTGAGAACTATTTTGCAAACTACCAGAACTCTGAAAGATTATAAATAGCTGATTTAGGCAGTCAATGTTTTTAAAAGGAAGAAAAATATAAAATCAAATGCAAAGCAAGTATGGTAAGTACTCTTCATAGAAATTTTAAAAAGGGGTACCTAATTTCACTCTACAGAGTATGTATCTTATTTCTCTGTTTTCTTTCTTTAAAAAATGTTACTGAGCTATATCAAGAAAAGAAAGCAAAACACCTTCTTCAAAATACTTGAAAATATAAGAAGAGTAAGAACTGTCTTTCTCAGCAGCTATATATTTACACATTTCTGGATAGTTTAGGGAAACTGTAATTCTTTGAGAGTTTAAACTCATATTTTCTTAACACAGAAATAAGATTGATAGGCATATATGGATGTCATTTTATTAGTAACAATTGGTATCAAATGAATATAAAAAACAAATACCAATGTTACAGCTTTCTATATCATTTTTCAGATGGATTTATCCAAGCCATTTAGGAGTTGGATGGAAAGTGAGAACAGAGACCACTGCAGGAAAACAAATGAGATAGATGACACTCTCAGAGTGTCACATAATCCAAACAAAACATCTCCTGGTTCCATTGGCTCTTGCCAAGTCTGAGCAAAGTGCTAAGAATAAATACAGCACAAAATCAGAAAGACGTCTGTTTGGCTTTCTGTTTGTGATTTTTCAAGTGGATATGTGATTGAACTGTGACTTGATCTCCATCAACTGCCTGGAAACCACCAGTTTGTTGACGTCAAAGTGCAAGTAGGGAATGCTGTAAAAGAAGAAGTCCCTCATAAGATAAAGGGCAACAGTAAACAGAGTGACCTGGAGAAAATGAGGCTTGGGGCAATGAATCAGGTCACTGAGTCATAAATATCACTTACTACACCACAGGGATGACTTGCTTGGACACAGGGATAATGGGTCTTCCTGAAAGGGAATGACATGAGAATTCAGTAAATGGTGCAAAGATGTACTGAATAATTCCTCATATTACAAGAAAAAAGACCTAAGTATTCCTTTAGCCTTTGAGCTAGGTACTTTGTGGACTCTACAGGAGACTTAATTCTCCTAAGACTTGGCTAAGATTCAGCCATTTTATCTATTATTCAAGATATATATTGATCATATAATAATAGAAAAAAGACAAAAATCTATTTTAATAGTTGCCAGTGATTCTGGATTTGATGTAACTAACTTCCCAAAGGATTCCACAACTTTAATAAACTGAGGACTGGTTTTATTCTTAGCAATCAATGAGTGGTCACTACTAATAGAGATAGAGAGTACAGAAATAGGAATGAGAACAGGGAAGTGTAAGACCTGGAGAATGGACGGAGAGGGAAATAAATCAGGGGACAGAGAGTGCTAGGACCATGGATGCCTGCATTTCAATTATTTGGTCTTCTGCTGACCACAGATTCCTTGAGTGGAGGAGGAAAGATTTGTCAGCAAAATGGGCATACCTCTCCCTGCCACCCACACACATATCTGAAGAATATTTAAAATGTATCTCAGTCCCATCTGTTACAACTTAATCTTTTCAAGCCAGAGAGATTCTTGATCTAGCCTAAGAACCCAAATCTGTACAATATCAAATTTGATCATATTATTTAAGACCTTGATGTGAAAAAAAAGAGGATGATTGGATGGATCTCAGTGATGGTCTTACTTTACTCAACGTATTTATAATTTCTTTGCTCCCCATTTCTTCTTGAGTCCATACTTGTCTTCCAGGTTTAATTTCCTTCTTGCTAACTTATACCACTTAATAGTTCTTAAGATAGAGATCTGTGAGCAGTAAAACTCTCTCACTTTTTAGATGCCTGAAATTACTTTAACTTTTCAATGTTAGGAAGCTGGATATAGAATTTTAGGGAGGAGTTCATTTTCCCTCAGCAATTTAAAGATACATTATTATTTTATAGAATCCATGTTACTGAATGCAACTGTTTTGTTAGTCTAAATATCACACCTTTTTAAGTAATATGATTTTTCTATCTATTAAATAAGGTTTTCTTTTTGCCTTTTATATGATTTCAATATGACTTCTTTCAGTCTGGGAATTGTGATTGGTCTTATATTATGGGACTTATTTAACCATAATCCCACTCAATATTTCTTTTCCCAATTATTTACATTTTCTCTTCTTAGAACTCAAACAGACATGTGATAGATCTTTTTCCAAACTATATTTCTCATTTTTACTCTCTATCTCTTGATGTCTTTGTGCTGCATTGAGTGACTTCCTTGAGTCTACTTTCCAATTCAATAATTCTCTTTTTGACAAGTGTAGTCCACTGTTAACCCAACTATTGAGGTTTTTGGCATATTCACAGAGTTCTACAAGGATTACCACAATCAATTTTAGAACTTTTTCATCACTCTAAAATAAACCATATATTCTTTAGCTCTCACATCCAGTCTCCATTAGCCCTAGGCAACCAGTAATCCACTTTCTGTCTCTATATAGATTTACCTATTCTAGGAATTTCATATAAATGGAATCATTCAATTTGTGGTATTTTTGTGACTGGCTTCTATAACTGAGCATGTTTTCAAAGTCCATCTATGTTATATCATATATCAGTATATCATCCCTTTTTATTGCTGAATAATAACCATTGTATGGATATACCACATTTTATTTATTGATTCATGAGTTGATGGACATGTGGGTTATTTCCACTCTTTGGTTATTTAGCGTAATGCTGCAATGAACATTTGTATACAAGCTTTCATGGGACATATTTTCTTATTACTCTCCATTTATTCCTGTGGATTTGAGTTACCATCAGGTGTCATTTTCTTGGTCCAATACAGCTTTGTTCCCACCTGCCTCCTTAGTGCTAAGTTAGGCAAATATTTTAGATTTCTATCTGCTATAAGCACAGTAATATAATTATAGAAATACTGTCTTATCCAATTGCTTTTTAAATCAGTTAAAAGAAGAAACAAGAAATACACATTTATTCTGTCCTTTACATAATTAATTTTCCAGTGTTTTGGTTTTTTTTTCTTTTTTGTGTGTAGATTGATGTTATGGTCTGAGGTTATTTGCCTTCAGCTTGAAAATTTTCCTTCAGTATTTCATGTAATAGGGTAGACTAGCAATGATATAATGATATAGACTGTTCTATATGATATAGACTATTTCATGATATAATGCTATCTAAGAGAATGTATAAGGTACTGTGTCAGATAGTCTTTATACATTATCCCATTTCATCTCATAAGGCAGATATTATATATTATCTTCACTTTACAGAAGAACAAACAAAGGCATGGTAACTTTAAATAGTGTTCCCAAGAGAACACAGCCAGTAGTGATGGAGCAGAGACTCCAAACAAAATCTGACTCCCAAGTTAATGATCTTAAACACATCTTACTGTTTTTGAAGATTTTTCCTCTTGAAATCTCAACACATTACAGAGGCAGCAGATACCCTGATCTTGTAATCAGCATCTTAAGTACATTCTTAAAGAATAAGACCAAGGATGAGACTTCAATGATAAACATGTGACTTTGTAAAAGTAGCCATGCATAAGCACCATTATCCTACACTGACCTTTATAATAAACTACAGACCAAACATTGAATGCAACTTAGTATATTTCTTAATAATACATAACCTTTTCTCTCTCCAGTCCTTTTCATCTTTTCAATTTTTTTTTTTTTTTTTTAAGAAAGAATCTTTAGCTCCCTGTTACCTCTTTACTTTGGTGTTTAAGACCTAGGGTTAATATGATCTCTCAGCACTAAGACATTCTTTGGAGCAAAGCCATAGGGTCTTTCATTCTCAATAAACATAATAAGAAAAGTTTTATTTAACAACAGAAAGATATCTATCTATGTCTTTTTTTCTAGCACCCCAGTTGTAAGATCTCTTGGTTTTCTTTTTCTCTCTCCACTGAAGGAACAAAGAGAGGTTATAGCTCTACAGTTACAGAATTCCTCATATGATTTCAGACCCACTTTATACATCTTTGTCTTCCTCTTTCCATGGACAACTACAAATCTTTTTATCTTTCTATCCCCAATGTTTAGCACACAAAATATAAAAGATGTTCAAAATACAGTTAGGGGGAAGAGTATTGTGGGAAGGTGGTGGAGTAGGGAGCTCCAGGACTCAGTCCTTCCACCCAAACAACTATTAAACAGACACGACCTCTCTGAAACAACTATTCTGAATCCCCGGAGGCCAGAAAAACACTGTACAGTGTCCAGGAAAGGGCAGGATAAAGAGGCTGATAACTTATGGTAAAGAGTAGCAAATTGCTTTCTCTATTCCTGGCGCCTACACCAACTCTTGTACAGGCCACCATGGGGTCCAGCTCCTGGTTAGCTTGATGGGGATAGAAAAGGACATTAAATCCTTTTCCTCCAAAATAGAGGTGGACATGGCTAATAACAGTTCACAGCTTTTAAAAAAGATGCATGTTTGATAAGTTGTTAGTTAATAAAACAATCATGTATACCAGACAGGATTCCCATACATCACCCCACCATCAACCCCTTACATCACTGTGACACATTTTTTACAAATGATGAAAGAACATCATCAAAATATTATTGCTATCTATAGTCCATACCTTATATTAGGTGTATTTTTCTCACAAACCATGCTATTATTCTATTATTAACTTCATGTATTAGTATTTATATTTTTTATAGTTCATGAGACAGCATTCTCATATTTATACTGTTAACCATAGTCCATCATTCACCATGGGTTTGGCTATATTATATGGTCCTCATCTTTGTACAATCCATCCAAAGTGTATACTCAGTGGCTCTCAGTTTCATCACAGAGTTGTGCTGTCATCAGCTGAGTCCATTTCAGAATGTTTTCATTAATCCAAAAGGAAAAATCCTGTACCCCTTTAATACTCCCTAATGTTGTCCCTTAGCTTAATATAGCACCTTCTTTGCCAATATTGTAAAAATATTACAATATTACTGTTAACTATATAGTCTATGTGTTACATTAGTTATATTTTCCCCATGTATCTCCATATTCTAAACACATTGTAATAGAGGAACATTCTTGTATGATTAACTACAATCAGCAGTATCCACCATGGACGCCACTAGGTTACACAGTCCCTAAATCATCCTCTATCTTTCTTTCAGTTGACATTAACATCCTAGACTAATCCTTTCAGCCACAATCACATTTGTAAATCAGCAGTGCTGATTATCCTCTCTCTAATGTGTTACCATCAACTCCAACCATTTCCCCACATTCACAACCTTCCTTATTAAACATTCTACATACATTCAACATTACCTCCCCCTTCTCAACCCACATTCCATCTCTGAGTAACCTATACCCTACAGTTTAACTCCATGAGCTTACTTTCGTATTTAATTCATAAAAGTGAGGCCATACAATATTTGTCATTTTTTCCCCTTTTTAAATTATCTTTTAACTTTAAGATACATAAATCACACAAAATATTACATTAAAAAATATAAGAGGTTCCCAAATACCCCACTCCTCCACCCCCCACTCCTCCCTCATTGACAACTTCTTTCATTAATGTGGTACATTCATTGCATTTGATGAGTACATTTGGAGCATTGCTACACAGCATGGATTACAGTTTTGCATCTGGCTTACTTCAGTCAATATAATGTCCTCAAGGTTCTACCATGTTATTATATATATCCCAAATTCATTTCTTTTTACAACTGAATAGTATTCCATTTTATGCATATCCCAAATTTTGTTTGTCCATTCATTGGTTGATGGACACTTGGGTTGGTTCCATCTTTTACCAATTGTGAATAATGCTATGAATATCAGTATGCAAATGTCTGTTTGCCTCCTTGCCTTCAATTCTTCTGAATTTATTCCTAGTAGTGGGATTGTCAGATCATTTGGCAGTTCTACATTTAGCTTCCTGAGGAACCGCCAAACTGTCTTCCAGGGAAGCTGTACCATTTTACATCCCATCAGCAATGAAGGAGTGTTCCCATTTCTTGACATCCTATCCAACACTTGTAGTTTTTTAAATAATAGCCATTCTATAATGTATGAAATGGTATTTCATTGCGATTTTGGTTTTAATTTCTCTAATAGTTAGTGCTGTGAGCTTCTTTCCATGTGCTTTTTAGCCATTTGTATTATTTTGCCTTTGGAAAAATTTCTGTTCAAGTTTTTTGCTCATTTTTTAATTGGGCTGCTTGTCTTTTTATCATTGAGTTGCATGATCTTTTTATATAACACGGATATCAGACTCTTATCAGATATGTGGTTTCTGAAAATTTTCTCCAAATGAATAGGCAGGCTTCTCACCTTCTTAACAAAGTAGTTTGAAGTATAGAAGTATTTCATTTTGAGGAAGTCCTATTTATCTATTTTTTCTTTCATTATTCATGCTTTGGGAGGAAGGTTTAAGAAGCCACCATTTATCACAAGATCTTGAAGATATTTCCTTACATTTTCTTCTAGGATTTTTATGGTTCTAGCTTTTATATTTAGGTCCTCGATCCTTTTTTAGTTTATTTTTTATACATTATGCGTTAGGGGACCTGCTTCTTTCTTTTAGCTTGGATATCCTGTTCTCCCAGCATCATTTATTGAATAGACTATTCCAACCCAGGTGTTAGGTTGGATAGCCTTGTCAAAAGTCACTTGGCTGTAGATGTGAGAGTCTATTTCTGAAATCTTTTTTTTTTTTTTTGAAGGCTTCAACATCTTTATTTATTTTTTTGTTCTTTTGTTTTTTTTTTATTTTTTTTATTTTTTTTATTGACTTTGTAATAATATTACATTAAAAATATATATGTGAGGTCCCATTCAACCCCACCCCCCACCCCCCCTCTCCCCCCCCCAACAACACTCGTTCCCATCATCATGACACATCCATTGGATTTGGTAAGTACATCTTGATTTGATTCCATTGGTCAATGTCTATGTTTGTGCCAGTATGCTTTAAAGTCAGGAAGTGAGAGTCCTCCAAATTCTTTCTTCTTTTTAAATATATTTTTGGCTATTTGGGGTTCCTTACCCTTCCAAATAAATTTGATAATTGGCTTTTCCCTTTCTGTAAAAAAGACTTTTGGAATTTTGATTGCAATTTCATTGAGTCTGTAAATTAGTTTAGATAGAATTGACATCTTAATGATATTTGGTCTTCCAGTCCATGATCATGGACATTCTTCATTTATCTAGGTCTTCTATGAATTTTTTTTTTGCAATGTTTTGTAGTTTCCTGAATACAGGTCCTTTATGTCCATGGTTAAGCTTATTCCTAAATATTTGATTATTTTAGTCACTATTGTAATTGGAATTTTGTTTCTGGCTTCCTCCTCAGATTGCTCGTTTAGTAGTATACTATTGATTTTTTTGTGTGTGTCAATCTTGCATTCCACCACTTTGCTAAACTCATCTAGTAGTTCTAGGATCTTTGTTGTAAATTTCTTGGGATTTTCTAGGTATGGGAGCATATCATCAGCAAAGAGTGAATGTTTTACTTCTTCCTTTCCTATTTGAGTGCCTTTTATTTCTTCATCTTGCCTAATTGCTCTAGCTATAACTTCTAGCACAATATTGAATAACAGTAGGGACATGGACATTGCTGTCTTGTTTCTGATCTCAGTAGGAAAGCTTTCAGTTTTCCACCATTGAGTACAATGTTAGCTGTGGGGTTTTCATATATGCAATTAACCATAATAAGAAAATTTCCTTCCTTTGAAGGGTTTATGTCAGTTAAGGATGCTGTATTTGTCAAATGCCTTTTCCAGTCAAGATGATCATGTGATTTTTCTTCTTCAATTTATTAATGTGGTGTATGACAGTAATTGATTTTCTTACGTTGAACCACCCTTGCATATCTGGGATAAAACCCATGTGATTGTGGTGTATAATTCTTTTAATGTGTTTTTGGATTTATTAACAAACATTTGTTGGCAATTTTTGCATCTATATTCATTAATTAGAGAAATTGGTCTGTAATTTTCTTTTTTCATAGTATCTTAGTCTTGCTTTGGTATTAGGGTATTGTGAGCTTCATAAAATGAGTTTGGCAGCATTCCATCCTGTTTGATTTTGGGGAAAAATTTGAGCAAGTTTGGTATTCGATCTTCTTTGAATGATTGTTAGAATTCACCTGCGATGACATTTGGTCCTGGGCATTTCATTATTGGGATGTTCTTGATGACTGTTTCAATCTCATTACTTTTGATTGGTTTGTTGAGGTCTTCTATTTCTTCTAGGGTCAGTTTAGGTCATTTGTTTCTAGGAATTTGTCCATTTCATCTATGTTGCCTAATTTGTTGGCATACCCTGTTCACAGAGTCCTCTTAAGGCCTCTTTTACTTCTGCAGGGTTACGTACGTCCCCCCTCTCATTTCTGACTTTATTTATTTGCAAATTCTTTTTTCTTTGTCAATTTTTGTAAGCATTTGTTGATTTTGTTGATGTTCTCAAAGAACCAACTTCTCATTTTGTTGCTTCTCTTTCTTGTCTTGTTGTTGTTGTGCATTTATCTCTCCTCTAACCTTTGTTATTTCTTTCCTTCGGCTTGCTTGGGGATTAGTTTGAAGCTCTTTTTCTAGGTCCTCCAAGTGTGCAATTAGGTCTTAGATTTTGGCTCTTTCTTCTTTTTTAATGTAAGCACAGAGGGCTATAAATTCCCCTCTCAGCACTGCCTTTGCTGTATCCTATAGGTTTTGATATGTTGTTGTCTCATTTTCATTTGTCTTGAGATATTTGCTGATTTTCTTGCAATTTCTTCTTTGACTCACTGATTATTTAAGAGTTGCAGTTTAACCTCCATATATTTGTGAATTTTCCCAATCCAAACTACTGATTTCAAGCTTTATTCCATTATGACCTGAAAAAATATTTTGTATAATTTCCATCATTTTAAATTTATTGAGACCTGCCTTGTGGCCCATAATGTGGTCTAACCTGGAGAAAGACCCATAAGCAATTCAGAAGAATGCAAACTCTGCTATTTTGGGATGTAATGCTCTATAGTTACCTGTTGTGTCTAGTTCCTTTATCCTATTTTTCAAGTTCTCTGTTTCTTTATTTATCCTCTATCCAGATGTTCTATCCAATTTTGAGAGTGGTATATTAAAGTCCATAACTATTATTGTAGAGATATCTATTTCTTCCTTCAGTTTTGTGCATGTTTGTCTTGTGTGTTTTGGGGGCTTAGGTGCATAAATATTTATGACTATTATTTCTTCTTGGTGATTTGATCCTTCTATTAATATATAATGATCTTCTTCATCTCTTATAAGAGTTTTGCATTTAAAATTGATTTTATCCAATATTAGTATCACTTCTCCAGATCTTTTCTGGTTACTATTTGCATGGAATATCTTTTTCCAACCTTGCACTTTCAGCCTGACTGTGTCCTTGCATCTAAGGTGAGTCTCTTGCAGACAGCATATAGATGGCTCAAATTTTTTTATTCGTTCTGTCAGACTATGTCTTTTGATTAGTGTTAAATCCATTAATATTCAATATTATTATTGTAAAGGCATTACTTACTTCATCCATTTTTATCCTTTGGCTTTATGTTTTCTTATTATTGTCTGTCTTTTTAGTGTTTAAGTTATCCTTACTTATATTCTTCACTTCTACACTCTCTTCCAAGTCTCTTGCCCTTGTCTTTTCCTTCCAGGCTGTCTTTTCCTTTTCTCCTTAGTATCTCTTGTAAATCCAGAATTTTGGTAGCAAACTCTCTCAGTTTTTATTTGTCTATGAATATTTTAAACTTCCCCTCATTTTTGAAGAATTGTTTTGTGGGATACAGAATTCTTGGCTGTAATTCTGTTAATCTCTTTAAGAACCTTAAATACATATACTGTTGCCTTCATACCTCCATAGTTTCTGATGAGACATAGGCTCTTAGTCTTACTGAGCTTCCCTCATATGTAATGCAGTGCTTCTCGCTTGCTGCTTTCAGAATCTTCTCTTTATTGCTGGCATTTGACATTCTCTATAGTAGGTGCCTTGGAGTAGGTCTATTCAGATTTATTCTCTTTGGAGTATATTGTCCTTCTTGGATTTTGATATTTATGTCTTTCATAGGGGTTGGAAAGCTTTTGATCATTATATTTTGCTGAAAGGGAAATTTTAGCTTTAAATGCTTAAATTGTAAAAGAGGAAAGATTTAAAATCAAAGACCTAATCTCAAAACTGGAAGAACTAGAAAAAGATGAGCCAACTAAACACAAAGTGAGCATAAGGAAGGGAATAACAAAGGTTAGAGCAAAGATAAATGAAGCAGAAAACAAGAAAACAAAGGAGAAAAGTCAACAAAACCCAAAATTGGTTCTTTGAAAGACCAATATAATTGACAAAACTTTAGCTACCCTGACAAAGAAAAAAAGAGAGAGGATATAATGAAAATCAGAAATTAAAAGGGAGGCATTACTGAAAGCCCACTGAAATAAAAAGAACTATAAGAGGATACTATGAAAAACTGTAAGCCAATAAATTAGATAACCTAGATGAAATGGAAAAATTTTAGAAACATGAACTACCTACATTGACTCAAGAAAAAATATAAGATCTCAGCAAACCAATTTACTAGGAAAGAGATTGAATCAGTAATCAAAAACCTCCCAACAAAGAAAAGCCCCAGAAACCCATGGCTTCACAGGGAAATTCTACCAAACATTCCAAGAAGACTTAACTCCAATTCTGCTGAAACTCTTTCATTCTAAAAAAAGTGAAGAGTAGATAACAAGCCCTAATTCATCCTATGAAGTCAACATCAACCTCATACCAAAGCCTGACAAAGACACCATAAGAAAAGAAAACTACAGACCAATATCATTTATGAATATAGATGCAAAAATCATCAATAAAATATTAGCAAACAAAATCTAACAGAGTATTAAAAGATTTATACAGTGTGATCAAGTGGGATTTATCCCTGGTATGCAAGGTTGGTTCAACATAAGAAAATCAATTGATGTAATACACTACTTTAATAGAATGAAGGGAAAAAAAACACACAATCATCTCAATTAGTGCAGAAAAGGCATTTGACAAAATCTAGCACCTATTCTTGAGAAAAGCACTTAAAACACTAGGAATAGACGAAACTTCTTCAACATGGTAAGGGAAATCTATGATAAGTCCAAAGCTAACATTCCACTTAAAGATGAAAACCTGAATGCTTTCCCTCTAATATCAGGAATGAGACAAGGATGTCCACTGTCACCACTGTTTTTCCACATGATCCTAGAAATTCTTGCCAGAGTAATTTGGACAGAAAAGAAATAAAAGGCTTTCAAATTGGTAAGGAAGAGGTAAAACATTCCTTATTTGCAGAAGTTATTATCCTGTATACAGAAAATTCTGAAAAAATATATAACAAAACTACAAGTACTAATAAATGAATTCAACAAAATAGCAGGGTACAAAATCAACACACAAAAATCAGTAGTGTTTCTATACACACAATGAATAAGTGGAAGAAGAAATCAAGAAAAAAATTCATTCACATTAGGAACTGTATTAGTCAGGGTTCTCTAGGGAAACAGAATAAACAAGAGATATCGGTCACTAGTATACAATTTTTTAAGTGTTTTTCACGTGACTATGGGGATGCACAAGTCCAGGTTCCATAGGAAGGCTGCAACCTGGGGCTCCAATGAAAGTTCAGTGAAGGTTCTTGACGAGTTCTGGGAGACAGTGGCTGTCCAAAGACGAGCTGGGAAATTCTCACTCAATGTTGGAATCACTTCCCCTTTTTAGGCATTCAACTGACTGGATAAAGCATCACTCATTGTTGATGGCAATCTCCCTGATTGCTATAATTGTAATCAGCTATCTATGATTTACCACTGCAGTAAAGTCATTGGTGACCAAAGTTCATAAATGCCCTTGTATAGCAGTTAGCCCAGTGCTTGCTTGACCAAATAACTGGGTACAATTACCTAGCCGAGTTGACACAATAGCCTAACCAACACAGGAACTAAACTAATTAAATATCTAGGAATAAAACTAATTGCAGATGTAAAGAACTTGTATACAGGAAACTACAAAACACTGCTAAATAGAAATCAAAGAACAACTAAATAAATGGAAGAACATTCCATGTGCATAGATTAGAAGACTAAATATTGTTAAGCTGTCAATCCTACCCAAAGCAATTTATAGTTTCAATGAAATCCAAATCAAACTTCCAAATCTTCTTTATTAAAATAGAAAAGCCAATCATCAAATTTTTAGGGAAAGGTCAGGGACCCTAAATAGCTAATGCCATTTTGAAAAAGAAGAATGAAATTAGAGGACTCACACTTACAGAGCTTAAAACTTATGACAAAGCCACAGTAATCAAAACAGCATGGTACTGGCACAAGGACAGACATACAGACCAATAGAATACATTTGAGAGCTCAGAAATTAACTCTCACATTTAGGGCCAACTGATTTTTTTTACCAGAGGGCAAAGACCACTCAGTTGAGAAAGAATAGCCTCTTCAACAAATGGTGCTGGGAAGACTGGATCTCCACTTGCCAAAATGAAGGAGGAACCCTACCTCACACCATACAATCAACTCACACCAAAAATCAACTCAAAATGAATCAAGGAACCAGAACTAAATATAAGAACCAGAATTATAAAACACCTAGAAGAAAACATCGGGAAACATCTTCAGGACTTAGTATCAGGCAATGGTTTCTTAGACTTCACACCTAAAGCATAAACAACAAAAGAAAAAATAGTTGAATGAGACATCATCAATATTTTGCACATCAAACAGTTTTATCATGAAAGCAAAAGGACAACCTACACAATGGGAGAAAATGTTTTGAAACCAGACATCTGATAAGGGTTTAATATCCAGAATATATAAATAATTCCTACAACTCAATAACAAAAAGACAAATATCCAAATTTAAAAATGGGCAGAAGATTTGAATAGACATTTCTTCAAAGATATATAAATAGCCAAAAAAGCACATGAAAAGATGCTCAGCCTCATTAGTCATTAGGAAGTTGCAAATTAAATTAAACCTCTGTAGGATATCATTTTACACCCATTAAGATGGATCCTGTTTTAAAAAGTGGAAAATAACAAGTGTTGGAGAGAAGGTGCAGAAATAGGGACATTTGTTCATTGCTGTTGACAATGTAAAATGGTGCAGCTGCTGAGGAAGACAGTTTGGTGATTCAAACACTGGAATTAGCTTTCTGAGGAAAGCTAATAGAAGTACCATATGACCTGGCAATCCTACTACTCAGTATATACTCAAAAGAATTGAAAGTAAGGATTCAAACAGATATTTGCACAGTGATGTTCACAGCAGCATTATTCACAATTGCCAAAAGATGGAAGGAACCCAGGTGTCCATCAACTAATGAACTGATAAATAAAATGTGGTATATACAAACAATGGGATATTATGCAGCCATAAAAAGGAATAAGTCCTAGTACATGTGAGTACATGGATCAACCTTGAATATATTATATTGACTGCAATAAGCCAGACATAAAAAGTGAAAATATTGTATGATCTTACTGATTTGAAACAATTAGAATAAGCAAACCCATAGAGTCAGAATCTAGAATCTAGGATACCAGGGAATGGAATGGAGAGAGAGAATGGGAAGCTAAGGACTAAGATATACAGGATTCCAATTTGGAATGATGGAAACGTTTTGATAATGGATGGTGGTGAAAGCAGCACAACACTGTGAATGCAATTAACAGTACAGAAATATATATCTGAATGATTTAAAAGGGTAATGTTAGATTGTATAATATATATGGTAACAGAATAAACATATTTTAAAAATCCATGGAACTACACTACACAAACAGTGAATCCTAAGTTAAACCATGGACTTTAGTTAATAGTACAATTATAAAAATGTGTTGTCATAAGTTTTAACAAATGTTCCACACCAATGCAAGGTGTTAGTGGTGTATAGGAATCCTGTATTTTATGCATGAATTGATCTGTAAACAAACAACTTCTCTAATAAGAAAAATTATATAGTAAGGAAGAAGGAAATAAAAATACTTACTAATTGAGCACCAACCATAAATTAGACACACTCCCAGGCACTTCATATATATTATTTCATATCTTCACATCAATTATATAAGGAGGATTATTTCAAATTTACACTGAAAAATCTGAGTCTCAACCAGGTTTTGTGACTTGCCCAAGTGCATACATCTAATATGATTATTAGGTGGAGTTTGAACCCCAACCTAGCTGTCTCTAAAATCTGTGTTACTTCACCTTCAGCATTTCTATAGCTCCATACAAGTATGAAAGTTCTTTGATTTTTGTTGTTGTTGTTGTTCAGTCAAAAATCTCTCCCACCTTCTGTATTACTTATATACTGCAGGATAATGAATTACCCCCAAATGAAGCAATTTGAAACAAAACACATTTGATTTTCTCACAATTTCTGTCATTCAGGAATCCAGATATGGCTTACCTGGATCATCTCTTTCAAGCACAAGGTGTTTGCCAGGGTTGGGGTTATTACCTGAATGTATAACTGGAGAAAAGATCTTCCTCCAAGCTCACATGGTTATTTACAGAATTCAATTTCTCAAGTGCGGCGGCTTGCTCGGTCGGTAGAGGTGGGGTCTGGCTGTGGACGAGGGGTCGGTCCAGCTCTGGACGAGGGGTCGGTCCCGCTCGGGACGAGGGGTCGGTCCCACTTGGGACGAGGGGTCGGTCCGGCAGCAGACGAGGGATCGGTCTCACAGGGGTTGCACGGTTCGGCTGACGGGGCCGCCCGGCAAAGCCGGTGACGAAGGGGTCGCCCGGAGAAGCAGGCGACGAACTGGGGACAAAGGAGGCCAGGCCCTTGTCGGGGGCTCTCAGGACTGGAGGGCGCACGGCAGAAGAACTACCGTGGAGACAAGGTAAACACGCAAGTCCACTTTACTGAGGGAGAGGCAACAGTTATATAGGGGCTGGGGAAGGCTGATTGGTCGAAGCCACGCCCTGTTCTGATTGGCTGCCGGCAAAAGGTCAGTGGGCGGTACTGGACGGGGGAGGGGTGGTGGTTAGGGATTGGCTGTCGCTGTTGCTGGGGGAAGGGGCAGGGTTTAGGGATTGGTGGCTGCTGTTGCTGGGGTGGAGGGCAGACTTGAGTTTCCCGCCCACGCCTGGCTGTTGCTGCTGTAGGGGGGAGGGAAAAGGGCAGACTGGATTTTTCCGCCCACGCCTGGCTGTTGCTGCTGTCGGGGGAGGGGAAAAGGGCAGACTGGAATTTTCCGCCCTGCGCCTACGCAGGGAGAAAGAAGAAGAAGGGTGCCGCCCCACAGGCATCGTGTGGCGCCATCCGGGAGGAGGGGCGGCCGCGGAAGCATGGCTGCCGAGAAGGGGAGCCCCGAGGGCACTCTGCGCCCATGCCGAGCTCCCTTCAGGGGTGGCGGTGAGTCCGACCAGCCACCCTATTATGGGGGCAGCGGCTTGGCCTGCCGTGGCTGCTCCCCCGCCAGGCCAGCAAACCACACTTCAGCCCGAGGGGTGACTGCACTCAAGGCTTCTGGACTGAAGGATTCAATTTCTAGCTGGCTATTAGTTGGAGGGAACTCTCAGTACCTTGTCATGTGGGCCTCTCAGAAATGAAGCTTACTTCATCAAAGTGTGCAGGCAAAGAAGGCAAAAAAGGGAGTCTGCAAAGAAGAAGGAAGTTACAATCTCTTGTAATAATCACAGAACTGATACCCCATTATCACTGCTGAATTGTATTGGTCAGAGCAGGTTGCTAGGATGAATAGGTCTCTCAGGGGGAAAGGATTACACAATATTTGAACACCAGGAGGTGGGATCATACAAGGCTTTTTAGAGTCTGCCTGCCAGGCCTTCTATTTAATTCCATTAAAAAACTTCATAAAACCCCTAAATATCTTCCATCTTCTTAACAGTCCCTTATTAGCCAACACTGGAATGTTTTTGGTGTTACATTTTAAAAAGAGCGATAAAAACATCAGACCCTTTGAGGCAAAGAATCTATCCTAAAGAAGTAGTCTCAGTGAGTATCAATCAAAGATTAGTCTAAAAGGATGTTCATCACCATATTGTTTATAATAATTTCAAAAGAACAACTTTCCAAATGAGCATGATGTTTTCTTCCCAATTAAAATTGCTATGTTTTTTCTTGTTTATGCAAATAATACACGGTGCTGGGGGCAGATCAGGAGAAGAAATTCAAGTGTCTTGCAAATCAGCTACCTCAGGGCATTCAACTGCAATTTCATCTGGTGAAACAGGATTAATCTCCTCAGATAGGAGTGAAAGCCCTTCCTCAGGGTAGGAGGTTACACGTTCATGAGGTACAGCAGGGTTCATCTCTTGAGGTGGAGGTAAGGTGGCAGTTCCACAGAGCAGACTGGAGGTTGGAAGGCTGGTTACTCAAGGTAGACTGGAGGTCAGGGGGGTGGTTCCTCAAGGTAGACTGAAGGTCAGGGGGCTGGTTACTCAGAGCAGACCATATATTTAAGCTTCATTTGGCAAAGATCAGAAGAACCTAGCATTTTAATTCCCCACTGCCATCATTATCAACACGAATGTCCCCATTCCAAATTTCAAGATCCCATTCCTTTCCAATCAATGCCCTCAGTTTAACAGCAGACATCCTGCAGGTTTTGGAATTTAGTTTATGCTATATTTCAGCCACTCACACAAGGAAACTCTGGGTCTGGTTGTCAGAAATCTTAAGCCTACCGCTACATAAAATAAGAGTTTTTTGCAGGGAACACACAGAAACTTTCACATCTTTTATGCAGTGCTTAAGTTGGGAAATTGAAGCCTTGTGCTCATCCCTTTCTTTTACGGCTGTATCCAGCATTTTTAGGAATACTTAGGAATAACCACCCAACATCATTATACCTTGTATGCCATAAAACTCTCTTAATGTTTCAAAAACATTTTCACCCAGAACCTTGCCTCTTACAAGCATTTAAGTAGCCAAATCCAGTGGTGATGTTTGGCCTATCCCTATTTTCAACTCATACCATGGACTATGAGTGTTTGTTAGAAAGAGGGTCATTAGAGGCGAGGCAAGATGGCGTCTGAGTGAGTGCACCTTACGTCTCTCCTGCGAAGAGGCCGCCGAGTGGGGTTGGATTCTTGCTGGAGTGGGCTGTCTCGGGAGCTTGCAGGATGGAGGGTGTGTGGACATCGATGTGGAGAGAGAGTGGCGGAGGTGGTGCTTGCTAAAGGTAGAATTGCGGCTTACAAGTGCAGAGGTTGGAAGCTGGGGACTGATTGGACCCTTCCCCCTGGGGCTGGTGGCCGCAGTGTTTCCTGAGATCTGTCAGTTGTGCAGTGGCGTTCCTGGGCCCCGTGGTCCCCAGATGCGTGGTCCCCAGGTCCATGTCCCCTGAGTCCCTGTACCCCGTGTTCCATGGACCTACATGCCCTGGGTCTGCAGAGTCCCAAACTTCCCTTTTCCAAGTTCAGTGCTCCCGGAGGTCCAGGATTGCCCTAGCCCTCTGGTTTTGGACTGACTCCGTGGGTGGGAGGGATTCAGTTGGGGGTGCAGTAGGGGCGCCTGGCTAGTGTGGGTTCGATTTTCTGGTGTCCCGCCCCCGTCAGTTTTTCTTTCCTTTTTTTCTGTTTTTGCACTTGGAGGAGCATACCGGCTGGCTTGGGGAGAGTCTGGGAAGAAAGGAGAGGCGAATCTGCTGAGAAAACTCAATTCACCTAAATACCCTGGAATAGGAGAAGGTGGAGTCAGAAAATCAACTAGACCTCTCATAGCACACCTAAAGGAGAGGGACTGTAGGAGGTGCTTTCCAAGCCTCCAATAGCATACTTGGGGTTCCTGGTGAGGTGTGGGTGCTCTCTCTCTGGAAGTTAAGAGCTTTTGTTTTCTGCGTGGAGCTGATTCAACAAGGAGCCACTTAAATCTCCTACCAGACCTCTCAGGCAGCTTTCCTGCTGCCTGGCAGAGAGGGAAGTGAGGAAGGGAGAAAAGGGGAACATCAGATCCCTAAGCGTTTTATTTAACTACAAACAGGATTCCTTGCTTGAAACTTTCCCTAGTATTTTGTTGGTTTTTCCTTGTTTTTCCTTCCTCTTTATCCCCCCCAGGCCCTTTTTTCTTTCTTTTTTCTTTCTCTTTTTCCTGCTTACTTCCCCACTCCCTTTTGTCCCTTTTTTAAATCTTTCTTTCTTTCTCTGCTTTCTTATTCTTCTTACATTAGGTGCTGTAGGGAGAGCTTCACATTTGCGGTATTTCCTCATCCTCCATTTATTCTTTTCTGTGTGTATTGATTTTGGCCACCAACACTATTCCCTTTCCTCTACATCATTCTATCCTCCATCATTGATCATTTCTCTTACATTACATCTCTCTTTGTTTGCCCCCCTATTTTTTTACTTTTTATTACTAATACCTTTGTTGTGTTTTCTGCCTTATATTCACTCTATATTACTGTCCTCTATTTTCTCTTTCCCTCTCTCCTGAACACACAGGCCTTTTAATTCACACTGTATTCCTCCCCATAATCAGATTTTTATGTGCTCTACTTTTCTTACCGTTATAACTCTACATACCTTACACGAGTCTAATATCCATTCTCCTATATCTCACATGGTTCCTCTGTTAAGATTTTTATCAATACTACTATTATTCATTTTCTTTTCTTACTCCTTTTGCTTTCTCTGGCCCTAATATTTTCCTTCAAGTTAACTTAGCCAACAACAAGGAAATAGAATAAGAAGAACAAAGTGACAAAGAAAAGATTTAACATGCATGCAAAAACAACAACTAATTAAACTCCAAACTAGACAAAGAAGCTAAGCAACTGACTAAACTCATCAAGATAAAATGATGACCAGCCAGCAACAAAAAACTACAAACCAAACCAATAATCAGGAAAACATGCCCCAATCCAATGAACAAGCCAAAAACCAGGAAGAGGAGCAGAACATCGAACAAGTAATTAAAGATCTCAAAACATATATTAGGAACCAATTTGATGAGGTGAAGGAAGAGATTAAGCATATGAAGAAAACAATTGGAGAGAATACAGAAAAAATTGCAATCATACAAAAAATATAACAGATATGATGGTGATGAACAGCACAATTCAAGGAATCAAAAATACACTCTCAGCAAATAAGAGCAGATTGAAAAGGCAGAGGAGAGATTAAGTGATGTGGAAGACAGTACATCTGAAATCAAACAGATAGTAGAACTGGTCAATAAAAAGAGAGAAAAAAATCCAGCAGGGGCTTAGGGACCTGAATGATAATGTAAACTGTGCAAACATATGTATTATAGGCGTCCCAGAAGGAGAAGAGAAGGGAAAGGGGACAGGAGGGGTGTTGGAGAAAATAATGGCTGAAAACTTCCCAAACCTATTGAGGGAGATGGATGTACATGGCCAGGAAACACAAAGCACCCCAAACAGCATAAATCCCAACAGGCCTATCCCAAGACATATACTTGTCAAGCTATCCAATGCTCAAGACAAAGAGAAGATACTAAAAGCAGCAAGAGAAAAGAGAGAGAACCATCACATACAAAGGAGGCTCCATAAGATGAAATGCTGCTTTCTCATCTGAAACCATGGAGGCAAGAAGACAGTGGTATGACATAGTCAAGGTACTAAAAGAAAAAATTTCCAACTGAGAATACTCTATCCAGCAAAGTTAGCATTCAAAAATAATAGAGAGTTCAAAATATTCACAGATAAACAGAAACTAAGAGAGTATGCCAACAAGAATCCTGGCCATCAAGAAATACTAAAGGGAGTTCTGCAGGAAGAAAGAAAAAAAAACAAGAGAGACAGAGTTGGAGAAGTGTGTAAGAGCAACTAAAAAGACAAAAACAGAATAAGAAAATCAAACAGAATATGACAAACACAAATCCAAAGAAAATATGGCTAATATAAGTAATTCCTTGAAAGTAATAATACTGAATGTCAATAGATTAAACTCATCTATCAAGAGGCTCAGACTGGAAGATTGGATAAGGAAATACAACCCATCTATATGCTCTCTGTAAGAAACACATCTCAGACCCAGGGATTCAAGGAGGTTGAAAGTGAATGGCTGGAAAAGAATCTTACAAGCAAACAATAACCAAAAAAGGGCAGGGGTAGCTATATTAATATGAGGCAAAATAGACTTTAAATACAAAACAATTGTGAGAGACAATTAGCGAAAGGGATAATCTTTCAAGAAGAAAGAACATCATAAACATTTATGCTCCTAACCAGGGTGCCTCCAAATACGTGAGGCAAACACTGGAAAAACTAAGTGAAGGAATAGATGCCTCTACAATTATAGTGGGGGACTTTAATATACCACTATCAACTTTGGACAGAACATCTCAAAAGAGAACCAATAAAGAAACAAAGACTTTGAACAATATATTAGAGGAGTTGGACCTAATTGACATATACAGAACATTACACCCAAATACAGCAGGATATACATTCTTCTCAGGTGCACACGTATCATTCTCCAAGATAGACCACATGCTGGGCCACAGAAAAAGTCTCAATCAATTCAGAAAGATAGAAATTATACAAAATAATTTCTCTGACCATAGTGGAATGAAGCTGGAAATTTGCAAGGGCCAGAGACCCAGATTTGGCACCAAGATTTGGAAGTTAAAGGACACATTCTTAGAAAAACAGTGGGTCAAGGAGGAAATCTCAAATGAAATCAATAACTACCTTGAAACTAATGAAAATGATAACACAACATATCCAAACTTATGGGATGCAGCAAAAGCAGTACTGAGAGGGAAATTTATAGCCATAAATTCATACATCAAAAAAGAAGAGCTAAATTTGAAGAACTAAATGCACACTTGGAGGAATTAGTTTAAAAACAACAAACTGGGAAACGGACTTGGCCCAGTGGTTAGGGCATCCATCTACTACATGGGAGGTCCGCGATTCAAACCCCGGGCCTCCTTGACCCATGTGGAGCTGGCCCATGCACAGTGCTGATGCGTGCAAGGAGTCCCGTGCCACGCAAGGGTGTCCCCCGCATAGGGGAGCTCCACGCACAAGGAGTGCGCCCATAAGGAGAACCGCCCAGCGTGAAAGAAAGAGCAGCCTGCCCAGGAATGGCACTGCCGACACTTCCCATGCCGCTGATGACAACAGAAGTGGACAAAGAAACAAGACGCAGCAAACAGACACAGAGAACAGACAACTGGGGAGGGGGGGGGATTAAATAAATAAATCAATCTTTAAAAAACAAAAAACAAGCAAAAAAACAACAACAAACTAACCCCAAAGGAAGAAGAAAGAAAGAAAGGACAAAGATAAGAGCAGAACTAAATGAAATAGAAAATAAGAAAGGACTTGAAAAGATAAACAAAACCAAGAGCTGGTTCTTCGAGAAAATCAATAAAATTGACAAACCCTTAGCTAGATTAACAAAGAAAAAAAGAGAGAAGATGCAAATACACAAAATAAGAAATGAGAAAGGAGATATCACCACTGATCCCACAGAAATAAAGCCTATCATAAGAAGATACTTTGGAAAAACTATATTCCAACAAAAACAACAATTTAGAGGAAACGGACAAATTCCTAGAAACACATAAGCAGCCTACATTGACAAAAGAAGAAGTTGATGATCTCAACAAACCAATCACAAGTAAAGAGATAGAATCAGTCATGAAAAACCTCCCAACTAAAAAGAGCCCTGGGCCAGATGGCTTCACAGGTGAATTTTACAAAACATTCCGGAAAGAACTAACACCAGTCTTGCTTAAACTCTTCCCAAAAATCAAAACAGAGGGAACATTGCCTAATTCATTCTATGATGCCAACATTACCCTAGTGCCAAAGCCAAACACAGACCCCACAAGAAAGGAAAATTACAAACCTATCTCTCTAATGAACCTAGATATTAAAAACTTCAACAAAATACTTGCTAACCATTTTCAACAACACATCAAATGAATTATACACATGACAAAGTGGGTTTCATCCCTGGTATGGAAGGATGGTTCAACATAAGAAAATAAATCAAGGTAATACACCACATAAACAGATTGAAGGAAAAAAATCAAATGATCATATCTATAGACAAAGAAAAAGCATTTGACAAAATACAGCACCCTTTCTTGAAAAAAACACTGCAAAAGATCGGAGTAGAAGGAAACTTTCTGAACATGATAAAGAGTATATATGAAAAACCCACAGGTAACATTACAATGGTGAAATCCTAAAATCTTTCCCTCTAAGATCAGGAACAAGACAAGGATGCCCAATCTCACCCCTCCTATTTAACATAGTCTTAGAAGTACTTGCTCGAGCACTGAGGTAAGAACCAGACATAAAAGGCATCCAAATTGGAAAGGAAGAAGTCTAAATTTCACTATTTGCGGATGCTATGATCCTATACATAGAAAACCCTGAGAAGTCTACAACAAAGCTTCTAGAACTTATAAATGAGTTCAGTAAAGTCACAGGTTACAAGATAAATGCACAAACATCAGTAGCATTTCTGTACACCAATAATGAGCAATCTGAGGAGGAAATCTGGAACCAAATACCATTCACAATAGTAAATTAAAAAATCAAATACCTAGGAATAAATTTAACTAAAGATGTAAAAGACTTATACACAGAAAACTACACAATACTGTTCAAGGAAATCAAAGAAGACCTAAATAAATGGAAGAATATTCCCTGTTGATGGATAGGAAGACTAAATATTATTAAGATGTATATCCTACCAAAACTGATCTACACATTCAATGCAATCCTAATAAAAATCAACACAGCATTCTTTAAAGAACTAGAATAACTAGCTATGAAATTTATTTAGAAAGGAAAGAGGCCCCGAATAGCCAAAGACATATTGAAAAAGAAAAACGAAATTGGAGGAATCACATTACCTGACTTCAAAACATACTACAAAGCTACAGTAGTGAAAACAGCAGAGTATTGGCACAAGGATAGACACAATGACCAATGAAACCGAATTGAGAGTTCTGATATAGATCCTCATATAGATAGTCATATGGTATTTGACAAGGCCACCAAACCCTCTCAACTGGGAGAGAATGGCCTCTTCAAAAAATGGTGCCTGGAGAACTAGATATCCATATGTAAAAGAATGAAAGAGGATTACCAACTTAACACCTTATACAAAAATCAACTCAAGATGGATCAAAGACCTAAATATAAGACCCAAGACCATAAAGACCTTGGAAAGCAAAGTAGGGAAGCATCTACAGGACCTCATAATAGGAAATGGCTTCATGGAATTCACACCAAAAGCATGAGCAGCAAAAGAACAAATAGATAAATGGGACTTCCTCAAATTTAAAGCCTTCTGCACCTCAAAGGAGTTTCACAAGAAAGTGAAAAGAGAGCCTACACAATGGGAGAAAATATTTGGGAACCATATATCTGATAGGAGACTTATAACCTGCATATATAAAGAACTCCTATATCTTGAAAATAAAAAGATAAGCAACCCATTTAAAAAATGGGAAAAAGATTTAAACAGACACTTCTCCAAAGATGATAAACAAATGGCTAAAAGACATATGAGAAAATGCTCGCAATCCCTAGCTATTAGGGAAATGCAAATCAAAACAACAATGAGATACCATCTTACTCCCATAAAACTGGCAGCTTTCAAAAAATTAGACTACAATTGTTGGAGAGGATGTGGAGGAATGGGAACACTCATCCACTGCTGGTGGGAATGCAGAAGGATACAGCCATTCTGGAGGACACTGGCAGTTTCTCGAAAAACCAGCTATAGATTTGCCATATGACATAGCAATTCCACTGCTGGGTATATACCCAAAAGATCTGAAAGCAAGGACACAAACTGATATATGCACACCAATGTTCATAGCAGGACTATTCACTATTGCCAAAAGTTGGAATCAACCCAAATGCTCATCAAGAGATGAATGGATAAATAAAATGTGGTATATACATACAATGGAATACTATTCAGCTATAAGAACAAACACAGTACAAACACATGTGATAACATGGATGAATATTGAGAACCTTATGTTAAGTGAAGCAACATTGAAGGACATCGAAAGCATTGAAGGACAAATACTACATGACCTCTCTGATATGAAATAAGTAAACCAAGGTGTCTCAGAGAACTAGAGACTGAATGATAAACTTTAAGGTATTTGGAGGGTAGAGGAAGGTTGTGAGCTGACAGCTACTTGGGTGAAATCTATGATAAGCGGGAGGTAAGTATTTGTACAGGGAAGGAATAAAATAGGGGCATAGGAATAACTTAGGGTGGGACTGTGTGGGCTTTAGGGGTGCTAGGGATGGGAAGATGGGTCAGACTGCCCAAGAAATTGGGGAGAGGGTGAGGGGAACATTTGATCATGGGAGATTGTCAGGTATGTGGTTGAAATTGTGGTGCAGAGAAAACTCTTTAGAGAATGTAATATGGAAGGTTGCATGTTTGGGATGCTTAAGGGGGGGGGTATCTGACACAGGGAAAGCTTCTGGGGAGTGTGTGAGTGCTCATTTTGTCATAGTGGATTATAGCATTAGGTGGAGATGCATACAATGAGAGTGAAGGTATACCCACATCCTGGGGAGGACTCATGTTCTCAAACAGAGGGAATTGTATCTCTTGAGAGAATCGGTGGCTCCCAATAGGTTAAGGCAGTCAAGTATGTGAAGCCCTCAACATTTTTGCAAGTATCTCTGAATGTGGTCCCTCAAGTAATGAAGATTGATTGTCATGGTGGGCCCTGAAGGGAAGGGGGAAAGAGGTGTTGAATACATGGAATCAGGGTAACTGTGGGGCAATGGAAGTGTTCTACAAGATTATACCATGATGGATATAGGTCATGTTTAATTACACCAAAAATGTATAGGGGCCTATAGGCTAAAATGTAAACTATAATGTAAAACATAAGATAACTAAAAATTTAGAAAATTGGGTAGTCTAAAATATAAACCATAATGTTAACCTAAATGGAACCATGTTTGAAAGCTATCATTACAATATCTGTACATTAGCTGCAGCAAATATAATGTGAACATGTAAAAAGTATATGTGAATTACTGTGATCTAAAACTTATGTCAAGAGAAACCAAAATCAATTTAAAAAAATGTAAAAAAAAAAAAAAAAAAGAGGAACTTAATGAGGGAAAAAAAAGAAAGAAAGGAGGTAGACACTGCAGAAGAAATGGAAGAAATTGCCTTGCCACTGTACTTACAGGGCAACACCTGTAGCAGGGATGAAAGGCAAAATGTCAAAAACAAAGCTTTTTCATTTTTTCATTTCTTTGATACCCCAATCTATTTTTCCTTTATTTAATTTTTCTAAATTTCTATTTATTCTATATCTAACCTTTAAACCCATCACTATATTCCATTTTTCTATTAAGGGAACCTGGCAATATATTGGACTTCCTTTTTGAAGAAGTTTCGGACTACAGGGAGGTTCAACTATGGTGGGTGAGGAGCACTTGTGTGGGGTGTCATTGGTGGGATGCACGCGTTTTGGAGGGAGTTCTCCAGGGCATATATACAGGATACATAGAAAGGTTTGGATATTTTCATAGTGGTTTCCATTGGAAATGACAGATGAGAGAGTGCTGAATTCCTGACCAGGGGAGCTTTATCACATTCCCCAATGGAACAACAACAGTCCCCCAAGTGCAATGGCAAAGACCAATAAAGATGGATGGTCCAGTGATGAGCCCTTGATACTGATGGCTCCAATTATGAGCCTGTGTGCCTGAAATATGAACTAGGTCTATAGCTGTGGGGTGCCTAAGAGTTACCTCCCAAGAGCCTCCATGTTGCTCAAATGTGACCACTCTCTAAGCCAAACTCAACATATAGATGTATTGCCTTCTCCTCAGCGTGGGACATGACTCCTGGGTATAAGCCTCCCTGGCACCAAGGATTACTACCAAGCATCAGCTGATGATGTAACTACAAAAAGACCATGAACAAAGAGGTCAACTCAGACCGGCAGAATATCTCAGCCTACATGTAATATCAGGTTTTAAAAACTGCATTTTGACTTTGGATAAAAAGTGGGAAATGGAAAGGACAAGTGAGTTTATATGGCTAAGAGTCTCCAAAAAAGAATTGGGAGGTCATCAGGGGGTGATGCTTATGCATGCTTCAGCAGGGTACCAGAAACAGCCAAGGTAGATGTAAACCCAGGTGCTGGTTCTCCTGAGGGCTGCAGTAACCCATAGGTTCTATGGTCAAGGCAGATGGCTCTGAAATTCAGGGCCATGCCAGTTGGCACTACTTTGGAGTTTGTGTTCCTGAGTGTGATGGAATTAGACTCAGATATAACCTTTCTACACATGCCTCTTCTGTTACTTTTACCGGACCTGTGGTTGGCGTTTGGGTTGGTGTACACTCAGGAGACCTGAATCTCTGAATTGTCCATGTGACGGCCAGGCCCTGGGCCTCAGCAGACTTGCAGCTCCCACCCTCTGGTTTCTTGGACTTACCCTGGACAGCTGACAAGGAGGTGAAGAGGGTCAACCACCACACTAGGGAGCCAAGAGTGCCTACAGCTGCAAGCAGGAGAATTGTATCCATCATCCATGTGGAATCTAAATCCCCTCTTGATGTAAAGTGGGACTAGATATAGCCATTCCAGGTCCACAAGATGGAGGAATAGAGTATGGATTAGAGTGGACTTACTGGTGTTCTGCTGGGGAACTATTGTGATTAGTAAGGGAAGAAATTGTAGCAATGTGGAGAGGGTGGCCACAGTGGCTGCTGATAGTCGGGAGAGGGAAGAAGAGATATGGTGTGGGGGCATTTCCAGGATTTGGAATTATCCTAGGTGGTGCTGCAGGGACAGAGACTGGACGTTGCGTGTCCTGTCGTGGCCCACTGGGTGGACTGTGGGAGAGTGTGGACTACAATGTGGATCACAGTCCATGTGCTGCAGCGGTTCTCCAGAATGTATTTGCCAGGTGCAGTGGATGTGCCACAATAATGGGAGAGTTTGTTGATGGGGGAGGGGTGGCGTGGGTGGGGCGGGGGGTATATGGGGACCTCATATTTTTTTAATGAAACATTTAAAAGAAAATAAAGAAAAATAAAGAAATAAATAAAATAAAAAGAAATAGAGTCATTAGTGCCTTTGAATCTCATCAGTGTAGAGAACAAATTCCAAAAACCCAGAACCAATCCAGAAATCTCATTCTTAAGGTTCTGTTTCTCAAGAACCACTCGCAGTATCAAAGCTATATTAGTCAGATTTCTCTAGGGAAGTAGGATTGACAGGAGAAATATAAAATGTATATAATGAGATTTTTATAAGAATTTCCTCACACAGCTGTGAGGGTGGGCAAGTCCAAATTCCATAGGGCAGGCCACAAGCTGGGAACCCCAATGGAGGTTTTTGATGACTTCCCAGGAGAAACTGGCTGGCTGCAGTGGAGATGGAAATTCTCTCTTCTGACTGCTGAAATCATCACTTTTCCTTTTAAAGCCTTCAACCGATTAGATGAGATTCTCTTATTGTTGAAGGCAATCTCCTCAGTTGAGTGTAGATGTAATATGCCATAGATGTAATCAACTTACTAATGATTTAAGCCTACGAAATGTCCTCACAGTAACAGTCGAGCCAGTGCTTGCTTGACCAAACAACTGGACATCATAATCTGGCCAAGTTGACATATGAACTTAACCATCACAATGATCATCCCTTCATAATATATTTTTATAAATTTCTATTGTTCTGTTGCTTGATAAAAACATATGACTTTTATAATTGAAAAACATCAAAGAAAAACAATTTGAAACACTATACCTGACAGTTTCATAGTTGAATATCATCTAACCTTTAAATTACCAGTAATGCCATTTATTCCAGACTATAAAGACAGAATGTCTACCCAATTAAATTTATGAAGTCATCATAGCTCTAAAATTTTATAACTGTGCATAACAATATAAACCATGAACAACAAACATTTATTGAATAATGACCTTACCACTTCTGCAGTCATCCCCAGGGAATACCCTGGCTGCTGAGTTATTGTTTCTACCTTCTTTCTTTATTAATTCTTGGGGAGTTTCTTCAAAGGAATGGAGTTTCACATATAGTGCCTATATAGTGGACTCTATTATACCAATTTTACAAATAAGAAAATTAAGGTCTTACAGGTTAAGTAACTTGTCCCAAATCAAACAATTAGAGGGTATTAGAGCCAGGATTTTAATCCAAGCAGTCTGACCTCAGTGCCAGGCTCCTAACTATCTTGAGAGACAGTCATACACTTCAGTGACTGCCAATTACTGTATCAGGAAGTGCTGGATTTGAGGAGTAAAAGCAAGTTGTCTTAACTTGAAGTCATTAATTATTTGAATTATGTCTCCAAGAATTGATAGGAATCTAACAGGGAGAAAGAAAGTGGTATTCCAAGAGGATGGAACTACCTGAGTGACAGCATGGAAACAGGAAAAGCATCAACATGCAGTAGAAAGAACACCAGACTTGGAGTAGGGAGATTCTGGGTATTTCCAGCTCCTCACTAATTAAGTATGCCTTTAGGCAAATTACATTGTCTCTCTTGCATTTAGTTTCCTCATCTGTAAAAAGCAGGGGTTGAGTAACTAAAAAATGAAGCAACATTTTCAGTTACAAGAAGAATAAGTGGCACTGGATGGGTCAGGATATAGCAGATTCTGAAATAGGCAAACTTTAGTGTTTCTTGCCTAATTTTAAAATAGATGGCTGGTACAGCTACATATCTCACAAAGATATTCTAAAGAAAAATCAGGCCAATTAATTGCAAATGTTAACTGAATTTAACTTAAAGTATTATTGCAGTCTTGACCAAGATATTTCTGTACATATACAAAACTAATTCTATGTTTCTAAACTTGCATTAGTCTACATTGTGTACATAAGTTTACCACATATTTTGTTCACTCATTCCTCTGGATACAGTTGAGAATGTCAAATCATGAGACTCCTTAAGCAACTCTCAAACTATGACCTTCCCATATATATTCATATATAAATATGCTTTCTCTTTAGTCTGGACTTTCTCTCCCTGAGGTGATTAGCTCCCTAAAATAGCAACACTTTGGTTGCCAAAATGAGAAAGCCAACACAAGCTACCATTTTCATAATCCAATCTTATGAATGAGGACATGAAAATAAGAAAAGCCCAAACTTATACTATAAGAAAGTTGATTATTGTTTCAAACCATCCTCAGACCTACTTGAGTGGAATTATGTGTACAGGAATCCAGAATACAAAACCTGAGCAAGATGGAAAAATGTCACCCTCTGACAGTGATGCTCACCAAAACCGTAATGAAATCAGATAGTCTTCTGCAGAGGAGCTACACTCTCTTCTCCCTAAAGAGAGTCTTATATGCATTAATAATTAGACTAAGGTGCACCCAAATCTAACCATCTCATCAAAAGACTTGAGCAATCCTTCACAAACTTTTCACCACAAGTGAAGATTTTTAAGTCTTTAATTTGCTCCCCCCCACATCAGTGGAATCTCATGTCTGAAAAGGTTTTATCTACCAAACTCTACCTGTTAAGCGATAAACAATTTGTTCTGTTTGTACTATCACTGTTTTTCCAGTCAATGTGAATCCAAACAGCAAATTATTCATAAGCATCAAGGTTTATGACAGTATTATGAAATCACATAAATTGCTATCAGGACTGTAAGGATACTAATTTTTAAAATTATGTAAGAATCTAGTCCCTTAAACATTAGTATTCTCGGTTCCTTATATTGGCTGGATTCAACCTGTTGAAGTCAAACACTGTAACCAAACAACTTGTGCTCTGAGGTGCTAATGGTTTGGTGCTCTTGTACTAGGAATTCCTATGATGTCACCAATGACCAAATTAAATTCCTATGATGTCACCAATGGCCAAATTAAAGTACCCTGGTCTTAGTAATATGATGAGCACAGTGTTTAAAAGCTCTGGTTAGCTCCATGGTTCCCAAGTGCACCAAGACATCCCAGAGTACTACATATAACACAATTCCAGGGAAACAGGGGCATATTTTAAATTTTCTAGGGACACACACAGCAACATTTGTCAGATATCACACAAACTATTAATATTATGCTGTTTTGATGAAAATACTTAATAAATGGAATGCTAGGAATTTCTTTGGCCTAGGAGCTCTATGAAAATCTTACTGAGACACTATGACTCAAGAAAGTTTTGGAACCTCGGAATTATTTGTTTTACTGTTTCCCTACAGCGTTATAAAGATAACTGTATGGGTTTCATTAGGTATTTGGAAATGCTAAAAAAATATCTTTATGGACCCTTCTGGCCTTGTGAACCCCAGGCTGTTAACAGGAGTAAGATGTCTCTAAAATGTCATCACTAGAACAAAAGTGTATATTTTGTAACTGCATTTTTCATGTTGATTCCATATGTCTATATATGGTTTCATTGCTGCCTTCTTTACCTTTTTTCCTTTCTCCCACGACATCCACTATGTATCATCTGCTATCCCAGGTACTTAGGATCCAGTAGTAAACAAGACAGATATGGCCCTTTTCTGCTTGGAACTTACAGACTAGCAACCAAAGTTATTTGTAAACAAGAATCCTAAGTATGATGAGTATTAAATGCTTGTGCAGCAGACCGGACCCAAATTAAGAAACAAATATTTGATCAATGAAACAATGTTTGAATGCATGAACAAAAGAAGAGATGGATTGGGTGGCCTTTAAGATTTTATAATTTTGAGATTCTTACTACAGTGGGGTAATTACACTTTTCTTTCCATTTCCTATTCCCATATTGGGGTATGAGAAATAGCCAGAGGGATTTAGGCCGAATCTCTCTGCTGAGAAACTTCATAAGAAAATCAATTAAGTAGCTCAATATCATTTCTGTACTTTCAGAAAAAAATAAATTAGTTGCCTGATGATATTTTTAATTGAATCCAGAAGCTATTACTATAAACACCTTTAATTTATTCTTACTCAGTCAATCGAAACAATTTAAGCAAAGCAGAATCTATTTTCCTCTAAGTTGTAACTGGGCTAAGAGCTGTCAGGCCAAGTATCACCCTGTGTGAATTTCAGCAGCTGAATGATAAACACCAGTAAAGAAACTCTTTTCTGGAATGCCAGTGGGACAGCTGTTGCTACCAGGCAACAAGCTAAGAAAACACATATTCTGTTGCTAATTACCCAACTAAAAGGCTAGAGAGAAAATTACAGAAAAACAATCTTAATAACCCCCCCATTATCACTAATCCCCCCCCCCCCATTATCCCTATCTTGTATCCTCTCTTAGCCATAAAAGAGGTGAACATAGAGGCTTCAGAGAATTCCACTGTCCACTGAAGTGGGGAAAGAGAGATTGCCTTCTTAAATCAAAGGACTTTGCAATTTTATGCAAAAGCCTTACTTCCATATAGTAGTTCACAAAAGTAATGGATGAAAGTGACAGAGGGAGAAGGCTTGGAGAGACTGAAGTGATGTGATGTCAGCACCATCAGCCACATTGTAGCCTGGCCTCTACTCATTCAGCCCTTCAGTCATCACTGGTGAAGAAGATAGATAAGCTTACAGATGAATGTGGGAGACGGATGAGGAACAATTGAACAAATAAACAGGTACTAAAGAGAGGTAGGCCTTGAAGAAAATGCCTAGGGTGATATGAGAGAAAGGAGCTTTAGGAATCTTCTTTAATAGGTGCCTTAGGAAAGGGGTCTCAGTAATCTTCTGGAGTAACGTTTCACACGTTGTAAACATTTTCCATGCTCTTTGTAAATTGGGCCTAACCCACTCCTGCCAAATTAGCTGATATAGATGCCCAACAACTGGAAACCTATTCTCTTTCCCAGCTAATTCATGATAAATCTGTGGAAAGGACAATGTTGAAAAAGAATGGTGGAAAGTCTTAATACAAAACTACAAGAAGAAAACTGATTTCTTTTTTTGACCATGGGGTAGCCAAAAAAAAAAAAGGATTAAGAAAAGCAAAAATAATTGAAGAAAAAGATATAAATTGGACTTCATCAAAATCCAGAGCTTCTGCTCTTGAAAAGACACAAAGAAATGAAAAGGCAGACAGGAGGTGGGAGGAAATATACCTCCAATACATAGGACATATATATTTGTGTGGGTGTGTGTGTATGGCTTATATATGTATATATATCTCCGGTGTATAATATATATGTGTATGGGAATGTATCTCCAATATATAGGGCATATATATGTATAGATACATCTCAAAGGTATGGGACATATATATGTGTGGAAAAAGACATATATAAAAAATACAGAGAAATATTACATATCAATAGTAAGAAGACAGACAATCCAATTTAAAAATGAGTAAAAGATTTGAGCAGACTCTTCACAAAAGAAGATACACAAATGGCTGATAAGCACATGGAAAGATGTTCAACATCATTAGACATCAGAGATATTCAAGTTAAAACCACATGAGATATCATTATGAATCCATGAGAGTAGCTAATATTAAAAAGATTGATCATACCAAGTGTTGGAGAGAATAGAATGAAATAGTAACTCTCATATACTGTTGCTCTACAAAGACTCACACACAAATGTTCATAAAAGTGTTATTCACAATAGCTAAAAACTAGAAACGGCCTCACTGTTGCTCATATGTGAATGGATAAATAACCTATCTTATATTCATACAGTGGAATACAACTCAGCAATAAAAGGAATGAACTACTAATATATTAAACAACATGGATAAACCTCAAAAACAAGCGGGGCAAAATTAACCAGGCACAAAAGTACATATTGAGTGATACCATTTATCTTAGTTTCCCAGCTGTTATGACAAATACCACACAATGGGTTGGCTTAAAAGCAGAAATTCATTGGCTCATGGTTTTCAGTGAGAGAAAACTTGCTTCCTCCTGGGGTCGATAGCATCCTGGCTGGTTGGCAATCCTTGGGTTTCTTGGCTTTCTCCTCACATGGATAAAGCCTTTTTCTTCCAGATTCTCACTGACTTCTGGCTTGCAGCTCCTTCCCATGGTTTTCATTTCATAAGGCCTCCAGTGATAGGATTAAAACCCATCCTGATTCAGTTGGTCACACCTTAACTAAAAATAGCATCTTCAAAAGATTTTATTTACAATGGGTTCATACTCACAGGAATGGGATTAAGATTAAGGATGCTATTTCCTGAGGTACATAATTTAACCTACCATACAATTTACATGAAATTCTTGAAAAAGGAAAATCTAATCTATGGTGACAAAAAGCAGATCAGTGGTTACCTGGGAACAGGAATCAGGGTTGGATTGGCTGCAAAGGGGTACAAGAAACTTTTTGGGGTAATGGAGATGACTTATATCTTAACTATGGTGGTAATTACACAAGTATACACATTTGTCAAAACTCAGGAAAAATGTACACTTAAAAGGAGTGCATTTTAATGTATGTAAATTATTTCCTCAACGAAGTTGATTGTTTAACAATTGGCTTCTGAGAAACAGTCTTAATGTTTGATCGCAGCACCACCATAGGTTTGTCATTCACAAGATCAATTCACAAAATGTGAGCAGTAAAGTTGAGAAGACAGGAAGCTGGTATAACCAGCATAAACCCAAATATTTACTGATATAGAATTTACCAACATTTACCACACCAGACTTGAAAGATGCTTTGTGAAAAAACAAAGTCTCTGTGGCCCAATAGATTGTTGAAAGAGTGTGTATTCTATCTATAGATTCACATTGTATGTTACCATAAAAATGGTTCTGAAAGTTCTACAGTAAATAAATATTTACTTATGCCAGAATTTCTCAACTTAGTTGATTGAGGAATACCTAGTAGGACAAAGTTTAGTAAATGCTAAATTAGTTGATGAATGTCAATCTGGAGAGAAGTTTCTAATTCCTTCTTAGAGTTTTAATTATCAATACATATTTTAAATCTTGAAAACAGTGATTTAGTATGTAACATTTCTACTCTTATTTGAGCTGTTACCTTTTTCATCTACATCTTATAAAATTGGTGTTCCATTCCATGTTCTTCTAGAAACATTGCTCTAGAGTCCTTCCAAAGAGCTCTGTCCCTGACCTATCACACAACTTGGCCAAAAGACAAAGGCTGGCTTATCAAATTTTCAGATGACACAAACTTAGTTTTAAAAAAGAAGATGTCCAATATGATAGAATTTGTATTCTCTAAGATCTGGAGAGGCAAGATTGATGAGATAAACAACTCTTTTAGAATTAGAAAAACCCATTTGTATGTTTTGTGGGAGACAGGGGAGACAGGTTTGAACTGACAATAAATTCAAACAACCGAAAAGTATAATACTGTTGCACCAAAAGCCAATACTATGCTAGTCTACACTAGTAAGAGAACAGTGTCAAGAACATTAAGAAGAAAGAGAATCATTAACACCAAGTGCCACTGTAAGTCTACAAAATGGCAAAAGGTCTGGGAATTATGTCAAAGGAAAGAGATACAAAAACTGGGAAAAATAATATCCTGGTATTTATTTGCCTCCAAATATATGAGAAAATTGACTGGTATGTCATTCAAGGGTCTTGATTGCCATCTTCTAGGCCTATTTAAGAAACCCTGTTTGCACCTTTCTAGGGCTCTCTTAAACAAAAGGGAAACATGTTCACAAATTTGCAGGTGGTGGGAGAATCAGATAGAGGAAAGAAATAGCTCTGGACAGGACATCAATAAAATGGTCAGGGTCACATATAGGAGCAATCTAGTCCCCATTTTACTGCCACTTCACTAATGACAGGGTCACATACAGGAGCAACCTAGTCCCCATATTAATGCCACTTCACATCCACCCCTGTGTCCTTGAATCATTTACTCAAGATCACAAAACCCTATTAGTGGATATAGTGAGTTGGACCAAAATATGTGCCAGGCCCTGTTCAAAAGGGGAAATGAAGAAAAGGAGGTTGTAGAATCTTTTCTAGGAGTGGACACCTCCTCTTCCAAAACAATGCACAATGAAGGTATTCCCAAAAAATAAATTATGGTTCTACTTGGAAGCTGGAATTTTGGCTATATCCGACCCAAAATACCAAATGTTTACCATGAAGAAACTAGATGGGGTGGGATTTACTTTGAATTCTCCAGAGGACAGAACTAGAAAAAATGAGACAGATGGAGAGAACTCAGTATCTTAGCATGAACAACTTAGTAAACAGTTTTTTCTGCATTAGAAGGGAATAAAGGTCGCTTACTAAGTAGGAAACTATGTGTCACCCAAAGTTTCCCAGCAACAATGAGATAGTTGTTGGTTTGGGACACATGAAGGGCTTCCCCGTTTGGAGAAGGAGCTTATACTAAACAATTTCTAATCAAAGATTCTGTCCCACATGTGAGAAAGACAACAAATACTCAGTCTTACACAGAAAGAACTTTAAAATCAAATAATGGGCAAATAAGGACATTTTAGGACTGGCAAGAACCTTAGAGGCTATGACAGTTTAAAGCTGAATGGACCTTAGAAAATTATGTTCTTAGAATTAATCCATTTCTTTGGGTCCAAACATATTCTGGATGGGATATTTTGGTTAGGTTATTTTAATAAAGGTGTGGCCTAGAGTGGGTCTTAATCCTTTTACTGGAGTTCTTTATAAATGGGATGAATAGGGAGAGAGAGAGACAGACAAAGACAGAAAGCCAGAAGGAAGGAGCTAAAGCAACAAAACCTGGAGAGAAAGGAGAGACCAGCATATGCCACTATGTGCCTTGCCATATGACAGAGAGGTCCAGGAATACCAGCAACCAGTCTTTAGGGAGAAAGAATTGCCTGATAATTCCTTGATTTGGACACTTTCATGGCCTTAGAGCTCTAAGCTTGCAAGTTAATAAATCCTCATTGTAAAAGCCAAAGCATTTCTGGTATATTGCATTTTGGCAGCCTACTAAAATAAAACAGAGGTCATCATTAACAGTACTTAGATTATCGACATGGAAACTGGGACCTAGAAAGATGATGTGATTTTTCTTCAAGGGTTCTCAAAGAACAAGTATCAGTTGGGAAGTCATTCCAGAGATTATGCTTATGCATATCTCACCAGGATCTCAATGACTGCCACAGTAAATAGTGTCTCAAATAGCAGGGCTGCTGAGGGCTCTACAGCCATCCAGACACTGTAGGCAGGACAGACAGTTCAGGAGTTTGGCACCATGCCAGTGGGCCTTACCTTGGAATTTATGTTCCCAAGTGTTACAGAGTTGGACTTTGTTGTGATTTCCCAAAACATGGCTCTTCTGCCCCTTCTATTTCAACCTATAGTTAGTACTGTACTTAATATATGTATGTCCAAGAGACTTTTAAATCTTTGGTCCATCCATGTACCTGTTTGGTCCTGAATCTCGGCATAGATACAACATCTACTCTCCAGTCCATTGGACTTACCCAGGATAACTGTCGAGGTGATGATGATGAACAGTACTCATCCCAAGGACCAGAGAAGAGTACATCTGCAAGCAAGATAGTCCCATTCATTTGCCCCATGGGATCTAAGCCCCCTCTCAGTTAGAGGCAGAGAGGGCATCACCAAAGTCCTCAGGATTGGGAAATGAACAATGGACTAAAGCAGAATTACTACTTTTCTACTATAGACTTACTATGATTCTAGCAATGGAAGAACTTCTTTCACTGATATAAAGGAGTGGCCTCTAGAGGCTCTGAGGAAAGGGAGGGTGAAAAATAGGTGTAATATGGGGCATTTTGGGGACATTGGAATTGTCCTGCATGACGTTGCAACGACAGTAACAGGCCATTATATTTTGTCATAACTTACAAAATTGCATGGGACAGAATGTCAACTACAACCCATGGTTAGTGGCAATGCTGAATTCAACATGTGTTCACCAATTATAAGAAATGTACCACAGTAATGAAGGATGTTGTTAATGTGGGAAAGTGGGGGAGGAGGAGGAAGGGGAGCATATGGGGATCCCCTATATTTTTTATGTAATACTTATGTAACCTAAAGTTTCTATAAATAAATAAATAAATAAATAAATAAATAAATAAATAAATAAATAAATGAATGAATAAATAAAGGCTAGAACCCAGGATCTCCACGCCATCAACCTATCCTCTCTGTTGCAAAACACTGCTTCTTTGTCCAACTGAACAATTTCACTTATTGAGAGAAAAATAAAACTTACTGAGATTCTCATTTCTCCCCACTGTTCATAATAGAATAAATGTGACCACAGGCAAGTATGCTCATGTGAGATGGAGTGAGGTTGGGCTAGGAAAAAGACAAGATGAAAATTTATTCAAACCTAAATGAATTTCTTTTTCTGATATGAGCTCTAATTTACCAACAGATCCTTGGTTTTGATGCTAACCTTTTCGGTAATTAAATTTGGACATTTAAGGAAAAACAATGGCTTTGACTACTAGCAAAAACCTCAGGAAAATGTCACTGTGAAGGTAAACTGTTTTTCATCTGCTTAGTAAACCTTTTAACTGATGAAAAATCAATATTTTACCAATTTTTCTTGCATGTGTTGTTTTCTGTTATGCCACATATCATCTGGATGCAACAGTTTAAACACTGCTTTAATGAGAAAAACAGCCCATGGCTGATGTGGAAATGTCTTAATGGATTTGTAGCTCAATGAGTATCATATGTTTGCTTGAAATGCTGTTTGAATGAAATATCTATTATTTGCTGCCAGTTTTTACAAAGTCCATGGAGAAAGTAGTTTATTTATTCCTTTGTTTGATAGAATATAGCAAACCCTCATTTCTTGAGAGCAAAACTACTATTCACTGTTTTTTAGCAATTCTTTCTTAAACCAGAATATTGAAACTAATGGATTAAACAATCCATTAGAAGGAACATTAATTCTTCCTTCTCAAAGCAGAAGAAAAAACAAGGGTTGCCTTAACATTTGTGTCAAAATCTCAAGATAAAATGTGGAAACCTCAGTTATTCAGATGCTTTTCTACATACCCAATGACTCCTTTTTAAAAATTTTTTTCTTCTGCCAACTCCAATCTGCTATTTTTTCAAACATTTTTTTAATTTTTAAAGATGTTTTAGGTTACATAAATATTACATCAAAAATATAGGTGAGGGGAGCCAATGTGGCTCAGTGATTTGAGTGCTGACTTCCCACATATAAGGTCCTGGGTTCAATCCCAGACCCTGGTACCTAAGGGCAAAAAGTAGATAGATAGATAGATAGATAGATAGATAGATAGATAGATAGATAGATAGATAGATAGATAGATAGATATAGATAAGACTCCCATATACACCACCCCTTCCCTTCCCACACTTTCCCACATTAACAACATCTTTCATTAGTGTGGTACATTTGTTACAACTGATGAACACATATTGAAACATTGCAACTAACAATGGACTAGAGTTAAATTATAGTTCAGACTTTCTCTTGCACAATGTTATAAGTTTTGAAAAAATGTATAATAGCCCGTATCCATCATTGCAATGTTATACAGGACAATTCCAATGTCCCAAAAATGCCCCCATGTTACATCTATTGTTCCCTCTCCCTCTCCCGAAAACCTCTGGTGCCACTGCATTTTTTTTTTTTGTATTTTTTTTTTTGAAGATACATAGCTCACAAAAAAATGTTACATTAAAAAATATGAGATTCCCATATACCCACACCTCTCTCCCCTACTCCTCCCACATCGACAACCTCCTTCATCATTGCAGCATATCCATTGCATTTGGTGAATACATCTTGGAGCACTGCTGCACAGTATGGAATATAGTTCACATTGTAGTTTACACTCTCCCCCAGTACATCCAGTGGGTTATGGCAGGATATATAATGTCCAGTATCAGTCCCTGCAATATCATTTAGGACAACTCCAAGTCCCAAACATGCCCCCACATTACATCCCTTCTTCCCTCTCCCTGTCCTCAGCAACTACTGTGGCCACTTTCTCCACATCAATGCAACAGCTTCTTCCATTACTAGTCACAATATTTCTGTAGTAGAATATTAGTAAGTCCACTCTAATCCATATTTTATTCCTCCATCCTATGAACCCTGGGATGATGATGTCCACTCCACCTCTATATCGAGAGGGGGCTTACATCTTCTCTAAGGATCTGGTTAATGGATGTGATTCTTCAGCTTGGAGTTGTAGGCACTCTTGGTTCCCTGTTGTGGTGGTTGACCATCTTCACCTCCCCTGTTAGATGACCTGGGTAAATCTAACGAACCAGAAAGTAGAAGTTGCAACTCAGCTGGCAAATGGCCAGTCCAGAGATTCAAGTCTCCTGGGTATACATCAACCCCAGCACCAACCACAGGCTCAGTAAAAGTGACAGAAGATGCAGGTGTAGAAAGATCACATCTGAGTCCAACTCAATCACATTCGAGAACACAAATTCCAAAGTGGGACCCACTGACAAGGTACTGAACTCCAGAGCAGTCTGCCATGATTGTAGAACCTGTGTGTCTCCATAGCCCTCAGGAGCACCAGTACCTGGGGTTGTATCTATTTTGGCTGTCTCTGGAATCCTGCTGAAGCATGTGTAAGCACAACCCCTCTGATTACCTCCCAACTCTTTTTTGAAGACTCTTAGCCATACAAACTCATTTGTCTTTACCATTTCCCTCTTTTATTCAAGGTCTTTTTCTAGTTGCATCAACAGTTAGTGACTGGTAGTAATCCCTTGGTGCCAGGGAGGCTCATCCCTGGGAGTCATGTCTCATGTTGGGGGGAAAATAATGCATTCACATGATGAGTTTGGCTTATAGAGTGGCCACATTTGAGCAACATGAGTTACCTCTCAGGAGGTAATTTGAGCAACATTTGAGCAACATGAGCAGCAGGAGGTAATTTGAGCCTGCAGCTCTAGGCCTAGTTCAAATTTCAGGCATACAGGCTCATAAGCATAGTCATCAGTATCAAGGGCTCATCATTGAACCATCCTTCTTTATTGGTCTTTGCTCTTGCATTTGGGGGATTGTTGCTGTTCCATTGGGGAATATGACAGAGTTCCCCTGGCTAGGAACTCAGCATTCCATCTGTTGTCATTTGCAACTGTAATTACTATGAAAATACCCAAAAAGTACCCAAACATTTTTATATACCCTATATATATGCCCTGGAGAATTCCCTACCAACCATATGTCCCCCATCAATAGTATCCACACCAGTGTTCCTCCTGTGCCATAGTTGAACACCCCTGTGGTCCAAAATTTCCTCAAAAATGAAGCCTATTATACTGCAAAATTCAATTAATAGGAAAATGAAATGATAATGATAGGTTTAAAGATAAGAAATAGAATACATACTAATTTAGAAAAAAAATTTTTTTAAGATTTATTATTTTTCAGATTTTTCTCCCCTTCCCGCCCCGCCCCCCTGCCCCAGTTGTCTGTTTTCTGTGTCCATTTGCTGCATGTTCTTCTTTGTCTGCTTCTGTTGTTGTCAGTGGCATGGGAATCTGTGCCTCTTTTTGTTGTGTCATCTTGCTGCATCAGCTCTCCATGTGTGCAGTGCCATTCCTGGGCAGGCTGAACTTCTTTTGTGCTGGGCAGCTCTCCTTACGGGGCGCACTCCTTACGCATGGGTTTCCCTATGTGGGGGACACCCCTGAGTGGCAGGGCACTCCTTGTGCACATCAGCACTGTGCATGGGCCAGCTCCACATGGGTCAAGGAGGCCCAGGGTTTGAGCCGTGGACCTCCCATGTGGTAGACGGATGCCCTATCCATTGGGCCAAGTCCCCTTTCCAGAAAAATTAAAATAAAGTAAAATACATTGGGATATTAAAAAATGAAAAATATCATAAAACTTTGTTTTTGACATTTTGCCTCTCATCACTGTAATAGGCGTTGTCCTGTATGTACAGTGGCAAGGCAATTTCTTTCATTCCTTCCTCAGTGTCTACATACCTTTTTTTTTCTCTCTAATTTTTAATTTTGTCTTCAAAATGTTTTAGATCACAGTAAAGTCACATATACAATATAGGGGACTCCCATATATCCAACATCAAACCCTTTCCCCCTTCCCAGCAATGATCTTTTTACATATTCATGTTATATTTGTTGCAGCTTATGTACAGATATTGAAACATAGCTATCAAACATGGTCCCATTTTGGTTTACATTATGGTTTATATTTTAGACTGTACAATTTTCTAAATTTTTAGTGTCATTAAGGTTTACATTTTAGTCTACAGACTTTTTTTTTGCCTTTATTTTTTTAATGTAACATTAAAAAAAATGAGGTCCCCATATACCCCCATCCCCCTCCCCCGACTCCTCCCCTCATAGCAACAACCTCCTCCATCATCATGAGACATTCATTGCACTTAGTGAATACATCTCTGAGCACTGCTGTACCTCATGGTCAATGGTCCACACCATAACCCACACTCTCCCACAGTCTACCCAGTGGGCCATGGGAGGACATACAACGTCTGGTAACTGTCCCTGCAGCAGCACCCAGGACAACTCCAAGTCCCACAAACACCCTCCTAGTGGGTGTAAACCGCTCATAATTTTGATTTACATTTCCCTACTTACTAATGATGTTGAGTATCTTTTCTTGTGCTTGTTGGTCATTTGTATACCTTCTTTGGGGAAATGTCTATTAAAGTCCTTTGCCCATTTTTAAAATGGATTTTTTGTATTTTTTGTTGTTCAGTTTTAGTTCTTTATATCTGATAATTTATGACTATTTTCTTCCATTCTGTAGATTGTCTTTTCACTTTCTTCAAAAGGAATTATAACAGAAGTTATAATTTTTTTTAGGAGGTTCTAGGTGTTGAACCCAGGACCTTGTACATTGGAAGCAGGTGCTTAACCACTGAGCTATATCCTCTCCCCAAGGTTTTTATTTCGATGAAGTTCAATTTATTTATTTTGTCTCTTCTTGTTATTAAAAATTTTTTCCTATATATTCCTTTTGTTGCTTATGCTTTGCTGCTATATCAAGGACTCTAAGAAGATTTTTCCCTAGGTTTTTTCTTCTATGAATTTTTGTATATGGTACGAGAGGGTTACAATAAAATTGTAAATATTCCTTTTTTATTATTATGGTAAAAAGAAACAGGAACAGGTCTTAAAATATTTCATGTTGGAATTACTACTCCAACATGGGTAGATGGGTAGAGATGGGAAGAAAGTAAAATCCTGTTTCTAGCAACATTTCATTTAAACTAGAGGCCTAAGGATTTAGACACTTTTTTTGGTCTTTATTTGTTTTTTTAACGCTACATTAAAAAAATATGAGGTCCCCACCTCCCTCACCCCACTCCTCCACCCATAACAACAACCTCCTCCATTATCATGAGACATTCATTGCATTTGGTGAATACATCTCTGAGCACCGCTGCACCTCATGGTCAATAGTCCACACCATAGCCCACACTCTCCCACAGTTCACCCAGTGGGCCATGGGAGGACATACAATGTCCAGTAACTGTCCCTGCAGCACCACCCAGGACAACTCCAAGTCCCGAAAATGCCCTCACATCACATTTCTTCCTCCCACTCCCTACCCCCAGCAGCCACCATGGCCACTTTCTCCACACCAATGCCACATTTTCTTCGATTACTAATCACAATAGTTCATGAATAGAATATCAATAAGTCCACTCTAATCCATACTCTATTCCTCCACCCTGTGGACCTTGGAATGATTGTGTCCACTCCACATCTATATCAAGAGGGGGCTTAGATTCCACATGGATGCTGGATGCAATTCTCCTGCTTTCAGTTGTAGGCACTCTTGGCTCCCTGGTGTGGTGGTTGACCTTCTTCACCTCCATGTTAGCTGAGTGGGGTAAGTCCAATAAACCAGAGTGTAGGAGTTGCAAGTCTCTTGAGGCTCAGGGCCTGGCTATCACATGGTCAGTCCAGAGATTAAGGTCCCCTGGGTATACACTAAACCCCAGCACCAACTACAGATCCAGTAAGAGTAACAGGAGAGGCTTATGAACAAAGATCACATCTGAGTCCAGCTCCATCACACAGAAACACAAACTCCAAAGTAGGGCCAACTGACATGGCACTGAACTCCATCTGACATGACCATAGAACCTGTGGGTCTCTGTAGCCCTCAGAAGAACCAATACCTGGGGTTGTGTGTACTTTATCTGTCTCTGGGACTCTGCAAAGGTGTGCATAACCTCCCAGCTCTTTTTGGAGACTCATAGCCATATAAACTCACTTGTCCTTTCCATTTCCCCCTCTTATTCAGGTCAAAAAGCATTTTTAACTCTTGATATTATATGTAGACTGAGATACAGACTTTTATACATTTTTGGTGAAATCTAACATGTCTTATATCCATCATTGCATGATCTTGTGGAACACTTCCATTGACCCTCAGTTACTCTGCTTCCATCTATTCTATTCCTCTCTTCTCCTTCCCAAAGGGCCCACAGTGACAACCAAGCTTCACTGCTTGAAGGATCAGATTCACAGATACTTGCAATAATGCTGAGGATTTGACATACTAGACTATCCTCCCCCATTGGGAGTCACCAACTCTCTCAAGAGACACAATTTCCTCTGTTTGAGAACATCAGGCCTCCCCAGGATGTGGATACAGTTTCTCACTCATTATGCAGGTCTCCATCCAATGATAAAACACACTATGACAAGATGAGCACTCACACACTACCTAGAAGCCTGCCCCTGTGCCAGATGCCCCCCCTCCGCCAGCACCTTAAAACGTAATCCTTCCTTACTATATTTTCTAAAGAGTTTTCTCCACATTATAGTTTCAACCACATGCCTGACAATCTCCCATGTTCAACTGTTCCCCCCAACCCTCCCCCCAATTCCTTGGGCTATCTGACCCATCCTCCCAACACTAGCCTCCCTTAAGACTGCAATGCCCCACCCAATAGTATCCCTATGCCCTCATCTTATCCCTTCCCTGTACAATTACTTACCTCCACTTTATCACAGATTTCACCTATGTAGGTGTCAGCTCACAACCTTCCTCTCCCCCCCCCCCCCCCGCCCAATTTCCTGTAAGCTTATCATCCAGTCTCTAGCTCTCTGAGATAGCTTGGTTTGCTTATTTCATATCAGAGAGGTCATGTAGTATTTGTCCTTCAATGCCTGGCTTGCTTCACTCAACTTAAGGTGCTCAAGATTCATCCATGTTATACCATGTGTTTGTACTGTATTCCTTCTTATAGTGGAGTAGTATTCCATTGTATGTATATATCACATTTTGTTTATCCATTCATCTGTTGAATGGGGATTTGGATTGATTCCAACTTTTGGCAATAGTGAATAGTGCTGCTATGAACATTGGTGTGAATATATCGGTTTGTGTCCTTGTTTTTACTTCTTCTGGTTATATACCCAGCAGTGGAATTGCTAGGTCATATGGCAAATCTATAGCTAGTTTTTTGAGAAACCGCCTAACTGTCCTCCAGAATGGCTGGATCCTTCTGCACTCCCCCCAGCAGTGGATGAATGTTCCCACTCCTCCACATCCTCTCTAACAGTTGTAGTCTTCTGTTTTTTTGATAGCCACCAGTCTCACGGGAGTAAGATGGTATCTCATTATAGTTTTGATTTGCATTTCCCTAATAGCTAGCAATTTTGTGCAACTTTTCATGTGCTTTTTAGCCATTTGTACTTCTTTGGAGAAGCATCTTTTCAAATCCCATGCCCATTTTTTAATTGGGTTGTTTGTCCTTTTATTTTTGAGATATAGAAGTTCTTTGTATATGCAGGATATTTAGTCTCCTATCAGATACATGGTTACCAAATATTTTCTCCCATTAGTCCCTCTTTTCACTTTCTTGACAAACTTCTTTGAGGTACAAAATGCTTTAATTCTGAGGAGGTCCCATTTATCTGTTTGTTCTTCTGCTGCTTGTGCTTTGGGTGTGAAGTTCATGAAGCCATTTCCTACATCTATGATACAAGTTTTTCCATTGCTAGAATCACAAGAAGTCTATAGCACAACAATAATAAGTCTACTTTAGTCCATTGTTCATTACCCAATCTTGAGGATTTGGGGATGGCGAGGCCACTTTGCTTCTGATTGAGGAGGGGTTTAGATCCTATGGGGCAGATGGATGGAACTGTCATGCTCACAGTTGTAGATACTCTGTTTGTTGGGCTGGGCATTGACCATCATTAGCCTTTTGTTAGTTGTCCTCCTACTCCCTTTTAAATTGATGTAGAACATGGATTCTCCAACATCTCCCTTTCTGAAATATAGTGTCCATTATCAGCAAAGGGTTAGCACAACCCAGAATTATACTTTTAAAAGAAAATCAAAAGAAAAATAAGAAATGACATTAATTGACAGGAAAAAAGAAGCAATCCAAAATTGGAGGCCCTCATCACTATTACTGTTCTTGTCATATAATGACTAGGTTCCTTCCCTAATAGCAGCTAAACAATCCTCTATTTGTTGCTTAGCACCTCTGATGGGGAGGCCCTCTTCTCTTGCAGGGTGAATCTAACCATTTAGCTGGTTCTCTAGACATTGTCAGTGATAGCCTATTTACCATCCACACAAAACTGTAGGTCTTTTATAGTAGAAGGACTACTATGGCTCTTTTTTAGATCTCAATTTTCTTTGAGAGAAGCTCACACTGCAAGCCTCTATCCAGTTTTATAAACAATAAACTTCTTTCTCCTTTGAATTTCACCATGAATTCACCATGGGACATTGGTTATGACATTCCTCCGCATTCCTAAGAAGAAATATTTATACTGAACTTCTGGAAACCATCTGGGAGGAGCAGCATTTTCACAGAATTTTTCAAAATAATAGCATGGCAATTTTCCCAATTCTCATCCTATGAAAGTCAGCAGAGCCAAGAGTCAACAACCACTTTGAATTAGATCAATTATGTGGGGGCTTAAGGCAGTAATGCTTTTAGTCCTAGAATCTACATTAGTGTTCTTGTTACATATCAGAGAGTTTGACCAAAAAACTCACTCTTATCACAAACATTCTTTTCCTCTGTAGTCTATTATATTTATTTTGTTTGTTTGCTTGTTTGTTTTTTAGGGATGAATTTTATTATATTTTACTTGACAAAGAGGTTAGTAATATCAATGGTAGAAAAAATGTAAAAACAAATAAGGGTGAGAAGACAAGTTTTTTATGGAGATGTTCATAGAAGAACGGGAAGAGATCTTTGGAAATTTGCTGCAGCAGATATAGCTCCAGAGGGCAGGTCACATTTATGATAAAAGTTGTCTTGTTTTATAAATCCCCCTGTGGCCAATCTACCACCTTCTTCATTGCTTTTGATGCCTTGATGGCCAGGAATATATTTCCAGTGAATATCCATTCCTTGGAAAGCTTGATCAATCTTCTTGAAATATTTTCAGTTGATTACATCTCTTTGGAAAGTAGTTTTACATCGTAACCCATTCTGTAATGCCTTTGATGATAAACTTGCTACCTGTTTCAATGATGAGCTTATCTATGTCTTGGCTCTTTGCTTGTTCAATTGCTGCACAGGCCACATACAGTTCTGCCATTTGGTTTGTTTGCCATCCAGAAACACTCTCATTTAAAATTAGAGAATTGCCAGGTCTCCTGTAATTCCAAATCCCATTTGTATGCTATCTGTCCATTAAATTATATATATATATATATATATATATATATATATATATATATATACACACACACACTTAAAATTTTTAAAAAGTTTCATAAATGTTATATAAAAAATATAGGAGATTCCCATATGCCCACTCCCTACCCCTCCTACATTTTCCCACATTAACAAAATCCTTCATTTATTTGTTACAATAGATGAACACATTTTGGAGCATTGCCACTAACCATGGATTGTAGTTTACATTATAGTTTACACTCAGTGCCATGCAATTTTGTAAGTTATAATAATATATGATGGCCTTTATCCATCATTGTAATCTCAAGCAAGACAATTCCAATGTCCCAAAAATGCCCCCATATTACATTTGTTTTTCCCTCTGCCTCCCCTCAGAATCTCTGGTGGCCACTGCCTCCACATCAATGATAAAAGTTCTTCCCATTGCTAGGATCACCATAAATCTATAGTAGGATAACAGTAAGTCTACTTTATTCCCCAGTCCTGAGGATTCTGGGATGGTGATGCCCTCTCTGCCTCTAATTGAGAGGAGGCTTAGATCCCATGGGCAGATAGATAGAACTTTCTTGCTTAAAGACTCTCTCTGTTCCCTGGGATGGATGTTGTCCTTCACCATTTTCTTGTTAGTTGTCATGGGTGAGTCCAACAAACTGGAGAGTAGGTGTTACAACTCTGCTGAGATTCAGGGCCCAGCTGGCACATGGAAGGACCAAAGATTTAAGTCTCTTGAACATACACCTATCAAGTATAGCACTAATTATAGTTCCACATAGAAGGGAAGAAGAGCCATGTGTAGAGGAACCACAACTGAGTCCAACTCTGTCACACTGGGGAGCATAAATTCAAAGTAGGACCCACTGGCAGGGTGCCAAACTTCTGAGCTCTCTGCCCTGCTTATAGTGTCTGGATGTCTGCAGAGCTCTCAGTATTAATGCTATTTGAGGCAATATTTACTATATTTACTTTGACAGTTAATTTACTGCTGAGATGTGCATAAGCATAACATCTGTAATGACTGCCTAACTTACTTTGAAGCCTCTTAGCCATATAAACTCATTTGTTTTAACCCTTTCCCCCTTGGTCTAGGTCTTTTTCCAGTTGCATTGCTAGTTGGCACTTGGTAGTAATCCCAGAGTGCCAGGGAGCCTCTTCCCCAGGAGTCATGTCCCATGCTGTTGCAAGGGGGGTGGGAGGTAATGCATTTATATGCTGTGTTTGCCTTAAAAAGAGGCCACATTTAAGCAACAAGCAGGCTCTCAGGAGGTAACTCTTAGGCAACTTATAATATTAGGCTAAGTTTCAATTTCAGAAGTAAAAAGTAAAAGTAGAGGTGGCTCAATCAGTTGGGCTCCCATCCACCATATGGGAGGCCCTGGGTTCACGCCCCATAGCCTCCTTGTGAAGGCAGGCTTGTCTGCATGCTGTGGAGAGCTGACTCAGCCAGGTGTCACAACTAAAAAGGGAGACAAGCAAAAACACTGAAGAGCGTGCAGCGAATGGACACAAAGAGCAGACAGCAAGCAAGCCACAAGAGGGGAGAGGAAATAAAAATAAATAATTACAGACACAGAAGAATGCACAGCAAATGGACACAGAGAGCAGACAGCATGCAAAAAGCCACTAGGGTGGGAGGATTAAAAAAAGTAAAGTAAAGGTTCATAAGGACAGTCATCCATATCAAGGGCCTTCAATGGTCCATCCTACATCACCCTATAACTCAGGGGATTCTGCTGTCCCATTAGAAAATGTGGAAGAGCTCCCCAGGGTGGGAATTTGCTATTCTTTCAGTTGTGTGGCTCTCCACCCACCGTGACAATGTCCCATGAACACCTGAATACATTCATCTGCCTTATAGGTATGCCTCAGGTGAACCTCCTCCATGCATCATCCATCCCTGATATTCCACACCAATGATCCTCCCCTGCCACAGTTGTAACCCTTTGGTGATCCAAAACTTCTTCAAAAATGAAGCCAACAAAATAACCAAGTACAATTAATAAGAAAATGAAATAACAGATAAAATACAAAAAACTTTAAAATTTTTTTGGAAATAACAAAAAATTAAAAATACATAAAATTTTAAAAAAATTGTGACATTATCTCTTTCATTACTGCAAGGTCTGTTGTCTCATATGTATAGTGATATTTTCTTCTGTTTATTCCCCCAGTGTCTCATTTTTTTCATGTTGTCCTCAAAGAAGTTTTGGGTTATAGAAAAGTCATGTACAGAATATAGGGGATTTCCATATACCCAACATCCTCCCACTTTTCCCTTTTCCCCTATTAATAACATCTTACATGTGGATGGTGCATTTGTTACAATTGACGTACAAATATTGAAGCACTGCTACTAACCTAGGCCAATGATTTATATTATGGTTTACATTTTGGACCATACACTTTCATAAATTTTCATGAACTTTAACATGGCCTGCATCCATCACTGCAGGATCATTTAGAACTATTTCATTGTCCCCAAAATGCCCTTTGTTCCATCTATTCTATTCCTCCCTCCCCCTTTCCTCGAGACCCATGGCAACCACCAAGCTTTACTCCTTGAAGAAACAAGATTCATAGTTACTTGCAACAATATTGAGGGCTTGAAATACTGGACTGTTCTCCCCTTTTGGGTACTGCCTATGCTCTTGAGAGACTCCCACTCCTTTACTGGAGAACATAGTAGTACTCCTCAGGATGGAAGTCCAAAACCTTCCCACTCATTGTGTTGGTCACACTGTGACAAGATGCACACTCACACATTCCCTAGAAGCCTACCCAGGTGTGCCCTGTCCCACATGCCCCCATATCCAACAACCTAAACCAGTAACCTTCCCCTGCCATATTTGCTAAAAGAACATTCCGAACGTTGTAGTTTCAACCGCAAATCCCCAGAGTTCACCTGCTCCCTCTCCCGACTCTTCTCCCAGTTACATGGACATTCCAATCCACCCCTCCACCCTACCTCCCTCACAGACCAGCACAGCCCACCCCAATAGCATCAATGTACCACTGTCATGCCCTTCCACTACACAACTACACCCTTCCACCGTATCAAAGGTTTTGCCCATATAGGCATTGGCTCTGTGAGTTTGCTCAAGTTGCTTAATTCATATCAGTGAGGTCATATGATATTTGTCCTTCAGTGCCTGGCTTGCTTCACTGAACATAAGGTCTTTAAGATTCATCCATGCTATCCCATATGGTAATATTGCATTCCTTCTTACTGCTAAGTAACATTCCATTGTATGTAGATACCACAATTTGCTTGTCCATTCATCTGTTGATGGTCATTTGGATTGCTTCCAACTTTTGGCAATGATGAGTAATGCTGCTATAGACATTGGTGTGCATACATCTACCTGTTTCCCTGCTTTCAGTTCTTCTGGGTATATACCAGCAGTGTGTCCCATTAATTTTTGCAGCTACCACCTACATACATAGTTGGAGTACATTCTTGGATCCTGCTGAAACTTTGTCCTCAGTGGCCCCAGGCATTCATGTTGACCTTTTCCAATAGGATTGCTCAGCATCCTCTCTATCCTTGGCAGTCTCCAATTGAAGGGATGCTTATCGTCTCCATGTATTCTACTTTATTTTAATGCTGGTTGTGACTCATTAAACTGGTTTCATGACCCACTAAATGGTCACAACCCACAATTTAAGAAGCACTGCTTTAGAACATGGAGAACTTCTCTTCTAATCTGGAATCATTTCAAATGGTCATGTTTTAAAGATTTTAAAGCAAGGTTACAGATTAGACCCATCTGAGCAGCTCTTTGAAAATTAAGATGTATGGGTTCCCTAGCTAGAGACTCTAATTCAATTTGTCTGAAGACAGGACCAAGCATTAGTAATTTTTAAAATCTCCCTAGGTAATTATAATGTGGGGTCAGGTCTGAAAACCATTGTTAGTCTAGAGGAACTAATAAGAAAATCTACAAGTTTCTTTATTATTAAATACACCTTTTAAAAGCACCTCTCCTTGTAAGATGATTTTACATTATATAAATTTGTCACTAAGTAGGCTATCACTTGGCCATTTTCAGTACAGGACAACCTTTAAAACTCTATAATCTCCGGTTTTCCACTTGAGCTGCAGAATTCTTAAAGGGCAAGAGGCCAGATCAGTTTAGCCTCTTGCCTTTGAAAACATGTTTGAAATAACCATGGATTATTGTAGAGCTGCTTCTGGTCTGTGTGACCTTTCCCCCAGTAAGCCTTATTTCCATGAACAGAAACTAGATGCCTGAGAGATGACTCAAGGAAAGTTATTGCTGCTCAACAGCAGTGACCCTTCACCTACTAAACTTCCCCAAGTTCACTCCATGGCTCAGGGAGAAGCCCAGGCTGTGGGTATGGGTTGACCTCTCACCCACTTAGCCACTACCAGCTTAGCCTCTGCAAGACAGGCTGTGTTTCTTTCTCCCAATGCAAAGCTGATGAAAACTGTACATGGCAAATTTAACTCTATTTTTGTTTTAAAACAAGTAACGTAAACTATAAACTAGTGTCCTAGCAAAGGAAAAGGAAACAAGTCTTTTGTTGCAACACAGTGCATTTTGAGGAGCCAACTTGTTGAAAGGAGAGATGAGATAAGCCTAGTGCTAAAGGGGCAGAAGAAAGAACAAAGCTAGGGAACCCCAAAATCTTTTCTATTTGTACTTCCTCTTCCAATTCAGCACTGATGGTTGAAATACAACCAAGATCTTTTCATCAAGAAAGGACATAAACATGTTTCCCATAGTCAGCATTGTTGGCTGCTATGGTCTGATGCCTTGTTTCTCAAGGAACATGGGATATATATATATGTGTGTGTGTGTGTGTATATATATGTGTGTGTGTATATATATATATATTTTTTTTTTTAATAAAGGGTTTTTATTTGGGGTAGGAGCTTACAGATACCAGGCCATAAAGCATAAGTTACTTCCCTCACCAAAGTCTATTTTCACGTGTTGGAGCATGTTGGCTGCCGACAACTGTGAGGGTTCAGGCTTCCTGGGTTCCTCCCTTCCAGGGTCTAGTTTCTTTCTGGGTTCAAGGTTCCTCTCTTCCCAGGGCTTGCTTCTTCCTGGGCTCAGGTTTCCTCTCTTCCTGGAGCTGGCTTCTCTTTCCTCTGTGAACTTACTTCCCAGGGCTCCAGCTTAAGGCTTCAGCATCAAACTCCAACATCAAAACTCCAACTTTAAAAGCCCTCAACTCTGCCCTTTGCCATGCCTTTTATCTGTGAGTCCCCACCCACCAAGGGGTGGAGCCTCAATGCCCTAATGATGTGGCCCAATCAAAGTCCTAATCATAACTTACTCACACCTAGGTACAGAAATGATTACAAACATAATCCAATATCTATTTTTAGAATTCATAACCATGTCAAACTGCTACAAATGGTATTCTTCAATAATTTTTTTAAATGAGAATAAAAAGGATTAAATAGCTTGACCAATTGGGATTTAACTTGGGAATGCAAGGTAGGTTCAACAACCCCAAAGCAATCAATATTAAAAACCATATTAATAGAGTAAAAAAACAAGTCATAATCATCTTGATAGATGCAGAAAAGGCATTTGACAAAATCCAATACCCTCTCAAAAAAAAAAAGACACTCAAAAATCAAGGTTTAATGGAGGTGAAGAAGGTCAACCACCACACCAGGGAGCCAAGAGTACCTACAACTGAAAGCAGGAGAATTGCATCTAGCATCCGTGTGGAATCTAAGCCCCCTCTTGATATAGATGTGGAGTGGACACAACCATTCCAAGGTCCACAGGATGGAGGAATAGAGTATGGATTAGAGTGGACTTACTGATATTCTAGCCATGAACTATTGTGATTAGTAATCGAAGAAAATGTGGCATTGGTGTGGAGAAAGTGGCCATAGTGGCTGCTGGAGGTAGGGAGTGGGAGGAAGAAATGTGATGTGGGGGCATTTTCGGGGGTTGGAGTTGTCCTGGGTGGTGCTGCAGGGACCGTTACCAGACATTGTATGTCCTCCCATGGCCCACTGGGTGGACTGTGGGAGAGTGTGGGCTATGGTGTGGACCATTGACCATGAGGTGCAGCGGTGCTCAGAGATGTATTCACTAAGTGCAATGAATGTCTTATGATGATGGAGGAGGTTGTTGTTATGGGTGGAGGAGTGGGGTGAGAGGGATGGGGGGTATATGGGGACCTGATATTTTTTGAATGTAACATTAAAACAATAAATAAAGACAAAAAAAATCAAGGTTTAGATGGGAACCTCCTCAACCCGACAAAGGACATCTACAAAAAATCCACAGCTAACATACTTCATGGTAAAAGACTAAAAATTTCCCCCCAAGATCAGAGACAACAGAATGATGTCTGCTTTTGACACTTCTATTTGAAATTATACTGGAAGTTCTAGCCAGGGCAACCAGGAAAGAAGATGAAATTAAAGGCATCCAGATTAGGAAGGAAGAAGCAAAACTATCTCTTTTTTAGATGACATGATCGTGCATATAGAAAATTCCAAGGAATCCACTCATGTGTAAAAACTCTTAGAACTAATGAGCTAAGTAAGGATACAGGATACAAGATCAATATACAAAAATCAATTGTATTTCCACATAACAGCAATGCTCAGAATCCAAGGGCAGAAATGTAGTGAAGAACAGGATGAAGACATTTTACCTTTAAACTTTGAAGAGGAAAACAAAGAACACCTAAAATCTTTATTTGAAATTTTGATTCTTGTGAGGAAACAAAACATACCTCTGGATGGGCATGGGACTAATAAACTCCCCGATGGTCTTTCTACTCCTGATACCTTTCAGATGTGATATATACTTTTTATTTTAATAGTTTAGAGCAGTGGTAGATTTTCAGAAAAATTGAGTAGAAAGTACAGAGAGTTCCATAGATCCCCTCCTGACCCCAACATACTCTTCCCTGTTATTGACATCTTGCATTAGCTTGTTACATTTATTACAGTTGATGAACCAATATTGATATATGATTATTAATGTTAAGTCTGTAGCTTAGGTTCACTTCTGCATTGTACAGTTCTCTGGGTCTTGACAAATGTGTAATGTCATACATCCATCATTACAGTATCATAGAGAAAAGTTTCACTGCCTTAAAAATGCCCTATGTTCTACCTAGACTTCCCTTCTCCTCTCTCCCTGACCCCTGGCAAATGGCAACTACTGATTCTTATGCTGTTTCTATAGTTTTTTCCTTTTCCAGAATGTCCAATAGTGGTAACCAGCATGTGGCCTTTCAGACTTCATTCACTTAGCAGTATGCATTTAATTTTCCTCCATGTCTTTTCATGGCTTGATAACGCATTCCTTTTTATCACTGAATAATATTCCATTGTATGGATGTACCACAGACATCTCGGTTACTCCCAGTTTTTTGTAAAACATCCATGTGTAGGATTTTGTGCAGACACGAGTTTTCAATTTATTTGGATAAATACCTAGAAGCATGATTGCTTGACTATATGGCAAGCCTATGTGACAGTTTGATATTATTTATGAATTCCAAAAAAAGATATTGTGATTATGTATCTGGGCATGATATACTTTGATTGTATTAGATTTAGCTGAGATGCCTTTGATTAAATTAGGTTAAGATTAGGGCTTTGATTCAATCATGCCTTTCGTGGGGGGAGGGTTGATTCCCCACTCCCTTGGTGGGTTATATAAAGGGACAATTGCTCAAGAAGCCAAGAGAAGTTGACACACAGAAAAAGAAGCAGGGAATTTGATTTTGACACTGGCACCCTGGGGAGAGATGAGACACTCACCTGATAGTTTACAGCTGACCCTGTGAATAGAAGAGAGCAGCTGAGAAGCCCTAAGACAGCCTACAGCTGAGACTGGAAGAAGCAGGGCCCACAGTCTTAAGAGTGAAGAGGAAGGCTGAACCTTCACAGACATTGCCCACCATTTTGTGTGAACATGTGGTAACAGACTTTGGGTGAGTAAGTACCTCTTATGATACCTTGCGTTGGATTCTTTAGGGCCTGGTAACTGTAAGCTTCTATCCCCAAATAAATGCCCGTATAAATGACAACAGATTTCTGGTACTTTGCATCAGCATCCCTTTGGCTGACTAACACAGCCTATGCTTAACTTTGTGAAAAACTGCCAAATTGTCTACCAAAGTGGCTGTCATTTTGTATTCTCACCAGCAATGAATGAGAATTCAGTCTTTGGTACTGTCAGTGTTTTGGATTTTAGCCATTCTAATGAATGTATAGTAATAACCCATATTACAATCACATATTGTAGTTTTAATGTGCAATTTCCTAATGACATGTGATATTGAGTATCTTTTCATATGCTTATTTGCATCTGTATATCTTCTTTGGTGTTTTAATTTGCTAAATGCTACTAGGAGCAATATTCCAGAAACTGGTTGTTTTTTAAAATGGGAATTTATTAACTCAAAAGCTTACAGTTCTGAGGCTATGCAAGTGTCCAAATCAAGGCATCATCAAGAAATGCTCTCACCAATTTGCAGCTGTGGCCAATTAAGCATGTGGTAGCGTCATCTAAAGAAGCTTTCTCTTTAAGCTCAGCTGTGGGTGATCAGGTGCATGGCAGGGCATAATGGTGGCTCTGGAATCTCTACTGGTCTCTGCCTTCTCCTCCAGGCTTACCTTCTCCCCAAGCTCAGCTGCAAGTGATCAGGCATATCACCCTTGTCTCTCCCCTCTCCTCCTGGCCTCATCTCAGTGAGCCACTCAGTGGCCTCTTACCATGCCTCTGTGCTCTACTAATTCCAGTCTCTGGCCTCTCTCAGCCTCTCAGGGTTTCTCTATCTCTGCCACTTTTTTCTGTTGTCTGCTGCCTTTAGTTTGTAAATAGAAAACTAAAAGCAGCAGACAACAGAATAAGGTATTCCGCCCTGGGGTCACATAATCTAATCAAAGGCCCTTAACAGAAGTAATTTAATCAAGAGTTCCCTCCTACAATAGGTTTACATGCACAGGAATGGATTAGCTCTAAGGACATGATCTTTTCTGGGATCCAAAAAAAGCTTCAAACTGTCACATTTGGTGAAGTGTCTGTTCAGATTTTTTGACCATTTTTTAATTGGGTTGTTTCCTTGTTGAGTTTTAAGAGTTCTCTGTATATTTTAGATATCTGTTTATCAGATATGTGTTTTGCAAATATTTCCTCCCACTCTGGTGAATTGTCTCCTCATTCTCTTATCAGTGTCTTTCACAGAGCAGTAGGTTTTAATTTTAATGAAGTCCAACTTGTCGATTTATCTTTCATGAATTGTGCTTTTGATGTTGCATCTAAACAGTCACTGCCAAACCCACAGTCACCTAGAATTTCTTCTATGTAATATGCTAGTTTCATAGTTTTGCATTTTATATTTAAGTTTATCATCCATTTTTAGTTAATTTTTGTGAAAGATGTAAGATCTTTGTCTAGATTCACTTTTTTTGAACATGGATGTCAAAAAAAGTTGTTGTTTCAGCACTATTTATTGTAAAGACTATCCTTTCTCCATTAAAATGTCATTGTTCCCTTGTCAAAATTCAGTTGTATGGGTATATTTCTCAGCTCTCTATTCTGTTTCATTGGTGCATTTGTCTATTCTTTTGTCAATATTACAGTGTCTTGATCACTGTAGCTTTCTAGTAAGTCTTGAGGCAAGTAATATCCATCCTCTACTATTCTCCCTCATGGTTGTGCTGGCTATTCTGCAACTTTTGCTTTACATATAAACTTTAGAGTCAGTTTGTCAATATCCAGAAAATAACTTCTGGGAGGGATCTTTGATTTTAGAAGGCAATGGAGGATAAATATTTTGAAAGCAGAGGGTATGGTGGAGTAAGAAATCATCTCACCCTCAGGCTATGAAATACTTTGGGTTGGGGGAAAAAGCAGCCTTCAGTTGAGAGACTGCCTGAGACATGGTTCCCTGAATTTATAGCAAGAATATGAAGAGATATTCACAGAAGTTATTGGGGATGTAGGGAGTCTGAAGACAGACCCTGAGTTCCAGAAAACACAATGGAAATATTTGGAAGAAGGGCAAGAAGAGTGAGTGACCACATCTGATTGGGGGGATTAAAAAAAAAACACAACAATTTAGAGAAGAAACTAGTTAAAGACAGATGGAATAAGAGGAAGAGACTTCAGATGGTACTTGAGTTAAATCAGGATTTAAGTCATGCTGGGACTGATCCAGGCAGATCTTTGAGGGTCAATAATGCAACATGGAGGGGAAACGGACTTTGGCCCAGTGGTTAGGGCGTCCGTCTACCACATGGGAGGTCCGCAGTTCAAGCCCCGGGCCTCCTTGACCCGTGTGGAGCTGGCCCGTGCGCAGTGCTGATGCGTGCAAGGAGTGCCGCGACCCGCAGGGGTGTCCCCCGCAAGGAGTGCACCCATAAGGAGAGCTGCCCAGCGCAAAGGAGGGAGCAGCCTGCCGAGGAATGGCGCCGCCCACACTTCCTGTGCCGCTGACGACAACAGAAGCGGACAAAGAAACAAGACGCAGCAAAAAGACACAGAAAACAGACAACCGGGGGAGGGGAGGGGAATTAAATAAATAAAAATAAATCTTTAAAAAAAAAAATGCAACATGGAGTCCAGGGCATCACTTAGCTTAACCATGTGGAAATAAAGTCACTGTTCATTCCTTCACCTAGATGCTTTATGACAGCCTGAGGAAGAGGGATCCCACAAGGAACACAGGGCTTAGGGAAGGACTAGGTGCACTGCTATGGTGCGATAGACTTGGGGAGAAAAATCTCGTAGGGAATATAAAGATGCCTCTTTCTTGGTTAATAGAAAGTAAGACAGAAGCAGCAGAAGAGCAAGTGAATAGAGGTGAGAATGAAGGAATATAGCAATGGATCTAAGGTGGAGTGGGAGGGAATTGAAAACAGAAGAGGAATGGCATATAGGTAATAAGAGTAGGGGTTGATTAACAACCCACAAGATCTTCATGAGTACCAGAACATGGTTAGAGAAAGAGAGGAAAAGAGCTACAAGGAAAGGCAGGATACAATGAATTGGGATCAGAGAGACAGGAATCATTAGCACTCAAGTTTTCAGACATGAGACAGACATGAGTGATCCTCAAGTATGTGATGGACAGATTAAATACAGTAGGAGTCAAGGTCACTGGGATTAAAGAGCTCAAAGAACTATGAGCACCAAGGATTGAATAATTCAACCACCTGATATATGAAGTTGCCTAGGATTATAGAGTTCTCACATCCCAGTTATACATTTTAATTCAGTTTCAGGCCAGGAAACCCTGTGGTTGGGCCATCATCACCCATTGCACTGCATTTATATATAGAAAAGTATCTCCACCAATTTTCCCAATCCTTTTCACTCAATCAAAGCACAATCACACAGGACCACTGGAACTGGAAATGGCTTAGTAAACAATGGCAGTGGTCTAGTTCCTAGCTACCCCAGTCCACTGTTGCTTCATTCCATAATCCCATGAGAGAAAAAAAAAAAAAAAAAAACCTTAAGTTACTGAATGTGTTTCATACACTATTCATTAAATTAAGAACTACTACTGGCTTCAGTGTTTAAAGCACTAAGCCATGGACCATGGAGAATATAATGTGGATACAAAAAGTAAGATATGAGAACTCATCCTTCCACATGCCTGCAGTATCATGATTGAGCGTATGGCGTGGTTTCTTTCCAAACTCTCTTACATGCTTGCACCAATCCATATTCACATATATAGTTTTTCTTTTTTTCCTTTCTCTTTTAAAGAAAAAAATGAGTCATACTAAATGCATATTAGTCCGCAACATGCTTTTTAAAATTAAAATATAGAGGACAACTTTCCAAGTCAATATATGTGGATAGTTGTCAGTCTGGGTCCTCCAATAAGCAGATGCTAAGACAGGGAACAAGAGGTAATTTTGGTAGAAAGAAAAGAATATATTTATCAAAGCAGTAACTGCATACCATGTACCTGCACCCATATTAATCTCCTCAAGTCAAGATACCAAGTCCAGCAGAGGAGCTGGCCATAGAGGCTATTACTTGGTAGGCTTCTAGTAGTATATATTCATTTGCAAGTCATTCTCAATGAATCACCCAGTGTGTGCAGATGAATTAAATGGAGATACGATGTAAATGCCACCTTTACATCCTTGAGGATAGCACTGATCTCTGTCATTCCCCTTCAGAATGTGCTATTATTTTTATTTACTATCTTGTCTAGGGGCCATTTCAGGGGCTTATACTTGGCTTTCCGCACTCTCACAACTCTAACTCCACAGTTATCCCAAATGTTAACTGCCAAATGTGTAAATCCCAACTATATGTTCAGGGACCACAGAAATGCCTTCCCTCTCTGCCCAATGTAGGGATATTCAAATAGGAAATGTTTGCTCTAAAATTCCCAGCTCGGTGAGCTAAGAGATACCTGAGGAAGATTAAGGGAAGGAAGGAAGCAGTATTGTATGGGGAAAGACTTCAGACCATGATATATATATGACACCTGTGAAAGGAAAGACGTAGGGAGAGAATTGGGCAGGAGAATGTGGTAGATTGAATCATGTTCTCCACAAAGACATGTTCAAGTCCTAACCCCTGGTCCTATGAGTGTGGAATGGTATCTTTGAAGATACAATTTAGATGAGGTCAAATTGAATCAAGGTGGGCCTTAATCCAAGATGATGGAGCTCTTACAAAGAAAGGAAATTTACCAAGGAGATAGATTACTCTGTGAAAGAGACAGGAGTTAGTTGCCAGCAAATCACCATGAGAATGCTACAGACTTCAGAAAAGGCATGGCCTGCTGATACTTAGATTCTGGACTTCTAGCCTCCAAAACTGTAATCCAGTAAATCCCTGTTATTTAAGCCAACCAGTTTGTCATATTCTGTGATAGTAGCCCTGGCAAACTAAGAAAGCTTCAGACTGCAGTGCAAATCTGACAAAGCTTAGTCAACTAAGTGGGGCCCTCCCAAGTAAATACTTTCCATTAGAGAAGTACACATTTCCACCATGAGGAGAAATGCTCAGGACTTACGTGCTTACCCATTGCTGGAGGAAACCTGGAGTGTGGCTTTGATTCAAATGCTGTATGAATCCCAAAGGTGCTATAGTAACTAGAGGCTGTCAGCTAACTGCACTACTTGCAACTGAAGTGCAAGCTCTTTCTTGAAGGAAGATTCAGGCACACACCTCCATGGCTGCCACTAAGACCTACTTCATCTTTTAAACTGACTGCATAGTGTTTTTAGTGCATTGATGTATCATCATTTATTTATCCATTTCCGTATGGGCAAATAGTTTGTTTTCAAACTTTGTTCTAACAAATATACTGCAACTAATAATCTTGTATATACATCCTTATACTCTTTGATGGTGTATCATGGTGTAGTTGAATAATAGGTTTGTAGCACTGGAATGGTTGTGAAATGGGATACCTATCCTTAAAACTTTTTTAGAGCCTGCCAATTGCTCTCCAAAGATTTTTACTGATTTTATACTCACACAAATAGTAGAGGGCTCATTTCTCCATATCTTGACATCATCAGATGTTATCAGTCTATTTTTTCCGATCTAATGGCAGAATGAGGCTGCATTATCTTATTTTAATTTTCCTAATCAGTCATTAATTTGAGCATGTATTCATATTTTATCATTTTTTTGTTTTCTTTTGCTCATCTTTCCTTAGTTTTATAAAAGTAACCATCAAAAAAACTAGGAAATGTCTTGGGTAAAAAAAGAAATGGTGAGCCTATATTTCGATCTGAGGCAAAAATTCTTCTTGTCTTCCTATAAGTTAAGAGATGTTAGCTTCAGGATTCACTTATTTTTTTCCTGATAAGATTGGACGAACCAGTGCACAAAGGAGAATGAAATAGTTTTTCTTGGTGTTGCATTAGTGAGGAAAAATTGGGGCCTTTATGATTATAAGGAGGCCAAGAATGAAACCAAGGATTGCTCCAAAAGGAAGTATTGTTTAGGAGGAAAAATGAAATACGGCTGCAGGAACAGAAGAGAGGAGGCCTATACAAAGAAACTATGCTGAGAATCTCACAAATCTATCTTTACTCCTCAGCAATGGTTTAATGGCTTTTGAGTTTTGATCTTCCCTTTACCAGTACTTCACCAGTGGTTTCTCATTAACAGAAAGTGTCCCTGTTTTAGTTTTCTAGCTGCTAAAACAAATCCCATACAATGGGTTGGCTGAAGCTATGGGAACTTATTGGCTTGGTTTTGAGAAGGCCAAAACTGAGGCATTAGCAATGCAATGCTATCTACTTGAAGACCGTGGCATTCTAGGGCTACCTGCCAGTGATCCTTGATCCTTAGCTTTTCTGACCCAAGGCAGTGCATATTGTTGCTCCTTCTCCTTTTTCTCTTCAGGGTTCTGTTGACTTAGAGCTTCTGGCTACATTCTGTGGCATTTCTCTTTTTTGTCCAATTTCCTTTTTTATAAGGACTTCCATCATGTTGGATTAAGGATGCCCTCATTCACTTTGGGCACAGCTTAACTAATAACACCTTTAGAGGTTCTATTTACAAATCGGTTCACACCCACATGACCACAGATTGACATCTTGTATTAACTAGGGTTCACTAGATCCAATAGAAAAAAAAAAAAAAATATATATATATATATATATATCTGGTAGTTTCTGACTCTAGGGAATCACAGATTCTGCTGGGAAATCACATTTTCACTAGGAATTTCACTATATATATATATGTTAATATTATGAGATTTAATTAAAATTACCTTAAAGAACTATGGGATGAACAAGTCCAAATCCCATAGGACAGTCTGTAAGCTGGGAACTCCGATGAAGGTTTTTGATAAATTCCCCAGGTGAAGCTGGGATGGATGAAGAAGAAATGGAAATTCTCTTTTCTGACTGCTGAAATCATCACTTCTCTTTTGAAAGCCTTCAACTGATTGGATGAGACTTTTCTCACTGTTGAGGGGAATTGCCTCAGTTGATTGCAGACATAATCAGCCATAGATGCAGTCAACTTACTGATGATTTAAGACCAGGAAACAGCCTCACATTAACAATCAGGCCAGTGCTTGCTTGACCAAACAAGTGGATACCATAACCTAGTTGACACATGAACTTAACCATTACAGGCCTGAATATGTCTTTTCAAACATATTCCTTTTGCAAAGAAGACATGATTCAATCCCCTAAAGTCTCCAAACAAACTCATCATTTGTGCTCCCCCCTCTTCAATCAACCCATCTCCTCCTTTTGACTCTTGACTTCCCTATTTCTATTAATAGAATCATCCCTTTCTCAAGTACAGACTTAGAACATCTTTTATTATTTTCCCTTTAAAGTTGACAAAGCCTAGAAATTCAACAATCAGAATGACTCTTTTCATTCTGTTGACATGTCACCTTCTCCAAGAAAGTCTTTCCTGACATCTTACCCTCCATACACATAACTTATATGTACGCCTCACAATATTTTTTCAATTTTTCAAGACTAGTTACACATCTTTCTTCCATCCTTAAAGACAGTGACTATGTCTTTTACATCTTCATGTCTTTTTAAAAATTTATTTCTCCCCCCTTCCCCCCTTCCCCAGTTGTCTGCTCTCTTTGTCCGTTCGCTGTGTGTTCTTCTGTGATATATTTCTCAATATATCCCTAGCTCCTACATCGGTTTTTTGCTCATGTTTAGAAATCCTTCCCCAATACTTACCAGTAATTTGCCAAAATGTGGCTCATTTTTCTTAGCTTATCCAAAATGCCCGTTCTCAGAGGAAGCATTCCAGGATCACCAACCTAAGCTCTCCCTTCAACCACCCCTGACCATCAGTTGCATCACCAACCCAGCACCATAACTATCAACACCACCACCACACAGTGATTGAACTTCTCTCGTGGACTATCTTACAGAGCACTTTATTACAGTCTTTTTGCCCTAAGGATAAAGTAAAGACTCTTGTAAATTAAAATTAATTCACTACAATTTTCCATCATGCACTTATTTGTTTTATCCTTAAAGGCAGATGTATGAGCACCCACCAAAGCCTCAAGTCCAGCCCCGGGCTCCTAGAGTCCTCTAAGTTAATGCCAATTTAAGAAATATTAGTGAACTGGTGATATAGGTCTTGCTTCCCCAGTCTCTTCACCAATATGTCTTCACAAGGCTCCCTTCTCATTTCACATAAAAGGCTATTCGATCTGTTTTAAGTGCTATTTCTCAGAGAGGATTTCCCTCCCCTCCCAAAATAAGGTCATTTCATCATATTCATTTTCATCAGAGAACTTATCCTAATGTAAAGTATATGTTCAGTATCTATGTGTTTTTGTAATTCTAGTTTCCTGTGCAAATCTATAACCTCCATGAGGGAACAGATCTTTGCTGTTTTCTTTCCTGCTGAAACATTTATTTTTTAAGTAATTGTTTGTCTATTACATATCTTTTAAATATTTTCTCCAAGTCTGCTTTTTGTTTTTTAAATTTAAGTATTCTATACTCAAATCTGCTAACATTTTAGCATGGTATTGAAATTCCTATTATGTGTATTTTTAATTAGTTCTTTGGAATATCTTCCTAGAGGTGAACAAAATGGATCACAGGAGGTATATCTTTTTAATGGTTCTGATGCTTTTTGTCAAATTGCCCCCACTCCCACCAAAAGTTATGACTTACATTCTTAAAAACACAATAGCTTTATGCTTTTAGGTTTTTCCAGACAAGTTGGACAGAATTCTTCTAAAGCTAGCTAAAAGTGCCCCTGAAAAGTTCAGGAAACAGGTGACATAAGCAAGGATGCTATAATCAGTCCTGCTGCCAAAGGAGAATCTTTGTGTGCTCACCCCACTTTCACACTAAATAATATGACAATCTTCTCCGATTTATCCATTACTCAAATGAATACACACATTTGTCCGTACTCATCACCCCCAATAATCTTTTTGCTTCACCTCTGTCCCAGTTGGATTACCTCCAAGACTGTGGTCAGCTGAGAACAGAAGTGCCACTCTCTTTCTAAGTCACTCCCTGATCATTGTAAGACAGAACATCTCAGCCAACTGGGTAAACAACTTGACCTGACCATTCCAACCCAGATACTATAAATGTTGACAATTTTAACAACAGTCTCCAACAAAGAGAAATGACATAGAAGAACGCAATGCACTATGAGATTAACCTGGTAAGTATTACTGGATGGGATGAGTTGGAGATGAAAGTTTAGTGGCCTCAGTTCACATTTACCATTAGCCATCTCTGTGAATATCATATGACTTCACCTGATCTTTACTCATCCCAAACATCTGGTAGTATTTCTGGGCAAGACCAGCACAGAGGACTTATGGAAATGGGGCTTTACTAAATTAGATCTGCCTGCAAAGTATAATTGCCACTGCCTTTCTTCTACAGATGAAATATACATACTTTGCAATATATATTTTTGTCACACCCGGTGAAAAAGAAGCAAATGTATGCTTTTTTAAACTTCTGTTTTTAAAATGTAATCCAAGAAAAAGAAGGGATTTTACTTTAAGTTTACTCACTTCATCAGAGAGAATCTTTAGTCTCTTGGCTTCTTGAACATGTTTCTCTGCTTCATTGATCTGAACAAATATGCTCAGAGCTTGCAAATATAAATTATAGTGATATCAAAACTTGTATCCATGTGGAGATTATTTTGGAAATTGCCTAAGTTTCCACAATTGTTTCAGTTTGAGATACACTCTTGAGCTGGTTTTATTTTTTTGTTTTTCTATCTTACCTAAATGCAGTTGCTGGAGTCTTTTTCTTCACCCCACCATCATCCCTCAAGGTCTCTAAGAACCTTCATTGTTGAAGGATTATGAATATTGAATGTTTTCCTGTGGCTGCTTTTGAAAAGTCTGAGTGAAATATTGAGTACTGAGGGAAATTGCAAATCCATGATGATCTATAAGCAATGTACAGAGAAGGGGGAAAGAGTAATAGATCTAATATAGCACTTCTATATAGGCTACAAAGTGACAGAGGTTTGGCCAGGACTGTCTCAGCTCCCCAGTAATTTGAATGGCACCAAATTATGCTCATTAGATATCCAAATGGACAGGTCAAAAAGGCAGCTAAATATGAGTGACTCTTGGGGAAAAGTTTGTGCTGAGGATAGAAATCGTAAATCATCAGTGCTATGACTTAGTGAGATCACTTAGGGAAAGAGGTTATAGGGTGACAAGAGAATCTAGGATCACCCACATCTCCCAGGGTCCCCCATTCTGCTTATAAGGGTCAGGAGACCAAAAAAGATCCTGTATAAGAGCTACCATTTTACTACCCCATTAGCTCCCATTCTATTGCATTTGTAACTAACCCCTTTCCTCAGAGATGACCTAAACACTGTGGCTTCATTCTCTAGTTAATCCGGGGTAGGGGAACCTGGAGGGGTAGTGGGGAAAGGGAGAGAAGGGGACTTTAGAACAGGTATTGGGTTTCAACAACTGTAATTAATTTAACAAATGAGTAACGACTGCATTCAGAGCAGGGCAGCAATCACAAAGATGTCACAAAGACACATCCCCTATTTTAACCTCCTTATGGAAGGGACATTATAAGAACATTAAGAACTAAAATATAATTCCATGCGTGACAAGTGCCATATTTGGAAGGTGTGGGGATCAGGGATCAGAAAAGACCTCTAGGAGTTTGTGCTGGACATTTAAGGGTAGAATGGAAAGTCTTGGTAAAGGTATGGATTAAGGACATGTCACACAGGGAGGGAGTCAGACTGAGCAAGGTGACCGGCAGGAGAAAAAGGTGGCTTAAACTAGCTGATCCCTGTTTTGTTGTTTTGTTTTGAATGAATAGGGTCAAACCTAAAGAACAGCATGTGTTACTGCAGGAAAAAAAGCAGTGGTTTTTTATCATCACGGGAAAAACTAAACGTATTTGGCTACTTCCTCAAGTGTCAGCAAACGGAACTTCCAGTTCCTGCCCGGTACTGTTAGCTCCTGGAGAGACTCCAGGAAAAAAATCTTGCGTTGTTTACTCCCTCCGCAGCTCAATGGCAAAACAGCCCATGCTTTGAATGCATCCGATTGGCTACTGTAAAAGCCCCGCTCCGAGCCCAGACCAATGAGTTCCAGGAGCCCAGATTCTTGGAACTAGTTTCTGGTGAGGAATGCGTGACTTGGAGTCTGCCCGAGACTTGTAAACAAGGACGAGTCTGGACGGGACCCCAGCCCACGCGACCCGCAGTCCTATCCTAAGCCGCTGACCTCGAGCCCACGTCCTCCAGGTGTCCGGTTCATCTTCCTCTTCCCTGGCCTCCGCCACGCCCAGGGCCCCTCCTAGCCCCCTGCACGGTGCCTGGCCAAACCACGCGGACCCAGGCTGGGGGCGGGGCCTAAAGTTTTTTCTCTGAGCTGATTGGTTCGGTCCCCAAGTTCCAAACGCGCCTCCAAGACCCTGTGACCCCGCCCCGTAGGGGCGGGCGAGGAGCGAGTGAGCAGACAAAACCGCGGGAGGCGGCCGGCGGTGGCCAGAGGCGAACTTAGAGCTTAAGCCACTGCACCTCGAGACTACTGACCTGCTCCTCCAGCCCACGGCACCCCGAACCTTCAGCTCGCCTGCCCTCCGAGCCCGAGCGTCCCCTGCCTCTCCTCGGACCCAGCGTCTGCCCAGGGCAACCTTCGCCCCGCCAACCACCCCCAGCCCCTGCCAGACCCGGTGGGCGTCAAGATGAAGGCTGCTCGCTTCGTGATGCGCAGCGCCGGCTCCCTGAACAGCGCCAGCCTGGTACCCCGCGAGGTCGAGCATTTCTCGCGCTACAGCCCGTCTCCGCTCTCCATCAAGCAGCTGCTGGACTTTGGTGAGCGGGGACCTAGGGCCGTGCAGGGCACTGGGGCTGGGGAACTGCCTTAACTTCAGCCAGGGTGTGCGTATGTGGGTGGGCATATGTTTGGTTTCTTTGCTAAAACTACCAGGCTCTGCCTTGCTGATGGACTCTGGGGCCTCGACGCCAGCGTTGCTTGGCCTCCCTAGATTTGCCTTCTCTCTAACAATTGTGCCTACAGGTAGAAGACACCTGCAGCCTGATGCTGAAAGGTTTGGATTCATCTTTTCTCTCTTTTCTGTCCAGAGCTTCCAGTCAAAATAGTTTTTGTTTTCAGTCACCATTTAACAATGGACTAGAAACTTTCTCCCCTTCTTCACAGCATAGCACTTCTTGGAGAGGATTCCTAATATTATAAAGTAGCCTCACCTTAACTGAGATTTTACTACGTAACCACCCTCCACAGGGTACATCTCTCTGCATTTCTAAAAGATTTCTTTCTCTCTCTACCATTATGTGGTCTACTTATTGCTGAAAATATTTACACACTTGCTGCAATAATCTTATAAGGAAAGTTTCAAGGATTTATATGTGATATTATTTATAACTGATCTGGAAACATCACAAACCCTACTCCATCCCTTATTCCCCACCAGCACTCCCCTCCTGTTTCATGCCTGGACTCTGTGAAGGATGGCTTGTCGTTGACCTTATGATGTTGACTTAATCCTGTACTCTTTTATAAATACTTAGAGTAGTAGGATATTCTGATTTCTTGGAAATGAATCCTCTTCAGAAAAAGAAAGCAATAACGGTCCTACATTGGCCAAGAAGTGAGAGAGAATATGAAGAAGAACATACCTGCTCCTGAATTATCTATAACCAGAAACCCCACTGAGAGCAAAATATAATTATATATGTGTGTATTCAGTATTCACTAGCTAATGCTACATACATATCATTTAGACCACTCGTTTCCAAACACTAAATATATAAAAATCATTTATTCTAGGTTCAGAAAATGCATGTGAAAGAACTTCTTTTGCATTTTTACGACAAGAATTACCTGTGAGGCTGGCCAATATCCTGAAGGAAATTGATATCCTCCCTGATCCATTAGTAAATACCTCTTCAGTGCAGTTGGTTAAAAGCTGGTAAGTGGTGAACTTTTCTGAAAGTTTTTAGTCGTATGACTTCTTATATTAACATCATAATTGGAAAACAGCTTCTCTCAACAGTAGTAATACTTTGAAAGACCTAAAAAAATTTTAAATTAATTTAGGATAAGTTATCATAAGGGCAGTTATTAAGTTATAAACAGAACTTTTACCCGGAAAAGAGAGATGCTTTACAATATTATAACTTCTAGAAAGAATATGAAAAATAACAATTTGCAGTTTTAATTTTGTGTTTTAAATAATAAAAGACAGTTTGATAGTGCAAATGGACTGTTATGCATAGAAACAGACGTGAATGACTACTATTTAGGGAAGGCCTAATTGTTGCTTACAAAGTGATTAAGAGAGTGAGCGTTGGTTTCAAATCCTGGCTCCACTACTTCCTAGTGGTACGACCCTTGGCGATGTCATAAAGTCTCTATTCCTCAATCCCCCCTGCCTCTGTTATTGAGGAGAATGAAGCTTATGCCTCAAAGGAATGTTTCTTTGCAATTAAATGAGATAATCCACAGGAAAGCACTGAGAGCAGCACCTGGCATACAGCCAATACTCAGTGTCAGTTATTTTGAGCTCATTTTATAAATGAGGATACTGAGGCTTAGATAGGATAGATAATCCAAAGGAACAGACTTTCAGGGAACAGAGTCAGGATATGCATGTACTTTAGCAGTCACACACCAGGGCTTTACCCTGAACCACTGATGTCATAGCCTTTTGTTCACTGATTCAAGGAATACATATATTACAACCCATCAAACAACTGCTATCTGAAACACACATTCAATCTGTAGTAGTTAATGCTGCTTTCAAGATTTCTACTCCTAAGAATGAATATCGTGGGAACAAATCAGAAGTCCTTTAAAAAAAAAAATTATAGGTTTTGGTATAAGAAATAAAAACAGTTGCCAAATAATCGGGAAACTAAATACTGACCTGGAATAAAGAAACATAAATTTTAAATGACAAAGTTGAGGTTTAAAAGTTGTACTTTTATCCCCCCATATCATTTCCCAAAAGTACTGTACAAACATTCTGTTTGATTTCAAACAGAAAGCTTCATATTATTTGAAAAGGACATTCTATTTTCAGCCATTTGTATCTAACTGTTCAGTTTTAAAACTTAAAGCACACCTGTCACTTTACAGGTATATCCAGAGCCTGATGGATTTGGTGGAATTCCATGAGAAAAGTCCAGAGAACCAGAAAGTTTTATCAGAGTAAGCTCAATGCATTAGAATAAATGTTTAAACTTTTCATTCTTTCCAAACATATTCCTTAGATTTTAGACTTAAGGGAACTTTATCCTTGAATAATAAATGACTACCCTCTTACACATGACAAATATTGGCTTTTGGGGTTTTTGGAAGTGATGGAGGAACAAGGCATTGCAAATGGTACTAAGTATGAACAAGTGTAGAGGACAAGATTTTTTTTTTTAGGGAAATCTATTTTTACTATTAATTTAGTCATATGATTAGATTGGCAGGAAAATATACTATTACATAATATTAAAACTTTTAGGTGTCACTGAAGACTGAAACCTTTTCTTACAGAGTAACTGATTAATTTCTAGCAACCTAAATGGGAATCGTTTGTAAATCTGACAAGAAATTTTGAATTTTTTTTTCAGAATGGCATTCTAGAGTAAACGTCAATATTATTTTTTAAAGTGAAATATCACTGTCATTTAATGCAATGAATGTGCTAGTCACAGAGTTAGGTCTTTTTACTTATAAACTAGAAGCAAAATAAGTCTGTTTATGAAACTATTTCTTTTCTTGTACTGAAAGAATCTGTAGTGAAAATCCTAATAAAGCCTTACCCTATCATTTTATCATTTGATTTGTTTAGGCAGGAGCTTAAAATAAGATTTAGCCTTCTTTAATGTAATCTAAAGGATGTAAATGAATGAAACTTACTTGAGTTTTCAATTAACTACAAATATTATTTCTTAGTTTTGTAGACACACTCATCAGAGTTCGAAATAGACACCATAATGTTGTCCCTACGATGGCACAAGGAATTATAGAGTATAAAGATACCTGTATAGTTGACCCAGTCACCAACCAAAATCTTCAGTATTTCTTGGATCGATTTTATATGAACCGCATTTCTACTCGGATGCTGATGAACCAGCACAGTAAGTTAATGCATCATGATCATGATATATAGAGATGGTATAAAATATAAGCCACGCACTGTAACTAGATGTTTCCTTGATCAGTGGGTCACATTCTTTCTCAGTGGTAGTTCTAATAATTATCCTAATCTTTATAACAATAGTTTTGTTTTTGTTTTTCAACAGTTCTTATATTCAGTGACTCGCAGACAGGAAACCCAACCCACATTGGAAGCATTGATCCAAACTGTGATGTGGTAGCAGTGGTCCAAGGTAGTTTCTAGATTTCTACATTTTTTCCCTTATTGAAAATGTGCCATATATGATTGAATTAATTATGATGGTAGTGCTCCATTTATATTTTTATAAAAACTGCAAATAAGGTCCTTTGCTTTTTAGAGTGAAGAGTTTAAAAATTCACTTATAACTTTATAAAAGATCTGAACATCAGAAACTAATGTGCCAAATTCTTATATATTGTATTTACTTTCTGAATTTCATATATTCTTATTGCTAAACTTAGACACTGTCTTATTTTTCCTTCAATTAAAGTATTCAAAAGGTATTTTTCCCTATTATTAACCTGTACTCCGGTGAATGTTTTAGATTAAGGGTAGTGTATCACACTGAATATCACTTTGAGAATTTTACTTGGTATAATTGGTTTCATGATTATGAAAAAAATTAATTCTGTTCCAGATGCCTTCGAGTGTTCAAAGATGCTTTGTGATCAGTATTATTTAACATCTCCAGAATTAAAACTGACACAAGTGAATGGTAAGTGATAAATAAAATATATTTTAGCCTATGCAAAATTCAGTATTCCTCCAGTATGCTTACTTTTTGAAAATATAAAGCAACTTTTACCCTTCTGAACTTGCCTAGGATTTTTACTTTTTTTTTTGAAGCCAAGGTTCTTTTTAAGTATCACAACTGGCAAGCTCCAGTTGCACATATTTAGTTGCTAATGACCTTTCATAAGCAAGAATAGTTTGAACAAATTGGGATTTGAAGTAGCAACTAGATTCGGTTATCTTAGATCACAGAAGGATTAGTTACTAATTCATAGTGCCTACAGAACATGAGGGCCAGAGGCTAGAAGTTGGTGGAATCATTTAGGAGTTCAGGTATCCTTCTAAAAAGGTTACTCATAAGACCTGAAACGAGCAAACCCTGTAAGTTGCACTGTAATCATCTACCACTGTTTTGGAAGCAGAGTATTTATACTTAAAATGGTTCCACTTTAGATTACCTACCTATAAAGACAAGGCTTTCCCATGTTGACAGAAGTGATCACATATGATGAATGCCTGGCTCTCTCTTTATCCTATCTCATTGTGTTCTAAAAGAGAGTTGTATTTCAAAGAGCTACTTGGTATATATAAATTGAAATAACTTTCTCCTTTCCATTCACAATTAATGCCTTTTCCAAATAATATTTATACAGGAGCAATTTTTGTTAGTGGTCAGAGTAAAAATCAAGTTGTCCAAATTAACAGAGTAGCCTAAGTCATGGATTAGTGATATGCAAATGATATGTAAATACTAAATTATAAACACAAGTACAAATAAAGGTTGAAAAATATCTGAGTGTAAACAAAGATATTGCCTCAGACTTGTAGATTAACTGCTTGAACTGTTTGATAAAATAAAATGGGAATTGTACCAGAACTCTTGTTTTCTGATTCAGACTTTGCTAAGGGACACTAGTACTTTTTTTTCTCTTCAAGTAGTATTACGAGGTTCTTGTTTCTCTATTTTCCTTAGCCTCTTGGTGAAATTTAAGTATACTTAGCATATCATATTTAATGTTTGGGTGGAGGAGAGAACAAGAATAATTAAATGTGCTATTTTACCATGTAATATAAATATGAAAACAATAGCTACCATTCATTTTAATTTTATGGTTAAAAGAAAAACACTTATAGTCATTGTTTTTCTCTCCTGAAATGCTTATAAGTTTAATTTTGGAATTGTCCAGTACAAAATATTATAAATAAAAATAACCAATATAATTTAACTGACCACACCATTGTTTAACACAACTTTATCCAACTTTACACATTAACAGAGAATTGCCAAACTAAATCATTGAGCACTAGATAGCAACTATAGTAACACTTTGAAAATAACCGTATGGTGTTCACTGTTTAACTGGAAGGTTCTAGGGTAGTATTTTGGGGGGAAGGATGGGGAATATTCCAAAACAAATATTTAAGTTCAAAATATTAATTGAAGAGATACAAAGGTTTATTTTAAGGAAGTGCTTGATTACCAATTCTAAATACTTTAATTTTTCTAGGAAAACTTCCAGGCCAACCAATTCACATTGTGTATGTTCCTTCTCACCTTCATCATATGCTCTTCGAACTATTCAAGGTATGAGACTTGACAATAATTGCAGTTATGACTTTAAAAGAAAAAGTTCACAGGTTACATTTTTATTTCCTTTATCATTCCCTGCTAAACAGGAGCCCCACTACCTTCTCCCAAGCATGCTTCTGTGCTTCTAAGAAAAGAAACCACAGTCAGTCTTCAAAATGATACTTGGACCTCACTGCAGCAACATGTATTTTAGAATGTAGGATAGAATTTTTGATGTCTCAGTGGTTTAGAACCGAGAAGGATGGTCTCATTATTTGTCCAGATGTCCAATATTACTCATGAATTAATAAGGTCACAGGTGCTTCAGTGAGTAAGGCCTTGTCACCTCCATCCTTACAGATTGCTCCAACTCCAAACCCAGAGGCTCAGGTCCAGAACTCCTGGTGGCCCAGCCCCAGTCAGTTTCCTCAGTGATCTACTTTAAAGTGCATGTGAATTACCAGCAGACTATGTTAAACTGCAGATTCTGATTCAGTGGGTCTGAGGGGGTAGCCTGGGATTCTCCATTTCTGATATGCTATCAAGTGTCTGATCCACAGTCCTGTAGCAAGGCTTATAGGGGAGTGTGTCTCAAATTTTAGTGTGATTAGAATCTGGAGAACTGATTAAATCAGAGATTCTTGTGCTCTGGCCCTAGAGGTTTCGATTCTACAGGTCTGAGATTTGCATTTCTAACAAGTTCTCAGAAGATGCAGATGTTACTGGTCTGGGATAGCCAAGTGCTAAGAATCAAGTCATTTCATGGGTTCTAAGATCAAACTAAACCCTTGAGCTTATGCCAAAAATAGAAAACCACTTGATATTTTGCAGTGCTTCCCAGGAGTCTCCTGAACTACAAACCAGAAGCCTATAAAAAAGTGAAACTTTTCTCTAATTTTGATATACCACAAACATCTGATCTATTTTATTTCACTTCAGCTAATTATGGGAACTTAATATTATACGGAAAACAGAACGCAGAGAACCTTCCAGAAGAAGGTTATAAAAGTAACCTGGATTAAATAAACCAAGACTTTATCAGTGTGAGACTAATCCATTTGAAAGAAAACTTGTTTTAGTTTCCTCAGTATTAAAGGCCAAAGATATTTTACCTTGGTGTGATTTATTTGTAAATTGAATGGTCCAAGTTATATAGTTTGGATGATAATCAAATGCAAATTGAAATTTAATTTAGAATTATTTACTGTCCTTTTAAATAGTAACAACTTTTTCCCAGCATATTTTCAAAAGCCAATAAATTGATTCAATGATTCACTGTTCATTTGTTATGTAATAGCCTTTGGTGCTTGGATGTAAAATGTAATGGAAAGGCAGAAAAGGTAGAGCTAGGAAATGCATTATAAAAACCAATTTCTTCATTTAAATTAAGCTTACAAATAGGAATTTGACAGTTTGGAGGATTGTTTTTCCATTAGATATTACTCCCAAGAGCTACATTGCATGGTAAATGAATATTTTTCATTATGTGTCCTGCATGACACATGCATAAATGAGTATTTACAGAGATATTTTAGAATTAACTTAATAATAAGAACTTTGAATCTCCCTTTGTGCTGCTTTTATTTTAAACATAAAAACCGATTATTATTTTTTCTTCTGCCACCAAGTTCTCCATGGTTTTGTTTTCTTTAGAATGCAATGAGGGCAACAGTTGAACACCAGGAAAATTCACCTTCCCTTACACCTATTGAGGTGATTGTTGTCTTGGGAAAAGAAGACCTTACAATTAAGGTAATCATTTTCTGTGGTTTTGGGGAGGTCTTTCTTGAGATAATTGTAAAGTGTCTATAATAGTAAAGCTCTCTGCTCTTGGCAGTAGGTCAGTCCTGTACATCAGGTGACTTTTTAGTTGAGAAAATATATTTTTATATGGGTAAATACATGTGATTTTTAATGTATAGCTCTGATGACTTATTTGTTTGTTTAAGATTTCAGACAGAGGAGGTGGTGTTCCTCTGAGAATCACTGACCGCCTATTTAGTTACACATACTCCACTGCACCCACGCCTGTGATGGATAATTCCCGGAATGCTCCTTTGGTAAGATCAATTAAATGGCTAAATTCACCCCAGTGACCTAGTTACAAATGAAGGACAGGGGCTACAAGAAAACATTTAGATGAGTAAATCGATTTGGTTAAACTAGTCATGGGGGAGATGAGAATGATAAATCAAGCTAAAAATGGTGAAAAAATTCTACAGGGGCTCTGATTGGAAACAACAAATATTTATCTAAGTTCTAGGACATCAGTGTCAGTGAGGATAATGACTCCATTCTACATTTTATATTCCAGTGATCATATCCACTTCTTCACCAATAACTGATCTTTCCCCTCTAGGCTGGTTTTGGTTATGGTTTGCCAATTTCTCGTCTCTATGCCAAGTACTTTCAAGGAGATCTGAATCTCTACTCCTTGTCAGGATATGGAACAGATGCTATCATATACTTAAAGGTACCCTTTGAATTCCATAGAAAAATAATATTTCTAAAAAGATTGCTTCTTGGAATTATTTCCCAAATGGCTTTTGAAGATCTGAAATTGTTAATGCATTCATTTCTTAAATGAGCAAAAGTCTTTTCAAATGATTGGGAAAGGACCATTTTATAGATTAATAGTATCAGAATTCACCCATCTCTTTGTCACAGAGGTTTTGCCTAGAAAGAATTGTGTTACTATTCAACTTTATCAGGCCAACAATAGCTAAACAAAGGAGATGTGTAAATATTAAAGACAAATTCTAATCTGTGATTTATAATTCTTTATATATGATTTCAGTCCATGTAAGGTGGAAGTATTTCTCATTTTTTAGTTTTGTTTTATATAGTGCCTAGCACACTGTCGGCTCTGATGTGCACTTGTTACTAAATCAATTAAAAGACCATATTTGAATGTTTGAATACTTACCTCTGAATTCATTTTGAATAATCACTTCAAGTACAAATTAAGCCATGAGTAGTTTTTTGATCTGAATTTTTCTCCTCTTCTTTCAGGCTTTATCTTCTGAGTCTATAGAAAAACTCCCAGTCTTTAATAAGTCAGCCTTCAAACATTATCAGATGAGCACTGAGGCTGATGACTGGTGTATCCCAAGTAAGGAACCAAAGAACCTGGCAAAGGAAAAAGTGGCAATGTGAAGAGGGACACCCAGGACACTTTACGGGATCAAAGTGTATCTACACCAGTGCTGCTTCTTGAATGTTTGCATGTAAACTTTTGTTTTCTCAAAAACAAACAGCAAGAAAACTCCTTGATCAGAACACTGATCAAGAAGAATGGAACTTGTTCCTGTCACACAGGAGAGCATAATGTGCAGCTATGGGAGTTAGCAGATGGCCAGCTCTTCATTTTTTTAACTTAGAATAACTCTTGAGTTTATATCTAATCTTGAAGAAGAAATAAGCCTCAGATTTCCATCTCTTTATCAACTAAGAATGGGAAAGGGAGTGAATGTGAAGATATAGATTAACAGTTTCAATATACTGATATTTTAGTATATTGTTGATGTCATAAGATGTTGGTATTTATTGAATATCAACTGACAATATATCAATATTTTTTGCCATTCAGAGGATTAGGGCTTACTTAACCTTATGTAATTAAAAATGTATGCAAATGTACATTTCTTATATGTTTATGAGCACTAAGGAGGATAGGCTGGTGACTAAAATAATATTCACTTTGTTGTAGCTTCTTTATTATGCTCTTTTTCCTAGTCACACTTCTAAAGTGCACATTTAATGACAGGTGCCTAGTCTGGGGTCAATTTTAAAATATTCACTGAATCCAGGATGTTGGTGGTTGGAGGGAGAGGAGATTTGTCAGAGTGATAGCAACAATATTTGTTGTCTTGCTTTGTTTTAAAATGGAACTATAGATTGAAAAACGAGTGTTTTCCCTAAGTCAGTAAGAAGAGCTCTTCTCCAGTCTGTAGTGGTAGCAATCCAAAGGCACCCATTCTCTAGGCTTAAAAGCAGGATATAAGTTAATTATATTCTGTATACTCCAGCATTAACATGTCTATAAAAATTTCTAATCAAATGGCTCAAGATCATTAGAATTTAACTACTTCTTAGAGTATTTTTAACAAATAGCCTAGAGGTAAGAGATTCTCATGCCCGGATGTGTTCATATGTGAGTCATTGAGACTGAGCTGATGAGTGAAAACTGTAATGCATATAGAACTTTTGGGGGGTTGTCATTTGCAGGTTGATAGGCCAGTGTGCACATTATTCTTTGAGATAAAGGAATGAAAAACAAAAGAAAGAAAGAGAAGTGAGGGATGAAAGCATTAGATGAGCATCCTGCCATTTTCCCCACAAATTTCAAGAAATGATCCATATTTTCATGGATAAATTATTGGCAAGAGGATGAATCAACAGTAGGGCTTCTTAAATGGCTACCACTCTCACAAGATAGTAGGCTTTTATGAGAAAATAAACTCATCTGTGTCAAATGTTCAATCTGGGATATAGAAAGAACCAGAGTTTCCTGCACTGTAATATAATCAGTACTGTATACGCTGAATTTAACATTTGTGTTTAATTTTCCAATGGCCTGATGTTTTAATTCTGGTAGTGGCAATGGAAGCCTGAAACTACTCATTGTGGATTTCCTATTTTAGCATCAGAAGTTCTAAATTTGTAATCTTGGGATTCTGGCTCCTGCATTTATTGATTACACAGAAGTATTTGCAATAGATTATTTAACTTTTCAGTTTTTTCCTGAAATTTTCTAAATATTTTTGCATGTAAATCCTTGTATTTGCCAAAAATTTAAAGCTGTTGATTAATTAACTCAAATACTGTGAACTATCTTAAAACACAAGAGAAAAAGAAATGCTAGTATCTCAATAGCATAGACTCCAAATGGAGTTCTAGAAAATAAATATTCTTTGTTGGTATTTGTGAAATCTATGGAAGAGTTTTAGGATACCAGTGGATAGATACTGAATGTTCAGGCCACTTAAATTATTAATTTATAAATTGTATTTTTGTCTTTAGATTATATACAGAGAATTGTGATCTTTTGATAATAAATATTTTTATTATAATAATAGACATAGTCTTTTAAAATTCTTTTCTTAAATTATGGTAAATTACTAAAAAGAAAGAATTTGAGTAAAAGGTTTTCCTCACTTTACATTCAAGTCTAATTTATCAACTTATTTCATAGAGCCTTTTAAAATATTGAAAGCAACTTAAAAATCTTAATTCTTAAACAAAATTAAGTACTTTATAGTAACCAGAGATTTCTGATTTTTGCTCCTTTGTGTATACATCAATAACACTTACTACAATATGTTTTTATCTACATATATGTATTCAGTAATCATTTTTGCAATACAGATGTTCCTTGCCTTTTTTTGTAAATTTACTTTAAAGTTTCAAGTAGTGTCTGTTTACATACCAAAGACAGTGGAGTCCCAAAATAATTACTTAGGTAATTGGGGTTCCTAAACCTCTTTTGAGTTAAATATTTGAATAATGAGCTTAATAAGGTTGAAATGCCAGGGAAGCTCTGCACTGTGTCTCCAAAGGAAGCACAAATGTGTATGTTTACACACACACATAGGATTTAGCTGTACAGTTTCCTTGGATTAAACTGCTTGGAAAGTAGGGAGTGCACTCCATGTAAATTAAAAAACTTCAGCCATTTCCATAGCAGCTGCAGGAGAGTTCCACAACCCTCCAACTACCATCCACATACATCTTTTTAGGTTTGAGTAATTAATGTGTGTGCCACAAAGAATAATAATTGTCAAGTTCCACATAGTGGGCCAAATTTTCATAAAATCTGAAACTATACCATTTCTCCCACATTTTAAATTTGACTAAAAATAGTAAGATCATTTGACCTCAACTACAGTGACATGTACAATGAGATAAAGATCATCATGAGCAAGTTGCTTTGTTCTATTGTACTTTCAGTTACTGTATGTACATTAGATTTTTGCAAGCATTACAAATGTACATGGAATCTCCTGGGCACTTTGGTCTGCCCAGGTGGAAGAATTGAGAGTGTTCTATAATTTCACAGGAACCTATACAGGAAGTCTCAATCCTTACCATGATGACCTAGAGCGGGCGTTCTTAACAAGGGGTCAATGCGCTTGACTTTAAATTCAAGTAAACATTATTCTCATGGGGATGTGTTGGTGCAAGTGCAATATAGTTAATAAATAATACACAGTATATGTGGACTTAGTAAGGGGTTCTTGGTTTTCATCTGACTGGTAAAGGAGTCCATGGAACAAAAAAGTTTAAGAACCCCAGAACTAGAGCTTAGGATTCTATCTACATTAGCTTTCTATCCAGCTCTTTTTTTGGATTTATTACTTTTTACCTTACATTGCAGTTACTGAGAATAAATATTCACTAAATACATATAGACTGAATACATGAATAAAATTTTCTGACTCTAGCATAGCACCCCTTTATCTAAGGTCAGATTGGAACTCGTTAAATAATTGTAGTCAAATTTTATAATATTTTATGCTTCAGGTGATATTAAAAAAGATTTACAATACTGCAGAAACTGTGGAATATGTTTTCAAGCTGGTTAAATTGCAACTATTCTTTGCTTAATGTCACCCTCCATTGATGGACTTTGGCTATAAAAAATTATCACATACTTCACAAGAAACTGCATAAAAGTTAAAGGTTATCACAGCTAAGGACATTTGTCCAGCAAATAGCTTGGAATTTCAGATTTTGTATAAATATTCTTCCTTCTTGTTCACCTTAGACTCAGATGAAAATATACTACCATCCGTATTTCATGGCTTCTTAATGGAGAAAATGTCTTTTAATGAGATTTTTCAGGTCCTAGTCAAATGTAAATAAAAATTAAAAGCCACTTAAAACCAAAAGAAATGTCAATAGCCTTGAAAACATATTAAATCTATTAAATGATGTGAAAATGATGTGAGTTGTCTTAGTAATAAATCCAGCTACAAAATAATAAAGTTCATCAATGATTTAGACATCATTTTCATGTTTGTTGCTACCATTCAGTGTAATGAAAATTATGCAGGAAAGATTGTGAATAATGCAATACAGATAATTATTTATTAGCATACTGCTTCCATTTGCTATTTAATAGAAATATTCTATTGAATGTGAAAGTCTTGAGTTTTTATCAATTCCTTTAAAACTATGCCCTTAAATATGTTTCTAGCCACAAAATACATTTTGACATTTGGTAGAATTGTACTTAATTCAGTCTTTGCCTTTCAATTCATTTTAAGTATAAGAAAGTTGGCTAGAAATAATAAATTTTTTATCTAAACTTAAAATTTGAAGGAAAAACAAAACCTTATATCATGTTCTTAGACAATTCTCTTTACCTACTTGGGTCCTGGTTCTCTCTTACACGTAAATGAGGAGATTGATAGAGATGTTTAAGACACTTCTGATTGTAAAGCCTTCGAATCTATATTTTCTAATAATAATTCACTGAATACCCTGCTTCCAATCTCTCTTGCCTTCAATTCACCCTCCTAAACAATGCTGCCAGATTAGTTCTCCTAAACCAGCTTTCTCTTCGCTGCCAAGCTCAAATTCTTTTTTTTTTTTTTTTTTTTTTTTTTTTTTAAATTTTTTTATTTTTTATTGAATTTGTAATAATATTACATTAAAAATATATATGTGAGGTCCCATTCAACCCCACCCCCCCACCCCCCCTCTCCCCCCCCCCCCCCAACAACACTCGTTCCCATCATCATGACACATCCATTGGATTTGGTAAGTACATCTTTGGGCACCTCTGCACCTCATATACATTGGTTCACATCATGGCCCATACTCTCCTCTATTCCATCATGTAGGCCCTGTGAGGATTTACAATGTCCGGTGATTACCTCTGAAGCACCATCCAGGGCAGCTCCATGTCCCTAAGACGCCTCCACCTCTCATCTCTTCCTGCCTTTCCCCATACCCTTTGTCCATTATGTCCACTTTTCCCAATCCAATGCCACCTCTTCTATGTGGACACTGGATTGGTTGTGTCCATTGCACCTTTATGTCAAGAGGAGGCTCAGATTTTTGCTGACTTCTCCACATGTAAGAATTTATTATTTCGTCTCTCGCATGAAAGAGACACAGAAGTCCATCTACTACATCACTGGTGAGAGCAAAGAGCAGGTGGCCAATTCTGCTTTTGTGGAGCGAGTGTGGAAGTGGGGCTTTGAGGTGGTGTAACCGACTGAGCCTATCGATGAGTACTGCATGCGGCAGCTCAAGGAGTTTGATGGGAAGAGCCTTGTCTCAGTTACTGCACTGCTGAGGGCTTGGAGCTGCCTGAGGAGGAGGAGGAGAAGAAGAAAATGGAGGAGAGCAAGGCCAAGTTTGAGAATCTCTGCAAGCTCATGAAGGAAATCTTGGATAAAAAGGTTGAGAAGGTGACAATTTCTGATAGACTTGTGTCTTCACCATGTTGCATTGTAACTAGTACATATGGCTGGACAGCCAACATGGAGCAGATCATGAAAGCCCAAGCACTTCAGGACAACTCTACAATGGGCTACATGATGGCCAAAAAGCACCTGGAGATAAACCTGGATCACCCCATTGTGGAGACTCTGCGACAGAAGACTGAGACAGACAAGAATGACAAGGCTGTCAAGAACCTGGTGGTACTGTTGTTTGAAACTTCACTGCTGTCCTCTGGCTTCTCCCTTAAGGATCCCCAGACCCACTCAAACCACATCTACTGCATGATCAAGATAGGCTTGGGCACTGATGAAGATGAAGTGACAGCAGAGGAACCTAGTGTTGCTGTTTCTGATGAGATCCCCCCCTTGAAGGTGATAAAGATGCATCTCTCATGGAAGAAGTAGATTAGGGGTTTCCATCCACAGACCTTGTACCCACTGTATAGTGTCCCCCTGGCTCCCACAGCAGCCTGAGTGGCCCTGTCCCACCTGGTTCCATCTATGTATATCTACTTTTTTTTCCCCTCTCCTTTCCATCCTTGTGTCTAAGGTAGGATGCAAGGACCTTGTCCCATTTGACAATGGGGTTGGATGTTGTGTACTGTGAGTTCTTCTGTTCTGAAATTAAAGTGCAAATAAAGAAAAAAAAAAGAATCTAGTATTTAAAGTTTTTCACAATTCAACCCAATGACCAGTCTTACACTTGTATTTTCCATTACTGAACTTTTCAGTATGTTGTCTTCTAAACATGCAGTAAAAAATATTTTGTCTTGCTCATTGTAAACATGCCTGCCTGAAACAACCTTCCTGTTTTCTCTGTTTTTCTAAATTCTGCTCAATGTTCTTGATCTAGTTTAAGTCCCAGCATCAGAGACCAGGCATATCAGTCCAAAGTACACTGTCCCACAACCTCTTCTAAACTCTTACATGGTTAGTACCATACTGGTCCTTAACACATAATTCCTAAGACTGCTAGTCAAATTTTATAAGTAGATATAGCATCCAGAAACCCAACTAGATTGTGGTTTCCCTGCAAACTAGGACCACTTAAATTCACATCTATATAAATCATAGCATTGGGTCCATCACATGTAGACATCAATTTCTTAGCTAAATAATTAATATTTCATAGTTAACATGTTTTTGCTGAGTTGGGAAGGCAGGGAAAGCAATGGAACATTTCTTAATCGAGCAGATTATTATACTGACTAAAACAAAACTAGACATCTTGATGTTTTTTAATGTCCCTAACATTTTTCTCAATCTAGGAAGGATCAATGTTTATTTCCAGATGGATCATGGCTGTAATATATTACACTCCCAACTAACTTAAATTTTTATTTCAGGTTTAAGACTAGGTCTCTGCCCTCTAGGAGCTTAGCGTCCCATTGAAGAGTTGAAGAGTCAAGACACAAACATGTGAGAAGTTAAATCATGACCAAGATTTAAATAGTTAAAGTCAATAATAGAGAATATAAATTAATTAATAATATACACAGCCAAGTAAATGCACTAATATTAATTGCTACAGATATTTAAAGAAAGAGAGGTGATTTCAGGTCTGTGTCTGGAGTGGAGAGAGGACAATTGACATAAAGGAAATGGAAAGATCATTGAAGGAAGTATCTACAGAGAAAATTGGAAAGCTAAGTTGTGGTGCTCAACTGAAGATAATTTGAATGTCTGGGATGTGATAACCTGTGTCATTTAGGTGACAAGTACTAGGAGAGTAAAAGGATCAAAATAGTCTTGTTGAATAAAATCTTAATATCTTTTGCTTCACTGTCAGTTTATTTAAGAAATATGGTACAATTAGCACAATTATCTGAAATGAAAATTAATTTAATTTTCAAATAAATAAAGAGAACATCTGAGGTGGGTTTGATTGATGGAGTTTCATAGATTTTCACCAAAGTGTCATAGTGTTCAGGTAGGTAAACTCTGGAGCCAAATTGCCTGGGTTCCCATCACAGCTTAGTAGCTATTGGAAGTTATTTAACTTCTCTCTTGCTCAGTTTTCTGATCTTTGAAGTGGAAATAATATTATAGCATTTACTTTATAGAAATGCTATGAAAATTAAAGTGAGTTCATGTGTAAGGCATTTATAATTGTTTGACACATCATGAATGTTATGTAGATGTTAGCTATTTTATCAATATTGTAAAGTATTGACACTGACCCTCAAATTAAGTTCCCATGCAAGCGAGTTGATAACAATAAAAGTAATTTACTGTCCTTCAGATATGAAGCCATATAGTGTGAGCCTGCAATGTCAGTGATACTAACAAATTTGCTCTATTGTCCAGTCGTGAAGCTAGGGCTAGATTTTCAGGCCCAGGTTTGGCTTGTGATTTAAAACTGATGAGCATGGCTGAAATCTGTCCAGACAGGGATCAGACCCAGACCTAGCAACACTGTCCAACCAAATGCTGGGTGGATGGCGGGGCCATGTGTTACCTAAGGAGATCTTTGAACCCTCTCAGGTTCCTCTTAGAGCACTGCAGCACGGCTGCTCCTCTCCAAACACTGAGGAAAAGCTGGCTCACTACCCGTGATGAACAAACACATAGATGGCCTAACACAGCACATTGCCCAAAGCACACTTTCAATAATTATTTTTCGAATGGATGAAAAGAGACTTAAGCCATTAAAGTAACAATTGGACTTTAGTTCTTCCCTAGGCAGCCTCTTTCCACTTCTAAATATCTTATTTCATCTTGTAAGAGCAGACCTCCAAAAGATAACAAAAACAAGCATGAAGCATGATTTCTAAAAACTCTTTGAAAACAGTTCTCTGGCTTATTGGAAAGTAGAGAATGTTTCCTTTTTTTATTTTTTCATAGATTGTCTAACAATAGTTCTTTGTAACTAAAAATGAATCCTGTATTCTGTATACAGCCTGATGTGATTCTTCTTTTTACATAGTCCAGATAGTTCTGGGCATGGTTTCCATTTACCAGGCACTAATTTAGGAAGAAATTATTTTAGGGACAGACCTTGGCCATTGAACTTGCAGAAACCGTTTCTTAACCAAAGGCAATCTGTAAGTTACAATGTTTACCTGATTTATACTATATTTTCCAGGACCCACACATATCTCTAACATATCTTATTAAAGATACTGGTTTCACTAGACCTTCTCTCTTCTTTCCTTGAAGTATTTCTAAATTGAATATTATGCAGACAAAAAAATTAAAAATAAAACTATTCTACAAATTTATTATGTGTCAAGCATAAATTAATTCCTTTTATCATCATAACAATAGTGATAGTATCATAACCACTTTACAGATAGGAAATTGAGCCACAAAGAAGTCAAGGAACTTGCATCTATCAAGGGTCAGAGCTGGGAATTGAACCATGGTGCTATAGACTCCAGAGGTTTTGCTCTGTAGAAACAGAATTTCTTTGAGGAATGCACCCTGAACAACAAGAAGTCAGAGTGACATCTGAGATCATAAGATGAGTGGTCCATAACTAATATCAGGGGGTAGGAACACTGATAAGGACAGTACTGGCCTTATCAGTACTGCAGCTTAGCCAACCAGCTACAGGTGTCTGGATTTCTTCAGGCAAATATTACTAGAAAGCCCTACAAGCTTGAGGAGCCATCAGAAGGTTTAGATTAGATGGACTTCCACATTCCACTGATTGCTGCTTAATGATTCCTTAGACATTTTGGCAATTTACTTAGTCATTCAATAATCAGTCAACAGAGATTTCTTAAGCAACACTTGCTGCCAGGCACTAAGAACACTGAACAACAATTCCTATGCACAAGGACATCCTATTTATGAAAATAGAAATTAAATTAGCAAATATTGATATGTTTTTCATCTCTATATTTATTCATATTATCCTGAAAGCAGACACAAGTTTTCTGGGATAGGCACAGATATTTGTAACTACTCATAGTAATAACCTCATCAGTTGCCCTTTCCTTGATCTCCCTTTCCTCCCAGCTAAGGTGATACAGTGAGAACCAGATGCCACTTCACACTTACTGGGATCTGTACTATAGGTAAAGAACCCCAAAATAATCTGGAAGTTTATACAGGAGATGAGTTTACTACCCCTGGAATATCTCCATACTTCGAGGTCTCAAATCCAGCCTCCCCACCATGCTCCTGGGGGACAAAAACATATACCCCCAGAAAGGCAAGTCTCTCACTATCTAGTCAGTTATCTTCAAGTTTCAAGGCTTGCCCTTTAACCAAGATCCCAATAAAACTTTCTTAGAAAATCCTAACCATGTAGAAACATAAAAATATTCACTTTTCTTGATAGTTATAAGGAAAATCACCATCACAAAGCAGACGTTTGGGGTGCCATGGAAGAGTAAAATAAGAAGACCTAGTCTACTCAGTAGTAGAAGGGCAGGGGTGCATCATGGAAGACATCCCTGAGAAGACTGGCAAATGTCAGGGCTACAGGGTGTGGAGGTAGGGGTGAGGGAAGGCTCAGTGAGAATAGCTCATGAGATGACTGAGGCAGATAACAGAATGGTGGTTTTAATGAAATGTAAAAATGACTATATGGATGAAATTAATAGCAGAAGTAAAAATAGCAGGTAATGAAATGGGGGAGATAAGTAGAGGCCAAACCATGCAAATGCTAGTAAGCCATGTACCTTATTTTAAGACTGTGGTAATAAGACATGAAAAGGTTTTAGGTGGGGAAGTAGCATAATTTCTAGCTGTTGTCTTAAAAGTCATTTAAAGCTACATTGTGCAGCATGAATCAGATACAAGACAGAGAGGATCTGAGAAAAATTTGGGAAGAGTAGGGATTATTAGAAGTAGAGTCGTGGCAGTGAGAATAAATAAATTTGGTAGGATTTGAGAAATGCATAGGAACTGGAATTAACAGAACTTTGTAAGTGCAGAAGAACAAAAAATTAGGGAGAAGTCTTGAGAAAACCCTAACTTGGGAAAACTGAATGGATGTTTGTGGATATCTTAGAGAGAAGTAGGTTTCACAATGGAGATCATGACATTGATGACTTTCATGGTGGTTTTGAAGTGCTTGTGAAACATCCATGTGGGTATATCAAAGAGGCAATGGGATACATGAAGGCTAAAACTCGTAGGTCAGATCTGGCTTAGGATCTAAATTTAGGAATGGTCCAAGTAGAGTTAGTCATAGACACCCCAGGGGTGTAGGGGTAACCAAGAGTTAGGAGTGAAATGAGAAGAGAAAGAATAAAGCCAAAAAGAACTTGTAATTAGCAGTTGAGTAAATGAGGAAGAGGCTTTTAGGGAGACTGATAAGGAGCAGTCAGAGAGGTAAGAGGAAAACCAGAAGAATCCACAGACTTAGAGTACTTCAAGAAGGAAAGAGGCAGCTGTGTGAATCAGATCACAATTCTGCTCAGCTCAAACCCTACAATTCTTTCCCATTTTTCTTGGAATAAAATCAAAATTTTCTGCCATGTTTTTAAAATCTGACCCTTGACTTCCTCTTCAGCCTCATCTCCTACCACTCTCCTGACTTTTCCCATCCCAACCTACTGGCTTTTTTTTTTTTTTTTTTTTGCCACTCCTTGGATATGCCAAGTATGCTACCACCTTACAGTCTTTGCATGCTGCTTCTGCCTGGACTACTGTTGGTTCTTCATAGGCTTGCTTCTTCACTTCTTTCAAGACTTAGTTCTGCAGGAGGCCCTTCCAGTGGAAAAGATTGTTTCACCTTTCCCAGGATAGATTGGTTCAGCTTTGGCCACAGGCCTAATTCTGAATCAACCAGTGTAGGCAGGGGGGTGGACTATTCTGACTGACCAGGATTGAGTCATGTGCCTACCCAAGGGACTAGAGAATTGGGGTACATGGTGACAAATGGCCCAGTTTGAACCATGTGAACTGAGAAGGATAACTGTGAAATAGGGTAGAGATGGTTCCATAAAGGGAGGGATGGTGCTCCCCCCAATAGCATATATCCATTACAGGAAGAACAGTCTGGAGCACAGGTGGAAGGGTGTTTGCAAGCTCAAGAGGAGGAGGATGAATTCCATTATAACAACAGAAAATAATGAGTAAGAGATAGGTGGAATATATAAATGATGGAAAACATTACCAGTAGAGAAAGGGGAAGAATGGTAGGATCAGAGGTATGAGGACTGAAAACAAACTTTGAAACAACATAGCAGGTTCAGTTAAGAGTCACTTGAGATTATTTGCTATTCTGCTTAGTTGTATGATTTTTCTCAGAATGCACTCAATACCCTTGATTAGTGGATCTGGAAAAAAACTTTCAATGAAACGCCAGATAGTAAATATTTTAGGCTTTGCGGACTGCATGTGGTTTCTCTGTTACATATATTTCCTTGCTTTTTTTTTTTTTTTTTTACAACTTTTGAAAAATGTGAAAAGAATTCTTAGCTCCCTGTCTAGGCTGCAGTTTGCCAGTCTTTGATCTAGATGTAGGCAGGGAAAATGTGAATGGTTTCTGTGGTAGTTTGAGGCTTTTTATGGACCCCAGGAAATCATGTTCTTAGAGCTAATCCATTCCTGTGGGTGTAAACCTATCATAGGTGGGTCAGGTTATTTCAATAGGGTATAACTTAGGGGGAGGTATCCTAACCCTCTTACAGAAGACCTTCATAAACTGGATGAATACAAAGTGAAATCCATAGAAGCACAGAAAGAAAGCTACAGGAACAGAGAGAGACACATAGAAGTGGAGAGAAAAGCCACAGGAGCAGATAGAAAGCCACAGGAGCTGAGAGAAAGGCAGCAGAAACTAGAAGCTAAAGCTGAAGAGAAGGCAGAGAATAGCAAACACCTCCTTGTGCTTTGAATATGAGAAAGGAGTCCAGGCTCACCAGCAGCCAGTCTTCCAGGAGAAAACATCACCTGAAGATGCCTTGATTTGGACATTTTTCTCAACCTCAAAACTGTGGGCTTACAACCTAATGAATACCCATTGTAAAAGTGAACCCATTTCTGGTTTACTGCATTCTGGCAGCCTAGCAAACTAAAACAGTGACACTCATCCAAGGCTGTGTTTGCCCAGCAGGTAAGATGAAAACAAATAGGGGCAATAGGCTTTTGACTGTTGTCAACTGAATGATTGAAACATTAAGTCCCCTAGACATTGAAGTCATCAATCATTCATTATTTATAAATAATCCAATTAACATTCTTAGGTGCCTGCTATCTGCTAAAATCAAGGCTAGGCTCTGAGAATACAAAGGTAAGCAAAATAGATATCATCTCTACCCTTATGGTGCTTACAGTCTAGTAGACAAAGACAAATTAATTTTTAAATCACTCAAATGAAAGACTAATTATACCTTGACAAGTGGGTAGTGGGTACAGATTTTACACCATAAGAGATGCAAGAAATATAATATTCCTTTTTCCTGCCAAGTCAAATTTAGCTTGCTCTGAGCCGCTATAGTATGTTAAACCCCTCACCCAAGTCATTATGAGCTCTTCTTCCCCCCACAAGGTACAATGATCGTGCACGATCTTTCACAGTGCACAACATTCAACTAGGGCTTTTTGGCTTTTGGCCTACACTGGTAGCTGCTTTTATATCTGCTTTTTATACCTGATTGATAAATGAAAAAGAGGAAAGGGAATGAAAGATATCTGTGTCTTCTGTGCTAAACTTGAACATGGAGATCTTTGATTGGTGTTCTCACAGAAATTTCCTGAATATAAATATCTCTCCCAAGGAATTACTACCTCCACTGGATATGGACAAGGAGTCATCTGTTTCTTCATCTTAAACTTCAGTCCCTTGCCTCCAAATTCTCCCACTTTCATACAATCCCACCTAATTGCCATCAACAAGCCAAATATTTCATAAATGAAAACCAAACCAAGAGGGAAGATCAACTCTATGCCCCAAAATTTTGTAACTTAGATGAATTGAACCTATTCCACAGGAGAAATAGATAACCTGAATAGCCCTGTATCTATTAAAGAAATTGAATCAATAATTGATAATCTCTCCAAAAATAATGCACTTGGCATAGGTATTTTCAGTGATACAGTTTATCAAACATTTAAGGAAAAAATAATACCAACTGTCCACAATCTCATACAGAATATAGAAGCAGAGCACCACTTTCTAACTCATTCTATGAGTCTATCATGACCCAAATACCACAATCCAGTAAGTATATTACAAAAGCAGAAAAGAGCAAATCAGTTTTCTCATGAATAAACCTACAAAAATCCTCAACAAAGTACTAGCAAGTTGAAACCAATAATGTACTGCGGCAGTTAAGTTCATGTGTCAACTTGGCCAAGTGATTGTATCCAGTTGTTTGGTCAAGCAAGCACTTACTGATTGTTACTGTGAGGGCATTTTGTGAACTTACATCATTGTACCTACGCTTGGTTACATCTGTAATCAACTGAGGAGATTGTCTTCAATGAAGATAGACGTCTCAACCAATCAGCTGAAGACTTTAAAAGGAAACATGATGGTTTCAGCAGTTACAAGAGAGAATTTCCATTTCTCCTGCAGACAGCGAGCTTTCCCTGGAGAACTCATTGAAAACCTTCATTAGAGTTCCCAGCTTGTAGCTTGCCCTAAGATATTTAATGCAACGAGGTAGGGGAAATATTAATAATAGTTAGCCGGTATGTTGGGTTTGGAGGCTTAATTCCAGAAGACACAATAAAAGAATTTGAAAAGAAGGAAATGGAGTGCTGTTGTCAGAGGAGATGTAGCATTGAATATTATGAAGATTAGAACACAAGAGATGATAAATAGAGTGTCTTGCACTAAAAGCTTGAGTAAGGAAGATAGGGATGTGAAGGGTTGATATTTTAGTCATGACATTGCCTGAAGAATGGTGAGCATATGGGCTTCACAGAATTTAGTCATGGAGAGAGACCAGTAGATATAAAGGAAGAGAGTTGTTTCTTCTTCTCTTCCTGATTCATGGGAATGGTGATGGCAGCGGTGACTACCTCTGGGTCTGAGCACTTCGTCTCTTCAGAGAAACAGGGATGGTGGGCATTTTGGTAGGTAGGGTTCCTTTACATTGAGTGAGTGCTGCAGACTCTACAGAGAGAAGGGGGCTGTTGAAATAGAATATTTGTTTATTATACTCCATCATGTGCCCAGGACTGTGTGAGATGCAAAAGAAGATGAAAAATTATCACACTGTCTATATGTTCATTAAAATGTTAAAGCACACTATAAAACGGTATGCAACCACGTGCTGGATAGTGTTTTACTAAATAAGTAGCAGGGATAATCAAGGGAGCTTGCTAGAAGGAAATGCAACTTGTGCTGCATTCTTTGAATGAAGTTTTAAATCTGACTAGGAGGAGAAGATACATGAAATTAGCAGAAAAGGGGAAAAGTCCCAGGTCCAGAGTATGTATTGGGTGTGTATCTATCAAACCAGAGATGTTAGAGATGACAGGAGAGAAAGACAATAAGGTAATAACAAAGTTTATGATGTGGAAATGTGGAATAAAATTTTGGATAGGTAGAATGGATGCAGGTTATCAAAGGTCTTGAAAATGTAGATAAGATCTGACACACAGTAAGAAGCCATTGTACAACCTGCTCTCAAATAGTGAGAAAATAAATTAGATAGATAGATCTATAGATAGATAGATAGATAGATAGATAGATAGATAGATAGATAGATAGATAGATAGATAGATAGATATAGATATAGAATGATACAGAAAATGTGGAAATGTGGTAATGGGAGTGGGGTATGTTAGAGTTCTCTGTATGAGTTCTGTATATTTTTGCAACTATCCTATAAGTTAAAAATAAATTAACTAATTAAAAGAAGCCTTAAAGATTTTGAACAAGGAGCTGAGTGATCAAAGTTGTATTTTATAAAAGCAGAAATGCATAAGTGTACGGGATAATTCGGAGAAGAGACAGCCAGTTTTACAGCTCTGTAAATGTATCTTTAAAGTCAAAACATTTTAAAAATCTCTGCAGAGCTAAATAGAAAAACTCACAACATGTCATTTTCTTTCTCTGCTCTCAAAAGAATGCTAAATGGGAAGCAAAACAGCTTCACCATGTCTTTATGCTTTATGTTTAAAAGGAATATTAGGGAAGTGGATTTGGCTCAATGGCTAGAGCATCTGCCTACCACATGGGAGGTCCAAGGTTCAAACCTAGGGCCTTCTGACCTGTGTGGTGAGCTGGTCCACGCACAGCGCTGATGCTCACAAGGAGTGCCGTGCCACACAGGGGTATCCCAGTGTAGGGGAGCCCCACACACAAAGAGTGCACCCTGTAAGGAGAGCCACCCAGCATGAAAACAGTGCAGCCTGCCCAGGAGTGGCACAACAGAGAGAGAGAGCTGAGGCAGCAAAACAATGCAACAAAAAAAGACACAGATTCATGGTGCCACTGATAAGAATACAAGCAGACACAGAAGAACACACAGCGAATGGACACAGAGAGCAGACAACGTGGGAGGAAGGGGAAAGGGGAGAGAAATAAATAAAAATAAATAAATCTTAAAAAAATAAAAATAAAAGAAATAGTAAAGTGCCGCTATACTTTTTTATTTGAGGAGTTCAGTGTAAAAGGACAGCGACTTCTACCTAGAGCAAGGGTACTTAACCTTTTTTTGTGCCACAGACCCCTTATTAAGTTCACATTACATTGTGTATTATTTAATAAATATATCACACCTGTACCAACATATCCCCACAAGCATACTGTTTTTATGAATTTCAATTCAGGCTCACAGACCCCTGGTTAAATACCTCTGATCTAGATCATTGTGGGAAGTTTTTCTTTGAAAATACATACCCATATTTTTACTTGATGTGTTAAGGGTTCATTTCCAGTTTCATGTTTCATATCTTACCATGGGAGAGCTGATGTGGGACCCCTCCCTAGGAATTCAAAGGACTTAAAGTCGAAAACGAAAGCCTTTAAAATTAGAGGACCTGGGGTTATTATTTAGTGAAGGCTATAGAATAACTGAAAACTCTTCCCATAATGAACACAGATTTATGTTAAGGCCTATCTTATTACACATTTTTTATCTCTGCAAAAGATAATGCTAGAGCAAATGTATTTGTCTTAAACTGTGGTTTTAAGGGAAACCAAATGATTAAGGTATGCTATGGAGCTTCCTACAAGAGTTTTGTCAAGGTTGTGGAGCTCCAATTTGAGTTTAAGTGAGACTCAGACATGTTACATCCAGATTCAGCAGTTGCCTAGAAAAATGAGAGAGAGAGAGAGAGAGAGAGAGAGAGAGTGAGAGAGAGAGAGCACGTGGGTTTGGCGGTCTGTTACAGCAGGCATTAGAGGAACTTCTGAGAGGAAGAACTTGTTCAGGGTGTAAGGACCCACAGTAAGGGGAAGACACGATTCTGAAGTTCTGAGTTTAGGATGCTTTCTGTCACTTAGATTTGTTTTCTAGCTCAGTTTGCATTGAATGTATTTTATACGAGTAATTTTAAATAATATTGTGAACGCTCCGACTTAAACTCTTAAGCAAGTCCATGCCTCACTACTATCAGTATGTAATCACCAAGCTCCCCAACAAATATCTCACCACTTACCAGCAGACAGATTTAGGATCAAGAGGGTTCCAGTGCTACTAGGGTGGCACATTATCAATCTTCACGTAGGGGCAGCGTAAGGTGGAAGGGGAGTAGAAGACACACAGGCAACAAAATCAAAATTTTAAAAACATAGGAGGGATTAAAGCAGGATGTCTGTGGACTATCAAATCCACTAGTTTGAAAAGTCTGCATTAAATTTTACCTATAGTTTCTACCAGATCTAAAATGTTATTAGTGCCAATTTGTTACTTCTCTCAAAATAGTCACATTTTCCTCAAAGGAACTTTTTCTCTCTAATATTTTATTTAAAATATGACTTCAAGAAGTTGGTTTTATTTCAGCATAAGATTTTGTTCACCTTGAAAATGGAAGCAATTTCTGTCAAAGAAAATTTTGTTTAAACTTGAGTTTTCTTTTTCATCTCCAAAAAGGAAAGGAACTCACTGTATTTTAAAAATCAAATATCTGCTACTAGGAAGAGACCAGTACGCTATCTTTTCATCTCTGTTCCTTTTAGTAGGGAGCAAAGACATTCCCATAAACTTACCTCTTTTTTGGTCAGACCTCAGTCACACAGTCCCCCTTCGCTATAGAAGAGGATAGGAAATTGAGTATAGGGCAAAGGGAAATGGGAGCATGGTGATTTTTTAGACTGAGGCTAAAAATATCCCAACACATTTAGATACTGAACACAGTTATTTCAAAAAGTGGCCTTATCAACAATTTTACTGTATCTAACACAGGGTCTTTTAAACTTTAATGTGCCTGCAAGTCACCTGGGATTATTGTCAAACTGCAGATTCAAATCTAAGTCTCATGTGGGGTCTGAGACTGGATTTCTAAGTTTCCAGGTGAGCTGATACTGCTGATCTATGCGCCCAATTTAGAGTAGCAAGGACCTAGAAAACAATTCATAACTCTTTAATTATTTCAGCCTGGTTGATATAAGATTTGTTTTTGGTTGAGATTTTAGTAAATAATCATCCTTGCTTTTTGTGAAAAAAATAAAGACTGGTCTCTGGAGTGCTTATAAAGGCTCTTGAATTATGGGTTACTGCTTCTTTCACACAGCTTCAGTCTCAGTCTAGTACCAGTCCCAAGTGACTCTTCTTTTTAATGTTACAAAAAAAACAAAGCAAACAAAATTTCAAAACCCACAAACATTTCTATTATAACTCCAAATGTCTTCTAAGGACAGAGGAACCTTAAATGCATTCTGAAACCCCCTTTGTTCTGTCAAGTCCCTTGTAGGTCTGGGTTCAAGGTTTTAGCCGAAGCCTTTTTTCAGTAAGCCAATTATTTAATCTATTGGGTTTATTACCTTCAGCACACCCTCCAGGAAAGATATGAAATTAGGGACAAGTTGTTCTTTACTCATCTCTCTGCAGCTTAAAAATGACCTTTGAATCGCCTGCTAGGTGGAGCAGGGGCGGGGTAGAGTGGGGTAGAAGGGGTTGCACATGTAATAAAGGATCAAGGTCTACCAAAAGGACATCAGATGTGGTGCAGAGCACACAGTGTGCTGCAGGTTTAGCCCTTCAGAGTGTGCAGAGGAGACGGGAGGCTTTCCCCAATAACAACAGAACTCTAAAACCAAGCACTGCATGTGTCCTTATTTGGGGATGCTAACGCCCTAACATGATGCACATGTTGTGGAGATTCTCCTAATGTATGATGATGACCAAGAAGTCAGATGCATACAGGTACCTTCAAAGTTCCGTGTTTCTTTACTGGTATTATCTATATGAATGGTGCTGAGAGAAACAACTGAATTCAGTACCTGTGGACACTGACTTACATAGCATTTAAGAGCCAGAATTAATGTCTCTCTCTCCCTCTCTTTCTCTCTCTTTCCTATAGATTTTTCTGGTAAATCTTTAATAAAAAATACTACTAGGATGTCAAGGATCATTTACTTAGAACAGAATCCATGCTAGTTGGTTTAAACAAAAGGAATGTTTTAACAGGTCATTAAATGGCTTGTAAATTAATTGAGAGACAGAGATGGTCTCTAAACTGAGCTTCCCGTACAGATTCTCAAAGTCACATCACAGAACTGGATTGCCTGGGAGCTGCTGCCTCTGCCACGATAGGGCGCACCACAACAGGCGCACAGCCTCCATCACTCTTCATCATGGCAGAATCCTCAGCAGCTCTAGTGACTAAATCCAATCCCAGCAGCTATCTGCGAAGATGAGGGAGTTAACATCTAGTTGGGCAAACCACAGGTGAGAAACTGGAGACAGAAAAGAAGCCAGTTGATATACTGCTCACTCTTCTTTCTACCAGCAGACTGTTTTGAGATGCAGTGAAATACTAAAATCTTTCTGGAGATATCCTGCACAGTTGAATAACTACTTGAGTTTCCTATAACCAAGCTCAAAAACACAGTTTTTCATTTGTTTCCTATCCTTTCCTATCTCCTTCCTTTTTTATCACTATTGTTTCTCTGGGATTGCACTTCACAATAAAACACATGCTCATAAGATTAACCTCAGTCTTTTCTCTAGGGAATACAGGCTAAGGTAATATCTTTTTGTATATAACATTCCCTCGGTGAGGAGTGACATTTCCTCTCTATCAGGCCACACCCAACCTCTTCAAAATCTTGTGGCGATGGTAGAACAACATTGTGAACATAATTAACAGCACTGAAATATGCATCTGCACATGATTGGGAGGGAAATATTAGATTGCAATTATGGTAACAGAATAAAATTTTTTTAAAGTCTCTGGAACTATACTATACAAACAGTGAGCCCTAAGTTAAACCATGGACTTTAATTAATAGTACAATTATGAGATTGTGCTATCATCAATACCAAAAATGTTCCATACCACTGCAAGTTGTTGTTGGTGGAGTGGTGTAATGGAATCATGTATGACTTTTTTTGTAAACCCACAAGTTCTCTAATAAAGAAAATAATAATAATAATAATAAATCTAATTCAAAATATCTCCTCCACAGGAACCCATACTTCATTAATCATCTCATTATTTTTTATTCTGCCCCATTGGCCCTTTATTTTTCTGAAATTTTTTGTGGCTATATTACCTTATGCCTTTCTCCAATCATTTTGCATATAACATGTATGCTTTCTCCCCTTTCTCAAGCTGTTATAAGCATGAGCAATCTCATTTTTAAGATATCTTTTCTTACTTGCATTTAACACAGGGCTCTGCACAAGAGAATGCCTGATACGACTGTGGTTGTGAAGATGAGGTGTCCCTCCACCCTCCTGGCCCCTGCTTTCTCTATATGAGAATTTCTTCCAAGCCCACCTTGCCTGCCTGAGGCAGCCCCAGGCCTTCCAGAGCCATTTGGCTGCACTTCCCTCCCAGGGTCCTACCCTACAGTCCTACTTACCTTCTTTCTTGCGTGTACCTTTCCTCTGCTCCAACTCCCAAATAACTGATTTGGCCCCATTTATTCAGGGTTCAGCTTCTTGACTACAGGTAAGACAGGTTAATGACTAAATGGAAAATGCCTCGGAATATATTTGTAAATTTAAGGCTAACCTGTAAAAGCTGTCTTAAACCACAGTGGACTTACTCTAAGGAATTTAAACATCGAAGTAGCTTAAAGGAGGGAAACTTCTGGGCAAGATGGCTTGTTAATTAATGATTGCAATATTAATTTTCAACATTCTAGAACTCCAGTATATCATGTTCTTGATCATTAAATACCAAAAAGTCAATATTTTTTTGGTATGATACCATTATGTCAGGATTTTAAAATCTGAAATCTGAACTACTTATGCTTTGAAGAACATACAGCCTTAAGAGTGACACCTTATTATCTCTCAGGGCCTCCCAGCTAGTAAGGAAAGACAACTGGAACACTAACCCAAATTTTCCGAGATCAGATTAACTCTAGTTCTATTTCTTGCTGTTTTTTTTTAAAAACACTTTCCCTGCATATGCAAAGAAGTAGAGCCTCCAGAAAAAAGAATTGTAAGGCACAAAGACTCAGCCTTACCAGCAAGATAACAGTACCTCAAATAGGTCAGGTTGATTGCTAAACAATCAGTGTTTAGTAGTAGAAACTCCTTATCTGTTTGACTGGTTTGTTTTTGTTTGTTTGAACAAAGGCTGTTTCATAGCAGAAGCTGAGAACCAGGCATCTAAGCAAGCTGACCACTGGACCTTAAGTAACATGCAGCCTTTAAATACAATTAATTTCATAAAGATTTTTTTTTCTACTATTATACAAGAGATGGGACTATTGTAAATAAGGAAATACTGGGAAAATATTTGGATTTTGTTTATATTTTTCTCCACTCTTCTTCTGACTATGAAAAAACTTTTCTAAGGGCTAGAAAAATTTGCTCCCCAAAATACGATCACCCTCAAAGAGAACAGATTGATGCACATTGTTTCTAAGATCATACTTGCTAAAAAATCATGTAATTTAATTCATTTTTAATTTTCAGGATTGATTTTCTTCATTACATGGATTTCACAATTTTCTAAATTCTGAACACAGTTTTTATATAAATTATCAGTATTACTACCAGTATATCAATATATCATTAAATACATACAAAAATACCAATGTTGTCATTTTGTTTCAGTATAGTAATCATGGTTTTCAAAAAACCTTCTCAAATCATATCTCATAACTAATCACTTGGTGAATAGTTTGAATGGGCAAATGAATGCTCTATTTACTTTTTCTGATACTTCCTCCCCAATGCCTTTTTTCTATCACAGGAGTATTTGTTTTTTCTCTTTAAGACTTATTTATATATACACACACACACATAGCCCATTGATTTGCACTCAATATCTGCTTTCTGTGTCCATTCAATGTGTGTTCTTCTGTGACTGCTTATATTCTCTTTAGGTGGTACCGGTAACCGATCCTGGGACCTTCCCAAGTGAGAGAAAGGCATTTAATCTCTTGTACCACCTCAGCTCCCTGGTCTGCAGCATCTCTTATTGTCTCTCCTGTGTGTCTCCTTTTGTTGCGTCATCTTGCTGTGCCAGGTCTCCACACAGGCCTGCTCGCTGCACAGGCCCACTTGCCTTCACCAGGCAGCCCAAGGAATTGAACCCTGGATCTTCTATATGGTAGCTGGGAGCCCAATCACTTAAGCCTCATCCACTTCCTTACAGGGGTGTTTTTGACCTTGCAACCTTGGAAAGGGGATATCAGTTATTCCTTGAGCATCAGCTATGTGCCTGGCTCTGTGCTATATGCTTTATGTAATTATCTCATTTAATCTTCATAACAGCTCAGTGTGGTCTTTATCAAAATCCCCATTTTACAGTTGATGAAAAAATGGGTGAAACAGCACATTGCTTAGAGTTATTCTGCTCTCTTGGCTTCAAGTCTAGTGTCTCTCTCCCTTCTACCTTACTACGTTGGTACTTTTGGTCTCTTTGGAAACTGCTTTGTTCACACACCTGCATGAGATACTTTGTTTTCAATAATTTCCAGTATTTGCCCAATAATTAGATAGTATTTTATCTTCAACCAGATGGGAGGTGAGACTAGATGACCTTTGTAATATCCTCAATCCCTGGGGGGTCTATAAAATTTCAAAGAAGGCAAGTTCCTAGAACAGAGAAATGATGTGGTTAAGCAGCCCAGGAAATATTCTGAGAACAATTTCATGAGGGAGACAGAAAATTGAAGACACAATGAGTGCGGTATGGTTTTCTCAAACCAAAGTGCAAATTGAATATCTTATTCTTTGATATTGAAACATATATAAACATTTTTCTGAAGATGTATTCTCTTTTGGTGACTAGGAATAATAATAGTAACCATTGTGGAGTAATGATTATGTGCTTATGTGCTTTATATTTGTCAGAAGCTTGTTTAACACTCTGGAGTCAGCAGGGCTAAAACCTGATAGAGCTTTATTTTTCTCCAGTGATTTCTTTAAAACATGCTCCATTGAATCTCCTTTCTGAGCCTTTATGGGATCCTGAACAGATATCAACTTTTTGACCTTTTTCAGATTCTAAAAGATATAATGCAGTGTCATCCACTTTAGTTTCTTACTTCATTAAACTGTCCCTTTCCCCCCTGGGCTCTGTGGTAGACCAGATGCATGGGTGAGGGCAGGAAGAAGAGTTTTCTTTTCGTTCTTGGTCCCTCTGAAACTTGGGTCCCTTTCTATGTTGAGGACAGGGAAGTGAAATAAACAAAATGGAGCAGAGATATATTCACTTACTGGTTGCTACTCTAATATCTTCCCTCTACATGTAGACATCCAATGACTGCAACTCTTGGGATGACCCGAGGATTTGTTGGAAGGCCCTTTGGAGGACTCTTCATGGTGTTGTGTCTCACAGAAAATCAGCTCGAATAGATTTCTTCCAGTCTCCCTCACCCCTCACCCCTTCAATCCATCCTACAGACTTCTGGTGGTAATGTCCCTTTTCTTAGTGAGTCACAGTTTAGGGTAGGGTCCCATGAGGACAGTTCATGCCCATCAGGACAGTACCTTCCCTGGAGCCCACTTGACCTACAGAGCACTGATGAATCTTTTTCCTGCCAGCCAAGGGGAGTGTGCCCTATTTCCCTGCTGTCTACTTTTTCTATTCCCTAAATTACCTCCCTAAATCTCTTTCCTTTTATCAAACAGGCACAAAGGGCAGTTCAGCAACTCCATTATGTAAGTAGGCGCTCCACTGGAAAATGAGATACCAGGCTCAACTTTTGGTGTACAGTTCCAGTCTCTACAAATCATTCTCTTGGAGCATCACCTTCTCTGGCTTATTTTAGAAGGAGCACCCAACAACTCTTTCCTTGTTCACCCAACAAGGAAAGAAAAGAGAACTCTTTCTGAGGGTGGAAGATTTACAATTGTTATCTCAAGACTAGGGGGTGGAGGGTAATGGCTGAGGTAGCAGAATAGATTTACCTCTCAATAAGCCCCAATCACCTATTTGTACCTTAATTAGCACCCATTTGTGCCTAATGTTGAGGCCTAGTTGCCAATCTGGGCAATAAGAAAAGTCCCTCTAAGTATCCTATCATACATCCTGTATATTAACTTTATACAACTCTGCAAAATAGATATTGCTAATCATTCGGAAAACGAAACTCAAAGAATTACTAATGTTACTGTAAGAGAGTAGAAGGATTTCCATCACCTAACATTATTTGTAGTGCATACTAGGAGTCAATAAATATTTATTGAATGAATAAATAATGTGAGTGAATAATCCAAGGTCATGGTTAGTAAATGAACTGGCATTCAAACTCAGTTCCTTTTTCTTTGACTATCAAAGTGTCATCTTCACATTGATCCAGGTTATAGCCACAGTTTGGGGTCATATAACTGCTCCTTATGTCTGGCTTAGACATATTTTTCAGTGAAAGACTTCATTTCTCTACCCAGATTGTAAACTATCCCCATGATGGGTCCATCTTTGGGCATGTAAAACTAATTACCAGAATAAGCTTTCTGCCAGGGCTTTGCTTTCTACATTTTGCAATTGCACATAGTTGGTGAAAACTCCTCTGAATTTTTCTATTTTCAGTTGTTTGAGACACAATAAGGATTTTTGTGACATTTACCATCTATTACTTGCCTTACATTCTCAAGTTCAGTGTTATAAAGGCTGGTTGGTTACTTTTCAGACTGTAAACACAAAAAGTATTTGTTGGATGGATGGGTGAAGGAATGGGGTGAATGCCTACATTTCAAGTAGTTGACACCATGTGAATGTATCATGATTAATGGCAATTTCACAAACCAAAAAAGTAGTTGAGTCAGAATCTTAAAGTTCAGTGCAAACAGTTTTCAAACAAGATGATTTATGAATGAATCAGTTTCCCAGCTGCTAAAACAAATACTATACAATGGGTCAGCTTAACAACAGGAATTTATTGGCTCACAGTTTCAAAGCCTCGAAGGCTTGTTTCCTCCCCAGGGTGGGTCTCTTCTGGCTGGCCAGCAATCCTTGGGTTTCCTTAACTTTTCAGTCACAAGGCAATGTACATGGTGATATCTTCTCCTTTCTTTCTGAATTCTGTTGACTTTCAGCTTCTGGCTGCTGCCCAAGGCTTCTCTTTCTATTCTCAAATTTGTTTGCTTATAAGAACTTCAGTAATGTTAAATTAAGACCATTCAGTTTGGGCATACCTAACCAATAACATTTTCAAAGGTTCTGTTTACAAATGTTTTCACACCCATAGGACCAAGGGTTGGGATTTGAACATGCTTATTTTGGGAGACATGATTCAATCCCTCGCAAAGAATATGGGGACTATGTATAAAGCTCAATTGGAAAAATCTTTATTTAAACAGATATTTTTATAGGGGAGTGTTTTCATTGCCTAAGTTGGTTAAAGCAGATACCATGAAATGGGTTGGTTTTAACAAATGGAAATTTTTTTGCTTACAGTTTGAAGCTGAGAAAATGTCCAAATGAAGGCATTATCAAGATGATGTTTTCTTCCTGAAGACCAGCTGCCAGCAATCCTTGGCTTCTCTACCATGTGGCAAAGTACATGGTAGGATGTGCTGGTGTCTCCCTTCTCATCTGGGTTTCATTGCTTTCAGCTCCTTGCTTCAGTGGTTTATCTCACTCCCGGTCAGAATTTTATTCTCTTATAAACCACTCTGGTAAGAGGATTAAGACCTATTCCGAAGGAGGTGGGTCACACCTTAACAGAAATAGACCTATCAAATATCCTACTTACAATGGATAATCCACCCACAGGGATGGATTCGATTTAAGAAAATGATTTTCAGGGGTATATACAGCTTCAAACCACCCAGGGAGTAAAAATTTTTAAATGTTCAGAGATGGACAAAAGTGAGGCAAGAAACCCAGTATCTCTAAGAGAAGAGTTAAGTTTTCTGTCAACTTTGTTTGCACTGGCTGACTTTCAATAACCTTTGCATTTCTTGCCCAAGCTAAAGCTAGACTTTAGAAAGCAGAAACTCAAACTCAGCCTGAACCTGTTTGAAGTGGGAAAGCTTGGTTATTCTCCAAGGGCTCTTTCCTCAAGACTCTACCGCCTGAGGCTCAGAGACTCAAAGCAAATGAGAGGAAGGGGATGTATTTGCATTAGGCTCTGGCTAACAAAATTACAATTGCCAAAATAAGTATAGTAACCTTTTTTTAATAATTTAAAAACTAACTAAAGGGTTGTTGAGAAAAGCAGGGCAACCACCTGCAGGTCTGGTTTGAAAAGCCAAAGGAGCAAGGAGGAACGGTGGCAACTCAGTACCACACGGTGTCCCCCTCTGAGGCAGGAAAGAGATCTTGATTTCTATTCTTGGCATTGATCTGACTCTCTCATAAGTTTCTGGCACCCTCCCAGAGAGAACAGTGTGTTCCCTGCTGAATGTACAAAGGGCTTCAAAAACATGTTTATGTGTGCAGCCTAGTAGGCAGAGCTTGGCTTCATCACTCTGTGTCACCAACTGCTTCTCTGGAGCATTAGGAGGAAGTTTTTGGCTTCAGTTCTCCTCTGCAAGTCCTCATAAGCTGGACTGGTCTCATGGTTCCCTGTCTGTGCACTTGCTGATGTTTCCATGATGCCCATGCAATTTGTACAGAGATAAACTTTTAGAGAACCTGAATGTTCCTACAAACTATGGTCCAAAAAAAGTATTCTGTTGCAAGGAATAAATATAGATTGGATTCCAGTTAACCTCCTATTATGGTCACAAAGGACTCCTTTGGAAACTTGCACCTGTTTTCTTAGGCTATATCTTCTGGCTAGGTATCATTACTCACCCTGTGGGAGCTAAGATAACACAGATTAATACCAGTACGGGGTACTGCCAGCTCCAAGGTACTGACTCACTCCCTCTACCTCACACCCCCTTTCCAGGGGAGTGAAATCTGAACAGAGGGAGGGTTTAATCAACCTGGACTGAGGGATCCCTGAGAGGGTTGCTAGGGTTTCCAGTAAAAAAAAAAAGTTGTCATTAGAATGACTGTAAGCTCCTAGAAACTTCGGGCTGGCAGACTAGGTCCATCTGTTTTAGACTATAATAATAAACGGCAGCAGAAATATTGCGAACTATCCTGGACACAGAGTATTGGGGATCATGATATATCAGCATCACAAACCTAATCTTGTGAGCAAACTGGGCCCATGAAAACTAGGAAACTGACATAGAACTTTCTGAAATAAAAAAATGGGACCTCCCCTTCTTTTGTTATATCTGGAGTGTCTTTTACCACTCCTAACACACTTCTCTTAATATGGTCTTGCACTGCAAGTGCACAGTCTTTCTACCCAACACACCTCTCTCCTTCTACTGTCTTCCCCCATCCCCAACACTCTCCTACACTCCACATCTTTACTGGACTTCTGCATCCTGCTGTCCCAAGAGCCCCTCAAATTCAATGTGTCCAAATTTAATCTTGTCATAAGAGATAGTATAGTATAATGTTTTGAAAAACAAAAGATCACACATGGGTATTGGTAAAAGAGTGATTGAGTTTGAATCCTGCCTACAACACCAACTAGCTGCTTGAGCTTGGGCAATTGCTTAACCTTTCTGTACTGAGTTCAATATTCTGTAAAAAGAATATAACATTACCTTCCTTATAGGATTGTAGTGAGAATTACCTAAGTTAAGACACATAAAGTGGTTAGCACTAAGTTGGGCACTTAGTAAATTTGTCATAAATGATAATTAAAAGAATGAATGAAGTAACATTTAATAGTGACTCCAATATTTAATTGGTCAAGCTACCAATAAAAACAACAACAATCAAAACATGAAATAGAATTTGGGAAGTGCTGATTAGAGAGCAATTTTGACAGTTAGTAACTGAATGAATGAAGTAACATTTAATAGTGACTCCAATATTTAATTGGTCAAGCTACCAATAAAAACAACAACAATCAAAACATGAAATAGAATTTGGGAAGTGCTGATTAGAGAGCAATTTTGACAGTTAGTAACTGAGTGATCTTGGCCAAGTCATTTAGCTTTTTTGATCCTAATTTTTTTTTTTTTTAAGATTTATTTTTATTTATTTAATTCCCCTCCCCTTCCCCCCGGTTGCCTGTTTTCTGTGTCTTTTTGCTGCGTCTTGTTTCTTTGTCCGCTTCTGTTGTCGTCAGCGGCACGGGAAGCATGGGCGGCGCCATTCCTCGGCAGGCTGCTCCCTCCTTTGCGCTGGGCGGCTCTCCTTATGGGTGCACTCCTTGCGCGTGGGGCTCCCCTACGCGGGGGACACCCCTGTGTAGCACAGCACTCCTTGCGCGAATCAGCACTGCGCATGGGCCAGCTCCACACGGGTCAAGGAGGCCCGGGGCTTGAACCGCGGACCTCCCATGTGGTAGACGGACGCCCTAACCACTGGGCCAAAGTCCGTTTCCCTTTTGATCCTAATTTCATCACATATGAGATAGGAATGGTATTAATAGTGTCATAATAAATGGAATCACCAACAGTAATCAATATAGTTGGTTTACAGAAAGATAAATCACTTGAGTAGGGAAAGTTCAAACTGAAGTAAGTTTACAAGTTGCAAGTTTTTTTAGCAACACCATCTGGAGAAAAAAATGCCATATGTATAACATATGCACATAAATATTTAGACAAATACAACAAAAAGCCTTATAAGTAACTTTTTATTGATGAGTCAAACAAATTGACTCTAAAAATGAAAAAAAATACTCAGAAAAACAAAACTCACTTGATTATATAAACCATAGACTTTTGTCTTGGCACATGATGGGTCTCTACTGACCTTCATCCTTTTTTTTTTTTTTGGTTGGTTGGTTGGTTGTTGTTTTTTTTTTTGAGGTACCAGGCTGAAAATTAAACCTGGAATCTCATATACAGGAAGCCAGCACTCAACCACTGAGCCACATTGGCTTCCCTGAGGTTTTTTTTTTCTCTGTTTGCTTGTTTACTTTTTTGTTTTTAGGAGGCACTGGGGACTGAGCCTGGGACCTCCCGTGTGGGAAGCAGATACTCAACCGCTTGATCCACATCTACACCTAACCTTTATCTTTTTGAGTAAGAACTCCCAAGGATAAACTGGAGTTAAGTTACAGTTGGAGGCTGTATTAAAGCCTCTTTTGATTGGGTATTTGGGAGTTGAGGTTTCAATTAATTTATAAACAAGAATAGACAATTGAGAGAAGTTTGGGACACACTGACAACAATAACCAGCATGTCTCAAAAATGCTTTGATTGGAGATAATTTAGGTAATGGCCTGAGAGGGTCAATTTGCATTTTTATTAGTTCAGTATTTGGTTATATCTCTAGAAGGAAAATTTAATTGGGAAATTATTTTGGAAGAAAATCTCTTCCTATGGAGGCATCTCACAAAATAAAGTTCATTATTTGGTGGATCTAATGTTGTAATAAGAAGTTTGGATAATGGGCAAAAGACATCTGAACTATCTGACATTACTTTTTCTACAATTTAGTCTGAGTTTTCTAGGGATCCAGGGAGTCCTTGATAATGGAATGAAGTTTAGCCATTGTCCAGTATGCTGGGCTCAGCAGATGGTTTAATTTTCAGGGATAATCGGTTAATATTCTCTGAGGGATCAAATGGAAACAAGTGGGTGAGAAGGGGTTGTGGGACTATCAGGGGAAGCAGTAGGACTAATATTAAAATTTTTAAACTTTTTTTCAATGCGCTGTAAGCAATCTTTTCTTTATTTACTTATTTTTTAAAGATTGGCACATATCACTGTATTTCCATTTTACATCACTTAATAAAAACAATTAGAAAGAAGAATAATTTTTAGAATGTAATGGAGACAAGGAAGTTTTCTTTTCCAAGTCTCCCCTCCTCCACCTTCCCCAAGACCCTCTCACTTATGACCTGTCCAAGCTGCCAGTTCCTGAGTGTTCCAGGTGGAATCCTGGGGAGTTCTCTGTGGTATGTTGGGGCTGACAGATCCATGGTTACTGGGCAGAGCCCTGTGGTAGCTACAGTGCCATAGTGGAACTGTGAACTCTAAGGATCATTTAAAGAGGTTTTTTTTAGTCATTTTATCTCTTAAAAGCTTCTGAATACCAACAAAAAATGCTCCCCACTGTTTCTGTGGCATTTCAAATGCACCTTTCAAGTGTACACTTTTAGTTGGCTCGTATATTCCCCAAAGTGGCCACTGCAAATTCAAGTCATTCCTGGTGAGATTTATCCATTTATTCAAAATCAAACACAAACTAGACCCACAGTGAGAAAATGTGTAAGGAACAGACATCTTTGCCACAGGAGAAGAGAGAGATTTAAGTTTAAATTGAGAAAAGCCCATGCTCAACCCAGGATTTGAAAGCAAATAGAGAAGCTTCTGTCCTAAGGTACACAGGAACCTCAATTCCCTCCCCACACAGACAGAGCAAGGAGATCAGACTGAAACAAAACCAAAACCAAATCTAACAATAAACCCAACAAGTTCAATGCCAAGAAAGCAGAACTCGGGTCTGAGAGAAACTTATCCTCAAGCTCTGTGGGCAGCAAGAGAGCAGCAGACACAAATTGTCCCATAGGTAATGATACCTGGTCACTCACCAGTGGCAGGAATGGTTAGGGTTGTCACAAGATCGCACTTCTGACACAAGAAACTGTCAAAATAAAATGAATCACCAATAATCATCAATATCATGGGTTCATTGTAAAAAAAAAAACCGAGGAGGGGGAGCTCAAACTAAAGTTAAAATGGTTAGCAAGTCACATTGGCTTATAACGGCAATTAGGAGATTTCCAAAGGGGAAGCTACAATAACTGATTGATGTTTAGGTTCTTTACTATGAAAGAGCGTTTACAAAGCAAGGAATAATTGTAGGTTGGTTATGACGTATATTTGCCTACTTCTGATGGTCTATTTCTATTGGACTGAATTAAGTTTATTTCCAATTGTTGCTTAAACTGTAAGTTTGCAGAGTACATTCCTTGTTTTTTTGTTTTTTGTTTTCTTCAAAAAGCTCCCACTTTTATTTTTAACTCTGTAGAAAAAGCTGTTACTTCTCAGAAAGGGGGTCAATTCTGGCAAAGTCAATGTAGGCAACCAATTTATTTTACTTAACAATAGGTGCCAATTGTTGGGCATTCTGTATTAAGCATTATGCTGAGCAGTTTATAAGCATTATAAGTAACAAGACAGGACTTAATAATGATCACATTAGAATGATTACTGATATTAGGTGGTGAATTTGTCAGGGCTCATACAGGGAAAGAGAATCAACATATCTTGTGATATATATAGTGTAAATACTATGAGATTTTAAAAATAGGATTTGGCTTATGTGAATGTGGGGATTGGCAAGTCTGATTTCTATAGGGCAGGTTGCATGATGGGAACTCTGATGACGGTTTTTGATGAATTCCCCAGGAGAAGGTGGTTAGCTGAAGTAGAGAGAGAAAATATCCCTTCTGATTGCTGATTGGGTGAGATTTCTCTCATTGCTGAAGGTGATCTCCTCTGTTTATTGTAGTTATAATTAGTCACAGATGTAATCAACTGACTAATGTTTTAAATCTACAAAATATCTTCACAGTAACAATCAGGCCAGTGCTTGCCTTGCTTGGCCAAACAACTGGACAACATAACCTGGCCATGTTGACACATGAATTTAACCATCACACAATGTTATAACATTTATTCACTCATTTGCTCATTTGATAATTATGTACTGAGTGATTTCTAAATGCTAGGTTTTGGATTCAAATGGCAACAGATTACAAAAGATGGAACATAAGGTTAATCAGAGAAGATATATACAAATGGCCAATAAGCACATGAAAGGGTGTTTAACATCATTAGCCCTCCAAAGGTTGGTAAATTACAACCACAAAGACATATTATTACATACTTATCAAAATGGTTAGAATTTAAAGACTCACAGCACCAAATGTTGGCAAGGATGTGAGCAACCAGAACTTCCATTTGTTATTTGTGAACATGTAAAAGTGGACATCCCTTTGGAAAATTAGCAGTTTCTTTTAAAGTCAAACATATACCTATCATTTGACCTATCAATTCTATTCTTAGATATTTACCCAAAGGAAATGGAAACATGTGTCCATAAAAGGGTTGAACAAGAATATTTATAGAAGATTTATCCATTATTATCCATTATTACCCAAATGTCCACCTACAGGAGAATGGATAAACCTACATTGTGGTACATTCATACAATGGAATGATCCTAAGCAATAAAGAAACATATAACAGCATATTTGAATTGATTTAAGACATAATTAGTGATATAAAGGATAGAACATCTGAACTTGAAAAGACAGGAAAACAAAAAGAGAAATGAATGGAAAAAATGGAACAGGTTCTCAGGAAAGCACATGACAATGTGAAATGCATACACATATGTGTTATTTGTGTCTCAAAAGGAGAAAAGAACAGAAAAGGGGAAGAAAGAATATTTGAGGAATGATGTAAAACTTCCCAACTCTTATGAAAAACATAAATATCAATATCCACAAAGGACAATGCACCCCAAACAGAATGAATCCAAATAGACCTACTCTGAGACACCTACTATTCAGAATGGTAAATATTAGACAAGACAGGATTCTTAAAGCAACAAAGAAAAAACAAAGCATCACATACAAGGGAAGCTGGATAAGATTAAGTGCCAACCTCTTATCAGAAACCATGGAGGCAAAAAGAAAGGAGTATGGTGTATTTAAGGTACTGAAAGAGAAAAACTGCCAACCCAGAATTCTGTATCTGGAAAAGCTGTCCTTCAAAAATGAGGGTGAATTTAAAATCCTCACAGACAAATAAAAATTGAAAGAGCATGTTACTAAAAGGCCAGAACTAAAGATACTAAAGGGAACTGTGTAGCCTGAAAGGACAAAAAAGGGCAAGAGACTTGGAGAAGAGTGTAGAAAGAAAGATTATTAGGAAGAGTAAATTGAAGGGTGAAAAGACAGGCAATAGTAAGATATCACAACAGAAAGCCAAAGGATAACATGGAGAAAGTAAGTAATACTTTTACAGTAAAAACATTGAATGTTAATGGCTTGAACTTCCCCAATCAAAAGACATAGACTCATAGAATGGATAAAAAGTATGAGCCATCTATTACTGTCTACAAGAGACTTGCCTCACATGTAAGGACACGACCAGGTTGAAAGTCAAAGATTGGAAAAAGATACTCCACCCAAATAGCAACCAAGAATGACCTGGAGTAGTGACATTAGTATAGAACAAAATAGATTTTAAATGCAAAACTGTTAAAAGGGGTGGAGAAGGTCATTATATTTAATAAAAGTGGCAAATAACCATTATATTTAATAAAAGTGGCAAATAACAATAGTAAAATTTATGCACCTAATCTGGGTGCCCTAAGATATGCAAGGCACACACTGGCAAAACTGAAGGGAGAAATAGACATCCCTACAGTAATAATTGGATACTTCAATACATTACTCTCAGCATTGGACAGGACATCTGGACAGAAGATAAATAAAGAAACAGAGTTTGAATAATATGATAAGTGAACTAGGCCTAACAGACATTTATAGTGCATTGCATTCCAAAACAGCAGATCTACATCCTTTTAAAGCACTCATGAATCCTTCTCCAGGACAGAACATTTGTTAGGCCACAAGACAGGTCTCAAAAAATTTTAAAAGGTTGAAATTATACAAAACACTCTCTGATCATAATGGAATGAAGATGGAAATCAAAAACAGATGAAAAATGGGAAAATTCATAAATATATGGAGATCAAACAACATTCTATTAAATAATCAGTAGGTCAAAAAGAAATTGCAAGAGAATTCAGTAAATATCTTGAGACAAATATAAATAAGAATACAGCATATCAAAACCTATGGGAAACATCAAAATGAGTGTGGAGAGGGAAATTTATAGCCCTCAATGCTTACCTAAAAAAAGAAAAAAGCGCTAAGATCAAAGACCTAATAGCACACCTGGAGGACCTAGAAAAGGAACAGCAAACTAATCCCAAACAAAGCTGAAGGAAGGATGTAAGAGATCAGAGCAGAAATAAATGAAATTGAGAATTAAAAAAAAAAAAGATCTACAAAACCTAAAGTTGGTTCTTTGAAATAAAAAAATTGAAAAACCTTTCACTAGACTGACAAAGAAAAAAGAGAGAAGATAGAAATAAAATCAGAAAAGAGAGGGGGCTTATTAACATTGACCCCACAGAAATATGAGAGATAATAGAAGGATACTATGAGCAATTACACACCAAAAATACTAAACATTGTAGATGAAATGGACAAATTACTAGAAACAAATGAACAACCAACACTTATCCTAGAAAAAATAGAAGACCTCAACAAACCAAACACAAGTAAACAGATCAAAATAGTTATCAAAAGCCTCCCAAAGAGGAAAAGCCCAGGACCAGATGACTTCACAGATGAATTCTACCAATCTTTCAAACATGACCTAATACTAATCTTTTTCAAGCTCTTCCAAAAAATTGAACAAGAAAGTATGCTACCAAACTCATCCTATAAAGCAAACATCACCCTAATACCAAAGCCTGATAAAGATATTATGAAAAGACAGGGGCAAGATGGAGTCAGATTAAGTGCCCCCACATCATCTCTCAAGAGAAATCGGCTGAGTGGGGGCAAAATCCTGCCTGAGTGAGCTGTTTTGGGAACCCATAAAGCAGGAGGCTTCAGGGCATCAATCTGGAGAGAGTGCAACAAAAAGAGTAATTGCTCAAGATAAAACTGTGAGTTTCTGGCACTTGAGGCTGGGGCTGTGGTACGGCTAAGCCCTCCCTCAGGGCAGGAAGCCACGAGTTCCCTGACCCTTGCCAATTACTCAGCTGGAGGAGACAAACTCTGAGACGGGGAGGGTTCTGGTGAAGGGTGGGGAGGGGTCCCACAAGTGCAGGTTCAATTGTCTGGGCTCCCTTTTTTGAGCTTTGAGGAGCACACCAGCTGGCTTGAAGAGAAACCAGGAAGAGGGGAGAGGCAAATCTGCTGAGGCAGCCCGCTTTACCTAACCTCGCTGGGATAGGGAAAATTGGTCTGGGAGAAGGTGGAGTCAGGCAATTAACTAGTCCTGTGCAACTCACCAAAGGGAAGGGCATATTTAGGGTTCCTGGCAAGGTGTGGGTGCTTTCTCTCAAAGAAACTGAGAGTCATTTTTCATTTTTTTCCTGTGGTGATTTAAGTTACCAGGGTCCCACTTAAATTTCAAAAGAGAATTCTCACAAAGGCTATTGCTGCCTGCTTCCGGGGGAGAGAAACCAGTAAGGAAAAAAAAAAAAAAAAGAGGGGAGGAAGGGAACAGATTCCTAATCAGCAGTTATCCAATTGCAGAGTCAATCCTGCCCCAGGGAAAGGGACTCTTTCTGAAGAGTTAATCAACTGAACCAAGACAATTTAGCTTAGTGGATGAGTTTCAGCCTTGAATATACAAGGTCTCTAGTTCAATTCCCCGCTCCTCTTATAGTGACCCACTGGGTTATTATTATTATTTTTTTTATTGACTTTGTAATAATATTACATTAAAAATATATATGTGAGGTCCCATTCAACCCCACCCCCCCACTCCCCCTCTCCCCCCCCCAACAACACTCGTTCCCATCATCATGACACATCCATTGGATTTGGTAAGTACATCTTTGGGCACCTCTGCACCTCATAGACAATGGTTCACATCATGGCCCATACTCTCCTCCATTCCATCCAGTGGGCCCTGTGAGGATTTACAATGTCCGGTGATTACCTCTGAAGCACCATCCAGGGCAGCTCCATGTCCCAAAGACGCCTCCACCTCTCATCTCTTCCTGCCTTTCCCCATACCCATCGTCCACCATGTCCACTTTTCCCAATCCAATGCCACCTCTTCTATGTGGACATTGGATTGGTTGTGTCCATTGCACCTCTATGTCAAGAGGAGGCTCAGATTTCACATGGATGCTGGATGCAATCCTCCCATTTTCAGTTGTAATCACTCTAGGCTCCATGGTGTGGTGGTTGTCCTTCTTCAACTCCATCTTAGCTGAGTGTGGTAAGTCCAATAGATCAGATTGTAGGTGCTGGAGTCTGTTGAGGCTCAGGACCTGGCTATCACATTGTCAGTCCAGAGATTCAAATCCCCTAAATATATCTTAAACCCCAACATTAACTGTACCTCCAGCACATTAGCATGAAAGTCTTATGAAGGGAGATCCCATCTGAGTCCAGATTCATCACATATAAACACCATTTCCAAAGAGGGGCCATCTGCCCTGGTCCCACTGGGTTATTAAACATCTAGTTGATACTTTAGGACAGGGTAAACATAGACATTATCCCTTTATTAGCTTCCCTTGAGTCTCTTATTTTTCCTTAAAAAAAAAAAGGTTCATTTTGTTAAATAATTTAACTTAATTTACTCACTTAAACCTACTTCAAAATCTGCAGTGAGAAAGCATCAGGGTAATTGACTGATAAACACCAGCAGCCTGACAAGTTCCATGGGGGCTTAAATGAGAAGTCTGTTTTTTCTGTGTTTGGTTGCCTCCTTGCTTCTGGGTTTGTCTGTTTATTTGTTTCCTTGTCTTTCCTTCCTCTTTATTCCCCTCTCCCTTTTTTAAAATTAGGTACTCCCAGCTTGTTTCTTATTTGCTGTGTTTTCTCTCCCTCGATTTCCTCTTTTCTGTGTGTACTGACTTTGGCTACAAACAGTACCTCTTTTCCTTCTTACATCTTTCTATTTTCTGCCTTGTTGTTGCTCTTACATTCCACTTCTCTTTGTTCAGCCCCCAATTTTTCTGCCTTTTTTCCTAACACTTCAAGTCTGTTTTCTATCTTTTATTAACTGTTTTTGTCCTTTCTTTTTGCTTTCCCTCTCTCCTCATCACATTGGCCTTTTATATCATATTATATTATTCTCCATATTCAGTTTTCCATTTTATTGCAGGTACTCCATTTTTTTATTCCTATAAATCCACACTGCTTAGATGAGTTTAATATTCATTCTCCTAGGTCTTATACAGTTCTTCTGCTATCTTTTACTATCAGAATTACTATTATACTTTTTCTTTTCTTATTTCTTTTGCCTTCCCTGGCCCTAATCTTTGTCCTTCAAGGGAAATAGATTAAGAAGAACAAAGTGTCAAAGAGAAAACTAAACATACAGACAAAAACAGCAACTAAATAAAACCCAAGACTAGAGGGAGAAGTTAATCAACTGAACAAACTCATCAAGATAAAATGACAACCAGACAGCAACAAAAAATTACAAACCATACCAATAATTAAGAAGACATTGCCCAGTCCAATGAACAAACTAAAAGCCAGGAAGAGGAGCAGAACATCAAACAACTAATTAAAGCTCTCCATGGACCACCTTAATGAAGTGATTAAGGATATTAAGAAACACTTGGAGAGCATACTGAAGAATTTGTAAACATACACAAAAAGATAACAGATATGACAGTGATGAATGGCACAATCCAAGAAATCAAAAATGCACTCTCAGCAAATAACAGCAGATTTGAACAAGCAGAGAAAAGAATTAGTGATGTGGAAGACAGTAAGTACTTCTGAAATCAAACACACAGTAGAATTGATAGATGAAAAGATAGAAAAAATCCAGCAGGGACTTAGGGGTTTGAATGACAATGCAAATTGCACAAACATACACATTATAGGCATCCCAGAAGAAGAGAAGGGAAAGGGGACAGAACAGGTGTTGGAGGAAATAATGGCTGAAAACTTCCCAAACTTATTGAGGGAGATGGATGCACATGTCCAGAAGGGCAGTGCACCCCCCAAAACATAAAATAAATCCCAACAAGTCTCCTCCAAGACATATACTTGTCAAATTACCCAAAGCTCAAGACAAAGAGAAAATACTGAAGGCAGCAAGAGAAAAGAGAACCATTACATACAAGGGAAGCTCAATAAGATTAAGTGCTGATTTCTCATCTGAAACCCTGGAAGCAAGAAGGCAGTGTTATGACATAGTCAAGGGATTAAAGAAAACAATTTCTAGCCAAGAATACTCTATCCATCAAAGCTGGCATTCAAAAATGATGGAGAGTTCAAAATATTCACAAATAAACAAAAACTAAGAGAGTATGCCAATAAGAAACCTGCCCTTCAAGAAATACTAAAGGAATTCTGCACGATGAAATAAAAACAAAATAGGAGAGAGAGAGTTGAAGAAGAATGTAAGAACAATTAAAAAGACAAAAAGAAAAAGAAAAACAACATGTAATATACACAAATCCAAAGAAAATATGGCTAATGTAAGTAATTCTTTGAGAGTAATAACAGTGAATGTTAATGGATTAAACTCACCAGTCAAAGGACACAGATTGGCAGAATGGATAAGGAAATATGACCCATCTATATGCTGTTTACAAGAAACCCACCTAGATCCACATTCAAGGAGGGTGAAAGTGAATGGCTGAAAAGCAATCTTACAAGCAAACAATAATCAAAAAAGGGCAAGAGTAGCTATAAAATATTGGACAAAATAGACTTTAAATGCAAAACTATTGTGAGAGACAACGATGGACAGTATGTATTAGTAAAAGAGGGTGAAAGTGAGTGGCTGAAAAGCAATCTTACAAGTAAACAATAATCACAAAAGGGCAAGAGTAGCTATATAATATTGGACAAAATAGACTTTAAATGCAAAACTATTGTGAGAGACAAAGATGGACAGTATGTATTAGTAAAAGGGGCAATCTTTCAAGAAGGAAGAACAATCATAAACATTTATGCACCTAACAAGGGCACCTCAAAATACATGAGACAAATACTGGGAAAACTAAGAGGAGGAATAGATGCCTCTACAATTATAGTAGGGGACTTTAATACACCATTATTATCATTAGACAGAACATCTCGGCAGAGAATCCATTCATATAGGTGCAGAAAAAGCATTCAACAAAATACAACACTGTTTCCTGATAAAAACACTGCAAAAGATATGAATAGAAGGAAACTTTTTGAACATGATAAAGGGTATATATGAAAAATCCATGCTAACATCATATACAATCATGAAATCCTCAAAGCTTTCCACCTAAGATCAGGAATAAGACAAGGATGCCCACTATCACCGCTCCTATTTAACACTGTGTTAGAAGTACTTGCTTGAGCATTGAGGCAAGAAACACATATAAAATGCATCCAAATTGAAAAGGAAGAAGTCAAAATTTCACTCTTTGCAGAGGACATGATCCTATACATAGAAAACCCTGAGAAATCTACAACAAAGTTTCTAGAACTTATAAGTGACTTCAGTAATGTTTCAGGTTATAAGATCAATGTGCAAAAATCACTAACATTTCTGTACACCAATAATGAACAATCTGATGAGGAAATCAAGGGAAAAAATAAACGATTTACAATAGTAAATTTAAAAAATCAAATACCTAGGAATAAATTTAACTAAAGACGTAAAAGACTTATACACAGAAAACTAAACACTGTGAAAGGAAATTAAAGAAAACTTAAATAAATGGAAGAATATTCCCTGTTCATGGATAGGAAAACAAAATATCATTAAGGTGTCTATCCTACCCAAAATGATCTACAGATTTAATGCAATCCCAATAAAAATCAATGCAGCATTTTTAAAATGAACTGGAAAAACTAACCATGAAATTTATTTGGAAGGGAAAGAGGCCCTGAATAGCCAAAGAATGAAATTGGAGGAATCACACTACCTGACTTTAAAACATACTACAAATCTATAGTGGTCAAAATGGCATGGTATTGGCACAAGGAAGACATACTGACCAATGGAACCAAACTGAGAGTTCTGATATAGGTCCTCACATATACAGGCATCTCATATTTGACAAGTCCACCAAACCCACTCAACTGGGAGAGAATGGCTTCTTCAACAAATGCTGCCTGGAGAATTGGATATCCATATGCAAAAGAATGAGAAAGGAATACCATCTCACACCTTATACAAAAATCAACTGAAGATGGATTAAAGATATAAATATAAGAGCCAAGACCATAAAGACCTTGGAAGACAATGTAGGGAAGCTTCTACAGGACCTTGTAATAAGAAATGGCTTCATGAATTTCACACCTAAAGCACAAGCAGTGAAAGAAAAAATAGATAAATGGGACCTCCTCAGAATTAAAACCTTTTGCAACTCAAAAGAGTTTATCAAGAAAGTGAAAAGACAGTCTACCCAATGGGAGAAAATATTTGGTAACCATATATCTTATAGGAACCTAATATCCAGCATATATAAAGAATTCCTACATCTTGAAAATAAAAAGACAAACAACCCACTTAAAAAATGGGCAAGAGTTTCGAACAGATGATTCTCCAAAGAAGAAGTACAAATGGCTATAAAACATATAAAAAATGTTCAACATTATTAGCTGTTAGGGAAATGCAAATCAAAACTACAATGAGATACCATCATACACCCATTAGACTGGCAGCTATTAAAAAATACAGAGGACTGCAAGTATTGTAGAGGATGTGGAGGAATGGGAACCCTCATCCACTGCTTGTGGGAATATAGAGGGATCCAGCCATTTTGGAGGACAGTTTGGTGATTTCTCAAAAAACTAGCTACAGATTTGCCATTTGACACAGCAATTCCACTGCTGGGTATATACCCAGAAGAACTGAAAACAAGGACAAGAACCAATATATGCACACCAATGTGACATTATTCACTATTGCCAAAAGTTGGAATCAACACAAATGCCCATCAACAGATGAATGGATAAACAAAATGCGGTATATGCATACAGTGAAATACTACTCAGCTGTAAGAAGGAATACAGTACTAACACATGGGATAACATGGATGAATCTGAGGACCTTATATTGAGTGAAGCAAGCCAGGCATTGAAGGACAAATAGTACATGATCTCTCTGACATGAATTAAGCAAATCAAGCTGTCTCAGAGAGCTAGAGGCTAGAAGATAAGCTTACAGGAAATAGGGGGAAAGAGGAAGGTTGTGAGTCAAGGCCCACATGGGTGAAATCTATGAATAAGTGGAGGTAAGTAGTTGTGTAGTTAGACGGGGGTATAAGGATACTATCAGGTTGGGTTGGCAGGCTTGACAGGGGCTAGGGTTGGGAGGATGGGTAAGATGGTCCATGGAATAGAACAGAATGTTGGGGGGAGCAGGTGAACACAGGAGATTGTCAAGTATGTGGTTGAAACTATAATGTTAAGAAAACTCTTTTAAAAATATAATAAGGAAGTGTTACTTGTTTAAGGTGTTTGACGGGGGGCATCTGGTACAGGATGCACCTCGGGTGGGCTTCTAGGGAGTGCATGAGTGCTAATCTTGTCAGTGTGTTATTTCAGATGGGTGGAGACCCATACGATGAGCCAGAAGGTGTTGTATCTCCATCCTGGGGTGGTATGATGTTCTCAACAGAGGGGAGGGTGTCTCTGGAGGGCATGGGTGGCTCTGAATGGGGGAGAACAGACTAGTATGTCAAGCCCTCAGCATTGTTGCAAGTATCAATGAATCTTGTCCTACAAGCAGTGAAGCTTGATTTTCACTATGATCCCTGAGGGGAGGGGGAAGGAGGAATAGAATAGTTGGAATAGGTGGTACCTCAGGGGCAATGGAAGTGTTTTGCATGATTGTGCAATGATGGATACAGGCCATGTTAAATTACACTAAAAATTTATAAAAGTGTATAGTCTAAAATGTATGATTTAAACCATAGTTTAAATCATAATGTAACCAAAATTTTATAAAAGTGTAAAGTCTAAAATGTAAGCCATAATGTAACCATAGTTAGAAGCTATGTTTCAATAGTTATATATCAGTGGTAACAAAGGTAACATCCACATGTAAAAAGATCATTGCTTGGAAAGGAGGAAAAGGGGAAGGATGTTGAGTATATGGGAGTCCTCTATATTCTATATGTGACTTTACTGTGACCTAAAACTTTTTTTAAGACATAATAAAAAAAAGTTGTAAGACCCTGTGGGAGACATGGAAGATATTGCCTTGCCATTGTATTACAGCACAACACCTATTACAGTGATGAACGGCAAAATGTCAAAAAAATTTTAGGACATTTTCATTTTTTTAATGCCCCAATTTATTTATTACTTTATTTTAGTTTTTCTAAGTTATTATGTATTTTATTTCTATCATTACTATCATTAAACTTATCATTCCTATTTCATTTTCCTATTAATTGAATTTGGCAATATATTAGGCTTCATTTTTTTTTTTTAATTTTTTTATTTTTTATTGACTTTGTAATAATATTACATTAAAAATATATATGTGAGGTCCCATTCAACCCCACCCCCCCACCCCCCCTCTCCCCCCCCCCAACAACACTCGTTCCCATCATCATGACACATCCATTGGATTTGGTAAGTACATCTTTGGGCACCTCTGCACCTCATATACATTGGTTCACATCATGGCCCATACTCTCCTCTATTCCATCATGTAGGCCCTGTGAGGATTTACAATGTCCGGTGATTACCTCTGAAGCACCATCCAGGGCAGCTCCATGTCCCGAAGACGCCTCCACCTCTCATCTCTTCCTGCCTTTCCCCATACCCTTTGTCCATTATGTCCACTTTTCCCAATCCAATGCCACCTCTTCTATGTGGACACTGGATTGGTTGTGTCCATTGCACCTTTATGTCAAGAGGAGGCTCAGATTCCACCTGGATGCTGGATGCAATATTAGGCTTCATTTTTGAAGAAGTTTTGGATTACAGAGGGGTTCAACTATTGCAGGGGAGGAGCATTGGTGTGGGGTGTCATTGAGGGGGGATGCATGGGTGGGAGGGCATTTGCCAGGGCATGCATATATGGTATATAGATATGTTTGGATGTTTGTTGGGTATTGACATAGTTTCACATGACAGCTGAGGGAGTGCTGAGTTCCCATTCTGGGGAACTCTGTCACATCCCCCAATGGAATAGCAACAATCCCCCAAGTGCAAGGGCAAAGACCAGTGAAGAAAGATAGTCCAATGATGGGCCCTTGATCCTGATGACTATGCTTATGAGCCTGTGTGCTTGAAATTTCAACTTGGCCTAGAGGTGCAGGGTGCCTAAAAGTTACCTCCTGAAAGCCTCCATGTTGCTCAAATGTGCCCACTCTCTAAGCCAAACTTAGAATATAAATGCATACCTTCCCCTCAGCATGGGTCATGACTCCTGGGGATGAGTCTTCCTGGTGCTGAGAGATTACTACCAAGCACTAGATGATGATGCAACTAGAAAAAGATCTTGAATAAAAAGGGGAAATGGTAAAGAAAAATGAGTTTATATGGCTAAGAGACATCTAAATGAGTCGGGAAGTCATCAGAGGGGTCATGCTTATGCATGTTTCAGCAGGATCTCAGAGACATCCAAAGTAGATACAACCCCAGGTAATGGTGCTCCTGGGGCCTACAGAGACACCCAGATCCTACATCATGGCAGATGGCTCTGGAGTTCAGTTCTTTGTCAATGGGCCCTACTTTGGAATTTGTGCTCCTGAGTGTGATGGAGTTGAACTCAGATGTGACCTCTCTACACATGCCTCTTCTGTCATGTTTACTGAACCTATGGTTGGTGCTGGGGTTGGTGTATGCCCAGGAGACTTGAATCTCTGGACTGTCCATGTGCCAGCTGGGCCCTGAGCCTCAGCAGAGTTGTAACACCTACTCTCCAGTTTGTTGGACTTACCCAGGTCAGCTAACAAGGAGGTGAGGATGGTCAATCATCACACCGGGAACTGAGAGAGTCTACAACTGCAAGCAGGAGAATCCCATCCATCAGCCATGTGGGATCTAAGCCCCCCTCTCAATTTAGAGGTGGAGTGGGTATCGCCATCCCAGGGTCTTCAGGATGGAAGAATAAAATGTTGATTATTGTGGACATACTGGTATTCTACTATAGAATTATTGTGACTTTAGCAATGGAAGAAATTATATCATTGATGTGGAGACAGTGGCCACAGGAGTTGCTGAAGGCAGTGAGAGGGGAAAATAGGTGTGATACTGGGGCATTTTCAGGACTTGGAATTGTCCTGAATGATACTGCAGGGATGGATGCAGGACAATATATATCCTGCCATAACCCATTGAAAGGACTGGGAGAGAGTGTAACCTACAGTGTAAACTATAATCCATGCTGTGTAGCAGTGCTCCAAAACGTATTCATCAAATGCAGTGAATGTACCACACAAATTAAAGAATTTGTTGATGTAGGAGGAGTGGGGTGTGTGGAGGTGTGGGGTATATGGGAACCTCATATATATATATATATATTTTTTTTTTTACATAAATCTTAAGAGCTTTATTTTAAGAAATTAGGTCAAGAAATTGTTAGGAATGCCAACTGGAAATTCTATATGGAGGGCTAGAAATTCCAAGAAGAGTAATGCTACAGTCTTAGGGCCAAAATCCTTAGATGAGACCAGCACAGAGAGCAGTAGATTATATAGTCTTTTCTTCTTGTTGTTTTTTTTTTTTTGTCTTTATTTATTTTTTTAATATTACATTAAAAAAAATATGAGGCACCCATATATCCCCCACCCCCCTCACCCCACTCCTCCCCCAATAACAACAATCTCCTCCATCATCATGAGACATTCATTGCATTTGGTGAATACATCTCTGAGCACTGCTGCATCTCATGTTCAATGGTCCATATCATAGCCCACACTCTCCCACAGTCTACCCAGTGGGCCATGGGAGAACATACAATGTCTGGTAACTGTCCCTGCAGCACCACCCAGGACAACTCCAAGTCCCGAAAATGTCCCCACATCTCATCTCTTCCTCCCAGCAGCCACCATGGCCACTTTCTCCACACCAATGCCACATTTTCTTCAATTACTAATCACAATAGTTCATGAATAGAATATCAGTAAGTCCACTCTAATCCATACTCTATTCCTCCATCCTGCGGACCTTGGAATGGTTGTGTCCACTCCACATCTATATCAAGAGGGGGCTTAGATTCCACATGGATGCTGGATGCAATTCTCCTGCTTTCAGTTGTAGGCACTCTTGGCTCCCTGGTGTGGTGGTTGACCTTCTTCACCTCCATGTTAGCTGAGTGGGGTAAGTCCAATAAACCAGAGTGTAGGAGTTGCAAGTCTCTTGAGGCTCAGGGCCTGGCTATCACATGGTCAGTCCAGAGATTCAGGTCCCCTGGGTATACATTAAACCCCAGCACCAACTACAGTTCCGGTAAAAGTACGGGAGAGACTTGTGAACAAAGATCACATCTGAGTCCAGCTCCATCACACAGAAACACAAACTCCAAAGTAGAGCCAACTGATATGGCATTGAACTCCATCTGCCATGACCATAGAACCTGTAAGTCTCTGTAGCCCTCGGAAGAACCAATACCTGGGGTTGTATCTACTTTATCTATCTCTGGGACTCTGCTCAGGTGTGCATAAGGGTAACCCATCTGATAACCTCCCAGCTCTTTTTGGAGACTCATAGCCATATAAACTCATTCGTCCTTTCCATTTCCCCCTTTTATTCAGGTCAGAAAGCATTTTTAACTCCTGGTATTATATGTAGACTGAGATATTCTGCTGGTCCAAGTTGACCCTTTTATTCAAGGTCATTTTCTAGTTACATCATCAGCTGGTACTTGGTAGTAATCTCTCAGCGCTAGGGAGGCTCATACCCGGGAGTCATGTCCCATGCTGGGGGGAAGGCAACGCATTTACATGCTGAGTTTGGCTTCGAGACTGGCCATATTTGAGCAATACAGAGGCTCTCAGGAGGTAACTCTTAAGTACCCTGCAGCTCTAGGCCTGGTTCTTACTTCAGGTACGCAGGCTCACAAGCATAGTCATTAGTATAAAGGGCTCATTGTTGGACCTTCCTTCTTTTTTGGTCTTTGCCATTGCACTTAGGTCTTATATTTTTTAATGTGACATTTTGTGTGATCAATGTGTCTTTAAAAAAAAGATTTAAAAAAAGACCAAAAAAAAAGGTACTGTGAAAAAAGAAAATTACAGACAAATCTCTCTAATGAACATAGACATAAATATCCCCAACAAATACTTGCAAATCAAAACCGAAAGCACATTAAAATCATTATACACCAAAAGTAAGTGTGATTTATTCCTGGTATGAAAGGATGGTTCATCATAAGAAAATTAACATAATACACCACAGAAATAAACTGAGGAAGATAAAGAAATAACAGGCATCCAAATAGGAGAGGAAGAAGTAAAACTTTTGCTATTTGCTGATGTTATGATCATGTATCTAAAAAATCCAGAAAAATTCACAACAAAGCTACTAGAACTAATAAACAAGTTCAGCAAAGTTGTAGGCTACATGATCAATATGCAAAAATCAGTAGTATTTCTATACACTACTGATGAACAATCTGTATTATAAAATTCTATTTATGATAGCAACTAAAAAATCAAATATTTTGTAATACTCTTAACCAAGGATATAAAGGACCTATATTCAGAAAACTACACAACATTAGTAAAAGAAACCAAAGAAGACTTAAATAAATGGAAGGATATTCTATGTTCATACATTGGCAGACTATATATGTTTAAGGTGTCAATTCTACCTAACTGATTTACATATTCAATGCAATCCCAATAAATATCCCAACAGCTTTTTTTGCAGAAATGGAGAAGCCAATTATCACATTTATTTGGAAGATTAAGGAGCCTCAAATAGCCAAAAAGTTCTAAAAAAAAAGAAGAGTGAAGTTGGAGGGACTTTAAAGCATATTACTTAGCTACAGTAGTAAAAGAAAAAAAACACAAACAACAACAACAAACTAGCATGGTACTGGCACAAGGACAACCAGATTGACCAATGGAACTTAGAAATAGAACTTAGAAATAGACCCTCACATCTACAGTAAAATGATGTATGACAAGGCTGTTAATCACAACCAGCTGGAGCAGAACAGTCTATCCAACAAATCATGCTGGGAGAACTGGATGTCTATATTTGAAAGAAAGTAAGAGGACTTCTATCTCACACCTTATTTAAAAAAACTTTGTCAAGAAAGTTAAAAGGCAGCCTACTTAATGGGAGAAAAAATTTGGGAACCACATATCCTATAAGGGTTTGATATCACTTTTATATAAAAAGATCATACAAGTCAGCAATAAAAAGACAAATAGCTTAATTTAAAAATGGGCAAAAGACTTCCATAGACATTTCTCTAAGAGGAAATACAATTGGCTAAAGAGCACATGAAAAAATGCTCAACATCATTAGTTATTAAGGAAATACAGATCAAAATTACAATGAAAAACCATTTCACACCTGATAGAATTAAAAAATTAAAAGAATTAAAAAAAAATTACACAAAAAAACCCAGAAAACTAAAAGTTCTGGAAGGGATATGGAGAAAGAGGAACATTCCTTCACTGTTGTTAGGAATATAGAATGGAGCAGCTTCTATGGAAGATAGTTTGGCAGTACCTCAAGAAGCTGAATATAGAACTGCCATATGATTCATCAATCCTGTTACTAGGAATATATTCAAAAGAACTGAAAGCAAGGACACAAACTGACATTTGTACACCAATGTTCTTAACAGCATTGTTCACAATTGCCAAAATATAAAACTAGCCCAAGTGTCTGTCAACTGACGAATGGATATAAGCAAAATATGTTATGTACATATAGTGGAATACTATTTAGCTGTAAGAAGAAATGAAATTGGGGTACATATGACAATGTGGATGAACCTAGGGGATATTATTTTGAGTGAAATAAGCTGGACACAAAAGGACAAATATTGTATGGTTTCACTAACAAGAACTAAATGTGATGAGTAAACTCACAGAGGTAAACGTTAGAGTACAGGTTACTAGTAAATAGAATATGGGTTGAGAATGGGAGTTGATGCTTAATGTATATAACATTATTAATAAGGTTAATTGCAAGAGTGTGGAAATGAATGGAGTTGATGGTAACACATTATAATGAACATAATTAACATTGCTTATTTATAAATCTGATTGTGGCAGAGATACTATTTCAGTACTAAGGGACAAGAATAGGGGGGTAAAAAGGGGTATGGGATTTTTCCTTTTGGAGTAGTGAAAACATTCTAAAATTGACTGACATGATGACAGCACAACTCTGTGATAAAAGCAAGAGCTACTGAGTATACAATTTGAATGGATTGTACAAAGCATGGGAATGTATAACACAGGGAATCCAATGGTAGATGATGGACTGTGGTTAACAGGACAAATATATAATACTAATATAGACTGTTAATAACTTGGTGGGTTGGGGGAAAATACACCACATATAAGGTATGGGCTATAGTTATATTAATATTACTATAGTTAGTAGTAATATTTTCATGATGCTCTTCTAGTTTGTAACAAATATTTCACAACAATACAAGGTGTTGGTCCTCTGGAGATGTGTGAGAAATTTGTATGATGATATGCATGCTTGTTTTGTAAGTGCACAAATTTTACTGTACACTTATTGTTTTTCTGTAGTCATATATGAATGATATACTTCAATAAAATTTTCTTTAAAAAAAGAGTGTATGCTACATAATTCCACATAAAACTAATCAATGGTGATAGAAATAGTATAACATTTCCTTATGGCTTGTGGGCATTTCCTGAAAAAGAGAGAAGGTAATTTTCTGGAGTAACAGATGTGTTCTTTATCTTGATTGGGGTGTTGAATGTACATATACATTTGTAAAAATTACTGTAATTATATACTTAAAGTTTGCATTTTTCACTGTAAGGAGATTTTACCTTAATTTTTAATGAACTGAATGGGTCAGCCTAGTAGGGAAGACAGATAGGTAGATAGACATTTACAAGCTGATATGATAAATGAGGTATGTAAAACTGATTAGCTTTTTAAGGCTTTGTGAAAGGGAGGTGGGGAGTATTTTTTAAAAACTGGTCTTTAAAAAATGTCCCATTGTTTTAATGTGCAGCTGAAGGTGAGAACCATTGACCTCATCATTTGCCCCAGGGTCAAATTCTCAACTGCCATTATTCACCATTGACTCCCAATGGTACAGGGTCCAGCTCAACAAATATTTTTAAATAAATTTCAAAATTCTCTGCCCAGGAAGAAACCTGTGCCAATAATTACCTTCCTTATAACTCTTTCCAGCTTTTTATTTACATAATGTCTGACCATATACATGTGAGAACATTGAGAATAAACCCAGAGATGACAAATGATTTCATCTTGCCTAGCAACTCCAATATTGGCAGTTGTAGTCTATAGCCCATTGGGTTGGGGAGGATTCTGAGGCTGAGTCTGGTTTCAACAGGAAAGAATATCATGATTAGGTAATAATTGCCTGTCACAGGTGTGGAAAATGGCATGCCACACTTCTGCCCTTCCAAAAGAGCTCAAAATTGAGTGATGCGTAATATATAAATAAGGAAAATGTGCTATACATATAGAGGCTGAATATGTTGAAGTGGATCTGCCAGCTCTGTCTCAATAAGCAGAAAAAACATTTAAGGACTGTTGAAAACTATCTCAAATACAACAATTGAGAGACGATATATACTGAGTTTTAAAGATGTGGTTAACATCTACAAGCAGACAGATTTCCTCCTATGGGCTCCAATATGTACTCATGGAGTCATTGGATAGATACAGGCATACTTCCTACTCAATATTTGCTGGATGTGTGTGCCTAATTTTTCTGGCATGCATAGTGTCTGCAAGTCACTTTTAGAAATCTAGAATTCAACTGGAAAATTCAAGCAGGGTAACACTATAATAAGTACAGCTTATTATACTCAACACACTCTAGATATTATTTATATTATACCATACTCCATGGTAGAGCTATTATTTCTCTTATTACAAAAGTGGAAACTGAGTCTCAAAGAGAGTTTAAGTGGCAAGGAGGGTGAGAACTCTGGGTGTGTGACTCGTTTAGTTTGTGTGGTCAACTGTTCTGCTATATTATTTTAAGAAGTAATTATTTTGTTGTTTCCGAAAAGGGAGCTCCTTATGTCTTACTGGTGGAATTGTCTGACTCTTTGTGCAGCAATATGTGGGGCATCTGTGACCCAGATCAGATGACTGCCCCTCTTCCTTGGCATTGCCAGGGTCAGACAGAAGAATACATGCCTTGTTTTGGAGGCTTTTCTCCTTATTACCTCATTGGTGGTTTTTGGTTCTAGCTTGGCTCTGATCTCCCGCTAATGATCTACTGCTGAAAAGAAAATACACTTCCAGAATTGCAGCTTCCAGATTGAGAAAAAAAGGAAGCTGGGAATTAGAGAATGAGAAAGAAGCACAATATTTTCAGTTTCTGAATGACTCCAAGTGTAAACTTCATGCATAAGTAAACCTTAGCATAAGATACAGGTTCTTTATATTGATAATCCCTGGAAATATCTCAACACCGCCTCTGGGTTGCTTACTCTGCAATCTTGGCCAAGGAAATGTGGGCAAAAACACATCCCAGAAAGAGGGCAAGAAACAAGAAGTTGGGGGGTAGGGTGAGAGGAAGGAAGAAAGGGAGAAAAGGAAATTAAATGAACGCAATTACTAATGAAATTATCTATTTCACCGCTACCCAGCGAGAAGTTAACGTCAATGCTTTTTTCCCGTTCCATGTTACGTAACTAAGGGATAGAAACCTGTGGTTTTAAGATCTCTTCCAGATTTCCAGATCTCTTCCAGATTTCCAGATCTCTTTCCATTGCAAGGCAGAGCATATTTCCTGGAAACTGTAACAAGAAGATTAAAGAACGTTGCCACAGAATACCTATTTGCTTTTCTTGAGGTTTAATTTTCAGGTTTAATTTTCTTCAGGACTGCATTTCAGAATTTGAGAGAGGCCAGTAATGCCAAAGCTCTGATTCAGGGAAGGGAGAAAGCTCCCCTACACTGCCCCCTTCAGGCCAACTGCCACAAGCTGAGACCTGTTAAAGATTGTTTGGAACGTTTGCTTCCAAGAGTGAATTTGCATCAAAGGAAAAATGTTGCTGTCAAAATGCAAAAAAAAAAAAAAAAAAAAGTCGGTTATCTAGCCTGTGTACCTGAATGTCTTAGAAACTCTACCTTATCCTCCAGTATATTCTACATAATCTTCCACATAGCAGAAGCATGTTAATCTGAGCATTTATTAGGATTTAATTACATGCAAAACACTGCATTAGAGTCTTTAAATACATGTTTCATTTAGTTCCTATAAGAACCTTGTAAATTAGGTATTTAATCACTATTTTCCAAATAAAGAAATTGACCCCCAGGTTAAGGAACTGGCTCAAGTTCACATAAATATTAAGTGGCACAATCAAGATTAAGATCCAAATCACTGAATTTCAAAGTCCTTCTTTGCCCTGTGCCACACTGCATGACTAATACATGGGAGGAAACACTTCTAAGTTTCTATGTATGTGAGAACTAGTCAAAGATTACTTAGAAAAATTTTATTTGCTGCTACCTAAACTTTCACTGACGGATCATCCTAAAAAAATGCCTTTTATTGTTCTTCTAACTTCAGCTGTGTTGGGAGTTCTGGGCCCCCTGAAGGAATTGAACAATGTCGGTGCTTCTGTAAACAATTTATCCTTGAACATGGCCATGCTGAGAACTATAAACACTCTGAAACTGCAAATTTTGCCTCTATTATGCCATTCTCTGGTGCCTTGGGAGAAAGAGTTCCTTTTTCTCATGCAATTAAAACAGCACAAAACAACATTCGTTAGCTTTTATTTTAAAAGAAAAAACCGTCAGTGTAAGGCTGCTTCCCTTTTTTACTCAAGAGCAAATCATTCCATATGATTAGAATGCTTTATGTGAGAAGACAAGAGTTAGTTATTGTCATGGTTAGATGTTTTTCTCAGACCTACATCTTCAGAATTGAATCCTTTTTTCTGCATGAATGGAGAGTTGAGGTTAGTAATGGCAAAGGTAAATTATCTAGCATTAAGCATCATGAGGATGCTCTGAAAATGATAAAGTACCCTATAAATGCTACAAAGTTGTACCATAATTACTATTATAAGAGGTATAAGGTAAAAACAGTAATTTCATTGGTTCCCCTTGGTGCTTCCTCATCACTCAAGACCTTTCATAAATAGTCCCACCCAACTCTTCCAAACTTATCCTTAACTCCCTGAACCGAATATTTATCTTCTACTTCCCTCAAAATTTTATTGGTGATGGTGAATGCTCATTGTAGGTTCCAGCTCCATGCCTTCCCTGGGGTTATTTACTTATCTTAAAAGTTATGCCTGATCCCACCCCCACCCCCACTGTTATCTAAATCGCACACTTCTTCAGCTCAAGTCTACCTGCTTGCATGCTACTTGCCCTGATCATTCCAGTCCACCATGCCCTCTACCTCCTCTCAACTCTGATAGCACTGACCATCTGTTCCACCATTCAGGTTCTCACATTCATCTTTTTTTGTACACTCAGTTGGGATGGCTGCACAGAGTTTAATTCGAACTATTTATAGAAGTGTAAGTAGAGTAAGGGAAACCATCAAGAATGGTGAAGCAGCCAGGTCAAAGGCAACAGTAGAGAAGAATTTACTATCCCTTGACCTGAAGTAGACAGTGCAGGAAGAATTACTATAACCCAGGGAGAATGGTGGTTTAGGAGAGATGCTCCTGATAGGATCTATGGCCTTGACAAAGAATTGCAGCCACCATCAAAAGCAGACCAGCAGGGAAGCGACCAGTAAGAGTCCTAATCTTTGCCCACTCCTGTTCTTCCTTCTGCTAATCTTACCATGGTTGAACCCACCAGAAAGCCAGAAAGCAGGGAGCCTAGTTCATGAAATCCATGGACGTCATCCTCCCAAGGCCCATGAGAAAAAGTGTGGGGAAACCGTGTATTGACAAGGACAGTCCAGTTTGTATGGCTGGTTTCCTCAATTAGATTGTAAACTCCATTGGTTCCCACAGCCTGTTGATTAAAATTCTGACTTTCCAGTTCCCCAAATCTGGAACAGAGAGTGACTGTCTTCCCCTCTGGCTCTGGACAGATGTGTCTGGGCTCCTGGACCTTATGAAGGCCCCCAGGACCTTTCCTCTACATCTAAGATTACCTGAAACTTCCCATGTCAGTTCTGTTTTACCAATTCTTCCCTGTCTGACAAGCACTAAGAACTAATCCATGTGTGTCTTCCATTTAGGAAGTGCAAGGTGGTATTCATATTTTATTTCCTTGGTTGGATTAGCACTTATTTGCATAGTCATTTCACAGTATCATTGAGGCATACCTCTATCTGAAAAAACCAATTAGTAAAGAAGAAATTTAAGCACACAATCCAGTTCACCTCTCTTTAAAAAAATGCAACAGCTTCTCCAAGGATGTTTCTTACATAATTCATCCATTGCCTCTCATTGGTGACAAGTATGACCACACATGAATAAGGCAATTTATCTCTGAAATACAGGTTTTGAAAATCATTACTAATCAAACATTTTATGTCAGACTGACAGGAAAACAGCTCAGTTACTGTGAATGCCCCGGCCAGCGGGGCAGTAAACGGGGGCTCGTGGTTGCGTGGATGGGAATGGTGAGACAGGAGACGCGAGGAATGACAGCGAGACAGGGTGAGGATCAAGCTGCAAATTTTATTGAGGGGAACAAAGCATATATACTCTTGGGAAGGGGAGGGGTAATAGGCGGAGGTGGAAGTTAGGGATTGGTTATGGTTGCTACTGACGTGTAGGGTGGGTTTCAGTTTCCCCGCCTTGCGCCTGCGCACTGCCTTATCAGTCTGGGCAGTGGCGGGAAGACGGAGAACAAAGGCCTGAAAGGGAAGAAGAATAAGGAAGTGACAGGGCAGATTTGGATTCTGCCATGTTGTGGGACCTGGCATATTGTGAGGAGCTAATTATAGTTTGCTCAAATGAGAGGGTTGGCTCTTCTCTGGCAGCCGTGCTACTGACTCTCGCTGAGGTCGGCATACATTCTTTTTATCGCTCCCAACAAGTTACATAGTTTTAAATGTTTTAGAAACCCCACAGGTTCTTTTATTCTATGTCTTAGTAAAAAAATAAAGAAAAAACATTGAGCTATGAAAAAGGAATCTTGCAATGACTTGGTATCAACACTCCCCTTCTTCCTTCTATATTTAGCACACTCAGTACTACTAAAATTCTTACAAGTGGAAGAATAAATGAATGAAATTCTCCAATTCTCCCTCTACATTCAAGGTGACAAGTAAAAACCCTTATTGCTAGGAATATCAGTGGATAATCTAAACACCTTCTGTGACAAAGTTAATTGCCTCTTACTCCATTCCTCCAGTGAAGATGGAAAAGGTAAATCAATACACTTTGTTCACATGATAAATCTTCAAGTGACCCCACAGCCTTTGTAAAACAGTAAAAGGAGTCATTGCATCCTTGATAAACTCACTTACAAAAGAGCAAAGTATCAAAAATCAGTTGGTTTGCTGTACATTTATTTCTTCAAATCAATGTTAGTCCCATCCTCTCCCACACCCCACACCACATATGTATATATATGAACCCAAAAATGATTTGTCTTGTTCCCCCATTGATTCCCAGCTATCAGCAATATGCCGGGCACATAGGAGGAGCTCAACAAATATTTCCCAAAGGGAAAAGAAATCACCATATACCCCCAATGACTTTAGCGGCACTCTAAGGATATATTAAACCACTGGTAGAAATCTATTCCTAAATAATGATTATAACAATGACAAGGACAATAACAATAATAATAAAACCATTACTGTTTTTAGTTTCTTAGGCTGCTTAAAGCAGTACCATGAAATGGGTTGGCTTTAAACAATGGGAATTTATTAGCTTATAGTTTGAGCTCACAAGAACATCCAAATGAAGGCATCACCAGGTCAGTGCTTTCTTCCTGAAAGCTGCCCCTGATCCTTGGCTTCTCTGCCACATGGCAAGGCACATGGCGGTGCTGTTGGTCTCTCTCTTCTCTTCTGGGTTCCACTGATTTTAGCTTCTTGTTCCAGTGGCTTTTTTTCTTTGTCTGAATTTCATTCTCTTATAAAGTACTTTAGTAATAGGATTAAGTCCCTTCCTGAGTGAGGTGGGTCACACCTTAACTGAAGTAGCCTCATCAAAAGCTCCTACATATAATGGTCTGCACCCACAGGAATGGACTGACTTTAAGAACATGCTTTTCTGGAGTACATATAGTTTCAAACCACCACACTGAGTATCCTGTCCTTTATTCCATTCATTATACTTGTACTAGCAATTTAATCCTCAAAACATTCCCATAAAGTTTTATGAGGAAAGTACCATTAGTACATTTTACAAAAGAGAAAACAGAGGCATGGAGCTTCAGATATATCATTTTTCCTAGATTATGGGTCAAATAGGGTGGAAGTGAAGATATACATTCAGAGAGGCACCAGAGTCAGAGCTCTTAACATTTAACTATAAAGCCTCTGCTTATACACATAAAGAAAATGAAGATAAAATCCTTCCAGATACCGGGTATGGTATTTGCATTTCAGGGGAAGTGAAAGAATAATAGCGTTTTTAAAAATGTTTTCAAGTGTGCCAATTTGGAACTCTGTGACTTCTTTATCATCAGCTGAGTAATAAAAAACTTGGCTCAGTTGTTTTTGTCAATGCTGCTAACCCCCTGAAACTGGTTTGTTACTTTACTTATACCTACAATCAGTGTTTTATTACTGTGTCCTTTATCAGAAATCACTGGGTTCAGAATGGAAGAACAAAGTAGAGTTGCAAAACTAAGTGATTAAAAAATAAAACAAAATGTGTGTCTCGATCCTGAAAAGGGAAGACTGAACAGGTGGTCTTTCCCTCATATTAAAGACCCTTCCTGTAAATGACAGAGGAAATTAGTTTTCAAGTCATTGGATGTCTGTTTACAGTAGGTACTCCCAGAAAGTAGCAAAGGTATCAGGAGGGTATAATTTCCTCCTTTGCCCAGGGTTGTGTAGATGGTGAGAATGAAGAGAAATAAAAATAAAACATAGAAAAACAAAACAGTAAGACAGAGATATTGATAGGTGGAAGAGAGATTCAGGACAATTTCTTTATTATTATTAGAACACATTTGTTCCTAAAGCCACAATAGCCTGGTTTTTATTTGTTTCAGCCACATTTACTCCTTTAATTTCTTTTGAAAACATTATTTACAGGCACAATTCCTCATTCTTCTTTGTAACTGTTGAAAAAAGTAATGAAATGTGTGTAATTCTTCAATATAATTGGTTCAAAATCAAAGTTAGGTTAGGAAAAAGGGTCTAATTGTTTAAGATACAATTCAAAAAGATGAAAGAAAACAAGAGAGCTTCATTTAAGTCCTAAACAAAAGATGAAGAAAAATAACTGTAATTCTATGAATAAACAAATCAAAACAAGTAATTCTGTATTACCTACCAGATTAATGCAAAATGTTTAAGCAGAAGAAAGCAGATTGAAAAATATTTTTAATTCTCCCACATAAAAAATATCGTCTCACTTTATCCTTTGACTTTACCCTAGGCATCAGTTTTACCTGCCATAAGTCAGAGCATCTCAAATTTTTCTGGCAAAATTCTCCTGAAGGTAAGGGCAATGTGCATATCCTCCCAGCAGGCTAACCCCATTTGCTGCAAGCGAACAGTTTTCTGAGGGGTTGTGTTTTACATCAATAATTTGAACAAATTCTGCATTCCATTCAGTAATGTAGATCTTGTTTTACTCCAAATATTTCCCCACAAAATATTCGAGTAAAACTGGTACTTCAGAAAGATTATTGTTTCCATCCATGCATTTTCCTGCAGAGCCACTGGGATTAAGAGAATTTACACAGTCTAAGCAGTAGCCTAATGGAATATTTGATGTCCTCTCCATTCAAATCTCAAGCATTAAAGTTAAATACGATGGAGACCCACACTACTAAAAGAAACGTGTTCACAACTGGCAATTTGATTTACTTTTACTTAATTACTTCTGCCTTAACCTCTAAAGGTGATGCTAAGAGGCAAGGAGCTTATCTGTAAGGGATTAGCAAGAACAAAAAGTGAAGCTATGTTGGCCTCACCGACCATGAGGTCCAGAGGTTAATCATCTCATTTCTCTTTCTTCAAACCTCTAACTAGGAAGCCTGATTAGCACACTTATCTTTCCAAGCTTTTCAACCTTTCACCATTTTCAAAAAGTTATTCTATTTTTTTTTTTTTTTCTGTAGACAGCCATCACTAGCAAAGTATTCCTTACCTTCTGGCTAAAATGCTCTAAGGTGTCAGTTTCATAAAAAGACCAAAGTAATCAATTTAAGTCTTTGCCTTTACATACTTTCTTTCTCATATTTCCTAAACTTCCTTGTTACATCTGTGGGAGCTACAGAGTATGCATTATTTTTCCCAAGGGGTCCGGGGAAGCACAAAATAGGTAATCATAAAGTGAAACAATGTCTAGATATTAGGGAAACTTTATCCTAAAAGCAGCAGGAGACGACTCTGTACAATCCCTTCAGCTTTCATCTTCATGCTTAAAAGAAAAATTGCACTTCACCTTAGAAAAACAATTTTGAAAATCAAGCATTAAAAATGAGTCTGCACCTGACTGTACTCTTGCCCCTGCTATTTTTTATCGCAGTTATCTGCTTGTAAGTTTGGATCCTGTGCTACATGTTGAGATCCTGGAGGGCACGAATCACATTGGATTCCTCTTTGCATCTCCATGCTCAATGAGTGAGCATAGAAATGTCCACTCTTGGCTATTAAGTGGACTGGTCTTTCTTTTTTGTTTCAAATTCAACTCGAAGATCCCCTTCTTTTGACCATATTCATGTGCTTTCCTCACTAAAATAAGTTGGCAAGCCTGGTTCGGGCAGTAGGAGTTTGCATAACTGGTGACAATTATTACTGGTTAAGTGGTAATGGGAGGGAAGACACAGAGGTCAATCACAAAGCCTGCTCTTTTGCAAACCGTAAGGCAATGTAAACTTATTACTGCTAAGGTAGAGAATGAGATTGGTTGTAAGAAAACCTGGGTCCCATTTCAAATGAGATAATACATGAACAGTGTTATAAAAATATATCAGGTACCTAGTAAGAGAACTATAGATAATAATTATTCTTGCTACATTAGTACTTTCTGAATACCTTCTTGTCTTTGAAAACTCCTTATCTTTACTTCCGGCTTATTTCCCCTCACCATGATACCATAGGATTAATGACATAGTGTCTGTAATGTGTTTTGAAATCCCTGAAGTATTATAATCAACCCAAGTACCATTTTATTTATGCAAACTGTGTCTACCCAGCAAGTCCACTTAAATATCTAGGATTGGGAACTTCTGTCTCCTAAGGTTTAATAAATTATTCCCTCTGGCTCTAATAGCAAGTACTTTTTCAATGACAATGGAAGGGAAAGCAAAGGAATTGCTCTGTGGCATCTGTTGTGCAATGTTCTTCGAATGGCACATCTCGATAAATGCATGAGAGTCCTTGGAGAGTTACTGCAGACAGTGAAGAGAGAATGGTAGAAATCCCAGTATCTCTGGAAAGGAAGGCAAGACATGCTAAAGTTAGAAAAGACCCACAGTTTACGTCAAGAAAAATCAACAGTGATGCATTCAGTCTCTACTTTATGCATAATGGCAGCTTTTCAGAGTCTCTGGTGAGGAGATAAAAGTAAACAGAAATGCAGATGAGGAGGTGAGGAGGTGGTAAGTAAGAAGGGTGGGGGGAAGATGCTCTATATTACAGGTCAGAATCCAGGAAATGAGACAAAATATACTTGTGTGAGAAGTTTGGACCTGTCCTAATGCAAAATAGCAATTTCAAATTAATCGCAATACTATTACACACCCTTTGAGTGCCATGACCCATATATTCATATATTTAATCCTCAGGATTAATGAAGCCCAGGTAGGGTGAGTAATTTTTTAAAGACAAGATAGCTAATAAGCAGCAGAGTAGGAGTGCACTAAAGCCACCTGGCTCTGAGACCAGAGAGCTTTGTGTGGTGCTCAATACCTGTCCCTGTTTGGAGATAGATTTCACTTCTGATACTGAGGTGGCTCACTGGAAGCACTGGTTTACAAAGGCAGCTGAGCCCAGATACAGACTGTGGGCTCAACTCAGCTTTCTGCATGACCCATGGCAGGGTTTTTTATTTTATTTTTTTTAATATATATATATTTTTTATTTTTTAAAAGAAACTTAGACTATATAAATACAACACAAAAAATATAGGGGACCCTCATATTCCCTGACCCCCAGCCCTCCCATACTTTGCCACATCAATAACATTCCTCACCAGTGTGGCACTTCCGAATGGCAGGGTTTTAAATATTCTGTTTCCTGCCTAAAAATGGTTTCAAGATATTTAAAAGTAAACGAAATAATCCATGTTAAACACTTTAATATTCTGGTAAAAAATGCTGTCTGATCAATTCCAAATATTGTTAGTATTTAATTCATCTGGCTCAATGGGAAGAAAGCAAACCTGCTACCTTTAACATACATTTACCCTAACGTGGAGAAACCCCTAAGATGTTCCCAAGTACTACATAATCGATGCAGCTATTTACTCTCACACCTGCATTTTATAGCCCTTTGTCTTGTTGAATTTGAAGAGATCTTAAAAGCATTCTCAAAACTAATTTTTAATTAGAATTTTCTACACATTGTATGCAATCTGAATGTACTCATAGTAAAAACCATAGAAAGTGAATTATTTACCTCTAAGTCATCATCAGGGATAGCTCTTCTCCACTTCATATTCCAACTGATGTGTTCATAGGCATTGACTACAACTTCGATGGCTCTGGGATAAGAATGGCAAGCCTGTATCACCTGCAGAGTAAACAGTTTCTCTGCATTCATTGTACACATATGACTCATTCATTCTGCTTACAGTGACATCAAGGACTCATTGACCCACTGGGCTCTGTATAGTCTTTTTTTTTTTTTCATCTGGTTGCTTCAGCATCTTTGTGGTGTGTTGCTCTGCTGCTGCACCTCTCCACGCAGGTCTGAGATGCCTTTTTCCAAGTTCCAACCTGGGTCCTCCATATGGTAAACAGGAGCTCAATTGCTTGAGCCACAGCCACTTCCCTTGATTGCTTTTGAAAGTGTCATACCTTTGAGTATTCAAACCCCTTGCCAGCCCCAATGGTTGAAGAGCACTTAATAAAATCACACTAACTTCCTTCACCGTCCAGGAGCAAGGGAGAAATACCTGCTAACAAACAAGCAGGGAGCTTGAAGAATTGCTTGCTCTGCCCATAACTGAAGCAATTTCGAGAGAAGCTGTTCTCAGAACACCCTTCCAGCTGCCTGGGAAACTTCCAGCTCTAGGGAAAATGTTTTAATCAAAAGGCTGAATGTTAGTCATCTAAGAACTTCAGGTTTACTGATGACCCTGAGGTGAAGCAAATTAGACAATATGCTACGAGTAGACCAAAAGTGTCTTCCCAGTATAAGCCCTGAGAGGACTGATGGTACATACCAAACCATACTCACTGGCATTGTAACTTCTGTCAACAGATAAAAGATGACAAGAAATCTAGCTATTTAGCTAGCATATGCTGTTCAACAATGCATGGCCAACCAAAAACAAAACAAAATGAAACAAAAAAAAAACCCTTGGAAAGCTGAGTCAAGGTGTCTAACATTTCCCTTAGGAGACAGAAAGATTTCGCTTTAGATTTTAAGCTGTACTGGGTATTTGTACATTTAACCAAACTTTAGCGTAACTGAATTTTAGGCCTATCTGATCAATCATTTGAGCAACATTAGGAGCCAAGTGTGGAGATACATAAACCCCACATAAAAAAAGTAAAACACACTGATTTCTGAAGACAAGCTTATCATCAGCCTGGAAGGCAAAAGCACATAAACTAAACATGTAAAGACAATAGATAGGGTTGGTCCACATATTTAAGTGTTGGATTATATGGTTTAAAAATTAGGATTTATAGGTATTCCAAAAGGAAGACTTGCGGGTGTTGGGTTTAATCAGAAAGTTTTCTCGGAGGAGATGAGTTCAACTTTAGGTCCTAGATGGTGGAGGGTGTGCATCTGTGCCACTGCGCATGTGCACGCACTTATGCACCTGTCTGTATGTGCAGCATCAGCAAATGTAACAATTATGTTGAAAGAGAGGTACTTCAGGTGCACAGCACAACAATAAAAAACAGCTTTATTCTTTCCCTTTCTCCTGCCCATGCAAACCCATTCCCTAGAATTCTTCTTATCCATTCCTGGCATGATACTGCAGGCAAGACCCATAGCTGTTTCTGATTAATTTTTAATAATAAAAACTTCCTTCAGTCATTCTAGAGACAAGAACATCACTTCTGTAATAAAAAATGTACATCGTAATTGAATAAGTGAAACTCCAAATTTTACTGAATGTAAAAGCTTCTCGTCTTCTGTAACCCAGACCTGCTTCAGGGTAGACGCCTGTAGTGGGAATGGAGATATTGTGGCTTCTCTATTTCTCTACCTCCTCTTCCCCTCCTCTCCTTCCCACTCAACACTGGACATCTCTGGGTTTGGAGGCGATAGAGGGAGAGAAAAGGAGGACCAAAAGTGTTGGTTGATAGGTACCAACTTGATCTTGCATTGTTGCCCCCTGCATTAGGCTATCCTGTCACAGGGAGATTCTGTGGGTTCTGCAGAAAGACTGGGAGCATCCAATTCTCTTGATAAGGATAGTGCCTCTCCTCAGACAAGTCCCTTACAACCCCTGGCCCTAACCAGCAACTTCTATGTCCACCAGCACACTTCTTGGTTATTCTTGCCAAGATGCCCTCATTGCTGGATGTTTTTATTTAAAATTGACCCTAGCTGCCTCTCGGATGTGACCTACAAGTAGTCAATGGAGGAAGACATGAAAACACTTGTAACTCTCAATTTAGTCACGTCTTTTTCCTTTGCTACCAGACAAGCAGCTTAAGCCACGGACTTTCTCCTTTAAATTTTCTAATCACGAGTTACATGTCAGTCCTGTGCTTCCCTTGAAACTTGAGAAAACATGTATCAAGCTTTTTTGAGGAGTCCTCTTATAGCCCCTCTCCTGGAGCTTGAGATAAGGAAAAAGCCCTTTCCCTTTCACTAGAAGGGAGGGATGCTCTGCAATTCAACAATGTTCTCCAAAAAAATTTCTTCTCAAACTCAACTACTGTTTTGGGGCACAAGGTCACAAAACTGGTTTCCCAGATCCTTTGCAAGACCTTCATGGGTGATCTAGTACTGCATTAAAAAAATTTTTAATTTATTTTTAAAAAGATTTTAAAAAGATTACATAAATGGTAGATAAAAAATGTAGGGGGTTCCCATATGTCTCAACTCCTCCTGTCCCACATTTTCCTACATTAACAACATCTTTAATTAGTGTGGTACATTTGTTACAATTGATGAACACATATTGAAGTACTGCTATTAACTGTAGTTTACATTATAGTTTATACTCTGCTTCATGCAATTTTATAGGTTATGACAAAACATTTAATGGCCTGTATCCATCATTGCAATGTCATGCAGGACAATTCCAATGTCCTGAAAATGCCCCCATGTTACACCTATTCTTCCCTCTCCCTCCCCGCAGAACCTCTAGCATTGCGTTTTTAAATGTAGGGTGATCAGCACCTACATCTTGAGGCCTCAGGCAAAACTGAGACAGAGAGATGATCATTTTAATACTGGTTAAGTGTGTGTGTGTGTGTGTGTTTGTGTGTGTGTGTGTATGTGTACAGAGGTCAAATGGAATGGAGGGTCCATGTCAGGAAAAAGCTAAAATTAATTACAGGTAAGATGGAGTTGGCTGACTGTACATCAGGCATGCTGGTCTGAAGAGTTTAGGTTTGTCTTGACAGGCAGGAGGTGGCTATTATATATTCTTAACAAGAAAGAGTTACATTAAGTTCATTCCATTAGGAAGCATTTGTTGAGCACAGTGTTCAGTACCAGGACAGTAATTCTGGGAAGTTAATGACCTATTTTTATTTTGTCTTCAAGGAGTTTACAACCTAGCTGAAGAGAAAGACATATATATTTCAAAGAATTAGAGAGCAATATAAGTCAGTAAATAATAAAGGACTAACTTAAAAAGACAATTAAGTGTCCCTTGAGCATCATGAGCAAAAGCACAAAGGGAGAAACAAACATGTTAAGGACAAAGAACAGAGGGAGGCTAATCAGGAGGGTTCCAGTGGCTTTTCAGCTAACTCGCTAATGGTCATGGGAATGAAGGAAAATGAAGTTGTGGGAAAAATTCATAAGAAAGAATAAGAAGGACTTAATGATTAATCAGATATAAGGAATGAAGGATTCAACTTTGAAGCCTGAGATCAAGGACAAGTAGGAGTGTCACTGAAAGAAATAAGGAAATTGGAAGGGCTTACAAATTTTGGATGGACAGATAACGAACAGGAAGATATTTTACATGTAATGTTCTAGTGCCAGTCAAAAATGTGCATAATAGAAGTGTTGATGAGGTCAAGAAGGAGATGGAGACTTGTGTTCCATCAAAGTATGCTCCAAATGGAAAAGGTAGAGGACCATGAACCAAAGCTTGAGGAATCCAATGAGGCAGTTGAGAAGAAAGAAGGAAAACAATAGCTGCCTTTTTTTTTTTGAGGGCTTACTATGCTCCAGAGACTATGTAAAGTTCTTTATATATTTTAGCTCTCTTCATCTTCAAACAATCCTGTAAGTTTGATTTTACAACTATTTCTGTTTCACAGATCTAAAAACTAAGGCTTAGAAAATTGAAACTGAAAGTAATTATTGCTAGTAAATGGCAGAATCAAAATTTAAACTCAGGTCTGTATTATACCAGAAGTCAAAAGGAAAGTAGATATATCAGACTGAAAGATACCAAATGAGGAGTGCTCAAAGCTGGGTTATCATCAGAACCATGAAGACCTGAGAGATGAAGACAGACTAAATATCATCAGATTTGATTAAAAGGCCAGTTTATGGAAGAGCTGGCAGACCGACATAGATAAGGACCTGATTGTGTGGGATAAATGGAGGATGGATGGACATTTGTAACTAGGGCGGACCAGTCCCCATCCAATATGACCCCCGCTAAAGATTAAATGGCAAAATAGGATCACCATCCACTATACCATGATGTCCCAGCATGCAGAGTTTCAGAAATCCAATAAATGACACTGTATTTTCTTCCTGAATTTAGAACCCATTAACAAATGAAATGCAGAAGACAAACAAGTAGAAATCAGACTGTCAGCTATATCACTGATTACATAAAATATGTTTAGTTACATGGTCACATAGAGCTTCCTAACACTCCACCCAAAAATTAAATTTACATGCCAAAACTGTAGGTCTCTTCTTGGCAGAAAGAGCCTGTTTCCATAAACTGACCACCCAGAAGAACTAAAAGAATCAAGGAGTTCCCTAGGCCCAAGGTTAAGTAAGTGAACTCAGTCCTTCTTCCCAACTCATAAATCTGATAAGAGGGATGAGGCAGAGTTGGGGATAAAGGTTGAAAGGGGGTTATTTTAGCAGAATTTTCCTCATGGAAACCTGAGACAAAGGAAACGGCAGGGATCCTCTAACATAACACATCCTCTAACAAAACCCAGTTTCGATGGCCTAAACCCAATGGGAATAAAGAATGACAAGATATGGTAATCATGGACTACAGAAACATGTTGTTTTTTTTAAATTTTCTGGAGCACAGTTTCAAGTCAGGAGGCATAGCCTCAGCTGAGGACCTGTATCAGCCCAAACAAACAATCCAATCTGAGGGCCTCCACTAGGAATGTAGGGGCTCTACTGAAGCAGAGGTTTGAGTCAGTGCTATGCCAGAAAATGTTCAACAACTGGCTCGATGAAAAAATTGTATGCATGTAAGTATACATAAGTAAATTATAAATACATAATTTATGTAAGTATATTATAAACTTTAATAATTAAAAGGGCATGTAGCATGCAATTTGTAAATAATAATTAACTATATACTACACTTTTTTTTTTGAGGTACCAGAGGCTGGGACTGAACCTACCTTGTATGTGGGAATCTGATGTTCAACCACTTAGCCACATAAGCTTCCCTGAGTTGGATTTCTCATTTGTTTTGCTTGTCGTTTGTTTTTGTTTTTTCAGGATGCACCAGGATCCAAACCGGGGACCTCCCATGTGGAAGGTGGTTGCTCAACTGTTTCAGCCACATCTGCTCCCCTACACTTTATTTTTAAGTCTCTATATAGCCAATTGGTACTCATTGAAGACTTTTCTTATGTTTTTTTTAATTGATTTTGTGTGGATATTGATTTGCATCCATAGCTAACCTATGACTGCAATTAAAGAACATATGTAGTTCCTTCATGAACATTAGTTGATATTTTTATTACATTAAAGAGTAAGACAAGAAAGAAGCAGTGAAGACATATGTTGGAACTTCACTCATTCATCAATGACATGAGTAATATTTTTATTAAATCAGATAAATAGTTTTCCAATTTTGAAAGGCAAGTTCTTCACTTTGTGTGTGTGTGCTATTCACAATGTAACAGCTACAGACATGACCATGGACACACAATTTAGTTTAATCTTCACTATCATTTTCTCCATGAATTTCATAAGTCTAAATATTAACAAAATGGGAGTGGATGTGTCTCAAGTGGTTGAGTGCCTGCTTCCCACATGGGTGGTCCTTGGTTTGGTTCCTGGTGCCTCCTAAAATTTTAAATAAAAAAAAGAAAACAGCTCAGGGGAGCTGATGTGGCTCAGTGGTTGAGCACCAGTTTCCCACATACAAGGTCCCAGGATCAATCCCCAGTCCCTGATACCTTAAAAAAAAAATTAACAAAACAATAAATCAAACTTTGATTGGTAGCATTTGCCGATTTCTGTGGCGCAAATACTTTTTATCATGGCCTACTTCAAGTTGCCAACATGAGCTCACTGAATATGAATTTGAATATGCATGATGCACAGTGATACATCATTATATTGTTTCCACCAAACAGATACAATAGATGCAAATAACTTCAAAACCATAGACATATAGAGTAAAATAATTAGGAAATGTAGAGTAGAATAACTAGAAGTTAATGTCTTTTGAATATTTATGGCATTTTGAAACATAATGTGATTGAACATTTCTATGATTTAATTTTTAATAATGGTTTCACTAACAAATAGCTTGCAAAAATTCCTGATGATTTATCAATCAGTTTTCGTGAGCTGCTATGAGCCAACACTAGCAGACCACTGCTTTGAGCTATCTTCCTATTAAAGTAGCGGTTACAGAACATGACAGATTAAAGGTACATATTAAACTCCAATTCAGTGAAGACCTCAGAATCATCTTGCTCAGTCGCTGGGTCCAAATCACATAATGAAAGGATCTATTAACATGCATCCTCTGGGCACAGTGCACAAAGTTGTGCTATTGACCATGGCTTCTTCAGTCAGACCTAAACAAAGGGCAGCCCTATGTCATCAGTCCATGAGAGGTGAGCAGGTAGGCTGGAGCCATACATCTGTTGCTATAGGCCCTGTGAAGAAACAGCATTTCTGGGCCTGCAAAAAGTATATCTAGAAGGATTTCTATCTGAAAACACAGCTATTGGGGTGGGTAGGTAATATTCCAGCATCTTGGTCTTGCCCTCTTTAGCAAATAAAAATGCCAGGCCTGGTTAAATTTGAATTTCAAGTAGACAAGAAATAATTTTTAAGATAAGTATATCCCAAATATTGCATGGCACATACTTATACTAAAAATTATAGTCTACCTGAAATTCAAATTTAACCAACATACTCTATTTTTTTCTGGAAACCCAATTCCCAGTTCCTACTCAGAAACAGTTCAAATTAAGTTATGGATATAGGAACATCATTCATTCATAGCTTAGGTGTTTCAATTTGTACTTGGCATAGTCCCATATATCACAGGGAGAAAACATTTCACCTTTTACTACAATAAAAATTAGGTGGTTCCAAAACCTAACTTAATGCAGTCTTCAGATGCATGAAGTCCAAAATTCCTACTGCTGTCTTTAGTTTTTTTCTGAGACTCTGACTACTAAGTTTTCTGCTGAAAGAAGCCTTGGTTGACACAAGCTTGACAGTCTCCCAGCTCTTTTCAGGGGCACTGCAGACTTCCAGCAGAACTAAGGCAGTTGTATATATCCTCTTCAGCTTCAGTAATTCTTTCGTCAAGCACCAACAAAAAAGACCCTTCAGAAAAGCAAACTCCTAAATCACCATGATACACTGACTACCAGGATCCTTGACTATCAAATGAGGAAGGACTGGTAGGAAAACTTTCTGCTTCATCTCTACCTGCCTGAGCAACAGAAGATATCCAATGAGCTTTGCTTTCTGTGAGTCTCTGGTGTCTCTGTTCTCCCTTCATGAAGGAGAAGTTAGATAAAAAAGCTTTTCATAAAATGGTGGCAACTGAAGGGAGATTCAGATTCCTTTCTGTCACTGACCCCTAAAAGGACAAATGAATGCACGATTTGTGAAAAAACACAATCAAGATAAGTTGCCCTGCCACAATTCCAATCCAAATACCACCTCTAAGCCACTTTAGTAGAGAAATTCTAAAGCTACCTTGGCTCTGATATATTGATATTTCGAGGTACAGAAGGGTGCTTAATGATGAAAGAAGCTGTTTTTACCCTGGGCTTCACATACAGCATTCTTCACCTGCAGAATTCTTCCTTACCTTCCTCAAACCTCCACGTTACGGTTCCTACCCTAGAAAAATGTCCTTCTTGCCCTACAAGAAAACCCAATCGTGGCTCCCTGGGGTGTCACTTCCTTCTGAATTATACTAGAAGAAAAAAACCAAATGTCCTTTTGTGCCCTGGAAAGCAATCGCAGACCCTATAATTCTTTTTTGCCTTATGTAATTTATATATTGGCTTTCAGTGAAATACACCCCTCTACAAATTTGCTTTATATTTGGAAGACAGCATCTCCAGCTCTGACCTTGTTCCTTGTAAATAAGGAAACTGAATTCCCCATCCAGAAGAGAACAAATCACTTTATCTCCAGGATAAATGAGTCAGTCATTTACGTGTTGTAAAGATGACTTTCTCTTTGCAAAGTCGGGCTGCAGAGTAGTTGCTCTAAATCACTCTGAAGCATCTGCATTGTAAATTAAAGAGTTTTTCTTTCGTTTTCCTTTGGAAGGGGGCCAGCTCTCTTACACAGGCTGTTGGGTAGCAACGAAAATGTTTATAATGCCAGCCATCTATAAGTAGCCAACTCTATCTTATATCTCTTTAGCCTGCAACCAAATGAGAGGAAATAAAGGGAACTGAAAAAGAAGAAAATGCTAACAGTTCTTTGGGACACATAGTTTAAAGCGCATTTTATGAAAGGACATCTAGTAGAGGAGACTCCTACCTTGAAGTAAGAGTATATTTTGGGAGGATGAAGAAAGTGAACTATTTTGTTGGGCACCATTACTTGGCTAAGTGATTTACATACCTTACTCACCCAGTCCACAGACAATCCTAAAAAAAGGTTTTAATCCCTTCATTTTCAGTTGAGGAAAGGGGGATCTAAGTAATGAAGAGATCAGTTTAAGAAAATCATGGGCCAGGCCAGGGCCCTTGAAGTTTAACCCCCCTGCTCCTAACTCTTCTCTCTGTCAGGGGAACTGCTTCTGTGAGGACCCTGAGGACCTTCCCCTCTTCAGCAAGACTTATTTTAGAGAGCAGAAACTCTGTTTAAGGCCCCATTCTCCCTAAACTGGCTCTAAGATTGGAGTGAGGGGAAGGTTTTTTATTTATTTTCACAGAGATGTTTCAATCCACAGTCAACCAACAGTGAGTTTCAGAATATAATTCAACATTTAGTCTCTAGGCAGTGACTTACACATTGTGTCTCCAAGTCGGGAAGGGCCCTGCTGGGTGAACCAGGCCCAGGGGCCCTGAATCTCTTGCTCAATAGGTATGTCATAATAATATAGCAACTATTATTTTATGATCATGATTTAATTTTTATTATGTGCCAGACACTGTGACAAATATCCCAAGTACTACCTCATTTAATCCAACCAATAACCCTATAAGAAGGGTATTATTTATGGATAATGTGGCAGGGATGTTTCTCTGGACCTTCATACCCTTTGTCCCTCATCATCCTTTTCTCTGTTCAGGTGGCCTTAGAGTATAAGAAATGCACAAAATCCTGCTTCGAGAAGTGAACTGTATTAGAGAGAGATGGATTTGTTTGTCTTCTAGGAGTTCCACTATGGAGAATGGCCAGACTCTGGTGAGATGTGGGCAAGAAAAAAAAAGATGGAGATAGACCAAGGGAGAGATGTTTATAGATGTGGGAGCGGGTATAGGTGGGGATGGGGGAGAGACTTGGCAGAAACTGAAAGTGACCAAAAAAAAGAGTGAAGAAATGCCTGTCACCATCCTCTCAGATCTGAGATCTCAGATATTTGTGATGCGCTGCAAGTAAGAACTTCCTTCTGGTGGAGGATTGAGATTGCCTATTATTGCCATGATATAACAGCAGGGTAAATCCATTTCACAGGGAAGGAAGCTGAGATTTAGGAAGTTTAAAAACTTATCCAAAGTCACAGTCCTAGGTAAGTGGCAGGATCCAGGTTTATCTGACTCCATGCTTCTGTATTCCTGACATAAATAGCAAGACTAGATCTAGAATGAATGCGCTATGGGTGATTATACAGAATAGAATTTTAAAATAGAAACAAATTCATAAGTAATTTAAAATATTGTGTTTTATATTCATCTTAGAGGCTATTAATAATTGTTATTTTAGCCAAATCCAGGATGCCAGTGTATGATCCAGAAAATTTGTGCAACTGAAGTAGCAGATATTTATAGCTATAAGCTATGGATTGTTATACTTCTAATAAAAGTTGCTGAATTTTTCATAGGTTATAACCATTTGACCTTTTTTCTAAGGTTACAGTGTGTTTAATAGTTCTTGAATGAAAATATTCCTTGGCTCCAACCTAAACATGAAAAAGCAGTAAAAAATTCAAAAGCCTATTGACTTGTATCAGTGGGGAAACTGCAACAAAAGTGAGGATGCACAACTGAGATCAAACAGGAACCTTCAACAGTAGATTTCACAGAATATTTTTTCAGGCCATTTGTGAAGCAGTCTTTCCTTTAAATTGATAGGGAAAATATAAGATGTAAACATCTTCATGTATCTCAGCCTTTTCAGATATATCGTGAACCAAAATCCAGAGGTAAAAACAATTAATATCTAAATTTTGGGGGGATTATAAAATTTGGATTGGAAGGAAAAAGAAGCCCTAGGTGCAAACCCATATAAAGGTGTAAAGATTTATTAGGATATATATGGAATGCTCTAAATCATGAATAAGGAACTAGTTTAGATAATTTACCAAAAAAAAAAAAGACAGAAGTATAAGATAGGAGGGTTCCAAAATCAAAGGGAGAGTCTCAGAAAAGGGTGATGTAGAGTCTGTGTTCATGGAGATTCACAAAATGGACAACACTATTACTGCCTGAATTCTTGAAAATTAAACAAAATTATCCTTTCATATCTTTTCTTGTCTTAACGCCTCTTTAGGTTTATCTTTCACAGGGAATATTACCACAAAATACAACTACAAATAATATGTCTAAGAGCCTAGGCTCTGATGGTAGTTTCAATTAAAAGCATGACGATTGGCCTCTATTAGGCCTGGGCCAACCGGCAATCTTAGGATATTTCTAAGTTCATTCACTCCCCGAGGTAATCATCTCACATCTCCTCTTTTTTCCTCACACCTTCAAACTTTCTCCCCCATTGTCATTTCCAACTGAAGACAGAAAAGAACTTTGACAAGCTCCTACCAACACACACCTGGGTCTGTGCACACAGGCTCTGCCTTCCGTCTTGTTTTGATGAGTCAACTGTGAGTCTGTGCTACTAAAACAGACATCTCCATTTGCATATTATCAATGATGTTGTTTCAGTATCACCTACACTAACATTTCTCCCTTTCCTGGAGCACTCCCATCAGTCAACAAACATATTGTAATATTAACTATCATCCTCTTCCAACTCTCCTCCTTTACAAGAGAATCAAATTTAAAAATCTCATTGTCTTCACTTTCTTTGTTTGCCCTTTCCTTTGAACCCACTCCAAGCAACATTTTCTCCCAACTATTCTACCCAAACAAAACAAAACAAAAACAAACAAAAAAACACCTCTAGACAAGGTCCCCAATAAAACTGTTGCCTAATCCAGTGGACTTCTTAACCTTCACTTTATTTGAATTATCACCTAGATTTGACCCCAGTCTCCTTTTCAGAAATAATTCTCTCTCTTGGCTTCCAGAAAAACATTCTACTCCCATCTCAGTTTCTCTCTGTGGCTTCCTTTGCTGGTTCTTTCTCTTCTACCCAACCTCTAATCAGATCACCCCATGTCTTTCCCCCCACTTTTCTTCTCTCTCCAAACTCACTCTCTGGTTAATAACCTGATATCATGGATTTATATACCATACTCCTGATGAAGACTCCCAAATTTCTATCTCCAGTCTGGACCTTTCCCTGAACAATAGGTTAGCATTATCAAAATGCCTACCTGACATCTCTACTTGGACAGCTAACAGGCATCTCAAGCATAATAGAACTATTCATCTTCCCTTCTAAATCAGTTCCTCTGCATCAGTCCCGTCTCAGGAAGTGTCTTCTTTATTCTTTACTTTCTTTCAGCAAAAATCCTTGGAGTTGTTCTTGACATGTCTTCCTCTCATAGCCCACATCCAACTCAACAGCAAATCTCATTGACTAAATATTATGGGGTTTATTAAAGGAATTGGCTTATGTGACTGTGGGGATTGGCAAGACTGAATTCCACAGGGCAGACCACAAGTTGGAAACTCCAATGAAGATTTCAATGAATTCCTCGGGAGAACTGACTGGCTGAAATGGAGATATAAATTCTTCATTCCTACTGTTGAAATTATCAGTTCTCCTTTTAAAACCTTCAACTGATTGGATGAAACTCTTCTCACTGCTCCAGGTAACCTTCTTTGTTGACTACAGATGTAATCAACCATAGATGCAATCAACTGCCTGATAGTTTAAATCCATGAAATATACTCACAGAAACAATCAGGTCAGTGCTTGTTTGACCAAAGAACTGGACACTGTCACCTGGCCAAGTTTACAAATGAGCTTAGCCATCATAGTCCATCCCTTGTCTACTTGGAACCCATTCACATCTCCTTAAAATATACTTAATCTCTAAATAAAACCAATAACAGCCAACCTTTCCCCTAATCTGATCCAACTATCCTGTGTACAACAGGAAATGCACTAGCTTTTCCCCATAAGAGTGGTTAATAGTCACTCTTAAACTTTACATCCTAAAACTAAATATCATGACATAAAGTCAGTAAAATTTATGTGATAAGGTGATAAGATATGGAATAAAAAAAGTATTTGCTTCATGTACATATACAAACATATTCATAACAAAACAAGGAAGAAATATTCCTAACAATTTGAGTTCTTATTTCTGCAGCTGATTGCATGAACATAGTTGATAGTTATAACTACTATCTTCTACTACCCATTCCAAATTCCCTTTAACCTGAGCAAGCACCTTATCTGGTCTTGGTTCCTTACTTGATGGGATGACCCAATCCTTCATTCCTGAGAAGTCTGGGGCATTAATTCTTCTGCCTGGGTTGAGTTGTTATAGTGTTCCATTGACTTCTAATCACAGGCTTGGTGTGCTAAGAGATGTTCTAGGGAATTCCTGTGTTCCAGGCAACCTCTTCTTTATGTCCATTGTGTGGCAATTGTCCTCATTTCCCTGTGATAATAAGGTTCAATCACTCCAGCAAGTTTAATAATTCCTTTCTTTGGCTGTTGATTCAGAGGCATGAGGAACCCAAAGTGGTCAGGTAGAAGCTGAATAGAACCATTGTTGTGTCTCATGGTGGAAGCACTCCTCCTTTTAGTACTGATATTTGTGGACCAGTAGAGCTTAAGGTCAGAGGGTCAGGAAACAAAGTTTTTTCTAATGGATCGCTAGGGGTAAAAGGGAATGATGCCACTCCCATTTTTACCCCTTGGTTTCTGGAACTGTGAACATTGGCATGATGATTTGAAGCTGTATATACACCAGAAAAACATGTTCTTAAATCTAATCCATTCCTGTGGGTGTGAACCCAGTATAAATAGGACCTTTTTTGATGAGGTTACTTCAGTCAAAGTGTGTGTGGTCTAGCCTAATCAGGATAGGTCTATATCCTATTAATAGAGTCCAATATAAACTGAATGATTTCAGTCATGACAGAGAAAGAGAAGCCACAGGCAGAAAGAATCTGAAATAGAACCCAGAAGGGAAGGAAGAAACCAGGAGACACCACCATGTGTCTTGCCATGTAACAAGCTCAGGACCAAAAATCACTGGCAGCCAGCCCCAGAAGGTCGCTCTTTGGGAAGAGAGCACCACCTTAAGGACAACTTTATTTGGATTTTCTCTTAGCTTCAAAACCATAAGCTAATAAATTTCCATTGTTTAAGTCATCCCATTTCATGGTATCTGCTTGAGCAGCCTAGGAAACTAAAATACTTGGCTATGGGAAAAGAACACATAAAATGGATGCCGATTTTGAGCATATACAGTCTGCTAGAGAACATTGCCCCACACCACTGGATGCAGAGAAATTTCACTGAGGTGGAAGGCCCCTAAATTTGTGTTGGATTTATCTCCCACCCTCTGAAGCAAATACCTTTCCAATGCAGGAGTTCCTACTTCTTGCTCCCTAGTTTCAATCTGCAGAATGTTATGAATATAATGGACAAGTGTTATGTCTTGTGGAAGGGAAAGGCAATCAAGGTCTTGCAGACTACATTAAGACATAGAGCTTGGGAGTTGTTATATCCCTGAGGTAGGGCAGTGAAGCTGGCCTCACCAGCTTAAAGAAAACTGTTTCCGGTAATCTTTACTAACAGGTATTGAGAAAACATTTTTTCCAGCATAATAGCTGTATATCAGGTACAAGGGGATATGGTGATCTACTGAAACAACGATACCACATCTGGAACAGAACAGCAGCTGCAATTGAAACAACCACTTGGTTAAGTTTCCAATAATCCATTGTTACCCTTCAAGAACCATCTGTTTTCTACACAGGTCAAATAGGAAAGTTGAATGGGAATGTATTATAGAGGTATCAAGTCTGTGACTACAGTTAGATATTTGCTCACCAGACCTAGAATCCTTCTGCTTATACAGATCAAGTAAGAACTGTCTATCTATTTTACTTCTAGGAGTCCCAAGATCAACTAATCAACACCATAGGTCTCTGCAAGTCAGACTATTCTAAGTACTACCTTGACTCTACTATCCATTATCATAGCCCCACCAACTTTGTCTTTGGCGATTAAGTGCTGCCACTTGGTTCCTGCCAAACTGGAATCTCATCATCCCCATTATTTTTAAGGATTCAACTTCAGTAACGGCAGTTACCACAGTAATCTCTGACCTACAGTAAAAAGCAATCACAGAGCTCTTCAAGGATAATGGAGCTGCTCTCAAAAATGTATTCTTCACAGTCCCGGTGAAAGTTATATCCTCTGGACATTACTGGAATGGGTAAGCAGGTCTTACACAATAAATCCACTCTAACATTCCAGTCTTTCTAAGCCTTTGGATTCCCTCATCTATATTATACCAGGGCAATTCTGGCATTTGACCTCTTTTGGATCCATACTTCATTCAGCTGACCACCCAAACAAACTGTTGGATCCCTTTCTAATCCCTTGAGCTACAACACTGAATCAAGAATCTCTGCTTTGTGGTCCATGTTAAATTGAGCCTGATACAAATTTATCTTCCTTCTACCATTATCCCACACCCTTAATATCCATTCCCACACATAGTTTCCTAATTTATATCTATATGAATTGCAAAACTCATGCAGTTGTTTTAGAGTGTAGCACATCACATAATAGGTCACATTTTATACCTCATCTTTTGGATCCTGCTGGGACTTCAGTCCAGTTATATGTCTGGAAAGAAAGAGGGGTTGTGTGGGTGGATCAGGAGAAGAATTAGAAGTGCTTTGCAAGCCAACTACCTCAGGGCATTCCATTGCAATTTTATCTGGTGAGACAATATTAATCTCTTCAGAGGGAGGTATGAGAGCTATTTCCTCAGGGAACAGTTACAGGTTTGACAAGCACAGAAGGATTAACCTGTACAGATGGAGGCAATATGGCCGATTCTTTAGAGTAGGTTATTAAAAGTTTATCTGGACAGAAGACTCAGTAGAATTTAGGGTTTCATAGTTCCCACAATTGTCATTATCAGCACATTTGTCTCCATTCCAATTTTCAGGATCCCATTCTTTCCACCATCAATGTCCTCATTTTAACAGCAAGTACCATGCAAGTTGGAAATTCAATTTATTTTGTAATTCAGCCACTCACACAATGAGACTCTGGATATGGCATTGAGACATTTCCAATCTTCAACTACACAAAATAAAAAACTTTCATGTCCTTCATGTAGCACTTGGCCTGGGAACTTGAAGCACTGAGCTCATCCTTTAACAAACGTATCAGCCATATTGAGGAGCAACCAGCAACACCATTATAGCTTTTAGTCTACAAATCTCTGTTAAGGTATCAATCACACTGTCAGCCAGAGCCTTTCCTCTTATAAGCATTTAAGCAATATCTGATGGTGATATTTTTCATATTTGTATTGCCAATTTATGGCATGGACTATCAGCACCATATTGATTTTTGGAAATAGAGTCATTAGTGGCTTTTATTATAATCATATTAGAGAACTAAATTCCAAAAACCCCAGAACCAGTTCAGAAATCTCACCCGTAAGATTCTGTTTCTCAAAACCACTCTTGAGGGGTTCACCTCTCACATAGGTGTTGGGTGTCCACCTCTCACATAGGAGGTTCCAGTTTCAGTTCCTGGTGCCTCCTAAAGAAGACAAGCTGATGCAATAAGCTGACAAACAAGCAGACACAATAAGCGGACACAATGAGCAGGAATCAAATGTGGCTCAAGTGGTTGGGCACCCACTACACACATGGGAGGTTCCGAGTTTGCTTCCCAAGTACCTACTAAAGAAGATGAGCACAATGAGCAGGCATAATGAGCAGACACAATGTGCAGACAATGAGCAGAGACAATATGCAGATAGACCAGGGATTCATCTCAGTTGTGGGGTTCTCCAGGGAAATGGTACTGACAGGATATGTGTATATGTGCATGTGCGCATGTAAGTATTATGAGATTTATTGTAGGAATTGGCTCACATGACAGGGATTGACAGCTGTGAATTCTGAAGGGCAGGCTGCAAGTTGGGAACTACAATGAAGGTTATGATTAATTCCCCAGGAAAAGTTGGCTGGCTGAATTAGGGATAGAAATTCTTCTTTTTCAATATTGAAATCTTCAGTTCTCCCTTTAAGGCCTTCAACTGATTGGGCGAATTTCTCTAATCACTGAAGGCTATGTCCTTTGTTAATTGTAGATGTAATCAGCTACAGATGCAATCAACTGATGAATAATTTAAACCCATGACATAATCTCACAGTAAGAATCAGGCCAGTGCTTCCTTGACTAAACAACTGGACATCATAACCTAGTCAAGCTGACCCATGAACATAACCATCACAAAAACCAAGGCCGTTACCATGGCCTACATGGAAGCATACATATATGTTGTACAAACCACCTACATGCACACCCCTGTGACCTCTTTAATTTGTATATTTCAAGATGAAATGCATTTTGGCTTCCAAATTAATTAGTGTAATCAACCTAATGCAAGACCCTCTCTCACTCATGTACCTATAGCACCCTTTATTCCTCTACTTTTCATTTACTGCATCATATTAAAATCATCTCTTGCATATTCTATACTACTTGAAGGTGGGAACCATGTTTTAGTCATACCAGTATTCCTAGGATCTGGTCCCTGCCGGCCCATTAGAGATGATAAATAGATGTTAAAATGAGAGCCTGCACTGTGTAATATTACAAGAAAGGACACTGGAGCCTGAAGCCTGGCACTGCCACTTTGTGAGCTCAGACAAGTTACTTAACTTCTCTGGGTCTGTTTCCTCCTCTGCAGAATGAAGATAATAATAATAGTTACTTCCTAGAATTGTTATGAGAATTAAATGAGTTGGATTTAGACATGTAAGATGCTCATAACAGTGTGCCTTATATTTAGTAGTGCTTAATAAATGCTAGCTTTCATTAAACTGGAAGATTAGGTGGCCCTTTCATGTCTACAAACTAATTAATCCAAAGCAAACTTAATCATCTTTAGATCAGTCATCTACTTAAGAGATGGGAAGTACTGGCCTGTTTGACACCATTCACCTCTCCTGCAAATTTACAGTGACCTTCTGATCTTTTTCAACTCAATCCCCAGGCAGCCACTACATGTTGAATTGTGTTCACTTAGGTCATGAAAAATCATTTGTCACCTTTGTTTTCATTTCTAGCTCTCAGCAACAGATTTCAAACAAACTTGGACTAAGACAAACTAGTAGGGGTCTGGGCTAAAATAGGAAGTCAGATAGAAGATCTGAGGCAGTTATCCCAACCATTCAAGCTTCAAACCATCTTGGTTTACCTGGCAATTTCAGACCAAGGTGCCATTTAAACCTCATTCACCCTGCTGACTAATAAGTCCTCCACCTGGCCTTTTCTCACATCCTTACCTTATGGAACTGTGGAGGGTATATTCGAGCAGCCCCATGGTTCAACAGTAGCTGGTAGCAGATCTCGGGCTGGGCAGCAGGTCGTACAGAGGTGACCTTCAGCACGTACTGGATAGCAGCACAGCCATTGATGTCCATGAGGTTCGCTTCGGCGCCAGCTTCCAGCATCATGTGCATGAGCACATGGTCACAGTTCCAGGCTGCCTTGTGGAGGGGAGATTTAAAGTCATCATCCCGGGCATTGACCTCAGCTTTGTAGTCAAGCAGCATGCGGCAGATGAGGTGGTGATCCCTGCTGTACTCCTGTTCTTTAAAGCGGAGAGCCCAGTAGGTTGCAATAGCCAGTGGGGTCTCCATGTGGGCATTCACACTGTCCACAATGGCCCCGTGCTCCACGTAGAAGGCCACCAGCTCCGGGAGGCCAAAGTGGGCAGCCGTGTGCAAGGGCGTCTCCTCATCTTGGTTGTTGGTCTTCATGTTCACGTTGGCCCCTGTAGTGGGAAAGTGAAGGAAATGATTACTTAAGCATATTTAGCCATTAATCCCAAGCCCTCATTAAGCAAGGGCTTCTCTGGCTGCTTCTCTTTTAACCCATTGTGGGAATAGTCTAAATTTGAAAGTGGGAAACTGGCTTGAAGTTGAAATGTTTCCATAACACAGATAAGAAGTGCGGGCTTAGGAACACTGGGCCCTGACTAGACAGAACACTGTCTGGTCAGCATGAAAACTGTTTGCGTGAGGAGGCATTTGAAATTTGTATGGCCTGTTCCCTACTACTGTAGATGTTGCACCTGTTCCCCATTATTGCAGATGTTGCAGTTCTGATAGTGAACAGCTGCATGGTAGTTTTTAATAAATACGATGTGGAAACTAGAGTGAGCCTCTCAGTTCCAGAAGCTGTGAGTCCTCTGGTCCCATCTTTATTTCCATTCTTGTGCCTTTCTTTCTGTCCTTTTATTTCTTAAGTTCTGCGTCGCCTTCTTTTCAAGCCAACCTATTGCTGAGCTGGTCTCAGCAACTCATGACTTCCATACATTTTCCTTTTTTCCCAAGTTCCACTTCTGGTCCTCATGGAAACCATTCCTTTGAAACAACAGTGCCATCTCCTGGCTAACCAGCAAATGTATCCAGGAGGAAAGAACAAAGGATTTCTGCCAGAAAGAAGGATCTCTAATGAGTTTTAGTTCTGTGGTCAAGTGGATTTGTAAATAGAAATGGTTCTTATAACTAAATAGCTTTTGTCAATAAAATAACAAATATCGTTTAAAATACAGATTACATCTCAATCCCTGAAACTCATACAAGTAGTTTTCGAAATCATCAATTGTTTTCATGGTTTCACAAAATGATATTTTCTTCTCTTTCAAAGCAGGGAAACCTAAAAGTTTGGTCTGAACAAACTCTAGTGGTATGGAAATTGCCCAGTTCTCTGGCTGAAATTAAATACTAGGCTCTGTTAGGGCTGTGTTAGTCTATAGGATTTCCTTGGAACATAGACAAAGAAAAAGAAAAACAAAACAAAAACCTTGACCACCAAACTAGCTTAAAGGTCATAGATTGTATTGAAAAGGGTAGAAATACCATTCAATGAAGAAAAATGATTGAAATATTGCAACAGGTTTGATTTGCAAATGACAAAGGATGTAGCAAGCACAAATTTTTAGTGTTTTGAAAGCACCATTAATCTTTGGCCCAGCGGTTAGGGCATCCGTCTACCATATGGGAGGTCCGCGGTTCAAACCCCGGGCCTCCTTGACCCGTGTGGAGCTGGCCATGCGCAGTGCTGATGCGCGCAAGGAGTGCCCTGCCACGCAGGGGTGTCCCCCGCGTGGGGGAGCCCCACGCGCAAGGAGTGCGCCCGTGAGGAAAGCCGCCCAGCATGAAAAGAAAGTGCAGCCTGCCCAGGAATGGCGCCGCCCACACTTCCTGTGCCGCTGACGACAACAGAAGCGGACAAAGAAACAAAAGCAGACAAAGAAACAAGACGCAACAAATAGACACCAAGAACAGACAACCAGGGGAAGGGGGGAAATTAAATAAATAAATAAATCTTTAAAAAAAAAAAAAAAAAAAAAAAGAATATTTAGCCTGACCCAGTTATTTAACCTACCAAGAACCTGAAGCAACTTTTCCTTTTTCTGACAAGGAATGCTAAGTATTAGAATGGCCAAGTTGAGAAGCTGGAATTTTCCTCCTGACTAACTTAGTGGGATGAACCAAATGACCCCCAAAGGGCAGACTCTATAATCATAAAATCACTTCTACTAGAAATTCTTATAGCTAGATTGAGTATAAATCTGAAAGAGAAACTACTATTGTTGTTAAAATATTATGCCAACAGCTGTTTATTAAGCATTCGCCATGTGCAACATTCTGAGCTAAATATTTTCCTTATATTCTCTCACTGAATCTTCCCAGCAACATTTTCCAGTATGTGCAGTTTTTATCCTAATTTTACAGATGAAGAAATTTGTACTGAGAGAGGTAATCTACTAAACAGTGGAACTGAGGTTTGAAAGTGGACATTCCTTGCTTCAAAACCTCTTAACACTGTTTCATTCTACCTTATTATTATCTTCTGTAGGAAAAATTTCCTGTAATTTGCTCTCTTGTTGTATATTAGAACTTGAAAGTAAATGAGAAATCTCTTTACATTTTGTTAATTTAAAAAATCTGTTCTCCATGTCTCGGTGCCTTTATGTTCTTATTTATGACTTCCCCTGATCAAACGGAATATTTTGAGAAAGGCAATATTCCACCCCCCACCCTCCAAGTGAGGTTTCCAAGAGCACATGACTCTGTAAACTCTGAGAATGTCTGTACTCCAAACTTGCAGAAAGTGGAATTATAACCAAAGCTTGTCTTTGAGGGAGCCCTCTGTGTTCATCAGTATTCTGCCCTGAAGGAGTTCTGGGTCAGGTCTCCTTTCAGGTCAGACTTTCTTTGCTCTGGAGTGAAATGGAATGAATAAGAACTTCTTCCCAGAAGCCAGACACAGGGTAGCTTCAGACATTGGAGAATTTCCAGTAAGGAAGGGAATCAAAGGGTCAGGATGAAAATTTTACAGGCTGACTTGGAACAAAACGCATCTTTTATCTTTTAACGAACTTGGACATTTGCAATTGATCCTTGATCTCTTGGTAGAACTAGATATGCTACGTACTTTCCTTTTCTCAGCAGGAAACCTTTGTTTTCTCCATTAGCGTTGTGTCTTCAATGTAACTTTTCCAAGTGGTATAAAAAATAGGATAATTTGACTACTTTTTGAGGCTATAGATTTTGTGATTTATTCAAGAAATAGACAACATAAACATAAATTCTTGAGACTTGAAAAAGAATTACTGTAATGTGTAAATAAAGCATGTGAAAATAAAGCATGCATTATATGCTATATTAAACAACATATATCCAGCTTAAAAAGTAAATGTAGGTGATGCCATCATCAAGGTGATGTAAGAAATCCCCTGAAAAAAAGCCCCACAGAGATTCAGCAAATATAAGGACACATTCCACTTGCTTAGAACTCTGGAGCATGATAGAGACTAGAGGACTCCACAAATGCTGAATTTAAGAAAGAGAAAATTATCAAGTAGGAAACGCTTACTTTGGACCAGTCAGTCCTCTTCCCCTCTCCCTCACATGGTTCCAGGCAAAGATGGGGAGTTCTCCAGAGGCAATAGCCAAGCTTCCTCCCACCAAGGACACAGATTATGGGGGAACTCACAGACATTTTCAGGCACAGAGACCCAAGTCTGCAGAGACCCAGGACAGAACAAAAGTAGCTGAGGAATGCTGCACACAAAAGAGAAAAATTGCGGCAGAATGCCAGCAGCTAACTGCTGCACTCAATTAATCTAGTTACTGTCAGTGGGGCTCCCTAAACACAAAACAGACTTTTCTGAAGTGCCCCACCTTTCTGGATTGACCCCATCTGGCTCCACAGGCAGGCTTATGGGGAAGAAATCAGTAAAAACCTCACAGAGAGGGAAAAAAAGGAGGGGTTTTAAAAACTGAACTGCTGTAAGATTGGAGGGCCCCAGAACTGAAAAGTGAAAGAAAAATGGGCCATCGAGTGAAGGAGTGAATTTAAACAAATCATAGGAGCTGGGGAGAAAGTTCTATGTAAAATCAAACAGAATAGATCAAGATTTCCAGAGAAGGAACAGAGAAAAGGAACCTTTCTCCTGGATGTGAAACAATGACATAAAAAGTGTAATGCTAAAAATTATACTGTATATCCAAGGCAAGAATCAGATGAATAAGAGCTGAGAAAATCTAATCAGTTAAACTCAATTCTAAAAATCCAGAATAAGTTGGACCAAGAATCAAAGAAGAGCCTTAACACAAAAGACAATTGATAATAAAGCCCTAGACAAAAGGGAGAAAGAGACCCTTTAGAGTTAACTGATCAAGATAATCAGATGCCTAGACATCAGCAAAAAATTACAAACCACAGTAAGAAACAGGAAAATATGGTTCAGTCAAGGAACAAACTGAAACTTCGGAGGAGACACAGAATTTGGTACAACTAATCAAAGAAGTTCAAACAGATCTCCTAAATCAGTTCAAGGGATGAAGGAAAATATGTATAAAGAGATGAAGGATATTAAGAAGACAATGTGTGGGCATAAAGAAGAATTTGAAAGTATAAAAGGAAACCTAACAAAATTATGGGGATGAAAGGCACAATAGTGGAGATTAAAATACACTGGAGACATATAACGGTAGATTTGAACAGGCAGAAGAAAAGGTCACCAAAGTAGAAGACAGGTCAATTGAAATCATACAGCCAGAAGCACAGATAGAGAAAAGAATGGAAAAAAATAAACAGTGTCTAAAAGGTGTGAGTGACAGCATGAAGTGCACAGACATATATGCCATATGTGTCCTGAATGAGCAGAGAAGGAAAAAGGGGCAGAAACAATTTTTGAGTAAATAATGGCCAAAAATTTCCCAAACTACTATGAAAGACATAAATATATATGTCCAAGAAGCACATCATACTCCAAACAGTACAAATCCTAGTATATCTACACCAAGACACATATTAATTAGAATGTCAAAGATAAGGAGAATTTTGAAAGCAGCAAGAGAAAACCTATTTATCACATACAAAGGATCCTTAATAAGACTAAGTGCCAATTTCTCATCAGAAACCACGGTGGTGAGAAGGCAGTGGTATGATATATTTAAGGAACTAAAACAGAAAAAATACCAGCTAAAAATTCTTTATCTGAAAAAATTGTCCTTCAAAAATGAGAGTTTAAAAGATTCACAAATAAACAGAAACTGAGAGAGTTTATCAAAGAAAGGTCTGTCTACCAGAATTACTACAAGGAGTTCTGCAGGTTGAAAGGAAAAGTGGGAGAGAGTGACTTGGAGTAGTGTGAAGAAATAAAGATTCAGAGAATAGGTATACTATTGAAGCTAAGTTGCTATCTTTTCAAATTAGTAGGCTACAGACCTAGGTTTTGCAATATAAACCCTAGTATAACGACAAAGAAAGCATTTCTAAAATATACAGAAACAGAAATGAGAAAGGAATCGGTCAGATACATTAAAAAATATCACTTACACAGAAATAAGAGACAAAAAAAGACATGACATATAAAATCCAATAGACAAAATGGCTTAAATAAGTATTGCCTTTATTGTAATAAAGCTGAATGCAAACGGATTAAACTCCCTAGTCAAGAAACACAGATTGGCAGAATGAATGAAAAAAGCATGCTCCAACTGTATGTTGTTTACAAGAGACTCACCTTAGACCCAAAGTCACATATAGGTTGAAAGTGAAAAGCTGGAAAAAGATATTCCATGCAAATAGTAACCAAAGGTGGCCTACTAAATCAGACAAAACAGACTTTAATTCAAAAGCTCTTTTAAGAGACAAAGAAGGACACCATATATTAATAAAAAAGGAAGTCCATCAAGAAGAAATAACAATCATAAATATTTGTACACCTAACCATGGTACCCCAACGTACATGAGGGAAACACTGGCAAGACACAAGGGAGGCATAGACACCTCCACAATAATTTTTGGAGACTTCAGTATACCACTTTCATCAATAGATGGGTAGATCTAGACAGGAGATAAATAATGAAACAGATAACTTGAATAATATGATACATGAACATATCATGTTATATAACAGACATATATAAAAATTGCACCCCAAAACAGCAGGATATGCATTCTTCTCAAATGCTCATTTATCATTTTCCAGGATAGAACACATGTTGGGTCACAAAACTAGTCTCAATAAGTTTTAAAAGATTGAAATTATACAAAGCATTTTCTCTGACCATAAAGGAATGAAGCTGGAAATCAACAACAGGTGAAGATCTAAAATATCCACAAATATATGGGAGTTAAATAACACACTCTTAAACAATCAGTAGGTGTCCTGGTTTGTATTTGGTGGATCCCAGAAAATTGTATGTTCTTAAGCTAATCCACCCCTTTGCTTGCAAATATAATGTAGATGGGGCCTTTTGATTAGATTCCATTAAGGGGCATTTAATTAGATCACTTTTGCTTGGATTGCTTTAGGGTCTTTGATTGGAGTGCATCAGTTAGGGATGACCTATGTTGGGTCTTCACCCTCTTGTTAGGGTCTTATAGAAACTGAAAACTGGAAGCCAACTCAACGGGAAAAAAATCTTCTGCAACTATATATCTTACAAGGGTTTGACTTCCATGTTATATAAAGAGATAATACAATGACAAAATGACAAGCAACCCAATTAAAAAATGGTCAAAGACTTAAATAGACATTTTTCCAAAGAGAAAATACAAATGACCAAAAGAACATGAAAAGACATTCCACATCATTAGCTATTAGGGAAATGAAGATCAAAATTACAATGAGATATCATTTCATACCATAGAGAATGGCCATTATTTTAAAAATAACAGAAAAATACAAGTGTTGGAGAGGATGTGGAGAAATAGAAACACTCAGTCATTGCTGGTGCGAATGTAAAATGGTGGAGCCGCCATGGGAAAACAGTTTAACGGTTCCTCAGGAAGCTAAATACAAAATTACCATATGATCTGTCAATCCCCCTACTAGGTACAATAATCAGAATAATGGAAAACAGGGACTTGAACAGATATTTGCACACTGTTGTTCATAGCAGCATTATTCACAATTGCCAAAAGATGGAAACAGCCCAAATGTCCATTAACCAATGAATGGATAAATAAAATGTGGTATATTCATATGATGGAATATTATTCAGCTATAAGAAGAAGTGAAGTCCTGATGCATGTGAAAAAATGGATGAACCTTGAGGACATTCTGCTAAGTGAAATAAGCCAGACACACACGAAAAAACAAATTTTGTATTTTATCACTGATATGAACTAATTATAAAATGCAAGCTCATAGAGCTAGATTCTGGAATATATATTACCAGAGTATAGATTGGGGGTAGAAAATAGGGAGCTGATACTTAATTTGTACAGAATTTCTATTGGGATTGATTGTAAAGATTTGGAAATGGATGTTGGTGATAGTAGGACATTATTGTGACTGTAATTAACAGCACTGAATTATATATGTAAATGTGGTTAAAAGGGAAAATTTTAGGTCACATATGTTACTATAATCAAAATTGAAAGGTTAAACACAGGACTGTATAACACAGTGAACCCTATTATAGACAATGGACATAGTTAATAGTAGTATAAAATGTTCTTTATGAATTATAACAAATGTACAACATTTACGGTGTTAATATTAGGGTGGTATGTGGGGAAAATATATGTAATGTAAACAAAGGAGGTTATTTAATATAATTCTTTTAATAATCTTTCATTGGATGTTACAAAGAAAACTACTGTTTAAAAAATAGTACAATAATTAAAAAGTGCTAGCATCCTCTCTCACCCCATCACTCAAGAAGCTAAAAGGAAAAAAGGCCAAGGGGAAAACAGTGGACCCAAGCATGCTGTCGAGAAGAAACAGGAGACCAAAAAGGTGGTAAAACTCCTACATGAGAAAAGACCCACAAATTTTGGCATTGGAAAGGATATCCAGCCCCAAAGGGACCTTACCCACTTTGCCAAATGGCCCCCTACATTGGGCTGCAGTGGCAAAGGGCCTTCTTTTACAAGTGGCTGAAAGTGGCCCTGCCATCAATGAGTTCATGCAGGCCTTGGAAGAGAGGCTTGGAAGAGAGTCTAGAAATGAGGATTATATCTGTAAAAGTAACTAAGTGTAAAAAGAGTGGTGAAAATAAAATATAACAGATAAAATCCAATGGTCAAAATGGGTGAAGTAAGAACTGCCTTTACAGTAATACCTTTGAATGTTAATGGTTAAACTTCCCAATCAAAAGACACAGATGGGTAGAATGGATAAGTAAATATGAGCTATCTATACGCTGTCTACAAGAGAATCACCTTAGACTCAAGAATACCAATAGCCTGACCGTGAAAGCAACATGGAAAAAGATATTCCACACATGCAGTAACTTAAAAAAAAAAAAAAGTTGAAGTGGCTATACTTATATCACATGAAATAGACTTCAAGAGAAAAACTGTTAATAGAAACAAGGAAAGACATTATGTATTAGTAAAAGGGGCAATTCGCCAGGAATAAATAACAATCATAAATATATATTACATAACCAGGATGTCTCAAAGTACATGAGGCAAACACTGGCAAAGTTGAAGGGAGATATAAATGATTCTACAATAATAATTGGAGACTTCGATATACTACTCTCAGCATTGGATAGAACATCTGGGCAGAGGAGCAATTACAGAGAGCTTGAATAATAAGATAACTGGACTACACCTAATAGGCATATACAAAACACTGTACCCCCAAACAGCAGGATATACATTCTTCTCAAGTGGTCATGGATCATTCTATAGGATAGACCATATGTTGGGTCACAAGGCAGATCTCAACAATATCAACCTAACACCAAAGCCAATCAAAGCCAGATAAAGATATAATGAAAAAAAGAAAATTACTGACCCATCTCCCTAATGAAAATGGATATAAAAATCTTCAACAAAAGACTTGCTAATTGAATCCAACAACACATTAAAAGAATTATTCATCATGATCAAGTGGGCTTTATACTAGACATGCAAGGATGGTTCAACACAAGAATGTCAATCAGTGTAATACAAGACATTAATAAAAGAAAGAAGAAAAATCACATAATCCTATGAGTTGATGCAGAAAGGCATTTGATAAAATACACATCTTTTTTGATAAAAATACTACAAAAGACAAGAATTGAAGGAAACTTTCTCAACATGATAAAGGCCATATATAAGAAACCCACAGCTAACATTGTACTAAATGGTGAAAGACTGAAAGTTTTCCTGTTGAGATCTGGAAAAAGACAATGATGTGCACTGTCACCAATGTTGCTCAATATAGTGCTAGATGTTATAGCTAGAGCAATTGCAAAAAAAAGAAATAAAAGGCATTTAAAGGTAAAGTAAATAGTCTCTGTGTTTATGGTTAAATATAAGGAATCAATAAAAAAAAAGTACCTTCTAAACTGAAGCATTTAAATGGCTAATTCCAGGGGTCATTATTGGTTAGAAACCTAAATTGATATTAACAACAAAAAGTAACTTTATAACAGGAAAACCTCCAAAGGTCACCTCAATCTTGCTATTAAAGTGTAAGGAAAGATAATTTTGACTACTTTGGGAATCCTAGATTTTAATAAAATAATTGAGAAAGCATTTTTTCTTGTAAAAACAAACTCTTAATGTAATCATGGTAAAAGCATAGAAGTAAAAACAAAGTACTAAAATGGTAAAAACATTTGATATGTTACACATTGCATTGGAAGTGTTTAGAAATTTATAAAAAATTAAGAAACTTTTAATATTGTTAAACTCTCTTGTACATTCAAACCAGACCTTCAGTACATTGCATGTCGTCCCTCCATTTGAGTTATTGTCTACTTTGGTCACTGAAACCCCTAAAACAATAAAAATATCCACTATATCTTTGAACATACTCCTGAAGTGGATGGAGAGTACACTACAGTTTCAGACTCTTGCAGCAGTCAGCAATGACTTGATATGGCCCGATGGACAATGGACATTGCCTCCAGACTGGCTCTGTTTCATAGTGCCAAAAGGTGCTATGCACTACGCTGGTGAAACACTGGAGCCTTACCTTCCTAGTCTCTCTCTAGGGTCAGCTGTGTTACAGCGTGCTGGCTGTGTGAAGGACATACCAAGAGGAGCAACAATTATCAGAGTACTGTGAGTAGAACTTAAATAAACACAATTGTCATTATGGCCTGCTCCCATGGAGAAACAACATGTATGGTATTGCAAACTTTAAGCTTAGATCTATTAATTGCAGCTGAAAGAGGAACTTGTGCATTGATTAATATTAAGTACTTTACCTATATGTCTGATGATTATGATGATATCTTTTTCTATTCTAGATCATATGCAGAAGGGTATTGAACATGTTAAAAATCCTGGTAAGCTTAATTAATTTTCTAAGTGGTTAATGAATGTGCCTATAAGATAAAAGAATTGCTCTCTTAAATGCTGTCTTTATTTTGCTTGCAATATGCTTGTCTTGTTGTAGCCTATACTGTCTTTGTAAGTTTACATCTAGGGCAGTGCCTCTGTTCATACCTCTCCTAGTTGTTCTAAGCATAGCCACGGCTGTGGGAACTGGGGTTGGCAGTTTATACCCAAATCCAGCAGGTCTACCACAATCTCTCCCTAGAGTTAACCAACAGCATAAAAGAACTCAAGGAAAAGTGCTGTTTCTCATCAAATTTGGGAGGGTGCTGCCTCTGAGGCCACCTGGCTTTTCTCGCTATTGTGGTCCAGTATGTCATGGCTGGCTCCCTTTTTGGACCCACCTATTACTATTTTCTCTATCCTTTTAATAGAACCATGCATCTTCAGAATTCTAATTAAGTTTATTTCTTAATCAACACTTTACTAGTTATGTGGAAATTTCATCTGATTCCAACAGGGTACCAGACCCATCTTCCCTCAACCACAATAGAATATCCAGAAAGGTTATGCTCTGTCAGGCAGGGACTACTGACCTAACAAGCAGGAAGTAACTATGGAAAAATGACCATTGCCCCTAAGCACCCCTTAAGGCTAAAGGCATGAACTCTCTGAGGGGTAGTTGAGGCAGGTTAGTACAGGGAAATGAGGAGAAGATGAGCCACAACATAGTTGACAGACAATATGGTCAACAGACAACATGGCCATGAGACACTACCGAGACCTTGACCTTGACCTTGAGGTCCCAGTTGGGACTCTTTCCAGGGTTGAGGGGAGGCCCTGTATATTCCAAATAGGCCTCACCATTGGCCCCCACCATTGGTGGGGTAACCAATAACAACTGGGTCCCTTCCCCTTAGCATTGGCAAGGGGAGGAATAATTAATTGCTTAAAAGGTAACCACACAAGCCAAATCTCACACTCCCTGCCTAGAGGAACCTGCATCAAATCTCAGTGCATATTTCCATACTTCTCTCCTATTTCTCAGCAAGCTCTATTCTTTCCCCCTGTTTCCCAATAAACTCTTTTTACCAGCCTAACAGAAACAATAAAAAAGAAATAACAGGCAATCAAATTGGAAAGGAAGAAATAAAACTTTCACTATTCACAGATGATACATCCTATACCCATACCCAGAAATCCCCCCCAAAAAAAATCTACAGCAAAGCTGCTAGAGCTAATAATTTCAGCAGAGTGGCAGGATAAAATGAAAATTATAGTACTGTTTCTATACACTAGTAATGCACAATCTGAGGAGGAAGCCAGGAAAAAAATTTCATTTACAATAGCAACTACAAGAATAAATATTTAAGAACTTAACCAAGGACATAAAGCTCTTGTAGTCAGAAAAGTACAATGCACTGCTAAAAGAAATTAAAAAGACCTAAATAAAGGGAAGAACATTTATTGCCAGAAACATCTTAAAAAGGAAAGATGAAGTTAAAAGATTCTCACTGCCAGACTTTAAATCATATTAGCTAGCGACAGTGGTAAAAAACAGCACAGTACTGGCATAAAAATAGACACATTGACAAATGGAACCAAATTGGTGGTGAAAAGGCAGCCCATTCAATGTGAGAAAATGTTTGGAAACCACATATCCAATAAGAGTTTGATTTCCATCTATATAAACAAATCCAACAACTCAACAATAAAAGAGCAAGCAATCCAATTAAAAATGGGCAAAAGACTTAAATAGACATTTCTCCAAAGAAGAAACACAAATAGCAAAAAATCTCATGAAAAAACATTAAATATCATTAGGAAGATGGTGTCAAACTAGACAGACAGGGCTCAATTTTCTCACAAAAACAACAGAGAAAGAGCCAAAAGTTGACCAAGGGACCTGCTTTAGGGATCAGCAGACCAGAACAGTGCTTCACAACTCCCAGGAGGGTGAGGAACAGAGAGATGAAAAACCCAGAACAACAAATGTGAATTACCAAACCCATGTGGCAGCCAGGAAGGGCCCCCTTACCCCACCACCAAAATATTAAGCTGGGATAAAATATCTGGCTTACTGCAGTGGACTGAGAGAGGAACAGACATCTTCCTCCCTGTCAGCTGTTATAAGGGAAAAGGAAGGGAGAGTCAAGGAGCTTTTCTTCAGTGAAGAAGGTTGCTTTGAACCTTGGTGGTGGTCAGACCAAAACAGGAAAACGGAGGTTGAAACACCTCCCTGGAAGGCTTGCCAACAAGTGCCATCTCCTGGCCAGTCATGAAAATTAAATGGACAAAAACTGATTTAACACAATCCCAATAAAAATCTTAGCAGCCTTTTTTTCAGAAGTGGAAAAGCCAATTATCAAATCTATTTGGAAAGTTAAGGGCCCCTGAATAGCCAAAACTGTCTTTAAAAAGAAGAATAAAGTTGGAGGACTTTCACTTCCTGATTTAAATGATATTACTTAGCTACAGTGGCTAAAACAAAACAAAACAAAAACCAGCATGGTACTGGCATAACGACAGACAGACTGACCAATGGTACTGAATTGAGAACTCAGAAATTGACCCTCACATCTACAGTCAAGGTATATTTGACAAGTTTGTCAAGCCCACCCAGCTGGACCAGAATAGTCTATTCAACAAATGGTGCTGAGAAAACTAGATAGCACTGTCCAAAAGAAAGAAAGAGGACCCCAACTTATACAAAGAATAACTCAAAATGGATCAAGGACTAATTATAAAAGGAACAACTATAAAATTCCTTAAAGAAAATTTAGGAAAACATTTTCTAGATCTTTGGTAGGCAGTAATTTTCTAAAGTACACCCAAAGTATGAGCATCAAAAGAAAAAATAGATAAAGGGGACATTCTCAAAATTAAACACTTTGCCCCCCCCCTCCACCAAGGACTTTTTCAAAAGGGTGAAAATGCAGCCAACTCAATGGGAGAAAATATTTGGCAATCACATATCTGATAAAGGTTTAATATCAGTGATATACAAAGAAATCATACAACTCAACAATAAAAAGACAAACTACTCGATTAAAAAATGGGTAAAAAGACTTGAAAAGATAAATGTCCAAAGAAGAAATACAAATGGCAAAGAAACATATGAAAAAATGTTCAACATCACTAATGGTTAGGCAAATTCAAATTAAAGCTTCAATGAGACATTATTTCACACCTGTTAGACTGGCAGCTATTAAAAAGCTGGAAAACTGTAAATATTGGAGACGATGTGGAGAGATAAAAACACTTATTCACTGTTGATGGGAATACAGAATGGTATAGCCACTGTTGAGGATGTTTGGCAGTTCCTAAGGAAGATATAGATAGACTTGCCACTGACCTAACAATACCATTACTAGGTATATAACCAAAAGAACTGAGAGCAGTAACACGAATAGACATTTGCACACCAATGTTTATAGCAGCATTATTCATGATTGCCAAAAGTTGGAAACAACCCAGATGTTCATCAACTGATAAATGAATAAATAAATTGTGGTGTATGCCCATGATGAAATATTAGGCAGCAGTAAGAAGAAATGAAGTCGTGAAGCATATGACAACCTAAATAAACCTGGAGGACTTTAGGTTGAGTGAAGCAAGCCAGACACAAAAGGGCAAATACCACATGATTGTGCTATTGTGAACTAAATATATTATGTAAACTCATGGAATTAATAATTAGAATATAGATCACCAGAAAATAGAATGAGGGTAGAGAATGGAAAGCTGATTGTCAATCTGTGCAAAATTGGTTAAAATGTTGTAAATTTTTGGAAATAAATGGAAATGGTAATAGCACATCATGGTGTTTGTGACTAGCAGAGCTATTATATAGGTAAAAAAAGTGGCTGAAAGGGAAAGCCTAAGGATATGTATATTACTAGAAGGAAAGCTAAAAAATGTAACATGGAACTGTATAACATAGTGAACCTCATGCAAAATATGACTATGGCTGATATTGCATATATGACTGTTTTAAAATATATAAATACAAATAATCTAGAGAAAAGGGGAAAAGAATAGCAGCTATGTATGACAGAGGAAGCATAGAGAGATTGAAAGATGATGAATTTTGTTTGTTTGTTGGTTTGGTTTTTGTTAATCATTATTATTATTGTTACTGGAATAATGAGAATGCTCTAAAAATGACTGAAGTGATAATGCACAAATATGTTACCATACTGACTCCCATTGATTGTACACTTTGGATGTATTTATGCTCTATTTATATATATCATAAAATTGATTTGCTAAAAAATGTTCAATATCACTAGTTATTTGAGAATTGCAAATCAAAATGACAATGAGATATCATTTCACATTGCATAGAATGGTCATTAATAAAAAAACAGAAAACAATAATTACTGGAGAGGATGTGGAGAAACAGGAACACTCCTTCACTGTTGTTGGGAATGCAGAATGGTACAGCTCTGTGGAATACAGTTCGGCAGTTCCTAAGGAAGCTAAATGTAGAAATGCCGTATAATGCAGCACTTCTTCCACTAGGAAGATATACAGATGAATTGGAAACTGTGACAGGAGCAGACATTTGCACACTAATGTTATAGTGGTACAATTTACAATTGCCAAAATATGGAAACAAATTAAATGTCCATCACTTGAATGGATAAACAAAACGTGGTATATACATATGGTGGAATACTATACTGCTGTAAGAAGAAATGAAATTGGACACAGGATAACATGGATGAACCTTGAAGACAATATGTTAAGTGAAATAAGCCAGACACAAAAGGACAAATATTGCATGGTCCCACTAATATGAACTAAATATGAAGAATAAAAGCATGGAGTTAAAACCTTGAGTATAGGTTATTAGGAGATAAGAGGAGGGCCGAGAAGGGGTATTGATGCTTAATGTTTGTAGAAGTTTTAATTAATTTACCTGTGACCGTGTGGAAATGGATAGAGTTGATAGTAACACATTTTAGTGAGTAGAACTCATGCAGCTGGTTTATAAATGGAACTGCGGCTGAAAAAGGTAGTCTAGGGATGTAAATGCCAATTGAAAAAAATCTAGAGAATAATCTAGGGACTGAATAACATAGTGAACCTAGAGGTGGATGAGAATTGTGGTTAATAGTAAAAATGCAAGAATGTCCTTCTATGAACTAGAACAAATATACATCAGTATTCCAAGGTGGCAAGAATATGGAGAAGCATAGGAAAAATACAATTAATATAATCTATGGGCTATAGTTAACAGCAATACTGTAATATTCGTACATGAATGCCAATGATATACTGTGTTAATAATAAGTATAGAAAAAATATACCAGAGTAGGTTATAGACCAGAGTTGGTGGTATTAGTCTGATGATACTATCTCATAATCTGTAACAAATGTTCCACAGCAAGGTAGTGTGTTGCTGGAGGGGTGTTACAGGAATTCCACACATGTGCATGATTGTTTTGTACATTCACAACCTCTCAATAAAATATTTTTTAAAAAGTGCTATCATCAATTGCAACAAATGTCCCCACCAATGCAAGGTGCTAATGGTGGAGTGGTATACGGGAATGCTGTATTTTATGCATGAATGTCCTGTAAACCTACAATTTCTCTAATTAAAAAAAAGTAACTGTAAAGCTAAAACTTATGTAACCATTTCCCAGGTTAAGAAATTGAACACCGCCAGCCTCTGAGAAAACTTCCACTTTACCATGTTTCCCACCCCATCACAATCCCTCAGTCCTGTCAAAGGTAACTATTCTCCTGAATACTGTGATAATCATTTCCTTGTATTTTTATAAATATTTTTTGCCACCATTTTATATATCCCTAAACAAGATAATTTAGTTTCACTTAGTTTTGAACTTTTCGGAATCATAAGCACATATTCTTTTCTGACTTGCTTCTTTGACTCAACCTTATGGTTTTTATTTTTTAGAACAACGTAGTTTTATTTTTTATTTTTTAAAAAGATACTTAGATTACATAAATGTTACATAAAAATATGGGGGGTTTCCATTTGCCCCGCTCCCGACCCCTCCCACATTTTCTCACATTAACATCATTAGTGTGGTACATTTGTTACATTTGATAAAATGAATTTTGGAGCATTGCCCCTAAGCGTGGATTATAGTTTACACTGTAGCTAAATCATCGGCATTGTGATGTCTAGTTTTCATTTGTTTATTGTATTCTATCTTATAACATGAGTAAACCACAATTGATTCATTCCACTAATGATGGACATTTCAAGTTTCAGGCTATTACAAACAGTGCTGCCATCAGCATTCCTGCACTGGTACCCTGGTGCTCATGTACAAGGCTTTCTCTGGATTCTATATCTATGAGTGGAATTGCTGGGTTATTGGATGTACATATATTTAACTTCATTAGATGATGCCAAACAAGTGATTGTACCAACTTAAACTCTTATAAACCATGTGTGAAAATTCACCTTCTACCATATCCTCATCAATATTTGGTATTTTCAGTCTACTTAATTTTAACCAAACCGGTGGTTAGCATAGTGGTATCTCATTGTGTTTGAATATTTGTTTACCTAATTTTCAATTAGCTTATACATATTTTACTATTTTTACTGACAAACACTGGTTCTTTATTTAGTATTATTTCATAAGCTTTTCCATGTAATTATGTAAACTTTGTAAACATTATTTTAAAATAGCTACATAATATTTCATAAAGTAGGTATGCCAAAGTGTTCTTAACAATTTCACTAATATTGTATGGGAAGGTTTTCCCCAAATTTATCTTGTAACCAATCCCACAATTAATAAATTTGTATGTAAAATTTAGTATTATTTCTTTAGGATAAATTTCCCCAGAGTAGAATTATTAAGTTGAAACACCTGAACCATCTTATGGACCTTCATGAATAATTGCCAAAAATAATATTTACATATCTTCCATCCATGCCCTAGAGTAGCTATTTCACTCAGCAGTATTTTATTATACATTTTGCAAAAACTCTTAGTGTTTTGAAGTAAAAAATGGTCTCATTTTTTCACTTGATTATTAGAGTTTGAACAGGTCCCCTATGTATGATATATCTTCTTCAGTTAATTGTCCAATTTTTTGACATTTATATGAGCTCTCCATTAAATTAAGATGTAAGCCTTTGCTATCATACTGCTATAAAATTTTTAGGCAATTTATTGGTATTTTTCTTAAATACAATGATGTTTACTTACTCAAAATTTTCCTTCGCTTTTTTTCCTTCCCTTTGTATTAGAATGATCTACTCCCTTCAGAGGTTGCATAATTATACAAATTGATTCTAATCTAATTTTATAGAAAGTTTAAAATATTTAACATTTGTTTCGTCTGGAACTTATTTTGGCATTGACATCAATTTGGGAAGAACTGACATTTTTACAGTACAGAGTGTTTCCATGCAGAAACATGCTCTGCTTAAAACATTTTTTAACATTTCTGTAAGCTACCTCCACCCCCTAAAAAAAATCAATAACTTTCATTCTGGAGGAGCAGAGTAATTTATTTCTGGGGACTCTTTATTGATACAGAAAAGGCATTTGTTAAAATACAGCATGCTTTCTTGATAAAAACATTCCAAAAGATAGGAATAAAAGGAAGCTTTCCCAAGATGGTAAAGCACATATGTGAAAAACCTACTGCTTGCTTTGTACTCAGTGGTGAAAGAATGAAAACATTCCAGCTGAGATTAAGAACAAGACAAGGATGCCACTGTCACCATTATTATTCAGTATTGTGCTAGAAGTTCTAGCTAGAGTAATTAGACTAGACAAATAAATAAAAGGCACCCAAATAGGAAAGGAAGAAGTAACACTTTCATGACTCCCTGATGACATGATCCTATATCTAGAAAATCCTGAAAAATCCACAAAAGAGATACTAGAATTGATAGACAAGTTCAGCAAAGTGGCAGGATACAAGATTAATACACTAAAGTCAATCAGGTTTCTACACACTACTAATGTGCAATCTGAGGAAGTCAGAAAATGAATTCCAATTATAATAGTGACTAAATCAAATATTAGAAATAAAGTCAATTAAGGAATAAAGAACCTGTATTCAGAAAACTGCAAAACATTGCTAAAAGAAACCAAAGAAGATTTAAATAAATAAAAGGGCATTCTGTGTTCATGGATTGGAAGACTAAATATCATTAAGATGTCAATTCTACCCAAACTGATTTATAGATTCAACACAATTCCAATAAAAATCCCAACAATCTTTTTTGCAGAAGTGGAAAAGCCAATTATCAAATTTACTTGGACGTTTAAGGGACCCTGAATAGCCAAAAATGTCTTTTAAAAGAAGAATGAAGTTGGAGAACTCTCACTTCCTAGCTTTAAATGATACTACTTAGCTACACAGGTAAAAAGCAACATGGTACTGGCATAAAGACAGACAGATTGACCAATGGAACTGAATCAATAATTCAGAAATTGACCCTCACATGTACATTCAAGCTATATTTGACAAGGCTGTTAAGCCCACCTGACTCGGCCACAGTAGTCTATTCAACAAATGGTGCTGGGAAAACTGGATAGTACTGTCCAAAAGAAAGAAAGAGGATCCTATCTCACACCTTATGTAAAAATTAACTCAAGATGGATCAAGGACCTAAATAAAAAGTGATAACCATAAAACTCCTTGAAGAAAATTTAGGAAAACACTTTCAAGATCTTTGGTGGGCAGTAATTCCTTAAACTTTATACCTGAAGCATAAGCACCAAAAGAAAAAATAGATAAATGGGCTCCTCCTCAAAATTAAACACTTTTGCACCTCAAAGGACTTTTTTAAAAGGGCAAAAATGCAGCCGACTCAAAGGGAGAAAATATTTGACAATCACATATCTGATAAGAGTTTAATATCCATGATATATAAGAAGATCATACAACTCAACAATAAAAAGATAAACTACCCAATTAATAATAGGCAAAAGACTTGAAAAGACAACTGTCCAAAGAAGAAACATGAATGGCAAAGAAACAAATGAAAAAATGTTCAACATCACTAGCAATTAGGGAAATGCAAATCAAAATTAGAATGAGATATCATTTCACACCTATTAGATGGGCAGCTATTAAAAAATCAGGCCACTGTAAATGTTGGAAATGATGTGGAGAGAGAGAAACAATTATTCCTTGTTGATGGGAATGTAGACTGGTACAGCCACTGTGGAGGACTGTTTGGCCATTCCTAAGGAAGCTGAATATCAACTTGCCATGGGACCTGGCAAGTCAATATACCCAGAAGAACTGAGAGCAGTGACACAAATAGACATCTGCACACTGATGTTCATAGCAGCTTTATTCATGATAGCCAAAAGTTGGAAACAACCCAGATGCCCATCAACTGACAATGGATAAATCACAAGATATACACATGGTGGACTATTATGCAGAAAAGGAAGAAATGAAGTCATGAAACATGACAACATGGATAAATCTGGAGGGCATTATGTAGAGCGAAGCAAGCCAAGCACAAAAGGATAAATACTGTATGTTTGCTCTATTATAAACTAAATATATTATGTGAAATACAAATATATTATGTTAAATATGAATATGGGTAAAGCTGATTTTTCTTTGAAGCTGAACAACTGTAGGCTAATACTACAAAAATTTTAATTTCAGGCAAAAAAACACATTGTACTAAGTCAGTGGTTATTAACACTTTTTGTTCCATGGTTCCCTTTGCCAGTCAGATAAAAACCACAGACCCCTTAATAAGTCCACACTATACAGTTTTATTTATTATTTATTATTTATTTATTATTTATTATTTAATAAATAGATCACATCCGCACCAACATGTCCCCACAAGAATGTTTTTTTGAATTTCAATTCAAGTTCATGGACCCTTTGTTAAGAACCCCTGTTCTAAGTGAAGAAGAGCAGACACAAAGTACTACATATTGTGTGCTCCCATTATATAAAAAGTAAATATAAATTAATTTATAAAGATGAAATTAGATTAGTGATTATGTGGGGCTGAGGACGGAATGCTAAGGGGTATGGAGTCTTTCTTTCTGGGGTAATGAAATGGTTCTAAAATTTTTGTGGTGATGAATGTACAACATTGTGATTATACTAAAAGTCACTGATTATACACTTTGGATAGATCATATGTTATGTGAATATATCTCAATAAAACTGCTTGACAAACAAATAATTGTGCAAGAATAGCCAAAATTAGCAGCTGTATACAGCAGGGGAAACAGAGATTGGGAGAGGTGAGGAATTTTCTTGTCTGTTTTTTGTTTATTATTATTGAAATAATGAAAATGCTCTAATAATGATTGAAGTGATGAGTGCACAACTATGTGATTGTATATTTCAGATGAATTGTATGCTTTATAACTATGTATCAATAAAATTGATTTGTTTAAAAAAAAAAGTTACCTCCCTGGCACCAAGGAATTATTACCAATCACCAACTAGCAATGCATTTAGAAAAAGACTTAGACCAAAAGGGGGACATATTAAATACAAATGAATTTTTATGGCTAAGAGATTTCAAAGTGAGTAGGGAGGTCATTCCAAAGGTTATGCTTATGCATATCTCAGGAGGTTCTCGTTGACTACCACAAGGAACATTGCCTCAAGCATGGGTGTTCCTGAGGGCTCTAGAGACATCTAGACACTACAGGAAGAGCAGACAACTCCAAGAAATTGGCACTCGTCATTGGGCCTTACCTTGTAATGTGATAACTTACCTCCCCAATGTACCAGAGCAAGACTCATTATAATTTTCCTACACATGGTTCTTCTGCCCGTTTTATTTGAACCTATAATTAGCGTTATACCCATTAAATATATGTCCCAGAAACTTAAGTCTTCCAGCTGTTCATATGTAGGTTGAGCTCTGAATCTCAGCAGAATTGTAGCCAACACCTACTCTCCAGTTCTTCAAACTCACCCAGGAGAACTAACAAAAGGATGATGACGGACAATGCCCATCCCCCAAAACAGAGAGTATCTACAACTGCAAGCAAGGAAGTTCCATCCATTCGCCCCATGGGATCTAAGCCCCATCTCAATAAGAAACAGTGGGGATCACCATACCAAAATCCTCAAGATTGAGAAACAAACAAACATTAAGGGAAATGAAAATATGGACTAAATTAGGCTTATTATTATTTTATTAATGGAACAACTTATAATATCAATAGAAATAAAAACAGTGGTCACCAGAGTTTCGGAAGGGAGGGAGAAGTTAAAATAGATGTAACATGGGGCATTTTGGGGACAATGGAATTGTACTGAATGATATTGCAGTGACAGATACAAGCCATTATACATTTTGTCAAACCTATAAAAAGTGTGAGGTGCAAAGTGCAATCCATCATGTAAACTATAGACCATGATTAGCAGCAATGCTTCAATATGTGTTCATTAATTGTAACAAACGTACCACACTAATGAAAGATGTTGTAAATGGGTGAAAGTGTGGAAAGGGAAGGGGTGAGATATATAAGAATCCCCTATATTTTGATGTATAAAGCGCCCTTAAAAATAAAGGAAAAACTACTGGAACCATTAAAAAAAGCAAACGGAAAATACAATTGTAGATTTTAAAAATAAAATCGTAGGAGTTAAAATTGGAGATAAATGGACAATCCCCAATATTTTGGCCACTATGTTTCTAGAACACTCTCTCAGCTTATTTGCTTTTAATAGAGGCAATATACCCAAGCCATCTATTAGATCTGACACTATAGGGCACCATCTTCTTGACCCCTTCACTAGTTTAGCTGGTCCTTGTTACATACTACCCAATATTTGTAGACAGAATGTTGATTGTTTTCACTTCTTTGTTCAGTCTTTCAGCAGGCTGGAAGAGGGTAAGAGAGATCAGATGAACAGCCGCTATGGTGTATTTTGTTTCTTCTCTCTTGATCTACAACTTCCTTATTACCCTGCACAGCAGAGCCCACCACTTTGTCAGAGGAATATCTGCTCCTGTACGTGAGACTATCTCAGGAATCAAATTATTATTATTTTTTTAAAGATTTATTTTTTATTTATTTCTCTCCCCTTCCCCCCCCCCCCCCCCCAGTTGTCTGCTCTCCGTGTCCATTCACTGTGTGTTCTTCCGTGATCGCTTCTATCCATGCCAGCGCCATCGGGAATCTGTGTCTCTTTTTGTTACACCATCTTGCTGTGTCAACTCTCCGTGTGTGCGATGCCACTCCTGGGCAGGCTGAACTTTCTTTTGCGCTGGGCGGCTCTCCTTAAGGAGCACACTCCTTGCATGTGCGGCTCCCCTACACGGGGAACATCCCTGCTTGACACGGCACTCTTTGCATGCATCAGCACTGTACATGGGCCAGTTCCACATGGGTCGGGAAGGCCCTGGGTTTCAACCATGGACCTCCCATGTGGTAGTCCCCTTTCAATATTTAATCTCTCTCAGTATGTTTTAATTCTTTTGTGGAAACATTAAAACTTTCATGTACTTACATCTCTATTTCTCAATCCAAGAGTTTAAATAGTAGCTCTTGACACGTGCTTTATGAAATGAGGATGTCTATAAGCTATTTTTCCTTCTATACTTACATGTGTCATTTCTCCCAACCCCACCGAGAATGGCTCCCTTGTCTGTGTGCTCATTGCATCTACTCATCAGCTTGTTGTGGCTGCTTGTTGTGTATGTTCATTATCTGCTCATCTTCTTTAGGAGGTACCAGGAAACAAACCTGAAACCTCCCATGTGGGAGGTGGGTGCCCAACTACTTGAGCCACATCTGCTGTCTTCATTGTGTCTGTTCATTGCATCTGCTCATTGTCATCAGCTCAGTGCATTAGCTTCTCTTCTTTAGGAGGCACTGGGAACTGAAACCGGGACCTCCCGTGTGGGAGGCAGGCACCAGACTGCTTGAGCCACTTCCACTCCCATATACGTGTCATTTTTGACAGCTGCAATTTACAATGCCAGTGTTGTTAAAGATGTTATACTTGATTCTACAACTCAATCAACTTTTTCATGTTTTGCCCATGGTTAATTATAAAAGTTTTTTCAACTAACAGATATTTAATTTACTCTGACTTAGAAGCTGAATTCATTTTGGCCTCTAACTAGAAATATAGAAATATGGACCATGATGCAAGGCAGCCAGTAACCCCCAGCCAGGGCCAGCTTTGCACAGGACACCACACTTCTAAGGGTCCCATGCTTGCTTTAATACTCTGCTGTCACCATCTTGCAATTCTTAATAATATTTTTAATGAGAGGTCCCACATTTTCATTTTGAACTGTTCCACCTCAACCTACACCAGAAAAGTCTTGCAGTCAGTGCATGATATGCTATTAATCTCCTGCACAAGTGGATTGGTTTTCATTAGCTACCTACTGCCAAAGAAAGGAAAAAGAGCATAGTAGCAGCTACACTTAAAATTTCACCCCCTGCCCTACAGATTCTACCTGAAAATAGAGCACACTGGGTCCTACGGTGTGAGCTGACCCCAGGGCTCAAGGTAGTCAGCCTGGCTGAATAAGTGGCCAATGTGTATGCCTGAAGAGGAATTGGTGGCAGATCCAGAACTCCTCCCATTGATTCTCCTACCCACCTTTTTGCCTTCCCTTCCCCATATTTATTAATTTAATCTGAGGTTGTTAATCTTGCTGTGTTTATTAAAAATAAAATAAAATGGATGCTTCTAAAAATATTTGTAACTATTGCATTTGATTTTAGAATTACTAGACCATGGTTATTTTGCTTTGTGTCTACATGCTTTAAACATCTACTAAATCCAGAAGGTGATAGAGCTAGATTCCTAGAAATAACTTTCCTGCTCTTCTCTTCTCCTTTTTTCCTGCACTAGCTTTGGAGGGGTTGGAAATGACAATTGGTAAGATGGAAGAGAAGCAGTAGTGCTAGTCGTGGAAAGAAACTATGCACCCCTTCCTCAACTATATGCTTCCAGTCTGAAGCAGAGAAAAGGGAAGGAACATCAACTTTAAATCAAGCTCGAACTATTAGGCAGTCCTGGACATGTAGCTTTTGAAATGAAACTGAGCTTTGGTACTAAAGAGATTGTACAACTTTTTCATACATAAACATTAACAGGAAAGACAAAACTGTCCAGGTTTCCATCCAGGAGTAGGGGGGAAACTAGACCTTCTGAATAATTTAAAGAGACTATGGAAAACAAAAATAAAATTGCTTTAGAAATACAACCCAGGGAAACGGACTTTGGCCCAGTGGTTAGGGCGTCCGTCTACCATATGGGAGGCCCGCGGTCCCATGCGCAGTGCTGATGCGCGCAAGGAGTGCCGTGCTACACAGGGGTGTCCCCCGCGTAGGGGAGCCCCACGCGCAAAGGAGTGCGCCCGTGAGGAGAGCCGCCCAGCGTGAAAGGAAAGTGCAGCCTGCCCAGGAATGGCGCCGCCCACACTTCCCGTGCCACTGACGACAACAGAAGCGGACAAAGAAACAAGACGCAGCAAATAGACACAGAGAACAGACAACCAGGGGAGGGGGGGGAATTAAATAAATAAATAAATCTTCAAAAAAAAAAAAAGAAATACAACCCATATTTCATACTCGATCTGGTTAATCATAATTATAGGTGCCTAGTGAATTTTTCAGGCAGGGTACCTTTTGTTATATTTTCTAAGAACTCAAAGCCTGAGACTATTGTTTTATTAAATAGTCTTATCTGAAATAACATTTAAAGAGTATAGAATCCTTGGGTAGCAGCATTTTCTCCACAGAATTCCGTAGGTTTGTTCCACTCTTTTCTGATACCAAATGTTTTGGAGAAATGGAAGCCCACCAAATTTTCTTCCTTTACAAGTAATTTATATTTTATTTATTTACTTACTTGTATACTTTTACTATTGTTTTTATTGCTGAAATTCACATTTTATTAAAGATATACTGAGATCTTTTTCATTAATTTTGCCAGGAGCCAAATTTACCCATTTCATCTCCAAATGAATGTATGTTTTTAAATATTGGTCATTTTCAAAAAGGAAACATTTCTTTATGTATTGAAAACTATAAAGCTTTCTTTGCTTAAAATGTTCACCACCCACCAGTTATCAAATTCTAGACATTGAAAAGAAATCCTTTCTCCCAATTCCTTTTTTTAACCTCAGTCTTAAATGGGATGAGGGAAAACATGATAAATTATTGATTCCTTTTTTTATGTGTGTGTGAGGCTTAAAACAACATTACTTACATCACATTTTCTGTGGGGCAGGAGTTCGGGAGCAGCTTAGCTGAGTGGTTCTGGCTCAAGGTCCCTCCGTGGTTGTAGTCAGGTGTCAACAGGGACTGCAGTCATCTGAAGGCTTGACTAGAGCCAGAGGATCTGCTTTCACCATGGCTTCATCACGGGGCTGTTGGCAGGAAACCTCTTCTGGACCTTGCCAGGAAATCTCAGTTTCTTGCCAAGTGAGCCTCTCCATACTCTGCTGGAGTGTCCTCTGACACAACAGCTAACCTCCCCCAGAGCAAGTGATCTGTAAACTAGGTATTTACCAGGACCCTGCATCTTAGACTTCTAGGCTGGGCGGTGGTGACGCACTAGGAGTTTTACATGCATTTTCTCACATACTATTAACAGTGAGCATTATTTAGAAGCATCTCTTATTCAAAGGTTAGATCTCTTATATCTTACTCAGCGCTTTCTCGTTTTCTGTGTATTCTGGGATTGTTTCCTAAATCTGTGTCTTCATCACAGATGCAATTTTGTGCAACGTCAAGTTTGTTATTAACTGTCACCAAAGCATATTTTCAGTTGACTGCCTTGTTCTGGTTTCCATTTTGCCCTTTCATTCTACAATCTATGACAGATATATTTCCTTCCAATTTTGTGCAAAAAAACCTTATCCTTTAAGTTTATGCCGCCTAACAGAACCACCTTCTATCTCTCCTTCTCTACAATCTCACAAACTCTGCATCACTCTCTGCTTTTCACCCAACACATAAGCATCTGGTTCAGTGTTTCATGTATATTCGTGCTGGCAGCATGCTGCAATGCATTTGTGGATGACTCATCCAACACTTCTCTGCCAAATCTAATACCATAGATGATACACTTCTTGAAATTTCTTTTTTTTTTTTTTTTTCATCTTTGCTGGGAGTGCTTTCTTCTCCCTCTCTGGCAACTCTTTCATGGTTTTCTCTATGATTCTCCTCTTCTTCTCATCCCCTAAATTGTGATGCTTCACCTTGGATATCAACTTTTGCTCCATGCAGTTTTATTGTACATATCTCCCTTGAGCAATATAATTATTCTTTTGGTTTCATCAATGACATCTCAAAATTATATGACCAACCATAGATCTGAAAATGTAATTGTGTCTAGAATATATTAAAAACAGTTACAACTCAACAATAAAAAGACAAATAACCCAACTTAAAAATGGGTAAAAGACCTGAGTAGACATTTCTATAACTTAGATATAAAAATGGCCAGCAAGCACATGAAAACATTCTCAGCATCATTAGCCATTAGGAAATGCAAATCAAAACCACAATGAGATACCACTTTACACACACTAGGATGGCTATAATCAAAAAAGGCAGGTAATAACAGGTGTTGGTGAGGATATGGAGAAATTGTAACTCTTATACTCCCCTGTTGGGAATGTAAAATGGTGCAGCCACTTTGAAAAACAGTCTGTCAGTTCCTCAAAAAGTTGAGCATAGAGGTAGCATACGATCCAGCATTTCCTTTCCGAGGAATATATTCAAGATAAACATGTTTGTATGTTAATGTTCATAGCAAAATTTTTCATAATATCCCAAAAGTGTAAAAATATCCATCAACTGATGACCAGATAAACAAAATTTGGTATATCCATACAATGGAATATTATTCAGCAACAAAAAGGACTGAAGTACTGATACATGCTACATCATGGACAAACCTTGAAAATGTTATACTAAGTGATGATGATGTGTGATTCCATTCTTACAAAATGTCCAGAATAGGCAAATTCATAGAGATACAAAAGAGATTAATGGTTGCCTAAGGATGGGGGGCAGTATTTGGGGGAAAATGGAGACTGAAAATTCTTTTTCACTCGTCCTTATGCCTCATTGCTCTACTTTTCTCTACAATCACCAACTCCTGTCCCTCTTACTTCCCACCCTATTAGCATGCTGAATTTGTACATTGGCCTTTCCTATAGGAGCTCATCTTCCATAATTCTGACAGTAATGTATTTTAAGTGTGTATAGACCATATTTTCTATATGATACACTCTAGGCATTTTAGAGACACAAATTTCTCTAAAATCTGGCTTTTACATCTCAGGCATTCCTCCTTCTGATTCCTTATATCACACATTGTGCTTTAATTACTGAACATCCTGTAGTTCTGTACAAACACCTGTGTGCCTTTCCTTATGTTGTTTCTTTGACCTGTAATGACTTTAATTTCTTCTTTGACTAACTTAACACATCCTTCAAGACTTAGAACCAAGTCTTCCAGAAAACCTTCCTTTCCCTCCAGGTTGTACTTGGTGTCCCTCCACTGTAAGAATTTCATTATTGTATTCTAATGAATGACAGAGTTAGGTGTCTTTTTGCTCACTCTAATATCTTTCAGAACAGATGACATTACTAGTTGTCTTTGTGTCCCTAGTGCATGGCACATTCATTCATTCAGCAAATATTTATTGAGCACCTACCCATTATGTATCAGCTACTGCTTTAGGCTCTGGAAATACCAAGGTGAATAAGACAGACGTCTCCATCTTCATGGAGTTTACAGGTTAGTGAAGAAAACAAACCAAAAAGTTAACTCATGCAAATAGGATAAAATTACAGATAGTGATATGTTACAAAGAAAAATGAAGTTGGGTACGATGATGGAGAATGATGAGGAAGGAAGATGAGCTGTCCAGGAAAACCTCTCTGAGGGCGTGACATTTGTGCATTAAGGAAGTAAGCTGCCTGAAGATTGTGGGGGAAGGTTTTTCTGGCAAAGGAAGCAGCAAGAGCAAAGTTGCTGAGAAAAGAGCAAGCCTGATGTGTTCAGAAAACAGAAAGAAGGAAAATATCAAAAGAGGTGATAGAGAGAACGGTAATAAATAGCATTCATGAGGCATGCAAGGACCAGAGAGTGCCAGGCTCCCATTTAGACTCTACTCTAAATGTGAGGGGAAGCGTTGGAGAGTGAAATGACCTGATTTACCTTTCTCAAAGATCACTTTGGCTGGCTATGTAAAAGGTGGGCTATATAAAAGGAAAGCATGAATGCAGGAAGACCATCAGAAGTCTACTGTTGTAGTCCAGGAGGAAATAACGCAGCTTGGATTAGGATGGTAATAACATAAGTGGCTTGAAATGGTCAGACTGGAGATGTATTTTAATGGCATTAACAGGTCTTGCTGTAATGAGGTGTGAAGTATGAGGGGATGTGAGGGATCAAAGATGCCTTCTAGGTTTTTGGCTTGAGCAACTGGAAAAGTAAAATTGTCATTTATTGGGATGGGTAAGGTGATGGGTGGAGGCAGGGACAGGAAACACAGGCTCTGTCTGGACATGTTAAGTTTGAGATGCTTATTAAACATCCAGTGGAGATGAGTTTCATGTAATTGGATAGATGAGTGTGGAGTTCAGGGGAGAAGGTCAGGCTAGGGATACAAATCCAAGAATGAACATCATTTGATGATATTTGAAGCCATGGGACAGAATGGGATCACCCAGATTTGAGTGTAGATGGGTAAGGGGAAGTCTTTGAATGAACCCTAGGGCGTGCAAATGTCTAAACGTGAAAAAGAGAAACAGAATCCAGTCAGGAGACTGAAGAAAGACCTGTAAAGAAGTGAAAAAACAACTTGGCACTATAGATGCTTATTGAACTGAACTATATCTCATGTTGTCTGTTCACCTAATAAGTTTCTCCTTCTTTACCAGCTACCTATATTTTTTAAACATTGAAAATAGGAAGCAAATACCATAAACCATATCCCTCTGTTTCCTGAAGCAAATCCTTGTCATATCAAAGCTTCTCTGCCAACTCCTTAGAATATTGCTTCCCATCCCTTGGCTATGGACTTTTTTCATAGAACCCACATTTATTTATTCTTTTACTTTTAATGTACTAAGCCCTAAAGAAAACATTCTAGACCTGGTAGTTGAGAATAATGAAGATACATGCACTGAGCTTAGTTGCATTGTATTGATTTTATTTTTTGTCTTTTTAATTCCAGCCAAAAATTTTGATTAAAATTTAACAAAATAACCACAGATAAGACTGCATCATTCAGACTTTGGAAACTACACAATTATCATATCATTTTGCCCCAGTCTTGTTGGGCTCTTAGAGTCAGACCATACCTTACATTGACATATTTACTGAAGGAAATGAATGGCACTGCTGTTATTCAACCAAAGAAGAGATAAATTCTGAGGAAGGTGTTTTTAGTTTTGTTTTTTTTAAAGATTTATTTATTTATTTATTTCTCTCCCCTTCCCCCCTCCACCCCGGTTGTCTCTGTGTCTATTTGCTGCACCTTCTTTGTCCACTTCTGTTGTTGTGAGTGGCATGAGAATCTGTGTTTCTTTTTTTTGTTGCATCATCTTGCTGTGTCAACTCTCCGTGTGCACAGCACCATTCCTGGGCAGGCTGCACTTTCTTTCGTGCTGGGTGGCTCAACTTATGGGGCACACTCCTTGTGCGTGGGGCTCCCCTACGTGGGGACACCCCTGCGTGGCAGGGTACTCCTTGCACACATCAGCACTGCGCATGGGCCAGCTGCACACGGGTCAAGGAGGCCCAGGATTTGAACCACGAACCTCCCATGTGGTAGATGGATGCCCTAACCACTGGGCCAAATCCGCCACCAGGAAGGTGATTTTTGTTGTTGTTTTGTTTTTGTAATAGCTATAAATTTGCAGATCGTGTAAAAGAACACAGTCCTCTATCTGGGCCTAAAATTCAGTTTGTTCTGGACTGAGCAAGGGGAGGCCTGGATCAGTCCCAAAGGTAGAGGTGAGTGGCCCTCACCACCTAGAGGCAGGATGGGGATGTGGCAGGGAAATGGAAGGGTAGGAAGGAGGTGACCCCACTCCAGAGGCAGAATGTTATGAGGGAAGGGGTTAGTAGTGAGTAGGATATTACGTTAGCAGAAACTAATTGCATGAGAAGGAATTAGTTAGGCAACAATGGCCACTGTATTTTTGATGGTCTCCAAATTGGACTTCTTTTTACCAGCTTTGTAACTGAGAGTTCTGCAAAACGGGGAGTGACCAAGCATCTCAGAACACAGTATCTTCTCTACTATCTGAAATGTGGCATTCTGGGAGTTACATTCTCAATGTAAATAGAGTGAGTTAAAAAACAGCAATTCAAGTAACCAAGCAGGAGGCCCACATTGAAGAGGGAAAGAAATGATGCTAAGACAGACTGGCAGACCTGGATGAAAAGAAAAGCAAGGAGCTGGAGTCACTCTGAAGCTGAAAGATTAGTAAGGTATAACTGAGGGAATGATGGTTGAAAGGACAGGAAGTAAAATATTGGAGCAGTATAAAGATCCAGGATGTGATCACTTGGGTTGGTGGCTGACCAAAGCACATGACGAAGGCTGTTTGAGTTGAGGTCAAGGAGCTGTGTGGGTGAGGTTTGGATTAGTAATCTGTGTCAGAATTGAAATCTACCCTGGGGAGTGACAGAGCTAGGGAAAGAGACCATAGGAGCCCGATGACAAAGTCCTCAGAAGGAAATGGTTATCATTACAGTAAATGACAATGCTTAAGATGTGTAAAGAGTTTCTATTACTACCATAATAAATCTGCATGAATTTAGTGGCTTAAAAAAACATTTTTGTTGTGGGCCAGGAGTCTGACATGGATTTTGATAAGCTAAAGACCAGGTATCAGCAAAACTGTTCCTTTCTGGAAACTAGAGGAGAATCCATCGCCTTGCCTTTTCCAGCTTCCAGAAGCCACCATTTCTCTTTGCTGATGGTACCCTTCTTCCATCTTCAAAGCTAGCAAGAGTGTGTAGAATCTTTTTCACATCAAATCTCTCTGACCTTCTTCCCTGGCCACACTTCCCTCTGACATAGCCAAGAAAGGTTCTCCAATTGTAAGGACCTATGTGATTAGATTGGGCACACCCAGATAATCCAGGACATCTAAGGTAGGTCCAAAACTTAATTATATCTGTAAAGTCCCTTTTGCTATGGAAGGTAACATTTTCATAGGTTCTAGGGATTAGGACATGGACAACTTTAGAAGCCATTATTCTGCCTACTTCAGAATTTGCCTTTAGATGGGAAACTGGAGAGCATATTGATGTACACAGGGATAAATTCAGTTCTGACCCTCACCAAATGAGAGTACCTTCTACCTATAGGCCCCAATTCCATTCTTCTAATACAGCATTTCCCAAAATCTGGTCTGTGGCATATTACTACTACAAGATGCTTTAAAAATAAAGGCTCTGTGGTTAAATCACTTTTAAGAAACTGTATACTTTGTATATTTATGAATTGTATTAACATATGAAAGATCTGAAAAATCCTGGAATAGTAAGTCTGTCTAATTTAACATGGGTTATCTGGGACTTATTTGACCGTAGAACTCATCTTTTTGAAACACCTATTAGCCCCAGCTTCAGTATTTCTTATAATGGACTTTGGAAAATGTTTTTCCAGGCAATACAAAAATGTCTACATAGGTCCAGGTATGAGGGAAAAGAGCCAACTTGGATTACTATTAATATCCCCATTTAATAAAAGAGGATGGAGATACAAAGAAGTTTGAGTTCCTTAGAGCCAACTGGGATTACTATTAATATCCCTATTTAATAAAAGAGGATGGAGATTCAAAGAAGTTAAAGCTTGTGCTCACTAGCATAAGTAGTGAATAGAATAGTCAAGATTTAAACCTAATCCAGACTGATGTTCTTAATCACCAGACTTGAGCTCATCTTTTCATACCAAATAAAAAATGCCCACTGGCCAGATTTTGTGCCAAATGCTACCCCTGATCTAATTGCCTGTGATGGGAGAAGGATCATGAATTACCGAACACACTAACTAAAGCTTTTTCTTTAGCAGAAGTTGTGAACAAGACAGTTTTAGAAAGAGCTGAAGGAGTGGCAGGGAGATATTAATTGACATGTCCAGTTAACTGTTAATTGTCTGCAGTGGAGACAAGAGTCACAGAATAAGACCACTGGAAATTCTCAGGGCAGACTCCAGGCTAACTTCATTACTGGCAAAATTCCAAGAAGGAAGGGGAGACAGCATCACCTAGTGGGAAAAGCAAGTGCTCTGCATTGAAGGAGATCTGCAAAACCTGGATTCATAATTAATCAACTTGATGAAAGCTCAGTGTTTCAATCTTCAAGTGGTAACAGTATTAACCTCACAGTGAGGATTACATGAGAGTATATATAAAGTGCCAGGCATGCAATAGTTGTGATTATTATTAATTCTTAAGTCCAAGCAGATCTTTTTCCAGGCTCTTATCCAGTCTCTTTCTCCTTGCCCTCAGTTTAATTCAACTTTGCAGAAAGAGAACATAGTTACCGCCTTCACCACCCAGTTCTTTCGTTGGCATGCCCCTCTTAATAGTTTCTGTCCAACTTCTAAGGCTTCAGGTAAATAAAGGCAAAGGATGACTGGGGATTTTCTTTCAGTGGGCTCCCTCGCTGGGCCTCCCCAGCAGTACTGAGCCCATCAGTGGCTCTCAATGAGGTTGGCTATTACCTCTTCTGACTGCTAGGGTGATGCTTTGCCTCAAAAAAGAGGGGTCCATTCTCATTCTGCCCCCATTAGCTTTCTAATGAGTAGAAACTTCTTCAAGAAGCTGGCATATACTTGTTTCTTAGCCTCCAGTTCTGATGCTATTTCTATTTCCCCTATTTTTAAAATTATCTTAATGGGAAACTGAGAGGGGAGCCTCAGGCTTGTTTGATTTAACCATCTTGCCTCCAAATCTGGGCCCCTGATTCTCATTCTAAAATTGTTTAGATTATCTTCCATAAATTACTACTTATGGGGATTACAAGGAAAAGTTGCATTTCTGTTTATAAATCTGATATCTTTTGCTAAATGATGTTTAAAATGTTCAGGGGATAATAAGATCCAGGTTCCTCTAAGTAAGAAATAAATTAGAGAAGTGCTGATAGAAAAAAATAATAATAAAGTTGTAGAGGCCTAAAGAAATTTCATCCTTCAATTTCTAGTTTCAGAAAGTTTCAGTTACAAAACAAAGTTAGCACACCTAGGCTGAAATCTCAGAACATAAGTCAAATATGGCTTTTGATAAGAGAAACTAAAACAGAAAAAGCCAGTTGGAGAAGGAAATCTATAATGCTAACAGAGGGGAAAGATTTCGCATGTTCCTTCTGAAAACGCACTTGAGCGTAGTTTTGGGCAGCAGTAAGCAACCCAGTTTTGAGAACCGGACTACCCCAGATAGTCTCATAGGTAAAACCCCAAACAGTTAGTGTTTGGATTTTCAAAAATTACTAACAGCTAAGTATAGTGACAAGCATACTTAACGTGCACTTACTTATTATTTTAAACCTTGCTATTCCACATGGTTGGAGGCAGCAACTAGAAATTCATCAAAGTGTTGCTTTTAATTAAGGAGATTCATTTTAAGGAAAATTAATTAATGGATTTTTAATGTTTCTTTTTCAATCACTTATCTGTGCCTTAGGTGGAGCAAATTCAGCAAATACAATAAAAGCTTTATACTAAGAAGGAAAGAATAAGAGTCTGGGTGGAAGTGTCTGCCCTGCAACTGCAAACCTCCTAAATTATAAGGAATGGCAGCCTGGGGATAAATGACTACCTTGGTGGGATTTATTTTGGAATAAGCATTGACAATTTCACACATCTTTTAATCAAACACCATTCTAATGTACCTAGCTGCCTTCTTATATATATATATATTTATTCATATATACATGTATATAATATATATACATATATAATATATTTAAAATTATATGTATATATATAATTTTTAAAACCTTTACAGTAGTGGATTATTTCTAAGCTAATTGAATTCTGATACAGTACTTCTCTTTTAAACTTCTCTTTTGTGTCATCTTAGCACAAACTTTTCTTCCAATTTTTTAACTAGTTAAATGTCCCAGGAGGAAAAGTGGTATAAACCAAACTCTAGCAAGGTTTAGTGGCACCATCATGGACCCAAACCAAATAGAATTGGCCCTGTTTGAATCCTACCAGCTGTATGGACTGGGGACTTATTTAATGTCTCTGAATTTCTGACTCCTCATCTATAAAATGAGGAGAACAATAGGCACCTCACATGGTTGTTGCAAGGGTTAAATGGGACATTTTATTTTAAAGTAGCCGACATATCACAGATGCTTAATGTATGTTATTTTCCTTTCCATTTTCCCCTTCGTATTTATATATACCAGGAACATCAAGTTCCTTTATATCTAAAGCTGATGCTGTTAACTTTATTAAGCTCGATTTTCCATTAAGCATTTATCCTTATTCATTAGGTAGGAGGACTGACGCACAAAGATATTAAATTATTTACTCAAGTTTAATGAATGAAATTGAAAACCTTTTTCCTCTGCTTAACATGAATGTGCCCTTTTCAGTATGCAGAGCTTTGTTGCATTTATTCAGACGCTATCGCTAAGTGCTTAGTTTGGAACACAGGATTAATGAGCCCGGAGACACAGTGTTCATCACCATGGCAACCAAACTAGCTTTGCCCTGTTCCAAGCTCAAAGAATGGATGCAGGGATGCTTAACTCTGGCCTGCAGCATAAGCTGGGTGTTCTTTTTCATATATCAAGCTCCCCATTGCCTCTTCCAATTACTCCCTGACTCTCTTAAAAAAAAAAAAAAGATAAAAAGAACATCACTTCTCCCTTGGGGTCCTGCTTTTTTAGCTATCCCAGCTCTCCTCCCTCCTTAATGCATTCATTCCCCCATTAGTTTTGAATATTTTGGCATCTGACTCATGTCGTTCCTCTCCATACAAATTCCTGCCTTCATTCTGAGTAACTTTAACAGCCACACGGACGACCCACTCAATGTCTCTGGATATCATTTTTTCCAATGACTTTCTCCTCCCTCTGACTTGGTGATTCCCACCCATAGTCATACTGTGGACTGAGTTACCTGACATTTATCAATTTCCCAAAATCACTAATTCACATACATCTTATTCTCTAACAATAGCCTGCTGCCTTTCTATTTTACTGGTTCAACTTCCCTAAAACCGTTCTTGGAACACATTAAAACCCCTCTGTGCTCTTTTGTCCATAAAGTTTTCCTTCCGTTACTCTCCTCCTATCATCTTAGATTTTTCTATTCCATCATTTCAACAACTTTGTGGCCAAAATCTGAAACCCCCTCCATCTCTTCACAGCACCCACCTGGTGCTATGAGTGAAACTAGAGTGGAGTGAACTCAATTACCTGCTATCTCAGGGCCCATACAAGCAGGTGAGTACTGTGTAGTGAAACCACTATAGGGAAGTCTGGTACCATGATAAAGTCAAACATGAAAACTCCAGTGGGCTTCCAGACTGCTCAACAACCCAGTGGTTCTCAGATTACCTGATTCTACCACTCTCCGCAATAATTATATCAAACCTTTCACACCTCTTCAAACATCTAGCCCTTCTCTCCTCACTCTCAAAAGATCACCTCACCTCTTACTTTACATAGAAACCACCGTTCAGATGGAAACTTCCTTAAAACCTTACCACCATACACATCAAGCCCCTCCTTCTGTTTTTGCCTCTATTATAGAACATGTTTTCTCTCTCTAGAATCAGTTCCTCCACATGGGCTCCAGATCTCATTTCAGAGCCTTCTCAGAATCCTCACACTAGCCATTATCCCTACCTCATCTGTCTTCAGTCTCTGCCTTGTTAATGGATCTGGTCATCTGTTTTTAAAATGCTCAGGTTTCTGTCATCTAAAAAATTCTCAAACCCTCTGCATGAACCTTATTGCCTCCTCATCACCAATACTCCTTAAAAGGCTTGTTCATGCTTACTGCCCCCACCACTTTAGTTATCAATCCATTTTGGCTTCTACATCCATCACTCAGCTAATTGTTACAACTCCAATTCCTTCCAAGTCACTAAATCCAATGGAAACTTTTAACCCTCAATTTACTTGATGTCTCAATAGTATTTGACATGTTTGATTCCTCTCTCCTTCCTGACATACTCTCTTTCAATGGGAAAAGAAGAAACCTGTGCAACAGACCATGAACCAAGAGTCATTCTGCCCATAATGGTAATGGAATTAATCTAGTTCAAACACATTCTCTTGCCTGGTCATAGTACTTGTTATTAATTGACTATTCAATAACTATTCTACAATCCATAACCAATATATGAAATGCACTGGGCCATACTGAATAAACCAGGCTTTTCTCTTATGAAATATAGGGTTTAGTGAAGAAGGCAGCCACTAATCAAAGGATTAAACAAATAAAATATGTGTCATGAAATTACAGTATGCTATGGAAATAAGGAATATAATATAGGAGTCTGAATTTAAGGGAATTAGGGAATAATTATCTTCATAAGTGAAGCCTGAACTAAGGCCTTATTTAGGAGTTAGCTCAGCAAAGATGAGAGGGCAAAACCTTCAAGAGAGCATATACACAACAAAATATACAAAGACAGGATTTCCAGGTTAAGATGGTAAATTGAAGATATGCATCTACTTTTACTCTCTCTTGAGCCCTACTTGAAGGACAGTAAAATTATTTTTAGAAGGCATAAATCCACAAGAACAAGGAATATAACAGAAGAGGCACCTACAATACAATTTGAAAAGGTATGCTTGAGAGGGAAATGGTTCAACATATCCAAGGAAACTCAATCTTAAGCTAGCAGTAGGGAAAACCAAGAACTAATGCAGTTATCATTACAGAATTCCAAAAAGGCTCAGGAATTGGCAACACTAAATACCTATAAATGGAGATAAGAAAAAGGGCAGGATGAAATAAAGAGAATTAATTTAAAGTCTGTTAAAAAGCAGTCATGGGGAGCAGATGTGGCTCAAGCAGTTGAGCGCCTACCTCCCACATGGGAGGTCCCAGGTTTGGTTCCAGTGCCTCCTAAAGAAAACAAGCAGACAGCAAGCGAAAACAATGAGCAGAGTAATTCATTTTAATAAGATATAAAGAAGTCTCAAATAGGAATTTGATTATCTGAAAGAATTATGGCCTAAATGGAAATTAAATAACTAAACCAATAATTAATTTCATTCTTAGAGATTATTGTATCCAATAGTTAGAGCTGTAATATAAAAATTAGAATTATGTTATCATTAATTTTTATTATATTTGAATTATTTTTTACATTTATGAATGTCTGTTGCTATACTATTTATTTTTTTATAATTGATTATATTATATCTAACTTGACTTGGACTCTTGTTTAAAATTTGTAATATCTTTCTATCGATTTTTCTATTTACTTTACCATTTTACAATGAAAGACTTTTTAACAGCTAAAAATAAAAAGCCATTGATTATATACTTTGGATAGAGCACATGGCATGTAAATATATCTCAATTACACTGCTTAATAAGCAAATAAACAATTGTACAAGAATAGCCAGAAATAGCAGAGAGATTGAAAGGTGAGGAGTTTTCTTGTTTGTCTATTTTTTGTTTATTATTATTATTGAAATAATGAAAATGCTTTAATAATGAAGTGATAACACACAACTATGTGATTATACCATACATCATTGACTATACACTTTGGATAAACTGTATGCTTTATTAATATGTATGAATAAATTGATTTGTTTAAAACAACAACAACAATCAGACAAGAAAAAAACAACAAGCAGACAATGAGCAAAAATAAGCAACAGGGAACAGATGTGACTCAAGCAGTTGAACACCTACCTCCCATATGGGAAGTCCTGGGTTTGGTTCGCAGGGCTTCTTTAAAAAACAGACAGACAGACAACAAACAGACAAGAAGCAACCTTCCCCCCAAAAGAAACAAGACAACCAGCAAATAATGAGCAAAAACAATGTGCATAATGAGCACAAACAAGCAAACCAATGAGGGAGCCATGGGGGCAGGATAGGCAGTCATAATCCAAGGTCTGTCCTCCCCTGCATTTCACAAGAAAACTTCCCCTCTGCCTTCCTGGCAAAGACTAAGACGAGTGCTCTGTAGTGTGTGAAACAGAGGGTCTCTATACTTAGGAATACTAGGCACAGTTGAGAAAGTGGGTACTAGAAGGATTAAGTGAACATTTGCATCCTGCATACCCAGTTCTCTTTTACAACTTGGCAATCAAGCTTCAACCCAACAGGAAAAAGTGAGGCAGCTTTTTCTTTAGAGAATATGACCCACCTAAAAATAAAGATCTAAAGATAATATGCCAGAAATTCCTCAAGAAAAATGTCTAGCCAGATCTCCATTCAGTGAAGATCAGAGTCAAGAAGCTTCCCTAGCCCAAACCCCCATACAGTAAAATCCAAATAAGATTTTAATCACTTATTCTTAATGTAGGCAGCCATTCGAGAAAAAACTAAGGAAAGTCTCTAATATGATAGATTCAAACAATGTGAAGAAGACAATCTGGAGTAAATCTCCTAGAAGGTAGAGCATAAACATGAACTATATAACAGGAGCGACATTATAAGAAATTAGAGATCCAGTCCAAGAGGCACACTTCCAAAAAATAGCACTTCAGGAAAGAGAGGATACAAAACAGAAGAAAAGAACTCATGAAGGAAATAATTCAGGAACATTTCTTAGAATTGATGGGCATGTATTTGGGGGTTGAAATGTACAGTATAGTAGATGAAAATAAATCCACCAGGCTAATCGTAATGAAATTTCAGGATACCAAAGACAAAGAGAAAATTCTTAAACCCCCAGAGAAGAAAATAATAGGACACACATTATAGATGAAGAAATAAAATGGCTTCAGATTCTTCAGCAGCAATACTGGAATCTAGAAGGCAATGGAGCAATGCCTTCAGCTTTCTAAAGGAAAATGTTTGTCAACCTCGAATTCTATACCAAGTCAAAATAGAATAAATGCACTTGAGGCATTTGTGGCTCAATACATTCTTTTTTTAGGAATCTATTAAAGGATATATGCAACCCAAACAGACAATCAACAAAGGAACAGGAAGACCCAGGATACAGAAGACAGGAAACCTAACACAGGGGGAAGGCAAAGGAGCTCCAGGATGAGGAGAAATGGAGACTCTGGGATGACAATGATATACCAGATGCATGCTAAGCTAGGCTTATTTGGAGCAGGTTGGAGGCTCCAGAAGGGAATTTTTCAAGAAGATGAAATTCAAAGAACGACCATTGTGTTTAAATATTTTGAGAAAAGTTTAAAGCAATTGGTAAATGTTTGGGGTTAAAATTGTGATGAGTACTTAGAAAACTAAGAAAGAGAATAAAACAAAACAATGGACCCCAAGAAAAGCAAATCACCGTACAAAAAGGAAATTTGCAGTTAAAAAAGGAAAGGGGCTGTGTGTGTGTGCGTGCGTGTGTGTGTGTGTGTAGGGAAGTAAATGAGAGGGAAAAGCACTAATGTTCCTTATGGCAAATCAATAGATTATCATGAACTGCTTATCTTGCTACTCTTGTTTTCAATTTTACACATAAATAAATGATTTTTTCTTAGCACTACAGAGGTAAATACTAAACTAATCAACTAAAAGGAGGGAAAGAGATTGTTTCTGAGGAAGAAGTAATTGAGAACTAAGTTTTTCATAATAAACCTTGGTATGTATCTTTTTAATGTCCTTTATAATAAATTTTTATATTACTACCACCACTTTTAATAAATATATTTTTAGGTGCATTAAATTTCTTGTGATATTAGAAATACATCTTTTCTTAAATCACAATTTCAAACTATTTGTTTCTGGTATACAGAAATACAATTGATTTTTGTATATTGATCTTAAATGCAGTACCTCTGCTGAATTCAATTACTAATTCTATTTGACCATGGATTTTCTTGGGTTTTCTATGTAAACAACATATTGTGTGAAATAATGTCCACTTTTCCTCCTTCTTTTCTAATCCTCATACATTGCATTTCTTTTTCTTTTCTCTGTGCTGGTGAGGACCTCTAGGAAGAGGCTGAAGAGAAGTGGTGAGGGCAGCACACTTGCTTCATTCTGATTCTAAAGAGGATGCTTCTAAAATTTCACCATTAAAGAGACCATAGCTCTATAAAGCACTGCTTAAGGCAGCGTTTGCCAGTGTGGTATGATTTCATGTGGGGCATTCTTTACGAGGTGGGGACACCTGCTGCCTGACCTCGTGTGAGATGTAACCTGAAAACTAATTTCATATTCACCCACTTAGAGCAGAATGACTGGAGACAAAGCTCCTCAGGACAAACAGCCACCAGAGAGTCATTTTTGCCATCAGAGAGGAGAGGGTCTCTGGGCAAAGCAAGGTCAGTATTCCATTGCCCACTATTTACAGTTACTCTTACCTTCTATTTATGACAAAGGATTTTGGTTTGCAATCTTTAATTTAATAAGTGAAGTCAATTTGAAGAAAATGTTAAGTTAATATGGTACAGGCGGTATCTACAGTAGAGCAAACGTGGCAAAAATCCCCACGGTAGTTTACAAATGATTAAATGCATAAAATTCACACTATTGCTGTGTATAATGTAAGTAGATGGAAAGATGGAAGGCGGCAGACTGCATGGTGAGAGGGCTGTCTGTCAAGCAGGTATATCTATTTCCTTGAACAAAATGAAGGCCAATGACATCTTGCCTTACTGTGTTCTGCTTCACTGAACAGGGCATTTCCTAACATGCAGGTGACTTGTGTCATTGTCACCCCAAGTAGCAGGGGACAGTCCTTTAAAGGTATGGTCTCCTTTACATTGCCCTCACGCTACATTCTGCTAGGAAACATTTGAATTTTTATGGTTTTCTTGCAGGAAGAAATTTTTCTCCTACTATCAGGATTTGCTTCATGCAGAGTAAAGCAAGCAACTTCCATTTTCCTCTTACAAAAGGGAAGAGGTAGAAATAATATGCTGCTTTTCAGTCAGCTAAACCTGACCTGACTCTCTCTATTCGTAGGTAAATGCAGGATTCACAGAGAGGACATTTTCACTGAGGTAAATAAGCCCTCTCAACTGATGAACACTATTATACTAATACCAAAGGAAACAAAGGCCAGATGATGGGGGGTATTAAGTAGAAAGGCAAACAGAAAAATAGCAGACAAAATCCAGCATGGGGACAAAGCAGGCTCTGTAACACTGAAAAAATTGGGGAAAATCCTTTAGGAGAAAATTGCATGCAATTTTTTAGCCTCAATTAGCCTTTTCCACAAAGAGCACTTTTCCACAAAGAGCCCATTAAATAGCAAACGGAATTACATCGGTTTTCAGTTGCCATGGCATTGGTGTTTCCTTTAATGGACTTCTCTGATCCTGAGTTTAATGTTAGCCTGACTTATTTTCCTGGTCTGCAGGCTGTCTCAGTTCCCTCTGTCCAGCCATGGAGTGATATATTTGACTTCTTCCCTAAGTGCCTACGACATAATCCAAAGGAGAGAAAATCCAGCCTTCAACTATTCGCTAGAGACTGAAAGGGTAAAACAGACCAACAACAGCACTTTATTAACCATGAACATAATAGTTTTCACTTATTAGATGGCAGTGGGTCCCATCCATGCACTTGCAGGTCCTGGAGCCATTCCGAGATCATTCAGTAACCGTTTATTGAGCACTTCCTATGTGACAAGCACAGTCTACAGGCTGAGAATATAAAAATGTGAAAGAAAGGATGCAAAATGTTCACAGTTTTCTTGAGTTTCCAGATTAGAATATCTACTTTCAAATACCTCATCCCTCCCTCTATTTCTCCATCCATAAAATGGGTAAAATTTCCCTTAATATTTTGATTCACAGTTTTATTTGTTTTGTTTTAAACAGACTGGACAGTTATCACACTTAAAAAGAAAAAACATTTATTTTCTTAGGAGTAAAGATTAAAATGAATAGATTTGCTTTTCTGAAATTTCTTAGTTACAGATAAATAATAGTGATGATATCCAGTTTAACTCTGATAATTTGGATATTATTTTCTAATAGTACACAAATTTGTGTTTTTTCAGTTTTCCAGTGAAATAAATGACTCTCAGAGGGCAAAAGAAGTCATTTTTTTAAGGTTCCCAATACATTAAAAAATGAAAAAAGGCCAATACATAGTTTTTTATGTGATGGTATATTTTTAATATTTTACTTAATCAAACCTTCTAATGAAAATATAAAGTAAAATATACTAGACCTGTACTATTCTGAAGATTCTTAAAGAATTAATAGAAATTGTCTTAATTTTTAGGGTACTTCAGATCATGTGATCAAGCACAAGTCTAAAGGTACATGAAAAAATGTTGCCTTCTTGCATTCTCATCAGCTATCTCTTTGACTCTGTGTTTAACCTTGCTTAGAGAAAAATCTCTAAAGTTCAAATTTGAGGCTATTAATAAGTGAGAGCCCTGGCCCAAAAGATCCTGCTGCCTGGGATTAATCCTTACAGATAGAATTTCTGAGTTAACAGAGGTTTTAAGCTTTTGATATGTGTGGTCAAATTGCCCTCTAGGTTATACCCCTTTACACATCATTAAAAATATGCGAGAACAACTGCCTGTGTTTGTCAGCATATGTATTATCATCTTTTGTGTCCTTGCTAAAGTAATAAACAACAAAAACATTTAATTGTTATTTTAATTGGGATTATGCTTATTTGTCATTTATATATTTTTTTCCTGTCCATCATTTTTGTGGAGTGGGGTGAGGTGGGTTAAGTATATTTTACTTTTTTATTTTATTTTATTTTATTTTTGGAGGTACCTGGGATTAAACCCCACTTCATATACCTATTCACCCAGGAGAACTAACAAAAGGATAATGATGATGGACAATGTCCATCCCAAAAAACAGAGAGTATCTATAACTGCAAGCAAAATAGTTCCATCCATCTGCCCCATGTGTTCTAAGCCCCCTCTCAATCAGAAATAATATTGACATCACCATCCCAAAATCCTCAGGTTTGAGAAATGAACAAACATAAGGGGTGAATGCAACTATAGACCAAAGTAGGTTTATCATTCTAATAATAGAAGAACTTGTAACACCGACATAAAGACAGTGGTCATTAAATGTTCTGAGGGGAGGGAAAGGGAAGAATAGGTTTAACATGGGGCATTTTGGGAATATTGGAATTGTTCTGCATGATATTGCAATGATAAATACAGGCCTTTATACATTTTGTCAAAACGTAAAAAATTATGTGATGCAAAGTGTAAACCATAATGTAAATTATAGACAATAGTAGCAATGATTCATTATTTGTTTATCAATTGTAAAAAATGTACTACACTGATGAAAGATGTTGTACTTGGGGAAAGTGTGATAGGGGGAGGAGGTCAGGTATATGGGAATTCCCTATATTTTCTATGTAACTTTACATCATCTAAAACTTCATTAGAAATGAAAGAAAAAAAAACTGATCTAGGGGGATTCACACTGCCTGATTTCAAGGTTTCCTATAAAGCTACAGAAGCCAAGACATTGGCAAAACAACAACAACAACAACAACAACAAAACCACAGAAATATAGATCAATGGAACAGGTGAGAATCCATAAGTAAACCCATACATATTTGGCCAAATGAATTTTGATTAAGATTCCATATACAAAAATCAACTTGAGCTGAACTATTGGGGAACTTTTTGAGATGACTGTAGTGATAGTTTCACAATTCTGCATGTTTATCAAAAATTGTATAAAAACTATACTTCAATAAATCTGATTTTAAAAAACTGATCAAATGATCTCCTTCCTCAAGTTTTCCATCTTAATAAATGCCACCACCACCACCCATTTTATAAAGCCAAAGAGCTAACAACGATTCTCAAAACTTCCTTCTTCACCCGCCCCCCCACTTCTACACACACATTTAGTCCATCTCCAAATCTCATCGATTCTGCTTCCTAAACACATTGCAAACCCATTGTCTAATCATCCTATCCAAACTTTCACCTTAGTGCAAGCCATGATCCCCTCTCCTAGACTATTATAACAGATTCCTTGCTGGTCTCCCTGCTTCCATTTTTGCCACCCTCCAATTCATTTGCTGCATAACTCTGGAATGATGGTTTTAAGTGAAAATAAATCCCTGTCATGTTCATGCTTGAAATTTTTCAGAGGTTCCATATACAAACCCCATATTTTGGTCCCTCAAGGTCCTATTATGATCTAACACATCTAATGTCTTGTGGTACTCTCCTTTCCCCTCTTACCCCTCCACTCCCACCCCACCACAGTACTCCATCTACCCCAGTCCTCTTCCATTTGTTGAATACTCCAAGTTCTTTGCTCTCCTAGGCACTTGGGATAGGCAATTCCCTGTGCCTAAACTCCTTTTCCCTTGGCTCCTTTTTTAAATGACTGGATTCTTCTCATTCTTAAAACTTCAGCTTAAATATCACGTCCTTAGGGAAGTCTTCACTGAGCACACATTAATAGAAGTTCATTCCTGATGTTCTTTTTACAGCTCCTTGTTTTGCACCTTCATAGCACTTTTCCCAATTTATAATTACATATTTATGAATTTATAGCATTAATATTTATCTACCCTGTTAAAATATAAGCTCCTTGTAGGCAAAGCATATTTTTTCTTCTCACTTACTTAGCCCATTACCTGATACAGAGTAGGAACTAAATAAATATTTGTTAAATAAATGAGTAAATTAACAAACCCACTGCAATTAAACAAATAAGATCCCAATATGATCATCACTGGGTAATCTGGCTTCATAGAACTAAATTTATATTATAATACTATTATATTATAAATATAATATGTATAAATATAAATATATACATGTAAGATTTAATGCATGAGGACACCTGCTACATTGCCTAAGATAAATAAAGATCATCAAGGTTCAAAACTGTGAGTAGACAGCAGATAACAATACCTGCCACCCAGAAAGGCTTACCTCTCCAAACCAACTGCTTAGCACAGAGAATGGAGCTTGGAGTTGTACAGAAATGCAATGCTGTATGTCCACTTAAGGAATAGGAATTGAGTTTTGCTCCATGATCACAGAGGATCTTAACGCAATCCACGTTGGCCGTTTCACAAGCCACATGAAGAGGGGTTTTCCCATTGGGTCTACAGTTGATTGTAGCATTGTGGTCCAGTAGCACCAGAAGACATTCCACATGTCCAAACAAGACAGAAAGATGTAGGCCAGTTGCCCAAGAAGACTTTAATTTATAACTAGGCAACCAATAACCTGAACAAGAAAAGGAAAGGGAATTTAACTTCTTGACTTAGGAGTTCTCCCTATTTGGGGTGATTTTAACAGTATTTTACTTTGGTCACATTTATAAAATTGGGGGGTGGGGAAATTTCAGACATTGTTAAACTAGTAGCTAATGGGTCCGCAAATGTTTTGTTTAGTAACACATGTGGATATAGTTAAGAAGGACAGCTTTTCTCCAGTTTATACTCTCTATTACTTGCTTTTATTTTGTTTATTTACTTACCTGCCTGGCTCTTGAAGGCACTGGAATTTGGAATCTTTATTTACGTGATTATATTTTACATGGTGAATTACATGACACATTTCAGGACTTTTTTTAACTCCCAATCATTGAGGACTTATATTGAATGATTCCAGAGCTATTAGTTACAGGGTTGTAATTTTTATTCCATCGTGGTTCTTTTTCCCTGTAGTTCTTATTATTGTCAATCTAAGGAAGATAAGCATGTGTTTAACATTTAAAAGAAAATTTTCATGCCAAGATATTATTTCCTGCATATTTATATAATACCTTTTTTCAAAAAAAATGAAATAATTCACAGATTTCAGACAATACAAGATTTTTTAAATGATTTAGAAAAAATAATTTTTAAAAATAGGAAAATAAAAAGAGGTCAAGGGTAAGATAGGTAAACAAAATATAACCCATGCACTGAATGCTAACTGGATTGCAGATTTGTCTTTGAATTTCCTAGCAGCCAATGTAAACAGTAGTATGATGTGCCACACAATTAACTGCGACCACAAGTTAAACACAAATTAATTGGTCAGGAGAAGCATGGCTGGTCCTAGACTTGAGATCTTGGATAAATGTTTCCTATTACTTGTTGGAAAGGTTCACGTCCTCACTGTTCTCTTTTTCCTCTGACCTCTGACTTCTATTAACTGAGCTAGTCATTTTTCTGCAAGTTTCCAATGATTGCTGACTTTATAAACCTCCTTTCCCTGTTAATATCTATAGCCATGGAACTTAAGCTCACTATGAGCAGGGAAGGCAAACAGGTACAGAAAGGTAGAATACTGATGGCAAAATGAAGATGCAAAGATAGTTCAGCAGCTCAGAAGAGACTCTAGGGCTGAAACAACAAAATACATTTTAACATGGATAAACCAAAAGTTTGCTTTTAGGTTATAAAAATTCTACTCTGCAAGTACAACATAAGCAGAATATGAATTACTGAGAATTTAAGAAAAGACTTAGGAATCTGAGTCAATGGTCATGTCAAAATGAGCTAACAGTGGGACAGAGCTGCCAAAAGGCTAAAACAATCTTAAGTTACATTAATAAAAGTGCTCAGACCAAGGGAAGTAGAAGTTGTATTCTTCACTGTATAAATGAGGTCAGAATATATTTAGAACTCTGTGATTACTCTTGGGCTCCACCCTTTACAAGAAATGCTGAGCTCTGGAGGGCGCTGAGGATGATGACCACACTGAAAATCGGCAAAGTGCTCAGGTCAGGTACTAAACTTATCTTCTGTAAGTGAAAAACAGTGGGTCCAAGCTATGAGCATGTCACTCATATTTATCTTACAAGTATAATCACTCATGTAGGAAATGCCCTATCAGGCCACTGTATTATACAACTCCAGGGAACTCCACTCATATTGAACTTAGTGAATGGTGCTCCCGGCGTGGTGAGTCCTGGCAACCCTGCCTGCACATAAGAACATAAACTAGGGAAGCGGACTTGGCCCAGTGGTTAGGGCGTCCATCTACCACATGGGAGGTCCGCGATTCAAACCCTGGGCCTCCTTGACCCGTATGGAGCTGGCCCATGCACACTGCTGATGTGCACAAGGAGTGCACTGCCATGCACAGGTGTCCCCCACGTGGGCCCCACGCGCAAGGAGTGTGCTCCGTAAGGAGAGCCACCCAGCACAAAAGAAAGTGCAGCCTACCCAGGAATGGCGCCGCCCACATGGAGAGCTGACACAAGATGATGCAACAAAAAGAAACACAGATTCCCGTGCCTAACAACAACAGAAGCGGACAAAAGAAGAAGATGCAGCAAATAGACACAAAGAACAGACAACCAGGGCGGGGGGAAAGGGGAGAGAAATAAATAAATAAATAAATAAATAAATAAATAAATAAATAAATCTTTTTTTTAAAAAAGAACATAAACTATACTCCAGCATTGTCATACTAGCTAAATATTGGGAACAAGCCCAGTGTTCATTAACAGGGGGACTGTTTAAATAAATTTTGGTACATCCATACAATCAACAACTATACAGCCATTAAAAAGAAAGGGGCAGTTATATGTATATATACACATATACAGATATGGAAAGATCTCAGGCTATATTATTATCTGAGAGGCAGAGAACAGAACAATCTGTATAATATGCTATCATATACAAACATGTTTATAAATACATAGAACAAGGAACTGGTTACAGTGGTTGCCTACAGGAAGAACTGGGCAGCTGGGGGCAAGGACGTAGATGTACTTGTCTCTAAATATCCCCTTTGTAACTTTTGAATTTTGTACCTCATGCATGCATTATTATTTATAAAAATAAGTATTAATAAAATCAAAATTAACTACTGTCCCTTTGTCCAGGGGTAAAAAGTAATTCAATTTACAGAGGCCATTCATACGGTCTTTCATGATGCTAATGAGTCCTGCAGGATGCAATGAACCTAACCTGAAGCTTGTTTTACTGCAACCTAAACTCGGTCCTCACTACACACACATACACACACATAAACAATTTAATCACGTCATTCATTCAGAATTCCAGGCCCATCTTGCTTTCTCTTCTTTCTTCCTCTCCCCTTATCAAAATCAGCTCTTTAAAAATAAGTGCAAAGTAACTTCACTCTAAGTTTTAATGGATTGAGGATTGTTTAAAGTGTGGACCTTCTCAGGATTACCAGAGTTTATATAGGAATCTGTATCAACTAATATAATTAAGTCCTAAGCTATTAATTTGAAATTCCAGATACTGAGATGGAAAGGTATTTGATGATACGAACTTTTCCTGGCAGAGCTAACACAGTATTACACACACTCAGGACTGGGATGTATTAACCCCGTGCCTCTAATTCTGTGTGTGAAGAAAGATAGATACACACATATGATATCTGTTTCTACATTTCTATTCAGCCAGGTACATTTAATCTGTGTTCCAGGCAAAGAGAGTTTTTAAGCTCTATTGTATGCAACAGTGAATCACACATTAATATCGATCCTTAATCAGTTGTTTTAATAGTCAAATGTCCTCAACAGGATGTACTTTTCTATCTGCCTCAGAAGGAAGCTGGTTCTGGATTTGCAAGGTCAGGTTGTATTTTGCCTGCCCATTAGCAGCAAAAATGAGGCAGCTCTATGAAGCAACTGCTTGGAAACTCACTCCTGCTCCTGCAATGCAAAGAAAAATGGTCTCCAAGAGGAAGCAGCAGAGAGCTGATTAAGAAAACACTATTTTGATGTAAAAAAAGAGAAACACAGAATGTTAGTGCTGGAAGGAAGATTATCCAGTCCAAGTCTTTCATTTTCCAGATGAGAAAACTGCAACTTTTTCAGTCTGCTAGAGCCATAAGTTGCCTGCCTCAGTCTAAACTAACACGCTCAGGGTATCTGCAATGCAGGGTTTCCAGCTGGCTTTGTCTTTGCAGAAGCAGAATAGGTTTAGCTCCAACCCTGCTTCATAAATCACAGGGAAAGGAAGCATATCCTGAATTCATCTACAATATGTCACATCTCTAGGCATTTGCTTGTTGATTTTTCTTCCTCCCAAATTCCCCAAAGCACCTAGGAATATAACCTGCCCATTTATTACGTGAATTAGTCATCCTTGGCTTCTCAGTCAGCTTCATCTGTGTCTCTTCATAATCATTAATTGGTAAGTCAGACTCCAAGACCACTGGGTCCCGGAATCCAGCTGACCTCCAGATTGGAACTGTGCCTACAACTCATCTCTAAGAGATGGGAATGTGTGCAGGTGGGTGGCAGCAGGACACCATAGCTGCTGCCCCTGAAATAGAAAAAGAGGAATAGGACAGATTGGAGGATATGAATCTAGGTGTGCTGAAGTGTATCTTGAAACTGTGTTGAAGAGATTTGTTGCATGTTTGTGCATGTGTTGTGTGTGTGTGTGCTGGGCATCTGGATGATTCAGCCCAAACATATCAGGAAAGCCTACCATTTTGAGCAGAGAAACAGGCAGCCACCTAGCAAAGAGGCAGCCACCTAGCAAAGAGGCACCCACATGCAATCACAGATCTTAAACAAGGCTGCAGCCACCGGTCACTGAATAACCCCAAGTGCCCCAAGTATGGAAATGAGCAGGCGTGTCCTTTCCCTTTCATCTATTCTTCCTGAGGACCAAACTCAAGGTGAAGCTGTCTTCAAAACTGCAGATGCCGCTGCACATTATAGCATCGTGGGTAGATAACAATAGGTCCAGAGATCAGAATATGTTACCTCAAATGTAACTGCCAGTGGTCACAGCATGATAGAAACATAATTACCCAGTATGGTAGATTCACTTTTTAAGCTCTCCCTTCTTCCCACAGCAGAATCGTCCCAGGGCCTCGGAATCTAGAATGTGATTTATTCTTAGCACTCGTCTTTCAAAGAGCCTCCCTCTGCTCACCTCTGCAGATGCCACGCTGCCCTTTTACTGTGTGCTCAGACTGCACAAAGGACAGAGGTGGGGCGGGACCTGGGAACAAAGCCCTTTTTGGGGGAGTGAGGAAGCCGAGGTCTCCCTCTAAGTCAAACCACTCAGATGCTCTCCCATGGCTGTGTCTGCAGTCTCAGCTCTACGGCGACTCCCTGAAGCACAGCTCTCCTTGAGCAAGGGGCTTAAATGTGAGGAAGATAGGCAAATGCAGATTTTCATCCTTTGCAAAAAATCCACAGAGGACTCCCAAATGCAGGGCACGCCCATGTGGATTTATAAAATTTGTAGTTACCTTTGACCTTCCCCGGACCACAATATGGAGAAGCTGTCTATTTATGTCATTTCACCTTCATAACCTGGTAGATTGTCAGCATGCAGGGAGCCTAGAGAGGATCTTGCCAAACCCTTCTTTTACAAATGAGAATAATTAGACTTGTGGTGGTTAAATATCGTGAAGTGCCCATGTTCGAATAAATAGCAATGACAAAGGTCAGTTCTAACCCTGGGCTCCCCAGAATCTTCAACAAAGAGCCATCTATGATCTAAGGGCTGCATGCCGTTCACCTCCTTATCAATTCACTTGTAGGTGAATGTTCTCAAGGAATTTTAGAAGCTTTACCACTACAAAAGTATGCAGATTAATCCTCTTTTTCTTGTTTGTTTTTTAATTTAAATCTGAAACCAAGGATATGTTGTTGCATAGCTGAATAGAAAACGCCCTGGTTCAGGAGGCCTGGTAAGGAGCTAGGCATTTTGGCTCTAACTGAAGAGGGCATTGGTCCTGCTCCAGCATTGAGGGAGGATGTACACATCTCTGGTAAAACTTTAGCTAAGCCCAGGCTCTGCAACAGTTATCAGCTATAATGTTAACTGAGTCCAAAGTACCCCAAACGTGAGAAACCCCTGTTATTACAGCCAAAGGTTACACACGCTGCTCGTGGCTGGATTAGCAGACATTTGTTCTGCCAGGGTCCATGTATTTGCACAGTCCTGAAGGATTATAGACTAAAGCACAATTCCTGGTTATTTTTTAACAGTTAATATTTTCAGGATAACTCTCAGCATTCCCCTGGGAGGAAAAAAAAAAAACTTAAAATCTAAAGTTTAAAAGAAGAAAGTCTGAACATCTAGGAAGGGAAAAGGGCCCTGGGATGGCAAAAGGACACTGGAGAATGAATTTCTGGCAAAGAGGGAAATTAGGTGATAAAAGAGAGTATTCATTAAGAGAATAGAAATAAGAGTTTTCGAGACACTTGGGCAGCAGTTGCTACTTAGTAAAGTAGATAGAATACCTGCCAGAAAGTTTTCAAGTGAAATCATTCATTGGTTATTTTAATTAAAACCATGACTACCAACCAAGGAACCCACAGCTGTGGCCATAAATGCTGCACTTAAAGTACATTACACTGATTAATAAAAGGACTCTGATTAACCTTGCTGACAAGGGAATTTCATACCAACGAGCTAAGTACAATATTCTTCCTGTATCATTAATGAGCCAAGGCTCATACATCTGAAGGGGAGTCAAAATGTGTAGTTGGAAAACCTTTGGAAACAGCCATATGGGCGTTCATGTTTACAACATGGAGGTCATCAGTGAGAACCAATATGAATAGCCTTTGAGCTCACTTAGAGACCCAGCGTTCACTTTACATTCTGTCTGCTTGGTTCATAGTAAACCTTTTTGCACTACCATCATTGACTCTTCAGGTACTTATTGTATTTGACAGTTAAAATTTTGTTTATGTTTGTCTTCAAGTCATTCCAATTTTAAAGTGGTCTTCTGGTCGATGCAACTCTGCTTACTTGTTTTTTGTCTTTAAAACTCCTTTCTGACATTCTCTGGGAGGAATCTCAATGCTGACCAACACATTTTCAAAGTTTTCTTAAAAAGACGTGAGAGAACTTTTTTCCTAATAAAATATGATTTTTTTTCTGAAGATTTGATTATGATGCTAAACATAGCTTGAAAATAAAATGAGATCTCTCCAACTTTAAGAGCCATTATTAAGTGGAGGGGGTAAGCAAAACCGAGGGTTTGAGCAGGGTTTAATCTCTGGTTGCTTCCAAATATCTGCTCTGTCGGACAAATAAAAGAAGCAAGGGAAACTGCTCAGCGAGATGTCCCAGTGCCACAGATGGAGGGAGAGATGAGTTCCTGGCCTGCAGTTCTACCTTCCCTTCACAAAATCCACATTTTACATTTGCTCATGAGGTCACCTTTTGATTATTAGTGTCCCAATTAGATTGTGGATTGGAGGGGCACGGGGCAATATTCAAATATGAAGTTTGATTTATTCACCAGCAAAGTTCTGAGTTACCTTTTCAAAAATTACAAAGTGACTTTCCTACCGGTTTAGACATATTATACTTAGGAATACAGTCTGATCACTTTATGACATCCTATAAAAAATGCTATATGTTCAAACACTGTTGACTTCCAGCAGGACAATCAAATGTTGAATATAGAATTATAGTGTTAGTACTATAATTTAAAAGTAGAACGAGATCCATTCTAGGTTTTACACATTGCCCTGCTTACTAAGCTAAAAAATACTAAAACCTGAAGACCCCCACACTTTCAAATTAATGTTCTATTTCCTGCTGAAGATAGTGGTTACATAGGTTTGTTTCTATTTTTGTAAATTAATCAAGCTACATGCTTAAGATTTATATGCTTTTCTATGTATAGCTTTTTAAAAGTACATTCAAAAATTAAATAGTACTGTGCAGGAAATTCAATGGGCTTCAACGTCCAAGTGGTCTGCTTTGATCTAATAAAGTGTCACAAAGTTTAGTCCAAGCACATACTCTTCAAAACCACACACAGAAATGGATCCCATTCCTTGTAACTGCTCAGAAAGGAGCTAACTAACCCATTAGCCTGCTTACCCTAGGAATTCCTTTGTAGCTTTTTAGAAATTGATATAACCCAACCACTTATTTTTCTTCACTAGAAACTATGACTCTGCACATCACTTACATTCCTAACTGAAATATTTAAAAATTGATCATTAGGCTGGAAGACATATGAAAAAAACAAGAAACTCTGAAGAAAGAAAAGGCTTTAATCTGCGATTTAAGATTAAAGAGACCAGATTCTTATTCCTGTTAAACAGATAGTATGTATGTTTCTTTCTACACACACATACCCACGCGTGGGCGGTTTCCTCCATAAAATCTGAAGATATGACCATAAATTCTATTATTTCTGGCAAACACCCACCCAGCATACTTAAGAATGGAACTGTTCTTTTATTTTCCCAGAGGGTGTAATTTGCTGTCTCCCTAATTGAAAGCCACATCCTACAGTACTAGCACTATGAAAATACCCATTAGTGTGAATGAAAATTTACCTCAGTGAGGACCAAAGCAGCCTGCTCCTATTGACAAGAAGAATTTAAAACGCATTTTCTTCTCATTCAGGGGTGATGACACCCTTGGAAGCAGGAGAAACAATACCGTATTTCCCGGGAGGCTGCCCCTAAACCTCAGAACCTTAGCATGATCTGTGCAAATTGGCATATTCAGGAGATGAGAAAAAGCAATCTTCACAATTCCGGGTCATATAAAGTACCCACTGACTTGAACCTAAGTCATTTTACACTGGGCAAACATGTTAAAGAAAAATCTTTACCATTTCTTTAGCATTCAGACATGCTTTCACTGAACAAAACCAATAAGATGAAAGTAATCAGATTATATAATGTAGACTTTTTTAAAACAGAGTCCACATCCCCTTTCTTCATCTTTCAGACAAACTAGCAATTCCAATTTACTATAAAGCGCCCAAGTAAAAATCATAAACATGGTACCTGGCCTTAACTATTATATATTTCCTTCAAAACTGACAATCAGAGAGTACTAAATTCATATAGAAATATATAACATTAATACTTTTATGTGAATATTAATGGTGCTGATTTATATAAGAACAGAAACTATTTTAAATGTGAAAATAATAACTATTGCTCTTTAAATGCTATACGCAAGACCTTATCATCTATTTTGTTTAGGCAGAAGTGATGTTAAACAGGATGTTTATTTACAGTCCACTCACCAGATGGCCTAGCTACTCTAATTCCCCCATTAACTAGCAGATTTGGAAAATCAGAATCAGCACAATTCTCATTTATTTCTTATTTATTAAGCATGGGTTCCACGAAATCCCTTGATAAAAAAAATTCTGCTCTAATTTTTTGTTTTCCTCAGTTCTTTATAAGGCAGATATTCTGCAGTAAACACATTCACAATTTCAACCTATTATAGTAGTCAAGGGAAAAAAAGTTAATGCTTTGTTTTTTGTGTGCCTGCTCTGAAAACTCATTAGAATGATGAGGACCATCAAGACGCCTGTGGCACAGCCTCACCTATTCATTAACCCTCCACATGGGGAAAAACCCTCTTTTTCATCCAGATGGACATAGAGATGATATAGCTTTAAGTAGCTGTTAATAGAGAATTAGCAGCCTGATCCCCAAGCCAGCCACATCATCTGGATTATGTCTCAACAGCCTGTTTAGCTATAATTTAGAGATGTTTTCTATATCCTATGTCATCATAGTCAGAAGAAAATTAGAAATAAACAGTGCATTCCTAAATATGAGGTCCAGAATTACAAATTCCAGACATAGGGCTGGAGAAAGAAACAGAAGAAAAGAAAAGAAGAGTAAAGAAAGAAATATGTCAGACTCTTTTGCTGTCTACTTTAAGAAGAAAAGAAAGGTTAACTTAGAAATATTTTAAAAATAAGCAAGAGGTACTTGTTTAGAATACAGGGTGACTGACACTGTGCGTTATTAAACAGACAAACAAAAAAGTCCAGTTTTTCATTGATTTTACAACTACCCCTATATTTTTACCTTGTTTATAAGATGCCAAAACCAAATTCTCATCTTCAACTTCAAACACTGTGTCGACATCTATTTGCCTTTGGATTAAAATAGCCTTCAATTTTCCGAAGTCATTTGACTTTAGAGCCTCAAGAAAATTTTTCTTAACTAACTTGGCAGCTGCAGATTTAGTGAGAGGGGCAGTGGTGCCGTCCATCCTTCGTTCCCTCAGGAAGCTTTGTTGTGATTTATCAGGAGAGCAGCACCAAGCAAACAGGCACATGCTGGAGAGTCCACAAACTGTCGGCTAATTTTATCCCAAAGTTATGCTGATCCGTTCTATTTATATGGGGATCATTTCAAACTTCAAAATATCCTTCTTGGCTGTCACTGTATTTTCAGGTCTTTCAAACTAGCTGTATAGTAACTGATCCATTCAGTAACACACAGTTAGTGTCACTATGAAGGAAAGCCTTCATTTCAGAAAATGAAATGTCACTAGCATTTCTTATATGAGCAAAGTAATAATGAAAGATTTAAAAGCTCTCATTGCTTGTTTTGTTTTGTTGTTTTGTTTCATTTTTTGACTCAGTAAAAACATCTCGTGCCCAACTGGAAATTCAGTGCCTTGCTCTGTTTAACCAATATCCAAAACTGAAAATTTGCCACAGTTGCTGATACATGTGCTTCTGAAAACCTATAGTAATTTTGCACTGTAAGCCTCCAAAATCAAGTATGACCATACATGTTTGGATTGAATCCTACATTTTTAAAAATCCTAGATTAAAAAAAGAAACAAAAAAAATTAATTGGGACAATTGAAAATCTTAAAAAGGACTAGATATTATTTATATTATGGAATTATTGTTAATTTTTTAAAGTGTGAAAAAGGTATCATGGCTATGTAGAATACACTGGTTCTTAAGTCAGGCAGTAGAGGGTAAATTGTCATCATACATAAAACTTCTTTTCAAATACCTCAAAAATATGTATAAATAAGTGTGCTTTTATGCATATGTATGTGTGTGTAGACATAAAGAAAAAACAAATGTGGCAAAATGGTAAAAATTGATAAATCTAATAAAGGTTATATGGATGTTTATTAGTTATTCTTTCAGCTTCTGTATAAGTTCGAAATTTTCCAAAATCGAAAGTTTCAGGCAAAAATGTATACCCAATTTTTTTACTTGCAAATCATTAAAAATTAGAAAAATGATAATAGCAAGTGTTGTATAGAGAACAAAGAAATGGAACTTTAACTTGTGTTTATGAATTTAAAATTCATTTATAATAATATACAGTAATAATGATAATGTGTTATATATTATATCATGTATAAATTTCTAAATATATGTATCATGCTCATACATAGAAATGTCTAGAAACATCAATTCCCAAAAGTCATCAGCAATTATCTCCCAGTTTTGAGACTGCAGGTGATTTCTTCAACTCTTTCTTGTTTTTGGAATTCATTTACTATAAGCATATACTACATTTCTGATTAAAGTTATTTCTGAATTGAACATTTTAATAACAATTTGCTAACTCAAAATAACTACAGAATTACAGGTTTTATGAGGAAAGGGACTGAATCATTCTCCTGTTCTCAGCGTCTAGCACAGAGAACAAATAGTTAATTCATTGATTGTTCAGTATCCCTCCTACTGTGTTAGGTGGCAAATAAGACCCTGTTCCTTTTATGTCTACATAGGTAACTCTACTAACAGCTTTGCATTTATTGATATTTTTTGTCCCTTTCTGGCAAACATTAGAGAAGAAAACATTCCTGCAAACAGAGGGTCCCAGAATTTCCACATTATTAGAGTATAATTACTGATAGATAAGCCTCCAAAATTGAGTCTACTTAAAATGAAGACCAAATTTCAAAGAACAGTGGAAGGAAATTCTTTTTAAATTTGTCTTGAAAAATAAAAACATCTGGTATTCCAATTATATTCAAACTCAATCACTTGAGTTCCCATGAAACGCTTATAAAGTCCTTAAGTTTTTGAATTTTTTAAATTCAATTCTTATTCAGTTATTAGTACAGAAACAACTACTAAGTCTTCAGTAGTAAATGATTTTGTACGTGATTGGGGTAGTTTTTGTCATTTTTGTCAACTTCATGAAATCTTGCCTCACTTGCAACATTTGCAATTTCACTTTGCAAAGGACATCAGATGATCAAAGTGACGTTGCCTAGATGTAGACTCAACAATGAGGAATAGGTGTTCATATGTGCGTATGCCACCTTATAACCTTAAGGAGTGAGATAATGAATTATTCATGAATACAACCCATAATTGCTAGTGGTAATAAAGGTTGTTGTTGTTGCATTAATTAATTTTTTATTAGCGATATTGTAGATTTACAGATCATGCAGAAAATACAGATTTCCCATACCCCCTCACCTGTGACACAGTTTTTCCTATTATTAATATTTCCCTTAGGGTGGGACCTTTGTTACAATTGATGAAACTATATTATTATAATTATACTATTAACTATAGGGTTCACTCTTTGTGTTGTGCAGTAGTGTTCTTTAAATTTTTATATGTTTTATATAACATAAAATCTCCCTTTTTAACCATGTTCAAATATATAGTTCAGTGGTGTTAATTACATTCAGAATGTTTTGCTACCATTACTACCATCCATTACCAAAATTTTTCCATCTCCAATCAGAAGCTCTGTATCAATTAAGCATTAACTTCCCAATTCCCCACAACCACCCTGGTCCCTGATAAACTGCCTTCTAGCTTCTGACTATGAATTTGCCTAGTCTCATTTCACATCAGTGAGCTCACATAATATTTATCCATCTGTGTCTGGCTTGTTTCACTCAACATAATGTCTTCAAGGCTCAATCATCTTGTCACTTGTATTAGAACTTCATTCCTGTTTATGGCTGAATAATATTCTATTGTAGATACCACATTTTGTTTATCCATTCATCTGTTGAATGATACTTGAGTTACTTCCATTTTTTGACAAAGGTGAATAATGCTGCTATGAACATAGGTATGCAAATATCTGTTCAAGTCCCTACTTTCAGTTCATTGGGATGTATATCTAGAAGTGGAATTGCCGGATCATATGGTGCGGCTGGGGCGGCTTGCACCCCGATGCTGACGGCGGGGTTTGGAGGGGTCAGACTAGACCGCAGTGGCGTCTGATGCTACGGCAGACAGCATCAGAGGGGCTCTCAGGCGTGGAGGACGCACGGCGAGGGGAGGAAGAATGCCCCGGAGACCAGGTCTGTACGCAAGTCCGGTTTATTGCGGAAGGGGACACAGCTTTATAGGGTTAGGGACTGCGTGGAGGGATTTGATAGGTGCGGGCGGGTACTGCTTCCTATAGGTGATTGTAAGCGGTTGCTAGGCAGAGGGCTGGCTGAGAGGTTTGGAATAGGGGAGGGGAAAGGGGGAGTGAGAGCTGGCCGGATGTTGGGCTAGGCGGGAGATAGAAAGGGGGAGGGCAGCGCCGGCCAGCCACTAGCAGCAAAGGCCTAGTCAGGCGTAGTCACCTTATCTAGGCCCAGTGGGCAGAGGCGGTATCACCTCTTGCCGCACTGTTTGCTACTGTGGCAAGCCGGGCGCCCTTCCTCCCACAATATGGTAACTCTATACTTAACTTTCTGAGGAGCCACCAAACTGTTTTCAATAGCAGCTCCCCCATTTTACATTCCCATCAACAATGAACAATGTTCCTATTTCTCCACAGGCTCTCCAACACTTGTTATTTTCCATTTATTTAATAGTACACATTCTAGTGAGTGTGAAATGGTATCTCATTGTGGCTTTGATTTGCTTTTCCTTAATGTCTAATGATGTTGAGCACCTTTTCATGTGCTTTTTGGTTAATTGTGTATCTTATCTGAGAAATGTCTATTCAAGTCTTTTGCACATTTCTGAATTAGGTATTGTTTGCCTTTTGTTGTTGAGTTATAGTGTTTCTTTGTATATTCAGGATATTAAAACCCTTAACATATAGTTTCCAAATACTTTCTCCCATTGTGTTGGTTGACTTTTTACTTTCATGATAAAGCAATTTGATGTACAGAAGTGTCTAATTTTGATGAGGTCCCATTTATCTATTTTTTATTTTGTTGCTTGTTATTTTGCTGTAAAGCCTAAGAAACTATTGCTTGACACAGATCCTGAAGATGTTTCCCTATTTCTTCTAGGAGTTTTATAGTTTTCATTCTTATATTTAAGTCTTGATCTATTTTGTGTTAACTTTTGTATATGGTGTGAGGTAGGGACCCACCTTTATTCTTTTGCATATGGATATCCAGTTTTTCCTGCACTGTTTGTTGAAGAGATTATTCTTTCCCTATTGAGTGGCCTTGGCACTCTTGTGAAAAATCAGTTGGCCATAAATGTGATGGTTTATTTCTGAATTCTCAATTCAATTCCATTAGTCTATATGTCTGCCTCTTTTTTTCTTTCACTTTCCGAGTTCTCATATCTTTATTTGTAGAGGATATCCGAAGATTTCTTTAATTACATCGCACATTTCACAGTCCATTCCTGAGGTAATCTGTAATACTTTTCTCTATCTGTTTTGTAGATGCAAGCAATCTCAGGCACTAAAGGATCATGTGGATTGGGATCACAGAACAGAGAACAGATGGACAGGAGTACTTTGAAATAGTCTTGCAAACCACTGTGACCACAGAATATCAAGAGAAATGCTGCCATTAATATTTGAGTAATAAATTCTTATTGTAGATGCAACCTTAGACTGTTTGAAGAGGTATGAAGAGGTAATCTACTGGAAAAATGAATTTTCAAGAAAAATAACCCGTCTTGCTAGAGATAGTCATTTGGACCCATTATTGTAGCTTGCCAATGGAACATGTCATCTTCACCAGGACCTGGTGAACACTGCTGGGGAGTCCCATAACAGGTCATTAATTTCTTGTGGATTCTCTTCAGAGCCATTGTGGGAGGTGGGTGGCGAATGGTGTCCCCCGGGGGGGGGGAAGGCTAGGTGGAAGGGGCGAGGATGCGTAAGTCCATCTGAACTGATCGCGGGTCACCTGTAGAAGCCAGGGATCCGGAGTGCAGACCCACAGGCCCGGCTGAGGGCCACAGGCCACTAGGCTCCTGGGCCTGCTGCAGTGGCCCCTTTTGAGCCCCCACCATAGCTGCCTTTTCCTCCAAGGTTCACCTGCGGTCACCCCTCGGGCTGAAGTGTGGTTTGCTGGCCTGGCGGGGGAGCGGCCGCGGTAGGCCAAGCCGCTGCCCCCATAATAGGGTGGCTGGTCGGACTCACCGCCACCCCTGAAGGGAGCTCGGCATGGGCGCAGAGTGCCCTCGGGTCTCCCCTTCTTGGCAGCCATGCTTCTGCGGCCGCCCCTCCTCCCGGATGGCGCCACACGATGCCTGTGGGGCGGCACCCTTCTTCTTCTTTCTCCCTGCGCAAGCGCAGGGCGGAAAATTCCAGTCTGCCCTTTTCCCCTCCCCCGACAGCAGCAACAGCCAGGCGTGGGCGGAAAAATCCAGTCTGCCCTTTTCCCCTCCCCCGACAGCAGCAACAGCCAGGCGTGGGCGGAAAAATCCAGTCTGCCCTCCACCCCAGCAACAGCAGCCACCAATCCCTAAACCCTGCCCCTTCCCCCAGCAACAGCGACAGCCAATCCCTAATCACCACCCCTCCCCCGTCCAGTACCTCCCACTGACCTTTCACCGGCAACCAATCAGAACAGGGCGTGGCTTCGACCAATCAGCCTTCCCCAGGCCCTATAAAACTGTTGCCTCTCCCTCAATAAAGTGGACTTGCTTGTTTACCTTGTCTCTGCAGTAGTTCTTCTGCCGTGCGCCCTCCAGTCCTGAGAGCCCCCGACAAGGGCCTGGCCTCCCTTGTCCCCAGTTCGTCGCCTGCTTCTCCGGGCGACCCCCTCGTTGCCGGCTTCGCCGGGCGACCCCGTCAGCCGAACCGCGCAACCCCTGTGAGACCGACCCCTCGTCTGCTGCCAGACCAACCCCTTGTCCCAAGTGGGACCGACCCCTCGTCCCAAGCGGGACCGACCCCTCGTCCAAAGCTGGACCGACCCCTCGTCCGCAGCCAGACCCCACCTCTACCGACCGAGCAAGCCGCCGCATTCACCGCCTCCTCCTCAACCACCATGGATCCCTCTGCTGGGAAACAAGCCTGAGCTTTGGGATCGCCTGCTGCTTCTCAGTCGTACAGCCAGAGGGACTGCCTGTCTTCCTGCCTGCTGCTGTTTTGATTACTGTGCTTCAGGATAACTTTCAAAATCTGGAAGTGTGGTGTGAGTCCTCCAACTTTGTTCTTTTTCAAATTGGTTTTGGCTATTGAGGGCCCCTTACCCTTCCATATAAATTAGATGATTGACTTTTACATTTCTGCAAAGGATAGCTGCAGAAATTTTGATTGGGTTTGCCCTGAACTATAAACCATTTTGGGTAGAGTTGACATCTTAACTGTGTTTAGTCTTCCAATCCATGAACACAGGAATGTCTTTCCATTTTTTTAGGTCTTCTTTGATTTGTATTTAATATTTTATCATTTTCTGTGATAAGTCCTTTATTTCCTTGGTTAAATGTCTTCCTAGATAGTTGATTATTTTAGTTGCTGTTGTAAATGGAATTTTTTTCTTGATTTCCTCATCAGATTGTTCAGTACTAGTGTATAGAAACACTACTGATATGGGGGCATTGATCTCATACCCCATCACTTTACTGACTTTATTAGCTTTTGTCATGGATTTTTCAGGATTTTCTAAATATAGGATCATGTCATGTGCAAATAGGGAAAGTTATATTTCTTCCTTTCCAATTTGAATGTCTTTTATTTCTTTTTCTTGCCTGATTCCTCTGGCTAGAACTTCCAGTACAGTGCTGAATAACAGTGGTGACAGGGTGCATCCTTGTCTTCCTGATTTTAAGGAGAAAGCTTTCGCTCTTTTACCATGAGTATGATTTTTCACCAAAGGGTTTTTCATGTATGCCTTTTATCATATTCAGGAAGTTTCCTTCTATTCCTTGTCCTGAGTGTTTTTATCAGGCAGGGGTGTTAGATTTTGCCAAATGCCTTTTCTGTATCAACTGAGATGATCATGTGGGCTTTTCCCTTCATTCTATTAATGTGGTATATTACATTAATTGATTTTCCTATGTTGAACCACTCTTGCATACCTAGAATAAATCCTACGTGATTAGGGTGTATAATTATTTTAATTTGCTTTTGGTTTTTTTTAGTATTTTGTCAAGGATTTTTGTATCTATATTCATAAGGGATATTATACCATAATTTTCTTTTCGTGATTATCTTTACCTGGTTTTGGTATTGGGGTGATGTTGGTGTAATATCATTTATTATTTATTTATTTATTTATTTATTTATTTATTTATATTAACAACATTATTTTAAGTTCGCAAAAATAAAAGAACATAAAAAGGCAGCTCAACGAGTTATGGAAACATTTTACCTAAAAAATTCTTTTTTCAGGCACTTTTAGCTCATCTAATTACAACTGCTAATTCAATTGTTCTTCTACTGCTCAGAAAGATTCACAGATGAACATAGGTTAAATGAAATAGTCAAGATCTTCTTATTAAGGAAACAAATAAAGAAGAGGAAAAAGATGCTTACTCGTATTCATATCTCACAAAACCAAACCCCATATCCTTTTTTTTACCTTTAGAATTAATATAAGACCAACTTTGCCTTTGCTACAAAAAATTTGCAATGTTGTTGTTAACTATAATCCATAAATTACATTAGTCATATTTTTCCCATGTATCACCACATTCTTAAAAAGATGAATATTGTGTGGTCTCACTGATATGAACTAAATACAATAAATAGACTTATGATTTGGACTATTAAGTGTAGGTTGGTGGGAGATAGAATGTGGGATGAGAAGGGGGAGAAGATGCTGGTTGTATGTAGAATATTTAATAAGGACAAATTGATTATGTGGTAATGGTTGAACTTGATGGCAATACATTATAATTAAACAAACACTTGATTTATGGATGTGATACTGACTGAGAGATGAGTAGTCTAAGATTAATGTTACCTGGAGGACAGCTAGAAGATAATATTCAGATTGTATGACAATGATTTTGGAAGTACATGAAGATTGTGGTTAATAATATAAATAAAAGAATGTAGTTAACACACTACAGTGTAATAAAGTTTTAAACCAAACTCTACCATTCCAAATTTTTCATTTTCTGACTTCAAGATTATCCAAATAATTGTGGAGGGGAAAAAAGACAAATACATATGAATATTGAGAAGAAAATACAATATAATACTTAATTAAATCTTACATTCTAGTTCATAAAACAATCCATCCCATTAATGGAAAATTAGAGTTAGAAATTTCTTTATGTCAAGCCAACATTTGTCTATCCGTAATTTCTCCCCATTGAGCCTAATTTTGTACATATAATCATACATTTAGTCCAGAATCTTTTTTTATGAAGGTGTTTTCTATCATCTGAAAAAAACTTCATCAATCATAATTCCTCAAGTTGCTCAACTGTTCCTTATTTGGAGTAATTTTCAGAATCCCCTTGTCCTGCCTTCTCTGTACTGGATCCTCTCTAGTTCAATAATAACTATTTATCTTAAATTGTGGTGCCTAAAATAGATCCTAATATTCCCTAGCAGGAGCTGATAACTACAGATTATGATGGATGAGACGTGGGATACAATTCTTTTTTTTTTTTTAATTTTTTTTTATTGACTTTGTAATAATATTACATTAAAAATATATATGTGAGGTCCCATTCAACCCCATCCCCCCACCCCCCCTCTCCCCCCCCCCAACAACACTCGTTCCCATCATCATGACACATCCATTGGATTTGGTAAGTACATCTTTGGGCACCTCTGCACCTCATATACATTGGTTCACATCATAGCCCATACTCTCCTCCATTCCATCCAGTGGGCCCTGTGAGGATTTACAATGTCCGGTGATTGCCTAGTACCGTCCAGGGCAGCTCCATGTCCCAAAGACGCCTCCACCTCTCATCTCTTCCTGCCTTTCCCCATACCCTTCGTCCACTATGTCCACTTTTCCCATTCCAATGCCACCTCTTCTATGTGGACATTGGATTGGTTGTGTCCATTGCACCTCTATGTCAAGAGGAGAGTCAGATTCCACCTGGATGCTGGATGCAATCCTCCCATTTTCAGTTGTAATCACTCTAGGCTCCATGGTGTGGTGGTTGTCCTTCTTCAACTCCATCTTAGCTGAGTGTGGTAAGTCCAATAAATCAGATTGTAGGTGCTGGAGTCTGTTGAGGCTCAGGATCTGGCTATCACATTGTCAGTCCAGAGATTCAAATCCCCTAAATATATCTTAAACCCCAACATTAACTGCACCTCCAGCACATTGGCATGAAAGTCTTATGAAGGGAGATCCCATCTGAGTCCAGATTCATCACACATAAACACCATTTCCAAAGAGGGGCCATCTGCCCTGGTAGTTAACCCCATCGGCCATGACCATAACTCCCGTGGGTCTCTTTAGCCCTCAAAGGAACCAATATCTGGGGGTTGTATCTGCTTTATCTGTCTCTCTGACTCTGCTCAGTTGTGCATGAGGGCAAACCTTCTGCCAGCCTCCAGACTCTTTTTTAGAAACTCGTAGCCATATAAACTCATTTCTCCTTTCCATTTCCCCCTTACTTTAGGTCAAACTACAATTCTTTTTAAAATATATATATTGGGATTCTTGGCATGCTTTTAGCAAATCTGCCTCATGCTACAGTTGTACTTCCTTCAACAAATATCTATTGAGCACTTACCATGTATCATACATTACTCTAGGCATGGAGATACAACAGTGAACAAAACACAAAAATCCCTGCCTATGTGGAACTTAGCATTCTGGTGGATTGAAATGGTGATGGATGTTCCTGGATTTTTCCCATCTCCTGTACACTATAATTTGTCACAGAGTTGCAAATTCACTCATTTCATATGGAGATAACATAGTTTGCTATATTCAATTAATCAGTCTGATTGCACGTATGGGTACCAGAGAGGAGGACAACTTAATTTTCTTCCAATCTGATATATATGGTCGGATCCAAATAGTTAGCAATCTCTGTAGGTAAATACACAATCTCTTTAGATAAAAGTCTCTATATTTGAAAGTCCTACATTTCCCAATAAGATGATTTCTGGGGATAGATAGATAGATAGATAGATAGATAGATAGATAGAGAGAGAGAGAGAGAGAGAGAGAGAGAGAGATAGATAGATAGATAGATAGATAGATAGACAGACAGACAGACACACACACACACATACACACAATACTAAAAATAAAAATATTGAACAACCAGCATCAATTAGAAGAGACTTTAACTATAAATAACCAATCCAGCCAGACCAGAGTATAGTAGGTGACAGTTACATGACTTCAGGGTGACTAAGGGGAGATGGGGTCCTCAGATGGATCTGCTGACCTATGGACCTTCCTTGATCTCCATGGCAGAGTGGCTCCTCACTAAACCCATGTTATCTGGCTGTATTCAAATGTCTGGCTCCACCACTGGAACATGTGGTCCAGGCCATTTGCCTCCAACCTTGATGTCCTCAAACACTGCAGCCTCTTGGCTAAGTTAATCCAATGCATGCTCAGAACCCATGTGTCCTCTGTGCAGGGCACATCATCACTCCTGAGCACTCATACTCCATGCGGAGTCCAGGAGGAACCCGAAACTTTCTGCTGCCACCCTCTTGTCATCTTTTTATGTCCAGAACAGACATGGACCTAAGCTGAGGTCTACACTCTTGCTGATGCTGGAAAACTAGTCTCAGGTTTGTCTTAGGCATATCTGGTTGTTTCTAAGCTTCTCCCCACCAGAGATGTACCTGGAAGAAGTGCGTAAGGCGGGATGAAAGCATGGTATCTAACTCCTGATCTCCCTTTATCTTCTCTCATAATCCCTTAAAACTTCCAGCTATAAGTCTTTCTGGCTGGAAGAGTTCAGTTTGGGACTTTTTTCTTTCTCGTTAACTTTTCCTCTTTCTCTCTGGGTGATCAAAATCCTACTGGCCCTCTACCCAGGAGAAAGGCTACTCATCACAGCATTGTGGAAGGAACTCCATGATCTGAGCCCTTCAGTCTTCATCCTTGATACCAAACTGGAATGGCTAAAGTGATTTAGAAAGAGCTTGCCTTTCTTAATACCAGATTTTCAAAACTATTATCTTTCTAAAACTCAGCTTTGAGACTCAAACTTCATCAATGACCAATTTGTCCTAGGCTGCTCCATTCTCTCTCTCCTTAGGATGATACCCTCAAGACCTAGACTCGATGGTTGAAGGCTACAAAGAACATGACTTAAGGTTGAAATTAGAAACCATTGATTCAATATTCAGATAATAGTATTCCAATTTTAACTTTTAATCTAAAGAGAGGGCTTTAATTTTTTCCCACAGAAGCTCTTTCGGTACTGCTCCCTACTGCACAAAATATAATAATAAATCTAAACTTCATGGAATAATTTCAGAAAACAAGGCAGATTTCTATGAAGAAATGTATCAAATTGAGAAAGTTATCTGGATAATTCTGCTAAAATCAAGTTTTGACCAATCTGTCCAAGCAGTAGAGGATAAAACTGTTGGCCTCCGCTGCGGCACTGCAGGCGGGTCACTGCAGGCGAGTCGCTGCCGGGGATCGGGCCTACGCCACGGCCTGACCGGGGCGGCAGCGGGCGGCTCAAGGCTTGGGGGACGCGCGGTTCGATGGAGGAAAAACCACGGAGACGAGGTCTATGCGCAGGTCTGATTTTATTCGGGAAGTACATGGGGTTTTATAGTGTCATGGAGGCAGGGAGGTTGTGGGAGGGGCATGTCCGCGGGGCAGCTGAGGATTGGCTGCAGAGGCAAGGGCGGACCTGCGGTTTATGACGTAAGCCATTGATGGCAGAGGGGGTTGTTTCCGAGGTTGTGCCGGGGCGGATACGGGATGAGGGCAGTTGAAATGAGGCGGGGAGAACAGCGATCGGCTGGGAGGGGGAAGATAACAGTGGCTGGGAGGAGGGGCGGAGGGAGGCAGCAGCACAAACTGCTGCTGAGAAGGGCCATAATACAGGGAGGTTACGAGGAACAGGCGGGCAAAGTGTAAGGAAGCGAAAGGCAGGGTGGGAGCAGGGGACATAAAACAAAGATTATTTGTGCTTACAAAGAAACAGCACCTTCATTAAATTGCCATCAAAAATCATTCTAACATATAGAAAGTAATGTGACTACTATTAATAAAACAGGTTGAGACCTGCTTAAATTATCCAGACCACTGCCTCGAGTCACATCTCTCTAGGCCTCAGGAGGCCAAATTATGCAGTGCCCATGTTTCACGCTTTCTAGTCAGGCCTGTCAGACATTCCTGTCTCCTCAGCTCTTAGAAATGAAAACGCTCCATCTCCTAAGATGAGTTTTTTTATTAGTGTTTTGTGACATGCCCAGTGCAGTGTCCTCTGCTCTTGTAACAATATGAAGAGCTTTCTGACAAGGCGATGATGTTGTGGTTAGTGGCCTGGAAGACCCCCTCCTCGTACTCTCTGGGGACCTGTGGCTGAGGCAGCAGGCACAGAGGACGGGTTGCTCGTTCTCATGTGTCTCTATACCACACCATCTGTCTACCTAGAGTATCTTTGTGAGAACACAGTTTCCTCTTTCCTTATTGTATGTAAACATGAATTTGGTAATGCTATTGCAGTTACTTTTTTTTTAAAGATGTATTTATTTTTTATTTATTTTCTCCCCTTCTCCTCTCCCACCCCCACCCTGTTGTCTGCTCTGTGTCCATTTGCTGTGTGTTATTCTGTGTCCACCTGCACTCCTGTCAGCAGCTTTGGGAATGTGTGTCTCTTTTTGTTGCGTCATTCTGCTATGCCAGCTCTCCGTGTGCGTGGCACCACTCCTGGGCAGGCTGCACTTTTTTCTCATGGGGTGGCTCTCCTTATGGAGCACACTCCTTGCACGTGGGGCACCCCTACGGGACACCCCTGCATGGCACAGCACTCTTTGCATGCATCAGCACTGTGCATGGGCCAGCTCACCACATGGGTCAGGAGGCCCTGGGTTTGAACTCTGGACCTCCCACATGGCAGATGGATGCTCTATCAGTTGAGCTAAATCCACTTCCCACAATTACTTATTAAATACAACAGCAGAATAAAGCAGCCCAGGCTTCTAAACCATACCTACATAAACCAGCGTTTCTTTGAAAACAAAACCCCTGGGCCTTCCTGACCTTCCCAGGCAGGTGAATTAGGATGTCCTTGCTATCAGCTTACAGTGATGGGTGATAAAGTGCTCTGAGTCTACCATGTAGCCTCTTACTCATTAAGCATCATCTTGTCTGGCTTGATGGCTATTATTTCATATTTGTTAGTATTAATATCTTGGGTAAAGATGCTCTGGTTGCAGGTAACCCAATAACTTGAATTGACTTAAACAAAAAGAAGATTTAGTAGTTCACATAAGAGAAAATTCTAGCAGTAGAGCGGGTTTTAGAAGAGGTCTTATCCAGAGGTATACAATGTTACCAGGGCTCTGCCAGGTAGATGGTGTTATTAGTGGCATAATTATAATTGTTACCCTTTTTCTAGTTTATGGATAAGGAAAACTATGAACTAAGTACAATAAATGAATTATTCAAGGTCAAATGACAAATAGGTAACAAATCCAAGTTTCAAGTCTAGGTCCAAGCCAATGTTCCTGAAGTTCAATTGGCTTTTGATAGTTTTGTTTAGGTTAATCATAGTTAGTATATTATGATCATTGAATAACTTAGGGGAAAAATGTTTATTCCTTCATTCAATAAGTATTTAAAGGGGACAAGAATTATATCAGTTGTCTTTTGCTGCATGACAAATAATTTCAAAATTATTGGCTTAAAGTTATAATATTTATTATTTGTCACAATTTCTGTGGGTCAGGAAGTAGTATGGAAGACCTATCTTTGCTCTATGGCATTTGAGCCTCAGCTGGAAGACTTAAAGACAGGGAGATAGAAGATCCCTTTTCACAGTGGCTCAGTCACTTGGCTGATAAGTTGGTGCTGGCAATCTGATTCCTTTCCAAGTGGCCCTTTCCATGGGGCTGCTTGAGTATCCTCATAGCATCTTGTTTCCCCAGAACAAAAATTCCAAGAAAATGAGGTGGAAGCTGCAAGGTCTTCTAGGACCTAACCTAGGAAGTTATACACCATCTTCTGCCATATTCTATTGGTCACACTGACCAGCCCTGACTCAGGGAGACAACACAAAATCTTGAATACCAGGAAGTGAAGATCATTAGGGGACATCTTAGCAACTAGAAATTTCTAAGCATGGTAGATATGTGAAGAGAACATGCAAAAATCCCTACCCTTATGAACCTTATATGTTAGTGGAAGACAGGAAAGTATGTAGCTTGTCAAGTGATAAGTGCTACAGAGAAAAAGAAATCAAAGAACTTCTAAGGTCACAACCCATAAGTAATCTTTGGAAAATCTGAAAAAAAAAAAAAGGTGTGTTCCTCTGGATTGATAAATAATCAATCCTTTACTTCCAGGCTGGTGCTGGGAAGGGGGTATGGCCCTGGAGACATTAGAATTTCAAATAAATGGTCAGAGAAGTTTTTGCAGTTGAGGTGACATCTGAGTGAATACTTGAAGCAGGTGTGGGAGTGAGCCATGCTGATACCTAGGGGGAGAGAATTCCAGGCCAAGGGAGCAACAGAAGAGGAAGGGACCCCAGGAGGCTGCCCTCACTCAGATGGCCTCCGCCTCTTTTCAGATATTTTTAAAGCTCAATAAAGTTTGGGGGTGGAATGGAGAGACACCCATTTATTTTATTCCTTCTACTTTTTGAACCCAGGATGTCTCTCTCAAAGCTAGGCCTAGAGGAGAATCTTCGTAACTGTATTCAGAGTCTGGTGCAGAACAGACTCTCAAAAACAACTTGTAATAGATGTTAGCTTTATCTCTTCCATAGATAAGCAATAAAGTACATAATTTATTTGTGGATATTCAATATTTAAGTGGGATAAACCCAAAAAGTTTCAGAATCACATTAAGATTTCAGTTATCTATTCCAGGAGGTCATTCTATCATCTTTGATCTTGGGGCATGGCACTAGGATTATAATAGAGATCCAGAAACTAGCAAAGTTAGAACAATACTTTTTTAACAGTACAAAAAGTTCTTTAGACTACTTATGCTACTTCTTAAGAATAATGTCCATGGCTACAAGAATCAAGGGAAACAATGTATATAAAAATGCTTTATACATTGGAAAGCATTACAGAAGAGTTGGTGGAGCATACTGCTGTGGTCCATGGCAATGGGCTAACAGAGCACAACAACCCTCCTGAGAAAGACTAGAAGATGTGACTCTAAGGAGGACTGGCTGGGAGACCTGGATCATCTTCCAGCTCTGGTGTAATTCGACTAACTAAAAATACCTCTCAGTGACTCGGTTTCCTCTACGTAAAAGGAAACTCAATTACCCCCTCCTCAGTCTTTAGTTTTCCTTCACTGAATACAGTATCCTGTATATTGGCAAAGCTTGATGGTATTTTACAAATCTTAGCTATAACTTCCTGATAGGCTTGCCATAGAAAGCGGCAGTGTGGGCTGCTGGTCACCCACCGACTGGATCTGGATCTGCCTTCAACCAGTTGGGATGAGAGAGGAACTCTCTTCTTGGTCATAACTACAAACTAGAAGCATGTGTTTAGCATAAAATCTGTTTTTAAAAATCCCACAGAGAAGCTGATGTGGCTCAAGTGGTAAGGCCTCCACCTGCCATATGGGAGGACCTGGGTTCCATTCCTGGGACCTCCTGGTGAAAGAGAGGAAGAGAAAATGTGCCAGCGTGGTGAGCCAGTGCCCACGCGGTGCGTTGAGTACCCATGCGAGGGCCCACGTGGTGAGCCAAGTGCTCGCGTGAGTGCTTGCATTGTGAGCCAGTGCCTGTGCCATGAGCCAGTGCCTGCACAAATGAGTTGCACAGCAAGATGATGACCCAACAAGGGAGAGACAAGGGGAAAGTGAAAGTGAAGCACAGCAGAGACCAGGAACTGAGGTGGTGCAGTTGACAGGGAAACTCTCCACATCAGAGGTCCCCAGGATTGAATCCTTCAGAATCCTAGAGAAGAAAGATGAGAAGACTAAAAGGAGAAATACATATAGAAGATCACACAGCAAAGGGACACAGACAGCAAAAACAGTGGGGCAGGGAGGGTATGGGAGAGAAGAAAAAAAAATCTTAAAAAAAAATCCCACACCCAGCAGAACTGACTGTAAATGGCAGCCCCAAAGTCCCACTCAAGCACATCTTCAGTTAGAATTCCATTTATGGTCTGGCCTCTTTTTGTTTGGACTGGACAGTGCAGTGATGACTGTACATTTGGAACCGTTATCAGAGAACAAACGAGCTGAATCGCGTATAAGAATATTTAAACAGAACCTGTAGTTCCATCATCCAGTGTTCCTGGACGGTCATGGTCACTGGTGCGAGGCTGTTTTGCTCCCTTTCAGAGGCTGCCTTGCGGCTGGCAGATGACAGAATGGCTGGATCGACAAAGCAGTAACCGAGCCCTGGTCCACCTGAATCTTGACAGACTACACATGTGATGTCATCTTTAACTGTGAAAGACAGGGTTTCTTGGGTAAGACATCTCTGTGCAAAGAGCGGGGAGGGGTGTTAGCTCTGGGCTGGAGGTCTCCAGCAACTGACCTGCATCTACATGCCCTTCCAGCTCTGTGTGAGCATCAATACCAGCTTGTAGCTCCATCCCTCACCCCGTTACACAGTTTACCAAAGCAACTCAAGGGAATAATTTACCATAATTTTGCCTAATCAGAACATTAACGTCCTGATTCTAGTACAGGCAACATTTATATTTTCTTTTTACTTTAGATAACCTTACGAAACAGAAGGTATAGCACGTGAAGAAAGCTGCCCTTCCCTTTCAAGAGTTAAATAAGTTTGATTAGCCTCTGAATTGTCTTTTCTAACATTTTCAAGTGTACCATACAACCCACAAGTTCTTAGAAGCCAGTAAGCTGTTTACCATCACAAAGAGTCAACCCTTTCTCATTTGTTGGAGATATCTAAACAGTAAACGCCTACAGAACCTGGCCTGAAAGCCATCTGAGCTGGAGCGATGCTGAGCACAACACAGAATCCCCCAACTCTTAACAGAGAAAATTGTGCATGATAAGTCATTTACTCAAAGCTGCTGCTGGAGCTGGGGGGGGGGAGGGGTTGGAGAGGAAGGGGAAGCATATTTTCAGGAAAGCCATAGGGAAACAGTCTACTTAAAGAAGAAGAGCATCCTTGCTACTTTAGAACTTGCTTGTCAAGTGAAATCACGAATTTATAAAGCTAAAAGTAGTTTATAGTTAAGTATGTCAAGCCTACTCATTTTAGAAAGGAAGTACTGAGAGCAGATGCAACTTGTTCAAGACTGCATCCTTAATTAGGGGCAAAACTGAGGCTCTAATCTAGGATCAAGGTTTGTACTTTAGGTTTTGAACTATGTAATGTTGCTTCCCTATAGTTCTTGTTTTACATCTCCTCTCTCTAAACTGACTTAGTGTCTAAAGATTGGCAGCGACATGAGGGTTCATGAGAGATATTCTACTCTCTTTAAAGTGGTAAAATTTATGAAAACTTTTCCAGATTTATAAAATCAGTAACAATCAATTAGTATTTTACATACATGATTTGTTTATATGTTAAGTCTACTTGGAGGATTCAAAAGTCGATGCACAGTTTACACCTTGTTAGATATTTTTAGTATATTATTTCAGATAGGAATCAACACCCACAGCTTCAAACAATGAAGCACACTTTCAAGAGGCAAACATTTTTCTGGAGAGTGGAGAGAGAATCAAAATTAAAACCCTGCTGCTGTTCTTTTATGAACTGTCTTAACGTGTGCAGCCACATGATGGCAGTGTTCCTCGAGAAATGAACCTGGGAAAACAGCTGCAGTATCTGGGACGGGGGTTGGGGGGTTGGGGGGGGGGGGATAGGAGTCAATGCAGATAAAACGTGATCTAGATTAAATCACAGATATGGATTTAAAAATTCTGTTTTAGTCCATGTAAACCATGTCTTTCCTGATCTTATTTTCCAAGCGTGAATTTCTCTGTTCAGAATTCGTCATGGGTATATGATTTTAGAATGAGTTTCATTCAAGACATGAGTGGCTAACAAATGCACATAAATTAAACATCGTTCGGAGGGGGAGGGGGTGTCCATTTATTGTTTGTTTTCACTGCAATGGTATCAAGAAGAGCACTTAAAGCAATAAACTAAATGTGTTTTGTGCCATGTGTTTTCAGATTCTTCCTAGTCCGACATAGTTTTAGAAGTCTCTGTCTTTGGGGTGTGGGAAAGCAAGGCTAGCTTGCTTCTCATGCTCACAATTTTCCTCTAATGCTGAAAATATTCCCGATAAGACAAGAGTGGAGATTTCCTGAGTTCTGTCTAAAGAGGCGTGAAGCCACAGATGGAGGTTAAAGCAGCAGTTACTGTCAGTCAAGGCTGCAGGCAAGACTGTGAAATCAAAGATTTGTTCCCGTTTCCCAGCCCTTGTTCTTTCCAGTGACTCTTTGCTGCCCCTTGATAGTTCCAGGGGGTAAAAGAACTACACTTGTCCTCTAGATCTTCCTTCCATTTCTTGATCCCTCATAGGTGGATTTAGTGTTTATGGAAAGCTCAGGGACTGTGAGCTTTCTAGAAATCTTAAAAGAATGAATGTCAGTCACCTGCAAGGAAAATTAATTTGGGACAAACATGCAAAGCCCACCTAACTCGCACAGCTAATAGCCTTGGCTAAAAGTTGATGACTCTTGGAGCTTGGTTGTAAGCCCTGCCACTATATACCACAATTCAACAACTATAGGCTCAGTTATTATGTGTCCACCGTGAAAGACATGGCAGAAGTAGAAAGATGAGTAGGACGCAGCCTCTGATCTCAAGAACTAACAGTCTAGGGAAGCAGATTTGGCTCAACAGATAGAGCATCCGCCTACCACGTGAGCGGTCCAGGGTTCAAACCCAGGGTCTCTTGACACACACACAGTGTTGATGCAGGCAAGGAGTGCCATTCCATGCAGGGATGTCCCCCACGTAGGGGAGCCCCACACACAAAGAGTGCACCCCGTAAGGAGAGCCACCCAGCGCGAGAAAAGTATAGCTGCCCAGGAGCGGCACCGCACACACAGGAGAGCTGATGCAGCAATATGACTCAACAAAAAGAGACAGATTTCTAGTGCCGCTGACAAGAATACAAGCGGACACAGAAGAACACACAGTGAATGGACACAGAGAGCAGACTACTGGGGGTGGGGAGAAGGGAAGAGAAATAAATAAAAAATAAATCTTTAAAAAAAAAAAAGAACAGTCTAATCAAAGAAATTGGACAATACCAACAAGGCAGTATAGAGACGAGAACAAAGCACAGGAGGCAGGGCACTGGGGCATGCTAAAAGGAAGAAATCACACCTTCTGATCTGAAAACTCAAGAAAGATTTCATAGTAGAAGTGGTACTTAACATGGGATTTTGACAGAGACTAAGAAGCCCAGGTGACTAGAAGTCTTTCTTTATACTGTGGCATCAACCAGAAAGGCAGTCCCCTACATCTCTGCTTCCCATAAACCCTTCCCATCTTCCACCACCTATGTCAAATATCCTTCATGGTGGGGAGTGGAGGGTGGGGACAGAATGATAATCCAATTTTGCTGAAGTAGAAAGAAGATGAATAGAAGTCGAAAGTAACATTGGGAAATGAGTTTGAGTCTATAAATATTGAAGGTATTGAATGCAAGTAGAGCAGTTCATGCTAAATTTGACCTGCAATTCACCGAAGATCACCAATATCCTGGGTTGTGATTTGGCTCTCAAAAGTTACATCAAGCTTGGCAGATGGAGGATCTATGTCAGGAAAGACAGTCACAGAATACAGTTTATGACCTATTCTGTTTCATGGACAGGCTGATCTCTATTAGCAGTTCTGAGACTTTAGGGTACTTTAGAATCATCTGGAGGGCTTGTTACAGCACAGACTGCTGGACCCCACCCTTAGAGGTTCAGATTCACCCCTAGAATTTGGGGTGAGATGTGAAAATGTGCATTGCTAACAAATTCTCAAGGGCTGCACGTGCTGTTGGTCTGGACCACAGTTTGAGAACCACTGGTTGATGAGATCTACAGAGTATTTGCTGGGTTACAGAAACTTAACCAATCCTAAGAAACACACTCCAAAAAATATCTCGAGTCCCTCTCCCTTAATATTTCTATATTATAACGGTCATATCACCAAATATTTATTTTTATCTTAACCACATGCATGGTTGGATAAAACCATTTTATTTTTCAAATATGCTGTGCATAGTAGGATAAAAACTAATTCTAAAAATTTGTTTAATCTCCATCACAGACTTCATCAATTTTCATCTCTATATTGAACAATCATAACCAGTTTGGCCTAGAATAACTTAAAATGTTGAAAGAAATATAAAAAACAAAGTCACAAAAATTTTTTTTTAAAAATTAATGACAATGAGGTAACTTATTATCTCATTTTATAAATTTTATTTTAAAAAATCAAAACACGCAAGTTATTATTAAGTGCTACAGTCCATGCAAATCCTATTACATTTTGGCAAAAAATAAAAAGGAAATACAAATAGCCAAGAAAACAGTAAATGTATAAAAATGGCTTGAAGCAATAAATTGAGTTGTCAAGAAAAGCTGAAGATTTAAAGTTCAGGATACATATTCAGGTGAGGGCTACATGAGGTCAGAAATCAGCATGGACCCGACGTGATTTTCAGTCAGGCCCTTATCAGTTAAGGGCGTGCCCTTACATTTAACAAACACACACATAAAAACCTAACTTTACATTAAAGGTCAAGATTCATAGACTGTTAAGCAGGAAGAAGTCTTGAGGTCATTTAGTCGCATGGTTTTATTTTATAGTTGAGGGAAGTAAAGCTTAAAAGATTGAGAAATGTGCCCATAGTTATCCAGTTTCTCCCTGCTATCCCCCCATCCTGCCTAACTCGTCAGCCAGTCACTACCCTTCCTTTCTCTCATTTCCCATGCCACTCACGGGTGAAGGCCGCAGAACAACATTCGCTTACACCAGCTCTTAGGTCCTTCACCATTGTTCCCCATCTGTTGGTTCTGTCTCTCCAACAATGATTACAAATGCCTCAAAAGCAGGAGCTGCTTCTTCATCCCTCTCCTGAATTCCCTATGGATATATTAAGAGGCTGATTATTCCTTTTTTTGTGTGTGTATTCTTAAAAAGAATCTCCAAATTACAAAAGCACTCACAATTGGATCTGTATTCTATAGACTCTTTCAGGTTGCAAGAGGAAGGGAGACCAATCGGGCTTTCCCGGTTAATGGGGATTTATTGTGAGGACAAACAGGACAAGAGCCTCAGCAGCTGCGCACACAGCCAGGCCCCATGGAGAACGCATCACTGCCTGTTTTTGTCTGGGATAAACCTGTAGCCCCTGCAGCCAGGCAGCTGCTCTCTTGGCTTACTTAACTACCTACCCTCTCTGTACCTTGCGTTCTTCACCTTTAAGATAATAATACTACATGTCTCATTGGGTCGTGGTAAGGATTAACTGAATTGACATGTGTAAAGCTCTTACAAGGGTGTCTGGGGCATAGTAAATACTGGAAGAGATTGGTCACCATTATTAATTCAGCATGGATGGACATACATCTCCATGAATGGGAGAGTTCTGACTCTTCCTTGGATGAGAAGAATTTAGAGGTGCTAAATTCCCTTTATGTCTTCTTTGAGAAGTTGGCTTCCCCATGCTCCTGCCCCATGCCATAGTGTCTGCTCACTGGTGTCATTATTCCCTGGTGGAGAAAATCAGCTCACTACCCTTCACTTCATGAAAGGCATTAGGAGCACCCAAGTCCATGGAAACTCACCACTGGTGAGCAATTGCTTATTCTAGTGCCAAGCTCTTTAAGCCCTGATAGGGGAGAGAGAGAACTCATCAGACTGGCTTGCTTGTACTGAGGCAGTCTGATCTTGTCAACAGGTTTCAACAAATCTTTATGTAGCATGCCTAAATTATGCAAACACTATGGGGTGAGAAAATTAAAATTGCCAGGAGGACCAGAATTGAAATTTTATACACAGACCTGTGTTACTGTGGAGGAACACTCCATGGGATCAGCTGCAAATCCAGCTGGGGTTACCCGTATTTCATTATTTGCAAAGAGGCTCCCGTGTAGTTAACTCTGCTGCTGAATTCGGAGCCTGTCCTGAGCCTTTTCCTGCTTGAGGCCATGCATGTGGACCTTGGTAGGGCATTGTTAAATCGGTATTAGTGAAAGATGACTGATTTCCTCTACGCAGAAAAGTATTGCACTGCAGTAAAATGCAAATCCTCTAACAGACAACCGCAGATTTATCACAATGCGGATCCAGGGGTATCACAGGGAAACAGAAACATGTCTCTTCTAGTAGACTGGAGACACAAACTTCTGCAGATTGCCCAGGATTCTACACAGGATGGGCTACGAAATTTGTGGAACCAAGTGCAAACTGAAAATGTGATTCAGAATGAAAATGTGGTTCAAAAACTATTAAGAATTTCAAGATGGCAATAACAGAGCATTAATCCAAGCACGGGGCCATTCTGAACACAAAGTTCCATGGACCAGCACAGGTCACATATCAATGAAACCAGTCCTGTTTCCATGTGTCAGTGAAAAATGGCACTTTCCATTTTGATTTGGAAACATCACATGGCCTATAGGAAGAGAATATGGGGGCAGATATAACCTTGTTTGCCCAATTTCTCCAGTTCTGGGGGCAACCATGGGATTGAGGGAGGATCAAAATGGCATGTATTACTGAGCTCCCTGAGAATTATAAGTTTCAGTATACTCATACTTCTCTTCTGATCCTTGTTTTCTGCTTTGTGTACTATAAAACATGTAAAGGTTCTACCTTGGAGAAGTTTCTGTGCTTCGGTTTCTTAATATGTAAAAAAAGGGGGGCTATAATAACCCCTTCTGAAGAAAGCATAGTATGTTAGCCCAAATAAAATACTTAAAATTGTCCCTGGCACACAGTAAATGCTATAGAGACATTACCTGTTATGAACCTGCCACCTTTGCCCCAATTGCAGTCAACTCCACCATTACCACCGCTGCCTCTGGACTCCTGAGGTTCGTGTTAGGGCTTCCTCAACTGAGACAAGAGGGCATTGGGCATGGACCTCAAATTCATTAAGGCATAAAAATTTAGATATTTGTTTTATCTGCAGATGAGGTTAGACACATACAGCATGGAGATACACTGGTAGCATTGGATTCTGTTTCCCACACACATTGAATTGCTAAATGTAAATATTTTAAATTGCACAACACCAGTTCTGGTTCTTTTTTTTCCCATTTTAAAATACACCTGGAGTGTGAAAACATGGAGGTGGATGGACCTCCCTCGACTTTCCTCCATAAATTCTGCTCAGCAGTGCCAAAGGCTCTCTGCCTAGCCACTAGGATATCCCCCCTCTTCTCATCAGTAAGGAAGTCCAGAGCAGGCAACCACCGTGTTTAGCAAATAAGAGAGCCCACAGGAGAGAGATGGGAAAGCAGCACTGGCCTGAGAGCCTCAAACACCAAGCCTTAGTCCCCTGGGGCAAGTCACATCGGTTGAAGGGACCACGTGAGCATTTTTTTGTAGAACAAGTTAATATGTATCATCCCAGCAGTAGTGCCGAATGTATATATTTGAAAGCACAATAAGAAAGGAGCTAAAGGGGAGAGGAAGAGGGAAGATAATTTTCTAGGAAATCATCAAGAACTAAAAAAATATGGTATCAGGGATGACTGAAAATGGAAATATAGAAAAAAAAGGAGTTGAGTTTAAGGCTCTGAAAGAAAACAAAAAGTTGATCTTACTTTGTCATAAGCCACACTATGAGTTATTGTGTGAATTCTGTTCGTGTTTGGTGGTAGATTAGAAGGGAATTTTTTAAAAAGCATGTAAATATCTTTTCTAATGGGGGGAAAAAAGAATACGCTACTTTTAGTTTCAAATGAGTTAATGGATGGAAAAATGCCTTGCTAAGTCCTATTATGTAATAGCCGAGCATTACCGGCCTTCCTTCTCAGATTCAATCATCACAGCTGCAAGGCCTGTCCAAACAGCAAGCAGGAAATGATAATAGAGCCACAGCCACAGCCTCAAAAAGGTTTTACTGGTCTCCTGGAGGCGCGGGGGCAGACAAGGAATCTTGAACAGATCTCTGCACTGTGCTCTATAAAATAAAAAGAGAATTTTACTGTACAAGGTTTACACTTGTGGCTCTTTAAACAAGTATTTGTTCCTTCATTTTTTTAATTGTAAAGGAAAAATAGCATTTTATTTGCTTAGATCTGCACAATTTAAGGATCTTTAGAAAATAAGTGTAAAAAAACATCTCTTTATTGCAGCATAGAGATCAAAGAAAGTTGAATTCCTCTGATAGCTATTCCTTCAAGTGTTTTCTCAATATACTGGAATTTTCTTCTTCCTCTTCTTGTTCCTCTCAAAATGGTGCATAGAATGAAAAGGCAATGTATATTTAAATGTTTCCCTTGTGTTTCCTCTGCTCTTAAGAAACTGTGTTTTCCCCAAACATTCAGTGGTAGATTACACCTAATAAAAAGACTAGAACAGATACTCAGAAACTGTGTATCTCTAATTTGGGGAATGTTTTTAAATACATGCAAACACACCACAAAACTTTTTCCATGAGGCTCTGTATGCAATATTAGGATGGGACTACTCTGAGTCAGAATCGGTTGCCATGGTGACTGACCGCGCGCCTCAAGAGCTCTGTAAGGGAGGCACGTGCAGTAATTATATAAGCTGAAGTGCTGTTGAATAACCCCAGGAAGGCAGGACTGCCGCAGTGCAATTTCTCAGAAACTACTATTTTAAAATTCATACATCATAATGCCCTCTACTTTTATATGGAAATTCACCCATTTAGTATTTTTGAATATATATCGGATATCAAAGACTGATATAATAGAAAATAAAATTTACTAAATTCTAAACATCAAAAGTATATGCCAAGTGGGGTATATGGGAACCTCATATTTTTTAATGTAATTTTTCAGTGATCTATGTATCTTTTTTTAAAAAGGACAATAAAATATTTTTTAAAAATCAAATAAACATTGATCACAAGGGGACAAAGTATATGCCAAAAAACCAGCATTATATACTAAATAATTTATTTCCAACAATTTTTCTGAGCAAAAAACCAGTAATTAAATGGTTTAGTGTCTCCTTATCAGCGGCACGGGAATCTGTGTTTCTTTTTATTGCATCATCTTGTTGTGTTAGCTCTCCATGTGTGCAGCGCCATTCCTGGGCAGGCTGCACTTTCTTTCGTGCTGGGCAGATCTTCTTACGGGGCATATCAGCACTGTGCATGGGCCATCTCCACACGGGTCAAGGTGGCCCAGGGTTTAAACTGCGGACCTCCCATGTGGTAGGTGGATGCCCATCCATTGGGCCAAGTCTGTTTCCCTAGTGTCTCAAAATAAGCCACGTGGTTTAAAATCCTTTTCTTCAATATGTAAAACAACATACATTGAATAATAAGTCAATGTCAGTTTTAACTAAGTAAACAAAATTAAATTGGTTAAGCATGAAGTGCAATCAATACATGTTTTTTAATAAAATATATTTTTAAAAAGGAATTTATACAAATTCCCTCATTCTTTTTCACCTTTAACATTTCATATAGAAACATATAGGTCAAAGGCCTTGCTTCTAGAAGATGGATTATTACTTGTCACATAGGAAATTTGTCTCTGGTAATGATATAATGTTACCATGCCCTCATTTGACACAAAAATTTTGAATGTGGACACCAGATATTTGATTTTGGACAAGTCTTTTCACCTCCTGTAGACTTCAGTTTCATCATTTGTAAAACACAAGTTTGCACTGAGAAACTGTTTTGTAAACTCACAACTTCCCTAATTAAAAAAAAAAAAAGTTTGTGCTGAGGGCTCTTTCAGCTCAGAAATTCTATCACAAGATAAAGCGTCTGTGTATTAGTCATTTTGTACTTTTGCTTTGAAGCAAGGAAGCTGCTATTTATCCAGTTTCAACTGTATCCTGACACTGTGCTAGACATTTCATGTGTGTTATCTGTGGCACTGTAAGGCGGCACTGTTTTCCCATTTAACAAATGAAGAAACTGAGTCTTTAATAGGTGACTTAATTTGCATCAGAGTGAATCCACATGTACAAAATGTTCTTTCCAGCACACTGTGAGGCCCACACTCTAGTAAAGAACCTTCAGCCATGTGTACAGATGCATTATTTTTTGTGAGGATAAAGAAATGGAAAGCATGGTTTTATGACATGTAAAAATCTTTAAGAGCATTAAATTTTTAAGTTACCAGGAAACTCTGGAATCAAAGTGAGAAAGACTAAATTGAATTGTCATGGAATAGGAACTTCCAGATTCGTCCAAAGGCAATGGGATGTAAAATGTGGACACTGCTAAGTGTCAGAACAGTGCTAAAAAAGGTATTTGAACATTCACTTATTGCTCACTGGTACCCACTTATGGCTACTCATATTCAAGTGATTGCTCATGGCTCTAGGTCTGACCAATTGAATTTTATAAAAAATTAATGCTTGTAAAAATAATCAATATAATGAGCACTTAAAATTACAGATATGACACAGTGCAGGCTTTCTTCATTAACCTGAGTATTTTCCCTATGACTCTTCTGAAAGTCCTTTCTTCTCTCTCCCTGTATTTGAAGATGAAGTTGATAATGATGCTACCATCCAGGTGTCTATGTTTGTGTATGCCGCAGTCTCCCTCTATTATGTGCATGGTCATCAGTTCAGTAGTTTCGCATACTTTTTACTGAATCAATACCGGCCTTTTCATGCTTCTATCCACAGAAAAGATGCCCCACATGTGTATAACTCAATGAATGCAATTCACCCTCTTGAATCTTGGAGAATTTTTTTTTTCCTCAAGTCCCAATGTTATGGACCCCATCTAGTTTTTTGTTGTTTAAAAGAGTGGTCTGATGACAGATTTCATGTCCCAGAATTTATTACCTATTGTATGTACTGCAGTTCATTCACAATTATCCCATCTGCATTTAGGGTAAATGGGTGGCCCCATCCTGGCCCAATTTAATAAAAAAATAAAGAGACCACTCAAAGCTCATAGCTGTGTCAGCACTACGAAAAGGGTCTATAATCAATGCAAATGTGATGTTTGCCTGCTTTGTGCAGCTCACAGGCTTGACGCCCATCTCTCCTGCTGGATCAAACCACTCTTCCTTTTTTGCACTGAGAATCTAAAGAAAGATATGGACTATATTCTCCACTAAAATAAATAAATGAAAAAGCATGTGGCCGATATTTTATTGAAATGGTAATTGGTGGGTTGTTTCATGCTCTATTTATCCCTCCCTCCTCTTTCAAGAGTGTGGTCAAGCCTCTCGAGATGTGAATGGTGCCCCCGAGGTTGTGCAGAACATAACCTGCCAATCCAGTCACCGGAGGCTCCCAGAAAGTTCACTCCTGTGAGACCCCTGGAACCTTTATGTTATCCAAGGGAGAGTCTGGGACAGTATCAGTTAAGACTAAGATTAGACTAAGACTAAGGAGGCAGAATGGGTGCTTGGGGTCTAGTTTAATTTGACTTTAAGTTTATTAAATAATGTTTTTGTACACATTGAGTACGATCACTAAGAGTGTAGAAGCAAATTCACATCCTCTCTGCACTCCAATGCGTGCACACACAATCACACACACACAAGTTAGCACAGTGTTTCTAAGGGTTCGTGACTCTCACCCTGCACCTTACCTACCTCACTCCTTAGGTCAGTAGTAAGAACTTTAGTATTTAACAATGAATCATAATTCATGTATTTTTCACAAAGAGGGGTAAGGGTGGAAAGGTAACATAACCTTCTCAAGGTCACACAAGCCATACTGGTGGTGTTGGGAGCTGAATCCAGACTCTAACAGTGTAGAACTAGCCTCCATGGTTTCTACAAAAGCCACACTCATCTAGGATGTGGTCCTTACAACTGGATTTTACTTCTTTTAAATTCCTTCATTTCCTAAAAACACTACATCTCAGAGCCTGGTCATAGAGTCCCACGTCCCCAAAAAGAGCTCATTCACTCTGCACGTTCTGACAGGTTAAAAGAGGCCCCTGTTGGGCACATCACCTTCCAACCCATATAGCCCTCCAGCCCCGCCCCTCACCATAAACATCCCCATCTCTCAGAAGGATCGTGTGGCCTTGACTGGCTCTTGAACTTCTCCAAACTTAAGATTCCTCTTCAGTAAAATGAGGGTAATAATTCCTACGGCATGAGATGGTTCTGTGAATTATGAAAAGCAGGGCATACTGACTGCTTGGCAAAGGGCCTAGTACGTAGCAAGAGCTCAGTAAGTGGCAGCTTATTATTGTAATTAAGCTGCCATATTTTAATTGGGAAGCCTGATGCTTAGTTGATAATTCTTTAAAAGCAGTGTTCTTGTGACTTCCTCCAACAGAATTTGTCAATTCTTCCTTCGCACTACCACAGTGTTTTGAACATATTTCCTTGTTGCTTTTGGGAGCATTTTAAAAAATTATGTTTTCATACGTCTGTTTTCTCCAACTAGACTGACAGCCTCACATTCATCTTTTTTTTTTTTAGAGATTTTTAGAGATTCTGTTTTCCCCTCCCCCTACCCCCATCCTGCTGTTTTTGCTGTCTGTGTCCATTCACTGTGTGATCGTCTGTATCTATTTCTCTTTTTGTCTTCTCTTCTCATCTCATCTCTCTCTAGGAATTCCAGGGATTCAATCCTGGGGACCTCTGATGTGGAGAGAGATTCCCTGTCAATTGTTCCACCTCAGTTCCTGGTCTCTGCTGCGCTTCACCTTGACTCTCCCCTTTGTCTCTCTTTTGTTGCATCATCATCTTGCTGCGTGACTCACTTGCATGGGCACTGGCTCACAACACAGACACTCATGCAGGCACTTGGCTTGCCATGCTGGCACTCATGCAGGGACTCGGCTCACCACGCAGGCACCAGATCACCGCCCGTGCACTGGCTCACAACGCAGGTACTCATGTGGGCACTCGGCTCGCCATGCGGGCACTGGCTCACAACGCAGGTACCCACGTGGGCACTCAGTTCACCACGCGGGCACTCCGCTCACTGCATGGGCACCCAGCTCACTGTGTAGGCACGCTTTCTCTTTTTCTTTTTCACCAGGAGGCCCCAGGGATAGAACCCGGGTCCTCCCCTATGGTAGACAGAGGCCTTATAACTTCAGCCACATCTGCTTCCCCTCACATTCATCTTTGACACCTCAGCAACTAGCACAAGAACAAGCACATGGGCCAGCTGCCCAAGGTAGTGCCATTCATATTTTACTAATTTTAAATGGTGAACCCTGGAGTTGTGCCTTGCTGTGCCCTGGTTGTGCCCACAATAAAACACAACTATAGTAATTCTTACTTTGTTTGTAGGAACATTTGGTGTGAAGTCATATTTGAAAAGGAATAAAAATAATGGAGGGGGAAACGGACTTGGCCCAGTGGTTAGGGTGTCCGTCTACCACATGGGAGGTCCGCGGTTCAAACCCCGGGCCTCCTTGACCCGTGTGGAGCTGGCCCACATGCAGTGCTGATGTGCGCAAGGAGTGCCGCACCATGCAGGGGTGTCCCCGCGTAGGGGAGCCCCACGCGCAAGGAGAGCACCCATAAGGAGAGCCGCCCAGCGCGAAAGAAAGTGCAGCCTGCCCAGGAATGGTGCTGCCCACACTTCCCGTGCCGCTGATGACAACAGAAGCCGGCAAAGAAACAAGACGCAGCAAATAGACACAGAGAACAGACAACCGGGGAGGGGGGGGATTAAATAAATAAATAAATCTTTAAAAAAAATGAATGGAGGACTGTATTTTAAAATATTTTACCCAACTAGTTATAATCTTTTTCTAATTCTTCTAAGGTGTCATTTAATTTTCTGCTATAAACAAAGAAAATAGCAGCATTCCTAAAGGTAACATACATCCAAAAATTAGTACTATAGATTTTGTTAGAAGGCCTTTATAGGATTTCATTTAGAATTTAATAGTGAGAAAATTAACTTATCATAAACATAACACTTCTTACTTTTTCCTAGTCTATATAAAATGAGATCATTACAAGTCAAGTCTGGTCACATAATATATCTTCAAAGCTGGTGCACAGAACTCTTAAACATTCATTTAAACTAGGAGTTCTCAAAGAGTTTATAAGAATTCTGATTTAATTCGATTTGCTACTGATGTGTCTCATGGGAAGAAAGGTTAACTATTAACAAAAGAAACTTGAGAGAAAATTTAAGGGGGAGAAAATTAAAAGGGTTGAAATTTTAAAACTGAAATCAAGCTTTGCCTTCAGAACAGAATGCAATTCAAGCAAGACTAATTTCAAAATTATGATAATTTCACTAGCTACAAGAAGGTTACCTTGATCTAATCTATGAAAGAGTAGTTTGCTAATGAATAATTACAAAATACGGGAGATGTCTAAAACATTGTTTTTGAGCACTATTTGCATTCGTTGTTTGCAAGCACCTTTTGCTCACAAGCTGCCAATTACAGGTTTAATTCATTTATTAATTTAAGTCTAACAGCATTTCTAGAAATGTTTTACTAGTGATTATTGTAATTACTTAAAGTTATATAAACGCATTTATGTTCAAACTAATATAATCCAGAATTTTTTAAGTAATTAAATCTCATCTACTGGCATAGGCCAAGTGTTAGCTTTGATTTCATTCAAAAGATTTAAAAGACAACTTCTAAATTCATACTCTCAACTATATAGTGAAGGATTGAACTGTCATGAAGAAAGTAAATAACCAAAACATCCTTACAAATATGTTGAAAATTTGTCAGAATGATTTTTTTTACTCAGTTACATATTTTTTATGCATCTGTCTTAAACTTGCACTCATCAGATAATTTATCAAGCTATCTAATGCAATAGGACATCTTTTCCCTTTTAATTAAAATCCTTACATATCCACAGTTGCCATAATTTAGTTTTGTTTCTGAAGTTGTCTAGATTAATTTCACTGGTAAAATGTTAAGTAAAATTAATTGGTATAATGGATAATTAGGTTGAAGACCACTTATATCAGCTCAAGGATACTTTTCAAAATGATTCTCTTTCTGTCTCAATAGCTATGTAGAACTCACTGATCCTGCAGTCTTCATCTTAAACCTCTGCCAAATTTTTTAGAGCGCTCCCTAAAACCCTCTGTCCTCCTTTCTCTTGTCTCTGAATTTCCCTTGGGACTCTCAGTGAAACCCTTTCTCTTTGCCCCTTCTCATTTGCCTTTTGTATAATCTCAACTGTTGCCATGGATTCAATCATAACAATGATTCCCAAATCAATAGTCGACTGATTTCTCACAAGCAGCTCAATTCAATAGCTTAGTCTGTCTCTGAGGTATTTCTTCATATGTGTAAAACCAGAATATTTCCACTACTAAATATTCAAATGCCCTATTAATTGATATACTTTTACTGAAATTAGTTATTTCTTTGCACAATTCTGTTATTACTAATATATGATTTGTCAAATGAAGTTTAAAATAATTTGATTTTTATATCTTATAAGCTTTTTGCATATAAATAAATTAACAGAAAGGAACATTCTTTATACTCTGGTTTAGATGACAGACTGAGCCTATGCAGAAGCTTTTCCTTCCACACTGAATACCCAGACATAACAGAAAATATCTGTGGTTTAAAAATTGATTACGACAGAGGAAAGCATGAATGGATACCCTTGAAGACATTCTAGAAAGCTAAAAAAGAAACAGATGGAATTAACAATGGGGGGAAAACTGCTAAAACATAAATAGGAAGGTGTTACTACAAAAGGTGCGATTCTGCAGACTTCCAGTTCCAGACAAGATGGAGTAATCACACCAACTTTACTCCTCGCATTGGTCACAATAATAAATCATGGACAAAATGTGTAAGATGACATTTACAGAAGACTCTGAAAAGAGGAGAAAAGAGGCTTGACTGACTAGAGACCTTGAGACTTGAAGAACGACTAGGCAATGAGCTCCTTGAGATTTCTCTTGCCTCAAACATCTTGGCCTGGATGCTAGGGGAGTCCATAATCAGGAAACACCAACAGACATAGATGAAAAATAGCCCCAAGCAAAGTCTGCTCTCTCTAGACAAAGGATCAGGGTCCCCCAATGGATAGAAACCTTTTGGCCATACCTGCCTGTTCTTGGGGCAAACATCACAGAAATTACTGCACCCCTTCCCCACTACAATGGGCATGACAGTGGCAGAACTGTCATAAACACCATCCCCTTTGTAGTAACGATGAGTGCTCCTTCTCCCACAAAGCCTGCTGGAAGAACTCTGCCTTCCACCATCACTGGAACAGTAAATAGGAGGCACAGGTCCCAGCAGAGTCTATGGTTAGAGCTCTGACTTACGTGTTCCTTGCAGCAGTGGGGCAGTATTCCTCCCATGTATAGAATGCATGACTTTGACTATCTTCCTGAAGTAACAGGAAGGCACTCCTCCTTCACAGAGTCTATCAGACTTTGACTCTCACCCTCCTGTAGTAACTGGGTGGTGACCCTCCCCAGCTGAGTCAGTCTTCTATTCTCATCATGCAGTAAAGAGTGGCTCCCCTCCACCCATCCAGCCAGTACTGAAAGATGGGGTGATACAGTGCTGTCATCTGGGTTTCATATAAGTGGAGCAGATCAGAATAGAGTGGGAGAACAGAGGCTTTATAAACTAAATTGACATTTCAACCATAGCAGGCAAGAAGAGCACCAGGACATGCATCCTGCACCTAAATAGGTTGCTAAAATAGAATAGCTAATAGGAATCAGGATGATAAAATATAGTATCAAAATTTTCAGGATACAGTACAAAACTACTTGTCATACCCAAAACCAGAAAAATCTCAACTCAAATGAGAAAAGATAATCAGCAGATGCCAGCACTGGGATAACACAGATGTTGGTATTATCTAAGCAGAATTTTAAAGCAGCTGTCAAAAAAAAAATGCTTCAATAAGCAATTATGAACACTTGAAACAAATGAAAAAAAATAGAAAGTATCAGCAAAGAAATAGAAGTTATTAAGAAGAACTAAATAAAAATGTTAGAACTCAAAAACAAAACAACCTAAATTTAAAAATTTATTGGATAGGCTCAAAACCAGAATGGAGGTGATGAGGAAAGTGAACATTGAGATGGATCACTAGAAATGATCAATCTGAAAAGTAGAAAGAATATAAATTTTTAAGGAATTAATTGAGCCTCACATCTAACATTCATATCATGAAAGTCTCAGAAGGATAGAATGCAGATTGAAAAAATATTTGAAGAAATAATGGCTAAAATATTCCAATTTTGGTCAAATACATAAACATATAAAGTCAAGAATCTGAAAGGACACTAAACAAGAGAAACCCAAAGAAATACACACACAACTACATCATATTCATAACTCTGAAAACTTAAGACAAAAGAAAAAACCTTGAAAGAAACTAGGAAAAGAAATGACACATTGCTTCCGGAGAAACAATTACCAACCAGAAACCATGGTGGTCAAACCAGAACTCTATACCCAGAGATGAAAAGGCAAAGAGAATTTGTCACAAGCAGACCTCCTCTAGAAGAACAGCTGGAGGAAATTCTCCATTTAGAAAGAAAATGATAATAGGACACTTAGAATATCAGGAATCAAGAAAGAACAACTTGAAGGATAAATATGTGGATAAATCTAATGCACAATTTTTTTTCCTTGTGATATTTTAAAATTGTTTTGAGCAGTTACAAGTGAATATGATAACAATGTCTGATAAAGTTCTCAATTTTTGTGGGAGTAGTATTTTGAGACAACTGTATCATAACAGGGAAGGGTAAAGTGACCTCAATGGTGATATCATATCCACATTCTATTTGGAGTGGTAAAATATTGATAGTAGTAGACCATGATAAGCTACCTATACTTATTGTAACCCCTAAAACAACCATTAAAAAAAAAAAAAAACCATGAAGAGACCATCAAAATAAATACTCAGGAAATATACTATAGTTAAGTCAAAATGGAATTCTAAAAATGTTTAAGGAAACTCACAGGAAGACAGGAAAGGGGAAACAGAGGAATAAAAGAGGGAACAAAGGCAAGTTAATAAAACGGCAGACATAAATTCTGAAACTGCAATAATTACTTTAAATCCAAACAGTCTAAACACACCAATTAAAAGAACAGATTGAAGAAAGGATTTTTAGAAAAAGCATTACCAACTGTATGCTCTCCAGATCATTCTGGATTATCCAAGTGGGCCCAATGTATCATGTGTCCTTAAAAGATGAGAACTTTCCAGGCTGTGACCAGAGGGCTATGTGACAAGACAAAAAGAGTCAATGGGATATGACATTACTGGCTTTGAAGATGGAAGAAGGGGCCATAAGCCAAAGAATGGAGGCAGCCTTTAAAAACTGAACAGGCAAGGAAACACATTATCCCACAGAGCCTCTAGAGAGTAACATAGCCCTGCCTACACCTTGATGTTAGCACAGTGAGACCTGTGTCAAGCTTCTAAACTACAAACCTATAAAATAATAAATTTATATTGTTGTAAGCTACTAAAATTGTGGTGCTTTTTATGGCAGCAATAGAAAAATAATACAATTAGCCATCTTTGAAAGGAAAATTTAAAACTACAATGAGATATCACTGCATGCCTATTAGAATAGTTAAAATAAAAAGTACTGACATACCACACTGGTGAGGATGTGGAAAAAGTGAATCTCTCATATATTGCTGCTGGGATGTAAAATGATACAGCAACTCTGGAAAGAGCTTAGCAGTTTCATATAAAATTAAACATATATTTTCAATAAGACCCAGCAATTGCACTCCTGGATATTTATCCTAGAGAAATGAAAACTAATGTTCACACAAAAACTTATAAAGGAATGTTCATAGCAGTTTTATTTGTTATAGCCCAAAACTTGGAACAAACCAAATGTCCTTCAATGAATCGATAAAAAACAAACTAGTATGTTCATACAATGAAATACTTCTCAACAATAAATAGAAACAAAATAGTGATACTTGCAATAACTTGGATGAATCTCTAGAGCTTTATTCTGAATGAAAAAAGTCAATTCCTATGGATTACAACTGTATGATTTTGTTTACATAACATTCTAGAAGTGACAAAACATAGTGATAGAGTACAGAATAGTGGGTGCCAGGGTTTAGGGATGGACAAAGTTTGCAACTATCAAGAGGTAACATGGTATCTGCCTTAAAACCTATTACAAAGCCACAGTAATTAAAACAGCAAGGTAGTGGAATGACAGACACATAGAACAATGGAATCAAATAGAGAGTTCAGAAATAAATATTAGCAAATTAAAACTGGCAATATATTTTTGTAAGTACATGATCAAGTAGGATTTTTTTGGTTACTAATATTTCCACTACTTTAACAAAACTATATATGTAATTTACCATGTTAGATTAAAGGCAAGTCAATATGATTATCTCAAATGACAAGTAAAACTGTTGATAGAATTCAGGATTCATTTGTAATTTATTTTTTAAATGATCTTAGCATATTAAGTATTTAAAGGAACTTAACCTGCAAAAAGATACCTTCCAAAACCCTCAATTATAATTAATAATTTTTTTTATTTAGAACTTTTAGAAACATTCCAGTTAAAGTCACTTCTGCTCTTTTTTCCTAATATTCAATATATTTTAAGAGCCCTTAGAAACTGCCAAAAGAAAAAGTATTTTTGCAGTCAATAATTTTGATCACTTAGAAAATTAAAGTGAATCCTAGAAGACACTGCAAGATATCTCCTTGGATTTTCAGCAGGGAGGTCAGATATAGTATCTACATTCAAAAATTAATATCTTTGCTATATCCAATTAGCAACCAATTGCAAAATGTGCTACAAAAAAATAAGTTCCCATTTATAATACCAAGAAAATCATAAAATACCTAGGAATAAGCTAAATTATAAATGTTTATGATCATCATGAAAAGAAAAAAAATGTTTTCATGGAAAGGCAAAAAGAAGACCTAATTACCAAGTTCATGGTTAGGAAGACTCACTATTTTTAAAATGTCGGTTCTCCAAAACTTAATCTATAATACATTGTTCTCCACTTCTAAGCCCAATAGGGTTTTTCATAAACATTTACATGCTGATTATAAAATTTATATGGAAAAGTAAATTTTCAAGCATAAACAAATGTTTTGTTAAAAAAGATAACAGGGCTGGGACAATAAAATCTGTCCAACCTAATATCCAATTGCATTACAAAGCTATAGTGATTCAAACTGTGTGCCACTAACACAAAAAGGAGAACAGAGTAATATAATAAAGAATAAGGATTCCAGGAACATACCCATGAAGAGACAATAAAGCCAAATCACGAATCACAAATAGCAAAGGAATATCCCAAAAGATACTTGACCTCACAAAGATTCAGAAGAATACAAATATAAAGAAAAATCAGTCTGGCAAAAAAGAAAATGTTTAATGACATCAAGTGATTGGTGGGGATAAAGGGAAAAGTTATATTCATACTCCTGGTGTGCATGTAAATTAGTACAGTCAGTTTAGAAGGCAATTTGGCAGTACAATAAATGATTAAAACTGAAATTTGCGTACTTAATCAAGTTCTGGGGACTTACTCTAGAAAAACCTCTGTACTTTTGCACAAGAAAGCACATTCAAGAATTTGTAGTAACAAAAATCTGGAAACAATTTGAGAATCTATTGAAACAGAAACAGTTAAATAAACTTTGTTACATCCATAACATGGAGGTACTGCTATGAAAACTAGTACCAATTGAAAAATATGCACAGATGACCACATGTTGAGAGATTTACAGAATTCTATCAAATACAATTTAGATATCTGTAAGACTGTTTTTATGTTTCAATGATAGACAGTATGTGGAAAGATTTCCAGCAAGATTTAGGCATGCTCAAATGGTCTTTAGAGTTAGATGGAAATACATTTACTTATTTTAGCCATGCAAAATTTAATCAAGTGATATTGCCACTTAAGTGAGGATTTCATGGTCTAGTCTGATTTAAAAGTTGGGTAATAATGTGACTCAAATCCAGGGAGGTAACTTCTCTATGTGGAAAGCCCACTCATTTTTTTTTTTAGGTACTGGGTCTGAGCATTGAACCCAGACCTCATATGTGGGAAGCTGGTGCTCAACCACTAAGCCACATTGGCTCTCCTGAGTTGGTTTCTTTGTTTGTTTTGCTTGTTGCTTTGCCTGGTTTCTAGGAGGCACCAGGAACTGAACCTGGCACCTCCCATGTGTAACACAGGCACTCAACCACTTGAGCCGCATCTACTTCCCAACCTACTCTTGAAGTTAGAGTAATTAGCATTGCAACATTTCATATAAATAGGGATCAGTGCTATCATTATTGTCACAGTGATCTCATCATATCCCATATATGTTTGTTAGAAAACTTCACCAAGCAAAGAAAGTGAACCCAAAATTATATAGGAAAAGAACTCCCAAAATTATGTGAAATGATGCAATTTTTCTGTAATGGGTAAGCATCCTTCAACCTCAAGAAGATTTAAGTTAAGTACAGAAATGTCAAGATGAAATTATAGTCAATATTTTAGCATTAAGAAATTTGAGCATATTTATATTCTATATACCTGTAAAGTTTAGTGTTTTGTCTAGTAAATAACAGCTCACTAGAATAACAGTCTTGTGGTTCTAATTTAAAATGTCTCATGAGTAATTTAGTTAGACTTGCAATTTTAATTTAACATCTATGCTTCATAAACTTTATTGGAACATTAAGAGAATTTAAGAATCACCTATTTAGAAGTATAATTTATTTGATATATGAGTTATTTAAGTACCTTGGAAAGTTTTGTATATTAAATCTGTTGATGTAGAACTTTAAAAGGAAACAGAATATATCAATGTTATGAATGCAGTTTGAAAGAATTAAAGAAGTCTAATCAACTAAGTTTATAAATAGGGCTTAATATTAATTAAAGACCTCTTACAGGTGATTGTTAAAATTTGCTAGATTTATGGGCAGAAAAATATTTGTAAGCTCTACCTTAAGCATAAGGACTAGGTTTCATAATCTATAACTTTAATAAACTATTAAGTTTGAAAACCAAAGCTAACCTCTGAAGAATCTTTTACTGGGGCAAAAACGCCATCTTCCAGACACCAAAAACATTAGTTAACAACACTGTTTTATAAAAAAAACACACAAAAACAGTACCATATGTTTCTTTGGGTACATATGTAAGATGATGATAGACAAAGAAAGGAATACTATGAAACTGAAAATAGTGTTTTCCTCTGCAGAAAGATCAAGGAGACTTTATCAGTAACCTCTGAATATTTTGCAGTGAGAAAGCATTCACATATTGTTTGCGTGAGTAAAAACAAATGAAAGAAAATCCTTTGTCAGGTCATGTGTATGTGTTCTGGGTAGAACAATCAGGGTGAACATCTGAATTTCTGTGTTGTCTCAAAATGAGCCTGTGTCAGACTCAGTGTATTATTCAGCCAAACGGGTGCTGATGCAAAATATTAGAAGTCTGTTGGCTTTTATAAAGGGTATTTATTTGTAGTAGAAGCTTACAGTTACCAGGCCATAAAGCAGAAGTTACTTCCCTCACCAAAGTCTGTTGCCACGTAATGGAGCAAAATGGCTGCAGACTTCTGCCAAGCTTCAGGCTTCCTGGGTTCCTCTCTTTCCAGGGCTTGCTTCTCTTTCCTCACAAAAAAGCTCCTCTGTGTGCTTACTACCCACGGCTTCAGTATCAAAGCTCCAACAACGAACTCCAGCATCAAAGCTCCAACTCTGTCCTTTGCCATGTCTTTTATCTGTGAGTCCTCACACACCAAGGGGCGGGGACTCAACGGCCTACTGATGTGGCCCAATCAAAGTCCTAGTCATAATTTAATCATGCCCAGGTACAGACCAGTTTACACACATAACCCAATATCTATTTTTTGGAATTCATGAACCATATCAAACTGCTTCACTCATTTAACTTACTCCTTTTATTATTAATTCAAAAGCATTAATTCTAGCACTACCATTTCCAACCATCTCCTGCCAGAGGAGCTTTATATAATGGGTAAAACTAAGATATACAAACAAGCCTCAGAATGTCATGTTGGTACTGACATTGAGCATTCAGTTGTATTTGTCAGTTTTGCCATGGCAAGGAGAGACACATACTATCGTGATTCAGGGAATATTAATGAAAGAAGTAGGAAAGCAGGCTTTGAAGAGGGCTACGGGGGTGAGGAACTACTGTCATACAAGATTGTATTTTCCAAGTATAACCAGGAGGAAAAAAACCTTATTTTCATAAAGCTAAAGGCAGAATGCCCTTAGGGAAATAAGACTCTTGTTTGTTTGCTAGTGAAAGAACCTGCAGCTAGGTGGGTGTGAAATGATGGAGGCTTTGGAGCAAGGGCTGGAAGCAGTGACAGAAAGAGAGGAAAAACGGGAATCCTCTGCATTAAGATTCCATCCTAGGGCAATACTGAGAGGATCCTAGATTTAAACTGAATTTTCTTGGATGAAAGACCTTTGTGAATTGTGATCTAGGATCCTCTCTTGAAAAATAAATAGAAAAATAAAGTGGCATACTTGGAGTTCATATACAAAAAACACATACAAAAGTTTGCAAAACATGGTCTATTTAATTCAAATTACTGCTAACTGTTGAAAACTCGTGCTTAGAAAGAGCTATTAGCTTTTAATATTAAAGGATTTTCAAATTTATTGAGTAATTTTTCTCTTAAGAAATTTGCCACTTGTGCATATGGTCTTTCCTTATCATGATAAGGCTTTAGTAACATCTTACAGGATTACAAAACTCCTTGCCAAAATTCTATGCAAAAACTTGCCAGGCACCAGAGACAGCCCTACCCTGACCTGGAAACCAGAGCCAGGAAAGCTGAGACACCTGATCTAATCTTCCTTTGCACCTACACGTTAAGCCTTGGAAGAGCCACAGTCCCAGGGAGACACCCAACACCCTGGGCAGGACTGCACTCTGCAGAAATCCCAAATTGAGCGGGGCGCTCCTCCCACCGCCCACCAGAGGGCACTGTCTAAAAGCAGCGGCAATAAAGATCATTGCTGCTCCCACTAGGGCAGGATATTAAACGCACTTAATCAAGGGAAGTCAAATTGGGGTTATTTACAGAGAAACATCCTTCAGTTCTCTCCTGGGACAATCAGAAAACACAGCGAATTTTGGTTTTGCCTTTTGCAGACCTGAAAGGGAGAAAGAGATGCAGGAGAAAATGGATTGATGGCTCAGCAAAGTGGTAGGATGACTAGACCCAAGAAGTAAATAAGACCAGAGAGAAGAGCCTGGTGGTGACAATGGCTGGGAGACAGAGCAAGGCCATGTAGAATAAGGGAACTTAATAACTCTGATATTGTTTACTGACTGTGGTGTGATGAAACTCTCCTCCACTGCTTTCCTCGCTCCCCCTTACTCTTACCTTCAGTGCCACATACTTCATTGTCTTAATGACTCTTTGTGGATCATTAATGGAAAGGGAAGGGGGCTGTATCTCATAGGGTGGAAAGAAGAGAAGAAACACCAGAAATAAGACACAAACCACAAAAAGAAAACTCAGTGCAAGCATAAAAGCAAGGTGATATAATATAAGTCCCTGAACTTCACCCTGGAAATCTTTGAAGAGATCTAGAGCAATAGATTATGTGAGATGGTGCTTGAACAAGTTTTAAAAGGTTATTAAAGACAAGGTTAACCCCAAGGTTTTGAAGTCTAAGGACCATCCACAAGGTTACTGTGTGAATTACACAATCATCAAAGCCAGACTTGGAGAATGAAGAGCTCAAAGGATGATACTGTCAGCCATAGACTCTGAGATTCATTTTCTACCTCTTTCTCCATCCATTCATGTATCATCGATTATCTATCAACTTGTCCACCCCCGATTTTCCTCAGCTTCACACTCTATTTCCTCTAAGCCTTTCTTCAGTGTTTAAGGAATTTTCTCTTCTAATTAATAACACTGGCTGAACTAGTAAGAATGGACACCCACTGTGAAGTCTTTTGCCACATCAACCTACAACAAACAAGACAAAACACCCAAATTCCTTGGAAGCAGGTAAACTGGGGGAAGTGCTGAAAAAGTGTTTTTTCTTGTTTCTCCTCTTTAGAACCAGATTTTGCTACCAAAGATCTATGAGATTGCTTCAGTGAGTTTTCCTGTATCCCTGGAAGTGTCATGGGGACAACTATAAATCCCAAGTCAAATCCAGAGCTGCCCTCAGACTGGCACCCAGGTCTCATGGACAGGCACCAACCTGGAGTCTGGGCAAGGTCTGCCCTCACACAAGCCCACTCTTCCTTTTCTTCTCTTCCTCCTGTGTGTGTGCCTCACTATTTCCTCTGTCCAATTTCATCTACCAGGAACTTTCCATTATTCCATTGCCCTGCCTGGGCACATGTTTATGACTTCTCATGGCTCGTCGGCCTCTATGTCCTGCCCCACTTTGCTGGAATTGGCTTCATTTTTCCACTCATAAGACATTCAGGTAACTTCAAATTCTTCTCATATATAAGAATCATAAAACTTACTTTTAAAAATAGTTTTTCTAATGTATGTCAGTGTTAAGAAGCATAAAAGAGGTTATTTAACCTTCACACTACATGACAAGAAATAATTGGAAAGAATACACTTAATATAGCAACTCCCTAAACTCTGCAAACAACCATACTTCATATAAACAGCCATTTTATTTGTTCACATTAAGTCAACATATATGATAAGTGCTATCTGTACTTGGAATAACGAAGAGGCTTGCAGCTAACCCCCATGTCAAAAAAAATGAGCTCTCCTTCCCCAAGACATCCAGATAAATTCAAGCTCCCCAGTTTCTGCAAAATATAACATAATGAAAAGAAAATGTACAGGCTTAAAAAGAATAATAATAATAAAAGATTGCTTGCAGGAATTGTTTAAAAAGGCAAAAACTGAAATAGGATTCTGAAAGCAATTCCTTAAGACTTCCATGTCTACTCTCTTAAAATAATATATACAGGGAAGCAGGTATGGCTCAGTGGATAGAGCATCCACCTACCACATGGGAGGTTCACGGTTCAAATCCAGGTCCTCCTGGCCCATGTGATAAGCTGGCCCAGCACAGTGCTGATGCACACAAGGAATGCTGTGCCATGCAGGGGTGTCCCCCACGTAGGGAAGCCCCATGTACAAGGAGTGTGCCCCGTAAGGAGAGCTGCCCAGCGCGAAAAAAGTGCAGACTGCCCAGGGTGGCGCCGCACACAAAGAGAGTTGGTGCAGCAAGATGACGCAACAAAAAGAGACACAGGGAAACGGGCTTGGCCCAGTGGTTAGGGCATCTGTCTACCACATGGGAGGTCCGCGGTTCAAACCCCGGGCCTCCTTGACCCGTGTGGAGCTGGCCCATGCGCAGTGCTGATGCACGCAAGGAGTGCCCTGCCACGCAGGGGTGTCCCCCATGTAGGGGAGCCCCATGCGCGAGGAGTGCGCCCGTGAGGAGAGCCGCCCAGCACGAAAGAAAGTGCAGCCTGCCCAGGAATGGCACCGCCCACACTACCCGTGCCACTGACGACAACAGAAGCAGACAAAGAAACAAGACACAGCAAAATAGACACAGAGAACAGACAACTGGGGGAGCGGGGGAGAATTAAATAAATTTAAAAAAAAAAAAAAAAAGAGGCACAGATTCCCGGTTCCACTGACAAGAATACAAGCAGACACAGAAGAACACACAGCAAATGGACACAGAGAGCAGACAAATGGGGGGTGGGGGCAGGGAAGTTGAGAGATAAATTTTTAAAAATAAATCTTTAAAAACAATAATAATACATATAAAAAATATCTAAATACCTCCTGCCTCTTTGTGCTGTACATACATATCTCATTTGGCAAGGGGAATTGGTTCCTGGAGACAGGAGCATTAACTGATTGAGCAATTGGGGAGTCTTTCTGGCATTGCTCCTATAGAGATAATTCTGGCCTCTCCCACTGACCATCACTGTCACTTTTCTGCTTTAGGCAATGGTTTCTTTCCGTTTCCGTTCATTAAAATGTTAGCCTGTCCTCCCAGGCTGCAGTCAGGGTCAGGATGAGCCACAGATATCCCCAGTCTCTGATAGTTGTCCTCTGCTCCTCAGATGATCCCGTGAATGCACTTCAAATCTCTCCTCTAAATTGGACACACACACATACAAACACACACACAGTCCCATGGTCCTCTGCATCTGTTTCCTTGTGGTAGGCCAAGTTTTATCATTTCACTGCTTTTGTTATTCTGTATGGGTCAAAACTGTTCATTAGAAGAACAAATGGTAGGAACAAAGGAGGACACTCATCTTGGGACAAAATTACTAGAGAAAATTAATAGAAAAGTCTCTCACAAGATAAGAGTATATGGTAGCCCCAGAGCACAGAAAAAATACATGTACTTAGAGTGTACTATAATGGATAATTTTACACATGATTGTGTACTTACTGTGCAAGGTGGAATTAAATGGAGAATGTGTGTAGTGAGAGGCAACAATTAAAAAAAGAAGTCAAATATCAAAGCAGTGTCACTTTCCTTCCACCGAGCATCATTTAATATATCATATTTTCAATCTCTTCTCATTAAATGTAAAAGTTTATTTCATTTTGTCCCCATTCACTCATTTCCTCAGTATTTATTTATTGAGTCCTACTATGTGTCTTTCCCATCTCAGTTAATAGCAACTCCATCATTCCAATTGCTCAGGATAAAAAGGCTTGTAGTCATCTTTGACTTTTTTTGTCTCATACACAACATTCAATACAGTGAAGAATCCTGCCTCTGCTATTTTCCAAAAATATCTAGAATCTCAATATATCTCACCACCTCTACTGCTACCACTTTGGTCCATGCTACCATCATCTCTTCCTTAACTTGTCTTCTTGCTTCCAACCTTGCACCTCTACAGTTTATTGACTACACAGTAGCCAGAATGATTGTTTTAAAGGATGATCCCCTCATTCCTTTGCCTACTCTCCCACCCATCTCACCTCCCCACCCAGTGTCTTCCCATTTTGCTTAAAGGAAGAGCCAAACTTCATAGAATTGCCAACAAAGTTCATCATCTGATCTCTTTCTTACTATTTCATACCCCACTCAAAAGCCTCCTTGTCCCTCACACTCACCAGGCATGCTTTGGTTTTGTACTTGCTGTACCATCAGCCTGGAACTCTCTTCTTCCCAGTGTCCACTGGGCTAACTCCTACCCCTCCTTCAAAGAGCTGATCAATGTTACCTTTTAGAGAGATCTTCATGAAATACCTTTTTATAATAACAATCCCACCTACACACTGGCATTTCTCATATTCCTTCTTTTTGTCCATGGCACTTATCACCAAGTAACGTAACACATTTTTTCACTTATTTATTGCCTGCCTTTCCCACCAGAAAGAAAACTCCATGAGGGCAATGATTTTTGTTTTGCCCCAGCACATAGAATAGGCTTTGCTCACAGAATAAGAGCTTAAAAAAGAAATATACATAGAAGCAAAGAGAATAGTTACGAGTTTTTTTGTGATATCCTAGACAAAAGATGATGACTGCTGGACAAGACTGGTAAGGGCAGGGATGTTAGAGAGTAGTGGGACTCTGGATATATTTTGAAAGTAAACAAATAGGATTTGCTGATGTATTAGACGTAGGATATGAGAGAAAGAGAAGAGTCAAGGATAACTTTTTTATTTGGGGCTGGGGTAGGTAGAAGAAAGGAGTTGCCACTTACTAAAAAGAATAAAATAGGAGAAACCATTTAGGAGAAGGGAACAGATTAGGTGTTTGGTTTTGTATGAGATAAATTGGAAATCCCTCTTAGACATCCAAGTGGAAAGGTCAACTAGATAGTTGGCTATATGAAGCAAGAAATCTGGTAAGAGGTCTTAGCTGCAGAAATAAATGTGGGAGTCATCAATATATAGGTGGTATTTAAAGCCATGAACTGGATGAGAAAAAGGGGAGGAGGGTGAATGGAAAAAAGACATTCAAGCCTAATTCCCTGGGTACAGAAAACTAGTATTCTTAACAAGGAGAATAAGAAGGAGTGGTCAGAAAGGTAGGAGGAAAACCAGGAGAATACGGCATCCTGGAAGCCAAGTGAAGGAAATATTTCTAGGAAGAAATTATCAGTTGAGTTAAATGCAGCTGAAAATTCATGAGCAAATGAAGCCTTAACAAAGTAATCATCAAGTTATTAAAAACTTGATAAGAGCAGTTTCACTGAAATGAGGGGTTAAAAGCCTGAACAGAGTTGGTGTAAAAGCTAATGAATTGTATTAGTAGACCATTTAACAGTGATGCTTTGGAAGGGCAGGACTGGAGACAAGTGAGGAGAGTGTTACAATGTCCAGATCAAACCCAGCTGTAAACAATGGGAACCTGCCTCAGATGCCCCACTTCACATGACTTCTCTCTGCTTCACTAATATCAAACTAGGAAGCTCTGGCCAGACATGGAACCAGCTTTGAAGCCACCACAGTCGCCTCAATCACCTTGTTCAGGAATGAGTTCGACTTCTCATTTATCATCTTTAAATAAAGGGACTCACCAGTTAACAGAAATGCCTGACAAGTAACAATTAAGATGGTTTGAAAAATAGGCCTTATTCTTCCTAAAGGAAGTTATGCACTGGAGGAGATGGATCCAAAAAAAAAAAGGGTACAGAAGTGCGTGGCTATAGGAACAGATAACAAGACAATAAGAATTGGAGATAGTTAGGTGTAGATAAATATTTCCAGGACTGTTGCTGTAAAGGAGAGCAGAGAAATGAGATAATACCTGGTGGGAAAAATGAAGCCCAGAGGATTTTCTATTCAAGAGGACAGAAATGTGTGCTGTTGGGAATGATGCAGTAAAGAAGAAAAATTGATTATGTTGGAGAAATGGGGATATTTGTTGGATGATGTCCTTGAGTGGACAAGAGAACACTAAATCTGATGCTCAAGTGGTGAAACTGGCTTCAGTGGCAATCAGGAGGAAAGGTGAATATGTGGGCCCAAATGCAAGTAAGCAGGTTCATGTGGTAACAGGAGCATCAGAAAGTCTTCTGACTGTATCAATTTTCCTGGTAAAATGGGGAGTCAGGTTATCAACTAAGAATGATGATGGAGATTTGAGAGTGGAAAATGAGTGGACCAGTGAAATGTACTATGTACTATGACAGTTGGGCTGCACTAAGGACATATTTGGGGTTAATCGTCATGAATTTAAAATGAAACCAGCCAGTGTAGTTAAATGTTCTCTCCAGCCATATTCAGCTGTACAAGGGCAAGGAGAGAGTAGAGACTTAGATTTGAGCAGGTTTGGAGTTTTACCAAGAAAGTACACAGAAAAGAGAGAGGGGGCAAGGAAATTGAGACATATGAAAGGAAGTAATAAATATAATGATGCATCATACAATCTGAGCTGGGTAAGGTAAGAAGAGAGGACACAAAAGGGATAAAAGGCAGTAAAAAGGTGGTAAATTAGTGGACTGAGGTAAAAGAATTTTTGAAGATGGAGTACTTCAGGGAATAAACTAAAAAGATAAGAGGTGGTGATTTTGGAAAATGAGATCTTTTGAAACTGAGATTCTGGAGGGTTGAGTGGTGACAAGATCACTGGAGGACAAGAGGTTATGCAATGGAAGCTAGGTGTGGAAATATTATACAAATGGATGTTGAAATCACCAAGAATTTTGACACCATGGTATAAATGGGAGTGTTTGTGAGCTAAGAACTAGAATATTCAAGGTCAGAGGGCAAAGAGTGATCCCCACGATGAGGGCATCAGGAGATAATGCAAAAAGTTGAAGAAACTACTCAAAGAAGAGGTTAAGGATAGATTTTAATGATGGATTGTGAGTTTCAGAGGACACAAGGAAGGATTTGGGATTTGTGGAGGAGAAGTGAGAGATGGGAAAAAGTCTCAAGCTAAATGGCAATGAGAGCCTGAAAGGCAAGGGTTGACTAAAAAGTCTTGTGGGAGTTCTTTATCTATCCTTTAAACCCATCGCTATATGCCATTCCCTAGTAAGGGACCATGACATTATATTGGGCTTCAAATTTCAGGGAGTTCTGGATCACAGAGTGTTTCAACAATGGCAATGGAGGGATACTGGTATGGGATACCAATGACAGGTGATATATGGCTGACAGGGAGCTGTACAGAACATATGTCCAAGGTGCATGGTAATGTTTGGATATACTCATAGTGGCAACAATTAAAAACCACAGTAGGGGGGGTACTGGGTTCCTGGCCTGTGGTGCTCTGTCGTGGTCCCTAGGGGAGCAGCGACAGTCTCCCAGGTACAGTGGCGGGGACCGGGAGGGAGTGAGGGTTCAACAGTGAGCCCCTGATGCTAATGACTATGCTTGTGAGCTGATAAACCTAAAATAAGAACAAGGCCTAGAGCAACATTGTGCCTGGGAATTTCCTCCTGTCAGCCTTCATGTTACTCAAATGTGGCCAGTCTCGAAGCCAAACTCAGCATGTAAATGCAATGCCTTCCCCCCAGCGTGGGACATGACACCTGGGGATGAGCCTCCCTGGCAACGAGGGACCACTATCAACTACCAACTGATGATGCAACTGGAAAATGACCTTATACGGAAGGTTCAATGCGGATCAGAATATCCATGTCTACATAAAATACCATGACTTTAAAATGCTGTTTGACCTAAAGTAAGGGGGAAATGGAAAGGAGAAATGAGTTTATATGGCTACGAGTTTCTAAAAAAGAGTCTGGAGGCTGGCAGAAGGATTGCCCTCATGCACAACTGAGCAGAGTCAGAGAGACAGATAAAGCAGATACAACCCCCAGATATTGGTTCCTTTGAGGGCTAAAGAGACCCATGGGAGTTATGGTCATGGCCGATGGGGTTAACTACCAGGGCAGATGGCCCCTCTTTGGAACTGGTGTTTATATGTGATGAATCTGGACTCAGATGGGATCTCCCTTCATAAGACTTTCATGCTAATGTGCCGGAGGTGCAGTTAATGTTGGGGTTTAAGATATATTTAGGGGATTTGAATCTCTGGACTGACAATGTGATAGCCAGGTCCTGAGCCTCAACAGACTCCAGCACCTACAATCTGATCTATTGGACTTACCACACTCAGCTAAGATGGAGTTGAAGAAGGACAACCACCACACCATGGAGCCTAGAGTGATTACAACTGAAAATGGGAGGATTGCATCCAGCATCCATGTGGAATCTGAGCCTCCTCTTGACATAGAGGTGCAATGGATACAACCAATCCAATGTCCACATAGAAGAGGTGGCATTGGATTGGGAAAAGTGGACATGGTGGACGATGGGTATGGGGAAAGGCAGGAAGAGATGAGAGGTGGAGGCGTCTTTGGGACATGGAGCTGCCCTGGATGGTGCTTCAGAGGTAATCACCGGACATTGTAAATCCTCACAGGGCCCACTGGATGGAATGGAGGAGAGTATGGGCCATGATGTGAACCATTGTCTATGAGGTGCAGAGGTGCCCAAAGATGTACTTACCAAATCCAATGGATGTGTCATGATGATGGGAACGAGTGTAGTTGGGGGGGGGAGAAGGGGGGTGGGGGAGTGGGGTTGAATGGGACCTCACATATATATTTTTAATGTAATATTATTACAAAGTCAATAAAAAAAAAATAAATAAATAAATAAAAATTAAAAAAAAAAAGATGCACAAGTAAAAACTAACATTTTCAAGAAATAAAACTCAAACTGTTTTTGGGCCTATGTAAAAAAAAAAAAAAAAAAAAAGTCTTATGGGGACTTCTTGTGGGGACTGCAGAAAGCAGTGATGAGATGATGCAGATACTGGAGGTGAGGCGGTGAGTGTTGGAGAAGAGCGCATGTTCCAGGGCTTTCCTAGCACTCCTGCCAGCAGAGGCAGAGAGGCCAGAAGAGGGCCTGTCTTATGCCAAGCACAAGTAAATGGAGATATCTTTTCAGCCCATCCCCACTTTCACCTTCCATGTGTTTTCCAGGCTTGTGGAGAGATGTCAAATAGGTTTCATTCTCCATTTGGACAGCTAGTGACTACCTGGAGCACTGTGGTGTGAAGCGTTTCAAGACCACATATCCAGATTTAGGGGAGAGGAAAAATGGCTGAATCTATGGCAGTATCTGCTTTCCCTAGTTTGGGCTAAGCCCTAAAGCTCAATTCTATTCCTAATTCTCTGTCCTACTTATGTTTCAACCTACCTCCAATTCACTTATGTACTCCTGATGCTCTGGGGACATTATACATATCACTTCTCTTCAGGCTACAATTTCAAATCTTCCCAAAGGTCATCTACTCAGAGTGCTGTATTCTCAGCTAATGATCCCCAAGTCTCTATCTCCAGATAAGACTGCATTCCTGAGCATCAAAAACTTGTCTGTAATTGTCTTCTGGATTTTGAGTACAGCAAATATGTGTCCCAAACTGTAGTCATTTTCTTCTGTCCTTGCCACCTCAACTTGGTGCTCGTAGCTAATTCACTCCCGTTCACCCATTTGCACAGCCCAAGTCATCTTCAATGCCTCCTTTTGCCCCACATCTTATCAGTCACCCATTTCTATTAATTCCAACTCTGAAATTCCTTAAAACTGTTTCCTCTTCTCCCTCCCCACTGCCTCTGCCTTGTCCACATCTATATCTTCTCTCTGGTATAGACTTGGGAAATAGACTCCAACCTATCATCTACCACACAGTGATCTGAGTCATCTTTGCAAAACAAAAATGTTTCTCCCTTCTTTAAAAATTCTTTAGTGGCTCTACATCACATACAGGATAAAGATCAAAGCTCTTAGCCCTGACACGTAACACCACATACATTTGTCCAGGTGCTTCTCTCTCTCAGTAGAACACAGATACTACAACGGCCGTCAACGCATGAAATGTATACCTCCTTTTATCATTGAATTCCCAGTAACTATGTAGGGACACAGAATATACTCAGGAAATGGTAAGTGAATTAATGCAAGCAGGCGAGAAAAAGTATAAAAAGAAAATAGCTTTAAATTCTTACTTGAGATCATTTTCTACAACTCTCACTACCAGCTCATTCACTTCTGCTCTTACCAGAGATGGTACAGGAATAGAAATCTGTTTATCTGACAATTAACAAAAGATATATCAAGGGTGGGGGAAGATTCTGAGCATAATTTTTTTTTAAATATTAGATCCTGACTCCACCATTTTCCATTTTCCAGGTGTGTGACCCTAGGCAAGTTACTTAGCCTCTGACTTGTTTCATCATTTGTAACTGTAAAGTGTATGGAATAGGAAATGCTCAATAAATAATAGCTGTCATTATTTCAGCTGACCCCTTCGTTAAGCCCAGCAGCTTCTGAAATGGATTGCAGATATGGTTCATTAATAGAAAACTAGAAACAATTTTGCTATTACATGATGGAAAATATGCATGGATTTCCCAGAATATGGCAAACCTGTCTTTACTCTTTTTCATTGTGCTCAGGCCATACAGAGTCAAGCTCAGACGGAAGTGGGGGACCTTTTTATCTCTGGTCTCCCTGTTTTTTCCCCTCTCTGCCAGTCTTTTCTATCCCTCTGTCCTCTCCTCCTAGCATTCTGTCACTCCTGAGAGAGAGGCAGTAAAGTTCTATGGCCCTCTGTGGAAACAGGCTTGGATCTAATAGGGGCAAGAGGGCCATCTGGCCTAGGTTTTGGGTTCACAAAGAGCCTTAAATGTTGACTTTCAACATTATCTTGAAATTTGGTTGTAATTCCACTGACAGGACTGAAAAAGCTTATTCATTTAAAATTTGAGTTCCTTTACTGGATTCCTCCTCCTCTAACAAGGCAGGAATAAATATGTTTTATAAATTGCATAATGATTTTGTGACTAGCACATTACAGCATATTTTACTTTTGTGTGTATTAGGATGAACCATATGAAATTGTTCTTTGTTTTTGACCTCTACAACAAGTTTCATGGTTCAACCTAGCAGATGAAGAATATTAATTTGTTAAATATAAGTACATAAAAATATAGAGCCCTTTTTTTTCCTGATTCTGTTGTAACATTTCATCATATTCTAATATATTGGGATTCTCAGAAAATGGAGTGGCTGGGGAGAAGTCTCTTTTATACTTGGAGAGGTCCCAGTGCATCTACAAGACAACTCATTCTCTTGCTGAAAATAACCATATTTTATAACATCTCTTCAATGCATTTTTTTGTGTTAAAAGATCCACATCTTTTTTTAAACAGAAGTACAAAGGAGAAGGAATAAAGGGAGAATTGAGGGACCAACTCTCCATCACATATTATATAAAATGACAATAATCTCATCACCTACCATGAGCATTACATGTGATCATACACTGCAAGGAACTTTAAAAGAGTTAAAGGTATAATTATAAAAGCCAGGGAAGTGGCTGTGGCTCAATCAGCTGGGCTCCCATCCACCATATGGGAGGCTCTGGGTTCGCATCCCGGGACCTCCTTGTGAAGGCAGGCTCGCCCGCAAGGCAGAGAGCAGCGGAGTGCCGCCCAGCCCGCAAGTGCCACAGAGAGCCGACTCAGCAAGGTGACCCAACAAAAAGGAGGACAAGTAAAAACACAGAAGAGCTCACAGTGAATGGACACAGAGCGCAGACAACAAGCAAGCTGCCGGCAGCAGGGGGGTGGGGGGTGGGGAATAAATAAAAATACAGACACACAGAAGAACACACAGCAAATGGACAAAGAGCAGACAGCAAGCAAAGCCGCAAGGGGTGGGGAATTAAAAAAAACAAAAACAACAATGCCACTTAAAGAGGAGTCTAAGCACTATTTTCAGTCTGTGAACCCTTTGTTTCTGGTCCACGGTGAGATAAGTATGAAAAATTTAGAGTAAGCAACGAGAAACTTGACAAAGTAATTTTATGCCATTATATTAAAAAATATATGGGCTTATATTTTGTAGGTATGATTTTGTATTTCATTTTCCAGTACTTTTTCACTGTATTATTCAAAAGTGATAGATTGGAAATAAAGAAAAACTGGTCCTTCATTAATAATAGCATGGGAAGTGTTGACATAAGTGTAACTATTTCTAAAATTTTGCTTAAGGACCACTAAATTTGTGATTATAAACTAGTCTTAAGTCATTATTTTAGAAATACTGCTTCATGCCAGTATTTCATACCAGCTAGTAAGGAGTTGTCAGCGTGCAAACAGGTTGCAGAACAAGTCTCTTTTGTATTGTGTAACTTGTTTATTTGGTAGTCTGAGCTCATTTCTCCCATGAACTAACATAAATTTAGGATTATGTCCTTGGTGTAGCCTGTACATCCCAGTTATCTCAAAAAATTGCTAAGCTAGACTATAAAATTTACTAATTTGTATGGCATTCTTTTTTAAAAAAGATTTTATTCCCCTCCCCCTCCCCCCAGTTCCTCCCACTGTCTGCTCTCTGTGTCCATTCGCTGTGTGTTCTCCTGTGCCTGCTTGTATTCTCGTTAGGCAGCTCCAGGAACCAATCGTGGGACCTTCTGGAATGCGAGAGATGCAATTACCCTCTTGCACCACCTCACCTCCCTGTTCTGCTATGTCTTCTTATTTTCTCTCCTCTGTGTGTCTTGTTGCATCATCTTGCCATGCCAGCTCTCAGCATCAGCCGGCACTCCTGCACAAGGGTGGCTTTTCTGCACTGGGTGGCATGCCTACACAGGGATGCACTCCTGCGCAGGGTGGCATTCCAGCATGGGCCGGCACTCCATGTGGGCCAGCTTGCCCTCACCAGGAGGCTCTGAGCATTGAACCCTGGACCTCCTATATGGTAGATGGGAACCCAATTGGTTGAGCCACATCCGTTTCCCAGTATGACATTCTTACAATGGAAAAGATATGCCTCTAATTTGCAACAAAGAAAATATCTCTCTTCTCCATTGCCTGTGAGAAGTGATGGATTCCTAGCTCTGACATGGGGGAAGACAGTGGGGATTAGAATAAAGGTGGGACTACTTTTGCAAAAATTGTCTCAATAGCAAAATCAGGTGGAAGAGGATGGGGGGAGTAGAAGATCAAGTGTGAGGGAACTCACTGGCCATGTTGATAAAATTAAAGTGAGGGTTCCCTAGTATCCTCTAAGACTGAAGTTAGGTAGGTTTTGCTGGGCTCAAAAGCTCTTTATTGCAACTGCTTCTGTGCGCTAAACTTTAGAATTATTCTCCCTGCCTGCTCTAGCATCAAGATGGCAGATAGACTTCATTTTGAGTTGAGGTCTCTCAGCAGCTACCTTGAGGGTTTTATTTCCCTTTTCATTTTTTGAAAAGATTGCGTAAGGACAATTCTTGGGCATGGTAGAAATACTGCTCTAATCACTTAGTGATGTCTACTGTGGACAAGTGTAAAAGGGAAAGCCAACACAAGAACTGTTCTTTTGCTATCCTATGTCCAGCCAAAAAGGCACAAACCTTCAACGCTTTAATTTATGTATCATAGCTGAAGTCAGGAGGAATTCCAAAGAAAATGGCTTTTCTGAAAGCTTAGGAAAAACAAAAGGCAAATACACACAGAGAATAGCACGCAATTTGGTAATCTTATTTACAACCCAACGTTTCCTTGCTTTGTGACACATGTGAGGAAGCGTCTGACCTGGCTCCCACCCTAGTGTCCATGAGGCGTAGATTTTACTTGTCTCTACCTTGAAAACTTGGAAACAAGACTCTCAGACACAAGAAAGAAGCCCAGGCAATAGCCCCAGGCCCACTGTTTTAAATCCTCATTCCAAATTTTGATTTCATATGTGAGGCTCTTCTCTTCCCCAGTGATTGACACCAAAAATGTCCCTGGAGAGAAAAGCACACTCCTACCTATACAGGCAAAGATAATCTTCCCTATTGCAGGGTTTTTAATCCAAATTGTCCATAGATAGAATTCAGGGGGAGTTTATGAAATCAGATGAGAAAAAAATACAACTTCATTTTCAAGTGGAATTTAGCATTTCCTTCCAAACCGCAGAAGTGTTAGCAGTACTTGTGACTTTGTTACTAATGGAAATAACAGTTATTTTCATTATTACAATATAGTTACTGCAGATATCTCAGAATAACACTTAATGCTCATCACTGAAAGAATGGTGCTAGATCTTGTTGTTTGTTAAAAGTGTAGCACGCATATTACTATAGCACATACTTATTTTTAAATATTTTCATAATTGCATTTCAGTGTCAGTGATATCCCTTGCAACCCAATGTATTTTATTGCATCCACTTACAGACATTATTCTAAGAAGGTATCGGTAGGTTTACGAGACTGCCAGAGGGGTCCAAGGTACAAGAAAGTTAAAGCTGCTAGTTCTCTATCTACCATCCAGTATAACACAATATCCCTTGGGCCTGAATCAGAGATACACACATACAAAAGCAGTGGGGTAAGTTCCATGGTGGGGGTGGGGCTGGAGGTGGGGCTAGGGGAAAAGAGAAACTGGCATTTCCTTTTATTTACTGGTTGTTCATAAAACTGCAGTTTGTTGAGAAGGTGTGATTGTCTGTGGCCATCTCTGTCTACATACTGTACAGTGGAGATTAAACACTGAAAACCATTAGCACTGTATTTCAGATATACTCTTATTATAACTGTCTCAATCTTAATAGGTAAGTTTTTCTTTCATATTTTTTTTTGTTTTATTGCTTCATGTTATGGTTGTTAAATTTAAAAAAAAACTACCCTTATTTCCATAAGCTGAGTTTGAATCAAAAAGTGTCCAAACCCTTAGGCCTCTAGTTTAAATGAAATGTGACTTAGAAACAGGATTTTTCTTTCTTCCCATCTCTACCCATCCACTCACGTTGGAGTAGTAATTCCAACATGAAATATTTTAAGACCTGTTCCTGTTTCTTTTTACCATAATAATAAAAAAGGAATCTTTACAATTTTATTGTAACCCTCTCATACCATATACAAAAATTCATAGAAGAAAAAACCTAGGGAAAAATCTTCTTAGGGTCTTTGATATGGCAACAAAGCATAAGCAACAAAAGGAATATAAAGAAAAAAATTTAAATAACAAGAAGAGACAAAATAAATTGAACTTCACCAAAATAAAAACCTTGGGGAGAGGACGGGGTTCTCACTGGTTAAGCACCTGCTTCCAATGTACGAGGTCCTGGGTTCAACCCCTAGAACCTCCTAAAAAAAATTATAACTTCTGTTATAATTCACTTTTGAAGTGAAAAGACAACCTACAGAATGGGAGAAAATAAGTCATAAATTATCAGATATAGAGAACTAAAACTGAACAACAAAAAATACAAAAAAACATTTTAAAAATGGGCAAAGGACTTTAACAGACATTCCCCAAAGAAGGTATACAAATGGCCAACAAGCACAAGAAAAGATACTCAACATCATTAGTAATTAGGGAAATGTAAATCAAAATTATGAGCAGTTTACACCCACTAGGAGGGCTATATTTTTTAAAATGACATTAACAAGTGTTGGAGAGGATGCAGAGAAACTGGAACCTTTGTGCTTGCCGATGATAATGTAAAATGGTGCAGCCCTGTGAAAAATAGTTTGGAGATTTCTCAAAAAGTTAAACATAGACTTAACATATGTCCCACAATTCCACTCCCAGGTATATATCTAAAAGAACTGAGAGCAGGATGGCAAAAAGATCATTGTGCACCGATATTCATAGCAGCATTATTCACAATAGCCAAAAGGGGGAAACAAAAAGGATACCCATCAAGAGATAAATGATAAAATGTGGAAATACGTACAATGGACATTATTCTGCTGTAAAAAGGACTGAAGTTCTGACGCATGCCCCTACATGGATGAACCTTGAAAACTTTACATGAAGTTAAGACAGAAAAAAAAAAGGATAAATATTGCATGAATCACCTTACATGAAACATCTAGAATAAGCAAATTCAGAGGCAGAAAGTTAATTACAGGTTACCAGGAGGGAGTGACGGTTAGGGAGTTATTGCTTAATGGGTACAGTTTCTGTTTTGGGTGATGAAAAAGTTTTGATAATGGGTGATAATGATGATAGTAACAACATCATAAAGGTAATTAATGCCACTAAATTGTACATGTGAAAATGGTCAAAGTGGCAAATGTTATATTACCACAATAAAAATAAATGTTAAAAAAAGCTTTATTCTAGACATTTCTTACCTAAAAAGAGTTAAGAGTTCTCTTTGTAGACTTACGGAAATGGGAAAGGCAGGCAGGCTGCTTAAGGGTTATGCCTAGGTTATCTGGGAAAAGTGGTGAAAGAATTCAGTTTCACACCATCAGCCAGAGGAAAGGCGTGGGAAGGTATCTGGGGAAATAGGTTTCCAGTGGCGGGCGGAGGACCAGGCCAAGGGCCAGGCCAGGGCGGAGCCTCCGCGGCGGGCAGAAGGGCCCGGCCGAGGCCGGGCTTAGGGCGGAGCCGGGTCTGGTCCCCGCGGAGCCGAGAAAGGGACTCCCTTACGGCGCTGCCCGGCCCGGCGAGGCGGCGCCCAGCTCAGCGCCATGGGACGGCTGGTGGCTCTGAGCCTGCTGGGGCTAGCGCTGGCGTTCCTGGGGGAGAGGTTCTTGGCGCTCAGGTAGGTGGGACCGCCCGGGACGGAGCCGCGGGGCGCGCAGCCCGCGGGCCGCTGCGCTCCTGCCGCGCGCCCCCCGCGCCCCCGCGCCCCCCGCGCCCCCGCGCCCCCCGCGGCCCCCGCGGCCCCCGCGGCCCCCGCGGCCCCCGCGGCCCCCGCGGCCCCCGCGGCCCCCGCGGCCCCCGCGGCCCCCGCGGCCCCCGCGGCCCCCGCGGCCCCCGCGGCCCCCGCGGCCCCCGCGGCCCCCGCGGCCCCCGCGGCCCCCGCGGCCCCCGCGGCCCCCGCGGCCCCCGCGCCCCCGCGCCCCCGCGCCCCCGCGCCCCCGCGCCCCCGCGCCCCCGCGCCCCCGGCCCGGCTTGGGGAGGGGGAGGGAGAGGGGAGCCCGCGGGACCGCGGGCGCGGGCGGGTGGGGGCGTCTTCTCCAGGGGCGGGCGCCGCGGCAGGGGGTGGAGAACTTTCCACTGTTCTGTTCACCGGCCGGGGTTGAACGCTTCCACCCCCAGCTTCTAGTGAAACCAGCAGAGTTTGGGCCGAATCTCGAGATTTTCTGGAAAGTTTCTAAGTCTTTGCTACTTACAAAGTTCTTTTCTGCCTGGACTGACAGGCTAATGCTTTGGAATTACCCAAAAGCAAACCCAGTGCTTTAATTTGAAAACAAAAGTGTTACGTATCGAGACATGAACTATAAAAATTTACGTTAGTTCATTGGTGCTGCTTCTTTTTGTTGCCCAAACTTGCCGCGTTCCTTAATAAAGCTATTCTGCGTCCCTCTCCTCATTGTTTGAGAAACTCCTTCTCTAATCTTGGCGGTGTTGATCAAAGACCTTTGAGATATTCAGCTACTGTTGTTACATCACTTCCTTATTTATCTCTTCCCTCGGGAGGCCTGAGGCCAGAGTGCCAAACCCTCAGTAGTTAAAGCTCTCCCACATCCTCACGTTTCAGTTTTAAGGGAAAATCCCTGGTGGGTGCACATGTTTTTTAAATTACTAACTCAAATTTTACTAGCCTCATGCAAAAGATTCGAAGAAATATTGAGCCACCTAGTTGTATATAGTGTTCTCTCATAGGTTCCTGTAATAGAGTAAGCCGCAGTCCTTACCTTTATGGAGTTTACTCTATGATAGAGAAAGAGAGAAATAAACAAATATGGTACAAATTAAAAAGACCAGACAGGTGCAAAAGAACCCTGTAGGCTTAAAGAGGAGACAGTCTATCCTCTGAAGTTGGAGTTCAGGAGGAAGAGTCATTTGACCTTAAACGGCCTTAAAGGGCCATGGAAACACCTACATATAGGGATGAGGGAAGTAATCCCAGATGGAAAGTGCAGAATGAGCGAAGGCAGAAGGGGGGAAGTTCAGAGACTAGCAAATAGACAATCCGAGGGGAGAATAAGAGATGAGAATAGTCGGGAATGGGGGAAGGATCGGTTTTGAGGCTGTTCGGTTGAGATTCAAAAATTGGGACCTGCTTTGAGAAGCAAAAGGGAACCCTCTCTACATAAATATATTTAAACAGGAACCTGCTGCCAAGGTGTGTTTCATAGAAATGAACCTGGTAGGAGGAGTGGGAGGAGAAGAGGTCTCAGTCCTGGCTGAATGTTGGGATGCTCTGGAGAGCTGATTCTGATTCCATTGGTCTGGCTGAGGCCCAAGCATTGGGAATTTTTTTTTTTTTTTAATCCTCCCCTGATCATTCTAATGTGCAGCCAGGGCTGAGTGCTAAAACAGAGAATAGACACCTGGAGACTAGTTAAGGTATTAAAGTAGTTTGGACAAGGCTGGAACTCTGGAGCCCCAGATATGAGAGGCAGACCTGCTAAAGGAATGCATGGGGAAGGGGCAGTATTGGTGGGGGCAGGGAAGGGTGGGGTGGGAAGGGGTGAGATAAAAAGCCTTTTTGGTAGGAAAGAGACAAGTTGACCTTAACTTTCATGTTATGTAAATACCCATCCTCCTTTGTAGAACATGCTTGAGATACATGATTTCCTGTGATCTGTCTAGTCCTCAGTTTCAAAGGCAAGACAACCAAAATTTACAAACCATTAAGGCATCACTAATGTTCCTACTTTCAGTGTTTCATCATGTTGGAGTTTTCTTAGTCAATGGTCAATATCCTTTTCTCCTTACTAATCTTAAGGTTAAATCATTTTAAATGATAAATGTTACAAACCTAAGAAAGGAAAAGCAAGTAAAGTTTATTGATATAGAACCATAATATAGGTCGACACACCTAACATACCTGTTACTAACATAGGTTGACACACCTAACATACCTGTTAGGTAATTTACAATTTGACACGTCTTTATAAAGATTTGACTGTATGATAAACTTTATTGGACAGTAACTGTTGGGGCAGTAACTACTGGATAGTTATGGCCCCTATTGGCTGGTGTGAGTAATGTTGATGTGGGCATAGGATTGCCAGATTTAGCAAATAAAGACAGCCTGTCCAGTTAAATTTGAATTTCAGATAAACAACAAATAATTTTTGTATAAGTATGTCCCATGGAATATTTGGATATACTTGTACTAAAAACATATCATCATTTGTCTGAAATTCAATTTTAACTGGTGTCCTGGGTTTTATCTGGCAGCCCTATGTAGAATTGAATGAAGACAGGAACCAGGAGTCATGTGATTGAGGAATTTTGAGTGCCTGCTGTTACAGAGTTCAGTGGGCTGCCCAAAGATATGGCAGTTCTCTTTATTATATTTAGAAAAGCAGCCTATTTCCACTGCCCCATTAAGCAAGGCTGTTCAGAGGAAGGAGAAAGAACAGGGGTGCTTTGTTGTTGTTTTCACTCTAGTGTAATGCCTACTGTGTCACTATTCTATTTTTAAAGATGGTACTTTGCCACAGATGGGAAACTGTATTCTAAGTTGTCTCTTTTCCTTTCTAAGCTATTAATGGCTAAAGTTTTCAGGGGAGGATGGCATAGCACACCCACTGTTGAGCAGTAAAGGGCAAAATGGAAATACACAAATGTTCCCAGGCTAGGTGCTCTGTGTCACAAGGTCCATGGCCTCGAGTGAAGACGTGAATGCTTTAGAGACCCTAGAGATGGCAGGCACCTTCTGCTTGATGCCTGAGACCCTTTGTCAGCTCCATCAAGAAGCTGTCCAAACTGCACTGGAACATCTCTGAAGGGGCAGTTTTCTTTTTTCTTTTTCTTTTCTAACCACATCCTCCTTACCATTTATTGTACAGATACTATGTGCTGTGCACTGCACCAAAAAGTGTACAGAGATCTTTGTATTAAACCAAGATGTAGGCTTATTGGTATTTGGAAACAAAGACCCCTTGCATGTATTAATTTGGTCTTCATAAATATCTTCCTTCCTATATTATGGATATGAAAACTGAGCCTTGGAGAGGTTAACAAATTAGTTCAAAAGGTAATTAGTACAGCAACCTGTACCCTAAGCCAGGTCTTGTGATTCCAAGCACAGTTTGCCCAGCTCTGCCACAGCCTCCTTGATTCTTTGCTATTGGAGCAAAATTTCTCCAGCTTTTCATGTGAGTCCAAACCACTAATTATTTAGTGCAGGCCTCACAGGGACCCAAGGGGTAAATTCCAAGGCATTTTACAAAGTCTGTCAATAAGAGCTAAAATACCCACTTGTGTGTACACTAGTGTACATAAAAGATAAAGCCTTCACTTGTAAAGGTTTCTTCATCTACAGATTCCAAACCTTCAGTTTCATAAACCCAAAGGCAGCAAGATATGGAACAAAGTAACACGTGGTAGTAACAGTGTGCTCCCAGTTTGCTCAAGGCATGTTGTCACCTCAGCATGGTGCCCCCTCCACCACTACCAGCTAGGATGCAAGATGGTAACAATCCCAGAGAAGAACACTTGTCTCATTTCATTCTGGATGGGTAGTGCTGTTTCCTGAGTGAAAGAAATAGAGACATTGAGCCATATAAATGACTGTTGGTTAAGAGTTCATGCTTTGTGCCCAGATAGTCTGAATTCATTTCCCTAGCTTCACGACTTACTGTGAGACCTGAGGTTTGTGAATTCACCTTTCTGTGCCTCAGTGTCCTAATCTGTAAGATGGGGATAATAATACCTCCTCCAAAGTAGGGTTGTGAGAAATAAATGAGTTCATTTGTGCAAAGTGCTTCAGACAATGCCAGGCAGGTAGTAAGTGCTCAGTAAAAGTTCCCTGTGACAAAAGTGATGTTCAGGCAGGAGTCCTTAACTGCTGGTGTTGTGGACCCTTTTGGCAGTCTGGTGACACTTTGCCTCTTTCTCAGCATAATGTTAATAAATGCATAAAATAAAATACATAAGATTACAGAGAAAACCAATCATATTTAAATACTATGATCAAACTATTTTAAAAATCTAATTGATGATATAATATATGTTTCTTTACTAGAGCCTTAAATGGACCTAGAGGTAGGTTAATACTTAACAATAGATATTTTAAAGTAGTGATGAGTGTAAATGTAATTTTGACATACACACAACTGAAACGTGATATAAAGATGCCTGCATTTTCTCTCAGTAACAGAGTGACAGGTGCTGCTAATAGTACTGCAGTTCATTGCTCTCATTCATTATCAGAGGAAATACAGTTAGAGGTTAACATAAAGATTTTTTTTTTCTCCATCCAACTTCACAGATCTCTGAATTCTATCTATGGACCCCTTGAAAGTCAGTGAACCCCAGGTTAAGAACTCTGTGTGTGTGTTTGGGAGGGGGTGTTCATAGGAGGAATAATTGCTGGCAATCAGTGAACAAAGCCATTATACACTCTTTCTTGTATGATACCTACTGTATAATTGAACTAAAAAAAATATTGATTGTGTGTGTGTGAGAGAGAGAGAGAGAAGGAACATAGAACAGAGAAGGCCAACAATTTTCATCTTGAGTGTCCGTTTTAATAGGTCAGTAGGGTTGCCTTGAACACCATGACTGGCTGGTAATGGGTGAAGGGAAAAAGTGCTGTGATTCATTAGTGATAGCTGCCTGACAGCAGAGTGGCAAAACTGCTGTGCCATCTCTGGCATGGTACATTCATAGGCACCCTATGAACATTATGTATTAGAGAGGAAATAGACTGAAGCACAAATAAAAACGTTTTCCTCCTCTCAGGTTATCACTTACTTGTGTTTATACCATTTATCTTATTCTTTTTGTGTGTCAATATTTTTAGACCTATTAACATGCTAGTCCAAAGATGTAGTATCACTTTCTCTTGTGTATTCCCCAACTTCTTAAATCTGTTATCAGTTAAAAGTGCTTTGATTTCAAGTAATACACAGCAAATATCAATGGTGGCTTATGCAAACAGGGCTTATATACACGAAAAGAACTCTTTAGGTTGGTCATTCTAGGGCTTGTTCAATGAATCAGGGATCACATAAGGCTGGGTTCTTCTTAAATTTTCATTCCTTGGTCCCTCACTGTTGGCTTTATAGCCCTTATAGCAAAGTGACCACTAGCCCCAGAGCTGCTAATACTTTCTCTTGTATGTGCCTGTTCTACGAGGAAAAAAATATCTTTCCCAAAAGCCTGGATCATATGACTGCCCCTAAATGCAAAGGAGGCTAGAAAAGCAAATATTTGGATTGCCTATTTCTGTAATGGGAAGGAGTGAAGGAGGAAGGGGGAGAGAATGGATTTAGGTGGGTCAATCAAAAGCCTCTGCCATCTTTGCATGCAGACATGTACGGAAACCAAGAGTTTTTCAGTTTTCTACTGATGGAATTTGAAAGTCTTGACAGAACATGAAGAATAGAAGCAAAAGCCTCTGTCTCTTTTTTTTTTTCTTCAAATTATAAGTGAAAGCCAAGAAAAGATTATTTGATTAACTAAAAGCCAGGCATACCGTTGTGTAAACTCTAGTCTTATGGCGGTCTGCATATCTGAAGTGATACTGGAGGGAAGCAGGTGTAGCTCAGTGGCTGAGCACTTGCTTCCCACATATTGAGGTCGCTGATTCAATTCTTGATATCTCCTTTAAAAAAAAAAAGTTATAATGGACAATTACTGAACCTGTTTATGAAGATTGTCCTGTTAGCATAAGGGTCATGGTCAATCATTGTGCAATCCAAAATTGACTATGAAAATTGGAAAATATTTACACAGCACCTTCTATTATACTGTTCCAATCTATTATGTTACCTCAAACAGATATTTAATCCAGTGTATAGTTTATGTTTGAGAAAGGTAGTCATAATTATTATCCCTGTTTTTGTACAAATAAGAATAATATTAAGTTGTATAAAATTGACAATAGGAGTGGGTTAGCTTAGTAGTTGAGTGCCTGCTTTGCGTGAGCAAAGTCCCAGATTCAATCCCTGGTACCTCCTAAAAAAAAAAAAAATTGACAGTAAAACCAATGCATGGTACAGAAACTTGATGTAGTAACTGTAGTTGTTACCTACTGACTTCTTTCTGCATCAATTTCTGGATTCATACAATCTTTGGACATTTAGTTACATCCTTATTTTATGCATAAAGAAAACTGGGGCCTATAGAGATGAACTAGCCTGCCAAGAGTCATGCAATCTTATTGCTAAGACCAGAACACAGATCTCCTCACTCCTTTCTGAGAAAAGTACAACAGTGCGATGGAGCAGGGGCTGCTCCGTGTGGCTCCTGGCTCTAGCACTTCCTACCAGAAAGCAGTACCTACAGAAAGTTCCTTCCCTACTTCTGAGTTAGTTTCTTCGTCTCTAAAATAGGGATAATGGTACCTTATCCACAAGATCATTTTAAAGATCAGATGAATTCTTTCTGGTAAATCCCTTAGAACAGTGATATACTCAATAATTGTAGCTCTTTCTATTATTGATTTCCTTTTGTACCAATGATTATCAGCCTCCTCCTCCTCCTCTTTATTACTATTACTTCTACCACTATAGTAAGTCATATATACAGTTGATTCTCGTTATTCACAATTTAACATCACTGCAAACACTGATTTTGTGCTTAGTGAATACTGAACCATGGCTCCTATGGAAAATAAAGGGTTACACTCCTGTAAGCCTCTAGTTACAACATTTTTTATCAACCAATCAATACAAACCTTGTTTTATGTGTTTTGTTTAATGATATCTTATATAATGTATATTGTTGATTCATTAATATTGAACTCATGGCTAACAGCCCTATAATTCATGCCCAAATGAAGCTTATCTACACATGTCTTTTCATCATAAGATACATCACAGCCTTCTTGCACTTAGGAACACTAGACAGTGCTTCAGCACTGCACTTGGGAGCCATTTTAACTGTGAAATCACCAAAAAAAAGCACAAAAATGCAGAAAGAGTGGGATTAAATACACTTCTAAAGGGACTCTTGTTAATAATATGAGAACGTTGCCTTGTTCATCCTCATCTGGGAACATGGGCATCAGGCAACTCAAAATTTTCACTGCTCTGCACATGTCCATAAACAACTGTGAAAACACTGTGAGGGGAGTGGATGTGGCTCAAGCAGTTGAGCACCCACCTCCCACATGGGAGGTCCTAGGTTCGATTTCCAGTGCCTTTTAAAGAAAAAACAAACTGACAGTGAGCCGACAATGAAAACCAACAACTAAAAACACCAGGGAGCAGGCAACAAGCAAAAACAACAGGGAAAAAAAAAACCCAACAAGCAGACAAGAGCGTGAACAATGAGCAAAACAGACAAGGAAGCCACCTTGGTGCAGGGTGGGGGAACACGGAGAGACATCGATTTGGAGGTTGCAGCGACATTTTAGTGAGTAGGCAAATTCATAAATATGGAATCCATGAATTAAGAGGATCAACTGTACTTTTTTTTTTTTTTCCTTTTTAAATCATTTCTGGGACATTTAGGAATGAGATTTATTGTTTTTTATTTCTTTGTATGTTTTAAGTAGTTTCAAAACTAAGTTATCTGATTCCAAATTCATATTTAAGTTAGAAATTTTATGCGCTATGACTAGGTAAAATATACAGTTGGCACAACCTAGTAGTAGTTCTGTGTTACCTAGACCTAGACTTTCTTTCATGTTGCTGAGAATCCTGTAGTAGCTTTACTCATATTCAGTGTCTAGAAGGCAGAGGTTGTCAGGGAGATGATTAGGAGAGGGACAAGGGGAAAACTGATACTTTGTCTTTTAAATATGTGAAAAGCATGAACCACTTTGGAAAATGTAAAATAGTCTGCAAGTGAGCATATTGTTTTTATATAGAGAATAGAGATGGTGAGGAAATGAGAGGAGAGAAGGGAAAGCCTGTGGAATGTGTCCTTCAAAATCATAGATGCCATGTGTTTGCCAAACTGCTTCATGGCTCTTTACTGTAAGGTAGAGAGGAAGGGGGAAGATATCTATTATTAACGTTCAACATCCCCTAATTGTTTTCTTCCTTTTAGTTTTCTTGATCAGCAGCACCAAAACTCTAATTCCAGTAGTTGGTATTCTCCAACTTTCCCACCCCAATAAATCATCATGGGGACGGGGCCTTCTACTTTTATTTCTTAAGTATTATTGGGGTGACTTCTGTGTGCCAGGCTCCAAGCAAGACCATTTTTTCTTGGCATCCTTTCAGGTATTGTGTGATGCTCAGGATCATTTTACATATCCAGATCATTTTACAGATCATTGTCTCCTCTGTGGCTTCAGAAAAAAGTCAGGGCTTCCGGTTCCACCTCTAGAAGTTTCTTGCCACAACACCAGACAAAGCTGTGAGAAATGTGACCTGGTGCAATGTTTATATTTGCAGAGGAACTTGCATTAGAAGTTTTATTTCCTGAGTTATTGTCTTTCTTTTACCACCAGTGGCCATTCATAGAACTTTGTAATATGCATTTTTGTTCAGCCTCATTTTGGGTGTTATTTTATGTTCCTACCCTTGTTTTTCTATTTTTTCTTTCATGTGCTTCAGATTTATACCATATTTTATGTAGTGCTGCACATCTTTTTAAATCAAGTCAGTGGCCTTACCCTGGAATACATGGTAACCTCTTTCCCCAGTGTAACAGAGTTAGACTCATTTATACTTTTCCTACACATGATTCTTCTACCCCTTTTATTTCAACCTATAATTAGCACTATACCCATTATATATGTCCCAGAGACTTAAATCTTCCATCTGTTCATATGCCGGTTGAGCCCTGGATCTCACCCTACTCTTCAGTTCATTGGAATTGTCCTGGACAACTAAAAGAATGATGCTGATCGACAGCTCCCATTCCAAAAAGCAAAGACTATCTACAACTGCAAGCAAAACAGTTCCTCCCATCTACCCCATGAGATATAAGCCCCTCTCAGTCTGAAGCATGGTTGGCATCACCATCCCACAATCCTCAAGGTCGAGGAATGGACAACCATAGGGTGGAATAAAACCATGGGCCAAAGTAGACTTATGATTATTATTGTAGCAACAGAAGGACTTAACAACACCGATATAAAGATAGTGGTTACCAGAGGTTCTGAGGGGAGGGAGGAGGAAAGAATAGGTGGTGTTCTTAGAGCATTGAAACATACAATCAGTCAAAACCTATAAAATTGTGTGCTGCGAAGTGTAAACTACATGTGAACTGTAGACCATGATTAGTAGCAATGCTTCAATATTTGTTCATCAAGTATAACAAATGTATCACACAAAGGTAAGATATTATTAATAGGGGGAATTGTGAGAGGGGACGGTTTGGGGTATATGGGAATCCCCCATATTTTCTATAATATAAAACTTCTTTAAAAATAAAGTTTAAAAAATCCTCTGGAAAACAAGTCAGGGCATATGTAACCACATAGGGGTGTGTGTGTGTGCATGTGTGTGTGTATATATATATATATATATATATATATTTTTTTTTTTATTTAAACAGAAATCGACTTAAAGCCTCCAGAGAAGTAGAATCTGTAGACCTTCCAAACTGCCACCTGATTAAAGGAATTGGTATGTATGAGAAAATCCTTGCTGTACACATTACATTGTTTGGCTAGCAACTATAAAAAAATCATAATCACATTTGATTAACAAAACTCTCTTTGGCTAATCACTTTTGATTGCATGCATCCTGTATTTCTTCATTTCTCTTACTCATACTCTAGTTTATTATTTGTGTGATCTTATGTCTACTGTTTGATTGCTTGCTCGTTTAGTGATTTTTCTGAACTATTTTTGTAAAGACTGTATTCTTTGTCATGGGTGGTCACTGAGGTCTGTGAGCTTAGTGGCCAACCAGTGAAGATAAGTCAGAAAGAAGGTAAGTTCAATATAGGCAGTAGCTATGTTTGTCTGGCTCACTACTCTGTAACCAGTATCTGATCCCATGCCTAATACATAATTGGGGCTTTGTAAATATGTCCTTTTAAAAAAGTTGCTGTTGTATTTTCTAAGGCTCTGACTGAAGATTAGGGAACAGTTGGTGGGGCTTCCTGTCCTGTTGGCTCTGTGCAGATGCACCACCGTGCCTGACTTTGAGGAGGGGCTTCTAGGAATGAGCCCTGGTTCTGCTATAGGTAGTGACGGGCCTGTCCATAGTCTCCCTCCCACTAAAGGTCTCCCAGCTTGTCTGCAAATTCTTCCACGGTAGAATCCTTGTCTTACTCTGTCTTACACCTCCTACAATCTTCCACAGTCCCTAGTACATATTAGACATTCATAGACATTCAGCAACTATTGTGGAATTATTAATGAACCATAAAAATATTGGCTTTTCTTAGGGATCATTCAAGTTACAATAGAAACAAAAAGGGTTAGAGGTCAACCCATTCTACTTTCTACTTCTGGTTCTGCCAGGCATTTGCAATATGACCTTAGACAAAGCTGGCCCTTGTATTCATCTATAGTGATGCATTTTGTAATTACATTGATGGTTTTCAGACTTTAAAAATGATCGTGGGCCATTTATTTACAATCTTACTCTAAGAACCACGTGTGGAAATAAGTAGACAACCATTGTGTCCCTTCTGTCCTTATATAATGACATCCTTTGGAGATTGGAGAGACAGTTTAAGTGTTTTTTTAAAAGTATCCTATTCCTCATTAGTAACTTGTTAAACAATTTTGAGTACTGTGTTAGTCAGTGTTCTCTGGAAAAACAAAACAGGAACTATCTATATGTGGGTGTATCTATCTAGTTATATATAATGTAAATATTATGAGATTTTTAATAGGAATTGGCTCACTTGACCATGGGGATGGGCAAATCCAGATTCTGTAGGGCATACTACAAGCTGGGAACTCCAATGAAGTTGTTCGATGAATTACCCAGGAGAAGCTGGCTGGCTGAAGCAGAGAGGGCAGTTCTTCTTGCTGACTGCTGAAATCACCATTTCTCCCTCAGGATCTCCACCTAATGGGATGAGACTTCTCTCATCACTGAAAGCTATCACCTCTGTTGATTGTAGTTGTAAGCAACTATAGATGCAGTCAACTGACTAATAATTTAAATATCCTCCGTGTTTGCTTGACCAAACAACTGGACGCTGTAATGTGACCAAGCTGACACATGAGCTTAACCATCACATGTGCCCTCCTCGACTTTGTCTATTTATGAATTCCTACATGTACACACAACTTTTTTAAAGACAGAAGTGGAATCAAATTATATGTAATATTTCAGAACTAGCTTTTCCACTGGATATTGTATTTTTGGAAACCTGTGTCTGTACACATAGAGTTACTATTTTTAGCAACTGCATGGTATTTTTAAATAAAAAGTATATGCTCATGTAAATAATGTATGTACAAATCGTATATAAAGATAAAAATGGAAAATAAAAATCTCTCAACAAACTCTCCTTCCCCCCTCCCCCATGGAGATAACCCCAGAAAGTTTTTTTTAATCCTTCCAGAAATTTCCAATGTATATGCAAACAAATATATACATACCACCCGTCTAATTTTTTAACAAAATGACACTTTGGCTTAAATACTCTGCAACCTACTTCATTCATAACACAACATGAATAGCTTTCCACATCAGCACATATAGATTTACTTCTTTTTTTTATATTTGCACATACCATGATTTATTTAGCCAATTCCCTCTAAATACACATTTAGGTTGGGCAGTATTTAGCAATTACAAAGAAATCAGTGAACATCATCATACGTATAGCTCTTGTATACCAATAGATCCTTAGTGGTAAAGTTGTTCTCAGTTGACATATATTCAAAGTTTGATAGATTGCTAAGTTGCCCTGTGATTGACAGTACTAATAAACCCAATTCCTCGTGTATATAACCACATTCACTCCAGATGGCATTCACAATGCACTTATAGCAAAAACTGTACCACACACCAGAAGGCTTCGTCTTTCATGACACCATCAGTTTTCAGAGCAGCCTTTTCCCCTTCTAAGTTTCTTTGTGGTTCTGTTATTCACCTCTCACTCTTTACACATCCGTTTCCTACATCTCCTATTTTCCCATTATTCCTTTTGTATTTTCCCAACTCTATTTCCCTTCACCTGGGCTCCCTGGCTTCTTTATCCTGAGGTTTCTCCCCTTTCTTTCAGTTGCCCAGTCACTTAAAAGGAGGATGCAGAGTCAGATCAGATGACAGACTGACTAGGTCTGTGCTAAATAATGCAGGTAATTCTAGAACTGAGGTTGTTTTGGAATCCCAAGAAACCCAGCAACCCCACCCTACCTTTGGGCAGAAACTACAAACAGCTGGTACCTGAGCTAAGGCCAGGTGGCATCTGTCAGGGATGTTGTACAGGGGCTTGGGAGGGTGGATCCGTGATCACTATGGTTACTTTTGCTACAGAGTTAATAATTGTCATATTTTTAAATAGCCCTTGGACATGCAAAGCCCACCTTCTGTGAATTCAAGTCTCAAAGTAGACAATAGGGCACAGCCAGACATATTACAGGACAAACTGCCACGTGTATTCCTCTTACCACTCACTGGGATGGAGGACACCTTCGGAGAAAAGTGAGCCCAGCAACATTTGTATTCTGAACAGGCGTCTGTCTGTGTTGGTGACCTTTACGTTGTATGTGTGCGAGCTGCTGTCTGGAATTGGAAGGAATGAAGAAATATGTCACCTATGGCCTCTCTTGTGAAGTGTTTAATGCCTCTGAGGCACTTCAAAAGGCAACAGAGCGGAGAGGAAGAGTGATTAGAAGCACATTTGAGATACGTTTTTAGATCTAATTAGAATTGTGCTTTTCAAAAAAATTTTTTAAACTTTTTTTGCTCTTGCTTCGTGGTTAGCACACCCCATATGAACATTTGTTGAATGCCATATCAGTGACATGTGGTGGTTAGTAATAACTTTTTTTTACATGTTTTTAACAACAGTTGCTCAGTCAGTGGTCTTTGATTACAAGGAAGTAACAGTGTACTGGACAAATATTTCCATATAGGCTAATGCAATTTTGTATGGCAGCAGCAAGGGTAGAGTGTTCCTCATTTTTGTTTAGACTTTGGAAGCAGTGATAGCTGTTCCTCACCCCTCACCCTTTACCTGATTGACACACTCACATGCCTCCTCCAGTGCTACAGTCACCCTCACTGAAAATGAGCCCTTTGCAACCCTTGATGCCTTATCTACATAATCATATTGCATGCCCTTCTTTTTTTAAAAAGATTTATCTTTTATTTATTTCTCTCCCCCACCCCCCGCCTCCATTGTCTGCTGTCTTTGTGTGTTAATCTGTGTTTCTTTTTGGTGTGTCATCTTGCTGTGTCAGCTCTCTGTGTGTGTGGTGCCATTCCTGGGCAGGCTGCACTTTCTTTCGCACTGGATGGCTCTCCTTACAGGGCGCTCTCCTTGCGCATGGGGCTCCCCTACATGGGGGATACCCTTGTGTGGCAGGGCACTCCTTGTGCGCATCAGCACTGTGCGTGGGCCAGCTCCACACGGGTCAAGGAGGCCTGGGGTTTGAACCGCGGACCTCCCATGTGGTAGGCGGACACCCTAACCACTGGGCCAAGTCCGCTTCTCTTGCATGCCCTTCTGTTCTAATAAATAATAGTCATTTATCACCTTTCATACAGAAGGTGTGCCTTGTTTAGGGCAGAAAATAAGTTAACCATTAATTTCATTTCATGTATCCCTTCCCAGTCTATCTTCTAGACAGAAACAAAGCTTTCACCCACCCAAGATTTGGCAGAATATCAACATCTGAATAATAAAATTATGATGACAAGAGCTAGGTAACTCTATTTGAGTTTTTAAAAAATGAAAAACGTCTTGTTTTCTAAATATCTTTGAAAGCGCTGACATTCAGAGTCCAGGACTAAAATAAAAGTTTGAACGGACTGTCTCTCTTGAGTTAATAGTTTTATGCACTTAGTAGTCAAGAGCTCGTCAATAACTTCTGCTTGAGAGTTTTTAAAAAAAACATTAAAGTTTGTGTCCCCTATTGTCACATACTTTACAGTCCACTTATGAAAAAAGAGAACCAAAAAACTACCACTGTGAGATAGAGATAAACTTTTTTCTTTTTATAACAGATAAGGAACTGAGGCTTAGAAAGGTTTGGTTACTTTTGCAAATTCTCTGTCCAATATCGTATCTTTTTGCCAGAATAATTAACATACATCCTTGAGTGGTGAACCAAAAAAGTGAAAAATAATGGGCTACAATATTAGATACTCTGTTGGAAATGGTAAGGGCTAAGAGTTGCTATTACAAAATTATAGACGCTTAGAGAGGCGGAAAGTTTACTTTTCTCTTATGTAATAGCCCAAAGGTAAGCAAGAGGCCTAGGGCGATTAGGTGGCTGTGCTCTTTGTGCTTATTCAGGGAGCCAAGATGATGAAGAAACACAGCTGTCTTCAATATATTGCTTCAGTCTTGGGCCAAGGCTAGAACTCCAGATGTTGACATTTCCCAGGCAAGAAGGGGTGGAAAGAAAAGGTACATGGATATTATTTTCATTTTACTTTTACCCAGTAGTTGCATACGTTATGAATTCTCACATCCCATCGACTCAAGCGTAGGCACATGGCCACATCTATCAGCTCTTTTGCCATAGCCTGTTCTAGAAAGGAAGAAAGAGAATGAATACTGGTGAACAGCTGCCATCTTTGACCCAGATGTATATAGTTGCTAAAGGAATAAGGAGAGATCAAAATTAGGTATGCTAAGCTAGGAGGACTTTCTAGAGAAAGAGGGTTTTGAAGGAGGTTTTATACAAAAGTGTGAGATATGAATTTGTGAAGAGAAGTAGGGAATCTGAAAGGCATGGAAGTGAGAATTTGGGGTGAGGGGGCAGGGAACCAACATATGGACTTAATTTTAGTGGAATTTACAAAGTGAAGTGTGTTTGGAGTGGAGCCAGGGGATGGTTTTGACAGAGAAAATTCATTAAATGTTAGGTTGGATATATCTTCTATTTGATTTCAAGTCAAACCAAAAGGATTTGAGTCCCAACCTTACACTTTGTACTTTGTGACCTTAGGCAATTTGCTTAACCTTTCAAAAAATCCATAGTCTCAATTATAAAATAAAGGATGGTAATATTGTCTTTTAAGGTTATGAAAATTATGAGATTATTTCTGTTAAGTACTTAGCAAGGTACTTGGTAAGCACTTAATACTTGTTAATAGCTATCATCATCATCATCATCATCAAATTAAAAGGGAAAAAAATTTCTCCAGCATTGATTGCTCTTGTATTAATCTGACCAAAGAGGTAATATGAGGTGATATAAGCCTACCCTGGAGGTAGCTGTAGAAATGAAGAGCAGGAAGTAGATCTGGAAAATAAGAAAACTACAGGTAAGTTTCAGTATTTTCATTGAAATTAGGCAACAATGTGATTGAAATGAAAATATCTTAAAAACTGTTCTCTTCTTGATTATTAAAACAATTACTGTTGTTTATTTTTAAAAGTTTAAACAAAGTGAAGTATAAAGAAGGAAATGAAACTCATTCATAATCCTACCAGATTTAATGTTGCCATTTTTTCCCTCAAGCTCTTTATCTTTTTGTTTTCGTTGTATGCATGTACACATTGAAGTAAATTTTCTTCAATGATTTTTCAGGAAAAACAAATTTTAATGAATTGAGCTCTGACTAAATGGATCCAGGAAGCAAACCTGGGACTATAGTTTGGCTGTGTACATTTGCATGTGTGTGTATGTGTGTGTGACCAGTTGCCTGCTTACATCCAGTTGAGAACCACTGTAGGTCTAGAATCCAGTGTTTCCTTACCTTATAGGGGATCACAGACCCTTTTGGAAATTGCTGAAAGCCAAACATTTTCGCAGAAAAATTCTTATCTGCACATAAAAAATTAATTTAACATGGAGTTTTGGGAGTTCATAGCCCTTTGAAAACAATTTGTGGCTCTTTAAGAATCCGTAGACCCCAGGTTGAGAAACTTCTCCACTGTGCCATATTTAAGCTTATATTTATCTTCTTTCAAAAGAACTGGTGGGTCATTTTTACAAAGTAAAATTTTTAGCCTTTTTTTCCCTTGGCCCCACTCTCATTGCACAAGAAACACTGGAGGCAACAGAGTAAATGCAAAATCATGAATCAGAAACAAAATGACTGGGATAGATAGAGACTGTTTGGTTTTGACAACCTAGAAATAATCTTGGAGAAATCCTTTGGAGAGGAAGATTGGATTTCGTGGACTCAGAGAATATGTCATGATTTGGCTTAATCTAAGCGATTTTTATTCCTCTTTTCTTGTGTTTGGGTCTATTATCCATCTGCGGAATTTACACAGTAAGACCACTGGGAGGATCTTATGTCTAATTATTTGCTGTGCTATGTGGAGTGTACTGCAACAATCAATAAACAATCAATAGTAATTGTAGCCTGCCTCAGAGACAGAAGTTAGAAGCTTCGACTGGATTAGGTACATGGTATTTTTTATTATTTTTCTTTTGCTAGTTTTTTCTGTAATTTAAAGCCCAAGTTTAAGGATTAAAGGGAAAGCTTTCTTTGCTTATGAGAACAAGTAGGCATTGTTTTTTCAAAGAGGGCATGTGTGATCCCAGGTGTTTTATTTCTGTTAATGAGAGAAATGTCTGAGTTTGCTTCAGTTTGAATGAGCGGAAAAGAGGACAAGGATATTTGCATGGTTAAGTGACTGTGAGCCCTTCCTTCTGAAAGTAAATATTCCCCTGATGTCAATTACTTTTTTACAGACATCTGGATGTTTATCATGAGAGAGTACAGATGTCAACTTTTTCTGTGTTAGAGCTATAATGTGGTGATTACTTGACTTTGATTTGAGTAAATACACACTATCTAATATTTAAAGTCAGAAGTTCACTGCAGGAAGGAGTTTAGACTGACGTTTATTAAAAAGAGTGGTTCCTTGGAAAAAATTGGAACCATCCCTAAAGATACAGACACTAGTAAAGTAAACAAAGTTCTAATTACACGCTAACAACAGAATTTGAACATGACATTTATCTATTTCTTGAACTTATAGAAGCTGGCTCTGAAGATATTGACATACTTCCCAATGGTCTGGCTTTCTTTAGTGTGGTAAGTATCTCCTTCCCTCCTCTATCTTAGTAGTGGAGGTACAAGGGCACTTCATTAGGCCTGCTGAGCAGAAACTTGTTTTCAGATTCCATCGTTTTCTGAAATGTGCTTTGAAAAGAAAATAGGTCAAAACAGGATCTTGGAAAATTTCCTCCAGTTTATCCAAATGTAGAGATTGCCCTTCATTTCCCCCACCATGTTGCACTAAGATAATGCCAGTGCATTCAGTGTTTTACAAGCATGTTACTAAAAGGATATTTTGGGCATCAGATATTACCATTTTACTATTTTAAATATGGCATCTGCCCTTACAATCCATGAGACACTCAATTTTAAGCAAATATTCTTGTCGTGATTATTTATTTTCCAGTAATATACCTGCTTTCCCAAATCAAGGCAGGTGCTTTTTCTTCCTCCTCTGCCTTCCCTCCTCAAATTACCTATTATAAATGGAAAGTCAGTAGCTACATTTATTTATACTCTTCACTTCTGCCTTCATTCTTAGAAACCAAAAAATAATATCCTACCAAGGCATATAATAGAAAGCCTTGAAACTTGATAGGTGTGTGTGGTCCTGGCCTGCACCTGTGTTCATTCTGATGGGAAATCCGTGTTAAGAGGGCAGGTGGGAAGGTTCTGACCACCTCCTTTCCTGGCTTGGGCAGAGGCAAGGGTCCTTGGCATCTTCAGAGAAAGAAACGTCTGACTCTGAAGGCAGCCTATAGAAGGAATTATTCTCTTCCCTCTCAGCATGTTATTTTCAACCTCTGCAACTCAGAAGGGATATGAAAAACTTGGAGATACTTTAGAATAGAGTTTTGACACTAGTAAAATAGTTGTCAGATTTCAGAGAAAGGTGAGAGAACTTGGCTTAGAAGAGAATGAGGCATTTTTATATATGAAAAATTGTGAGCAACTGGTTATTGGTGAGGAAAAAAAGAAACACTATGGGCTTTAGCAAAAAGAAACATGAACATTTATACTTAATAAAACCAGTATAATTTTAAAAGAAAAATTTCATTTCACTACTACACAGAATGAATAAAGTGGTAGACACATACATGCACTATTCTGGCTTTGTTCAGAAGCATGTACTTGTGCACATGTCTGTAGTCTTAGAAAAAAACACTGAGATTGCAAGTCAAAATTATTCATCAACAGTGATGCAGGCGTCTTGAATAATCTAGAAGACAGTGCATTTTCTTTGCAAAGGGTATAATCTAAAATTTTTGAGTAATCCAGAACTCAACTATTTCAAGGTGTTCCCATACGAATAAATCTGAAATAGGAGGGGTAGGTCTCCAAACACAGAGCTGCTTGAGCTTAAGGGCATGCTACAATCCTGCCATCCTTCTGTTATCATCCCTTGCTTAAATGATTTTTTTTTTTTCAAATTAAGACACATTCCCACTTGAATGCTGTTTTAAATTTACTTAGCACTATCTGTAATACCTCGCAGAGTGTGCTTCCCCTCTGAATGAATATCACACACGTCATGATATTAGTTGTTAATCTTTCTTTGTAGTATTGCAGACCATCTAACCCATTCTACTCCACAGTTACAAATTTTAGGGTCACCTCATAAATAACACCGCACTCAGTAAGAGATTAGGTGACATTCATATATTATGTAAATAAGATTTAAGTAACAGAGACTGCTAAGATAATCACAGCGTTATCACCATCACTAGTGGAGCTTCCCATGCATGTAAACTATGCTCTTGCTTCTAGGACACTGATAAAGAATGGAGATTGTTACCAGCTGAAGAGGCACTGCCATGTGGCAATAGCATAATCCCGGTTTATTCTTTATGCTGGGCCTGCCAGCCTTGAAGTGTATTTGTTGAAAAAAAAATTTTTTAATTGGAGGGAATTCCTATTATGTCAATTTTGTCCATAAAGTGAGACTTGACTTTTTATTGCACTCTTTTAAATTTGCATAAAATATGACTGTTTTGTGTTAGTAAACTGAATAAGGCAGTGTATTTAAATAAAACACGGTATCACCAAGAAGGCTTTACTTAAGATTGTAAGGATGAATCAGGGTAAAATATTTATGTTATTAATTAACTGATTTAAAGAGAAAAGATCTAGATCATCTCAGTGAGTGCCAACAAAGCATTAAATACAGTTCAACACTCGTTGCTGATTAAAAGCTCCAAGCAAACTAGAACTCTTAGAGGACTTTCCCAAAATCTTTAGCAAACATCATTCTTGATGGTGAAACATTAGCTGTATTCCCAATATGTTCAAAAGAAGAAAATGCCCAATACCACCACACCTGTCAGTAATGTAATAGAGTTGTTAATAACCCAATACAACAGGAAAGAAAAAAAAAAGAGGGAGAAAAAAAAAAGATGAAACTGTCATTATTTTCAGACAATGTGATTGCCTGTTTTTAAACAATTCAGGAGCTTCAGCTAACAGACCAGTCCTAAAAGGAGTGAGAGTTCAGTGAAATAGCTGGATTCAAAATGAACATGTAGGGAAGTGGGTTTGGCTCAACGGATAGAGCATCCACCTACCACATGGAAGGTTCAAACCCAGGGCCTCCTGACCTGTGTGATGAGCTGGCCCACATGCAGTGCTGACGCATGCAAGAAGTGCCCTGCCACGCAGGGATGTCCCCCGTGTAGGGAAGCCCCATGCTCAATGAGTGTGCCCCGTAAGGAGAGCTGCCCAGAGCAGAAAAAAATGCAGCCTGGCCAGGAGTGGTGCCACACACATGGAGAGCTGACGCAGGAAGATGACACAACAAAAAGAGACACAGGTTCCTGGTGCAACTGATAAGTCCTGGCTCTCATGGAGCTTGTGATCCAGTGGGGAGAAACAGATAGTACGCAAATAAGTATGTGTAAGATGACGATGAATGCTTTAACAAAAAGTAAAGTAGGCTGGGGCAGTGGAGTGTATACTGTATAGTATACAGTACTATAAGCCAGACACTTCCAGGGACCGGGATATAGCAGTGAACAAATAAGACAGAGTCCTGGCTCTCATGGAGCTTGTGATAGTACACAAATAAGTATACGTAAGACGGCAATGAATGCTTTAACAAAAAATAAAGTAGGCTGGGGCAGTGGAGATTGATAACAGCGGTAAGGGTAGAGTCACACTGCCTTTTTAGATAGGGAACAGATAAGGTCTCTGAAAGTGACATTTGACCTGTGTTTTAGTTTCCTACACTACTTAATGCAGATACCATGAAATGAGTTGGCTTTAAACAATGGGAATTTATTAGCTTACAGTTTGAGGCCCTGAGAATGTCCAGATCAAGGCATTGTCAAGGTGATTCTTTCTGAGGACTGGCTACCCGCGATCCTTGACTCCTTTGCCACATGGCAGGACACATGGTGGCATCTGCTGGTCTTTCCCTTCTCTACCGGGTTTGCTTGCTTTCAGCTTCTTGATGCCATAGCTTTCTCCTCTCTCTCTATTCATTCTACTTTTAAAGGACTCCAGGAAGAGGATTTAGACCCATCCTGAATGGGTCACCTTAATTCAAGTAACTTCATCAAAAGATGCTGCACACAATGGGTTCACACTCTCAGGAGTGGATTAGCTTTAAGAACATAATCTTTTGGGGTTCATACAGTTCCAAACCACCACAAGCAGAGACCAATTGAAAGCAAAGAAGTGAGTCTTACAGATTTGTGGCAAAGTGACTCCCACAAGAGCAGCACAAAAGCCTCGAGGAGTAGGTGAGCTTGCTGTGCTCGAGGAACAACAGTAATCTCCTCCACTAGCCTTTTTGTTCCTACCCTGAATCCCCTAAACATATAGCATTGATTTTATATGTATAAATATGTGTATATGTCACATGGCAATAAGGGTAATGGCTTGAAGTGAACTAGGGTAAGGAGGACAGGGAGTGCCAGGTCAGGGAGTGTTTTGGTTGACATTTGGGCACAGATATGAAGAAATTAAGGGAGGAAACCTTGAATCTCTAGGGCAGAAGCATTCCTGGGCAGAGGGAATGGTGTGTATGAAGGCCTTGAGGTGAGAATGAGCTTGGTTTGTTGGAAGAACATCAAATAAGCCAGTATGGCCAAATTATTATGAGTGAGGAACGGAGAAATAGGAGATGAAGGCAGAGAGCTAAGGTGTCTGGGAGTGGTGAGGGAGGAGGAGAAGGGCATATCATACAGGGCCTTTATGCCATCACAAGAATTTTTATCTGAGATGGGAAGCCATTAGAGAATTTTGAGCAAGGTGTGGCCTCATCCAACATCATCTGGATTTAGAGGTCAGAAGAGAATGAAGGACAGAAACAGAAAGACCAGTTAGGAGACTGTTCACCTTGTAGGTGATGGTGGTTTGGACCAGGGCAGTCATGGCAGAGGTTGTGAAAAATGTTCAAAATGTTAGGAATGGATGTATTTTCAAGGTAAAGTCAACAGGATCTGCTGAAGGATGGGATATAGGGTATGAGACAAGGAGGGGAGTCATGATTGATTTAATAATGACCAAGACTGCTGTCATTCTTGGAGCAAATTGCTTGAGGGTTTCAACTCTTAATATGCAAACTCTCCATTTATTTCTATCCTCACCTCTGTCTGATATCTCCCAATCCACCAACCTCTGTTTTACTGTCTGAGAAAAACCCCCAGGCTTCTGCCTCAACTCAGCAAAATCACATATTTTGTTCATTTTCAGCATTTTATCTTTCAATTATTTTTTTCTATTGTCTCCTCTCTGATTTCTTTGTTTTGTTTTTTAATATTTATTTTTTTATTTATTCCTCTCCCCCTCCCCCACACCCCCCCAGTTGTCTGCTCTCTGTTTTCATTCGCTGTGTGTTCTTCTGTGACAGCTTCTACCCTTATCAGCAGCATGGGAATCTGTGTCTCTTTTTGTTGTGTCATCTTGATGCGTCAGCTCTCTGTGTGTACAGCGCCACTCCTGCCAAGCTGAACTTTCTTTTGCGCTGAGTGGCTCTCCTTACAGGGTGCACTCCTTGAGCATGGGCCTCCTCTACACGGGGAACACCCCTGCGTGGCAGGGCACTCCTTGTGCGCCTCAGCACTGTGCGTGAGCCAGCTCCACACGGGTCAAGGAGGCCCTGGGTTTGAACCACGGACCTCCCATGCGGGAGGCAGATGCTCTATCCATTGAGCCAAGTCCACTTCCCTTCTTTGTGTTTTTTACTTTATGCCTCCATCTTTAACCAAAGTCTCTATCATTTATTTGTGTTTCTCACTTTAGTTGACAAAAATGTTTAAGCCATTTGCATATAACTTTTTTTTTCTGTTTTAAAAAAGGGTCTAAAATGTCAAGGACTCCACAGCTTTGCACCAGATAAGCATGGAGGAATACTAATGATGGATCTAAAAGAGGAAAAACCTAGGGCACTGGAATTGAGAATCAGTCGTGGGTTTGATTTGGCTTCATTTAACCCACATGGCATCAGCACTTTTATAGACAAGGGTAAGAGCCAATGAGCCATAATCAGTAAGAAACTTATAATGGTTTGCCAATGATTATAGAAGATATAGTTGGATTATATTTATAAGAAAAGAAGAACAATGAACTCATAAATTATTTGTCTTCTTCATACAAACATCTTGATCATTTGCTTCTTCAGCTTACAGTAGTAGGTACGCTACATTTTGAAATTTCTAATAGTTAGTACCTAAAGGAAGGTTCAGATTTCATAACTTTTTTCCTATACCTATGATCATAGCATTTGAAAAAAGAACTATATTTCTGAATTCAACTATGATCAGATTATTCATGAATTCTGTATATGGAGTGGGAAACACTCTTTCTTAAAGGTCAAGGGACCAATGATCAGAAATACTACCAGACAGACAGTGATGGGAAAGACAAAGGAAGAAGAATGATCTGTTAGGTTGTCTAACAGCTTATACATTCAACCTTTCCTGGCTTGTGGTATTTAAATGTCAGCCTCTGCCCAAAGGACCAATGGTTATTTCTTGTAAATTGACTCTGTTCTTTCAATTCTTTAGATGACACAGTTTATCTCTTTGTTGTAAACCACCCGGAATTCAAGAATACAGTGGAAATTTTTAAATTTATAGAGGAAGAAAATTCTCTTTTGCATCTAAAAACAATCACACATGAGTTTCTTCCAAGGTACTTACTCCCTTTGTTCATTCACCAATTTATCTCTAGCATTTTCAAATATCCCCCAGAATAGACTTCTCATCTTTCATAAATACCAAGCATATATACATGTATTGTTTTCTTGTAGAGCAGTGAGAGCAACACATATGAGAGTTGTGCCTCTATTATAATAATCAGTGCTCTGTGTGTATTCACTTAGAAATGACAAAAAGTAGACTATGAGGAAGATGCTCTTTGGGCCCATTTTGAGAGTAGAAGACAAACTTCAACTTTTTTTTTTTCCCACTAAATCTGTTGCACTCCTCCGAGATGACTCATCACCCAGATAATATAATATCTGTCCTGCCAAGAAAGAATGGCCTGCTTTATGTGGGGTTTGTATGCTTTATTTGGGGGGTTATCCAAAGTGCTTTCAAAGGTTAGGCTAATGACCCTACAGAATTGGAAAGATTGGAGTTGGAAGTGGGTTGCCATTACTTCAAGAACATAAAGCTAGTTGATGGTGTAGCTGAAGGAGAAATCATCTGTTCCTCCAGGGCTTAGCTTGCATGAGCCTACTGTTATTTTATTTTAAACTTGACGAAATTTTTAAAAAATTTCTACTCCCTATCTAGGGCTTCAGCATGTAATTTCTGATCATTTTTCCAAAATGTACTACATAATGAATAAAAGTATAGATATCATTCAGGAAGGCTTTGCCTTATGGAGCTCTTTCAGAAGGAAGCAACACATTTTCCCTGATTCTGTTATTTTTCATTTAAGAGAGAATAAAGTGACTCTTTTAGAAATTTTTACCTAGGGTAATTGGAATTTAAATTTAATAACACCCTTGAAAATTGGTTTTAAAATTATAATTGTTTTTAGCATGTAAGTCTCTCACCTGAAGCATTATACTATGGCAATTTCATTATCCATCTATTAATTGAATGCCTGTTCATTCTTGAAAGGTTGGTTTTGTGAATCAGGTAGATATTGAACAATCAGCCTTCGTTTAACTAATAACTCAGCAATGAAACTCAGGAAAACCCAGCAACTGAGTAATTGGAATCTAGACAGATATTGACTGCCTGACCAGCTCACCAGCCAACCAGGTTCTGTCCCTATACATGGACAGCTCTGTCTACATATCAGGATTGAACCCTATTATTTCTTGCTATCAAAAAGAAAATACCTTAACAGCCCCTAGTTCTTTCTTTTATAATAAGTCTGCCATAATTGCTAAATGACTAGCCTTCAAAATTACCTGGTACCATACAAAATTGTTCTCTGACAAACCATTGTAGTATATTGCAAATGACTATAACCATGTGATTTTAGCTTATCTTTTCCTGGAAGACTTTTTACCAATGTAAAGTGGGTATTGTGTAATACTTTTGTATACTTTTAATATGGGTACCAACAAGGCTTTTTATTTTTTTCACAAAGTTATTTTTCTCTTTCAGTGTGAATGATATTGTAGCTGTTGGACCCACACATTTCTATGCCACCAATGACCACTATTTCACTGATACTTTCTTAAAGTATTTGGAAACATACTTCAACTTACACTGGACAAATGTTGTTTACTACAGTCCAAATGAAGTTAAAATAGTAGCGGAAGGATTTGATTCAGCAAATGGGATCAATATTTCACCTGATGAGAAGTACGACCCCTTTGAAAAATATCTTTATTTCTCCTCAGTCATGAGGAGAAAAAAAATATTCTTCTTTTCAACATGGAAATAGCTTCCTTGACATTTTTACTATGAAAATAATGTATGTTTATTGTAAAAGAGTGAAAGCACTTGAGGTCATAAGACAATAACCAGTTAAATTTTGATATAGAATTTAGTTTTATAAATGTAAATTTTTATAAAATGGGATGTTATTTACCTATACATATTAAAATACTATATATATCAAATATATGTATTAAAATATCAGATAGAATTTTATTTTAAATAAATATACCATCATTTTAATTGGTTGCATATTATTCCACTATAAGGATGATCCTTAATTTATCCAGTTCCCTATTGATGGAATAGTAGGTTGCCTGTGCTTTTTCTTCCCAAGCCATTGTATAGTTCTCATTTACCACTGAAAAAACTTATCTTTTTTTTTTTTTAAGTTAAAACTGCCTAAGGGGGAATTACAGCATAATGGTTAAATCTGTAGATTTTGGAGTCAAAGAGACCTGGGTTCAAGCCCCAGCTAGGGCACTGGCTAAATGAGCTATTATGAGGACGTCTTCTTGGCACATTTCTGCAAGTGTTCCCATAAGCAGATCCCTATACAAACAGAACGACTTTCTCAAACAGTGCAAACCCTTTAAATGTTAACTTAATAGCTATTAACTTAATAGCTTAACTTATTAACTTAATAGCTATTGCCAAACTGCCCTCCAAAATTATCTCCTGGTTTTTATATGCCCAGTCCCAGCCCATAAAAAAGGATATTCAATTCTTTATTAGCTTTCTTTTCTACTATCTTAGTGCACAGAACAACTTAAACTACAAAATGTAACCTGAAATAAATTTGGCATTCCTTGACAACAAAATTTCCCTATTTTCTTGATGCAGTTTTCTTCCTTTTCGTTGAGTACAGAAAATGAATGTAGAAATTAAATTGTCTGTAACTGAACTGATCCAGCTTCTCCTGTCAAACCTGCCTCTTTCCTCAACTCTCATATTTCTATTATGAAAGTCAAACTTTACAGTCACCCAAACTAAAAATTAATAATAAAAGGGGGATTGAGATTTCACTCCTCTTTTCCCAGTAACCTCCAACCATTGAGCAAGTCTGATTCTGCCCTTACCTCCTTCCCCACTCTCGCCCACTTTTCCCTTCCCTTTGACACCTGCGTGTTTTAGGTTATCATTCTCTCGGGCAACAGTATTAAATTTGCTTTTAGCTTACTTTCAGTCCATCTCCAGTTTTTGCACTGTTGTCAATTTTGCCTCTCTATATTCCACCGGCTGTTAAGAACTCCTGATGTGACAGATATGCCTCCTTCATTCTGGCCTCAGTGCCTTTGCCCCGGCTTTCCTCTGCCTGGAAGGTACTTTGTCCTCACTGCCTTCTTTTTAAATCCAGTCTCTACTTCCATATCCTGCATAATTGCCCCCTCCTTTGGGGCTCCTGAAAATTCTTTAGTCTCCTGACTTTAAATATTTTTATGATACCAGTGAAGCTGTACTAGGTGTTTAGTATATACAAACCAGACTGATCTTTCCAACGCACTATAAACTTTTGAGCAGGGAGACTGTGTCTTTTTCATGTTTCTTTACCAATGGTATTTGCTCAGTCCATGCTTGTAGAATAATTGATTCAAAGAGTAAAATTACCTTAAAATAGTTCATTAATTCACCCCACCTCCCTGATAGATTGTTCTGAATAAATGCTTATCTTTTACTCTTAAATTTGTCAATATTTTAAGGAAATGTGTATATGCAGCACTTATTGTTACATGTAAATGATCCCTAGAAATAACAAATTTTATTGTGGAATGTAAAAGCTTTTTACGTAAACAGAACCTTTGTTCTCTTGTCCTTTGAGTGGCATATATCATGGACTTTATAATTTCAATAAGGCCCTATGTTATTTTTCTTTTACACACCCTTTGAAAAATAATTTCACGATCCCATGATTATTGTAGCAACACTGAATTGATTTTGAAAGATTACTCTTTAAATAAAAATTGAACTTTATCACGCATTCCTTGAGGGCCCATCATTGATTATTTTCTTGGCAGGTTACTAAGTCATGTGCTTTCATACTTTATATTGGCATAGTGCTTTATATTGGCATTGTGCTTTATATTGGCATAGTGCTCTAACAAGTGTCCTTTCTGCAAAGGTACATCTATGTTGCTGATGCATTGGCTCATGAAATTCATGTTTTGGAAAAACACCCTAATATGAATTTAACTAAACTGAAGGTAAAATATTTTTTTTTATACCTAATGCAGATTTTAATTTATTCTATTTTGAAATTACATAGTTATGCTATATTAGAGCAATATCTTTCTTAGAACAGAATATGGATGCCAGCATTGCTCTTCTGGGTTTTTAAAATATTATCTCCCTCCAACTAGAGAAGTCTCATGTTCCCAATGATCACAAGGACTGACTATGATTGCATGCAGCAGGTTAGGAGTGATAATGCCAAAGGATTTAGGGCCCCATTCTATAAAGCACTGATGGCGCAAGATGAATTCCAGTAAGAATTTTCATAATTTAAAGGCCTAATAGATGCCTTCTCAAATGAAGATTTATGCATGTTTCTAGTTCTTTCAATAATAAATGAAGGAAGAAATTGAGTTCCAGACCATTATTATTTTTTTCCTGCCAACAATGCATATTTTAGGTTAAGAATTTCCTGTCTTGCTTGGATTGTGTTCTTTGAGCTGATTATTGTGCATTTTTTAAGGGAAAAGGAGTTCGTTATTTTAGAGAGATTTCAGATAGATTATCACCCTGACCTCCTATAGATTTGTTATCACCCTAATTTCCTTAATTTCAGGGAAAATGAAAAGCGGCTCCAGTTTAATTAGTTTTATTTTGAGCAATGTTGGTGGTAGAGGAGCGGAAACAGGGAGATGTGTATGATTTTCCCACATGCATAGAGGCAAGAAAGGTTAGCCCTAACTTATTTAATCAAGTTTCTTGTGCCATTTAAAAACTAACATTTTTTTTTCATTTGAAAGGTACTCAATTTGGAAACACTGGTGGATAATTTATCTATTGATCCTTCCTCGGGGGACATCTGGGCAGGCTGTCATCCTAATGGCCAGAAGCTCTTCGTGTATGACCCAAACAATCCTCCCTCATCAGAGGTTTTTATATTTTTAGTTTTTCAACCTTGATTATTTAAGTCCTTTGAACTAGTAATACAATAAACTGTCATGGGATGGTTTGTTTAGTCCTTTTAAACCAGTAATACAGTAACAGTAAACTATTATGTAGTGATTTTGAAATTGCTTTAAGCCAATAATTGGCAGACTTCACATTATTCAGATTCCTTAAGGAAAGTAAATCTTTTGCTATATTAAATTATGGTGGAAGCTGGTCAAAGGCATTTTTATAAAGACAGTGCCCTTCTTGTGTGGCATACTGGCAATTTTTTACATACCTCTTTTATTGTCAGCTTACCACATGACATGAGTTTTGTTATTGTCAAAGTAGTATAAAAACAAGTACATTAGTTAAAAGTATTTTTATTAATGCTGAATTACTCTAATAATCCACAATCCTGTATTAGCATGGAATGACTAGATGATTTAAGAAAGTTCTTTCTTTAAAGTTTGGAAAAGTACATTAATTTAGACATTAAGAAGGTTGGTAACTGCTGTTTTCAACAGCAAGTGTGCTTAATCATTATGTCCGTGTGGAAGACAGGGACTATTGGTGATTAAATGGCATGGGTGATGGTGGCTACATAGTAATCCTTTTTATCTCCTGAATAGGTTCTCCGCATCCAGAACATTCTCTCTGAGACGCCCACAGTGACCACAGTTTATACCAATAATGGGTCAATTCTCCAGGGAAGTTCTGTGGCCTCGGTTTATGATGGGAAGCTGCTTATTGGCACTTTATACCACAGAGCCCTCTATTGTGAACTCTAACGTGGGTCTTTGCTATGCAAGTGGGACAAATTCACTTAACAATTAATTTTCTATCAATTGCTAATTCTAAGGGAATTTAACCAGCAGAATTGACCAAGAAATGTATGGTATATCTAGGTAATTTTTTTCAGTAAGCAAAGATCCCTTCAGTTCTCATAGCATTTTTAAACTAAAGGTAAAATGTAAAATTTTTCAAAGATGCCAAGTAAATGAGAGAGAAAAAAGCTGCTTCAGGTAAAGTAAATACACCTTGCACAAAACAAGTTTCATCTTTGCCTTTCAACTGCCAGAGCAAGAATTCCTGTGAAACAGGGTAGGTTGTATTTCTTTAAAATGTGAGTGACCTCACTTCCAACACTGTAGCTGTTCAGAACTACTGATAACAATTTGTAGTGATACTTTTGTTTACTACTAAAGAGTTGAAGTTACATTAAAGACTGACTAAAATACAAGATGTGTCTGTGTTTAATTCATTAGCCATGTCCTCAGGGAAAATGAGAGGGCTGCCACTTCCAGGCAGGGTTTCCTTGGAATAGGCAGGCATGGCAATGTTAATTTCTGTCATGGGAAGCTGACACTTTTTATTGAAAGAATTCAGTGAAACAAAATTTTAACTAAATACGGTAACTCTAATTCTAGGTTAGTATCAAGAGCCCATTGGTTCTCTTCCTTAGTGAGAGCCCACCGCAGAAACTAGAGGAGATAAATGGCTGGAGCAGGATGGTCATCCCTCATCCTCATTGGACTTAGATGGGAACTGAAGCCAGGAGAGATGAAGTCACCTGTCCAGTGGCAATGCTGGGATCTGGGACAAGAATCCCTGCCTCACAGACATGAGTTCTTTGCACTCACTGTACCTCCTGTAAAAACATCATAAACCCTGGAGAGACACTTTCCCATTTCATGTAATTTCTCAAAGCACTTTATTGGACCTCTCATACTTTTTTCCCATCTTCATTATCATCATCAAAATATTTGTCAGTTATTTACAATGTGCCAGACAATGCACTAAAAACACTACGTTCGTTATCTAGTTTACTCCTAATCATAACCCTGAGGGAGTAGGTATTGATATTATACCATTGTTAACATTTCACAGCTCTCCATCTACTTCAAATGTGAAAGTCTGTACCCTTAGCCACTGCACAAGCTACTACCATAGTACTGAAAAGCTCTGCTTTATCAAATCCTAAGTTTATTGTGCATTTATCTGTGGCACTCTTTTTCGTCTTTAAAAGGTCAAATCATTCAAAAGAACTGAAACTGCAATTGGGATATGCCACCACTAGGTGCCATATTTGTGTGTGTTCATTATTCTTTTTAATCTGAGAGGCTGTTTAATGATAAATATACTTTTCTTTCTTTCTTTTTACAGAATCTCTGCTCTTTTATAACAGCTAAATGAGAACATATGTGCCCAAGGCAGGGAACAAGAGTAATTAAATATATTTTATAATACAGTGACAGTACTTTTTCTCATTCTGTGTATGGATTAAATCACTAATGACAGCTAATCTAAGATTGATCCTCTTTCTAGAGATTGATTTGATTCAATTTGAATCAATCAAGGAGCCAGAGCCTACCTGGGCTGCTGAATGTCTACTCTTCAAAGCAGGGATCCACAGCTCCCACTGCCCCGCCACCCACTTCCACCGTTCTTTGGCTACTTGCAGTTTTCATTTCTCCCTCGGCTTTCCACAAAAGGACTTCTGGGTGTGAGAGAAAAAGAGTAGGGAGAATACCAGTGGCTCTTAGCTTTCTGTTCCTGGTTTTCAGAGTTTCTATGCCAGAAGGCAGAAGGCAGAGAAGGAAATTTTTAAAAAGCACCTGCTCTAATTTTTTCCTTTTGTAAAGGGAGCTTTTCAGTTTATTTTTAAATTTTTAACACATTGAATGGCTTTTATATAACCAGTCCTGAGCTAAGCATTAGGATACAACAGTGAACCAGACACAGTAGGAGATATATTGACCAAAAATGGAATGATTAAAGGAACTGAATAGAGGAACATGATGAGAGAATAATTTGGAGAGTCCTTTTTTCCCTGCAATTTTTTATTTTGAAAACTTTTATGCATCAGAATAGTTGAAAGAGTGACTGATTAACTGTCACCCATATTCACCAATTACTGGTTATCATTTTGCCACATTTGCTTTACCTTCCTAAGTATGTGTAGATGCTTCTATTTTTCTGAACCATTTGAAAGCAAATTGGAGAGATCATGAACCTTCACCTCTACGTTCCTCAGCTTGCAACACCTAGTAAGGACTTTTGCTCTATATAACCACAGCGCTGTCCTAACAAGTAGGAAAGTTACCCAAATTTCATATTTTCTCAGTTGTTTCAAAATGTCTTTCATAGCTGCTTTCCCTGCCTCCTGCCCTTCACCCTCCATCCAGAATCCACCTAAGGTTCACAATTTAAATTTGCTATGTCTCTAGTCCCTTTTAATTTAAAACATTTGGCCAATCTTTTTTTTCCATGGCACAGACTCTCTTTGAATGCAGGCAAGATGTCTTGTGGAATGTCCTACATTCTGAATTTGATTGTTTCTTCCTGGTTCCTTTACTTAATCCAGCATCAGTCATATTTCCTGTAAATTGGAAATTACTAGAGGCTTGATTGGATTGGGGGTAAATGACTTTGGCAAGAATAATTATAAGTGATGTTTACTTCATATTATATTGCATCAGAATATAATATAAGGCTGTTCCACTATTTGTGATGCCACATCTGAGCATCTGATTAAGGTGGTGACCACCAGATCTATAGGGTAATATAACGTTTTCCTATATATAAGTCTGTGTGAATATCCTGTTCCCTATAACCTTTCTTTCATGTGGATTTAACATTTATTTATACTAATTGTCTAAATCAGTTTCTGTACTGGGGGTTACAAAATGGTGATTTTTCTTCCTTCATTTCCTGTACATATATTGGCAGGTAGTGCTCTGTTAAAACAACAACAAAAAACTTTCTCTGCTTTTGCTATCCCCATGGAGCTCACTCACTTTCTTTTCCTCCCTGCCTGGCTTCTTCCCTCCCTCTCCTCCTTTCTCCCCATAAGTATCAACTACAGATGGTAGATTTTTTATAATCCATTGCATTATAATTAGTTACCATAATGGCAATTTGGGACATTTAACTCCCTTCACGCTTGGCCAGGAGAAGCCCTTTAAGCTGACTCCTGTGTCCTTGAGATACGGGCCATTCTTCTTACATCCTCTTTTGCTCTCTGGCATAGCAGTATGTCCTGGTCTCAGCTTCTCTCTCTGCTCCAGACAGAGGACAGCCATTTCTCTAAGGAGTCCTATTTCTTTTAATAGAGTAGAAACCAAGTTCTGGGCTCTGGACTTGCTCATTACTACTGAGTTATCATTGCTTCTAGGCCCTTTTCAATTGACAGCTAGCAAATAATGTGTATGCGCGCGCATGCCCGCGTGCGAGGTCAAACTACTTCCAACTCAAATATAATATGACATTTTTCCTTACCTTCTTCTATTTTCATATCTTGTTTAAAGGGAAAATCTCACATCCTCTTAACCTTTTTATCCTAAAATATACATCAAAGTCTTAAAATGCCAATATTACTATTACTGTCAAACTTAAGCAAAACATATGAGTACATGATTTTTTTGCAGTTTTTTTTTTTTTACATAAATTAACCCATTTATCACATGCTAGAGATGGTTCAAATTGTGGCGCTGCTACTGGTCTTTCAATTCCTTCCGGCTCCTGATGGCAGACTGTACTGTGCCTGTAGAGGTGGCGGTGCAGGTGCAGGCACCACAATGCCAGATCCCCACAGCTTTTCTCTTCATTTGGTCTTGCCAAAGAAAAGGCAAGCGTAGTTGGCGTGCTGGCTGATTTCAATCTTCTTCACCACTTTCCTCAGGGAGGCGCCTGCGGGCCCCACATACACCAACGATTCCCACCTTCTCAGTGCATTTGGCCATGTTGCTGCAGACTAACTCCCGGCACAGAGACCCAGCTCTTTTAATTGAGGCAAAGCCACATGACATATTAACCATTTTAAGTGTACAGTTCAGTGGCTTTTAGATAAATTCACAATTTTAGGGGCAAGGGACAACCGTCACCTTTATCTAGTTTCAAAATATTTTCATCACCCCCGGGAAAAACCCCATATCCATTATGCCATCTGCCTCCTTTCCCCCTGCCCCCAGCTCTTGGTAACTACTAATCTGCTTTCTGTCTCTGGAGATTTCTGCTCTGGCTATTTCATATATATGGACTTATAAAATATGTGGTCTTTTGTGTTTGGCTTCTTCCACTTAACATAATGTTCTCTGGGTTCATTCATGTTGTAGCATGTATCAGTACTTCATTTTATGACTAAATAATATTCTATTGTATGGATATACCACATTTTGTTTATCCTTTCATTTGTTGATACATATTTGGGTGTTTGAATACCTGTTCTCAGTTCTTTTGGATATATACCAAGGGGTAGAATTGCTGGTTCATATGGTACTTCTATGTTTAACTTTTTGAGGAACTGCTGAACAGCTGCTGTATCATTTCACCTTCCTGCCAGCAATGTCCAATTTCTCCACATCCTACCCAACACTTGCTATTGTCTATCTTTTTTGTTTTAACCACCTAATTGGTGTAAAATGGTATCTCGTGTTTTTCATTTTCCCATCTTGCAGTTCTTTTTGTCTTTAAATATACCTTTCTAAGGATATAAAGTCAGAGTATGGTATCCAAAAGTACTTGATTTAATTCTCTGTGTAGTTAGAGTATCAGTCCATTACTTTCTGTTCATATTCAGTTTTAGGGTTTACTTTATAAAAACCTCTTAAATTTCATTTGTGTTTTTAAAATATGTAAAACACTAATACTGTTCAAAGTCAAAGTTATATAAAAAAGAATCTTCAGAGAAGCCTTCCTCCCATACCTGCCTGTCCTCCACCACACCCCAGAAATACATTTTCATTAGACTCTGATAAAGCCTTCCTGGGTGGTTTTTTGTTGTTTGTTTGTTTATTTTAAAATAGTCAATATATTATATCTGTGAGCGTATTGTGGGTCTGTATGTGTGTGTGTGTGTGTTGTCACATTTCTCCTTCAATTTTTATGCAAAAGGTGACTAATATACCTTGCGTCACCCTTTGCTTTTTTTCCTGGAAATCGCTATCAGTTCATAGAGATATTCCATATTCTTTTTCACAGCTTTCTACTGCAATTTCTATCTTTAAAATGGGATAATAATATCCATTTTGTAAGGAATTACAATTTCAATAAAATTGAAAGTCCTCATCTGGTCTTCTTTCCCAGTGATTTAAAAACCTACATGCATAAATCATCCAGCACCCACCTTCTTCGTGTCTAGACTTCTTTATTCATCATACTCTTTTCCTCCACTCAACCTCAGTCATCCATTCCCATGGTCATATTCTGTACCAGAACTTCTTCACCTCTGAAACCTTTATTTCAACTCTCAAATTCTCCAACAGTCACATTCTGTTTTTCCAAGTCACTTGCACAGCTATTGCTATTGTTCTACAATGGTGGCCTCATTCAGCCTCAAATCCATTGACAATCCCCCTCCCCCCCATCCAATAGTCCCCTCTCTACATAAGATCTCTCCTTGTCTAGTCACATGTCCACCCTTTACTCACTTCTTTGAATATTCTCTGAATGCTTTTGTACTTCTCACATTATCTTGCATTAAAAAAAAACCCACATTTATAACTACTGCATCATTTCTCTGAACCCTACTGTCGTGGTAAAAATATGTCCACACAGTTTTGACACTCTATTCAAAAGATGAACCAAATTCACCTCTCTTTTAGAAGTGGCTTTTGAGACTAGGTCATAAATGGCATTGTGGCTTCCTCCTTGCTCTCTCAGATCACTCATTCTAGGGGGAGCCAGCTGCCATGTAATGGCAAGGAACTGAGACCTACTGCCAACAGCCATAGGAGTGAGTCACATTGGAAGTGTCCCACCTGACATTGTCACAGCTACCTCATGAAAGACCCTGAGCCAGAACCACCTCACTAAGCTGCTTCCCAATTTTAGAGCTACAACAAATCTGAGATAATACTGTTTTAAGCTGCCATGTTTTTGTATAATTTGTTACATAGTATCAGATAACTAATACACACATCATAATTAAACTTCTAGAGATACACATTGTCTCCACTTACATCCCATTCATTCCTCAACCCATAATGGTCTGGCTTTGCTTTTCACCATACAGAAACTGTTTTTGTCAATTTCACCAAGATATTAAAAATATCAAATTTGATGATTTCTCTCTTTTCTCACTTCTTAGCACCATTTGAAATGCTCTACTTTCCTGTCCTTGAAACACTCTTCTCTTTTGGCTTTCATAACACCATTCCCCTCTTACTTTATAGGTTGCTCCTTTTCTTCCTTCTTTCCTGGGTCCCCACCTCATCCAAAGTAGAAATATAATGTTTCCTTAGGGCCCAGACTTGGACTCTCTTTCCTCTCTCATCTTTCTCATGCATTCCCATGGGCTGACAAACCTTTGGCTAATCACTTCAAATTAATATCTCTACCTCAGACCTGCAGTCATCCTTGATTTCTTCTGTCCTTAACCAGCAGTAACTCTACTTGATTCTATCTTCACCTTATGTCTCAAATTTACTCTCATCCTGTTTCCATTACAAAATACCTAATCGAGCCCATTACAATCTGAAACACTTTTCCAAGTGGGCTCCTCTCTGAGTAATTTCCACTCTCCAATCCATTTTCTCCTGAGTAGCAAACATGCTCAGGTGACACCATCTTCAAGCTTAAAACTGTTCTGTGCTTCCTCACCAAGGCCTGCAAGGCTCTGTCTCCTCTCTTGCTTCCTTCTCCAGTATCATCTTGCACTCCTCTCTTCCCTGAAACTTCAGCCGTGCTAATGTTACATGTGCAGGCCTATCTGTGGGATGTATTGCCAGAATAGGCTTGCTGGGTCAAGGGATAAATGCTTTCATAAATTTGACAGATATTTCCTAACTGTTCACCAAGGGATTGTAACATTTTTACTGACAAGCTTTTTAATTTACCTGGGATTTTCTTCCTCCCATGCTTTACAAATCTAGCTTCTTTTCTTACATTAGGTCTCAGCTTTAGTGTCACATCTTGAGAGAGGCCTTCTCTGCCATCCTACTTTAAGAATGTCTCCCCTATATTTCTTCATGTCGGACTAGTATTTGTTTTCATCTCTTACAATTCCTTGGTGAACACTTAGAAAATATCTGTCAAATTTACAAAAGCATTTACCCTTTGACCCAGCAAGCCTATTTCTGGCAATGTATCCCACAGATATGCTTGCACATGTTCAAAATAAGATATGAACAAGGCTACTTATTGCAGTGCTGCTGTTTCTCCTTCTGGTCCTGCAGTCTAAGTTCTTGTTGAATCAAATTTTAATGTATGTTGGATCCATCTGGAGGAATAATCCAAACTACAGTCAAAGAGGGTCTACAGAATATTCAAGAAGAACCCTCTAGAATTGCATGGAAGATTAATCTGGAAAGGCCTCTCTTGACAAAGTATGGCTTCTTAAGACCCCATCCATTCACTGGGTACTTGTGTAGTGCAGCATCAGCCCTATCAGGCCCTGGAGCTCCTCACTGCCAAAGGCACTCAGCACAGGTGACACTAGCACATTACAGGCTGCACCTGAGTGGGGGCAGGCCTTTCCCATGTGGGCTGCAAAAAGATAACAAACGACCTCTAAGGTTTAGAGTAAAGGGAATGAACCCAGACAAAGCCTAAAGTGAAGAATTTAAAAATAAATGATAATATAATAAAGTATCTTCAATCATTTGCCTGTGAATATACCTCTTCATTTTTTTCCTTTCTTCATGTTTCGCTGGGAGGCAGCAATTACAATAATGGGAAACTTGAACTTTAGTTCATTTGTGACCTGTGTCCAAATGAAGGCTCTGATATTCTTAGTTACATAACCTTAAGCAAGTTATTACATAACCTCTGTAAGCTTCATGTTCCTTATTGTAAAGTGAGGATAATTAAAAATAATGTGATAATGCATGTAAACTGCTTAGCATATGGTACAATGCTTACTATTTCCTCATCCATTCCATTTCTTTTTACTTTCCTTATTTTTTACTTCTCCCAAGCCCATATTTTGTACCCATCCATGTAATCAATATTCACTGAGCAAGTGTTAAGTACAAGGTATTGTGGCTGGCACTAGAAGACCCAGTGATCAGTGGGATGGAATCTCTCCTTAAAAGGAGCCTACAGTCCCATGAGCAGATTCGAATGTAATTAACAGTTAATGTTTGCAGACCCATTACCTGTTACTGACTGTGCCAAGCATGGTGCTGAGCACTTAACATGCATTGTCACATTTTAATTTTAAGCAACCTAGGTGGATCTGCAGCTTAAGAAAGTTGAGTGCCTTATCCAAGCTAGATCCAAACCAAGGCAGCCTGGAGCCATGCCCCACACACAGGCCCTGGCCCCTCAGCTCTGGGATCCCTCCTCCCTTCTCCATATAGCTACTCCTAAATCCTCATGAATTAGGCATCACAGTCCTCCTCTGCTTCCACTCTTTTACAATTAATGATCCTAAAAATAAGTTATCTTCTAGTTGCACATATGCAGGAAAGACTATATGAGTACTTAAAAGCAAAACTCAAATCTTTTTACTCATGTGTATTATATAAATGATTATTTTTGTGACTGTAAAGTGATTGGTGGTGGCATTTCATATTGTTTGAGGGAGAAATAATCTATTGATTTCAGTGGTATTAAGTGTAAAATAGATGGGAACTGGACCAGTGATTTGGTTGTAAAGAAGAGTAAATAGGTCTAAAAACAAAAAACAAACAAAAAAGTTATCAATGAAACTCTAGATTTCAGAGTGTTCTTTTAGTACAGGCCATCTTCCGTAGCTTTAAGAGAGGCAGCCTGGTAGAGAAGCAGCACAGCAAAGGGCATAGACCCCAGAGCTAGGCTGCCTGGCTCTGCCATTTACCAGCCATGCAATCTAGGTCAAGTTACTCAACCACTGTGCTGCAGTTTTCTCATCTGCAAAACTGGGATGTTACCTACCTCGGAGGATGCTCTGAGAACTAAAAGACTTCACATATGTACAGTTCTAAGAACAATGCAGGGCATGCCGTAAGGGTTACATAGATGTTAGGCTTCGTTATGCAGACCGTAATTGTCCACTTACTATACATACAGTAATTATGTACCCCATAGGTCAGGGACTACTGTTTTTTTTTTCTTAATATCCCAGGCCTGGTAAATCCTGGTCTCTCAACCAATAATTTTTCAGTTGAACTCATACTGCCATTTCTCTCTGTTGGTAAATTAAGAGAGATCATGCTGGAAGATGCCACTTAGTTCTGCCCAAACTTCCGGACTCCCCTACTTCAGCTACCACCAGCCGGGCCCCTCTCCTTCAACCTGATCTTCATGATGATAGGGGAAAGTGCATTCCTTGGCCGACAGGAACCGAAGACCTAGAAAAAGAAGGATCCAGAAGTCTTCTCAAAGCCTAACCTCCCAAGGAAACTTTTGACCCGTTTTCCCCACTCTGATCAACTTACCATTTCCTATTCTGTTACTTCCTTCTCCTAATTGTTCCTTATCTCATCAACCAGATGAGATACTGATATTCATAAACTCACCCAGTAAGCAAATTGACCTGGGCACGCACCAGTGGTGTGCACACCGAGGTAGGACGAGGAGGCCCGGAGACGAGGTTCTCTCTGTGTGCTCAAAATCTTGGAAGAGAATGAGATAAAGCTTCGACTATTTTCGCTTCGATTATTCTCTTCCTCCACGCCCCCCAGTGCCTCAGGAGCAATGACTTGTTAGCCCATGACCTTCCTTCCAGAAGAAACCCAAGGTGTCTGGCTCTGAACTCCAGCTGCGCGCCTCCCGCCCCTTCAGGTCCCACCTCTCGAGGAGAGGAGCTGGGACAGGCTTCCGCGGTGCTGAGAAGCGCACGTCCTGCACAGTCCGCCAACTCGTGTGTCAAAAGCCGCTGGAAGAACTGCTGATCTAACCCGCGGCTACCGGCTCCCTTTCCCCTCCCTGCAGGTTCAGCCTGGACGGAAAGAAAGAAAGAAAGGAGAAAAAAAAAAAAAAAAGCCAGAGAGTAAAAGCGTCTTTGAGCTCCACACGTAAAAGTGGCCTTGGCCGTCGCAGGGTGGCCTTGCCGCGCTGGCGGCGGGGCTGGGGCGGGAGAACCCGAGCACCGCAGCCGCACCTGGGCGGCGCCGAGTCCCGCCGGCGGGGCTGGACGCGCTGCGGCCCGCGCCCAACCAGCGGGCGGGGCGGCGCCCGGAGCCGGGCCCGGGGCCCTGCGGGAGAGCGCGGCGCCCGCTCGCAGCCCAGGGCACCCGGGACCATGGGGAAGCTGGTGGCGCTCACCCTGCTGGGTGCAGGCCTGGCCCTAGTCGGGGAGAGGTTACTGGCGTTTAGGTGAGTTTACACCTTGGTGAAGGGTGCTCCCTCTCTCTCCTTTTCCAAGTTAAGCCAAGGGCTGCCCGGTGACCCCTTTCTAGAGGGAAAGAGGGACAGTGTCGGCACCTCATTCCTCTCTCCACCCAGCAAAGTATCCCTTGAAAAGTATCTTATGTGGAAGTGGCTGTTTCCTTTCCTAAGAGTTTAGGGTGGTAATGCTCCCAGGTAATTTCTGAAAGCCCTGTCCCCTTTCCCAGGTCGCCCTCCAGCATTCTGCTTGCGCAGACACCAACTCCTGTGGAAGTGCCAGACCTGGGGGAGGGGAGACTAGGCTGCCAGCTGGGCTTCTGCCTGTCTCAGACACTGACAGAACTTGGTTAACCCTTAAGGATTATTGAGTTGAGAATAAAAGAGCAAGGCAGATAGTAGAGAGATTAGCTGAAACTTGCAGGTGGTAACTGCTATTTTCTAAGAATCCATCTGATGGTGATAGCCATCGCAGACATATCTCAAGAAAAGCCAATACTGGGCTAGAAAGAAGGAAGATTAGATATGATAGGTAGCCCTGAGGAGATCTAGAGCCTCTGCTTGCGTTCAGTTGTCTTTGTGTTTTTATTTATTTCCCTAAGTGGAAGCTGTTCTGGGACATTACAATCTCTAATTTCTTGAGGTGCCTGATGCCTTTCGGTAAAACTTTCTAATCCAGTTTGAGAGTATTTATTGTTACATTTGCTCCCAGTGCACCTGAGTGAGAAAATCATAAGAAAAAAATGTCATAAAGTAGTTTTAAGGAGGGTTTTTTTTAAGTGACAGTAAGATAAGTCTTAGTGTAGAGTCTTCCTGAATATAGTTTTACAAAAACGTAAATTACCCCAGTATTTAGTGTTCTGTGGAAACAAGAACACTATCTTGAAAAATAATTTGACCAATTGCTTAAATTATGGTCAATTTAATGAATTTATATGAGTGCAAAGAAAGTATGAAATTGAAAAGAGAGAGAAGGAGAGCAAAAGCTACAGGATTTAGCAGTTAGGGAACCCTGTTGATTTTTGATAAAATAGTTTGGGGAATGGGTGCAAAAGGCAAGATATAGAGGATTAAGGAGGAAACAGGCAGATTTATAATAGGTGATACTTTGGCAAAATTAAAGAATGCTATTTCGTATGTTTATATTAATAATATTGTTCAATTACTCACACTTAAATAATCTATTTGGGCAGCAAAATGTTTCCCATGTTTCCCATGAGTTTTGCAGCAATAAATATGTGAGGTTGAGTAATCAAGGCACATAAGCCACATAATGTCCGCATTTACCAGTAAATAAAAGGAGGCACCAAAAATTTCCTTGTTATGTTATACATAAATTTTAATAGAGTTAACCAATCTGAAGGTGTTTAAAGGCCGTATTTAGGTATTGATTTTGGATGCCATGCAGTGACCTCCAGTGTAGGTTTTTATCTTCTACAGGCAGAGAACTAATGTATCAAGAGAAGTGGAACCAGTAGAACTCCAGAAATGTCACCTTATTGAGGGAATTGGTATGTATATGATGGTCCCAAGAGAGGCTGGCATAATTTCTTGGTCACACTCTTCCTGACTGCCAACTAATTCTTGTTTTTAATTAGAAAAGTTGTGGATTAACAGAACAACCATGTATGAAATACAGAATTTCCCTATACCGTCATATCACTAACACCTTGTATTGGTGTGGCATATTTGTTAGAATAGATGAAAACACATTTTAAAAAATTGTACTAATAATAAAAATCCGTGGGTTGACTTAGGCTTCATTGTTTGTGTTGTGCAATTCCATGGATTTTTTAAAAATTTATTTTAGTAACTGATATGTAATCCAAACTTTTCCACTTTGACCACATTCAAACATATAATTCAGTGCTATTAATTACATTAACAATATTGTGCTGTCATCACCACCAGTCAATACCAAAATACTTTTATGATCCCAGATAGAAACTTTTAGGCCTTAGTTCCTTATTCCCTACCCACACCCCATCCCCTGGTATTCTATATTCAAGATTCTGACTCTATGAATTTGCTTTCTTTATACCATAACCATCATATCATACAATATGTGTCCTTTTGTGTCTGGGTTATTTCACTCAACATGTCTTCAGGGTTCATCCATGTTATCTGTTTTAGTTTCCTTGGCTGCTCAAAGCAGATTACCATGAAATAGGTTCAGCTTAAAGAATGGGAATTCATTCTCTTACAGTTTTGCCATCTTTGGCAATTATGAATAATGCCAATATGGACAGCAGTGTGCACATATATGTTAAAATCTCTGTTTTCAATTCTTTTGGGTATATATATATATATACCTAGAAGTGGAGTTGCTGGATCATTTGGTAATTCTATATTAAACTTCTGCTAAACCATCTTCCACAACATCTGCATCATTTTGCCTTTCTCCCAGCAAAAAATGAGTGTTCCTATTTCTCCACATCACTTCCAACACTTGAGATTTTCAATTTCTTTCATAGAGCCATTCTACTGGGTGTAAAATGGTATTTCATTGTGATTTCAATTTGCATTTACCTAATGGCTAATGAGGCTAATCCTTTTTGGTCATTTGTATCTTCTTTGGAGAGAAGTTTTTTGAAGTCTTTTGCCCATTTTTAAATTGGGTTGTTTGTCTTTTTGTTGTTGAAATGTAGGATTCCTTTATATATCCTGGATATTAAACACTTATCAGATAGATGGTTTCCAAATATTGTCTACCATTTTGTAGGTTATTTTTTTACTTTCATGATAAAGTCCTTTGATGCACAAAAGTTTTTGTTTTTGTTTTGATGAGGTCCCATTTATCTTTTTTTCTTTTTGTGTTGGTGCTTTGGGTGGGAAGTTTAAGAAATCATTGTCCTAAATTTTATTTTAGGAGTTTTATAGCTCTGGCTCTTATATTTAGGTGTTTGATCCATTTTGAGTTGATTTTTGTATATGGTGTGAAGTAGGAGTCCACCTTCATTCTTTTGCAAATGGAAATCCAGTTTTACCATTACCATTTGTTGAAGAGACTGTTCTTTCCCAATTGAATGGTCATTGCCCTTTTATCAAAAATCAGTTGGCCGTAAATATGAGTTGATATCTTAGGTCTCAATTCAATTCCATTGATCTATAAGTCTGTTCTTATGCCACTACTAAGATGTTTTGATTGCTATGGCTTGTATTAAATTTCAAGATCAGGACATGAGCAATGTCCAATTTCAGTTCTTTGTCAAAATGACTTTAGCAGTTTAGACCCCTTACCCTACTACAGAGATCTGATGATTGGCTTTTCCATTTCTGCAAAGAAGGTTGTTGGAATTTTTATTGAGATTGCATTGAATCTGTCAATCGCTTTGGGTGGAATGGACGTCTTAAACAATATTTAGTCTTCCATGAACATGGAATGTCTGTCCACTTATTTAAGTCTTCTTTGATTTCTCTAGCAATGTTTCATAGTTTTCTATATTCAAGTTCTTTACACCCTTATTTAGATTTATTATTAGATATTTGATTCTTTTAGTTGCTATTGTAAATGGGTTTTTTTCTTGATTTCTTCTTCTGATTGTTCATTACTAGTGTGAAGGAACACTGCTGACTTTTAAGGCATGGCTCTTCTACCCCACCACTTTGCCGAATTCATTTATTAGCTGTATTAGTCAGCCAAAGGGGTGCTGATGCAAAATACCAGAAATCAGTTGGTTTTTATAAAGGGTATTTATCTGGGGTAGGAGCTTACAGATACCAGGCCATAAAGCTTAAGTTACTTCCCTTACCAAAGTCTATTTCCACATTTTGGAGCAAAATTGCTGCTGACATCTGACAGAATTCAGTCTTCCTGGGTTCCTCTCTTCCCAGGTCTTCTTCTCTCTGGGCTTAGGGTTCCTTTCTTCCCAGGGTTCCAGCTTCAGCATCAAACTCCAACATCAAAACTCCAACATTAAGAACCCTTAACTCTGTCCTTTGCCATGCCTTTTATCTGTGAGTCCCCACCCTTGTTCCACCCTACTGGAACAAGAGTTTACATAACTACTTAATTAAGTAAACCTATGAACCCAATAAAATTTAATATGCCCAGAGGAAAAGATCAGTTTGCAAACATAATCCAATATCTCTTTTTTGGAATTCATCAATAATATCAAACTGCTACATTAGCTTTAGGATCTTGGTTGTGAAATTTTTAGGATTTTCTCTGTATAGGATCATGTCATCTGCAACTTGGGAAAGTTTTATTTCTTCCTTTCCAACTTGGATGCAGTTTATTTCTTTTCCTCACCTAATTGCTCTGCCTAGAACTATCAGTGCAATGTTGACAAACAGCGGTGAGAGTGGACATCCTTTTCTTGTTCCTGATCTTAGAGGGAAAGCCTTCAGTCTTTCACCAGTAAGTATGATGTTAGCTGTAGGTTGTTCATATATGCTGTTTATCATGTTGAGGCAGTTTCCTTCTATTCCTAGTTTTCTAAGTGTTTTTATCAAGAAAAGGTCTGGGTTTTGTCACATACCTTTTCTAGGTCAATTGAGATCATCATTTTTCCCCTTCATTCTGTTAAAGTGGTGTACTATATTACTTCTTTTTCTTGTGTTAATTCACCCTTTCATAGCTGTGATAAACCCCATTTAATCATGGTATGATCTGTTGGATTTGGTTTGCCTTTATTTTGTTGAAGATTTTTGCAGCTATATTCATGACATGTTAGTTTGTAATTCTCTTTTCTTGTCATATCATTATCTAGTTTTAGTATGAGAATGTTGTTGACCTTGTAGAAAGAATTAAAGAGTGTTCCCTCTTCTTCAATTTTTTGGAAGAACTTGAGCAGGATTGGTGTTAATTCTTTTGGAAAGTATGATAAAATTTCTCTGTGAACTCATCTGGTCCTGGACTTTTATTTGCTTGGTTTTTTTTTTTTTTTTTTAAATTACTGATTCAGTCTCTTTAGTAGTTACTGGTTTGTTGAGATCTTTTATTTCTTCATGAATCAGTGTAGGTAGTTTGTATGTTTCTAGAAATTTGTCCATTTCATCCAGGTTATCCAATTTGTTAGTGTATAGTTATTCATAGTATGCTCTTAGAGTCCTTTCTATTTCAGTGGGCTCAATTATAATGTTCCCCTTTTAATTTCTGGTTTTAGTTATAGCTAAAAGTTTATCAATTTTATTTATCTTTTCAAAGAACCAACTTTTTTATTTTCTATCTCTATTTTTTCAGCCTCTATTTTGTTTATCTCTTCTCTAATCTTTATATTCTTCTTCTACTCACTTTGGGTTTACTTTGCTCTTCTTTTTCTGGTTCTTCCAATTTTCAGATTAGGTCTCTGATTAGAAATCTTTCTTTTTTTTTAATGTAACAATTTAGCACTTTAATTTCCTTCCAGCATTATGTTTGCTCCATCCCATAAGGTTTGGTATGTTGTATTTTATTTTCATTTACCTCAACATATTTCCTGGTTTCCCTTGTGATTTCTTCTTTAGCCAACTGGTTACTTAAGAATACATTGTTCAGTTTCCACATACTTATGAATTTTTAATTTTCCCCTATTACTGATTTCTAGTTTCATTCCATTGTGGTCAGAGAAGTTACAGTGTATAATTTCAATACTTTTTAACTCATTGAGACTTGTATTGTGACCTAAGATATGGTCTATCCTGGAGAATGATCCATGTTCACTAAAAGAGAATGTGTGTTCTGTTGTTGAGTAGTGTTATATATATGTTTGTCATATATAGTTGGTTTAGAGGATCACTCAACTCTTGTATTTCCTTATTAACCTTCTATCAAGTTGTTCTATCCATTATTGAGAGTGGTATATTGAAGTCTCCTACTATTAATGTAGAATCATCAATTTTTACCTTCACATTTGTATTTGCTTCATGTACTTTGGGGATCTGTTATTACGTGCATGTAAGTTTATCATTGTTACATCTCCTTGTTGAATTGAACCCTTTATCAGTATATAATGACCATCTCTGTCCCTTGTAACTGTTTTTGACTTAGACTATTTTATCTGATATTAGTATAGCCACTACAGGACTTCTTTTATTACTACTTGCATAGTATATTTTTTCCATCCTTTTACTTTCAACCTAGTTATGATTTTTAGTTTAAGGTCAATCTCTTTTAGACAGCACATAATTACATCATGTGTTTTTATCCTTTCTGTCATTCTTTGCCTTTTGACTGGAGAGTTTAATCCACTTATGTATAATGTCACTACTGATAATACAGGACTTTCTTCTGCCATTGCTGTTTAGTCTTTGTAAGTCTTTGTAAGTCTACCTGTTTTGCCCCTCTGTTCTTCTGTTAATGCCTATTTTTATATTTATTTCATTTTTTGTATTTACCAAATTGACCCCCTTCTCATGTCTCTCAGGATGTATTTTTCATATATTTTCCTTGTGGTCACCATGACCCTCCAAGTTAACATTCTAAATATATAGAATCATATCTGATTTGATACCATCTTAACTTCAATAGCATGCTCCTACACTGGTCTTTTTTTTTTTTTTTTTTGTCTTTATTTATTTTTTTAATGTTACATTCAAAAAATATGAGGTCCCCATATATCCCCTATCCGCTTCACCCCATTCCTCCCCCCATAACAACAACCTCCTCCATCATCATGAGACATTCATTGCACTTGGTGAATACATCTCTGAGCACCACTGCACCTCATGGTCAATGGTCCACACCATAGCCCACACTCTCCCACAGTCCATCCAGTGGGCCATGGGAGGACATACAGTGTCTGGTAACTGTCCCCACAGCACTACCCAGGACAACTCCAAGTCCCTAAAATGCCCCCACATCACATCTCTTCCTCCCACTCCCTACCCCCAGCAGCCACCATGGCCTCTTTCTCCACACCAATGCCATATTTTCTTCGATTACTAATCACAATAGTTCATGAATAGAATATCAGTAAGTTCACTCTAATCCGTACTCTATTCATCCATCCTGTGGACCCTGGAATGGTTGTGTCCACTCCACATCTATATCAAAGGGGGGCTTAGATTCCACATGGATGCCGGATGCAATCCTCCTGCTTTCAGTTGTAGGCACTCTTGGCTCCCTGGTGTGGTGGTTGACCTTCTTCACTTCCATGTTTGCTGAGTGGGGTAAGTCCAATAAACCAGAGTGTAGGAGTTGCAAATCTGTTGAGGCTCAGGGCATGGCTATCACATGGTCAGTCCAGAGATTCAGGTCCCCTGGGTATACACTAAACCCCAGTGCCAACTACAGATCCACCTACACTGTTCTTATACTGTTGCACACTGAACGTTTTAGCTTCCTACTCCACCATCTTCATATCCTTTCTAAGTAATTTATTTCCTGAGATATCTGTTTCTTGAGTTTGTGTCCAGCTGGCAATATGATAGATTTTCTTGAGTGTCAGCTCTCCTATTAGGAAGGCCTGCCCATGCAGAATTCAAAGTGCAGGATCCTCCCTGTCTTTTCTTGGTCTGTGTCTTGCTGAGGGCTTGTGCTTGCTAATGGCTTCTGAGGTCCCCTAAGTTTGGATGACCCCTCTATTTCCCAGGATACAGACTTTCTCCCTCTCTTGTTGTTCCCCTGCTGGACTTAAACAAGGCAAGCCTTTGACCTAGGCCATCCACCTCATTGGTTTCTTATGCTCCTCTCCGTGTCAAAAGGCTTTTGCCTGGAGGGCAAATTCAGGGAGCAGTGCATGTCTGAGAAGAGTTTCCCAAGTCATTCTTTCCCAGTCAGAACAAAACCAGATACCCACAAAGTGCTGACCAGCTCCAAACTAACCTCAAGAGGGGATGAAAGTGGGGACAGGAAAGGTGCCAGGAGCTTCTGCCATGGCTTCTCAGAGCTACACTTTCTTGATTTGTCCAGCAAATGTAGCCCTCTAACTGTCCCTTGAAGTTCTAGTGAAGTGTACTATCTTTAGGTCTCCTCTACCACCTTTGTCTGGGGTGGGTTGGATCAATGGCTGCCCTCAGAGCCCAGCCTCCAGTAATCTGAAGTCACTAATCAAAAGCTGTGATCCACAGTTGGCCCATGCCCATCCCAGATCTTGGGGAAATGGATTTTTATATCCCTTTCTGGAACCTGCATGCTATACCAAGGGCTTTACTCCACTACAGCCTACAACCACAGTGGGGAGAGCAATTACTGTATTTACTGTAATTTACATCTTCTCACTTTTCCCTGTATGCTGTACAGTGTTCTTCTGTACTCTGGAATTTTAAAAGATTGATTCAGACGGTTTCTGCCTGTTTAATAGTTGTTCTGGTGGAGGGACTGATTCCTAGAGTTTCCTACTCTTCCATCTTCCCACAATCTCTGGCAAGTAATTTAATTTCCCTTATTCCCTACAACTTCTGAATGGACCTTCTGCCTCAACCACTTTACTCAAGCCACCCTATCCAAGGTGTCCAGGAATTTCCTAAATTATAAAATCTACAGCTGTTTTCTTGGACTTTTTCCTTTTTCATACCTCTCCGCCTTTTGAAGAATGTCGTCCACTACCCCTTGGGTCATTCACTTCCTGAACTCTCCTCCTTTCCCTCAGTGATAGTTCACTCACTCTCCTGTGTTCTTCTGTTGCCTGTCTTATTTTTCTTTCCTTCCTCCTCCCTTCCCCCTCCCTTTCCCTAGAGACAGTCCTCGCTTCAAGTTTTAATTTATTCAAAATTTATCTTCAAGTAGTAACAGGAATATTAATCTAAATTCCATAGCCTGAGTCCTAACCTCTCAAGATGCATGCCTTCTTTTCAGTCTTAACAGGTAGCTCCACCTCAAACTCAACCTAATCTGAAATCTACTTCACATTTCTGTCATTTTTTCTCTGATTCTCCCACATACAACTGGCTCTTTTTCTAGACTTCTTCTATCTATGGTACCATCTTTCACAAGAGACTCAATTCAAAGCCCAGGAACCATTTCTTTCGCCCTTTGTCCCTCATACTATTGCATGAGACACACTGGCACCAGTTTCCTGCTCCATGTCCTCACACTTGACAGATCTTACCTACTTGTTAATGCTGTACACGCTTATTATGGCTCCATGCCTCCAATTATTTCTGATCCTGCTTCTAGAAAAAAATCAGATTCTGTTCACTGTTATGGGAATGCATTCTTTCACTTTCTCACATTTATTCCTGAAATTCTTTTCACTCATTCTTCCATCTTTGCTTGCTGAAATCAGCTGCAAACTCCTCTTCTTCCTCAGCATTCTGAAACCATGATTCACTTACGACACTTCCACCCTGCTCTATTTTATAACTACTGATGTCCTCTCTTTCTCTCCCTATCAGTTGCAAACAACCCCCTAGGGTCAAAGATTGTGACTTATTTATCTATGCGTAACAGGATAGTTTATATAAATTTATATTTACTTTTCTTGCTATAAAAGAAACAGATTGAATAAGAGCCCTTTTTAATATTGGTTTTCTGTCTTTTTTTCTCTCAATTTCTAAAAAAGAGTAACCTGAACCTTATGCTTTCTGGTCTTGGGGAGATTTGTGCTATGGGTTGGAAAGCAGAATTAGGTGAAGACAATCCCCTTCCTGATTTTTGTTTTCAAAAGCCTGAGCTCCTCCAAGTGTCGGCAGGGACACTTGCCAACTGCTGACAGCGTTCTGTGGGAGGAACAGGTCCTCAGAAGGAAAGGCTTCAAGGTAACTTTAAGGAGGCTGGACTCTGCACTGTATCTCCCTGTCTGAACAAAGAGACCTTGTGCCCAAGTAGAGCATAAAAGTGGCAGAACTGCCTAAATTAAAAAGTGTGGCAGTGAGTAACTCAGTGTGACTAGTGTACAATGAAGACTAGATGGTCTTCCCAAAATATTTGCTTAGTTTTAAAACCCACCACCTATGACCATTGCACAAACCTAGCAAAGAGATTCAGTGAATCAGATTGTGAATTTCCCATCAGCTAGGGGGGGACAGGGGATGAAGGTCAGATGTAATCTGATTTTTAAAAATAAGGAAATGTGACACTAATTCATTTGTTTACTATTTTGTGGAGTAATGTTTATACTCACAATATGTTATCTCTAAAAGATATGGGCCTTGAAAGTAATTTAGTGCAGTATTTAGACTAGATTTGCCTCCCTGATGATTGCTAAGGTATGGTACAACTCTCAAATTGTACACTTCAACTAGATTTTTTTTATTTAAAAATTTTTACTGAAGTATATCATTCATACATGAACATACATAAACAATAAGTGTGTAGTAAAAATTGTGAACTTACAAAATAATATGTATAACATCATGCAGGACTCCCATATATCACCCCACCACCAACACACCTTGTATTGCTGTGAAGCATTTGTTACAAATTATGAAAGAGTATTATCAAAAAATTACTACTAACTGTAATCCATATCTTACATTTGGTGTGTATTTCTTCCCACCCATCCTTTTATTAACAACACCCTCTATTAGTACTATATATTTGCTATAGTTCATGAGAGAATGTTCTCATACTTGTTCTGTTAACCACAGACCATCTTCTAACAAAGGATTCACTGCGTTATACAGTTCCATGCCTTGCATGATCCTTTTAAAGTATACACAGTGGCTCTCATTCTCTTCACAGAGTTGTGCTGAAACTACAGCTAATACTGTAAGGCACAAGATGAAGTTCTGATTATCCATATACTTTTGAATAGAATGACTTAAATGATTGGAACCTGGCTGGAAGCAAAAGGGAAAAAATCCCTATTATATCTCTTGACATATTTACATTTTATTGTTGAGGACCTAAACAAATTAGAATGATTATGTATCATTTTTGAATGGGATAATACTGATATTTATCTGAAAACAATTAATTGCTGCTTTATTACATAGCCTTAATGTGTATGAAGCACTCTGTTAAGTCCTTTACAGAGGAATGATCAAACGAATCAGCAAGGTGGGTACTGCTATCTGCTTCACAGAGTAGGAAGCTGCTATGCAGAAGAATTAAGTTCCTTACCCAAGTAACTTACCCAGAATTAGTGGGTGATGAGCCTAGATTATGAACCCGGGGTAGTTTTCTCTTATGCTCTTGTACTTTCTGTTGTCTAACACTGCCTTTCTTATACACTGACAATACATTTTTAGTATGGAAGCTTCAGGAAACAAGTACTTCCACAGAAAACAGAAAATATGAGTCACAAAAATGCAGAAACATTAATAGAGGCTGAACAAACCCTAAACAAGGTAGAATAAATATTTTAGTAAAGATCCCCATTAAAACAGTTATGAGATCCAAATATTGGCTGAATGAGAGACTTTGTGAAGCAATGGAGAACTATGAAAGGATTTAGCAGGGAGGTGGTAGGGGGTAACAGAGCTGGTGAAATTTTTTTTTTAGGAGGTACTGGAGATTGAACCCGGGACCTCATATTTGGAAGCTGGCACTTAACCACTATGCCACATCAGTTCCCCTGAGTTTTTTTTTCATTTGTGTTGCTTGTTTGTGTTTTGTTTTTTCAGGAGACACCAGAAACTGAAACCAGGGGCTTCACATGTGGGAGGTGGGTTCTTAACAGCTTGAGCCATATACATTCCCCAGGTGAAAATTTGATTTGTGTCTTCTTAGAGACCCGGACTTTTGGGGTTAACTTTTCTGGTAGGGAAAAACTGTTCCTTTGTTTCCTTTGCCCAGTATTCATTTTGAGAAGAAGATTTGAAAAGTGGCATATTTCTCCCTCCAGAAATCAAATCTTACAAATCTTTCTATATTGTCATGTTTTTTTCAAGGTTTTGAGGGTCAAGGATAGATTTTTTTGTTTGTTTGCTGTTGTTTTTTTTTCAAGGTTAGTTTTAACCAGGGAGGTACTTGCCTGGCCTTGACATTTAATCAAAGCTGCACTTGAAATATGGAGCCTTATTAGGGCATTTCCCTGCAGGATTATCAAGTCAGCAACCTTGTATCTTCCCTAAACCTACCGTTTCTTCCCTTCCTGTAACTTTCCCTCTCTATAAGATATGCTTCTACCCCATTGTAGGATCTGTTTATTTCCTTAACTGGCTGTCAGAACCTTCTCTCTAAGATGTGAAGTGATAGAGTCACTGATAGTGACTGTTTCTCACTGTGCCTGTGAAATCCTTCTGTAGAGGAATGATCAAAGGCCAAATAAATGAAGTTATGCCGAGTAGTAAGGGTTGACAGTGAAAAAGCAGTAGATGATTTTAGACCTAGTAGTGATAGCTGTACACTGGCTAATGAGTATGTGGGGAACACTCATGGGAGGTGTCTGGGGCTCTTACTCCCCAGGAGCTGCTGTTGCTAAGATGCACTGGCCCTGTCAAGCAGCTGCTAAGGAGGGGTGGGAATAGTGTGCAATCAGCAGGCAATTATTTTCCTTTTCTGAATGCAAAGCACTAGCTTCCCTATGCTCTGATGGAATGAGTAGATAAAGACAGGCACAACACCTTTGAAAACATGCCCACTTTGGTTGTAGGTGAATTAACTGAGGTAGGTTTATGCTGCCATAGGAAATATGAGAAATGGTGTTGGAAGAGAAAAGGAACTGAACCAGAGATCATGCAATTCAGGATGTGTACACTTCCTAAGAACAAGGAGGTTCACTTATGTAAACCTCTTAAGTGCTGTTATCAAGCTCAAGAAATACAACACTGACATAAAGCTTACAGTCTATATTCCAATTTTTTTCATATATCCCAATAATGTTCCTTGCACCTTTTCTCTTCCCTTGCTAAATCCCATCCAAGATCATATATTGCACTTATCATTGCCTTTCTCAGTGCTTGCTTGCTTTTCTCTTTTTTCTCTCTCCATCTCTCTTTCTTTCTCTCACTTTCTTTTTCTTTTCCTTTTCCTTTCCTTTCCCTTTCCCCTTTTCTTTCCTTGGGACACATGTACAACATAAACTCTCCAATCTCAGCCACTCCCAAGCATACCATTTAACAGAATTAATCACATCCATAATGTTGCAATACCCTCACCACCTTCCATTACTGAAAGTTTCCCATCCCCTTAACAGAAACCATGCATTCATTATGCATTAACTCCCCATTCCCTGGCTCCCACCCCTGACGACCTCTACTCCAATTTCTGTCCCTATGAGCTTACATATTTTCTGATTTTTTTTTGTAGGTACCATGGAGTTTAAATTTAATATCCTAAATCTATAACAATCTTGTTTGCTTTGATACCAACTTATCTTCAGAGTACACATACACAATGTTCCTATAACCCTCCGGCACCCCACCTTATATAGTTCTTGTCGCAAATTACATGTTTATACATTGTAAATCCTAAGGCACTGATTTATCATGACAGTTTATGCATTTGCCTTTTAGATCCCATAAGAAGTAAAGAGTGGTGTTACAAATAAAAAATACAATAGTGCTGGCATATATTTACCTATGTTGTTACCCTCACTGGGGATTTTTATTTCTTTGTGTGCTTTGATCTACTACTGTCTGCTGTCCTTACCTTTCAACCTGCAGAACTCTGTTTAGCATTTCTGGTAGGGCTGGTGAAGTAGTGATACACTCCCTCAATTTTTATTTATCTGGTAATGTCATAATCTCTCCCTCATTTTTGAAAGTTTTGCCAGATATAGAATTCTTGGATGACAGTGTTTTGCTTTCAGCACTTTAAATAAGCTATTCCACTGCCTTCTTGCCTCCATGGTTTCTGATGAGAAATTAGCACTTAATCTTACTGAGGCGCCCTTGTACATGACAGTTTTTTTTCTCTCTTGTGACTTTCAAAATTCTCTGACAATTGACAGAGTGAGTAAAAATGCCTATTTAGGCATTTTATCCTGTTTGAATCTATTTAGGTTTATCCTGTTTGAAGTTCATTGAACATTTTAGATGTGTATATTCACGTCTTTTGTTTAATTTTGAAACTTTTCAGTCATTATTTCTTTGAATATTCTCTCTGCTCCTTTCTCACTTTCTTCTCTTTCTGAGACACGCTCCGACAATGTCTGTATTTGTATGCTTGATGGTGTTCCACATCTTCAGGCTCTGTTCACTTCTCCTCATTCTTTCTTCCTTTTGCTCCTCTGAATGATTTCAGTTATCTTCAGGTTCTCTGATTCTTTCTTCTGCCAGTTCCAATCTGCTGTTGAACCCCTTTAGGAAATTTTTAATGTCTGTTACTTTGGTCTTAAACTGTGTTTGGATCCTTTTCATAATTTCCACCTCCCTATGGATAGTATCATTTTCCTGATTTCCTTCAGTTATTTTTCCATGTTTTACTTTAACTCTTTAAGCACATTTAGGACCATTTTTTAAAAGTCTTTTTCTGATATGTCCCAGGTCTGGTCCTCCTTATTGATTGTTTCTGTCGGAGTTGGAGTCGGTGACCCGAGGGTATCGGGAATGAAAGACAAAGAAAGATTGGGTTCAGGGGATCTGAGAGCATTGATTTCTCAAGCTCATCAGACAACTTTATTGAGTCAAGGGGTTAGTATATATACCCCTAACATACGTGACATTCAGCACAAAATCAAGTTATCTATTACCCTTACCTCATTCTATATTAACTAGTGATTGATGAACACCAACAAACTTTACTGGAACTATTATTATAAAAATCAGTAACTATGCTCATAAATCTTGTTACTCAGGTCGTTCTGTTCTATATGTTATTGTTCTGCCTGCAGGTGTGCTTTCCCTGCCAAGATTGTGATCTGCACCGATAATCACAAGGGATAGTTTGACTCAGTGGTCATGGAAGCAACCTGCCTCCAAGGAAACAACATGCGTTTGTTTCCCACATTTCCCCCTTTTTATTTTAGTCAGGGTGACTGTGCCTGTCTTAGGTTGCCCCCCAGGGGGTCTTACCCATCATTGACTACCAGCCAAGCTCACTGACTTTGGGGTACTATTGTAGTGTTTTAGCAAGTACTAAGTTATTAGCCTGTCCCATTGTGTCCACATGGTGCAATCTCTGGCAAACACCTTTACCCAGGCAAGCGACAACCATGAGCAATAGGATTAATACACATATCCCTATTCCTAAGGCAGATGAGAAATGCTGAGACTTCCACCAATCAACAGGATTAAACTTATTTAAATGTGAAATCAAATCATTAAAGATGTCCTTATCATTATCTACGTATATCTGATTATGAGACATTTCTAAAATCTTTTTCTGCAATTCTTCAATTTCTAATGACATATTTCCTTTGTGTCCTAACAAATGATTTCTGATCTTATTTCATTGAAACATAGAAATGTATAATCCAAAGGAGTAATACAAAAATTACTTTCATTCCAATCACATTTCAATCCTCCTAACAAATTCAAATTATAAACTTGATCTCCTAAGTGTAAAACAGCAGATTCCAAATCACTAATTCTGTTATTAAGTCCTTCATCAATATGCTCTTGACTATGCCATAAGTCATGCACATATTGCTGTGTTGCACCGTCTCATGCAATGCAACAGCAGCAGTGGTAGCAGCAGTGATGACACCGATGAGGCCAAGAATGCCAGCTATGAGAAGTCCCAAAAATCTCTTAGATCGTTTCAACAGTCCTTAAGCCAGATGGAAAAGAAGATGACTCTCAGGAGATGACTGCCACATCTGATTCATTTTCACCAGGATCCACACTCCTCGTCTTCGGCGAGCCATGGTGATAAATATCTCCATTCTGTAAAATATTCTCAGACAAGCAAGTATACAAAGCCCCATCCTTATAAAATAAAGCATTTTCAGTAATGGTAGCCTTACCTACCACAAACACATATGGATCTCTGACACATGATTGAAAATGATGAATTTGATCCAAATGTAAATATTGTCCATCCATACTTTTATTACCTTTCCATTCAGAAGTAGATGCCACTCCTAAGAAGACTTTCCATATTTGTTTTTGATCATGGACTCCAGTGCTATTGCACCATGGAAAAGGAACCCATTTCCCTATATTTTTTCAATCACTATTATTTTTAGTAAAAATTATTTTTTCATCAAGAAACAAAGATTCATGGAAAGGATATTGTACATTACTAATTTGTTGTCCTTTGCTATTTAAACCATACTAAATAAATCTGCCCTTATATTTGTTGGGATTCCCCATAGGGGCATTTTCCCAAACTATTCCATAGGAATCATTAAAAACGACAGATCCTCTTCCCATATGGCATTCATACCATCTTTGCATATCACCAGCATTCCTCTTAGGACAACTATAACTTGGATACTTATTTTCTTGGTATTGATAGGATAGGAATAAAGTTACCAAAGTTTTAGTATTATTATGGCTAAAATTGATAATAGTTCTATTTTTCACAGTCATACATGGTAGGTGATTGCCAATGCAAAGAGGTCAGAAATCAAATGGAAGAATGAGATTATAAATCCTTTGTCCTTCTTCTTGTGACTTAAGTGGTAGTCTGTCATCCACGGGTCCAAGAAATATATGAGTTTTATTCAAATAAACAGGAAAAGAAGGATCTTTCCAGGTTAACACTCGAAGTAATGGGGGATTAGGAATATAAGCCCAATATGTGTAATTACCATTACCATTGCCGGTTTCACTCACTATCAGTAGGATCCATATGTGTAGAAGACTCCACTTCTTCAGTCCTAGGTTTAATCGTTTTTGCCGGAAGCCAGATTTCTTCTCCATTTCCTGAAATAATAAGAGCATAACCTCGCCCCCATACTTTAACCCTGCCTTTCTTCCATTCATTACTCAAAATGTCTTTCCAAAATACTGGTTGATTGTCAGATTCTGCAATTTCTGTGGATGTTTGAGAATGTCCAAAATGACATTCAGCCGGTGTCATAGAGTCATAAACGTTAAGAAAATTTAAGGTAAATAAAGCTTTAGCCAATTGATCTTTAGGTGATATCATACCATCATCTCCCCCTTCTTGTTTTAAAAGCATAGTCTTGAGAGTATGATGGCATCTTTCAACAGTAGCTTGACCTGTAGGATTATGGGGAATGCTGGTAACATGTTCAATAGCATATTTCCTACAAAAGGAAGCAAAGGATTTACTAATGTAAGAGGGTCCATTATCAGTTTTAATTTTTAGAGGGCATCCCATTACAGCAAAAGCAGACCAGAGATGTGAGCGAACATGATGAAACCATTCCCCACTTTGAGCAGTAGCCCACATGAAATGAGAATAAGTGTCAATACAAACATGAACATATTGTAGTTTACCAAAGGATGGAATGTGAGTAACATCCATCTGCCATAATTGATTAGGAGTCAGGCCTCTGGGATTAGTTCCAGCCTGAAAAGGCACTGCTGTTAGTGGTCCACAGGTAGGACAAGTACGAATAATTTCCTGCGCTTGTAGTCTTGTTAACTTTTGATATTTATTTCGCAGGCCTTTAGCATTAATGTGAGTTAAAGCATGGTAATCACGAGCACTTTGTAAACACCCCACGAATAAATCAGCTCGAGCATTACTTGCTGTCATAGGACCAGGCAAAGATGTATGAGAATGTATATGTGTAATGTAAATAGGATGCTGTCTTAATCTAATGAGATGTTGCAAATCAGCAAAAAGTTGAGATAATTCATCAGTAACAAAAATATGAGCCATTTCAATATGCTTAACAGTAAGGCATACATATTCAGAATCAAGGACAATATTCAAATGTTCCTTAAATATTGTTAACACCTTAATGATGGCAGCAAGTTCTGTACGCTGAGCAGACATGAATGGAGTCTGCCAAGCCTGTTCTTTTTGAGAAGTAACGTATGCAGCTTTTTTATTACTATTACTATAGTAAATACTGTAGCCCTGAAAAGCACTGCAAAAGTTTATTGTTGGGTTTTTTACAGATAGAGGAATGCAGCTGGCTTGATTTGTCTAAGAAGACACTAAAGAAAGTCTTAGCAAGTTTTAAAACAAAGTGATAGCAACACAGCTGGGCATTAACTTTTTGCAACAAACTAGCAGTGTTTGGGATTGCTGCATACTACAGTGCTGTTACTTTAATCTATGATAAGAGGTTGTTTCTGTGACACACACTCTTTTATAATAATTAAAACCATAATTAACAACATTGTACTTTTCTTTTTAATATTATGCTGAAATATTGGTAACTTTATACACTTTTAAGCATTTATAGAAAACTTTTACTCATACAACTTTAATTAACAGAGAGTTAAAGGAAAGAAAAAACTTGTTAATTTTATAACACTTTAAAACACCTTTTATTCAACTTATAATTTTTCTTTCACAGTAAAAGAACAAATCTTTTATAATTAGTTTGGAATAAAAGGCTACTTTTCAGGATTTGATTTTGAGAAAGCAGTTTTGAACATTATGTTCCTTTAAAAGAGATAAAACTTTTCCTTCTTGGAACACAGAAGAAATGATGAGGTTAAAGCACAAGAAGCTGTTTTGATAAAACACTTTCTTTGTATACTGATTATTGAGGATAAAAACTTTCACCATAACAGATTAATGATTTGAGAGGCTTTGAGAGAGAACAAAATTTTAACTTTGCATTAGTGTACTACTTGATATTAAAGCTTTTAAAATTTTATAGATAGATCCATCAAATTTTATTTAACTTTAATTATAAAAATTTCTTTTCTACGAACCTTCTGCACTTCAGTATTCACTCAGGTTTTGTTCCATATTTTACTCTTTCTTAATAACCAATCATTTTATCTTAGGACAAAATCATTTCCTGTTTCCTTAATAATAAAAATACATTTCATATAGCCCACATACGAAGTTATCAAGCAAACTTCTTATAACATAATACCGTCAACACTTAACAAGCTCGTTAAAATAATAAACTTTTCTTTACTTTAAATACTTAGTAGCATACAATATCAGAAACAGTTTCCTAGAAGCAAGTTGTCAAAAGAGGCTGGCTACAGCCAAGCTTTTCTGTTATAAAATTACCTTTTATTATTATTATTATTAATTCAGGTTTGTTTAATAATGACCTTTTGGAATTAGCCACTTAAACACTTTAAACAATGCTTCATAAGACTTTTTATAATTATTTATAACCATATAGACTATAATTATATTATTTTAAGACAAATTTTACTTTTACAGAACACATTTTTTTTTTTTTTCCAGTTACCACAACACTTTCTATAACTTGCCACATGCATTTAAGTTCCAAGAGTTTATGAAAATTAGCCATCCTACTTTAGGGCAAAACACACTTTTTTGCAAAAACTTATTAAATTTCAGTTAGCATTCTCACAAACTTTTAACCTTTTTAATATTCATTTAAGTTTTACATCCTTCATGTTATTCTGTGAAGAAAAATAAGCTATTCATTTCAATCTAGGCAAGAACAACCTTTTATAAAAAGACCTATAGTAATTTTGTTAATCAAGACTCACAATTTTTATCATTGTAGAGATCTTATTAACATTTAAACTTATGTATTAATATAAGCGCTTATTTAATTTTTGGCCATTTGAATAGAGTTCTTTTATAAATTTTTTTTTTTTATATTACCATCCGGAGGTATCAAAATATACACTGACATTGAATAACAAACACAGAACAATCACAACACAGTAACAGAAACATACAGTTTACAATTAACTCATAATTCTTACTTTCTTGGTATAGCTGCTTTTAAGCTCTCCATTATATCACATTTTAAATATCACTTCTTCAGATTTCTTCTGGAATCCATGTTGCCTGTAACATGCAAGCTTGTGCTTGGAAACATTTTTATTAGTTATCAGCAATCAGTTAAGATAACTTGAGCAGCATAAATGTAGTTAAAACTCTAATTTAGCAGTTTAGACAGACCATTAACACATTTTTGGATTATTACTCTGTAAGACTATACTGAGACTTGAAGTTCAGGAGTAAACTATTGATTTAAAACTGAAAATTCCTTTTTAAACCTTGATAAAAACTTTGTACTAATTTTATTATCTTGGTTAAATAAGCCCAATTAGAATTAGCATGGAAATAAAATAGAACACCAATGTTGCCATGTTTTTCTCTTTTTTCAGTGGCTTAACTCTATTAACCCCCACTAGCCCACAGCTGCGTTGTCATGTAGACAGCAGGGGTTTTGCAGAGTTGCTGCCAGAATAGTTTCCTTATCTTAGTTAACACTTTAACATAGAGTTTTCTTCCAAGCCTGATTTCACTAACAAGGACATTATTTAGTATCTTTGCCCGTTTTAAATCTTTCAATAGTTTAAAAGTTTTTGGCTCAGGATGAAACTTGACACCCCCTTGCAGATTCTTTGTATCTGATGATATCACATGTAATGTTACAGGGAAAGCAGATAATAATTGTTTAACATAAGGCAAAGCATCGGCAACATCTGAAAACATTTCTAATTTAGGCTTAGTAACAGAAGGCAATTCAGTAGGTACAGAGGGTTGTACTGGATACACTGAAGATATTTCATTAGGACACTTCACTGAGCTTTTATTGATGAAAGGGTTAATATCAGAATGAGGAAAAAAAAAAATGTGATGGTTCCCCATTTGCCTCAACCACCTGTTCTTGTTCCAATTTACTTTCTTTCATTTCAAATTTACTTATGGGCTTAGAAAATATAGTAATTTCATCTTTCTCTCCTTATTCAAAACAGTAAAGGATCTAAGGTGGCAGCAATTTGCTGGCACAAAGCCCACACAGATAAAGGAATGGATTCCCCTTTTGATATACTCTTCTTAAAGCTTTCATTACACATTTCCACTGTTTCAAATTTAAAACATTATGCCCCTGAGGCTGAAACCAGTAACAATGCTTCTGAATTAAGGCAAAAAGCTCAAGTAAATCTGCTATTTTTATTGTGATGCCAACCGTATGTAAAAGCATTTTTAAAACTTGTGAATATTCTTCCAAGCATCCTGGCTGATTACCCATACCCTGATGCTAGCGGAAAGCAAAACTTAGTAATATGAAGCAGCAATCTACCTGGGTTAACTAATTTCTACGCTCCTTACCTTAAAAAAGGCTTTTCAGCTTTCCGCGTTCCCGATCCAGAGGTGGAATATTCTACGCCACTGTGTCTTGATGAATCCTCTGCCTCGGGCCCCACATTTGGGCGCCACCTGTCGGAGTCTTAGTCGGTGACCCGAGGGTATCGGGAATGAAAGACAAAGAAAGATTGGGTTCAGGGGATCTTAGAGCATTGATTTCTCAAGCTCATCAGACAACTTTATTGAGTCAAGGGGTTAGTATATATACCCCTAACATACGTGACATTCAGCACAAAATCAAGTTATCTATTACCCTTACCTCATTCTATATTAACTAGTGATTGATGAACACCAACAAACTTTACTGGAACTATTATTATAAAAATCAGTAACTATGCTCATAAATCTTGTTACTCAGGTCGTTCTGTTCTATATGTTATTGTTCTGCCTGCAGGTGTGCTTTCCCTGCCAAGATTGTGATCTGCACCGATAATCACAAGGGACAGTTTGACTCAGTGGTCATGGAAGCAACCTGCCTCCATGGAAACAACGTGCATTTGTTTCCCACAGTTTCTAATGCTCTAAATCTTCTCCTTTGCTTTCTGTTTCTTTGTATGTTTTATAACCTTTTGTTGAAACCTGGGCATTTTGATATTTTAATGTGTAATCATTGGAATTTAGACTCTGAGGTATCTGTTCCTCAAGTTTGAAAACAATTAGTGTTGTGACAGAGCTTTCTTTGAATGCCAACATCTAAGGAAGGAAGGTAATTAGGCAGGAAGGCAGGAAGGTTAAAAAAGAAAATGCCTTTCCCAGTCTTTGCAGTGGAATGCTCTTCTTCAGGTTTTATCCACACAATAAGTTTAGAGATGGCTATAGGCTAAAATGGAGGGACCTCCTAATCCTTTCTGTGCATGCATTTTATCTTGGACATGTGCATGCAGCTCTAGGAATTCACCATTTACATGGTTCCTTTTTCCTAGGAACCAGTTTCCTCATGGTTATAGCACTGTACTACCACCAGCAATCCCTTGTCCCAGGCAACACAACTTGATGGTTCTCCCACAGCATTCTGTAGGGGAGCTTGGTGAGCTGCCTTCTACATATGAGGCAAGTTCCAGAATGGCAAGTCCTTCAGGCCATCACCAGACAGATTGGGCCAGATATACATGTTCCCAGTATATGCGTGAATGTTACTCTGCTCACTTTAGAACCTGAAGCAGGGGTCTGCTCAATAAGATTGCAGGCTGGATATAAATGGAGCCAGTAGCCTTTTTCTTGATTCAGTGCTTGCCCTGTTACAGTCCTTTGTTCTCTGGAGCTTTGTGAAAGCTGCTGAGAAAGCTTGCTAGCTGCTCAAAGCTTCTGTGGGTGAATGGAGCCCTGAAGCAACTCACTCTGCCAACCTGATTGGGGCAGGGGTCCTGACTCAGGTTTTATTATAGATTAGCATGCTTATGGGATTCCTGAAAGTTAATATAGTTTCCCAAGTAAATGGTTGAAAAAGTCAATATAGTTTCCTAAAGAGTTTGGAGTTTGGACTTTGGAGATTATTTTTTAAACCTTCATAAATGCATCTTTCTGATCCTCTGGTTCTTTTCTTTTGCAGAAACTGGTTCTGAAGATATCGATATACTTCCTAGTGGGCTGGCTTTTATCTCCAGTGTGAGTATTTTCTACACCTTTTAGATGCTTATGTCAATACCACATAGTGCATTAATGTTACCAGCTAGCACTGCCAGATGGACCCCTACTCCATCAACTGACCTTTGAGAAACAGTCCACTAAAAAAGCCAGAACATGATTCCAGAGGGCTAATCAGGACGCCACAGGAGAGTCCAGCTTTGTCTGCTTCATGGCGGGCAGCTCCCTGTGGGCACTGACACAGTCGGTAGGGTCTCAGTAAATGTATATTGATTTCCATTCCTTTCCTAGGCAAGCCCCTAGATCTGCAACATTGCCATCCACACCATCTTTGCCCTACCTGTCTGGGCCTCAGCCTCTGGTAGTCACCTGCTCCCTGACTCTTCTTTTTCTCCCTGTGCCGGTCTGTGTTTGGAGCTCTGTAAATGTTTGTGGCTCAAATGTTACCATGTTACTCTCACTTTCCACCTTGCATTCCCTGCCCTTCCTTCCAGGTCTCTTAAAGTGAAGTAGAGAAGAGCCTGTATTTTGTTTCCAGTACCTCCTTCGCAGATTTTGTGATGATCAGGAAACTATGTGTGGAACTGAATTTCAATCAATTAAAAATGTGTATGTTGTGAAGATGCTTAAAAGTATCATGTATTTGTTAAACCAGTTGCAATTTGGAATGGGGACTAAGATTTTGAAAAAAGTAAATTGATCACATTTTCAGTATGGATTCTTATTACTGGGATGGCATGTCTAATATTCCATTTTGGCTAATAAATTACCACCAAAGAGCATGTATTTACAAATCTATATAGCTGGTGAAACAAAACAAAATGGACACATATAATAGGCCTTAATGACCTAAATTATAGTTTTAAGTATGCACAGTAAGGTATCGTGAGGATCTCATTTGATATCTAAGCTACAGCTGCTGGTGATGATGGTGATGTTGGTGTGTAGGGTGTGATTTGTGGTGTGGGTGGGAGCAATTTTATTTCTTTACTTTTCCTTGAAAACCAGAAGAGTAGAAAAGCTTTTTCTTTGTTGACTTAAATTTTCTATTGTCAATTTAGATTTTCAATGTTATGCCAGATAGACCTTTAAAAATGATTATTCAGTACTAGGATATTGCTGTTAGGAAATATTTGTCATTCCTACTCTATGCTTCTTTTCTGTTTTCACTGGACCTGAAAGTACTGAATTATTGCAACACAGAAGGTAGAGAATTTCATCACAAATATTTCCATGAGAAATGTTAACATTAAGGTCTAAATAATGGAGCTCTTTTTGCAAACTAACAACTCATATTTGTAGGCAAAGGAACATGCTCTTATTTTTAATCTCTTTGCACTTTTACAAATTTAGGTCCTTCCCCTCCTTAGTTTCTCCTACAACCCTTTCTTGCTATCCTAGAACATGTTGCTGATTTGGAGAGTAATTCCACACAATAGATATTTTACTCTCCGGAGGCGCCCAACAGGCTACGTGCCTCCTTGCCTTATAACTTGGAATTCTGCTGTCTGCCTGCAAGATTGCTCCCTTCTTCAATGCTGCTGGCTAACTCCCATTTCTTTATGAGACCTCACTATTGTTGTACTTTACATCCTCGAGGAGGCCTTCTCGATCATTCTTCTCTTGGATTATGTGCCTCCTCTATGGTCTGCCACATCCCCTGTTCTTAGACTGTTCTATATCATACTATATTGATGGTTTCCTTGTTGCCGCATCACTGGACTCCACACATCCTGGGGCCAGGACTTTGGAGTGTTCATTGGCATGTCCAGCACCTAACACACTCGCTGGCATGTTTAGCTGCTTGGATATGTACTGAAAGCAGATCTGTGAATGAAGATAGTGGAGAATTTCAATTCTTGTCCACACAGTCTGTTGCACAAAATAAGATGCCTGTACATCCAAGTGATTTTCACCATTTTCAGTAGTAAATGACATCAAAAGTATACTTGCAATCACAACATGCAAGTGGAACTGCTGCCACAACTTCTTACCCAATGTCTGAAACAGAAAACTAGATAAATTGAGCCATTTAGCAGAAATGTTTCATTGATCATCACACTTTAAACTATGCCACCCTCTTCTTTCCCATCAGATCATTTCCATTTCCAAAGGATCTAGTCTTTCTACCAGCTAGCAGTTTCCTCACATGTTCCTAAATACTTCTGGTGGTATTCTCCTTGACATGCTTTCCTGGGCAATATTCTTTACTTTCATGCCTTTTTTTAAATGGTATAGCAGAAAGAGTCTGTACAATAAATGATCTGAGTGGTTTGGCAAATTGCTTCTTTGAGCTTTGTTTTCCTCATGTGAAAAGAATAGGTGTGGGTTTAGATAACCCTGACATTTTTTTCCTAGTGCTACCATTCACTAAGTCACTAGGCTTGGTGAAATTTTGGCTGTGGGAGAAAGGGTAGACTAAAGACTGAATTTTGAGGAAAGGAAGGATTCATAGGAAGAATGCTGATTTTAGTTTTGACAAATTGATTTTGAGCTATGCTTAAAAGGAAGTTGTGAATGCATACTAGAGTTCCACAGAGAAGTTACAGCTAAATATGCAGATTTTGAAAGTCATTGGGTGGAGCAGGTGGAGCTCCCTGGTTGAGTGCATGTTTCACATGTTCACTGGTACCTCCTAAAAAAAAGTCATTGAAACAGAGGAAATACCTGGAACCTTATGAATGAGCTCCACAAGGAAAGAGCAAGAAGGAAGAGGGGATGGATGAGGACAGAATGAAGAAGAATTTTAAGAGACAGGAAGAGAAGCAAGAAACTCTTCCTAGTTTTGATTTTTTGACAAGAAATAAGGGAGTATACTATAGTCAAATGCCAAAGAAATGTAGATAAGGATAGGTAGAGGAGTTATCAAGTAAGGTGTTTTGGAGGCCATTGGTATGACTTTTATAGAGGCATTTCTTTAAACTAGTGCGTATAACTAGAGTTCTCATTTCAAGGTATTGAGAGTTGGAGTAATTCAAATCAGGCAATAAGAATAGGTGATGTTTCTAAGAAATTTGATGGTGAATAGAAGGAAAGATAAATGTATTTGAAGAGGTAGCAATGCTAGATTTTTTTTAAAGGAGGGAGCAGACCAAAGAAGGGGTCATTGGTGAAGAACAACTACCTTAGCAGGCCAGCTCATTCCAGTTACTGGAATGAACTTTTTTTGCAATTTTTGGAGAATATGATTCATGCCAGAATTTTTAGATATGCCTATAAGAACAGAATATGTTATGTTGGGTCTTGATCTGATTCTACTATTTGCCACTACATAAAATAATCTTTCTAGGATGGGAGTAATAGAGTTAATTCATACACACTTCTTTCTTTGAGGAAGGTTAATTTTAGAATACCAGGATGGGACAGAATCTTACAATCATTTTGTTTACGTCTTCATTTTATAGGTGATGATACAGCAGGTCAAGGACACAGTAGCACACAGTAGCATAGCCTTGTCTCTTGCATTATATTTTTTGGCTTAACCCCTTCTTTCTTATATGAAAACATCTTCCTTATCTTCATTCTTTCCAATTTCATGGTCATGACATTGGCAACCCCCAGAGCCAATCACGACAACAGCTGACAAAGAAAATTCCAGTAATCTAAAAGAAATTTAAGGTTTGAACATTTTTGTTTGGCTTTGAGATTTTAGTTGGAGTATGAAAATGGTATTTTGATATGTCTATGTGTGTTTATTTATTTTCTATTTTTTTAAAGGGATTAAAATATCCAGGCATGCCAAGTTTTGCACCAGATGAACCTGGAAAAATCTTCTTGATGGATCTGAATGAGCAAAACCCAAGAGCACAGGCACTAAAAATCAGTGATGGATTTGACAAAACATCATTTAATCCACATGGGATCAGTACTTTCATTGACAGAGGTAAAGCACAAAAGCTTAAGATTAAGGAGGAGGTGCGCGAATGCATGCGGGGGGGCTCTGAGCCCTTTGCCTCACGTCAGCGGGTAGTTACCCTGAGGCTGACCGGCTCGGGGCTAGTGAGAGGAGACCTACGTCGGAAATCAATGCTGAAATAAACAATGCAGAAGCTGAAAGAAAACACAAGAAGAGAACAAAATATGGGAAGTAAATGTGGAGTGTGAGCAGATTCCCAAAAAAGCACAGGGGAACTCTGCAAATCACAGGAGTGTTTGCTGCATAGAAAGTCAAGAAATAAGGACTGTGATGTATATAGTGATGATAATATCTCCAGTTAGGAATTAGAAAATAATTTTGCTGAAGAGCTTCGACAATATATAAAAGCTAAGGAAATGGAAAATAGCACTCAGTTCTTATCATTTCCTGTAAGATCTGTGGAGAAAGAGGGGGCAAATGAAACTCAGCAGACTGTTAAATAAACAAGCAAACATTATCTTAAAGCTGGTCACAAGAATGGTAAACTGAAGGAAATGAAGCAAAACAGGCTTGCTCTGGAAACAAAGGATCAAATGCTTTCCTGAAGAAAAAATGGCTTACAGGATGAGGATGATAAACCTAATGAGCCAGGGATTCATCAGCCAACATACAGCAGAACCGCAAAAGAAAGCAAATTCGTAAATATTTTCTTGAAAGGAAATGTATTAAGGATGACCAGTGTAAATTTGATCATGGTGCAGTTGTACCATAGATAAAAACTGTCTGTGTTTGCACAGTGAATATCCATGCAAGTTTTACCATACAGGAACAAAATGTCTTCAGGGAGAATACTGCAAATTTTATCATGCTTCACTGACTGCTGACTAGAGGTTTGGATACGGAAAAAAAGTCTTCATGTAAACAAAAGGATATAAAAAACTGTCTTATGACCTCAGGAGGAGCTAGGATGACAGAGAAGAACCTTGGGAAGAACCTGGGACCTTGATAACAACAAAGTCACAATTAACCAGCCTTCAAGAGGAGATGTTCAAACCAGATTTCACACCTTGTGAGATACTGCATTTTCAAATTAACCGTTTAAGCCATCTTGATCTTGGTTTTGTTAACTGCAGCCAAAGGCAAGCTAATAAATGTGAAATGAGGTCAAACCTACAATTATCGATCCAAAGTCCATGTTCCTCCCCCTCACCAAAGATTTTGTTCAATGTCCTCTGCTTCTGCAAGACAGCACATGTTAAGAAAAGCAGGACAAATGAAAAATCAGGAAGGGCTGTTTTCATAACATGGGGCAGAAAACTGCACAGAAATAGTTATGTTTAGAAGGGCTGAGGGGAGAGTGTGAATATGTCTCATTAAGAAGAGAAGATGCCCAGTTCACCTAAAGCTGTGAAGTGCTATTGGTTTCTGTGAAATTGACAATACTTGTTCATATCATTTTTAAAAATGAGAAAATATAGGCTTTTTTAGTTGCTATGTGTCATTAATTCTAAGATACCTAGTTTCACATTGAACTTCTGTGAAATTTGAGTGTTTTTTACAATTGATAGAATATCACATTTGATTTGAGTTTTTTTTGCTTAATGATACATTAAAAATGGTGAATCTTATTGTCAATAATGTATTTAAATTTGATCAAATGTAATTTTAACTGAAGTTATACTTGTGTATAGTCAAAAATTTACTGTGAAATGAAAAAAAAAAAGGAGGAAATGATGAGATACAACGTACCCATCCCCAACTAACTGACATTTATGTTAAAAAAAGGTGGAGAAGCTGTTTTATTTTCAGGATATTTACTTATAAAAATATATGATTTTTTTTTTTATGGGGAGCAGATATAGCTTAAGTGATTGAGTCCCTCCTTCCCACGTACAATGTCCCAAGTTCTATTCCAATACCTCCTAAAAACAAACAAATGAAAAGACCATCTCTCATTGGGGGGCAGATGCAACTCAGTAGTTGAGCACGTGCCTCCCATGCATGAGATCCTGGGTTCAAGCCCCAGTACCTCCTTAAAAAAAAAGTATATATGAGTTTTTAAAACATTTTAAACATTGTATTGAAGATAATATACTGGTACTTATACCCTCAGCGGTATCCTCCTTCTTCTCCCCCTTCTTTCTTAACTATCCTTTCTTGTTTTCTTCTATAGAATATAATCACCATAAAATCTTATTTGATTTATTCATTCATTACTGGATCCCAGAGGCTAGAATAATATCTGGTGCATAGTAGGTACTCTATAAACATGTTAAATGAATACATGAATGAACCCTATGAGATAGGCAAAGCAGATACTAGTACTATGTTTTATAGATGGGGAAAACCGAGTTTAGAGAAATGCTATAAAGTGTATCTCCACTTCTTTACTTAGTAAATGGCAAAACCAGAACTAGAACCCAGGTGATATTACTTCTAATCCTGTGTTCTTTCCTTCCATGAGCGGGTCTATTTAAATAACTTGAAACCCATCACTTTTTTTTTTTTTGCCTGAAACCATATTAGACATATATACTTCACTGAAGGAGGTATAGTAAGTGATTGGATTAACCTGGAACTATTTCATTGCCTCAAATAATATCAGAGGTATTTTTGTTTGATTGTTTGTTTGGGGTAGTTTGGGTTTTGGTTTTGTTAATATGAGATGGGATCAGCTTACAGATTGACCCTCATGCATATGATCAGGTTTTCAGAAGTTGAATATATTGTAATTAACAGCTTGTTTTATTTATTTGTCAACTTCCCTTAATTCATAAAGCCAAAGCATCACTTATAGAAATAGGGGTGGAATGAGTAGATATAGAGCAAAAGTCTTTCCACAAAGCATATCTGACATGAAAGAGGGGTCCAACAGAGGCCTTTTAGAGTTGAAGGAGTGAAATGGGGGCAGTATGGTGATTATTCTTGCTGTGTTCAGCATAAGAGTGCCTGGCTGAAGGGCCGTGTGTGGGCTGAAATCCAACCCACGTTTGCTTGCCAAGCTTCGGCCTTCACACAGAGCTGGGTCAGCCAGAAGAAAGATTCATCTGTGAGGTTACATCTTTTCCTAATTTGCATAAAGATGCCCTATGTGTTTCAGAGATTTGGGGTATAAACTCTGCATCTCAGGGTTTGGCTTTGCTCCATTGCAGGCTTGGAGACTGCAATAAAGAGAACAAAGCAAGCTCTACAGTGGGAGGGAGGGAGCCATGTCCTTCAAAACTCCAGAGCTAGGCTTACCTAAAACTCCTATTAGGATTTTGAGAAGTCAGGTCACCACTCTCAATCCTGTTCAAGCAGTTCACATTCCAATATGAAAACAGATAGATGACCATTTTTGAGACTGGCAGTACCTGCAACTGGCTCCTTTGCTTTCTCTAGTTATTTACCTTCCATGTCCATTGAGTCCACTAAATGTTGATACTGCAGCCTCAGGTTGTTGACTTGTGTCAAAGGTTCATTCTCTAGCTGGGAAATGTTGCTTGTTTTGAGATACTTACACAGCCCTAATGTATCTTGCATGTTGAAGGGCCACCCAGGGAAACCAACTCCATGTTTCTGCATGACCTCCTGTAAGGGATGTTCTACAGGACAGGTTGGCCTTGCACAAACATTCTGTGCCTGGCTCTGCAGCTTGGTAGTGGTGAAATTGCTCATTAACCTCCTGAGGCTCAATTTCCTCAATGAAATGGGGATTCTAGCATTTGCTCAGCTTACCTAACAAATGGACTATGAGGATCAAATACAAGGAGTATGAGAAAAAGCCTTGGCAGTAACTAAGTTTTGTACCAAGTCTAATAATAGTGTTGCAGGAGAAGTAAACTTCTTGGAAATTATCCCTTTTTATTTTACATTTTAGACCATACTGTGTATCTTTATGTTGTGAATCATCCCCACATGAAGTCCACTGTGGAGATATTTACATTTGAGGAAAAACAACGTTCTCTCATACACCTGAAAACTATAAAACATGAACTTCTCAAAAGGTATGAAATTAAAGTATTACACTTCTATTTATTTTGGACCTCTGCTGTGTGTGTTGCTTTCTTTTGTTTAATGGCATTTTTTTCTAAAGGCATCTAAAAGTTCCCATGGTGACACTGCTCAACACTTTATTAGAAATTGCTGTATTCAGTATTGAATGTCCCTATACTCTCCAATATCTTGAAAGCATTTTAATCCTGTAAAGGTGCTCAATTAGATTCCCAGCTCTAATCCCATCCTCCATACCACAACAACTCAATACCTACTGTTGGATTCTCTTTAAACTCCCACTCCCTTTTCCAATTCTCTTGCTAAATTGTATGCTGAGAGCATCACCCACTGAGTGTTTTAACCAACCTCCAGATGGGCCATTTCTTTGTTCACTCAGTTTTAAAGTAGAATTTGAAAAAGCCCACGGGCACTTATGAAAATTTGCATTTATTAAGCATTGGCTATGTGCCAGGCACTATGCCAAACAATTTAATTCATTCAACAGCCATTAGCAGCAGGCATGAGTAAGCTGAGATTTAGAGAATTTTGGGGTTGTAACTTGCCTAAGTTATACGGTTTCTAAATAGGTGTAAACCAAGATCCATCTGAATTCAAACCTGGACTCTCTCTCAACGGTGAATTTTCTTTTTATTATTGTTTTCAGAAAACTAATGTGTTTTTTTTAGTAGATGGCCTGCCCATTTCAAGGCTAGAACAATCAAAGAATTTGGCTTTTACAAAATGGGGTCAATACTAAAAAGAATTAGTTACAAAGCAGAAGAGATTGATCTTTCCATGGTGTAGGAGAATAGAGAAAGAAAAGGAAGTTCATTCTCTCTACTGTCTTTCTCAATGTAACTTACGAATTTCTCCCCATAGAATTTGGGAGCAACAAAAGCTAAGGCAGAAGAAATAAGAGAAGGTGTTGTTGTTGAATGTCATGTTGGGCTCTCAGGCTATGGTGGAGAATGGAACTCCACAAGATGGTTGGGAAACTGGACAAGTCATCTAATCTGTGTCTCAATTTCCTCAGCAAAATGGGAATTCTTTCATTAGCCCAATTTACATAACTGGTGGATTGTGAGGATCAAATATAATAATGGGTGAACTCACAAAAAGAGCATCCCAGAAAGCACAGCCAAAGGGAAAACCTGATACAATACTACTTTATTAGGGAGCACAAACCCAGGAAGCAACGTGAGAGACTAGCCTGAGGTTGGGAAGGGATACATGTGTACAGCAAATACATCATTAAAACAGGCATTGCTAAATGCAACTGATGGTTTGAAATCATAGGAAGTTCCTCTAATAGTCAACATAAGCTTTATTACAGGACAATCTGACCATGACGAGTTAAGAAGAAATATCCACAGACCCCATTAGTCGAAGGTTTGTCTCAAGGGGTGTTAATGTTCCTGCATTCTTGGTTGTGCATGTGCAAGTCAAGTCTTATGGCATCCTATGCTTTTCTCTCTGTAAGAAAGCCTTGAGGTGGGAGGTAAGAGGCCCACAGCAAGCCTGATGTAAGGTACTGTCAGGTTGCACCAATAGGAATTCAGGTTCCATGCAGAGCTAGGTGCAGCTGCAGCAGCTGGAACAAGGCAGGCTTTGAGGATCTGAAGAGGTACTCAGTGGGGGCCCTGATGCAAACGTTGAACAGGCACTTATGAGGGGCACAGCAGGGTGCTACTGCAACAAACTGAGGGAACTTATCTGCAATATCAGGGCATACTTTTCAGAGAAAGAGACACAAACTGAGACCTGAAGGATAACTAGTCTAGTGATCCTGGGAATCTCAAACTATTTCCTGATTCATCTAAATTTTGCTTTCCTAAATTTAATCCAAAAATATTTAATACTTCAGACATTGTTCTCAAGTCACCAGTTTCTTATTTTTCCAAAATGGAAATGACTCTATTATAGTTTTTTGCAGGTTGTTAGAGTGAGACTTCCTCCGTTTAAAAATTTTAATGATATTGAAGAACATAAATAAGAAAGGCTATTACCCATAAACCCCCACCCCTTACTCAGAGAAAAATGTGATGTCAGGATGGATCAGGTCATACTACAATAACAGGAAAAAACAAAACAAAACAAAACACCTAACATTTTAGGGGCTGAAAAACCACAAAGCTTTGTTTTGTTTTGTTTTGTTTTGCCACTCATACTACATTCCAGTGTGGGTGATTCAGGGACTCACTGGCTCTTAAAGTCTTCCAAAAGGACATGTCCCTTCATTTCATTGAAGCCACATGACCATGCCAAATTTCCAGAAATATTGGGGAATTATACTATGAATACCACAGTAACTGTTATTAATGGTTACAAGTAAACAGATTTTGGAGTTTGAGGTTTATTTGCATTTTTATTTATGTTTTTGCTAACTACTGTAGAAGGGGAAACTGAGAAAATAATAAATGATTAAATGAAAATCATCAGGGCAATGCAAAATGATATACTTTCTGTGGACTTCTTCAACCCCTACTAGTTCATGTATACTTTTTCAAATTGATAAACAGATTGGTCAAATAGAAATTTAGTGCTTTTTGAAAAATGATCAGGATATTTAAATATCCCATGTGTTTGTTTGTTTCTTCTTTTTCACTTTAGTGTGAATGACATTGTGGTTCTTGGACCAGAACAATTTTATGCCACCAGAGACCACTATTTTACTTCCTTCTTCATGGCACTATTAGAAATGATCTTGGATCTTCACTGGAGTTATGTTCTTTTCTACAGTCCAAGGGAAGTCAAAGTGGTGGCTGAAGGATTTAGTTCTGCCAATGGGATCACAGTCTCACTAGATAAGAAGTAAGCTCTTTTAGAACTTTTCCAACTTTGCCCTTGATATTCTGGTGGACTTCTTCCCTAAAGAGGTGGTTCCTCCTAGACTTAAGTAGTCAGTTTATGTGACAGAGGTGTCAGGCTTAGCCAAGGTTCTCAGGGTTTTATGTATGTCATTTGTCTTTTATGTAAGACATTTGTCTTTTATGTAAGTCATTTGTCTTTTTGCACTGCATTTTCCCCACTAAAATGAGGAGTTTGGATTCAAGGAGCTCAGGTCCTTGTTCCAAATTCTAGAGTCTTTCATGACTCTAGAAAGGCACTTACCTAGCACATTAAAATGTGCAATATCTTTAACTCTTATAAAGCTAATAGGTGTTTAACCACTTTTACTAAGTGCAGCTACCCAAAAGGAGACCTAATTTAGATTGGGCATTGCCATTGTATAAGTTTCAGGTTTTCTTATACCCTACAGCAAAATAGTGTATGAGAAAAAGACTCTTTAGAAGTGTTTAAAAATAGATTAAAAAAAAGGAAACTACCATGAATATTCACACACAAATTTGAGATAATGAACAAAGATGCTTCCTGTAGAAAACAACCTTAAGTGTTCTTCCTCTTTTTAGAAATGATTGTGACTGTGCTTTATGGTCATCTAATACATTTTCTCAGCATTTGTTTTTGGAGGTATCGACTCTTCTGGCCTTATAAGAGGTCTGCTACCAATCCTCACTTTAAAAAATAAAGTGTGATTTCTAAGTAATGAAACTGATCCTATATGTCATATAGAAACATCAATTTTATTACAATATAGCCCCATCTCACATAAAACGCCTATTTCAAGTACTTCAAGAATACTAAAACTACTACTTCATCATCTTATTTAACTGGGTTTAGAAAGGCTGTGCAGTAGTACTTTGAACTGATGTGAATTTTTATACCTCTTCTCTGAAGTTAAAGTTAGTGTCATCTCTTATTGCTAATAGTTTAAATATGACTGTTGTTTCCTTCCAAGGTATATTTATGTAGCTGATGTAACGGCCAAGAACATTCATGTAATGAAAAAACACGATAACTGGGATTTAACTCAACTGAAGGTAAGAGCCCTGACTTGCCAACAGGGCCTCTTACATCCGTCCCCACACTTGACCTAGGAACTTGCTCCTCTATTCCTTGAATGAAGGAAACCTAAATATTTTAGAGGAAGGCTGGCTAGATGGCTCTTGCACTTCTCAAGCAGCCAAGCCCCCTAAAGATACCAATTCCAGGAGCCAGAAGGGAGTGGTGGGACAGAGCGGGAGATGGGGAAGGACACTGAGACAGTATCTTCACTGCTTCCTCTTTGCTGAAAGGTGATACAGTTGGACACCTTAGTGGATAATTTAACCGTTGATCCAGCCACGGGAGATGTGCTGGCTGGATGTCATCCTAATGCCATGAAGCTGCTACTCTATAACCCCCAGGATCCTCCAGGATCAGAAGTAAGTTCCTATGCTTCTCTGAGCTCACAGGCAAGGCTACAAAGACAATTTGTTGAGGTGCTGTGGAAGAATTTAAGTAGGTCGTATTTGATATTACAGAACCGAACAAATTCTGTATGTGGAAAGAGTAGAGATTTTGGCTCAATGGGGAGATATGACTTTCAGGCCACCAGGTGACCATTTAATGACAGTGGTTGCCAGGCAATGTCTCTTCCTTTACAGGGCTTAACTTGCTTTTGGGAGTAATGGAAAACATGAGCCTGACTGTTTGTATTGACCCATATTGCCATGTATGCTGTTCCACTCAGGATGCAGGTTCTGAGCAGGACCAGCATTTAGGCACTGGGAGAATCAGGTACAGAACTGTCTTCTTCCACACTACCCACCATCATGCCCAAATAAAGGGGTTTAATTGACTGTTGTTGCAAAAGAAAATTAGTTTTTGCCTTCAGATTCTAATGTATACGATGGTGTTGGAGAGTGTCTCATTTTAAAGGTATAATATATGTTATTTAAAAATATATCTTCTAACACAATAGCACAAATCATTGAATTTTCTGTGGCATTAAAAACAATAGCATAAACCATTGCATTTATATGGCATTAAATTTAAGGGTGAAAAAAAATCTCTAGTGAATTTAAATACGTATATAAATTCTTGGCACTTATACTCTAAGAGGTGATTCACAAAAGTTTATTGAAAAAGAAAAAGAAAAAATAAGTTTATTGAGCTCCTCAAATATTCCAGGCATTGTTTTCATGCTTAGGGTATATCAGAAAATAAAACAAAGATCTCTGCTCTTAGGGTGTGGGGACGGACAGAAAATGAACAATAATCAAAAGTAAGTAAATTATATAGCATGCTTGAAGTAGGTCAGTTCTATGAGAAAGAAAACAGAGTAAATGGTGTCAGTATTATTGTGATCAGGACAATCAGCAGGTCAGATTATTAAATACAGTGATCTGGGTAGGCCCCTTTGAGAAGGGAAGATTTGAGGAAAAACAGAAGTTCAAATGCATGTTTGGGTAGTTGGGAAATTGAGATTCCAATTCTAGCCCAGGAATTGGCACGAGGATAAATTAGAATAGGTACTTACTTCTGTTTCCAATATTGCTCTTCTTCAGTTTAAAAAAAAATAAGGGCTTTTCTCTCCTACTAACACAGTAGTCAGAGCTTCTTGAAAATAACACCAAAAATATAAAAAGAAACAAAAGTCCTTCCTGAGCTTAAAGACTGAAGAATTACTACCCTAAGCTAGCAAACTACTTTTGTCTTAGAAATAAGCCTCCCGAAATTATACAACTTTTCCTAAAAAGCCTAACAACGACTGCTTTAAGGTAATAAAAATATGATCCTCATAGGATGATTTGAAAACAAATTATTTAGGATCCTTTTTCATATCTCTGCTTTCAAGTTTAATAATTTGTTTACGTCAAATAAGACTTCTTTCTTCAGTATCACCGTTTGAATTCCATGTTTTCCACACAGATATCCAAACTTAAGTGTTTTTGTGTGAGAATCCTGAGCTTAAGGTGTAAGATCTTACTTAAGATTAAAAACCAAAATAAAATAAAAACTATTCTAATAAGAGATGTCTGAGTGGACTCGTGCATTTCTAATTGTAATTTTAAAAATTCCTATCATGTTCTGTTTGAGTGAACCTCAACCAGGCTATTGGGAAAACTGAGCTCCTATATATTTACTGATTAGCAAAGTAAAGTTTGTTAATCTGGGAATCAATAACTGCCAGGCTGTGAGGTGTCAGATTGAATTCCAAACTATGCATTCTTTATAATTCTTAGTCACTTCACAGATGTGAGGGGGCTCTAACTGCAGCAACTGTCACCCCACTGAGAGCCAGTTTGGGCTGGCTGGCTAACTGCGTGTCCCTGTGCCCTTTCATCCAGTAGCACTTACCCCCTCCCCCCATGCTGTGGGCTCAGTCAAAGGCAAGAAAGTTCCCACAGCAGGAGGACCATTCTCAGCTCAAGAATTGGAAAAGAACCTCCACTGGCTCTTACTTCCCCATACTGGCAATGTCTGACAAAATTGCATGAACCATCTGTTTAGGAATTTGGCTAAAGTCAGACTACTAATCCACTTTAGTGGATAGATAGCATAGGACATTAGTATTCTAATGAGAAGAAGAGAAAACTAGTGAGGATATACTGATCTCTGAAAAATATATTAGTCCTTGCCTTAGTTTCCTAGGCCTTCCATAACAAAGTACCACAAACTGGGTGACTTAAAACAATAGACGTTTATTGCCTTATAGTTTTGGAGGTTGGAAGTATGACTCAAGCCGTGCTACCTCTGAAGTCTGTAGGGTCTGACAGTGACCTGTCAGGAAGCCATAACTCAATCTCTGCCTCCTTCACATGGCTGACTTTTTGTGTCCAAATTTCCTCTCCTTATAAAAATTCCAGCCAAATTGGATTCGGGCCAGCCCTAATCTAGTTTGGTCTCAGTTTAACTAATAGTATCTTCAAAGATCTTATTTCCAAATAGGATCACATTCAAGAGACTTGAGCATATCTTCTTGGAGGACACAATTCAATCCATCACAGTTTTGGAAGGTGTGGGATGGGAAATATCACTGGGTGGCTGTGTGCTCATATTGTCTACTGATGAATGATCATCTTTTGACAGGTACTCCGCCTCCAGAATATTTTGTCCGAGAAGCCGCAGGTGAGCACGGTGTATGCCAATAATGGCTCTGTGCTTCAGGGCAGCTCTGTGGCTTCCATGTATCATGGGAAACTTCTCATAGGCACAGTATTTCACAGAGCACTGTACTGTGAACTCTAGGCTCCAGATATTCCTAAGAGTCTGCATGTTTGGTCAATGTAAGCCCACAATTTTATGGGAATTGAACTGTAAGTAAATAATAAACACCAAAAACCTGTGTCTGGATTTTCTTATGGATGGAAGTATAGGAGCAGAGAGAGGTTGCATAATATACACCAAATTGCAAATCAAGTTAGTGACAGTAAAACCAGAAGCCAGATCTCTCAACTCTTTGTCTTGTACCCCCAATATTCTTTCTATGATAAGATATTATGGTCTGTGGCGAGTGGGGTCTGTAGGCTCCCTAGGGCCCCACTAGAAAATGTGTTAGCAAATTTGTCTCATATAACTGACATGCTGAGCCAGTCCAGATCAGGAGAAAAGTTAATGTTCAAATATTTACAATTCCCTTCCTCTTTCTCTTCCCCCTATTGCGCTGGGTACAAACTGCTTATCAAGAGCCCCGGCCTGCAGATCAAAGTAAGAATTGGCTTTACGAGACTTTCCAAGCCCTCCTCTAACTTTCATTCTCCAGGAGTACAGATACACAGGAAATCAGATTCTGGGAAATCTGTCAGAGACGGGCCTCACAAGCTACCTTGGGGCAGGACTGATCTGTTCCTTTGTAGTAGGTTCTTATTTGTACTTAAACCTGAGTCTGAAGTATTGCTAATCTACTTGGTCTGAAACCTGAGATGGGGCCTCAGGACAAATGCTTTTAGCTTGTTCTTCTAGATAATTAAATAAACACTTACTAAGCAACCTCCAGTGGACTTGACCCTAAAGAATCAGATATTAATAACTCCATTCCAGCCTTAACTGTCTAAGGACCAACCAACGTTAGTTTGAAGAGAATGAATAGAAGCACCCTTTTTAGGTAAAAAAACAGCAGCAACAACAAAAATCAGGACAACCTTTAGCAAATCATTAATGGGATTGAGTACACCCAAGAACCGCCCTTCCCTTTTCATGACTTTTTTTGGGGTAGAGGTTAGTTGATTTTTCTTTCTCTTCTAGGGATGGGGATTTGGAACTTTCTTTTTATCCTAAGGCACTTTGGTCAGTTAGATTTAAGTTTTGCAGAAAAGTTTTATAGCAGGGTTGACTTCTCCTTTTTAGCTCATGTAACCCTTCCTGACTTAGACAGTAAGACTTTCTGGTTTCCATTGTTTCAGGGGAGTAATGACATCAAATATTACTGACTTTTGTAACCAATAGAATATTCTAGAAATGAAGTGTGACTTCTGAGGCTGTCATAAAAAGCACTGTAGTTTCCACCTTGCTCTCAGAAACTGAACGTCATATAAGTTTCTGGTTGCTTTAAAGTGCTAAGGTTTGGAGGGATTTGTTACAATAACAGCACAACTAATGAAACAGGAAACCAATGCACAAGGAGAAATTCAGCAAAGCCAAAATTTCATTCTTTAAAAAGATTGATAAAAACTAATAAACTGCTGGTGACACTGATAAAGAAAAAGAATGGCTCAAATATCCAATGTCAGTAATGAAAAAATGAAACATGCAGACGTTATAGACAGAGAGATAAGACGTGTTAATGAACCCACTTCATACTAATAAATTAAAAACTTTTATGGAAATAACAAACTCCTAAGAAAACCACCAACTTGCTCTATTAGGGCAAAACCAAAAACCACTGTAACAAACAAAACAAAAACGACTGATTTAAAAATACGTAAATGTTTATTCCTCTTTCATGTGAAAGTTCTCAGGGGAGATGGTGGTACAGCTCCATTTGATGCAGTCCTTCAGAAACCCCACCGGTCATGGCCCAGCAGGAAAGAGAAGGCACACTCAAGAAGGGCTGTTAAGGGAAGTTCTTTAAGGGGACACTGAAAAAGGTGTGGGGAGGTTAAAGGAAACTAACAAGGCACAGTACAATACCCCAGTGCTAGCAACAGGAGAGGATGGGGACAGGGAGTGGCCAAGGACTTTTCCATCCAAGCAGTTTCTAAAACGAGAAGAGAGGAGCTCAATGGGACACCTCAATATATTTTGGCTCTTGGTAGGACGATTCAGCAAATATGTGACAACCCAGCAGGGAGAGAGCAGGGGGAATAAATATCTTGACTTAACTCTTCCTCCACCTACAGATCTCTTGACCCTCTTCGCACCTAGAAGCCTGAAGATATAGTTCCTATAAATGGAGTCCATAAAACCTCTGGACCACAGAGTGGTAGAAAGTTGCATAGAGAGCAGCGACTGGCTTGGTTATGTCACTGCACCACTCCCTAGTTCATTGTAGTCCTCTGCATATTTGAACCTTCAAGTTGGCATTCCTTTAAACTGAAAGGAGAAAAATTAGAATTAAAAGAGGAATACCAAATATCTTAGGGCCAAGGATCAAAAATAGCATGCACCACTTCTGCTCCCCTTCAGATGGCAAAAACCAGTCATAGGCCACACCTAACTGCAAGGAGGATGACTGAAGAGGTATATGTTCAAAGAGAAGCAGAGACTAAGTATTAGTCAACACTTTGCAGTCCACTTTGCAGTCTGTGGCACAGTCCCCTGCTTTGACTACCAAATATCCATCTGGACCCTTCTTCCACACATTGACTCAAATATAACCCAAAGTCACATCCAATTTCTGCACCCAGTTCAAAGGACAGGATTTATAGGTGCTGTCCTCCACTTTAGGTCCTGATATGGTTTCATGTGACAACCTAGAAAATAAAATTAATCCCCCAACACATCCAAATTACAAAGGTTGAGAATGATAAAAATAACTACAATAAACACTGATAGTAAAAGATAACACACTCAGCAGTCACTAGCCTATAGCAAATGAGAATATTCCAGCAGGGAGGAATTGAGACGTTTCCTTGTCCTGGCAGTGAGGACTTTGCCACATCCTCTGTGATTCCAGATTTTGCCATTTGGGAATTCTTCTTAGTCCTTTTTCTCCTAAGGCCTCATCTGAAGTGGGTCTTGGAAAGACTGTAATTTTAGTAGCCTATTTCCTACAGGTGTAGGTTTGGGAGCTTTAGGACATTTTCAGGCTAGGCTTGTGGTTTTCTTTGAAACACAAGTACTTTAGAAACTTGATAGGCTTCTGGGTCTGTTTGTTTTCTGTCAACACTAATGTGCCAGCAACAATAGAGATTACTTTTTAAAGGGTAGTTTTTTAGGCCTACTTTATTTCCCTGTTTTCACGTCTACCTCTTTTTCTTGCCCTCATTTGAATGCTGTCTCTTTTGAGGCCTTTCAAATGAATGAATAAGAGGAGGCAACACCCTAATTTAATCTGCCACCAGACTGGATTCCTAGGTTTTCCTACTTGGGAGCCATTTTGGAAAGGCTATAGCAATCTTACCTCCTACGCTCAGGGCACAGAGCCAGCTGCCCTTTTAAATCACAGAACTTCAAATTTATAGACACTTTCTATTCCCTTCTACTTACATACCCTCCAGTTCTTACACGAGTTCATTTTATTTTCTTACCATCCTTTACTAAAAGCATCAAGGAATAGCCAACACACATCAACATTCTGCTTTTTCTTTGGGTAAATGGTTAGCCTTTTTAGTTTAAGAAATAGTTTTACTAAATATTATGCAATATTACAAGGTCATCAGCTTTGCAGCCTGTGATATCTGTTTCCTGAACTCCGGACTAACTACATATTCAAGAGCTGGTTTTCATGGCAACACTCCACTTTTTGGTTCATACTTCTATATTTTTAAAGGTCAAACTAAGTTGTTGTAATCAAGAGGCTCCAAATATAGTGGTTAATACAGATATGGGTAAGATCAGTATATAATAGTGGAAAGAAAGAGAGATTGGGGAACCCAATTTTCTGGGTATGAATCCATCCCCTGTGGTACTGTCATCACCTGCATGATCGATCCTGGCTCGCCGTCCTGCGGAACTCTTGTCCCTGGAAAAGGAGAAGAGCGTGTGAGGAGACACACCAAATGTCTTCAAGCCCACCTGGGAAATGGCACAAACCACTTCCACTGACGTTTTGTTGCCAAGAGCATAATCTATGTTTATATCTAATTGGAAGAGAGCTGGAAATTATAGTTTAGCTGGGTGGCCTTGTGTTCAGGAAAAAGTGGAGAATGGATTTTGATGGGCAGCTAGTACCCTCTATCACAATTCCCTTAACTGACTCAAGAAGAGTTTGGAAATCATAATATGTACAGAAATGATAATACTGTAACCATCAAGGAAATTTAATTAGTATTTAAAAAATCTTCACATTAAAATAAGCTAAAACCTAGAAAGTCAAATGTCCACAAATATTGAAATGGATAAATAAATTGTACTACTTTCAGGTAATGAAATAGTATAAAGCAATGCATACCATGAATCTCACAAATAATGTTAAGTTACAGAAAACACAATGTATGTAGTATGATTTTATTTGGGGAGGAATTCCAAAACACACAGAATTAAACAATTATGCTTGAAAAGCACATGTATTTGGTTAAGCTAGAGAGAACAGGAGGCAATGACTATCACAAAATTTAGGCTAGGGTTTGCCTCCAGGGTACGTGGGGATGTGCTCAGGGAAAGGTCCATGGAGGCTTCTGTGGTGATACTGATATTGTATTTCCTGACCTTGTTGTGGCATCAAGTGATGTCTACTTTATTACTATTTTATAGCTATATATACATATTTTATACACACACAATGATTTTTATATCACAAAATTTTAAATATATGGAAGAAAAAGTCAACTTCAAAAAATAAATAAAACAGTATAATATTGGTGCAAGACAAAAAGATCAATGGAACAGAGTAGAGATCTCAGAAGCAGACTTATTCTTTTTTTTCCAAAGATTTATTTTTTATTTATTTCCTCCCACCCCCCCCCCATCCCCGGTTATCTGCTGTCTGTGTCCATTCGCTGCATGTTCTTCTGTGTCCACTTGTATCTTGTATTCTTGTCAGTGGCACGGGAATCTGTATCTCTTTTTGTTGCATCACCTTGCTGTGTCAGCTCTCCATGTGTGTGGCACCACTCCCAGGCAGGCTGGACTTTCTTTCATACTGGGTGGCTCTCCTTACAGGCACATTCCTTGCATATGGGACTCCGCTATGTGGGGGACACCCCTGCGTGGCAGGGCACTCCCTTTGCGCATCAGCACTGCACATGGGTCAGCTCCACATGGATCAAGGAGGCCCAGGGTTTGAACTGTGGACTTCCCGTGTGGTAGGCAGACATTCTATTCGTTGAGCCAAGTCCGCTTCCCATAAACAGGATAATATTGGTGCAAGAAAAGACAAAAAGACGAATGGAACAGAGTAGAGATCTCAGAAGCAGACTTATTTATGTGTGAGAACTTAATGCTAACATTAAGCAGCACCAGTCAAAGGGAAAGGATTGTTTTTAGGACATGCCATTAAAACTGGTTCACTCTATGGAAGGAAATATAACTATATCCTGACTAACACTTCCAAAAAATTACCTAACAAGGGTCAATACTGGATGGAATAAAGAACTCCAATGAAAGATAACCTCTAAAGTTAATAGAACACAATGTGAAATAATATCATTATGACCCAAAGGTGGAAAGAACTTCTGAAACAAAATTTACAAAGCAGAAACCCTAGGACAAAACAGTCAATTGGATTTGTGACATCAAAATGATGGATTTCCATTCAGTGAAGAACACCATGGATAAGGATAATAGAGGATGTCAGAATGAGAAATATTTGCAAGATTGAACTGATAAGGTATTAACACATAGACTTTACAAGAAATACCTGAGAAAACAAAGCAGAGATAGTAACCTCAAGGAATAATAGGCAAATGGTGTGAAAAGGCAAATTGCAGAAGAGGGGGAGAAGCACATGAAAAGATGCTCAGAAACCTTAGTAGTCAGAGAAGTAGCCATTAAAACAGCATCCTTTATGATGTGGAGAAAGTGGCCATGGTAGTTGCTGTGGGCAGAGAGAGGGAAGAAGAGATGTGATGTGGGGGCATTTTTGGAACTTGGAGTTGTCCTAAATGATATTGCAGGAACAGATACTGGACATCATACATACTGCCATAACCGACTGAATGTACTGGGGAGAGTGTAAACTACAATGTAAACTATAATCCATGTGGGGCAACAGTGCTCCAAAATGTATTCACCAAATTCAATGAATGCGCCACAATGATGAAAGAGATTGTTGATATGGGAGGAGTGGGGGGTGGAGGGTGGGAGGTGGGGTATATAGGAACCTCATATTTTTTAATGTAACATTTTTTGTGATCTTTGTATCTTAAAAAAAAAAACAATAAAAAAATTTTAAAACATAAAAAACAGCACCCTTTAACTGCTTTATAACCTAGCAGACTAGCAAGTTTTAGAAGGCTTGGTATTCCCCAATGTTGATGGGGATGAGGGACCACAGGGAACTTCATACATCACCGATGGGACTATAGAAAGTTGTGGCCACAATAGGTTTGCTCCACAGCTCAAGGAACCACGAGAACTGTAGGTTCCAGAGCTGCTGCTACAGCCATGGACCGCACTAGCAAAACAGATGCTTGCAATACTGCTTGCAGTACTGCCACTTTCCCTACTTAAATTCATTTCCAAATTTTAGTTTTCCACAAGCCCTTCAGATTGGCAGATGCAAAATAATATCCTGTACTCTGGCTTCAAGAGAATTTGGGAAATACAGGTTGTGGATTCTACCTTTGCAGGTCAGAAAGGCTCACTAGGAGAGCAGAGTCCAACCTCCAATTGGGGTTCAGGCATCAGTATTTTAGAAAAACTCCCCAAATGATTCTAATATGTACCCAGGTTTTAAAACCACTGCACTCAAAGATGTTGGAAGAGAGGTTGACAGTGCTGACTTAGTGCCTTCACCACACCGTCACAGAGGTATGCCCCTGGAGTGCACTAACTACTAATGACGTGCTTGTGTTCATATTGTTTGTCACAATTCAGCAGGAATTTGTCCATCAAGAAAGCAAATCACTTAGTTATTGTCAAAACTCTTCTTTCCCATGCTATGAAGTTGTTCAGAAAGATTATTTACAGCTAAGGGTAAGTCATCCAATTGAGGTAAACTAAGAGGAATGTGCTTAAGTAGGAGCAGAGAATGTAACAGAATCTTTTAACATACTCAGTTTGAAACTCTATAACAGACAAAGCAGAAAAAGCTCAGTAGATAAGGGATGACTTTGCGAAATGGTGAAATGAATATTTGCTGAAAAATGTGTTCATTGAGCTCCAGGTTTTACATACCAGAGGAGCCCTGTGGTTCCCAACAGCTAGCTGGTAAATCATGTTAACTGGTAGAAATTCACTGATTCCATCAAAAATTAAAACCTTGATGAAATGCAGATGGAGCAGTCTGTAGAGAGTTATCCTTTATCATTACAGAAAAAATATTGTCTTCTTTGGTGAATCAGAAGATTTTCCCTGGCTGGAATGCAAATCACATCTTGAGAAAATAAATTGTTCGTGAATGAGTTCTATTGAAGCCCACTGATATTTGAAACAATCACAGTGTATGCCAAAAATTACACAGATACAACTTACTTAGATATTGGAAATAGTAAAGTCAGATGTGCCTTAACATTTACATGTTTAGAAATTTTGCTCCAGTTTTATCTCGCTATCCACACTCCTTCCCAGGATTCTTCCTGAGGAGCTCCATCTCAGTAATTCCCATGCTTCTGAAATCCTCTGTCAGTCCCCACCTGTAGGGAACCAGACAGACACTGAACATCAGTCACCCACTCCCAAGAGAGGAACCAAATATGCACTTTCTCATCCTATGTGGTAAATTGGATAATTGTCTAAATGTTCTAGTTCTCTTCTTACTATGCTGCACTCTTGACCTCAGGAGTGGTCATGTGAGTTAGTTTGGCTAATGAAATGTTGGCAGAGTAACGCAGGTCACTTCCAGGCAGAAATTCTAAGAGCAAATATATGGCTTATTGTGTCTCTTTTTCTCTTTGCCCAAAGACCGGTAATGGTTAGATATATTCGCCATACCAAAGCTGGACCTGAATTGATGATGATAGGAAGCAATGGAAGTGCTACACGAACGTTAAATGAACCATTGTTACAAGCCTCTATTGTAGCATGCTGCAGTAGTTCATTCTTTTTTATTTGTTGTGCATAGTGTTTCATTGCATGAATATACACAATCTATCTCTCTATATAACTAATGATGTATGTTTATGTTGTATCCAGATTTTTTTAATATTATGAACTAACCTGCATTGAACATTCATGAACAAGGTACTTTAATGCATGTAGGTAAGCATTTCTGTTGGGCTGGAATTACTGGGTAACAGAGTATTCGTATGTGCAGGTTTAGAAGATGATGATAAGCAGTTTTCCAGGGTGATTATATCAATTTATTCCTCCACAAGTAATGCTTGAGAGTTCTAGCTGCTCCACTTTCTTGCCAACACTTAATAGAATTTTTTTTTTTTTAATTTTAGCTTTTATGATAGGTGTGTTATAATATCTCAGGGTGGTTTTTTAAATTTGTTTTTTGCATTCCCCGATGACAACTGAATTTGAGGATCTTTCCATATGTTTATTGGGTACCCTCTTTTGTGCAATGAATATTCAACTCTTTGTCCACTTAAATAAATGGGTTGGCATCATTTTAAAGGAAAATCATTCTTTTCCTTTAGGGATTGTGATTTGTATTCTTAAAATTTTTGCCTTCCCCAAGGTTATTAAGATGAACTTTCTCTGTTATCTTATAAAAATATATCATTTTATTTTCTGCATTTAGATTTTTGATTCATGTGAAAAATATTTGGGGGTGGGCTGTGAGTAGGGATTGCCCATATGTATATCTAGTTGATACAACATCATTTATTGAGAAGAAAATCCTTTTCTCACTGCACTGCAGTGGCACTTTGTATTAAATAAGGTGTCATATAGGTGAGGGTCTATGTCTAAACACTTTATACTGTTCCACAGGATTATTTGTCAATGGTTGCATCAATACCTCATTCTTTTCATTTCTATGGGTTTATAGTAAGTCTTGATATTTGGTAGTGAAAATTTTTCAAATTTGTGCTTTTTTGAGAATCGTTTATGGCTATTTTTTACTCTTTGGATTTCCATTTAAATTTAGAGTCAGCTTGTTAATTTCTGCAAAAATCCTGATAGGAGTTTGATTGGGAGTGCATTGAATGTATAGATCAGCATGAAGGGAACAGATATCATTAAAGTTTTTTTTTTAAAAGACATTTTAGATTACGTAAAAGTTACATCTAAACTATATGGGATTCCCACATACCACAACTCCTCCCCCTCTGACATTTTCTCCCATGAACAACATCTTTCATTAGTGTGGTAGAGTTATTGCAATTGATGAACACATATTGAATCATTGCTACTAACCATAGTCTATAGTTTACATTTTGGTTTACACTTTGCACTGCACAATTTTATAGGTTTTGACCACATGTGTAATGAATGACTTGTATCTATCACTGCAATATCATGCAGAGTAATTCCAATGCCCCAAACATGACATTGCTGAAGTTTGAGTCTTTCTCTACTGGAAGTTGATATATGTATCCATTTATCTAGATTTTCTTCAGTTTCCATTTGTAAAGTTTGTAGTTTTCTTTGTAGAGGTCTTATGCATCTTTTGTTAGATCCACTCCCAAGAATCTGGCATTTTTGATGCTATCATAAATGCATCTTTTAAAAATTTCATTTTCTAATTTTTACTTATTGTACAAAAACAGATGGTTCTGCATACTGACTCTGTAACTAGCTACCTTAGTAAATTCAGAAATTAATTCTAACAGTTTATCTGTGTAGTATTTTGGATTATCTACACACAGTAATGTTTTCTGTGACTAATCAAAGTTCAATATCTTCTTTTCCAATCCTATCTTTTATTTCTTTTTCTTACCTCTAGTTTAATGAGTATAAATGATAATAGGGAGTGTCCTTATCTATTTCTCAGTCGTTAGGGGATCTTTCAAATGCTCATAAAGTAAGATGTTTACTGTAGTTCCCTCTCCCCCCCTCCCCAATTTGATAAAAAATCCTCATTAAATTAAAAGTTTGCATTCTCTTTCTCATTTATTGTGTGTTGAAATTTTAAAATTACTTTTCTACATCTCCTTTACTCTGTTAATTTTATTGATTAATTTTAAACTTTAAACCAAACCTGCATATTAAGTAGATGCCCTGTATAGTCATGATATACTACTTTTTATATATTGTGGGTTCAATTGGCTAATATTTTGTTCAGGATATTTATGTCTCTTTAATAGAAAGATTGGCCTGTAATTTTTTTTTTTTTTTTTTTGCATTTGGTGAATTCACTTTGTTGTTTTTTTTTAATTTTATTTTTTTAAATTCATTTTTTAAAAATATTACATTCAAAAAATATGAGGTCCCCATTCACCCCCACCGCCCCCACGCCACCACTTCCCCCACAGCAACACACTCCCCCATCATCATGACACATCCATTGCATTTGGTGAATACATCTCTGGGCATCGCTGCACCTCATGGTCAATGGTCCACATCATAGCCCATGGCCTGTAATTTTGATTTTCCTTTCTTGCAACTGATTTCTCAAGTTTTGGTTTCAAGATTATGTTGACCTGATAAAAGAGTTGAGGTGTTCTTTCTTTTTCTATTCTTTGGAAGAATTTGTGTAAAAATTTACTATATTTTCTTTCTTAAATGTGTGGAAGAATTCATTAGTGATACCACTCATGACTTGAGCTTCCTTTTAGGAAGATTTTAAATTATGGATTCAATTAATTTAATTAACAGAGAAATATTGACATTTTCTATTTTCTTGTAGTGTCTGTTTTGGTAAGTTTAATGATTTGCTCTTTTCATTTAAATTTTCAAATTCAGTGGAATAAGTTCAGAAAATTCTTTTATTATCTTTTTAGTACGTCTAGAATCAATGGTAATATTCTCTTCTTCACTGATATTTAGAATTGTTTATATGCTTTCTCACCCTCCCACCTTTCTCCTCCCTCTCTCTATCCATATCTCTCTGTCACTCTTACTAAGGGTTTATAAATTTTATTAGTCTTTTCAATAATCAAACTTTGAATTTTTTTGTCTTTTCTAAGTTTGTTTTCTATTTCATTGGATTGCTGGCCTTATCTTTATTATTTCCATTCTACTTTCTTTGGATATTTCAGTTTTTTTGAGATGGACACTTATGTAATTTTTTTTAGGAAATTTGGAGGATTGAACCCAGGACCTGTACATGCAAAGCAGGTGCTCAACCTCAGAGCTATACCTGCTCTCCTATATAATTGATTTTTAACTTTCCTTTTTTTTCCTTCTTTGCTTTCTTTTAAATGTTATATTTAAAAAATATGAGGTCCCCATATACACCCCTACCCCACCCACGCCACCCCTCCTACATCAACAAACTCTTACATCATTGTGGCACATCCACAGCACCTGGCGAATACATTCTGGAGAACCGCTGCAGCACATGGACAGTGGTCCACATTGTAGTCCACGCTCTCCCCTAGTCCACCCAGTGGGCCACGACAGGACACACAAGGTCCAGCATCCATCCCTGCAGCACTACCCAGGACTACTCCAAATCCTGAAAATGCCCCCACATCATATCTCTTCTCCCCTCTCCTGACCATCAGCAGCCACCGTGGTCACCCTCTCCACATCGCTACTACAATTTCTTCCCTTACTAATCACAATAGTTCCCCAGCAGAACACCAGTAAGTCCACTCTAATCCATATTCTATTCCTCCATCTTGTGGACCTGGGATGGCTATGTCCAGTCCCCCTCTACATCAAGAGGGAACTTAGATTCCACATGGATGATGGATGCAATTCTCCTGCTTGCAGCTGTAGGCACTCTTGGCTCCCTGGTGTGGTGGTTGACCCTCTTCACCTCCCTGTCAGCTGGCCAGGGTAAGTCCAAGAGACCAGAGGGTAGGAACTGCAAGTCTGCTGAGACCCAGGGCCTGGCCGTCACATGGATAGTTCAGAGATTCAGGTCTCCTGAGTATACACCAACCTAAACGCCAACCACAGGTCTGGTAAAAGTAACAGAAGAGGCATGTGTAGAAAGTTTATATCTGAGTCCAACTCCATCACACTCAGGAATACAAACTCCAAAGTAGGGCCAACTGACATGGCCCTGAACTCCAGAGCCATCTGCCTTGACCATAGAACCTGTGGGTCACTGCAACCCTCAGGAGAACCAGCACTTGGGTTTCCATCTACCTTGGCTGCCTCTGGTACCCTGCTGAGGCATGCATAAGTATCACCCCCTGATGACCTCCTGATTCTTTTTTGGAGACTCTTATCCATATATACTCACTTGTCCTTTCCATTTCCCCCTTTTCATCCAAAGTCAAAAAGCAGTTTTTAACAGCTGATATTACATATAGGTTGAGATATTCTGCCTATCTGAGTTGACCTCTTTGTTCATGCTCTTTTTGTAGTTATATCATCAGATGGTTCTTGGTAGTAATCCCTCAGCACCAGGGAGGCTCATCCCTGAGAGTCATGTCCCAATGTGGGGGAAAGGCAATGCATCTACATGCTGAGTTTGGCTTAGAGAGCGGCCACATTTAAGCAACATGGAGGCTCTCAGGAAGTAACTGTTAGGCACCCTACAGCTATAGGCATAGTTCATATTTCAGGCACACAGGCTCACAATCAAGGCCATCAGTATTAAGGGCTCATCATTGGACCATCCATCTTTATTGGTCTTTGCCATTGTACTTGCGGGGTTGTTGTTGTTCCATTGGGGAATGTGATAGAGCTCCCCTGGTCAGGAACTCAGCACTCTCTCATCTGTCATTTCCAACTGAAACCACTATGAAAATATCCAAACCTTTCCTTCTTTTTATTATGTATATTTAGGACTACAAATTTCCTTTAACCATTGCTTTAGTTTCATCTCCCAAGTTCAGATATGCTCTATGTTCATTATCAATCCAGCATACAATTTCTTTCAATTTTCCTGCAATATCTTACAATTTTCATTGTGATTTCTTCTTTCACTTATGGGTTATATAAAAGTAAATGGCTCAGTTCCTAAAGATTTGGAAAGTCTTTGTTATCTTTCTGTTACTGATTTCCACTTTAATTCTATTTTTATTTCAATTCTCTGAAACTGTTAAAACCTGCTTTTGCTCAGCATATGGTCTAGTTTGGTAAATGTGCAGTTGAAAAGAATGTATAGTCTGCAGTTATCAGGTGCATGTTCTAAATATACCTACTCAGTCAGATTTGTTAATCAAGTTGTTAAAATCATCAACATATTGAATTTTTTTGTCTCCTTGTTTTATACATTACTGAAATGATTGTTAAAATCTCTACAAGTGATTGTAATTTTGCCTTATTCTCCTTTTAGTTCTGTTAGTTTTCATTTTATATATTTTGAAGTTTTAAATTGTGTTTTTAGGCACACATAAATTTAGGATTGCCAAATATGGACATATAGATTTGGGAATCCACCCTTCAGAACTGTACAACTTTATATAAAATAGGGATAATAACTTTGGCCCTACCCCATTTACCAAGATGTTGTGAGATGAGTAGGTTGGAAGCACTGTGTAAACAATTTCTAGATTTGGATAGAACTTTATGGTTTACATTGTAATTGCTTTATCATTTATTCCACACTGCAGTCTATAGAAATTATCTACATTTTAAAGATGTTATTTCTGCTACCATAAAATTGCAGAAACTGACCATGAATCCAGTATTCAAAGTCCAGTCTTTTCTATCTTTCCTATAGCTGCCTCATGCAGCATGGTGTTATTGGCATTCTTCTGACTGTGGAATTTCATGCTTTCAGGCCCTTGAGAACATTGCAACCACTACAACCAGGTGTGGCATCCTCTGTAAATGAAGAATACTGAGTGTCACAACCAATTCCATCCTTTTGTGCTTCAACAGAATTAAACTTTGCAAATTTGGCTCTCCACCAACGCATTGACAATTTTTACTGAAAAAACATTGTATCAAGCTCTATGTGGAAAATAGAAGAATTAGTAGTGTGCTTTCATCAGATATATTTAGGAAGTAACATATGAACATAGGCAAATAAATACTTAGCACATGAGAATTGAGTGGGAAAGGAAATGATATGATAAAAGTCAAAGGGAAATCAGAATTTTTATAGGAGTCTTTCTTTTTCTTTTCTTTTCTTTTCTTTTATTTTATTTACTTTGTAATAATATTACATTAAAAATATATCTATATGAGGTCCCATTGAACCCTACCTCCCCTACCCCACCTCTCCCCCCCCTCAGCAACACTCCCTCCCATCATCATGACACAGCCATTGCATTTGGCAAGTATATCTTTGGGCACCCCCGCACCCCATGGTCAACGGTTCACACCATGGCCCACACTCTCCCCCATTCCATCCAGTGGGCCCTGTGAGGATTTACAATGTCCGGTGATTGCCCCTGAAGCACCATCCAGGGCAGCTCCATGTCCCAAAGACACCTCTACCTCTCATCTCTTCCTGCCTTTCTCCATACCCATCAGCCATCATGTCCACTTTTCTCAATCCAATGCCACCTTTTCTATGTGGACATTGGATTGGTTGTGTCCATTGCACCTCTATGTCAAGAGGAGGCTCAGATTCCACCTGGATGCTGGATGCAATCCTCCCACTTTCAGTTGTAATCACTCTAGGCTCCATGGTGTGGTGGTTGTCCTTCTTCAACTGCATCTTAGCTGAGTGTGGTGAGCCCAATAAGTCAGATTGTAGGTGCTGGAGTCTGTTGAGGCTCAGGACCTGGCTATCACATTGTCAGTCCAGAGATTCAAATCCCCTAAATATATCTTAAACCCCGACACTAACTGCACCTCCAGCACATTAGCATGAAAGTCTTATGAAGAGAGATCCCATCTGAGTCCAGATTCGTCACACATAAACACCAGTTCCAAAGAGGGGCCATCTGACCTGGTAGTTAACCCCATCAGCCATGACCATAACTCCCATGGGTCTCTTTAGCCCTCGAAGGAACCGATATCTGGGGGTTGTATCTGCTTTATCTGTCTCTCTGACTCTGCTCAGTTGTGCATAAGGGCAATCCTTCTGACAGCCTCCAGACTCTTTTTTAGAGACTCGTAGCCATATAAACTCATTTCTCCTTTTATAGGAGTCTTTCTTAATGTTGGATCATGAATTGGTGGTCACGGAAAAGAAATTCTTGGTAAAAACATCCATAAATTGCCATAACTAAAAATTTTAATAATTCAGTTTTTTCGCACATTTTAAAATACCTGAAATCTGAAATGATTGCAATTTGATGGTTCCTTAATATTGTGTTTTAGATTGATAGTTTTTTCTTTCTTAGTGGTACTTACAATAATTATGCATCTTAACATCAAAGGCACCTTAAAAGCAATAAAATATACTAAAGTATTCCAGAGGCTCCTGAACTATTTTTATTTTTCAACCATTCATTCATTCATTCATTTGACAACATTTATCGAGCACCTCACCTGTTTTAGGTGCTGTATCAAGTACCAGGGCTAAAACAAAGAACAAGGCTTTGTTAAATAGACTTACAGTCTAATAAGAAAAACAGAAAAGTAATAAGGTATTCACAGTACAGAGCAACAAGAGTAATGAAAAAGAAGCATGGGGTAATGAGACATGTGAGAAAGATATTATAGAGTTAAGGTCTGGGAAGACTAGCAGAAGTGAACTCCAAACTAATGCCTGAAAGAACAAGTAAAATTTGGTCATGCCAAAAATGGAGAATAGAGAAGATATGGAGAAAAGATTTTCATACACACACACACAGAAAACGCAAAGGCTCAGAACAAGAATTCCACAGAAGGTAGACCCTTATAAAATAATTGATGGTCCATTGGGTACCACTAATTTTCCAAGAATCTTTACCTTTCTCTTAAGATAGTAATGTCCTTAATGTCTGGCCCAGGTCATGGTGAGCTTCAGGGTCAATGTGTGAAACCCCTGAAATTGAGTATGAATGTTGTATATATGTGAAGCCAAGGAGACAGTTTACTGCATTCATCAGAATCTCAAAGCAGGTTGGGTCTCTTCCAAAAAAATGAAGAATTACTGCTCTAATGTCTCATTGAGCAGAAGAAATAACTTAGAAAGGACATTCATATTATATATTTTATGAATGATCTGTACTATAAATGTGTGTATTAAATAATATGTATGAGAGCAGGTCCTATGTTCATTCAAGTTTCTTTGTGAAGGGATGGGGTCTTAAAATTGGTCTCTGGATGGTGAGATGGATGTTTTATCGATTTTATTATTGGAAGCACTAGGAATCCTATTCATTTCTGGGGTTACTCATGCATCCTTCTTAATTCCAACAAGAACTGAGCATAAATGTCCTTTAGAAAATATGTCACAGTCTGAAATTTCTTGATCATCCTCTGTCTACTATATTCCCACATAACCACAGAGCTGTAGTTGACAATTGGTACCCTTAAACCCTACTTCTACTCCTGCATCTTCTGTCCTTGACTTTAGAAACTTCAGCTCCTGCAATTAGCACTTGTGACCTCCTCTGAAGACTCTGGAGCTAAGTGGACTCTACCTCATGTTCTGTGGATCTTGTTAGCTTGGGAATTCTGGGGGCGGGGGCGGGCAGGAAGGAACAAGTTGGGAATAAGAGAGGACAGGAAATAATGGGACCTTCGGGCTCTCCATGATCTTTTCTATTTTCTCTGAATAAAGCGGGGAATAGTGAAAGCCAAGTTCTCAATGGTGGGGAGCAAATCCCAAGGTCAATTAGATTTTGACTTAATAAAAATATACTTCTCCCCTATAAGATTTGGGGCTCATGAACCAGGAAGCATCTTCCTTTTGGTTTGAATAGTAGCCTGCCTACCTCCCTAAATGTCCTTTTTCCCTATCTAGAATTTTAACTTCTGAGTGTTGCTGGGGGTTGGAGTAGAAGAACAGTAAGTTAGATTAAGGGTTTGAGTTGCAACCGAAGCCAACACAAGATGTGCTGTCTTTGTATCTCAGTCCAAAGTGCTGTATCCTGTGTGTTGTCCTGGGGAAAGTTTGCTCTTGGCTTTGAAAGAGATGTAGGCTATGGAATGGAAGAAAGATAATATTGGTTGAAAAATGAGGTAAAGAGGCACAGAAAGGACAAATATCCAATGGCCTCAAACAAATACTATGAATCTCTTGGTGATAAAAACCACATAGGCTCTTTGATGTCTGTAGGATAGCTCTGTCAAAGGAGAAGGGAATGCAGTCTCTTGTCTCTTCTCTAACCCACTCTTCACTCTCTGCCCCTTGTGCTTCTTTTATTCCCTATTCCTTGCCATTCCTTCATTCTTATATTCTTTCTGTAAATATCTGAACATCTACTATGCTCCAGAAACTATTTGAAGAGTTGACAGAAAGTAGTTCATGAATTAAGGCCTGTGCCTTCCTGAAACTTACATCCTAGTGGGGGTCAACAGACTGAATGTGAGTAAATAGAGAAACAAGATGATTTCATATGATAAAGAGTGTAGTAAAGGTAGGAGTGATACAGTTCTTAACAACCAGTATAGCATAGGCCAGTCACAAATGAATGGGGCACTATGAGGGAGTAAGATCCTGAAAACCCTCTACTGTGTGGATGAAGTAGGAGATTTCCAGGAGAGAAAGGCATAGCCACTTTGGTGGAGAACCTCTTGCGGGGATTGAGGAAGTGGCTGTTCACCAACCAGTATAGAGGTAAGCCACTTTTTAACAACCAGTAACTCTATCCAGGTACAAACATTTAACTATCAGCTCTGGTGTCTTAGTGACTAATAGTGATTGAGGGTGCAGAGGGAAGCTACTATAGATCATAGCATCAGAGTAGGTCTCTCAAAAAAAGTAATGTTTCAGCTAGGACCTGAAAAACAAGAAAAATGCAACGAGCAGTTGAAGAACAAGTGAGGAGATGGAAAGAGCATTCTAAACAAAGACTGTAAGATAGAATAAGCTTGGCATGTTTACACAATGATAAGAAAGCTAATGTTGCTGGAATATTATGCGGAGTGAATGATAAGAAATTAGGTCAGATGGTTGGCTTAGGCCAGATTTTGTGGGGCCTTTTAGACCATATTCAGAAAGTAAAATAAAAAGCCAACAGAGGGAGAGTTTTAAGCAAGGAAATGATATGATCTGATATGCATTTTTAAACGATCACTCTGGCTGTGATGAGGAGAATGGATTGAGGGTGGGGTGGGGGAAAGGACAGCAAAGAGATAATTTCACCTTAGAGAGAGTGGTGGCGTGGGTCAGAGTGATGGCAGTGGAAATGGGGAGAAGTGTGCTGACTCAAGAATTATCTGGAAGTTTTGGGAGTTTTAAGGATATGACCACACATTGTCTGATATTCCTCCCCTCAAGAGCTGGAGCTTAATTTCCCTCCCTTTGAGTGTGGGCTGAACTTAGTTCATTTCTAGCAAATAAAATATGCAAAACTTCCAGGGATGTAGTTCTTTTTTATTAGAAAAGTTGTTCATTTACAGAACAATCATTGATAAAATACAGGATTGCTGTATACCGGTTTGGGATGTCACTTTTTATGTTAGGCTATTAAAATACTGTGTCTTCCATTTGGAAGTGTACTCTCACTCTCTCAGATTGCTCACCCTGGAGGAAGAAAGCTGCCTTGTCATGACGCAACTCTGTGGAAAGGCCCGTGTGATGAAGGAGGGAATGAAGCCTTCCAACAACCACGCAAGCAAGCTTGGAAGCTGACCTCACTCACATGTCCTTCCCAGTTGAGTCTTCAAATGAACCTGCAGCTCTGAACAAGAGCTCAGCTACAGATTCATGAGAGAACATGAGTCAGAGGTACTCATCTAAGCCATGCCCAGATTCCTGACCCACAAAAACCATAAGATACTAAATGCTTGTTGTTTTTAGCTAAGTTTTAGCATAATTTATTATGCAGCAGTAAGTGACCAATACAGAAGTAAGTAGAGCCTATGAGACTGACTGATATAGTTGCAGCAAGGGGGCTTGAGGGACAAGATGAATGAAAGGAGAAGTTTACATTTTTTGCTTGAACACCTGGATGGTAACTGGTGCCATTTATTAAAGTGTGGAGAACTTGAAGGAAAGAACATGTTGGGTGGGGAGGATCAAGAGTTCTGCTGTGGACACATTATACGTCCAAGTGGTAATGTCAACCAGGCAGCTAATCAGTGAGCACTCACCAGCCAGTCAGTCACTACATGCCTAATAAGGGACTATTCTTTACCAGGCTCTTTTCTATTCTGTGGGGGCATAATAGACAACAAGTCAAAGCTCCTTACCTCAAGGAGCTTCCATTTCAGCAGTTAGCAACAGACCATTAATTTAAAAATAAATAAGATTATTTCAGAAACAATGAGGAATGAAAAAATAGGGTAATATCAAAAAGTTGGTGGAGGTGGGATGTGCTACTTTAGCTAGAGTGATCAGGGATGATTTGTTAGGTGATTATTTTAGTTTCTTGGCTGCTAAAACAAATACTGTATGAGTTGGCTTTTAACAAGAGGAATTTATTGCCTCATGGTTTTAGAGGTTAGAAGGCTTACTTCCTCCTGGATTTGGAATCTTCTGGCTGGCCAGCAGTCTTTGGGGTTGCTTGGCTTTTCCCTCACGTAGCGTAGCACATTGTGATGTTTTCTCCTTTCTTCTGGTTTCTGTTGATTTCTAGCTTCTGGCTGCCCATCCCCCATGGTTTTTCCCCTTGCTGTGTCCAGTTTCCTTTGATTTTAAGGACTTCAGTCATGTTGGATTAAAACCTACTCTCATTTGGTGTGGGCACATCTTAACTAATAAAGTGTTCAAAGATTCTATTTACAAATGGGTTCACACCCACAGAACCAGCGGTTGAAAGCTGAACATGCTTTTTGTGGAGGACATGATACAGTTCCCAACAGTGTTTAAATGCAAGAATCAGAAGCTTCAGTGAGAAGCTTGAGTTGGGTGTATACATTTTGAAAAACACCAGCATATTGACGGTATTTAAATTCACCAAAATTTGAGATAACACTTAGAGGGAGAATGTAGAAAGAGAAAGGACTAGTCCCAAGACACTTTAGCATTTAGAGATCAGTGACAGCAGGATCCTGAAAAGAAATCCAAGAAAGTAGGGAAAAAATGGAGAGAGTGGGATCACAGAACCCAAAAGAGGAAGGAATTTGGAAAAAGGGGAGAATTGATTTGTGTACAATGTGGTAATGAGTTGAATAAGATGAAGGCAGTATCATTGTACAAATGTTATGGGCAGCATTAATAAGAGCAAATTTCACAGCTGAGTAGAAAGAACACAAGCAATATTAGAAAGAGTAAAAGGATTAAAGAAAAAATGGACAATTGGAAATATTCCCTAAAGTTAGTTGCATTTAGCTAATATTATGCTTATTAAAATGGGTAAGGGATTTGGACAGGGTTTCCTGGGTAGATTCTTCTACTCCACATGGTATGAACTGGAATCCCTCAATGGTATTCTGTAAGTGTCTTGGCTAGTCTGCATGGTCCGAGAAGGCTGTGGTGGTTTAAAGCTGTCTGTACCCCAAAAAAATATGCTCTAAATCTAATACATTCCTGTGGGTGTGAACCCATTGTAAGTAGGACATTTTGATGCGGTTACTTCAGTTCAGAAGGTATAACCCACCTCAATCATCTTAATTCCTATTACTGCAGTCTTTTATAAGCAGAATGAATTCAGACATGAAAGAAAGATAGCCACAGGAAGCAAGAAGCTGAAATGGAGCCCAGAAGAGAAGAAAGAGACTGGGAGAGGCTACCATGTGCCTTGCCATATGTCAGAGGTACCAAGGATCACCAGCCCCAGAATGCCACACTTCAGGGAGAAAGATCCCTTGATGATGCCTTGATTTGGACATTTTCCAAACCTTGAATGCATAAATTCCCATTATTTAACCCAAGCCATTTCATGGTATTTGCTTAAGCAGCCTAGGAAACTACAGCAAAGTCTTTACTCTTATGGCTGTTTACTTGATGGAGATGGCAGGAAGGCTGACCTTAGCTGACCACTCCCTGTGTGTCTTAGGGACTTTCACATATACTCTGTAGTGGGGTGGTCATATCTATTACACCCAGGTTCAAGGTTCAGGAGCAAGTGTTCCAGGTGACAGGAAGTGGAAGCTGCTGGTTTATTAAGGCTGTTCCTGTCAACTTGCACAGCATCACCATATTCTATTAATTAAAGCATTCACAGAACCTGCGCGGATTTGAGAGAAGGGGTCAATGGAAAGAGCGTCATAGAATTTGCAGCTAATTTTAATCTACAGGAATTGATACAACTGAAGCAGTAACTGTTGTAACTGCTGACAGGTCTTTCAAAGAGCTTGCTTGTTTGTTTTTATTTTGTTTTTTTGTTTTTTTTTTTAAACAGCAGGACCAGAGAAGGAGGGCAGTAGATAGAATTGGGGTTAAAGAATTGTTTTCCCCAAAAAACTACAGATGTTAAAGCAAGTTTTTATCTGATGGCAATCTTCCTGAAGAGAGGAAGAGGTGGGTGCTCTAGAAGAAAGAGCTGTTTAAGTGTAGGACTGACATCCTTGACAAGTAAAGAAGGAAAGGGACCCAGAACGAAGGGAGGTGTTGGCCCTTAGTGAAGCTGGAAACACTTTCTCCCTGATTATAGGAAACCCGGTTGTACAGAGACACTTCCTTCTCGTCTTTGTGGAAAAGTTCCCTAATCAAGGAGGCCTTCCCCGACTGCCCTTTGTTAAACAGCCCCTGCAGTACTCCCTGTCTTCCCTCCCTGCTTTCCCTGCTTTATTTTTCTCAGTAGCATTTATCACTAGTTATGCAATAGTAAAACATTTTACTTGTTTCTATGTTGTCTTCCCTCACTGGAATGTAAGCTTGACGGGGACTTCTTGTCAGGTCTCCCCAGCATCTAGAAAAGTGCCTGGCACAACCAAATTAGGTGCTCCATAATGTCCACCTCGTGAAGGAAAGAAGGAATATAGTACCTGAGTGAGCAGGAGTGGTGAGGAGAGAACGGAATGCTTGAACTCAAGGTTTTTGTAGTGAGGGAGGGTGGTAGTCTGGTGGGAACAGAGTTCTGCCTTAGGGGCTCCAACCGTAGTTCATCCTACGGTGATTTTTCTCACTGAGTCACCGTGATCAAGTTCCTGCACCCCTGAGCCACAGGGTGAATGAAGGCTCACCGAAGCTCTGCTTCCCTTTCCCACGGTTCTCCGTTTCCTCCAACCCGCCTCTACCCTCCTGGCCCTGTCCAGGCGGCTGTCAGTAGAGTTCCCTCTTGCAGGCGGCTGGTGTTGATCCAGGCGCCAGGCGCGGAGAGCGCACCTCCAGGCTCCTGCCGCCGACGCGCGCCTCGCGGTCGCTGCGCCCTGCGCTCGGCGAGCTTTGGACCCGGCGGGGGGAAGGGGTGCGGGCGCTGCTGAGCCGGGCGGGCGAACCCCGCGGCGGCCGGGCTCTGGCTGTCGGGGCATTCACCCATCAATCCGTCCGTTAGTCGAAGCCATGGCGAAGCTGATGATTCTCACCCTCCTGGGCCTGGGCCTGGCTGTCTTCAGGGATCGCCGGTCTTCCTATCAGTAAGTTGGGTTGTGGCGAGGACAGCAGCCCCCTCTACCTTCCAACCCTGTCAGTCCCAGAAGCCCCCCAGAAAAGGCACTAAGCAGAAAATCTACAGGCAGCTGTTGTCCGTATATCCTGCAGCGGGTTCATAAGTGTTTGTCCAACTTTCGTGGGCCACTTGAAGCACATCCTTGCCTACAAGAGATGGGCTAAGGACAGCACTGTGATCAGCCGAGTGGTCGGCATATACAAATCAATTTTTCACGAAGTGACGTGTGCTTTGGCTGCAGATTCACTTTTCAATCATTCTTCAAAACTGATAAGCAGACTTGAGGAAAGGGGACCCTGGTATTGTGTGCCTTGTCTGCCTGGTCGTGGGGCAAACCACCTGGAGAGATTTTCTATTTGAGATGCGGGTGAGAAAGACAGAACACCCGCAGGTGGGAAAGAGTGTGCACCATGCCGCCGGCCTGCTTGAGGGGAGAGAGTGGGAGTGGGGCACCAGGTCTGGTGGGAAGAATCCTCCACCTGGCATTTGATGTCCCGGGATGTGACTCTGCCTCTTCCATTGTGGGATCTTGGACAACTCACTTTACATCTCTAAACCTTAACTGCTTCAGTAAACTGAAAATAATAGTATACAGTCCTATATAGAGCAAATAGTACAGTGCCTGGGACATAGTAATTAATCAATAAATGCCTCCTTAAAGTGCTTTATAAACTGTTAGGTGCTATAGAAGAAACACAAGTTTTAAGCATGTATCTGTAATTATGTGGTAACTTTTTACAGAAGTCAAAGTCTGGAGATCATCCTGTTCTTCACTGAATCAATAATATCTTGTTATTAACACTGAAGTAAAACATTAATAAAAAATAGAACATTTTCGATTAAAAATATGATCCTTTGGACTGATTAAAAGCTTGCATTCAGAATAGTTTTTTTTTAAATGATTATTTTCTTAGTTGTTTGTTATTTTTATAATCATAAATTGTTAGAAAAATTTCAACTAGAAAGCCAGTGGTGGTTTTGGCTTTTAAATCATCTGAAAAATCAGTTTGTGAATTTTCATTAATCATGGGGCCATTTGCTGCCCACTGATTTTTTCCCCCCTTTAACACAGCGTAGGTGTAGTTTGTGGTATTGCCGTGGGGTGAAAAGAAATGAGATATTATAATCATCCAACACCTGATCTAAGGCTTGCAGCATTTCCATTCTCCAGTTCCATCTGCACCTGTGTTTGTTCTTCCCACACTTCCAGTTGCTCCACACCAGTCGGCCAAGATGGAGAAAGGGTCTTTCTAGCTTACCATTCCTTAATTTACCCTAAGAATGTAGACTAGGTATAGTGCACACATTTTGGTATAAAAGTATAGCATTCTAACCTTTACCCTAAAAAGTTTCTCTCTCAGCATGAGGTCTAAAGAGCCTATTTTATTCAACATCATTCTTACCCAAGTTTGTTCCTTGGAACCTGAATCACAAGAGGTGCCCCATGAAAAAGGGTTTCCTTGGGAAATGTTTCTTAGGAAGCTACTGTCAATGATAGCCCTCTGTTAGAGATTGGTAATGGATTCTGGCTTATTAAAGGAAACAGTTTTCCTTCATTTAAGCCATCTTCTTGCAGAATGATTTATCCACTCCCTCCACTCCCTGTTTTGGTACTATCCATAAACATCCTACAGAACTCTGTGGGATACCTTTTGAGAAGGGCTACTCTATAGCATTGACTTGTACCAAAACTTGGAATGCCACCTGAAGAGGTTGTGGGGATCTTATACCCAGAAACAAAGAAAGCTGTCAGTGGCAGATGGGCCCCAAGACTGATCACAAAGCATGTTTTCCTGGGAAAGACCGAAGTGCAGTGTGGCCATAGCTGAACTCAAAACTGTGACCCAAGGTCAGGGGGGGCCAGTCCTATCTCAGAGGTCCCTGAGTGGTGGTCCTGCTCCCTTCGTTGGTGTTGCCTACAGCTCACAGTTGCGGAGAGGACTCCTGCGGGAGACGCTTTGACACCAGGGGTCCTGCCCTGGGAAGACGGGGTCTGGCTTGTGATTAAGGGCTCCTTCTTTCACTTTCAGGGGTTGGGAACACCTAGATCCAGTAACCAGGGGTGGGAATCTCATTCCTCTAACATCTGGCCGTAATCCCATGTCTGGAAAGCGATAGGAAGTGGGAGTGAGATGGACATCTGGCTTTAGAATGGAAAAGGGCACCTAGGAAACCTGTAGCAGGAAAGGAGTAATGCCGGTGTGAGAGGATGTTGGGATAGAGGGATGAGGGCAGAGCCTCCAAGGTAGCTGCATAGGGGACAGAAGGGGAATTGCACCATTGTCTGGAAAGTGCTAAGACATTGCTACTCAAAGGATTCAAGGGGCCATTTGCATCTGCATGATGGGGGAGCTTACTGGTCATGCAGAATTTCAGACCTCAACCCAGACTGCTGAGTCTGAGTCTCTTTACTTTAAAAGATCCTCCAAGGATTTGTATAGTACTAAAGGATAATCAAATCCTAATATCACCTACATTAGAATCTAGACCAAGGTCAAGAGATCCTGACCTTTCTTCCCACTTCAGAACTAAGGCACCTGAGTCCCAGGAAGATCAGGGATATACCCAAGGAAGAAGTGGGAAGAGAATGTGCCTGCCTCAAGAACAACCTGAACCCCCAGAGAGGACATCCTTTTTTTCTTTTGAGACGGGGTATACCCAGGTGGGGGCGGTTGACAGGAAGTTCTGTCAGCTGGAGGGACCTTGTGCCCCTGAGGATTCTCTGATGCATCAGGTGGTAGCAGCACAGAGCAGGCAACCAGAGCGAGCCCCCGGGACCAAGCACCTCCCTGCCCACCTTTGCTGGGTGAGCACTGCACAAATCCAGGGAATGCCTTTGAAATATAATATAAATACACCCTGGGAGGTGTGGAATATTACAGCCTGGCATCTCTGGGGCAACTTTCTAAATTGCATGCAGCCACCGAGCTTCTTTTCATGAGGAGGGAATAATGCAAAGTCTGCATTAGATCTCAGTACATTTCTCCCACTTCCATTCTAACTCTAGGCAGTGGGAGGAGGGCAGGGCTTTGCACATCTGGATTGGACCCCATTTCTGCAACTTTCAAGACCCTTTACCATTCTGAGCCTGTTTCTCCACCTAAAAGTTATGGGTTAATAATATACCACAGTATTATTATATATATTACGATAGGTGCTCAGGAAACATTAGCCATCATTATTGCTACGTGCGGTCTCAAAATCCACCTGTGAAATCGAATGAGTGATACTTGAATATATATTATAAAAATCTTCATTGAAACCCTAGGCTGAGGACGATGACCCTTCAGTCTTCCCTATCAATGCAATCAACACCATCTGCTCAACAAGAAAAAAAAAACTGGTAATTGTAAAACAACGTGGTAAGAGATTGACAGATGCATATGTGAAGGCTCATTAGGATAAATGAAGGAATTATTAATCCTTCCATGGAAGATCGGGAGGAGCTGTAGAATATCATGGGTAGAGGTCTTTCCTGTGGATAAGGAGGTAAAGGATGTTCTAGGTGGAGGGAGAAGCATGAGCAAATGAAAAGAGATGTGAAGGGATATGGAGAAAAGAGTCCTTGGTAACCTGTATTCTAGTTTCTGACCCTGTGAATTTATTACAATTATTTCATATCAATTGACCAGCATTTTAAAATAAATGAAATAGAATTGAATAGAAAAGATTAGAATGCATCAAAATAGAAACATGAAACCTTGTTTCAGATATGTGTGTATGTGTTTGTGCCATATAAAATGCTTTTTCTAACGTGTTAGACTGAAAAGTTTGCAGGCCATTGCTCTATCACTTCCTTTTTCGTGTTTCTCATATTAGATTTTTTGAAATCCCTTTTAGTGTCTCAAGCCATGGGGTGGATCTCAACTTTCCTTTGAATTCTGCTTTCTAAGTTCATGTTTATCATTAATGAAACCATCTCCTTGCAGGCCAAGTCTTATTCATTTATTCAGTTATTTATCTCTAGCAACCAGTTAGTAGCCCTCTACTGATGCAGTTGTGCATCAGGATGAACTAGGTGCTTTTACAAAGCATTTCACAGGTCTCTAATTCTAGCCTTTTGTGCCAGACCCTCTTAAGATGAAGTTGAGAGCCAACGGCATGATACATAGTAGGAACACAGTGCATTTTTTTTTTCCGAAAGAATGAAGACCAAATTGCCCTCAAATTCCTACACTTTGTACCAGGTTGGTAAAAATTTTATCTAGAGTATCAGTTCACCTCTACCCCATCCTCCTATGAGTTTAAATTATCAGTAAGGCAAATTAAGAATTCAGCCAAACAAGATTTCTATGGATTCTTAGATAATTGTCACTGCTCACTATAATTATATTGTATCATTAGTTCTCAGAAAGTATTTATTGTTTAAATCTCTTGGTTGTGCTAATTTTGTGGTCTTTCTTTCAAATGATTCATCAGGTGGCCTGCTGGGTATTTACTTTTCACTTCTGGTCTTTTTTCCTTTGTCCTTCACTCAGATATTCCCCACGATGTTTACATGCTAGTGTGTGTGTGTTTGTGTGTGTGTAAGAGAGGGAGAGAGAGATGCTTTTTTATATGTTGGCCTTGGGTATGATTGTCTGAAGTAATAAATCCTTTGAGCACACTTCCATTTTCACATACCCCCCAGAACAGACCTTGGCGCCCAGCTAAAGCAGATGGGCAGGAGCCCAGCTCTCAGCAGACCTAAGTCTTCCATGAAAGAAATTGGAGCTATGTTGTTATTTAACCCGAATTTCCACATAGGGCTCCTTACATAACTGATGAATTTGTTTCTGCTCCTGCCAAAGTATACAGAGCTCTGTATCGCTTTTGTGTATCTATCCACCCCTTCTAAATAAATATTGAATATCGTGCCCAGAAGACTCCACATTGCTTCCTCTGCCCAAATGCCAGGAATGGGGAACCACAGGGCCAAAACCTGGACAAAGCAGGGTTAAGGAGAACTTTGTGGTCTATTCACCTTTGAGAAAATTATAATTTTATAAGTTTTGTGTGTATTTTATTTCTTTTTGTTCCTCTCAGAACACGGCTTAATGTTTTCCGAGAAGTGAAACCTGTGGAACTTCCTAACTGTAATTTAGTTAAAGGAATAGGTATGTATGCAAGAGGATTGTGTGTCTCATTTGTACTTGCAGTATTCTATTGCCATTTACTTGATTAATAACCTATCTAGTTTTGTTAAAAATTAAAACTTTGAACCAAGAGTGTATTATTAACTCAGTAAATTGTAAGTACCAAGTTATTTGACATTGATTTCACCAACAAATTACCTATGAGAAGACAGTTTTTTGTTTGTTTTTATTTTATTTCATCAGTTTAACAAAAGTAATATTCAGAACAGTGGTTGAATTTTTGGTAATATAACCTGAAGAGATAGCAGAGGGATGAAAGGAGAGAAAGATGAGAGAAAGAAAGTAGGGAATAAAGGGTAAATTTTTAAAAAGCTCATATAACTTTGTAATTACCATGAGGCTTCTCATGCATCTCTACTTTAATACCAGGGAGGAAAAATTTTCCCAGAAACTCTCAGCAGATTTCCCCCCAGATCTAATTAGTCAGAGCTGGGCAACAGGCTCATGCCCTAGCTGCAAAGGAAGCTGGGAAAGTAATTATCCTTTCTCCATGTGGGAGTTAGTTTCTATCATCAAGAACAGGGGGTGGGGGAATAACAGCTGATAGACAAACAGCATCTGTCGCAGGACTCAACTCCACATCTGGTTTTAGCCAACCAGCTTTGTTTTTTGAGGGCAACTTGTTTGAGATCCATGTTTTTGTTTGGGTTTCTTTTTTGTTTTGAGTTTAGAATTGTTCATTCAGTTGTCTAAGGTTGATAGAGTACTTGGAAAGGCTAGACTAGAAGAGATATTCAGTTAGCACCATTAAACTTGATCGGATATCTTATGGAGCACTTTTTCTGGAAAACAAATATGATATTTATATTGAATATCACTGGGTATTTGACAAGCGAGCATCGCTAAGAGTATAAATACAAAATCAAAGACCTCATTTGTCTCCAGATTAACTGAAATTTTAAAAATGTGCATGTACTTTAAAATAAAACTAATTTGAAGATAGTGATATTTTACTGATGTTTATAAGTAATAGTAAGCTCATATTCTTGATCATATGAAATGTGTCACTGTTTTATCTCAAGCATTTAGAATTTGCTTTTATTTCCATCATGGTTTTCAGTGCTCCAAATGGGTTTATCTGATTTGAAACTTTTCGGTATAAATAGATATTTATAAATTTACTCTATATCTTTAAAAAATAGTAAGCTCTTTTCAAATGATCATACTTTTGTGAGTTTCCATTAATTGTATGTGAGAGGTTTCAGACTCAGAAAAAAATGTTTCATCCATCAATTTAAAACAATGTTTATTAAGTTTAAAATTTAATGACACTAATGATACTTATATCTTTTAACTTGCATATAATCACATTAGTTGAATACATAAATGAAAGAATGAATTATGACGAATGTATCAAAGAAAAGCTAACTCTGTAGCCCCATTTTTGAGTTAGAAGTGATGGAGAAGGAAAGCGGTGGTTGACGCTTTCTGCACTAGTCTGAAACAATCTGTCCTGTCCTCTCTCATGGCAGAAACTGGTTCTGAAGACTTGGAGATACTTCCTAATGGACTGTCTTTCATTAGCTCTGTGAGTGTCTTCTTTTCCTTTTTGAACTCTAGAACATTTTCTAGGACTAAGCTTAGATGCTTCATTTAGGCTTTCTGTATCTAGGCGCCTCCTTTCAAATAAGACGAACAGAGTCATATCACTCAACAACCAAACCATATGCTATATATGCATTTGCCACTAGCATGTGTGTGTTCCGTGTGTGTTCCTGTGTGTACACGGAACTCTTATATAACCTTATCTTCCATTGTAGCAATTTGTTTGTAAGCTCATTGAATTGTCCATTTAACACTCTATTCTTCAAAGTACTTGACTGGTGCATTCAATAAATATTTGCTGAATGGAGTGTATGTTTGTATATACTACCTCACGTGTCATTTAGATTTTTATATATTTTTTGACATTTTTTTTCAGAACAAACCCTTCAATTTAAAAACTCTGATAGGTGATTCCATGATTTCCTAACCATGAAGAGAGAAGCCACCCTGTCTGTTGAACATCTCCTGCATATGAATTACTGTAGTAGGCAACACAGCTGAAAACAAAAGAAGCAAAAATGATCTATTCTAGGACTTCATAACAGAAACAAACAGTTGGTAGGGTACAGTATACAAGTCATCCAGTTGTTTTAGAAAAATCTTTGCTGCCTGTTTTTATTTAGTCCAGTTTTCCCTTATGAAGATGGAGGACTAGTCATCCTCTAAAGCAGTGTCTTGCAAACCTTTTCTTAAGCAACAGAATGCATTTTTTTTAGGAAAATCTCATAGGGTACCCCAATATATATAAAGCAAATAACAGTTTTGTTGTTCTAGACTTTCTTTGAGGTCTATGGAAGGAGGAGTTCCCCGAGCCCACTGGACTTCCCCTAAACCTCTGTCCCTGAGATGCTTCCAAAGAAACTACCAGGAGATCGTTTGAAAACCGTGACTGAACGTTGTTAATGGGGAAATTTTAGCATGTACACTATATTACTAAGATGAAAGTTTTCCTTAAAATCCTAGGAAAAAACAAAAACAAAAAACAAACCATGACCAATGTTCTCTGTAGTCTTTTCTTATATTATTGGAGACCTTAGTAATTGCACTTTTGCTTTGCTCTTCCTTTTCTAACTTTCCATTTTGAAATAATTTCAAATTTACAGGACAGTTACAAAAGTAATACAAAACCCATACAGAGAATTCCAGCCTTCTCCTACCCACCCACCCAGATATCCAGATCCACCATTCACTCTTCCACTGTTTATCTTTCTTGTGGCCTGGAAGCTGTAGTGTGGTACCAAATGGCTTTGCTGCAGATGCTGAAAGAACCTGTGCCTGTGTGGAGTGGCCGGTGGAGCACGCGGCCTCTGTAGCCCTGTGAGGGCCTGTCCTGTAAGCCAGCCAGAGGCTCCCTGTATGGCCCACGGCCAGCTCTGTGGCTCAGAGCAGACAGTATGAACCCATGTGCTGTCTGGTAGCCCCATCAGCATTTGAAGTATTTGTCTGTGCCTGTTTATTCTCTTCCGCTTTTCACAAGGGATTAAAATATCCTGGAATAAAGAGCTTTGAACCGAATAAGCCTGGAAAAATGCTTCTGATGGACCTGAATGAGAAAGACCCAAAAGTGTTAGAATTGAAGATCACTGGAAGTACATTCGATTTGTCTTCATTTAACCCTCATGGGATTAGCACTTTCACAGATGAAGGTAACAACATTGAATGTTGACTTAAAATAAAAGCACAGTTAAAAAAAAACACATTGTAATGAATGAATATTTCTGTTTACTCAACCAAAGCATAATCATGAATAATGTCATTCTGGGTTTTAAACTTACCTCCTGTGTTAGTTAAATGTAATATTGTAACCATTTAAGTGCTTGAGAATGCTAAAATATTTAAGATTTCTAGGGCACCTAATTTTTAAAGTGAAAGCGTTCACATTAGCCCTGTAATTACAATAATAATAATATTTAGCCCTAATCATTATAGTTTCCCCATTTATAACAAATGCAGGCATGTACAGGAATAGATTCCCTAAACTAAGTTCTCTGTAACCCAGATCCAGGGTCAGAAAAGCATCATGGTCAGCTGTCTCACTGCTTCAGTGCCTCCTTGCCCACTGGTTCCTCTGTTCTGTCTTCAAACTGGTTCTTCACATTTGGAGAACCTTCAGCATAACTTGTTTCCCCTTGCCTTTTGCTTTCAGTTCATTCCTTCCCTTCTATTTGCTGTCATTTCCTTAGCCTGTACATTAATTCTCAAGCCCAGTAGCACAGAGAATCACCTTGGGACTTTAAAAAAGCCTGATACCCAGGCCCAGGCCCCATTATTCTGATACAGCTGGTCTGAGAGGGGCCTGGGAGGCAGTGCTTGTTAAAAGCTCTCCAAGTGATAAAAATGTAAGGTCAGGGGTGAAGACCATGTCTATATCCATGGTCTCCATTTGTTCATCAACTGCTCCCTCCTTTGGTCTTTCTTCTGGACTTTTTCCCATTGTGGGTGGCTAAATTGTTGCTTGGAAAGTCATCAGTGATGTCCTTATTGTTACAAACCCCCCATCCCTTCCTCCCTTCCATCCTGCATTGCTTTCCCCTTTCTTTCCTTTCTCCCTCCCTTTTTCTTTCCTTCTTTTTTTTTTTTTTTTTTTCTTGCCATGTCTTTTTATGCTGTTGACCACTTTCTCTTTCAAGTGAACTGCTCTTCTCTGGTATTCCAAGATCCTCACCTGCCCTGGTTCTGATCCTACTGCAGTTTTCTCCACTGCTTCTTATTTTGTCACTTGCTTCCAGTTCTCTGAGAATTCCCAAAAGACTTGATCTTTTATTCCTCTTTATTTTCTATATTTCAGAAAGCACAACCATGTGACAGCCCTAACTGACCTTGCTTTCTAAGAAAATACTCTAAAATGTGGGGTATTTGTTATTTAAATCAGCTCTTCAGTTCCATTCCTTCAAGTGCTGATTAGATACTTCTTATTTGGATGCCTCTCCTATGGCCACTTTAAACTCAAAATATTGAGAAAGGATTTTCTGTCCTTTAATTTTCCCTTCACCTCTTCATCATGTGGCTTCCCTTCTTCTAGACATAGTTTTCCTTTTCAATGGTCACTCCACCAATTATCAACATTACATAGTATTTTTAAAATATTTATTATTTATTTGCAAGGAAATACAGTATTTAGTGTGTGTGTGTGAATATTTATACATATTTTTAAAGAAGGTACAGGGATTTGAACCCAGGAAGCAGGTCCTCAATCACCTGAGCTACATCCACTTCCTTAGTGTATGTGTACTTTTAAAAATAAAAATGGGAAATGTTACACAAATGCTTTTATACATGGCTTTTGCATTAAATACTACATCTTGGGCTTCTTTCTATGACAGTGCATTTAGAGCTACTTTGCAATGGCTGTTCAGGATTCAGCTGCAGGGAAATACCATAATGTAGTTCATCTGCTGTTGGATATTTGGGTTCTTTCCAACTTTATGCTTATTGCAAACAATGTCAAAATAAACATTTTGTATATACACCTTCTATGAGTATTTCATTAGGGTAAATTCCTAGACGTAGAATGTGCTGCACAAAATGTTCATCCAGGTTTTAATCCTCTCATGTTTGATTTCTGACTTCCTCCTTCCTCAGCCATCTGCAGAGTCTTTCGCTTCTTGGAAAATTTTCCCATTTCCTTTCCTTTCCTTATGGTGCAATCTCTTATCTTCACATGTCTGGATTATTCTTATAGCGTCAGATTATGTCACACTGTTATTAGTCGGCCAAAGAGGTGCTGATGCAAAATACCAGACATCTGTTGGCTTTTATAAAGGATATTTATTTGGGGTAGAAGCTTACAGTTACAAGTCCCTAAAGTATCCAACTGAAGGCTCTTTTCTCACCAAAGTCAGCTGCCTTGCATTGAAGCAAGAGGGCAGGCGATTTCTGCCTGGTCTCTTCCTCCATCTTCCTCTTGAGGTTATGTGGGCCCAGCTTCTTCTGATCGCAGCTGTAGTCTGGCATTGGGTTTGTCTCTTGGGGATTTATAATCAGCTGCAAACTACCAGGTGAATGGCTTATCTTTCCCCAGGGCCACGGGATAAAATAGTGACCAAGTTCTTTCTTCTTCCATGTCTATGGAGATCTCTGTTTTTTCCTAGGTGTCTTCTTGAGTGAATGTCTATTTTTCAGCCCATCAAGGGGATGGGGAGTCAATCCTGAGTCACACCCTACTGATGTGTTGACTCAAAGCCCTAATCATAACAGGCAATTTAATCAAGACATTCATCTGAATCTAATGTATTCAAAGGGTATCACACCCAGAAGAACAGATGAGTTTACAAATATAATCCTTCTCTTTTTTGGGGTTCATAAATAATCTCAAACTGCCATACATGCCTTAGCTCAAAGCCTCCCCAAAAGTAAGCCCTATATCCTTACCTTAAAACTTAATAAGGCAAGCGGACTTGGCCCAGTGGTTATGGCATCCATCTACCACATGGGAGGTCTGTGATTCAAACCCCAGGCCTCCTTGACCTGTGTGGAGCTGGCCCACACGCAGTGCTAATGCACGCAAGGAGGGCCGTGCCACGCAGGGGTGTCCCCCGCATAGGGGAGCCCCACGCGCAAGGAGTGCGCCCCATAAGGAGAGCTGCCCAGCGCGAAAGAAAGTGCAGCCTACCTAAGAATGGCTCTGCCCACACGGAGAGCTGACACAACAAGATGACGCAACAGAAAGAAACAAAGATTCCCATGCCGCTGACAACAACAGAATCGGACAAAGAAGAAGACACAGCAAATAGACACAGAGAACAGACAACCGGGGCAGGGGAGTGGAGGGGAAGGGGAGAGAAATAAATAAAAATAAATAAATCTTTAAAAAACAAACAAACAAAAAACCTAACAAGACTGGCACTGGCTCCCTCTGTGGCTTCATCTTCTCCCACTCCTTTTGCTCACTCAGCTGTAACCACTCCAGCTTTCTCATTTTTAAGTGAAGGAGCCAAGGAAGCTCCAGCCTCATGGCCTTTGCACACTCTCTTCTCTTAGCCTGGAAGGAATGCTCCCTTACTTCACTCAGGGCTCTGCTTTAATGTTGTGTTTTTGGAGAGGACTTCCCTCAAGAAGTGACTCCATTGCTTTCCATCCCTTTATCCTGTTTGATTTTTTTCTTTGTATCACTTAACTCCAACTAAAATATATGAAACACTTGCATGTTGAATGGATTAATGAAGAGCTTCTCTGTTCAATTCTCTTCAGTTCAATTTACTAAACTTTGCACTGTTTTTCTGTAAACACCAATTTGAACATGTCAAAGGTTCCCGAAGACTTACTGCTTCTTAAGGCAAAGACCACAATCTCACTTCCCTGGCTAATTCTGATCACATCTTGGCCACTTAAAGTGATCTCCTTAATTTCCCAAAGTTACATAGACTCATGGATGCTGCTTTCCTTTGTTTCTCAGATGTTCTTCTATGATATTTATTATCTTACTCTGAGTAGATATATACTGCCTGATCGTGCCTTCTCATATTGGTAGGTCCCTCATCTTTTAAACATTTTATCTCAACTCTGCATCTCACTGCAACCATCTTGAAGTAAAAAGCTTAACAAGCTCTTTGAAGTTTTAGTTTCTGTGCTGCACATTTTAAGTTGAGGATTTACCCTTCCCCCATCCCTGGTGGAGTTTTGGGTTTTCAGAGACTGTCACTGGTTCTTCCTTTAGCCACTTCCCTTTGGAGTGATCGCAAATGTATCTCTCTACAAAAAGATGAAAATATTCTATCTGCCTGACATCCTAAGTACTAGCTGGAGGTTGAAATTGCTTTTTGGAGACAGGGCTGACAGCTCAGAGCTCAGTTCATGTTTCAATTTTTTGTTTTTAATCTCCTCTCAGATAATACTGTGTACCTGCTGGTGGTGAACCATCCGAATTTTAAGTCCACAGTGGAGGTGTTTAAATTTCAAGAAGAAGAAAAATCACTCTTGCATCTGAAAACCATCAGACATGAACTTCTGCCCAAGTACTGTCCCGAGATGAGTCATATTTCTATTTTTCTTTAGCACCAGGGATTGATGAATCTACTTTTACTTTTTCCTTTTGGCCAAGAGGGTTATGGCTATTCAACTCTACTTTGCAGTGGTCACCAACACCTCCAAATGATCTTCTGCAGAAACTTTTGAGGACTCCAGCACCTCAGAGATGAATCCCCCCTCCCCCTCATTTCCCTGGCAGGGCTGGCTGCTGTCTCCTAGCCTCAGAATCGCTGTTAGAGATTTTACTAAGAAAACCTCTGCTCTTCTCCCAGACTAGATTTAGTATTTCAAACCTAAGCTAATTTCATAGTCAAATGTCACATCTTGAGCATTTTTTATGTTTTGATTTATTTTTTGAAAATAGACTCTTAGTATCTTCTTGTGTATTAGAAGCATACCCAAGAGGAGATGCGAAATCGAGTGCATCTAAAGCTCTCCATGCACTGCCTCTACTGCTGTCCAGTTCATACCATGTGTGTAATAACAGATTTGTGGCAACACTCAGCTCAATCCAAGGGTCTTTGACCATATAACATATGGAGAAAGAAACACCCAACATTACCCAATTCCAGTCAATCCAACCCAAGTCAATTGCCTTGCTTGCCTGTAAGGCTAGTCATGGATTTCGGACAACCATCTGACGCCATCTTCCAAAGCAATTTTACTCCCTAAGTCATTATGATTTTTTATAGAATCCCAGCCTCTCTTTGCATAGTTTATGCATGACTTTAAACCAACTTAGTAAATCCAGGTTTTGTTAAATAGTTTATTATTTACATGCTGGTTCCTAGCCTAGTGCCTGGCACATAGTCTATGCTCAGTGCTACCATGTCCCTTCCTCTCTTTTCTTACCTGGTGGTTTTGACAGTAAGGAAACTCAAATGGAGAGGCAGTGAGTTACTGAATCATCTAATTAGTGGCAGAGTAAGAAGAACTACAGCTCACTCAGTCTGTACCCTTAGGATGAGTAAAATTTCAGAGAACACCTTTTGGTTGGAGAGTTTCTTCAAACATTTATTCAACAAAAATGTTTGGAGACACCCTGGGTGTCTGAAAAATATGTATAACACCAAGCTCTGAATCAGGGAAATGTATGTCACATGGAGAAGTTGGTTAAGAATAATAATGACTAATAAGTTAATGACCTTTAATGATGTCAGGTACTGCACTGAGCTAGTAAAATGGATTATTTCATCGATATTTCATGAATACCTTCTGAATTAGGATTTACTATTACTCCTTTTAGATTAAAACAAATTAAGGCTTAGAGGATGTATTAACTTGCCCAAAGTGACACAGCCAGTAAATGGCAGAGCTGGGATTTTAACCCTGGTAGTTTGAGGATGGCACTGATGCTCTGAGTCAGTATATGATGAAAGCCTATTTTATTTACTTCATCATTTAATCCTGGAAGTCTCAGGTTTTCCCAGTTCCCTAGGGTTAGTGTGTTTTTGGGGGCCCTGTTGCAAAAATACTGATCTTTGGCAGCATAAAACCAGACTGAAAATAACCATGGCAATGTCACAATTAACCAGAATTCAAGGGTCTCAACCCAAGGATTAGCCAGGTGTATTTGCTGCTTCTTATTTGTTGTCATTTGTAGCATTAATCATTATATAACTAAACATATTATAATTTAAGCATGTTATTAATACTAAAGCAATGTTCGTTATTGATCATTAAGTATAGGCCAGGCATTGTGCCAAGATATTTACATTCATTATTTCATTTATTCTTACCCCAAACTTGCAAGGAACAGAGAGGACAATGAGGGACAGAGAAGTGGCTCAGAGCTTAGTTATGTGTTCAGGCCAAATAGATGATAGCAAACAGTGTCAGGATTTCAACTGGAGTCCATCAGATTTCAAAACTATTACTCTAAACCATTCCATGCCCCTTCTTTTTATGAAAAACAGGCAAGTGATAGCAAAGGATACCAATTGCTGAATTTTACTTTAAAAAAATGGAGAGAAAAGCCAACTTCCAGGTTTATGTCTGGAGCCTATACCAATTAATCCTGAATTCCTAGACCTTATTCTTCTTGGTCTACTAGTGGCTGCCACTGATTGAAGATTCAGTGGGTGCCAGGCTCCTTGGGAAACACACACAGGCATTGTCTCATTGCAATTCCTGTTGCAATTTCACAAACTAAAGATTATGAGCCTTAGTCTTCTGATAATGAGCTGTATGACCTTGAGAAAATCATTTGACCTCTCTTTACAGATGAGAAAACTGAGGCTCCGTAAGCTTACGTAATTTGACCAGGACCCCATAGCTGCCTCAGAGCTGATGCTTTGGCCATTACACTATCCACAGTAGAGCCAAGATGATTCTCTCCCAGACAATGGCCATGGGGAGCTTCCATCACCTCATCAGCAAAGAATGACTCACGTTTTTGGTGTTGTACCTATTAAAGCAGAAAAATTAGACTCATATATCTTACATTTGCAGTAACAGATAGACAATCAAAATCAGGAAAAAAGCACCATAGCATCTTATTTTTGAGCACTTTTGTGCATAGATATTTTACTCAGTTTAGAATCATGAAACGTTAAGGCTGAAAGATAGAGCGGTCCACCATCCCCTGTTAGAGATAAGGAAACTGAGTCCAAACATGCGATATGGTTTTTCCTAGGTCACATAGCTAATAGTAGCAGAACTAACTGAATTGCAAGTCTGCAGATGTCAGCTCAGTGTTTTTGCCACTGCTCTATGCCTCGTGATACCTTGGATTGACTGGAGTAAGTTCCATATGGGCAGAGATTAATTTTGCCCCAATAATGGCTCCCGGCCTAATTTAATGCCTACGTAATTTAGTATATCTAATCACACACTCCTACAAATTCTAACACTATTTTAAAGATACAACTAAGGAGCCTTTTATGTTGCATTTCTGTAACAACCTCTTTAAGATTTCTTAGCATAATTATTGTCTTTGGGGTTTGTATAGGTGGAAATGACCTCCTATTCATTCTGTGCCACAACAGCTAGTCTGAAAACCCCAACCCATATCTTGATTTTAGAAATAGACAATAACGGATGCCAATTTAAAATCCTGCAATGCCCAATACCTTCACCCATATATCATGTGTTGTGTGTGTCTTTTAACTGCAGTTTGAATGATATCGTCGCTTTGGGACCTGAGCACTTTTATGCCACAAATGATCACTATTTTGTTGACCACTACTTACAATCTTGGGAGGTGTATTTGGGTTTAGCATGGTCATATGTTGTTTACTATAGTCCAAATGAAGTTCGAGTGGTAGCAGACAATTTGGACTTTGCTAATGGAATCAACCTTTCACCTGATGGCAAGTATGTGAACGCTTTAAAATGAAATGCATTTCTTCTGATTCTCATTTGATAATCTTTATAGCAGGGGTTCTTAATAGGGGGGTCTGTGACCTTAAATTGAAATTAAAAAAAAAAAACATGATTCTTGTGGAGACGTGTTGGTGTGGCTGTGATATATCAAATAATACATGGTATAGTGTGGCTTAGTAAGGGATCCATGGTTTTCACTTGACTGGCAAAGGGGTCCATGGAACAAATGAGGTTAAGAACCCCTGCTTTATAGCTTATTCCTTTTTTGAATAATATGATACATTTTAGCATGTTGTCCTGTTAAGATGAAATCAGTAAAAATATAAAATATGTCTTCGGGGATAAAATTTATCAGGCCATAATTTTCTATTTTGTAAAGGCATACTATTTTGATTTTCTTATGGGATGAAAGGTAGGTTTCAGGAGGGGAAACAGACATTTAATATTACTAAACAGTATTGTCTTGAAGGAAGATTTTTTGGTGCATAATGGAGTTAATAGCAAGTAGGTTTATGTCTCAGCAGTGCTGGTCTGTGACAAGGTAAGAAGCTTGCAAGGAAGTGTAGATCAAGGTACAGCTTCTTTCATCAAGTCTCACTAGGAAAAAAAGCAGTGTGCTTAGTGATGTCATTGATTAACATTATTATCTGCAACAAACAATTGACAGACCAGCATTGGTCTGGAGACCACACTTTGAGTAACATTAGAACTTATTTTTAAAATCTATGTATCCATCCATCGATACCCTTCCTCAGCTTGCATCACCAAGGATTTCAGAGGATTAGTCACATATATTTAGAAAGAACAATATAGACAGCTTTCAGTTACTTGTATCATCTGTTCTTCAAAGATAGCGGATGATCAAGCAGTCATTTGTCTTTGTGTTTCCGGACACAGTGTGTGCTTACACTAACTGCAGATATTTATGTTGGGTGTGGTGTTGCACTTGGTTTGTAATGCTAAATCCAAAGGGTGGGGATAGACTTAGGGTAGGGCGGTTCTCTCGGATCCAGGCCAAGCACCTTGCCTTCTCTGGCACCTTCCCTGGCCAACGACCAGGGGCTTGTTGTCAAAAGGCTTTCCTGAAGCTTGCCTGTGAAAACTCAGCTTGCCACTGTGTTAACACACTAGGACAAGCACTGCTGTGCATTTTGATCCCCAATCATTGAGAGCTGGTGTTAGGGCTAAGTTTCTTTCCTACTGATCAGGACACTAGGTTCCCACTTTAGAAATAACTTTTAAGAGGCTAAACCCCTTTGGGCACTGTAAATTCGTTGGGTTCTTTCAGAACTTGGTGTGCTTTGAAATGGGTTCCATTTTCCAATCTCTAAGCAAAGTTCTTCCCTAGGAAGAGTTATTACCACTTCACTGTAACCTTTTGAATTGCATTATTTCAAGTTCTTTGATGTCGCTCTTTCTTCTTTGAAGGTATGTCTATATATCTGAATTACTGGCTCATAAGATTCATGTGTATGAGAAGCATGCTAATTGGACTTTAACTCTGTTGAAGGTAAGATGTATTAACACTGTATGTTTGCAGAGTGATAATTAGATTCTAATTGATTTGCAAAATTAAAAGCAAAGAAAAAAGGATTGTTTGATTGGAGTGGGTGAGAACCAATTTTTCACTCCTTTATTAAGAGTCATCGGCATCGTTATGCATTTATTTGCTATTCACTTTGACTCCGCTACAGAGTGGGAAACAGCAGGGCACACATCTCATCCGTGGAAACTTGATTCTTTCTGTTCTAGTTTTAAGTTGGACATTGTGTTCCCAGGCTTTCCTCGCCTCCTCCCACCCTCCCTCCCTTCAATTTTTCCTCCATGTTTTTCCGCCAAGAAATAGTTTCAACTTGTATTGAATACTGGAGTGCTCGCCACAGTGCTCATGAAGCCGGAGCCATGCTGGCCGGCACTGCCTACAGGATGTCACTGCCCTCACCGCTCTGCCTTCATCTACAACAGCTCTCCCTCACGCTGCCCCTCCTGCCTCCGGCTGTTCCTGGAGCCCACCAAGTGGGGCTCTGCCTCAGAACAATATCCAGGATGCTCTGCTCCAAGTGGCCTTTGCCCCAGATTGGCTCTCTCCTGCATCTCCTGCTGGTTTTTCCTAAAAGGTCTCCTCAGTGAGGGCTTCTCTGGTTACTGTATCTCAGCTTGTAACTCCGCCCCTGCCGCCACCACCCCACGTATTTCCTATCTCCTTTGCTGTGTTATTTTTCTTTAGCATTTATTATTAACATACTCTATATTTTATTATTTTATCTTCTTTATTATCTGACTCCACGCTAGGCTTTGAACTCCACAAGGACAGATATCTCCCCATGGATTTCTGGAACAGTTCCCAATGCACAGCAGTTACCTGTTTAGTTAACAGGGTGGAGTTGGGCATACTTCAGGGGCTCACCGTCCACCCCCACCAATTCTGACCGCTCCGAAGCTTTGAGCAGAAAGGGACAAAATCACAAAGGAGAGAAAAGAGAACCAGAGCAAAGTGCAGCATTTTGAAAGCAGCTCCCGCCACCTGAAGACTAGTCATTTCTCTCCTGCTGTAAATACGTGCAGCTCAAAACATTGTCGCTCTCAATTGCGCAACTGTTGCTGTCTGAGGTACTGTCATGAGGCGCCTCACTCAGAGAAAAATTACCTTGAAGCAATACCCAATGTAACATCATGTTTGGCATTAAAAATCATTGGCAGGGCTAGTTTAGCATTAGCTGAAGTGAAACGGAATTTCACACACTCATACTGGCTGGGGGAATAAAAAACAAACTGTGACTATAACAATAGTTACTTCTGCAAAATTGAAAGTTAAAGAATTTTATAAGAAATACCCAATCTAATACATATTCAACCCATAATGCTAAGGGTGCTGCTTGAACCAAGGCAAGACTGAAGGCAAGGCTTATTTCAGGTCTGGCTTCTACTTTCGGCAACAGCCCATGCTGGTCTCTTATGGTAATGGCCCATAAGAGGTCATTGGGTTGGGTGTTCAATGAATGGGGCGCCAGATCTTGTGTCCTTCTGCTCCCACCCCTGACTCTGAGCAGCGTTTCGTCAGCCATAGAAATCACCAATAGGTGCTCTTACCCCTTCCAAAGATAACAGCAGAGTACTGAGACAAACATTTTGTTCACTGAAAGAAAAGGTTATCAGAATGGAGTGTCTGATACTGTGACAGAGTGGGGGGGAATAGGAGAGGTGGAGAGACCTGGGCATGATTTTGACCAGAGGATACTGCTCAGCCCCCTCCTTTGGCCAACCTTGCCTGTTTCCAGGGTGAAAAGGAGAGATGACTTTACATGAAGCTGAGAATGAGGCTCTGCCAGGATCCTGGAAGCTGCTCGTCCCTTCCGTGAATGTGTGGGAAGTGCTGGGCTGACTGGTGGCTGCAGCTGCCTGCCCGTGCTCTGGCCTGTGCAGTGACTCATGACCAGTTACTACAGGGTCTCTGGGTGCTGTACTCGGGGCTCCGTTTGAGGTACAGGGTAGATATTGTTTCTCCAGCTGACAGTTGGGGGTAACTAACTCGATGGAATGTCTTCCCAGTAGAAGGCAGCCAAGATGATGAAAGGTGGAATCAAGAATCATCGGTGTTATTTATGATCCTGGGACAAAGCCTCAGCAGCAATCCCTGCAGTCATCATGCACTTGCAACTTATATTTAGAAAAAAACAGCAGAGGAACAGGGAGTTTGATAGCATCAGGAAACTAAAGCACAAACTTTTCTTCAACTACAAGGCAAAAATTAGACCCTAGGTGATCATTTCTCCTCTGGCTACACAGCCTATGATTAGCTAGTAAAGAAGAGCCTACATTCCATTGATGTTCTCATTGGAAATGAATCTACATTTTCCTGGCTGTTTTCTGAATGCTTATAAAAATGTCATTTGCACATGGCATTTTAGAAGGAACTGTTTTATGCTGCACTTACAATTTTTTTTTCCGTTTCAGGTTTATGTACAGATGTTAGGGACAAAATGGTTTAACCAAACTTTTAACAGCCTCACTCAGCTTTGCTTGTCTTTCCCTTATCCTGTCTGTTGAAGGAATTGACAAAGTACTAGTGTAGGCGAAAGGGTAGAGGAATTCCTTCAGCTCTGTTGAACTGCTCAGTCCCTGGAACCTGCAGTGTTTGTGGTCAAGGGTAACAGCATTTTCCCCTGACATATTGCTCTATCATCTCAATTTTTGCTCACTTTCTCTCATTTTTTATCTTGGCAGTCCCTCGACTTTGACACACTTGTGGATAACATATCTGTGGATCCTGTGACAGGGGACCTTTGGGTTGGATGCCATCCCAATGGCATGAGAATCTTCTTCTATGACTCAGAGAATCCTCCTGCATCAGAGGTCAGTTTGAGAAATGAATCACACACACGCACATCAGTGACCTTATTTCCTGGCTAGTGTTTTTCAGTTGAAAAACATAACTCTCACTTACTTGTGCAAATAAGAGGGAAATGGATAGATGACCCACGTGATCAAAAATAAGAAGGAATTTGACTTTGGGAGGTATTTCAGAGTCCAGACAGGAAACGGATGATATGCTCAAATTGTTAATTTGGAGACAGTTTAATAAAAAGCTTATATAAAAAGGTGTGGGCAGAGAAGAGGGATATCAATAGCAGATAATGCAGTACAAAAGCAGCAAAGGGTATAGGGAATGTTACCAGAAACTGGAACAAGAAGAGAACTGTGAGTGGAGAGGGTCGCCTGACAGGAGCCTGGCCTTTGTGTAAGGGCTGTAGTCAGCCAGTGAGTGGAGACTCCAAAGAGAGGAACCCTGGAAAGTAAACACCTGGCTTGCCTCGCACCCTCCCTTCCACTGCTGCTGCTCCTCACTGGATGAACCTAACCAGAAGCCGGAGGCAAGGGAGCCCCTCAAAGGAGGCCTCCATGCATGTGCTTCAGAGCAGAGTGGAGAATGGGCCTGGAGGTGTCCAGTACTGAACCAGGCTCCATATTTTTATTTGAATAGTAAATTTCTCCAATTTGGGAATTCATAATAGTTTAAAAAACATAACAGGGCCACAACATTATGGTCTAATCATTCATTTACCTGTCTTCCTCTCAATGGCCCCTTCCTGTATGTCAGTTTCATCTCTCAAGTTAATGCAAAGGGCCAGTTCTAAAACACAACTGGCCATTCTTTCTAGACTTTCCCAGCAAAATGGGAAGGGAAAAAACTCGCTGGAAAAATTTGGCTTAAAAAATCCTTTTATTCCACCTTAGTTATAGTATCCAAAGACTCTTTATGTGTCCACATTCTTCATTACAAATAAGAATTTGAAACTCTCTTTGCCATAGGCATTCAAACATTTACTCTGATTTGTTTTCTATTTTGATTTTTCAGTATGTACAAATCATACTTGTTATTTACACCAAGTACATAATATCATTATCGACTTACTTGTCTACAGCTATGGATTTTTAAACCTTTAAGAGTTAGCTTTACCTCTGAAAAGACATTTTTCTTTTTAAAATCTGACTTTAGATAAAAAAACAACAATAAAAAAAATCCAACTGCATATTTCTACATTATGGGCCTTCATACCTTTTATCTCTAAGTTTACAGGACAATTATGGTTAATGGAAATTCTTTGTGCCTTTTGCTAGGTTTTAGCTATTAGGATTGCTGTATGTTATGTTTAATAGAATTGAAGGAATGTATGCTGTGGTGAGTTCACTGTTTAGAACTGAGCAGAATTCTAATGTTCTTGCTTGTTAGCTCATTTGGTGAACTTGAGTCATTTGCTATAGCATGAACTTGGTTTGCTGTTCTGGAAAAAATATTCCCTTTCTAATGATGGATCTTGTAAGGAATAGCAAAATGTAATAATCCATTATTTAATGCACTGCTCCACTGAAGAGTGATTCAGTTTTATCAAAAGAGGCTTACTGAAGCCAAGGTATACCATCAACTATTTCCCAGTAACTGCTGCATTTTAATGCCTTGGCAATTTCCTAAGACACCGGTCTTTGGTGCCAGCTATTTTAAAGAAATCACTTTAAATTTTTCCCACTGACCTTTGAATATCCAGGCTGTGATATTAATAGTCTGCAATATTTGGTGTTCTCATGATATAGATATCTTTCCTGGCATTTATACTAAAGGCTTAAGAGTAACAGAAAGTTAGAGTAGAAGGTAACTTAGAGATAATTTAATCTCATCCAACTTATTTTACAGGATGAGAAACAAATGGTAAGTGGACGATCCAAAACATGACCCAAAAGCATTGCCTCACAATGTAGGGTTCTTTATATTTGGTTGAATCATACAAAATTGCCAATTTTATAGGCAAAACGGTCTAACGTTGACAATTTCATACGGTCAGCCTAACAGATTACTAATGATATAATCAAATTTCTCAAACTAATGAAGGAAACTGAACTTATAAAATCTTAAACATTTAGAGTTGGGATCTTAAGTTGAGGGGAATGGATGGGTGTGTTGCAGAGATGTGTTCTTTTTGGGGCCATACTTTTTTCTTTTTTTTCTCCTTTGATTGCCAGCATTTAAAAACCAGAAGTCATGTGCTGAAATCCAAATTCCCAGCTTCTCTGGGGGTGGAGAAAACGGGCCTGAATTGCAGCATCCAAAAATTGGCTGATACTGTGTAGCAGCTCTCCCCATCCCCCGGCCATTCCGGTTTATCTTAGTTCCCACTGCTCGCTGACATCTCACACCCTGGCTGTGCCACTCAATTACATTTCCTGCTTGGCCCCAGTAGGAGTTTGTGCTTGCTACCTGTTAAAGATCATCTGATCTAAACATGCCATTTTACAAGTGAGGACACAGATATCTTAAAGATGTAGTGATTGTGGAACAAAGTGTGATTTATCCAAAAAAGTTTATTTTTTCATTAAAAAAAAATTTATGGAGAAATGACTTAAGTGACTTAAAAAAAATAGTAACCTAATCTATTTCTTTGGTAGGTGCTCCGAATCCAGAACATACTAACAGAAGAACCCAAAGTATCGCTGGTTTATGCAGATAATGGCACAGTGTTGCAGGGAAGTACAGTTGCCTCTGTGTACAAAGGAAAGCTGCTCATCGGCACTGTGTTCCACAAAGCTCTCTACTGCGAGCTCTAGCAGGCCCACACACACCTGTGTGTGCAAACCATCACTTTCAACTGCTAGCCACATTCTACGCGGCGGCGGTAATCTCATATGCAAAGAACATGGACCTTAAATTTAGACGTAATGAGGGAGGAAAGTGTTTAAATGGGAGCAGATGCGATATGTAAGGCTTTTTTGAGAGTACACTATCAAATTGGACTTTAAATACCTGAAAATTTCACTTACCAATAAAATTCCTTTTTAATAAAATGAATACAATTGTCATATCAATTATTGTTTCTTCAGTAATTTAACTGTGACCTAAAAGTACTTTCCCTAAAACATGTGAACGCACATGAACTTATTTCTCAAATCTGCCTCACGTGCTTTGTCCAAAAAATATAGAGTTAAGCAGGACGATCTCATGTGACTTCAGAACTCTAGTACTCACTCAGGGACACCAGCTCATTCGGTATACATCAATACTTCAGACATATCTCCTTAGCTAAGACATTACATAATGGCAAACTTACTGCATTTTCCTCTTCTAGGTGTGACTTTCTCTGTAAATATTAACCTAATTATCCCCAACTCTCCTTTTATTGTAGCTGACTCAATTCTCCTGCAGCAATGTGAATAGTAAAACCTTAAAATACTTGGGAGTCTTTCACACTTGAAAATTATAAGCCTAACTGTTATCTCAGTGTGGGAATTATGGTAGTTATACCTGAACACAAATTGTACACATTGGTTTTTTCACTTCAGTGATCGGATAAACAATGAAGTCCATAATTGACTCGGCTAAAGCTAAGTGCCCCCCAAAATATATTGTTGAGGTAGTGGTGATAGTGGTGTTTTCTCCCCCAAGTAACTTATTGCAGAGGCTGTGAAGGAAAAAAATGGAAATGTGAACAACCAAAAAATAGAAAAGTTCAACCACCTTTGGCTATCAACTGAAGAACACGAGAAGGAGGAAAGCACGACAACATTTTCTTATAAAAGCTGGTATAAAGCTTTTATTTCTTATAAAGCTAGGTTACCTAGCTTTGTTTGTTTGCTTGTTTTGAAGGTGGCCTCAATGTTGTGTGACTTCTTTGGGATGTTAAAGTAGTACTTGGAAACAAGGATTTTCTCAGGCAGTCACCATGATGATGATCTGGACTTTGGGGAAATATATTTTGGTGATAAATTGAAAACCACAAGCAGTTTAAGACCACTTACTTAAAGTAAGAAATGAAAACATTTTGTATGGATCAAAAATCACTCTCCTCACATCAGGATTAGAGTTTTATTTTCAGTTATTATTTTAGTGGAGCATATCATGTGCCCTATGAGTGTTCAATTATTTCAGTGGTGTCCACAACCCAGGGAGCTGGCTCTTCTGAAGTATTTTTTTTTAAAGACCATTAATGAATGAATGTGGTGCTCAGAAAAAAAAAAAAGCATGTTTTCTTTAAAAAGAATTGTTTCAGTAGTTGGTCTCTATAATATTAATAAAACAACCATCCTCTCTTCTTTCATCCTCAGTAGAATAAGCACATTTAGTCAAAAACAGAAAGCAATCCAGTTTGACGTGGCTTACATTCAAGATCATTAAAAAAAGTATACATGCTTCCCCTTGGTTGGGAATTTCATAAAACACTCCAAGGAAGAGGAAAACTGCTTACTCATTCATGCTTTGATGCCCAGATCTAAATTTCTGCATTCTAAAGGTTTAGCTGCAGATAAAGGATAGCTTATGTGTTTTGGGGGTGGGGAATGGGGGAGGGGGACTAAGCCTTGTTATAGACAAGTCTTCTGCATTTTTAACGTTTTAGAAATAAAATTGTTTAAAATAGCCCTGTACTTTCACATGGTCCTGACTCACTTTCTTAGCTTGCCCCACTGGTGAGGCCACCCCCTTAATGGATTTGTCAGACCTTTTCCTGGCTGAAAGGTATTGGAAACTTTGATGATAGACCAGAAACGGGACAGAAAGATAGGTGAGGGAGTTACTGGTGGAGGCTTTGCTCTTTTAATTTTATGCCCAGTTCCATAATTGTGCTTTCAAATGTAATTCTAACCGCCAATTTACACTTTGCCAGAGTTAAAACTTATTTTTAGTTTCATTTCCATGGAAAATGTGCACTTTGCTCTTGATTGATAGATATATTTTGACAGTTAATACAGGTTTACTCAGTCAAGGCTTGTTTTAGTTGAAGGTGAAAATGGAAGAAGAAAAAAATTACAATGACAGATATCAGTGTTTCCTTTTTTTTTTATTGCATTCGTTGTCTAACAACAATAATACTCATTGGCAAGAGATGTATTTACACAAACAAATTAAATTTAATCTTAGATATTTTCAGATTGGTCAGAAAACAAAAGACCACTGCAATATTTTGCTTTAAATGTCTCAGAAAACCAAAGAATAAGGAATGTCATTTGAAACGGAACGATCTAGAGAAGTACATATTAACCAGGCACAAGAGAACAATTCAGACATGGCACTATTGTCTCTTTCATGCAAATGATCAGACACCAAAATGTACAAATTAAGCTTCAGATAACATGCTGCTCTTACTTATTGGACTTAAAATTATCTTTAAACAACTCTGTTCCTTTAGTGATATATAAAGAAAGATGAAAATAAATCAACTTCAAACAGTGGGATGGAATTCATCCTTTTTTTTCCCCCAGCTGCCCAATTTAGTTAGTAATATGTAGCAGGTAAACTAGTGGTTTAGTTGCAACACTATTAAAAAATACAAAAGCAGTAGTTATGACATTACATAATATTAAGGAAAAAAATAGGCATATATATTTTAAGGATTTCACTAAGCACTAACTAAATTTGATGTTGTTGGGAGGTGTTATCTAGCTGGAGTGCCTCTTAATTCTCACATCTTAAGGTAATTTATTATTGGCCAATTTTTCTTTCATGAATGAATGATGACATCCTTAACAGAAAACCTGAGTGTATGAATAAAATAGCAGAAACAAACAGGTGTGTACACCTTCCAACAACATACTCATGCTCACATCCACTTGTGTTATTATCAGCATTGATCTAACCGTGCCACCATTGGACACAAGAAGTAAATAAATGGTCAGGTGATGCCAGCACTGCCATCAGAAAGCCAGTACTTTGTGATTTAGGCACCACAGCTCCCAAATATGCGTTTCAGTGTGAGCAAATGCACAAGAACACAAAGTGCAATTTTTAGCCAAGAAAACCACAGTCTGCAGTTGAAAATGCCCCAAGCTGCATAAACATTTCTGAGCTCCAACTCAGCAATGTGCAATCTTGACATCAAAGCATTAAACCAAACACTTCGGGAAAATTTATCTTTCTAAAATACCAAGTATCCAGTAGACCAATTTTACCAAAATATATAAACATGTAGAAGGATAAGAGCATTTAGTAGAAATACTTACATTTAAAAAATCTCTTAAAATCTCATGAGCCAGTCAATGTACACACAACACAAGTGGCAGTAAGGCCATGATTACAGCTCTGGGTCATAAATGACATTAACCTAAGGTCCATATACAGTATTTTCTGTTTTTCAAGTTCCATATACAGTCTTTCTTTTTTTTTACGCCATGTCATTTCTGTGTGTTGGTGTAAGATGGGAGATATATTCACACATATGGAGTTCTATACATCTACACGAGTGGCATGCACATTATTGAGAAGTTGTCTGTTGTTCTTATTTCTTAATTCTTGTTCATCCTTGAATCCCTAGCAGTTCTGGGGTTAGAGTAGGGTCACAGGTCACATGCTATGCTTGTTCCACATGCCCTGATACGTGAGCCTTCAAGTAACAAGCAGCCCCTCAACAAGCCCACATAGACACCTATGCATAGGCACACAAGTACACTCTGTCTACCGAGAGAGAAGACTCGGCTGCATTTTCCAGGGGGGTATCAATTCTGTAGGCTTTCTCTTTGTCCTCTAACTTCTCTGTTGGGTCTATTTCAAGTCGCTACTTCAAGTTATTCAAATGTATTTTGTCTGGTGTTATTCTGTCCCCAGTGTTTTGGACTAAAACTAAATATCCTGAGAATTTAAGTATCAAGACAGATGCAAACAAAATCTGCCTACATACCCAGGCTGATTTTCAGAAGTGAATCACTGAAGCACATCCAGGTTCCTCACAACATTGATTTCTTTTGAGTATTAACCTCACCCTTGACATGAAAATGAAAACAATACTAGTAGACTATATAGACATTTTATTTCTGAACCTTAGCTTAAGAATATTGTACAACTAGATCTTTGATTAAAGGTAAATTTGAAAAGATTTGATAAAAAGACTGGGCTTTCCTTTTCCATTTTACCTTTTCTTTCCAAAAGCACTATGGTCCTAGCATTAACTAGGTGACATGAACCCAGGTGCCCCTGTCCGCCAAAGTGAAAATGCCCCTGACCTGCAGCTCTGCTGGAATAATACCTTTAGTTATTAAATGGAATTTGGTATTTCTTAAACTGAGGTGGGAAAATACAACATTTTGAAAGTATAGACAATTCTTTTAAAACAGGTGGGAAAATTCGTTTCAGAATTTCTTGAACATTATTGTGGAAAATTGGGTTTCCTCTCTTGAAGCTTTGTCTACAGAACCTTTAACACTTATAGTTAGAATCTCCATATAAATGCAGATTTTCATTTACCTTTCCTTCATGAATTTTTAAGCCATGTTAGATCCTGTTGCACATTCAGCTTGAAAACCATTAAAAGCTGAAATACTAGCTCAAACAATATATGACCATTTGCTAGCCTGGGCCTGGGCTAATTTAAGATTTCAGGCTAGAGATAATTATAGGATCACAGGTGGCCGCATGGGGTTGTTTGCTTCCTCACTTGTCCTCTTGCCACTTGGTTTCCAACAACAATAATCACGGAACAGCCCTACAGATGTTCCCACTTCACTCAGCTGAAAGTTGAGTTAGGCATTAGCGCCTCTCGTTGTCGTAGTGCAATCATAGTGTGAGTTAATGCTTATGCGATATTGCAGAGGGGAATCAGTGTCAACCTCAGCTAAATAATGCTAGACATGGAAAAGTTTTATTGTCCTAAAACAAAAGGTGTATTTCATCACTGTGTTAAATAGGGCAAAATTAGGTTTCTGATTTAACTTAACACCCTGAGATAAATGTCTTCTGATTTAGGCAAAGAGGAATGAGAAAAGTATTACATAAACTGTGAGTTACTTTAAGGGAGAAGGTCTTAAACCAAGTACCCTGTATAAAACTAAACTCTCTTAATGGAAAACCCTGACCTGGATATTTAGCTCACACAATCTTCTCTGTTTCGATCACCACACGTCACCACTCCCAAACCAAGTATTACCTAACCCAGAAACACTTTTTAGCTGTTTTCAGTGTCTTACCAAGCTGTCTTTTAGGGAATATAGTTCATGGTAACCAGATATTCCTTTATTTGTTTTCTGACCATTCAAAAAACAAACAAACAAACAAACTGCAAAGTCTTTTAAGATTCATGAAACAATAAATCTGTGTTAAATTGCATGGACACTAAAAATGGCTAGCATTAAAGGAGTTGTACAAGACCCTGGAACCTCAATTAGGTGTCATGCATTAAAATCAATAAAAGAAATAACAGGAAAAGAAAATGCTCACAAGATCTGAGGTCCTTCACTTTTTTTTCATATCCTTCTATCAAGCAGTTTACATTTTAGCCTTTGTCAAACAATCAAATCAAATTATTTTTACAATTTCAGCAGTTTTATGTAGCAATGTTGAAATAACTCATTGAGACCTATAATTACTATAATTTAACTTTAAAAAATCAAGATACTTATAAACTAAATGATTTGAGGAATAAGAATTTGATTTATGTCAGCTGGACACTGATCTAAACATTGGAAATGTAAAAATAAAGTTATAATGCAGAACAACCCTTCTAAAACATTTAAGAAACCTCAATACAATAAATCATAAATTATGTGCAGAGACAGAGGCTTATAGACATTTCCAGTATATACATCCATTTTCAAATATTATCAAAGTGTAAACATAACTCAAGATAATCACCCAACTTCTTCCACTCTTGAAATGAATACAGTGAAATTTCCAGTGTGATTCAGGTCACCTTTTCCAAAGATAAGCAAAAATGGCAAAAATTTACAATAGCAAGCACTAATATTACCAGATCTTGACTAAGTTATTCTTTTGGTATTAGAAAAGGCTTGCTGAATTTTGTAGCTCATTAATAGTGGTTTCTTGTTTCTCCTGGTATTAATAAACAGCAAAGCACCAGACATCTCCAGATATTAATAGAGTACCCTTATGGCAGTTCATTGTAATACCCCAAATGAAGAGCTACAGAAAAACATACTTTGGGGCTTTGATCATTTTAGAATTCAATGTTACTTTACCTTAATGTTTCTGAAGATTGAATGAGTGATCTGTACCTCCTGATGAAAGGACTGAAATTTAACAGATACCCTGTACTCTGGCACTGAAAAGAAAACAGGCCTTGGGGAAAGGACAGGCTTGTAAATTTCTAGTTTAGACAATTCCAGAATTCAGATATTCAGATGAACAAAAAAAAAAATCACAATGTTTAAAATCTGAGAAGAGGCTATGTGGGTAAGAGCCTCTAAAATTATCAGTTATCTGTAATCACCAAGCTCTGTGCATATGACACATCCGGTAGAAGTATAGACAGTGCTGGGAACAGAGCAGAGGCCCTACAGAGTGAAGGAAGCCAGACACTTGCCCAAGAATTCCTACGGCCTCAAGCCTCTTGTAAATGTAAATGGATGACCTCCTTTTTAGAGCCAATGCAGCAAAGAGAACCAGTATATGAGCATAAAAAGCAAAAACCCATCATTTAAAATTTCTCAAGATGAGTTCATTTTTTCCTCCTTCTGTCCCAGTCCCCTGCATTTTAATAAGTTTGGTAAAATACTGAAATCCTTAATACTGGTTTTAGAATAAATATAACTTCCTCCATTGTCACACTGTATTTTATGTATTGCCTTAAAGAAACTTTAACTGAAAAGTGGAAACTTGACAGTACAGAAGATAATGGCTTAGAAAAACCATTCAAAACATCTCTAAATTGTAACTGACAGCTCTCCTTTAAAGGAACATTCTTTGTGCTCAGAAAAAATTGGTTCTCTGGTTGAATGCTACTCAAATCTAAATTTTCCCTAACTGGTTTTTCTATTTTTCTTAAAGGTAAAATTTGTTAAAACACTGAATCAACTTGGGAAATCTTGAGCAAAATACATATGACGAGTTCCTGGTTGTGCCATAGCCAGGCCATAATGTTCCCCAGGAGAGAAAACCTGAAAATGCTGGTTTCCTTAAAAATCAATTTCTTTTTCAGAATTTGTTGGTGTGTGTGTGTGTGTGTGTTGTGTCAGTACCGCTGAAATACTGAATATGCAGCAGTAGCAAAGTTCACAACAGAACCCTATACCCCATGGCTGGATTTATGTCCAATTTTCTCTTTGTTCAGCTATATCTGGAGGACACATTTTACCCAGGAATCCCAAGGTAATAGCCACATCCACATTTTTAAGGCTTTTGTTTCCTTCTGGGGTTGACAAACAATTATAATTCTTTTCTTTCTGATGCCTGGCAAGCAGAACGGTTTGCTTGCCTTTTCCCATGGTGGTTACATGGCAGGCATCACGCTTCTAGGGCAGAGTCATCTCACCATTCAGACACTGGAATGAGGAAGAACATTTCCTGCTCATTGGTGCAGATTCCACAGCCCTAGAAGTAAATACTGATCCCAGATCTCAGGGCAGAGTGATGTTTTCTGCCATGCAGGTCTGTGCAATTACCCAGTTTCCAAATCTCATCCTGAAAATTCTTGGTGCTCCGTTAACAACACAACACTGGGGTGTCATGTTCTTGTTGGGTAGGGTCATAACGGCTCTCCAAGTGATGCAACACACCCAACCCAAACCAAAATGTTGGCAAATAAGAGACGAGAGAAACACAGCTATTTTGCATTTCCCACAAAGAAGATCCCTGGTTTGTTAATTAATCAAAGGTGGTTTGGGATTATTTCAGAAGGTTAAAATTAAGAGCATACTCTATTATTGCAGAAAATGCAGTTATTCGGTACCCAGTTCTCAGTCTGCTTAGAGCAGATTCTTTACATCATCAGTTTCTTTTCCATCCTCCAGAGCAGGCAGGGCAAGAAGAATGAGGACTTCTCTTGCAGCCCCTCACTCCCTCCCCTCCCCCTGCACGACTGTTACTGTTCACCAGCACCCTCTAGAACATCTGAGGTCGTCTTTTCTGTCTTTTTGGATTTCCTTTGCATTTGCTCTTGCTCCTTTTTCCTCAGCTTTTCTCTTTGTTTTTCCATTTTTTCTTGAGCCTTGCGAGCCTTCTCTAGAGACACCTTCATTTCCTTGAGTTTTTTTTTGACAATTGCTCGGTCCTGGGATGATGTCATTCCAAGAGCCTAAGGAGGAAACACATATATACAAACCAAATGTAAAAAACCAATGACATGAGGAGGAGGTTGACATTACACTGTGTTCAAACTCAGAAACTAAATTAAGCTTAGATAGAAGAGGTAAAACTGACAAAGAGCTGATTACATTTGCTAAATGTCTACATGGCAGGGGGAAGGGGGGTTGCTTTATTTGCTCTTTTGTTCTTCCAAGTCCCTAGGACAGTAAACCTCATTAAATAAATGCTTTTCAATTTGGTAATTAATGGGCAAATGAATGCAAAAAGGGCACGATTTTGCTTCTCCAACATTTGGGCTATAGACATTTTCAGATAAAAGTATTGCTATGTTCATCAATATTTTCAAAGGGTACAAGTGGGCACCTGCTGTCACAGAAGTGCAGGGAAAACTGAAATGGCTTCCTTTCTGCCAATGCATTCATTGGCAATGAGAACCTAAAATGTCCTTGAGACCAGAATGTTCATGTCAGCATGACTAGCCATTCTCTCCCTGCAGGCAGACCTATAAAGGAAGCCTGATTACAATGAGGAGGTTGCTAGATGAGCTTGGAATTTAGAATAAGGGCAGTTGGTTACATACTTTAAATGTTTCATGACCTTAAGAATCAACAGCCAGATGCATCCATCTTCCAGACAGGACAGCCTTGTCAATGGGGCCTTCATATTCACAGGCTAGTGATTGATCTCTAACCTTTTCAAGTCTGTGAGGAGATACTCATCTGCCTGTCAGCCCAGCAGGGGTTGGAGTAGGAGGAGGCTAGCTCTAAGTTCCTTTTGCCGTTTCTTTTTACAGGGGTGGGTGCTACCTCACCCTCTAAGAGAGATGGACTAGATGAATAGAAATGAGAGTGCGATGGAGGGGATGGAAAGAAAGTTCTGGGGAGATTTCTGGAGTAGTGAACAGGGAAGAGTAGGGGTGGAAGAGAAATGAATAAAGAAGGGAGGATTCATGGACCTGGGTCTTAACTTTGACGTGACATAAAGGTCCACACTGGCCATTATTAAAACTCATACTACCTGTGAAGTAAGTGGAATTAATACATGGACCATGTGTTGCTAGGTGGAGTGAGTCCCTAGCTCTCCCAACCAGCATCCTACCAGCATTCCAAAACTTCATTTCCTACTCAGGAAAAATTCAACTTTCTGCTGATTGTTGATGAAAATGATCTTTCAAATATGCCAAATGCTCTTATTTAATGAAGATATTTTAAGTGCTAAGAGTAACACAATTATACCTGATAACCTAACACAAACATACAATTCTTTACCTTAAGTTTACTGCCATCCAACTGCAGGAGTTGCTCTCCAGTGACGTTTTGGGCACTGAATTCAGATACATACTGCTCCAGATTTAGGCTCATTAACCAGTGAGAAACCTGCTGCACACTCCATTCAAGAACGGCTCGATTCTGACACTGACTGTGTTTGGGAGACTGTCCATCATCAAGGATCTGAGATAGGAATGTTATGCAGTGATGTTAAAGGACCAGAATGCTATGGCTCAGCATGGCATATTTTGCTGTAAAAAGGAATTCCTTGCCTACTAGAGCCACACTTACTTTCAAGTCATGAAATAATAAGCTAATCGTTCTAGTTGTGCATATGTGTGTATGTATACATACATACACACACACATACATACATATACATACTTAAAAGAAATAAATTTGTTTTTAGGTATGTGGAAATAAAAAAAAATATTCCCCAAAATAAAACAGCATTATTAATGTAGGAAATGTAATATTGAGGATACACTCTGATGTTGCAGGCTTTTACATTAAAACACTTTGGAAAGATGATTAGATATAAACAAATATTTCATTAATCTCTACATGCAATGCAACACTCTATATTTGTCCTCTGATCAAATATTAGAGATATTTAAAATACATTTTAAAAATACTGAGTGTCTTCCACTTAGGAGAACATTAAGCCCTCAAGTATTCTTAGGGAGAATTTCACATCCATTATTTCATTTGAGTAGCAAAGCAAACCTGTGAGGAAAGTAGGGCAGGTAATATTCATAATGATTTTTAATAGAAGAGGAAACTGAGGCTCAGAAAGTCTATAAGATTTGTCCAAGATCACACAGCTACTAAGTAGTACGGCTTGTCATTTATTGTTTATATTCCAAATTCCAGGCTCTTTGCACTGAGAATATTGCTTTCATAGTGCAAAAGGGCAGTTTGGTTACTAGAACTGCTAAGCTGAGAGGAAATAAAGGCAATGTCAAGTCTTGGGGGAGAGACAGGAGTCACTTTTGTCACCCATGTAGGGACCACAGAAGAGGAGATGATGAAGGCAATGGAGATGAAACAGAATGGAATGTGTCAGGGTAATGGTGATGGGAGCCAAATCGAGGAACTTTGGAGATGGAATCTGAAGAACCCTTTGACTCAATAAAATATTTTAAACTAAGATCCAGATGAGGGCAGAGATCAAAACTATTTAACATAAGGAAAACTACTATCACAGAGAAAAGTTTCCTTGTATTGTTGGATTTTTATATTATCTGCAAAGAGAAAAAGGAAGGTTCAAGCAGCATCTCCTAAGTCCCCACACACAGCCCACTGATAGCTCACCTCGTCATCTATCATATCCAGGCTCTGAGTGAGGGAGCAACAAAGGAATCAAAGAGAAAAGCGTTATAGACACAGCAGGCACAGCATATCTAGAACGAAGTTTTTATAAAACTAAAATTGCACCAAGCCTGAAGAATATGGGCAGAAAAGTTTAAGAGGGAAAAAAAGTTTCCTAAAATAAAAATCATGTTATAAAGGATTAAATAAGAATATTTAGAGTGAAATTTTTTTTTGCTTACAGTGTTCCCCCCTCCCCCATACTATTTATTTTCTGTTTATCTCTTGGGGCACTAAATCAACCATAAATAACATTTTCTGCCTCTCCAATACACTTTTATCCCCTGATAATTCTTAGCAATGCATTTTTTTTTTTTTTTGACCCCAGCTTCTAAATAAGTGTCTCTCAACCTGTCTTCCTTCTGCTGGGAAAGTCACATACGCCCACCTGGTGGTCATCTCCCAGCCCTTGTCTACCCACCCTCCGTTTCTATTGTGTGAAGATGTTTCAGTCTGTTTTTGTTCCAAAGGCCTAAGCTTACCTTAAACCCAGAAACCAGGAACAAGGAGCCCCAGCTAATTATGGGGAAGAAACTCTCAGTGGCAGAGCCCCCTCCCCCTGGGGTGGATAATTAACACTCAAGCAGCATAGGGTGTCTCCTCTTTAGATGAAGTGGGGCATGTGGAGCTGCCAGATCAGAGCAGCTCCCTGGGAGACAGACCAGATGGGATCACTTCCCTGCTCCTTTGGGCCTCTGTGCTATATAAGTAATAAAGTGGACATTTGCTGAAAGTTTCTGTTGTGCCTGTACCTCTTTTCCTATGACGCACTAGGTAGCAACTTGCTTCACACCCTGTTCATGGGAACTGTGCCTTACTCCTGCAGTGATTCTCAACTGGGGGCGACACCCTATCCAGAGGGAATCTCAGAAGCCTGGGTAGGGGTGATGGGGGCGGGAAGTGAGGGAGAAAGGGAATGGATAATTTATAAACTCCCAAGTGATTTCTGAGCTGTTCTCCATCTTTGCTCCCAGTACTCCATTTCGCCACTACCATATCTCTGTTTAGACTCAGGCCATTTAAATCAGAGAAAGGTTGTGGAGGAGATGTGTGTGTGTGTATAGTAAAGGTGTTTCCTGGACAGCTTTAAAGAGGCTTGGAAACAAACACTTCACTTTCATGTTGAGAGAGAAAGGAAGAGAAATCATGAAGATTTCATTCTAAATATAAAACCATGTTCTTGATGATTTGTATGCAAAATCTATCCTAAAAATATTTTCCAAGTGATAGTTCATGAGTAAAATGTATAATCTGAGACAGTAGTTCTACCATAAATGCCATGAAAGTACCTCATCTGATGACAGTGCTAAGGACTGAGAAGGCCCAGGTGTTCTGGGTTCTGCTCCTAAGCCACTCAGGTCTGCCGAACTGGTACTGCTGGGACTGAAGTCATCGTTGAAGGTAAAATTCTGTAAAAATAAATAAAGCTTGGTGTTAAGTGAGTATAGTGAACAAACCAGTGATAAATGAGCTTGCGAGTTTGAAAAAGGTTCTTTTTAAACAATCTGATAAGAAATTCATGTTGGTTTGGTGGTGACCTTCAACCAAGCAGTGGTTGAGAATAATGCCTCTTTTGTGGCTGAAAGGGAATTCTGGGTGCTTTCCATCTAATAGGTGTTTTAGACATAATTCTTCAATCTCTCTTCAAGGGTATAGAATTCATTGTCCTCTGCAACTGCTCTGAGGAGTAATATTAATAAGCCTATATCCTTTGGCCCTAATCGTGATGAGTAACAGTGTAAGTAAAAATACAAGATGGTGTGGAGAGGCTGAGTTATTAGGAACAGATGGCACTCCATATTAGAAAGGTAGCTACAACACCCCCTGGGAAGGATCACTGGTTGTTCACAGTGATAAATACTGTGAGAAATGGCAGATCCTCTCCTGGATGTATCCTTCAAGATGATGAGTTCTGGGGGGAGGTCACAATCTGATAATACACCAGTAGTTACATGCTAAAATACAACTTTCTTACACTGGGAGAGGGGAATTTAAATAAAACTTCCCCAGAACTTCATTAAAAGTGTTCACTGAATATGAAAGCTAAATAAATTAACAATGACTAGGTAGCTGCATTTGGGAAAACATTTTAAATCAAATCTGGACTGTAAGATAATGGTAGAAGTATTCAAACAACATTTAGACGTCTCAGATCCAATACTGAAAATGTTTCAGAGCCAAAGTGGTACATTGCTGTCAAAACTTCTTTTGCGAAAATTCTAGAATGGCTGGCTTCCCAGGAACTCTAAGCACTTGACCAACACCATCTTGTTTCATATTCTACTTCCTTTGGAATTAGAACTTTAGTTTTCAGTTAGGTTCCCTCGTATTGGGTTTAATTGGTTATCAAGAATAAATACCATATCAGAGGCTGGGGAGTTCAGTACCAAACAAACTCCAAGGTTTGCTAAAACTTCAGAAAGGGAGTCTAAATCAGAGCACACTGCCTGAGGCCAGTAGAACATTTAAGCAGGGGATAAGGAGGGGCATTTAATACAGAACATAACCATTTGATGTCCATAGGGATATAACCCCAAACTCAAGTCAAAACCCTTTGAACTGCTGACCTCAAGAAAAGAAATTCAAGTAATATTTATCACATGTTTCTGTTTGAGAAAGAAAAGTGAGCACAGATAAAGAAGACCAAACAACATGTGAAAGTTAGGCACCATATGTGTTTCAATAAAAGGTTAGATAAGGTTTGCAGCGTCATGCTGGAAATAACCATCATGTGTTTGAAAACAAATAACATCCATGTGTACAACTCCTAATTCTGCTAGAGTTAAAGAACTTTGGTGATAGAATTAAAACAGTTGCTCAACATGGCAGTTTGATATTCAAAGAAGAAATAAGTAAGGGTGCTATGTCATCAGTGGATTGTTTTAAAGAGTTTCATTTAGACCAATTGAACACATACTCAGTCCCAAATTTATTTATTTTCCAGTAAATCTTGAAGAGCACAGTGAAATAGTTTTGTAATATAATTAAAAGTGGAATACTTGGTAAACAAATCTATCATACTGTTCATGATTCAAATGTATCTTTCCCAGCATGGCTTAACTGTCAAACAGAGATTAAATAGTAGTATGTGAAAAGACAGGCAAATCAAAGAGTAATGTACAATCTAGAATGGAACAGTATTAAAGAAGGTGATGGTTAAATGAGGCTTTCTTTTCTCCCACACAACAAATACCATGCACTGTTTATTGCAGTGTTATCACATTGGTTTCTTGGATCCAGAGTATACACATAAATTGAGAATGCCTTCCAAAGACTGAAGAGGAGGAGGGGTTTGGGTTTTTCTTGTTTGCTTTTTTAATCCATGTGTTTTCTACCTTGGACCCCTTTTTATTTGAAATTAGAGTCTCAGGAGAAGACTGAAGGGGACTTGTAGGTGAAGGTAGGTTCCTGAAGGAATGGGTTCCTTTTCTGCTTTCATTAAACCATGAGAAAGGCATGCAAGGTGAGAAGGTGGAAGCCTGAGCTGCAGAGGATGGCTTGGGTTTCTGGTTTTCCAACTTGCCTCTGAAGAGCCTGTTTCATGAAAAGAATGGGTGTGTTAGACAATGAAAGGACAGAAATGAGAAATTGTTCTACATAACAGATACAGTATAAATGTTTGTATTTTGTCTAGAACATCAATCATAATAGCTATCTTTTTGCATCTAAATGGATTCTAAAATAATGATCGACATTTTCATATTGCTATTGTCATGATGAATTTTTATTCAATCTGCCTAATCAGTGTATGTGGTTGCATTAAAATCAGGGAGGGTCATAGTCTTTTAGGAACTGATATTAGGTTAGGCAGCCCAGCATTCAACTGATGTGGGTGACATCTCAGTGCCTTGTCACTAGGGACATTAGCTCATGACCAACATTTTTTCCTGTCTTCCTATGAACTTATGTTCCCACGGGTCTGAGACTTTAGAAAATGATGCTCATAATGCTTTAAGCAAAAAGCATATTCTATTGGTTTTCATCATAATCTTAGTGCCTTTTCATAGGCAGAGCACCAGACCTGAAGTCCTAATATTCTAAGGTGCAGGGTTGATCACCTCCTGAGTACAGGATGCTGGCCTTTTTCTCAGCATCAATTTTCTCATCTATAAAATGTGGATTATTTCACGTATCTCATATGATGTTGTTAAGAATTAAATAAGATAATACCTCTGAAGTGCTTTGGAAATTGTCAGAACATAAAGACTTACGTTTATTGTTTAACATTGAATGTATTGAAAGGCATTTGAGGAATAATTTGAAAACAATTTTTTTCCCTTAATGCAGAAAATCCCATATTTGTATTTATCATTTAGTTGAGAGAAAAATAATTATCACAAGCCAATTAGGCTTGGGTACTAGTTTATGTGCATTTTAGAATGTGTCCAAATGTTATTGGAATGCCTGCTATTTGCTAACCATTCCTGTCATTATGACAAAGATTTCTTTTCAATTAAAAGTACCTGAACAGAACACCATTGCTAGATAACTTGTCCCATTGACTTAAATAGTGAATTTGAGCCTACGCACAGCTCATTTCAAATACAACATTTAGAAATAATACATATTTCAAATTTATATAATAAATGCTTGTATAGTATAATTCCTGCCCATTTCCAAAGATTATTGTGAGAATCAAATGGGACAATAAATAGAAAAGCATCTTGTAAACTGAAGAGTAGCAGAAAAAGCAAAAGGATTATAAGAATCATAACTAAAGAGAATGGAAAGTCAGTGAAGTTTTGGTGAATACTGAGATCAGTTGGTTGGGTAAGTAATATTTTTGGTCATTCTAAAGATTCCAGAAGATCTGATGATTTTAATAGTGTATTTCTCTTTTGAAGAAAAAAAGGGCTGCAAAGATTAGCAGAGAAAGACTAACATGAGATACATCAACCTTCCATTTCATCCTAAAGTCTAAACTTGCCAAAAAAGGTATTATCAGAAGATGGGGATTTAAGAAAGCATGTTAGCAGAAGCATACTTTCTGTAAGAAGCACTTTTAGTTCTTGGACCATGGTCTAGTGCACTGTTTTCCAAACAAGCCTAGGAAGAATCATTTGGGAGAGCTGATTTTCCAGCATCCAAACCTACTGAATTCGCACTTGGGGGAGGGGAAGGAAGTCCTTCACTTGGGATCCATATTTTAATATGCCTAAGCTGACTCTTTATGCTTTAGTATCTATATTAATTGATATTATCCTGAACACAAACGTGAAGCTTCTGGAGCAGAGCAGATTATTATTTACTTATATGAAATAATTGTGCTGGTTCCCCAAACCCCAATTTCCCCCTCCAGAGGGACTGAGAACCAGATGTCATCCTATACATGGTCTATGCTAGAGATGAGGGACCCCAAAAATATGAATCTGGATGGTTACACAAAAGAGAGACAGCAGGCCTCCCTCCTGAGAGAGGGAAGAGAAATCTTCTCTCTTTAATGTACACAAATTCACTTGGGGAAGGATTTTGGGTTTTCACCCAATGTCAACACACATCTTTAGGGGGTAGATAAAGGGAATGTCTCTATGGACCTGGGTCCCATCCCAGCCACCCCTTCCCTCATAAAATGTAAGCTCATAACTCTGGGGAGGTAAATCTCTCTGAAGTTCTTACTATCGCTTAAGATACAATTTAACTTTAATGCTTCTCTGTTAGCACAGGTCCCAAGTTCCAGTAAAATTTTCTCAGAAAGTCGTAACTATGCAGAAACATAAAAGCATTTTCTCTATAGTCCTATATTTTTTTGTGTTTCTTTTTTAAAAAATATATTTTTAATTTTTAAAAAGATACTTAGATTACACAAAATGTTACACAAAAAAATATAAGGGATTACCATATGTCCCACTCCCCATGCCTCCCACCCTTCCCCATATTAATAACTTCATTAGTGTGGTACATTCGTTGCAGTTGATGAACACATTTGGAGCACTGCCGCTAAGCATGGATTATAGTTTACATTGTAGTTTACATGCTTTCCTACTCCATTCTGTAGGTTATGGATATATAATGGCCTGTATCTGTCGTTGCAATGTCATTCATGACAATTCCAAGTCCTGGAAATGTCTCCATCTTACATCTCTTTTTCCCTCTCACTGCCTTGACTCTTATAACTGGTATGTTTGAGAAAAACTGGACCTGATGTTTCCCATGGTCCCTCTGTTATAAATTTCTCAATAATTAAAGTAACAAGGGACATTTTTTAAAAGATGTATTTATTTATTTCCTGCTTCCCCTCCCCCTCCCCCCACACTACTGTCTTTGCTGTCTGTATCCATTTGCTCTGTGATCTTCTGTATCTATTTCTCTTTTGGTCTTCTCTTTTCATTTTTTCTCCTCTAGGATTCACCAGGATTTGACCCTAGGGACTTCTGATGTGGAGAGCGGTTCCCTGTCAACTGTGCCACCTCAGATCCTGGTTTCTGCTGCACTTCACCTTGACTCTCTCCTTCATCTCTCTTTTGTTGTGTTATCATCTCGCTGCATGTGCTCACCCCATGGGCACTTGGCTCAACGAGTGGGCACTCAGCTTGCCATGTGGGTACCAGCTTGCCATGCAGGCATGCTTGCTCTTCTTCTTTTTTACCAGGAGGCCCCAGGGATTGAACCCAGGTCCTCTCATATGGTAGGTAGAAGCCCTATCACTTGAGTTGCATCCACATCCCTGAATTTTTAGAATTTTATCCATAATTTTAATAAAGTAGTGAAGTGCTAAAACACATGGATACTCTTAGAGTTTATAAGCAGGCCATAATTAGTGACATCATGGCAATATTACCGTACTCCCAAGAGAATGGCCTTTGTAACAATGCTTTTAAAACTACCACCACTACCTTTTTAAAAACTGGCAGGAGATAGGAATACTGCTTCCTAATTATTGTCATTCCTTATTTGAAAAGGACCTTGGTAGCCCCAAATCCTGGCTAGGCAACATTTGAAACAAAACCTGAAGATCACACCGACTTAAAACTCTTTCATAAAATTCTCACTGCCAAGAAAATATTCAAGACAATTATTCCATGGGGACTTGCATAGTCAGCATTGAGGACAGGTTCTGAGGCCACCATGGTGAGTGAGATCATGGGAAGTGGAGCCTCTGGTGAGAGCCAAAAGTTTTCTCTCTCCAACTTTACACACAAGGTAATGAACAGAATGATGGAATAAGTGAGTAGATGCAATGAAGGCCCACTTCTAAAGAGATAACCGTTGTCCATATAGCTGCAAACCACCAGGTCCTGGGGTATTTTGAAGAGTATTTTCCAGTTCTTCATGAAGCCTGACAGTGCCCCTGCTGAGGCTGTATCCTGGGCTGGCCTCATTTCCTTTTGTATCCTGACCCTAAAACTGCATGAACTCATGTAATCTCTGTGTGTTTCCAAGTATCCTTAAAGAAGAGTGATAAGCTTGTATCTTCTTGGATGTAAAGTTGAATTTTTTTTTTTAACGCAAATTCTCTATTAATTTAAAATTACAGACCTATCAACCTTCCAGAAAATCTTTCTAAAATAAATGTCAATTTCCTTCTGGATAAATTAGACCTACAAAAGTAGCAGGAAATTATTCTATTACTGACCATTCTTACATTCTGTTTTGTTTTTTGGAACTGTTAGAAATAACATAAAATTCATTCTTTCCTTCCTTCTCTTTCTTCCTTTCCTCCCTTTCTCCTTCTCCTCCTTTCTTTTCTTATTAACCTTTTTGACTCTAAAGCAGGTTATGGGCTAAGCTGCATTTGCTTTATATAGCATATAGACCTGTAGCAGTTTGATACAATTATGAATTAAAAAAAATAGATATTGGATTATGTTTGTAAACTGGTCTGCACCTGGGCATGATTAAATTATGATTAGGGCTTTGATTGGGCCATGTCGTAAGGGCGTTAAATCCCCGCCCCTTGGTGGGTGGGGACTCACAGATAAAAGGCATGGCAAAGGACAGAGTTGGAGCTTTTTTGTGCTGGAGTTTTAATGCTGGAGTCTTGAGCTGGAGCCTGGGAAGTAAGCACACAGAGGATCTTGGTTGTGAGGAAAGAGGAGCAAGCCCTGGGAAGAGAGGAACACTGAGCCCAGCGAGAAGCAAGCCCAGGAAAAGAACCCAGGAAACTGAACCCTGACACACATTGGCAGCCATCCTGCTCCAAGATGTGGCAAAAGACTGGTGAGCGATGTAACTTATGCTTTATGGCCTGGTAACTGTAAGCTTCTACTCCAAATAAATACCCTTTATAAAAACCAACCAATTTCTAGTATTTTGCATCAGCACCCCTTTGGATGATTAATGCAAGGCCCTTCATGATCCCCTTGAGAAGTCAAGATTGACAGAAATGAACTCCTAATTGATCTAAATAGGTATGTGTTTGGTACTTCTTTTGCCTTCTTTTTTGCTTGTACACTAGTGGCTTGATACAATTTTTGGAAAAAATAGAATCACAAAGTCACTACTATTACTCTGATATTTTATTGCTGGGAACTGGGGGAAATAATGGCTTCAAATTAACTCTTTGTAATCCAAAGTTTCATATTTTAGATAACCGATATCTGGCTATTTCAATGGTTTATAGTTGCCAGTGCTATAGAGCAACTAATTCATTTACATACATCTTGAAACCATTTTATCTTGGTGGGGGAAGGACACCCTATGGATGTTTTTTGTTGTTGCTTATTTGCTTTTATTTTGAGAACAAGGCATTGAAGTATTTATCAAAATATTAAGAATTTAGGAACAGCCAGAACAGAAAAAGTATGACAAGAATATAGAACCCAAGAAGGAAGTAGAGGAGGTTAATTGAAGAAAACTTAGCTGCAGTCAGAGAAAGGGAAGTAGAATTCAATTTACCCAAACCAGATGAAGTAGTGCTATTACATTCTAATGTCCACTAAGGAGACTTTAGGTTGTAAAGTCAGATCTATCTGAAGGAGACTTGGAAACCCCATTGTCTAACAGCTTTGAAAAATATGCATCCAACTTTGGCTCAGGGCCAACTGCCCTGGACATACCCTGCTCCCAGATCCTCAATTCTGGTCTAAATCTCTAATGAATAATCAATTTGGCCCATCTGAGCTGGTCACTATAAACTGTTCAACCTTAACTTACTTGAGATGGTAAAACTGTTCCCTTAATGGGTCTTCCCAACACAGGGAAGGTTTAAAATGAAATAGCTATCTCCTGAGAGCCTCCTTGTTGCTCAAACGTGGCCCCTCTCTAAGTCAAACTCAGCATATAAATTTATTACCTTCCCCACCAGCATGGGGCAAGACTCCTGGGGATGAGCCTTCCTGGCACTGAGGGATTACTACCAAGCACCAAATAGCAATGCAACTGAAAAAAGACCTTGCCCAAAAGGGAGAAAGGGTAAAGACAAATGAGTTTATATGGCTAAGAGACTTCAAGGTGAGTTGGGAGGTCATTCCAGAGGTTACCCTTAGGCATATCTCAGCAGGATCACATTGACTGCCAAAGTTAGTACTGCCTCAAATAGCAGGGCTCCTGAGGGCTCTGGAGACAGTGTAGGGAGGGCAGACAGTTTGGGAGTCTGAGTCCTACTTTGAAATTTATGCTCCCCAGTGTGACAGAGTTGGGCTCAGTTGTGGTTTCCCTACACATGGCTCTTCTGCCCCTTCTATTTGAACCTATAGTTAGTACTACAGTTGATAGGTATATGTCCAAGAGACTTAAAATCTTTGTGCTTTCCAAGTGCCAGTTGGGCCCTGAGTCTCAAAAGAGTTACAACACCTACTCTCCAATTCATTGGACTCATCCAGGACAACCAACAAGGAGATGATGATGGACAACAACCATCCCAAGGAACAGGGAGAGTCTGCAACTGCAAGCAAGATAGTCCCATCCATCTTCCCCATGGGATCTAAGCCTCCTCTCAATTAGAGGCAGATGGACATTACCATTCCAGAATCCTCAGGATTGGGGAATGAACAATAGACTAGAGTAGACGTACTCTTATTCTACTGTAGACTGATTGTGATTCTAGCAATTGGACAACTTCTATCATTGATGTGAGGCAGTGGTCACTGAAAGTTATGAGGGGAGGGAGAGGGAAAAATAGGTGTATTATGGGGATGTTTTCAGGACTTGGGAATTGTTCTGAATGACACTGCAGTGAGAGATACAGGCCATTATATATCTTGTCAACTTACAAAACTGTGTGGGAAAGAGTGTAAACTACAATGTTAACTATAATCTATGCTTAGTGGCAATGCTCCAAAATGTGTTCATCAATTTTAACAAATGTACCACACTAATGAAGGATATTGTTAATGTGGGAAAATATGGGAGGGGTAGGGAGTGGGGCATATGGAAATCCCCTATATTATTTATGTAACATTTATGTGATCCAAGTATCTTAAAAAAAAAAAGTAAAGTATATAAAAAAAATAAAAACATAGGAAAAAAAATACAACAGCTAGATGATCATATAAATCAAACCCACACTATGAAATCATAAATTTAAGTTTAGGAATAATGAATATATTGTTTAAGGTTTAAGAAAATTTATACTGTTAGAAATCTGAGAAAATGTTTAGAAGCTATGTTACCAGAGTTAAGTACTACACAGGTATTTGTCTGAGTTTTTGTTATCATTGCTTATGGCCACCCAGTTACTTGATAATATTTGCTTTGTAATATTTGCTTTAAATCTTTTCTAGGCTCAGTTTATTCTGACATTCTCTAATGTATTTTCCCTACTGGCCACATGCAACTGCATTTTTGTTTCTTTTTCTTTTTCTTCTTTAAAGAAAATCTTGGCTCCTCTCAGGAGCACCTCTCTGGGCCAGGTATAGGCAAGAGTGAGGTATTCTTCTATTCACGCATATATGGTCATTGATCATGCCCCTCAATTCTCCTGTAAGGGTGAATTTCCATCCCAGCTCAGATAACTGTTAAGCAGAGATCCTGCCTTAACTCAGCAGCAAGACATAGCTGTTCTCCAGGTACTTGTAATGGAATGTAATCTCAAACTCACTATTGAACCTTAATTTATGTAAAGCTTCTTGGAGAGAAATAACATCCATGGAGACTGCCTGAACTATAAATCTATATAGTCTACTCATTCTTCAAGATATTACAGAAAGTCATCCTTGGACAAGACTGTCCACAAAATATGTATGGAGACAATTTTGTTTTCCATCAGAATGGTGTTACATATTAATAATGATAATGATAGCAGTTTTTGTTAAGAACTTACAATGTGCTTAAATGTGATTATCTCAATCCTCCCCAAAACCTGATGAGGTAGGTATATGTCTCCATTTTACGGATGATGAAACTGAGGCACAGATTTGTCCCAGGGGACAAGTGACAGAAATAGGATTTGAACCAAGCAGTTTCACTCCACAGTCTGGCTCTCACTGGTGTTCACTGAGGGCCACTTGACATTCACTATGAAGATATTGTTGAAGATGTATTTTAAGTACCAACCTTACTTCCTTTTTGCTTTATCTTATTTTCTCCCTGTCCAATTTACTTTTTCAAAAAATTACTGTTGAATCATATATACTTCTGTATATAAACAAATTATTTTTGGAAAAAAGAGTAGAAAAAATAAAAGAACAAACAAATGAGTTAGAATCAAATGGTGATTTGCTTTTTGTTTTCGTAGTCACAAAGATCAATACTGTCCAATACAAATATAATGTGAACCACATATATAAATTTAAATTTTCTAGTAGCTACATTGAAGATTAAAAAGAGGTGAAATCAATTTTAATATATTTTATTCAACCTAAATAACTGAACTATAATTTCAACATGAAACCAATATTACACATTTTTTGAGACATATTCTTTTTTTTTCAGCCAAAGTCTTTGAAATTCAGCATGCATTTTTTCCTCAGCACATCTCAGTACAGACTAGCAACATATCAAGTGCTCAGTGGCTACACGTGACTAGAGGGTACCATACTGGATAGTGAACATACTTATCAATGGGAAGATAGAGACCATGTAGCCTTAGTTCAACCCTACTAATTTAGGAAACCAAGGAATTCAGAGACTTGCCTATGGCAAAGTCAGGACTAATACCTTGTACTCCTACTCAGAGTTCTTTCCACTATTCATGTATATATTTATGGTGAATAGTGACGTGCAAATTCACTTCCACAGAGGACTGTAAACTCCCTTCACTGTTTTTTCCCTTATACCACCATTCAGTGTCCTCTTCAGATAAACATATCTTTGCATAGGGCTTTCCATTCAGTGACTAAACCAGGAGCTTTTCCTATAGAGGTCCAAAGTGCATGCTCTGTTGACATTGGCGGCTACTTACTCTAAGAATTGGGATAATCTTTTATTTTACTATTTGGTGTGTAATTTTGGAGATGAACAAGCTCTGCCAACTAAATGTTTACTGCATTTGTTATCTGCTATCCTGCCTGTCCAAATCAGAATGTTAACTGAACACATATTTGTAAAAGAATTAAATCATACTTCTTCGTAGAATCTATTATTACTATGTTTAGTCTTGTCTATTTTCTCATTTGTATCTTGCTATGTCTCTTGCTCTCCCTGTGGAGCACAACAGTGTTAAACTGTACACTTTGAAGAAGAAAAAACTAAAACCAAGACCAAACTTAGCAAATGTCTTGCCTCTTCAAAGTCGTTCAGCCTCAGGCCAAAACTGACTTCATCAGATTTTAACAACCTAATAAGAATTGGATGAAAAGCCTAGAGATAAGATTACTAACTCAAACCTGAATCATACTCTTTCCATTTCTAGGAAAGCCTCCTGGGGTGAGGAGTTTATTCCCTGGTCTTCTCCACAATTGCAGCACGACTTTGTAGATGGTGCTTATCACCCACCTACCTTCCCAGTCCTTGTGAAACTAACTCAACTGCATTAAGCCCTGACTGGGCAGTAATTCTGTTCTTCCTGGAAAATGTTTTCCAATGTGCTAGGCCCATTATTAATCTAATAGGAGAAAAGAAGCTGCCATTAGATTTGATTAGTGTTAACCAATTACTCTGGTAGCTCAAAAATTATTTTAGAAAAATGTCTCTAACCTTCCCTTGTTTTCCTTCTACTATTTCAATTAATGAATTCCTTTCAGTCCTGCCAAAGTCTTACTATAATTACAAAAATAATTATAAAATTATGATTCTAATAGAAAACTAATTTACAGCAATTGTACATGGGAAATGTTGCATATTATGACTATATTTTAAAAATATAAAGCTGTCTAGGCAACTAGCTAGATAACTGGCTGCTGGCTCAAAAGTTGGTACTAGCTGTGGTAAAGCAGTATGCGGATGTTGGCCCACCCTTGACTACCCATGGCTTTGCTTATAGTAAAGTGAGAACTCACCAACAGAATCAGGATTTATTTGATTTTCACCTGGGATTTATAGGCGGAGGGGATAAACTCTGATTACTACATGTGAAATTCAGTCAAACCTTCTCCCACCTGTTGGATGATCTGTGGTTATTACCCTTTTAAGGCAACGCTTCTAAGGGAAGAGGTAGTAACTTCCTCTGAAGGCCAGCAACCAAAGAAGGGCAGTGACATTTCAGAAGTGTCCAAATTTCTCCCCCATTGTGTGCTTTTGCATCTCTCTTTTCTTTAAATGGTTTCATTATGTTCCCCGCCCCCACGCCTCCAGCATATTTGATAGTTTTGTAGTCTAAATTTTAAGGCACAAAGTAGACAGCTTTATATTTTTTAGCCCCAAACCACACACATTTAAAATGCCTTTGACTTGCAGGTGGCCTCTAATTTACTGTTATTTCTCCCGAGACTGCTGACCTCAATGTCAAAGAGTTTTCTCCTCTTCCTTCATTGTATAACAGACTAATACAAATAATTAATTTGGGAATTCTCTCTTCTTGTCCCTTAACCCATTCTCCTACAATCCCAGGGTAAAGATACAATTTCCTCATCAAGGGATATGCCAGAAAAGAGAAAAAGGAGAAAGAGAAACAGTAGGGGCAACCTATAAAACCTTTAAGTAGTCCACAAATAATTTTATCATCTTTTTTTCTTAACATTTTTATCTGTGTCTTCCTTAGTCTATGACAAAGAGATGAATCCCAAATTTCATACATAAATTTAATGGTCATTTAGGTGCATAAATAAGTGGAGGTGACATGCTGTGTTGGAAAGAGAGGTAGTAAGGAGGCAAAATTAATTGTCTGTTGCATAATCCTGGACAAATCAAATAAATTCTATGAAGGTTAAGTTTTTTGCCAATAAAGTAAGGTGCTATCATCTGCCCTCCTGATATTATTGTTAGGATCAAAGTAAGTGATAGATGTAAAAGTGCTTTGTAACTTGCAAATAATAATAAGAACAAATTTTCTGAGAGAAAATTTTCTTTATTATTATTTTTCAATATTTACTATGTGCCAGAAACCATTTTATATGAAAACTCATTTAATTCTCACAATAACATTATGTGGTAGACACTATTATTGTCCTCAATTTTACATGAGAACAAAGAGGCAGGGAGGGTTAAATAACTTGTACAAAATTTTAAAAAGCAGTAAATTGGTGAGCTATAATTCAAACTAAGCAGTCAGACTCCAGAGCATATGTTTTACTGTCTCCCTATACAAACAAATTTAAAAATTATGCAGTCTCAGAATAAAATTGAGAAAATTTGACAACATGCTCTACAAAGCTCACTACTCTATAAGAAAGTCTTTATTGTTTAGTAACCATCATCATAGTGCCTACGAAATAATTAAATGGCCAAGTCCAGCAAGAGACAGTGGTCATTCTTACACACACATGGAAAGGACAGTCTTGAAATCCACTGAGGTATTTATGTGCAAAATGACCCATTCAGATTTAACAAAAGGAGAAGGGACAAAGTGTTATTGGTGACCAGGCAAAAAATTCTGAAATATGTCTAAAGTATCACATAGATATTCTATATTTATGTAAATAAAACTGATAATGTGATCATATATCTGCAGTTAAGGACCAATGGATATGCTCAAGGACAGATTGTGGGCTCTAAGAAGAAGGAATTTTGTGCAAGTTTTCTTTCAACTCAAGGTATATCACTTCAGCTCAAAGATGCTGACCATAGATTTTGGTGAATATGGAAGGGGTCCAGAAAATTTAGGTATAAAAATAAATCTATGTTCTTAATCACCCATCCATACCTGCTACCTGGTGAAAACCTACTGGCTTCTTTTTCCTTTTCTTTCCATTTCTTTTCCTTGCTGGAATTTTTTCGCAAAGGTGCCCTATAATGACAGCATGCAGTCAGAAAGGGAAAGTTGAACTTCTATCTGTTAATTCGTCTTTTACAGAGGTCTTGCTTTTTACATCATGAAGTGCTTACCCCAGATCCACAAACTGCTGCTTAATTTTTCCTTCTTGCACCACCAATGTACTAGATGACCTTAGTGATTTGGGACTTTGGGCACCATCTAGGGTATACACATATGCGAAAAGACCAATTACTATTATGTTTTTAAAACCATGAACCAAAAATCAGTGTATCTCTGAATCTAATGGTTTGTGTAAGTTCCTAAGTGTAAAAGAAAATAATGGATGCCTTTTTATAAGATGCAGGAAACAAAGCTATGTTGAGGAATACTCAGTTAAGCCAGAAGAGGGCCTGTTGGACAGAGGCCTAATATTCATCACAAAGAGTTTTTGCAACAAACGTATTGGAATGAACAAGATAAGCAAGAATAAGCACTATTAAATCATCCCTTGCATTCAAAACAGTGGCCAAAATGGCTTTTTTTTCTGTTCCTTTTCTGGTCTAACTCTTTGCTTCGAATGCTTGGACTCTGTCTTCCAATGCCTTTCTTGCCCTTGGGTTTTAGTGCCTTCTGACAGGAACCCAGCCCACTTCCCCCATATCATCAAAGTCCAGTACAGAAAGTCACTCCTGAGCCTGAGAGACTGAGAGAGAAAATGAGAATAGAGGCTTTCCCTTCTGGTCTATCTTGTTAAGGGCATGTGGCCAGTCCTGGGATAGAAGAGGGTAGAACATGGGATAGACTTCTTAAGCAGGCGTTGAGCTACAAAACATTGGTGTCTAGTGAAAGGCCCCTCTCATAAGTGCGGTTGACAGCTTGGCTGGCCTCCCGTGGTGTAGACTAATCTTTGTCTCTGAGTTATGCTGGCACTCTAAAGAGTAGCAGCTGCTGGGGGATGGGGACACTTGAAAAGATGCCGAAAACTGATCAGAGGAGAGGCTTTGCAAACAGAGTTCAACATCAAGTGTTGAATTCCACTAGGGGTCTTATCATACCTTAGACAATGTGGATAACTCCTAAGGCTATACCTGAACAATTAAGCAAAGGATGCTGCTTGTTTTTTGTTTATTTGTTATAGCATATCTAATTACCCGAGATGATTAACAACATTAGTGTGTAAATTTAATATATATTTGTATGTGTACTTTGTATGTGAAACTCCTCCTCTCTAATAATCTGTTGGTGTCTCTCTGTCTGCCTCTATCTGTTCAAAATTTTAAAAAATTGCAGGAATTTTCTGGAAAACAAAATAGTCCTGCTAAAAAAGTGTTCAATTAACCTTGCAGGTTAATTTTACAAATGATTTTGTTTACTTCAGGTGAAAGTTCTAAACACACATATATACACATCCTTAAAAGACATGAAACAAACTGTTCTCCTCTAGGAGTCTAGGTTCAAAGCTCTAAAGAAACACAAGACACTGACGAATACTCCAAAAGCAACAGGCTTTTCATATTAGAAGTTAATGATGCTCAGATTGCAGTATCAATTCCTTGAAATGTACATAATGAAATGCAAGAGTCAGAAATATGACCATGTCAAAATCCACTTCAAGTCCCAAACATTTATTATGTATATTTACATCATTACTCTTTGGGTAACTGAATTAAATAGCCACAGATGTGACACATACACACACACAAAGATCCACAGACATGGCACAAATGCCTTCAAAGGTGATTTGGCTAAGAGTCATTTTTAAAAAGCAGAATTTTAAGTTTCTTAATAGAAGCTGAAGAAAAGCAAGTTTTGGATTCTTCCAGATCAATCCTAATGCAATTCTTAATGGCTAAGACTGTAAACAGTTAAAAGTCTGTCTAATTATTTTCTAAATTAGAGATAGCTGGGATATTTTTTAATTAGCAGTAAGAGGACCAGCTGAGATGATGCGCATGGAATCACTCTGTAACCTATTAGCATTACAGTTATTTGGAAATCTTGGGACTAAAAATCTGATTTTGCCAATCAAAGAGCCTGCTACTAGGAAATCTCACATCATTATCTCACATATTTACTAAAGTGTGTTACAAGGGACACTTAAATGAATGCTTCCCAAAGGCTTAAGAGACAAGATTAAGTAACAATTCATTTCCCCATTTTAAACCCATCAAATATATTTTTAATGCATGCCAGAACTTCTGAGCCACATAAAAACCAACATTGGATTGGTATGATTTCACAGCAAGATGAAATGTGACACTTTGGTTATCTATCTATTTTGGTAGGGCTATGTAAGATTTCTATTACGTTATTTGAAATCTCTCCAATACTACCTCTAAAAATAAGTAGAATTCTGGGCCCCCAGGTTGGGTGCCTCAGTTTTCAGTTGGACAACTTGCTTTTTATTTTTTAAAGGTAATTAATGATCTCCTGTTAGCTAAATTCTAAGGCCATTTCTTGGACTTCATTTTCCTTAATTTTACTGCAATAGACTCTTGACTACTTCCTTTATGATGGGGACTTCCAAATCAGTCTTCCACTTCCCCTGTTGAAAATGAATTAACCATTTTTCTCTCATAATGTTTCTGATTTCTTGTTTTCTGGTATTGGCGAGACCTATACTTTCAGTGGCTAGAAACCCTGAGACCGGTTTTGAAGCTTCCTCACTTTCTTCTCCCTATATCTAGCCATCACCTACTGCTTCCTCTTTAGAGGTTATCATCATACAATGTTGTTACTGCTCCCTAACTCATCTTCCTCACACCTACAGTCTTTTCCTTTTTATTCTTCTGCTCAAACAGCTTTTGTTTTCTTGGTATAGGTATCTAAGATATTTAAATTCTAGAGCTTTAGTCTTAATCTAACTGTTCAATTTTATGTTGAACCACTCTACTCTGCATAAACACAGTGCTTCAGCCAGGCTGGGATAGCCCATTCCTTCAAATGTATCTTTTGTTTGCCTATCTCAGTTAAGGCTGTTTCTTGCCTGATGTGCCCTCCTTATCTAGGTTATTTTTTTTCCCCTTCCATTCTTAAAAGGTTTTGATTTTTTTTAAAAAGATTTATTTATTTATTTTTCCCCCTTTCTCTCCTCCTGGCCTGTGTTTTTGCTATCTGTGTTGTCTTCCCATTTTCTCTCCTCTAGGACTCACCGGGATTCGATCCTGGAGACCTCTGATGGGGAGAGAGGTTCCCTGTCATTTGTGCCATCTTAGTTCCTGGTTTCTGATGCACTTCACCTTGACTCTCCCCTTGTCTCTCTTTTGATGCATCATCATCTTGCTGCATGACTCACTTGCACAGGCACTGGCTCACCACACGGGCACTTGTGTGGGCACTGGCTTGCCACGTGGGCATGCTTTCTCTTCTTTTTCACCAGGAGGCCCCAGAGATGAAACCAGGTCCTCCCATATGGTAGGCAGAAGCTTTATCACTTGACCCATACCGCTTCCCTTAAATGGTTATGTTGTCTTCCTTTGTCAATTTAATGACCTCAGCTGTATAACAACCTCTCCCTAATCTACGCAATGATATAATTTACTATATCAATACTTATAGAGGCTTAATGCAACACATTAATAAGAAATACATCCTGTAAAGCTCTCAAAAAGTCAGGATTTCTTGGCTCTACTTGCATGGATATTAATTCAATAAATATTTTTTTGAAGGCATGCTCTATGCCAGATAATTTGCTACAGCCAAACATAAATTTGGAGTAATAATCTCTAGCAATGGTGAGCAGAAAGCTGATAGTGATTAATATACTCTACTTAATTGTGTCTGAATAAAGCTCCATTGCTACGTTAAGTCTAGAGATCAAAACTTGAGTATTAGACTGTTTAAAGAGTAGACATGAGGAAAATATTTTCATATCTTCTATTGCCACTAACTTGTTTTATAAACCTCTAGAAATAATAATTTTTGCTTCCTCTAATTTTAACTGAAACACAGATGTTTATTTTTATCCAGTTATAATGGATCTCTTTCTATCTCAGTTTCCTCTGAGACCCTTCAAGTATGAGAACAAAATGATGGTTTGTGAATATAGTCTTGAGGCAATTTAGAAAAGTCCCAAGTCCAGTTAGAATAGGCAGATCATTAGCTTGAGGATTGTAATCAAATGCAGCTGTAACTTAATTATCTTTGTAGTTACTTCATAGACCAAAAGTAATGGTGTATTACTTAAAAAAAAATCTAGATAGGTGGAGAAAATGACTAAGACATTTTCAGAATTTATTCAGCAATGTTGAGTGGCAGGAAAGATACTTCTAGACCAGGGATTGGCAAACTTTTTATGTAAAGTGTCAGATAGAAAATATTTTAGGCTTGTGGGTCCTGTTGTCTCTGCTACAACTACTCAGCTCTGCCACTGAAGCATGAAAGTGGACAGTATGTACCTAAATAAGCATGGGCGTGTTTCATTAAGGCTTCATTTGCAAAAACAGGTTGGGGAGGGGGTGGGTTTGGCTTCTGGACCCCTGTTCTAGAAGACCTGCATTCTTATTAATTCAAAGAAGAAACTTAATGAGCATCTATCAAATGCTAAAACCTTGTTGGGGACCAGGAATACAAAGATTAATAAGATGAGTGAGAACACCCTGATTCATACTTGACAACTAGCTCACTTACTATCATACACATGGTGATAGATGCAGAAACAACTGTGTGAAAAGTTCTGTGGGATTGAAGAGAGAATTCACTCTGACTGGAAATAAGGTGGGCTTCATTAAAGGAGTTAAAGTTTAAGATGGACTTAGAAGAAGGATCAGAATTTTCCTGGAGTAGAGTGTTAGGTGACAGTGTGAACATGAAGTCCAGTTTGTACCTGTGAATGTGTTTTAATCCCATGCCATTTCCTTTATTGATGAACCAATGAGTCATAAGATCATATTCACAAACATAAGCAGAGGAAAATCAGGTTAACCCTATTTAACCTCTGCTGAGTCCAGGTCTGAATAGTGAATTAGTCTCATATAACAAGGAAATCAAGGATTCTATAGAATGTGACTCAGCAAATTGGCTTTTGAGAATGATAAAGCCATATCCCTCTTTATTATCTATGATATATCAGCCTCTGCAATGTTATATCAAACATGGGATTTCCCTAAAGTTCAAAGGCAACTGAGGTCCTTTTTTTGGGAACTGAGTATGGGAAGTCTTTGAGGGACATGAAGGAGTTGCAGTAATGGCACTGCTGTAGAGAAATAGAGCGATTCATCATATATTCAGTCTAATGAGAATATTCTGTACAAATATCCAGGTAACTTTAATTTTATGCTCTCTCAGCAACTTTCTGATTTATGATCTTACCAAACGAGAGAGAGAAGTGGTTATTATGTTGCTGTATCTTCCAAAGTAAATCAGGAAATTAATATTCTGGTTTAAAAATCGGTGTTTTCTGAGTTCAACCAGCATGATCAGGCTCTCTGGGCTTGATTAAATCTGGGTGACATGTTGAATTTCTGAAATTAGAAAATTGAGGACCAGCTTCTTGACCTCTCCCGGTACTATTTGGTAATCAGAATCTCTCTGAGAGTCAGTTGGTTGATGGGTCTCCCTCTTTGATATTTTTCAAGGTGAAACAGAATTTTTGTGTGGAAGGCAAGAAAGTATAAGACCTTCCCAGTTGTTGTTGGTCATAGCTATGGGATGTCAGAGAGGCAAGGCCTGTCAACAAACTCATTTTTAAAAAACAAAACAGAGAGAGGGATGGGAGAGAGAGAGAGGCAGGCAGACAGACTATAGACTCTAGTCTGCAAACTCCTTAAGAGTGGGATGGAAATCTTTTTTTATCATTGTATATTCAGCCTTTAGCACAATACCTGACATGGAGAAGGTACTCAATAATTATTTGTTTAATGAATACATTAATGAATTAATAATATCAAATAATATGGAAGGTATAGAAGACTCTTCGAGGCTAGACATTTTTATCAAGGGAAGGAAAGAATGTAAGGCTACAGTGACTACTTTGACCTGGTCACAGTTAGTTGCCATACTAGTAACTGACTATTCACAAAATCAGTACTTCATAAAAGTTCAATTAACTGTTTCTGCCTTGTTACTCAGAAGCATGATCTGCCAAGGAAAATTGAGAATGGGAAAGCACAAGTACTTGGTCTCTGGAGAAGGAACAACTCATCCCCTATCTCTTGGTCCTTCTTTCTAATCCTGGGAAAGTAAACCCAAGAGGAGGCAATCATAAACAAAGGATGCATGGGGGAGAGGACAGAATTCACCCATGTTACCACTAGAATTCATCATGTTACCACTTTTATTACTGTTAAAGAACTGCTAAGCACAATTCATATCCCATCTGAGCGGAACATCTGCTGACTTCAAAGAATCATATAAAAATTAGAAAAAAAAGGCAGAGAGAAATAAATCCAGATAAGACCAGTCTTTTCAGACATCTCTGGGTCAGAATTCATGTTTGAGTGAGCCACTTTCTGTCTGTAATTTTTTCCTGTTACTATAGCATGTCCGATAGACATAAATAGTGGACCACAAAGTATTAACCTATAGCTCCAAAGTATGTTTCAGCTGTTTTACCTTCTTATGGACCAATCAGGGTGTATAAAATATTTTTTGAATGGATTAATATAGACAGCTTGCCACAAGTCTATAGCAGTGCTATTATAAACCACAATTTCATTTAATTAGTGAAAGTTTTTGAAGGCTTTAATTCTTTTGAAGTCAGGCCAAAATCACAGTGTAACTCCCTGACCAAAACTTGACAACCACTTTTGATCAACTACCAAGCTTGACATATAGTCTCTTGTCTCCATTGGTATTTTGGACTCCCTAAACAATTTTTGCTTTGAAAAAACTTCTACAAGATCTGTACTTAGTCTGAGGAAGATAATTCAGCAACTGCAGGTTCAGGAATGGAAATCAAGAGGAATATATCAGGAATAAAACTATGATGCTTACCAAATATTACAAAATAGTTTAAACATCCACAGTGAACTGTATTTCTGAGTTCACAATGTATTTGTGTAAAATTAGAATTTTTTTTTTTAGGTACTGGAGCCAAGGATTGAACCTGGGACCTCATATGTGGGAAGCTGGCACTCAAACAATGGGCCACATTGGCTCCCAGAATTTCTGATATTGCAGAGATAAATGGCATATGGACATTCCAAACCTGTACTGATGCGTATTCATACCTGCAATGTATGAGTGTCTCACATCATAGTTGACACTGGTTATTGGAATTCTTTAAAAGTTTTGGCAATATGTTATGTATGTGGGTATTTCTGTGCATTTCAGATGTGAAAAGTAATATAACCAAATCTATTGTTTTACCTAAAGGAGTAGATCAGATGTGGTGGGAGAATGAACCTATTCTTTTCATATATCTGCATTCTTTGACTTGTTTAAACAAAATTTATTACTTCTGTGAATTGCAACATAAACTAAAAAGAAAAGAGTCTATTGACATTGCTCTGAAACCTCTGGTGTTGATTCTAGGAGCTTATTTTTAAATTTGAGTACCCTCTCTGCATAATTTGTTTCATAATTTTCTATCATCTTTGCAATATAAATTCTTATTGTGAAAATTTCTCCTAACTAAAAACCAATTAATGGGTTAAGACCTACACCATTTTGATCATCATATTCTTTTTTTTTTCTTTTTCCTATGTGACCATGTTAGTGTTTATTTAAAGTCTGGGTTGTTATTCTAAGAAATATCTAGAAGGCCCTCTGAAGAATTTTTGTCAACAGTATATGTGTGGAGAGTTGAAGAGTAAAACTACTAACAAGGTAGGAAACCTATAAAAAATGGGGATCATGTGGGGATGGTTTCTCTTATCCAATAACATAAAATGAAAGTTATGTTAATTATTATTTATGAGAATAATATTTATGAGAATGATTATGAGAAAAAGTCATTTCTATATTGTACAAATTGAGGTGTTAGTGCAGAAAGTCAAAGCAAGAGCAGAAACGACAAAAAAAGTCAACAATACCTTTTTCTTGTAATATTTTCTTGGTGGTAGACTGATGATGGCAAGGAGATTCTTCCATATTGTGATCGGATTTTGAAGAAGAGGAGAGTGAAGTGTCTCCCCAAATAGAGGAGAAAGGCACCCTTTCTGGGTGTAGTGGTCCTTCATGAAATTCAGCTATGTGGTCAGATGAGAAGGGTGCACTGCTAGCCACTGGGGTGAGGGGAGACGCACCAGAATCTGATTCTGGAGAAGAAGTTCTCAAACCCTTGGGCAGAAGTGATTTGGGAATATGCATGTGGTTATAGAAACTGTTTGAAGGCTGTTGGTATAAGAGATTATAAAGGAGATTATGCCACTGAGAATTGATTCCACATAATTCTCACTTTGAAATAAGACCCTTTTTAATGAAACCCCCTGAAAACCAATATTTGCTTGTTGGTTTAGAAATGAGAATGCATTTTTTTTTTTTCACAACAGTTCATCGTATTACTATTGCAGCTAACACAGATATCTAAATGTAGAAATAATTAATTGCACATTCACTATTTTTTACTAAGTGAAACCAACAACTAAACATAAAAAAAACACCATCATAAAATAATAATATGGATAATCCTCTTGGTTAGTTCATTGAATGAGCAAGAAAACGATTTAAACTACAATAATATATCAAGTTGAGTGGTTACAAATTCAGGAGACAAAGAAGTGAACTATTCCAGCTGTTTTCAAGTAGGGCATAGAGTTTGGTTGCAGAAAAAACATAGTTTTCAACAAGTGACACAGCTCAATTCTACAAGTCAGAAAATGGGTAAGGATGCTCACCTTTCGCTCTAGACTGTCCTCCCCATCTGTTGAACTGACACTGTCATAGAGTCTCGTCCTAGAGGGTCTGTGGCGTTTGTTCTTCACAGAGAGTTGGGCTCGAGTTTTCAATGCTTTTGAATCCAGACGCTCTGTCTCTGGGACTGCTTCATTCAAGTCTAAGAAAAGAATATGCAAAACAATCAGTGAGAGAAATCTTTGGAGAAGATTGACAAAGAAACTATAGACAGTTGATTACAAAAGTCAAGGTTGTCAATAACACCAGGCAAAAACAAAGTGACAACTGTGATAGCCTGTCCGAAGAAAATTTACAGTCTAAAGGAAGAAACCGACACTAAAATTTAACATGCTAAAATAAAATAGCATTAAACCTTCCTATGACATAATTATAAAAAGCACTGATTTGTATTCGTTTATTTATCTGTATGAATATTTGCGTGTCTGATGAGCAAAGATAGAAGGAGAAGTTGTATATCAAGGTTGTAAGATTTTAATGATCCAGGACAAAATCCTATAGAAGTGAGGTTGCAAGGTCAAGTAGAGGCAACAGAAGGTGACCATCACTTAATATAAATACTAGTCCATTTGTGTTAATTTTTTCTAAAGTAAAATTTACTAATATACTGTAAAGACTATACTATTTTGGTCTCTCTCTCTCTATGTGTATATATATATTTGTCAAACTAAATATGTTCTGAAAATGTAGCTTGTTCCTCTTTGAATCCTCCAGAAAGACCACCAAAGAATTTATTTCAACAGCAAATTTAAGACAGCTAAGGAAATAAAAATACTAAACAAGGTAACACTACCAAAACATAAGAACTGTGAAGCAATCACAAGTACTTCAATTATTAGCATTACAGATGGGGTATGATAAGCAATTTTTTTTTCTTTCATTAACTTCCTTACTTCTACGGGCCTGCCTGTCTCTTCTCTTTTTCTGGAAACTACCTTTCCCCACCTAAAACTACCCTGATTCTTCACAGGACACTGTTTAAGTTGTTAAATACAAGACTAAAAAAAAAAAGAAAAGAAAAAAGAAAAAGTAAAATGGTAAACAAAGAAAAACTAGTTAAGGCTAGTGCGAGAGAGCCCATTATAGTCCTCTGTAGTCTAGCTCTCACCATCTTCAACCCTGCTACCCTAAACCCTAGACTCTAAATGAGGACTCAAATGATGTCTGGAGAAAAGTGAATACCACAACTACCTTTTACATCAGTATATGTAATGATGCCTTAGAAATAAAGTAGTTTGTTTATCAATCTCATTTTATCTTTTTTAGGTTGGCAGTCATTAATGCAAATCATAAAGTTTAAGGAATTAATAATTTGGTGCTTCTAGATTTAAATTAAAAATAAAGCAAGGAATCTGTTGCAGAAAATTAATATATACTGGTCTTCATGGAAAAAAACAGTTTCCTACAATATCATTTTCTCAAGTAATTCTTTTGTATACTATTATTCTAAAGGTATGCTCTAAATATGTTACATTGTATAACCAAATAAGGAAGACTCTTTACTCTTTATGTTTTTCATTTCTTATCTATAAAATCTAGCCCTTGGCATATTATTCTATGGTTCCAAAAAAAAAGGTTTAAACATTTTTTTTCCCTCCAAGAGATACATCTATTGAATGTCAGTATTTGTAGATGATTTTAACTATTCACCTCTGTACTTGAAAAAAGAGCAAATATTCAGGAAAGTTAGACAATTGAAGTATATATAAAAGGTAACTAAATGTTTTCTTATGGAGAAAAAATAATCTCTTTGATCACTAAGTCCTTCCAATAAAAATTTAAATTTGAGCTGTCCATTAGGAGATCCTTAGTTGTGATAATTGGGAGAAAAATAACCTTATAAACTCTTGTTTACATATAAATGTTGGAAACATCACATAGATGAAGGTAATAATATTATTAGAACTACTGTAGTACATGCAAGTTTTACATTTTATCTATCTCATATTTGGATTGCACACTCTAGAATATAAAGCACCTGTCACATACCCCACCTCATTTTTCCCCTCATAACAGCCCTGTGACACAGACCAATCAAGTATGTTATTTCTCTCTTGAAGCTCAGAGAGCTTCAATAACAATTCGCCCTTTTCTACAAAATTGGTTGGTGAGCTGACTTGAGAATTCGTCTTTTGACTGCCAGACTACCACTTTCTCCACTCCAATTTTAGCTAGTGTTAAAAAAGTCACTACAACAATATTTTAATACCATAAGAGTTCAGTGTTTTAGGTTATAAAATCACATATGGATGTATGAAATTTACTTCAACAGGCTACATATGAAATTCCGTCATTAATTTTCCATGTGTGTGTTAGAGAAGATGGAAAGAAAACAAAGCATATTGAATACCATAGAACAAATTACTTCACAAAGATTACTTGTCTGGTGTTTTAACAACAGCTTTGGCTACTTGGTGACAAATAACCAAAGGAAGAAGCTTCTACCTCTTTTGTAAATGCAGTCCTCTTTGCAATTGAAGTGTGAATCTTGAGGACTCGGGGTATTAACCAGCACCCAGGATTGCAGTAGCTATCTTATCACTAGGTACTGAACAAATAGAAAGTAAGGGAGAATGAGAACTACTTATTAACGGTGAGTAGAGTGTAGATAATTTATTCTGCAACTCCTGGCTCCATCACAATTCAGTAATTTGCTGGGGGCTGGTGTCCAAGAACCACAAAAAGGCAATCTGTTATATTTGCTTTAATTTAATTTGATTTTGTGCAAATCCTCAAGTGCAGAGATGAAAATCCCACCTATTAAAGATGCAGATAGGGATTGTGGGAAGAAGGCAGAGTAGGAAACTCCAGAAATCAGTACCTCCACCAGACCAACTATTAAAAAGGCAGGAACTGTCTGAATCAATTTTTTGAACTTCAAAGTCCAGTAGAACACTATATAGTATCCAGGGAAGAGTGGAAGGAAGAGGCTAATAAATTACAGTAAATTTCTCTCTCCATGTGGCAGTTACTATTGCCCAGCCCCCACTCTCATGGCAGGCAACAGTGGGATATGGACCCTGGTGTAGCTTCCTGAATCCAAAAACAGATATAAAAGCCACTTCTCCAATATCTGGGGTAGGCATGGGGCAATCAACTGAGTGTAGCTTTTGATTAGCTACTTTGCATCCCTGAGATCCAGCTTGGAGGGTGGTCATTGTTCCAACCTACCCTGGACAAAAGAGGCAGAGACTTAAAGATGGTATGCTTTGCCAGACATGCAAAAGACAGTTGAAGGGCTGTATTTGCTGAGCAGGTCAAGACAGCACAGCTTTGGAAAGCTGTGGAAGAGGAAGAGGGGACTTTCTTGGCACCCCTCCGCCCGCCCCATCCTCAATCTAGGTGAGTATGGAGCTGGCTGGTACCCCCTTTGTGGGCCCCTGGCCTTGTTCTGGTTGGGAAAGACTGATGTGGGAAATTCCTCTTAGGAGGGCTCCTCCTCCCAGAAATTGGCTCAGCAGTTGAGTGCCCACTTCCCACATGGGAAGTCTCAGGTTCAGTTCCTGGTGCCTCCTAAAGAAAACAGACAGACAACAAGCAGACAACGAGCAAACAATGAGCAAAAACAAAATGAGCAAACAAGTAAAACAACAAGCAAATAGATGAGGGAGCCAACATGGCTCAGTGGTTGAGAGCTGGCCTCCTGCATACAAAATCCTGGGTTCAATCCCTGGTCCTGGTACCATGGGAGAAAAAAAAAAAGAAAAAAAAAAAGAAAAAAAAAAGAGCTGGGATATCTATACTGATTTCAGATAAAATAGACTTTAATTTCAAAAACGGTTATGAGGGACAAAGATAGTTATTACATACTGATAAAGGGATCAATTCAACAAGAAAATGTAACATTTATAAATATCTATACACCTAACAGCACAGCCCCAAAATATATGAAGCAAATACTGACAGTTTTGAAGGGAGAAAATGATGGTTATACATTAAAGTAGGAGACTTTAACACATCACTTTCAATAATGGCTAGAACATTTTGACAGGAGATCAGTAAGGAAATACAAACCTTTACTCTAAACCAGGTAGATCTCATTTCACATAACAACACAATATACATTCTTCTTGAATGCATATAGATTATTCTCCAGGATAGACCATATCTTAGGTTACAAAACAAGTCTCAATAAATTTAAAATACTGAAATCATAAAAAGTATATTCTCTGATCACAATAGAATGAAGCTAGAAATCAGTGAGAGGGGAGAAAGGTAAAAATCACAACATGTGAAATTAAACATATACTCTTAAACAACCAACGGGTTAAAGGAGATATCACAAAGGAAAGTAAGAAAAATCTTGAGGCAAATGAAAATGAAAAAAACAACATACCAAAATTTATGGAATGGAGTAAAGACAATGCCGAGAGAAAAATTCATAGCCCTAGATGCGTGCATTAAAAAAGGAGAGATTTCAAATCAGAGACCTAATCTGAAAATTGGAAGAACCAGAAAAAGAAGAGCTAACTAAATACATGTGAGAAGAAAAAAGGAAATAATAAAGATTAGAGAAGAATGAAATAGCGTGTATAATAAACAATAGAGATAATCACCAAACCAAAAGATGGTTCTTTGAAATGACCAATAAAACTGCCAGAGGTTTAGCTAGACTGATGAAGGAAAAAGAGAGGATACAAATTCCTAAAATAAGAAATGAAAAGGGGGAACATTATAATAAATGAAATAAATGGGACTGTAAGAGGACACTATAAATAACTATACAGCAATAACTGAAATAACCTAGATGAAATGAACACATTCCTAGAAACACACAAACTACCTACTCTGACTCAGTAGGAAACAGTAGATTCAACAAACCAGTAACTAGTAAAGAGACTGAACCAGTCATCAAAAAAATGTCCAATAAAGAAAAGCTCAGGACAAGATAGATTCACAGGGGAATTTTACTGAACATTCCAAGAAGAATTAACACAAATCCTGATCAAACGTTTCCAAAAATTTGAAGAGTAGGGGACACTCCCTAATTCATTCTCTCAGGCCAACATCACCCTTATACCAAAGCCAGAAAAAGATATTGAAAGAAAACAAAATTATAGACCAATATCTCTTATGAATATAGAAGAAAAATGAACAAAATACTAGCAAATTGAAGGCAACAGCACATTAAAATAATTATACACTATTATCAAGTGGGATTTATTCCAGCTACATAAGGGTGGTTCAACACAGGAAAACCAATAGATGTAATATACCATATCATCAGGATGAAGGGGAAAAATGCCTGATCATCGTAATGGACATGAAAAAAGCATTTGACAAAGTCCAGCACCCTTCCTGATAAAAACACTTAGAAAATTTAGGAATAGGAAGAAACTTCATCAACATGATAAAGGGCATATATGAAAAACCCACAGCTAACATCAGACTTAATGCTGAAGACAGCTTTTTGTCTAAGATCAGGAAAAAATCAAGGATGTTAACTGTCAACACTGTTTTTCAGCATTGTACTGGAAATTCTAGCAGAGCAATTAGGAAAGAAAAGAAGTAAAAGGCATAGAAATTGGAAAGGAAGAAGTAAAACTTTCCCTGTTTGCAGATGACATGATCCTATATAGAAAATCCTGAAAAATTCTCAACAAAGCTCAGAGAGCTAATAGATGAATTCAGCAAAGTGGCAGGATACAAGAACTCAACACCCCAAAGTCAATAATGCTTTTATACACTAGCAATGAACAATCAGAAGATGACATCAAGGAAAAATTCCATTTACAATAGTACTTAAAAGAATCAAATATCTAGGAATAAATCTAGCCAAGGATGTAAAATACTTGTACATAGAAAACTTCAAAACATTAATAAGATAAATCAAAGAAGACCTTGAATGTAAGGACATTCATGTAATGGATTAGAAGACTAAATACTATTAAAATGTCAAGTCTATCCAAAATGATTTAGCGAGTCAATGCAGTCCCAATAAAAATTCTAACAATCTTCTTTGCATTTGTGGAAATGCTAAATACCAAACCTTTAAAGAAGTATAAGTGAATTCAAATAGCTAAAGACATTTTAAGAAAGAACAAAGTTGGAGGATTCACATTTCTCAATCTTAAAAATTATTACAAAGCCACAGTAATCAATACACCATGGCACCAGCACAAGGACAATATAAATATACCAAAGGAACCAAACAGAGTTCAGAAATCAACCCTTATATTTATTGCCCACTTATTTTTTTTTAAAGGTTTTACTTTTTTAAGGTTTATTTATTTATTTATTTCTCTCCCCTCCCCCCACAATTTATTTATTTCTCTCCGCCCCACCCCCCTGGCCCTGGTTGTCTGTTCTCTGTGTCTATTTGCTGCGTCTTCTTCTTTGTCCACTTCTGTTGTTGTCAGCGGCATGGGAATCTGTTGCTTTTTGTTATGTCATCTTGTTGTGTCAGCTCTCCGTGTGGGTGGTGCCATTCTTAGGCAGGTTGCACTTTTCTTTCGTGCTGGGCAGCTCTCTGTATAGGGCACACTCCTTGTGCGTGGGGCTCCCCTATGCGGGGGACACCCCTGCGTGGCACGCATCAGCATTGTGCATGGGCCAGCTCCACACAAGTCAAGGAGGCCCGGGGTTTGAACCGTGGACCTCCCATGTAGTAGATGGATGTCCTAACCACTGGGACAAGTCCGCTTCCCCCACTGATTTTTGATAAGGGGGCAAAGACCAGTCAATTGGGAAAGAATAGTCTCTTCAACAAATGGTGCTAGGAAATTTGGATCCCCATTTGTGAAAGAATGAAGATGGGCCTCTATCTCACACCATATACAAAATGAACACAAAATGGATCAAAGACCTAAATGTAAGAACCAGAACTTCAAAACACCTATAGGAATAAGTATATAGGGAAGCACCTTCAATACATTGTGTTGGGCAATGGTTTCTTAGACTTCATACCCAAAGCACAACAACAAAAGAAAAAAATGAGACCTCACCAAAATTAAAAGTTTTTGTATATCAAGGACTTTATAATGAAAGTACAAAGACAACCTACACAAGGGCAGAAATTATTTGATAATCACATACTCAATAACTGCTTAATATTTATATATAAAAAGAAATCCTTCAACTCGACAACAAAAAAGCCAAATAATCCAAGTGAAAAATGGGTAAAAGACTGGAATAGCCATTTCTCCAAAGAAGACAGACAAATTGCAAAAAACCACAAACAAACAAAAAAACATGAAAAGATGCTCAATATCGTTTTCCATTAGGGAAATGCAAATCAAAACTACAATGAGATTTCATTTCATACCTAATAGAACAGCTACTATTTTTTTGGGAAGCAGATGTGGCTCAAGTGATAAGGCCTCTGCCTACTATATGGGGGGACCTGGATTTGATCCCTGGGGCCTCCTGGTGAAAAAGAAGAGAAAGTGTGCCTGGACAGTGAGCCAGTGCCCGTGTGATGAGCTGAGTGCCCATATGGGTGCCTGCACAGTGATCCTAGTGCCTTTGTGACAAGCTGAGTGCCCACGTGGGTGCCCATGTGGCACTGCCCGTGCCTGTGTGGGGAGCCAGTGCCTGCATGGTGAGACGAATGCCCATGAGAGTGCCTGCGTGGTGAGCTGAATGCCCGCGTGGTAAGCCAAGTGCCCATGTGAGTGCCTGCATGGTGAGCCAGTGCCTGTGTGGCAAGCTGAGTGCCTGTGCAAGTGAATCATGCAGCAAGATGATGATGCAACAAAAGAGAGACAAAGAGGAGAGTCAAGGTGAAGTGCAGCAGAGACCAGGAACTGAGGTGGAACAATTGACAGGGAACCTCTCTCCATGTCAGAGATCGCATCCTGGTGAATCCTAGAAGAGAAAGATGAGAAGACAAAAAGAGAAATAGATACAGAAGGTTGCCCAGCAAATGGACACAGACAGCAACAACAGCAGGGTAGGGGAGGGGAGGGGAAGGAAAAAAAAAAAAAAGAATAGCTACTATTTTAAAAAAACAGAAAATGACAAGAGTTTGAGCAGATGTGGAGAAATGGAAACAATTATTCATTGCTGGTGGAAATGTAAAATGGTGTAGACACTTTTTTTTTTTCCTAATCAAGAAAACATTAACATTGGTTTGCTGGACTATATAGGCCAATCTTTATCACACTGCATCATGGGGAAAAGCTCTTTTGTTAGCAGGAGGAACTGCAACCTCACAAATAGAAAAACAAGATTCAGATTTTTTCCTCCCCCACCTCCACCTCCCCCCCTCCCTTATTTGGTCTAAAGGGATTGGTGAAAGTAGCTAGCCATCTTTGTGTATCACGTGTACAAGAGTTAAGTGTCTTGTAGGTGGACAGCTAACTGCCTTGCTGCACCATGAAGACTAAAGTTTATTTGCATTCTTCTTTGTTGTATATTGTTTGACATGGTCCATGGTCATTGTTGAAGGAAGGGAAGGGCGTGGGATGGAGTGAGGGGAGAAGGAACAGTAGTTGCTCAAAATTAATCTCTCTCCCCAAAGACATAACAGTTTCCTTGACACAGTCAGAGCATGGTTCACATGCAATACATCATGTGCACTTAACAGTTTTTCAGAGTCTGAAAGCAAATATCCCAATGCCATTTTACATTAGCAATTCATAGAACCAGTAATTCATAGTCTATCCTGAGATAATTTTTTTTAACAAGTACAGAACCAGCAAAATGGAATAGATCTGAGAACTTTCTCTTCGATAGCACTTATATCAGAAGGAGCTGGAAGGAACACTGTCCACTGTCCATGAAATTCACCATGAGTAACATCCTCCTTAGGAGTATCATTCGGAGGAGATGTGAGTAGATAGGAGGAAAATTCATATCTTGGAAGACTTATGCTTCTGGGTAACTAGAAGTGGGATCTGTTGACCATTATATCTTTTACCACCATGCTATGTTAAGAATCAGAATATTAAAACTCAAACAGACCTTAGGGATTCTAGTCCAACATCATTTCTCAGATAAGAAAACTGATGTTCACACAAAGGTTACTGACTTGCACACTAACTTGTATCCACAATTAATCTGCAGAAGAGCCTGGATAGAGTTGTTTTTAGAAACCTATGCTTTTTCTAGAAGGTCACTCTCAAGACAAAGTAAACTTACGAAGCCTTCTTCAAATCCTCTTTTTAGTCTTACTTTATGTTCCAAACAAAAATACATGTCAATTGCTTACTTTGTAAATTCCCAGAAAAATAGAGCATCAGAAATAAAAAACTAACAAAAAGGATTTTATTTGGCATTATGTTTATCCAAAGAATAAAATTCTTAAGTTAAAATTTAGCTGTCAGTTTTGTGGATGGCAATGTGGTAGGATAAACTAACTGGCTCAACATTTCTGAGTTACATGCTGCTAAAATTAGAGGCTTAGAAATGGTCATGTTTTCTCACTATCGTTCAATTCCTTACAAAGATTTTTAATCAATAGCATGACACCGCTCTTTAAATTCAAGACCCCAGGTTCATCTGCTACCCTTTTGTCCAGGTTATCCTGTTCCATTGTCTACGAGGATAAAAGGAAAATTTCCTTTTCCTTTTCTGCTTTCTTCTCTATTCTTTCTTTCAGACCTTCTTGTATTTAAAATAGCTGATCTCTAACAAATATAGAGCTAGAAATACAAAAGAAGAGCAGATTCAAGTGGATTAACAAATATAGACAGACAAATACAGAAAGGATATGAAGTAGCTAATGACATGGTCGTTTTGAGTGGGTGAGATTCAGTCTCACTATACCTACATTTTAAGACTAGTTTTAATATTGCTTTATATTGGATTCTATAAAAGAACTTAATGCCTTTGATTACAAATTTAGCAGCTGTTACGAAAAATGCTCTGTGAAATTAGGATGTTATATATCCTATTACATAGAGGCTGATTCCCTACAGAAATGCTGTGAGTCATTCAGCCTTTTCACTAGATTGACGTTACTTTGACGCAAATGGAATGCTGCCTACGGAACAGATAAAGACGGCAAGGGATCTAGGGAAATGGAACAGCATAACAATGGGGTCTTTTTGGCATTTTTACGTGCATTATTCTTCCCAAATCCGTGGAACATGAAACAGTCAAAACTCATATGATCAAACTGCTTCGCTCATGTTGTTATCCCTTGAAGTGCTGAGTATAATGAGGCACTTAGTGGCATTTTTAAACTTGAACTGTATCTGCATATCATTCACAGTCACTGAAATTTCATAAAAGATAGGTCCACTGGGATTTGTCTTGATAAATATTGCATTCAGAAGGTACAGTTATGGATTGCAGAGAGGCAGTATAAAATAGTTACCCAGAGAGTAGATCAGAAGTTAGTTTTCCTTGAACAGAATTCCAGAACAAGTGGCTCTGCCACTAAATTGGGCAATCTATTAATACCTAATCTCTCTCACAGCCCTCAACCACTATGCAGCCATGATAATAACATAGTATAATAATAAATGCATTGTTATGAGGATTAAATGCATTAATAGTTATAAAAGTGCTTAGAAGAGTGACTGACATGTAAAAACACTAATAAATGTTTATATTTACTGACATGGTAAGGCCAATAAGACATTATTAGGTGACTATGGCAAGCTGCAGAAAATGTTCATTTATTTTAAATATTTAAAAATCAGTAACATAAAACATATTTTCTAATTGTAAATATATGCATATAATGGCATAGAAAAAAATTACTTCCTACTGATAATGGTGGTTAAATGCAGAGGAGGTATTAGATTTAGGCTTGCTGGCCAAAGGGTACTTTAATTTGCATGTTTAGAAATTTTTGTATTTTGTATGATGTATTTTTTATTTACGTATTTACCTGTGTATTTAAAATGAATAACAAAAGAAAAAACACATATTCAGTGCGTTTTCTTTTAGAGATCTCTTAATTCTATTCTGTATTGTTTTGGACTCAATATTCCCAGACGTTGATCTTAGTCCAGGGAACTTTGTCAAAATCTCTGTGTGAATGTCAGTCCTCCCAATGTGAGAAGCCTGCTCTTTCATTACATCCACAGTAACAGCTTGCCTGCCTTGCCACTTTACTATCTGTCAGATAATTTGGCCTAAATAAGGCCCTATGGTTTAGTTTCCAGGTACTAATTAGTTTTAGTCTTGTATGGGAAGTTGTATTCAATCCCATATGTTAATCTGAGACCAAGTTACCCATCTTCAGCTCATCTTCTGATAGCATTTTGGTGGGAACCCATCCATGGGGGCGACACTCACTACTATTAATAAATGGTTTCTTTACAGCCATCTAAAAGCTGATTCATTTTGTACCCTAAGTACTATTTATAAAATTTTCAGGAAGCTGATTTCTTACTGTTTCAGAATAAGTAGAAGATTATACATCTATACATCTCATTTGCTAAACTTTGAAAGAACAATAAGGAATTCCTTTTTATCTCTTTATCAATAAATGCAATCTCAAAACTAACTGTATGGCCTTTGAAACATAATTTGGTCATTTGTTTTAAGGTAGTCCTTCTCCAGTGCAGTCTGACATCTAACTTGGGTCCTCTTCAGCTTTTGGTCAGCCTACACTCCTGTTCTTAGTTGGCAGAGAGATCCAAAATCTGCTGCCAATGTCACAAGAAACAACTCCTCAGCAATACCACTAAAGTGCTCAGAGAGATAGTGACTGCAAGTCAGGAAAAAAACTATGTGAGCTATCCTAATTACCATCAACTATTACTTGAAATAGTTGAACAAGTTGTATGATTCTCAGAATATGAGAGAATGCAGAATTTAGATTTAGACAGAGAAAGACATTTATTTAAATAGCTCAGAATTCTTTCAGTGTCAGATGTTTTTAGAATCTGATAAAAAAAATAACTTTATAACCTAAAAAGCTGAAGAAATGTAAAATCTAATCACATGAGCAAACTGGGAAATAAAAACTTCTGTGAACAGAACTAAAGGGTCATGTCCTAATTGTATCTAGGGAGATGGTAAACGTGGACGTGCTCTACTTGAGGTTATAGTATCTTTGACATGGCAACAAGAAACAAACTTCCATGTTTTCAGTCAGGATTGCCTATAAGAATCTAGTCAGCTTCTCAGTCAAATATGGATTTTAGCAACACCAAGCACACTAAATAGGAATCCCCCAGCCCCAATTATATATTGTGGTATAATAGCTTCCTTGGTTACTATAGGAAGAACTCAGATCTTATGTCTTTAATAGAAAGCAATCTCAGTTGTCTGAGATGATAAATGTTGACTTCCTTACTAGGAAAAGCATTTGTGAATGCTGGACAGATTTAGCTACATACAGCCAAATTTAGAAAATTTAAGAAAATATGTGCTTTACCAAATTGGTAAGTATTTAATAGATGTATAAGACTTTCTGAAGTACTTGGGAAAACTATCAGTCAGCCAAATGTAGTAATTGAAAAGGAAAGTGAATATAACAAATGTATAAATTGCAACTTTAAATGTTTGTAGGTGTTAGTTAAGTTTGTAAATAGGAAAGAAATGGTATTCAAAGGTCCCTTAGGAGTGATTTGCCAACTAAATCAAGTAATTCAAAAGGTTTTTGATAATGTAGTGTGAATAAATAAAATATTAATTTTATAGCTAAAATAAATCTGAGTAAATCTTGGTGCTCAAAATCCATCAGCATCATAAAAAGACGCACAACCAACAGTTAGCAGCATATCTGTATCATTTCTAATATTTTAGTATCCTTGTAAGGGTGGAACATATTTCCTATAGATCTCAGACATAATTACTGTACAATATTGAAGCAGAACAAATTAATCTGTGTCTACCTAAAGGAATTCAGTCATAACTTGATATTATTGTCTTAAATTAAAAGAAAAAACTCTAAGGAACTCATTGCTATAATTACTGAAATGGTATAATAGTCACATTGTTCAGAAACATACACCCAGGAGAATTTTCTGGTCCTAATTTCAGAGGTAATTGTTCATCTTTTCAGTTTTAATTTTTACAGATGTTAAGATCACTGTGAACAATTGTGTTTCCCTCTTGGCTGTGACCCACCATGAAAAAAACCTGTAGAAGTCTACGCCATGCTCTTCATATACCACACTCCATGCACCATCTCTTCCTTCCTACTTTGCTGTCCTTCCTACTTCCATCCTGATTACCAAACTTAACCTTTTAGTCCATTTTACCTTAGAATAAATGTGATATCTTCTAACCTATATAATTAGAATTCCATGGTGAAACAGACCACATTTCTAAAATGTAAAACTTACTTTGGAAAATAGCTGTCTTTGAAGTTTTCTTGGAAAGGAGCTAGATCCCACATTTAGGTTAAAATTATCTTTACTTCTAGGAGATCATAATCTCTTTAACGTTCTATTGCAAGTAAATTATAATTCAAAAGCCAAAATAACTGTAAAGTAGCCAATTTTTCCTAAATGAACAGAAAAGCTCATTCTGACAAAATTAATTTGTGCTTCAATATGACTTTAGGTATCTACTAGTACTAACATATACCTCGGTAAGATTGAAGGGTATAGTGACTTCTCAGAATTTATGAAGATGCAATGAAAAATATGAAGCAAGAGGAGCTGTCACTTTGCAACTGAATACCTCCTTTAAAAAAGTGTCTCAGTGATTTGGTGACAAAAAGTCTCAATGGCTTACATGGAGACAGACGCAAAACACACAGAAAGTTAGATAATTTAGGTGCTTTGTAAGAGGACATACCTTAATGATATGCCAGGAAATAATCAATAGATACTGATTTCTCATTAATTTAACTTATTTATTAACCATTTTTCATAGTGATTTAGCAGGAAAGTTCACTCTTTAATTAGTACAATTAATAATATTTCATAGGATAAATTATTTATTGGGGATTAAAAAGAAATGAAAATTGTGTAGGAAAAATGAAAATTGTGAAAGTTTACCAAGAAAATATATCTATAGGCATAAAAAGTTTGAAACTACTCCAGAATTCCTCCCCGCCCCCCCAATTTAGAACTAAACAATGTGACAGCATGGAATAATTATCTCATTGCTTTGTATCTAATGCTGTTGCATGAGGCACTTCTGATAATGTACTGTAAGCATTCACTTCACTTTTAATGACTTTCCATTTAATGAATGTTGGCTTTAATCATGCCTTTAACCTTATTTTAAAATTCTGGGCTCCAATGCCAAAAGTGAATGTTTAATATACTCTTGGACTCTCTCAGCAAATAAATTAGTTGTAGTAGTAGGGGTCAGTTTGGCCCCATATGACTGGAATTTGAAAAGAGCCAGTAACATTGAGGGCTCAACAGAAAGGACAAAGAACATGGTTACAGTGACAGCAGAAAATTATTTTTGGAGGCATTCAATAACCTAGGGAACCCCCTTAATGATGTGAATATCTGACTGGTGTTGGCCTTCTTTTTCCTTACTAAATCTTAAATTAATATTTTAATCCTTTATGTTTTTTTTCACTCTTACCTTTCAATATTTTTATTTAAAAATACCTATCTTATTCTAACAAATGTACCACCAATGCAAGGTGTTAATAATAGGGTGGTGTATCAGAATCTTGTATTTTAGTTACGATTTTTCTGTAAATCCACAACTTTCCTAATTAAAAAAAAAACTATCTTAAATATTAAATATACAATATTTTTAAGCACATAGCAAAATAAGGAAAAAAACACCCAGGTAACTACCATCAAGCCTAACAAAATATAATTATTTTTATTTTTGAAGCCCTCTCTAGGCCCCATTTCTAGTTTTTGCTCCTGCTTTCACTCCTAGTTGTTCCACAAATGTACCTAAGAAGAATAAAACTAATTTTGTTTGCTTTTTAACTATATATATTATAATATCTTGCATATAATATTCTACAAATCACCTTTTTTTGGTCTACTCAACATTACCTTAAAGGGTGTCTAGGAGTAGGATTTACTTTTTACTGTAGCTATTATGAATAATGCTGGTGTGAACATTCTGTACACAAGAGCAAGACTTTCTGGAGGATATATATGCACATAGAAGTGAACTTGCTGGGTCTTAGAATCTGTATACCTTCCACTGTACTGGATAATATCCAATTGTTTTAATAAAATAATTATTTAAGTGTCCTTTTTTTCACATGTTGCCTATCACATGTTACTATGAAACTTTATATTTGGGTATTGTTTTATTTTTGCTCATGAGGTTTGGGTTTCCTTTTTTGTGAACTGCCTGCTTCTGTGTTTTGCCCATTTATCCAATATGAGGTGTCCACTTATGATTGGTGTGGGTTCTTTAAGTATTTTGGATAATAATCTTTTTTCTCAGTTTTATGTGATGCAATTCTCCCAATTTGTGGCTTCTAGCTCATGAATTACGTGAATGTGTCAGTCTGTTCTGGATTCTTTATTCTGTTGCATTGGTCTGTTTGTCAAAAGCTGAGATTATACCATATGGTCTTAATCATTATTGCTTTATAATGAATCTTGGTATCTAGAAGCTATCTTCCATATATATTTTAGAAACAAGATGTCAAGATCTAAAGAAAATAAAAACCCTCTTCAAATTCTGATTGAAACTGTGGGATATACAGATTAATTTGGGCACAAATGGTATTTTTACAATACTGAGGCTTTCTATAATTCCAATTTATTTAGTTCTTCTTTATGTCTTTCTATAAGTCTTGAGCATCTTGTTAAGATTATTGACTACCTTATATTTTTTGTTACTATAATAAATCTTACCTTGTAAAAATTTACATTTTTATTTGTTAGAACTGATAGATGTCTAATGACTCTTAGAGCCATTGGCCCTCCTAAATTCTTATTAATTCTAATTCAGGAGACACTTTTTTTTTGGTATTCAGTCTTATCTGTGAATAAGGACAACATTGAATAGAAGTGATAATATCCATTTAATGGTGAAATGTTAAAAGCATTCTTGAATCTTGATTTTAAAGGGGATGCTTTATTTTAACATTTCACTATTGAATATGATGTTTGATGGAGATTTTTGTTAGCCTCACAATATCAAGTTAATGAAGTTCATTTCTGTTTCTAGTTTGATAAGCGTTTCTTAAAATATCATGAATAGGTATTAAAATTTATTAAATGCTTATCTTCATCCATTGAGATGATTATATGCTTTTCTTCTCTAGTTAACATATGAATTATTTGAGAAGGCTTTCTAATAGTAAATCAGCCTTGTGTTCCTTGGACAGATACAACTTGGTCATGAACTATAACATAAAATACATTCCTGGATTCATTTTGCTAATATTTACCTTAGGATATTTAATAGCTTTCAGTGTAATTTTGTCCTTTTGCTCAATGATTCATCTTGAATCATAAGATTGTCCTTCTTTGATCATTTCTCTTCTTTTTGAACATCTCTTCTGACGTTTCTTTTCTGAGGGTCTGTATAGTAAAAATGCTGTTTTTATCTGAAAATGTCTTATTTCTCTCCTGTTTTTTGAAAGACACTTTTGTGGAATAAACAGGTTGACAGTTATTTCTTTCAGTTTATTAAAGATACTGCTATACTGTCTTCTAGTTTCCAATGTTGCTACTGTGAAGTTGAATTTCAGTGTAGTTTTGGCTCTTTTCTCTCTGGATTCTTTTAGAATTTTCTCTTTGTCTTTGGTGTTTTATAATAATGTGCCTAATTATGGGTTTATTTTTATCTGTCTACCTTGGAACTTGTTAGAATTTTAAATCATTTACCCTTTAACCCAAGGATTCTACTTTGCCTATAATAGCAAAATGACATGATATATGTATGAGGCTATTCATTGTTTATAAGGGTCCTATTCTTAGTGGAACACAATTAAAACTCTAGCTTGATGAATTTGGAGAGGTTTCCCCATTTCCCCATTCTAGCTGGTTATAAAAACTTAAGGTCAGTGTTAACAATAAAATTTCATAGCAATCATGGGTCTCATCTGCCTGGTACTTAGTTTGATAAGTTATGCCTGGTGGTCAAAGGTATCTTAGAGAGGTTAGAAAGTACATGAGAAAAATGTGAAATGGCCATTTGAGATCCTAAACAGTAAGATATAAAATTTTGAGTGCCTTGGAAAAAAAGAAACAAACAGCTACAATAAAACTTTACAGAAAAGGCTAGTTTGGCTTTTTGAAAGCAGATTCTGTGGCACAGTTACCTGATGTACTCTGCTGGGTGAGTTTTTAAGGTCCCAATCCTGGCTAACATTCTCTCATTTGTATTAGTCAACTCTCAGAATCTTGCAGAATCCAGGATTTGTTCTGACTAGATCCCTGTAACATCTTATTACTTCATGGAACTTAACAGACAATTTAAATTGAATAAAGGAGTTGAAAGTGCCTTTCTGTCTCTAGAACTATTTATAAACCACTGTAAAAGGTCAGCTAAGATGCTCAACAGAGTTTTTTTTTTTTTTAAGGAGGTACTGGAGATTGAACTCAGGACCTTATACATGGGAAGCAGCAATTCAATCACTGAACTACATCTGCTACCCAATAAGAGTTGGTTTTATTCATGTGTTTGTTCGAAGAAGTACAGGGAATTGAGCCCAGGAACTTGTACATGGGAAGCAGGCACTCAACCACTTGAGCTACAACCATTCTCCTCAGCATAATTTCTGTTAATACTACAATGATGGTAAGCAATAAACTTTCTATGTGCTGTGTACTAAGCAAAGTGGTAACTAACACGGCCTCACTTAATCCTCATAACAACCCTATAAAATAGGCTAATTATTCCATGAAAGAAATTAAATAATTTTCCATAGTCACACAAATTACAGGTGGAAGACTTGATACTTAAACCCAGGTCTGTGATCTCCAAAAATTCAGGGTATTTTTTTCACTACCTGTCCTCTATTGACCTGAGTACAATAAATGCCTTTTTTTTTTTTTTTTGGAAAGAGTACTCTTCTACTCTCTCAGAATTTTAGAATTGGTAGATTTTCAGTTTATCCAAATTGTTTGCCAGCTATTTGCTTTATCAGTTACATCCTGGAGTTCCTCAAGGTGATTTTTTTAACCTATAAACAGGTGGACTTCAGATAAAACCATCAGCACAAAAATCAAATAAATTCTTAAGGGATAATAATATATCACTTCAAAAATTTTAAAAGTTTCTTTGAGTTTGTTTAAGAAAATCATCAAGTCAACAAAGAATCTGCATCATAATTCTACCTTAAGAGTCAAATCAATTGGAATAGTAAAACAAAATAGAAAATCTCAAACAAATCAGTATTTTAGTGTAAACCCGCTTCTTAAATTCTGTATTAACTGTTGATACCATATTTAATGAGTCAAAGAATAGATAGGAGCATTCTTTTACAAGTTGGTGATAGGGTTTTATTTTCTCCAACTAGTAGTGGCTTATATAGTTGTTTTAGTTTACTGAAGGCTACCATGGCACTATACCAGAAATGGGTTAGCTTTACAATGGGGATTTATTAGTTTAAAAACTTCTATTTTCAAGGCTGAGAAAAATGTCCAAATCAAGACTTCCTCAGGAGATGCTTTCTTCCCAAGCCGCAGCTGTGGATGATCAGGCACAGGGCAGAGTGCAATGGCAGTGTCTGCTCATCTCTCTTCTCTTCTCCAGGTCTCATTCTTTTCAGCTTCTGCCTTCAATGGCTCCTCTCAGCTTCTTGTTCTGTTGATTTCAGCTTCTGGTTCCTGGGGTCTTTTCTCTCAGCTTCTGGGCATTTCTTTGTTTCTGCAGCTTTCTCTCTCCCATTTATAAAGGACTCCAGCAAGAGGATCAAGACCCACCCTAGGCTATGCTCCACTGAAGCAAACCAATCAAATAGCCCTCAATTAAATCCAATCCAATCAAAGGGCCTCACACCCACAGGAATGGGCCAATTTATGAACATAATTTTCTGGAGTCTACAAAAGACTTAAACTGTCACATCTTACCCTCTGGACCCCAAAAATACTTGTACTTTCCATATGCAAAATACATTCATTCCATTATAATATTTCAAAATTCTTAAATAATTTCAGTTAACAGTATTAAATTAAAAATCTCATCAAAATCACTTACAGGAATGTAGTCTGCCTGAGACAAAATTCTCCTCAGACTGTGGACCTATGAAACTTAGAAAACAAGTTATTTGCTTTCAATAGAGAAGGGAAGGACAGTCACAGGATAAACATTCTCCTTGCCATAGGGAGAAATTGGAAGGAAAATTGGGGTCATAGGTCCCAAATAGTTCACAAAACTTGCAGGGCATACTTCATTAGATTTCAAGGTCTGAGAAGCATCTATGGAACAATGTCTTGTTCTTAGGGCCTGAATGAGTGGCAGCCCCACCCTTTCCAAGGGCTTGCCAAGTGGCCCTGTTATCAGCTTTATCCTCATCAAGCATTTGGATGGCAGGTGAACTCTAGGCCCCAAACTCTAAGAACACTGGTGTGATGGCCTGACACTCCCCAATCTCTGAGGCACAGAGGCACACCCCCCTCAGAACAGTGGGGTGGTGGCCAAACTCTCCCCAATCTCTGGGGATTGTACACCACCCTCTCTGAAGCCTGAGGTGTTAACATTCTCTGTGAACAATGGGGTGGAAGGTCTGCCCTCTTCAGGTGTGGGACATATTTGCCCTTTCTGCACATGTGGGTGGGTTTGCTCTCTGTGCCTGAGAAGATGTCCTCAGTCAAGACTGCAGCCTTCATGTACTGCCTTTGAAGTCATTTTTCCTTCAATCTGTTCCTTTTCTGTTTCTTTTAGTTCAGGCTGGCAGTGGTTCCATTCACACAGATCTAGATCTTGCAAAAAACGTGTTGATTTTGAATGAAGGAAACAGAGGTCAAAGCCAGGAGACAGTAAGACTTTTCTCAGATCTTTCTGGATAATTGCATTTCTAATCCTTCCTTAACACTGAAATGACTGTCTGGTTCCATGTTCAGTTAAGTCCTCACTTGGGGCAGTACTGTCTGGGACTCACTTTTGGAAGCTCAGAATTTTCTAAACCATCAAGTTCTGATCTTATTGTGCCCAGGAGTTCCATTCTTAGTGTATCTCTTTCCTCTCACATTTTGCTATAAGCTGCAAGGAGAAGCTAGGATGCACTTTATACATTTAGTATGGAAATAATCCCAGCTAAATATCCAAGCTTATCACTTTCAAATTCTGCCTTCCATCTAACATCAGAACACAATTTTGCCAAATTCTCTGGCACTTTAAAACAAGGATTGCCATCTTACAGTTTGCAATGACACCTTCATAATTTCTGTCTAAAGCCTTATCAGAAGTATTGTTAGCATCCATATTTCTATCAACAATCTAGACCTTCAAAGCCATCTAGGCCTTTTCTATCAGGCATCTCACAGTTTGTCCAGAATCTTCCCCTTACCCATTTTAAAAGCCCTTTTAATATTTTTGGAATTTGCGTAGCAGCACCCCACTCTTGCTACTGATTTCTGTTTTAGTTGCTAAAGGCTGTCAAAGCAATATACCAGAAATGGGTTGGCTTTACAATGGGGATTTATTAGTTTAAAAGCTTACAGTCTTGAGGCTGAGAAAAATGTCCACATCAAGGTTTCCTCAGGAGATACTTTCTCCTCAAACTGCAGGTACGGGTGATCAAACACAGGGCAGGGCCCAGTGGCAATGTTTGCTCATCTCTTTCCTCATCTCCAGGCCTTGTTGCTTTCAGCTTCTGTATTCTGCTGATTTGAGCTTCTGGTTCCTGGGGTCTTCTCTCTTAGCTTCTGAGCATTTCTCTCTGTTTCTGTGGCTTCCTCACGCCCATTAATAAAGGATTCCAGCAAGAGGACCAAGACCCACCCTGGGCTATGCCCCACTGAGGCAATCCAATCAAATAGCCCTCAACTGATTCCAATCAAATCAAAGGGCCCCACACTCAGAGGAATAGGCCAATTTAAGAACATCATTTTTCAGGGTCCACAAAAGATTCAAACTACCACAGCAATCAACTGAGTATGCTGAAAATGAACTAAACATTACTTATTCTAAACCTGAAATGAGTATTTGGATAGAATCCTCCACTTTTTAATTTGTTTACAAATAACAATTCCATATGAGTTACCTCACTTCATTAGTAAGTACATATTTCACAAATATTTTATTTTTATTGGTACACCAAGAAGTAGCATTACTTGGGAAGCGGATTTGGTCCAATGGATAGGGTGTCCACCTACCACATGGGAGGTCCAAGGTTCAAACCCAGGGCCTCCTGACCACTGTGATGAGCTGGCCCACACACAGTGCTGATGCGTGCAAGGAGTGCCCTGCCATGCAAGGGTGGTCCCGAGTAGGGCAGCCCCACATGCAAGGAGTGCACCCCATAAAGAGAGTCACCTAGCTCATAAAAAGTGCAGCCTGCCCAGGAATGGCACCGCACACATGGAGAGCTGATGCAGCAAGATGATGCAACAAAATGAGACACAGATTCCAGGTGCCGCTGACACCAGCGGACACAGAAGAACACACAGCAAATGGACACAGAGAGCAGACAACTGGGGGGAGGGGGCAGGGAAGGGAGAGAAATAAGTGGAAAAAAAAAAGAAGTAGCATTACTTAAAGCAAGTCACAGTCCAGGCTGCATTAATGAGATTATTTTGGCTGATTAGGAAGAATGATTCTCTATTCCAGAACATAACTGTGTGAGGCACATCATAAAAAATGTATTAATCCTATTTCCAGCTCAATTTTTTGTTAAAATATGTTGATCTTTATTACATTAGTTATGAAGAAAAACATACTGAAGGTTTCTTCTAGGGAGTATAACCTGCGGCTCACTGACATTAAATATTTATTAAAAGCTCACTTAAGAACTATAACACTTGGATGGAAGGAACTCTTAATGAATATTTAATCTATTCTCTCCTTCAAATAATCTAAAATTTATTTATAGATATATGCTAAAAGAATAAAAATATATAAGAAAAAAATGATGTAAAAAATCCACCTGTTCAACGAAAAGGCAAGAAAGCAGATAAAAGGAATTAAAAAAGATGGAACAACAAGGAAACATTTTAGATTTAAACACAAATATATCAGTAATTATATTAAATAATACCTTTCTAAATACATCCTACAAATAAAGATTGGGAGACTATAATTTTTAAAAACAACAACTATATACTGTTTACAAGAGACACAAAAAGATGAAAGTAAAAGGATGGAAAAAGATTTACCTTGCAAATGCTAACCAAAAGAAAGCTGTTATTTGGCTCTTCAAATACCAGACAAAGTTACTAGAAATAAAGAGGGTCATTTCCTAACCATCAAAGGTCAGTCTACCAGGAAGGTATAACTATTGTATGTTATACAATTGTAAATTTTATGTACCTGTTAACATCACCTCAAAACACATACAGCAAAAACCACCACAACTAAAAGAAATAGAAAGAATCCCAAATTACAATGTGAGATTTTTAACATGTCTTTCAGTACTGCATTCCAGAAGTTTGAACAATATGGTTAACAAATTTGACTTCACTGACGTATATGATGGACATCTATCTGAGCATCAAGCCTGAATAACAAAGAGCTAACTAAGTAGTATTATATCCTGTCCATCCACTAACCTCAGCAATTTAAGTTGCTTTTATTGAACACTATATTGTATATTTACATGATGCCATTAGAATAAACTGAGGTTCTTTGTGTGAAATGTCCTAATAAAATAATTAATGAATCTACTATAAGGATGTTATCAATATTAATAGTACTGTTCACTACTAAGCATGCATTATTTTATCTTACTACCAAAAGTTGTACTTTTCTTGAGCAGATTGTTTTTCTCTTATGAACACTGAATAATATAATGGACAAGGGTTTCCTTTTCCTTTCGGCAGCTAGAAAGCTTAGAGTCAAATTAAGGGCCCAGTCTTAGAAAAAGTGTAATATAATTGCAGCATCACTTCTAGTCAAACATTGTCCTCATCCCTGCTGTTGTTCTTTCTTATCTTGCCTCTTTCATTTTACCCTATTGTGTCACATTAGGTATCTTTTCAAGTTACTTCTAGACAGTGCATGAATGAATGAATAATGAGATTAAACAAACACGAAAGTGGTGGAGAGAGCAGATAGCCTTAGTGAAACTTGGTTACTTTCTCTTGCTCTTCCTGATAAAGACCTTTCTTAAATCTGAGTATATTTAAGATATGAATTCAATCCAGAGTAATCAGATTCCATGCAACCACATGCTATCAACTTGGCCACAATAAGCAAATACTATGTATAGGTGACTGATGACCTAAGAAGCAGCTGTCTTGAATACCTAGGCAGCCTCAGAGTTCCACTGAAATGTCACAAGTCTTAAGTTTGGAAACAAGCATACTGGGTTTCAGATTCAGTTGTAAAGCACCATCAAAAGGTGCTGAGTTTTGGGAAATCTGGGGCTTTATTGCAACACCTGACCCATTTTGTGGAAAAAGAGAAAGCAAAAGGAGAGGAGGCAATAATGTATTATTTCCATATCCTTATGCTCCTTCTTCCTAGATAGTCTTAAATTCCCTGGAAAGTAGCCAAGAAATATTATTTTTGAAGACATCAAAGATTGAGGAATTAGAGTCACAATCGATTTTCAAAGTCTAGAATTTCCTATTATCTTCATCTAACAATTTAAATCTTTTTCTTCTTGCTCAGTTCTCATTAGAGCTAAATATTAAGTAAGTAAGCAAAGGAACCAAATGCAAAATACTTTATATAATCTTCCATGTTCACTTTGGAAATATAACATGCAGTGTTCTCCAACTAGTGGTACACTGGCTGAGTAGGTGGTTGTGAAGAAAGAAGAAGCATTGGGTAGCACTAGTTAGACTTCACAGGGATCCTTGGACTACATTTACAAACCTGGAAGTTGCATAGCTCCTATTATGCTTCAAAACTGTAAATAAGTCAAAATGTTTACAGAATTAAGTACAAACTCTTTTCAGGTATTCAAAGCCCTGTAAGAGGAGCTTTCAGACCAAGAATACTCTATGACACTTCAAATGGATCCAAATTTATGTAAGGTCTATGAATCAGGAAAAAAAAAATTTCATTTTATTTTCTCTTCTTTGAACTCCCTCACATCTCTGAAGATCTTACATAGTGTTTTATGTCCTATTTTTTATCTCATACCAAACTCTTTACCTTCCTCATCTTTGAAACCAGTTACCCCACAAATTATATACATTCTTTTTTTTTTTTAAGATTTATTTCTTATTTATTTCTCTCCCCTCCCCCACCAGTTGTCTGCTCTATGTGTCCATTCGCTGTGTGTTTTTCTGTGTCCACTTGTATTCTTGTCAGTGGCACTGGGAATCTGTGTTTCTTTTTGTTGCGTCATCTTGCTGTGTCCGTTCTTCCTGTATGTAGCCCCACTCCTGAGCAGGCTGCACTTTTGTCGCATGGGGCAGCTCTCCTTACAGGGCGCACTCTTTGTGCATGGGACTCCTCTACGCAGGGGACACCCCTGTATGGCATGGCACTCCTTGAGCGCATAAGCACTGCGTTTGGGCCAATTTCACCACACGGGTCAGGAGGCCCTGGGTTTGAACCTTGGACTTCCCATCTGGTAGGCAGATGCTCTACCCACTGCGCCAAATCTGCTTCCCGTATATACATTTTTCTATACTTTTAAGGCCTATCACTGCTCTTTCCACCTAGTGGCCATTCTTTTCCCTTGCAAATCAGTGTGTCATCTAAAGCATGCGTAGAAGCAGGTTTCAGTCTTTAAAATAATTTTAAAAAATGATATGGTACTTATTTCTGACTTCTCAAAGTAGGATAATCATAAGCTGCCTTCATAAGTAACTTCCACCTATTTGTCTTAGTCATTCCTTCAGGATCTTTACGGAATATGCATAATCCTTCTTTAACAAAACAGTCTTTAAAATACTTGAAACTGAAAACTCTGTCATCATTAGGATCTTGGAAGATCTAGAAGCCCAGGAAGAACATGTTGTTGATGTGACAGTTCCAGGAACTGTAATCAAACTAAGATTACAAACTCTTTTTTTTCTCTCATGATCTCTCTAAGATGCTTGTCTTCTACTCTTATTTTAATCCTGGGCAGCCACAGGTATTCTAGGTACAACAAGGCAGAAAACTGTTATATACACTACATTACACAGTCCCTTAAAAATGACAAACATAGAATATGTAAAAATTAACATTTTTCATGTTATGGCACACATGGAAAATAATATTTGACCCAGTACATTGGAGTAAACTAGAGAGGATTCAGGACTTATTATGGGTTTTGGGGAAAAATCCATTATATTTGCTTTATGTATTTATGGTAAGAAAACAGTTTTAGAATATATTAAATGACGAATTTGTGTAAATAATCTATATGAAATCCTTTAATGAAATATTTGAGGTGACATACTTTACATAGAGAACCATACAAAATACATTCAAATATAATTTTAACAGTGGCAAAATTTCTGCATGGCTTTAAAAATGTTTTTTATTTATTTATTTATTTTATTTATTTATTTATTTATTTATTTATTTTTATCACTGTAAAAATTTACAATAGTGCAATATTGAGGGTCTCATAATTAACCCAATCCCGGATGGAAGTTCTGTCCTAGAACATGAGTCCATGTGAAAATATAGTAGTTTGGTGCTTTTCCTTTCCTCCTCCTTTCTTTCTCCCTCTCTCACTCCCCATCCCTTTCCATTTCTTTCATGTCTTTCCTATTTTATTTTGACAGTTTTTCACTGACATATAATTGATAATCCTTTTGCTTACTGAGTTGCCTTGAGGCCTAAAAATATGCTAAACTACTCATCTTACAGATAAAACACTTCAGTGCTTATACAGTAAATCAGAACTGGACAGTCCAAAGGAGGTGGGGAGGGAGAACACTACATCTAACGGGCAGAAATTAGGGAAAATGACTGCCACCACTGTACCCATCATATTGCAAAAAGATGCCAAGGGATATTTAAAATGTTGAATGACTTCTGTTAGGTCCACAGCCTTACTCCTATTTCTAAACCTCTAGCACTTCAGCGTTCCCTAGCAACAGAAGCAAAGGATCAATTTAGAAAAGTGCTTTCCAGAGCATTCTTGTCTAGCTACTGACCAAACCATTTTTAGTTTATGTGATCAAGCAATTGAAATTTAAGGAGATTTATCACTGACTGTCCTCGGCAGCAAAAATGGGAAGAGCACTGCTTGATATGTATGCTACCAATGTTTGAGATGACGGATTCTACCTCTATTGCACTAGCATGGATTGTTTTCAGTAAGAATTAGCAGTCTCGGCATCTCACTGTGAACTGACAGTGTTGCTAGGGAAACTGATAATTATGTGGCAAAATGGAGGGTGCAGAATAGAAAAAGGGTTCAGAAGAAATGTAAGGTTTTGATCCAAAATCAGCATGTTAATAGTATAGTCTGTTGATCTTCTATAGTCATATAATTTAATAAATACCATTAATTATATGTTTGACAAGATACTGATTTCTGAACTGAAAGAAATGAACCACAATTAATGGGAGCATGGAAAGCAACTTGTTACTGATCATACTTTGTGCCACAGCAGGAACATTTACTATAAATTACAAGTAATTCTAAAATTAAAATATTCAAAAAGTGAAAAGACACTTTGGTTTGATTTCTGGTGTTTTCCTTTAGATATCAATCTTAGGTGTTCCCAAAATAAAAATTATAATTCCATAATAGCTCTAATAAAATTGTTTTTTATCCCTCATAGACAAGTCATGCAGCCTCAAAACACTCCAATAGGTGGGGAAGAAAGAAGCATTACTATTTTTATATGAGACATAGAAAAATCAACCCAGAAGTTGAGTGACCTTCCTGAAGTCACACAGTGACTCAGTCAGTGGTATTTCTGGTACTAAAGTCTCCTCTTTCAGTTGCCAGAGAGGTGTTATTGATAAGTTATATCCTATTAAGGAAAAGCCATCAAAAAGAGATAAACCTGGTAAATGGACTCGATCTCCATATACACCTTTAATTTTAAGTGAAAATTTCCAATACTTATTATTTTTAATGGCTAAGAGTTAAATTTTTAAAATTAACATTATAATGTAAACACATGTCTTGTTTGCCAGGAAAACCTTGTTGGAAACATTTTAATATGTGAGAAAAAGCATCAAAAAATTAATAGCTCATTAATGAAACAGGTTTTACTGCATTGTCAAATCACTGTCTGTGAGTTGTAGGTCCTATAATACCAATCCTTATGCCCATAATTCTTTTATTTTCCCTTTTTCCAAGGACTGCTATGTATATATTTTAAAAGTTGAAACCAAAAGTTTTATATCTCTTGTGTATTTTTCTTTACAAATCCTTATACATTTTCTAATTTATAAGGATACATTCATATACACATAATTTCTATATGGTTTATGTGTGTGAGAAAATGAGTGATGAATTTATGTTGGTATATGAAAGAAGGTGACCATTTACAATAGAAAACTTTTCCAGTGCTTTGGTCTTATTTGGTCTTTGACAGGAGAAAGAAGTGAGAAGGCCACATAGGACATCAAGGAAAAAGCATTAAACCAGACACAGCTTCTTAACTACATGAATTCCAAGTGTTAGAAGCAGGAAGTCAGCCTTCTGAAATGTTATGCAAAAGTTTTTTATTCTAGTGGATTTAAATTTTTTAAATCTTCCTCATTAATGCATAAGTGCCCAGATCACCCTAGATGGGATGGACTATCATGTTTTGAGCAGTTTATCAAATCTATTGACTTTGTGGTATTTTTAAAATAATCCTTGGTTTTCTTTAGATGACATCGTATTAATTCTTTACATTAACACATTTATTTTTGATGACAAGTGCTAAAATTATAAGTTCCTATTCTGATAAGCTTTTTCCTCTTTTCCATAATAGGAAGGCATTTTCAGCTTCTAAATCTCTGCGTAAAAAAAAGAAGAACATAAGGTCACATTATATAGTCATCAAAAACGATTTTTGTCCTTAGGGTAAACAGACCTTGACTTAAGCCATCTTGACAAGTCATTTGCTTCACATCCAAGTTCTCCATGGTATCTCCTTTAGAGATTTCACCAAGAGATGTTCTTCTCTCAAAAATGTTGTTGTTATTGTTAACTTGAGTCCCATTTTGCTTCAGTAGCCTGAATACCTCAGCTTCCAAATCTCTAATCTAGAAAAAACAAATCCATTGATAAAACTCTAAACCAGTAATTCCTCTTTAAAAAAAGGGAAAATCACTCTCTTTATTTGGTGACTTTGAGAATATAACTCACCCGTACTTGTAAGCCTTGAACTTCCACAAGATGAGCTTTTTCCAAATCTTCTATTTTCTTTCTTTCTGCTTCCTGTCTTTTGATGAAATCAAGTTCTCTTAAGAAGAAAATAATAGATCTGATTGCATCAAACACTCAATAAATGTAGAAATATGTGCAAGTTCTCATGTGAAGCAATAAACTGTGCAGTGAGATAAGTAACTAGACAGCTATTTAAATAAACAAAACACAATCATAGTTAGATAAAAGGTATATAGTAATGAAAGAAAATAAACTATCTTTATTTGGTCACAAAGTAAAGAAAACTTCTTGGATTCTGCTCATTTTGATTTTTCATATGTAGCTCCTGTTTCTAGCATACCCACAATTCGATAGGTGCACTAATGACCCACCCTGTGTAGTTTAGTGGAGAGAATTACATGCCAAGGAAAAATAACCCCACATTTACAATGTCACATCCACAGTAAACTGATGGGAGTAGATGGTTAAGAGTACAAAAAGAAAATTATAAGATTGTTCTCTACCAATAACAGGGGAGGGGATGCTAGGTAGATCAAAAACACTGAAGGGGAGCACTAACTTATACACTTAAGATTAATATGGGAAGAAGGAGAATATTTCCATTTTGAGATTCTGGTATAGAATCTGCAAATTTAACAAAATTTGTTATAAAATTATTACACAAGCTATAGTCAATCATCATATTTTGGCAAGAAGAGTTAAAATAGTGACATACTGAATTCATGGTCACAAAGAGCAAATCCTGCCCCCCTTTTAACAATAAACTTTTAACAACAATCCCTCTTAAATAATTAAAAACATTATTTCCATGATAGGAAATTACAGATATATGGCAAATCTTACACATAAGCTTAGATTCTAAGGCTTTGCCTAGAAACCAAAAAAGTTATTGGCACTAATTTTCATTTGCTAGCAGAAGTAACTTGAAAAGTTCCAGACAACATCTCCTGGTCCATTCCCCTGAAATTACACCAAGATCTGACAGAGGGAAGCAAAGCAGCAGAGCTCAGAAAGGTTGCTGCAATGCAAAAGTAGACTGTGGTGATAGTCTCTTTTAGTGCACTGATTGAGGCCCTTATGATTCTCTTAACAGCTAAGAGATGCATGGTGGTAGGGTAGAGTGCCTTGCCAGTCAATATTAACACTGTTTGCAGTGGGCAAATTCTGCAGGTACGGATTCTAAGAATAGAGATAGAAAAAGCCCTATTGACGCCCTAGTTGCTGACTTACATGCACCATGTTCAATAGTCATTCTGCATAACTTTAGCTGGGCTTCTTGTTTTTAAATCATAAAGGTGTGTCAAAAAGGATATAAGACATTCAAATAATTTAACAGTTAAACTAAATGAGTATCAAAAAAATCTGGAGGTAATTGGTTGCCAAAAATTGTAAAATAGTCTTCCATGAGAAAATGATAGAAGCGATTTCTAAACTCTGATGTCTATTTATGCTATAACTATGCCTCTGAGAGGGATAATTCTGAGGTCCTTTTTGTTTTTTCTATTACACTAGATGTCACAAAATTACCAAATACAAACCTTCTTTAGACTCACACAATTATTCTTTTGTCATTAGAAGCTGCTTACTTTTGTTGGAAATCCTTGATCAATTTCTTTGCTTTGTTGTATTTCTTTTCCAATGCCTGATACTGGCTTTGAGTCTCTTTAAGGTGTTCATTTACTGTGTGGCATAATGTTTGAGCTTCAATCCAGTAGCTCTCCAACTTTATCATTCTTTCTTTATTCTCTTCTATGTTCTGTTGGAGTTGGTTTTTTTCTAGTTCCCACCTCACTTTCTCATTTTCTGCTGCTTGCAGCTAGGTAAAGCAAATGTCAAGGCAAGTGTCATTTGGGTATTTCTGTAGCAAAAATCCCTCATAGTTATAGCATATTTCAGATTGGATTCCATTGTGACATAACTCAATGACCAAAACACTTTGAGGTTAGAAAAGCAAGTATTATTTTCATTTTATAGATTATGAAATGGAAGCCTTGCAAAGTAAAAAGATTTTCCCAAGGTCGTACAACTGATAAATGATAAAACACACATTTGCTTCTAACTTCCTTGATCTTTCCATCAAACTATGTAGTCTGAAATTCTTTGAATAGCGAAAGACGTTTTAGAGTTTGATTGATTATATTCAATGAACTCTGACATATTTTGAGAGTTTAAAAAAAATGCCCAATTATATGTAAAAAATTAATCAAAAAGGGAGCAGGGAGAGATGGAGGGAGCATGGTTGAGGGGTGGAAGCTCTGTATGGTCCAATGGCTAAAAGGGCAACTCTGGAGACATTCAACTGACATTTGAATCCCAGTTCTGCCACTATTGGCTGTTTAACCTTGGGTAAGTCAATGACATTTGCTATTGACGTTCAATTCTGTTATTATCTATATGTGGAATTACAATATAATAAATGGGTATGTTTGGAACAGCTCCTTGGACATAGCAATCACCTGATAAATGTTAGCTATTTTTACCTTGCTTTTAACCCTTTTGTTGATATTATTATATATTTTATTTCAATTGACATGATAGAGGTTGGGGTACATTATTTTGCTGGTGGTGTTATGAATTTCTAGAGCCTTATCAATTCCATAGTTGCATAAAAGTATAGAAAAGACAGTATAACTAAAAATATAAATTATTGCTGGATTAATTTAAATCCCTTCAATGGAAGAGAAAAACAGTATCTTTTAGATTTGGTTTCCAGGGATTCTTAGGAAGAGATAGCATACTTTTCCAATCCCTTCATTTCTACAGAAATTCAAGGCTGAGCCATGAGGTGAGGGGTCAAATGTTGCTTATTCACAATAATCTTCTGACCCTCATACTAGTGTTTCATCTACTTCATAGATGCTTCCTATAAAGTTCAAGAGGATACAGATTCACTATACACTATAAATGTTCAAAATCCGAGAAATTTCAAAATCATATAGCATTCAGCAAATGGAAATAATATATATATGTTTATATGTGTATTTTAAATGAAATATTTTGGCAAAACAGATTAAAAAGTTAAAAAGTAGCATAAATGTCAAAATTGGGAATTTTATCACCAACATGGATAATAAAATAAGTAAGTCTAATTTATGGATATTACATGCTAATATAATTATCAGAAAAATGTAAAATACAAATGTATAGGATTTTCTAAATTAAATGTTTATAGTCTAACATAAGCTCCATTGAAGCACTTGTAATTGTAGGAGAATCTTTCCTTTATTTCTAGCCAACAAGTTTTTAAATCTATTTTCCCATTCCATGTCAAGGAATAATAACCATCTAAAGTAGGACTCATTTTTTTTTAAACACACCTTTTATTAAGCAATTCTTTTTATTCAAGTTGTTTATTTATGAGCCATTATTAAATTAAAAATTATTATTCATAGAGCTGGGCTGATACCATGAATGATGTATATACAAATTTTGACTAAAGAGTTTATAGAGTGAGAATACCATTTAACCAAAATATCTTTCCGAATTCATCTCCATTTAAAACACATGGAAAAAACAAGAGTGTTCAATGTGAACAGGAAAACAGATCATTAGGGGTGTGGAGGAATTAAGTCTTAATTTTTAAAAGATCATAAAACAATAAAGAATATTGCTAAAAGTAATTCAAAAGCTATTTTGAAACCTTTGAAATTACTTATTCCATAAAATTAGACATAATTCCCAGAACTGTGTCTATACATGTGCTATATAACTTACCAAAGACTGTTTTTTTCCCACAAATTTAAGAATTGTTAACTAAGCTTGTCTAAAAATTTCTAGTAACACCTGGCACCTAAAATCAATTATGTATGTATTATAAAATATTAAATTTGTAATATTTAATTACTAAATATTGAACATTTTCTATCAAAAATAATTTATGTACTATATTAAAATAATACATTACTTTTGATGAATATGTTAAATATGAATAAATGATTAAGCCTATTTAACATAAGAGGGATAAAGAAAAGATAAGGTATAAAGCTTGAGTTTAAGGGTTCAGTGAACAAATGCTCTTCCATGCCTGAACTGTTAAAATATGTTTTTTTGAGGGAAGTTCAAAAGGAAATTTTCAAAAGGAACATTTGCTGGCTCAGAGACGTGACCATATATGTGCAATTATTTAAGAATATATATATTTAAAAATATTGTGTTATTTGCACTGAGGAGAGAAATGGGAGTGCTTGCTCTCACTGGCAGGTCTGTGCATTTAACACAGGCAATGAATCTCTAGTATTTGTATTCTTCAAATACATAGGAAAAAAAAAAATCCTTTAGTCCTAGGGCTGAATTTATTCATAGTAACTGAAGTTTAACAAGTACAATTCAGGCACTCTGTATTGGTTCTTACCTTGGTCTTCAATTTTTGAATCTCAGCTTCTGTAACTGCATGTTTGATTTGCAACTGAAAATTGAAAAGAAAGAAAAAACAATTTGAATTAAGAGAGTACATCTATATTTGTATAGCCTCAGAGATTTGAAAAATACCCTATTACATAGCAGAAGGCCTTGAAAAGTGCTGCAATGCAGCAGGTTATAAATGAAAATGTCTAGTGTGTAAAATGACTCACCGGATACAAACTAATTAAACAGAGTTTACAGCTCATACTTCCTAACATCAGATTAGGTTACCAGTTTAATTGCTCAGGGACCAAAGAGAAGAAGGCATATTTTCTTGTCCTCTTTGCAGCTCTTCCTTTATAATCTGAGTGTCAAGACATCCCACAAGGAATTGTTTCCTTGCAGTCCTGTGGATTGAATGGCTAACAGAGGCAAATCAGTCAGGGTCAGCGTGAAAGATTCTATTCCAAATCTGGAAGAAAGGTGGCACTATGGTTCCATGAGACACACTTCATGATACACAGCTCTTTTACAGCTCTGGGTGCTGCAAAGGATGCTGCAGTAATGCAGTGAAATCTCTACTTTTTTAAATTGCAGGGAAGGTACAGATCCAGATTTTTGCCCTCCAAAAGAGTTAATCCTATTGAACACCCAGATACCCAACAGACTTCAGCTATAGCTTATTTGCAGGAGTACCACCAACATTTACAGCAGTTTGTTTCTCTCCTCCCTTCCATAACACCAAACACTTAATATTTTGCCACCAAACTCTTAATATTTTGCCACCAAACATATGAAAATTCCCATTAAGACAGGTACATAAAGACTGCAAATAATATCCTGTCAGTTTTGGTCAGGTTTTACCACCAAATGAATTTGACATAAACTTACAAAAAAGATTGTTTACCAAGCATTTTGGATTTATGATTGTAGATGAGGGATTATAGGCCTTTAATATTACTATCACTGAATAAGTCAAAGAGGTTTTCTTATCAGAAAAAAGTAATTGTACTGATGACTCCACTGATAGAAGAACAGATGTATGGAGTTCTTGGACTAGCAACGTGAAACTATCAAGACTACAATTCCTCTATAGACCTCAGCTTTCCCTTCCACTTGTAACTTTCATTTCCTTGGTTTGTACTCAGTTAGGGGGGCATATAGGAAGAGTGAAGAGGGAAAGAAGGAATACCTATCTAGGGAAGGCTGGTTCCAGACCCATAGATGCCAGCGGGAAAAAGTGCTGGACCTTGGAGTTCCCAAGTTCCTGGAAAAGCATTCCCTCTTTGAGGCGTTCAGTTCTGTTAATACATACAGCTGGCCATGTGGTCTGCATGGTTGAAGCTCTGCTCCTGCTATTTCTTCTGAGGGGTGATACTGAAATGGCAAATTTGACTCTGCCCCACTCATGTAACTTCCCTTAGCTGCACTATTTCAAACCTGGTCACAACTCCAGCCATGCTGATGGGACTATTGCTCTTTTGCCCTCTCTGGTTCCCGGAGATTTCTGTACTCTAACAGACTCTGGGGAGGAAGGGTCCTCCTGTGCCAATGGTTTGGTTATTTTATGAAGCCCAAGTAGCTAGCTCTGGTTCTTGTAGTTTCTTGCCATAATCCTGGTGGTACAACTCTTACCTTCCTTTAGCATATGTTTAGAGCACTAGTGTATCTGGCAAGGAGTGAGTTGCAAGCTTTGTCAATGACTGGATTGGAAAAGGCTATGAGAGACACAACAGTGCTGCTCCCAAATCGTGGCAACTTCCACCTAACTGAGATACACGCTCACCCAGAATGCTAATCTTAATGCATCTTTCAGAAGACTGACACAATGTCAGGCAACCCAGCCTGACATGGCAGAATACTCAAGTGGATCCTCTAACTAAAGGTCCTGTATTACACATACTCCTCAGATTTCTAGACTCACCCACTTTAGACATGGGAAACCTAAGGCTCAGAGAAGGTAAGAAAGCAACCTGATCTAGTTCCCATAGTGAATGGTTGGTAAAATCAGTATTAGAACCCTGATCCAGTGACCCTTTCCTTAGAAAATAAGGATTGATTTGACATGCATTTATTGAACTTTTGCTTTGTGTAAGATAACCCTTCCTCCTAATAAATATTAGTGTTAGCCACCCCCAAATATAAACTAAAAAACTAAAAAGGGCATAATTATTTAGACATTAGATTTACTATATTAATTATTTTCCAAGGAGATACTGTACTTCAGTGTGAACATGCTAGGGCATCCAGAAAATCCATGTGCCTAAGTGATTTTGGAGCATCTGCAATTGTTATTGATAAGATGATCTATTCCTAGTTCTTTTCTATCATTTGTCAAGTGTGAAGAGTGGTTAAGTCAGACTGCTTGCTTTTGTCTCATTTACCAGTTGTGTGACCTTGGAAAATTACTTTGCTTCTCTTACCCTCACTTTCCTCACATGTAAAATGCAGTTCCTCATAGGTCATGACTTTCCATAATGGAAGATTAAATGAGATAAACCATGTGAAGCATTTAGCACAGTGGCAAGCATATATAAGTCTTCAATAAAGTCAGCCAGAACTAAGAAGGAATGATCTGAACTCAAATATAATTACCCCAACTCCATTTCTCAGTTAAAAGTACTAAATACTGTAAAAATATCACACCTGAAATTGAAAACAATTAACAAAAAGCACCTCTGGTTCTATTTGAAGAATAGTAAGATCAAAAGGGCAGATTTCACAGTCAACACTGCACCATGGAGGAAGTGCCAGATTTCATTTTCTTGGGTGGTTAACTCTCGATAGGGTAACCAATTGTATGGCAGGCAATTTTTTGAGACTTTGGACTTTCTTTTCTCTAGAAAGTTGCTTCTCAGGGTCTCAAATGAAAAACGAGAGGGCAAGATGTGAAGATTTCCAAAGCCCTTCCAAATATTACTGGTGTGGCATTTATGAAATGAAGAGCCTGATGGTGGTTGTCAAGGTTGCAAAGTTTAGAATTTCTTGTCCCCAGCATTTTCACTCCTGCTAATGTAAAAGCTAGATTAATACAATGATGTGAGGAGTCAATCCTTGGAATATGAAACAGCCACAGTTGATCTCCAATTCTCCCATCCCTCTCATCTCACCAAAAATGGATAACAGATCTGAACTCATTAGCAGGGAGGTAAGAACAAATGATAAAAGCTTTGCATGTTACTCCTTCATACATGCAGCTAAATTCTTTAGAAACTGTAAAGAAGAATGAAATGTGTAAATTCAGACATTATTCAAATGATGGATAAAAGCTTTAGTGAAGGTTTACTTAGTATCCATTAGGCCTAAAATTACAGGTATGTAATTATTTTTATCTGTTTTCACATAAAGAGAATTTCTACAAACCTCTTTAACAGGAAGAGCATAAAAAACGAATTAATTGAAACCTTTCATTTTATATAGGAAGAAACTTGTTTGGTAAGCTTAATTCACAGAGCTAATAAGTGCAAGCACAGTTTTAGAAATCTTGGTTCACAATTCTTCTTACTAATGCTAAATTTCTTATACTTACAGAACCCTTTATCATTTTTTTATCATCCACCATATGAGGTTGGCAAGACTGGCACTGATAACCTCATTTTACAGATGAGGAAAACGTTTCAAGAAGTTTCAGTGTGTCTTCAAGTTTCCACCAGAATGAGGTGGTAGAATGGAAATAATTCTCACTAACTTTCTCTCTTTTCCTCCTTAAAAGGCTAAGAGACAGAGATCATAAGTGCCATCTTTTCTATCACAAAGCTGCTTTAAATGCAACTTATTTAATTACCATTCTTCATGGGCCAAATATGAATGAGTTGCTTTGGCTACATTTCTCATTTAATTCTCACAGAAACCCAGAGGTGTCATATCTTTACCTCTCAGATGAGAAATGATTACTCACACTGGACCATGGATCACTTTAGGTAGTCTAAGAATTCTGAAACTGAATGCAAAATGGTGCTAAATCAACTGCTTTTATTAATGGCACTTATCAAGAACATCTCTCTCATTATTCTACCAGAATTTACTGAATGAGACTGTGCCAGGTACTGTGAATTGAATAATGTCCCCCAGAAAGATATGTTCAAGTTCTAAGTCCTGGTATTTCTCAGTATGCCTTTTATTTGGAAATAGGATCTTCGTAGATGTAATTAAGTTGGACTTTGGATGGGCCCTAAACAAATGACTGGAGGGGGGATAGAGATATGTAGATATATGGAGCAGAAGCAGAGTGGAAGACCATTTGAAGATGGAGGTAGAGATTAGGGTGATTCATATACAAGTCAGGGAATGCTAAGGATCACCACTCACCACCAGAAGTCAGGAGAAGGGCAAGGAAAAGGTTCTCCTGAGAGCCTCTAGAAAGAACCTGCCCTGTCAATACCTTGATTTCGGACTTCTGGCCTCCAGAATTGTTAGAGAATAAATTTCTGTTGTTTTAAGCAACCAAGTTTGTGGTATTTGTTATGGCAGACCTAGGAAATCAACAGAACTTGTTTATCCCATTTTGGCTTGGGCTGTGAATTCCACTTTCCAAACAAAGTGGGTACAATGGGCCTGTGGTATTTCCATTTTATGTGGAAGAGAAAACTGCTTTTCAAAGAGGTGTAGAATCTTGACAAAAGATGTACAGTTGGTAAAAGGTTGAGTTTTCTAATTCTAGAGCAGTTCTTTTTCAATCTGCTTAAGAGATAAAAGGTATGGATATTTATCCCTTGAGAATGATCAAACTGACTGCAGAGAGAGGAGTTTAACAGGGATGGTTATTAGAAATAAAGTAGGAACTTTTGGTCTCCAGGGAATTGAGGTTCAGAGGAAAGACTTGGGATGGGAGGACATAAATAAAAGGAAAAGGTTAAGAACTATCCATCAGTGTCTTAACTTATAAGACCAACCTCTTTCATCTCTTCTGTCATCTCTAATATGAATCCCGTAGTTATCTACCCCAGGATTAAGATACAAATAAACATACATGTTCTTACAGAGAACAGTAATTCTTATTTAACATTCTGTAGGTGTATGTGATGTGTATATATTCTTTTTTTTCTTTCAAAAAGATGTATAAGTAACAAGCACTCATATCACTAAATCAGTATAACCCAATGTAACTGCACTAGAAATAGAAACATCCTTACACATAAACATAAATAGTGAGATGAACTTTTTGCACTCTCTTATCTTATGCAAACACAGAAAACATTTTTCTTTAAAAAGTGAAAAATATTATCTTTGAAGGTAGATATAAGAGCACTATAGAAAGGCATTTTACAATCAGATGAGAGCAATATTCCCACCTCGCACTTTAAAAGAGAAAAATAATAATTTATATTTTTATAGAACTTTACAAAGTAGTTTCAGCATTGGAATCAGTATTTTATCTTTGTGATTATTTGGTTGATGTCTGGCTTACTCATGACAGTGTAAGTGTCATGAAAGCAAAAATCGAAGATGTTTTGCCTACATTTTGGTGCTGTTAAAAGAAAACAATATGCCAGTCAATGACTCCAGGGATTCAGGCTTTCCTATAGTCAAATAAAACCATACTGTATTCATTTGTAATTTTGCTCAAAGCTTTATATAATGCACCTATATTCACATTACGAAAACTGTTTTTCTCAGTGACTATTTTGACCGTTTTAATGTCACTTGGCCAGCAGTTTCTGATGCAGCCTCTCTCCCTGCTTCCCACTAAATTTCCCATGTAGTCACATTAATAATGAAAATCTCACATCCAAAATGGACAGTAAAACTAAAAACAACTGTCACTAGAATAAGAGAGATTCATGAAGCTGAACTTCATTTCAAAGATAGGAAGACACTGAGCAACCCGCACTGACTGCTTGAGAGCCAATGAAAAAGGCTTTTCTTTTCTAGAAAAGAAACAGAGACAAAAGAAACAGGAAAAAAATGACAAATGTAAGAAAATGTTCACAGACCAAAAAACAAAACAAAGCACAAACACACAATAAGGAAAGAAGATTGGAAAGTAAATCAATGAAAGGGGGTCTCTTTCAAGAAACTGTAATAAAAAATTTAAAATACACAGCTAAAAAACAAAGAATAAAAGAGCTATATTATAGGAATTTGCCAGGGCATACTACTTTCATGTCACTGCTTCCAATATTTGTCAAAGTTGGACTGAAAGTTAAAACATTCAAGGAAGAGTTCTTAAATATCTCTTCTCTTGCCTCTCAGGCCACCTCCTGCAGAAGCAATTTTTTTTTTCCCTTCTGCATTGCACTTTGGTTGATGATATCAGTTAATTCAGAAAGCCTTTATAAAAAATGGGCCTAATCTAGGTATAGCTATTCCTATTGTAAGGGAATTCTGAGTCTTCTGGTTATTATATAATAGTGTACTCTAGTCACAAAGACATTCATATCTGATCTTAAAGCTAGGAACCGTAATAAACCATCTGAAAAATAAATGTATTTTGCCCCAAGGACTCTGTGAATTGTATAAATGGAATGTGTTCAACCTGATTAAAAATCATGGGTGAAGAGAAATGGAGTTTAACATGGCAGTATAAAACCTCCCTGGGCAAATTTCTTCTTAGGGACAGCTAAATCAAAGGACAGATTCAATTTGCTTGGAACTTCAGAGGATGATAGACACTGGAAAAAGACTCCTTAATCACGGAATCAAAGGACAACCCCCGCCCCACCCCCACCCCCCCAAAATGATGGAGAGCATTGAAGACCTGCTAGTCAGACCCTTCCCCCATGTTCTGTCCTGTGCTATTTAAGAAACACATAGTGGCAGTGATCTGGCCAGGGCACGGCCAGCTGAGAGCCACTTAAAATCTCATGCACTTTCAGGCATTCAGGCATGGGGACCCAAGGCCACATAAAACAAGGTGGGCCTAGGGTCAGTGGGCATGTGCATACAAAGCAGTCTCCTAGAAACCAGAGCAACCTACAGCAGAACTACTGACAGGCTGTGTACATTCCCAGTTTGCTTCTTAATTGCTAGTGCAACTAAATGAAAAAATTGTATATTTTGGAACATTGACCCCAACTAGTTCAGATTCCCTAATGTGTAGGTTTATCAGAGTCAGAAAAGCATATTCCAGTACACCTATTAATCAATGGACAATATATATTAATAAATAGGTCAACCCATCAAGAAATAACTATAAACATTTATGCACCTAACAGTAGTGCTTTAAAATATATAAGGCAAACAATGGCAAAACTGAAGGGAGAAATAGACACCTCTACAATAACTGTTGGACACTTCAATAAACTACTTTCATCAATGGATAGAACACTTACACAGAAGATCAATGAGGAAATAGGTAAGTTGAAAAATACTATAAATAATCTAGATCTAACAGACATATACAGAAAAGTGAACCCCAAAAGCAGCATAAATATTCTTCTTAAGTGACATGGATCTTTCTCCAGCATAGATCACATTAGGTCACAAAACAAGTCGCAAATACTTTAAAAAGCTTTTGTATAACTATACAAAGTGTCTTCTCTGACCACAGTGGAATGAAGCTAGAAATCAGTAAGTGAGAGAACTGGAAAACCCACAAATACATGGAAGTTAAATAACACAGTCTTAAACAAGCAATAGGTCAAAAAAAGGCCAAGGAAAATCAGGAAATATTTTAAGATGAACAAAAACAAAAACAACAGTAAAGCACAACATATCAAAACTTAGGGGACCCAACAAAGGCAGTGCCTAAAGGAAGATTTATACTTCCAATTGCTTACATTAAAAAAGAAGAAAGAGCTGAAATTACAGACCTAACCATCACCACAAACAGAAACAGTTTGGCCATATTTAAGTATAGAAATACCATTACCACCTAGCAACTCCACTTAGAGGTATATCTCCAAGGAATTGAAAGCAGGGACTCCAACAGATATTTGCACACTGATGTTCATCACAGCATTATTCACAATTGCCAAAAGGTAGAAGCAACTTAAGTGTCCATAAACAGATGGACAAACTGTGGTGTATATGTACAATGGAATATTATTTGGCTGTAAAAAGAAAAGAAGTTCTGATGCTTGGTACAACAGGGATGAACATGGAAGACATAATGTTGAATGAAATAAATCAGATACAAAAGGACACATATAAGTGAGAACACTCACTTATATGAAATACACAGAATATACAAATTCATAAAGTCAGAAACTAGAATGCAGGTTTCCAGGGAACTGTTGGGGAAGGTCAATAGGGACTTGATGTTTAATTGGTACAGAGTTTCTGTTTGGGATGAACTGTTTGGCACAGGATGACGGTGATGAGGCACAACTTTGTGAATGTAATTAAGACCACTGAATCGTATACTGGCATAATTCATTTTATTGTACTTGGTTTTACTGCACTTTGCAGATACTGTGATTTTACAGATGAAGGTTTATAGCAACCCTGTGTTGTTCAAGTCTATCTGCGCCATTTTTCCAACAGCGTGTGCTCATTTTGTGTCTCTGTGTCTATTACATTTTGATAATTCTTGCAATATTTCAAACCTTTTCATATCATAATGAAAAATTATATCTGTTATGGTGATCAGTGTGATCTTTGAATGTTACTACTGTAATTATTTTGGGGTCCCACAAAGTGTGCCCAGATAAGATACTGAACTTAAATGTTGTGTGTGTTCTGACTGTTCCACCCACTGGATGCTCCCCTTTCTTTCTCACTCTCCTTGGACCTCCCTTTTGCCTGAGACAAAACAATATTGAAATCAGGCCAGTTAGTTTCCCTACAATGGCCTGTAAGTGTTCAAGTGAAAGGAAGAGCCACATATCTCTCTCTTTAAATAGAAAGCTAGAAATCATTAAGCTTAGTCGAAGGCATGTTGAAAACTGAGACAGGTCAAAAGCTAGGCCCCTTGCACCAAACTGTTAGCCAAGCTGTGAATGTAAAGGAAAAGTTCTTGAAGGAAATTAAAAGTGCCATGCCAGTAAATACACAAATGATAAGAAGGCAAAGCAGACTTATTGCTGATATGGAGAAAGCTTTAGTGGTCTGGATAGAAGATCAAAGGAGTCACAACATTTCCATAAGCCAGAGCCTACCCCAGAGCAAGACCCTAACTCTCTTCAATTCTGTGAAGACTGAGAGAGGTGAAGAAGCTGCAGAAGATAAGTTTGAAGCTGGCAGAGGTTAGTTCCGGAGGTTTAAGGAAAGAAGTCATTTCCATAACAGAAAAGTACAAGAGGAGGCAGCAAGTGCTGAAAGAGAACCTGCACTAAGATATCCAGAAGATCTAGCTAAGATAAATGATGAAGGTGGCTACACTAAATAAAAGATTTTCAGTAGAGACCAAACAGCCTTATATTGGAAAAAGATGCCATCTAGCCATCTAGGACTTCCATAGCTAGAGAGGATAAAGCAATGTGGCTTCAAGGCTTCAAAGCTCAGTCTGGCTTTCTGGTTAGGGGCTAATGCAGCTGATGACTTTAAGATAAAGCCAAGGCTTATTTACCAGTAAAAAAAATCCCAAGGCCCTTAGGAATTATGCTAAATCTACTCTGTCTATGCTCTATAAATGGAACAACGAAGGCTGTATGATAGCACATCTGTTTACAACATAGTTTACTGAATAGTTGAAGCCTAATGGTGAGACATGCTGCTCAGACAAGGACTCCTTTCAAAATATTACTGCTCATTGACAATGTGCCTGCTCACCTAGAGTTCTGATGGAGATGTACAATGGAATTAATGTTTTCCATGCAGAAGTAATTTAGAATTTCAAGTCTTATTTAAGAAATAAATCTCATAAGGCTATAGCTATCACAGTGATTCCTGATGGATCTGGGAAGTCAATTAAAAACCTTCTGGAAAAGATTCATCATTCTGGATGTCATTAAGAACACTCATGATTCATGGGAGGAGGTCACAATACAATATTAACAGGAGTATGGAAGAAGTAGATTCCAACTCTCTTGGATGACTTTGAGGGGTTCAAGACTTCAGTTGAAGAAGTAACTACAAACGTGTTGAAAATAGCAAGAGGATTAGAATTAGAAGTGGAGCTTGAAGGTGTGACTGAATTGCTGCAATCTCATGATGAGAATGAGGAAAGAAAGTGGTTTCTTGTGATGGAATCTACTCTGGGGAAATTGTCATAAACATTGTTGAAATGACAAGAAAGGATTTAGAATATTATATAGACTTAGCTGTTAAAGTAGAGGCAGGTTTTGAGAGGAATGACTCCAATTTTGAAAGAAGTTCTACTGTGGGTAAAATGCTAACAAAGAGGATCACATACTACAGAGAAATGTTTCATGAAAGGAAGAGTCCATCAATGCATCAAACTTCATCATTGTCTTATTTTAAGAAATTGCCACAGCCTCCCCCACTTCAGTAACCACCACACTGATCAGTCAGCAGCCATCAACATTGAGGCAAGATCCTCCACCAGCCAAAAGACTACAACTTAATGAAGGCTCAGACGATAGTGAGCATTTTTTTAGCAATAAAGTATTTTTAAATAAAGATATGTATATTATTATTTTAAAAGACATAATGCTATTATACACTTATCATACTATACTATAGTATAAACAAAACTTTTATATGTGGTGGGAAACTAAAGAATTTGGTGCCTTGCTTTATTGTGGTGGTCTGGAACCAAACCCACGATATGACTGCATTTGAAAGGGATAAAGAGGGAACTTTTAAATTGTATATGTTACCACAACCAAAAACAAACAAACCTGGCTCATAGAACTGTACAACACCAAGAGTGAACCCTAAAGGAAACAGTGGGCTAAAGTTAATAGCATAATAAAAAAATTAAAAATGAAAAAGAAATGGGGACTTTCAAAGAAATACAGTGACAAGAATAAATTTAAATATCACCAAGAAAAGCCATTCTGATGGCAACTTGGCATCAAGTACCACAAATCCCAAAATATACACATCCTTTGATCTAATGATTCTACTTGTGAGAAATTATCCTAAGGATAAGCACACAGATATTTATTACAGTATTATTTCTAATAGGGAAAAAAATACCACCACCACCAACCACCTAGAAATAAACTAAACATCCCTAAACAAGGAATTAAGTAAATAAATTATAAAATATCTATAAGATTAAATAGTGAATTTCTATAATTTATGAAAGAACATTTGATTATATGGAAAAAGTATCCAGAGGAGGAATTTTGCACAGTATATACTGTATAATCTCCATCCCACAACATGGGATTATGAATAAGTTATAAATAAATTTTTGGCATCTTTATACATATTTGTATTTTCCAAGATTTTATAATGAACATATGTTGTTTTAAAATTAAAATATATTTAAAAAGTACATTCATTTTGATATTCATCTCATAAAATTTGTAATAAGGAACTGAAAATGTCAGTCAATGTACAAGGTGAGAACACATAAAAACTGTCCTATTTATAATAAATATTAAAAATTAGAAATTAAAAATAAAATGAAAAATTATAAATTTGCAATTATCAAACTTGTTTTTCACAAATAGGGAAAATTTTTTTCCCCCAAGTGGTCAAGTCCGTAACAGACCTAAAACCAGAAAAGAGCGGTGTTCAAGCCTCAATGCTTTCAGGTTGTTTTAGGGAGGCTGGAAATAAAGCATATTTTTCTTCAAATAATGGAGGCTACTCCACAAAACAATAAGGAGTAAATTGTTTGGGAACCCATTCATCACTGTGTTTTACATTTTGGGGTTGGTATAAGAGATTTGTGGTTATCCCCACTTGCCCCCACAGGATCTATTCTTGACCCTACTCTCACAGCTCCCTGCCTCAACAGGCTGACCTCTTCAGAATCCAAGACTGTATAGCTCAGGCTCTCTGGGCCAATAGGAGGCATCAGCAGGAGAAGTCTAGCAAGGGAACAGATCACTCCTGCCTCCAGGATATAGTTTTTAGCAGAAGATGCATTCTTATAAACTACAGATGTTGGATGGTCATCTTTGAAAGAGGTAATATCGTTCCCTCTCAGTCATTAAGTCAAAAGATGGTAACAGCTTCCTGCTGTTGCCACTTCCTGTATACTTCACTGTCCTTTGTAAATTTTCTTAACCCTGTTAAAAGCCTGTTCGCTAAACTCCCTTCAATGAAACCCTTTGGATATGCCATCTGATTTCTTTGGGGACCCTAAATATCTTTTTAAGAAAAAGATAATAAAAAAAAGCTTTCATGGAAAATCACTGCCTAGAGAAGAGCTCATCATTAAGTACCAAAACTTCTGGAATATAGAAAATATATAACCTAACTTACCACAAAACTACACATTTAAACCTATTGAAAGTATGGGCTAACAAGTTGTAAATTGCCACTATGACAGGTAACAATTACTTTAATTAATGAATGTGGAATGAGGTCTACTTAAATTTTACCTGGAAAGTCAAAGATATTCAAGACAGCCAGGAATTAAAAAGCTTTCTTTCAAAAACCGATTATTCTTAATATATTTATTCAAACAAAAATAAATGGGTATAGAAAAATACTTTGCAGGGAAACGGACTTTGGCCTGGTGGTTAGGGCGTCCGTCTACCACATGGGAGGTCCGCGGTTCAAACCCCGGGCCTTCTTGACCCGTGTGGAGCTGGCCCATGCGCAGTGCTGATGCGCGCAAGGAGTGCCATGCCACGCGGGGGTGTCCCCCGCGTAGGGGAGCCCCACGCGCGGGGAGTGCGCCCCGTAAGGAGAGCCGCCCAGCGTGAGAGAAAGTGCAGCCTGCCCAGGAATGACGCCACCCACACTTCCCGTGCAGATGACGACAACAGAAGTGGACAAAGAAACAAGACACAGCAAAAAGACACAGAAAACAGACAACCGGGGGAGGGGAGGGGAATTAAATAAATAAAAATAAATCTTTAAAAAAAAAAAAAAAAAAAGAAAAATACTTTGCAGATCAACAACTTACCTCTTTGAACTTATGACTGAGCTTGTTTGTGTCCAAGTCTGATGGGGAAAACATGTCTTCATTCTCAGGCAGCTCAAAGACTTCAATGGCCATGTCACTGCCAGGAAGAACGGGTCCTACCTCATCCTCCTCCTCATCTGTGGCATATTCTCCTGTCTAAAAGGAAAGGGAATTCAGAAATCTAACCACCCTCACCTCAGGAGGAGACGGGTTATTTGAAAATACTTTATAAATGAGAAATAAAACATGTTACTAAGTGTGTAAAAGAGTTAAGTAGGTTTTTAAAGTCAAGCATGCCTCATGCAGCCATGTTACAAACAAATATTAGTTCAAAGAAACAAAGTGGCAAGCCTATCCCTTATATAAGTGCATTTCTAAAAATCTAATAGCTTTAGTAACATATTTAGTATAGCAACAGAGTTCCCTTTTTCAATAGGAGCATTTGATGGTTTCACTAAAGAAACTTATATTCCTAAAGGAAATAAGTAATTCCTTTAAATTTCCATCTATTGTGTGAATAAGCACACAATGTTGAGGGCAGGGAAGAAGGAAAGGGAGATCAAAGCTGGAAGGGACTTTAAGCCTTAGAAAGGTTAATAGATTAATTCCCCTAAACTTTAGATTTCAATCAGCTCTTGTTGGTTTGCTTGCTTGCTCTTTTAATATTGTTGTTAACTAGTGACCTAAAGGATAGATGTAAGGTTCTAACTAGCAGCCCATACAAGTCAATTGCTTTTGCCTGTGCAATAGTTTTATAATCTTGAGTATTTTGCCAATGTTTGCTATATAACAATTGGCCAGAGTAGTAGTGGTTGCCTCCTTTAGATGGGTCATGCACTTTATCATACCCCACAACTCCCATAACTCCATAACGTTCTACACTGTTAGCTTCACTCCTTTATGATACCTTCAGGCCCCATAGGTATTTGACTTCATCACTCACAGAATAAATGGTCCTTATAAACACTAACTTCCTTAACATTATGAGAAATAGCTTACCCCTTGGCAGTATCAGGCTATGAGACTATAATTCAAAATAACTGCTCTAAATGTATATTTTGTGATGTTATTTAAAGAAAAATCATTGATTCACATGGTTGAAAAGACAAAGTTCACTTAATCCACACCTTTTCCTTCAGGTCCTAGTATGTCTAATATATAAAACACAGACAGTAATTCATATTGCCTTTTGAAAAACACTTTTAAATAGTGGACTGAACTAGCTCTTCCTTTGATTAAATAAGATTAGCATCTGGTTGTTTAGCACCTGGTTTGTCTTTTGGTTATAGGCTAAATTTTTCCTGCTAATGCTGAAATCCTAGTTCCTTTATACTATGTTTGCACATAAAAGAAATCTGGTCATCAGTCTCAGTCTAATAATTCCTAATGTCTTGAAGGCCATTGTTAAATTGCCATTTAGACATCTCTTTTTCAAGTAAAATAATTCTGGTTTCCTTATAGGTCTTACTTTCTCTAATTGTCTTAGTGGTTGTACCCTGACTTCTCTCTAAGTTTTCCACATTCCTCTCATGATGTAGTGCCCAGAAGTTAACATAATTTCTTGTAAGGAATCTGAGGGCCATTGACCATGATGTATAAACTGCCTCAGCATCCTTCAAATTCTCTCTCTCCACACGGAAGCTATTATCATCAAGACCTTGACTGTGGTGTTATTTGTGCATAAAAGTATTCAGGATATTTCATATAGAGCAGTGATTTTCCAAACTGGTTAGACATTAGAAACTTTTTTTAGAAATAAAATCAGAGATACTTTTATTAAAATGGAAAGAAGTTGGTGGCTTCTACCTTGATCCTGTATAGCTAATTCCTTACTACCTGGAACCCTAGGACTCTTTAGAACCCAGCCGGAAAATGGCTAAACTATAAATATCATTCTAAGTGTCTTTGGCACTGGCAGGGGTGGTTAGCTCCACATAACTTCTATTTCTTGGTTCAGTGAGAATCTACAAAACTCTAATTCAATAGTTAATGTGGTATTTTGGTGGTATTCTGTAAATTAAACATATATATATATATATATATATATATATATATATATATATATATATATATATATATATATATATAAATAACTAATAGGTACTTTGGTACTTTGTAAATCCCCATAATTTTAATTAATAGGAATATGGCAAGATTGGCAAATGAACAATTTCAAGATGCTTTGCTGGCAGTTTCGATTTAGAGGTATAAAACGTGTGGTTGTTTTTCACCCTGTAATTATAACCAGCAACAAAGCTAAGCCTTCATGATCAAGACTTTAACCCGGAAAATAACATTTACTTCTATCTTTCATGCTAATGTGCTGGAGGTGCAGTTAATGTTGGGGTTTAAGATATATTTAGGGGATTTGAATCTCTGGACTGACAATGTGATAGCCAGGTCCTGAGCCTCAACAGACTCCAGCACCTACAATCTGATCTATTGGACTTACCACACTCAGCTAAGATGGAGTTGAAGAAGGACAACCACCACACCATGGAGCCTAGAGTGATTACAACTGAAAATGGGAGGATTGCATCCAGCATCCATGTGGAATCTGAGCCTCCTCTTGACATAGAGGTGCAATGGACACAACCAATCCAATGTCCACATAGAAGAGGTGGCATTGGATTGGGAAAAGTGGACATGGTGGACGATGGGTATGGGGAAAGGCAGGAAGAGATGAGAGGTGGAGGCGTCTTTGGGACATGGAGCTGCCCTGGATGGTGCTTCAGAGGTAATCACCGGACATTGTAAATCCTCACAGGGCCCACTGGATGGAATGGAGGAGAGTATGGGCCATGATGTGGACCATTGTCTATGAGGTGCAGAGGTGCCCAAAGATGTACTTACCAAATCCAATGGATGTGTCATGATGATGGGAACGAGTGTTGTTGGGGGGGGGGAGAGGGGGGGTGGGAGGGTGGGGTTGAATGGGACCTCACATATATATTTTTAATGTAATATTATTACAAAGTCAATAAAAAAAAATAAAATTATATCTCAATTTTCAAAAAAAAAAAACAAAAAAAACCATTTACTTCTAGATCATCAATTTAATGAATACCATGAATGATTCAATAACTTAAAGTCTGATAAGCCATGACAATGTGATCTATTTTAAACATGAACATTGAAATGAACAATTTGACTTTTCTTTAACAGCTTGAAAATAGATACTTGTTCTCAATGTGTGAAGGAATTAATATACATATAGGAGGGGGTCTGACACATAACAGGATCAACAAATAATAATAAAAGAATAAATCAAATAATGTCAATTGTATTTACTAGGGATTATTTAGAACCTCTTAAGCAGATTTTCAATTATATCAGGAAAATTAGCTGCAAAAGTCAAGAAAGCAGTATTCTGTCACATATATTACTATTCCTAATACTGATTAGCAGAATAGGGTTTACACAATACACACAATTCTTACTTCTAAGTATATTTCTATCTTTGTCTTCATTTTAATTATCAAAATTATCTTCCTAAATCTAAAATAAGATCTCTAGTCCTTTTTTGGGTGGTGTACCGGGGATAGGGATTGAACCTGGGACCTTGTATGTGGGAAGCTAGTGCTCAACCACTGAGACCTTGTATGTGGGAAGCTGGTGGTCAATCCCTGAGCCACACTGGCTCCTGAGTTGATTTTTGTTTGTTTTTTAGGAGGCACTGGGACCTCCCATGTGGGAAGCAGGTGCTCAACTGTTTGAGCCACATCTGCTCCCAGGAACACTTCTTTGTGATTATTTTACTTTTTGATTTAGCTCTCCTCCTCTTCCAATTACTAAATTACCTGCAAGCATTCTAAAACTCTTTTTTTCACATTTCCATTTGCTATTGTTTTCTCTTTCCAATTAGACTTGTAAATATCTGAGGACAAGAAATGTCTTTTCCTGTCTTGATTCTATTTACTAATTATTATAGTGTTTTACTGATCCTTTGCTGTTCCTTCCCTGGATAAAGGATGCTTGTATTTCAACATCACATAAAAATTTGAGAATAAAGAAGTTACATTTAGTAGACTAAGAATAATTGGTTCTGATTCTTTTATCCTTATTGAAAAGAGAAATTACTTTTATGGTTACTGTGCAACAAAATAAATGATATTAATAACATGTTAGCAGAATTTCACAAACACCAAAATCAAATTTGGTACATAAAGAGGAAGATGGAAATGTAAAAAAAAAAAAAATGATTTGCTACAACAAAATATTTCCATTGGTAGCCAGCTACTTCTTTTCTTTCATTCTGGCCAAGTTCAACATCTTTCAAATAACCAGAGACTCTTGGGCTCAACCTACAAATCCATTTTAAATAAGACAAGAACAGTCCTTAAGGTAAGAACTAATAAAGTAAATGCTTCTTTTCATACCCATGTCTATTCTCTTAATTATTATTTTTTACTTTTCCAACACCCTAAAAATGGGCAAATATTGAACAGTGACCACTTGGCAATGTTTACTTTTTTTCCCAGCTCTGTACATTCCTCAACAACTACATAATTTAGGTACTATTGAACAATCTTATTTTGAGGAAACTGCAACTTGGAGAGCTTACCAAAGGTGAGACAATAAGTTGTGGAAGTGACATCTAACAGATCTCAATTCCCATACTCTTTCTTCTGAGTCATGCAACTTACAGTCTGCAGAAACTATAGTATTGCAAAAAAATCTGTAATACATTCCTATCATATGTCCCCAATCAAAAACCCTGGTATATAATCTGGCTGTGTTGAGATTCACCTTCCACAATATTCAGTTTACACTGAAATTTGCTACTTGTTTCTAGCGAGCCCCAAAGTTCTTATCCCCTTCTCTCCTCCCCTTCCCTCCCCTCCCCTTTCCTCCTCTCCTTTTCTCTTCTAATATGCTCACCCTTGGTAAATGTATAGGAGAAGTTTTCTCCAAAAGAACGGGGAGCAGTAGATGGGTTAGTTTCAATATGAAGAGAGGAAACATTAATAGAAAAAAAATACGGCACGTCATTGTATGTTAATTTAAATCATAGAAATATTCATTTGTTAGCCTAACATTAATAATTAATGTTATTAATATCATTTATTTTATTGCAAGGCCAAATTTTTCTCTTGGACTATGGGACAGTTGACTGGTGTTTCATGTACTCTGATATAAACCAGAACCATAACATATAACGCATGAAATTATTTCAGTGTCTTTAAAATGGGTGAAAAGTTAAAGACACAAAGCAAAATGAATGCAAAATCTCTCCCAAGTTTTATGGTTTGTCCCTATCTTTTGCACTTTCCTCTCACACCTAATTTTTTTTTGGAATTTTTTCTCTTATTTTTGTTATTTCTTTGTTTCTTTTTAATTTTTTATTTACTTTTTCTTTTTTCTTTCTTTTTGTTTTATTTTCTCTTCTCTCACACCTAATTTTTTTGAGCTACTAGTCTTTACTGAATCTTTCCAAAGCATTTTACCTAATTTTCACAGATACAATTACTTCCCTTCTATTCCTTTTTTTTCATATTACAGCAGAGCACTTAATATTTTCTTTAATTACATAATTACAATAACACATACAGCTGAGGGTTTCTGCTTCTTGGTAAATGTACACCTTGAATGGTGGGAGCAGACATGTACAAGACTGTACTAAAGCCTTGACCACTAAGGAGAGCTGTTGGTATCAGACTAGGTGTTATAGAATATCTGTGTGAAGAATATCTGTTAAATCGGTGAGATGGTTAAGTGGGAATCAATTAAATAGGCTTCAAATCCTGGTTTTCCAGCCCTGGGACAGTGAACTTATAGATTTCAGCTTCTGTTTCCTCACCTATAATGTAGGGATATAATTTTTTTGTCACGAGAGAGAGATGACTCCTGTAAAGTGTTTAACACCAGATCTGGCACACAATAGTAAGTGAGAAGTTGCAAAATAAAATAAGCTATGGCTGCTATTGCTAACTATGCTACACCAGCAACATCCTAGAGCCTTTCCAAACTGTATTTTGTAACTAGACTTTAGCTTTGATCTCATAAATATAATGTTCCTATGAGCCCTCAGCACATGGATCTTTATTTTATAAGCAAATTGGTCATTTCTGAAGTAAAAATTTTCCTTCCCTTAACCCTTTTCCTTTTTCAATATCTGGAGTTTTGGTGTAGGCATCAGCTTCCATGCATGTCTCTGCTCTCCTCACTCACCACCCTTTCCCCAACTCAGGTATCTAAAATGAATGTAAATCTACCTAACACATGCACAGAAGCTGTTGCCCTTAAAAAGTTTTTGCTACTTTATGCTTCCACTATGTACCTTACATAGCCCATAAAACCTTGCCTTCTCCCATCAACTTCTTTCAAGTGTAGGCTCCTTAAGGGTACCCTGTATGATTTATCCCTGTTATTTCAGTGTGGCTAACACATTGCATGGCATATAGCAGGCACTGAACAAATGTTTGCTGAATAAATTAATACAGTTTTAGACACATCTGCACAGTACAGCAGAGCCTGATTTTCCTGTTAATTCTCAGCTTTCCAGTCAGAAACCCAGTGAAGCACAGCTGCAGCTGGGGCCTAAATGACCCTTTTGGGGATTTTCTCTTGTTGTTGGGTTCAATCATTAGCAGTAATTTTTGCGGTAGTAATGTTTACGCTGGTAAATTCAGGGAAACTAAATGGTGCTAATCATAAAAATAGCCTTAATTATGCAGTTTTTGTTGGAATTTGTTTACTGGATTTGAATTTGGTTATACATATTTTCAGACTCAATTCTGTGAGAGAATAGGAGAAAGTTCTTTTTCTCTGGAGGAGAAAGACCTCAAACTAAAGCTTTAATGTTTAAAATTCCTAAATCTGTGCCAACTATCCAGATGGCTTTGAGCTAAAGCATCCTCTTTTCTGCAAAGGCATTTCTCTTGCCTTTTTTTTTTGGAATAGTGGCTTCTGTGTGTCCTAGCTTTGTAATATTTGGCAATTTATTCTCTTTGAATGTAATTTCCATATCTATAAAATGGGGATAACCTCCTTGATAAGCCTAAGAATTTACAAATTTACAGTAGTGATAAATGTGAAATGTTCATCACAGAACCTAGATTATGCTAAATGAACACATGACTTTAGGACTATGATTATTGCTACAATCCCTTGTTTTTCCATGACACTACCACAGAGTATTGCAATGAAGAGAGTAAGGACTTTGGGGTTGGAGAGACCAGGGCCCCAAGAGACAAAAACAACTAAATTTCATAGTTTCACCAAGCAGGAAAGTAATTTATCTTTTCTCTTGTGTGGTCTCCTCTTCTATAAAATGGTGCCCCTCATATTAAGTCAGTTTTCCTTCCATTTATCAATTCATTAAAAAATTTCTCATCAATCTTTTGTTCTCAGAATATTTTCAGATTTCATTCTTACTATTGTTAACAAGCCAAGAAACATCTAACATCCATATGTAATTTATTGGTATGGTCTTCTGTGTTCCTTGCCATCAGGCTCTCAGCTCTTCAGGTCATTGGTATTATTGCTAGACAAATTATTCTTTCTAAAATTCTGACCAAATAGAGTTAAGATTTTTCTATAAAGTCTTTTCTAGCAACTCAAACTCATCTTTCCCTTCTCAATATTCTCTAGCAATTGTGGCAGGCAGTTCATAAATTAGCATTGATTTTACAGTATTTTGAAGTCTTCTTTAGTTTTGTTCCCGACCTTCTAGAAGTATACTCCTCCAAAACAGAGACCCTATTTCCTGCTATAGTAGGCAGACACTAAAATGGCCCCCAAAGATTTCTGCTTCTAAAAAACAGAATACAACAAAAGTGATGTCACTCACTTTCAAGATTAGTATACACAAAGACAGTGACTTCCAGCTTTTTTGTCCTCTGGTGCATTCTCTCTCTCTCATCCTTGCTCTGGGGGAAGCAAGCTGCCATGTTGTGAGTAGTCCTGTGGAGAGGCCCACATTACTAGAAACTAATGTTTCTGGCCAACAGCCAATGGGGACCTTAGGCCTGCAAGAGCCACACGATGGACTTTAGAAGTGGATCTTCTGAGTCCTGCCAATAACTCTGAGTGAGCATAAGAGTGAATCCTCCCTTAATTGAGCCTTTAGATGACTGCAGTTCCAGCTGACACCTAATTGCAGCCTTGGGAGAGATCTTGAGTCAGAGGGACCTAGATCATCTTACCCTCAGAAACTATGACTTGTATTTCTTGTTTAAGTTGTTAAGTTTTGGGGTAATTTGTTATGTAGCAATAGAAATGGGTGCTGCCATATGGAAAAATGGGAAAGCGGTTTTGAAAACAGGTAGTAGGTAAGAGTTGGAATGAATTTGAAGAGTCTAAGAGAAAGCCTAAATTGCCTTAGACAGAGTGTTAGCAGAAATATGGGAGATCTTTGTTAGGTAGTGGCAGAAAGCTTAGCACCATTATCCACCTTCAGTAACAAGAAAGTAAGAAATGTTCCTGTGAATTGGGTGACTTAGTCAAGTAGATTTCCAAAGTGCTGAAAGTCCTGCCAAATTTCTTTTTGCTGCTTGTAGTAAAATGGGAGAGAAGTGAGATAAATTGAGGATTGTGAAACAGAAAAGAACCATGACTTAATGGTTCTGATGACTTTAATTCTAAAATTAAAAATGCTTTCCAAAGAAAGTTCAAATCCAGGATACTACCAGGAGAACGAGGTCTAAAAATGAAGGTTTGGCCATAAAATCTTTAAAATTTCAAGCTTGGGAAAAAGATGTGGCTCAACCAATTGGGCTCTCGTCTACCAAATAGGAGGTCCAGGGTTTGATGCCCAAGGCCTCCTGGTGAGGGCGAGCTGGTCCACATGGTGAGCTGGCCCACGCAGAGTACCAGATCACACTGGAATGCCACCCTATGCAAGAGTACCCCCATGTGGGAATGCCACCCAATACCGGAAAGCTGCCCTGTGCAGGAATCCCGGCCGATGCTGAGAGCTGGCGCAGAAAGATGACATAACAAGAGACACAGAGGAGAGAAAATAAGAAGACGTAGCAGAACAGGGAATTGAGGTGGCGCAAGAGAGTAATTGCCTCTTTCCTACTCCGGAAGGTCCCAGGATCAGTCCTAGAGCCACCTAATGAGAATATAAGCAGACACAGAACACACAGCAAATGGACACAGAAAGCAGACAATGGGGGGAGGGGGAATAAATAAATAAATAAATCTTAAAAAAAAAAAAAGATTTCAAGCTTAGGAAACTTCACCTTTTAAAATAATTGGGCAGTAAGCAAGACTACCTACTCCTCTAAAGGAAGACACTACCACTATTTTCCAAGGCTGTTCACTATACAAACATCAGTGATATGAAATAAACATCAGTGAAATAAAACACAGGCCATTGGTGTCTCTGCTCATAAGAAATGAGAGAAAAGAGAGACTCCTGGGGAATTGTCTCCCAACAATATCTACCATGGCTTTCTACACTGTTGTGGCTTCCGGTAAATTCTCCCATGAGTATGGTACTCCTGGGGTTATACTTACCAATATAATCAAGAGGGGCTAGGACCAAATCCATTCAGTTTGTCTCATATAGCATATAATTAATACACTATTAACAGGGTCTCTAACCAGCAGAATGAGTTGAACCATATTCTCTAGGTTCCTAGACCCAATTAGCTAAACAAATCCCATAAACCATATGGGTCTACTTTAGAAAGCTTTCTCCTTTCAATTGGCTTTCTCCTTAAGCTTTTATGTTGACCTTTTCACTTGGCCTATGGTCTATGGTATTAATCTACATAAGTAACTTAAACTATTTTTATTTTATTTAAATTATGTATCCATCTAAACACAGCAGGGTTTATCAGCTATTGTACAGACTGCCTTGCTTCACAAGGAGAAAGTTTAAGGCAATTCTATTGTATATCACAGCTCTGGTTAAGGTTGATCCTGCATGCCTTCCAGGGCTGAGGTGCTGTCACTGACCACTTCAGCTAAAGTCAGGACAAATTTTCACACCTTATCTATTTGGATAATTGCAGTCACAAGGACAATTTCCCATATGGTATATATAATATAGAGCCAGTTATCCCTCCAGAAATCTTCCCTGAGTAAATAAGGGAAGTCACATTTTGGAGGTATCTCTACAGTAATCTAAGGGCTACACTGAACTTCCAACTGTGTTTCTTAAATACATGAAGGGCTCCTATGACCACCCCTAAAGTACATGAGCACCCCAATTTGATCAATTGCTGTAATTTGTTCCCATAGTTTGCCATCACAAACATTAATCTGACAGTCTTTAAATATTCATGTAACAGAACAGGTCACAGGCAACAGCCTAAGAGTCAGTAAAAAAATATAACAAGGTTCAACAGGAGTAATTCTGGCCAGAACTATAATGGCCTTAAGTTCTTCCCATTGAACAAAGTGACCATTTTAATTTTTGGGTCTGCATAGCTTGTGCTGACGTTGAAAAGCCTAATAGACAACAGTGCAAAGCTTAGCTGAACCATCCGTGAACTAAGCCCAGGTATTTTAGGAAACCTCTGTGAATCAAAGGCCCACTGATACAGAGGCTTTGCTTCGGGAGACAGAATGGTGGGTAATGTACCCCTAAGTGGATAACTGTCACTTTTTAATGTAAACCTGAGATACTGCCAGGCCAGGATGGCTGCTTTCTTGAATATATCACTTCCATTTGGCAAGCAAAGTTTACTGGGTCCCTCCAACTCTGTTGGTGGGTGAGTTCAAGTTGATCTACCTCAAACTGAGACTATCAGGCCAAAGAGGCACAAGACCTCTGTGGGTCAGGCATTTAGTTTCAATAAGAGCTTAGCAGCAGGTTAATAGCTGAACTTCCCCCCCCCTGCTTAATTCTTTTGGTGGCTTTATCAGCAGGTGGTAGTGGTACTCTGGGAAATGACCTGAGTAATCTGGCAACCATTATGTTTTTAACTAAGCTGTGATTTACCTTTCTTTCTTGGGATTATATATTGTTTCTGCTGCACTACCTATGAGAGACAGGGGAGGCAGACTGGGAGTATTCTACATGTCCCACTACCACTCTGTACATGCAGTAGTCCCTGAATGGAAAAATCCCCACTGAAATATGGAACAGAAAAGTGCAGGCACATAACCCATCAATTCCATTATACACCCAGCAGCAGAAGCCACAAGAACATTAGATTGAATCTGCCCAAATGGTTTCATCCATAACGTCATTTTAGCTTCCCCTCCCACCACTGTGAATCCTGCCCAAACCACATCAGTTGAATTTGGGCATCCTTTCCCACCATGGGACTGGGTCAGATGGTGAATTATGAGAGAGGATTCAACAAAGCCATCTAAAGTTAAGCGCCTCCTCTCCTCAAAGTTCCCCATACAGAGCCCGCATGGGAGTCCTAAAGCATTAGTTTTCCCTGGAGGACAAAGAGATCTCTGTTGAACCCCTAATAATCTTTTCTCCTTAAAGCAGTTGAGGTTGGAATAGAAGAAAGAGGCATCGGGGTGGAGAGAGAGCAGCAACGTGCCAGTAACAAGGCACATTAACCTTCAGTATTGAGCAGTATAGAGGTTACTCATTTTTAACCAAACTCCCAATGTTTATATTTCATCTAAAGCCCTCTAGAGGTGGGTATGATTAGGGACATCATCATTTAAGCTCTGGGGAATCTTTGACTCAAAAGTCATAGCCTTGACTACCACACCAGAAATTCTGTTAAGAAGACTACCTTAATCTGGCATTTGCTGTGCCATTGTCATGATAATATCTCTTTTGTATATTTAAAGAGATATTATACAGTTTCTCATTGTCCAGTGAATTACCTTCGTTAGCATTGTAGACCCAGTGCAGGGTTCAAATAATCATGCAGTTTCTCAGGGAGTTTGTCTCAGATAAATATCTATGAGAGTACCGATATTCTCTTGTGTCATCTAAGACCCACTGCAAAAAAACTGAGTTATTTTACTGTGAATGAATATAAAGTTGGAATGACAGAATGAAGTCAGGGGTGAGCCAAAAGTTAGCCTACCTGTTGCAGTTTCTCCTTAATTAGCATTACATGATCTGCTCCATCACCTCCCCAAAGTTCTAAGCATTCAATTTGCTTCCGACCATAGTGATTGCAAATTTCCCTCCCTTCATACTCAAAGTAGGTGTGTGTCTCTGTAACTATTGTCCAATCCATGACGGATCTTTGCACTAGTGGGTACAGAGTATTACCATTTTTCTGCTTGTTCTTTGAACCATAGTTTCCAAAGGGTGATGTGAGGGGCAAATGATGCCTGTACAGGTAGAGATTTCAGGAAAGTAACTGAGAACTTGCGTTACTTGAATCTTTTATAATAGGCAGTAAGAATGCCTGCCTTTTGCTCTAGTAGGAAAGACTATCTGTCTTCCAAAGCAGTTCATTACACAAACACAAAAGATAGTCTGGAATAAAGGACAGTTAGAGCCTCAGAATGCAAGAGACCTGTGGAAAATTTTCTCCAAATAATTATCGGGGAAAAAAATGTCTAGAGAGTCTGCTGATTTTTAAGTTTCTACAATCTTATTCAGTTTACCTTTTCAAAGACTTTCCAACCATTATTCCCTTCTATGTACTTTGTCCTGTAGGTAAATGGGTATCCTTTTTACTTAAACATACTGAAACAGGCTAGATAGGGATTCAATAGATGGATCGGGAACCTGGCAAGAAGTCCACGTGTCACTCGGTACCCCTAAAATGGCTGCTGGAAGACCCTCACGAGATTCTGCCATCCGGAATGAGATTTCCTCCAGAAGCAAGGAGAAGCCCTGGATATTCTCCAGGGGTCTTATCATTGGGCCCTCCTGAGGGATTGATGGGTGGGGTAATCAATCACTGCAGCAAACAGCTGGGACTCCTTCTGTGTCATTAGCAAAGGGGAGGAATAACTAATGGTTTAAAAAGCAAGTAAAACACATAGTAAGCACAGATGTCACCTTGTTTGAAAGCTATTGTCTTGGAATCTGTACATCAGTTTCAGGAAATATGATATGAATAAGCTGAAAGATTATTGCTGTGGAAGGGAAAAGGTTTTATGGTGGATCTGGGGAAGTACTGTATATTGTATATATGAATTTCGGTGATCTAAGACTCTTGTGAAGCTGACATTATGTTGGGATTCACTTTACAGGAAGTTTTGGATCACAGAGTGGTTCAACAATGGCAGTGGAGGAATACTGATATAGGATGTTATTGACAGGATATATATGGCTGACAGGGAGTTATACAGGGCATATGCCCAGGGTATATAGTAAGGTCTAGATATACTCATAGTGGAAACAATTAAAAACAACAGCTGGGGGGGGGGTACTGGGCCCCTGGCCGGGGGGTCACTGTTGTGGACCCTGGGGGAGCAGCGGCAGTCCCCCAGGTGCAACGGTAAGAACCAGGAAGGAAGGAGGGCCCAACAATGGGCTCCTGATAATAATGGCTATGCTTTTGAGCCTATACACCTGCAATAAGAACAAGGCCTAGAGTAGCACTGTGCCTGAGAGTTTCCTCCTGACAGCCTTCATGTTACTCAAATGTGGCCACTCTCACAGCCAAACTCAGCATGTAGATGCAGTGCATTCCTCCCAGTGTGGGACATGACACCCGGGGATGAGCCTCCCTGGCACCGAGGGATCACTACTACATACCAGCTGAAGATGCAACTAGAAAATGACCTTGAATTAAAGGTTCAATACGGTTCAGCAGAATATCCCTGTCTACATATAATAACATGACTTCAAAATGCTGTTTGACCTAATGTAAGGGGGAAATGGAAAGGAGAAATGAGATTATAAGGCTATGAGTATCTAAAAAAGAGTCTGGAGGTTGTCAGAAGGAATGCCCTTATGCACAACTGAGCAGAGTCTAAGGGACAGATAAAGTAGATACAAGTCCAGGTATTGGTTCTTTTGAGGGATAAAGAGACCCACGGGTTCTATGGTCATGGCAGATGGGGTTCACTGCCATGGCAGATGGCCCTTCTTTGGTGCTGGTGTTTCTGCATGATGGAATTGGACTCAGAGGGGATCTCTTCTCACAAGACTTGCATGCTACTTTATTGGAATTGTAGTTGGTGCTGGGGTTTAAGATATATTTAGGGGATTTGAATCTCTGGACTGATAATAAGATACCCAGGCCCAGAGCCTCAACAGACTTCAGCTCCTACACTTTGATTTATTGGACTTACCCCACTCAGCTAACATGGAGTTGAAGAAGGTCAACCACCACACCATGGAGCCTAGAGTGTCTACAACTGAAAGCAGGAGGAGTGCATCCAGTATCCATGTGGAATCTAAGCCCCCACTTGACATAGATGTGCAATGGACACAACCAATCCAATGTCCACAGAGAACATGTGGAATGGGTGTGGGAAGGGTAGCCATGGTGGCTGCTGGGTTTGGGGAATGGGAGGAAGAGATGAGATGTGGAGGCGTTTTTGGGACGTGGAGTTGTCCTGGGTGGTGCTTCACGGACAATTGCGGGACATTGTAGATCCCCCCAGGGCCCACTGGATGGAACGTGGGAGAGTGTGGGCTATGATGTGGACCATTGACTACGGGGTGCAGTGATGTTCAGAGATGTACTTACCGGGTGCAATGGATGTGTCACGATGATGGGAGAGAGTGTTGCTGTGGGGGGAGTGGGGGGTGGGGGCGGTGGGGTTGATTGGGACCTCATATTTTTTTAATGTAATTTTTAAAAATAAATAATTTTAATTAAAAAAAAAAAAAAAGCAAGTACAAAGGCTTTTTGCTCTCTTGCCTTTGCCCTGTCCTGGTGTGTGTCCTGGTGTCAGTCTGTGTGCCTGTTACTGACCTCTGCACCCTGATCTTCTTTTTTTCCCTGCCATGATTACCATGCAGGTAAAACCTGGGCATTTACAATCTATAATGGGAAATTGCAGTCTGTAAATCAGCCCACTTTATCACTTTTCAGCCCCTTCCTCTCTACATGGGACCCACAATCTTTTATTTTCTCCCATTTCTCTTCCCTCCCTACCGTAATGAATTACTGGCCTAACTAACCTGATATGCTCTTGAAATTCATTTCTGCAGCATAGACAAGAGCCTAGACAAAATTCGGTTACAATATTCTATATTGTCCCAGCATTTACAGAAAAATCATGCATAAAATACAGAAAAATCATGCATAAAATACAAAATTCCCATACACCACCCTATTAGTAACATCTTCCATTACTGTGGCACATTTATTACAATTAATTAAAGGAAAATGTAATAATCATACTATTAACTATAATCCATTGTTTACAATAGGGTACACTGTGCTGCATAGTCCTATGTTTTAAAAAAAAAATTAGGGGAAGCGGATGTGGTTCAAGCAATAGGGCCTCTCTGCCTACCATATGGGAAGACCTGGGTTCAATCCCTGGGGCCTCCTGGTGAAAAAGAAGAGAAAGTGTGCCTGTGCAGCAAGCCAGCACCTGCATGGAGAGCTGAATATCGGCGTGGTGAACCGAGTACCCATGCGGTGAGCCAAGTGCCTATGTGAGTACCAGCATGGTAGGCCAAGTGCTCATGCAAGTGCCCATGTGGTGAGCCAAGTGCCCACACAGCAAGTCAAGTGCCTGCATGGTGAGCCAGTGCCCGTGCAAGTGAGTCATGGAGCAAGATGATGATGCAACAAAAAGAGAGACAAGGGGAGAGTCAATATGAAGCACAGCAGAAACCAGTAGTTGAGGTTGCACAACTGACAGGGAACCGCTCTCCACATTAGAGGTCCCCAGGATCAAATCCCAGGAATCCCAGAGGAGAAAAATGAGAAGTTAAGACAAAAAGAGAAATAGATACAGAAGATCACACAGCGAATGGACACAGAAAGTCAATACAGCAGGGTGGGGGAGGGGGAGGAAAAATAATTTTTAGTCTACAAACATATATAAAACCTAAAATATCCCCTTTTAACCACATTAAAATATATAATTCAGTGCTGTTAATTATGTTCACAATGTTGTCTTACCATCACCACCATCTGTTATCAAAATTTTGTGATCAACACAAATAGAAACTCTGTACAATGTAAGCATTAATTCCTAATTGCCTATCCTCATCCAGTCCCCTGATAACCTATATTCTAGATTCTGGCTCTATGAGTTTATTTACTCTAATTATTTCCTATCAGTTAAGTCATTTACAATATTTGTCCTTCTGTGTCTGACTTATTTCATTGAATATGATGACTTCAAGGTTCATCCATGTTGTTGCATGTATCAGAACTTCATTACTTTTCACAGCTGAATAATATTCCATTACATGTATATGTAACATTTTGTTTACCCATTCATTGATTAAGGAGCACTTTATTTGCTTCTATCTTTTGGTAACTGAGAATAGTGACACTAAGAGTATTGGTGTGCAAATATCTGTGTTTGAGTACTTGCCTTCAAATATTTTGGGTAAATACATAGAAGTGGGATTGCTGGGTCATATGGAAATTCTATCCTTAACTTTCTGAGGAACCACTATAACTGTCTTCCACAGTGGCTGCACTATTTTACCTGCCCACCAGCTTAGAATTAGTATTCTCATTTTTCCAAATCCTCTCCAAAATATGTAATTTTCCATTTCTTGAACAGAACAATTCTACTGGGTCTGAAATAACATTTCATTGTGTTTTTGTTCAGCATTTCCCTAACAACTAATGATGTTGAACATCTTTACATGTGCTTTGCAGACATTTGAATATTTTTTCTTTGGAGAAATGTTTATTCCAGTATTTTGTCCATTTTTAAAATGGGTTGTCTTCTTCTTATTGAGTTATAGGATTTCTTTATAATTCTTGATATTAAATCTTTATTTTATATGTGGTTTCCAAATATTCTCTCCCATTGAGTGGGATGTTTTACTTTCATGGAAAAGTCCTTTGATGTACGAGCTTTTTTTTTTAAGGAGGTACCAGAGATTGAACCCAAGGCCTCATACATGGGAAGCAGGTGCTCAACCACTGAGCTATACCTGTGCTCCAATGCACAAGTTTTTAATTTTGATGAGGCCCCATTTATCTATTTTTTATTTTGGTGCTTGTGCTTGGGTACAGCCTAAAAGATCACTGCCTAACACAAGAGTCTGAAGATGTTTCCCTATATTTTCTTCTAGGAGTTTTATAGTTCTGGTTTTTATACTTAGGTCTTTGACCGTTTTGAATTGATTTTTGTTTATGGGGTGAGGTAAGGGTTCACCATCATTCTTTTGGACATGGACTTCCAATTTTTCCATCACCATTTGTTTAAGAGACTATTCTCTCCCCACTGAGTGGACTTGGCACCCTTGTCAAAAATAAGTTGGCCATATATGTGAAGGGTTGATTTCTGAGCTCTGAGTTCTATTTCATTGGTCTATATGTCTGTCCTTGTGCTAGTGCCATACTGTTTTGATTACTATGGCTTTGTAATAAGTCTTAAAATTGAAAAATGTAAGTTCTCCAATTTCATTCTTCTTTTTCAAGATGACTGGTCAACTAGCAATGAATCTGGAAAAAAGACGTTCACCAAAAGGAGGAAATATTAAATACAAATGAGGTTTTTTTTTTCTTAGTTAGCTAGTAAAAAGATATTTGGGAAATGGGGGAAAGAACAGAGCTTACTGAAAAATGGGAGAGAAATATGGAAATACACACCAAGATTTGGTGTAGGCTCCTTTAGGCAGAGAGAGCATACAAGTGAGTTTTTATAGCGAAGAGATTTCAAAGTATGTCTGGGGATCATTCCAGAGGTTACGCTTATACATGCCTCAATAGGATCTAATTGTCTGCCACAAAAAGTAAACAGTGCCTCAAACAGCTGGAATCTAGAGATATCTAGACACTATAAGCAGGGCAGACAAGCTCAGGAAATCAGCACCCTGTCAGTGGGCCTTACTTTTGAATTTATGCTCACCAGTGTAACAGGGTTAGATTCATTTATAGTTTCCCTACACATGGCTCTTCTGCCACTTTTATTTGAACCTATAATTAACAGTATACTTGTTAAATTCCCAGAGACTTAAATCTTTGGTTCGTCCATGTGCCACTTGAGCCCTGAATTTCAGCAGAGCTGCAACACCTACTCTCCAGGTCATTGGACTCATTCTGGATAACCAGCAAGGAGATGATGTTGGACAATTCCCATCCCAAGGAACAGAGAGTGTCTGCAACTGTGAGCAAGGTAGTTCCATCCATCTGCCCCATGGGATCTAAGCTCCCTCTCAATTAAAAACACAGTGAGCATCACCACCCCTAAATCCTCAAGACTGGGGAATGAACAATGGGCTAAACTAAACATTATTATTCTATTATAGACTTATTATTCTAGCAATGGAAAAACTTTTGTCATTGATATAAAGGCAGTAGCCACCAGAGGTTCTAAGGGAGGGAGAGGGAAGAATAAGTGTAACATGGGGGCATTTTTGGGACATTAGAATTGTCCTGCATGACAATACAATGGATACAGGCCATTATACATTTTGTCATATCTTGGAAAATTGTGCGGGGCAGAGTGCAAATTATAATGTAAACTATAGTCCACGGTTAGTAGCAATACTTCAGTATGCATTCATCAGTTGTAACAAATGTACCACACTAATGAAAGATGTTAATGTGGGAAAGTGTGGGAGGGGGAAGGGTGGAGCATATGGGAATCCCTTATATATATATATTTTAATAACATTTATGTAATCCAAAGCTTCTTTAAATATAAAAAATAATTTAAAAAGTATAGGAATGTACAACACAGTAAACCTGATTGTAAACTATAGTTAATAGTATAATTACATAAAAAGTTATTTCCTGAATTGTAGCAAATACACCATCCTAAAGGAAGGTTTTACTATAGGATGGTATATGGAAACTCTGCATTTTATGCATTATTTTTCTGTAAGCCTACAACTTCTCTAAAATAAATAAATAAAACCCACCATTTTCCTTAAAAAAAAAAAAAAAAGATGGCTTTGGCTATTCAGGGTCCCTTACCCATCCATATAAATTTGATGATTTGCTTTTCCATTTCTGCAAAGTAGACTGTTGGAATTTTGACTGGGGATTGCATTGAAACTGTATGTTGACATCTTAACAATATCTAGTCTTCCACTCCATGAACGCACAATATCTTTCCATTTATTTAGATGATCTTTGATTTCTTTCAGCAATGTCTTGCAGTTTTTCTATGTATAAGTCCTTTACATCCTTGGTTAGATTTATTCCTAGATATGTAATTCTTTTAGTTGCTATTGTGAAAGGATTTTTTTCTTCATTTTTACAAATTATTTACTACTAGTATAAAAAAACACTTTTATTTTTGAGTGTTCATCTTGTGCCCTGCTAGTATGCTGAATTCATTAGTTGCAGTAGCTTCGTTATGGATTTTTCAGGATTTTCTGTACATAGGATATTATCATTGTATTAGTCAGCCAAAGGGTTGCTGATGCAAAATATCAGAAATCGGTTGGCTTTTATAAAGGGTATTTATTTGGGGTAGAAGCTTACATTTACAACACCATAAAGCATAAGTTGCTTCCCTCATCGATGTCTGTTGCCACATGTTGGAGCAAGATGGCTGCTGACATTCAGCCTTCCTCTTCCTCTTAAAGCTCCATGGTCCCAGCTTCTTCTAATAGCTGTAGGCTGAGATAAGTCTTGTCTCTCTCCAGGGGCCCAATACTCTCTGGATTAGCTGCTCTCCTCTCTCCACAAGGTCAGCTGTAAGCTTTCAGGTGAATGGCTCGTCTCTCTTCCCAGAGCCTCTGCTGTGTCTAATGGAACCTTCTATCTTTCCTCATGTATCTGCTTCTACTGCATGTTTACTTCCCAGGCTCCAGGATCAAAACTCCCAACTCTGTCCTTTGCCATGTGTTTTAACTGTGGCAATGCCCTACTGAAATGGCCCAATCAAAGTCCTAATCATAATTTAATCAAATAAAAGTAAAATCTCAGAGAGACCAGTTTATAAACATAATTCAGTATCTATTTTAGAAATTCATATGCAAATTCAAACTGCTACAGCTGCCAAAGCAAAATATCAGGAATGTATTGGCATCATAATGGGAATTTATTAAATTAAAAGCTTATAGTTTTGAGACTGTGAAAATGTCCAAATCAAGGCATCATCAGAGATGCTGTCTCACCAAAGGTCAGTTGCTGGAGATCCTGGAATCCTGCTACATGGCAAGACACAATGGCCATTCTGCCAGTCTCAGTTTCTGCCCCTTCTCCAGGATTACTTCTTCCCTGAGCTCAGCTGTGGGCAATCACAGCTCTCTCCCCTCTTCCCTGGGCCTTGTCTCCTCTAGCCTTTCAGGGTTTCTCTATCCCTGCCATCTTTTTTCTGTACCCTGATGATTCCAGCGTCCAGCCTCTGGACCTCTTCTTTGTTCTTTGAGGCCTTTTCTCTGCTTGTCTCTGCTTTTTATCCTGTTTATAAAGGACTCCAACAACAGGAACAAGACTCTTCCTGGGTCATACTTCTCTGAAGCAATTCAACGAAAAGACTCCCAACTGAATCCAATCCAAAGGTCTGACACCTGCAGTAATGGATTTGCTTCAAGAACATGATCTTTCTTGAAATCTACAAAATTTACTGATTTTCTTACGTTGACCAACTCTGTATAATGGAGATGAATCCCACTTGATCACAATGTATAATTGTTTTTGATGCGCTGTTGGATTTGGTTTAGTAGCATTTTGTTGAGGATTTTTGCATCTGTATTTGTAAGGACATTTATCTGCAGTTTCCTTTTCATGAGATATCTTTATCTGGTTTGGTATGAGGGTGATGTTGGTCTCACAGAATGAGTTAGGAAGTGTTTCCTTCTCTTCAATTTCTTTGGAAAACTTTAGCAGGATAGATGTTAATTCTCCTTGAAATGCTTGGTAAAATTTTGCTGTGAAGCCATCCAGTCCTGGGCTTTTCTTTAATGGGAGGTTTTTGAGTACTGATTTAATCTCTTTACTAATTATTGGTTTGTTGAGATCTTCTGTTTCTTTTTGCGACAGAGTAGGCAGTTACTGTATTTCTCAGAATTTATCCATTTCACTCAGTTTATCTAATTTATGCAATTTTTTTGGCATTCATTGTATTCCCTAATAATCCTTTTTATTTCTGTGGGGTTGGCAGTAATGTCCCCCCTTTCATTTCTGATTTTTGCCATGTATGTCCTCTTTTTTTGTCAGTGTAGCTAAAGGTGTGCCGATTGTATTGACCTTATCAAAGAATCGGCTTTTGGTTTTGTTGATTCTATTGTTCTATTTTTATACTCAATTTCATTTATCTCCATTCTAATCTTTGCTATTTACTTTGAGTTTGGTTGTTCTTGCTTTTCTATATCTTGTAGTTTTGAAATAAAGTCTCTGATTTGAGTTCTTTCTTCTTTATTAATGCAAACATTTAGAGCTATAAATATCCCTGTCAGTCCTGCATTTTTGCAACTCATAAGTTTTGGTATGTTCCATTTTTGTTTTCATTAACCTCAAGATATTTCCTCATTTCTCTTATTTCTTCTGTGACCTATGGGTTGTTTACGAGTAACTGGTTAACTTCCACATTTGTGAATTTTTTTATTTCACCCTCTGTTATTGATTTCAAGTTTTAGTCCATTGTGGTCAGAAAAGATACTTGGTGTGATTTCAATATTTTGAATTTATCAAGATTTGTTTTTTTGACCTAACGCATGGTCTATCCTGGACAATGATCCATGTGCACTAACAACAATGTATATTCTGCTGCTATTGGGTGATGTTCTATACATGTCCATTAATTTTGGCTGGTTTAAAGTATGATTCAAGTCTTCTATTTCTTTACTGATCTTCTGTCTCAATGATCTATCCATTATTAAATGTGGTATATTGAAATTTCCTATTATTAAAGTAGAATCATCTATTTCTCCCTTCAAATCTGCTAATAGTTTTGTTTTATATATTTTGGGGCTCTGCTATTAGGTGTATATATATTAATAATTGTTATGTTGTCTTTTTTAATTGATCTTTTTTCAGTATATAATGACCCTCTTTGTCATTCATAACAGTTTTGATTTAAAATTTATTTTATCCAATATCAGTATACCTAAGGAGATGTCTTTTGGTTACTTACTTGTATGATATATTTTTTCCATCCCTTCACTTTCAACCTACTTATGTCTTTAAATTTAAACATGCTCTTTTAACAGCGCATAGTTTGGTCATGTTTTTAAAATCATTCTACCAATCACTGCCTTTTGCCTGGGGAGTTTAATCCATTTACATTTAAAGCAACTATTGATAATGCAGGATTTTCTTTTGCCATTTTGCTATTTTGGATTGTAAGTCATATTCTTTTTGGCCCTCTCTTGTTCCACTTATGTCTACTTCCATATTTATGTGGCTTTTTGTATTGTACCATTTCAAGACACTTCTCATTTCTTTCTGAGTATATTTTTGATGTATTTTCTTTGTGGTTGCATGGGGTAAATATTTAATGTACTAAATATATAAAAATCATATATAGTTTGATACCAACTGATCTTCCATAACATACACTATACACTGTTTCTATATCCCACCATCCCTCACCATTTCTTTATTTGTTACAAAGTATATCTTTGCACATTGTATGTCCCAAACCATCAATTTAGTATATTTTATGCATTTTCATTTTAGCATCTATATGAAGAAGTAGAGTTATATAACAATACAATATAATAGTACTAGCATTTATAATTATCCATATGGTTTTATTTTCCAGAGGTCTTTATTTCTTTATGCTGCTTTGGTCCACTGTCAAATGTCCTTTCCTTTCAGTCTAGAGAAATTCCTTTATCATTGTTTGCAGGGCAAGTCTAGTGGTGACAAATTCCCTCAGCTTTTGTTTATCTGGGAATATCTTATTTGCTCCCTCATTTTAGAAGAAAGTCTTGCCGGATATAGAATTCTCGGTTGACAATCATTCCCCCCCACAGCACTTTAAATATTTGTACCCCCTGCCTTCTTGCCTCTATGGTTTCTGATGAGAAAACTGCACTTAATCTTATTGTATGTAGCTCAGACTCTCTCCTTATTCTTGGCAGTGGACAATATGATTATTATGTGTCTGGATGTGGTTCTCCTTGAATTTATCCTGTTTGGGGTTTGGGATTCACCGGGCCTCTTGGACGTGCCTCTTCATGTCTTTTGTTAAATTCGGGAAGTTTTTTGTCATTATTTTCTTGAATATTCTTTCTGCTCTTTTCTCACTTTCTTCTTCTGGGACTCCCATAATGCATATATTAGTATGCTAGAGGGTGTCCCACAGGTGTCTTGGGTGTTGCTCATTCTTTTTTATTCTTTTATCTTTCCATTCCTCAGCCTGAGTCACTTCAGTTGTCCTCTCTTTGATCTTACTGATTTTTTTTTTCTTTCTCTTTCACTGATTCTTTCTTCTAACAAATCCATGTGGTAGGCGGGAATGCAATCCTTGAGCCACATCTGCTTCTCAGAATGTTGAAATAAAAAAGACTCACCTTAACAAATTTTAATGAGGAAGTGGAGAATTTGGAACTCTTATTTACTGCTGGTAGGAATGTAACATGACACAAGCACTTGAAAAGCAGTTCTAGAGTTTCTTAAAAAGCCAAAACATATATTACCATATGACCCACTCCTAGATATCTACCCAAGATAAATGAAAACACATGCCTACACAAAGACAATGATTTTAATGTTTATAGAAAGAAAACAGTGAAAATACCCCAAGAGTCCAACAATAGGTAATAAATGAAATGTGGCATATCCCAACAATGGAACACTACTTAGCAGCTTTATTTATAATTGTCTATAACTACAAATTACTCAAATTCCCATTAACCAGTGAATGAGTAAGCAAATTGTTGAATATAACAATGGAATATTACCAGAAAATAAAAAGGAACAAATTACTAATAGATGCCCAACATGGATAAACCTCAAAAAGATTATAATGAATGAAAGAAGCCAGGCAAAAAAAAAAATTGTATGTACTTTGTGATACCATTCAAATAACATTCTAGAATTGGCAAGATTAACCTATAGTGTCAGAAAGCATATCAAATGAGTGACTTGGGCTGAGCATAAATGCAAAGTCCTATGAGGTGAATTTTGGAATAATGAAACTATTCTATATCTTGATGGTGGTGGTGATCCATCAAACTGTGTTGGAAACTGAGGCACAGTGGCCTCACAAAAAGAGACATGCTGTCTCCATGGCTACGCTTGCAACCTAAGGAATGTGGTAATTAAGAGTTCCCGGCAAATGGGATGAAACTGTTAAAGGCTGAAAGAAAAGATGAGCACATACCTTTTGTAGTAAATAGAACACTTAGACTTTGTACCTTGAAGTAAGATTTTTTGAGTTCCTTAGAGTTCCTTAGTAATGCTAATAGTTAACTGCATGTTGCTTGATGTCATGTAGGGTACGTGTTCCTGCTTGTTGTCACGTAGACTGGGGTATATAGAGAGCCCCTTGTAAACAATAAAGTTGTCTGAGGAGTTATTACTCGCAGACCCCCGATCTCAGCTCTCTCGCTCCGTTCCTTCCCCTTTTTTATTTCTTTCATTCCCGATACCCTTCGGGTCCAAATCTCCAACAAAACTGTTAACTTAAATGCACCAAAAATGATACGTTTTAGTGTATATTAAATTATTCATTAAAGTTGATTTTAAAATCTGAAATATGGATATATAATGTTTAAAATATCAAATTAAAGACTTAAGATCTGTGCATTTTACTCCATGTGAATTTTACCTCAATAAAACAGTTTTTAAAACACAACTTAGGAATTGGAATTTCAGAAATGAATTAGAGTTTTTACCACTCTTCCCAGTACCAACATCAGTTTAAAATGAATGGAAACTTTACCAGACCTGGCAAACCCTAATGAGTAAGCGGAAATACAAGGGCCAATGCAGGGAATGCATTTAAGGCAGAGAAGCCAGGAAAAGCAAAGGCCTGGGAGGCCACAGGAGTCCCTGTGGCTCGTAGGAACAAAAGCCTATGCTCCCCAGGGTAGAAATGCCGCTCATTCACTACGGCTTCTACATTTCAGGAAGGACTTCTTTACTCTCAGAGGAACTTAACGTTGTGAAAGAATTTGATAAAGTTCAGTTAGTATCTAGTATCTGGCTCATAAGTAAATATAATCACAATCTTATATTTGGAAAGAAACTAACTAAGAAAACATATTCAAATCCTTGCATCATGATAAATAATATAAAACAAAGAAAATGAACTGCAAAAAGATGGCATTAGGTAGGCAAACAAAGGTTCCCATGCTAACCTCTCTTTTCCCTAGGCATACCCCATCTCCCTATCTGTGCTCAGTGTTATAAGTAATGACGCTTTTATACATCAAGAATATTCCTAAAGAAGAACTTTTAAGGAAAGAAGGATGACCACTTCCTGCGGATGGTGTGTGTGTGTAGTTACATTGCTTGGTTAGATCAAGCATGGATAAGGACCTCAAATGAATATTTCTAAGGACTTTATAGTTCTGAGATTCAGTGACAAACAATTTACTGATATTACAGATTTGGAGATTACAAATCAAAGAATGTAATTAAATTTAATGATTTTAAAGATCCAGTCAAATTGGAGTCTGTGAGCAAACCATTATAAAAGTTTTTATTTTTCTTATTCTTCAGGATTCTCTAATCAACAAATACATTTAACCCCCACTTTTAAGCTCCACTATCTCTGCTGCTGGCAGCTGAAAGTAATAAGGACTCTATTTTAAAAAGCATAATACCTTTTTTGATAGTTCAGTATACCTACCATATAAATCATGCAAATGAGTACTGCTATAATTTAAACATATATGCATTTAGTTTTAAAAATATTTAGCCTTTTATTTTCATAAAAATTAAGAACTTTGAATCAAAAGATTCCTTGTAATAATGAATAAAGAGATAATATAAATTACTATATATACCCTGAATTGTATAAACCTATACAAAATGCATGTCGTTGTAAATTTTTTATCCTCTCTAATTTGAATCACAAAAGTTTAAAGTGTTAGGGGTTAAAAACATCCATGGTTATACATTAGGAAATGAGTTCAAATTGCAGAACCTGTGCCTAAAATACATGTTATATTTCAGAGTTAAAAACTACTATTCCAAATGATTATTTTCAAACTAGTATTCAACATACAAACACATAGCTCTACAAAAGATCTTCAGAGCATAGATCTAGTTAATAAGGCACACGGAGCATTTAATTTCACACATGAAGCAGGAAGGTACAGATAAACATTTTCTTCCAAAAAACAAACCTTAAGGAAATAGTTGTTATTGTTATTGCAGTTGCCAGAGACTCCTTGCAATTCAGTCACAGTGTTCTAAAATGGTTGACAACAAAAATTAAAGAAGGTGTCCCTCTTTACAAAGAGTAGCCTAATGATAAAGGACAGAGAAAACACTGAAGATCCAGTGCTTGCTGTAATACACACTAAAAGAATATTACTGCAGCTTCATAAAAATGCCCCCACTTTTAGTTTATCAATATTATAGACACAGGATAAAGTCAATTCACATTATTAAAAGGACATCCACAATATATTGCAATTTCTGGTTTACCTAGCATAAGCTGTTTCCAACTATGAACAGCAAATGGCATGAGCCAAATTTCCCTTTAATGTTTTACACATGAAAATCATAAACTTACAAACCTTCAATACTTACACAAACAATAGCCTTCATATTACTGTCCCTAATTAATATATGTTGATATAAGTAATGAAAGTGCATATCCATGTAGGTAGCTGACCTAAATTGCATTCATTTAAAATATTCTAATAAAATGAGCTCAAGTTGCCATGTTATAGTTATAATGATATTAATATTCAGTAATGAAATCAATCTGTGAAAGAGATTAAAGTATGTTTTACAGAGAAGGGCTCTCATTTCTGGAGTGATGACTAATCTTGTTATGGACTACTGCCTAAAGAGGCTATGAAATGCCATCTATAATCTAAGACTTTAAAATGTAATAAATATTATGTTCTAGGAGAATAAGAAGTAAAATTGTCATATGCTTTTAAAAGTGCATGTACAGTAGCTTACTTCAATTTGAACAATCATATCTATTTTCTAATTTGAAAGACTGATACTATACCAATTCATATTTCCTTTCCAGTCTAAGCCCACATTATTTCAAATTGCATACTGCTCTTTGATAGAAACAGACATCTAAAGTATACATATGTACCCCACATTCCACAAAATAAATACCAGAATTACGTTCTTCCACTACTGAAAGGTAAGCATTGACAGTTGCAAAGTGTGACAGGGGATTAAATTAGTTATTGGAATTAAAATCTAGTTGAAAAATTTACCATACCCCCAGAATTTCATGGGATAGTGCTGATCTGAGGGGTTTATTCAAATCCTCCTGGTTACCTTTTAGATTGTTAAAAAAAAAAAAAGGAAAAAAAAAGAAAAGATAAGAAAAGAATAATTCTACTAAATTACTAAATCCAGCAATAAAATCCCTAATCACAAATATATTCATTTCTGCATTCTCAATAGTTCAAATTTATATCTTCTTGTTTTTATTAGTGTCCTTCCTTTTTATCTTTTATTATTCAGCCTTTTTGCAGAGCCATTCCAATTTAAAAAAAATCAGAATGTTTAACAGACTGAACAGAAACAGGAATGCAATCTAAAATTGTATTTGCTGTTTGCTTATTTTAAACTCTTCTGGTTTAATTATTTGGGGGAAATTTTTAAAAAGCAGAATTTTTTAGTTTGAAGATTATAGATTTAAAATTCATATGGGTTATGACATACTTATTTCCTAAAGCAGTAAAAGAGCCATATCTAAGCATAAGCAGTACAAGATAAGGTGTTCTTATTCATAAATATAGTACTGATAGAGGACAATCATACTTTTACAACTTGGGGATATATTTCTCACATTGTGATATTTTCTCTGTAGCCAATTCCTCTCTTTCCATATGACAAGTTCCAAGTTACAATAATGCATGGATTATTTGATCGACACCAGATGCTATCTATCCTTCAGCATAACAATGCTGATCTAAGTGCTGGTTCTGAAAATCAGTTGGATGAATTTGGTTATGCTGTCTAATAGAGGTTTCTTGGCTGGTCCAGGGAATGTGAGAGGAGATATTGTCAAGTAAAAATGATGCTAATTTTGAAATCATAAGCTGGTTCTATACATTATAAGAAAAGTGAGAAATCAAGTGATTGATTACACATATTCAGGATCTGTTCTACCAAAGATAAGTAAATTAATAAATTTTCCAATTACATATGAAATTAACTCAATTATTCGAGAACCATTATCCACTAGATATTCAGTCTTGGTTCTTTATGTTTACTGGACATTTTACTTTTCATTAACAGAGAGAAGGCAAAAATAGAAAAGGAATATAACATTCAAATCAACCAATTTAATAATATTTGGTATTATGGGTAAAAAATAAATCTGAATAGAGTAGATAAAGTCTTCACTTTGGAGTGAATTTGTATTATTTGTACAACTTTCATATCTCCTGTATATAGAAAATTAACAGTTGGTTTTACCTGGCTATGTTTTGTGAGGCAATGTGTAATATACAAGAAAACAACACAAGTCAGAAAGGAAAATGAGAGCTAGACATGAAGGAAACGTTTCCTTGATCTTTTCAGTAAAGTGTGGGTTATTTGGAATAAGGTAGCACCTGATTTTGAAGAAAAAGTTTAACTTAAACTTTAATTTTTGTAAAGTATTTGTTTTTTCAACTATTCTTCCTTTTAAGCCCTATGTAACACTGTTTAGAGTAAAATAATTTACCAAGTGTTCTGATTCCTCCATGATTAGAAATATAGAACAAAGAGTCACACAACCTAAGTATTTGAAACTCTATCACCCTAAAGAAGAATCCTTTTTCCAACATCTTTTGTTACCCAGTTATTCAGTGTCTGCCTGAATACAGATAGACCCATCAGGAATGTACTCTCCATTCCATTCAAAAATAGCACAGCATGTTGCAAAAAGTCCAGATTCCAATCCTAGCTCTGCCAACCACCAGGAAAAACCTCAGGTCTTGCATTTCGAGATTAAAACAAATTTTTTTTCTAGTTATTGTAAAAATTAAATGAGATCATATAGTAAAGGCAGCTTACAAAGTGACTGGCACTGAAATTATCTGCTCAGGTGACCATCAACTCTGCTATTCTTATGGAAATAGGCAAATAAAAAACCCATAGGCAATATTCCATTCAGTACATGATATGCAACTAAGTATAAATAATGAGTAAAAACTATCCTTTTTCCATTTACTGAAATTATTAGAGAAAAATCCTTATTAAAAAAGGTTTATCTGTTGTTAGCTGCTTGAGTTTATAAACTTTTGGAGACAAATGGGATCAACTTCTCAAAATAACTGAAGTATATGGAATGTGGTCTAAAAATTTCACTTGAGGAAACTTAAAAAGACCTGACAATCTTATTTTCCCTCTTTTCTTGCTAGATCTGGTGTCTTTATTTGACAGACTCATATTATGTTAGGAGCTGGAAGGAATTTAGAGTACTAAGCCAATTCCTGTACTTTAAAAGCCTAGGATGCTTGGCTTACTCACTTTCACCACTTGATGTCACTGTACTTCAGATTCAAAAACTTTTTAGCAGCAGTGTGAGGAGGTCTGGGTTTTTTTAAAAAATCCTGCACAGCAATGACTCTACAATTTTAAAATAGGCTTGCAACCGAAGTAAGGCATTGCCTCTGACAAAACACAAAATATTACTGCAGAGAATTGAAAATTAGGTAAGAATGCAAGGTAAAACTATTGAGGAAATCATTCCTTTTTTAGTTTCAAAATCCAAGATTACATTTTCATGTATAGTATCTCAGCATAATGAGCAAATACTCGCAATTTCAAATGGACTCTGAAAGTGTAAAAATTAAATTAAATAATTAGAATTCTAAGAGTACCTGTTCACATAAAGTCTCTCTAAATTATTACTCTGACATAAAGTAAACCAAAAAATTTAAAAAAAGAAAAGTAAACTGATGTACTGCTTCTCATTTTCTACTATAAAAAGCAGAGGAATATGCTTCTATGGAATATCTAAGTGTTCATCTTGTCATAGTGTATTATCTCAGTGGGTGGAGACCTACACAGTAAACAAGAAAATATTAAACACGCCCCCCCCCAAAAAAAAAAAGTAGAGAAAATATCCTTATTTTAGTACAAATACAAGGAAACTTTCTATACATTTGGGTCAAAACAGTCCAGGCTATAAATACATGAAAAATATTTGAATGTCTGATTATTAATCTCTACTATGCCCTGGGTATAAACCAAAAAATTCTGGAAACAATATATTCAGATGAGCAGGGACTGAACATATGAAATACATTGTGCTTATAGCAAATGGAAGAGAAAATAATACTTGTTTTATCTGCATATTTATGTTTTATAAAATATAAAATGCAAAAATGAAATTGTTGATGTATATTTTGACTTGCCAATATGAAATATATGTACATTTATAAACACGTTTATAATAAAATGTTGTCCCAATATATCAATGTACATTTGGCATTTACATTAGAAAAAAGCCAGCATCTGTATTATATTATAATATACAAGACTTCCAGACTGCCATTTTCACTTGGGGGTTAGCTTCTATTCATTACTTGATCTTCTATAGAGAACAGGATACAAAATTATTTCAGTATGTATTTACTCTATAAAACATGAGCTTATGGAAAAGGTTTGTTCTTCATTATGTTAGCACGAATGACAGTGAACAGATTCAAAGAACATTCCCTCTTTCTAGAGGAAAAAAAAACAACCCTGGAAATATTCAGCAATTTTTGGTACTTTATTTGCATGTGTGTGCATGGATATGTGTTTTTTTTTTTTTTAATGTAGAGTACTTTCTGAATTTTTTTAAAAAACCACTACATGCTTGTTGTAGAAAATGTGGCAAAGTCTAGCAAATATAAAGCAAGGAAAGAAAAGCACCTAATGAAAACACTCAAAGGTGACTGTAACTTACATTTTGGTGTTTTTACCCTTTTTTGTTTCTTTAAAAAGTTGGTGAAAGATAGACTTACTTGGTTCCAAAGTCATCATACTGTAAAAACGATACCATTACTTGATTCAGAAGTTAATATCAAATGCAAGTAATATTTCTTTCTGTGGAGTTGAATTTTTGTTGACATTAGACATCCTCCTTGAGAAACTGCAAAAAATTTGTCAAACTGTTCTACAGTAGAGGCAGAGTTTTATAAAGTAGGAAAGGTAGTGACAAGAAATGTAGCAAAAAGAATGTTTCAAGTGATACTCACCTCATCATCGTCAGCATCATACTGGGCATAGTGCTGCTCAAGCATCTCTCTCTGGCGCCTTTCTTGTTCAAGGGTCTGGCTGATCAACTGGGCAACCTCACTCACTTGTCCTGGCTTTTCTCGTCCAATAATGAATCTGTAGAAAGGTTAAGGAGGACTTGTGTAGTTTGACTCTCTAGCAGAAAGAAGTGCTAAGAAAAGTAACCAAGCTTAATATCTGAGTGGGGTTCATCAAGCCTCAGTAAAATAATACCACTTTACCTCACATGGCTGCCTGGGTAGAAGGAAAGGTTAGCTGAAAAAAAAAGTGATTTTTTGGACACAGACCATAAATGCAAAGAAAGGAAGAAAGCAAATGACTATAAAAATATCTGAAGATTTATCATTTTGGGAGAAGAAGTAACATATGTAATCCATTCTATAGTACTTTATACATTTTTTATGTCAAACAAAATAGAAGAAAACTCATAATGTATTGTACTGTTGAACTTAAGAATCATTTCCATAATAATGTGCTCTTTACAATGCAAATATTGCTTAAAAAATTTTTAAAGTATGCCATAACTTGGGTGGGTAAATAAATGTAGAGGTACTGAAATTTCTGCTAAATTACTATAACTTTGGAGGTATAAAGGAGAAGAATGAGGAAACTATTAAATGTAGCACTTTTCAGTTTTTTTAATTAAAACTAAAATAATGGAAGGTGGTGAATTAATTCATCTCTTCTTTTGGAAAGGGAGGAAAAATGAGGGAGGTGTAGCTTCTAGAAATAAAGAGATAAATGGAAATATCTGTTGACATAAATTAATTCCTGTAAGAAAAAAGCCTAAAGAAAAATCAGGAATGACATTGAATTATTACAAGCTACAGTAACCTATGACACATCCTTGTAAACAAAATGTGTTATGTTCACCAAACTAATATTCACCTTTTAACATTTTTCAGAATAACATATAGTTGTAATCTTTTAAAAATGAAAACAATGTGTCTCTAGGATACAATTTCTGTATATCACTTAACATTATTATTTTGACTATGACAGAGTTTAACTGATGTTTCCCTCTGGTCATATTATACTTTGACATATTCAACTATAGTTTTAAGCAAAATAACTCACCATTCTCTGTATAAACATTAAAGTTCAAAATTTTATACTTAGATGTTAATAATTGTCTTTTCAGAAAGAGTTTATATAGTTCTAAACAGGACTGAAACTTGAAATCATTCTTGGGTGTTCATTTATCACTTGAGTTATTTATCTTTAGGAATCAAGCATAAATAAAATTTATAAATACTACAAGTTTTTACCTTTATTGAGGTATGATTTATATCTGATAAAAAAAATAAAAAGTATCTCTAAAATAGAAAATGTCTTTGATGGGATGACTTCACCAAAGTTAGCACCACTTACTTGCTCTGTGGCCTTGAATTTTATTAATATTTCTAAACTTTAGATTCCTTATTTGTAAAAAGTAGCATGACTGTAACAAGTAAATATTATATAATACATTTAAGAAGCATAACTGAGTACCTAGTAACTATTTAATAAACACTATTCTCTAGACAATGCATTATTATTATCTAGATAAGAGTCCATTTAAAAGTACTAATTATCCAAACTGTCCAAATTATCTCTTATTTGATCACACTAGTTTAAAGACGAGTTTGTGTTTGTGAATTGACCATAAGAAAAGGATAAAATACTTCTCTTAAAGTATGCTCTGAACACCTTAATTTCATTTGATACTGAAATATAAATTATGAATTAGATGGTTACTTTAAATATAATTTTAAAAATCTTCAAAAACATAACAAAGAATAAAGTCAGGAAAAGTCAGTTCCTTCTAAATCTCTATGACCAAATCCTTATTACCCACCACTGATGTTTCTACACAATTTACATCTTAAACATTATTCTCTTCAATTGAATTTAATAATAAATGTGTTTGAATCAGTCTGTTTCTAAACTTAATGTTCCTTTAAGAGAAAAAAATACATATTTTTTGCTTTTTTAAAGTTTTTTTCTCCAAGAGGGAAGGGTATGATCTTTTTATTATTAAGAACTAGCTATAAAGATTCAGGCAACAGAAGCCAAACTCTAATGGATTTTTAAATACAAAATTGAGCATTTATTAAGCTTATGATTATCAAAGGCAATACTAAAACTAAAATGTACAATTAGTGTTTATGTTTTCAGCATGGATTGTTTCCAGAGTTTAAACAAATCATCTTGATTAAATGTGTATTTTCTCACTAAGAACTGCCACCCTCTCCCCTCTCTGCATTATTTTAAATTAAAGAAACTGTAGGTTTACAGAGAACTCATGCAAGTACAGAATTCCCATATACCTCCCACCCACCCACACTATTTTCCCTATTATTAACACTTTGAATTAGTGTGGTACCTTTGTTACAATTAATGAAATAATATTATTATAATTATACTATTAAATATAGTCCATAGTTTTCATTAGGGGTCACCATTTGTGCTGCACAGTTCCATGGTTTTTTAAATTCTTTTACTCTGGTAACATATACAACTTAAACTTCACTCTCCCCCTCAGGCTGATATACAAGAGGCAAAGGCAAATAAATCAGTTTGTTCTTTTCATCTATTACTATTATTCTTTTCATCTATTACTATTAATCCATGTATTATCCTTTGGAGTTTAGATGACTAGATTATATGGGATTTATTTAATTAATTTATTGAATTGTATAGTGAGCTGTTAAGCAAAAACTAAAGAACTATAAAATTTCATTCACAATTTGCCAAATGAAAGCCATAAAGATCTCACATGCCCTGAATGAATAATATGAGGGGTTATGTCAAAAACGATGCTTTATGGAGGGTTTTTTTTTGACATTAACTGTTCTAATAAAATTGATACTAGTAAAAAATGACACTGAAGCAATGATGAAATTTAAAAATTCTCAATAAGGAATTAAGCTAGCCTAAAAAAGGAAAGGCTCTATTGGGCCTCACTAGTTCATTTATAAGCAATTCTTTCCTCAATCATTCTTTAAAGAGATATTTATTAAATGCATGCCAAAAACAAAAAGAATATCTACTGAATACATACCATAAAAATATTGTATCTTTAAAAAGAAAAAAGAAAAATAGATGTACAAGACCCACTCCCACTATAACTGAGCCATTTACTACAAAATCACAGTGTTTTTAAAGATTTCTATAAAGTAACCCATTTTTCCTCTTTTTGATTACATTGTATGTTCTTACTCTTAAATTTGTAAATAATGAACTTAATTCTAGTGAGCTTTCACTAGAGTTTACTAAAGTTTGCTGATAATGTTTAGAGGTTAACATCCTAGGCAACCAAACTTTTTGCCTTTCTTGTATTTGTATACACTTATATCATTTTCCTTTCTATTCAAAAGGCTAGATTAATAGAACATAATATATATTAAACATTTATTATTTTTTAAAGATTTTATTTATTTATTTAATTAATCCCCCCACCCCTCATTTTGCACTCCCTGTCTGCTCTCTATGTTCTTCTGGGTCTGCTTGTCTTCTCTTTGGGCGGCACTGGGAACTGACCTGGGACCTTCCAGAATGGGAGTGAGGAGCTCAATCTCCTGTGCCACCTCAGCTCCCTGGTCTGCAATGTTTCTTACTGACTCTCTTCTGTGTCTCTTTTTGTTGCATTACCTTGCTGCGCCAGCTTTCCTGCATGGACAAGCACTCTGTGTGGGCCAACACTCCACTCAGGCCAGTTCTCTGCTCAGACCAGCTTGCCACTTGGGCCAACATGCCTTTCACTAGGAAGTCCTGGGAATCAAACTCTGGACCTCCTATATGGTAGCCGTGGCGGAGCCCAATCACTTGAGCCACATCTGTTTCCCAGATTAAACATTTAAAAATTTAAAAATTCATCTATGAAAACTTACTTTTGAGAGCTATATCTGAAATATTTAAACTTAATTGTAAGCATTACCTTTTAAAATGAATTTTGTGTCTAATCTAATAATAATTCTAAGACTTTTTTTTCCTATGCTATATTTCAATGTAAAAAAAAAAGCTCGACTTTAAAAAACATGCCTAAAACATGCTACTTCAAGAATTATATTCTATTTAATAGGCATAAATTTTACAGTTATTTACCAAAATGACTACATCCATTCCAGAAATAACATTTCTCTACTTAATGGCTGATTTTGAAGTCTCAGATTTAAATGTTTAGGTATATGAATATTAAAAAGATAATCTGTGAAATCTGTATCAGTGATACTAAAAAGTCTAATCAAGCCAAAGCATCCTTTAAATAGTTTTTTAAATCTCCATTATTTTAATCTTCTTTTTATCAACAGCAGTTATGGACCACTCTCATGTAAGTAAGATTAAAAAGTTCAGCTATGCATGGTCCCAAATCTGTAGGGGCTGCTCATATTTTCTGAAGGGCTGGTCTGAGGAGTAATGCAAATGCAAAAGCCATTATGATTGATCATTTACACGAACATGACAACTCCCTCACTTTCCTATATTGTAATATATGACACTATATTATGTACAATCACAAAACCAAAGGCTCTGACAAAAAGTGGAATTTTCAATTTCCCCTGTTCATTTAAATGGCAACAGAAACATTTATTAACACAAAGAAAATGAAGTAAAAATTTTTCAAGATTCAATGAATTTCAAATTGAAATCTAAGATATACCAATGATCTTAAGCAAAAATAGAAAATAAACTTACATAATTATAATTACATGCCAACATGTGTATCTAAAACATAAACATGCATATCTATCCAAAACTTATTTTCAGCTATTTCTATTTTCTTTTGAATATTATCATCTCTTTAAAACAGGATAGAGAAAGTATTTAAGACCTGCAGACTAATTTATTTTCTATTTTATTTTCTATGATTCCTATAAAATTCTGACCTTGTGACATGTTATATGGCTCCATGTCAAAAGTAATTAAATACATATGCTGGTGATAAAGGTATGATGAATGCATAGTTATTGATCATAGCAGATACTTTTCAGAAGGCATTTAAAATTTAATGTGAACAACACTGAAGGACAAACGTATAAACTATTAAAAATTTTAGGTTTTCACCAGGAAACATTTGCAATATATAATAAAACACTCAATATTGTTAATCTAAAATGAAAAGAGAACAGTTAATGTGTTATACAATAAATACTGCATAGAATGGGTGACTTTAGAGCCAATCTGGATTGACCAAGTGCTCATCTCCAGAGTTGCCTGGAACATGATACTGACCATTGGTTAAAGCTGCAAAATGTACTAACTAGAGATAAATTGTTTTGCAAACATGGAGTGTATTAGGCAGCCAAAGGGGTGCTGATGCAAAATACTAGAAATCTGTTGGCTTTTATAAAGAGTATTTATTTGGGTTAGAAGCTTACAGTCACAAGGCCACAAAGAGTAAGTTACTTCCCTCATTAATATCTGTTGCCATGTGTTGGAGCAAGGTGACTGCTGGTCTCTGGGAGGGTTCAGCCTTCGTCTTTCTCCTTAGGCTCCATGGTCCCAGCTTCTTGCGATCTGAGCTTTAGGTAGGTGTAAGGTTTGTCTCTCTCCCCAGGGCTAGTTTCTTTCCCAGCTTTCTCAGCTGTTCAGGACTTTATTCTCTTCATCTGGAAACTACCAGGCAAATGGCTTGGCTCTCTCCTGGGGGTTCCAGCATCCAAAACTAAACTCTGTGTTCTTCTTCTCTGTGTATTTACTACCCTGTCTTTGATTGAGCATTGTTTATATAGCCCACAAAGGTGGGTGGAGTGGGGACTCAAATGAGTCACCCTAAGGACATGGTCAAATAAAAGCCTTAATCTTAATTTAAAAAGTAAAAGTGAAACCTCTGAATCTAATACAATCTAATATGCCCAGAGGAACAGACTAGTTTACAAACACAATCCAATATCTATTTTTGGAATTCATAAACAGTATCAAACTGCCACATGGGACAAGGCATACTAGGCTATCAGATTTGTTTAGTAATAATAATTGGATTTATTACTTGTACCTGGATTTGGAATTTGGGGGTTTTTGAAGGGTTAAAAGTGTTCATAAAGAGGGGATGTGTCTAAGTGACCAGCTTAATATAAGAGACCCCTACCACATACCAACCTTGGGCTTCTAAGTACAAAAGTGCCTCACATACATGGCTATGGTGGTTTGAGATGTGAGTCCTGTGCAACCCAGCAGTGGGAAGACTAAGAAGACTGCCTGAGCTCTCCATACCCTTCCAAAGCAGAGTTCTCTGCTATTGTTGAATCACATCTTTTCTAAGTATAAACTAAATCTTTTAAGTCCTTTCCTCAACTGATTACTTAAAGTAATTAATGTGACAGTTGTACTCATTGTGAGTAATTAGTTTTTAGTGATGTTAGCAAAATGGCAGAGCTGATAGCAGTTATACCAATGCTTGGAGACAGGCATGGGTTTCAGGTCCCCCAGGTCACAGTGACCTTCAGCTCATCTAAGTGAGATTTTCTCATCTTATCACTAGCTTCATATCTTTCCCCTTCCTGGCTCTTAAATTCCTCCCAGGTCCGTACTTAACATCTATTAAAAAAATTAAACTTAATTTAGTAACCTTAACATAACATTCCTATTTGATTATAAATATTAATAACTAATAAATGTGATAAAAGAGTCACTGAATAAGAAATATAGAACAGTACATATTGTTAAATGCTCTGTTTAAAATAGTTCATTTAAAATACAGGTCTAGTTTTTGGAAAAGCTCTATTAATAAGTATACCTAAAAATACATCCAGAGATTCAACTATTCTTTTTAATAAGTTAAAATTGAGCAAAACTTTCTTATTTATAGTCAATCATTAAGACCCTAGGTTAAATAATTTGGATGTGCAAAGGAAGCTAAAGGGTCCTTGCCAATGTTAAGATATTTGCAAAGTAAATGGCAAAATAAGGTGTATGCCTTTAAAGATGAGGTTAGTGTACTCTGCAACTTCAAGGTAAAAAAAATGGCATGACTGATAAGTGCTATCAGGAAGAAGAGATTACTAGGGAATAGGCAGGTCAAGGAAGACTTCTTGGAAGGTTAAAAACCTGAAATTTGTCCTCCAAAACGGGTAGCTTCTAAATAGAAAAGAGGGCAATTGAAATAATAAAAATGGCAGTTAGAAAGACACAAAAACAGTAATGCACAAGCTACATTTGAAGGATGAAGACTACACTACTGTGAATGTACCAGAGAATGAATATAGAGAGAGATAAGTGATAAGACCAGATGATGAAAGATGTTTAATACCAGGCTAAAGAGTTTAGATTCTGCACAGAATGGAGGGCTGTTAAAGGTTTTTGAAGAGGAGAGGAACATGATGGATGCAGAATTATTATTTCTATCTACAGGTTTAGTCTTTCTCCTAGAGTTACACAGAATGAATTGATTTCTTTTTCCATGATAGCCCTTCATATATTTGAAAACTGCTATTAGAGTCCTCCATTAGGGGTAATGATTTGCAGGATTGATTGAAGTAGCGACTAAAATCAGGGACAACAGTTAAGAAGACATTTGCAGTCTGAGCAAAGCTTGATATGATAAGAGTACAAAATTATGTGGTGAACAGTCTGGATGGGAAGAAAGGGACAGCTATGATTTCATGAAACTACAAGCCTTTTTTGCAATATAAGTTGGAGTGTATTCAGTATGTATATCTTATTGATTACATTAAAAAATTTTTAAACTCTAAGGGGCAGCTTAATTCTATCATATATAAGCAGCATTGTTAGTATTCTCTATTCATTAAAAAAGGCTGCTTAAGACTGTTGCTGACATAACTGAAGGGTTCAATTAAATAAACTCTCAGGTGTTTTTCAGAATAACATTGTATTTGTGAGCAAACTTTAACATGTTTAGTATGAATCATAGTGAGATAAATTATTAAGAATTTTATGAGCTTATACAATCTTTAAAACATAAATCCACAAATCATATTCATAATGCTGAGAAATTCATTGTGGTTGGAATATATGTAAACATTATAAAAATGGAAATATATTTCCCTAAAATAAAGTTTCTAACCCAAAACATTAATGTTTATTAATTACCAAACAGTAATTCACAAGGATAGGAATGAAAAGCTAATTATCTACATTTACTTTTAAGAGCTGAGTTACAGTAATATTGATGGGAAAAGGATTATATGTAAATCCAACACCAATTTATCCAACATACTATTTATATAGCTAATTATTCTAACAAGTTGTTTTACACTATAACTAACTTGAACATATTTATAAATATTTTACCGTGTTTTACTTCCCTTCACGTTTCAGGGAGCATATTTGTGATTGGCTTGGCTTCTGCATGACTGATAATTGCAAAGGAGTTAGCAGACAGGGGGCCTGGGCCTTGGGATTATATTTAATGTATGATAAGTACTAAACATTATTACACTCCTGTACCCAGGATTAGCTCAGGAGAGAACTTTAGAAATCACTTAAGATCAAGGTCCTCATTTTACAGATGAGAAAGTGAACCCTACAGAAGTTAGATTTCCAAAGTTACAAAGTTAATAGCAGAGCTTGGGTTATAATTTATAACCCAGGCTCTTTTTCTTATTCTAAGCAGGATAATATTGTTAGCTGAATGTGCCTTAAGCTTGGAACTTTACTCCCATAGCAGGTGGCTGGGGTGGGTAATAAATGTGAATCCTTCAGGATCCAGGCAAATATCATAAATGAGCGAAGAAGGCAAGGTATAAGAAAATAGGAATAATGAGGCTTTCCTTGTCTATTTCAAATTTAAATTTTAAAATAATTTTTAAGACAACAAAACATACCTGTAGGCTAACTCTATCCAAATTCATCAGCTAGCCTTTTAAGTCTTATTTCATATTAATATTCCATTCCAGTAGTCTTCAAATTTTTTTTGATAATCACTTTGTATTTTTAAAAAACCACTTCAGATGCAGCCATCTTGCTATTGCCACACGCCAGTATCGGAGGACTCTTCCTATTGGAGCTTTACCAAGACCATGAATCAAGAAAAGTTAGCCAAACTTGGGGCTTAGGTACAGATTGCGAGTCAGGGTTCTTTCTTCCTTTGCAGAAAGAAGAGGATGGTACTTAGAACAACTACAGCTAATGATAAAAAGTTTCAGAATTCTCTAAAAAAAAAAAAACTGGCTGTGAATAATATAACTGGTATTGAAGAGGTGAAAATGATTAAAGATGAGGGGAAAGTTATTCATTTCAAAGACCCAAGGTCCAGTCTTTCCTCTCTGCTAACACCTTTGCAATTACCCTCAAGCAGAAGCCAAACCAATCACAATAATTTTCCCTGGAATATTAAGTCATCTTGGTGCTGACAGTTTAACAAGTCTTAGGAAGTTAGCGGAATAGTTCCCCTGGCAAATGCTGGATCACAAAGCACAAACACCAGAAGACATTGATGAAGAAGATGATGATGTTCCAGATTTCATAGAAAATTTTCATGAGGCATCAAAAAATGAAGTTAAATAAAATATTTCTTCTGGCTTTTGGAAGCTGGCATGGATTAGATTGAATAAATCAGCTTTGTGATTCCAAAGATTTCTAGACAAGGAGAACATCATCTGCTACTAGTTCAGTAATACAAATATTTTGTATATTAATAATGTTGTTTGTTCAGCATTTTTGGTCATTTGGTTTTGCATTTTGAACTTCTTCCCAGGATTTATTCTTTTGGTCAAAATACAAAGTATTGGTGCAGTTTGAAGGTGTTTTGGTTTTTGATTCTTGGTTTTTGTTTTCTGTTCGGGTCTTTTTGGTGGGTATATGTGTAGGTATGTGTGTGAGTTTATGTGTATAGAGTGGAGAGCAAGTTGGAAACAGTTCTGTTTGTCTCCCTCCTTCCTCTAGGAGAAATAAATCTTCACAAAAACAAAACACTTTGGCACCCCCATGTTGTGTATTTGTTTATAAGAGTCTTATAAACAAATGCACTAATTGTAGTGTGTATTGTAGCAATTTTATCATAATTTGCTAAATTTGAATAAATGTAATAAATTTATTTTCAAAGCAGACTGAAATGAAATTTCTGATCTCACTTCCAAATGTGTATGTGATGCATGTTTCTGGAATTGTGTCAAATGCCCCCACAGTCTTTTGCAATTTCCTAAAACCACTTGATGGTCAACTGCCAACCTGTCTCCTGAAGACAGGCCAGGAGATGATGAGAGACCCCAGTTATAGTTCTAAAACCCCGCATAGCTTCTCTACCTTTTCTGTTTACCTTCAAATAAACATTTCAAAATAGAATCCTGATATGATCAGGTTGCTTAGAGCTTGCCTAGGATAAGCCTAGGCTCAGAGATTGGTGAAGCACAATGTGAGCTTTTGTTCTTAGACTAGATTCTGCCCTAAAATGGCAGTGTGCCTCCAGAAGTCTAAGGATCCTGGAGCGATTTGAGGGCTTGAGCCCAGAGAAGGCCATCTTTTCCTTGACTGTCACTTTCATCAATGGCTGATACAATAGTAGAAAATTTGGTGAGAGATAAGGCACATCCAGACAACACTTAAGGATTCTTACGTAATGATATGGACAAATTACATTTTGAGTTTTAGTCAATTTGAGAAAAAAAATAGAAAAAACCCCACTAGTGATAAAACTGTAAACCAATTAAAAAAACGTATCTGATTTGTTTACAAAAAACAACCTTCTCTCTCACTCTTTCCTAATCCTTCTTTTCCATTATCACTACAAGTACTGTCACCAACCCTGCTCTATCCCTGCCCACTCTCCACACAGAGAAGCCTCCATCTGAAAATAATTCTGTTTTTATGTAAGACTTTACCTGGGAAGAAATGTATTGCTACTGATTCTATTAGTAATAGGAATTGCTCCCTATTAAATTATTTTAATACACCCTGGGATTTCTAACATTAAGTATAATATCAAGCAAAAATTATCACTTAAGTGCATATATCACCCAAGTCAAACAGCAAGTAGTAGAACTGAGTTTAAACCCAGGTGTTAGACTCTAAACTCTTTCTGATCTTTCTCATTACAGGTGAGAGTCAGTATGACAATAGCAAAAGTGGCCCGGTATGGAAATCTAAAAAGCTGAGGTCTAGTCTCACTTCCATCATTTGCTCCTCAGTAAACTTCAACAAATAATTAGGCTTTTTGGCCTTCATTTTCCTCATACATAAAACAAGAAGATTGGATAACATGATTTGTAAGTTTCTTTCCAGTACCAGTAATGATAATATTTGTATTAATATTTATCATTTCTCCACTTACAAAGTATGTTTGCAACCACTCCCTCATTCCAGTACTGATATTATTAATCTATGGTTCTAACATTTAAAATATTTTATGTATATGCCAGCATTGTTTACTCTGTAGCCAAGGAGAATAGAAACAAATCAATGAGAAAATCAGTAAAACAGACAAACCCTTAGCAAGAATAACAAAGAAAGAAAGAGAGAAGATGTAAAGAAATAAAATCAGGATGAAAGGGGGGACTTTACGACTGACCCCACAGATATAAAAAGGATCATAAGAGGATATTGAGAAACTGTATGCCAACAGGTTAGACAACCTAGATGAATTCCTAGTAATGCACAAACAACGTACGTTGACTCTACAAGAAATACAGGAACTCAACAAATCAATCACAAGCAAAGAGTACCAATCTGCAAAAGGACAATCACATATTCTGAGGGGGCCCACAAACACAGATCTGAGAGAACTTTCATATGGTTTTTCATGTACTCTTTTCAACTATTTGCATACAGTACTTTCTCAGGACTGAATGAATTCTAAAATCTGTTCCTCCGTCTTTCCAACTGCCGTTTGGGTTTTTCTGCCACTCAGAACTCCTGGCTTTGCTGCAACAATCTATGTATCTTTTAAAAATTAATAAAAAATATACTTAAAAAAAAGAGGTAAGTTAAAAACAAACAAACAAACAAAACACCAGTTGGCTGAAAAGGTGAGGGTTTATTTCTGGACCCTCAGTTCTATTCCACTGATTAATACCAGTATTATGTTGTTTTGACCACCATAGTTTTGTAATGTTTCAAGGTAAGCAGTGAAATTTCTCTCACATCACTCTTTTTAGAATGCTTTTGGCTATTCAGGTGCACTTTCCCTTCCCCAGAATTTGGTAATTGCCTCATATTTCAGTAAAGTAGGCTGTTGGAATTTTGATTGGTATTGCATTGAATCTACAAATTAGTTTGGGTAAGATTGACATCCTCATGATGTTTAGTCTTACAATCTATTAACATTCTAATGTCTTTCCATTTGTTTAGGTCTTTGTTGATTTCTTTAAGCATTGTTTTATAGCTTTCCATATATAGGTCCTGTACTTTTTGGTTAAATTGATTCTTAGGTATTTGAATCTTATTGTTGCTATTGTAAACAGAATTTTCCCCCTCACTTCCTCCTTAGATTGTTCAGTACTAGTGTACAGAAACATTACTGATTTTTGTGTGTTGCTCTTGTAGCCTGTCACTTTGCTAAACTAATTTATTAGCTCAAGTAGCTTTGTTGTAGACATTTCAGAATTTTCTAAGTTTAGGATCATGTCATCTGTGAATAGTGTGACTTTTACTTCCTTTTTTTATTTGAATGCCTTTTATTTATTTATTTTTGTATAATTGCTCTAGCTAGAACTTCCAGTACAATTCTCAATAACAGAGATGACAGTGGGCACCTTTGTCTTGTTCTGATCTTAAAGAGAAAGATTTCAACATTTCCCCATTGAATACAATGTAGGCTATGGGTTTTTCATATATGCCTTTTATCATATTGGGAAATTTTCCTTCTATTCCTATTGTTGCATTCTATCAAGAAAGGAGGCTGAATTTTGTTGAATGCCTTTTTCTGCATTGATCACTATGATCATGTGGTTTTTGCCCTTCAATTTGTTAATGTGGTGTATTATATTAACTTATTTTCTTATGCTGAATCACCCTTGCATACCAGGAAAAGATCCCACTTGGTCCTTGTATATGAGTCTTTTTAAAATTTTTTATTTTTTTAATTTTTATTTCTTGCACAAATTTTATTTTTTCTTTTTATTTTCTTTTAAATTTTACATTAAAAAAAAATATGAGGTCCCCATATACCCCCAACCCCACCCATGCCACCTCTCCCACATCAACAAATTCTTCCATCATTGTGGCACATCCAATGCACCCGGCGAATACATTCTGGAGAACCGCTGCAGCACATGGCCAGTGGTCCACATTGTAGTCCACACTCTCCCCCAGTCCACCCAGCGGGCCACAATAGGACACACAAGGTCCAGCATCCATCCCTGCAGCACCACCTAGGATAACTCCAAATCCTGAAAATGCCCCCACACCATATCTCTTTCCCTCTCCCAAGCATCAGCAGCCACCGTGGCCACTCTCTCCATATCACTACTACAATTTCTTCCCTTACTAATCACAATAGTTCCCCAGCAGAACACCAGTAAGTCCACTTTAATTCATACTCTATTCCTCCCATCTTGTGGAGCTGGGATGGCTATGTCCAGTCCCCCCTATACATCAAGAGGGGGTTTAGATTCCACGTGGATGATGGATGCAATTCTCCTGCTTGCAGCTGTAGGCACTCTTGGCTCCCTGGTGTGGTGGTGGACCCTCTTCACCTCCCTGTCAGCTGGCCAGGGTAAGTCCAAGAAACCAGAGGGTAGGACTAAGGCCCAGGGCCTGTCTGTCACATGGACAGTTCAGAGATTTAGGTCTCCTGAGTATACACCAATGCAAATGCCAACCACAGGTCCAGTAAAAGTAACAGAAGAGGCATGTGTAGAAAGGTTATATCTGAGTCCAACTCCATCACATTCAGGAACACAAACTCCAAAGTAGAACTCCAGAGCCATCTACCTTGACCATAGAACCTGTGGGTTCGCTGCAGCCCTCAGGAGAACCAGCACCTGGGTTTCCATCTACCTTGGCTGTCTCTGGTACTCTGCTGAGGCATGCATAAGCATCACCCCCTGATGACCTCCCAACTCTTTTTTGGAGACTCTTAGCCATATAAACTCACTTGTCCTTTCCATTTCCCCCTTTTTATCCAAAGCCAAAAAAGCAGTTTTTAACACCTGATATTACATGTGTGCTGAGATATTCTGCTGGTCTGAGTTGACCTCTTTGTTCATGGTCTTTTTGTAGTTACATCATCAGGTGGTGCTTGGTAGTAATCCCTCGGTGCCAGGGAGGCTCATCCCCGGGAGTCATGTCCCAATGTGGGGTAAAGGCAATGCACCTACATGCTGAGTTTGGCTTAGAGAGTGGCCACATTTGAGCAACATGGAGGCTCTCAGGAGGTAACACTTAGGCGCCCCACAGCTATAGGCCTAGTTCATATTTCAGGCACACAGGCTCATAATTGGTGCCATCAGTATGAAGGACTCATCATTGGACCATCCATCTTTATTGGTCTTTGCCATTGCACTTGGGGGACTGTTGTTGTTCCATTAGGGAATGTGATAGAGCTCCCCTGGTCAGGAATTCTGCACTCTCTCATCTGTTGTTTCCAACTGAAACCACTATGAAAATATCCAAACTTTTCTATGTACCTATATAAATGCCCTAGAGAACTCCCTCCCAACCGTGTGCCCCCCACTAATGACACCCCACACAAGTGCTCCTCCCTCACCAAAGTTGAACCTCTCTGTAGTCAAAAACTTCTTCAAAAAGGAAGGCCAATATATTGCCAGGTTCCATTAATAGAAAAATGAAATACAGTGATGGGTTTAAAGGTTAGATACAGAATACACACAAATTTAGAAAAAATAAATAAAGGAAAAATAAATTGGGGTATCAAAGAAGTGAAAAAATGAAAAAGCTTTGTTTTTGACATTTTGCCTTTCATCACTGCTACAGGTGTTGCCCTGTATATACAGTGGCAAGGCAATTTCTTCCATTTCTTCCTCAGTGTCTACCTCCTTTCTTTTTTTTTTTTTAATTTTCCTGATTATTAAGTTTCTCTTGACATAAGTTTTAGGTCACAGTAATTCACATATACAATATATGGTTCTCCCACATATACAACATCAAACCCTTTGTCCCTTCCCCAACAGTTATCTTTTTACATGTTCATATTATATTTGCTGCAGCTAATGCACAGATATTGAAACAATAGCTTTCAAACATAGTTCCATTAGGGTTTACATTATGGTTTATATTTTAGACTATACAATTTTCTAAATTTTTAGTTATCTTATGTTTTACATTATGGTTTACATTTTAGCCTATAGACTTTTATACATTTTTGGTATAATTTAACAAGACCTATATCCATCATGGCATGATCTTGTGGAACACTTCCATTGTCCCACAGTTACCCTGATTCCATGTATTCAACACCTCTTTGCTGTTCCCCTCAGGGCCCACCATGACCATCAATGTTCATTACCTGAGGGACCATATTCAGAGATACTTGCAAAAATGTTGAGGGCTTCACATACTTGACTGCCCTAACCCATTGGGAACCACAGATTCTCTCAAGATATACAATTCCCTCTGTTTGAGAACATCAGTCCACCTCAGTATGTGGATATACCTTCACTCTCATTGTATGGGTCTCCGCCCAATGATATAATTCACTATGACAAAATGAGCAATCACACACTCCCCAGAAGCTTGACCTGTGTCAGATGCCCCACCCCCCCTTAAGCATCCCAAACATGCAAACTTCCATATTACATTCTCTAAAGAGTTTTCTCTGCATCACAATTTCAACCACATACCTGACAATCTCCCATGATCAAATGTTCCCCTCACCCTCTCCCCAATTTCTTGGGAAATCTGACCCATCCTCCCATCCCTAGCACCCCTAAAGCCCACACAGCCCCACCCTAAGTTATCCCTATGCTCCCATTTTATTCCTTCCCTATACAAATACTTACCTCCCCCTTATCATAGATTTCACCCAAGTAGCTGCCAGCTCACAACCTTCCTCTACCCTCCAACTACCTTAAAGTTTATCATCCAGTCTCTAGCTCTCTGAGACACCTTGGTTTACTTATTTCATATCAGAGAGGTCATATAGTATTTGTCCTTCAATGCCTGGGTTGCTTCACTCAACATAAGGTTCTCAAGATTCATCCATGTTATCACATGTGTTTGTATTGTGTTTGTTCTTATAGCTGAGTAGTATTCCATTGTATGTATGTATCACATTTTACTTATCCATTCATCTGTTGATGGGCATTTGGGTTGATTCCAACTTTTGGCAATAGTGAATAGTGCTGCTATAAACATTGGTGTGCATATATCAGTTTGTATCCTTGTTTTCAGATCTTCTGTGTATATACAGTGGAATTGCTGCATCATATGGCAAATCTATAGCTAGTTTTTTGAGAAACCACCAAACTGTCCTCCAGAATGGCTGTATCCTTCTGCATTCCCACCAGCAATGGATGAGTGTTCCCATTCCTTCATATCCTATCCAACAATTATAGTCTTCTGATTTTTTGATAGCTGACAGTTTTATGGGAGTAAGATGGTATCTTATTGTTGTTTTGATATGCATTTCCTTAATAGCTAGGGATTTTGAGCATTTTTTCATGTGTTTTTTAGCCATTTGTATATCATCTTTGGAGAAGTGTCTGTTCAAATCTTTTTCCCAGTTTTAAATGGGCTGTTTGTCTATTTTCAAGATATAGGAGTTCTTTATATATGCAAGATATAAGTCTCCTATCAGGTATATGGTTACCAAATATTTTCTCCCATTGTGTAGGCTCTCTTTTCACTTTCCTGACAAACTCCTTTGAGGTACAGAAGGCCTTAATTTTGAGTAAGTTCCACTTATCTATTTGTACTTTTGCTTCTCATCCTTTTGGTGTGAAGTTCATGAAGTCATTTACTATTACAAGGTCCTGTAAATGATTCCCTACTTTGCTTTCCAAGGTCTTTATGGTCTTGGGTTTTATATTTAGGTCTTTGATCCATCTTGAGTTGACTTTTGTATAAGGTGTAAGTTGGTAATCCTCTTTCATTCTTTTACATATGGTTATGCAGTTCTCCAGGCACCATTTGTTGAAGGGGCCATTCTCTCCCAGTTGAGAGGGTTTGGTGGCCCTGTCAAATACTATATGGCTGTATAAGTGAGGATCTATATCAGAACTCTCAATTCAGTTCCATTGGTCAATGTGTCTATCCTTGTGCCAATACCATGCTGTTTTCACTACTGTAGCTTTGTAGTATGTTTTGAAGTCAGGTAGTGTGATTCCTCCAATTTTGTTTTTCTTTTTCAATATGTCTTTGGCTATTCGGGGCCTCTTTCCTTTCCAAATAAATGTCATATTTAGTTTCTCTAGTTCATTAAAGAATGGTGTGTTGATCTTTATTGGGATTGCATTGAATCTGTAGATCAGTTTTGGTAGGATAGACATCTTAATAATATTTAGTCTTCCTATCTATCAACAGGGAATATTCTTCCATTTATTGAGGTCTTCTTTGCTTTCCTTGGACAGTGTTGTGTAGTTTTCTGTGTATAAGTCTTTTACCTCTTTAGTTAAATTTATTCCTAGGTATTTGATTTTTTTAAATTTACTATTGTGAATGGTATTTGATTCCTGAGTTCCTCTTCAGGTTACTCATTATTGGTGTACAGAAATGCTACTGATTTTTGTGCATTTATCTTATAACCTGTGATATTACTGAACTCATTTATAAGTTTCAGAAATTTTGTTGTAGACTTCTCAGGATATTCTATGTATAGCATCATATCATCTCCAAACAGTGAAATTTTGACCTCTTCCTTTCCAATATGGATGCCTTTTATGTCTGGTTCTTGCCTCAGTGCTCGAGCAAGTACTTCTAAGACTATGTTAAATAGGAGGGGTGATAGTGGTCATCCTTGTCTTGCTTCTGATCTTAGAGGGAAGGATTTTAGGATTTCACCATTGTAAACAATCTTTGCTGTGGGTTTTTCATACATACTCTTTGTCATGTTGAGAAAGTTTCCTTCTATTCCAGTCTTTTGCAGTGTTTTTATCAAGAAACGGTGCTGTATTTTGTCGAATGCTTTTTCTGCATCTATTGGTATGATCATGTGATTCTTCCCTTCAATCTGTTTATGTGGTGTATTACATTAATTGATTTTCTTACGTTGAACCATCCTTGTATACCAGGAATGAACCCCACCTGTCATGGTGTATAATTTATTTAATGTGTTATTAAATATGATTGGCAAGTATTTTGTTGAGGATTTTCACGTTAAGGTTCATTAGAGAGATTGGTCTGTAATTTTCCTTTCTTGTGTTTTCTGTTTGGCTTTGGTACTAGAGTAATGTTGGCATCATAGAATGAGGCAATGTTACTTCTGTTTCAATTTTTTGGAAGAGTTTAAGCAAGATTGGTGTTAGTTCTTTCCAGAATGTTTTGTAGAATTTTCCTGTGAAGCCATCTGGCCCAGGGCTCTTTTTAGTTGGGAGGTTTTTAATGACTGATTCTATCTCTTTACTTGTGATTGGTTTGTTGAGATCATCAACTTCTTCTTTTGGCAATGTAGGCTGCTTATGTGTTTCTAGGAATTTGTCCATTTCCTCTAAATTGTTGTTTTTGTTGGAATATAGTTTTTCAAAGTATCCTCTTATGATAGTCTTTATTTCTGTGGGATCAGTGGTGATATCTCCTTTCTCATTTCTTATTTTGTGTATTTGCATCTTCTCTCTTTTTTTCTTTGTTAATCTACCTAAGGGTTTGTCAATTTTATTGATTTTCTCAAAGAATCAGCTCTTGCTTTTGTTTATCTTTTCGAGTGCTTTCTTATTTTATATTTCATTTAGTTCTGCTTTGATCTTTGTTCTTTCTTTCTTTCTTCTTCCTTTGGGGTTAGTTTGTGGTTTTTAAACTAATTCCTCCACCTGTGCATTTAGTTCTTCAACTTTAGCTCTTTCTTCATTTTTGATGTATGAATTTATGGCTATAAATTTCCCTCTCAGTACTGCTTTTGCTGCATCCCATAAGTTTGGATATGTTGTGTTATCATTTTCATTAGTTTCAAGGTAGTTATTGATTTCTTTTGAGATTTCTTCCTCGACCCACTGTTTTTCTAAGAGTGTGTTGTTTACCTTGCAAATCTTGGTGCCAAATGTGGGTCTCTGGCCCTTGCAGATTTTCTGCTTCATTCCACTGTGGTCAGAGAAATTGTTTTGTATGATTTCTATCTTTCTGAATTCATTGAGACTTTTTCTGTGGCCTAGCATGTGGTCTATCTTGGAGAATGATCCATGTGCACTTGAGAAGAATGTATATCCTGCTATATTTGGGTGTAATGTTCTGTCTATTAGGCTCAGCTCCTCTAATATATTGTTTAAAGTCTTTGTTTCTTTATTGATACTATTTTGAGATGTTCTGTCCAAGGTTGATAGAGGTGTATTAAAGTCCCCCACTATAATTGTAGAGGCATCTATTCCTTCACTTAGTTTTTTCAATGTTTGCCTCATGTATTTGAAGGCACCCTTGTTAGGAGCATAAATGTTTATGATTGTTTTTTCTTCTTGAAAGATTATCCCTTTCACTAATATGTAGTATCCGTCTTTGTCTCTCACAATTGTTTTGCATTTAAAGTCTATTTTGTCTGATATTATTATAGCTACTCCTGCCCTTTTTGGTTATTGTTTCTTGTAAGACTGTTTTCCAGCCATTCACTTTCAACCTCCTTGAATCCCTGGGTCTAAGATGTGTTTCTTGAAGACAGCATATAGATGGGTCATATTTCCTTATCCAATCTTCCAGTCTGAGTCTCTTGACAGGTGAGTTTAATCCATTGACATTCAGTGTTACTACTTTCAAGGAATTATCTGTGTTAGCCATATTTTCTTTGGATTTGTGCTTGTCATATTCTGTTTGATTTTCTTTTTGTTTTTGTTTTTTTCTTGTTAGTTGCTCTTACACTCTCCTCCAACTCTATCTCTTTTGTTTTTTTCTTTCTTCCTGCAGAACTCCCTTTAGTATTTCTTGAAGGGCAGGATTCTTGTTGGCATACTCTCTTAGTTTCTGTTTATCTGTGAACATTTTAAACTCTTCATCATTTTTGAATGCTAACTTTGCTAGACAGAGTATTCTTGGTTGGAAATTTTTTTCTTTTAGTACCTTGACTATGTCATATCACTGTCTTCTTGCCTCCATGGTTTCAGATGAGAAATCAGCACTTAATCTTATGGAGTCTCCTTTGTATATGACGGTTCTCTTTTCTCTTGCTTTTAGTATTTTCTCTTTGTCTTGAGCATTGGATAACTTGACAAGTATATGTCTTGGGGTAAGCCTGTTGGGATTTATGCTGTTTGGGGTGTGTTGTGCTTCCTGGACATGTACATCCATTTCTCTAAATAGGTTTGGAAAGTTTTCAGCCATTATTTCCTCCAACACCCCTTTTGTCCCCTTTCCCTTCTCTTCTCCTTCTGGGATGCCTATAATATGTATGTTTGTGTGTTTTGCATTGTCATTCAAGTCCCTAAGTCCCTGGTGGATTTTTTTTTTATCAACCAGTTCTACTATCTGTTTGATTTCAGATGTACTGTCTTCCACATCACTTAATCTCTCCTCTGCCTCTTCAAGTCTGCTGCTATTTGCTGAGAATGTATTTATGATTTCTTGAATTGTGCTGTTCATATCCATTATATTTTTGTGTATGATTGCAATTTCTTCTGTATATCCAATTGTTTTCTTTACATTCTTAATCTCTTCCTTCACTTCATCAAATTGGTCCTTAATATATGTTTTGAGATCTTTAATTATTTGTTTGATGTTCTGCTCCTCTTCCTGGTTTTTAGTTTGTTTATTGGATTGGGGCATGTTTTGCTGATTATTGGTTTGGTCTGTAGTTTTTTGTTGCTGTTTGGTCATCATTTTATCTTGACAGGTTTAGTCAGTTGCTTAGCTTCTTTGTCTAGTTTGGAGTTTAATTAGTTGTTGTTTTTGTATGCATGTTAAGTCTTCTCTTTGTCACTTTGTTCTTCTTATTCTATTTCCTTGTTGTTGGCTAAGTTCACTTGAAGGAAAATATTAGGGCCAGAGAAAGTAATAGGAGTAAATAAAGAAAATGAATAATAGTAGTATTGATAGTAAATATTAACAGGGGAACCATGTGAGATATAGGAGAATCGATATTAGATTCATGTAAGGTTTGTAAAGTTATAACAGTAAGAAAAGTAGAGTATGTAAAAATCTGAATATGGGGAGGAACATAGTATGAATTAAAAGGCCTGTGTATTCAGGAGAGAGGGAATGAGAAAAGAGAGGACAATAATATAAAGAGTGAATATAAGGCAGAAAATAGAATAAAGGTATTAGTAATAAAAAGTAAAAAAAAAATAGGGGGCAAATAAAGTGAGGTGTAATGCAAGAGAAACAATCAAATGATGGAAGATAGAAAGATGTAGAGGAAAGGGAATAGGTGTTGGTGGCCAAAATCAATACATACAGAAAAGAGTAAATGGAGGATGAGGAAATACAGCAAATGTGAAGCTCTCTCTGCAGCACCTAATGTAAGAAGAATAAGAAAGCAGAGAAAGAAAGAGAGAAAAAAGGGGGGGGGGGTGACAAAAGGGAGTGGGGAAGTAAGCAGGAAAAAGAAAAAGAGAAAGAAAGAAAAAAGGGCCTTGAGGGGATAAAGAGAAAGGAAAAACAAGGAAAAACCAACCAAATACTAGGGAAAGTTTCAAACAAGTGATCCTGTTTGTAGTGAAATAAAATGCTTAGGGATCTGACGTTTCCCCCTTTTCTCCCTTCCTCACTTCTCTCTCCCCCAGGCAGCAGGAAAGCTGCCTGAGAGGTCCAGTAGGAGATTCAAGTGGGTCCTTGTTGAATCAGCTCCAAACAGAAAACAATGACTCTTAATTTCCAGAGAGAGAGAGCACCCACACCTAACCAGGAAACCCAAGTATGCCACTGGAGGCTTGGTAAGCAACTCCTATAGTCCCTCTCCTTTAGGTGTGCTATGAGAGGGCTTGTTGATTTTCTGACTCCACCTTCTCCCAGGCCCAAGTTTCCTATTGCAGGGTATTTAGGTGAATCGGGCTTTCTCAGCAGATTCGCCACTCCTCTTTTCCCATACTCTCCCCAAGCCAGTCGGTATGCTCCTCCAAGCGCAAGAAAAGGAAAAAAGAAAAGAAAAAAAAAACGGGGGGGGGGGGAGGGAGAACACCAGAAAATCAAACCCACACTAGCCAGGCCCCCCTACTGCACCCCCCACTGAATCCCTCCCACCCACAGAGTCAGTCCAAAACCTCCAGGACTTGGGAAAAGGAAGTCTGGGACTTGCAGTTCCAGGGCACGTAGGTTCATGGAACACAGGCTATGGGGTCTCAGGGGACATTAACCTAGGGACCACACATCTGGGGACCCACGGGGCCCAGGAACGCCACTGCACAACCAACAGTTCTCAGGAAACACCTCAGCCGCCAGCCCCAGGGGGAAGGGTCCCGCCAGTCCATAGCTTTCGACCTCTGTATGTAAGCTGCAATTCTACCTTTAGCAAGCATCACCTCCGCCACTCTCTCTCCACATCGATGTCCACACACTCTCCACCCTGCAAGCTCCCAAGACAGCCCACTCCAGCAAGAATCCAACCCCATTCGGCGGCCGCTTCGCAGGAGAGACCATAAGGTGCACTCACTCAGACGCCATCTTGCCCTATCTGTTATATAAGTCTTTTGATATGCTTTTGGATTCCATTTGCAAGTCTTTTGTTGAAAATTTTTGCATCTGTGTTTTTGATGACTGACTCAATCTCTTTGCTTATGATTGGTTTGTTTAGTTCCTGTATTTCTTGTAGAGTCAAAGTAGGTTCCTTGTGCATTTCTAGGAATTAATCCATTTCATCTAGGTTGTCTAATTTGTTGGCATACAGTTTCTTAATATCCTCTTATGATCCTTTTTATATCTGTGGGGTCAGTCGTAAATGTCCCCCCTTTCATTCTTGATTTTATTTATGTGCATCTTCTCTTTTTTTCTTTGCTATTTTTGCAAAGGCTTTGTCGATTTTACTAATTTTCTCAAAGAACCAGTTTTTGGTTTTGTTGATTTTTACTTCTCAGTTTCATTTATTTCACTTGTTATTTCTTCCTTTCTACTTGCTATAGGATTGGTTTGCTTTCTTTTTCTAGTTTCTCCAGTTGTTCGGTTAGTTCTCTGATTTTAGCTCACTCCTTTAAAAAATATAGGCATTTAGGGCTATAAATTCCCACCCTTAGCACTTCTCTCATTTATCCCATAAGTTTCGATACATATGTTCTCATTTTTACTTGTCTTGAGATTGCTACTAATTTCTCTTGAAATTTCTTCTTTGACTTACTGATAGTTTATGTGTTGTTTAGCCTTCATATATTTGCAAATTTCCCTCTTTCCCATCTATTACGCTTATTGTTGATTTCCAGTTTCCTTCCATTATGGTCAGAGAAGGTGCTTTGCATAATTTCAGTCTTTTTGAATCTATTGAGAGCCGTGTTGTGGCCCAAAATGTGGTCTAACCTGGAGAAGGATCCGTGAATACTTGAGAAGAATGTACAATACAAGCTGATGATTTGGGGTACAGTCTTCTGTATATGTCTATCAGGTCCAGCTCATTTATCATATTGTTCAAGTTATCCATTTACTTATTGATCTTCTGTTTAGTTGTCCTATCTGTTGATGTGAGTGGTGTGTTGAAGTTGCCAACTATTATTGTAGAGATGTCTATTTCTCCTTGCAGTTTAGCCAGAGTTTACCTCATGTATTTTGGGGCATGCTGATTAGGTGCATAAATATTTATGACTGTTACTCCTTACTCATGGATTGTCCCTTTTATTAATATAATGACCTCTGCATCTCATCACTTTTTTGCATTTAAAGTCTGTTTGATCTGACCCAAATATAGCTACTCCTGCTCACTTTGGTTACTATTTGTGCGAACTACTTTTTTCAACTTTTCACTTTTGGTCTATATGCATCCTTGGTTTTAAGGTGAGTCACTTGTGGAAGCATATGGACGGCTCATGTTTTCTTATCTATTCTGCCAGTCTATGTCTTTTGCTTGGGCAGTTTAATCCATTAATATTCAATATTATTACTGTAAATGCATTACTTACTTCAGCCACATGGCTTTCAAATGTTATATCTTATTTTTGTCCATCTTTTTACCTTTTTGATGACCCTTTCTGATATTCTACACTTTCTTCCAAACCTCTCACTCTTATCTTTTCTTTACTGGCTGTAGAACTCCCTTTAGTGTTTCCTGTAGAGCTGTATACATATATAAGAACTCTCTTAGTTTCTGTTTATCTGTGAATATTTTAAGCTCACTGTCATATCTGAAGGACAGTTTTGCTGGATAATGAAGTCTTGGCTGGCAGTTTTTCCCTTTCAGTACCATAATTATATTATATTACTGTCTTCTTGCCTCCATTGTTTCTGAAAATAAATCTGCACTAAGTCTCATTGGATGTCACTTGTATGTGACATTTCACTTTTCCCTTGCTGCTTTCAGAATTTTCACTTTATCTTTGGCTTGTGGCATTCTGCATATTATGTGTCTTCAGGTAGGTCTATTTGGATTTATTCTAATTAGAGTCTGATTCACTTCCTGGACACATACATTCATGTCTTTCATGAAGGCTGGGACATTTTCAGCCATGATTTCCTAAAATACTCTTTCTGTCCCTTTTCCCTTCTCGTTTCCCTTTTGAACTCCCATAACACATACGTTGGTGTGTTTCATTTTATCATTCAACTCCCTGAGCCCCTGTTTAATTTTTTCCATTCTTTTCTCCCTCCATTCTTCTCTCTCTTCAATTTCAGTTGCTCTTTCCTCTAAACTGCTGAATCTTTCTTCCATGATTTTAAATCTGCTGTTGTGTGCCTCTATTGTATATTTAAAATCACTCATTGTGTGCTTCATTCCCATATGCTGTGCTATTTTTCTATCCAAGATTTCAAATTTTTCTTTGTGTTTATTCAGTGTCTCTTTAATGTCTTTTATTTCTTTAGCCATGCTGTCCTTCAACTTCATGATTTGATTTAGGCGATTTGTATGAACTTCATTGATTAGTTGTTTCAAGTCCTGTCACCTGGACTTTGATTTGTTACTTTGCCTGAGTCATATCTTCCTTTTTCTTTGTATGGTTTGTAATTTTTTGCTGATGTCTAGACATTTGATTCTGATGCTGAGCTTATTCTAATGTTCAATTTCTCTCCCCTGCCTAATGATTTACTGTTAAGGAAGCTATTATTAAGTAGCTCTGTGGTACCACTGTTCTTTGACTCTTGGTTCAACTTATTTTAGATATTTAGGATTTCCCCTCTTGAATTGCTCAAACCAGGGCTAAGGCTCCAGTAATGGGGTGCAGACCAGTTTCCAAAGGTCCTTGGAGAAGATGGCAGTAACGGCAACTGCCTGCCTCTTTTATTTATTATATTTTTCTTTCTGGTGTACTTTTCTGGTCTGGCAAGCAGATGGCACTTTTGAGCAGACCTCTGAACTCAGACCCCAGGTACTAGGGAGGAATGCATTCAGTGCTGACTCCTCAGGTGGGTGGGTGGTACAGAAGCAATGTCCTCAAGGCTGGCCAAGCCACCAAAACAAACTTTCTCAGAGACTGTTCTCCACCCTAGGCCTGCCACACACTCCCTCCCTCTGCCTCTTTAGCAACTAGCCCTGGGCAGTAAGAAGGTTGTTTGGGAAGGCAAATTATCTTTAGCTCCCTGCTGACTCTCAGGGCAAACAATGTTAGGGCCCCACCTAGCCTGGTGGTGTGTGAACCTTCCAATGCAGCGGACCTACATTGCTGACCAAAATCTGAATTTGCTGTAGTTTGTGTCCCTCCTCTCCCCTTTCATTGGGAAAGAGGACCCCTGCAACCCGATTAGTCTGCAGGCACTGCAGTCTGCAGACTGCCCTTTGCTCCATAGGTGAGAGGAAGGGCGTCTGCTGCTGCTTTTACAGCTCTACTCAAGGGATTTTTCAATCAGCTGATACTCCTTTACTTTGCCCCTCTATCTTTTGGGTTGTGTCTCGCCTTCCCCTGGAGCCCTGAGCCCCAGAGCAGCCCTCCAGACAGTCTCCCTGCTGTCCTCTAGCTATTTTTTTTCCCCCGGGAGAGAACTAATCCCTCTGCCTCTCTAATCCTCCATCTTCCCAGAAGTGACAATAGAGATTTTTAAAAATACATTCATTAGCCTCAACACATTAAGCCTACTTTTCTAAATAACATATACACCATTGAGTAGATATATAATTGTTCTCATTTCAATCTGATGTATAACTAACTGGTTTTGGTAAAAGGAGTTGGGGCCTAAATTCATATTTATTAAGGATATAACTAGAAATTCAATCTTCTTAGCAATTCTTACTCTATTAGCAATAAGACACACTAACCTAAATTAATAGTTAACGATACTGATGTACACTGCACATCCACTTCTCTTCATATTTCTTGTAGAATACAATGATTTTTAATTTTAAATTGTATTCAACTGAAGTAATACTATAAAGAAGGAAAAATTTTAAAAGTCAAGTTTTAACTGATTAGGCAAAATTCTCATTATAATTACATACATAGATATAGTTACAGCAAAATTAAAATTCACTAAAATATCAAATAACCAAATTGCAAATATATGAAGTCTCTTTTTTACCTCACATTGCCTTTGGTGTTTCTGAGAACTGTTGCAGCAAAATTCTGTGTGACACCCACCAAGCTGATTCCATCCACTTCCACAATCTGGTCATTGACTTGTATTCTTAGGGAGGAAAAAAGAAATTCACAATTTTTCTGAGAAAACATTATTTCCAATGAATTAGGTGACAAAGTGCTTAATATATTATATTTAGATGCTTAAGATATTCACAGTCTAAAACTTGATTTTAATATACAAATTCCAGATCTTAGTTTGAAAGATGGTTTTGAAAGACAGCAATAAGTAATAATAAGTGCAAATAATAATTTTATCCATTATCCATATTCCTAGCACCAAGAATTGATAACTGCTAAAACATGACATAGCTATACCATATTTTGTTACTAAAAATTAAATAAAACAAAATATAATAGATCCTGATGAATTACATATGGGTCTTATTTCTAGTCCCTCATACTACCTCTCCTTTTCAAATTCACAAGAATTATAGGGAATCCTTCCTATTCAAATATACTTTCAATATGTATTGCTCATAAATATACACTCAGGGCTGTGTTTGTGTGCAAGTGTATTTAAGTGAGATATATACTATTAGTGTTGCTTACTGTATAGTACTTTTAAATCATTTACATATACTTTATATTTTATATATGCAATTTTTAAATTCCTAATGGAATATTATAAACATGCAGAAATGTATATGGTATAAGATGATAAACACCCCACTTTATCAAATCTTAACAATAGGCAATATTTGACTCAGACTTTCTCTAAAAAATACATTAGAGGAAAGCTCAAGCCTAATCATTATTTGTCTCTAATCTTTTCTCTGAAATGCTATACCCCAGAGATAATCATCATACTAATTGTACTCTTTATACTTTCTATAAATATTTGGAAATGGAAATAATATGCATGTGTGTTTATTTGCCATATTTCAAACATTATATAGCATGCCTCTTTTCCTGCAAATTAAACGTATTTTAAATGATACATCATCATAAAAGTAATTCTAGTACATTTTAACAACTACATAGTATTATCTTTTATGTATATACCAAAATACATTTATCAATTTATCCATGTAAATATCAATTTATCCATTATTTAATCCAATAATACTCAATTTATCTGTTATTGTACATATGGACACTGTTACTTTCAATTTTAGATATCATATAAATAGTGTCACAGAAACCAATTTCATTCATGTTTCCTTATACATACATGTGAGTTGCTTTAAGATATACAACTAGAAATAGGATTCCTGTGTCAAAGAACTTAGATATTTTCAACTTTACTGGACATCAACAAATATCAGTCAAATGGTTGTTCAAATTTACATTCTCAACAAAACTGCAGGAAAGGTTCTGAATCTTCACACCCTCACAAATACTAGATATATTTAAGCATTTTAAATATTGCCTATCTGATAGGTGAAAAGGTATTACATTGTGGTTGCATTTCCCTGATTACTAATGAGGTTGAACATTTTAACAGTTATCTGATCACTTCAGCAAACAGGTAATTTCTTTTCACCAATTTAGTTACTATTGCTGGCTTGTCTTTTTCTTTTGGATTTGTAGGAAATCTTTACTATCCTGTATGGTAATACTTTCTTAGTTAAATATAGTGCAAATCTTTGCCCAATCTGTAGTTTGTCTTTTCACATTTCTTTGGAAAATGGTGGCTCTTAGGAAAATAATTTAAAAATATATAGTCATACTTGTACCTCTGACCTTATTAGTAAGTAGGTTTTGTGTTTTGTCTAAGAAGTCCCTTTCTACATCAGGTTATAAAAACGTTCAATAGTTTCTTCTAAAGATTTTAACATTTTACTTTTCTGCATTTAGGTATTTACCCACTTGGAAATTATTTTATTTATAACAATGTGTTAAATCTATTTTATTTTTTAACAAATATATAAGATTGACCTAAGAACATTTATTAATGTCTCCATTTTTCTCCACTGATTTGTAGTGCTACCTCTGTCAAGTTTTCAAATGCACATAGGCATGTTTCTGGGTTTTCTGTTCGATTCTATTTGTCTGTTGGTTTATCTCTATAGCAATACTACACTGTTTCAATTAATATACTTTCATAATTAGTCTTGACACTGCCATAAGGCAATTCCTCTCACCAGGGGTTCATTGTCTTCAAATTTTTCTGAGCTATTCTTGAGTCTTTGCTCTTCCTAATTAATTTTAGGTTTTATTGCCAACTTCTAGGAAAACACTTCTTGGGGTTTTAATAAAATTGTACTGATTTTAAAGATTACTTTAAGAAAAACTGATCTTAAGTTTTTCCACCAATGAAAATTAAGTACTACTATAATTATCCCTGGGCAAGTGTTGTATACATCATAGATTGCTGATATAAGAAAACATTCAAAACTGGGAAATAAGACTAAAAGGAGGGCAACATGTCATCTCAGTGTCAGATGGATATATTATTTAATTGGTCTACCATAGGATTATTGAGAAGGAATGTATTCAATTTCACCAATTGTTTAATATTGATATAAGGTCCTAAACATATTGAATTTGCCTATTAATTAGATTTTTGTCCTGGAAAAATGCTTTTCAATCCCTCCATGTACTAACCTGTATTGTATTGAATTTAGCAATATTTAATAAGATTTCTTTATTAACTTGCTCTAAATACTGAACTCCAAAAATGACTTTGAAAGGTTTACCATCTTACTGGTTCCCTCATTAAAAAGTAAATTGAATAAAATCTTTGGTACATGTTCATTTTACATTGTGTGAAACTCATTTTTTAACTCTTTGAATATTGGTCTACGATAGTTTTGAGGCTCTACCAAGATGCCGAAAAGCATTAATAAAGCCAATTCAACTACAGAAATGCACTTCATACGGCACATCTTTTTCTGGTCCTCACAGTGCTCCCATGCAACAACAGAACTTTTTCTTTGTTTATATTCTATTTCTCTGTTTTTTTTCCCCCTACTGAAAATCTGCTTTTGATTTTTTTTTGGTTCTTGACCGCATGGTTCTGATTCTAATTTTCACATGGCTAATGAACAATTCCACACTGGTAGAAGCAAAAATTGGGATGCAATTTTATAATTTATAATTTGACTATTTGATGACCTCTACTTGAATTATGGAAATCTATTATCTCTGATCTGAGAGACAACAGATTTTGGGTTGCTAGCCTTTTGTCTATTTGTGAGCTCAAATTATTTCACAAAATATTTCATGACCATTGGGAAAGAAAAGAGCCCTTTCAAATCTTAAACATTGATTCTTTGTGTGTTTCTCTAATTATTTTGACCTGTGGTTGAGGTTGCAAAACTGATGCTACAGTTCCCCTGTGTTTCTGTAATTGAGAGAAACCCTTATCTCTTCTTGGTTGACTGTGAAATATTTTCCCAACTTAGAAGGGTATTAGTAAATTAAATTATAAATTCTCTGAAATTAAAGGAGTTCTGATCTAATTGATTTATAGAGAAATTAAGCACTTCCATGAATCTAATATTCTAATATCAAATAATGAAAACTTTATATTTGCTAGATGTTTAAGAAAAATACTTAAAGAAACTGCTAGCAGCTCAGAAATATTTAAAAATGAGAAAACAAGTTCGTCTATTAAAAGTGAATATTTGGACAAAATACGCTAATAATTTTAGCTAAAAATGCACATCTATATTTTTCCATGATTTTAAGTATGGAATATAACAGAAGTGTTTATTTTTGTAAGACATAGGTTTGTAATCTGATTTCCTAAAATTCTTAAAGCAATTTACTGATCAATAAGTAAACAGTATTCCTATATAATGTTTAAGATCATAAAAAATATAAAATTGTTTTTACCTAAACTTAATCATAATTCTTACAAACATTTATGTCAATAGTAATTATGTTTTGTTGTGTGTCAACTTAAAACATGATTTTCAAGATTCTCAGTTACTTTCAAACCTTGGTTACCAAGCATTGTTTAAAATATATACAACTCAGCTTCCTACTTTAAATGTTACAGTTACTCTAATTTTAAGTGTAAATGAATATATTCATTCTTGCCACTTTATGAAGTTGTAAAAATAACATGTATAGCTGCAACAAGAGAGATTTTCTAGTATATTAAATTGCTTGTGTATGACAGTCAATTATTTTGAAGTTCCTACTCCTAGGAAATAAAAATTAGTTAACTAGACTACATATTAAACATGGGTAATTGAGACTATGCTAGAAGCAACTATGAGAGAAAAAATGTAATTGAGTAGGTGAAATAATGGAATGAACTTCTTACAAGACAAAGAATAATTCAGTCCTAAAGTAAAGTGACAGTTTGTGCCGAATATGAAGAAACATAATGAAAAACAAAACTTGAGTGTATGGAACAAATTGTAGAACGTTTTAAGAAGTGATTTTTATATAGAACAAACTATAAAATGGGTTTAAGTTTTGGTGAACTTCACTCAGTTTTGAAGGGCTTATTCATAATATAATTTAGAAGAAAAAAAAGTGCATGTGGATCTCCAACTGCCAAATATTAAATTAATGCAGAAGTAGAACCTGACTTACTCTCTAGTAAAATAATGTATCTGGAAGTATTTAGTCTTCTCACTAAGGGGGATTAAGAAATTTTGTTTCTGTTGAAAATAACTTTCAGTGCTGTCTGTTGACTTTGTCATTTCCTTGATTAATATAAAAGACAAACTAAGTTTGTGAAAAAGATAACCTTCCTGACAATTCTATTATCCTTATTCTACTTCGATTTTAAAATAGCAGTTTTTCATTTCAATTAAATTGAATGGCAACATAGAGTACTTCAGGCCCCAGGCGCATATCCTAAGTAAAAGATATAAATCTCCTCTTATAATTCTTATAATCTTGAGCTTTAAAAAAAAGTAAGAAATTGGGATGACTTTTACAGTTAAGATTAGCCTTTGAGATATCTGAGGCCCCTAGTAAATTCCCAAATATTTGTTCTATTTCATCTTATAAAGAGTGATGTTAGAAATAGACTTGTTTGGTGTTTTCCATATTTCTAATTAACTCAACACTATTAAACTTCAAGGCAAGAGCTTTCAAATCAAAAGATAATTCAGCGTAGGTAATATATTAAAAATATAAATGACTCAGAGATTGTACAATACAAAGACTGGATTAAAGGTCCTGGAAATCTGTTAATAGTATCATTGTCTACAGCCTGTTCTTATCTTCAGAGAAAGCACAGCTCAAATTCTTATTAAACAATGAAATATTTTACCCCAATAGAGAAGTTAATTCTCCTCCACTCTGATAGTGCTGGTTACCATAATAAATTAGCCACAACCATTTACTCTTTGTTAACAAATAGGTTGCTTCTGCTTCCCTCTACTATACACAACTGATCATAAATTTGTGCCTTCAACTAAGAACAGTCTATGAGTCATGGAAAGGGCTATATACTAGGCCATCTTAACTAATATTTTAAAGAATAGACTCTTGATTACAGGCTTAAAAAACTTTAAAAAACTTTTAGATAATCTGAGTGGACTTTCAGGATTTCTAGGACTCTTTTTGATTCAGAAGCAGACAATATCATAAATTCAAACTGCAGGCACAAGACCCAATGAAAAAAAATTACATACAACTGATGAAATTGTAGAAGGAAATTTAATTGTAGTTATTTTTTTTGGAACACTGATTGGTATTATTTTTTATGTTCTTCCTAGTGGATATATGAGAAAGCCCTTTTTCTTTCTTCTGAAGCTATTTAATCATTGATTTAATAGGTAATGCTTTAATAAAGGGCCATGGACTTTATAATTATAATGGCATCTTATCCTTGCTAACCCCTCAAAATTAAAAAAATAAATACTCTTATGGAGTCTATCTACTTGTCTAATTACAATGGCTATTTGCATAGTTTCAGTAAAACCTCTTATACTGTTTAAGAGGATTTAATTGGGAAAATTGACTGTGTAACCAAGGCTAGAACTTGGGTGTCATTTTGGCAATCTATCTCATTTAATCAAGTATGACAACACACTACTAAGAAAAAAGCCATACATTATATATGTAGCTAATACCTACAAAACTCTCCTAGAAAAACTGTCCTAGTACTTGGCTTACAAAATCCAGCCACAAAGGAAGTAAAGGGAGTCACTTCTTGGCAGGTCATGAACCTTAGCAACATTTAAGGAATTTAAATAGATAAGTATTCACCCAAATGTATGAGTATGAAAGGTGACTATATAATGGAGAGAATTTTGAGACTGGTTTACTAGGTTTAAAATGTAAGATCAAATGATAGAGGTTTTTGGAAATCCAAGATAAAATTTCTTTTAAACATTTCCAGGCAAAGCTTAATACTTTAATGTTACTAGTTGCTCAAGACCATATAATACTAGATTTGCAGAACAAACTTAAGGAGATCTAAATTGTTAAGGAACACTCTGCTGCATTTGTGTAAATCATTAGGCCGAAAATACTCGAACTAGCTTTTTTTTTGAACAAGGATAAACTTTGAGATTATTTATGATCACAAGGAGTGTGGTCTGTTAAAAAAGTTATACAAAACTTAAAAATAGAGCAAAAAGGTGAACAAATAGTACTTCTGGTGTCATATAGGGATACTGTTAGCAGGTCCAACTGAAGAATTACTTAGAATATATTTTCTTCAAAACATTATTTACTATTGATTAAAGGTCCTAGACTTAATGAATCCACATACCAATTTGTAGATTTTTGTGTGAGACAAATCCAAATAAAGTTTATCAGCTAGAAGGATAACTCTCCAAAATAATGTTGCTTGAATTGGAGGACATTATTAACCAATAAATTTTATCTTTTAGAAGAATAATTCCCAAAAATAATGTTGCTTGAATTGTGGGACATTAACCAATCCTATATCTTACCAATCTTATTCTAACATTGTCCAGTATTCTTTTTTAAATACATAGCTCCTCAACCACTCTTTAAATCACCACCAGGCTTGCCAACTTACTAGCTATCTCACTAATTAGTGAGTTCAACAAAACATTTGGCAAATGTGCATTTCATATTAATATGAGAAATATATTTTTGACTTTTTGAAAATTATATTAAAACACATGGAATAGTGCATATTATAGCTGGTCTGATCAGACTGTCACATAAGAAATAATTAGAACCCCACCCTGATCTAGAAAGAGTGAGATGTTCCAAGTCTCTGTTCCAGAAACTTTGAACAACCAGTAAGAACTTGAAGAAATATCTTTCTCAAAGCTGCAGAAATAACATAAATTGTTGTAATAGCAAGGCAAGTGCTGAATCAAGAAAAATGCAACTTAAAATGTCACTAGGATAGAATGTTGATAGTGGGGTAATGTATGGGGGAAAATGCACCTAAAGTATACTTCTATAGGAAGTTGTCATAGTTATGTTTTCTTGATAGACAGAGGCCCACAGAGTAGCTAACAAAATATTAGACTTCCATCCTGAGGAAGTCCTGTTACATTCTCAAATAAGATGGCAAAAATCTCTGGAATATATAAATCATGACTAATAAAAGGAAACAGGCCAATAGGTCAAGGTTTCAATTTTAATATGTGTACTTATGTAATTATTCCTGCAAAAGTGAAACTTAGCTTAATTAAAATTAGTGCCTAAAAGTTACCTCCAGAAAGCCTCCTTGTTATTCAAATGTGACCTCTCTCTAAGGCAAATTCTGCAATTAAAATTGCTACCTTCTCCCTGACATGGGGGTGTCTCTCTGGGATGCACCTCCCTGGCACTGAGGGATTACTACCAAGCATTAGCCAGTGATGCATTTGGAAAAAGACCTTGACCATAAGGGGGAAATATTAAAGAAAAATGAGTTTTTATGGCTAATAGATTTCAAAGTGGGGGAGAGGTCATTCTGAAGGTTACACTTATGCAGGTCTCAGGCAGATTTCACTAGCTGCCACAGTAAACAAATCCTCAAACAAAAGTGCCCCAGAGGCTCTATGGACATCTGGATACCATATTCAAGTACACGGACTCATGAAACCAACACCCCCTCAGCAAATCCTATTTGGGAAAATAGGATAATCTATTTCCCCAATATATTTTAACACAGTTATACTCATTTATAGTGCCCCTAATCATGATCTTTCTACTCCTTTTATTCAAACCTGTAATTTTCAATATACCTGTTAAATATATCTCTCAGACACTTAAAATTTCAGATTGTTCATATGCCAGTTGAGTCCTAAATCCCAGCAGAGTTGCACCCAACTCCTACTCTCCAGTTCTTCGGACTTGCCCTGGACAACTAACAAAATGATGATGTTTCATCCCTTCAAAAAAGGAGTATCTATAACTGCAAGCAAAACAATTCCTTCCATCTGCCACACAATATCTAAGTCCCCTCTCAGCCTGAAGCAGTCAAAACAAACATCATCCCAAATTCCTCAAAACTGAGGTGTGAACAAACATTAGGGGCAAGTGTAACCATGGACCAAAGGAGGTTGACTGTTATAGTAGTTATTGTCTTGTGTTAATGGAATAACTTGATATAAAGACAGTGGTTAGCAGGGCTTCAGGGGGAAAGAAGGGATGAATAGGTGGAACAGAGGGCAGTGAAATTGTTCTATATAATACTGCAATGATGAATACATGACACAGTACATTTGCCAAAGCCTATAAAACTATATAGCACAAAATGTAAACCATAAGGTAAACTATAGACTTTGGTTAGTAGCAATGCTTCAATATAGGTTCTTCAATTGTAACAAATGAACCACATTAATGTAAGCAAGATGTTAATCATAGGGGAAACTGTGTGTGTGTGTGTGTGTGTGTGTGTGTGGTGTATTGTATGTGTGTGCGTATGAAGGCTATATGGGAAGTCCCTATACTTTTGGTATAATTTTTCTGTAAATCTAAAACTAGTGTAAAAATTAAGTTTATTGTTATTTTTAAAAAGGTAGAAAACCCTCCTTGTGGTGCCCTTTATGGCCCATCCCCCATTCCCATGCTGGTTCTGCTTAGAGCTGGCCCATGCTCCTAGTGCAGATCTCTGATCATAGCTCTGGAAGGGGGAGAATAAACATTATACACATACTTTTTACATGTTTGTCAGCTCTAGTCTGTCTGGTGGCTACCTGATGGACTGAAACAGGACACTTACTGTAGACTCATTAGCCATACTTACGCTGCATGCAAAGATAGCTCACAAAGATCTCATACAGAATGCTGTAGGAGAACATCAAAATCACAATTGCCTGAGGCAAAGGACTGCTGACTGTGGAAAAGTGTGTGATGCCTGGGACTGTGAGGAAGTACATTTTTCTGAGGTAAAGAGGTCAGATGTGTATACACATGGGAATTCCTAGGGTCATGCATTCATGCATAGGACAAGATACTTGCACAGAGAAGACCAGGGTGTCTCTTAGGCTATTCAATAAACTCTGTGTGTGTATAAACTCTGAAAAAAAACACTTGTGCAAGACAATGTGTAAAAAATGATAAAGGTGTTTTATAACAAACTGTCAAATGCCAAAGAGGGAGAATTCTGAAAGTTTCAAGAAGCAATGTGTCAAGTAGAAGGGAGCTTCAATAGCATTAAATGCTGATTTTTTTCATCAGAAACCATGGAGGTAAGAGACAGTGGGAAAGCGTTGAAAGAAAAAAATTTCCAACAAAGAATCCTATATCTAGCAAAAGGGTCTTTAAAAAATGAAGACATTCCCAGAAAAACAAAAGCACAGGAAACTTATCACCACCAGACTGACCCTTCAAGAAATGCTAACAGAAGTTCTTCAGGTTGAAAGGAAAGAACACTAGACAATTGATGGAAGTCCATGAAGAATAAAGATTTGGAGTTAAGATAATGATGGGTACAAATATAAATTCTTACCAGTGCTATTTTATTTCATTTTTAAAAATTTTTAAGAGGTACCATGGATTGAGCCCAGACTTCATACATGGGAAGAAGGTGATTAACCACCTGAGCTACATCTGTTCCCCTATTCCATTTTTGAATTGTAACTTACCTTTTACTTGCCACAGTTTCTAAAATGAAATTACATAAAATATAATGATAAATGAATGGTTTGGGGCACATAATGTATAAATACATAAATTGTGATAAGAACTACATAAATGTGGGAGGGCAAAGTGATAGGAATTTAGTTTTGTGTATGCCATTGAAGTTAAGTTGGTATCAAATCAAGTAAGATTATTATAAATTTAAGAGGTTAAATTTAAGGCCAATAATAACCACCAAGAAAAATATTGGGAAAATATGCACAGAAGCATAGGAGAAGGGACTCTAAGGGGGATTACAAAAGATCAAATAAAAATAAGTAGTTATGGAAAAACTGAGGGTCAAAAAAGATATAACTTACAAAAATCAAAGAGTAAAATAGAAGAAAGTCCTACATAATCAGTAGTTACTGTAAATGTAAATGGGTTAAACCCTAAAAGCAAAAGGCAGAGATTGGAAGATTGGATAACAAAAAGCATGGGCCAACTAGATGCTATTTACAAAAGACTCACCTTATATTCAAAGACACCAGTGGATTAAAAGTGAAAGGATTAACTAACATATTCTAAAGAAATAGTAATGAAAGGAGAGCGAATGACCTAACAATATTAGACAAAAGAGAAATTAAGTCAAAAAGTGGTAAAAATGAGAAAGAAGGGCACAATATATTGATGAAAGGGTCAATCCATCAAGAAGATAAAATGATTATAAACATAAATGCACATATAATCAAAGATCCAAAATACATGAAACAAACATGGACACATTTGAAGGAAGAAATAGATAGTTCTACATAAATTGTAGGAGACCTCAATACACCATTTTCAATATTGTGTAAATCATCTATTCATGAGATCAATAAGGAAAGAAAAGACTTGAACAATACTATAAACCAGGTAGCTCTATTAGACATATATGTAACACCTCCCTATGGGAGCAAAAGACAGTATCCTCTCAAGTGCACATGTATCATTCTATAATATAGATCATATGTTAGGTCACAAAATAAGTTTCAATACATTTCAAAGTATCACCAAAGTATTATACAAAGTATCTTTTCTAACCACAGTGAAATGCAAGTAAAAATCAAAAACAGAGAGAACTGGAAATTTCACAACTATGTGAATTTAAACACTATACTCTTAAACAATCAATGGGTCAAAGAAGAAATCAAAAGGGATATTAGAAAATATTTTGAGATGAATGAAAACAAGAACATACTATACCAAACATGGGGTGCAACAAAGGCAATGCTCAGGGGAAATTTGTAGTCCTAAATGATGATATTAAAAAAAAAAGAACTCAAATAGATAACCTATCCCCTCACCTGGAGGAACTAAAAAAATATTAGAACAAAACAAACCCAAAGTGAGGAGAAGGAATAAAATAATAAAGACTAGAGTGACAATAAAAGAAAGAGAGATTGAACAAATAATAGAGAAAAGCAAAGAAACCAAAAGTTTGTTCTTTGAAATGATTAATAATATTAATGAACTTTCAGCTTGATTGACAAAAAAAAGGTAGGACACAAATAACAAAAATCAGAAATGAAAAGGGGAACATTACTATTGACTTTACAAAAATAAAAAGAATTATAAAAGAGGCATACAAAAAATTAGATAACCTAGATGAAGAGGACAGATTCTCAAAAACACCTGAACAACCTACCCTGACTCAAGAAGAAATAAAAGATCTCAACAGATCAATAACAAGTAAAGAGATTGATTCAGTTATCATAATCCTCCCAACAAAGAAAAGCCCAGAACAAGATGGTGAATTGTACTAAACATAAAAAGAATAAATAACTCCAATTCTTCTCAAAGTCCTCCAAAAAGTTGAAGAGGAGAAAATTTCTAATTCATTCTATTTCTGTTGAGGTCAGCATCACCCTAGTATCAAAGCTTGATAGAGATATTACAAGAAAATTACAGAACTACCTCCCTTATGAATAGAAATGGAAAAGCTAATCATCAAATTCATATGGAAGGGAAAGGGACCCTGGGTTGCCAAAAACCTCTTGAACAAGAACAAAGTTGGAGGACTCACACTTCCCCATTTCAAAACTTATTACAAAACTATAGTAATCCAAACATTGTGTTATTGAAAAAATGATAGACTCATAACCAATGGAATAGAATTATGAGTATAGAAATAAACCCACAGATCTATAGTCAACTGATATTTTGACAAGGGTGTCAAGTCTACTCAATGGGGAAAGAACAGTTTCGTCAACAAATGGTTCTGCAAAAACTGGATATCCGCATGAAAATGCATGAAAGTGGTATGTTATACCACACACAAAATTAACTCGAAATGGTCCAAAGACCCACCTGTAAGACCTACAACTATAAAATTCTTAGAGGAAAACACAGGGAAATATCTCCAGGACCTTGTATTATGCAACAAATTCTTAGACTTTACAGTGAAAGCATGAGGAACACGGGAAAAATGAGTAACTGAACTTCATTAAAATTAAAAACTTTTGTGCATCTAAGGATATTTTTAAGAAAATGAAAACATGACCAAGAGAATGGAAGAAAATATTTGGAAAACATGTTTGATAAGGGTTTAAAATCCAGAATACATAAAGAATTCCTACAACTAAACAATAAAAAGATAAACAATGCAATTTAAAAATCAGCAAAAAGACTTTGAACAGACATTTCTCCAAAGACAATATAGCCAAAAAGCACATGAAAAGATGCTCAACATCATTAACCACTAGGGAAATTCAAATAAAAAACAATGAGATATTATCTCACACCACTAAAATGATTATTATTTTCAATACAGAAAATAATTATGTGCTGGAGAGTATGTGGAGAAATAGGACCTTCATAAGTTGTTGGTAGAAATGTAAAATGGCATAGCTGCTATGGAAAACACTTTGGCAGTTCTTCAAAATCTTAAACACAGAACTACCATAGGACTAGCAATCTTACTTCTAGGCATATACTCAAAAGTACTAAAAGCAGGGACTCAGAGATATTTGTACACCAAGGTTCATAGCAGCATTATTTACAATAGTAAATAAATTATACAATAATACAATAATCAAAAGGTGGTAGCAAGCCAAATGTCGATTAGCAGATAAACAGATCAAATACAGTATTTACATAAAATGGAAGATCACTCAGCCTTAAAAAAGAATGAAGTTCTGAAACATATCACTACATGGATAAACTCTGAAGACATCATGTTGAATGAAATAAGTCTGATACAAAGGAACAGATATAATATGATTCCACTTATATGAAATAGCTAGAATATGCAAACACATAAAGACAGAAAGTAGGATACAGGTTACCACTGGCATGAGGAGCTAATGCATAATGGGTGCAGAATTTCTGTTTGGGGAGACGGGAAAGTTTCAGTAATGGAAGGTGGTGAGAGTACTGCAAGATCAGTGTGATTAATCTCATTGAATTGTTTGTTTGGGAGTGCTTGAGATGAGAAAGTTTATATTGTATATATGGTTACACAATTTAAAAAAAGAAAGAGCAACTAAAGGAACAATGACAACTAATGCATTACATAATCCTGGGACACATGAAAACACTGGAATGTAGACTAAAAGCTTTATGTCAATTAAATTTTATGAGCTTGATAACTGAACTTAAGATAGTTTCATAAGTATCTTTGTTCTTAGGAGATGTACTTGGAAGCATTATGCGTTCAAGGAACATGAAATATACAATCTACTCTCAAATGTTTAGAAAACATAGATGGATGAATAGATGGATGGATAGATAAACGATAGAATGATACAGTAAATGTGGGGAAATGTTAAAATTAGTGGATGCAGATATCTGGGGAAGGGGCTATGTTGGAGTTCTCTGCATGGGTTTTGTATTATTTTTGCAACTTTCAAGTAAAGATGAAAGTATTTCACAATAAAAAGTTTAAAACAAACAAACCAAAACACCAATCAAGTAGCCGTTTAAAAAAATTTAACCTAGAAATTTATTGCTAATGATTAGTGTTAATAATACTCAAATGATGCTAGTTCCAAGCCAGGGGAACTCTATCACATTCCCCAATGGAACAGCAACAATCCCTCAGGTGCAATGGCAAAGACCAATATAGAAGGATGATCCAACAATGAGCCCTTGATACTGATGACTATGCTTATGAGCCTGTGCGTCTGAATTATGAACTAGGCCTAGAGCTGCAGGGTGCCTAAGAGTTACCTACTGAGAGCCTCCATGTGGTTCAATTGTGGCCACTCTCTAAGCCAAACTCAGCATGTAAATGCATTACGTTCCCCCAGCATGAGGCATGACTCCCAGGGATAAGTCTCCCTGGTGCCAAGGGATTACTACCAAGCACCAGCTGATGATGTAACTAGAAAATGACCTTGAAAAAAAGGGTCAACTCAGACCAGCAGAATATATCAGCCTACATGTATTATCAGGTGTTAAAAACTGCTTTTTGACCTTGAATAAAAAGGGGGAAATGGAAAGGACAAATAAGTTTATATGGCTATGAGTTTCCAAAAAAGAGCCAGGAGGTAATCAGAGGGGTTGCTCTTACGCACATCTCAGCAGGGTCCCAGAGACAGCCAAAGTAGATACAACCCCAGGTACTGGTGCTCCTGAGGGCTATGGACACACACAGGTTCTATGGTCATGGCAGATGGCTCTAGAGTTCAGGGCCATGTCAGTAGGCCCTACTTTGAAACTTGTGTTCCTGACTGTGATGGAGTTGGACTCAGATGTGACTTTTCTACACATGCCTCTTTTGTTACTTTTACCGGGCCTGTGGTTGGCGCTGGAGTTGGTGTATACTCAGGAGACCCGAATCTCTGGACTGTCCATGTGATAGCCAGGCCCTGAGCCTCAGCAGACTTCCAATTCCTACCCTCTGGTTTATTGGACTTACCCCAGCCAGCTAACAGGGAGGTGAAGAAAGTCAACCACCATCCAGGGAGCCAAGAGTGCCTACAACTGCAAGCAGGAGAATTTCATCCATCATCCATGTGGAATCTAAGCCCATCTCCATATAGAGGTGGAGTGGACATAACCATCCCAGAGTCCACGGGATGGAGGAATAGAGTATGGATTAGAGTAGACTTACTGATATTCTACTATGGAACTTTTGTGATTAGTAATGGAAGAAATTGTAGCATTGATGTGGAGAAAGTGGCCAAGGTAGCTGCTGAGGGTAGGGAGAGGGAAGAAGAGATAATGATGTGGGGGCGTTTTCAGGACTTGGAGTTGTCCTGGGTATTACTGCAGGGATAGATGTTGGACACTGTATGTCCTGCCATGGCTCACTGAGTGGACTGGGGGAGAGTGTAAACTATAATGTAAACCATTATCCATGTGGTGCAGCAGTGCTCCAAAATGTATTCACCAAATGCAATGAATGTTCCACGATGATGAAAGAGGTAGTTGATGTGGGAGGAGTGGAGTGAGGGAGTGGCGGTATATGGGGACCTCTTTTATTTTTTGAATTTATAATTTAAAAAGAAAATAGAGAGGAAAAAAAAAGGAAACATAGAATCCTTCAGATTCCTTTGAAAAAATGAAGACATACAATTTAACTATCTAAACATTATAGAACATTACTCATAGATCACAGTCTTCAGTTATTACCTCCATTAATTTAGAAACATTCATAGGGAAAAAAATTCACACTACATATTTTCATCAACTATCTTTTATCACTTAATTTCTACAGGCCAAAAATTTTGCAATATATTTAGGAATGAACACTATTAATTTTAAAGCTCTTTGCGAGGGCCAAATAAAATCCTAAACCTTTGAAATGTTATAAAACAACAAAAAACTTTTCACTTATTCACCCCTATATTTTTGGGTATATACTGAATTAGTTTGGTAGAAAGCATGAATAATATAACTTTTATCCTGAATATTACAAATATGGTATAAAATTTCATATTTACATAGAAAATGTTCATATGAGAAATGTGAAAGGAAGAATGATAGGAACATGAAAAGAAAAATCTCACAACATTTTAGCAACTTAAACAAAAGCTCAAGGAATTTTATTTTTTAAAAATGATGTTCATGGCAGCATTATTCATAATTGCAACAGATGGCAGTAATCCAGATGTCCATGTATTGATGAATGGATAAACAAAATGTGGTATATACATATAATGAATTATTTTTCAGACATAAAAAGGAATTGAATCTTGAGGATATTATGCTGAGTGAAATAAGCCAGACACAAAAGGACAAATATTGTATTACCTAAATGATAGGAACTAATTATAATAAGGAAACACACAGGGACAGTATCTAATTCTATGTTTAGGTATATAAGAGAAATAAAAGAGAAATGAAAACATGACCACGTAAAAGTTGGTATGTAAATATTCATATCAGACAAAAAGTGGAAACAACCAAAATATCCACCAACTGTTGAATGAATAAAGAGAATGTGATATAGCCATGCAGTGGAATAGTATTTGTCATTAAAAAGAATGATACATACTAACACATGGATCAACCTTGAAAACTTTATGATAGTAAAAGAAGGAAGTCATAAAAGGCCCTATATTGTATGAATTCATTTATATGAAATTTCCAGATCAATCTTGAAAGACAGAGAGTAAATTGGTGGTTGCCTAAAGTTTGGGGAAGAAGGGCAAAGGATGTGGATTGCAGGTGAAAAGGGAGCGAGAATTAATGCACAAGGAGTTTCTTTTTGGAGTGATAAATATTCTAAAAAATGTTCTAATATTAATTGCGATGGTTGCACAACTCTGTGAATATATTCAAAATCATGAACTGTATACTTTAAATGAATTAATTGTATGATATGTGAATCCCATCTAAAGGTATTATATTAATCTTAAAGAGCAATTTCATCCTGCTATATACATCATTCCAATAAAATACATCTCTAAATCATAAACTTACATTTCAAGGTTTTACAGCACTGGATCTTATCATAAATCTGGCATTTTTATTCCACATTATCCTTCTCAACATTTAAAGTTTTTCAATTTAATTTTCTAATTAGAGAAGGTATAAGTCTACAGAAAAAGCATGTAGAAAATGCAGCGTTCCTATATAACCCACCCTTTAATACTTTGCATTAGTGTGGGACCTTTTTTACAACTGATGGAAGAATATTATAATTGTACAATTAACTATAGTCTGTCATCTACAACAGAGTTCACTGTGTTGTGTAGTCCTATGTTATATATTTTAATTTTTATTCTGGTAACATATAAGTATTAGTTAGTAAAAAGGCTGCCAATGTAATGCAAAGTACCAGAAATGGTTTGGCTTTTAAAATGGAAATTTTAATAGGGGAAAATCTTACAGTTCTGAAGCTAAATCAAATCAAAGTACCACCAGAGAGGCTTTCTCACCAAAGTTAGCTACTGGTGAGTTTAGTGTCCTGCTACATGGTGAAGCAAGTTGGCGACCAATCTCTGCCAAGGTCCCTGCTTTCGCCTCCAAAATCCACCATATCCTGAAGCTCAGCTATGGGCAACCAGTCATAGGATTTATCTCTTTCTGGGCCTCTTCTCTCAGTTGCAGCTTCTCTGCTTTCTTCCCACTTTCCTGATAATGCACACGGCTTGTCTCTTCAGCCTTGAGCTGCTACATGGGCCTAACCTCTTGGGGTCTTTATGCTTCAGCTTCTCCTGCTAGCAATCCTTGAGTCCTCTCTCTCACATGACTGGGTCAAAATGGCAGCTTCCTTTTTCAGTGTCCTCTTTCAATCTATGTCTCCATTTATATAAGACCCATAAAGAGGGTGGAGAGACAACCTTTCATGCCTCACTGACATAGTCCAAAAGTCCTAAATTGATCTAATCAAGTGTTCTAATCAAAGCTCGCTTAACTAAATGTAATACAATCAAAGAGCCTCAAATTCACAGGAAAAGATTAATTTAAGAACATAAATTTTTGGGATTTAAAAAGGAACTTCGAACTCACAATATATATAACCTAAAATCTCCCCTTTTAACCACATTCACATATATATTTTAGTACTGTTAATTACACTCACAATGTTGTGCTACCATCACCACCATCCATTTCCAAAACTTTACAATCAAGCCCAGTAGAAATTCTGTACAAATTAAGCAATAGCTCCCCATTCCCTACCCCAACCATCCCCTGGTAAACTATATTCTAGATTCTAACTCTATGAATTCACTTATTATAATTAATTCATATCAATGAGATTATACAATATTTGTCATTTTGTGTCTGGTTTATTTTACTCAACATAATGTCTTCAATAATTCATCCAGGTTGTCTTATGAATCAGAACTTCATTTATTTTTAATGCTGAATAACATTCCCTTGTATGTATATACCAAGTTTCGTCGATCCTTTCATCATTTGATGGACACTTGGGTTGCTTCAATCTTTTGGCAATTGTGAATAATGCTGCCATGAGAATCGATGTGCAATATCTGTATGAATCCCTGCTTTCAATTCTCTGAGGTATGTACCTAGTAGAGGGACTGTTGGGTCTACGGTAATTCATTACTTTTATATAAATAGGATAACTTTTTAATTTTTAAACTTTGTTTTAAAAGAAGTTTTAGATTACAGAAAAGTTACATGGAAAATAAAGGGAATTCCCATATATCCCACCATCTTCCCCTCGCACATTTTCATGTATTTATAACATCTTACATTAGTGTGGTATATTTGTTACAATTGATGAACAAATATTGAAGCATTGCTACTAACCATATTCTAAAGTTACATTATGGTTTACACTTTGCACCATGCAATTTCATAGGTCTTGTCAAAATGTATAATGGCTTGTATCCATCATTGCAATATCATGGAGAACAATTCCAATGCATTAACAATGCCCTATGTTTCCACCTATTAATCCCTCCACCTCCCCTCAAAACTTCTAGGAACCACTATCTCTATAACAATGTTACATATACTTCCATTACTCCAATATTAATAAGTTTAATTTGTCCATGGTTGCTTTCTCCCCTTATGTTTGCTCATTTCTCAACCTTAAAGATTTTGGGGTGGTAATGTCTGCTCTGCCTCAAATTGAGAGCAGACTTACATCTTATGGGACAGATGGAAGGAACTGCTTTGCTTGCAGTTGTAGATACTCTGTGTTTTGGGATGGGGGTCGTCCATCACCATCATTTTGCTAATTGTCCTGGGTGATTCCAATGATCTAGAGGGTAGGTGCTGGCCACAACTCTTCTGAGATTCAAAGTTTGATGGTAAATGAAAAGACCAAAGATTTAAATATCTGAGACTTATATTTAATGGTACAGTACTAGTCATAGTTTAAATAAAAGGGGTAGAAGACTCCATGTGTAGGGAAATTATAAATGAGTATAACTCTCTTACACTGGGGAAATTAAGTTGTCATATATTTCAGGGTAAGGCCCAGCAGTGGGGTGTTGATTTCAATTTCAGGGGACTATGTGCCTTGCCTATAGTGTCCAGATGGCTCTAGAGCCTTCAGGAACATCCCTATTTGAGGCTTTGGTCATAGAGGAAGGTAGTGAAATCATCCTGAGACGTACATAAGTGTAACCTCTGGAATGATTTCCCAACTTATTTTGAAATCTCTTAGTCATAAAAACTCTTTTGTAATTGATATTTGCCCATTTTGGTCAAAGTCTTTTTCCATATGCATTGCTGGTTGGTGCTTGGTATTAATCCCTTGAAGCCAGGGAGTCTCATCCCCAGGAGTCATGTCCTATGCCTGGGAAATGTATGCATTTATTTGCTGAGTTTGGCTCAGAGAGAGGCCACATATAACACATTTAAGTAAGAAGGAGGTTTTCAGGAGGTAACCCTTAGGCAGTAGTCTTATTAAGATAAGTTTCAATTGCACAAGAATAAAGTTCAAAATTACATGCATTAATATTGAGGCCTTGACATATTTGTCTGTTTTCATATATTAGGCACTGCCTATGTCTTTGAGAGATTCTTGCCTCTGTATTTGAGAATGTAGTAGGACTCCTCAGGATGGGAATTTAATTTTTTGTTGGTCTCTACCCACTGACATAACACTCTGATCACACGAACACATTCATATTCCATAGAGGCATACCCCAGATGCACCCTTTCCCATACATCCCCACCACCAACACCCTGTCCCAGTGACCCTTCCCTGACATATCTACCAAAAGAACATTCCCATGATTGTATTTTCAACCAGAGACTTACACCTCCCCTGAGTTCACCTGTTCCTTCCTCCAGCCCTCCTCCCAGTTCCATGGATAGTCCAACCAACTCAACCCTGCTCACTGCCACACTCCAGCACCACCAACCCCATTCACATCCCTGCACCACTACCACTTCATCCACTACCAAACTATCATCGTCCACCTTAAAATAGGTTCTTCCCAGATTAAGCATTGGCTCATCAGTCTCTACTCCCTTTCTGTCTCCTGGTAACCTATCTTCTAGACTCTATCTATGGAAGTCTGCTCAATATTCTTAGGTCATATTGGTGAGGTCATATAATATCTGTCCTTTAGTGACTGGTTTACTTTACTCAACATAAGGTCTGCAAGATTTTCCTATGTTGCTATGTGTCAAAACTTCATTCCTTCTTAGAGCTGAGTAATATTCCATTGTATGCATATATCATATTCATCTGTTGATGGACACTTTGGTTGCTTCCAACTTTTGGCAATTGTGAATAATGCTGCTATGAACATTGTTGTGCATATATCTGTTTGTGTCCCTGCTTTCAATTCTTCTGGGTTTATATCTCATAGAGGGATTGCTGGATCATACGGCAGTTCTACAGCTAGCTTCCTGAGGAACCGCCAAACCATTCTCCACAATGGCTGCACCATTTGATATTCCCACCAGCAGTGGATGAATGTTCCTATTCCTCCATATCCTCTGCAACACTTGTAATTTTTTATTTTATTTATTTTTTAATAGTAACCATTGGTGGGAATGGGTGGGAAATGGCATCTCTTTGTGGTTTGGATTTGCATTTCCCTATTAGCTAATGATATTGGCTTCTTTTCATGTGCTTTTTAGCTATCTGTATGTCCTCTTTGAAGAAATGTCTATTCAAGTCTTTTGCCCATTTTTTAATTGGGTTATTTTGACTTTTTATTTTTATTGTTGAGTTGTAGGGCTTCTTTATATATTCTGGATACTAAGTTCCTATTAAATATTTGGTTTCCAAATATTTTCTCCCATTGATGAACTTGTCTTTTCAATTTTGTAATAAAGTAGTTTATATTACTCTTCCCCCACCTGCCACTATGCCCTCCCTATTTTAATATGTGCAAGGTTGGATTACTTTTCTCCTAAGAAGTACGAATGCTACTCAACTTTAAGAATATTTTATTGGCCCTTGTGCTAGAAGGCGAGTTCATTATATTGGATTAAAAATTCTAACAACAGCAAATCTCTCCCCTTCTCCTTTCTCCCATTTAAGTGTTCTCCCATACAGCAGACCCATGATCAATTTCTGCCTTTGCTAATCACACCTCACAAGATTTGAAAAGCTTGGCCTCTTCAATTCTCTCTACCTTACCCTCTATTTGAGTGGCATGTTGGATGGAACCACAACCATTTTTTCTGTATCAGACAGGAATTCTCCAGAGAAATAGAACCAAAAGGGTGTGTGTGTGCATGTTGTGCATACATGTAAAGAGACTGTTATAAGGAATTGTCTCACATCATCATGGGGATTGGCAAGTCTGAACTCTGTAGGGTAAGCTACAAGCTGGAAACTCTGATAAATGGGAGCCTAAGTCCTTAGTCCAAATTCCCCAGGGGAGACTGGCTAGCTGGAAATCTGGGAAGAGCCAAAACTGAAGTTGAATCCAAATTCCTCTTATGGTCTATGAAATCCTCAGTCCTGCTTTTTAAGATGTTCAACATTTTGTATGAGGAAAGAGGAGACTGCTCATATTGCAGAGAAATCAATTTTGTTGATCACAGAAACCATCAATTGATTTTTGATGCATACCTATCTCAAAATATTCTCACATTAACAAGCAGGTCAGTGCTTGGCCAAACAACTGGACACCACAACCTAGCCAAGTTGACACATGAAATTAACCATCACAATCCTCCACCTCATTTCCTTTTAGCATAAGAAGAGTACTGGGTTTGCTTGGAACTGCTTAGCCACATCTCATATTTTCTTCCACTCTAACTTATTTGTACTTTGCTTTTACTTCTAAATAGTAAAGACTTTGGAGCATTGTGGGTAAAATTAAAGATTTGTTTCAGAGAGGAAAAAATCACAAATATATGTGCCCTTTGGCCTCTTTCAGACTCACCTAGCTTCAGACTCATCAAATTCACCTTAATCATGTGAAGAGGTAGGGAATAAAAACTTCATGTTAATTTCTTTTATATTTGCCTTTATGTAATATTTTCCCAGCTGAGGTAGTGACAGGGAAGCCCTCATTCTGGCTACCAAGCCATTTATCCATAAAGCGGCATCCTTTTGGAGGAGATATATTTATCTCATTTACACAAAAATACTAGATGGTCTAGCAGTAGCCCTACCTTCCTTAATAGGACAGTCTAGGTCACTATTTGCAAAGTAGCTAACTGCAACAGAATAATATGAAGCTATTAAAATTACAGATTACCCTGATTGTACTTCTCCAATATTCTGGTTCAGAAGATATGAGGTAAAATCCAGTGCAGACACTTGGGTTTTTACAGATGATAAAGTTGTTATTTACAGACAAGTCTTCATGTAGACACATGCTTTAATTTCTTTTGGAAAACAGGTAGGAGTAGGATTGCTGGATCAAAAGGTTAAGTTCTTTAAAAGAACTCCCATAGGAGTGAATATGGCTCAAGCAGTTGAGCGCCTGCTTCCCACATGGGAGGTACTGGGGTTCGGTTCCCAGTGCCTCCTAAAATAAATAAAGAAGCAAGCAACAAGCAAAAAAACCAACTCAGGGCAGCTGATGTGGTACAGTGGTTGAGCACTGACTTCCCACATACAAGGTCCTGGGTTCAATCGTGGTCCCCAGTACTTCAAAAAATAAAAATAAAAATGAATAAATAAAAGAAATCCAAAGCTCTTTCCTGTTAGAGAAAAACAGTGCTCAATGGGACATGGAGATTGACAATTGCCAGCAGAAAGTTTATTAGGAAGCTCATGAATTTATACCGTGTATTGATAGGTGGGAAAATGCTTAGTGAGAGGGGCTTGTGGCTTGGGTAAGACCCGAGGGCCAACAGGGAACTGTAGAGGTGAATTTTTTCCCTTATATGGCTAGGGGGTTGTGGGCTAGGGGTAGTGAATTCTAGGGACGCAGAAGGGGTTGGTGCTGGCATGTGGTTCCCTTTTCTATTCTTGTGAGGAAACGAACTATATCTGAACACACAGGCTCAGGATGGAGGGCTGTTCTACAACAAAGGAATGCAAGTGACTGTGTTAACCATTGTAAACCTTGTGATCAGTTAATCATTATAAACCTTGTAAGGGAGAACCTCTAACATTTCCCAATTGGCAGAAATTCACATTCCCACCAGACATGTCTGAGTATTCCATTTCTCCATATCTTCTCCAACAATTTATACTCTCAGTATTTTTATTTTTAGTCATTGTATTAGGTATGCAGTGGCATCTTACTGCAGTATTAATTTGCATTGTTCTGATGACTAATTATACTGAAAATATTTTTGCATGCTTATTGATGTGACCATTTTTTTATTCTTCTAGTTACCAAGTTTTAAGTTTTCTTCATACCCTAGATACAAATCTTCAAATTTATATTTTGCAAATAGTTTCTTCTAGTCTCTGGCTTAATTTTTCATATTCTTAACTGGATATCTTTCAAAGAACAAAAGTTTTTCATTTTAATGGTGTTCAATTTAACAGTTTTCTTTTATGCTCTGAGCTTTATGTCCTAATAAATCTCAGCTTGACATGAGGCTAACAAAGATTTTCACTTACATACTTCTTTTAGTGCTATAGTTATACAGTTCTTATGTTAGATTTATACTTGATTTTGAGTTAGTTTTTCAAATGGTGTGAGGTAAGGGTTGAGGTTAGTTTTGCATTTTCCCATATGGATATCTAATTGTTCTTGGACTATTTGTTGTAAAGATTATTCATTTCCCCATTGAATTATCATGCCATGTTTACTAAAAATCAAGTGACTGAATAAGTGTGGATTTCATTTCTGGACTTTCTAGGCTATTTCATTGATTTGTATTTCTATCTTTATGCCAACACCACATCATCTTAGTTATTGAAACATCAAAGGTAAGGTAAGGGATGTCCTCTAATTTTGTTCTTTTTCAGAATTGCTGTTCTAGGTCCTTTCTATTTCCATATCATTTTAAAATCAATTCAAGACAATTACCTCCTCTAAAAAATAAAAAAATAAAAATTTTAAAAGCCTACTGGGATTTTGATTGGGATTACTTTGAATCTGCATATCAATATAGGGACATTTGAGATCTTAATATTATTGAGTCTTCTGATCCTTAAACATTGTATATATGCCCCCATTTATTTACCTGACAAAATATCATATTACCATCAACTCTTAATTTCACCTCAAAAATTTTTTTAAGAAATATTTATTTATTTATTTATTTATTTATTTCTCTCCCCTTGCCCCCACACCCCATTTGTCTGTTCTCTGTGTCTATTTTGCTGCGTCTTCTTTGTCTGCTTCTGTTGTTGTCAGCGGCAGGGGAATCTGTGTTTCTTTTTTGTTGTGTCATCTTGCTGTGTCAGCTCTCTGTGTGTGCAGCGCCATTCCTGGGCAGGCTGTACTTCTTTTCGCTCTGGGTGGCTCTCCTTATGGGGCACACTCCTTGTGTGTGGGGCTCCCCTACACGGGGGACACCCCTGCGTGGCAGGGCATTCCTTGCGTGCATCAGCACTGCGCATGGGCCAGCTCCATACGGGTCAAGGAGGCCTGGGGTTTGAACCGCGGACCTCTCATGTGGTAGACGGACGCCCTAACCACTGGCCCAAGTCCGCCACCAAAATTTTTTCGTTTTAATCCAATAATATCTTTGCATAAACTAAAAGCTCTAAGGTAACCCATATCCTAAAAAGACTGTTCACAATCCTGTCTTTGAATCTTTCAGAAAATATTTTTGCCCATAAATCCCTTCCCTACCCTCTCAAAACGATTTTCTTGAAGGCACAGCTCAAAGGTTAACTTCTTGTTGAAAATTTCCTTGCTCATTCAAGCCTAGATCTTTTTCATCATTCAAACTTCTCCTATATGTTTACACTTGCACCTTACCTTATATGGTACCAGATATTGTTTGCTATTTCTTCATGTATAAGATCTCTTTAAGCAGACAAATTGCAAATATCTTGGGTCTTGTATCTAAGTCCAAAGAAACAAATATGTATTGCTTATCCTGTTAAACTATATTAAAAAATAAGAATTCACTTAATGTGTTCTCTAGATGGGACAAAGGTTAAGACTGTCCAATTTTGTAACCGAGGGTTAAAAATTAACAAATACTTACGGTTACTAAATCATTATATAGAAGTCTTTATATTATAAAATAGCCAAAAGTTAATACCTGAAATTACTGAAGTTACATAGGGTGGTCTTACTCCTTTTTATGGTTACTCTAGACTTAGCTCACCCTTGTGTAAGCTTACTTTTGTAATGGTGATTCTAGATTGACCTCACACTTGTTTAGAGATTAGGCTCAACTTTGTATATGCTTACTATTGGGATGGTAACCATTCCATCCTCTTCTCTTTAATATCCATATGAAAAACCTTATAACTAACCTTTGTTCTGTATACCCTTATCCCTGATCCTTGTGACTGACCCTGGTATATTACCATACCCACCCCATCCTGCTCAGGGCCTTAATGTTTATTAGTGGAGGAATCTGTCCAGCTCCACCCCAGTTATTCATTAACACCCCGATGATACAAAATATTAGAATTTTTGCAGATCCGGGAGGCAGTTTTGGGCCATTAGGCTACTGTGTTCCTTTGTTTATGCTACCAAATAAACTCTTTCTCTCTTTGAAATCCCCGTGTCTCAGGAATTGGCTTTAAAGGCAAATTGGGGAGAAAAGAACCCATTTTGCTTGGTATCAATTTCATGATAGCATTTCTGATATAATTCTGTTGATGAGACTCTAAAGAGTCTATATCCTATTTATTTCCCTTCTATCATTGTTTACACAGTTCCCTTTCCTGTAATGACATCCTCTCCTGGTTTGTCCTCACTTAAAAATTTATCATAGACTACGAAATATCTTTCTTACTAAAAATTACTTAACCTAATACCCTTTTTTTAAATTCATAGCTTTATGAAAATGAATATAAAACTTCTACCATACAGTTTATTATTTTTCTGTTTCACTTTATAAAAACTATTATTGTGTGGGTATGTGTTGGGTGTTAATGCCTATTATTATGCCTTGTATTTCCACTTAACTTTTACACAAAATAAACTAGAATGCGTGAAAGTAGTATGTGCTCAATACATGCTTTGACTGCAAAATTTTATCAATGTTTTTTAGTGGGCAATGACAATGATTGAACATGTATGGCAACTCTCCCAATCAACTGTCCATGGAAGAATAAGTTGACTGATTTAACAAACATCTACGGAAAATAAAGGCAAGAAAAAATTCTTTATCTTTCAAATATTTAATTTAAAAATATACTTTTTTATTTTGAAAAGCCAAATTAAAGTTGAGGTATAGTTTATAAAGAGTGCATAGAATTGGTCTTCCATCAATTAAAAAAAAAAAGTAAAGGGGAAAACTCAATTGATAAGAGGAAAAATACTCATTGTCCTTCCTTCATGAAGTTAAAATATGATAAGGCAATTTAAATCTGTTAACAGCATTTGAGAAGGTAGACGTTTTAAGGAAAGGCAAAAAACTTAATGAAAAGTAAGGAGAGTTCTAAATAGAAGATAGAATATTTTAAAACATTTTTTTAAAGCTAATATTGACAGAGCAAGCATTTACTTGGGAGGAAATAAAAGTAAAGGCAAAATATAGGTTTTATACTGTCAATAGACACAGTGATCAAAGGTGAAAGAAAACTGGAGAGATGGTTGCTTTAATGAGCAAGAATAAAGAACTACAAACTAGATCAAAGGAATTTCTGAAAATACATACCCTATACAGAATAATTTAGAAAAAATGAGATGAAACAAGTACAATTTACACAATATTTCTAAATATTCTAATCAGAAAAAAGATATCAAAATTGTTAGAAAAATGTAAGTAGAGAAAATAACATGCTTGCTTCACTGATTTGACTGATTCATTCAGTTAGTAATTTACCAACAGTGATTCATTTCTGAGTGCATACCAAGGGATGCATTCAGAGTTACTGGGATACAAATTTGAGTGCAGTATGGTCCCTGTTTTAGAATACCACATACATAGGTAAACACATATAAGGATATAAGTGTGTGTGCAGGGATTAGAGACAAAGGAGTGTGGTAATCTACAAAACCTATTACCACAAAATTGGTAAGGAAGGTATGTACACAGTAGGTTGATTTTAAGAGGAAAGAGCTATGACGTGGGTAAAGGTGAAGAGAGCTATGGCAAAGAGAAGACTGAGTATATATGGATTCACAGTGTTTTTCCAAATAAGCCAAGAAAATCACCAGCTGTAATGTACAATGCTGTCGAAAAAAGATTATTGTTAATTATCTTTAGGAAAAATAACACATCAAACATCAAAAACTAAAGTAATAAAATTTGAAAAAAAAAGTTAATTCCTAGAACTGGAATTAATCCATCCATATATAGACTTTGTCACTTATCACGAGTCTAGTAATACAACAGGTATTTTTGGAAATACCAGAAATATAATCTTGGTCCCTCTGTTAGTGAGTATGCAATGAATCTAGGGATATACTTAATATACATAACATGATGGAAAACAAGTACTACTGTTGTGGGCTATGGGTGGGAGGCTGTTCATCTCTTTTGTGGATAATCTGAGCCATATGTGTCCTGAGCTGTGTGTGTGGGACAGTGAGAAGCTGCAGCCCTGCCCTTGGTAACCATGGCAATGACTCCAGTCCTGGGAAAACAATTCAGCAACGCAAACTCCATATACATACCAGTCAGTCCAGAAAGACTCTGATAATAGAGATGCTGAAGCTTAAATAAACTTAAGCTTGGCCTCAAAGGGGGAATATAAATTAGCCTGTGCATGAATTCAAAATTATCTAATTCTGTATCCAAGTGTGCCTAAAAAATCCAATTAAGTAATATAGGCCCTTTAGTCTTTGAATGTTCAGAAAGGATGCATATTCAAGGTTGCACACAGACGGAATGTGGGCAATATGTTAATTCAAAACCTATCTAGTACTCAGACGAACAACTAAGAAAGAAAGTTGTTTTCTTTCATAAAAGCACCATTTAACTCCTCACCCTTATATCTCTTCTATATAAAAGGGAACCCAAAATTCTATTCAGGGATTGGATTTTCGAATGAGAAGCTCCGAGCCCAGCTGGTCATAAATAAATTTTTTTTTTCCTTCCCAAAATTATTCCTAAGTTCTGGCCTTTCAATATGCAAATAATTTAACCTCTCTTGATTTCTACAACATTTTGGGAGACTGGTCCAGGACTTGCAAATGAAGGCCAGAGAAGGTAGCATTTCGCTATACCTTCTGGATCCCTGAGGAAGCGAGGAGGACTTAGGTGAACCCCAAATTTGGGCACCTCTGGATAAAATTTAGTCCAGAAAAGATGTGGTCTCCACTGGAATCTTCCCAACAAAAATTGAGGGCAATGGAAGGTCTGAAAAAAAAAAAATTCTGAGAATGAAAAAGACTCAAAACATGGAAGAAGGTAAGACTCCCCAGGGAGCATAGTCAGGAAAACCCTAGCTTTAATTGCTAGGAAAGAGAGCCCGATCACTTCCTGAGAGAGCCCCAATACCTTCAGAAATTTGGGGGGAAGCCATTCTCTCTAGGTCCAGAAAAAAGAGAGAGAGAGAAAAAAAGGGAAAAAGCCTGGTGTTTGGGGTTTGTCTAACTGCATGTTAGAATTTGGTACTGGTCTTGTCTCCAATGAGGTAGTGAAGGCTTGATTATAATAGGAAAGGATGTTTATAGGTTTGAGTCCTAACATCCTGGAAATTGTCTGGAGTTTGAGAAACTTGGCTACGGAAAATGAATCGGCTTTCTAGTGAAGTTTGGTCTGGGTGTAAAGTTAAACAGTGAGAAAAGTTTAGGTCGGAGTCTTTTATCTTGGTGCTGAATTGCAGATAAATTCGCTTTGTAAACAGCCAGGGTAAACAGAAAATCCTGTTAAATTTTAGTATTGAAAGTTATCTCTTTCTAAGGTTTGTAATGGTTGCAGGGGAAGCTGTGTCTGGAAAATATAGAGATTTTGAGTTAGATTGATATGTCTTGTGCTTCTGTCTGTGCTCAAATGCTGGTGTTGAATTGTGTAATTATGTAAAGTGGTAACCTTAGGTTAAGCTGGAACCCTCCCATGCCATTGGCAAAGGAGTGAATTGATTATAGTTTATAAGGCAAAACCGTGGAATCTAAATGTTTGTGCATGCTCTGCTGTCTCATTTCTGGGTCTGCCCCTTTACCAGGGCTTGGGGGCTGTCGGTATCTGCACTGTGCACCCAAGTTTACTGAAACTGGTCCCAGTCAGGGTGGCTGGGTCCCTAGGAAAGGCACTGAATTTGAAAAGTTCTTTTAAGCCATTTTACTGGAGAGCTAGAAAGTGGGGAGTGACTTGCCCCTTTCCAGTGAGTCCATGCCTTCTATTCATAAGCCACATTCCTATTTAATCACTATGCACCTAACTGCCTGGAAGGGGGAGGTGAAGGGGACACAGAGCAGGATCAAAATAAATGCAATAAAGTTCCCTCCCTAAGGTGTCAAAGGCCAAAATAAATTTGCATTCTGACCAGGTTCTGCTTTTCTAAATCTCTCTCCCTTGGTCTATGTAGAAATGCTTTGAAATGTTTTAAAGCTGTGAAATTGTCTAAAGGAAGGAGGTTTTTGCTTGAAAACAATAGACCTCTAATCACTTGATAGCCCTTTTAATGATCTGGCTGGGAACTGTCAGCAGTAAGGGTCATAAAACTGCAGGAAAAAAAAAAGATAAACCTCAACTTTAAAATCTGTGTTTGGCTTTTGTCAGTTTGCTTGTGCCTAAGAATTCAGGGTAAAAGGCAGTTTAAAAATGAATCTTCAAATGCCAGTATTGTCTTGCTGGTGAATTAAATGCATAACGTCACAGATTGAGAATTTGTTCCATTACTAGGAAAAGACAGAACTTCACAGTATTGCTACTAATAAAATTCTTGTAACTTAATTAATAAAGGTATCCAATTCACCTTAAGGTTAAAACTTAATGAAAACTGTCACTAAGAGTTAAGATCATTTATAGATGCATTTACATTATAAAACAGCAGAAAGATAATAACTGAAATTATAACTGAGTGAATTTAGCCTGAACCTATTATTTTAAGTGTAAATTCTAAACTAACCTTACCTTTGTTTATGGACACTTCAAGCCTAACCTCACCCCTTGTCTTTGCTTACGGTTATTTCATAACAGCTTCTGCCCCTATAGCCCAGGGAAAAGCAGACATGAGACATCCCTGACTCCTGTCCTACTGGCATTAGTAACCCTGCTTTCTCTCATAATTCCACGTGTGGACTAAATTGCTGCCTGGTGGAATTCTTGACTCTAGGAGTTAAATGTCCACTGGGGTCTTTTTATCTCCAAGGACTGTGAAATGAAGGAGGCCTCCTGCCTTGACTGTTAGCATTCCTAAGAGTGGCAATTCATGAGAGAAACCATGAGGCTTTGATAGCCTTGGTGAATATAGATAGAATTAGTCTTGTTCATCCAAAATCTGCTAAAATCAAAGTAAAATATAAGGTTCAAAACAAAGGAAAATTGTATTAAAGCACTGAGAACAATTTGTTTACAAGCCATTAGTTAAGAAACAAAATTCTTGTGCAAAACTGCACGGTCATGATGTGGGCTATGGGTGGGAGACTCTTTGTATCTTCAGAGATAACCTAAACTATCTGTGACTTGTGGGTGTGGGATGATGAGAGGCTGCAGTCCTGCCCTTGGTGAGCAGGAAACAGTTTAACAATGCAAGGTCCATAAACGTTAAGTATTCAGGGGAAATGCAAACCAAATATGCTAAAATCTTATCGAATGCCTGAGGTCCATGCTAAAAGCTTACCTAAGATGTGGAAATATATGCTAATTCAAGTCTATTGAGAACTGAAACAAAAGGACCATTTGGCCTTTCCTCTCTGTATAAAAGGAACTAAAAAATCTTGTTCGGGGCTCGTGATTGAAACAGAAAGTTCCCGAGTCCGTCCGTCCGTCAATAAACCATTTTTCCTTCTCAAAATCATTCCTGAGTCCTGGCCTCTCTATACTCAAATAATTGAACTCCTCTCAAATTCTACAACATTTTTGGCAACCACAAAGGGATAACAAACGAAGGCCAGAGATGGTAGCATTTTGCTGCCCCTTCCAAATCCCCGAGGAAGCCGGGAGGACTCGGATGAACCCCAAATCTGGGCGCCCCTGGATTAAATTTAATCCAGAAAAGATGTGGGCTCCACCAGAATCTTCCCGACAAAAATCGAGGGCAATGGAAGGTCTGAAGAGCAAGATTCTGGGAATGAAAAAGAACTCCGAACATGGAAGAAGGTAAGACTCCCTGGGTGAGCACAGTCTGGAAGGCCCTAGCTTTAATTGCTAGGAAGGGGAGGCTGATCACCTCCCGAGAGAACCCTAGTAGCCCCAGAAAATTGGGGGGAAGCTGTTCTCTCTAGGCTTGGGAAAAGGAGAAAAACCAGGGAAAAGCCCTGGTGTTTTGGGTTTGTCTAACTGCATGTTAGAATCTGGTACTGGTCTCACATCCACTGAAGGAGTGGAGTCTTGATTTTAATAGGAGGGTTGTTTATAGGTTTGAGTCCTAATGTCCTGGAGAAAAACCGGGGAAAAGCCCTGGTATTTTGGGTTTGTCTAACTGCATGTTAGAATCTGGTACTAGTCTTATATCCACTAAAGGAGTAGAGGCTTGATTTTAATAAAAAGGGTTGTTTATAGGTTCAAGTCCTAACGTCCTGGTAATTGGTCTAGATTAAAAAAACAAAACAAAACAAAACTTGGTTACAGGAAAATGGATCAGCTTTTCTGGTGGAGCTTGGTCTGGGTGTAAAGTTTAAACAGTGGAAAAAAGTCTAGCTGAAATCTTTGATGGTGCTAAATTGTGAATGAATTCGCTTTATACCAAATGTTAAGTGTTCTGAGGTTTGTGATGGCTGTGGGGGCAGCCATGGTGAAAATATATATATAAACTTGTGGGTCAGATTAGTGACCTTTGTGCTTCTGTCTGTGTCAGCTCAATGCTAGGGTTGGAGTTGTGTCCTTATGTAAAGTAGAATTACAGCTGAGCTGGAGCCCTCCCTTGCCATTGGCAAGGGGGTGAAATGATTATGGGGCAAAATGAGGAGTCTGGATGTTTGTAGAGTCTAGATGTTTGTGCATGCTCTGCTGTCTTGTCTCTGGTCTGGCCCTTTCCTGGGGCTTGGAGGCCATCTGTGTCCGCGCCACGCACCCAAGTTTGTTGGGGATGTCCCAGTCAGGGTGGCTGGGTCCCTGGGAGAGTTGCCAAAGTTGAGTAGGTTCTGTCTGCCCATTTTGGCTCAAAGCTGGAAAGGGGGGAGCGGCTTGCCCCCTCCCAGTGAGTCCACACCTTCTATTCATAAGCCGCATTCCTGTTTGATTGTTGTGCACCCGACTGCCTGGAGGGGGGGAAGTGAAGGGGGTGAAAAGCAGAATCAGAATAAATGCAGTAAAGTTCCCTCCATAGGGTGTCAAAGCCAAAATACGTTTGCATTCTGCCCAGGTTCTTAGAAGGCATTGTAGTAACTTTAAGTAAGAGAATGTGGTTTGTGAAGGTAAAATTTGTCTTAAAGGTATAAATAATTATAAAAGTTTTACAAAGCATTGTTTAAATTAAGGTATTTAAATGGCTAATTGCAGAAAGTCATTATTAAACAAAAACTGAATTGATAATAATAATAAAAGGTAATTTTATAACAAATTGATTTGGCAGCCAGCTTCCCCTGCCAACTTGCTTCCAAAGAAACTGTTTCTGGTATTACATGCTACTAAGTATTTAAAGTGAAGGAAAGTTCATTATTTTAACAAGCTTGTTTAGTATTAATGGCAATTATATGTTGTAAGAAGTTTGCCTGGTAACTTAGTATGTGGGATATATAGAATGTGTTTTTATTGTTAAGGAAACAGAAGATGATTTTGTCCTAAGATAAAATGATTGATTATTGGAAAGAGTAGAGTGTGGAACAAAACCTGAATGAATACTGAAAGTGTAGAAGGTTTGTGGAAGGAAAATTTTATGATTAAAATTGAGTAAGATCAGTATACAAAGAAAATCTGTATTATCAAAATAGCTTCTTGTGCTTTAACCTCATCACTTCATCAGTGTGTGAAAAAGAAGGGGTCTTCTCTTTTAAAGAACATTATATTCAAATCCTGAAAAGTAGCTTTTTATTTCAAACTAACTGCAAGAGATTTATTCTTTTACCTTAAAAGAAAAACTAAAGTAATATTTAAGTTCATTTACTATGTTATAAGTCGAATAAAAGGTGTTTAAACGTGTTACAAAATTAACAATTTTTTAAAAAATTAATAAAAACTGTAAGTTAAAATCATTTATAAATGCATTTATATTATAAAACAGTGGAAAGATAATAACTGAAATTATGGCTGGGTGAATTTAGCCTGAAATTATTATTTAAGTGTAAACTCTAAACTTAAGTTTTCCTTAGTTTATGGTTACTTCAAGCCTAACCTCACCCCTTGCCTTTGCCTATGGTTATTTCATAATAGCTTCTGCCCCTACAGACCAGAGAAGAGCTGGGACATCATTGTCTCCTGTCCTGGTATTAGTAACCCTTTCTCTCATGAATTCAACTGTAAACTAAATAAATTGCTGCCTGATGGAATAAGGTTAAATGACCACTGGAGTTTTATTATCTCCAAAATCAAAAAGAGGGGCAGAGGGGGAGAAGTCTCCTGCCTTGACAGTCAGTGATCCTAAGAGTGACAATACATGAGAGAAACCAGTCTGTCTCCCTGAGGCTTCAAATAGTCTCAGTAAATATATATAAAATTAATCTTGTTGCTTATTCAAAATTCTGCTAAATTCAAAGTAAAATATAAAGTCTGAAACAAAAAAAAATAGTGCTAAAGCATTGAGAACATTTTGGTTACAATCCATTAAAAAAGAAAATTCTTGTGTAAAACTGCATAGTCATAGTATAAAACTGCACAGTCATAGTGCAAATTAAGAAAAGTTTCAGGAGTCTTTGAAATGTTTTGCAGTCACACTTGTAAGAATTAGAAGTTTAAAGTAACTAAAGTTATGTTGTTGTATCAAACTATTCATGTCTGCCTATTTGCTCAAATTGTTGAGGTTAAATATGCAGTTATAAGTAATATATATTTCAGGACCCCAAATTAAGCTAAACAGTATATAAAATAATGCAAATTATAAGTAATATCAATGAGTTTTGTTTCTGTGTCTAACTTTGTGTCTGCCCATTTGCTCAGTGTATGTCTTCGTACATCAGGATAATAACATCAAATTAACAAATGACAATTCTTCAAAGAGCTCTATTCAAATTGTTAATTAAATATGCAGTTATATATGTAAATAAATATTCTTAAAACCCAAATTAAACTAAGCAGGATGAAAAAGTCATAGAAATCTGATTATAGAAACAATTGGGAAAGGGCTTCCTCTTTGCAAGAGCTTTAAAGGCAAGACTAGGTGTGGCAGATTAAACCTATATACTAGGCTAGGGAATTAAGAATCAGTTTACCCTGTAATTTCCCAGTTTAAACCTTTTGTCAGCCATAAAATGTAAAAAAACAAAGATTAGGTTGATTTTCACATAAGAAAAAAAAAATGTTGATGTAACCTGGCGGCCTGCTGCCTCAGTCTCCCACTCCCGGGTTGGACAGCAGTGGAGGAGACCAGTTTAGGCCAGTCCTATGAGCAGTGGAAGGATGCCCAAGAAGGAGTTAAGTCGGTGCCATTTCAGCACTAAATTCTATTCCTTATTTGACAAAGGGGAGCAGGTAAAAACTAAAATGGTTGGAATGTGATAGAGGAAGCAGCTAAATGACAAACTTTTGCGTGGGAAAGTTAGATCTCAGATAAGCTGTAACTTCTGAAGTATCCAATCTATGGAAAAACAGAGGAAGAGCTTGCATGCTAGGCTTAGGGGTATAAAATGTGTCATTTTTCTTTGTTCGGGGCACCAGCCATATCTGGCTCTGCGCTCCTTCTTGCAAGATTGAGGATAAATTCTTTTCTTCTCCACAATCTGGTGAGCCTTATTTTCTTCCAGAAGATTTCTTTCCAACAAAATAAAGGTAATTAGTGGCTCTATTAACAAATTTCAGTAAGTAAAGGAAAGTCCATAAAAACTATGGAGAGATCTTTCCTGGGTTATGATAAAAAAAATTAAGTAATTGTGTAATGTGTTTTAAAACCTGGTAGTCAGTATGCTTTTAAATTATTAATTTTCATAACTTAAACAAAGAAAAGAAGTTTTTAGCTTCCTGTAAGGGAAAAAGAGAACATTCCTTGCATAAACTATAATGGTTTCAACTTTATTTAACTTGAGTGTAATCTCCCATAGTTAATTTAAAAACTAAATTAACATTATGTACGAAATCTTTAGAGCAATGAAAATAGTAAGTTCACATTGGTGAAATTACGCTAAAGGAAAAAGATTGTAGATATGCTCTCTTAAATAAATAGAGTAAATTTCTTTGGTAATTGTAATTTAATAAGTTTATTTAAACATGAGGTGTCTAGTCAATGTGGTTATAGTCAATTATAAGGAGTTTGTAAAACATCTGCCAAACTGAAAATATTTAAATAGTTCTAGTTCTAGAAGTCATTGTTAACTAAAACTTAGATTGGTATTGGTAGCAGAAATAACTTAATGATAATAAAACCTGTCTGAGGCTACCGTAAAGTACATATTTAAGTAAATGGTAATAAAAAGTTATCTTGATTCTATTGGAAATCTTCTGTTTTCATTTTAACAATGAAAAATAATATTTTTCCTCTATTACTAAAGTAAAGTACCTACTGTTATCTTCATAGTAAAATTGTGTACGTAAACAGTCATTTGATATATGTGTTGCATTAAGTTGTTTAAAATATATATAAAAACAAGGAATAAACTTTAACATTGTCAAACTCTTGTGCATTCAAACCAGGCCTTGAATACATTACAGGTGGCCTCTCCATGTGAGTTATTGGCTAGGCTGGTCACTGACCCCTCAATTAAAAATATTTGCTATATCAGCCTCTGGTTCTGCTCCTGAAGTCAATGGAACCTACGTTGCAGTTTCAAGCTCCTGTAGCAGCCAATAATGACTTGGTACAGCCAAGTGTACAATGGATATCACCTCCAGACTGGCACTGTTCCATAGTGCCAGAGAGCACTATGCACCAGGCTAGTAGAATACTGGAAAATCTCTCTAAGATCAAGGATGTTGCGACTTACTCACTGCATTGAAGAACATGCTAAGTGGAGCCATGATACCAGGATACTGTAAGTGAAACTTAAACACAATTGACATTGTGGCCTGCTCTCATGGAGAGATAACATGTAAAGTATTACAACAAACCTGAAACTCAAAACTAATAATTGCAACTCTGAATCCTTATGCATTAAGTAATACATTAGTTAATATTAAGTGCTGTACTTTTATCCTGCACTAAATATATGCCTAATAATTATAACGTTATCTTTTCTATTTTGGATCAAGTTCAGAAGTATATTAGACATGTTATATTCCTGGTAAAATCATTTTCTAAACAGTTAATAAATATGTCTATAGAATAAGGTGGCAGTCTCAGCCAATCTCAGTCAACTTCTATATTCTACTGTACTCTGCTGTGTAGCAAAAGTGAGGCTTGCTTGCTGATGGTGAGTCACCTATTGAACAAGTCAAAATTGCTAGAAATTGTACAATGAAAACCAAGGTGTAAAAAAACCTTTATTCTGTAGTTCTGATCACTCCCACAGGTGAAAACTAAGAGAATTTCCAACTTAGTGTTCTAATCCTGAGTGAAGCCAGTTGCCCAAGGAGTGCCAGTTCACCAGGAGCATCTGACAGAGCGAATGAGTGCCAATCATTGAACAGCTTGGAATGTGTCTTCAGACAAAGCTAAGTGTCTGTTGCAATTTCTCTCTGAAGATGAATAACTTAAAAAAGAATATATATGCTGTTCCCACCAGCTTTTAAGGAGTGCCATCTTTATAGGCACCTAACCTTGTCTACCTCTGTAATCCAATGTCCTCTTTTAAAAACGGGTATTCCAAATTTTTAATTAAGTTTGTTTCTTTCAGAGTGAACATCTTATTAACCATATGAAAACTTCATCCAACTTTGTACAGAATGCCAGATTCATCTTCCTCCAGTTAAAATAAATTAAGAGTTTTATACCTTATTAGGCAATGACTACAGCCCATGGCCAGCAGGAAGCAGTTACAGAAAAGAGATCATCTCCCTTCAGCACCCCTTTTAAATTAAAGGTGTAAACTCTTCAAGGGTAAAATAAAATTAATAGATGGATCTGGAACCTGACTGGAAATCCACGTGAGCGCTGGTGGCCGCAGGATGACTGCAGGAGGCCCCCACCCCAGGATTCTGCTGTCCAGAATGAAAACTTCCAAACTTTTAAAAACAGTCCTGGATGCTACACTAAAGATTGATAAATAATCAATCAAAACAACAAACAGCCATCCACCTCATAGCTCCAACAATAATTATGCCAAAGCTTAGCAAGTTAACCTTTGGCAAAGGGGGGAAATGATGTGGGCTATGGGTGGGAGACTCTTTGTCTCTTCAGAGGTAACCTAAACTATCTGTGACTTGTGGGTGTGGGATGATTAAAGGGTGCAGTCCTGCCCTTGGTGAGCAGGAAACAGTTTAACAATGCAAGGTCTATAAACGTTAAGTATTCAGGGGAAATGCAAACCAAATATGCTAAAAGCTTATCGAATGCCTGAGGTCCATTCTAAAAGCTTACCTAAGATGTGGAAATATATGCTAATTCAAGCCTATTGAGAACTGAAACAAAAGGACCATTTGGCCTTTCCTCTCTGTATAAAAGGAACTAAAAAATCTTGTTTGGGGCTCGGGATTGAAACAGAAAGTTCCTGAGTCCGGCCGTCTGTCAATAAACCATTTTTCCTTCTCAAAATCATTCCTGAGTCCTGGCCTCTCTATACTCAAATAATTGAACTTCTCTCAAATTCTACAACAGTCATAGTGCAAATTAAGAGAAAAAAACCTTCCAGGAGTCTTTCAAATGTTTTGCAGTCACATTTATTTTGTAAAAAGTGAAAGTTTTAAGTAACTAAGTTATGTTTCTGTGTCAAACTATTCATGTTTGCCTATTTGCTCAAATTGTTGGGGTTAAATATGCAGTTATATAAATAATATATATTTCTAAAACCCAAATTAAACTAAATGGTATATAAAATAATGCAAATTATAAGTAACATCAATAAGTTGTATTTCTGTGTCTAACTCTATTTGTGTCTGCCTATTTGCTCGGTGTATACCTTCATACATTGGGACGATAATATCGAATTAACAAATGAAAATTCTTAAAAGAGCTCTATTCAAATTGTTAAAAATTAAATATGCAGTTATATATGTGAATAAATATTTCTGGAGCCTAAATTAGACAAAGCAGAATGGAATGGTTACATAGAAATCTGATTATAAGAATTATAAGAAAAGGGCCTTCTTTTTGCAAGAGCTTTGAGGGAGGGGTTAGGTGTGGCAGATTAAAACTCTCTTCTAGGCTAGGGAATTAAGAATCAGTTTGCCCTGTAATTCCCCAGTTGAAACATTTTAACAGCCTTAAAATAAGGGTGGTTAATAATTCTATTACCAAATTTCAGTAAGTAAAAGAAAGTCCATAAAAGCTATGGAAAGATCTTTCCTAAAGTATGATTAAACAAATTATCCGATATTTCAGAACCTAGTAGTTGGTATGCTTTTAAAATTATTCACAGTTTCAGAACTCAAACAAAGAAAAGAGGTTTTAGCTTCTTGAAAAGAAAGGAAAGAGAACATTTCTTGCATAAACTATAATGGTTTCAATTTTATTTAGCTTGGGTGTAATCTCCCTTGGCTTATAAAATACCTGTTAAATAAATTAACATAATATGTACAAAATCGTTACAGTAATGAAAATTGTAAGCTCACGTTAATGAAATTAAGCTAAAGAAAATTGTAGATATGCTCTCTTAAATGAATAAAGTAAACTACTTTGGTTGGTAATTGTAATTTAATAAATTTATTTAAATGTAAGGTAACTAGTCTATGTGGTTATGGTTAATTGTAAAATGTTTGTAAAAACATCTTCCAAACTGAAACATTTAAATGGTTCTAGTTCTAGAAGCCATTGTTAACTAAAAACCTGGATTGGTACTGATGGCAAAGAATAATTTCATGATAATAAAACGTGTCTGAAGGTTACCGCAAGGTGCATATTTAAGTAAGTGGTAATGAAAAGTTACCTTAATTCTACTGGAAATCTTCCATTTTCATTTTAACAATGAAAAATATTTTTTTTTCCCCTTCAACTACTAAGGTAAAATGCCTGCTAGTATCTTCATGGTAAAATTGTAAAAAAATAAACAAAGTCATTAGATATATTATATGCTGCATTAAAAATGTTTAAAATATATATAAAATCAAGGGATAAACTTTAACATTGTCAAACTCTCTTGTGCATTCATACCAGGCCTTGAATACATTACAGTTTGCCTCTCCATGTGAGTTATTGGCTAGGCTGGTCACTGACCCCTCAAATAAAAATATTTGCTACACCTCTGGTTATGCTCCTGAGGTTGACGGAAACTACGTTGCAGTTTCAAACTCCTGCAGCAGCCAATGATGGCTTGGTACAGCCAAATATACAATGGATATTGCCTACAGACTGGCACTGTTCCATAGTGCCAGGAAGCATTGTGCACCAGGCCAGTAAAATACTGGAAACTCCTCTAGGACCAGCAATGCTGCAACTTGCTCTCTGTGTGAAAAGCATGCTAAGTGGAGCCATGATTACCAGGATACTGTAAGTAAAACTTAAACACAATTGGCATTATGATCTGCTTCCATGGAGAGATAACATGTAAGGTATTACAAACCTAAAACTTAAAACTATTAATTGCAACTCAGAATCCTTATGCATTAAGTAATACATTAATTAATACAAGTGCTGCACTTTTATCCTGTCCTAAATATATGCCTAATAATTATGTTATCTTTTCTATTCTGGATCAGGTACAAAAGTACATTAGACATGCTAAATTCCTGGTAACTTCATTTCTAAATAGTTAATAAACATGTCTATAAAATAAGGGGGCAGTCTTAGCTGAAAACAATGGGGCCACCAGTAGCTTGCAGATAGCCGGTTAATTGGTTCCAGGCTCAGCCACCCTACTACTCTACTGTACTCTACTGTGTAGCAAAAATGAGGCTTGTTTGCTAGTGATGGGTCACCTAGTGAACAGTCAAAATTACCAAAAATTATTCAATTAAAACCAAAACGTAAAAAACTTTATTCTGTAGTTCTGATTACTCCCACAGCTTAAAAAACCTAAGAGAATTTCCAACGTGATGCACTAATCCTGAATGAAACCAACTGCCCAAAAAGTGCCAATTCACCGGAAGCACCTGACGGAGCACATGAGTGCCAATCATTAAACAGCCTGAAAGGCGTCTTCAGAACAAAGCTTAGTATCTAATACTGTTATCTATTATAATTTCTATCTGAAAATAACTTAAAACGTATGTATACATACACACACACACACTGTTCCCCACCAACTTTTAAAAGGGGTGCCATCTTTATAGGCACCTAACCTTGTCTACCTCTGTAATCCAATGTCCTCTTTTAAAAACAGGTATTCCAAAAATTCTAATTGAATTTGTTTCTTTCAGAATGAACATCTTATTAGCCAAATGAAAACTTCATGCAGCTTCATACAGAATGATAGATCCATCTTCCTCTAGTCAAAATAAAACAACAATTTTTACACCTTGTTAGGTAAGGACTACAAACTCATGGCCAGCAGGAAGTAGTTACAGAAAAGAGATCTTCTCCCTTCAGCACCCCTTTAAGATTAAAGGTGTAAACTCTCTAAGGGTAAAATAAAATTAATAGATGGATCTGAAGCCTGGCAAGAAATCCACGTAAACACCAATAACCCTCAGAATGACTGCTAGGGGCAACCTACCCCCAGAATTCTGCTGTCCAGGACAAAAACTTCTAAAAACAGGATGAACCCTGGATGCTACCCAGCAACTTTGTCTTTAGGTCCTCACTGAAAAATTGATAAGTGGAGTAATCAATGAAAACAACAAACAGCCACTCACCTCATAACTCCAACAATAATTAGGCCAAAGCTTAGCAAGGTACCTTCGGCATAATGGGGAAAAATGATGTGGGCTACGGGTGGGAGGCTGTTCATCTCTTTGTAGATAACCTGAGCTGTATGTGTCCTGAGCTGTGTGTGTGGGACAGTGAGAAGCTGCAGCCCTGCCCTTGGTAACCATGGCAACAACTCCAGTCCTGGGAAAACAATTTAGCAATGCAAACTCTATATACATACCAGTCAGTCCAGAAAGACTCTGATAATAGAGATGCTGAAGCTTAAATAAACTTAAGCTTGGCCTCAAAGGGGAAATATAAATTAGCCTATGCATGAATTCAAAATTATCTAATTCTGTATCCAAGTGTGCCTAAAAATCCAATTAAGTAATATAGGCCCTTTAGTCTTAGAATGTTCAGAAAGGATGTGTATTCAAGGTTGCACCCAGATGGAATGTGGGTGATATATTAATTCAAAACCTAACTGGTACTCAGACAAACACTTAACTAACAAAGAAAGTTGTTTTCTTTCTTAAAAGGACCATTTAACTCCCCACCCTTATATCTTTTCTATATAAAAGGGAACCCAAAATTCTATTCAGGGCTCGGGTTTTCAGAATGAGAAGCTCCGAGCTCCGCCAGTCGTAAATAAATCTTTTTTCTACTTCCCAAAATTATTCCTGAGTCCTGGCCTTTCTACGCAAACAATTGAACCTCTCTCAACTTCTACAACATTAACAGTGCATGTGCTACAGTCCACTATGTTCAAGAACATAGAGGCCAAGAGTTTAGCTGCACTCAACTAGTGAGAGAGCAAAAGTTTAACTGATTCAATTGAAGAACTGAATCCTAAGTTTAGAGTCTTGAACTAAAAGATAAAATGTTGGGAGAAATATGATTCTGACTAAGATAAGGGTATGAAAGGGAATGCAGTACTGAGAAAAGCACCCAGGTTTTTAAGATGTTTAGACCTGAATTTCAGTCCCAAACCTTCCCATTACTCCTTTGCTGTTGTTTTTGATCTTTTTTTTGGTTACCATTACTCTTAATTTACTTAAATATTCCAAGCTTCAGTTTTCTCATCTATCTGATGTTTTAATAATATTTTAAGTTGCATGAAGTAGAGAAATAAAAAAAAACCAAAAACCCAAACAAACAAAAAAAGGAATTACTGAGAGAAGAAAAACCAAAAGGAATAGAAAGTATGGCAGTCTGAAAGCAGAGATTTATGCAAAGCTGCCCTGGAAAAGAGAAAAGAATCTCAGTTTAAGAAATCCAGACCTACCCTCTCATCCTGCAAAAATGCTAGGAAAGAAAACAAATAAGGGGGACTGAGGACTTGAGCTTCGTGGCCCCAGTTCTTGGTGGTAAACACCTTCAAATCTATGTAATAAGAAAAACAAAGGATATTTGGAAAAAGGATGATTCCTGGGGAAGAAATGCCACTTGAAATTCAATTCATCACCAGGGCAAAACAAATTTACAAACATCTTCTTGACACTAAGTGTATGTGAGAAAGGGATATTCTGTATGTTTGTAGAATGCAAAAAATTAGATGTATATTAACAGTAAAATAGCATGTCAAAATTTAAAAATGTATAGTAGATATTCTCTTTCTTTATGGTGAATTTTTATTATTTTATTTTAGTTTGTTATTTATAAGCTTTCATTGATTAACTTCAGACTACAGTTATCCTAATCCCACTTTCCAAAAACCTTAAATTCTTCAATAAACTCCTGAAAGAGTTAATCTGTAGTTTAAATACAGAGGTCTACTATAACTGACATGTATACTGGTTGTAAAGATTTGCAAAAATGTTTATAAAAGGGTTAACAAGGTAACAGACATATCATATCAGTTTAATACATTATAGTTTTAGTACTTATTATTTTGACTCAGAGGAGCACGGAGGTTAGGGAAGAAAACTGGTGTGGGCAATAATGTAATCTTCCTAACTGAAGTGGAGAATTGAAAAGGCACTTTAAAAATAACACTGATTTTTAATGCCAGCAAGACCATGGGTTATGACTGATAGAAAACCAAAAACAAACAAAACAGGAGAGCCACGGTACATTGTTGTTCAGGAGGGTCACATAAAACAATAGTTTGAGAAGAATAATCTGGGAACAAAATCAAGGATAAACTGGGAAATATCAGTTGGGAGGACTGCTTCCCCCACCCCCCACTTCCCCAGGAACAAAGAAAGAGGCAGATAGGCCTGGCTTAGAGATATGATGCAGAGAATGAACATAAAGGAGTAATCTGACATATATCTTGTCATAATTTACAAAATTGTGCGGGAGAGAGTTTAAAGAATAAACTATAATCCACAGTTAGTAGCAATGCTCCAATATGTGTTCATCAATTGTAACAAATGTACCACACTAAGGAAGGAAGTTGTTAATGTGGGAAAGTATGGAACAGGTAGGGAGTAAGGCATATATGGGAATCCCCTACTTTTTTTTTCACTTTTTTTTTAAAGATACTACATCTACATTTTTAATGTAACATTTATGTAACTTAAGTATCTTTAAAAACAAAAATTAAAAAAAGGATTAAAAAAAAAACTAATCTGAGGGACATTCCAAACAAACAAAAAATATACAACGCAATAAGAGATTATGTAGGTGAAAGAAATGAAAGGAAAAAAAACAACTGGAAAGTTTTCTCTGTAAAGTCACCACAGAAAACAACAGGCTGTTTAGATAAAGGAAAAGAAAGGGGAAAAAAAAGAAAAAGGAAAAAGGAATTCCATTTCTTTATGTTGAATTTGAGATGAAAATAAATCAAGTATTACGTTCTACATGTGTACGTATTAAGGGATTAAATTTGGCAGTAAATTCTACCGGGTCATGTAAAAATATATTAGTTCACTGACAATATACAAATCATATCCAAGAAGTTGGCCTTGGGAAAGAAACACTGCTTTGATGCAGGACAAAAACTAGGAGGCAATGGAACTAAAAAGGAGAATCTGTACCATTCACAAAAAAAGCAAAGGGACATGAATTTCATTAGAAATAAGAGATAGAGTATACATCATACCCATAAAAAAAAAAAGAGAGACAGAGTATAGCACGGAAAAGTTAAGTTTCTAAGAAAAGGTCACTGGATATCTCAAAATGGTCAATAATTTGCAAAGCAAAAAATCTGACAGAATAGTAAGAATAGAAACCAAAGAATAGAATATTGCTACACTTAAGTTTGGAATTCCAAGTTAGTTTTTATTGTATTTGATGGTCTTTGTTATCAGAATGCAGAAAACTACCATGCTGTTAAGAACTGAAGGCAGTTGGTATGAACTGGTTATTTGTGATGATTAGCATTAAAAGAACAGATGATAAGACAGTTGCAAAGTATGCAAACAGAAAAAAGCAAACTGAAAACAATTTATAAAAAAGAAAAGGAAACACACCGGAGTAATAAACATTTTTAACGGCTCAAAACAAGAAATTAACATTTAAAGAGAAGTAATATTTCATATAAATCAAATTATCCAAGATTTAAAATTACAGTATTCGATCGTAATAATTGTATAATAAACCACTCAGACACTGCTAGGAGGAGTACAAACTGAACACTCTTTCTGAAGGGAAGTCAATGTGCTTCTACTCCTAGGACTTAATTTCAAAGAAATAACAAGAGATATTCACAATGACTTACATGTAAGATGCTGATTTCACCACACCTTGAAACACCATTTTTGTATGACTGGTTTACACATAGGATTGCCATAGTACAGAATCCTAAAGCCTATTGCAGAAAAATATTTAATGACTTGTAATGTAGCATTTAAGTATAGACTTTGGGATTAAATATCCTAGGTTTACAACCAATCTTTGGCACTTACTTGCTTTGAGTATAAAGGAGAAAACTTAGCTTCCTTATATATAAAATAGAAAGCATAATACATATTTAATTAGGGCTCTTAAGAGATTAAATAAGATAAATATAAAGGCCACAGCACACTGTTTGCCATATAATAAGTGCTCAACAAATATTATTTTGATTAATGAAAAGTGTAAAAATAAAACTATATATTAATCTGTGCTAACAGTAAGTAAATAAACAAAGGCATACACACAGAATAAATCCTGCAAAGGAATTCACCAATAGCACTTTAATAGCAGTCAACTCAAGGGGGTAAGGGGTACATTATGTGATATTTTCCTTTTCTAATTTAAAGTTTTCTGTTTTCCAAATTTTCTACCATAAACATGTATTGCCTTTATAATTTTAAACTATCATTACACATGATAATTTAACAGTTGATGACAGATAGCAATTCATAGTGACTGGGAAAATGGTCTGAAAGTTTTCCACTGGATTAAAGCATTATAGTTATCTTTTCTTCATTAAACACTCACATGCATAACCTTAAAATAATTAGGTTAAAGATTCTGGACTCAAGGACCTAGGAATCTCAAATCCATAGTCAAAGGATATTTTCCTAAAAAATGTAAAGGACATGGGTACTAAAACACAGAGTTTTTAACTTCTATTTTTTAAAAAAATTTTTATAATGCCCATGAGATAATTAAAAAAACAGACTACAAAACATGGATAGCACTGTGTTTTGTGTATACTCAATTATACTCATGAACAACTGCCTGCCTAGAACTGCTTTTAGTCCTCTTTGTATGCTAACAAGTGGGAGAAAATCTACACCCTATTAGTGAGTCCTGGCAGGATTTTGATTTCTTAAGCTGGACAATTTTAAAGATTTAGAATTAGTAGAACCAAGTAACAAAAAAAGAGCTATATAAAAAAAAAAATAGGTGATGAGAGAAATTGGCCATCAGAGTAAAGTCACACATATTCACATGACTAGACATCAGCAAAAAATTGAAAGCCAAAGGGGAAAGACCCAGCCAAGGAACAACCCAAGTATCTTGAAGAGATATAGGATTTAAGACAATTAATTGATAATCGCACAACTCTCTTAAATCAATTCAACGAAATAAGAGATAAGGATATTAACTAAGAGATAAAGGATATTAACAAGACACTGTGTATGCATGAATAACAATTTGAAAGCCTGCAAAGAAAAGTAACAGATCTTATGGGAATGAAAACCATGATGGATGAGATAAAAAATACATAAGAGCAGGTTTGAATTGCTCGAAAACAGAATTAGTGATTTCAAAGACAGAACATCTGAACTGGAAAAGACAGGAGGAAAGAAAGAGAAGAGAACAGAAAAAAATGAACAGGGTCTCAGGGAACTGAATAATGTGAATGCACAAACATATGCATTATTAGTGTAAGAGAAGGAGAAGAGAATGAAAATTTGGCAGAAAGAATAATTGAGGAAAAGTGACCATAAGCTACCCAATCCTTATGAAGAACATAAATATCAATATCCAACAAGGACAATGCACCTGAAATGGGATAAATCCAAAAAGACCTACTTTGAGACAACTATTATTTAGAATGACAAATATCAGAGATAAAGAAAGGATACTGAAAGTAGCAAGAAAAAAACAAAGCCTTAAATACAAGGGAACCTTGATAAGATTAAGTGTCTACTTCTCATAAGAAACCACTAAGGCAAGAACAAAGTGGTACAACGCATTTAAGGAACTAAGTGCAAAAAACTACTAGCCAAGAATTCTATATCCAGCAAAGCTGTCCTTTAAAAATGAGGGTAAGTTTAAAATCTTCACACACAAACAAAAACTGATAGAATATGTTACCAACAGACCAGAATTACAAGAGATACTAAAGGGACTGCTGCAGCCTGAAAGGAAAAACAAACAAACACAAAAAAACAAAACAAGGGCTGGAGACTTGGAGAAGAGTATAGAAAGGATCAATATTAGGAAAGGAAGATTAAAGGGTAAAAAGACAGACAATAGTACGATATGACAACAGAAAGCCAAAGGACAAAATGAATGAAGTAATGCCTTTAAGTAATGGAATAACATTGAATGTTAATGGCTTAAACTCCCCAATCTAAAGACATAGACTGATTGAACGGATTAAAAAATATGAGCCATTTATGTTATCTACAAGAGACTTACCTCAGATGTAAGGACACAACCAGGTAAAAGTGAAAGGTTAGAAAAAGATACTCCATGCAAATAGTACCAAAAAGAGCAGCAGGAGTGATACTAACATTGGACAAAACAGATTTTAAATGCAAAAGGGGCAATTCACCAAGAAATAACCCATCAAACATTTAGGCACCTACCTTGAGTGCCCCAAAACATGAGGCACACACTGGCAAAGCAAAAGGGAGAAACAGATGTCTCTACAATACTTGGAAACTTTAATACACCACTCTTAGTATTGGATAGAACATCTAAATAGAGGATAATTAAAGAAACAGAGGGCTTGAATAATATGATAAATGAGCTAGACCAACCATATATCTATAGAGCACTGCACCCCAAAACAGCAGGATATACATTTTTTTCCAATAGCTCATGGATCCTTCCCCAGGATAGACCCTATGGTGGATCACAAGACAGGGCACAATAAATTTCAAAACTCTGAAATTATACTAAACAATTTGATCATAACAAAATGAAGCTGGAAATCAATAGTGGATAGGAAAATGAAAATTCATAAATATATGGAGATTAAATAACACTCTTGAATAATCAGTGGGTCAAAGAAGAAACTATAAGAACATTTAGCAAATATCTTGAGACAAATGAAAATGAGAATACAACATAAAAACTATGGAATTGCAAAGGCAATGCTGAGAGGGAATTTATAGCCCACTATGCTTACCAAAAAAAAAGTAAAAAGAGTTAAAATTGAAGCTCTAACTGCACCCCTGGAGGAACTAGATAAAGAACAGCAAACTAATCTCAAACCAGACAGAAGGAAATAGTATAGATCAGAGCAGAAATAAATGAAATTGAGAACATAAAAACAATAGAGTATCAACAAAACCAAAGCTGGTTCTTCGAGATCAACAAAATCGACAAACCTTCAGCTAGACTGACAAAGAAAAAAAGAGAAAAGATGCAAATAAATAAAATAAAAAATGAGAGGGGGGTATTACCACTGATCCCTCAGAAATAAGAGAGAATATAAGAGGATACTATGAACAACTATACACCAAAAAACTAGACAATGTGATTCCTAGAAACACACTCTGCCAGTTTGATATTATTTATGAATTTATGAAGCCTGGAAAGAAACAAATCCTATGCCAGACTACAGCTGAGATTGGAAGAAGTTGGGCCCACAGAGCCTTAAGACGAAAAGGAAGGAGATACCAGGACTGCCATCTTACTTAAACATGTGGCAACTGACCTGGGTGAGAAAGAACCTCTTATGGTACCTTGAGATGGACTCTTTAGGGCCTTGTAACTGCAAGCTTTTACCCCAAATAAATATCCTTTATAAAAACCAACAGATTTCTGGTACTTTGCATCTGCACCTCTTTGGCTGACTAATACACACATGAACCATTTATAGTGACCATAGAAGAAACAGAACATCTCAACAAACCAAACACAAGTGAAGAGATTGAAACAGTCATTAAAAACCTCCAGAAAATGAAAAGCCAGGGGTCAGGTGGCTTCAAAGGTGAATTCTACCAATCATTCATAGATGATCTAATATAAATCTTGCTCAAGTTTTTCTAAAAATTAAACAGTAAAGAATGCAACCAAACTCATTCTATGAAGCCAACATATCCTAATACCAAAACTAGTAAAGATACTACAAAAAAAAATAATAATGATTACAGGCCAGTATCTTTAATAAATATAGACACAAAAATCCTCAACAAAATACTTGCAAATAGATTCCAAAAGCACGTTAAAAGAAATATATACCAGGATCAAGTGTTTTATCCCAGCTATGCAAGGGTGGTTCAACATAAGAAAATCAATTTGTGTAATAAACCACATTGAAGAATTGAAGAAAAAAAATCATGTGGTCCTCTTGATTGATGCAGAAAAGGCATCTGACAAAATGAAGCACCCTTTCTTGATAAAACACCTCAAAAAAAAAAAGGAATAAAAGGAAGCTTTCTCTATGTGGTAAAGTGTGTATATGAAAACCTACAGCTCGCATTGGACTCAATGGTGAAAAATGGAAAGATTTCCCACTGAGATGAGGAACAAGACAAGGATGCCCACTGTCACCACTGTTACTCAATATTGGGTTAGCTAGAGCAATTAGGCTAGACAAAGAAATTGGAAAAGCCAAATATCAAACTTATTGGAAGGGTAAGGGGTCTTGAATAGTCAAAATGTTATAAATAATAACATAGAAGTTGGAGGACTCTCACTTCCTGACTTTTAAGCATATTACTCAGCTACAGTGGCAAAAACAGAATGGTACTGGCATAAAGACAGAGAGACTGACCAATGGAACTAAATCGAGAACGCAGAAATAGACCCTTGCATGTATAGTCAAGTGATGTTTGACAAGTTAAGCCCATCCAGCTGGGCCAGAACAATCTATTCAACAAACGGTGCTGGGCGAAATGGCTAGCTATATCCAAAAGAAAGAAGGAAGACATCTCACACTGTATACCAAAATTAACTCAAAATGGATCAAGGACTGAAATATAACAGTGACAACCATAAAACTCCTAGAAAAAAATGTAGGAAAACATCTTCAGGAGTTTGTCATAGGTGGTAGATTCTTAAACCTTTCACCCGAAGCACGAGGAACCTGGAGGACATTATGTTGAGTGAGCAAGCCAGACACAAAAGGACAAATACAGTATGATTGCGTTATTATGAACTAAGTATATTATGTAAACTCATTAAGTAAATAATTAGAATATAGGCCACCAGAAAATAGAATGATGGTAGGGAATGGAAAGCTGAGGTTTATTCTGTGCAGAATTGGTTAAAAAGGTGTTTGTAAATCTTTGGAAATGAATGGAAATAGTGAGAGCACATCAAGGTGTTTGTAACTAGCTTTTATATGGGAATGACAGTGGTTGAAAAGGAAAGTCTAAGATTATGTATATTACTAGAAGGAAAGCTAAAAAATGTAACATGGGACTGTGTAACAGTGAAACTCATGTAAAATATGAATATGGGTGATATTACATATATAAGACTGTTTTTGCAAAATAGAAATACAAATAAACTAGAGAGAAGGAGACAGAATAGCAGCTACATACAGCAGGGGAAGCATAGAGAGATTGAGGTGATGAGTTTTGTTTCATTTTTGTTTATTATCATTATTACTGGAGTAATGAAAATGCTCTAAAAATGACTGAAGTAATGAATGTACAACTATCTGATTAAACAGAATACCACTGACTGTATGCTTTTGATGGATTTATGCTTTATTAATATATATCAATAAAATTGATTTGTTAAAAAAAAGGAAAGGGAACTGCACTAGAATACAACAATGAAGCTTAAGTTAAACCATGGACTATATTTATGAATACAATTATAAAAATTTGATTTAAAAAAAAAAGGAAAGTGAAATGAAGACTTTTTCAGACACACAAAGCTGACAAAATTCAGCAGCAGCAGACCTAGAAAAGATAATAGGTGGAAATATGGATCTACACAAAAGAATGAAAAACAATGGAAATGCTCACTAAGACAGAAGAAAGCAAGTCCATGGAACAGTAACAGTGACAACGAACAACATTCCTCTGGGTTTGTTCTTCTCTTTCAGATACCAATGTGAAAAAAAGAACTGAAGCTTAAAATACAAGTTCTTGGTCCTACATAATTCTAAATGAATGATTCAATAAAAAGAGCATAGAGGATGAAAGGAGCCTAAAATCAAGCAACTATTATTGTTGTTGAATGAATGTTTATTTTAAAAACCTTTTCCTAATTTCATAGGTGACATTTATTAAAGAAAACATTTGAAAAGCTGACAATTAAAAAAAAAAACAACTACTTTCAATTCAAAACAAAAGGAGGGAGAAATGGAGGGAGGGAAAAATAGAGGGAGGGAGGGAGAGAAGGAGGGAGGAAGGTTCTATGGAATTTGCCATTTGAGGGGCATTTCAATAGACTATGTAGTGACTAAGGTGGAGACCAATTCAAGAAACTAAAAAAACTGAGCAGAAGTAGGAGGAAGGTAAAGCAGAGGGTAAAAGTGGTTAAAGGAAGTATTCTAGTAACAAACTGCAGTAGTCCAAGTATATTGCTGCCATAAAACTGCTCCTACAACTCCTCTAGATCAGCAGCCTATTATGGTAGGGAAAAAGTTTTCTGGTATCTGGTAACCACTCACTTGAATCTCTGATCATGAGAGACCATCACTTGTAGTTAAAATCTCAGAATAGTAAAACTGATATTATCCCTTAGCTCTTGGCTCCTGACTAAAAGCACAGAAAAGATAAGGGATAATTCCTGGTGCAAAAAAAATAAATGGATAGTTCTCTGCATCAGACCATCCCAGAGAATAAAGAATAATCACTTCTATAGATAATCCAGACTTTAAAAAAAATTTCCTGAATAGCAAAGGAAATAGTTTCATTTCCCCTGGAGACACTGCCTCCTGGAATGGAATTTATGGGAATGTACCTGGGCTAGTTTGTAAAAGCCATAGGCCTGACAGTTCCTCAAGAGTTTCTATGCATTAATGAACAAAAGTGTACAATACCACTGCTCCTCAGCTTCAGTCTCACCTTTCTCATATTCCTCAATTCTTAATCTAAAAACAAGAATCAATGGGGGTAAAGCTAGTGATATTCTAGGTTTGTTTAATGTCATTGACCCCGATGATTCTGGCAGGGGAAAAATAAAACTCTACTTCGAAGGGCTTATGCAAAGTAACTAAAGATGAATGAAAGGGATCCAGCTGCTGCAATGTTAATGAACTTTGATCAACAGAGTGTTCCCCAATATGGTATATAGTGAAATTTTAAAAGTACACATGCCAAAGGAGTAATATCTACCCCAAATCTCTAGGCGGGAACGAGTAAAATATTTGATTAAAAGAGTTACACAAAAGTGTTTGCACAGAGCGGAAACCACTGACTAAAGAATTATGATATATGGACACAATTAAAACAGGGTTTCCAAACAGAGTCCTCCTAGGCTTAAGGAGTACCTCAGGGCCACTGAAGGGCCCTCCAGGAATGTGGGTTTGCTGCAGGATAAGGAAAAGATTAGGACTCTATCTGTTTTATGTGTTGGTATTACCCAAAAGATAGTTAAAGACATTACCATTTGAAAGCCATCATTTGAATGAGAAGAAACCATGAAGCACCTTTATTTCCCATTTAATATGCAAAAGCTTGAAAGAAACAAAAACAGAGCCAGAAACAAAGCAGATCCCCAATCCATTTTTAACTTACCTTTTTAGCAAAGCATTAGTAATATTCTGCCAGTTATCATCTGTGAAATATTTTCTATTATCAGTATTTTGAATTGTTACAAAAATTACACCAGCAAAATACAGCATTTAAAATATAGTGGTTTGGGAAGCAGATTTGACTCAGCAGACAGAGCATCCACCTACGACATGGGAGGTCCAGGGTTCAAACCCAGGGTCTCCTGACCCATGTGATAAGCTGGCCCATGCACAGTGCTGATGCATGCAAGGAGTGTCATTTCATGCAGGGGTGTGCCCCATGTAGGGGAGCCCCATGTGCAAGGAGTGTGCCCCATAAGGAGAGCCACCCAGTGCAAAAAAAGAGTGGCGCTGCACACACGGAGAGCTGACACAGCAAGATGATGCAACAAGGGGGAGATGTAGATTCCTGGTGCTGCTGACACAAATATAAGCAAACACAGAAGAACACACAGTGAATGGACAAAGAAAGCAGACAGCTGGGGGTGGGGTGGGGAAGGGGAGAAAAATAAAAACAAATAAATCTTAAATATATATATATAGTGGTTAATATTAATTTACTAGAAATTTACAACTGAAACAGAAGGTCAAAATTGCTAAAAAGTCACTCAGCTAAATTAATATTACCCTGTAAGAAGCAGGGTAGCACAAAAAAACAAGGAAAGAAAAGAAAAAATGTTAGGCTTAAGCAAATGTTTTGAAAGATTAAAGTATGAGTACTGACTCATTCAACAAATATTTAACAAGGAACTCCAACATTTAAGGCACCTTATGAGAAGGTACTGACATGAAAACATGACAAAAAATTTTAGAATGTAGGCAATAATACCAAAGAATAAGGAAGACTCAAAACTCTTTATTACAAGTAAAGACAAGTTGAGTTTAGATGGCTAAGAGACTTCAAAGTGAGTTAGAAGGTCATCAGAGATGTAATGCTTATATGCACAGTGGCCACTGGAGGTGCTGAAGTCAGGGAGAAGAAAAAAGAGGTATAATATGGGGGCATTTCTGAGACTTGGAATTGTCCTGAATGACACTGTAATGACAGATACAGGCCATTATATATCCTGCCATACAGAATTGAGGGGGAGAAACTGTAAACTACAATGTAAACTATAATCCAAGCTTAGTGGCAATGTTTCAAATGTGTTCAGCAATCGCAGTGAATGTACCACACTAATGAAAGAAGTGGTTAATGTGGGGAAAAGTGGGAGATGTGGGGAACAGTAGAAGTATTGGAAGTGGGGCATGTGGGAATCCCTTATTTTTTTAAAGTGACATTTTATGTAATCTAAATATCTTTTAAAAATAAATAAAAACGTATTTTTTAAAAAATAAGCAAACCAAAAAAAACCTCTTTTACTACACTGGAAGACTTAGGAGATGAACACACAAATCAAATTTTTAAAGTACTCAAAATGTAGTGAGATTCTAAATGTTTAGTAGGGGTAAAAACAACCATAAGTTTGTATAGGGGCAGGCTGGGAGGAGGAGGGGGAGGAAAGGCCATACTGTACGTGTCTGTTGATTTAACATTCCTTGTAAGGAAGTATGAGTAAATTTGAGATCATATTTAGACAGTTTTCTTAGAAATTGTTATTAAAAAACTAAAGCAAGCTATAAAGCTATATACAGAATTTTATTGTTTTGAACCTTAAGGTAACAATAAAGAACTAATTTTGTACATAATTGAGATTTGAAGAGAATAAATCTGCCCAGGCAGGGTTACATGGTAATACCTTTATGATAGTTGTAGTTAACAAATATATATACACGTATTATATATTCTCTATACAAAAATTAAATATTCCATGTTAGATGATATCTAAACCACCACAGACTGGAACCACTCAAGATTTTGGCATATCTTATTGTCAGCTTTTGAGAAGGAAGGTGAGGAGAGAGATAGAGGCAGAGGTAGAGAAAGAGATAAGTGAATAAAGAGATCACATGTCCACACAAGAATGGCATCATGGCATCATGATAATCACACGGTTGTATAAACACGATACCATTTTTTTCCTATATTTATTACATACATATAACTTAAAAAAATATTGAGTTGATGCAAGCAAATATTCCTTTTGTAATTTTTTTTTTAAGATTTATTTTATTTAAATATGTATTTCTCCCCAACCCCTTAGTTGCTTGCATTCACGGTCTGCTCTCTGTCTTTGTTCATTGTGTGTTCTCTGTGTCTGCTTGTCTTCTTTTCAGGAGGCACTAGGAACTGAAACCGGGACCTCCCTTGTGGGAGGTGCAGTCACTTGAGCCACTCCACTATCGCTTATTGAGTCTTTCATTGTGTTTCCTCGTCATGTCTCCTTGCATCATCTTGTTGTGTCAGCTCACTGTCTTTTTTTTTTTTTTTTTTTAAAGATTTATTTATTTATTTAATTCCCCTCCCCTCCCCTGGTTGTCTGTTCTTGGTGTCTATTTGCTGCGTCTTGTTTCTTTGTCCGCTTCTGTTGTCGTCAGCGGCATGGGAAGTGTGGGCGGCGCCATTCCTGGGCAGGCTGCTCTTTCTTTTCACGCTGGGTGGCTTTCCTCACGGGTGCACTCCTTGCGCGTGGGGCTCCCCCACGTGGGGGACACCCTTGCGTGGCAAGGCACTCCTTGCGCGCATTAGCACTGTGCATGGCCAGCTCCACACGGGTCAAGGAGGCCCGGGGTTTGAACCGCGGGCCTCCCATATGGTAGACGGACGCCCTAACCACTGGGCCAAAGTCCGTTTCCCTAGCTCACTGTCTTGCTCATCTTCTTTAGGAGGCAATGGCAATCTAACACAGGATTTCCCATTTGGTAGGAGGGTGCCCAACTGCTTGAGCCACATCCCTTTCCCTCCTTTCGAAATTTTTAAAAATGTTAATACTTTTTAAATAGTAAACATTCAAATTTGTGCACATGAGCTCACCAGTAATGGTAGCAATCATAATAATAATATGTTTTAAGGATACTAAAACTTTCAAAGCTCTAATGAGGGAAGCGGACTTGGTCCAGTGGTTAGGGTGTCCGCCTACCAAATGGGAGGTCCGCGGTTCAATCCCTGGGCCTCCTTGATCTCTGTGGAGCTGGCCCATGCGCAGTGCTGATGTGCGCAAGGAGTGCCCTGCCATGCAGGGGTGTCCCCCACATAGGGGAGCCCCACGCGCAAGGAGTGCGCCCCATAAGGACAGCTGCCCAGCGTGAAAGAAAGTGCAGCCTGCCTAAGAATGGTGCTGCCCACATGGAGAGCTGACACAACAAGATGATGCAACAAAAAGAAACACAGATTCCCGTGCTGCTGACAACAACAGAAGGGGACAAAGAAGATGCAGCAAATAGACACAGAGAACAGACAACCCGGGGAGGCGGGGGGCAGGGATAAACAAATAAATAAATCTTAAAAAAAAATCAAAAGTCTAATGAGACAACTATAGGCACCTATTTTCTTATATCCATAAAATGAAAGGTATGCATAAGAAGATCTCCAAAGTTCCTCTTATCTCTAAAATTTTATGATTTTGTACATTTTTATATACCTTTCTGTAGTTTTTCATAAGATGCTTTTCTTAATAGACCTAATTTTTACTAGCGTATTCTTACTTTGTTGAATAGTTTCAAGCACAAATTGCATTGTAGTTTTCTTATTTACACAAGCTTGTTTAATGCTCACAAAAACCTTGCAATACAAAAATAACATGAAAATTAATAATTTGGTCAATATTCTACAGCTGGTAAACAATAGGGATGGAATTAGTCTCCTGGTTCACATGATACTAAAGATTCTGTTCATTTCATTACATCGAGATGACTTTAAGATATTCAGAGGCATTTATTAAGCACTTATTGTAATAACAGCAGAATTAATATACTAGGTAAACATTCCTTTAAAAGGACTGAGGAAACGCAACTGAATGATAAATCACATTATTGTGATTGTAATTAACAGCACTGAATTATATAGGTGGATATGGTTAAAAGTGGAAACTTCAGGTTGTATATGCTACTAGAATAAAAATGGAAAGTTAAAACATAGGACTGTATAACACAGTGAGCCTTATTATAGATGATGGACTATAGTTAATAGTATGAGTATAAGAATGTTCTTTCATGAATATTTAAAAATGCATGACACTAACACAAAGTGTTAATAATAGTGTGGTAGATGGAAAAATACATCTAATATAAAACACAGATGATAGTTAATACTGCTATGTTAATAATTTTTATCAAAGGTAACTATTGTTAAAAGTTTGAGTACAGTTAAAAGTGCTATCATCAATTATAAGAAATGTTCCTCATTAATGCAAGGTGAAGGTGGTGTGATAGTGTTTGAGAATCCTGTAACTTTTACATGATCAGTCTATAAACAATCAACTCTCCTAATAAATTTTTTTAAAAGTTAAGATGACATTTCTTTGAATTTGGCACTCATATTTTGGGGCTACTTTTATATCTCTTGCCAACTTTCTGCTTCAGCCCCAACATAATTCATCAGGAGCTGAGTGTCAGGATTAATAAAAATCTTTATATTAAAGATACACCTAGCTTGAGTTGATGAAAGCTAAGACTTGAAAAAATGATTACCTGATGCTCTGGTGTGCATGAGAATTATCCAAGGTGGTTGCTTAAGCATAGACTATAGACCCTACTCTAGAGATGTTATTCTGTAGGTTTAGGTGGCACTTAAGAACTCATGTTTTTATACAAAACACATTTTGAGAAACACCAATCTACTGAAATATCAACACAAAGTTAGAGTTTTTTATTCCAACCTAACTCTTTCATTTTCAAAAGTGCCAGAGCCATTACCATTTGTTTGGATATTTTTGAAGTGAACCTATATATTGATCTCCTTAGTATATATTGTCCAACTATACACACCCATATTCCTGCCACTTCCCAATAAAAAGATAATGGATAAATGGAAAAGCAAATACGGATAAAGGTGGATATAGATATCTAATATATTTTAAACCAAGCAGGTATTCTGCCTACAAACCAGAAAGTAATTCAAGTGTTGGAGATTGTACACTTCCTAGACATTCTCTGAAATATTGTCCCAAAATAATCAAAAGAAAGGCTACCTTTGATAGAAATTCCCAGGAAAATTTCCTAGAAATGTTCAATAACAACAGTACTTAGCTTACCTGCCATCTCGTTGAGCAGCACCACCTTCTGTTACTGTCTTGACAAATATTCCCAGCTTTTCAAGTCCAGCATCTGCTCCAACACCCATTCCAATAATACTTATACCAAGTCCATCCTCATCTATGAAAAAGAAGAAAAAATAAATAAAAGGAACCTAAGATTTACCTTGGTTCACCATTAACTGGTGAGGCCTATGGGCTGTTTCTGATTTTGTTCTTCCTTATGGAAGAACCAGATGATATACTTGCCTTGCCAGAATTTTATCCTACTGGGTAGCAGGAGCATCAAATAAGACCCCAGAAAAGGTTGGTGAATCTAGTCTCACTTTACTACTTCTGTTGGTTATTCATTGTGATCCCACAAGAGGTAATAATTTAGTTATTGAATAACTGATCTTTTAAATTAAAACATGGCCTCTGTAAATAATCCTATAAATTTTAGACATTAAAAACACAACACTCTACACATATAATTTAAATTTAAATTTAAATACTGTGATAACATATCTGCTATTTTCCCTTTACTCTGTGATATTTTCTTTTTTACTTGTTCCATACTCCCCATTCATATTAATAAGATGGTATGTATCCTTGAATACTTTCCTCTATGCTACTATCTAAATGTATGCTATATCTACCATATATATATCAATATGTATGTATATATATTTATGCTTATTTTTGCCTCATATTTGCTTTACATAAATGAGATCAGATTATACATACTTCTTTCTGCAGTTTACCTTTCTACTTCAATGCTACCTCATGTCTATCAACTTACATAGCTCTAAATCATTTTTTTAAAGATTTATTTATTTCTCTCCCCCCCCACCCCAGTTGTTTGTTCTCTGTGTCTATTTGCTGCATCTTCTTTCTCCGCTTCTGTTGTTGTCAGTAGCAAGAGAATCTGTTTCTTTTTGTTGCATCATCTTGTTGTGTCAGTTCTCCGTGTGTGTGGCACCACTCCTGGGCAGGCTGCACTTTCTTTCGCGCTAGGCGGCTCTCCTTGTGGGGCTCCCCTACGCGGGCGACATCCCTGTGTGGCATGGCACTCCTTGCACACATCAGCACTGGGCTAGCTCCACACGGGTCAAGGAGGCCCAGGGTTTGAACCGCGGACCTCCCATGTGATACACGGATGCCCTAACCACTGGACCAAGTCCGCCGCCTCTAAATCATTTTTTAATGACTGCATAATCGTTCATGGTGAGATGGTATCATAACTTTATCCAGTCACTTCTCTACTAACAGGCACTCCGTTTCCATTGTACTGACCCCGACAAACGCACTATTTTTTTTAATTGACTTACAAATCCTGTGTTTATTTATCCATATTTCAATTTTTCCTTCACATAAACATATATATTTTAACATCAAAGAAATAAAAAATACACTATTTTGCATTCTGTATTTTTGGTTAACAACAAGTTTATTTTCTATTGGCCTCAAAGTTTTGTAATTATGGTATATAGCCAAATTTAAAAATTGATACTAACTGATCAATAGTGATGGATTATTAAAGGAATACTGGACCATATACTCAACAGAATGCTTAAGGTTTTTCAAATAATTTTCATTAATAATCTTTACTGTATTAAATACTCTTAATTAGAAATCTTTTGAAGAGAATTCATCTCACTGGTTATTACTTGTCACCAATTGTTCCTTTAAGTATAATAAACATTACTACATCTTTATCCTAGGTACGTTAAAAATACATCATTTGGCAAAAGTATGATATGCTTGCTCAGTAAAGTGCTAAAGTGCTTTTTCCCCAGATAAGTTTTCTGGTGTGAACCTCAGCTGAAGGCATTTCCACATTGATTCTAGGCATAGATGTCTACCCAGTGAGAATTTTTAATGTTGACTAATGTATAAGTAATCACTGAAGCCTTTCCTTCATTCTTTACATTTAAAATATTTTCATATATGTGATCTCCCATATTTATTTCATTCAAATGTGCTTTTTTTTTCTGGTATAAATACTCTGACGTAAGAGGCATTTTCTTGTGAAGGATTTTCCTGTATACATTAGTGGTAGGGTTTCTCCTCAGAATGAGTTTTCTTGTGCTCATGAAAGCTCTGTGGCTGAATGCTTTCTCACATTGGTTACACGTATAGGGTTTCTTCTCTCCTTTGTTCATTCTCTTGTGTGTATACAGATTGGCTCTATTGGCTGAATTCTTGCCCACATTTGTTATATTCATAGGTTTCTCTCAAGTGTGGATCTGTTCATGTTGAATGGATGAATGAAGACTGAAAGTATGCCTAGAGTGTTTACATCCAAATAAGTCCCACCCACCCCCACCACAATGTTTGCTCTTGGGTTGTTTTAAGAAATGATCATTGTAGGCTTTCCATAGTGAATAATGACAGTGTTTCTTCTGTGAAATCTCTTTTATATATAAGTATTTAAGTGGCTGAATTCTTGTTCTTATTCATTATTTTTACAGTATTCCTCTTCATTATGAATCGTCATATGCTGAGCCAACATTGAGCTGTGAGTGAAATGTTCACATAACTCATTACTTTCAAAAGGCTCCTCTCAAATATGAAATCCTGGTACTGTTATATTAAATGGTCTTTTCCTGCAAATATACTGCATGAAACCTGCTTCTTGGTTTTTCAATTCATTTCCCTGCCTATACTCATGCCTTGGTGAAATTCTCTTCCTTCTTTCCATATTTTCTATTCTTGCTTTCATTGGGAAATTACTAGGATTTGCAGAGCTGAAAACCTGGTTGTGGGAAAAGCTGTATTAACTTGACCCATCCTCAATTCTAGTGCAGACTACCTAGAAAGACAAGATAATGACTTAAGGGCAGTATAAGGAAGAACTCAATTAACCCACGGAAACCAGATGACTCATGTTCTCCAGCATCACATCTCTGAGCAGGTTTCTTTCAGAGGTATCAAGCATGGTGATGTGCACAGTCACATTCTCAAAGACCACTGATTCCTGAGGCTGTACTGATGAGAATCCAGTAGCTACCTGTCTTTCTCTGTATTCCCACCAAGGGACAGATACAGCATGGAGTAGGCAAAGTGGCACAGAAAGAGATGGAAATGATTATGAGGCTGTACCAGTACTGAAGATGCTCTCACCAATGTTAGCAACTCAGTGCTTATTTGGTTTAGAATGCCCTTCATTGCTAGCGAGATTTGAGCCTCTTTTCATATTAGCATGGGATTTCCTCTTTAAAAAATTGCCAATTTTTCTACTGTATTTTGCCTCTTTTTTTTCCCTGATATTTTGCAAGGATTCCTAGCACATTATAGATACTAACTTTTTTGTATAATTTCCTCCAAATTATCACAACTTTATTCACTTTGGTTTACTAACTTTTACCTTTAAAATTTAAAATCCAATCAATGATGATTAAATTGGCCCACCTTTCCTTTTAGAAGCCCTGGTTTCTCATCTTGGTTAAGTCCTTCTTACCATGAGCTTTGATAAAATATCTAGTCTTATAAATTTTCTTCAAATGTTTTTTATCTTTCATATTCAATTATTTAACCCATATAGACTTATTTTTGTATATGATATAATGAAGTGACTAACTTTATATTCTTCTAGATAGATACTCAGTTGTGTCAGAACAAGTTATAATTCCCTCTAAATTGAAATTTCATATATGCCATACATTAAATTCTCATGCCTATCAAGATATTTCTCTGGATTTTCCTTTTTTTTTTCCATTGATTAAGTGCTAAGTCAATATAATTTGCTCTGATTACAGAGCTTTGGCATAAGTTCAGATATTGGTAAATTAAGTCCTTTCACATTCTATTTCATACATACTTTCATACTGTATCTTTCTGTATAAAGTACAGTATTTCATCCAATCTTGTGTTGGCTTTAGTCTTTTGTGGACCCCAGGAAATTATACTCTTAAATTGAATCTATTGTGAATCTTTAATTAAGTTAGATTAGATAAGGGCCAATTGATTAGATTGCTCCAGAAGGGCATGTCCCTGAGTGGGTGCTAATCCTTCTACTGGAGTCCTTATAAATAGAAGAATAAAAAATGCTGACACAGAAAAAGCCACAGAAGAAGCCTCCAGAGATTGAAGCAAACTAACTCAAGAAAGAGAAAAGCCACAGATGGAGCAGTGCAGAGTAGAACTACAATGAGGCCTGAAGGAGAGGGGAGGGACAAGCTGATGCCACCATTATGCCTTGCCATGTGCCTGACTATCCATAGCTGAGTTCAAGGGAGAACTCAATCCTGGAGAGATGGCCGAGCCTGGCAGGACAGTCACAGTGACTTGCTATGAGGCAGGAGTTCAGTATCACCAGTAGCTGACCTTTGGTGAGAAAACATCCTGGTATGCCTTGATTTGAACATTTTCAAAATGTCAGAACTATAAACTTTTAACCTAATAAACTCTCATTGTAAAAGCCAATACATTTCTAGCATACTGCATTGGTAGCATTTAGCAAATTAAAACAAATCCCTTCCCAGGGACCCAGCTTTGCTGGCAGTTCTATTTGGAGCCGCATAAAATTTGCCTATTAATTTATACAGGGCCTTTTCTATATTAAGTCTTCCCATCCTAGAATATGACATACCTTTCTATATCCTTAGACCATACATAGTATATCTTTCAAAAATACTTTATACTCTTATACAGATAAGTTCTATGTTTCTCTCAGTAATAAATTACTAAGTACTGTGTTGTTTTATGCTATTGTAAATGAAATATTTTCCTATTTTCACATCTAGGTTCTTAATGTGCACATAGATAAAAGCCAATATTTATTTATTTATTTTGAACAAATCAATTTTATTGAAACATATTAATAAAGCATAAATGCACCTGAAGTGTACAATCAGAGGTATTCAATATAATCATATACTTGTGCATTTATAAACTTCAGTCATTCTTATGGAACTTTCATTATTCCAATAATAATAATAATAATAATAAACAGAAAACAAAACTTATCACCTCTCAATCTCTCCAATACTTCCCTAGCCATACATACCTGCCATTCTTTTTCCATCTAGCTAAAGTATTTGTATTTATATTTTATAAAAAGTTTTATATACCAATATCACCCATATTTGTGTTTTACATGAGGTTTTACTGTCTTATACAGTCCCATGTTAGTTTTCAGCTTTTCTTCTAATAATACATATGACCTTAGGTTTTTCTTTTAACTATTGCCATATTCATATAAAAGTTGCTAGTTGCAAACATCATGACATGTTTCACGAACATTTCTATTCATTTCTAAAGATACACAAACAATCTTTTAATCAGTTCTGCAGAATAGTGCTCAACTTTCCCTTCTCTACCCTTCTTCTATATTCTGGGGACCTATAATCTAATTATTAACTCCTTGAATTTACACAATATATTCAATCATAAAAGCACAATCATGCAGTATTTGTCCTTTTGTGTATGACTTGGTTCACTCAATATAATGTCCTCTATTGTGATCATATGTGTCACAGCTTCATTTCTTCTTACTGCTGCATAATATTCCTCTTGTATATACACCACAATTTATTTATCCATTCATCACTTGATGGACACCTGACTTGTTTCAAACTTTTGGCAATTGTGAATAAAGCCAATATGAACATTGGTGTGCAGATGTTTGTTTGTGCTGCTGCTCTCAGTTCTTCTTGGTATATACTTAGTAAAGGTATTGTTGGATCACATGGCAAGTTTATATTCAGCTTCTTTAGGAACTGCCAAGCAGTTCTCCACAATGACTGTACCATTCTCCATTTGCATCAACAGAGAATAAGCATTCCTGTCTCTTCACATTCTCTCCAACATTCACAGTTTTTCTGATTTTTTAATACTGGCCAGTCTAATAGGTGTGAAATGATATCACATTGTAGTTTTGATTTGTATTTTCCTAATCACTAGTGATGCTGAACATTTTTTCATGTGTTTCATTGTCATTTGTATTTCTTCTTTGGACAACTGTCTTTTCAGGTATTTTGCCCATTTTTAAGTCAGGTAGTTTGTCTATTTATTGTTGAGTTTCATGATCACTTTGTATATCATGGATATTAAACTTTCATCAGGTATTTGATTACCAAATATTTTCTCCCATTGAGTCGGTTACCTTTTCACCCTTTTGACTCAGTCCTCTGAGATGCAAAGTGTTTAATTTTGAGCAGGTCCCATTTATCTATTTTTCATTTAGTTGTTCATGCTTTGGGTGTAAGGTTTAAGAAACTATCACCTACCACAGATCTTGAAGATGTTTTCCCACATTTTCTTCTAAGAGTTTAATGGATGTCACTTTTATATTTAAATCCTTGGGGGTGGGGGGTGGGGAGTGTGTTATATGGGAAAAAAGCAAGCAAGCAAGAAAGAACAAAAAACAGAAAACAAAAAACAAAGCGCAAGACCTAACAATGGATTTTAATTTAGGATTTTATAAAAAGATCATTGTTCACATTCCATTTCAGTCAACCTTTTAGAAATTTCACTTGGCGAGTTTTGGTGTAGTATAAAAGAAGCATATCCATAACATTCTGAAAAGGTTATTAAATTACTCATCATCTTCCATTTCTATATCTGATTAGGCAAGATTTTCTTCCTATACTGAACCAAAAAACTATTGTTACAGATTGAATGCAGACTCAGAATGGAATCTAGCTGTCTCTATTACAACAGATATCAAAGAGATATGACTCATTTCACTTTATAAAAAATGCAGTTTTTTATATATGCTATTTATATTGAATATAAATAATATGCTATTTATATTGAAAAATAAATCCTTAATCCATTTGAGTTAATTTTTGTATAAGGATGTGGTTATCCAGTTCTCCAAGCACCATTCATTGAATAGATTGTTCTGACCCAGCTGGGAAGGTATAACTGCCTTGACAAAAATCACTTGACTATAGATGGGAAGGTCTATGAGTTCTCAATACAGTTCCACTGGTCAGTGTGTCTGTCTTTATGCTAATACAATGCTGTTTTTACCACTGTAGCTAAGGAATGCGCTTTAAAGTTCAGAAGTGAGAGTCCTCCAACTTTGTTTCTTTTTAAAATTGTTTTGCTATTCAGGGGCCCTTACCCTTCCAAATCAATTTGGTAATTGGTTTTTCCATTTCTGCCAAAAAGACTGTTGGGATTTTTATTGGAATTTCATTGAATCTGTAAATAGGTTTGGGTAGAACTGACATCTTAAAGATACTTAGTCTTCCAAAATATGAACACAGAATGTCCCTCCATTTATTTAAGTTTTCTTCAGTTTCTTTCAACAATGTTTGTAGTTTTCTGATATAGATCCTAATTTAGGCCCTTGGTTAAGCTTATCCCTAAATATTTGACTGTTTCAGTTGTTATGATAAAGGGTTTTTTTTTTTTTTTTTGATTTCCACCTCAGATTGCACATCAGTAGTATATAGAAACACAATTGATTTTTGCATAATTTTGTATCCTGCCACTTTGCTGACCTCATCTATTAGTTCTAGGAGCTTTGTCGTGGATTTTTCAGGGGACTGTAAATATAGGATCATAACATCAGCAAATAGTGAAAGTTTTACTTCTTCCTTTCCTATTTGGGTGCCTTTTCTTTCTTTAACCTAATTGCTCTAACTTCTAGCACAATATTAAATAACAATGGTGACAATGGACATCCTTGTCTTTTTCCTGATCTCAGCAAGAAAGCTTTCAGTCTTTCACCATTGAGTACAATGCTAGCTGTAGGTTTTTCATATATGCACTTTAGCATATTGAGAAAGCTTTCTTCTATTCCTAACTTTTGGAGTGTTTTTATCAAAAAAAAACAAAAGGTGCTATATTTTGTCAAATGATTTTTCTGCATGAATTAAGAGGATCATGTGATTTTTCTTCTTCAATTTATCAATGTGGTTTACATATACAAATTGATTTTCTTGTGTTGAACCACCCTTGCATACCTGGGATAAAACCCACTTGACTGTGGTATATAATTCTTTCAATGTGCTTTTGGAATCAGTTTGCAAGTATTTTGCTGAGGACTTTTGCATGTACATTCATTAGATGTTTAGCTGTAATTTTCTGTTTTTTGGTAGTATCTTAGTCTGGTTTTGGTACTAGGGTGAAGGTGGCTTCATAGAATGAGTTTGGTAGCATTCTTTCCTATTTAACTTTTTGGAAGAGCTTAAGCAAGATTGGTATAAGATTGTCTTTGAATGAAAGGTAAAATTCACTTCTGAAACCATCTGGTCCTGGGCTTTTCATCTTTGAGAGGTTTTTCTTTCTTTTTAACTTAAAAAATTAATTTATTGAAGTATATCATTCATACATAAACATACATAAACAATAAGTGTATAATAATAGTAATGAACTTACAAAACAAACATATATAACATCATACATGACTCTCATAACTCACTCTACCAACAATAACTTGTATTGTAGTTAAACCTTTTTAACTAATGATTAAAGAGCATTGTCAAAATATTACTACTAATCAAAGTATTTTCCCCCAATCAACCCTATTATTATTATCTTTAGATCATTTATATATGAACATACATAAACAATTAAGTGTATAGTAAAAGTTGTGAACTTACAAAGCAAACATGCATAACATCATACAGGGGTCCCATACATCAACCCTTCACCACCACCTTGTATTGCTGTGAGATGTCTGTTACAAATTATGAAAGAATATTGTCAAAATCTTACTACTAATCAAAGTCCTTATCTTCCATTTGGTATGTTTTTCGCCCAACCCACCCTATTATTATTTTTAAAATATATTTTGTTATGACAGAAGTTGTAAACTTGTAAAACAATCATGTGCATGTGTGGAATTCCCAAACAACACTCCTCCATCAACACACCACTCTGTGGTAGAATATTTACTACAGATAAGATATCATCTGATTGTTACTCATGACCATAGTGTACATTTGGCTTACATTTTCTGTACTGCCTCATTATCAACAGAGTACATCTTTCCCATAGATGCAAGAATATTATATTATTATTGCTAGTCACAGTCCATATGTCACTCCAGCTGTATTTTCCCCACACTTCTCCACATTCCCAACACCGTGCAGTAGTGATGTACATTTGCTCTAGCTCACAAAGGACACTCTTGCATCTGTACCATCAACCACAATTCTCATCCACCTCTTGGTTTACTGTGCTATTCAGTTCCTAGATTATTCTCTAGTATTCTGTAAATTGGTATTTACATACCTAGACTACCATTTTCAGCCACATCCCCATTTTAAACTAGTTGTTACTCACTATGTGTTACCATCCACTCTATTTCCACACTTGTACAGTAAAGCTAAGTAAAAGTGCTACATACATTAAACATCAAGTAGTCCTCCTCTTATCTCCTTTAAGAATCCACCATATACCACCAGTTCTTGAAGATATTTTCCTACATTTCTTCTAGAAGTTTTATGGTTTTTGCTTTTACTTTTAGGTTTTTGGTAATTTTGAGTTAATTTTTGGATAAGGTGTGAGATAGGGGTCTTCTTTCCTTCTTTTGGCTATGGATATCCAATTATTTTGGCACCATTTGTTAATGGATTGTTCTGCCTGAGCTGTGTGGATTTGACAGGTTAGTCAAAAATCACTTGACCATACATGTGAGGGTCTTTTTCTGAACCATCAATTTGGTTCCATTGGTTAATGTGTGTGTCTTTACACCAGCACCATGCTGTTTTTACCACTATAGCTAGGTAATATTTAAAGTCTGGAGATGAGGGTTCACTTTACATTTTCATGATGATTCTGGCTATTCGGGACCTCTTACCCTTCCAAATAAATTTGATGATCATGTTTTCATTTTTTTTTTTAATGCAGTGGAATTTTTATTGGGATTACACTGAATCTGTATATCAATATGAGTAGCGATGACATCTTAATGATATTTAGTCTACCAATCCATGAGCATGGAATGTTCTTCCAGTTATTTAGGGCTTTTTTGATGTCTTATCATTGAGTTGAAGTTTTCTGAATACAAGTGCTTTACATCATTGGTGAAGTTTATTCCTGACTGAGTTTTATCTGTCATATTTTATTTTCACCACTTTTTTGACACTTGTAGTTACTTTTACTGATATAATCTTCATTTCTAGACTCTCTTCCAGCCTCTAACTCCTGTCTTTTCTTTTCAGGTCCTTTAGTATTTCCTGAGAATCTGGTCTCTTGCTTAGAAATTCTCTGTTTCTGTTTATCTGTGAATATTCTAATCTTGCCCTCATTTTTAAAAGAAAGTCTTGCTGGATATAAGATTCTTGGCTGGAAATTTTTCTCTTTTAGTATCTTAAATATATCAGACCACTGTCTTCTGGTCTCCACGGTTTCTGGTGAGAAATCAGCACTTAATCTTATTGGATATCCCTTATATGTTATGGATTGCTTTTTTCTTGCTTTTCTCAGAATTCTCTGTCTTTCCATTTGACTTTCTGATGGGTATGTGTCTCAGTGTGGTCTATTCAGATTTTTTTTTGGATGGGAGTACGTTGTGCTTCTTGGCCATGGATATCCATGTCCTTTAAAAGGGTTGGGAAATTTTCTACCATTATTTCTTCAAATATTCCTTCTACCCCTTTCCTTTCTCTTCTCCATTTGGGACACCCATGACACATATGTTTGCACCCCTTTGCTGTCATTTAGTTCCCTGAGATCTTGTCAATTTTTTCCATTCTTTTCTTCATCTGTTCTTTTGTATGTTCACTTTCAGAGGCCATTCCTTCAATCTCACCAATCCTTTCTTCTGCCTCCTCAAATATGCTATTATATGATTCCAATGTTTTTAAATTTCATTTATTGCACCTTTCATTCCTATAAGATCTGTTTTTCTATGCATGCTTTCAAATTCTTCTTTGTGCTTTTCCAGTGTCTTCTTAATATCCTTAGTATCTTCAGCCATCTCATTGAACTTATTAAGGAGATTTGAACATCTATGATTAGTTGTCTCAACTCCTTTATGTCATGTGCATCTTTATCTGTTCCTTTAACTGGGCCATTGCTTCCTGTTTCTTGGTGTGGATTGTAATTTTTGTTGGTGTCTTGGCATTTGGATTACTAGAGTATTTATTCTGGGTACAGTTTTTCTCTTTAGTTTAGGGCTTCCTGTCCTTTCTCCCTTGCTGGTTGTGCAGTAGGAGCCAAGGTTGTAATTGGTGTTACAAACTATGGAGGCTCAAGCTGCCCTCATTGCTCCAGGGACCAGTGAAGCTTCTCCCAACTTTCTCCTTTGCCAGAGGTAGGGACAGAGTCACAACTGTGTGGAATTTCCAAGTCATGCAGGCCTAGACTGTAGTTGCCCAGAGAAACTGATGAAGCTTCACACCCCTTTCTCCCCTCTGCCTGGGGCAGGAATGGAGCTGCAGGTCTGGACAGTAATCTATGCAGTGCGGGTCCAAGATGACCACAGTTGCCCCAGCAGACTTCTGATCTTCAGTCTGTGCCAGTCAAATGTACCTGCCGTTACCTGAATAGGCTGGTTTGGGCCCACCAGCCTCCTTCCTGCCAGCCTCCTTCCTGCCAGAGGCAGGGCTGAAGCCAGGCTGGGGCTGCAGGCCAATATGAGTGAAAGAAACTGGTTCCAACCATTACTGTGATTTTTGGTGAGCCAAGCTTCCCTTCATGCTGGGGGTGGAGTCAAAATGGCAGCCACCAGCCTCTTTCCAACTTGGGCAGATTCACACCCCAGCTGTTCCCAGAGTTATATCTGTTCCCAGGGTTATATCTTAGCCAGCCGAGTCTACCAATCAGTAGCCAAAAATCAGCAGCCAACTGTCTCTTCTTTCCCTGTTTTTGGGAAATGGAGCTTCCAATTCCAGCCACAGAATAGCTCCTGGGGTGGCTTGTGCTGCCAGAGTAGGATAATCACCAGCCTTGGTGGCTTCGCTGGTAATTTTCCAGAGGGGCCGGTGCAGGTCTCCACAGATTCCTCCCTGCTGGTGGTAGCACTGGAGCTTTGGCTAGAGCTGCCATCAGATCTGGATGGAAAGACATCGGTCTCTACCAGCGCTGTGATTTTCAATCCACTCCTCTTCTCTTCATGCCAGATGAGGAGTTAAGATGGCGGCTACCGGCCTCTTTCTGACTTGGATAGGCTCAAGCTTTAGCTGTCCTCAGGATTATACTTTAGCCTGCTGAATTTACTCATCAGTAGCTGAAACTGGTTCCCAACCATCTTTTCCTCCTCCATTTTTGGGAAGTGGAGCTTTCAACTCCAGACATGGAAGTGGAGCTTTCAATTCCAGCTTGTGTCTCCAGTGGAGGATAGGCATGAGTTTCCATAATGTGGAGTGCTCTACTCATGAATGTTCTCTGCAGATGGGCAGTCTCTTCCTCCCATTCCTTCAAGTATGTTGCAGGATGCTCTTTAGGCCTCCTGGAGCCCCCAAACAGGTGCTTCTGCTAGCTCCAGATAGCTCTGGTTATTTACTAACTGTCCTGTAGCAGGAGCTGATTCTAGGAGGTCCTTACTCTGCTGCCATCTTGCTGGTTGTCTTTGGGAGTTTTTTGATGACTATATCAATCTCTTCACTTGCTTTTGGTTTGTTGAGGTCTTCTCTTTCTTCTAGGGTCATTGTAGGTGGTTCATGTATTTCTGGGAATTTGTCTCTCTCCTCTACATTGTCTAGTTTTGGTGCATACTGTTGTTCATAGTATCCTCTTTTGATCTTTCTCATTTCTGCTGGGTCAGTGGTAATGTCCCCTCTCTCATTTCTGGTTTTATTTATTTGCATCTTGTCTCTTTTTCCTTTGTCAGTCTATCTAAAGGTTTGTCAATTTTGTTGATCTTCTCAAGGAGACAACTTCTGATTTTGTTGATTCTCTCTATTGTTTTTATGTTCTCAATTACATTTATTACTGCTCTGATCTATACTATTTCTTTCCTCCTGCTTGGTTTGGGATTAATTTGCTGTTCTTTTTCTAGTTCTTCCGGGTGTTGGCTAGATCTTCAATTTTAGCTCTTTCTTTCTTTTTTTTTAATCCCCTCCCCCCTCCCCCCCCACACACACTTTTTGGCTTTTTGCATGCTGTCTGCTTTCTGTGTCCATTTGCTGTACATTCTTCTGCATCTGTATTTATTTATTTCCCCTCCCCCTTTGTGGCTTGCTTGCTGTCTGGTATCTATGTTCATTTGCTGTGGGTTCTATGTTCTTGCATTTCTCACTTCTTTTGTGTGTGTGTGTGTGTGTGTCACCTTGCTGAGTCAGTTCTCCATGGCATCTGTGGGTTGGGCAGTGCTCCACAGCATCTGCAGGCCAGGCAGCACTCTGCAGAGTGTGGGCAAGCCTGCCTCCACAAGGAGGTCCCAGGACATGAACCAAGGGTCTCCCATATGGTAGAAGGGAGCTCATCTGATTGAGTCACAGCCGCTTCCCTCTTTCTTCTTTTTTAATTTAAGCATTGAGGGCTATAAAATTCCATCTCAGCACTGCCTTTGCAGTGACACATAGCTTTTGGTATTTTGTGTTCTCATTTTCATTCAAGATATTTGCTGAAATTCTTGCAATTTCTTCTTTGACCCATTGATTATTAAAGAATGTGATGTTTAATCTCCATATACCTATGACTTTTCCCTTTTTCTGTCCATTATTGATTAACAACTTTATTCCATTATGATCATAGAAAGTGGTTTGTATAATTTCAATCGTCTTGTGAACCACCATATGGTGAAGAAATTCAGTGACTGACTACTATCTTTATCTAAAATTCTATTTTGGAAAGGGATTGATGAGCACTTGAAAAGAATGTATATCCTGCTGCTTTTGGGTGCAATCTTCTACAGATTTCTTTTAAGTTTACTTCATTTATCATTTATTCAATTTCTCTATTTATTTATCCTCTGTCCAGATATTCTATCCAAATCTGAGAATGGTGTATGGAAGTCTCTAACTGTTATTGTGGAGATATCTATTTCTCCCTTCAGTTTTGCCAGCATGTGCCTCATGGATCTTGGGGCACTGAGGTTAGGTGTGTAAATATTTAGTATAGTTATTTCTTCTTGCTGGATTGGCTCTTTTATTAATATATAATGACCTTTTTCATACTTTATAACTGTTTTGTATTTAAAATCTATTTCGTCTCATATTAGTATCATGACTCTAGCTCTTTTTTCATTACTATTTGCATGGAATGTCTTTTTTCAGCCTTTCACTTTTAACCTGGTTGTGTCCTTTCATCTTAGGTGAGTCTCTTGTAGAAATCATATAGATGACTCATATTTTTTATCCATTCTATCAGTTTATTACTTTTCGTTGTAGTATTCAAGCCATTAAGACTCAAAGTTATTACTATAAGGGCATTACTTACTTCATTCATTTTGTCCTTCAGCTGTCTGTTGTCATATCATTCTTTAGTCTGTCTTCTTATCCTTTACTTTATGCTTCCTAATAATCTTCATTTCTACAACTTCTCCAAATCTCTCATCCTTGTTTTTACCTTTCATGCTGCAGCACTCCCTTTAGTATCTCTTTTAATCATGGTCATTTGGTACCATTCTATCAGTTTTTGTTTGTCTGTGAAAACTTTGAACTCACCTTCATTCTTTTAAAGACAGTTTTGACAGATACAGAATTCTTGGCTGACCATTCTTCTCTTTCAATACCTTAAATACATCATACCACTTGTACTTAACTCCATGGTTTCTGATCAGAGGTCGGCACTTAATCTTATCAAGGTTCCCTTGTATGTGATGCTTTGCTTTTCTCTTGCTACTTTTAGAATCTTCTCTTTATCTCTAATATTTGTCATTCTGAATAGTAGGTATCTCAGCATAGGATATATTTCATTTGGGGTGCACTGTCCTTCTTGAATATTGACATTTATGTCTTTCCTAAGGGTTGGGAAGTTTTTGGTCATTTTTCATAAAATATTCTTTCTGTTCCTTTTCCATTCTCTTCTTCTTCTGGGACACTGATAATGTGAATGTTTGTGCATTTTGCCTTGCCATTCAATATCCGAAGACTCTGTTCTATTTTTCCATTCTCTTCTCTTTCTGTTCTCTTGTCCTTTCCAGTTCAGATATCCTGTCTTTGAAATAGCTAATTCTGTCTTCAAGCAATTCAAATTTGCTCTTATTGGCTTCTAATATATATATATAATGTTACATTAAAAAAATATGAGGTCCTCATATAAACCCACCCCCCTCATCCCACTCTTCCCACATCAACAACCTTTTTCATCATTGTCGCACATTCATTGCATTTGGTGAATACATTTTGGAGCACTGCTGCACCACATGGACAGTGGTTTACATTGTAGTTTACACTCTCACCCAATCCACTCAGTGGGCCATGGCAGGACATACAATGTCAAGCAACTGTCCCTGCAGTACCACCCAGGACAACTCCAAGTCCTGAAAACGCCCCCACATCATATCTCTTCTTCCCTCTCCCTACCCTCAGCAGCTACCATGGCCATTTTCCTCACAGTAATGCTACATTTTCTTCCATTACTAATCACAATAGATCCAGAATAGAATTTCAGTAAGTCCATTCTAATCCATACTCTATTCCTCCATCCTGTGGACCCTAGGATGCTTATGTCCACTCCACATCTATATTGAGAAGGGGCTTAGATTCCACATGGATGATGGATGAAATTCTCCTGCTTGCAGTTGTAGGCACTCTTGGTTCCCTGGTATGCTGGTTGACCTTCTTCACCTTCCTGTTAGCTGGCTGGAGTAAGTTCATTAAACCAGCGGGTAAGAGTTGGAGGTCTCTTGAAGCTCAGGGCCTGACTATCACATGGACAGTCCAGAGATTCAGGTTCCCTGAGCATACACCAAACCCCAGCATCAACCATAGTAAAAGTAACAGGCTTGTGAACAAAGATCACATCTGAGTTCAACTCCATCACACTCAGGAACACAAGTTCCTGAGTAGGGTCAACTGACATGGCACTGAATTCCATCTGCCAGGACCATAGAACCTGTGGGTCTCTGTAGCCTTCAGAAGAACCAATACCTTGGCTTGTATCTATCCTGGCTGTCTCTGGGACCCTGCTGAGTTGTGCAGAGGAGCGACCCTTCTGATGACCTCCCAACTCTTTTTGGAGACACATAGCCATATAAACTCATCTGTCCTTTCCATTCCCCCCTTTTATCCAAGGTCAAAAAGCAGTTTTGACACCTGATATTACATGTAGGCTGAGATATTCTGCTGGTCTGAGTTGACCCTTTTATTCAAGGTCATTTTCTAGTTACATAATCAGCTGGTGTTTGGTAGTAATCCCTTGGCCCAGGGAGACTCATCCCCGGGAGTCATGTCCCATGCTGGGGGGAAGGTAATGTATTTACATGCTGAGTTTGGATTAGAGAGTGGCCACATTTGAGCAACATAGAGGCTCTCAGGAGGTAATTCTTAGGTACCCTGCAGCTCTAGGCCTAGTTCTTATTTCAGGTGCATAGGCTCACAAGCATAGTCATTAGTACCAAGGGCTCATTGTTGGACCATCCTTCTTTATTGGTCTTAACCATTGCACTTGGGGGATTGTTGCTGTTCCATTGGGGAATGTGATACCCCCCTCCCCCCAGCTGGGAACTCAGCACTCCCTCAGTTGTCATTTTTAACGGTAATCACCATGAAAATATCCAAACATTTTATGTACCCTGTATACATGCCCTGGAGAACTCACCTCCAATCATGTGCCCCCTATCAATAACATCCCACACCAGTATTCCTCCTCTGCCATAGTTGTAACTCTGTGATCTAAAACTTCTTCGAAAATGAAACCTAATATATTGCCAGGTTCCATTAATAGGAAAATGGAATGTAGTGATGGGTTTAAAGGTTAGATATAGAATACATACTAATTTAGAAAAATTAAAGTAAAAATAAATTGGGGTATCAAAAAATGAAAAAATGAAAAAGTTTGTTTTTGATGTTTTGCCTTTTAGCACTGCTATAAGTGTTGCCCTGTATGTACAGTGGCAAGGCAATTTCTTCCATTTCTTCCTCAGTATCTACATCCTTTCTTTTTTTTTTCCTTCTAATTATTAAGTTTGTCTTCACAAAAGTTTTAGATCACAGTAATTCATCTATACAATATACGGTACTCCCACATATCCAGCATCAAACACTTTGTCCCTTCCCCAGCAATGATCTTTTCACATGTTCATATTATATTTGCTGCAACTGATGTACAGATATTGAGACAATAGCTTTCAAACATGGTTACACTTGGGTTTACATTATGGTTTACATTTTAGCCTATAGGCTTTTATACATTTTTGGTGTACTTTAATGTATCCTATATCCATCTTTGCATAATCTTGTGGAACACTTCCATTGCCCCACAGTTACACTGATTCCATCTACTCAGTACCTCTTCCCCCCTCCTCTCAGAGCCCACAGTGACAATCAATCTTCATTACTTGAAGGACCATTTTCAGAGTTGCAGTTGTTACTTGCAACAATGTTGAGGGCTTGCCATGCTCGACTGCTCTAACCCACTGGGAGCCACCAATTCTCTCTGGAGAGATAATTCCCTCTATTTGAGAATATCAGTCCTCCCCAGAATGTGAGTGGGTATATCTTCACTCTCACTGTATGGGTCTCCTATAATGATGTAACCCATTATGACAAAATGAGCACTCACACATTCCCTAGAAGCCTGCTCTGTGCCAAATTCTCCCTTTTAAGTATCTTAAACAGGTAACCTTCCTTATTATACTTTCAAAAAAAGTTTTCTCAACATTATGCTTTCAACCACATACCTGACAATCTCCTATGTTCAAATGTTCCCCCCACCCTCCCCCTATTTCTTGAGCCATCTTAACCATCCTCCCATCCCTATCCCCCCTCAAGCCCACAAAGCCACACCCAAAGGTATCCCTATGCCCCCATTTTATCCCTTCCCTGTACAAAAACTAACCTCCAGCTTATCATAGATTTCACACAGGTAGGCATCAGCTTGCAACCTTCCTCTACCTCCCAAATTCCTTTAAGCCTATCATCTGGTCTGTAGCTCTCTGAGACAGCTTGGTTTACTTATTTCATATCAGTGAGGTTACATATTTGCCTTTCAATGCCTGGGTTGCTTCACTCAACATAAGGTTCTCAAGATTCATCCATGTTATCACATGTGTTTGTAGTGTATTCGTTCTTAAAACTGAGTAGTATTCCATTGTATGCATATACCACATTTTATTTATCCATTCATCTGTTGTTGGGTATTTGGGTTGATTCTAACTTTTGGCAATAGTGAATAGTGCCGCTATGTACATTGGTGTGCATATATCAGTTTGTGTCCTTGTTTTCAGCTCTACTGGGTATATGTCCAGCAGTAGAATTGCTGGGTCATATGGAAAATCTATAGCTAGTTTTTTGAGAAACCGCCAAACTGTCCTCTAGATGGCTGTGCTGTATCCCTCTCCATTCCCACCCGCAATGGGTGAGAGTTCCCATTCCTCCACATCCTCTCCAGCACTTGTAGTCTTCTATTTTTTTCATAGCTGCCAATCTTATGGGAGTAAGATGGTATGTCATTGTAGTTTTGATTTGCATTTCCATAATAGCTAGTGATTTTGAGTATTTTTTCATGTGCTTTTTAGCCATTTCTATTTTTTCTTTGGAGAAGTGTCTATTCAAATCTTTTTCCCATTTTTTAAAATGGGTTGTCTTTTTATTTTCGAGATATAGGTGTTCTTTATATATGCAGGATATAAGTCTCCTATCAGATATATTGTTACCAAATATTTTCTCCCATCGTGTAGGCTCTCTTTTCACTTTCTTGACAGACTCCTTTGAGGTGCAGAAGACTTTAATTCTGAGGAAGTCTCATTTATCTATTTGTTCTTTTGCTGTGTGTGCTTTGGGTGTGAAGTTTATGAAGCCATTTCCTATTACAAGGTCCTGTAGTTGGTTCCCTACATTGCTTTCCAAAGTCTTTATGGTCTTGGCCCTTATATTTAGATCTTTGATCCATCTTGAGTTGATTTTTGTATAAGGTGTGAGTTGGTAATCCTCTTTCATTCATCTAATATATTTTTATTCGCATCCATCATGGTCTTCCATTCCTATAAGGCCTGTTAATTTTCTTTGCAGGCTTTCAAATTGTTCTTTATTCACAAACAGTGTCTTCTTTATATCCTTTATCTCTTTAGTCATATTTTCTTTTAAATCTTTGAATTTAGAACTGTGTGATTATCATTGATTAATTATCTTAAATCCTCTATCTCTTCAGGATATTTGGTTTGTTCCTTCAGCTTGGCTGTCTTGTCCTGTTTCCTAGTTTGGCTTGTAATTTTTTGCTGATATGTAGGCATTTGAATATGTTGCTGAATTTTCTCTGGTGGCCAATTTTTCTCTCTTGAGAGTTTTTTTTTTTTTTCCAACAGGTCTGCTTTGATATTTGGTTCAACTTATTCCAAGTCTTTAAAATTGCCCCACTAAGTTATTGAAATCAGGCCAGGGACTCATTAAAGGGGCACATATTTTCTCCCAGTGGTTAAGATATGGAGAGAACTGAAAACAGCTTTTGTCCATGCAGGTTCCAGACTGGCCAGCATATGGCACTTGTCAGCACACCTTTCCACAGAGGTGTTTCAGTCTCAGTTTTCCTGTGCTCCTGTGTTGAATCTCCAGGGTGGAGAATCAAAGTAGGTTCTGCTGGCTGAATTCACTGAAGAAAAGCCCCCAATTCCCCCTCCCTTTTTCCTTGAAACAGCAGACAGGCAGGAAGATGTCTCTTCCCCTCTCAGTCAGCTACAGTGAGCCAGGGGTTTTACTTTAGCTTAATAAGTAGGGGTCAGGGGACAGGAGCCCTTCCCCACTACCACAGGGTTTGATAACTCACCTTTGTTGTTCCAGATTCTTTGTTTTTCTGCCCTTCACCCTCCTGGGAGTTGTGTAGCACTGTCCTGGTCCTGACCCCCAAAGCAGGTTTTTGGACAGCTTTCTCCATCATTTTTTGAGAGTCATAATCCCTGCCCATTAGTCTGATGCCATCTTCCCACAATCCTCCCCCCCAATGATTTTTTTATATGTATGTTAGATTCAACCTACTTGATAAATTATCTTACTACTTCTAAGATTTTTAAGATTTTATTTCCCAGGTATACAATATCAACAACAAAAAGAGATGCTGTGCATCATTTATTTCCTGTTGTTTATGCTATTTCATTTTCTGTCTTTTAGAGATATTTGAATTTCTAACATCATATTGAATAATAATGGTGACAAAGTGAATTTCAAATATGACTCCTCATTTTATTTGAAAAGTTTTTTGTGTTTCCTCAATTTAAAAACAGAATTTGCTATAGATATTTTGATAGTTTATATTCATATTTAGGTAGTTTCTTTCATGTGGTAAATTACTGGAATTTTTTATTTGAAATTGCTAAATTTCATCAAATCCCTTTTAATATGACTAGAAGTTTATTCCTTTAAATTTTTTGTGGATAAGTTTTCTAATAAATAGCTTTATTGTTTCCACAAACTAAGACTCTACCTGATCATAAAGTAATCTGATTTTTAAACATTCTTTTATCTGATATTTTATTTCATTTAGAATTTTAAAACATATTCATACTTGGTGTGGTACTATATCAGTTTTTGTTGTAAACTGTTTTTTCCCCCATAAAAATGAATTGAAGATCTTTCCTTCTTTTTCTATCATCTAAAATAGCTTTAATAAGACTGGATTTTTGTGTTCTTAAAGGTACAATAGAACCATCTGGTTCTGACTCCTTTGTATTATTATAGCTTAATTACCTTGCTAGTTTCTTTGGCAATTGGTACATTCTATGTTGAATTGAATTGATTTTGGTAATTTATATTTTATTAGGAAATAATCAGTTTTTTCTAGTTTTCACATTTGTTGCCAAAGAAATTCAGTGACTGACTACTTTCTTCTAGTGTATATTTGTATATATTTGCTCTCCACTCATAATTTGTATATATATGCTTTCAATTTTGTTCAGTTAGTACTGAGAACAACTTATCTATTTATTGGTATATTTAATGAAAAAGGTTTTGCATTACTTATCTTACTATTTTTTTTCTATTTCATTGATATTTTTATTATTTATATTATTCTCCATCTTGGTTTGATTTAATGTACATTTTCTGATTTCTAAGATTAAGTGCTTTTTTCTTTTAATTTTTTTTTTTAAGAAAATTTTTAAGGCTATAACTGAGAAGGATTTTCCTGTGTGTTATAGAATTTTTTTTCAGTGTACTCTCTTCCCAGAGGGTTTGGAATTTTAGTTCTAATTTTCTTTTTGGTCTACAAATGGATTTCTTAATTTCTAAATTCTCATGATACTAAAGGGCTTCTTGTTCTTTATTTGCCAAATGATATTTTATATATAAAATATATTTTAATCGAGTTAATTAAGTTTATTGATTATATTAATCCATTCTTCTATGTCCTTACTTATTTTCTGAACACAGATTTATCCAGTTCTTAAGGAAATGCATAAAATCCTCAGTAGTTGTATTTCATTGGATTTACTTCTAGCTTAATTCTTCTAGTTTAATTTTTATTATGATACATAGAATATACACAAAAGTTTCACGAAACTATTTACTTACAAATCATATTTAAAGAACAAAAAAGCATTCATGTAAACAAAAAGATATAAACCCTATCAATGTCCCAAAAGCCTACTATATATCATTCCCTGATATAATACTCTTCCCCATTATCCTAAATATGATATTAATCATTTCCTTCCTTTTCATAACAGTGCTTTAAACCACTTATTTCTGTACTTCTAAAAAATATGCTATTCAATTTTTCCTGGTTTTGATATTTAAATAAATGCAATTATACTGAATGACTTTTGTGATTTGCTTGTTTTCGCCCTCAATTTAATGTTTTTAAGAATTGTACATAGTATTACATGGAACTGTGACTCATTTGTTTTCGCTGCTAAGTAATATTTCATTGTATAGATGAGCTACAATTTATATACCCATTCTATCATTGGGGAATATTTGGATTGCTCTCACTTTTTGCTATAATAAGCAATAAATGCTAGGGCCAGTAGGACAAATACTGTCCAAGGCTATCTCCATATGGCTCATGAGCTAAGAATGATTTTTACATTTTTAAATGATTGAAAAGTATAAGTATCACTTTTTAAAAAAAGCATTAATCTTATATTCTTTCTAACCCTAAATTAAAGTATCTTTTAATGGAGCATTCGATTAGATGCATTTAGTGTAACGGACTGGTATTTTTTTATATTCACCCAAGTAATTTTATATTTAATACTTACGAGTTTTCACTCATTTTTTCTCATGTTTGCTGTTTTGAACAAGGTGCTCTTTGTTTTCCTTCTTGCTAATCTGTAAGTGAATCACTCATATGAACTATGTGGGTTATGTTTTCTTTAAATCTTAATATTGGCAAATTCTTTCACCAAGATAGGTAAATGTTCTGTGGGCTGGATATAGGATTTTTGGATCACTGTCCTTTGTATTCTTAGTAGTGTGCGATTGTCTCTATGACTCACCACTTCCAGCATTGAAAATGAGAAGTCTGATGTTATCCTAATTAATTTACTTGTGTAAGTAACTTTGTTTGCTTTCTTGTTTTTCTCTGACTGGATATTTTGTAAAATTGTCACTTTAACTTTGGAGGTTGATTTTTTATTAGGCTATGTCTAAGCATGGACCATTTTCTTTTTTCTTTTTCTTTTTTTATAGTACTCTTCTTAATAACCAGATGATCCTTTTCCATATGAGGCTCAACTCTGTCTTCAGCTCAGGAAAATTTTCTTCTATTATTTGTCTAATGATTGACTCTCTACCACCATCGTTTTTTTCTCTCCTTCTGTTACCTATTATTTACACATTGGCTCTCCTTCATGATTTGTATTTGCTTTATTATTTGATATATAATTAACTTTGGATATTTCCTACCCTTGCTCTGGATCACTAATTTGAAACTCAACTCTTTAACTCCTCTACTGAAACTTTTAGTTTGAAAATCAAAGTTTTTGTTGTTGTTATTGTTAGCTTGCTAAAGAATTTCTATTTTAAACTGTATTTTGAATATGTTTTGGTGGGTTTGTTTTCTTGTTTTTGTCATTTAAAGTATCATATGCTTGTTTATGTACTGCTTTTTCCCTCAGATATGCTATTTTCTATTCCTTGGGTCAGTCTAGCTTCTGGGTGTCCACCTTGCATGTTGATAAACACATAGTCTCTGGTACTTTGGGTCAGCAATTACTACAGCAGACAGGCTGTCATTCCAGGGAGAGAAATCAGAAAAAAATCTCTCTGTTATCCCTGTTCTATCAGCACTCTTCCCTCAAAGGTAGAAAGAATGCAGTCTTCCCATTTAGATCTTCCTGGATTCCTTAGGAACCAGGAAGACCAAACACAGTCATGTGGCAGACGTTTACTTTTATCCAGCTCATGCTGGCCCTTAAGATCCAACTGTTAAACTTTAGGACTTTGTAAAATAGTTGATGTTAGGATCATTCCTTGAAAATAGGCCATGGTGAAAGTATTTACTCACACAAACTGGCAAATGATACAATTCAGGCCCTCTTCACCTCAAAACATTTACCAGCACACCACTGTCTTCATCCCAAGAGTCCATAATTCTCTAAAGGCAAAGCTGTTCCATATCTACCCAATTCTGAGCGTAACTATGACTACCATCCTCCACTCAACTCCTATCCCAACCCCCTTGTATTAGTCAGGGTTCTCTAGGGAAAGAGATTCAACAGGAGATATCTGTAAATAGTATGATTTTATAAAATTTTCTTTCACTTGACTGTGGGGATGCACAAGTTCAGATTCTGCATTCTGGTTGCAAACCAGAGGCTCCGATGAATGGCCAATGAAGGTCCTTGATGAGGTCCTGGGAGATGCTGGCTGTCCAAAGACAAGCTGGGAAATCCTCTCTGAAGGCTGAAATCACTTCCCCTTTTAAGGCATTCAACTGATTGGATAAAACGTCACTCATTGATGGCAATCTCCCTGGTTGATCAAAGATATAATCAGTCATCTATGCAGTAAACTCACTGATGACTAAGACCATAAATGTCCTTGTATTACAATTAGTCCAGTGCTTACTTGACCAAACAACTGGGCACAATTACTAATACATGGCTGAGTTGACACATTAGCCTAACCATCACAGTCTACCCCTTGTCAACTTGGCAACTATACACATTACCTTAAACCATACTTAGTCTCTAAGTAAAAACAATAAATAGCAGACATGTATATATATATATATATATTTCCACCTAAGAATATTCAACTGTCCTGTGTACAACTGGAAACACATTTATTCCCTACAGAATAGAGTGCAAGTCCTTGGGTAAATTTCACTCTTAAACTTGACATCCTTAAATATTATGCCATGAAGCTAATACAACTTGTTTTATGACAAGGGAAAGGGTTAGGGAAGAAAACAAATATATTCGTTTTATGAACATATACAATCATACTCATAACAAAACAAGGAAGAAAGATTCAAGACTATTACAGTTCTCATTTCTATAACTGGCCACATGGTCAAAGTTCATATTTATCACTACCTTCTTCCACTACCTATTCCACGTTCCCATTATCCTCAGCAAGTACCTCAGCTGGCCTGGTTCTTTGCCTGTTGGGATAAACCAAACTGTCATTCCTGACATTTCTGGGCCACTGGTAGTCCTGCCTGGATTGGGTTGTTGCAATTTTCCATTGACTTTAGTCACAGGGTATGGGAGTACTAAGAGATGTCCCAGGGGATCTCCTGTATTCCAGGCAAACTCTTAACCCCCATTATGTAGATGCAGTCCTATTTCCCCTTGATAATAAGAATCAATCACCCCAGCCAGTACAGTAATTCCCTTTCTTGCCTGTTGATGCAGAGGTAAGAGAAGCCGGAAGTGGCCAGATGGCACTCTTAACTTCCAGTTCAATGAATCATTGTTGAGTTCCCTGTGGCAGCACTCCTCCTTGTGGAACTAAGACCTGTGGACCAGCAGAGTTTAAGGCTGCAGGGACAGGAAGCAAACTGTTTCCTAGGAGATCAGTAGAGATATTAGTGAGTGGTGGCACTCCCATTTCCATTCCTTGATTCCTGGACCCATGAAGCCTGGCTATGGGAGAAACAACACTTTGAATGAGTGCTGGTTTAGAACACACACAGCCTCTTGGAGAGTACTGCCACCTAGTTGGCACTGTAATTGAGCCTTCAAAAGGCCATTCCACCTTTCTATCAATCCACTTGCTTCAGGATGATGGGGAACATGGTAAGACCAGTGAATTTCATGGGAATGTGCCCATTTCCATACACCATTTGCTGTGAAATGGGTTCCTTGATCAGAAGCAATGCTGTGTGGAATGCCATGGTGGTGGATAAGACATTCGGTAAGTCCATGGATGGCAGTTTTGAAAGAAGCATTGTGTGTAGGGAACGCAAACCCATATCCAGAGTATGTGTCTATTCCAGTTAAAACAAGTCTCTTCCCCTTCCATGATAGAAGTGGTCCAGTGTAATCAACCTGTCACTCAGGTAGCATGCTGATCACCTCGGGGAAGGGCGCCGTATCTGGGGCTGAATTTGAGTCTCTACTGCTGGCAGATTGGGCACTCAGCAGTAGCTATAGCCAAGTCAACCACCTGAAAAAACTATTAATAGCCCTTTCTCACCCCTGGAGTTATAGCACTGAATCCAGAATTTCTCCTTAATGGGTCCATATCAATAAATTCAGCCTGACCCAACTTTATATTCCTTCCACTATTATCCCATACTGTTAGTATCCATTCCCATACATATTCTCCTGATTTCTGTCTATATAAATTGGAAAACTCACGCAAGTTCTTTTAGAGTATAGCATACTTCCTCATGGGTCATACTTTGTATTTCGCCTTTGGGGGCTTACTGTGATTTTAATTTAGCAATAGGTCTCCAAGAGAAGAGGGGTGGGGCGGGGGGGGGGGGGGTAAGGAGAAGGATTAGAAATACCTTGCAAGCCACTGACTTCAGGGCATTCTTTGCATTTTCGTCTGGTATGACTAATCTCTTCAGGCAGGGGTTGGAAGGCAGATTCCTCAGGGTAGGGTGGAGGTTGGGCAGTGAATGCTAGAATACAGTCTCCCTGGTTGATAGCAGATGTAATCAGCCATCTATGCAGTAAACTCACTGATGACTAAAATCCATAAATGCCCTTGTATTACAATTAGCCCAGTGCTTGCTTGACTGGGCACAATTACCAGGCCAGTTGACACATTAGCCTAATCATCACACCCCCAAAAAAATCACCAGTCCCAAGCTGTTATTTATATAAGCTGTCCCTAGGCTCTCCCCTATACCAGCTCTTTCCAGGAGTACCAACAAAACACTTATTTCCTCAGGCAACTAAAGTACCTGGGTTTCAGTTGAGAGTAGAAGGGAGGAGGGAGGTTTGCAATCCACAATCTACTCAGAGTCCACAAAAACTATGCTTGAAATTTATTAAGATCTTCCATGGAAATTAAAACTTTAGTCAATTCTTAGGGAAAAAAGTATACCCTTAGAAAAATTAGAAAAACATAATGACATTATGAACACTGTAGAACTCATATACCTTTCTCTAGTTCGACTGGGAAAAGTTCCAGTTTTTCTACACGCTTTTCAAGTTCATACTCAGCTGAAGCAGCCACAGGATCAACCTCATCATTTCTCCTGTCATAGTCTTCATTGGAGTATGTGTTGAAAACCTGTAGAAAGAAGCCAACAAAAAAATGATAATATAATCCAGATAAGACAGTTTTCTTAAAAACAACAACAAAACAAAAAAGAAAAAAAATCAACTACCCGAAATAACTTTCTATGTTAAATTTCTTTTAAACAACTGTTTTTCTTTAAAATCAATGGAGATGTTAAGGAAATGAATACTGAATCAGATAAAAATTACTTACTAACTAAAAACATTTATAAGTCATTCTACCACTTTTAGTAAGTTAAGAAACAGCAGTATTCACAGAATACATTACTTGAACAGGAATATTAATCACTTTTTATAAAATCAGAGCATACCATATTAGCTGCAATGCTCTGTTGATTTCTAGTAAAATAAGGAAAAGGGTCTTAAGGTTACCTAAGCAAACACGGACACTAACTTGTTTCATTTTATGACTTATAGCAGCCCCAAAATTGCTGTTTGTCAGTACTATAATTAATTACAATCATGCAATTATTAAAATTGACTTCTACTTTATATTGAAGTGGGCTGTGTTAAAGTGCTATCATCTGTCATCTCTCATTTTACCTGCATTATCTATTTAATTCTCATTTATCTTTTCTATAAAATGTCAATCAAAATATTGCTCAAAAGCTTAAGAACACATGGGAAATTGACAGCTTTCTTTCTGACCTAAATTTTTCAAAAGATTGCTAAGTTGTAGCCATAAAAAATTTGATGGTTCTCATTCCTGCTGATTTATTTGTTTTATTTTTACAGGAATGGAATGTATGTATCCAATTCCGTTCCTAATACACAGAACCACATTTGAAAGAAATACAGAATTCCATCAACTCTAATTAATATGTATAATAAAAGTTATTAAACAGTTGTTTAATATCTAAACTGTGCCTGAAAAAACTTACTTTAAAATCTGGAGTGTGGAATTTTTTTTAATACATAGAAAAAGATATAATAAAAATAGAAAGCAGACCAGAAGAATAAGAGAAATCCTATCTATTTCCTCTTAAGCTGTCCTTACTGGTCGAGCTGCACTTTACATTCAGAGCCCTGGAAAACTGGCAATTTGTGTATGCTATATATAGTAGCTTATAAACCAGGAATTCAAATAGCCTGTATAGAAACAGATGTTATGTGGTTCCTAATGGTAATATGCCTCAAAAGTATATCACTTATACAGTTTGTACCCAAAATGGATACTGACTTCCTTCTTTTATTTTATTACTTATTTATTTTTACACTTTTTAAACTAAAGTTAATAGATCACAAAGAACATTACATTAAAAAACATTAAAAAACATATAAAACATAAGAGGTTCCCATATACCCCACTTCCCACCCCCCACCCCATCATTTTATAAGTTGTATTTTTTTAAAGATATATACATCACACAAAAAAATATTACATTAAAAAATATAAGAGGTTCCTGTATACCCCCCACCCCCTCACCCCACTTCTCCCACACCAACAACCTCCTCCATCATTGTGGCATACTCATGGCACTCGGTGAACACATTTTGGAGCACTGCTGCACCACATAGATAATAGTTTACCCTGTAGTTCACACTCTCCCCCAGGACATTCAGTGGGTTATGGCAGTATATATGAAGACCAGCATCTGACCCTGCAATATCATTTAGGACAACTCAAGGTCCCAAAAATGCCCCCATATCACATCTCTTCTTCCTTCTACCTGCTCTCAGCAACTACTGTGGCCACTTTCTCCACCTCAATACTATAATTTCTTCTATTACTAGTCACAACAGTTTTATTGTAGAAGAAATTGTAGTATTGACTTTCTTCTTGATTTTCAACATGTTTTCATAGCATATACTACTTGGATACTGGCTTGGCCTGTCACTTTCTCTATCAGAGTAAACATTACTGGATCAAATGCACATTTTAAGCTACGGGTTTTGTACCTTTTTTTAAAGATTTATTTTATTTATTTATATCTCCCCACCCCTCAATGTTTGTACTCGCTGTGTCTGTTCATCTTCCTTGTTTCTTAGGAAGTACCAGGAAATGAACCCAAGACCTCCAGTGTGGAAGGGAAGTGCCTAATCACTTGATCCATCTCTGTTCCCTGCTTTGCAGTATCTCTCATTATATTTTTCTTCTTGTGTCTCTTGTTGCATCACTTTGTTGCATCAGCGTGTTGTACCTGCCTATTGCATCAGCTCACTGTCTCGCTCGTCTTCTTTAGGAGGTATTAGGAACCTCTGCTCCCTGCTTTGTTGTGTCTCTCATTATGTTTGTCTTATTGTGTCTCTCCTTGATTATCTCATTTTGTCAGCTTGCTGCACCTGCCTGTTGTGCCAGCTCCCTGTCTTCTTTAGGAGGCACCAGGAACTGAACACGGACTTCCCATATGGTAGGCAGGAGCTCAATTGCTTGAGCCACATCTGCTTCCCACCTTTGTACCTTTTTATTTACCTTTTCATAAAATACGCTTTATATGCCCCTTCCACAGAGTATTCTAATATTTTTCATAAATGGTTAGACGTATGATGTTCTCTTATATAGCCCTTTCATTCTTTCAATTCCTATATATATATATAAGCATATGCATTTTTTTTGTAATCACTTACCCATTTATTCATTCAACAAATAAGTCAGACATTGTGCTAGACATTGGAGAAGGCACAGTCTCAAGTAGCTTATAGATTGCTGAATCAAAATAAATAACCTGGTCTTAAAAATAAATAAATAAATAAATATATATAACCACATTATAATGTGATAACTGATATAACAGAGGAAAATGGCATGTGATTTTTTTTTTAATTTGCCTGAGAAAGGGAAGAATTTCTTGGAGGAGAAGATATTTGCACCTCAAAGAATAGGTAGGATTTACATACACAGGTATAGAAAAAAGAAATGTATATTTCAAACAGAAGACACTATATATATATATGTTGCTTTCAGAAAATGTTGAAAATTGAGTAGACTACAATGCAAGATGCCAAGAGAAATGAACTTCAATAACCTAAAGTCACAAGTTTTTTTAGGTGACTAAAAAAACCCTAAAAACTTTTGCCGAACAAAATATACCATTAAAAAGTTACGAAAATCAAAGAATTGGAGTAAATAGTGTGAAATACTAAGAAAAAGCACAAATATTCATAAAGGGCTTCATGAACTGAAACACCTGCCTATGTAAGCAGGGAAAAGGAATTTAATTGAGGATTCAACATAGAAGAGACAATAATATCCAATAAATGATGTAAAGATGCTAACTTCATTAAAAATTAAGCAAATACAAATTAAAACAAGGTGATACCACGTATCCACTCATAGGAAACGTTTAAATCTGAAAGACTGATAAAATCCAGTGTTTGTCAAGATATAGGAAAAAGGATGCTCTTTGAATAAAAAGAAAAAAGTAGAAGGAGAAAAAGAAAAGAATAGCATAACTTGAAAATAGTTAACAATATGTCATATGTCTATGACTCAATAATTCTACATCTAAGTATCTCTAATATTTGCATATTTGCATAATGACGTGTTGCAAAAAAGTCAACGCAGCACTGTTTGCAATAACCCAAATGGGAAATTACCTAAATGCACATCAAAAGAAGAGGAAATAGGTTCATGAATTACCATATATCCAAATATGTAATTCTATGCAGTGGTTACAAAAAGATCTACATTTACTGACATGGAAGAAATCTCCAAAACCTATATTATTACACAGAAAGAGCAAACTGCAGAGTTGTGTGGGTGTGGGTATGTATGATGTGAATTTCAATGTAATTTAAAAAATTTTTTTTGTCTTTATTTTTTTAATGTTACATTAAAAAAATATGAGGTCCCCATATACCCCGAACCCTCTCTGTGATTTAAAGATCTAGAGTTTCGAGCTATGTAGCTCTTGCCAAATGGTAAAACCACCCTCAACTTAAGTTTTCTAATTTACAAAACGATCATAATAATACTTAACCCATATGGTCATTGGGAAGATGAGGTGAAATAATTCATATAATCGTGCTTGGCACAATGTAGGACAGGAATTGTTTTCAGGGTAATATAAGGGATACTGATATTTCCCAAATGCCTACCAGTCTTCTCACACTCTTATAAAAAGGTTTTAAATATTTTATTTACTATAATGTTTCATGTCCTCCAAACAAATAGTTACCTAACAAATAAACGATATAAGAATGTAAATTGGTCTCCTAAAATTCCTACCTGTGTCTAGAGCAATGCCCTATTATTAGATAATGGGTCATCAGTTTCCATGCTTTCTGTTTTGCCTTGACCAGAAAGAACCCCAGCGATGAACAGAGTTGATTTAGATAAACACTATCCCTTTCATCTTTATGGTCTTGACTGAATTTTTTTTTTATAATGATTTTACTATTTTTATGTATATTACTTTAACTGATTTACAAAAAATTAATTATGAGCTAGTCTAATATTACAATGCTAATAGTCTAAAAGGCAACAGCATACTGGACCCTACTATTTAACACAATCAAAGTATACAATTTTTTTAGTTTGGACACCTTCACATTGTTCTTGTGTTATTTCATTGAGAAAAGCAAACAAAGGATGTTTAAATTTAAGACTTGTTTATGAGCCAACAAGTGATATTCTCTTCCTTGATCAAAGAAAACAAAACAAGACCTCATCTATGACTTTACAGCAGAGAGAAGACTTTCAGAGGTCCCAATTTGACAAACATGGTTAGCAATGACACTTCTGATCAAGTAACCCAAGGTTATGGAAAACAAAGGAAAATAAAAATTAGCTTATGATGAGATTTCAATTAGAATCAGAATCTTATTTACATACTGGTAGTTAGAGCTACAATACTTTTTCAAAACAACAACTTTTTCAACAACAAGGAAACAATGTTCTTATTTCCTTTACTTCCTGTGACACATTTTCTTTAATCAATGCAGGTCAAAATAAATTTGATATTTTCTGTAAATACTGACTGAAAGTAATTCCCTACAAGGTCTCAGTTCTGACTGTAGTCTGGGTTCTGCTTAATCTCCCTGACACATCAAAGATATCAAAATGTTCCCGATTCTAGCACACTGCATTTCAGATGATGGCTTGGCACACTGTGCTTCTGGAGTTAAGCCAGCATTCACATGTTCAACAAGCAGGCTACACTCATCACAGCCTCCTTGGCAGAACTCTAACCCACCTTTACACAATTTTAATAAGACTTTAAATTGAATCTAACAGTAAGCATGGAGAATAGACTCTATATCTCAAAGTTTTAAAAACAAATTTGGCATTAAACTATCCTCAGAAAGAAAGATTTTGATAGCAAGATCAAGTAATACATAACCTTAACTTACCTTTACTTCTCTCAGAACCAAAGCCAGTTCACCAATTTACAATACTAAGGACTATCATTTCTTGATTGTCTTATGTGTGCCAGGGCACATGTTGGGTACTTGTAGCAAACTGAAGTAAGCTAAACTGGTGATCACAATTATCAGACATTTTTGGATAAACATTGCCAGTATCTAAATATTTTATATAGGTGAGGGCTTTAGTCTCTTCTACATCTTGTAACATGTTACACTCTTGTAACATGAAAGAAAATTTCAATTTCTGCCACTCATAAACACACTGATGAGCAAGAAGGTGTAAAAACAGACTCACAACTCTATCTCATAAGCTTAGTAAAGTCCCAGGTTTGGGCTAACCTGCACAGAAGGTTTACTCGAGGCAGTTGTGAAATTATTCTACAGTTGGATATATCTAACCTAATCAGTTCACTCAACAGAATCCTAAGTATCAGAAAAGAGGACCAAAAACTAGAGCTAGGTGCTACTCCAAAAGCTGTTAGCTTGCTGGTCTTGCCTGACTCGAAGTCCTTTCACATAAAATATTTGAGGCTAATCCACATATCTGCAACATCACTCATTTTATCAATTATTTTTAACATCTCTAGCATTAGTGAACCATCTTGTGTAGATTTTAAGTACCCAATTTTGAAGTGTGGACTTCAAATTTGATTCTTGTAAATGCTAACAAACTAATCCTAGAGTGTGGGTTTGTGATTAGGGTACCTGGAATGCTGGCTAAAGGTTCATAAAATAAAGTCATACCCATTAATATTATGTTGTATATGTTTAAGTAATTTGAAGTAAAATACAGACATATAAAATTTTATACAAATTATTTTGAACTTAGAACCAATCAATCTAGTCAGTAAGGCAGAGAGGAATAAAGAGAGTGCCTGCTTTTCATGTTTTTACATGAAAAACTTGAGCTTGAAGAATACACACACACATACTATATAAATGGATTTTTAATGAAGATGAAGTCTGTAAGGAAAAAAGTGTATTTCACTAACTGTTAGCCTAAAGTTTTCACAGATTAAACAGGAAGAACAGGAAGTGAAACAGGAAGTGAAAAAGAAACAGGAACAGGAAGTGAAAAAGAACAGGAAGTGAAAAAGAAAACATATTCTAAACAATGGGAGATAAAAGCAGGCTAGCTAGTTCAAAAGGAAACACAAAGAAGCCCTTAAAACAGAAGATTCTCTGACTGCCCATACTGGCCTTCTGGCATCTGACAAGGATAGGTAGATAAGTGGGCTTCCTTTAAAAGTATGTAGAAATAAAGTCACAAGTCTATCCAAATGGAGACCTTAAAAATACCTGCAATGTCCTCAGAGACTGCTGACAGATTAAAGCATTTCATCTAGATAATATTATTATCTCTATATTTAAGCTCCTAAATTAGAAAAGAAAAAGCCAATCTAGTTAAGACTGCAGCATGAAAGAATGCTTAAGGGAAAATGTGTTTGACTCACAAGCAGAATTTATGCCTGCCAAGTTTTGTGAGCTTCCTGGTCCTCTCTGGGCTTAGGCTTTTGTGTAAGAAAAGAAGGCAGGCTTAATCGCCGTATCAGGCTCCTCAGTTAAAGGGTTGATTCTCAATTGCATCCTAATCAAAATCCCTGACACTCTATATCACTCTGATGACAATTCTTTGACTATTCAAAGGATTGAATTTTTGTTGGTGAGTTACTTAAAAGCACGAATTCTAAATTGTAACATCAAATTATCTTTTCAGCCTTTTTAACATTAGCACCTAAACATGCAACCTTACAGAACCTTTGAGGAATAGATCATTTAAGACCTGTATTTCCATGTAAATAATATCATTATGTGTTTTACATAGTTAAGATTTTACCATTCTACCACTTTTAAAAAAAATTAATTTATTGAAACATATCACCCACACATAGACATACATAAACGATAAGTGTATAGTAACAGTTGTGAACTTACAAAACAAACATATATAACATCAAACAGGACTCTCATAACTCACCCTACCAACAACACTTTACATTATTGTTAAACCTTTTTAACAAATGATTAAAGAGCATTGTCAAAATATTACTACTAACCAAAGTATTTTCCCCCAACCCTCCCTATTATTATCTTTATGTCATTTATATATGAACATACATAAACAATTAAGTATATAGTAAAAGTTGTGAACTTACAAAGCAAACATGCATAACATCATACAGGGGTTCCATACATCAGCCCTCCATCAACACCTTGCATTGTTGTGAGATGTTTTTTACAAATTATGAAAGAATATTGTCAAAATCTTACTACTAATTATAGTCCTTATCTTACCACTCTACTACTTTTCTTACCATATGCATGTGGTCTAGCAGCATTATAAGTGTGAAATGAAAACAATTATTTCACTGGTTCAGTTAAATATGGGTCAGGAAGGCAGCTGAAATTCCTCTCTGCAGGTAAATGATAATATCTATAATCTATTTTAGCAGGGAGAGGTTTCTGAGGGCTAACCTCCATTTGAGGGTATTGATAGGTCTGATTCTTTTCCTAACTCTCTCAAATCCATATAATGTTTCAAGTTCTGGATTCAGTAGTAGAGAAAGGAGAAGGAGAAGGAGAAGGTGAAGGGGAAAGGGAGGGGGAAGGGGAGGAGAGGAAGAAAGAGAGAAAGAGAAGAAAAGAAAGAAAGAGAGAGGAAGGAAGAGAGGGAGGGAGGAAGGAAGGGAGGGAGGGAGGGAGGGAGGGAGGGAGGAAGGAAGGAAGAACGAGCAAGAGAGGGAAGAAGGGAGGGAGGGAGGGAGGGAAGGAGGAAGAGATGTGTGAAGATTAATATATGTAAAAATCTCATTATTTGAGAGTTAAGGTGAGAACTTAATTTACATTAATTTTATAGAGACAATAAGATCACGTTTATAAACCCATATCTGAACTGGCCCAGTCTGGGATTATTTGAGGTACTCCCAGTCTAAGCATGGGTATAGTACAGCTGCTCAGCAGTATTTTTAGTTCTCCTTCTGTGTACCTGGGGGTATTGTATATACTTCCCCCATCCTGTTTTTGCAGATGGGTGGAGCTACATTAATAATTCTGGGCAACAGATTCTGGGTAGAAGTGATATATATTATTTCCTGGCTAAGGCATGTTATTGTGGTGACAAGACCTTCCAGTGTTTCTGCAGAACCTGGAAGAATGTATAACCAGAGGTCAAGCCCCTATAAATCCAGGTAAGTAGAACCACAAATCTGCTGCCATTTCAAGAAAGTCATATAAATGAAATCTAACAGTTTAATAACCTTTTGGGACTGGCTTTATATACAACATAATTCTTTGTAGGTTAGCCCAGATTGCTGTATGTATCATCTGTTAATTCAGTGATTACAATAAACAAAGGTTTCCCTCTTGACCTACAATGGACATATACCATGAGTGAGGAAATAAACATCTATTCAAAGATTTTGGGATCACATACTGGTGCAGTAGTAACTAGCCTATCTTTACTAGTCTACCATCTAAAATGACCACTTTTTCAATATTAGTATGGGTTACAAAGATCCCTGTCTTGGTTTAAAAACACAAGATATGGGGCCAAGAGATGGATCTACCAGGAATCTTTTACCTCATTTAAAGTGAAATAAATCAGATAAAGAACCCAAGTGGTCTTAGAAGCACTGATCACAAATATGACTTTGTCTTTCTCTTCTTCTGCCAAGTAAGCCCAGTACTAGGAACCCAGGGAGGTCTTAGATCTTCCCTGCTTTTCTCATCTTAGCAATGGGCATCCAGAGACGACTGCATAAAATGGCACCCAACACATCTTTCACACTACCCATCTCTCCTTTACACAACACAGAGGAGCAGTTTTTCACAACCAGTTTTTATCTAAGACATAAAGAAAGAGTAAGCAAAATGTTCTTCAGAAGTATGTGGTAGAGGAATTGGAACAAATTACACTACTTCTTAAGTCCTCTTAGTAAGTTTGTTCATTCCTTGGTCTTGAGGATTTGGGGATGGTGATGCCCACTCTGCTTCTGATTGAGAGGGTTGGCTTTGCCTCCATGGTACAGATGGATGGAACTGTCTTGATTGCACCTGTAGATACTCTCTGATTTTTTGGATGGGCATTGTCCATCACCATTCTTTTGATAGTTGTCCAGGGTAAGTCCAATGAGTTGGAGGGTAGATGTTGGCTGCAACTATGCTGAAATTCAGGGCTCAACCAGTATATAGAAGACTTAAGACTCTGGAACACATATTTAATGGGTTATATTAGTCAGCCAAAGGGGTACTGAAGTAAAGTACCAGAAAATCTGTTGGCTTTTATAAAGGATATTTATTTGGGGTAAAAGCTTACAGTTACAAGGCTCTAAAGAGTCCAACTCAAGGTTGGTTTCTCGCCAAGTCAATTGCCATGTGTTGAAACAAGATGGTTGCTGATCTCTGTGAGGGTTCAGCAATCCTCTCTCAGCAACAGGCTGACACAGGGCTTGTCTCTCTTCCTGGGGCTGCAGGATAAAAATTCTCTCCTGTGGCATCCATGGTGTTCTCTCTTCACAAGTATCTACTTGTGTTTTTCTTCTTGAGTGTCTGTTTCTATCAGCCCACCAAGGGGGGAGGGACTTAACCCTAGTCATGCCCTAATGATGTGGTTGAATTAAAGCCCTAATCTTGATTTAATCAAGTAAATGTAAACCTGTGAATTGAATATAATCAAAGGGTATCATACCAAGAGGAAAAGACCAGTTTTCAAACAATCAGTATCTTTTGTTTTTGTTTTTGAATTCATAAAAAATATCAAACTGCTACATGGGTATAGTGCTAATTATAGGATCAAATAAAAGAGGCATAAGGACCATGTGTAGAAATATTATAAATGAGCTCAGCTCCAATACACTGGGAGAAAATATGTTATCATATATTTCAAGGTAAGACCCACTGACAGAGTGCCAAATCCCTGGGATTGTCTGCCCTGCCTATTATGTCCAGTTGTCTCTAGAGCTCTCAGGAGCCCCCCTGCTTGAGACACTGTTTACTGAGGCAGTCAATGACATCCTCCTGAGACATGCCTAAGTGAAACATCTGGAATGATCTCCTGACTCACTTTGAAATCTCTTAGCCATAAAAACTCATTTGTATTTAATATTTCCCCCTTTTGGTCTAGGTCTTTTTTCAAATGAACCACTAGTTGGTGCTTGGTAATAATCCCTTCATGCCAGGGAGACTCATCCCTGGGAGTCATATCCCATGCCAGGGTGAAGGTAGTTCATACCCTGAGTTTGGCTTAGACAGAGGCCACATTAAAGCAACAAGGAGGTTTTCAGGAGGTAACTCTTAGGCAATATATAATACTAGGCTAAGTTTCAATTTCGTAAGAACAAAGTTCTTAAGTACAAGCACAATGGCCTGGAGCATTCATCTGTCCTCCTTTGCTAGGCAATGCCCATGTACTCTAGGGATTCTTATCACTCTATTAGAGAATGTAGCAGGACTCCCCAGGAATAGGAATTCAACATTCTTTTGGTTATTGTGTGGGTCTCCACCCACTGAGACAACACCCCATAACCACTTGAACATATTCCTATTCCATAGAGGTATATTCCAGGCACACCCCTTCCCACACATCCCCTTGCCACTGACACCCTGCACCAGTGATCCTCCCATTCCACAGCTGCAACTCATCTGCAATCCAAAACCTCCCAAAAAGACAAAATAAATTTTTAATTAAAAATATACATAAAAAAGTTTAAAAAAATTGTGTCTTTTATTCTTGTAAGATGCTATCTTTTATGTATGGTGACAATTTCTTCTGTATATGCCCCCAGTGTCTTATTTTTTATTTATTTTCAAAGAAGCTTTATTTATTTATTTTAAGATTTATTTATTTATTTCTCTCCCCTTCTCCCCCGCCCTGGTTGTCCGTTCTCTGTATCTATTTGCTGCATCTTCTTCTTTGTCTGCTTCTGTTGCTGTCAGCAGCACGGGAATGTGTGTTTCTTTTTGTTGAGTCATCTTGTTGTGTCACCTCTCTGTGTGGGCGGCGCCATTCTTAGGTAGGCTGCACTTTCTTTCATGCTGGGCGGCTCTCCTTACGGGGTGCACTCCTTGCACGTGGGGCTCCCCTATGCGGGGAACACTCCTGTGTGGCACGGCACTCCTTGAGCGCATCAGCACTGCCCATGGGCCAGCTGCACACGGGTCAAGGAGGCCCAGGCTTGAACCGCAGACCTCCCATGCAGTAGACGGACGCCCTAACCACTCAGCCAAGAAGCCACATAGAAAATATAAGGGATTCCCATATACCCCACCTCCTACACTCCTCTCACCTTTTCCCTAATTAATGACATCTTACATGAGTAAGGTACATTTGTTACAATTGACAAATACTGAAGCATTTCCACTAACTGTTAACCATGGTCAAGAGTTTACATTATGGTTCTATGGTTCACATTCTGTACCATACTCTTTTATATGTTCTAACAAAATGCATAATGGCCTGTATGTGTCATGCAAGATCATACAGAACAATTCCAATGCTCGAAAAATGCCGCAGGCTCCATCCATTCTTCCCTTCAGAACTCAGAAGAATAAGGTTCATAGTTACACGCATTAACATTGGGGGCTTGACACATTGTTCTGTCTCCTTTTATTAGACACTGCCTTTGTTCTTGAGAGACTCTTGCCCCTCTAGTTGAGAACCTAGCAGGACACCCCAGAATGGGAATTTAATATTTCTTATTTATTGTGTGGGTGTCTACTCACTGAAATAATAATATAGCCTGTGCATAAATTCAAACTTATTTTATATCCAAATATGCTTAGAGCACCAATTGAGAAGTATAAACTTTATGGGCTTTGGATAATCAGGAAGGATGCAAGCCAAATGTGTCAAGCATACCTGGAATGTGGGGGGTTCATGCTTAAAGCTTACATGGAATGTGCAGAATATATGTTAACCGAAGCTTACCTGGAATGTGGGGGATATGTGTTAAATCAAGCTTACCCAGAGGATATAACCTATTTAATACTCAGATAAAACACTTGAAGAAATTAACAAAAAGTTGCATACAAGCAACATTTGACTCCCCACTCTTATATCCTCTATATAAAAGAGACACAAAAATTCTATTCCGGGCTTGGTTCTATCAGGACAAGAGTCCGCCAAGTCTGGCCAGTTGAAATAAACTTCCTTCTCAGAATTCTCACATCCTGGCCTTCGATACTGCGTACACTCAACTTCTCTCTGCTACTATATTTCTGGGGGCTCTCCTGGGATTACGCTGAGCAGGTCAGAGGTGACAATGGTTGTTTGCCCCTCCCAGATGTCTCCAAGGAGGTTGGAAGGACCTGGGCGAAACCCAGCCCTGGGGCCCCTGGACTCCCCATTTCAGTCCAGAAAGAGGTTGCGGACTTCACCAGAGCCTGCCCGAAGAACTGGAGGCACCAGAAGGTTTAAGAGAACCTGAGAACAAAGCAAGGAGCACCACATTCCAGACAGGTAAGACCCCTGGGGGCATACTGCAGGAAAAGCCTAATTCTAAGTTTAGGAGGGAGCTGGACCAGCTCTCTAAAGAAGGAGGCCCCAGTACTCCTGAAAATACAGGAGGAAGCCACCTTCTCTCTAGGTCCAAGAAAACGAAAAGGGGAATTGTGTGTGTATGATTGTGGAGACTGAGTGAGATGCAGAAAATCACTTCTGTGGGGCAAGTGTGGAGTCCCAATCTGTGGTTCCGTAGTGACCTCATATGGTCAAGGGTGGTGTGGGGGGCCTCCCTGCAAAGGGACCCTCTTCCAAGTTGGGGGTTTATACCGACCCGCTAAGGCCAAGAAGTGCCAAAATCTCCTGTGAGGGACACGGCCGGAGATGGACAAAGCATGGGGCTTGAGTGAGTGTTGTGCAGCGTTGGCACAGAGCAGAAACATGGGAAACACACAAAGTAGGACCCCATTAGGTTGTATGCTGAAAAACCACCCCCATTTGTTCCATGGAGAAGTATATGGCATAAAGTTCCAGCCAGGAAAGCTTAGAATACTTTGTGAATTAGAGTGGCCAACTTTTGGTGTGGGCTGGCCCCAGTAGGGCACTTTAGATCCCTGGATCATCTGTAAAGTCCATGACATAGTAACTGGAAAACCAGGGCACCCAGACCAGTTCCCCTACATCAATGCTGGCAAAACACTGTGAGTCAAAGTCTGCCCTGGTTAGGGAAGTGCATGACTAGGGAAGCCAGGATTTGCCTAATACAGAAGCTGAGGAGTGCTGTCCCAGGAACCAGACAAGCACCATGCAAAGAGTCCAGAGAAAGTGCACCCCAAATCCAGTGCCGACCCATCCATTTTAGAAGGGCCAAATGAAAATGACCTCCTGCTACCTTATGTAATTGCTCCTGCCATGACAGTGCTAAGGAATGAGAATGAGCAAGTTTCCCTAAGCACATGCTCCACTGTGGTTATCTGTGCGGGGAAGTACGATGCCCACACCATCCCTGCAGTTGCCTTTATCGCCATCTGCACCAGAGAGGGCACCTACACCATCCCCACAGCTGTTTTTATCGCCATCCACATCAGAGAGAGCACCTACACCGTCCCCACAGCTGTCTTTGACACCTTCCACACCTAAAAATGCAGACCAGCTGCTTTCACAGCCGGTTGCCCCAGGCAACGCAGCACCGATCATCAGACAGGAAGGAGACACTGAAAAACAGCAACTCAGACCACGGGGAACCTGGGGTCAGAGGGAGCTGAGACAAAGGTGGCCTTTCAGTTACTCTCCGTGAAGCCCGGGCCCCAATTTATTATGATGCAGATGGTCAGATTCAGGGGGGAAACTGAATGTTCATCTATCAGCCCTTTACTACAACAGATTTCTTTAACTGGAAAAGCCACACCCCATCATTCTCGGAGAAGCCTCAAGGCATAACAGATCTTTTCCAGTCCATCATACAGACCCACAAACCTACCTGTGCTGATTGTAAACAACTCATAATGACTTTATTAAACTTTAAAGAATAAATGCATGTCACGCAGGGGGCTCTAACTTGGCTTAGAGAGCACCCACCTGAGGGAACTCTGGACAGTGAAAAATATGCCCACTTTCAATTCCCAGATGAAGATCCCCACTGGGACCCCAAAAACGCAACTGGGCTCAACCGACTAGACACATTCTATAGGGCCTTATTTGAAGGATTCAGGGCAGGGAGCCAGAAAGCAGTAAACATGGCAAAAACCACCCAAATCCTACAGGCTCTCAATAAGAGTCTGGCTCAATTCTATGAGAGACTGTGCAAAGCATCCCGTGTATATACGCCCTTTAACCCAGATGCTCCCGAAAGTCAAACAATGGTCAATGCAGCGTTCGTTGCCCAATCACAGGCTGACATCTGAAGAAAGCTACAGAAGTTGAATGGCTTTGCTGGTATGAATATCTCTCAGCTCATGGAAATAGCCACTAAGGTTTATGTCCACTGGGATGTAGAAACAAGGAGGGAAGAAAATCAGAAGATGAAAAAGAAAACAGATTTTCTGGCAGCAGCAGTAGTTGAAAAATCCAATCCTGTGTCAAGGAGAGTAAACTGGGAAGCCCCTGCCCCAAGGAGAGTGAATGGCCCACCCCTCAGGTGAAATCAGGGCACTGTACTGCAAGAAGGACAGGCACTGGAAGCAAGATTGTCCCAGCTGGCCACTCAACCCGTCACTGCAATGCAAGCAGCAGAAACATTAGCCAGAAAAGCTAGTGGGGCATTATAAACCAAACCCTGGTTTTGCAAAAATTTGGAAAAAAACCCCTGCAAATCAGATCACTGGACTGGCAGCAATAGAAGACTCTAATAGAGATTATTAGGACAGACAGGGCTCCTGTTCTCTTGGCCCTGTGGAGCCTATGGTTGGAGTCTAAATTGGGGGCCACACCATACATATGATGGTCGACACTGGGGCTCAACATTCTGTAATGCCCTAGCCATTGGGTCTCTATCAAAAAGACAAGCAACTATCGTAGGGGCAACTGGCGAAAGTACCCAATGGCCCTTCCTCCGAGCCAGGACCTGCAACATTAGGGGTAAGGAGGTCACTCATGAATCCCTTTATCTTCCAGAGTGCCCAGTCCCCCTCCTGGGTTGAGACCTGCTGTCTAAACTACAGGCTCAAATTACCTTTAACACCATGGAGCAATCCCACTGACACTGGGACCACAAAACCCTCTGATAATAGTGCTAACCCTTCCTTTGCAGGATGAATGGAAACTGTTTTGCCTCAGTGAAACTGGCCAATTCACAGCCACACAGCTCCCCTTTGAAGATGCACCCAAAGTATGGGCAGAGGGTAATCCAACGGAGATGGTACATGACATTCCTCCAATTATTATTGAAATAAAGCCCACAGCTAGTCCAGTAAGCATAAAGCAATATCCAGTTCCATGCAAAGCACAAGATAACAGTCTGGCTGTATATTCAGAGATTACTGAATGAAGGCATATTAACGCCGTGCCAGTCTCCACGGAATACCCCATTCTTTCCAGTTAAAAAAGTTGATGGGGATTACTGCCCATTCCAGGACTTATGAGCAGTTAATTCGGCAGTAATACTCTCCATTCTGTGGTTTCTAATCCATATACTCTTCTCAGCTTAATACCCTCATTGGCAATCTACTTTTCATGCTTAGATTTTAAGGATGCCTTCTTTTGCATTCAGGTAGTGTCCCAGAGCCAACCAATTTTCACCTTTATGTGGGACAATCCGAACTCAGGCAAAAAGCAGCAGCTAACAAGGATGCTATTGCCTCAAGGATTTAAAAATGCATCCGCTATTTTTGGACATGCCCTGGCCAATGATCTCAAATTCTTTATACCAGAAAGCCATAACTGTTTCATCCTCCGATATGTAGATAACCTTATCCTTGGAAGTCCCACCTACCAAGACTGCACTGGCAGAACCCATGCCCTTTTAATGTGTCTACAGCAAAAAGGCTATCAGTTGTCTAAGAAAAAAGCCCAAATCTGCCTATCTCAGGTCAAACATCTAGGTTATAAAATAACGCAGGGGTGCGGTGAATTGGGACTTGAAAGAAAGAAAGCTATCTGTAGTCTCCCTGAGCCCAACACCCACAAGAAGCTGTGAGAGTTCCTCAGAGTGGCTGGATTCTGCCTCAAAGAGATCCCCAAATTTGGTATCCTCATACCCCCTTTATATGAAGCCACAAAGGGGGGAGATCATGATCCCCTATTCTGGGAAAGCCCATAGAAAACTGCTTTCACTGCTCTCAAACAAGCTCTAAAGGAAGCACCAAGACTCAGGCTTCCAGATCTCAGTAAACCATTCTACCTCTAAGTTCATAACCACTAAAGCATCGCAGTAGGAGTACTCACTCAACACCTCGGTTCTTGGCAAAGACTTGTAGCTTATCTCTCCAAACTACTGGACACTGTAGCCCAGGGATGTCCCTCATGCCTGCAAGCTGTAGCAGCTGCAGCAACGCTAACACTAGAAGCCATAAAATTAACTCTTGGGCAGCTTATAATTATCCGGGTTTCGCATGCAGTAATCACACTCTTAGAAGCCAAAGTACGTACTGGCTTAATAACAGCCACCTGATTAAATATCAAACCTTATTATGTGAAAATCCATCTGTCCAACTGTAACGTGTAAAAATCCTAAATCCTGCCACCTTGCTACCCATGGAGCTGGGAGTTCCAGCCCATAACTGCCTGGAAACATTGCAAGAAGTATATTCCAGCTGACCAGACCTCCAAGACCAGCCACTGGCACATCCTGACATGGAGTTCGTCAGGGATGAGAGTTGCTTTATGCAGGGAAGCAATCGGTGAGCGGGATATGCTGTAGTAACATCAGAAACCACAGTAGAGGCCCAGCACCTCCCAGATAACATATCAGCATAGAAAGCCGAACTCATTGCCCTCACCCAAGCCCTAGAACTTGTGGCTGGGGCCAAAGTTAATATCTCCACAGACTCTAAATATGCCTTCCTTACTCTACACACACATGGAGCCTTATACAAACAAAAAGGACTCATTAACTCAGGACGAAAGAGCGTTAAATATGGCACACAGATTCTGTGCAGTTTGGGAGCCTATCAAAGTGGCTGTAATGCACTGCAAGGGACACCAGACAAGCCATAGCCCCGTCACCTGGGGAAATCAGAAGGCAGACGCTGAAGCAAAGAGAGTGGCATGGGAAGGATCCCTATCTGAAAACCTGGCCACTGCTCTCATTTCTCAACCTCCTAATTATCAGAACCTCCAGTATACACTGCCTGCTCTCCTCCCGCAGCCTCTAAATCACCAAGAGCTGCAATATACTCAAGTCGAGAGAGAGTCGATACTCTCTGAGGGCGGGACACAAGGAGAAAATGGATGGTGGACATTGCCCGATCACAGAATAGTTGTGCCACAAATATTAGCCGCAACTATAGTTCAGGACTACCACAAGAACACATACTTGGGAAAAACCCATTTTAAACAAGTGTTAGAAAGATTCTTCTACATCCCAAGTCTAGCTGCTATCACCCATGCCGTATGCCAGCGGTGCGTGACACAAGCAAAAAATAACCCTCACCAGGGGCCCACGGTAGCCCCAGGAGTCCAAAGAATCAGCAATATGCCTCTTGAAGATCTAGTAGTTGATTTCACTGAAATGCCATGATCTGGAAGCTATAAATATCTCCTAGTCCTCCTCTGTACCTTTTCTGGCTGGATGGAAGCCTTTCTCACTCTAACAGGAAAAACAAAAAACAAAAAACTGAAGTACCCAAAGTTCTCCTCAGGGAAATCATTCTCGATAGGGCTACCCCTCTCAATTGGCTCTGACAATGGACCTGCCTTTGTCTGCAAAATCACCCAAAAGATTGCCAAAGCATTGTGCATCTGATGGAAACTGCACACTGCTTACTGCCCTCAAAGCTCAGGGAAAGTAGAGTGAATGAACCATACAATAAAAACTTTATATTACCAAAATTTGCCAAGAAACTGGGCTAACATGGGTGCAAATACTTCCGAGTGCTCTCCTCCAAGTTTGGGCCAGCCCAAGTCAAAAGCTAAGCCTAACCCCTTATGAAATCCTCTTTGGGAGCCCACCCCCTGCCTTAATCCGAAATATAGAAGGGGATCTCAAAGAAAGAGAAAACTTATCAGTAGCTTAGGAAATGATCAGCTTAGGAAAAACCCTATAAAACCTGTATCACTGGGTTCAAGAAAGGGCCCCATTAGCTTAAGCAGCTCCATACACCCATACGAGCTAGGAGATGCAGTCTGGGTCAAAGACTGGAAATCAGCTCCACTAACCCCTCGATGGCAAGAACCCTATCTTGTCATTTTTTCCACCCCAGTGCAGTTAAAATAGCTGAAATCACCCCATGGATACAGCATAGCTGGGTCAAGTGAGCTGCCCCAGAGTTCTGGACCTGTATTCCAGATACCTACAACTCAACCAAATTCATTCTGCAAAAGAACAAAACACCAAGCCCTGCTCCAGTCACACCCTGGAAGCTGACTGGTCCACGCTTGGCTGAAGGTTGAGGATAGAACACTGAGCTCTGCTCCAATCACACCCCAGAAGCTGACTGGTCTATGCACAGCTGAAAATAGGAATCTGGTTTAATCCTAGTTATAATGCCCCTTCAATTATTTTCCCTACTCCTATCCCTGACCCTCCCCTGGTCCCAGTATCCAAAAGGTACAAACGGGGGTATATATCAATACCACATTAATATATCATAGCCATTGCACCTATAAGGGCCAGATAACCACCTGCCAGTTTCTAGGAATCTCCTGTAGTGTCTGAAATGTATCTGGCCAAATAACCTGCTATGACCCCAAACCTCCAACAGTCTCCCATAAATGGGAAATAAGAGTGCTTAATCAAAATGGGGAGCTACTTAACTCTACCCCAGTCACTAGCCGGAACCAATGAGGGTCCCTCCTATTTGAGGCATGTCAAGTTATAGACTCTGGGATACCATGGAACACCAAAAGTGGAGGGCTCAGCTGGGAGCAAAATATACTCATAAGTATATGTGTGCCCCAGAAATGAAAAGCACAGCCAAAGGGGGCACTTCTGGTAAAAATACATAGGTGCATACTACCACCTCTACTGGCCCTGTGTCATCCGGGGCCCCCTGGAACACAGACACCACTAAACAAACAGCCATCCTCGCCAAAGGTATGGCTCTGGCTAACTGTCCATGCAGTCAGTGTAACCCCTTAAACCTCACCATCCTTAAACCTGAATCCTGGCAGACCCAGGGAGTCCAAATGGGCCTCCACATTGATGGCAGAGGAATAGAACCAGGAGCCTACATCTGGGTTGGGTATCGGGAATACCCACTCACAAGTAAAGCCCACTCTGTGTTCCACTCCTTCTATGAAGATATGGAAAAGTCCTTTTCCATTCCACAAGCAGCAAAAAACCTCTTCATAAACCTAGCTGAAGTAGTAGGGGTAGCCTTAAATGTCTCCCTGTGCTATGTATGTGGAGGTACTAATATGGGAGACCAATGGCCCTGGGAAACTAGAGAATACAATTAGAGCCAACAATATAATGAAACTGGCCTCCCGGCTGTCTCCTGAGATAGTATGTGGCCCTTGCAAACTTCTGTCATAGGAAAATATTGTGCTTCAAGGGCTTGCCTAAACTCCTCTGTATCTGTTGGAAACCTAACACACACAGGGGAAAGTTTCAAAATTATACTACCAATACAATAGAGCCTTGGAGAACATGGAATGAATCTGACCTCGTTCTCATAAATTGTACTTTCCCCAAATTACTCACATTGTGGAACTCTACTGCAAAAGGCCCCTTTACTGCCCCAAACAGTCTGTACTGGATTTGTGGAAAAGTTGCATTCTGAGAACTTCCCTGAAACTGGTGGTACTTGTATGCTCGGTACAATAAAGCCCTCCTTCTTCCTCATTCCCTTAAAAGAAGGGAAAGAGCCAAGCCAGCCAGTATATCAAAACATAAGAGGAGAAAGGACTGTCATTACCTGGGGAGGTGAAGAATGGCCCCCTGAACATATAATCCAGTATTATGGGCTAGCACCTTGTGTAGAGGATGGTATGTGGGGTTATCGAACCCCTATCTATATGCTAAACCGAATCATCCACCTACAAGCCGCAGTAGAAATAATAACTAATAAAACAGTCCATGCTCTAAACTTACTGGCCCAACAGCAAACGAAATTCAGAAATGCTATCTATCAAAACTGTCTCACCCTAGACTATCTCCTGGCAGCTGAAGGGGGAGTTTGTGGAAAATTCAATTTCTCTTAACTATTGCCTTGAACTAGACAACACTGGAAAGATTATTGATGAAATTACAAGCAAAATGGTAAAAATTGCTCATGTTCCAGTGCAGACCTGGAATGGTTGAAATTTAAGTAATCCCTTTGCAAGCTGGCAGTCAATAGTAAACAATTTCAAGGCTCTACTGGGAATAATTGCCTTCCTCATGGGAGGATACACCACACTTCTTTGCCTCCTCCCTTTCATTGTAAACAGAATGTGCACCCTAATAATTGGTATAGTAAAAACACAGACAGCTGGCCATCTCATGGGTCTATATACATACCAGTCAGTCCAGAGAGATTCTGACAATAGTGATGCAGTGATGCTGAAGCTTAATAACCCTAAACAGGCATCAAAGGGGGGAAATGATATAGGCTATGCATAAATTCAAACTTATTTTATATTCAGATATGCCTAGAAAACCAATTGAGAAGTAAAAACTCTATAGGCTTTGGATATTCAGGGAGGATGAAAGCCAAATGTGTCAAGCTTACCTGGAATGTGGAGGGTTCATGCTAAAAGCTTACCTGGAATGTGGGGAATATACATTAACTCAATCTTACCTGGAATGTGGGGGATTATGTGTTAACTCAAGCTTACCTAGAGGAAATAACCTATCTAATACTCAGATAAAACACTTGAAGAAACTAACAAAAAGTCCTTTTGCATACAAGCACCATTTGACTCCCCACTCTTATACCCTTTGTGTAAAAGGGACCCAAAAATTCTATTTGGGTCTCAGTTTTTATCAGGACAAGAGTCTGCTGAGTCTGACTGGTCTAAATAAAACTTCCTTCTCAGAATTCTCACATCCTGGCCTTCAATACCGTGTATACCTGACTTCTCTCTGCTACTACAATAACACTGACAGAATGAAACACTTTCATATATCAAAGAAGCATACCTCAGGTGTGCCTTTTCCCATATATCCTCCCACCTCCAATGCCCTGCACCAATAACCCACCACTGCTGTATTTTCTAAAAAAAATTCCTACCACTGTAGTTTTAACCACAGACCTCCAAGTCCTCAGAGTTTTCCTATTCTTTCTTCCAGTTCCTGTCCCCCCAGTTCCATGGATGGTCTAACCCAATCCCCTTCTACCCTGCTTATACTCACATTTGAGCATCATCAACCCCTCTCATCCCTGTACTTATTAAATACATTTAGTATCTCCTTGCAAAAACAGTTCATGCCATTAAAATAATCAGGAAAAATTTCCTTCATAAATATGAACTTAGCTCATTCCAGTTCAAGTTCGGACAAATTCTAAGATACTGAAGCCTAAATTAGTAGTTTTTCTAGTTGACAGTTAACAGAAAGTTGGGCAATTTCACTGGTGTTAATGTTTTTATATGTTTTTCAAATTAATATAAACAATTAAACATATCCATGAGAAACCAGCAAAGTCCTCTTTCATTTCAGCCTGATTTTTAGTTTAAATTATAGATGTGTGCTTTACAAACTGACAAATGATGGCCAGCATTAAGTTGGTTGGGGACCTTGGTCTAGTTCCCAATGGACAGGTGTTCTCATCACAGAAAATTTCAAACAATTAGCACCAACTCTCACTTTTTTTTTGAGGGGGGGAGGGGGCTAGGGTGGGGTGGGAATGAGATTTCCTAGGAGAAATAACTGATTTATCATTTCCAGAAGTCAATACTCATGTACAGATGTAAGAAAATGAGTTAGTAAGTCAGCATTTGTCTTAGCAGTCAGTATTCACTTCTTTACTACCAATGTCAGTACTGTGTTCCTAAAGACTCAATGAAGGAAATTATTTTGAATTATCTAAATAGGAAAACAGATAAAGGGGAGTACTATAGTCTATGGGAATGAGATTTCCTAGGAGAAATAACTGATTTCTCATTTCCAGAAGTCAATGCTCATGTACAGGTGTAAGAGAATGAGTTAGTAAGTCAGCATTATACACTTTTCTTTCCCAGGCTTGTGGAGAAGTTCTCAAAGGCTCTTGGGTATGTCTGTCACCTCCTTTCCCTTTTTAACCTTAACCTGCATAGTCTATAGTATATAATGACCAAGTATTAGTTTCTAATGGAAGTGTAGTGGGAGAACACTCAAAAAGTTCCATGTTCTCCCCCTTTACCAAAAGAATTAAGTTCAAACATTCAAAGTCTCAAAGATCTGGTCCCAGTCTTTACCTGGCACAATTTCCTTCCACTCACACTATTATAAAATTGTTACTACTTTGCTTACGTTTGCAAATATTTCCTTTTCTGTTTATTTCTGCTATAGAATTTATTAGATTCTGCTCTTTATTGTATTTAGCTGTGACATTTTCTATTCAAATAAACTGTAAATGCCTTGGGAATATAGTGGAGTTTTATTCATCGCTCTATCATTTACTGTTCCTCGGAAATGTCTTAAAGCAATAGGTCTTTTATAATTGCCAGTGACCTAAATATAAATGGCACTTTAAATTAAAACGACTTCTGAACGAAAGAGTCATATAACCTTTGTAAGGCAAAATGGAAGCCCAAGTCATAAAAGCTTTAAAATAAAACTTACAACTTCAAAACAAAGAAGTCTCCACATATGTCCAGTTTGGGGTCATCTACATTGGTCATACAAGAGCCAAATAGCTCAATTAGCATAATCATTTGTAAAGGTATACTCTAGAAGAGATGGCTTAATAACATGATCTGAATGATTATTGTGAGATAAGATATAGACAAAGATGATTCAATGCTTACTACTAAAATTAATTTTATTTCTTATTTTAAATAATAAGAAAAAAGGCCAATGCCCTCCTTTTTTAAAGGCCAAATTTGCCCTTTTTAGTCAGTTTAAAAGCTGAGAGGTCAATTTACCAAAACTGATCATTTTTTTAAAATGTATTTTGAAATGTTAATATGAAGATGTATTGAGAGGAAGAGGGCAGTTAATGGTAATGACTTTTACTGACTTTTATGTCATTTGAGACATACCAGATTTTGAATTCTTTGGTTAAAATGAGGGACTAGCAGGAAGAATTTAAATGTTTAAGAGTATTTCAACGGTGGTTAAAGAGTGGATTTAAATACTTTAAGTGGTTGGCTTCCTTTGTAGCCTTGAAAATAGCAACTATTTCCAAGTGATAAGGGGTCAGTTAAGGCCATAATGCTCAGCAACTCTTCCAAATTTGTTGATTAAAATACAGCAATCACTTTTACAGTTTTGCATTCTGTCCATGGTGGACCTCTGACAAACTCTACCTGCCAGTACCTGTTCTCTCCCAAGCCAAGCCAAGCCAAGCCAAGCCAAAACAAAACAAAACAAAACCAACATAGTGTATAAGAGTTACAAGTCTGCCAAAATCTGATCCCATGTCATCTCCATGTGCCATATTGGCATTGGAACGGTGATATGTCTGAAAGTTAAAACGTTCACATGCCTCTTGAGGTTCTGGGTCTTAGAGGTATGGGAACCAGTAATAGAGAGTAGATTTACTCAAATTTCCACTTGCCTCCTATGAATCAACCTTGCCTGGCCAAAGCCCTTAGAAGCAAAGTTTAATACTGAGGAAAATTGTGTCTTATCCTTTAACTTTGGAAGAAAAACAAAATACAAAACAAGAATATCCCAGAATACAGAACTAAATTTCTTGAATATTTTCAAGTCTCACTATGATAATATCCTCTAACAGTCAATGAATTTCCTCTTCTCCAGAATGAAGAGTTCTGGCTGAAGTAAGTACTGCCTTTATAGGAATAACACTGAATGATAATAGATTAAATCCCCCAATCAAAAAACAAAACAAAAACCAGATTAGTAGAATGGATTTAAAAAACATGATCTAAGTAAACATTGTTTACAAGAGACTTCTTTGGACCCAAAGACACCAATAGGTTGAAAATAAAAGGATAGAAAAAATATATTCCATGCGAATAGTAACTAAAAGAGAGCTGGGGTAGCTATACTAATATTGAACAAATTGATTATAAATCATAAGAGATAAAGAAGGACATAATATATTAATAAAAGGGGCAATTCATCAACAAGAAATAACAATCAAAAATACTAATGCACATAACCACAGTGCCCCAAAATACATGATGCAAATACTGGCAAAATTGAAGGGAGAAATAGATACCTCTACAATAATAGCTGGAGAATTGAGTATACCACTCTCATCAATAGATAGAATATTTAGGCAGAAGATCAATAAGGAAACAGAGAACTTGAAAAAAATGATAAATGAACTAGATCTACCAGACATATACAGAACATTGTACCCCAAACTAGCAGGAAATACATTCTTCTCAAATGGACATGGATCATTCTCCAGGATATACCACATGTTGCATCACAGAACAAGTTTCAAAAATTTGCAAAGATTTAAATTATACAAAGCCATCTTCACTGAACATAATGGAATGAAGTGAAGGGCCAATAAAAAGGGAAAAAGATTCAAATGTACTTGTTGTTAAAGAAGTACAAATGGAATAAGTCATTTTTTATCTATGAAGATTTAAAACCAGACAAAAGGATAGACAAACTGTCAATCTAATACATCTAATACACTGTGGATGAAAATTTAAATGACATAACTTTCTGGAAGGCAATATGTTTAAAAAAAAACCCTGAAACTTTTAGGATCAAGTGATTTAATAAATTTTAAGTATTAAACTTCATAAAATCACAGAAAATTTTTATACAATGACATTAATCACAGTATTATTTACAAAAAGGAAAAAACTAGAAGCAATCTAAATGATCCCCCCTTAAAAAAAAGGTGAAGAGATAATGGTATATCTATAAGATAGACTGCATTGATTCTTATGGATATACCATAACACTCATGCACTATAAGTTTATTTAATGACTCAGATAATGCTCAAATATATGGCAGAAAGGATTATAAAACCAAATATGTGTGTATACACACACACACACAATAACAGAATATGAATATTCCCAATTATATATAAACCTATAGGCATATAATAAAATCTAGGATTATGGTTGCTTTTTATTTTCTTTACATTTTTCTGTTTTATTTAAATAGAAAGTTTTGGTAAACAAAAGAAAAATAATAAATGTTATCTTAAAAATGCTCATGACCAAACCCTGAGTGATCAATGAACAGTAAGTCCACATAGTGTAAAAACAACTTTATCTGGCTTTGAGTAACTTAAAATGCATTTTATTAATAGTACTTGTGGTGTAGATTTACATAGTGATACCTGCTTTTACAACTATGAGCCTAAGGAACAAAAAATCTTGTGCTTTGTAAATCTTAAAAGCAAAATAAAATCAGGTTCAAATTTTTTTTTTAAGATTTATTTTTTATTTTTTTCTCTCCCCTTTCCCCTCCCCGCCCCCCCCCCCCCACGCCAGTGTCTGCTCTCTGTGTCCAATCGCTGTGTGTTCTTCTGTGTCCACTTGCATTTTTTGTCAGTGGCACTGGGAATCTGTGTCTCTTTTTGTTGCGTCATCTTGCTGCATCAGCTCTCTGTGTGTGCAGCACCACTCCTGGGCAGGCTGCACTTTTTCACGTGGGGCAGCTCTCCTTACTGGGCGCACTCCTTGCACTTGGGATTCTCCTGTGCGGGGGATATCTAGCATGGCATGGTACTCCTTGTGCACATCAGCACTGGACATGGGCCAGCTCACCACATGGGTCAGGAGGCCCCAGGTTTGAATCCTGGACCTTCCATGTGGTAGATAATGCTCTCTCATTTGAGCCAAATCTGCTTCCCCAGGTTCAACTTTTTCAGTATAATGTGTATACATGTACAAACAGTTAAGAACTATGTTTTACAGTTAAGCTGTCACTGACTAAAAAATGCATTAGTGAATTTTTTCCTTCAAAGTTGAAGAGTCCACTTCCTATTCAAGAGACCTTAGTTACTAGAACACTCTGACTTTAATTCTGAGAATATAGTATAGGAAAGTCACCACACATTCTCTTGTTTTAGACATCTGGCTTAGGGCTTGTTCAGTGGAACATTACTGCTCATACTGATCAAAAAATAATAATATGCATTTGAAGTTTTCTGGGCTTAGTTCACAATGGTTTTTTGGTATGCAAGTTTAAATGGATTTTTTTTATTATATGAAAACAAAGAATTAGTCCTCAGAGTTCATCTATAGATTATTACATCCATACTGACTGATCAGTCTGAAAAAGATCTTTATTTGAAGCTCAGAAAAATTTAAAGATCTGTTTAATTCAGAAAAGTATTTAGTCTCTAAACTATAAAATCACAGAGTTTTTTGTTTTGTTATTTACTAGATGTGCTATATACATGCCCCTCCAGCTCTTTTTGTGGGTAGATGTTAGGCAAATACTGCCATCTTCCCAGCATCTTCAAAGCAGTCATTACCAATTGATCAAGTTAGGAGAAGTTTTGTCTAATCTCTCATTTTAAACATCAGGGGAGGCAGTCCAAGATTGCAATTCTGACGTAAGAACTAAAATTCCCAAATGTGTTATGCAGTATCCTTGATACTCCTTCAAAATGGTCCTCTTGAAAAAACAACAGGAAGCAGACTTGGCCCAATGGATAGGGTGTCCGCCTATGACATGGGAGGTCCGCAGTTCAAACCCTGGGCCTTGGGAAACGGACTTTGGCCCAGTGGTTAGGGCGATTGTCTACCACATGGGAGGCCCGCGGTTCAAGCCCCGGGCCTCCTTGACCCGTGTGGAGCTGGCCCATGCGCAGTGCTGATGCGCGCAAGGAGTGCCGTGCCACGCAGGGGTGTCCCCCGCGTAGGGGAGCCCCACGCGCAAGGAGTGCACCCATAAGGAGAGCCGCCCAGCACGAAGGAGGGAGCAGCCTACCGAGGAATGGCGCCGCCCACACTTCCCGTGCCGCTGACGACAACAGAAGCAGACAAAGAAACAAGACGCAGCAAAAAGACACAGAAAACAGACAACCGGGGGGAGGGGAGGGGAATTAAATAAATAAAAAAATAAATAAATCTTTAAAAAAACACAAAAAACCCTGGGCCTCCTTGACCCATGTGGAGCTGGAGCTGGCCCACGTGCAGTTGCTGATGCGAGTAAGGAGTGCCCTACCTTGCAGGGGTGTCTCCTGTGTAGGGGAGCCCCATGTGCAAGCGCAAGGAATGTGCCCGTAAGGAGAGCCACTCAGTGTGAAAGAAAGTGCAGCCTGCCCAACAATGGCGCTGTACACACGGAGAGCTGACACAACAAGATGATGTAACAAAAAGAAACACAGATTCCCGGTGCTGATGCTAAGGATAGAAGCAGTCACAGAAAAGAACACAGCAAATGGATACAGAGAGCAGACAACTGAGGGCGGGGAGGAGTGGGAAGGTAGAGAAACATATAAAAATAAATAAATCTTAAAACAACAACAATAAAAATAAAAATAAGTTCTATCTCATGAAACAAATTTTCTTCAGAACATAATTCCAATTTGGGTGCTACAGTTATACTTTACACATAAGGTTTATGCATTAAAAAGCATTTGCTAAGAAAATTCGTGAAAATGACAGTTGTTTTAAGGTATATGGTTACGAAATTGCTTTACTGTCTTTCATATTTTATATTTTGGTTTTCTGTGCAAAAAAAAGGGGAAATTCACTTAACTTTCTATTTAAAAAAGCAATACATTAGTGTTCCTGCTTATATATAGATGTCGGCATGGTGATTCAGAAGATCTGCTCCTCCACTTGTGTTATCTTAAGTAAGTTAACCTTTTAGGCCCACATTCTCCTCATCTATAAATATGAAGGGAAGGAAGAAAATGGTCACTGTAAGATCACCTTCAGCTCTGAAATTCCAAAACTATATGTATGATAAATGTTATATGAAAGAAACATAATGGTTTTCAGTCTCAGCAGTATTGACTGTTTGGGAGAAAAGAAACCATCTTTCCCCTGGCTTCATTTTTCATGTGAATGGACATCAATAATGCCCCCTCACTCATTCACACCAGCCCAGGGAAGAAGGATTTTCTTATCTGTTCTTCCAGAGACTTGGATTGTATAACTGGGCTTTTCTCCTTGGGCAACAGGGTGCCTCCAGAGAATCCATATGGTGATCTGCTGCTCGGTGTTGGAATTTTTAGGGCTTGCCCTTGGGTAAAGAGAATGTGGTTTTCCAGTGCCAGCAAGTAGGTAAATCTGACTAAATTTGGAGTTCAGAGTTTAGGAAGCATTTTGTTTCCACATACCTAAGCCATATCCACATATCTAGATTTTAATGGGAGATACTTTGATCTCTATAGCTCTAACTTTTGTCTTATTTCTCAAGTAGATCAGAATTTGTCAGAGAAGAATGTTGTTCCTTAGCTGCTCAAACTACAAATTTCCAAAAAATATTTGGTTTAGTAAACTCAAGTATTTACAGTTATGAGTATAGTTCATCCTCTTCCATCTGTAGGGTTCCCTGATAACAGTGATTTCTGAGCGCGTAAAATCTTCAGTGAAACTTCCAAAATTCAAAGTTATAAAGGGTGCGTAAAATCTTCAGTGAAACTTCCAAAATTCAAAGTTATAAAGCATGTGATACAGAACAATGCCATGCTCCTAAAAGAAAACGGGACTCTTGGAAGCAAGGGTGCTGCCATCCATTTAAGGCTTTTAAAGTAGAAATCAGGGAAGTGGACTTGGCCCAATGGATAGGGCATCTGCGTACCAAATGGGAGGTCCGCGGTTCAGACTCGGGGCCTCATTGACCCATGTGGAGCTGGCCCATGCGCAGTGTTGATGTGCATAAGGAGTACCCTGCCACACAGGGGTGTCCCCCGTGTAAGGGAGCCCCACGTGCAAGGAGTGCGCCCCATAAGGAGAGCCACCCAGTGCAAAAGAAAGTGCAGCCGGTCCAGGAATGGTGCCGCACACACGGAGAGTTGACACAGCAAGATGATGCAACAAAAAGAGACAGAGATTCCGGGGCCGCTGATAAGGATAAAAGTGGTCACAGAAGAGTGCACAGTAAATGGACACAGAGAGCAGACAACTGGTGGCAGGGAGAGAAAGAAAGAAAGAAATCTTTAAAAAATAAAAATTAAAAAAAATAATAAAGTAGAAATCAAGGATCAGGTCCAGCACATTCCATCTACTAAATAGTTTGAGTTTCTTTCCTCTTCTTCAAGGTGTTAAATGCTCTTCTCATTTATCATCTTGACTACTAAGTCTCTGTTCCCAGCTACTGCTCAGGTACCCTAAAATCATCTCATACTGTCACTAGAGTACTCTTCAAAAATAAGCCACAAATTTCATCAGGACTCTCCTCTGTTTAAAAAGCCAACAACAACAAAATTTTCAATTTTAAAAACCTCTGATAGTTTCCTATAAACCACAGGATAATGTTCAAACAATAAAACAGATCTGCATTTGTATCTTTTCCCTGACTTAATCTTTAGTATCTCCAGCAAACTCAAGATGTCCAGCAAGTTGAAATTCCCAGAATTCCCATTAATGATTCTTCTTACCCATTTTGAAAACTACCTAAACTTTATGAGTCAATGTAGGCATGACTTCATTTTTCAATGTATCTTGAATAATATGGAGTTAGGAATTTCTTCCACTCTAATTCTATAATATACTAAATATTATAACCTTGTAACTTTAGCACTGTTCAAAGAACTAGTCACAGTTGTTGCCTGAAAAAGATATTTCACAAATAGAAACACCTGGGAATTATAAAATGCTACATTTACTGTATCATGATGCATATGATGAGGACTTCTCTGATTACAGAGAAATCCTCTGATTACAAAATAAAACAAATTAATAAAACCTATAAATTTAAGTCCAGCCTTGCTATAAACTTATATGAACTTTTGGTTTTTGCAGTACACATACCAGTTATCATTCTAAAGAACAGTGATCCATAGGAAACACAAATACATCTGACCATCTATCCCAATACTAAAAATATTTTATCATGTTTTACTTTTTCCATCAAAATGTGAGTCCTTCAAGCATTATATCCATAAGGCTAAGCAAAAAGACTGGCCCATATTGAAGATGCAATAATGTATTATGAATAAAGGAAATTTTACTTGAAATATACTTTAAAATAAAATTAGTAGATACTATTATATTGTTCTCATACATGAAAAAAATTCAATGACAACTAATTTGTAGTGTAGTGTAGTGGAAAAAGCATGTCCCTTGGAATTAAAGAGACTTGACTCTGAATTCCAGCTGTGAATTAATAAGTGCCTCTGCGATAATTATTTACACTTCCTGAGCATGTGCTCATTCATAATAAAATGGGGACAATGATACTTCACTTACATTACTGTTTTTGTTAAATAAAATTTGTTTTGTTAAATATTCATGTTTTTATTATAAAAAATAAAATTAGATTAAAATGAGCTACAATTAATATTTTATTTCAAGAATTAATGTATTTATCTTCAAATAAAATATTTCAACTATATCAGATTTCAGAAAGAGAAATCCAAAAAACATTAACATTTTCTCAATGAGATAAAAGTAAACAACAGGGTACCATGCATTCATATCTGACCTACATTTATTTCTATGGTTTAAAGGGTAAGGTAATGTTACTGAAGACAAGTTCACAATCTCAACACAAGTATAATAATTGTGCTTAGGGCCCACTCGGAATATACTGACAATCATTTGAAGTTTTGATTTAATGAATTAGCCTTATACTTTTGGGCTTCTCATATTCTCAACTCACTTTTCTGAAATGAAATAGCATCTTCATTTATTTCACTGATTTTTTGTCTGAAATATTAACTAATTTAGGAGCTATGTTCACTCTTTCCCCTGATGTTTTCACTGGTCTTAGGCTAAAATTCAAACAGGAGTATTAAATATACTTTTTGAGTCTGTAAGTTTTGATGTGTATATTTTGTAAGAGAAGTACGTTAGAAGAACATAAGCAAAAGAATGCTTGGCCTAGTGTGGCAAAACAAGTAGGCTTCAAGAGAAAATCCTAAAACAAAAAATGTTAAAACACTAAACCTTACAACTGCAAGTGCTGCTGAATTCAAAAGTCCCTTTCACAGGAAGAAGACAAGAGGCTCAAAGAAAACATCGTTTGCCAAATTGATTCTAATCTTCCCCAAGATTTTCATTTTTTTGCCAAATGATTCTACATTTTCTAATTGTTCCCTGTAAGATATCTATTATTATGCTATATCCTGGGTCTTTTGTTAATTTATAAATGAAAGATATTCAAAACCTCTGCCAAGATCAGGAATCTTCTCTAAACTCTTAGATTTTAAGCCATGGAAATGGCAGAATCTAGGCAGCAGATTCCTCCCATCTGTGGAATTCTGATGTACTTCCACTTTTATTACTAAAGGGATACCTGAGGTATATGCATGCATGCTACATAAAATTATGAACAACAGTCAGCTTATGCAGTTGCTTCTAAGTAGATGAGTGGGGACTCCAGAAGAATCCATTCACCAACTCAATGAGTAGAACTTCCCTCACTGAAATTTTTACCAAAAGACTGTTTATTCATTTCTAAATAATTTTTCCTTCCCACTGAAGCACCTTTAAAACTCAAATAATCCTAGAAGTACTTTCATCAGATGATAAATATGAAAAGAGATGAAAACACTGAAAGTTTGGGTTATGTAGGGAGTTAAACAATACTCTTCCTTAATTTTATCTACTGCTAGATATTGTTTAAGTAAATCTTTTTATAAATTTTAATTTTTAAATTTTTTTCCTCTCCCCTCCCCCTGCCCTGCTGATTTTTGCTGTCTGTGTTCATACGTTGTGTGCCTTCTGTATCTATTTCTCTTTTTATCTTCTCATCTTTCTCCTCTAGGATTCACTGGGATTCAATTCTGGGGACCTCTGATATGGAGAGAGGCTCCCTGTTAGCTGTGCCATCTCAGCTCCTGGTTTCTGCTGTTTCATCTTGACTCTCACCTCTCTCTCTCTTTTTGTTGTGTCATCATCTTGCTGTGTGACTCACTTGTGTTGGCACTGGCTCACCACGTGGGCACTCTCGCCGCATGAGTGCTTGGCTCGCCACGTAGGCACTGGCTTGCCATGCGGGTACTGGCTCACCATGCAGGCACTGACTCACCATGCAGGCTAGCTTTCTCTTCTTCTTTTTTACCACGAGGCCCCAGGGATCAAACCCAGATCCTTCCATATGGTAGGTGGAAGCCATGTCCCTTGAACTACCATCTGCTTCCCTACAAGAAGATTTTCGTAGTATATCTTTTTCTATCTTTTTACTTTAAACCTATTAATATATTTATATGTAAATGGATTTTTCCTTTGCAGCCAGCACCTCCTTTATATCCTATCTTTTAATTCTAATATTCAAAATATTTACATTTAATGGAAATATTGATATGATTGTGTCTAAATCTACCAATTGCTATTTTTTATTTTTGCATCATTTATCCTTTGTTCCTTTTTTTTAGCCTTGTTTTGAATTTATTGAGTATATTTTTATGATTCTATTTCATCTCCATTTTGCCTATGACACATTTCCTGTGTTATTTTAAGGGTTGCTTTATAGTTTACAACATGCATCATTAATTTATCTTTATCTGCTTACAAATGACATTACAATATACCTATGTAGAGAATGAATACTTTCAAACAGTATACTTCCATTTCACTTTATGACAAATAAAATATTTGAAATTTTAAAGATAGATTTTTTATAAATTACATTGATAAAACATGCTAACTATCCAAGAAAAAAGTAAATCTAGATCCTTACCTTATTTCTTACACTAAGATAAATATTCAAAGGTTTAAAGATTTAAAGGCAAGATAAATATCAACATTATAAAGATTTAAAGGTAAAAACAAAATTACAAAATCACTGAAGGAAGAGATGACTGAATAATATTTGTAAAAGTGATACTGCAAAAGCATGATATAATACGCAGAAGCAGTAACAAAATAAAAACTATATAAATTTAACTACATAAAAATTGGAATAATCTGTATGAGCAAATAAGAAAAGACGTCATAAACAAATGTAATACTCAAAAAATAAACTAAAAAAGTTATTTAGGCACAAATGGGCTATCAAACAGCTTTTATCCTTTAAGACAAAATGCTCTTTCAAAAGGTTATGAAAGGGAAGCAGACTTGGCCCAGTGGTTGGGATGTCTGTCTGCCACATGGGTGGTCCACGGTTCAGACCCCAGGCCTCCTTGACCCATGTGGAGCTGGCCCATGCGCAGTGCTGATGCCCAGGGGAGTGCCGTGCCATGCAGGGGTGTCCTGTAGAAGGGGGGCCCCACGTGCAAGGAGTGTGCCCCATGAGGAGAGCTGCCCAGCGCAGAAGAGGGTGCAGCCTGCCCAGGAGTGGCGCCATGCACATGAAGGGCTGGCACGGCAGGATGGCGCAACAGGAGGAAACACGGATTCCGGTGCTGCTGACAACAGAGGGGTACAAGGAGGAGCATGTAGCGAATGGACATAGAGAACAGACAACTGGGGTGGGGGGGAAGGGGAGAGAAATAAATAAATAAATCTTTAAAAAAAAGGTTATGAAAAATAGTGATAAACCAAAAAAAAAAGAACCAATTACCTGGACATGTAATTCATGGGACAAAAATGACCAAAAAATAAAAATAAAAACATATTCAAGTCTATTTATAACTAAATAAATACAAACTAAAATAAAGATTAGCATTCAATTCTCAGATCAGCAAAAATTTGAAAAATTTATTAAGACCTATAAAAGAGGACAAATGGAGAACAGCAGTCTCATACACAATTTGAAGGACAATTTAGCAATATCCATGGAAATTTAATACCTGCAGTCTTTGTCGTAGGAATTATGCTTTTAGGACTTTAACTTATATGTTCACTTACACAAGTGTGCCAAATCATAATGAGGACAGTCTTTGTGGAATTATTTCAATAAAGTAAAATGGGGAAATTACCAGTAGCCTATAATAAGAGACAGATTAATAAACTATAGTAATGTTACAATGTAATAGCTGTAAACATTATAAAGCATAAAATAAATTTATATATTCTGAAATCAAAAGAGAACTACAGTAACAGCTGGTGTCTCTATATTGCCAGGAACTGTTCTAAGTACTTTATCACATATTAATTTACTAAAACCTTGCAACAACTATATGAGATAGATATTAATATTCTCCACCATTTTAACCAGGGAGAAACTGAGACTTTACGAAGTTAAATAATGGCTTCTGTCATCTTTCCATCCCTCAGTCAGCTGGGGTACGGAGACGCTTCTGGAAGAACCATCATGATGGCTGCCCAAGGAGAACCTCAGGTTCAGTTTAAACTTGTATTGGTTGGTGACAGTTGTACTGGAAAAACTACTTTCATAAAATATCATTTGACTGGTGAATTTGAGAAGAAATATGTAGCTACTTTGGGTGTTGAGGTCCATCCCCTGGTTTTCCATATGAACAGAGGACCCATCAAATTCAACATATGGGAAACAGCTGGTCAGGAAAAGTTTGGTGGATTGAGAGATGGTTCTCATGTCCAAGCCCAATGTGCCATTTTAATGTTTAATTTAACATCAAGAGTTACTTACAAGAATGTGCTTAATTGGCATAGAGATCCGGTACAAGTGTGAAAACATTCCCATCATGTTGTGTGGCAACAAAGTGGATACAAAGGACAGGAAAGTTAAGGGAAAATTCATCGTCTTCCACCAAAAGGAGATTTTCAGTACTAAGGCATTTCTGCCAAAAGTAACTACAACTTTGAAAAGCCCTTCCTTTGACTTGCTAGAAAGCTTACTGGAGACCCTAACTTGGAGTTGGTTGCCATGCCTGTTCTTGCCCTACCAGAGGCTGTCATGGATCCAGCTTTGGTTGCACAGTTTGAACATGATTTAGAGGTTGCTCAAACAACTGCTCTGCTTGATAAGGATGATGACCTGTGAGAAAAAGAAGCTCGAGTCCAGCGTCAGAGGTCTAGTTTTATAGGCAACTGTCTTGTGATGTCAATGGTGCAGTGTGTTTGCCACTTATAGAGCTAAGCAGAACATGTGTTTAATCTTTGTAATGCTGAAGGAGATGAAAGGGCTTTGAAGTGAATGTGGCGGTTAAAAAAAACCTTAATTTTTTGGACCTGTATGTTTAGTTGTTTTAGAACACAGTTGTTTCCTTTTAGAGTTTCAAATATAAGACTGCTACAGTCACATCACAATAAAATAAATAAATAAATAAAAAGAAGTAACTTGCCCAAGGTGTCACAGATAGTAAATCCTGGAAATGGGGTTCAATCCCATGCAGTACTGCTTTAGATAACATGCTATTAATCATGATGATGATTCCTGCTATATATCTTTAGGGAGAAATTTCAAGTTGTATAATTATGTGTGAGGGTGTTAACATGTTTGTATAATAATTTACTTTGGAAAAAAGTATATGCATATATATGTATCTATATATGAATATTAAATTTCTGGAAGGATACAAAATAAATTTACCAGTAGTTCTTCTGGGAAAGGAGATGTCACCAAGGACACTTTTATTTCTTCATTTATATGTTTCTATATTTTATGGAAGTTTGAGAAACATGTCTTTTAAAAAAAATCAACATTTTATCTACCTAATAATATAGATCTGTTCAATCAGACAATTTTAACACCTATATTTCATAATTTGGAGAAAAGTAAAAAAATTAACTAAAAATCTTAATAAATTATACAATTAATTTTTTTATCAGAAAAGAGGAAAGAATAACTATAAATGAAACAGTAAATATACCAAGTACAGAGACAGATGCTTTCACTTCATCTCATTTGATTTTATTTACTCTGGGATTCCTTAGGATGCTGAGAAATAAAGCATCACTGAATTTGTGTTTATTTATAGAAGAATGCATGTGTACTTCCCCTGGATTCTACTGATAAGTATCATCTTTTAAGAAAAATATAATTTAAAAAAATCTCAGCAATTTGGAATTCTTTTATCTTAAAAAGAAAGTCTTTTGGAGTGAATCCAGGCTCAAAAAAGGAATAAGAAAGAGAAAGGGGGGGGGGGGGGGGGAGAAAGAGAAGAAAAAGTAACCAAGAAACATATCAAGGTGATAACAGTTGAGAACTAGTAAAGATTATGGCCTGCTTCTATGTCCTTCTATAAAGATGGGCATTCTGAGGGTTGGTTATGATGTCTATCAAACTGTTGCTGAGAGATATCAATGGAATAAAGGGAGACTAAAGAAAAAATGGAGCAAAAAGGAATCCGTTCTAATTAATGACATAATTTGATACATGTAAAATGTAAAAAACACACCAAAAGATGATGGAGCCAATTAGGCTAATTAGTATTTTGAAAAAGTAATTCAATGTGACAACATTTATGTGGGCCTCTGGACATAACCTCATTTTACCTAAGACATAAAATTACAAAAATAACTAAGTGAAGCATGAGGAAGAGGCATCAGAAGAATTGTCATGTTTTCAAAATAAATTGTATTCCTTTTTTTTTTGAATAGTGAATAATTGTGATCCAATGTCTTTTGTGTGATATCCATCAATTTCTACCCTGAGAATGATGTGGAAATCCTGATGACCCTGTCCTCAGATTGTACTACATTGTCAGATTAAGGGCCTAGTCTTGAAGACTTTCAAGTCTCCCTAACACTTCTGACACCAACTGCAAATTTGGGGGTTTACAATACCAACCTCATGTTCAATAATTTGCTAGAAAGACTCATAGAAGTCGCTGAAAACTATTATACTTATGGTCACATTTATTACAAGAAAAGGATACAAATTAAAAATAACCAAGGAAAAGATACAAAGTAGAATTCCAAAACAAAGTTTCCATTGTTCTCAGGGACAAGTTACCCTCCCAGCATGAACTTGTGACAATATGCATGGAGTACTAACAAAAAGGGAAGATTTGCCTACCACTGGTATCAAGAGTTTTTACTGAGGTTTCAATAGATAGGCAAGATTGATTGACCTCAATCTCCAGTCTTACCACCACCCCAAGGTAGGGCTGACATATGGCCTAAAGAGTCCACCATGAGTCATTTAGTTAGCATAAACTATCAGGAATAGTTGAAGAGGCCCTATCACTCATGAAATTTCAAGTGTTTAGAGGTTACCTCCCAAGAACTAAAGACAGGCTGAATACTTTTTAAGCAAGGGAAAATTCCCTACTACACAGCCTGAGTTTATGTCTTTGTTACCTAAAATAAATTTAAATATTTTCACTTCATCTTGCCTGGCATAGATAGAAAGATGATATAGATTTAGGTAAGATAAAATTAGATTTTCAGATACAGATCTAGATGTATACATATATATGCACATATACATGCACTTATACATATTCACAAAACACTCCTCCATCATTACCATTATGGGATTATGGCAGGCATATAATTAGGATGGTGGTGTTAAATGAGGATGAAATAAACACAATAGAGTCTAAAACATGCATCTTTACAACTCATCCAAACAATGAAACTTTTTTTTATCAGAAAAGAGGAAACACTGATTATAAAAGAATCAGCAAATATACCAAGTACAGAGATAGATGCTTTCACTTCATATCATTTGATTTTATTCACTCTGGGATTCCTTAGAAATAAATCATGACTGAATGTGTGGTGGAGTTACATGGAGATGAAATAAACACAATAGAGTCTAAAACATGCATCCTTACTACTCATCCAGGCATCGACTCATCCAAACATCAAAACCAGTTTACGTAACATAAGGGACTATTACTGTTATTCTTTTGTGTTATACACCTCCCAAAAGAAGTACACTAATTTTTTTTATTACTAAATTTTAATTTTGATATATTTCAAACTTTTATTATCAGGCTATACTTAATTACTTTGTACAGAGAATGGATTCTTAAGTGGGAAGGGACTATTTGGGAATATGCCTTCGTATTTTTGGAAAAAGACCATTTCAGAATCTTACATAGAGATGGCAATGAGACGTTCCCTCTTTGCTACATCTACTGTGAGAATGAAGACCATTCTCAGTAATGGAAATGTCAAGATCATGCTAAAGGGCATATTGAGAAGGGCCCCAGAGGAACCCTACTGAGACTTCGATCACATCAATGTAGAACTCAGTCTACGTGGGAAGAAAAAGAAGAGGCTTTGGACTGACAAATGGTGGGGAAATACAGTCATGTACTTTCTGCACAGTCATGTACAGAACATAATCAAGGGTGTTACAGAGGGCTTCCATTACAAGATGAGGTCTGTGTTTGCTTACTTCCTCATCAACATTGTAATTTAGGAGAGTGGGTCTTGGTTTGAAATTTGAAATTTCTAGGATGAAAAATATATTCACAGGGTTTAGATTAGCACAGGTGTTGCTTCTTCATTGTATCAAGCCCAGAAAGATAAGTTAATTCTTAAAGGAAGTGATATTGAACTTGTACCAAATTCAGTTGCTTTGATTCAACAAACCACAACAGTTAAAAACAAGGATATAAGAAAAATATGGGATAGTATCTATGTCTCTGAAAAAGGAACAGTTCATCAGGCTGATGATTATGATCTAAGAGTTATACAGCAGTGGAAACAAGATGCCAGAGCCATTTGTGATATTTTAAAGATACAAAAATTCAAGTTTAAAAAAAAAGATGGCAATGATTTTACATCAATGGTTATTGCCAAAGTCAGGGAAGGATTTAAGAATATTTTTAGTCTCTAGTACATTCACTCTCAAAGTAACTTCTTCAATACATCCTACTAAATATAGTGTTGTTGAGATTCTGACACTGAACAAAGAAGAAATTTTATGATAATGTGAAACATTGGACTGCACCTAAATGATTCACCTTGTATTATTTTTGAATGAAATTTTAAATGTTACTTGTGGACCAGATCTGTTCAAAGTTAAACAGAAAAAGTTTGTATTACTTTTAAAGAATTCTATCATCTTTCCATTGGAAAGTATATTCATATTTTGAAATAGGCCTGCCCAAAATATTTAAACACATATTCTGGAAAGGTTTGAAGATAGACATATGTCCCCCAATTCCATCCCATCACACAATCAATCCACCAACTTATTAGAACTTACAGTGGTCCATTATGTTGTGACTATATGACAGAAATTGAAGGTATTACATATTAGCAAATAATGGAAAGAGAACAACAGCTGGAGAAGGGATCAACTAGTTTTATACAAACAGGTGTTTTATTGCAGCTCTAAAAAATAAAGTCAAATTTACCAAAAAATAAACACTAGGCCTACAGCAATAATTTTTTTTTCAAGAAAGCAAGTTCCGCAACAACTACACCAGAATCAAACCCTGAATTTATTCTCATGCTATATTTCTTGTATGGCTGTATCTTTATACAGAACTAAAATTAAAACCTTAATTCCAAATATAAACCTTGAATCAGCAAAAATAATTAACTGTATATTTACTTTTAAATAAGACAAAAGTTGTATATATTATATAAATTTTCAAAAGATTATTAAAAGTTTCTCCTTAAAAAGGCCTGTTTAAAAAAAGGGTTAATTAATACATTATGGGTTTAAAAATTTTTAAATCAGTTTTATTGATACATATTAATTAAGCATAAATCCATCCAAAATGTATAACCATTGGTCTTCAGGATAATCACATAGTGGTACATTCATCACTTCGATCATTTTAGAGAATTTATTATTCCAAAAATAATAATAAAACCTCATCACCACTCAATCTTGCTATACTTCCCCTTCTGTACAAAACTGCTATTCTGTTTCCTTCTCTCTACTTTACTTGTATTTGTATTCTCTAAAACTGGTCATATATAGGCAACATCACCCATACTCATATTTTACATGACATTTCACTATATTATAAAGTCCCATGTTACATTTTTAGATTTTCTTCCAGTAATATATATGATCTTAGACTTACCCTTTCAACCACTTTCATACCCATGTATTAGGTCTGTTAGTTATAAAGACTTATGATGTGCATTTACCATTTCTATTCATTTCCAAAGATTTATAAACAACTTTTTTTTTTTTTTTTTAACCAATTCTGCACAGATTAACCCTCAGCTTTCCATTCTTTACCCTCATTCAATTTTCTGGTGATATATATTATAATTATTAACTCGATGAGTTTACACAATATATTTAGTTCCTAATAATACAATCACACATTATTTGTTCTTTTGTGTCTAGCTTGCTACAGTCAATGTAATGTCCACTAGGTTCATTCATGTTATCACACACTTCACAATTTCCTTTCTTCTTAAGGTTGTACAATATTCCATTGTGTGTATACATGTATACACCACAATTTGTTTCTCCATTCATCAGTTGATGGAAACCTGGGTTGTTTCAAACTTTTGGCAATCATGAAAGATGCCACTATGAACATAGGTGTGCAGATGTCTGCTTGTGTCTCTACTCTCAATTCTTCTGAGTATATACCTAGTAATAGTATTGCTGGGTCACATTGGAAGTCTTTATTTAACTTCCTTAGAAAATGCCAAACAGTCCTCCACAGTAGCTGGACCATTCTATATTCTCACCAACAGTGAATAAACATTCCTATCTCTCCACATTCTCTCTAACACTTAGAGATTTCTGACTTTTTAATAGTGGCACCGTTATAATAGACATGAAAAGATATCTCATTGTAGTTTTGATTTGCATTTCCCTAATAAGTGATGTTGAACATTTTTTGTGTGTGTTTCTTTGCCATTTGTATTTCTTCTTTGGACAAACGTCTTTTCAAATTTTTTAATTTGGCAGTTTGTCTTTATATTGTTGAGATGTATGATCTCTTTATATATCATGCATATTAACCCCTTACAGGATATGTGGTTGCCAAATATTTTCTCCCACTGAGTTGACTGCCTTTTCACCCTTTTGACAAAGTCCTTTGAGATGCAAAAGTGTTTAATTTTGAGGCGGTCCCATTTATCTATTTTTCTTTTGCTGCTCATGCTTTGGATGTAAGGTTTAAAAAACTGTTGCCTACCACAAAATCTTGAAGATGTTATCCTACATTTTCTTCCAGGACTTTTATGGTTGTCATTTTTACATTTAGGTACTTGATCAATTTTGAGTTATTGTATAAGGTATGATATAGGGGTGCTTCTCTTGGTTTCTATTACCAATGTTTTGTAGTTTCTGAATACAAGTCCTTTATGTCCTTGGTTAAGTTTATTCAAAATATTTGATTATTTTAATTGATTCTATAAATGGATGTTTTTCTGTTATCCTTCTTAGGTTGCATATTAATAGTCTAGAAAAGCTACTGATTTTTCCATATTAATCTTGTATCCTGCAATTTTGCTATACTTGTCTATTAATTCTAGTAGATTTGTTGTAAATATTCAGGATTTTATGGATATTAGAATCATATCATCAGTAAACAGTGAAAGTTTTACTTCTACCTTTCCTATTTGGTTGTCTTTTATTTATCTATGCTAATCGCTCTAGATAGCAATCTAAATACAATATTAAATAATAGTGGTAAGAGTGGGCATCCTTGTCTTGTTCCTGTTCACAGAGGGAAAGTTTTCAGTCGTTCACCATTTATTATAAGGCTAGCTTAGGTTATTCATATATGCATTTTACCATATTGAGAAAGCTTTCTTCTATTCTTACATTTTGGAGTGTTTTTATCAGAAAAGGGTGCTGTATTTTGTAAAATATCTATTCTGCATCAATCAAAAGAATCGTGTGGTTTTTATTCTTCAATTTATCAATGTGGTTTATTACACAAACTGATTTTCTTGTGTTGAACCACCTATTAATACCTGGGATAAAACCCACTTGATTGTGGTGTATAATTCTTTTAATGTGCTTTTAGATTTGGTTTGCAAGTATTTTGTTGAGGATTTCTATATCAATATTCATTAAGGTATGCAATATATATATATATATATTTTGTAGTATCTTTATCTGGTTTGGGTATTAGGGTGATGTTGGCTTCATAGAATGCGTTTGGTTGTGGGAGGAGGGGCACCCGGCTTGCCTCAGTGGCAAACAGTGCGGCAAGAGGTGACACCGCCTCTGCCCACTGGGCCTAGACAAGGTGACCACGCCTGACTAGGCCTTTGCTGCTAACGGCTAGCCGGCACCGCCCTCCCCCTTCCTATCTCCCACCTAGCCCAGCCCTCACTTCCCCTCCCCCCTCCCTTAAACCTAATCTCTTAGTACGCTGTTTGCCCAGCAACAGCTTACAACCACCTATCGGCTTAGTAACAGTGTCAGCCTATCAAGAGTTAGCACATACTCTACTGGCCAATCACTAGCCCAATGCCAGAACATTGCCTTATATGGAAACAGCATTTGCCCTAGCCAATCAGAACCCGCCACACCACTCCCCAATCCTATAAATCTGCATCCCCTTCCGCAATAAACCAGACTTGTGCCATCAGCCTGTCTCCGCGACTCCTTCCTGGGTCGTGCGCCCTCCACGCCTTCGGAGCCCCCAAGGGAAGCCTCAGCGGCCATACGAGGCTTTCTTCCCCACGCCAGGGACCCCTCTCGTCCCACAACGGGACCCCACTCGTCCCACAACAGGGACCCCGCTCATCCCATAACAGGGACCCCGTTTCGTCCCTCATTTGGTAGCATTCTTTACTTTTCAGTTTTTTGGAAGAGCTTGAGCAAGATTGGTATTAGATCATCTTTGAATTATTGTTAGAATTCTCCTGAGAAGGCATTTGGTTCTGGGATATTCATCTTTGGTAGGTTTTAGATGTCTATTTTGATCTCTTCACATGTGATTGGTTTGTTGATGTCTTCTATTTGTTCTATGTTCAGTAGAGGTGGTTCATGTGTTTCTAGAAATTTGTGCATTTGTCTACACTGTCGAGTGTTTTGGCATATACGTGGAAGACTAACCTCTTGTGATCCTTCTTATTTCTAAAGAGTCAGTGGTAATGGCACCCCTATCATTCCTGATATGATTTTTTTGTGTCTTCTCTCTTTTTTTGTCAGTGTAGCTAAGGGTTTGTCAATTTTTTGACATTCTCAAAGAAGAAAGATTGATTTTCTCTATAGAGTTTTTATTTTCAATTTATTTTATTTCTGCTCTGATCTTTACTATTTTGGCTCATCTTGGTTTGGGATTAGTTTGCTAGTTCTTTTTCTAGTTCCTCCAGGTGTGCAATTAGATCTTCAATTTTTTTTCCATTTGCCTTTTTTAAAAATTAATTTATTTTTAATGTTACAATAAAAAAATATGAGGTCCCCATAAGGCCCCCCACCCCCCTCACCCCACTCCTCCCATAACCACAACTTACTCCATCATCATGGAACATTCATTGTACTTGGTGAATACATCTCTGAGCACTGCTGCACCACATGGTCAATGGTCCACATTACAATTTACACTCTCCCCCAGTCCACCCAGTGGGCCATGGGAGGACACACAGTGTCCAGTAACTGTCCCTGCAGTACCACCCAGGATACCTCCAAGTCCTGAAAATGCCCCCACATCACATCTCTTCTTCCCATTCCCACCCTCAGCAGCTACCATGGCCACTTTCTCCATCTCAGTGCTACATTTACTTCCATTACTAATCACATTAGTTCCAGAATAGAGTATCAGTAAGTCCATCCCAATCTATATGCTATTCCTCCACTCTGTGGACCCTGGGATGGTTATGTCCACTCCACCTCTGTATCGAGAAGCGGCTTTAATTCCACTTGGATGATGGATGCAATTCTCCTGTTTGCAGTTGTAGGCACTCTTGGCTCCCTGGTGTGGTGGTTGACCTTCTTCACCTCCCTTTTACCTGGCTAGGGTAAGTCCAATAAACCAGAGGGTAGGAGTTGCAAGCTGTTGAGGCTCAGGGCCTGACTATCACATGGACAGTCCAGAGATTCAGGTCCCCTGAGTATACACTAAATCTCAGTACCAACCACAGCTCTGGTAAAAGTGACCAGAGAGGCTTGTGAACAAAGATCACACCTCAGTCCAACTCCATCACACTAAGGACTACAAACTCCAAAGTAGGGCCAACTGACATGGCACTGAAGTCCATCTACCATGACCATAGAACCTGTGGGTCTCTGTAGCCCTCAGAACCAATACTTGGGGTTGTATCTACTTTAGCTGTCTCTGGGACCCTGCTGAGGTGTGTGTAAGGGCGACCCCTCTGATGACCTCCCGGCTCTTATTTGGAGACTCATAGCCATACAAACTCATTTGTCCTTTCCATTGCCCCCTTTTATCTTTCTTCTTTAATGTAAGCATTGAGGGGTATAAATTTCCATCTCAGCAGTGCTGTTGCATAGGTTTTGATATTTGGTGCTCTCATTTTCATTCATGCCATGATATTTGCTGAATTGTCCTGTAATTTCTTCTGTGACTCACTCATTATTTAAGAGTGTGCTGTTTAATCTCCATATATTTATGAATTTTCCCTTTTTCTATCTATTATTGATTCCCAGCTTCATTCTGTTATGATCAGAGAAATTGCTTTGTATTTCAATCTTACCATATGATCTATCCTTAAGAATCTGTGACTGCTTGATAAGAAGGTATATCCTACTGTTTGGGGATACAATGTTTTATAAACATCTGTTAGCGCTAGTTCATTTACCACATTATTCAAGCTCTGTTTATTTATCCTATGTCCAGATATTTTATCTGGATATTTATTTTATACTAAAAGTGTTGTACTGAATTCACCAACTATTATTGGGAAATGTCTCCCTTCAGTTTTGCCAGTGTGTGTCTCATGTATCTTGGGGCACTCTGGATAGGTGCATAAATATTTAGTATAGTTATTTCTTCATGGTGAATTGCCCTTTTATTAATATATTATGATCTTCTTCATCCCTTATAACAGTATTGCAATTAAAATCTGTTTTGTCTGAGATTAGTAATGCTACTCCAGCTCTTTTTAAAAAGATTTGTTTGCTTGTTTTTATTTATTTTTATTTTTCCCTCTTTCTCTCCCCCCCCACCCCACCCCTGGCCCTGCTGTGCTTGCTGTCTGTGTTCATTTGCTGTATGAACTTCTGTATCTATTCTCATTTTTTCTCCTCTAGGATTCACCGGGATTTGATCCTGGGGACCTCTGATGTGGAAAGAGGTTCCCTGCCAGCTGTGCCACCTTTGTTCCTGGTTTCTGTTGAGCTCCATCTTGACTCTCTCCTTTGTCTCTCTTTTTCTGTTGCATCATCATCTTGCTGTGTAACTCACTTGTGCGGGCAATGGCTTACTGCATGGGCACTTGACTCACTGCGCGGGCACTTGGCTCATCACACGGGCACTCAGCTCACCACGCAGACACTGGCTTGCTGTGAGGGCACTGACTCACCACACAGGCAGTAACACGAGCACTTGGCTCACTGCACAGGCACTCAGCTTGCCATGCAGGCACTCACACAGGCACTCAGTTCACCGTGTGGGCACTGGCTTGCCGCACAGGCATATTTTCTCTTCTTTTTCACCAGGCGGTCCCAGGGATGGAACCCAGGTTCTCCCCTATGGTAGGTGGAAGCCCTATCACTTGAGTCACTCCCACTTCCCTCTCCAGCTCTTTTTAGGTTACTATTTGCATGGAACATTTTTCCAATCTTTCACTTTTAACCTGGTTCTGTATTTGCATCTGAAGTGAGTTTCTTGTGGACAGCAAATACATGCGCATATATTTTTTATCCATTCTGTTAGTCTTTGTCTTTTTTTTTTTTTTAAGGAGGTACTGGGCATTCAACCTGGGACCTCATATATGTGAAGCACATATTCAATCACTGAGCTACACCTGCTCCACAGTCTGTCTTTGATTGGGGAGTTCAAGCTATTAACATTCAATGTTATTACTTTAAAGGCATTACTTCATCCATTTTGTCCTTTAACTTTCTGTTGTCATATCTTACTACTGTCTATCTTTTTACCCTTTCACTTACCCTTCTTAATAACCTTTATTTCTATACTCTTCTCCAGGTCACTCACCCTTGTTTTATCTTTTTAGGCCTAGCACTGCCATTAGTTTCTCTTCTAATTCTGGTCTTTTGGTAACATATTTTCTCAGTTTTTGTCTTTCTGTCAAGAGTTTGAACTCACCCTTATTTTTGAGGGACATGTCTGCTGGATACAGAATTCTTGTCTGGCAGTTTTTCTCTTTCACTACCTTAAATGCATCACACCACTTTCTTTCTGGTGAGAGGTTATTACTTAACCTTACTGAGGTTCCCTTGAATGTGCTTCTTTGCTTTCCTCTTGCTGCTTTCAGAATCCTCTCTTTATCTCTAATATTTGTCATTTTGAATCGTAGGTGTCTTGAGGTAGGTCTATTCGGACTTATTCTGTTTTGGGTGCATTATTCTTCTTGAGTATTGATATTTCTGTCTCTCATAAGGGTTGGGAAGTTTTGGGTCATTATTTCCTCAACTTTTCTTTCTGCCTCTTTTCCATTCTCTTCCCCTTCTGGGACACCAATAATGCATATTTTTTATTGTTGTTGCTGTGTGTTTTCATTTAGTTCCCTGAAACTTTGTTCCATTTTTTTCCATTCTCTTCCCTTTCTGTTCTCCTTGAGTTTCCAGTGTGTATGACCTGTCTTTGAAGTCACTAATTCTGTCTTCAAGCAATTCAAATCTGCTTTTGTGTATCTCTAATGTATTTTTAATGTCATCCATTGTGTCTTTCATTTCCACAAGCTTTGTTACTTTTCTTTGCAACCTTTCAAATTGGACTTTATGCTCATCCAGTGTTTTCATATTCTTTAGTCATATTTTCTTTCAATTATTTGACTTGATTCAGGAGAGTTGTGTGATTATCATTGATTAATTGGTTTAAATCCTGTATCTCTTCAGGATATTTGGTTTGTTCCTTTAGCTGGGCCATCCCTTCCTGTGTCCTAGTATGGGTTATAATTTTTGACTCATGTCTAGGCATCTGAATATGTTGGGGAATTTACTAAGATTGTCTATTTCTCTCTTGATTATTGTGTTTTTTCCACAGCTCTTCATTTATATTTGGATCAACTTATTCTAAGTCTTTAAAATTGCCCAACTTAAGTTCACAATCAGGCTAGTGACTCACTAATGGGGCACAGATTTTCTCCCACAAATTCCTGTTAAGAGGGACCTAAAAATAGTTTTTCTCCATGCAATTTCCAGATGGGCCAGTAGATGGCACTCATCAGTGCACCCTTCCACAGAGGTGTTTCACTCAATCTTTGCTTTTCCTTTGTTTTGGTCTGGCCAGAGAGAAGATTCAAAGCAGGCTCTACTGGTCAAATTCACTGAAGAGAAGCCCCCTGACTGCCACTTCTTTTCCCTTGTAACTGCTCAAAGGGAGGAAAGTGTCTGTTCCCCTTCATTCAGTTGCACTGAGCCAGGGGTTTTAACCCAAATTAATATCTTGGGGGTCAGGGATGGGAGCCTTTCCTAGCCACCCCAGGCTGGTAACTTACCTTTTGTTTTGGGTTCTTCTTTTTTATGTCCCTCACCCTCGTGAGAGTTGTGTAACACTGTCGTGGTCTCCAGATCCCCAAAGCAGGTCTCTGGGACAGCTTTTGGCCCTTTCTCCATTGTTTTTGTGAGAGAGTTGAGCCCTGCTTGCCTGTCCTCATGACACCATTCCAGAAGTCCACATTATGGTTTTAATATGAGCATATGCATTTCTGTTATAATAAAACAAGTTGATGAAATTAACAATTCACTTAAATGTGATATTATGGTTCATTCATATAATGTGACACTATGCAACCATTAAATTTATACTGCTGAATAATACTTAATGCAATGGACTGCTACTCAAAATACATACATACAAGGTGATCTTTTACAAAGTAAAACTATATGTTTTCATAATAAAATACCCTAGAAATCTAGTATTAAATTTCAACAGTAGTTAACACTGGGTAAGAGTCACAAATGTTTTTATTTTCTATTTGCTTATATTATTTCTATATTTAAAATAAGAAAAATATTCTTATTTTTATTATAATAAAATATTTTCTTTTGGTTTTAAAGTTTCTGGGTTCTCAGCTATTAAAAATACTAGCAATCCAAAATAATGGTTATAGATAGTGAGCATTTTTGTGCACTCTATTTAGGGCTCTTTTAAAATGAATAAAAGTAGATGACAAGTTGAGCCACATTTTCCACAACTCCTATTTTGCTACACTTCTATCATACTCAAAGGAATACCAAGTAAAAACATTCAACTTGGTTTACAGAATGAAAATTATCCATCATGGTCCTGATCTAATAAATTGATAAATACATGAACTCTCACAAAATAATCTTATATTATGTACTAAAACAATAACATTTTATACATATCTACCAGAAATTAAAATAATTGGGATTTCAATTTAGCATTAGTAAAAAGTGGTGCTTTATCTGCCCTATGAACTAGGAAAAAGTCATCACTTTTCAAAAGTCCCTGAATTTGTTTTTATTGCATGAGTTTCAATAAATATGTACTCTATGTTTATTCAAACATGTATTTCAGCATCTCTTTCTTAAGCTGTACCTCCAATCAACAATATAGTTTTTAAACATAATTAAACGAAGCATTGCTTTTACTTGACATAAAAAGCTGAGCAACTACGTTACTCCACAATATACAAAAAACAAAAAACAGGCCTGCCAAGATGTGAGGTTGACATCTATGGTTTTTACATACAGCGGAATGATTTCCGGTTAAAATCGGATGTGACTGGAATGTACAGGAAGGTTAACAAAGAGACCCAAGTAAACCAATAGCCTAGAAAAGTTGGCCTGGAAAAAATTCCCATTGTAATAACACAATATTTGCAAATATCAATATTTGAAAGTAACAAATAAAAATTATCATGTATAAAGAAGGAGCTTGAGGACAACAGAAATTTGAGCAAGACATCATTTCTGTGTATGTGCTAACATCAACAACAATTAGAATTTTCTGACCTGCCTGTATTACGCTGAAGTACTCTAATATCATTAAGAAGTAATAGTTAATTTTACTCCCATATATCTCAGCTGTCTCTAAACTACATGTTTACTCTGTCTCTGACCAGAGGATTCCCAGGAATAAAAGGTCTTCCAAACAAAAGGAGTTTTCAAGTCATGGCAGGCAGCAAACAAGAGAAAGTAAAAGAGCATATTACTGGAGAACCTTGGCTGCTACTAATCTAACAATATATGTCAATATTTTAAAAATGCAGACTGTCAAGCAGCTTCAGTGGAAGTAATTATAAAACAGGAAAAAGGCTGGACATATTAATTTTTTTTATCACTCCCCCCCTTGCGGCTTGCTTGCTATCTGTTCTCTGCATCCATTGCTTCTGTGTGTCTGTATGTATTTTTATGTATTCCTTGCCCCCATGCAGCTTGCTTGTTGTCTGCTCTCTGTGTCCATTTGCTGTGTACTTTTCTGTGTTTTTACTTTTCTCCCTAATTTTTTTTGTTGCATCACCTTGCTGAGTTAGCGCTCCATGGTGCTTGTAGGCCAGCAGCATTCTGTGGCGCTTGCAGGTTGGCAGCTCTCTGCAGCATGCAGGCGAGCCTGCCTTCACAAGGAGACCCCGGGATGCGAACCCAGGGTCTCCCATATGGTAGACGGGAGCCCAACTGATTGAGCCATAGCCGCTTCCCTGGGCATATTAATTTTTTTAAACACAACCTGAATAAAATTGGTGCACTGGATGGACAGTTTCCATACTGCTCTGAATTTTCCTTTCCTTGATCTTTCCCCAAAATGCTTTAAAAATTCCAGCCTTAAAAAAAAAAAAAAAAAAAAAAACTTATGCTAGATGGATCTCCTTCCTTCCCTGTCTTTCACCTTAAAGTTTCCTCCTCTTCTGAATATACTCTCTTTATCCAAAATGTATCTCTACTTCATTTTCTAACTTAATATTTTCCCAAGAGAATATATGTACAAAAATTTAAAGTCAAATACTACTATTAAGTTTGGCTTAAAACAAAAAGTAATCTTCTTCCCACCCTTCCACACTCCAGATTCCTGCCCCTCCCACCTCCTTTCAGGTAGTCATACACACATTGACACTATTCCACATTGGGTAAAATCAATATTCAGTCTTATTATAATATAAATATACACTTGAGCCACTTCATGTACATAATTACTTTTCCTTTGTTGAACACTTTTTTCTTTAACTTTAGAGATACCAAATGCCTTTTGAGGAGGCAGGGGTAATTTTTGTGTATCTTCACTATTCAGCACCAGACATTACTAAAAAAGTAAATTAATTAAAATTTCCCTTACTCCAGGGCAACAGCTCAGACTAATACGTGAGTTTCATGTTTGTTTCACTTAGACACTTTTCTGAAGTCTCCTACCCTACTGTTTAAACTGGACTAGATGTTCTCTAGGCATTTTTGAAGAGCCATTGTTTGAACTTCCTTGATTCAATATATTCCTTCTTTATTAATTCACTTAGTTTCATAGTGCACATCTCTAGTGGATTTCTAAAACTGAAGAGAAGGACGTTATTTTTAAGACACTGTATGTACAAAAACATATTTATTCTACTTACACACGATTGATAATTTTAGTACAGAATTCTGGGCTGTAAATCATTTTCCCTCAGAATTTTAAAGACACTGCTTTCTTTGTTATAACAAAGAAATACAGTGCCATTCAGATTTCCAAAACATTGATTTTTTTTTTCTGAAAGTTTTCAAGTTCTTGTCTTTATCTCTGATGCTTTGGGATTTCCCAACGATGTGTCTTGGTAAAAGTTGTTTTTTTTCTTCCTTTCTTATTTTGCTGCATATTTAATAAATCTTACCTTTTCAATACTCATATATTCTAGTTTTAGGAACATTTCCTTATGTTATTTATTTGATAAGTTTTCTTCCTTTGCTTTTGTTCTCTCATTTTCTAGACTCCTTGTCATTTGGATGTTGGATCTCCTAGATTGATTAATCCTTTACTTTTTAATTTTTCTCTATTTTCCGTATTTTAAATATTTCTACTTCTTTAGGAGATTTTCCAAACCTTATCTTGAAAAACTCTTTACTGATTTTAAAATGTTAACTATTATATTTAATGTCTAAGAGCTCCTTTATGTCCTTTCAATATTACCATTTTGAAACACCTATTCTTGTGTGTAGTTATAATATCTTTATATTACTTATACTATTTTTAAATTTTCCTTCTCCTTCCTATATTATCTCTACATTCTTATAATCCCATTGTAATTTGTTTGTTTGTTTTAGTATCTACCTTTCATTATTGGTTCTGAATATTTAAGTAGTTAAGAGTACATTTCTGTAAAGCTGACTGACATATTATGCCTTTGCATAAGGTTTATAAACTGGTGGATATCAATGTAGGTTGCTATCTCTGACTTGGTGCTTCCAAATATTTGCTGGTGTGTTCCTTGGTTCTAACAGTTGACTCTTAAAGTTTTTTCTTTTCTGAAAAAGTGTTTATATCACCTTTAATTTTGAAGGATACTTTAACTGGGTATAGAATTTTGGGTTCACAAGATACATTTTTTTCTAGTACTTAAAAAAAGTCTTATAGTTTGCATAGTTTCTGAAAAAAGTTCTGCTGAAATCCTTATCTTTGTTCCTTTGCATATAATTCATCATTTTTAGTTGCCTTCAAGATTTATTTTTAACTTTCACTTTCAATAATTTGAATATCATGAATCTAAGCAGCTTTTTGTAATGTTTGTCTATTTGGGAATCTCTTATCATCTGTCTTTCATTAGTTTTGGAAAGTTCTCAGACATACATATTCTATTTTTTCTTCTACAATCTTTCTTTTCTTCTTATGAATCCCAAGTATACATGTTCAAGAGTTCTTGGAAACGTGATTTTGTCCAACAGTTCTTAAAAATTCTGCTCTGTATTTTCCCCAATCTATTTCCCTTTCTATTTTGGTTTGAGTAATTTCTGTTAACCTGTCCTTAAGTTAACTGATTCTTTCATTGATTAAGTCTACCAATTAGCCTACTGAAAGCATTCTTCATCTCTATTACCTTGTTTTTTTACTTCTTAATATGGCTGTTTGACATTTTATTTTCTTTATCTTTGATGAATCTCTCCTTGTTAATGCATGCTGCCCATCTTTTCTACTAGAGCATTTAACATAATAATCATATATAAAATTTTTGGCACTTGCAACAATTTGTGTCAACTCTTGAATTTACTTCTTTGATGTAAATTCAAATTCTCTTGACAAGGGATTATTTTTCTGGCTTTTATGTATGTCATGCAATTTTTTAATTACCTGCTTGATACTGTAGTTAGAACAGTAGGAAATAAGGTAAATATTATTTGTGCCAGGTAATGGACATGCATTTTTTCTGATAGACAAATGGTGTAAGGCAAGGGTTCTTAACTTTTTTTGTTCCACAGACCCCTTTGCCAGTCAGGTGAAAACCACAGACCCCTTACTAAGTCCACACTATAGTGTGTATTATTTATTAAATATATCACACCCACACCAACATGTCCCCACAAGAATTTTTTTTGAATTTTCAATTCAGGCTCATGGACCCCTTTTTAAGAACCCCTGGCGTGGGGGGTTGGACCAATCTAAGTTCAGTTAAGATTATGATTTGTTGTTGCCATACTTGCCTTCACTGTATCAATGGCTTCAAATTCTTCTAGAGTTACCTTGTGCTCAAGATGGTAGCTGGGGTGCCAAAGAGATTTTCTCTAAGTTCCTATTCCACTTTCAGCATTCCCTGCAGTCCTTCACCTCAGGTGGGGCATCTCCATGTTCTCTCCCCTCTTCCTGTAGTAGACTTCTGTTGCTTATTACTTAGGGCTTATCAGTCTGGGTGGGGGAAATGTGGGGAGAAAAAGCATTCTTTGTTTCCTGATCCAATTTTAGCCTTAAAGAGCTCCTGCTGCCTGGGTCTCAGGAGAGGTGTCCCTCCTCCCCATGGGAGCCAAATACTGCCGTATTGACACATCTTGTTCAGAAGTGAGCATCTTACCCCTTTCTCAATTGTTAAAGGCTTCTTCTTCCCTCCATGCCTGCAATACCAATCTCTCAACACACCCCACAATCTTTCTTAAGCACCCAACGGAGGTTTGTGGAGAAGAGAAGAACCCTTGTATCTGCAGCTCCTGGAGTTTTAAACTTCCCACCCACATCCAGAATCAGTCTTCAATAATTCATAAAATTTTTTTTGTTAAATTCTTTATACTATTTTTATGGTACCCAGTGAGTCATCCTCTCTAATCTACCACATGAGAGTCAGTGCCTAGCTTCCAAGAGATTCAAAGAAAGCCTCTTTTTCTTTATACTGCAGGCTATTTGAATGTCATCAACCTCAGCTTTATAAAGAGTTCTAGAAGCAAAATAAATAAGCAAACAAAAAGCTATGATTTTGTAGTTTATTTGGCAGTTTCCTTGTTGTTTGGATGGAAGTGATATATTTTCAGTATTTCACATCTTAGGCAGAAGTGAATCTAGCCATGCACCTGAATTAAATCACAACTTTGACCTGACAGAAGACAGAAGATGGCTATTTTTGGTGATAAATAGTAGGTTACTATCAATTTAATCAGATGGTGATTCCAATTAAAACTGATGTAATCTTTTTCTTGGAACATATCATGAAAGCCCCTAAAAACTGACTAACAATGTGGAAAATGCTTTCATTTATTTTTTTCTTTTATTTAAAATAAACAGTCTTCTGAGTCTTCTACACTAATATTAAGTAACTACAGTTACTAGGAGATATATATATATATATATATATATATATATATATTTACACACACATACATACATACATATACCTAGAAGGATTGTGAAATAGTCTGGAGAGAATTAAAAAAAAAACAGTGGATTAAGAATTAAAACACTTGAGTTTTACTTCCATTTCCACACTTTAATAGGCAGGTCAATTGTGGCAAGTCACTTAATCTGTCAGAGTTTTAGTTTCCTCAAATAACAATCAAATTGATAATGTACTTTAAGTACTATGAGAATTTTATAAAGCACTATACAAATGTGGTTCATTTCATTATTTAAAAATGAGATTTTGTAGTCAAAACTCATTAAAATGTTATATTACATCAACAGTTTGAAATGACCCTCTAGATTCTATGATTATTTAAATGGCTATATGTTATACCGTTATTTAAAATGTTTAAGAAAATTTCCTATTTTATAGCAAAAGAGAAAGAATTCTGAACATATAGAGCTAATCAATTAAAAAAGTCCTAGTTATCTTGTCATAATAAATTTGTATCACCTTCTTTATATGATAAAACCTATCACATGTAAAATCTCAAAGCAATAAATATTATGCCTTACTTATAATATGAAGGAGCAATAAGAGGAATATAACTTATGACAATTTTTATATATTTATATACTTACCTCTGCCTCAACAACGCTAGAAGGCAAATCCCATAAATTTCTACAACTATCCTGATGATAAACATCCCTTGATTTATTTGGCTGTTTTGCAGATTTAAGAAAACTGTGATTATACAGTAGCTTTAAGTGTAGACCACAGTAACATCTAATAGAAAACTGACTGTATCCAAACTTGGTATATTCACATATGAGATTCTGTGGTGAATGAGCAGATCCAGGTAAAATGTACCTTTAATTGAGTAAGGCAACACTACAGGGTTATACAAGAGTAGTTGGTGAAAAAAACAAAACAAAAAACCTTATAATAAAGGAATTGACCTCTCATCAAAATGCTCTATTATTAACACTTTTTCCTAATCATTCCCTAGAGTCCTGTAGTATTACAGCCCACTGACTCCCAGCCAAGAAACCTCATCAACATTGCTCTGCATAAGTTTCCATGGCTCAGATAGATGCTTCCGCTCTTTTTCACATTAGACTTCCAGTTCTGCTTCATCCCAAGGACACTATCTGACCTGTCTATTTGCCATGGAAATATATTTTAACAATATTTGCAAGACTGCAGCTGCAACAGTGCATTCCCCTATCTGCCATCACACACCGCACAGCCGCCACTGTTACCAAGCAACACTCCTCTTGTTCTTATTGGGAGGAAACACAGATTTAAGTTCTCTATGATAGCAAAGCCTGTTGTGGATATTTTTCCTGAAAACATGTAGTGGCTCTGCTACAAGCAAAAACAAACAAAAAAAGAATAAAGTAGAAGTATAGTTTTATTATCGTACTGATGATAGTCACAGATGAAAGGGGAAAAATCACTCATTTATGAGCTAAGCGGCTTCTGTTTATAGGAACAAGAGAAATCTACAAAGGACATTTCTGTTGATCTTTTCCATTAATTCTTAGGAAATAAGGGAAGTTAGGGTTTTGGAATACCCTTATTACACACACCCAAATGTTAACTGTCATGTGCTTTTCATAAAAACAATGGTGACAGTGTTGTGTTTGAAACATAGCTCTTTCCAAATCCATAAATTAAAGGGCAGAGTCTTGGGTGATTGCACCACTGACCCTGAAAGGTCACCTAATTCATTTCCCTGACCCTAAGTACTCTGTCAGCTGTGCAGAGGAGTATCTCTCCTTATCTTCAAGATATACTGAATTTCCCTGGTCAAAGAAGAGAATAAAAACAATTATCATTATCGGAGGTTGCAAGATAAAGAACTTCTCTTCAATTAAATTACTTGAGTGGTTTAAGTTTAAGAAAATGGGAGCCTAACTTAACATCTCATGGGAATGCAGGTTTGTGCAAATCCCTAGGTATTTTAAGCAAATTCTTTATTTCCTAGCCTAATAATTCACTGTAATTTTTTTACTAAAAAACATTAATTTACAAGTCATTTTAAAGTCTATTGCTCTATATTAATAAAATTTCATTGTATCCTGGCTAGCCTGTACATGCGTTTAAAAACTTCCACAATATACAATACTGTGATTGTAATTAATAGCACTGAAACATATATCCAAATATGATTAAAAAGGGAAATCTTAGATTATATATGGGAACAGAATAAAAAAATGCATAGAACTACACACACAGTGAACCCTAAGTTAAACCATGGTCTTTAATGGTACAATTATAAAAACGTGTTCTCTTTAAGTGTAACAAACGTTCCACACCAATATAAGGTGTTGGTGGTGGGGTGGTATATGTGAATCCTGTATTTTATGCATGATTGCTTTATAAACCTGTAACTTCTCTAAAAAAAAAGAAGAGGTGGAATTTATGCAAGGTCCAAGAATTACACTTTGAGAACTGATGACCTGATAAATATTTGAGAATGAATGGATTTTATTTAATCAATGTCAGTCAACAAGTACTTAGTGGGTACCTTACTAGTGTCAGACACAGTAAATGAGTCAGGCACCATCCTGCCCTCAGGAAGTAACATTCAAATGACAGCAAATAATCAAGTAACTGCCTGGATGAGTGTCCCAATAGAAAACAAATAGCTTACTTAAAATAGGTAGTTGAGGAAAGATGAACCAAAAAAGTTTCTTTACAGTAGTGTAGGCAGAGCTAATGGAAGCATAGGGAGTGTGAGGCACCCAGTGATGAGCAACAGCAGTAATCTTTAACCATCTCTAGGCATTGCGGTAGTTTGAGTCTTTTGTGGATCCCAGAAAATTATGTTCTTAAATTAATCCATCCCTATGGGTATGAACCTATTGTACATGAGACCCTATGATTAGATTATCTCAGTTAAGGGCCATTTGATGAAATTACTTCAGTAAGGCCTAGCCCAGGGTGGGTCTTAATCATCTTGAGTCTAGTGAATACACAGAGAGAAAAGGCCATAGGTGCAGAAGAACCCTCTACCCCCTAAAACTGAGAGAGAAAGTTCCAGAAGTCAGAAGCTAAAATAAATGGAACCCAGAGAGAAAGCCAGGAGAAGAGAGAAAGACACACTGGGGCAGAGAGCAAGCTAGAGAAAGCCAGAAGCTGAAAGCAACAAGACAGGAGAAGGGAAACACAGCAGATGCCACCATTGTACCCTGCCATGTGACAGGAGTCCAAACCATTGCATGATGTCTTTTTTTTTTTTTAATGATGTCTTGATTTGGACATTTTCCCAGTCTCAGAACTGTAAGCTTACAATCTATCTAATAAATCCCTAATAAATGGTAAAAGCCAACCTCTTCCTGGTATATTGTCTTGCAACCTATAGCAAAGTATAACAGCATGTTAAAAAAAACACAAACAAACAACAACAAAAAACTTTCACAGAGAACCTCACATTGCTTACATTGGCTGCATTGTGCTAAGCCCTAACATAAACCCAGACAGGCAGCAAGTCCAGAACATTCCAAAAACATTTTGTTTCTGATCATCAGGACCTAGACACCCCCCTTATAATGCAAATTACAAAAAATAATCATGTTATTCAGGAATTCTTTTGTAATATATCACAGTACATCAAAAGCTGGTGGCAAAGTTTCTGTCTGTATATCCCACACCCTTTCCATATTTCAGTCATGCTTCCCCTGGTTCCAAATATTCCTAAGTCATCTTATTCCATAAACTAGGAATAGCTCTGACTCTAACCATTGTATATTCATAGTCTGACTTATTTTGGGAATTTAAAATTTACTCCAGCGGGGTCATTACGAGTGTGTGGTCAGGTGACACGTTCATGTTTATGAGCTTGCCACCACACGGTACAAGTTTATTATGTTAAAGCCACATTTAATTTGGAATTCTTTTCAGCCAATTAAGTGATACTGACCATTGCTCTGAGTACCTGACTCAAAGAGGTTTGCTTGGGCTTAAAATGTCAACTTTCTGAGGTTTTGGAACCACACCTAGTTGATACCACCCAGGAAGGATGCTCCCATTTGGCACTAGGAAAAAGGGTACAGCCCGAGCCATAGTCACTGCACTCCTTCTTACTGTCCAAGTTCAATTTCTATTTTGCACCAAAATCTTTTGTTTCATAAAGTCAATTCCCAACTCTGGACCAACTCCTTGCAAAACTGTATGGCTACCTCAAACTTCCACTGCTAGAGGTGTCCAATGTGGTATGTTCAGCATATCTAGACACTTGTCAGCCAAACAAATGGTAAGAACGCAGATATGTTGAATTTTAATTTCCTAAATAGGTCTCAACATATGAAAGGCATGGCTTTGGTACATTAGATTTGAAGACACTAGAGTACTTACAGAGCTGGTGTTTTAAAAATCAGATTCATAACCTCTATTCTGTGGGAGAACTGGGAGTGACAGATTTTATAAAGCCACTAGTCAATAACCAGAATTTTTGTCTCTCCATGAACATCTCCAAGCTGTCTGAGGATCTCCCTCATACTGTAGCTTCTCTCACATTCTATCCCTCCTACACCATCAGAGGCAAAACAGTTCAGCCAGACATTTGTCAGGAACTTTGTAATATTCCTTACTCCCCTCCTAGGGTTGGAGGCCAAAAGCAAAAGGACCGAAAGGGGGTCTAGATCAGGACTCAAGGTCTGCACAATCTTAAAAAGACCCAGCACACACTGGGAATGAAGAAAACCAAATAAAACTTAAATTCAGTTCTGAGAGATGGTGTATTGAGGTACAACTTTCCTTTGTGAGGCCTAATGATGAATTTGTCCTTAAAACACACACTTAATGCACATAAATGCTGTCATGTTCAACCTTACATGAAATGGTAACTGTTTATGTTCCAGGAATAATTGATATAGAAAGATGAAGAATAATTGATATAGAAAGATGAAGCAAAAAAAAAAAAAAATATATATATATATATATACACACAGATATACTTTAGGACTACTTTTGGTGCTCAGGCCCCAGTACATTTTGGGACATGTGTTTAGACTGTTTGATCACGTAACAGTCTGGCTCAAGGTTCTTTGAATTCTAAGCTGAGAACAGAGAGCCTCATTACTACTTTGTTGTTCTCTTGTATGTTAACCTCTGAAAAATATGAATAAAAAGAGGGTGGGAGTTTTACAAAGATAAAAAGCTGCTATTACAATAGATTTATTTGGGACTTTGCAAATGAAACATGGAAGAACAAATAAGAAACTAACCAGAATGGTTGTTTATAAGGAATGAAGTTTAAAGAAGAGAAGAGGCCAGGGATGACTGTGTCACTAATCTTAGTATATATATTTTTTTATATCATTTTGATAATTTTTTAAAACTATTCACTTACATTACCCATAAAGATAAAGAAGAAAAATAGTGCATAAAGTTAGGATAATAATTAAAAATGAAGAAAATATGTAGACAATATGTGAATAACTAAAGTTTAAAAAATACTGTTTTGATACAAGTAATACACCCACCTCCATTTTTCCCTTGGTAAACCAACGGATATTTTGCTTTTCCTTAAACTATTTATTTTGAAATAATTTCAATCTTAAAGGGCAGTTGCAAAAATACTACAAAACCCATACATAGAACTTCCAATGGATATTTTTCAGTCTTCATTTTATGTGTCTTATCAGGGGAGTGTCAACACATTTGACCATTCCTTCCTTGAAATGTTCTTTACCCTGAGTGCCATGAGACATTTTTCCTGTCTCCTTACCTCTCTGGCAGCTGCTTCACAATTTCCCTTTCCTCTTTAACCCAATACTAAAGGACTATACTTTGTGAGAATTCCATGGTAGGCCCTCTTTGTGTCCCAATTACATTCCCCTCAAAAGAAGTCTCCTTTACTCTTTTGGTTTGGATTGTCACAAATAAGCTTCTACTGTAAAAGTGTATCACAAGACCAGACATAAATCTTCTGATATATATATATTTTTTACAGGAAAAATACCTTATAATTATTTGTATCCTCTAACTTACCAGTATAACATCTGCTGCCTAGTAATGGATTTGAACATATTCTAGTTAATTATTTTATTTAAGACCAACCCATCCTTCTTTATTTATAAGCCAAGGAAGCAGAACAACTAAACTAAGACTTTGAGGGGTCTGGAGGTGGGTCGGCACCGGTAAATATACAAAGGAACAAAAGACTTTTTTTTTCTTTTAAATCCAATCCTTACTGAGAATATCATTTAGGGTGATTTAAGAACCACTCATTCACAGGAACTTTCTGGGCTTACTAAATCACAATCAATGAGTATAAATTTTAGAATACATATTTTCAAATACTCTCCTCCATGAATTTCTAGTTCCATAGTTAGGTTTATACCCAGTGCTCTATATATCTCTCCATTTAGCAAATACGGTCACTCCAATTATTTAGAACAAATAATTCTTCAAGTTCCAACCCATTAGTGATATTTAAGACTCAATATATGTGAAGAAAAACAGATGATTATGGAGCAGGTAAGAGAAATAAATTTAAGAATTACTCTTCAACATGATTAATTTCTCTTTAGTATTATACTCAAAGGGTACAGGAAGAAGGAATCAAATGGATTCTGTTACACAGACTATTACAATTAGAAAATCTTATAAGTAGAAGGGATAAAAATAAATAAGGGAAAAACAGGATAATTAACAAATGAGCTCAGAGAGGATAAAAAATAAATAAAATGGAGGGGTGCTTTCCATTCTTTAATGTACTTAAAATTTATCTGATAGTTCCTTGTTGGAAGAAATGCCTAGAGTTCATGGAGCAGACCCAAATTAAACCTCTCTGCTATGACAATAATTCCTAATAAACCATCCTGGGAAGACAGAGTATTCCACATCTGCACTAGATGAGAAAGAAACCAACAGCATTTGCTGTCACATTAAAAACAAGGTAGTTTCTACAAAACCATAGCATTGCATGAAGTATTCAATTACTATAGAGCTATTTTAAATTCTCTGCAATTTGCTTTCTTTTCTGTAATCTTTGCTTTTCTCCATATTCAGAAAAAAAGAATCTCATACAACTAAAGTTTGTGGCATATACAAAACAGCTGGTTTTGGTTGGATAATACACTTTTTGAAATCCCCCAAAGTATGTGACTGTTGGGAACAAACAATAGCAAAGAGAAGGGGAGGGAAAGGAAGGGGGGAAACACCAAAAAAGAGAGGGTATAAAACTCAGCAGGAAAGGTGGGCAGATTCCCTAATGAGGCTTTTGATTAAGCCATAAATTTCTCTTTTTCTTTCCTAAGCGAAGTCTCCAAACAATATTTATGTCACAGAGAGAGAGATCAAAATTCAACAGTGTTTTAAAAGCAGTAAATAGCACTTACAATTTAGTCAGTTCTTATAATAATTTGGTTTTGTCTCACAAATTTTAGTGATGGAAGGTCTGATCATTTTTTAAACTGCACTGACTTAATTACCTAGCAAATATTCAAATATTAATATTTCATTTAGATTATGGCCTTTTCAACACTCAATAATTTATGAATGTATTCTTTTCTTAAGAGCTACAGCAAAAGCAAATAAATGCAAAATATACATTGTACAAATACACATTTATACAAATACATATTTTATTTAAAAAGATCACTGATAAGTTTCATGAGGTGAATTATTATATGCAGCTGTAAATGCCATTAGTATTACTTCAGGCAAACTTGGCTATGACCAAGCAACTTCAGGGAATGCCATATAGTATTTACAAACTGAAAAATATAGCAAAATCATATGGCAGGAAAAGTCTGTTATTTTCTAACACCATCAGCCTACAATGGCTAATAAGAATGCAACACTTCATTAACCTCAGGCCACTGTGAACTTCCATAATTTGAAGTAACTAGTACTTAAAGGAAAATAAAAAGTCTGTTATGCTGTTCAAAGCATTCCAGTGTTATAATGACATTATCTTTGCATGCCTATAAGCCAGTGTGTTGATTTGTTGAGTGGAAGGTGAATACCACATAAATCCCATGGCTATAGACTTGTTCGTAGATAATGAATTATTACAAGGCAATTAGCAAATTTACTGACTTTCATCATGCCAATTTAATTGTTTGGATGAGACATTCTTATACCATTAATGTTCTTTAGCACACAGATTAATAGGTATCGAAGTATGCTAATGATAAGAAAAGTCAGCCTTTGGAAAATATAAGATGTACATGCAATTTTCACAAGTGTAATTGAAAAACTGATATGTGCTAATAGTATGTGCAAGTGGAAGACATATAAGGCATGGGTCTCGCCGTCCTGAAACCTTTTGAATTTTTAATGATGACACATTTACGTACAACAATTACATCACAACACAAGATAGTGAATAATTGCATAATATCCATATTGTGTTGTTTTGCATTAATTTTTGTGATGCTTAAACAAACATTCAGCATAGTATCCCTGGCACATGGTAGGCATCAGTAAGTGGAACCTAGAATAGTGCAAATGTGTATGTGACAGAAAATAAGCATAAATTTTTAAAGTATGTTCAGATTAAATGTGGAGTGTGTTATCAGGAAAGTCTTCCTAAAGGAGAGAGTATTTGAGTAGAAGGGCATTCTGAGTTAGAATGAGAAGAGGAAAAAACAATTGAGATGAGCATATAAATTAGAAATTGAAGAGAGGGACATGAGGCAGAATTAACGGGCAAAGGCCAGGCTTAGGAATGAGGATGTTTTCAAATAGGCTATGGGAGATCACTGAAGGTTATTGGCAACATTACTTTTAAGGAAGATTAACCTGCCTTTGGTGAGTCAGATGGGAAAGAGAAAACAAACATGTTAAAATGCTATCAAAACAATCCAGGAAAAATTGATGAGGCACTGGAGCTGGCTGCTAAGTAGTGGCAATAAAAACAGAAATTGGAGATGTTTCTAAGGAAGAATTAACAGGACTTAGAGGCTTAACTCTATGTCAAGAATGAAAGAGTGGGTAGAATTAACAATAATTCTAAGGTTTCTAGCCCAGAGGTCTCAACAGAAAGGAGGAAGTTGGAAAATAGCAATATTTTAAATGGGGAGAGAAGTGGAAAATGGAGGGTAAGTTAACACCTTCTAATTATAAAATGTCCATTTACAGTTTTTACACTCTTTTTGCAAACATTATTTGATACCAATCACAGTGAGATGGGCAATGTAGGTAGGTATTATCCCTACTTAGCAGATTCAGAAATTGAGGTTCAAGGAAGAAAGGATAATCGGTGAAAGCTTAATATAATCCAAAAAAACAAGGCCCTCTACTTCCTATATCAAGGTTCTCTTCTCACAAAACAATTTTTTTTAACACCACAACATATAAGTCACCAGGAGTTGGATAACTCCTGTAATAATTAACTTAATACCAGACACTGTCCTAAACACTGGAAGGAGAGTAATGAACAAGACAAACATAGTCCCTATGCTTTATGGGGGGAGACAGACAAGTAAACAAATACAAACAAAAAAAACAAAAAACAACAATTTCAGGTAAGTGCTATTAAAAAAGAAAAAAGAAGATGAATGTGCTGGGAAGGAGAAGGGCAAGTAATATTTGTGCCTAGACCTGAATGACAAATTAGCCATGGGATGATCTGGAGGCAGTGTTTCAGGCTGGAGGAAGAGAAAGTATAACAGTCTTAGGGAAATACAAACTTGGACCAGTCCAGGAAGACAAAAAAAACAACAGTGTACAAAGGGAAGATATTGGCAGATGAAGTCGGGATCAGAGAATAACCAGACAGGGCTGGGCATTCCTATTGTTCTGGTATAAATAGTAATAGCACTTTCTTTCACTCTGAAACGTGTTGCAATTTCAATGATAAATTAAATGGTCACCCTGGTTCCAGGAAATGCATGGTAAGGATTTAGAATTAAATCCAAAATACATCAGGAAATCATTGGAAGAGCCATGGTAGAATAATCATACATGATCAATGATTACATCCTAAAACGTCATGCTTACCTAAAATTAGCTATCTATAAATGTTTATTCTGTTTAAACATTCCATTTCCTTAGACTAACATTGTTTTGTGATTTTCCTCTGCAAATCTTTCCTATCTTTTAATATACCTATGAATTGTACTGTCTATAACTTCTAAAGAGCAGTCTATGATGTATTTTGTTAGAGTGTCTTCCAAAGCAATGCAGTTCTATTTTTCCATGCCCATAAAGAGTCGCTGTTGAGGCTTCCAAAGTTTGATGAAGACAGTAGAAATCTAAATTAGGGAATATCCTGTGGTCTACACTGTAGACCACCAGACCACCACACAGACCAATGTGGCAAGTGATTCACAAAGAAATTCTGGACTGAGCTGCCATCTTTTCCTCAAGTTTAGCAATCCAGGTAGCTAAGAGCTATTTGGGATTGAATTATGGCACCCATAAAAGGCATATTCAGGTCCCACCCCCTGGTCCTGTGTGTGAACCCATTTGTAAATAGGACCTCTGAAGGCATTTTAAGTTAAAATGTGCCCAAAGAGAATGAGGGTGGGCCTTAATTCAACATGACTGAAGACCTCATAAACAAAGGAAATTGGATACAAAAGTTGAAGCCTTAGGGAGCAGCCAGAAACTGGAAGTCAACTGAACACAGAAGAGAAAGAAGACACCATTGTGGGCATTGTCATGTAATGGAAAGCCAAAGAACCCCCAAGACTGCTGGCCAGAGAGAAGATACGCATCCTGGGAGGAGGCAAGCTTTCCAGCTGTAAGCCAACAAATTCCTTTTGTATGGTATTTGTTTTAGCAGCCTAAAAAGGAAAATATAGTTTCAATCCCACCTCTTCTGCCATAATTTAAAAATAAAGTTAAGTCTAAGATTAGGCTTTCTATGAAGTTTTCTTTATTGTTGTCAATTTTATCTAGTATTTTTATTTTTGGTCTTGAGAAACTATATTATAAACTTAATGAGTTTTGCTGCAATATTTCTCTCATATATATCAATGAGATTCCCCAAAACCAAATGTATTATGGAAAAAAATTTAGCTATACTTCCTCAGTGTGAGGTTAAAGTTCCATAGTCACATTATTCCCAATTCCTCTGTTTTATAAAATACTGATGAGCACATACTGGCATCTTATTTATAAAAGTCATAACTCATTTATACTACCTTACGTCAGAATTGATTTTGTGAAGACATTAACCATTGTCTTTGCTCTTCGTTCAATAATGAGATCCTTCACATCTATATCAACATAAAGAAACTCAAACCAAGAACAATATTTTACTGACAGACTCACATGAAAACAGAGGGGTGTATTCCTAACAGCCCATTGAAAAGCAAAGAGACAGCATCTATGAATGCAGTATGGTTTATTATGCGCAAAGATCATTCTGCAGGTTTAGTCAATAATGAGCTGGAAGGGGAAAAGCAAGCAGATAATGAGCAAACTTTTGAACTTTTCCAGTGTAGAAATGACACGAATGTGACACAGAGCAGGGGCAGTGAAAAGAAAAGAGAGTAGAGATAAAAGAGATACTGTAGACTTAGAATTGATGGCTCTTGGCAACTGATTGGACACAAAAGATGAGGAAAGAGGAAAAGACTCCGAGATTTTTGTCCTGAGGTCCTGACTGTTGGTAATGCCAGTAGCTAAAATTGAGAACAGAGAAGAAAAACTAGGTTTTGGAAAGAAGATGAAGCACTAACAGGACACCCATGTAGAGATATTTGGTAGAAAGAAGGAAATGAAATGATAATTTTATAATTCTGAGACATAAATGCTAAAATATGTCCACTTCTTTTCCTGTTTCTAAGACCCTTAGCTTGAGAATCAAAAAACAAGAGTCAAGCTACCAAATTAGATATAACATAATACTTTCCAAATATAGGCCAAAAAACATGAATGCTAAATCTTGTAAGCAAAAAGTAACTATCTTAATGCTATAAACATTGAAAACTTTGAGTGTAAGTTCAACAATGATCACTTTCATATTGATCTAAGTATTTTATTGGCCTAAATAAATTTCAATTAAAAAAAAAGAAGAAAAACAATAATTGAAACATGAATACCAGGGTCTCCTCCCCAGTGACCTGCTACCCTCTGAAAGGTAGCTGAGTTTCTAGATTTTCAGAAAAGAAAATGAGTCTAATATCTTTAATTTATCTATTTACCAAATAATTAAGAACTATTAAATCTTCCTTTCTAAGCAAAGAAAGAAAATCTCACTTTATTTTATAAAGAAGGAAATAGCCATTTGTGGCTCATTAATAAAATGTGATGCTTTAATTACACATCATTGCCAAATATATTGACATATTTCCCAGAGAAATTTCTTATGTGTACTGCTACATCTTCAAATACCAACTCATGCATGTAAAACAATGAAGGGAATTAAAACCTTTTGCAAAATTTAATAAATTCTGATACTATAGCAATGATTCAATGCAGAATTTTCAGAAACACATTCAACATCATCTTTTAGAGAAAAAAGTAGTTATATTTTTATGAACTGCTGTTGCTTTGAGTAATTTACAAATATTTAATTTGTAATTGTTCAAAGGGGATTTGATTTCTTTAAAGCAAAAAGATCAGGGCCAATAAGATGACAAAGGTTGGTTCATACTAAAATTAGTCTGAGATGGGCAAATGGAAATCCTTGATGAAAACGGAAAAATAGAAAGGGCCCATGCCAAAAGCGCCTGGTCATCAGAGTAATGTTGGAAAAACTTTGACTCTGAAAGGGAAGTTAATACTCAGGTTTATAGGAAAAAGAAGAACATTCTGAACATGAAGTGAGCATAGGCATGATAAACTCTCTATGGAGTTTTCTAGGCAGAGCTTAACAGCAAAGCAGATAAAAGATTTAAAGTAAAGAACTATCCAGAGTTGATATCACTATTGAAGCTACAATCATCAGAGAAGAAGCCAAACTAAAGATCATTTTCAGCAAAGTCTCAAACTTCTCTTTCCAACCATTACAGCCCTGAAAGTGGCTACACGTGCCCTCTAAATCCTGGAATTCTATAGCAAGAGTCTGGACATTGATTTTCAAAATCACCAACTTTCATTGACCCACGTGATAGTGAATGCACTTTAGCATCAGCTGATTAGAGAGTATATAATGACCAGAAAGTTATTATGAATTTGGTAACTGTATAAATGCATTTCATTGAATGAGACTGCCTCTACAGAAATTTGGAAAACGGTAATAATTATGTCATATATAGTATTAAGTCAGCCGACATTCAATAATGGGATGTGAAGGCCCCCTAAGATTATCCTCTATCCACATAAAGATTGAAAATCACTGGTATAGCTTCTCCGTAGACGTTTTTTTAAAAGGCAGAGATAATTGAAAGTAGGTTGATGACTTTTACTCATTCCCTTTTGTCCTTTATATTATTACAACAAACAGGATCTTTCATGACTAGTTGTATATGTAAATTATGAATTAATACTTTGTAATGAAGGGTGTAACAGGCTGATATCTGAGCTTTATAACCCTTTTTCTCCAGGGAATGAAACCATGAAAAACACCAACAGGCTACTGAAGGAAGAAAACAAAAGGTTCTTAAATCCATAAGAAATAGCAAGAAAGCAGAATGGCATTAAGATGAAACAGGGACTATAAAGGAAAAGCAGGAGCAGAAAAGTTTTTGTTTTGTTTAATAAAATACTCTAAACCAGAAGCCAGAAATTGAGTGGTGAAATCAAATTAGTAAGCGTTGATGGGACAAGTATAGCTCAGAAATGTATTACTCTGTTGTTAGGAGAAGTTCTTTATATAAAAGCATGAATTTTGAAGTAAAAAAATATCTAGATTTTAATCCCCACACCACCCCTTATTATCTTTGAACAACAGAGGAATTATTTAATATCTCTGAATCTCCATTTCCACATCTCAGAATTTTGTGAGGATTAAATATTCATGTATGACTAGCATTAGCACAATACCTGACAATAGAAGCCAGATCAAAAGTTTTTTATTGTTATTGTATTACCTAGTATTTCCCTGCTTCAATTTTCCAAAGGTCATTAATCAGTGGTAGGTTCAAGACAAAATCTTGTGGTGGTTAAACAGGTACCTAAAATTCAATACGTCTGTAATGAAACTCACTATCTTCATATAGACCTTGCTTTTCCCCCTGCATTTCTTATATTGAAGGATGGCAACACCATCCACAGGGTCTCTCCATTAAAAGCAACTAATGAGACAGTAACAATTAAATGCAATACATTAGCCTGGACTCAGTCTAATAATGGAAAAGGACCTAAAGGGCATTATTGGGACATAGGAAAAAAATGGAATATAGACAAAGCTTTGTATCAATGTTGAAATTCTTACCTTGGTAACTGTACTGCATAATGGCTACATACTGAATATGAATGTATAGGACGTACTCTCAAGTGTTTAGATAGACAGACAGATAGATAGATATATAAAATGCTAGACCAAATGAGGCAAAATGTTAAAATTGTTGGATCTGGGCATCTGATACAGGGGAGGGAAGATGTGTTAAGAGTTCTCTGTAAAATATCTGTATTATTTTTGCAATTATTCTCTAAGTTTGAAATTATTTCAATATAGAAAGTTTAAGAAAAATGCCATTAAAAATAATGCAGACAGAGGAGATGGTGACTTTAATATTTAAACACCGTAATACTAGTGGAGGTAAATGTGACATAACTCTCCTGCTGCCAAAAACAGTACAGGTTACACAAGACCAGGAGTGCTCTAACTGGATCCTTTCCTGCTCTCCTGAATTACTTCATTGTTGAAATCAACAAATCCAAGAGGGAGGCCAGCAATACAACCAAGACAAATAAAACGCTATCGCTTACAAATACCACAATACATTTGACTCAGCAGCCACACATGGTTGCAGGTCATTGTTTCTCTGAGAAGGAACAAGGAAAAAAGACATTCTAAATATTAGGGAAGAGTTTTGGAATGCAGGGTCAGGAATACATGAATATTCGCTTGCTATTTAGTTGAGGATCCCTGGACATTTATGGCTGCTATAATTTATTTAAATATAATGTATTATTTAAAACAAGGATTTGCAAACTGGTCTGGAAAAGGAGGAGGTGGGAAATCAATAGCAAGTGAACAACAACTGATATCCTCATAATCTGGAATCCATCACAGAGAATTCTCTGGACTTAATCCAGCCACTGCCATTCGGGCCTCCATCTTTTCATTCTAAAAAAGTGTCTTACAAATGTGTGTGTTAAGAAAAAGAAGTGCTTTCTATGATGCTCCATAACCCAATGTTATTAAATAGTAGAGTCCAAAATATTAGACAATGCAAGAGGTTATCAGATCTGCTTTTAGAAAAGACAGTGTCTGAAACATTTGATAAAAATAATACCCAATCTTGATGCTTAGTGATGAGAATTCTACAGCCTCCTTTACAATCCTGTTTCAGCATTTAATAACTCTTTGATTCAGAAGCTATAATTAATTATTCTCTACTGCTACATTTTAAGCCCATTTTCTCCTTTTGATTCTTTATTAGGTTATAATCAGTGTATGCCAATATAACAATATTTCATATGCTTGCAGGGGTCAAAAGATGAGTTACCTCATCTAATTTTATAATTTTATAAGGGCAAAATAAAGTCCCAAGCCTTTTCATATTTATTCTCAGGTTCTATTTTCTTTTTTTTTTTTTTATTTACCATTTTGGTTGTTCTTTTTCTGATTCCACTCAAATTTCACCACATCCTTTATTCCAGTAATTTATTTAATTTATTCCAGTAATAAAAATTAGATTAAATTATATGAAGCTCAAGCAATGCAAAAGATTGTTATTTACTGTATAGTCCTTTACCTTTTTAAACCATTTTCATATTTATTTTTCTCTGTTAGATTCATTAGAAACTTTCAAGTAAAAACCAGAAAATGGAGATTATATACCTGGTCTTACAAATGATACTGTACGGTTGATCAGATTTTAATATGGGTTGACCGTATTTTTGCTTTTAACTTCAATTACTTATATCTGGTAGAGCAGGCAGAAAGGAAAAAAGTCTGAGTGATGATAAAGAGTGACAGTTAAGTTGGAACAGAAGGAAACAGAGGGAATTCCTTTCAGGTGGACTCAATCTTTTTTAAAAGAGTAGGTGAGAGTGATGGATAAAGTGTGGCTTTCTAGGGCTTGAGGAGAGAGGAAGCAGCTTAAAGAGCCACTAGTGGAATGTGACAGGAAATTAACTACAAACAACTGAAAAGCCATAATTGCTTCATTTCCCCCTCATCTAGCCTAAGACTTCTTTTAATTATTCTCCTTATGAGTCACAGCTTGAAGCAGAAAGCCTCAAATTTATTTTTCTTCCCAGATAAGTGGAATTTTAATCTTGGTCAAACTGAAGAGTGATCCACTAAATCTTAGCTCCGAATTACTTTAAAATCTAAGAAAATTAATTAACAAAATCTAAGGTATTTAAGGACAGAAGTGGAGAGAATTGTTAAAAATGAAAAGTAGAATTAGGAGTAGAAAAAAATTGGCTTGGGCAAGCCTGTGGGAGGTAGAAAGATAAACCCATGTTTTGAAATGATGTTTTAATAGTTTATTATTTATAAATTGTTCATTTGTTTGTGCTGTGTTACATATTACTGTCCAAAGTATTCAATTATACAGAAAGTGAAAACAAGAATATTTATTGAAATGTGCCTGGTTTTTCTCAAGAAGACAGAAGTTTCATCACCCTGCTTGTACCTAATGAGGCACCACTAATTACCACTTAGCATGCACATGCCCCAGGTGAAAGAGAACCCAAGAATTTGTTTCTTCAGAATTTAATTTGAAATTGCATTCCCTGAAGTAATAGAAATATCACAAAGGAATATAATACAACAATTTTAAAGAAAGTAAATATCTAATTTAGTAGTCTCATTTTTATACACATTACAGTGATTGCACAATAGCAAAATTTCCATGTCTCCAAGGTTTATGGGGCAAATATTTTAAAAACAGAGCTTGAAGTTAGTGAAATAGTTTAAGAAATGGAATACCTAAAATCTCTCTCTGAGATTTTTCAGTAAAAATATACTTTTGTGCGTACCAGGAAAATAATTTCAAAATATGAGTGATCTGCTAAAGGTCTAGGATGGTTTGGAATTTATTTCAATTAGTGGATGATGCTAAAAACACTTTTGGCAGCTTGATATCTTTTTTCTAGTCTAGATCATGAAAATAATATCAGACAACTCACTGTCTAAATTTAACATTAACAAGAAGTTTTACTTCCTTTATATCAAGACATCATGAGGTTCCCATTATTATATACACTTACAGGTATGTTGAATACAATGTATATTTGGAGAGTATATAAGGAAAGCTGATACACTGCCAACAATCTAAAATTTACATGAATCACTGTGCATGGTTAATTTTCCAACATCATAAATGAAGTGTACCTTTACCAAAATTTAATATTTAAATTTGGTAAAACTAAAAATGATATAGACACCATCACACCCAAACAAGATATTATGACAGCATTCCTAAATTCATTTTGGGTAAAAAGTTCTCTAAATAGATGTGCCCTCTGACTCTTCTAATAAAGGACATCAGTTTCAAATATTTGTAGCACAAATAGGAAGTTCAAATTTTTAATTCAAAATTTCAGAGAGACCCATTTTGCTGCGTATGATGCAAATGTTTCATGGATTACTAAACGCGTCTTCCTCCTTCTTCAGTCCTAACTACAATCTTTGTAAAAGTCAAGATTTATGGTATAAACTGAAAGTTAAATGCTTAGGCATTGGTATATTTCATGCAAAGCTAGACTGGGAACTCCTGGGGGCAGGCCAGAGCACTCTTGATCAGTCCCTTCCCTGACAGCCCAGGTGATACCTGCTACCCACATTTTCAGTCATTCCCAGACTAAGAAGCCGATGCAGCCAGGATCAGCTGGATGTTAAGACCCTGATCTCACCAGTGAGTGAAGCCTAAATAAACACCTGTACTTCCCTTTGTGACTTGCAAAGCATTTCACCCTTAACCCATGCAAAGAATTACAACCTCTATGTGAGTGTGAGTGGTCAGTCTCCCAAAATGGCCATCCAGCCAGATTTTGGAAGTCTCATTTAAAAAAGTTTAAAGAAACAATGAATTCTTATAATATCCATTTAACAAACTGTGGTATTATTGATGTGCCACAAGTCACTTCACTTCAGAGTGTTTTGGTGCTCCTTAAAGACATGACAATAAATACTCAATTATGCCCATTCTAGTAAGCAAGAGATTTCCAATTACAAGAAATTGCAAATAAAAGAATACTCAATGAACCTTAGCTTTTGCGATAGAAACATTATCAAGTTTACATTCAGATTTTAGAATTACAAGTAGCTAAATGTAAATAATATTTTAGGAAGGCTACAAAAAAGCCACAAAAACACTGGTAAAATATGAAAGCACATCATGCTTCTCAGACTTGCCAAATAATCCTACAATCACATTGTTAAAAATAAATAAAACTGTGAATGAAAAAAAAACTGAGCTCTCTGGAAGACATTAAATTCTGCCAATACAAGTTTCCAGAAACATAGTTGAAATCTTTTTTCTCTTGAGATTAAGAGCGGAAGTGTTTTTCCTCCTATTTTTTCTGCATGACAGTCTTCCCAGATTATAAACAGACACTGAATTTCACATTTAAAAATTTTGTAGAAAAAATAATCAGCATTTTGAGAATAGTCTACTAATGTATGTCATGATCTCATTTGCAGCTGGTCTATTCTCCATGCTCATTACCACCATAACTTTAGTCATGCATTTCCCCTGTTCCCATTCCCAACTGTTCATCTCTTCCTTCAATTCCAGCATTTCCCAAGAAGTGCTCTGCAAATCATTAGAGACCCAGGAGACTTTAAGTGGATACTTCTGTCAAATAAGTTTGGAAAATATTGCATGGGATATGTTGTCTCAGAAATTAAAAAATACAGTTTTGGGCAAGAATATGAGGGTCCTTGAAAAACAGGCTTATGAACTGGATTTTACTCTGTAGACAATGTGAAAAGTGAGGAGAGTTTTTTAAGCAAGGAAGAGATGATATCTCTGTTTTGTGAGAATGGAGAGTATGCTGGGAGGATGGCATTGGGGAAACCAATTAAGGAATCACTAAAATAATCATACAAAACAAGCCAGGGATGAGGCAGTATCTCTGAGGAGAATGAAAAGTGTCCACTGAATATTGGATGTGGGATGACGTAAGGGCAGAAATGAAGATGGCCTAGGCTCCCCACGGCCACTATTTTCTTAATAAAACAGGAGATGAGATAACCTGAGTGAGGAGGCACATGAGAATTAAAGAGATGTAAGGAGAAAGATGAAGATCACGTTTGGATCAACTCCTATAGGCAATAGGAAATGGTGCTGATTGCTGATGAGTCAAATAACTGCCCAACAGCATGATTCATGGAGCCATTCCTGATGCACCCAGCAAGTTTTATCTTTTCCTTCTCTGAGTCCCCTATAACTATTTTTTAACCTTCCTTGTGATATGTTATAATCTGTGTTGTATTATTATTACATATATATATTTCTTACTTTCTCCTACTAGATTATAATACTTGGGGGAAAGAAAGGGTTTTAGGTCGTATTTATTCTGTACAACCTTTCATAAATCACATCATACAGCAGGCATTTAAAATACTTCTTAAATTGAAGGTATAAATAGATGTGTCTTTATGTAACCATGTTTCAACATCCACCTTTCATTCCTTTGTTCCTCTATAGGTAAAGTGTTCCCCTATCCCCCAGCGGTAGCTTGTAGATTTTCTCTTTGTTTTTGGTTTCCTGCTTTCTGAATGTGATGTGCCTAGGTGTGATTTTGTTTGGGGTTTTATTGTGGATTGTTGTTAGATTTTTAATTTGGTTTTTGTTTTTGGCATTTATGCTGCTTAGTGTTCTCTGAGTTTCCTGGGTCGGTGGTTTGTTGTATGTCCTTAATTTTGGGCAGTTCTTAGCCATTATTACTTCAAATAGTTCTTCTGTTCCTTTTTCTCTTCTCACCTTCTGATAGTCCAAGTATGCATATTGCATTTGTTATACCTTTTAAAATTGTCCCACACCTCTTGAATGTTTTGTTGTGTTTATTCTTCACATATATATTACTTTTTTGCATTTTATTTTGGGAAATTTCTACAGAAATAACTTCAAGCTCATTTATTCTTTCCTCAGCCATATAAAATCTATTGAGGGCCCACTGAAGGCACTCTTCATTTCTGTTAGTGTTTTTTATTTCTAGCATTTCCTTTTTATTCTTTGAGTTTCCATCTCTCTAAAGCCATCTATCCAATCCTTGCATGTCATTTACTTTTTTTCATTGGTAACCTTAACATATTAATTGTAGTTCATTTAAATGCCCTGATAATTTCACATTTCTGTCATATCTGAGTCTGGTTTTCTTGATTGCTTTGTCTCTTCAGACTGTGTCATTTTCTTGCCTTTAGGCAAGTCTTGTAAATTTTTGTTAAAAGTTAGTCAGTATGTACTGTGAAATAGGAACCAATGTTACTAGGCCTTAACTGTGAGTATTTACACTCACCTGGCTTGGAATTGGGTTGTATATATGGTTTGCTATAACGATAGGTGCCAGAGTCTTCAACTTCCTTTTATTTTTTTCCCTTCTTGACTTTGGGCTTCACTAATTACAGTTTTTTAGAGAATGTGTACTGCAGTTCTTCCAGCTGTAATCCAGTTTTATACTGGAACCCTGTTGGTGTGGTGATAAAATATGGTCCAGGGGGAGGGCTCTATAATCTTCTGATTGAATCTAAATCTTTGTCTTGAACTATGACCTTTACAAGTGTTGTGGTTTGTTTTGTTTTTATATAGTTTCCCCCCCACCTGCCTAGGTGAGGCAGGACTGGAGAGGACTGGAGTGAGAAGAATACCCTTCTCTCATGGCTACAGGACAAATAAAGTCTTTCACTCTGGAAAGTAGGCTTTGTAATTAAGAAGGGTCTGAGTATATTTCACAATAATTATTAATCATCTCCTCTTACCAGAGCCATGAGAGGATCTTGGGTTGGGTTCCTGAGGCCCAAGAATATGTGGGGGTACCCCTAAGACTGAGACCCCTAGGAGATTAGGAGTCTTAACTAGTGTACACTGCAGTCTCCAGTAATTTGTCAAAATTGCCATTTAAGTGTTCCTACCAGTGTATGGCTTTAGTGGGTTCTGTTCCAGGTAAATATCTTTTGGCTATGACTCTTCAGAGGCACCATTTCTCCAGATTTCAGGATGGCAGTTTTCTGTGTAGCATCACTTCTCTGATGGACCCAAGGAAAGTGATGAGTTTTCAGTTTGTCTCATGTTTTCTTGTTTTAAGCTTGGGAATGAGGACTTCTAAGCTCTTTAAATGTCAGATCTGAAAACAAGAAATCTCAATATCTATTTTTGATATTAATTGACACAAATCCCATTTTTTAGATTTCTATTCTCAACAAGGGGGAAGGTAAGACAATGTCTGTGTATAGCATATTCAAAGTTGCTAATGACCGATGATAATTTAAGTATGCTATAATTACACAAACCATGTATTTAGAGTCAGAAATTCTGGCCTTGAATCTATTCATATGGGATACATTGTGTTCACCTTTTAACTTCTCTAATATTAATTCAATCAACTATATGTGAAATCGCTTTTTAGTCATAATGTATGTTAATTATAATTTATGATAACTCCATGTTGCATTTTCATTAAAAAAAAAAAGCTGAGAAGGACGATGGTTTATATTACTGAATGCAAACACTAAGGAAAGAATTTCAGAAAAGTAGGAGAATCAAAATTCTCTGCATAGGTCCTTATTGCTGTAACTTAGTTTCTTTTTTCACTGCTTCTGTTAAATCTTCCCAAAAGTAATCAATTTTTTAAATTAAAAACAAATGAAGAAATAGATCGATGGAGAGATGGATGGATAGACAGACAGAATGATAGTGCGCATGTGGCAGAATGTTAAAATTGGTGGCTTCTGGTTCTGGGGGGGTGAGGGCTATGTTGAAGTTATCTGTATGGGTTTACATTATTGTTTAATTGTCCTGTAAGTTTGAAAATATTTCAAAATTAAAAGTTTTTATGCAAATGAGGAGAGGTTTACATTTATATATATATAAATTTTACTTATGGAAACTTTCAAACATACACAAAAACAGGCAAAAATAATGGACCTCTGTTTACCCAAAATACAGCTTCAATAATTATCACCATTTTTGCCTACCTTTTCTCATCTCTCGGTATTTTTTTTTCTGAAATATATTTTTTTAAACCCCAGATATCACACAAATACTGGAGTATACATTTCTTTCAGATTAGAAAGTCCATGATGTTTATACTTTAATATATTTCAAAAAGAATGACAAAATCTCCTTTAAAGCAATGGTATATGTATGCTTTAATCATTAATCCACATTATAGGGTAAGCACCCTAATAACTCTCCATGTTTTCTTCCTTGTTTTGAATATATTTGTAAATATTAACCAGTATTTTCCCATCTCCCCTGATGGTAGTGAACACTGTAATTTAGTCCTTACATATGAAATATTGGGGAGAGATAATGACTGAATTAGAAACCAAAGGTTGATACAGTGACTGAACTGACTATTTCAATCCCAATTTTGGGAAAAGTGAGGTAATTTTCCTATGTATAAGAGGCAGCTGCATGTTGTTTCCACACTGTTGCCATCTAGAAATTTAAGCATTAGGAGAGTATGGGTAGGGAAGCAGATGTGGCGCAGGCAACTGGGCTCCTGCCTACCACATGGGAGGTTGCTGGATCCCGATACCTCCTAAAGAAGACAGAGGGATGGTATAACAGCCAGGCGTGGCAAGCTGACACAACAAGAGACACAAGAAGAGGAAACATAATGAGAGACACAACACAGTGGGGAGCAGAGGTTCCGGTATGGCTCCCAGTGTCTCCTAAAAAGAAACAAGGAAGATGAACAGACACATCAAGTGCAAACAACAAGGGGGCTGGGGAGAAATAAAGAAAATAAATCTTAAAGAAAAAAAAAAAAACAGTATGGATAGGGAGTGGATGTGGCTCAAGTGGTTAAGCACCTGCTTGCCACATGTGAGGTCCCAGGTTCAATCCCTGGCCCCAGGAAAAAAAAGGAGTATAGGTAAATGTTGAGAAATCAAACTAAGTGAGTTGGTTACTACGCATGGATTCTTTTATTTACCCTTCTAACCTCCATCAGTTGGAGAGGGCAATAAGCTAAAACTATTTCCTTTGAAGTTAAAATTCTGGATGAGAATTAGTTCTACAAATAAAAGCAACTCAGAAAAGATGATGAAAACAAACATGAAGCAGAGGCTATTTTCCTACTCCACTTTCGGCTGTTTCAACTGCAAATAAGGACAGGAAAGGTGAAGTTATTTTACAGCAATGCTTATAGTACACTCTCCAATTTTCAGTGTTGTTAGGGAATTGTGCCACAGCAGCAACAGTTTAATTCTGTCTTCATGATTACTGGATTGTAGCTATGCTGGTATATTCTTAAATTCATAGTTCCATCAACAGCTTCCACCATACAGTTCTTCAATGGATCAGTTCTGTATTCTCTGCAAGTCATTCCAGTAAGGGCAGCCTAGACCCCAATCTTTAGGTCGTCCAACAATTTTAAAACACCTAATTCATTGTCTTTTAAACATACAACAAGTTTAAATATATGTTATATCTTTTTCCTGGACTGAATCCTGACTAGTTAAGTATGCTGTTTGAAGTATTGTGTGTGCCCGTATAACTGATGTAAAATGTTCATAGTATTTGCCTTTATTGTGTGATACACTAATTTTTACATTTTACTTGGCCCAAATAAAAATTTTAAGTTACATTTATTCTTTTAAATTTAAATCCTATACTATTCTCTAATCTTTACATAAATGCTCATTGTGATGTTTCAAATCAACTTTGTGATCCACCAGTGGTTTGTGTGCCTCAGTTTAAAAAGACACTTGGCAGAGCAGGTGTAGCTCAGGGGCCGAGCATGGGCTGGGGCGTACAAGGTCCCAGGCTCAACCCATGGTATCACCTAAAAAATAAAATTAAAAGTTAAAAAGAAAATGGCTTACACCATAATCTTATTAAGGGAACTGTGAATATACTAAAAATCACAATGGTATTTACTTATTTTTATTTTAATCCACCCTAGCCTTCATGAAAGACAATCTGGAGTTCTTCCAGCTATCGCTTTACTGATCTCCAAATGAATGGGAGATACTTCTTAGACAAGTGGCCACATAGCTAAGAAATATTTTTAAGTAATATACAGAAATGGAGAGCAGAGAAAAAGTGGTCTGACTGACAAAGTTTGGGAAAAAACTTCTCCTGACCTAACAGAATGCAAATTTTTTTTTCATAAAATAATTTTCTGAAAGCTTTCATTGACCAGACTTGATTTTGTTATTAAAACATACCTTTAAAAGCCATAAGCAGTATTTGATTTTTTCCCCTCCATCTACTCATTAGTCAAACAGAAATAAATTTAATGGGGGCCAAAGCAACTTTTATAAACTGAATAAACATCCTTAAATCTTGTATGAATAGTGAACTGTATTCAGTTTTTAGTTCTTGATTCCAAAACCAATAAAATCACAGCAAAATGTAAAATGAATCTACAGATCTCAGAGGATAACAGATCGTAAAACTCCCACATATTTGGCAAGATGTCAGTCACTGAAAGAAGAAGAAAGTGTGTATATACATATATATATATATATATAGCTAAAATTTCTTATTATTCTATCTTAAAATATAAACTTTATGTAAAGTGTAGGTCCTATATATGAAATAATTTCTATTTTTACAAATATATTGCATAAATGCATACTATATAAATTTATTAAATAATTTGCCTTCTATAGAAAAAATGTTTTAATTTTCTCATGTTAAACCTGAGTAAAATTAAATGTTGATTTTAATGTAATGAATATAAATCTTTTCAAAATGTACCAACTTCTTTCTTGCCTAATAATACAAAATAAAGGGAATATTCATTAATTTTTTAATCTTTTGATGCTTCAGGTTTTCATTTTCATGATCAGTTACCATCTCATGCTGAAATCCTGTGCTACACTCAGGAAATACTAACAGGAGGCAACATGTTAGAGTAAAAAAATATCATAAACTTTAAAATATTAGACACAGCTTGGTTTAGATCTAGGTACTTACAACACTAGCCCTATGATGGTAGGCAAATTAGTTCACATCCCTGCATTTGAGTTTCATCTGCTATAAAATATAGGTACCCCAGTGCTGCACACATAAGAAAGTAATAAGTATTAAATGAAAGAGTATAAGCAAGAAAATATATACTATCCATACCATATATTGCTATATAATAATACCATTAACATAAAATCAAATATCTGCTACTTCTCAAATTATAAGATTCCACAATTTTCAATAACTGATATAACTACAGGTAAATGGTAGGTAAGTGGGACACTAAATTGTAGCATTGTATATCATAAATTTTTAGAACTAAGGACAAAATAAAATGTTAAATTTAAACTTTACCTTTAAATAAGATAAATGCAATTGGAAATTTTATCTTTTCAAGTTTCATTTTGCTTACTGCTGATAAATACACATACAACTAGTTTTCATTTTTTTGTATACCAGAAATGTTGCTAAATAGTACTACATCTAAACAAAAGACATACACAAACTTCTAAAGATAAAAGTATACAATTTTATTGAGCCATCCAAGAAGATGTAGATAAATGTACAGGGGAATCCTGTGCTGCCCTCAGGAATTATTGATGTGAAGATCCCATTTTCCCCAAATTATTCTAGGAAAATCCCTACCCAAAATCACCTAAGAGTATTGTATGGAAGTTGAACAGTTGATTCTAAAATTGATATGGAAATGCAGAAGAGCAAGAATAGACAAGACAATCTTGAAGAACTCTATAAGATATAAAGAATCATTATAAACTAATAATAATTAAGACAGTGTGATAGTACAGCAACAGCAAAACAAAAGATAAATGGAAAGACTAGACAACCTAGAAGCAGACCCACACATATATGAGGAGTTGATTTAGGACAAAAGCAGCACTTTAGGAAGTAGGGAAAGGACAGTTTTTTCAATAAACAGTACTAAGGCAATCAGAGAGCTATGTGGGGAGAAAAATGAAGTTGGACTTTTCCTTCACATTACTAGAAAAAAAAATCAACTTCAAGTAAGTTTGTATATCTGAATGTGAAAGACAAAATCAAAATGCCTTTAGAATATAGGAGAGTATCTTCATGAGTATGGGATAGGGAAAGATTTCATAAACAACACACAAAAAGCATTAACCATAAAGGAAGCAACTGATAAACTTGACTACATTTAAAAAATAATAAACTTTTGTTCAATAGAATACATAAAGGTAAGTTAAAAGACAAGGTACAGAGTGAAACAAAACATTGCAACCAATATAACCAACAAGGGGTTTCTATTCAGAACTACAAATTGATGAGTAATTCTACAAATTGATAAGAAAAGTCAGACAGCCTAGCAGGAAAAACAAATGAACAAAGGACTTGAACATGTACTTAAAAATCATCAGAAGTGCTTTTCTAGTCCTAAGTGCTCTGGGAGCTGTGGATAAGGGTGCAGACATGGCCAAGTCCAAGAACTATACCACACACAGCCAGTCCCAAAATGGCACAGAAATAGCATCAAGAAGCCCCGATCACAAAGATATGACTCTCTTAAGGAGGCAGACCCCAAGTTCTTGAGGAATATGCACTTTGCCAAGAAGCATAACAAAAGGGTCTGAAGAAGATGTGGCCAATAATACCAACACCATGAGCCCATGTGCAGAGGCCATCAATGCCCTCATAGAGCCCAAGGAGATTAAGTCCAAGATCCCAAAGAGCAGCAGTTGCAAGTTCCATTGACTTGCCTACACTGCCCACCCCAAGCTTGGGAAGCGTGCTTGTGCCTGCATCACCAAGCATCCTGACCAAAGGCCAAGGCCAAGGATCAAACCAAGGCCCAGGTGCGGGCTCTGGCTGCAGCTCTGGCTCTGGCTGATTACTGCTCCCAGTCAGGCTTCTAAAGGTGCCCAGGCCCCCATGAAGCTCTCTGAGTAGAGCCTCCATTAGCCAATGTGAGGATAGAAGGACTGAGGACGCCAGCCCTACCATCAGCTTGGGGCTGGAGTCGTCCTGTGCTCTTTGTACAAATAAACCTGAGGCAAAGCTAACAAAAAAAAAAAAGTCAGAAATGAAGTGTATTATTTGGGGATGCATACAAGGTTTGTAAAACATTTTTTAATGAACAAAATACATAACCATTAATGTCAGGATAGTGGTTATCTCCAAGAATGAGACTTCTGGAGTAATAGCAATATTCGATTTCTCGACATGAGAGGTGGTTACACTACTTATTTTCATAATTATTCATAATACTGAGCAACTGTTACATGAATTTTTGTGTACACTTTATATCTTGTTGTAAAAGCTGATCTTTAAGAGTGCTAAAAGAACAGACCAGATGGTGACAATTACCAGATAACCCAGGCTATATATCCCAAAATAAAGATTCTTCTTAAAAATATAACTTCTAGGTTCAGATTTTCCCATTTTGTTGTTCTACAGTTAGATTAACCAGGTACAGGTAGAAAACAAATATATTACTTTCTCCAGAGAAGGTACATGGAAGAGGTAGCATTTGGCCTGAGTTTTAAGGGATAAGATTTTGATATGGGTAGATTGGGGAAGGGATTTAATTAGTTCTACTAATCGTCCCATCAGTTTGATGAACAAATCTTCCCAAGTTAGCTTGTTTCCCAGGGTTTTAGTTTTCTCATTCAATTAAAAATAATAAGAATTACACCTTAATAAAAATGAAAGCATCGAGTTTTCTCTTCCTGGTATTATGCCTTCATAGTATATGTCTTTGAGGAGGAGTTCATATATCTGGACCAACTGTTAACTATCATTGTGATGTCATGCAACCAAGAAAAAAAGTACAGGGGATACAGGAAATGTATACGAAAAGTGAAAAGATGCATCTTTGACTTCAACTAGCAATAAAAACGAAATTAGATATATTTGGAACCAGGTAATTCTGGGCCCAAATTTCAAACGGGAACAATAATTTCCATGCTATTAATATATATCTTGAAGGTCATATATCACAGTGGCTGCCAAAGTGATTTGAAGAGGACAAACTATAAAGAGGGAAATTGTTTCTCAATATAAGCAGGGTGCAGTAGATAAGATAGGAGAAAAGAAATCAGAGATTCTGGTTTGGGTATTTACTAACTGACTGAGCAGAGAGGAGTTGGACCAATCCAATTGAAATATTTCAAGGTGTCTTCCATCACTACAATTATATAAAAATAAGTCCACCCCAAATTATTTATCACACAGAGTGTTATACTTTCTTCATACTGATTTTATAGCAAAACTAATAATCTAATATTACAATCAAGATAAATTTGAACCTCACTTTATGAAAGGATTCTAATCTGCTTCTTCAAATAGTTGCCCCAAAGTTTACATTTCTATTTATTAAAACTAACACTTTATGTATACCTTTTTAAAAAAATGTATTTAATGTGAAAATTTGAGTTATCTTTCAGTTTATCTACAATTAACTTCCACTGCAGATTGAAGGGGGAGAAAAGGACAGGTTTCTGTTAAAAACAAATTGAAAATTAAATGTGATGAATCCAGTTTTTTATATACACATTCAGGTAACTCAGGACTGATAATCAACAATTCTACATGGGTTTCTGAAGTACTCAAGTAGGAGGAGCCATTTAACAAAGGGGCTCCAAGTGCCTCTTTTCCATCTGAGCTACCTAGTCCCCTCACCCAGAACCCCTGGGTGGAACACCTGCCCCAAACTCCCCACAGTTCAACAACTACAGTCTTAAACATTAGTACAGCTGAGGGTCCCAGGAGTTCTAGCCCTAACTCCACTGGCTGATCAATATTTGGAAAATCACCCTTGAGTAAACTGGAAGTAAGTAAAATATATGTATTTTTTTAGTCTAAAGGAAAAACAAGAGGTTTACTGGGTCTGACATCAAATTTTACTATCTCATTGGTTGAAAGCATCAGATTACTTGCTTTATGGAGGTAGAAAGTCAGAGTCACTCCTTGTCCTTTTCTGGGATGCGACCTCCTCACCTTTATTGTCATTGCAATGATAAGAATTTCAGAATGAACACTTGCACATGAAAACTTTGCTAGGCCAAATAAAACAATGCATTTTCCTCTGAAATAACAGACATCCAAAAGTATGTCAGTTTCTTTCCCTAATCTCAATCTGAGCAAAAAAAAATTGGTTACAAAATAGTTTTCAGAGAAATACATTAAAATATACTGTTTTCCTCTAATTAAAGTCTCATAAATACTTAATTGAGTAGGACCTACTTGCTATCTAGAATACCATCAAATGGAGAAAAGGATTTTGAGTCCATTAAATTTACTGACTAAATAGATTAAGATAAATATTTGAATAGTGCTTTTAAAATCCTTTCTTCCAAATATTATCTCGTTAGCATCTGATCATTTATCTTGGGATAAATTATCTCTATTTCTTAGATGAGTAAACTAATGCTCTGAGAGATCTGCCCAATATTACTCAGTTGGCTAGTGAGAAATCTGGGATTTGCACACAGGAATGTCGACATTTGAAAAAAGCACTAGTCCTGGATTAGGCACTGTGTACAGCTATAAAAAAGCCTCAGGTGTTTCCTAAAGAAATTAAAAATTCTAACTAATGTACGAAATCAGAGGAATAAAATAAAGAGTATGAAATGGAATATATGGCTATAGGGCCTCTCTTGCACTGACATTATCATGTTCATGCTACTACACAGGCCAGAGCAAAGGAGTGAAGGGAGCCCAAGTGCCTGTAGCCAGTTTACACATGATGATCAGGCTAGCCCTGCTCTTGCTTTAATATTGTCACACCAATCATTTAATAAATTACACACCAATAACATAATGTCAGGATTGATTCAATAAGAAATGCATCAGAAATTAGAAAAGCACATATGTAAAATAATTTTCCAAAAAGTAAAATGCTAATGAGCATGACAGAAAAGACATGCTTCAAAATAGGATTCTCTTCTCTGGGACTTGTTAGATATAAATCCCATCTGAAAATTAATTATAGTAATTTCAGCAATAGAGTACTATAAATCTGATAAACACAGTGCTCTTTAGTGAATTATGAAGAAAAAAAAATTCCTCTTCACAAAAGGCTTCTCACATTATTTCTTGAAACTAGACAGGCCTTTTGGGTACCTCCATTCACTGATGGCTGAATGGTTAAGTATCATTTCAATATGCAGCCTATTGAATTGCCTAAAGTTTTAACATTATAAAGTGTTGCCTGATTTCTTTTTGATTATCTCAAACATAGTTGCCTCAATTTTTTCCAATTTTTTTCCTAGAGCAAAATCTGGCTTTTTTTCCCAATGGGCTTGAAACCTGCTTACATTTACACAATACTAGGAAGTTCCATTAGTGTAGGACTTACTCTCAGAAAGAACAGTAATAATACATTTCAACTGATATTTTCACACCATCATTTAAAAACTGGCTTTGCCATCTATGAAACACTTCCTCATTCTATGAACAAGATTTGTGACAGAGAACTGTGAGAAAGTAAAGTATTTGGTATAAAAAATACACAGAGCCTCTGTATGTTAACATTTATCAATGCAACAGTGTCTAGGATGTAGTCTAGAGTGTACCCTCAGAAAGGCAAAAAGTATTAAACGAAGCACTTTAAAAGGAGGAGGCCCAGCTGTGACATATGCACCCCAAACAGGAGCTCTATATTCTGTGGGTTTTTAAAAATAACTTCTGAGAATTTCTTTTGAGGCCAAGCTGCAAACAGACTGTTCATACTGACCTCCTTGTTTGCCCAAGCATGGCCTAAAGAGTGAACCCACAATATTTGGTCAGTAAAGTTATCTTCCTGCTTCAGACTCTACTCAAAGAGAGCTATTATGTCAACGCAGCCCTGCTACAAACAACTTCTGTAGGTGTATTATTTCTATCACTGGGGATCTCCTGTCAATGGAGTTTGTTTGCATGTATTAAACAGGATATTCTTTATGTAACAAGTACATTAAAGTAAAACTTATGAGTCTATTCTAAAAGCATTACATTTCACATAAAGTACTTTTTCTTAATATTAAAAAAAAAAAAGATGTTTCTTCAATCTCCAGACGATGCTCTATGTTCTATTTAGCAGGGGAATACATACTCTTTCCTGCAACCCTATAGAGGCTATCCAATCCTTGCCCCATCACATGATTTCCAATAAAAACACAGATTACTAAATGTTGATATGTGTAATTATACTACCAAATACATTATTAAAATATGTTGTTAATTTTTAAATTTCCTTTTGCAGAGCATATGAGAATGCTATTCTAAATCATGCCAGATACACAGTAAGCAATATGAATTGATCTTTATATAATAAAAACTCATTTTCTCTAACACTTCCTTTATACTCCTTATTATAAACAGCAATTAGCACTTTCTGGCTAATCCAGACAAAGACTGGCTTTTCATCTTTGGCCAGTATTTTTCAGGCTGTCCATCTGCATTACCAGATTCATCTAACTGACCAAAATATTCTCTTCAAAGGATTAAAAACGATCTTCTCTATTAGATATTCTTTATCTCTGTATAGTATTCCCTTATGAGGTGATTCTGAATCCCGAAAGACCAATTTATCCACAGTCACCAAATTTCAGGATAGTGATCTGATTACAAACCTAAATTTATAGCTGAGGAAAGTGACACCATTTGAAATTAAATTACCTTTATGTCATCCCAAAACCTAAATAATATATGGCACTATTAAAGAGACATAAAAGTAAATGCATAGGCAGATCACCTGTAAGGCCATAGTAAAAACTAAATGTAACAAATAAAAATATAGCCAATAAATTTGACCATACAAAATGGAATATTCTAAAGATAAAATAATTACTTAAAATTATATTGTCCTCTTTTTCAATTTTATTGAGATTTCATTGCATCCAATGACTTTCAATATTTAAAGACTACAGTTTAATGGGTTTTGACCTATATACAACCATGAAACCATAACTGCAATCAAGAAAAACATTTCTACCAACCCAAAGAGATTTTTTGTGACCCCTTATAATCCAACCTGTTGCCAGGTAATCACTGAAGTGCTTTAAAGTCATTATAGATTTGTTTACACTTTCTAGAATTTTATATAAATAGAATTATAGAATTATATAGGATATATTATTTTTTGTCTGGTTTCTTCAAGGTAGTTATCATGAGATTCATCCATGATGTTTCAAATGTACAATGGCTAGCTCAAAGTGTAGATGTACGTTTAACTTTTTTAAAAATTGCCAAACTGTTTTCCAAAGTGGTTATTCACACCATCAGTGTATAAAAGTTCCAGTTGTTCCACATCCTCACCATTCTAATAGGTGTGTAGTAGAATACAACTGCGATTTATTTTGTATTTCTCTGATGACAAATTATACTGGTCATCTTTTTATGAGCTTATTGGCCATTAATATACTTTTTGTGAAATATGTTCAAATATTTTACCCATTTTTAAAATTGGATTGTTTGCTATCTCATTATTAAGTTGAAGGAATATTGTATATATTCTGGATACAAGTTTTTGTCTGAGGTATGTTACGCAAATTTTTCCCCAGTCTTGCCTTTTCATGTCCTTTTTATAATTTTTAAAAAATTTTAATTATTATTTTTTAAAGAAGCTTTAGGTTAAATGTTATGCTGAAAATACAAGGGATTCCCATTTACCCTAACATTCCCCTTCTCACACGTTTCCCTATTAACATCTCTCATTAGTGTGGTACATGTGTTACAATTGATAAACACATATTGAAGTATTGCCACTAACCATGGTCTATAGTTTAGATTATGATATACACTTTCCACTGCACAATTTTATAGGTTTTGACAAAATGTATATATGAGGGAGAAAAGAAAGCACTTCCTTACAATAGAATGCCAATTAATAAATATTGGGGAAAATGACAGAATTAGAAAATCGCCATTAGACTACTATCATAGTAATATTTGAATCAGTGGATGCAAAAACTAGTGTGTCAAAGTTTGATGAGAAAAAGGATATTTATAAAGTCTGAAAGTATCTTAAGATTTTTTAAAAATTAAAGGGTAAAATATTAACTTCATAGTGGAGACAGATGGCCAATGCCACCTTCGTCAAGTGATCACAGTTAACATTCCCCAATAGAAGCTTTGAAAAACCAACAAAACTGACAGAAATATCTTTCTAAAAGCTTAGAAAACAGTTACAGGGTTGCATTAACAGGGCAAGCACTGAATCAAGAAAAAGTCTACTTAATACTGTTAAAATCATATGGTGGGTGAACATGAGAGGGGGGAAGCCAAGATGGTGGCAGAGTAAGGAGCTTGGGAGACAACACCTGCTACAGGGCAGTTAGTAATCAATCCAGAGCTATCTAAACCACCTAGGAGACCAGAAGAGTATCCTGCAACATCTTTGAAAATATGGAAGGAGACTGTTCATCTGCAGAGAGGATTCCTGAGTAGAGCCCTACACACCATGGAGGTAGGTGCCCGTGGCACAAGCCACCTTGGGAGCTATTCTGTGGCTGAAATTGGAAGCTCTAGTTCCCAAAAAATGGGAGAAGAAGACACAGTGTGGCACTGGCTCAGTTACTGTTCAGTAAATTCAGAATGCTAAAGTATAAACCTAGGAAGAGCTAAACTTTGAGCCTGTCCAGGTCAGGAGGAGGCCTGTAGTCACCATTTTGACTCTGCCTCCAGCACGAGGGGATGCAGGGCTGATGCAGGGCTGATTGAAAATCACAGAGCTGGTAAGGACTGGCTTCTTTCCACCCAGATCAGATTGCACCTCTAGCCTAAATCCCAGCTGCACCTCCAGCAAGGAGGAAGCACTCTGGGAAACCGCAAACCACACCGCAGAGGCTGGTTCCCATCCTACTCTAGTGGGACAAGAGCTCAGCAGCTATTCTGTGGCTGGAGTTAGATGCTCCATTTCCCATAAATGATGGAGGAAGAGACAGCTGTTCACCAATCTCAGCTACTGATTAGTGGACTTGGCTGGCTAAAGTATAATCCTAGAAACAGCTAGGGTTTGAGCCAGTCTAAGTTGGAAAGAGCCCAGTAGTCACAATTTTGACTCTGCCCCCAGCATGAAGTGAAGCCTGGCTGATGGAAAATGCAGTAAAGTTAGGGACTTGCTTCCTTCCACCAAGATGGGACTTCAGGCCTAGCCTAGGCTCCAGCTCCACCTTCAGCCAAGAGGAAACTGGCGGGACCTGCACCAGGCTTTCCAGTCAACTGCAGGTGCTCTCTGCTGGATAGACTGAATAGTCAGTCACCTGGGGCTGCATCCCTGCACCCCAGTAGGATAGGAGAGGACTGGGTATCCTCAGCCTACTCAGGTAATGGCAGGTTTTTTCAGCCCACACGAACTGGTCTGTTGAGTGCCTTCCACTCTAACTCCACTCTGACCCCCATAGGATAGGAGGGGGCTAGTGTTCCTTCAGCCTCTCAGGGCAACTTCAGGGGCTTTTGACCTGCACAAGCCTGAGTGTTGGGTACCTGTGGTTCCACCCCATCCCCAATGGGACAAGAGATGGACTGTGTTTGCTCAGCCTCTCTGGGTAACAGCAGGTGCTTTTGGCCCACACTGCCTGGACAGGTGGGTACTTGTGGATCCACCCTCATTCCCCAATAGGAAAGAAGGGTGCTGGCGAACCTTTCCAGACAATGGCAGGTACTTTTGGCATACAGGGACTGGACTGTTGGATGCAATGGATCCACCCCTACCCCCAATAGGATAGGAGGGGTCTAATGTCTCCACAGCTTCTCTGGACAAAGGTGGGTAATTTCACCCAACAGGACCTGAACTGTTGGGTGCTTGCGGATCCAACCCCATGCCCTAATAGGATAGAAGGGGACTGGTGTTTCCCAGCCTCTCCAGGTATTCTTGGCCTAAAGGGACTAAACTGTTGGGCACCTGTAGAACCATCCACACCATGCAATAGAATAAGAAGGGGCTGGTGCTTCCTCAGCCTCTCCAGGGAATGGGAGGTACTTTCAGACTACAGGGACTGAACTGTTGGACATTGGTAGCTCTGCTCCCACCCCTAAAGGGCAGAAGGGACAATACTCCCTCAGCCTCTCAGGGCAACTGCAGGCATATTCGGCCCACATGGATTAAATTGTTGGGCACTCCAAGGGGTCTATTCCCACCCCCAGCAGGGAGACAGTCTGGTGCTATGTTAGTTTACCTGGGCAACTGTGGTCATTTTGGACCCACATGGCATAGATTGCTGCCCACAAACTATAGCTCCATCCCAATAGGGGTGGAAGGGATGTGGAGCTTCATCGGTCTCTCCAGGTAACTACAGACAGTCTTGTCCTGCCCAACATGGATTATTATACACAAATGCAGTTCTGTCCCTACCCTTGACAGAGGAAAAAAGTGGGAGAAGCTTCATCAATTCCTGGGGCAATGTGGACTGTTTCAGTCTCCATAGTTTATAGCACCAAGTACATCCTCCACTCCTACTATAGAATAAGCAAGTGAGAAAAGACAAGAAAGCCCTAAACTAATGAGAGAAACTGCACCCGAAATAAATACATCTAGCAAGCCAGATGCAAAAAACACCAACAAAAAATTACAATCCATACCAAGAAACAGGAAAATATGGCCCAGTTAAAGGACTAAGCCTTCAGATGACAAAAAGGAGTTGAGACCACTAATCATAGATGTTCAAACAAATCTCCCTAATAAATTCGATGAGGTAGCTAAAGAGATTAAGGATATTAAGAAGACACTAGGGAAGCACAAAGAAGAATTTGAAGGCATAGAAAAATAGCATAACTTATTGGAATGAAAGTTGCAATAAGTGAAACTAAAAATACACTGGGGGCATATAACAGCAGATTTGAGGAAGAAGAAGAAAGGATCGGTGAGTTCAAAGTCATTGCCTCCAAAAGTGTACATAAAAAAGAAAAGACAGTAAAGAATGGAAAAAAATTGAACAGAGTCTCTGGGAACTAAATGACAGCAAGAGACATGCAAACATACATGTCATGGGTGTCCCAGAAGGAGAGGAGAAAGGAAAAGGGGCAGAAGGAGTATTCAAAGAAATAATGGTGGAAAATTTTCCAACCCGACTGAAGGAAATAAATACCTGCATCCAAGAAGCACAACATACTCCTATCTGAATAAATCCAAACAGACCAACTCTGAGACGCATACTGATCAAAATGTCAAATGCCAAAGGCAAAGAGAAAATTCTGAGAGCAGCAAGAGAAAAGCAATGCATAACATATAAGGGATACCCAAAAAGATTAAGTGCCAATTTATTCATCAGAAACCATGGAGGCAAGAAGGCAGTGGTATGATATATTTAAGATACTGCAAGAGAAAAACTGTCAGCCAAGAATTTTATATCCAGGAAGATTATCTTTCAAAAATAAGGGTGAGATTAGAATATTCACAGGTAAACAGAAACTGAGAGAGTTTATAACAAAAAGACAAGCTTTGCAGGAAATAACAAAGGGAGTGTTACAGCATGAAAAGAAAAGACGAGAGAGAGAGAGAGGCTTGGAAGAGAGTCTAGAAATGATAACTGTTATCAGTAACAGTAACTAAAACTGCCAAAAATAAAATGACAGATAAAACATAAAGATCAAAATGGACAAAATAAGAGCTGCATTTACAGTAATAATATTGAATTTTACTGGATTAAACTCCCCAATTCAAAGACACAGCCTGGTGGAATGGATAAGAAAATATAAGCCATCTACATGCTGTCTGCAAGACATGCACCTTAGAGCTAAGGATATCAATAGACTGAAAGTAAAAGGTTGGAAAAATATATTCCATGCATGTAGTAACCAAAAAAAAAAAAAAACAACTACACTAATATCAGATGATAGCGACTTTAAAAGCAAAACTATTATAATAGACAAGAAAAGACATCACATATTAATAAAAGGGATGATTTAGCAGGAAGAAATAACAATCATAAATATATATGCACCTAACCAGGATGACCCAGGATACATGAGGCAAACAAACACTGGCAAAACTGAAGGGAGAAATAGACACCACTACAATAATAGTTGGAAACTTCAATACACCACCACATGAAATTTCTTGAACTTGATAACTGCTTTTAAGATGATTGTACAAGTCTTATTCATACAAAATTTATATGAATTATGTGTTCAAGGAGTACACTGTCAAATGTTCAGAAAATAGAAAGATGGATGTGTATATAGATAGAGAGATGGCAAAAGTGGCAAAATGTTAAAATAGGTGAATTTGGGTAGAGGGGGTTATATTGGAGTTCTCTGAATGGAATTTGTATTATTTTTGCAACTATCCAGTAAGTTGAAATTATTTCAAAAAAAAAGAAATGTCGCAGGAGTTAGGATGTTTACATCATAAAGTCCTTTCTTACAATTCTATCCTCAAACTCTTCCTCAATATTAATTCTAAAGAATCTTATGAGTTAAAAGGGGACCATAGAAGTTATCTCAGCCAGCTAATGGATTAATTATCTCTCAACAATAATATTCTAGACTGATGGTCATTTAGCTTGAGGAAAGGAGGCTCACCTTGTGAAGCAGCCCCCAATCAATCCAATTCTGAATGGTTCTAATTTCTGAAATTATTACAATAATATGTTTCCCTAAAATTTCTGCCTATCAAATGATTCCAGGCCTGCCTTCCATAAGAGGGCAGATTAAGTTCATGCCAATTGTCAGAAATCTTTCCTTCAGATATAATCTCCTAGTATCTTTTTCTCCAGACATCTCATACCATTCCCTCAAAATAAAAGGTCTCTTCCTAAAAACATAATCTTGTTTATTCTACAGATGTCCAACTATCCCTTAATATAGGAAGTCTACAATGGAATAAATACTCCAAAAGTATACTGATCAAGACCATTCTTAGGGTCCCTTGGAAACTGATTTAGAAACTATAATTACTATAGCCCATTACTTTGGCCGTTTGAGTATACACAAATTATTGGCTCATATAAAGCATGTTGTCAACTAAAAACACTTTGCAGTTTTCTTAAACTTAATATTTTGAGTATCATTAAATGCAGGCGATACATTTATCTGTATTAAATAGTTTTCTTTGCTATGTCATAGTGTGTCAGTCCATTGAGATAAAATTAAATTCTAATTTCTCAACCCAATATATTAGCTATTCCTTTCAACTTTGCATAAACTATAAACATGTTCTAAGTATCTCCATCTAAGTCATTCAGAAAAAATGTAGAACAGACTTAAAGAAAGAGCTCTCTTTCCAAATTGACACTGATCCATTTAGTCTACTCCCTTTGGGAACATTTAGCCACCAGCTGTGAATTATTTTAACTGAACTGTTGTTCTCTCTAATAATTTTTAAATGAATATGGTTCTTTCATGATTCTTGACAGAAGTATATGTGTGATTAATAAAATTAATTGAATACATGTGAAAAATATTAAGGAAAAAGAAAATAAATTATGATCTAGAGAAAAGTAAAGATAAAATGATAAAAACACATATTTAGCAGTTACTTTTGAAACATTATCTTAGATTTTAACTTGATTGTTCAGTTTTAAGAAAATCACAAAAATAAATAGCATCTTTATTTTTCCTGTGATGGAGGACACACAAAAGAGACCACAATTTGCCAAGAATCTCCTATGAAAGGGAATTTATACTTACTCTGAGAAAGATGAACTTGCCAAAATTTTTCAGATGCTTTTACTTATAAGATAACTTAAAAATCAACCTTGCAAAAGAAAGATACTATTGGAACTTCCATATTTGAATGTATAAAATTAATTTTGGTGGGCTTAATTCAGCTTTTAATGATTGAATAATTGTCACTTTAAATTTAACATAATGCTTAGCATAAGGTATTTTGTATATGATATTTTGATATGAAAAATATCTTCACAGAAAGGCAGATTTCTGAAAGGCACCACTGTTATCCTAAAGACAAGCAGGCGAAGCAAAAAGAGAGTTCTATTCAAACAGAAAATTCCCCTCTCTAATTGCATTTTTGTCAGGCAGATTATCTAATTTATCATTTTTATCCACCCACCATGTACAATAGTGACATCAGTGGAACTTCTGCATTTTTATGGACAATAACATAGACAACTAATCGCAGAAGTTAATACAAGAATACAGAAGTTAATACAAGAATACTGCTCTCTTAACAAATCGTCCTGTTTATCTTTAAGTTTTGAAAACCGTATCTGTTATGGTAACAGAAAGCACAAGCACAGAATGAGCTGCTGCTTTAAATTTCCCCCAAATGTCTCTGAAATGTTTTATTTATTTCTATCAACTGTGAGGTATTTAAAAGCTTATAATCACTCTGCAGTTTCAAAAATTTCTTCCTGGTTGAAATAGCCATAATTTTTAAGGACAGCAGCACATAAAATTTACAAAAAACTACCAAACTATGTGCTTTGATCATATATGAGGGTAAACTAAAGAAGACAAGAAAGAAACTGTTCAAAGGACTACTGACTACAGAAAATATTTAATCTGTCTTATTCCCAATCCACTGTCATTATTTAGTAGTTAAAAGACAAGAATTCAATTTAATTATTACATAAATTGACCCCAGAAAAAATTCTATTTCCACAAATTCATTGAATAGAATTCAGTGACAGAAATCAAATGACACAGTAAAGCTAAAAGAACAAAATTTCTTTCATTTAAAAGCAGAGCTAATTAGCAAATTTGCAAAGTAAAATGGGAGATGTTCAGAAATTAGATCATACTTACAGGAAGATTAAAAAATATTTGATATTTGCATGAAGGAGATATAACATCCATTTAGCAGGAGAAAACATTGAAGTCTAGATAGTTTCCTTAACTTTCTAACAGTTACATATGGAAGACTAAGGATGAAATTTAAAACTGATCTAACAGATATCCAAAGCTAACTCCCTTTTTCTATACTATACTTGGATTACGCTATATTTCCTCTCCATGTCGCCCTCACGTTTTTACATATTTGCTGGTACATACTGTCTATAAAATAAAAATGACCACTTCAACATAGAATAATCAGGTCTTCAAATAAAATTAGCATTTCAATTCAGTAAAGATCTATTGAATTTTTATATATGATATATGTATAAACATTTATATATAAACATATGGTGTGTATATATATCATGTTTTATACATGAATGTTAATACATATACACCATATCATATGTGTTTTATATACAAACATTTAGAGAGAGAGAGAAAGAAAAAAAAAAACAACAACTAAGGGGGCATATGTATGAGAAGTGGAATAATACAAACATGAAAAGACCTCTTTCTTGTGCTAAAGCAGTAGTTCTCAATCCAGAACTATTTTGCCCCCCAGGAGACATTTAGCAATGTCTGGACATGTTTGTCAGAAATGGAGGGGAGGGATGCTACTAGCATCTAGTGGTATAGGCCAGGGACACTGCTTAACATCTTACAATGCACAGGATAGCCACCACAACAATTATTTGTTAAAAAATTATCTGGCCCAAAATATCAGTACTGCCTAGATTGAAAAATCCTGCCCTAGAGTAATTTACAATCTAGTGTAAAACCCTATATTCCAATCAAGCATCAAAAAATTTAGTATGGGGAAGTGGCTGTGGCTCAATCATTTGGGCTCCCATCTACCATACGGGAGCCCTAGGTTCGCATCCTGGGCCTGCACACTGTGGGAGTGCCACGCAGCCTGCATGCGCCACGGAGAGCTGACTCAGCAAGATGATGCAACAAAAAGGGAGACAAGCAAAAAAAAAAAATGCAGAAGAGCACAGCGATGGACACAGAGAATAGACAGCAAGCAAGCCACAAGGGGGGAGGAGGAGAAATAAATAAAATAAATACAGATGCAGAAGAATGCACAGTGAATGTACAGAGAGCAGACAGCACACAAAAAGCCGCAAGGGGGAGGGATTTTAAAAAAATTTTAGGATGGCCATTGAAGGAAAGAAAGGGTAGATGATATATTTCAAAAAATGCATACACACATATACAAACTAGAACTTGAAATTATGTTACTCAAGCAATGGGGCAAGTGGGCAGTTCAATATAATGAAATTACTTGAGAAGATATTATCAGTCTGACCTCAGGCAGATCATATCAGAATTAGGAAGGGAGAGGGATACAGAGAAACTGTACACTTTAAAATTAGAACATAGTAAATTTTTTTTCCTCGAAAGGTTACCAGAAGGTACTATCCCACTGAATGAAAAGTGAATTTCTTATGCTATAGAAATATTTTTAAACATGAATTATAATGGATCATGTAACTTACTTAGGTTTAGGACCTTTTCAAAAATCAAAGGCCTCACCAAATATTTTCTTATATAAACAGGCATCAAAATAGTGAGATCTCAATTTTTTCATCCTTATATAAATTGCAAATTGAAATAAATGGTTCATATCTCTCAGTAGGGTTCTTGACTAAACAAATAAAACTAATGAAGAATACTAAAGCACAGAAAACTCAAAAACTTTGTTCCAAAAAATGCCACCAAGATGTTATAAAATACGTAATAAATACAAGTCTGTATTATTTTTAAGATCTCCTCTACCTCTTAACTTGTATGATTGTGCACATCAAATTTTTCTGGTACTAGGTGGGAATAACAATTTGCTCCAGATAATAGGAAAATAAGGGTAATTTAATTAATTTTTCTATTAGTATCTGTTCATTGGGGGGAAAGAGCTGGCAAATATGATCTGGTATGTTTAAAACACTTTTTATACAGGCTGCTATAAATACAAGTCAGGATATTTTTCTAAGTCAGAGATTTAAAATTCTATATTAACTTTTCTGGTTGATGCTGACCATAACCAGATACTAGCATATACTGCTTTTTACAATCAATGTGGTCTTAAAATGACCTGAAAATTGAATTTTTAAAAATAAAATTAGGTTTAAATCCACTAGGTGAGTGTATAATTTAAAACCATCCTGTGAAAAATTATTTTGCACAATTAAGTGTTAAAATGTGAATAAACTTGTATGATTCTGAATCACTTTCCTTAATATGGTTCATATCTGTAATTACATGCCTTGGAACATTTTCAACTCCTATTTAAACTTATAAAAGCTTATTATAAGACAAAGTCTCAACACTAATGTTCAAGTCAGTAGTTGGTTGATTTTTTCTATCTTTTTCTCTATAAAACTTATAAAATTATTACAAATTACCAGTTATAAGTATCCTCATTAACTGTAAAATGTCACCATATTTAACTCTGTGAGAAAACTATAAATGGGCATCATACAATTACAAAGTGAAATAACAAGAAGAATTTTAAAAAATTAAAAGAAAAACAACTTCATTAAATCCCTACTCACATGGTTCCAGGCCTTTAGACTGGAACCCAACCAGCAGAATGCAAATTCTAATATTGTTTACTAACAAAAGTATGTAGGTTCATGTAAAACTTACTTCCACTAGGATAATAAAAAATCTTTATTCAATCAATTGGCAGAAAAATTTATTCTCTCTTTTCCACAGGAAAACATTCATCAGAACTTTGAGAGTATGGGCTGCCATCAGTGGAAAGAAGTGACCATTTCTTGTGTTTCCTTCTTTCAACATGACAATGTGCAGCAACAAACATTGAATGAATTTCATGTACCCATCTGTCATCAAGGGTGCATTTAATCAACAACAGCAAGATAGCAGTAAACCTAAGTTACACAGTATACTAATCTGAACAGGCAATAAAGAAAAATTTTAATTTAGGCATATAGTATCCAGAATTACTATTAATAAGATAAATTTCTATTCTTTTCAAAGTCTTTAAACAGTTCCAGATACACGGATCACATTCAAAAAATATTTACTGAGAGATTAGTTAATTTAGAAATATATAAGTTTGAACAAAACATATAGCAGAAATGGGATAATGACAAAGTAAGCTTTCTTTAAAGATTTTAAACACTCAGAATTTAAGAGACTGTATAGCCCAGGTGTGTCCATTCTCTCTCCAACTAAGAGCTTTTGTTCACTCTCATACTGTTTCAAAATAAATTTCTTTGCAAAATTACCAGTTATTGCTCTGCCACAGCTTAGCCAGAGAGTAAAAGAGAATGCTTTTAAACTTCTTTGGTTTGAAGTGATACACGCAGATCTGTTCCATTTATACATTTTTCCTGACAGATTAACTGAGCCTCTTCACACAGTAATTTTTTTCCCAAAAATGTTAAACCAACAACAACAACAATAGAAGTTGTAGGTGGTCAACTTTTTATTCAGAGACAAGCAGAACCAGAAAAGCAAAAACAATCAATCCCTTCACTCCTGGCAATAAGTACCACAACACTGCAACATTCAAAAATATTACTTTTTTAATACTTCCAGTATTGCATTGTGGCCCAGGAGCTTTGGTGTACAGGATGCCACATCCTGCCACATCATCCTGCTCCCTTACTCCGTTCCCTTATAACAAGCACAAATGTATAGTTAGTGCTACGGGTCACTCCTTTCCTTCCTCCTTTCCCTTCTGACTTCACAGATGAAAAAAGAGATGAAAGAAGTTCAACCACATGTTTCAAAAGCAGTGGTTCTCATCAGTACTTATTCAGTACAGTCAATAAGGAACTCAAAGATCCTTGCCTGGATTCCAGCTGACTAACAATAAATCAGAATCTTTCAAGGTGAGAGACCACACTAAAAATTTTAAGAAGTTCGTTAGGTGAGTCTGAAGTGCAGCCAAAGTTGAGAACCACTGCCACAGATCAAACAAATCAGGATGTATTTGGCATATGTTTGGGATTGGGAGCATTACCCTCCCATACTTTAAATTATTTCTGTAAATAATTAAGAAAAGATCAAAACCAGTTTCTCATCAAAAGAAAAGATTCTTGTTTGAAAATTGAGGGACTAAAACCAGATGTTATATTTTTGCTTCCCCATCAGAGAGTATCCCCTTAAAAATATCATGTTCTTGCACTGTACATGGTAGACTTTGATTTGTTAATGATTTCACTTGAAATCAATGCAGCATGGCTGTCAAAGGAATAAGGAGGTTAGCTGTCTTACTTCTAGACATAGTCATTACAGTTATCACAGATGGAATATAAACAGACTAAATTAAGATGAGCACTTTTACTAAGTACAAGGACATCTGTAGAGCCCAGACTATACACAGGTAAGTTAGTCACCTATACTGTCCTACTCAATGAACTAGTTTCAGGTTAAAACATATCATGATTTCTTTGTGAGTGTGTGTGTGTGTCTGCTTAGGTTTTTTTTGGTTTTTTTTTTGGTCTTTATTTTTTTAATGTTACATTAAAAAAATATGAAGTTCCCATATACCCCCTAGCCCTCACACCCCACTCCTCCCCCCATAACAACCTCCTCCATAATCACGAGACATTCATTGCACTTGGTGAATACATCTCTGAGCACTGCTGCACCTCATGGTCAATGGTTCACACCATAGCCCACACTCTCTCACAGTCCACCCAGTGGGCCATGGGGGCACATAGAATGTCCAGTAACTGTCCCTGCAGCACCACCCAGGACAATGCCAACCCCTGAAAATGCCCCACATCACATCTCTTCCTCCCACTCCCTACCCCCAGCAGCCACCATGGCCACTTTCTCCACACCAAGGCCACATTTTATTCAATTACTAATCATAATAGTTCATGAATAGAACATCAGTAAGTCCACTCTAATCCATACTCTATTCCTCCATCCTGTGGACCTTACAATGGCTGGGTCCACTCTACATCTATATCAAGAGGGGGCTTAGATTCCACATGGATGCTGGATGCAATTCTCCTGCTTTCAGCTGTAGGCACTCTGGGCTCCCTGGTGTGGTGGTTGACCATCACCTCCATGTTAGCTGAGTGGGGTAAGTCCAATAAACCAGAGTGTAGGAGTTGCTAGTCTATTGAGGCTCAGGGCCTGGCTATCGCATGGTCAGTCCAGAGATTCAGGTCCCCTGGGTATACATTAAACCCCAGCACCAACTACAGTTCCGGTAAAAGTTAACAGGAGAGGCTTGTGGATAAAGATAACATCTGAGTCCAGCTCCATCACACAGAAACACAAACTCCAAAGTAGGGCCAACTGACATGGCACTGAACTCCATTTGCCATGACCATAGAACCTGTGGGTCTCTGTAGCCCTCAGAAGAACCAATACCTGGGGTTGTATCTACTTTATCTGTCTCTGGGACTCTGCTGAGGTGTGCATAAGGGCAATCCCTCTGATAACCTCCCGGCTCTTTTTGGAGACTCATAGCCATATAAACTCATTTGTCCTTTGCATTTCCCCCTTATTTCTTTTTGATCCCTACTAGTCTGTTTTTACTGTGAGATACTTCCTCTTTCATTTTTTTCCCCTCTTAGTTCATTCTACTTCCAACGTTTGGCAATATAATTGCTTTCAACTCTAGATTTTCCATTAACTCTGGGTTCTAAGCCTACAAATGCAACCTCATATCTAAATCGCTTTCATCACCTACTGAACGTTCATTTTAATAATGACCCTTAGGTTCTCCTCACAGAAATTGCTAACTAAACATTCTTTTGGTTTTAGGCATGTAGTACCTTTCTCAGGCCCCTTACAGCTGACAGAGCATGGACAGTACCATAAGCAGTGGCTGGAAAGGAATTCCCATTTTCAAGTGTCCTACTTGAGACACCCACCCCAGTGCACTCTCAACTCTTCTTTCCTTTATTTCCTAGAGCCTAAAGACCTTGGGTAAATTCACAGATTGATCACATTCCTGACTCCTGTTTCAACAGGCTTCTTAACATACTTTATATCAATATATGAAATCTTCAGTGTATCAAGAAATCAATTCTGGAATATTGTGATTTCTGTAATAATAACAGCTATGCTTAAAATATCATACTCATTTTCACCACATATTTTTGAACAGTATGGAGTCCCCTTAACCACTGAGGAGTAGCAAGTTCCTGTATGAACGGCAATTTTCATCCCACAAAGGTATTTTGGAGAACTAGTTACTTCCCCCTTAATGGAACAACACAGGTATTTACCACAGATGAGGCCAATTTATAATTGTTGGCAAGACAGCAGTTACTACAAAGTTCTTTTTTCTGAAAAGCATAGCTTGTGCCACTCAAAAGAATACTAAAACATTCCAAATAACTTTTTCAATGATTAGCTTTTAGGATAGACATACGTGAATTAATGCACTTAGAAAGAACAAGTGTTCCTTTTTCCATTTGTTTGTTTTTCTGATATGTCTCTGAAAAGTGGGAGTTTAATAACAGATTTTAATTAATTCCTTAGTTTTAAACACATTTAGAAAACTTCTGAGGTAGGCTTCTGCTTTGGTACTAAAAACTAACTCCTTTTGAACTGATGAACAAATCACCCTAATTAAAATGATGATAAATATGGAAAATAAAGGCTAATTAAATTACAAATGAAAATGGCAAACAAATCACAATAAAATTTGCATTTCTACTGATTTTAAATATTGTAAAAGTCCCTCAAGTCATGATTTTATACTTCTCAAGCAAAAGTCCATTGAGGGAATCATATGGATCTGTTAGGAATCTCAGAACTTGTTGCTATTTTATATTATAAGACAAAGGTTTTTTATTCAGTTCCAATTTAATACCTTTTGACTTTCAACATTTCTGCATTTATATAAAATGTACACTTACCACTGCAACAGTTATTCAACATGAGAAGAGACCACTGAAAAGCCCCAACATTTTTATTTCAAAAATAAAGTTTTCTTTTAATAGCTCAAAAGAATAGTTACATAAACATTCCAATTTTAATTATAATGCCAGTCAAGTCCTTGTTTGTAACAGTCATCCCCTGAATTCAAGTGCAAGTGTACTTCCAAACCTAAACAATATGGATCCCTTGAGAGTTGTAAAATCCAGTCCAGCCTTCTACCACTCAAAACTCTTATGTGTAAAACATCAAATTACTACAGTAGTAATTACAGATCTGGGAATCATTGTTTTCTCACCATCTGCTTACATCAGTAACAAATTATTGACTTGAGAATGTAAGATACAGAGCCTTAGGCAAGAGACTTACAATAACAATACTTTTTAAAAATCAGGATCAGAACCAATGGTTAAATTAAATTATCTCTAGTAAGTATGGTGGCTTATCATTCTCTTTAATCAAAATTACAAGCCAATCCTAATAAAAGTTAATTAAAACAAATAGATTATCTGTCACTCTTTGAAACATAATATTCAAAGATAGTGTAGCCAAGCAGAAAAAACAATTGGCCTTGAAGTCCTAATCCTGTAACTTAACTAGTTGTATAACTTGGATAGACAAACTTGACCTCTCTACATCACTTACCTTATCTGCCTACTTGTATATCTTACAATGAAGTTTAAGGGATGAACTAGATAATATGCATGAAAACCTTTTTATAAATTGGTCTACCAATCAATGCCCCACCATTTAAAGTTCAAAGTACAAGACTTTTCAGAATATAGACGTTATTTCCAGGCAATCAAATAACACAGGCGCAATAATTAAGAAGGGAAACAACTGACCCATGTTTGAAAGCTATGTTTCAATATCTGTACATCAGCTGCAACAAATATTATACGAACATGTAAAAAGATCATTGCTGGGGAAGGGACAAAGTGTTTGATGTTAGATATGTGGGAGTACCCTATATTGTATAAGTGAATTACTGTGATCTAAAACTTTTGTGAAGACAAACTTAATAATTAGGAAAAAAAAGGATGTAGACACTGAGGAAGAAATGAAAGAAAATGCCTTGCCACAGTACATAAAGGGCAACACCTATTACAGTGATGAAAGGCAAAACGTCAAAAACAAAGCTTTTTCATTTTTTCATTTTTTGATACCCCAATTTATTTCTACTTTATTTAATTTTTCTGAATTAATATGTATTCTACATCTAACCTTTAAACCCATCACTACATTCCATTTTACTATTAATGGAACTTGGCAATATCTTAGGCTTCATTTTTGAAAAAGTTTTGGACCACAGAGAGGTTCAACTATGGCAGGGGAGGAACACTTTTGTGGGGTGTTATTGATGGGTGGCACATGGTTGGGAGGGAGTTCTCCAGGACATGTATACAGGGTACATAAAAATGTTTGGATATTTTCATAGTTGTTACAGTTAAAAATGACAGCTAAGGGAGTGCTGAGTTCCTAGCCAGGGGTGCTCTATCTATCTATCACATTCCCCAATGGAACAGCAACAATCCCCCAAGTGCAATAGCAAAGACCAACAAAGATGGACGGTCCAACAATGAGCCCTTGATACTGATGGCTCCGATTATGAGGCTGTGTGCCTGAAATATAAACTAGGCCTAGAGATGCAGGATGCCTAAGAGTTATCTCCTGAGAGCCTCCGTGTTGCTTAAATGTGGCCACTCTAAGCCAAACTCAGCATGTAAATGTATTACGTTCCCCCCAGAGTGGGACATGACTCCTGGGGATGAGCATCCCTGGCGCCAGGGGATTACTACAAAGCCCCAGCTGATGATGTAATAGAAAAAGACCTTGAAAAAAAGGGTCAACTCAGACCAGCAGAATATCTCAGCCTACATGTAATATGAGTTGTTAAAAATTGCTTTTTGACCTTGAATAAAAGGGGAAAATGGAAAGGACAAAAGAGTTTGTATGGCGATGAGTCTCCAAAAAAGAGTTCGGAGGCCATCAGAGGGGTCATGCTTATGCATGCCTCAGTGGGGTCCCAGAGACAAAGTAGATACAAAGTAGATAAAACCCCAGGTACTGGTGCTCCTGAGGGCTATGGACACACACAGGTTCTATGGTCATGGCAGATGGCTCTGGAGTTCATGGCCATGTCAGTTGGCCCTACTTTGGAACTTGTGTTCCTGAGTGTGATGGAGTTGGACTCACATGTGACCTTTCTACACATGCCTCTTCTGTTACTTTTACCGAGCCTGTGGTTGGCGCTGGAGTTGGTGTATACTCAGGAGACCTGAATCTCTGGACTGTCCATGTGATAGCCAGGCTCTGAGCCTCAGCAGACTTCCAACTTCTACACTCTGGTTAATTGGACTTACCCCAGCCAGCTAACAGGGAGGTGAAGGTCAACCACCACACCAGGGAGCCAAGACTGCCTACAACTGCAAGCAGGAGAATTGTAACCATCATCCATGTGGAATCTAAGCCCCCTCTCGATATAGAGGTGGAGTGGACATAACCATCCCAGGGTCCACAGGATGGAGGAATAGAGTATGGATTAGAATGGACTTACTGATATTCTACTATGGAACTTTTGTGATTAGTAATGGAAGAAATTGTAGCATTAATGTGGAGAAAGTGGCCACAGTAGCTGCTGAGGACAGGGAGAGGGAAGAAGAGATATGATGTGGGGGTATTTTCAGGACTTGGAGTTGTTCTGGGTGTTACTGCAGGGGCAGATGCTGGACATTGTATGTCCTGCCATGGCCTACTGAGTGGACTGGGGGAGAGTATAAACTACAAGGTAAACCATTATCCACGTGGTACAGCAGTGCTCCAAAATGTGTTCACCAAATGCAATGAATGTGCCATGATGATGAAAGAGGTTGTTGATGTGGGAGGAGCAGGGTGAGGGAGGTGGGAGTAAATGGAGACCTCATTTTTTTAATGTAACATTTTAAAAAATAGAGAAAAAAATAAAAATAAGGTAGAGATTAAGACAGGCTCAGATAAAAACTGAGGGAGTTTATCACCATTAGACTTGCTCTACAAGCAGTGCTAAAAGGAATTCTCCAAATTAAAAGGAGAAGATATTAGATAGTAGTTGAAGGCAGAATAAAGAAATAAAGACCTACAGTAACAGTAACCATTTGCATAATCATAAATGCCAGAATTATTGCTTTCTATTGTTTGGTATGTAATTCCAATTCTTAATTCTTAACATGCTAAAACATGAATGCATAAAAAGTAATGACAACTCTATGCTTTTGGAAATAAAATGTAAAGTGATATGTGGTAGCAAGAACAAAAGCAGGTGGGGAGAGGAGTACAGAGAAAGTATATATGTAAGCTATTGAAGTCTGGTTGGTATCAAATCAAGTATGATTGTCATATATACTTAAGATGTTAAATTTTAACCCCTTGGCAAATATAAGGAAATTATATATAAAATATATCCTGTTAGAAAAGAGAAGGCATTCAATAATGTACGATACACCAAAAAATCAAATATATATAAAATAAGGCACTGACAAAGACTTGAGGGACTGACAAAGAATGAATAGCAAAGTGGCAGAAGAAAGTACTGCATTATCAGCAGTAAATTTAAATATGAGTGGCTTAGAAAGTAGCACTCCCTCATTGACAGATACCTTGGAATATGTGCTATTGTATCTCTCCAATGTATCAGAGTTGGACTCACTTATAATTTTCCTACACATGCCTCTTCTGCCCCATTCATTTGAACCTATAATTAGCACTATACCCATTTAAATATATGTTCCAAAGACTTAAATCTTTCATCTGTTCTTATGCTAGGTGAGCCCAGAAACTTAGCAGATTTGCAGCCAATACTTACTCTCCAGTTCATTGGATTCACCAAGGACAAGTAAATGATGATGATGGACAAACCCCATCCAAAAAAACAGAGTATTGACAACTACAAGCAGGACAGTTTTATTCATCTGTCTCATGGGATCTAAATTTCCCTCTCAAACAGGAGCAGAGTGGTCATCACCATACCAAAATCCTCAAGTTTGAGGAATGAATAAATAAAGGTAGGAATGCATATATGAACTAAAGTAGACTCATTATTCTAGCAATGGATAAACTTGTAACACTGATATAAAAACAGTGATCTCTAGAGGTTTTGAGGGGAGGGAGTAGGAGGAATAGGTGTTACATGAGGCATTTTTGGAACATGGGGATTGTTCTGAATGATATTGCAATGATGGATACGAGCAATTATACATTTCGCGAAAACTTATAAAATTGTGCAGTGCAAATTGTAAACCATAATGTTAATTATACATCATTATTTGTAGCAATGCTTCAATATGTTTTCATTAATTTTAATAAATGTACCACACTAATAAAAGATGTTGCTAATGTGGGAAAGTGTGGGAGGCGGAGGGGGTGGGGTATATGGGAATCCTCTATATTTTTGATGTGACATTTATGTAATCTAAAGCTTCTTTAAAATTAAAGGAAAAATAATAAATTAATGGATTAAACAATCCAATAAAGAAAAAAAAGGGAAACAACTATATTTATCCATCTTCATATAGTGTCCTTGTAAAATGGAGAAGCAGAAAACTACCATACAGTAGTGGTGAGAAGTGAGAATACACCGAAATGTTGGAATGTTGTTGTTGATATATTTTTTATTTATTTTTAAAAAGATACATAGATCATAAAAAATATTACATTAAAAAATATAGGATTACCCATATACCCCACTCCCCACACTTCCAATTTTTCTCACATAAATAACCTCTTTCATAGTGTGGTACATTCATTAAAATTGATTTTTTTTAAATTTAGCAAATCAACTTTATTGATACATATTAATAAAGAATAGAATGCATTCAAAGTGTACAATCAGTGGGATATGGTATAATCACACAGTTGTGCATCCATCACCTCAATTATTAGAGAATTTTCATTCTTTGAATAATAATAAAAAGAAACAACAAACAAGAAAATTGTTCACCTCTCAATTTCTTTAGGCTTCTCCTGCTGTACATAGCTGCTGTTTCTGGCTATTCTTGCACAATTATTTATTTATTAAGCAGTTTTATTAAAACATATTCATATACCATATAATCTATCCAAAGTATATAATCAATGGTTTTTAATATAATCACAATGTTGTGTATCCATCACCACTAAAATTCTAGGACAGTTTCATTACTCCAAAAGGAAAAACTTCACACCCCTTAGCAGTCCTTCCCCAGGCCTATATAACCACTAATCTAACTTCATCTTTATAAACTGACTTATATTTACATTTTATATAAGTGGAATCATACCACATGTAGTACTTTGCACCTGGTTTCTTTCACTAAGCATAATGTATTTTTTGTCTGATATTAATATCTTGTGGTTAACATACATTTGCTCAATTTCAAAGAAAAACAGTCTTTTATAACGCAATTTTACCCACATTCATATATCACGTGGTTTTACAATGCTCTACAGCTCCATGTTATATTTTTTAGCTTTCTTTTTAGTAAGATACATAACCTTAGACTTTCCCTTTAATCTCTTTCATACCCACATAATAGAATTGCTAGTGACAGATATGTTGGCCTTTCACTTTTTCTATTCATTTCCAAAGATTAACACACATCCTTTTTTATCTATTTTGCACAAGTTAACCCTCAACTTTCCATTCTCTAACCTCATTCCATTTTCTGGTGGTCTATATTCAAGTTACTAACTCCATGATATTACACAATATATTTAGTTCACAGTAATGCAATCATACAGTATCTGTCCTTTTTTGTCTGGCTTGCTTCATTCAACATAATGTCCTCCAGGTTCATCCAAGTTGTCATATGCTTTATAACTTCATTTTTTGTTTCAGTTACATAATACACCATCATCTGTATACATCACAATTTGTTTATTCATTCACCAGTTGATGGACACCTGGGTTGTTTCCATCTTTTGGCAATTGTGAATAATGTCACTATGAACATCAGTGTGCAGATGTCTGTTTGGGACACTGTTCTCAGTTTTTCTGAGTATATACTGAGTAGAGGTATGGCCAGGTCACATGGCAAATCTATATTCAACTTTCTTAGGAAATGCCAAACAATCCTCCACAGTGACTCTACCAATGTACATTCCCACCAACAGTGAATAAGCATTCCTATCTCTCCACATCCTCTTCAACACTTGCAGTTCTTTGTCTTTTTAATAGTGGCCATTCTAATAGGTGGGAAATGATACCTCATTATAGTTTTGAGTTGTATTTCCCTAATCGCTAGTGACGTTGAATATTTTTTCATGTGTTTTTTGACATTTGTATTTCTTCTTTATACAAATGTCTATTAAAGTCTTTTGCCCATTTTTCAATTGGGTAATTTATCTTTTTTTTATTGAATAGTAGCATCTCCCTATATATCATGGATATTAAACACTTATCAGATATGTGATTTCAGAATATTTTCTCCCATTGAGTCAGCTGCCTTTTGACAGAGTCCTTTGAGGTACAAAAGTGTTTAATTTTGAGGAGGTCGCAATTATTTATTTTTTCTCTTGTTGTTCGTGCTTTCAGTGTAAGGTCCAAGAAAGCACCAACTACCACAGGGTTTTTAACTTGTTCCCCTACACTTTCTTCTAGTAGTTCTATGGTCTGGGCTTTTACATTGAGGTCTTTGACCCATTTTGAGTTGATTCTTGTATAGGGAGTGAGATAAGGGTACTCTTTCATTCTTTTGGCTATGGATATCCAGTTCTCCCAGCACCATTTGCTGAAGAGACTGTTTGTCACATTAGCGTGGTTTTGGTAGATTTGTCGAAAACCAGTTGGCCGTAGACGTGAGGTTTATTTCTGGACTCCCAATTCTATTTCACTGATCAAAGTGTCTCTCTTTATGCCAATACCATGCTTTTTTGACCATTGTGGCTTTGTAATAAGTTTCAAGGACAGGCAGTGAAATTCCTGTCGTGTGCATTTTTCCCTTTTAGAATGCTTTTGGCTATTTGGGTGCACTTTCTCTTCCAAATGAATTTGGTAATTGCCTTTACTATTTTTGTAAAGTAGGCTGTTGGAATTTTTATTGGTATAGCATTTAATCTATAAATCAGTTTGGGTAGGACTGACATCGTCTAAATTCATAAACATGGAATGTCATTCCATTTGTTTAGGGCTTTGTTGATTTCTTTACCATTGTTTTGTAGTTTTCTGCACATACATCCTGTACTTCTTTGGTTAAATTGATTACTAGGTATTCGAGTCTTTTTGTTACTATTGTAAGTGTAATTTTCCCCTTGATTTCTTCCTCAGATTGTTCAATACTAGTGTACAAAAATATTACTGATTTTTGCAGGTTTATTTCGTATCCTGCTGCTTTGCTGAAATCACCTATTAGCCTAAGTAGTTTTGTCATAGACATTTCATAATTTTCTAACTATAGCATCATGTCATCTGCAAATTTGAATGCCTTTTATTTTTATTTCTTGTCTAATTACTCTGGCAAGAACTTCTAGCACAATGTTGAATAAAAATGGTGACAGTAAGCATCCTTGTCTTGTTCCCAATCTTAGAGGGTAAACTTTCAACTTTTCCCCATTGAGTATGATGTTGACTGCAGGTTTTTCATATATGTCTTTTATCATATTGAGGACTTTTCCTTCAATTCCTATTTTTTGAAGTCTTTTTATCAAGAAAGGATGCTGGATTTTGACAAATGCCTTTTCTGTACCAATTGAGATGATCATGTTTTTTTTCCTTCAATTTATTATTGGTGTGTTACATTAATCAATTTTCTTACGTTGAATGAGGCTTGCATACCAGGAATAAATCCCACTTGGTTTTGATCTATAAGTCTTTTGATATGCTGTTGGATTCTATTTGCAAGTATTTTGTTCAGAATTTTTGCATCTATTTTCATTAGAGAGATTGGTCTGTAATTTTTTTTTCTTGCACTCTCTTTATATGGTGTTGGTTTTAGGATGATGTTGGCTGTATAAAATGTACTGGGTAATTTTTTCGAAGAGTTTAAACAGGATTGGTGTTAGTTCTTCTCAAAATGCTTGACAGAATTCACCTGTGAAGTCATCTAGTTCAGGACTTTTCTTCATTGGAAGATTTTTGATGACTGATTCAATTTCTTCAAATGTGACTGGTTTGTTAAGTTCTTGTATTTCTTGTAGCATCAGTGTAGGCTGTTTGTGCATTTTTAGGAATTTGTTCAGTTCATCTAGATTGTCTAATTTATTGGCATACAGTTTCTCATAATATCCTCTTATGATTATTTTAATTGCTGTGAGGTCAGTCGTAACTTCAACTCTTTCATTTCTGATTTTATATATTTGCATCTTCTCTCTTTATTTTCTTTGCTAGTCTAGCGAGGTGTTTGTCAATTTTATTGATCTCTCAAAGAACCAGATTTTGGTTTTATTGATTTTCTCTCTGGTTTTTTGTTGTTGTTGTTGTTCTCAATTTCATTTATTTCTGCTCTAATCTTTATTATTTCTTTCCTTCTCCTTGCTTTGGGAATTGTTTGCTGTTCTTTTTCTCATTTCTCTAGTTGTTCAGTTAGATCTTTGATTTTAGCTCTTCTTTTTTAATATAGGTATTTAGGGCTATAAATTTCCCTCAGGATTGCCTTTGCTATATCCCATAAGTTTTGATAAGTTGTGTTCTCATTTTCATTCATCTCAATATATTTACTAATTTCATTTACAATTTCTCCTTGGACCCACTGATTATTTAGGTGTGTGTTGTTCAGCCTCCACAAATTTGCAAATTTACCTCTTTCCTTTCTATTATTGACATCTGGTTTTATTCCATTATGATCAGAGAAGGTGCTTTGTAAAATTTCAATTTTCATATTTATGAGAGCTGCATTCTACCCTAACATGTGGTCTATCCATGGACATTTGAGAAGAATGTACAGTCTGCTGAGTTTGGATGCAATATTCTGTGTATGTCTCTTAGGTCTCATTCATTTATCATTTTGTTCAAGTTCTGTTTCCTTGTTGATCTTCTGTCTAGTTGTTCTATCTAATGATATGAATGGTATGTTGAAGTCTCTGGCTACTATTGCAGAGATGTCTATTTCTCCCTTCAGTTTTGCCAGAGTATATCTCATTTATTTTGAAGTACCCTGGTTAGGTGCATAGATATTTTTGACTCTTATTGCTTCCTGGTGGGTTGTCCCTTTTATTAATATATAGTGGCTGTCTATATCTCTTATAACATTTTTGTATTCAAACCCTGTTTTGTCCAATGTTAGTATAGCTCCTCCTATTCTTTTTTTCTTGGTTATTGTTTATGTGGAGTACCTTTCTCCAACCTTTTACTTTCATCCAGTTTGTATCCCTGGATCTAAGGTGAGAATCTTGTAAGCAGCATATGGATGGCTCATGTTTTTTTAATCCCTTCAGTTAGCCTGTATCTTTTGATTGAGGAGTTTAATCCATTAAAATTCAATGATATTCTTGTAAATCCATTATTTACTTCCATCATTTTATTCTTTAGTTTTCATATGTCATATCTTATTTTCATCTGTCTTTTAACTCTTTTGGTTATCCTTTTTGCTATTCTTTCTTCTACACTCTCCTCCAATCCTCTCTCTCCTGTCTTTTTCTTTCAGGCTCTAAGGCTTCCATTAATATTTTCTGGAAAGGTGGATTCGTTTTTATGAACTCCCTTAGTTTCTGTTTGTGAATATTTTATTTTCATGTTCATATTTGAAGGACAATTTCGCTGGATAAAGAGTTCTTGCCTAGTAGTTTTTCTCTTTCAGTACCCTAATTGTATTATACCACTGTCTTCTCACCTCCAAGGTTTCTGGTGAGAAATTCACACTAAGTGTTACTGGGCAACTCTTGTATGTGATGGTTTGCTTCTCTCTTGCTGCGCTCAGAATTTTCCCTTTATCTTCTACATTTGACAGTCTGAGTCTTGTAGTAAGTCTATTCATATTTATTCTGATTGGGGTATACTGTACTTCTTGGACATATAAATTCATTTCTTTTGTGAGAGTTGGGAAATTTTCAGCCATTGTTTCCTCAAATACTCTTTCTGCCCCTTTTCCCTTCTCTTCTCTTTCTGGAACTCCCATGACACATATTATGTTGTGTTTCCTGTTATCATTCAACTCCCTGAACCCCTGCTCAATTTTTTCCATTCTTTTCTCTCTCTGTTCTTTTCTCTCTTCAATTTCAGCAGGTCTGTCTTCTGTATGACTTATTATTTCTTCTATCATTTCAAGTCTGTTGTATGCCTCTACTGCTTTGGAGTTGTTTTGTTTTTTTTTTTTTTTTTGGGGGGGGGGGAGTTGTTTTGTTTTGAGATCCTGGGGCCAAGGATTGAACCCAGGAACTCATGTGTGGGAAGTCAGTGCTCAACCACTGAGCCACATTGGCACCTCTGTGTTGGTTTTACATTTGTTTGCTTATTGTTTCTTTTCTTGTTGTTTTGTTTCATTTTAGGAGGCACCTCCCATGTGGGAAGCAGGTACTCAACTGCTGGAGCCACATCCACTTGCCTCTTCTGAGTTTTTTACCTCACCTATCATTTCTTTCATTCCCATGAGCTCTGTTACTTTTCTATTCAGGTTTTCCAATTCTTCTTTGTGCTCATTCAATGTGTTCTTGATATCCTTCATCTCTTTAGACATATTGCCTTTCAACTCATTAATTGATTTTGGAAATTTGTGGGCATCTCACTGATTAGTTGTCTAAATCCTGTGTTTCTTCTGGGGCTTTGATATATTCTTTTGCTTAGGCCATTTCTTCCATTTTCTTAGTAAGGCTTGTAAGTTTTTGCTGATGTCTAGGCATCTGATATAGATGGTGAGTTTTTTCAGATGCTCAATTTCTCATTCTTTCATAGGGATTTGGTGGCTGGAGTCTGTGTGTTACTGCTGTTCTTTGATTCTGGGTTCAACCTATTCTGGGTCTTTAGGATTGTCCCTGTTATTTGATGAAAACTGGGCCCTGGATCCAGGAAAGGGTTGCAGACCCACTTCTTAGGACCTTGGGAAGGGAGGTTGTAAAGGCCAGAAAAAGCCTCTCTTACTTACTTTTAATTCCCTCACATGCACTTCCTTGGTCGTCCAGCAGATGACACTCTTTGGCAGTCCTCATAGTTCAATGCCTGTTCAGAGTGAGTTTTGCAGTCACCCTTCTTTTCCTTTGCCACTCTCTCTTCTGGGTTGTGTCTAGCCTTCCTCTGGTGTCCTAAACCCTAGAAGATTGTTTTCTAGGCCATTTCTGCCTATCCTCTAGCTATTTTTCAGAGAGAGAGTCCCATGTCTTTCTAGTCTGCCATCTTCCCATAAGTTCCTATTTAGTTTTAATGTACTTGACTCAGGCCTTCTTTACCTTTTTTCAGCTCTTCTGATTTCCACTGACTTCCTGCCTTCTCCAACTACTAGCTTCCAGTCTGGAATGGTTTTAAAAATAAACTAAGACTGTTCAAACCACTAGAAGTTAAAATAGTGCCCAGGTGGGATCAATGCACTACAAAAAGATTAGTAGGAAATGGAGTATCCTAAGAACCTGATAATGAAATGCTGAAAATAAAAAAAACAGCTTTTATTTTTATTTTTCAAACCAAGCTGACCTAAGGAGGAAAAAACACTAAGGATTTAAGAGGTCTTGTTTCAAATGCTAGAAAAATCCTTTTGGGCAAGACAGAAAAAAGGTAATAAAACAAAAATAAGTAACCTGAGTTCACAATTATCCAAGTAATTATGAATTCAACAAATACTTCTATTGAATATAGAAATCATTAATGCTTCTACTATAATGGAATAACTGGAACTGATCATTCTCTCTCATTATAAACAATTAGGAAAGTATTTCTCCAGACACTGAGACAACAAGCAGCCCTGGACTGTAGTCCCTGAGTGAAGGAAAACAAACAACGGAGGTAAATTCTTCTAGGAGGCGTTTTCCATATCAGTGGGGGGAGAGGAAGTCCAAGTAGATTTGGGAGTCTCATGGTGTTGAAAAAGAGATAAGACTTTGGAGGTACTGAAGAGATGGAATCTGTGGGGCAGAGAACAAGAGTGAGACCTAGGCAGAAAACATTTTCAGAAATCTGCACAAATGTCCCTTAAGCCTTTGCCTGACTACTAAGCTACACATATGTAAGAGGAAATCTCCATGAGTTTAGGCAACCAACAATTGGGGATCTGTATGCTGAATATGTCCCATGATCACCTTGGTCTTGGAGATATTCGAGCTCTGACTGACATGAGTAGAAAGACTCACTGAACATCCCAGACATTGAGGAGACATACCAGGCACTTTAAGTGGGTATTAGACACTTCAAACAACCACAAAAGAACTTTGATATTTCATGGCTTTCAAGGAATTCGTCCATTTCATAGAAGTTGTTGAATTTATTGACAAGTAGCTGTTCCATAAGCTTAACTTTAATTTAAATTAAATATCTGTAGAATTTGTTGTGATGTCATCTACTTCATTCTTGATACTGATAATTTGTATCTTCTCTTTTCTTCCTGATCTTTCTGGCTAGATCCTTTGGTTCATTTATACTTCTTTTTGTTTTACTGTTTTCTATTTCATTTATTTTTTGTGTGGATCTTTATTATTATTTTTTCTCAGCTCCCTTTGAGTTTACTTTGTGATTCTTTTTCCAGTTTCTTAAGGTGTAGATAATTGACTGGAGACCTTTTCTCTTTTCTAATATAGTGTTCTAAGTTTCCCCCTAAAAAGTTCTTTGGCATCATCCAACCACTTCTGAAATGCTATTTTTTCACTTTAATTAAGTTCATAATACTTTCTCATTTCCCTTTTGATTTCTCTTTTGATCCTTGGGTTATTTAGAAGTGTCCTGTTTAGTTTCCACTTATTTTGGGGGATTTTCCAGACATTGTCCTGTTATTTATTTCTAATTTAATTCCATTATTGTTGGGGAACACACTTTGATTAACTTGAATCCATTAGATTTATTATATAGCCCAGAATTTTGTCTTATCATCTTAAATTCTCTGTGTGCACATGAAAACGATGTGTATTTTGCTGCTGTTGTTCAATGGAATGATGCATAAATGTCAGATCAAGTTGGTTGCTAGTATGTTTTTTATAACCTTGCTAACTTTCTGTCTACCTGCTCTATCAATTATTGAATGAAGGATATCAAAAACTCTGAATACAACAGTGAATTTTTTTGTTTCTTTCCACACTTCTTTCAGTTTTTGCTTCTTGTATTTTGAATATTTGTTTTTAGGTGCTGTTGTGGTTTAGAGCTGTACTTACCTCAGAAAATGTGTTTTTAAATCTAATCCATTTCTGTAGGTATAAACCCACTGTAAGTAGGATCTTTTGATGAGGTTTCTTCAGTTAAGGTGTAACTCACTTCATTCAAGATGGGTCTTAATCCTATTACTGGTGTCCTTTATAAATGGAATGCATATAGAAAGCCAGGGAAGCAAGAAGTTGAAAGCAATAATCCCCGCAAAAGAAGGGGAGATCATTAGATGCCTCCATGTACCTTGCCATGTGGCAGAGAAGCCAAGGATCACCAGCAGTCTGTCTTTGGGAAGAAAGCATTACCTTGATGATGTCTTCATTCAGATAGTTTCCTGGACTCAGACCATAAGTAAATAACAACAACATTCCACTATATACCAACAAATAGCACTGGGTCAACTGGATACCCATATGCACAAAAAATAAATATTTATCTATAACTCATAGAATACACAAAATTAACTCAAAATGGATAATAGACTTAAAAAGTAAAACTTAAATCTATAAAAATCTACAAGAGAGGAGAGGCAAGATGGTGGCTGCGTGAGCTTGCCTGGTAATGTCTCTGCAGGGGGCGGCTGGGCAGCGTTGAAGGCTCTTTGGGACCGCGCTGTTTCGGGGATTTTTGCTGGTTGGAAGGTGTCTGGACGTCAATTCAGTGGGAAGGTAACAGAGAGGATACGTCTATAATATATAAACGGAGGTCCCAGCTGGGCTCGGGAAGTTCCCTCCTTGGGTGGGCGGAGCCGCGGTAGCGGGCGCTCCTGAAGCTCCGGAGCCGCGGCGGCCAGGGTTTTTGTTTTTTTTTTTCCTTTTTCTGGAGGCTTTGCGGTGCTGAGAAATTCGCGGATACTGGGCTGGCTGGTGAGGGATTGTTGGGACAAGACTACTTTGCAGATCGATTTGGGGAGACAGACGGTGCTTTGTTGTGAAGCGGGGGACGTTTTGGTAGCCGGACAGGGGGGGGTAGCCTGGAGCCCCATCCCCACAGGTCCGACTGCCGATCTGCAACGGAATTGGATTTTGTGCAATAAGGGGACACAATTGGGAGACTGTTGTAGGGTGCAGTGAGGGAGGAGGACACGCCTGGAAGCTGATTGGGGAATATTTTGCGAAGTTTGGGATTTCGGATCTTAGAGTCTGTTTTCGGAGTTTCCAGCTGAAGCCCACCCCACCCGGCAGGGCTTGAGATCTGGGTCATTGAACTGGCCGTGGTGTAGAGGCGCCCTCAAATGGCCGTTGCGTGGGAGCACAGGGAGGGAGTGGTCCAAAGGCTGAAACCCTGAGGAGTAGGTGAATTTCAGGGATCAGACATTCAATATAGAATTCGCGGATCTGGCTTCCCCCACAGGGCTGGCACCCAGCTACGGGGATCCCTGAGGGCTGTGTTGCACTGCGGGGCTCCTAAGCTTTCTGTGGACCAGATTTGAGGTTGCCAGGTCTAGGTCCCCTGAACTCTGGCGGTCCACACCCCAGACTCACACCTCTTGAGTCTTCAGTGTCTCAGACTTTCCACCCCTGAATCCATCATGCCCTGGGGTCTACCTGGGGTCCATGAGTGCCCTGGACCTTAACGTGTGCGTTTTATCTTTATTGGTTCATATTGTTTTGTTTTTATTTTCACTTTATCTTATTTTTTACTCTTTTTGACGCCCTGATAGCTAATATTGCATTATCCCCTAGTCTTTTCTCCTAGCGTGTCCCCCAAAGTCCTTTTTTTTTATACAGTTATTTAGGGGTTCTTTTGGTTGTTGTTTTAGATAGTGTTGCAATTGTAACACGTGTATACCTGCATCTCTCTTCCCCCTATCTGTTCCCCACCGTTTGCCTATCCTCTTTTTCTTTCTTCCTTTCTTCTTGTCTTTCTTTTTTTTCTTTATTATAATTAGTTTCTTTTTTTTTTCTTCTCGGTTTTCTCTTTCCCTCTTGTCCCTCATTTTCCATTTATTTTATTTTAATTCAAGTACACAATAGGTGCTACAGGGAACACCTCACATTTGCTGGGTTTTCCCATCCTCCACTGCCTCATTTCTGTGTGAACTGATTTAGGCTACCTACACTATCCCCCTTCCCCGGCATCTTGATATCCACTATCATCTACTGTCTCTCCTATATTCCACCCCCCACCTCCCGTTCTTTGATACACAAAGTGTCTAACTCTTAATTTCTAATACCTTTGTTCTGTTTTCTGTCTGTTATCCACTCTTGAAACTATTACCTTTCTTTTCTTTTTCCCTCTCTCATGAAAACAATAACTTTGTAGTTCAAACCATATTCCGCCCATATTCAGTCATCTACTTCATAAAAGGTACTCTACCTACAGCTATAACTCTATACAATCTACATGAATCTAACCTCCATCCTCCCAGATCTCATATTCTTGCTTTGTTAACATACATTACCAAAACTACTTTACACTTTTCCCTTGCTTACACAATTGCCTTTCCCCAACACTAATACTTTCCTCTAAAGTGAACTTAACCAACAACAAGTAACTAGAATAAGAAGAAAAAAGTGACAAAGAGAAGATATAACACCTATGCAAAAATAACAACTAATTAACCTCCAAAAGCAGACAAAGAAGCTAAGGAACTGATTAAATTCGTCAAAATAAAGAGATGACCAGAAAGCAACAAAAATCTACAAACCAATCCAATAATCAGGAAAACATGACTGAATCCAATCAACAAACCAATAATCACGAAGGGGAGCAAAACTTGGCACAAGCAATGAAAGAACTCAGAACATTTATCACCGACAAATTTGATGCAGTAATGAAAGAGGTTAACAACATGAAGACATCACTTGGAGGGGAAATTGCAGACATATGCAAAAACATAACAGATATGATGGGAATGAACACCACAGTTCAAGAAATCAAAAATACACTTGCAGCAAATATCAGCAGACTAGAAGAGACAGAGCAGAGAATTAGTGATGTGGAAGACAGTACATCAGAAATCAAACAGATAGTAGAAGGGGTCAATAAGAAGATAGAAAAAATCCAATTAGGATTTAGGGACCTGAATGACAATGCAAAACGCTCAAACATACGTATCATAGGCATTCCAGAAGGTGAAGAGAAGGGAAAGGGGTCAGAAGGAGTGTTGCAGGAAATAATGGCTGAAAACTTCCCAAATCTACTGAAAGAGACAGAGGTACATATCCAAGAAGCACAGCGCACTCCACAAGTCATAAACCCCAACAGGCCTACCCCAAGACATATACTTATCAAATTATCCAAGGCTCAAGACAAAGAGAAAATCCTAAAAGCAGCAAGAGAAAAGAAAACCATCACATACAAGGGAAGCTCAATTAGATTAAGTGCTGATTTCTCTTCTGAACCCATGGAGGCAAGAAGACAGTGGTATGATATAGTCAAGGTACTAAAGGAAAAAAAACTTCCAACCAAGAATACTCTATCCAGCTAAACTAGCATTCAAACATGATGGAACATGATAGCATTCAAACAGAAACTGAAAGAGTATACCAACAAGAAACCTCCCCTTCAAGAAATTCTAAAGGGAGTTCTGCAGGAAGAAAGGAAAAAACAGGAAAGGCAAAGTTGGAGGAGAGTATAAGACCAACAACAACAACAAAAAAGACAAAAAAAACAAACAAACAAACAAAATATGACAAACACAAATCCAATCAAAATATGGCTAACACAAATAATTCCTTGATAGTAATAGCACTGAATGTCAACGGATTAAACTCACCTATCAAAAGATTCAGACTGGGACATTGGATAAGGAAATATGACCCATCCATATGCTGTCTACAAGAGACACATCTTAGACCCAGAGACGCATGGAGATTGAAAGTGAATGGCTGGAAAACAATCATACAAGCTAACAATAACCAAAAAAAGGCAGGAGTAGCTATATTAATATCAGACAAAATAGACTTTAAATGTGAAACAATTGTGAGAGACAAAGAAGGATACTACATTTTAGTGAAAGGGAAAATCTGTCAAGAAGATCGAACAATCATAAATATCTATGCCCCTAACAAGGGTGCCTCTAAATACGTCAGGCAAACGCTGGAAAAACTAAGTGAAAGAATAGATACATCTACACTTATAGTGGGGGATTTTAATACACCACTATCAACTCTGGACAGAACATCTCAAAAGAGAATCACCAAAGAAACAAAACATCTGAATAGTATATTAGAGGAGCTCGATCTAAAAGACATATATAGATCGCTACACCCAAACACAGCAGGATATACATTTTTCTCAAGCGCACATGGATCATTCTCCAAGATAGATCATATGCTAGGCCACAAAGAAAGGCTGAACGAATTCAGAAAGATTGAAATCATACAAAACATTATCTCTGACCACAGTGGAGTCAAGCTGGAGATTTGCAAGGGACAGAAGCCCAGATTTCACACCACAATTTGGAAATTAAACAGCACACTCTTAGAAAAACAGTGGGTCAAAGAGGAAATCTCAAAAGAAATCAATGACTACCTTGAAGCAAATGATAATGATAACACAACATACCAAAATTTATGGGATGCAGCAAAAGCAGTACTGAGAGGGAAGTTTATAGCCATAAATTCACATATCAAAAAAGAAGAAAGAGCAAAAATTGAAGAAATAACTGCACATTTGAAGGAATTAGAAAAACAACAACAAAGTAACCCAACAGGAAGAAGAAGGAAGGAAATAACAAAGATAAGAGCAGAACTAAATGAAATGGAAAATAAGAAAGCACTTGAACAGATAAACAAGACCAAGAGCTGGTTTTCTGAGAAGATTAACAAAATTGACAAACCTTTAGCAACACTAACAAAGAAAAAAAGAGAGAAGATGCAAATACACAAAATAAGAAATGAGAAAGGCGATATCACCACTGACCCCACAGAAATAAAGACTATTATAAGAGGATATTTTGAAAAACTATATTCCAACAAAAATGACAATCTAGAGGAAATGGACAAATTCCTAGAAACACATAAGCAGCCCATATTGACGAAAGAAGAAATTGATGATCTTAACAAACCAATCACAAGCAGAGAGATAGAATCAGTTATCAAAAATCTCCCAACTAAGAAGAGCCCAGGGCCAGATGGTTTCACAGGTGAATTCTACAAAACATTCCGGAAAGAACTGACACCAATCCTGCTGAAACTATTCCAAAACATCGAAACAGAAAGAACATTACCCAACTCCTTCTATGATGCCAAAATTACCCTAGTACCAAAGCCAAACAAAGACATCACAAGAAAGGAAAATTACAGACCAATTTCTCTAATGAACCTAGACGCAAAAATACTTAACAAAATACTTGCTAATCGTATTCAACAACACATTAAACGTATTATACACCACGACCAAGTGGGATTCATCCCAGGTATGCAAGGATGGTTCAACATAAGAAAATCAATCAACGTAATACACCATATAAACAGATTGAAGGAAAAAAATCACATGATTATATCTATCGATGCAGAAAAAGCATTTGACAAAATACAGCACCCTTTCTTGATAAAAACACTCCAAAAGATTGGAATACAAGGAAATTTTTTGAACATGATAAAGAGTATATATGAAAAACCTAAAGCCAATATTGTTTACAATGGAGAAATCCTAGACTCCTTCCCTCTAAACTCAGGAACAAGACAAGGATGCCCACTGTCTCCGCTCCTATTTAACATTGTCTTAGAAGTACTTGCACGAGCACTGAGGCAAGAACCAGAAATAAAAGGCATTCAAATTGGAAAGGAAGAAGTCAAAATTTCATTATTTGCAGATGACATGATCCTATACATAGAAAACCCTGAGAGATCTACAACGAAGATTCTAGAACTCATAAATGAGTTTAGTAAAGTTGCAGGGTATAAGATCAATGCGCAAAAATCAGTAGCATTTCTGTACACCAATAATGAGCAAGATCAGGAGGAAATCAAGAAACAAATACCATTCACAATAGTAAATAAAAAAATCAAATACTTAGGAATAAATTTAACTAAAGAGGTAAAGAACTTATACAACGAGAACTATACAAGATTGTTCAAGGAAATCAAAGAAGACCTAAATAAATGGAAGACTATTCCTTGTTCATGGATAGAAAGACTGAACATTATTAAGATGTCTATCCTACCAAAACTGATCTACACATTCAATGCAATCCCAATAAAAATCAACGCAGCCTTCTTTAAGGAACTAGAAAAACTAACTATGAAATTTATTTGGAAAGGAAAGAGACCCCGAATAGCCAAAGACATACTGAAAAAGAAAAACGAAATTGGAGGAATCACACTACCTGACTTCAAAACATACTATAAAGCTACGGTGGTGAAAACAGCATGGTATTGGCATAAGGAGAGACACACAGACCAATGGAATCGAATTGAAAGCTCTGATATAGAACCTCACATATACAGCCACATAATATTCGATAAAGCCACCAAACCCTCTCAATTGGGAGAGAGTGGCCTATTCAACAAATGGTGTCTGGAGAACTGGATAGCCATATGTAGAAGAATGAAAGAGGATTACCATCTCACACCTTATACAAAGATCAACTCAAGATGGATCAAAGACCTAAATATAAGAGCCAAGACCATAAAAACCTTAGAAAGCAGTGTAGGGAAACATCTACAGGACCTTGTAATAGGAAATGGATTTATGAATATCTCACCAAAAGCACGAGCAGCAAAAGAACTAATAGATAAATGGGACTTCCTCAAAATTAAAGCCTTCTGCACCTCAAAGGAGTTTGTCAAGAAAGTAAAAAGGGAGCCCACACAGTGGGAGAAAATATTTGGCAATCATATATCTGATAAGAAACTTATAACTTGCATATATAAAGAACTCCTATATCTTGAAAATAAAAAGATAAACAACCCATTTAAAAAATGGGAAAAAGACTTAAACAAACACTTCTCCGAAGAAGAAATACAAATGGCAAGAAAGCACATGAAAAAATGTTCCAAATCTCTAGCTATCAGGGAAATGCAAATCAAATCTACAATGAGATACCATCTTACACCCATAAGATTGGCAGCTATGAAAAAAACAGAAGAATACAAGTGCTGGAGAGGATGTGAAGGAAGGGGAACACTCATCCACTGCTGGTGGGAATGCAGAAGGATCCAACCATTCTGGAGGACAGTATGGCGGTTTCTCAAAAAACTAGCCATAGATTTGCCATATGACCCAGCAATACCACTGCTGGGTATATACCCAGCAGAACTGAAAACAAGGACACAAACTAATATATGTACACCAATATTCATAGCAGCATTGTTCACTATTGCCAAAAGTTGGAATCAACCCAAATGCCCATCAACAGAGGAGTGGATCAATAAAATGTGGTATATACACACAATGGAATACTACTCGGCTGTAAGAACAAACACACTACAAACACATGTGATAACATGGATGAATCTTGAGAACCTTATGTTGAGTGAAGCAACCCAGACATTGAAGGACAAATACTACATGACCTCAATGATATGAAATAAACAAGCTGCCCTAGATAGCAAGAGACTGAACGATAGGCTTACAGGAAATCGGAGGGTGGAGGAAGGATATGAGCCGATGTCTGCAGGGGTGGAATTTAAGACGAGATGGTGGTAAGTATGAACACAAAGAAGAGATAAAAGGGGAGCAAGGGGTTGCCTTTGGTTGGGGCTTTACGGGTTTGAGGGTGGCTGGGGAGGGACAGATGGGTAACGTTGCCCAAAAGTGGGGGGAGGGAGGGGTAGCATACGAACACAGGAGAGGGTCAGGAGGTGGTGGAGAGTAAAATGCCGAGAAAATCATATCAAAATATAATAAAGAGGGTTACCTGTTTAGAATGCTCGGAGGGGAGGGTCTGATGCAGGACGGGCTCCTGGGGAATGTCTAAATGCTCATTCTGCCAGAGTGGGTGACACCATGGGGTGGAATCCCAAGTAGTGAGAGTGGGGGTGGACCCACATCCTGGGGAGGACTAATGCCATCAAATAAAGGGAACTGTATCCCTCGAGAGAAAGGGTGGCTCCCAGGGCATTGGGGCAGATGAGCAAGTTAGGCCCTGAACACTATTCCATCTATCTTTGGAAGTGGCTCCTCAGGAAACGGAGGTTGGCTGTCACTGTGGGCACCAAGGTGGAAGGGAAAATGGACGTTAAATGTGTGGAACCAAAGTAAATGGGGGGCAAGAGAGGAGTTTCTTGAGAGTACACAAGGATGGATATAAAACATGTAATATTACACCATAACATAAAGGAGATGACAGACTGATAATGTAAACCATAATGTAAAACATAGGATAACTAAAAATGTAAAGAACTGTGTATCCTAAAGTATGCACCATAATGTAAGCACAGATGTTACCTTGTTAGAAAGCTAATATCTCAGACTCTGTACATCACCTTAAGTAAATATGATATGAATAGGGCGTAAGAGTATCACTGTGGAAGGGAAAAGGTTTTCTGGTGGATGTGTGGGAGTGCTGTATATTATATATATGCATTGCTGTAGTCTAGGACTCCTGTGAAGAAATGCTGAATAATTAGGGGGGGGGAAAAAAAAAAAGGATAGGATGTGGAATTTTTTCAAATCAACATTCTTTATCTAAGTTCTTTATCTAACTTTATCCAAGTTCTTTATCTATCCTTTAAACCCATCGCTATATGCCATTCCCTAGTAAGGGACCATGACATTATATTGGGCTTCAAATTTCGGGGAGTTCTGGATCACAGAGTGTTTCAACAATGGCAGTGGAGGGATACTGGTATGGGATACCAATGACAGGTGATATATGGCTGACAGGGAGCTGTACAGAACATATGTCCAGGGTGCATGGTAATGATTGGATATACTCATAGTGGCAACAATTAAAAACCACAGCAGGGGGGGTACTGGGTTCCTGGCCAGTGGTGCTCTGTCGTGGTCCCTAGGGGAGCAGCGACAGTCTCCCAGGTACAGCGGCGGGGACCGGGAGGGAGTGAGGGTTCAACAGTGAGCCCCTGATGCTAATGACTATGCTTGTGAGCTGATAAACCTAAAATAAGAACAAGGCCTAGAGCAACATTGTGCCTGGGAATTTCCTCCTGTCAGCCTTCATGTTACTCAAATGTGGCCAGTCTCGAAGCCAAACTCAGCATGTAAATGCAATGCCTTCCCTCCAGCATGGGACATGACACCCGGGGATGAGCCTCCCTGGCAATGAGGGACCACTATCAACTACCAACTGATGATGCAACTGGAAAAGGACCTTATACGGAAGGTTCAATGCGGATCAGCAGAATATCCATGTCTACATAAAATAACATGACTTTAAAATGCTGTTTGACCTAAAGTAAGGGGGAAATGGAAAGGAGAAATGAGTTTATATGGCTACGAGTTTCTAAAAAAGAGTCTGGAGGCTGGCAGAAGGATTGCCCTCATGCACAACTGAGCAGAGTCAGAGAGACAGATAAAGCAGATACAACCCCCAGATATTGGTTCCTTTGAGGGCTAAAGAGACCCATGGGAGTTATGGTCATGGCCGATGGGGTTAACTACCAGGGCAGATGGCCCCTCTTTGGAAATGGTGTTTATGTGTGATGAATCTGGACTCAGATGGGATCTCCCTTCATAAGACTTTCATGCTAATGTGCTGGAGGTGCAGTTAATGTTGGGGTTTAAGATATATTTAGGGGATTTGAATCTCTGGACTGACAATGTGATAGCCAGGTCCTGAGCCTCAACAGACTCCAGCACCTACAATCTGATTTATTGGACTTACCACACTCAGCTAAGATGGAGTTGAAGAAGGACAATCACCACACCATGGAGCCTAGAGTGATTACAACTGAAAATGGGAGGATTGCATCCAGCATCCATGTGGAATCTGAGCCTCCTCTTGACATAGAGGTGCAATGGACACAACCAATCCAATGTCCACATAGAAGAGGTGGCATTGGATTGGGAAAAGTGGACATGGTGGACGATGGGTATGGGGAAAGGCAGGAAGAGATGAGAGGTGGAGGCGTCTTTGGGACATGGAGCTGCCCTGGATGGTGCCTCAGAGGTAATCACCGGACATTGTAAATCCTCACAGGGCCCACTGGATGGAATGGAGGAGAGTATGGGCCATGATGTGGACCATTGTCTATGAGGTGCAGAGGTGCCCAAAGATGTACTTACCAAATCCAATGGATGTGTCATGATGATGGGAACGAGTGTTGTTGGGGGGGGTGGGGAGGGGGTTGAATGGGACCTCACATATATATATATTTTTAATGTAATATTATTACAAAGTCAAAAAAAAAAATAAAAAAAAAACAGCAAACAGCTGGACCCCTTCCCTGCCATTAGCAGGGGTGGAATAATTAACAGTTTAAAAGCCAGGCACAGGCCTGAGCATGCCCTCACCCTGCTCTCTTGCCTCTGGACCCACACCTGTCCTCTGTGCACTGCTCTCATCATTTTTCCTCTGCCACGTGGCCACGCAAGTAAACCTGGAGATTTATAATCTATAAGTGGGAATTGTAGCTTGTAAATCAGCCCTCTTTATCCCTTTTCACCCCTTCCTCTCTACCTCAGACCCCTGCTCTGTAATTTTCACCGATTACTCTTCCTTCCCTACCTGAATAAATTACCTAACTCACTGGGAAAAAAAAAAAAAAATCTACAAGAGCACACAGGAGAATATTTTTGTGACCTTGGGTTAACCAAAGATTTCTAAGATTTGATACCAACAGATGACCCATAAAAGAAAAATTGCTAAATTGGACTTAAAATTTAAAACTTCTGCTCTCTAAGACACTAAGAGACACTAAGACACTAAGAGAATAAAATGACAAGCCTCAGACTGGGAAAAAGTATTTGACAAAGCATACATCTGATAAAGTGCTTATATCCAAAATATATAAAGAACTCTTAAAATTCAACAAGAAAACAATAAAGGAAAATATAGAGGAAAGATTTCAACAGACTCATCACAAAATAAAATACATAGATAGCAAAAAAGCACACTAAAAAATGCTCAGCATGATTAGTCAGTAGGAAACTTCAAATTTAAACCACAACAACATTCCACTATATACCTATTAGAGTGGCTATAATTAAAAAGACTTATCATAAGTGTTGGTGAAAGTGTGGAGAAATTGGAACTCATACTCTGTTAGAGGGAATGTAAAGTGGTACAACTTTAGAAAACAATTTGGCAGTTTCTTAAAAAAATAAAACATATATTTACTCTATGATCCAGCTAATGCACCTAAGTGTTTACCCAAAAAAACAAGAAGCATATGTCATAAACACATATGTTCACTGCAGCTTTATTAATAATACCCCAAAATGGAAACAACCTCTATGTCCATCAACAGGTGAATGGATAAATAAATTGTGGTTTAGGCATAAAAAACAATTCTACTCAGCATTAAAAAAGAATACATTATTTATATGTGCAGAACATGGACAGCTATGCTGTGCAAAAAAAAAAACCTGATAAAATAAAACTATATGTATTGTAATTCCATTTACATAAAATTTTAGAAATGCAAACTAATCTATAATGACAGAAAGCATATCACCAGTTGTCTTGAGAGAGGAGACAAGGAGGACCAGGAAGGAGTGATTGCAGAAGGGCTCAAGGAAACTTTTCAGGATGATGATATCTTCACTATCTTCCTGGTAGTGATGGTCTCATGGTGTACACATGTTTAAACAAATAGTATATTTTAAATGTGTAGTTTGTTGTATATCTATTATACCTCAATAATGCTGTTTATAAAGGAAGAAACTAACAAATTAAGCTATGAAAAGCAAAAGGGGTAAATAAGAAAGAAAAAATATCAAGGTACTTCAGTTTTGCATACACTTAATGTCTTCACCGTGCAACATCCAAAGTATCATACAATGTTAGATTTAGGAAGACCTTGGTTCTCATTTGGCTTTATCATCCTGATTTTGTACATGACAAAACTGAGGTTCAGAAAGCAAGCTCATGTCATCTCAAGAGCCTTGACTCATTTTTCTTTATGGCCCCGTCACATCACCATCATGAATTACAAACTATGTAACTTCTTAGCTCCAAAAGGGGAATAGGCCAAGACTGACCTCTTAAGTCCAGTTTTTCTTACATTATACCATGTGGCCTCTGAAAATAACTGACTTATGAGTCATATTTTAAAAGTGTAAATAGGCAGATTTACTAAAAACCCTATTAAACGATCTTCAACTACAATATTTAACATTCTGAATAATCAAAATGCTCATTTTATACCAGATCAAAACAAAGCCGTTTTTTCTAATGTGTTCAAAAGATGTAAGAAACCATCACAACTATCTGATTACATAAATGCATATTACATCCCTCTGTATTCTACAAATAAGTTTAAACATTTCAGGTAATAGAAGCAAACTGACCTAGATTTTTCAAATAATGAATTGATTACATAAAAAATGATGGGAGAAAACACTATTTAGTAAATAAGTGCTATGGATGTACTAAGTGTTTACCCCGTTACATTAACAAAATGATTCTCAGATTTTAGAGTGCTTAAGAATCACCTGGAGGGCTTGTTAAAAAAAGAAAAAACTACCTAAACCAGGAAGCTGTGTAGTAAACCACTATAAAGTAGTTTCCAGTGTATTTCAATGGAAAACTATGGACTTTTTAAAGCATACCCTTTCTTATTATATGATTCTTGGATTTCATTTCCCTTGAGTTATTTTACAACTCAAACTAAGTTGTATATAACTGATAAAAATGCAAATTATTGTTGTCTACAGACTTGCAATTCTGTCCAAGAAGGTTCACTTGACTTCTCCCACCTCAACAGAAAAAGCCAGTTTCCTGACAATTTGACAATTCATTTCAATATTCCTTTACTCCATATAAATGTGTACTTCTTACATGGTGTGGTAGTTTGAGTCTTTTGTGGACCCCAGAAAATTATGTTCTTAAGCTAATCCATTCCTGTTGGTGTAAACCAATTGCAGGTAAGACTTCCTCTGGATTAGATCACATCAGTAGGACATGACCCTGGGTAGGTTTTAATCCTCTATTGAAGTCCTTTATAAATGGCATAAATATACAGAGAAAGAAGGCCACAGAGATAGCGAAAAACTCCTAGAAACTGAAAGAGGAAGCCTCAGAGGCCAGAAGCTAAAAATCAACAGAACCAGGGATAGAGAAAGTCATAGTAACAGAGAAAAAACTGGGAAACTGGAGGCAGCAAGAAGCTGAAAGCAACAGAGCCTAGAAGAAAAGGCAGAGATGGCAGACATGGCCACTGTAGTTCTGCCATTTGTCTGATCTCCCACAGCTGCAGCTGGGGGAGAAAGCATCTCCTGATGATACCTTGATTTGGGCATTTTTCTCAGCCTCAAACTGTAAACTTAAAAGTTAGTAAATCCCCAATGTAAAAGCCAAGCCATTTCTGGTATACTGCCTTGGCAGTCTTTAGCAAACTAGAACAGAGTTTATAACACTTACCTATCAGTCTGATTTCCTCATTTATAATGGTTTAAGCAATGTCATAACTGTTAATGTGTTCAACATTCACAAAAGTCATTATTTTATATCTGTATGAATCATATTTTACCTTTTTTTTACCTTTAAGAGTAAGTTGTATAGTACATACCTTAAAGCAATGGTTTTTCAAAGTTTGGTCACCAAACCAGCATTATCAGCATCACTTGAGAACTTGTTAGAAAGGCACATTCTCAGGTCACATTCAGACCTACTGATCAGAAACTCTGCAGATAAGGGCCAGCGATCTGCTTTCTAACAAGACTTCCAGGTGATTCTAATGCAAAGTAAAATTTGAAAACCATCAAACTAAAAGATTCCTCAAAATTCAGATAACCATTGTTAGGGGTTAATTATATTTAGTTTGTTTTCCCTTCTGTAAAGTCAAAGGAATCACCATATTTAATTGATAGTCTTATAAAGAAGTAAATAACCTAAAAGATTTAATGCAAAGTTTAAAGTAAGGAAAAGTTAAGTACTGAGAAAATCTAGCTATATCAGGAGCTATGAAATAGTAGAAATACTGGTTAACACTACCACCACCTCCATCATGGAATGGGGTAGAGAGGTGGATAGGTGTCAAGCCAATCTAAGATTAGGCTAAGGAAGAGTACAAGTATTTGAGCTAAACCTGTTCTAAAACTGAGATTCAGGTTACATTACACTTAAAGAATGGTTTACTCTCAATATATTCTGACTCACAACTTCTTAATTTCATTCACATTTACACTGTTTTAACAAAGGTTAAGAATATGTAACCTAAGTAATTACCTACATAATTCAAATATTTAAATCCTGTTTTCGTAACTCAGCAGGGATTTTTTTAAAAATTTTGTAACAGGGTGCTGATGCAAAATATCAGAAATGTGTTGGCTTTTATACTGGGAATTTATTAGGGTAAAATCTTACAGTTCTAGGGCTATGAAAATATCTAAATCAAAGCATCAACAAAGATGCTGTCTCACCAAAGGTCAGTTGCTGGCAATCCTGGACTCCTGCCACACGGCAAGGCAAAATAGCGTCCAGTAACTGCTTTTCCCTCCTGGCTCACCACCTCCCTGAGTTCACCTGTGAGTGATCAGGCATATGGCTCATCTCTTCAGTTTTGGGTTGCTCCACTGACTCCAGACTCCAATCTCTATCTTGGCATCTTGGGGTTTCTCTTTCTGTAGCTATAGGAGATCCTGCAGTCCTCTCTCACATGGCAGGGTAAAAAAAGTGGCAGCTCTGCTCTGTTTATATAGTTCTCTCCTCTGTTTATATAGGACTCCACTGAGAGGATAAAGACCCACCCTGAGCACAGCAATCTAACCAAAGGCCTTCAACCAAAGTGATATAATCAAAAGTGATCTAATTAAAAGTGATCCAATCAAAAGATCCCCTAACTAAATCAAACCAAAAGACCCCACATAAATAGATTTACAGGCACATTCCTGTTTGCTTTAGAACAGGATTTTCTGGGGTCCACATAAGACACAAACCAGGACAGGATTGTTTGTCCAGGTTTTTTAGTCTAGTCAGATGAGATAAAATTGGCTAATCTCCAATTCAATAATTATTAAAACACAGTATTACAATTTAGAAAAAATTTTAATAAAATAATTATAAAACTGCTGATATGACTTCTTATATGGAATTTTTAAAAAATAATGGATAGGTCTCTTTAAATAAATAACTAAATGACAAATGTCTAAAATAAATATTAAAATATGAGGAGATATGAACATTTTATCATCAAATGATAAAGGGACATCTTGAAATTTCTAAATTTTGTTTTGAGCTATTTTGTCTTCAGTTGCAATATACACACTTGGGTTCTGTCTACATATTTCTAATACCTGTTTCTAACAACATTTTTGGTATTTTAGTTTAGATGACCAAACATTGGAAGGTAAGAGTGTATCAGGAAACATAGGTGAAAATTCTTAGGTTTCTTGCCCACGAATTTACAAACAGTTCCTATTATTATTTTGTAAATTTTTAAAAATCATATACACAAACCAGGTTTTCTCACCCTTAAGCTAGGCTACTGTATTATTTAGTATATAAAAGGTGATAAGAGAGTTGTATTTCAAAGGAAAAAGAAGCTGGAAATAGGAAATATTAACACAAATGTATACAGTAGTACAAGAAGCAACTAGTACATTTGTTACAATTGATGTACAAATATTTAAGCATTGCTACTAACCATGGTTAATGGTTTACATTATGGTTTACATTTTGGACCATACCCTTTTATAAATTTTAATGAAATTTCAAAAGGCCTGTATCCATTATTGCAAAATCATGCAGAACAACTAATTTTATATGTAATTTTTAAAACTATCATTCTCATTTCATTTCCTTATTATATTTATTTGGTTATTTTCTTGGCTTCATCTTTGGAGAGGTTTTGGATCACAGAAGGGTCACAACTAAGGCAGGGGAGGATCACTGGGGCGGGGTGTCGGTGATGGGGGGATTCAAGGGAGGGATTTCATCTGGGGAATGCCTGTAAGTCATACGAATGGCTCAAATGTTAATGGGACATTGTCACAGTGAGTGACAAAGATCTTACAGTGTGAGATCCGAAGAATAACCTAAGAATATTGAATTCCCATCCTGGGGAGTACTGCTACATTTCCTAATTGGACAGCAAGAATCCTCCTAGTACAAGGGCATTGCCTAGTGAAGGACAGATCATTATGCCAGGCCCTTGGTATTAATAATTATACTTATGAACCTTTTCTTGTGAAGTTGAAAGTTAGCCTAGCATTATATGTTGCCAAAGAGTTAACTCCTGAGGGCCTCCATGTTACTCAAATTGGCATCTCTTTAAGTCAAACAACATATAAACATACTACCTTCCCCCCAGCATGGGACATGGCTCCCAGGGATAAGCGTCCCTAGCACTGAGGGATTATTACCAAGTACCAACCAGCAATGCCCCTGGAAAAAGACCTTGACTATAAAGGGGAAATGGCAAATACAAATGAATTTCTATGGCTAAGAGATTTCAAGTGACTCAGGTCATTCCAGATGTTATGCTTCTGTGCGTCTCAGCAGGATATCATTGACTGCCACAGTAAATAGTGCCTGAAGTAATGGGGCTCCTGAAGGCTCTAGAAGCATTCAGACACTACAGACAGGGCATACAGCTCAGGACTTTGGCACCCTGCCAGGGGGTCTTCCCTTGGAATTTATGCTCCCCAGTGTGAAAGAGTTGAACTCTGTCATGTGTGGTTTCCCTACACATGGCTCTCCTGCCCCTTCTATTTGAATGTATAATTAGTACTATGCTTGATAGGTGTATATCCAAGAGACTTAAATCTTTGGTCTGTACATGTGCCAGGTGGGCCCTGAATCTCAGCAGAGTTGCAACACTTACTCTCCACTTCACTGGACTCACCTGGGATGACTAACAAGGGGATGATGAAGGACAGCACCCATCACAAGAGTGTCTGCAACTGCAAGCAATATAATTCCATCCATCTGGGCCATGGGATATATAAGCCCCCTCTCAATTACAGGCAGAATGGGCATCACCATGCCAAAATCCTCAGGACTGGGGAATGAACAATGGAATAAAGTAGATTTACTATTATTCTACTATAGACTTATGTTATTCTAGCAATGGAAGAACTTTTATCATTGATATCAAGGCAGTGGCCACCAGAGGCTCTGAGGGGAGAGAGAGCAAAAAATAGGTGTAATATGGGGGCATTTTGGAGACATTGGAATTGTCCTGCATGACACTGCAATGACAGATACAGGCCATGATATATTTTGTCATAACTTATAAAATTGCATGGGACAGAGATTAAACTACAATATAATTATAATCCATGGTTAGTGGCAATGCTTCAATATGTGTACACCAACTGTAACAAATGTGCACACTGATGAAGGATGTTGTTAATGTGGAAAAGTGTGGGAGGGGGAGGGAGTGGGGCACATGGGTATCCCCTATATTTTTTATGTAACATTTATGTAATCTAAACTTCTTTAAAAATAAATAAACAATCAGTAGAAATAAGCTAACCACTAAGTCAGAAGAAAAAATACATGATAATCATGCTTTGAAAAAGAAAGGGCTTTTTTTTTTCTTCCAGAATTAAAAGGATTAGGTTATACATAATAGTAGTATAAATATTATTTTATATAAAATATTTTTCCATTTCCCATGTTGCTATAATAATTACATAAACACCCTTTTAATAGTTACATAAAGCATTTAGGAAAAACACCTAAAATGTTATATATTCAGTATAAATACATATAACTTTTAATAAATATAAATAAAGCTACAGAGAAATTCCATTCCTTTTTAATTACATAGGATATGCCAAAAGAAGTAGGCTTACTACATAAAGAGTATGAACAGGCCTTATTTTTGCTAGAGAAAACACCTCTTCTCCTGTTGTCATAGTTAATGTAAAAGGAGTATTACTTTTTTTTTTTAAAGGCTAATTTCTATTTAATTTGTTATTGAGAAAAATAAGAAATATTTGTTGGCACCAACTGCATAACCATCCTTCTAAGCTGTTCAGGTGCTTTTCTTTTTGAAAACATTTATTATCTTTTTTTTTTAAAGATGCATAGATCACACAAAATGTTACTTTAAAAAATATAAGAGGTTCCCATACAACCCCACCCCCCATCCCCTCCGACAACAATAACCTCTTTCATAAGGGTGGTACAATCATAGCATTTGATGAATACATTTTGAAGGAGTGCAACACAGCATGAATTATAGTTTACATTGTAGTTTGCACTCTCTTCCAGTTCATTCAGTGGGTTATGGCAGGATATATGATATCCTGCAACTGTCCATGCAATATCATTCAGGATACCTCTAACTCTTGAAAATGCCCCCATATCACATTCTTCTTCTTTCTCCCTGCCCTAGGCAACTACCATGGCCACTGTCTCCACATCAGTGATATAGTTTCTTCCATTGCTGGAGTCACAATAATTCTATAGTAGAATATGAGTATGTCCACTCTAATCCATATTTTATTCCTTCATCCTGAGGACCCTGGGATAGCAATGCCCACTCCACGTCTAAATCAAGTGGGGGCTTAGATCTCACATGGCTAATGGATGGGATTCTCCTGCTTGCAATTGTAGATTTTCTCATTCCCTGGTGTGGTGGTCGATGATATTTACCTACCTGTTAGTGGAACTGGGTAAGTACAACAAACTGGAGAGTAGGTGTTACAACTCTGCTGAAGCTCAGGGTCCAGCTGGCACATGGACAGTCCAGAGATTCAAGTTTCCTGAGCATACACCAACCCAAGCACCAACCATAGGTTCAGTAAAAATAACAGAAGAGGCATGTGTAGAGAGGTCACATCTGAGTTCAACTTCATCACACTCAGGAACACAAATTCCAAAGTAGGGCCCCCTGGCAAGGCACTGAATTCCAGAGCCATCTGTCATGACTACAGGACCTGAGTGTCTCCGTAGCCCTCAGGAACACCACTACCTGGGGTTGTATCTACTTTGGCTATCTCTGAGATCCTGCTGAGAAGTGTGTAAATGAAACCCCTCTGATGACCTCTGACTCATTTTGAAGTCTCTAGGCCATATAAACTCATTTGTTTTTACTATTTCCCCCTTTTATTCAAGGTCTTTTTCTAGTTGTATCACCAGCTGGCACTTGGTAGTAATCCCTTGGCACCAAGGAGGTGCATCTCCAGGAGTCACGTCCCATGCTGGGGGGAAGGTAATGCATTTACATCCTGAGTTTGGCTTAGAGAGTGGCCACATTTGAACAACATGGAGGCTCTCAGGAGGTAACTCTTAGGCACCATGCAGTGCTAGGCCTACTTGAAATTTCAAGCACACAGGCTCATAAGCATAGTCATCAGTATCAAGGGCCCATCATTGGACCTTCCTTCTTCAATGATCTTTGCCCTTGTACTTGGGGGATTATACTGCTCCACTGAGTAGTAGTTCCAGAATGGGAACTCAGCACTCCCTCAGTTGTCATGTGAATCTCTACCTCATATGTCAATACCCAACAAACATCCAAACATATCTATATACCTTATATGCATGCCCTGTAGAATTACCCCCCACCCATGCACTCCCCATCAATGACACCCCACATCAGTGCTCCTCCCCTGCCATAGTTGAACCCCTCTGTGATCTAAAACTTCTTAAAAAATAAAGTCTCATATATTGCCAAATTCAATTATTACGAAAATGAAATGGTAATGATATGTTTAGAGATTAGAAATAGAATATCTAATAACTTAGAAAAGCTAAAATGAAGTAAAAAATAAATTGGGGTCTTAAAAAATTGAAAAATATAAGAAAAAATTTTTGATGTTTTGCCTTTCATCACTCTAATAGGTGTTACCCTGTATGTACAGTGGTAAGGCAATCTCTTCCATTTCTTCCTCAGTGTCTACATCCTTTTTTTCCTTTTTTTAAAATTATGTCTTCAAAAAAGTTTTAGGTCACAATAAAGTCACAGATGGAATATAAATAACTCTCATACATTCAACATCAAACCCTTTTCCCCCTTTTCCAGCAATGATCTCTTTACATATGGATGTTACATTTGCTGTAACTGATATACAGATATTGAAACATAACTACTAACTATGGTTCCATTATGGTTTACATTATGGTTTACATCTTAGACTGTACACTTTTATTAATTTTTCATTACATTGTGCTTTACATTTTAGACTACATTTTTTTATAAATTTTTGTTGATATTTAACATGGCCTGTATCCAACATTGCAGGATCATGCAGAACACTTCCACTGCCCCCCAGTTACTCCCTCTTCCAACTACTCATTTTCTCTCTCCCCTCCCCTCAGGACCCACAGTTACAACCAAGCTTCACTGCTTGAAGGGTAAGATTCGCAGATATTTGCAACAAAGCTGAAGGCTTGACACAGTAGTCTGTCCTCCCCCTTTTGGAGCCAACCATGCTCTCAAGAGACATCCTCCACTCTGACTGAGAACATCAGGCCTCCCCAAGATGGGGACATAACACCTTCCCGCTCACTGTATGGCTCTCCACCCAATGATATAACACAGCATGACAAGATGAGCACTCACACACTCCCTGGAAGGCTACCCCAGGTCCACCCTGTGCCAGATGCCCCCCATCAAATACCTTAAACCAGTGACCTCTTCTTATTATATTTTCTAAAGCATGTTCTCAACATTATAGTTTCAACCACATTCCTGACAATCTCCCTTCTTCTTTTTATATGGCTAAAATACTGTCTTTTCAACAGGATTTAATTTCCAGATCTTTAACCATTTTTGTAATTTCACTGAATTTATATATATATATTTTTAAACAGAGTTTGAGATGCCGATTATCTGATGAATAGGACAGAATGAACTATTTTATTTGACATAAAGAGCAAAGAGACAGTGAAAAACAGAAGAGAAAAAAGTTGCAATAAAATAAACATTCCTTATTTTGTCAACAACATGATACTGTCTTTCTGCTTGATATTTTATTAAATTCCATCTATTCCCAAATTATTTTATTTTTATTACTAAACCTCACTGGCCTCTTATTTTGAGTTCATCAAGGAGCCAGATTGCTCATGCTGTTTATTACAGTTCATGGTTAAAGGGATGGTGGTCAAAGTGATACCTACACAACAAAACAATTCCAAGCCAAAGGCTGTTGTCCAAATCTATAGCTGGACATCTCAAATATGGTTGAAAAGTAGCTGAATCTTTTAGAACATTAAAGATTTGACATAAGCCACATGATTATTAGAAAGATAAATCAAAATGATCATTTTTAAAGTATACGTTATATCCAAAAGGCAGAGTTTTAAATTTCATCTCTGAATATCAATATTTTGTCCCATCTGAGAAAATAAACTTAATCATTTTATTAAAAGAGAGTATGAAATCAGGTGGACAACAAAGAATATGAGGGAAGTGGGAGAAAACATCAGAGGTCCTTCTAGAACTTGAGCCATTGGACCTATAAATTTTAAAAAGAAGATAAAGTTTGTGGAGAAAGTAGCACACAACCCTGAAGGAACTTATCTAACATTTCTAATTTTGTTCAACAAAGAGTTATAAAATCTCCCCCATATTCATCAAAATTTGTCTAGCTGTATTTTATAAATTCTGGTATCAAGTTAGTTTCCAAAGCTATAAAAAATTACACAATCCATTCTGGGGAGTTCTTTGATGACTGTTTCAAACTAGAGGATAATCTAGAGACTGGATAATACAGTGAACCCTGAGGTGGATGAGAATTGTGGTTAATAGTACAAATGCAAGAATGCCTTTCTTGGAACTAGAATGGATATATATCACTTTGCAGGGTGATGGGAATGTGGAGAAGCATGGGAAAGATACATTTAATGTAACCTACAGACTATAGTTAACAGCAACATTGTAATATTCTTGTATCAATGCCAAAGATGTATTAATAATGGGTGGGGTATGGAAAAAATATGCCAAATGTATGCTATGGACCATGATGGTAATAGTCTGATGATATTATTTCATAACTTGTAATAAATGTTTGACAATGGTGTGATGTGTTGGTAAAGGATTGTTTGTTTTTTGTGTTTTTTTAAAAAGATTTATTTATTTAATTCCCTCCCCCTCCCTCGGTTGTCTGTTCTCTGTGTCTATTTGCTGCGTCTTGTTTCTTTGTCCGCTTCTGTTTTCGTCAGCGGCACTGCACGGGAGGTGTGGGCGGCGCCATTCCTGGGCAGGCTGCACTTTCTTTCGCACTGGGTGGCTCAGTGGATCTCCTTACAGGTGCACTCCTTGTGCGTGAGGCTCCCCTACGCAGCGGACACCCCTGCGTGGCGTGGCATGGCACTCCTTGCGCGCATCAGCACTGCGCATGGGCCAGCTCCACACGGGTCAAGGAGGCCCGGGGTTTGAACCACGGACCTCCCATGTAGTAGACAGACGCCCTAACCACTGGGCCAAGTCCGTTTCCCCGGTAAAGGGTTGTTGTATGGGAATTCTACACATGTGCATGATTGTTTTGTAAGTTCACAACTTCTGTAATAAAAAATATATTTAAGAAAACAACAGGAAAAAATTGCAGTCCCTCTTCCACTGAATATATTAAAAGAGTTATCATTTCCTGTCCTTCCACCTGCCAAATCTTCACAATAAATATTTAGTTTTTTCAATTTCATTATATACATCCATATCTGTCAACACCATATATTAGAATTAAGTGGAAAAATATTTACTTATGTGGAAGAAAATATTATGATGCCATTTTATAAAGAGTGATAGAAAGGAGTTTGAGGACTCAGTTGTGAAAAACTCTCCTCTATAATAAGCACAACAATTTGTAACAATGTCAAATGTGCTTCAGGATTGCTGACAAAACATGGGCATTAGGGTGAAAAGACTATATATTTATGTATAATTATAAATGTAAGTTAATCATGGCAAACCATCAAAGACGGAGATTTTACCTGAAAAACTAAAAATTGGATCCTGAGATTTTTTCTGAGAAGAAAATTATCTGAAATATGAGCAGAAAAATGCCCAGAAGCAAATTACCTATAATAATAAGTTTTAAAAAATTGTACAGTGGGCATCTGAGGACACTGAGGAGGGGAGTACTCTATTCCAGTAAAAGGATGTGACATTTGGGATGAAAAATCTAGGCATCTGACACCATATTCCTTCCTTCAACAATACACAAATGAAATGATAAAAACTTTGAGCAAGCAATCACCTCCCATTAATCTCCATCGCGGCTCCCTAGCAATTTATAAACATTGATTTACTTATTTATTATCTCTCCTACTACACTGGAAGTTCCACAGATGTAGAGATAACCTTCATTTGTTTACCATGGAATAAGCATTGGTTAGCTCAGAGCATGGCACACAACTCAGTAAACCTAGTTATATGAATAAATGACTATATTATAAATATTTCTAAAATTACCTGATGGTGAATACCACATTCTTTTCATCAGTGGGCGCTAAGTAACTATCCAATACTTTTACCACCAAGCTATTTTTATGTACAGTGTTATAGTAAAATGTTCCAAAGAGTTACGGGGTACCTTGGAGATCAGCTAGATCAGAAATTTTCAAACACCATTTCATGATCTAGTAATGAGTACTGAAATCAATTCAGTTCATGACCAACAATAAAAAAAGTCATAATAGAAAACATTAGAATGCAATACACAATATAAAGGTGGGAATTATTTCAGGAAACTTTTCTTTCACATACATATAAACAAACATAAATATGTTAGACTGTGAACTGGGTCAGCTATAGAATGAATACTTATTATGAATTATGAGTTGGGGTAAAAATGTTTGGAAGAAAACACAGATCTAGACAATTCCACAAGTATTAAGAGTTTTCATATCTAATATTTTGATCTCCACACATAATTATTAAAAATACCTGAAAGCCAAAAAATTATTTTTACATTGTCAACCAGTATTGAACTACATTCAACTATTCCTTCTTATTAGTTCCTTGAAAATTATGCCTATGTAACACCAAGATAGAATTTGGCTTCCACTAACTGGTCAGTGGATATAGAAGATAGCTGTACAGTTCAAATAAGGAGTTCATACAGTTAGAATTCAAACAAAAACTAAGTAACGAGTCTTGCTCTTCTATCTAAATCACCAAGGAATTTGATATTTCCTCTGTGGAAAATTAAGAGGTAATTACTATAGATATTTCAATAGGCATTCAGACATCTTCCCTGGGGTGACCTTGATAATAACAGAATACAAGCAACTGCAAATCAACTGAAAACAGCTTTCTAAAAAATAATAATAAGTCTACATTATCTAGAAGTAACCTAAAATTACTGTCAAATCTTGGTATCCATTTGCTAAATAGTAGTGTTTATTATCGTCTGTAAAAATGTAAGAGTGATACACTCAAACCACCCATCTCATTGAGAAAGGGCCAATATCACCAATTCATGTCTGTGGCAGTTTGAATTTTGTGAATCCCAGAAAAGATGATGTTGGACTAATTCATTCATGTGTGTGTGGGGTCCTTTGATTGTACTAAATTCAGTTAAGGGGACTTTAATTAAATCACTTTGATTAGATTGTTTTAGGGCTTTTGATTGGGTCTTATAAACTGAGAACACACACAAAGAAAGAAGAGACACAGAGGAAAGAAGCTGCCATTTTGATACTGCCATGTGAGAGAATGGAGAAAATGAAAGAGGACTCCAGGTTCACCTACATCTGCAGAAAGACAAAGAAGCCCCAAGAGGTTCAAGGAAAAAAGCCCAGGGAGACATACCTGATCACCCATAGCAGAGCTCAAGGAGAAAATAGAGGGAGACTGGAAGACCTGCAATCTTGTCTTGCCACATGACAGAATGACAGGTTCAAGAGTAGCTGACTTTTGTGTCTCTCCGATGTTGCCTTAATTTAGACGTTTCATGGCCTCGGAAATGTAAGATTTTCCCCTAATAAAATTGCCATGATAAAAGGCAACCAAGAGACTTCCAGGAAGATGGCACTGAAGTACATGGACAGAGCTCATTTCTCTCATAAAAACAAAGGAGAAAGGGCAAAAAGCTACCCAAGGGAGCTGCTTTGGGTAGGTGCAGAAAAGGAAAGTTCTGTGCATCATTCAGGACGCAAGAGAACAGAGAGAAATAGAGGCCACAAAGGAAAACCATGCATTAATCACTCCTGTGGCTGGGAATGGCAAATATACCCTGCCCTGTAGGCAAATAACCTCGGTAAAATCCCTGGCTCACTGTAGCCAATGAGTGAGAAAGAACATTCCTTGGGAAGAAGAAGGGTCTGGCAGAGGGTAGAGAATGATTTCTTTTCAGTGAGTTTGGTCAGCTGAGCCCCTCTGAATTTCAAAAAGGATCCCAGCTAGTAATGAAGTGGTCCCAGGGATAGAGGGGATCTAATCAGGCAGGCTGTCACAGTCAAGTGCCCTGGGAGAGAGAGTAACTATATCAGTGAGGGGGCAGACGGTTGCCTAACAAGCCAGGCTCCAGCAAACTGTGATACGTCCAACTTGCCTGAGAGAATGGGCATGCAGAAAGAGCCAGATAAGCTTTCAGAAGCATACTTAACCTGAGAAGTGGGCGTAGATCTGTGTAGAAATTCCTATCTTGCATATATGAAGTCCCTGGCTTGATTCTCAGTACCTTAAGAGAAGAGAACCAGACAGTGATCCACCAAGTTATCAGGCACCCAGGAGGCACCTTATAACATGGAACTTAAAGATAGACTGAGGTTTCTTAAATTTGTTTTAGGTTTTTTTGAGGCATTACTTTTCATTTTTTATCAAGTTATTTTTGTTTAACTTTTTATTTGCTAAAATAGGGTACATCACCTGAAGAGGGAAGGCTGTAGGATGACTGACTGATGAACACTGGTAGCCTGAGAAGGTCCATAGGGGTTTAAGAGGGAAGTCTCTTTTTTCTGGGTTGATTGTTGTTGTCTTTTCCATGTGTTTGTTTCCTTTATTTCTTTTACTCATTTTTTTCTACTTACTTTATTTCTTTTCTTGCCTTCATGTTTTTCCCATCTTCTGCCTTCTGTTTCTTTTCTTTTGGCTCATCTCTTCTTGTTTCATCAGTTTTTCTTTCTCTGTTTAATTTTTTTCCTTCTTATCTTTCCAGCCTTTTAATTCAAACTATTTTTTTCTATTTTGTTTCTTGTTTCATTTTTTCTGTTCCACCTTTTTTATTCTTATTCCTTTGCATTTTTATGATTTCAAAATTATATTATTTATTTTCCTAGTTCTTGTACAGTTCCACTTCTAACTTTTTTATTATTATTGTTACTATTAATCTTTTTTTGTTCTTCCTTTTTTCTGGTCCTATTTTTCTTTTCAAGGGAACACAGACAAATGCAAGGATACAGAATAAGAGGAACCAAGTTTCAAAAAGGAAACTTACCATAAAAAATTAAAAAATATATATAACCCTAGAGTAGAAAGAGATGCTAACCAAACAAATAAGCCCATCACATAAAGAGATGCCTAGATACCAACAAAAAATTAAAAACCATACTAAGAAACAGGAAAACATAACCCAGTCTGTTCAACAAACAAAAACGAAAACATGAGGAGATGCAGAATATGGAACAATCAATCAAGGATATACAAATATCATGAATCAACTTAGTGAAGGAAGAGAAAAGGGATATTAAGAAGAACCTGGAGGAACATAATGAAGAAATCATAAACATACATAAAAAGGTAACAGACCTGATGGTGATGAATGGCACAATACAAGAAATAAAAGATACACTGGAAGCACATAACAGCAAATTTGAACAGGCAGAGGAAAGAACTAGTGATGTAGAAGATGGAAGGCTGAAATCAGATAGTAGAATAGATACGAAAAAAATCCAGGAAGGATGCAGGAATTTAATGGCAACATGAAACACACAAACATATGCATTATAAGCAACCCAAAGGGAGAAGAGAAGGGACAGGGGGCAGAAGGAGTGTTGGAGGGAATAACAGCTGAAAATTTCCCAACTCTTTTCAGGAACATGAACATACATGTCTGGGAGGATTTATACTGAAACCGTATAAATCCTAACAGGCCTACCCCAAAATATGCACTTATCAAATTGTCCTATGCTCAAGACAAAGAAGAATACTAAAAGTAGCAAGAGAAAGAGATCCATCATATATAGAGGAAGCTACATAAAAGTGCTGATTTCTCATCTAAAACCATGCAAGCAAAAAGGCAGTGGTATGACATAGTTAAGGTGCTAAAAGAAAAACATAGTGAGGAAAGACGTTTGTATTCAACAAAGCCGGAAATGAAAAATGAGGGAAAATCCAAAATATTCACAAATAAACAGCAGTTAAGAGAGTTTGCCAACTAGTAACCTGCCCTTCAAGAAACATTAAAGGGAGCTCTGCAAGTTGAAAGGAAAAAACAGGAGAGAGAGAGAGTTGGAAAAGAATATAGGAAGGAAGTTTAATGGTAAGAATAAATGAAAAGATAAAAAGAGAAATAAAACAACATATGAAATTTTAAAAACTGAAGAAAATATGGCTAATGTAAGTAGTACCTTCACTGTAATAACACTAAGTGTTAACAGTTTAAACTCTTCAATTAAGAAACAAAGACTGACAGAATGGATAAGGAAAAATGACCCATCTATATGTTGTCTACAAAAAAACTCACCTTAGAATGAGGGATGAAAGGAGGTTGCAAGGGAATAGCTGGAAAATGATTTTACATGTAAACAATAAAAAAGGGTAGAAGGAAAACCAGCAAGATGGTCCTGGAGTAAGGAGCTACTATAGTCAGCACCTGCTACAGGGCAGTTAGGTAACACCCAGAGCTATCTGGAACTAGCTGAAGCACCTGTTTGGGCACTCCAGTATACCAGAAGAGCATCCTGCAACATCCTTCAAGGAATGGAAGGAGGAGAATGTCCATCTGCAGAGATGATTCATGAGTAGAGCACTCCATGCCATGGAGGCTGGTGTACATCCTCCACTGGAGGCACAAGACATCTCGAGAGCTATTCCATGGTTGGAACTGAAAGTTCCACTTCCCAAAAATGGGGGAAGAAAAGACGGCTGGGCACCAATTTCAGCTACTGATGTGCAAATTCAGCGGGCTAAAGTATAAACCTGAGAACAGCTAAAGTTTGAGCCTATCCAAGTCAGAAAGAGGCTGGTAGCTGCCATCTAAAATCCATGACTGGCACAAGGGGAAGTGGGGTGGACTGAAAATCACAGTGCTCTTAGGGACCAGCATTACATCCAAGTCAGACTGCAGTTCTAGCCTAGGTCCCAGTGCCACCTCCAGCAGGGAGGAAGTGGCTGGGACCTGTGCCAGCCTCTCAAGGAAAATAGAGGCCAAGCTATGGAGGCCAGTGACTATCCTACTCTGGTGGTACAAGCTGCCCAAGGAGCTATTCTATGGCTGGAATAAGAAGCTCTATTTCCCAAAAACAGGGGAGGAGGAGATGCTGGATGCCAAAATCAGCTATGATTGGTAGACTTGGCTGGCTAAGATATAACCCTGGGAACAGCTGGGGTGTGAATCAGCCCAAGTCAGAAAGGGGTTGGTGGCTGCCATTTTGACTCTGCAACTAGCCTAAGGTGAAGCTGAGCTAACAAAAATCACAGTGACAGTAGGAACAGTTTTTTTTTCACCCAGATCAGACTGTAGGCCTAGCCTAGGCTTCAATTTCCCCTCTGGTAGGGAGGAGGCTAGCAGGCCCTGCACCAGCCTATCCAGGTAACTTCAGGTAATTTTGGCTGGCACAGACAGAAAATTGGAAGTCTACTGGGGCTACTGAGGTCACGTAGACCCACACTGCATAGATTGCTGTCCATACCCACAGCTCCATCTCTGCCCCAGGCAGGGGAGAAAGGGGTGTGAAGTTTCATAAGTCTCTCTGGGAAACTACAGTCTAGGCCTGCACAACTTGGATTATTCCATACAGCTGTGACTTTGTCCCTACACCTGGCAAAGGAGAAAGCTGAGAGAAGCATCATTGGTCCCGAGCACAATAAGAGCAGTATGAGCTTCTCCACAGCTTACAGCACCAACTATATGCTTGGTTCCTACTGCACAACCAGCAAGAGAGAAAGGGCAGGAAGCCCTAAACTAAAGAAAAAATCTGTACCCAGAATAAATACTCTAGAAAGCCAGATGCCAAAACACCAACAAAAATTACAATCCACAACAAGAAACAGGAAGCTATGGCCCAGTTAAAGGAATAAGAAAAGCCTCCAGATGACATAAAGGATTTGAGACAACTAATCATAGATGTTCAAGCAAATCTCCTTAATAAATCCAAAGAGACAGATAAAGAGATTAAGGAGACACTGGATGAGCACAAAGAAGAATTTGAATGCATACACAGAAAAATAGCAGATCATATGGGAATGAAAAGTGAAATAAATGAAATTTAAAAAACATTGGAATCATATAATAGCAGATTTGAGGAGGAAGAAGAAAGGATTGGTGATTTTGAAGAAATGGCCTCTGAAAGTGAACATACAAAAGAACAGATGAAGATGGAAAAAATTGAACAAGGTCTCAGGGAACTAAATGACAGCAAAAGGCATGCAAACATACATGTCATGGGTATCCCCCAAGAAGAGAAGGGAAAAGGGACAGAAGGAATATTTAAAGAAATAATGGTAGAAAATTTCCCAACCCTATTGAAGGAATAGATATCCCTGTCCAAGAATGTAATCCCATCTGAAAAAATCCAAATAGACTAACTCCGAGACACATACGCATCAGAATGTCAAATGCCAAAGACAGAGAATTCTGAGAACAGCAAGAGAAAAACAATGCATAACATATAACGGATACCTAATAAGTTTAGGTCCTGATTTCTCACCAGAAAGCAAGGAGCCAAGCAGACAGTGGTCTGATAAATTTAAGATACAACCACCACACCAGGGAGCCAAGAGTGCCTACAACTGAAAGCAGGAGAATTGCATCCAGCATCCATGTGGAATCTAAGCCTCCTCTTGATATAGATGTGGAGTGGACACAACTACTCTAAGGTCCACAGGATGGAGGAGTAGAAAATGGATTAGAGTGGACTTACTGATATTCTATTCATGAACTCTTGTGATTAGTAATTGAAGAAAATGTGGCATTGGTGTGGAAAAAGTGGCTATGGTGGCTGCTGGGAGGAAGAGATGTGATGTGGGGGCATTTTTGGGACTTGGAGTTGTCCTGGGTAGTGCTGTGGGGACAGTTACCGGACATTGTATGTCCTCCCATGGGCCACTGGGTGGACTGTGGGAGAGTGTGGGCTATGGTGTGGACCACTGACCATGAGGTGCAGCGGTGCTCAGAGAAGTATTCACCAAGTGCAATGAATGTCTCATGATGATGGAGGAAGTTGTTGTTATGGGGGTAGGAGTGGGGTGAGGGGGAAGGGGGTATATCGGGACCTCATATTTTTTTAATGTAACATTAAAAAAATAAAGAAAAAAAAGAAAAAAAAGATACTGTGAGAGAAAAACTTGCAACCAAAAACCATATATCCAGCAAGACTGTCTTTCAAAAATGAGGGCAAGATTAGAATATTCACAGATAAACAGAAACTGAGATAATTTCTAAGCAAGAGACCAGATTTTCAGGAAATGCTATAAAGTGTGCTAGAGCCTGAAAAGAAGACAGGAGAGAGAGGCCTGGAAGACAGTCTAAAATGAAGATTTTATCAATAAAATAACTAAAAGTGTCAAAAGAGTGGTGAAAATAAAATATGGCAGATAAAACTCAAATAGTCAGGAATAAACTCAACCAACAACATAAAGTACTTATATTAAGAAAATTGCAACTTGATGTTAAAAGTAATAAAAAATGGCCTAAATAACTGGAAAAATATTCCGTGCTCATGTATTGGAAAACTAAGTATTATTACATTTTCAAGTTTTCTCTAATTTATATACAGATTCAATACAATTCCAATAAAAACTTTACCAGCAATAAAAAAATAAAATAAAACAAAATCATCAAATTTATTTGGAAGGGTAAGGGGTCCTGAATAACCAGAAACATCATAAAAAGGAAAAGTGAACCCTCATCTCCAGATTTTAAATCATATGATCTAGCTATAGTGGTAAAAACAGCATGGTACTGACATAAAGACAGACACATAGAACAATGGAATCAAACTGATGGTTCAAAAATAGAACCTCATATATGCGGCCAAGTGATTTTTGACTAGCCTGTCAGACACACACAGCTTGGACAGAACAATCCATTCAACAAACGGTACCAAAAGAATTGGATATCCATAGCCAAAAGAAGGAAAGAGGACCCTATCTCACACCTTATCCAAAAATTAACTCAAAATGGATCAAAAACTTAAAAATAATAGCAAGAACCATAAAACTTCTAAAAGAAATTGTAGGAAAACATCTTCAATACCTGGTGGTAGGTGGTGGATTCTTAAAGGAGATAATAGGAGGACTATGATGATTACTGATGTTTAATGTATGTAGAAGTTTTAATTAGCTTTACTGTAAAAGTGTGAAAATGTATAGGGTAGATGTTAACACATAGTGATTAACAGGTAGTTTATAAATGGGGATGTGACTGAAAATGGTAGTCTAGGTATGTAAATGCCAACTGACAGAATGCTAGAGAATAATCTAGGAACTGACCAGCACAGTAAACCAAGAGGTGGTTGAGAACTGTGGTTGATGGTACAGATGCAAGAGTGTCCTTTGTGAGCTAGAGCAGATGTACATCACTACTGCATGGTGTTGGAAATGTGGAGAAGCATGGGAAAAATGCAGCCGAAATGACATATGGAATTTGGTTAGTAGTAATAATATAATATTCTTGCATCTATAGGAATGATGTACTGTTTTGATAATGAGGCAGTATACAAAATGTGAGCCAATGTACACTATGGTCACGGTAAAAATCAGATGATATTATCTTACCTGTAGCAAATGTTCCACCACAGTGTGGAGTGATGATAGAGGGGTGTTATTTGGGAATTCTGTACATGTGCATGATTGTTTTATAAGTTGACAACTTCTATCATAAAAAATAGATTTAAAAAATAATATAGTTGGTTGGGGGGAAAACACACCAAATGTATGATAAGGACTATGATTAGTAATAAGATTTTGACAATATTCTTTCATAATTTGTAACAAATGTCTCACGACAATGCAAGGTTGTGGTGGAAGGTTGATGTATGGGACCCCTGTATGATGTTATGCATATTTGCTTTGTAAGTTCACAACTTTTACTATACACTTAATTGTTTATATATGTTCAAACATAAGTGATATAAAGATAATAGTAGTATTAGGGTTGTTTGGGGGGAAATACTTTGGTTAATAGTACTATTTTAACAATGCTCTTTAATCATTAGTTTAAAAGATTTAACAACAATGCAAGTTATTGGTTGTAGGGTGAGTTATGAGAGTCCTGTATAATGTTATATGTGTTTGTTTTGTAAGTTCACAACTATTATTATACATTTATTTTTTATGTATGCTTAGGTATGAGTGATATACTTCAATAAATTAATTTTTTAAAAAAGGGCAGTAGTACATATAAATATCAGGCAAAATAGACTTTAAATACAAAACTACTGAAGAGACAAAGAAGAACACTATATATTAATAAAAGTGGTAAACAATCAAGAGCAAAGAGCAGTCATAAACATTTTTGCACCTAACCAGTATACTTTAAAATACATGAGGCAAACAATGGAAAAAGTAAGTGGAGAAATAGGTGGCGCTACAATTATAGTGAGGGACATTAATGCACCATTATCACCATCACAGAGAACATCTCAACAGAGGATCAATAAAGAAACAGAAATCTTGAATGATGCATTAGAAGATCAAGATCTGAAAGATATATACAGAATATGTATATGTACAAATACAGTAGGATATACATTCTTCTTGAGCACACATGGATCATTCTCCAGGATAGACCACATGCTATGCCACAGAACAACTCTCAATGAATTTAGAAAGACTGAAATTATACAAAGTAATTTAATTTCTCTGATCACAAGAGAATGAAGCTGGAAATCAGTAAAGGGCAGAGAACAAGATTAGGCAGAAAGATATGGAAGTCAAACAACACACTCTTAGACAATCAGTGGATCAAGGAGAAAATTCCGAGAGATCAGTAACTACCTTGAAATGAATGAAAATGACAACACAATATCAAAACCTATGGGATACAGCAAAGGCAGTGCTGAGAGGAAAATCCATTGCCATAAATGCCTATGTTAAAAAAGAAGAGCTAAAATCAAAGACCTAACAGCATACCATAAGGAATTAGAAAAAGAGCAGCGAAGTTATCCCAAAGCAAATAGAAAGAAGGAAATAACAAAGAATTGAGATAAATGAAATTGAAAATAAGAATGCACTAGAAAAAAGAAAATGAGAAGCTGTTTTGAGAAGATTAATAAAATTGATAAACCATTAGCTAGACTAACAAAGAAAAAAGGTGAGATGATGCAAATTCATAAAATAAGGAATGAGAAAAGGGAAACACCATTGGTCCCACAGAAATAGAGTATCATAAAAGGATGATACTTTGAAAAATTGTATGTCAACAAGATGGATAAGTTAGATGAAATAGACAAATTTTTGAAACAGACAAGCAGCCTACAGTAACGAAAGAAGAAAATTATGAACTTAACAAATCAATCATAAGTAACGGGATTGAATTAGTCATCAAAAACCTCCTAAAACAGAAGAGCCCAGGACCAGATGGTTTCACATGTGAATTCTACCAGTTATTCCAGAAAGAACTAACACCAATCCTGCTTAATCGCTTCCAAAAAACAGAAGTGGAGGAAACACTGCCTAACTCATTCTATGATGTCAATATCACCCTAATACCAAAGCCACATAAAATTGCTACAAGAAAGGAAAATAACACCCAATCTCTCTAATGAACTTGGATGCTAAAATTCTCAATAAAATACTTGCTAATCATAGTCAACAACACATCAAATGAATTTTACACCATAACCAAGTGGTTTTCATCCTAGGTATGCAAGGATGGTTCAACATAAGAAAATCAAACAATGTAGTATACACATTGACAGATCAAAAGAAAAAAAATCACATCATCATCTTTGTTGATGCAGAAAAAGCATTTGACAAAATACAGCACACTTTCCTTATAAAAACAATTCAAAATATAGGAATAGAAGGAAACATCCTCAAAGTGATAAAGGGCACATATGAAAACCCCAGAGCTAACATCATATTCAAAGATAAAATGCTAAAGGCTTTCCCTCTAAGATCTGGAATAAGACAAGGATGCACAGTGTCACCACTCTTACTAAACACCATGTAACCCACTGGATGGACTGGGGAAGAGTGTGAACTACAATGTAAACTATGGTCCATGCAGTGTGGCAGTGCTCCAGGGTGTATTCACCAAACGCGATGTACCTTACTGATGAAAGGGGGTGTTGATGTGGAAGGAGCGGGGTGAGGAGTGGGGTATATGGGAACCTCATGTTTTTTAATGTAACATTTTGTGTGATCTATTTATCTTTTAAAAAAAGACAATATTTAAAAATTAATTAAAAAATAAAAATAAAAAATGAAAGTACCTATTCAATTACTTAAGCAGGAAAAATATGCAAAAGGCACCCAAATTGGAAAAGAAGTAACAATTTCATTATTTTCAGATGACATGATCCTATACATAGAAAGCCCTGAGAAATCTACAAAAAAAAAGGTTATAGAGCTGATAAACGAGTTTGGAAAAATGGCAAGATATAAGAGAACACACAAAAATCAATAGCATTTCTGTACACCAGTAATGAGCAATGTGAGGAAGAAATCAAGAAGAAAAATTCCATTTACATTAGCAATTCAAAGAATCAAATACCTAGGAATAAACTTAACTAAAGATGTAAAGGACTTGAATGATGAAAACTATACAACACTATTAAAGGAAATAAAAAAGGACCTAAATAAATGGAAGAATATTCCCTGTTCATGGATTATAAGACTAAACATCATTAAAATGTCTATCCTACTCAAACTGAATTATAGATTTAATGCCAATTCCAATAAAAATTACAACATTTTTTACTGAATTGGAAAACCTAATTATGAAATATATTTGGAAAGGGAAGGAGTCCTGAATAGCCAAAAAGATATCAGAAAAGAAAAATAAAATGGAGGAATCATGCTATATGGCCCTAAATTATATTACAAAGCCACAGTGGTCAAAACTGCATGATACTGGCACAAGGATAGACATACTGACCAATGGAAATGAATTAAGAGTTCTGATATAGATATAGATCCTTGAATATATGGTGAACTGATATTTGGCCACCAAGTATGCTCAACTGGGAGAGAATGACCTCTTCAACAAATGGTGCTGGGTGAATAGGATATCCATATCCAAAAGAATGAAATAGGATCACCATCTCAGGCCCTATACAAAAATTAACTCATTTGGATCAAAGACCTAAATATAAGCTCCACGACCATAAAACTCCTAGAAGATAATGTAGGGAAGCATCTATGAGATCTTGTAGTAGGAAATGGTTTCATAAACTTTACACCCAAAGTGCAAGCAACAAAAGAAAAAAACAGATAAATGGGACCTTTTCGAAATTAAAAGCTTTCAAAGGAGTTTGTCAAGAAAGTGAAAAGGCAGACTACTACATGGGATAAAATACTTGATAATCATCTATCTGGTGAAGGCCTAATACCTAAACATACATAAAAAAATCCTATGTCTCGAAAATAAAGATGACCCATTTAAAAAATGGACAAGATATCTGAATAGACACTTCCACGAAAAAGAAATACAAATGGCTAAAATGCACTTGAAAAGATGCTCGACATCACTATTAAGGAAATGTAGATCATAACTACAATGAGATCTCATTTACACCTATTAGACTGGCAGTTATTTTAAAAACTTAGAACTAGAAGTGATGAAGAGGATGTAAAGGAAAAAGAACTCTCATCTGCCACTGGTGGGACTGTAGAATGGTGCAGTCATTAAGAAGGATGGTATATTAGTCAGAATTTTCTAGGAAACAGAATAAACAGGAGATATCTGTAAACAGTATGAGATTTTATAAGATTATCTCATGTGACTGTGGGGATGCAAAAGTCCAGGTTTCACAGGCAGACTGCAAACCAGGGGTTCCAATGAAAGTCCAATGAAAGTCCTTGATGAGTTTCTGGGAGATGCTGGCTGTCCAAAGACAAGCTGGGAAATTCTCAATTGAAGTTGAAATCACTTTTCATTTTTTTTTAAATTTTTTTAAAGATTTATTTTTTATTTATTTCTCTCCCCTTCCCCTCTCCCCAGCTGTCTACTTTCTGTGTCCATCTGCTGTGTGTTCTTTTGTGTTCACCTGTATTCTTGTCAGTGGCACTGGGAATCTGTGTCTCTTTTTGTTGCATCATCTTGCTGCATCAGCTCTGTGTGTGTGTGGCCCCACTTTTTTTTGTGGGGGGCGGCTCTCCTTATGGGGGGCACTTCTTGTGTGTGGAGCTCCCCTATGTGGGAGACACTCCTGTATGGCACAGCACTCCCTGCGTGCATCAGCACTGCACCTGGGCCAGCTCACCTCACGGGTAAGGAGGTCCTGGATTTGAACCCTGGACCTCCCATGTGGTAGGCAGATGCTCTATCCATTGAGCCAAATCTGCTTTCCCACTTCTCCTTTTAAAGCATTCAACTGATTAAATAAAATGTCACTCATTGCTGACAACAATCTCCCTAGTTGATCATGATATAATAAGCCATCTGTACAGTAAACTCACTGATGACTAAAGCCCATAAATGTCCTTGTATTACAATTAGAGCAGGGCTTCGTTGACCAAACAACTGGGTACAATTACCTAGCCAAGTTGACACATTAGCCTAACCATCACAGTCCACTCCTTGTCAACTCAGCAATACACAATACCTTAAACCATACTTAGTCTCTAGGTAAAACAATAAGACATGCATATATATATATCTATATTTCCGCCTAACAATATTCAACTCTCCTGCATACTAATATGGCCTGTGCACAAATTCAAACTTACCTTATTCTATATCCAAGTACGACTAGTTTCCGGAAAGCCAATTAAGTGATATAGGCTTTATAGGCTTTGGATATTTAAGAAGGATGCAGACTGAATGTGTATTCGAACTTACATCCGGACAGAAAGTGGGGGATATGTTAATTCAAGCTTACCTGGAATGTGGGGGATATGTTAATTTAAAGCCTATCTGGTACTCAAACAAACACTTAAACTCTAAGAAACTAACAAAGTCCTTTTTGCATAAAAGCACCATTTGACTCCCCTTTCCTACATCCTCTGTATAAAAGGGAACCAGAAATCCTATTCTGGGCTCAGTTTTTTTTGGACAGAAGTCCACTGGGCCTGGCTAGCTGTTAATAAATCTTCTTTCTCAGAGATTTCTCACGTCCTGGCCTTCAATACCATGATCACCTGACTTCTTTCTGCTGCAACAGTACAACTGGAAGCACATTAATTCCCTGAAAAATAGGGTGCAAGTCCAACTACCTTCTTCTACTACCCATTCCATGTTCCCATTACCCTCAGCAACACTTCAGCTGGCTGTGGTTCTTTACCTAGTGTGATGACCCAAACTTTCATTCCTGAAGATCCTGGGCAATTGTTAGTCCTGCCTGGATTGGGTTGTTGCAATTTTCCATTGACTTTAATCATAGGGCATGGTAGTACTAAGAGACACCCTAGGGGATTTCCTGTATTCCAGGCAAACATTTCCTTACTCTTATTATGTTGATGCAGTCCTATTTCCCCTTGATAGTCAGGATCAATCACCCCAGCCAGTACAGGAATTTCCTTCTTTGTCTGTTGATTCAGAGGTAAGAACCTGAATTGGCCAGGTGGCAATCCTAACTTTCAGATCAATGGAATATTGTTGTGTTCCCTGGTGGCAGCACTCCTACTTTTGGAACTAAGACCTGTAGACCAGCAGAGCTTAAGGTTGCAGGGAAGGAAGCAAAAGTTTTCTGATTACTAGAAGTAATAGCAAGTGGTGCCACTCCCATTTTCACCCCTTGATTCCTGGACCCATGAGGTTTGTCTACAGGAGAAACAGCACCATAGAGTGGACACTGATTTACAGCCTCTTGGAGAACACTGCCCCTGCCCTGCAAGGTATTATCACCTAGTTGGCACCATAATTGAATCAGGATGATGGGGAACATGGTAAGACCAGTGAGTTCCATGGGCCTGTGCCCATTTCCACACATTATTTGCTGTGAAATGGGCTCCTGGATCAGAAGCAATTTTGGTGTGGAATGCCATGGTGATAGAAAGACATTCGTAAGTCCACAGATGGTAGTTTTAGAAGAAGTATTGGGTACAGGAAATGTGAATTCATATCCAGAGTATGTGTCAATTCCAGTTAAAACAAATCACTGCCCCTTCCATTGTGGAAATGGTCCAATGTAATCAACCTGCTACCAGGTAGGAGGTTGATCACCTCAGGGAATGGTGCAATACCAGAGGCTAAGTATGGGTCACTGCTACTGGTAGATTGGGCACTTAACAGTGCCTGTAGCCAAGTCAGCCTTGGTGATGGGAAGTCCATGTTGCTGAATCCATGCATAATCTCAATCCCTACCTCCATAGCCACTTTGTTCGTGAGCCCACTAGGAATAAAAGGAGTGGTTGGGGAAAGAAGCTGAGCATTAGCCACAGAGCAGGTTATCTTTCCCCTTGCTTATTAAAATCTTCCTCTGCTGAAGTCCCCCTCTGGTAAGCATTCACATTGGACACAAATATTTTCATTTTTGCTGCTCACTGGAAAAGGACTATCCACATACATCTACCCCAGTCCGCTTTGTCACCAAATTTCCAATGTTCCATCTAAGCCATTCAGCTGAACCACTGGCAATAGCCCATGAATTAGTGTACAAATGCACCTTTGGCCGTTTCTTCTTCCCAGCAAAATGAACAACCAGGTGCACTGCCGAAGATCTGCCCACTGGGAGGGTTTGCCCTCATCACTGTCCTTCAGGGATGTCCCAGAAAAGGGCTGCAGTGCTGCAGCTGTCCACTTTCAGGTGGTACCTGCATATCATGCAGAAGCACGTGTAAACCAGGTTCGAGTGTTCTCTTCCTCAGTCAACTGATTGTAAGGGACTCCCCGAGAGGCCAATGTTGTGGGCTGGAAAAGAGAAGGTATGGCAGGGGTGGTGACCATGAGCATTTGGATTATACCTCTTGTAACTTACTGGTGCCATCAGGACCCACTCCAGCCCTATCTCGTATATACCACTTCCACTATATTATGGAGTCCTGCTGTGCATGCCCAACTTTATGGTTTGGTGGATCAGACAATACCCAGTTCATGAGAGTCAACTTGATGGCCCATGGTTAAGCGTTCAGTCTCTACTAAGGCCCAGTAGCAGCTCCAAAGTGTTTTTCAAAAGGAGAATAGTTATCTACAGAGCATGGTGGGGCTTTGCTCCAAAATCTTAAGGATCTAAGTTGTGATTCTCCTATAGGTGCCTGCCAAAGGTTACAGATAGCATTTCTATTTGTCACTCAAACTTTCAGAACCCTTGGATCTGCTGGATCTATAACCCAAGTGGTAGTACAACCTGCACAGCAGCCTGGACCTGTCGCAGAGTTGCCTCTTGTTCTGTTCTCCAATCAAAACTAGCAGCTTTTCTTGTTGCTTGGTAAATGGGCTGGAGTAGCAGACCCAAACAAGGACTGTGTTGTCTCCAAAATCCAAAGACACCAATTAGGCATTGTGTTTCTTTTTTGGTCATAGGAGGGGCCAGATGCAACAGTTTATCCTTTACTTTAGAAGGGATATTTCGACATGTCCCATACCACTGGACCCCTAGAAATTTCACTGACATGTAAGGACCCTGTATTTTTGTTGGATTTATCTCCCATCCTTTCTCATGCAAATATCTTACCAAAAAGTCTAGAGTCTTTGCTACTTCCTGCTCACTAGGTCCTATCAACAAGATAGCATCAATATAATGGACCAGTGTGATGTCTTGTTTGAGGGAGAGACAATCAAGGTCCCCGTGGACAGTATTATGACATACGGATGGAGAGCTGCTATACCACTGAGGCAGGACTGTGAAAGTATACTGTTGGCCTTGCCAGTTGAAAGCAAACTGTTTCTGGTGGTCCTTACTAATGGTAACTGAGAAAAAAGCATTTGCCAGATCAACATCTATATAACACGTACCAAGGGATGTTGATTTGCCCAAGCAATGATACCACATCTGGAACAACAGTTGCAATTGGAGTCACCACCTGATTTTTAGGATAATCTACTGTCATCCTCCAAGATCCATCTGTTTTCTCCACAGGCCAAATAGGAGAGTTGAATGGAGATGTGGTGGGAATCACCATCCCTGCATCCTTCAGATCATTAATGGTGGCACTAATCTCTGCAATCCCTCAAGGAATCTGGTATTGCTTCTGATTTACTATTTTGCTAGGCAGACGCAGTTCTAGTGGCTTCCACTTGGCATTTCCAGTCATAATAGCCCTCACACCACAAGTCAGGGATCCAATGTGGGGATACTGCTAGTTACCAAGTGTGTCTATTCCAATTATGCATTCTGGACCTGGAGAAATAACCATAGAATGGGTCCAGGGACTCAATGGGCCCAATGTGAGACAGACCTGAGCTAAAACTCCACTAATCACCTGACCTCCATAAGCCCCTACTCTGACTGGTGATGACAGTGATGTTTTGGGTCTCCTTGAATTAATGTCACTTCTGAGCCAGTTTCTAATAATCCCTGAAATATCTGATCATTTCCTTTTCCCCAATACTCATTTACTCTGGGAAAAGGCAGTAGATCTCCTCGGGGAAATGTGGGAGGAAGATTAATATAAATTTTTGGCCGTTTAACAGGATCCTTCCCCAAGGGGACCTGGCCTTCTACTCATTCAATGGGCTCTGAATCTATTAACTGTCTCGAGTCTGGGAATTGACTAAGGGGCCATGATTCTCTGCAACTGTAATTTCAGTTAAGGTTTTATTGACTCATCTAGAACTCTTCTGCCTTATACCGATGAAGAAGAAATTTAGTAGACTTCCCATCTATTTCACAGTTTCTTCTGGTGAGACAGGATTAATCTCTTCCGGCACAGGTTGGAAGGCAGACCTCTCAGGGCAGGGTAAAAGCAGTACATGCTGGAGTTTGGCTGGTACCCACCTCAGGGCTAGAAGGATGTCCAGACTCCCTGGGGCAGGCTGGAGGCTGGATGATACAAGGTTGACAAAGTGTGATCTCCACAGGGCAGGCCATCACAGTTTATCTGGTAAAGTATCTGCAGAATTTAAGGTTCAATTGTCCCCACCAATATTATCATCATTCCATATGTCTCCATCCCAATCCTCGGGGTTCTACTCCTTTCCAATCAATGCTTTCACTTTCACCACAAATACACTGCAGGGTTAAGATTTTAATTTCCTTTGTAACATCTGCTACTCATACAATGAAAGTCTGAATCTGGTTCTCAGATATCTCAAGATTTTGGCTTCAGAAAACAAGATTTTCTTTCAAAGCACACATAGAAACTTGTACATCATTCATATGCCATTTAAGTTGCAAATTTGAAGACTTCAGCTCAACTCTTTCTTTTGTAACTGTATCCAGGAAGATTCAGCCAACATCATTATACCTTTTGATTCCACAAAACTCTGTTAATGTGTTGAAAACACTCTCACCCAGATCCTTGCCTCTTATAAGTGGGGAAGTAGGGGAATCCAGTGATGATATTTTGTTTATCTCCGTTGTCAACTCAGGCCATGGACTGAGTGGCCTCTTCATTATTGGAAAGGGAGTCATTAGTACCCTAGAACCCAACTAGAGAGCCAATAGCAAAACTCCCAGAACCATCTCAAACATCCATGTTTAAGATTCTGTTCCTCAAGAACCACCCCACTTCTGGTATCAAGCTGTATTAGTCAGGGTTTTCTAGGGAACAGAATCAATAGGAGATATCTGTAAATAGTATGAGATTTTATAAGATTCTCTCATGTGACCATGGGGATGCACAAGTCCAGCTTCTGCAGCACCAGGGGTTCTGATGAAAGTCCAATGAAGGTGCTTGATAAGTTTCTGGGAGACATTGGCTATCCAAAGACGAGCTGGGAAATTCTCTCTTAATGCTGAAATCACTTTCCTTTTTAAGGCATTCAAATGATTGGATAAAACATCACTCACTGCGGACAGCTATCTTCCTGGTTGATCATGAGGCAATAAGCCATCTACACAGTAAACTCACTGATGACTAAAGCCTGTACATATCCTTGTATTACAACTAGCCCGGTGCTTGCTTGACCAAACAACTAGGTACAATTACCAGGCTGAGTTGACACATTAGCCTAACCATCTTTATGGTTTGGTGGTTCCTCGGGAAGCTGACTACAGAACTGCCACATGATTCAGCAATCCCACTTCTGGGTATATACCCAGAAAAACTGGAAGCTGGGACATGAACCAATATATGAAACCAATATTTACAGCAGCATTATCCACTATTGCCAAAAGTTGGAAGCAGTCCAATTGTCTATCAACAGATGAATGGAGAAGTACACTGTGATACATATATACATACATATTATTCAGTTCTAAGAAAGGATGCAGTATTAGCACATGGTATAACATGGATGAATCTTGAAGACCTTACATTGAATGAAGTAAGCCAGGTACTGAACAACAAATATTACATTTCACAGATGTGAGTTAAACAAATTCAGCAGACTCACAGAGCTAGAGTCTTGCAAAAATGGATATAGGGCATTTTAATTTTGCCAAATCCTATAAAAGTGTACAGTGCAAAATACAAACCATAATGTAAATCATTGACCATGATTAGTAGCAACACTTCAATATTTGTACATCAATTGTTACTAACGTACCATCTGCATGTTAAAATGTTATTAATAGGGGAAAGTGGAAAAGGGGGAGGGCATTGCATGTCTGGGAATCCCCTACATTTTCTATGTGACTTTCTTGTAACCTAAAGCTTCTTTGAAAATTAAATGTGAAAAAAAAAGGACACTTGGGGAATATACAGAAGAAACTGTCACTGTACGTACAATATAACAGATCTTACAGTGATGAAAGATATAATATCTAAAGAAATTTTGTTATTTCAAATTTTTTCATTTTTTGTATTTTATTTATTTTAGAAACTATTATTATTTTATTTTCTTATTAAATTTATTTGGTTGTTTTGTTGGCTTTATTTTTGGAGAGGTTTGGATCACAGAAGGGTCACAACTGTGGCAGAGAAGAATCACTGCTGTGGGTGTCAGTGATGCAGCACTGTGTGGGTAGAGGTGAATCTAAGGCATACGAATATGTTCAAATGTTCGTAGGGCAGTGTCTCGGTGGATGGAGACAGGCCCACACAATAAATGAAAGAATATTAAATTCCCATCCTGGGAAGTCCTGCTACATTCTCTAATAGAATGGCAAGAATCCCCTGAGTACAAGGGCAGTGCCTAGTGCAAGAAGGCAGACCATAACGTGAGGCCCTTAATATTGATGATTGTACTTCTGAATCTTGTAAAACTGAAACTTAGCCTAGTATTATATATTGCTTAAGTGTTACCTCCGTTGAACACCTTCTTGTTGCTCAAATGTGGGCTCCCTCTGACCAAACGCAGCATATAAATGTACTACCATGCCCCTGGCATGGGATGTGACACCCAAGGATGAGACTCCCAACACTGAAGAATTATTATTAAGTGCCAATTAGCAATGCATCCAGAAAAATACCTTGACTAAAAGGGGGGAAGTATTAAATATAAATGAATTTTTTTTTGCAGGAATAAGTTTATTGGGAAGCTCTCCCACTTGAGAGCTTTAGATCCCCGGCCGGCATGGCAGGGGCCTGAAGAGAGCCTTCAGCCCACCCCTGGACGGTGGTTGGTATGACTTTATACAGTATATCAATACGCAGGGAAACTTAGTACAGCCTGAGGCCAAATGGTCAAGGGGAAGTAAGCTAGGAGGTCTTGGAAAGTGAGAGGGGTTGGTGGTAATAAATGAATTTTTATGGCTGAAAGATTTCAAAGTGAGTAGGGAGGTCAATCCAGAGGTATTGCTTATGCATGTCTCAGCACAATCTCATTGACTGCCACAGTAAGCAGTGCCTCAAACAGCTTACTGGGTTCCTGAGGGCATAGAGACATCCAGACACTATCAGCAGGACAGAAAAGCTCAGGAATTCAGTACATTGTCAATGGGGCTTTGGAATTTATGCTCCCCATTGTAACAGAGTTAGACTATTTATAGTTTCCCTACACAAGGCTCTTCTGCCCCCTTTATTTGAACCTGTAATTAGCACTGTACTTGTTAAATATATGTCCCAGAGATTTAAATCTTTGGACCATTTATGTGCCATTTGAGTCCTGAATCTCAGCAGAGTTGCAACACCTACTCTTCAGTTCATTGGACTCACCCAGGACAACCAACAAGGAGATGATGATGGACAACACCCATCCCAAGGAACAGAGAGTGTCTGCAAGTGCAAGCAAGACAGTTCCATTTATCTGCTCCATGGGAATCTAAGCCCCTTCACAGTTGGAAGCAGAATGGACATCACCATTCCAAAATCCTCAAGATTGGGGAATGAACAATGGACTAAAGAAGACTTATTCTATTATAGACTTATTATTATTTTAGCAAAGGAAAAACTTTATCATTGATGTACAGGTAGTGGCCACCAGAGGTTCTGAGAGGAAGGAGAGGGAAGAAAACGTGTAATATGGGAGGCATTTTCAGAACATTGGAATTGTCCTGCATGACACTGCAATGAGAGATACAGGCCATTATACATTTGTATGGAACAGAATGTAAACTACCATTCAAACTGTAGTATATGGTTAGTAGCAATGCTTCAACATGTGTTCATCAATTGTAACAACTGTACCACACTAATGAAAGATGTTAATGTGGGAAAGTGTGGGAGTGGAAGGGGCTACGGGAATCCCCTATATTTTTTATGTAACATTTATTAATCTAAACTTGGTACAGTAAAAAACCCCAAGTGAAATGGCAAAGACCAACAAGGAAGGATGGTCCAACGATGAGCCCTTGATACTGATGACTATGCTTATGAGGCTGTGTGCCTGAAATAAACTAGGCCTAGAGCTGCAGAATGCCTAAGAGTTACCTCCTGAGAGCCTCCATGTTGCTCAAATGTGGCCACTCTCTAAGACAAAGTCAGCATGTAAATGCAATACCTTCCCCCAGTGTGGGACATGACTCCCAGGGATCAGCCTCCCTGGAGCCGAGGGATTACTATCAATTGCTAACTGGTGATGCAGCTAGAAAGAGACCTTGAATAAAAGGATCAACTCAGACGAGCAGACTATCTCAGCCTAAAGATACTATCATGTGTTAAAAATGGCTTTTTGACCTTGAATAAAAGGGGGAAATGGCAAAGAGAAATGAGTTTATATGGCTAAGAGTCTTCAAAAAAGAATCAGGAGGTCATCAGAGGGGTTGTGCTTACACATGCTTCAGCAAGACCCCAGAAACAGCTTAAGTAGATACAACCCTAGGTACTGGTTCTCCCACAGGCTACAGAGACCCACAGGGTATATGGTCATGGCAGATGGATTTGGAGTTCTGTGCCAATTCAATGGGCCCTGCTTTGGAATTTGTGCTCCTGAGATTGATGGAGCTGGATTCAGATGTGGCCTTTCTACATATGCCTCTTCTGTCACTTTTATTGAACCTGTGATTGGTGCTAGGGATGGTGTACATACTCAGGGGACTTGAACTCTGGACTGCCCATGTACCAGGTGGGCCCTGAGCCTCAGCAAAGTTGCAACCCCTACCCTCTGGTTCATCGGACTTACCCAGGTCAGCTAACAGGGAGGTGAAGATGGTCAACTACCACACCAAGGAACCAAGAGTGTCTACAAATGCAACCAGGAGAAATGCATCCATCAGCCATGTAGAATCTAAGCCCCTCTTGATATAGGGGTGGAGTGGATATCACCATCCCACGGTCCACAGAATGAAGGAATAAAATACGGATTAAAGTGGACTTACTGATACTCTACTACAAAACTATTGTGACTAGTAATAGAAGAAATTATAGCATTGATGTGGAGAAAGCAGCCACAGTAGTTGCTGAGGGCAGGGAGAGGGAAGAAGAGATGTGATGACAGGGCATTTTTGGGACTTCAAGTTGTCCTAAATGATATTGCAGGGTCAGATGCTGGACATTATATATCCTGCCATAACCCACTGAATGTACTACCAGAGAGTATAAACTACAGGGTAACCTATTATCCATGTGGTGCAGCAGTGCTCCAAATGGGTTCGCTGCACATGATGAGTGTACCACAATGATGGAAGAGGTTGTTGGTATGGGAGGAGTGGGATGGGGGGATAGGGGGTATATGGGAATCTCTTATGTTTTTTATAATGTAACCTTTTTTGTGATGTATGTATCTTCAAAAAAGTACACTTTACAAAAATGATGGAGGTGGGGGGTGGGGAGTGGGTTATATGGGAACCTCATGGTTTTGTTTTGTTTTTTTAAAGATTTATTTATTTATTTTATTTCTCTCCCCTTCCCCCCCTCCCCAACCCAGTTGTCTGTTCTCTGTGTCTATTTGCTGCAACTTCTTCTTTGTCCGCTTCTGTTGTTGTCAGCGGCACGGGAATCTGTGTTTCTTTTTGTTGCTTCATCTTGTTGTGTCAGCTCTCTGTGTGGGCGGCGTCATTCTTAGGCAGGCTGCACTTTCTTTTGCACTGGGTGGCTCTCCTTACGGGGTGCACTCCTTACCCGTGGGGCTCCCCTACGTGGGGGACACCCTTGCATGGCATGGCACTCCTTGCGCGCATCAGCACTGCGCGTGGGCCAGCTCCACACAGGTCAAGGAGGCCTGGGGTTTGAACCACGGACCTCCCATGTGGTAGATGGACACCCTAACCACTGGGCCAAGTCCGCTTCCCCATCATGTTTTTTACTGTAACATTCTTATGTGATCTATTAACTTTATTTAATAATATGTTAATAAAAAATAAAGAAATAAACTTTTTTAAAAAGGAATAAGTTTATAAGAAAAATACTATTCACACCTGAAATTATTTCAGGCCTGAAGAAACTTACTGAACAGAGAACCTATAACATTCATTATTCTTTTAAGCAATTATTCTTTCAACAGGCATTTATATGCCACACAAAAATAGTCTATTTTATAACCATAACTTGATTAAAAACACACAGGTTTTATATTACTAGGCAGTCTTAGTTTCACTTTTTGGTACATTACAATCTCAGGTAAACTGGAACAATTTAGCTTCCTAGAGTATTCTTTAGCAAGATGTCCTGTAAAAAACAACTTTATTGGCAGAGGTCAAGGCTGCAACCTAAAGTACTGTATGTTCGTGGCCAGATACTACCCTTCCCTATTCCCCAACATTCACAGGTTTTGTATCCATTGTGACCTTTATCCAACTTTACATCAGTCACCAGAAGAAGTCAAAGAAGCCCCCCACAATGCTCATCACAAAGCTCTCTATATTCTCCTATTTGGCCCCATCTCCCAACCTTCCTTACCCACTGAAGCATAGTCACCATGCTCTGTAGAATTCACTGTTAATCAGCTGTCTGTATACCCCAGCTTTAATTCCTCTCTAAATTCTTTCCTGAATCAACCCCGTTCAAGATTCAGTCCCTACCTATCCATCAAAATAACTCACCAAAGGTCACAAATGACCTTGAGCCAATGGTCAATTTTCATGTTGGTTGAACCTCAGCAGCATTTAATAGAATTGATCATTCCCTTTTTTTTTTTTTTTTCAAACTTTGCTTTGTGGGACACCATCTTCTTGGTTCTTCCTGAAGCTCACTGCCTGCCTCTTTAGTGTCCTTTGCTGATTACTTCTCTTTCCTACCTCTCAAGGTTGACTGGAGTGCTCCAGGGCTCATACCTTGGACATTTTTTCCTATATTCACTCTCTGATGACAACTCCCAATTTTCCCTCTTCAATCCTGATATCTCCCCTAAACTAGCTATTCAACACTTCAATATCAATAGCAATAGGTATCTCAAATTGATTATGTAAAAACCAGAATATTGATATCTTCCACTTCCAAGCCTCCATCTCCTACAGTCTTTCCCATATCAGGGAAAGGCAATTATATCCTTCAAGTTGCTTACACAAAAAGGCTTGCTCATATCCTTGACTCTCATACCCCATAGCCAATGAATTAGAAAGTTGACTATACCTTCACAATATATCCAGACACACATATATTTACTTACTCAATTATCATTTATTCTCTGTCTCATCTAATAAGCATATAATATATATATGGTAAGGGACGGTGTTTGTTTGGTCATTCTAGTTATCCCCAACACCTATTAATAGAATACAGACTGACACAGAGTAGATACTCAAATATTTGTTGAATAAATTATTAAATGAAGGAATAGTTCCAGAGCCTTGATTCAATTCAAAACATCAGCAACTCCACTAATGTAAAGCATTCCTGAAGACTGAACCTAAAATAGCCTTAATCATTCTTATACAGAAAGCTCCTTTTGTTTCATCAACTATGACCACTCAAAACAAGGATTAAAAATAGAACATTTTCATTATAATAGAGATAAGTTATTATACATAACTCACCAAATTTCAAAGTATTAAACTCCAATATAATAAACAATGTTATATTATTATTTCATACAATATTATCTTTCATTGATAAATAGTAGGTATTTCAGTTTTGCCCTGTAGAAACAACAATGATCCTTTCCAGATAAAAGATAATTTAACAAATAAGCCTTACATTAAAAGCCCTCATCCATCTCTTTTAAGGCAAGAAGTAATTCACTATTATTTTACATGGGTTACAAAATACAGAAAACTGGCCATTTTATGGCTAAACCTGTTATAAGCAAGTCCTAATTTAAGAACAAGTATTTACTAATGATCCAGAGTTGAGAACAGTCAAAGAGGAAGAAGAGGAAGTAAAGAAGAGGAAGAGTGGGAAACAGGACACTTTCATGAAATAGCGATCACTTAAGAAATAAATAACCTAGAAATGTGCGTTTATTAAGGGCAAGTGGGGAGAGTGGTCTGTTTGCAAATTTATAATAAATTAAAAGTTTCCAGCTTGAACTATGACCTCCTCTGAGAAGACTCTAACCCAGTTTGAAAATAATAGCATTTCTTTCAAACTGATTTGGATTTGATTTTCCCTAGGAAAAAAATATCAACTTAATAAAGTGAAATTGTACAGTTAATTCTTAAGGTTCATATTGGGTTAAAAAAGTTTTGTGAACTTGTCTGGGAACTTAGCCAACATTTTTTAAATTGCTTCAATGAGGGGAAAATGTGTTCTGAGTTCCAAACAGATGCCTTACACATAAACCTTTGAAACACAATTGGCTCATAAGCTGGAAACTGTATATAGGTTAAGTTTCAAGGGATTCAATTTGGCTCAAAGCATTTCTGAATGTATTTAAGAAATGAATCATTTTATATTAGATTTCTTTCACTCAGATGATGCAATTTCAAAGATATCCAGCTTATTCAAAGGTGAACTGACTTGCTTAACATTTTATTAATACGCAGCAAAGTCAAAAGAAGGGCTACCAGGCTTTTCTTAATCTCCAAATAAAACAGACAACTTTTTTTTATGACAGTGATCCACATTTTGGGGTTGAAGCACAATGCCACTACTTATTTGATTTAGAGACCAGAGCTTTTTTACATAGCCAGACTCTTTTAAATGGCACAACACAGCAATTTATTTGTTTTCCAAATTAAGAGAAATTAAAATGAATTTTTGAGAAATTCAAAAATTATCTGAATAGCTCTATGAGAGTGCAGCAAAACATGAAATAAGAATAAACTTATTTAAGGGGATATATCAGATCTTTAAAACATAAGGGAGATGGCCATCAATGCCTAAATGAAATAGTTAAGAGTAGATGGCATAAAGCCCAGTAAGTCACTGATATATTATCACAAATTACTGCTCTATTTATTAGCACTCCTACATTTATTTATGAATTATTATACTGTGTCCCTACTAAATAGCTCAAATAGCTGTCTATGGTGGCTAAAAATACTGTGTGCCACCTCAAGACCAGCTTGACTGTACCAACAACATTTATGTACTTTTTAGGATTTGAGAAAACAAAACAAGAAATGTCAATGTTATTTTAGAAGGGAAACAGAAATGATGCTGTGTTGAGCTAAATTAGTTATAGAGACCCACTGGCACCTCCATGTTTATGAACTAAAGTAGCCAGCAGAAAAGTTCTTGCTTTTCTTCCATCTTACCTCCTGTGATAGACCATCCTCTCCCGGGCAGGCATTTGCATTCCAATCCAATGCAAAGATCTATTTTTACAGGACATCTCTTTCTGCTTAGATGCCTTACCATTAAACTTATTGTAGCATATTAGGGTCAAATTCAACTTGTCCAAAACCAAACTCACTATTTTGCCTCACAAAACTACTCCCTTATTTCCATTTCGCCCTATTATCCCTGTTATCCCTGTACCTTTATTTGGCTAGAAACTTTTGTTTACTACTTCTGTCAGAATTGCCCCTAAGATGCAGATTTTTGCACTCTCTCCATCCCACAATGGAATGGAAGGGGCACGAAACTCGGTGTCAGAAAGAACATTTTAAATTCAAAACTGGGAGACAATTTTAGCAAGTCCCTCTCTCTCTCTAAGCGCCAGTCTCTCTGTGTGTCACACAGCAGCTAGGTTGTCCATGACCTGGATATACTTAGCTTTAGGGTCATCTAAAACCTGAAGTATTCCAAGAGCTCTCAGCCTATCTTTATGTCTTCCTTGGGACCAGGCCAGTACAAACTTGTCGCAACTCTACTTACACTTCAATTCATTTTCTTTTCACTCAGAAAGGCCAACTCCTGAAGAACTACATCCAGGAAACACAGCTGGAACAATTTAGTATCCTAGTCATTTCCCTAATGCTAGGAAAATCATAAATCTGCTATTCATGGGAAAAAGCTTAGCTACTTGAGACAAAGTGAAGGTTGAGAAAATATTTGTGCAATATTTTGCCATCATACCAGCTGACCCCCAGGCCAATGTAGAGGTCACTGTGAGAGAAGGAGCAGTCAATCACATTGTAGCAGGAAAGAAAAAAGCCTTAACAGCATTAAGTTAGGAATGCGCTGTTTGATCCTTCTCACTGGTCTGTTTGATTTGCAGCAAGGTAATAAACCATGAAAGCTAACGTCAATATGAATCTTACTCACATATCTGCAACCAAAACTTAGACTAGATAACTGATAATTAAAATAACAAAGCCATTAATAATATGTACGGTACAAAACCAAGGATGTATTAAAAAAACAGATAAATGCTTATATGAATTATAATCAGGTGTTTTCGTTCATTTCCCACAGCCACCTTCTGTGTATGCCTGGATCATCATGGTCATGACAGAAATACCTTTGTATTTTAATGTAAAACCAACTCTTTATGAGACTACAAACTAGATAATAACTTATACAGCAGTATGCAAGAGAATAGCATAGAAGACTTGTTAATAATAGAAGACTAATTTAAGGAAGAGCATAAGTCAGGTTTTAAAGGAAATGATGGCTATGAAAAGACAGAGAAGACCCTGGGATGGGCAGAAAAAATTCTGATATCCTGATGGAATTTTAAAACCCTAGAGATTTCAATAAATGAATAAAGTTCATTCTGTCTTTCTTTACAGTAGTATTAAAATTTTTTTTAATTCTTCAGCTAGATTATTGCTGCTACATTCTAATAGTAGCTTTCAGCCCACGTTTTTAATTGTTGTTTTGTTTGCTTTTAATGTCCAATGACCCACAATCACTAGCAAACACTCCTATCAGAAAACTACCATAATTTCTAAACATTGTCACATGCAGTAGATTCCAAAGTTATGCACACTTCACCCACTAGCTACAAGAAGAATAGAAACTGTGAATTCTCTTACCCTGATCCCAAATAGTTTTGAAGGTGGCCAGAATACCCTAAGTGAAAGTTAGGAGTTACAGTAAGCATAATCTGCTTGTTTCATGTTCTTTTCAAAATGATCAAAAAGCTAGCAAGTCTGGCAATGAGCAGTAATGAAAAAAAAATTGCAGCTTTTCTTGCTCAGTCAATTTCAATAATCCATTTACTCAAAAATTTAACCAGCTTTGGTCATTTACTCATATCTCGATTTGGATGACTCCCTCAGAGTTGCTTAAGTGTCATTTCAATCAAGAAATCTTCCCTAACCTACCCTCACCATCACCCTGACCCCAGATGGGTGAAGTGCCGCTCCTGAGTGGCCTACCAGCACTCCATGATTATGATCCTTTGAGGACACTGTACACTGGCTTCTAATTGTCAACTTTCAATTTTTTTTTTCTATTGTCCCCCTCCTTATTATTCTACAGCCTCTGAACTTCTCAAAAGACACACTATAGCCAAGTCCTTGCACAAATTCTGCCAGTGAACAAATGCTTACATGAGGAAAAAGTGTCAATCAAAACAGAGCTTAAGAGCTTAAAAGAACAAGAGAAATCATCCACTCCCAACTCTAACTTGACGTATAAGAAATTATAGACACAGAAGGTCTCAATGATTAGAAAATCCATTTCTAGTACTTCAAGGTGCTTCCTTATATTAGATCATTATACACCAAACTTTTAGCAATGAAAAAGTAATATTTTAGAGTAGTAACAATATACTCCTATATACATATGCAAAAGACAAGAAAGTATATGGTCTCACAAGAACTTGAACACAGATGTTCATAGCAGTATTATTCATAATAGACAAAAAAGAAGAAAAACCCAAATGCCCATTAACTGTTGAATGAAAAATTAATGTAGTATGTCTATATGATGGAATATTATTTGGCCATATAAAGGAATGAAGTACAGATAAATGCTATAATGCAGATGAACCTCAAAAAAATTATGCTGGGAAGCAGATTTGGCCCAACATTTAGGGTGTCCGCCTACCACATAGGAGGTCCAAGGTTCAAACCCAGGGTCTCCTGACCTGTGTGATGAGCTGGCCCATGCGCAGTACTGATGCACGCAAGGAGTGCTGTGCCATGCAAGGGTATCCCCCACATAGGGGAGCCCCACGCACGAGGAGTGTGCCCCGTAAGGAGAGCCACCCAGCACGAAAAAAGCACAGCCCGCCCAGGAATGGTGCCGCACACACAGAGAGCTGATGCAGCAAGATGACACAACAAAACAAGACACAGATTCTGGGTGCTGCTGACACAAGCAGACATAGAAGAACATACAAAGAGCAGACAACTGGGGGGGGGCGGTAGGGGAGAGAAATAAATAAAAAATAAATCTTTAAAAAACAAACAAAAACATTATGCTCAATGAAAGAAACCAGGCACAAAATGCCACATACTGCATGATCCCATTTTATGAAATGTCCACAACAGACAGAACCATAGAGACAGAAAGCTGATTAGCAGTTTCCTATGCATGGGGTGAGGTAGGAAAGGGGAATGACTAATAGGAATGAAGTTCCTTTGGGGAATGATGTACATGTCTAAAATTGATTGTGATGATGGTTGATAACTGTGAAAAAATTTTATAGCATGTGAATTATATTTCAATAAAGTTTTTATAAAAAATACTAACTATAGCAGTTTGATATTATTGATGAATTCCAAAAAGAAATATTGGATTATGTTTGTAAACTGTTCTTTTCCTCTGGGCATATTAGAGTATATTGGATTCAGAGGTTTTACTTTTACTTGATTAAATAATGATTAAGGCTTTGTTTGGGCTGTGTCAGTAGGATGTCAAGTCCCCATCTCCTTGGTGGACAGGGAGTCACAGAAAAATCACACCATAAAGAAAGGAGGTTGGAGTTTTGAGCCAGAACCTGAGAAGTAAGCACACAGAGGAGCAGAGCAACTGAGACCAGTGAGAATCAAGCCCTGGGGAGAGAGACAGAGCCAGTCACCTGATAATCTACAACTGGCCTTCTGGAGAGGCAAAGGCTAGAGAGCCTCATAGTCTAGAGCTGACCTTGTGGAGAAAGCAGAGCAGCTGAGCCTGGAGAGAAATGAACCCAGGGAGGAGAGGAAACTAAGAAGCCTGAACTCTGACAGACATCGGCAGCCATCTTGCCCCAACACATGGCAATGGACTTTGGTTAGGAAAGTAACTAATGCTTATGGCCTGGTAGCTGTAAGCTTCTACCAAAGTAAATACCCTTTATAAAAGCCAACAAATTTCTGGTATTTTGCATCAGCACCCCTTTTGCTTACTAATTCAGTAACTATTGTTAAAAATTAATTTATCTAGTATATTAGAATTTGGAAATTCTCAATTACAAACTTTCATTTGCATACTTTACCAATACAGGTTAACTACTGCTTAAGTGGTAAAGCCAAAATTGATTTCAAATGCCAAAAATGTCATGTTTACATCATGTTTACCTCCAATTAAAACACTGTAGGTTCAAAGAAGTTTCAATATTAAATGTATTTTTATTTTAAAATTCTGAGATATGGTTTAACTGTAACTTCATATGTTCAAAAGTAAGTCGTTTTACTGATATAAGCATATATAAGGAGGAATCAAAACCAGGAAATTTCTTTCTCTAAGAACTACAATGTATTATCCTGTTATTCTGTGGCAAATCTTCAGCCTTCATCTGAAACCCACAGATAGAGAAATTCAAAGAGAGCTGTGTTAATATGCTAGCTTGACTCCAGAAGGAATATACTTAGTCCTTCTATACTCAAGGCAGTGACACTGAGTCACTCAGATTCCCAAGATTGAAGGAAAATTAAAGTGAATTTCATTGCACTTAAGAGGTATTTATTTTTAGATTCCACATGCACCAATTTATTTTTTAGTGCAAAGTTTACTCAATACTGATCTGAATTTTCAACACAAGTGGTTTTGTGTGTGTGTTTTTTTTGAATACCATAAGCTTATAAATAGAACTCTAGATTTTTCCCTTATTAGGAAAGATAACTTCTACATTTAGTCAACAGCAAAGTGAGGTTTTCTTATAGAGAAGAAGCTAAAGATATCCAATTTAAGGTCATATGTCATAAACCCCCAATATAGGGAGTAAAACTTTTTGAGTAATTTACATTTTGAAAATTTTAAATATATATAAATACTAAAGTGGAATTTTTAAAAACACACTAGTTCCAACTGACAACCCAATATAAAAATATGTAACAGCTTTGCTTTATTATATTCATGAAGTTCTTTTTTAATTGAAGAACACCTAAACCACCAAAGTTGACAATAGATACCTAACCAAATTAATAACAGACATCTCAGCAGTAGCATATGTTATGGTTTATAAATTCTAAGACCTGTAAACTGCACGGAAACACAGGGTGAATTAATTTGGGAATGGACTGGACAGAAACCAATTTAAAAAAAAATTCATTCTATATAAAGCACCTGATACCCAGGTGAACTGTAAAAGAAGCAAGTTCTAGAAGAATAAGTTCAGTCACTCTTGATAGTCGATAAAAGGTAAGTGAAGACTAGGGGATGAGTTAATCTGCAGTGAACCCTGGGAAATGTACTTGAATCTAAAGTAAGTTTCCATCACAAGGTCCCATGAAGATCCCTGAAGTAGATTCAGTACATCTCATATAAGACATATATTAGACACATAATGAACATTAAATTATCTCCATAATAATCAATAGTATTCATAAAATAAGGCAAAATGAGAATCCAGTGACCTACTGACTCTCAGGTTCTGTGCAAATATGTTTGCTGTTTCAATGAAAATCTAAGTTATGCGCTCAATCACAAGCAAAACAAGAGTGTGTTAAAGACCTAGGGCAAACATTTTCCAAATACCACAATTCATACTTTACATAGTAATGTACTACCTAAGAGGGCATTAGTATCCAAATTTGGCACTATTTGCTATCATGACACTATACAAATATCTCAAAATAGTTTTTGCAGAGGGGCACCAGTCATTTCTAAAAATAATATTAACTCCTTAGATAGTGCCACTTCCTATTAAGATAAGATAGCCAGCCAGAACTCCCATATCTGTCTGTTATATTTATAGGAATCTTCATAGTCATCCCTTTTGTTTAAAAGATTGTTAAGTTTAGGCTCTGAATTAGTCTTGAGCAAGTAACTTGGAATATTTTTAATTTACTTACTAATCAAATGGATGACTGGGATATTCAAATAATATACTAAAATATTCATGATACTATTGAAAAGCATAAAACACTTGCTATATCTAAAAGATACCCCAGTTATCTGAGAAAATGAATCACCCCTGGTAGGATTAAAGTTTCCCTATTAGGACAAATCTGTCACTATATTGGTCTATTTTGTTGTCTTCTTATGAAGCAAAGGAAGAAGAAGAAAATCAGAGTAGGGAAAGTAATGAAATATACACTTAGGATTTTCCCATCAGCACTAGGTGCATCTTATTATTAATCAACTCTCTCCCTTACCTATTCAAACTAATTAACATAGAGAAAGGCTATGGGAAGCTGTAAGCACCAACAGAACAGAACATGTGTCTTTCCCTGCCAAAAAATGAGTCAACAAAACCAATAGGGACAATTGAGGAAATGCATTGGAAGTATGCTTTTCTACTAACTTAAAACACTAGCAGGGGGCAAAAAAAAAAGCCAAAAAAAACAAACAAAAAAGCAAACAAGGGGAAACATCAGCCATGAAAAACATGTTTTTTAAATGTATGCAGACAATCTTTATTTTGATTTAGCTTCTGGCACAGCAGGAGAAGAGGTCTGGACATAAATAGATTCAGATTCAAATTCTGGCTCTACCACTAAATGATTGTTTCATGGCTACTTCTTAAGCTCACTGAACCACCATATCTTCATCTGTAACTAAAGAAACTTTATAACTTTATGAGAGACTGATAATAGCCAACTGGCAGATTTATAGTATGGAAAAAGGAATTTAAGTAAGATGATATATATAAAACATTTGCCAATGTATCAATATTTAGTGTTACTTCCTTCATCTTCCCCTATGTCTGAAAGGGTTTCAGAAGTTCTTCATTTTATTTTGACTTAAACCAAAAACAACAGACACTATCATTTATAATACCATAAGATTACTAGTAGTGTACCTTTTATGAGCACTATTTTTTTCTTTTTTCTTTTTTCTCCTAGTACAGAGAGGACATAACCAAACCCCTGAAGAAGGGTCAAGAGACCAGCGAGTTCACTGATACTGAGTTACTTATCAGTAGAATGACCTTGGAAGTTGTGACTGAACAAAGTCTTGAGAGAATGCTAGAATTCAATCAGATACCATTCTTAATATCTGTAAGATTTCTGTGCACCTGCCAGATAGAACATGAAAAAAATTTGAGAATTTCATCAAGGGCAAAGATCTTTAGAGTTTGGTAAAAAAACATTTTATTACTTTAAAATAATGCAAAATCCAATCATTGTTAGAGGACGAGTATTCTACATGAGAAGAACAGGCACATAGGCTGCATGGGTTAAGAAGGGAACAAATTAATATAAGTCTTTAACTTACAAATAAAGCTCAGGAAGCGGACTTGGCTCAGTGGATAGAGCGTCCGGCTACCACATGGGAGGTCCGCGGTTCAAACTCCAGGCCTCCTTGACCCGTGTGGAGCTGGCCCATGCGCAGTGCTGATGCGCGCAAGGAGTGCCCTGCCACTCAGGGGTGTCCCCCGTGTAGGGGAGCCCCATGCACAAGGAGTGCACCTCGTAAGGAAAGCCGCCCAGCACGAAAGAAAGTGCAGCCTGCCCAGGAATGGAGCCGCACACACGGAGATCTGACACAAGATGATGCAACAAAAAGAAACACAGATTCCCATGCCACTGACAACAACAGAAGCGGACAAAGAAGAACATGCAGCAAATAGATACGGAGAACAGACAACTGGGATGGGGGGGTGAAGGGGAGAGAAATAAATCTGTTAAAAAATAAATAAATAAATGAATAAAGCTCAATGTATCTATCAAAGGAATTGAAAAGAATTCTTCAGGCAACCTCTAATGACTGAAAACATTGCTTGGGATAATGTAATCTCGAAGAGATTTAGTATTAAAGATTAAAATATCTAGAAGATTAATTAATATAATTTTGTGATAATAAATCCAATCCTATTATAAGTATTTCTAACTTTTAATAGAATTTTACCTATTAAATAGATAGGTGAGTCTTGTTATTCCAGTTAAAACACAAAACAACTGATATAGAATTATGATTCTAAGTAGAAATCTTACTGGGTCTATTCATAGTATTGACATATTTAATGGAACTTTAGGATCAACATACTTATGTATTTAGTTTGTATGATATATGAGTTTTTTCAGTTCTCAGGAAATGTATTTAAAGAAATCAAATTTATTAATTTTATAAATAGAATTGTTTTTACTAAGTGCTTCACCATTGTTGTCATTTCAAATAAATGGATTTTTAAATGGCTTAAGGTTTTAAGTTTGTAAATGTAACTAAATATTATTCAAAAACCCTTAAATTGTTAAAATGATAGACTTGTAGAAGAATATGCTTTATACTGAAAGATAATATGACTTACAAACTGAACTTAGAAGCCAAAGGTAAAACTAGGTTTTGAACCTTAATATTAATTGTTAAAATCAAAATAATCTCTGGATAATTTTTCTGCCTACAAACACTACCCTCAAGCATCAAAAAACATTACATTAGATACAGCAAATGCAATGACAGACTTTAAAAATAGCTACTTCTTCTACAGTATCCCTCCACTTGTAGGTGTTTATTAACACTGAAGTTATTGGTAAATGACTGTTTCCAAAAGAAAAATGAAATACTTATTAATCTTGATACATTAGTGCTTTTTCATTTACTATCTAATCTAAAATGACCTTTCATTATCACACTCTAGATTTAATTTGGATATAAAGAAAACACTTTTTTCTACTTCCTAGTAGTTGTTCATTAACTATCTTCATTAACTTTCTAGTAGTTGTTCATTAACTATTTTCCTCTTTGTAATCTGTTAAATATGTAACTATACTCATCCTTGGTAATTTAAGCCACACTGTTTAAAAAGCCCTGAAGAGAATGTGGGCAGAGATACAGAAAACGTCTCTCTTCTTTTAAAACAACCAAAGTCAATTAACGAAAGAAATTCTTTATATAATCTGAGATTTTAGCCAGTTTCAATTTTTATGAATGGGATTGGGAATAAATGCATAAGAAGAAAGCAAGTACAATATGAGGGCTTAATTTAATATTGTTGATGACTGAATGAACTATATTTACCTCAGAGCCCTGCTTTGATACAGCCACACATTATGTTTTAGGACTCACCTACCATTTATTACCATAATAACACCCATAGTACCATCATAACAATAACAACCACCTATCATGCTCCAGGCACTTACCTAGGCCCTGGGGATAAACAGGTAAAGGAGAGACATGATCTCTGCTCTTATGGGACATAATTCTAATAGAAGAGGTGGGCATTAAACAAATAAATGAAGTAGAAAACATCAGTTAATAAATTCTCTGGCGGGAAATACATAGGTGATATGGTAGAGCCTAAGAGACCAATTTAAACTGGACATCAGTTCAAACTGGAGGGACAATTAGGCAGAGACCTGGAGAACAAAAGCTGGCCATGCAAATATCTGGAAGAAGCAAGCTTCAGGCTGGATAAGCAGCTGGTTCAAGGAGAGGAAGGCAGGTACAAGCATTAAGAGCAGTCTATCTGGAGTCCAACTTACAAACTCCTAAAGGCACAGCATTCACAAAATGTACCTAGTTGTTTCAGTGTTCCCACGAGTGCTGAATCTACTGAGCCCAGCAGCCATATCCTAGGGGTTTTTGCTAAGTATACATTGTGCCTTACCTTCAATGGAGACTTATAATTCATATTTACAACTAATTAACAATTAATAAAGAATAAAGAGCTAAACTAATACCTTACCTTCCAAGCCACTTTCCAATCCAAAAAGAAAGTAAAGCTGCTTATAAAATTTCTACCTAAAAATCATGTAACAGGTCAATCAAAGTGCTTTCTCATAACCATCAGGCTATAGGCAGAAGGGAAAATTTTTAAATTGCTTTACATAGTATGGCTTTACTTAGTATGGCTGTTATTACTGTTGTCCCTACAAAAAGAGACGTGACAAAGGGGTAAGAGCAAAGAAGGGTAAATCTGCTATCTCAGGTACCAGTTGATAGCAGATTGTGGGCCTCTTTGAAAGCATACAGTAATAATCCAGGTGCTTTCTTTTCTTTTCCTCCTCCCATATTCTACAAAGGTAATTCCAAAGGTAACAACCAGTATTTAGAAAAGAAATGAAAGATAATGAAGTTTCATGGATATACCAAAAAAAGTTAAAAGATCAAGTGCACACCACCTCCAGCAACACAATAAATCCAACTCCTAACCAAATAGTCATCTAGGAAAAAAACACAACAACCCCCTTTCTTTTCACCTAACTTTGGACCCTACTTCTACCCAGACCTGCCAATAAGTATCTAATCATTCTTCTGTCTGCTTGCTGATCTCTCTCTTCCCTCTGACCAATCCTAACACCAAGCAATGAAGTGTTTTACCCTAAATTCTGGCTTTCACTCTTCTATCAGTACTTCCCAGGAACATTCTTTTCTCCTTTTCTAACCAGCAGAATCACTTTTCGAAGTCTTTCCTTACTTAAGACATAGTCTTCCAAGAACGTTTTCAGTAATATTAATAGGATTGTACTCCAAAGCGTGAAAAATTTTATGAGATAAAGAACTAAGAGGTTTAGTCCCTGTCAAGTATGATAGTTGAAGAGCTAGACTTAAAATTTGGGCTGTCCTAATCCCCTTTGTATTCTGAATGACTAAGGCAGAAACTAATCTTCCCTAAAACAATCTGATGTACTGCCAAGGAGTCCTTTATTAACAGACAAAACCCACTGCAGTATAGTTTTAAAACAGAGGATACAAGGAGCCAAATTTTGTACTTTTTCCAAAAAAATGCAAAATTGAAAACTGCCATTCTATAAATCACTTATATGATAAAAGAAAAAACTGTGTAATTCAAATTAAAGACATATTTGAAAATGATAGAAACCACTCTGTGTTTCATACTTTCAGAAAATGAAAATTTATCATATATATTGATATGTCAATATGAAGAACTACAAATATTGACCAAAGAAATTCTGAAACTAAATTTTAATGCTAGCCCATCGGACTGATTTCTCCTCGAACATTAATCGAGACCCACCGAGCCAGGTACTCTGAAATAAATGAAAGTAAGAACTGCAGTCAGGGATCTGATATTTTACATACACACACACACACACACTACTTTTTTACTTTACATAAAAAATGGGTATTAACATATGAAAACCAACATTAAGGTGAATCATATGGGAATTCATAAGAAAGAAAAATTACTTCAAGTTACTAACTAGATAAAATAATTTTGAGGGAAGAAATCTAATGCATTTACAGCTCTCATTTGTCTTTATATTTGAAAGCATAGTTCTTAGGGACAAAAATGCATGTTCCAGAAAATAGTTTTACCAATGCTAGATTAATTTGTAAAATATCCTACTGCTAAATTTTAACTAGTCATACTGAAATATAATTTCTGCTGATTTAACAGAATTTAACCACATTGCAGCAACTAGAAATGAAAGAATCAATGAGGTAGTACTCAATACTGTAGGATCTGTTTCTTTAGTCCAATTAAATACAACAAAATAATTTGAAATTCAAAATGAATAAAATTAAGAAATTAATCTTCACACAGAAAATAAAATCTAAAATTTTACCCTTGTGGCCCATAGGAGGTAATTATATTTTTGTTTGGAGATAAACTGCAGTCAGACAAAGAATATTAACAATATGTCTTTAAATAAAAGGAACATTTCTTAAATGTTCAACATCACTAGCAATTAGGGAAATGCAAATCAAAACTACAATGAGATATCATTTCAAACCTATTAGAGTTCATACCTATTAGACTAGTCACTATTAAAAAGTCAGAAAACTGCAAATGTTAGAGACAATGTGGAGAGACTGCAACACTTATTCATTGTTTGTGAGAATGTAGAATGTTACAGCTACTGTTAAGGACTGTTTGGTAGTTCCTAAAGATGTTGAATAGAGACTTGCCACATGACCTGGCAATACCATTACTAGGTACATACCCAGATTAAATGAGAGCAAAGACACAAAGAGACATCTACATACCAATATTCATAGCAGCATTAGTCATGATTGCCAAAAGTTGGAAACAACCCAGGTGTCCATCAATTGATGAATGGATAAACAAATTGTGGTGTATATACATGATGAATACTATGCAGCAGTAAGAGGAAATGAAGTTGTGAAACATATGATAACATGGATGAACCTGGAGAACATTATGTTAAGTGAAGCAAGCCAGACAAATATTGTATGACTGCCCAATTAGGAACTAAATATATTATGTAAACTCACAGCGTTAAAAATGAGAATATAGGTTACCAGAAAATAGAATGAGGGTATAGAATGAAAGCTGAGAGTTAATCTGTGCAGAATTGGTAAAAAGATTGTTTGTAAATTCTTCGAAATGAATAGAAATGGTGAGAGCACATCATGGTGTTTGTAACTAGAAGTACTATTTTATGGGTATGACTGTGATTGAAACGGAAAGTTTAAGGACATGTATATTACTAGAAAGAAAGCTAAAAACTGTTAACATGGGACTGTATAAGATAATAAAACCTCATGTAAAGCACAAATTTGCATGACATTGCATATATAATACTGTTTTTACAAAATATAAATACAAATATACTAGAATGAAGGAAAAAGAATAGCAACTATGTATGGCAGGTAAAGCACAGAGAGACTGAGAGGTGATGGGTTTGGTTTTTGTTTATTATTATTATTACTGGAATAATGAAAGTGCTCTAAGAATGATAGAAGTGATGAATGTACAAATATGTGATTACACTGAATACCACTGATTGTATGCTTTGGATGGGTTTGTTAAAAAAAAAAAGAACATTTCTTACTTGCAGCTAATTTTATCTTGGAATCATGTGTAATAAACCAGACTTATGCAGATTTTGTCCTTTCTGAAATTACCACAGGTACTTTAAAACAGTTCGGATAGCAACCAAATATGCTTTACAGGGAAGTTAGACATGCTTACTGAAATAATTGGCTTAGAAATTCACATACCAGCATTCACTAAGGGGAAGAATCCACCAAAGCAGGTGGCTAATAGTAAGTGTAGAACACAGCATCATGCAATGGAAGTAAACGCCACCGTGACAAGTACAGGCTGGTAGGTAAGCAGGCAGACTTGGCAGCAGATAGTGAGATCCCCAGATAAGGCTGCTGTAGTACCATTAAGGCAAGCATCTAAACACAAGAGGCAATAAAGGGACTGCCATCCTACAATAGGGGCAGAACAGAGAACACCTTAACTTATCTTCATACAAGTTGGCCCCAAAGCCTAAGGCAGGACTGACTCAGAAAGTGGAACAAGTTTACAGGATGTTGGTAGAATTTGGATATACATAGTCATGCAGGTGATCACAATGTCAGAATTACAAATACTCGAACAAAGAAATCCTAAATCCTATTTCAAATAAGCATGATTGGGAAGCGGCTGAGGCTCAATCAGTTGAGCATCTACCATATGGAAGGCCCTGGGTTAGCGTCCCAGGGCCTCCTTGTGAAGGCAGGCTTGCTGACATGCTGCAGAGAGCCGCCGGCCCACAAGCGCCGCAGAGTGTGCAAGCGCCGCAGAGAGCCAACTCAGCAAGGTGACACAACAACAAAAAAAGGGAGACAAGTAAAAAAAAAAAACAGAAGAGCACGCAGCGAATGGGCACAGAGAACAGACAGCAAGCAAGCCGCAAGGGGGAGGGCAATAAAAACAAAAAGCACTGATTTTTATAATCATAAGGAACAACCTCTTTGAAACAAATGAGAATATAATGAGAATAGCTATTCCCCATTTGTGAAGGAAATTCAGTGCCCAGACAGTTAAAGGAACTAAAGGAAATTAAAACAAGTTCAGATACTTTATAGGACAGTAATTAGAGCAAAAAAGAAAGTACTATCCTTTGAGACTCAAAAGAATTTGAGAACTATGTTGGGCCAGTTTTATGATAGGAAAAATCTTTGAAACTCCTATGGGTTATTCTTGATTATCCATGCCAAAGGAAGAATATAGAGTTATAGATAAAACAAAGCAATAGATATTACAAAAATCGTAGTACCTTGATGTGGGAGGAGTGGGGGGGTGGGCAGGGGTATGGGATACATGGGAACCTCTTATATTTTTTAATGTAACAGTTTTGTGATGTATATATCCTTAAAAAAGACAATTAAAAATTCTAAAAATAATAATAATTAAAGGTGGGGGGAGAAAGAGGAAAGAAAAACAAGAAAACAAAAAAACAAAAAAACCCACAAGTAAGCAAACAAAAACTATGGAAAAACAGCCTTCCCTCTTAGGCCTTTCTGGAGACTTTCAGTGTGCTGCCAGTGCTCACCAATCAGCCAGCCTGCAGACTTCCCTTCACAGGTTTGGAAGTGGGTTTTAGCAAGTAAACTATATTAAATTAAAAAAAAAAAAAAATAGATATTACAAAAATCGTAGTGCTTTGAAATATATTTTAAGATGTAAAAATTTTATACTAAATTTGTTTTAATATTTATGTCTGCTCCTGAGCAAGAATCAGAAAGTATGTGGTATTTAAAATTGATTAAGAATAAGAATAAAATTTCAGACAAAAGTATGCAGTCAAAATATTGGTAATCCTTTACTAAAGAAAGAACATACTATGAAAAATGAAACTACTCCCAGAGAATACCTTAGATATAAGAATAATTGGTGAAAAAGAAAATGCAAAACAGTTGTATCATACAAAATATGCAACAACTATATTAACAATAATGATTGTCTAATTTGAAGAGTTAAAAAAAGGCCAATTCAAAATATGGGCAATAACATAAGCAGAGGAATATTAAAAATTAATTGTATGGTTCAAGAGGAGAGTAAAAATATTGAATAACTTATATATACATATATAAACATAAACACAAACACACAAGCATATAGATTTCTAAAATAACCAAAAAATTTGACTATATTACATTCAAAATAGTAAAGAGGAAAGAAGAAATGAGAAAGCAAACCTCAAAAATTAAAAAAAAAAAAGGAAGAGAAAAAGGAACAAAAAAATGTAGGCGTGCATACAATTAAAATATGGTAAAAATATATACAAAACTAACAGTAATCTTAATAAATCTAAATGCATTAAATCCCCTAATATTAAAAATGACTGGATATTTAAAAACCTCATGACGTGCTATTCACAAGAAATGCCTAAATCATAAGGACACAGAAAACTTGTAAGAAAAATGATGAAAAAAGATAAACTTGGCCTTAAAAGAAAGCTGATATAGCTATATTTGTATCAGACATAACAGACCTTAAATAAAAATAAAAAGTGACATATAATGATACATACTGGAAAAATAATTAAAAAATTATAAAGGAAAACATAATTCTCAACTTTATATACTTAACAATATAGCTTCAAAATACATAAAAATTATTCAATGGAAAATTAACACAATTCCATCATTACTAATTAATAAAGAAAATAAAACACTTAGAAAAGATACAAAACTCAACAATATAGTTAATTAGCCTGAGTTAATGTGCACATATAGAAAGCTGCAGTCATATACTAGAGACCACAAACAATTTTCAAGAACACAGGATGAAATACAAGAATTAGCCATGAACTAAATCATAAATCAAGTTTTATAAATCTTTAAAGAGCTATATCATTATAGACCATATGCTCTGGTCATAGTGATATTTAAGGTTAAAAAAAACATAAATAGGGGAATACGTACATTAGGTAATTTTAAAATACATTTATAATTAATTCATGGTAAAAATGTAATCACATAATAAAAAATATTTAAAAATGAATAAGTATACTAAGATGCAACTAAAGCAGCATAAAGCAAAATTTAGTCTCAAAATTTTGAATTACAAAAGGCGAAATGCTGTAAACTAATGACAAAGTATCAAGTTAAGAATTTAGAAAAAGAACAAAAACAACATAAATAGAAGAATAAAGAGCAAAAATTAATAAAATAACAGACAAAAGCTGACTCTTTTGAAAAGACTAAAAATGGCATATATCTGAAAAAATAAACTATAAATAGGACAGACATGAACAATATTAGGAATGACTGATGCAGTAGCAATGTAAAAGATAAGAGAATACTGAGGATGACTTTAGGCCAATAATTTTGAAAATTCAGAAAAAATGAATAAATTCCTAGAAAATAACCTATCAAAATTGTCTCAAAAATTTTTTAACTGAAAAGTGTTATTCTCCTTAAAGATACTGAATGAAAAAATATCCTTGTATATATTTTGGTACATATGATATGACAAAAAAACTGAATCAAGACACAAATAACAGGACAATCCAACATTACAAAAATTCTTTCAGAAAACAGAAGGAGGAATGCTCCCCAGCTTTGAGGCTGGAATAACCATTACTCCAAAACCAAGCAAGGAAAGTAGAATGGAAGAAATTTATGAGATCACCTCACTAAGAAAAATATATGTAAAACCCCTTCCAAAAAATTAGCAAACCAAATCAGTTATTGAATAAAAAATATAACAGTAATGAATTAAGTTGTTAATGTAGGAAAGGGTGTGAGGTGTGGGGAATGGGGCGTATGGGAATCCCTTACATTTTTTGAGCAACGTTTTCTAAGTATTTTTTTAAAAAATAAAAAAATATATTTAAAAAACTAAGATATATATCTATAACATATAACAATGCTAGGTTTATCGCGGTAATTCAAGAATGCTTTAACATCAAAAACACCTATTAATGTAATTAAAGAAGAAACCCTGTATGAATATTTAAATGGATGCAGAAAAATACTTCAGTGAAGTACAAAATCCATTCAGAATTAGGAAGAAAAAAAAAGGAGAGATAGTAGAGAGATGGCAGAGTAGGAAAACCCAGGAATCAGTCCCTCCATCAGAACAACTACTAAACAGGCAAGAACTGTCTGAATCAAATATTTCCAAACAGCAGATTTCAGTAGAACACTATACAGCATCCAGGTAAGAGCGGGTAAATTAGGTAAATATCAGTAAATTGTACTCTCCGTATGACAGTTACCATCACCTACTGATGGCTTTACTTATTGGGCAGGTGAAGAAAGCCAAGAAATAGGGAACCATGGAAGAGGCTACCCTTGCTAGCTCCTCCCTCATCCCTCTCCAGGGCAGTTTATAGCTGGTCAGTGTACTCATTATGCGTCCCTTGTCTTGTTCCAGGTGGGAAAACTGTCTGGGGAAAATTCTCCTCAGCATGTGCCATCTCCCAGAATTTGTCCTCCAGGTACAAGCAGCTTAAGACCATGAAAACAGTATAAGAAACTACTGAGGCAGACAGCCTAGGTCAAACGCTTACCAGTTTTAAGTCCTGCAGAGTATAGTAGAACACCCTGAAGAGGAAGAACATATACTTCCTGGGAAGTAGAGAAGACATTCAAACTCTGAAAACAGGAAAACCCCTAAGCCACAATCAAGCATAAGTTGAGGACAAGACACAGCCCAGAGAGACAGGGATGACCCTGTACTTTACTTTTGCCCTGGGCAGACCTTCCTGAAGGGAAGGCTGACACCCGAGAAAATCTGTCATATCACAAGCTGGTAACAAACTCAAGAAACAGACATCTCAGGATATAAATCACAGTAGTGACATTTTAAAATATTAAAATACATAATGGGCAACAAAAGACAGCAAGACAAACAAACAGGAATTATGGCCCATGCAAAGGAAAAGGATAAAAATCATGAAAACACCAACAAAGACGACTACACTGTGGACATACCAGACAAATACTTATTTTTAAACATATTTTTTATTTATTTTAAAAGACACATAGATTGCACAAGTACAGGGGACTCCCATATGCCCCACTCCCCACACCTCCCATCCTTCCCACTTTAACAATGTCCTTCAATAGCACGATATTCAGTGCAACTGATAAACACACTCTGGAGCATTGCCACACAGCATGAATTATAGTTTACACTGTAGTTCACACTCGCTCCCACTCCATTCCACAGGTTATGGCAGGATACACAATATCCTGTATTTGTCTTTTCAATCAGACAAATACTTGTAAAAAGTTATCTCCAATATGCTCCAGGAGATGAAGGAAAATACGGAGAAAGAACTAAAGGAAGTCAGGAAAATAATGAATAAATAATGAGAATCTTAATAAGTGAAAGAAATTAGAAAAAAAGAACAAACATACTGAACCACTAGAGTTGAACATGCTAAACGAAAAAAAAAATTCCCAAGAGAATTTCAACAGTAGATTGGAGCTCCAAGAAGAACCAATGAACTTAAAGACAAGACAACTGAAATGAGTCAGGATAAGTGACAGAAAGAAAAATAATTCTAAAGAGGGAAAGTAGCCTAAGATATCTGTGGGACACCAGCAAGTGCACCAATGTATGCATTATGGGAGTCCCAGAAGGAGAAAGGGCAAAGCAATATACAAAGAAATAAGGCAAAAAAACTCCCAACTTAGCAAAAGATGTAAATTTGAATATCCAAGAAGCCCAGAGAAAACCAAATAGGATTAAACTGAAGAAAAATATACCCCAACACATATTGCTCAAACTGTCAAATGCAAAGGACTCTGAATGCCCCAAGAAAAAAGCATCATGCCATGTAAAGGGAGTCCCAATTAGATTAAGTGCCAATTTCTCATCAGAAAACATGAAGGCAAGAAGGCAGGTGGTTGAAATACTTACAGTGCTGGAAGAAAACAACTGCCAACCAAGAATTTTATATCTAGTGGGACTTTCTTTTTAAAATGAGGGAGAGATTAACACATTCCCAGAGAAACATCACCACTAGACCTGCCCTAAAAGCAATGGTAAAGGAGTTCTTCCAACCGAAAGGAATGGCCACTAGACAGTAGTTAAAAGTGACATAAACAAATAAAGACATGCAGGAAAGGTAACCATTTGGATAATTATAAATGCCAGTAGTATTGTATTGCATTTTTTAGTATATACCAATTCTTACTTCTTACAAGTACTAAAATAAAAAAATTTAAAAAAAGAAAATTATTAACGTATGATTTTGGACATACAATGTACAAAGATGTAATTTGTAACAACTATCCAAGATAGATGGGGGATAAAGGGATACAGTATATACATATGCTATTGAAGTCAAGTTGGCATAAAATCACATCCAATTGTTATATATTTATGAGGTTAAATTTTAACCCCTGGATAACCAGAAGGAAACTACATTAATACCCAGATAGAAATGAGAAGTATAATACAAAAAATAAAATAAAATAAATATGAAAGTAGAAATTAAAAGAAGATTTGAGGGGATGAGGGTGAGGAGACGAGGGGTGGTGAGGGGGAACATGAATAGTTGAATAGTAAACCCAAAGGGCAGAAAACAATGCAAAATATTACATGTATAACTTCAATTTTGGTATCACTTGAGCATTATGTATGGGTTTCCCACGTTAGCTAACCTCCTAAATTTGCTATATGTATTCATTTCATTTAACATCTACTCCTCAAGCTCAGAAAATATTCCAGAAACTCTTCTAGGCATTGGGACTACAGTGCTGTACAAAGATTTTTTAAAATCCTATAAACAAAGCCACTGCATAGGAACTGTGATGAGTACATTGAGAGATGTGAGTAGGATGGTAGATGGGGTTGGTGGTGGTAATGTGGACTCAAGGCAATATCTCTTTGAAGATCAACTTGAACTAAATTCTAAAGGATAAGGAGGAAAGTGTATTTCACACATAGAAAAAGCAAATGCAATGTCCCTAGGTAGTAAAGAATTTAGCTTATTCCAGGAAGACACTGTGGCTGGAATATATTGAGAGAATGCTCTGAAGAGAGACCAGAGAATCAACACTGAACATACAGGGATTTATGGGCCACAATAGTTTGGTTTTTATTTAAAGGGCAGTTGAAATTGCTGAAGGGAAATGAATGATATAGTCCAATCTTCATGTTAAAAAGGATCACTCACCCTTGTGTGAGGAGGGGAAAAAGTCATTGCAACATGAAATGCAAAGGCCATTTGGAAAATCTTGCAGTTTCTGGTGGAAAATGCTGTTGTCTTAGATAAGGGTCTAGCAGGAGAAATGAAGAGCTTAAATTCAAGAAAAAGTTGGAGGTCCAGCCATTGTAAGGGGACACTCTGGTGGTTCATCAAAAAACTAACTATAGATCTGCCATATCACCCAGCAATTCCACTGCTAAGTATATACCCAGAAGAATTGAAAGCAAAGACACGAACAAATATATGCACACCAATGTTCATAGGGGCATTATGCACTATTGCCAGAAGTTGGAATCAACCCAAATGACCATCAATGGATGAATGGATAAATAAAATATGGTATATGTATACAATATAATATAACTCAGCTGTAAGAAGGAATAGAGTCCTAACACATGGGATAACATGATGAATCTTGAGGATCTTCTGTTGAGGGAAGCAAGCCTGGCATTGAAGGACAAATATTATATGACCTCTTTGATATAAATTAAGCAAATTGAGCCACTCAAGAGAGCTAGAGTTTGTAAAATAGGTTTACAGGAAATAGAAAAGGAAAAGTTTGTGAGCCAATGCCCATGCAGATGAAATCTATGATAAGGTAGAAGTGAGAAGTTGTGCAGTGAAGAGATATGACAGGGGTGTAGGGATACTACTAGGTTGGGCAGTGTAAGCTTGACAGGGGTAGGGTGGGGAGGATGGATTGGATGGTCCATGGAACTGGGAGGAGGATGGGGTGGGGAATCAGGTGAACACTGAAGATTGATGGGTATATAGTTGAAATTACAATGTTGAGAAAATTCTTTTGGCAATATAAAGGGTTATTGGTTTAGGGTGTTGGATGGGAGGGGGGCATTTGGGACAGTGCACACCTGGGGCAGTCTTCTAGAGAAAGTACAAGTGATCATTTTATCAAAGTGTGTTGTATCAGTGAGGGGAGACCCACATAATGAGTGGGAAGGAGTTGGACTCCCATACTAGGGAGGCCCCATATGTTCTCAAACAGAGGAGAGGATGTCTCTCAAGAGCATGGGTGATTCCTAATAGGGGAGAACAGACTAGTATGTCAAGCCCTCAGAGTTGTGGCAAGTATCTACAAATCTTGTCCTTCAAGGAATGAAGGCCAGCGGTCGCTGTGGGCCCCAAGGGGAGAGGGGAGGAAGAATAGAAGAGATGGAAGAGGGGCTAGTTAGGGGGCAATGTAAGTGTTCTGCATGATCTTGCAATGATGGACTCAGGCCATGTGAAACCTCATCAAAAATTTATCGAAGTATATAGTCTGAAATGTAAACCACTGACCATGGTTAGTACCTAAGTTTCAATACTTGTACATCAGGTGTCACAAATGTACCATCTACATGTAAAAAAGGTTATTAATAGGGAAGGGGGGAAAAGGTGAGGATGCTGAGTATATGAGAGTCCCCTATAGTCTGTATGTGACTTTACTATGCCCTAAAACTTCTCTGAAGACAAGATGAAAAAAGACACTGGGGAAAAAAATGGAAGAAACTGCCACTGCACATATAGGATATTAGACATTACAGTGATGAAAGGCAAAACAAAAGAAAAAGGATTTTTTAATATTTTTCATTTTTATACCCCAATTTTTTTTAACTTTATTTTAGTTTTAGTTTTTCTAAGTTATTTTGTATTTTATTTCTTATGTGTAAACCTATCATTGTTATCTCATTTTCCTATTATTTTAATTTGGCAATATTCTTGGCTTCATTTTTGAAGATTTAGATCACAGAAGGGTTACAATTATTGCAGGAGAGGGTCACTGGTGTGGTGTGTCAGTGATGCAGGATACATGGGAGAAAGTTCACCTGGGCATACATATAAGGTATATAAATGTGCTCAAATGTCCATGGGACATTGTCCAGTGGGTAGAGATTCACAACAACCAAAGAACATTGAATTCCCATCCTGGGGTGCTCTGCCACATAATCTAATGGAACAGCAACAATCCACCAAGTATAGGGGCAATGCACAGTGAAGAAGGATGGTCCTCTATTGTGCTCTTGATATTGACAACTATGCTGATGAGCCTTTTGCTCTTGAAATTGCAATTTAGCCTAATCTCTCTAAGCCAAACTCAGCATATAAATGCATTACCTTCCCCCCAGCATGGCACATGACTCCTTGGGATGAGCTTCCCTGGCACAGAGGGATTACTACCAAGCACTGGCTGGTGATGCAACTGGAAAAAGATCTTTAATGAAATGGGGAAAAGGTAGACAAATGAGTTTATATGGCTAAGAGACTTCAAAGTGAGTCAAGCGGTCACCAGAGAGGTAAACACTTATGTATGCACATCTCAGCAGGATCTCATAGAATGCCAAAGTAGATATTACCCCAAATAGTGGAGCTCCTTAGGGCTCTGTAGACACTCAGGTCCTATTGTCATGGCATAGCTCTGGAGTTTGGTGCCTTGCCAGTGGCCCTACTTTGGAATTTGTGCTCCCAAGTGGGACAGAGTTGAACTCAGATATGACTAGTCTATTCATGTCTCTTTTGTCCCTTTTTTTGAACTTATAGTTGGTTCTAGAGTTGGTAGGTGTATGTCCAAGAGATTTAAATCTCTGGGCTCTCCATGTGTCAGCTGGACCCTGAGCTCAGCGGAGTTGCAACACCTACTCTCCAGTTCATTGGACTCACCGAGGACAACGAACAAGGAGGTGTGGATGGACAATGACTATACCAAGGAATCAAAAAAAGTCTACAACTGCAAGCAAGAGAGTCCCATCCATCAGTCATATATGATCGAAGCCCCATCTGAATTAGAGGTGGAATGGGCATCACCATCCCAGAATCCTCAGGATTGGGGAATAAAACATGGACTAGAGTGGACTTACTGGTATTCTATTATAGACTTACTGTGATTCTAGGAATGGAAGAAATTGTATCATTGATGTGGAGACAGTGGCCACTGGAGGTGCAGAAGTCAGGGAAATGGAAAAAGAGGTATGATATGGAGGCATTTTAGGGACTTGGAATTGTCCTGAATGACATCGCAAGGACAAATACAGGCCATTATATATCCAGCCATAACCTACAGAAATGAGTGTGAGAAAGTGTAAACTACAATGTAAACTATAACCCATGCTGTGTGGCAATGCTCCAGAATGTGTTCATCAATTGCAATGAATGGACCATACTATGAAAGAAGTTGTTAATGTGAGGAAAAGTGGGAGGTATGGGGAATAGGGCATATGGGAATCCCTTATATTTTTTATGTAGCATTTTATGTAATCTAATTATCTTTTAAAAATAAGTAAAAAATATATATAAAAAATACATAAAATCAAAGTTAAGACATGGTGACAGATTGGATATCATTGATGAGGAAAAAGAATACATTAAGACGGACTCCTGATATTTTTGTTTCAAACACCAGTGTGGTAGCCAAGTCTGGACATCCAGCCAAAGTCAGTACTGGAGCTTTAAACTGGTGTGCCAATTGGTGTGTAGCATCAAGACTGCAATAAGACAGTGCTACGGAAGAATTAATCAAGTTTGGTTACAAAAGCACGGATACCTTCCACTGACTGTCCCCAGGATGCCTGTGCTGCACTCTGTGGAAACCATGTAGTCAACCCTAGCTGCCACGCAGTGGTTCTGTGACATTAGCATGACAGGAGAAGTGGACAGAAATACAACTGACTGGATGAAGAAATCTCAATGTGGTGTACCTGACCAGATAAGAGGTAGCTCCAAAGTTAATATTCATTGAAAGCAATACATATTAACAAGACAGAAGTGTCAGCACAAACACATTATTTACAGTTGGTTGTCCTTTATTGTTGCATCTTCAAAAAATGAAGGATAATTAAGGGGTATGAGTTTCTTCCAACCTGGAGTGATAATTGCTGTTAATGCAGATGTTCATATTTATTCATTAATTCATAGAACAGTTTCTTATTGAGTCCCACTATGAACATAGCATAATGCTAGGCACTGGGGATATAGCAATAAATAAAACATGAGGACCCTCATAGAATTTACCATCATCTGGAGAAGCTAAGCAGTCATATAACCATGATTCTTGGTATGAAAGGGAAGGAAAAAGATACAATCAAAATATAAAACTATGACTCCAGAAAACAAAACAAAAAAAGTCTCCTTAAATAACTGAGCTTTCAGCTGAGACCCAGAGGATTAAAAAGAACTGGATAGACCAAGGGGCAAGAAAAAAGGATGGATACTTTGGGGAAAAGCAAGGGTGTCAGGAACAATCCCCATCAAATTACATGAATAGAATAAAAATTTTTAGAGCTCATTCTTTGTATTAGTAGCCCTTTATGAACACTTAGAGAAAAAATTTAAAAATACATTCAGGCCAACCCTGATAAAAATGGTATAGTAAGAATCTTAGGGCTCTTACCCCTTACAGAAAATTTGAACAACCAGAAATAACTGGCAGAAACATCTTTCTCAAAGCTCCAGAAAACACTTCAGGACTACAGCAACAGGGTAAGCACTGAATCAAGAGACAGGTCACTTAAAAACAGTAAGATCCCATGGTGCCTTGGATGGCCTTTCCCCATACCCCTCACAGGTGTGGCAGAGAACTGGCTCCTATACCCAGTGCAGACATCTAGGCCAGGTTCCAGAGGGAGCAGAGTAACCCTCACGTACATACTGGGAGCATGTATGTCTGGTCCAATCTGCCTGGTGGGGACCTACGGACTCACTGTCCTAGAACTTGCATGTGTAAAAGGTCACTCACAAAGCACTCCTATAGAATGCTGTAGGACAGCAGTCAAGTCATGCTGCCTGGGGCAAGGTATTTCTGGCTATAGGATATGCAGAGCAGTGTCTGGAACTGTGAAGAAACTTTGGGAACAGGGGATATTTGGAACCATATATAAATAGTTGAATTCCTAGGGCCAAACATGTATGCCCAAGGAAAGACTCATGTGGGGCAAAGACTGACCTCTACACTTTGGCCTGGATCTATTCTTTAAAGTCATTTTATGGACAAGTTCTGAAGGAGAGAACTCACACAGGTCAACCTGTAAAGACTGGAAAAGTTTTTTCTTTTATTCCTCTCTTTTCTTGTTATTTTTTGTTAGCTCCTTGCATTCAAGGAAAGTATGTGATAATACTAGCAAGATACAAGCATAGGGAATGGATGGCTCAGATTCTAAATTCCAAGGATAACACCTTAAAATATCAAAATACCCAGGTTTCAACTAAAGATTACAATACATATCAAGAAACAGAAAGTGATGGCTTGGCAAAGGAGAAGATTAGAAACCATCATTGACGAAGATCAGACCTGGGACATTCCAGATAAAGACTTAAAAATGGTCCTATATGTGCTCAAAGAGCTAAAGGAAAATATGACAGACAACTATAAGAAATCAGGAAAATGATAGGTGAACACAAAGACAATGCCAATAGAGATGGAAATTAAGAAAAAGAACTAAAAAGAGCTGAGGAGTACAGTAGCGGAAATTAAAAATTCCACAGAAGGGTTCAACAGCAGATTGGAAATGGTATAACAAAGAATCAGTGAACTTGTAAATAAGACAATTGAAATCATCGTGACAGAAGAGCAGAAAGAGGAAAGAATGAAGAAAAGTGAACAAAGTCTGAATAACCTGTGGATGGAACACCACCAAGTGTGCCAATATATACATTGTGGGAATCCCAGAAGGAGAAGAAAGAAAGAAAGCAGCAAACAGAATAGTCAAAGAAATAATGGCTGACAACCTTGAAAATTTAATGAAAGACATGAATACACATATCCAAGATGCTCAATGAACTTCAAATAGGACAAACCCAAATAGACCCAAAACATGCCATGTTATAACCAAACTGTTGAATGCCAAAATAAAGAGAGAATTCTAAAAGCCACAAGAGAGGAGCAACATGTCACATACAAGAGAGGCAATATAAGATCAAGTATCAATCAGAAATCATGGATGCAAGAAGGCAGTAGGAAGACATATTTATAGTGCTGACAGCAAAAATTTCCAACCAAAAATTTTATATCCAGCAAAACTGTCCTTCAAAATTGAGGGAGGGATTAACCACATTCCCAGATAAACAAAAACTGAGGAAATTTGTCACTATTAGACCAGCCCTATAAGAAATGCTAAGGGGAGTTCTGCAGGTTGAAAGGAAAGGACACAATTCAATTGACTCAAGCGATATGAAGAACTAAAGACTTCAAGTAAAGATAATGACATGGGTAAATACAAATACAAGTACTATTATATTTTCAATTTATAAAACCACTTCTTAATTCCTATAGGCCCTAAAAGGCAAATACATAAAATATAATCAATTGTTCTGGGCACATAATGTAAAAATATGCAATTTTTATGGAAGAAATTATATCATTGATGTTGAAACAGTGGCCACTGGAGGTGCTGAAGTCAGGGAGAGGGAAAAAGAGGTTTGAGCATTGACAGATACAGGCCATTATATATCCTGCCAAAACCTATAGAATTGAGGGGGAGAGAGTATAAACTACAATGTAAACTATAATCCATGCTATGCGGCAACGCTCCAAAATGTGTTCCTCAATTGCAATGAATGTACCACACTAATGAAAAAAGTTAATGTGGTGAAAAGTGGGAGGTGTGGGAAGTGGGGCATGTGGGAATCCTTTTTATTTTTTTATGTAACATTTTATGTAATCTATCTTTTTAAAAATATTTTTAATAAAATAGAAAAAAAATGCAATTTTTGACAAGAACTACACAAAGGTGGGAAGATGGAGTGGTATAGGTCTCAAAGCAAATGAGATTGTTATAGAGTTAGGATGTTAAATTTAAGCCCTATGGTAACCACAAAGAAACTATCAGAGAATATGCAAACTCATGGAGGCAAAAAACTAGAGTACAGGTTACAAGGGTTGGGAGAAGGAGCAATGAGAAGTTAATGCAAAATGAATGTATTGTTCTGTTTGGGGTAAAAGAAATGTCTCAGTAATGGATGGTGGGGAGGGTGCTACAACACTGCAAATGTGATTACTCCTACTGAATGGTAAACCTGGGAGGAGTGCCAATGGGAAAATTTATGTTGTAAATGTTTGAACTTATGAACCTTGTTCTTGTGAAATTGAACCTTGGCCTAGTAATATGTGTTGCCTAAGAGTTAACTGCTGAAGGCCCAAATGTGGCCTCTCTCTAAGCCAAACTCAATAAATAAATTCACTGCCTTCCCCCTGACATGGTACATGACTCCCAGGGATAATCCCTCCCACTGAGGGATTAATACCAAGTACGGTACATCTGGAGCAATATCTAGACCAAATGGGAGAAATATTTAATGCAAATGAGTTTTCATGGCTAAGAGATCATTCCAGAGGTTACACATATGCATGTCCCAGAAAGGATGTCACTTCTGCCATAGTAATCAGTGTCTTAAGTGGGGGTGCTCCTGGGTACTCTAGAAGATCTAGACACTATACACACGGCGCACAACGTTAGGAAACTGGCACCCCTTCGGTGGATCTTACCTTGGAATATATGATAACCCATCTACCCCAGAGTGTCAGAGTAAGACTCATTTATAATTGTCCTACACGTGGATCTTTTGCCCCATTTATTTGAACCTATGTTAGCACTATACTCATTAAATATATATCCTAGAGACCTAATCTTGTGCCAGGTGAGCCGTGAATCTCAGCACAGTTGCAGCCAACACATACTCCCCAGTTCATCAGACTCACCCAGGACAACTAACAAAAGGATGGTGATGGACAACATCCAACCCAAGAAGCAGATAGTATCTTCAACTGCACGCAAGAGCAATTCCATCCATCTGCCCCACGGGATCTAAGCCCCCTCACAATCAGAAGCAGAGTAGGCATCACCATCCCCAAATCCTTAAGATAGAGGAATGAACACATGTAAGGGGGGAATGCAACTTTAGACCAAAGTAGACATTATTTTTATAGTAATGAAAAAACTTAGAATACTGATATAAAGGCAGTGGTTTTCAGAAGCTCTGAGGGGAGGGAGAGGGAACAACAGGAGTAATATGGGGCATTTCTGAGACACTAGAATTGTTCTGCATGATATTACAATGATGAATACCAGCCATTATACATTTTATCAAAACCTGTAAAATTGTGTGGTGCCAAGTATAAGCCATAATGTAAACTATAGACCATGGTTAGCAGCAATGTTTCAATACGTTTTCATCAGTTGTAACAAATGCACACTAGTGAATGATATTAATGGGGAAATTGTAGGGAGGGTGGGGTATATATTTTCAATGTAATATGTATGTAATCTAAATCTCCTTTAAAAATAAAGAAAAAATTAAAAAAAAAAAAAAAAGAAGAAAGAGAAACTAAAGAGATAATGATAGGGTGGCGGACTTGGCCCAGTGGTTAGGGCGTCCATCTACTATATGGGGGGTCTGCGGTTCAAACCCTGGGCCTCCTTGACCCATGTGGAGCTGGTCCATGTGCAGTGCTGATGCGCTCAAGGAGTGCCGTGCCATGCAGGGGTGTCCCCCACATAGGGGAGCCCCACATGCAAGGAGTGCACCCCATAAGGAGAGCCACCCAGCATGAAAGAAACTGCAGCCTGCCGGAATGGCACTGCACACACGGAGAATTGACGCAACAAGATGACACAACAAAAAGACACACAGATTCCCGTGCCGCTGACAACAACAGAAGTGGACAAAGAAGAACATGCAGCAAAATGAACACATAACAGTCAACTGGGGGGGAGGAGAGGAAGGGGAGAGAAATAAATGAAAAGAAAAATCTTTAAAAAAAAAGATATACTGACAATCAAATGCAATACATGTTACTAGATGGGATGTATGAATGAAGGAGAAAAAGTTAAAAAGGACGTTACAGGGACATTAAAAAAAAATGGGAGAAGTGGATGTGGCTCAAGTGATAGGGCTTCTGCCTACCATATGGGAGGGCCTAGGTTCAATCCCTGGGCCTCCTGCTTAAAAAAAAGAAAGCATGTCTGCACAGCAAGCCAGTGTCCACGCAGCAAGCCAGTGCCCGCATCAGTGAGTCATACAGCAAGATGACACAAGAAAAGAGAGACAAAGGGGAGGGTCAAGGTGAAGCACAGCAGAAACCAGGAACTGAGGTGGCACAGGTGACAGAGAACCTCTCTACACATCAGAGATCCCCAGGATCGAATCCTGGTGACTCCTAGAGGAGAGAAAATGAGAAGACAAAAAAAGAGAAACAGATACAGAAGATGACACAGCGAATGGACACAGACAGCAAAAACAGCAGGGCAGGGCAAGGGGAGGGAAGAGGGGAAAAACGGAGTAAAGAATGTAAGCTTTACATCAATGTTAAAGTTCTTGAATTGATAAGTGCATTATATAAATGAATATATCCTTGTTTATAGGAAATATATATTGAAGTAGGTGATCAAGGATTATGATATGTGCAATCTGCTCTCCAATGTTCAAGAAATAAATGATAGATAATTAGGTAGATAGGCAGACAGACAGATGACTAGACAGAGTGATGATAGATGACAGACAAAATGATTGATAGTTAGGTACAAAGGTGGCAACATGTTTAAATTGGTGAATCTGGGTGTCTGGGGGGATGAGTAATGTTGGAGTTCTCTGAATTTGATTTTTATTATTTTTTGCAACTGTCCTGTAAAGTTTGAAATTATTTCAAAATAAAGAAGTTTTTTTAAAAAAAAAGACTTGAGGAGCAAAAAAGATATAAGATTTACAAGAACTAAACAGCAAAGTGACAAAAGGAAGTACTTGATTATCAGCAGCAACTTTAAATGTAAATGATTAACACCCAAAAGTAAGTAGTGTATATAAACTAGCAATGAACAATCAAAAGAAGAAATCAAGAAAAATTCCATTTACAACAGCAACTAAAATAATCAAATATCTAGGAATAAATTTAACCAAGGATGTAAAGGATTTATACACAGAAACTACAAAACATCGCTAAAAGAAATCAAAGACCTAAATAAATGGAAAGACATTCTGTGTTCATGGATTGAGAGACTAAATATTGTTATGATGTCAATTCTACCCAGAATGATTTACAGAGTCAACACAATCCCAATCAAAATTCCAACCATCTTTTTTTTCCTTTTTTTTTTTTTTTTGTAGAAATCGAAGAGCCTATCTTCGAATTTATATGGAAGAATAAGGGTCCCAAATAGCCAAAGACACCTTGAAAACAAAGAATGAATTGGGAGGACTCACACTTCCCAGTCTTAAAATTTATTACAAAGCCACAGTAACCAAAACAGCATGGTACTGGCATAAGGGAAGATATTATAGACAAAGGAAATTGAATTGAGAGCTCAAAAATCAACCCTCACATTTATGTCCAAATAATTTTTGACAAGGAGGCAAAGACCAGTCAATTGCAAAAAAAATAGTCTCTTCAAAAAATGGTTCTAAGAAAACTGGATCTCTATTTGCAGTGGGATGAGGTGGATCCATATCTCAAACCATATACAAAAATTAACTCAAAATGGATCAAAGACCTAACAGTAAATGCCAAAACTCTATAACTCACGGAAGAAAATGCATGGAAGTATCTCCAGGACCTTGTGGTGGGCAATGATTTCTCAGACTTTACACCCAGATCATAAGCAACAAAATAAAATATAGATAAGTGGGACCTCAAAGAGCTCAAAGGACTTTATCATGAAAGTAAAATGAAAACCTACAAAATGAAAAATATTTAGAAACCATAAATCCAATAATGGCCTAATATACTGAATATATGTAAAGAAATCCTTCAACTGAACTATAAAAAAGTGAACAACCCAATTTTAAAAACTGGCAAAAGACTTGAATAGGCATTTCTCCAAAGAAGATATCCAAAGGGCCAAAAAAGCACATGAAAAGATGCTCAGCATCATTAACTTTTAGGGAAATGCAAATCAAAACCACAATGAGATGCCATTTCATATCCACTAGAACAGCTACATTTCTTTTTTTTAATTGGAAAATTATAAGTTTTAAAAAGGATATGGAGAAACAAAAACACTCTTTCATTGCTGGTGGGAATGTAAAATGGTGCAGCTACTGTGGAAGAGAGATTAGCAGTGCCTCAGAAAGTTAAGTATAGAATTACTATATGGGAAGCATATGCGGTTCAAGCAGTTGGGCACCTGCCTACCACATGGGAGGTCCCGAGTTCAGTTCCCAGAGTCTCCTAAGGAAGACCAGCAAGACAGCAAGCTGATGCGATGGGCTGGCATGGGGAGCTGACACAACAAGATGATGCAATGAGATGACACAGGAGACACAACAAGCAGGGAGTGGATGTGACTCAAGTGATTGGGCACCTCCCTCCCACATGGTAGGTCCTGGATTTGGTTCCTGGTGCCTCTTAAAAAAAAAAAAGACAAGGAGACACAAAGAGCACACAATGAACAGACAGCAGATAGCAAGAGAAACAATGTGGGAGGAGGAATAAATAAATAAATCTATCTTTAAAAAAAAAAGAATTTCTATATCACCCAACAATCCTAATTCTAAGTATATACCAAAAAAAAATGAAAGCAGGAACTCAAAAAGATATTTACACTGATGTTTACAGCCGCATTATTCACAATTGCAAAAAGATGGAAGCAGGCCACTTGTCCATCAACCAATGAATGGATAAACAAATGTGGTATATATACACAATGGAAAATTATTCAGACATAAAAGGAATGGAAATTCTGATATATGTGACAATATGAATGAATCTTTAAGACATCATGCTGAGTGAAGTAAGCTAGCCACAAAAGGAAAAATATATTATCACATTGATATGAAATAATTAAGATAAGCAAATTCAGAGTTAGAATCTAGAATATAGATTACCAGAGGACAGGGTGAAGGTAGAGATCAGGGAGCTATGGCTTCAAATGTAGTTTCAATTTAGAAAATGGAAATGTTTTGGTTATGATTAACATTGAGACTAATGAAACAAAATACGAAATTATTCTGTACTTACACAAACCTCTTCATTAACAAGTTCTTTTTATTTTTATAAATATTTGTATGTCAAGCAATCAGATTACTTAACTTTAAACAGAGTTAAACTACTTTAGCAAAATTAATTTTCATCTTTATTGATTCTTTTCTATAAACATGTTTCCAAATTTCAAAACATATGTTCATAAATACTTCAGCTTCTTTTAACTGATACACTTTAATAGAAAGTTATTGTCTCCTAACTGAATAAACAGCAAGAGTATGTTTGTTGACTGGGCATAAATAAGAAGTGACATTGGCAGTTTTACAGCAATTTTACACAAAACAAAATGAAATACTGACAACTTTTCAGTGAACTGGGAGAAGTGCAATGAATCAATTTAAGTTATTTAGACACCCTCTCTAAAGTATGTTCCTCCACTCCCATAAAATGTTTTCTTCCCAAGGTTTCAAACTTAATTATCCAGATAACCATAGCTATGTTCATTTGACCTTAAGAACCCCTGTGGTTTATATATGTCCTGAAAATAATCCTCAAAATCTTCACTTAAGAAGGTATAATCATCTTCATTTTATAAGAGGATAGAAAAGCATGCAGCAGTTAAGTAACTTAACATGAGTTACTCAGGCTTGAAAGAGCTGAGGAACCCAAGCCTAAATGCTTTTCCAAGTATCATAGGCTAATTTTTTTGTATATACATATACATGAAGTATGATGTATATCTTACGTTAGAAGATCTAATTTTATTTAACCTTCATCTCTTTGAAAAAGTAAAGGCAATCAACAGATCTTTAGGAGCAAAACTTACCAAGTGCTTCAAAAATGTGTTCTCTTCAACAATCTTACAAACAGCATAAACATTATACATCATCACCTTAAACCTCCTGAAACCAACTGGAGAATTTGAACTTAAAATTCAAAATTTAATTAGCAAATTCTATTTCTTGAATCCTTAAAGTCTAACTATCCATTCACAACTGAAGAAGCATTACCCTGAATATTATTTCAGGGTAATGCCCTGAAATAATAGAATCCAATTAAAACTCTACCGTAGCTCTCAAAATTCTCTTTACAGATTACTGAAATAGAAAACCCAGGCAATCTGCTAATATGAGAAAAAGAATTAGAAAGCCCAATGAAGTCACACAAAGTGGCTATAGAAACTGCTTTGAGAAGGGATTGGGATTTCTACAAAGCAACAATCAGCCAAAGAAATGTCTCTGATCACTAAGCCATCACTCTGGTTTTAGTCAAAGTTTAACTAACTGCCTGTTTAGGAAATGAGTTAACCTCGTCCCCCTAAAGTAAAAATTAGCAAATCAAAAGAACCATGAATCAACTCTAAGGAGAAGCATGTAACAATCTTTTTTTTCTTTTTTAAACAGAGCACATTTCTACTATAATCACAAACAACTTCACTAATTACTGTATGTATTAAATGCTTAGTGAGTGTGTATGGATGTTGTGATAAATGCTACTAGGCATTTATATGATAATGCTATCAGGCATTATTTCATGTAAATGTCATTACAGAGGTCTAAAGGGGAAGGTGGTCAAAGGGAGTGTAAGTGTGGCGGTTGGAGGGCAAGGAAGGCAGAAGAGACTCATCTTGAAGGTTTTTCTGTAAATGGAATTGGAGATGAATAGGACACTTATACAGACAGAAGGAGATAAGCACTTTACAAAGGGAGTAACCGGCTCAGAAATTGGAAAGCTGAACATATTTAAGAAACAAATATTCCTTCTTTCCTAAAATGTAGGTCAAAATTTGGCATTCTTTGATTGTCCCATCACCCGTATAACTCAGTTAGAGATCTGAATTTTCAGCACATGTTTCTAACCTCTTTTATAAGCTATCACTATCTGCCAAGCACAGAAAATTTGGTAATTTGTAGACCTATTTTTCAAAATGTCATTATGGACCAGGAAAGATAGCTTTGTATGTAAAACACACTCAATAAATATTATCTCTACCCTACTCCCATCCCCTAGGATCTAACACACTACCTTGCACTGTGATAGTTCAATATATGTCAATAGTTGAAGTAGATGCAGACATAAGCTTCACTTCCTTCAGTTCTCTCCTTGCAAATAACTATCAAAACCCCCAGAGGACAAGTCAAAACCTTTAAATAATAGAGCTGACCCACATTAACTTACTTCAACAGATATCATCTTACTTTTCTCCTGGTGATGGTAGCAGTGCTACAGTCAACATACTCATTCCCAGAAATTGTTCTTATTTTTTATCAGATATGTCTACATGGCAAAAAAAAAAAAAAATTGAATTGTAATTGTCTAAAATCTCAGAAATACCTATCAGTTATCCTAGTTCCTTTGCCAGAGTATCCCAATGGTATAGAAAACCCTGATGGGTGTGTTATCAGGCCAGTCCCCTTAAGGTTGGAAAACTCTCAAAGTATCTAGGGAAGGGAACTAATATTTCCTAAGTGCCTACCAACTACCAAGGCACATTTTAATTATTTCAGTTTCAAGAGATCCTTTAATCCTTCCAACACCCTATCTATTAAGACAATATCTTCATTTTACAGATGAAGAAACTGGATCTCACAGAAATCAATAAACGTGCCCTAAATTATACAACTATATTAAATGATACAGAAAAGATGCTTTCAAATACCTAACTCCAAAATCTGTATTCTTTCCACTCAACCACAATGCTAATTACATAGATGTTCTCATTGCCTGATTTCTAATTAGGAGAATTATCTCAAGATATTTGTAAAATATTTCATTCTATAAGAAACTACATCTTTGTAATTGGGTCAGTGCTTCTGAAACTTAAGTTGCAAAGAACAGAGGCTCTACCTTATACGTTGATGGTTCGGGACATCAGGAGAGCTATGATCAAGTTGCACTAGAAAAAAATTATTGGTATGTTACAGAAGTCTGTAAAAGGCAGTATAAGATTTTAACATTGAGAAGTTATACAATCATTTTCAAGTTTCAAGTTCAGTTCAAGTTTGTTTTTAACTACCATGTGTTCTGTATTGGGGAATAAACCATAACTAAATCATAATCCCTTTCTCCTAGAAATGTCCAGTGAAGGAGAGAAACTCATGGTTTTAATAAAATATGATTAAGTACTGTGCCAGAGGGATACACAGGGAGCTTTTTAAGAGCTTAGGAGAGAGACATGTAACCATCCTGGAGGACAGGAAAGGACTCTAAGCAGCAATAATCCTAAGAATCTATCCCACAGCAATTTAGTCCTATTTTATACGTGTGAATCTATTCATATAATTCTAAGGGTATATAAGAACTAAAAGGGGGAAGCGGACTTGGCCCAGTGGTTAGGGCATCCATCTACCACATGGGAGGTCCGCGGTTCAAACCCCAGGCCTCCTTGACCTGTGTGCAGCTGGCCCACGCACAGTGCTGGTGTGTGCAAGGAGTGCCGTGCCACATAAGGGTGTCACCCGTGTAGGGGAGCCCCACGCGCAAGGAGTGTGCCCCGTAAGGAGTGTTTTCTATCATGAAAAGATGGGTTTTGTCAAATGCTTTTTTGCATCGAGATGATTGTGTGTATGTGTGGTCCCCTTCATTCTATTGGTGTAGCATATTAGACTGATTTTTGAATCATCCTTGCATTCCTTAAATAAATTCCACTTCCTTAAGGGATATAATCCTTTTATATACTGTTGAATTCATTTGCCAGTATATGAGACTGAGGATTTCTGCAAATATAGTCATAAAAATGTTGGTCTACAATTTTCTTGTGTTGTCTTTATCTGGCTTTGGTAGCAGGATAACACAGGTCTCATAGAATGGGTTAGAAAGTAATCCCTCCTCTTCTATTTTTCTTGAAGAGTTTGAGAAGGATTAGTGCTTGATATCCTTTAATATTTGGTAGAATTCAGCAGTGAAGACATCCAGTCCTTGTCTTTACTTTGTTGGGAGGTTTGTGATTACTGATACAATCTCTTGACTTGTTACAGGTCTGTTGAGTTTTTCTAATTCTTCATCAGATTAAGAATGTTTCTAATAATCTGTCCATTTCATCTAGGCTTTCTAATTTTTTGGCACATAATTGTTCACAGTACTCTTTCTTAATACTTTTTATTTCTGTAAGATCAGTAATAATGTTCTCACATTCATCCCAAATGTTACCTATTTATAAATTTAATGATCTTTAAAAAAACCTTTTGGTTTTGTTGATTCTTTACTATTTTTGTATTCCACAGTTCCTTCATCTCTGCTCTAATATTTACTATTCCAGCCTGATTCAGTTGAGCCACACCTTAACTGAAGTAACCTCATCATAGAGTCCTATTTACAGAGGGTTCAAATCCACAGGAATGGGGGCACAACAAGGAAACACAATGAGAGCCACGACAAGTGGGAGGGGTGGTGGCTTAAGCCATTGGGCGCCTCCCTCCCACTGGGAGGTCCCGGATTTGGTCCCCAGTGCCTCCTAAAAAAGAAGACTAGCACACAACAAACAGACACAGAGAATAGACAGTGCGTACAAACAACAAGGGAGGGGGGATAAATAAAATAAATAGAATCTTGAAAGAAAAAAAAAAGAACACGTTTTTCTGGAGCACATAACTCTAAGCCAACTCACTTCTTTTTAGAACATTCAGCTTTAGTTTGCTCTTCTTTATCTAACTTTAGGTATATAATTAGGTTATTGAGTTGTGATCTTATTTTCAATGTAGGCATTCAGAGCTATAAATCTCCCTCAGCATTACTTTTTCTGCATCCCATAAAGTTTAGTATGTTATATTATCTTTTAATTTGTCTCAAGATCATTCTCAATGTCTCTTATGTGTTTCCTCTTTGACCCATTGGTTGTTAATAGTGTGCTGTTTAATTTCCAAATATCTGTAAAATTTCCAGTGAACCTTCTGTTACTGGTTTCTAATTTTATTCCACTGTGGCCCTGATGTAGGCTATGGGGGGGGGGGGGGGGTAGTTCATCTCTTTGTAGATAACCTGAGCTGTATGTGTCCTGAGCTGTGAGCTGTGCGTGTGGGACAGGGAGAACTGCAGCCCTGCCCTTGGTAACCATGACAACAACTCCAGTCCCGGAAAAACAATTCAGCAATGCAAACTCTATAAACTTCAAATATTCAGGGAAAATGCAAACCAAATGTGCTAAAAACTCACCTATGATGTGGAAGATCTATGTTAATTCAACCTTATGGCCCTTCCTCTGTATAAAAAGAACTAAAAAAATCTTGTTCGGGGCTTGGGTTTTCAACAGAAAGCTCCCGAGTCTGGCCAGCTGTATTAAATTACTTTTACCTTTCCAAAATTATTATGAGTCCTGGCCTTTTCATATGCAAATAATTGACCCTCTCGATGTCTACAACAGTCCAAGATGATTCTTTCCATGGTTTCATATTTTTAAGTACAGTAAGATTTTATTTGTGACCTAACATATGGTAAATCCTAGAAAATGTTGCATGTGCACTTGAGAAAAATCTGTATTATGCTGTTATTAGGTGGAATGTTCTATATATTAATATTTCCATTAAGTCTAATTGGGTAATAGTGTTGTTCAAATTCTCTATTTCCTTACTGTTCTTCTGTTTAGATGTTCTATCAATTACAGAAAAGTAGTGTACTGAATTCTCCAACTATTATTGTAGAACTATTTATTTCTCGCTTCAATTCTGTCCATTTTAGTTTCGAGTAATTTGGAACTCCATTGTAAGATTTACATATGTTTATAACTGATATATCTTCTTTATGGGTTAAATTTTTCCCATTATATAACACCACTGTTTGTCTCCTGTAACCTTTTTTGACAATTTTATTTCGTCTGAAAATAATATAGCCGTTTTGGTTCTCTTTTGATTACTCTTTGCATAGAATATCTTTCTCCACGCTTTCATTTTTTCACTTTTCAACCTGTTTGTGTCTTTGTACCTAAAGTCTGTCTCTTCCTTCCTGGTACAGAGGGATTACTACCAAGCACCAACTAGCAATACAAATAGAAAAAGACCTTGACCAAAAGGGGGAAAGGGTAAAGACAAATGAGTTTATATGGCTAAGAGACTTCAAAGTGAGTCAGTAGGTCATTCCAAAGTTTACGCTTATGCACATCTCAGCAGGATCTCATTGACTGCCAAAGTAAATATTGCTTCAAATAGCAGGGCTCCTGAGGGCTCTAGAGACATACAGACACTGTAGGCAAGGCAGACGGAGCCCTGCCAGTGAGCCCTACTTTGGAATTATGCTCCCCAGTGTGACAGAGTTGAATTCAATTGTGGTTTCCCTACACATGGCTCTTCTGCCCCTTCTTTTTGAACCTATAGTTAGCACTAGAGCTGATAGGTGTATGTCCGAGAGACTTAAATCTTTGGGCTCTCCATGTGCCAGTTGGGCCCTGAATCTCAACAGCATTGCAACACCTCTCCAGTTCATTGGATTCACCCAGGACCACTAATGAGGAGATGATGATAGACAAGGGCCATCCCAGAAATAGAGAGAATCTGCAACTACAAGCAAGATAGTCCCATCCATTTGCCCCATAGGATCAAATCCCCTCCCAATTTGAGGCAGAGTGAGCATCACCATCCCAGAATCCTCAGAATTGGGGAATGAATGATGGACTAGAGTAGACTTACTGGTATTCTACTATAAACGGACTGTGATTCTAGCAATGGAATAACTGTTATCATTTATGTGGAGGCAGTGGCCACTGGAGGTTCTGAGGGCAGGGAGAGGGAAAAATAGGTGTAATATGGGAGCATTTTTAGGACTTGGGAATTGCCCTAAATGACACTGCAATGACAGATACAGGCCATTATATATCTTGTTTTAACTTACAAAATTGTGCATGAGTGTAAACTACTTACATTGTAAACTACAATGTAAACTATAATCCATGCTTAGTGGAAATGCTCCAAAATGTGTTCATCAATTGTAATAAATGTACCACACTAATGACGGATTTTGTTAATGTGGGAAAATGTACAAGGGTTAGGGAGTGAGCATATGGGAATCTCCCATATTTTTAATGTAACGTTTATGTAATCTAAGTATCTTTTTAAGAGTTAAAATGTATACTATAAAATAAAGTCAGTCTCTTGTAGATAGGATATAGATGGATTAAGCTTTTTCATCTTATTAGCCAATCTCTGCCTTTTAATAGGGGATTTTAATTCATTGACATTTAAGATAACTGAGAAAGAAGGATTTACTTTTGCTATTTAGCTATTAGTTTTCTGTATGTCTTGTATGTTGTTTGTTCCTCAATTAATCCGTTACTGGTCTGATTGTGAGGGTATTTCATGGATTTAAATCATTGGTTAGTTGATTGCATGTATGGCTGATTACATCTATAATCAACAAAGGAAAATATCTTCAGCAATAAGAAAAGTACCATCCAATAAGTTAAAGGCCTTAAATGGAGAACTAATGACTTCAGAAGTCAAAAAGAATTTCTCTATTTCAGTCAACCAGCTTTTCCTGGAGACTACATCGAAAACTTCATCAGATTTCCCAACCTGTGGCCTACCCTCCAGAATTTAGAATTGCAATTCCCATGGTTGCGTGAACCAGTTGCTATAAATCTCATAATACACACACACACATGCATCCTCTCAATTATGTTTCTATGAAGACCCCTGACTAATACACATGTTTGTACCATGAGTATTATATAAGAAAGAATATTATGGATGAAATTTATGAGATGGTATGGAGGTTTCTGAAAGTGTTATCTAATCTGATTAGGTTGAAAGCCACTAATGCCTCTATTTCTAGTTATCAAGATGGCACTGATAGTCTATGGCCTGAATTGGAAATAGAAATATGCAAAATATCACCATTACCTATGCTATTCAAATGCTTAAAAGAGACAATATTCTGGATGACACTGTATTACACCTTAACATAATTTTGCTGAGTTCAAATGTATAATGACATTGGCAGGTTGTTCCTAAATATACTGGATACATTTGTTAAAGAAAGGGCTACTCTCAAGCTTTCAATTACCAGCTCAAGGTAAACTGAATTTCCAACCTTGCAGGGTGTCTGATGTTAAAGTTAGGGCATTGACTAGGGAAAAAAAGGATCCTGAAATTTGGAATGAGACATATGGGCTGATAATGACGACAGTGGGGACACTGAAGACCTAGATTCTGCTAAGTCTTTTTTGCCAGATAAGCCTATAATGATCTTCCCAGAGAAAACAGACATCTCAATTCCAATCTATCCTGAAGAAAAGCCATCCTGTCTAGACCTAATGAGATTAATCCTGCTGTACCTGATAAACTTATAACTGCCTCCCTAAAGGAAAATGCCCTCTCACCTCTATATGGATAAATTGACTCTGTTTCACCAGATGAAACAGTAATGGAATGCCTGAGATAACTGACTTGTAAGACACTGCTAATCCCACTCATGAGTCTTTTTTCCCAGATCTGTAATTAGATTGAATTCCCAATAGGCCCAGAAAGATGAGGTGTAAAGTGTGACCCATGAGGAGGTATGCTACCATCAAAAAGAATGTATGATTTTTTCCAAAATATATAAAGATATACCAGGAGAGTACATATGGGAATATATATTAAGGGTGTGGGATAATGGTAGAAAGAACACAAAATTGGATCAGGCTAAATTTACTGATATGGTCCCACTAAGCAGAAATTCTAGATTCAGTGTTGTAGCTCAAGGGGTTACAAAGGGCTCTAACAGTTTGTTTGGGTGGTTGACTGAAGCATGGACCAAAAGATGATCTATATTACCTGAAGTCAAAATGCCAGAATTTCCCTGGTATAATATAGAGGGGATCCAAAGGTTTAGAGAGATTGGAATGCTAGAGTGGATTTATCATGTAATACCTGATCACCCACTCAAGGAATGTCCAGATGACACACCTCTCACAAGGACGATGAGAAATACATTTGTGAGAACAGCATCATCATCTCTAAAGAGCTCTGTGGTTACTCTTTTTTGTAGGTCAGATATTACAGTGGGAACTGTTGCTACTGAACTTGGAATTGATCCTGGGTTGGTAAGAAACAAGCAACAGTATTTAATCACCAAAGACAATGTGGGCATGGCTATACTGTAAGGAACAGAAGAGTCAAAGAGTGACAAGAAGAGCATGACTTGCAGAGACCTATGGTATTGTCTAACTGATCACGGGATACCTAAAAGTGAAAGAGATGGTCAGTCTACTACTTTCTTACTTGATCTGTATAAGCAGAAGAATTCTCATTCAAGTAAACAAAAGTCTAATTTGAATTACAAAATCAGGGAGCCATAGCCCCTCAACTAATTCCCAGACTTGAGATAGTTTTCAGATCCAGAACCCCTTGAATGAAGGGAAAGCTGGGTCCCTTTGGGGAAGGGCCTTGCTACACGGTCAAAAATGTATACTGTTAATCTTCCTCTGAGCCTTCCCCAAAGGGGCCTATAGCCTTTTACCAGGATGACTAAATTGAGAGAAAGGAAATGATCAGACATTTCAGGGATTAATACAGTGACCCTCAACTGACAGTGATTCCAGTACACCCAAAACATCACCATGGTCCCCCAGTCAGAGTAGAGGCTTATAGAGATCAGGGGATAAATGGAATTTTAGTTCAGGTCTGCCTCACAATGGATTTAGGGGGCCCCTGAACCCTCTCTGTGGTTATATCCCCAATTCCAGAATCCATAATTGGAACAGACATGCTAAGTAACTGGAAGAATCCCCACACTGATCCCCCAACTTGTGGAGCAAGAGCTATTACAGTAGGAAAGACCAAATGGAGGCCACTAGAACTGCCTCTACCTACCAAACTAGTGAAACAAAGCAATACCACATTCCTGTGGGGACCGCAGAAATTAGGGATACCATCAAGGACTGAAGGATACAGGGGTACTAGTTTCCACCATATTCAATACTTCTGTTTTTGGTCGTGCTGAAAACAGATGGATCTTAGAGGATGATGGTGGGTTATTGAAAAATTACCCCTGCAGTGACTCTAATTCTAGCCACTATTCCAGATATGCCATGACTGCTTGAGCAAATCAACACATCCCCTGGTACCTCATATGCAGCTACTGATCTGAAAAATGCTTTTTCTCTATGCCTGTTAGTAAAGATCATCAGAAGCAGTTTGCCTTCAGCTGGCAAAGCCACCAATATGCCTTTATGGTCCTGCCTCAGGAGTATATCAACCATCCAGCCCTATGCCATAATCATAATCTAAAGAACTTTGGTCACTTTTCCCTTCTACAGGATATCACACTGGTCCATTACATTGATGATGATATGCTGACTGGACCTGGTGAGCAAGAAGTAGCAACTGCTCTAGACTTACTTGGTAAGGCAGTTAAGTATCAGAGGTTGGGAGATAAATCCAATGAAAATGCAGAGGCCTTCCACATCAGTGAAATTTCTATTTATCCAGTGATGTAGAGGATGTCAATCTATCCCTTCTAAAGGATAAGCTGTTGCATCTGGCCCCTACTATAACAAAAATGGCACAATGCCTAGTTTACCTCTTTGTATTTTTGTAGGCAACATATTCCTCATTTGACTTGCTGCTCCAGCCCATTTACTGAGTGACCTAAAAAACTGTTAGTTTTGGTTGGGGTCTGGAACAAAAAGAGACTTTGCAACAGGTTCAAGCTGTCATGCAAAGTGCTCTGCCATTTGCACCATATGATCTGGCAGATCTCGACCTTTTGGCAGGCCCCTAAAAGACAATCACATTGCAGAGCCCTAGGGTTTTGGAGCAAAGTCCTACTATCCTTTGCAGATAACCACTCCTCTATTGATAAACACTTTTTAGCCTGCTATTGGAACTTAGGAGTGCCCAAACACTTAATGATGGGACACCAAGTTACCATGAGACCTGAGCTACCCATTATTAAGTGGGTGTTTTCAGACCAATCAAGCCATAAAGTTGGGCATGCACAGCAGCACTCCATCATCAAATGCAAGTGGTATATACGAGTTCAGGTTCAAGCAGACTGTGAAGGTACAAGTAAGTTACATGAGGAAGTGGCCCAAATGTCATGGGCCCCAGTCCCAAAACATTACCTGCTCTTTCCCAGCCCATAGCTATGGTTTCTTGGGGAATTTCCTACAATCAATTAGTTAACTGAGGAATAGAAAACTCAGCCTGGTTTACAGATGGTTCTGCATGATATATTAATACCACACAAAAGTGGACACCTACAGCACTACAGTCTCTTTCTGTGATGCTCATGAAGGACTGTGGTGAAGGAAAACTCTCACATGGGCAGAACTTTGAGCATGGCATCTAGGTGTTCATTTTGATTGGAAAGAAAAATGACCAGAGGTGGGTTTGCATACTGTTTCACAGACTGTGGCTAATGGTTTGGCTGTATACTCAGAGACTTAGAAGAAAAATAATTAGAAAATTGGTGCAAAGAGGTCTGGGAAAGTAGCATATAAATAGACCTTTCTGAGTGGGCAAAAACACGAAGATATCTGCGTTCCCTGTGAATGCTCACCAGAAAGTGACATCAACAGAGGAGGATTTTAATAATCAAGTGCATAGGATGACCCATTTTGTAGGTATCAGTTGGCCTCTTTCCCTAAACACTCCTGTAATTGCCCAATGGGCTCATAAAAAAAGTGGCCATGGTGGTTAGGATAGAGGGTCTTTTATAGATTCAACAACATACACTTCTACTCACCAATGTTGAACTGGCTACAGGCACTGTTGAGTACTCAGTCTGCCAGCAACAGAGACCAATACTGAGACCCCAATATGATATGTACCATTCCCGGAGGTACTCAGCCTGCTACCTGGTGGCAGGGTGATTACACTGGACCACTATTACCAGGGAAGGAGCAGCATTTTGTTCTTAATGGAATAGACACATACTCTGTGTACAAATTTGCCTTTCCTGCATATAATGCTTCTGTCAAAACTATCATCATGGACTTACAGAATGCCATATCCACTGTCATGGTATTCTACATAGCATTGCTTCTGATCCAGGAAATAACTTCATAGCAAATGAAGTGTGGGAATGAGCACATGCTCATGGAATTCACTGGTCTTACCATGTTCCCTCTCATGCAAGGATAATGGAAGGTAAAAAAGAAATCCCTCTATGAGCTTATGGAAAATGTCTAAAATATTACCATGCTCAAAGCAAACCTTCCATAAAAGAGTTTACACAACATTGCAAACATATAAGAGAAAACTAATACTGACATCCCAAATTAAAATAGGAAATGAGTTGGCCTGGCAACCTATCCAAAATACTGAACCCATTTTTACTTACCTCATGCCTTGCAGGAAAATTCAATAGACATTGTAGCACTTTGATATGGTTATGAATTCAAAAAATAGATATTGGATTATGTTCATAATATGGCCTATTATGGGTATAACTGAGTTATGATTAGGGATTTGATTGGGCAAAGTCATTAGGGTGTTGAGTCCCCACCCACCAAGGGGTGGGGGCTTACAGATAAAAGGCACGGCAAAGGACAGAGCTGGAGCTTTTTGATGCTGAGGGTTTTTGATGTTGGTGTTTTGGTGTTGGAGTTTGATGCTGAAGCCTTAAGATGGAGTCCCAGGAAGTAAGCACACCGGGGAAAGAGAAGAAAGCCCAGGGAAGAAAGGAACCCTCAACCCAGAGAGAAGCAAGACCCTGGAAGGGAGGAAGCCAGGAAGCCTGAACCCTCACAAATGTCAGCAGTCATCTTGCTTCAACATGTGAAAATAAGACTTTGGTGAGGGAAGTAACTTATGCTTTATGGCCTGGTAACTGTAAGATCCTACCCCAAATAAATACCCTTTTATAAAAACCAAACAATTTCTGGTATTTTGCATCAGCACCCCCGCTTTGGTTGAATAATACAGATATCATCAGGCCAAATGGCCTGGCTGAGGAACCACTGTGGCCACCCCAGGAAGGTGCTTACGTATATCTTCATTTCCTCATAGGTCACACAGAAAAGTGAAAGATACTCCTTCCTCCAATTAATCTCAAAAAAATCAGTTTATATGAGGTACATATAGTTCTGTATTAAACCAAAACACTACTGCCTTATACTGGTAATTCACGGGCTTTATTATGCTAATTAATGCCTTAAGGGATCTGGAAATGAGGATGAATGTTCATATAACTACATTATGGGTAGAAGGCTGCAACATTTCATTCATTCTCAATTAATTATTGAGCCCTTATTCTTTGTTATAGTCAATGGGGATAGAAAAATCCCTAAGACATAGAGCTCCTCCTATCACCTCCTCAAGCAGCTCGCAGTCATACAGGTTACTTAGTAAAAGTTCCAAAGTCCCATAACAAAAGGAGCTTTAAATGAGAAGTTTGTGAGATGAATAGGAGAAAAACAGAATTTTCTAAAGAGCTTATCAGCTAAGATAAGTAGGCACTCAAATACTTATTAATTACTAAGCAACTGATAAGGGATGGTATACTATACTCAAGAACCTATAAAGGCTATTATCTTAACTCTGTTTCCTGGTATTCTATGTAGACTGTTCAAGTGGACATGAAAATTTCTTCAAATGTTAAGAAAGCCCTGGCTAGTTAAAGAATAGAGAAAAAGTGATTAATTTTTTAAACAAATCAATTTTATTGATACATACCAATAAAGCACACAATTTATCGGAAGTGTACAATCAACGGTATTTGGTATAATCATATAGTTATGCATTCATCACTCCAATAATTATTAAAGCATTTTAATTATTTCAATAACAATAAACAAAAAAACAGACAAACAAGAAAATTCCTCACCTCTCACTCTCTCTGTTTCTCCTGCTGTACATAGCTGTTATTTCAGGCTATTCTTGCATAATTATTTATTTGTTTATTAAGAAGTTTTATTGAGATTCATTCACATAAATGTATTGAGATATACATTCACATAAAATTTTACTCAGGTGACTTACCTGGGGTATATGACTACCCTAAAATCATTAAACCTCACTACCTTGCCCACTCTTCAGCTTACCTGAGTTCTATAGGTTTGAAGACCTGAGCACACAGATTTTCAAAGAAGCACACAACATTAAGTACACTGGAATCGAGTCTCCAAAAGAGTTGAGAGAAGTGAGGAAAATGACTCCCACTTCATATTCTATTCTGATACTCTGCCTTTCTACCTAAATTCAGTTATGACTTAAGAAGCACTTTGATATGCTTCAGTGGCATTTCTGTAAATGGTTCAGAATATTTTAACTTCACCTTGGTTGTACTTCTGACTTTTCAGAGAAGCAGCAACCTACACTTAAAAACTGAACCATAATAAATTTCTCTCTACCCCTTGTAAATTTGTGCATTTCAAGTCAAATCATGGAAAACTATGTTCCCAGAATATTTCTCTCAGCTTTGTAATTTGATACCATACCTGTTAATAATTAAAATGCTGAAATTTTCATGCCTGATGGTAGGATAGTATATATATGTATGTGGGTATGTATATGCATAAAAATGTATGTATGCATATATAGTCAAAGAAATCTATATCTCTGTGTGTACACATATACATTTATTTAGAGTCAAAGTTAATGATTTCCTAATTTTTAGTCATATATGTAGTCACATAGTACTGATTCACTATATCTACAGATATATTCTTCACTCCCAGCCTTAGCCATCTCTTTTACGGTTATGCGATAACTGGTCACAATGGAGATTAGATGACAGAATGTGGGTGAATCAAACCTCTGTTACTTCTGCTACAAAGACAGCATATGCCCCAGGTAGACTGGAATTTCCACCACCATCTTTATAAATGAAGAGCAGCATATAATAAAAGGTATGATAATTAATGCTGGTAGAGTAGGTGTTAAATATAATTCAGGAACTGTCATATTGTTGAGTGCCACCATCCCCCTTTCCCTTTTTCTCAACCACTCCTACTTAAATCTCAAGGTAAAATGCTGTGAATACATAGTATCTCAATTTTATAAGCCAAAATTTAACTTTCAGAATAAGTTTTCCTCAGAGTCTCTCCAAATCTTTGTCTGAGTTTAATAAACTTAGAAAACACTGAGCTCACAGTGTTTTGTGGAAAAAATGTTCCCAAAAATAAGGGGTTTGACTATTCATCAGGTACTTTAAGAATTATATAATAATATTGATCAAGGTGATGTAGTGAGACATTTCAAGGCTCTATCACCACACAGAAGCATTGAACAACCAGCAAACACTGGCAGAAATCTATTTCTCAAAGCTCCAGAAAACAGTTAAAGGATAGCAGTAATAGAGCAAGCAACGAATCAAGAAAAACGGGTATTTAAAAGCAGTATGATCTCTGGTTACCTGGTTGAATCCCTCCACATCCCTCATCAGCATAGCACAGAGCTGTCTCATGCTTCTAGTATATGAGTCCCCGGCCCCTGTTTCAGAAGGAGTAGACATTTAGGTAAAGGCCTGAAGGATTCACTGTCCCAGAATTTGCCCTGTGTGTAGAAGGCACCTCACACAGAACTCTCCTACAGAACACTGTAGGAGGGCAGTCAAGTGGCTGTCTGGGACAAGGGATTGTTGGCTGTAGGAAATACAGTGCAGTGCCTAGGACTGTGAGGAAACCGTTTGCTGAAGAAGAAGGGACATTCCCATCCACAGCAGTTTGATATGGTTATGAATTCCAAACATAGATATTGGATTATGTTTGTAATCTGGTCTATACCTGAGCATGACTGAGTTATGATTAGGGCTTTGATTGGGCCACGTCATTAGGGCATTGAGTGCCCACCCACCAAGGGGTGGGGACTCACAGATAAAAGACATGGCAAAGGACAGAGTTGGAGGGTTGTTGATGTTGGAGTTTTGATATTGGAGTTTGATGTTGAAGCCTTAAGTTGGAGCCCCAGGAAATAAGCTCACAGAGGAAACAGAAGCAGGCTGCAGGAAGAGAGGAACCCCTGAGGCCAGGAAGAAGCAAGCCCTGGGAAGAGAGGAACCCAGAAGACCTGAATCCTTGCAGATGTCCGCAGCCACCTTGCTCCAATATATGAAAATAGACTTTGGTGAGGGAAGTAACTTATGCTTATGGCCTGGTATCTGTAAGCTCCTACCCCAAATAAACACCCTTTATAAAAACCAACCAATTTCTGGTATTTTGCATCAGCACCCTTTGGTTGACTATGTAAAAGGTGGCCACACATGGATGGCTCAGACAAGATGTATGTGCAGAAGGGATGAATTGTATGGATAAGCACTGAAAAAGCACACCTGCACAAGTCAATCCCAATGACTGGGAAAGTGTTTTCATTATCCTTCTTTTTTTTTTTGGTTAGGTCCTAGCAATCAAGGAAAGCTCTGTGATAACACTAGCTGGATTCAAGCTTAAGGGATAGACACCTCAGTGTCTAAATTTCAAAGATACCACATTAAAATATCAAAATGTCCAGGTTTCAACAAAGGTTACAAAGCATACACAGAAGAAGGAAGTAACAGCCCAGGCAAAGAGAAGATTAAAGTATTAGAAACCACTAATCAGAGTACCAGATGTGGGATATATCAGAAAAAGACTTTTTTTAAATGGTCCTAAATATGTTCAAAGAGCTAAAGGAAAAATATGAACAAAGAACTAAAGAAAATCAGGAAAATGATAGCTGAACATAAACAGAATATCAATAAAGAGGTGGATTTGAAAAGGAACAAACAGAGCTGAAGACCAAAACAATAGAAATTAAACATTTCGTAGAGGAGTTCAAGAGCAGATTGGAGCTGGCAGAAGAAAAAAAAAAAAAGAGAGAACTTGAAGATAAGACATTTGAAATCAGGTAGTGTGAGGAAGAGAAAACGGAAAGAATGAACAAAAGTGAACAGAGGCTGAAGAACCGCCCAGCAGCATCTCCTAACTTACCTTTGCAACCCAGATGCCCCTCACACATCACCATAGAGCCCTATTCATGCTTCTATCACAGTGTTTCTCTCACTGCATTATAATGTTTACGTGTCCATCTTCCTGACTGGAATGCAGGTTGCTTTGGAGAATATGCCCTAATATGTAACCCAAATGATAAGCATAGAGCAAGTAATCTTTACAAGAAGATGCCCTTTTAGGAAAAGAAATTTGGACCATGAATTTGTCAGACAATTGAAAAAAGGACTTAAGCTGGGAAAACTACCATATATTTTAACTAGTCTAGACCAATCTAAAATGTCTAAATGTATATTCATTCACCAATCTTTTGTTATCGGTCCAAGGCCACATCTCTGATTTTGCGTCTAAAGATTAACATGCAAGATTATCTTTCTTGCATAATGCAAAAGCTATGATACCCATTTGGGCTTTCTTAAAAGTAGAATGAAAACTAAAGAGAATGCACTAGCACAACAATTTGAGGAGTAAATCTTTCTAGATTTTTTTTTCAAAGAGTTTTTGTCATACACATCACCCTCATCTAACTCAACTGCAAGATTTTTAAGTGACATTTTTATTAAGCCTCCAAAGACTTGTTTTTATGGAAGAAAATCCTTTCTTCTCACCCTCATATTTCATTAATTTACATAATATTTAATAAATACATATTAAGATAAGTAAAATGGTTTGAGAATGTACATAACCAACTCAGTTTACATACAACTGAATTCAGTGGGCATACTCTTAAAAAATAATCTGAGCCAGAATCATTCAGATGGGCATCAGTCATTATGCTTATCCAACAAATGGAAAGCATCAATTAATTCAGCTAGTTAGTAAAATAGAAACTTTAGTAAAATAGAATACTTTAAGAGAATAGAGGGAAAGAAAAAGAAAGAATGGGGAAGGATGAATTTTCATCAACCTTCCATAAGCAACATATAGTAGGGTGGTACTACAGCAAAAACAAAGTCATCTAGCTGTTAAAACTCTTTAATGAGGTAATTCTCCACAACCTTGTATTAGGTAATACTTTCTTAGATACAATAACAAAAGCAAGGCAACTTGTGTTAATGAGGGTCCTCCAGAGAAACCGTCTTTTGCATGTAGATATCCCATTGCCCCAATACCATTTGTTGTGTGTGTGTGTGTGTGTGATGACATCATTGCTAATGGAATGTGTGTTTGTGTATTCTCGTGATTTTAAAATGCTTGTTGCAATTTCTAATATCAAGAAATTCAGCCCACATTAACAAAATGTCTTTAGAATCATCAATATATTTTAGGAATGCAAAGAGTTCCTAATAATAAAACTGAGAATGCTTGTTCCATCATCACCTTCAGTCCCATGGCTTTAGATATGATCCTATTTAATGCAGGTCTCTCCTCTAAACCCCCAAATCAAATATCGAATTATGTACTAAGCATCTCTACTTTGATATTTTTATCTCTATCGAGATATATTTCACATACTATACAACACTCATTTAAAGTATACAATTCAATGGGTTTGTGCATTTTTAAAGAGTTGTGCAACCATTATCACAAACAATTTTTAAATACTTCCTGCACTCCCAAAAGAAACTCTGTACCTATTAGGAATAACTCTCATTTTCCCCAACCCTATCCCCTCTCCAGCCCTCAGCAATCACTAATCTACTTTTTATCTCTATGGATTTGCCTATTGGAGATATTTCATATAAGCGGAATCATACAATGTGTAATATTACTAAGGTTTTTTGGAAGCTAAAGTGTTGTAGAATTTCATACTTTTTCTTTTTTTAATAGGTTCTTATATCTATTAATTTTCCTTTAATCACTGCTTTCACTACATCTTATAGGTTTTGGCCTGTGTTTTCATTTACTTCTATCTAAAAATATGTTCTAAATTCTTTCTTTGTTTCTTCTTATATCAGCTGGATTTCAGGAGTGTATTTTTTGATTTCCAAATGTGAGTTTCTAAATTTTCCTTTTATTACTGTTTTTTTATTTCATTTCATTCTATTTGGAGAAAGTGCTTTGTGTGTTTCAGTTCTTTTAAATGTATTCAGATTTATTTTGTGTCCTAATATGTGGTCTGTCCTGAGGAATGTTTCATTTGCACTAGAGAAAAAAAGATGTGTATTGTGCTAAGTGTTCTATAAATTGTCTAATGAGGCGAATAATTGTGTCTAACAATGTCTACTAAGTTTACAGTGTTGATCAAATCTTCTGTTTCATTGTTGACCTTCTATTTAGGTGTTCTACTCATTGTTGAAAGTGGCATATTAAAAAACAAATTTTTTAATGACAACCCTAGTTTGCATTTAATTTCAAACTCCTTAGTACAAGGCCTTCCTTCAACTATTACATTCTATCTCTATTTCTCTTTCTTACACACACACACACATACACACACAGTGATAGTGTGAAGTTATTTTATGAATCCCCAAAAGAAAAAGATTATGTTCTTGAACTAATCCATATCTGTGGAGTGGACCTTTTGATTGGACTATATCAGTGAGGCATGACTCAGGTTGGGTCTCTACCCTCTTACTGGAGCTTTATACAAACGGACACACAGAGAACACATAGAGAAAGAAAGCTGCCATTTTTTACTCTCCCGTGAGAGAGAGAACTCGAGAATCAATAGCAGCCAAAGCTTAAGCACAAAGCCACCAAGAGGCTGGGCCGATGTAGTAGCTCAAGGCTGAATAGACGAGCCATATGCCTGACAGCACATAGCTGAACTGAGGAACAAAGCAGAACAGCAAGACTGAGAGAGGAGGCCTGGAAAGAGACAAGCCCTAAGCCTGGTTGCCCAAAACTGAGCTCCAGGAGATGGAGGGGTAGGCAGGGACCTCGCCATCTTCGCCACATGGCAGGACACCAGGATCACCAGTAGCTAACTTTAGTAAGAAAGCATCACTGATGGTGCTTTGATTTGGGTATATTCATTTCTCCCTTGTAATGGATTGAATAGTGTCTCCCCAAAACTCAAGTCCATTTGGATCCTCAGCATGTGACCTTAGTTAGAAATCAAGTCTTTGCAGATGTAATTAGATAAGATCTCCAATGAAATCATCCAGAATTTAGATTAGGCCCTAAATTCAATGACTGGTATCCTTATAAGAGGAGAGAACACAGAGATTAAAAAGCAATGTGAAGACAGAGGCACAGATTGGAGTTACACTGCCACAAGCTGTGGAACACAGGAGCTATTAGGAGCTGGAAGAGAAAAGAAAGTTTCTCTGCTAGAGTTTGTAGAGGGAGCCTAGGACTGCTCACACCTTGATTTCAAATTTCTGGCCTCCAGAACTGTGAGAAAGTAGGTTTATACTGCTTTAAGCCATATGGTTTTTGGTAATTTATTATAGTATAACTAGGAAACTAATACAACTCTCAAAAAGTATCCTAGCTTGACAATAAATTTCATGGTCATCCTATGCATTGAGTGATACAAAACAAGACTGGGCAGTGGTCTATACTCATATTTAAAAACAGACTATATAATTTCTTAACTATGTGTGATTGTTACTAGTCACCCTTTTATTCTCAAAAAAAAAGTTAAAATTTGGATGATAAATTACATATCATTACCTTTCGCATATCACAACACTTATCAATCTATACTTTAAATGTTTCCTTCCCTATCTATCTCCTTCATAAGACTAAATTTCTTGAGGAACAATGGCTTATCTTATTCAACTTAATATCTAGACAGCATCACCCAAAGCTCAAAACATATTAAGCATATTCAATAATGTTTATTGATTCTCACCAATCAATTCAGAAGACAATGTTCTCTAAATAGCTGCAGCATAAGTTATTTATAAATACCTGAATAACAGGTGATTTATCAGCCTTTACTAATGTCTATATAATTATATAATGTTATAATCATATACATCTCAAAATGAAGAATATCATCAATGGAAGTAATTTGACATATTCGCTCAATTTACCCAAATAACATAAAAAACTTTCATAATAAGTCATATATTTTTGCCATCAGCCTTCTGAAAGATGTTTTTATTATATTCATTTTTGATATGGAATAACAACAACTTCCATGTACCACTTTTTAAATTAAGAGGATATTATCAGGGATGCTTAGAATACTAAGGTAATTCTTTAACCTCAATGTCTACATTGCTTTTTACTGAATTCTTTTTTCTGTTTCCAGAAATAGACAAACACCCAAATGTTGTTATTGCATTTTCACTTAAAAAGAAAAATATAGAAAAGCACTTAGCCATTCTCTTCCTACCAGTGTCATTAAGAATTATTTTTGCCTGGGGAAGAGTTATACATTTTGTAATTAAGCAAATTTACATCAACAAGTAAACTTATTTCAAATTTTAGTTTAGTAAAAACAGACATCTCCCAAAGAGTGTTATTCCTAGAGGAAACATAAAAACAAAAATATATCTCAGGAACTCAGATTATTTGTTCCCATGCAGTTTATCACAAATTCCAAGTCACAGAGAAAAGTGGAAAAGTGTTTTCTGATTAAAAAAGCCAGACTCAGCAATAGCCTGATTAGAGAATGAGATAACCAACTACCAAAATAATTACAAAATTGTAGCTTAGCTCTGAAAATAAAACCAAGCACATTTCTAAACTCAATATTAAAGGGGTAAAATTATGCCAAAAAGAGTCATTTCTCTCTATTCACTAAAAAGAACAAGAGGAACCACATTTTAGGAAACAGGTCAGGAAAAAGGGGATAAAGAGACTAAATGGTAAGAAATAAACTGCTATCTTTAATTAAATTTCCAATAATTTCATTATAGCAATACAGATGTGCTCTCATACTTAAGTTAACCAAAGTTATGACAAGTAACTGCAATTTCTAAATATGTAGCTTTACAACTATTTGATAGAGCCTTAATTTTTAAATTTCCTCTTAACTATTTACAGGTTTTGGCAATCATTCAAAGCAGAAATAAAGTTAAGGCAAAATGAATATTATCTCCCTCTTCAACCATCACAGCCCTGTTCTGTTTATTTACCATCTATCATTACCTTACACGGCAATAGATTGAGATTTCTGAAATGAAAGCGAGCATATAGCTCAGCAAGACAGAACAGTGGCCAGAATAAATTACAATCTGTAATGGAGTCACTGAGCTCTCATTCATAACTACTAACTTGAAAGATTTTACCTATAAACAAACCATGCAAGCATTATATACAAATACTATCACCGTCATGCCAACTTGAACCTTCAGATAGGGGAGCGGGGACGACATGGGTGATAGACTACAAATTACTACAAAGGCTAACACTGACTGTATGCCTACTATGTGTCAGGCAGTGTGACAGTCCTAGAGATACAACTATAACACAAAACCCTGTCCTACCAGTTTAACAACCTTTCTGAAGATCATATGTCAACAGGATCTGAGCCCAAAATTTGTCTGCCTCTAAACTATATGCTCCTTCACTACAAGATAGCTGCCCCAAGTAGAGGAACTCCAAAGCAAGTCTTCTAAGAATGAGAGAGATGGAAGAATTGGTTTCTCCACTAACATATATATAAAATATTAATTTTCTCTCTGAAACAGCTTCAGAGAATGCAACTGAATAAGAAAACCTGACTAAAACATTAAATATAGGACATGGGGAAAAAGGCACCTTTAAAATGTTTAATATCAATAAACCAGATACCAAAGGGTAAATATTGTATGGTTCCACTTGTATGAAATACCTAGAATAAGCAAATTCATAGTAACAGAAGTTGATTCAAGTTTACTAGGGGTGCAAACGGGTATGTATGGGGAATTGGGAAGTTATTGCTTAGTGGGTAGAAAGTTTCTGTCTAGGTAATGAAAAAGTTTTGATAACGGATGGTGGAGATAGCAGCGCTGATCACTGTAAAAGTAATTAATGCCACTGGTACTAAAAATGGTTAAAATGGCATATCTTATCTTAAATATAAGTTATCTCAATTGAAAACATTTTCTTATCAATATTCTGTTTATTTCTATTATTCTCCAGTAAGAGGGATCAACTCTACTTAGTCAACGGTTCCCTTTCTAGATTAAGGGTAAAATTTCACTGGATACTAAGAACCAAAACCAAGTAACTCCAAACTAAAACTCTTCAAATCAATACCTCAGCAGTGGGGTAATGTCCTGAATGTGCTCCAGTTCCTTAAAGATGTCTTTCACAAAACTCATTATTCAGAGAAGGAAACAGCAAAATAAACATTTGACAAGCATAGTCTCCAATGGAAAAAACTTCCAATGGAAATTCTGATCTCAAAATTATTTGGGTGAATAATTAGCTAAGAAAGCTGTCAATGCCCCAAAAACACTTAGGAGGACAAATTTACATAAACATTCTAATCACAACCAGTAAAAATATATATTTTTTCCTTTAACTCCAATTGTCCTTTTCAATATAACAAATTTTTAAAAAGGAGACAAAATTTTAAATATTTCATTGTTGAGATTGCCTTTTTCCATTTAAGTAACCCTAAAATTGTATGAAACCATCTAAGTATCATTACTATAAAACTCAGGATTCTATAAAATACAAATAGAATTTATTAGTCATATTGTTGTAAGGAATTTAAGTATATCTAGGGAAAAAATCATAATGCAACACAAGATTATAAACTAAGGCAATTTAATTAGAAAAAATGATAACGCAACACAAGATTATAAACTAAGGCAATTTAATTAGGGCTTTACCATAGTTTATAATATTCCAGAATTGTTTAAAACTATAAAATTAGCATTATTGGTTGATCTAATTAGACCTGAAACAATACTTAAAAATTCTCAATTCAGAAAACTCTGCCACTGGTCAAAAATACCTTTCTCATCATTTCATACACTATAGTATGACCTACCAAAGATTTTCAAAGGTGGAACACTATCCAATGCATGAGTGGAACTGACCCAACAACTCCAGCTAAAAATATTATATATTATCATATAATCTAAGCATACATCAAATGAATCTCTTTTCAGCTAATACTTTTGTTAAGAACAACAGGATGCTACATATTGGTTGGTGTTTTGGAACAGGAAACATATTCAAAAGGACAATGTGGAAGCCTAGACCTCAAAATCCTGTTTTTAAGTGTGTGCCTGCAAGTTTTTTCCTAGAAATTACATGCTGACATCTTTACTCTCTCAGCTTCAGAAGGGGGAAGCCTATTGAGACTCAATAACCTAATGGATCAAAAAGACAGACCTAATCATACATAGTTTTCTTTACCAAATATGTATTATTTTTAGTAAATTATAGTATTAATATTAGTAGTAATATTTAGTAAAATATTAAAATAGTTTTCCTTTCAAATCCAGAAAATATACCCTGTTTTTAAAAGCATATTTTAAGTACCATGTTAGGGTATTATGTACACAATAGCTAACTCAAGGAAAAAAAATCTGACATCTATGCAAATGTAATCATAATTTCATAAATACATTGGAATGTCTTCTCCTTCTCTAACAGACAATACTTATAAATTCAGCCACAAGTATGGGATTAGTTTGCTCCAAGATAAAAAAAATATGCATTTAATATATTCAACGGTCAAAGTTCACCCATTTTCTTATACCAACACCTTCTTCAGTGTTATATAAATGTATACTCTTCTAATAAGATTGTGTATTGTGTGACCATGATGTCCTTCAGAGGAAATTACATTAAAAAATTAAGTATTAGAAATTTGGGCAGCATGAAAAATGTTTTGTCAAATTCCTAAAGTTGTTCCCCACAACTATTTAAAGAATAACAGGCTCTTATAGAGCATTTAGAAAAGTCTAAAAAAATATTTTTAGCATCATCTTTATTCCCTCTACCCAGAGATTACCACAGTTAATATTTTGATGTACGTGCTTTCAATATTTGTTCAAAGTGCAAATACACATACTTTTAAAATAAAATTATGATGAAAATGTCTACTAAGACATTTTCTAGACTTTTTTACTCTATTATTTGTTATTAAGTGTTTCTCTCATCTTTTAAAAGAAAGCATGATTAATAACAACTTTATTCTATTCCATCATACGCACACATCATAGTGGATTTAACCATTCCCTATTATTGGATATGTAAGTTGTTTTAACCTTCTACCAATACATATGATACTTTGATATACTGCTTACTAACACTCACTGACACAGGAGGCAGTAAATAATACTCAGAACTTATATCTAAATAAAGCCTAAAAACACATGAAAACATGCAACCTTACCAACAAATCAACAAAATACACAGAAATTTTCAGAGACCATTTTCACCTACTAAATTCAAAACATGATGCATTTAAATAATACTAAAAGCCAGTGTACAGACTGTGAAAAAAAGCATTCCAATGAAATGCTTATTAATAAATACAAACTTTCTGAACAATTTAGCAGTATGTATGAAAGGCCTTAAATATTTTAGTAAATAATATCATTTTTCAGAATCTATCTTAAATAATCATGGATAATCCTAGATGCTGAACAAAATTTGACTATAGGATTAATTCCCTTTTAATGTTCATTTAGTGTTATATAAATTGTATCAAAATTCAAAAAAAGACCTGATAGGTTATCATTCTTGAGTTTTGCTTTCCCTGTTACATCATAAATTTTAATTTCTGATCCAGCTTCATTTTTATAATGCTTGTTTGTTTGCTTGCTTTTCTGTTTTAGTGGTTGATGCTCAATCTTAAAATTTCTAAGAAGAAATTGGGCATTGAGCATAGCATATTTCATAATAAATGATACACAACTTAAATCACTGCATTTCATTATTTCATCTACAAAGTTTAAAAATAAACATGCTTTATGTAATGGTATACATGATGATATTCAAACACCCTATAATAATTTTTGCCATTTCCCCATGAGGAATGGGTTCTTTAAATTTAAAAAATACTTTTTATAGCAGCTGACTCACAATGAAGACTGTGGAAGTGCATCTTTTCCCTCCTTTTGGAAACAACTGTATGTATCCATTGTATCTGAAGAAAATATTTAGTAAAGGAGTCTTTTTGATATAGTATGGCACTATAAGTAGATCTTTAAAAAAAAACCTAGGAGATAAACCTGCTTTTCCCTCTCTTCTATTGAAATCCTTAACAGTGGAAGGAAAATTCTTATAATGCCTGCAAAAGCACCTCTGACTCTGTTCTATTTAAAACTTTTATATTTGAGATTAGACAAATTTCCCTGTTATGAATGTAGCCTCCATAAAGTTCAATACTGATATATTTTTGAAAGAGGCTAAAAGTAAAAAAATAATTTTTGGAGGAGAGATCTGAAGTGGAAGAAAGAAAAAGATCCTTCTCATCGTACAGTAACAAACCCAAGGCACAAAGCCACTGTTTCTCATGGCCAGGCCAATCCAAATGTGTCAGGGAAAAACACCAAATATGTGCTCAGAAGCCCCTCACCTAGTCATTCCTGGAAAGAGATCTCCATGGTCACAAATGGGTTTACCTTTTGACCCTTACCAACTAATATGTGCCCCAACCTGGCTAACCATATTTTGTATGCCATATAATATAATTTGAAAGATTAGCTTTCCCCAGCAGAAAACTCTTTATCTAACTTAATAAAGAGGGAAGAATATTAACATGTCTATGAGCAATTTCATTTAAAGCCACTTCCCATACATATATATGAGTGAAACAGTTTCAACTCTATGGACAAACTCTTTCTATGAAATTGATTAAATAAGTGAAAAACAAAACTTCCTCTTCCTGAAATGTCCAGATATTTTTATACTCCACCATCTTATCATTCTCTTCATAAGGATAGGTGTCTGAGAAAGAAATAACTAGTTACGCAGAAAACTTAGGAATTGTGCAAAAAATTATCAATACATCCATCTTGCTGAGTTGTGCTCCAAAACTATTTCTAGAAGAAAAGTGAATAAAGAAATTAATATGTCAGCAACTATATAACAAAACATTTCTTTCTTTATTCTTAAGTTCCTCAGCAGAATGTTTTAGTGTATAATTCACCCATACTTTCAGAAGTCAAGTTGTGAGGCCCCACACCAATCAAGATGGCAGACTAAGACACTTCAGGGCTCCCATCTCCCTATAGAGGTTTGAACAAACAACAAGAACTGGTAAAAACATCTTTCTTAAAGCTCTAGAAAATGGCTAAAGGGACTGCAGTTAACGTGGTAAATACTGAAACAAGAAAAAGGATACTTAAAATTGATAGGATCACATGGTGCCCTAGCTGGACCCTTCTCCATCTCCTCACCAACACCCAGAAGAACCAAACAAATTCCCAGCGCAGATCCCTGGTCACAGTTTCAAAGGAAATGGAGTAACTCTCATGTACATACTGTCTAGTTGTGGCTTGAAGGATTCACTCTCCTAGTAAGGCAGCTTAGCTTTAAGAAAAGGGAAGACGAGTCTAAAACCTAGCAGGAAAACATGGCCACAAAATACGCGCCCATGAAATCCCCCCTGGAGACCCCCTGAGGGAAAGACCTTCACCAAGAAGACTGCTGGAAGGACCTCACAAGAACCCCATTTGGAATGAGATTGAAACAAGCTCTCATTCAGGGTCAAGGGAAAGCCCCAGATACCCTCAAGGAGCCTCACCATTGGCCCCTGGGGAACTAATAAGTGGGGTAACCAACCAGAACAGCAAATAGCTGTCCCCCGCCTCAACATTAGGAAAGGGAGGAGTAAATAACAGCTTAATAAAGATAGCCCCACAAGCCCAAAACGCTCCATGTCTAGAGGAGCCCGCATCAGTATCTCAGTGCATAAACCTGTTTTCTTCTCCCATTTCTCAGTAAACTACTGGCCTAACTAAACTGGCATGTTCTTAAATTCTTTTACGGAACATAGCCAAGAAACCAAGAGGAATCCATCATCCCCTGACTTCACCAGAACTTGCCCTGCATGTACAAAGTAGCTCCTCTGGGAGAGCAGTCAAGGCTTGCTGTCTGGGACAAGGGATTGCAGGCTGTAGGACATACCCAGGACAAAACTGTTTCCTAGGGAAGAGGGAGCATAGGTAAACACATGAAAGGGAAAATTCCTAGGATCACATGTGCATACACAAGACCAGAGGTATACACAGAAAGGATCAGGAAAGCCTGGAGCTGTTCTCTAAACTCATTTAATAGATGAGTCCTGAAGGAAAGCATATGTGCAGATCAACCTGAAAAGACTGGGAGAGGTGTTTTCCTTCTTTTTTTTTTTTGGTTAGCTCCTAGCATTCAAGAAAAACTCTTATAATATTATGTGGATACAAGCTTAAGGAACAGGTGCCTTGGAATCTAAATTCCAGCAATAATACTCTAAAAAATTAAAATGTCCAGGTTGCAACAACAGATTAGAAAACCTATAAAGAAACAGGAAGCCATGGCCCCGGCAAAAGAGAAGATTAAAACATTGAAACCATCAATGACAAAGATCAGACCTAGGCGATTCCAGAAAAAAACTTTTAAAAAATGGTCCTTGTCTTGCTAAAAAGACTTGTATTTGTATATGTGAAATTTGAGCCTGGGGGTGGTTCATGTTTTATGGCCCAAGGCTCCTTTTCCCTGGGAATATTTTGTCTTGTTTAGATTTCAAACCTTTAATTTCCCCCAAGGTACCTAACTGCCCCCCCTACCTCAATCGCCCCTTTAAAATAACTGTATCATTGTAAAAAAAATTTAAAAAAAATCCTAGATATGTTCAAAGAGCTAAACAAAAACATGGAAAAAGAACTAAATGAAACTAGGAAAATAAAAATATCAATGGAGAGATGGAAATTATGAAAGGGGACCAAACAGAGCTGAAGACCATAGGAAGAGAAATTAAAAGTTCTTTAGAGGAGTTCAATAGCAGACTGAAACAGTCTGAAGACAAGGCCTTGAAGACAAGGCAACTTGAAATCATCCAGTCTGAGAAGCAGAATGAAGAATGAATGAAAAAAAGTGAACAGAGCCTGAGGAATCTGTGGGATGCCATCAAATGTACAAACATACACATTGTGGGTGTCCCAGAAGAACAAAGAGAGAAAGGGGCAGAGAGAATATTCAAAGACATAATGGCTAAAAACTTCCCAAATTTAACAAAAAATGTAAATACACACACCCAAAATGCTTAATGAACTCCAAACAGGATAAATTCAAATAGACCCAGGCCACAGCATATTTTAATCAAACTGCTGAAAGCCAAATAAAAAAAGAGAATTCTGTAAGCCTCAAGTGAGAAGCAAGGTGCCATATACACAGAAGCTTCAATAAGATTTTAGTGTTGATGTCTCCTTGGAAACCATGGAGGCAAGAAGGTAGTGGGATGACACACTTAAAGTGCTGAAAGCAAAAAAATGCCAACCAAGAATTCCATATCTGCCAAAACTGCGCTTCAAAAATAAAGGAGGAATTAAGATGTTCCCAGATAAACAAAAGCTGAGGGACTTCATCACTGATAGACCAGCCCTACGAGAAATGCTAAAGGGGGTTCTGCAGGGTGAAAGGAAAAGACAACAGACAATTGGCTGAAGCCACATGAAGAAATAAAGATCTCCAGTAAAGATAATGACATGAGTAAATATAAATACCAGTACTACTATATTTTTTACTTGAAATGTCACTTTTTACTTCCTATAGGACCTAAAAGCAAATGCATGAAATGTAATGATAAATCAATGGTTTTGAACTCATAATGTATAAATACGTAATTTTTGACAAGAATAATAAAAGGTGGGGGGAAAGAAGAGTATAGGAGGATAGCTTATGTATGCTATTTAAATTTGTTAAGTTGTTATCAAAGCAAATAATTGTTACAGATTTAGTATGTTACAGTTAAGACCACTGTAACCACACACACACACACACACACACACACACACACACAAATCGGAGAATGTGGAAATTTATAGAAAGAGAAAGTTGAGAACATATTACCAGGGTTGGGGGCAGAAGCAATGAGGTGTTAATGAAAAATGAGTATAGGGTTTCTGTTTGGGATGAAGAGAACACTGTGGTAAAAGTAAGGAATGTTGGTGAGGGTACTGCAACATTGTAGATGTGATTAATCCCACTGAAAAGTATGTTTGGGAGGGACAGGATGGGAAGATTCATGTTGCATATATGTTTCCACAAATAAAAATAAAGTTTTCAAAGAGCCAATAATTAAATGCAATACACGATATTAGTTGAGATCTAAGAATGGAGAAGAAAAAGCTCAAAAGGACAATGGGGACACTAAAATTGGAATATATAATGTAAGCTTTATAACAACACTGAAATCCTTGAACTTAATCACATAAGTGAATATCCTTATTCATAAGAAATGTACATGGAAGTATTATGTGTTCAATGAGTATGATGTATGCAACTTTGCAACCTGTTCTCAAATGCTCAGAAAATGTACAGATAGAAGAAGCCAGAGAGAAAATGGAGGAAGGTAGGAAGGGAGGCAGGCTGGTTGGGCACAAAGGTGGCAAAATGTTAAAATATATCTGGCGGGGAGGGGCTTGGGGTATTTTGGAGTTCTGTGTATGGTTGTATTATTTTTGCAACTCTCCTGTAAGCTTGAAATTATTTCAAAATAATAAGTTTAAAATAAAGTCAAGTTGCTTTAAATCTGTACTCTATAAAAATATAATCTCTTGGCTTTAATATTTTAACTCATTTCAAATTTTTACTATAATCTAAAGCATAAATGTTTTAGGTAGCTACAGGCTGCCAGAGAAAAATATCCAAAATGTATTGGCTTTATAACAGGAATTTATTAGGATAAAATCTTCTAGTTTCCAGGCTGTGAAAATGTCCAAATCAAGGCATCATCAAGAGATGCTATCTCACCAAAGGTCTTCTCCAAGCTCCCTTTCTCTGAGCTCAACTGTGTGCACTCAGACATAAGAGTCATCTCTCAGCCTTCAGAACCCTTTCTCTCTCACAATCTCTGGGCCGCAGGAGATCCTGGAGTCCTCTCTCACATGTCACAGGGTATAAAGGTATCTCCTCTGTCTTCTCCCTCAATAAAGGATTAAGACTCACCCTGGGCCCCATAATCCAATCAAAGGCGCTTAACAATAAATAATATTTCTTTGAGAAATTTAATATAAATTATCATTTTAATATTTCATCAAAAGGTGTCCAAAATTTCCCTTTGAAATTTGTGCCTTTAAATAAACCCTATTTGTGCCTTTAAATAAACCCTATGCTGAATCAAACACTCAAGCCTCATCATTAATAATTTTAGAGCACATCAATAGACATACAGTATCCCTGGTAACGAACTTGTTTCAAACATCCTCTTTACCACATATACTTATTTTTCCTCAGTTTACAAATTATCCTCATTCCTTCCTAAATACTGTCTCCTCAACTTCAAGTCTTCTTTCTGAGAAACTGAATAAAAGAGTACACAATCATTACTTCCACATTCTGCCACTTCATCTTTAGACTGCATCTCTATCCAGAAAATTATTTTGCCCTTGCTCTCTAGATTTTCCTTCACTTTACTGAGCTCACAGTATCTCAAACTTAAAGCACCCAAACCATACTCATTTTATCTCCTATATTCCCTCTTCAAAAGCATGTCCAATTCCATTTATATGAAATGTCTAGAATAGGCAAATCTATAGGAAGAAATTAGATTAGGGGACATCCTCTCTTCTCTCTCATGGTGTAAGACATCATCTCTTCTCTCTCATGAGATAAGGGGAAAATTGAGAAATACTGCTAACAGGCATGGGGTTTCTTTGGAGGATAATGGAAATATTCTGGAATTTGATAATGGAAATGGCTGCATAAATGGTGAATATACTAAAAATCACTGACTTGAACATTTAAATATGAATATTGTTATTTTAATTTTATCTCTATTTTAGAAATTGCAAATAAAAACATAAAAACAACAAAAAACAAAGCATGCCCCTCTGTATTGGTCAGTCAAAGAGGTGCTGATGCAAAATACCAGAAATCAGTTGGCTTTTATAAAGGGTATTTATTTGGGATAGGAGCTTACAGTTACCACACCATAGACACATAAGTTAGTTCCCTCATTAAAGTCTTTTGCCATGTGTTGGAGCAAGATGGCTGCCAACATCTGCCAGGGTTCAGGCTTCCTGAGTTCCTCCCTTCCCAGGGCTTGCTTCTCTCCAGGTTCAGGGTTCCTCTCTTCGCAGGGCTTGCTTCTCTTTCCTCACAACCAAGTTCCTCTGTGTGCTTATATCCCGGGGCTCCAGCTCAAGACTACAACATCAAAACTCCAATAGCAAAACTCAAACTTCAAAACTCCAATTCTGTTCTTTGACATGTCTTTTATCTGTGAGTCCACAGGGACTCTATGCCCTACTGACGTGGCACAATCAAAACCTTAATCATAATTTAATTAAGTGAATGTAAAACTTAAGAAATATTTCTTTGTGGAATTCATCAATAATATTAAACTGCTACACCCTCCTTCTAACTTCCCATTTACCTTATAAAGTAATGAATTCTTCTAAGTGGAATTACTGAGGCAGAAACTGAATGATCATTCCTTAGGCCTATACTATTGAAGGATTTCCAAAAGTGAGTGGGAAATTACCTTTAAGAATTTATCATCTCTAAGTTTCTATGTAACAAATCAAAGTGAAGAAAAAGGGGAGAAAATTAAACAAAGAAGTAAAAGAGGTGATCAGAAGAAAATAAAAAATATGAAGCCTAACTTGAAAAGGTTTCTTGCTCTTTAAAATGAAATACAGAATACAATGAAGTAGAAAATCAAAAATAAAATAGGCCCAAAAGGAAGAACACAGAAAATTAAGGGAAAAAAGTAAATTAGACAATTGCCAAAAATAAAGAAATTACATTCAGTGTATATATAGCAATTTTTTTTTTTCAGAATTTATCCTACATCTAATTTCATTTCTTCAGTGAAATTCCCAAACCATTTTTTGTTTTAATTTAGTGGTAAAGAAGGAAGATGTTAGAAAAAATCTAATACAGATAAGATTTAAATCAGTTTACTACTGATGGGCATGTAACAGGGTAAATAAGATAAATAATATATGGGCAACATAATGGAAAATTATTTTCCCCCTAATTCAGGGGAACTGTTAATGCCCCTGAACCCAACAGCTGGTGTTGGTTGTGAGGAAGTTTAAAGGGGAGGATAATATACTATATATAGTCCAAAAAGAAACTCTCAATTTTTTACTACAAATAAATGTCGAAAATCATCTGTAATAATTTGCTGTAGAAAAGAATCCCTTTCTAAACACCAAATGACCATCGTTCAGTGAATTAAAAAAAAAAAGATCTTAATAACTATGTTTGGATATTAGAAAAAGAGATCATTCAATATTCATCATCTGATTCTACACAGTACATAAAAATATTTGACATAGTTCATTTTCCTAGTTATGAAATGTAGATTACAAAGCTTTAAAATTTAAAAGTAAATCCAATTTAAGTGTTATGTCAAAGTTATTCAAATGAAAACAAGATAATTAAGATGAGACAATTCATACACTCTCTCTAGAAGTTTAATTCAGGCTTCCAGAAGAAGGAAAGAAATAGAGTTCCTAAATCTATGAAGAACTTCCTCCCCCTGTACTTCTGTAATTGAGAACTCAGAGCACATGAAAAATCTAGGATGTGAATTTGTATATCCCAAACTTCTAATGAACTTAAGGATCATAATCTAGTTTGTTACCAGAAACAAGAGTGTCTAATGTACTTTACAAGATTATACATTGTTTCATCTTTTGAAAAAATATTCTAAGCAACCAGCTACAGAAGCCCCATGTGGAAGAGAGGTTTGTTAAGTGAGTTTCTCCAAGATTTTATGGTCAGCCTCTTTCAAAAGCCAGAAGAATGTAGTGCCAAAGTCATATTCATAGTGTCACATTAAAAATGGTGGACCTTTTGGAGTACATCCTGAAAATTCCCTGACTAATAACTGAGAACTCTGAGGGTCACAGCCTTGCAACTCCAAGTATGGTACATAGACCAGCAGCATCAGCACCAATCAAAGGCTTGTTAGAAAAGCAAAATCTCAGATCCTACCACAGACCTACTGTTATGGGAGTTTGCTATATTATTCAAGAATATTAAATTCTGCTATAGAGGACAAGAAAACAAATGGGATGGATGAAACTCCTAAGAAATGATCATTATAAATGGTAAGTAAGCCAGCAACTTATGAGAAATAGGCAACACCCACAGGCTCTGTTAAACATAGACAATGAAAATGCAAGCTTGCAAACACAATAAGAATTCATAAGATATGTTAAAAACAGTAAGTTAAGACATATAAAAAACAGAATAAGTTGAAAATATGATCAAATGAGCAAAAAGTTTACTGTAGACAGAAAGGGATGGAAAGACCAGATCACCATCATACCATCTCTGGGCTGATAACTATGTCACCCCTAAACTGGCCACCCACTGGTAATACCCTGTATGGTCCTATTCTGGACTCACAGAATATCAAAGAAATACAAATAAAGCAAATGGCTCCTCAGCAAGCAAACTGGCAAAGCTACAGTTATGTACCTGCATCTCTTTCATAACACAAGTGTGTGTCATTGGCCCAGGGTCTCACTGGTCTCTAGAGTCCTTTTTCCAACCATACCATAACCATACCATTAATGGAGAAGGCCAATGGGGCAAAGATAGACAGGAAACATGAACATGTGTAAAAGGACTCAGGCAGTGTGGTCCTTCCAACCCTGCTGGCATCTTATCTTAGTGTGTTAACTTATCCCTTTGTTTACCTCTTGCTTCTCACTGTGTACATTACCCTGATTTAATAAACACATGGTTCATGTACTATAACTTGGTTACTGGGCCTTCTGTTCCATGCCTTCTGGAGAGCTTGGCTGGTAGTATACTTGGAGTCTAACCATTACATCAAATTACATTACATCCCACAAAACACCTACAGAATCAGAAGCAGTATTTTAACAAGATCCTCAGGTGATTCATATGAATATTAAAGTTTAAGAAACACTGAGATAGACTATTAGAAAGAGAGAGAAGCTTAAAAAATAAAAATAAAAAGAGTCCTCATATAATCCCTGACAATACCTTGGAACCCTAAACAGGAAAAAGTACAAAAAGATTCATTTTCAGAACATATCCTGTAAGGTATAGAGCAGCACTGCTGCCCTTGCTCATTCTCCTTTGAAGCTCTATAAAGCATCATATAGTTTGAGAAAACAGAAAGGTATATATCAATTCACCTTAATGTTAACCCTGCAATTTCCTTCTTGGTGGGAGGCAGAAGAATCTCCGTTTTCATACATGCTGTGTTTCAAGTAACACCAACCCAAAACATAAGACTACCACAAACACAGAAAGAATATGACTTCCTTAATGAGGATGCACTGTCTTTAGAAAGGTCATCAAAGAACAGAAGTGAGCAAAACAGCCTGAGGAGCTTGCTTAATGGAGCTGTCCACTTCCCACCTACCATTAGCTACAGACTTGATCAGCTTCAGTCACTTTATTTATTTATAACATTGTGCAACACATAGTAGGGGATCAACAAATGTTCTTAACACTAAAATAATGAAAAATCATCCTTTCTACACTTGATTAATCTTAGACAAATTTACTTTAATTCAATCCCTTAGTTTTGAGAAATTCCTGAGAATGGAGACATAATTCCACACCTCAAAGTAGCAGGGTTCCATATCTTAAAGTGTGATAGGATGCTTTTCATTATTAATTCCATTCTAATATTCTACAATCCTATGTAACGAAACAACCTATTCAATAAGAAACAATTGTGTCCATGAAAAATACGTGAGTCATACTAAATGCTGGCCAGCAATATAATCGTACCATTCTTAAAAAGCAGCTAACAATATTTATGTGCAAGGAATATACTACATAGGAAAGATCAGCTATTATTTTGATGTTTTTCCGAGCCTAGATTTAAAACATCTTAGGGGGAAAATCTATTTAAAACATCCATAGAAGAACTGGAAGAGAAATTGAGGACAAAATCACACACAAAACTGATAAACAAGAGCTACCCCAAAAGACCAAAGGTGTTAACAATATTTATGCTAGAGAAGAATACTATGAAAATACCAGGAAAAGAATGCAAAAGTTCTAAAGCTCATTTTGGTAGGGTATATGCTCCCTATCGCCTCTGAAAGAGGATGTATGTTTATGTTTCAAAGGAAAAAATTTAGGTTGGCAATCGTAACTTCCTATTCCATAAACAAAAATTTGTGGAAAGAATCAGGACATACATACGGAATAGCTGAGTAAATTTTCTTCCAGGTGATCTACAATTTCTCTCTCATTTTAACCTTTTAGTACAGCCAAATACAGTTCAAGTACCATAGACCTATGGTGCATAGTCCTAAAACTACTGTCATAGGCATTTGGCAGAGTTTTTTGCACTGTTCTATATGGTTTCTAAATACTAAATGTTTAAGAATTGACTCTAGGGAAACGGACTTTGGCCCAGTGGTTAGGGCGTCCGTCTACCATATGGGAGGTCCGCGGTTCAAACCCCGGGCCTCCTTGACCCGTGTGGAGCTGGCCATGCGCAGTGCTGATGCGCGCAAGGAGTGCCGTGCCACGCAAGGGTGTCCCCCGCGTGGGGGAGCCCCACGCGCAAGGAGTGCGCCCGTGAGGAAAGCCGCCCAGCGTGAAAAGAAAGTGCAGCCTGCCCAGGAATGGCGCCGCCCACACTTCCTGTGCCGCTGACGACAACAGAAGCGGACAAAGAAACAAAAAGCAGACAAAGAAACAAGACGCAACAAATAGACACCAAGAACAGACAACCAGGGGAGGGGGGGAAATTAAATAAATAAATAAATCTTTAAAAAAAAAAAGAAAGAATTGACTCTACAAGTTCATAGAAGGGGTAACCTTATAGATTTTGTGTCTTCTGCAGCTCACAGCATGAGAATAGGCATATAATAAGCCATCCATAAATTAATTTCTTTAAGTATTAAGTAAATTTAATTTAATTACTTATTACTACCCTCTGAGGCAAAAATCTTAATTGGAGACTAATCAAAACACCACCACCACAACCACCACCACTACCAGTAGAAAGAAGCTCTCAAAATTTCCAAGTGAATCCACTTGCAAATTAAACAAAGGAAGCAACAAGGGAAAGTAATTGTCTTATTTCTTACAAAGGGCTAAGAATGAATCTTCTGTTTACAAACTCAATCCACTCCATTTAGTACCATTAAGAGCCCAAGAAAATGCAATGCATTATCTGTCTCACAAACTTTATGCTTAGTCTTTGTTCTTAATGAAATGTGTTAAACTTAAATGGTATGTAATTGATTTTTCAGTCTCTATTATATGAAATGTAGACTTTTTATTAGATGAAAACTAAGAGGCAAAATGCCTACTGCATAAGCAATAGTAGCAGCAATCATTTGAATTTCAAAAATCCTACCTAAAAGCTGGTTTGTTCACTTATGAACAGGCTTATTTCAATAATAAATCCTTTAAAATCCATTAAACATATTATTGTGCAGTTATGTTTTGTGCAGCACAGTTCCCATTTGGTTGAGTATGTAGTTGTCAACTTGATGGATTTTCATAAGCTGCTATCCTACAGGAAATTAGTCACTAGGTTTAACAAACTCTGAAGAGGTCAATTCAGTTATTTCTGCCTTGTTCAATCTGAAACAATTTAATCATGCTGCTTTCTCCCTAAAGGGTAGAAAGGTGATTTCAAAGTGGAGCCACTGCAGAAGGGGAGGTATATGATGAAATTTAGCTGGCTGGAGAGGCCAAAAGAATTGGTGGAGAGATGAGAGGGAAGGCAGGTGAAAAAGACACAATTACAAAGGAAGGTGATAAAGCAAGAAACTTGGTTTACTTTGAAATTAGATTCACATCTATAGTTTATTTTAAACATATATGAACTCGACTCGGCCCACTCTAATCCAGAACTTCTGGTTTATACTAATGAAATTAAAGTTTATCTGCTAATACCTGTTACTAATTTCAGATTACTGTTTAAAAATAGTATTTCTTAATTAAAGCAATGCCAGATTTCTCTTTGACTATTTCTATGTAAATTATTTACAGTCTCCTATAGAAGTTTCAGAAGATGGAAATAACAATAGTACAGCGATTTTGTATTTTAAGGAGAAAATTTGAACAAAGGACATACCAAATTTCAAATCTATCATAAATGCACAGTGTAAGCTAGAAGGCCCTGGGGAGTGGTTTCAAACCACACATTCTTTCACCACAACCCTCCAGATTCCCCTAAGAAGGCACGTAGCATTCCTGGAGACTCTGATAATTAACCAACTACCCCCAACCCCCAATGCCATAATGCCATTATCAGCTAACCAAGTTCCAACACCTGCTGCTGATGTACTTCATGCTACTCTTCTATACCAAATGCTAACTGAGTGAAGTCATTAAAATAGAGCAGTCAACTGGCATTTATCCAGTCTTTAGGAGGTAAAAATAAATCCATGAATGACAAATCAATTTTACTTCCTTTCACAAAATTTCATTTCAAAACTACATAATGAATTTTAGAGCTGTTAACAATCACAGCTTTTCAATTTAAGTATTTAAGTCAGCTAAATATATTTCAATAACTAAAACTTTAACTACCAAGTGGCAATACAAAAATAAGTTCCAACATTCCTCACAATCCACTTATAATTAAGTAAAGGATAACTCAGATTTTTTTTTTTGAGCAAGTAAATAAAGAGTATTATTTCTGGGTTACCATAACTATCCCATAGTACATTATACTTCATATCCTACATAGTTTAGATTCAGAAAGTTTACTGTTAGGTAAAACTAGTTAAAAAGTAATTCTTTTTCAAACTAAAACTCAAGTTTTCACAAGTTCATATTATTCATAGTCTAGTTCATTTGAATGTATCTCACAATCCATGAACATCTTCAATTTTAATATTATTCTCAATTTTAATGGTTTATTCAACTATAAGGCACATTAAGAAAAATGACAGAAATCTCTCAAATTCCAAACCTTCAAAATCACCTGACAACATGTGTAAATCAACAACCTTAAATTCCTTACAAAAACTTCCAACAGTTGTCAAATCTATTCTACACACAGGCCCAAACAATAAAAACAAACTTAGAAAACAAAAGGAAAATGTACTTACCTTAATTGGAGCACTACTAAACTTAATTTTTCTATTTACTGGGATGTCTTCTTCTTCTGGCAATCCAACAATTTCTGAGTATTCCATATCAGGGTGATAATAATTGTTTTCATCACTATCTTCCTGCTCATCCTGTTCAGTGCCTGTCTCTCCCCAGTCTGTATTATACCTGGATCTTACCCTATATACATTGTAGTCACTGTGCATGTAAACATGGGAGCTCTCAAGATTATTTGAATCTTCAGGTAATTCCTTTCCATAACTGGACCCAGAAGCATCAAAAGAGGTGAAATCACCCCCTGCAAGTTCTTTTCTCTGTTGTTTTGCTGCCTCGCTCCCGACTAAATTAGCTTCAGCATCTTCTAAAGGTTGATTTTGTGGTGAAGGGATTTCAGACTCTATTGACACTTTATTTTCAGCATAAGATTCTTTTGAGATGTCTTTGTCAATTCTGTCAGTAGTCTCTTGGTTAGATGTTGAGTCCTCAGCTTCCTTGCTCTGCTGTATCTCCTCACCAGGTACTGAAACTAGAGAGGTACTTTTAAAAGTCACTTCTGGTGCTGGAGCTGTATTGCTCTTCTGAGCATCCTCTGCATTAGTACCTTGTTTGTCCGAAGGAGACCAAGAATTAGAATCCTTAAGGTGACCGAAGGTATCAAGAATCGTAACTGTAGATGGCAAATTCAGGGGATAATGCCCAGTAACTGAGTATTCCTCACTGTTTTCAGCCTTCTCTGAAACGATGGCACTAGGAGAATCAGTATTCTCAAATACGGCACTCAGTTGACTCACAGTTGGGGAGACAGCCTCTGTCCGAGAGCTAAGGCTGTCCAAGGAGTCAGTACTGCCTCTGTTGGACTTGGAACCACCCCATTCATCCTGAGGTTCGCTCCCTCCAGCTTTCTCTTTCTTTGGAGAATAGCGGTTGTTTTGTCCTGATTCATGCACACTTCTCTCAAACATCCTACGAGTTTCTGTGAACTTAGAATATGAAGGGCCATCGTACATTGTGTCAAATCTACTAATTCGTTCTGAAACAGAGGACTCCAACTTGACCACTGAGCCATCTGTTTTCTCCAGAAATTCTTTGGGCTTCATTCTTCTCTGAGGAGATGAAGATCCACCTTTCCCCCTCGTTTTGGCAATGACTGCAGCATTCTCATTGGGTTCCATACCCATCTGCATAAATAAGTTTTTAATTCTATTGACATTGGAGCCATATTTCCTTCCCCTGCTCTGCTGTGGGCCCTCACCTTCTTTTGTTTTTTGTTCCCCATCTGACTTGGGCTTGTCAAATGTACTTTTCAGGGCCTGAAACTCAGTTCTATATGCATTCCTATGAGGAGAGGCACTTCTGAGAGTGGTTCTTTCGCCTGAAGACTCAGTTTTCAACATTTTCACTCCAGAGGTGAAAAGCCAATGTTCATAATGATTTAAAAAGAAAACAAGCAAACAAAAAAGCACTCTCTTCTCTAATCACCAGGTCGAGGAAAAGTACCTCTCAAATGGCATACTGTCAGTGATCGTCCCAACGGGTATATTATGAAATTATTCACAGTCAAGAGTTACACAAAATGGTTTTTTCAAAGCAAGATTAGAAGTTCATCTGTAACAGAAAAGAATGAATTTCTGAATTCACTTAATTATTTTAATGGATGTTTAGTCAATCAATTTACACTTTATTTTCAAAGTGGCTCGGTCATACATCAAACAGAAGAAATTATTTATTGGAATGGGAAGTTTAAAGTTAAAAGTGCTGTAAATTATAATTCTCACTGGTCTTTGGTAACAAAAATGTTTCAGATACAATCTGAAGATCCCTATCGAAGTCAAAAACACACACCACATATAAGTTGCACATCAGTAATTTGAAATCAACAGTTCAGCCCAAGTTTTAGTTGCTTCTGTGAAAGTCCTTAAAAGAAACCAGCAGTTAATAGATCTTTAAGAAGTCATTAAATTGTCCATAGTCAACTTCATTTGAACCTATCCAAAATTAGGCAGAACTTATTTTTTCTGTAGAATGCAATTAAGTTTGGAATCTATGTTTACAAACTCCAAAATATCCGTGGAAGTTTGTTTCACTCTTTCTAGACCAATATTCTCATCTGCAGCATCCCCAATGCAACACTAGTGCAATTTCAGACCAAAACTGCAGAAAAAAGTTCTTAAATGGCAGTAAGATCTCCTGTAAATTCAGTTATGTCTAATATTTGGAAGTTTATTAACACTGGATATTGACTATGGGATGTAGAATATAATGGGAATAAATGCATGAGAACGTGATGATCTGAAAGCAAATACACCATGAAATCTCTTTTCACAGCCCTCATTTGTTTATTCCTTCTTGCCTCTCACTACAGGCTCAAAATACAAGGCAATGCATGCTTGCTGGTCTCCTCTAACTCACAGCTGGATTTTTTATCAATAACCCAGCCATTAAATACTTCAATATCTGCCAAGGAGCAGACAATGGAGCTTCTAAAGATTTTTAATTTTTTGTCATATTTGACCGAACCCTATCACCCTCAGACACAATCAGCTGAGGAAGCACACACTTTTCACTTAAATCGTCTCCAAACTCGACACCTGGCCCAGCACGCATGCATGGCCCATGCAGACAAACAAGAAGGGCTTTAGAGTGTGATGTCTGTTTTTGTAAAGCATCGACAATCTCCTTTAACTCTGACATTTTTAAAAGCCAAAAGCCCCCTCCCCTCCCTTCTACATACCCATCCTACTCCCTCCCCCGCCAATTCCAACCCGAGGGGGCGGGGGCGATGGGGCCGCCAGGGATTCAAAACCTGCCCTCACAAAAGACAAACATAAATAACACCAACTTGAGAGGCAGCCGATTCCCAAGCCTGGTTCGGGACGCAATTCCTCGGCCCCGGGGCAGGGCCGGGAGAGCTGGTGACGCCAAACGCTATGGTAGGAGGTCGCAGACTAGCTTTGTGCCAAGAAGCACCTGAAGTCCTAACACATTGGCTGCGGCTCCCAGCGGCTGCCAGGCGATTCCCAGTGTGGCACGGGGAGAACCGAGTTCCCTGGCCACGTTAAAAAAAAAAAAATTAAATTAAATTACAGTGTAATGAGAATAAATCCCTTTGTTTTTCCTCCCAATGTGCCAGGAAACAATAGATCCTACTGATAATGCCTCCCATCCTCAACCTATCGCTCCCCAACCACGGCCCACCCCCACCCCCAGCCTGCAACTCAGCCTTTGTACATCCTTGATTTTTTTTTTTTCCCTCATTATCTCCACCCTCCCCAACTCCTCGCCCCGCACAGAGCCTCCCCCTTACCCGAGCGGGAGCAGCCGCCGGCGGGCAGGGTCGGGCCGCCGCGGCTCCCACCCCCTCCTCGGAGGTGCCCCAGCCCCACAGTGGCCGCGGCTCGGTCCGCGCCGCCCGGCTCCGCGCCCCGCCACCCGGCTCCTCACAGTGCGGCGCGGAGGGCGGCTGCGGCGGCCGCTTCCACTTGCGCTTCGGCCCCCACGCTCGCCCTGCCCGCGGCGGACGGCCCCGGGAGGCTCGCCGTGCTTCCCAACGCCATTGCGGACGGGCGGCGGCTCGGGCACCGTCGCGCTCGCATACTCGGGCGGGCCAGGGTGGGGGTTGCCGCCGGGGAAGGGGCTTCACCACGTGCGGCCACCCGCGACGACCCAGGCAGGACGGGTGTAATGAAGGGCAGGCCTTGGCGGTGAGGAAGGCCCAGGGTAACAGGTGCCTCACCTCAGCTGATGGGATTAACTCTAGGGCCGCAGAGAGAGGGAGCCCGGCTGCAAAATCCCAGGAGAGGGAGAGAGAGGGAGCCTCTGGCGGCCAACGGAGGGCGAAAAGCACGGAGAGGCCCGAGGCGAGGCCGCCCCACCCCCTCGGCCCAGGGCGAGGGGCCTGTATGGCCCGGGGCAGGCCTGCTCCTCTGGGGCCTGTCGGTCTTGCCGCGCGGGTGGCGGTTCCGGTGGGATTTTGGGCTGTCCGCTGCCGGGGCCCTCACTTGCCTGCAGATAACTACGTGATATCAAGGCATTCAAAACCCTGGGCCACTATCGCGGGCTGGAAGGCGGAAACCTAGGCCCGAGTCCAGTGTACCGGACCTCAGGGCCCTCCACTTACGCCACAAGGGCTGAGCTGGCCCCACCTTTGACTTTACGGCCCCACTGCTGAAAGCAGAAGGATAAAGGAGACCTCTGATTTCATCGTCTTGAGGAGTGTTACTCAGCACCCCCCTTTTATAAAGGCTCAGTACCTTCTTTCCTGGTTCCTCAGGCCCGCAAAAAATCCCATTAGTGTTAGTCTTTAGGCATGCCTCCTTTTATTGCACTTCACTTTATTGTGTTTTGCAGACAATTGAAAGTTTGTGGCAACCCTGTGTCCAGCAAGTCTATGAGAGCCCCTTTCTCCAGCAGCATGTGCTTGCTTGATGTCTCTGCCACAATTTAAATAAGGTATGTACATTTTTTTTAGGGGTAATGCTATGCACACAGTCTACAGTATACTGTAAACATAACTTTTATATGCACTGGGAAACAAAAAATAGGGTGACTCGTTTTATTGTGATATTCACCTAATCACTGAGGTCTGGAACCAAACCTGCAATATCTCTGAGGTATAAAATTGGTCATGGCTATCAATATAGATATTTAAATCAACTTTCCAAAAACTATAAAGTAGGAACTCTTAATGGGTTATTTTTCAAAAAAGTGAAAACATGACTCTCAGAAGTATAAAATGAACAGGTGTCAAATTTTTATTTGACTGGTTCATAAGGGAGGAACAGAAAAATATTTCAACCCATTCAAATGAGTGTCTGAAGAACAGATATAATAGGCAATCAAGAACGTAGCAAACGTGTTAACATCCTATAGGGCAATAAAAGGTAATGTTAGGAATTACCTGTTCTTTGGGACAAAAATCAATTGTATCTCTAAGGAACAAAATTAATTTGCACTTCTATAGTTAAGATTCATTTTTATTAATATAAATTTCTGCAGCTTTCAGAGTTGTAAAATGGCCTAGTCAAAGAGAGTCAAAAGTGCAGACTAGTAAAGAAACAGATAAATCCTGTGGATAACACCCAGTATTCCACTGAGAGAACAACCAGTAATCTTTTGAACATTTATTTCATAGTCTCTCATAAGCTTTCCCAAAAGAACTACTATGCTCTGCATTTTACAGAAGGAAAAATTGAAGTTTGGGTTTTTAATTTATCTACAGTTCATTATCTAGTTAACGGTAAGGTTGGATGCTAACTCAGGCAAGTTTGTAAACAAAATCTATACTATGGAACCAAAATCACTCCCTTTTAATTTCAAAAGTACTTCTATGTATCTTTTATTTTGAAGAGTAAGATTTGTTTTTCTTTCCCCCAAGCATCACCAAATTCTGGGTCCTTTCCCAATAAATTGGCATTATCTGTCTACATAGTAGATGCTGCTTCTATAAGCAAAAACAGATGTAAAAGGCAATGTGAGGGGGCTGTGGTTCCATTCTCCACTTTCGGAAAGAACATTTGTGCTGTCTGGAATAATTTAGTGGAAAAGTTCCTGTCATTTATTTGCAGTGTAGAAACCAGGTTTTTTAGTAGAATAACTTCAATAAGTACGGAACCTAATCACTGAGTTCTCTCTGTAAAAGAGGGGGCAGAGTTGGCAATAAAATCAGTCTTACACCTCTTTGCAATAAGATGATTCATACAGAAAAGCAGCCTAAAGAATTTAGTTGCTTTGGGGTTTAAGTTCTGAAAATGTGAAACTTAACTTCTGGAAAAAATTCTTACTGAGGGAATGAATGACAGTTTTTCAAACATAATGCTGATAATTTTAGATTACTGGATAATCTTCCTATAATCTACCTTCCACTTCTAACACTTACTTGAATGTTCTTGTATTGTTAACACATATGGCCAGTTAAAGTTCAGTTAATTAAAAGTAAATACAATTAAAGATTTAATTCCTTAATTATGCTAACCGTATTTGAAGGGATCAGTAGCTACATGTAGCTATTGGCTACTATATTGCACAATGCAGATATAGGACATTTCCATCACAGAAATTTCCATCGGACAATGCTGTCCTGAACAACATTTGTGCTATTATAAAATGGAAGAAGTACATTGATTTTATAGGAGTAAACGAGGTTCAATAAACCTTTATGATTATTATTTTACACTTTTTTATTAAAGTTAATAGATCAATAAATCTTTATAATTTAAATCTTTACTGTATTAGGGATTTAAGGTAATGAGTTTTGCATGTTCAAACTGGGAAGGATAATGCCACAGAGAGTGAAGGTCATTACTGACCTGCAAAGCCTACAAAATGTTGTGCATTTGAAGGTGTTCAGTTTTCATATATGGTTTCTCAACCTTTCATAAATCACGTGGTACACTGTGAGATGCTATTCCTCTTCCCTTTACAACCATTAATATCATTAGTAACTATGGAAGGTAGATTAGTGGATAAAGGAAAAGTACAAAATGTATTCTACATTGTTTAGGGGTTCTTTGAATATATTTTAAAAGTTTTCTTTAATATTTTGAGTAACTATTCAAAGAGTTAACTTACCCACTTGTATAAATGAAATATCTCAAAACTCAAGAATCTAGTTTTAAGACTAGGGTAAACTGAACAAACGGGTCCTGAAAAGAGAAAAGAGCACTATTTAAGAATCTCTAAAAAATGTCTTTATGAAAGAGGAAAAGTAATGGAGGAATAATGCGTATAGGTAATTTTACATAAAGCTTTAGAATAAAAGGATATTTAAGTTGTACTAGTAATTCCTTACCAGTACTAATACAAAAAATTTGTTGACAGTGACAAAGCAGCTTGTTTACCAAAAGTTTAGTTTTAACTACATATTTCACATTTGTAAATATCATGGTGCTTTTTTGCCTTTAGTCAAGAATGTTAATATTCAGTTATATGGTTTTAAAATAACCATCCAACTTGAAGGTAAAAGTTTAAATTTATACCTTTTAATCTTATGGTATTTCACACACACTCCATTGCAGATGAAGACAATATTTCTCTGAAATAGTGATAAGAGATTTCTCAGGTTCACATTCAGAATAAGTCAGATAAAGCTATGATCTGTCGGATTTTGTGAGGTTAGCTATAAAACTGAGTCTAAATTAATAAATTGATTTCACAATTCAGAATATGTCATATCTACCCAAATACATTGATAATGATTCAACATGGTTTTATATCTATGTTTATGGCCCACAGTTCAATTCCATTGATCTCTGTATTTATCTTTGTGCCAGTACCATGCTATTTGACTAATGTAACTTTGTAATAAGCTTTAAAGTCAGGAAATATGAGTCCTCCAACTTCATTCTTCATTTCAAGATGTTTTTGACTGATGTGGGCCCCTTACCCTTCCATTTAAACTTGATAATTGACTTAATCATTTCTGCAAAGTACGCTGTTGGAATTTTGATTGAGATTACACTGAATCTGTAAATCATTTTGGGTTGAATTGATATCATAACAATATTTAATCTTCCAGTCCATAGGCATGGAATATCCTTCCACTTATTTAGAATCTTCTTTGATTTCTTTTACCAAAATTATGGAGTTTTCCATGTATAATTCCTTTACATCCTTGATTAAATTTGTTCCTGGATATTTGATTCTTTTAGTTGCTATTGTAAATGGAATCTTTTTTCTTGATTTCCTCCTCAGAGTGCTCAATACTAGTATATAGAAACACTACTGATTTTTGCATGTTAATCTTGTACACTGACACTTCCTGAATTCATTTATTAGTTCTAGTATCCTTGTAGATTTTTCAGGATTTACTATAAATTGGATAAATAGTAAATAGTAAAAATTTATTTTTCCTTTTCCAATTTAGATGCCTTTTATTTATTTTTCTTGCCTAACTGCTCTAGCTAGAATGTCCAATAAAATGTTGAAGAACAGTGGGCATCCTTGTCTCATTCCACATCTTAAAGGGAAAGCTTTCTGTCTTTCGCCATTGAGTATGGTGTTAGCTGTGTTTTTTTCATATGTGCTCTTTATCATGTTGAGAAACTCTCCTTTTCCTATTTTTCTAAGTGTTTTTTTTCAAGAAAAGATGCCTTTTCTACACCAATTGAGATATCATGTTTTTTTTCCCTTTCACTCTGTTCATGTGGTATATTAATTGCTTTTCTTATATTGAACTCCCCTTGCATACCTAGGATAAAACCCACTTCATCGTGGTGTATAATTCTAATAATGTGATGTCAGCATCAGTTTGCTAGTACTTTGTTGAAGGTTTTTGCATATATCTTCATAATAGAACTTGGCCTGTAATTTGCTTTTCTTGTATTATCTCTATCTGGTGGTGTTGGCCTCACAGAATATGTTAATGTGGCCCCCTGTTTAATTTTTGGAAGTATTTGTGCAGAATTGGTATTAATTCTTCTTGAAATGTTTGGTATAATTCACCTGTGAAGTCGTGTGGTCCCAGTCTTTTCTTTTTTGGGAGATTTCTGATGATTAATTCAACCTTTACTTGTCATTGGTTTGTTGAGGTTTTCTAATTCTTCTAGAGTCAGTGTAGATTATTCATGTGTTTGTAGGAATTTGTTTCATCTAGGTTGTGTAATTTGTTTCCATACAAGTGTTCATAGTATCCTGTTAGGATCCTTTTTATTTCTGTTGGGTTAATAGTCATGGCCCCACTCTCATTTATGATTTTATTCATTTGTATCTTCAGTCTTTTTTTACTTTGTCAGTCTAGTTAAGAGTTTGTCAATTTTATTGATCTTTTCAGAGAACCAACTTTTTAAATGCTTTCTTTTGGTTTTTCTTTTTTTACTCTCAATTTCATTTATTGCTTCTCTAATATTTGCTATTTCGTTCCATCTGCTTGCTGCACATTTGGTTTACTGTTCTTTTTCTACTTCCTCCAGATGTACAGTTAGCTGTTTGGTTTTAGCTCTTCTTTTTTTTAATGTATTCAAATATATCACTCATACATAAACATATATAAACAATAAATGTATAATACTTGCGAACTTACAAAACAAACATATCTAACATCTCACCCTACCACCAATAACTTGCATTGTTTTTAAACCTTTTTAATTAATGATTAAAGAGTGTTAGTGAAATATTACTACTAAACAAAGTATTTTTCCCCTAACCAATCCAGCTATTATCTTTATATCATTTATATATGAACATACATAAACAGTTAAGTGTATAGTAAAAGTTGTGAACTTACAAAGCAAACATGCGTAACATCATAAGGGATCCCATACATCACCCCTCCACCAACACCTTGCATTGTCATGAGACGTTTGTTACAAACTATGAAAGAACACTGTCAAAATCTTACTACTAATCATAGTTCTTATCTTACATTTGGAGTGTTTTTCCCCAACCTACCCTATTATTATTTTTTAAATATATTTTTTTATGACAGGAGTTATAAACTTAGAAAACAATCATGCACATGTGCAGAATTCCGAAACAACACCCCATCAACATATCACAATGTGGTGTGTAATTTGCTACAGATAAAATAATATCATCTGATTATTGCCATGTCCATAGTATACATTTGGCTCACATTTTCCGTACTGCCTCAGCATCAACACAGTACATCTTTTGCATAGATGCAAGAATATTATATTATTACTGCTAAACGCAGTCCATAGGTCACTCCAGCTATATTTTTCCCATGCTTCTCCACATTCCCAATACCCTGTAGTAGTGATATACATTTGTTCTAGCTAACAAAGGACACTCACATCTACCACCAACCACAATTCTCACCCACCTCTTGGTTTACCGTGCTATCCAGTTCCTAGATTATTCTCAAGCATTCTGTCAATTGGCATTTACATAACTAGACTACCATTTTCAGTCACATCCCCATTTATAAACTTGCTGTTACTGTGTGTTACAATCCACTCTATACATTTCCACAATTTTACAGTAAAGCTAATTAAAACTTCTACATACATTAAACATCAGTAGTCCACTCAGTCCTTCTCTTATCTCCTTTAAGAATTCACCACCTACCACCAGGTCTTGAAGATATTTTCCAATGATTTCTTCTAGAAGTTTTATAGTTCTTTTATTTTTAGTTTCTTGATCCATTTTGAGTTAGTTTTTGGATAAGGTGTGAGATAGGGGTCCTCTTTCCTTCTTTCAGCTATAGATGTCCATTTCTTTCAGCACCATTTGTTGAATGGATTGTTCTGCCCAAGCTGTGTGAGTTTGACAGGCTAATCAAAACTCACTTGACCATACCTGTGAGGGTCTGTTTCTGAACCATAAGTTTGGTTCCATTGGTGTGTTCTGTCTGTCTTAAGGCCAGTACCATGTTGTTTTTACCACTATAGGTAGGTATTATGATTTAAAATTCTGGAGATAAGGGTTCACGTTTCCTTTTTATGATGTTTATGGCAATTCAGGACTCCTTACCCTTCCAAATAAATTTAATAATTGTGTTTTCAATTTTTTTCTTTAATGCTGGTGTTATTTTTATCGGGATTGCATTAAATCTGTATATCAATTTGAGTAGAATTGACATCTTAATGATATTTAGTCTTCCAATCCATGAGCATGGAATGTTCTTCCAGTTATTTAGGGCTTTTTTGATTTCTTTTAACATTGAGTTGCAGTTTTCTGAATACAAGTGCTTTACATCATTGGTTAAGTTTATTCCTGACTACTTGAGTTTCTGTCCTATTTTATTTTCACCACTCTTTTAACACTTTCAGTTACTTTTATTGATATAATCTTCATTTCTAGACTCTCTTCCAGGCCCCTTTCTCCTGTCTTTTCTTTTCAGGCTCTAGCACACCCTTTAGTATTTCCTGAAAACCTGTTCTCTTGCTTAGAAATTCTCTCAGTTTCTGTTTATCTGTGAATATTCTAATCTCACCCTCATTTTTGAAAGACAGTCTTGCTGGATATAAGATTCTTGGCAGGAAGTTTTTCTCTTGTAGTATCTTAAATATATCAGACCACTGTCTTCTTGCCTCCATGGTTTCTGGTGAGAAATCAGCACTTAATCTTATTGGATATCCCTTGTATGTTATGCATTGCTTTTCTCTTGCTGCTCTCAGAATTTTCTCTTGTCTTTGGCATTTGACATTCTGATTAGTATATGTTTTGGAGTTCGTCTATTTGGATTTTTTTGGATGGAAGTATGTTGTGCTTCTTGGACAGGGATATCTATATACTTAAATAGGGCTGGGAAATTTTCTACCATTATTTCTTTAAATATTCCTTCTGCCACTTTCCCTTCTCTTCTCTTTCTGGGACACCCATGACACATATGTTTGCATGCCTTTTGCTGTCATTTAGTTCCCTGAGACCTTGTTAAATTTTTTCCATTCTTTCATCTCTTCTTTTGTATGCGCTCACTTTCAGACTTTCAGAGGCCATTTCTTCAAGCTCACCAATCCTTTCTTCTGCCTCCTCAAATCTGCTATTATATGATTCCAGTGTTTTTTAATGTCTTTGATTGCATCTTTCATTCCAATAAGGTCTGCTGTTTTTCTATCTATGCTTTCAAATTCTTCTTTGTGCTCATCCAGTATCTTCTTAATATCCTTAATCTCTTTAGCCATCTCATTGAATTTATTAAGGAGATTTGTTTGAACATCTATAATTAGTTGTCTCAACTCCTTTATGTCATCTGGAGGCTTATCTTGTTCCTTTAACTGGGCCATAGCTTTCTGTTTCTTAGTGTGGATTGCAATTTTTTGTTGGTGTCTTCGCATCTGGCTTACTGAAGTATTTTTTCTGGGTGCAGTTTTTCTCTCTCTAGTTTAGGGCTTCCTATTGTTTCTCCCTTGCTGGTTGTGAGTAGGAGCCAAGCATGTAGTTGGTGCTATAAGCTGTGGAGTCTCAAGCTGCTCTCATTGCACCAGCGACCAATGAAGCTTCTTCCAACTTTCTCCTTTGTCAGGGGTAGGGACAGAGTTACAGCTATGTGGAATAATCCATGTGCAGGCCTAGTCTGTAGTTGTCCAGAAAGACTGATGAAACTTCACATCCCTTTCTCCCATACCTGGGGCAGGGATGGAACTGCAGGTGTAGGTAGCAATCTATGCAGATTTCTGATTTTCAGTCTGTGCCACCCAAACTTCCCTGCAGTTACCTCTGTAGCCTGGTGCAGGGCTCCTCAGCCTCTTCCCTTCCAGAGGCTGTAGCCTATGAGGGCTGCAGACTGATCTGCGTGAAATCAACTGTCATCAGGGCTTCCCCTCAGGCTGGGGGTGGAGTCAGAATGGTGGCTACTGGTCTCTTTCTGACTTGGACTGGTTCTCACCCTAGCTGTTCCCAGGGTTATCTCTTAGCCAGCCAAGTCTCCTGATCAGTAGCTGAAATCAGCAGCCAACCATCTCCTCCTCCCCTGTTTCTGGGAAATGGAACTTCTAATTCCTGTCACAGAACAGCTCCTGGGGTGACTCGTGCAGCCAGATTAGGATAATCACTGGCCTCCTCGGCTTGGCCGGTAATTACCTGGAGAGTCTGGCGCAGGTCCTCACAGATTCCTCCCCACTGGAGGTGGCACTGGGGCCCAGGCCAGACCTGCAGTCTGATCTGGATGGGATGAAGCCGTTCCCCACCAGCACGGAGATTCCCAGTCCGCCCCACTTCCCATCGTGCCAGGTGCTGAGTTAAGATGGCTGCTCCCAGCCTCTTTCTGACATGGACAGTCTCAAACCTTAGCTGTTCTCAGTATCATACTGTAGCCCACTGAATTTCCTCATCATAGCTGAAACTGGTGCCCAACCGTCTCTTCCTCCCCTGTTTTGGGGAAGTGGCGCTTTCAATTCCAGCCGCAGAACAGCTCCCAAGGCGGCTTGTGCCTCCCGTGGAGAATGGGCACCGGCCTCCATGGCGTGGAGTGCTTTACTTACGAGTCTTCTCTGCAGATGGGCAGTCTCCTCCTTCCATTCCCCCAAGGACGTTGCAGGATGCTCTTCTGGCTTCCTGGAGGCCCCAAACAGGTGCTTCAGCTAGGTCCAGAAAGCTCTGGGTATTTGCTAACTGCCCCATAGCAGGAACTGACTCTAGGAGCTCCTTACTCTGCCGCCATCTTGCTGGTTCTCCATAGCTCTTCTTTTTTAATGTAAGCATTTACATTAAATTTCCCTCTTATCACTCTCTTTGCTTTGTCCCATGAGTTTTTGATATGTTGTGTTCTTGTTTTCATTCATGTTCTCTGTTTCCATGTTGATCATCTGTCTATTGAACATCAGTAGATGTTCAATCTATTGATGACAGCAATGTATTGAAATTTCCAACTATTATTTTCAAAGTGACAATTTCCCCTTTCAGTTTGTCAGTGTTTGCCTGGTGTATTTTTGGGCATCATCATAAAGGAAATAAATATTTCTGATTGTTAGTCATTCTTGATGGGGATTGACCCTTTTATTAATATATAGTATCCTTTTGTTTCTTAAAACAGCTTTTGACATAAGGTCTGTTTTGTCTATTAATATTGTAGTTACCCCATCTCTTTTGTGGTTACTCTTTGCATGGAATATCTTTTCCCATCCTATAACTTTCAACCTATTGGTGTCTTTGGATCTAAAGTGAGTTGGATCATGATTTTTTTATCCATTCTGACAATCCTTGTCTTTTTATTGGGTAGTTTAATCCATTAACATACAGTGCTATTACTGGAAAAGCAATACCTCAGCCATTTGTCTTTGATTTTTATGTCATATCTTTTTTTTCCTCTTTTCCTCTTTTGAAAAGATGATCTTTTGTGATAAATCTTGATTGATCCCTTTCTTGTTTCTCTTTCTGTATATTTTAAAAATACTTTCTAAATACTTTCTCTGTAGTTACCCTGGGGTTTATATAACAAACCCTGCATCTATAACTTACTAATTTGAACTGATACAAACTTAGCTTCAATAGCATATGCATTTTCTGTTCTGATATCCCTTGTTTCCCCTCTTTATGTTGTTTTTGTCCTACATTACCTCTTTATATTTTGTGTTTCTATTACCAGGAAATATGCCTTTTTCATCTTCATTGTATTCTGGTTCTTATAGAAATTAAAAAGTTATATATTGAGGATGCAGTAATATTGTATTTTTGCATTTACACACTTTAGTTACGTTTACTGAAGATCTTTATTTCTTCACACTAATCAAAGCCACTCTCTCCTGTCTTTTCCTGTCAACCTAAAGAACAACCTTTAGTAATTCTTATAGGGCAGTTCTTTGTTGATGAACTCTCTCAGGTTCTGTGTATCTATGAATATTTTAAACTCTTCCTAATTTTTGAAGAACAGTTTTGTTGGATAAAAAAATGGGGGTTGGCAGTTTTTCTTTTTCATTACCTTAAGTATACCATACCACTGCCTTCTCACTCCCATGGTTTCTGATAAGAAATCAGAAGTCTTTTTGAGGATCCCTTGAATGTGACCTATCACTTTTCTCTTGATGCTTTCAGAATGCTCTTTTTATCTTTGGCATTCTGATTAGTATATATCTTGAAGTAGGTCTATTAGGATTTATTCTGTTTGGAATATGTTGCATTTCTTGGACGTGTATATTTTTGTTTTCCATAAGAGTTGGTAAGTTTTTAGCCATTATTTATTCAAATATTCCTTCCACCCTTTTTCTCTTCTTTTCTCCTACTTGGACACCCATGATGAATACATTTGTGTGCTTTATACAGTCACTCAAATCCCTGAGACACTGCTTGATTTTATCTATTCTTTTCTCTATCTGTTCTTCTGACAGTATAATTTTGATTGACCTGTTTTCTAGTTCACAGATTCTTCTTCTGACTGTTCTAATCTGCTGCTGTATGCCTCTAGTGTATTTTTAATATCCATCATGGTATCTTCATCACCATAATTTCTGTTATGTTTCTTCTTAAACTTTCTAATTCTTCTTTATGCTTACATATTGTCTTCTTCATATCTTTTAGCTCTCTATCCATATTTTCCTTCATCTCCTTGTATTGATTTAGATGATTTATTTGAACTTCTTGATTAGTTGTTCAAAATTCTGTGCCTCCTCTGTAGTTTTAATCTTATGCCATGACTAACCCATATCTTTCTTTTTCTTAGGACAACTTGTAAGTTTTTGCTGATGTCTGGGCATCTGATTATTTTGATGAGTTAACTCTAAAGGTTAGTTTCTCCATCTTTTCTAGGGTTTCATTGTTGATTGGCTTTGTGTTAAGTCTCTTCTTTGATGCTTGGTCCAACTTATTCTGGACCTTTACAGTAGCCTATGTTTAATTGTTCATATTTTCTCAGCTATTCGTCATCTGATTCTTATCATGGATATATGTTACCATTTCTAAGATTGCACTTTCACTGGAATTGTTTCACCTCCAAGAGAAAGCTTCCTTTCCTCCGTAACTTCTTGGAGAATCTTTATCTGTTCTGTTTGTTTTTGTGCAGAATTTTCCTCCCAGCTCCTATGAATTGTTTAAATTCTCTTCCTTATTAAGTGCCCTTTTTTCCTCACTCTTCTCAGTTTTATGACCTATCCAGTCTTAAAGCAGTTCAGTCCCTGCCCCCCCCCCCGCCTTTTATTTTCTGTGATGCTTTTCAGCCTCTGCTTTCTTCCCCATTAGGATATCATGCCTTAGGGAGCCAGACAGATTAAATCCAGAGAGGTGGGTCTATCTAGAAATGTCTGTTTTGCATTTAGATGGTCTAGCCAACAGAAACTGGATTGAGTGTGTACCACTCTTGCCAACAGTTCTACCATAGACTCTCTCTATTCCCCCCCCCCCCCCGCCCTGGGGTCTTTTGTATGTGACACATGTCAGCTGTTCATGCTGTCTCCTGGGTCTCTGTAGTCTTGCATCCTTGTCCCTCGAAATGCATAGGCTTCTAACACTCTGTGAGCATCTCTGTAATCTTCATCTCCATCAGGAAAGACTCCACCCAAGCTGCCTCTGCATAAGTCAGAGCTGCATTGGACCAATTGATGGGATTGGTCTGGACTGGCAGGTGTGAGAAGCAAGTTTCCTACCTGATCTTGGAGATTGTTTTTCTTTTTTCTTCAATTCAGCATTTGAACTCCGTCTCTATTTTCTATCAGCCTTCAGCATTCTAAGCAAGCGGAATTTGTCCTTTTATTGGTCGATTCTGAGGGGAGACTTTTCCAGAGTATGTCATACATGCCATGTAGATGACATCGCTAGGAGCTATAATTTTTTTTAACAAATCAGTTTTATTGATACATATTAATAAATCCATCCAAAGGGTACAATCAATGGTATTCAGTGTAATCACTTATTAATATCTGTACATTCATAACTTCAGGCATTCTTAAAGCACTTTTATTATTCCAATAATAATAATAAACAAAAAACAAACAAAACTCATTACCTCCCAACAGTCTCTCTGTGCTTCCCCTGCCACACATAGCAACTATTTTTTTTCCTCCTCTCTAGCAGATTTGTGTTTATATTTTGTAAAAACAGTCTTATATATGCAATATCATCCATATTTATGCTTTACATGAGGTTTTACTATCTTCTACAGTACCATGTTACAGTTTTTAGCTTTCCTTGTAGTAATATACATGACCTTGGACTTCCATTTAAATCACTATCTTACCCTTACACTAGCTCTGCTAGTTGCAAACACCCTGATGTGCTCTCACCATTTCCGTTTATTTCCAAAGATTTACAAACAACTTTATTACCAATTCTGCACAGATTAACCCTCAGCTTTCCATTCTCTATCCTCCTATCTTCTCATGACCTATATTCTACTAACTAATGCCATGAGTTTACACACTATATTAATATTTAGCTCATAATAGTGCAATAATACAGTGTTTGTCTTTTTGTGTCTGGCTTGCTTCACTCAACATAAGGTCCTCTAGGTTCATCCATACTGTCATGTGCTTCATAAACTTCATTTATTCTTACCTCTGCATAATATTCCAATGTGTGTTTACTCCAAATTTGTTTTTCTGCTCATCAATTGATGGACACATGTTGTTTCCAACTTTTGGGAATTGTGAATAATGCCACTGTGAACAGTGGTTACGGATGTCTGTTCATGTCTCTGCTCTCAGTTCTTCTGGGTATATATCTAGTAATGCCATTGCCCTCTCACATGGCAAGTCTATATTTAAATTCCTTAGGAACTGCCAAACAGTCCTCCAGAGTGGCTGCGTCATTCTACATTTCTACCAACAGTGAATAGACATTTCTATCTCTCCACATCATCTTCAAAACTTATAGTTTTCTGGCTTTTTTATAGTGGCCTGTCTAGGTGTGAAATGATATCATATTGTAGTTTTGATTTGCATTTCCCTAATTGCTAGTGATGTTGAACATTTTTCATGTGTTTCTTTACCATTTGTGTTTCCTCTCTGGACAATTGTCTTTTCAAGTCTTTTGCTCATGTTTTTATTGAGTAGTTTGTCTTTTTATTGTTGAGTTATATGATCTCCTTGTATATCATGGATATTAAATCCTTATCAGATAAGCAATCTCCAAATATTTTCTCCCATTGAGTTGGCTGCCTTTTCACCCTTCTGACAAAGTCCATTTAGGTGCAAAAGTTTAATTCTGAGAAGGTCCCATTTATCTATTTTTTTCTTTTTTTACTCATGCTTTGGGTATAAAGTTTAAAAAACTGTGGCCTACCACAGACTCTTGAAGATGTTTTCCTACATTTTCTTCTAGAAGTTTTATGGTTGTCACTTTATATTTAGGTCTTTGATCCATTTTGAGTTAATTTTTCTATAAGGTGTGAGAGAGGGATCCCCTTCCTTTCTTTTGAATATGGCTCTCCAGTTCTCCCAGCACCATTTGTTGAATAGATATTCTGGCCAAGCCGAGAGGGCTTAACCTCCTTGTCAAAAATGACTCAATTGTAGATGTGAGGATCTATTTCTGAATTCTCAATTCCATTCCATTGGTCAATGTGTCTCTCTTTTTGTGAGTACAATACTTTTTACCACTGTAGCTAAGTAATATGCTTTAAAGTCCCTAACTGAGAATCCATAAAAGATGTTAAAAAAGAAAATGGCTATTAAATTTGGTAATTGGTTTTTTCCTTTCTGCAAAAAAGACTATTGGGATTGTTATTGTTATTGGGATAGCTTTAAGTTTGTATATCAGTTTGGGTACTATTGCTATCTTAACGATGTTTAGCCTTCCAATCCATGAACACAGAATGTCTTCCATTTATTTAAGTCTTCTGTGGTTTCTTTTACCAAGGTTTTAGTTTTCTGAATATGGTCCTTTATGTCCTTGGTTAAGTTTAATCCTCAACATTTTATTGTTTTAGTTGCTATTATAAATTGAATTTTTTTTCTCATTTCCTCCTCAGAATGCACATTAGTAGTGTATAGAAACACTGTTGATTTTTGTGTATTAATCTTGTTTCCTGCCACTTTGCTGAACTCACCTATTAGTTATAGTAGCTTTGTTGTGGATTCTTCAGGAGATTCTAGATATAGGATGATATTATCAGCGAATAGTGAAAGTTTTACTTCTTTTCCTACTTAGATGCTTTTTATTTCTTTATCTAGGCTAATTGCTCCAGGTAGAACCTCTAGCCCAATCTTGAATAACAGTGGTAACAGTGAGCATACTTGTCTTGTTCCTGATCTCAGCAGGAAAACATTCAGTCTTTCATCAGTGAGTGCAATGCTAGCTGTAGGTTTTTCATATATGCACTTTACCATATTGAGAAAGTGTTCTTCTGTTCCTAACTTTTGCATTGTTTTTATCAAGAAGGGGTTTATTTTGTGAAACACCTTTTCTGTATCAATCAGGATCATGTGATTTTTTTCCCTTCAATGTATCAATGCGGTTTATTACTCTACTTGATTTTCTTGTGTTGAACCACTTTGCATATCTAGGATAAAACCCACTTGCCCATGGTGTATAAATCTTTTAATGTGCATTTGGATTCATTTTGTAAGTACTATATTGAGAATTTTTGCATCTATATTCATTAGAGATATTGGTCTGTTATTTTATTTTTTGTAGTATCTTTATCTGGTTTTGGTATTAGGGTGATGTTGGCTTCATAGAATGAGATCAGTAGCTTGCTTTCTTTTTTCCTTTTGTCTCTATTTTTTTTAATGTTACATTCAAAAAATATGATGTCCCCACATAGTCCCCACCCCCTCACCCCACTCCTCCCACATCATCAGTCTCTTTCATCATCGTAGCACATTCATTGCATTTGGTGAATACATTTTGGAGCACTGCTGCACTACATGGGTAGTGGTTTACATTGTAGTTTACACTCTCCCCCAGTCCACCCAGTGGGCCATGGCAGGACATACAATGTCCAGCATCTGTCCCTGCAGTAATAGCCAGGACAACTCCAAGTCCTGAAAACGCCCCCACATCATCTCTCTTCTTCCCTCTCCCTACCTTCAGCAGCTACCATGGCCACTTTCTCCACATCAGTGCTACATTTTCTTCCATTACTAATCACAATAGTTCCAGGATAGAATATTAGTAAGTCCACTCTAATCCATACTCTATTCCTCCATCCTGTGGACCCTGGGATGGTTATGTCCACTCCACCGCTATATCGAGAGGGGACTTAGATTCCACATGGATGATGGATGCAATTCTCCTGCTTGCAGTTGTAGGCACTCTTGGCTCCCTGGTGTGGTGGTTGGTTGACCTTCTTCACCTCCATGTTAGCTGGCTGGAATAAGTCCAATAAACCACATGGTAGGAGTTGCAGGTCTGTTGAAGCTCAGGGTCTGGCTATCACATGGACAGTCCAAAGATTCAGTTCCCCTGAGCATACACCAAACCCCAGTAAAAGTAACAGGAGAGGCTTGTGAACAAAGATCACATCTGAGTTCAACTCCATCACACTCAGGAACACAAACTCCAAAGTAGGGCCAACTGACATGGCACTGAACTCCATCTGCCATGACCATAGAACCTGTGGGTCTCTGTAGCCCTCAGAAGAACCAGTACCTGGACTTGTATCTACTTTGGGTGTCTCTGGGACCGTGCTGAGGTGTGCATAAGAGCGACCCCTCTGATGACCTCCTGACTCTTTTTTGGAGAACATAGCCATATAAACTCATTTGTCCTTTCCATTTCCCCCTTTTATTCATGGTCAAAAAGCAGTTTTGACACCTGATACTACATGTAGGCTGAGATATTCTGCTTGTCTGAGTTAGCCCTTTTATTCAAGGTCATTTTCTAGTTACATCATCAGCTGGTTCTTGATAGTAATCCCTCAGTGCCAGGGAGACTCATCCCTGGGAATCATTTCCCACCCTGGCGGCAATGTAATGCATTTACATGCTGAGTTTGGCTTAGAGAGTGGCCACATTTGAGCAACATGGAGGCTCTCAGGAGGTAATTCTTAGGTACCCTGCAGCTCTAGACCTAGTTCTTATTTCAGGCACACAGACTCACAAGCATAGTCATTAGTGTCAAGGGCTCATTGTTGGACCATCCTTCTTTATTGGTCCTAACCGTTGCAATTGGGGGAGTATTGCTGTTCCATTGGGGAATGTGATAGAGCTCTCCTGGCTAGGAACTCAGCACCCCCTCAGTTGTCGTTTTTAGCTGTAACAACTATGAAAATATCCAAACATTTTTATGTACCCTGTATACATGCCCTGGAGAACTCACTTCCAATCATGTGCCCCCTTTTAATAATATCCTACCCCAGTATTCCTCCCCTGCCATAGTCGCAATTCTCTGTGATCCAAAACTTATTCGAAAATGAAACCTAATATATTGCCAGGTCCATTAATAGTAAAATGGAATATAGTGATGGGTTTAAAGGTTAGATATAGAATACATACTGAGTTAGAAAAATTTAAGTAAAAATAAATTGGGGTATCAAAAAATGAACAAGCTTGTTTTTGATGCTTTGCCTTTTATCAATGCTCTAAGTGTTGCCCTGTATGTACAGTGGCAAGGCAATTTTTTCCATTTCTTCCTCAGTGTCTGCATCCTTTCTTTTCTTTTTTTTTTCTAATTATTAAGTTCGTCTTCACAAAAGTTTTAGATCACAGTAATTCATCTATACAATATACGGTACTCCCACATATCCAGCATCAAACACTTTGTCCCTTCCTCAGCAATGATCTTTTTACACATTCATATTATATTTGCTGCAACTGATGTACAGATATTGAGACAATAGCTTTCAAACATGGTTACACTTGGGTTTACATTATGGTTTATACTTTAGCCTATAGGCTTTTATACATTTTTGGTGTAATTTAGCATGTCCTATATCCATCTTTGCATAATCTTGTGGAACACTTCCATTGCCCTGCAGTTACACCGATTCCATCTATTCAATACCTCTTTCCCCCTCCCCTCAGGGCCCACAGTGACAATCCATCTTCATTACTTGAAGGACCGTATTCAGAGATACTTGCAACAATGTTGAGGGCTTGACATGCTCAACTGCCCTAACCCATTAGGAGCCACCAGTTCTCTCAGGTGATATAATTCCCTCTATTTGAGAACATCAGTCCTCCCCAGAATATGGGTGTACCTTCAATCTCATTGTATGGGTCTCCATCCAATGATATAACCCACTATGAAAAAATGAGCACTCACACACTCCCTAGAAGCCTGCCCTGTGTCACATGCCCCACCCCCCTTAAGCATTGGAAACAGGTAACCTTCCTTATTATATTTTCAAAAAAGTTTCCTCAACATTATACATTCAAGCACAAACCTGACAATCTCCTATGTTCACATGTTCCCCCCACCCTCTCCCCTATCTCTTGGGCCATGATATCCATCCTCCCATCCCTAGCCCCCCTCAAGCCCACAAAGCCCCACCCAAGGTATCCCTATGCCCCCATTTTATCCCTTCCCTGTACAAATACTTACCTTTCCTGTTCCATATTTTTGGAAGAACTTGAACAAGATTGGTATTAGATTGTCTTTGAATGATTGGTAAAATTCACCTGTGAATTCATCTGGTCCTGGGCTTTTCATCTTTGGGAAGTTTTTTAATCTTTAAGTTTCAATCTCTTGTGATGTGTTTATTGAAGTCTTCTTTTTCTCCTAGAGTTAGTGTAGCTGATTCATGTGTTTCTAGGAATTTGTCCATCTCCTCTACTTTGTCTAGATTTCTTGACGTACAGTTGTTCATAATATCCTCTTATGATCTCTCTTATTTCTGCAGGGTCAGCGATAATGTTCCCCCTCTCATTTCTGATTTTATTTATTTGCATCCTCTCTCTTTTTTACTTTTGTCAGTCTAGCTAAGGGTTTATCAATTTATTTGATCTTTTCAAAGAACAAACGTTTGGTTGTTGATCCTATTGTTTTGTGTGTGGTTTTTTTTTCCCCCTTGATTTCATTTACTTCTATTCTGATCTTTACTATTTCTTTCCTTTGGCTTGGTTTGGAATTAGTTTGCAATTCTTTTTCTAGTTCCTCCAGCTATTCAGTTAGATCTTCAATTTTAGCTCTTTCTTCTTCTTTAATGGAAGCATTGACAGCTTTGCTGCATCCCATAGGTTTTGATATGTTGTGTCTCATTTTCTTTCATCTCAAAATATTTGCTGAATTCCCTTGTAATTTCTTCTTTGACACACTGATTATTTAAGAGTGTATGTTTATGAATTTTCCTTTTTTCCATCCATTATTGATTTCTAACTTCATTCCCTTATGATCAGAGAAACTTTTCTATAATTTCAATGTTTTAAAATTTATTGAGACCTGTTTTGTGACCCAATGTCTATCTTGGAAAAGGATCCATGAGCACTTGAAAAAAATGTGTATCCTGCTGTTTTAGGGTGCAGTGCTCTACAGATGTCTGTTAGGTCTAGTTCATTTATTATATTATTCAAGCTCTCTGTTTCCTTATTTATCCTCTGTCCAGATGTTCTTTCTGATACTGAGAGTGGTGTATTGAAGTCTCCAACTATTATTGTAGAGACATCTATGTCTCCTTTCAGTTTGCCAATGTGTCCCTCATATATCTTGGGGGCACTCAGGTTAGGTGCATAAATATTTAGTGTAGTTGTTTCTTCTTGGTGAATTTCCTCTTTTATTAATATGTTAGTAAACATATTTTGCATTTGAAATCTATTTGTCTGATACTAGTATTGCTACTCCAGCTCTTTTTTGGTTACTGTTTGCATGGAATATCGTTTTCCAACCTTTCACTTTTAACTTGGTTGTGTCCTTTCATCTGAATTGGGTTTCTCATAGACAACATATGGATGGCTCATATATTTTTTTATCTGTTCTATCAGTCTATGTCTTTTAATTGGGGTGTTCCAGCCAATGACATTCAGCATTATTACTGTAAGGCATTACTTACTTCATCCATTTTGTCCTTAGGTTTTCTGTTGTCATATCATTCTATTTTCTGTCTTTTTACCCTTTAATTTATGCTTCCAAATAATATTCATTTCTACATTCTTCTCCAGATCTCGCACCCTTGTTTTTTCCTTCCAGCTGCGGCACTTGTTTTAGTATCTCTTGTAATTCTGTTCTTTTGGTAACATATTCTATCAATTTTTGTTTGTTTGTGAAGACTTTGAACTCATCCTCATTTTTGAAGGACAGTTTTGCTGGATACAGAATTCTTGTCTGTCAGTCATTCTCTTTTAGTATCTTAAATAGACAATACCATTTTCTCCTTGCCTTCATGGTTTCTGTTGAGAGGTTGGCAATTAGTCTTATCAAGTTTCCCTTGTATATGATGCTTTGCTTTTCTCTTGCTGCTTTCAGAATCCTTTCTTTTATGTCTGATATTTACTATTATGCATAGTAGGTATGTTGTTTTGGGTGCATTGTCCTTCTCGGATATTGATATTTATGTTTTTCATAAGGGTTGGGAAGTTTTTAGTCATTATTTCCTCAAATACTCTTTCTGCCCCTTTTCCATTCTCTTCTCCATCTCAGACACCAATAATGCAAATATATTTGTGTTTTGGGTTGTAATTCAGTTCCCTGAAAACCTGTTCCATTTTTTCCATTCTGTTCTCTTTCTGTTTTCCTGTCTTTTCCAGTTCAATTCTTCTGTCTTCAGAATCACTAATTTTGTCTTTGAGCAATTCAAATCTGCTCTTATGTGCCTCTAATGTATTTTTTGAACATTATAAACTTTTTTTAAGAGAAGATTTAAATTACAGAAAAGTTACATCAAAAGTATATGGAATTCCCATATTATCCCCACCAATTCACATACACATTTTTCCCTATTATTCACATCTTGCATTAGTAAGGCACATTTGTTGCAATTGAGGAACCAAATTAAAGCACTGCTGCTAATCAAGGTCTATAGTTTGTGCTTTACACTTTGCACCGTATAGTTTTATAGGCTTTGACAAACATTTAATATCTTGTATCCATCATTGTAGTAACAAACAACAATTTCAGTGCCCTAATGCCGTGTTCCACCCATTCATCCCTCCCCTCTGAACTGTGGTAACCACTTTCTTTTTATGAATGTTGCAAGTTCTTCTATTAACCACATTATAATACCTACAACAATAAATCTACAATGGTCCATGGTTATCCTCCCTGCCACTTATATATTTTCATTACTCCATCTTGAGGAATTTGGGATGACCACTCTGACTTCTTTGGATTGAGAGGGGTTTAGATATTATGGGGTACATGGAAGCAACAGTTTTGCTTGCAGTTGTAGATTCTCCTGTTTTTTGGACAAAGCTTGTCTATCAACAACATTTTGTTAGTTGTTCTGGGCAGGTTTGAAGAACTGGAGAGTAGGTTTTGGCCACAGCTCTGCTGAGATTCAGGGCTCAAATCGCATATAAATAGAATAACAATTTATGTCTCTGGGATATGTATATGTTTTATCTCCCATATATATATACTGTATATGTATTATATATATATATATAATGTATGGTCATAATTATAGGTTCAAATATAAGGGCTATAATAATCACAAGTAGGGAATTTATAAATGAGTCTTTGTTATATTGGGGAAATAGATAATCATATATTCTCATATAGGGCCCACTGAAGGGGTATTTGTTTCATGCACCTGTGTGCCTTTCTTAAAGTGTCTAGATATCCTTAGAGCCCTCAGGAGCACTTTAGTGTGAGATTTAGTTTACTATCGACTTAGTAAAATCTTCCTGAGACCTGCATAAGTGTAACTCAAGAATGACATCCCGACTCACTTTGAAATCTCTTAGGCATAAAAACTCATTTTCTCTTTTTAATTTAATGACTCCCCCTTTTGGTCAAGGTCTATTTCCACATCCATCAATGATTGGTTCTTGGTAATTATCCCTTGGTGTCAGGGAGGTTCATCCTCACAAGCCATATCCCATGCCAGGAGGAAGGTAGTATATTTATTTGTGAGTTTGGTTTAGAGTGAGGTCACGTTTGAGTAACCAGGAAGTTTTCAGGAGGTGACTCTTAGATATTAATTACAATTAGGCTAAGTTTCGTTTTTACAGGAATATGGTTCCTAAGTATAGGTATTAAGATTGAGGGCTGTTTTTTTTTTTTTTTTTCATTAAGCACTGCCTATATGTTCCATAGATTTTGGAAAATTTATTTGAGAAAATAGCAGGACTCACTCCTTAGAATGGAAGTTTAATAATTTGTTATCTGTTGTGTGGGCCTATATCAAGAAAACATACCTATGACACCACAGATACATTCATATACCATAAAAGTATGCTTTAGGTGCATTTCTCTATATATATCACCCCACTATCAATACCTAGTATAAGTGGTGTACCTTCTTTATAGATCCCAAAGGAACATTATTATAATATATATATATATAAAGGAACATTATATTCCTAACCACAATCCTCAGCCACCCCAGATTTCACTGAGTTGTACTGTCATCATTTTATCTTTTAGCTTTCCTTCTAGCATCATATTTGGACCAAACCTTCCCCTTTCAATCATTTTCACACTCACATTTCAGCACCATTAATTAACAGTGTGGGTCTTAATTCAGTAAAACTAGAGTCCTTAAATGCTAAGGAAACTTGGACACAGAGGTATAAATCATAGGAGGAGACAGAAAGAGACAGATTGCCATATTACATATGCAGGGAATGAGTAAGCACCAGAGTGCTGCAGAAAACATGGTTTGACAATATCTCAATTTTGGACTCTTAGCCTCCAAATTTGTGAGAATGAATTCCTGTTGTTTAAGCCTAACAGTTCTGATGTAAATTGTTATAACAGCCCTGGCAAAGTAAGTTATTCAACTAAATTACTGATTCTTAAATTGAGATCCAATAAATCTCCTTGAATTAAGATATCCAAACATCTCTTTTGATGAGAGAAATGTACAGGCCAAATTATACCGTAGGTATTCTTAGGAATTAGCTTGAAGTCAGGCATGAATGCACTGAAAAACAATTTCCTATCCAGTTTGTCAGTAGGAACCAAGTCTTTTCTTTTGTGCTATAAATCCAGGAACAGTCACTGGAGGAGAGGAAACTACATGATTTATCTATTTTTTCCCCATTCTTTTCTCTTTTTTTTCTCCTGTCTTTTCCAGTTCAAATGTTCTTTCTTTGAAATCACCAATTCTGTCTTCCAGTAATTCAAATCTGTTCTTACGTGCCTCTGGTTTATTTTTAATCTCATTCATTATGTCTTTCATTCCCATAATAAGGTCTGTTTCTTTTCTTGCAGGCTTTCAAATTGTTCTTTATGCTCACCCAGTATCTTAATATCCTTTACCTCTTTAGTCATATTTTCTTTAAATTCTTTGAAGTGATTTATGAGGGTTGTGTGATTATCACTGATTGTCTTAAATTCTCTATCTCATCACAATATTTGGTTTGTTCCTTTGGCTGGGTCATCTCTTTCCATTACCTAGCATGGCTTGTAAATTTTTACTGATATCTGGGCATCTGAATATTTTGTTCTAATGGCCAGATTCTCTCTCTTGCCTATTTTTTTTTCACAGTTCTTCTTTGATATTTGGTTCAACTTATTCTAAGTCTTTAAAATTGCCCAGTTTAAGTTATCAAAATCCTGCCAGGGACTCACTAATATGGCACAGACTTTCTCTGGGGGTTAGAATACAAAGAAAACCAAAACAGATTTTGTCTGTGCAATTTCCAGACCTGCCAGTAGAAGGTACTCATCAGCACACTCTTCCACCAACATGTTTCAGTCTCCAGTTTCCTGTGTTCCTATGTTGAATCTACAGAGTAGAGATTCAAAGTGGGCTCTGCTGGCCAAATTTGTTGAAGAAAAGCCCCCCAACTCCCTCTCGGTTTTCGCTTGAAACAGCTGACAGGGAGAAAGATGTTTGTTCCCCTCTCAGTCAGCTACAGTGAGCCAGGTGTTTTACCCCCACTTAATATCTTGGGAGTGGGGGAGGGGAACCCTCTGCAGCCCCTGCAGGTTTCGTAACTTTGTTGTTTTGGGTTCCTTGTCTCTCTGTCCCTAACCCTCTTGGGAGTTGTGTAGCACTATCCTGGTCTGCTCACCCCCAAAGCAGGTCCATTGGACAGCTTTTGGCTCTTTCTCCATTGTTTTTTTAAGACAATTGAGCCCTGCCTGCTAGTTCAGTGTCATCTTTCCACAATCTTCAGGAGCTATACTTTCAACATACTCCAAAGGTGATTCTATTGTGAAACTGGAGAAGATAGATGTTTGAGAAACATAACTAGATGATGCAACTAGTATTAGAATCTAATAAACCACTAGCATCTAATATATATCTAAAGTTCTCACCCATGAATCAGTATTTGGTGAAACCTGCACATTAGACTTTTCATATATATATGGAAATTGGTGGCATCACAAGTAGGAAGTATCAAAAACAAGGCTAGGTCCATCTTTCCTGCAAAGCAATTTGGTTGGGGAGGTCTACTCCTGGCTTTTTAGTTAAGATGGTAGTGATAGCCATTGCTTTTATAGTAGCTCTCCAGATCAGTTCCCTAAATTGAGCTAAGTAGGCTAGAGAAACTTATATATATGGTACTTTTGTAAAGGAAGAAATCCCCGACATCACATTTCTAAGAACTGAGAAGTCTTCTAGGGTCCCTCTGCTCAAAACTTTCCTCTAACTTCAAGATTATCCAGAAAAATTTAAGTCTCCTGAACAGAATTTATTTATATTTAAGAATAAGTGGCATGTTGGTTACATCTATTAAAAATTAAGAAATTAAAATATTGAGCATGGTGTTAAAAGATAATTCTCAAAAAATGTAAAATCATGACTCCCATACAGATATAAAAATGAAAATGTGTAAGTGATTTTATTTAATACATTAATGTGGAAACTGGCAAGGTGTTACAATAAGTTCAGAAGATATTACAAAATAGACACATGTGAAGTTCAGAAATATTAATATGCAGATGAAAGCAAAAGTGGCTCATCCACAGTAGGGGAAAGAATCAAATGAACCTCCATGTAGCAGAATTTACAAATATGTAGAGACAAGAATAATTCTGCATTGCTCTCAATTACCTACAATTTAGAGACTTGTAAAATAGTTCAAAAGCAGTGAAAGACTGGAATCAAATTTTAGGGAATGTTATAGTACAGGTTGCATATTAAAAATCAAGTTAACTAATTAATACTGTTGTCTACCACTGAATAGTTCTCTTAAGATACTACTAGGTAATGGGTGAGGGCTAATTCACATTACAGCTTAAGAGTTGCTGAGTTAAAACTGAGATGTGACATTTCTACACATGCCTCTTCTGTCACTTTAACCGAACCTGTTGTTGGCGCTAGGTTGGTGTATGCTCAGGAGACTTTAATCTCTGGTCTGTACATTTGCCAACTGGGCCCTGAGCCTCAGTAGAGTTGCAACTCCTACTCTCTGGTTCGTTGGACTTACCCAGGTCAGCCAACAGGGAGGTGAAGATGGTCAACCACCACACCAGGGAATGGAGAGTGCCCACAAATACAAGCAGGAGAATTGCATCCATCATCCATGTGGGATCTAAGCCTCCTCTTGATATAGAGGTGGAGTGGACATCACCATTCCAAGGTCCATAGGATGGAGGAATAAAATATGGATTAGAGTAGACTTACTGATATTCCACTATAGAACTATTGTGACTAGTAATGGAAGAAATTACACCATTGACGTGGAGAAAGTGGCCATGGTGGTTGATGGAGTCAGGGGGAGGGAGGAGGGGGTGTGAAGTGGGGCATTTTGGGGACTTGGAGTTGTCCTGAATGATATTGTGGGGATGGTTATGGACGTAATATATCCTGCCATAACCCACTGAATGTGCTGGGGGAGAGTATAGACTACAATGTAAACTATTATCCTTGTGGTGCAGTGGTGTTCCGGAATGTGTACACCACATACGGTGAATGTGCCACAGTGATGGAGGAGGTTGTTGATGTGAGAGGAGTGGGGTGGGGGGGTGTGTAGGGTTTACGGGAACCTCTTATATTTTTTTATTGTAGCATTTTTTTGTGATCTATGTATGTATCTTTAAAAATAGATAATTTTTTAAATGATGGGGTGGGGGATGGGGTATATGGGAATATCTTATGTTTTTTAATGTAACATTTTGTGTGATCTTTTAACTTTTAAAAAAAGATAATTAAAAATTTTTTTTTAAAAACTGAGTGGAATAATTCAAATTTTTAAAGTTATGTAAGAGACTGTATAAAATAAGTAAACAAAATCAGATATGAAAAATGCATTCATCTAAGTGGTAATAAATTAGATCAATAATTTTAATCTGTGTTAGGATCTATAGAATCACCCTGATTTAGACTGAAATAACTGTATATTGTTTAAAATCTTTGGGGGATGCACTGAATACAAATGAATATATAAAGAATAAATCTTTGATTTAACAGGACCTAAAAAATTTTAACAGAATATGTGAGGTACTCATGGACAGATTAACTCCTATAAACAACTGGTTTTGTTTTTGTTGTGATTATTTTCTTTATTTTCTAAGATGCCTCAAAGTCAGTCAAAACTTTTTCTATATGTAAGAAGTACTTATATAACCTAATAAGGAAATGTGATTGCTTTTTAAACACATATATCCAAAATTTGTGTCCAAATGAGTCTTACCTCAAAGCACTATCTTGAGACTACACAATAATGAATTCTTTATACCTTGAAGCAGATTTGACATTTATAAGCAATCTAAAGTCATTGGTAGTCAAATTGGATAAGAGGAATGGAAGTAGTGAATCCAGTTATATTAAGCAGTTCACTGTATCTGAGGCTGGTTCATAATAAAAGAGGAGTTTTTAGCATTATTCGAAAAAACATGTTCTTGAAAGGGGACAAGATTCATTTGGACACATAAGTTATGTGTTTTTTTATTGCATATTAGTTAAGCCTCATTATTATCACAGCTGCAGGTTAACAATACCTTAGTATTTATTATACAACAAATATACAGACGAATAACAAAAATCATTGTTTGTAATGTAGTATTTAATACTGTACAACGTCATTATACAATGGGAAGTTGTCCTAGGCACACTAATTTTAAAAGTATGAGAAGCTAGCACAGGGTATTGTCTCATAACCAATTTTATTGTTAAAAGTGTGATGCCATTGCTGCAAGGTAAACCCATAGCAAAGAGAACCAAGTTTTACATGTATGATAGTCCCTGGAGAATCACCAAAATCAAGGTTAATTGTCAGGAGAAGGCAACTGGTATGTAAATGTATTTTGCTAGGTGTTACATTTCTAACTTGACAAATACCCCAGAAGGTATGGAAATTGCATCCTCATTTTTTCAAGCACTTTATTACTTAGCTGTGTTATAAAATATAAGTGTTTTAAACTTTGAAAGTATATTACTATTTATGCCTTTTTTACCTTTGCTTTTGTATTTGTAATTATAGGTTTCATACCTTACTGTACTAATATAATACAAAAGGTCAAAAACAGCTCTTCCACCATTAATTCAGATATCATTTTGATTCTGACTCCACATCAGGATAGTTGTTTGGAGGGGAGCCACTGTTTTCAATCTGACAATGAATAATTTTAACTGTGCTAGCTTGACTCTGACTCATCTTTACCCTGATGAAGTAGATAAAGTCAGTTCTCTGGCAGTTCTGCTCTAAAAGCTAATCTCCTGAACCTGAGCCAGAGAAGACTCCAATTCCTCGTTGAACTCTGGAGTTCCAAAGTCATTGCATCTAACTCTTTCCTACTTTGAAATTCTCTCATCATCATCATCATTATCATCATCATTCTGACCAGACATGTATAAGAGCAGCTCGAAGGGAGATGCTCCATATAACTGTCATGAGTGTAAAATTGCTTAGAATCTTTCAAATAGAAACGCTCTACCTCTAGACTGTGTATCCAAGATGAGAGTACTTGAAATGTTAACTCAGATATCTATATTAGAGCACCTGTGCTAGATCATCTGAATGAAAACCATATTCTTTCCAGCCCTGAATTTTTTTTATTTTCTTCTAAATGTTACATTAAAAAAATAGGAGGTACCCATATACCCCCCCACCCATCCCCACCCCAGCCCTCCCACATCAACAGCCTCTTCCGTCATTGCGGCACATCCACTGCACCTGGTGAATACATTCTGGAGCACCGCTGCACCACATGAACAGTGGTCCACATTGTAGTCCACACTCTCCCCCAGTCCACCCAGTGGGCCATGGCAGGACACACAGTGTCCAGCATCCATCCCTGCAGCACCACCCAGGACAACTCTAAATCCTGAAAATGCCCACATACCATATCTCTTCTTCACAGCCCTGAATTTCTAAGCTTGATCCTCCTCTTTTCCCTTTTTCCTCCCTCTCACTTTCAAAACTGGAAATAGCTTTTCCTTCTCATTACCCTCCCTTATTCCCACTTCAAATTCTGGCTCTAGTGCATTTGTTTTCAACCAAGGCTATATAATGTGCAATTTGGATAACTTTTTAAAAAACCCTGATGCCAGGCCCCTCTCCAAGACAATTAAATGAAAATCTCTGGAAGTGGATTTTGTAAACTCTCCCTGTGTTATTCTAATATGCAGACAGGATTGAGACTCTAATCCACTGATTCTCAAACTTGGCTGCATGTTGGACATCTTCTGAAGACTTTTTTAAAAAGATCCTGTTTTAATTGTTCTGTAGTGTGTCCTGGGCATCAGAATTTTTAAGAGCTCCCCAGAGGATGCTAATATACCTCAAAATTTGAAAATTCCTGTTCTAATGAATAGTAATTAATAAGGTAAATATTACTTGTATGAAGATTATTGGCTTGTTTTATTGTATGTATGTGTCTAAGAATACATAACTAGAGTTCTCAAACTTTCAATCATATAACAATCTCCTGAGTTGGTTGTTCATCATGCATATCAGAATCTCTAGAGAGGTTGAGAAAGGGTTTGTCTGCATTTTTAAGAACACACAGTTGATACCTGACAGCATTTGTAAGCCTTTCAGAAGTATACCATGAGAGCAGAATTGGCTGCCTGTGTGCTATGTATATGGTATCATTTGAGGTTCACATGTAAGACTCCTCTGTCTAGCATTACCTGCTTTAGTGGACTAGCTATGTTGATTACTATCTCCCTGCTGGACTCATTTCTTAAGGGAAGAGATCCTTTTCCCAAATACTTGTAAAAGGTCAGTATTTACCTGGAAGCAACTCATAGTAACTATTACCACTTACTGATAGGTTGATTCCTTATAAAATACGTGGTTTTAAGGGAATGGAACCCAACTTAAAGCTCAGTATATTTTGACAATAAAGTCAGGACTTTCTAAAAGAGAGGAAGAGAAAGACCAGGCTGGGTGCCAGAGTGGGAAACTCTGGGCTTCCAGAGTAATGAGGTGATCAGACACTTGGGAGAACGGTTGGGTATGAAAGAGGTGAGGGTGGGGTAAGTTAGTGGATAGGAGAAACACCTGCTGCAGCTTAATATTTATTAATTCCAAAAGAAGATATTGATTAGGTTTGTAAACTGGTCTCTTCCTCTGGGCAAGATACCCTTGTTTGTATTAAATTCAAAGGCTTTATGTTTACTTGACTATGTTAAGATTAGGGCTTTGATTCGACCACATCATTAGGGCTTGCACAGTTGAGTCCCAGGCCCCTCAGTGGGCAATATAAACAGACACTCAATCAAGGAGAACATGGGAGAAAAACACAGGAAGAGAGGCAGCTCCATAGATGCTGCAAAGGCCCTGGAAAGAGCTATGAGCTAATAGCTGGCAGCTGAAGAGACCAAAGTCCTGAGACGCTGATCAGCCCAGAAAGAAGTGAGCCCCCTAGCCTACAGATGAGATAGGAAAAAGCAGAGCCCATGGAGCCTTAACAGGAAAGAAGAAGGCTAAACCCTCACAGATGTCACCCTCCATCTTGCTTCAATACGTGGCAACAAACTTTGGTGACAACCTAATCTTAAGTAGAACTCTTTAGGACCTTGTAATTGTAAGCTTTTAGCCAAATAAATACCCTTTATAACAGCCAACAGATCTCTGGTACTTTGCATCAGCTCCCCTTTTGGCTAATACAGCACCTATTTGGACTGAAAAGATAAAAATAAGGAAGAAGTGAGGTGCAAAAAAACATGCATATTCACTTACATAAGTATTTGGCCTTCTGATAAATAGTATTTATTGAGAACCACATATGTGATAGGCACTGCAATAAGCATGTTACATTGGCTCCCATTTCTCACAACCCTTGTATGTGATAGGCTATATTTTTCTACTTTGTAGGGAAAAAAATAACACATGTTCAGTAAGATTACATAATCTACCTAAAGTCATTAATAAGAAACAGGACTGGGATGTGAACTCAGCCCAATACAATTAATGTCCTCTTTCCTCCTTAATATCTTATATTTAAAAAAAGATAAATTTTTGTGCATGAAGAACAACTAGCAGAACCTAAGCTCTGCTTATTTTAAACATGGGATGGCATTAACTAATCAACATTTGCTGAGAATTCATGAATTGTTAAAGAAATTCCAGAAGTCCTGTTACCTTTACTCATGTGTACTTAGAATAGAATTCCTTAACTCAAGGTTATTTAAATTGTTTGGCTTCTCAGAAGCTTCATTTAATAGGCCTTGACCTGGAAATTGGTCAAGAGCTCTTGTTAACAGAGATGGCCCCAATACCATAAAACCTTATTTCTTATAATATTAAGAATTAAAGCAAAAGTAAGATTTCAACCAAGTCTACATTCCTCTTTTGGTGCAACTTATGTGTAAATTATTAGTGATGGACACTTACTACCATAAAAATAGAAAGAATACAAGACAAAAAGTCCTTCATTGAGAAGCAAATAAGACAGTACAATACTACATAAGACCTAACAGACTGTATAAGACCATAGAAGTCAGATTTTCTGACTTCTTCCTCTATATTGACCTGTTTTTAAAACATTATCATGGAATTAAACTAAACATTACCGTGGAAATGAAGGGCATTATAAAAAAGCAAATAAGGCTGATACTCTAATGAGAAACAATTTCAATTAAACAACTTACACTATGATCTAGACTGCTGCATAAATGGAATTTAAAAATGAAAGGAAAAATAATGACTAGTATTTATATATATATAGATGCATGGGAGTACTTACCAGTGAGAATTTTTATGTAGGAATTGGGCAAAACTGAGTATTTATTGTCCCAGAGAAAATACAAGTAAGAAAAAGGAGAACGTATGAAAAGGAAGAGCAACTTAATATTTAACATCAGCTCTTCCCAGAGTAAAACAAATTTATTGTGCACGTAAAGAGATCCAAATTATTTCTTTTAGCTTACGTTTAATTGATTTTTTAAAAATAACCCCAAAGGCAGTATGTCACTCTTCCTCACCTTAATCAACATGATACCTCAAAGGTACTGTTGCATTTCTTTAATAATATATACTAGCACACTTACGAAATCAAAATTCTGATGAAATCCTAGATCTTTATGATCATCATTTTAGATATTTAAATGACCTTAGAGAGCACCTCAATCAGTGTTTCTCAAAGTATGGTCTAGAGACTGAGTCAGAATCAGTTGAAATATTTGTATAAAAATACGTTTTCCTGTTACCAAGCAAAAGCAGGGTATTTTCTGCCTGATGCACTGAAATGACCAATTCCTGAGACACCAGGGTTTCAAAGATTGAAAGAGTTTATTACTAAGCACAAAACAGGAGACCAGATGACCTGTTGGCCTAAACTCTATCTCCCCAAGTCTAAGGAGTTTATGGGTTTTATGGATTCCAACAAGGGAAGGTAGAATGATTACAACAGCAAGTATAAACAAGGGCTGGGACTAGTTCACTAAGTTTTAGCAATTCCAGGTATTAACTTTTGGCTATTTCATAATACACTGTAAAGAAAAAAGCATCTATATAATGTTTCAGTAATCATAAGAATTTGTTAATTCTTAACTCTTGGTTGCATTCCCAGACTGCACACCAAACTGCGTGAATAAAATCTCTCCTAGAAATAAGTCAGGGCAGCCTACTAACCTTGAGTGCATACAACTCTTGCTTTATTCACAGACATCATGGGAAACTACGGAGGAATATCTGTTTCCTTCCTTCTTCCATACTTTCCGCAAGTTCAGAGAACTGGCTTAAAATCACCTGCCTTCTGTGTGATTTTATATAACTAGGACATTTTATTACCTTTCTTTTATATCTGGTAGCCATAAAATGACTATACATATTTATTGCACATATTCCAATATTTTATCAGTGTGCAAAACCTAAAAGTTTTAGAGAGGCCCCAACTCATTAAGATGGCAGAGTGAGACACTTCAGAGCTTTAAACAACCAGCAAGAACTGGCAGAAACACCTTCCTCAAAGTTCCAGTGAACAGTCAAAAGACCACAGTAATAAGCAAATACCCAATTAAGAAAAAGGCTACTTCAAAGAGGTGGTTTCTTGTGGCACCCTGACCAACCCCTTTCCACACCTTTGCTGGCTTGGTACAGAACTGGTCTATGCTCCCAGTGTGGATCCCTAGTCCTGCTTCTGAAGGTAGCAGTGTAACCTTGTTCACATACAGGGTGAATGTATTTTGACCCAATCTGTTTAGTATTGATCTGAGAGCCTTGCCATCCCAGAGCTTGCCCTCTCTTTGAAGGTGGCTCACCTAGCTCACTTGCAGAACACTCTGAGAAAGCAGTCAAGTCATGTTGCCTGAGGCAGGGCGTAGCAGTTTGATATTACTTATGAATTCCAAAAAGAGATATTGATTCTGTTTGTAAACTGTTCTATTCCTCTGGGCATGATACCCTTTGATTGTATTAAATTCAAAGGTTTTACATTTACTTGATTATGTTAAGATGAGGGCTTTGATTTGACCACATCATTAGGGTATGCAGGGTTGAGTCACTCCCCCTTGGTGGGCTATATAAATGTGTACTCACTCAAGGAGAGCACAGAGAAGATACATGGAGAAATAGAGAGATCTCCATAGACACAGAAGAGAACTTGGCAGCTTTGATCCTGCAGCCCAGAGAAAAGAGATGAGCCATTCACCTGATAGTTTACATCTGACCTTGTGAAGAGACCAGAGCAGCTGAGCCCAGAAAGAAATGAGCCCACCAACCTACAGCTGAGGTCAGAAGAAGCTGGACCTATGGAGCCTTAAGAGGAAAGAGGAAGGCTGAACCCTTGCAAATATTGGTAGCCACCTTGTTTCAACAGGTGGCAACAGACATTTGGTGAGAAAGTACCTCATATAGTACCCTGAGTTGGACTCTTTAGGGCCTTGTAAATGTAGATTTCTACCCCAAATAAGATTTCTGGTACTTTGCATCAATACCCCTTTGGCTAACTAATACACGTGATTGTGGGCTGTAGGACAGATATATGGTGCAGTGTCCAGGAGTAGGCAGAAACTGTTTCCTAGGGAAGTACCTTACCCAAAGTCCTACAGGACATAATGGCAGAATTACATTTAGATATTGGTTTATTGACTCATGCCTAGTACTCTTTCCTTACTACTCAAAGGTATCATCCGTGACCAGTTAAATAACATCATCTTGAAGTGGGACCAGTACTTCTCAAATATCAAAGTATACAACTTTTTAAAAGCCCAAAACACCTTTCAATGTATATAACAATCTCCTGTATATAAGATCAGACTCTGTATATAAAATCAGATTCTGATTTAGTATGCCTGGGGTATGGCCTTGGATGCTACATTTTTAGCAACTTTGCAATTGGTGCCTATCCTACCGAGGCCCAAACTACACTTGTGGTAAGGCCACCATGTTGATGAATTGATTGTGGCCCTTCTTCCTTGAGGTTCACTTTCCTTTTGCAAAGGGAAAGTCATCTACTCTGGCTATAATGTAGACCTAAGTCTAAATGTTGTCCAGGAGATGACTTCTATTGAGGTGCATATTCTTCCTCAGTCAGTTTCATCAACTTAGATATTTTAGAGAAATAAAGAAAAGAATAGGTATATGATGCTTAAACATGTAAAGTGTTAAACCCTAGTTGCCATAAAAGGCCAATGAAAAAGATAAGTGAATTGATTATTATTTATATATAGCTGATAAGTTATATCAAAAGGCTATTAACAAAAAAGAACAAAACCCCACTCAACCCTCAGAAATGTAATTTCTCAGAGCTTATTTGAATATGGTTTTACTAAGAAGGACTAGCTTTGTTGAAATAAAGAACATGGAAGAAAAGTTATTTCATAAATGGTCATAATAAAAAATCAATAGATAGATTTAACATCACATACTCCTTATAAACAAAGAGCAAGCATCACAAAAATCAGGTATTCATTCAACAAACATTTATTCGATGGCTACCATGAGCCAGAATGTACTAGAGTCCTTGAAATTCAAATAGGAAAGAGAGGTTTCTAACCTCCAAATGCATTCCATGTATAAAATTAAATATAATCCCATGTTAGTATACAAATATTTCTTGAAGAATATCAAGTATGGGACAGTACTAACAACTAGCAGCTATAAAGCATATTACCTTTTCAGATTAGCTTATTAACTCTACTGTGAGACAAATCTATTCTTTTTCACAGACAGCAAGAAAAAGGAGACCAAGAATTATGCAGTTTATGTATAGTACCTGAGAGGGTAAACTAGTGTTTATTTTAAAAAGTATCCAAAGCTTGGAAATTGGGAGAGATAAAGTGAAGAGTAGAGCAGTATGATCTTTCAAAGTAATACAGACCATTGTATAAAAAAACCCATTCAAGGGCTATGTAATTCTCTAAGAGAATGTACCTGTGTTTGACTTGGCTATTTTATCATTTGATTGAGCTCAGATACTGTGAAATACATATTTACTTATAGATTTCCACTTGATACAAATGGTAACTCCTAAGATCATGGTTTAACTGTCCTGTAGGACATTAATCAGTTTTGTATCTTAAAAAAAATTTTCCCCAAATGCTTGTAAGTAACCAGTTTCTTAAAGTTATGCTTGAAACAACTTTACCATCTTACTGGTACCTTCGTTAATGACTTAATAATTCTCAGATAAGTATTTAGAGAATCACCTTTTAACTTTTTGAAATTTGTATTTTGGCTCTAGAATACTAATTTTAAAATGTATTGAGCGCAATAATTATGACAATTTAAAAGTGACATTATTACTCTGAATTTCAATAAGAAAAATAGTGTTTTCTGACCATTTCAGCAACAAGTGATTAAACATATTCATTCCTATAGCACATATTGTTTGTGACCCTCACTGAATATTGAAAATAGATTGACAACTTTTCTTGTGTATAACTTCTCTTCCTAGCCAGATTCTAGCAAATCACACTTGTTTGTATCATTCAAGGTATAGATGAATAAGCATGGTAGATATTTAATATTTATTTCTTAAATAAACTGAGTGGAATATGAAATACATAAATGTATTCTAAGCCAGTATGTCCAAATTGGGGTGTATAATAAAGAAAATTTTAGACAATTCTAACAAAAGAGAAGTGGAATTGGCTATTTTAAAAATAGAAAAGGAAAACAGTAAGATTTGCATATTTCATACATGTGTTAGTCTATATGTCCTGACTTGTTTGGGGAAAAGTACAAGGTTTCAAGAACAACAAAACTACTTACAAGCTCCTATAGTAAAGTAGTATATATAAATTTTAAAGATGCGTGAAAGAGCAAAGAAAAGAAAGTGATTAATTAATATAAAGACTGGAAAGATTGACTCAGAATGCCGGATGCTCACACACCTGTAGTCAGGTTTCCAAATCAAAAATTGATTGTGGTGAGGTTAAAAGACTTTCTAGGTTTGCTGTGGCTATGTACAGCAATGATTAGGAAGAACAACAACAACAAAAAAAACTATTTTTACTTGACTGTCTTAATATCATCATGTAGTTTCTGGAATACAAACATTCCATTTAACTTTTTTTCTGTCCTATAGTCCTATCTCAGAAAATTCAGTATTATACATTCAAAATTATTATTAAATTACTAAGTTTTTGCTGTCTTCAGTCTTTTGAAAAGTTTGTTGAGATGCCATTTTTTTCCTTTAAAATGGTTTAGAAGGATAGACATGGCTAGAAAGAAGAACATTTGGTAAGTGACCTACTAATACTGGCAATTAACTTAGTCATTTACTAAGACTCAAAATGATCTTCCAAACCTATTTTCAGAGTAGCTTAATATATATATCTATCGAATATGAAACATTGACAGCACTAAAAAATAGAAGATGGCAAGCAACTTAAGATATCAAGTGTATTTAATTAAACAGCCTTCAAAAAAATTCAAGTAAATAATTGTTTTTGAGCTAGCAAACAACTTTATATAGTTTTACTCATTTCACATTTGTTTACAAGTACATGGTTTTTCTTGTGATTTGTTTTAAAGCCAAATTGCATTCTGGGAACACTCAGCAGTTTTGTAATTTAGCTAAATAGTTGTATGGTTTTATTATAATGTTGATTTTTGTCAATTTATTGATTAAATAGCTCCTTTGCAACATTAGCGTAGTTTTTCTCTTTATTTTACAAATGTAGTTCACTCACACTTACCCACACAAATGCAGAAGAAAAATAACATTAGTATCTTAAAACAAAAGAAGATCCGCAGGTGACTAAGAGTATCATTTACTGCCCTACCATTACATTTCAACTTAAAATATGTAATAACACCCATCTTTACCAAGTTTTATTCATCTGATTTTGCCCTACAGGCCCATCTGGGAAAAGTCTGGGAAAATTGTGAAATGAAGAAGACAATTTGTGAACTTGGCTAAGAGGTAGGAGAATGATAAATAATTTATGTATGTGGATACTCATGTATATTTATATTAATTTACACTTGCCCAGAACATGAAGAATAAGTAAATACAATATTTTAAATTCTGGTTAGGGAGATTAGATACAAAGAGGAAAAATTATTAAACTGTGTCACTTAATTTGAATTCAACCAATAAACCTAGAAAAATCTCCCTGTAGATAGTCTTCTATTAATACAAACGTTCTGTTATCAGTGACCTCTCTTGCAAGTGCATTGCTGTCACAATTTGAGTAAACTTAATAAGAGTTGGAAAGATTGAGTAGACTAAATACAATAGTCTATTGTTCCAATGTTTCAGTCTTAGAGTAAGGAATCTTCAGCATATTCCAGAGCATGCTGCACTGACCTTTGCTTTTGCTGCCGAGGTCTCTCTGCTTCAATAGCAATACCTTATCCCCACAGTCTCACCCTGGCAACAGCCATTGTAGAAACTCTGTTGGCTGTGCTATCCTGTGTTAGTGCAGCCACAGATTTCCTGGTCATGCTTTCTCTTAGACATTCTGGTCACCCAGAATCCCTGGGGCTTTATTCAACAAACAATGAATATCCATATTTGCCAGGCACTAACCACCTTGGATATTTACAAGAGAAACTTCAAGAGTTCTTTTAAACTGGCTGATGTTCTCAGCTCTTCCAGCACACCCTCAGGTCTAGCATTGGGTACCAGATCTATTGAGAACTTATGCTTCGACTAACCCCTCATTTTATAATTCAACCCCAACTGCAAACACTGGACCCTTAGTAGTAGGGTCACTTCGACTCCAAATACAGCCTACTCCTCGCTCATTCTAAATTTTACTATTGAGCATTGTACCAAGTGAAACTTGGGGGTGGAGGCAGGACAGAAGGCTATGTGAAAGACAGTTTCAAAAGTATTAGCTCCTAAGGGATGGGCTGGGAGAACAGAACAAAGAGGGATTAGATAAAAAATATAAAATATATAAAATATAAAATATTTCTTGCACTATGGCAAGAAATATTAAAAAATATGAAGGGGATGATGTCCTGTTTTATCTAGAAGACAAACTCTAGGCAAGGATTTCAAATTTCTTCTTTCTCTTCCTATCTATCTTAGAATTATAATTCAGAAGTCGTTGTCACTAGAGTGAGACTTACGGGAATGTATAATGGAATTACAAAAAAGTTTTTTTCTGATTTGGCTTATGATAATGGGTACTGGTTTTGCCAATGTGGTCATATGCAGGATGTTTGACCACAGAATGAACTAAATAGGAAGCTCTGAGGTTTTAACAAAAATGTAAAGCACATATGTAATATATAATATACTAAAAATTCAGCTGTATTAGTCAATATTTTCATGAGGAACAGAACCAACGTGTGTGTGTGTACAGTAAGAGATTTATTATAGGAATTATCTCTTATGACTGTGGGAATTGGTCTATCTGAATTCTGTAACGCAGGTGGCAAGTTGGAAACTCAATGAAGGTGACACTAAATTCCCCTGGAGAAGCAGACTGGCTGAATTAGAGAAAAATCCTTTCTGACTGCTGAAATCATCATTTCTTCCCTTAAACCCTCAGTTGATTAGATAAGGATATTTCTCTCATTGCTGAAATCAGTCTCTTGTTTTGTTTTGTTTTTTATTTTAGATGTAATCAGCCATAGATGCAATCAACTGATTGATTTAAAGACCCTCACAGTAACAGGCCTGTGCTTTCTTGACCAAACAACTGGGCACCATAACCTAGCCAGGCTGACACATGTAACTAACCATCACAGCAACAATTTACATTTATGATAAAATTTAAAATGACACATTTTAGAATGTTCAAGGGAGTCCATCATCTTTTAAAATTATTTGAGAGAACACTTCAATAAAAATGTATGAAGACAACTATCCTAAGAGCCCCTCAATTCTGAAACTCAATTTCTGCTCTAGGCTTCAGAAGTTAATTGCTATAAAGTTTCTAAATTCTGAGGAACGAATGACATATTGTGGTGTTTTCTTATCTACCACCAGTAGCACTGGTGATCTCTATCACAAGAGACTGCTTCCCATTTTCCCTGGGGACTAGACAAATAAGTTGTCCTATTTTTTTACTTAGATTGGAACTGAAGGCCAGTCTAACTCTAGATAAATTCGGTTCTCCATACCTAAATTTCCTAAGTTATCCTGGAAAGCAAAGTCATGGATCAGAATTATTTCAGTCAAGCAGATATTGCATGGGATGTATTTATACTTTAAAAATAATAGTGTTTTTCTGAAATTTGAATTAAACTGAACGTCCTTTATATTTATTTGCTTAATCTGTCAACCCTACAAACAAATTTACTAAACATTAATCATTATCTTATAGTTACTAGTTCCTGGATAGCTGTGTGTTAGGGGTTTTAGTTAGGATTGTTGTACTTTTATGAGAAAATCAGAAGTTAGATGGCATTTTAACATTGTTTTTAGGGAAATGTAGATAAAAAACAAATGTTATGGGAAGCGGACTTGGCCCAATAGATAGGGCATCCGCCTACCACATGGGAGGTCTGCAATTCCAACCCCAGGCCTCCTTGACCTGTGTGGAGCTGGCCCATGCGCAGTGCTGATGCGTGCAAGGAGTACCGTGCCACACAGAGCTGTCCCCCGCGTAGGGGAGCCCCATGCGCAACGAGTGCGCCCCGTAAGGAGAGCCACCCAGCGCGAAAGAAAGTGCAGCCTGCCCAAGAATGGCACCACACACATGGAGAGCTGACACAAAAAGATGATGCAACAAAAAGAAACACTGATTCCCGGTGCCACTGATAAGGATAGAAGCAGTCACAGAAGAACACACAGCAAATGGACACAGAGAGCAGACAACTGGCGGGCAGGGGGGAGGGAGAGAAATAAATAAAAAATAAATCTTTAAAAAATATTAATAAATAAATGTTAGGACCTCAAAATAATGCTTATGTTGGGAGAAGAAAACGACTTATTCTTGTCTGTGATGACCAATACTTTGCCATTCCATGATAAAGCATAGTTGACGTGATCTACCAAGTGAGCAGTCTGTGAAGCTCCGTAAGAACTTTTGGCTACCCCTAAATCCCTAAGAAACTGGTCAAACTAGCCAGCCCTTCTAATTGGGTTAATTACCCTGTCTGCTTGCCTTAATTAAATGTCAGTGAGATCAATCTGTTACCTAGCTCTGAGGGTCTGAATTTCAGTTTTAGAGATCCTGGTTTATACATCATGTCCGGGGCCGTGTGGTTCTCCCTGTGATTCTACTTTGGTCTTCCCAAGCAGAAGATAGATCCAGCAAGAATCTGTTTGGGCATGATGATTGTGATAAACTCTTCCCCATCCCTTTTTTTAACCCCTCTCCTAATACTTAGATATGAGCATCTTATAAGTGTGTTAAGTCTGACCATGTCAATTTTCCAGGCATATGAGCTTCATTTGTTCATTTTTTTTTTTCAATGGGTCTTAGGAACATGTTAATTATATTGATAATCATTGATTCATGTGACACTAGCATCATTGGGCCATGAATAGTCTTTCATTTATGAAATTTTTATTATTTTATGAAATTTAGACTACATCTCAGGGATACGTACTTTCCATCACCTTCATTCCATCCAGCTGAATGGTAGCTTGTTTCTTCTTCTCTTATGAAGGATTCAGAACACAGAGTATCTCATTTGGGCTTAGCCCAAGGTTACCTTTTAAATTTATTTTATTTTATTTTATTTTTATCTCTCATAAGAAACTAAAACAAACTATAAACCTGTCTGAATCCTTATTTTTCATTTTACAAATACATAAGTAAATTCCCTTTTGCTACTTTTTTTATTCATCCATTTTGGGACGAGTATATTCTCAGTCCTCATTTGGAACAGGGAGACTCTTTCTGGATATCAAAATATTTGTGACATTAGCAGATAATTTCATCAGTTTTCATTCTCTTTTCTCTGGCCCTAGGTTCTTGGGTAGATGGAGTGTTTAACCTAAAACATCTATTTTACTGGAAATAGACTGAACAAATATTTACATATTAAAACACACTTGGAAAATGTCTTATTCTTTTGAGTTTATAAAGCAAAGTTTCATTTAGTTAACTGAAGATCTATCACACACAAATATTTAATTCAGCGATTGCAAGGGAAATAGCATTGTATGCCTGGTTTAGTTGCACCCTTGAACTAAATGAAACAATTATGCTATGGCCTTGACAAACTAATGCAGATAATTCAAGATAACAAGATGCTACCTTACTGGCTATTTACCAGAGTTATTAATGGGCATAAATTTTGTGAGACTAACATGGTTTTCTTCTATGGCGATATACTGAAATTAAGAGTGATTTGATGTTAAAACAAATAATGTTTGTATGGTCAACTAGATAATGTATCAAAGGTCTCACTTATCTCACATAAGTTTAAACTTTCTCTAGACCCTGCTTTTAAAGTCTTTGCTGATCTCCACTATAAGTTCTACATAGTTATTTATTTAAAATATTTTGACATGATGCATGTGTATGTGTGTGTGAGTTAGCCTTAATCTACAACTTAGGAGCCTTTAGCTAAATGTAAGGAACACTATTTTGTGATCCACATAAACACCCTCCAGATATGGCTATATTAAAAGAATTTTTTTAATTTGTAAAAATTTATGTTCAGATGTATTGTTTGAATAACATTAAAAGATAATTTTTAAAAGAAAAAATCATAACTCTCATACAAATATAAAATAAATACGTGTCAAATCTATTTTTAACACATTAATGTGTGAGCCTGTAAGATGTCATAATCAGTTTAAAGAAAAATCCACATGCATAAAGACAATCAGAAATACTTAAATAAGTTTTGAAGTAATACAAAAATAGCCAGTATCTACAGAGCAATACCCTATTAAATTCTACCCCGCAAAATTCATTGGTATTTCCATGGATAAGAATAATTTAGTATAAGTTTTCTACAACTTAGCTACAAAATAGTTCAAAGGACAATGTCAGACACAGATTATTAGGCTGAGTCTACAAGACTGGAAGTCTGGAAAAGAAAAAAACTAATTTGCCTATTTCAAAGGATTTCATCGTGGTCTGAATACGAGATCATTTTTACTATTTCAGTTCCCTTTGCGGGAACTAGGAATAAGAATCCAGAAAGAGTTCTTGTTCCAGTAATGAGAGTGGCTTATATTTGGACTCACACTCTTGCAGATAAAAATTATAAACTCTGGACAAAATGTAGAATAATTGTTTGAAATCATTGCAAAAGAAGTTGGAGGGCAGAAGGAGGCAGACACTGGAGGGGATTTAAGTTTTAAAACAAAAGAAGCTTATTGAGATATATATTTTATGTATTTATATGGCCTTTCCCCTGAGGGCACTTCCCAGATCACCAGCTCAGCTTAAAAATCAAGTAATCATATTTGTTCCAGTGGTTAAAAGAAGAAGAAGAAGAAGAAAATATATAGTTTCAAGGCTGACAAAGCAGTTGTAAATTGAGGGATGATATCTTGGAAAGGAAGGAACACAGAAGAGATGCTGCTAAATCTGCATATAAACTCTTCTAAAATCCATGGTCAACCCCAAGCTGCACAGAAATGGGATTTGGTAACTAAGAGCCTGGTGGAAAGAACCAGCATGAACACTAAAAATGTGAAGATGAATTTCAGCTTCTGCCCAGAGTTTGGAGTATGAATTATGCAATTAGAGGGTGTGAGAAAGGTTAGAGAACTGTGAGAGTTAGCAAACTACAAAGTCAGAGGGTACATTTCACACAAGACCATCCTTCTGACACCAGGTGCAAGTTTGGCGGGTTTGCAAACCACCCTCAGTTTCAATAATTCACTGGAAGGACTAACGAAATTCAATGAATACTATTATACTTACTGTTAAGATTTATTTCAGAGAAAGATACAGATTAAAATTAGTTAAGGGAAGACTCACATAGAGTAGAATCTGAGGAAGTACCAAAGGCAGACCTTCTGGTTTCTTTTCCGTATTAAGATGTGCTACTTTCCCGGTATCTATGTGTGACAAGACGTACAGAGTGTTGCCAACCAGGGAAGCTAACCTGAGCCATGGTGTTCAGAGTTTGTATTGGGGACTCCATCACACAGGCATAATTGATGATTGATTTTGTCCACATGATTAATCTTAGTCTTGAAGTTAACTGAAACTGTGTGACCCAAAATCCCTACCCTAAATCACATTGTTAGTCTTTCTGATGTGAACAACCCCTACCCTAAATCATATTGTTAAATGATCTGGCAACCTAAAGTCCCCACATAAACAAAAGACACTCCTATCAGGCATGGCATTCAAGGGATTAGAGATTATGTCCCAGCAACCCAGGACAAAAGCCAAATCTCTTTTGGGACAAGGTTAAATTCTTAACTACATAGGCCACCCCCTGGTCTTAGGCCAAGGCTCTCTAACAGCAAAATGATCACATGCCTGACATTGGGAGGAGCCAATACTGGTAGGGATAGATGTAAAGAAACAATCCATTTTATAGAGCCTTTACATATGTTTTCATATTTTTATAATTTAATTACTCATTTCCCAACTTGACCTACAACTATTTGTGCCTAATAATAAACTTTTGCAGAAGTATTTAACAAAGAAATTACCTGAAGGTTAGCTAAATCTAGTTTTTCCTTGGGCTTGCAATTGGCCATCAGCATTACATCCTAAGCAGGCTTTAACTCAAATTCCTAATACCTCTGAACATTGCTATCATTATTACCAACCTTGTTATACAGTGTTACACCAAATTGCAGGATGGCAGTAGATGTATCTTCAGAAATCAGAGTCAAAAGATACTGGCACATAATTATATTCCACATAATTATTAACATGTAGTCTAGTTTGTTATAACATATGACCAGAAACATGCCACTCAGGTTTTCAGGCTTCCATTCAACGTTGTTATGAGTGATCTTGGCAATATAAGGCTTCACACTTTCAGGAAATTGATAAAATTGTTCTAAGTGACAACGTCATCTCTTCTTCTGAACCCCAGTCAAGGCATCAGTGTACTATTCTATTTCCTTCATTACATAACCCATTTTGTCATTCCTTTACCCTCAGCAGCCATTCCTCCTTTTCTCCATTTATCATTTCCATCTTTGGAAAGGATATCAGATTTGGCCAATGTGCTGATCTGGATTGCTAGCAGCAATACCAGTCTAGCAAGTGCCTCACCCAATTTACTCCCACTGATAATTGGTAGGATTTCATATTACAGAATTAGTGGGCTCTCTCCACCACTCAGCAATATAACTGTATTCACTGCCAGCCCCAATTTTGCCAGATGGGATGAAGGCACAGCCCATTGAATCAGAAATTTAGGAAACCTGGCATAAAGATTTAAAGGTATAGTTAAAGATTCTTGCATAGGAATTCTCCCTGCCTTCAACACCCACAGTTGTAGCTCTGGTCCTGAGACCTCCACATTTGGTAAGAAAAAGTGATTTGAGGTGATCTGGAGAGTAAAGAAAAAAGTTCAGGTGATGTGAGAGAGAATCTTCTCCCACGCTCTCTTTTACTAGATCCCCATGAAAAGTGGAGTAATCTATTCAATATGGACCCTCCTTTGTCTCCTGTCATCCTGAGTGTGAGCACATACTCTACAAGTTGTATAGATTAGCCATTATGCCTACATCTCCTCCTTTCAGACAACCAGTATTTCAATTGCCCATTCCAATTCTCTGTCAAATCATTAATCTGATCCTTTCAGACAACCAGTATTTCAATTGCCCATTCCAATTCTCTGTCAAATCATTAATCTGAACATGAAACTGTGTTTCTCAATTTGAAGAAATGTGACTCAGTAGTCCGGATTGGTACAATCTCTTCTGGTCCTGTCCCTCTATAATACTCTGAGCATTTGCCTCTATTACCAGGTAAACAAGGCCCATTCCAGCTTAAGTGTGTATTCCTGTCAGGACCCATTTGTAGCTATCCAAACAGGATGCCCTCTGTCCATCAAATTCAGAGTTTCTGTTTTCCTCTTCCCATGGAATCACAACATTGTTACTCATGTATCTCAACATGTAGAGTATTGTCAATCAGGGAAGCTCCACTTTTGGCACTTCCCCAGATTTCATCCTGCATGTTTCTCTTCTTGGCTATTTGAATCTGAATCCTTCCCTGTAATAAACTGTATCTATGAATATGATAACTTTCAATGAGTTGTTAGTACTTCTAGCAAATTATTGAACCTAAGGGTTGTTTGAGGGAACCCCTTGAACTTGCATTTGTTGTCAGCAGTGAGTGCTGTGATCATCTCAGCAATAGGTTGCCTTGAAGGGAAGGCAATGCAGGGCTTTATGAAATAAAATGGTGGAGAGAAAGACATGAGAGAGGAGATAAAGGTGAGGCCAGGGGACTCACAGCTTCTGGAACTGAGAGCCTCGACCCTAGTTTCCACATCGCATTTATTGGGAAACTCCCAAGCAGCTGTTTTCTATTAGAACTGCAACATCATCTATAATGGGGAACAACTGCAACATCTACAATAGAACAGGGGTAACATTTACAATAAGGAACAGGTAAGCCAGTTTTCCACAACAAGTGAGGGTGATCTTTGTGGAGGACTATGCCCTCTAAATGTACAGTTAACAAAACTCTCATAGGGAAGCTTGTACTTTCCATTGAAATGGCCACACCTTGGAATAAAGACTATGTCCTAGTAATACAAATTTCCTGTAAACCTAAAGACAAAAGTGAAACTGAACTACCCTTCCAAAATGAAAAAAATCGAACTTCCCCAAGTCTATTAAACTGTCTGTTGAACTAAAATCAGCCTCTTCAGAATAAAATAAAACCTAGAGTCTCTGCAATGTATTCCCCACAATGTCCAGTACCTAAACAAAAATTAATAGAAGTGTAAAGAAACATGAAAATGTAACCACTTTCAAGAGTAAAAATTAGACCATAAAAAGAGATATCAAGATTATCCAAGTGTTAAAATTTGGAGACAATGATTTTATTAATATAAATGCTTATATTATGCTCAAGGACAAGGGAAAGACGGTCACAAGGAGTAAATAAATGGGAATCACAACAAGGATATAGAAACAAAGAAAAATGAAATGGAATTTCTAGAATTATAAAGAATAATATCTAAATTTTTTAAAAAATTATTGTATATGTTTAATGTTGGAAGATGAATTTTATATAGCATTAGTAAAATTGAAAACAGACCGGTAGAGATTATCCAATCTGATTGTTGTACAACTCAGTAGATTACTAAATATAATTTAATCATACAATTAAAAGAGTAATTTTTTGGTATGTAAATTATATTTTAACAAAGTAGTTTAGAAAATAACAATAGGATAAAAAGAAAAGTATAAAGTAATTACCAAACATTTCTAAATAACATGTAGGTCAAAAGAAAAGGTAAAAGAAAATTCAAAAAAGTTTTCAACTGAGTGATAATGAAAAGACAACATATCATAAGATCTGCATGTAGATAAAGCAGATTTAGAGGAAACTTCATAGGTTTGAGTGCTTATATTCGAAAACAAGAAAAGTAAAATCTATGATCTGATCATCTGCTATAAAAAAAGACTACATAAAGAAGAGCACATTAAGGTCAAAATATGCAGCAGGAAGAAAATATAAAGATCAGAGGAGAAACCAGTACAAAAATATTTACAAAAGCAAAGTTGTTTCTTTGAAGAGATGAGTAAAATTGTTTATTTTTAGCTTGACCAATAAAAATAGATACTCTAATAATCAGTATCAGGTTTAAAAGAAGAACTACTATTACATATGCTACAGATATCTAAAAAATAAAAAAGAGAACATGAAAAGCAAGTTGAATGAATAAATTCAACAACTTAGATGAAATGGAAAAATTCCTTGTAAAATATAACTTAGCAAAACTGACTAAAGGTGCAAAGGAAAATCTGATTATTCATGTGCCTATATTAAAATTTGAATTAATAATTTAAAACTTTTTGAGAAACAAGTTTTCTTCCATTGATTGTTTCATTGAAAGTTTTTCTTTCATTGATTACTTTTATTTTTTTTTATTTTTTATTTTTTTAATTTATTTCTCTCCCCTCCCTCCCCCCACCGCAGTTGTCTGTTCTCTTTGTCTCTTTGCTGCGTCTTCTTTGTCTGCTTCTGTTGTCAGAGGCACAGGAACCTGTGTTTCTTTTGGTTGCGTCATCTTGTTATGTCAGCTCTCCGTGTGTGCGGCACCATTCCTGGGCAGGCTGCACTTTCTTTCACGCTGGGCGGCTCTCCTTATGGGGCGCACTCGTGGGACTCCCCTATGCAGGGGACACCCCTGCGTGGCACGGCACTCCTTGCACATATCAGCACTACTCATGGGCCAGCTGCACATGGGTCAAGGAGGCCCACGGTTTGAACCGCGGACCTCCCATGTGGTAGACGGACGCCCTAACCACTGGACCAAGTCTGCTTCCCTATTGATTACTTTTAAAACCACCTAAATAAGAAAAAATACTGACCTTCATAAACTCTTTCCTAAGAGAGACTTTACATAAGAAAATTACAGACCTGTACCCTCATGAACATAGATGCTAAAATACTTAACAAAATATTCACCAATCAAACCCAGTAATATATAAAAAGATAAAGTATTATACCCAAGTGGGGTTTAGGCCAGGAAAGTGATCTTGGTTTAATATTCAAAATTCAATCAATATAGTTCACTATATTAATACAATAAAGAGGAGAGAAATGTAAGTTTACCTAAATATATGCAGGTAAAATATTTGACAATATTCAATACCTATTTATGATTTTAAAAAATAATCTCAGCATATTAGGAAATAAATGGAACTCTCCCAATTTGATAGAGGACATCTACATATAAACCTAAAGCTAATATCATATTCAAGGATAAAATATTGAATGTTTTTCTGTGAAACTAAAGACACTCCTAATCAATTATTGTATTGAAGATCCTAGTCAATGTAATATGACAAAGAAGAGAAATAAAATCCATACAGTGGAAGTGGCTCAAGCAGTTGAGCTCCTGCCTCCCATGCAGGAGGTCCTGGGTTTGGTTCCCTGTGCCTCCTGAAAAAACTAAAACAAACAACAAATGAAAAAAACCAACTCAGGGAAGCCTATGTGGCTCAGTGGTTGAGCACTGGCTTCCCACATACAAGGTCTTGGGTTCAATTCCTGGCCCCCAGTAGCTAAAAAAGAAAAGCCTTAAAATTTGGCGAGAAAAATTGAAAGGCATGAAACCTGGTAAAGGAAAATTAAATGTCATTATTTGCAGATATGAATGTTTACAAAGAAAATCCTAAAGAATCTAAAAAATGACCACAGCTAATAAGGGAATTTAGCAAAATCACAGGATTCAAGGTAAATAATAGAAGTCAACTCTATTTCTGTAAACTTGCAGTAAACAAGTAGAAAACAAAATTTTGAAAAAGTATTTTATAAACATAAAATTTATTGGCATATATTTATCAAAATGTGAAAACCCTACTGAAACCTACAAAACATTGATTAAAGAAATTAAAGACCCAAATAATTAGAGACATATAACATGTTCATGGATTGAAATACTCAATATTGATAAGACATGTTTTCTCCAAATTAATCTGTAAATTTAATATAATCTTAATCAATATAATAAAAGGTATTTTATAGAAAAGCATGAGTTTCTAAAATTTCTATGAAAACACAAAAGTCTTAATATGGCCCAAACTATCTTGAAAAAGGAATCCAAGACCTATACCACTGGGTATCTCAATCTTGGCACAAACAACAGTTTTTTGTTTTGCGTACGCATGTGTGTGTGTTTGCCAAATACTTTTTGTTGCAGAGGTTAATCCTGTACATGTAAGGACATTTAACATCATTCCTGGCCTATACACAGTGATGGCAGTACCTCCAACTCCCCTTTGTGAGAACCAAAAATATCTACACTCTGCTTAATGTACCCTAGGGGTCAAAACTGCTCCCACTTGAGAATCAATGCTGTATAGCTACTGTAAGTGAGACATTGTGATATTGACATTGTTTGACAAGGAGATTTATGGGGTCCATTAAGTCCAGAAATAAAACTACTGGTCAGTTGATTATTTTTTTCCATTTTTAAAAAATTCTTTTTAATTAGAAAAGTTGCAGGTTTACAGAAAAACCATGCAAAAATTATAGCATTCCCACATACCCCTCCATTGTTGACACTTTGAAAACCCCTTTGTTACAGTGGATGTAAGAATATTAAAAATGAACTGACTCTAGTCCATGGTTTACATTAAATATATCTTTTTCACATAAACAATCCTAAAAACATCTTGCATTAATGTGGTATATTTGTTATAATTCATCAAAGAACATTTTTATAGTTTTAGTATTAACTATAGCATAGTTTACAATAGGCTTACCTGTGTTATAACATCCTACGTTTTAGCTTTAAATTTTTATTCTAGTAAGATATATATGACCTAAAATTTCCCCTTTTAACCTCATTCACATATATATAATCCAGTGTTGCTAATTATACTCATAATATTGTATTACAATCACCACAATCCATTTCCAAAACTTCGACAATCAACTTAAATAGAAATTCTATACAAATTAAACAATAGCTCCACATTTCATACACCCTGTGGTCCAAACCCAGGCCCCACTATATTCTAGATTCTAACTCTATGAGTTTGCTTATTGTAATTAATTCGTATCAGTGAGCTCATACACTATTTATCCTTTTGTGTCTGACTTAATTCAGCATAATATCAAGAATCACCCAAGTTGTCACAGGTATCAAAACTTGTTTCTTTCTATGACTGAATAATATTCCATTGTGTGTATGTGCTCCATTTTATTTATACATTCATCCTTAATGGACACTTGCGTTGCTTCCATCTTTTGGCAATTATAAATAATGCCACCCTGAACATTGGTGTGCAATTATCTGTTTGAGTCTCTGCTTTCAGTTCATCTGGGTATATACTTAGTACTGGGATCGCTGGTTATATGGTTAGTTTCCCGAGGAACTGACAAACTGTCTTCCACAGAGGCTGCACCATTTTACACTCCCACCAGCAATGAATGAGTGTTCCTATTTCTCCACGTCCTCTCCAACAATTGTAGTTTTCTGTTTTATTTTTTGTAGTTTTGGTTGTTGCAATAGGGAATTGGAGGTCCTAGCTAGTGGGTGTGAAATAATATCTCCTTGTGCTTTTGGTTTGCATTTCCCTAAAACCTAGTAATGTTCAGCAATTTTTCATGTGCTTTTCAACCATTTGTACATTCTCTTTGGAGAAATATCTTTTTTAAATCTTTTGTCCATTTTATAATTGGGTTTTCTTTTTATTGTTGAGTTGTAAGATTTCTTTATATATTCTGGATATTAAATCATTATTGGATATGTGGTTTCCAAATATTTTCTTCAATGAGTAGGTTGTCATTTCATTTTCATGAAGCAGGTCATCTTTGATTGCTGTTAGTGAAATTTTTTGTTTTCTGGGTACAAGTTCTTTACATCCTTGGTGAAATTCATCTTTTTGAGGATGTTTCCTTCTATTTATAGTTTTCTAAGTGTTTTTATCAAGAAAGGATAGTGGATTTTGTCAAATGCCTTTTCTGCATCAGTGGAGATAATCATGAAGTTTTCCCCATTCATTTTGTTAATGTGGTGTATTACATTAATTTATTTTATTATATTGAAATACCCTTGCTTACCTGAGATTAAAACAATTTGATCATGGTGTATAATTCTTTTAATGTGCTGTTGGATTTGATTTGCAAGTATTTTTGTATCTATGTTCATAAGAAAAATTGGTCTGTAATTTTTTTCCAGTAGTATCTTTTTCTGGTTTTGGTATTAGGGTGACTTTGGTCTCATAAAATGAGGTCAGTTGTGTTCCCCCCTGTTCAGTTTTTTTAAAGAATTTCAGAAGGATTGGTATTAATTCTTCTTGGAATGATTGGTAGAATTCACCTATGAAGTCAACTTGTCCTGGGTTTTCTTTGTTGGGAGGTTTTTGATGACTTCAATCTCTTTACTTGTAATTGGTCTTTTGAGGTCTTCTGTTTCTCCCTGAGTCAGTATAGGTTGTTCTTGTGTTTCTAGGAATTTGTCCATTTCATTAGATTGTCTAATAAGTTGCCCATTTCATTAGATTGTCTAATAAGTTGGCATATAATTGTTCATAGTATGCTTTTGTGTTTTTTATTTCTGTGATATGCATAGTAATGTGACCCTTCTCATTTATGAATTTATTTGCAACTGCTGTTTTTCTTTCCTTTATCAGTCTACTTAAGGGTTTCTTAATATTATTGATATTTTCAAAGAACCAAATTTTGTTTTTCGATGCTTAATTTTTTTATACTCAATTTCATTTATTTATGCTCTATCTTAGTGATTTCTTTCCATTTGCATTCTTTGGGTTTAGTTTCCTCTTGTTTTTCCATTTCCTCCAGGGGTACAGGTAGGTCTTTATTTTAGCTTTCTCTCCTTTTATAATTTAAGTGTTTTAGGGCTATGAATTTCACTCTCAGCACTTCCTTTGCTGCTTCCCTTAAGTTTGATATGTTGTGTTATCATCTTTATTCCTCTCAGAATATTTACTGATTTCTCTTGCAATTTCTTCTTTTACCCATTGATTGATAGAAGTCTGGTGAGAACATGGCATCAGATGAGCAAATAAGACTCAGCACTTTCACAAAAACAATGGAGAAAGAGCCTAAAGCTGCCAGAGGTACCTGCTTTGGGGGTCAGCAGACCTGGACAGTGCTTCACAACTCCCAGGAGGATGAGGGACACAGAGAGGAAGAAACCAAAACAACAAACTTTGAGTTACTAAACCTCCTAGTTGCTAGGAAGTGCTCCCCTCTCCCACTCCTCAGATAATCAGTGGAGGTAAAACCCATGGCACACTTAAACTGACTGAAAAGGTAGCAGACATTTTTATCCCTGCCAGCTGTTACAAGGGAAAAGGGAAAGGGAATCGGGGGGCTTTTCTTCAGTGAATTCGGTCAGTGGAGCTCACTTTGAATCTCACTCTGGCCAGAGTGAAACAAAGGAATACCAAAGAGATACACCTGTGTGGAAACATGTGCCAACAAGTGCAATCTGCTGGCCAATTTGGATATTACATAGACAGAAACTGCTTTTAGAGCGCTCTGTCCCCATCCCCTGGAGAAATTCTGCACCTCAATAGTGAGTCCCTGGCATGGTTTTTGGTAACTTAAACTAGGCAATATTAAAGACTTAGGATAAGTTGATCCAAGTATCAAAGAGCTGTGAAAAAATAATAGTAATAACAACAGGCAAGGGAGAGAAATTGTCCATTAGAGTAAATTCACCGACGTATCAGATACCTATACATCAGCAAAAAATTACAAGCCATACTAGGAAACAAGAAGAGGTGGCCCAATATCCTGAAGAGATTCAGGATTTAAGACAATCAATGATAAGCACACACTCTCCTAAATCAATTTAAAGAATTTAAAGAAAATATGGCTAAAGAGATAAAGTATATTAAGAAGACACTAGGTGAACCTGAAGAACAATTTGAAAGACGGCAAAGAAAAGCAATTGACCTTATGGGAATGAAAGACACAATGGATATTTTAAAAATGTTACAAGTATATTTGAATGGCTTGAAGATAGAATTAGCAATTTTAAAGACAGAACATCTGAATGGGAAAAGACAGGAGAATAGAAAGAGAAGAGAATGGAAAAAAATGGAACAGGGTTTCAGGAAATTGAATGACAAGGTGAAACACACAAACATATGCATTCTCAATGCCACAAAAGGAGAAGAGAATGGAAAAGGAGAAGAAAGAATATTTGAGGAAATAAGAACTGAAAACTTTCCTACCCTTATAAAAGACATAAATATCAATGTACAAGAAGAACAATGTATCCCAAACAGAATAAACATGAATACACCTACCCCAAGACACCTACTATTCAGAATGACAAATATCAGAGATAAAGAGAAGATTTTCAAAGCAGCAAGAGAAAAGCAAAGCATCACATGCAAGGGAAACTTGATAAGATTAAGTGCTGAACTCTCATCAGAAACCACGGAGGAGAGAAGAAAGTGGTATAGTGTATTTAAGGTATTGAAAGAGGAAAACTGCCAGCAAAGAATTCTGTATCAGGAAAAGCTGTCCTTCAGAAAAGAAGGGGAGTTCAAACTCTTCAGACAAACAAAAACTGATAGAATACATTACCAAAAGACCAGAATTACAATAGATACTAAAGGGAGTGCTGCAGCCTGAAAGGAAAAAACAAGGGTGAGAGACTTGGAGAATAGTGTATAAATGAAGAATATTAGAAAGGGTAAAAAAGGGGACAACAAGAAGAAATAACTATTTTAAATATTTATGCACCTAACTTCAGTACCCCAAGATACATGAGGCATTCACTGGCAAAGCTGAAGGGAGAAATAGATGTCTCTACAGTAATAGTTGGAGACTTCTGTATACCACTCTCAGTATTAGATAGAACATCTGGACAGAGGAAAAATAAAGAAACAGAGGGCTTAAATAATATGATAAATAAACTAGACCTAACAGATTTATTCAGCATTGCACCCCAAAACAGCAGGATATACATTCTTTTCAGGTGCTTATGGATCCTTCTCCAAGATAGACTATATGTTGGGACACAAGACAAGTCTCAATAAATTTAAAAAGATTGAAATTATACAAAACACTTTCTTTGATCATAACGGAAAGAAGCTGGAAATCAATATTGGACAGAAGAAGGGAAAATTCATAAATATATGGAGATTAAACAATACACTCTTAAACAACCAGTGGGTCAAAGAAGAAATGATAAGAAAATTCAGCAAATATCTTGAGGTGAATGAAAATGAAAACACAAATATCAAAATCTATGGGACTCCTCAAAGGCAGTGATGAAAAGGAAATTTATAGCCCTCAATACATATTAAAAAATAAGAAGGAGTTAAAATTGAAGATCTAACTGCACACCTGGAGGAACTAGAAAAATAACAGCAAACTAATCCCAAGCCAAGCTGAAGGAAGGAAAATGAAATCAAGAACAAAAAAACAATAGTATCAACAAAACCAAAAGTTAGTTATTTGAGAAGAACAACAAAATTGAAAAACCCTTAGCTAGACTGACAAAAAAAAGAAGAGAGAAGATGCAAATAAAATCAGAAATGAGAGGAAGGCCATTACCACTGACACTATAGAAATAAGAGAGCTCATAATATGAATAAATGTATGCCAAAAAAATAGAAAATGTAGATGAGATTGACAAGTTCCTGGAAAAACATGAACCTTACTACACTGACTTTAGAAGAAGTAGAAGACCTCAACAAACCGATCACAAGTGAAGAGATTGAAGCAGTCGTCAAAAACCTCCCAAAGATGAAAAGCCTGGGATCAGATGGCTTCACAGATGAATTTTACGAGTCATTCAAAGATGAATTAATACTGATCTTGCTCAAGCACTTCCAAAAACATTGAACAGGAAAGAATGCTACCAAATTCATTCTATGAAGTCAACATCACTCCAGTACCAAAACCAGATGAAGATACTATGAAAAAGAAAATTACAGACCTTAAATGAATATAGACCCAAAATCCTCAACAAAATACTTGCAACTCGAATCCAAAAGCACATTAAAAGAATTGTACACCAGGGTCAAGTGGGTTTTATTCCAGGTATGCAGTAGTGGTTCAACACAAGAAAAGCAATTAGTATAATAAACCACATGGATAAATTGAAGAAGAAAAATCATGCAATCCTCTCAATTGATGCAGAAAAGGCATTGACCATATACAGCACCCTTTTCTTGATAAAAACACTGCAAAAGTTAGGAATAGAAGAAAGCTTTCTCACAATGGTAAAGTGCATATGTAAAAAACCTACAGCTAGCACTGTACTCAATGGTGAAAGACTGAAAGGTTTCCCACTGAGATCAGGAACAAGACAAGGATGCCCACTGTCACCATTATTATTCAATATTGTGTTAGGAGTTCTAGCTAGAGCAATTAGGCTAGACAAAGAAATAAAAGGCACCTAAATAGGAAAGGAAGAAGTAAAACTTTCACTATTCGCTGATGACATGATCCTGTATCTAGAAAATCTTGAGAAGTCCCCACAAAGCTACTGGAATTAATAAATATGTTCAGCAAAGTGGAACAATACAAGGTTAATACACAAAAATCAATAGCATTTCTATACACTACTGATGTGCAATCTGAGGAGGAAATCAGGAAAAAATAATTGCATTTATAATAGTGACTAATGCAATCAAATATTTAGGAGTAAACTTAACCAAGGACCTTTTTTCAGAAAACTACAAAACAGTGATAAAAGAAACTGAAGAAGACTTAAATAAATGGTAGGACATTCTGTGTTCATGGATTGGAAGACTAAATTTCATTAAGATGTCAATTCTACCAAAACTGATTTACAGATTCAACACAATCCCAATAAAAATCCCAGCAGCCTTTTTTTGCAGAAATCTGAATAGCCAATAATCAAATATATTTGGAAGGGTAAGGGATCCCAAATAATCAAAAATACCTTAAAGGAAGAACAAAGTTGCAGGATTCTCACTTCCTGACTTTAAAGCTTATTACTTAAGTACAGTGGTAAAAACAACATGGGACTGGCATACAGACAGATTGATTGACCAATGGAACAAAATTGAGAACTCAGAATTTAATCTTCACATCTACAGTCAAGCGACCTTTGACAAGGCTATTGAGCACTCACAGCTGGGCCAGAACAGTCTATTCAACGAACAGAACTGGAAGAATTGGATAGCCATATCCAAAAGAAATAAAAGCAACCTCTATCTCACACCTTATACAAAAATTAACTCAAAATGGATCAAGGTCTTAAATAGTAAAACAACAACCATAAAACTCCTAGAAGAAGATGTATGAAAGCATCTTCAATATTTTCTGGTAGGCTGTAGTTTCTTAAACCTTATGCCCAAAGCACGAGCAACCAAAGAAAAAAATAGGTAAACTGTACCTCCTCAAAATTCAACACTTTTGCAACTCAAAGTACTTTGTCAAAAGGGTGAAAAGACAGCCTACTCAATGGGAGAAAATATTTGGCAATCATATATCTGATAATGATTAATATTATTAATATTAATAACGTTAATAATAACATATCAGATATATGATATATAAGGAGATCATACAACTCAACAATAAAAAGACCAACTACCCAATTTTAAAATGAGCAAGAGACTTGAAAAGATAACTGTCCAAGGAAGAAAAACAAATAGTGAAAAAACACATGAAAAAAAATGTTCGGCCTCATTAAGTATTAGGAAAATGCACATAAAAATTACAATGAGATATTTCACACCTATTAGACTGGCTGCTATTAAAAAGTCAGAAAACTGTAATTGTTGGAGAGGATGTGGATAGATAGGAATGCTTATTTACTGTTGGTAGGAATGGTACAGCCACTGTGGAGGTCTGTTTGTTCCTAAGGAAGTTCAATATAGACTTGCCATGTGACCTGGCAATACCTTTACTAAATATATACCCAGAAGAAATGAGAGCAGTGACACAAATAGGTATCTGCACACCGATGTTCATAGCAGTGTTATTCATGATAGCCAAAAGTTGGAAACAACCCAGGTGTCCCATCAATGGATGAATGAATAAACAAATTTTGGAGTATACATATGATGGAATAATATGCAGCAGTAAGAAGAAATGAAGTTGTGAAACATATGACAACATGGATGAACCTGGAGGACATCATGCTGAGTGAAGTAAGCCAGACACAAAAGGAAAAATACTCTTATGATTGCCCTATTATGGATTAAATATATTATGTGAAATGTAAGTATATTGTGTGAAATATGAATATGGGTAAAATTGTATATATAAGACCATTTTTCTTTGCAGTTGAACAAATATAAGTTAATACTACATAGTGTTAATATCACACAAAAAAACCTATTATGCTAAGTGAAGGAGACCCGATACATAGTACTACATATTCTATGATTCCATTTATGTATAATGTAAATATAAATCAATTCATGAAGATGACAGGAGATTAGTTACTATGTAAGTATGAGGAAGGGATGCTAAGGGGTTGGACTAATGAAATTGTTCTAAAATTTTTAAGTTGATGAATATACAGCATTGTGATTATACTAAAAGCCATTGATTTTTCATTTTGGATAGAATAGCCAGAAACAGCAGCTGGGTATAGAGGGGGAAACAGAGAGAGACTGAGAGGGAAGGAATTTTTCTTGTTTCTCTGTTTTTTGTTGTTGTTGTTTATTATAATTATTGAAATAATGAAAATGCTCTAATGATGATTGAAGTGATGAATGCACAGCTATGTGATTATACTAAATACCTTTATTGTATACCTTCAATGATTTGTATGCTTTATTACTATGTATCAATAGAATTGATTTTAAAGAAGTTCTGTGATTTAACTTCTTTGTATTTGTGGATTTTTCAGTTCTCTGTTATCCATCTTCATTCCATTATGTCCAAGAAGATGCTTTGTATAATTTCTTTTTTTTTTTAGTTTATTGGGACTTGCTTGTGACCCAACATGTGGTGCACCCTGGAGAATAATCCACATGATGGCGAAATGATCCACATGATGAGAACCTGTAGTTTTGGGGTGCAGTGTTCTGTATATGTCTGTGGAGGTGGCAGTTTCTCCCTTCAGTTTTGCAAGTTTTTGCCTCATGTGTTTTAGGGCACTGTGATTAGATGCATATATGTATATTATATATTTTGTAATAGTTGGTAGGGACTTTTTTTTAAACATTTTATATTGAAAGAAACTTTTGGTACTTGGTAATAACCCCTTCGTGCCAGGGAGGCTTATATCCAGGAATCATCTCCATGCCAGGGGGAAATTAGTGTGTTTATATGCTGAGTTTGGCTTAGAGAGAGTCCACATTTGTGCGTCAAGGAGGCTTTCAGGAGGTAACACTTAGGCAACATGTAATACTAGGCTGTTTTAATTTCACAAGAAACGGTTCATAAGTAGAACTATCAATATCAAGGGCCTGGTGTAATAGTCTGTCTTTCGCTAGGCAATGCCTGTGTATTCTAAAGATTGTTGCCTCTTTATTAGAGAATGTAGTAGGACTTCTCATGATGGGAATTCAATATTCTTTCAGTTATTGTGTGGGTTTCTACCCACTGAGATGAATGCCCTATGAACACTTGAACATATTCGTATGCTATAGAGACATGTCTCAGGTGCACCTCTCCCTAGACATCCCCATCACCAACACCCCACACCAATGATCCTCCCCTGCAACAGTTTTGACCCTTCTGTGACCCAAAACCTCAACCAAATCAAAGCCAAAACAATAAGCAAATAAAAAAAGAAAATAATAATTAAAAATAACAAATAAAATACAAAAAATAGAAAAATAATAAAATGAAAAATATTTTTTCATTGTGTTTTTCATCACCATAAGATCTGTTATACTTTATGTAGAGTGACAGTTTCTCCCATATGTTCCCCCAGTATCTTTTTTTTTTCTTTATATCTTCAAAGAAGCTTTAGGTTATAGAAAAGTCACATTAAAAATACAGGATATTCCCATATACCTAACTCTCTCCCCCTCTCCCATTCTCCCTAGTGATAATATTATACATGTGTTTGGTACATTTGTTACACTTGATATACAAACATTGAAGCATTGCTATTAACCATGGTCAATAGTTTACACTATGATTTACATTTTACACTGTACACTTTTATAGGTTTTGACAAAATGTATAATGGTCTGTATCCATCATTGCAAAATCATGCAGAACAATTAAAATGCCTTATGTTCCAGCTATTCTTCCCTTACTCTCCCCTTGGAACCTATGGTAAGCACTATGTTCCAACTTTTGAAGAATAAAGTTAAGAGTTACATGCATTAATATTGAACGTGTGACATATTGGTCTTTTTTCTTCTATTAGACCCTGTCTGTAGTCTCAAGAGATTATTGCCCCTCTAATTGAGAACATGGCAGGACTCCCAAAAATGGGAATTTGATGTTTTCTTGTTTATTGTGTGGTTCTCCACACACTGAGATAAGTCATTATAAGATGAACACTTTCATATTCCATAGAGGCATGCACCTGTGTGTCTGGTGCTACATAGCCTCTCTCCCCCAACACCCTGCACCAGTAACCCTCCCCTGCCATATTTGCCAAAATAATATTCCCACCATTGTACTTCTAACCAGACATGCAAATCCCCAGAGTTCATCTGCTGCTTCCTCTCCCCCAGTTCCACGGAGAGTCCAACCCAACACCCCCATTCTTACTTCTTCTCACATTCCTGCACCATCAAACCCAATCACATCACTATACCACTATCACCCTCATCCACTGCCCAACGACCCCCCTTGATATAAGGTATCAAGATTCATCCATGTTGTCCCATTCCTTTTTATAACTGAGTAATTTTCCATTGTATGTATAAACCTCAATTTGCTTATCCATTCATCTGTTGATGGACACTTAGGTTGCTTCTAACTTTTGGCAATAGTGGATGATGCCACTATGAACACAGGTGTGCATGTCTCTGTTCATGTCAGAGCTTTCAATTTTTCTGGGTATATATCCAGAAAATTTTCTGGATCATATGGCAGTTCTATAGTTAGAACTATAGTTGTTCCTGAAGAACAACCAAACTGTCCTCCACAATGGGTGCACCTTTCTACATTCCCCAGCAGTGGATAAGTGCTCCCATTCCTCCACATCCTCTCCAGCACTTGTAGTCCTCTGTTTCTTAATAGCCATCAGTCTAATAGGTATAGAATGATATATCATTGGGTAGTTCTGATTTGTATTTCCCTAATAGCTAGGGATGTTAAGCATGTTTTCATGTGTTTTTTTTACCGTTTGTATTTCTTCTTTGGAGAAGTGTCTATTCAAATTTCTTCCCCATTTTAAAAATGAGTTGTCTTTTTATTTTTGAGATGTTAGATCCTTATCAGATAAATGGTTATCAAATATTTTCTCCCACTGAGTAGTCTGCCGTTTCACTTTCTTGATAAACTCCTTTGAAGCAAAGAAGTTTTTAATTTTGAGGAGGTTCCACTTATCTATTTTATATTTTATTGCTTGAGCTTGGGGTGTAAAGTTTATGAAACCATTTCCTACTACAGGATCTCATAGATGCTTCCCTGCTTTATCTTCTAGGAGTTTATGGTCTTTTCTGTAATATTTAGGACTTTGATCCATCTCAGGTTAATTTTTTTATAAGGCATAGATGGTAATCCTCTCTCATTCTTCTGGGTGTGGATATCCAGTTCTCCTAGCACTATTTGTTGAAGAGGCCGTTATGTCCCACTTGAGGGGGCTTAGTTGCCTTGTCAGATATCATTTCACTGTTTGTGAGGATCTATATCAGAACTCTTAATTCATTGTCATTGTTTGGTATGTCTGGCCTTGTGCCAATATTGCACAGTTTTGACCAATGTAGTTTTGTAGTATCTTTTAAAGTCAGGTAGCATGATTACTCCAATTTCATTTTTCTTTTTCAATATGTTTTTGACTATTCAGGGCTCCTTGCCCTTCCAAATACATTTCATAATTAGATTTTCCAATTCAATTAAAATTCTGTTGTAATTTTTATTGGGATTGCATTAAATCTATAAATGAGTTTGCATATGATATACATCTTAATGATGTTTAATCTTCCAATCCATGAACATGGAATATTCTTTCATTTATTTATTAGATCTTCTTTGATTTCCTTTAACAATGTTGTGAAGTTTTCTGTTTCAAGTCCTTTACATCTTTAGTTAAGTTTATTCCTTGATATTTGATTCTTTTAGTTACTATTATAAATGGAATTTTTTTATTTCCTCCTCAGATTGCTCATTATTGGTGTACAGAAATGCTACTGATTTTTGCCTGTTGTCTTATATCCTGCCACTTTACTGAATTCATTTATTAGCTCTAGAAGCTTTGTTGTATATTTCTAAGGGCTTTCTATGTATAGGGTTATTTCATCTGCAAATAGTGAAATTTTTACTTCTTTCTTTCCAATTTGGATGCCTTTTATACATTTTTCTTGCCTAAGTGCTTGAGCAAGTACTTCTAATACAATATTAAATAAGAGTGGTGGCACTGGGGGAAAAGCCTTTAGCATTTCACCATTGAATATGATGTTAGCTGTGGGTTTTACATATATACCTTTTATCATGTTGAGGAAGTTTCCCTCATTTCTTATCTTTTGAAGTGTTTTTATCAAGAAAGGATGCTGTATTTTGTTAAATGCTTTTTCTGCATCGATAGAGAAGATCATGTGATTTTTTTGCTTTCAATCAATTTAAGTGGTGTATTACATTGATTAATTTTCTTATGTTGAACCAACCTTGCATACCAGGGATGAAACCCACTTGGTCATGATGTATAATTCATTTGATATATATGTTGTTGAATATGACTAGCAAGTATTTTGTTGAGGATTTTGACATCCAGTTTCATTAGAGAGATTGGTCTGTAGTTTTCCTTTCTTGTGGCATTTTTGTTTGGCTTTAGTATTAGGGCAATGTTGGCTTCATAGAATGAGTTAGGCAATGTTCTCTCCACTTCTTTTTTTGGAAGGTTTAAGTAGGACTGGTGTTAGTTCTTTCCAGAATGATTAGCAGAACTCACCTATGAAGGCATCTGGTCCTGGGCTCTTCTTAGTTGGGAGATTTTTTATGTTAAATTCAATCTCTTTACTTGTGACTGGTCTGCTGAGTTCATCAATTTCTTCTTTTGTCAATGTAAGCTGCTTGTGTATTTATAGGAATTTGTCCATTTCATCCAAGCCATCCATCTTGCTGGCATACAATTTTTCAAAGTATCCTCTTATGATAGTCTTTATTTCTGTGGGATCAGTCATAATCACCTCTTCCTTATATTTTATTTTATGTATCTGCAGCTTCTCTTTTTTGTTTTATTAGTCTAGCTAAGGGTTTGTCAATTTCATTAATCTTCTCAAAGAGCCAGCGTTTGGTTATGTTATGTTTTTCTAATGTTTTTTATTCTCAATTTCATTTAGTTCTGCTATAATAATTATTTCCTTCTTTCTGCTTGCTTTGGGATTAGTTTGTTGTCCTTTTACAAATTCTTCCAGGTAAGCACGTAGGTCTTCGGTTTTAGCTCTTTCTTCTTTCTTAATATAGGTGTTATTGGCTATAAATTTCCCTCTCAGCACTGCTTTTGTTGTATCCCATAGGTTTTGATATGTTGTGTCCTCATTTTCATTTGTTTCAAGGTAGTTACTGATTTCTTTCACAATTTCCTGTTTGACCCACTGATTGTCTAAGAATGTGTTGTTTAGCCTCCATATCTTTGCACACAATGTGGTTATCTGACCCTTACTGATTTCCAGTTTCATTCCATTGTGGTCAGAGAAATTACTTTGTATAATTTCAATCTTTCTGAATTCATTGAGACTTGTGCTGTGGCCTATCATATGGTCTATCTTAGAGAATGATCCATTTGCACTTGAAAAGAATGTATATCCCACTGTTTTGGGGTGTAATAGTTTCTATATGTCTATTGGATCTAGATCTTCTAAAGTATTATTCAAGGTCTTTGTTTCTTTATTGACCCTCTGACGAGATATTCTGTCTAATGCTGATAATGATGTATTAATCTCCCCACTGTAATTATAGAGGCATCTATTTCTCTACATAGTTTTTCCAATGTTTGCCTCATGTATTTTGGGGCACCCTGGTTAGGAGCTTAAATATTTATGGTTGTTCTTTCTTCTGTATTGATTACCATTTTTATTGATATATAGTGTCATATTTATGGTTGTTCTTCTGTATTGATTACCATTTTTATTGATATATAGTGTCATTCTTTGTCTGTTAAAATAGGTTTGCATTTAAAGTCCATTTTGTCTGATATTAGTATAGTTACGCCCACTCTTTTTTGTTTTTTGTTTGCATGTAAAATTGTTTTCCAACCATTCACCTCCAACCATTCACCTGGGTCTAAGGTGAGTTTCTTGTAGACAGCACATAAATGGGTTGTATTCCTTATCCAGTCTGAACTTGATTGGAGTGTTTAATCCATTAACTTTCAGTGTTATTACTGTCAAGGCATTACTTACATCAGCCATATTTTCTTTTAGTTTATATATTTCCTATCTTGTTTTTATTTCTTTTTATCTTTTTATTTCTTCTTACTAATAATCTTCCTTTATACACTCTGCTCCAACCCTTTCTCTCCTGTTTACTCCTTTCAACCTGCAGGACTTCCTTTAGTATTTAGTTGACAAACTCTTTTAATTTATGTTTATCTGTGAATATTTTGAACTCTCACTCATTTGAACACCAGCTTTTCTGGATACAGAATTCTTGGCTGACAGGTTTTTTTTTCTTTCTTTTAGCACCTTAACTATGTCATACCACTGCCTCCTTGCTTCCATAGTTTCAGATGAGAAATCAACACTATATTTTACAAAGCTCCCCTTATATGTAATGATCTTGCTGCCTTCAGTATTCTATCTTGGTTGTGAGCATTCGACAATTTGTTAAGTATATTTCTTTGGGTAGGCCTGTTAGGATTTATATAGTTTGGGGTGCCTGACTTCCTGGACATGTATGAACATGTCCCTCAAAAGAGTTTGAAAACTTTCAGCCATTATTTCCTCCAACACTCCTTCTGCCCCCTTTTCCCTTTCTCTTCCCTCCCACATATAATGTGTATGCTTGTGCTTTTCATGTTGTCATTTAATTCCCTGAGTCCCTGATGAATTTTTTTCTTTTTCTCTACCAGTTTTACTGTTTGATTTCAGATGTACCATCTTCAACACCACTAATTCTTTCCTCTGCCTGTTCAGATCTGCTCTTATGTGCTTCCAGCATATTTTTGATTTCTTGCATTGTGCCACTCATCACTATCAGATCTGTTATTTCTTTGTTTACAGTTTTCTTCAGTATGTTCCCACAGTGTCTTCTTAATATCCTTTATCTCTTCCTTCACTTCTTTAAGTTGATTCGTGATATTTGTTTGCACATCCTTGATTCTTCATCTTTCCTGTTTTTTAGTTTGTTCGTTAGACTGAGTCGTGTCTTCCTGTTTCTCAATATGGTTTCTAATTTTTTGTTAATGTCTAGGCATCTGTTTATGATGATGGGCTTATTCTGTTGGTTAGCTTCTTTTTCTACTCCAGGATTTTATTTTGTTTTGTTTTTGTTGTAAGTTTCCTTTTTGACACTTAGTTCCTCTTACTCTATAACCTTGCAGATCTTTGTGTTTCCATGAAAAAAAAAATTAGGACCAGAGGAAAGGAAAAAGAGGAAAAAAGAAAAAGAATAATAGTGATAATAAAAAAGGCAGTAGAGGAACCATACAAAAGCTAGGAAAATAAGTAATATGAGTAAAAAATCATTTAAAAAATACAAAAGAATAAGAATAAAAAAGTCAAATAGAAAAAAATGGAACAAGAAACAAAATAGAAAAAATAATAGAATGAATTGAAAGCCCAGAAATATGAGGGCAGGCCACCAGTATTCATCAATAAATCACCCTGCAGCCTGCCCTCAACAGTAAGGTACTCAGTTTTAATGAATAAAATAAAGAATACAAAAATAAATTAAATAATGATTAAAAATAATGGATGAAAAACAAATCTCATCCTATAATTTCCCTGTCCTAAGGTGCCAACTGGGTGCCTGACAATCTGGTGGATCACTTTCTGGATCCCTTTTCTTAGAGGGTACTGAGAATCAACCAGGACCTCACATATGTGAAGCAGGTATTTATCCACTGAGCTACACCCACTCCACAGGTTTAGGTAAGCTTCTGAAAGCTTTTCTGGCTCTCCCTGCCCCCTTTCCCTCAGATGAGTTGGACTTCTAATAGTTTGCTGGCTATCTCTCCTGGCTTCCCTCTCTCCCAGGCTGATTGGGTGCCTATCTCTGTCTGCCTCCTCACTTATCTAGTTTCTCTCTTCCAGGGCTGCTGCGTGTGACAGCCTGCCTGATCATATCCCCCCACCCCCACCCCTGACCTGGAGTCTCTTTTGTGTTGCCTGGGGCATTTTTTTGAGATTCAAAGGGGACTCAGCTTGCCAAAGTCACTCTCTACCCTCCACCAGACCCTTCTTCCTCCTAGGGAAGAGAACATTCTTTCCCACTCATTTGGCTGTAGTGAGCCAGGGTTTTAATAATGCTATTCAACTTGAGGGTAGGGTATATATGCCATTCCCAGCCACATGGGTAACTTATCTTATGGTTTTGATTTAGTCTCTTTGCATTTCTGTCCCTCTCCCTCTTGGATGATATTTAGCACTCTTCTGGTCTGCTTATCCCCAAAGTAGCTTCCTCAGAAAGTTTTTCGCCCTTTATTCCTTTTTTTTTTCTCTGTGAGAGAATTGAGCCCTGCCACCTACTTTGATGCCATTTTCCTGGAAGCAGGTGCATAAATGTTTTCAATAATTATTTCTTCTTGGTGGATTGCTCCATTTATTAATATAAAATGTCCTTCTTTGTCTTTTTTGGCTTAAAGTCTATTTTGTCTAATATTAGTATAGCTACCCCAGCTCTTTTTTGGTTACTCTTTACATGGAATATCTTTTTACTAAACTGTAACTTTCAAACTATTCATGTCTGGGTCTACAGTGAAGCTCTTTTGAACAACATACATTGGATCATGCTGTTTATCCATTCTACCAGTCTGTGTCTTTTGGTTGGGGAGTTAATCCATTAACATTCAGTATTGTTACTGTAATGGCAATACTTCAGACATTTTGTCTTTTGGTTTTTATCAGTCATATCTTTTTTTGTCACTCTTTTCCTTTATTGAAACCTCTTTTTATGCATAGTTGATATTTTGTGATGTATCTGACTGGTCTCTAATTCATTTCTGTTTCTGTATACTTCTTAAATATTTACCTTGTCATTACTCTGGGGTTTGTATTACACAGCCTACGTCTATAACCTATTAATTTGAAAAGTTACCAACTTAGCTTCAATAGGATGTATTTCCTCTGCTCACATATCCCTCTCTTTCCTGCCTTTATGTTGTTTTTGTCCCATATTACCTCTTTATGTTTTGCATATCCATTGTAAGGAATATGTCTTTTTCTTTTTCAGTTGTATTTTGCCTCTTACGGGAATTAAAGAGGAGAGTTGTGTATTGAGGATACAGTGCTATTGGGTTTCACATTTACCTTTAGTCACCTTTATAGAAGAACTGCATTTATTCACACTACTCAAGGCTATTCTTCCCAACTATTTCCTTTCAGCCTATAGAACTCCCTTTAGTAATTCTTGTAGGGCAGGTCTTTGTTGATGAATCTTTCAGTTTTTGTTTACCTGTCAATATTTTAAACTTTCCCTCATATTTGAAGTACAGTTTTGCTGGATAAAGAATTTTTGGTTAGTATTTGTTCTCTTTCAGTACTTTAAATATATCATACCACTGCCTTCTCACCTCCATGGTTTCTGATGAGAAATCAACACTTAGTTGTAATAGGATCCCTTGTATGTAATGAATTGCTTTTCCCTGGCTGCTTTCAGAATATCTCTGGTATTTGACATTCTGATTAGTATGTGTCTCAAAGTAGGTCTATAAGGATTTATTCTGTTTGGAATACATTGTACTTCTTGGACATATATATTTATGTATTTCATAAAAATTGTGAAATTTTCAACCATTATTTACTTAAATATTCCTTCTGACCCTTCCCCTTTTCTTCTGCAACAGCTATCATGCATATATTTGCATTCTTCATGTTGTGACTCAAATCCCTGAATCATTGCTCAGTTTTATCTATTCTTTTCTCTATCTGTTCTTCTGACCATATGATTTCAATTGTCCTACTCCTAGTTCACTTATCCATTCTTCTGCTATTTCACATCTCCTGTAGCATACCTCTAGTGTATGTTTAGTCTCTATTATTTTGCCTTTTATCCCCATAATTTCTGTTATGTTTCTTTATATACTGTAAGATTTTTCTTTATGCTAGCATATTGTTCTCCTTTTTTCCTTGTCACATGTATATGTATATTTTTAACTTTATTTTTAAAGATGTTTTAGGTTACAGAAAAGTTACATCAAAAATATATGGGATTCCTATATATTCCACCCCTCCCCTCTCATATTTTCCTCTAATAATAATATTTTACATGTGTGTGATAGTTAAACTCTGTGTCAACTCGGCTGGTAATTGTGCCCAGTTGTTTGGTCAAGCAAGCACTGGGCTAATTGTAATACAAGGTAAATTATGGGCTTCAGTCATCATTTACTGCATAGCTGGCTGATTACGTGTACATTAACCAGGGAGATTGCCATCAGCAATGAGTGATGCTTTTATCCAATCAGTTGAATGTCTTAAAGGGGAAGTGATTTCAGCAGTCAGAGAGAATTTCTCAACTTGCCTTTGGACAGCCAACATCTCCCAGAAATTCAAGGACCTTCATTGGACTTTCACTGGAGCCCCTGGTTTACAGCCTACCTGCAGAACCTGGATTTGTGTATCCCAACGGTCACATGAGATAATCTTATGAATCTCATATTATTTACAGATATCTCCTATAGATTCAGTTTCCCAAAAGAACCCTGACTAATACAATGATTATGGTACATTGTTACAGTTGATGAACAAATATTGAAGCATTGCTGCTTACCATGGTCAGTGGTTTATATTATGGTTTACGCTGTGCACAGTACAATTTTATAGGTTTTCACAAAATGTAAAATGGCCTGTATCCATTTTTACAAAATCATGCAGAAAAATTTCAATACCCTAAAAATGCCCTGTATTCCACCCTATTTGTTCATCAATTGTAACAAATGTACCATACTCATGTAGGATGTTATTAGTAGAGGAGGATACGTGGAGAGGAGGGCAGTAATGGGAATTCCCTGTATTTTCTGTGGCTTTTCTGTAACTTTTAGCTTCTTAGAATATAAAGTTAAAAAAATAAGACAGTGGAGGATCATATAAAAGAAACTGTCAGTATACAGAAAAGATAACAAATCTTACGGTGTTGAAAGGCATAATGCAAAAAAAATTATATTTTTTATTTTTTAATTTATTATAATTTGATTTAATTTTAATTACTTTGGCTTTGTTTTGGGGGAGGTTGTAAATTACAGAAGGGTTGCAACTATGGCAGGAGAGGATCACTGGTGCAGGGTGTCAGTAATGGAGAGATGTTTTGGGAGGGATGCACCTGGGGCATGCCTTTATGAAATATGGTCATGGCGTGTTGTCTTGGTGGGTGGAGACCCACACAATAACCAACAGAAAATTGAATTCCCATCCTGGAGAGTCCTGCTACATTCTCTAATAGAGAGGCAAGAATATCTAGAGTATGAGGACAGTGCCTAGTGAAAGAGGACAGACCATTACACCAGACCCTTGATATTGATGGTTGTATTTATGAACCCTTTCTTGTGAAATTAAAACTTAGGCTAGCATTATACGTTGCCTAAGAATTATCTCCTGAAGTCTTCTTGTCACTCAAATGTGGACTTTCTCTAAGCCATACTCAGCATATAAACTCTCTACTTTCCCCTCAGTGTGGGACATGAATCCTATGGATGAGATTCCATGGCATTGAAGGATTATTACCAAGTGCCAACTAGCAATGCATTTGGAAAAAAACTTTGACAAAAGGGGGAAATATTAAATACAAATGACTTTCATGGCTAAGCGATTTCAAAGTGAGTTGGGAGGTCATTCCAGAGTTTATGCTTGTACACCTCTCAGGAGGATCTCACTGACTGCAACAGTAAACAGTGCTTCAAGCAGGAGTGTTCCTGAGGGCTCTAGAGACATCTAGAGACCCTATAGGCAGGGCAGACAACCCCAGGAATTTGGCACCACATCAGTGGGCCTTATTTTGGAATATATGATAACTTATCACCTCAATTTATCAGAGTTATTCTCATTTGTAATTTTTCCACACATGCTTCTGCCCCTTGAATTTGAACCTATAATTATCACCGTACCTGTTAAATATATATCCCAGAGACTCAAATCATCATTCATATGCTGGTTGAGCCTTGAATCTAAGCAGAATTGCAGCCATCACATACTCTCCAGCTCATTGACTCACCCAAGACAACTAACAAAAGAATGATGATGGATAACACCCATCCCCAAAAACAGTGTATCTACAACTTGTAAGCAAGATGTTCCATCCATCTGCCCCCTGTCTACACCCTCTCACAATCAGAAGCAAAGTGGGCGTAACCATCCCCAAATCCTAAGGATTGAGGAATGAACAAACATAAAGGGGGCAATGCAACTATGGACCAAATAGACTTATTATTCTAGTAATGGAAAAACTTGTGACATTGTATAAAGACAGTGGTGAGCAGAGTTCTGAGGGGAGGGAGAGGGAAAATAGGGTTACATGGAGCATTTCTGAGACATTAGAATCTTTCTACATGATATTGCAGTGACAGATACAGATGATTATACATTTTGACAAAACCTATAAAATTGTACGTTGCAAAGTGTCAATCATAATGTATGACCATGGTTAATAGCAATGCTTCAGTATGTGTTCCTCAATTGTAACAAATGTACCAAACTAATGAAAGTTTTTGTTAAAGGGGGAGGGAGAGTTGGTGGGGTGTATTTTTTATGTAAAATTAATGTAATCTAAAACTTCTTTAAAAATAAAGGGAAAAAATTAGAAAAAAAAGTTGTTACCATATTATCTTTTTAATATTCTTTAGCTCTCTATATTTTCCTTCATCTGCTTAAATTGATTTTGAAGATTGTTTGAACTTCTTGATTACTTGGTTCAATTCTATGTCTCCTTGAATTTTAATTTGTTCTCTTGACTGGGCCATATCTTACTGTTTCCAAAGATGGCCTGTAAGTTTTTAATGCCTGGGCATCTTATTATCTTGGTAAGTTAACTCTTAAGGTCAGTTTCTCCCTCTTTTCTAAGGTTTTATTTTTGATTGGCTTTGTGTTAAGGCTCTTCTTTGATGCTTGGTCCAACTTATTCTGGACCGTTAGAGTAATTTGTGTTTAACTGTTTAGATTTTCTCAAGTCCCATAGCATGAGCCAAGAGAAGGAGAAAGTGAATAGATTTGGAGCAGGCCTTTCCCAAAATACCAACCACCATGATTTAACCCTGCATGGTTAGAGATGATAGGATCTCATAAAAGCTTCCCAAGGGCAGGACAGTGTCTTTTTATTATCCATGCACAGTGATTCACAGCTGTGCATCAGAATGCCCAGGATAAATGATAAAATTCAGATTCCTGGGCTCCCTCCAGACCCACTGAATCAGAATCTCCAAGGGCCAGACAACTGCACTGTCATCAGTTCCCTGTATGAAGCTGAGGATCCCCTCAGTTAAGAATCATGATATGGGTTGGTCAGGGCAAGATGGTGTCAATTTAAATGCACACTCATCACCTTTCTCACAAAAAATGGCTGTGTGGGGGTAAGATTCTGTCCCAGGTGAGCTGTTTTGGGAACCCACAGAGCAGGAGGCTTCAGGGTATCAATCTGAAGAGATCTCGACAAAGAGATAAATTGCTCAAGGTAAAACCCTGAGCTTCTGGCCCCTGAGGCTGGAAACTGCAGGATGGGAAGGCTAAGGCCCACCCTTAAGGCATTAAGCCACAAGGAGCCCTGACTCCCTCCAGCGACCCAGCCAGAGGGAGATTCTGTGAATGTTCTCCAAGAACACTTTGGCGAAGGATAGAGAGGGGTTTCCTTTCTATGGATTTGTTTACCCCTTTTGAGCTTTGAGGAACCTACCAGCAGGCTCTAGTTGGCACCAGGAAGAGGGGAGAGGTGAGTCTGCTGAGGGAGCCTGATTTACCTAGCTGATCTCAGAGAGAGGATCCTGCCTGGGAGAGGGTGTAGTCAGGCAATTGACTAGTCTGTGCTGAAAACTTATCAAATATCAACTCCCCGAAGGGAGGCAGGCAGTAGGAAGTACTTAATAAGCTTCCAAGAGCTTATTTAGGAACCCCTGGGAGGAGGGTGTGGTTTAGAAGAGAGCTGAGAGTCTTTTCTGCTAGAGAATTCAGTCAACAGGGTTCCATTTGAATTTCAAAAGTGAACTCAACCTAACCCAGACATGTGAGGGAGTATTCCCTCCCACAGGCTCTAGAGTCCTGCTTCCCTGGGAAAGAAAGCAATACTAATAGAACGGGGGCAGGGACAAACCTGCCTGAAGGAAAGTGACTGGATAGCTTTCTGAAGAGCTAACTGACCCAAAGAGAAAGTTTATCTCCGTGGAGGAGTTTCTGCCTTGAATATATGAGGTTCCCTAGTTTGATTCCCAGCTCCTCTTAGAGCAGTGATCCACTGGGATATCAAACACCCAGCTGATACTTTAGGACAGGGAAAACATAGACATTATATTTGTGCTAGCTTCTTTGGGGTCTCTTATTTTTCCTAAAAAAAGGTTACTTTTTAAAATATTTAACTTAGCTTACTTGCTAAAACCCACTTTAAAACCTGTAGAGGGAAGGCTGCAGGATAATTGATGACCACCAGCAGCTTGAGTAACTCCACAGGGCCCTAAGAAGGAAGGCTGTTCTTCCTTAGTGTCTGGGTTTTTTTGTTGTTTTCTCGATTTTCTTTCCTCTTCCTCCCCCATTTCCCCTCCCCACTTTTAAAAATTTTGATGCTACTGGTTTGTCTCTTATTTGCTATGCTTCCTCCTCCATGATTTCCCCATTTCTGTGTATACCAATTTTGTCTACCAAGGCTATCTCTTTTCTCTCCTTCATCTTCCTATCTTCCACTTTCAGTTGTTAATCTTAAATCCCACCTCTCTGTTTATCCTCAATTATTCTAGTTTATATTTCTAACTCAACTATTCTGTTTTCTTTCTTTTATTAACATTTTTCTTTTCTCCTCTCTTTTCTCTTCCCTCCCTTCTCATCATTATGGCCTTCTATTTCATTTTATATATTTTTCTCTATTTGGATTCCATTTGTAGCAGTTTGATATTATTGATGAATTCCAAAAAGAAATATTGGATTTTTTTTATAAACTGATCTTTTCCTCTGGGCATATTAGATTACATTGGATTCATAGGTTTACTTGATTAAGTAATTATGTAAACCTCTTGTGCCAGTAGGGCATTGTGTCCCCACCCTTTGGTGGATGGGGCCTCACAGATAAAAGGCATGGAAAAGGACTGAGTTAAGGGTTTTTAATGTTGGAGTTTTGGTGTTGGAGTTTGATGTTGAAGCCTTAAGCTGGAGCCCTAGGAAGTAAGAAAATAGAGGAAAGAGAAGCAAGCCCCAGGAAGGGAGGAACCTGGGGAGCCTGACCCCTTGCAGCCATCAGCAGCCATCTTGCTCCAGTGCATGAAATAGACTTTGGTGAGGGAAGTAAATTATGATTTCTGGGCTGGTGTCTGTAAGCTCCTACCCCAAATAAAGACCCTTTATAAAAACCAACTCATTTCTGGTATTTTGCATTAGTACCCCTTTGGCTGCCTAATACACCATTCATTGTAGATACCACATTTTATTTTTCCTATTACTCTACACAGCTTACATGAATTAAATATTCATTTTCCTAGGTCTTATATGGATCCTTTTCTAACTTTTACTATTGTTATTAAAGTACTTTTTCTTTTCTTATCTCCTTTGCTTTATCTGGCCCTAATCTTTTTCCTTCAAGAGAACGTAGGAATCAGCAAGGAAATAGAACCAGAGGAACAAAGTGTCAAAGAAAAAACTTAACACACACACACAAACAGCAGCTAAATAAAACCCTAGAGTAGAAAGAGAATCTAATCAACAGAATAAACCCATAAAGATAAAACGATGACAAGACAGCAATAAAAATTACAGACCATACCAAGAAACAGAAGACATTGCCCACTCCAATGAACAAACTAAAAGCCAGGAAGAGATGCAGCCCATCAAAAAACTAATCAAAGCTGTCCAAACAAATATCATGAAACAACTTAATGAAGTGAAGGAAGAGATTAAGGATATTAAGAAGACACTGTGAGAAAATATTGAAGAAATTGTAAACATACATAAAAAGATAACAGATATGATGGTGATGAAAGCACAATCCAAGAAGTCAAGAATACAGTGGAAACACATAACAGCAGATTTGAAGAGGCAGAGGAAAGAATTAGCATGTGGGGAAGACAGTACATCTGAAATCAAACATATAGTAGAACAGATTAACAAAATGATAGAAAAAATCCAGCAGGGATTTAGGGATTTGAAAGACAACACAAAACTCACAAACATATGTATTATAGGCATCCCAGAGGGAGAAGAGAAGGAAAAGGGGACAGAAGAAGTGTTGGAGGAAATAATGGTTGAAAACTTCCCAACCCAATTATATTAGTCAGTCAAAGGAGTACTGATGCAAACTACCAGAAATTGGTTGGTTTTTATAAAGGGTATTTGTTTGGGGTAGGAGCTTACAGATACCAGGCCATGAAACATAATTTACAATGTAATATTTTTAAAAAATGAATTTAAAAAAACTATCATTTACTTCCCTCACTAGAGTCTATTTTCATGCGTTGGAGCAAGATGGCTGCTGATGGCTGCAAGGGTTCAGGCTTCCTGGGTTCCTCCCTTCCAGGGTCTTGCTTCTCTCTGGGTTCAAGTTTCCTTTCTTCCCAGGGCTTTGCTTCTTCCTGGGCTCAAGTTACCTCTCTTTCTGGGGCTGGCTTCTCTTTCCTCTGTGAGCTTACTTCCCAGGACTCCAGCTTAAGGCTTCAGCATCAAACTCCAACATCAAAACTCCAACATCGAAACACCCTCAACTCTGTTCTTTGCCATGCCTTTTATCTGTAAGTCCCCACTCACCAATGGGTGGGGACTCAACACCCTAGTGACATGACTCAATCATGCCCAGGTACAGACCAGATCACAAATATAATCCAATATCTGTTTTTGGAATGCATAACCATATCAAACTGCTACACCTATTGAGAGAGATGGATGTACATGTCCAGGAAGTGTAATCCACCCTAAACAGTATAAATCCCAACAGACCAACTCTAAGATATATACTTGTCAAACTGTCCAATGCTCAAGACAAAGGGAAAATATTGAAAGCAGCACGATAAAAGAGAACCATCACATACGAGGGAAGCTCAATAAGATTTAGTGCTGATTTCTCATCTGAAACCACTGGAGGCAAGAAGGCAGTAGTATGATGTAATTAAGATACTAAAAGAAAAAACTTCCAACCAAAAATTCTCTATTGAGCAAAGCGGGCATTAAAAAATGATGGAGAGTTCAAAATATTCACAGATAAACAGAAATGGAGAGAGTATGCCAATAAGAAACCTACCCTTCAAGAAATACTAAAGGAAGTTCTGCAGGTTGAAAGGGAAAAAACAGGAGAGAGCTGGAGGAAAGTGTAAGAACAAATGAAAAAGTTAAAAAGAGAAATAAAAATAGCATATGATATACATGAATCCAAAGAAAATATGGCTAATATAAGTAATTCCTTGAGAGTAATAACACTGAATTTTAATGGATTAAACTCACCAGTTAAGAGATATAAGAGATATAAGAGAATAGATAAGGAAATATGACCCATCTATATGCTGTCTATAAGAAACTCACCTTAGACCCAGGGATTCAAGGAGGCTGAAAGTGAATGGCTGGAAAACAATCTTACAAGCGATTACCAAAAAAGGGCATGAGTAGCTATACTAATATCAGACAAAATAGACTTAAGTGCAACTCTATTGTTATAAGACACAAAGATCAACACTATATATTAGTAAAAGGGGGTGATCTTTCAAGAAGAAAGAACTATCACAAATATTTATGCACCTAACCAGGGAGCCTCAAAATACATAAGGCAAACACTGGAAAAACTAAGTGGAGAAATAGATACTTCTAGAATTATAGTGGAGGACTTTAATGCACCATTATCACCATTAGACAGGACATCTCAACAGAGTATCAATAAAAAAACAAAGACTTTGAATAATACATTGAAGAATCTGGACCTCATACTTATATACAGAAAATGACACCCAAATACAGCAGGATATGCTTTCTTCTCTAGTGCATATGGATCATTCTCCAATATAGTCCACACGTTAGGCCACAGAAACATTCTCAATGAACTCAGAAAAATTGAAATTATACAAAGTAATTTCTCTGACCACAGTGGAATGAAGCTGGAAATCAGTAAGGGCTGAAGAACCAAATTAGGCACAAAGATATGGAAGTTAAACAACACATTATTAGAAAAACAGTGGGACAAGAAGGAAATTGCAAAATGACTCAGTAACTAGCTTGAAACAGATGAAAATGACAACACAACTTATCAAAACTTATGGGATGCAGCTGTCCTGAAAGGAAAATTCATAGCCATAAATGCATATATCAAAAAAAAAAAGGAAGAGCTAAAATTGAAGACCTCATTGCATACTTGGAGTAATTAGAAAAAGAGCAACAAACTAACCCCAAAGGAAGTAGAAAGAAGGAAATAAATACTAGAGTAGAAGCAAATTAAATGGAAAATAAGAAAGGAGTAGAAAAAATAAAACCAAAAGCTGGTTCTTCAAGAAGATCAATAAAATTGACAAACCCTTAGCTAGACTAACAAAGATAAAAAAAGAGATGATGGAAAAACACAAAATAAGGGAAGCAGAGATGGCTCAACTAATAGAGCTTCCACCTACCATTTAAGAGGACCTGGATTCGATCCCTCGGGCCTCCTGGTGAAAAAGAAGAGAAAGTGTGCCCATGCACCAAACCAGTGCCTGCGCAAGTGCCCATGTGGTGAGCCAGTGCCCTGCAGAAGTGAGTGATGCAGCAAGATGATGATGCATGAAAAGAGAGACAAGGAGAGAGTCAAGGTGAAGTGCAGCAGAAACTGCGGTGGCGCAGCTGACAGGAAATCTCTTTCCCCATCAGAGGTCTCCAGGATCAAATCCTGGTGAATCCTATAGGAGAGAAAATGAGAAGAGACGACAACACAGACAGCAAAAACAGCAGGGCAGGAGGAGGGGAAGGGGAGAATTAAATAAATAAATCTTTTTTAAAAGTTCACAAAATAAGAAATGAGGAAGGGAATATCACTGCTGACCACACAATTATAAAGAATATCATAAGAGGATACTTTGAAAAATTATAGGCCAACAAGAAGGACAATTTAGAGGAAATGGACAAATTCCTAGAAACACACAAGCAACCTACATTGATAAAAGAAGAAATTGATGAACTCAACAGACCAATCACAAGCAAAGAGAAAGAATCAGTCATCAAAAACCTCCCAAGTAAGAAGAGCTCAGGACCAGATGACTTCACAGGTGAATTCTGCCAAACATTTCAGAAAGAACTAATACCAATCCTGCTTAAACTTTTCCAAAAAATAGAAGTAGAAGGAACATTGCCTAACTCATTCTAAGATGCCAACATTACGCTGATACTAAAGCCAAACAGAGATGCCACAAGAAAGGAAAACTACAGACCAATTTCTCTAAATGAACTTAGATGCAAAGATCCTTAACAAAATACTTGCTAATCATATTCAGCAACACATCAAATGAATTATACACCATGACAAAGTAGGTTTCATCCCTGATATGTAAGGATGGTTCAACATAAGAAAATCAATCAGTGTAATACACCACATAAACAGATCAAAGAAAAAAGCCACATGATCATTTCTATAGATAAAGAAAAAGCATTCAACAAAATACCAGGACCTTTTCCTGATAAAAACAATGCAAAAGATAGGAATAGAAGGAAACTTTCTGAATATGAAGAAGGGTATATATGAAAACCCCACAGCTAACATCATGTACAATCATGAAATCCTAAAAGCTTTCCCTCTAAGATCAGGAACAAGACATGGATGCCCATTATCACCGCTCCTCTTTAATATTGTGTTAGAAGTACTTGCTCGAGCACTGAGGCAGGAAAAAGATATAAAAGGCACCCAAATTGGAAAGGAAGAAGTAAAAATTTCACTATGTGCAGACAACATGATCCTGTACATAGAAAGCCCTGAGAAATCTACAACAAAAATGAGCAATCTGAGGAGGAAATTAAGAAAAAAATACCATTTATAATAGTAACAAAAAATTATCAAATAATTAGGAATAAATTTAACTAAAGACATAAATTACTTATACACAGAATACTATACCAACACTGTTAAAGGAAATCAAAGACTTAAATAAATGGAAGAATATTCCCTGTTCATGGATAGGAAGACTAAATATCACTAAGATGTCTGTCTTGCCCAAACTAATCTACAGATTTAATGCAATCGACATTTTTTTACTGAATTGGAAAAACTAACTATGAAATTTACTTGTAAGGGCAGGAGGCCCTGAATAGCAGACATATTGAAAAAGAAAAATTAAATTGGAGGAATCATGCTGCCTGATTTAAAATATACTAAAGCTACAATGGTCAAAACTGCATGGTGTTGGCACAAGGATAGACATACTGACCAATGGAACTGAATTGAGAGTTCTGATGTAGATCCTCACATATACAGTCATCTGATATTTTACAGGGCCACTCAAATGGGAGAGAATGGCCTCTTTAAAAATTGGTGCTTGGATAACTGGGTATCCATATCAAAAAGAATGAGAGAGGAGCACCATTTCACACCTTATACAAAAATCAACTTAAAATAGATCAAAGATCTAAATGTAAGAGCCAAGACCATAAAGACCTTGGAAGATAATGTAGGGAAGCATCTACACAACCTCATAGTAGGAAACCATTTCATGAACTTCACACCCAAAACATGAGCAGCAAAATAAAATATAGATAAATGGGACCTCCTCAAAATTAAAATCTTTTGCACCTCAAAGTTTGTCAAAAAAGTGAAAACAGCCTACTCATTGGGAGAGAATATTTGGTAACCATATATCTGATAGGAGCCTAATATCCAACATATGTAAAAAATTCTATATCTCAAAAATAAAAAGACAGAGAACCCATTTTAAAAAATGGGCAAGAGATTTGAACTGACACTTCTCCAAAGAAGAAATACAAATGGCTAAAAAGCACATGAAAAGATGCTCAACATCACTAGCTATTAGGGAAATGCAAATCAAAACGACAATGAGAATATCCCTTTACACCCATTAGACTGATGGCCATTAAGAAAACAGAGGACTACAAGTGTTGGTGAGGATGTGGAGGAACAGGAACCCTCATCCACTGCTAGTGGGAACATAGAATGGTCCAGTCATTGTGGAGGACAGCTTGGTTGTTCCTCAAAAAACTGACTATACACCTTCCATATGACCCAGCAATTCCACTGCTAGTTATATACCCAGAAGAATTGAAAGCAAAGACACAAACAGATACATGTGTACCAATGTTCATAGTGGCACTGTTCCTACTGCCAAAAGTTGGAATCAACTCAAATGCCCATCAACGGATGAATGGATAAACAAAATGTGGTATATACATACAATGGAATATTACTCGGCTGTAAGAAGGAATACAATACTAAAACACAGGATGACATGGATGAATCTTGAGTAAAGCAAGCCAGGCATTGAAGGACAAATATCACGTGACCTCTCTGATACGAATTAAACAAATCAAGCCAGCCCAGAGAGCTAGAGTTTGGAACATAGGTTTATAAGAAATAGAAAGGGAGAAGGTTGTGTGCCAATGCCCATAAGGATGAAATCTATGATAAGGTGGAAGTGAGTAGTTGTGCAGTGAAGGGATATGGCAAGGGTCTAGTGATACATTGAGTTAGGCAGTGCAAACTTGACAGAGGGGTGGGGTGGGGAGGATGGTTTAGATGGTCCATGGAACTTGCGGGGAGGACTGGGGAAGGGAGCACATGACCACTGGGGATTGATTGGTACATGGTTGAAACTACAATGTTGAGAAAGCTCTCTTGGCAATATGATAAGGAAGGGTTACTAGTTTAGGGTGTTGGATGGGGAAGCATTTGGGACAGGGTACCCCTGGGCAGTCTTGTAGAGAATGTGCAAGTGATTATTTTGGAGCCTGAAGGAGATGGACTTCCATTGTGGAGAGGCCTGATATGTTCTCAAACAGAGAGAAGGTTGTCTTTTGAGAGCATGGGCGGTTCCTCTTAGGGAAGGGAAGACTAATGTGTTGAGTCCTCAGTGTTGTTGCAAGTATCTATGAATGTTGTCCTTCAAGGAGTGAAGCCTGGTGGTTGCTGTGGGCCCCAAGAGGAGGGAGAGGGAGGAATAGAATAAATGGAAGAGGGGATATTTAGAGGGCATTGTAAGTGTTCTGCATGATCTTGCAATGATCAATAAAGGACATATTAAATTTTATCAAAAATTTTATAAAAGTGTATGGTTTAAAGTGTAAACCATAATGTGAACCTTTGACCATGGTTGGTAGCTATGTATCAGTTTTTGTACACCAGTTGTGACAAATATACCATTCACATATAAAAAGGTTATTGATATGGGGGGGAGGGGGAACGATGGGAGGGATGTTGGGTGTATGGGAGTCCCTTATATTCTGTATGTGACTTTACTGTGACCTAACACTTCTCTGAAGACAAAAAGAAAAAAAAAAGTAAGACACTAGGGAAGAGATGGAATAAAATCCCACTGTATAAACAGAATGACACATATTATAGTGATGAAAGGCAAAATGTCAAAAACATTTTTAAAATATTTTTCATTATTTTAATATCCCAATTTTTTTTACTTTATTTTAGTTTCAGTTTTTCTACATTATTATGCATTTTTTTGCTTATGTTTAAACCTATCATTATTATTTCATTTTCTTAATAATTGTATTTGGTGGTATTCTGGCCTTCATTTTTGAAGTTTTGGATGACAGAAGGGTTACAGCTATGGCTGGGGAGGATCATTGGTGTGGGGTGTCAGAGATGGGAGATATATGGAAAGAAGTTCACCTGGGCATACATATAAGGTATATAAATATGTTCAAGTGTTCATGGAGCATTGCCACAGTGGGTGGAGATTCACACAACAATGGAAAGAATATTGAATTCCCATCCTGGGAAGCTCTGCCACATACTCTAATAGAACAGCAACAATCCCCAAGTACATGGGAAATGACTAGTGACCATTGATGCACCTTTGATATTTATAACTATCCTTATGAGCCTCTGTCCTTGCAGTTGCAATGTAGCCTAGTGTTGGATGGTGCCTAAGAGTTACCTCCTGAGAGCCTCCCTGTTGCTCAAATGTGGCCTCTCTCTGAGCAAAACTCAGCATATAAATGTATTACCTTCCCCCTAGCATGGGATATAACCCAGGGATAGCCTCCCTGGCACCAAGAGAGTACTACCAAACACCAATGTGCAATGCAACTGGAAAAAGACCTTGAAAAAAAGGGGTAAAAGATACAGATAAATGAGTTTATATGGCTAAGAGACTTCAAAATGAGTCAGGAAGTCATCAAAGAGGGAACGCTTATGCACATCTCAGCAGGATCTCATAGACTGCCAAAGTAGATACTACCCCAAATAGTGGGGCCCTTGAGGGCTCTGGTGACACCCAGGTCCTACAGTCATGGCAGATAGCTCCAATGGTTGGTACCTCACCAGTGGGCCCTGCTTTGGAGTTTATGCTCCCTGGTGTGACAGAGTTGGACTCAGATGTGACTTCTCTACACATGCCACTTCTGTCTCCTTTATTTGAATTATAGCTGGTGCTGGAGTTGGTAGGAGTATGTCCAATAGACTTGAATCTCTGGGCTGTCCATGTGACAGTTGGGTCCTGAGCCTCAGCAGAGTTGCAATACCTACTCTCCAGTTCATTGGACTCACTCAGTCCAACAAGGAGGTAAGGATGGACAACCATAACACCAAGGAACCGAGAGAGTCTACAACTGCAAGCAAGAGTCCTATCCATCATCCTTATGGGGTTGAAACCTCTTCAGGATTGGGGAATAAAATATGAACTAGAGTGGAATTACTGATATTCTATTATAGACTTATTGTGATTCTGGCAATGGAATAAATTATATCATTGATGTGGAGACAGAGGCCACTAGAGGTGCTGAAGTCAGGGAGAGGGACAAAGGTGTAATACGGGGGCAATTTCAGGACTTAGAATTGTTCTGAGTGACACTGCAATGCCAGATATGGGACATTATATATACGACCATAACCTACAGAATTGAGTGTGAGAGAGTGTAAACTACAATGTAAACTATAATCCATGCTTAGTGGCAATATTCCAAAATATTTTTATCAATTGCAATGAATGTACCACACTAATGAAAGAAGTTTTTAATGTGGGGAAGGGTGGGAGGTGTGGGGAGGGGACCATATGGGAATCCCTTATATTTTTGTATATAACATTTTATGTAATCTAAGTATCTTTTAAAAATAAAAATATATTTTTTAAAAAGAACCATGGTATTAATTGTTGGCTCAGGCTCAGAGTAGGTGCTCACAAACATCTGTTGATTAAATGAGTGAATTAATGAATGCATGCTTCATTCAATGTTTGAAGAGGTCTGCTTTTTTGTTATACATCTATTCATATTTTCTGTTTCTTCCTGAATCAATCTTGGGATTTCATATCTTTCTAGGAATTTGTCCATTTTATCACTCCCTTATTTTTATTATAAAAGAGTGCTTTTTGGAAAGCATAAGAAGAAAGAGCATGTAGTTCAAAAATCTTACAGGAACAAATTATGTGACTATTTTTGTGACTATTGATTGTAAGTTTTAGAGATTTAGATTGAGACTTGTTTTCTTTTTAACATAGTCACTGGTTCTAAGGTTGTGTGGAAGGATAGTTTCCACTGTTCCCATTTGCTAGAAGCTAATATTTACCAAGCCAATTTAGATCGTTTTGCAACAGTGTCTTTGATTGTATGTGAGAATGAAGTAAAATTTTAAAAATAATCAGTCCAGGACATGCATAAGCAAACCCTAAAGGAGCTGAAAGCAAGGTCCTGAAGATTCCTACTGTACCAGTTATTATTCCCTGGATTAACTAGATCATGGAGGGATCTAGGAGCGCCTCAAGAAAGAAATAGGTCTGAAGGGAGGGCACCAAGTAAAGTCAAGGTAGTGCTATTTCCAAATAGTTGAGTATTTTTAATTACTTTCAACCAATTCATTTGTATCAGTTCATATATCCATACTTTTTGAATTTTTTATTTTGTTTCTGTAGTTTACCTCATTTTCTTTGAAAATGTGAAGTGTCTTTTATATAATTCCCCTAACTCCTGTAAGTTATTTAATTCCCTTAGTCTAAAAGGTGAGCATATCATATTCCCATTTCTTTATACCAACTCCGTATTCTCAGCATAGGAAATTATGCCCATTTCTTCCCAAAGATAAATAATATTAGGAATTTAATGTTCTTTTTATACATAAGCTATTCCCCTTCCTTGGAATACCCTTGCATTGCCCTCTCCTCTCACAGAAGACCAACTTATCCTTAAAGTTCCAGCTCACATGGTGTTCTCTGACAAACCCAGATAGAATGAGTAGAGAGGGAGAAAATGAAGATATAGAGGAAACAAGGGGAAACTAATTGAAGAAGTAAAGGGAAGACAGTATATGAATTAGAACACAAATACAGGGTTTCCTATGAAAGCTCAGAGAAAATTCATCAATTGTTAAAGAGGACAGAAAGAAGAACAAAATGAGTGAATAGACAAAAGTGAACTAATGATTTTCTTCTCTGATACTTCAGTTCTCTCAATACTCTCAAATTTTAAAAATCAGGCATGAGGGATGGCACTTCTTTTAATGTGCCTAAGGCTCTGGAAAGTCCTGAGTTGCCTTTATATCTCTGCCTCCACACCTTCTACCATTTGCCTGATGGTAAGATATAAAAATACAAGCAGTAAAATAATATCTTCATGTTTATAGAATAGAGGAAATAAAATATGAACTTCTGATATCTTCTTATTGTTCAGAACATACTTTTTCTGATTTGGAGGGATGAACCAGAGAGCCATGGTGGATGAGTTCTAGTAAGGTCTGATGCAACTTCCTGAATTGGGGGAGGGGGAGCAGAAATGACACAGCCAGATACACATCTGTCACTTTTCCATTGAATTTTACTAAAATTTAGAGAACCCTTGTGACTCATTTCTTGATCTTGACAGGCCTCGCATTGTCTGCAGATCAAACAGCATAATTGAAAATGGATATACAGAAAGTAGGTATTTCGAGGCAATGAGGAAAGTAGAGATAGTGTAGCTCCAAATGAGCTTGTTTTTGAAAGAAGAAAGAGAAAAATGTTTTCACAAGGTGATGGGGTTCAAGGATAACTCCTCCCTACCCTGATTTTATGGGATGTGAGAGAAGAAAAAACTCCACTTGCTAGGACAGCAGATAAAGATGAATCGTCAGGAAATAGTGAGCTTTCAGTTAAGGCAGGGAAGTGCAGTATACCTTTCAGAAGACTAATTTATTTGCAGATATTTGCTAAAACATATTCTGTGTCAGACCTGACCTAGACTTCTCTATATCTTCTAGAATACCTGACCTAGACTTTTCCATATCTTCTGGATAAACTTCTCTTTTACAACCTTACTACTGAAAAATACATTACAATGAAAGTACATCTTAGACAAAATTCTGAAAGATTTAAAACCATTTATTAAAAAGCAGACACAACATTTATGCAACACAACAGTCATGCAATCTATGACAATCTAATCATCTCAGGTTCTCTGAAATGAAGATATAATGATATCTGAGAACAGGATATAGTTGGATCAGAAAATAAAATCTTCTGTGGGATGTGGAAGACCAGCGTTTCTTAATATATCTGTGGAAAAAGACCAGGATATTTTATATTCACAAAATCATGGACTTTTGTAAAATATATTTGTAAAATATAGTAGAAACAAATTAAGAGAAATTTCTGACTTCTGGTAATACTGAAGTCGATAATGTTGGGCTCACCTTCCTACTAATACTAAGTATAAACTTTGTACTAAATTTAAAAAGCAATGTTTGAAGGCTTTGGTGAGTGACCAAAAACACATGGAAACTGGAATGAATACAACTCTTGAAAGAAGGGAAGGACACTATGTATGAACCATGTTTGCCCAACATTTCCCCTTACTGTAACTCCTGTCCGTGTGGCAATGCAGTAGGGCTCCAATGGAAAGCAGCAATTTTATTGAGCTGATGAGTTAGAGGTCAGAATTTGGGGCTGTCAGGAATAGTAGAAATTGAGTGGAACATTTCAGAAAAGAGAAAACCACATCTAAGTTCCAAATCTGCATACAACCTTAAAGCATTTGATGAAACCTGAACTCTGTGTGGTCATGGCAAGCCTCCCAGGACCCCAAAGGAAAGGAACAGGTGGAAGACTGAAAGCAGACTAGAGATTTCAAAGTTTCCTAATGTAGAAAGACAGAGTTTGGAGTTCTCTTTGTACCAATTTAGAGGTACTTGGAAAATACCTTATACATTTCATTGAAAGCCAGAAGGGCCACACCTTAGGAAGGAGGACCATATGCCAGAACTAAGGGTAATGTCCTAACATTGAGAGGAAATTTTAAAAATAGAGTCCCTAACAAAGCCTTAACTCAAAGTTCAACAGGATTAAGATAATTAGACAGTAATTTAACTGCATGACAGGATAAACCTCAACACCTTTCAGAAGATGATAAAATCTGAAATCTCTATAACATGTCACCACAATATCCAGTGTACGTTAAAAAAATTACTAGTCACATGAAACAAAAAGTCAAGAAAGAAAAAATCAAGTCTTTATTAGCATTTGCTACTTTACCTTGTACTTTTATATTACAGAGATGGCTTCTTTGCTTAACCCAAGAATCAACTTCATCTAGCTTCAATCTTTTTTTTTCTGCCACTTCCTCACCCTTTCTCAGCCTTGATAGAATTGAAGAGAGTTAGGGCCTTGCTCTGAATTGGCTTAAAGGAATTTTGTGTCTGGTTTGATCTTCTATCGAGACCGCTAATACTTTCTCCATATTAGAAATAAGGCTGTTTTGTTTTCTTACCATTTCTGTGTTCACTGGAGTAGCACTTGTAACTTCCTTCAAGAACTTTTCCTTTGCATTTACAACTTGGCTAACTGTTGCTAAGAGGCCTAGTTTTTGATCCATCTCTGCTACAGACACGCCTTCCTCACAAAGCTTAATCATTTCTAGCTTTTGATTTAAAGTGAAAGACATGTGACATTTCCTTTCACTTGGACACTTTGATGTCATTGTAGAGTTATTAATTGGCCTAATTTCAGTATTGTGTGTCTCAGGGGGAGTCCTGAAGAGGGAGTAAGAAATGGGGAAGAGCCTGTCCATGGAGCTATAAGAACACACACAGTATTTATCAATTGAGTTCACTGTTTTATATGGCATGATTCTTGGCTCCCCAAAACAATTAAAATAGTAACAACAAAGATCACTGATCACAGATCAACTCGATAGATATAATAATAATGAAAAGTTTGAAATATTGCAAGAATTACCTAAATATGATAAAGTGACAGGATGTGCGCACATACTGTTGGAAAAATAGCTCCAATAGGTTGTTCAACATAGGATTGCCACCAACCTTCAAGTTGTAAAAAACACAGTATCTGTGAAGTGTGGTAAAGTGAAGCAATAAAACAGTATGCCTATTTATTTTTATTTTTATTTTTATTTTTTGGTATACCTATATTGTAAATTTTTATTTGAGTAGTATTTGCGAAACTGTGGAAGAAAATATTTTTATGATTTTTCATGTTTGGGGTCTTTGAAGCAAATGAAAGTTGAAATATGAACTAAAAGACAAGGCTTGAAAGTTAACCAAAGAGAGGGAGAAGCCAAAGAGATTTACCTTTTTGAAGCTTACATTTCAAGGGAGAAGAGGTGGGGGAAGAAAGACCTGAAGCCAGGACAATAAAATCCTGGGTCTTCTTAACTTTTCCCCTAGAGAAATTTGTTTATATTACAAAAAGTGAAAACCCAGGATATTCCCTTTCTATTCTCTAGGAATGTTTACATTAGGGAGCAAAGTTTTCTATCCCTTTCTCAGAGGGAAGGGTGACAGATGTCTTCTAAATAAGCTCGAGATTTGATATTCGTATTTTCAGGATTCCTTACGTACAATATAGACCCTAGTAATTGTGGGGTAGCATGTAATCTGGCTCTTATGATATCTACATAAGCATGAGAAGAATTAGGAAAAACGGGAACTGATGCAGTTATTATGATGAGAAAGTAATGTTTCCCTGCCCTAGAAAGCTCATGTCTACTTTCAAGCACTACAAAAAATATACTTAAGACACTAGTATTTTATACTTTTTAGTGAAAAGGCTTTATGCATCAATTAATATTTATTCCTGATTATTTGATGTTTTTAAAAGTCTACCATGAATGGTATTCGTAAATTTTTTTCCAAGTCTGTAGAAATCCAAAAGTTTATTGCTCATATATAGAAATACAAATGGTATTTATGTATTTAACTTGATTCCATCAATCTTATTAAATTTACTCCCTAATTCAATGGTTACTTTGTAAATTATTTAGGACTTTATATATAACATATGATTAAATCATGGTTTCTTTCTTTTTTCTTTTTCCTCCTCCTCCATTACTTCCTCCTTCTCTTACTTCTTCTTCTTTGTCTTGACATATTAAGAATTCTAACCCTTTATTGAAAATAATTGTGATTATATTCCATTTGTTTTCTTACAGAATTTAAGGGGTAAGCTTCCATAATTCTCCATTAAGTAGGATGATACAAATAAGATTTATGTACATATCCTTTTCCAGATTAAGGAACTTTTATACTATTTCTAGCCTACTGAGAGGATTACTTTTTAAAAGTTAATAGATTATTATTAAGAGCAGTTTTCAGGTTACAGAACAATAGAGCAGAAAGTTAAAAGTTCCTACATTTGCCCTCTTCCCTTCATACAGTTTTCCCTATTAATATCATCTTGCCTTACAGTGGTACATTTGTTAGTTGATGAACCCATAGGGATAAATTATTAACTAAATTCTATAGTTTACATTATCTTTTACTATTTGTGTTGTACAGTTCTATGGGTTTTGACAAATGTATAATGTCATATATCCACAATAAAGAATAATTATTAGTAAAGAATAGTTTCATCACTCTGAAAATCCCCTTTGTTCCCCTATTCATCCCTTCCCTTTTCCCCAAACCCTTGTCAACAACTGAACCATTTATAATTTCCTTCTGAAGCAGGAACAGATTTTTTTTTTTACATTTAACATCTTTTCTGTGAGAACCTGATAGGGCCCCTAATGGTAAAACTCAGGAAGGGTGGAGGCCACCAAAAGTTAGATCCTCAGCAGTTTTTTTAACAATATTGTTTGCTTTGATAACAAATAGCTGCAATGGTATACACTGACTATATGTCCCTATACCCCTCTGTCCCCCTATCTTTATGTAGTTATTGTCACAAATTACATATACATATATTTTGAGTCTAAAGCTACTGATGTCTCAATACATATTATGCATTTTCCATTCAGATCTTGTAGGAAGTAAAAAGTGGAGTTGCAAATAAAAAATATAATAGTATTGTCATTTTTATTTACCCTTGTAATTATTCTCACTGGTGATCTTTATTTCTTCCTGTGGCTTTGCTCTATTTTCTATTATCCTTTCTCTTCAACATGCAGAACTTTATTTAGTATCTTTTGTAGGGCCAGTCTAGTGATGAAGAAAGCCCTCACTTTTGTTTATCTAAAATGTCTTAATTTCTCCCTCATTTTTGAAAGGTAGTTTTTCCAGATATAGAATTCTTGGATGACATTTTTTTTTCTTTTAGCACTTTAATTTTGTCCTTCCACCACCATCTTGCCTCCATGATTTATGATGAGAAATTGATAAAATCTTATTGAGATTCCATTTTGTGAGTCACATTGATTCTCTCTTGTGGCTTTCAAAATTCTCTCTTTCCATTCAACAGTTGGAATATGATAAGCTGTGGTGTAGATCTATTTGGGTTTTTCTTGTTTAGAGTTCATTCAGCATTTTGGATGTGTAAATTCCTGTCTTTCATTAAATTTGGGACATTTTCAACCATTATTTACATAAATCTACTCTCCATCCCTTTATCTCTCTATTCTCCTTATGAGACTTCTAGAATGCATATTTTCATATGCTGCATGGTGTCCCACAGGTTTGTTAGTCTCTCTTTATTTTTCTTCATTCATTCTTCTTTCTGCTTCTCAAACTGAATTATTTCAATTATCTTATCTTCAAGGTCTTTGATTCTTTTTTTCTGCCAGCTCTAATCTGCTGTTTGACCCTCTAGGGAATTTTAAATTTGTTATTCTGGTCTTTAGCTCTATTTGTTTCCTTTCCATAATTCCCATCCCCATTGATATTGTCTTTGTATTCATCTCTTGTTTTCCTGATGTCCATTAGTTCTTTTTCTTTGAATGCCAAGAGCTCACACACACACCTGAAAAAAGAATTTTAAAAATGAACATCCTTCCCCATCTTTGCAGATTGACCTGTGTGAGTGCTCTCCTTCAGAGCTTATCCATACAATATGTTTCAAAAATAGTTCTGAGCCAAAGCAGAGGGAACTCCTGATCCTTTCTGCACATGCCTTTTGTCTTGGGCATGCACATGTTGCCTTGGGAAGTCCCCCATTTACATGATTCTAAATGTCCTTGTTCCCTAGGCTATAGTTTCCTCATGGTCCCTGTCATTCTACTTCATGTCTTACAACCAACAATCCCTTGCCTCAAGTAGCAGTATTTCATTACTCTCCTACAACATACTAAAGAAGAGTTTGGTAAGCTGCCTTCTACATGCAGAGCACATTTGGGCAGCAAGACCCCTCATGTCACCACCAGACAGATTGGGCCAGATATCAAGTCTCCCAGTATGTGAATGAGGCTTACTATGCTCCTTCTGGAAATGGGACCAGGGATATCCACACTGGGATTGTGGGCCTGCTCCACACCAAGCCAGAAACATACATAAACAATAAGAGTATGGTATTAGCTGTGAACTTACAAAACAAACATATATAATATCATATGGGATTCTCATAACTCACCCTACCACCAACACCTTACATTGTTGCTAAACCTTTTTAATGAATGATTAATGAGCAATGTCAAAATATTACTACCAACCAAAGTATTTTTCCCCAACCATCATTATTATTATCTTTATATCATTTATATATGAACATACATAAATAATTAAGCATATAGTAAAAGTTGTGAATTTACAAAGCAAACATGCATAATACCATACAGGGGTCCTATACATTAACCCTCCGCCAACATCTTGCATTGTCGTGAGATGTTTGTTACAAATTATGAAAGAATATTGTCAAAATCTTACCACTAATCATAGTCCTTATCTTACATTTGGTGTGTTTCTGCCCCAACCCACCCTATTCTTATTTTTTAAATATATTTTTTATGACAGAAGTTGTAAACTTATAAAACAATCATGCATGTATGGAGAGTTTCCAAACAACATCCCTCTATCAATACACCACACTGTGGTGGAACATTTGTTACAGATAAGATAATATCATCTGATTGTTACGTCCATAGTATACATTTGGCTCACATTTTCCATACTGCCCCATTATCAACACAGTATAGCTTTGGTATAGATGCAAGAATATTATTACTGCTAAACACAGTCCATAGGTAATTCCAGTTGTATTTTTCCCATGCATTTCCAACACCCTGCAGTAGTGATATACATTTGCTCTAGCTTACAAAGGACACCCTTGCATCTCTACCATCAACCACAATTCTCAACCACCTCTTCATTTACTGTGCTATTCAGCTCCTAGATAACTCTCTAGCATTGTGTCAATTGGCATTAACATCGCTAGACTGCCATTTTCAGCTACATCACCATTTATAAACCAGCTATTACTCACTATTTGTTACCATCCATTCTATATATTTCCACACTTTTACAGTAAAGCTAATTAAAACTTCTACATACATTAAACATCAGTAGTCCATCTCAGTCCTTCTCTTATCTCCATTAAGAATCCACCACCTACCACCAGGTCTTGAAGATATTTTCCTACAATTTCTCCAGAAGTTTTTTGGTTCTTGCTTTTATTTTAGGTTTTTGATCCATTTTGAGTTAATTTTTGGATAAGATGTGAGATAGAGGTAGTCTTTCCTTTCAGCTATGGATATCCAATTCTTTGAGCACCATTTTGCTAAATGTACTCTTCTGCCTGAGCTGTGTGGGTTTGACAGGCTAGTCAAAAGCACTTGACCATGCATGTGAGGGTCTGTTTCTGAGCTATCAATTTGATTCCATTGGTCTTTGTGTCTGTCTTTATGCCAGTACCATGCTGTTTTTACCACTATAGCTTGGTAGTATGTAAAGTCTGGAGATGAGGGTCCACTTTTCTTTTTATGATGTTTCTGGCTATTTAGGACCCTTTCAAATCAATTTGATAATTGTGTTTTCAGTTTTTTTAATGCTGGTAGAATTTTTCCGGGTTGCATTGAATCTGTATATCAATTTGAGTAGAATTGACATCTTAATGATATTTAGTCTTCCAATCCATGAGCATGGAATGTTCTTCCAGTTATTTAGGACTTTTTTTATTTCTTTTAACATTGGGTTGCAGTTTTGTGAATACAAGTGCTTCACATCATTGGTTAAGTTTATTCCTGACTATCTGAGTTTTATCTGTCCTATTTTATTTTCACCACTCCTTTGACACTTTTAGTTACTTTTATTGATGTAATCTTCATTTCTAGACTCTCTTCCAGGCCCCTCTCTCCTGTCGTTTCAGGCTCTTGCACACCCTTTAATATTTCCTGAAAATCTCATCTCTTGCTTAGAAATTCTCTCAGTTTCTGTTTATCTGTGAATATTCTAATCTTGCTCTCATTTTTGAAAGATAGTCTTGCTGGATGTAAAATTCTTGACTGCAAGTTTTTCTCTCATAGTATCTTAAATATATCAGACCACTGTCTTCTTGCCACTGTGATTTCTGGTGAGAAATCAGCACTTAATCTTATTGGGTATCCCTTATATGTTATGCATTGCTTTTCTCTTGCTGTTCTCAGAATTCTCTGTCTTTGGCATTTTACATTCTGATTAGTATGTGTCTTGGAGTTGGTCTATTTGGATTTTTTTGGATGGGAGTACGTTGCACTTCTTAGACATGGATATCTATGTCCTTCAATAGGGTTGGGAAATTTTCTACCATTATTTCTTTAAATATTCCTTCTTTCCCTTTTCCCTTCTCTTCTCCTTCTGGGACACCCATGACACATATATTTGCACATCTCCGACTGTCATTTAGTTCCCTGAGACCTTTTTCAATTTTTTCCGTTCTTTTCTTCATCAGTTCTTTTGTATGTTCACTTCCAGAGGCCATTCCTTCAATCTAACCAATCCTTTCTTCTGCCTCCTCAAATCTGCTATTATATGATTCCAGTGTTTTTAAAATTTCATTTACTGCACCTTTCATTCGCATAAGATCTGCTATTTTTCTATGCATGCTTTCAAATTCTTTGTGCTCATCTGGTGTCTTCTTAATATCCTTAATCTCTTTAGCCATCTCATTGAATTTATTAAGGATATTTGTTTGAACATCTATGGTTAGTTGTCTCAGCTCCTTTATGTCATCTGGAGGCTTATCTTGTTCCTTTAACTGAGCCATAGCTTCCTGTTTCTTGGTGTGGATTGTAATTTTTGGTTGGTCTTGGCATCTGGTTTACTAGAATATTTATTCTGGGTGCAGTTTTCTCTTTATTTTAGGGCTTCTTGCCCTTTCTCCCTCGCTGGTTGTGCAGTAGGAGCTGAGGATGTAATTAGTGCTGTTAACTGGGAAGGCTCAAGTTGCTCTCATTGCCCCAGGGACCAGTGAAGCTTGTCCCAACTTTCTCCTCTCCCAGAAGTAGGGACAGAGTCAAAGTTGTGTGGAATAATCCAAGTAGTGCAGGCCAAGACTGTAGTTGTCCAGAGATTGATGAAGCTTCACGCCCCTATCTCCCCTGCCTGGGGTGGGGATGGAGCTGCAGGTGTGGGCAGCAGTCTATGCAGTGCAGGTCCAAGATGACCGCAGTTACCCCGGTAGACTTCAGATTATTCAGTTTGTGCCAACGAAATGTACCCACAATTACCTGGATAGACTGGTGCAGAGCTAGCCAGCCTCCTCCCTGCCAGAGGTAGGGCTGAAGCCTAGGCTGGGGTTGCAGGTCGATCTGGGTGAAAGAAACCAGTTCTACTATCACTGTGATATTTGGTCAGCTGGGCTTCACCTCAGGCTGGGGGCAGAGTCAAAATGGTGGCCACCGGTCTCTTTCCTTTCCAATTGGGACAGATTCACACCCAGCTGTTCCTTGGGTTATTCCTTAGCCATCTGAGTCTACCAATCAGTAGCTGAAATCGGCAGCCACTGTCTCCTCCTACTGTTTTTTGAGAAATGGAGCTTCCAATTCCAGCCACAGAACAGCTCCTGAGGCAGTTTATGCCACCAGAGTAGGATAATCACCTGCCTGCATGGCTTGGTCAGTAATTTCCCGGAGAGGCTGGCTTCCTCCCTGCCAAAGGTGGCACTGGGTCTTAGGCCAGACCTGCAATCTGACCTGGATGGAAAGCAGCTGGTCCCCACCAGCACTGTGATTTTCAGTCTGCCCCACTTCCCCTTGTGCCAGGCACAGAGTTATGATGGCAGCTCCTGGCCTCTTTCTGACTTGGACAGTCTCAAACTTTAGCTGTTCTCAGGATTATACTTTAACCTGCTGAATTTACTCATCAGTAGCTGATGTTGGCACCCAACCATCTCTTCCTCCCCCATTTTTGGGAAGTGGAGCTTTCAATTCCAGCTGCAGAACAGCTCCTGAGGTGGCTTGTGCCTCCAGTGGAGGATGGGCATCGGCCTCTGGGGCATGAAGTGCTCTACTTATAAGTCTTCTCTGCAGATGGGCGTTCTATTCCTTCCATTCCTTCAAGGATGTGACAGGATGCCCTTCTGACCTCCTGAAGACCCCAAACAGGTGCTTCAGCTAGCTCCGGATAACTCTGGGTGTTTACTAACTGCCCTGTAGCAGGAGCTGATTTTAGGAGCTCCTTATTCCACCGCCATCTTGCTGGTTTACCTATTGCTTTTACATACCCTTTTTCTTAAATCAGCACTCTCATTGGTACTATAGTCCTTTAAATGTTTACTGAAACTTTGAGAAATATGTTTCTGCCAGTTATTGCCAGTTATTTAAAATGTCTGTGGTGGAGAAGGTGGATTCCTGAAGTGTGTCACTTTTGCCATCTTGATTGTACTATTTACTAATATTTTATTCAGGAATTTTATATCTATGCTCATGCAATATAATGTACTTTTTGATATCTGATAATTTTGTAGCAGTGTTATTCAGACATCATAGAATAGGTTGGGAAAAGTTTCCTCTTTCTTTTCTGAAAGATTTTCTATAAAATTAGTATTATTTCTTCCCTAAATATTTGGAAGAATTGCATTGGAAGTCATTTGTGTGTAGTTTTCAATGTGGGAAGGTTTCATGTGAACTTATAGAAAAAAATACTATTTATATATTCTTTTTAAAAGAAATTTTCATTTTTTCTAAGCTATTAAGTTTATAATAATATCCTGTAAATTTCTTTTAATACCTATCAAATATCCCTGTCTTTGAAGTGGTGTTACTCCTTTCATTCCTGATAGTGTGATTGTTTTTTTCTCTTTTTAAATAAATAATTTTTGGATCAGCCTTGCAAGGGGTTTATCAATTTGTAAAACAAATTTAAAGTACTGACTTTGGGCTTTATGAATTATATTTTTATGTCTGTTTTCTATTTAATTTACTTATACTCTGAGCTTCATTATTTTTTTTATTTTTTTACCTTCTTAAGGTGGATCCTTCTACTTTCCTACTTTTCATAGTTTCGTATATATGCATTTAAAGTAATTTTTCTATATGCAATAGGTTTGGACTTTTTGTGGCCTTGGAAGTATAAGCTTTTACCCCAAATAAGTACCCACTGTAAAAGCCATCTATTTCTGGTAATTTGCATCAGCATCCCTGTGGAAAACTAAAACATCTTACTAATTATTTCCCAGATTTACTAACAATTGCTGGGAGAGTTGTGTTAATGTCTTGTACTATGATTGTGGATTTATCTGTATGCTCCCTTTTGGTTTGGTCAAATTTTATTTTATATATTTTGAATCCATAACCATATATAAATAAATTCAGAATTGTCATACTTTCTCCTTTGATTCTAGTAATACCATGCATATCTGAGTCTACTTTGTCTATTATTACTATACCCACACCAGCTTTTTCTTGGTTACTATTTGCTTCATATATTATTTTTAATTCTTTTGCATTCGACCAGTCAATTTTCATGTTTTTAAGAGCGTTGATTGTAATAAAATATATTTCGGCTTTTAAAAAAATCTCTAATCTTCCTTTAACTGGTATGTTTCATCTCTTTTTACTCAGTATATTTACTGATATGGTTTGATTAAAGTCTATAGACATTCGTTTTCAACTTGTTCAATCTATTTCTGCTCCAGTTTCCCTCCTTTCCCAACTTTTTGTTGGATAAAGCAAATTTTTAATACAAATAATTCTATTTTATCTCTTCTAGCTTTTATTTTTTTATTTTTTATTTTTTTAAAGATTTATTTATTTATTTAATTCCTTCCCCCCCCTCCCCCCCCCCCTCCCCGTTTGTCTGTTCTTGGTGTCTGTTTGCTGCGTCTTGTTTCTTTGTCCGCTTCTGTTGTCGTCAGCCGCACGGGAAGTGTGGGCGGCGCCATTCCTGGGCAGGCTGCTCTTTCTTTTCGCGCTGGGCGGCTCTCCTCACCGGCGCACTCCTTGCGCGTGGGGCTCCCCCACGCGGGGGACACCCTTGTGTGGCAAGGCACTCCTTGCGTGCATCAGCACTGCACATGGCCAGCTCCACACGGGTCAAGGAGGCCGGGGTTTGAACTGCCGACCTCCCATATGGTAGACGGACGCCCTAACCACTGGGCCAAAGTCCGTTTCCCTCTTCTAGCTTTTAGAGATTGTTATAAAGTACTATTACTTTAGAGATTATGTTATAAATCACAATATCCTTAATTTATTTGACTACTTCATTTTGTAATCTTACCATATTATGAATAATTGAAAACCTTTCACCAGTCCAACTACATTTACTAGTTCCCTGACCTTCATGCTACCATCACGTATTTCACTTCCATGTTTGTTATAAATGCTGTAACGTACTGATATTGATGTTACTCCTGCTTTTAAAAGATAATCTTTTTTTTTTAAAGATTTATTTTATTTCTCTCCCCTTCCTCCCCCCGCCCCCTGCCCCAGTTATCTGTTCTCTGTGTCCATTTGCTGCGTGTTCTTCTTTTTTGTCTGCTTCTGTTTTTGTCAGCAGTACGGGAATTTGTGTTTCTTTTTGTTGTGTCATCTTGCTGCATCAGCTCTCCGTGTGTGCGGTTCCATTCCTGAGCAGGCTGCATTTTCTTCAATGCTGAGCGGCTCTCCTTACAGGGCGCTCTCCTTGCACGTGGGGCTCCCCAATGCAGGCACCCCTGCGTGGCTCAGCACTCCTTGTGCACATCAGCACTGTACATGGGCCAACACCACATGGGTCAAGGAGACCCGAAGTTTGAACCACAGACCTTCCATGTGGTAGACGGATGCCCTATCCACTGGGCCAAGTCTCCTTCCCGATAATATTCTTTTGTATTTATGCACATGTTTACCATTTCAGTTAGTCTTTATTCCTTTTCTGCACTTCCATGTTTCCATTTTGCATAAGTTTATTTTAGCTTAAAAAACTTCTTTGAGTATTTTTTGTCATGTGTGTCTGCTAAGAATTACTTATCTTAGCTTTTGTTTTAAGCATCTTTATTTCCCTTTCATTTTTGAATGATATTTCTGCTGAGTATAAAATTGTAAGTTAGTAGTTTTTATTTCAGCACCTCAAAGATGTTAATCACTTCTGTTTCCATTGTTTGTATTGAAAAGTAATCTCTAAGCCTTATTTCTACTGATTTCAGTGTCATTTGGAAGATTTTATGAGATTCTCTTTGTTTTTATTTTCAGCAGCTCAGCATTTTGTCTTAGTTTATGATTTCTTTTACTTATCCTAATTAGAGTTTCTCGAGGGTCTTGATTCTGTTGGTTTATGTCTTTATTATTTTAGGAAAGTTCTTAGCCATTATTTCAAATATTGCTTCCACCCCATTTTGTATCTCTCTATCCTTTCTCTCTGGGTTCCCAAATACACTTATAATAGCCTGTTTGAGTCCTGTTCTTTCTGTTTTTTTTTCTCTCTATGCTTTAACTTGAACATTTTCTCTTTACCTCTCTTCATGTTCACTAATCCTACCTTCTGCTATATCCAGCCCACTATTTCATTCATCCAGTATGATCTTAATTTCATATATTGTATTTTTCAGTTCTAAAATGTCCATTTGCTTTTCTTTATATAAAGTCCAACTCACTATTAAAATCCTGCACCTTTCAATCCATTTTGTCCTATTTTCCTCTATTTAAGATATATTTCTAATACATATTAAATTATTGTCTATTAATTTTGACCTATGGATCATCCATATGTCTGCTTCTGTTTTCATTGTTTTTTCAGTATTCAATAATATTTTTCTTCTTCCTTGCCTGTCTTGTCATTTTTTTATTATATGCCTACAAATTAAGCTGAGTCCAATCTGGTTTACAGCTTTAAGTCATAATTATGCAACCTCTGATATTAAATATCTTCAGGACAATATTTGTGTTGTGTTTGTTGTCTTCCTATGCATTGTGATACTGTGGGAGATTTACTATACTTTTCCAGTCTAAAAAACACCTCCCAAGTCTTTTACATGGACCCTGAGCCCATTAAATTTCCAATGAGGAGAACAGGACTGTGTTTAGAGCCCCTCTAGAATCCAGTTTGTCACATTTCTTTCTCCATGATATTTATCCCAACCAGTATTTTTTCTCTATCTGTTCTTGAGCGATTTTTGTTCCTCTAATCAAAAACATAGCAGGACTCCCCAGGATGGGAGTTTAATATTTTCTTGTTTATTGTGTGCATCTCCACCCACTAATATAACACACTATGACAAAACGAACACTTAGTTCAGGCAGAGGAAGTGAATGCTGCTCTTCTAGGAAACTAGTCTGTGCACTCACCACTTATGGATATTATGGTTTCCATCTCATGTTCAACATGTCTTTGTTCTGTTTAAAAAAAACACACATATTTGTACTCTGATTCCTGTAAATTCAATTGCTGTTTTCAATTTCCACACCCACTCATTTCTGTTGCCAAGCAGTTTTACTTCAATCTTTGCTTATGTGTCTTTTATATCAATTTGCTTTTGAATGTTCTGCTTACCCTGATTCTGCACAATGCACAAATACTATTTAGTGATATTCATCTCAAATATTCTCACACATGACCTGGTGAGCTGACTCATGGTGCTGTGAATTCAGCTTTTTAATGTGAGTGGACTAGATGCATTTCAGGAACTCAACACAGTTCTCTCTTGAGGTTCTGAAGATGGAGGACTTAAATAAGGCTTTGGTCTAGGCAGGACAACTCCAATTCCAGGGTATTGCATTGACAGTACCTTCAGTATTCTGTGATTTGGGGAATTTATCTCTGTGCATCTTACTCTGTTGACCTAGGACTTTGCCTTCTTGATTTCATTTATACCTGGCTCTGTGTTATAGCAGCAATGCTACCACTAGCTAGCCCCTCACAACTTTTTTGTAGGCTAATAGGAAAAAATTGGTCCTACACAATTGTTTTATTCTTATTCCTAATTAGTGTGATTCATATGGTTTGAAACCTGAGTGATGTAAGCAAAGCCAAAAGTTTTTTTGTCTATTTTTGAATTTGTTTGTGGATTTTGTATAAAACAGTTTTTAAAATGTAAAGGCAAACACAATTATAGGTGTTAATTATGGGGTAAATTTAGTCATTCTAACCAAAACATGTGTGCTAACACATTATGCAAATTAACAAATTTATTTAGCATAATAATCATTCTGAACTATTGAGACATTTTTAAAGACATAATTCATAAGGCTTTCCATAATCACATGTTGAGGCCTAGAGATAAGTATTATTTTTAGCCTCCTGTTTGTCTTTGTGTATGTGAGTTATGACTCTAAGTCCCAGTTCTGGACACAGTACGTACAGTGTCAATCAACAAAAGTAGTCTGTGTCCAGTGAAGCCTATCACAAGGTTATGTATTTTGCAAACATATTAAACCAACAGCTAATCACATCAAGGTATTTTGTGAGGGAACTCTCATCAGATCTGGATCAACACATTAAAGTTGTCTAATTAAATATATGAGAAATATACATTCAGATAGGTAGGTCTAACAGACTCAAGTGTGTATACCAACCATGTCTAGCACCAAAGTATTAGAGTTCACTAAGTATAAAAACTCTAAGTTTTTATAGCTCAATTGAGACTTCTTTCCCCACAGGAGTACATGCTATCCTTCAGCACCCCTAATTCTGGAAGATCAAGTGTCTAGCCAAAGATGCTAGACTTCACTCTGATGAGCTCCTCACACAAAATCCCATCTACAATAACAATAAGAGACTGCAGGATAGAGAGAGCATTTATAACTATAAAGTGACTCATGTACCATCATGGAAACCTATTGAGCACTGTGACCCTCTCTCCTTACCCTAAAGTATGTGAGAATGTACTGATAAGGAAGATTTGATTTTGTTTAATTCCAATATATTAAGTAATCTTTATATTGAACAACCTTTAGTTTTGCTGAATAATCCTAATGCATATATATCCACAATATGAAAACATTTCTTCTATTTGGTTTCCACAGCTTTGACAATATAACTTAAGCAGTAACTCCTATAGGCAATGCTATAAATGTGATATATTGACTTTTCACTTTTATTCATTTAAAAACATTTTCTAATTATCTTTTTACTTGTAATATACCAAATATACATACCTATTTCTTTTCTAAATATATGGATTTTTTGTTTTTAAAAGATATTTAGATTATATAAATGTTACATAAAAATGTAGGTTATTCTCCTATGCCCCACTCCCTACACCTCCCACGTTTTCTCACATTAACAACTGTATTAGTCAGGGTTTTATAGGGAAACAGAATCAAGAAGAGATATCTGTCAATACCATGCAATTATTTTAAGAGTCTCTACGCAGCCATGGGGATACACAAGTCCAGGTTCCACAGGCTGGCTGCAACCAGGGGCTGCAATGAAAGTCCAATGAAGGTTCTTGATGAGTTCTGGGAGATGTTGACTGTCCAAAGACGAGCTGGGAAATTCTTTCTCAATGCTGGGATCACTTCTTTTAAGGCATTCAACTGATTATGTTGTCATTCATTGCTGATGGCAGTCTCCCTGATTGATGTAATTATAACCAGCCATCTATGATTTGCCACTGCAGTAAAATCAATGGTGACTAAAGTCCATAAATGCCTTGTATTACAGTTAGCCCAGTGCTTGCTTGACCAAACAGCTGGGCACAATTACCTGGCTGAGTTGACACAATACCCTAACCATCCCAACAACATTCTTCATTAGTGTGGTACATTCGTTACAATTGATGAAAACATTTTGGAGCATTGCCACTAAGCATGGATTATAGTTTACATTGTAATTCATACTCTCTTCTACACAATTCTGTAAGTTATGGCAAGATACATAATGGCCTGTATCTGTCATTGTAATGTCATTCAGGAAAATTCCCAAGTCCCGAAAATGTCCCCATATTTTACCTGTTTTTTCCTTTCCCTACCCTCAGAACCTCCAGTGGCACTGCCTCCACATCAATGATGTAATTTCTTCCATTGCTAGAATCACAATAAGCACCAATTAGCAATGCAACTGGAAAAAGACCTTGACCAAAAGGGGGGAAAGTAAAGACAAATGAGTTTATATGGCTAAGAGACTTCAAAGTGAGTCAGTAGGTCATTCTGAGGTTATGCTTATGCATGTCTCAGCAGCATCTCATTGCTTGCCAAAGTAAATACTACCTCAGATAGTGGGTTTGTGAGGACTCTGGAAAAATGCAGACACTATAGTCAGGGCAGACAGCTCAGGGGTTTGATGCCTTGGAAGTGGGCCCTACTTTGGAAATTTATGCTTCCCCATGTGACAGAGTTAGACTCAGTTGTGGTTTCCCTAAACATGGCTCTTCTGACCCTTCTGTTTGAACCTATAATTAGTACCAGGGTACATAGCTGTAAGTCCAAGAGACTAACATCTTTGGGTTGTCCATCTGCCAGCTGGGCCCTGAATCTCAATGCAACATCTACTCTACAGTTCATTGGACTCACTAAGGACAATTAACAAGGAGATGATGATGGACATCAATCATCCCAAGGAACAGGAATGTCTACAACTGCAAGCAAGAGAGTCCCATCCCTCTGCCCTAAGGGGTCGAAGTAGAGGTGGAGTGGGCATCACCATCCCCAAATCCTCAGGATTAGGGAATAAACTATGGACTTAAGTAGATTTACTGGTATTCTATTGTACCTATTTCTTAACTCACTACCATTCCACTAATCAGTATATATATAATTGCACTAGTGACTTACACTCTTAATTGTTTTTGCGTTGCAATTTTATTTTAGTTTGCCATTCAATTAGCACCTCCTTTTTACTCTTCTTTCTTTATTTTTTTTCTGATTTATGCCATGTGTTTTCTTTCTGCTGATTCTTAAAATCATTTTGTCAGCTTCCAGATTAACCTATTAAGATTGTTTGAATTGTACCGAATCCTTAAATTAATTTAGGTAGATGATCTTCGTACAATTATAGTGATCTCTTGCCGAATTGATAATCTGAACCAACCATTACTTATTATCCTCTCTCAAAAAATTATGCTGATTGGACTCAAAAGTCTCTTTATCCACATGTCTGGCAAATGGGTACTGAGTGTAGGCTAGAATACCAGTAAGGAATATTAGCTAGAATATCTACCTGTATCCTCTCCATATGGCCTGGGCTTCCTTACAACATGGTTCTAAGAGAGACCATAGTAACAGAGATTGGCAGAAGCTGTGTGGCATGTGCTAACAAAGCTTCAAAAGTCATGTAGCATCATGGCTGACATAGTCTGTTTATTTGCAAAGGTCCCCCAGGTTCAAATGGAGCCATAGACTACATTTCATTATGAGAAAAATATCAAAGAATTTGTGTTAATGATTTAAAACCACAATTACTGAGCCATTCTGTCGAAATTCTAGGTACATTTTCTGGTGTTGCATTATTGGCCCAATTCTCTCCCTACTCCTTTAATAACAACATTTCCCTGTGACTTTGCAATCCTTTCCACTCATTATTAGGAATAATTTTTCCTGCTGATTTACTTTGACCATGAGCAAGTGACTTGCTTTGGCCATTGAAATATTAGCAGATATAACAAAAGCAGAATTTTAAATGCTTTAAAGTGATGGGCCTACCTTCTTGCACTTCTGCTATGCCATCAGAAACATTGTCCAGCTTTGCTTTGAGTCCCAGAAGGAAGATGATAGAAATGTGGAGCTTATCCATCCCAGATGCCACAACCCAAAGATGAATCACCCCAGCCAATCTGCATAACTATGGGGAGAAACAAAACTGCCTACCCAAGCTCATCCCAGGTCATATACATCCCCATAAAATCTACAGATATATAAATATTTAAGCCACTTTATTTTGAGGTAGTTTGTTATGCAACAACAGTCAACCAAAATAATCTTTATTCAAGTATATTTTGCATTCCACAGTGGAATTTTAGAAATATATTTCATATATATATTTATAATTCCTTTTAGGTATATCCCAACTTCTTTTTTTATTCCTTGTTATTTTGGATGAGATGTTTGCCATTACATTTTCAAACTGCGATAGCAAAGCAACTAAAGTTTGAATATTAATTTTGTAACCAACCATCTTAATCACAAACACTGCAGTCTATTTTGTTTTGATATTAGATGATTATATATCAATCAAGTGTTAAGCATTCTTTATTTAGTATCATACATAAACCACACCAAAATCTCTTCTGTTAATTGAAAGTCAACATTTCAGATACAGGGAATTTTAATTAGATTGGCACAGTTAAGACCAAAAAGATAAAGTGCACATAGCTACCATTTTTTTCAGCTCCTACCTTTAAATACACTGATGAACATCAACTGAAACACAGGTGAGTCTTGCTCTATGAGACAGTGAAAGAATTTCCCTAGTATTTAAATATATTCATAAAACCAGTTATATAAATCTAAATATAAAACCAATCTCATATAAGTTGTGAGTTAGCATACACCATCCTTGTGAAAAGTCGAGCACTACAAATTCAACCTAGCTTTCAGTCAAATTATAACTTTAAAAGGGGGAAACAGTGAAAGCATTTGCTGAACCAAAATTATTATAAAAATTCAAAAAGCTTGATCATATTCATTTAACTATATACCAATCTTATTTAACTCAGGACTGTCCAATAAAAATATCCTATCAGCCATTCATGATCTGAATTCTGGTGTATGAGATCAATTTAAATATGGTACATGTAAAAAAGTCACAAGACATTTTTTTTTGGTAATAAATAATGCAGTGCCCAGCTGTTACTTGTTAGTAGCTATTTTGAGATAAGCCATCAAGTCTACCCTTTCTGCCACCTTCTTAGTGACAGCAAAGATCATTTTTGTTCCAGTGATGTATTTCTTGTGATTTTCAAAATACTCCATCAGTGTCTCCTCTCCCCAAGTGATGCCTTTGTTCTTGTTGGCATCTGTGTAAGAGAATTTGGGGGCCTGACCGGTCTTCTGACCAAAGAGATCATGCAGATTTGGCCCAGTCTTGTGCTTGCCTCCCTTTTCCAAGGTGTGGCAATGGGTACACTTCTGAACAAAATCTTCTTATCCTCTCAACATCACCCATTTGGAATTGCTCTCTTTGTGCACTACACAAAAGTGTCTGCTCGGATGTCCCGTGCTCTAAATCCAAGGACATGCCATTCCATGCCTATGTACTGGTGGTGGTGCAACCAAACTCACTCCACCCTCCTGCAGCCCAATGTGCAGCCATTCCAATCTTTTCATTGTATGCAAAGTTAAAACACATTTTTTACTAACAGTGCCTTACATGTGATTTTGCTTTTTAAATCACCTACTATGCAACTGGATGATTTTCTCATATAGATTATATTAATACACTCTCTTTAGGCATAGTTTATATACAAAAAAAAATACACATTTTAAGTGTTTAGTTTAATGAGTTTTGGAAATTTTACAACTGAGTAACCACCACTGTATTCAAGGTACAGAATGTTCCAATTACTCCTAAAATAACCTTTGTGGCCCTATGCAGTCAACCTCCATCTTTAAGCCCAAGCACCCATTGTTCTCTTTCCTGTCACTATTCACTAGTTCTTTTTTTAGAATTCTATAAAATTGGAATCATGTTACATGTACTCATTTGTGTCTGACTTCCTTTGCTCAACATAATGTTGATGCAGTTCATTGAGGTTGTTGTGTATATCAGTAACTCTTTTTAATTGCTGAGCAGCATTCCACTGTTTGAATATATCACAATTTATTCATTTGCTGATCAGTGGACATTGGGATGTTTTCAGATGTGAGCTATCATCATAATCATATTCCTGCATAAGTCATACTTGTCAAATTTTTAGGGGATATAGTTTGTCATTTTTCATAAATATGTAACTATAGAATTTCTGGGTCATGAGTAGGTGTATTTTTAATGTTATTAAAACTGCCAGGGTGGATTGTGGAAAGATGGTGGAGTAGGGAGCTCTAGGACTAAGTCCTTCCACCAAAACAATTATAAAAAAGGTAAGAACTATCTGAAACAACTATTCTGAGACTCAGGAGGCCAGAAGAACACTTTACAGCATGGATCCTGTCAATCTTTCCTCCCAAACCACAAAACCCTTCCCTAACACAAACTTATATAATGCTGATATTCCCATTTTTTAGAGAGGCAAGTGCAAGACTTACTCCCAGGCCTCCACTGGCTTAATAAAGTTATTTTATTTGACTGGTCAACCTTCATGTCAATTTCTATTCTCTGTGCTAAGCAAAAGAACCAGGGAATCTGTAAGGGTCTCCTTCAAAAGTAGGCATTAACAGAAGAATTCTGGGACAAAAGTGTAAGACTTACAAAGACTAAATAGCAAAATGACAGAAGTAAGTCCTGTACTAGCAGTAGTGACTTTAAATATAAATGAATTGGGAAGCGGACTTGGCCCAGTGGTTAGGGCATCCATCTACCACATGGGAGGTCCGCAGGTCAAACCCTGGGCCTCCTTGACCCGTACGGAGCTCGCCCACGTGCAGTGCTGATATGCGCAAGGAGTGCCGTGCCACACAGGGGTGTCCCCCGTGTAAGGGAGCCTCACGTGCAAGGAGTGCACCCCGTAAGGAGAGCTACCCAGCGCGAAAGAAAGTGCAGCCTGCCCAGGAATGGCACCACACACACAGAGAACTGACACAACAAGGTGACACAACAAAAAGAAACAGATTTCTGTGCCCCTGACAACAACAGAAGTGGACAAAGAAGAACATGCTGCAAATAGACACAGAGAACAGAAAACTGGGGCAGGAGGGGGTGGGGAGAGAAAATAAATAAATAAATAAATAAATAAATAAATAAATAAATAAATAAATAAATTTTAACAAATGAATTAAACTCTCCAAGTAAAACACAGAGACTGGCAGAATGGATAAAATTCCTGATCCAATATGCTGTCTGCAAGAGACTTACCTTAAATTCAAAGATACAAGTACCTTGAGGGTGAAAAGATGGGGAAACATATACCATGCAAGTAGTAACCAAAAGAAAGCCCGTGTGGCTATATTAATATCAGATAAAATAGACTTTAAGTCAAAAACAGTTATAAGGAACAAAGATGGTAATTACATACTGATAAAGGGGACAACCCAACAGGATGATAAAGGGGACAACCCAACAGGATGATGTGACAATTGTAAATTTATATGTAACAGCAAAGCCTCAAAATATATGAAGCAAATATTCATAGACATGAAGGGAGAAATTAATGATTGCACATTAATAGTAGGAGACTTCAATTCAAGGCTCTCAATAATGGATAGAGCATCTAATTAGAAGATCAAAAAGGAAGTACAAGAATTGAATGATACTCTAAACTAGGGGTTCTTAATTAGGGGTCCATGGACCCCCAAGAGATCTATGGAAAAATTTCAGGGTGTCCATGAACTTGAATTGAAAAACATGAGTTTATTATCTTTATTTTCTCTACCCTCTAACCGAAATTAACATTTCCTTCACTTATGAATGTATGCAATAAATTACAGTAGTATTCATTTTATATCACATTACAGTTGTTGCATATCGTAAAAATCGCTTATGCTCATCCATACTTTTGAAATTACTGTAGTTGTTAGACCAGATAGTAGTTGAGTGTCATAAAACTATCTGCCACTATATTCTGAGATGGGGTTCACAGTTTCACCTGACTGGCAAAGGGGTCTGTGGAACAAAAAAGGTTAAGAACCCTGCTCTAAATCAACCAGACCTAATAGACATATCTAGAATACTTCCAAAAAACAAAATGCACCTTCTTCACAAGTACACCTGGACCATTCTCCAGGATAGAGCATTTGTTGGGTCACAAAGCAAGTCTTAATAAATTTTAAAATATTTAAATCATAAAATGTATATTCTTTCACCAAAATGGAATAAAGCTAGAAATCAGTAACAGAGGGACAAATGGAAAATTCAAAAATATGTGGAAATTAAATAACATACTCTTAAACAACCAATAGGTTAAAGAGGAAATCATGATAGAAATTAGGAAATATCTTGAAGAAAATGACAGTGAAATGCAATATATTAAAACTTACGGGATGCAGTGAAGGCTGTACTGAGAAAAAATTTGTAGCTCTAAATGCTTTCAATAAAAAAGAAGAAAGACTTCAAATCAGGACATAATCTCAAAACTGGAAGAACTAGATAAAGAAGAGCAAACTAAACCCAAAGTGAGCAGAAGGAAGGAAATGACAAAGATTAGAGTGATACTAAATGGAATAGAAAGCCAAAACAAAAAAACAATAGAATCAACAAAACTAAAAATTGGAAACGGACTTTGGCCCAGTGGTTAGGGCGTCCGTCTACCATATGGGAGGTCCGCGGTTCAAACCCCGGGCCTCCTTGACCCGTGTGGAGCTGGCCATGCGCAATGCTGGTGCGCGCAAGGAGTGCCGCGCCACGCAGGGGTGTCCCCCGCGTGGGGCTCCCCCACGCGCAAGGAGTGCGCCCGTGAGGAGAGCCGCCCAGCGTGAAAAGAAAGAGCAGCCTGCCCAGGAATGGCGCCGCCCACACTTCCCGTGCCGCTGACGACAACAGAAGCGGACAAAGAAACAAGACGCAGCGGATAGACACCAAGAACAGACAACCAGGGGAGGGGAAGGATTTAAATAAATAAATAAATAAATCTTTAAAAAAAAAAAAATTGGTTCTTTGAAAAGATAATTAAGCTAGACTGACAATGAAAAAAGAGGATACAATAACTAAAATCAGAAGTTAAAAAAGGGACATTACTACCAACCTTGCTGATATAAAAATATAAAAATGACTATAGGAGGATACTATGAACAACTATATGTTATAAATTAGATAACCTAGATGAGATGAACAAATTCTTAGAAACACATAACCTATTTACACTGACTCAAGAAGAAACAGAAGAACTCAACAAACAAATTACTAGTAAAGAGATTGAACCAGTCATCAAAAACATCCCAACAAGGAATAGAATAGATGGAATAGGGGGCATTTTGGGGGTGATGGAAGTGTTCTACATGATCTTGCTATGATGGATACAAACCATATTAAATTACATCAAAATTTATAAAAGTGTATGGTCCAAAATGTAAACCATAATGTAAACCATTGACCATGATTAATAGTTATGTTTCAATATTTGCACATCAGCTGAAACAAATGCACCATCCACATATAAAATATTATTAATAGGGGAAGGGGAGAGGGGGAGGATTTTTGGGTGTATGGGAGTCCTCTGTATTGAGTAAGTAACTTTTCTGTAACCTAAAATTCGTTGAAGATAAAATGAAAAAAGTAAGGCACTGGGGGTGTAAATAGAAGAAAATGTCACTGTACATATAGGACAACAGATCTTACAGTGATGAAAGGCAAAATGTAAAAAGAAAAAAAATTTTTAAGTATTTTTCATTAGTTTCTATTACCCCAAATTTTTTTCATTTTTTAAATTCTTTTAAAATTTTGTTTGTATTTTATTTACTATTTTTAAAGCTGTCATTATTATCTCATTTTCTTATTAATTGTATTTGGCTATTTTATTATCTTCATTTTTGAAAAAATGGATCACAGAAGGGTTACAACAGTGGCAGAGGAGGATCAGTGGTGCACGGTGCCAATGATGGGGAATACATGAGAAGAAGCTCACCTGGGCATGCATAAAAGGCATATAAATGTGTTCAAATGTTCATGGGGCATTGTAACTGTGGGTAGAGATTCACACAGTATCCAAAGGAATATCAAATTCCCATCCTGGGAAGCTCTGCCACATTCACTAATGAAACACCAAGAATCCCCTGAGTACATGGGCAGTGACTAGTGAAGGAGGATGGTCCATTGACAGGCCATTGATAGTGATGACTGTGCTTATGAACCTTTACTCTTAAAATGGAAACTTAGCTTAGTATTATAGGGCACCTAAGAGTTGCCTCCTGGGAGCCTCCTTATTGCTCAAATGTAGACTCTCTCTAAGCTGAACTCAGCATATAAATACATTAGCTTCCGCTCAGCATGAGACCTGGCCCCTGGGAATAAGCCTCCCTGGCACCAAGAGTTTACTACCAAGCACCAGCTAGCAATGCAACTGGAAAAAGACCTTGAACAAAGGAGGAAAAGGGAAAGACAATGTAGACACTACCCCAAGTGACAGGGTTCCTGAGAGCTCTGGGGGCACCAGACACTATCATGAGGGCAGATAGCTGAGGAGTTTGGTACCTTGCCAATGGGTCTTACTTTGGAATTTATGCTCCCCAAGGTGACAGAAATGGACTCACTTGTTTCCCAACACATGACTCTTCTGTTCTTCTATTTGAACCTATAATTAGCACTACAGTTGGTAGGTGCACATCCAAGAGACTTAAATCTTTGGGCTGTCCATGTACCAGTTGGGCCTCAAATCTCCACAGAGTTGCAACAGCTACTCTCCAGTTCATTGGTCTCACCCAAGACAATTAACAAGGAGGTGATGATGGACAACTACCATACCAAGGTACAGAGACAGTCTACAACTGCAAGTAAGAGTCCCATCCATCAGCCCTAATGGATTGCAGCCCCCTCTCAATTAGAGGTGGAGTGGACATTACCATCCCAGAGTCCTCAGGATTGGAGAATGACCTACAGACTAAAGTGGACTTACTGGTATTCTACTATAGACTTACTGTGATTCTAGCAATGGAAGAAATTATATCATTGATGTGGAGGCAGTGGCCACTGGAGGTTCTGAGGGCAGGGAGAGGGAAAAACAGGTAAAATATGGGGGCATTTTTTGGGACTTGGGAATTGTCCTGAATGATATTACAATGACAGATATAGGCCATTACATATCTTGCCATAACTTACAAAATTGTGCGGGACAGAGTATAAACTACAAGGTAAACTTTAATCATGCTTCAAAGTGTGTTCAATGACAATGAATGTACCACATTAATGATGGATATTGTTAATATGGGAAAATGTGGGAGGTGTGGGGAGAAGGGCATAAGAGAATCCCCTATATTTTTAATGTAATATTTATGTAACCTAAGTATCTTTTAAAAAATAAATAGGTGTAATATGGTGGCATTTTTGGGACATTGGAATTGTCCTAAATGATATTGCCATAATGGATACAGGCTATTATATATCGTCATAAATTGCAAAAATGTGTGGGATAGCGTTTAAACTATAATGTAAACTATAATCCACACTTAGTGGCAATGCTCCAATATGTGTTCATCAATTGTAACAAATGTACCACACTAATGAAGGATGTTGTTAATGTGGAAAAATGTGGGAGGGGTATGGAATGGGGCATACAGGAACCCCCTATATTTTTATGTGACATTTATGTAATCAAAGTATCTTTAAAAAAAAATCCCAACAAAGAAAAGCTCAGGACCAGTTGACTTCAAAGATAAATTCTACCAAATATTGCAAGAACTTAACTCCAGTTATGCTCAAACTCTTCTAAAGAATTGAAGAGGAAGGAATTAATACCTCATTCTATGAGGCCAACATCACTCTAGTATCAAAGCCAAAAAAAAGATACCACAAGAAAATAAAATGATAGACCAATATCTCTTATGAATAAGATGCAGAAATCCTCACTGAAATACAAACAAACTGAATCCAACAGCACATTAAAATAATTATACACCACAATCAAGTGGGATTTATTCCTGATACATAAGATTTGTTCAACAAAAAAGAATCAATCAATGTAATACACCATACTAACAGAGTGAATGGGAAAAAAACAACCACATGCTTTTGTTTTTTTCTGCAAAAAACTCATTTGTTGCATAAAAGGCATTTGAAAAAACCTATCATGGCTTCATGATAAAAAATATTTAGAACACCAGGTATGGGAGGAAACTTCCTCAATATGATAAATGGCATATATGAAAAGCTCATAGATAACATACCACGTAAAGGTGAAAGATTATAAACTTTCTAAGATCAGGAATAAGAAAAAGATGTCCATTATCACCACTGTTATTCACCATTGTACTGAAAGCAATTAGATAAAGAAAGTAAATAAAATGCATCCAAATTGGAAAGGAAGAAGTAAAACTTTCCCTCTTTGCAAATGAGATGATCCTACATAAGAAAATCCTGGAAAATCCACAACAAAGCTCCTGAAGATAATACATACATTCAGAAAAATGGTGGAGTACAAGATCAACACCCAAAAATCAGTAGTGTTTCTATACAAAAGCAATGAGCAGTCAAATGGAAATCAAGAAAAAAATTGCATTTACAATAGCAACTAAAATAATCAGATATCTAAGAATAAATTTAATCAAGTATCTAAGGACTTATACACAGAAAAGTACAGGACATTGCTAAAAGAAACTAAAGAAGACCTAAACAAATGGAAGGCTGTTTCATGTCATGGATTGGAAGATTGTTTGTCAATAATGTGCTGATACTACTCAAACAATTTATAGATTCAAGGCAATCCCAATCAAAATCCCAACAATCTTTGCATAAATGGAAAAGCCAATCATCAAATGTATATGGAAGGGTAAGGTGCCCCAAATAGCTAAAGCCATCTTGAAAAAGAAGAATGAAGTTGGAGTGCACACACTTCCTGATCTTCAAAAGTATTACAAAGCCACAGTAATCAAAGCAGCATGGTACTGGCACAAGGACAGACATACAGACCAATGGATTCAAATGGAGAGCTCAGAAATCATCCCTCACATTTCTTGCCAACTAATTTTTGACAAGGTGGCAAAGATCCCTCAATTGGGAAAGAGAAGTCTCTTCAACAAGTGGTGCTGGGAAAACTGGATCTCCATTTGAAAAAAAATAAAAGGCAGATGACACCTACTGACACCATATCCAAAAATCAATTCAAAATAGATCAAAGACCTAAATATAAGATATTGAACTAGCAAACTCCTATAAGAAAATGTAAGGAAGTATCTTCAGGACCTTTTGTTAGGTAGTGGTTTCTCAGACTTTACACCCAAAGCACAGGCAACAAAAGAAAAAATAGATAAGTGGGGGTATTAGTCTGCCGAAGGGATGCTGAAGCAAAGTACCAGTAATCTGTTAGCTTTTTTAAAGGGTATTTATTTGGGGTAAAAAATTACAGTTACAAGGCCCTAAAGAGTCCAGCTGAAAGTTGCTTTTTCACCAAAGTCAGTTGTCACATGTTGAAGCAAGATGGTCATAATGAGGGTTTAGCCTTCCCCTCTGGACTTCCTCTCTTTCAGCTTCAGGCTAGCATAGGGTTTGTCTCTCAGGGCTTCCTCTCTCTCCTGGTATAGGGCTCATTTCTTTCTGGATGTTCTATATAAGTCTCAGCTGTTCTGTTCTCTTCCCAATGTCAGCTGCAAACTATCTGATGAATACCTCATTTCTCTCCAGGGCTCTAGCTGTTTGAGCCTTCTCCTTTCTGCCACATGGCAGGATCAAAAATGACAAAGTTCTCTCTTCTTTGTGTCTTCTTGAGTGAGTGTCCATTTATATTGGCCCACCAAGGGGGCAGGAGTCAACCGGAGTTATTCCTTACTGATGAGGTTGAATCAAAGCCCTAACCTTAACAAGTAACTTAATCAAGGGCCCCTCAACTAAATCCCATCTAATCAAAAGGTATCACACCCAGAAGAATAGATTGGCTTACAAACATAATCTTTCTCTTTTTTGGATTCATAAATAGTCTCAAACTGTCACAATGGGACATCATCAATATTAAAAACTTTTGTGCATCAAAGGACTTTATCATCAAAGTAAAATGACAAACTACACAATGGGAGAAAATATTTGGAGACCACATATTAGATAAAGGTTTTATATCCAGAATATGCAAAGTAATCTTTCAACTTAACAACAATAAGACAAACAATGCAATTAAAAGAATGGGCAAAAAAAAGGCAAAAGACTTGAATAGATATCTCTTCAAATATATACTAAATTCCAGAAAGCACATGAGAAGATACTCAATATCATTAGCTGTCAAGGAAATGCAAATCAAAACCACAATGAAATATCATTTCACACCTAATAGAATGGCTGCTATTATTGTTAAAAATAGAAAATAGCAAGTGTTGGGTAGGATTTGGAGGAATAAGAGCATTCATTCATTGCTGGTGACAAGATAAAATGGTGCAGCTACTGTAGGAAGGCAGTTTGGCAATTCCTTAGAAAGCTAAGTATAAAACTACCTACCAAATGACTCAGCAACCCCACTACTAGATATATATCCAAAAGAATTGATAGCAGGAATCAAACAGATATTTGCATACCAATGTTCTAGCAACATTATTCACAATTGCTAATAGATGAAAGCAGCCCAAGTATGCATCAACTGATCAATGGATAAAGTGTGGTATATATTTACAATGGAATATTATTTAGCTGTAAAAGGGAATGACATCCTGATTCAAGTGACAACATAGATGAACCTTGAAGACAACATGTGGAGTAAAATAAGCCAGACACAAAAGTTCAAATATTGTATGTCTTCATTAATATGCAACAGTTAGAGTAAGCAAACTTAGTTAAAATCTAGAAAATAGGTTATCAGGAAATAAGGTGGGAATAGGGAGTGGGAAGTTAAATGTTAAAATGTTTAGGGTTCCTATTTGAAATGATGGAAATGTTTTGGTAATTGATGGTGGTGATAGTAATGAAATGTATATATATAAAATATATATCTGATTATGATTTAAAGGGGAAATATTAGATTATGTATATGGTAACAGAATAAAAACTTTACATATAAAATCCTTGGAACAATACTCTACAAACAGTGAATCCTCAGTTGAACCACAGATTTAATTAGTAATACTATTCTAAAAATGGGTTATCAATTGTAACAAATCTTCCACACTAATGTAAGATGTTGTTGGTGGGGTGATGTATGGGAATCCTTTATTTCATGCATGATTGTTCTGTAACCCATAACTTCTCTAATAAAAAAATTTCCAAAGAGGGTTCCAAAATGGTCATATTATTGTATAGTCCCAACAGCAATGTATGAGTATTCTACTTACTCAACATTCTTGCCAACATTTGGTAATGTCATTGTTTTTAATATTAGGCATTCCAGTGGATATGTACTGGCTTAAAAGGGTGACTTTAAAACTCAGCATATAAATGATAACCTAACCCCCAGCATGGGACATGACTCCTGGGGATGAGCCTCCCTGGCACCAAGGGATTACTACCAAGCCCTAGCTGGTGATGAAACTGGAAAAAGACATTGAATAAAAGAGGGAAAGGTAAAGACAAATGAGTTTATATAACTTAGAAACTTCAAAGTGAGTCAGGAGGTCATCAGAGAGGTAACACTTATGCACGTCTCAGCAGGATCACATAGACTGCTAAAGTAGATACTACCCCAAATAGTGGAGCTCCTGAGGGCTCTGGAGACACCCAGGTCCTATTGTCATGGCAGATAACTTCAGAGTTTGGTGCCTTGCCAGTGGGCCCTACTTTGGAGTTTGTGCTCCCGAGTGTGACAGAGTTGGACTCAGATGTGACTTCTCTATACATGCCTCTTCTGTCCCTTTTATTTGAACCTTTGGTTGGTGCTGGAGTTGGTATGTATATATCCAGGAGACTTGAATCTCTGGGTTTTCCATGTGTCAGCTGGGCCCTGAACCTCAGTGAGTTGCAGCACCTACACTCCAGTTCATTGGACTGACCCAGGACAACAAACAAGGAGGTAAGGATGGAGAACCACCACACCAAGGAACCGAGAGAGTCTACAACTGCAAGCAAGAGAGTCCCACCTATCAGCCTTATGGGATCAAAGCCTCCTCAGGATTGGGGAAGAAAATATGGACAAGGGTGGACTTACTGGTATTCTACTGTAGACTTATTGTGATTCTAGCAATGGAAGAAATTATATCATTGATGTGGAGACAGTGGCCACTGGAGGTGCTGAAGTTAGGGAGAGGGAAAAAGGTGTATTGCTGGGGCATTTTCAGGATTTGGAATTGTCCTGAATGTAATTGCAGTGACAGATACAGGCCATTTTATATCCTGCCATAACTGACTAAATTGACTGGGAGAGAGTGTAAACTATAAACCATGCTTAGTGGCAATATTCCAAAATGTGTTCATCAATTGCAATTAATGTACCACACTAATGAAATAAGTGGTTAATGTGGGCAAAAGTGGGAGGTGTGGGGAGTGAGGCAAATAGGAATCCCTTATATTTTTTTATGTAGCATTTATGCAATCTAAGTATCTTATAAAAATAAATAATATATAAAAAGTTTTAAATTGGCTTTAATTTATATTTCTCTAATGACTAAGGATGTTCTTGAGCATCTTTTCATGTACTGAATGGTAATTTATATATCTTTTGCTATAAAATATCTATTTAAATATTTCATTCATTTTTAAATTGGATTATTTGTGTTGTCATTTATTATTAGATGCTTTTGTACATATAATGCAGCATATATCTGTATCCAATTATTTTCTTCTTGTCTGTATCTTCCATTTTATTGTACTAATAATGTCTTTTTCTAACAAAACAATTGTATTTATGCATATTAATAAAGCATAAATCTACCCAAAGTGTATAATCAATGATATTTCCTATGATCACATAGTTATGCTTTCATCACTTCAATTATTATTAGAGCTTTTCCATTTCAGTAATAATAATAACAACAATGAGCAAAAGAAACAGAAAGAAACTCATCACCTCTCAATCTCTCAGTGCTTCTGCTCCCATACAGAGGCAGGGCCCGCCGGGCGCCGACAGGTCTAGCGGGCCTGGGGTCTTGGGCCCAGGTGCAGTGGGCGTGGGCCCCTGTGTGCCCCAGCCAGGTCTGGGTTGGTGCGGGGCTGCGAGCTCCAAGGAAGGGCTGGGTGTCCGCCGCCTGCCTGCCTGCGTGGGTGTCTGCGCGGCTGCGCTGCCAGGGAAGGGCGCGCGGGTTGGGGCCGGGGGCGGGCATGCCTGACCCTGACAGCTGTGGGGAGCCGGGCTTGGGGCGGCTGGGGACTGGCAAAAGGAGCACGAGCGAGAGGGCAGCACATACATAGCTGCTGTTCTCTTTCCGTCTCTCTAGTTTATTTGTGTTTAGATTTTGTAAAAAAAAAAGTCTTATGTATGCAGTATACATGTCCTTAGACTTTCCCTTTCAACCACTTTCATAACCATATAATACCTCTGTTAGTCACAACACTATGATATTCTCTCACTATTTCCAAAGATTTACAAAAAAATTATTGCTAATTCTGCAGATAAACTCAGCTTTCCATTCTCTACCCTCGTTCTATTTTCTCATGACTATATTCTAATTATTAACTCCATGAGTTTACACAATATATTTAGTTCATAATTGCACAGTCATACGGTATTTGTCCTTTTGTGTCTAGCTTGCTTCACTCAACATAATGTCCTCCAGGTTCATCTATGTTGTCAAATGTTTCATGACTTTGTTTCTTCTTACAGCTGCACAGCATTAAATCATGTGTATATACCACAGTTTGTTTATCCTTTCATTGGTTGATGGACACCAGGGTTGTTTCCATCTTTTGGCAATTGTGAATAGCATTGCTATGAACATCAGTGTGCAGATGGCTACAATCAGCTTCCTTAGGAACTGCCAAACAGCCTTCCACATCCGCTGTACCATCGACATACCCATCACCAGTAAATAAGCATTCCTATCTCTACACAACCTCTCCAATACTTGTGTGGTTTCCCCACTTTTTAATAATGGCCATTCTAATGGTGTGAAATTATTTCTCTTTGTAATTTTGCTATGTATTTCCCTAATCCTTAGTGATGTTGAACTTTTATGTGTTTTTTCACCATTTGTATTTCTTCTTTTGAAAATTGTCTATTCAAGTCTTTTGCCCATTTTTTAATTGGGTAGATTGTCTTTTTATTGTTGAGTTGTAGTTATCTCTTTCTATATCATGGATATTAAACCCTTAAGGATGTGTGATTTCCAAATATTTTCTCCCATTGTGTCGGCTGCCTTTTCACCATTTTGACAATGTCTTTTGAGGTGCAGAAGTGTAAAATTTTGAGAAGGTCTCATTTATCTATTTTTTTTCTTTTGTTGTTGTGCTTTGGGTGTAAGATTTTAAAAACTACTGCCTACCACATGATCATGAAGATGTTTCCCTACATTTTCTTCTAGGAGTTTTATGGTTTTAGCTTTCTATTTACGCCCTTGCTCCATTTTGAGTTAATTTTTGTATAATACGTGAGATAGGATTCCTCTTCTTTCTTTTATATTTGGGTATCCAGTTTTACCAGCACCATTTGTAAATTACTCTGTTCTAGCCCAGATGAGTAGGTTTGAATTCTCTTTCTTTTATATTTGGATATTGAGTTTTCCTAGCACCATTTGTTAATTAGGCTGTGCTGGCCCAGCTGAGTAGATTTGAAGCCTTATCAAAAATCACTTGACCACAAATGTGAAGGCCTATTTCCAAACTATCAATTCGATTCCATTGGTCATTCTGTTTATCTATATGCCAGTACAATGATGTTTTTACCACTGTGGCTAGATAATAGGATTTAAAGTCAGAAAGTGAGAGTCTTCCAACTTTGTTCTTCCTTTTTAACATATTTTTGGATACTTGGGGACACTTACCCTTCCAGATAAAATTTATAATTGGCTTTTCCAGTTCTACAAAGAAAACTTTTATAATCTTAACAGGATTTGTTAAATCTGTAGATTAGTTTGGGTAGAATGGACATGTTTATAATAGTCTTCCAACCCATGAACACAGCATATCCTTCGTTTCATTTAGATCACCTTTTATCAATGTTTTATACTTTTATGAGTACAGGTCCTTTATGTTTGGTTAGGTTTATCCCTAAATATTTGATCCTATTATTTCCTATTGTAAATAGAAATCTTTTCTGACTTCCTCCTTAGATTGCTCATTAGTAATGTATAGAAAGGCTATTGATTTTTGGGTATTAATCTTCTATCCCACCACTTTGCTGAACTTGTCTAGTTATCATAGTTATTTTGAGGAATTTGCAGGATTTTCTAAATATAGGATCATATCATCAGCAATTAGCAAAAGTTTTACTTCTTCCTTTTGTATTTGAAAATTAATAGCAGGTGGAATTTTTCTAACCTAATTACTCTAGCTATGATTGCACATCTAGCCCAATATTGATAACAGTGGGGAGAGTAGGCATCCTTGCCTTGTTCCTGATCTCAACGGGAAAGCTTTCAGTCTTTCACCATTGAGTACAGTGTTACCTGTGGGTTTTTCTTTTTCCTTTTCTTTTCTTTTTTTTCCAATTTATCTTCAAAGAAGCTTTAAGTTAAGCTGTGGGTTTTTCATATATGCACTTTACCATATTGAGAGAGTTTCCCCTCTATTCCTATCTTTCAGAATATTTTTTATTGAGAAAGGATGTTATGTTTTGTCAAATGCCCTTTTGGCATCTATTAAGTTGATCATGTGATTTTTCTTCTTCAATTTATTAACATGGTATATTACAATGATTGGTTTTCTTATATTGGATCACCCTTGAATACTTAGTGCAAAGCCCATTGATGATGATGTATAATTTTTAATGTGTTTTTTGGTTCAGTTAGCAATTATTTTGTTGAGGATTTTAAAATCTATATTCATTAGAGAAATTGGTCTGTAATGTTCTTTTTTTTGTAATACCTTTATTTGTCTTTAGTATTAGGGTGATGTTAGTTTCACAAAATGAGTTTGGTAGCATTCTTATTAAATTTTCTTTAAATTTGATCGGTGGAATTCACCTGTGAAGCCATCTGAATCTGGACTTTTAATTTTGGGGAGGTTTGAAGACTGTTTTTCTTTACTTGTGATTGGTTTGTTGAGATCTTCCATTTCTTCTAGGGTCAGTGTAGGCTATTCATGTATTTCCAGGAATTTGTCCATTTCATCAATGTTGTCTAATTTGTTGATATACATGCCTTTTATGATCTCTTTTATTTCTTCTGGGTCAGTTTTTATTTCTCATTTTGGTTTTTATTTATTTGCATCTTTTCTCTTTTTTTCTTTGTTAATCTTCATATCAATTTTTGATAATTTTCTTATCAATTTTGTTGATTTTCTCAAAGAACGAAGTTTTAGTTCTGTCAATTCTCTTTCTTGTTTTCTTTTTTATTCTCCATTTCATTTACTTCTGCCCTACTCTTTATTATTTCTTTCCTTGTACTTGCTTTGGGATTTGTTTGCTGTTCTTTTTCTAGTTCCTCCAGTTATGCAGTTAAGTGTTTTATTTTAGCTTTTTCATCTTTTTTATATAAGCATTGAGGGCTGCACATTTCCCTCTCAGCACTGCCTTTGCTGTATCCCATAAATTTTGATATGTTATGCTCTCATTTGCACTCATCTTGAGGTAATTACTGATTTCTCTTCCAATTTTTTCTTTGACCCACTGATTATCTGAGTGTGTTGTTTAATATCCATATATTTTTAATTTTTCCTTTTTCTGCCTCTTATTAATTTCTAACTTTATTCAATTATGATTAGAAGAACTGCTTTATATAATTTATTGAGATTTGACTTATGTCCCAGCATATCATCTATTCTGAAGAAAGATCCATGAGCTCTTAAGGAGAATATATATCCTGCTCTTTTGCAGTATAATGCTCTATAAATGTCTGGTAGGTCTAGCTCATTTATTATATTTTTCAAGCTCTCAATTTCCTTGTTTATCCACTCTGTCCAGATGTTCTAGCTAATGCTGAGAGTGGTGTGTTAAAGTCTCCAACTCTTGTAGGGATGTGTATATCTCCCTTCAGTTTTGCCAATGTGTACCTCATGAAACTTGAAGACACCCAAGTTAAGTGCATAAATATTTATTATAGTTAATTCTTCTTAGTGAATCATCCCTTTTATTAATATATGGTAACATTCTTCATCTCTCATAGCAGTTTTGCATTTGAAATCTATTATGTTCAATATTAGTATTTCTAGTCCAGCTGTCTGATTACTTTTTCTGTGAAATATCCCTTTCCACCCTTCCCCTTTTAGCCTGATTGTGTCCTTGCATCTAAGATGAGTCTCTTGTAGACAACAAATAGATGGTTTATGTTCTTTTTAATCCATTCTATCAGTCTATGTCTTTTTTTTTAAAGAACATATGGGTATTGAACCCATGACCTTGTACATGGGAAGCATGAGCTCAACCACTGATCTACATCCACTCCCCCATGAGAGTTGTTTTTTTCATTTGTTTGTTTTTAGAAGGTACTCAGGATCAAACTTGGGACCTTGTACATGGGAAGCAGGTGCTTGCGCTATATCCACTTCCCAGTCTATGTCTTTTAATTTGTGAGTTTAATTAGTTAACATTCAGTGTTACTATGGTAAAGGCATTACTTTGTCCAATTTTCCCCTTGGCTTTTTGTTGTCATATCTTAACTGTTGTCTGTCTTTTAACCCCTTCAGTTTCTCTTATAATCTTCATTTCTACACTCTTCTCCAAGTCTCTTGCCCTTGTCTTTTCCTTTCAGGCTATAGTACACCCTTTAATAGGTCTCATTGATATGGCCTCTTGGTAACAAACTCTCAGTTTTTGTCTTTGAAGACTTTAAACTCATTTTCATTTCTGATAGTTTTGCTAGAGAAAGCATTCTTGACTGGCAATTTTTCTCTTTCAATACCTTAAATATATTTTACCACTGCCTTCTTGCCTTCATGGTTTCTGATGAGAGATTGGCAGTTAGCCTTATCGAGATTCCTTTTTAAGTGATAACATTGCTTTTCCCTTGCTGCTCCCACAGTCCTCTGTCTCTGGCATTTGACATTCTGAATAGTAGATGTCTCAGAGTAGGTGTATCCAGATATATCCTATTAGGGGGTATGTTGTCCTTTTGGATATTGATATCCATGTCTTTCATAAGGGTTGGAAAATTTTCAGTCAGTATTTCACCAAATATTCTTTATACCCCTTTTCTATACTCTTTTCCTTCTGGGACACCCCCATAATGTAATGTTTTCAGGTTTCATGTTGTCATTGAATTCCCTGAGACCCTGTTGAATTTTTTCCATTCTCTTTTCTGCCTGTTTTCCTATCTTTTCAAGGTCAAGTGTTCTGTCCTCGATTTCACTTACTCATTCCTCTGCCATTTCAAATCTGCTGTTATATGCCTCTAATGTGTTTTTTTAAAGATTTTAAAAATTTATTTATCTCCCCTTCTCCCCCCCCCCACCCCCCCCCCCCCAGTTTTCTGCTTTCTGTGTCCATTTGCCATGTACTCTTCTGTGACCACTTCAATCCTTATCAGCAACACCGGGAATCTGTATTTCTTATTGCTGTGTCATCTGGTGTCAGCTCTCTGTGTGTGCGGCACCATTCTTGGGCAGGCTGCACTTTCTTTCATGCTGGGCAGTTCTCCTTACAGGGCGCACTCCTTGTGCATGGGGCTCCCCTATGCAGGGGACACCCCTGCGTGGCAGGGCACTCCTTGTGGGCATCAGCACTGTGCATGGGCCAGCTCCACACGGGTCAAGGAAGCCCAGGGTTTGAACCACTGACCTCCCATGTGGTAGGTGGACGCCCTATCCATTGGGCCAAGTCCGCTTCCCATCATTTTAAATCAACACTTTAAAAATAGAAATTTTCCTGCTTCAAACGTACTGAATATATGCTCTAAAAAATTATTGGAATTTAATATAAACAGTACTATTAGTAAATTAAGAAATTATGCATTGGTGGTATTTCTTTTTTAAAAAAAAGATTGTAAGGCATCTCCATAACAAATGGTTAAGGTCTAACTTAACTGCAATTTAAAAAGAATTGAAAGAACCTTATGTGACAAAAATAATTACATAAAAGAAGAGCTTTTATCTATCAATGTCGCTTCTTGGCAAACCCACCCATGGAGATTAATCCCTTAATCTCCACTAACTAGTTCTTCTAAACCAGCAATTCAAGTATGGTGCTTACATTCACCAAGAGAAACCACACTCAGCTCTCAGTTGCACCCTCCCCCTTCCCAGGAAGGAATATGTACTTTCCCCTCTCTATCAGCTCTTGAGCTACAAGCTTTACCAAGGCTGTTCACCTCAAGCATGGTTGGGGATGGGTGGTGTTTCCAGCTTCAGGGGCATCAACTTATGGTTCTCCCTTCTCCTGTTGGTCTCTTCCTCTATCCATCCACAGTCTCTCCTAGACTATGCATGTAGCAGTCTTCTGATCTGCAGGTCTCCAAAGCACTTCCCTCTGATGACTTCTACAATTTCTCCCCTATCCTGCAAGAGAGCTGTGCCCTGCCTGAGCTACTCCAACACCATCTTGCATTTTCTAGTTTTGGTTTAGGATTTTTATCCATTTCAAGTTAATATTGTCTGTGTTGTAAAGTATGGGTCAAGTTTCATTTTTTCCTATATTAATTTTTCTATCACCACTCATTTCATAAACTATTCTTTTCCTCACTGAATTATTTTGGCACCTTTTCTGAGAATCAACAGATTATGGATGCATGGGTTTCTTTTTCGATTCTCTATCAATTACATCTGTCTATACACATGTCTATATATGTCTATATACTGTACCTGTATAATATGTATTTATATCAGGAAGTTTAATTCCTTCACACTTTTAGTTTTTACAACTTATGTGGCTGTTCTGGGTCTTTGGATTTTTTGTATACATTTGTAATTAGCTTATCAATTTCTACAAAAAGTTTTGCTGGGATGGGGATTACATTGAATCTATTTATCAATATGTGGAGAACAGAATCTTAATATTTCTCTTCCAATCAACATATCACTATTTAAAGCACCTTTCATTTTTCTTAACAATGTTTATTAATATTTAGTTACATGTCTTTCGGTTATTTTGCTAAATTTCTTTATAAAGAAAGAAATTTAAAGAAAGTAATTTTTGATGTGCTCTTTTAAGTGGTATTGTTTTATAAATTTTATTTTATTTTTCATTTGTTTTTTGCCAAAAAAGACAAATATAAGTTGTATCTTGGCTTTTGGCCTGCTATATTGCTAATATCACTTATGGGCTCGAGTAGTTTTCTGTATGCTCCTTAGGATTTTCTACATACACAATCATGTTCTCTGTGAAAAAAGATATACGTCTTCACTACTAATTTATTTTCTTTATACACTGTATAATTTTCTTTGTGGAAGGATATTTCAATAGAGATTTAGTTTCCTTAATTACTATAAGGTTATTTAGTTATTTGACCTCACAAGTATGTTTTGTAAATTCTTCTTTATCAAAGAAAAGTGCTTAACTAATTGAACTTTTCTAGTTTTTCTTGAGTGTGTTTTGTAAATTTTTGTCTTTTAAGGAATGTGTTCATTTAATCTAGTTTATAAAATTTTTTACATATTGACATATATATTTTTTTATCTTCCCCGATCTTTACGATTTTAGCCATTTTTTCCAGATATTGGTATTTTGTGTTATTTTTCAGTATAGCTAGTTTTCTCACTTTTATTAATCCTTTCAAAGACCAGCTTTTTGCTTTATTGGTTTTCTTAATTTTTTCCGTTTTTTATTTTGTTAAATTTGTTCTCTTATTCTTATCATTTTAAAAATTTACTTTAGACTTATTATGCTTTTCCTTTTCTGATTCTTAATGGCATCTCTTAGACAACAGATCATAGATATTTCTTCTTTTTCTAGTGTATGAATTGCTTTAGTTTATCCCACAAATTTTGTTAAATTTTCAATTTTCTTTGACTTCAAAACATTTTATAATTTCCATTGTGATTTTTTATCCATGTATTGTTTATATCTGTGTGGCTTAATTTCCAGACTTCAGAGACATTGGAGACATCTTTTCCATTATAGATGCCTTCATTCGCACTTACTTTTATCCTCAAAACCATAAGCTAACAAATTCTCATTGTCTAGCCCAACCAATTTCATGGTATTTACTTGAGTAGCCTATGAAACTAAAACATTTACTATACCATAAAAAGAGTTCCTTTCAATTAGAGATCATGCTTTATAACTTAAACAGCACTTTCCCAGTGGGATGAGGCTCTACCCTCACTAAGCCCCAGGAGGTGACCAGGCTCCCCGGGAATGCTAGGGCACAATCCTGTTATAGAACTGGGGTGGCCTTCATACTCTCTGTAATCCCTGGGGTACAGGCCCCACCCTCCTAGATCACTGAAGTCGTGTCCAGACTCTCTGCCATCCCTGGGCACAGGCTCCACTCTCTCTGAGCACAGTGGCAGCACTCTTCCAGACACACCCTTTCTAAACACATGGGTGTCTATGCTTTTTTTGCATGAGAAGTTGTCTTTGGTCCAGACCTCAGCTTCCATGGTTCTGCCCTTAAAGTGATTTTTTCCTTCAGTGTCCCCCTTCTCAGTCCCTTTTAATCTAATCTTGCATTGGTTCTGTTCATACATACATACAAATTACACACAAAAAAAATCTTTCTTTTTGTATGTAGTTCATAGGGGTCTGTCTTATTTTGTCACAGGGCTGCCAATGCAAAGTACCAGGAATGGGTTGGCTTTTATAATGGAAATTTATTAGGGGTAAAATTTACAGTTCTGAAGCAGTGAAGTGTCCAAATCAAGGCACCATCAGAGATGCTTTCTCACCAACATCAGCTACTAGTGATTCTGGTATCTTCCATATGGGAAAGCAAGATGGCAGCCAGTATCTCCCAAGATCCCTGCTTTTCCCTTTGGGCTCACTGTCTCCAAGAGACCAGCTGTGGGCAATCAGGCATAGGCTTCTATCCTTAGCCTTGAGCTACTCCATGGGTCTAGCCCCTTGGAGGACTCTTTCCTTGCCTCTGTGTTCTGCTGGTTCCAAACACCAGGACCTCTCTCAGCCTCTCAGGGCTTCTTTGCCTTTCTACAGCTGTAGGCAAACCCGGAGTCCTCTCTCGTCACTTTTTGCTTTCTCTCACATGGCACAGTCAAAGTGGCAGCTTTCTTTTTCTGCATCTCTCTCTCTGTGTCTCCGTTTATATATATAAAGCTTCAGTAAGAGGGTGGAGAGCCTACTGAGTCACACCTCATTGATGTCATCCATTATAAAGGGACTTTCCACAAATCCTTCCTGGATGACTGTGTTTCCAATCTTGACATCTCCTGAAATGGTTGATTGGTTCCATATTCAGTTATACCCTCACAAGGAGCACTATTCTCTGGGAAATTGGTTTCTAGAAATGCAGAATTTTCCCAAACATCAATTTCTGTTTTTTTTGTGCCCAGGAATTCAGCTTATCCCTTTCATCTTGCATTTTACTATAAACTGTAAGTTAAACCAGACTACACTTTCCACACTTAGCTTAGAAATCTCCCAGCTAAATATCCAAGTTCATTTCTCTCAAGTTTTGCCTTCCATCAAAACAACTCAATTTTTGCCAAGTTCTCTGCCACTTTAAAACAAGCGTTGCCTTTCCTCCAGTTTCCAATGATACATTCATCATTTTATTCTAAGGTCACATCAAAAGAACCTTTAGCACCCATATTTCTAACAACTGTCTCTTCAAAGCAATCTAGGCTTTTTCTATAAATACCTCACAATTTTTTCTACCTCTCCTCAATTCTAAAACCAATTCTACAGTTTTGGTATTTGCAATATCAGCATCCCACTCTTCTGTTACCGAAATCTGTTTTAACTTCCTTGGCTGCTCAAACAAATACCATGAAATGAGTTGGGTTAGACAATGGGACTTTTCTCATCTCCAGTGCAAAGTGGGACATACAGAGCCCCAAACCACCAATTATGACCAAAGCAGCTGACCTCACTGGGTAAACAGCCATGATGGGATCTCTTACCCTGCTCTTTTTGTACACTTTGTGCCATGTAAGGCATTTGCTGAAAGTTCTATTGTGTCTCAGCCAGTGTTCCTATGATGTACTATGTAGTAACTCACTCCACGGTGAGATAAATCCCACTTGATCATTGTGTAAACACCTTTTCATATGCTGTTTAATAAGGTTTGCTAATATCTTGTTGAGGAATTTTGCATCTATTTTTGTCAGGGATTTTGTTCTCTAATTTTCTTCCCTTCAGTGTCTTTATTTGGCTTTGGTATTAGGGTAATTCTAGTCTCATAGTTAGAAATGTTCAGATGTCTTCTTTTTTTGGAAAAGATTTTAAGTATTAGTGTTAATGTATGGCAGAATTTACCAATGAAATAGTCAGTTATTGCTTTTTCCTTTGTTGGGAGGCTTGTGATTAATGACTCAATTGCTTTACTTAAAATTGATCTGTTCAGATTTTCAGTTTCTTCTTGCATTCATGGTATGGATTTATAATCCTTTTTGTTTCTGCAAGGTTGGCAATAATTTCCCCACATTCATTTCTAGTTTTAGTTATTTGTATCTTCTTCCTCTTTTTCTTGGTCTAGCTATAGGTTTGTTGATTTTGTTACTGTTTTCTAAGGACCAACGTGTAGATTTGTTTATTTTCTAATTTTTCCATTCTATTCACTTATCTTCATTCTAATTTTTTTCCTTCCTTCTGCTAGATTTGAATTTAGCTTAATCTTCTTTTTCTGGTAATATGTTATAAAGTTAGTTTATTAATTTGAGATCTTTTTTCTCTTTAACGTAGTTTTATCGCCATAAATTTCCATCTGAGCACTGTTTTCACTGTATCCTGTAAGTTTTTGGTGTGCTATTTTTTCATTTTCATTTTTCTCTAAATATTTTCTAATTTTGGTTTAAGAATGTGTTGTTCACTTTCCACATACTTGAGATTTTCTAGTTTTTCTTCCATATTGGTTTTTATTTCATTCCATGATGGTCAGAGAAGATACTTTGCATGATTTAAATATTTAAAAACTATTGAATCTTGTTTTGTGGACTAATATGATTTCTTCTGGAGAATGTTCTAAGTATATTTGAGAAGAATTTGTATTCTGCTGTTGAGAGTAGGTTTTCTATGTAAGTGTTAGACCTAGTTGTTATATTGTATTGTTTATGTCCTCTATTTCCCTATAGATCTTCTGCCTAGATCTTTGATTCATTATTGAAAGTGGGATATAAAAGTCCCCGTATATTAATGAAAATCTGTTTAATTCTCCCTTCAATTCTGTCAATGTTTGCTTTTTAAAATTTGGGGCACTGTTGGTGCATTTATAATTGTTATATCTTCTTGATTGACACTTTTATTGATATATAATTTCATTCTCTGTCTCTTATAACAGTTTTATCTGACATAAGTTTAACCACCCTAGCCCTCTGTTGGTTACTATTCCCATAGAATATATTTTCCCTTCTTTCACTTTCAACCTATTTGTGTTTTTGGGCTTAATGTGTCTTTCTTGTAGACTTCATATAGTTGGATCACTTTTTAAAATCCATACTCCCAATCTCTGCCTTTTGGAGGGTATTTAATATTACATTTAAAATAATTATTGATAAGGCAATAATTGTTTTTTGTAAATCTTACACCATTTCCCCCCATAAACTCTGCATTTTGTCTTCTTTTGTGTTTGTTTTTTTTTAGTATACCATTTTTATTCCTTTCTCATTTCTTTTGTATTACTTTTAGATGTTTTAGATATTTTCTTAGCAGTTTTGTGAATTATAATAACCTCCTATTTAGTAACAATCTAGTTTGAATTGGTATCAATTTAGCTTCAGTAGCATACGAAAACTGTGCCCCTATATAATTTTGTCTCCCCCTTACAAATTACCTCATTATACATTGTGTGCTCAGTAGCTTAGATTTATCATTATTTCAATGAATTTTTATTGTAAAGCATTAGGAAATAAAAAGAGAAGGTGTAACAAAAAATAATACTGACTTTTATATTTACTTATGTAGTAATCTTTATCAGAGATCTTAATTTCTTCATATGGCTTCAAGTCAGTCTCGAGTCCTTTACTTTCTGCTTTTAGCACATTTTGTACTGGCAGTTATCTCCCTTAGGTTTTGTTTATCTGGGAATATCTCAATTTCTTCCTCATGAATGATAGTCTTGTGGGTATTTAGAATTATTGTTTGTAGTTTTTTTTTTCTTTCAGAACTTTAAATATGTCATCTCACTGCCTTTTTTTTTTTAAAGATTTATTTATTTATTTATTTCTCTCCCCTTAAGTTGTCTCCTCTGTGTCTATTTGCTGTGTGTTCTTTGTCCGCTTCTGTTGTCAGCATCACGGGAATCTGTGTTTCTTTTTGTTGCGTTATCTTGCTGCATCATCTCTCCGTGTGTATGGCGCCATTCCTGGGCAGGCTGCACTTTCTTTCCCTCTGGGCAGCTCTCCTTACAGGGCGCACTCCTTGCGCGTGGGGCTCCCCTACACGGGGACACCCCTGCGTGGCACAGCAGTCCTTGCGCACATCAGCACTCTTGTGGGCTAGCTCCACACAGGTCAAGGAGGCCCTGGGTTTGAACCGCTGACCTCCCATGTGGTAGACGGATGCCCTAACCACTGAGCCAAGTCCGCTTCCCCTCACTGCCTTTTGTTCTCCATGATTTCTGATGGGTAACTGACTGTTAATCTTATTGAGGATTCCTTGTGACAAGTCCCTTCTTTCTTGCTACTTTCAAGATTCTCTCTTTTGTCTTTTTTTTTCCATTAGTTTAATGAAAATATGATTCAGTGCGGATCTCTTGAGTATATCCTACTTGGAGTTCATCGAACTTCTTGGATGTGTGAATTCATGACTTTAATAAAATATAGGGAGTTTTTGACTGTTATTTTTCAAATATTTTTTCTTTCTTTCATCTCCTTCTGGGACTCCCATAATGTATATGTTGGTATTGATGGTCTCCCAGATGTCCCTCAGGATCTGTTAAATTTTCTTCATTCTTTTTTCTTTCTGCTTCTCAGTTGGCAAATGAAAAGAAAATGAAAAAAATTTAGTAGATCCTGACGCTTTTGCTTGCTCAAATGTGCTGTTGTACCCCTCTAGTGAATGTTTTCATTCACATATTGTGCTTTTCATTTTCCAGAGTTTTCTATTTGGCTTCTTTTTATGAATTCTGTCTCCTTGCTGATATTTTCATTTTGTTCAAATACCATTTTCATAGTTTCATGTAGTTCTTTGTTCATGGTTTCCTTTTACTATTTGAAAATATTTAAGCCAGTTGATTTAAAGTCTTTTTAAGATTGTAAATATCTTTTCTTCCTCAGATATGATTTTTATCAATTTCCCTTTTATTCTTCCTGTAAATGAGCCAACCTTTCCTGTTTGTTGGTATGCATTGGAATTTTTCTTGAAAACCTGTTGAATTTTGTTGAAAATTATAATGCAATATTTCTGGAGATCAAATTCTCTCCTTTCTCTGGGGCTTGCTGTTTTGAGGACTTCCATTGTCCATTTGTTAGTGACTTCTAAATTCTTTCCTGCAAGACTGTATTGCTTGTCCTGTGTAGTCACTGAAATTTCAATTCCTTTAGCTTGTGTTCATTTAGTGTATTGATAGAATTTTCCTTGAATGCCAGGAGACAGAGAGAGAGTTGGGCAGGGTTAGAAGAATCAGAAAATTTTTAAATTAAGGGAAAAAAAAAGAAATAGAAGAAAAGGAAGGAGAAAAAACCCATTCAGTGGCTCTGGGCTGGATTACTCCTTCCACCCTTAGCCAGGTCATTTATAACTGTGCCTTTAGCCTTCACTTACTGCCTGTATTGATCCTAGATATCAGCTAGTAGTCAAATGCAAGGGTCTTCTCAGATATTTCTAAACATATGTCCTACTCTGGGCATGTACATGCCTTTCTGAATTTCCCACTATTCAATAACACTTCTGAATGCCCGAATTTAACAAAATAGCTCTCTCCCCACCATTTCCTTCCACATTTTTAGCACTCTTGTACTCCTGAACTGTAGTCTTTTTCCTCATGTGGCTATGGGTTTTTCATTCACTGTAATGGTTTCATTCACACTGTAAGATGATTTCAAGCCATGCTTCCTACTGAGTTCTGAGTTAGGTGAAACAATGACAAGTACCTTGCATCACGTCTTCAGACAGCCCTCAGACTGGTTAGAACAATTATTTGTGAATAAGTTCTACTCTGCTCCCTTTGGAACCAGGGACTAGGCTCCCACAGTAGGAATCAGGGATGCTATTTTCAAGATTTCCATTACTGGGATTAGTTTAGGACAAGGACAAATAGAATTGCCTGAAAACTTTCCTATCATTTTTAAGTTGCCTTTTTCTTGATTCAGTATTTGCTTGGTTTCTGTTAACTTTTTCCTGTTTTCCAGAGATCTAACAATGTTTGTTCTCACAGTATCTGCTTGTTGTTTTATATTTCTATGGAGAGATGGGTGCTTAGACCTGTCTACTGGGCCATTTTTGCTGACTTCACTTTATTATAGCACTTTTGTTCTGAATTTTATAGTCATTTATCAACATAATTTTTTCCTACATTATAATATTTCCCTTAAAATCCATGTTTGTATTCCTTACAGAGTTCTTTCACTCAATGGATTCTCAATGAATATTGATCTAATTAAATACCAGTAATTCTTTTATTTTTTTGTCTTTATTTTTTTAATATTACATTAAAAAATATGAGGTCCCCATATACCCTCCACCCCCTCACCCCTCTCCTCCCCCTATAACAACAATCTCCTCCATCAGAGATGTATTCACCAGTGATTCATTAATAACCAGATTCCAATCATTTTTTTCTGTTAGTATTTATTTTCCTGTTCTGCATACTTGTCCGCATACCAGAGCCACTTGCACAATTGTTCATTGTACGCATTCTACAATTGTGTCTAGCTGAAGGGGTGATGGGACACTTATGCTTTACTTGCCAGCTTGTCCTTTGCATGCTCAGCTGTGAGCCCAGTACCAGTACTTCATATCCTCAGAGGGAGTGACAATTTTCTAAATCACAAAGACTCTCTATGGGCTAATGGCTAATAAAATATCTGGGTAACAGGAATTCAAATGTTTCCTGATGGGCATGCTCTATCTTTTTGCTTTGGAGAGTTGAGATGAAAGTAGTTTTAAAACAAATGTTTGATTAAGTACATTCCTGAGCTTCAAATATCTGAGCACTAGGGAGCACACTGGTCCATTATAATAGCCTGATTTAGATGCTACTGGAAGCCTTCAAGATCATGAACTTGTAGCTAACGGTCTTTCAAATAAAATCACTACCTGGTCACCCATTTCACAACCAAGGGAAACACGAATTCTATTTCTGGGAATTTACTATTTTTATTTTGTTTTATGGTTAGAGTTATCTTTTTACTATTTTTGCTGTAAAGGATACGCAGACATCTTTTCAAATATGGATATGATTTGTTCTTGAGTAATACTAATTTTCTTTTATAAACTCATGGTTTATAAAATTTTTTTGTTAAATATTTTTGAAAGTTTAACCTGCCTTTCAATTGAATTGTCTGAAAGTTTTCCAAACAGTTGAGGCATTAACTTGTACATTCCTATTAACATATCTCCAACTTCATCTCGATCAGAAAAAAAAAGTTAAATACTTACTTTGACTTAAAAACAATTTTTTTCTTTTACTTTTAAAGAAGCTTTAGATTACATAAATGTTACATCGAAAATATAGGAAATTCTCATATAGCCCACTCCCTCGCCCTCCCACACTGTCCCCCATTAACAACTTTCATAAGTGTGGTACATTTGTTACAATTGATGAACACATATTAAAGCATTGCTAGTAACCACGTCTGTAGTTTATATTATAGTTTACACTTTGCAATGCACAATTTTATAGGTTTTGACAAAAAGTGTAATGGCCTATATCCAACTGCAAGCAGGAGAATCCCATCCCTCAGTCATGTAGGATCTAAGCTCTCTCTCAATTTAGAGGTGGAGTGGATATTGCCATGCCAGGGTACTCAGGATGGAGGAATAAAATATGAGAGTGGACTTACTGGTATTCTACTATAGAATTATTATGGCTCTAGCAATGGAAGAAATTTTATCATTGATGTGGAGACAGTGGCCACAGGAGTTGCTGAGGGCAGGGAGAGGGAAAAAGAGGTATGATATGGGGGCATTTTTGGGTCTTGGAATTGTCCTGAATTATATTGCAGGGACAGATGCAGGACATTATATATCCTGCCATAACCCACTGAATGGACTGGGGGAGAGTGTAAACTACAATGTAAACTATAATCCATGCAGTGTATGTAGCAGTGCTCCAAAATGTATTCATCAAATGCTATGAATGCGCCACACTGATGAAAGAGGTTGTTGATGTGGGAAGAGTGGCGGGGATGGGGAGTGGAGAATATGGGAACCTTATATTTTTTAATGTAACATTTTTGTGATCTATGTATCTTTTTAAAAAAGACAAAAATATTTTTTGAAAAGTGAAAAAAGATAATAGATATTATGGTGATGATAGGCACATTGCAAAAATTTTTTGTTTTTATTTTATTTTAATTATTTTGGCTTTGTTTTGGGGAGGTTTTGGATGAAGAAGGGTTGCAACTGTGGCAGGGGAGGATCACTGGTGTGTGCAACTCTGGCAGGGGAGGATCACTGGGAGGATCACTGGTGTTGGTGGTGGTGAACATGTGGGGAGGGTTGCACCTGGGGCATGCCCCTATAGAATATGAAGGTGCTCATATGATGCAACAAAGAGAGGCTGAATAATACATTAGAGGATCTAGACCTAATAGACAAATACAGAACATTACACCCAAGTACAGCAGGATATACATACATATGCCCACTCTGCTTCCAACTGTGAGAGGGCTTAGATCCCATAGGGCAGATGAATGGAATGTCTTCCTTGCAGTTGTAGATCCTTTGTGTGTTTTTTTTTTTATATAGGCATTGTCCATCATCATCCTTTTGTTAGTTGTCCTGAGTGAGTTGATGAACTGGAAAGTACATGTTGGCTGCAACTCTGCTGAGACTCAGGGCTCAACCTGCATATGAAAAGCCCAAATATTTAAGTCTCTGGGACATATAATGCTAAATTATAGGTTCAACTAAAAGGGGCTGAAGAATCATGTGTGGGAAAATTATAAATGAGTCTAACCCTGATACATTGGGAGATAGGTTATCATATATACCAAGGTAAGGCCCACTGATGGGATACCAATTTCCTGGGGTTGTCTGCCCTGCCTATAGTGTCTGGATGTCTCTAAAGCCCTCAGGAACACCCCTGCTTGAGCCACTGTTTACTGTTGCAGTCAGTGAGATCCTCCTGAGACATGCTTAAGCATAACCTCAGGAATGATCTCCTGACTCACTTTAAAATCTCTTTGCCATAAAAACTCAATTGTATTTAATATTTCCCCCTTTGGTCTAGGTCTTTTTCCAAATGCATTGCTAGTTGGTGCTTGGTTATAATCCCTCAGTGCCAGGGAGGCTTATCCCTGGGAGTCATGTCCCACACCAGGGCGAAGGTAGTAAGATTATATGCTGATTTTGGCTTAGAGAGAGACCACAGTTGAGCAACAAGGAGGCTTTCAGTAGGTAACTATTAGGCAAAATACATTACTGGACTAATTTTCAATTTCAAAAGAAAGATTTCATAAATAAAACCATCAATATCAAAGACCTTATATATTGGTCTGTCTTCTTTCTCTAGGCATTGCCTATGTTCTCTAGGGATTCTTGCCTCTCTATTAGAGAATGTAGCAGGAGTCTCAGGATGGGAATTCAATTTTCCATCACTTATTGTGTGTGTCTTCACCCACCAAGACAATACCCCATGACCACATAAACACCATGTGTGCTGTGTCCATTCACTGTGTGATCTTCTGTGTCTATTTCTCTTTTTGTCTTCTCATTTTCTCCTCTAGGGTTCACCAGGATTTGATCCTGGGGACCTCCAATGTGGAGAGAGGTTCCTTGTCACTTGTGCCACCTCAGTTCCTGGTTTCTATTGTGTCACGCCTTGACTCTCCCCTTCGTCTCTCTTTTGGTTACATCATCATCTTGCTGTGTGTCTTGCCACATGGGCACTGGCTCTTTGCGTGGGCACTGGCTCACAACGTGGACATTTGGCTTGCTTCATGGGCACCCCTTACCTGGGGATCAAACGCAGGTCCTCCCATATGGAAGCCCAGTTACTTGAGTCACATCTGCTTCCCTCTGCCCTTTTTTATTTCCAATTTCATTCCTTTGTGGCCAGAGAAATTACTTTTTATAATTTCAGTCTTTCTAAATTCATTAAGACTGGTTCCGTGACCTAGCATGTGATCTCTCCTGTAGAATGATCCATGTGTATTTGAGAAGAATGTATATCCTGCTGTACTTGGGTGTAATGTTCTGTATTTGTCTATTAGGTCTAGATCCTCTAATGTATTATTCAGCCTCTCTTTCTTTATTTACCCTCTATCAAGACATTCTGTCTAATGGTGATAATGGTATATTAAAGTACCCCACTATAATACTAGAGACATCTATTTCTCCCCTTAGTTTTTCCAATGTTTGTCCCATGTATTTTGGGGCACCCTGGTTAGGTGCATAAGGAAAAGAGATTGGAAAACAAAAGCATGTAGAATTCATATTGAAGAATAAATGTTTGTTATTCAAAGCCAGACATTTGATCTATACTGATTTTTTTCAACCATACTTAGAAGTGAATGTTACAGTGATTCATGTTAGTTGGTTTTTACACATTCTCAGATAAGTGACTACATCTTTGACATAATAATTTTTAAAAGGTATTTGAAAATTGTTAGCATTTAATAATATACTTTTAAACAAACATATCAAAAGTCCTAAAGATAGTCTGAGTTTAAGAGATATTAAAATTTATACTCGATTCAATTACAAATATTATTAAAATAAACTGAATATTTCTCCAATAACTGAAATTAATGGTGGTATTATAAAGTAAGCATTTCCTTGGTTATTTTGTTTTTCTGGTTAAGTGTAATAATCATTTGCAATTGCAACTATTTATTGCTTTTTCCCCTGTGAGAAATAGCTATTTAAATTTTAGCAACATGTTTATATTACCAGTAGGATTTTATTTGGAATTTATTTTTATGTTGGAAAAGTATGGAGAAGTGAATGAATTATGAAAAGAAATTTCAACATTTTCTAGGAGCTAGCAGAGCCCTCTGATTTTCCATTTGAGGAAAACAGGCCCAGGTAATTTTGTGATTCCTCATTTCACAGCTTTGCTGCTACCTGAAGTTCCTAGTCCCCAGTCCAGTGTGGCTGGCCTTTTCACCTGATTTATTTGTTGTACTCATTTGCTTTTATAATAGAAGACTCTCTTAATGACAGTGCTATTTATGGAAATGTTGATCTTTTTATCAAAAGTATGGTTTTCATCAGTAATAAAGACAGTGATTCAGTAAATAAGAATTAAACCCCTAAATTTGCTAAATATGAATGTTTGGGGAAATCTCAATAAGGGTCACACTAAATTTTTTGGACAGAAAATATGTGGGAAACAGGATATGACTATATATTCTTTGTTTGGAAACATATAAATAAATACAAATGAATCTGAAGGCACATATTCACTTTCTTGTTGGTGGGATCTATCTCTAAGGTGGATGGATTAGTTATGGTGTTTCATTTGTTATGCTAAGGCTCTTGATTGGTGCTGGTAATTGAGAATTTACTATATATGTATACATCTTGTTCCTATCAAACTGAAATCTTGAAGATATTGTTCCCCATGCTGATACAAGAAAGAAGTTCTTAAATAAAGCCTGATCTGAAATAAATATGAAGAAAATATTAACAGACTATGGATAAAAATGATATGACTGACTCCGTATTGTAGAAATGTTCATTTAGTTCTAATTTACTTTTCTATTGTTCTTTTTAACCTCTCTGAGCATGTTTTAGGTACAAACATTTATCTTAGAAATTCCCAGGCCAAATGGCTGTTAGAAATTTTGGGGGAAATTATGTTACTGAAAAAAAAACTTGTGAAAAAATTTCTTAGAAACTTGAGATTTCATATTACAACAAAATTTCTGTTCATTAACCTTTCTAAATACTTTATAAATAGGAAGTTGTTTATCAATGATGAGATTTACATGTAATCTTGAAATTCTCTTTAATGTGTAGAAAGTAGGGCAGTGGAACGTTCTACTTAGCTTATAGAAATAATTATTGGTAAAGACAATATCAGCACTTGGATCCTTAAAATAATCCATTCTTTTATCTCAGTTGGGTACTATCATATTTTGAAGAAAGCACTGAATTCTGTGAGAACCCCAAGAAATGAATCTAAGTAGGAGAAGCAAGAGTTTGGCACTGGGGCAAGATTTGCACTTCCTTGACCATTTATTTCAAAAAGGCTGACCGTATTCTATAAAGATCTAAACAATAGGGCATTCTCATCATAAATACTTCATCATAAATACTGCTTACATTAGTATAGATACTTTTGCTGACATTTCGTTATTTAGTCTTAGAAGCACATACAGGTGGGTTTCAAGGATAACTGTCATTTTGTGGAATTTTATTCCTAGGCTAACTGAAAGACCAGATGACTAGTCATTCATTGCAATTTGCCTACATGATTATTTAATGAAGTTTTATGTAGTAACTATTTTGCCCTTGTTTTATGTATTTCAATTATTTATTCAATGCACTTTGCTCCCGTGCTGATTGTATCACAAACTGGACAATTTTAAAAACTGGTTATATGATAAATAATGCTAATTAATTAATTATATGAATTCCCCCCCCCCGCCATGTAACTTACAGATTGAAATCTCTTTAATTCCCTTGAGAGCAATATTTGGTGATAGGTGAGTAAATATTGATTTTCATTAATGAAGTGATTTTCTTTTAAAGCATAAAAATCCTAAGCAAAAGCATTTTCTCCAATTGATAACTGCTTAAAATCCCTGGAAGCTTATGGTACATTCACCTTGTTCATCCATCACAGAGTAAAATGGTTTGGCTTTGCAAGTTAGGCCATATATGGCCTTTCACCACTGATAATAGCTCACAAATACTGCCTTTAGGCACCTCATAGTCATAAATAGATGAGGCCATATGCACCAAGAGGGAAAAGGTGATCTCTAATAGCAGTAATGTACCTCTAACCCAATGAATTTCAGCAAAACCTTTTTTAAAGTTACCTGTTTTAGAGTATTGAAGAGTGTATGTGGAAGTTCTCACCTGAGGAAGTAAAGGTAAATAGCTGAATAATTTAATCTATGAGATTCTCCTACAAATGTAGCATAAATGTGCATTTGGTTTATTAATGAGGGTACAGCATTCATGTGTCTGTGTGTATGTATATGTGTGTGTATAGAGAGACTATATTAAATCAGTGGAGAAAGAAAAGACTTGCTGAAATAAGTTTAATTAGTAAAATAAAAAACTGATTAATATCCTATGAGGCAATAAAATTATACCTTTAGGGATTACTATTTCTATCAGAGAGAAGGATTTGTACCTCTACTAGAAAAAAAAAAACTATGTATAGACATGTAATTCACAGAACCTGGGTCTAGTCAAAGATAAGTAGTAAGCCAAAATAAGTACACACCCTAGAAAATTAGATAGTCCTTGGGTGGTCCTGTTAGACAACGTTCCAATATAATATTGAAAAAATATACAGTCATGCTTTTGTCCCATTTCCAGTTTTAGATAATTTTATTCAGCAGTACCAATTTCTTTCCAACATTACAGGTTGCTCCCCATAGTATAGCATTATTAGACTCCAGTGAAAGCTTTCTTTGCCCCCTATTTTGAACTAAAGTCTCCCCTGAGCACCACAGACATGTTTGCACAAAAGAACTTCCTTTGTAGAATTTTTCCTAGATAGTAAAATTTTGGATATCAGGGAAGGGTCTCTGACCTTAATACATATTACAAAAACAAAGAACAAGAACTGATTGTCAATCAGTATAAATATGGCAAGCAGGCCACAAAATACAATTCTATACCATATTGAGAAATCCTGGAAAAAATGAATGCCTTTATTATGTGACGATTATTTTTAACATTTATGATTATTTCCAACTAATGTTGTGTTTTGAGTTTTAAATTTTGTTTTTTTCAGTTTATATTTATCCTGGCTGTCATTAATTTAGTCATTGTTGAAATAATTTTTACTTTACTATACTTGGAGTTTCTCATTTCAAGGTCACTTTCAGCCTCAAAGAACCACAATAATGTTGACATATTGCACTGAATTTTGTTTGTCTCACAAGGCACATTTTCCTTTTCAGAGCTATTGTAAAAGTAATATATGTGAGGTCTTCATTTGAATGCAAGTTTTATTTGAACTTATAAAGGGAAGAGCTAATATCCTTCACCCAGTAAAGTTGAAAACGCAACTCTATAATGTATCATTTCTGAAAAGAATTTTCATTAAAAATATTGCAATAAGAGGTTACAGAATAGCATATTGAAGAGTATATGTGCACGTTCTTCCCTGAAGAAGTGAAAGTAAGTAACTGTGATTCATTTTATCAAAAGGAGGCAGTTATTTGAAACCAAGGAAAGAATAATAGGAATTCAATTTGATTGACCTTTAAGCTGCTAAGAGTTTATGCATACAATCCCAAAACAGCCAAGCTTTTTACAGTTCAACATATACTTTTTAAACAAATGAACCTGATTTTTCAGAACAGTGGTATATAGGGAAACATTGAGAAGATAGCACAGAGTTCTCATGTACCCTGTACCCAGTTTCTCTTATTATTATCTTATACTAGTATGGTACATTTGTGACAATTAATAAACTAATATTGATACATTATTGTTGGGATTATGTATGTATGTATGTTTCTATCTATCTATCTATCTATCCATCTATCTATAATACAGATTTCCTTAGTTCTTACCTAATATCCTTTTTCTGTTCCAGGATTCCACTTACAGTTAGTCATCAGGTCTCCTTAGGCTCCTCTTGGCTGTGTCAGTTTCTCAGACTTCCCTATTTTGATTATCTTGACAGTTTTGAGAAGGAATGGTCAGATATTTTATAGAATTGTCATCTATTGGAATTTGTCAGATATTTTTCTCATGATTAGACTGGATTTTGGGTTTGGGGGAGAACATCACAGAAGTGAGTTGACATTTTCATCACCTATCAAAGGTCATACTGTTAATATGACTTTATTGTTGATGCAAAAATTGATCATATGGCTGAGGGAGTGTGTCAGATTTCTCCACTGTAAAGCAACTCTTTTCTTTTTCCTCCCTTTCCATACTTTTTGGTAGTTACTACAAGCAGTCCACATTTAAGGAATGAGCTATAATCCCATGCTAAGAGTAGAGGAGCTACAGATATTATTTAGAATTCTTCAGCTTGGAAGATTTGTCTCTTCTTTCCTTCCTTCCTTCCTCCCTTTCCTCCCTTTCCTTCCTTCCCTTTTTCTGTCAGTATGGACTGATATTTATATGTTTTAACCCAATCCTACTTAATTTATTCATTTACTTTGTTGCTCAAATTGTTGCATCTTTGAACATTGGAAACTCTTTCAGTTGGCTATTGTGTCATTGATATTCACCCTTCATATGGGTTTTGTCTTGTTTTTGAGGACTTCCTTATTTTCCTCTACAATGAGATGCTCCTGGCACATTTTGTTTATTTCCTGCTCTAATCCTTTAATCAGCCATTTCTCCAGGGATCCCTGGTTCCTTTTACTGGAGAATGATATTAGAAACCAAGAAATGGGTGCTAGGTTACCTTGATGCTTCTGGGGTGTCACTGTTTCTAGGCCCTCTCAACTGACAGAGTATGGAAATATATGTATGTACACAAATCCCTCATGTATACACATCTATCAATATTTCTCTGTGTAACCATGTATATTTATATTAAGCTAAACATAAGGTTATACTAATGTTGTCAACTCTAATTCATTGCCATGACATATGCTTTTTAAGAGGAAAATGAATTTTCATGTTCATGTAAATGTTACTCAATTCAAATCCCTTTAAAAGTTACAATTGTTTAGATTTTGACATTACATCCGTACTTTCTTTTATAAAAAAATATTAAAATGATGCTTGTGAACATTTATTGGGTTAATACTATTTGGGTGATTCAAATTGAGGATCTCTTATTCTAATAGATATAAGAATGTATATTTGACAATGTCTAGATACAATCATCAACTTATCTTTTAGTTTGATTACTAAGGGAAAAGGGAAGTTCAGAGGCTGCAGCTTCAGCTGATGAAAAGTTCATTCTCTTTTTAAGATGTTCATTTAATTTTTGGCTAGTGAAAAATATATATGGGAAAAATTATAGCAAAAGAAAACAGAACCCTGCAAAATTAGAATGGAATGTATCTACAAAATTAGAATGTTCTCAAACTGGATTTTTGCCAGTTTTGGAGGTCATTAGCTAGAGATTTTATTCAAGAGATTCAAGTATTAGATGGACAGTAACACTAGACTTAGGTAAGAGCTTAGAGAATCTGTGATTTTGAGGTAGCAGATATTTTGTATAGCAATTATTTTTAAAACAAATCAATTTTACTGATACACATTAATAAAGGATACAATTTACCCAAAGTGTGCAATCAGTGGTATTTTGTATTATCATGGAGTTGTGTGTTCATCACTTAAATCATTATTAAAGCATTTTCATTATTTCGATAATAATAATAAACAAAAAAAAGACAAATTAGCACAATTTCTCACCTCTCAATCTGTTTCCCTTGCTGTATTTAGCTGCTACTTCTCACTATTCTTGCACAATTATCTATTAAGCAGTATAATTGAGATATAGTCACAAACTGTATGATCTATACAAAGTATATAATCAATTTTTTTTCGTTTTTTTTAAGTACTTTTTTTTAAAAAAAAAAAAGATAGATTACATAAATGTTACATAAAAATATAGGGGATTCCCATATGTCCCATTCCCTATACCTCCCACATTTTCCCACATTAACAACATCCTTCCTTAGTGAGGTACATTTGTTACAATTGATTAATACATTTTGGAGCATTGCCACTAAGCATGGATTATAGCATGCATTGTAGTTTACACCCTCTCCCGCACAATTTTGTAAGTTTGACAAGATATATAATGACCTGTATCTGTCATTGCAATGTCATTCAGGGCAATTCCCAAGTCCCAAAAATGCCCGCATATTTCACCTTTTTTCCCTTTCCCTGCTCTCAGAACCTCCAGTGGCCACTGCCTCCACATCAATGATATAATTTCTTCCATTGCTAGAATCACGAAAAGTCTATAGTAGAGTACCAGTAAGTCTACTCTAGTTCATTGTTCACTCCCCAATCCTGAGTATTCTGGGATAGTGATGCCCACTCCACCTCTAAGAGGGGACTTAGATCCCATGCGACAGATGAATGGGACTATCTTGCTTGCAGTTGCAGACTATTGCTGTTCATTGGGATGGTCGTTGTCCATTATCACCTCCTTGTTAGTTGTCCTGGGTGAGTCCAGTGACCTGGAGAACAGGTGCTGCAATGTTGTTGAGATTCAGGGCCCAGTTGGCACATGCATAGCCCAGATATTGAAGTCTCTTGGACATACACCTATTAACTCTAGTACTAACTATAGGTTCAAAAGAAGGAGTAAAAGAGACAAAAACACAACTAAGTCCAACTCTGTCACACTGGGGGGCAGGGCTGTTGGCCCTGCCTATAATGTCTGGATGTCTCCAGAGCCCTCAGGAGCCCCGCTGTTTGAGGCAATATTTACTTTGGCAGTCAATGAGATCCTGCTAAGATGTACATAAGCATCTGGAATGACCTTCCAACTCACTGTGAAGTCTCTTAGCCATATAAACTCATTTAGGTGAAAAGGGGAAGGATGTTGTGTATATGAGAATACCTTATATTCTGTATGTCACTTTTCTATACCCTAAAGCCTCTTTGAAGAAAAAATGAAAAAAAAAATAAGGCACTGGGGTAATAAACAGAAGAAAACATCACTGTACATACAAGACAATATATCTTACAGTGATGAAAGACATAATGTCAAAAAATGTTTTAATATTTTTCTCATTTTTTATTATTTCAAAATTTTTTAAAAATTTAATATTGTATTTCTTATTTTTTAAACTATTATTATTTCATTTTCTTATTAATTGCATTTGATTATTTTGTTGACCTCATTTTTTAAGTTTTGGATCACAGAAAGGTAACGGCTGTGACGGGTGGATCATTGGTGTGGGGTGTCAGTGATGGGGGACACATGGGAGGAGGTTCACCTGGGCATATCTATAAGGCATATAAATGTGTTCAGGTATTCATGGGCATTGTCATGGTGGGTGGAGATTCACACAATAGCCAAAAGAATATTGAATTCCCATCCTGGGGAGCTCTGCCACATTCTCTAATGGAACACCAAGAATTTCCCAAGTACAAGGGTAGTGACTAGTAAAGGAGGATGGTCCATTGACAGACCCTTGATACTGATGACTGTACTTATGAACCTTTACTCTTGAAATTGAAACTTAACCTAGTATTATGGAGTGCTTAAGAGTTACCTACTGAGAGACTCCTTGTTGCCCAAATGTGGTCTCTAAGCCAAACTCAGCATATAAATGCATTACCTTCCAAACCCCAACATGGGACATGACCCCCAGGGATGAGCCTCCCTGGCACTGAGGGATTACTACCAAGCACCAGCTAGCAATGCAACTGGAAAAAGATCTTGGCCAAAAGAGGGAAATGGTAAAGACAAATGAGTTGTATAGTAAATTTTAATGCAAACAAATGTTTCATGAAAAATACCTACATCTTTAAATACAATGAATAATTTCTAGTAAAATAAAGAGTAAATAGCAGTACCTGCTGTCTTTTTCAAATTCTCTAAATTATCCATGATAAATCTGTAGATGATATGGATCCTTGAGCCTGGGCATCTAATAAATATTTCCTAAATCTTGAGCAATGTAAACAAAGAGATGAAGGAAATTGATGATGAGATTTGAGCTTTTTCATGTGGACTTGTATGCTTCATGACTCTGAGTTTGGAGGGTCTGCAAGATTGAAAGAGTGTAAAGCAGACATGATGTGGGAAATGACTGAAAAAAAACAATTTTTTTTTCTTGGAAAACTCACCAGAATCAGCAGAAAACCAGATTGATGCATATTGATTCAACTGTGCTATTTTGACTCATCTTTATGGATTTGACTTTTTCAACACAGTTCCTAATTGTGGCCTACACTAAATTCCACTTCAATCATCTAATCTTAATGTAACAACCCAAGTGCTTATTTCAGCTAACCAATCCCCTTTCCTTGTGAAATTTCATGGATTTGCCTTTATGATCCATATCTCTGCCTTTGATTGGGGAGGCAGTTTCCATAGAAGCTGCTCTTCCTCTCATATTCCTATCTAAATATAAGTCAATCTCTAGTTCTTTAAACTAATTGTCTTAGAGTTACTCTTTGAGAGAGTTAAGGCCACATCCTTCAGAGTTCCATTTCTAATTCTGGATCAGATTTTCCCTGCTTTGCCCACCAGTGAATTGAGCCTACCACTCACTCTAATGCCTAGAATCTCTTTTTTACTTTTTAAAAGTAGATATAGGGAAGCAGCTGTGGCTCAATCAATTGGGCTCCCATCTACCACATGGGAGGCCCTGGGTTCATGTCCCAGGCCTCCTTGTGAAGGCAGGCTTGCCCACATGCTGCAGAGTGCTGCTGACCTGCAAGCGCTGTGGAGAGCTGACTAAGCAAGGTGACACAACAAAAAGGGAGACAAGTAAAAACACAGAAGAGTGCACAGCAAATGGACACAGAAAGCAGACAACAAGCAAGCTGCAAGGGGAGCGGGAAAAAAAGGGAATATAAAAATTGGGGGAGATCTAGCACAACACTAAACACTAAGGAAGAATGATAAACACATACCACAAATCTGAAACGATTTCTGTTAGACATAATGAAGATGTAGTGACATTGAAGGGAGACATTGAACTAAATTGTAATTTTCCCTCCTGAACATGGGGTTTGATGCTGTAGGACTGAAGTAGAGGAAACCCTGAGGTCTTCCACCTAGTCTACAACTTGGAGTTGTTTTGTTAAAGTAATATTTTATTGAAGTATATCACTCAGACGTGAGCACACATGTACAATAAGTGTATAGTAAAAGTTGTGAATTTACCAAACAAACATTTATATCATCATCCTGGGCTCCCATACGTCACTCCATAACCAACACCTTGCATTGTTATGAAACTTTTCTTACAAACTAGGAAAGAACATCATCAAAATATTACTACTAACTGTAGCCCATAGCTTACATTTGGTGTATTTTCCCCCAATCCACCTGATTATTAACACCCTATATTGGTATTATACATTTGTTATAGTTCATGAGAAAATGTTCTCACATTTGTCTGCTTAATCACAGCCTATCTTCCATCACTGGATTCCCTGTATTTTAAAGTCCCATGTTTTGTACAACTCATTCCAAGTGTACACTCGGTGGTGCTCATTTTTTTGTTGTTGTTATTGTTTTGTTTAATTATTTTCTTTGTGTGCAAGTGTGTTTCTCATCCTTATCATAGAGTTATATGCATTACCTCAGTCAGTTTTAGAACATTTTCATTACTCCAAAAGAAAACCCCATATCTCTTATACCCTGCTATTGTTGTCCCTTAGAATAGATATGCTATCTTCTTGCCATTGCTGCAAAATATTACAATATTATGGCTAACTATCAATCATAAGCTACATTAATTGTAATTTTCCTGTGTATCACCATATTCTTAGCACATTGTAAAAGAAGAGCATTCTTATATTTATATTATTAACCACAATCTTCATCCACTGAAATCACTCTTACACATTCCCTAGATTATTTTCTAGCTTCCTTTCAAATGACATTTATAGCCATATAGCACACTTTTCAGCTATAATCACACTTATAAATCAGCAGTGTTAGATATACTCACTATAGTGTTCATTCATTTCCACAATTTTACAACTATACTCTAAAGTTTACCTCTGTGAGTTTACTCATCATGTTTAGTTCATATTAGTGAGGCCATACAATACTTAACCTTTTGTGTCTGGTGTATTCCACTCAAATTAATATCCTCTAGGTTCACACATGTTATCATATGCATAACAAAATCATTTTTTCTTACAGCTGAATAGTATTTCATTGTATGTATATACCACATTTTGATTATCCATTCATCAGTTGATGGGCACTTCAAATGGTTCCATATTTTAGCAATTGTGAATAATAGAGCTGTGAACATCAATGTACAACTGTCAGTTCACATTCTTGCTTTCTGTTCTTCTGGATATATTCCTACTAATGATATTTCTTGATAATACAGCAGTTGTATGTTCAGCTTCTTGAGGTACTGCCAAACTGTCTTCCACAAATAGACATTCTTACCAACAGTGGAGGAATATTCCTGTTTCTCCACATTCTCTCCAGCACTTGTTGTTTTCTGGGGTTTTTTAATAATGGCCATTCATTAGGGAGTGAAATGGTATCTCATTGTAACTTCAATCTGCATTTCCCTAATAGCTACGGATGTTGAACATTTTTTTCACGTGCTCTTTGGCCGTTTGTATTTCCTCTTTGGAGAAATGTATATTCAAGTGTTTTGCCCATTTTTTAATTGGGTTGCTTGTCTTTCTAATATTGAAGTTTTTTAAAAATTTTTTCATTTTATTGTCTTTTTTTTAAAAGATACATAGATCACAAAAAAGTTACATTAAAAAATATCAGAGATTCCCTTATACCCTACATCCCATCCCCCACCCTCACTCCTTCCATATCAACAACCTCTTTTATCACGGTGGCACATACATTGCATTTGATGAATACATTTTGGTGTACTGCTACACCACATGGATTATAGTTTACATTGTAGTTTATACTCTACCCCAGTCCATTCAGTGGGTTATGGCAGGATATATAGTGTCCTGCATCTGTCCCTGCAATATAATTCAAGACAACTCCAAGTCCTGAAAATACCCCCACTTCACACCTCTTCTTCACTTTCCCTGCCCTCAGCAAACCTTGTGGCCACCGTCTCCACATCAGTGATACAATTTCTTCCATTGCCAGAGTCACAATAGTTCTATAGTAGAATACCAGTAAGTGCACTCTAATCCATATTTTTTCCTCCATCTGTGGACCCTGGGATGGTGATGTCCACTCCTCCTCTACACTGAGAGGGGGCTTAGATCCCACATGGCTGATGGATGGGATTCTCCTGCTTGCAGTGGTAGACACTCTTGGTTCCCTGGTGTGGTGGTTGACCATCTTCGCCTCCCTGTTAGCTGACCTGGGTAAGGCCAACGAACCGGAGAGTAAGTGTTGCAACAGCTGTAACATGTAACATGAATGAATCTTGAGGACCTTATGCTGAATGAAGCAAGCCAGGTATTGAAGGACAAATACTATATGACTTCTTGGATATGAATTAAGCAAATCAAGCTGTCTCAGAGAGCTAGAGACTGGTTGATAGGCTTACAGGAAATAGGGGGGCGGGGGAGAGGAAGGTTGTGAACTGATGCCTACATGGGCGAAATCTATGATAAAGTGGAGGTAAGTAGTTCTGCAGGGAAAGGATAAGATGGGGGCTTAGGGATACTATAGGGTGGGGCTTTGCAGGCTTGAGGGGAGCTAGGGTTGGGACGAGGGGTCACATGGTCCGTGGAATTGAGGGGAGCAGGTGAACATGGAGATAGATTGTCAGGTATGTGGCTGAAACTGTAATGTTGAGAAAACTCTTTAGAAAATATAATAAGGAAGGGTTACTTGTTCAAGGTGTTTGATGGGGGTCATCTGGCACAGGATGCACTTGGGGCAGGCTTCTAGGGAGTGTATGCATGCTCATCTTGTCATAATGTGTTATATCATTGTGTGGAGACCCATACAATGAGTGGGAAGGTGTTGTACCCCTATTCCAGGGAGGCCTGATGTTCTCAAACAGAGGGACGTTGTGTCTCCAGAGAGCATTGGTGGTTCCCAATTGGGGAGGACAGTCTAGTGTGTCAAGCCCTCAGCATTGTTGCAAGTATCTATGAATCTGGTCCTTCAAGCAGTGAAGCTTTGTTGTCACTGTGGCCCCAAGGGGAGAGAGGAGTAAAATAGATGGAAGTGGGGGTAACTAGGGAGCAATGAAAGTGTTTTATGTTCTTATATAACATGGATACCAAACATTGATTGTATAGGGTTTCCAAATATTCTCTCCCATTGAGTTGGCTGCCTTTTTACTTTCTTGACAAAATCTTTTGAAGAACAAAAGTGTTTAATTTTGAGGAGATCCCATTTATCTATTTTTTTCTTTTGTTGTTCATCCTTTAGTGTAACATTTCAGAAACTGCCGCCTGTCACAAGATTTTGAAGATATTTCCCTACATTTTCTTTGAGGAGTTTTATAGTTGTCACTTTTATATTTAGGTCCTTGGTCCATGTTGAGTTAATTTTTGTACAAGGTGTGAGATAGGGATCCCCTTTCTTTCTTTTGGGTATGGAGATCCATTTCTCCCAGCATCATTTGTTGGATAGACTGTTCTGGCCCACCTGGGTGGGTTTGACAGCCTGATCAAAAATCACTTGACCATAGATGTGAGGGTCTATTTCTGAGTTCTTGATATGGTTCCTTTAGTCAATCTGTCTTTCAGCCAGTACCATGCTGTTTGTATCACTGTAGCTTTGTAATATGATTTAAAATCAGGAAGTGAGAATCCTCCAACTCCATTCTTCTTTTTTAAGACAGTTGGCTTTTGGGGGCCCTTACCTTCCAACTAAATTGGATAATTGGCTTTCCTTTTCTGCAAAAAAGTCTGTTGTAACCTACTCACCAGTTCAGTGGACTCATCCAGGACAATTAACAAGGAGATGATGATGGACAACCATCCCAAGGAACAGAGTGTCTGCAACTGCAAGCAAGATAGTTCCATCCATCTGCCCCATGAAATCTAAGCCCCCTCTCAGTTAGAAACAGAGTGAGCATCACCATCCCCAAATCCTCAAGATTGGGGAATGAACAATGGACTAAAATAGAGTTCTTATTATTCTGTTATTTATTATTATTCTAGCAATGAAAGAAATTTTATCATTGATATAGATGCAGTGGTCACCAGAAGTTCTAAGGGGAGTGGGAGGGAAGAATAGTTGTAACATGCAAACATTTTTGGAACATTGGAATTGTTCTGCATGACATTGCAATGATGGATACAGATCATTATACATTTTGTCATAACCTATAAAATTGTGTGGGGCAGAGTGAAAACTGTAATGTAAACTATAGTCCATGGATAGTAGCAATGCTTCAATATGGGTTCCTCAACTGTAAAAAATGTACCACACTAATGAAAGATGTTGTTAATGTGGAAAATGTGAAAGGAGAAGAGGATGGAGCATATGGGTATCCCCTCTATTTTTTATGTAAGATTTGTGTAATCCAAAGCTTCTTTAAAAATGAAAAATATTTTTTAAAGGCTGTTGGGATTTTTATTGGGATTGCATTGAATCTATAAATCAGTTTGGTTAGAATTGACATTTTAAGGATATTTAGTCTTTCAGCCCATGAACATGGAATGCCCTTCCATTTATTTACATCTTCTTTGGTTTCTTTTAGCAATGTTTTGTAGTTTTCTGAACATGGGTCGTTTATGTCCTTGGTTAATTTTATTCCTAAATATTTGATTTTTAGTCACTATTATAAATGGAATTTTCTCTTCTGATTTCCTTGTCAGATTGTTCATCAGTAGTGTATAGAAATGCTACTGATTTGGGACTTAATAGTTGAGTTTGGTAGCATTCCAACCTGTTCAATTTTTTGGAAGAGCTTGAACAAGATTGGTATTAGATTGTCTTTGAACTGGTAAAATTCACTGGTGAAGGAATGTCCTGGGCTTTTCATCTTTGGGAGGTTTATGATAACTGTTTCAATCTCTTTACTTGTTGGTTTGTTGAGGTCTTCTCTTTCTTCTAGGGTGAATATAGGTGGTTCATGTGTTTCTAGGAATTTGTCCATCTTGTCAACATTGTCTAGTTTCTCAACAATAAATTGTCCATAGTGTCCTCTTTTGGTCTCTCTTATTTCTTATATGGTAATATCCCATCTCTCATTTCTGATTTTATTTGCATCATCTCTTTTTTCTTTGTGAGTCTAGGTAAAGGTTTGTCAATTTTGTTGATCTTCTCAAAGAACAAACTTGGGTTTTGTTGATTATTGTACTTTTGTTCTCAATTTCATTTATGGCTGCTCTAATCCTTATTATTTCCTTACTTTGGCTTGGTTTGGGATTAATCTGCTGTACTTTTTCTTGTTCCTTCAGGAGTGCACTTAAGTCTTTGAATTTAGCTATTTCCTGTTTTTTATCTAAGCATTAAGAACTATAACTTTCCCTCTCAGTACTGTGTTTTCCGTATATCATGTGATATGCAACATATTAAAACTTATGATTTTTCATAAAAGGATACTATGAACACCTGTACATTAAAAAACTAGGTAATGTAGATGAAATGGACAAATTCCTAGAAACACACAAACAACCTACACTGACCCAAGAAATTTCTGCTTGATTTTTCTGTAAACCTGTAGCTTGTCTAACACACACAAAAAAGAGGAAAAAAGCATATAGGCAACCTCTGTCCTGACTGTTTTCACCATCTATTAATTTTACTTGATTATATACTTCATATAAATGGAATCATATAGTATGCACTCTCTTTTAACCATTTTCTTTCATTCTTTATCATGCTTCTCAAATTCATCCATATTATCAATCATGCATATTAGTATCAAAGAATGAACTCTTGGGTTTATATCCCATTTTAACTTTTCTTTTTAATTGAATTATTGAATATTATTAAATATTGAATTATATTTTATTTTACCTTCATTAATTTCTCTCTTCTGTTGTCCTAGGACTTGACTCTTTATATTTCCTTTGATTTTATGCTTATTAGATTTACTTTTATTCCTTCCTGTCCTCCTTGCTAAATCAAAAACAGATTTAGGATTACTGCTATGAATTTGTCCCTTGGGCTACATAAGGCTCCTATATTTTAAAAAGAAATATATGTTATCTTAGATGTGCATATTGACACTACTTGGAAAATAGTTTGTAATAGCATTTGCTCCCTTATATATTTTGTTCACTTCTCATAAAGTTTCTAAGTAGTATGCACAGCAACCACTGTACCCCAACTAACACTTTCACCGGCATTCAGAACTCCAAATGGGAGTGCTTCCAAGAAGATGGTGTCAGTCTAGGCATGTAGGGCTCAACTCTATCACAAAAACAATGGAGAGAGGGCAGAAAGCTGTCTGAGGTGACTGCTTTGGGGCTAGCAGACCAGGACAGTGCTGTGCAACCCCCAGGAGGGCAAGGGACAGAGAGATGAACCTGAAATGACAATCATGAGATACTAACCCATGTGACATCCGGGAATGGCACCCATACCCCACCCTTAAGGCACACAGCCTGGATAAAACCTGTGGCTCACTGCAGCTTACTGAGGGGGAAACAGACATCTTCTCCCAAGCAATAGAAATTGTACACAGAGGGTGGAGGGGGGTTTCTCTTCAGTGAATTTGTCCAGTAGAGCCCACTTTCAGTCTAACTATAGCCAGACCAGAATCACAGGTAAGCAGAGATGGAAATCATCACATCCATGGAAAGATTAACCAGTGGCTGGGAAACAGCAGGGGGAAAAAATGCTTTTAGGTCTCTTTTGTCCCGAACCCTTAGGAGACTATCTGAGTCCCACTAGAGAATCCCTGACTTGATTTTGATAACTTAAGCTGGGCAGTTTTAAAGACTTAGAATAAGTTGGATCCCAAATCAAAGAAGAGCCATGAAACAAAACCACTAAGCAAGAGAGAATACGCTGTGTCAGAGTAAATTTACCATATATTCAGATGCTTAGACATAAGCAAAAAAATTTACAAGCCATACTAAGAAACAGGAAAAGATAACCCAGACAAAAGAAAAACCAAATATCCTGATGAGGTACAGAATTTAAGACAAAAAATCAATGATAATCACACAAATCTAAATCAATTTCTAGAATTGAAGGAAAATATGATTAAGGATATAAAAGATATTAATAAGATACTAGGTGAATGCAAAAAACTATTTGAAAGCCTCCAAAGAAAAGTAACAAACTTATGAAAATGAAAGACAAATGGATGACATTAAAAATACATTAGAGGGAAGCGGACTTGGCTCAATGGATAGAGCATCTGCCTACCACATGGGAGGTCCACGGTTCAAACCCAGGGCCTCCTTGACCCATGTGGAGCTGGTCCACGCGCAATGCTGATGCACACAAGGAGTGTTGTGCCATGCAGGGGTGTCCCCCACATAGGGGAGCCCCACACACAAGGAGTGCATCCTGCAAGGAGAGCCTTCCAGCGCAAAAGAAAGTCCAACCTGCCCAGGAGTGGTGCCACACATATGGAGAGCTGACACAGCAAGATGACGCAACAAAAAAAGAGACACAGATTCCCAGTGCCTCTGAGAAGAATAGAAGCAGACACAGAACACACAGCGAATGGACACAAAGAACAGACAACTGGGGCAGGGGGAGGGAAGAGGAGAGAAATAAATTTTAAAAATTAAAAAAACATTAGAAAAAACAAAAATTAAAAAACTAAAAATATATGAAAGGTTATGTGATAATGTAATCAGACTATTACAACTGACTATGCTCCATAGTGTACATTTAGCACTTTTTTCATACCCCACCATTATAAACACAGTACACCTTTGCCATTGATATTAGAATATCAATTGTTTTGTTGCTGTTAACCACAGTCCATAGGTCACATTGGTGAAGGGGTGTTGTAGGGGAATTCTACACATGTGCATGATTGTTTTTTAAGTTCACAACCTCTGAAATAAAAATAAATTTAAAAAATAGGGTGGGTTCAGGGGAAAATACACAAATGTCAGATATTGACTACAGTTCATAGTAATATTTTGATGATGCTCTTGGATAGTTTGTAACAAATGTTTCACAACAATGCAAGGTGTTGGTGGAGGGGTGATATATGGGACCCTTGAATGATGCTGTACATGTTTACCTTGTAAGTTTCTGTGATGGTTAGGCTATTGTGTCAACCTGGCCAGGTAATTGTGCCCAGCTGTTTTGGTCAAGCAAGCACTGGGCTAAATGTAATAAAAGGGCATTATGAACTTTAGTCACCATTGACTTTATTGCAGTGGTAAATCATAGATAGCTGATTACAATGACATCTATCAGGAAGATTGCCATCAGCAATGAGTGATACTTAATCCAATCAGTTGAATGCCTTAAAAGGTGAAGTGATTCCAGCATTAAGTGAGAACTTCTCAGCTCGTCTTTGGACAGCCAACATCTCCCAGAATTCATTAAGGACCTTCACTAGACTTTCATTAGTCTGCCTGCAGAAGCTGGACTTGGGCATCTCCACGGTCACATAAGAGACTCTTATAAAATTGCATACTATTGACAGATATCTCTTGTTGATACAGCTTCCCTAGAGAACCCTGAGTAATACAGCTTGGTACCAGGAGTGGGGTGGTTCTTGGGGAACAGAGTCATAAACATAGGGTGTCTGAGGTTCTTGAAGTTTTGCAGTTGGCTCTCTACACTCACTGGACTCAAGAGTACTGATGACTCCCTTTCAAATAACAGAGACGCTGCTAACAGTCCATGGCACAAGTTGGCAATCAAGATACCCAAAATATCATCACTGAATTCCTACTTCCACACTTAGAAGAAGCAAGGATCTGGGTGAGAGTGTTTTCAAAACCTTAACAGAGTTTGGTGAAGTCAAATGGTATAATGATGTTGGCTGGCTCCTCCTAGATACTCTGGATACTGTTACAAAAGAAAGAGATGAATTAAAGGCTTCAAATCTGAAGCTTAATACCAGATGAATGATGCAAAAGTTTCTATGTGTGCTCTGAAAGAAAATCTTGTCTCCTGTAGCCACAGGCTAGAAATAACTGAGAACTAAACTCAGACTCTTGTTGTATGAGTAGCAGAGTTACAAAGGAAACTAAAATCTCAACCACACAGGGTTTCTGCAGTTAAAATGATTGATTGGAAAAGGGTGGAATCCAGAGAATTGGGATGGAGAAATACGGTATGATGATGATATTGGTGGAGACACTGGAACCCTGAATTCTGCTGAGACTTTACCAGTTAAGCCTGCAGTGGCCTGCCCTATCCAGATCACACCCTGTCAACTTTGTATCATCCAGCTTCCAGCCTGCCCCAGGGAACCTGAAACAACTTCCAGCCCTGAGGTGGGTACCAGCCAAACTGAAGCCTGCCCTGCCCAGTCTTCAGCCAGCCCCAGGGAGTCTGGACCTCCTCCTAGCACTGAGGCATGTACCAGCCAAACTCCAGCATGCAATGCCGAGCCTCCAGTCTGCCCTAAGGAAACTGCCTTTGAACCCCTGCCTGAAGAGATTAATCCTGTCTCACCAGAAGAAAATGCAAGGGAATGCCCTGCATTTGCAAGGCATTTCTAATCCTTCTCCTTACCACCCCCACCACTTCTCTCATCTTTGAGACCTATTACTAGACTAAAAATCACAACAAGCCCCCAAAGGTGAAATACACAGTGTGACCCGTGAGGAAGTATACTTAGAAAGAACTGCATGAGTTTTCCAACTTATGTAGACAGAAATCAGAGGGATATGTTTGGGAATGGATACTAAGGGTATGGGATAATGGTGGAAGGAATATAAAGTTGGATAAGGCTGAATTTATTGATATGGGCCCACTAAGCAAAAATTCTGGATTCAACACTGTAGCTCAAGGGTTTAGAAAGGGCTCTAACAGTTTGTTTGGGTGGCTGACTGAAACATGGACCAAAAAGTGGCCAAGCATGTCTGAGGTTGAGATGCATGATTTGCCATGGTGCACAGTAGAAGAGGGAATTCAAAGGCTTAGGGAGATTGAAATGCTAGAATGGATTTACCATTTGAGAACTGCCCACCCACCCCAGAAAAGTCCAGAGGACACACCTTTAACCAGGACTATGAGGAATAAATTTGTAAGACTAACTCCATCTTCCCTGAAGAGCTCTGTGGTTGCTCTTCTCTGTAGTCCAGATATTATTGTAGGGAGGGCTGCAATGGAATTAGAATCCTTAAACACTATGGGGATAATCGGATGTCAGTCTGGTAAAAGTCAAGTATTGGCACTTAGTGGTCAAAGTCATGGTGAGCATGACTACTGTAATGAAAGGCAGATTCAAAAAAGCACTCAAAATAGTCTGAGTCGTGTAGAGTTATGGCATTGGCTAATACATCATGGGGTACCTAGAGTTAAGTAGACACGCAGTCTACTAAATTTCTTCTGGATCTGTTTAAACAGAAGAGTTCCAGGTTGAGTGAACAAAACCCTAACTGAAATTACAGACACAGAGAATCACGGCCTCTTAATCTGTTCCCAGACTTGAGACAGTTTACAGACCCAGAGCTCCTTGAATGAGGAAGAAGCCAGGTCTCCTTGGGGAAGAATCCTGTTAAACTGCCCAAAATTTATACTAGTAATCTTCCACCTTTCCTCAAGGAGATCTATGGCCTTTTACCAGAGTAAGTGTACACTGGGGAAAAGGAAATGATCTGATATTTCAGGTATTATTAGACACTGGCTCAGAAGTGACATTAAGTCCAGGAGACCCAAAACATCAGTGGCCCACCAGTCAGAGTAGGAGCTTATGGAGGTCAGGTGATTAATGGAGTTTTTGCTCAAGTCCATCTCACAGTTGTCCAATATGTCCCTGGGCCCATTCTGTGGCTATTTCCACAGTTCCACAATGGATAATTGGAATAGACACTCAGTAACTGGCAGAATCTCCACATTGGATCCTGCCTTGTGGAGTGAGGACTATTATGGTTGGAAAGGCCAAGTGGAAGCCACTAGAACTGCTCCTACTTAGCAAAATAGTAAACCAAAAACAATACTCAATTCCTGAAGGAACTGCAGAAATTAGTGCCACCATCAAGGATTTGAAGGATGCAGGGGTGGTGATTCCCACCACATCCCCCATTCGACTCTCCTATTTGGCTTGTACAGAAAACAGATGGATCTTGGAGAATGACAGTAGATTATTGTAAACGTAACTAGGTGGTGACTCCAATTATAGCTGCTGTCCCAGATGTGGTATCGTTGCTTGAGCAAATCAACACCTCCCCTGGTACCTGGTATGCAGCTGATGATTTGGCAAATGCTTTTCTCTCAATTGCTGTTAGTAAGGACCACCAGAAACAGTTTTCTTTCAGCTGGCAAGGCCAGCAGTATACCTTCACTGTTCTTCCTCAGGGGTATATCAACTCTCCAGCCTTATGTGTAATATTATCCCCAGGGATCTTTTTTTTTTTTTTTTTTTTTTTTTTAAAGATTTATTTATTTATTTAATTTCCCCCCCTCCCCTGGTTGTCTGTTCTTGGTGTCTATTTGTTGCGTCTTGTTTCTTTGTCTGCTTTTTGTTTCTTTGTCCGCTTCTGTTGTCGTCAGCGGCACAGGAAGTGTGGGCGGCGCCATTCCTGGGCAGGCTGCACTTTCTTTTCACGCTGGGCGGCTTTCCTCATGGGCGCACTCCTTGCGCGTGGGGCTCCCCCACGCGGGGGACACCCTTGCGTGGCACAGCACTCCTTGCGCGCATCAGCACTGCGCATGGCCAGCTCCACACGGGTCGAGGAGGCCCGGGGTTTGAACCGCAGACCTCCCATATGGTAGACGGACGCCCTAACCACTGGGCCAAAGTCCGTTTCCCATCCCCAGGGATCTTGATCGTCTCTTCATCCCGTAAAATATCACACTGGTCCATTATATTGATGATATCATGTTGATAGGACCTAGTGAGCAAGAAGTATCAAAGACTCTAGACTTATTAGTAAGGCATTTGTGTGAGAGAGGATGGGAAATAAATCCAACTAAAATACAAGGGTCCTTCCACCTCAGTGAAATTTCTAGGTGTCCAGTGGTGTGGGGCATGTCGAGATATCCCTTCTAAAGTGAAGGATAAGCTGTTGCATCTGGCCCCTCCTACAACCAAAAAAGAGGCACAACACTTTGTTTGTCTCTTTGGATTTTGGAGATAACACATTCCTCATTTGGGTGTGATACTCTGGCCCATTTTCCAGGTGACCAGGAAAGCTGCTAGTTTTGATTGGGGACCAGAAAAACAAGAGGCTCTATATCAGGTCCAGGCTGCTGTGCAAGCTGCGCTACCACTTGGGCCATATATTTGAGCAGATCCAATGGTGCTGGAAGTTTCAGTGATAAATAGAGATGCCATCTGGAGCCTTTGCAGGTCCCTATAGGAGAATCACAATGCAGACCCTTAGAATTTTGGAGCAAAGCCCTGCCATCCTCTGCAGAGAACTACTCTCCTTTTGTGAAACAGCTTTTGGCCTGCTACTGGGCCTTAGTAGAAACTGAATGCTTAACCATTGGCCATCAAGTTGCCATGAGACCTAAGTTGCCTATCATGAGGTGGGTACTGTCTGACCCACGAAACCATAAGAGGGCATGCACAGCAGCACTCCATAATAAAGTGAAGTGGTATATATGAGATACAGCTCAAGCAAGTCCTGAGGGCACCAGTAAGTTACATGAGGAAGTAGCCCAAATGCCCATGGTCACCACACCTGCCATGTTACCTTCTCTTTTCCAGTTTACAGCTTTGGCCTCTTGGGGAGTCCCTTACACTCAGTTGACTGAGGAAGAGAAAACTCAGGCCTGGTTTACAGATGGTTCTGCACAATATGCAGGTACCACTTGATAGTGGGCAGCTGCAGCACTGCAGCCCCTTTCTGGGACATCCCTGAGGAACAGTGGTAAGGGCATATCCTTCCAGTGGGCAGAACTTTGAGCAGTGCACCTGGTTGTTCATATTGCTCAGAAGAAGAAATGGCTAGAAATGTGTTTGTACACTGATTCATGGACTGTTGCCAATGGTTTGACTGGATGGTCAGGGAACTGGAAGGAACATGATTGGAAAATTGGTGACAAAGAGGTCTGGGGAAGAGGTATGTGCCCACTCTTTGAGTGGGCAAAAATATGAAAATATTTATCCCCCATGTGAATGCTCACCAGAGGGTGACTTAAGCAGAAGATTTTAATAATCAAGTGGATAAGATGATCTGCTCTGTGGCTAATGCTCAGCCTCTTTCCCCAGCCCCTCCTGTCATTTCCCAATGGCTCATGAACAAAGTGGTCATGGAGGTTATGCATGGGCTCAGCAAATGGACTTCACCTTACCAAGGCTGACTTAGCTACAGCCACTGCCAAGTGCCTAATCTGCCAGCAGCAGAGACCCACACTCAGCCCCCGATATGACACCATTCCTCCAGGTGACCAGCCTGCTAACTGATGGCAGGTTGACTATATCGGACTACTTCCACCATGAAAGGGGCAGTGATTTGTTTAAACTGGAATAGACACTTACTCTAGATATGGGTTTGCATTTCCTGCACTCAATGCCTCTTCCAAAACTTCCACCTGTGGGCTTACTAAATGTCTTAACTACTGCCATGGCATTCCACACAACATTCCTTCTGATCAAAGAACACATTTCACAGCAAATGATGTGTGGGAATGGGCACATGCCCATGGAATTCACTGGCTTCACCATGTTCCACATCACCCTGAAGCAGTGGATTGAAAGAATGGTGAAATGGCCTTTTAAGACTCAATAATGGTGACAATACCTGGCAGGACTTGGGCATTGTCCTCCAGGAGGCTGTGTATGTTCTAAATCAGCATCCACTCTATGGTGCTGTTTCTCCTGTTACCAGGATCCATGGGTCTGGGATTAAAGAGGGGAAAATAGGAGTGGCACCACTCACAATTACCCTTAGTGACCAACTAAGGAAAATTTTTGCTTCCTGTCCCTGCAACCTCAAAGTCTGTTGGTTTACAGGTTTTAATCCCAAAGGAGGAGTGCTGTCACCAGGGAACACAACAATGATTCCATTGAACTAGAAGTTAAAACTGCCACCTGGCCAATTTGGGCTCCTCTTACCTCTGAATCAACAGTCAAAGATGGGAATTATTGTACTGGCTGGGGTGATTGATCCTGATTATCAAGGGGAAATAGGACTGCATCTACATAAAGGGGGTAAAGAAAAGTTTGCCTGGAATACAGGAGATTCTCTGGGGCATCTCCTAGTACTGTCATGTCCTGTGATTAAAGTCAATGGAAAATTGCAACCACCAAATCAAAACAGGACTAACAATGGCTCAGAATCTTCAGGAATGAAAGTTTGGGTCACCCCACCAGGCAAAGAACCACCACCAGCTGAAGTGCTTGCTGAGGGTAATGGAAACATGGAATGGATAGTAGAAGAAGGTAGCGATAAATATGAACTTCAACCACATGACCAGTTACAGAAATGAGGACTATAATGATCATGAATCTTTCTTCCTTGTTTCATTGTGATGATGATCGTGTATGATCGTGTATGATTGTGTACACAAAACAAATTTGTCTTCTTCCCTGAACTTTTCCCTTATCATATAACAAGTTGTATCAGTTTCATGAGAATGTCAAGTTTGAGAGTGAATGTTACCCAAGAACTTGCACCCTATTCTGTATGGAATTCATGCATTTCTGGTTGTACACAGAAAGGTTGAATATTGTTAGGTAGAAATATATATGTGTATATATATATATACACATGTCTGTTATTGTTTTTACTTAGAGACTAAGTATGATTTAAGGTGATGTGTGTGGTTGCCGAGTTGAGAAGGGGTGGACTGTGATGGTTAGGCTACTGTGTCAACTCAGCCAGGTAATTGAGCAAACTTTTTGGTCAAGCAAGCACTGAGCTAACTCTAATACAAGGGCATTTATGGACTTCAGTCATCATTGATTTTACTGCAGTGGTAAATATAGATAGCTGATTACAAGTACATGAATCAGGGAGACTGCCTTCAATAGTGAGTGAAGCTTTATCCAATCAGTTGAATGCCTTAAAAGGGGAAATGATTGCAGCATTGAGTGAATTTCTCAGCTAATCTTAGGACAGCCAACATCTCCCAGAACTCGTTAAGGACCTTCATTGGACTTTCATTGGAGCCCCTGGTTGCAGCCTGCCTGTGGAACCTGGACTTGTGCATCCCCACAGTCATGAGAGAAACTCAGAAAATTGCATACTATTGACAATATCTCTTGTTAATTCTGTTTCCCTAGAGAACCCTAATATAGTTCACAATTTTTATTATACAATTTTTGTTTATATATGTTCATGTATGAATGATATACTTAAATAAATAATATTTTAAAAGTATGGAAAAAGTGTGCCAAATGTATGCTATAGACCATGATTGGTGGTAATAGTCTGATGATATTATCTCATAATTTGTAACAAATGTTCCACCAGGGTGTGGAGTTGTATGGGAAATCTACACATCTGTATGATTGTTTTGCAAGTTCACAATATCTGTAACAAAAATATATTTTAAAAAATAGTATGGGTTGGGGGGAAAATACACCAAATGTAAGATAAGGGCTATAGTTGGTAATAATATTTTGACAATGCTCTTGCATAGTTTGTAACAAATGTTTCACACCAATGCAAAGAGTTGGTGGAGGGGCAATGTATTAGACCTCTATGTGATGTTATGTATTTTTACTTTGTAAGTTCACAATCTTTACTATACACTTATTGTTTATGTGTGTTCATGTATGACTGATATACTTCAATAAAAATTTAAAAAATACATTGAAGGCTTATAACATCAGATTTGAATTGATCAAAGACAGAACTAGTGATATTAAGGACAGAACATCTGACTTTGAAAAGACAGGAGAACAAAGAAAGAGAAGAATGGAAAAATTGAAGAGGGTCTCATGGAATTGAATGATAAGATGAAACTCACAAACATGTTACTGATGTCCCAGATGGAGAAGAAAACAGAAAAGGCACAGAAAAAACATCTGAGGATATAATGATGGAAAACTTCCAAACTCTTTTAAAAGACAAAAATATCAATATCCAAAAAGGACAAGACATCCCAAATAGAAAATCTGAATAGCCCTACCCTGAGACACTTATTATTCATAGTGACAAATACAAGAGATAAAGAGAGAATTCTGAAAGCAACAAGAGAAAAGCAAAACATCATATACAAGGGAACCTCAAAATGACTAAGTGCCAACATCTCATGAGAACCATGGAAGCAAGAAGGAAGTGGTATGATGTATTTAAGGTACTGAAAAGAAAAAATGTCCAGCCAAGAATTCTATATCTGGCAAAATTGTCCTTCAGAAATGAGGGTGAGTTTGAAGTCTTTACAGACCAAAACAGAGTATGTTACCAAAAGACCAGATCTACAAGAGATACTAAATGGAGTGTTGCAGCCTGCAAGGAAAAAAAAGGGCAAGAGACTAGGAGAAGATGACAGAAACAAAGATTATTAGGCAGAAACAAAAATTAAAGGGTAAAGAGACAGACAATAGTATGATATGGCAATGGAAAGCCAAAGGATAAAATGGACCAAATAAGTGATGACTTTATAATAATATTGAATTTAATGGATTTAAATACTGAATCAAAAGATGGTCGACTGATAGAATTGATTTTAAAAAACCATTAGCTATCTATTTGTTGTCTATAAGGGATTTTTTTTTAAGATTTATTTTATTTATTTCTCTGGCCTCCCCCCCCCCCCCCCCCATTGTCAGCTCTCTGTATCCATTCACTCTGTGTTCTTCTGTGTCCACTTGCATTGTCAGGTGGCACTGGAAGACTGTGTCTCTTTTTTGTTGCATCATCTTGCTGCATCAACTCTCCATGTGTGTGGCACTACTCCTGGGCAGGCTGCACTTTTTTCACATAGGGAGGTTCTCCTTGTGGGGTACACTCCTTGCATGTGGGGCATCCCTACATGGGGGGCACCCCTGCGTGGCATAGCACTCCTTGTGCGTGGCAGCACTGCACGTGGGTCACTTACCACACGGGTCAGGAGGCCCTGGGTATTGAACCCTGGACCCTCCATATGGTAGGTGGATGCTCTATCAGTTTAGCCACATCCACTTCCTGGGATATTTTTTAATGTGCATTTTGGCATATCTTCTTTTGAGAAATTTCTTTTCTAATCTCTTGCTCATTTTTAAATCAGGTTGTCTTTTTATTGTTGAGTTGTAGAATTTCTTTATATATTCTAGATATTAAACCCTTATTGGATATGTAATTTCCAAATAATTTTTCCATTGTATAGGTTATAATTTTACTTTCATGATAAAATTCTATGATGCACAATTTAAAAAATTTTAATGGGGTTCCATTTATCTAATTACTTCTTTTGTTGGTTTTGCTTTGGATGTGAACTCTAAGAAAACATTGCCTAATTCAAGTTCCTGAATACACTTCCCCAAGTTTAAAGGGCAAAAAGACAAACAATATCATGAGTTTTATAGTAATGGTTCTTATATTTAAGTCTGTGATCCATTTTGAGTTAATTTTTGTATATGGTGTGAGGTAGAGGTCTACCTTAATTCTTTTGCATATTGACAGCCAGTTTTCCAGCACCAGTTGTTGAAGAGACTATTCTTTCCTAGTTGAGTAGACTTGGCACCATTGTAAAAAATATTAGTTGGCCATAAATGTGAAGGTCTATTTCTAAACTTTCAGTTAAATTCCATTAATCTTTATGTCTGTCCTTGTGGCAATCTCTCTGATTTTATTACCATGGCTTCATAATAAGTTTCAAGTAAAAGTTGTCCAGCTTTGTTCTTTGTCAAGATGTCTTTGGCTGTTTGGGGCAACTTACCCTTCTATATAAATTTGGTGCTTGGCTTTTCCATTTCAGCAAAGAACACTGTTGGAATTTTGGTAGGGATTGTGTTGAATCTGTAAATCATTTGGGTAAAATTCACATCTTAACAATATGTGGTCTTCCAGTCCATGAACAGGGAAAGTCCTTCCATTTATTTTGGTCTTTTAAAAAATATTTTACCAATTTTTAGTTTGCCAACTAAAAAGTATAAGTATTTTACATACTTGTTTAAATTTATTTCTAGATATTTGATTCTTTTAATTGCTATTGTAAATGTATTTTTTTCTTCATTGCCTCTTTTTCCTCTTCAGATTGTTTGTTACTAATATAGAACACTACTGATTTTTACATGTTCATCTTGTATCCAGTCACATGGCTATTCAGTTATGAGCTCTAATAGCTTTGTTGTGGATTGCTCAGGATTTTATGTTTATAGGATCATGTTATCTGCAAATAGTGAAAGTTTTACTTCTTCCTTTCAAATCTGTATACTTTTATTTCTTTTTCTTGCCTAATTTCTCTGGCAAGAACTTCCAGTACATTATTGAGTAACAGTGGTGACAGTAGGCATCTTGGTCTTGTTCCTTATCTTAGAGGGAAAGCTTTCAGTCTTTCACTGTTCAGTGTGATGTTAGCTGTGGGTTTTTTAATATATGCCCTTTATCATGTTGAGGAAGTTTCCTTCTATTTCTAGTTTTCTAAATGTTTTTTTCTTCCTAATCCAGAAGTGATGCCCTTTCTGCATCAACTAAGATGATCATTTGATTTCCCCCCCTTCATTCTGTTAAGGTGGTGTATTCCATTAATTGATTTTCTTAAATTGAATCATCGTTGCGTAACTGGGAAGATTCCAACTGACCATGTTGTATAACTCTTAATATTCTGTTGGATTCAGTTTGTTAGTGTTTCATTGAGGAAGTTTGCATCTATATTCATAAGAGGTATTGGTCTGTAATTTTATTTGGCTTTGGTATGAGGGTGATGCTGGCTTCATAGAATGAGTTAGGTATTGTTTCTTCTTTATTTGGAAGAGTTCAAGCAAGATTGGTGTTAATTTTTCTTGGAATGTTTCATAAAATTCCCCTGTGAAGCCATCTGTTCCTTGGCTTTTCTTTGTTCAAGATATTTATTTACTCATTTCAGTCTCTTTACTATTTATTGGCTTTACTTTACTTTTATTTTTCTTTATTACTTATTGAGGTCTTCTGTTTATTTTGAGTCAGTGTTGGTAGTTTTCGTTTCTAGAATTTTGTCCATTTCATCCAGGTTATCTAATTTTTTGCTGTACAGTTGTTCATAGTATCCTATTATCATCCTGTTCATTTCCATGGTGTCAGTAATTGCCCCTTTTTTCACTTCTGATTTTAGTCATTTTTGACCTCTCTTTTTTCTTCTTGATCAGTCCAATTGTCAATTTTATTGATATTTTCAAAGGACCAACTTTTGGTTTTGTTTATCTATTTTTTAATTTCCTATTTCATTTATCTGCACTCTTATTTTCATTATTTCCTTCCTTCTGTTGCTTTCAGTTTAGTTTGCTTTTTCTAGATCCTCCAGTTTTGAGGTTAGGGCCCTGATTTGAGATCTTTCTTCTTTTTAATGTAAACATTTAGAACTATAAATATCTCAGTACTGCCTTTGCTGCATCCCATAAATATTGGTATGTTGCATTTTCATTTGCCCCAAGATATTTCCTAATTTCCCTTGTGATTTCTTCTTTGACTCATTGTTTGTTTAGAGTACATTGTTTAATTTCCACACATTTGTGAATTTTCCATTTCTCCCTCTGTTATTTGTTTCTAGTTTCATTCCATTATGGTTGGAGAAGATGCAGTATTAGATTTCAATATTTTTTAATTTATTGAAACTTGTTTTATGACCTGACATATAGTCTATTCTGGAGAATGATCCATATGCACTAGAGAAGAATATATATTCTGCTGCTACTAGGTGAAATGTTCTACATATGTCTATTAGGCCTAGTTGGTAAGTTTATGTATTAGTTAGGGTTCTCTAGGCAAACAGAATCAACGAGAGATATCTGCCAATAGTATGCAATTATATAAGTCTCTCATGCAGCTGTGGGGATGCTCAAGTCCAGGTTCTGCAGGCAGGCAATGATAGTCCAATGAAGGTTCTAGAAGAGTTCTAAGAGATGTTGGCTATCCAAAGACTAGCTGGAAAATTCTCTGGCAATGCTGGAATCACTTCCCCTTTTAAGGCATTCAGCTGATTGAGTTAAGCATCACTCTTGCTGATGGCAATCTCCCTGGTATAATTGTAACCAGCTATCTATGATTTACCACTGCAGTAAAGTCAGTGGTGACTAAAGTCCATAAATTCCCTTGTATTACAGTTAGCCCAGTGCTTGCTTGACCAAACAACTGGGCACAATTACCTGGCCGAATTGACAGAATAGCCTAACCATCACAGTGTATCATTACAGTCTTAGGCTTCCTTATTGATCTTCTGTCTAGATGTTCTCTCCATTATTGAAAGTGGTGTATGGAAGTCTCCTACTCTTAATGTAGAACTATTTCTCCCTTCACATCTGTGAATAATTGCTTTATATATTTTGGGATTCTACTGTTAGATTTTAATTGCTATGTCTTCTTGTTGAATTGACCCCTATATCATTATATAATGACCTTCTTTGTCCCTTGTAAATATTTTTGTTTTAAAGTCTAGTTTATGATATTAATATAGTTACATCGGCTCACCTTTTGTTACTAATTACATGGTATATTTTTCCATCCTTTCACTTTCAACCTACTTATGTTTTTGAATTTAACATGAGTCTTTTGTAAACAGCATAGCTTTGTTCATGCTTTTTTAATCCATTCTGCCAATCTCTGGCTTTTGTCTGGAGAGTTTAATCCATTTGCATTTAATATAACTACTGGTAATGTTGTACTTTCTTCTGTCATTTTGCTATTTTGTCTTTGTAAGTCTTATACCTATTTTCCTATTTTCACCTTCATTCCTCCATCAATGCCTACTTTTATATTTATTTGATTTTTTTGTATTGTACCATATTGAGTGAGTCTCTTCTCATTTATTTCTGTATATATTTTTTTAGATATTTTCTTTGTGATTAAATTTTTTTTCCATTTTAAAAGCCATTCATTGAAGTTTATCATTCATACATGAACATGCATAACAATAAGTATATAGTAAAAAGTTGTGAACTTACAAAACAATCATGAATGATATCATACAGAGCTCCCAAACATCACCCCACCACAAATATCTTACATTGTTTTGAAAATTTTGTAACAAATTATTATGAAAAAGCATCATCAAAGTAGTGATACTAACTATGGTCCATATCTTGCACTTGGTGTATTTTCCTCTCAACCCACCCTATTATTCTTTTTTGTACATAAACGTATAACTTATCTAAAGTGTATAATAAATGGCATTTGGCATAAACACAGAGTTGTGCATTCATCACTTCAATGTTAGAACATTTTCATTACTCCGTAAAAAAACACACACAACCCACTATCATGCCCATATGTTAACATTACTAATCACAAATCCTATGATGTTCTTTCCCATTTCTATTCATTTACAAACTAGTTTTTTCCAATTCTGCACAGATTAAACCTTAGCTTTCTATTCTCTAACCACATTTCAGTCGTTTTAGTCTCTGGTGACTTATATTCTAGCTATTAACTTCTCAGTTTGCTCATTATATTTAGTTTATAATAGCAAAATCATACATTATTTGTCGTTTTGTGCCTGGCTTGCTTTACTCAACGTCCTCCAGGTTCATCCATGGTGTCACATGCTTCACAACTTCATTTCTTTTTACAACTGAATAATATTCCATCGTGAGTATATACCAGTTTGTTTATCCATTCATTAGTTGATGAACACCAAGGATGTTTCCATCTTTCAGTAATGGTAAATAATGTCACTATGAATATCAGTGTACAGATGTCAGTTCATGTCACTTTGCACATATATCCACAACTATAGATTTATCATTACTTTTTATGCATTTTCATCTTAGCACTTGTAACAAGTAAAAAGGGAGCTACATACAAAAAAAAATAATACAATAGGACTAGTATATATAATTACCCATATGGTTATCTTTACCAGAGGTCTTTAGCTCTTTTTGTCACTTTGATCCAATGGCTAGTATCCTTTCCTTTTAGTCTGAATAACCCCATTTTAGAATTGCTTATAAGACGGGTTCAGAACCCCTCAACTTTTGTTTACCTGGAATGTTCTAATTTCTCCCTCATTTGAAAAAAAAAAATCTCACTATATAAAAAAATCTTGTTTGACAATTGTTTTTTCTCATTATCAGACCTGGGGCAGACAAAGTGCAGGATGAACCTTAAACACCTTTTCTATCTAGAAATTCAGCAAGTGTTCAAAGATTTGTGGGAATATATTGAAAGATTACAAGAAGATGCCCAGTAAAGGCATGGGCCTAATCCCTGGCCCGGAGCAGGGAGGAAGAAAGGCAGTTGGTAGGTTGGGGAAACAGTCCCCATCAAATACTGGCTCTCTGGTGCCCTCAGCAGGCTCATCAAGAATGATGTTTTAGGGAAGCAGTTGTGGCTCAACTGATAGAGCATCTGTCTACCATATGGAGGGTCCAGGGTCCGATACCCAGAGACTCCTGACCTGTGTGGTGAGCTGGCCCATGCCACACAGGGGTGTCCGCCACATTGGGGTGTCCCACATGCAAGAAGCATGCCCTGCAAGGAGAGCCTCCCTGTGCCAAAAATGCACAGCCCACCCAGGAGTGGTGCCGCACAGAGAGCAGATGCAGCAAGATGACACAAGAAAAGTGATGCAGTTTCCCAGTACCTCATGACAAGAAGCAAGCAGACACAGAAGAACACACAGTGAATGGACACAGAGAGCAGACAACGAGGAGGAAGGGGAGCAAAATAAATAAAATAAGTCTTTAAAAAAAAAAAGAATGGCATTTTAATAACAAGAACACTATAACAAATCCAGAGGGAGACCATGGAAGAATGTATCCCAGTGTGCATACAAAGAGGGTTTGAAATTTTCAAGAGGAGAATAATAAGCAAATAGAGAAATTCTTTCCACAAATTTATAAAAGGTTTGAACTCTTATTCCTTTTCTTCTAATAAAGCTGGGACAGAAAACTCAGAGAAAATTACAATCTTCAGACATTTATAAACATAGTGATGAATCAAAGAACCACTGGAACATTTTCAAAATGAAAGCATAGATTGCATAAAGAATAAAGATTTCCAAATTCTTAAAGTGACTTAGAATTAAATGGTTAATATTAAAAGTCTGTTATGATGATACAGCTATTTGGTCCAAACACTTAAGTCATTTTATTAGAACATCAGTAATCTGACAAGGTCCTCCTCCCATTTCATAAAATAACCATTAGCCTACAGATGAAAATAGCAGATGTTTTTCCACAAACTACTGCAAAAACTAACAGTGAAAATGAAAAAGAAAATGGTTAATATATTTGGGGAGATCTGACACTTGCTCTATTTCTCTTATAAATTAGTTTTTAATGTAGAAAATGTCTTATCAAGCCAAGGTTATTCTTACTGAAACTATTTGAGAAAAAAAAGAAATTTCATGAAGTAATTCCTATATAAAACAGTAGAATATATTTGTGAGTACAAACGGAAACAAATTTTAGAAAATAGGACACACAGATGATAAAGCTAATGAAAAAACAATAAAATTTGAAGCAGGAAAAAAAGAATAAAGAAGACAACTTAAAGGAACTCATACCAGATCAATTTGAAATAAGTTGTATATCAAAATAAATAATGATAGTAATGGATTATAACATATGGGATAAAAGAAGAATCCATGAGTTCATTCAGTTGTAAGCAAATAGGAGAGAATGGATATCTTACAGTATATTGCCAATAAAGATAGAAGGAATGATGGAGTTAGAGCTCAACAATGCATGCTAAAATTAGTAAATGTTTGAAGAGGACTGTGATATTTTCATAGTCTCAAAATCTTTCCCCACAATTAATGACAAAGGGAAAAATAATAACTCTACAGTGGAGAGACCTGCAGACACCACCTTATCCAAAGTGATCAAAGCTGGCTAATTATCATCACTGTCATTGGCACAAACTAATATGCTCCTCTTTGTATGATGCACTGAAAAGACACATCACTTCTTCTATTTCTATCAAATGCATAATTTAAATCTTATTATGAGGAAAGATCAGACAAAGTCACATTTGTAATTTTCTACAAAATAACTGGTCTGTTCTTTTCAAAATTTCAAGGTCAAGAAATAAATGAAAAGTTGAAGAATTCTTCCAGGCTAAAGAAATACTAAAGTGATAAGCTAAATAAAGCAATGCCATAAAGGACATTATTGCGACATAGATGAAATTTTAATATGAATTGTATATTCAAGAATAGTGTATCAATATTTAATTTCCTAATTTCAATAACTATACTGTGGTTAACTAAGAAAATGTCCTCATTCTTAGTAAATATACACTGAAGTATTTAGGGGAAAAATAGGCATGATATCTTCAACTTATTCCCAAGTGGTTCCAAAAAAAATAGTAGAATATATATATATTCTATGTGTGTATAGACATATATAATATATATTTTATATGTAATATACATATATATAATACAGAAAATGGGGTAAAATGTAACAATTGGTGAATTTGGGAAAAAGGCATATAGGAATTTCCTATTCTATTCATTCTACTTTTATATAAGTTTGAAATTATATTAAAATAAAATTTTACCAAAATTTTTAGTGTTGATTTTTTAAAAATAAAAAGGTGATAAAATATAATAACCTCCACATATCTAGTGAAAAAGTGATGTAAATGCAAATATAGAAATTTAAGAATGAGATAGTGGATATACAAATAGATCAAAGGATAATAAAAGGCAGAAAAACAGTAACAGCACAACTCTATACTGATAAATTTTAAAACAATTTTCTATGTACTATAGGTGGAATATAAAGTAGCAACAAAAATCATGCTGTTGAAGAATGTTGTATGCAATGAAAAATGTTCACAACATAGAATTAGATTTAGAAATATAAAATGGTTTTCAAGATGACTGACTAGTAGAATTGGAATTATACTTAATAACAGTAATTATCTCTGGGTAGATGGATTATGAGTGTTTTCTTTTGGGGGCTTTTCTGCATTTTCCAAATGTTTGGTAGTTTTATGTATAACTTTTTCAATAGCCATTATGAAATGTCTGTAAAAACATGCAGTAGAAAAACATGTGCAATAGGTCTTGAAACTAAGGATTAGAATTCATCACATATAGAATCTTGGAAAGATTCCTACTAATTAAAAGCAGATGTTAAGGTTTAAACAAATCTAATCATAGCCAGTGAATGCTTGACCGTATGCCCTGGAATGAAGCAATAGGGAATGAACAGGAAGAGGGTCAATAGCAGGGAAACTGGTGGAACAACCCCTTCTCATTGCAGTTACTTTCTGAGGGATGAAGTTCTTCTCCCTCTCTTATTCCCTCTAATTAGGTCCATTCTTTCTAGGTTCATTTAGAATATCTAAGAGACTTAGAGAATTGTCTGAGTGCATATTTTGCCTCCATAACTGTGCTTTCTAGCTCAATCATAGGTTAGCACTCCCCAGAGTCAGAAAAGTTGGGAATGGTAGGAGAGGGAGTTGGAGCAGAGTAATACAATAATTATGATTTCATTTTGGCATATCAGTAAGAAAATCTAGAGATTTAACTATAATTGATTAAAATAGCTATAAATAGAATAAGTTACTAAGAGAAAAGAATTTTTAAAAAATATACAGGTAGGTGGGAAAAGATGCAGCTCATATGTGCTGGCTTCCCACTTATGAGGTCCCAGTTCAGTCCCTGGCCATGGTACCTAAAAAAATACATACACACACACACACACACACACACAAACACACAGAGGAAGGGAAAAGAAAGGAGAAGTCTGTAAAACTATACTGAAGAGTAAATTTAAAATAAGTAGGAGGAAACAAAATCAAACTGATTAGTTGATTTTGCTAAATTACTCAATGAAAAGTAGACTCACAGATTGGTTTAAGAATTAAAATCTAGCTAAACACAGACTAAAGAAACAAAGGAAGGGTGAAAATAAAATGGTAAAGATATGTTAGGCAAATACAAATAAAAAGAAATCAGGGAATGATGTTATTAATATTGAGTGTAGTGCAAATCAGAAGTATTCAACAAAAAGAGGGATAATTTAAGATAAAATAAAAATTGATATAATGATCACTGATATTTATTTGCCATGTAACTAAGAACATAGAGACTTTGAGTGAAACAGTCTCCAATCTAATTATATATATAATGTATGTATATATGTACATTTATATGGTATTTTATATCTTTCATATCTTTTTAATTTTCTTGTGCTCATGAAACAATTATAATAGTGTATTTGAAATTTGGCCAAAAAAAAATTTGGAAAACTTCAAAACAAAGAGATGTAGCAGGTAATTTTACTAAAATAAAAAAAAAACTAAAACCAATAACAAAAAAACAAACAAACTGTAAACTTAGTAACTTTGAAATTGAAAGTACCCTTTAATAGGATCCCAAAATGAAATGTGAATTTTAAAATGAATATGAAATCTCCGAGACAATAAAGGAAAATGTAACACATCAGAAAAACCTAAAAGAATACACCTAAATCTATGTTTGAAGAAGTCTTGATGCTTTAATTATTAAGAATGAAATGTTAAATTGAATAAATTAAAATTTCAATTGGGTAAACTGGGAAAAGAACAACAAAGTAAACAAATAAAAAAGGAGAAGAATATTATAGGTAGAATCTGAAATTAATTAAAGTCTTTTGAATAACAAAACGTTATCAAACTTAATTGTTTAAAACAAAAACGATAGATGTGGCTTGTGATTCAGCAGGTTGGCATTTTGGGCTGGGCCTGGACTTAGGTAATTTTTCTACTCCAAACTGGTATCTTCTGATCACTGTTGGGCTCAGGTGACTGCAGTCAATTGGTGGGCTAGCTGATGTTGGCTGGTTTATGAAAACTTCAATTGAGATGGATAGTGTCTTATTTCCTAGAGCTGCTATAAAACAGTACCACAAACTGGGTGGCCTAAAACACAGAGCAATAAAAAGAAACACAGATTCCTGTGCCACTGATGACAACAGAAGTGGACAAAGAAGACACAGCAAACAGACACAGAGAACAGACAACCGGGGTGGGGGGAAAGGGGGGAAGGGGAGAGAAATAAATAAATAAATCTTTAAAAAAATAAAATAAAATAAAACACAGAAATTTGTTTCACAATTCTGGAGGCTTAACATCCAAAATCAAGGTGTCAGCAGGGCCAAGCTTCCTCTGAAGTCTATAGAGAGGAATCTATTCTCTCTCCTGGCTTCTGGCAGTGACTTGCCAACAGTCCCTGGGGTTCTTTGTGTCAGTTGTCACAAGGCATTTTCTCTTATGTCTATCTGCCTGTGTCAAATTCTCCCCTTTTTATAAGGACACTTGTCGTATTGGATTAGTTCCCACTCTAATCCTATCTGGCCTTACCTTTACCAATATTTTCAAAGACCCTGTTTCCAAAGGTCACATTTACAGGACCACAGGTTAGGACATCAAAATGTATTTTGCAGGGACACAATCAACCCATAATAGATAGGATGACTGGGACCTCTCTCTGTTTGGTCTCTCATCCTCCATCAATTTATCTGATTTTGTTCAAATGGAAGTTGTGCTTTCTAGAGCAAGAGCAGAGGCATGCGGATCTCATGGAATACAGGTTCTTAACACACATGATGTCACTTCTCCCACATTCTCTTGGACAGAGCAAGTCAAAAGTGAACCCCTGTTTCAAGAAAGGAAAAGATAGATTTCATTTCTTGGTACATTGGAAAAGTTGAAAGAATGGTGGCCATTTATGCAATATATCACAAATATATGCAGCTGTATGGAAATAGCTTTGAAAATCTAGTGAAAAATGAAGGCTTTTATTTTATACCATAAATTTGTATTATTTTTTAAGAAGAATTGTAAAATTCAGAACAAAACAAGAAAAGATTGCTAAAAATCTATCAAAAAATGTGACAGTCCAATTTAGTACTGTATCTAAGTTTTATCTAACTTTCCAAGAAAAGAAAACCTTATTATTTAAATTAGTCATAATATAGAGAAATAAGAAAAATATCCCCAAATATTTGTAATATAGATCAAATTGCTAACAAAAGCACTCAGAAATAAAAATTAAACTGTTATTTAAGAACGTAGGTGCTCAAATTCTTTTAAAAATCATAAAAAGATAGCTGACTGAATTCAGGAGTATGGTAAAGTAAAAGTTTATTTATTCAACAATTATTGACCATTACTATTGATTAAGCAATTTATAAGGCATTGGATATGCAGTAGTTTGAAGTTGTATGTACCCCAGAAAACACGTGTTCTTAAATTTAATCCAATTCTGTGGAGTGGACCCATTATAAGCAAGACCTTTTGATGAGGCTACTTCAAGTGTGACCCACCTCATTCAGGGTGAGTCTTAATCCTCTTACAGGAATCCTTTATAAATGGAATGAATGCAAAGAGAGAGAGAGAAATTCACAGAAGCAAGAAGCTGAAAGCAACATAAAATAGAAGAGAAAGGAGATACTAGTAGACTCCACCCTGTGCCTCACCATGTGGCAGAGGAACCAAGGATCACCAGCAGCTGGTCTTTAGGAAGAAAGCATTGTATTGATGATGCCTTGATTCAAACATTTTCCCAGACTCTAACCATGAGTGAATAAATTCCCATTGTTTAAGCCAACTCATTTAATGGTATTTGCTTTCAGCAGCCTGGAAAACTAAAACAGCATACACTAGAAACAAGATCTCTTCATTTTATGGACTGGAGAGTTAGGGTATACAACAGACCAGGAGTTAACAAATTCAATCCTATAGAACAAATCCACCTTGCCACCTGTTTTTGTAAATTGAGTTTTATTGGGACCAGCCATGTCCATTTGTGTTTATATTGTCTATGGATGCTTTCACACAACAGAGACAATGTTGAGTAGTTTCGAAAGAAATCATATGATCCATAAGGCCTAAGATATTCATTTTTTGTCACTTTATTTAAAAAAAGTTCGCTGACCCCTGAAATAGGCAATAAAGAATTATTAAAATGATTCAAGTTTTTAAACCAATGTAAAGAAAATAAAAGGACTATTGAGATGGAGAATAACTGGGTGAATCATCTTTAGACAGTCTGGTCAAGAAATCTACTCTTATGAGGTAAAGAGGTGAAGAATAAGATTTTCTGGCAAAGAGGACTACGGAGAGAGAATTACTGGCAAAGGTAACAATAATTTGAAAGGCTTAAAGATTTGAGGAATAGAAAATAGGATAGAGGGGTGGATGAGTAATTAGCAAGGGTTATGTTGGAGGGTAGTTAGGAACTAGATCTTGCAGACCATAAGAGATCTGCATTTTACTTAGAACAGTAGAATTTATATTATCAAGGCAATAATAATCCAACAGTAGGTGATTTATCAACATAATATTTACAATTTTACAAAGCAAAATCATGTGATAATACCAGTGGATACCTTACCTTTCCCTAATAAAAATCCCATTTGGTAAAATTCAACAGCCTTTATGCTTACAACTCATAGTAAAAAGATATAGAAGGAATTTCCTTAAACATAGTAAAGAGTCTTTACTAAACCAACAATATAATAATGATATAAAATAGAAAAATATCAAAGACATTGCCATTAAAGCAAAAAAAGACATATGCTATCAACACTGTTATTCAATGTTTTTCTCTACAGTTTTTAGGTAATTCAATAATACAAGAAATACAGGGAAACAAAGTACAATCATTGAAAGAGTCAAAACCAAACAAGGTTAGCCATACAATTTCCCCAACTTACTGCCTAGAGAACTCAAGCACAATCAGGTATTCTCTCTGAGTTGAGAAGATGGAGATGAGAACCAAGGAAAGAAAGGCAGTTAGTGTTCACAGAGAAAAATACCAGAGAAGAAAGAGCTGGACCCTGGAGATCTGCAGAGTGTTAAACTTAAGTCTTCAACTGAGTGCTGATCAGCACATGCTTGTGAGGAAACTTCCAGGAACTGGAAAAAGTAACAGCCTAAAGGATGGGAGTCAAAAGTTCCTGGATCTCACACAAGGTCAGGAACTGTGACCATTACTAACAACCAGATTAGAAAAACTCATAATACACAGTTTATCTGTTAACTCTAAAGTCCTTTGCCTCAGTAATAGGGGAAAATTAGTCCTAGTCTATTCTAGAACAAAGCCTCAAAGCAAAATCTGAAAGGCTTAAAGTGTTCCAAGTAATTTAAACTCAAGAATATTTTTAGGAATATGAAAGAATCTACCATCCAAATCAGTAAAATTCATGATTATTGACATCCAGTAAAAAATTACAGGGAATGCAAAGAACCTAATAGTTTACCTTTTGACCTTCACACATCTAATTCAGTGCTCTTAATTATACTCAATAACTTCCTACCATCATTACCATCCATTTCCAAAACCTACATTCAATCTAAACAGAAATTGTATACAAATTAAGCATCAACTCCCCATTCTCTATCTCCAATACATTCCCTTAGAACCTATATCCTAGATTCTAACTCTATGAGTTTGCTTTTTATAATTAGTTCATATCAGTGAGATCATAAAATATTTGTGTTTTTTTTGTGCCTGGCTTATTTCACTCAACATAAGGTCCTCAAGGTTCATCCATGCTATCACATACATCAGGACTTAGTTACTTTTTAAGACTGAATAATATTCCATTGCCTTTACATACTACGTTTTGTTTATCCATTCATCAATTGATGGACACTTGGGTTGTTTCCATTTTTTGGCGAATGTGAATAATGGCACTATGAATACTGGTGTGCAAACATCTTTTCAAGTCCCTGCTTTCAACTTGCCTGGGTATATACCTACTAGCAGGATTGATGGGTAATATGGTAATTCTACATATGGCATTTGGAAGAACTGCCAAACTGTCTTACACAGTGCCTGCACTATTTTACATTCCCACCAGCCAAGAATGAGTGTTCCTATTCTTCCACATCCTCTCCAAAACTTATAATTTTCTCTTTAATAGTAGACATTCTAGTACATGTTAAATTACAACTCATCGTGGTTTAAATTTGTCTATGCAAGTCTTTTCCCCATTTTTAATTGGGTTCTTTATCCTTTTATTGTTGAGTTGTAGGAATTCTTTATATATATTCTGGATATTAAACTTTATCAGAAACGTGGTTTCCAAACATTTTTTCCCATTAAGCAGGTTTTCTTTTCACCTGAGTGACAAAGTTTTTGATGCACACGTTTTTAATTTTAAGGAGGTTCCATTTGTCTATTCTTTCTTTTGTTCCTTATGCTTTGGATATAAAGTCTAAGAAACCATTGCCTAACATAAGAACCTGGTGATGCTTACCAACATATAGTCAGATCATGCGTTTTAAAATCCGTTGTGCCAATATTTGTCTTTTGATTATGGGGGTTTAATCCATTAACATTCAGAGTTGTTTCTGCAAAGGTAGGACTTAACTTCAGTCATTACATTCTTTGGTTTTTCTCTGTCTCATATTTTTTATCTTTTTTCCTTGATTGAACTTCTTTTTCTGTATAGCCGATCTCCTATGATATGCCTTACTGATCCCTTTCTCATTTCACTTTCTTTATAATCTTTAGATACTTTCTTTGTGGTTACCCTGGGGTTCATATATCACAACCTACATCCATAACCTACGAATTTGAAAATATGTCATCTAGCTTCAATAGTATATGTGTTTTCTGCTTCCTTATCCCTCTGTTTTCCCTCTTTATGTTGTTTTTGTCTTACTTTACCACTTCATATTTTGTGTGTCCATTAGCAGGAACTATGCCCTTTTCTTGTCCAATTGTAATTTGAATAACATAAGAAGTAAAGAGTAGAGTTGTATATAGAGGATACAGTACTATGGGGTTTTGCACTTACCCTTTTAGTTATCCTTACTCATGATCTTTTCTTCACACTACCCCAAGCCACTCTCTCCTGTCTTTTCCTTTCAACCTGAAAAACTAGCTTTAGTAAGTCCTGTAGGGCCAGTCTCTTTTTGATGAACTCTCTGTTTTTGTTTATCTATGGATATTTTAAATTCTCCCTCATTTTTAGAAGGATGATTTGTTGGATAAAGAATTTCAGGACCATAAATATACCTTTGCTTTCTCTTCTCCATGGCTTCTGATGAGAAATAAACACTTATTCTTTTTGAGGCTCCCTTGTAGTCAATGAAGTGCTTTTCTCTTGCTCAGAATTCTCTCTTTATCTTTGGCATTTGTCACTCTGATTAGTATATACCTTGGAGTAGGTCTATTAGGATTTGTTCTGTTTAGAGAATATTGTGCTCTTGAACATGTAATATCTATGCCTTTCACAAGAGTTGGGGAATTTTTAGCCATGATTTCTCAAATATTCTTTCTGCCCCTTTTCCCTTCTCTTCTCTTTCTGGGATACCCATTATGCTATGTTTGTGTGTTTCATGCTGTCTCTCAAATTGCTGGGGCGCTACTCAGTTTTGTGTTTTTTTTCCTATTCTTTTCTCTCTGTTCTTTTGACTGTATGATTTCAATAGTCTTGTCTTCTAGTTCACAGATTCTCTTTTGCCTGCTTAAATCTTCTGTTTTATGCCTCTAGTGTATTTTAATCTCCATTATTGTGCCCTACATCCTCATAATTTTTGTTATTCTTTCTAAACTTAAAAATTTTCTTTATTCTCACTCATTGTCTTCTATATTCTTTGTCTCTATGTCTGTATTTTCCTTCATCTTCTTAAGTTGATTTATGAGGTTTATTTGAACTTCTTTGATTAACTGTTCCAAATTTTGTGTCTCTTCTGAAGTTTTAAATTGTTCCCTTGACTGAGCCATTTCTTGTTTCTTAGAATGGTTTATAAATTTTTTTGCTGATGTCTTGGCACCTGATTACTTTGATGAGTTAAATCTGATGGTCAGTTTCTCCTTTTTATCTTGGGTTTTATTGGTGCTTGCCTTGTGTTAAGACTGTTCTTTGATGCTTTGTCCAACTTATTCTAGACCTTTAAGTAGCTGTGTTTAACTGTGTTTAATTTTTCATGATCTGATTCTTGCCATGGATGAGGTTCAATTTTTAATATTGCACTTTTTGTTCACTTGTTTCACCTCCAGGAGAAAGCTTTCTTTCCTCTATTCCTTATTTGGGAATCTTGAGCTGTTCTGTTTGTTTTTGTGCAGAATTTTCTACCCGACTCCTAAGATTTGTTTAAATTCTCTCCTGTACTTGGTGTCTCTTTTTCCTTATACTTTTCAGTTCTGGGACGTGTCCTGTCTTACAACAGTTCAGTTTAAACCTCCCTTGTTTTCTGTGATGCTGTTCTGCCTCTGGTTTCTCTCCCACTAGGGTATCCTGTCCCAGGGAAATGAGATGGGGTCAATCCACTCCAGAAAAGTTCATTTTGCCTTTAGGTTATCAAGTTAATAGAAACTGAATTGAGTGCAGGCTTCTCTTGCCAACAGTTCTGCTATTTTCTCTTTCTATCTATTCCCGTCTTCCTTGGGCCCCTTTTGTATGCAGCATGACTTAACACCTTGTGTTCTGCCCTGGGTCTCTGCTGACTTGTGGCTCCTGACTAGATATGTGTGGAGTTCTAACTCACTGCTATGAGTGAGTGGCTCTATAGTCTGCGTCCTTGGCTATAAGGACTCAGGCCATGCTGCTTCTGCATGACTCCAAAGCTGTGCAGGACCAAGTGAGGGTGCAGGATCTGGACTGGCAGGTCTGGAATAGAAATTTCCTACCGGATCTTGGAAATTATTTTTCTTTCTTTTTCTTTTTCTTTAGTTCTGCATTTGTTGAATCCTTCTGCATTGTCCTATCCGCCTGAGTTCTAAGCAAGTGTGGTTTGTCCTTTTATTAGTTGGTTCTGAGGGAAGATTTTAACATGTCACCGTGTTAATGATGTCCTGTTATGTGTTTTATTTATTTAATCTGAAAATTCTTCATTAATTGATAGTAGGACATCATCTTATGGATAGCAAGAGGTATAGTTTTGGATGGATTTCTTAGTCCTCATTTGATATGTTCCATTTAAACACTGGTCTGAAGATTGCTTTGGAGGCAATTTCATTTCTATAGCCTACTACTATTCTTATTTCTTTCCCCCTTGTCCTAGTGGATGATCCATGGTTGTGAAGTTGATGCCTGGCTGCAGCTTGTTGCCCTTGCCTTGTCTGCCCAGAGTGTTCCATATTCCAAAAAGACTGTTAGAACCCCTTTAAAGGACAAAGCTTTTCTGCCTATTATTTTTTAAATTGTCAGTTATACTAACACAGTAATCTACACACATAGAATGATCAATAAGTGGTTCTGACTCATTTAAAATTTTACCTCATAATCACCAAAGACCAAAGCTTACTCAGAGCAAAACTGGCTCATTAAAATGGTATCACACTAGGTCATCCTTATTATCTTCCCCTCAAATTATTAAATGTACATGTTACTGAGCAGAGTGCTTTGAGGATTACTTAAAATGAAAAGGAAATCTATTTTTGATTGTGGGAAAATCTTTAAGACACAGGGACATAGTCAGCTTCCAACTGCTTCTGCCCCTAGGTGGAAGAGAGATTTAGGCTGCTCATTAGCAAGGCCCCTTACAGTCTTAGCCCCACAGGTTCAGCTTTATCTCAGAACACACAAATAGCCTACTGGTGTGGCAGGTAATGAATAAAGAGCTGGGTAAGGGCTCTGAGTTTAAGATTACCAAGGAGCATTCATTATAATTTAAATAGGAAGACAAATACTCTATATCTACATATTTAGCAGTGGCTCTTAGCAATTATTGAACGTGGTTTTATTTTTATTCTGTAGGGTATCTGACTTGCTTACATTTTGTCAGGACAGTTAACAGCTACTTGTTAGTTAACAGTTAACAACTACTTGTTAGTTAACTGTACACCAACTTTCATTCTCTTTATGCACAATATTATTGTTAGTGGACAAAATGAGTTCTTTATGCCCTCAAGGATAGATTTTATATGTAAAAGTGATTATGTAAAGGTTTACTTAAGCTTCTTTTTTTCCTCTTTTTCAAAAACTTTTAGTTTTGAAATAATTTCAAACTATTATAAGAACTATTACAAGAAAAATAAATAACCCATAGAAAGAACTACAACCACTCTTCACCCAGATACCCAGATCCACCAACTTAACATTTTTCTATATTTGCCATATCATTCTGTGGCAGTTTGGAGCTATGTACTTCAGAAAACCATTTTTCTTAAATGTAATCCATTCCTATGGGTGTGAACCTATTGTAAATATGACCTTTTCATAAGTTACTTCATTTAAGGTGTAAATGAACTGAATAAGGATGGGTCTTAATCCTGTTACTGGAGGGCCTATGGGGAAGACCACAGATGGAGAAATACATAGAGGGAGCAGCCAAAGATGAAAGCCAATGAAACTTGGAAGAGAGAAGAGAGGTCAGGAGATGCTGCCATGTGCATTGCCATGTGACAGAAAAGTCATGGACCAAGGATCGCCAGCATCTAGCCCCAGAATGCCACAGTCTTCTGAGAGAAAACATCACCTTGATGGTACCTTGATTTTGAACTTCTCCTTGCCTCAAATCCGTTTGCCAATAAATTCTCATTGTTTAAGCCAACCCATTGCATGGTATTTGTTTTGACTGCTAACAGATCAAAACATATATATCTATCTGTCTATCATCTATCCTCTATTCATTCATCCATTTACTCAGCTTTCTATTTATATATTTTCTAAAAAATTGAGAGAAAATTGTATGCACCATGTGCCTTGAACACTCAATACATGTACATTTGCCAAAAACAAGAATATTCATTTATGTAACCACTTTAAGTGCAGTTATCAAGTTCAAAAAATTTAACGTTGACATAAAGCTTGCAGTCCATGTTCTAGTTTTTCTTATATGTCCCAATAATGTCCTTTTGGGCTTTTTCTCCTTCATTATTAAATCCAGTCCAGGATTGTGTATTGCATTTAATTGTCATGTTCTTTAATCTCTCACTCCTTAAAATTGTAGAAACATATATAAAACATAAACTATTCCATCTCAACCACTCCTAGCATACCATTCAGTGGGATTAATATAATCTCAGTGTTGTGCTACCCAGGCACTATCCATGACCATGACTACCTTATCACCCCAAAGAGAAACCCTATACCCATTATGCAGTAACTCACCATTCCACCTGCTCCCCAACCTACTCTACTTCAGGTCTCTATAAATTTGCATACTTAGGTTTTTCACTAAATTAACATTTTATTTATTTGATTCTTTTTTAAACTTTTAATTCAGCTATTGTCTTGAATTCCTTTTAAAAGTATAGCAAGCATTTACAGTTGCTTTTAAGGATGACTGTAGAACCTTATTCATTTTCCTTAAGTATGTCAGTTTGTTAAATTTCCCTTAACATTTTATTGTAATAGGGTCAATATTGTTTTTAGCAAAACAGTTATCTTACTTGACCATAATCTTCCTGACTCTTTAACTTCTATTAATCTCATTAATTCAATTTATACCTTATCTTTAATTTAAAGAATATATTTAAATTTAGTAGTAGTTCAATTTACTATCACTAGCCTAAATCACTTAAGCAAGTACATTTAGAAAATGGAATTAAAGGGCTAATAAGACAAATAAACATGACAGAAAATATAATGGAAAAAATATAAGATTTCTTAATGCAAAATATTTACACTACAGATTTTATTTTCTTTTAATTTCTATACATACTTTTAATTAAAAGTTACTTAATCACTAAAGACAAAATTATATTATACTAAAAAAATGGGGACATATCTTCCAAGTAAGATGAGTTGCAGTATGCTTCTTAAAGGCAACAGTGAGGGATTTAAACTAAGTTTTAGCTATAAATACATAATTTTAAAAAGAGGATGGGACCCCTACCCTGCTCAACATGGTAGAGTATGATATTTCAGGGTTCCATCCCCCAAAGAAGCTTTGAACAATCAGCAAGAACTGGCAAAAATATCTTTCTCAAAGCTCCTGTAGATAGTTAAAAGATTGCAATAACTAGGTGAATTACTGCACCTTTGCTGGTCCTCCTCCATCACTCACTAGCTTGGCACACAAGCCACAGCTGCTTGTGTTTCCAGTATAAATCCTTGGTCCCAGTAGTGGAAGGAGTAGAGTAACCCTCATGCATATTCTGGGAGCATGTATATCTGGTCCACTCTCTCTGGTGGTGACCTGAAGGTCACGCCATCCCAGAACTTGCCCTACCTATAGAAGGCAGTTCACCTAGCTCTCCTATAGAATACTGAGTGAGCAGTCAAGTGGATGCATGGGACAAGGGATTGTTGACTGTAGAATTTACAGTGAAGTACCCAGGACTGTGAGAAAACAATTTCTGAGAAGAGGGGACATTTGTATCTGTGTAAATGGAGGAATTTCCAGAGCCATATGCACATACCCATAACAAAACACATGTGCAGAAAGGATCAGGGAGGCCCCTACACTTTGGTCTTGAGCTATTCTCTAAAGACATTGTATGGTTTGAAGAGAGTTCTCGCACAGATCAGTCTGCAAAGAATGGGAAAGGTTTTTTCTTTTCTTCCTTCTCTTTTTTCCCTATTAGATCCTGTCATTGGAGGAAAGCTCTGCCATAGTACTAGCTGGACACAAATTTAAGAAAAAGATGTCTCAGAATCTAAATTCCAGAACTAATACCTTGAACTATCCAAATGTACAGACTTCAGCAAAAGGTTACAAAACACACGAAGAAACAGGAACCAGTAATCCAGGAAAAAGAAGAAAATTAAAGCATTAGAAACCATTAATGAGGAGAATCAGACCTGGGATATACTAGACAAATACTTTCAAACAATGGTCCCAAATATGCTCAATGAACTAAAGGAAAACATGGACAAAGTATGAAAGGAAATCAGGGAACCAACAGATGAACAGAAAGAGAATATCAGTAGAAAGATGGAAATTATGAGAAGGAAATAATCAGAGCTGAAGACCACAGTAACAGTAATTAAGAAGTCCCTAGAGGAGTTCAACAGTGGAAGAAATAATCAGTGAACACAAAAGTAAGACAATTGAAATCATTGAGTCTGAGGAGCATAAGGAAGAATGAAGAAAAATGAACATAGCCTGAGAAACCTATGGTACAATTATTACAAATATTAGTATCAAGTGTTACTAATATAGGCATTGTGGGAATTCCTGAAGGAGAAGAAAGAGAGAAAGAGGCAGACAGAATACTCAAAGAAATATGGCTGAAAACTTCCCAAATTTAATGAGAGACATGAATTTACACACCCAAGATGCTCAACGAACTCCAAACAAGACAAATCCAAATAAATTCACACCACAGCATATGATAATCAAACTGTTGAATGCCAAAGATAGAGAATTCTGAAATCCACAAAAATCAACGTGTCACATACAAGAGAACCTAAGTAATACTAAATACCAGTGTCTAATCAGAAACCCTAGAGGCAGGAAGGCAGTGTGATGATATATTTAAAATGCTGAAAACCCAAAACTGCCAACCAAGAATTCTGTATGTGGTTAAACTGTCTTTTACAAATGAGGGAGAGATTAAAACAGTCCCAGATAAACACAGGCTGAGGGAGTTCTTCACCACTAGACCAATTCTATAAGAGATCCTAAAAAGAGTTCTGTAAATTGAAAGGAAAGTATGATAGACAAGAGATCAAAGCTACATGAAGAAAAAATATCCCCAGATTTCAGGTGAGGGTAATGAAAGTTTACTATATTTTTCATTTGTAGCTCCTCTTTTTACTTCCTACAGGATCTAAAAGGCTAATGCATAAAATGTAATGAGAAATCAGTGGTTTTTGACTCCTAATGTATACTTACATAATTTGTGACAAGAACTACATAAAGGTGGGGGATGGAGGAATACAGGAGCATAGTTTGTGTATACTCTTGAAGTTAAGTTGGTATCAAAGCAAACAAGATTGTTACAGATTTAAAATGTTGAACTGAAGCCCCATGGTAACTCTGAAGAAAACATTAGAGAATATGCAAGCACATAGCATCAGAAATTTGAGTACAGCTTGATAGGGTTAAGGTGTTAATGCAAAATGGGTGTAAGGTTTCTGTTTGGAAGATGGGAACATTTTAGTAACGGAAGGTGGTGAAGATACAACAGCATAGGGAATGTGATAATACCAGTGAATTGTATGCTTGGGAATGATTAAGATGAGAAAGTTTATATCATATATATGTATTCCCACAATTAAAAAATAAAAGAGGGTGGCAGAGTTTGCCCAGTGGTTAGGGCATCCGTCTACCACATGGGAGGTCCGCGGTTCAAACCCCGGGCCTCCTTGACCCATGTGGAGCTGGTCCACATGCAGTGCAGATGCGCACAAGGAGAGCCCTGCCACACAGGGGTGTCCCCCGCATAGGGGAGCCCCATGCGCAAGGAGCGCACCCTGTAAGGAGAGCTGCCCAGGAATGGTGCCGCACACACAGAGAGTTGACACAAGATGATGCAACAAAAAGAAACACAGATTCCCATGCCGCTGACAACAACAGAAGCGGACAAAGAAGAAGATGCAGCAAATAGACACAGAGAACAGACAACCGGGGTGTGGGGGGGGCGGGGAAGGGGAGAGAAATAAATAAATAAATAAATCTTAAAAAAGAAAAGAAAAGAAAAGAAAGAGGAACCAAAGAGACAAGGACAATTAAAATCAATACATGATCCCGGACAGGTTCTAATAAGGAAGGAGAAAAGTCTCAAAACACCATGACTGGGACAAATGAAAAAAAAATTTGGAACATAGACTGTAAGTTTTATATCAATGTTAAACTGCTTGAACTTGATAACTGCACTTAAGATGGATACATATGTGAGTGTTGTTCTTAGGACATATACATAGCATTATTGATTGTTCAAGAAGCATGATTATATGACCTATACTCACCTTTTCAGAAAATACATTTTTTCACCTAAAAAAAATTGCACGGAATTTGGTAGAGTTTCACATAGTTCATGTCCATGAATTTAAGCCACATATTTCCTAATATATATATAAGCTACTGATTCTCTCTTCAGTTAAAACTTTCTCGGTAGAATGTCTCTTGTTTTTTAATACTCCTAATTTCATAAAACATTTTTATCCCTCAATACAATATTTTAAGTTGATGTTTATATCAGAAAATTGTATATTTATGTCCCCAAAGCTCAAAGCAATATTTTTTAACTAAATGTTGAGAGGAAGGAGCCTTGAGTAGCATTCCAAATATAATTACAGAATGACTTAATCAGAGTAGAAGCCTTGAAAAGAATACCATAATGTCAATAAAGGGGATGTGACTCTGGATGTTAAACATGTAGAGAGGCATTATGGCATTACTGCATACAATATAACAGTTATAACAATTTTACAGCCTAACATTAGAGTCTGTTATTGACATGCAAGTGTTTTCTATATTTTAGGAAATTGATTGGCAGTTTTGAGTTTATGGTAAGCACATTAAAGATTTCCTGTGTAAAATAATCAGAAATAAATTCCTGATTAACAGTTTTGTACAGAAGAGCTGATTTTCAGGAAGAGTTTACTGACACAAGTACAAGACTGCATGTCTTTCAACTTGCTTCATTATCTCAGTTGGATTTTCACTTCTTTGTCTCCCAAAATATTTAAATATCTTCCTGTCTGATTTCAAAAATCTTTGGACTTGACTGTATCTTGAATTCTTTTCATATTCCTTCTGTCTTCTAGGACCATAAGTTTTATAAATATTAAAAGATACCAAATTAAATTCCTGACATCTACATTCTTTGTCTGGTTTTTGCACTCCTGACTTCTAAAATCTTTCTCTTGACACTTGTATGATCATTCTCTTTATGTATCTGCAATACCTGTGTATATTTTCCTCTTAATCTGCCTTGTCAAACTAAAAGACCTGTTGGGATGGCTGAGAGAAATGATTCTAAAATTCAGTGAGTTAAAATTAGGTTTTAATTTCTGTTTTAATAAATTGAAAGCAGTAGAATGTGTATTTCCAACTTCCATTCAAGCTGCTTCACTACAAAGATATGCTTATTTTAGTCCAAAGCAATGAAATAGTTCTTATTACTAAGTGTTTCTGTCATCTGTAATCTTATTTTTAATTTTCCTGATCATGCTAGAAGGAAAATATTTAACGTGTATGCTTTCCAACAAGATCTTAGGGGCAATCCAATTTTTCTTAACCTAGATTCTCATGGAAATAACTGTAAAATATTAAAGTCAAAAGAAAGTGATACTAGCTCTAGAAATCTGATGAACTTTTCCTGGATAGGAATGGAACCATGTTAAGAAAGGATAGATCAGAAAGTTCCTCCCTGTGTAAAAGCTGTGTATCCAGGAATCCTGAACCCAGGAAATCTGAAAGAATCAGAGGTCCAAGCTCTGGTAAATCCTCTTTCAATCCTAGCTAGTAAGAACCAGTTTGCTACAAAGAAATGGAAACAGTAATGTTACCAGATCTATGAAAGGATAGCACCATTCTAAAGAGGAGGATCATTCTGAGGAAACAGAAGATTGTCCCTCTAAAAATATTTCCCCCAAAATTAACTGTTTTGGGGAGACAACCTCAAGGCAATGATACCTTCCAGGTACCACCAGGAAAGCTATGCAGAGGTTACAAAAACAGAAAGGTTCTGAGAACTCAGACCACCTATGACATTATGATACAACTGTTTGTTCCAGAAAAATATAACCCAGGAGGATAAGACCATAAACTGTAAATAATTTTACTATTTGATCAGGGAATTTCTGCAAATCAGTTTGTCCAGGCAAATACTTTGTTCATTTGGATAAAGAGATAAGAGCTCTCCTATCAGTACAGTAGCTTGCTTGCTTGGGCAAACAGCTTGCTAATCTGACATAGTCTACTCACCATTCCCAAACTATTATGTCTTTATTTTTTTTAAGATTTATTTTTTATTTCTCTTTCCTTCCCCCCCCCCCCCCAGTTGTCTGCTCTCTGTGTCCATTTGCTGTGTGTTCTTCTGTGTCTGCTTATATTCTTGTCAGCGGCACCCAGAATCTGTGTTGCATCTTGTTGCGTCATCTTGCTGCATCAGCTCTCCATGTGTGCAGCGCCATTCCTGGGTAGGCTGCACTTTTTTTTGCATGGGGCAGCTCTCCTTACAGGGCACACTCCAGGGTTCTCCTACATGAGGGACATCCCTCAGTGGCACGGCACTCCTTGCATGCATCAGCACTGTGCATGGGCCAGCTCATCACACGGGTCAGGAGGCCCTGGGTTTGAACCTTGGACCTCCCATATGGTAGGCGGATGCCCTATCCTTTGGGCCAAATCCGCTTCCCATTATGTCTTAATTATATCCATTCACAATCAGTTCCCTGCCCTGAAAGATTTGCCTAAACCATGTAAGCCCAGACCCTAAAACCCCATAAATATTCTTCCTTGAACTTATGGTAGCTTTTTTCTCTCTTACTGCAGTGAGTCTAAAAAGTTTAGCTTCACTTAATCAACAGCTTTTTCTGATGGTCTTTTAGGGATCGACATTTGACAATCCTGCAGGCTCCTACAAGATCTGAATGAGATACTTTTGCTGCCACAGTTCTAGGCCCTCAGCTCAGAAACCACACATACCCTTGTTGCTCCCTTGAACCTCGTGTTCAGAGGACACATCCTGCTTCATTGGGGAAGTAGGTCCTGCACTGGTGCTCAGGTCCAGTATCTTTCTGTGGAACTGTTACAGGATTTTGTCTAGGTTCTTGACTAAACTGCAAAAAATGAATTTCAAGATCAAGCCATGTTGATTATGCCAGTAATTTATTAAGGTAAGGAGGGAAGAGAAATAAAAGAAATAACAGATCATAAGTGCCAGGTAGAGAGGAAAGGCTGAAAAGTGGTAAAGAGGGCTGATTTACAGACTACAAGTCCCATTATAGATTATAAATCCCCAGGTTTACTTACGTATTGATCCAGGTGAGGGCAAAGAAGGCCAGAATAGGGCACGAACAGGCACAGGGACAGGCACTAGGAGAAGCCGGTTTGCTTTCCCACTTGTCTTTTAAACCATTAATTATTCTCATCCTTTGCTAATGGCATGGAAGGAGTTCCAGCTGTTTGCTGTTTCGATTGATTACCCCATCCAGCAGTCCCTCGCAGGAGGACCCAATTGTAAGGTCCCTAGAAATTTCCTCCTGGCTTCTGGAGGAAATTTCATTCCGAATGAGAGAATCTCGAGAGGGTCTTTCAGCAGCTATCTTGGGTGTACTGAAGAACACGTGTTCAATGTTGGCAGTTTTTCTGCCAGGTTCCAGATCCGTCTATTGATTCCCTATCTAACCTGCTTCAGAACCTATTAATACTGAGCTATTTTGTGTACTAGGAATTCTCAATTATGTTTTAGGAATTCTTAATTATCTGACCAGATTTGAAAACTTAAGCTTGGTGGGAAACCTGTCAGTTATTAGTAGCACAAATATGTTGGTCCTTTTCCTGTCTTGTCCCTTTTGTTGTGAGGCCATAAAATAAAATTTTATATGGAGGATGATGTGCATAGAACCAATTAATTTATAGCTCAATCAATGCCTGAGGGTAGACAAGTTCAGAAGGTCTCATCAGAGCAACATCATTATGGACAAATTTGTCCATCCAAATCTAAGGTGAATGTTCCCTGGCCTTGCCTCTATTTCTCTGAGTACTTAATTTCTTCTGCCTGGAGCTCATCAAGCCCTGAACATTGCTGATTGGCCAGATTTTTAGTAAGTTTTGCTGTTTTCATGGGTCTTCTTTAGCACTCTGGAAACAAACGAGATGCATTCATGCTTTAACTCATGTGCCTATTTCTCGTACTAAAATAATTTCACCAAGGATAATTTGGAGTTACTGTGACCACATTGGGGAATTTCCAACATGAACATGATTGATAACATGAGAGACAAATTAGAACAAATAGGAAGAAAACTTTAGGAGCAAATTCTCTGAATTATGTGTCTAAATGAAAGATCACTTTGTTTAATATGAGATCCCTCCTCCTGTTTTTATACTTGGATGATTACTAAGTACCAACTTTTTAAGCACATGGTTTGATGAAATTGGTAAAAGCCCTAGTTATCATTTTAATAAGCTGTAATAATTTTTCTCTGGTGTGTGTATGTGTAAATAGTTTTTTTTAAAAAAACTAATCCTTTAATACTTCTTCATTCCTTGCAGAGTTTAGATAATTGCGTTTTAGCGTAATACTTTCTATTTGTCTTAAACTGGCTTCCTCTTGATTCTTCCTGAGCAACATTGGCTCCCCTGAGTTGGTTTTTTTGTTTGTTTGCTTGTTATTTTGTTTTTGTTTTTGTTTCTAGGAGGCACTGGGGACCAAACCCTGGACCTCCCATGTGGGAAACTGGTGCTCAACCCCTTGAGCCATATCTGCTCCCCTACTCTTCTTTTCCCTATCTTTAACCCTTAACTTAAATTTGGAAATTAATCGTTAATGCACATAGCTCTGCCATTTTGTGTAAATTCTAGGAATACCTAGTACAGATAAGAAGTCAAGAATTTACTGAATAAGATAGAAGAAATATGAAGTTTCTGTATTCTTTTACTTGTACAACTCTAACCCAAAAGAAAAGTTAACTGAGTATAGGTTATGGAAGAAGTTCCTAGATATAAAAAAAAGGTCAATGCTTAGAGCTTTTGCAAAATTTCAGTCTTTCAAAATTTTGATATTTGATCACAGAAGATTTTCTGTATTTAAAAAATAGGAAAAAATATTCTTAAGTTGACAACTCTTTGAATACATTAGAGCAAGTTAATTTTAGATTCAAATCAACCCTAGTGTCTTCTTCCTGATTTTATCATATGTAAATAATTTGTAGCAAAATATTCAAAAGCACAGTATGAATTTCTCATGCTTTAAATGTTTATAATATTCTCTGATAGTTCCATGTGTCCAGCAAGTTATCTAAGTTATGTATGCTTACACAAATTTGTTATAATTCCAAATTATTAATTGCACTGAAGTGAAATGTAATGAGAGTTTAATCTTGTGAATCCTTATTAACTATAAATCATAATAACAACGCATAGACCCTAGTTGTGATTTCCAAATATTTAATTCGCTTTAAGAATTTAGATGAATTTATTAAATTGAGTTAAATTACAAATGATGCCTGGATAGCTGAAATTACTGAGAAAAATATGCAAACAGCAGTTACTAAATATAGTTGGTTTTTTTTAACTGATTGAAGTATATTGATCATACATGAACATACATAAACAATAAGTATATAGTAATTGTTGTGAACTTACAAAACAGACATAAATAGAGTTATACAGGGCTCTCATACCTCATCCTACCACCAGTACCTTGCATGTTTAAACATTTTTAACTAATGACTAAAGAGCATCCTCAAAATATTACTACTAACCAAAGTTATTTTCCCCCAACCCACCCTATTATTATTTTTATATCATTTACACATGAATACATAAACAATAAGTATATAGTAAAAGTTGTGAATTTACAAAGCAACCACACATAACATCATACAGGGGTCCCATGCATCAACCCTCCAACAATACCTTGCATTGTTGTATTACAAATTATGAAAAAATATTGTCAAAATCTTACTACTAATTATAGTAGACTTGTGCATCCCTATGATCATATGAAACAATTTTATATAATCTCATAATCTTTACAATTATCTCCTGTCCTGTTTCCCTAGAGAACGCTAATATACCATTTGGTTTTATAGGCTCTTTGTATTCAGGATGGGATATATTCTTTTAGTTTCATTTGAGTACTCTTTACTCCTTGCTTAATAATGAACAAAAGCTGATCTGAATTTTTTCTTGGTATTTGTCTCTGTTGTACTGCCGAAATGTGTGATTCCCAGGGTCTTAAATGCTCTTATACAGCTACTCTTCTGCCAAATGCCCCAACAAATGAAAGGCTCTAAAAAGAATGGAAAAACCTATGCTTATAGAGGTTGACATGACCACCACTGGAAACTTGATCTGTGTGATCACAATTCCTGAAACACTGATTCAGATCTGGACTTATCAAGTCCCCAGATAATCTATATAGTGTATCCTCAAGCTCAGAATGAAGAATGTCATGGGGCAGTGGTAGAGGGAGAGGGTGCTGAGGGCTGCAAACAGACCAACTGTATCAGCATAGCACAAATATTTCTTCCAGGAAATTTTTGCCCAGGAAGATAAGAATGTAAGCCAATAAATAATCTTACAGTTTGGTTTTTTTTCCCCAGGAAATTCTTGTAAACCAATTTTATGAGAAAACAGTTTTCCTGACAGGGAGGATAGTTATCCTATCTGGACAATAAATTTTTTACCTGGTATATTAGGGTTCTCCAGAGAAATCTGAGATATATATACATCTACAATCACCTGGGGGGGGGAGTATATATATATATATATATATATATATATATATATATTTATAGATACATATATATATATAGAGAGAGAGAGAGATTATGAGGATTTGGCACAGGCGACTGCAGGCTGGCTGGTCCAAATTCCACAGAGCAGACTGCAAGCTGGAAATTCTAATAAAGTGATTCTGAAGTCTGGCAAGTCTTTGTTATCCAGGGAAAGATGACTGAGGTTGAGGCAGATATTTTTCTTTCTGATTTCTTAAATCCTTAGTTCTGGCTTTTAAGACTCCAAGTGATTGAACGAGGTGATGCCCCACATTGCTGGGAGCATTCTCCCTTGTTGATTTTAGATGCAATCAACCACAGATACAATGAATTATAGATGCAAATCCATCTATAAAATAACCTCACAGTAACAATCAGGCCAGTGCTTGTTTACTCAAATGACTGGATGCAACAACCTAGCTAAGTTGACACTTGAAATTAACCATCATATCTGGGAAAACAGCTATTTATCAGATGATTTACTCACCAAAACTCTTGCCTATACTATTATATCTGTCCTCTATCCCAATCATAATCCTGCCATGAAAGTGCATTAAACCACTAGAATCCAGACCTTTGGCCTTGTCAGTGTCCCTTTTTATACCCCCTCTTCTGATATGCTCCCTCTTCTATTAAAATGGGATTGTCCCTTATTTCAGTAAACTTAACTTTGCTCTATTATCAGCTTTTGCCTGGTGATATTTGGATAATTCATGAATCTATGACTTATAGAACAAAATTAAGATGCTCAAATCATGTGGTTTACTGAATCGATTTAAAACATGCTCCAAGATGCAAGGGGAAAGAGATGGTATAATTTAATACATTTAGGATAAGGTGCAGGTTGGGTGGAAGAACACACTACCTGAATCCTGTATAAGCATATTCATATGTCCTATCTCTCTCTCCCTCTCCCTCACACACCCCACCTTCTCTCTTCTGTAGCAGTTCTACCTCCTAATAGTGTGGTTATGAGGAGAAAAGTTGAGAACGTGCAATGGATCTCAACAGATGGATGATGTTTACATATAACTTACTTTAATATAGATAAACAAGTATGCTTGGCCAATGCCTGTAGCTCACTATTTAGCCTATGAGTTCTATCTGCCTCTCTCGGGAAGAACATCTTGTAGAGCCAAGATGGGACCATAATAGGTACCTGATATAGGAATAATTGGCAACCTAGAGGTGGCCTAATCTGTGTTTTGTGACTTGATCTATCTATAGGTAATACACTTGTAAGTTCCAGCACACACATATACACATACATTCCATTTATCTCTATGTTAACATGCCCTAAAGTTAATAACTTATTTATCCCTATATCTCACATACCTTATAACCACCTTATGTCTATACCTCACCAGCTACTATCTATATTTAATATGTGTTATGAGTTTGCTCAATCTATCTTCTATAGCAGAATTGCATATTCTCAAATAATATAGCAAACACATTAAACTGAGTTATACTGGAGAATATTTACTAATGACATAGTCTCCTTACAAACAATAGTATATCACTGGAAATGGTCTAAACAGTCATTCATTTGTTCTTTCATTCATCAAATATATACTGAGACTTTAGTATATGCCAGACATCATACCAAGTTCCAGAGATAAAGCATTGAACAAAATAGAGTAGGCTTCTCTCAGTGTATGTATTTGAGACTTTATTATAGTAAAGTAAATTCATTATTAAATATGTATCTGTTTTTTCCTTTCTCTTCTACAATGCAAGAATTTCTGTCATGGAATTTCCTGTTTGAAAGATACAACAAAGGGCACAAATAAAAATTTTAAGATTACTAGATCTGTATTATCCAGATTTCATTTAACTGACCATCTTTTAACCTACTTTCAGAGTTAGCTGACATTTCCCATATCTTTGGTAACAGACTGAATAATTCCATGGTATGCTAAACATTTTCTGCAATTATTACTATGCCCCATAGTACTTATCTCTCTGTAATTGATTTCTAGCTTACTTCCACTCTGGAGAGAGAGCATATTTTCTCATTGACACTTACTTTATTTTTTATTTTTTTAAAGATTTATTTATTTATTTCTCTCCCCTTCCCCGCCACCCAGGTTATCTCTTCTCTGTGTCTATTTGCTGCATCTTGTTTCTTTGTCTGCTTCTGTTGTCAGTGGCATGGGAATCTGTGTCTCTTTTTGTTGCATCATCTTGTTGTGTCAGCTCTCCATGTGGATGGCACCATTCCTGGGCAGGCTGCACTTTCTTTCGCGCTGGGCAGCTCTCCTTACGGGGCGCACTCCCTGCGCATGGGGCTCCCCTATGTGGGGACACCCTTGCATGGCACAGCACTCCCTGTGCACATCAGTGCTGTGCATGGGCCAGCTCCACACAGGTCAAGGAGGCCCGAGGCCTGAACCACGGACCTCCCATGTGGTAGACGGATGCCTTAACCACTGCGCCAAGTCCGTTTCCTGGCACTTACTTTATGACCAGGAAAATATTCTACCTTGGTAAATGTTTCATGTACACTTGAAAGGAACATGAATTCTGCAATAACAAAGAAACAGTGTTCTATATATATCACTTAGGTCAAGATGGAAAATTGTATTGTTTCAAATTTTCTTTATCTTTTTGCTGGCTTTTGCTTGGAAAAAACAGTGGGTTTTCAACAGTCCACTACAATAAAGCACAAAATAAAGCCTATAAAAGTTTAAGATGAGTGAACAATATTTGGCCTGCTAAAATAAAAGGCAGCACTCTTTCAAAGAAGATAGAATCTAGAGTTTCTAAAGCATGTCACAATATTCAATGCACAAAAAAACCATGAGACATGCAAACCAACAGGAAAGTATAACCCTTAGTCAAGAAAATGAGCAGTACAGAAACCAATACTTAATGGTCCAGATATGGCTCTAGAAGATAAATACTTTAAGGTAATTACTTTATGTGTTCAAAGAACTAAAAATAAAATTATGTAGAGTTAATGGAAAATGTTTTTCATGAGTTAACCTAAAGAAACTTTTAGAGAAGAGAAATAGTAACTATGCAAATAACCAAATGTTATGTGACTCTCACCTCAATAATAATGATAACAAAGAACCAACTAAACATTCTAAAACTGAAAAATTTAGTAACTAAAATGAAAAATTCACTGGATGAGCTTCATAAGCCAATGGAGATGGCAGGAAAAAGAGTCAGTGTACTTCAAAACAGATGAATAGAAGTTAAACATTTGAAGAAAAGTAAGGGAAAAATGAGGAAAAAAGAATAGCACTTCCAGAACTTGTGAGATAGTATCAAATAAAGTAAAATATGAATGACCAAGTTTCAGAAAGAAAGTACCGTGCTAAACAGGGCAGATAATTTTTTTTAAAAGATAATGGACCAAAGTGGCTAAAATTTGATGAAATATATCAACTTGAAGATCTAAGACACTTAATGAGCATTCAGCATAATTACAAAAGAAATTATGCATAGGAATATCATAGTCAAATTGCTAAAAGAAACAAAGATTTTTCAGAGAAAATTTCAAAAGCTGCAGGGGAAAATTCATATATATAATGGAACATAGGTAATAGTTAAAACTAACTTCTCATTAGAAGCCAGAAAGCACTGAAATAACATTTTTTAAATGCTGAAAGGAAAAAAAACACTTGTCACCCAAGATTTCAAACTGAAGAGAAAATATTAATCAATAAAGAAGATGAGAGGAAAACATTTTTAAGTATAACTGAAAGAATTTGTTGTAGCAGACATGCAGGATAAAAATACTAAAGGATGTTCTTCAAGTTGAAGGAAAATATCAGCAGATATTTACCTGGAGCTAGAGGAAGAAACAAAAAATACTATAAATGGTAAATAAATGAGAAAATATAGAAGACTATTTTTTCATAATTTCCTTAAAATATAACTATTTTAAGCAAAAAGAATAACACCATAAGGTGGCATCTATATGTAGAAAATTTTAAAGGCTCAAAGGATAAAAGGGTAGGTATATGGAATTGTATTTTTATATTATAATTACATTTGTGAATAGTTAATTCTAAAATAAAACGTAGTGAGTGTGAAGGATCAGGTATAAAGAATAAAGTTGTAAAATGTTGATTATAATTTTATTGTTTAGTAGTAGCCCTGGAACATATTTTTAGCTATAAAGCATTTTGGGGGGGGGGTATGGAGGAAGAGAGGTAGAATTTTTTAATACTAACAAAGGAAACAAAATAGAATATAAAATATATGATTAATCAAAACAATGCTGGAAAGAAGCAGCAGAAGAACAGAAACAAAAAAGAAAATAGAAAATAAATGGCAATGTAATTGTCTTAAATCCAAACATGGCAATAGCTGCATTCAATGTAAATGGATTAAACACTCAAATCATCAGACTGGATGAAAAACAATACCAGTCTATGATCTTACAAGAGAAACCATTTAAATTTAAAGACACAACTAGATTAAAAGTAAAATGATAGAAAGAGATACACCATGCAAACAGCATAAGAAAGCTGATATGGCGGGAAACGGACTTTGGCCCAGCGGTTAGGGCGTCCGTCTACCATATGGGAGGTCCGCGGTTCAAACCCCGGGCCTCCTCGACCCGTGTGGAGCTGGCCATGCGCAGTGCTGATGCGCGCAAGGAGTGCCGTGCCACGCAAGGGTGTCCCCCGCGTGCGGGAGCCCCACGCGCAAGGAGTGCGCCCGTGAGGAAAGCCGCCCAGCGTGAAAAGAAAGAGCAGCCTGCCCAGGAATGGCGCCGCCCACACTTCCCGTGCCGCTGACGACAACAGAAGCGGACAAAGAAACAAGACGCAACAAATAGACACCAAGAACAGACAACCAGGGGAGGGGGGGAAATTAAAAAAAAAAAAAAAAAAAAAGAAAGCTGATATGGCTATATTGATAACAAAAAGTAGAATTTAAAGCAAAAATTACCACAAAAGAGATTGTTATAAAAGAAAGAATTCATCAGGATGACAAAAAACATTTTGTGAATGTACCTATAGCAGCTTCAAAATTCATGAAGCAAAAACAGTATTAACAGGAGAATAGATGAGTTATAGTAAGGTTTGGATATTTTAATAGTCTTTTCTCAGTAATTAATGAAACAAGAATATATAGTATCTGAATGATATTATCCAATTTAACTTAATTGATACTAGCAGACACTGCATGAATAACTAACTGCAAGATAACACAATCTTTCATATTCTAGATCATAAAGCAAGTATAAATACATTACAAAATATTGAAATCTTAGAGAGTATGTTCTCTGATCACAAAGAAATCAATTAAAAATTAATAACAGAACTTTGCTTCTGGTAAGGTGAAGTAAGCTGCTAACAGACTTATCCTCCTATAGAAAATAGATTCAAACTCTGGACAAAACAAATAAAACATACTTGAAGGCTCTAGAGAGTAAAAAAAGGAAGTAGATTTTGGGGAGGAATAGAAACTTTGAAGAAGAGACTGGCAAGGGTTGAGTTTCACCTTCCTGTGGTTTGAGCCTCAAGAAAGGCGATAGTCATGGTATACTGTGGCAATTAAAACTCTAAGAGCATATCTGTTGTCCTTTTCACCTGAATAGGAATAGAGCCTAAGGAAGCCACAGTCATTGGAGAGTGAGGGTTGAATTCATAAACAGAGAGGCTCAGATAAGAAATGCTCAAATTAATATAGCCTGTGCATAAATTCAAAATTGTTTCCAAGTGTACCTAGTCTCTAGAAATCCAAGTAAGTAGTATAGGCCCTACAGTCTTTGAATGTTCAGAAAGGATGTAAGACTGAATGTGTATTCAAAGTTGCATTCAGATGGAATGTGGGGGGGACTTTAATTCAAGCTCTCCTGAAATGTGGAGGATATGCTAATTCAAGCTCACCTGAAATGTGGGGGATATGCTAATTCAAGCTCACCTGAATTGTGGGGGGTACTTTCATCAAAACCTATCTAGTACTCAGACAAACACTTAACTAACAAGGAAAGTCATTTTCTTTCAAAAAGGCACCATTTAACACCCAACCCTTATATCTTTTCTGTATAAAAGTGAACCCAAAACTCTATTTGGGGTTTGGTTTTTATTAGGACAGGAGTCCGCCGAGTCCGGCCAGTCGAAATAAATCAACTTCCTTCTCAGAGTTCTCATATCCTGAATTTTGATACCGCATACACCCGACTTCTCTACAACAAAATTTCTTTCTATAAACTCTGTCCAAAACTCTTGTTGATCCTTTAGCTATTCATTCAAGATCAAACTCAAAGCAGCTTATAGCTAAATCTACAAGAACTGAAATATGATTTCAGCTCCTGCCCACTGAGAGAAAGAAAGAGCATGAAGATTGCATCGAATCAATGTAATAGACCATCTGTACTAAAAGATCAATGCTTATCAGAGGAATATAAGAAAATCCAGAGTATTTATAATATATTTATAATATATCCAGAGTAAATATAATATTTTGAGGGTATAATTCAAAACCACTTAGCATATCCATAAAAATATGATCCATTTGTTTTGCTTTGACAAAGAGCTGCCAAAGCAAAGTAACACAAATGTGTTAGCTCTTATAAAGGTCATTTATTTGGGGTAAATCTTACAGTTCTAAGGCCATGAGAAGTCCAACATAAAGGGGAAACATAATGGGTGCTTTCTCACCAAAGTCAGCTGCCAAGTATTGAAGCAAATGGCCACCTGGTCTCTGCCTTCCCCTCTGAACTTCCTCTCTTAGGCTCAGCTGCTCTGCTTTCTTCCCAATTTCAGCTGGGCAGGGCTTGTCTCTTACTGTCTTCTCTATATCAGTCCTGGCTGTCGGCTCTCTTCCCATATCCAGCTGTAAGCTATCAGGCTTGTAGCAGGGCTGGTCTGCTTTTGAGCTGCTCCGTGGGCCCAGCCTCTTGGGACTTCATGCTTAAGCAATCCTCTTTTGTACACAGCAGTATCAAACGGCAGTTCTCTTTTTCCTCCTCTATCTCTGTGAATTCGTAATGTCAGATCCAGCAAGACAGTGGGGACTCAGAGTCACATCTCACTGACATAGTCCAATTAAAAAGCTTGACAGCAATCTTAGCAGGTAATCTACTCAAAGGCCCGCAACTAAATTTAATATAATCAAAGGGTATCACACCCAGAGGAATCAATTAGTTTACAAACATAATATTTCTCTTTTTGGGATTCATAAAATAATTTCAAACTGTCACACCATTCTCAAGGGAAAATATAATTAGAGAGGCCAATTGTGATATGACCCCAGATATCAGAATTGTCAGATATAGATTTTAAAGTAGCAATTATAACTAGGCTCTAAAATGCAAAGGAAAAAGGACATAATGAATGCAAAGATATTAAATGCCAGCAGAAAAATAGAGAATATAAAAACATGGATATTTTACAGAAAAAATATTGTATCAGAAATAAAATTTCCTTTGATGGCCTTAATAGCAAAATAGTGAGTGATGACAAAAGAAATAGTCTGTAATCTTAAAAATTGATAAACAGAAATTATCCAAGCTGAAAAAGATAAAGATGATTGACACTTGTATTTAGCAGAAGGAAAACAGATACAAAAAGGGATAGAAAAATATTTGAAGGGGTAATATTCAAAAGTAAAATATACAAATTTACAGATTCAAAAATCTTAGCCAATTTTAAGTGGGAAAAAAATAAGGAAATGATTTAAGTAGTGAAAATGTTGAATAGAAAATATAAAGAGAAAATCTTTAAATCAGTTGAAGAAAAACAACATTTTCTATACAGAAGAACAAAGATTTGAAAGAGAACTTATTTCTCCTGAAGAAACTATGCAGGCTGAAAGACATTAAACAACATTTATAAAATTGTGAAAGAAAAATATTATAAATGCAGAATTCTACATCTAGTTAAAATATTCTTCAAGGTGGAAGACAAACCAAAGACATTTTTCATATGAAATAGTACAAGAATAATTTTTTGTTGGCAGATCTTCTCTACAATGGTGAAGGACATTCTTACAGATAGAAGGAAATGTTACCATAAAAAAATCTAGTGTCTTCAAGAAGGAATAAAGAGAATCATATATGGTAAATATCTTGATAAATATGAGACTTTTTTTTACTTCTTTTCAAAGAGCTATGACTCTTTAAAACAAAATTATTACGTTTTAATATAGGATTTATAAAGTATATAGATGTAATATATGTGAAAACTGTAGCATAAAGGATAGTGGGAATCATCAGTGAAAATATATGGTTTAATGTTTCTATACATTATGTACAGTGACACATCAGTAACTCTCAGTTGATTGTATAAAGTTAAGAATGTATATATAATACCTAGAGCAAACACTAAAAAAAATAATTAAATGAAGTGTTAGGGTTTTAAAATATTCATCTTTATTAATTTTATCCTGAATGCTCATATAACATGTCCTAGATCAAAGATAAATCTCTTATTAATTGTGTTACAATAAAAATAAGGGTGTTAGCTCTCCTTGACACAGACCGTACAGCTGGGTCAACATGATAAAAGCCATGTCAAATGTCCTACACATACAAAGTCTGTATTATAAGTGAGAAACAGAGAACAATGGATTTTCTCCATTTATATGCAGGAGAGTAAAAAAAGAGAGGGAAATATTTGCATCTTTGAGATAGGATAGAAGGAATCTTGGGTTTTCATCCTAACCATTTGAAATATAAAGAAGTTTTTCTCAAGACCAAATAAAATTGGGTGTCCCCAGCTTTTATGACCCAGAAATTTCTCCAAGTTTTTGGTTCCATGTCTTTTAAAATGGCATGTCAGTCTTCCTGCACTTTGAACCTTGTGCTAGGAAACTATTCTTGGCTGTAACCAGTTGGCCTCTCTGATAAGAGCACTCAGATCCAAATCTCATGGCATGTGTAGATATGATTAGGGAAAGTGAAAACAAGTATGGAATATCTTCATATTGTATATATTTCCATGTCTCAAGAGACTAGTGTTTTGTTGTTGTTATTGTTTTTAAGATTTATTTATTGATTTATCTCCCCTTCCCCCCCCCCCCCCGCCATTGTCTGTTCTCTGTGTCTATTTGCTACATCTTCTTCTTTGTCCACTTCTGTTGTCAGCGGCACAGGAATCTGTGTTTCTTTTTGTTGCATCATCTTGCTGCATCAGCTCTCCGTGTGTGTGGCACCATTCCTGAGCAGGCTGCACTTTCTTTTGTGCTGGGCGGTTCTCCTTATGGGGCGCACTCCTTGCGCATGGGGATCCCCTACACAGGGGCTACCCCTGCGTGGCAGGGCACTCCTTATGCGCAACAGCACTGCGCATTGGCCAGCTCCACATGGGTCAAGGTCCGCCACCTATATATACTGTCTTATGCAGTAAAAGATTCATATAGTTATGGCATCAAATCTCCTAAAATTGTTCAATAGATTTTAAGCAATTCCAATAAAAATCTCCACAGGATTTTTCTGGAGAAAATGACAATATGATTTGGAAATTTATGTGAAACAGCAAAGACCCTAGAAAACCCAAAGCAATTAAAAAAAGAAGAAGAATTTGCAAGACTTAAAAAGTATTTTGCCAAATCCCACACACTAGTTGGATCAGAGAAAGGAATTAATTGTCCTACGGTTTCAGAGACTAAAGTCCAAAATCAAGGCATTGGCAAGACCATTCTTTCTCACCTAAGAGTAGAGTGTTATAATGCTGGCTTGCTGTAATCCCTGCAGCTCCATGACTAGTATTTCTCTGTCCTGTCACGTGGGGATCTATCTCTCTTCCCTCCTGTCTGCCCTTCAGGTTTCCACTGACCTCTAGCTATATCCCATTTGGTTTTCCTCTTCCTTCTCTTTAAAAGTTCTCTGGTAATATGGATTAAGAATACCCTGGTTCAGTTTGCCACACCTTAACAAAAATAACATCATTAGATGATCTTATTTACAAATGGTTTCGCATTGACAGGAATGCAGATTACGATTAAGAACATATCTTTTGAGGGGGTACAATTCAATTTATAACAATACTTAATTTCAAGAATCTATAAAACTATAGTAAACAAGATAGTGTGATATTGTCACACAGGTTGAAATTGAGTTTTTGACACACATATAGAGAGAGAAAAATTGAGTTTCAACAAAGCTGACAAGGCAATTGAATGAGAAAAGGAAAATCTTTACAAGTTTTTTTAGAACACCAGGGTATCTATATACAAAAAATGAGCATCAACCCTTACCTCATGCAATATGCAAAAATTAACTCAACATTAATTATATCCACAAATGAAAAATCTAAAACTGTATATAATTTCTAGAAGAAAACATAGGGAAAGATATTATGATCTTAAGGTAGGAAAAATTTCTTATATATGACAAAAATAATATTAAGTATAAAAGAAAGAAAATGATAAATTAGACTTTATTAAATGAAATTATTGAAAGACATTAAGGAAATTAAAAAGTCATGGCATAGAATGCTATAAAATTCTTTTGAAGAACTGCTTTATGTATGTTTTATTTTCATTTTTATTCAATTTAAAATATGTTCTAATTTCTCTTGTGTGCAAACGAAGGCCTAACTGGTGGTGCCAGGCCATATTCTGGCTGTCATAAACTGCTTTTCTCCTTCTCATTTTGTGTAATTTCATTTTGTAAAAATAGATTGAGATTTGTTACATCACCAATAATATGGTCTATACATACAATGTCCCATGTGCATTTCAATCATCATCATATAATATTTCTCTTTGTCCCATGTAATATTCCTTGTTTTGAAGTCTATGTTGTCTGATATTAATATAGACATTCTAAGTTTCTGTGGATTATTGTTCACATAGTATATCTTTTTCTTTTTCATTACCTTAACCTATCTAAGGTAGAGGGAGTGATAAACTGCAAAGGGAAATGAGGAAATTTTTTGGGTGGAAATGGTCAGCATCTGGACTGGTGATGCTTTCATGAGTTATATATCTGTTAAAAATATTCAAATTGTACACTTGAATTGAGTTTTCGCACAAAAATTATACCTCAATAAAGTTGTTTCAAAACAGAAAACAATAACAAAAAATCTGAAAAATTGCCAAATATTTGAAAATTAAACAATACACTTCTAAATAAGCCATAGAACAAAGAAGAATTCACAATGAAAATTTATAATATTTTGATCTAAGCAATAATGAAACTATATTCAAATATGTGGGATGTAATTAAAGCCATATATAAAGGGGAATCTAGCATTTTAAATATTTACATTAGAAATGAAACATTTAACATTAATCTAAGTTTCTACCTTAAGAACCTACAAAAAAGTTACCCTAAGTAAGTCAAGTGAAAGAAACAAAGATTAGAGCAGAGAGCAATGAAATAAAAAAATGACAGGCAGTACAAATAATTAACAAATTCACAATTTGATGTCTATGAATGGATACTATGAATGAGCAAGTTGTGACCATAATTTTGAACAACTATCCAAAACTTGGAAATAAGACAAGAGGATAAAGTATATCCTTTCAATGTCATACTGAATCATCATTTAATAAAAACATCTGAGAATCATTTGATTCTTTGAGAGAATTAAACTGGCACTTTAACCAGGGTTTTATCTTGTTCTTTACTATTTGATACTAGGTCAGACACTGTAAAATTACATGTTACCAAGTAGATTTCTGTGCGATAGAAAAGAGAAATCCCAGAATTATACTTGGATTTTTGTTTGCCTTTGCTTTTTATTGTGACACCATCCCACCATCAACACCTTGGATTTGTGTGGAACACTTTTTACAACTGATGATAGCACATTTTTGTAATTGTACCATTAAAGTCCATAGTTAAACTTAGGATTCACTGCTTGTGAAGTATACGGATTTTTTAAAAAATTGACTCTGTTATCATACACACAATCTAAAATTTTCCCTCTTTAATCATAACCACATATATATTTGGCACTTATTAATGGCTTTTAACAACATGCCACTATCATCACCATCCATTAGCAAAACATTTCCATCATTCCAAATAGGAACCCTGTACATTTTAAGCCTTAACTTCCCATATTACCTATCCCTACCCTGTCACTTGGTAATAACCTGTATTCTAGATTCTGACTCTATTATGAGTTTGCTTATTCTAATTGTCTCAGATTAGTGAATCCTTTTGTTCCTGACTTATTTCACTCTACATGTCTTCAAAATTCATCTATATTGCTGCAGACGTCAGGGCTTCACTCCTTTTTACACCTGAATAATATTCCATTTGTGTATATACCATACTTTATTTATTTTCCCAATAAAAATTACAAAAGCATTGTTTACTGAATTGTAAAAGCTAATTATGAAATTTATTTAGAATGGCAAGGGGCACTGAATAGCCAAAAACATATTGAAAAAGAAAACACTAGCTTTAGGGAAATGCAAATCAAAACTACAATGAGATATCATTTTACACCCATTAGACCAACAGCTATTAAAAAAATAGAGGGCTACAAATGTTGGAGACAATGTGGAGAAAAGGAAACACTTATCCAATGTTGGTGGGAATGTAGAATGGTGCAGCCATTGTGGATGACAGTTTGGCAAGTCCTCAGGAGCTAACTATCATACTGCTGTAAGATCTAGCAATCCCACTTCTGGGTATATACCCAGAAGAATTGAAAGCAGGGACACAAACAGATATATGCACACCAGTGTTCATAGTGGCATTATTCACCATTGACAAAAATTGGAAGCAGCCCAAGTGTCCATCAACAGATGAATGGATAAGCAAATTGAGGTATATACATACAATGGAATATTACTCAGCTGTAAGAAGGAATGCAGTGTTAACACACAGGATAACATGGATGAATCTTGAAGACCTTATGTTGAGTGAAGTAAGCCAGGCACTGAAGGACAAATATTACATAGCCTAACTGATATGACTTAAGCAAATTGAGCAGACTCACAGAGCAAGAGTCTGGAAGACAGGCTATCAGGAGGCATAAAGGGAGTAGAGAGTAGTGAACCAATGCTCAATATGGGCAAAATCTATAATAATGTGGAAGAGGGTGATTGGGCTGTAGATGGGGAGATAGTGGTGCAGTGATGTGATTGGGCTTGAGGATGCAGAAATGTGAGGCGGAGTAGGGTGGGCTTGGGTTGGACTATCCATGGAACTGGGGGGAAGGTTGGAGGAAGGAGCAGGTGAACTCCAGGAATTTGCAGGTCTGTGGTTGAAAGTACAATGATGGGAATATTCTTTTGCAAATATATCAGGGAAGTGTTACTGATACAGGTTGTCAGGGGTGGGATGATATACGGGTTAGGGCACACCTGGGGCATGTTTTTAAGTTCATTTTGTCATAGTATGTTATCTCAGTGGGTAGAAAATATTAAACTCCCATCTTGGGTAGTTCTGCCATGTTCTCAGTTTGAGGGGCAAGAATCTCTCAAGGACATAAGCAGTGCCTAATGAAAGAAAACAGACCAATATGTCAAGCCCTCAATATTATTGCATGTAACTATGAACTTTATTCTTCAAATATTGAAACTTAGTGATTGTCGTATGAAGGAGGCTAGTAAGACAGGAAATCAATAGATGGATCTGGAGCCTGGCAGAGAGTCCACGTGGACATAGTAACCCCCAAGATGGCTGCTGGAAGACGCCCACCCCCAAGATTCTGCTATCCAGTACAAAGACAAAGCAAGGAAAAGCCCAGATATTCCCCAAGGATTTTATCATTGGGTCCTCACTGGGGGATTGATCGGTGGGGTGATCAATCAAAACAACAAACATGTGGGACCCCTCCCCTGCCATTAGGAAAGGGATGGAATAATAGTTTATAAAACAGACTGCAAGGCCTGAGCTTGCACCCCACTCTCTTGCCTCTGAACCCGTTCCTGCCCTCTGTGCACCCCTCTCATCATTTTTCCTCTGCCATATGGCCATGCAAGTAAAACCCGGGCATTTATAATCTGTAATGGGAAATTGTAGCCTATAAATCAGCCTGCTTTATCACTTTTCACCCCCTTCCTCTCTACCTGCTCAGACCCCTGCTCTGTTATTTTATCCCATTTCTCTTCCCTCCCTACCTGAATAAATTACTAACCTAACTCACCTGATGTGCTCTTGAAATTCATTTCTACAGCATAGCCAAGAACCTAAATCCAGTAACGCATAGATTCTGATGAGAGGGGGAGGGAAGAATAGGAAAGATGGAACATAGAGCATTTTTAGGGCTTTGGAATTGTTCTGCATGAACTTGCAGTAATGAATACAGGCCAATTTAAATTTTGTCAGAGCCTATAAAATTGTGTAGGCAAAATGTATACCATAATGTAAACCACTGATCATGGTTAGTAGCAGTGCTTTGATATTTGTACATCAATTGTAACAAATGTACCGTACAAATGTAAAACATTATTAATGGAGGAGAGTGGGTGAGTGGGAGGGGTTTGGGTGTATGGCAATCCCCTATATTTTCTATGTAACTTTTTTGTAATCTAAAGCTTCTTTGAAGATAAAGCAAAAAAAGAAAAATAAGACATTGGGGGAACATACAGAAGAAATTGTCACTGTACATAATAAATAACATCTTACAGTGATGAAAGAGAATGAAAAAAATTTATTTTATTATTTTATTATTTTTTATTTTTGTATTTTGTTATTTTTAATTATTATTTTATTTATTTTTGTTTGTTTATTTTTGGCTTTGTTTTGGGGGAGGTTTTGGATCACAGAAGGATCACAACTGTGGCAGGGGAGAATCACTGGTGTGGGGTGTCACTGATGGAGGGAAGGTGTGGGGAGGACTTCACCTGGAGCATGCCTCTAAGGTATATGAATATGTTCAAGTAGTCATGGGATATTGTCTCAATGGGTGGAGTCACACACAATACCGAAGGAATATTAACTTCCCATCCTGGGAAGTCCTGCTACATTCTCTAATTGCGCAGCTAAGAATCCTCTGAGTACATGGACAGTACTTAGCAAAGGAGGATGGACCATTACACCAGGCCCTTGATACTGATGGTTGTACTTAAGAAACTTATCTAGTGAAATTGAAACTTAGACTATTTATTATATATTGCCTAAGAGTTACCTCCTGAAAGCCTCCCTCTTGCTCAAATGTGGCCTCTCTCTAAATTCAACATATAAATGCACTAACTTCCCCCAGTGTGAGACATGACTCCCAGGGATGAGACTCCCTGGCACTGAGGAATTATTACTAAGCACCAACTATCAAATAATATGGAAAAAGACTTTGATCAAAAGGGGGAAATATTAAATACTGATGAGTTTTTATGGCTAAGGAACTTCAAAGTAGTCAGAAGTTTATTCCAAAGGTTACAATTATGCATGTCTCAGGAGGAGCTCATTGACTGCCACAGTAAACATGTCTCAAACAGCAGGGCTCCTGAGGGCTCTAGAGATATCTAGACTCCATAACCAAGGCAGAGAATCTCAAGAATTTGGCAACCTGTCAGTGGGCCTTACTTTGGAATATATGTTCCCCAAAGTAACAGAGTTAGACTCATTTACAATATCCCTACATATGATTCTTCTGACCCTTTTATTTGAACCTATAATTAGCATTTTACTTGATGATCAGTTCTTTAAAATTTTGTTTTGTTTTAATGAACAAATGAATGAATCAATCACTGAACAGTACTAACTATCCATAGAAATTCTTCAAGAAGCCAGGCAAGAGTGTATAGATAGATAGATATTAACTGAATAAAGTAGATTATAATTTCAACGTACTTTTTCATATCAACAATAATTATCTTCCATACTATGTCCATTTAAACATCATTTCCAAAGTCTGTTCTTTACTTATGTTGAAAACCTTAAACTAATATCAAATCAAGGTTTAATGGATACTCTTCAGACAATTAGATAACTTCAAAGTAAGATAAATACTGAAAATTATCCAACATGGAATTTAATATATGTATTTTTGCTTCTTATACCAGTTTGTTAAAGAGGGGTTGTACCTTTGGTTTGTTATAATTGTGTTAATGAATGTGTTTGTTTTTCCTGTATAAGGTGGTATAAATGTGATGCCTATGACTGTGGCTTGTCACATTGTATTTGCGCACAGGTTTTGCTCATCCGCTAAAAAGGCTTGTTTATAACAGTTCTCAGTTGCCTATTTCATTTTTTTCCCTCTGTGTTATAATTAATATCATTGATTCAGACTCTACCAGGAGCAATAATGCAAGAGAAATGTAATAGTGCATGCAAGGCAATGAGGTGTGCTTTTGTTTTTCAAACAAGACAGAAAAATTTTTCCTAATTAAGGTGTCAGTTTGTTCCAGAATATGAAAGAGTACAATGAAGAATAAAACTTGAATGTGAATAGCAAGTTTTAGAAGATTTGAGGAAAATGAGTTTTATTTGCCATGATTTATAATATCTCAGTCTGAAATAAAAGATGTTAAAATTTTGGCAAAGTTTGCTTAATTTTGATGGGCTTATTTATGAAAATATTTGATATCCTTTACTGCCAAATACTAAATTAATGCAATCTTAGAATTTGATTTTCTCCTTGTTAAAATCTAAAAACTCCTGAGCTAATATATAAAATATAAATATTTCTCTCTTGAAATATTTAGTCTGCTTTTAACAAGTGAAATAACGCTTATTCTTTACTTTCTGTGTATTCTGCAAGTTTAGCGGAAATTCTGTATATCAACATAAAATTTCCTATAATTTGTGCTGGTTTTATGTTCTTGATTATTTAAACAAAAATGTTCACCACTTCAGAATAACCTAACTTTCCTTATAATTGTGTTACCTTATATGTTCATTATAATGTTTTTGTCACTTTGATTTATGTCTAAAGTTATATAATAAGTCATTGCTCTCAGACCTCTGCGTTCCTCTTTCAATCCAGTGACCAAATCTTCTCTGAAAGCTCTTCGTTTCCCATCTTCAAAATCAGATCCTAAAAGAATGTCATTTTAAAAATTGGTTTCATTATTTTGTCATGTGTTCTTTAGATTTTTTTAGAAATTTATTTTGAAGTAATTTCAAACTTATAAGACAGATGCAAAAATAATACAGATCTCATACAGAGAATTCCAACATACCCCCACCGAGATACTCAGATCCACCAACTCTTACCATTTGCTGTATTTGCCATATCATTTTGTCTCTTTATCTACCCTCTATATCTGTCTATCAATCCATTTATTTTCCAAACTTTTGGTAGTAGGTTGTATATATCATATTTCTTGAAATAATACATCCATATTTATTTCCTAAGAACAAGGCTATTACTTATATAGCCACCTGAATCAAAGTTATCAACTTTAAGAAATTTAACATTAATAAAGCTTATAGTCTATATTCCAATATTTTCATATGTCCCAATAATATCCTTTTGGGTCTTTTCTCCTCCATTATTAGATCCAGTTCAAGATCATTTATTGCATTTAATTGTTATTTTCTCTTTAGTTGTTCTTTGTTTTTAATTGTGGAACATATATGCAACATAAACTTTTCTGTCTCAACCACTTCCAGGCATACAGTTTGGTGGGATTAATCATTTCAATAAACTTGCACTACCCTAACCACCATCCATTACCAGAACTTTCCCATCACCCCATACATAAATCCTATACTTTAAAAAAAAAAAGATTTATTTATTTATTTATTTCTCTCCCCTCCCCCGCCCCAGTTGTCTGTTCTCTGTGTCTATTTGCTGCGACTTCTTCTTTATCCGCTTCTGTTGTTGTCAGTGGCACAGGATCTGTGTTTCTTTTTGTTGCTTCATCTTGTTGTGTCAGCTCTCCATGTGTTCGGCACCATTCTTGGGCAGCCTGCACTTTCTTTCCTGCTGGGTGGTTCTCCTTACGGGTGCACTCCTTGCTAATGGGGCTCCCCTACACAGGGGACACCCCTGCATGGCACGGCACTCCTTGCGCGCATCAGCACTGCGCATGGGCCAGCTCCACACGGGTCAAGGAGGCCTGGGGTTTGAACCGCGGACCCCCAATGTGGTAGATGGATGCCCTAAACACTGGGCCAAGTCCGCTTCCCAATCCCATACTTTTTATGCAGTAACTCCCACTGCCCTACCCCTGGTAACCTGTACTCTACTTTCTGTCTCTATGAAATTGTATATTCTAGCTATTTCATATAAGTGGAATCATGTAATGTATGTCCCTTTGGGTCTGACATTACTTTACTCTCAACATAATGTCTTCAAAGTTCACCCATGTAGTGGCATGTATCAGAACTTCATTCTTCTCAAAATTAACATTCCTGTGTGTGTGTATATACATATATACCATATTTTGTATATACATTCATTTGCTGATGGGCGTTTGTGTTGTTTCTATCTTTTGATTATTGTGAATAATGCTACTATGAACAGTGGTATACAAATACCTGTCTAAGTACAATGTCTTTTAAAATCAAAATCATCTTTGTGATTTCTCAAAGAGCCCCAGGAAAATCACAGTGATTTATGTATTTATCTTATAAAAAGAATGATGCTATTTCTGAGTTAGCTCATTACTTTTGTAAGAACTTCATGGGAAAAATTGTCAAATCAAAGAAGTATTTTGTACAGGTAAAATATTATTCATATAAATTTTTCTGAGATTGTACATTTTACAAAATATTTACAGGCTCAAAAGATTTATTCATACTGTCATTGCCCATAATATGCTCTTGCCTCCATGAAAAAAACTGCTGAAATTCTAAAGAAATAGTTATGTGTTGTGTGCCCAATATAGTTTATTCTCCTCAATTTTTTTTAAGATTTATTTTTTATTTATTTCTCTCCCCTTCCCCCGCTCCCCCCCCAGTTGTCTGCTCTCTGTGTCCATTCACTGTGTGTTCTTCTGTGTCTGCTTCTATCCTTATCAGCAGCACTGGGAATCTGTGCTTCTTTTTTTTTTTTTTTTTTAATAATATCTTCAATTGTCTTTTTTTAAAAAAGATTTATTTATTTATTTCTCTCCCCTCCCCCACCCCACCTCGGTTGTCTGTTCTCTGTGTCTATTTGCTGCATCTTCTTTGTCCGCTTCTGTTGTCAGCAGCACGGGAATCTGTGTTTCTTTTTGTTGCGTCATCTTGTTGTGTCAGCTCTCCGTGTGTGTGGCACCCTTCCTGGGCACTTTCTTTCGCGCTGGGCGGGTGTCCTTACAGGGTGCACTCATTGTGCATGGGGCTCCCCTACATGGGGAACACCCCTCCGTGGCACAGCACTCCTTGCACACATCAGCACTGCGCATGGGTCAGCTCCACATGGGTCGAGGAGGCCCAGGGTTTGAACCACGGACCTCCTATGTGGTAGGCAGACACCCTGTCCATTGGGCCAAGTCTGTTTCCCATATTCTCCTCAATTTTGATATTGTTTGTTATTATAGCAAATCAATCTCATCCATTTAGTCTTATTATTAAGCAGGTGGTTCCACTTCCTTCTGTGGTTATAGTACAAACACTATTCTTCACTTGATTCAGAAGTATACTCTTATATAGTTCTGCAAATTAAAGACTTTAAAATTTTCAGTTAAAATGAGAAATATTAAGTATGATCCAAATATTGTACAATAAGTACTATCCCGTAGCCCAACAAGTTTTTATTATGGATCCATCTTCACAAATAGCCTGAAAACCGTGCTTTTACCTCCACAATGAAAAAAAGCAGAGCAATTTTTAAAAAACAAATCAACTGAATATTTGAAGAATATGCTAAAATGACAAGTACTTTTTGATGCATATAAGTTAGTACATACATATCAGTACATACTTTAATATTTATTGTTGCAAAATAAAACACATTTCAAGTATTATTTTTTACAAAGTAGGCTTTTCCTAACATAATTAACCTAAAGAAAATTTAGAAACATTTTTTTTACTGACTAGAAAGGAGTATAATTTTATCCTTAAATATTTTTCAAATTGTAAAGATGATAATAAATATATTATATTGTATTCTTTGTTGATATGCCAATCTAAAATAAAATATTTTGTTTGAATTCACTTTTAGTTATAGAGCATAGAAAATGGACAAAATGATTTTGAAAAGAGAGTTCACAAGTCAAAAAGATTAAGAAATGGATTGTGCAATTAGGTAATAGTTTATGGATAATTTTCTTAATGAAAGCTAATAATAGGTCAGTGTTAATTTAAAAAGGTAACAATTTTATAATAAAATAAGTACTTATAAAAGGGAAATTTTTCTAATAGATATATACATAAATTTTAATTGTTTCCAGGTATTCATAGGTTCATATCTGTACAAAATACCTATTTAAAAATATGTCTAGGCTATTCAGGAAGCCATGGAACAAAATTCTTTTGTTCAGGAGAATATTTTGACACCTTATTATTTTATTATGCAGATAAATCTGATATTTAAAATTTAACTTATTTTTAAAAATTTTATTGTGGTAACATATATATTTTTACAATACAAAATTTCCTATTTTAGTCAATTAAGTGTACTTTATTTCAATCAAAATGTTGTGCTATCTTCACTACCATCCATTACCAAAACTTTTTCATCATCCTAAATGGAATATCTGTACCCTTTAAGTAATAATTCCCCATTTCTTCCTCCCATTCCTTGTTAACCTTCAATCTACTTTACACCTCTATGGATTTGTTTATTCTAGAGAGTTCATTTAAGTGAATAAGACACAATTTGTCTTTTGTGTCTAAATTATTTCACTCAACACGATATTTTCAAGGTTCATCTATGTTATCACATGTACCAAAACTTTATTCCTTTTTAGGCTAAATAATATTCCATTGTAGGTATTTGATAAATGTTTTAACCATTCATCTGTTGATGGACACCTAGGTTGTTTCTACCTTTTGGCTATCATGACAAATGCAGCTATGAACACTGGTGTACAAGTATATGTGCAAGTTCCTGTTTCCAATTCTTTTAGGTTAATACCAAGATGGAATTGCCAGGTCTATGGTAATTCTATGTTTAATTTTTTTAGGAGATACCTGTTTTCAACAGTAGCCTCACCATTTTGCATTCCCACTAAGAATTTACAAGGACTCCAGTTTCTCTGCATCATAACCAACATTTGTTCTTTTCTTTTTTTTCTTTTCTTTTTTTAATAACCATACTAGTGGGTGTGAAGTGATATATCATTATGGCTTTTATTTGTTTTTCCATGATGACCAATTTTGTTGATTTTTTTTTTTATGGGCTAATTGGCCATTGTTATATCTAATTCAGAGAAAGGTCTATTCATATCCTTTGTCCATTTTTAAATTGTTTTGGGTTTTTTTGTTGTTGTTGTTGTTGAGTCGCAGGAGTCCTTTCTATAGTCTGGATATTAAAACTTATCAGATACATAATTTACAATTACTCTCTCCCATACTGTAAGTTGTCTTTTCACTTTCTCAATAATGTCCTTGGGTACACAAAAGTTTTAATTTTGATGAAGTTCATTTTATCTCTATTTTTTTTTCTTGCTCATTCTTTAAGTGACATATCTAAGAAATCATTGCTAAATCCAAGGCCATAAAGATTTTCTCCGGAATATTTCCTGGAAAATAGCATTAGAGTAGGTAGGCAGGGCTCAGCTCTTCCACAAAAACAAAGAAGTACAGGCAAAAACCTGGCTGAGGGAACTGCTTTGTGGGTCTGCAGACCAGGGAAGTGCTGCAAATCCTCCAGGAAGACAAAGAACAGAGAGATTGAAGAGGCTGAAATGAAAACCATGAGTTACTAGCCCCCACAACAGGAATGGCACCCATCCCCCATACTCAACATGAACAGCATGGATAAAACTGAGAGGAGAATGCACGTCCACCTTCCTGGAAAGAGAGAAGAGGGAAGTAAATGTGGCTCAAGCATTTGGGCTCCCATCTACCAGGGTTCAATGCCCAGGGCCTCCTGGTGAAGGCAAGCTGATCCATGTGGCAAGTCGGCCCACGTGGAGTGCTGGCATGCTCAGGGTGCTGCCCGGTGCAGGAATGCTGGCCCACATGGAGAGCTGGCACAGCAAGATGATGCAACAAAAAGAGACACAGAGCTGGAGGTGCAGTTAATGTTGGGGTTTAAGATATATTTAGGGGATTTGAATCTCTGGACTGACAATGTGATAGCCAGATCCTGAGCCTCAACAGACTCCAGCACCTACAATCTGATTTATTGGACTTACCACACTCAGCTAAGATGGAGGTGAAGAAGGACAACCACCACACCATGGAGCCTAGAGTGATTACAACTGAAAATGGGAGGATTGCATCCAGCATCCAGGTGGAATCTGAGCCTCCTCTTGACATAAAGGTGCAATGGACACAACCAATCCAGTGTCCACATAGAAGAGGTGGCATTGGATTGGGAAAAGTGGACATAATGGACAAAGGGTATGGGGAAAGGCAGGAAGAGATGAGAGGTGGAGGCATCTTCGGGACATGGAGCTGCCCTGGATGGTGCTTCAGAGGTAATCACCGGACATTGTAAATCCTCACAGGGCCTACATGATGGAATAGAGGAGAGTATGGGACATGATGTGAACCAATGTATATGAGGTGCAGAGGTGCCCAAAGATGTACTTACCAAATCCAATGGATGTGTCATGATGATGGGAACGAGTGTTGTTGGGGGGGGGGGAGAGGGGGGGTGGGGGGGTGGGGTTGAATGGGACCTCACATATATATTTTTAATGTAATATTATTACAAAGTCAATAAAAAATAAAAAAATTTAAAAAAAAAAAAAAAGAGACACAGAGAAGAGACAATAAGAGATACAGCAGATCGGTGAGGTGGCACAAGAGAATGATCACCTCTCTCCAATTCTGGAAGGTCCCAGGATCAGTTCCTAGAGCCACCTAATGAGAATGCAAGCAGACACAGAAGAACACACAGCAAATGGACAAAGAGAGCAGACAATGGGGAAGGGGAGAGGAATAAATAAATCTTTAAATTAAAAAAAGAAAGAAAGAGGGAAGAGTAGTTTCTCATCAGTGAGTTTGGCCAGCAGAGCCCACTTTGAATCTTGGGTCTGGCCAGACCAGAATCACAGGAAACTGGAGGTTGAAAGAACACCTCCATAGAAAGATACCACCTGCTGGCTGGATGGGAAACTACAAGGACAAAAATTGCTTTTAGGAGTCTTGTCACAGTCCCATCAGAGCAAACCTACACACCATTAGTGAGTCCCTAGCCCTATTCTGATAACTTAAGCTGGGCAATTTTAAAACTTGAATAAGTTGAACCAAAAATCAAATAAGAGCCATAAAACAAAACCACTAGGCAAGCAAGAGAAATTACCCATCAGAGTAAATTCACCAACATATTCAGATGACTAGACAAGAGCAAAAAAATTACAAGCCATACTAAGAAACAGGAAGAAATGGCCCAAAGGAAAACAAAAACAAAAACAAAAATCCTGATGAGACACAGGATTTCAGACATCTAATCACCAATATTCATGCACATCTCCCAAATCAATTTAAGGAGTTAAAGGATAACATGACTAAGGAGATAAAGAATATTAAAAAGTCACTGGATGAGCATAAAGAAAAATTTTAAAACTGCAAAGAAAAGTAACAGCTTATGGGAATGAAAGACACAATGGATGATTTTAAAAATACATTAGAGGCATATAACAAGAGATTATAATTGATGGAAGACAGAATTAGTGGCTTGGAGAACCAAGCATCTAAACTTGATGAAATGAAACAGGATCTCAGAGAAGTGAATAACAACACCAAATGTACAAACTTATGTATTACTGGGTGCCAGAAGGAGAAGAAAATGGAAAAGGGACAGAAAAATATTTGAGGAAATTATCACCAAAAACTTCCCAACCCTTATGAAAGATATCAATACCAATTTTCAAGAAGGACAATGCACCCCAAACAGAATAAATCCAAATAGATCTACTCTGAGACACCTACTATTCAGAATGACAAATATCAGAGATAGAGGATTCTGAAAGTAGCAAGAGAAAAGCAAAACATCACATACAAGGGAACCTCAATAAGATTAAGTTCTGACCTCTCATCAGAAATCATGGAGGCAAGAAGAAAGTGGTATAATGCATTTAAGATAATGAAAGAAAAAAATGGCTTGCCAAGAATTTTGTGTCTAGCAAAACTGTCCTTTAAAAATGAGGGTGAGTTTAAAGTCTTCACAGACAAATAAAAACAGAGTATATTACCAAAAAAACAAAAAAACAACAACCCAGATTTACAAGCAATACTAAAGGGAGTTGTAGCAGTTTGATATTATTGATATCAAAAAGAAATATTGGGTTATGTTTTGTAATCTGATCTGTACCTGGGCATGACTGAGTTATGATTAGGGGTTTAGTCCCCACCCCTTAGGCAAGGCAAAGAACAGAGCTGAGGGTTTCTGATGTTGAAGTTTGATGCTGAAGCCTTAAGCTGGAGCCCCAGGGAAAGAGCCATTCGCCTGATAGTCTACAGCTGACCTTGTGAGAGAGGCAAAGCCTAGAGAGCCTCATAGTCTACAGCTGACCTTGTGGAGGAAACAGAGGAGCTGAGCCAGAGGAACTCAGAAAGCCTGAACCCTCACAGATGTCCACAGCCATCTTGCTCCAACATATGGAAATAGACTTTTGTGAGGGAAGTAACTTACACTTTATGACCTGGTAACTGTAAACTCCTACCCCAAATAAATACCCTTTATAAAAACCAACCAATTTCTGATATTTTGCATCAGCACCTCCTTTGGCTGACTAATACAGGAGTGTTAATCTAAAAGGAAAAAACAAGGGCAAGAGATTTGGAGAATAGTGTAGAAATGAAGATTATTAGTAAGAGTAACTTAAATGGTAAAAAAGACAGACAATAATAGATATTGACAATGGAAAGCCAAAGGATAAAAGGGACAAAGTAGTGCCTTTACACTAATAACATTGAAAGTTAATGGATTGAATTTCCCAATCCAACAAGATAAACTGACAAAATGCATAAAAAAATAGAACCAGCTATATGTTGTCTACAAGAGACTCACCTCAGACATAAGGACATAATCAGGTTGAAAGTGAAAGGTTGGAGAAAGATATTCCCACAAATAGTAAACAAAATAAAGACTGGCATAGCAATACTAATATCAGACAAAATAGATTTTAAATGCAAAGCTGTTATATGTGAAGAAGGCCATCATATATTAATAAAAGTAGCAATTCACGAAGAAGAAATAACTATAATCAATATTTATGCACCTAACCTGTGTGTCCCAAGATACATGAGGCACACACTGGAAAAACTGAAGGGGGAAATAGACATCTCTACAATAATAGTTGGAGACTTCAACACTCCATTCTCAGCATTAGAAGAACTAGACAGAAGAATTTGGAGAACTTGAACAATATGATAAATGAGCTGGACTTGACAGACATATACAGAAAATTGCACCCCCAAACAGCAGGACGTTCATTCTTCTTAAGTGCTCATGGATCATTCTTCAGTATAGACCATATGTTGGGTCACAAGTTGGATCTCAATAAATGTAAAAAGATTGCAATTATACAGAGCACTTTTTCTGGTAATAACATAATGAAGCTGGAAATCAATTAAGTACAGAAAAAGGGAGAAGTCACAAATATATGGAGATTAAACAACACACTCTTAAATAATCAGTGGGCCAGAGAAGAAACTGAAAGAGAAATCAGTAAATATCTTAAGAGAAATAAAAACAAGAACACAACATATCAAAACCTATAGCAAAGGCAGGGCAGAAAGGGGAAATTTATATCCCTCAATGCTTATGTTTAAAAAAAAAAGAGTTAAAATCGAAGACCTAACTGCACACCTGGAAAAACTAGAAAAAGAACAGCAAACTAGTCCCAATCAAGCCTATGTAATGAAATAATAAAACCTAGAGTAGAGGGAAGCAGATATGGTTCAAGCAATTTGGTGCCCGTCTACTACATGGGAGGTCCATGTTTGTTTCCCCATATGCCTCCTAAAGAAGACAAGCAAGACAGTAAACTGATGCATTGGGCTGGCATGGCAAGCTGACACAAGAAGATAACACAGCAAGATGATGCAATGGAGAGACACAACAAGGAAACCCAATGAGAGACACAACAAGTGGGAGTGGAGGTGGCTCAAGCCATTGTGTGCCTCCCTCCCACATGGGAGGTCCTTGGTTCAGTTTCCAGTGCCTTCTAAAAAAGATGAGCACACAACAAACAGACACAGGGAAATGGACTTGGCCCAGTGGTTAGGGCGTCCGTCTACCACATGGGAGGTCCGTGGTTCAAACCCCGGGCCTTCTTGACCCGTGTGGAGCTGGTCCATGCACAGTGCTGATGCGCGCAAGGAGTGCCGTGCGACGCAGGGGTGTCCCCCACGCAGGGGAGCCCCACGCGCAAGGAGTGCGCCCTGTAAGAAGAGCCGCCAGCGCGAAAGAAAGTGCAGCCTGCCCAGGAATGGTGCCGCCCACACTTCCCTTGCCGCTGACGACAACAGAAGTGGACAAAGAAGCAAGATGTAGCAAATAGACACAGAGAACAGACAGCAAGCTCAAATATTGGGGCGGGGGGGGGGGGGGGACAGTAAATAAGTAAAATAAATCTTACCAAAAAAAACCCCTTAGAGTAGAAATAAATGAAATGAGAGAAAAACAACAACAATAGAATCAAAACAACCAAAAATTGGTTCTTTGAGAAGACCAACAAAATTGGCAAATCCTTAGTTAGACTAACAAAGGAAAAAGAGAAAAAAGATGCAAATAAATAAAATCAGAAATAAGAAGGGAAGGAGAACATTACCACTGACTCCACAGAAATTAGAGGGGCCATAAGAGGATACCATGAATAACTGTATGCCAACAAACTAGACATATTCCTAGAAACACACAAAACACACACTAACCTTAGAAGAAATAGAAGACCTCACCAAAGCTATTGTGAGTATAGAGATTGAAACAGTCATCAAAAACCTCCCCAAATGAAAAGTTCAGGACCAAATGCCTTCGCAGGTGAGTTCTACCAATCATTCAAAGACAATCTTGTTCAAGCTCTTCCAAACAGTTGAACAGGATGGAATGCTACCAAACTCAACTATGAAGCAACCATCACCATAATACCAAAATGAAGACACTGTGTGAAAAGAAAATTACAGACAAATATCTCTAATGAATATAGATGCAAAAATGCTCAACATAATAATTGCAAACTGAATCCAAAAGCACATTAAAAGAGTTATACACCATGGTCAAGTGGGTTTTATCCCAGGTATAAAAAAGAGGTTCAACACAAGAAAATCAAATGATGTAAGAAACCACATTAATAAATTAAAGGAGAAAAATCACATAATCCTCTTGATTGACACAGAAAAAGTATTTTACAAAATACAGCATTCTTTCTTGATAAAAACACTCCAAAAATAGGAATAGAAAGAAGCTTTCTCAACATGGTGAAGTGCATGTATGAAAAGCCCACTGCTAGCATGGAGAAAGACTAAAATCTTTCCTGCTGAGATGGGGAAAAAGACAAGAATGTCCACTGTCACCACTGTTATTCAATATTGTATTAGAAGTTCTAGCAAGAACAGTTAGGCAAGAAAAAGTAATTAAAGGTACCAAGAGGGGAGCGGATGTGGCTCAACTGATAGAGTGTCCACCTACATCTAGGAGGTCCAGGGTTCAATACCCAGGGCTTCCTGGCCTGTGTGGAGCTGACCCACACACAATGTTGCTGCATGCAAGGAGTGCCATGTCACATAGGGGTGCCCGCTGTGCAGAAGTACCCCACGCACAAGGAGTGCGCCCCACAAGGAGAGCCACCACATGCAAAAAAAGCACAGCCTGCCCAGGAGTGGCGTCGCACACAGAGAACTGATGCAGCAAGATGAAGCAACAAAAAAAGAACACAGATTCCTGGTGCCACTTGATAAGAATGCACACGGACACAGAAAAACACAGTGAATGGACACAGAGAGCAGACAATGGGGGGGGGGGGGAGAGATAAATTAAAAATAAATCTTTAAAAAAAAAGATGCCAAGATAGGAAAGGAAGAATAAAATGGCTGCAATTCGGGAAACGGACTTTGGCCCAGTGGTTAGGGCATCCGTCTACCATATGGGAGGTCCGCGGTTCAAACCCCAGGCCTCCTTGACCCGTGTGGAGCTGGCCATGCGCAGTGCTGATGCGCGCAAGGAGTGCCATGCCACGCAAGGGTGTCCCCCGCGTGGGGGAGCCCCATGCACAAGGAGTGCGCCTGTGAGGAAAGCCGCCCAGCGTGAAAAGAAAGAGCAGCCTGCCCAGGAATGGTGCCGCCCACACTTCCTGTGCCGCTGACGACAACAGAAGCGGACAAAGAAACAAGATGCAGCAAATAGACACAGAGAACAGACAACCAGGGGAGGGAGGGAAATTAAATAAATAAATAAATCTTTAAAAAAAAAAAAAAATGGCTGCAATTCACTGATGACATGATCCGATATGTAGAAAATCCCAAACACTCCACAACAAAGCTCATAGAAGTAATAGATGGATAAGCAAAGTGGCAGGATACAAGATTAATATGCAATAATCAGTAGTGTTTCTATAGACTGTTGATGAGCAATCTGAAAAGGGTGTCAGAAAAAAATTATGTTTCTAATAGTGAGTAAAAGAATCAAATATTTAGGAATAAACTTAACTAAGAACATAAAGGACCTGTATTCAGAAAACTACAAAACATTGCTAAAAGAAATCAAAGAAGACCTAAATAAAGAAAGAATGTTCTGTGTTTATGGGTTGGAAGACTAAATATTGTTAAGAAGCCAATTCTACCTAAACTGAGTTACAGATTCAACACAATCCCAATAAAAATACCAATGGCCTTTTTTTTTTTTGCAGAAACAGAAAACAGAAAAGACAATTATCAAATTTACTTGGAACATAGAATTGCAGTATGATCCATTGTACACATATATCACATACATATGTAACCAAATGTCTTTAAAGAGAGGAAAGAAGTTGGAGGACTCTCACTTCCCAAATTTAAAGCATATTACTTAGCTACAGTGCTTAAAAAACAAACAAACACAAAAACAAACATGGTATTTATTGACATAAACATAGGCACATTAACCAAAGGAAATGAACTAGGAACTCAGAAATTGACCATCAATCTATGGTCAAGTGATTTTTGACAAGGTTGTCAAGCCCACCCAGCTGGACCAGACAGTCTATTCAAAAAATGGTGCTGAGAGAACTGGATCTCCATATCCAAAAGTAATTTGGATTAAGTCAACATGGATCAAGGATCTAAATATAAATGCTAAGCCATAAAAGTCCTTGAAGAAAATGTAAGGAAACATTTTTAAGCTCTTGTGGTAGGAGGTAGTTTCCTAAACTTCCTACTTATACCCAAAACACAAGCAATGAAAGAAAAATTAGATAAACGGGATCTCCTGAAAATTAAACACTTTTGTTTTTCAGAAGACTTTGTCAAGAAAGTAAAAAGGCAACCTAATCAGTGGGAGAAAATATTTGGAAACTGCATATCCAGCAAGGTTTCGATATCCATGTTATACAAAGAGATGATACAACTCAAAGATAAAAAGGCAAACAACCTAATTTAAAGCAGGCAGAAGACTTGAATAGACATCAGAGAAGAAATGCAAATGGCCAAAGAACACATGAAAAAAAATTTCAACTTCACTAGCTATTAGGGAAATGATTATCAAAACTACAATGAGATACCATTTCACACTTTATAGAATGACCATTATTTTAAAAAAGAGAGAAAGAAAGAGAGAGAGAAAGAAAGAGAGAAAGAGAGAGAGAAAAGGAAGGAGGGAGGGAGGGAGGGAAGGAAGGAAGGAAGGAAGGAAGGAAGGAAGGAAGGAAGGAAGGAAGGAAGGAAGGAAGGAAGGGAACGAAATGAAACTACAAGTGCTGGAGAGGATGTGGAGAAATAGAAACACCCCTTCACTGTTGGTTGGAATATATTATAGAATGGTGCAGCCTCTGTGGAAGACAATTTGGCAATACCTCAAGAACCTGAACATAAAATTGCAGTATGATCCAGGAATCCTGTTAGTAGGAATATATTCAGAAGAATTGAGAGCAAGGACATGAACTGGCATTTACACATCAATGTTCATAGCAGCATTATTCACAATTGCTAAAATATGGAAGCAACACAAGTTTCTATTAACCAATGAAATAAACAATATATGATATACACATCCAACAGAATACTATTCAGCTATAAGAAGAAATGAAAAAAAAAAAAAAGAAGAAATGAAATCAGTATGCAAATAACAATCTTCAGGACGTTTTGTTGAGTGAAAAAAACCAGACACAAAAAGGACAAATATTGAAGGTACTCAACTGAGAGTAACTGAATACAATTAGTAAATCCACGGAGGTAAATTCTAGAGTATAGGTTACTAAAAGATAGAATGTGGTTTGAAAATGGGACCTGAAGCTTAATATATGTAAAATTTTTAATAAGGTTTATTGTAAAAATGTGGAAATGAATAGAGTTGATAGTAGCATATTATAGTGAGTATAACCAACACTGCTGATATATAAATGTGATTGTGGCTGAAAGGGGTAGTCTGTGGATGTAAATGTCAATTGAAAGGAAGCTAGAGAATAATCTAGACAATGTATAACAGAGGGATTTGGGTGGTGAATGAAGGTTGTGGTAAATAGTATAAATATAAGAATGTTCTTTTTTATGAAGTGTTAAGAATATGGTGAAACATGGGAAATTTCCAAATAATATAACTTATGAATAATAGTTAACAGTAATTTTGTAATATTTTTGTAGCAATGGCAAAGAAGATATTGTATCAATTCTAAGGGACAACAATAGGGAGATGTAAGGGGGTATAGAATTTTTCTTTTGAAAAATGTTAATGTTCCAGAATCAACTGAGGTGATGACAGCACAACTCTGATGAAAATGAGAACCACTAAGTTTACACTTTGAGTGGATTTTACAAAGCATGGGACTGTGTAACACAGGAAATCTAGTGGTGGAAGATGGACTGTGGTTAACAGACAAAATATAAGAATGTTCTCTTATAAACTATAACAAATATATAATACTAATTAATATAGGATATTAATATTCAGGTGGGTTGGGAGAAAAATACACCAAACGTGAGATATGGACTATAGTTAGTAGTATTATTTTGACAATGCTCTTTCATAGCTTGTGAGAAATATTTCACAACCATGCAAGGTGTTGGTGTTGTGGTGATGTATGGGTGCCCAGTATGATGTTAAGCATCTTTATTTTTTAAGTTTACAACGTTTATTATACACTTATTGTTTATTTATATTTATATATGAATGACATACTTCAAGAAACTTCGTCTTAAGAAGATTTTCTCCTTTGTTTTCTTCTAAGAGTTTTTTGTGCTTATGTTTAGGTCTTTGATCTGTTTTGAGTTAATTTTTGTATATGGTGTGAAATAGGGGTTCAGTTTCTTTTCTTTTTTTTTAATGTGAATATTCAGTTTTCCCAGCACCATTTGTTGAGAACTTTTCTTTCCTCATTGAATGTACTTGGCACCCTTGAAGAAAATCAATTGGCCATAATGAAATTGACATTCTTAACACGGTTTACATGGTAACAACTTGGCAGCTGAAAATGAAAACATACATCTCCTTTGTGGTTTCCATTCAAATAAGGATAGGATAACCCTCTTTTCCCCCTCCAGTTTTTGGTCCTTATAAAGTCAAATGTTTTCTTTATGGCAAATTCAGAATTTATGGGGCTTTCAAGAATGGTGCAGTCTTCCTGTTCTTTATGATGCTTAGGCAAGTACAGAGATGGCTTCTGAACCTTTCAATGTGTATTGTTTTTAATATTTTTTGCTTGCTGTCAAAGAAACTTTAGGGAACAGGGTTTTTTGCAGTAATTTCAGTATTATGTTAGGTAATTGGTGAGCATACTCTCAAGCTTCAGAATGTATTTGTAGAAACTTCTTTATCTACCTGCTCCTGCATATGACCTCTGGTTTCCAAACAGAAATTCATGGGTGTATACTTTTCACTCTTAGCTTAGTATATTCCGATTATGTGTCGGAATTCTGGGCTACCATGTATACAGTTTAGGTTACCACAGGAATATACAAAGACATTGAGATTGGCAGCTAAGAGAGGAAATGCTCAGAAAACAGCAAAACATTGGACAAGAAACATTCTTGAGGAGTCTTTATAGTAAAGAGGGGTTTAAAGTATTTAGTATTCTTAACAGGATATCGTGAAAATTTTTACATGCTAATAATGTCCCATTCCCCATCTTCTGCTACCACTAATCAAGCTAAATCCTATAATCAATCTTACAAAATAAGAAACATCTAAATGGATTGTTATTTGAATATTCCAATATTGTAAGCATTATTGTCATATTATAACTCATTCCAATGTTATAACCCAAAGATGCCTAAAGGAATGGAAGAAAATGAAGAAAAGATGTTACCAGGCATCAAGTCACTGGAAAGCCAGTTGAATTTTGGGTCCAAGATCAATTATATTATTCCTAAAATAAGGGATGTGCTTATTGCACTTAGTTTCCTACTGCTATCACAAATACCACATAAAGGATTGGCATACACAACAGAACTTTACTGTGTCATGGTTTCAAAGGCTGTAAGGTTTGTTTTCTCCCAGGGTTGATGGTGTTCTGGCAGACTGGTGGTCCTTGGATTCCTTGGCTTTCCTGTCATGTGGCAATGTCTTTCCTTTCTCTTCTGAATTCCTGCTTAATTCCCACTTCCGGCTTCTCCCTGTGGCTTTCTCTCTAGTAATAAACCCACCTTGATTCACTTGTCCACACCTTAACTAAAAATAACATCTTCAAAAGGTCCTATTTACAATAGATTCACCCCCGCATGAATGGAAATAGGATTAATAAAATGCTTTTCCTGGGGTACATAACTCAAATCTACCTTATGCATTAAAATATTTCTACCAGAAAAAGAAGTATCAATGAAACCATATTTCAGGGTTATTTTTGAAAGAGCAGCACATCTAGAGCCCTGGTACCTCCTAGTGTGTCAAATTCAGCTCTTCCCATTATTGACAACAACTGTTATAATCCTAATCCTGAATCTGAGTGTTCATGTATTTTCAAAAAGTATTTATGTTCTACTTAGACTGCTGCTATGTGATGATGAGGGTCCAGGTAAGGCAGGAGGAATAGAAAACATGGACTTAAAATATATTTAAAAATTACGATGTCTAGGACATGAAGACTGTTTGCAATATAAGAAGAAAAATAGATTCAGGAGTTTACAAAAGGGTAAAATTATGAATGCTCACCCAAACATAAAATTATCACCTGTCAAATATTTTTAAATTCATTAATTAATGGAGATGTTACAAAGGACTCAAAGGAGAGTTCAAAGAATTACACATACATAAGCAGCAAATAGCACTAAAATTAATTTACAAATAGTTGCAAAACTGGCTTATTCTGTAGGAGAGGTAGTTGAGCGGAATCAATTGCATTTCCACCAGACAAAATTGATTACTCTGGACAGCAATAATTTACATTGCTATCAGCTATCTACAACTTACAGACAATGAGAAGTACAGAGAACCTCTAAATTCAGATAGTAGGAAGAGTGTGCTTAGACAACCGTCTAGTTTTCCATTAAAGACACTAAGTAATCTTTTTGGTCTATTTCAAAGGAAAGAAGATAATTCAATTTTTAAAATGTTGAGTTTTAAGATCCTCAACAATTTAAAAAGTAAATACTGGGAAGCAGGTGTTGCTCAGCTGATAGTGTGTCAGCCTACCATATAGGAGGGTCCAGGGTTTGATCCCCAGGCCCTCCTGACCCATGTGGTGAGCTGGCCCATGCACAGAGCTGTCGCTCACAAGGAGTGCTGTATCATGCAGGGGCGCCCCTGTGTGGGGGTGACCCACACACAAGGAATGTGCCCCGTAAGGAGAGCCGTCCCAAGTGAAAAAAAAGTGCAGCCTGCCCAGGAGTGGTGCCGCACACATGGAGAGCTGGTGTAGCAAGATGACATAACAAAAAAAAGATGCAGTTTCCTGGTCCCACCGAGGGTGCAAGCAGGCACAGAAAACACACAGTGAGGTGACACAGAGAGCAGACGATGGGGGGGGGGGCGTGGAATAAATAAAAATAAATCTTTAAAAAAAAGTAAATACTGAAAATGTTTATATTTGACATTTGGTAATTAATGTTACTTTTTTACTTTGGGCAAGTTACTTTCTCTATAATTCAGTTTCTTTGTTGCTCAAATAGGAAAAAATAGTACTTAACTGTTGGGGGGATTTAATGACATAGTAAGTGCCATGTGCCTGACATACAGTAAGCATTCAGTAAATGATATCTATTAATATCTTCAGAAAAAAGGCTATTTATAGCTCTAATCTGCTGATAAAGAATACATTTTGATGGAAGCTTTCATAAAGACAAAAACTCGTTTTTCTGCTTACATTTCCCAGTTTCCTCCACTTTTCAACCACATATCTTCAGCCTCATAATCTTAAATGCTAATCCCATAAAAAGCATATGAATAAGAACGATGAAGAGAACAACCATTGCTGATTTCAGCCCTGGATGCCTCATTGCATGATTACCTCATGCCCTCTTGGCATCTTAGTCCCACAGCACCATTTCTCATTACGGGGATTTTCCAGATGTATCTAGACTCTAAATGACATTCTGGCACCAAAGGTATGCTTGATTTCTTCCCCATTGCAAGTATTTATTAATCAAATAAATGCTAAATTCCATAAATCCTACATGTCAAATAAGGACAATGAAGGCACAAAGTTCTAAGGCAAAAGTGAGAGCATATTATTAAAAGGAAATTCTGAATGATAGATGTGGCCATTTGAGATTACTTTATGGATCCCAAAAAGAGAAAGATTATGTTTATAAACTAATCTACTCCTCTGGGTGTGATACCATTTGGTTGTATTAAATTCAGCTGAGGGGTCTTTGATTGGATTACCTGTTAAGATTAGAACTTTTTGATTCAACTATATCTGTAAGGCATGACTCAGATTGAGTCCCCACCCCCTTGCTGGGTCTGATATAAATGAACACTCACTCAGGAAGACACACCAGAAGAGAACTTTTCATTCTTTTTTCCCCCTCATTTGTCTTTTGCAAAGAGTCCTTTATTTTATTTATTTTTTAATTTTTATCTTTTTTTGTCTTTTTTTTAATGTTACATTAAAAAAATATGAGGTCCCCATATACCGCCCACCCCCCTCACCCCACTCCTCCCCCCATAACAACATCCTCCTCCATCATCATGAGACATTCATTGCACTTGGTTAATACATCTCTGAGCACTGCTCACACCATAGCCCACACTCTCCCACAGTCCACGCAGTGGGCCATGGGAGGACATAAAATGTCTGGTAACTGTCCCTGCAGCACCACCCAGGACAGCTCCAACCCCTGAAAATGCTCCCACATCACATCTCTTCCTCCCACTCCCTACCCCCAGCAGCCACCATGGCCACTTTCTCCTCACCAATGCCACATTTTCTTCTATTACTAATCAGAATAGTTCATGTATTGAATATCACTAAGTCCACTCTAATTCATACTCTATTCCTTCATCCTGGGGATCCTAGAATGGTTGTGTTCACTCCACATCTATGTCAAGAGAGGGTTTAGATTCCACATGGATGCTGGGTATTTTCATAGTGGTTACAATTAAAAACAACAGCTGAGGGAGTGCTGAGTTCCTAGCCACGGGAGCACTATCACAGTCACTAAAGCAACAGCAACAACCCCCCGAGTGCAACGGCAAAGACCAAAAAGGAAGGAAGGTCCAACAATGAGCCCTTGATACTAATGACTATGCTTGTAAACCTGTGCACCTGAAATAAGAACAAGGCCTAGAGCTCAGGGTGCCTAAGAGTTACCTCCTGAGAGCCTCCATGTTGCTCAAATGTGGCCAGTCTCAAAGCCAAACTCAGCGTGTAAATGTGTTGCCTTCCCTGCAGTGTGAGACATGACTCCCAGGGATGAGCCTCCCTGGTACCGAGAGATTACTACCAAGTACCAGCTGATGATGTAACTAGAAAATGACCTTGAATAAAAGGGTCAACTCGGATCAGCAGAATATCTCAGTCTACCTATAATACCAGGAGTTAAAAATGCTTTTTGACCTGAAGAGAAGGGGGAAATGGAAAGGACAAATGAGTTTATATGGCTATGAGTCTCCAAAAAGAGCCTGGAGGTTATCAGAGGGGTTGCCCTTATGCACACCTCAGCAGAGTCCCAGAGACAGATAATGTAGATACAACCCCAGGTATTGGTTCTTCTGAGGGCTACAGAGACCCACAGGTTCTGTGGTCATGGCAACTGGAGTTCAGTGCCATGTCAGTTGGCCCTGCTTTGGAGTTTGTGTTTCTGTGTGATGGAGCCGGACTCAGATGTGATCATTGTCCACAAGCCTCTCCTGTTACTTTTAACAGATCTGTAGTTGGTGTTGGAGTTTACTGTACACCCAGGGGACCTGAATCTCTGGACTGACCATGTGATAGCCAGGCCCTGAGCCTCAACAGACTTGCAACTCCTACACTCTGATTTATTGGACTTACCCCACTCAGCTAACATGGAGGTGAAGAAGGTCAATCACCACACTAGAGAGCCAAGTGTGCCTACAACTGAAAGCAGGAGAATTGCATCCAGCATCCATGTGGAACTTTTCATTCTTGATCCTGCCATGTAACAGAAAGGAGAAGTCCCGATCAGCCAACGCCCCGGGGAAAGATGAACCATTTCCCTGATAGCTTATCACTGACCTTGGGAAGAGAACTGAGACTGATATAGGATGCCCTGAGTCAAGCCCTATATCAAGAGTGAGAGGACTTCACTTAGGCACGAAGCCTCAAGAGGCTGAAGAGGAAGCCCAGGGGAAGAGGCAGAGACTAGCCAGCTATCAGCAACCATCTTGCTTCAACATGTGACAACTGACTTGTGAGAAAGCAACCCAGGCTGGATTTTTTATGGCCTTCTGACAGTAATCTTTTACCCCCAAATAAATACCCTTTATAAACAAATTTCTGGTGCTTTGCATCGGTAGCCCTTCTGAGGCAGGACAGAATAGGGACTTAAAGGAGGAAGCACAGAAAACCCTTGGAGTTATACAAGCACCACCTGAAAGGAGATCCTTAGGCAAGCCTTCAGCCTGCTAACTCACACAGACAGGTTAACACAGACAAGTTATCCAAGACAGCTAGCAGCTCTAACCCTGCAGCTAAATTGACAGAATGTAACTTGCAGCATTCTCACATGGCAGAAAGAAAAACTGAAAAGAGCCACATCACCACCACCCAGCATACTTGCACAAACACCTCACACCAGCTCAGGGCTCAAGGACAGTAGCCAGAAGCCAATTACCACTGGACTTAAACCCCTAAAAACCAAACCACCCAATGAGTTTTCTCCCTTTTTGTCCTAATACTCCAATCAGCATAAACCTTCATCCCCAATGATAATCAATAAAACCAGAAACTCTGAGAGAGGGGGCGTGTCTCACTCTGTAGCTCGGCTGTGTAAACCTATCTCTTTTCTCATTTCTTAGTAAGCTCTTTATTCTCTTGCCTACCTTATGGCATGTCCTTAAATTCCTTTATGCAGCATAGCCAAGAACCTGGACACCAGGCTCTGATAACACTTTGAAAGACTAATAAAATAGATGACTTGGATAAATCCTAGTGGTGAAGAACAAAGGTTAAAAAAAAAATACTACATACACCAGTCTTAACCATTATCCCGGCCAATTAAGCTGAGATTCTGCAATTCCTCTTACAATTACAATTAGAGCCTTCAACAATTTCAGCTATATTTTAAGAAAATGCTTGTGAAAAATGCTTGAAGAACACCCATCAAATACTTAACTAAAATTGAGTCAAGATAATGAGTTTATGGCTTTTTTCTCCCTTCTTTACATTTTACTGTACTCTCCAAATATTGTATAATCAATTACTGCAATGTTTAATAAAAAATAACATGAACCCAAAACCCACAAAACCCTCAAGGATGACCCTTTGAAGTCTTTGATATAAAAGAAAATAAAGGAGTAGACATATAAGGTAATATGAATCAAGTCTTAACTCTGTTTTTTAAAAAACCACTATACAATGTCAAAATGACAAACATTTTCTTATGTCATTAATACAGAAAATATTGTTCCCATACATTGCAAGGCTATGGAACGCCTAGTAAAAGAGTAGCCAAATTTATAACAGAAAGAAACTCCTGTGTTTTTCTGGTAAAATACATGATTATTGTTTCAGCTTTGCCAATAGAAAGTAAGCACTTCTGTTAAAGTTACCAAGTTACTTACTCCCCAGTTTCCATGGAAACCACTCTTTTTGGTATGTGGGTAAAGAATAATAAAATTAAGATGATGTTTCTTCCAGAAATAAATTCCACAGCACGTGGCTGAGAGGTGAGTGGTATGTTTGAATCCACCTTAAGATACTTCTGATCTTGCTTGTAATGACCATAACATAATGCTCCTAAACTGAACTAAAAGAAGACAGGTAAATGAGAAGAAACAAGCAATACAGGGATTTAGCTTAAAAAGAAAAAAAAAGACTGCTTAAAACTGGGCATGATAATAGTCTAGGGCTGAAGAGCTGTGAAAATAATTCACACACAATGTTTCTTTTGTCTACCCCTAGAAAGATATGGATAGGCTACACACATAGAATGCCCTTTCTGTGGTAACAGCAACTTTCCCCAGGACAAAAGGAAAGAAGAAGGGAAAATATTTCTGTACTCGGGTAGGCCTGAAGGATAGAGTTAAATAGGTGAGGTGTTTGGTAAATAACCAGGCTTTGCCCATCTCTTACTCCCTTCACCAAGGACTTTCTGCTTTCCTGCACATTTCTTTCCCCTTTTCTATCAAAGCTTAATCTTAACAATCTGTCATAAATGTTCTTAAATGTAATTACTTGATTATAGCTCATTTGGTTATGTATTTAACTCTCATTGAGGAATATGCTCGAACCAAAAGGAATAATGCTCTTAGCGTGCATTAAAGGTGTAATGGCAGATTAGTAGGCCCTGCCCTAGTCAAGATGGCAGAGTGAAGACACTTCAGGGCTCCTTCTTTCCACAGAAGATCTGAACAAACATTAAGAACTGGTGGAGCAGCTTTCTCAAAGTTCCAGAAAACACTTAAAGGATCACAGAACTAGGATGAGAACCAAATCAAGAAAAAGGTGTGATTAAAGGCAGTAGGCTCTCCCGGGCCCTGGCTGTCCCCTTCCCAACCCCACACCAGCTTTGCAAGGACCTATCCTGTGCTTCCGGTGTGGATATCTGGTTCTGGTACTGGTAGAAGCAGAGGAACCGTCACGCACATACTGAGAGCATGCATGTCTGGCCCAATCCATCTGGCTGTGACCTGAGGGACTTGCCATCCCAGAACTTGCTCTGGATGTAGAAGGCTCACCTAGCACTCTTACAGAAGGTTATGGGAGAGCAGTCAATCAGTGAGGAGGATCAGACCTGGGACTCACCAGACAAAGACTTCTTAAAAATTGTCCTAAATAAGTACAAAGAGCTAAAGGAAAACATGGACAAAGAACTAAAGGAAATCAGGAAAACAATTGATGGACACAGATTATCAATAGAGAGTTGGAAATTATTAAAAGGAACCAAACAGAGCTGCAAACCACAGTAACAATAATTAAAAAGTCCCTAGAGGAGTTCAACAGCAGATTGGAGCTGGCAGAAGAAATCATCAGTGAACTTCAAGATAAAACAGTTGAAATCATCAAGTTTTAGGAGCAGAAGGAAGAGAGAATGAAGAAAAGTGAATAGAGACTGAGGAACCTGTGGGACAATGTACACAATATGGGAGTTCCAAAAGAAAAAGGAAAGAGAGAATGGGCAGGAAGAATATTCAAAGACATAATGACTGAAAAATTCCCCAATTTAACCAAAGACATGAATATGCATATCCAAGATCCTCAATGAATTCCAAACAGAATAAACCCAAATAAAACCAAGCAACAGCACGTTATAATCAAACTGCCAAATGCCAAAGATAGAGAATTCTGAAATCCACAAGAATCAACATGTCATATACAAGGGAGTCTCAATAAGATTAAATGCTGAAGTCTCACCAGAAACCCTAGAGTCAAGAAAGCAGTGGGATGACGTATTTAAAGTGATGACAACAAAAAATTGCCTTCCAAGAATTCCAAATCCAGTAAAACTGTCTTTCAAAAAAAAGGGAGAGATGGAGACATTTCCAGATAAACAAAAGCTGAGGAAATGTACCACCACTACACCAGCCATACAGGGGATGCTAAAGAGAGCTTTGCATTTTGAAAGGAAAGTATAATAGACAATAGATGGAAGTTGCATGAAGAACTATAAATCTCTTAATAATTGTATTATGGTATTTTTTGTTTGTAACTCCACTTTTTACTTCCTACAAGATTGAAAAGGCAAATGCATCAAATGTAATGATAAGTCTATAGTTTGGGACTCAATATAAAAACCCATAATTAGTGACAAGAATGACAGAAAGGTAGGGGAATGGAAATGTATAGGAGGATAGTTTGTGTATACTATTGAAGTTAACTTTGTACCAAAACCAATGAGATTGTTACAGATTTAGGAAGTTAAATTTATGCCCCATGCTAACTACAAGGAAAATATCAGGAGGCAAGTTCATAGAGACAGAAATTAGAATTCAGGTTGCCAAGGACAGGGAACAGGGGGAATGGGAAGTCAATCCATTGGAAGCAGGGTTTCTGTTTAGGGAGATCAAATTGTTTTTAGTGGTGGAAGATGGTAAGGGTACCACAATACTGTGAATGTGATTGATTCCATTGAATAGCATGCCTGGGAATGATCACAATATGGGAACATTTATGTTCTATATATGTTCCCACAGTTTTAAAGTGTAACTGAAGAGACAATAACAGTTAAATGAAATACAAGATCCTGGATGGGATCTAAAAAGGAAGGAGAGAGGGCTCAAACGGACATTACTGGGACAAATGACAATAACTGAAATATAGACTGTAAGCTTTATATCAATGTTAAATTTCTTGAACTTGAAAACTGCATTTAAGTAGGTTACATAAGTGAATATCCTTGTTCTTAGGAAACGAACATGTCAATAATAAGTGTGGAGGAATCATGTTATATATAACCTATACTCAAGTGTTCAGAAAATGTATTGATAATAGACAGACAGATGTAAATAGGTAGGTAGATGGATGTTAGATAGATAACAGATAGAAAGATGTGGCAATAGATTAAAATTAGAGGATATGGATAAGTGGGAAGTAGGGATTTATTGGAGTTCTCTGTATGGTGGTTGTATTATTTTTATTATTTTTATAACTGTCCTGTAAGATTTATATTTTTGCGTGAGAACATCCAATTCGTTAACTTTTTCATACAACTTCACTAAATTACCATATCCTATCCCTACAAATGTTATAACATTTGTGTTGGAGAAAATATGGCTCTTACTGGGACACGAAGACTGATTGACCATAAGCAAAGAATTTATTTATTGAGAAGCTCTCCGAACAAAGGGGGAATGAAGAACAGACTTGAACCCCCCCCCCCCCATCAGCATGGTGGGGGTCTGAAGAGAGACTTCAGCCCACTCTGGAAGGGCGGGACGTGAATTTATACAGAACTTTCCTAGGTGGGGAAATGAGAGTGGGAGGGGGTTGAGGGTCTGAGTGAGGTAGTGGGAGGGGGTTGAGGGAGTCCATGGCTCCTTGGAATGCTGCAGGAGCAAATGTTTCTTTTGATCTGTAAGATTTTAAAGAGTTTGTAAGTAGTGAAGGTTTCTGTCTCTGTCTCCCTCTGATATGCAGGTAGAGATTGTAAAGATTTCCATCTCCCTCTGGTATGCAGATGGTGAAGATCTCTATCTCCCTTTATTCCTGTCTCTATGGGGTTCCTTTGTTTAACCTGTGGGAAAGTGCCACACGGGGGAGGGGGTTTACCTTTTTCCTAACGCATATCAGGGGAAACTGAGGTATGGCTTGTTAATTATTGCATATCGCTAACAATTTGGTAAACAATGATGGAAAAGTACTAAAAAGTTTAGTGATTCCCTAAGAATCACAGGAAATTAGTGGCAAACTGGATGTTGAACTTGCAGCCATTAATCCCCAGCCATTTACTTAATTCCTAGAAGCACACATAAATTCCTAATTTCCAACTTCTGTTATTTTTTCTCTATCCTAAAATGTTTCTATTTTTTGCTACTTACTATTGGTGCCACCGATTCTTATGAAGAACATACATAACTATATTGTGGATTTCTACATTTTATCATAAAAAGGACTCTTTACATGCTACTTCATGAAAAGTGAAAATGAAGAGGAAATGATTACGAATAGTAAATTTTCATGTAGTGCAACTTCTTGATAAAATTCTCATAAAATATAAAAGCATATAAATCTGAGGCAAGAAAGGGAGGTCTATTGAGGTAATATAAGAAATTTCAGAGTAATTTAATATTTCCCAAAATATATGATTTTCAATTTTAAAATATCTTGATGCTCTGTGTACAATATGTGATTAAAACAAATTGTATAATAAAGTCCAAATTCAGTTGAAACTGATTCATTCAAATAAAGTATAATTTTCATGAAACTAAAATCATGACCCTTATATGAATATAATATGAATGTGTTACAAAAATTTTATTGAACTCACTTATTAATGAGGTAACCAATAAAATAGTAAAAGTGGTTCAAGGACCATTTCAGCAGCTAGTTATATACATACACACACATTCACAAACACATAGAAATGTTTAGATGAGATGGCTGGTTAAGATACAAAACTGGTAATGTCTATTAAAGCAATAAATAGCATTATCTGTTTTACTCAACAAAAATGAATTATATCCCGACTGAACAAAAGTCTATAAATTTACTATAACCTCACTAAACCTGGGAATTTTAAGTGAAAGTAAGTATTTTCTCCTCTATCAGCACTTTTGAAATTGTACTAGATAAGCAGATCTGGGAATTTGTTCAAAATGAAAATGCCCAGGCCCCTTGTCAGATCTACAGAATCAGAAATTCTGGTGTGGGATAAAACAATCTGTATGTTTATAAGACCTTTAGATGATTCTGATGCATGATGAAGTTTGAGAAAAACCTACATAATCCTTGGGTGGCCATTACCTCAGTATGACATTGGAGTAAAGTGGCATCAACTTTTTGCCTCACTTTTGCATATTTTGCATATTTTTGCCATGGTAAATACAAATGCTAAAACACCGTATTCTTTATTTTTCCCAGATTTTGAAAATACATCCTGCTGTTACTTCCACATTTAGAGCCATCTCTTATCCCTAATTCCACAGGCATTTTTTATAGGATGAGTATTAAATATGAAATAAAAAAGAAATATTAATGCTGTAATATTTTAATAGTATCTTTGGGCATACAACTTTCATATAATTTATGGAGAAATTTGAGAGATATGGGTTGTAAGTCAAATTATAATGGGGACCCAAAATCTCTTTTTGCTATGTTAGACCTTAGAAAAAATTTTATTATATAATGCTGGTAATGCATTATTTTTTCTGCATAACAAGCTATTGTGAAATGAATAGTTTACATCAATTCTTTTGTTGCACATTCCTAACAAAATTATAGTTCTTTTAATGTGTGCTGACAGGACTAATTTCTAAACTCAGTATTTATAATTTTGTTCTGCCTTTATACACTACTGCCAAACAGTACTAAGAAGTCTAAGGAGAGAAAAACTTCTAGCGATATCAACTCTCTTTCACATTGATTTTCTTGAGTCACCCCAATGTTTTTTTGAAGGTCAGCAGCTGGCAGGAAAGAGAGAAGAAATAAGGTATAGATTTAATCTTGAGTATTCTACCATAGTATATGAAAACTATGCAGTCTGTATTTCTAAAGCTGTTTATGTATTTAGATTTCCCATACCTTAAACTTACTCAGCTAAACAATGATTACTTCTTTATGTAGCCACAGGCATGCAAACAAAAAGAAAACAAAATCAAATACATTTTTCTTTCTTTATTAGATAAATACATTTATTTTTAAATGCCACTTGTCATTACATACATGTTCATTGTAGAAAAATTAGAAAATATAATGAAAGAGCAAAAATATGAACAGCTCAAATTCCACCACCCAGAATCATAATTAATATTTATATTTTCCTATGAAAATTTATTATTCTAATGCATATTAAATATACTAATGAATATATATGGAGTTCAGAAAAAAATTAAGAAAAATTTCTCAGCAGAAGTCCTGAAATGAATTGTACAAATATCAAATAGTACTTTTCATTTTAAAAAATCACGTAAAAGATGCCCATGTCTAAGAATCTAATGGCACAAACACAAGTTCCAAATTTGCCAGGGGACATAAATCTGAATTTTCAAATCATACCAATACATCTTTGATTATTTTATATAGCATGATCATTTTAATTTTACCCATTAATTTATACATCCATTAGGCAGGGGAAAAACAAAAGTGGCCACCATACCAAGGTGACAGACAATATTACCTTTCGTCCATAAAATCACCTTGATAAAGAAGAAATCTATAACAGCACTGGAGCCAAAGAAAGGAATTATCATCAAATCAAAAATTCGAGGAATTTCTTGAAAATACACAGCAAATGGCAGGATGAGTACTAGAAACCTCAGAGGAATGCAAGGCATTAAGTCAGCTGGACTGGTAATTGGAGCAGGCCATAGGCCGATCAGTGAGCTAATTCATTAAATAATTTTGCAACAGTTGGGCTAGTTCCAACTTGAATGTTCCTCAACATTCAAGAGGCTACGTTTCTAAAGAAGAAATAAATAAGTCAGAGCTTCTGACCACTGGAAGGAGGAAACACACCAAGAACTTCTGGCTGCAGTTAAGTAAAAAGTAAAATATAACTCTTATATTGGACATAAAGAAAACAAGAAGGATAAGCAGCACTATGTTGAGTTGAACTGTAGTGATAATTTCTTTATTTCACATTTGAGCAAGGTTAGTAGGTTGTCTATCTGCTCCTAATCTTTGTGTCCTTCAGGAAAGCTGCCTTTTATTTCCTGACAGGAAGCATTCATATATGCACTCTCCACCACACTTACGGAACCCAAAGTTACTTCTCCCTTTGGGAGTAGCTGTTTTTTTGGAAGAAAGCTGGAAAATGGCCAAGCAACCTCGTGACACCTGTACTGATGAACAAAATACTTCATGTATAAATATGAATACACATACATGAATTGCCAGGCATTCTGAGGAAATCAAAAAACAAGAAAGAGAGGCACTACTAAGATGAATATACAGAACAATGGAGAAAATAGAGAGAGTAAAAAAGGTAACTTTAAAAAATTTTTTAGTTAGAATTCTAAAATAAACTTGAAAGTTTATTTCATCTAGAAAATAAAACTACCAGATAAAGAGAGGATTTTTGGAAATAAAAACATGATTACATCGTTTTTTAAAAAATTCAAGAGGACTGAGGAACAATAAAATATTTGTAGAATAACTTCATGACAGGAAGAGAAGAAAGAAATATACTTTTTTAGGAAATGAGCAAAGAGGTGAAAATATGAGGAAAAAGTAAAAAAATATATAGTAGACATTTATCATTCCAATGTCTTGAGGAATTTCCCACCTTATAAGCCTCAACAAAATAGAGGCTAGACACTTGCTTTCCCAGCCTCTCTTGCAGCTAAGGCCCAGACATACGGCCTGGATACTCTTTGTCAATCAGAAAACAAACATAACATAAAGAAAATTCACAAAGCCAAAAGTTCTATTTATCAAATAAAATATTAATAAAATCACTAAATCTCTGGGAGATTAAACTTTCTTTTTAAATGAGAGAAGGTTCTAGTAAACAGTATCTGAAATGAAAAGAGACTATCACTACAGATCATGATATTTAAATGCAGAAGAAATTATGAACAACATTATATGAAATTATGAATAATCTTATTTATCTCAGAGGAAAAACTTAAGAAAACTGACTGGAGACATTCCCATTTTCAGTTCTGTAGCAGTTTGATATTGTTTATGAATTTTAAAAAAAATAGATATTGCATTATGTTTGTAAACCGGTCTATTCTTCTGGGCATATTAGATTGTATAGTATTCAGAAGTTTTGCTTTTACTTTATTAAATAATGATTAAGGCTTTGATTGGACCATGTCAGTAGGACATTGATTTCCCCCACTTTTGGCGGGGGACTCACAGAGAAAAAAACATGGCAGAGGAGTTAGTTGGAATTTTTGATGCTGGAGTCCTGGGAACTAAACACACAAGAGAAGAACACAGAGGAATAGAGATGGCTCCACAGATACAGCAGAAGCCTCAAGAGAAGAGAGCCTGATTGTCTACAGCTTGTGGAGATAACAGCAGCTGAGCCCAGAGAGTAAAGAGCCCTGGGAAAGAGATAAGACTTATCCCAGCCTGCAGCTGATACTGGAAGAAGCTGGGACCATGGAGCTTCAAGAGGAAGAGGAAGGCTGAACCCTAGCAGATGTTGCAGCCATTTTGCTCCATCAAGAGGCAACAGACTTTGCTGAGGAAAGTAACTTATGCTTTATGGCCTGGAAACTTTTAGCTTCTACCCCAAATAAATACCCTTTAAATAGCCAACAGATTTCTGGTATTTTGCATCAGCACCCCTTTGGTTGATTAATACAAGTTCCAACAGGTAAAAAGCTTAGAAGCCGTAATTCATATACTTAAAACAAGGAAAATTTTTAAAAACTGAAGAATCAATGGCTTTTCTTGGATATATCAGAAAACTGATTTACAGGGCAAAACATGACCCCAAAACCTAGAGAGAGAGGGAAATATAGAGAATCATACTTGAGATTTCCTTATCTGGAGTAGAAGCTGCTGAAGACACAATATGGTAAGAACATTTAAATCATAATTTTGACAAATTGTTGGCAACTGAGTATGTACTAATGTGAGAATGAGAAACTCCTGGGGTTTGCAGCCTTCAACAGTTTCATAGATTTTATCTCTAGGTACCCAATCAGATTCTTATCCTCAAAAGTCATAAAAAGATCCCCTGTGACTCTGGCAAGGGGAGGGAAAAAGTAAATTATGCCCAGCATGTTCTTGATAACAAAGGCACAGTCTTCAGGGGGAAAAGACTTTATAAGAGCCTTATTTGACAGGGGGAAAAAAAGATATTTCTCTAATTCCTACCCCTTTACCTTTCCTGACTCACCAAATAGAGGTTGGCTAGGGGAAAAGCAAAGAAACACTTGTGAAGATGACAGACTAGAGGCACAGCACTAAAAAATTAAAAATTAATCACATAATTACAGAACACCCTCCCACACACAATTTATCATAACATCAACAGGTCTTCAATATAATAACTGTGGATTGCAGTCAAAAGACCTGCAAGACAAAGACTGTCTCTGAAAAGGAGTACTTAGGGAAACCCAAAGTCAAGAGAGGAGACCAAAACAAGAACCCTACAGGGAGTTGAAACTTATGGCACCTACACCTTTAGCAAACATAAAACTCAGCCTAATTACTAGTAAGAAAAATAAAAATCCTCACACTAAGGGCTTGTTACATAAGTTCCTATTACCAGAGACAACATGTCAGCTTTCAACAACAACAACAACAACAACAAAAATAGGCATTCCATAAGCCAAGTAAAAAACACAGCCTGAAGAGCAAAGCAATCATCATAACCAGCCTCAGTTATGACACAGATGTTGGAATTATCAGACAAGGGAATTTAAAATGACTGTAATTAATCTGCCAATGGAAAAGACAGCTTGCAAGAACAGATGGGTAATATAAGCAGCAAGATGGTGGGGATTGTAAGGCAGCCAATCAAAATAACAAACAGCTGGAGTCCTTTCCCAACACTTGGACAGGGGTGGAGGAAAAGACCTAACCTAGGGCCCCACGTGAGCATCTTACCCTGCAGCAGGCCTGTATGTCTCAGATTGTGTATTCTTTTCTTATTTCTAAATAAAGTCTTTACTTCCTTGTCTACCCTTAAAAAAAAAAAAAGAAATTCTGGAAATAAAAACCACTTTAGCATTAATGAAGAATGCCTTTCATGAGCTTATCATGGCTGAAAAAAGAATCAGTGAGCTTGAAGTTAGATCAATAGAAACTTCCCAAATTGAAATGAAAAGAGGAAAAAGAACAAAAAAACACCCAAGAACTGTGACGTGAAGCAATTTCAAAATGGGTAACATATGCATAGTTGGAATACCAAAAGGAAAAGAGAGAGAAATTGAACAGAAGATTTGAGTAATAATGACTGAAAAATTTCCAAAATTGATGATGGATACCAAACTACACATCCAGGAAATTCAGAGAACACCAAGGAAGAAAAATACCAAAAAATCTACACCTAGGTATATATTTCTCAAACTACGGCAAACCAAAGGCAAAGAGAACGTCTTGAAATAAGCCAGAGGAAGAAAACCACCTTATGTATAGAGAAACAAGGATAAGAATTAAAGCAGACTTCTCTCAGAAACCATGTGAGCAAGAGTGAGTAGAGTAAAATATTTAACATGTTGAAAGCAACTCACTGCTTTTACCATTTGTTATTGGAGCCGAATGGGGAGACCTCTGTGCACTTGGGGTGCCTCTTCTCTCCCTTCTCTGACTTTGGGAAATGGAAGGAGTGGGCTATCAGCAATAAACTTAAAAGAAACCATGCCTCAGACTCTGTGGGCATTCTTTCCAGGCTGCCCTCTTTCACTTTGCCACAGGAATGGAAGACTCATTCCTGTCTGAGGTGAGACAGCCCATTCCCTCAGACCCCAGTCTTCCATATTTGCATGAAATAGTTTGGTTACAGGTTGACCTGTAGAACGATGATATGGCTGTGAAGGGTCTGGTGTGTGGTGATTCTGAATAAATAAAGCAGATCTAAAATAAATAAATAAATAAAGGTGTTGAAAGCAAAAACAACACAAACAAAGACCTCTATGTTTAGTGAAATTACCTTTCAGATGTGAAGAAGAAGAGTTGTCAAGCATGCTTTCTGCTGCAGGGAGGATGCTGAAGATCCAGGTCTATTCAGCTGCAGGCCACCTCCAACAGTGCAAGATGTAGTGCAGCCCCCAGCCCCCAGCAGAGACCCCCACACACAGCATGTCTTCTACCACAGCCCCCCTGGGGCTGACACACCCCAACCTTTCCCCAAGCTGGAGCCACAGGGTATTGAGGTACTAGCTGAGGTCTTCCCACAAAGGATCTTTGTTGGCACAGCGCAATGGGACTGTGCCAGTAACAGGAATGCTGACATGGTGGGACTGGCTGAACTGGGATTCCTGCTAGAAGAGAAGGGTGAATGGGTAATTGCCAACCCAACCAAAGCTAAAGCAAATATACCCAGTGTTCCAGGAAGAAGTACAGGAAATATGGGTTCTGACATTTCCCCTGCAAGCCCACTATGCTGTGGAGAAGATGGAAGAGTTTGTACAGAAGGTCTGGGGAGGACATTGGAGGGTCATCCCATATGATGTGCTCTCTGACTGGCTGAAAGACAATAACTACCAGCTACATGGCCATAGACCACCCATGCCCTTATTTTGGGCTTGCTTCAAGAGCATCTTCTGCATCCATACAGAAACTGGCAATGTCTAGAACTATCTGCTTGGTTTCATACTGTTTTTCTTTTTGGAAATCTTGCTCATGCTCAGATCCAATATGTACTTCATGGCCCCTCCACAAAAGAAGATGATTTGGGCATGTTTTTTCAGGGTACAGTACTCTACCTCAGTTTCTCCTGGCTCTTTCACACTGACTATTGTCATTTAGAGAAAGTCTCTTGGACATTTTCCGAACAGTATTAGTCAGGGATTGCTCTACTGATTGTGGGAGCTGTTACTCCTTCTACTGCTCCCCACAGCCATGGCTCATCTACCTCTCCAACGTCCGTGTCCTAGGGATTTCTGCCATCATTGTGGTACAGTGGGACCAGTTTGCCACTCCTAAGCACTAGAAGACAAACGTAGGAGTGTTCCTGGAACTTGGCTTGAGTTGTGTTGTGTCCACCATGCACTTTACTATCACTGAGGACTTTGTCAAGGCCATTGCGGTGGGCCAGATGGGCTGATTATTCTAATGGCTGTGATGTACATCACTGGGGCTGGGCTTTATGCTGCTTGAATTCCTGAGCATTTCTTTCCTGGAAATTTGGCATATGGTTCCAGTCTCATAAGATTTTTCATGTTCTGGTTGTGGCAACTGCCTTTGTACTTTTCTACAGGGTCTCCAAACTTCAGGAATTCTGGTTATAGCATGGAAGGTGGCTTTACTGATGACTACCTGCTCTGAACCTTCCCACCAAAGGGGTGGTGGAGGAACTCCCCAAGTACTTTTGAAAATAACTTATTTGCTGAAGTGAGAGGAAGAGTTTGATTGTCTGTTACTAGAAGAAATCTTTTAGAGAATTCAATAGTAATTAAGCTTCAGCCAACTTTCACACCCACTGGGCAATAAACTTTCCATTTCCATTTCCTTAACTGGAGAGGGAGAGAATGGTCTAACTTAACCGTCCCCTTCCTCAGCAAAGCAACTACCATCGCCTCAAAGAGATAATACTTTGAAGCTCACTTTGAGATTTTACCCCTTCCTCATACCATATTGGAAAAAAATAATGACTGGGACTCCAGAAATTCTGTTTCTGAAAGAAATGTCCCTCCCTTACTCCCATCCTTACTTTGTAACCTGGCTTTTAACAGGCCATCCATTTTTGTAGCACATTTTTCAAAAACAATTATAACCTGGTCCCATCTTTCTAGGGCCTGGATGTACATATACAACAGCAAGAACAAAGCCACCAACTTTTACACAGCCCAGCTAGTCATGGAAGTATGTCTAGGTTTCACATAACTTGACTTTCAATTTTTTTTTCTTGACTGAGTAATATAAAATTAAAATGGGAAAAGATACTTAGTATTTAATACGAAGCCTTAAAAAGACATCTGTTATCATTGCTATGTCTCTTGATGCAAAGAGTATGATGATAATAGAAGTACAGAAGGGAAAAAAAAGGAAAGGAGAAATGAAATCTTTTCAGACATATAAAGTCTGAGGTAATTCATCAACAGTAGTCTGGCCCTATAATAAATAGCAAAAGAAATTCTTTAGGAAGAGAAATAGAGCAGAAACTCAGAATATATAAAGAAGGTGGAGCATCAAAGAAGGAACAAATGAAAGTAAAATAAATTCATTTTTTAATTTTTAATTCAATTATATGATAACTGATTAGGTAATAATAGAACAATATGTTGAGTATTATAACATAAGTCTAAGCGAAATGAATGACAGCAATATTATAAGGAAAAGGAGAGAGGAATGAGAAATACTCTAAGATTCCTGCAAAATACATGAAGTGGTTTAATGTTATTTGAAGGTGGAATTTGATTAGCTAACAATGAATATTGCAAAAGTAAGGGAAATTCCTACTAAAAAATGTTAAGTATGTATAAGCAATAGGCTGAGATGAAATAAAGTAGAATAATTGTAAATGCTCAATTAAAACCAGAGAATGCAGGAAAAGGGAAGGAGAATGGGGGAGTAACAAAGAACAATTGCAACTAATAGAAAACAGATACAAATATGGTAGATATCAATCTAACTATACCAATAGTCACTTTAAAGAGAATGGTTTAAATATTCCATTCAGAGACAGATTGTCAGAGTGGGTAATTTTCATGTTATTTCTTACCACAGAAAAGTCTAACCTATCCTAAATCATAAAATGAGATGCTGCCATAATAAAACATCTCAAATATGTGGCACTGACTTCCAGGTTAGGCACTGGGCAGTGAGAAAACTGGTATCAAGACTGAAAGGATAGAAATACCTGCTATACTGTGGGGGAAATAAAAGCTGGTAAAATTCTTTCTTGGTATAACTTGGAAAGCAGATAATCTCTCTAATGAACTTGTAGGTTAGAGGTAGGAAAACAAGTGCTAATAGCATGAGTTTGTTATACTGGAAATATAATAATAGATGAGTTGAAGAAAATAATTGTCCAGTTTGAAAATAAAAATGAAAGGTAATAGAGAAAGTCTAGACATTCAAGATGTGCAGAGATGGAAGATGCCAACGGTTTCTTATCTCATGCTAATAGGAGATAAAACTGACAGGGCCTTTGAGTGACAAAGGCCAATTCACTTGGTTGTGAAGCAATTTCTAAGCCAAGGGTGTGGCTAAAATACCCATTGTTTAAATATCTGAATTGCTTAAGATGGCCCCTAGCAAATCCTATCATAGGACAGAAGGCTCAGAGAAAGGAAACTAAGATATGGCAGTCCTAAAAAATCCTTTACCTGAATATGTTCATAATTAAGTTTAGAAAGAAAGACATATTCCCAAAAAGAATTTGATTAAAATAAATAAGAAACTAAGTTGTTAAGAGAGTTAATTTTACTTTCAAAAGAACTACCAGCCTGGATTAAAAGAGGCATATTTGAAGCTTAAAATGTTAGGGAGTCTTCCAAAGTTCTGCAACCAGGAACAAGACTGAGAAAGTTGTCAGCTCCTAGTGAGGCCACACTTTCAAAAGCCCTCTTCAGATGTTACTAAGGAATACCATGGAAAAGGAAGGACTTTCCAGAGAGTAGAACCTCGATCAGTAGAGACAATGGACTGGGGACTATGGAAATACAGTCATCATTTGCCTACCAGAGTTTGACAGTAACACAGGTGGTGTGTATCTCTTGTCCTCCTTTTAATAGGATTGTTATGCTATCCCTAATCTTTCATTGAGTATTGTATGCATGAGAAGCAGATAGCTGTGTGGGGTGTGTGTGTGTGTGTATTTCATCAGAGCAAAAGAAGCCACATGTGGACTTCATATAGTGATCAACCTGAAATCCTGGACAATGAACCTGATTCTTTTCTTGAAGTGTTTTTTTTGAGGGGAAGTAGTGCATTTGGGGTAGAAAAGAGACTCAGTAGAATATTTGTTACTAGAAAGAATGACTGTAGTAGACTGTATTATACTCACAAATATTAGCTGTCTCTCTCTGGAGGGAGACTCTTCTCCTCAAGTGAATTGACATCAGGCTTATTTATATTATTTACTTTTGTTACTGGATTTTATCTAGGCTCTTTGACTATGCTGCAAAAATTAATTTCAAGAGCACATCAGGTTAGTTAGGCCCATAATTTAATCAGGTAGGGAGACATGAGAAATGGGAGAAAATAACAGACCAGGGGTCCCAGGTAGAGAGGAAGGGGGTGAAAGTGATAAAGAGGGCTGATTTATAAGCTACAATTCCCCATTATAGATTATAAATGCCCAGATTTACTTGCAAGGCCACATGGCAGAGGGAAAATGGCAAGAACGGTATGCAGAGGGCAGGAACGGGTCCAGAGGAAAGAGAGTGAAGTGCCAGAGCACTTAGGCTCCGTGCTTGCCTTTTTGAACTGTTAATTATTCCACCCCTTTGCTAATGGCAGGGGAGGGGTTCCAGCTGTTTGCTGTTTTGATTGATTACCCCACCCATTCAATCTCCCATAAGGGCCCAATGATAAAGTCCTTGGGGAATATCCCGGGCTTCTCCTGGCTTCCAGAAGAGTCTTTGTTCTGAATAGCAAAATCTTGGGTGTGGGGGTCCTCCAGCAGCCATCTTGGGGTTACTGAAGTCCACATGGACTCTCTGCCAGGTTCCAGATCTGTCTATTGATTCCCTATCTTACTAGCCTGCTTCACTTTGACCAAAGAAATGTAATTAGAAATAATTGGCAGAAGCCTTAATGAGCTTCACCATATTCTCTTTTCCCTGTCCTTTGGTTGTAGAAGCAATCTATTGAGACAGAACTTCTTTCTGATTGTGTTCCAAAATGACTGTTGCTAGCAGAACTTTTTTAACTGACATGTAGCCATTTTGCCCTGGAGTGTACTTTGTGGGAAGATTTTTAAATAATTATCAATTCAGTTTATTCTAGATATATCCAAATTATCTCTTCCTGTGTGTGTGTTTTTTCCCTTCTTTTCATTTAATGTGTCAGTTTTTATAATTTAAGTGTTTTAAGAAATGTGTACATTTCTTCTAAGTTGATCTGAGAAAGGAAAGGAACAGAAGAAGCGGAAGCAATATAATATAAATAGTAATATGGTAGGTTCAAGCCCAAATATTGAGGATTATGTAAGATGTAGATGCATTAAATAGTCCAATTAAGAGATAGAGCTTGTAAGACTGCATTAAAAAAAAATTCAACCAAGAGCTGATGAGAGAGAATTCTGGCATTTCTGAGCAAAGGTCCCGGACAGGTTTATTCAAGATGTTTACATAATAGCAGCCTTGGAAAGATAAAGACAGTGATTCCCTCTGGAGAGATCTTGCTCTGAAGATATTCCAGAATGAAAAACTAGTCTTTTCCCCAAAGTGGAAACTTTTCAGAATGATAATGTCACTGTCTGAGGTGGAGGAGGGCCAGTTTTGCCAGCCACCCTTTACAAGGTTGGAAGTTTCCCTAAGCTCAGGGTTCCATATTCCACAGAACTTGGGGAATAGGGGAACCAAAAGAATCTTGAAGCTAATGCTGCCTGCTGTGCTGTGACTGATAAACTGTCTAAATCATTTGATCCTTTTGATTCATCATGAGTGGAATTTATGAAAGCAAACCTAGTAGCCTCCAAGCTACCTAGTTCTTGGGGATTCCTTGACTGTTCATCATATGCTGCTTTTAAAAAAGTAACCTTGAGTATAAGGATATTGAAAAAAATGAAGGAAATAGAAAAGGGAAAACTATACCATGCAAATATTAATTTTTTTTTTCAGGAGGTACCAGGGATCGAACACGGGGCATCATTTATGGGAAGCAAGCACTCAACCACTGAGCTACACTTGCTCCCCCAAATATTAATTTTAAAAAGCTGGTGTAACCATATAAATATCACACAAAGTAGATTTTATGGTGGATTACTAGAAATAGAGAGGGTTCTTTCAAGTTTTTGGAAATTAAATAACACATTTCTAATAACCCAATGTGACAGAATTGCAATGGAGAGTAGAAAATGAGAAAATGACGTAAAAGTGACAGATCAAAATTTGTGCTTATAGAAAAATACATTAAACTTATATTTATATATTAGAAAAATGCCAATACCAATCTAAATACCAATGATATTGGTCTCCATATCAAAACAAACAAGAAATGTAGTAGAAGGGAAATAATAAAGATAATTAAAATAGTTTATTTTATTTAATAATAAATAATTAAAAAGATTTTAAGTGTGTGTTAGAGATTCCCCATTACAAGGTTTGCAATAATTAACAGGTCATAAGACCTTGACTCCATTCTGATCCATTGAGCAAGCTGCCTTTAGGGGTTAGGAGGCAACCCTTTCCCTCCCAAGAATAAACAAATTCGGGCAGATAAGGATCTTTACCCTAGGCACCACCAACCCCTTCCACATTCCAGGATCTCCTAAATCACTGCCGCCTGGCCATTTGACCCCAGGCTGGTTTCCCTACCTGTTGATGTATGGTATAAAGACATATCCACCACCCTCCAGGGTCTGGCTGAGGTCTCTCTTCAGACCCCTATCATTCTGGTGGGGGAGGGCTGAAGTCTATTCTTCAGACCCCTTCCACTGGGTGAGCTTCCCAATAAACTTTCTGCTTGTAATCCTCAGTCTCCATGTCCCAATGAGTGCTGTTTTTCTCTAACAGTGTGTAATGACAATATTGTGTCAATAAATTTGAAAGTTTAGATAGCATGAACAAATTCCTAATTTATCAAAACTGATTCAAGGACAAAAAGAAAATCTGAGCAGTCCAATATCTATTCAGGAAATTGATTCCATTACTAAAACCTCTCCTACAAGTCCAGATGACTCCAGTAAATTCTAATAAACATTTAAGGAAGAATTTACTGCAATATTACACAAAGTCTTCCAGAAAACAGTAAAAGAAGAATCAGTTCCCAACTACGAGGCTAGCATAACCAGGATGGGAAAAACCAAACAAGGCTATAATAAGCAGGAAATATACAAGCCAACCTCTCTCATAAAGATAGAAGCAAAATCACAAACAGTGTGCTAGCAAACCAAATGCAATATTATAAAGATAATACATCCCAGCTAAGTTGATTTCATTCCAAGAATGAATATCTGTTTTATTATTAAAGTAATATTCAGTGTACTTTACCACACTAGCAGACTGAATTAGAAAAATCTATATCTTGAAAAATGTGAAGAAAACATTTGATAATATTCAACATCCACTTTTAATGAAATGAAAAAAGCTCTTAGTAAATTAGGAATAGAAGAAAACTTCATTAATCTGATAAAGAATATCAACCAAAATCAAATAAAATAAAAACCTACCACAATGGAGCAGGTGTAGCTCAGTGGTTGAGCACCTGCTTCACATGTGCAAGGTCCCTGGTATCTCCCAAGAAAAACAAAACAAAACATAAAAAACTACCACAAACATCATCACTTAGTGGTGAAATATTAAAAATATTGATCTGCAGAATAATATAAGTATGGTGAGTATTACTACTTCTATTCTATTATATTGAATGTCCTCACTGGCATAACACAGGAAATAAGAAATGAGAACTAGAAAAAATTGAAATAAACATGTCATTATTCACAGATGACATGCTCATTTGTGTAGAAACCCAAAGGACTTAATTATTATTAATAAATGTGTTTATCTGTATCACCAGATAAAAGTTAATATGAAAGATCAGTTGTGTTCCTTTTTATATGAAACAATTAGGAAAAAATTATACAAATAGCAATTACATTAGCATCAATAAAAGCAAATATTTACACTTTCACCCACTAGGATGGCTATTTTTTTTTTTTTAATGAAAAATAAGCCTTGGTGAACATATGGAGAAATTGGAATTCTCATGTATTTCTGATGGAAATGTAAAATGGTGTAGCCACTCTGGAAAAGTATGGCAGCACCACAAAAAGTTAAAGATAGAATTACCATATAGACCCAGCAATTCCACTCTTAGATATAATGCCCAAATGATTGAAAGCAGGGACTCAAACAGATACTTTTCCCAGTATCATTTTTCATAATAGCCAAAAGATGGAAACAATGCAAATGTCCATTAACAGAGATGTATATAAATAAAATGTAGTATATACATAGAATGGAATATTATTCAGTCATAAAAAGGAATGAAGTACTAATACATGCTACAACATGAAATGTGAAAACTTTATGCTAACTGAAATAAGCCAGACCTAAAAGGACAAATATTGAGTGATTCCACTTATAGGAAATACCTAGAATAAACACATTCATAACAACAGAAACAGAAAGTAGATTAGAGGTTGTCAGGGACTGTGGGGAAGAGTAATGGGGAGTTATTGCTTAATGGGTACAGAGTTTTTGTTTGGGGTGATAAATACATTTTAGTAATGGAAAGTGGTGATGGTAGCATAACATTTTAAAAGTAACTAATGCTGAAGATTGTGGCTAAATAAGACATTACAAGAGACAGCTTGTCCGACAGGGCAGTTAGTAATCTAAACAGAACTATCTAAAGTACCTGTTTGGAGGAGCCAAGAGACCAGAAGAGCATCCTGCAACATCCTTGAAGAATGGAAGGAGGAACTGCCCATCTACTGTGAAGATTCATAAGTAGAGCACTCCATGCCATGAAGGCTGGTGCTCATCCTCCACTGGTGGTACAAGCCACCTTGTGAGCTATTCCTTCACTGGAATAGGAAGCTCCATTTCCCAAAAACTGGGGAGGAAGAGATGGTTGGCCACCAACTTCAGCTATTGATAGTAAATTCAACTGACTAAAATATAATCCTAAGAACAGCTAAAGTTTGAACATGTCCAAGTAGGGAAGAGGATGGTAGCTGCCATTTTAACTCAGCCCCAGCATGAGGGGAAGCAGAGCCGACTGAAAATCACAGTGACAGTAGGGACTGGCTTCAGCCCATGCAGATTGGATTGCATACCCAGCCTAGGCCCCAGCCCCACTTCAGGCAGGGTACAAGCTGGAGAAACCTGCACCAGCTTCTCCATGAAATGGCAGGCACTTTTGGCCATCAAAGACTGAATAGTTGGACACCTGGAACTCCATCCCCACACCCCAATAAATAGGAGAGAAGCTATGTTTCCTTAACTTCTCTGGACAGCTGCAGGCACTTTTGACCCACACAAACTAGTATGTTGAACACCTTCAATTCCATCTCCATCCCTCCACCTGCTTAGGATAGGAGGGGTCTGATGTTGCTTTAGCCTCTCTGGGCAACTGCAGGTGCTTTCAGCTTTCACAGATTGAATACTTGGACAGTTGTAATTCCATCCCTGCCCCCAATAGGCTAGGAGGGGAACTGTGTTTCCTCAGCCTCACCATGAAACTGTAGGTGCTTTTGGCCTGCATAAACTGGTTTGTTGAACACTTTTGATTCTATCTCCACCCCTGCCCCACCCCCATAGGATAGGAGGGGCCCAGTGCTTCCATACTTTCTCAGGGCAAATGCAGGCACTTTGGGCCTACACAAATTTAACTGTTGGGCACTTGTGTCTCCACCCCTACCCCCAATAGGACAAGAAGGAGGTGGTGTTTCCCTAGCCTCTCTGGGTAACTGCAGGTGGTTTTGGCCCACACAGACTGAATAGTCAGACACCTTTTGCTCCATACCCACCCCCAAATTGGATAGGATGTGTGATGATTAGGCTACTCGGCCAGGTAATTGTGCCCAATTGTTTGGTCAAGCAAGCACTGGGCTAGTGGTAATACAAGGACATTTATGGACTTTAGTCACCAGTGACTTTACTGCAGAGATAGCTAATTACATTTACATCAATCAGGGAGATTGCCATCTACAATGAGTGGCATTTTATTCAATCAGTTGAATGCCTTAAAAGAGGAGATGATTCCAGCATTTGGGGAGAATTTCCCAGCTTATATTTGGAAAGCCAACGTCTCCTGGAAACTCATCAAGGACATTCAATGGGCTTCCATTAGAGATCCTGGTTGCAGCCTGTCCAAGAAACCTGGACTTGTGCATCCCCATGGTCACATGAGAGACGCTTAGTATTGACAGATATCTCTGGTTGATTCTGTTTCCCTAGAGAACCCTGACTAATGCAACTTGGTACTAGGAGTGGTTCTTGAGGAACAGAGTCTTAAACATGGTATGTCTGAGGTGGTTTGGGGAGTTTGCAATTGGCTCTCTACTTTAATTGGATTTAAGGGTACTGCAGCTGTTTGATATTATTAATGAATTCCAAAAAGAAATATTGGATTATGCTTGTAAACTGATCTTTTCCTCTGGGCATATTAAATCATATTGTACTGATTACATAATCAAGTAAACCTCTTGTGCTATTAGGGCATTGAGACCCCAACTTGGTGGGGAGGGACTCACAGATAAAAGACATGGCAAAGGACAGAGTTGAGGGATTTTAATGTTGGAGTTTTGATGTTGAAGTTTGATGCTGAAGTCCTTAAGCTGGAGCTCCAGGAAGTAAGCACACAGAGGAGAAAGAAGCAAACCCTGGGAAGAGAGGAACCCAAGAGGCCTGTACCCTGGAAGATGTTGGCAGCCATCTTGCTCCAACATGTGGAAATAGATTTTAGTAAGGAAAGTAACTTATGCTTTGTGGCCTGATATCTTTTAGCTCCTACCCCAAATAAATACTCTTTGTAAAAACCAACTGATTTCTGGTATTTTGCATCAGGACCCCTTTGACTAACAAATACAGGCACTAATGACTCCCTTTCTAATAATGAGGAAGTCACTCAGTCCATGGTGTGAGTTGACAATGGAGATACACAAAATATCATCACTGGATTCCCCTACTTCCATGCTTATAAGAGACAAGGATCTGGGTGAGAGTGTTTTCAACACCTTATCAGAGATTTGTGGAGTCAAAACATAATGATGTTGGCTGGCCTCTCCTACATACTCTAGATACTGTTGCAAAAAAAAAGAGGTGAGATAAAGTCTCTTACTGCATGAATGATGTGAAAGTTTCTATGTGTGCTCTGAAAGAAAATGTTGTCTCATGTAGCCACAGGCTCAAAATATCTGAGAACCAAACTCAGACTCTCATTGTATGAGTAGTGGAATTACAAAGGAAACTAAAATTTCAGCATGGCAGGGTTTCTGCAGTTAAAGTGAAGGCATTGATAGGAAAAGAGTAGAACCCAGAGGATTGGGATAGAGACATCTGAGATGATGATAATATTGGTGGGGACATTAGAACCCTAAATTCTGCTGAGACTTTACCAGATAAGCCTGCCATGGCCTACCCTGTAGAGACCACACCTTGTCAACCTTCTATCACCAGCCTCCAGCCTGCCCCAGATAATCTGGACCTCTTCCCAGCCCTGAGACAGGTACCAGCCAAACTCCAGCATGCACTGCCCAATCTCTACCCTGTCCTGAAAGATCTGCCTTCCAACCCCTGCCTGAAGAAATTAATTCTGTCTCACCAGAAGAAAATGCAAAGGAATGCCCTGAGGTCTTATCTACCCCCAACACTACTCTTGTCTTTGAGACCTATTAATAGACTAAAATCACAACAAGCCCCCAAAGGTGAAATACAAAGTGTGACCCATGAGGAAGTATGGTATACTCTGAAAGAACTGTATGACTTTTCCAACTTACATAGAAAAAAATCAGGGAAATATATATGGGAATGGATGCTAAGGGTATGGGGTGATGGTGGAAGGAATATAAAGTTGGATCAGCCTGAATTTATTGATATGAGCCCACTAAACAGAAATTCTAGAGTCCATGCTGTTGCTCAAGGGCTTAGAAAGGCCTCTAACAGTTTGTTTGGGTGGCTGACTGAAACATGGGCCAAAAGATGGCCCAGCATGTCTGAGGTTGAGATGCCTGATTTTCCCTGGTATACAGTAGAAGAAGAAATTCAAAGTCTTAGAGGGATTGGAATGCTAGAATGGATTTACCGTTTGAAATCTGCCCACCATGCCAGGAATGTCCAGAGAACACATCTTTAACCAGGACTGTGAGGAATAAATTGGTAAGACTAACTACATCTTCCCTGAAAAGCTCTGTGTTTGCTCTTATCTGTAGTCTAGATACTACTGTAAGGAGGGCTGTAATGGAATTCGAATCTTTAAAAATTGTGGGGATGATTGGATCTCAGTCTGGTAAAGTCCAGTATTGGCAGTTAATTGCCAAAGATAGGTGGGTGTGGCTAATGCAATGAAAAGCAGATTCAAAGCAGCACTCAAAATTGTCTGAATCGCAGAGTTATGGTGTTGGCTAATACATCATGGGGTACCTAGAAATGAAATAGATGGATGTATACTAAATTTCTTCTGAATCTGTGCAAACAAGAGTTCTAAGTCAAGTGAACAAAACTCTAACTTAAATTACAGATGCAGAGAATCATGACCCCTTAATTCCCAGACTTGAGATAGTTTACAGACCCAGAGCCCCTTGAATGAGGAGGAGGCCAGGTCTCCTTGAGGGAGGATCCTGTTAAACTGCCCAGAATTTATACTGGTAATCTTCCTCCTACCTTTCCGCAAGGAGACCTATGACTTTCACCAGAGTAACTGTGCACTGGGGAAAAGGACATGATCAGATATTTCAGGAATTATTAGACACTGGCTCTGAAGTGACATTAAGTCCAGGAGACCCAAAACATCACTGTGGTCTACCAGTCAGACTAGGGGCTTATGGAGGTCAGGTGATTAGTGGAGTTTTAGTTCAGGTCTGTCTCACAGTGGGTCCAGTGGGTCCCTGGACCCATTCTGTGGTTATTTCCACAGTTCAAGAATGCATAATTGGAAGAGACGTACTCAGTAACTGGCAGAATCCAGACAGTGGATCCCTGACTTGTGGAGTGAGGACTATTATGGTTGGAAAGGTCAAGTGGAAGCCACTAGAACTGCCGCTACTGAAACAGGCTAGTAAGATAGGGAATCAATAGATGGATCTGGAAGCTGGCAATGAGTGCATATGGTCATCAATAATCCCAAGATGGCTGCTGGAAAAACCTCCTCAAGATTCTGCCACTCAGAAGACTTCCTCCATAAGCCGTGAGAAGCCCTGAATATTGCCCAAAGACTTATTCATTGGGCCCTCCTGGGAGACTGATGGGAGAAATAAACAATCAAAATGGAAAACAGATGGAACTCCTCCCCCGCCATTAGCAAAGGGGTGGGATAACCACCAGTTCAAAGAGTGGGTGCCAGGCCTGAGTTCTCTCTCATGCACTCTCTCGCCTGTGGACCCGTCCTGCCATCTGAGCACTGCTCTCACCGTTTTTCCTCTGCCATGTGGCCACGCAAGTAAAATCGGGGCATTTACAACCTATAATGGGGAATGATAGCCTGCAAATCAGCCTGCTTTATCACTTTTCAACCCCTTCCTCTCTACCAGGGCCCCCTGATCTCTTATTTTCTCCGATTTCTCGTACCTCCATACCTGAATAACTCACTGGCCTAACTGACCCAGCCTGCTCTTGAAATTCATTTCTGCAGCATAGTCAAAGAACCTAGATAAAATCCGGTAATATTACCTAGCAAAATAGTAGATCAAAAGCAATACTGGGGACAGGGGATGGGCCAGACCCAGGGTGGGGAGAGCCTCCTGGCCCCTCCCCTCCGTTGCCCTCCCCAAAGTTGCCGTCTCCCCAGGGCTGACAGTCTTATGATCCAGCGGATCCTCCTCGGGAGGCCAGCCCAGGTAGAGGGAGCGGGCCCCCAGCGGTGGGGGCAGGCAGCCCCAAGCGGGGCCCCACCCTGCATGGGGCAGAGGAGGGGTGGTGGCCCTGCTGTGCAGAGCGGAGGCAGTGGCAGACCCCCAGGCGGTTTGGGGCTCTGATGAGATCATGCCTGGAGGCCAGCTGGCTTCAGAATGGCTCACAGCCTGGAGTGCTGATGCTCAAGTGTGTGGTGGTCGGCGACAGGGTAGTGGGCAAGACGTGCCTACTCATGAGCAATGCCAACGATGCCTTCTTGGAGGAGTACGTGCCCACCGTCTTTGACCACTACAGTTAGCGTCACTGTGGGGGGCAAGCATACCTCCTGGGACTCTATGACATGGCCGGACAGGAAAACTATGACCGTCTGAGGACTTTATCTTATCCCATGACTGATGTCTTCCTTATATGCTTCTCTGTGTAAATCCAGCCTCATTTCAAAATGTGAAGGAGGAGTGGGTGCCAGAGTTTAAGGAATATGCACCAAATGTACCCTTTTTATTAATAGGAACTCAGATTGATTTCTGAGGTGACCCCAAAACTTTAGCAAGACTGAATGATATGAAAGAAAAACCTATATGTGTGGAACAAGGACAGAAACTAGCAAAAGAAATAGGTGCATGCTGCTATGTGGAATGTTCATCTTTAACCCAAAAGGGATTGAAGACTGTTTTTGATGAGGCTATCATAGCCATTTTAACTCCAAGAAAACACACAGTAAAAAAAAGAACAGGATCAAGATGTATAAACTGTTGTTCGATTACATGAGAAACCATCTTCAGTGGCCAAGGAAACTTTCTATTTCTCTCAGAAAGCATATAAATGCTACAGTTATACCCAGGCCTCTTCTAGATAATGAAGCAGTTTAAAACTTGGGGGAAGGAAAAACAACAAAAAAACTGCCCTCAGAATTCTGTATTGTTAAGAATGCTTCTTAAAGGTTCAAGAAGCAACAAACAGCATCTGAAGTCACAATCTATTATAAATACTTTATTTCAACTGGAAGACACAATCTCTCAGGTGTTTCATAGTTTAAAAAGCTACAATTCACATCATATTGTAACTATATATAAAAAAAATAAAACAGTGCTGTAAATGGAACTGCTTGGCTTTGACAATACACATTTCTGTACAGTCTTTATGGAATTTGCACAAAGAAATTTCTTCTCCCTTTGCTCCAACTAATTGTTCTTGTATGTAATTTGCTTTCTATTCCAGTATATCCAGAGTGGTGAAATAACAAGGCCAGCCACATAGCCAAAAGTCACTGCAAGTGTACAGGAGATGGGCCACACCTGAGGAGAAAATGTATGAGATAAAATAAGAACAAGATAAAATGAGCACAAGTTAAGTGTAATCTAGATATTTCTATATTGAATCTTAATGTGTTTTCTTAAAGAATGCAAAACGAGTAACAAGATCATAACTGCATTTACCATGAAAACTAAAAATGCACACATTTTAGTTAATATGCATTAAACCATAACAAAGCTTCTGGCAAAAAAAAAAAAAAAAAAGCAATACTGGATTCCTGGAGGGATTGCACAGATTAGTGCCACCGTCAAGGATGTGAAGGATGCAGGAATGGTGATTCCCACCACATCCCCATTCAACTTTCCTACTCAGCCTGTACAGAAAACAGATGGATCTTGGAGGATGACAGTAGATTATCATAAACTTAACCAGGTGGTGACTCCAATTGCAGCTGCTGTCCCAGGTGTGGTATCATTGCTTAAGCAAATCAACACATCCACTGGTACCTGGTATGCAGCCTTTGGTCTGGCAAATGCTTTCTCTCAATTGCCATTAGTAAGGATCACCAGAAACAGTTTGCTTTCAGCTGGCAAGGCCAGCAGTATACCTTCATTGTCCTTCCTCAAGGGTATATCAACTCTCCAGCCCTATGTCATAATATTGTCCACAGGGACCTTGGTCATTTCTCCCTCCCAGAAGACATCACACTGGTCCATTATATTGATGCTATCATGTTGATAGTACCTAGTGAGCAAGAAGTAACAAGGACTATAGACTTACTTGTAAGTGTGTAAATGTGTAAGCATTTGTAAATGTGTGAGCATTTGTGTGAGAAAGGATGGGAGATAAATCCACAAAAACACAGGGAACTTCCACATCAGTGAAATTTCTAGGGGTCCAGTGGTATGGGGCATGTCAAAATATCCCTTCTAAATCTGGCCCTTCCTATGAGTAAAGAAGAGGCACAACACTTAGTTGGTCTCTTCAGATTTTGGAGACAACACATTCCTCATTGGGGTGTGCTATTCTGGCCCATTTACTGAGTGACCAGAAAATCTGCTAGTTTTGATTGGAGAACAGAACAAGAGGAGGCTCTGTGACAGGTCCAGGCTGCTGTGTAAACTGCAGTACCACTCGGGCCATATAATCCACCATATCCAATGGTGCTAGAAGTTTCAGTGGCAAATAGAGATGCCATCTGGAGCCTTTGGCAGGTCACTATGGGAGAATCACAATGCAGACTATTAGGATTTTGGAGCAAAGCCCCACCATCCTCTGCAGATAAATACTCTGCTTTTAAGAAACAGCTTTTGGGCTGCTCCTGGGCCTTAGTAGAGACTGAACGCTTAACCATAGGCTATAAAGTTACCATGAGGCCTGAATTGCGTATCATGAGCTGGGCATTGTCTGACCCACCAAACTATAAAATTGGGCATGCACAGCAGCACTCCATAATAAAGTGGAAGTGATATATACAAGATAGGGCTCAAGCGGGTCCTGAAGGTTCAAGTAAGTTACATGAGGAAATAACCCAAATGCCCATAGTCACCACCCCTGCCATGTTACCTTTTCTTTCCCAGCCCACAGCTTTGGCCTCTTGGGGAGTCCCTTACAATCAGTTGACTGAGGAAGAGAAAACTTGGGCCTGGTTTATAGATGAAAGTGGACAGCTGCAGCACTGCAGCCCTTTTCTGGGACATCCCTGAAAGATAGTGGTGAGGGAAAATCTTTCTAGTGGGCAGAATTTTGAGCAGTGCACCTGGTTGTTCATTTTGCTTGTAAGAATAAATGGCCAGACGTGCATTTGTACACTGATTCATGGGCTGCTGCCAGTGGTTTGGCTAGATGCAGGGAGTTAGAAAGAACACGATTGGAAAATTGGCGACAAAGAGGTCTGGGTAAGAGGTATGTGGATAGATTTTTCTGAGTGAGCAGAAAACATAAGAATATTTGTATCCCACATAAATGCTCACCAGAGGGTGACTTCAGCAGAGGAAAAGTTTAATAATCAAGTAGAAAGAGAACCTGCTCTGTGGCTAATGCTCAGCATCTTTCCCCAGCCACTCCTGACATTTCCCAATGGGCTCATGAACAAAGTGGAGGCAGGGATGGAGGTTATGCATGGGATCAGCAACATGGACTTCCCCTCACCAAGGCTGACTTTGCTACAGCCACTGCTGAGTGCCCAATCTGCCAGCAGCAGAGACTCACACTCAGCCCCTGATATGGTACCATTCCTCGAGGTGACCAGCCTGCTACCTGGTGGCTAGTTGACTACACTGGACCACTTCCACCATGAAAGGGCAGCAATTGTTTTAACTGGAATAGACATATACTCCGGATATGGGTTTGGATTTCCTGCACTCAATGCTTCTTCCAAAACTACCATCTGTGGACTTACCGAACATCTTATGTACTGCCATGGCATATCACACAGCATTGCTTTCAATCAAGGAACCCATTTCACAGCAAATGACGTGTGGGAATGGGCACATACCTATGGAATTCACTGGTCTTACCAGGTTCCCCATCACCCTGAAGCAGCTGAATTGATAGAACAGTGGAATGGCCTTTTGAAGATTCAATTATGGTCCCAACTAGGTGGCAATACCTTGCAGGGCTGGGGCAGTGTTCTCCAAAAGACTGTGTATGCTCTAAATTAGTGTCTACTTTATGGTGCTGTTTCTCCCATAACCAGGATCCATGGGTCCAGGAATCAAGGGGTGGAAATGAGATTGGCTTCACTCACTATTGTCCCTAGTGACAACTAGGAAAATTTTTGCTTCCTTTCACTGTAACCTTAAACTCTATTGGTCTACAGGTTTTAGTCTCAAAAGGAGGGGTGCCGCCACCAGGGAACACAACAATGATTCCATTAAAGTGAACGTTAAGATTGCCCCTTGTCCACTTTGGGCTCCTCTTTCCCTGGAATCAGCAGGCAAAGAAGGGAATTACTGAACAAGCTGGAGTGATTGATCCTGACCATCAAGGGGAAATAGGACTGCATATGCTGAGTGGGGGTAAAGAAGAGTTTGCCTGGAATACAGGAGATCCTCTAGGGCTTCTCCTAGTACTGCCATGCCTTATGATTATAAAGTCAATGGAAAAGTGCAACATCCCAATCCATGCAGGACAGACAATAGCCTAACAATCTTCAGGAATGAAAGTTTGGGTCACCCTACCAGGCAAAGAACCATGGCCAGGTCAAGTTCTTGCTGAGGGTAACAGGAACATGGAATTCATGGTGGAAGAAGGTAGTGATAAATATGAACTTCAACCATGTGACAGTTATAGAAACAAGGACTGTAATGGTCATGAATCTTACTTCCTTTTTGTTATAATTATGACTATATATGTACACAAAACAAATTTCTTTGTCTTCTTCCACAACATTTTCCCTTATCATGTGACAAGTTGTATCACTTTCATGTCATAGTATTTGAAGATGTCATGTCATAATATTTGAGGTACAAGAACTTGCACCCTATCCTGTAGGGAATTAATGCATTTCCAGTTGTATGCAGAAGAGTTGAACATTGTTAAATGTAAATATACATAAATCCATGTCTGTTATTGTTTTTACTTAGAGACTAAGTGTGGTTTAAGGTAATGTGTATGGTTGCAGAGTTGACAAGGGGTTGGCTGTGATGGCTAGGCTAATGTGTCAACTTGGCCACGTAATTGTGCCCAGTTGTTTGGTCAAGCAAGCACTGGGCTACTTGTAATACAAGGACATTTATGGACTTTAGTCACCAGTGACTTTACTGCATACATAGCTGGTTACATTTCATCAGTCAGGGAGAGTGCCACCAGCAATGAGAGATGCTTTATCCAATCAGTTGAATGCCTTAAAAGGGGAAGTGATTTCAGCATTCAGGGAGAATTTCCCAGCTTCTGTTTGGACAGCCAACATCTCCCAGAAACACCTCAAAGACGTTCATAGGACTTTGATCAGAGCCCCTGGTTTGCAACCTGCCTGCGGAACCTGGACTTGTGTATCCCCATGGTCATGTGAGAGACTCTTATAAAATCTCTTACTATTGACAGATATCTCCTGTTGATTCTCTTTCCCTTGAGAACCCTGACCAATACAGGAAGGGAGCTGTGTTTCCTCAGCCTTTCTGGGAAACATCAGGCACTTTCAGCTTACAAGGACTGGACTGTTGGATGCCTATGGGCCCATGCCCACCCTGAATAAGATAGGAGGAGGCTGATGCTATGTCAGTTTATTTGGACAACTGTGGTCATTTTGGACCCATATGGCATAGATTGCTGCCCACACCTGTAGTCGATCTTGGCCCCAGGCAGGGGAGTAAGGGATATGAAACTGCATCAATCTCTCTGGGCAACTACAGTCTTGGTCTGCACGATTTAAGTTATTGTACACAGCTGCAGCTCTCTCTCTACCCCTGGCAGAGAAGAAAGGTGGGAGAAGCTTCATTGATTACTGTAGCAACATGGGCAGCTTCAGTCTCCACAGCTTACAGTATAACTATGTCCTTGCCTCCTATTACACAACCAGCAAGGGATAAAGGAAGGGATAAAGAAAGTAGTAAACTAAAGAGAGAAACTGTGCCCAGAATAAATATATCTTGTAAGCCAGATACCAAGACACCAGCAAAATATTACAATCCATATCAAGAAACAGGAAGAAATGGCCCTGTCAAAGGAACAGATAAACTCCAGATAACATAAAGGAGTTGAGAGAAATAATCCGAGATGTTCAATCAAATTTCCTTAATAAATCCAATAAGATGGCTGAAGAATTTAGGGATATTAAGAAGACACTGGGTGAGGACAAAGAATTTTAAAGCATACATAGAACAATAGCAGATCTTATGGGAATGAAAGGCAAAATTAATTTAAAAAAACACTGGAGACATATAACAGCAGCTTTGAGGAGGTGGAAAAAAGGATTAGTGAACTGGTAGACATGGCCCCTGAGCAAACATGCAAAAGAACAGATGAAGAAAAGAGTGGAAAAGTTGAAGAGGGTCTCAGGGAACTAAATGACAGCAAGAGACATGCAAACAAAAGTGTCATGGATGTCCCAGAAGGAGAAAAGAAGGAAAAAGGACCAGAAGGAATAGTTGAAGAAATGATGGTAGAAAATTTCCCAACTTTAATGACGAACATAGATATCTGTGCTCAAGAAGCACGACATACTCTCATCTGAATATGTCTGAATAGACCAACTCTGAGAAGCATAGTCATTAGAATGTCAACTACCAAAGACAGAGAATTCTGAGAGAATCGAGAGAAAAGTGGTGCTAACATACAAGGGATACCCAATAAAATGAAGAGAGGTTTCTTATCAGAAACCATGCAAGCAAGAATGCAGTGGTGTGATACATTTAAAATACTGCGAGAGAAAAACAGTCAGCAAGAATCTTATATCTGGCAAGACAGTATTTAAAAAATGAGGGCAAGTTTAGAATATTCACAGATAAACAAAAACTGAGAGAATTTGTTAACAAGTGACCAGTTTTTCAGGAAAGGCTACAACCTGAAAAAGAAAGACAGGAGAGAGAGGCTTGAAAGAGAGTCTAGAAATGAAGATTATATCAGTAAAAGTAACTAAAAGTATAGAAAGATCGGTGAAAGTAATATATCACAGTTAAACCCAAAGGTTGAAATGGTGAAATAAAAACTGATATTTACAGTGATAATAGTGAATGTTAAGGCATTAAACTCCCTAATCAAAAGATACAGACTGCTGGAATGTTTAATAAAATATAGCCATCTATGCTTTCTACAAGAGACTCACCATAGACCCAAGGATACTGATAGACTGAAAGCAAAAGGCTGGAAAAAGATGTTCCATGCATTCAGTAACAAAAAATAAATAAAAAGGCTGGAGTAGCTATACTTACATTGGATAAAACTGTTATTAGAGAAAGGAAGGATATTATATAGTAATAAAAGGTGGGATTCATCAGGAAGAAATAATAATCATAAATGTATATGCACCTAACCAGGATGCCCCAAATTACATGAGGCAAACACAGGCAAAAACTGAAAGGAGAAATAGAAATCTCTGCAATAATAATTGGAGATTTCAATACACAGCTCTCAGCATTGGATAGATCATCTGGGCAGAGCATCAATAAAGAACAGAGAGATTGACTAATATGATAAATGAACTAAACCTAATAGACATGTATAGAACTTTGCAGTTGCAAATCAACAAGAAGTGGAAAGGGGGAAAATTCACAAATATATGGAGATTAAACAATACACTTTTAAATAATCACTGGGTCAAAGAAGAAATTGCAAGAGAAATCAATAAATATCTCAAGATGAATGAAAATGAGGACACAACATATCAGAACCTATGATATGAAGCAAAGGCAATGATGAGAGGGAGATTTATAGCCCTCAATGTTTGCATTAAAAAAGAAGAGATAAAATCAATGACTTAACTACATAGCTGGAGGAACTAGAAAAGGAACAGCAAACTATTCCCAGAGCAAGTAAGAGATTGAAATAACAAAGTTCAGGGAAGCAGACTTGGCTCAATGGATAGAGCATCCACCTACCACATGGGAGGCCCAGGGTTCAAACCCAGGGTGTACTGACCCATGTGCTGAGCTGGCCCACACGCAGTGCTGATGCACGCAAGGAGAGCTGTGCCATGCAGGATGTCCCCCACATAGGGGACGCCCATGTGCTAGGGGTGCGCCCTGTAAGGAGATTCGCCCTGCACGAAAGGAAGTCTAACCTGCCCGGAGTGGCGCTGCACACGGGAGAGCTGACACAGCAAGATGGCATAACAAAAAAGAGACACAGATTCCCAGTGCTCCTGACAAGAATACAAGAGGACACAGAACACACAGCAAATGAACACAGAGTGCTGACAACGGGGGCCAGGGGGGTGAGGGGAGAGAAATAAATAGAAATAAATCTTTAAAAAAAAAAAAAAGAAATAACAAAGTTCAGAGCAGAAATAAATGAAATTGAGAACAAGAAAAAAAAATAGAATTAATGAAACCAAACATTGGTTCTTAGTGAAAATTAACAAAATTGACAAACCGTTAGCTAGACTGACAAAGAAAAAATAAGAGAAGATGCAAATAAAACAAAAAATGAAAGGGGACATTACTACTGATTCCACAGAAATAAAAGAGATAATAAGAGAATACTTATGCCAACAGGCTAGACAGTGGAGGTGAAATGGAAAAATCCCTAGGACTGTAAAAGTAACTTATACTGACCTTGGAAGAAAGAGAAGACCTCAACAAACCAAACACAGTATAATAAGTTTTAAACAGTTATCTAACAACTCCCCAAAATGAAAAGCCCAGGACCAGATGTCTTCACATGTTAGTTCTCCCAAGCATTCAGAGAAGATTTAATACCAGTCTTACTCAAGATCTTCCAAAAATTTGAACAAGAAGAAACACTACCAATCTCATTCTAAGCTAATATCAACCTAATACCAAAGCCAAGCAAAGATATTATGAATAAAAGTGTGGTGTGGGGTGTTATTGATGGGAAGCACATGGGGGGGGGAGTTCTAAAAGAAATGTTTTAGATTAATTTAAAATTTAAAATTTTTAAAAAAGATATTATGAAAAAAAGAAAATTACAGACACATTTCCCTAATGAATACAGATGTAAAAATCCTCAACAAAATTCTTGCTCATCAAATCCAGCAACACATTAAAAGAAGTATTAATCATGATTAAGTGGGTTTTGTACCAGACATGCAAGCGTGGTTCAACACAAGAAAATCAATCAGTGTAATATACCACATTAATAAATCAAAGAAGAAAAATCACATGATCCTATCAATTGATGCAGAAAAGACATTTGGCAAAATACAGCATCCTTTCTTGATAAAAATACTGCAAAAGATAGGAATTGAAAGAAATTTTCTCAATCTGATAAAGGTCTTATATAAAAAAAACACAATAACATTGTACTCAATAGTGAAAGATTGACAACCTTCCTGTTGAGATTAGGAGCAAGACAAGAATGCCCAATGTCATCAGTGTTGTTCAATATAGTGCTAGAGATTCTAGCTAGAGTAATCAGGAAAGGAAAAGAAATAAAAGGCAGCCAAATCAGAAAGGAAGAAGTAAAACTTTCACTATTCACAGATGATATGATCCTATACCTAAAAAGTCCAAAAAAATCTGCAACAAAGCTGCTAGAGCTAATAAATTATTTCAGTAGCGTGTCAAGATACAAGACCAATACACAAAAATCAGTGATGTTTCTATACACTAATAATGTGCAATATGAGGAGGAAATCAGGAAAATTATTCCATTTATAATAGTGACTAAAAGGATGAAATATTTAGGAATAAACTTAACCAAGGATGTAAAGCAATTGTATTCAGAAAACTACAATGCATTGCTAAAATAAATTTTAAAAGACCTAAATAATTGGAAGAACATTTCATGCTCATGGATTGGAAGACTAAATATCACTAAGATGTCAATTCTACCCAAACTGATAAACAGATTCAATACCATCCCAATAAAAATTTCACCAGCATTTTTTTAGCAAATTTTTTATCCAATTTATTTGGAAGGGTAATGAACCCAGAATAGCTGGAAACATCTTAAAAATGAAAAGCAAAGTTGGAGGACTCTCACTTCCAGACTTTAAATCATATTACCTAGGTACAGTGGTAAAAGCAGCATGGTACTAACATAAAGATAGACCAATGGAATTGAACTGATGGTTATGAAACAGACCCTCACATCTATGGTCAAGTGATTTTGACAAGCCTGTTAAACTCACCCAGTGGGCTAGAACACTCTATTCAACAAATAGTGCTAGGAGAACAGGATAGCCATATCCAAAAGAAATAAAGAGGACCTGCTCCTCATATCTTATATAAAAATTAACTCAAAATGGATAAAAGACCTAAATATAAAAACTAGAACCATAAAGCTCCTAAAAGAAAATGTAGGAAAACATTTTTAAGATGTACTGGTAGGTGGTGGATTCTTAAACCTTATACTGAAAGCATGAGCAACAAAAGAAAACGTGGGGAGTAGATGTGGCTCAAATGGCTAGGCACCCACCTCTCCCATGATGAACTGACGCAACAAGCTGATAAAACAAACTGACGTAATGAGCAGACATAACAAGCAGACACAACAAGAAGGAAGCAGTTGTGGCTCAAGTGGTTGGACACCCTGGTTCCGTTCCTTGTGTCTCGTAAAGAAGACAAGCAGAGACAACAGCAGACACAAGCACAGACAACAAGTGGACAAAGCAAACAGAGACAATGAGCAGAGACAAAAAGCAGACACAATGAGCAGAGACAACAAGCAGACAATGAACAGAGACAATGATAAGATACAGTGAACAGACAATGAGCAGACAGATGAGAGAGCTATCTGGGGAGGGGAGAAAACATGGATAAATGGGACCTCCTTAAACACTTTTGTGATTCAAAGGACTTCCTCAGGAAGGTAAAAAGGCAGCCTATTCAATGGGAGAAAATATTTGGAAACCACCTATCTGATAAGGGTTTGATTTCCATTCTATTTAAAGAGATCATACAACTCAACAATAAAAGAGCAAGCAATCTTATATATAGATATATAAAATGGGCCAAAGACTTAGACATTTCTCCAAAGAGCACATGAAAAACTGTTCAATATCACTAGGTTTTAGGGAAATACAAATCAAAACAACAATGAGATATCATCTTATAACACATAGAATGGGCACTATTGGAAAAAAAACCCAGAAAACTGTAAGTGCTGGAGAGAATGTGATGAAATAGGAACACTCCTTCACTGTTGTTAGGATTGTAAAATGGGGCAGCCTCTGTGGAAGACAGTTTGGCGGTTTCTCAGAAAGCTAAATATAGAGCTGTCATATGATCCAGCAATTCCCCTACTAGGAATATATCCAGAAGAGCTGAAAACTGTGACATGAACAGTCATCTGTACATGATGTTCATAGCAGCATAATTCACAATTGTCAAAAGATGCAAACAACCCAAGTGTCCATCAACTAGTGAATGGATACCCAAATGTGGTATATACACATGAAGGAATACTATGCTGCTGTAATAAGAAATGAAATTGGGACACATATGATAACATTGATGAATCTTGAAGGCATTATGCTAAGTGAAGTAAGCCAGACACAAAGTCACGAATATTGCATGGTCTCACTAATATGATCTAAATGTGAAAAATAAACAATTGGATTTAAAACAGAGTATAGGTTACTAGGAGATAAAAGGAGGGCTGCAAAGGAGTACTGATGCTTAATGTATGTAGAAGTTTTAATTAACTTGACTATAAAAGTGTGGAAATGGATAGAGCTGATAAGCAGACTTGGTCCAGTGGTTAGGGCATCTGCCTACCACATGGGAGGTCCGTGGTGGAGCTGGCCCATGCACAGTGCTGATGCGCGCGAGGAGTGCCATGCCACGCAGGGGTGTCCCCCGCATAGGGGAGCCCCATGCGCAAGGAGTGAGCCCTGTAAGGAGAGCCACCCAGCGCGAAAGAAAGTGCAGCCTGCACAGGAATGGCGCCGCACACACGGAGAGCTGACACAGCAAGATGATGCATACAAAGAGAAACACAGATTCCCCTGCCACTGACAACAACTGAAGTGGACAAAGAAAACAATGCAGCAAATAAACACAGAGAACAGACAACTGGGGCGGGGGGAAGGGGAGAGTAATAAATAAATAAATAAATCTTAAAAAAACATAACATATTAGGGTGTGTAGCAACTGGGTTATAAATGGGATTGTAGCTGAAAAGGGTAGTCTAGGGACGTAAATGTCTTGAAATAAAGCTTCAGAATAACCTAGGGCCTGAATAACACGGTGAACCCAGAGGTGGGTGAGAATTGTGGTTAGTAGTATAAATGTGAGAATGTCCTTCTGTGAACTAGAACCAATGTACAGCACTATTGCAGGGTGGTGGGAATGTAGAGAAGCATGGGAAAATTACAATTAATGTAACCTAAGGACTATAGTTAACAGCAATTCTGTAATATTCTTGTATCAATGTCAAAGATGTACTATGTTGATAATAGGGGGTATGGAAAAATATGTCAAATATATGCTATAGACCATAGTTAGTGGTAATATTCTGGTGATATTATCTCATAATCTGTAACAAATATTCTACAATGGTGAGGTATATTTGTAAAAGGGTGTTGTACGGGAATTCTGCACATGTGCATGATTGTTTTGTTAAGATAACAACTTCTGTAATAAAAATATATTTTAAAAAATAGCTGGAAGTAGGTTATAAGTTGCTTGCAAAATGTAGTGTCCAAATAACATATGGATGCTACCGATGAAATCCTTTCAGTATGCTAGTCTTGCAAGAGCTCGCAACATACAGTCTTTGATCTTGGTGACCAGGAGTGACAGCATCAAACCTGGATATTTGTTAGAAATGAAAACTCTCTGTTCCATCATAGACCCACTGAACCAAATATTCTGGGGGAGGACCCAATGAGTGCTCCAGTGATTCTGATGTATGATAAAGTTTGAGAACCACTATTTTGATGTAATTTTAATTTTAATTTGAAGCCCAGTTCCCATATGGAGAAATAATTAGAAGAAATCATAATAAGAATGGATGCAATTAATGTATTGTTCATGGCAATAACATCATATGTTTGAAATAAAGGAAGTATTGTTTTCTTTATGTACCTAAAAAATAAGTAATTAATGCCACTGAATTGTGTACTTAAAAATGGTTAAAATGGCAAAATATGTGTTATGTATCTTACCACAATACAAAAAGTTAAAAAAACATTTAGAAAAAAATAACAAAAGATGTGTAAGACTTCTATAAAGATAACTATAACATTTTATAAACAGAAATATTAGAAGACAATGAAATGAAGGGATAGTCTTTGGTCATGGATTAAAAGAATCAGTATTGCTAAATAATTTCTCCTCACATTAATTTACATATTTTATGTGACTTTAATATTTTTTTGGAAATGGACAAGCTGATTCTAAAATTTATATGCAAATGAAAATAGCCAAAAATAGCCAAGATAATAATGAAAAAGAAGAAGGAAATTGGAGGTTCATGCTATTGGAAGTCAAGACTTATTATAAAGCTACAGTAATTAAGTAATAGTGAAGACTAGAAGAGTAAGATCATGGAATTAAAGAGTCCAGAAACAGGCATGAACATATTAAGTCATGTGATTTATGACATAAGTCACTATTGAGCCACTGCAAAATACGTGGTTCTGGCTCAACTAAATATCCATGTGAATCAAAGTTAATCTTAACTTTACTCACACCATGCACAATTCAATTTCAGAGGGATTGTAGAACTAAATGTGAAAGATAAAATGATAAATTCATAGAACAGAGCATAGGATAATATCTTCATGGCTTCTCAGTAGGCAAAACTTTCTTAGATGGAACACGAAGAGCCTTAATCATAAAAGAAAAGATGGATAAATTGAACTATATGAAAGTTAGAAATACTTGGGTTAAGTTGGGAGAAGGGTACATAGGACAGTGTAGTATTTTTGCAGTTGCCTATGAGTGTAATTATTTCAAAGTAAAAAGTTCTTTTTTTTAAGTGAGAAGATATTTACAACATATATGTTTGGAATTTAGTATGTTATAAGGTTGACATTTCAAATTAGTGGGGAAGGAATGATCTGCTCTAGGAATTCTGAACCTTCTTTATGCCATGGACCCCTTTGGAAAAGCCTGAGGACCTGTTCTTTGAACTGCTTTTAATTCCATAAAATGAAAAACAGTATTACAAAGAAAACCTGTATATATTGAAATACAGTTAATGAATTACTGAAAAAATAACCCCAATTTTTCAGATGGTAATATGTGCTTTCTTATTAAAGCATTAAAATAAAAAGAATACATTTAAAATACTGGCAAATTAAAGATAATTTTAATTTTAAGTTACATCAGAGTGAACACTGATCTATGTTGTTACTTAGCAATACCTAACAATAGCCAGATTAGTGTTGGTAAGTGAGAGCCGATACTATTGGTTCCAAGCATAATCTCCAACCCTGCCACATGGGCATTCCATTCAGGTGCCCAGTGTGCCAGCACTGTGGTGGCCAGTGTCAGGTTGGCTGAAATCAGCAGGCCAAATCACTTTTTCTACTTGGTTGTTTAGTGGTTTTTCCATGTGGATACATTTGGGTGAACACTAATATGTAATAAAAAGATCTTCCCAGAGCAGAAATGTCTTTTGGTGCTGCTACTGTGTTAATACAACTTTAGTTCAATGAACTTGCCCTGTACCCTGCCCCCCCCCTCCAAAAAAAAGATGTTCCCACTTTGTGCTTTGTTTCTTACCAGGTCCAGTAGCATGCCCATCAGTATGTTTTAGAAAAGGTTTATAATTCTCTACTGCAAATGACATGCCTTTGCACAAAAGGAGATGAAAATATAGATAGGTGCATGTCCAGGCAAGAAGAAGAGGAGAACACAGATTTGGTAAGCTCCAAAGTTTCTGTCAAACTGATACTTATCATGTATATGTATTGAACTTTTGAAAAAAATGGTGTCTTCATGTTGTCTATCTTTTATGACATGTTTTTTCCCTCCATGTTACGTTTCAAAGACTTATCCAAATTCATGTCTGTGTTTTCATTAATTTTTACATGATTATATTATATGTATGAATATATCACATTTAACGTATCTATTTTCTTCCTAATTGGGCATACAGATTCCCCACACACACATACTTTTCTGCTAAGAAATGCTCAGATTAATAGCAAAAATTTCAGGGCATGTTTTATGCAAATATTCAGCTTCACATGCCTTCCCACCAGCAGCTGTAAAAGAGACCATCTTCTCTAACCCTGGTAACTGTCAGACTTACATTTTGTTAAACAAATGCCAATAAAAGGTGTCTCACTGAGTTTTTAATTTGCAGTTTTCTAATCTAGTGAAATTGAGCCATTCTTTTTTTAATGAGATGTCAATTAATATAGATTACCAATTATCTTCATCATTTCATATTGACTTTTAGGAAATTTGAATGTATTATTAAACGTAAATCCCAATTATGGCTCATCTATTTTCTTTAGAGAGTGTTTTGATTAACTAAAGTCTTTAATTTAATGTAGTCATGGACCAGTATTTTCCTTTATTGTTAGCATTTTTATGATTATTTAAGAAATCTCTCCCTATTCTTATGTCATAGAGGTATTTTCTCATATTTTTTCTAAAATTTCTAGAATTTTAAACTTTTATTATCACTTGAAGACATTTATTTGTTTGGATTTGACTTTCGTGAATGGTGTAAAGTACAGACTCAATTTTTTTTAACTTTATGAATAATCTAATATCTCAGTACAAATATTAATTATGCTGCATAACAAATCATCCCCCAATTTTGCAGCTTAAAACAACAATAATTATTTATTATCTTTTTTGTTTTCTGTTAGTTATGAATTTGGCAAAAGCTCAACTGGGCATTGCTCACTTGGAGTATCTCATGAGGTTGTACTCTTATGTCCTCTGGAGATGCAAACATCTGAAGACTTGTCCAGCGCTGAGAAATCCACTTATCAGGGATGGCAGATAGATACTGGCTGTTTGCTAGGGGCCTTAGTTTTAATTTACATGAGCCTCTCTAAAGTGCTGCTTGAAAATCGTCAGAGCATAAAAGCTGGATTTCTCAAGAATGAGCAATTCAAGAGAAAAAGGTAGAAGATAAAATGCCTTTTATAACCTAGTCTCAGAAGTCATGAACTCTGATTTACACTGTTTTCTATTGAGTGAGGCAGTGACAGAGGACAGCTTGGGTTCAAGGGAAGGGAACACAGACTCCATCTCTCATAGGAATTGTGTCCATGTCACATTGTAAGAAGAGCATGTGGGATGGGATATATATTCACAGTCATCTTTGAAAACAAAATTTGCCAAAATGCCCTTCATTAAAATGTCCATCCTTCCCCACTTATCAGCAATGCCATTTCTTTCACACATTAAATTTCCATATATCCGTAGGTCTGTTTCTGGAAATTCTATTCCTTTCCTTTCAACTTCTTGTCTATCTGACTGCAATAACATTCTGTCTTAATTACAATTTATGTTAATTCTTAATATCTGCTAAGACAGCTCCCTCTTACCCACCGCTCCCATATTTTTCTTTTTTAGGAGTGTCTTGGCAATTCTTGGCCCATTGCTCTTACACAGTAATTTCAACAACTTGTCAACTTCCATGAAATCGCTGTTGAGATTTCATTGAAATTACATTGATGCTATAGATAAATTTGGGTAGAATTAATATCTTTATAGTATTGAATATCAATATCCATTTACATGATATATGTCTTTATGGAAAACACTGTTAGAGCTTACCAATATCTGTTATCCTCATTTTCTTTTTGGATATGCACCTAGCTATATTTTTCAACCTTCTTTGACATTAGGTATGGGCCATTTGACTATGCCCTGAGCCATAGAAGGGTAGCAGAAGTAATATGTGCCATTTCCTGGCTTAGCCTGTAAAAATCCCCCACATTTAACATTTATTTTCTTTTCCCATTCACCCAAAGAATGGAGAGAATTGCAAATTTCTAAAGGTAGTTAGAACTGAATGGAAGGAATGACCCAAATGATGTGAAATTTTAAGACTGTTACATGATACATGATGATTTTTGTTGTTCATCAATTATAAAAAATGCACCATACTCATGTAAGATGTTATTAATAGGGGAAAATGTGAAGGGGGAGGGAGTGGGTATATGGGAATTCCTTATATTCTCCATGTGATTTCTATAGCCTAAAGTTATATTAGGTTAAATAACCTAATATGTTAATAATGTTAAATAACATTATTTTCACTTGAAAATAAAGTGAAAAAAAAAGACACCAGGAGAACACGGAATAAATTGTAAATATACATAAAAGACAATAGAGTTTATGGTGATGAAATGCACAATGCAAAAAAAATTTTAGCTTTGTTTTGGGGTAAGTTTTGGATTACAGAAAAGTTACAACTATGGCAAGGGAGGATTACTGAAGCAGGGTGTCAGTGGTGGAGGGATGTGTGGGGAAGGATGCAACTGGGGCATGCCTCTAATGAATATGAATGTGTCCATTTGGTTATGGGGTATTATATCAGTGGGTGGAGACCTACACAATAACAAATGAAACATTAAACTCCCATCCTGGGGAGTCCTGCTACATTCTGTACTATAGTGGCAAAAATCTCTAGAGGTCATAGGCAGTGCTTAGTGAAAGAAGGCGGACCAATACACCAGGCCCTTGATATATATTTTTTTTACCCTTTTTAAATTAAAGTTAATAGATCACAAGAATGTTACATTAAAAAACATAAAAAATCTTAAAAAACATAAGAGGTTCCCATATACCCCACTCCCCACTCCCCCACCCCATCATTCTTGTAAATTGTATTTTTTTGAAGCTATAAGGCCCTAGATATTAATGCTTTTACTTATGAACCTTATTCTTGTAAAATTGAAACTTATTCTTGTAATATATATTGACTAAGAGTTACCTCCTGAAAGTCTCCTTGTTGCTCAAATGTGAACCTGCTCTAAGACAAACTCAGCTATAACCTCACTGCCGTCCCCCCGACATGGGACATGACTCCTGGGGATGGGCCTCCCTGACACTGAGGGATTATTACCAGTCACCAACTGCCAATGCATTTGGAAAAAGACCTTGACCAAAAGGGGGAAATATGAAAGACAATTGAGTTTTTATGACTAAGGTATTTCAAAGTGATTTGGGGTGATCAATCCAGAGGTTATGCTTATACACATCTCAGGAGGATTTCACTGACTGCTACAGTAAACAGTGCCTCAAGCAGGGGTTCTCCTGAGGGTGCTAGAGACATCTGGATACTATAGGCAAGGCAGACAACTCCAGGAGGTCGGTGTGCCTTACTTTGGAATATATGTTAAACTATCTCCCCAATGTAACAGAGATAGACTCATTGATAATTTCCTACACATGGGTCTCCTGCCTCTTTTATTTGAACCTATAATTAGCACTATACACATTAAGTTTATGTCCCAGAGACTTAAATCTTCAGTATATGCTGGTTGAGCCCTAAATCTCAGTAAAGCTGCAGCCAGCACCTACTCTTCACTTCATTGGACTCACCCAGGACAACTAACAAAGATATGTTGATGGACAATGTCCATCCCAAAAAACTATCTACAACTGCAAGCAAAACAGTTCCATCCATCTGCCCTATGGGATCTAAGCTCCCTCACAATCAGAAGCAGAGTGGGCATCACCATCCCCAAATCCTCAAGATTGAGGAATGAACAAACGTAAGGAAGGAATGCAACTATGGACCAAAGTAGACTTATTACTCTAGTAATGGAAGAACTTGTAACATTGATATAAAAACAGTGGTCACCAGAGTTTCTGAGGGGAGGGAGAGGGAAGAATTAGGTGTAACATGGGGCATTTTGGGGACATTGGAATTGTCCTGCATGATATGGCAATGACAGACACAATATTATACATTGTATCAAAACCTATAAAATTGTATAGAGCAAAACGTAAACCATAAAGTAAACTATAGACCATGGTTAATAGCAGTGCTTCAATATTTGTTCATTAATTGTAACAAATGTACCACACTAATACAAGATGGTATTAATAGCAGAAAATGTAAGAGGGCGAGGGGGTCGGGTATATGGAAATCCCCTATATTTTTGATATAACTTTTAGGAAATCTAAAACTTCTTTAAAAATACAGAAAAAAATTATCATTGTGCCCTCCTGTTAGAACGGGAGCTTAAGGATAAATGGTAATAAATAGAGTCCTGATCCAAATCCGTTTCACAGTGGGTCCAAGAAATCATTCTGTAGTTATTTCCCCAGTCCAGAAGTGCATTGTTGTGATAAATATACAAAATGTGTTTATATGAGAAATATTCATATCTATATGTGGTGTTATGATAAATGTGAGGACAAATCCTCAAGTTAATTCCCTGACATGTAAAGTAAGAACCGTTACAGTAGGAAGGACAAAGTGGAAAACCTTGAAATCAGTCCTGCCCAAAAGTTATCTCTGGTGAAGAATGCAAATAAGAAGCAATACTGCACACCAGGAAAAATGACAGAGATTAGCACTCTAGTGTCATTTTCTTCTCAATTAATTCATCTATATGGCTCCTGCTTACATTACAGTAAACTACTGTAAACGTACCTGATGCCTCCAATTGCAGCTCCTGTGGCATATGTAATATTTTTATTGGAACAAATGAACACAGTTTATGGTTATACACAAAAATCCTGGTTATTCTTTATTGGCTTACCGGGTTGGTCAGAAACATGGAAGACACAAGATTAAAAGATCAGAGACAAGGTCTTCAAGGGAAGAAACATGTGAGTGGCCCAATGGAAGTGGGCACAAAGCATAGAGGTTTTAGTGTCTACGATGTTACCCACCAAAAAGCATCCACTGAAGAAAGATGCACTTAAGTAGGCAAACCAGATGACTTATGCTGTTGATGTTATCTCTCCTAGTAGCTCCAGTATACTTGTACAATGGACCTAAAAATGGAGTCTGGTGACAAGAATAGATACTATGATTAGGCCTAATGACAGCTCCTTCTCACCTAAGCAGATGTAGCTGGTGCTGGATGCCTGACCTGTTAATGGCATACACTGAAAATGAAGAAAGAAGCATCAGTATGGTACCAACACTCAGGAAGATTTGCCAGCCAATGTGTGGCAAGTTGATTATATGCAACCTTTGGAAAAAGTAGGCATTATTCCTTACTGGAGTTCACACCTACTCTGAATATGGATTTGCTTTTCTTGTCTACAATGCCTCTGCCAGCACTGCATTCATAAAGTTATTGAATACTTGATTTAATAGCATGATATCCTGCAGTACATCACATCATTCTAAGACATGCATTTTATGACAAAAGAAGTATGAGAACAGATGCATGGCCATGGAGTGAACTTGTCCTACCATATACTATATCATCCAAAGAGCTGCTTTAATAGAGTGATGAAATGGATTATTTATGGCTCTACAGAGAAAGAAAATAGACAGTAATCCCCTTTATCACTATTCCTCATTCTTGTGCTCTTCTCCAAAGATAGAACTATTGCAAATTAACATATTCTTCCAGACTTTTGTATGTAATTTGTAATTAAGAACTGGTTTTCTGAAAATGGAACCACTTTATCTATATAAGTAAATTAGCAAGAGAGAGTTGCATTCCAGGATGCACTGTAATTGGCTATAATTCATATAAAGGGGAAATAAAGGGAAACTCATTAAAGTACACAATTCTTAGTGCACAGTATAAAGGACATGAATTCCACTGAAGAGACATTTTTTTATTTTCCTGGAATTTACCTCCAAGATCCTTATAAAGGTACAATCACACCATAATGGATATACATTGTAAAATAATGTTGCAAAAAACATACACAAATATCTAAATACATTCTTCTTGGATTATCTCTGAAAAGGCATCATGTTATATTATAGTTTGGTAGGTTGAAGTTTGAATCTCATGTCTTCACCCCTTCTTGTGTCCACATCCTTTAAGATTTGCCTTTACACTGATTCCTCTACAGGTGGTGTGTGCTTACTACCCTCCCCCCAGTACTGGGCTTGGCTGTGTTACTTGCTTTGGCTAAGGGAACAGGTCAGAACTGACAATTTGCCAGTTCTGAGTCTTGGCCTAAAGATCTGTTGTATGTTTCTGCTTCCCCTCTTGAACTTCTGCCATCACCATGGCCACTAGTCTAAAGACGATGAGAAACATATGGAGTAGATTTGGACTGAATCTGAAGCTTGGCATTAAGCCCAACCAAGACCAGTCCAGATTAACTATTACGGGTGACACATAAACTGAATGCTTCTTATAGAACTGTCCTGAGGTTTTGCGATCGTTATATAGCAAATGGGAACATGAGGGGGTAGCAACAAACGCTGTAATGCACATTCGTTTTATATATGCATAGAAAAGTCTGAAAAAATGAACCCCAACTACAGAGATTAAGTGGAAGGGGGAGGATAAGGCTTTCATTATTTTATTTTTATTTTTGTGTATTGATTTCTTTTGCTTGTATATTGCTTTTGTAATACCCCACAAAAGAAAGCTCCTATATATAAGAAAAATATTTTTCAGAAATTTGAGTTGAGGAAAATGAGCCAGTAAATGAGACTAAGTAGTAGAAAAAACTAGAATTTGTTGTGAAATAAACCAAAGGAGGGTGTTTTAAGGAAGAAAATGTGCTCAGTAAAGTCTAATGCTCCTAGAGAAGTCAAGTAAGACAAAGATTGAACAATATCCTTTTTACTCAGCTACACAGAAATCAGTGGTTAAATGTTTTTTGGGAATATACTAGCTAACTCTTGTATTCTTCATTAAGTACTGTGAGGATCCATTTTTAAAGGGAAAGAAATTATTAATGAACTTTACTTAAGTTTCTTTTCACTCTTCTTCCATAAATACCTTGTTTAATATTTGCCATAGTTTTGGGCTTCCTTATGTTATTTAATAAATTGAGAAAAGACACTTTTCCCAGATGTTTTTTATAAGACTCTGCTTATTGGCGTGCTGTTCGTTGGAAAGGCTCTTTTAAAAAACAGAATGGAGGATTAACCTTAGAAGATTACTCACAGAATTGGAAAGAAGCTACACTATTTTAACCTTATTCCCTGCACACTCTTTGTATTTGTCAGCCAAAGGGGTGCTGATGCAAAATATCAGAAATCTGTTGGCTTTTATAAAGGGTATTTATTTGGGCTAGAAACTGACAGTTACCAGGTCATAAAGCTTAAGTTACTTCCCTCACAAAAGTCTGTTGCCATTTGTTGGATGGCTACTGACTTCTGCAAGAGTTCAGGCTTCCTCTTCCTCTTAAGGCTCCGCGGTCCCGGCTTCTTCCAATATCAGCTGCAGGCTGGGATAATTCTCATCTATCTCCCAGAGCTCATTTCTCTCCGGGCTCAGCTGCTCCGTGCTCTCCACAAGGTCAGCTGTAAACTCTCAGGCAAATGACTTGTCTTTCTTTCTGGGGCCTCTGCTGTGTCTAGTGGAGCCTTCTCTCCTTCCTCGAGTATCTGCTCCAATATAAAAAAACTCCCACTAACTCCTCTGCCTTGTCATTTTCTCCTACTGATGTGGCCTAATCAAAGCCCTAATTATAATTTAATCAAGCAGTAATGAAACCTCTGAATCCAATACAATCTAATATATCCAGAGGAACAGACCAGTTTATAAAGATAATCTAATATCTGTTATTATAACTCATAAACAATCTCAAACTGCTATACTCTTCCAATTAGGCAATTGTTAAACCAAGGAGAAAGAAGTTAAGGAGTAAGTAAGAGATTATTTTGACCCATCTAAAATCCTTATCTCAAAATTAGAGATGTGTGATGAAATTACAATTATTAAATCTGGGGAGCAGGTATAGCTCAAGTGGTTGAGCACCTGCTTCCCATGTACGAGGTCCCAAGTTTGATCTACAGCACCTCCTTAAAACAAACAAAAAAGCAAACAAATAAAAAAGCCAACTCACACTGGGAAGCAGATGTAGCTCAGTGGTTGAGTGTCTACTTGCCATGTATGAGGTCCTGAGTCCAATCCCCAGTACCTCCTAAAAAAAAATTAACAATTATTAAATCAATAATCATTGCCTTGTAGTTAGAATTGTCCAAGGGTATTGTACCGGCCATGTAAAGTATAAAAGTTATGCTTAAGATGAAAGCAAGTAGATGAGTATTCCACAAGGAAAATAATGCATCAGCATCCAAGGAGATGATGTTTGACATGTGGAACTGTATATTAGTTCACAGTTGTTAGAGATGGGGTTGGATGGTCAGACCTTAAGTCATGCAGAGTGTTGACAAGAGAAAGACAGACTCCAATTGTAAAACATGTGAACCAGCACTTATAGATGGAAATCATTCTCTTCGTTTCCTCCTGTCCCTTACTTAATCTATAAATAAAGCAAATTCAGCCAACATTTCTACCCTTTTAGGATGATAAAACTGAGAGAGTGAGGCAAAATGCTAGTAAATAGGAGAAACTTTTCTAAAGGGATACAGGCATTTTTAAAAAAAGCTCTTTACTTAAAGCTTTAGAAACAATGTTGGTTTTAAGAACAATTAGGAGAACATACCAGACTTTGTTGTCACACCATCTCAAATCTGCTCAGTCCCATCTATCTGCATAAAAAACCTGATTTTCGGGTCTTGGCCCCTTGCCTTGTTTTCTGTCTAACAAATGTTCCTGCTGTTGTAAAGTCAACACCACTGCAGACTGACGGACCTCACACATGGAGCCCGCTGATAAGGGCAGACTTTCACACTGGCATACTGAATGAACTGGATCTGAGGAAGCTCTGACCTCTCAGGTATTACCTAGAGAGGCCAGGTATGAGGAATTACTATCTAGGGAAGTGGCACTTTGACCTATAAGTAGAAGGAGACAGCAGAAAAGTTGCTTGCATTTCATCTTCTCCAATAGATTGTTCTGAAACATCTGAAGATGTCCTATTAGAGTGGTTAATTATTTTTTTGCAAAGCTATGGCCAGTGTTGCAATGTAGCCCCTTGTATTCTCTCTCTATCATTGCTTTACCTCTCCTACTCTTGCCCTTATGCAATTCTTTCCCTACTCCTAAATCCTTAGTTCCTAAACCTTTGTTTCACTCTCTATTTCCTAAGGAACTTGGGCTATTCATATACTCTGAAAACTGACACATTTATACCAAGTGGTTGTATAAGATTGGTATATTTCCAAGTGTCATTGATACTTCCAAGTGTCAATTCCAAGTGGATTGATCCTTCCAAGTGTCAAAAGTTCTGATCAGCTGAGTTTTAAAGTGGCATAATTATTGAAGGTACAGAGTTAAGACTTTAAGAGAGAACATAGGGACTATAAGGAACACTATAAGGAAATCAGGATGACAAAATAGATTTTTAGTCCTGAGCTATGTGTTGAACTAATAGGAAAATATTTCCTTTGTGAAATTATTCAACCTGGAGTGATGAGGATGGATAAAATTTGTATGAGCAAAAATTTTTGAGCAAATCTTTGACTTCCTATTTCTCATTATGGGCCCTCCTCCAAAGAACAGTCTAGTATGAGTATATTAGAAAAGAAATGTCAAGTTCTCCCCATTGGTGATAGCTCTCCTCTTGGGAAAAGGAAAGGTACCAATTACAGGGACAGGTTAAAATGTAAAAACTCAGCTAGGACAGTCAAAAAAGAATAGGCAAATCATAGGAAAAAAATAAGCACGGATCACTAATGGTATGTCCCACCTGTTTTGTCAAAAAGGGTGAATAAAGGAATATTTCTGATGCCATCAAAATAGTAGCAATGGCTCTAGACCTGGGAAGGCAAGAAGAACACATGGTAGGGAACACATTGATCCTCTGAGCTCCAAAAGGACAAGCTTTGGAGGAATCAACAGCAGTTGCCGTTCAAACACTGCTGATGAAATGTCAGGTCAAGAATGAAACTGCCCCAGAAGATGGGACACAAAGGTCTAAGAAATTCCGGGGCAATGGTGAGAGAACTAAAAATTCCTTGGAAACTTCACAAGAAATGAAGAAATACAGAGAGACAGTAGGGAATCTGGACTCTAGGGAAAGCAGTGGAGTAAACTTTACTTATAATTCCTTCATACAAATGTGGGGAAATACGCTCAAAAGAGGGCACGGGGTGTTGCCATTATTTAATGCTCATGCTCAGTTTAGTCTTGGGCTGTAGGCCAGGCAAACCACAAAAGAATGGGAAAAATAGTATTTTAAATATACATGATGGACAGTAGCGGAAAGAAAAGACCACCATTGTAAATTTTTTATTTTTCAAAGGTAAACAATGTGCCAAATGAAATTCCTGAGTAATGAACCATATGTATAGTTGGATATTTTCTTCAAAATACGGTGAAATCATGGTAGCAGAACAAATCTCCTGATGGAAAACTACTTACACTTGAGTTGATTTGTTGGGTTTGAGATTCCGAATAGCAGGTGTTTAGTTGATGATTGCCATATAGGCAAGGTCCAAACCAATAATATTTCTGTTTCTTTTTTCTCCTTCTTTCCTTTGTTTATCTTCCTTCACCCATTACACTTAGGTGAAAAGCAATTTGGATCTGGATTGTACCATGTGGTAGAAACTGTGAATTTTCTACTCTAGAATAAAGATAAGAACTTGGATCCCTGATGACATTATAGAGCTATTCCATCAGACCTGGATTGTTTTCTTCTGGCCTTCCTTGACTTGAGAGAAAAACATGTACCTTAAAGTAGCCAGTGTTAACTGTGGGACTTTCTTTTATGTGCAGTTAAAACTAATAGCAATGGATGCATACCACATAATGTAGCCTAGAAACATCATTTTGCTTGGTTAAAAACTTTAATGAGTGGGAAGATAGTATTTATGTGTGTGTGTTCATGTATAAATGTATTATTCTTGTATGTCCCACTGACTCTGATTCTTTTAAAAAGCAAAGGCCAGGCTTAGGTTAATTTAATTTCAGAGATGCTGAAGAAAGTACCATCATCCCTCGGGAGTTGATAGCCCAAGCAAAAGGTAATTCCATTCCTCCAGACAACCAGTGACAACCCTGTGAACTTGGCTGAATGGAATAAGAAATTAAGGAGGACAAAATTTTGAAAATTTACTTAATTCAGAAAGGCATTCAATTTAACTTCAATTTTTTAAATAAGGTAAAGCATTTTTAAAATAAGGTAGAGCATCCGCCTACCATATAGGAGGTCCAGGGTTCAAACCTAGGGCCTCCTGGCCCATGTGGAGAGCTGGTCCATGCACAGTGCTGCTGCGCACAAGGAGTGCCATGCCATGCAGGGGTGTCCCCTGCATAGAGGAGCCCCACTCACAAGAAGTGTGCCCTGCAAGGAGAGCTGTCCCATGCGAAAAAAATGCAGCCCGCCCAGGAGTGGCACTGCACACACAGAGAGCTGATGCAGCAAGATGATGCAACAATAAGAGACACAGATAACCGGTACCACCAAGCATGCAAGCAGACACAGAAGAACACACAATGAATGGACACAAGTAAGCAGACAGTGGGGAGGGAGAGAGAAATAAAGAAAATAAATCTTTAAAAAAAATTTTTTTAATAAAATTTTATAGAAGTATATCATTCATACATGGACACACATTAAACAATAAGTATATAGTAAAAGTTGTGAACTTATAAAACAAACATGCATATCATCAGACAGGACTCCCATATATCTCTCCATCACCAGCACCTTGCATTGTTGTAAAACTTTTGTTACAAATTATGAAAAAGCAATTACTATAGCCCATAGTTTACATTTGGTGTATTTCCCCCCCAACCCACCCCATTATTAATATCCTGTTTTAATATTATACATTTCTTATAGTTCACAGGAATATGTTCTCATATTTGTCCTGTAACCATAGTCTATCTTATACCACTGGATTCTGTGTGTTCTACAGCTGTATAATTCATTCAAAGTATAAACTCTGTGGCTCTCATTTTCATCACAAGTTGTGCTGTCATCATTGTAGTCAACAACTCCCTTTTGGATCCCTTTTGGAATCACTATTGGATTTTTTACCAAAAGTGAAAAATCTTATAGCCCCCAACAGTTGTCCCTTAGAATTGATATAATACCTTCTTTGCCATTGCTGCAAACGAATTACAATATTACTGTTAAGTTACATTAGGTGTAATCTTCCCATTTATCACCATTTCTTAACAATTTGTAGAAGAACATTCTTATATTTATAGTATTAACCACAATCTCCTTCCACCACCAAAACCCCTATGTTATACATTCCCTAGATTATTCTCTAGTTTCCTTTCAATTGACATTTATATCCACAGACCACACCTTTCAGCCACAATCTCATTTAAAAACCAGCAGTGTTAATTAAATTTTATCAGCAACTCTATTCATTTCCACACTTTTACAAGAAACCTTAAAAAAAATTCTACATACATTGAGTATCAGCTCCCATTCTTAACCCACATTCTATCTCCTGGTAATTTATACTCTAGAGTTTACCACTGAGAGTTTACTCATCGTATTTAGTTCATATTAGTGAGACCATACAATATTTGTCCTTTTGTGTCTGGCTTATTGCACTCAACATAATATCCTCAAGGTTCATTCATGTTGTCATATGCGCTCTGATTTCATTTCTTCTTATAGCTAAACATTATTCTTTTGTATGTATGTACCATATTTTATTTATCCATCATAACATTATTCTATTGTATGTATGTACCATATTTTATTTATCCATGGGCTGGTTCCATAGTTTAGTAATTGTGAATGATGCTGCTATAAACATCAGTGTGTAAACGTCAGTTCATGTCCTTGTTTTCAATTCTGAATATATTCCTAGTAATGGGATTGCTGGATCATGTTGCAGTTATATCCACCTTCTGAGGTACTGCCAAACGGCTTTGCAAAGTGCCGCTCTATGCTACATTCCCACCAATAGTGAAGGAGTATTCCTATTTCTCTACATCCTCTCCAGCACTTGTCGTTTTCTGGGTTGTGTTTTTTTTCATGATGGCCATTCTATAAGGTGTGAAAAGGTATCTCATTGCAGTTTTGATCTACATTTCCTTAACAGCTAGTGCTATTGAACATTTTTTCATGGGCTTTTTTGGTCATTGTGTTTCTTTGAAGAAATGTCTATTCAAGTCTTTTACCCATTTTTTAGTTGGGTTGCTTGTCCTTTTATCATTGAATTATATGATCTCTTTATATAACATGGATATCAAAACCTTGTTAGATATGTGGTTTCCAAATATTTTCTCCCACTGAGTAGTGTGCCTTTTTACTTCCTTCACAAAGTCTTTTGAAGAACAAAAGTGTTTAATTTTCAGGAGATCCCATTTATCTAATTTTTCTTGCATGGCTGGTATGTTCGATATAAGGTTTAAGAAGCTACTGCCTACCATAAGATCTTGAAGATATTTCCCTACATTTTGTTTTAGGAGTTTTATGGTGATTGCTTTTATATTTAGGTCCTTGATCCATTTAGAGTTAATTTTTGTGTAAGGTGTGAGATAGCAGTCCTCTGTCTTTCTTTCGGATATAGAGATCTAGTTCTCCCAGCATTATTTTTTTAATAGATTGTTCTGACCCAGCTGGGTGGGCTTGACAGCCTTATCAAGCTATAGATGTGGCGGTCTATTTCTGAGTTCTCAGTTCAATTCCATTGGTCAACATGTTTATCTTTATGCAGTACCATGGTGTTTTTACCATTGTAGCTAAGTAATATGCTTTAAAGTTGGGAAATGATTCCTTATGTCTGAGATGAGTCTCTTATATACAGCATATACATAATTCATATTTTTATATGTCTTTTCATTGGGAAATTCAATCCATTAACATTCAATGTTATTACTGTAAAGGCATTACTTACTTCATCAATTTTATCCTTTGGTTTTCCATTGTGATATCTTACTTTTGTCTGTCTTTTTACCCTTTAAGTTATCCGTACTAATAATTTTCATTTCTACACTCTTCTCCCAGTCTTTTGCCTTTCTTTTTTACCTTTCAGGCTGTAGCATACCCTTTAGTCTCTCTTGTACTTCAGGCCTTTTGACGATATACTCTCTCAGTCTGTGAAGACTTTAAAATCTTCCTTATTTTTGAAAGACAGTTTTACCAGATAAAGTAATCCTGGCTCCCAGTTTTTCTCTTTCAGTACCTTAAATACCACTTTCTTCTTGGCTTCATGGGAGACTGGCACTTAGTCTGATTGAGGTTCCCTTGTATGTGATGCATTGCTTTTCTCTTGCCGCTTTTAGAATCTTCTCTTTATCTCTGAATACTAGATGTCTCATAGTATCCCTGCTTGGGGTGTGTCATCCTTCTTGGATATTGATATTTATGTCTTTCATAAGGGTTGGGAAGTTTTCAGTAATTACTTCCTCAAATATTCTTTCTCCCTTTTTCTGTTCTCTTCTTCTGGGACAGCGACAATGTGTACGTTTGTGCATTTCATGTTATTCAAACCCCTGAGACCCTGCCCCTTTTTTCCATTATTTTCTCTTTCTGTTCTCCTGTCCTTTCAAATTCAGATGTCCTCTATATCACTAATTCTGTCTTTAAGCAATTCAAATATGCTATTATGTGCCTTTAATGTATTTTTAATGTCATCCATTGTGTCTTTATTCTGATAAGCTCTGTTACTCTGCAGGCTTTCAAATTGTTCTTTATGTTCACTCATTATCTTCTTAATATCCCTTATCTCTTTAGTCATATTTTCCTTGAACTCCTTGAATTGATTTAGAAGATTTGTGTGGTTATGATTGATTGGTTGTCTTAAATCCTGTATCTTGCCAGGATATTTGATTTGTTCCTTTGGCAGGGCCATCTCTTCATTTTTCTAAGTATGGCTTGTAATTTTTTGCTGATATCTAGACATCTGAATATGTTGGTGAATTCTCTCTTGCCTTCTGGTTTTGTTTTATAGTTCTTTGATTTTTGGTTTAACTTATTCTAAGTTTTTAAAATCACCCATCTTAAGGTATCAAAATAGGGCCAGGGACTTGAATGGGGTACATCCACCCCCCAGGAATTCCCTAAGAAATGCCTAACAACAGTTTTTCTTCTTGTGGTTTCCCAGCCAGCCAGCAGATGGTCCTTGTTGGAAAATCTTTCCATGCATGTGTTGCTTTCAACTTCCACTTGCTCATGATTCTGATCTGGCCAGAGCCAAGATTGAAATTGAGTTCTGCTGGCCAAATTCACTGAAGAGGAACTACACTCTCCCCTCTGCCACACCCTCCCTCTTCTCAGTGAGGAAAATGTCCATTCCCTTCTCAGTTGGCTGCAGTGAGCCACAAGTTTTATTCAGGCTGTTCACTTTTTGAGGGTGGGGTATGGGTGCCATTCCCAGACATGGAGTTAGCAACTCATGGTTTAAATATTGTCTTCTTCATCTCTCTGTCCCTTGCCCTCCTGGGAAGTGCACAGCATTCTCTTGGTCTGCAGAGCCCCAAAGCAGTTCCCTAGGACAGCTTTTTTCCATTCTCTTTGTGAGAGCGTTGAGCCCTGTCTACCTATTCTGATGCCACCTTCCCAGAAGACTGATTTAACTTTAATTTTTCCTGGCAAGTTTGTTAATGGTAAGGAGTTCATGCGCTCTAAGATGGCTTCTTATCAAATGAATTTTTAAAATTTCTCTGTCCAACTATTTTTGGCATAATCTGGGATTGAAATAGTTAAGGGGGGGTTTTTCTGGCACAGACTGTGGAGTGGTTTTAGAATAACTAACACCCCTACCAGGTTCAAAGGTTTCTGGGAATGAAAGCTAAACTGTTTATCACTGGGTATAAGATAAGCAAGGAACTTTGCTAGTTGTTAGGGAGATCCTTACAAGTATAGGTAAAGGCCTGCCTTGACAAGCTAATGTCCTCTGCACCAAGTTCAAAACTATCCCTCTGTACCCCCACAGTTAGGTTGTTAAACCCAGCCAGTTAATAAGACAAAACATTGTGGATAATGGAGGAAACCTCTCTTAATCTTGTCCCACTTTCATACAGGGGCCCAGCTGGAAGAACTTCTGCCTCTTAGGGGAGTTCTTATGAAGAAACCATTCCCCTTCTCTCCTTCTAGAATTAGGGATATGGGATCTGTATTAGTCAGGTTATCCAGAAAAACAGAACCAACAAGATGTATGTATGTTCTGACTCTGCAACCATGGGGATTGGAAAATCTGAACTCCATAGGGCAACCTGCAAACTGGAGACTGCAGTAAAGGTGATATCAAAGTTCTTAGTCTGAATTCCCCAAGGAAAGTTGGCTGTCTGAAAAGTCTGGAAAGAACCAATGCTGAAGTTGAGGCAGAAATTTTTTTTCTGTGTTTGGAAATCCTTAGCTCTGGCTTTTAAGACCTCCAAATGATTGGATGAGGACACTCCCCATGTTGCTAAGGGCAATCTCCTTCTCACTGTAGAGGCATTCAACTGATTATAGATGCAGATAGCATCAACAAATACCCTAACAGTAATAAACAGACCAAACCTTGACCAAACAACTGAATACCATAACTTAGCCAGTTCACATATGAAACTAACCATCACAGAAGCAAGGACCATTGTTCCTTCAAGGTCCAGCACAATGTACTTGTAATTTCTTTCTTAGGTCTGCTGGCAAAAAAAAAAAAGCTTCCTGCTTCTCTGATCTTGTTCTTGAGTTCCTGGCAATTCACCTGCATGAGGGCCAAGTCCAAGACTGTGAGGCCTCTCTGGTCAGAGATTTGATCTTCCAATGTTAAGAAAGCAAAGAGAGGGCAGGCATCCTGCAGTAGGAGCAGGTTTCATCAAGCTCAGAATGATCAGGAATTTTATGCTTGGAGATCCCTAATAGCCTACTCCTAGGCATTGTTGGTGCACATGTGACTCTGCTATCCTCAGACAGCCGGTTTATAAAATTTACACATATGCAAATATGTCTTCCCTAATATGTGAGTCCTGATAGAGCTGTCACTAGAATAGAGACAACTCATATATATTGGTGTTGATAATATATACTGAGGACAGACGGGGTATATTCTATACTCATATATATATATATATAGTCTATACAGGATTTGCCTTATAAAAGTAGGCTTCTAGGCACACCTGCCTTTTTCTCACTCCTCTCTTAAGCTCTTGATGAGTGTGAAGCAGCACTTTTGCTTCCATGGGCTAAGTAGATGTTTAATCTGCACATAGTCTCACCCTCGGGTTCAGAATTGGGGTGGGGGAGGATTAAGAAGGCTAACTTTAAGCTAAGGCCCAAATTGCATTCTACAATTTAGCTTTGCTGTAATAAATATGCATTTTAATTCACAGCTAACTTCCTGTGTTCATTTTCAGGTCGTTTCAAAAGAGGAGACTGGTGATTTGTGAACTCTCTTCCAACCCCAACATTGGGTTCCAGTGAGGTTTAGTACCTAGTGACAAGACTTGAACGCAGTTCTCAGAATTGTGCATTATTTCAGGGCAGGTCTGACAAGGTAATTTGATGTGCCAGTGTTGTGGCTCTAACACTAGTAAAAAAAAATGCCATTCACCTTACTGATATTATTCTTGAAAACTTTAGTCTGCGATGACACTTAGAATGGTAGTCAAGTGACTCAAAGTTAAAGAACTGAGCAAAGCATAGCCTTGAAGTTGATTGAGGCTTAGAAGGCAGGATGTTGTACTATTTTATTAGATTTATTCTAACATCAGTTTGATGTAAGTGAGGTTTAAACAACATAAAAATCTCTTAGATATAGTTAAGAAAAATATCTGTTTCTTTGCTTATGTTTTGAAGAATTTTATCTGAAAAGAGTTTCCGCTAGGGGCTGTTCTTGGGTGTAAGTTTCAACGATGTTTTCCTTGGTTGATAAGATGGACTGCTTGAGAACTAGCCAATAACACAAAGTATATAAATATAAATATATATACGAATAATATATAAATAAATATAAATATAAATTGTCATTAATTTTAACTCACATATTTTTCTTAAGTAAAGACTATAATGGAATAATAATGGACTAGGGAAGCAGACTTGGCCCAATGAATAGGGCATCCGCCTACCACATGGGAGGTCTGCGGTTCAAACCCCGGGACTCCTTGACCCGTGGGAGCTGGCCCATGCGCAGTGCTGATGCGTGCAAGGAGTACCCTGCCACGCAGGGGTGTCCCCTGCGTAGGGGAGCCCCACAAGGAGTGCGCCCCGTAAGGAGAGCCGCCCAGCGCGAAAGAAAGTGCAGCCTGCCCAGGAATGGCAACGCACACACGGAGAGCTGACACAACAAGATGATGCAATGGAAAGAAACACAGATTCCCATGCCGCTGACAGGGATGGAAGCAGTCACAGAAGAACACACAGTGAATGAACACAGAGAGCAGACAATTGGCGGGGCGAAGGGGAGAGAAATAAATAAAAAATAAATCTTTAAAAAAAAAAAAGGACTAGATATGGAATGGTCTTCTGGAGGTTCATTTACTCTCTTTAGAGTTATTGTCTTGGGTCAAAATGACATTCTATAAATTATCCCAAGTTACCTGGAAGCAGTATTCTAGGTGCATAGATATTGACTACATCTAGGAACAATCTAGGGTGATTATTAGGAAGCTTTGTTTTGTGCTAAAAGAGTTTCTTTGGGGGTTTAATTTGGGAGAAAGAGCCATCTAGACTCCCTTTCTCTCGTTGATCCTTTCTAATCCTCAACTGAAACACACTAATAAAAATAAATATTTTCAGATTAAATAGAGGTGGGAGTTACACAATATTGTAATTGTACTGGTTGCCACTGGATTGTTCACTTTAAAATGATTCATTTTATGTTAAGTGAATTTCACCTCAATAAAAAAAGGAAATTAAACAGTTAAGAAGTTCTCAAATACCCCAAATTAAGTAGGAAACTGCAGTAAAGGAAAATCAAATTGTGCTACTGCTCACAAATGACTTGTGCAACTATGGTGCCAAAGAGCAGCTGCAGTACTCTGGCTCAAGAATCCTTGAATGCTCACACTGTTAGGTGACTCAGTCCAAGATCTGGGCCCACCACTGTGTCCCCAACACCTAGCCTAGTGCCTAAGACATTGAAAGAAAGCAACAAATAATTACTGAATACACACACACACATCTAGTTTCTACTTCACTTATATTCAAAGAAGTCAGAAGAGAGGTAAGGGGATGGCGATAGGTGTTCACTTAATTTCTCTGGGAAAATATTATGTCTTTTGGGTAATAAGTTAATTACCAAATATTTTATAGGTATGTACCAAATATGTTCCCATTCTGTTGTGCATGTTCTTTATTTTTATGAATTCAAAACAATTTATTTTTTTATCTTTATTATTTCCAGTGACCAATTTTATTTACCACCACCTGATTAAATTCTTCCTTCTTGTAATCCTTGATTTAGCTGAAATTCATTAGGGTACTTTTTGAGGTATGGGTCAAAAGTGATTCTTCTCCACCCTGATATTGCTTTTATGTTTTTAAAAGCTGTTTGCTTTCCCATTTTTGTTTTCCTTCTTATTTTGTGTTACTGATAACATATGCAAGAAACATGATTCACAATTCCCATCAGTGAAACACAGGCCTCTAAATCTATTGTTTAGAGAAGCAAATGGCTGGTGAAGTGTAAGGAAAACCATTAAAAAAAAAAAAATCAGCACAAAAGTCAAATGAGTGGCTACTTCTGGGTGGAGAGAAAGGGATGTAGTTGGGAAGCAGGCTTATCGACACAGTTACCTAACTTCTCATTTTATTATCGTGTTATTCTTTAAAATAGACGTAAATGTTATATATGTACTTCAAGAATATTTTATAATTACTGAAAAAAGATTCAAGTTGCAAAAATAAAATAAAAGCAATTCCCCAAACAGGCATTTGATAGCCAGTGGTTCTTGGACCCCTCGCCCTATTTCCCAACTCCACCCACCGTCCTGCACAGGATGAAATCTGTGAACTCTGGGCTGGATGGACAACTCTTCAGGGTAGCCTGCTTCCAAGGAGAGGCAGTTTTAATTGTATTTCTACTATTAGCCCCAGATCTTTCCATCCATTCAGTGACCACTTCCCATGTCTTTCTCCCAATAAACCACCGTGTGTATGTGACCACCCTGTCATATGATCCCAGCAACTCTTCAAAAGTGTTGCATTATTATACAGTCCCTTTCTGAAGGTTGTCTATATGCAACACATTATTTTATATCTCTGATAAACATCATTATGTTTTAAAATCTGGTAGGATGAGTGCATCATAAACCCAATTTGTCACTTTTCGTTTATTGTCTGATACCATTTTTTAGGAGGTACCTGGGACCTTGTACATGGGAAGTAGGTGCTCAAACAACTGACTACACCAGTCCTCTAACATAATTTTAAGTTTGTATAAAAATAAATTTACATGGTAATTTCTCATATATCTCTACATTATTTCATTTGGTTTTCCCAGTTCCCTTGGTTTGCCTTTTTTCCCTTTTTTTTTTTCAAATTTCCTATTAATAAATGTCAAACATTCCAGATAAGACTGATATACAACAAAGTTTGTTACTGCATTATGTCACTATAGTTGCTATCGTGTGACTTTATTTCTTAAAGTTTTGCAGCTGGAGTAGTTTAGTTGATTTCCTGAAGTACTCCAAGTGCACATGGCATTGCTCCAGCCCACAAATACCCTGTGTGTTTGGGTATAATTGATACTAGGGAGCTTGATTGATGTGTCCCTTAAACCACCCCTCACTGTCTCCTCTTCTCTCCCCTCCCCTCCCCACCCTCTTTCATCTTTCCCACCCACCCTCTACTACCCTGTCCTTCTCCCACTCCTCACTCTTCCCACCTCCCACTACTCCTCCTCCCCACAAACTCACTCCATTCCCTTAATGCCAGTAGACGCTGAAATGATGACACAGTTTGACTTAACCACTAAATCTTTATTAAGTGAATTTTATTACATCAAACAGCAATACAATATTAGTAAGTAGTGAGAGAATATCAAGAGGTACAGCAATAAAATGAGCAAAATTTCACAGGGGGAAGGGTAGGAGGTAGGACAGGATGAGGGAAAGAGGCAGGAGTAAGGAGGAGGGCTACTGACAGGGGCAGCAACAAGGATTCTTATTCATCACTTTCTTATAACTTCCATAAAAAATTACCATACATCATTATCAATTTTATTCCAGCAACAATTTTTCAAAGGGTGCCTATCCATCCTTTAACTCTCTTTCTAAAGGTTTTGTTCACAACCTCAACCCCTGGAGTTAATACCGAGGGCAAAGCAGCCTCTATTAAATTCTTTATCCAATCATCTTTTAACTTTCTGCCACTAGAGATTTTTCCATGTCCAATGAGCCCTAAAAAAGTTGATCTCTCCACTGTTCTCTCTGAGTTCATGTGAAATCTTATTAAGAGGTGCAATCACAGGGTAAAGGGTCACAAGTAAATACACACATCCATCTACAGAGAGAATACATAATATTCTAATTTTCTAACTAACCCCCCCACTTAAGATTAATAGTCCCACCCACCACTAAAATACTTACGATTACATATATCCCTTATTACTTAAACTGGTTACATGAAGAAATAATAGACAATGCAATTTTCCACAGACCAGTGTGACAATATTCTACAATCTGCAACAACAAAGAACTTTTCATTCCCACCAGATGCTTCATCTCTAGGTGAAAACGTAGCACGACTCTCAGCACTCTTCACTTCTGCAGGTGGTCCTTCACTTCTGCCCTGGTCTGTCCAGCAGAGTGTTCTCTGTTGCCAATGTTGGAGTTGTATCCAATGCGAGGTGTCTGTGGTGGGTGACAACCGGATCAATTCAGGAGTCTGACAGGTACCTGCAAACTTAAACAGAAATCCAGACCGCTCCGCATAGATGCGCCTCATTGATTTGTGTACCTGCCAGTTTATCATGCTACCACATGATTTAATTAAACAAGCTCTCAATTTTCCAGTATCTAATACAAACACCTCACTGCTTAAACGAAATTGACCCTTCAAAAATTTATGTAAACTTCCTGTTTCAGTATCGTAATATGATAACCTTGGGTAGCTCTCTCCAAACTCATCTAACAACGGGAGCTGTTAATTTCGCTCATTAACACTGCAAACTTGGGTCAATATTATATACATTTTGTCAGTTTGTTTCCAAGAATTGACTACTGGCTTTGCTTAACAATTCTGATGTTTTATTTATCTATCTCCTTCATATTTTTATTTTGCTCCCTGTCTAACTTCTTTGGAGATTTAATTCCTTTGCTTTTCCTTTTGTATGAATTAAGGCATTTCTGGAAAATGCCAAGTTTTTTTAAAGGATCCAATTAACATTAATTTGATCAACACCAACAAAATAAATCAATTGGATGAAAGGAAACTTAATCAAATTCATATACTATAGTACAATAAATTTGAGATTACTTATCCTTAACATCTACATTTATAGATAACATAGATAGCAACAGAGCATAATACACACGGCCAAGAAGTTATTCACAAGCTTTACTAAAGAGGTGAACTTGGGTCAGGGCCTTTGTCTGTGAGTTGGTAACTCACACCAGAATGCTCTCCCCAACCATTTTTGTCATTGGCCAACATCTCCAGACTTCTACTTGCAGTTGTGGCAAATATCCATGTGCATATGCGAGGGCTGCAGAAAAGTGGCTGGTTCTAGACCTGTGCAGCCTGAAGGTCAACTGACAACTGTAAATTTGACACAAGAACAACTTTATTTCAAATATATGGAGGATGGATTGATATCTGAGGTAAACTGAAGTGTTGCTTCAAAAACATCGAGAAGCACAAACGCACCATTTTAAAAGTACTCTAACAAAAACACAAGTGACTGACAAGCTTTCTGATTCCATTGAAGAAAAAAAAGAAAAAGAAGAAAAAAAATGTTGTTTTGGAAGTAGCCAATTATGTAAAGTCCTTTAAATTATATATCCTTTTGTGTGATTTTTAGAGGCCCAAACAATAAAACTGAAATTATATGTTACGATTGAAGATGAACAGGATGAACTATTATACAAATACTCCAGTTCGCAGGAGCCAATCATTCACAGTGTTGTAAGAGGAGTTCACAGTAAAGAAACATTTTACGCTACGTTACTCATCACTTTCACTTAGTTTAACTCTAACAATTATAAATTGGATACTACTTTGTTATTCAATGGAAATAATTTTTGAAAGCACAGTCACCATTTTAAAACACAGTTAAATGACACTACTGACCTACAGCTAAGGATTCAAAGTATTAAAACATGCAGGGGTAAGGGTGGGTAATAATGAATATGAGAAGAGTAATGCTGATGAAACGGAAACTTCACCATTAGACTCCTCCACATGATTGGGAATTTGAAATATACACCATGTGTTCTACTGCTCAAACTGTGTTTTGGCAAGTGGAGACTGTGTGTGTGAAACACATGCTCCTTGACGTCTACCTCCTTCTTCTCCGTGGTGGCAGCAAAATGGAGCCTCAGCGACCAAGGCAGGAAGGATGACACCCATCCTGCAGCAGGCTAATGGCAGTAGTAAAGAACTAAACAGAAACAGAGAGGTTAGACAAAGTGTTCAAGGCAGTAGCAAGGGACCAGGCTAAAGGAAGTCAGACATTCCCAGTAAGCAGAAAGCAGCCAGAAGACACCAGCGGGTGTCTCTGGACTGTGGACAACTCTTGTGTTGTCTGTTGCTTTGAGTCATTTCAATTGCCTTCTTAGGCCTTTTATCCACTGGCAGCTTCATGTTGGCTCCATGCCCTAGAGAGGACACCTTTTCACTAGGTGGAATCTGATTCCTCTGAGGTGATTATCCATCGAAACCTGAAAGAAAGGTCAGGTTATCCAGCTGGATCTGAAGCCCACTAAAGAAGTCCATATCCTCAAGACAGTGTCCAGTGCCCTAATTTCCTCTTCTTCAGCGTTCCCTCCCAGGCATATAGGAGTGTGCTCTGGGTGCTAAAATCATTTCCCCTCTCTTAGCATCTAATGCTACAGTCTAGTGAAGGACTGATGTTGGAATGCCCAGATGCATATGGGGGCAGAGACATGGAGAGGTGCTTCCAAAAACTTCAGGTGGATGCTCTTTCAGCCAATTAACAACACTCATGAACACTCTGAACCATCAGGACAAGTTAGTCACATTAACCCAGAGTCTCTTTTAAGGGTAGGGTATGGGATTGAGGAGTCCTTTTGATTTGCTACTCTTAGTCCTGGCACACGATTGAGAGGCAGTCACATTTCACAAACTTCCAACACACCTGGAGCCGCTAACAGTCCAAGTTAAATGGTTTGTGGAACCATTACTGGCATGATGATAGCAAGGTATAGTGAGAAAGCTAGAGTTCTTGAGTATGTGTGATTTGCACCAGGATGTGAAGGCACACTCTTAACATACAAGAGTCCATTTGAGAGGGCACTTCCTTCTCAGGCCTGAGGTGTTTCGTGTTGTAGGGTTTTGCCTGCTCCTGGGAGAACCGGTCGAGTTGCTGCTCCTTGAGAATTAACGGAACCATGAAAGTGGAGTTTGACGATGGTGAAGTTTCTAAAGGGTGCAGCAATAGGATCACGGAAGCCATTTCACACTGCACCGATGATAATTCTGGCTTCCTTAATAAGGCGTCGGTCCTCCAGTTATTGTACAGGAAGTACCAAAACTACAAGAAAGGTCCTGTCCTCCTCTTCCCCTCCTCCTCCATACACAGAAACTTCCTGTGTTTACATCAGCTTCTCTGTAAATGTTAAACAGGGTACCTGGTAGCCTAAAATTCAGATGGTGACAAAGGAGGGTTTAAGCAAGTAAAACCCAGGCTTCCAGGATTTACTGGAAGGTAAACTTATTTATTTAAGTATTTTAGTTAGTTTGGCAGTCAAAGTAGAAAAATGAGAGACAATTTGTTGGTAAATTGTCTGTTACTCCCAGAAAATGATGAAGGTCTTTTGGTGCTTTAGGATGTGTGTCAGTCCAGGTAGGCCTGACCTTCTGAAGCCCTTTCAGAGAGGATGTACCTAGAGGTTGGTCAGAAGGTACAGCAGTCCAATTTAGCACACAGCCAACGATTGAGAAGCTACACAGAGTAAAATGTGAGGGCAGAGAAAGGACACAACAGGTATTTACATGGTACTGTAAGATGGAGGTGGCGGCGGAGGTGGCGGTGGTGGTGGGTACTGTGGGACCGGAGGCTGTCGGTACCAATGTGGATTCCAAGTGATCATAACAGGTACGTACAACGATCTTCCATTTCCATCTCGACCCACGGGGTACCAGGCAAATCCTACCGGGTAGGTGGGGTACGTATGTGTGTATGCCGGGTAGGTTTGGTATGCAGGTACTTGAGGTACATACTCAGCGTACGTTGCCAGGTGAGCTTGGTCTTCTAAATTTGGAATAGAGAGTCGAGGATACTCATTCTGGATGGTGAAATTGTTGGGAGCTCGGCAATTATAAGAAACTTGAAGTTTCCACCCCCTTTTCACTTGGAGAACTTGGGCTCCGTTCGGTGCGATTGTTGGCGTAATGAGCCCGTCTTTCACATTCCTTGCCACGAAGTCTCGGAGAGCTGCCATTTCCGGTTCAGACAGTGAGTACACATGTCCACTAGGAATGCTGTGTGCTCCAGGTATCAGGTCTATACTGCTGTCTGCCAGGCGGTGATCTGGGTAAACGTGCTCATCGACTGGAGTGTATACATTCTGGACATAGTAATACCTCACCGGTTGGTAAACTCTGTATCCATCCACCGGGTAGTAAAGGGAGGGTTGTGGCGCTGGTGCTGGGGGCGCCGGTGGAAGAGGCATGTACATCCGGCAGTGGTAACGACAATATTCAGAATCAAAGACGATGGAGCGGGCGCTCCAGGTAATGTTGGGATCATGTGTGCTCAGCCAGCGAACCCCGAGGACCACCGGGAAGAACGGAGACTGAGTCACGTCAAATGACAACACCTCACGGTGATCTCCGATGTCAACTATCAGGTCGTGGGTTTCGTGGACAACTGGGCCCGATGCTATGGGGCGGCCATCAATTGCTTCCACAAGTATTGGCCAGTCCTTAACCCTCAGAGGAATTCCATTTTGGGCAACATATTCGTGATCGATGAAGTTGCCAGAAGCGCCAGAATCGATCATGGCTCGGACGAACAAGGTGTGTCTGCCCGGAAGATGAATCTGGAGCACAACTTGCAGATGGGAAGTGGCAGCATCATTTGGTGGGGACCTTATTATTTCTGGCCCGGTCGCTGAAGGTCCCTCTACAGCGGGGCCGGGGAGTTTCCCGCCGGCGAAGCCTTCGAGGCCTTGGCAGGACAGCTGTCGGCGTAGTGGCCTCCCGTGCCGCAGTAGAGGCAGAGGTTCAGCTTTCTGCGCCTCTCTTTCTCTTCCTGGGTCAGGCGCATGCGGGCTCCTCCCACGGGCTCGGTGGGATCCACCTGGTGGTGGCCGGAAGTGTGCGGCAGCGTCAGCGCGCGCGGCGGGGAGCGCTGCAGGCGAGCCGCGGCCGCCCTGGCCAGCCTCCTCTCGATGTGGATGCACTGGCCGATCAGCGCCGACAGCGACTTGGCGGCTTCGAGGTGTGAGAGCTCCTCCTGGATGTGGTCGCTGAGGCCCTCGTGGAACTGGTCAATCAGAGCGGGCTCGTTCCAGTCCAGGTCCTGGGCAATCATCTGGAAGGCGTTGCAGTAGTCGATGACGGACCCCATGCCCTGGCGCAGGCGGCGAATCTTGCGTTTGGCGGCCTCGCGCCTCTGCGGGTCTTCGAAGACATGCTTCATCTCCGTCATGAAGGCTGGGTAGTTGTGCATCAGGTAATTGGATTGCTCCAGCTTTGCGGAGGCCCAGCGGGCGGCCCGGCCGGTCATCATGCTTGTCACGAAGCAGACGCGGATACGATCCACGGAGAAATCCCTGGTGCTCTTTTCCATGAAGACCTGGCACTGGGACATGAAAGGAGCCAGCGTGTCTGGGTTGCCATCAAACTTCTCCGGGAGGTCTTCGGGGCACTCCTCCTCGCTCGGAGGGGCGGGGGCAGCCGCCGCCGCCGCGCCACGCAGCTCGATGTCTTCCTCCTCGTCCTCCTCGGCCTGAGGGGTGGGCTCCACTTGCTCACGAAGAGAGGTATTCTCCTCGGTGAGCTTCTGCACCTGGCTCTGCAGGTTGTTGTTCTCCTCGGACTGCTTCATGACTTTCTCCCGGAGGGAGTTGATCTCTTCGGAGAGATCATCCCTCTTGCGCTCCGTCAGGTTGGCGTACTGACCCTTTTGGCCGCAATGTTTGGAGCAGGAGGAGGAGGGGTGGTTGGGGGGGGGAGGAGGGGGAGGAGGTGGGCAGTCGGGCCCCAGGGTGATGGCTAGGGTGGGAGGAGACCTCCCAGCTGCAGCTTCGCTCCTAAGGGGATGGGGGCCTGGGTCCTGGCCGCCTCTTCCGCCCTTCCGACGTTTGGTTCTCAAAATCCGTTTATTTCTGCAAATGAAGATAAAAGTGTAAATTTAAACACAGCCGTTCAAAGTAGCACAATACAAACACAAACAAGATTTAGTAAAGTTTCTTTTTGCTGTAATTGGTTACATTAATAATTTTTAAAACCTGAGAAAGAAAAAAAGACAAGTTAATTAGGTTGACACAGAAAGCACTCTTTCTGATGTCCAAATACATACCCTTTTCTTCCTCAAAAGTCACCTGTTTATTATGATTCAATAACACATACCTGTAATAATAGCATGCTTACCTTCACAGACTTTAAAAGAATGCTGAGACACTCCAGAAAAGCAGTTTTGTACTGAGGGGGCAGAGCAAGAAACTTTCAAGGCAAAGATGGCTACAAATAAGTTACACAAAATAGCAGCAAAGTTATGTGAAAAACAGCTAATATTTCAACCAACAAGGAACCAAGGGATATTAAAATCACAATGCCTGTATTCATTAACCCTGTCTGTTGTGCTTGTGGGGGCAGAGGGAGCAGCTCTGGCCAATTGTCATGACCCTGTTTCACCCCTTCAGAAAAGGTAGCTGGTTATCAAAACAAACAAGCAACAACAACTACCACAAAAACCACGAGAGACTATCTATTCACCTTTCTAACCACAGAAGTGTCCCCTCCTTCCTTCTCCTTTCCCAGCACCCCCTCCTAATTCTTAGGCCTTGCCCCTGCCCTACTCCCATCACCCAAGGCCAGGTTCCCTATGGCCTGTGATGCTTGTGTAGTCTCTCCAAGAGTGACTATACAGCAAGCAGGATGCTTCAGAGACAGGGATTACTGGGTCATTTTAATAGTTTTAACCCTGTCACTTAATTACTTAAATAATTTTGGCTGCAAAAACAATGAATAATTGACATTCAAGGTAAAATATTCAAGTTTAGGGAAAAAATTAGAACACACAATGAACGTATCATAACCTGTGAACATTCAGCCTTATTTCTTAACTCCCTAAAGACAATTTATTGGTGACCTTTACAATGTAAGGTCATAAAATAATACATTTTTTATTTATTAAATTAGGAGTTTTAATGTCCCACTTGAAAAGTCTAATAAGCACAGGACAGGTGACTCAGGTGTCACTTCTGTCATCTATAGACATTTTAATACATTCAAAGCATAGTTGCAAGACTTCAGGAATATCATTCACAGGACGACCCCCAGGTCAGGAGGGTCAACAACCAAATGTCAATCATAGCCACTAAGGTGGGCTTTATAGAGGCCCAGAACAGGTGGTTTTAACATCTGCAAAAAATAATGACGGGAAAGAAATAGCAGTAATTAGGAGATCAGCAAATAATCACTATATTGTTTAGGAAAACAAAAATCAATAAGGATTGAAAATTCAAATGCCTTTGATATACAAAAAAAGTAATTTAAAACTGAGAGGATGGGGAAGGGGTTAAGACAACAAGGAGGGGTTGTAACTAAGTAATTTGGGAATGCATATCCCCCATAAAGATATTTCATTCCTTTTTACTCTTTAATACAGTGCTAGTTAAACAAATTCAGGGACTTATTTAGCCTGCTAGGTTACCAGATTGAGATCCCTGATTTTACCAATATGACCTGGGTGTTTGTCATTTTAAGATGGGACTCTAAGTCCTAAAGGAATAATTATTGCCCAGAACAGAGTAGCTTAGCCATTAAAAAATAATAGAGTACTGGGCAGGTAAGTTAAAAATATATTAATTCAAAAACTATAAGTACAGCATAAAAATGTTTAAACCACAACTGGGGCATGAGTAGTGTGGGAGTAGAAGCATTTGACTTGATTTGAATCACAGACCTACGGCTTCTTAACACCCCCACCTGGCGCCTCTTCCCCCAGAAGTGGTTGGATTGAGGAGGTCAGTTCCAGAGGCCAGCCCTGAAAACTAAAAGGACCCTACAGCATAAAGTCAAGCTGCCTGAGGCCGATGCTACATTTACATAAAGAGATGACAGTTTTTTAGTATATTTAGGAATTAAATACATTTCATTAATCCTTGCCTCTTCACAAGAGGTTCTTTGGACAATAATATCTAAAAATTTCTATTCCCCAAATACACCAAAGAGCAATAGTATCCAAAATCTGCCACACATCACATTAGGAAATATCACTTCATTAAGCACGTACAAATTTCTTTATGCATATTGTTTGTGCAGTGCAAATTTTGTTAATATGTGCATGTGTTTGCCATTGTTTAGATCTCTTTAAAACGCAGGTACATAATTACCATAGAGGAGAGACACAGGTTGGCAAGGTGAGTACAAAAGAGGATCACAGACTTACAGCTAGGATTAAGGTAAACACACATTTTCCACAAATTGTATACTTGTTTGGGGTGGCTGAGGGGTGACAGAAATTTTGGGGAACCACAGCCCTCAACGTCCCCTTACAATGGTCCTAGCTCATGTTTTGTAATTCATGGAACCAGGTTTTTTAATTTATTCATCCAGTTAGAAACAATTTTTAAGTGGTACATCTGACTGCCAGTCAGTTATGAATTTGTTTTATGTAGATGGGCCAGGATTTAATTAAGACAGCTAAAATACTCAACTATTTAAATACTATAACTACTTTATGTTACTCAAATTTTAAACAACACCAGCACATACCAATAAATAATCCACTTGTCCAAACTTTAAATAATTAGCTTTTGCTTTTTATTTAAAAACCAAATTATTACATAATTTTTAAAAGATCCTGTAAAATGTGAGGGAGATGAGGCAATAATTGCAACCCAGGACAACAAAGCACCATAGGAAATAGACATGAGCAAGAAACCCAAAACTCATGAAAACACCAAACAAGACACTGAATAAAACAGTTTCTTCCGGCCATTTAAAATGTAGTTAATGAGTGCCTACCTTGTGCTAGGCACAGAATTGTCTGAGGCAAGTTAGTCGAGGCTATTTCTAGCGTTTGAACCAAAAAACCAGTTTTGCAGACACAAATAAACGCCTCATCTTCATCCTTATCCTTGCTCAGAAGCCAAGCCAGCAGCATCAGTGCACCATTTTAATAAAAACTCTTAAGAAACACAAAATTAATTTATTGCTTATTTTGTAGCCACTAAAGCATCTGTTTTCCAAATGACTCATCACAAAGACATCAAAAAAAATTTTTTGTCTCAAAAAAATAAAAATCTTAAACGTGAAAGTACTTTTAAAATTGTATTTATTTCTTGTAGCAAAAACACTTGGCTGGATTCCCTTTAGAGGTGCCAGCCATGTCAACTTAGAAGTGCTATTCAAAACTACTATCAAGAGTTTAAATTACGGCACTGTTAATATATGCAAAACACTTCATTAGTAAATATAAATATATAAAGCACTTCATAAGTAAAAAGAGAATAATTATTATTGGTGTTAGTTATTCTTAGTTATTATTCTCATATTTATTAAACACTAGTAGATAAAAAGTAAAACCCGCACGACACAAACTACACCAAGACGGATCTGCGCAGCCACCCGCAGAAACGAAGGCGCAGGCGCAGAGGAAGGAGGCCTGATGGGAGGGGGGGGACTTACTCTGCGCAGGCGCACGCGGGCTCTGGGTAGGCCAGCTCAGAGGAGGTGGGCTCAAGGTGGGGCCAGGCGCTGGAGAGGAGGAGTCTGGACAAGCCAGATCAAAGGGGGCGGGCTAAAGGAGGGGCCAGGCTTTGGGGAGGCACGTCTTGGCAGGCCACCTCAGGGGAGGCGGGCCTTGAGGCGGGGCCTGGATAGGCCAAGTCCCTTGAGTCAGTGTTGGAGAGGCCAGGCCTGGAGAGGCAGGATATGGGAGGCGCGCTCAGGCGAGGCGCGCTCAGAGGAGGCGCGCTGCAGGAGAGGCGCGCTCTGAGTAGGTGCCCGGGAGGGAGGAGGCGCTAAGTGCGCTTGGAGCAGATACTGCAGAGAAGGCGCGCTAGGGTGGGCGGGGCTGGTCTGAGACTGGCTGCTAAAGGGCTGCAGAGTATCTGCTCGCCTCTCCTGGGGTCCTCCCTCCCAACACCCCTCCCATCAGCCTCCAACAGCCAGATTCATTTCTCACCGCAAGAGCAATCACCCCCAGATCCAATTCCACCCTCCAGTGCTCAGGAAACAGTTTCCACAAACTGTTGCTGGATGCCAATTCCCGCCACCACTACAACTACACCGCCACTTCAATCAAGCACAACTAGGCTGGCAGCCTGTTCTGCCACTACAGAAAGATTCCTTTTTAAACTCAAATCACCTCTCCACTCCTCAGCTTTAGGATGAATAGTGTGGGCAGAATGTTAAACACAATTTTGCCGGGGCTCCATTTTGTCTACCAGCACCATCATGCAGAGAACTGTCCTGTTGAAAAATATAGTGGGAGCCATTCCAAAAGGTGTGTTAGAGACAAAGGGTGGTGTCCCCCTGCAAGAATAAAGGGTAATCTCACTCTAGCTCCTGTCCCTAAACAGATGGATTTATTAGTAGCGCAAATCAATCTGTAGCTTCTGTACCTTTGCAACTGTTACCACTTTGAGGAGAATTTTAGGTTTAAGTTGTCCTGCAGCTCATGCTCCGCAGTTCATACGGTTTGTAGCGCAATGAAGCGCGCTTTTGTAGTATTTATGGTATCATTTTTGTAGCGCTTTTGTAGCGCTAATCTTTTGCAGCTCGATTTTGTAGCGCTTATAAAGCGCAAATCAGTCCAGTCTGCAGCCCATGTATCTCTCCAGTTCCTACTGGTTTGTAGCGCAATTGAAGCGCTTATGTACCAATCAGTTATGTTCCTCTGCAGCTTTTAACAGTTTATCGCACTAAACGTGCATCAGTGTGCCGCGTATCTGAAGCGCCCATCAGTTTGTAGCGCATTTGAAGCGCTCATTAGTTTGTAGCGCATATGAAGCGCCTAATACTTTGTAACACACATCCCTTGGTAGTGCATTTGACGAGCAAATTGCAAAGCGATCTCATGTCCGTCTGCAGCTCATGTCCGTCCGCAGCTCATATCTGTCTACAGCCCTTATCTGGACTTAGGTCCTGAAAACCAGAGCCGTAAAGGCTTGGTATCCTCATTCTGTTTTGGGGTAAAGCCAGTGAAGGCGTGACAAGGTTTGCGTGGAGACGATCAGGGGCGCTACTCCATCTCCCACAGCTCCCGATAAGAACGCAGAATGGATGTTATCTTTAAAAAAAAAAAAATCCTCACCGCATACTCACCACGCGAGGACCCCTCTGCGAAGACAGGAAGGTTGGGGTCCCACACCTGTGCAAGGCAATTGCTCCGCTGGGTGCTCTGCAGCCCGGAGTGGCTCCGGACGCGAGCCCGCTCAGCGGACCTCTCGAGGGGCTCGGTGGACCCTCTCGCTGTCCTCCCCAGGTCTTGGTCAGGATTCTTCGACACACACCAACCGAAGTTGAAGCGCGTGTACCGAGACCGCGGATTGGGTGCCTTATATAGGCAGATCCGAGGAGGGGGGCGCCAAATCCCAGCGTGCTCTGCGGGTTGGGGGGCGGAGGGGGGGCGGGAGGGAGTGTTGGGGGAGGGGGCGATGGCCACGCTACCTTTGCCCGCCGCTAGAGGGCGTTCGGGATTAGGGAGGGGGTGCAGGATGCTTGATGCTGAACTGGCCAAGCTGGGAGGAAAGAAGAAAGGGAGGGGAGGAGAGAATCGAGGACGGCCTAGCCAGGCCAAGAATGCAATTGCCCCGGTGGTGGGAGCTGAGAGACCCCTGTGTTTGGACGCGACAGGGTCGGGGGACACGCAGGATGAGCCCCGCGACCACTGGCACCTTCTTGCTGACAGGTTAGTGGCCCGCGCGCGATGGGAGGTCCTGGGGCCAACAGGCCGCCGCCTCCCCCTCCCCCCGGGTTCCGGGTACCCGGGCGTGCCCTCTCGCTGCCGCCCACCCCACTGTCGCCCTTCGCTAGGACGCCCCGCACCCCACTTCTTGGGCCCTGCGCGTTCCTCCCCAGGCTTGACCTCTGGCCTTTTCTTTTTTTTTTTCCGCGCCCCTGCGCGCCTCTCCCGACCCGGCGCGCGCAAATATCCCGTCTCCAATTTCCATTCCCAACACTCCCGTACCCCCCTCCACCCCAGCGACCCCCGCCGCGGGCCTCTCCCGGTCCCGGCGGCGAGGAGCTGGGGCCCGTTACCCCGCGATCCGGGCTCTGCGGCCGGGATGCGAGTGCTAGGAAATGGGTGTCCGTCTGCGTCCTCTTTCTACAAGGCGTTTTCTCGAAACTGATCGGGAGAGAACACCGAAATGTGACCTTCAAAACACTAATTTCCCCCTCCTGCTAAGGGCATTTCTCAGCGGCGGAAACCCCCCTTTTCTTAGGCTTTACGGAGCTGGAAATCGGAATCATGAAATGCTGGCGGCTAAACCTGGCGTTCAGGTCAGGGTTAATCCCCGCTGTGGACCCGAGACCCTGCAAACAGCATCGTTTGCCCCAGCAAATGCACTATTTCAGGAAAGCAAAAACTATTAAAAACAGCTGTGAATGCCTCCAGTGTGGTTGGCGGTTTTCGGAGACTCCAGCTACAGGCTTTTTTGGTGGTGATTACGAGAATTACGCAGAGATCTCGCTCTCCCTGCACGTTGCATTTTGCTAATTCTTGTAGGATTGAATGAATGCCTTTAGTCACGATAACCGCATGTTTAATCCTTTCAAGCATGTTGCTGAGACTCGGCCACGAATATTTGCATGTATTTATACTTATAAACATATACATTCTACGTTAGAGAAAATTGCCAGGGTGTACAAGACTCTGAAACACTGATGAGGAAGGATGCTAAAAACAATTTAAAAGCGGATTTCCATGTAAGCGCCGCAAAGTAGTAGGCGCTGAGAAAATTTACAAACTGTTGATAATCTTGGTAAAAGAAGTTTAAGTTAAAATGGAAAACCAAATTGTGTACAATCGAGTGAGACTCGAAAACACGAATGAAACATTCGTATTTGAAGGCTAAACATGAGCATATTTTAATAACACTGCTGCAGATTATTGTATACATAAGGGACAAATAAGAATTTGACCCATTGTAGGTAATGTAAAGACGACAGAGATCGCTGAAGTGAGACTTTCTAGGAATAAACAAAACTGTAGCACTTTTTTAAAACAGAGTTTTATTAGAAATGTTGACCATCAGAAATGTAAATGAATGAATTGCGGATTTCAAACAATGAAAGACATTTTTCTAGGAAGTTGGGTGAGCGGGATTATAATTTTTAGCACTCTTTTAATTTCCTATTTAAGATGCTTACCCTTTTCTGCAACATATAATAATATCAGGAGTCCTTATGTATGTTAGAGTACTTACTGTTTGGGTGACCACGGACTGTTAATTTCTTAGCAGATTTTTTTTAATACAGGAAAGTTATTTCACCTAGTTGTTAACTGATCGATTTTTTCCCAAAAAAATGACAGTAAAAAGGAATAAAGAGAAAAGTAGAAATAATTCAAGTTGAAAAATCTATCCCAAGACTCTTAAAAGTTTGAACGAGATTGAACAAGATTGAGTATTTTTTCTTTAAAAAGCTTTATATTATATTTCTCATAATAAAATTATTCCTACTCCTTGGACAAAATTCAGGGGGGAAAAACTCAGAAAACTATAAAGAAGAAAATCAAGACCACTTGTAACCTTACCAGCCTGAGACAGCCCCAGGAAACATTGTGGAGTCTACTTTTTCACACTTTTCTCTGTGTGTATATATATATAGCTAAATAATATATATTTTCATAGTATCACATATCTATAATTTTTTAAAATTAAAAAAAGGATCAAATTAATTTTCCTCATTTATTTTCTTTCCAAGGAGTCTTAAATGTCAAATAACATTAAATTTGCAATTTTTAAGTCAGTAATACTCATTAAATTTTCTAATTTCAATTTTAAATGACCAACCTAGTACATTAGGAACAGAAAACTGAAAGGAATTACCTCTGATGTCACTATTCCAGCACTCACACAACTATCATTTGGTATATATTGCCTTGTGTTTTGTATTTCTCTACATATGAACAAATTTCCACTTTGCTTGGAGGTAGAATTTTATAAGGAAAAAACCCACACCTTCAAAAAATTAATGAAGTACATTAGATAAATACTTTTTGACAGTATCATAAGTGAATTTTTGGATTTTTTCAAATGTTCTTGATATTGAATATTTCTTACCCATTGTGAACAAGATTACATGCAAAGCAAAGGAGGTGCTAATATGCATTATTTATTTTATCAAATAATAAGTGGACTTTGTATTTGGACATTTTATCCTTTTTTAAAAAAATTGCTGTGGATCTATAAAGCTGTTGATTGATCGTATGCATTTAACTTCTACTGTGGTGGAAAAATTGTATTTCTAAACAAGGTGGCACTTTCTCTTGCCAAATAATAACTAGACTTTCTTTTTGGACATTTTATCTATTTTATAAAAACTTGCCATGCATCTGTGAAGCTGTTGATTTACCTATATATTTAGCTTAACTTCTGGGGAGGGAGGGTGGATTGTATTTTTAAACAAAGTGGAATTTTCACTTGCCAAGTAGTAACTGGACTTTCTTAGGACATTTTATCCATTTTTAACAACAGTTTGCTGTTGATGTATGATGCTTCTTATTTCCCACATGTTTTTAACTTCTAGTATGGTAGGGAAAATTTACTTCTGAGCAAATTAGAATTTTCAGTTGTCAAGTATTTACTGACCTTTGTATTTGGTCATTTTATCCGTTTTTATAACAGTTTGCCATTAATCTAAAAGCTACTGATTTAGCTCATGTGCTTACCTTAACTTTTAGTGTGGTGGACAAGTGTCTTTCTAAGCAAAGTGGAATTTACACTTGTCTCACAGATGTTGAAAATAGCAAGGCAGCACCAGAGAAAGCTGGTGAAAGACAGCCTCAATGAGAGAAAGATAACATGTATAGAGTTTCTAGGACTAGTTTTACCGCAGATGGATATCTTGGCATAAACTAAATGTTGAAGCACTGAAGAAACCTTGACTTCAGAGAAACTCTCAAGTCAAGAATTGATTGTTTGGGATTCCAGTAAGAACAGTCTTTATAGATCACATTTTCTTCAAAATAAAAAGCCACTTTTTTTTCTTTTTTCTGTCCACACTTCTTCTACCTGACCCCTTTTCTTATAATTTACCCTTAGACATTCTCTGTGCCAAATACCAAAATGCAGATTTTATCACTAATCTTCTTTCTTATTCTTACTGTAAAAATCAAGCAACTAGGTGAATAACTGATATGGGTTTATGCGTCCGTTAGAGAGTCTTAGCCTGGAAGGGGAGAGCTTCTTTAATAGATTGACAGAAGTATTGACATGGTGACATTTTTCTTTCCATCATTTCCCAATCCTTTCAACAGAGACTGAGAGACAGGCACAACAGACAGACAAATGGACATGGACAAACACCCATGTGCATGCACACACACACACACACACACACACACAGGCTTTTTCTAAACTCTAGGATCTAGTCTCCATTCTGCTATCTCCCCAATTTCCAGAAATACCAAGCAGTGCAAAATTCAGAAAGAAAAAACTGGTATTCAGTAGGGACCTAAAGGAATTCATTCAACAAGTCTTTTCAGACGAATATTTTTTCTGGTTGGGGTTTCCAGATTGGAAGAATCAGAACTCAATGTTCTTGAAAGCTAATTCACATGAACTGCCTCAAAGAAAACTTCTCTCTATACAAAATTCCCAGTTAAACAATGTATCTATATTAAAGACAATATTTCATAAATAAAAACAAACATTCTCCACAGTCTAACACTGTATCATTTCCACTGATGCTTCTTTTCTAGTCTTTGTTCCATGGGCATACCTTTCTTTTACACAACTATAAATTTAGTATGTGTAGTTTTTTTATACTTTGTGTTGAAGAATAAGTGAATCTTGTTTTCAGCGAGGCATTTGTGAAGGTTGCAGAATCCTGTGTGTACGACTAATGAGCAGGCAGCTCCCTGAATGTGAGGCAGGTTGAACCGGCACCCATTAAAGAGTGTGAGTTACTGGGTTTGGGAAGATCACACACCTTTGCCCTTGGTCTCCTCTTAGTCAACATTTTTATGAATGACTTTGATGAAGATCTAGGAGACTTGCTTTAAAATCCATGACCGACATGAAAAGGGATAACTCACAAATAGATAACAGAACTTAGAATTCACATGGTTTAATCAATCACATCCTTAATATTGTGTCTGTTTCTGGCTGTCATATTTAAAGAGAGACATTGACAAATAGACAACTTCCAGAACAGTCTGTGGGGATGGTGAGGGGTCTGGAAATCCTGTCATTGGGGGTATCTTCAAAGAAACTTAAAATGTTTAGTTCTGTTTGCTTTGGAAAGTAAAACTAGTATCAGGTGAGAGGTAAAGATATATACATAAAAAACAATATAAAAAATAAAAAAATAAAATTGCAAAAGTTCATCTAAAAAAAAGATTGCACATCGATATCTTTCTAGAGTGCAGCTCAACAAGAGAATCAACATCTATTACTTATTCTATATTTTTAAAAAATATCAGAAATAGTCACCTTTACCACAGTGAATATTTCATTTGAAGCCATGATAAAATTCTAGTGTAGGTGGCAAAGATACTTGTAAGTGAAACTCTATTCTGATAAACGGTCTAAAAAGTCCTATGTTGCAAACTGATCTCTTACAACTTGAAAATAGCTGCAAAAGGCACCACAACACATCCCCACTCTCCCTCCCATTCTGTTTCTAACATGAAAATCCGAGAAGAAAATTAGAGAATTTTTCCCTCCCTATGAAGTGTCCTGGCCTTAACTTGCTTCCCAGAACTACTCCTTTACTGGTGTTTCTTGCTAGGTAGAGCAGGCTTCTCCGCAAGTTGGGGCACACGGGCTGGGGGCACACGGGATGAAGGGGAAGCAGGCGGGCTCTGGCCTCTGGTCCTGGACTGCCTAGCTGCCTCTTACCTAGAGGGAAATTGCAGGCAATTCTCCCTTCTGCAGTTTTTGTTTTGTTTTCTTTTGTTTTCCTTTTCTAACGTATCTCCCTACATTACTTAAAATGACAATTTTTAGCTTTTAAACAGCAAATCAAAAAAGTAATTTCTGCCCTTCCTTTTAACTTCTCTTCATTTCAGGTTAGCCTGATTTCTTACAGCCTCAGGGGCACATTCTCAGTGTCTCAAACACGTCTTGGGTCAGATTTTCCTTTCCTTCTCCATCTGCCTGTTGATTGTTTATTTTGGTTACCATGTCTAACTTTGAAAATGTAATTGCTCAAAATTAATTTGCGGGTTATGCATGGCTTCCCTCCAGGACTCTTATTTTGAAGAGTGTAGAACCTGTAGGATTCAGACTCCGAAGAAGCTATTTTTATGCCCTGGAGCCTTGAAGGCTAAGGAAGCTCCAGTGAGAGCTGGGAAGGAAAGAGAGGAAATGTTTTTGTCATCGAATCAACTTTTTCTTGCTTCTCTGACTCCTGCCTGCTTCCCCACACTACAGCTTTCTCCTCTGTTCAAATTGTTAGGTCAGAATTACAGTCACTTCGCTCTATGTGAAGTATATTTATTGTGCTGAACAAGTTTTTTTCTCTCCTCGTTTTCTCTGTCTTTTATAAAAATTCCATGCGCTGTCGTGGGATTGTAATAATGCACATGGCAACTGGCAGTGATTGTTTCCCTATCCCAGTTGTTGTAGGTGCCACAGGCGTTCCTTAACTGAGCACAGGTTTTAGAGAGTGAAATGCTCACAGGTGAACTTGTGGCCGTCAGTGCTCACCTGATGAGCAGACGGCTACTTGCAGTGCCTTGAATGCAATGTTTGCTCCTGGGGTTAGGGAGCAAATAATCCACAATGTTTAAAATTTAAATTTTAAAGATGTTACCTTGGAAAATACGGTGCGTTAAAACATTAGTTGCTGATATGATTATCAACGTTATATTTTTGAAAACATTATTTGTTAGTAAAAGCTAAAGTGCTATTTTCTTCTTGGGTTAGTCCCTGATAGAATTTTAATTTTTTTCTATCTTCATCTAAGGTGTAATTATGCAATAACAATTTAAATGTATTTTATTACCTAAAAGTGACTAGTTTTAGTACATCTCACTTTCTACCTAATTGCCTTAGACTTGTCAGTTTTTTAGAATAGATCTGAAGATCTATTACTGTACAATTGGAATCACTACAGATTCTTTTGTGATATAGAAGGCATACTCTTTCTTTCTGACAAATGAAACTACTCATTTAAAATAATGTTTAGGAGTAAGGCAGCTCCTGTGTAAATTCTTTCCTATTCTTTACCCTTTCACTCATTTACTTGGTCCCTAGTTTATTGTGGAGATTTGGAGTTCACTGAGAGCTCAAAAAAAGAGATCATGGTAAATTCTCCTATAGCAGTTAAAGTGAAATAAAATAGTTTAGTTTCCTATTTTTTCATCAGAAGGCATAGAAATTAAGTTGATCTTTTGTTTTGGAATGCAAAAGAAAAGAAAAAAAAATAGTCCCAAAAGGTCTGTTGTTTTTCCTCCTTAGCAAATTAACATCCCTTGCTGTGCAGTAAATAATATTGGGTTTTCTCGGCTATGAAATATTTAATCATTGAAAGGTCCTTAAACATCTTTCATTTTCCATAGTCAAATGGTTGATTCCAATCAATGACCAGTACCGCAGTAGTGGAAACAGAGCACATTGCTACACGTGCCTATCAAAATATGAAATGTACACTATTTTTTGTCTAGTCATTTTACTTCTAGAAGTTTAGCTTCCAGATATATTTATGAAAGTAATAATGAAAAAAACTAGAAAAAATAGTGCTCACTTTTACTAGTTATTTATTTGTATATTGGTTACCGACTAGTTTTGAAACCTCTGTTAGATGCTGGGAACACAGGGCCCCAGCGATCGTGGAACTTTTACATTGGTAAGGTGGACGAGGATTAATCAATAATCACACATCCTTGGAACTTTGATAAATGCTGTAAGACATTATGGGAGAACTAAGCAGGGGTTTGGCCAAACAGGGGGTTAAGGAAGGCTTCTGTAAGGAAGTGCTCAGATTGAAGGATGAGTATTAACTAGGGGAAGACGAAATGTGTATCTGAGCTAAAAGGAAAAGCTTGCTTAGAGACCCAGGCGCGCCAGGAGCCCGGCAAATAGGAGACGCTGAAAGAAGTCCAGGGGGGTTCCAGCAGAGAGCGAGGGAGAGCTTGATGTGAAATGAGTATAGAGAGGAGGTCAGACCGCCTTAAAGAGTTTAATCTTTATCCTAAAACAAAAAGGAAGTCATTGAAGGGGTTTAGGCAGGACGAGACCAGATTTGCATTTCAAAAAAGAGCATTTTAGCTGCTTTGTGAAGAAAGGATTTGATGAATCAGAGTAGATGGCCTTGACCAGATGGCTGTTTTAGTAATCTTGGATAGAGATGGTGGCAGGTCGAGGAGGGAAATTAAGATAGGAAGGACGTTCTGAGAGGTAAAAATCAACGGGACTTGGTATTGGACTGAATTTGGGATGGAAGTTGGAGGGAGGAGATGTTGAGAATGCTTTCTAGATTTCTGACAAGTGCTTGAGGCTAGACAATGGTGACATTTACACAGATAAGGGATGCTTAGAAGAGAATCAGATTTTAAGGGGAATATCATGAGTCCTACTTTGGACACATTGAATTTGAGGTGATGATAAATAAATTGTGACTAAACTGCTCAGCAAAAGCAACGTGACCTTAAAATATGGTATCTTATCATGTAAAAATATGTTCATAATATATGTTATCTGTAAAAAGTGTGATCCCATTATGTAAAAAATCATATGTTTATATGCATATGGGTATAAATGTATGTTTGTATATGCATAGAATATGAAAAGATGCAAAACTATTAAGAGTCCATACCCTAGAGTATGGCATTTAAAGGACTGTCATAGGTAGGTGAAAGGAAAATTTTCTATTTACCTTCCTGGATATGCTATTTGAATGTATTACAATGAGAATATATGGCTATTAGAATAAAGAAAATAACGCTTTAAAATAAACACCCAATGTGCAAGTATTTCTCTTTCAAAGGTTTCTTAATTGGAAATCACAAGCATTATTAATTTTTTTTTGCAAGGAAATGTTTTCTACAGTTTTACTTCTCTAACCCAACAGCTTTTACACTTTGCCTTTTAATCTTTTTCCACTAGATTGCACTATTACACTAAATTTTATAGTCCACATGATATTTAACATTCAGCTTTTCACTAATTCTGTTAATTTCAAAACAATCAACTTTTTTACAGATGAGGATGTTAAATTGTAATGGTGCATTTAGCCACTACCTGTGTTATATATCCTTTTGTTAAGGAACCCACTGGTGCTCCTTATTCACCTAGTATTTCTGAGATAGAGCACAGACAGTATATATCTAGGCAGTAGAAGCCCAAACGTATCTTCCCAGTCTATCTAGGTTGGGGTATTTGAGCAAAGTAAAGACTCCCGAGGGAAATGAGCAGCACTCTCTTCTTTAACTATTCTACCAAACTAACACTTCTTTTATTATATATACAACACTCTCCCCTCCCCATTTTGATATTATATATAATGCAAAGTTGAATCTTGTGCACATGATGTATTTTTGCTTTTGTTGCATTATTTCCTCAGAATAAATGCCTAAGAGGTTATGAGGATCCAAGTATGGACATCAGGATAACTCTCAGTTCTCTTGTCTGGTTTTCCTCAAAAGGGTTCAACAGGAACTTTCTACTAGCGTGCCTTGGTATAGGGCTGGGACAGACCTGCTAAGATGCCAGCTACTTTTGCGTTTGCCCTGTCTTGAGTGGTCTTCAGTGTTTACTCCACTCTTCCATAAAAATTTGTTTTTCATGTGTGCCATGAGAGTGAAAAAAAGTCATGATATATAATGCCAGTTGTAGTGACAATAATTTTTTTACTTGAATATTTACCCCCAAAACTCAACATTTAAAAAATCTAAAATTTCCTTCTAATTAGTTGAAGTTTAAATGTAGTAATAGCTCACATTGTTTTGAGAACTGCCTTGGGTGCTAAGCATTCTTCTAAGGGATTTAAGTATGTTATATCATTTAATACTCACAATGTCTCTATGAAGTGGGTACTGTAATTTCCCTATCAGATGAGGAAACTAAGGCACAGAGATATTGAATAACTTGCCCAAGGGACAAGACTGGGATTTGAACTCCATCAGAGTGATGTTAAACACTTCACCTCCCTTCTGCACTCCAATTTTATTTTACTCTAAAGTCTTTACTATCTCATCTATGTATGCTAAAATTATATAAAATTCCAATTATTTTAAATTGTATTAAATAATTACTTATGCTCTGCCCTGCCAGGTTCTTCTATTTAACAAGGCAGACCCTATTCTGGTGTCTGTTTTATAACCTTCCTGTTATACTTCTCTCAGTGTTTCTTTTCCTGACTCCCTTCTGAGGTTGAGGTATAATTATTTTAAATTGTATTAAATAATTACTTATGCTCTGCCCTGCCAGGTTCTTCTATTTAACAAGGCAGACCCTATTCTGGTGTCTGTTTTATAACCTGGCTGTTATACTTCTTTCAGGGATTTCTTTTCCTGACTCCCTTCTGAGGTTGAGGTGAACAGTCCTCAGCAAAGCCTTTTTTTCCCATCGGTTCTGACTAACTTTTTAGCTTTCCTCTTTCAAGGGATTCATTTCCACAAGCATTGCCTCAGTGTTGGCTATTTCTAAACCAGAAGTCAGGGGAACCTTATTTTTTTCTAGAAAGAAGAATAACTGAAGGCCTAGTGATAATAATAATATTATTTCAAACTACATAATCATGTAGTTTACAAATTATTTTCCCATCTAACTGTTTGGGAGTAGTATTGATGTGTAGATGACACAGACTTTGTAGTCAGCCAAGAAATGAGTTCAAAATCCAACTCTGCCACTTACTAAATATATAATCTGGCTTAAATTACTTAATTTCCTAAGACATCATATCCTCATTGTAAGATGGAACTAATATCTACTTCACAGAGTTGATTTAAGGATTAAATTAGTTAATATTTGCAAAACCCTTAGGGTAGTGCCTAGTACTGAGAACTCAGAATATTGTAGCTAATGATAAGAAGTAATGGTTAACTAAAATTTTTTAAAGGGAGAAAATCGTAAAAACAATGTGTCATATAAGAAGCAGTTATAAAAATATTAAGGAGAGTTGCAAAAATGATAAGGAAGGGAAGAGAAAAATTTAGAAGTTAAGGTAGGGACTTGGTTGTGTTTGAAAGAAGGGAGGAGATACGTGGGAGATGAGCTGTTTATCTAGTTTCTGAAGACAAAGTCTTCATCCCCTTTGAGTAAAATATGAAGAGACACATGATAGAGTGGATAGAGAAAGACTTGGCAGTTTGGATCTAGAGTGAGTATGTTAATCAGATTAAATTTCTTTTGGCATATCCTGCTGTTTACTTGGACAGTGGTGTCTGAGTAAGTTATTATTTATCAGTTCTGTTCCTTGATGTTCTGATTAGCTCATCAGCAATCAGTCACTATTCATAGCTCCTCAATTGCTTTTATTACGTAGCAACCTCCTCCTCCCCCAGCCAGCAAATTTTTCTGGTTTGGGAAAGACACTGTGTCTTCAGAGAGTGCTCGCCCTGGGCCAGAAGAAATGTAGTTGTGTGCTACAAGACTGACAATGAATCACGGAATCTTAACACAAACTTTAGATATTATACGGTTTCTAGGGAATTTGAGGGCATGCGAGCCACCTTTGGATTAATTCAGGCTTTGATGATTTTGGAGGGGGTTGGAAAACATTGAGGAGTTGCTTAAATTCTATACTGTGACATGCTGGCTAATGTGTGAATGTCTTCTTAGTTTGGGCTGTATGCATCCAGTATGCAAGTTATCCTTTGCTTTTGTATTTATGAATTAGAGCAAAACACACATCCAGGTTTAAGTGTAGTACAGATTATCATGAACCCTGTAAGTACAATGGAGTTGTCTTCTTTTCAAGATTTCTGAAGATAGTCCATTATCTTTGGAAGAAGTCCAAGAACCAGTTCTTACAGGTTGACATTTGTTTATACTTTGTATTTATTTTTGAAAATGCATGTGTTTAGAACAAATATTTTTTAATATAAAATCACGTTTTTTTCCCATCCGATCTAAGGACATTTCTTCTTACAGAAAAAAAAAATGCTTAGGTCCTTTTCTAATGAAAATCAAACTCTGAAATACTAACTTTTCCTCCATGAGCATTCTGCACTTGTCAGTGTACAATTACAATAATTTCCTATGCAAGAAGTTAATCGAGTAGATCCATGATCTTGGACACAGAATTAAAAGCAAATAGTTATTCCCATTTTACTGAGATTTCTTCTTGAAGATGTGGGATCTGAAGGTTTAAGCAGCCATATCTTCCATGGCATTGCTACTTGGCTTTAGTGACACTGCTTGGCACGTAAGCCAAAAGAGGAGGTCTATTTATTTATTTATTCATTTATTTGACAAAAGTCTTCTACCTTAAAAAGCATGTGGCAAAGAAGGACTTTAGATATAAAAATACAAACTTTAAAAAAATGAATGTGCTGAAAACAATGCTGGCCTTAAAATAGAACAATATCTGTGGGGTGTGTTTGAAACCATTTTGCCCTGCCTCTATTTTTTTTGTTTACAATTGAGGCACCAATCAGATTTGGTTTTTTGAATCCTGTGAAAGCCAGCTAGACTGCCTTTATACCAAACCTGGCAAATATGAGTGATGTGCTGTTGGTGCACTGGGCAAGGATGAAGAATGGGTTAAATATTATGCTGGGGTTAGTTAGGTTCTAAAAGCCAAATGTAAGGCAAAAATCCCATAAACTGAAAGTTGTTTTTCTTTAAATCTCCCATAAAGTACAATATGTGTAGTTTTGTATATATAGCTCTGAACAATAATTCTTATGCACAACACAGTCTGAGAACTACTGAGCTAGAATAATGGTAGGAACAAAAAGGGTTCTGTCTGGGTACTCAAACCATGCTTTATTTATGGTAACTTCCCAGTCCATGGAGAAGTGAAGAATTCTTAAGAGTGCCTACTTGCCTGCAAGATTCACTCCCTTCTGCTTTAAGATTAAGCCTCTGAAATCTTCATATGTGTTGATTGATTCATTTGATTTTGTAGGGATTGAACTAGACAATGTATGTGAAAGCACCTTACACTGGACCAGGTGATATAATGTGTTTACAACTCAATGTTGCTTGTCAGATTCACATATACATTGTTCTTTGGAAAGTTGTAGAGAATTTGCCCACCTGCTTCCTATATTTATAGGTTGCGATTTCCCACTGTCCAATAGTGATTTGTATGTTCTTGAGAATTGGCTGCATATATGGACCAGTTGGAGGTGGGAATGGATGGGATATTCATTTCTAAGGTCATCCCCACATTTTGTGCAGATAGTGTGACTAAGCTGAGTATCCTATATTCCCATGGGTTCTGTAGGTGTTCTCTCAGTCACTTAGAGTTTAGAGTTGTGCATGAGAATCCTCTGATAAAATTGTGTAAAACGTCTACTCTGAGTCTGTATTGGAGCTATGAATATGTGCTTTAACGTTTGGGATGTGTGTGTGTGTGTGTGAATGAATATGTATGTTAGAGACATGCCCACATGATTCGTATACAACTGGCTTGTTTCCTTTGGAACCCTAGGGGTGGGATATTTTGCCACAAGGGACTATTAAACATTTGGGATCCTCTTTTAGTTTAAATCATTTAGGAAATATCTTCTGTATTTATTTTTCATCTGGATTTCAAAGTACTAATTCCAGTTATTGAGCCAACCATTTATTTACATGAACTATTCAATGTTTGGTAGTATAGTAGATATAAAACTAGTATGCTTATAGTTTACATATTTTAAAAAGTTGAATACCAATTAAATTATTTAATCAGGGTATTAGGGTCTTTGATTTCCACTCCCATGTCTCACTGATAATAACCTGAGGTTTTCTTTGTTTTTATTAATCTGCAGTTTGAATTGCATTCTTTTTCATATTTTGGAAGGGAATTTAGTATTTCTCATAATTTAATTTAGATTTAAAATAAAATCTACTTAGAAAAGGACATTTATATTTCATCTCTGATTTATTAAGCATTATTAAGCATTAAACATTGTTTCTTGTTCTCCAACAAATGTGTTTATCTTCACTTGTCTTTACTTTCTGATTCATGAAGTATTTTCATTTACTTGTGTTTACTTGGCCTTACCCATTCTACTTCTTCTTGGATTGTGTCTCGTTGGTTATGCTTCTTTTCTTTATCTTCAGTCTCTTTCTCTCCCCTTACTTTTCCCACTCAGTTTCACAAAATTTTTTTCCCAATGATAAAATAACTAAGCCTTCTCTCCACTTCACTACTCCTCAGTCTATCATTTGATATCCTTGCTTCTCTGTACTGACAGTATTCTTGAAAGACTAATGTATCTTTGCTTTATCCACATAGACCACCACTGACTTTTTGCAATCTGTCTTCTACTCTTACCATTTTATTGGAAATCAACTTTCAGGGAGTCAGCTGTGACTTCTCACTTTTCAAATTTAGTTGTCTTTTCTAAGCTTTCATCCTCTGACTTTTGTGGGGATGTGGGGATGCCTGTCACATTTTCTTTTCTGTTGTCTTATGTGACACTTCAGTCTCAATTGCCCAACCTCTCTGGCTGCCTTGTTTCATCTTTTTTTTGCTGAATCATTTTCTCTCTCTGCTATCTAAATATGTTTATTAACACATTCTCCTGTCTTTGCTGTTCCTTCTACTTTTCGTGCATTCTTCTTGCTAATTTCATCTCCAAGACCTACAGTAAAATCTTTGGGTCCTTCTCATGAGGAGGACACTGGGGGACTCTTGATCTAAGCTGAACCCAGAGAGAACTTACCTGGGATAGCCAGGAGAAGTGAGGATATGATGGGGAAAGCTAATGTTGTAGTCAGAATATAGATGCCAAATAGTCTGAAAGGTAAGCATGAAAAATGGAAGAGTAAACAATAAGTGGTAGTTAGGATGCTGAGAAACAAGCTAGATGAATGGATCAAGAGCAAGAGTGTTCATGTGCTCCAGATCACTTTTTAAATGGTACCTAAGTGTGTTACCTGGAGCATGGCATCTTTAAGGAGTTGATCTGGGCTTCGCCTTCAACAGTCATTTCTCTGGGAATGAATTTCAAACTGGCATCTGAAGTTTGAACCAGAGTTCCATTCCCAGCTCCTTCCTCGAAGGTTTCACCTAGATATCTAACTGGTACCCCAAATTCAGCAAATCCCAAATGAAATCCATCATTTTTCTCCTGAAACTGATTCCTGTTCTAGGTTTCCTAATGTGTCACTATTCTGTGTCATTCTGAACCTAAACTTCAAAGTCATCGGTGACTCTTCCCTTTGGCCCAACATCCAGAAATTTGAAAGATATATCAGTTTTATCCTCAGGGTGTCTTGTAACTAGCCCCACATTTCCTTTCCTTTGACTTCAGTATCTGATTTGTGGCCTGCTCCATCCTATTCATTGCTGCCAGAGAAATGTTTCCAAAATTCAACTATGAATTTAAAAGATACTTTACATTTACCACAGCATTCCTAGCCAGAGGTAATTGTTTCCCCTGTAATGTTCCTGTAACACTTATGCTTTCTGCCATTATATATATATATGTATGTATATATTTCTTTATATGAATTTTCATCCCCTATGGTTTGTAAGCTCCTTGGGGGTCAGCAACTGTGTCTTATTTACCATGTGTCCCCATATATTCTTGTGTTGACAGATATTTATTGAATGGAATTAAATAGCTACCTGGGCTAGAAGGAATCCGATCCCATTTAACAGTAGGTAATCTGTGATGGTCATTTTTAACCTGACATAATTTCATTTTTGTGCATTTGTTTTATTCTGAAAAGCTTTTTTATTAAGCTGTGCTGATGGCATAAATGGAACAGTTAACTGGAAGACCAAACAGGCCAACAGTTTTATTATCAGCAGAAAAATGGCTGCTGGGAAGAAAGATGGTGAGTTTAGGTTGTAAATCTAAATCCCTTTTGGGGATTCAACTAAATGTCCACTTCTGATATTCCTTTTGTGTTTTCAGTCACGTGTGGATGTTGTGATTTTTTCTTTTTTGATAAGTCAATCTTAAAAAGATCAAATTTTGCTTTCTTCATCTTCTAAAATGTCTGATCATCTGTGTTCTTAATCTGTTATTTTCTAAGTTTTATTCTTTTGCTGTAGCTTTGCCTTTTTTAACTGAAAATAATTCCTTTGTTTTTAACCTATCCTTACCCCTTATCTAGTCACTAGCTTGTCACTTATAAAAATTGTCCCAATGTGATTATTTTAACAATTCATTTATAACATTGACAAACATTAAGAAGTACATTTACTATATATCAGTTTTTAAAAGGCTTGGAAAAATGGTCATAAAATATTTTGGCTAATTTTGGATGATTTTTGTTGATATGTTTTGTCATTAAGTAATTACTTGGCATTTATTTTCCATTGGAAAGATGACCTGACTCTTGAATGATCAGTTGTTCCTTCTGAATTTTTCTCTTATCTATAAATGTGTCTATCAGCAAGTATGCCACAACTGTTGAAAGAATACATTTCACTAGGGAGAAAGATGATTTAGTCAAAATATTAGTTATTTTCAAAATATGAATTACTGTTATGAACTGTTACTTAATCTTTCTTGATTATTTGGCCTGAACACCCCCACCCCCACCCCAGTATTGGGTATGAACAATAGCAGAATAGCAGCCTGGTTTCTATCACTAACATGTCTATAAAATTAAAATTTTACAAGAACAGTAATTATGTGTGATAAAATGGCCTTACTGCCAGATAAAATTTCAGGGAGTATTTGTAGAACTGATTCCTAGCTTACCTCGTTTTCTTTCTAGATCCCTGAAATTGGGATTACTAACTTTCTTCCAGATGGCACCCAATTATTCCTCAACTGTAATCTTCTACTCGCAGATTTGTTTCATAGCGGGACAGAGCTTCTCAACATCTCCCCTACTTTGTTGTCTTTGAAACAAACCCATAAACTTTTCATTTTAAGGACTTTTCATTGCTAATATCTGTAAACAAACACATATTTCTAGCTATAACTTCCCAGGAAACGATCACAACCATCTGTTTTAAAAGGCAATATATACGCTTGTTCCAGGGCTCATAGTCCTTTTCTCATAGATCATACTCCCTTTAGTTTTTCCCAGGAGGAGACTCCCTGTGGTTTCTTCATGTGAAATAACCCCTGATTACCCTTATCTGGCTGCTTACGAAATCAAGCTGAGGGGCTTCAGCTTCTTTGGCACATCCACCCTTCTTGTTTTCTAATTTCCTTTTTAGTCATGAGTCCCAGATGGCTGTCACTGTTGCAGTCCTCACCGTACATCTGGTCTCTCATCTCTGAAAGGCTTGGCACCCGCCAGGGCCCTGTTTTCCCACGTAAAATCCTCAAAGACACTTCTCTGGACTTTATATTGTTTTAAAGTAAATTTCAGCCATCATTTACCTTTTCTTTAGTTTCTTCCTTTTTACTTTAATTCCTAAAATCCTGTCCTCTCTTGGGGCATTTCCTCCTGCTCCCATTTGCTTTGCCAGAAGTGTAGTTGCTAACCACTTGTTAAACCCAGTGTAATGTACTCTTTCTAGACGCTTTCATATTTTCCTCTAAAATCTCCACAAGATAGCTATCTCCTCCCATTTGAAAATACGTGCTCTCATTGGACCTCAAACTGATTTTTTTCCTTGGGATTTGAGAGATACTTGTAGTTCTCAGAATAGAAATGACCAATACATCTTGAGTCTATTGTGAGGTTACCACATTTTCTGATTGCCTTAGTTTCTTCTGAACTCAGCCTTTAGATTCTTCTCCCTTTCTAGTCTCATTCTATCCAAATCCTATCATAGTTTTGCAATTATCAAAATATCTTACACAGAGAGTAAGTTTCATCAACTATATGAAAAATATTTCATCACTTCTATAGTGATAATAACAAGTACTTGTAACCTATATAGGAAGGCCATTTTAAATGCAACCTCAGTTATTAAAGGATGGAATCTTTAAGATGTTCTTGACCATGAATCCCAGTCATTTGTTTTTGATAATTTCTTCAAGAAAGCACCAATGATTATATGAGCATTTATTTAGTAAAAAATCTTTAGCAATTGTATTTTTTTGTACGTGTGTAGCTTTCTTTTTTAATAATAGTCCCATTCTAGACTCTAGCATGGGATGATGTCTTCTCTGTAAATAGGATTCTGAGGAATTTGAATGCTTCAGACCATCACATTTGACATCATTTGCATATCAACATACCTTAAAAGGTTACAGAAATAATAAGAACACTATAAATATGGATGTCTTCTTTTTCCTGCTGTGTGTTGGGGGAGGGGGAATAAAATTTATCCCAGGAATAATTTAAATATAAAAGGAATTAGACTTCACATTAATCATTTATATACTTCACTTAGATGAACATGTTCACATTTTCCTATCTTAGGGCAACTGACATTCTTAAATGGGTTCACCTTGAGTTTACTCCTAGATTTTCATTGCTTTTTTTCTTAAGGAACTAAGAGAAAGTAAAAATGATGCCCTGATTTCCTGATTATTTTCCACTTAAATTTTAAACTTTAATCAGATACTCATGGAAATGAAATAATATATAACCTGAATAACTTGACAGAATTCTCTTTTGGTATCTTAAAAGAGGCTCCTCTTTGGCTTACTGACATGCAAGGGATTATATGGCTGAAGATAAAGTGTCTCTCTAGATGACTTCTTTCCCCATTGGTTGGAGAAGAGCAGGCTCTGGGGCTAAAAATACACATTTTTCTTTCCCTTTGAAGAGTGGCAAAGTCAGAGCAAGCATCTCAAAGTTCTAGGACTGAAAAGGACCACTTAAGAAAGATGTGAGGTTTTCCTTCCAGGCTCTGGCTATGAGGACTGAAATGTTTCTTCTTCTAAATTTCAGGTTTGTTTCTTTCTTTAAACACTAATTTGTTTAAATTGTGATGATCAACTCACATCTTTCAATTGGGCATGTAAAAAAGATAACTTCATGAAATAATAGAGTAAACTTAGGCTATCTATTAAAATTCTGGTTTGTTATAAAACAAGGGGAGGTAATTAAGAAAATGAAGATGTTATGCAAAATATGTTTACTGTAGTGGGATGTAATAATAGAATGTACAATCACCAAATATATTAACTTGTGTTTTAAAATCAGCAAAATAAATAGTGACCCAGGTTCAAGTCCTGGATCTTCTTACTCTTATTAGTCCTTCAGGCTTGAAACGATTATTCAGTTTCTTTAGGTTCAATTTTGTCATCTCTAACATGAAGGACTGGACTTTCTAGGAGAGCAAATGGCAGAAGATTTTTTTTTTTTATGCCAACTTTGATTGGTAGTAATTGTCAGAAATTCTGGGTTGAGTGAGATGCTGAGAGCACATTCAAGCTCAGCAGGAATTAGTGCTATGATCTTTCTTTTAGTAGGGAAAAATATTTGGCATGCCCAGACAGGATGACATCTAAAGCTCTTTTCAACTGTAGCAGTCTGTGAGACTAAGTGTATTGATCACCAATTAGCAATGGTTTATAAACTCTTTGCAGCTGACATTTAAGACAAAAAAACAACAACAGAAAAACCACCATGCAAATATATGGGATAATCAAATTATTTAACGCCAGTGTAAAAATTAAAGTTAAGTGTCTTTAGTTGGAAAAAAGCAACTCATGAAGAAATCTTTCTGTTTTTTGTAGAAAAACACCCAAGTAATGATTTTTCTTATATCTCATATAAAAAAAAGTAGTGGTATCTCTTAGAGGAGGACTAAAGTTTAAAAAAGTAATCTGGTACCTTCCCTGTGATGAATCCCACAGCCTAAGCAAGGTGAATGGACTGCCTGTGACTGAAATGAAAAGAATAGCTGACCACCAAAAATGAATGACCTGCAGTGCTTCGATGTTGAGTAGTCTCAGAGGTGAAGGGCAGACTGCTGAGAAAAGCTTTTGATTCAAAGCCAAGATTTATAAAGCTGAATTGATAAAACACAAGGTAAATCATAGGAAGGAATAGAACAGGTTGTGTACCTGGATATTAATGTCTCTTAAATATTTTTCTACAGTAATTATCAGGTTTAATAATTAAATATCAATGTGACTAGAGAAATAACCTGTTAAAATATAAATTAGAAAGGAAACAATAAATATATTGGGCTCTGGAAACCCTGGAATGAGGTCCCATGATACAGAGATAGCAAATGAGTCTCATCTCTTATAATCAATTCCGTTTAATTGGTTGGTACAGCTTCCTGGAGTTCTGTGTACACAGGGACTCTTGGCCTCATAAACAACTTTATGTGGGAAGCCAGTGCTTAACCACTGAGTCAAATTGGTTCCCCAAGTTGGTTGTTTCATTTGTTTGCTTGCTGTTTGCTCTTGTTTTTAGGAGGCACCGGTGATCGAACTCAGGACCTCCCATGTGGGAAGCAGGCGCTTAGTCATTTGAGCCACATCTGCTCCCTTCATAAATAGCTTTTAACTGTTAAAACTGTAAAACGTAAGGCAAGAGGTCTTATTTTTTCCTGACAGTACTTAATATTTTTAATTATCAAGGATGATCACACCTAGCTGCTTGGTAAAATATGATTTTAAAACTGTACCAAATAAGTGGCTATTCACTATTATCTTTATATCCTAAGTGTATTTAAAATTCTTCATAATTCTTATCTAAAATGTTTTTTCCCATATAAAACTTACCACTAAGACAATACTATAGAGAGTATCATTTAGAAACAGTTGGAAAATATACAGTATTATTTAAGTCAATTGTGTTGAGATCAAGTACCTTTGTGATGCATTGTAATAAGAAGATTACATCCTAAAACTCTCTGGGTATGAGAGACTAATAAATTGAAATGTTTTTAGAAATATACCTTAATTTCTTATTAAAAATTATTAATTATGTTTTGTCATAATATTCTTAGGCTGATTTAGCTACTGCTCAGTGTAATACATCATTTAATCAATAGTTCTCTGTTCAAATTATGTAGTATATTTCCCCCACATCAAATTGGTAAGAAATGATTTTATACAGCACAGTAAGTCTATCTATATTGATTTGACAGTTTATGTTTACATAATATGTGAGTTGGATTAAGACTTTTACTTGTATACTTATTTATTTCTGAATGTATTTAATATGGAGCTATACTTCTATCACCATAAGTAATGGCTCTGTACCAATTACAGTAATATCATCTGTTCAGAAGTATACCGCATCAACTAAGAACCAGGAAATATATCACAAAAGGATCTTCGGGCAGCTAAAATAGATGCTGCAAAAGGCAGGGTCCTGATTTTTGCTTCCAGCGGATCTCCATGTGTATAAAGACAGCACCTGTTGGTTCTTACCTTATGCTCAATTCATCCCTTTTGGTAGTCTAGTTTCTAACCCTGCAGCAGATTGATAGCAGCAAATTAGAAGGGATAGAGAAGCTGCTATAGGAAACATACTGAAGGCAATGAGAAATGACAGCTGACAACGTGCCTTTAGAGGAGAAAACAGGAAATCTATAAAACATACAATCTTAAAAAGCATTGCAGACTGGGACCAGCCAACGTGATCCGTACATGGCACCCAAACCACCCATGAAGGTGTCACTGTATAATAGAGCAGAGTACAATAATTAATGTGCAAAATGATGACCTTAAGCCATCAAGAAAAAGGATCTACTGCTAAGTATGTGAATACTACTTTCTCTGGGATGATTTGTTCCTGGGGGTTCCTGATAAGCTGAGATTTTATTCTAGCAGTTTAAGCATTAAAAATTAGAAAATGATGATATAAATGTACTTTGAAAATGATTCATTTGTTGATAAAATATCTAAAAGTAAGATATACTTATGATAAACACCTTATAAAGGTCACCTGAACAAGAATATTGAATAATACTTGACTACTCAAAGATTTCTGAAGGGAGAGAACCTTAAATCTAGTTGTAACTTGCAAGGTCTCACGCAGCAGCTGTTTTACTTTTATAGCCATGTATTTTTTCTTGTTGATACAGAAAAGAGACTGGTACGTGTTCTCTAGACTTGTTTTGTGGCAAAGGGATTGTGGGTGTGTCTGTGCACACACACATGTCATTAAGAGTAATCACTGTAATAATTATGAAATTATATACCATAGAGTCATTAGCAATGCATCACTATAATCCTTTTGAAAATTAATGTTTACTAAATACATCCAAATTTCATTTTGCTTTGAGGTGATTGTAAATAAACACACAGATGTACACCCTGATATTTTCAATACAAAACTGATTTTGGAGAGAGGACATTTCAAATGGATGATTTATAAAGGAAGACAGGGTGCTATTTAACCAGTAATTGGTCCCACTTTATTGCTACTACTAGTACATTCTGTTACTTGGTTTTTGGCTCAGTATTGTCACATAATCTATGAATGTTGAAATGGTCTGTAGCTTCTAAATCCTCTGACTGAAATGTATGGAGAATAGTTTCATGAACAAAGATTTTGGCATCATGGTGATGAGAGACTTTGAAGCTACATTTAGGGATGGTGAAATAATTTTCCTGTCCACTTGCCTCCACACCCTTGTGGCCATTCTTTACTCAGATAAAATATGTATCTTTTTCCTAAAACAATTCCATTCTTTACAACTCTCTTCGGGGACGGGAATTTTTAGTCTTTGCTAAATCTAGCTAACCTTGCTATTCGAAAGTGATGTTGTCCATCCCCTGTGGGTTGAATGTTTAATTTAATTGTTTTTCCCATTAATGGTGATGGATTTGAATGGATTTAGCCACACCCTGGTCTCCAGTTTCATTTGTGTCCAGTGGCATGTGTTTGCAGAGGAATAGATTTGCAGCTGCGGAAGATTGCAAAGCTATGCGATGCACAAGAGAGGCCAAACCCTGTGACCTTGGCTTGGTTAGCACAGCACTATACACATGTATATTTCAGAGATTATTAGATCATAGTATTCTGGCATTTTAGGAGTATTTGATTTTCAAGACTTGATCTTAAGAAAAAATATATGCCTCACGGTTACAGTTCGTGAGTACTACTGTTGCATAGATGAGTGCAATGTGCGTTGACTGTTAGAAACAGCCTTTGTGCATGTTGGTGCAGACCCCGTCAGCATTTATTTGTGTAGCTCATGTGTAGAATGAGAGCCTGTAGCTTCTCATTCTCTGGGTCATTTGTTGTTTTTGAAGGGAAGCACAGGTATAGATACTGCCCAAATAGCCTCTCTTAATTGTTTTGCAAGTAACAAATGGCAAAAGATACAGGTAAAGATTACCTCTCTACAATGTTGTGTGGGTGCTCATTATTTAACTGATGATATAGAAAGGAAGTATTATTTTCATTATTATATTACCAAAACATAGTGGCTTAGTCACTTTCCATTTCTGATGATGAATGTGGCATACATCTGTATCATGTTTTTCTCAAAGTGAATGACATACTATACTTAAAGTAAAGCAGGCTTTACTGTGGAGTTGCCAAGGTAACTGACCAGCAAGTATGCAGTTCAGCAGATTGCAGAAAGGCAATTGAGTACATATGAATAAAGAAATGTGCATGTGCATGTCATCTTAAAACCCAGGAGGGCCATGGTGGATTGTGGTTTGGCTCTGTGGATTGCAGAAATCTTTTGTACAAAAGCAGAAACTGAGATCCTCTCTACTAGACCTTGAAGTGAAGGGTTATGAATAGCCAGTATACTTTCATGGTTCCACTTCAGGTCCTGCTGAGGGCTACATATAAATAAAGTCATTTCAATATTATTTAGCATAAACAGATTTTTTGTTGTTGTTTTATTGTGCTAGCTTTCACCTGCCTTATGGCAGCTAAAATTAAGGGACATTATTAGTAGTTTACAAAATATCTTTAAAGTGCTGTACACAAATCATGATTTGTTCAGTTTGGAAAAATGAAATTTAAATAATCTATTAAATATATTTAGTCAGCAGACAGAAGAGAAGTGTTTACTTGTACAGTGCTTTTTATTAGAGCATATGCATCCATTTAGTAGACATTGATAAAATTATTAAAATATGCCGGTCACTCTTCTGGATGCTGAGAAAATAGCAAAAAAGAGCTGGACTTCAAGGTGCTTATCATCTCTAAATGGTGATTAGATAAAGTAGATAAACTCTGTAAAGATTCATTGAGATTATTCAAAATATTTCTATGTTCTGCTTGCAGGGTGTGATCTAGAATTTAAACATCTTTACCTACAGAATGAAATGATGTCTCAGAAGGAATTCAAAACTCCCCAAATTTGACTCTTCTTTTCTTCCCAGACATGTTCCTGTACCTTAAATATACCCTAGGATTTAGCATTGCTAACTTAATTCCTTTTCTTGAAAGCGTTCCACAGTACCTCACTGCTGTATCTTACACATGCTGTTTCCTGTGCTGAATTGTCTGAATTCCCCTTCCCTCGGGTTCAGAGCCCTACTAGTATTTTATAATTCTACTTCTTACATAAATCTTTCCCAGACCTTTGCAGCCTCAATTGCTTGTCACCATCCTTCTAGATATTGTCAGAACACTTTTACTCCTCTGGGATAACATCTGGTTTAAGCGAGCCTTGGTCTATCTCCCTACTCAGATGGTGAACTCACGGAAGGCAAACACTAGGTCTTGTTCATCTTTGAATAACCCACACTTCTAGTGTTCTGGACACATTGCAGAATCAAACTTGATAAATGTCATATTCTCTTCCTCACTTCTCTATGATTCAGTTATTCTTGTTTTTGGTACATAGTGGGACCATTTCCACAGGTGAGTGCTCTGGGGTAGAAGTTAGGTACTCTAAATGCTATGGGAGGACCACTTATGGATATTGGTATAAAACAAGTCAGAAAAGAATGAGCGTCTTCCTGATAGCTGCAGCTTTCCTTCCCTCTTTGAAGTTGTGTTTTTAGTAGTAAAGCTATGGCTATGTGAAGCTACAAGCCAAATATTTTCGTTCAGTTCCCTTTTTCTTTGGCAGCCGTCCACAGAACTACAAGGACAAGTTTTCACAGATAAAGAAGCATTTTGTAGAAGTTCCTGTTTTTATGCTGAAAAATTTACTGTCAGTGGTCTTGCTATCCAGAGCTTTTAGTAAGTTGTGAGACTGTAATGAGCAGTCTTGGAGTTCCTAAGGTTAATTACTGCATTTATAAATCCATCAGTGACTAAGAGGAAGAAATGGCCTGATAGAGTTTATCTGTTGAAAACTCGAAAATCATAGCCACTAGCCAATCAGGAAGATAGAAACTCAAAAGAGATTGTAGAGGTGGCAAGGATAATGGCACTAATGTGTTGGTGGAGATGACAGTATCAGAGAAAAAACAGTAGGTGGAAACTAATCAAACCCAATTTGGCCAATTTAATGTATCCATATCCAGCTGTCTTAAGTGATCAGTAAATCATGAAATCTGCCCCCATTTCACTTACAGAAATTATTTGTATTGAATTTTATTATGTAGTTGTTGTTGCTTATTTAGGATGTAGCATAGTATAATAGATGATATTTGAATTATTAAATGTCAAGATTGGGGAAAATGGAATAAATCATTTCTAGGTGAGAGGAGTAATGAATACTCATAGAAAACTATCAAGCACATTTTTATAAGTATATGGGAAAGTCACCTTATATATGTTGATGATATTATAAGGTCTGATGTACTTTATCTAGCAAACAATTTATATGGCCAATTAAAATGGTTCTATGTACTTTGCTAGAAAAAAAAGCTGTAGCAATTAATGTAGTTGGTCAGTACCCACGATGTATTTTGTTGGTAAAAATTTCACATCACATGAACTGTAAAGATACTATGACTGTCTTCATTATTTAATAACAATTAAAAATATTAAATGTGCCTAATTTTGTATTTGTAACATAGTATTTGAAAAGACTCTGAAAACACCAAGTTGAAGGAGCTGCTACATGTTTTATCCTAACATTACTTCCTTGTTAAATAAACTGTTATTAACAATTATCTTGCACGTTGCTTCAGTTTCCAAGAAATTTCTATAGAGTGAAACCCTTCACTGTGGTATAAGCTGAATTATTGAGAGCATATCTCACAATTTGTCTTACTTTTACCTTTACTCTATGTTTTCAGTGTACACTATTTTCTCGAAGGTGCACGCTGATCGGAATGTATACCCATCTGCTGGCGTACTCTTTGTTCATGTTTTGGAAAGAGAGTATTTTAAGGGGGAATTTCCACCTTACCCCAAACCTGGTATGTTCTTGGTGAGAAAAGAGTGGTTAATTTGCTAAATTTTTCTTTTTGTTCAATGTACATAACCTAGAAGGTATATGAATGATCAGGTGTCACTAACATTATTTGAAATGGTCTCGATACATAATAACTTGGTTGCTGCAGGATAGTTCTTATTTTAAGATTAGAAATTTAATTACAGAAGAAAATAATTCATTTTTGAATTTTAAAAAAGCTTATTTCTGGATGAGTTTCATGCCTCTGAAAATTGATCTACCTGTATTCATAATAGAAATAATTAGAATGTACAATTATGATTTTCAATATTAACACTTAAGATTCTTACAGAGGACATTGATTTTTGAAAAACTATACATAAGTTATAGAAGAGAATGAAATATGGTGTTAAGAAAGTTCTCAAAAAAGCTTTTACAATATAAAATAATGGTATATAACTCCACAATAGTATAAAGGAGATTAACTTTACCTTCAAAGTAATACCAGTTATGAAGTCTTATCTTGCTTAATTCACTATTGGTTTAAAATATGTTATGTTGGATTGTCACAAATACTATCAAATTTATGAAGATAGAGAGAGAATAGCAAGAACAAACATATTAAGTTACTATAATGCTTACTTTAACAAATATGATTTTTCTCTATATTTTGTAGAAATACACATTAAGCATTAGAATATAAATATTCTTTTTGTTGTGTTTTAAAATATGTAATAAAATATAGCCAGTCGTGATCTCAATAGCATTTGATACCTTGTATGCAAGAAAAAAGGTAGTTTTTTCATTGATTATTTAAAAAAAATTTTTTTGAGGCATTCCATGTTAGCAAAACTCCATGACTAAACCTCTTGAGCAACAATTCCAACATTTGAGGTAAAGACATATCATTAAGAGCATAGTTCTTCAAGTCAGCCCAGGATTAAATTCTAGTTTACCATTAATATGACCATGGAGAAGTTACATAATTTCCCCAAATTATATATTCCACTAATAAAATTAGAGGTAATAAATAATACTTCCTTCACACCTATGTTGGGAAAATGAGATGAAATAATACCTGTAAAGCACTTAGCACAGGGCCAGGTACATGCTAATAAATGAAGCTGTTACTATAATTTATTTTAAATAAGTGCTGTCATTATTAGAGTTGTTTTGGATTTGTAGCGTCTATCTCATTCCATCCTCTAATATCTTTAAATTACATTTTTTAAATTTGATGATGCTTTTATAATTTTGAGACATCCCTTAAAATTAGTTTGATAGTATCCAGAGTTTCATCAAAGGAAGTTTTCCCAAGTGTATTAATGCATTGGTATAATTAGGTTATTTTCCTGAAAGATGATTGTCTCATGGGCAGAACTATCTACAACTAAGACATGCAAAAAAACAAAACGCCCCAAACCTAGACTCTACTTTCCTTGCTGCATAAGATTTCTAGGCAAATCAAACAAACCGAAGTACTTTTGCTTTCCATGGTGCCCTTATTTAAATTTCCAGATGATTGTTTTCTCTATGTATTTAGTTTGCTACAAATATAAGGGAAACAAATGCATGGAATTTTATACTTAAATGTTTTGATTGAAAGTAACAAAGCAAAATTTGTGAAAACAACTTCCATATGTCTTAATTCTTTGTTTTTTATCTAGGTGAGATTAGTAATGATCCCATAACATTTAACACAAATTTAATGGGTTACCCAGACCGACCTGGATGGCTCCGATATATCCAAAGGACACCATATAGTGATGGAGTGCTATACGGGTCTCCAACAGCTGAAAATGTGGGGAAACCAACAATCATTGAGGTAATTTATTTACAAGGATTAAAATTAAAGTTTTCGTTTTTTGGTCGTTTGAGTTTCAAATGTTCAGTTTAAGCTTAATGGATTTTTTAGTATTTTGCACATGCAAACACATTAGATAACATTGGGAAATGTACTATTTCTTTCTATCCATCTATAGTTTTTTCCTCCAGCTTTTATATAGAAAAGGTCAGTCACAATTAGTGGGGAAAAAAATCAAGACATTTTAAAGAACTAGAAGTATTACTATTATAAGGATTCTATTTAAAAAAATAAAGCAAATATAAAACACTCATTTGCTCCATACTTCAATTTCAAATCCCATGTTCATTCAACAGCTATCTTCTGGGTCCCTACCATGTGCCCAGTATTGTGCTAGGGGCTGGTGAGAGAAAGAAGAGTAAGAGATGAGCCCTAACATGCCTTTATGGTCCAGGAGATGGAGCACTGGGATGGAAATACATGCTTAGCCTGCACTGTTGACAACTGCCATAATAGAAATGTGCTGTTTAGTGCAACGTTGTAAATGTATAAACACTTCACAAAGTAGAAGGAAGGATAGTTCAGGCAGAGGCAACAGCACATCAAAGTATTGGAGGTATACAAATCCAATGGATGTGTCATGATGATGGGAATGAGTGTTGTTGGGGGTGGGGTGGGGGGGTGGGGTTGAATGGGACCTCACATATATATTTTTAATGTAATATTATTACAAAGTCAATAAAAAATAAATAAATAAATAAAACTGGAAAAAAAAAAAAAAGTATTGGAGGTATAAAAACATCACATGGTGCCAGAGAACAAGTATGGCTAGAAAACAGAATGTACCCCAGTGGGGGGATGATCGGAACTGAGGTATTGATGTTGGCAGGGGAAGATCTTTGAGTGCTCTGTAAGTCATTCAGATATGTATTTGGTCTTTACTTTAGAAGTGATAGGGATGGAATAATTCATCAATTTTTTACATTGTACCAGGAAGATACTAGGAATTAAAGAAACAAAACAAAAGAAACCCACTGGTCACTGTGAAGTTTAATGGAAATCAACACTTTTTAAAAAGTGTTTCACTGTTTACTAAGAATGTTTCACTGTTTACTATTCCCAACAAATTATAATGGTGATTAAAGAATTACAATGGTGATTAAAGCTGAATTATAATGACAGTTAGAAGCAGTTTTAGGCCCTGGCGCCTCCAGGACCTCTGATTCTAATCTAACTATTCAGTTCCACAAACCTTTACTGGTAGTGAGTAGAGCACGAGTAAGAGAAGTTCCAGTGGAATTGCCGGGAGCTTGTACAGGTCCTGCGAAGCATGTTTTCTATCTGTACAAACTCTCAGCTGATTCATACCTTACATTTTTCTCCAAAGTTTAAATCTGTCTTAGACTGTGGATATGAACTTCAGTGTTGGCCAGGAGAAGGCTTTTCTCCATTTGAATTGATGTTTGTATTAATGTGGCTTTTCAGTGATTTCTTTCTACATATCTGCTTTCTTAAGCCAATATAGAGACAGTGTTTAAGTAAAACTTATTTTGAGTTATTGCCAAAATTAATTTTTAAGAATATTCAGCAAATGTTGTAAAAGAAATGTCTAAATGTAATTTACTACATTACCAGATTAAAGGAGGAAAACAGCATAATCACATAATCATCTTAACAGATACAGAGAAAGCACCTAGTAAAATTTAATACCCATTCTTAATAAGAAAAAAAAAAAAAACCCTCTTAAACTAGGAAGAAATGTGAACTGCCTTAACCTGACAGCAGGGATTGCATACCCAATATGATAGCAAATATCATTCCTAATGAGAAAACATTAGAGGAAAGCCTTTTAAATTGAGAACAAAACAAGGGTGACCCCCTTCGCTCCATTCATTACAGAATATATTAAGAGACCTAGCCAGTGCAATAAAAGAAAGAAAAAGAATTTAAATGATTCAATGTACAATGATTTGAAAGGGAAGAAATTGAAAATCAATTATATAATGAATTTATAGACTAATTGTTAAAATTTTAAGTGTAACAGTGTATCCATAGAATCAATATAAAAATTCAGTTACATTTTTATACATGAATAACAAGTATTGAGAAAATACATGTTTTAAAAAGATACCATTCTAATAGCAAAAATTATGAGGTACCTAGGAATAAATCTAGCAGAAGATAATGCAAGGTCTGTATGGGAAAAATTATAAAACTCTATTGATATTAAAGAATACCTACATAAATGAAAAGCCATTCCATTCAGGGATAAGAACACTCAAAATGACAAAGGTATCACTTTCCCCCTAATTGAGCTATAGAATCTAAATGTTTCCAATAAAAATCTCAACAAGGTATTTCATGGAATTTGGCAAGTCAATTCTTAAATTTATAGAGAAGAATAAAGGGCCAAGAATCATGTAGACACTCTGTGGTAGATTGAATTATGTACCCTAACAAAAGACATGCTCTTAATCTTTGTTCCTGTGGGTGGGAAACCCATTATAAATAGGATCCTTTGAAAACATATTATCGGTTAAGGTCTCCACACATTTGTGAACAGGATTGTCTAAGATCCTACTCAGGTGTGGTCAGATTAAATATGATTAGACTTTAATTCTTATTACTGGAGACTTTATAAAGACAGGAAATTTGGATGCAGTCAGTCAGCAGAAACTGGAAGAAGCCAGAGGAGGTGGAAGCCAGAAGTCAGAGAAAGCCACAGGAGGAGACCAAGGGCAGAGCGAGCTATGCGATGGAAGACTGCCATCACCAGAGTGCTACCGACTTCAAGGAAAAATCATGGCCTTGTGGACACTTTGATTTGGGATTTCTGACCTTTAAAACCATGAGCAATAAATTTTTGTTGAAGCCTACCTATGGTGTGGCATTTTCCTAAAGAAGAAAAAGAGTGAGGGGTCTCTTGCCCTTCTGGATATCGAGATTATAAATCTATGGTAATTAACCATGTAGATGTATTGATACAGGGAAAGACAAATAATCAATAGAATAAAGAGTAAAAAAACCCAGACTCATCTGCATAAGAATCCAATGATATATGTATGTATTGCCACAGATCATTGGGGAAATGAATATCTATTGATTGGTATGTACACAATTAGATATCCATATGGAAAATGTAAAATTAGATTCTTTCCGCTAAATATAAAACTCAATTCTACAGAGATTAAATATGAAAAACTAAATTTTAAACTATTACATAAAAATATAGAAGAATATCTTTCTAATCTTGGGGTAGGGAAAGATTTCTTATAGAAGACTAAATTTTGTATGTAAGAGAAAAGATTGATACATTTTACTGTATTAAATTGGAGAACTTTTGTTCATCAAAAGAAACCATTAAAATACAAGCCATAACCTGGGAGAATATATTTTCAATACATATAGCTGACTGAGAGTATCTAAGTTATAAAAAGGAATTCTACAATTCAAAAAGAAAAAGACATTTCACTAAAGAGGAGACACAAATGCTGATACATTTCAGTAACATTAAAAAATAAAAATAAAAAAATGAAATTTAAAAAAATAAAAAAGAAAATTAATTGTATTAGTAATGAGAAATATTCACGTAAAACTATGACGTGAATTTTACCCTCAGTAAAATTCTTTGTGGGTGGGTATGGGAATTGGCCTACCCACTTTGGAAAACAGTACTGAAATATCTTGCATGGTTTATTATCACTATACCCTCTGATCTGCCATCCTACTTTTAGGTGTCTACCCAAAATAAACAGTTGCACGTGTCCACCGGGAAACGTGTACCGTCATGCTTGTTGGGTGAGAAGTGATCACACAGCAAAACACTGCACATGCACAAAAGAAGGGAGACCCAAAAGTCCATCAGCAAGAGAATAAATTGGGGTATAGTCACACAGTGAGTGTTTACAGTGACAATGACCTTAAACTTGCCAAGCAACGTGGATAAACTTTCTCAATAAAATATAGAATAAAAACAGCAAGTCCCAGAAGACTACCTACAGTATGGTACCATTTTTGAGAGGTCAAAAACAAGCAAACTAAACAATATATTTTTAAGCATGCATGCATTCATAACAAAACTATATTAAAATGAATGGGATGATAAAGTTCAAAATGGTTATTTCTGGTTGGGGAGAAACAGAGTACTAGGATAGGAAAGAAACATTTACTCAGGTTCACAGGTGTTCACTATGTTCTTATACTTTATTACTAACATATAATGCCACATATATGTATCAAATACAAATGAAAAGATGATGACATTTAGCATATCTTCTATCTGTAAATAACTCATTTTTTTCAACCATGTATAGTAACATTTGCAGTATTTAAAAATATTCTATTAACATGGTCAAAAGATTTTCACGTATCCTAAACTAATATTGACTTCATATAAATTACTGATTCATTAATTCAACAAGCATTTACTGAGCATCTAAAATAGTTCAGCTACTGTTGTAGACACAGGGGATCAAAATAAAATATATATACCCTCTGCTTCATAGTCTTCACATCATAACAAAAGTAGAATTTGATTGAGGATATTGCAGTATTTAAATCTCTTATTAGAATTGATAGGACTGCATTCTCTGATATCTGTTAAATTAAACATTAAATTCTGATAATAAAATTCCTTCTCCTGATAGAAATGTTCTTCATCCCCCTTAGGAGCCTGTGATTTAAAGAAAAAAAAATTTTTAGAATTTATGAAATTCACAATAATTAAATTTATGATAAATATGGGAAGATTAACCTTAAAAATATTGCAATTAATTTGAGAATAATCTTCCTTTCTGAGTTAAAGTTTCAAAGTATTATAACAAATAATAGAGGATTGGTACTTTTTTGTTGAAAGTATGTTTTTTTGCAGGGTAACTTTTAAACTTATGAATATTCCCAAATAAAATCTTTTTTTTTTTCTTTTACAGTTTGTATTTGCTTCTTTGGGAACAGTAGTTGCTAGTCTATTTTAATGATTGGTATTAATTTTGGTTTTCAGCATGAACCTAATTAATCATGTCTCCCAACAGATAGCAGCAATGAGGTGATTAAGTCTCCTGGAAATTTGAAATATTGTGGAAAAAATTCTTTTCATTTCATGGAATAATATGCCTTTCAGAAAATGTACCTTTTCGATCAGGGTTCTTAACCAGGGGGCAGGTCTGTGGAAAGATTTCAGGGGTCCATGAGTTTGAACTGAAAAATATCAACTTACTATCTTTATTTTCTTTGACCTCTAGCTGAAATCTAGCATTTCCTTCACTTATGAATGTATGTAATAAATAAATTACAGTAGTAGTCATTTCATATGGCTGGCAAAGTGGTCTGTAGAACAAAAAAGGTTAAGAACCCCTATTTTAGATATTGTTAAATGCTTGGAATTATTCCAAAATTCTGATTTTCACTGTTCTAACTGGTGAATAATATTTCCAATGTGTGTAGTTTGTTTCATTTGAAGCACAGATATGAGGCTATAAAAATCATTGCTATTTGTTTTTAAATGCACAAGATATTTCTTTAGTTTGCATCAGTTTTATCCTACTCTTTCGTCTCAGTGTCAACTACGGCTGCAATAACTGCCAGAAGGCTAGTGCTGGGATTCTAGGATTTTCACAAAACCTCTTGCTCTTTTGAGGTACTGCAGACGTGTCTGAATGCTTTAATATCTGTTACATAGTTTATCAGTCCTTGATTTTTGAAGCTATATCTTGTGGTTGGTCTTTGTTGTTTGCACTGTTTCTGAGAGTTGAATTTGGTATAAGTTCATTGGCTCTGCAAATGTTCACTAATATTTGATTCTATGAAGGGATTGATTTGTGTTATTGAGCATGTGCCATAAGCTACGCAGACTATGATCCTTACTGCTTTACCTTTATTATAAATAATATATGATTTCCAAAATGTTATCCGTGACGTTTGACTGGTAGGTGTGCGGTTTAGTACTAAATGCAAACAAAACAGAGATGTGCTTGTTTTAGAGTGTACTTCCCAGCATAATCCTTAAACTCCATTTAAAAATATGAAGGTATATTTTTTTGTTTTGTTGTTTTAGAAAGTCTTCACTAAGTAATTCAGAATTGCTAATCCATTTACTAATGATGCACGTGCATTGCTATCAGTTCTTAGGGCCTTTTGTGAAAGAGCCTATCAGAGTTTTACTTTATGGTTTGTTGGGTTAAATAGACCTGACTAATGATTTATTTTCCTATAATACTAAATTCTTATTTCCCAGAGAAAGAAGATTTCATAGATATATAAATAAATAATGAAAATAGACTGACAATTCATTTTTATTTTATCCCTAGTTTCATTTTTTTGAATAACACTCCACTTCTTTAATATGATTTTTTTTTCTGATAGATAACTGCCTACAACAGGCGTACCTTTGAGACGGCAAGGCATAATTTGATAATTAATATAATGTCAGCAGAAGGTAGGTATGGAAAAATAGGCTGATGATTGTTTCTTTATTTCAGAAGTCTATTTCATTATGTTTTAGAACTATGTAAAATAGGGTTAAGTGTTTTAAAGCGCCACATACCTAAAATAACTGATGAAATAATAAAATGTAGATAAGAAAATTAAATAATATTTGTTTTAAAATATGATGATATGTTATGGTGGTTAAGAGCTCAGAAGAGGAAGCCAAAGAGTCCATTTCATTTATTTCTGTAAGACTTGGTTTCTTCATCTGTAAAATGGGGCTAAGAATACATTGCTCTCATGTCTGTGGTAAGGATTACATGACTTAAGGCTTGAAATGTGCTTTACACAGGGCTCAGCACACACTCAATAATTATTAGCAATTTCATTATTTTATTTTAAAATTTACTATAGGTAGTAGTCCAGTGGTAAGTGACAATGTCAAATTGTTGGTGTACAGAAGTAAACTGTAATTTGGGCTATAATTTCCTTCCTAAATAGCTAATCATGCATCAGTAATTGCTAAAGCCCATCAACAATTTAGTTACATATGCTCAAATTGTAAGGGATTTCATAAGACTTTTGAAAGTTAGAGATACATGAAATATTCTAAGAATCACACTGTCAAGTATTTGACCCCGATTTTGGTATCAGCATGAGAAAATATGTACCACTGAAAAGTTTGTAGTTAAAATTTATATACATGGGGTAGTGTTTTTTATACTTAATATCATTTAGGAGGGTGACAGGAAAGGAACTGATACAGAATTTTTTCCCCTGAAAATAGTAAAGCAATTGTGCATCCTTGCTGAAGGAACTCTTCCTCCTCATTTTATTTAGGTGTACAAATAAAAACACAAGAGCAAACATAAAATATTTTTTCAGAATCTGTCAACTTTGAATTCATGATAATTCAGTCAAGGCTGAATTTAAAAGTACCTTTACATATAGGAAACAAAGCATTTTCTAAAGAATCGATAATACATCATTGAAGAGGTGGCTTGCTTAAAGAATTGGAACTCCCTTAAGTGAATTTTTTCCAAGTATTTTGGCAGGACCAATAAGACAGTGACTACGATTTAAAATTTAAAATGACAATAATATATGAAAAGCAAGCCCAAGTGCCCGTTGGGTGGCCCAGGACAGCAGACTCCCTGTCCACCTTCCCACCCCCAACCCCCAAGGGCTTTTGATAGGTACTAACATTTGGATCTGGGAGACTTTGCTCTTGACTGCAACTGTAATTGGATGCTTGCCTCTGGTCTAAGCTGCCCCTGTAGAATACCCTTAATGAGCAGAATAATTGCAAAGTTCCTTTCATCCTTAGGAATTCATTGATAAAATTATATACTTATATTACGCTGGACCTGGACCACCTAACCTCACTGTTATACTCAAAGGAACTCAGAACCCTTGGACAGAAGGTGGCAAAATATTAACATTAGTGGATATGATTATTTGGGGGGAGGGTATGTTACAGTTCTCTGTATGGGGTTTTGTATTATTTTTGCAACTGTCCTTTAAGTTTGAAATGTTTTCAAAATATAAAGTTAAAAAAAAACCCACAAAAACACTTTGACAGGTTTTGGAACCCCTACACACTAACATAGCCTTGTCTACAACATGAAATTCCTTCATCGCAAGTCTTGTTTCAGTCCTGGAACTACAGAGTTCATAAGACATTTTTTTTTTTAAGATTTATTTATTTTTAATTTATCCCACCCTCCCCCAGATGGTTTTCCTCATCTGTCTGCTCATTGTTTGCTCACCTTCTCCAGGAGGCACTGGGAACCGAACCTGGGACCTCCACAAGGGAGGCGAGTGCCCAACAACCTGAGCCACATCCACTCCTCGCAGGCTGCAGACTCTGCTGTCCTGTGGCACCTGCTCATTTGGGTCTCTAGCTTGTTCAGTGGGTGTGGACATCTGCTTGTCTTTTTTAGGAAGTGCAGGGACCCGTACCTGGGACCTCCTGTGTGGCATGCAGGCATCCAATTGATTGAGACATTTTCACTTCCGACAAGGCATCTTAAAAGATGTCCTTGGAGGGTGGGGACCCATGGTCAAGCAGATATTAAGTGGAAGACTGCTAGGTAACTGTAGGATTGAAAGTTGACTTTGGGGGCAATTTACCTAAATGAGGGCTTTTGATGCTATTATGCTGGTGAGGGAGGAAGAGCAGGGAGGTTTGGGGACTCTGTACATTTACTTCATGCAGAATTGCTCTACTGCCTTTTGCATAGGGGTTAAGTGGCCCAAAAGTGTTTGGAAACCACTGAACTACATGATATATATTTGTCCTTACTGGTCTGGATGGAACATAAATGGGCAGTGAAATGTACATCTTTGAGCATGGCCTATATCACACGATTTACCCCCAGATAAGGTTTAGGAAAAGAAAGAGCAAAAGTTGAATCTGAGGACAATTATGCTCAGACAGGCTCTGTGCCCAGATGTCTCCTACTCTGAGAGACCTAATGGGAAATTAGTCGTGTAGAATCACGCAGCATGGAGCTCGAGGAGAGCATATAAAGTGATTCTCCAAATTGGGTTTTAGCACTTCAGAGGCCTGCCGCCAATCTGTTAGCCTACTGTTCTTTTGGCCTCTGTGATGTCCAAATATAGCAGGCATGGGATTTCCCCAAAGTTAGAAAGCTGTTGTGACTCATCTCTGGGAGGCCTGGCAGCACCACTTGGCTGTGGAGACAGCAGGCAGCTGTGAGGCCCAGAGCCTCTGAAGGGTGTGGCGGCGGCGGCAGGCACTGCAGTGGATCTCGGGAAGGGAGCCACAAAACAGATCCAGCACACATGGATCAGGAAAAGGCAAAAAACAGTCCTCCAGAAAGGGCACTGAAAATATGAAGAAAAGTTTTACAAGCTTTTTTAGAAAACTGAATGCAAACATACTGAATAAAATTAATAGATTTCTAGCATATTCAGAAACTATATTCGTTATTTACATTGAGTATATTATTAATCACCAAGAAACTGTGTTTCATGACACAGTTCTGCACTACTGTTTCTAGGTATGGTTAAAATGCTGCATGATTAAGTTGTTATTTATCTGTATAAAAGGTGAAATGCATTATTTGTATGAAGCAGGAAATTGATCTGCAAAAAACAATAAATATATCATGTTTCAGAAAATTGCAGATGGACTGTATGTCAAATACACCTAACAGTCATAAGCAGAATCTATAAGATAGGAGATGAATAAAGGATCTTCTGTGATTAGGGCCTTGAAAAACTAAATCTTTAGGAAGAGATAACTACATTCCAGAAAACTGTTTGAAAACTCAGATTTCTGTCCTATTTCAGCAAACCCTGGCATCAAATTTCCTTTAATATCAAAGAGGCTTCATAAGAAATGAGATCAATGTTTCCTTTATTAATTATGTACTTTTCATTTGTTATGTAATGGTTAAATAAAAGTGAAGTACATGTTCTGTTTTTTAGGAGGTACCAGGGATTGAACCCAGGACCTCATACATGGGAAGCAGGCATTTAACCACTTGAACTGCATCTGCTCCCCAGGAGCTAAAATGTAATGTATTAGGTTTTTATGTACATTAGGAGCTCTGCTGAGCACTTTACATATATATATCTTCTTTAGCTTACATAAAAATCATCTGAGGTAAGTTCAAATTATAAATTCCTAAACCTCTAAAGCTGAGCTTTCTAATTTGAAAATATGGAGAAAAATGCTACTACCTACTTGCTTATTGTGAAGATGAAGTATGATAATTTGCCTAAATCCCTTGGCTTGGCCAGCCTCATAGTAAATATTCAAAATCATATTAGCCTTTATGATTACAGAAAGATTACAAAATAAAATGAAAATTCTCATCTTAGTAGAACAATCAGAATATAAGAAATGATGACTCCTAATTCAAGAGTACCATTTGAGAAAATGAAATATTTTTAAATTTATTTAGAAATACTGAAAGTCTGAATTTGGCATTGGGTTGGCTTAAAATATTACTTTTGGAATGTTCAGAGGAAATTTTTGATGAGACAGTAGAGAGAGAACAAAGCTAAGTAAGCCTTTAACAATGTGAAATATGAAATTTCATAAGAATTTTTAAATATAATATTTCTAAAGTATTGAGTCATAGAGTGATCAAAGTACTGAAACTGCAATGATTTTAGAATTCTTATTGAAAATAGGATCCCTATTTTTTTAAAATAATGTTTTAGTATGCCTCCCTCCAAAATCAGTAATATTACAAATTTAAAATATGGCATTTCAAATTGTTTATAAACAACATACAAGAATTACAGATCTTTTGTAATGTCTTCTCTATTTGGAAAGGATGTTAGTTTGTACCTCAGCTTCCTCCTCTGTTCCAATGGGAATAACATTACCTAGAATCTTTTAATAATTAAATGAGACAAAATGTTTGAAAAAGATTCACCAATTCCAAAGTACTACAACTACACAATATTATTTCTTTCCATGTAGAGTTCTATAAATGCATGTTCTGCCTGGGAAAATTGAAAAGGGTGAGGGTGTAGGTGGGTTACTGTCAAGTTAACACAAACTTAGAGTTTGAGGCAATTTAGGCTTTTTTTCCTTTTCTTGACCAAATCCTACCATTATAAACTGAACTGCTGTACTTCAGATTTAATTATATTGTAGTTAAATTTCTTTTTTTTCTTTTCTTTTTTTTAATTTTTTTAAAATTTATTTTTAAAAGATACCTAGATTACGTAAAATGGTTACATAAAAAAATATAAGGGATTCCCAAATGCCCCACTCTCCACACCTCCTACTTTCCCCCACATTAACAATTTCTTTCATTAGTGTGGTACATTCATTGCAACTGATGAACACATTTTGGAGCATTGCTACACAGCATGGATTATAGTCTACATTGTAGTTTACACGCTCTCCCAGTCCATCCTGTAGGATATGGCAGGATATATAATGTCCTGCATCTGTCTTTGCAGTGTCATTCTGTAGGTAAATTTCTGTGTTTTATGTATGTAATGCTTTTAGATACACCCCTTTGTTACATAGAAAGCCTTTACTTGGAGTCAGTATTAATATCCTCCGCCAAAGCCAGGACTTAGGATAAAACTCAACAAATCTTGAATCGTTCTTTTGTTTCCCTCTAAATAACGACTTCATAACAACTTCATTAAAGATATGCATATCTTTTCACCTTTTTCACCAAAATCAGACTTCCTGTTACCATATCAAGCAGAATTCTTCATTAAAAATATGAATGTAGAAGAAATATTGGCCAGCGAGGTTCTTGGAGACTTTCTTGGGGCAGTGAAAAATGTGTGGCAGCCGGAGCGTCTGAACGCCATAAACATCACGTCGGCTCTAGACAGAGGTGGCAGAGTTCCGCTTCCCATTAATGACATGAAGGAGGGGTGAGCAGTCCTTTCTCATTGCCTTAAATATGGATGTTTAAAATACAGTGATTTTATCGAGCTTATTACAGATAGAAGATGGTCTATTGCATTCTTTTTAATAAGAAATAGATATTGTAAAGATATGAAAATACTAGCAAATTTCCATATTGACGAAGAGGTTATGTTAATAGTTCTTTATATCTCAAGTTCCAGGTCCTGTGAAATCTAATTGTAGATCAGGATCAGCATCATAAATTACAACTCCAAGTCTCTTGTACCTTCCATAGAGAAGCTGATTATTTAGGGCCTTGGATTTCAAAGGAAATTGATGCCTCACTTATCAGCTGCAGAAGTACATGCAGACTGCTAACTTTATTCTAGGAAACTATTTCTTCGCCTTTAACATTCTTTCCACCATGTGTCAATGACTGATGGCTGGGATGGATTTGAAACCCATTCCTGTGAGACAAGAGCCTAAAGTCTGGCCCTGTCACTCACAAACTGGGTGACATGGAGCACAGTGCTAACGTCCTCTGTGCCTTAACTTCTTCACCTCCTCCAATGGGAATTATTCTCTCTTGCAATGTTGTTGTAATGATCAAATGAGGCAATATTTGAAAAGGATTTGTCAACTGTAAAGCCTCACAGATACAAAAGTGCAACTTGGACCGTGGTAGAGATCTAGAAACATTCCTCTGTGTGGGTGAATTGAAAGCATGGGTGAGTCAATGTCCTCAAGTCAAACTTTGATTTCTAATCTGTAACTTAAGGCGCATTTGCTTTTGTTTAAAAAAATACCAATCCTATAAAAGTACAGGCTGTGGAATAAATCCCATTTGTGTAGCATATCTATCCCTTTCCAAATCCCCCTTCATCCATATTCCTGGTAACACTTATAAACAGGGAACTCATAAGATTTCCACTAAGGGCAGCTTTAAAGGGGAACTTCTTTGGAAAAAGAAGAAAAGATAACAATTAGACATTGCTGAAGTCTGAGGGCGTAGGCAGAATAGGGATAGGGGAAAAGCAGTGAGCTTTGACGTTCAACTTGAAAATTGCAGAATTAAATTGTATCCTCGATGTTATGGCCATGGATTTTGGAGTCAGTCAAGCACATGTAGGAGTGCCTTGAGGAAAATAGTTGCTTTATCTCTTGTCAGTTGGTTGGCTAGCTCTATGAAAATATAATTCTGAGCTTAAATTTTCACTTCAGAGTTACAGCATGTCTCTCTCTTTTTATTTTATTTTATCTTTTTAAAGAGGTATAGGGGATTGAGCCCCAGACCGCCTACATGGGAAGCAGACACTCAACCACTGAGCTACACCACTCCCCCAGCATGGTTCTCTTTTCCACTGAGTAACTAAAGCACAACTATGGCAAGAAATGAACGGAGGTATCCCCTGAAAATATTCTCTAAATATGGAGATTTTTCAACATTTTCTTAATGTCATGCGTTCCCGGATGATTGTTAAAACAACCAGAAGATGTTGGAGGAAGCAGTATGAAACTAGACACTGACAGCGTTTTCTATGGCTGTACTTTTTCCTGGGCTAATCCCTCTTCAATCAGTATTTCAGACCTCACTCACAACTGCACTAATCTAAATTGAACTAAAGACTCCAAACAAACTCTCATCTCAAGCAATGGTTCCTAACCATGTGTAACCTGAGAATTGTCAGTAGAGTGTTCTTAAAAATATAGATAGGTTCCTGGCTTCCAGTCCCTCCTAGAGATTCTGGTTCTTTAAGCCTAGGGTTAGGCCCGATCATGTGACTCTAAATTAAGAAAAGAATTTTTGTTCTACAAGTACTTGCTAGAGAATTCCGTCATTAACTGACTGACCCCCAACACCTGCTAACAGGAGGCATATGCTCTCAGATATTTGAGAGTCAGGCCAGTGGCGTTTATTTGGACCCTGTAGTCTCAGATCCCTTCCCAACTTGAAATGTTTTCCATGGGTTTTAATTTAATGTTAAGCCTTAACCTTTACAAAGTATTCATATGAGAAGTGTTTTAAAATAGCATTTCTATAAATTGTAACCAGTGCCAACTCTGTTACTCCAGTGTCCCTATGCAAGCACCAATGAAAACAAATCCTGCTTGAGTGCAGTTTCAGAAGAAAAGTTTGTTCCTAGGAATGATAGCATACTTTCTTTAGCTGGCATATGACGTCATGGTGACAAAACAAGTTTTTAGCCCTAATGCCTTACATTTAGAAACAAATCTAGGCTTAACTTATCTCTGATGCCTGCCTTTCTTATTGATAGTGTATGTCATGGTTTATAATTCATTTAAAAAAAACAAAACAAACTTCTTGCTTCTGCACTTTCTTTTGAAAATACCAGGGACTATAAATCTGTTTTAAACAATGAAATAGTGAAGGGATGTAGGGTCAGGAACAGAAATATCAAAAGGATTTCAGCCATGCTTTTCTAAAATTTTATTCTAAACATTTATTCATATGCTTCAGAAGTATTGGTTAAGTGCCTAATAAATGTGTTGTGCTTAATAGTTAGTATGCATCTTACGTCCTGATTTAAAAAAAATTTCTCTTAAATTATTACCTGTCACTCATGGCAGCCACAATCCATTGACTGTAAATCCCTTGGTATTTGATATGTATAGTCCAAAGAATGGCAGATGACAAAGCACAACTATCAGTAGTAGACCCTTGGAATAAACCCACTACCCTTCTACAACCCAGAGCACTATTGCCAATCATCATCATCCCACTCTGCAACATCTCAACTTCTCATCCTTGATGAGCACTTTGTCAACTCTGTAAAACTCACTGACAACAGTCGAACATATCCTTAATCAAAAAGAAAACAATTATAAAGATTTATTTCAAAGTGAGTAAGCTCCTGCAAAGGAAGACAGAGCCTCCTGAAAAGCTTTGTCTTCTCTTGCCAGATCCATATCCCCAAGGCAACTGTACTCTTTCTGGGTGTTGTCTTGGGGTTGCTTTTGTTCCTGACACTGAGCCAGAGGCTAAGGACACTTGTATGTATTTAGCCTGGGATAAGCTGGTAGAAAGAAGAGCAGATTCATATTTCATTCCAGGCATGTCATAGCTGCCAACCAAGGCTGAGTGATGCAGTGTAAATGGTGGCTATGAGCAGAATGATGGGGTGTGAGGATTAGAGAATATACTCACTTTTCACAAGAGATTGTCAAACTTACACTGTTTCCTTTGGTTACAAGAGCATGTGGAACTACTTCCAGGCAGCAGTAGAGAATCCTAGTTCATTCTCTAAACCATTTCATAAGTATCACCTCTAGTTAATTGTCTGCTTTTTGCTCCTTATCGAAGGCCTCAGTCAGAAGTTATCTTGGGAAGAAATATTGGTCTAAAGCAAGTTTGTGATTCTGAGTCAATTCATAGTGCTCTGTTAAAATTCTCACCATTTGGGGTGATTTACAGGACTATCCTTTATTCTTAAATTATGTCCCTTCTGCATTTTTGGTGCAGATATCTTATCTTTCATGGATTGATGATGAGATGAGATAGGAATTTTTGTAAAGGCCTTTAATAAATTAATTAGAAACATTATTCATAATTATAACATTTAATTAAATCAATAATAAATGAAATCAGTGTCTAATATCCATTCTTCTAAGTTCTAGACATAGATTCATTTTTTCCTTTCATATTTTAACATTTATTAAGTATTTACTGTAGGGAAATATTGTAGTAGTCCTTGGGACACAGTGATTTTAAAAACACAGTCTGTGTTCACAATCTAGGAGGGACCAGGAAAATATCAGATTATTAAAAGACTGAGCTATAAGTCCTACAATGGGATACCCACAGAGAGGTCTTCTCACCCACTCCAGATCCACCCTGAAAAGGGTTCATAGAGGAGATGAAAACTGATCTTAAAGTATGATTACAAATTAACCTTATTAAAAATAAATGAGAAGGATAACAGCTTGGACAAAATCCTTTAGGTAAGAGACAGTATGGGGGATTTGAAACTACTTATCAGGGAAATGGGGGGAGAGATCAAGAAGTAATAGTTACCAAGGAGGCAAATACCAGATCATGTAAAACCTTGTATACCATGAAAAATAGTTTGAATTTAACGTGAAGCATTAGAACCTTTGCAGAAAATGTTTACATTAAAATTTTCATTTTAGAGAGATCACTTATCTTTTGAAATAAGGGGAAGACTGGATGGAGGGAGTTCTGAGTAGAGGTAGGCATTGGGATTTTAGGGGACCCTAAAGCATCCATGTTCCCTGCCAGAGGAACATGAACCAAAAGATAAGTGTCAGAGAGATGGATATCAAAATATTGCTTTATAAATGATAAAGCTCATTGGAAAATGTGGCTTAGCTCTGTACTGAACTTATCCCCTAAAACTGCCAGTCTCCCCTGTGGGGGTATGTGGGAGGGAAGTTGGACAGAGCCATCCCTGTTAAGCTAAGCCAATCCCATGGTCGAAAGAAGAGACCCAAATACCCCCTTTCTGCAAGCTGGAAAATACCCCCCCCCCAAAAAAAACTAGAAGAATGAGCCTTGTCTGCCAGTTCCCTCTTCCTGTGAGATAATCCATTCCTTCTCCAATGGGGGGTGGAGGGGGGAGTAAGTAAGGAATGGAGTTAAAGTCTAGAAGTGTTATTCTGGCCATATTCTTGCTCCTGGATATATGAGACATGATGAATAAGTATTGACTACCACAGCAGGTAGGATAATTTTTTAAAAAGTTTTATTGGTGATTCAGGTAAAATAGATGATAAAACTAGTCAGATTCAGCAATATATTAAAAGAACACACAAACACTGAACCCTAAATTAAACCACATGCCATAGTTATTAATACAATTATAAAAATTTGTTTTTTATCCATAATAACAAACATACCACACCAATACGAGGATCTAATAATAGGGTGGTATATGGAAATCCTGTATTTTATGCATAATTGTTCTGTAAACACACAACTTGTCCAATTAAAAAAAACAAACCCAACACTTCATGACCAAGTTGGGCCTATTCCAGGAATGCAGTTAGTTTAGAAATTCCATTAATGTAATCTGCCTTATAAATAAATGAAAGGAGAAAGGTCATGTAATCATCTCAATAGATGCAGAATGAGCATTTAATAAAACATAACATATTTATGACAAAAACTGTAATGATAAATTCCTCTTAAGCTGGTAATGGTTGCTACCATAAAACCTACAGTAAACATGATGCTGGATCATGAAACATTTGAAGCATTTCCTGAATTCAGGACAAAGATAGTGGTGACTATTATCCACATTTCTGTTCAGTCTTGAACTGAAGCACTAGTTTGGCCCAGCAAGACAATTAAATAATCAAATGATGGAAGAATTGGAAAGGAAAAAACAAAGCTATTAATGTTCACAGACAACATATAATTGTGTACATAGAAATCTGAAGAGAATCTGTAGATAAATTATTATAGTTAATAAAAGAGATAGCTTTGCTGTATATAAGATTAGTATACAAAATCACTCACATTTCTATTCACCAGAAACCAGTAATGAGAAAATGTGATAGAAAAAATAACCATGTATAATAGAAATAACAATAAAAAGAAAGAAAAGAAACCTACAAATAAATCTTATAAAAGATGTATACAACCTTTACAAAGAAAATTAATACTGAAAAGCATTAACGAGCATCTACTAAATTGATTCAACCCCATAAAGGTCTTAATGTATCTTGATGTTCACTGAATTCAAATCAAAATCCCAACAGAACTTTTTGGGGTACTTGATAACTTAATTAAAAAATTTATATGTAAAACCAAAGAATGTCCAAGACAATTTTGTAAAAAAGAAAATGAACATGGTGGAGAGGGTCTGACCTGCCAGATTTAAGACTAGTAATTATAAAGTTATAGTAAGTAGGGTAAGTCAACATGGAGATAGACAAATATAGTAGAATAGTACAGGGAGCTGAGAAACAGAAAATTATATATATGTAAAACTGATACATTTGACCATTGCATATCAGCAGGGAAGGATGGGCTATTTAATACGTAGTAGTAGGTGGACAATCACCCAAAGGTTAACAACAAAACTTCAGAAAAATTTTTTAATATGGAAGAATATTTTTATGATGCTAGGAATAGGAAAGGATTCCCTTCGAATCCTTCAAATTTAAAATTTTATTGATACCGTAAAAATAACAAGTCAAAGACTGAAGGAAGATATTTGCCACACATAATCAATGATGAATTAGTTTCAAGATAGTAAAGAACTACAAACCAATAATAAAAGGTCTAGTAGAAAAATGTTCAAAATACAGGACTAGATGATTCACAAAAGAGGAAACCCTAATTGCCAGTGGCCACAGAAGATGTTCACCCTCACTAGTGATCAGAGAAATGCAAATTAAAACATAAGGATGCACCATTTATCCATCCATTTGGCCAGAATTACAAAGTCTGATGGTAAATGTTTGGGGAAGATGTGTAGCGATAGCAGCCTTTACACTGTGCTGTGGGAGTGTAAATTAGATAAAGAAATAGAGAAATTGAAAATACAATTTGCAATCCTTTGGAAAGCAAAAGTTGTACATGCCCTTGTACATGCCCTGTGACCCAGCAGTTCTACTCAAGTCTATATCCTGGCCAAGATCAAATTCTGCATATGGAGGCAAGGAAACATGCTCAAGAGTGTTTAAAGAGCTTTCCTTTTACCATTAAATGATGGAGGCCACCTATACATGTACTAACAGGAGGATGGATCAATAAATTATGTATATATTTATAATATATACCCAGTGAAAATGAGTAGAACTGTATATAGCTATAGAGATAAATCTCAAAAACATGTTGAAAAAAGTTGAGGGAAATATTCAGGAAGTTGAGGGAAATATTCAGTATGATATCATTTATATAAATTTGAAATATGGAAAAATATCTACATATTGTTTATGGCTCAACACTGTAAAATTATGAAGAAACACATGGGGATAATAAACTCTTAAACTCAGAAAAGTGGTTATCTCTGGAAAGGAGGGGGATGAGTGGAATCAGGAAGTAGTTAGCTTCAACCCTATTTGCAGGTTTTCTCCCCTTAGGTTTGGGAGGATGAGTTCATGAGGGTTCACTATATTATTCTTCATATTTTAGTTCATCTCTGAAATATTATAATATTGAAATGAAGGAAAAATTTGATTAGACCATAAAATAGCTTTTATTGAGAATAGAAATGTTCAGTCAGGAGCCAAAAGTTTTATATATAAATATATATATATATAAAGTGAAGCTTGGATTGGTTAGCTAAGAAGTCATTGAGTGCCCTTGCTAGAGCAATGGCAGTGGAGAGATGGGAAGGAAGCCAGACTTCAGAGGATGGAGTGAGCAAGAGATAAAAAGTAGAATTACTGTCTTTTATCTCCTATATATAGAAAATAAAGAATAAAATATGGTTGTTACTTGGACAGTTAGGAAAATGCAATCATTGGATCTATTATCTGGCTATTGCTGAGAAAGGCTGTTTTGACTCAAATTATTTACCTGTTACTTGATTCTCCACACGATCTGTTTCAAGGCCTCAGTAATTATGTTTTACCTCAAAGAAGGGAAATTGAGTTGTCAAATTTCAAGAAAAATTCCTTCATAAGGAACAAGTTCTATCTAGTGTTGACCAGTTTCTAACATTCTGACACCATGTTTTGTTAACACTGCTTGAGAGTCTTGTGCTCAATATTACACTCTTGTCTCATGTGTTTATACACATTTGAAATTTTGAAGATATTCTGCTAATGTCATAAAGATACTGCCATTTCACCGCATAAAATTTTTAAATTTATCAAAATGCTAGCTAAAAAGGAAACATCATATTTCAAAAAACAATTTTAGCATGTATAACATCCTTATTATTGTTATACATGGCTTCATACCAAATTATTTAAAAAGCCAACTTGTTCAAACTTACTGGTTCTACAGAAAAACAATAAATACAGTTATTTTACCTAAAAAGGCCAATCTAATATCCACTGCTCTTGTACATTGTTGTTTACTGTTTAAGCTGATATAAAGCTTTTCATTTGTTCATTGAGCAGACAGGCTCCCAGGGGCCAATGAAGAGAAAGACTAGGTTAAAAGAGAATAATAGGGGCTGTTGATTCACTCACTGTGGGAGGTGACAAAGGTTACCATTAGTTTTGTAGCAGTGTGGATGGAAAAAAAGTGGACGGGTGTGTATGAGAGTTATTTCAGGGTAAATGTCAGAGACAATGATGGATTGAATATGTGGGGAGAGGAAGAGGAGTCGAAGATGATGGTGCTAGAGTTTATGGCTTGAGCATTTGGGGATGCCAGTCACTCAGAAAGGAGGAGGAGGAACAGGTGAAGGTGGGGTGGGGTACAGTGATGAGCTTAGTTCAGAACATATTAGGTTTGAGAAGTCTATGGATCATCTACGTTGAGATGAAAGTAATTTGGCAGTATGAGTCAACTGTCATAAAAATGCATCCATTTCTTTTCACTTATAAGATAGTAACATTAAAAAATGTGCCCAGAAATAGTCTTTGCAATATTATTTATAGCATCTAAAAATTGGAAGCAACTTACATGTCCAACTTTGAAATAATTGCTGAATAAATTGTGTGCACTTAAAAAATTATGTTGCCATTTAACTTTAATTACAAAGACTGTACAATATGGAAAATGCTTATGAGGTAGTAAGTGAAAAAGGTTGCAAAATTATAATTTTGGAGATGATTGCAATGAGGTTAAAATATGTACATTTCAAAAATATTCTGCAGGATGCATTGAAAAATGAAAATAGTTATCTTGGCAATAGTTATTAATATTTTGGTTTTATATCCTGAATTTTCTGTAATGTTTCAATTTTGTTTTTATAATTTAAGGAAAAAAAAGCATTTCAAAGCACCAAAAACACTTATGTGCATTATGTTATGTTGGAATGAATGAATTTTAAAATATTACCACTTATAAATGCAAATCAGTTTCATGTTTAATTAAGAGGGCTATGAACAGTTTTAAGAAATATTCGTTTCAAATTACCTTTATGTGAAGCTTAAAAGTAATAACATATTTGAAATGGAATATGTCAATTTTAAGTAATCTTCTAAATACTATACCAGTGATTTTTCATATTTGCTTTTGTTCTAAATTTTTCATTTTTAAATTGATTTTTAACTTCAGTCCATTATATTCTATTTGTGTTCCAAAGATACCATAGTTTTCTTAAAGTTCTTTCAAATAGATCTTAAGTCCTAATATATTTGACAGAAAGAGCACCTCATGAGTTTGTGTAATTGTACTCTGGGACACAGTTGTCATTTCAGGCTTGGAAGTGACTTCATACATTTACATAGCTTTAAATTTTTGTACTGTACTTTCATTTCATTTCCTTTTGATAATAATAGCCTTATTGAGATTTAAGTCACATACCAAGCAGTTCACCTATTTAAAATGTATAATTTAATGTTTTTTTCATATATTCACAGAGTTCTCAAACTACTACCACATCAGTTTTAGAATTTTCCTCATCCCAACCCTCCTTCTTATATGCCTTAACAATCACCCTCCCTGCCTGCCCTAAGCAACCACTAATTTACTTTGTCTCTATAATGTTGCTTACTCTGGTAATTTCATATGAATTGAATCATACAGTGTATGTTCTTTTGTGACTGGCTTCTTTCATTTAGCATAATATTTACAAGGTTCATTCATGTTGTAGCTTCATTTTTGTTTATTGCTGAAAAAAATTATTCCATTATATGATATATCTCCTTTATCTGTTAATCAGTTGATGACCATTTGGGTTGTCTCCATTTTTTGACACCTTATATAATGGTGCTATGAATATTCTTGTACAAGTTTTTGTATAGGCATATATTTTTATTTCTCCTGGTTATATACCTAGGAGTAAAATTGCTGGGTTATGTGTTAACTCTATGTTTAACCATTTGAGAAATGTCCAACTGTTTTTGAAAGAAGCTGCCCCATTTTACATTCTTATCAGTAGTGTATAGGATTACAGTTTTTCCATATCCTCACCCATCCTCGTGGACATGAAAGTGGTATCTTATTGTGGTTTGATTTGCATTTCACTGATAGCTAATAATGCTGGTCATCTTTTGCTTTTTGGCTATTTGTATTTCTTCTTTGGAGAAATCCCTATTCAGATCTTTTGCCAATTTTTAAGTTAGGTTATTTGGCTTTTTATTATTGAGTTTTAAGAGTTCTTTATATATTCTAGATACAAGTTCCTTATCAGATATATATAACTTGCAATATTTTTCTACTCTTTTGTGTATTGTCTTTTCTATTTCTTGATAGTTTCTTTTGAAGCACAAAAGTTTTTTAATTTTGAAGTTCCGTTTATCTATTTTTTCTGTTATTGCCTAAGATTTTAGTGTCATATGTAAGAAACCTTATGGTCTAAATTTCTTCTCAAACTTTAGTAGTTTTAGTTCTTATATTTAGGTCTTTGTTTGATCCAGTTTAATTTTTGTATATTGCGTGAGACAGGGGTTTAGCGTCATTCCTTTGTAAGTGGATATCCTGTTACCCCAGCACTATTTATTGTGAAGACTTTTCTTTCCCCCACTGAATTGTCTTGACATCTGTGTCAAAACTCAACTGCATGTGAGGGTATATTTCCAGATTCTCAATTCTATTCCTTTGATCTCTATGTCCATCCTTAAGCAAGTAGTACTACACTGTCTTGATTATTGTAGCTGGGAAGTGTGGATGTGCAACTTTGTTTTTCTTTTTAAATGTTGCTTTGGCTATTCTGGAGCCCTTGAATTTCCATATGAATTGTAGGATCGTTTGTCAATTTCTGCAAAGAGACAGCTGGGTTCTTGATAGGTTTATTTCATTTTATAAGTAGATATAGCTTTTTTATTAAGGAAAAAATATCTAGAGAATTTCTTGGTTTTCTCCTTTCTTTTGAAAAGTCCATGAAATGCTTTATCCTCTTGGGTTGCTCCAAGATTATTGTCACTATCTTCTGTTTTATTATGAAATGCTTATTGGGCAACTAAGTAATGCTCCTTTCTCCTAAGATATATACCAAAAAAAGTTTTGTTTGCTTGGTTAATTTTACCAAACAATAATTTTTCTCTTCTCTTAACTTCATAGATAAAAGATTAAGAGAAATTCTGATAAGGGACCAAGCACATAAGGGTTTCATAGTAGAAAAATTGTCAGACCTAACCATCGAGTGGAATAGGAAAGTCTGTGAAATCCCTCAGGCCTCCAGAGATGCAATGGCAGAATCATACTAAAATGGAATAAAAATGAAGATTGATTGCTATAGTTATTTAGTATTTTAATGATCATATTATTTTCTAAACAATTTCCCTCAAGGAACATTTTTTAATACCAAGTGAAAGAAATCTATCCGATGTAGTTATCAGAACTTGATACATGATTATTTTGAATTAATATAAATAAGATTAATTAATTTTTTTTTAATTAACAGAGAATCAAGGGAGTGTCTGATCTACGAAGTCAGTCAGTAAAAATCAGTTGAATAAAGGAAAGAATGAAAGGAAGCCCCTCCATGAATCACCACTTTTAAAGCCCAGGCCCCTGCCTTAGGGATGATTCTAGATAATCCTTCAATTCAAAAGTATAAATCCTGCTTTCAGAGTAGATTGTTTTTCAGCATTTCCAGTTTTCTTAAGGGATAACCTGAGAGTTTCTCATTTTTACAGAGTTTATGTCATGGTGGGTGCTGATGTCCCATTTTCTTCTTGTTTACGAGAAGTTGAAAATCCACAGAATCAATTGAGATGCAGTCAAGAAATGGAGCCTGTAATAACATGTGATAAAAAGTTCCGTACTCAGTTTTACATTGACTGGTGTAAAATTTCACTGGTGAGTCTTTGTTTCATTTTGTTTTTGCAAATGAAATTAGGAGTGACGTGGCTAGAGATAAAGTTTAACTAAATCCTCAATTGCTTTTAGGGACAAATCCAGGCTTTACTTTGTTAACTGCAATTTACTTCCCTTGAATTTAAGGATTTGGCAAGCTTGTTGACAGTGCATCCATTTAAGAAAGAGAATCTCCGGTATTGTACTCATTCTACCCTTGATTAGTTGCTGGGGCTGGATTAGCTTGGCAGGTGGTCCCAGGAACTCTGCAGACATCCAGGTAGCTCTTGGGTAGATTATAGAGTCAGGGTGGCATGTGAAAAAAGTCTTTTCTTAAATATGCTGCCACTACCCCGCTTTAGAAGGAGAGGCAAATGTGTAATAATGAATATGAAAATAAAACAATATTGTGCTATGATCCAATGTCTTGGAAATTCAAATTGTAGGGAAAATTCAAGGGACAAGAAACAATTCCAAGTGAGGAAAGTAAGAAATCTTACCCACAGTCTTAAGAATAAATTCAGAAATATTAAATATTTCTTTCTAACCCATATTTAATTTGCATGATAAAAGACTGAAAATTTGAAAAGCTTCATATATATGCAAGATATATATATTTTATGGATATCAACTTATGTTGTATTTATATATGTGTTTTGGTCCTGCTTTCTAAAAGTCTTCTTTAGTGACCTTTAGATTTAACTTCTGTCAACTCTTGATGATTGATAATAAGTGAATTAGATCTAAGTATAAAGTTGACATTTGAGAGACATTATTGACACATAAACACAACTGTCACTTCATGTTTGTGGGAGCCAACTGCAGGCAACTTTCCAGGATCAGCATTGGAGAACATATTAGTCACGTTGCAGCACTCAGCATGCCTAATGGTCTTTGCCCTGGACTCCTTGTCATGTTGCTTGTATTTAGGAGAATAATGCTCCTCCTTTCCCTTCTTAAATCAAGTAAAATAATTCAGTTGTTGTGGTTTATATGTACTATAGATAAATGCTGAATTTGCAAAGCTCAGAATTTCAGACACGGTGTGAAAGACTGAAGAGCTGCAACGATAACCTAAATAGGTGCTCCCATCAGGTTAGATGGCAGGTCCTGACAATGCCATTTTACTTGTGGTTAGGGTATAAAATGAGTTTATGTTTAGGAATGTTACCTAATTCCTAAAAGTTTACAAATGATTTATGCTTTGGGGATTTTAGTTTATGGGGAAATGCTTTGTAATGGGAAAAGTTGGAAATTTTTGTATTTTATTTGTATAAAATTCCCCTCTATTTTTGTATTTTGTATTATATTAGCTATATATATTCACTTGTATCTTATCACAAAAGATCTCAGGAGGCTTAAATAAGAGCCAAACAGTAACAATAAATAAATTATAAAAGAAACAGAAGGCCAGGAACTAAACTTTACAAATAAGATAACCATTAGGTCACGTTTTGACAATGGGCCTCCTAATGTCCAGGAGAAAATGGTTGGAAATTCAGGTTATTTAGTTATTTTCTTATAAAGGAGGTAGAGATCAATTCCTTGGCAAAAAAATAAAGTTTTTACTAGCATTGTATTATTTTTTTAAATTCTTCAAATGGATTCTTTTGGAAGAGGATACTAAGTACTGCCACAAATAATGTTCATCCCAATATTTTTTAAAAATAGCAAATGTAGTAACAAATTTCACATGGCTACTTTTTAAAATTCTTTCAATAAAAGCTTAGCAGAATTAGATGTAATTTAGTAAAAGCAGTGAAATTAATGTGGAAGTAAATTAACCTGGTGCAAGTATTTTATATATATATGTATATATAATTTTTTTTTTTTTAATTTTAATTTTTAGGAGGTAACAGGGATTGAGCCCAGTACCTTGTACATGGGAAGAAGGGATAGAAGTTAGTAAAATTGGAGCTTTGGATGGGTCACATGTCCCTTACATTGTCTTCCCTAAAAATTACCTCTGTCAGCTGGGCAGCAGAAAGATCAAGGTTGTACCTACTCAGAAATTACCCCTCATTTTTTTCTCTTTTCTCTTTAACCAACCTAGTCACCATACCTGGTTATCAGCTGCTTCACAGTTTATCACATCTTTAGCAGAGGCTTGTCATTAGGAAACAAGAAATTTACATAGTAGTGGGAGAGACATTTGCTTTGGAGGAAACTGAGAAAGAACAGCAGCTATACATGCATGTTACATATAATGCAGGAAGGACCTAGAAAGTAGGCTGGGGCTAAGCCTTTCATTTATATTATTTCATTCATCACCTCTCCCTAACTCCGATAAATAATTGCAAATTCAAGGCGATAAGTCATTGGAAAAGATTGTTTTTTAGGTCCAAGTATGTTATGATATTTGTCGATCACAAAATTTTATGATGCTTAAAGCTATTAATTTGATGTGTAATTGTCTTCTTTTGTGTCAGGTTGATAAAACAAAGCAAGTGTCCACCTATCAGGAAGTGATTCGTGGAGAAGGGATTTTACCTGATGGTGGAGAGTACAAACCCCCTTCTGATTCTTTGAAAAGCAGAGACTATTACACGGATTTCCTAATTACACTGGCTGTGCCCTCGGCAGTAGCACTGGTCCTTTTTCTAATACTTGCTTATATCATGTGCTGCCGACGGGAAGGAGTGTGAGTACTTTAAAACACTAATAAAAATTATAGAGCTTACTAAGATAACAGGATATAAGAGTCCATTAAAAGCAAGGTTTCATTTAGTTTGTAAACTACTTTAAAAATGAATTGAAAATGTGTTTGAGTCAAAATGCAGTACTTTATTCCTTTAAAATGAATTAAGAAAGTCTTGAGTCTAGTAAATCAAATTAGGGGATATGATTATTCAAAAATTATTAAGTCAAGAGGTAAATTTCTGCTGGCAAAACAGTTCCAAGAATAATTGACGCTAGATATTTTCGCTATTCAAAGGATCTTGTGTGAGCAAAGGCTATACAGAATTTATAGATACAGAATTGCACTTAAAATAAATTGTTTTAGTATGTTTGATCTGAAGTGATGGTCAGAATTCTCCTTGAAGCTGTTATGCTGTCAAACACAGTGATAAAATCTAAACATCTAAAATATTATTTTTAAAAAGCAACTTAGGAAGTAAATTAATGAAAAGTAAGATATAATTTGAGTAATGAGTCTTCACTTCATGAATAGTTAGTGCTTTCAGGACATCTATGTCAATTAAAATAATCTCCCAAGATTATCATGGAAATCAGAATAATCAAACTGGGGGAAAAAAATTAATAAAGCAGCAAGTAGCAAATTCTTCCATTTTTACATGTAGCCTGATTTCATTGTCATAGAATTTATTTCAATCAAGAGCTTGATTCTTAGTCTCCTTTTTTTTTTTTTCATTTTCCTGTGTGTTTCTCATCAGTATTCCATCGTTATTTGTGTACTCATCCAAGTAATGTCATAAGCCTGGTGGCAAATGCTGCCTGACTGCATTTAAGAGTAACAATGTCAGCATTTCCACATGGTGCAAGATCCCATGAGCATATAGTCTTAATGTTCCAAATATCAATGCTATTATTTAATTCATAAATTTTGTTTTGTTTCTAGGGAAAAGAGAAACATGCAAACACCAGAGTAAGTGTCTTCTTTCCTGTTATTTTCTTTGTCATGTTTTTTTTTCACTTCTCAGTTGTTAATCATGTTCCATACATGTGTGTCATATTTTTGTTTGTTTGTTTACCATGTTTCATAGTTTATTTCATAAATGTGAACGCTGCTTTCTAAATAGAGATATGTAGGAGGGGTAGAAAATAAAAAAGGGTTTAAAAATTAAGATTACATAGATAAAAATTAAACCTAAAATATTTCAGATTCAGAATATTAACTTGCCATTTATATTATGTGATTTCCCAATCTGCATTTCTATAAACCAGAGAAAAGATGAAAAAGAACTTTCAGACAAGTTTTCCTGAATCTACAGTAATAACCTACCATAAAATGAAACTTCTGTGAGTATTTATAAATGCCCCACCAGAAGCAACAATATAATAGCTATGGTAGATTTATCTTAATCATAGGAACTAAATAAAACACTAGTTACTTAGGGCTTTAATATTAACACAAGGCTTCATAGCTTAGTTTAATGAAAGACTTATTTAATTCAAAATTAATAATTTTCAAGTTTTCAATGTTTAAGTGATGTGAACTATATATCTCTTTCTGAGATAGTTTGTAGAATGCCCCAAGTTCAATAATATCTTCTTATTAAAATAAAAATTTCCATAACATTTTTCAAATTGATGACCCATTGAGGCTATTACATGGTTTTAAATATGTGTCATCTTATTTCTCTTTTGATCTAGCATCCAGTTGGTCCATCATAGTGCTATTCAGAAATCTACCAAAGAGCTTCGTGACATGTCCAAGAATAGAGAGATAGCATGGCCACTGTCAACGCTTCCTGTGTTTCACCCTGTAACTGGGGAAATCATACCTCCTCTACATACAGACAGTTACGATAGCACTAATATGCCACTGATGCAAACGCAGCAGTAAGTATCCCTTAGAATCATAATTATTATTGTGCATGTATATTTTTACTTAATGTCTGTAAAGACCAGAGTGTTTTTTTTTCTTTTCATTTGTTTATAAATGTAAAAGAAAACACCAGAAAGCACATTGACACTGTAAGGGTTCCACTTCCATTGTGCTGACACAAACGAAAGAGAAAAACTCCAGGAAATTTTTTTTTTTTTTTTTTAGATTTCATGAAATTTTAAAATGTGAACTTTTTTCTTCCTCAGTCCAAACAAGATCACATTCACCTTAATATTTAAGAAATTGACACTGATAATAAACTAACATGTTTGTTGTCTCAAAGATGAGTTCATTGTGAAAGAAAAAGCATATCTAATTCTTTTTAGAGATATTCTTATGAGAATAGTTTGGTTTTGTTAACCTATTTCATTTATTTCATTACCCCAGACCTATTTCCTATAAGTTTTTTCTTATTACTTAGGATAAAAGATTTTTTTCAGTTGCCTTTTGTGATCTGCTTGTCTATCAAATCAAACAGTTCCAGCTTTGGCTATTAGGTAACGTCTTTGTAGTGCTGGAATGACTTTGTTCAGACAGCCTGGAAGAGAGATTGGTAAGGGACAGGGATTGGGGGGCAGGTAGAGGAAATTACACAGTTGTGTCTGAGGAGCCATGCTCTATGCCCAGAAGCAAGGTTTTTATATATAGGAAGGATAGGTAAAACTGTTCATTTTTAAGAGCTTTGCTCTTCTTTTATTTTATAACCATATGTTATAACGAATTGAATTCAACTGAAGGACTAGAAGTAACAAAGTTTGCTTTTTCACCTTTTATAAATAGAATAGATGTAATGCAGAAAAGAAACCTCTCTTACATATACACATTTATACATACTCACATAGGCTATGACATCAAACTAAACTCTTACAGATTAAAAATGTATCTGGGATACCTGGGAGGTGCAAACTGTTTCTCATTTTGAATACTCATTTTGCAACCACGTGGTAATTTGAAGATTAAACCACAATTACGAGACAGTCAGACTCGTCAGTTTTGTACAGAATACTTTGGAAATCCAAAATTCTTATCAATATTTTATAGAAGTTCTGATAACCATTTATTTGCTGTTGAATAGGCTAAGTTATGTGTTTACTTGTGCAGGTATATGCATGTGTGCATATGTGTGTATGAGTAATTAATCCAAGTTCTTTTAAAAGTAGGAAATTATGTACAATTAAAATTTTGAATTTGGAGACAATTAACATTTTGAATTTGGAGACATCAGTATTACATCAGAGATATAAATATCAAAGTCTCCCAACATTTCATTTTACTAAATGTAAAGGATGAGATACTAATAGGAAAAAATTAGTAAAATTTCAAGAATGTCATAATAATTCAGCAACCTTTCCTACTTTTGTTAGCTGAAAATTGTAAACATCCTTATCATTCATTCTTAAACTGAAAATAATTTGTATTTATTTGTAAGGCTAGCATTTCATATATTGTTTTCCCTGGAATGGTAGTGTTCTTTGAAGGGCTGATAGATATATTCCTTAAAAAGGAAATGGTCAAATACATTTGAAAAATAGCTTTTGTTTTTTTGTTTGTTTTTAGGAGGTATCAGGGATTGAACTCAGGACCTTGTACATGTAAAGCAGGCACTCAACCACTGAGCTACATTTGCTCACCTGTTTTTTTTTTTAACTACAGTAGTTTGTAGAGCCTTCAGTGTTTTGACCTACCATGTGAATCCATCTAGAAAGCCAGGTTAGGTAATTCTTCAAAGAATGCAATTTGAGACATGTTTCCATTGACAAAGTAATAGTGCTATAAAATTTTGGAATAGAAAAATATTTGTTATAAGAAGTGGGAGAATTTGCATGTGTTTGTAAGTCAGTAAAACTCAACTGCTGGAGAAGTTGAAGGAAGTTAAAAAGGCTGCTGTCATTGTTTTAGATACACTGTCTAACTAAATATATTAAGAGTAAGAATAGCTCCTTAAAATTATTTGAGTCCCTGTGGTTAGTTAGGATTTTGCATTGTTGTTACTAATACACAAGCACAGTAAAATTTCCTTTCAAGTTTACAACTATATGTATCTTTCAGATCCTGTTCATAACTCCAAGACTGTTAGTATATTGATCAAATCTCTCTATTTGCAAATACAAGAAGTTATTAGATTGAATTTGCAACAGTTTGACTATCTATGTATTTTTCAAACCCAGAGATCTTCATATTATTCAGATTCTGCTAATGTCAAGACACCATTAACTAGCACTTCTATATAAATAGGGTACATAGATAATTGATGATGTTCACAATGATTATTCTGAGGCACGGCAAGATCATCAAGTGTGTCTGACTCATCAGAGGAAAATCAAATTACATTCAGAGTAGTTTCAATGTTGAGTGTGTATTATCTTTCTTTTATTCTTGGAAATGGATAATATGTGCATGGTCTCTATGGTAACTCCCTATAAGCCAGAATATGTGATTAACCTCATTTTTCAACTATGCCAGGTAATAGGGAATTTATTGTATCAAGTTCGTCACAACTGTCCTTTACGCAAATTTAGGTTTTGTACCTTACTTTATAAATGTATAGCCTGGTTTTTTAAAAAGTTTTATTTCAGCATCAAGTAGACACATACATAAATATTTTGGTCTTCTGAATTGAACCAAATTCTCACCGTTAAACTGAGAGATTATATTTGATGATGTAATAGTACTTGATAGCCAGGTATTTGCTTGAGTAATGATTTTTGTGTTGATTAATTAGCCCTTCCTAAAAGAGTGTGCATTTCATCTTCTCATATTCATATTAAGTATACTGAATTTATCATTCATAAACAATTTGGCTAGCTACCAGCATTTTATTCTTCAGACTTGACACCTGCAGTACTCAGGCAGAGGATAGGTAAAGTTTAACTTCGAATTCTCAGCAAGACTCAGGAAAGTTCAATGCTTCCCTTCAAAATTGCATAGAAACTAGTTGGGTTTTTTAAACTGATCAGTACACCATGGGATATAGAGAGCTCGTAACAATTGTGAAATGAGAGGCTGTTACAGTTATTTATCAATTATAGTAATATTTTCATTTTGGTAGAATGCTTTACAGGACTCCACTTGTACCATATATTAGACAATAAAACTGTTTACTCGTTTGCAGATGATAAAGATTGAGGCATTGATAAAAAGAGCTAAAATAGGTCAGAACTGAGATAAGATTATTTACCTATCCTGATATCTAGTCAGGGTAGATAATTTGGTCTTTGACCTCAGAAGTATCTCTGATCCCAGACACAAGCTCTGCAATTAAAGAGACAGTGGAAAGGACATCTGGAGCAGAACGAGATGTAGCACTTGTGCAGAAAGGAGTATTTTTCATTTTACTTTTCAGATTACAGAGACAATATAAACAATTTGGTTGTTGAAATGATCACGTAGTATAAAAAATTAAGACAAATTTTGATGTGATCTTTGCTACTTTATTTTCTTAATAAACGTTTTACTTTGAAATTATTTTAGAGGTATGGAAAATTTGCAATGATAACATAGTTCCCAGACATCTCTCACCTCATTTCCCCCATTGTTAGCCTCTTACGTGACCATGGGACATTTATCACAACTCAGAAACCAGCATTGGTACATTGCTATTAATGAAACTCCAGAATTTTCCAGATATCACTAGTTTTTCCACTCATGTCTTTTTTTGTGTCCCAGCATCCAGTCCTGCCTAGGGTATGCCATTGCATTCAATCATCTTGTCTCCTTACTCTCCTCTGGTATGGGACAGATTTTTAGATTTCCGGTTTCCCTTGGCCTTGATAGCCTTGAGAAAAACTGAGCAGGCATCTTGTAGACTGTTCTGCAGCCCCAAGGTTCAGTCAGACTTTCTGCCTCTGTACTTAATCAATTATCTAAGTAACTCAATGAATTAATTTTTAACAGCCACAAATATTAGGAAGGTTTCCTCCTCCATCAGCAGCCCCTTCATTTATTACTGGAAATCGTAATTTGGAGTAAGTCTTCCAGTAAATTGTCTCTGCCCCAACAGTCGTTGTTGAGACTGGGGGTTATGTTTATGACCAAAGAATCCAGGGTATATTACATTTGACTGATATACCTCCAAGAGGAACCTTTATAATTAGTTAAATTAGAAGACTATATTTCAAGTCATAGAATTTTAGGACCTAAAAGGCATTTGAGATAATAAAAGAAGGTTGAGAGAGTTTTCTCTTTTCCTAGCCTAGTTGTTCCCAAACCAAATTATACATCAGAATCACCTGTGGAGATTTTACAACTCAAATCTAGTACCCTGCTTCTGGGATTTTGGAGTCTGGTGGGAGTGTGTGTTATGGAGCAGGAGAAAAGGTTGAGAATCCTTGATTTGCCTACTAAACAACTTCAATTTTAGGATCAGAAAAGACCCTCTGATACTTCTCTTGGGGTTGTGGATTGCTATTTACACCCCTTTAAACTAGAGCTTAGAAAGGAGAATAGTTTGCCCTAAGGCCCTCTGAGGAGTATGTATGGAGGTGTGGAAGAGGGGTAATGCACTTGCGTCATCCTTGTCTTGAAAGTTGAGGCTGTGGGTTTGTGCTTACCAGCCTTTGGATTTTCTCATTTTCCATACCTTCTTAAGCTGCCTGAGGAAAATGGTGGCTGAGAAGTACAAAAGACGAGTGGTGATTAGAAAACAGTGCCTGGACAGAGAAATGCTAAACTATGGAAAATTAAAAAACACTGAGAGTTGTAGTAATTTTGCTATTTTGTGTTTGGAGAAAGGGACATTGACTGTGGGGAGGATCCCAAATATTCAATTTTATAAAAGATAGTTTATTATTAAATTTGTAATGTATTATGTGGGTTTAGAGGGTAGATCTGCTTCTATTTTATGCTTTTCTTATGCCAACATTAAAATGATTATGATGCATCCTTATAGACTACCCTTATGTAATGAATAATAGGGGGAAGTGTCCCATGTATTTTCTACTAATATTTTAATTGGCTATACAAAAATTTTCCTTATTCATTATACTAAACATAATATCTAATCCAAATAATCAGGTCTTCCTCAAAACAGGAGGCAGATTGTGCTTAATCTTTTGTAAATTAACAAATATGAAAGTAGAATTCATTGTCTTCTAATTAAAGGTATTTAATAACTAATTATTTTAGCTTTTTAAAAGTATTTTTCCATTTGTCTTCCCTTTGGCAATAATGAGAACCAACTTCACAGTAAAATTCCATAAAGAAAAAATTAGGTTTTAATAAAAGTTATTATCAGTTTAAAAGAATTAAAAAAAAAAAGTTTCAGGGGACCAAGATAATGGTTTCTTGTTGACAAGAAGTGTCAAGCAGCCAAGGATATTTCAGAGGCATTGACATTTTTATTTTTTAATTCAGCAATTACATACTAAAAGTGATAGATGTGATATCTTTTTGGTGGATTTTGGACCTACAGGTTTATACCGCTTCAGTTTAAAACTGGTAGGCTTTGTTTTCCCTTTAAACAAATGGAGGAGGGAGGAACAAAAATAAATAAATGTCTCCATTTTCTTTTATATATCCCATGTCTGTTTCATGCTTTTAGTTAAAATTAAGATTTTTGACATTTAAAATTATGGTGATGTTTCTAATTTTTTTTATGATTGTTCTTTCTTTTTTCCTTTCCTTTTTCTGTTCTTTCTAAATCTAAATAAAGGCATATTTCCTTAGTAAAAGTAGTTATAAGGTCCAAATCAGTATTTATGTAGAAAATTTAAAGTTTGGTCTGCATAAATTTTCTGAAATAATTGAGAAATTCAAAAAGTATTATTTGTTGTTAAATGTCTCTGTGCTAATTCAAAAGGAAAGTATTTTATATCCAACACAACTAAATTAATGTTATTTACTTTCAACTCTGGTACAAATTCTGTGGCTTTAGGCAAATCCCTTAACCTGTTTTTGTTTTGAGTCTTCAAGCAAGTAGGAATAGAAGCAGTTCATAATCACCATCCTTACTCATAGAATTACCCTGCAGGATATCTGAGAATGTTAAATTACCTTAAAATGAATGTACGAATAATAAATAATTGTGTATTTCCCCCAAGTCACTTACTAATTAATTTTCAAATTGCCTTTATTTTCTTAAAGAATGAAGTTTGTGCAGTGGTGAGTCCACACAATTTTCTACTTAATTGCATGTAATTAATGGGAGTAAAATTAGAAAATAATTAAGCCTAATAATTAGAGAATTACCATTTCCTTAAATCTTATTTCTATACAATGTGTTTTTTACATAGTAACCTTTCACTTTACCCATTAGTAATGTAATTATTCTAAATAGATTTAGGACTTTATAAAGGTCCTTTCTTTGGAGGATTATTATAAGGGCCTCTACTTGGAGGCAGCCCCCCACTCTCCTGTGTAATTATTGCCTTTTTCAGCCTGCTTTTACCAAAGACGGGAATGCTCGCACCTTCTTGCCACATTCTCAGCTTCTTAATTCTAGCAGTGTTAGTCACAGGCATTTTTCCAGTATGCCTAAAGCATTGCTCCTATGAGGTGCCTGCCTTCAACTCTTAAATAGAATACACAACTTCAAATATGCCCATCACAGATATATTAACACTCTTCACACACACAGACTCACATGTAGTCACAAGTTTGGGCAGCCACAAAAACAGCTGTGTGTGCACACCTATAATTCCTTTAAGGTTCGGTTGGGGTTACAGGAGAACATGTGCATTGTTCAAACTAAACCAACTGGGACACACACTACAGACACTTTTCAATCCCTAAACCAATGTAACTTATACAGTTGCTTTCTCACGTGTCTTCTCCACTTGCTATGTTTGTGTTTGGCACTTTCTCAACCAACCTTTTCACTGCAAATGCAGCCAAGCCCATTGCTAGTTAGAAACTTCAGCAGTGTAGCAGAAGAGGAAAGAGTGGAAACTAGAGAAACAATGATAAGGCAGTGGATTGACTTTGAACAGTGATTTTAAATGATGTTCCACAGGACGGTAGATGAGAAAGGCCAACTGGTGAGGGGGTTCCAATTACCATACCCTCATACAGATTTTGAATTTTGGGTATCTTTCATCTAGGGATTTAAAAAAACCTGTGTTTTTGTTTACCAACCACTGCTTATGCCAGAACACCTGCATTCTCTTTGCTAATTCTTATTTTGTCAAATATGTGTTGATTTAATCCATTAGTAGACTAGGTAGATATGGAAATAATAGAGGATGAGGAAGTGTTTGTGTGTCTGATGTGTGTGCCTGTGTGTGTCTGCGGTGGAGGCTATATCAGTTTCTAATGTAGAATAGACCCAAATTGGTTGTACCTGACTAATTGAAATAAAACTTATCCCCACCCCATGTTTATGTAATTGTATTATAACTTACATAGTTAACATCTGCTTTCCCATCTTTAAATCCAGAACTTATTTCTTCCTTGTGATCTGTAAATCTTTTACTTTCATGATCAATACCAGTATAAATACATTGTGTGAAACACAGAAAGAACAAACATAAACTAAAAGAAATACTCCCTTAAGTCACACAAGGATAAGTAGGGCTGATAGGTAATAGCAAAAGGAATGTAATTATACGGATGGACCATTAAGTAACCTCCCAAAAGTTGAATTAGAGTCCATTCTATCTCCTTAAGAATATATTTTAAATGGAACTAAAAATGTTCTAAAAATCACTTGAAGTAATTAACATTCCTATAAATTTAAAAGTTTAAAAAGTATTGAGTTAGCATGCACTGTTTTCCATTTTAGATCATTCTATTTGGAACATAATATTTGCCTGGTTGAAATGATTCTGAGTAATGAATGGTTTTCAAGCTCTGTTTCTTGGAGATTTCTTAGAAATGTGTTAGGGACCAGCATGTGGGGCAACAGAAACAAAGCAGACGGATGCCCGCTTTCCTTGTTTCAACCAATGCGAGGCATCCTCACATTTATCTCTTTCGTATGTTACAATTCTGCTTATGATTTCCATTAAAAAGAGTTCTACTGAAGAGAAACAAAAAACTTTGAAAGTCCCTGGCTCTCCTCTATATCAACGGGCTGACTCCTAGAATTTCTTTCACACCAGAACAGAAAGTATACACTTTCATGAACTAATTTTAATATCAAATTTTAAAACCAAATGGGTGTCTGCACATATTAGTAAATATGTGCATTATGTAAGTTTTTGTAAATATCTTCAATTTTGCATGTGTTCATTTAGAAACTATTTTTTTGCATGCTTGCTGCTGGGGATACAAAACAAAATAGGATGTTTTTTACTGTTAAGATACTTTTACTGTTAAGATATTATGCAGGGAGAAATATGACAATCAGCATGTGTGAGAAAGCGTGTGACATGGTAACCTGGTTGGAGGTGCTTAGGGAATTGTGTTGGTAAAGAAGTTGTCCTTGAGATGTATTTTTAAATTAAAAATAATAAGATAACATTTTTATTATTATTACTTGTGGGATTTATTTAAATCCAAGAATAGTACATGTCCATTGTAACAGATTTTGAGTTAGATTTTAAGGACAAATGGGAGCTGGTTGGGTGTGGGAGATGGTATTGTTTGTGGTGGTTGGTTGGGTTGGTGGTTTGTTTTCTGACAAGCGGAGAGGGCTTCATGTTGGGACAAGATCTTTTGATCACCTTCTAGACCAAGCCAGAGAAAACTGGTAATTATTTTGCAGGTAAGTATAAGGAAATACCAAAAATCATTTTAGTATTTGAATGACAATCAGATTTGTATCTTAGAAAGATCATTCTGACGGCAGTGTTTACAGTGAATTATGAGGGAGCAAGAATGGAAATGAGGAAACAAGTCAGACCAGTTACAGTAATCCAAGCCAGAAAAATGAGAGCCTCAAGCAAGTTAGTAGCAATGGAGATGGTGACACAGGGGGCAGAATCAAAGGAGAATAAGAAGAGTGGTCAAGAATTCCCAAGTGATCAGATATGGGAACAGAAGGAGAGGGTAGGTCAAGGATGACTTCTACATTTTGATTAGTGTGGCTAGGTAGCTTCAGTATCATTACCCAGGATGCAGTAGAAGACCACCAGTTTGGAATAGTGAAGGGAGGCAGTTATCTATGTTCTGTGAGTGTGCGTGTGGGGGCGGGGGGGGGGGGCAGAGGGGGGAGGCTCTAGACCTGGATCTGAAAGGGTACCGATTAAGAACACAAGCCCTAGGGTCACTGTGCAAATCTCTATCCGTTACTTCCTTTCTAGGTAGCCTCTGACCTGTAAGCCTATTCCCTCATCTGTAATAATATGTACCTCCTGGGGTTGTGAGATATTTTAGAATATAGTCTATAATAAGAGCTCCATGAATGTTATCAAATATTGTTATTTATGCCCCCAGACCCTCGTTTCCTTATCCATAAACTCATGGGTGGGGAGGAGTAGTTGTGCTGGATTAGATGGTTTCTGGGGTACTTTCCAGCTATACAGTTTTTCACTCTAATATGTCTATTCTCTTTACATGTGTGTAAGCAATCATAATTTTACCCCCAAATATTAATCATTTCTAGGAACTTGCCACATCAGACTCAAATCCCACAACAGCAGACTGCAGGTAAGTACTAAAAATAATAAGTTGATGTTTATGGTTGAAGCTGATAGATTAAAAGATACTTACAGTGCTATATAATTTATGAAGCTTTTGCTTCACCCAGTAAGGCAAAACAGTAGTGTCATTCCTTAATCAAATTTAGAACCTTAGAATAATAGCTTAGATTATTGTCTAGATTGGCACCAGAGTGATAAACACAGGGTAAATGATCTTAGAGGAAAAACATCCGTGGAGGTCCTGGCTAATTAAGGAAGACTGAATAAAAATCCTCCTCCTTCAGTGAAGCTCCCTATTGTTCACCTTGGTTTGAAAGCTTCTTAGCATGGATGCATCCAGGATTTGTCTCAGTAAGTGAGCAGCTTGAAACTGACTCTTACAAAGGGAAACCATTGTGACTAATCATTGAGGCTTCAAATGAGAAATAGTTGGCCTGGTTTTAAAGCTGCTTTAAAAAGCTGTTATGACCAGTGACTACAAGATGGTGGACAATTCTCTCTGGACTATTCTAGTTCCCTAAGACTTGCTTTCTTTAAGTTTATTTCTTTCAAGCATCCCTAAAAAGTTTCCACAGCCAATTATTTCATTCATCTTGGTACCAGTAGATAACTTATTCATGATTGTCTTCTAATTAGTGGTTGATTCCTGGTTCTAATTCCCAGGCAACCAATAATGCCTTTGTAGCTCTTTTGGAAAAGAGAAGTTTTGAAAAATGTAAGGTGGATGTGGAATTCTGCATATGAATGGTGGCATTGTAGTAGAAAAGCTATTAAGTACAACTCTTAAAAACTTCAGGGACATATAGAAGTTTATTGAAAGTTTTCATTCAAAAATTATCTTCTCTGTTAATGCTTTCGGGAACTTAAGGAGATTTTCGTTTGACAACTTTTCAAAGATTTGAGGCAAGTATAATGAAGTTGTTCATCAGATTTTAATTACAAGATGATGTTCATCAGAATTGTTCCCACAATTTTGATTATTTGTTTAAATTAAATGCTAACATGTTTCAACAAGACTGTTCAATATATTGATGTGGTTGTGCTACTGATTACAATTCAGTAAATTGATGAAGGAACAAACAGTTTTAAATGTGTTGCCTGTGGAACAAAAAAATTAAATAAATGAATACCCAGTACTACTAATTTCATGGCTCTTTTTTTTTTTAAGAGGAAAAAATTATCAGAATATTTCTACAAAGGAAATGCCAGAACTTCTTCCATATTAACCTCAGGGATTTCTGTCCCTTTTAAGATTTCTTGCTTCTGATTCTTAATCATTTCAAGCATAGAGTGAGCAGGAGATAGTAAATTTCTAGTAAAATAAAAAAATATTTCAAGGTTTTGAAAATCCAAATTTTGTATCGAGAAAATAAAGAAACTTGAGTAGATGATATTAGAAGGATTTATTGTATAGACATAAATTTCTGCAAGTAGATATGTTAGCACTTTTAGTAATAGGGAGCACTTGTAAATACAAGGATAATTTGTGCCTGAACAAATGTGATAAGAGCCAAAAAATACTCCCTAGGGGAATTTTAGGTTGTTCAACCTATTTTTTAAAACAGATTGGGAGACAGGCATTTTCCTTGTGTCAAAAAAGCTTTGATCTCTTTTTTAGTTAACATGGTAGCCTTTTACCTGCTTGTTTTATGCCTTTTTCTGTAATTTGTAACATATTATCAATTAATGTGCATTATCCCCCCTTGTTTTGTTTTGCTTTTGTTTTTTTGTTTTTTTTCAGTGAGTCTGCAGAGAAGTTAAGGGCTAAAAGGAGAAACACTAGCTACCATTTTTTAAAAATAATTATGATCAATTGTGTTTCTACCTCTTATAAATTTGAAAATAAAGTTTTGCATCCAGGAGACAAGAGCTTAATGTTTAGATTGCATTCCTTATTCCCACTCTACTCACTTAAATGGAAAAAACGTTTTTTTCCCTTCAATTTCTAAGTCATTCTGTTCTGTCTATAAATGCATAGATTGTTTCATTTTTCATTTCTCATATTCATTGGGTATAGGAAGATATCCATAATGTGTTTTCATGGGTACTATATCTTTTCTGTTCTTCCATCCTGGTTACTCTCTTGCTGAAAAAAAGGCAGTGAAATTTGTGCCTGATTATTATGAAAAGTAACTTGCTTTTTCTAAGGACCTCAAAACACTAGTGTCTCAAATTTTTTTATGAAGTTAATTTGATATCTTTTGGATATCAAATAATTTATTTGTAGTTATCTGTATGGAATTCACCAAGGGAGAATAGATTTTGAAGTATGTTTTATTTAGTTAGTTATTTTCAAGTAAATTCTCATCAAAAGTTTAAGACATGAACTAACCGCTGTTGTAGTCCTGGGCTTAGACCCTAGCTGGGATAATTGAGTAGTTACAAGTTGACAAGAACAATACTTTTGGTCTAGGCCCAGCCCATTAGGTTTGGTGCTCCTCCAAGTTTTCTCACAGTCTGCCCTTCTAACCCACATGACATTTCTTTAAAAGCCACGATTTAAAGGCACAGTCATACATCCCACAGTCAAGGTCATTCTTTTTGTTTACTGTTTATTGTACTGGGAAATACAAAACATTATAGCTTTGGTCCCAGAAGGAGAGGTATCATTTAGAATTTTTTTCTGGTATTTAAAACAAAATGCAGAGGAAAGCAGATTTGGCTCAACTGATAGAGTATCCACCAACCACATGGGAAGTCCAAAATTCAAACCCAGGGCCTCCTCACCAGTGTGGTGAGCTGGCCCATGCGCAGTGCTGAAGTGCGCAAGGAGTGCCCTGCCACACAGGGGTGTCCCCCACAGAGGGAAGCCCCATGTGCAAGGAGTGTGCCCCATAAGGGGAACCGCCCCATGTGAAAAAATACAGCCTGCCCAGGAGTAGTGACACACACACAGAGCTGACGTAGCAAGATGACACAACAAAAACAGACACAGATTCCCGATATTGCTGACGAGAATACAAGCAGACACAGAAGAACACACAGTGAATGGACACAGAGAGTGGACAACTGGGGGTTAGGGGGAAGGGGAGAAAAAATAAATTTAAAAAATAAATAAAAACCAAATATAGAGAAATAATGCAAAATCATTTTAAATTAAGCTAAGAAGATAGAAAAGTTCACCTTGCCATAATTTGTTTTGCTCAAAATCTAAGTGTCCAAGTGCTGACTAACTCATGCCCATATTCTTTCTTACACATTGCAGGTAAATGGTATCCCTGAAGAAAGAAAACTGACTGAAGCAATGAATTTGTAATCAGACAATATAGCCTCTACAGCTTATTTCTTTCTCTTCCAGTAACGCATGATCTTTTCTGGTGTATGTTGTGCATGCTGACATTATTAAGTATGTATCAGATACTATTACATAGCTTTCATTTTACTAATGTATTTTTTTGTATTTAAAGCATTTTTGACAATTTGTAAAACTTCAATGACTTTATATTTGTTACAATAAAAAGTGATCTTTAAAATAAATCTTACCAAAGAAGCCTGATATCTGGTGAAAATCACTTCAGAAAAATATTTGATTGCCTATTTAGTAAGAATCTTTAGTTCATGTGTTCATGTTCATCCCGCTTTCAACAAGTTTTTAAGTGCTTCCTATAAATATATAAAATGTTAATATTTCTGTGTTCTGAATGAGCACCTTACTTAAATAATACTTTTATTTTTGTGGCCTGAAAAGCCTGTTACTTTATATCCCACATGGTAGAATATTTTAAGGCAAATCGGTTTTATGGATTGTGGTTCTGATGACACCCATTTCATGAAGGACAGCCCAACCTGACTCCATAATCAGATGATTGGCTTTGGAAGTAAGCCAGGACCTATTATTCAAAAAGAGAAGAGTTACCTGCTAATGGTAACATGAAATAGCAAAACTCCAGGATCCCCAGCTGTGACTTTACTGTCAAAGCTTAGCAGAGCTTCCTCGTACAATCTTGGCCTGCTTCAAGCATTTTGAATACTATTGGGTCAAATATACGGCTATCTGGTCAGCTGACACAGCAGCTTATATTGTAGATTGGACCAGCTGGATAACATTCTCTTACTCTGCCTTGGGCAGATTACTGTGTTACCTGTAACTTGGTTAAAGGACCCACAAATGATATCTAAATCTGCTTCTAAAACCAAAAAAGATTCCCTATTAGTATTGTACACAGAAACTTGTTTTCCACTTCAGGGGGTACTTTGTCACATCCTTGATATTGGAATCCTCTACCCTTTCTGAAACTTACCAGAAAATATAGATTCCTCCATTTCTTTAAGAAATATCTCATTCATATTCCTTTGCCAAGATAACTAGGGTATTGCCACTTGCACAGGACTGATCAGCTCAAGGTTGTAAATGTACTGAATTATCTCCTAGGAGCAAGTAAAAGTTGTCAAAGTTGCAAAGGACTAGACTGTGGCATAGAAGCAGAGGGGTAAAAACTTAACCCTGCTGAGCAGGGTACCTGGCAACTACCTGTTTTTGGTGGTTGAAGTGAGCAGAAACAAAGTAATGCATAATAAATTGGGAAAGGCAGATATGGAGTCAAGAATTTTCTTAATCCGTTTTAATACAGAGGCCACCGTGGTACTGGAAAGTGCAGTTGGAGTTAGAATTGGTTTGTGCACCGAGAATATTGAGGAATTGAAGGGAGATAGGAATCATTGCCCAGCATGTCTCAGATCCTTGAAAATAGCATTAACCTCTGCAATTCCCACAAAAAATAATCTTGCCTCTGACTTAATTTTTTGCTTTTATTAGAGAAGCTATATAGGTTTATAGAAAAGTCTTGCAGAAAATACACAGTTCCTATATAACATCCCCCACACCCACACATAACAGTTTTCTCAGTTATTAACACTTTGCATTAGTGTGGTACCTTTGTTAAAATTGATGAAACAAAGTTATAATAATGATACTATTAACTATAGTCCACACTTTACATTAGGGTTCCCTGGTTACATTGTATAGTCCTATGGTTTTTTTTAAAAAAATATTATTCTAATGAAATAAATCTCCCCTTTTAATCACATTCAAATATGTTATGTTCACATTGTTGTGCTACTATCACCACCATTAATTATCAAAACTTTTCCATCATACCACACAGAAACTCTGTACCAATTAAGCATTAATCCCTACCACCACCCTGTGTTCTCGTTTCTGACTGTATGAATTTTCTTATTCTAATTATTTCATATTAATGAAATCATACAATATTTGTTCCTTTTGTGTCCGGTTATTTTCATTCAACATGATGTCTTCAAGTTTCATCCATGTTGTTGCATGTATCAGTACTTATTACTTTTTATGACTGCATAGTATTCTGTTATATGTCTAGATCATGTTTTATTTATCCATTCATCTTTTGATGGACACTTAGGTAGTTTGTGTGTTTCTAGGAATTTATCCATTTCAGCAGGATTATATATTTGTTGACAAACAGTTCTTCACAGTATCCTCTTGTAATCCTTTTTATGCCTGTGAGCAGTGTATCCCTCTTTCACTTCTGATTTTAGTTATTTGTGTCCATTCTCTTTTTTTCTTTGTCAGTATAGCTAAAGGTTTGTCAATTTTATTGAGCTTTTTAGAAAATGACTTTTCATTTTATTCTATTTTTTTTTCATTTTCTGTTTCATTTATCTCTACTCTAATCTTCATTATTTCTTCCCTTCCACTCATTTTGGGTTTATTTTGCTCTTCTTTTCCTATATCCTACACTTGGGTAGGTCTCTGATTTAAGAACTTTTTTAATGTAAGCATTTTGAGCTGTAAACTTCCTTCTCAGTACTCCCTTTGCTGCATCCCTTAATTTTTGGTATTTTGAGTTTTCATATTTGCCTCAATTCTCAATTTACCTTGTGATTTTGTCTTCGGCTCATTGTTTGTTGTGGTAGTTTGAAGCTGTTTGTACCCCAGAAAAACATGTTCTTTAATCAATTCCTGTGGGTGCATGGTAAGTAGGACCTTTTGATGAAGCTACTTCAGTTAAGGTGTGACCCACCTCAATCAGAATGGGTCTTAATCCTAGTACTAGCATCCCTTATAAACAGAATGAATATATAGAGAGAATGAAAGCCTTGAAAATAAGAAGATGAAATGTATGAAACTCAGAAGAGAAGGGAGAGATAAGGAGATGTCACCACAGGCCTTAAATGTGGCAGAGAAGCCAATGATTGCTGGTAGCTGGTTTTTGGGAAGAAAGTACCTTGCGATGCTTTGATTTGGATGTTTTCTCTGCCTCAAAAATATAAGCTAATAAATTCCCATTGTTCAAGTCAAACCATTTCATGGTGTTTGCTTTAAGCAACATAGGAAATGGAAATAATTGTTTAAGAATGCATTTTTAAAATTTCCACATATTTTTGAAATTTTAAGACCTCTCTCAGGTATTGATTTCTAGCTTCATTCCATTGTAGTTGGAGAAGACACATTGTATGATTTCCACATTTTTAAATTTATTGAGACTTGTTTTTTGACCTAACATTGTCAGCTTTATACTGGCAAATGACCAATTTATACTAGGGAAGAATGTGTATTCTGCTGATATTGGGTAAAGTGTTCTATATATGTCTGTTAGGTGGGATTGGTTTAGAATATCATTCAAGTCTGCTATTTCTTTCTTGATCTTCTATCTAGATAGTCTATCCATTATTGAAAATGATGTATTGAAATCTACAGTTAATGTGGAAATGTCTACTCCTTCAAATCCATCAATAATTGCTTCATATGTTTTGTGGCCCTGTCATTAGGTGAATACATATTTATAATTGTTATGTCTTCTTATTGAACTGGCCCCTTTATTAGTGTATAATGGCCTTCTTTGTCCCTTTTAGCAGTTTTTATTTTATTTATTTATTTATTTATTTATACCTCCCCCTTCCCCAAGATGGTTCTCTCGTCCATCTGCTCATTGTTTTTTTGCTTGCCTTTCCAGGAGGCACTAGGAGCAATCAAACCTGGGACCTCCCACATGGGAGGCAAGTGCCTAATGGCCTGAGCCACATCTGCTCCCCACAGGCTGCAGTATCTGCTGGCTTGTGGCATCTGCGGCATTTAGTTTGTTGTAGCAGGTGTGCCGTCTACCTCTTTAGGAGGCACTGGGACCCAAATCTGGGAACTCCCATGTGGTAGGCAGGTGCCCAACTGGTCGGGCCATATCTACTTCCCCCTTGTAACAGTTTTTTATTTAAAGTCTATTTTATGTGATATTATCCATAGCTACCCCAGCTTTCTTTAGGCTACTATTGATGTGGTAATTTTTCCCTGTCCTTTGAATTTCTTGTGTCTGAATTTAAGCTGAATCTCTTGTAAATAGCATGTAGTTGGGTCATGCTTTTTTATCCATACTGTCAGTCTCTGACTTTTGACTGGAGAGATTAATCCATTTACATTTAAAGTAACTATTGATAGTGCAGGACTTTTTACTGATATTTTCTATTTGGTCTTTGTAAGTCTTATACCTTTTTTGTCCCTCAATTCTTCCATTAATGCCTACTTTCATGTTTATTAGATATTTTGCATTGTACCATTTTAAGTCTATTCTAATTTCTTTCCATATATACTTTTCATATATTTTCTTTGTGGTTTCCATTAAGATTAAATATAACATCCTAAATTTAAAACAATTACATTTTTGTTGATACCATCTTAACTTCAGCTGCATACTTTTGTACATTCCTGCATCCCTCTGTACCTCACCTTTTTGTTATACTAGTTACACATTATATATTTATACATTGTATGTCTGAAACCATAGATTTATCAGTACTTTTTGTGCATTTGCATTTTGGAAACTGTAAGAAGTAAAAAGTGTACATACCAAAAATATAATACAATAATACTGGCACTTAAAATTATCCATTGGATTACCTTTACCAGAGGCCTTTATTTCTTTATGCTGCTTCAGTCCACTGTCTCCTTTCCTTTTAGGCTGAAAAATTCCCTTTAGCATTGCTTGTAGGGCAGATCTATTCATGAAGAATTTCCTCAGCTTTTGTTTATCTGTGAATATCTTAATTTCCCCCTCATTTTTGAAAGAAAGTCTTATGGATATAAAATTCTTGGTTAGTAATAATTTTCTTTCAGCACTTTAAATATTCTGTCCCACTGCCTCCTTTCCTCCATGGTTTCTGATAAGAAATCATCACTTAAGTTCATTGGGGCTCATTTGTTCGTAACATGTTGCTTCAGAACTCTCCTTGGCATTTGACAGTTTGACTACAATATGTATTGGTATGACACCCAGAGTTTATTGTGTTAGGCATTCTTTGGGATTCTTGAATGTATATATTCATATCTCTTGTTAAATTTAAGAAGTTTTCCACCATTATTTCTTTGAATATTCCTTCTGCCCCTTTCTCTCTTCTCTTTCTTGGACTCCCATAATGCCTATTTGGTATGCTTGATGGTGTCCCACAGGTCTCTTATGTTCTGTTCACTTTCTTCCACCCTTTTTTCTTTCTGTCCCTCAGCCTGAACATTTCAGATGTCTTGCATTCATGTTCTTGAGTCTTTCCTCTGCTAGCTCTAATCTGCTATTGAAACCTAGGAATTTTTCATTTCATTTATTGTGATCTTTAGCTCCTTAAATTTTTTTCTGTCTCTGCATTTAGATTCTCATATTGTTCATTCATTGTTCTCCTAATATCCATTAGTTCTTTCTCCATGTTTTATGTTTTCCTTTATTTCCTTGAGCCTATTGAAGATCTTTTTTTTTTTTTTTTTTTTTTAGTCTTTGGTATGTTCTAAGTCTCATCTTGTTCACTGATAGATTTTATCTCATTCCTTTGGGTAGATCATCATTTCCTGTTTCTTCATTTGCTTTTAATCTTTTGTTGCACATTGTGCATTTTAATATTTTAAAGTGTTAATGCTGGGATTTAGTCCCTGATCTGTCTGTTCCATAAGTTTGTATCAACTAGTGATTTGCCAGAGATATCCTTGAGTGACAGTAGTCAACAAAAGCAAACAAATCAATGCAAAAAGCATGATTCACAGTCTTTGCAAATAAGCTTCCTTTTGGCTGAGTTTACCTCTTCTATCAAGGTATCAGCCTGAAGGTAAAAGTGATATGGAGAGTCCTCTCCATCTTTTCTGAGTCTGTCTTGTCTGGGCTTGTCCTTGCTTGTAGCCTTAGGAATTCCCCTATTTACAGGAATTTGAATGTCCCTTCTACTCCCTGCGAAATCAACTCTTCACCCCTCTGGGATGCTCTTATTATGTTGCTTAAAGCATAATCCTTTGCCCCAAGTTGCTTTCACTTACTTGTTTCTTATTCTGCTTTAGCTATCTGCAAGCTGCTTCTAACTGCAGGGCAAGTTCTGGAGGGTGAGCCAGAGGCAACTTTCCTTGTGGAGTCTTCAGGCTGCCATGAGATAGGTTGGTACCTACATAAAGGCACTATTTCATGCATGTTGGCATTACTCTGCTCCCTTCAGAACAGAGTCATGGACCCACAATTGGAGCACAGGCTCTCCAAGGAAGGTTCTCACAAGCATGTCCTATCATTTTTTAAAACTATGTTTTCTTGATTTAGCACTTTCCTAGTTATTACAACCTTTTAATTGTTTTCCAGGTTTCTGATGAAAATGGCTCTGCCAGTTTTGGCTAGTTGTTCAGAAATTTTGTGGGTGATCAGCCCCACTGGAGCATCTTACACTGCTATCTTGGTCAACTGAAAAAATCTCTGACTTAATATTTGATGAGGACAAAGAGCTCAATAGTTCCCCCTTGGTTGTTTCTATCTTAATAGTCCTTACCTTATGGATCAAAAATAAATAATGTGGGGATTCTTCTATATATTGAAGATTTCTGTCCCAACTACTCTTCACTCTCATACTGGTCAAAATATCACATGGTGAGTTTGGGGTCCCCATGATAAACAGAGTAGAACACCTTTCTTTCAATTGGCCACATTTGGCACTTGACAAAAAATAACTAAAATGCATTCCTGCATTAATTAGGAATTCAAGTAAACTTAGATCTAGATTCCAAACATTCCCTAACAGTTTGAGATTTTCTTTTTTTACCAAGATATGATCACTCAAATAACTTCGGAGAAGGTCTAAAGTTCAATTCCATATGGTTTGTACACAAAGTCCAAAGCTTTCCCTTCATTCCACAGGTCCCATGTCTATAAGGTGGCCCCTTAGAATTGACTAGAGGATCATGACCCCTGAAAACACTGACCTTTTTTCACCAAATTTGTTGGTTATTTATTCTTGCTAGGATCTCTCCCCTTACCTGGCCATCGAAAGCTGCATAACTATTACAGAATAGTGAGAAACAAGAAATGAGTGGCCTGTAGACAAAGATACCACCTGTAACAATGGAATTGGAAGCCCACTAAAAATTTATTTTGGTCTGAGTATACATTAAAACGTCCATGTCTTTAGGTGTACACCATCCATGTCTTTAGGTATATATATTAAAACATCCATATCTTTAGTTATATACCAAAAGAATTGAAAGCAGTGAGTTGAACAGATATTTGCACACCAATGTTCATAGTGACATTATTCACAATTGCCAAAAGATGGAAGCAACCCAAGTGTTATCAACTAATGAATAGATTAATGAAATGTGGTATACACATAGAATGAAATATTATTTAGCCTTAATAGGGAATGAAGTTCTGATCCATGCAACAACATGGATGAACCTTGAAGACACCATTTGATTGAAATAAGCTAGACACAAAAGGAAAAATATTTTTTATCTCACTGATATGAAAAAGTTAGAATAATCAAGATTAAAGAGTTAGAATCTAGAGTATAGGTTACTAGGGGATGGGTTGGAGATAGGCAATGGGGATTAATGCTTAAATAGTATAGAATTTCTATCAGGGTATATTATAAAGTTTTGATAATGGATGGTGGTGATGGTTGTGAATGTAATTAATAGCACTGGAGTATATATGTAAAAGGGGAAATTGTAGATTATATATGTTACTAGAATAAAAAGAAAAAACATAGGTCTTTACAAAACATTGAACCCTATTCTAAAAGATGGACTATAGTTAATAGTACATTTATAAAAAAATGTTCTTCTATGATTATAACAAATATACCTCACTAATGCAAGGTGTCAGTAATAGGGTGGTATATGGGAACTCTTTTATTTTATGCATGATGTTTCTGTAATCCTATAACTTCTCTAAGAAAAAGAAATTACTAATAAAAAATAATTCTAAGAACTTTCAGGAAGATGACAGATTAGAAAAATATGTGACTCTCTTCTTTCCCAGAAAAATAGCTACAGGACAGGCAGAAATGGCCTGGGGGAAAATGTTCTAGGGGTTAGGACACCAGCGGAAGGAAAAAAATCTCGATGGGAAGACCATGAGTAGATGCTGCAGGTGCAGCTGCTGGCAACTTTCCCCCATACTATGGGCAGAAAATTTTGAATTCTTTGCCTTTGGGCTGGTTGCTACAGACCCAGGGGGCCACAGGGATCCACCTTCCAAGGAAGTGGGTGAGAAAGGGATGTAGCCTAAGACTGATTCAGCTTTTGGCCCACAACTTTGGTCTGTTGTGTCCCGTGAGCCCTTCCAGCCTGGAGGGACCATGCTATTTGTCCTGGGAGCCAGCATGGGACTAAAAAGATCTGACCCTCTCAATCACCCTCCCTACTGACCAGGATTGGATGTTGAGGTCACAAAGGCAAGTGGAAATGTTTCTGACCCGGAAAAGGGAGGAAGCTGCCAGCAAAGTTTGTGGAGAACACTCTGATGAAGTTTGAATTGTGAGGCTTTTAGCCTTCAGGCAGGACTCACACTGTAGCCTTCCATGTTGCAGAGAACACTCACACCAGACTTTGAAATAAGAGGGCTGACAAAGTTCGTCATCTGCTGGCCAAACAAGGAAGTGCAGGTGATGAAATTAATAAGAGCCTTTTTCCTTCTTCCCCAAGGCCCTTTGGAAGCAGGTCTGCAACCCATTTCTGAGTCCAGGACCCAAATTTGAGCAAATAATAGGGACAATCCTAAAGACCTAGAACAGGTTGAAACAATAATCAAAGAATGGCAGTAACACACAGTCTTCCGCCACTAGATCCCCCTATGAAAGAGAAGAAATTGAGCACCAGAGTGAACTCACCATTATAATCAGGATGCCTAGATATCAGCAAAAAATTACAAGCCATACTACGAAAATGGAAGAAATGGCCCAAGTAAAGGAATATATAAAAGCCCCAGATGAGACACAGAATTTGAGATAACTAATCCATGGGATTCATACAAATTTCTAAAACAATGAGTTGAAAGACAATATGGATAAAGAGATAAAGGACATCAGGAAGACAATGAACAGGCACAAAGAAGAATTTTTAAAACCAAATCGAAAAATAACATACTCATGGGAATGAAAGACATGATAGGTGAGATAAAAAAAAACATTAGAGGAATACAACAGCAGACTCAAAATGAAAGAAGAAAGAATAAGTGATACAGAAAACAGAATAGCTGAAATTGAAGAGAGAGAACACAGGAAAGAATGGGAAAAATTGAGCAAGGGCTCAGGGGTTGAATAATAACACAAAGCACCACATACACATCATGGGAGTTCCAGAAGGATAAGAGAAGAGTACAGGAGCAGAAAGAGTATTTGAAGAAATAATGGCTGAAAATTTCCCAACTCTCATGAAAGAAATGAATTTACATGTCCAAGAAGCATAGCATACCCCAGTCAGAATAAATCTGAACAGACCTACTCCAATACACATACTACTCAGAATGGCAAATGTCAAAAAGAAAAAGAACATTCTAAGAACAGCAAGGAAGAAGAAGCAAACCATCATATAAGGGACATTCATTAAGACTTAGTATAGATTTCTCATCAGAAACCATGGAGGCAAGAAGATAGTAGTATGATATAATTAGGATATGGAAAGAGAAAAATTTCCAACTGAGAATTCTTTATCCAGCAAAATTATCCTTCAAATTTGAAGGTGAGTTTAAAATACTCATGAATAAACAGAAACTAAGAAAGTTCATAAAAAAGAATATACTTTTGCAGGAAGCATTAAAAGGAGACTTCTAGCCCAAAAGAAAAAGACAGGAAAGAGAGGCTTGGAGGAGAGTATGGAAGGCAAGAGTAGCAGAAAGGATAACCAAAAGAGTAAAAAGAAAGATGAAAATCAGATATGACATGTGAAAAACAAAGAATAAAAAGGTAGAAGTAAATAATGCATTTATAGGAATATCATTGAATGTGAATGGGTTAAATTACCCAATCAAAAGATATAGGATGGGAGTGGGTGTAGCTCAGTGGTTGAGTGCCTGCTTCCTATGTATAAAGTTCCAGGTTCAATCCCTGGTACCTCCTTAAAAAAAAAAAAAAAGATATGGGATGATAGAATAGATTAAAACAAAAACCAAAAAAACATGAGCCATCAATATGTTGCCTACAAGAGACTCACCTTAGGCCCAAGGATACAAACTGACTGAAAGTGAAAGTTTGGAAAAAGATACTCTACTAGCCAAAAAGAGAAGGGGTCACCATCCTAATATCAGACAAAACAGATTTAAATTCAAAAAAGTTATGAGTTACAGAAAGCCATTATATAGTAATAAAAGGAACAATCCACCAGGAAGAAATAACAGCCATAAATATCTATGGACCTAACCTGGATGCCCAAAAATACATTAGTCAAACTCTAGCAAAACTGAAGGGAGAAACAGATATCTCTATAATAATAGTTGGAAACTCCAATACACCACTCACATCACTAGGTAGAACAACTAGACAAAATCAACAAGGAAAGAGAGAAACTGAACAATATGATAAGCTAGACCTGACAGACATATACAAAACACTGTACCCCAGATCAGCGGATTATACATTCTTCTTAATTTCTCATGGACCTTTTTCCAGGATAGACCACATGTTATGCCACCAGGTAGGTCTCAGTAAATATAAAAAGACTGAAATTATACAAAGCACCTTCTCAGATCATAATCGAATGAAACTGAAATCAATAATAGATGGTTAAGGGAGAAATGTGTAAATGTGTGAGGCTAAACAACATACTCCTAAACAATACAATTTTGCTCCAATTTCAAAGAAGAAATTGGAAATTATAAGTGAAATTAGTAAATATATTGAGACAAATGAGAAAGAAAACAAAACTTATCAAAATTTATAGGAGGGAGCAGGTATAGCACAGTGTTTGAGTACCTGCTTTGCATGTATGAAGTCCCAGGTTCAATCTCTGGTATCTCCTAAAACCAAAGTTCTAACTGAACAGCTGGAGAAACTAGACAAGAAACAGCAAGCCATTCCCAAAGCAAGAAGAAGGAAAGAATTAAAGATTAGAGCAGAAATAAATGAAATTGAGAACAAAACAACAAACAAAGAAGAGAAAGTCAACAAACCCAAAATCTTGTTCTTTGAGAAGATCAATAATTTTTTTTCTTGTTAGCTAGACTAACAAAGAAAAAAGGAAAGAAGATGCACATAAATAAAATCAGAAATGTAAGAGTGGAATTTATGACTGTTCTCAATGAAATAAAAAGGATCATAAGAGGATATTGTGAGAAACCATATGCCAACAAACTAGATAACTTAGATGAAATAGATATATTTCTAGAAACACACAAACAACCTACATTGAACTCTACAAGAAATACAAGAACTCAACAAATCAATCACATTTAAATAAATTGAATCAGTCATCAAAAATCTCCCAAAAAGAAAAGTCCAGGACCAGATGGCTTCACAGGTCAATTCTACCAAGCATTTTGAGAATTAATACTAATCCTATTTACACTCTTCCAAAAAACTTGAAGAGAAGGGAAAATTACCCAACATATTTTATGAAGCCAATATCACCCTAATACCAAAGCCAGATATAGATACCACAAGACAAGAAAATTACAAACCAATCTTTCTAATGAACATAGATGCAAAAATTCTCATGAAAATACTTGCAAATAGAATCCAACAGTGTATCAAAAGAATTATATTATACAACTTGACCAAGTGGGATTTATTCCTGGTATGCAAGGGTGGTTAAACATACAATAATCAATTAACATAATACACTATATAGACAAATTGAGGGAAAAAATAATGCATGATCATCTTGATTGATGCAGAAAAGGCATTTGACAAAACCCAGCCCGCTTTCTTTTGTTTTTTTTTTTTTAAAGATTTATTTAATTATTTCTCTCCTCTCCCCCCCCCCACCCCCCCCCCCCCCCGGTTATCTGTTCCCTGTGTCTTTTTGCTGCATCTTCTTCTTTGTCCGCTTCTGTTGTTGTCACTGGCATGGGAATCTGTGTTTCTTTTTGTTGTGTCATTTTGTTGTGTCAGCTCTCCATGTGTGTGACGCCATTCCTGGGCAGGCTGCACTTTTCTCGCACTGGGCGGCTCTCCTTATGGGGCACACTCCTTGTGTGTGGGGCTCCCCTATGCAGGGGACACCCCTGCGTGGCACGGCACTCCTTGTGCACATCAGCACTATGCATGGGCCAACTCCACATGGGTCAAGGAGGCCTGGGGTTTGAACTGTGGACCTCCCATGTGATAGACGGATGCCCTAACCACTGGGCCAAGTCTACTTCCCACACTTTCTTGATAGAAACACTTCTATAGACAGGAATAGAAGGAAAATTCCTCAATATGATAAAGGGGATAAATGAAAAACCCACAGCCAACATCATACTCAATGAAGAAAGGTGGAAAGCATTCTTCTAAGATCAGAAACAAGACAAGGATGCCCACTGTCACAACTGACATTCAATATTGCATTAGAAATTCTAGCTAGAGCAATTAGAAAAAAAAAAGGTATCCAAATGGGAGAAGAGGAAGTAAAACTATCACAATTCATGGATGACATGACCCTATATATAGAAAATTCTGAAATATCTATGACAAAGTTAATTGGGCTAATAAACAATATCAGCAAAGTGACAGGTTACAAGATCAACACTCAAAAATCAGTAATGCTTCTGCACACTAGTATTGAACAATCTGAGGAGGAAATCAAGGGAAAAATTCCATTTACAATAGCAACAAAAAAGATTCAAATCCTAGGAATTGATTTAACCAAAGAAGCACAGGACCTATATTCAGGAAACTACAAAACAGTGCTAAAAGAAATCAAAGAAGACCTAAACAAATGGAAAGACATTCTATGTTCATGGATTGGAAGATTAAATATCATAAAGATGTTAATCTTCCCCAAACTGATGTATAGATTCAATGCAATACCAATCTAAATTCCAACAGCCTTCTTTACAAAAGTAGAAAAGGCAATTACCAAATTTATTTGGAAGGGAAAGTGCACCCAAATAGCCAGAAGCATTCTAAAAAAGAAGAGGAATGTGGAAGGATTTTCACAGCCTGACAGTGAAACATACTACAAAGCTACAGTGGTCAAAACAGCATGGTACTAGCATAAAGATAGACACAACAATCAGTGGTATAAAATTGAGAGTCCAGAAATAACCCCTCACATCTATGACCAACCGGTTTTTTACAAACCTACCAAGTCCATGTTAAAGGGACAAAACTGTCTCTTCAAAAAATGGTGTGAGGAGGACTGGATATTCATAACCAAAAGAATGGATGAGGACCCTACCCCACTCCCTATACAAGAATCAACTCAAAATGGATCAAAGACCTAAATATAAAAGCAAAGACCATAAAACTACTAGAAGAATATGTAGGGAAACAACTTCAAGATCTTGTGGTAAGTGGTGATTTCTTGGATCTTGTATCTAAAGCATGAGCAACAACAACAACAAAAAATAGATAAATGGGACCTCCTCAAAATTAAACACTTTTGCACCTCAAAGGTCCTTGTCAAGAGGGTGAAAAGGTAGCCAATGTAATGGGAGAAAATATTTGGAAATCACGTATCCCAAAAGAGTTTAATATCCATGATACATAAAGAGATGCTGCAACTCAACAGTAAAAAGACAAAGGACCTGATTGAAAAATGGGCAAAAGACTTGAATAGGCATAGTTCAAGAAATGACCTATCATTTCCCATGTCCTGTCTCTACTCAATTGAGTGGATGGTTAAAGTCTACAAGTAAAACATCCTAAGAGGCAGCAGCTTCACATATTTTCATTTTGGAATTTCCTGTGGAACATGCCTACATTTGCTTATTTATTGCATGCCTAACATGTATAAATTTGTCAGGCACTGTTTTAAGGATAAATTGGTGAACCAAACCAGACACAGGCTCTACCCTTATGAAGTTTATATTCTAGTAGGAAAAACAGATATTATTCAAGTAGTCATACAAATAAATGTCAAGTTGCAGTTATGAAAATGCAGGAAGGAAAAATAATTGGTGCTATAAAAAGCTGTCATAAGGAGATTTGACCTAGTCAGTGAGAGCAGAGAAGATTCCCTAGGAAGCTTGTGTTAATATCAAAAGGATGTGAAGAAATTCATAAGATGAACAAGTGTTAAGAAAGAATACTTGAGGCAGAGAGACAATCTTATTATCTAAGTCCTTTTTGGAGGTCAGTGAGTATAGGGTCCTATCATAAAGTCCAATGTGGCCAGAGTACCAGAGCACAGAGAATAGGAAGAGATTTTAGGGAAATGTTGGGAGGTTGAGGTTTAAGAGGTAAATAGGACCAAACTATGTATGGTCTGAAAGGCAACAGTAAAGCAATGTATATTTATCCAAGAAAAATAATTCTGAAGGATTTTAAGAACAAGGGATGGTTATATGATCATATTTTACATTTCTATAAAATCAATCCAGCTGTAATATCAACAGATAAGGGGATGTGGATAGGCAAGTTAGGAGACTATTGTAGACATTATTGGAGAAATGATAGCTTTGACTATGATATTGGTGGGAAAGATGGAGAGAAATTGACAGATTCTACAACTATTTAGGAGGATTAATAGAGAGCAGTTGTTCTTATATTGGATATGGTGATAAGGAAAAGAAAGGGGCCAAATCTGACATATGGGCTTTCTTGCTCAAACGATGGTGCTGTCCATTGTGATAGATAATACTGTAAGACAATCAGGACTGAGACAAACATTTCACTTTTATACAAGGTGAACTTTAGGGGCTTTGAGAAAACTAAGAGAAGATGCAGTTGGCTATATAAATTTGAAGCTCAAGGTGGATGTCTGGACTCGTGATATGAATTAGTGAATCATTTGTATAGAGGTAGTCATTGAAGTGATGAGAGTTGAAGAGAAATCTGGTCCTTGGTATGTTGCCTGTACATCCACTGATAAGTCAAAGTTTGTGTTACAGCTTCTACAAAAGCTAGCAAACAGGAGAGAGTAGATGAAGTTGGATATTTTCTAGAATCTAATGATTAGATAAAGTTTGGCATGGTATTTTACACAATTTCACAACATTAAAAACATAATATTCTTAGGTTTTTCACAGAAATCTTGTCACTATTTTTAAAATCTTACGTTTTTTAAGGTTGTTACTTGCATTATAAAAATTTCTGGGGTCAGATCATTTCCTTTTACATTCAGTTAATAGGATACAAATAGTTCATCTTAGAGAATGTATCATGTAGTTTTCATATTAATATTTGTATTTGTTAAAATTGTTATTTGTTTATTTATTCCAGTGGCAGCTATGGAGTCATGCCATTTGGAACTGTCTTCTGGAAAGAATTTGCTATTTAGCTTCAAGGAGTAGAGTTAGCTAACCACCACCTCCAGTTGTCAACACCTTCAGGATATCTCTTAGCCTTTCAAAAGAAGACATTCTTCCTGGGCATCCACCTTACAGCAATGACTAGCCAATTCTTCCCAGTGTGGGATTCCTCTAATGGGAAATCTTTGCTCAGAAGTTCCCCATTGGTTTGGCTGGGACTTTGTGAGATTTGCTTCCCAATGAAGATTTCCTTGCCCAATCTTTTTTATTCTATACCCCCTTTCCTTTCAGAGATGTCATATTTGCATTATGGTTTGAATATTTTTGTCTCAGTTTCTTTGCTGCTGTGACAAATAGCACACATTGGGTTGGCTTAAATAATGGGAATTTATTGTCTTATGGTTTCAGAGGCTAGAAGACTTGCTTTCTCCCAGGGTTGGTAGGGGTGTGGTTGGCTAGCAATCCTTGGGTTCCTTGGCTTTCTCATCACGGCAATGCCCTCTTCTTTCTCTTCTGGCTTTTGTTGACTTCTGGCTTCTGGCTTCTTGTGACTCTTTCTCTATAAGGCTTCCAGTAATAAGATTAAGATCCATCCTGATTCAGTTGGCCACACCTTAACTAAATATATCTTCAAAAGGCCCTATTTACTATGGATTCACATCCACATGAATGGAATTAATTATATAAATCAATCTACCATAATTTTCCTTAACCAATCCTGCTTCTTCCCTCTTATCTTTCATAAGAATTAACCACCAATAAACTTTTTGCACTACTAATTGTTTCGGCATCTGTTTTGCAGAGGCTCTAACTGGTCACTATAGTATTGTTTTACATTCCCAATCACAAATGTGGATCAGTGGTTCCAAAGTGGTTCACTGAAGGATTAAAGACATAAAAATAGATGAACTACATACACACACACACACACATACACTGTAATTCAAAATAATGTCATTGCTGTTTGGGCGTCCCTAAGACCATCTCAGTTTCAAAGATTCTCTAGAAAGACTCAGAACTCAGCAAAGTTATTATACACACAAGTATAGTATATTACAGTGAAAAGATAGATGTAGATTAAAATCAGCAACAGACGGATCAGCAGAATATCCCTGTCTACATAAAATAACATGACTTTAAAATGTTGTTTGACCTAAAGTAAGGGGGAAATGGAAAGGAGAAATGAGTTTATATGGCTACGAGTTTCTAAAAAAGAGTCTGGAGGCTGGCAGAAGGATTGCCCTTATGCACAACTGAGCAGAGTCAGAGAGACAGATAAAGCAGATACAACCCCCAGATATTGGTTCCTTTGAGGGCTAAAGAGACCCATGGGAGTTATGGTCATGGCCGATGGGGTTAACTACCAGGTCAGATGGCCCCTCTTTGGAAATGGTGTTTATGTGTGATGAATCTGGACTCAGATGGGATCTCCCTTCATAAGACTTTCATGCTAATGTGCTGGAGGTGCAGTTAGTGTTGAGGTTTAAGATATATTTAGGGGATTTGAATCTCTGGACTGACAATGTGATAGCCAGGTCCTGAGCCTCAACAGACTCCAGCACCTACAATCTGATTTATTGGACTTACCACACTCAGCTAAGATGGAGTTGAAGAAGGACAACCACCACACCATGGAGCCTAGAGTGATTACAACTGAAAGTGGGAGGATTGCATCCAGCATCCATGTGGAATCTGAGCCTCCTCTTGACATAGAGGTGCAATGGACACAACCAATCCAATGTCCACATAGAAGAGGTGGCATTGGATTGGGAAAAGTAGACATGGTGGCTGATGGGTATGGGGAAAGGCAGGAAGAGATGAGAGGTGGAGGTGTCTTTGGGACATGGAGCTGCCCTGGATGGTGCTTCAGAGGCAATCACCGGACATTGTAAATCCTCACAGGGCCCACTGGATGGAATGGGGGAGAGTATGGGCCATGATGTGGACCATTGACCATGAGGTGCAGAGGTGCCCAAAGATGTACTTACCAAATCCAATGGATGTGTCATGATGATGGGAACGAGTGTTGCTGGGGGGGGGGGGGGAGAGGTGGGGTGGGGGGGTGGGGTTGAATGGGACCTCACATATATATTTTTAATGTAATATTATTACAAAGTCAATTAAAAAAAAAAGGAAAAAAAAAGAACACATTCTATTTAAAAAATTTAAAAAAAAAAATCAGCAACAGAAAAAGATACATAGGGAAGGGTCCTGGAGATACCAGGAACAAGCTTTTACTTGTTGTCTCTCAATGGAGTCATGTGGACAGCACTCAATTCTCCCAGCTACTATAACAGCATGCATAGAGTATTGCCAACCAAGGAGACTCATCTGAGCCTTCATGCTCAGAGTTTTTACTGGAGGTCAGTCATAGTATGGCTGACTGCTCCTGTGAGCGACCTTCAATCTCCAGCCCCTCCAGAGGTCAAGCTGATACCAAGGTCATCTCCATAAACTATATGGACTGGTCCAAGACCCCGAGGTAAACAAAGGCACTCTAATCAGGCAGGATATTCTAAGGGCTTAGAAGTTACTTCGCAGAATCAGGACAGGGGCCAAATCTTCCTTTGGAATATGCAAAGTATGGTAAAGGCTTGGCTTGCTGGGTTTGTCCTTTATTTCACAGACATAAATATAAACTGTTATTAGTGCTCCATTACTAATATAAAATATGTCTCTATGTACTAGAATAAGTGATTTTGTGAATTTAAGTGTTTCACATATAGGGATTCAAAATGGAAAGTGCCAATCTTAAAAGCAGATTTTATTGGATCAGAAATCTATTGACTTGTACCATCTTAGTGACCAGTCTGTTTTTGTACTATTTTCAAATACTGTGCAATTCCTCTCCAATAAGAAATCAATTATTTTTATAGGAAAATTAAGAAAAGGCATCAATACAACAGAAACATTGATCTAGTTTGTTTTCCCCTCTCAAAGCATGTAGTTCATTTGGGTGGTCATTCCAGGAAGTCGGGGTGTAAAAGCAGGGAAAGTGAGGAGAGTAGGAGATTTGGAAGGAAAGCTAAAAAAGAGTATATCATTGACCTGGCAATTATTCTGAAAAATGTAAGTCAATCCTGTCGAGGACCCTCTAGTAAACTGTAAAGAATACACATCAGAATTTTTCCTCCAAGTATCAGGAGATTTAGACATTCATCCATTGATGCAAAATCCTATCAGGTAAGAGTTACATTAACTCCCTACACTTAAGGGCTTTGGCTCTGAGTGGGCTAAGAAAGATTGTGACGCTCTGGAGAAAGCCCTAGGCCAGAGAAGCTGCAAGATGCTGTGGAAACTTGAGGGAAGAAACTCAGAAAGTTGAACAACCTAATAGCAAAATGTCTTGATCAAGAGACACTGTGGGATTTTGCATGGTGTCATTGACATATAATGTGAAAAGTCAATTTAATATCACATATTTATTAGTAGACATTTCAGTTTTCAGTGGGATGAAATCATTGATGCATAGAACATAAATCAAATTATGACATTCATGGGTTACATATATGAAGGAGAATTGTTTGATGAGGTTTTTTGCTCTATTTATCACTGAAAATTCATGCCATGAGAGGGCAGATTTTCACATATGAAAAAATATTTTGATATGACAGATATATCCCAGAAATCTCAGTGACTTAAAACAATAAAGGGCGGCGGACTTGGCCCAGTGGTTAGGGCATCCATCTACCATATGGGAGGACTGTGGTTCAAACCCCGGGCCTCCTTGACCTGTGTGGAGCTGGCCCATGCGCAGTGCTGATGAGCACAGGGAGTGCTGTGCCATGCAGGGATGTCTCCCCCGTGTAGGAGACCCCCACGCACAGGGAGTGCGCCCTGTAAAGAGAGCCGCCCAGCGTGAAGGAAAGTGCAGCCTGCCCAGGAATGGCGCCGCACACTCAGAGAGCTGACACAACAAGATGATGCAACAAAAAGAAACACAGATTCCCGTGCCGCTGACAACAACAGAAGCAGACAAAGAAGGAGACACAGCAAATAGACACAGAGAACAGACAACCGGGGTGGGGAAGGGGAGAGAAAATAAATAAATAAATAAATCTTTAAAAAATAAAATAAAACAAAATTTACTGCTCACTAATATCATAGTCTAACATAATTAGGGCAGCCATTCTCCATTTCATCATCTGAAACACATGATATCCAGGACTGCTATGGAAATATCTGTAATTCTAAAGTCCAAAGAACTCAGTGTTTTTTCATGGGTTCATAGGAAACCCATACAGTTGTAAAACTTGACCTGAACTGAAATGTCTTGGTATGATGCTTTCTATAGAAGTTTTAATGTATTTTATTACAGAATGTTGCCATTAGCCTACTGGGTATGTTGTTAATAAATAGAATATGCCTTATATTAATTACCTTTCTAAAATTTGAAAAAAATAAATAATTAAATATATCTGGTCCCAACAGATTACAGTAATGTGCAGTGAACCTTTATTACTAATTTTATAAATATTACTTTTTTATGTGATTAAAGTTTTTATTTCCTAACATTAGAGTCCATGTCCAAATTAGACAGTCAAGCAAAGAGGGAAATTTGAGGTACAGTGGTCAAGAAAATTCCAAGTAAAATAAACTAAAAAAGCTCCATACCTACACACATCATAACCAAACTGTCAAAAAGAGATTTTTTTCTAAACCTTTTTTATTTTGGAATACTCTCAGAGTTACAGGACAGTTGCAAAAATAATCCATAATCCATACTGAGAACTGCAATATATCCCACGCCCATAGGCCCAGAGCCACCAACATTTTTTCACATTTGGAGTATTATTCTTTCAATCCATTCATCAATCTATATTTCTGGTTGTCTATTTTCTAAACATTTATGGTTGTAAACATCCTGCTCCTTGAACACTTAATACATAATGTATATTTCCTAAAAACTAAGATAATCATTTATGTACACACCTTAAGTACAATTTTTAACTTCAAGAAATTTAACACTGATATAAAGCTTACAGTCTATATTCCAATTTTTTCATGTCCCAATAATGTCCTTTTTCAGCGTTTCCACTTCCATTATTGTATCCAGTATAAGATACATATTACATTTAATTTTCATTCTCTTTAGTCTCTCTTTTTTAAATTGTGGAAACATTTATGACTTAAACTTTCTGATCTCAAACACTCGAAATCCAGGGGGATAAGTCACATTCATAGTGTTGTGTGACCTCTACCCCTATTCATTCCCAGACTTTTTCCATCATCCCAAACAGAAATCCTTAATTCATTATGTACTTCTTCCCTGCCTCTAGTAACCTGTTCTCTATTTTCTTTCTATGACTTTGCCTATTCTAGCTATTTTATATAAATGGAACCATATACCATTTCTTCCTCTGTGTTTGACAAATTTCACTCAACATGATGTCTTCAAAGTTCATCCATGTAGTAATATATATCATAACTTTATTCTTTTTAAAGGTTGAAAAATATTCCATTATATTTCGATACCACGTTTTATTAATTCATTTATCTGCTTTCAATTTGGATTGCTTTCATATTTGGCTCTTATGGATAACACTGCTATGAACATTGGTGTACAAATATCTGTCTGTGGTGCTACTTTCAAATCTTTTGGCTATGTACCTAGATATGGGACTGCCAGGTCATATGTTTAACTTTTTTGTGGGATACCAAATAATTTTCCACAGTGGCTGCACCATTTTACCTTCTCACCAACAATGTACTAAGGTTCTTGTTACTCTGCATTCTCATCAGCACTTGTTATTTTCCATCAAAAAAAAATAAGACTTCTAGTTAGTGGGTATGAAGTTTTATCTCTTTGTGGTTTTGATTTGTATTTCCCTAATGGCTGATGATGTTGAGTATCTTCTTGTGTGCTTATTGGTCATTTGTTTATCTTCTTTGGAGAAATATCTATTCAAGTCCTTTGCCCATTTTAAATAGGGATGTTTGTCTTTTTGTTGTTAAGTTTTAGGAGTTTTTATATATTCTGGATATTAAACTCTTATCAGATAATCTACAAAATGGGAATCTTGAAAGCAGCAAGAGAAGTGGCTCATCATGTACAAGTAATCTTCAGTAAGTTTAACACTGGATTTCTTATCAGAAATGATGGAGGCCATAAAGCTGGAAATTTATTGTGGCAACTACAGTCATTTTGTACCCACATTGCATAGATTGCTGCCCACACCTGCAGTTCCATCCCAGCCCCAGGTAGGGGAGAAAGGGCTGTGAAGCTTCATCAGTCTCTCTGGGCAACTACAATCTAGACCTGCACAACTTTGATTATTACTCAAAGCTGTGACTCTCTCCCCACCCCTGGCAAAGAAGAAAGTTGGGAGAAGCTTCATCAGTCCCTTGGGCAATGCAGGCAGTGTGAGTCTCTGCAGCGTATAGTACCAACTACATCCTTGGCTCTTCTTACACAACCAGCAAGGGAGAAAGGGTAAGGAAGCCCTAAACTAAAGAGAGATACTGCACCCAGAATAAATACGTCTAGAAGCCAGATGTCAAGACACCAACAAAAAATTACAGTCCACACCAAGAAACAGGACGATATGGCCCAGTTAAAGGAGCAAGATAAGCCTCCAGATGACATAAAGGAATTGAGACAATTAATCATAGATGTTCAAACAAATCTCCTTAATAAATTCAATGAGATGGTTAAAGAGACTAAGGATATTAAGAAGACATTGGATGAGCACAAAGAAGAAGTTGAAAGCATACATAGAAAAATAGCAGATCTTATGGGAATGAAAGCTACAATAAATGAAATAAAAAATACACTGGAATCATATAATAGCAGATTTAAGGAGGCAGAAGAAAGGATTGGTGAGCTCAAAGAAATGGCCTCTGAAAATGAACATATAAAAGACTAGATGACAAAAAGAATGGAAAAAATGGAACAAGTTCTCAGGGAAATAAATCACAGCAAAAGACATACAAACATATGTTTCATGGGTATCTGAGAAGAAGAGAAGGGAAAAGGGGCAGAAGGAATATTTGGAGGAATAATGGTAGAAAATTTCCCAAACCTATTGAAGGACATATATATCCATGTCCAAGAAGCACAATGTACTCCCTTCTGAATAAATCTGAATAGATCAACTCTGAGACACTCACTAATAAGAATGTCAAGTGCCAAAGACAAAGAGAATTCTGAGAGCAGCAAGAGAAAAGCAATGTCTAACATATAAGTGATACCAATAAGACTAAGTGCTGATTTCTTATCAGAAACCATGGAGGCAAGAAGACAGTGGTGTGATATATTTAAGATACTGCAAGAGAAAAAGTTCTAGCCAAGAATCTTATATCCAGCAAGATTGTCTTTCAAAAATGAGGGCAAGTTTAGAATATTCACCGGTAAACAGAAATGGAGAGCATTTGTAACCAAGAGACCAGCTTTGCAGGTATTACTAAGGGGTGTGTTACAGTCTGAAAAAAAAAAAAAAAGACGGGAGAGAGAGGCTTGGAAGAGAGTCTAGAAATGAAGATTATATCAGTAAAAGTAGATAAAAAATTTCAAAAGAGTGGTGAAAATAAAATATGACAGACAAAACTCAAATATTTTGGAATAAACATAATGAATGATGTAAAGTACTTGTATTCAGAAAACTACAACTCATTGTTAAAAGAAATCAAAAAAGACCTAAACAATTGGAAAAACATTCCATGCTCACAGACTGGAAAAATATCATTAAGATGTCAATTCTACTCAAATCAATATAGATTCAAAGCAATCCTGATAAAAATTCCATCAGCATTTTTAAAAATAAATAGAAAACTTGATTATCAAATTTATTTGGAAGGGTAAGGTGTCCTGAATAGCCAAGAAACATCTTAAAAAGGAAAAGCAAAGTTGGAGGACTTTCACTTTCAGACTTTTCATCATATTACCTAGCTGGAATGGTAAAAACAGCATGGTACTTGCATAAAGACAGACTCTTAGATCAGTGGAATCAAATTGATGGTTCAGAAACAGACCTTCATATCTATGGTCATGTGATTTTTGATAAGCCTGTTAGACTTACTCAGCTTGGGCAGAACAGTCCATTCCACAAATTGTGCTGAGACAACTGAATATCCATAATCAAAAGAAGGAAAAAGGACCCCTATTTCAAACCTTATACAAAAATTAACTCAAAATGGATCACAAACCTAATTATAAAAGCAAGAACCATAAAGCATCTAGAAGAAAATGTAGGAAAATATCTTCAAGACCTGGTGGCAGGTGGTGGGTTCCTAAAGGAGATAAGAGGAGGACTGAAATGGACTTATGTTTAATGTATATAGAGGTTTTAATTAACTTTACTGTAAAAGTGTGGAAATGTATAGAGTTGATGGTAACACATTATAGTGAGTAACAGCTGGCTTATAAATGGGAATGTGGCTGAAAAGGGTAATTGAGGGATGTAAATGCCAATTGAAAGAAAGCTAGAGAATAATCTAGGGGCTGAATAACATGGTAAACCCAGAGGTGGATGAGAACTGTGGTTGATGGTACAGATGCAAGATCCTTTGTGAGCCAGAGCAGATGTACATCATTATTGCAGGGTGGTGTGAATGTGGAGAAGCATGGGAAAATACAACTGGAGTGACCTATGGACTGTGTTTAACAGTAATAATGTAATATTCATGTATCTATGCCAAAGATGTACCATGTTGATAATGGGGGAGTATGAAAAAAAGTGTGCCAAATGTATGCTATTCACCTAGTAAATCTGATGATATTATCTCATAATCTGTAACAAATATTCCACCACAGTGTGTGGAACAGATAGAGGGGGTGTTGTAGGAGAATCCTGCACATATGCAAGGTTTTTTTTTTAAGTTTACAACTTCTGTCATGAAAATATATTTTAAAAATAATGACAGGGTGGGTTGGGGGAAAATACACCAAATGTAAGATAAGGACTATAGTTAGTAGTAAGATTTTGACAATACTCTTTTGTAATTTGTAAGAAATGACTCACAACAATGCAAAGTGGTGGTGGACTGATTTATGAGACCCCTGTATGATATTGCTTTGTAAGCTCACAACTTTTACTATACACTTATTGTTTATGTAAGTTCATGTATAAATGATAAAGTTATAGTAATAATAATAATCATAGGCAGGGCTGGGGGGAAAACACACCACATGCAAGATGCTTTCGTTAGTAGTAATATTTTGAGGATGCTCTTTAATCTTAGTTAAAAATGTTTCACAACAATTCAAGGTATTGGTGGGAGGCTGAGGTGAGGTATGTGAGCCCTGAATGATGTTATATATGTTTGTTTTATAAGTTCACAACTATTACTATTCACTTACTGTTTATGTGAGAGATATATGTTAATAAATCTTTTAAAAATGAAAAAAAGAGCAAAAAGGCAATGTTAAATTTCTTGAATGTGCTACTTAAGGTAGTTATACAAGCTACATAGTCTCATTATGAAATATATGTGAATGTGTTCAAGGAGCAGGATGTATACAACATTCTCTCAAATGTTTAGAACATAGAATGAAATGACCAATGTGGCAACATGTCAAAAGTTGGTGGATCTGGGATCTTGGTGTCAGGTATGTTGAGCTCTCTGTGTGGGTTTTATATTATTTTTGCAACTGTCCTGAAAATTTGAAAGTATTTTAAAATAAACTTTTTAAAAAAGACAAATGGAAAACAGTTTCTATAGAGGTCTATCTTTCATATAGGGAAAATAATAATATAAGAAAACATATACCACTTTGCTCATTTATGAAAAAACAAACAGAGAAAGAATAAAGCAAAAACAAATGTGATTGGTTGCCTGTGGAGGTAGGAGATGGGACATGGGAATGGGGTAGAAGGAATGGAAGATGGAGGGTGACACTAATTTAAGTTTTTCTAAAAAGTCTTGTTATTTTTCTGGTGTGATTCTGACTTTTAGAACCATATTAATGTTTCACATACTTAAATAAATAAACAGAACCAACAAGTAAAGGAATACCCAAAATAAAATACAAACAAACACAAATGGATCCAACTGTATTTGAAATGAATAATATAACCCTGCTGAGGTAGAACTGACTCGTGTAACTGCAACACAATGTTTTGACTATTTGCCTTAAGGTAATGACATAAAGAACTATAAACAATATTGTACTCTAGATTAGTAGGTTTACAAAAACAGTGGTATGGGTTCACAATTCTGAAAATGATTTTACATTCTAGAATTAAGCAAATAAGTAAAGATTTTGTGGAATTGGGAACCAGATTTCTCACTGTTGAAGGGATTCATAAGTATGGAAAGGTGAAAGGTTAAAATGAACTCTGGAGTGTTGAATTGGAATTGGAGGTATCGTATGAACCCATAGATTTTAATAAACCTATAGATGGAAGATATGTATGTGTGTGCATACATATATCTATATATTTCCTGGGAGGGCCTAGAAACAATGCCACCCTACAAAATCTAGTACCAGATTCTAGGAGTCTAGGATGCAGGCTTCTTTGAGCAAGGGTTCATTTCAGGGCTGGTGTAGGAAAAGTACTAGAGGAGACTCAAATATCCTCCTGTGCCAGAAATTAAGGAAATGCTCAAAGAACAATGGAGATTTGTCAGAAGATTTCAGGGATCAGCTAATAGGGGCTCACACTGGCTAAATCTGGGACAATTTGATTAACAAAATAAATAATGATAGGAATGTATTATAAACTATAGATGAAAGTTCATGAACTTCCATACATTTGGCAACGGCCACAGAAAACAATTAGTTCATGCAAGAAGCATCAGCAGATGATCATCTAGAATCCAAGATCCAGGCACTAGATGTTTTGGGGTATCATTGCTTTAAAGCCATCTCCTCATTGCAAAGTGCTAGGAAATATAAGATGTGTCTTTGTCTATACATGTCTTCTATCCATATTAAAATTAGTGAGTAAAAGTATGTGGAAAAGTCATATAATATCACAATAGTTCCCTATGGTTGTTTGGTGCTATACGTACCACAGAAAAACATGTTTTTAAACTTAATCCATTCCTGTGTGGATGAACCCATTTTAAGTAGGAATTTTTGATGAGGTTACTTCAGTTAAGGCATGGCCTACATCAATCAATATAGGTGCTAATCCTAATACTGGAGTCCTTTATAAGCAGAATGAAATTCAGACAGATTGAGAAAAAGCTACAGGCAGCAGCCAGAAGCTGAAATTCAGCAGAATTCAGAAGGGGAAAGGTGAAGAGAGACTGCCACATGTATTGCATGTGACAAAGGAACCAAGGACCAACTATCACAGCCAGCCAGCTCCAGAATGCCAGTCTTTGGGAAGAAAGCATTGCCTTGATTTGGACTTTCTTTTAGCTTTGAAACAGTGGGCTAATAAATTCTTATTATTTAAGCCAACTGATTACATGGTATTTGTGTGAGACTCCAAGGAAGCTAAAACATTCCCTCTAAGATATTATTAATTACGAAGGGAACATTTGTAACTTTATTGTGTTAAAACCTGTAAAACACTACCTAAACCAAGTGATCAGAATTAACATCACCAGTGATGATACCATGTCCTTCTGACATGACGCACCAAGAACACAATCCCATTTCTGTGGTATTCCTGCCAAAAGATGCATTTCCTAAATATAAAAATGAAAAAACCTCTGACAGTACAAAACTGAGGGACATTTTGCAAAACAACTGGGCTTCTTTTTTAAAAACTGTCAAGATCTTAAGAGGTAAAGACTGAGGAACTGTTTCAAATTAAAGGAGACTAAAGACACATGACACCCAAATGCAATGTGTGATCCTGGATTGGATTCTGGACCAGAAAAAGGACCTTATCAGGAGGAAAACTGGTAAAATTTGAATAAGATCTGTAGATTAGATAATAGTACTATATCAATGTTGATTTCCTAGTTTTGATAACTGAACTGAGTTTATGTAAGAGAATGTCCTTATTTTTAAGAATTTACACAAAAGTATTAAAAGGTAAAGGAGAATGATATCAACAACTTATTCTCAACTATTTTAGAAAATAAATTTTATAGGTAGGTAGGTAAATAGAAATTGTTTGCATGGATGATATATGGATATGTAGAAAGAAATGATAAAGTTAGCAGGGTAAAATGTTAACATTTGGGAAATCTGCATACATGGGATTGTACATATTTACAACTTTTTGAGCAACAGCTTAGGACTAGAATGAGGAAGAAGAAAGGAAGAGAAGTATTTATGTCTTTGATAAGTATTTTATATATATATTTGATAGAAATTGCTAGTGAATTGCAGAACAGAAATGTGGAAAAAGGAGGGATAAAGATTTCTAAGATTATGGCTTGAGCTACAGGGTGTGTTATGATCCATTTACTGAGTTTAAGAGGGCTGGGAGAAGTAAAAAATAGATATCAAGGATAATACCAAGAGTTTAGTTTTGAGTACTTTCTTTCTAGTTACAAAGATCAGCTCTTACTAGGGCGAAGAGCGGGGGTGGGGTGGGGAGGGGACAGAGTGTACCCTCTCAGGGAGTTTTTAATGCCTTCTGCCAACTCTTGTGTATATGGATTTGTGTAAGTGTCTGAAAGGAACCTCCTTTTTTAAAAAGATTTATTTATTTATTTATTTATTTATTTATTTATCCTCCCTCCCTCCATTGTCTGCTCTCTGTGTCCATTTGCTGTGTGTTCTTCTATATCTACTTGTATTCTTATTAGGCAGATTTGAGAACTGATACTGGGACCTTCTGGAGTAGGAGAGAGGCGATCATTCTCTTGTGCCACCTCAGCTTCCTGATCTGCTGCATTGCTTATTATTTCTCTTCTGTGTCTCTTTTTTGTTGCATTGTCTTGCTGCACCAGCTCTCTGGGTGAGCTAGCACTCCTGTGCAGGGCAGCATTCCTTCACGGGGCAGCACTTCTGCATGGGGCAGTACTCTCTGGAGGCCAACACTCCACACGGGCCAGCTTGCCTTCACCAAGAGGCTCTGGGCATCGAACCCTGGACCTCCTAGATGGTAGATGGGAGCCCAATTGTTTGAGCAACATCTGTTTCCCTGAAACATTAAATCTTAAGGCCAACTACAGATAGTATTAGCAAAATATTAGCCACATATAATAATACTTGGCAATATCTATGTCAGTGCAAAGCATTCACAGTTTCTGTCACATATAAAAAAATTAAAGTTCAAGGGTCTTGTTTCAAGTGAATGTGTAACACAGGGCTATTTCAGATAAACTTAAAGAGGAGCAAATACATTTCAAAAGTAAAGTCAAAGGAGTTACATCTGCCTCCCTGAGTTGGTCTTTTGTGTTTTGCTTGTTGTTTGTTTTTGTTTTCTCAGGAGGCACCAGGAACCGAAACTGGGACCTGTCATGTGGAAGGTGGGTGCCCAATGGCTTGAGCCACATCTGCTCCCTGTACATTCTCTTTCAAGCCACTGTTTGTGTCACATTTACTAATATCCCATCGGTCAAAACAAGAAAGTTGTCTGAGTCCTGAATCAGAGTGGGAGAGGAATATAAGATTACAGGGTAGAGGATGGATATGAGGATGCTATTAAATGGGGCCATTATTGCAATCAGTTTGTCACTGTCTCCACTCTGGCACTAATTATTTAAATTCCTCCCCTGTGCAAAATATACTAACTCCCTTTTGTGTAGACTATGGGTTGCTCTCAGCATCTAGAGAAAACTCTCAGGTCCTGGCCAATTAGTCCTCAACATGACTCTTTGCTTCTCCAAGGACGGTAGGAGAATCTCTCTCTTGCTTTGAATCAGGCTTTCAGGAAGGCCCACCTGAGTAGGTCAGGCCAACCCATGATAATTTTCCTTTAATGAACTAAAAGTCAACTGACTGGTAACCCAGTCTCACCATAGTTATTAGTCCTGTCCATGCTCAAAGGGAGAGGATTATACAGGATATAAACACCAGGGGCAGGAATATTAGGGGCCACAGTTTGTAACAAATCTGATATTCCAATAAGCAAAAGTGCCCATTCTTCCCCACTGGAAGGGTAAAGCATTTTCTTGAGTATAGCTTACCAGTCCATTGTTCTCCACAGCTGTTGGTTCTGTCCTCCTCTTTGCCCACTTCTGAAGAGGGAATTGGAAAATTTGTCAATTGAGTAATGTTCTTAGACTTCTTTCTCACCATAGAAATTTAAAACCCCAAAGGTCTTTTTACATTTTGAACAGTCTTGACACTTTTAGTCCAGACTGGTGGCACATTTGCCAATATAATTCTCTCAAAATTTCTGTCCATTTTTTATGAATATTACTCTTTCAACTCTATTAGTTATTTCCAATTCAGGCTTTTCTCTCTAGACTTAATCAATGACAACCTCCCCAATCAAGCTGACATATTCTACTAGATACCAACTTGATTCTTTCAGATGTCTTTACAAAGGATATCACAAACACACCCTTCATTTGAGCTTTACTCTGGGGCCATTTCTTACTTGGAGAATCTTTTACTGGCTTGAGAGATTGGAAGTACGTAAGCATTTTATTTTTTAACATATCAAAATTCCCTTTTTCTATTCCCCCTAAATTCTGCTTGCAAATTTGAAAGTGCTATTTCAGGCTTATATCTTTTTTGTAGTCCCTTGTTATATGCAGCTAGTAAAATCTAGCCAGGGCTCTTAATATTTTGCCTGGAAATCTTGTTATTCAAATCCAAGGGTTTATTAAATATATTTTCCATCATCTTGAGTTATCACAGATGTTTTGCAACTACATAACATGCATAGCCATTTTTCAGCCTCTTCTAGCACTCTCCTTGCCATTTTTCTAGCTTCTACTAACTTTTCATCATTTTTCTAACCTTCATCACCTGATTAACAAAACTAATGCTACATATCCAGGTTTTTGTGAAGGCAGCACACTACTTCTAGGTATCATTTTAAAACAGGTTAGCCATTGCCACAGTAATGTTATATAAAAAACCATCACAAAACCTGACTTAAAAATTACATATTTATTTATTTTTTGCAGGCCAGTGGTTTAGACTGGACTCAGCTGGGAAGTTCAAGTATAGGTTACCTCCTTACTATGACTTATCCAGTCAGCCAAGCGGAAGCACTAGAGGCTTTCTGACTACAACAGGAATGTTTATTTGAAGCATCATGACAAGACAACATAAAGACAAGAAGGAACATTATAATAAGATAATATAAAGGGATTAGAAACATAAAATAATAAAGGAAGAGGCTAAAGTATCGGTCTTTGAAGATGATTGTATATCTGAAAACCTAAGAGAATCAACTGAAAAAACCATTACAAACAGGTAAAAAATTTTCCATAAGATAGGGGTGTAGATTTAATATAGAGACATCTCTACATACAAACAATAACTAGTTACAAGATATAACGATAGAAAATACCCCATTTAAAATAACAACCAAAAAGAGAAAACATCTACAATAAACTTTACTGGAAAAGTGAAAATTTTATATGAACAGAACTTCACTACTTTTTTTGCCACTAATCAGTGACAAAAAATACAACTTGTACAAATGGAAAGATATGCCATGTTTTTGGACTAAATAACCAAAGAATACCATGTATCTTAAATTAATGTATAAAGTTAATATGATTCCAATATAGATATTAATAGAATTTTTGGAAATAGACAAGGTTATTCTGAAGTTCATTTGGAAAAAACAAAACAGGAATAGCTAAAAAAAACCCTCTGATTAAAAAGAGAGTAATGGGGCAGGTACCATAATCAAGTACCAAAATATTATTTTATAACATATTAGAACATAATATAACATTATAAATCCTCTATAATGCAAACCGTGGGGCTATTGTATGAATAGCTATAGTGATACAGAATAAAAAGTACAGAAATGGTCCCATACACATCTCTGAGTTTAATAGAAATTATAGGTAATGTCTCAAATCAGTGGTAGAAAATATGGGCTATTAATGAATAGTATTGGACTAGTAGGTAGTCACCTAAAAAAAATTAAGTTGAATCACTACCTCAATTCATGAAAGTCTAGAAAAAAACAGACGTGATTTCTTTCATTAACTTGCAGTGGGGAAATCCTCTTTAGTTAGCATTCAAAAGCCAGAAGCCATAAAGGAAATGGTGACAGAATATGCTATATTTTGCAAAAACACAACTTCTACAAAGTAAAAACATGTAAGCAAAGCAAAAGATGGATCGAGGAAAGAGTATCAGCATTTATATCATGAACAAAAGGCTAATCTCTCAAATATATAAAGAATCCCTAGGACTTGATAAGAAAAGGACTAACAATAGATAAATGAGCAAACAATATAAAGAAATTATTCACAAAAATATTGATTTTTGAGTATGTGACAAGATTCAAATTGATAACACACTGTGTTGGGAGGCCTGTGGATGAAGCACTCATAGGCTGGGAGCAAAAAATTGCCTCAGTCCCTAAGGAAGGTGATCTGATAGCAGATCTAAAAATGGAAAATGTATATACCCTACAATACAGTCCTACATCTTGAAACTCATCCCACACATACACTTTCACCAGTGCAAAATGATATATAAATATGGCTATTCCTAGCAGTAGTATTTGCAAATAGGTGGAAATAACATGCTCAATGGGGTAATGGTAAATCAGGGAAGTGACACCCATCCTGTGAAACAATCTGTGATGGTAACAAAGAATGGGGAAGCTACATATTGATAGGGAAAGATCTCCAAGGAATATTGCTAAGTGGAAAAAAAAAGTGCAGAAACCTGGGAAGTATGGTATATTTTGTTAAAATGAGGACAATGAGAGATACTTTCATATTTCCCGGTATCATATATAGAAACTTGATGAGACTATATAAGAAACTATTAAAATGGTTACCTGTACAGGGGGAGGAGTAGTCACGAGAACTAGGGACTATGGAGGAAAAATAAAAATTTTCTTTATGTGCCCTTAATACTTTCAAATTTTTGAACCATTTAAATATATTCTTTATTCAAAAATAAATATACAGGGAAACAGACTTTGGCCCAGTGGTTAGGGCGTCCGTCTACCACATGGGAGGTCTGCGGTTCAAGCCCCGGGCCTCCTTGACCCCTGTGGAGCTGGCCCATGCGCAGTGCTGATGCGCGCAAGGAGTGCCCTGCCACGCAGGGTGTCCCCCGCGTAGGGGAGCCCCATGCGCAAGGAGTGCGCCCCTTAAGGAGAGCTGCCCAGGCTGAAGGAGGGAGCAGCCTGCCGAAGAATGGCGCCGCCCATGCTTCCCGTGGCGCTGACGACAACAGAAGCGGACAAAGGAACAAGACGCAGCAAAAAGACACAGAAAACAGACAACCGGGGGAGGGGAGGGGAATTAAATAAATAAAAATAAATCTATAAAAATAAATAAATAAATAAATAAATATACAAAAAAAAATAATGAAGGACCTTGACCTGAAAAGAGGAAGCTAGAGGACATGGGCTGGCACCAATATCCATTCATCTATTTCTCTTATCCCCACATAGTGCCCTTGGTATTTTGAAGAGGACCAGAATGCTAATATAGAGGCTTACCAAGTGTCTGGTATCTTTTTTCTAATCTCCCCTTGTAAGTCCATTTGTACTTCCAAGGCTGTTACCTTGCCAAAAATGAAGTGTACACATGCTCCAAATGGGAAGTGATGGACTCGTTGCAATTTTAGTTTTTGTTCCAATAATATGCTTGATTTTAGGTGGCCCTGTTCCAATAAAGTTAGAATTCAGGAAATCATTAAAGATATCCACTGTATGGTAGAAGTAGAGCATGAAAGGTACAAATCAAGAGAAAAGAAATAAAAACTGGACCATTCCAACTATTAGAAGAGAGAAAAATAAATCACAATAAAAAGTAATAAAGTATATAAAACAGGATGGAAGTAGAAGGTTAAAAAAACTGCAGTTATCAGAGTAAATGTGAAAAAATAAAACCTCTCTGGAAAACATCTGGAGTACAGCTATTCTGTTTAGTTGCTTGAAAGCTCAAATTTAGGTATTAAATGACTGGGGACCCAGGGTTAAGAGAAACAGCATAGCTGGAAGAGTCATCACCCTGCCACAACATGATGAACTGAGGGAGTTGTTAAGACCTGGCCAAGATGCTCCTGAGGAAAAAATTTTTGAATTTGCTCTTAATCACAGACAGATGGATCACTGACATCCCAAATTTCTGCTCCATATAGCACAGACTCAATAATTTATTCTGTGAAATGTTTAGGGAAGGTGTAACCAAAAGCCAACTGCAGCATATTAAAGAAGAAAAAATAAAATAAAACAAAACAACTCAGTAAAGCTTCCATAGAATGACCTGCTTTGAGCAATGTTGTTTCCTGATATACCCTCCAAGTTAAACTATTTATGTAATGTAGACCAAAGTAATGGATTGAAGTGATGTATTATATGGAATCATAAACTATTAAGCCAACCATAAGTTGGAGAAAACATTGTGTTTATTTTTAAATAAAACTGCAAGACTTCTTTATATAAGGCTATTAAAGTAGTTCTATTAGTTTTTAAAATACTTTTTAATTTGCCTTTTAGCCTTTTTATGCATTTTTTGACTGAGAGAAATATTTCTTTTTTTTATATAAGTGAATATTAAAACCAGGTACATTTTGTTTTCTTCTTTTGCTTATATGCGTAAGCTATTTTTTCTATAGCACAGGTCAGATAAAAATTAAAATGTATTTTCTTTCCTTCCTTTTCTTGCTTATTTGAAATTCTATGCTCACTATATTATGAAATCTCATATATGTAAGACTCTATTTCCAGAATTTTCTTTTGGTCCATTGATTTAGCACCCACAGATTTAATATGTTTCTGGGTCTCTTTATTATTATTATCAATTAAAAATACTCCCCTCATTATTCTTTGTGGTGGCCACTGAGGTGCACTGCTTGGAGAGAAGCCACTATGAGGAAGGAAAGAGACAGACAGCTTCTAGCTACTGCACCTTCAGATCTGCCTCAGGGCTTAAATCAAGGCCATGCTCACCCTGGACGGCTGCTCCCAGCCAATGACTGCGCATTACTCTCAACACCTGACACCTCTGAAAGGTAATCTCTGCTCTGGGGTTTCACCATCACCCTGGCCAAGACTTTCTTGCAATTGCACTGCAATCTGAAGCCCTTAACCAATCCACCTTCCTTTCTTTTTCTTATTACAGGGGTCAAACCTACATCATGGTTGTAAGAGTTTGACATACATATGAATTCCAAAAGTAGATATTGGATGATGTTTGTAATCTGGTCTGTACCTGGCCATGATTAAGTTATGATTAGAGCTTTGATTGGGCCACGTCATTAGGGCACTGAGTCCCCAACTCTTGGTGGGAGGGGACTCACAGATAAAAGGCCTGGCAAAGGACAGAGTTCAGGGTTTTTGAGGTAGGAGTTTGATGCTGAAGCCTTAAGCCGGAGCCTTGGGAAGTAAGCTCACAGAGGAAACAGAAGCAAGTCTCAGGAAGAGACGAACCCTGAGCCCAGAGAGAAGCATGTCCCTGGAAGGGAGGAACCTAGGAAGCCTGAACCCTCACAGATGTCAGCAGCCATTTTGCTCTAACATGTGAAAATAGACTTTGGTAAGGGAAATAACTTATGCTTTAGGGCCTGGTGTCTGTAAGCTCCTACCCCAAATAAATATCCTTTATAAAAACCAACCAATTTCTGGTATTTTGCATCAGCACCCCTTTGGCTGACTAATACAATGGTGTAAAGGCTTTTTCAGACAACCCTTGCTCCCTTTCCTCTTTATATCTGACAAGCATTTCTCCTAGTAAATCTCTTCCTCATCTTTTATGTCTTGGTGTTTGCTTCTAGGTGACCAAAACTGACAAAGTTCATAGTCAGAGGGGTCTAAGACCAGAGATGGTAAGACAGAGTTAAGGGACAGGCTCACTGCATTGCTTAGCTGGCAACAAATGGCATGTGGGTCATGGAGTCCCTGGCACAAGTTGGAGGCCTAAATTGTTGAAATGCTCATTGGGGGAAACGGACTTGGCCCAGTGGTTAGGGCATCCGTCTACCATATGGGAGGTCCGTGGTTCAAACCCCGGGCCTCCTTGACCCGTGTGGAGCTGGCCCATGCGCAGTGCTGATGCGCGCAAGGAGTGCCCTGCCACGCAGGGGTGTCCCCCGGGTAGGGGAGCCCCACGCGCAAGAAGTGCGCCCCGTAAGGAGAGTCGCCCTGAGCGAAAGAAAGTGCAGCCTGCCCAGGAATGGCGCTGCCCATACTTCCTGTGCCGCTGACGACAACAGAAGTGGACAAAGAAACAAGAAGCAGCAAATAGACACAGAGAACAAACAAAAGGGGGGCGGGAATTAAATAAATAAATAAATCTTTTAAAAAAAAAAAAGTGTTCATTGGTGGTGGACTGGAAAATGTCCTGATGAAAAGAATACACTTGCAAATGCTGATTAAGCTTTTGAAGGCATTGGTTAGGATAATGTCTACAAGGGCAGTGGAGATGGTGCGTCACTACTCATTTGTATTACTGCTCTGTAGATGGATGAGGAGAAATAGGACAGATAACAAATGGACTCAGTTTGACAGCCCAGGAGCCTTTTTGGTAGCTTGCATAGAAGGCCTAATACCCTGCAATGGGAGAGGAGAAATGTCAGGATTGAATAGAGTCACAGAGCTCCAGAGATGTTTAAAAGCTCACCTACAGTTGCTGACACAATGGTCGATATCCCCGTGTGAAAACTGAGACCCTGAAACATGGGTTGGGGACATCTAATTGTATGTCGCAAAGGGTTATGGCTCTTCTTACTCCTCTAAACCCCCTGAGGCTGCAGCCTGCAGAGATGATTCTCCTCTCTCTAATGAGTGCTATCCTTTACCCCATGTAGGAAAACACTGCAGAACTTTCTCCCTTGCAAAGCAATAAGTGCCCTCCCTCCCTGCACCATACTCTCACCCCACAGGAGTTGATCTCTCATTCCCTGGCTTTCAGGCTGAGAACTACAGTTAAATTCTAGGTAATACTGTTGAGAATATGCCGGGAGTGAGAAATGAGAAAAGAGATTACACCTTGAAAGAGTTGCAAAAATTTGCTAGTATGTTAGCAGGATCCAGGGGAGTACTCCTGGAAATGGATTTTGAGGGACTTTGACCAAGAGGAACTGGAACATAGGACTGGATAAGCCAGAAGGTACTGTGACACTTTGAGACACAGGATTTAACATTCTGGAAAATTCACTGTTAGGGTGGCTTTTACAAGCCTGGAGAAAACAATGGTCCACATTGAGCAAAGTACAAATGCCTGGCAGATGGTAGGAGAAGAGATAAAAGGCTCAAGTCATAAAATATGCTGGAATGGAAACATTGTTGAAGCCATAAGATCCATCATAGGAGTATGTTCAATGAGTGGGACCAGAGGACAAATGATTCTTCACCAGGGCTGTCCTGGTATCAGGTAGTCCTGGTGAGAGGGAGACCAGCTTCACTAAGAAGTTCAGGGGTGGATCTCCTTTATAAGCCAGGGCTGATCGCCTGAGAGGAAGCATCTGAGCCAGGCTTGTTAATCACTATGGGGTTGATGGGGGTCCAAAATAGTAGAAGTCAAATGGCAGCACAAGACTCTCCTAAGTTACTATAACCCTCAAAGTCAGAGTTGTAGCCAATGAGTCGTGACCTACAAGTTGTAGAAATAGTTAATGGAACTGGTGAATCTAGGAGGAAAATAGATGGGTAGGAAACTACTGGGTTACCAAATAATGAAAAAAAGGCAAGCAGGGAGGCACAGAAGTGCAATAGCTCAATTAAATGTTACAATTTTTAGATCTGGAAACCTATTAAATGAAGAGTTAGTCAGGACCCCAAGAGGGAGGACTCTCAGGATTATGACAAATATATATTATAAAGATTCCTTCAGTTCTTCCCCATAGAAATTTATGGACATTTGCTCAGGTGATTGCATGCTGGGAAAAGGGGAATACCCATATTTTAAGGACTACTAGCTGCAAGACCTAAGCTGACATTGATTCCCGTGTCCTACCATATTGTCATGCCCTGGTTCTTGAGTGTATATTTGGAATTTACATACTTGGAATTTGGAGTCACCCCAGTTGGGTCCTTTGTCTGTGAGATAAGGGCCATCATAGGGATAAGGCCAAGCAGAAGCCTTTGAAACGGACCCCCTCCTCTGACCAAGATAGTAAGTCACAATTTCTCATTCAGGTATGATGGCACGTTATTAGTCCAATCATTAAAGAACCCAAAGGATGCAGGTACGATGACCCCTATCCTATCTCTGTTTAATTCACCCAGTCTGGTCCTGCAGAATCTAGCTAAATCATAGGAATAGCTGTAGCCTTCCACAAGCTCAACCAAACAGTAGTCTGGATAACATCTCTTGTGCCAAGTGGGGTTTCATTGCAAGAGCAGATGAGTAGGCCTCAGGTACATGCCCACCAAGATGTAGAAAATGTGTTCTTTCTATTCCAATTAGAAAAGGGGATCAGAAACAGTTTGCATTCACATGAAACAGACAAAAACATTCATTTGCTTCAGGTAACTCTTCAGGTAACCCTCTGTCATACATAAATCAAAGAGATATGGACTATCTGGGCATCCCTCAGAACATCACACTGATTCCTTAAATTGAGGACATCATGCTGATAAAGCAGAACAAAGAAGTGGTGGCTACCATGCTGGAGTCCTTGACAAGAAACATGTGCTCCACAGTGTGGATGATAAACCATAAAAAGCTTAAGTGAAACTTTCAGGGCTGTGTCCAGATACGCCTACCTAAACAAAAGGTAAATTGCTGCATCTTGTACCTCTTACTTCAAGGAAGTAAGCCTTTAGTGTCTGGTAACCTTCTTTGGGTTCTGGAGGTGACACCTTCTATACATACTCTACTATAGCCATACTCCAAGTGACAAAGAAGGCTACAAGGCTTTGATGGGACCCAAAGTAGGAAAGGGCTTTCCAGATATCCATGGTGCAAGTTGTCTCCCACTTGGGACTAATGATCTCATAGAATCTATGGTTTTAGAGGTGCCAGTGGTGGGAAAAGATGTAAATATGATGTTACCAGTATGTCCTACCAAGTCCACTCAGAAGTCTGTACCTAAGAGAATAAAAAACATATGTTGTATGTTCATACAAAAACTTGTATATGAATGTTCATGGCAATATTACTTATAATAGCCAAAAGTGAAAACAACCCAAATGTCCATCCAACGACTAATGGATAAACAAAATGTGGTATATGAATACATTGGAATGTTATTTAGACATAAAAAGGAAGTACTGCACAAGTCACAACATGGGTGAACCTTGAAAACCTTATGCTAAGTGAAAAAAGCCAGACATAAAAGACAGCATATCCTATGACTCCATTTATATGAATTGTCCAGAATAGGTAAATATGTATTCTTACATATACAGATGTACTATCATGAAGTAGAGAAAGAAAGTAGATTAGTGGCTGCCATGGATGGGGTTGGGGTGAGGAGGCTGAATTGGGGCTAACTGCTAAGAGGTATAGGTGTATTTTGGGGGTAATAGAAATGTTCTAGAAATAGAGGTGATGGATGTCCAACACAGTGAATATACTAAAAACCACTTAGGTGTACACTTTAAAATGGTGAATTTATGTTAGGTGAATAATATCTCAATTTTTAAAAAAAGGTAAAATAAATAGAGAAAAGAGCAATTTGAGGACTTTTTAAAATTTGTTGAACCAAGAAGTCCTTCCTAAGGAGGTGAAAATTGAGTTAATTATAGAAAGTTTGGGGATGGGACTGAAAAGAGCATTCCAGGGAGGAAAAGTAGAACAGAGATAGGAGCTAAAAACAAACAAACAAAAAGAATAGGAAAGAAAAGAAAAAGACCAGTGCATCTGGAAAACAGGGAGAAAAGAGGATATGGTAAGAAAGGGGTCAGAGAGGAGACAGAGGCCAGAGGGTGTAGGGCCTTTAAGCCATGGTAAAAAGTTTGATTTTATTTTAAGCATAATGAGAAGCAATTAGAGGATTTTAAGTTGAAAAACAACGTGACCTGATTTATGTTTTTAAAAGGTTAATTCTGGTTGGTGAGTAGAGAATAAGTACAGAGTTAAAAAAACGAACAAGGAGATTAGAGTATTCCAGTGGTGCACTTGAGAGATGATATGGCTTGGGCTACGGTGGTAGTGAAAAATATGTGGATGGATTTGGGATACATTTTGAAGCTGTGATTGATGGACTGTGAAAGGGAAAAAGAGTAATCAAAATCACAAAGAGGAAAAGAGGAATGTTTTGGATGTGTAGTGGATCGAGAGTCTTGTTTTGGATATATTAGGTGAGATCATTGTAAAGCTTCCAAATAAAGTGTTATGTGGGCTGTAGAACAAATGAATCTGGTTGAGAACAAGCTAAGGGTACAGATATAAATTCTGGATTCCTTGTTAAATATATAGTATTGAAAGCAAAAGGAATGGATGAATCACATAGGTATTCATGGGGTAAGGCATCATTTAGAGGTAATGTACAGGGGTAAGAAATGTCAAAAGATACAACCAGGAGAAGGTAGTATCGCAGGAATTAAGAGAATGTTTCATGAAAGGAGTATCAGCTGCTGAGAACTCAAATAAGGTGAGAGTAGAAAAGTGAACATTGGATATTGTAGAACTGGCAATAGTTATCCTCCAGGGAAAAGAAGCTCAATTCAAGTGGGTTGAGAAGAGAATAAAAGATGATATGTGGAGACAGCAAATATAGGAAACTTTTCAAGAAAGTTTTGCTGTTAGGAAAGCAGCTAAATGGGGCAGTAGATGGAAGATATGTTACCTGGGGTCAGAGAAGTAAATTTTTAAAGAAAACACGTAAAAACTAGAGCATGTTTTATACAAATAGTGGTAATTTAGGAGAAAGAGAAAATGATGCTGCTGGAGAAAGAATAACTGTAGAACCAAAGTTCTTGAGAAGAATAAGGGGAAGTGCTGGACTTCACTAAGAGGAGAGATACTTAACTGATTGCAATATGAGGAAAGGCAGATAATATGGATTCAATTGTCATTCAATTTGTAGATTGGGTTCTCATTTAATTGATTCTACTTTTTTAGTGTGGTGAGAGGCAAGTCAACAGACTTTGTGAATGGGAAAGTATGGGAGGTGTAGAAAGAGCTTTCTTAATCTACCACTGGTGCCATCACCTTCAACGGCCATTTTTTTTTTAAAGTAAACTTTATTTCAACTTCAAAAAACAAAACAACAGGCAAAAGGCAGCTTAACAAATTATGGAATCATTACTCTAAAAAATTTATCTCATTTAATCCTAAAACACATTCTCACATTTATCTCATTTAATCTTAAAAACAAATTCAATTGTTTAATATGATGTTCTAATCTATACTTAATATACAGTCATGTTTATAAAGAGCCATTTAAAAAGAAGGATGTAAATATGTATTCTTACAAATAGAGATGTACTATTATGGAGGAATATTCACAATTCACTGTGGGAAAAAGATGTTATATAGTAGTATATAAATATCCTGTGTAATAATGTGTGTGTGTGTGTAAAATAGGGCCTAGAATAACATTAGGATATATATTGGACTATTAAAAATAGTTATCACTAGAGAATGGGAATACAGTTTGGAAAGAGAATGGAAGCAAGACTACTGCTTCTCACATTACATGCTATTCTATTTTTTTATGTCTCTTTTACAGTGAAGTTGTATTATTTCTGTCACTAAAATATACAAGATACAATAAACTATACAAGAGAAAAAATAATGATCATGAATACTTATCAGAATCAGTGGATTAAAGACAAAGCTGTATTTGGAATCAAGTTCATAGCTTTTTTCAGTAGAAAAAAAGTTAAATTATTTAATCCTGCAATTCCAAAACTTACAGAGAGAGGAAAAAAACTAAGAAAAGGGAGAAAGAAAACAAAAACAAATATCCAAAGTTAATGAATTGATAAACAGATATTGATTTAATTGATAGATAAAACCATTTATGTGGTATTTATTCTTGAAAAACAATATTAAAAAAACACTAAATCTTTAATGATTTTAATCATGAGAAATAACAGAATTTTGAGAGGGTAGAACTACAAAATGAGTAAAAAATACAAATATAAATTTAAATTCTTCAGAGAATACTATGTTTAATTCTATGCTAATCTATTATAAAATGCCCATGAAAATGGATGATTCCCATATAAAACAAAAAGTACAAAACTGACCAAAGAGAGAATCCAAATAAACAATTACCAAAACTTGATAGACAAATCAATGTAACAGAGTAGAAAGCCTTAAACTGCCCCTATGAGAGAACTTTCCATACGATAAACATGTGAATCTAGTAGGAAAGGATATATTATTTAACAAATGGTAGTTAAAATTATTTAAATTTTCATAAAAACTAAATATTGTTTAGTACCTTGTCTTAAAAATTAATTTGTTCTAGTAAAAAATTACATATATTAAGTTGAAGCCACAAAAGAATAAGAAAATATGCATAGTTATTCACAAATTTTGATGTACAGAAGGTCTTTCTAAGTACAATACCAAATGCTTCCTATAACATAAACAAGTAATAGGAAAAACTGATGGGTTTTGTAAAACAAAAAATTTAAGCATGTAAAAATTATAATTGGTCAAAATAGAAGACAAGTGGCAACTAGGAAAAGTATTTGCAAATTGCACAAAATATTATCATCCCTATACAAAGAATTTTTATAGATTACTAAGTAAAAAGACAAGCCATTAAATTACATATGGATAGAGAAAATGGACAGATATTTAATTAAGTAAAACTTGGAAACCATAAAATAATGAATTATTTTAGCCATTAGTCCAAATACTAAGAAATTATCTCCCCTCAAAGAATCTCTTAGCCATGTAGGAGAAGTTTGAGCTTAAATAGCATCTCCATAGGGAGGTCTTTTCTGACTTTGGCAAGGAAAACTGCCTCTTTAACGCTGCCTGCTTTTAAGGTGTTTATGAATGGGGGTAGAGAAGAAGGTAGCATGACCTTCTATCTTGAGTATTCCACTGAATAGCTCCTCCAAATTCCATTTTCCTTCTTACAATCTCTTCTCTGCCATGCATTTCTGCTCACTTTGCCATAGATCTTGTATTGGAAATTCATGGAATAGAGCTTCCTTAATGGTGAGAGTGCTGTTTCTCCAAAGGCCTCTATGTGGGGAGTAGGGGTTGAGCATGGAGCAAACCAAACCATCTTTCCCAACACCATCACACCAAATTGTATTTCACATTTTTCTGAAAGGCAAGGAAAACTAAAGCCACAAGAAGAGGGGAATTTTACCAACTATGCCAGCATTCGTTGGATATGGAAAAGGGGGAGACTGAGACTACATTCCAGTGGAAGAGTGCATCTGATTGAAGGTCTTAAATGAAGTTACTCTCCAGATCACATGCTGTCAGAGAAGTACTGGGATAATGTGGCAGCAAGAAGCAAGTATCCACAGCGGTCACAGCTCTGTCCTGAGGGCAAATGTGTACCAACATCTTGAGACCCTGACCCAGTGTCTGGTTCTCAGAGCAGCAAAAACAACAAAGATAGTTAGGGGAGGAACCAGCACTAATACCTCTGGAATCCTCGGCAATCTTAGGAAAAAAAAAAAAAAGAAGGAAAGAGCATTGGCCTAGAGGGAGGGGACTATGTGAAGGGAACAAGATATAGAATAAGAGATGGAGAACGTTTGTTCTTGATATTGTGATGAGTGTCATGGAAAAAATGTGAACATTTGCTCTAGGAACATTTTAGGAGCAATTCAGGGACCTGATAGTGACCGAATGGATTAGGAGACTGGGATTCCTGAGCATGGGCACTAAGGAGAGAAGAGTACTGTTTGTGTACTATGACTCTATTGCTCATCCTGTCTGGTGTGGTCTGAAAAAACACTTATGACAACCAAACTGTGTTGTTAGAAAAAGGATATAAGGCAGCTTACAGGGCTATGCAAAATGTAGCAAGATAACACCATCTGACGTAGAAGAGAGGGCAAAAGAGGCCAAGCATTAGGTTAATTTAAGTAATAAATACCAAAGTACCCTGTTCTCTGGAATGGAGCACAAATTTAACACTAGCTTCTTATCTGCAAATGTGAAAAGCCAACTTGCCGTGTCCATAAGATAGGAGCAAATGAACTGTTCAGGAGTAGCACAAATATTCCAACACAAAGGCCAGAATGAAATAACTCTTGAGAGTTTATGAAAAGACCATTGTCCTATTTAATCAACAACATTCTTACTGTTGACACAATGATGAATTCCATAGAACAGTTTCATAGGGGGTGTGCAACGCTGACCAAGAAGAAATTCTAGAGATGAATCAGGAAGTAGTAAGGTGGTCTTTGCTATGTGTCTGACTTAATTTGGGGGTACATTTAGGATCTGATAAATTTATAAAAGCAAATTCTTCATGTTCCTTTATAAACACTGCTTCCACAACTAAACCAATAGCTGATAGATATTAACTGGCTGTCAGTTCAATATTGGATATTTAATACCAAGAGATAAACTGTGCCAGGGTTTGAGAGAAAAAGCAAGAATTTTGGTCATAATAGGACATTGAGCTGGTGTAGGAGTGACATATTTTGGGGGAAAACTGAAGAGCCTAACAAGCAGTAGTTTATGAGGGAATATTCTAGAACCTGACCAAGATTGTCTTTAGGAAAAATAAAGTTATGAATCTGCACTCTCAAAGATTGATGGGCATTTAGGTTCAAATTTCTGCTCAATAAAACCTAGTCTTAATTTTATTCTGGAAAATGTTTAAGGAAGGTATAACTAAACACCTACAATAGCCATTTTAAAAATCCTACCCCCGCGCCCCACCCCCCAAAAAAAAGCATCCATAGAAAGTCTAGATTTGAGTACTGTGGTTTCCTGATGTTCTAAGTTAAATTATTTATGGAATGTACATCAAGGTATGTGAATACCTTGTGTGAATGAAATAACTTTCTGTATAGAATTAATCAAAAAACAGCTGAAATGTGGAAAACATATTGGTTTCTCAAACTATCAGATCTCTTTCCATACTCAGGATATTAAATTTTTGTCAAATATTCAGGTCCTAAAGTTTTCAAGTTTGTATTGTTTCTATTTATGTCTTTTGATGTAAAGTTTTATAATTTTATGTAATAGAATATAGTAATTCTGGTTTTACCTTTGCTTTAAACCATTATTTACTGGTTGAGCCCTGAATCTCAGCAGAGTTGCAGCCAACACGTACTTTCCAGTTCATCAGACTCACCAGACATCTAACAAATGATGATAGACAACACCCATCCCAAAAAGTCAGAGAGTATATATAGCTGCAAGCAAGACAGGTCCTTCCATCTGCCCCATAAGATCTATTATTGTAGTAAGGGAAGAACTTGCAACATTGAAATAAAGATAATGGTTACCAGAGGTTCTGAGAGGAGAGGGAAGGAAGAATGGGTGAACATGGAGCATTTTGGGGCAATGGAATTGTTCTGTATATTCTAACAACAGACACAGGCCATAATACATTTTGCCAAACCTATAAAGTTGTATGGTGCAAAGTATAAACCATAATGTAAACTACAGAGCACATTTAGTAGCAATGCTTCAATATTTGTTCATCAGTTATAACAAATGTACCACACTAATTTAAGATGTTATTAATAGGGGAAAATGTTAAAGGGGTAGGGGTATATAGAAGTCCTCTATATTTTCAGTGTAACTTTTCTGCAGTCTAAAAGTTCCTTAAAATAAAGTTAAAAGTATTATAAAAAAATTCCATTAATCATCTTGAATTTCTATCAGTATAATGAGAAAGAAAGGGAATTTAGTGTTTCCATCTGTATAATTAAGCAATTGTCCCAGGACTATCTAAAGGCTATTTCTACTTTTTCCTACTAATGTGAAATAAAATTGTCACCTTAAAATCTATTTCAGTGCATCCTATTCTATTCATTAATTCTATATATTTTTACCTCCATTCCACAGATGTAATTTAATAATGCTTCTAAATACCCAACTCTACAAGTACTACTCATTTCATACCTCTATTTAAAATTTTTTTGGGTATTTTTACCATATATTACTTCTTTTTTTAAATATTTATTTTTTATTTATTTTTCCCCTCCTCATTCCCCCCATTGTCTGCTCTCTATGTCCATTTGCTGTGCGCTTTTCTGTGTCTGTGTGTATTCTCATTAGGTGGCTCTGGGAACTGATCCTGGAACGTTCCAGAGTGGGAGAGAGGCTATTATGCTCTTGTGCCACCTCAGCTCCCCTGTTTTCTTACTTTCTCTCCTCTGTCTCTTGTTAAGTCATCTTGCTGCACCAGCTCTCTGTGTTAGCTGGCACTCCTGTGCAGGTTGGCTTTCCTGTGAGAGGTGGCATTCCCATGCAGGGCGGCACTCCTGCGTGGGGCCGCATTCCCACATGGGCTGGCACTCTGAGTGGGCCAGCTCACCACATGGGCCAGTTTGCCTTCACCAGGAGGTCCTGGGCATTGAACTCTGGACCTTCTATATGGTAGACGGGAGCCCAATTAGTTGAGCCACATTCATTTCCCTGTATTACTTCTTTATAGTAGCTATTTTTAATTTTGTAGTAGCTCATAGGTCTCCAAGTCCATGTCACTGTGTGTGTTTTGAAAGTGCTGGACACCTCAGACTCAAACTAAATGTTTATTTAGCATGTTTTCTCTCCCGGCAACATATCCTGAAGTGGGGATGAGATAGGAGGCGGCAAGGAAAGATAATGGTGGGTTCTTAGTTCATTTGTGCTCTCTCTCTGAATATATATAACAATGGCTATTTCCTTCCGAAAAGCTAATAGAAACATAACTTTCTACTCCAAACATTAATTATCTTCCAAAACTGATCTAGTGTGGCCCCTGAGGACAGTCTATTTCTTCTACTATAGGACTTTGAACCTATGAGTTGCCAAACAAAACAAAACTACAGACTGGCCTGGGAATAAAAAAAGCTAGATAAAAAAATCAAATACTTACTAGGACTGGATAGAAAATAGAATGAGGGGGGATAGGAATTTTAAAAATGTTTTAATACCTGTCAGAAATAGAATTAAACTTATTAAATTTTACTGAATGATGATATAAGCCTTTGATATAAACACGAATGATATTGCAGATATTTTTAATTTGAAAATGAAAAAAAATGTAAAATACATTTAATTTTGATATTTTTCTCTCTTGGTTTATTTTACTTTGAATTTGGGATAAAGATCTTGGTATCATTTTGTATTAAGATGTAAAATGTCAGATTTTCTATTCTGAAACTGAGTGCAGTTTTAAGTATGAAACAATTAAAGACAAATATTATTTAATTTTTTTTCATTGCCCCTCCTCCCCAAAATTCCTCATGAATGTTACATTTGAACATGGATAAAATACTTGCTTAATAGCTTTTTATTTTAAGGCAACTATTTCTAATGTATATGAAGAATTTAGTTATTCTAAAATTATCATATTTAGGTTATATATTATAAGAAATGACAGTTAACTTCCACTGTGTCACCTTATTTATACTATCACTATTAATATGGAAATGTAAAGCAAATAGTGTTATTAAATTTTCATTAACTTTTAAAATCAGAACCACTTTTCTGGAATATAGTTTTCAACCCCAGTTTTGGGAATGAAGTTTAGGCCTCCAATTGCCCTTCCAGAAACCAATTTTAGCATAAGAAAATGAACCCAATACATCTTGCCAAATAAGTTTCCCCAAGTCATAATTATCCTAGGAATAAGCATTTAGGTCATATATTTATACAATAATTTTGAATGCCTTTGCAGAGAAAATTTCAAAGTGGTAAGATGAGTTCAAAGGCCAACCGAAAGAGGCCTCTGGAGAGCAGAGAAAAACAGGCAGAATTTAGAGGATAGTTTAAACATCTATTACTTTAAAACAAAGTAATCAATTGGTATGGGGAGAATTTTCCAATTTGCAGCTTTTTCCTAAGGGTTTGCAATTGTAACATGGTGTAGCAAAAAACTCATAGAAAGACCAAATTCTTTCTGGTCAGAAGAACCAAGAGAAGAAGACTAGGGCAACCAGAGCTACCGGAGTAAGGGAACAATTCCAGAAAGTAGATGAAATGAGGTAGCCCAAACTCTATCCATGTATCTGGCTAATCCCTGAACCATGTATGCTTAAGGCAGATTAAAGAAACTGAAACGAAATTTGAGCTGCTATCCACTTCAGACAAGACAGAGTTTACAGCTTGACTCTAACCACGTTAACTGTCTGTTAAAATATAAACATCAGCACTATTGAAGACTTTAATAGAACCCAGCATCTTCATGCTATAACATTCACAATGTCCAGGATTCAGTCCAAAATACTTAACAAAAAAGTACCAGTAATATATAATCCATTCTCGTGGGAAAAGTCTTACAAAGCCCAGTCATGAGATGATCCAGATGTTGTAATTATCAGATAAGGACTTTAAAAAGCAGCATTATCCATGTGGTGCACCAGTACTCCAAAATGTATTCACCAAATACAATGAATGTCCCACAATGATGAAAGAGGTTGTTGATGTGGGAAGAGTGGGGTGAGGGGGGTGGGGGGTATATGAGGACCTCTTATATTTTTTGAATGTAACATTTAAAAATAAGAATAAAGAGAGAGAGAAAAAAGCAACTACTTTAACTATGTTCAACAAGCTATAGGAAAATATACTCATAAAGAATAAAAAAGATAGGAAATTTAGTAAAAAAATAGAAACCAAAAAACGGAAATGAAAATTTTAGAACTGAAAAATACACAGTGTGAAAAAATTCACTTGGTGGGCTTAAAGCAGGATGGAGATGATAAAAGAAAGAATCTGTAAATGTCAGAAAAATCAATACAAATTATTCAATAGGAACAACAGTGAGAAAAAATTGAAAAAATAAGTCTTAGGGACAGATTTTTAGGGACCTGTGAGACATTATCAAAAGACTTAAGATAGGAAAAAACCTCAAACTGGAAAAATACAATATGCTGATACACATCTTAGACGAACTACTGAAAATCAAATATATAGAGAAACTCATGAAAGCATTCAGAGAAAAATAACACATTACACATAGGAAGAACAATTTGAATATTGCTCACTTTTTAGAAACTATGGGAATTAAGTTCATTGAAATAACTTTAAGTGGTGGGGGGAAAACTCATCAAACCAGAACTCTTTGTCTAGTGAAAATATTAAATGATGACAAAATGGATGTTTTCAGATCATGGAAACCAAGAGAAATCATTTGTCACCATAATGAAGAAGAATGATACCAGAGGAAAACTCAGATCTTAAAGAACTAGTAAAGAGCAACAAAAATAGTTTATGAGCTTAGACTGGAGATGGGGGGGGGGGGCATGTAAGAGCAAGCAAGCAAGGTCCTTAAGAATGAAAATTATTATACATATTTTTGGTTGTAAAATTATTGGCTGGGAAAATCTAAAGCCTAAGCCTGAAGCACAAAGTTAATCCTTAAGTAGTAGATTGGGAAAAGATTGCATGATGGTAAAAGAACTAGTTCTAACTCCAAATGGCCTAAATATTCAACTAGCTTATGTTAAAAAGTGATTCAGAGGGACTTAACTAGAGCATAGTTGTTTAAGTCTAAGGAATTCTCCATATACTTCTCCCTCCTGGGGTTGTAAGTTTTTTGGCGTGTGGATCCTTAGGAACCCCAAATATGTTACGGGTTCCAGAACAGAAAAACAAAACAAAACGAAACAAAAGAAACAACTATGGCTAGGCTTCCTAGAATGTAGCCCAAGACAGCACAGTACTCACGAAGAAGTCTCATGTCCATGAGACACTAGAGCAATAAAGTAGTTTTAGCTCAGTAAGATGGACAGACCTGAGTGTAGGCTTACAGAGCCTTACAAACCCATGTATTTTGCAAAAACATCCAAAAAATTTGACTCCCCTTTTACACCAAGAGGGCCTTAGAGGTGAGTTGAGACAAGGAGGATGCTAAGTACAAGGACCTCACATTCTGAGGCCTTGGTGGGCCCACAACATCAGCAGATGCCAGTATATGATGTGCTACATTCAGCAGAGCCTTGAAAAATAGGGAAGACATGGAGTGAACACTTCTGTGTCAATGACAGTTCATTTGTAAGTCCTCTGGGAAGTATGATTAACCTGAGGGAGAAGGGAGAAGGAAAAGGGAATGGAAGCAAATCGTGAAACCAAATTCACACCTGAAAAGACTATGACCTAAAATTGTCCAGTTGCCTCTCATTGGTGGAAATAAAAGCTCTAGAGCTAAGTTAATTTCAGTTACGAACCAGAAAAGTACAGCCTGACACCCAACTGAGACATCCAATCCCATTTTGTTTCCTTTCTATCACTGCAACTGTTCTCCTTTAAAAGTATGACCAGTTGATCAAAGTTAAGAAAAATGATCCATTTATGAACCAAATATGTGTTAAAATTCTCTTAACTATCAAAAAACCTAACTGAAAATGCAAAATCTCATGCAATGGTTAGACAAGGCACCATTTTCTTTCCTACTTTCTGAAGGGGTTGAGGATATGAGAGGAGTTTCATTTTTCTATTTTTGGTAAATATCATATACCATGACTGCTGGGGTTGGGACACTGATTCTCTTCATACAGATGAGTTTCCATTACTTACATTAATAAATGAAAGTCTGGATTGATTAGTGTCATTACTGGTATAGACTCCCTCAGCAATTGCATATTGAATTTCCTCTCCCTCTTCTGTGGGGCAGCTTGACTGAAGGCCTCTCTCTGTAGACTTCTGACAACCATGAGGAGGAGTAATAAGTAGGAGGCAGCATTCTCTTCTGGGTAATAGGCAAAGAGTATATCAGCAAGTAGGTGTGCTTGTAAATTAAATGGGCGACTAGAACTGTCTCTGGACAAAAGAGCTTAATGTAATTTGGGACTCTATCTGTACCAACTTCTTAACTTGCCCACTGCTTTAGCCTCAGTTGACAGTATTTAAGAAATGCCTGTCTCCAGTTAGAAGTATAGATAATACAGAAAGAAAAACCGAGGAAACTGAGAAAAGTGGTTAGTCTATTCTTTCAGTTATGTCTCTTCCCAGTAACACATGAACTCTCCTTTTCTGTTGATCCTATAATTTTTATGACTGGAAATTGATGCTAAGTTTTGGGAGCACTCAACCAAAATTCAAGAGGCTGTAGGCAAAAGTTCATTAATATTCTAACATGGGATGTGGGTAGGATTTCACTGTACTCTCTGCTACCAAAAATACCATAACCGACTTTATGTACCTCACATTCCTACTGAAGTTCTATCCCCAGCATCCCTACCTTAGATACCTTTCTTTAGCAAGGACTTCTTAAAGGGAAAAAAATAAAATAAAACAGACATGGGCTAGTTCAAATAATGAAGTTTATTGAGAGGGTACATAAAGCATTATTAGTTAGGCAGAATCCTATGAAAATCTAGGAAGAGGCATCATAGTATATGCATACTTCATAAGGACTAGAACTGAAGTATGTTCTGTTTCACAGTTCTAGGGGGTCTCAGAAATGGGAGTTCATCTTGAAACTAGTACTCATCTATTTCATGACTTAGACCCAGCTATTCTCCATAGATCAACTTCTCTTTTGCCTGTTAATTAGCTATTTAGATTGCTCTTTCCCAATTTCAATTCTTGAGCCTGAGAATTTGATGAGCAGCATGCCTGCTTTAGTAGAACTTTGCAGATAATGCTCACTTGATTTTTTTTTTTTTTCGAGTTCTCATCCCTGGTTCAAAGTGTATCATGTGGTAGCTAACATAAGTGCTTAGCATCTTCAGCAAGGATGGTGGGAGGGGCAATCACACCAAGAAGAAACTGAGGGATGTAATCTGACTAACGTGGTCTCTATATCTACTTTGTGCAAAGCACCTTACTTTTTTTCCATAGGAGATACCATATTTATTCTTGAACTGCAGTTCTGCTGAAGGAACAGAACATATGACAAAATAACAAAACCAGGTAATTAATGACAGAAGTGTTTAGAAGACTCAGAGTATTAGGTTTCACAGAGAAGGTGGAGGTTAAATTTGACTTTAAAAAATAAGTTAGCTTTGGTAGATGAAAAAAGAGAACAAAGAAACAAAAGGAAAGAATAGCAGGTATTTGGGGAAGAGTAAGATTAGCATGGTTGGAATTCATATTAATAAAAGGTAGGTGATAAAGTAGAGGGCCTTGACCATCAGCTAAGAATTTCTATTATTTGGCAACAGATAGTTACTGAAAGTTTGTGATGAAAAGAGTTAAATAATCCATCTGTGATTTTATTCAATAAAAAAAAAGTCTTGTTAGTCATTTTATGAGAACAAATTTCTTTTCTTTTTTTTTTTTTTGAGGTAACAGGGGCCGGAGATTGAACCCAATACCTCATTTGTGGGAGGCCGGCGCTCAAGCACTGAACCACATTGGCTTCCCTGACTTGTTTTTTTGTTTGCTGTTTTTGTTTTTCAGGAGACACAGGGAACTGAATTCAGAGAGGCAAGAGCTCACTTGAGCCACATCTACTCCCCCCAAATTTCTTTTTAACAATTTTTGTAATTAGAAAATTCTCGAGTGTTTTCTAAATAAGGATCACTAGGTATCACCGAAGTAAAAGCTAATACAATTAGCTGAATTAAAAATATATTCTAATGAATATAATTACTTTTAAGGAGGAAGATTTTGCATTACACAAGATAGAAACACTTCTAAAGAGCAAATTTCCTTTTAAAATGTTGATCTATTCCATTGGTATGTTCTGGAATTGCATTTTTTAAAGTGTGCTATCAAATAAAATAATTGAGATTTAAGTAAATTATTTTTAATTTTTTAGGTATTTTATAGTTCATGATAGTCTCAAATCTACTTTTGGAAATAGTCTCATATTAGTCATTTATGATCTTTTAAGGAAATTTTATAATATTTCAAATTCATATCATAAAAGAGATTTCACTAAAAGAAAAACAAATATGGACGTAAAGGTGCCTTTCAAAAATGAGTGTCTTAAGGAGTTTTCACTAAGTGTCAAAACTACCCTAATATAACCAAACAATATTTAGTATTAATATTGTTAATATTAATATACTGCCTGACTTACTTTTTCTTTCAATAGGGAAGTTACTAGGGTGAATCATATGAAACTAGGTCAAAATGTTTTTGGAAGTCAAAAGTGATAACATTATTAGTGACTTAATACTGTTTAATATAAAATATCCAATTTGGTTCTCCCCAACTTTGCTAGATTGGTAAAAGTCTAAATTTAAAGGAAAAGAGATATTCTCCTAGAAATTGTAGACAATTTTTGACACATTGGCTTTTTACTGACTGCCTATATAAAGATACTGGCATAGGCATATATATACACACACACACACACACATAAATACATATATATATTTGTATATATGTATATATGTATTTGTGTATGTATATATAGCTTTCAAATAGCTAACAATCTAGTAAAAAATTAAATATATAAAGCAAGAATATACTTCATTATCATTAAAGTTAATTTTACCAAGCTTAGGAGCCTCCTATGCTAACATGTGAAATAATAAAACTTTCACGGACAAAAAATTTAAAATAGAATTTATCTTACAATGGAATGGTATAGTCAATTTATCTTACAAAGGAATAGTAAGATGTAAATGTTATACAATAGCATCTATAGCAAATAATAGGATCTAGCTCATAGGTAAAGTGAGTCATGGTTTTAGAAGAGCGTGAATTTTTAATGTATCCATAAAAAAGGGAAATGTTTGACAAAAGAAACAGGGAAAAGACTGGGGTAGACTTGAGTCAAGCAAGTACCTGTTGGGGACTGAGGGTAGATTTCTGAATGTGATTTATATTATAGAAAATCTGAGTTTAGAGAACCTCTGTGGTTTTATCTCAATTTAGCAGGCCTAAATATTCTCTTAGACATCTTATTTAGAAGATGGTACAATTTGTTATTTCAACTGGTAAGCATCTGATTCAAGGCAGAAAAACAATATTAAGAATTTACCATACAGAGGTGCTATCATTGTGGTAAGTTCCACCACAATAAACTCTTATCCATAAAGACTCAATAAGAAAATCAAATATAACATCAAATATATTAAAATTTATTTTAATTATTATTATATTATTAACTTAATTATTATATATAATTATAAATAAAATAAAATAGCCATATCAGCAAGAATAATATGACCACAGTACCTGGAAGTTTTTGATTTATAACTATACTATCCTCAACTTACAAGGTTGCAGTCTAGGAAGCAGAGCAATGAATCATTATAATTGTTTATCTGGGAATTGTCAAAAGATTAAGGGCAGAAAAAGAGGGAAAAGGAAAGAACATACATTTCTGTCAGAGAAATACTCCTCAATTAATGGGACGATATTACCATCACATAAATCCAGTGCTTTAGAAGTAATAATTCTCAAAATCTTCAAGTAATACTACTAATAAACCATAATGCTTAAACTTTCTGGGTAGAAGGCAGATTATATTCAAAAGCTCTGATAACCAGAGCCCTTCTTATTCAGCTATTACTTAGTGACCTGCCCCTATATACTAAGAGTTTGAAAAAGCGATTTTTGGTTCAGGAAATTAATTAGAAATTTGAACCAATCATTAATGGATGCAGCTTTAAAAAACAAACATAGTTCGATTGAAACTTCTGCCAATAAAAAAAATAAGCATCCACAGAACATTTATTTACTGTTTAAATTATTCCATATTTTCATATAATGTGAACAAAAAATACATTTTACCCCACACATAGTAAAAGCAAACAAGTGCAATCTTTCAAAGATTAAAAACAATCAAATCTGTACAACCGACAAATAAATTTATACCTCTAACAGTTAGCTTGTAACAAAACCAAACCAAAACAAAAGCAAAAATATTGCCCAAAGTCACTGAATTACTTAAAATTCCACATATGGTCAGATTCTCAATCACAGCAACTTGATTCTTCACTATACTGTGCAAGTTTAGATTGAGAGAGATTTTTTAAAAATATTAATAGGAGAGTAATAGGAAACACCAAAAAGCTTATAAAGCACTTTCCAAAAATTGGAAATAAGGGACAAAAATTAATTAGTGGGTGGGTGGGGCCACTGTGAATAGATACATACGATATGAAATATTACGGACTTTTTATAAAAAGAAACAACTACAATACCAACAATGACAAACCCAGTTACAAAGCCTAGAACAATTCTGTGAGACAAAGTGTACAAAGCAATATATACCTGGTAACCACAATTAAAAGGCAAAATCATGACAGGAAGCACTTAACATCACAACTTGAACACATATAAATTAAAGGCATACTGTTTATCATTCCACATCATTGCACATGATAAGAAAACAATACTGCAGTCAATCTTGAGTAAGAAAGTTTCAATGAAGTAGGAAGTTCGATGATGAACACAGGTGCAGACAATCTTATTAATACAAATTCAGTAAATATCAAAACACTCAGAGGTACCACTATGCTAATTCTATTTATTTACTGGAAAGTTAATAATTTCCCTGCCTTCACACATTAAGTTAAAATCATTTATAAATGGAAATAAAGAGATCTGGTAAAAAAGACTTTGCACATGCAATTCTAAACAATGCATTCTGGTTCTTTTTTTTTTTTTTTTTTTTACTATTTCACATGAAATATAAATATTTCCAATATATACACAATCACACATGTTCAACAGACATCAATGAGTTGTCCTCTTTCCACACAAGTTTACATTTATATACATATTTATATCCCCGAGATAGATGCTTTACTCCTCTAGGAAGATACAGAGTTAAGCCTGAAGAGTTTGTTTTTTATTTTTGGAAGCTAATGTCTTGATTTTTCTTGAATGGATGATAAGATAAGGAGTCCACAAAAAAATATAGCTACAAATGCCAACCTTTTCAACAGAGATGAATTATCTTTAGGAATAATAATCTGTGCAATATCATTGGTGATCTGAGAAATTTCATGTGCCACACAAACGAATATAAAAGTGCTGACAATGATGTTGAGCATAGGGTTTCCAGGTATAAGTACTAAGATACCCCTTGTGTCTGCAGCCAGCCATATGTGATATTGGCAAATAAAGAGCTAGAAGGAAAAAATAGTTAAAGTTAGATGTATATAGAGAAGTCATGAACAAATCACTATTTTTCATAATTGAACATTTGATAGCATTGTGATATTTTGAGGCTTTTCTAAAGCCATCTGATTCTATTTTACTACTTTGAGAACACTTCCTTGCATGTCATAGAAGACAGCTGATATATATCTGGACTTCAATGTTCCCAATTAAAGAATATATAAACGTGTGTGCACATGCATGTCCGTGCACCCATGTGTTTGTGTGTGACTATATGTATGTATATATATTTGCAGTACATATATCGGATGTATATATATCTGTACATATATATGTGTGTATATAATATTGTCATATAAAGTAATAAAATATAACATATCATATAATAATATATATGAATTATAACCTTGGATGTGTGTATGTGTGTGTATATATATATAGGGAGTATATATATATATTTTTTGACACTCTTACTGTGACTAGAAATGTGGTTCTGTCACTGCATTGTTTCAAAATATCGAAGAGTAGGAAATACTTTAGCTACTTCAACAAATATGTGGACTCAAATATATGGACTATGACATTTCTATAGTCTGAATAGAAACACTGAATAGAAACACTAAATAGTTAAAGCTGACTAAACTTCTTGTGATCCAAATATAAAGAGACTGGCAAATGAGCATTTTTTCCTGTTGATTCAGGTCTTGATAAGTCATTTATGATTAAGAATTTTAAATTCTATATAATTTCTTATAAATGACACTAGAGAAAATAATAGAATATTTATTTAAGAACTCAAGGAGAAATTTATTTCCCTATTTTAAATTTAATAAATCTTATATTCTTCTAAAATCTGTAATGATTACAATATGAATTATACTGCTTTAAAATATTCTACTTCAAATAAAGCTCAGACTACTCAGAATGTATTTCAAAATCTACTGCTTAAACAGATTTTGTAGATAATATTATATATCTCATGCCAAATGTAACGAGTTTAAACATTTTCCACAATTTCCAATCACAGTAAGGGTGAATTTTATTATAATAAACATCAATAAACTGAATTCCAGTACTATAATAAGTAATTAGGGAGATAAACAATAAATCAAAATCCCCTCAGCTTAATTTCATTTATATCTCATTTAAACCTTTCTCTCTTTATCTCAGCAGCTTACGACAAAATGCAGAATATTTTGCAAGTAATCTATATCCATTCACTTAGGTAAAGCTTTAAAAACATCTTACAGAACTTTACTGCTGTTAAAAGTTCTGAGTTTTCCGCCCTAATTCCATAAATAACACAGCTTTGGTTTTAAAAAAACTATTTGTATGTCAGATTTATATACACACATACATATATATACATATACACACGTACATGCACATAATACTTGGCTGTATGATATAGCATAAAATATTTTTTTTTTTTGCATAAAATATTAATGTACCAACCTCTAATGAAATTTTTCCAAACCAAGCAAAAAATGAACTGTAAACGGAACGGGCATATCCAGGGATGTTTCTTATCAGGATGAAGGCTAAAATCTAAAGAAAAACACAAAGTCAAATATTAATAATGTCTTCAACAAAAAGTATTTTGCAGGATGCCTTCCTTCAAGTGGCAACCTTATTCTTTATGTTCCTGAATTTGATACAAACACAATGAATTTTTAAAAATAGATAAACTATTCCTAAGTTCTTTTTGTTCTAGAGTCTCCCCTAAACTGGATTTCTCAACATGTGATCTGCGTTCTGCATACCAATGCAGAGTTTTAGTAGTAGATGACTGAACATTTTTATTTTATATATATTGGAAAAAACGTAATATAGCAAACTCACCCTTGAGGCCTGTGGTGTAGAAAAGAACAGATATTTATGTGGTAACATTTCATAAAACCCCTTGGTATAATTTTGTTCCTTCCATAAATATCTACATGGTTGACAGTCACTCCCTCTCTACCCTCTTCAAAATGCTTCTTCCATTGACAGCCACCATGTTTCCCCCTGTGGATCCTTACTCCCCTCAAAACATCTCTAACTTCTGGGCTTCTGGCCATTACTCATTTCCCTATCCTTTCGAACCAAGTGGAGCAATCTTGCTGTTTCTTAACCTCCAATTCAAAGTGTCACATCCAACACCCAATCTATCAAGCAAAGAACTCTCCTTAGTATATCCATCACCTTCCTTATAAATGAGGCAAATTGTAAAGTAAAAAGAAAAAGTTTTACTTTCATAAACATTTTAAAAAGTTTTTCTCATAAAATGCTTGAAAAGTTATCTACACTTCAGAGAAATCCCCATATTCAGTGCTGATCACATTTTGTCAAAGGAGCTAGGAAGAGGTCTCTGGCATGTATGAAAGATGAGGGAATGGGAGGACTTATGTGGATAATTATCACTAGGATAAAGAAAAGGAACCAAGGAGAACTATTTTGGTATAATTAAGTTGAGGACAACTATACAGTGACCCTCACTGGCAGTGGTATCAAAAAGGCTCAAGTTTGAATCTGGTCTATGCCTATTTAATTCTGGGTCTTACAGAACTTAACTCCTTTGGATCTGTTTCCTCATCCATTAAGAAGGGGATTAGGTTTACTTTGGAAAGTGGATGTGAACATTAACAGAAAAATATATATTAAGTGCTGATTATTGTATACATTGTGAATTATTTAAAGCAAGATATTAGGGAATTAATAGTATAGGTGGTAAACAAATATGGTAAAAATCATGGTGATGATACCTCAATGAGGGCCATAAACATAAAACTATTTAATTAATGAGTTTATTAAAGAATTGCATAAACTGTAAAGTTGCAGAAAAAATGAACATATAAATTACTCTATACATATAAATCATTAGCTTAAGCACCAAAAATCTGGAACTAGTCCTAAGCAAATCACTTTCCCTTTTTTTCCTTTGATCTATCATTTTCCAATGTGTATTTTATTTCTTTAGCATATTTGAATCCTATATTTTGTCATACATTTAGTAAATAATGTGACTGGGGAGAAGAAAGTTGAAGAAATAATAATCACGGAGAAGACAACTGCAATCTAAGAAGTCATTATTAGTTTGATATAAAAATAATAATGTTTAAATTGTGTTCAGCATTTATAATTTGCTGGGTAGTGCTAAACACTTCCCACACATTATTTATGGTTAATTATCCTTACACTTTTCTATAGCCAAGTCCTTCTGGAAATGTCTATCCAGCCTAATGGGCAAAAACCAAAAGGTTGGGATTTAAGGACTGATGAATAAGCTTTCTGTTGGGTCAAGCTGAGAAAATAGTTTCCAAGAGGACAATGAAAATCTTTTACATGTTTAAAATCTTAAAGGAATCCCTTCAGTTAGGTATGCTTAGCATTTATAGCATATATGTAAAATATATGTAAAACTGTTGGTGTCTGAGAACAAGAGTGATTCCTGATAAGTGTGTAACCTGTAATTTTGTAATTTTGGGCAACCTAATGCTCTCCAACTTTTACAATGGAGGACTAGTGCCCTTGTAAATAAGTAGCAGCCAACAAAATTAGTGCTTGTTTCATTTAGTGCTCCCAGGCAATTCTTTTACTTTGCAAAGGAGAAGCTGAGGCCCTCACCAAAAAAAATGTAACTAAGGAAATATGAGTTTGTAGAGGGAAATATGATATCTCCTGGGAGCACATGTTATTCTATGTATAGCCACCCTCTCCCTTAGCTCTCCTTGAATCATTTGTATGGTGCGCTATGAGTGATAATGTTTCCCTGCCATTCTTTGAGATCTAGTTTCATGGTTTTTAGCTCTTATGATTAGGTCCTTGATCCAGCTTGACTTAATTTTTGTACATGGCATAACACAGGGGCCCAACTTCATTCTTTTGCATGTGGCTATCCTATTTTCCCAGGATCATTTGCTGAAGGGAGCATTCTTTCCCAATTGACATACTTGGCACTCTTGTCTAAATGAGTTGGCCATGTATGGGTTTATTTCTAAACTCTCAATTCTATTCCATTGGTCTATATATCTATCTTTATGCCAGTAGCCACTATTTTGATTACTATGGCATTGTAAGTTTTGAAATTGGGAAGTGTGAGATCTCCAACTTCATTCTTTCTCAATAATGACTTGGTTACTCAGGGGCCCCTTGCAATTCCATATGAATCTGAGGACTAGTTTTTCCATTTCTGTAAAAAAATGCTGCTGGGATTTTGCTGGGGGTTGTGAGGAATCCATAGATTGCTTAGGATAGTACTGACATCATAACGGTAAGTCTTCCTATTCACGAACACGGATGCCTTGCCATTTGTCTCCTTTAAATTCTTTTAGCAATGTTTTGTAGTTTTCAGTATACAAGTACTTACCTCCTTGATTAAATTTATTCCTAGATATTTTATTCTTTTAGATGCTATTTTGAATGGAATTACTTTTCTGAATTCATTTATTGGCTGTTTTATTGTAGGGCATAATATCTAGGATATAGTAGGCATCAATTTTTATTAAATGAACAAAAAAACATGTTAAATGAATGAATATTTAATAATCTATTAGTCTGTAAATTCCTTGAGGGTAGTCCTGTACCTTGTTTAATACTAACTCTCTTACAGCTAGCACAGTGCCTAACACATGACAGAGAATTAATAACTACAATTAAATAAATAAATGAAGACATTTTATTAAGTGAGTAAAGAAAAAAGCAAGTAGGAGAAAGGGCACTGATTTTTTTCTGAGGGCCTATTAAGTGATAAATCCTGAGCGATACTGTTTCCATACAGTTAACACAATTATCCTTTGAAAAAGAATTTAATATCCCTATTATAATAGAGGAAGGTAGGGCTTAGAAAGAGTAAGTAACTTACCCACATTTTCTGGAGTTTGATCTTAAATTTCTCAGCTTCCAAAGACAGTATTTTATAAGGAATTAAGAAATAAAGGGAAACGGACTTTGGCCCAGTGGTTACGGCGTCAGTCTACCACATGGGAGGTCCGCGGTTCAAGCCCCGTGCCTCCTTGACCCGTGTGGAGCTGGCCCGTGCGCAGTGCTGATGCGCGGGGGGAGTGCCGTGCTACACAGGGGTGTCCCCCGTGTAGGGGAGCCCCACGCGCAAGGAGTGCACCCATAAGGAGAGCCGCCCAGTGCGAAGGAGGGAGCAGCCTGCCGAGGACGCCGCCCACACTTCCCATGCCGCTGATGACAACAGAAGAGTACAAAGAAACAGACAAAGAAACAAGACGCAGCAAAAGAGACACAGAAAAAACAGACAACCGGGGGAGAGGAGGGGAAATAAATAAATAAAAAAAATAAATCTTTAAAAAAAATAAATAAAAAGAAATAAAAATTTCTCTATATAATTACCTGTACCACAGAAACAGATGGATGGAGTTCATTGCATTCTGCTTTGTTTTTGCAACTGCTAGCCCAGATGGAATAAGTCTAAAACAAAATATGTATGGATTATTTCACAGTAACAGTTAAGCTTTAAATAGGCTAATTTGGAGAGTATCTTTCTTACAGTTTTCTTTGTTTATAACATTATAAATCATTATATATTTAATAAGCTTCAGAAAAAACTGCCCACAGGTCTTGTTGTTCCTTGTTTTGGTGTACTCAACTGTCCAAACATAAGAACGAGAGAAAGCAGCTTAGATCAAATGCTCTTCTTTGAATAGTGATCAAAAATTTAATACCAGTTGTTCTTCAAATTTAAGACATATATGTGTGTATGTGTGTATTCCTTTGAAATTCATATTCAATTAGAAAAGTAAGAAGAAAGAAAAATTAAAGATTTGATTTATTAAAACGATTAAATTCTTATTTCTTACAATAAATTTTTCTCTTATCATTTAAGAGTATGGAAAACTAGAGGATTACATTTTGAGACTTACCAAGAAAGAAACTACTGAAATAAACAATAGAAAATTTGAAACTCTGTTTGAAAAAAGAGGTTCACCCTTTCCTTCAGAAAGTACTTGGCGCTTCTGCAACGTCAGATAAATGAAAGCAAACAACATCCCATGGAAGACTACCTGAAAAATAAGGGAAAAAAAGATGTTTCAAACAACTATTTTTCAATAAGCAGCAAAAATATTTGGTTAATGAAGGATATCTGTATAAAAAATATAAGTGAAAGCTTAAAGGTTCAGAGTATCTGCGAAGTACTTTAACTTCAAGAGTAAAATATCAGGCAACAAAATAAAGTCAATGATTGTTAGAAACCATGAGCAATAGACAAGCAAACATCTCATGCAACAACAGGAGATAAATGGGTTCATTTTGAGTAGTCTCAGGAGCAAGTGAAGCAATAAAGACAATTTAAAAATAATGATCAGACACTATCTAGAAGACACATGACAATTTAAATGTATTCAACAAGCATAAAACACATTTTATATTGGTTCTTTCAGTCAAATAAAATGAACAACAATAGCACCACCAAGATCATACTTTTAAAAGGAGTATATGCACATAAGAGTGAAAAAAACAATGGTGGACCATAAAGAACATAAGCTTTCTTTTTTAAAAAAAAGACTTAGCATGAATTATATCATGGTAGACTTCACTAATGAGAAAGTTGAGAATTTAAAATTATTTGATGTCAAAATTTTAGCAAAGCTTTCTATTCATATATAGTACCTTAGAAATTGCACAGGTATTAGAAACCAGGAATGAAAGAATGCAGACACTGAGAAAATACTTATTGAATGAAAATAGGGATGAGTAAAAGATGGAAGGAAATGGAGAAAGAGTGAATAAGAGTAGAAAACATTTATTCAGTGTCTATTATTTTCCAACTGCTATGCTACAAGTTTTACATTTTCTCTGCCAATTGAGAAAACGTAATTGAATCTTAACCATCCTTCAAGATTGAGTTCATGGAATCATCCATGACAGTACTCTCTTATTTTCACATTTCTACAACTAAATCCATAACTGCATAGTTTAGCACCCAATTATAACTAGTTATGTTGGGTTTTAAACTAGATGGTAAAGCTTAGAAGCCTGGTGATATATCTTCCCCTAATATATTCCTCATAACACCAACATCTAGGACACATATGGCTCAATATTGTTTTGAATGGCTGAAGCATATATATTACAGATCAACTATAAGTCAAAATTATGTTGCAAACAAAGGGCACTTTATAGACAACATTTTACAGTATTTTCCTGCTGATACACAAACATGCATATACCACTTCCCTGCTGTAAAAACAAAAGTGGAGAGCATGGGGTAGGACTGCTTTGATTTACTAATTAAACATGTTTCCTTATTCTAAAACTAAATAAAAATAGATTAAAATGTTTTCAAATCCTTTTTAAAAAGTTTAATTAGTAATGACAAGAGATCACAAGGTAAATACATACGTAACGGTCTAACCTCCATCTGAACCACCATTCGTATACATTCCCTTTCAGTTCAAAACACTTGGACAATGGCCAAAGAGAAAAGATCTTCTCAAATGCACCCTGAGAAAAGGAATCCAGAAAATAAATTAAAATGGTGTAAGTCAATACTTGCTTTGCAATTCTATTATAAATTGTGGTTTTCTAAAACTATAATTATGTAAGGGTCATTCACAATTTGTAAATTCTATTTATATCATTTGAAAATCTCACTTCATTTGAAAATATGAATTTATTTTCAACAATGGCCAATAAAGATGGCCAAAACTTTTTTGTTAACTTACTTTTTTTTATATCACATGAAAGGCTACAGAGATAGTGTGTAAAATTTAAAACAAACAAAAAAACCCATCCTAGCAATTGGAAAGTTATTCCATATAAGGTTTTTAATCGAGTACATAGAACAGCTAATATTTACTGACCAAAACGCCAAAATAAAGAGGACTTCAACCAATGGTATCAATATCCTAATATATGATATAAGGCTAAAATATAGTTTTTATTTTTGTAAAAGCCCTTAATAATCTATAATTAACTATTTGAGTTAAAAGAATACTCTGAATTAGTCAACTTTACTCAACCATATCCAAATGCCATTATTAGCTTTTGAAACAAAGTTTACAGTTTTTCTCTGGTCAAATTAGTGAATGGTGCCCTCATTAATTCGACAGCCTAGAAAATCTGGGAATGAAGGGGCAGAAGTCTGTGTGCATTCCTGCACATTAATGAAGTCTTTCAAAGAAGAGGAAAAAAACTCAATTTCCATACTAAAGGATAACAACAAACTATTAAAGAAAGCTCCATTATTAGATCTAATGCCATAGCGCAAAAAATGAAACATCATGATTTTAAAAAAATTAAAACCAAAGCAAAAATATAAAAATATTACATTTTAGGTATTGCTGATCCTTAGGTCAGAAGAATTTTATTACTTTAATAAAATCCAAACTTCTCCACTTAACCACAGAATAAAAATGTGTGTAGCATATTAAAAATAGGTTTTATCAAAATTCATGCCCCAGAAAATTAAGGAAAATCTTACCAAAGTTGCAATATCAAGTATTTATAGATCATCTATGTATATATTAATATAATATACAGATATATAAAAGATTTTTATCTCAGATATATATGGGCATATATAAAACATATATATTATATATTTCTAATTAAAAATTTTATTTCTTACATGATCAATAAACAAGATTTATTGAAGACCCATTTTGTGAAAGATACTGGGCTATATACTTTTCCACTTTGTATATATTTTTGTCTAGTGACCCTCTGGTCAGTCTTCCTTTCTTTTGCTCAGATGCACCCATAGAGCTGTGTGTGTATGTGTTTTAAGGTTCCTTTCTTTTTATTTTTGCAATGCCATCCATACAAAAACAATAGAAACATAAGTCTTAAGAAGTTTACAAATGAATATTTGAACAGAAAGTCTGTACACATTATCATTTACAGCAATTTTACATGGAACTAGCTGTAAAGAGAGGCTCCTTTTACATTCCTTCTACATTGCTGGGAATTTTAATGAATAACTGTCAAGTAGTTGTCGTCATTACCTGGCTATTTCTTTATATTTATATATTTGACTATTTATCTCCTATAAAAAATCTTGGATGTCAGACAAAAAATATAAAGTACTTAAATATTTCTAAGTAAAAAGGCCTACAAAACAAAAAACAAAAAAAACCTTAGCTTTACAGAATCACACACAAACAGAAAATGCCAATAAGGCAGGGGTTCTTAACCTTTTTTGTTCCATGGACCCCTGTTAGTCAGGGGAAAACCAAGGACCCCTTACTAAGTCTACACTATTCTGTGTATTATTTAATAAATATATCACACCTGCACCAACATGTCCCCACAGAAATAATGTTCTTTTGAATTTCAATTCAAGCTCACGGACCCCTTGTTAAGAACCCCTCTGATAAGATGTCTATACCTGAAACAGCAAGGTATAAAACAAAGAGTAAAATAGACTGGGATAAACTACAGAACATGCCAGAACTATAGGCATTCAAATTAAAATATTTTGTTTTAAATATCATGCTGCCCAAAGAATATGTCTGCCTGATGTATCTGACCAGCAGGTAGCAGTTTGCCACCCTATTAAAAATAAATGAGAACAATCTCAACTGTCAGAATAAGGGAACAGAAAAATGACCAAAAAATTTATTAGACACATTACATATATATAAACCCCTCTCCTGCTAAGTTGGTTTTATAGCTGCCAAAATTTTACTCTACGCAGTTATATAAAATCCAAGTAATACTTTGATACAATGAATAATGCACAAACCAAGTTGCAAATTCTGTCAAGAGAATTTTGATCTCCACTTAGGTTAATGTCTTATAAGAAGTATTCAATAAGCATTTGATTGATCAAAGTCAAGTAAAATGGATCTTGAACAATTGCCAGAGGAAGAGCTTTAAATTGCTCTTACAACAAAAACAGTGATAACAAAAGTAGATAGGTCTCGAATGAACTACAGTGAGTAGTCAACTACAGAGTGACACTTTTATTAGTCATTTAAAAAAAAATGAAGCTAAAAAAAAAAACTATGACTCTTCACACATACTTTAATAGACTTGAACTTTAAAATAAAATATAAGAAAATGTAAACTGAAAAGACTATACAAACCTGAGAATAAGCCAAAAAGCATATACAGGACAGCAAGAAGGCTAGTTTCAACAGTAAGCCAAAATGCCAGAAACAATTTCCTAAGATAAAAAATATTTAATTTACTAAAAATGTAAATTTACATTAGAAAACATATTAAATATTCTCAAATTTCATGTATTAATAGCTTACAGATGTCTTAAAATAACTTAAGGCTGCTTAAAATGAAGTACAAAATAAATCTAGGTAGCATAAATTATAAGTAGGGCAAAAAGAAAAAAGATGGAGGATCCTTTTAAGGATACCCTATACACCTACTCTTCACCAGTATAAATGTATTTGAAAATACCTTCTGGATTCAATTATACGTATTCATTATAAAAAGTTACCACAAAATTTGGAAACATATGTTAAATGTAATTCTAACAAGAACTCATGTTGAATATAACTTAAATAATATTGCTTAAACATCAGAACTTAAAACTCCCTAATGGATGAGGATTTAACCAGAAGAATTATTTTAACATATGTATATTTTAAATTATGGGGACAGAGTTTATAGATATTGACTGCTCATTTGATTAAAATGCCATGTTGATGTAAAGAAATTAAACAATAGCAGCTGTCCAAAGACATTAACGGATTTTGTTAGAGGTAGGAATTCAATTCTCTCCTGAAAAATTACTTGATATGATAATGGAAGTCAATGAAAATATTTTTGATATATAATATTTGGTTGAAAGAGTTAAGCAAAATACATTTTTAAAAATCAAAATGGTAAGATTTTATTTTTGTAATAAAATCTTGCTGGAAAAAAGCACTAAGATAAATGACATTGGCCTCAGTTTGAACATTGTCAGTAATAGGTTAAGTGAAATTTAAAAATGACAACCTTTTGTGTATTCTAGTTTCCTTAAATGTAAAACAGATTGATAATAATTGCTTAAAGGGTTGTCCAGAAGTTAAATTATATAAGTACTTCTAAACTTTGATGTAAAAAGACTTCTTCCTAATGACTGTTTACTCAAATTTTCAATATATATAAGAAACCAAATTAAAGTAGAGCTGCCAGGATTGAAGCAGGGTAAAGGGGCAGCAGCTCCACTTGGCTTTCCTTTCTCTATCAAGGTTACCTCTCCTTTAACTACCTCCATTCTGACTCTGTATGAGACAGTTTGAAAACTGTTACATTAGTAAATAGGTAAAATAGCCTTGGAAAATTAATGCTTAAAAAGGGAAAACACATAATATAAAAGCAAACTACTTTTCTGTACTAAATATTATACTCCTTGAAATACTTAGCTGTAAACATTTTAGAAACATTTTACGAACAAAATTTCAAAATGTCAAAACTACACAAATTGAAACGATCTCTATTTTTCAATATAATAATAGCCATTGGTAACTAAAAAGAAATATACTACACCAAGAGAGTTTACTTATTAAAATTAATAAGAGTGTATTTACCATTTGCTTTTTTTTGGATTATCTGTGGCCATAGTGCTAAAGTAGCATATATGATCATGAACCATACAGTGACCAAGGGGACAAAGTAATAGAATTGGTAAGGCCGATCCATTACTATACATAACACCACTACCAGGAAATTGAGACGAAATAAGACCTATTAAAAAAGGGGAAAAATGGTTTTCATTCCAGGTATACATGAAAAGCAAAGTCAGATTTTCTCTGATAGAGTAAGACTAAGATAATAGTTGTATTTTATTAATCCCCCAAATTAAATTTATTCTACAATCACTGTAAAGAGTTGATTATAAAATATTTATGCATCATTATATTAACTAAATTCCAGCAAAGCACCAGCCTGAGCTATCCTCTGGCTACACTTGCTACCTTGTTAATTGTGGGGAAGGAATCATAAAACTCCTTCCTAGGGCTACAATTTATAAGCAGAGATTAGATTACCTCAAGAAAAAGGTGTCCATTTCATCTCTTGTTTGATGTTGACTTACTCCATTTGGGATTAAACTGAGAGTTGTCATAGATACAAAATAATATTACTCACATTAAAAAGTATCTTTGGGACCTTTTAAGAGTCATTTCAGACATCAGTGTGATATTCAAAGAACACAGACTTTGAGGAAATATATTAAAGCTGTACCACTTAGTACGTGACCTGGGCAAATTATTTAATCTCACTGAGCCTCAGTTTCCTCATCTATAAACATGAAGATAACAATTCAGGGTTGTAATAAAAAGTAAATGAAATAATGTTTAGAAAATAACTGGCATAGTGCAGAAACTTAATAAATACCCCTTCTCAGAGAGAGAAAACAGTATATTATAATAATTCCAGATAATTGTACATTTATACAAAACTAAAGTGAATGAGCAATGTTGTTCCTTGTGTGCCAGAGTTTTTATTATATACTCATCTAAATTATATTTTCCTTCCTGCAATAATTATCTCAAATTATTAAACATAGCATAATAAAAAGAACTGTCTCATAAATTCAAATTACTGATGATCTTATAATGACTGTATTATATTTTCTGAACAGTTAGGCACAAAAGTCCATTGAGTAAGAAAATAACTGAATGCATACCTACCTGACATACTCTATGGATTCCAAAGTCTCCTTTGATCCAAAAGTATGAGAAATGCCCATATCCTGTTTGAAACAAATATGCAGCAACCAGAACCCGAACGTGCATGTAAACTGGCAAAAACTGTTGACAAAAGTAAGTAGGTAAATATTCGTTGACATTAACTTACATTGTTATCATTTGGCATTAGCTCGATGAAAAGACATTTTCCTCAAAAGCTAGGCACTACAGAAAGGGGATAAAAAATGTACACTTTGCAACCAGATAGACCTAGATTCCAATTCTGCTTCTACCATTTACCAGCTAGGTGACTCTGAATTTCCTAATCTGCAAAATGAGATTATCATCTCCCTCTTCAATGGGTTCTCATGAGGAATGAATGAGATAATGTGAAGCACTTGCATCCTATTAGAATTCAATATACAATAATTATAATTATTAATCTCCATATATCCTGAATAAAAAGTCAACCCAGAGGTCCTATTTTCCCAATTAGAAGAAAAACAAAAACAACAAATAAAAAACCCACATTTTTGGCCTTTTCATATATATAGATGTTAGAGCTGTAATTAAGAGTCACACAATAACTTACAATGTTTAATTTCTTTAGCAAAATACACATATTTAAAAACAATTTTAAAATATTATTTTCCCCCAATTTTATTTTAAACTTCTATATCAGTATCTTCATCACCACCAAGCTCCTTAGAGTCAACTACCATGGTTTTCCAGAACATTACATTTTAACTTGTAAATTAAATGAAATACATCTCAATATGTTACAGGAATATGTTCTATATGTTACAGGGATGACAGGAATCATACAAAATGTTTTCTCATTTAAAGGTGCTAAATTTCATAAGTTGAAACATTTCCATTCTAGCTGTCCACCACTCATTAGTCCTTTAGGTATGTACTCATGAGATTCATAACATAACTAAGTGTACTGCTTTTTAAAATGATCCTTTAAAGGGCTTGGTTGGTGTCATCTATCCTTGCAAGTGCAAGTCCATTCTTTTAGGGATAATTACTAAGTCTACATAAAAGTTCTTTGGCTTGTATTTTTTTTTTTAAGATTTATTTTATTTATTTATCCCCCCCCCCACCACCACCACCACTTGCTCACTGTCTGCTTTCCACATCCATTCGCTGTGTGTTCTTCCTGCTTGTTTCCCTTTTTTGTGTCATCTTGCTGAGCCAGCTCTCCACAGGCATGGGCCATCAGCTCTCCGCAGGTGTGGGCCAGCTTGCCTTTACAAGGAGGCCCTGTGAAGCAAACCCAGGGCCTCCCATATGGTAGATGGGAGTCCAATCACTTGAGCCACATCTGCTTCCCTTGGCTTGTATCTTATAGATTCATCTGATCACCTCTGTAAGTAGTCAGCATTAATACTACTTAAGGCCATTTAAGTTTGATGTCTTTCACAAATAATATTCTATAGGACAATATAAAGTAATGAAGTGGTCAACTTAAGTAAGGGATTTTATGAGGCCCTGACTGTATAAATTCTTTTTTTTTTCCTGAGGGATAATTATGTTTTGGAAGATAAAAAAATATTCACTTGTAATGGGTCATAACTTCTAAACAGCCTCCATTCTAACCAAACTGATAAACTCTCTGGTTCCTAAACAGGTACTTCTTGTACTTCTCTGTCTACTTTCCTTTGTTTACCTGTTTCTTCTACTCTGGAATGTCCTTCCCCTAACCACATATTGCTTATTCAAGTCCTATTTTTCTTCAGAGCCTTGTTCAAATTTTCTATTCTTTACTAGCAGACCAAAGTCATTTCTCCTTCCTCTGAGTTTCTGTAGCACCAACAATCTATATATCATAGTTATTATTTATGCACTTCACCATTAGTTCTTTTTAAATATTTTAGTTCATCATTATATCAAAAATTTTCAATAAAGGGGGAATATATTAGACTCACAGGGATGAAAGTGGGAAAATACTACTGAAATAACCTCAGGATTTCTCTAATCCAAATTTAATATCCTCTTAAATATTCCCTTCATGTATTTGCTAAGCAATGTTTACGAGCAGAAAACATACAAACTCCCAAGGCAATCTATCCATTTTCAGATGATCATTAAGTGCCATAAAATTCCTTTTCATGCAAAATTGAAATCTAACTACAGGTAAAAGCTACTAGCTTCAGCCTTCTAGAGCAGTGCTGTCCAACAGAAATAAAATTCAAGCCACATACGTGATTTTTAATCTCATATGTCATTGGCTACTTTGAAAAGTTAAAAAGAAACAGATGAAATTAATTTTAATAAATATATTTTATTTATCTCAATATATCCCAAATAATATCATTCAACATGTAATGAAAATATTTTACATTCTTTTTTTCACAGTAAATTTTTGCAATCTGGTGTGTATATTATACTTATAGCACATCTAAATTCTGACTAGCAACATTTCGAGTGTTTAATAGCCACATAGGTCTAGTGGCTACCATATTGGACAGTCCAGCTCTAGAGTCACATGCATGAACTTAATCCCTCTTAGAGCTTTGAAAACAGATGTCAAGACTAGACTAAACATTCTCAATTATTTAACCACTCCACATAAAACATTCTTTGAGACCAGGGCCAAGACCACGAAGTTGGGAGTAGTTATTATATTTTAACAGTAAATACAATTCATTTAAATGGAATTAAACACTATCACAACAATTTTCCAAGTTCTTAATTTTGGCTTATTACAAATTTCTAGTAATATGTCCCCCAATTTTTTATATTAAGATTTTTAAATCAATGGTAAAGTTGCAAGAATAGTACAATGAATTCCTTTATATCATGCTGAACCATTTGGGAAAGTAAGTTGCAGACCACATGACATCACCCCTAAATGTTTTATCAAGTATCTCCTAAGAGTAAAAAATAGTTTCTTACATAACCACATTATCATAAACATACTGAAGAAATGTAATATGAATATTATGGTGCCTGCTATATAATTCATATGCAAATTTCCCCTACTGGTCCAATCATATCCTTTATAGATTTTTTAAATTTCTTTTTGATCTAAGGAACCCATCAATAATCAAACAACACATTTAGTTGTCCTGAGTCTTTAGTCTCCTTTAATCCAAACTGTTTGTCTTGGTGCATTGCATGACTCAAGTATTATAACAAAATATCAGTATTAAAAATATATTTGAAGTTCCAATTTCATTAAATTTAATGGCTAGGCTGGCTTCTGGTCCTATTTTTTTCTCTAGTCCCACTAATTTTCCTTCAAGCTCTTAATTCAGTTTCCTTCATGAAATTATTTACAAACTCTCTAAGAAAAATAAAAACACACTAGAGCACAAATTTGTCTAATGTATATACCTAACTTGCTGCTCTCTTTATGTTAAATTTACAGCATTTTGTCCATAATTGATATCAAGTATGTTTTTAAAAGAATGCATTTGGAAGGAAAGTTTTCCTAAATTAATCTAGTCTTTATTCACATGTCAGAGATATTTGTAGGATTTGATATTCATCTCTACTTACTTCTTAGAGAATCTGCTGGGATTTATCCTACAAATTCTATGTCTTTCTATCTCTATCTGTCCTTGCCCTTTATCTCTTTTACTGTCCTGGCTCTCTAATAACTAAGAAATTCACTGCTTAGCTGCAGTATCACGTGAATTTCACCACAGCTACAAATACAATTAACAAAGCAATGTAAATTCAGTAAAAATTATACCTCATTATTCTGCTGTGTGCCCTTCAAACCATCCATAAAATCACCGGTGATTGAAAATAATAAAGAATAACACTGTTTTCAAATTGTTAGGAATATCTATAAAACTTAGTTATAACAGCATTTATCTTCTTAATTGCTGCAATAGAAATTTCAAAATATTCCTTTCTAGGCAACATTTCCATACTACCTCAATTTATCATTGATTCAGTATTGTTTACAGACAAGTGCTTTATATATGCAGATAAAGCAATAAAAACATACTTCAATAGTCCTCAAATTATGAAGGACTTCCTTAAATCTTTTAAATATATTTTATAGAAGTCAGTTTGTTCTCATATATAAAACTTGTGTTAAAAGTGATTGTTAAATACCAGGTTCACCCTCAAAAGCGTGTTTTCGTCAATATAGCTGGAATGTTACAACTGAGAATGAATACATTTTCTCTACCCTTGCCATGTCCATGGTGGCCATGATTCTTGTGGTGACCACAAGAATCCTAAATATTTTCAGATACCAAGAGAAAAGGAAAAAACATTTTTTTGCTCAGGTACAAGATGCACGGGATGATCAACAGGAAGGGGCTCCCTGGCATGAAGAAGGTGATACTTAGGCAGTATGGCATATCCTATGTGGTCAACAGTGGCAGACCAGCTGCGACTGAGGGACATAACCTTTGTTTAAACATAGAGGCATGAGATTTCTAAGTTTTATATACTTTAAAAGTATATAGATAGTTGGTCAAACTTCCTAAGATATAGTGAAGGGTAGAGTCTAAAATATAAGAATATAATTTAATTTCCTTTGATAGAAAATTGCCTATTCTAAATCTTTGGCAATTAAATAACATCTGCAAAGTTTCTTGATAACTTTAATTATTCAACAGGCTGACAGAAAATAACATCCTTAGATTATCAGCTGTTTCTACTACGTTAAAATTAAGGCCAACTAAATACAAATCAAATATTACCTTATCTTACCTAATCTTTTTTTCTTTTTTTATATTTATTTTGCTTTAAAAATTATACATTCTCAAAGGGTCAGATGGCAGAAAAAAAATAAGAAGGCTGTAAGGTAGATGGGAAACAAGAAAGGTCTTTAAATGGTAGAGAATATAAAGAGCAAAAGGCCAGTACTCTTAAAGAAACAAGAAAGTGGCATTATTTCCTACACTTTATAAACTTCAAAATTCAAAATACTTACTGTACTTGCTCCAGAGATGTGATAAATCAAAATCACAAGTTGCATCCAGCCCTTCCATTCATCTGTTTGTTCTCTATTTAATACTTTTGTCTACATAAAAGAACCAAAATCTGTTTTAAGAATTCATCATGAAGCAATTATTTGGACAGTATATATTAGTATGTTAAAAAATTTCTTAAGGATATACAGCTAATGCTTCAATCAAAAATACTTTGGGGAAAAACAGCTAAAAATTGATATTTTATTTTTAATGAAAGATATGATTACTTAAAATGCAATACAAATTTGAAACATAAATATAAACTACAAGATTTTGAACAAATTGTTTCTTATGCCCTTATATTAAAATTACATTTAAACTTTAACAGCTATTAGTCATAAATCTAAAAGAAGCATTCTATAATTTTCTTAAATAAAATCTTAGAATCTCAGAGTTAAAAAGGATCCTACAGTTCCCTTAAACTTTGTCAGAAAAAAAGTTCTACAATTATAGTTTATTTTCCCTAGTATATTCTCACTGGAAATGAATAACTGATTAATCATCCTCATATGAGAGCTATTTCTTAAAAGAGAATTTATTAATTCAAATAAATAATGCCATTAAAGGAGATACACAAATATTCTGAGCAATGTCAGCAATTCTAAAATAAGAAATTCGGAAAACCCAAGTAGTGGATATATTGTTATGTAAGTTGTAATTGGTGCATATATATATATATACGTCTGTTTGTCTGTATAAATATATAAAAGTATGTACACCTAGAAATTTGTTGATATAGTTATATTTTTGTACTTTATAAGATAATACTATCTCATGCCTGAAGACCTTTATAAAAGCAGAAGCACCTCTACTTTCTCCATTGCCAAGCAGTCAAAATAACACTAAGTAATGACATTATTTTCACAGGTCATTATTTTCCTACTTTTCAACAATCTTGACTCACTGAACTTCCTCCAAACTGTTCCAAAAAAGCAACAGTTCATCTAGATACATCTTTATGTATTCTGGCATGACAAATGATATTATTTCTCAAATCTAGAGTTTGTAATAAGAAGGATAACATAAACTAAAAAGAAAATGACTCTTACCTCTTTAGTATTTTCAATGTAAAATATTCCCAAAACCAAGATGTAGATAATTGGAATAAAGAATGATGAATGCGTATAAAATTTGTTTTCCTTCATAAACAGATTTGCACGGTCAGACATATAGAAATAAGCCATAATCAGGCCAAGTTTGCAGAAAGCCTGTAAAAGTATTTCTATTGCAGACAAAGGGGTATTGATAATATTTTTCTTTTCCTCTCCACTTTCCAAATCAGGACATGGCTTATTCTTCCGATGAGCATTACGATGAATTACATAAAAAATTAAATATCCGATAATAGATAAAGTGAAAAAACAAGCAGCTAACTTCTGCATGAGAGTAAGAGGAAGCTGAGGTTGACAACAGGAACCATCTATAGGCTTCAAAATCTTATTGCAATACACGTTCATAAGAATCATTGCACTCTGTGAACAAATCAAGTTATTTGGTTATTAACTTGTCAGTAATGTAGTTCGTATTAGATTTTCTCCTGTGAACACTGCTAAGTTTTTAGCACTGAAATCAAAATGCTTTCATACCTTTTGCTACAATTTCCCAAACACTCATTCAAACAACAGTATTCTTTCTATCTATAATAGCTAGTGAGAATGACCACAATAATGACCTGGGTTTATGTTGTAGACCCAGGACACACATAATGCCTATCCTTACTATGTGTAATGTACTCTGACAGTTTTTTATATCTATTCTATTTTTTTTTTCTTTTTTAAAAATACTGATTTCATGGCTCTTAATGGGCCATGACCTTTGGTTTAAAAAAATACTATCAGACCTCAAGGACTAAAGAACTTTATAATTAGCAGACCTGCAAAACAGAAGATACCAGGATATTTAGGATAGACTCCAAGTCTTTAGTAGTGAAAAAAGAATGTAGAATAATTGCCCAAAAAATAATTCTCAGCTAACAATATTTTTAATATACCTTTTATCTGTTTTACAGATTATGTAAGATTCCAGTTTCAAGCTCTCTAATGTTAAATAAAATGTTAACTCATCAACATGGTTGGGATATAATAAAAATATTCTAGACAAGTTAACTGTCAAGATGCTGTCTAGTGAAAGCTCAGTCAAACTCAAATTTCATAAACCTTTATAAGTTTAGGCATATGTGGAACTCTAGATGATTATATTATTTAAGCCTAAGCATTAAAAGTAATCAAATGTTTAGAAAATCTCACCCTTTTAGCCCTCAGACTTCGAGAGGTTCTATACCTGGCATTCCTGCAGATACTAGTCTATAGACTCCACACTGAGGTTCTTAACCAGCTTCCAGGGAATCCACGAAGCCCCTTAGAGTATACGTAGAACCATGTGTACAAGTAAATGTATGCATTTTTCTGCAGGAAAATAATGGAACCATTGCTTTTTATCAGATACTCAAAGGGGTTATGTGACCCTCAAAAAGGTTAAGAACCACTGATTCATAAGACAATAATATTAATAACTAAATGGTATCTGTTCTACTATCTGTTAAAACTTAAAATTATGCAGTGCCTTCATACTTAATCCAAATCTCTTTGGATCAGTCAACCTGGATTTGCTGAATATCTACTACATACCTTGAATGATGCTTATGGTTTAAGAACTGTAAGTAAATAATAAAAAATACCCTATGTATTTTAAGATGTGCTCTTTATCTTCAAAGGCTTAAGGTAAAGAGAACATATATATATACACACACACATATATATACACATATATACACACACACACACACATAAATAACAGTAATTTTCAAATATTAGTATGCTGAGAATTTCATACATTTCTTACGAGAAAATATATGTTAAGAGTGACTACATCTTAAGATGTAGATTTTCTATTTTATCATACAAAACAATTCACACATTTATTCTATTATCTTTTTCTTTTTCACTCCCAAGAATATATTTAACACGTATGAAGTATTTCCTCCCTCCCATACCTTGTGTCTTTTCTCTTACAGTTATGAAAATTCTAAGGTATAATCAGCTAGGTGATGGAAAGCAAAATTATTTCTAGATCTATCTTTAGATAGAATAACCAGAGTAATTAAGATTATAATAAAATAAATTATTTACAACCATGTTATAGTGACTTATGGCTATAACTTATTAGACATTATATTCTCTACTGACAGACATAAGAATTCTTACAGTTTCTCTGCTTGATTCAGGTAGATGTAAGCCATCCAAAGACTCCATGATGGTTTCTTGAGCAATTAATTTGGAAACACTAAACATCTTGACATTTGATTTAGAATTTTTGGTGCTACTATTCAAAATACTGACTGCAGCTTCATTGTAGGCATCTATCTTCTCATTAGTGATCATTTTCCTATTTTCACTTAATAGATCTTCATAAACAGGATCTGCATATGAAACACATTTTTAAAAATGCATGTAAAAAATTCCTATTGGTACAAATTGTGATCATGCAAGTCAACTTGAATCTCATTTCATATTTTGTTTTTAAAGTCCACATGATTCCAGGCATCTAATATTTTTACATGAAATTGGCCAAGGTTTGCAAGATTTCCTCTTACATTCAATTTTCAAGTCAATCATTTTATTTCCCTCAAATTTAGACAACTTTTATCCCTCTTCCTTCTTACTTTTATAGCTTTAGGGAAGCATTTTATGTTTAAGTATGTCTTAAGAGTTTAAAACTTTTGAATGCTGGGTAACACTGAGAAACAGGAATTAGAGTTGGATTGCAGAAAACTGTTTAATAGAAACCAATCCTTTTCTAATTTTTTTTCATGTTACTGCTTTAGTCTGTAAACTCTGTTAACATAATTAGGAGGTAATATTATTTAGGATCAAGATTTGTCTATTCTCTTACTATAAATAAAGTTTTCTAATTTTACTATGAGAGAGCTTAACAGTGATCTATAAATAAAGTAGATATTGTAGAACACTTATCACCACCCTTTGTTATGCCTCTTAATTTGAAATTCAACTTGGAAATAATTATGGTTTCTAACAACTTAAGTGGCTAAAAGAGCTAAGGCATTTCATATTGTGCTAGGCATTAAATAATGGACACTCAATAAAACCTTAAAATATGATTTAATATCTACTTTCTTCTAAAGAATTTCATTACCAAGAATAAACTAGATGGCATGAGTTTAACTATATTCTGTCAATTCCAAAGTATATTTACTTCCAATGATTCTAATATTATGAAAGATTTGTTAATTTTTTCTCTATAATTCCCAATCACAATAAACATTTTAAGAAATAAAAATCAGAGGTAAACACCTCATTTGCCTTTGGAATATATCTTTGTTATCTTTTGCAGCCATTCTACCTGCTCCTTGAAGAATTTTATTTACATTTTTTATTTATTATATTTATTAGTCTACCTAATCTTGCAAACCCTCTTTCAAAATGTATTCTCATAAAGAAGTAATTTTGATTCTTGAAATAGGAAATAATAAAAACCCATGCCTCAATTATATCATTAATGTGGAGACAGAGGCCACTGGAGGTGCTGAAGGCAGGGACAGGGAAAAAGAGCTGTAATATGGGGGCATTTTTGGGACTTGGAATTGTCTTGAATGACATTGCAATGATACAGGCCATTATATATCCTGCTATAACCCACAGAATTGAGTGGGATAGAGTGTAAACTACAATGTAAACTATAATCCATGCTTAGTGGCAATGTTCCAAATGTGTTCAACAAGTGCAATGAATGTACTACCACTAATGAAAGAGGTTGTTAATTTGGGGAAGGGTGGGAGGTGTGGGGAGTAGGGCATATGGGAATCCCTTATATTTTTTTGTGTAATCTAAGTATCTTTTAAAAAAATAAAAAAATATATTAAAAAACGAAAACAAAACAAAAAAATCCATGCCTCAAAGAATATACCAAATGACATTTTTTCATTAATTGTTCCTTACCTTGTAAAACCCAATAAACATCACTAGTCTTTGCTAATTTTTCTAAAAGTGGTGCTATGGAGGTAATGTTCATTTTATATTGGGAAAGTGCTTCACTGCTACCATTGTGAATCTTGATGGACCACTAAGAATAAGTAAAAATTAAGCATTAATTCAGAATTTATCATAGAAAAATTAAAGCATATAAATGACCATATTGTAACAAGGTTAATTATTTAATGTTGATTTCCATTTTTATTATTTTATTATTTATTTAGAACAAAAGTTGGTTAAAGTTATCAAATACTTTTCATGTAATACATGAAGGCAGTTAGAAAAAGTTGTCACACTCTAGCAACGGAAGAAACTATATCATTGATGTGGAAACCATGCTGAAGGCAGGGAGGGGGGAAAAAGAGGTGTGATATTGCGGCATTTTCAGGACTTGGAGTTGGCCTTCAATGATATTGCAGGGACAGATGTAGGACATTATATATCCTGCTATAACCTACTGAATGGACTGGGAGAGAGTGTGAACTACAACATACTATAATCCATGCTGTGAAACAATGCTCCAAAATGTACTCATCAAATGCAATGAATGTACCACACTAACGAAAGAAGTCGTCAATGTAGGTGGAGTGGGGGGTGTAGAAATGGGGTATATGGGAACCTCTTATATTTTTTAATGTAACATTTTGTGTGATCAATGTATCTTTAAAAAAAAGATAATAAAAAATAAGAAAAAGCTGTCACAAAAATTAGACTCTAAAATGTATAACATTCAAAAAGAATAAAATTTCAGGTGCAACTATTTTTTATATGAAATATATAAAATTTCAGATATAAAATGTAGACTACACAATTTTAGATTAAAATTTTAGATGTAAAAGTGTAGATATAAAACTGATATTTAATACCAAATTTCCTAAATTCAATTGTTTTTATTAAAATTCATTAATCTGATTAATTATAATAGAAAAATGAATTAAAAATTAGTGCAATCAAGAATTCCATTTAAACATTGTAAGTTAACTTTTTCTCAGCATGAAGTAAAAGTTATTAAATAAGAATATAGGTACTTACTGTGGCAGCTCCTGCCACAATCACATGGGGCTTTGTAACAGAATCCTAAGGAAAGAAAAATCTTTCATAGTGCTATATGCATTTAAGTGAATTGATACAAATAACATCTTTCCTTTTTTTTCATTAAAATGTAAGTTCTTTTTCCTTCCAAATGCATTTTAAATCTCTAGATTTAGTGGATTCTTATTATAACAAGATAGACATCCAATGCCTAAAACCTTATATGGTTAAAAAGGGTGGCATAAGGTGAACATTTGAAGATATGACATTATTGCTGTAGGCAAAAAATAGGAGATGCAATTCCTTTTTAACTTACCATGACTTGTATGGTTAATTCTTTGGTGGTCTTAAATGTAAAACAAACAAACAAACAAACAAACAAACAAACCCTGAAATCTAACGTGACCTAACATTATTCTGAACTCTGAATGAATTACTTAGAATGAATTGTAGGTTAATTAAAAAGTATTCATGGAAGGCAACAGGGTACACAGAGCAAATGTTAAATAACATATAAGATTAGTGCCTAAAGAAACTTGTAATCTTTTGGGAAAACTAAGTCCAGCACATATTTAACAAAATAAACTGATCATTATTATAGACGACAATGTGGGAAAAAAACAACAAGGAGGGGAAGCAGACTTGGCTTAGTGGCTGGGGCATCTGACTACCACATCGGAGGTTTGCAGTTCGAACCCTGGGCACCCTTGACCCGTGTGGAGCTGGCCCACGCACAGTGCAGTGCTGATGTGCGCAAGGAGTGCCCAGCCACGCAGGAGCGTCCCCTGTGTAGGGGAGCCCCACGTGCAGGGAGTGCGCCCCCGTAAGGAGAGTCTCCCAGAGCGAAAGAAGGTGCAGCCTACCCAAGAATGGCGCCGCCCACACGGAGAGCGGACACAGCAAGATGAGGCAACAAAAAGAAACACAGATTCCAGTGCTGCTGACAACAAAAGCAGACAAAAAGAAGAACACGCAGTGAATGGACACAGAGAACAGACAACTGGGGTGGGGGAAGGTGAGAGAAATAAATAAAATAAATCTTTTTAAAAAAAAACAACAAGGAGAAATCACTAGAAATCCATACCCAAACACAAACTGTACTATTGATTCTACCAATGTATAGTACTTAGTAATTTACTAAGCACTTTCTTTTGAATTATCTCACTTTAATATAGATTCTTGTCTCCCTATGAGATAGGCAGGAAGATACTTTGCATGTCTTATAAAATAGGGAAATAGACTCAGGTTCATTAGGGTATTACTGAGGCCTGACAGGTGACAAAGTCAGAACTTAAGTTTTCTGACTTGTGAATTCAGTACACTTTCTACCACATCAAAGAATCATATATACAAGAAACAATTAAAAGTAAGCAAGAAATTTAACTAGAAAAAAAAAATTTGACCCATACCTATAAATAAAAATGGCACTGTCTGATTATAGAGGAAGGTAACTGCTCATTATAGAAAACTATGAAAACAGAGAAAAATAATAAAATAAACCCATATTCCTTTTAGCATATGCTCCTGTTTTCAGTTTAGTGTGCTTTATTTTACACAATTAGAGAATTTTTTAGTGAAATGTATTTTTTTAATTTTTCCTCATCTCTGGGTGGCTCCCTTCCTCACTCTTCACAGTAGTTATCCCAACCCTTATTTTCCTTATGCAGGTCCCTCCTCCTCCTCACTTTAAGAAGAAAGTCTAACTACTCTCAAACTCCATAGAGAAAATAGGATTCATCTTGCATATGTGTCTTACCTTCCTTTCTCCAATTTTACTTCATCTATATACTCACCTAGCTTATTTTCCTCTGACAAGAGAGTAAAGAAGATATATGTCCCTATTTCTTTCAATGGCTAACCTTTCTCTATGACTAGATTCCCTCCCTTTTTACTTCAAGGGCTATAATCCATGAATTATCTCCTCCATCTCTCACAGTATCAGTCTTGTCCTTCTCCACTTTGCCACTCTCCCTTCTTCCCTCAATCTATGAACTGTTAAATTCTCTTTAGCTTAAAAAAAATCTATTTTTGATCCTGTCTTACTCTCAATTTAACAGATTTCTTGAAAGAGCAGTTTGCGCTCACTATGCCATTTCCTTACCTATCATTTATGTTTCAATTTATCATGTTTTGAAGTTGGCTTTTCACCATTCCATCAAAATTGCCCTCAGAGTCTGTTAATCAACACTGGATTGCCAAATCCTGTATTTCCATTCTAGCTATCTGTTTCCTAAAGCAACACTACTGACTTTAAAATTCATTATCTACTATCTACTTAGCTCATCTTTTGTCAGTTCACTCCAAAATGAAGCACATGAAAGGAATAACTGAAACACAATGCAAATCAAGAAGCATTTCGTATTCTAGTTCCAACCATGCTAAAACTGCAAGCAATTCCCAGAATAGGCTATATTCTATCTTTAGCATCTTTGCTATTTCCTTTACATAGAAAAATCCCCCTCCCTCACAGGACCTCACCTGTAAGATCACTTTATCTGATAATGAGACTGAAAATTTTAAAATTACAATTAGTGCTTATTCTCTGTAATCCCACTGTACCCTATACATTCCCCATTTAAGCACTTGTGACATTGCTTGCTTAATTACCTCTCCCTGGGACTAGCCTAGAAGCTGAGGGGAGGAACTCTTGTCTTGTTAACCAGGGTATCTATTATGTCTATCCAAGTGCCTAAAATATGGTAGATGATTTGTAAGCATCTGTTGAATAACAGACTACTTAAGAGTCCTCTAAATTCAACTTTGTTTCATAAGGCTTTTCCAGTTGAATGTATCTTTTTGTCCCATTGTCAGTCTAGAAATACCTTCTCCTCTGTGAAGCTTTCTCCGACCATCGCCTGTATTTTCAGCACCCCCCACTCATCATCTCATGGTGCCTTTATAGTTCTTTGTAAAGAACTTCATCTTACCACATCATTATTCATCACTATCTACTGGATAGCAAATTCTTCAAAAGCTGAGACTGACTAATTTCCAGCGACATTCCTAGTATCTAGCACAAAGCTACCACATAGTATACAAGCAATAAAAGTGTGAATCTCTGTATTTTCAGGAGCTAGCAACTTCCTATGAAAATTATCAAAAATATATACATACACATATAAATATATACATAGTTTTTGAATGAATGAGGCAATCAACTAATCATTGGGTAACTACACAGCCATCTACTTGAATAAGTTGATTCTGCGCTTACTTCCAACAACCATAAGGTGTTTCACAACAGAATCTTAGACTCCAAAAACTAATTGTTTAAGTAAATAAGATTTGAAAACTTAGATTTGCATTATATCTCTAGGTTAGTAAATAACTTAAAGGTTATTCTGTTATCTTGCAGGAATTATATATTATATTGTATTAATGTCTGTTCCAGCATGAATTTCTACTACTTTCATGTACATATTTTCAGATCCACCAGCACAAATATGAAACAAATGTTTCAATTATTTTAAATATACAAATAACACTATTCAACATAACCGGACATTTTAAAACTGATATAAAAACAAAAGACAATATATGCAGACCCTGATTTCTGATTTACCAGAAAGTTGAATTCTAGAAGTCAACTGTATGGGTTTTTTGTCTTTTTTTTTTAAACTCCAACTCTAACACTCCAGTGTTAAAAATGGTGACTAGGTTCCTACTGCATCCCAGGAAAGCCTATTTTAAGTGTGTATTATGTATATGCAATATTAAACATTTTCCGTGAAAAGACACAAAGAAAAATATCATAGCAACATAAGTAATTAAGCAAAACAAGGTCAACAAAACTGGATATTGTTTTATCTGATCCCAAATGCAAACACCTCTGGGAAAGAATACAAGTTTAATAAAAGGACTGACTAGGAATTATATGTAAACTACTGTGGAGATTTTGAAGTAAACTTGAGACAAGTTAGGTGTTTTCTGAGTTAACAGCATGCTTGGCCTTTATCTCTATTTAACTTCCGCACATTAGGAGTCAAAACTTATCAGGCTTGTCTTTTGGATTACAAATGTAATGCTAAAGGGAAGAAAGCAGGCTATTAAAAAACAAAAAGTTTCCTGCAGTACTGGGGCAGAAATCTGAAGGACAAAGTGGAAAAATGTTCAACAGGATGTGTACGTTTTCTAGAAAGGTTATCTGGGTTTCAATTAGCAGAATTATAGCAGTAATAGAGAATTTTAAGTCTGGAAAGTCTGATGTAAGCATAATCTGCCTTCAGGTTAGCAGGGTACTGGATCAACAGTTTCTCCCCTCAGTAAAGTGATAGAATCACTCCAGCACTGATGGTGGGTATAAAGTACAGGAGACAGGGACAGGTGACTAAACGGGGAAAAAAACAATAGATGCTTGTAGGCTTTTTATATTTGGTTGCTTAAAACCTTTCAGAAAGATCTATATTTTCATATACAGACCTCAGTCCATACTTTGATACACTGTTTCATAGAACCATTAACTTCTGGATGCCACAGAAAATCCTAAAAGAGAAATGTAAGAAGAAAAGAATAAGTCTAAGAAATTATTATATCCACCATTCAAAATAAACCTTAACATATATTTTATAAAGTGGCTTAAAAGTAAAATATCCCCTTGTTTAAGTTACCTTCATCTTCTTCCTCATTTGGCAAGAGTCTTCCCAAATTCTTCTTGCATCCACTTTTGCCTTCCTTTAATCTACTCTCCATATTTCGGTAAAGTAATCTTTGAAAAATTTAATTTTTTCTTGTCATACCCCTCTGTTTAAATATCCAGGAGCTTTCAGTTGCTCTCAGAATAATATCCAAAGTCCTTAAAATTGCTAACAAGGAGCAGGTCTCTGCCTTTCCCTATTGCCACATTGCCCCTAGCCCTCTATGTACCCTTTTGGTTTTCATTCAGCAACTGGAATGCTTTATTTTTTTTTTTTTTTGTTCCTCATTGTTTTTTTTTTATTGACTTTGTAATAATATTACATTAAAAATATATATGTGAGGTCCCATTCAACCCCTCCCCCCCCCAACAACACTCGTTCCCATCATCATGACACATCCATTGGATTTGGTAAGTACATCTTTGGGCACCTCTGCACCTCATAGACAATGGTCCACATCATGGCCCATACTCTCCTCCATTCCATCCAGTGAGCCCTGTGAGGATCCACGATGTCCGGTGATCACCCCCGAGGCGCCATCCAGGGCAGCTCCACGTCCCATCTACGCCCCCACCTCTCATCTCTTCCTGCCCTTCCCCATACCCATCGTCCACCATGTCCACTTTTCCCAATCCATTGCCACCTCTTCTATGTGGACATTGGATTGGTTGTGTCCATTGCACCTCTATGTCGAGAGGAGGCTCAGATTCCACATGGATGCTGGCTGCCATCCTCCCATTTTCAGTTGTAATCACTCTAGGCTCCATGGTGTGGTGATTGTCCTTCTTCAACTCCATCTTAGCTGAGTGTGGTAAGTCCAATAAATCAGATTGTAGGTGCTGGAGTCTGTTGAGGCTCAGGACCTGGCTATCACATTATCAGTCCAGAGATTCAAATCCCCTAACTATATCTTAAACCCCAACGTTAACTGCACCTCCAGCAGATTAGTATGAAAGTCTTATGAAGGGAGATCCCATCTGAGTCCAGATTCATCACACATAAACACCATTTCCAGAGAGGGGCCATCTGCCCTGGTAGTAAACCCCATCGGCCATGACCATAACTCTCATGGGTCTCTTTAGCCTTCATAGGAACCAATATCTGGGGGTTGTATCTGCTTTATCTGTCTCTCTGACTCTGCTCAGTTGTGCATGAGGGCAATCCTTCTGCCAGCCTCCAGACTCTTTTTTAGAAACTCGTAGCCATATAAACTCATTTCTCCTTTCCATTTAACTGGAATGCTTTAAATGTTCCTTTCTCTTCAGTTCTTCGGACATCCTGTTACTTCCACCTGTAATGTTCTTCAACTCTTCCACCAGGCGTGACTATCTCAGAAGGCCCCCTACTTAGCCTTTAGGCTTTGGCTAAAACATCACTTCTTCAAGAGGAACACTACATTCAATTGCTTGACCTGTACTTTTCTCAAGCCCTACTTTTTCCCTGTTGTCATCCTTATCCCACTTGTAATTACAAGTAGAGAACTACTGTACTGACATGCAAGCTCCTTTAGGTCAAGGACATTTTGTCTTGATCCCCACACTATATTTGCAGTATCTTAGAAAATTCAGAGTGATTGAGATTTTAGAAAATCCACATATATTCTTTTATGGTTATTAATCCTGGCCACACACAGGTTTCCATTAACATACAACATTATTATTTCTGGATAAAAATCTGAGAGACTAATTTTTCTATTTACCATACAAAGCAAACATTTCATTATCTTATTATTTTTACCCATTCTCAAGAATATACTGAAATGTATGTAGTATGTACAAAACACTAGATGATCTGTAAATAAACTGATATATGGTTTCAACAGTATAACATTTACCTTACTATTACATGAACTTACCACTTTAACTGATGCAGTCTTGTCTTCAAAGGGAATGTTTTCATGCTGCCATTAAAAAAGGGAAAAAGACAAAGAGAAATCATTAACATATAGATTGATTTTATATAAATAATTCTCCCTATAGCAGCTCTTGTTGATTTATTTTTATGCTTTAAATCTCACTTATCCGTAGTCAAATGTAAGGGAAAAAGACCTGCATAGAATAGCAAAATACAAGTGACACCAGTTTCATTGTTTATATGTTCATACATCTAAGAAAAGCTCAAAGACAAAACCTCCCCTACAAAAAGCAGATACATAAACTTGAGTATTTCAATCACCTTTTTGCCAAGCTATTCATAACTCTGATTTAGTCCTAACATCACTATCTATGGCATAGATGGATTGCTCCCCTACACTTCCTGAGTCCCTTCCAATTGGGCAGGGCCAAATGACTAATTCTGGCCAATGCAATGTAGCCAGATGTGACACTGGTCATTCCAGGCTGAATTTCCCAGGTCCTTCCTCTGGTCTGTTTCTTAACCTGATATAGAGATTGAGGAGGTGACATGTTCCAAATGGTGTAACTACAAGACGGTAAAATTTCCAACAACAGGAATCCTGCCACCTAGGGCATGAGGTACCAGGTTAAGAAACAAACTTCTGTTTTGCTAAGTCATTAAGATTGTGTAGTGGTTTGTTGATGCAGCACCGTCTGGTTCATTCTCATCAATATACTAATAAGGCCTTGACTGAACATCTATGGATATATGTAACTTTAGGTTATTGCAGGTTTCACTTTGAAGATATACAGTTTAATTCTAGAAAAAAATTAAACTTTGAGGACTACAACTTCTCATAACCAAGCATTCCAGATAAATAACAGTAACCCTTTCAGAGCTAGAAATCCTGGAAGTGTAGAGGGGATAGGGGTAGGGATGGTCAATAAGATGTTAACCCTGATCCTTAAACTAAGATTGAAATGTTCTTATTAATTCAATCGGGTAGCATTTATTGTACAATCTCTATGAAACAGTTTGCTTTTGCAGCAGGTAAACTTTTTTATATCCTTGTTGGTCTTCCTAAAGCATCATTTCCCAAAAGGAGTCTTGGGACCATTAATTCAATGGAACTTTGAGGTATGTTAAATGAAACATTTCCTTGGTCAAATAACTCTAGGAAACACTGGGTCTAGCAAAGTTACAAAGGTGTTCGCCTCCTCCTATCCCATCACCAACTATTTTTAAAATTCTTCCTCAAAGAAATAATGTGTCATGGGAATTTTCTTCCCTCCTCTTGCACAGCTCAGTTAAACTCAACACAATCCCTTTCTTCTTTCTCTTTATTGTTTTAATGTAACATTTTATACAAAAGAATATATCATGTATATGTAATGTAAGTCATTAAGCACAGTAAAATTAAACACTCAGGAACCTATGACAAAACTAGAGTATTAGCAACAAAATGAACTACGTGCTCCTCTCCCTATCTTAATTCCCTGCTTCCTCCAAAGAATAACCCTATTCTGAATGCTGTGTTTATACACTGTTTTCTTTTTCCATTAAGTAGTTTTATCACATATGTATGCATTCTTAAACAACACTGTTTAATGTTGTTGGCCTTCTCTCCAACTTCAAATTTGAAAAAAATTTCAAACCTATAACAAAATTGACAGAATTATAAACACCCACACAAGTTTTATCAATTGTTAACATTTTCCTACACCAGCTTCACTTCTTTCCCTACACACATATACACAGGTTTTCTCTTTTGCCAAACTACATGGAAGTAAATTGCAGACATAATGATTAAATAGCAAGCATGACATTTCACCCTAAATACTGAAGCATTTACTTAAGAACAAGGACACTCTCCTCCATAACCACAGTGCCATAATCTCACCCAAGAAATTTAACATTGTTAAAATATGATTTATTCTAACAGAGAACATTTCAAATTTCCCAAAATTTCCAATAATGTCCTCCCTATAGCTCTAATATTTTAATCTAGAATACAATTAAGATCAGATATTACTTTATGGTTGTCACGATTATTTAGTCTAGTTTAATCTAGAACATTTCCTAGCCTTTTAAAACTTGTAGTATATCAACATTTTTTGTAGAGTGTAGGTCAGCTACTACTCTCTTGTACGTCTCCTAATACATATGTCAGAGTTTCTCCAGCAGTAGTTCTCAAAGCCCATAAGCTATACAAATGCTCACCCTCACATGATAATGCAAATCATTTTCTCAAATGTTTGTAACAATTTACACGTTTGCTAACAGTTTATAAGACATCTACTGAGGCACAGTTACTCTAAGCACATCTTGTTAGACCTCATATTTTTTGCCATTGTCAGATTTCTTAGTTTCTTTCATTATAGTCAGTGTAAAATGGTATCTCACTATTGTCTTAGTTTGCATTTCTCTAATTACTAATGAAGTTAAACATCTCTTTAGATTTCCATTGGGATTCACGTTTTCTCTTCTGTGAAATACATGCTCATGCCTTTCCCCTTTTTTCTATTGGTCTGTCTTTTTTATTAATTTGCAGTTCCTTGTAGCTCCCAGATATGCATTGTAATATCTTCTCCAAGCTTGTAGCTTTTTTCTTGAAGCTATCTTTTGATGAGATATTCATAATCTTAAAGTATGCGAATTTATCCATCTTTTATTTTATGGTTAACACTTTTTGTTTCTTACATAAGAAATGTTTCCTGAATCTTGATGTAATGAAGATATTCTCCTATATTTTTTCCTAAAAGTTTCAAAGTTTTAACTTTCACAGTTAAGTCTAAATTTACCTAGAATTGATTTTATTTGATGGTGGTGCAAGGTAGGGATCCAATTTCATTTATCTCAATATACATAACCAATTGCCTGAGCACCATTAACTGACCCAACTTCCTTTCCTCAGGATCTTAAAAGACATATCTGCTATTTATTAAGTCTCCATATACACATTTGTCTATTTCAGAGTTCTATATTCTGTCCTACTGATTTCTTCATCTAGCTCTATTACCTATCAGGAAAGAAGTTCTAGACAGACACTGTTTTCCCAGATTTACAAATACATTTACTACCTTCTTTGTCAACCATTGCTTCTTATATTTCAGATCATATTTTCTGAATTATTTTCCTCCTTCCTGAAGTTCATCTTTTAGAAATTCCTTTAGTACTACAGTACTATGTAGTATAATACCTGGGAGTAAATATATTATGGTATCTGGTAGTAAACCCTCACCATGTTTATCTGAAAACATTCTAATATTTCAATAACAACAGAAAAAATTTTTCCACTAGGTAACAATTCTAGGTTGAAACTTACTTTCTTTCACCACTTTGAAGCTATTGTTCAACTGTCCTCTGGTTTCCAATACTGCTATTGAGAAATATGCTGGCCCAATGCTTAGTTTTCCATATATGGGGCATTGCAGCTATTGACATCTGCCTTCAGGGCAACCCGATTCTCTCATGCTTGTCTATTGTCACTGCGCCCATCTCTGGTTTTGCCTCATAGTTTGTTTTTGAGGGAGTGTCTCCCATTTCCTCCAAGTCTAGAAATATATCAACAAGTATTTTTCTTTAATCTAGAATCTAGTTGGTTTGAAACAGAAGGGGCCCCCAGAGTATCTAGCCTGAGCTACAGCTGGAAGCAACATGAAACAGATTTAACTACAACATGTCTCCAGTTTTTAATATCCTATCCTAAATTAAAACCACCTAAAAGGGGGATATGATATCATCATCATGAGCTAGATATGAGCAAATATAAGAAGCAATTATTTGTCTAGAGCTTCTCATAGAACTAGTCTTCTATAAAACACAATTTGAAAAAATCTGCTCTAATAGCTCTTATTAAAAAATTAAAAAAAATAAAGAGCTTTTCCTATATACCAGATACTGTGCTAGGCACTAGAAATGTTTTTTAAAAAATTAATAATTACGATATGCAATCTCTGTCCTCAAGGTGTTCAGAGAAAAGAGGACTGAGAAAAATAACATGGCAAATTCTCCAACAGCACCTTGAACTACATATTTTCTCAATATCTGTCACTTATAAGACTATGACACTCCATCCTTGTTTCTTTTATAAATTCATATAAATTTAAAAGTATCTTCTTTAACAATTTGGGGATAACTGGGCACCCCTAGAAAATAAAATTTAGAAACATACATTTTATAACTAGGGCTTAGGAACAATGCACCATATTGTACCTATCTTTAGCTATTGAATTGAATTAACCATTTTAGCTTTTCTCAACTGTTGCTAAATCCATTATTGTAATTATCAGAAAGTCATATGATTCTAAGCTCGGAAATATTAAAACTGTCTCTTTGGAGTAAACTTTCTCTAACTCTTAAAGTGTACTAAAGTGTTTTTAATTTCAATTTTATAATTTCATATTATTAAACAGTTCCAAGTCTTCCATATACATTGTATAACTGTATTTTACACGTTTAAATACAAATGGAAAATACATTCACAGAAACAAAATACAATGAAAAGCTGACTTTATTATTTTCCATCATTCAGCTTTAAAACTAGCCTTCCCTAGTGACAAAATCTCTAATAGCCAATGGATTCTTCTTACAAGGAATAGTTCCTAAGGATTAGATATTCCACCATCATCATGTGAGCTATGTGATTAACTCACTTAGCTCTAAAGCCTCTAATTTTTCAACTCTTTACCACAGAGTAGGTTGATGTGCATAGGTAGATTTTCTTTAAAAATTCATGAGCTATTCCTACCATTCTGAAACTCTTGTACTCTATTTTTCTACCATTCCATTCTTCATTCCCAGTCATTTATAGTTGAAGACAAGGACTAGAACCCTGAATCACTTAAAAATGTATAAGCAGAAGGCTATTATAATTCACAAAAGAACTAATTAACTAATTAATGAATGAACATATAGAAAAAATGTTTGTCCTAGCTTTCATGGAAAGATACATTTCTAAAATCAGAAATTTTCTATCAAAATAGCATAGTTTTTTTTGCATTGTTGATTTTAATTATACAGCAAGATTGCCCAGTACCAGCAAGGCTGCAGCAAGATAAGCCCTGTTGTATGCTGGTAGAGAATAAATTGAAACAATCTGGCAATATAATTAAAAAATTTTAAATATTTCAATTCTTTAACCTAGCTAATATTTGCATTGTAGAAATTCTATCCAAAGGAAATAATTAAAGAGGCAAAGTTTTTGCACAATGATTTAATTGAAAATGTATTCTTTTTAATTATGCCCCCCCAAAAAAATTGGAAAAAAATTAAGGGAAGATTGTATAAAATTATATCTACTCAATAATATGTTGTCATAGAGAAGTTGATTGTATAATAATATGGTGAATTATGATAAATGATAGGGAAAAAAGATATAAAATTGTGCATGCTAAAAGATTACAAGTATGTTTTAAAAAGAGACTGAAAAGAAATATGCCAAAATATTAACAGGAGGTAAGAAATATTTTCTCTTTAAGGAATTTTTAAAGTTTTGTATGGTAAGAACCTATTACTTATGATAACCAAAAGTCTAAGTTAATAAAAGGTTGCCCACCATTTTTTTTTCTTATGTTCCCTTTCTTCCCCCAATTTTCCTAAAACCAAAGTAAAACTTTCATAGTTCCTACTGTTAATTTGGAGAGGCACAGTCCTCCTGCAACTATTCAGTTGATTAATCTCTAAATACAGCTCTCTAAAGAAGGGAACAGACAAATCTTACCTTATTTCCTTCTTCTTTGAATTGGGGATTAATTATTTTTACAAAAGAATAAAATAACTGACGAATTCTGGAATCTCCAATAAATGCAATATGTTTATCTACAAGGCAGTTCTTTGCTTCACTGAAACCAACAAAGAAACGTTAATTAAAATAAATAAAATCAGCCTACTAGTATTTCAAAGCATAGAGTTTGTGAAGAAAGTTTTACATTATTGTTGCACATACCATTATGTCACTTTAGAAATACGTGACCAGGCTTGTTCAATCTAATAGTCAGTATACGATCAACTAACTCTCAATGTTAACAACCTAGCATTTATTAAGTAAAGATGTACTCTAACTATACTAAGTGCTTTGTATCTATTATCTCATTTAATCCTCAGAATAACTCATGAGGTAAGTATCCATGTTCCAGAGCAAAAGACCCTGGTTACCACTCACCTGAGATAAAGGAGCTAGGTTAGAGCTCTTTCTATAAAACTTTTGGGCAGGAGCCTTCATTTGGAATCAGTCCTACCCCTATCTACAATCTCTAGCCCCCATCTAAAGAAGAAAAGTATTCTCCTTGCTCTACCAACCCCCATCTACTAGCTATTAAGATCCATCCTAGAACAGAGAAAAAACAAGCAAATAACAACAAAATGGAGAAACCTTACCCAAATTTGTATTTATGCATCATACAACTGTGAGGTTGCCAAACTTTCTCTCCAAGAAATCTGCCACTTGAGAGGAGGTATTCACATGAATCATTGCCTAGAATAGTTAAATTAAGCACAACAAAATTTTAAACAATATTAAATTTTTTTAATATGTTAGCTATCTTGACCCCATTTAAGCTCCTTGAGATCAAAGAGTACAAAGTTTTTATGCTTCACTTTAACTTCCATGCACATATTACCCACCCATGAGAAACACAGTAAATATCAATACATTAATATTCAAGAGACACTAATGGTATATACTTTCACTTATAAGAGATTCCTAATTCCTCAATGCCTTGGTCCATGTTTGGTACCTCATATTCAGGTTTTCTTTCCAGGACATCATCTCGAGCACAAACTAACCTTTACATCTGCTTATTACTCCAACTTCTAGTTTGGAAAGGAAAGTTGAAAGGATGAAAGGATAAAAGTGAAGACATTTTTGGAAATGACTCTCTATTCAACTACTCTAATAGTCAGTATATTAGCATATAGGAAACCTGCTAATTATTAAATATTTTATAAATTCACTCCCTGATTTCACAACTTCCCTGTGAGGAAGTGTGCCATCTCTATTCTGTAAATGTGCAAACAGAAAATTGCACACTTTATGATCCTCTTAAAAAGCTCACTAAAATTTCATCCTTTTACAGTCTTACAAAGATAACAATTAAACCTGTATCAGTCACAAGGTGATCAAAGACATGTTCAGTATCAGAAATAAATGCAGATTTCACAATTAATAATTTTCAGTTTTTATATTTCTATTGATAACTCTTGCTTTCCTTTTGGATGACCAACTTGTCCCAGTTTGGTAGAAACTGTCATGATTTTAAAACAGTTCCACATCCAAGAAACCCCTCTGTTCCACGTAAACTGGGACAGGTGGTCACCCTACTTCTTTTGGTCATTTTATTACACAATAGCCAAATGCACTTGACAAAGGGGTTAAACAGGGATTTGGTGACATTAACAAAAACTCACATTGTCAAATATATGAGGAAGAGAATAATATGTTTAGATTAACTATGGGTTATAATAAAATAGCTGCATCATTTAATTTAATCTTTAGTTTTCTATTAACAGCCAGTCAAGAGCAAGCTGTATTTGTTTTACAATTAACTACGGTCTCAGGATAAAGTGTCTGGTAAGAAGAGCACTACAGAACAAAAATGGCATTGAATCATTCAAGGTAGGGATAGGAAAGACCCAGAAATATTAAAAGTAGAAGAATACATCTCCTTTTTCAGTCCAATTATTCGTCTATCCAGTCAAATACAGACAAAAGGTGAAACAAATGTAGACAGATATGAATAAATATTGAAAGTGTTGTTGATTCAGTTTCATAAACTTTAAAATAGAACAGGAAGAGAAAGTGAAAATGCTGCATCATCTTGGTGGAAAACTTGATAAATGGGATATCAAATATTATTAATTTTTTGTAATTATATATGTGGACTAAGCAGGGATTTTTTTTGTATATCAAAGGTTTTTAATAATATCTCTCTAAACTATAAATAATTAGATCTTTATTTTTTCCACTTATTAAAAACTAATTCTAGTTTTCATAAAAACAAAATTAAGGTACCTAAATAATGAAGGAGGAGTAAAGAAAGGACTGTAGGAACAAAAAATTAATTATTTTCTTAAAAACAGCACACCTGCTGCATTGTTTTACAATGGCCAGGTAGTAAAATCCTATTAAAAGTCTAGTAAACAGTTTAAAATTAGGAAGAAAAAAAAAAACGTATTTATAGCCTGTCTACCTCTTTAAATACATCTATTAAGCCAAGTAAAAAAGTATAAGACATTGCAAATAACTACATATTAATTCCACATGGGGTTTTCTTCCTTTTTTTCTAGGGTGGGAGTGGGCATGGTGGATTATTTAATTTTAGTTTCTTAATTAAAGCCTAAACAGAACATACACCTGGATTAATCTTTAGTGTCTGGAATTCGGCTATTTGTTGTGCATCTAAATGGTTAGCAAGACGATCTTCCAGTGGTGGAAGTGCCATACCAACATCTTAAAATAATGAGTTTTTCCTCCACCAAGATATTATTTAGAACACAAATTTATACCTTTCCCTTCAATATTATTACCCGCACATAGTTTCAGTTGTTCAGATAGTGGAAAACAACAGTTCTAATCTGATGATCCCATACTAGAAAAACCCAATTATCACAACAGATTTGAAGTTGTCTCTACCTAAAAGGCACTTAAAAATACAGCAGTTTAGAAACCACTGGTCTTCTCAGGGAAGAAATTCTTAATTTGCTAATAATTGGCAGTGCGATGATGACTTTTCTTAATATATCTCAGAATGCAAAGTTTTTGACAAGGCTTAGATCCAAATTTAATAGTTTCTCTATAGTTTCAGTGTGGGTCCAGTCAGAAGAGAGAAACCATACCAGTTATTGTAACAGAAAATTTAATATAAAGAACTGTTAGTAAAGTAAAAGACAACTGAAAAATTAATGAGACTGGCTTTTTTATATTTGTCATCAAAATAATAAAAATAGTAGTAATAATAATTAATATTGTAATTGGAGTAAAAATCAATTAAACTGATCTAGAAAAGAAAGTGCCACAAAATTCCAAACTCTAAAACAAGTTTGTTTTTCCTAGGAAGGAAACAGTTTTGGGATCAAATTGCTACATGTAAATCTAGATGCAAAAATACATTAAAGAGCCACATATTTTTTATGTATACTATTTGTAATTTTCAGCTGGCACATATTTTCCTTCCCAAATTTTACCCCCAAAAAACCAGAGTCATTATTTTCAATTGCCTACTATAATTTGATAGCCATTTTAATATAAGCAGTGTGGGATGAGAGTTGGCAAGTGCTCAGATAAGTCGTTAGGAACCAAATTTTAAAAAGCAACTCAAGGGATAGATTTACCTACTTTAACTATCTCCAATACTAAGATTACCTAGAAGTATAACTCCCTTCTTCATTCCATTACCTTAAGCATAGGCAGTCTGGTTTGTCAATCTACAGCCTCAGATTTTTATGCATGATTTTTCTGTAACAGACAGATACTTAAAAGCAAACAATATAAGCAAAAACAAACAAAGAAACAAGCTAAAAACCAAAATGTAACAAATAAAGAAAACGTATCTGGATGTCCTACAAATATTTTCCTTTAAAAAGAATACATCTGGTAAACTGAACTATGCTGAAAATCATCATTTAAATTTTTCTTCAGGAGAGCTAGGAGTGCCTCATTACAAGTTGTGTCATATAGATCAGGACCTTTCAAGCAGTCAGAGAAAAAGCCTGAGAGACCTAAAGCTACTTCTTCTGTGCTTTAATTTCTGAAGCTTCCATTTACGTTCCTCCAACACAAACAACAATATGTAACATTTGCAATTAATATACTTAGTGATAAAAAGGAATTAGGCTTCAACAAAATTAAGGCATTTAAAACAAATTAACCTTATTGAAATAAAAAATTAAAATTTATCCAGGCTGGGACTATCCTAAAGGCTATAGATAACGACCTCTTGTCCCAGAAAGGATGTTTCTAATCAGGAATCACAGAATTAACGAACATTTTATAGTTCAGTAATGCTAAAAATTGATAAAATTTAGAAAAAATAAAGTTAAAAGAGTAATTATTTTAAAAAATAATTATGTAAAAACATTTAAATGCAAAAAAAAATCTACTTTCTAAAGCTGAGATTAGAGCATGCATGTAGAACATGAAATTCAATCAAAACCATAAAAGATCCAAATGCAAGGAGGAAGATGGAAGGAAATCGGGACTTGGAATATCTATTTATCCAAGTTATTTATGGAGTTCTTACCCTGTTAGGCTCTGGGAATTTAAAGATGAATAAGATACTCTGGAAGTTCACAGTTTGGCAGGGAGAAACAGATATAAATTATTATAATACAACCAGATAAGTATGTGCAAACTGTTGGATAAACAATGAATTCCTAATTTCTACTTCTGCAGCATGATATTTGAACCAGGACTTGAAGGAAAAAACCCTGCAGTTTCTTTCAAGGGGGAGAGGTCATTGCAGGTAAGGAAAAGCAGTAATCTGTGAGATATGTAAAAGGGCAAAGCATGTTTAGAGAAGAACAGTGAATACTATGAACCTGGAGTTTAGGAAGACTATGGGGGGAAAAAGGTAATAAAAAGTAGGTTAGGGTCAGATCTTGAAGTTTTACACATATGACTTTGAGAAAATCATCTCTTAGCTGGTAAAAAAAATAGGAAAATTCTTGGTTGGTACTAAGAGGTTGAATTAGTGTTTCTAAATTATTTAACCTATTCCCCTTGAAATGCTTTCTATCTAATATCCCCCCATCTAAGAAGCTTTGAGAAAAGCAGACTGTAACATAATGGTATGAGACAGACTAATTGGGTTCTAAATTCTAGCTCAGTTTCTGACTAGTTGTGAACCTAAATGTAATTCATTGAATCTAGGACCAAAGATTAAAAAATGCATCATTATTTTATTTAAGAGTATGAAAAAATGTTACCAACTAACTTTGGCATATAATCAAAGTTTTAAAGACTTCTCCTGATTATGCAGTTATTAAAAATGGGAGGGGGATGAAACATAATAGTATCTACCTCATAAGATAGTTGTAAAGACTACAAGAGTTAAAACATATAAAGTAGTACAGTGCCTGGCATATAAATGCCCAATGTAAGGGAGCAATATTTGCCAAGTTTTACTTTTTATAGTACGTAACTTCTGTTATTTTCTATAGTTTGTAAAGCAAAAGAAACACTAAATATATGTGATTCAAACTGCATTCACCCTACCCTGCCTGAGCCACATTCATCTGCACATACCCCTGATTTTAATAATGTCTAAACCCTTACATCTAATATAAAGTCCTTCATAATTCCAAAGATTTGATAGATATTGTGATTCAAGTATATAGTTATCTTTGTGTGAAGGGCATTACACTTGACTCAGTTTGACACTGCCAGAGCAAGAGGATGGCTGAAAAGTTTCTGGAAGTATCATTATTTTTCCCAAACAATCTCTGGCTCAAGTTCTTGACATTTAATCTCAGGCAAGTACACACACCAGGTGTACTGCTTCACACTCAAGGTACTGAAGCACCTACAGAAGCTGATGACTCACGTCTGGAGGAGACTGTATAAACAACCCCAGATTGCTACATTGACTCATAAGGCCCCATCTGACATCCTATCCTCCCTGCTGATGACAGACTTGATAAGATGAAATATATAATCTAAATATAAAAATTAGTATCCCAAGCTTATTAAAAGATAAAAACATGATAAAAAAAAATGGGGGAATGGGGAGAGCTAGATCTTTAGGACAAAAGGCCTGCAGTTATAAAATGTACCTCTACTACTATCACATTATACACCAAATTGAGGTAGATCATGTCACTTTATACCAAACAGCATAAAATGATTAGCAATAAACAAAATATATTTTCCCCAAAGTTGCAACCAATTAATGCCTCAACACTGCCAGTTTTATTTTGCACATTTCCACTTAAGAAAGAAAGTCTTGGACATCTGTTAGAGCAACAACAGATGAACCAAAGCCCTGCGAGGTCACATGGCTGTGACCTGTAGGGGGCTGGTGGAAAAAGGCCAAAGCGTATAAAAAATTTCCTTTAAAATCGATTTGGTGTATTTATACAAAGAGCTGTTCATCCACTACGGTACTGGAATTTAGGATTTTTAAACGTTAAGAGTTGAAGAAAACCAAGAAGCAAAGGAGACCAAAATTCCCTACGCTTTGAAAGATTTCCCAGGATGAGAAGGCAGCTCATATTCCAGTACCCATTTACTGGAAGTTTTGTCCAAGTAGGTGTGAAATTAAATGGGCAAAGTGTTAAATGTCCGTTACATATTACATCTCGACAATTAATCTGACAGCACCAAGAGCCAAAAATAAAAGATCCTATCATTAATTTCTCTCAGCTTGTCAGCCTCTCCCTGATGGTATTTTTAAAGAGTACATTAAGAAAGAAAGAGAGAAAAAAAGGCAGTATCTCTTGATTACAGATGGCCAATTCTTTCTGAAACAAGGAAATCATATGTCCTTTTCCTCTTTACACCAATTTCAAACCTGCCGCAAAGGCCTCCTTTCCAACAGCTTCCGACTTGCTTTCACTGCACACATCAACTCCTGTCAAACCACAACTTCTTTTAGAAAATCTGCCCCAGTGCCTTTAACTTCTTAAAACGTGTGCAACCAGAATCTTTTAACGTTTTGGAACCACAAAGGATTGGTGGCACCTCCTCCATTTGGCCTCGGGGCATCTTTTGCCAAGGGTCGGTCTCCTGGCAAAGGAAAACTGGGCGGTCCCTGCCGCTGTCCAACATCTCCGCCCTGATGTTACAAGGCAGAGGCCGCGAAAACAAAGCCTAAAAAGCCGGATCCCCAGAACGCGGAATCTGCGAACCCACTCCAGGCAAAGGTGCCCCTAGCAGGGCGGCCTTGGCCTTCGTGGAGCCCCGGGTTGGACCCCGAGGGCCGCATGTCCGAGTAACTGCACGCGAGTCCCGGGTCTGGCGCGTCCTCCCCTGCGAGCTCGCGCGAGTGCCCGGACCCCGGCAGCCCCTCGCCCCAGGCCCAGGGTTGGCGCCCCCACCCAGCCCCAGAGTGGGCGGACCCGGAGGTCAGCGACCACAGACCTCCGTCCTGCGGCGGCCCACACAGGGGTCCGCTCAAGCTAACAGGGGCGTGGGGCCCGACGCGAGGAACACCTGAGGGCACGTGGGGGCACCGCCTCCCCCGCGGGCGGACTGCCGCCGGAGCGTGGGCGTGTGTCGCACGAGGGGGGCGGCCTCCCGCCGCAGCGTCGCCACCTCCCCCCGGGCGGCCGGGGCAGGGGGAGGGCCCGCTCACCTCGGTAGCGGCGGGAAGCGAGGTGGCAGGCGGCGAGCAGCAGCACGGCCACCAGCGCCAGCACCTTGGCGCTCCTCACGCTGAAGTAGTGGTTGATCTCCCGCTTGCCCAGGTTGTAGGCCAGAGCCGCCATCTTGGTTCCTCCATGACAACAGTGCGCGGCAAAGCGGGGAAGGGGCGCCGCACAGGGGCAGCACTGGGGCTGCCGCCGCCAGCCCTCGTTGCCGCCACCCGCGCCTTCCGCCGGGCAGCCTGACCCAGCCGCAGCCGCGGCGGCTCCGGACTCTGTCCGCCCCTCCTCGGTCGCCTCGGTGGCGTCCCCCCAGCCCCGCCGCCGCTGCTCCGCCGTGCGGATTCCCTTGGCGCCCTGGATGCCTGTCTCCTCCCCTTCCTCCTCCTCCCCTTTAGCCTCCTGCCTTAATAGCGGCTGCGCTTGCGAGGGGGGTCCGGATGCCCAGTGCTGCGAGGTCATGGGTCCCAGCCGGCCCTCCGGGGTCACCGGGTTACGGGCGGCGGGCGGCGGCGACTGCGGCGGGAGAGACGTGGGCATGGGGATCGCGGGGCCTAGGGGCCCTAAGCGTGTTCCGGACCCGTGCCTCGGGACCGTCTCCTGGTTTAGTGGCCGCTACCTGAACCCAGCCCAGGTTGGGACAATATAACTACAGTTCCGGGATATAAGTACACGTCGTCCCACTCTCCTTCCTCAGCACACCCTTTCGCAGATCTACTCCCTGAACCCGCCCAGCAGGATGCGAAGGTCACCCCAGCTCCCCTGGGGAGTTGTTGTCAGACTCTGTGGGGCCTGTCTAGTCTGTCTGGCTGCTTCAGGTGCTGGCCTGGTGTTGAGATTGCTGGTAAAACCAGTCTTAACACTTAACTTACTGTCTTGGCCCGTTTGTCTTTTTAAACGTGAAAAAAAAATATCCTTAGTTTGCCCAGTTCCAGTGGGTGGAGGTGCACTAAAGCATAGAGTGAAGATACAGAAAGAGCCTAGTGTAAATGTAGGTGTTGGCAAGGAAAGAAGGAACTCTTCATCTGTGTTTACACAAGGATTGCCTAGGTGGGTGCTTAAATAAAAGAGGTTATGGCAGTCATCCCTGCTCCTAAAATCCTAAAGATGGATAATGTTTTGTGATTATCAGTAAAGTCAAGGCTCCTTTGCCTTTGTAAAGTGCTTTTTATGATCTCACCTTCGTTTTCTCTCCCCCCCCCCCCTCTCTTTTTTTTGTGTGTGTGTCTCCTTTCCTGCTTTTCAAATGGAGTGGTTATTTACACTCTTTGCTGTTCTACTTGCCTTGTTTAAGAATGAGTCATTAGTTTGTTGGGGTGTTGTCAACTATTCTTTACAACTTTCCCATTTAGCCATTCCTGAACCTGTGCTTATAGGTCCCTCTTAAAATTATAGAATGTTAGATATTAAAGAACAGTAGAAATCTTGTCTAGTCATCACTACTCTTTTCATCCAAGGGCTCTTTTTATTATGTTTTCATCCATGGACCCCATATCTTGAAAGATTTTGTCACTTAAATGAAATCACATATATCACTGTCATGGATGTAATGCTAATAAGCAATAACATTAAATAAGTGTACAGATACTTAGGCATTGTTCCCTGCAAATGGTCGCTTAATTTTGGCTGTCACTCTTCTGATCCAAGGTTGATCACATGCTGGAAGAATTAAATCAGATGTTGTAAAAACCAGATAAATATCCCTGTTAACGTATAAGGTCCACCAGTCACATCCTAGAATTTCTCTGATGTCATCATTAGCAAATTAGAATTTCTGATTGGGCCTATGATAGCTAGTGTTTGCACATAGAGTTGATTTAATGCCTGCCAAAAGTAAAGGAAGTTGGCATTTTATTTAAATTGCAATTTCCAGAAGGCTCTCTGAAATGCAGAATATTGCTTGTGGATCTTTTTCTTCCCTCCCCCTTAGCATAAAGCTAAACCATCTATCTCTTCTGAATCTCTTTCTCCCTTTCTTGGCAATGTTGATGCCTCTGTAAGTTATCCCCATGCCAATAATTCTTTCTCCTTTGTCTTCTTCAAACTCCCTCTCTCTTCTCCCTTCCTCCTTTTCTCTTCTCCTTTCATTGTACTTCACCAAGGGTGTGTGGATGACCTCTTGTCAGATCAAAGGGATGCATTAAATTCCTTATCTTCATGGACAATTTAGTAGAATCTGACATCATTGACCATTCTTTCTTACTTGGTATCCATCATCAGATTTTCCTCCTTTCTCTCTAGACCATCTCTTGGTTCCTCCTTTAGATAATTGTATTAACCAGGGATCTGTTGTCCGCCCAATTTTGGCTATTCTTAAAGTGACCTTATCTTCCCCAATGGGATCAATGATTTTCAATATATGAATCTTTGTTTATATCGACCCATATTTATCTCCTCATACCCATATTATAGACTCATCTGCCTACTGGATCTCTACTAGGATATCCTTTAGGTACCTAATATTCATTTCTCTAAAAATATGTGTCACCTTCCTTCCCCTCCTCCATCTACTTTTGACTTGTGTGCTCTGTCTTCTCACCATCAACCCAGTTATTGAAGCAAATATTTGAGCCATTGTTGCTCCCACTAAATTATCTCTCAAATATGTTGCCTCTTCCTTATCCCCTTGCCATTGCCTTGGTTAAGACATGATTCCTTGACTGAATTTCTTGTCCTGTGTACTTATCCTCGTATCTGGCCCAGAAACCCAATTCTACTGCCACTCTACCATACCACTTACTAGCTGGACTTTCTTAAACTCAAATTTGATGATGCTATTCCCTGCTAAAAACCATTTAGTGGCTTCATGTTTATTTGCTTTCCCCTATGTCATCCAGAATGTTTACTAATGCTTAGCAAGTTACCTCACCTCTAATAGTCTGGGAAAAATAAGAGAGACTATCATGTATGTATTAGTCAGCCAAAGGGGTACTGATGCAAAATACCAGAAATTGGTTGTTTTTTATAAGGGTATTTATTTGGGGTAGGAGCTTACAGATACCAGGCCATAAGCCTAAGTTACTTCCCTCACCAAAGTTTATTTTCACATGTTGGAGCAAGATGGCTGGCGACATCTGCGAAAGTTCAGGTTTCCTGGGTTCCTTTCTTCCTGGGCCTTCAGTTTCCTTTGTGAGCTTACTTCCCAGGGCTCCAGCTTAAGGCTTCAGCAGCAAACTCCAACATCAAAACTCTAACATCAAAAACCCTCGTCTCTGTCCTTTGCCATGCCTTTTATCTGCGAGTCCCCACCCCCTAAAGGGTGAGTACTCAACACCCTACTGACACAAAAGGTTTACTTCATTAGGTAATCCAATATAATCTCATATGTCCAGAGGGAAAAAACCAGTTTACAAACATAATTCAATATTTCTTTTTGGAATTCATCAATAGTATCAAACTGCTACAATGTAGGAGCTTTTTCAATTGTGCATTACTTTATCTTTTAACTTTTTAGTTTGAACTATTTTCAAACTTACAGGACAGTTACAAAAATAATACAAACCCCATACAGAGACTTCAGGCATACACCTAGCCCCCAGATACCCAGATCTGCCAATTTTAACATTTTGCCACATTTTCTGTATCATTCTATCTACTTATCAATCCATTTTCCGAACTCTTAAATGTAGGTTGTATACATCATGATGTTTAAATGCTTAGAATATTGCCAGGTACATTTCCTAAGAACAAGGATATTCACATAATTAACCACTTTAATTGCAGTTATAAAGTTCAAGAAAGTTAACATTGATACAAAGCTTACAGTCTATATTACAATTTTTCATATATCCCAATTATGTCCTTTGAGCCTTTTCTTCCCCCTTGCTAGATTATATCCAGGACTGTGTATTGCATTTAATTGTCACTGTTTCAGTAGTTGCTCTTTTTTTTTTTTTAATTGTGGAAACGTATACAACTCGGACTTTCCCTTCTCAACCACATCCAACCATACCATTCAATGGATTAATCACATTCACAGCATTTCAGTACTCTCGTCACCTTCTGTTACTGAAAATTTTCCCATGTCTCCAAACAGAAATCTTTCACCCATTTTGCATTAACTCTTCTTACTCCTATCCCCTGATTTTGGCAATCTGTACTCTAATTTCTGTCCCTATGAGGTTGCATATTCTCCAGTATTTCCTTTGTAGTTACTGTGTGGCTCAAATTTAACATCTTAAATCTATAACAATCTCATTTGCTTTGATACCAACTTAGCTACAATGGTATATGCGAACTATCTTCCTATATCACTCTGTCCCCTTATCTTTATAAAGTTCTTATTACAAATTACATGTTCATACACTGAGTCAAAAACCACTGATTTCTCGTTACATTTTATGTATTTTCCTTTTAGATGTTGTAGAAAGTAAAAGGTGGAGTTACAACCTGAAAATACAATAGTACTGGCATTTGTTGTTGTTACTTTCACCTAAGATCTGGAGATCTTTATTTCTTCATGGGACTTAGATTTGTAGTCTACTGTTTCCTTTTAACCTGCTGAACTCTTTGGCATCTCTTTTAGTTCTAGTGGTTGCAAACTCCTTCAGCATTTGTTTATCTGTGAATGTATTAATCTCTCCCTCATATTTGAGAGACAGTTTTGCTGGATATAGAGTTTTTAGCTGGCAGAATTTTACTTTCAAACTTTAAATATATGATCCCACTGCCTTCTTGCCTCTATAGTTTCCAATAAGAAATCAGCATTTATTCTGATTGAGGCTCCTTTGTACGTGACATGCTGCTTCTCCTTTGTACCTTTCAGAATTCTGTCTTTATCTTAGGCATTTGACAGTTTGATTATAATATGCCATGTTATGGGTCTATTTCAGTTTATACTGTTTGGAGTTCATTGAGCATGTAAAATGTGTATATTCATCTTTCTTTAAATTTGAGAATTTCTAAGCCATTATTTCTTTTAATATTATCTTTGCCTCTGCCTCCCTTTTCCTTCTGGATCTCCCACAAAACATATTGTTACACTTGATGGTATCCCAAAGGCTCTGTCCATTTTGTTTTCATTCTTTCTTCTTTCTGCTCCTCAGAGTGAATAATTTCAATGATTTTATCTTCAAGTTCACTCATTATTTCCACCAGCTCCAATCTGCTGTTAAGCCCCCATAGCAAATTTTAAATTTCTGTTACTGTGGTTTTCAGCTTTGTTTGGTTCCTTTCCATATTTCCACCCCTCTACTGATATTCTCTTTAGATTTTTTAATCTGTAATTTCTTGATTTCCTTTAGTTTTTCATTCTTGTTTTCCTTTAGCTCTTTGTGCATATTTAGGATCATTTTTTAAGTCTTTGGTATGTTCCAGGTCTGATCCTCCTCATTGATGGCCTCTAACCCTTTAGTCTTTTCCTTTGCCTGAACCATTGCTTCCTATTTCTTTGCATGTTTTGTAACCTTTTGTTGAAACCTGGACATTTTGGTATTTTAATGTGTTATTGCTGGAATTTAGACCCTGAGATATCTGTTCCTTAAGTTTGTTTCCGGCTAATGTTATTAAAGAGCTCTCCTTGAATGCCAGGAGCTATTATTTAAAAATTTTTTTTAATAAATTTTTTTTACAAAGAAGCAGAAGAAAAGAAAACACCTTTCCCAATCTTTACAGATTGACCTGGGTGAGTGTTCTCTTTCAGGGCTTATTCATGCAAAGAGTTTAGAGATAGACTCAGGCTAAAGGATAACAGCCTCCCTGATTTTTTTCTGAGCATGTCTCTTGTCTTGGGCATACATGTGTGGCCCTAGGAATTCTCCCATTTTCATGTTCACAAATGTCCCTTCATCTCTAGGAAACAATTTCCTCATGAGCTTGACACTGTACTATATGTCCTACAGCCAGCAATCTCTTTCTCCAATCAGCACAACTTGACTGCTCTCCCACAGCGTTCTGTAGGGGAGCTCTGTGAATTGCCTTCTACCCTCAGGGTAAGTTTGGGAATGACAAGTCTCTGAGGACATCACCAGACAAATTGGGCCAACGATACATGCTCCCAGTATGTGCACGAGGGCTGCTCTGTTTTCTCTAAAACCAGGACCAGGTATCCATAATGTGAGCACTGGCATGTTCCACACTGAGCCAGTGAAGGGTGAGGAAGGGGCCAACCAATATTCCATGTGATCCTACTGCTTTTAAGTAGTGTTTTTCTTGATTTGGCACTCACCCTGTTACTGTAGTCCTTCAACTGTTTTCTGGAAATTTGAAAAAAGTATTTCTGTCGGTTCTTTCTGGTTGTTTAAAGCTTCTTTGGTGGGGATGGAGCCCTGAAGTGCTTCACTCCATCTTTATCAGGGAGGATCCATTTTGTGTGCATTGCTTTTTTTTTTTAAGAAATCTACCAAACTTTATCCCTTTCCTTCTGACTCAAACAATTTCTCTTTGTCCTTCCCAACACTGTGTCTTCCATCTGTGTCCTCAAATTGTACCAATGCCATTTGAGGACCTGTTCCAATCAGTTGCCTTTTTCTCATTTCTACTTTCAGTTTTTCTCTTTCTACTCTTAGCCCTAGAAATAAGTTCAAATACTTTCTATATTATACCACCTTCCTCAATATATCTACCATATAACCTCTTTTCTCTGTTAATCATCAAACTTTTTGAAGGAATAGTCTATGGTTACTGTTCCACTCTCCCCACACACACTTTGACTATTTATTGTTTCTTTAAACCCTTGAAAACTGACTTATTCTCCATTCACTTTACTGAAACACTCTTTCAAGTGTCAACCACATTCTAAATTACCAAATCCAAAGGTATTATCTTAGCTTCATCCTTCTGGATGGTACTACATTGTTGAAATATTTACTTTATTAAAATCTTCCCTTTTGACTTCCATGACAGTACATCCTTCTGGCTCTACACTAACCTCTCCTATGCATCTCCAAGAAGAATCCTCATGCTTTCTCAAACTCCATATATGAACCTGATTTTCAAAGTCCTGTCATTTGCCTACTTCTCTTCATGGGAAACCTAAATTACACATTGGCTTTAACTATCACTCTTGATCCAGATATGTAACCTGGACTCCAGACCTCTGTTTTCACATACCTCAAGGATAGCTTCACATGTGTGTCTCATGGTATCTCAAACTCAATGTATTAGAGACTGTTTTAATTTCCTAGACTGCTCAAAGCAGATACCATGAAATGGGTTGAGTTTTAACAATGAGAATTTATTAGATTACAGTTTTGAGGCAGTGAAAATGTCCAAATCCAGTCATCATCAAGGCAATCTTTTCTTCCTAAAGACTGGCTGCTGCCACATGGCAAGGCACATGAAGGCATCTTCTGGTCTCTTCTGTTCCCATTTTGTTGATTTTATCTTCTTGCTTCCATGGCTTTTTCTATATATATATAGAGAGAGAGACTATATATATATATATATATATATATATATATAGGACTCTTTAAAACAGAATACATATATTTTCATTCTCTTTATAAAGGACTCTCGTAATAGGATTAAAGCCCATCCTGAATTTGGTGGGACACCTTAACTGAAATAACCTCATAAAAGGGTATTATTTACAATGGGCCCACACCTACAGAAATGGATTAAATTTAAGAACCTGTTTTTCTGGTGTAGATACAACTTCAAATCACCACAGAGACCAAATAGTTTTCATTTCCTTCCAATCCATTCATCCTGTTATGGTTACCATTTAGTTTATTGGCATCACTCTCCTTCAGGTCATTCTTGCTAGTCTTTGGCTCATAATCTTTCTCATTTGCTTTATCTAAAATATGGGTTTTCAAAGGTATCCTGAGTGGGAATTCATACCTATTGAGGGATTGACAGTGGCTCACTTATTAGTTTACTTTCAGCATATGTGCCTGTCAAACTATCATATGGATTAAAAGATTATATTATCCTACTTTAACTAGACTCACAAAATGGAAAGTGACATTCAGAAGTTTCTGTAAGGGGTCTGTGAGTTGAAGATAATACTTATAATACAAGCACCAAAAAATAAGAATAATATACAGAGTAGAGTCTTTTACTCCTGATACATTACATGGTGAAAAAATATATATGTATATATTATATATATGCTGACAACTTAAGTCTGGCAAGTAATCAGCAAAAATAAAATGGAACTATCAAGACTATTTTAAATAAGGATTTATACCTACTCATTATTAACCATGGATCTTGCTGTAAGTGTAATGTGCTTTGTGAAGAAAGTTACTGCTGATATGAAGCTATCACAATTAGCAAGACATTTAGAAATTAATCCTCCAAAACATGATTAGAGCAAAGAAAAGTTTGTGTGTATATGTGAATATATCAAATTACATGTATTAGTACATTAGTAGAGCAATACATAATTTATAGCTAAATATGAGTAAGTTGAAAGGGTCAGTGCTCAAGTTTTTAACAGTCAAAAATTTGGAGTCACTTACCTAATAAATTTTCTTTGTCTTTTCCAAAGCTCCTCACTTCTTCCTGGACTCTTCTGGTTTAGGCCCTAACTTGACCATCGCAACAGGCTTCTAATTGCCTCCTTGCATCCAGTTTCTCACTTTTTCATTCACTCTCCTGTGCATTCATAGAATTATTTGTCTAACACTTATGCTTGATCTGTTGTTTCCCTGCTCAAAAACTTTTGATGGTTCCCTATTGGAACAAAATAAATTCACAACTTCTCACCCTGTTTAAGGTGGCTGTGATTGGACCTAATCTCTTCTCTCTTAGCTCTTGTTTCATCCAACCATGCTAAACGACAAGGTAGGAATTTCATATGTCTGTGATTTTTCTCTTACTGTTCCCTTAGTTGGAAGTACTTTTTCTCTATACCTCATATTCTACTTAATTTTAAATCTTTCTCATTTAAAGACCTGCTCAAATTTTCTCTCTTCTATGAAGTTTTCCACATAGCTCCTTATGGGAATATAAATCTTCCTCTCTTGATTTCTCATACCACTTTGGTTATAACTGTACTAAAGCATGTAATCAGAATAGACACCAACCAATCCCAACAGGTATCTTCCTTACAGGTGTATATTAGTGTGTACTGGAAATTATTGGTTCTGTTTTTGGGGATATATCCCATAGTGCCTTATAATATACTCAATGGTTAAGTTTCTCTCCCTCTTCCTCATTTCTCCTCCCTCTACATTTTATGGATTTCAGGCACAAACACTTAGGCTTTTTTGTAATATTTGTAGGGGGAATATGTGAATGGTTTTGAAATGCACCAAAATATCATGGTTGCATTCAATGAAAGCTGGACATTGTCCCAATTCTGTAATTCTCTGAGGTCTGTGAAGAGTCTCTGTACCTTTTATATTTGTGTTATTTTACATTGCTGTAAATTATAGACTACTGATAGTAATACAAATAATTCTTGTCTGTGGAAATACAGATTGTATCTCATTGAGATTCCATTGATTATTGTCCAATGGATACTGAGCACTTTTTAATGTTTTACATCTATTAAGCAAATTTATTTTAGCATTCCTGATGAGCCATGTATTTGTGGTTCTTCAAATTCCTCCTTTGAACCTTGTGTAACATCTTACTGGTTCCCTCACTAATTATAAAGTTAAATAAAAGCTTTGAAATGTTCATTTTATATCTCTAGGAAAGGGATGATTATATCTTCTTTTAAAAATTATATTTAACACAGGGATATGTCTTGAACTTAGTAAATATGAATATATATCATTAAATTCAGAGTTAAGATCATTTCATGGAAAACACTAAAGGAGGATGAGATGTTTTTCTTCTTAGAATTTTTAAAATTATGGGAAAACTGCCCCAAACCTGTTAGCTACTCTTTAACCCCTCCTCAGCGTCTCCTTTTGAGCTTGTTTTTCAAACACCAACCAAAACTCATTAGAAATGGCATTTTTTCCTTCTGAGCTTGTTTTGTAGGCCATTGTAAACTGAGCATGTGCAGAAAGCTGGGCTGATATCTTAGATGACCTCCAAGACCCCAGACAAATCCAATAGGAGAGGTCTTTCAACAAGAAAAATTTGGTGGAGATCCTGCCTTACCATATATGGGCAAATCTATGCCTAGGCAATCATGCCAATGCCCACTTCCCATCCCCATTAAATCTCCCTTAGCCCTTAAGTCAAGAAGACAGATTTGAGCCTTGTCTCCTGTTTTAGTTTGCCAAAGGGCCAGACATGAGTTGGATTTTATAAAGAGGATTTATTTGGGGTAAAAGCTTACTGTTCTGTTCTGGAGCCGTGAAATATCCATATTAAGGCATCAGCAGAGATGCTTTCTCACCAAAGTCAGCTGCCATGGGATAAGGCAAGATGGCCACCAGTCTCTGCCAAGGGCTCTGCCTTCGGCCCCAGAATCTACCCGCTCTTGGAGCCCAGCACCCAGAGCTCAGCTGTAGCAACCAGACAAAGGGCTTGTCTCTTTCTCAGCCTCCTCTGTCAGTCTCACCTGCTCCACTTTCTCACCGAATTTAGCTGCAAGCTATCAGACATATGGCTCTCTTTTCCCTGGACCTCAGCTCTTTGAGTCCCTTACGGGTTTCTCTCTTTTCAGCTAAATTTAGAGGCTAAATGCTCAGCTGTGGAAAAAAACTAGAGTCCTTTCTCTCATATTGCAGGATCAAGTATGGCAGCCTCTTTTTCTGTGTCTCCATTTTTATCAGACCTAGCAAGAGGGCGGAGACTCAATCTGAGTCACACCTCGCTGTCATAATCCAAAGAAAAGTGACTCATACCCACAGGAATGGATTAGGTCATAAGCATAAACTTTCTATTTTTGAAATTCATAAAGTAATTTCAAACTACCCCACCTTCTGTCTCCTTGCTGGTTAACCTCTCAATAAACCCCTTTCTTTTCTCAAAATCCTGATGTTGTAGAATTGACTTATTGGGCAGCAAGCCCTTGCTCAGTAACAAAGGGGTAGAGAAATATTTTCCAAACTAAATGTTTGCTTGTCTAAATGAGGGAATAATTTCCTATAGAAGATTAGAAACCTTGATTTTTTTTTCACAATAAATTTGAACATTGACCTTTGGATCCTTTGATCACATTGAGTATGCCAAAAACAGCAAAAGCCAAATATTCAACCTGTATTTATGCAATTTTCAAAAACTGATAAAAAATATTAAACAAATTCTAAAGTATCACTCAATTATTTTATGATTTTAGTTACTTTTTTAAATATGAAATTTCTTACCTTGAAAAAATTTAGACAGAAGTCTTAATCATTTGGAAGTGGTATAAAATAAAAACTTCATACTTGAGAGAATAGTCTTCAATATAAGAAACACATCCTGAATTCACCCTACGGTGACATACCTCCTTGTCTTCAGAGTGGAACTGCTTGAAATTCAGCCTTAGGCCTCTGGTCCTTTCTATCTAAATGCTTCTTCTTACCCCAAAAAGATAATTTTTTAACTCTTCTTCTATCTCATTTCCTTTTGCTACTGATTGTGGTGTGTTCCAAATATCAGTTCTTCTGAAAAAGCTCTTCATTCCTTTCCACAGCGGCCACATTTGCCTCAATGGGTTGGACAAAGAATGAAATAGAGGAGATGAGAGAAAAGTGGCGACATATCTTAGAGGCTAAATGGACAGAACTCTTGCTGATGGATGGCATGCACGAGATAAGGGGGAGGGAGAATAAGGGTGACTTTTGAAGCAACTAGAGGTTGCAGAGGCTGCTTACACAGGGAAGACTGGTAGGAACACGCTTAAGAAATATTATCCTGTTTCCATAGTTCCTTCTGGTTTACTTCGAAGCTTGTGTAAAAGTAATTTAAAACCCACAAAATACAATACCTTCTGAATTTTTGTGTGTATAATTCTTTCCTACCCCACCACCCTCAGTGACCTTCTGCCTGGGACAGAGATATAAAAAAACACATCTCCCATTCCATTCCCAAGGGATATACTTTTATTCAGGTGAAATCAACATTTTCTATCCACTAGATAAAGATAAAAGGGGAGGGATTTGTGGTGTAACAATTATTTTGCCCTAGGTCTTCCTCAAAGGCTAAGACAAATTCTCCTTTCTGTAGGATAGTTGTTTTAAATTAGCTGGAAATTCACAGTTCACTGCTTTTTCAAAAGGCATCGTGTCCCTTAGGGAAGGCAGATGTGAATATCTCCCACTGTTCCTAAGGTGAGGGATGTTAACCATTGATCAGGTCAGAGTGGGGCAATTTGAAGAGAAAACTCTAAATGACCTGCCTGGTTTCATAGCCTCATGGCCCAAATCGTATTGACATTTTCATTAAATAGGTTAAGAAAAACAATAGAGGTTAATTAATTTAGTGATGTTTTAGCTGAAATGTTTGAGACTGTTCGAGGCCTCAGGTGAGTCTAATGCTGTTAGTGGCATCATAGCCTTGGACTTTACAGTATATCACCTAGAGTATCTGTAAACAAATTGAGATCACTCTTTGTGTAAGGCTGTGTAGCTCACAGGGATGTGTAAAAGTGTATTAGGTAATTTCTATAAAGCACTTCAAATGATTTATTCTTTAGCCAGTTTTTTCCTAAGGGGTACTTTGTCTCACATGCTTCTAATTGCCATCTAGTTAGATGATAAAGAGTAATCTTCAACTAAACACTGAGTGGGTTGCAGATGACTCATGCATCTTTTTACTCTATGCACATAGAACATATACTTATATTTCCCATCAGGAAATTCTGCCTTTCTAAATAGCATATTTTCTTGTGTGACATTTAGATATCATTTTCAGTTTGCAGAAGTGGCAGGTATAACTTTGTGGTCCTTAGAAAAGTTTTTACCATGGGGGTAGAATAATGTAATAAAAAGCGTAGGTTTTAAAAGAACATTCAGGGTTTGACATCTGGTTCCATCATTTACTAGCTAAATTATCTGTAGCAAACCCTTTTACCTGTTGAATGTCAACTTTCTTACTTGTAAAATGAAGATAATAACACCTATCACTCAAAGTTGTTTTTATGACTAAATGAGTAATGTATAGTTCTTGACATTTAGGCAATGCTCAATAAAATAAAAGATTTTTTTTCTTTTCTCCTTCAGACTTCATTGTCACTGGGAAATTCACAAGCAGTTTCTCCTATATCTGCTTTCTACCAGTTAATATCTCTAAGCTAACATATATTTCATAGAGATGGGATGCTAAACTAATAGAAAATAGTCAAGTCAAACACAGACTCCCTTAGATAATTAAATAATCCTTGGCTGATACTGTTAAACAATACCCCAGTATGACATTGAAAAGTGATGTCACTCACCTTTTTCTGTATTTCCAAGTTTTAAATAATTTGATTTAACAGTCCACTCTTTTGAACATAAATAATCTCTGGGGATTATTCTTGATCACACAACAATGATGATTTCTTCATGTTTTTGCCTGATTGGTTACACAGTTCAGCAATAGGCATTAATTAACTATGTGTGCCTCCTTAATCATTCAGTACTGAGCAACTACAGAGGCCAGAAATTAAATTCTTCTGGGTAATTTCATGAAGGAATATAGGATTCAATAATTTAAAAGCTTGTACTATTTTTTTCCTATCCTCAGGCCCAAGAAAATCTATCCATCAGATTTCACCTTCATTTCTTACAGTTTCTGGGGAATTCCTTTCTTCTTGAAGTCCCCAAATATGCTAAGGTTCCAAGCCAGCCAGTAAGCTTTGCCACTTATCATCACTGAGGCTTTAACTAAAAACAGATACCAAGCCAATTTTCTTGGATGTTATTTGTAGGCGTTGGTTTCACAAATAAAATACAACCTTTGCTCCATATATGATTAAATGGGACTTCTTATCAAATATGACTCTCAGGTATGACCTTAGATGAAAAAGAAGCCAGATTGTTCTTGTACCTACGCAAGTAACTTCATTGCCAGAAAAGATATGGAGACTCAGTAAGAGTATTTTATTCTAAATTTTGAAGGGGGCAGTGAGAGTTGGAAACCATTGTGAAAATGTTTCATGTTGGGCAGGGGACTTGGCCCAGTGGTTAGGGCGTCCGTCTACCACATGGGAGGTCCACGGTTCAAACCCCGGGCCTCCTTGACCCGTGTGCAGCTGGCCCATGCACAGTGCTGATGCATGCAAGGAATGCCGTGCCACACACGGGTGCCCCTGCATAGGGGAGCCCCACGCGCAAGGAGTGTGCCCCATAAGGAGAGCCACCCAGCACAAAAGCAAGTATAGCCTGCCCAGAAATGGTGCCGCACACACGGAGAGCTGATGCAGCAAGATGACGCAACAAAAAGAAACACAGATTCCAGTGGTGCTGACAACAACAGAAGCGGACAAAGAAGAACACACAACAAATAGACACAGAGAACAGACAACTCGGAGGCGGTGGGGGGGGGGGGGAGTGTAGAGAAATTTAAAAAAAAATAAAAAAATAAAATGTTTCATGTCATGTTGAGAGAGTTAGAGAACTGGAGAAAAATTACCAAGTAAAAGATAGGGCTTCTTCATGGACTCATAAGAAAATAGACAATTAAAAATTATACAAACAGTATTCCAAACCAAGTAACTACAATTACATTTCTCTCATCAGTTCATTTAGTTTCATATAATTAGTTTTTGTTCTGTTGAAGTTTAGGTCACCAGACTGTTTTCATGAAATCATTGGCTTCTGAACAAAAGAATCCTAGAAATCCCAACTATTTTCCCAGATATAGCTGACACTTGTCCAAGTAGTGTCATCTTTATGCTGCAAAGCAATTGCTCGTTAGCTTATTTATTGAAATATCAACAATTAAAAGTCCTGTCCATAAAATCCCAGTATTGTCCTTTGTTGAAGACAAAATGTTTAACCAGTGAGCCTTTGGGCAATCATCAGAAGGTGACAGAAATCATCTCTCAACGAGACTAAATGATAATAGTTAATTCATTATGACAACCAATAACATCAAAATTGAAGAGACTAAAACAGTCTATTGGGGTACAATTCATAATTATTTTTTAAGAATTTGATTAATGTTTTTCCTGAAAGTAAGAACATATTATGGGAACAGATGTGGCTCTAAAGGCTGAGCTCCAGCTTCCTATATAGGAAGTCCCAGGTTTGGTTCCTGATGTCTCCTGAAAAAACCAAAAATGAACAAGCAAAACAAATGAAAAAGCCAATTCAGGGAAGCTGATGTGCCTAAGTGGTTGAATGCTGGCTTCCCACATACAAGGTCCAGGGTTTAATTCCTGGCCCCTGGTACTTCAAAATAGATAGGTAGGTATGTAGATAGATAGATAGATAGATAGATAGATAGATAGATAGATAGATAGATAGATAGATAGATAGATAGATAGATAGATAGAAGAACATATTATGGACAGTGAGAGTATTGACAGCTCTCCAGGGCCTTCTCATTTTGTAAGATGTACAATCTTAGAAGCATGCATGTGAATAATATTTTATCTATAAAATTTATTCTTCAATTTGACCATCCTTCTGGTCAGTTTTCACAATAGTGTTATGCTAATTAAGAAATGTGGAACATATTAAAAACAACAAACAAAAGTAATTATTTTGGGCATTTTTTATAAGACAAAAGACCAAATCTCCATCAAATTCCAGGGGTCCTTTGGGAAATTTAAAAAAATGTTTCATGTGGGAAGAACATCCTGAACATCTTTTTTTCTGAATCTGGTATTGAAACTTGGGAAAGCAAAATCAATAGAACTATCAAAATATATTAGGTCATGTTTTATAACATGATCAGGTGTGCCCAAGAATCAGTAAATTGGCTACTTATTAAAATGTCAATACAAATAAACATAGAAAGAAGGTAGCACAGTTGAAAGGAATCAGCTCTTTCTTTAATGAAGAACATTTGTGTTCTTGTTATTTAATAATAACAAGCTTGACAAAGTTGGCACAAAAAAGAAAATTATCTTGATGAAATGTGGCATTTCTGTCATGTAGGCATATCACACAGAATGTCAAAGAACAGCCTTTTACTGCCCCTTATTAAGAGATGACCAAATAATTCAAGATAAACTGTCATTTTAGCATATTAAAAAAAAATTCTAGTTTTGCCTTAACATAATGCTTAGCAGTAAAGTATTCATGAACTTCCTGCCCTGTTTTTTTAATTATCTTAATATGGTGGTATGGAACTTGATATGCCCCAGAAAATCATGTTCATAAAGTTAATCTATTCCTGTGGGTAGGATCTTTTGGTGAGGCTACTTTTGTTAAGTTGTGACCCATCTCATTCAGGATACTTCTTAATCCTTATACTAGAGTTCTTTATATATGGGATAAATACAGAGAGAGAAATAGCCAAGGAAGCAAGAAGCTGAAAGCAATGAAACTGGGAAGAGAAGGGAGAGATCAACAGACACCACCATGTGTCTTGCCATGGGGCAGAGGACCCAAGGATCACCAGCAGCCAGTCCTTGGGATGAAAGCATTGTCTTGACGATGGCTTGATTTGGACATTCTCATGGACTCAAACTGTAAGCTAATAAATTACCATTGCTAAAAGACAACTCATTTCATGGTATCTGCTTTGAGCAGTCTAGCAAACTAAAACACTTAAAAATAAACTCATCAAAATGGAATGAACTTTGTAAAAATTTTAATACATTTCATTGCTTCTTTTGAGACCCATTATTTGTAGTTGAGGCAAATAAAATACATTTTGCAAACCTTTAATAACTTTCTATATCTATTCAAGATTTGTCTTACACAATCCTTTTTTGCTTTCTGTAAGAATTACTTTCTTTAAGACAAAACTGCTGTGCTTTCCTTGAAAACAAACAAAAACTGTGAACCTTGCATTTACAGTAGTACTCTTCTGCTACTATTGCTCTAGCATAGTCCAAATCACTCACATGAATTATAACTTTCAGCCAAATTAATTATTTCTATTTTGAATAGAAAACCAGAAAATAGTTCATTGAGAAATGTCTATCATACAATGTTTAGTAAATTAGCAAAACTCACGAATAGAGCCACAGGCATCCATTTCATTTATTTATTTATTTTTTAATATTTCTAAATTTATTTTTAAAAGATACATAGATTACATAAAATGTTACATAAAAATGTAGAAGGGATTGCCATTTGCCCCACTCCACAGACCTCCCACTTTTCCCCACAATAACAACTTCTTTCATTAGTGTGGTATATTCATTGCAATTGATGAACACATTTTGGAGCATTGCCACACAGCATGGATTATAGTTTACATTGTAGTTTACACTGTTTCCCACTCCATTTTGTAGTTTATGTCGGGATATATAATGTCCTGCATCTGACTTTGCAATGTCATTCAGGACAATTCCAAGTTCGGAAAGTTCTTCCCTATTACACCTCTTTTTCCCTCTACCAACCTTCAGCAACACCAGTGGCCACTATTTGCACATCATTTCATACTTTTAAAATGAGCAAAATCAATGTAATCATTCACATGAATTACAAATATAGCCACTACGAGAAAAAAAAATATATATATATATATGTTGGGTAACCAAATTTCAGTATTCTATTTTGCTTAGAAATTATCTAGGTGTCCAGGATTAACTATTAAATAATTTGATTTAAGAATAGCCAAAAGTCATAGAAGTAAATAAGGATCTTGGTTCAGTTAAGTTGATATATCGAAACTTAGAAAATTATTTATAAAAATTTAATTTAAGGATTTAGACCATTTGCATCTACATAGCTTAATGATTGAGATGGAGAACTGAGGTCCTCTGTATCAATTTGACTGAACTATTTATTCTAGGATATTCTTGCCAAGGAATATAAAGCTATAAATCAATAAATAACTTTACTATTTGCTTCAGGAGTTTTCTGAAAATCAGCTTATCTGTATAGCTTGTTCATCTGGTCAAACAGGTCTCCTATCAAGATAATACATGGTGCACCTGGCCAAATAGCTAGCTTATCAAAGAATGTTTATTTTCAAGATTCATATAAAAAAGCTGGCTTTACTATGCCCACCAATCCTAAACTATTATGTCCTGAAATCTACCCAATCTCAAACCTGCTTTCAGGCACTCAAGGCCAGCTCCTCAAGCCTAGCTCTCCTCCCCTAAATTTGCCCTCTTGAGACAGTACTAGAAGCTCTCCAACTGGTATTCCTCCTTTCTGCAGTAGGTCAATCAACTTAGTTTTGATTACCAATATCATGGTGGCATTTGGGGGAAATAACAGTTAATAAATTCAATGTAATTGAACACATAATTATATATTCTTCACAATCCTAAATATCATTTATCAGAAATGTTAGCTCACCTAACCAATATAAACCTGTATCAGAAATTTAGGAATTTAACCTGTCTTTTCATAAGAAGACAAATCCAAATCAAATATGTGTGTAAGTGTATTTTATTTATTTATAAATAAATATAAATTTATATTTCTACATCGTTTAATAGTATTTATATACAAATACATGCAATACATTTATATTTATACAACCATGCTTCTGATTTAGAGATTTCTATAAGAATATTTTAAGCTTAGTATTAGGACTTCAATTCTTTATTTCCTGAGAAATTTGGAATTAATAGTTATATCTGTGATTATTTTTCTATAGAAACCAACTTGAATGGACCTCTGTAAATCTGAAAGACAGTTTATTAATATACTTCAAGAGGTAGGAGTATATAGGAGGAAAATATTCAAATTCAGACAATGAGAGGTAAATGTTTTCCTCAATTTCTTATACACGAATTCACTGGGAGCCTGCAGCTTCAGTTCTACTACCTCAATCATAGATCAAAAGTAAACACAGAGGGGAGACGATGTAGCTCAAGTGATTGAGCACTTTCTTCCCAAATACGAGGTCCCAGGTTCGATCCCCAGTACATCCTAAAACAAGCAAACAAAAAAACCCCAACTCATTGGAAAGTGAATGTAGCTCAGTAGTTGAGTGCCTTATTCCCATGTGCGAGATGCTGAGTTCAATCTCTGGTACTTACTCAAAAAAATGTAACCACTAGTGCAGATATCAAAGAGATGTTCTACTTTCAATGAGCATGAAATGATTTCTTGATTGCATTGAGCTCACAAATAATCGAACAAGCAAAAGATGTCTAACAAACCAGATTCTCTATAATCTGCCACCCAACAAAGAACAGATCCTCATTAGTACAGACTATAAAAGCAGATTCTAAAATATTCCTGCCACTCATGAGGAATAACCTGTTGGCTGTGTCCAGACTTATCAATATACAGGATGCTACCTTGACTATGACATCAAGACTAAACCAAGGAGCCAATATATCCACTGGTCCCTGGGCTTAATTGTGGAATTAGACAAGACACAAACAGCTGAATAATAGTCTTGGCCAAGAACAAGAAAAAATAAACGAAAGTGCCTATGGTATGCTAAGAGAACATTGATGTGGGCTGTTTTAATGTTAAAGAATTTGCATAAAGAATTTGATGACCAAAGGGTCCATGCTACTGATGACCTTGAAGGTTAAGAAGTAGCAGTGTGCCTTTGTTAAATATGTTAAAACATAATAAACTTAAGACATTCATATAGATATGAAAATGAGCATAAGTTAAAGAATTTGTCTATCTCATTGATAACTAAACTGGTGTGGTGTTACAACTATTTCAAGGGAGAATTTTTAAAAAAGGCACATTATATACTGGGAATATTGAAATGAATGTGCAGATGGAGGTAAAACTGGCCTCGTGAAAGGGAGGACAGTCAAGTGACTCTCCACCAGACTGAGTTTACATGTTTATAGAAAATCATTAGTTTGTGTTGTTATCTATTAGTTACAATTTACAGAATGGTAAAATACCACAAAGACAAAAGAGGGATTAAAATCAGATACCTAGAAGGGTAGGATCTAAACAATGTATAATTTTATTGAAGCACAAATTTTTTCCCTACAATGAGCAACAATATTTGATAATAGGAAACTCGTGGGACTGACTTGAGAACTACTTTGGGTGTAGAAACTACACAACTTAGTATTTGGTTGGATGATGAGTGGGAATGAGGATTCAAAGATTATTCACTGTAAGTATGGCATTTGCTAGAGAATTATCAGGTTGCTTCATGTAAGTCATGAATATGACCTACATGGTATTTTAGACAATAAAGGGAAGATGGAAAAAATATTTTAAGAGGGGATCATTTTGGAAGCTCAAAGTCTATAGCATTGAAAAGAGTTTTTGGGGTGAAGGGAACAGCTTTTGCCATCCCCCCCATTCTCATTAATCCCTCCCCCTGAAGCTTACCTCAAATAATCATTCAGTGTAAACAAAAATAGTGTGCCTGCTGTGCCTAGCAGCTCCAGGAAAGTTCTTTGGGTTTCCCTTTCTAAATAACTTAGACAATATCATTTTTTTTGATGCACCTAATCAGGTATCATTTGTGAACCTACAGAGGAAATTCAGAAGAGAATTTAGAAAAGTCCTGTGGTAAAGTAAGGGAGACTTCACTAAGTACCTTTCTTTTCCTCCAGTATGACATCAATAAGAAAATATTCATTTAAAAAGAAAAACCAAACAGTGCATTAATTTTTCACTTTTTAAAAAGATTTATTTTATTATTTTATTATTTTATTAATTTATCCACCCCCCTGCCCCGCCTTACCCCAATGGTTTCCTTGTCTGTCTGCTCATCTTCTCTGGGAGGCACTGGGATCTGAACCCAGGACCTCACAGAGGTGAGTGCCCAATGGCCTGAACCACATTCACTCCCCGTGGGCTGTGGTGTCTGCTGGCTTGTGGCCTTTAGTTCATTGCAGTGGGTGCGACATCTACTTATCTTCTTTAGGCACCACTGGGACCCCAACCAGGCTCTCCCATGTGGTAGGTGGGTGCCCAACTGCTTGAGCAATATTTGCTTCAGTGTGTATATTTTCTAGCTCCTCCCATCAGAACCAAAGTTCAAAGGGGGCAACAAAGTCTTTATTCATTACTCTATCCCCAGCACCTGGTATAGGGTTTGGTACATGAGGTGCTGCATAATATTTGTCGCTTAGTGGTATAAATGAAAGAATGATGGAGTTTAAAAAAAGTATGACTTGAGTGTTTCACCAGTATCCAGTGCTCAAAACAAGAAGAGAGGATTCCAGGTCTAGAGCAGTGACCAAACTAACTCTTCTGTAACAAGCTAGAGACCAAACTGCAACTAGAATTAAGTTTGTTTTTTCTTCCTCTCATACTCCCTTTTTCTTTCCCTCCACCCTGTACCTCTCTCTCTCTCTTTCTCTCTCTCTCCCTCTCTCTCTCTCATACATACACATACACACACATACACACATACATATACACACACACTTCAGGCCCCTGTCAATCAGTATAAAGAAATTTCAGGGCACATATTCCCTGAAACATACATAGGCAAAATAATATATAATACAACATGATGAGTAAAAGAGACATGTTTTGTTACTCCTAAATTGATGACTTGAACCTAAATCTAAGGTAAAACAAATGGGTCAGGTGCTCTGATTATAAAGACAACTGCAAACAATTGGAAACAGACATCCACGCAAAGCTTTCTAAGTGGTTGCTTAACTGGTTCTCACACTCCCAAACTTTTTTACATCACCCTCTCAGACTATGTTAGAGGGTACTAGAGAGGGGTTGGAAGAAAGATAGAATCAGCTACCTAACACGAGAGTGCTTGGTGTTTTTGTCTCTTCTACTTGGCAGGGTTTGGGGAAGTGTCCCTTAAAAGTGAAGTGAGTGTTTCATGGTATACCCAAGAGCCAAATGAGGGGAGCTATAAGAGAACTACCATAGATTTTGTGGGTATCTGCAAGAAAGTGAGACTGCATTTTATTTTCTATTGGATTAACTGCCCCCCACTAAGCATGTACTTTCTGATCTGCCTCTATGCTATTTTGACATGGAGGAAAAGAATTTGAGACAAATGGCAGGTGGCAGAGAGAGGGACAAGCCCATCCATGAACCTTTTCATGGTGAGGATTTGGTAGTACCCCAGCTCAGATAAACACTGCAAACCATAGATGGACTTGGTCTGACCTTCTGGTACTTCACTTGGCGAGTAGATCCCAACATCAAGAGCTTTGGGGTGTACCAAAATGGCAACCCCTATGGGAGGGTTGAGAGAAGGGAGCTAGGAAGGGATCATCTATGTTAGGAATACCTCAGGGTCTTTTGAAAAATAGCCGTTCCAGAAATGAAAAGATCCCTTTTACTCAGCACCCTGTATTATATATTATCTTCCTTGTATGTGTTTATTTTCTAGCTTCCCCCACCAGAGCAAGGAGGACATCAAAGACCAGGTGGCCTTACCTAAAGAAGGAAGCATCAGTGGCCAAGAGAGAATCACAAACAGGCAGCCAATTGCATAAGGTTTCAGCTGTCTCATATTTATTTTTTCCTTTTTGTCCCAGATTCCAGAAGCCCTAATAGCTAAAGGGATGAGAGGAGGTGTGAAAAGAGGATATGAGGAAGAAATAGACAAAGAAAGAGAATGAGACTAGACTGGAATTTTAATAACTGAAAGTGACCCAAAAGCTTTGACAGCATCCTGAGTTATTGTGAAGAAAAACTGAATAGTGCAAAGTGAAGGCAGTGATTGGGAAAAACTGAAAGTGTTTCAGGTTTGTTTCCCCATAAAGTTCAAACTATAAATAAATGTATTACAAATAAGTGGTATAATTCTGTTCGATGTTAATTCTGTGAAGCAACTAAACTCTAATGAGGTAGAGACTAACTATGAAAATGGGGATGGATGGGGGCAACTTAGCAGTGGTGACGTAGGTGGGCCTTCCATGATGAGAAAAAAACACTCATTCCAAACTCTGGGGCAAGGGTAAAAATGGCCCTCAGGTAAGACTAAGAAGACCAGTGTGGTTGGAGTATGGTTAGTGAGGGGAGCAGTGTTAGGAGATACTTATGGCAAATTGGGCAGGGACCAGATAACAGGAGGCCTTATAGGCCACTGTAAGATAGTTTGATGGTAACTTTGCTTTCCTCAAACATTTTTCCAAGCATTTTCTTGGCCCTAGCTTCCATGGAGAAGGCTCTAGAATTGTTAATCTAATTTTGTTTAATGGATCACACATATCATATAATTCTAAATAGTTCTTGTCTCTGGGGTAAGAATGCCTAAGATATTTTATATTTTTTCCCCTATCATTGCATGGTTACTATAACTAGATAGTTATAAAAAATCATTTGTGCTATTCTACTTTTCATCTCACTCAGATCTTCATATCCGAGGATTAAATCCTTGTCCATCATGTGTGTGCACACTCTTTAAACAGTTACAAATGGCATCTAGGTTCTGAATGACTTATCTGTTTGCTACAAGTTCGAAATGATGAATCCAAATGTTGTTATCAATAGTTTATATTAATCAAGCAGAGAGAAAAAGAAATATTTATTTGCTAGTATATAGAAAAAAATGTGTAGAAAATAACGAACACATGGCAGCTAAATGTTCTATTCTTTTATACTTATGGATTATACCCTAAAACAGGAAACCTTCCACTTGGACTAAGCTTTAAACTCCCGAGATAGAAATCTCTGCGCGGAAGAGCAAGTATCCCCTCATTAGTGGGCAGTTGTTCCCTAACTACGTTAAAGAATGCACAGACTGCACGAGACGTGTGCTTGGCCCTCTTGCAGCAATGTTCCTGGCTTCTTCTCTAATATGAATTACAGAGCCCTCAGCACAATCCTTAAACTTCTACCCGTGACACTTATGCAAATAGTCACTGAATCCAACCTGATACCTTTTAGTTAATCCTGGAACATTAAGTACTGCAGCTGTCTCATAGAAGAAACTGAGAAAAAAATTTCTGTTCAGTATGGAAATAACTCTATAAAGCTCATGATAAATGAAGGCTTATGAATAGTATATCAGTTATTGCAGTCATCATTATAGCAGTATATTTTCTTGGGTTCTTATGGGAAATTACTTTCTTTGGCACATTCTTGGGAATTATTTCCTGCGTTCCATTAGCTCTGCGGGATGACATCCTAAAATGACGGATGCAGTTCTATTGTTTTGTTAGAGTGCTCGATAACTGCTCTTAGGCCTCCTTGTTTGAATGCATATTATATTCTCTTTGAATATTATCTGAGAATATGATTCATAGCTTAGTCTTAATGTTTTCAAGAAAAATCATTTAATGAACAAGAAGGAAGCTTGTCCTGGTGGGAAAAGCAGTAAACAACAGAACGGGTAATTTTTGTTTTAGTCCTGATACCACTGCTAACTCTGTAGCCTGTAGCTATCATGTCTGTTTCTTCATCTATAACTGATTTTAAGATACCCTTCAGTTTACATTTTCTATTATTCTATTATTTTTCGGTATTTACTAAGTATTAACTATGTAACAAAATCCTGTTGGTGAGACAAAGTTTAAGTACAAAAATTAGGTGAAAAGATATAATCAGTACTCTTTATCTAGCCTGGTATATTAGTAAGAAGTCTTGGTTGTAGGCAATAGAAACTACTAATTAAACTAAACTGAGGTTATGTCTGAAGATGTTAAGGGCTCTCATAATCATTTGGAGGCTAGGTAAGGTGCCAGCCTTGCAAGTAGGGAGGATTCCAGAGAGCTTTGGAGAGCCAAGAAGCAGGAGCCACCATAGAATATTTGGCTAGGATTCTGCTGTTATGTTATACTGCTGTGTGTGACTGCCAACCATTCCTTCTGTTCTTGCCTCACTTGCTCGAGTTCAAAGTGTGGGAAGAGATTTTTCAGTGAGCTGAAGTTAGATCATGTGCCCACCCTCTGGTTGGGCTTAGAGATGGAAGCCTGAGCAGGTCATACACAAGAGGGGAAATGATTTCCAAAAAGGAGGTCAGAGTGCTGTTAGGAATAAGATTGGCTAATGACAAATGCCCATTATGTGCTAAGTCACAGAGCCTAGAGAAGAAAGTTCAGTGTGTACTGGAATTATCGAGAGACTTTAAGGAAGTGGTAGCTTTTGAAATGACATTGAAAGATTTGGATAGCTAGAAGTTGAGATGAGGTCGATGAAAGAGGTGGAAAAGTGCTACACCAAAGAAAAAGAGAAACAAAGGAAAATGAATTTAAGTCACCTGAATTCAATCTGTGGGGCTTTCAATATTGTTCTGAACCAGCTACATCACATCTCTTGGTTCTCAATGGGGCTTTTTGCTCACTCATGGGGAAGAGAACAGTGTAGTGATTGATATAGTCTCTTCTTTAAACCTAGCAAAATTATATATTCTCCTCAAAGATCATTTTCACTCTTTTCCCAAAGGCATTCTGAAAAGGCATAGTCACATTCCCCAGGAGACTGAGGAATTTATGGTTTCTCAGTCTTCCCCACCCATTCAGAAGATACACCGTTCCCTATATATGGGGTTCTTAACAAGGGGCCCGTGAGCTTGAATTGAAATTCAAAAAAACATTATTCTTGTGGGAATGTGTTGATGTGGGTGTGATATATTTATTAAATAATACACAGTGTAGTGTGGACTTAGTAAGAGGCCTGTGGTTTTCACTTGACCAGCAAAGGTGTCTTTGGAACAAAAAAGGTTAAGAATCCCTGCCCTACATGATAAAAACAATAAGCACAAAAAATATACGTCTAAAAGGACCAGTAAAAGATACATGAAACTGCATGCTTTTGTTATGGATAGCACTTATTATCGATGTAACTAATTTTCTTCCCCCTTTCACCAGTGTTTAATTGATGAAATGGAAAAAGGTGGCTAAGATGGTGATATTGCTTATGGTTTCTAGCAACAGAAACATACTGTCTTTCTACAGGACTGTATGTCCATGCAAGGCAGCAGCAATCCTTCATTAATTGGTTTCAAAGGCTGTTAATGACCAATAAGACTTCTGTGGCTGAGGTGCTAGAGTTAATTCTCCTTCCTCCAAAGCTTACAGCATTGAGAAGCTTGCTGATCTTACTTCATTTTTCACAGAAAAAAAAATCACAGCACCTTTTTATGAAAGGAACCTGAGAAGTGAAGACTCACCTGTCTCTTTGTCTCAACACAATTTCAAATAAACACAAACTGGCTTCAAAAGTAACTTTTTCAAGAATACATACTGGGAGATTCCTCTGCACTGAGCATTCATATTAGGGTCTCAACAAATACAAGCTGATTTAATTCAAAATCCATCTGGCAACTGATAGAGAAGTGCTTCTTCATGTTGGCTGTCATGAAATTACATTATTATTGTTTGTGGAAGTCCTATAAGGTAGAGTGCTCACTTTTCCCAAGAAACTGCAAGAAGAGCAAACAACTCTCTAGATAACATGGATAAACATGAATAAAATGTATTTAGAGTATCCTACCTTGATGATGGGTTTGTAAATCTGTCTACTTGCAGATGTTCTAGTCAGAGAAAAATTGCACAGTAAAAGAAATCTTACATTTCCTAATAAAAACTAGGGACAGTAAACACATAGTAAACTGGAAAAAGTATGTAAGTCTGGAATATTTTTAAAGAGTGTTATGTATAGCTTAGTGTTCTTTCAGTAGAGAGGGGAGGACAGTGGTTATTGATTTTCCCAGTCTTAAATTTCATTTTTCTTGTTAGATGTGACAACTTAAGTGTAGCTAAGAAAAATAAAAAAAGTGCTTTTTCCCCCAATTAGATGTGAAGAGTATGTTCTGTTTATGGTAAATTCCTCTGCATAAGGGTGACTCACTTGCCAACAATTAACAGGCTGCTATGGTTAATTTAACACCGGTGCACAGAAGCAATAGAAATGTGAAGACAGACCTAGTCTGGGGCCAGGCCAGCAGCTGACTTTCTTGACACCTCACAGAGTGCTCCGGGGGTAGGGGGATGAGGGTTGGTGAGTTACTTTGTTGAATTTATCATAGTAAATGGCCTAGCCCTGAGCTGTCTAGGTTTGGAACCTGAAGTTTTTGTCAACTCACAAGAATGGATCAATTTCTCAGTGACAGATAAACTAAGTTCACAAGATTGATGCCAAAAATTCGGTGCCAAATTATTAATTTCTAATGGGAAATATAGAGGTCACACTAACTGATAATCAGTTTATTCTCTTTCTGTGATAACGGAACTTGAGATGTCAAATTACAACCTGAATCTTGCTAGATGAACATGAGATTAGAACAAAGGGAACTGGTTAAATCAACGCTCTTTAACTGTTAATGCATCTCAGGACACAGTCAATTTTACTGGCCTAAGAGCCTTTCTTCTTTCTTTTATATTTCTTTTTATTATTCATCGTGTGTTAAGCCTAACCATGGTAATCCTTCATGAACTGACCTCAGGAGAATTTTATTTTTAACTTTTGCTTTAACTGTATATCATTCATAAAATAAGCTATGACGTAAGGTTACAAGTACAGTTTTGAAAAATGTGCTTGGAGCCAGTACATTGAAGTCATAAGCATTCTGAGAAGGCTGAGAGTTTTACTAAGTTGAGTAATACTGATTTTATGAAAAAGAGAGTTGACTGTTACCCACTGGTATAGAAAGCTAGAAAGGATGAGTATGGAACAGAGGTCAACTTTAGACAGCCATCATTTGGCTCTGTAGCACTACTGTGTCAAGCAAATTAAAATCTGTGGGTTATGTTTGGTTGGTCTCTGGACTGTTGGAAAACTAATATTTAATATACAGTTTCAAATTTCCTACCTCATGTCTGTTCATTTTCATTTCATTCATACTGACCTGTGCAGTAAAGTCCAGTGTGTGATGCGAATTTAGATGAAGAAAGGATTTCTCAGTGTCCATTTTCACATTCCCCACTGCCAGCTCCGCAGTCCCTCCTGGAGCAGCACCCTCTAAGACCTATCATCCAAGCCATGATTGATATTTGGGTCATGGGTATCGTTCTGAGGATTGAGCTAAACTAGATGTAAGCCCAACTTGCCCAGATTCATTTGTTTTACTCACAAAAATGTTGGTACTCCCTGCACTTAGTAAAGCACATTTTAAAATGATTTTGTCCTTTTGTTCTGACCTTGTCAGTTCCAGCGCAGAGAATCTTTGTGGATGGGATTTTCAGAAGATATTCAAGGAGAAACAGAAAAATGAAAGAGGAGTCGCTGTTTGAGGTGAAACAGGGATGTTCTGGTTGAAGGAGAATTCCTGACTCAGGTAAGGAAGAGAGGAATGAGTTTATATTTCCGAGAAGACAGGCATGAAGAAGGGGACCCATTTGCAGTAGAAAGTCTCCCAAATGCAATGGAAAGAGGCTGTGCTTTGAAGTCACAAAGACCTCTATGTACATCCCAACCTATCAGTTATGGGTAAAGTGATGGTGGACAAGTTATTCAGTGCTTTTGCTTTAGTCGCGTCTGTAAAGTGAGGGAAGAAAACACCTAAGTCACAGCATTTATTATAACATCAAGTGAGCTCACATGAGCAAAACACTTGTCAAGGTGCTCAGACCACTGTGGCACTTCACTGCTGGGTTCCTTATTCTGAACCCATGATGTTTAATTTTAACCAGGTGGAAAAAGCATTTGTGGGCTAATAACATTTTCTTCCTCGTTGACTGAAAGTTTCACTTACTTTAATGTAATTGCCCTGGTAAAACCAGAGAAGAGCCTTTCATGCCTTGTCTGCAGACATCCCTGCCAGCAATCTCTTTCCCTGATTCACTTAGTGTACTTACCCTTGCTGTGATCACCCATAAGGGAAGGAGATTGGTTCAGTTCGGCAGCGAGGAAAATATTTCACTGTTCTACAGAGGCAGTAATGGCCCTTCTGCCCTTGGGGAGAGAGATTATAGGAGTTATGGAGTTATTTGAAAGTTTCATCTGTGTAGTTTTGTCCTTTCCACTTTTGTCCATTTGTGTTGTTGTTGTTGTTGTTGCACTTCTTAATGGTGACCAATGTGGGAGTCTCGAGACAACTTAGTTACTGTTGTATTGTCATTTATTTTCTAGATCTTTCAATTGAGACTGGTGAACTTAGCTTTTTTGTTGTTTTAGAATTAAATAACGTCTTTGATCTTTTGCATGCTTTGATTATTGTACTCCTTTTTGTAGGGATCTGAATATCATAAGTACAATATTATAGTGAACTGTCACTTTCACCAAGGAAAATCTAATCTAATCTCACTAAACTTGTTTTTCAAAAGTAAGAGCCAAAGCTATAACTATCTGGGGCATGAAATGAGAATAGAAAAAAAAAAAAAAGAATATAAAATAAGGCAGACTGTTTTCCAGCAGGAATATAGACACATAACTAAAATGATTTTCAACCTACAGACACAGCCTAGATTTGACTATATCTGGGATGGCAAAGGACAATGAAGACCTTGTTTCTTAGACTAACAATGAAAGCATCTGATTAAGAATAATATGTTTTCAGCAGTAATGTCCTAGACTGCAAAGCCAATCTCATAGAAGATATTTGAAAAAAGTATGGTTACTATTTACCTATAAAAAAATCTAATTTGGAAAACATCCATCATTTGATTTTCAAACAAAAGGTTATGATTGCTATAGGTACTATAGAGGCCTCAAAGAAGTCACAATATGTTTGTAGTTGAATTTAAGGTATAGAAAATTCTGGTAAAGATTTTCAACTTGTGCTTAATATATTGAGTGAATCAGAGGTGAGAATTGTTCTAAATCAATAACTGGCATTCTAATGTGATTTTTATATAATTTATCAGGATGAGATTCAGGAGATCTAATGCAATGTGATTTCTAGTCAAGCTTGGATAATGTGTCACCCTGTTTTCTCAAGAGAAACGATGAACACATGGGAATGAGAAAGGCTACCCATTTGGGATTCTATTGCTTTTCACATGTTATTTCCCACTCTGCTTGCCTCCTCCACCACTTTCTTACCCCCTGCTATTTCTCTCACCACCAGCATGGCAGAGGAAAAAAAAGTGGCCTTTGGTACATATTGGTGATTATTGTACATATTCGTACTTTGAACAAGGTTTTCTATTTTTATTCACAGTGCAAGAGTGCACATGAAGCAAGGATATTTTTCTACAATTCTAGTGGGCCATTTGGCAGGAGGCTGACTGATATTCAGCTGAATTTAGAAAATGTTTTTAGGATGACCTTTAAATGTGTTGCTTGACAGATAATTAGGACTTCAATTTCATTAAGTCACCCTGGCAAGGTGGTTAAGGAATAATCTCTGGGTACAAAATTCTAATTCTACATAATTTCAGTTATGTAACTTTAGGTGAATTTCTTAACTTCTTTGTGCTTCAGTTTTCTAATTTGTAAATGGGAATAATAATAGTGCCTACCTGACACACTTGTTATGAGAATTGAATATATTAATAAGTAAAACTTTTAGAACATGCTTGACTCATAATAAATGCAATTTAAGTGTTTGCTATCACAGTTCACAATCCCTTATTTGCCATTCTAAAATTGAAAAGATCACAATCAGATAGACACATTTTTCATCAAATTCAATTAGTGTCAAGACCTGACCTGAAGTGATCTGCAGTGATTTATAGACTTTGTTTATCACACTTAGGGTGAATACTTATATTTATAAATGAAGAATTATTAATGTGTTCGACTAAGAGCTGCTGCTAGACCCCCTGGGATTATTATATAAGATATCTGTGGTGTTTTAAAATCTTAGTCATCCTGAATTCCAAAAGACATCAGACTCCAAGGGTATTGAAAAGGAATTCAACCAATACCTGGGTTGCTACTATTTCATCTGATAAGATAGTAGAGCCAATGTTGCTTTTACTTGGTGAACACAAAACAAATGGTTTGAAAATGTGGAGTCTTGCCTAACACAGTAGAGTTCTATAGTACTGCACTCCACCAAGGTTCAGGGAAGTATGTTCTGGTTAATCACATCTTCTAGTTGATACGTATGTAATATACGTGGATTGCAACTTTTTGAAGAGTTTGCCATAGTCATCCACAAAACTTTTTAAAAAGAATTTGACAATAATCAACCACAAAACTTTACTAAGTTTAGCTTACATTTATTGAGAACTTTCTGTGTGCAAGTATTGTGCTATGCAATTTACATGAATTTTCATTTCATGTTCTCACAACTCTCTGAAGTGAATTTTATCATTTTCCCATTTTGCACGTAAACAAATTGAGAGGGCACTGAGCTAGTCAATGAGACTCAAATCCAAGTCTGGGTATTCTAAAGCTCATGCTGTGAAAGTAAATTGTTAATATTTGATGACTCAGAATTGTGACCTCTGACATTTTTGTGTTCCAAAGGTATCGTTAAAAACACTAATAATAATACTAGATGGCATTTCATTTTTATAATTTATAGCCTTTTCTATATGCCACACATTTTGCTAAGAGTAAAGTCATAACTCAACTGTGAACAAGTGCCAATTAAAAGGAGTTGATTCAAAATGCCTCAACAATTATTGTTAAGTTCATTACTATATGGTGAAGATTTAGGATGCAAGATGAATAAAACACAGATCTGGCTTTTCAGGAGATTATAACCCCAGATAAAGTGATTGCTCTGGGAGATACAATATATCCTTAACTTTTCACTCTCAATTTAGAGTTAACATTGTGTGAGTTCACCAGAAATTCAGAACCCTTGCACCCATACAGGTCCATTATTCCTTAATTCATCCTTTATACTATTATTGTCATATGTGTTAAATCTAGCTACATCACAAACCCCATAAAACAATTTCATAATTTTTTACCTAAACACTTAGAAGTATTTTAAAAAGATTAAGTGGAAAATAGTATTTTATAATTACCCGTTTACTTATATTTTCAAGTTTCTTCATTTCTTCCTGAAGATCTGACTTCTACGCTGGTATCACATCTGTTCAGCATGAAGAATTTTATTTAGCATTTTAGCAGATCTGCTGGTGACAACTTCTCTTGGTTTCCTTTTCTTTAAAAATGTGATAACACTTTAAGTCTTGTAGGATATATTTGCTGCGTATAGAATTCTGGATTGACACTTTTTTTCTTTCAGCATGTTACAGAAATTATTTCATGCAATTCTGGCCTCCATAAACTATTTGTGTTTAAATTTAAAATATTAATCTTGTTTTTCATTTGTTTCTTCTTGACTTTTTTCCCTTTTCCTTGCTTTCTTCATTTGAACTAAAATGTATTTTATTTTTCTTTCCATCTCTGTTAGCTTGGTAGTTACACATTTAAAAATTATTCTTTAATGAGTAATCTAGAGCTTATAGCATGCATCCTTGATTTATTACTGTCTATATGAAATTAGAATCTATTTTAAATTAGTACTTTTACTGCTTTCAGGATACACAATGCAAGAATCTTTCAAATATTTTAACTCTATTAACTTCTTTTGTGCTATTGTGATATGTTTTAGTTTCCATATATTTTAAATCACACAAGATATTATTATTTTTAAACAACTAATATTTAGTTAGATTTACTTACATTCTGAACTTTTGGTGCTTTTTCTTTGTTCCTATATCACACTAGTTCCATCTGGGATCATTTTCCTTCTAATTGAAGAACTCTTACTAGTATTTCTTTTAGTATATATTTATGATGAATTCTCTCAGTTTTGTCTTTTTTTGTGTGTGAATTTTGAATTTAATTAATCTTATAATAGCTTTGTTGAGCTATAATTCATATACCATAAAATTGATCCTTTTAAAAGTAAGTGATTCAGTGGTTTAAGTATGTTCAGTCTTGTGTAACCATCATGACTATATAATTTTAGAGTATTTTCAGGATCTCCAAAAGAAATCCTGAACCCATTATTGGTAAGTCCTCATTCCCTCCTCCCCCAAAAGCCCAGACCCTAGAGACCAGTAATCTACTTTCTGTCATTATAAATTTACTATATTATGAACATTTTATCTAAATGGAATAATAGGAAATGTGGGTTTTTGCCTGGCTTCTTTTACTTATCATGATATTTTCAAGATTTATCCATGTTGTAGCATCTATAATTAGTTCCTTCCTTTTTATTGCCAAATTGTATTCCATTGTGTGGATGTACCACATTTTGTTTATCCATTCATCCATTGAGTACATTTGGATTGTTTCTACCTTTTGGCAACTGTGTATAATGCTGCTAATGAATATTATGAACAAGTTTTTGTGTTTTCAATTCTCTTGGTTATATGCCTAAGAGTGGAATTGTTGGGTCATATGGTAATTCTATGTTTAGCTTTTTTTAGGAAATGCCAAATATTTTTTTCCAAAGTGGCTCCATAATTTTACAATTCTATCAGGAATGTATATGGATTCCATTCTCTGCATATCCTTGTCAGCTCTTGTTATTGTCTGTCTTTTTATTTTAGTCATCCAAATGAGTATGAGGTGGTATCTCATGGTGGGTTTTTTTTTTTACACTTTTTAAAATTGAAGTTAATAGATCACAAAGAATGTTACATTAAAAAACATAAGAGGTTCCCATATAACCCACTCCCTACCACCCATCCCCATCATTTTTGTAGATTGTATTTTTTAAAGATGTACACATCACAAAAAATGTTACATTAAAAAACATAATAGGTTCCTGTATATCCCCAACCCCCCACCCCACTTCTCCCACATCAACAACCTCCCCCATCATTGTGGCACACTCATTGTACTCAATGAACACATTTTGGAGAACTCTGCACCACATGAATTATGGTTTACCCTGTAGTTCACTCTCCCCCATTACATTCAGTGGGTTATGGCAGGATATATAAAGTCCAGAATCTGACCCTGCAATATCATTTAGGACAAATCAAAGTCCCCAAAATGCCCCCACATCATATCTCTTCTTCCCTCTCCCTCCCCTCAGCAACTACCGGCCACTTTCTCCACCTCAATGCTACAACTTCTTCTATTAGAAGTCTCAATAGTTTTATAGTAGAATGTCAGTAAGTCCACTCTACTCTGTATTTTATTCCTCCATTCTTTGGATCCTGGGATGGTGATGTCCACTCCACCGCTATATCAAGAGGGGGCTTAGATTCCACATGGCTGATAGATGCAGTTCTCCTACTTGCAATTGTAGGCACTCTTGTTTTCCTGGTATGGTCGTTGACCATCTTCACCTCCCTGTTAGCTGACCTGGGTAAGTCCAGCAAACCAGAGAGTAGGGGTTGCAACTCTGCTGAGGCTCAGGGCCCAGCTGGTACATGGGCAGTCCAGTGATTCAAGTCCCCTGAGTATATATTCCATCCCTAGCACCAACCACAGGTTCACTAAAAGTGACAGAAGAGGCATATGTAGAAAGGTCATAGCTGAGTCCAGCTCCATCACTCTCAGGAGCACAAATTCCAAAGTAGGGCCCATTGACATGGCACAGAACTCCAAATCCATCTGCCATGACCATATATCCTGTGTGTCTCTGTAGCCTTCAGGAGAACCAGTACTTAAGGTTGTATCTACTTATGCTGTTTCCGGGGTCCTGCTGAGGCATGCATAAGCACGACCCCTCTGATGACCTCCCGACTCTTTTTTGAAGACTCTTAGCCATATAAACTCATTTTTCTTTGCCATTTCCCCCTTTTATTTAAGGCCAAAAAGCAGCTTTTAACACATGAGCCTACATATAGGCTGAGATAATCTTCTGGTCTGAGTTGACCCTTTAATTCAAGGACTCTTTTTAGTTGCATCACCAGCGAGTGACTGGGAGTAATCCTTCGACACCAGGGAGGCTCATCCCTGGGAGTCATGATTCATGCTGAGGGGAAGGTAATGCATGTACATGATGAGTTTGGCTTAGAGAGTGGTCACATTTGAGCAACTTCGAGGCTCTCAGGAGGGAACTCTTAGGCACCTTGCAGCTCTAGGTCTAGTTCATATTTCAGGCACACAGGCTCATAAGCATAGTCATCAGTATCAAGGGCTCATTATTGGACAATCCTTCCTTGTTGGTCTTTGCTGTTGCACTTGGGAAATTATTGCTGTTCCATTGGTGAATGTGACAGAACTCACCTGGGTAGAAACTCAGCACTCTCTCAGTTGTTGTTTGTAACTGTAACTACTATGAAAATACCCAACATATATCAGAAAATTTTTACGTCCCCTATATACATGCCCTGGAGTACTCCCTCTCACCCATGTGCCCCCCATCAATAACACCCAACACCAGTGTTCCTCCCCTGCCATAGTTGAACCTTTCCATGGTCCAAAACTTCTTCAACAATGAAGCCTGATACATTGCTAAATTCCATTAAAAGGAAATTGAAATATAGTGATGGGTTTAAGGCTTAGAAATAGAATACATACTAATTCAGAGACATTAAAGTAAAAAATTGTTGTATTAAATAATGAAAAATATTATAAAGCTTTGTTTTTAACATTTTGCCTATCATCACTGTAATAGGTGTGGCTCTCTATGTACAGTGGCAAGGCACTTTCTTTCATTTCTTCCTCAATGTCTACATCCTTTCTTTTTTTTCCTTCTAATTTTTAATTTTATCTTCATAAAAGCTTTAGATCAGGGTAATTCACATATAATATAGGGGACTCCCATATATCCAACATCAAGCCCTTTCCCCCTTTCTCCAGCAATGATCATTTTTTTGGTCTTTATTTATTTTTTAATGTTACATTAAAAAAATATGAGGTCCCCATATATCCCCCACCCCTTCCCCCCACTCCTCCCCCCATAACAACAACCTCCTCCATCATCATGAGACATTCATTGCATTTGGTGAATACATCTCTGAGTACTGCTGCACCTTATGGTCAATGGTTCACACCATAGCCCACACTCTCCCACAGTCTACCCAGTGGGCCATGGGAGGACATACAATGTCCAGTAACTGTCCCTGCAGCACCACCCAGGACAACTCCAACCCCCCAAAATGCCCCCACATCACATCTCTTCCTCCCACTCCCTACCCCCAGCAGCCACCATGGCCACTTTCTTCACACCAATGCCACATTTTCTTCCATTACTAATCACAATAGTTCATGAATAGAATATCAGTAAGTCCACTCTAATCCATACTCTATTCCTCCATCGTGTGGACCTTAGAATGGTTGTGTCCACTCCATATCTATATTAAGAGGGGGCTTAGATTCCACATGGATGCTGGATGCAATCCTCCTGCTTTCAGTTGTAGACACTCTTGGCTCTCTGTTGTGGTTGACACAACAGAACGTGGTTGACCTTCTTCACCTCCATGTTAGCTGAGTGGGTAAGTCCAATAAACCAGAGTGTAGGGGTTGCAAGTCTCTTGAAGCTCAGGACCTGGCTATCACATGGTCAGTCCAGAGAGTCAGGTCCCCTGGGTATACACTAAACCCCAGCACCAACTACAGATCCAGTAAAAGTAACAGGAGAGGCTTGTGGACAAAGATCATATCTGAGTCCAGCTCCATCACACAGAAACACAAACTCCAAAGCAGGGCCAACTGACATGGCACTGAACTCCATTTCCATGACCATAGAAACTGTGGGTCTCTGTAGCCATCAGAAGAACCAGTACCTGGGGTTGTATCTACTTTATCTGTCTCTGGGACTCTGCTGAGGTGTGCATAAGGGCAACCCCTCAGATAACCTCCAGGCTCTTTTTGGAGACTCATAGCCATATAAACTCATTTGTCCTTTCCATTTCCCCCTTTTATTCAGGTCAAAAAGCATTTTTAACTCCTGATATTATATGTAGATTGAGATATTCTGCTGGTCCGAGTTGACCCTTTTATTCAAGGTCATTTTCTAGTTACATCATCAGCTGGTACTTGGTAGTAATCCCTCAGTGCCAAGGAGGCTCATCCCCGGAGTTATGTCCCACACTGGGGGGAAGGCAACACATTTACATGCTGAGTTTGGCTTTGAGACTGGCCACATTTGAGCAACATGGGGGCTCTCAGGAGGTAACTCTTAGGCATCCTGCAGCTCTAGGCCTTGTTCTTATTTCAGGTGCACAGTCTTACAAGCATAGTCATTAGTATCAAGGGCTCATTGTTGGACCTTCCTTCTTTTTTGGTCTTTGCTGTTGCACTTGGGGGGTTGTTACTGTTCGTTTAGGGACTGTCATAGAGCTCCCCTGGCTAGGAACTCAGCACTCCCTCAGTTGTTGTTTTTAATTGTAACCACTATGAAAATATCCAAACATTTTTATGTACCCTGGATATATGCCCTGGAGAACTCCCTGCCAACAATGTGTCCCCTGTCAATAAAATCCTACACCAGTATTCCTTCCCTGCCATTGTTGAACCTCTCTGTGATCCAAACAGCAATGATCTTTTTACATGTTCATGTTATATTTGCTGCAGCTGATGTGCAGATTTTGAAACATGGCTATCAAACATGGTTCCATTTTTGTTTACATTACTGTTTATATTTTAGACTGTATACATTTTAAAATTTTTAGTTTTCTTATGTTTTATGTTATCATTTACATTTTAGGTTGTAAACTTTTATAGACTTTTGGTGTAAGTTACATGTCCTATATCCATTATTATGCAATATTACTGGAGCGCTTCCATTGCCCCCCAGTTGCCCTGCTTCCATCTATTCTATTCTATTCCCCTCCCCTCAGAGCCCAAAGTGACAATCAATCTTTACCACTTGAGGGACCAGTTTTACAGATACTTGCAACAATGCTGAGGGCTTGACATACTAGACTCTGCTAACCGATTAGGAGCCACCAATTCTCTTAAGAGACATAATTCCCTCTGTTTGAGAACTTCAGGTCTCCCCAGGATGTTGTACATCTTCACACACATTGTATGGGTCTCCACCCAATGATATAACATACTATGACAAAATAAGCACTCACACACTCCCTAGAAGCCTGCCCTTGTACCAGATGCCTCCCCCCTCTTAAGCACCTTAAACACGTAATGCTTCCTTATTATATTTTGTAAAGAGTATTCTCAACATCATAGTTTCAACCATATACCTGACAGTCTCCCATATTAAACTGTTACCCCCAGCTCTCCCTCCAATTCCTTGGGCCATCTGACCCATCCTCCCAACCCTAGCCCCCCACAAGCCCGCAGAGCACCACACAAAGTTGTCCCTATGCCCTCATCTTATCTCTTCCCTGTACAAATACTTACCTCCAGCTTATCATAGACTTCACCCATGTAGACATCAGCTTGCAACCTTCTCCCTCCCAAATTCCTTTAAGCCTATCTTCCCGTCTCTAGCTCTCTGAAACAGCTTGGTTTGCTTGTTTCATATCAGGGAGGTCATGTAGTATTTGTCCTTCAGTGCCTGGCTTGCTCCAATCAGCATAATGTCCTAAAGATTCATCCATGTTATCGCATTTGTTTGTACTGTATTCATTCTTATAGCTGAGTAGTATTTCATTGTATGTATATACCGTATTTTATTTATCCATTCATCTCTTGATGGGCATTTGGGTTGATTCCTACTTTGGGCAATAGTGAATAAAGCTGCTATGAACATTGGTGTGCATATATTGCTTTGTGTCCTTATTTTCAATTCTTCTGGGTATATACACAACAGTGGAATTGCTGGGTCATTTAGCAAATCTATAACTAGTTTCTTGAGAAACCACCAGTCTTTCCTCCAGAATGGCTCGATCTTTCTGCATTCCCACCAGCAAAGGATTAGTGTTCACCTTCCTCCACATCCTCTCCAGCACTTGTAGTCTTCTGTTTTTTTGATAGCTGCCAGTCTTATGGGAGTAAGATGGTATCTCATTGTAGTTTTGATTTGCATTTTCCTAATAGCTAGTGATTTTGAACATTTTTTCATGTGCTTTTTAACCATTTGTATTTCTTCTTTGGAGAAGCCTCCGTTCAAATCTTTCCCCCATTTTTATAAAGGGTTGTATGTCTTTTTTATTTTGAAGATATAGGAGTTCTTTATATATGCAGGATATATATGCAGATATATAGTTACCAATTTTTTTCTCCCATTGTGTAGGCTCTCTTTTCACTTTCTTGACAAACTCCTTTGGGGTGCAAAAGGCTGTAAGATTGAGGAATTCACATTTATCTATTTGTTCTTTTGCTGCTCATGCTTTGGGTGTGAAGTTCATGAAGCCAGTTCCTATTACAAGGCCCTGTAGATGCTTCCTTACTTTGTTTTCCAAGGTCTTTATGGTCTTGGCTTCATCTTGAGCCAAGATCTTTGATGGATTTTTGATCCATCTTGAGTTGATTTTTGTATAAAAATCAACTTTTGCATATGGATATCCAATTCTCTAGGCACCATTTGTTGAAGAGACCATTCTATCTCAGTTGCATAGGCTTAGTGGCCCACTGAGTGTATATATGAGGATCTATATCAGAACTCTCAATTCGGTTCCATTGGTCAGTGTGTCTATCCTTGTGCCAATGCCATTCCATTTTCACTACTGTGGCTTTGTAGTATGTTTTGAAGTCAGGTAGTGTGATTCTTCCAATTTAATTTTTCTTTTTCAATATGTCTTTGGCTATTCAGGGTCCTCTTTCCTTTCCAAATAAATTTCATAGTTAGTTTTTCTAGTTCACTAAAAAACACTGTGTTGATTTTTATTGGGATTGCATTGAATTTGTAGATCAGTTTTGGTAGGATAGACATCTTAATAATATTTAGTCTTCCTATCCATGAACAGGGAATACTCTTCCATTTATTTAGGTCTTCTTTGATTTCCTTGAACAGTGTTGTGTAGTTTTCTGTGTATAAGTCTTTTACATCTTTAGTTAAATTTATTCCAAGGTACTTGATTTTTTAATTTACTATTGTAAACTGTATTTGTTTCTTGATTTCCTCCTCAGATTGCTCATCATTGGTGTACAGAAATGCTACTGATTTTTGTGCATCGATCTTATAACTACAACTTTACTGAACTAATTTATAAGTTCTAGAATCTTTGTAGTAGACTTTTTAGGGCTTTCTATGTATAGGATCATGTCATCTGAATAGTGAAATTTTGACCTCTTCCTTTCCTATTTGGATCCCTTTTATATCAGGTTCTTGCCTTGGTGTTTGAGCAAGTACTTCTAACATGGTGATAAATAGAAGGGGTGATAGTGGGCATCCTTGTTCCTGATCTTAGAGGGAAAGATTTTATGATTTCACCATTGTAAATGATGTTAGCTGTGAGGTTTTTCATATTTACCCTTTATCTTGTTCAGAAAGTTTCTTTCTATTCTTATTTTTTGCAGTGTTTTTATCAAGAAATGGCACTGTATTTTGTCAAATGCTCTTTCTGCATCTATAGATATGATCATGTGATTTTTTTCCTTCAATCTCTTTATGTGGTGTATTACCTTAATTGATTTTCTTGTGTTGAACCATTCTTGCATACCAGGAATGAAACTCACTTGGTCATGGTGTATAATTCATTTAATGTGTTGTTGAATACGATTAGCAAACATTTGTTGAGGATTTTCGCATCTAGGTTCATTAGAGAGATTGGTCTATAATTTTCCTTTCTTGTGGTGTCTTTGTTTGACTTTGGTATTAGGGTAATGTTGGCATCATAAAATGAATTAGGCAATGTTTCATCTATTTTGATTTTTTTGGAAGAGTTTAAGCAAGGTTGGTGTTAGTTCTTTCTGGAAAGTTTGGTAGAATTCACCTGTAAAGCCATCTGGGCCAGGTTTCTTCTTAGTTGGGAGGTTTTTAATGTCTGATTCTATCTCTTTACTTATGATGGGTTTGTTGAGAACTGATTTCTTCTTTTGTTAATATAGGCTGCTTATGTGTTTCTAGGAATTTGTCCATTTCCTCTAAATTGTCTTTCTTGTTGGAATATAGTTTTCCAAAGTATCATTTTATGATAGTCTTTATTTCAGTGGGATCAATGGTGATATCTCCTTTCTCATTTCTTACTTTGTGTATTTGCATCTTCTCTCCTTTTTTCTTTGTTAGTCTAGCTAAGGGTTTGTCAATTTTATTGATCTTCTCAAAGAACCAGCTTTGTTTTATTTTTTGAGTGCTTTCTTATTTTCTATTTCATTTAGTAATGTTCTGATTTGTTATGTCTTTCTTCTTTTCTTGGGGTTAGTTTGTTGATTTTTTACTAATTCCTCCATTTGTGCAGTTATTTCTTCAATTTTAGCTCTTTATTCTTTTTTGATATGTGAATTATGGCTATGAATTTCCCTCTCAGTACAGCTTTTGCTGCATCCCATAAGTTTTGATATGTTGTGTTATCACTTTCATTAGTTTCAAGATAGTTATTGATTTCTGTTGAGATTTCCTCCTTGACCCACTGTTTCTCTAACAGTGTGTTGTTTAACTTCCATATCTTGGTGTCAAATCTGAGTCTCTGGCCCTTGCAGATTTCTAGTTTCATTCCACTGTGGTCAGAGAAATTATTTTGTATGATTTCAATCTTTCTGAATTATTGAGATTTTCTTTGTGGCCTAGCATGTGGTCTATCTTGGAGAATGATCCATGTGCACCTGAGAAGAATGTATATCCTGGTTTATTTGGGTGTAATGTTCTGCATATGTCTATTAGGTCCAGCTCCTCTAATATATTGTTCAAAGTCTTTGTTTCTTTTCTTTTTTTCTTTTTAAAGATTTATTTATTTCTCTCCCCTTTCCCCCATCCCCATCCTGGTTGTCTGTGCTCTATCTATTTGCTGCATCTTCTTCGTCCACTTATGTTGTTGTCAGAGGCATGGGAATCTGTGTTTCTTTATTTTTTTTTGTTCCTTATCTTGTTGTGTCAGCTCTCCATGTGTGTGGCACCATTCCTGGGCAGGCTGCACTTTCTTTCATGCTGGGCAGCTCTCCTTACAGGGCGCACTCTTTGCATGTGGGGCTCCCCTACACGGGGGACACCCCTGAATGGCACGGCATTCCTTGCGCACATCAGCACTGTGCATGGGCCAGCTCCACACGGGTCAAGGAGGCCCGGGGTTTGAACCGCGGACCTCCCATGTGGTAGGCAGACGCCCTAACCATCGGGCCAAGTCTGCTTCCCAAGTTTTTGTTTCTTTATTGATTCTCTTTTGAGATGTTCTGTCCAAAGTTGATAGTGGTGTATTAAAGTGTCCTACTATAACTGTAGAGGCATCTATTCATTCACTTAGTTTTTCCAGTGTTTGCGTCATGTATTTGGAGGCACCTTGTTAGGAGCATAAATGTTTATGATTGTTCTTTCTTCTTGAAAGATTATCCCTTTCACTAATATGTAGTGTCCATCTTTGTTTCTCACAATTGTTTTGCATTTAAAGTCTATTTGTCTGATATTAGTATAGCTACTTCTGCCCTTTTTTGATTATTGTTTGCTTGTAAGACTGTTTTCCAGCCATTCACTTTCAACCTCCTTGAATCCCTGGGTCTAAGATGTATTTCTTGTAGACAGCATATAGATGGGTGATATTTCCTTATCCAATCTTCCAGTCTGAGTCTCTTGACAGGTGTGTTTAATCCATTGACATTCATTGTTATTACTTTCAAGGAATTACTTATATCAGCCATATTTTCTTTGGATTTGTGTTTGTTACATGTTGTTTGATTTTTTTCCTCTTTTTATCATTTTAGTTGTTCTTATAGTCTCCTCCAACTCTGTCAGTCCTGTTTTTTTTATTTCCTCCTGTGGAACTCCCTTTAGTATTTCTTGAAGGGCAGGTTTCTCATTGGCATACTCTCTGTTTCTGTTTATCTGTGAATATTTTGAACTCTCCATCATTTTTGCATGCTAACTTTGCTGGATAGAATATTCTTGGTTGGAAATTCTTTTCTTTTAGTACCTTGACTGTCATACCACTGCCTTCTTGCCTCCATGGTTTCAGATGAGAAATCAGCACTTAATCTTATGTGATGGTTCTCTTTTCTCTTGCTGCTTTTAATATTTTCTCTTTGTCTTGAGCATTGGATAATTTGTCGAGTATATATCTTGGGGTATGCCTGTTGGGATTTATGCTCTTTGGGGTGCATTGTGCTTCCTGGATATGTAACATGCATCTTCCTCAATAGGTTTGGGAATTTTTCAGCCATTATTTCCTCCAACATCCTCTATGTCCCCTTTCCCTCCTCTTCTCCTTCTGGGATGCCTATAATGCATATGTTTGTGTGTTTTGTGTTGTCATTCAGGTCCTTAAGTCCCTGCTGGATTTTTTTCTATCTTTTTATCGATTCTATTCTACTATGTTTGACTTCAGATGTACTGTCTTCCACATCACTAATTCTTTCCTCTGCCTCTTCAAATCTGCTGTTATTTGCTGAGATTGTATTTTTGATTTCTAGGATTGTACTATGGATCCCCATCATATCCATTATCTTTTGTATATGATTACAGTCTCTTCTGTATGCTCTCCAAGTGTTTTCTTAATATGCTTAATCTCTTCCTTCACTTCATTAAATTGGTCCATGATACATGTCTTAAGCTTTAATTAGTTGTTCAATGTTCCACTTCTCTTCTTGTTTTTAAGTTTGTTCATTGGATTGGGGTGGGCCATGTTTTCTTGATTATTAATATGGTCTGTAGTTTTTTGTTTTTCTCTGGTCATCATTTTATCTTGTTGGGTTTATTCAGTTAATTAGCTTCTTTGTCTTGGGGTTTAATTAATTTAATTCATTGTTGTTTTTGTGTGCATGTTAAGTCTTCTCTTTGTCACTTTGTTCTTCTTATTTTATTTCCTTATTGTTGGCTAAGTTCCCTTGAAGGAAAAGGGGCAAGAAAAGAAAAATATAATAGTAGTACTGATAGTGAATGTTAGCAGAAGAACCAAGTGAGATCCAAGAGAATGGATATTGAATTCATGTAAGCTGTGTAGAGTTATAACAGTAAAAAAGTGGAGTACCTATAATGAGATAGTAAACTGAGTATGGGAAGGAACATAGTATGAATTAAAAAGAATATAGTATGAAAAAAAAGGCCAGAGTGGTCAGGAGAGAGGGAAAGAGAAAATAAAGGCCAGTAATATAAAGAGTGAATAAAAGATAGAAAACAGAATAGAGGTATTAGAGATAAAGAATCAGAAATATTGGGGGCTGAACAAAGAGATTTTGAATGTAAGAGAAACAATAAATGATGGAGGATAAGAAGATGTAAAGGAAAGGGGATAGCTTTGGTAGCCCAAATCAGTACACAGAGAAAAGAGGAAATTGAGGATGAGGAAGCACAGAAAATAAGAAATGTTGCCTGCATCACCTAATTAAAAAAAGAAAAAATAAGGGAAAAAGAGGGAAAAAGAAAGAGAGAAAAAAAGCAAGCAAGAAAATGAGAAAGGAAAAAAAGAAAAAAAAAAGGGGGGGGGGAGCCAAGGGGGGATAAAGAGGAAGGAAAAACAAGAAAACAAATAAACAAAAAAGACTGGATAAGGCCTCAGGCTAGGAATCCTCTTTGAAATTGAATAAACTGCTTAGGAGTTTGACCTTCCCCCTTTCTCCCATCCTCACTTCCCTCTCTCCCAGGGCAGTAGGAAGGCTGTGTGAGGTCTCCCATAGTAGATTCAAATGGGTCCCTGGTGAAACAACTTACCTCAGAATATAATGTCTCTTAATTTCTTGAGAGGATCCACCCCTTGCCAGGAACCATAAATATGCAATTGGAAGCCTGCAAAGCATATCCTACTGTCCCTGCACCTTTGGTATGCTACAGGGGGACTAGTTAATTTTCTGACTCCACCTTCTCTCAGACGAAATTTCCTATCCCAGGGCATTTAGGTAAATTGCGCTCTCTCAGTAGATTGGCCTCCCCTCTCTTCCTAGGCTCTCCCCAAGTCAGCTGATATGCTTTTCCAAACTCAATAAAAGGGGTGGACCAGAAAATTGAACCTGTACTCCTAGGACCCCTCTGCACCTCCCACTCCTGGAGTCAGTCTGAGACTGGAGGGCTAGAGCATTGCTGTATTTCCAGGAGTGCTGGGCTCAGGAAACAGAGACCAGGGAGAATATGGACTCAGGATATGTAGGTCTGTGAAATATGGGTTGTGGGTTCAGGGAACACAGGCTTGGAGTTGATGTGTTTGGGAAACATGGGGCTTGGACACACTGTCACACAACTGGCAGTTCTCAGGGAGCTCTGTGACCCTTAGCCCTAGGGGGAAGGTATTTACCTTCCATGGCTTTCGAGTTCAGTATTAGAAACCCTCAGTTTTACCTTGAGCTAGCATTAATTTTGTTGCAGTAACTCCAGATGGATGTCCAGACACCTCTTGCTTTGTAGGTTCCCAAAACAGCCTGCTCCAGCAGGATTCCATCACCATTCAGCCAGTCCTTTGCAGGAGAGATGACGATGGTATACATCTTGCCCCATCTCTCTCTCATGGTGGTTTTATTTGCATTTCCCTAATGACTAATGATGTTGAACATCTTTGCAGGTACTTATTGGTTACTTGTGTATTTTCTTTTTTTCTTTTCTTCTTTTGCCCATTTTTAAACTGGATTGTCCTTTTATTCTTATAAGTTATTTATGTATTCTGGGTACAAATTCATTATCAGATATATGATTTGCAAATATTTTCTCTTATTCATTTCATTATCTTTTTTATTGTTTAAAGTTAATTTACTGAAGTATATCATCACTCATACATAAACATACATAAACAATAAGTGTATAATAATAGTTGTGAACTTAGAAAACAAACATATATAACATCATACAGGACTCTCATAACTCACCCTACCACCAATAGCTTGCATAGTTGTTAAACCTTTTTAACTAATGATTGAAGAGCATTGTCAAAATATTACTACTAACCATTTTCCCCAACCCACCCTATTATTATCTTTATATCATTTATATATGAACATACATAAACAATTAAGTGTGTAGTAAAAGTTTTGAATTTACAAAGCAAACATGCATAACATCATACAAGGTTTCCATGCATCAGCCCTCCAGTAACAACATGCTTTGTCGTGAGATGTTTGTTACAAATTATGAAAGAGTACTGTTAAAATCTTACTAATTATAGTCCTTAACTTACATTTGCCGTGTTTTTCCTCAAACCTGCCCTGTTATTACTTTTTAAATATATTTTTTATGACAGAAGTTGTAAACTTATAAAACAATCATGCACAAGTGCAGAATTCCCAAACAACACCCCTCCATCAACACACCACGCTATGGTGGAACATTTGTTACAGATAAGATAATTTCATCTGATTGTTACCACATCCATAGTGTACATTTGGTTCACATTTTCCTTACTGCCTCATTATCAACACAGTACGTCTTTCACATAGATGCAAGAATATTGTATCATTACTGCTAAACACAGTCCATAAGGTCACTCCAGTTGTATTTTTCCCATGTTTCTCCACATTCCCAACACCCTGTAGTAGGGACATACATTTGCTCTAGCTCACAAAGGACACTCTTGCATCTGTACCATCAACCACAATTCTCATCCACCTCTTGGTTTACTGTGCTATTCAGTTCCTAGATTTTTCTCTAGCATTCTGTCATTTGGCATTTACATACCTAGATTACTATTTTCAGCCACATCCCAATTTATAAACTAGTTGTTACTCAGTGTTCATTACCATCCACTCTGTACATTTCCATACTTTTACAGTAAAGCTAACTTAAAACTTCTACATACATTAACCATCAGTAATCCATCTCAGTCCTCCTCTTATCTCCTTTAAGAATCCACCACCTACCACCAGGTCTTGAAGATATTTTCCTACAATTTCTTCTAGAAGTTTTATGGTTCTTGTTTTTATTTTTAGGTTTTTGATACATTTTGACTTAATTTTTGGATAAGGTGTGAACTAGGGGTCCTCTTTCCTTCTTTCAGCTATGGATATCCAGTTCTTTCAGCAGCATTTGTTGAACGGACTGTTCTGCTCGAGCTGTGTGGTTTTGACAGGCTAGTCAAAAATCACTTAACCACACATGTGAGGGTCTGTTTCTGAACCATCAGTTTGGTTCCATTGGTCTATGTGTCTGTCTTTATGCCAGTATCATGCTGTTTTTACCACTATAGCTAGGTAATATGATTTAAAGTCTGGAGATAAGGCTTCGATTTTCCTTTTTGTAATGTTTCTGGCTATTCATGACCCCTTACACTTCCAAATAAATTTGATAATCGTGTTTTCAATTTTTAAAAAAATGCGGGTGGAATTTTAATTGGGATTGCATTGAATCTGTATATCAATTTGAGTAGATTTGACATTGTAATGATACTTCCAATCCATGAGCATGGAATGTTCTTCTAGTTATTTAGGCCTTTTCTGATTTCTTTTAACATAGAGTTTCAGCTTTTTTTCTTTCTTTCTCTCTCTCTCTCTCTGCTTCCCTGACCCCCCTCCCCCAGTTGTCTACTCTCTGTGTCAATTCGCTGTGTGTTCTTCTGTGTCCTCCTGTACTCTTGTCAGTGGCATCTGGAATCCATGTCTCTTTTTGTTGCATCATCTTTCTGCTCTCCGTGCATGCAGCGCCAGTCCTGAGCAGGCTGCACTTTTTTTTGCCCTTGGCTGCTCTCCTTACTGGGTACACTCCTTGTGCGTGGGGTTCCCTTACATGGGGGTCACCCCTGCATGGCACGGCACGGCACTCCTTGCATGCATTAGCACTGCACGTGGGCCAGCTCATCACACGGGTCAGGAGGCCCTGGGTTTGAATCTTGGACCTCCCATGTGGTAGGCAGATGCCCTATCTGTTGGACCAAATCCACTGAACGCAAGTGCTTTACATCGTTGGTTAAATTTATTCCTATTTGACTTTTATCTGCCATATTTTATTTTCACCACTCTTTTGACACTTTTAGTTAGTTTTATTGAAATAATCTTCATTTCTAGACTCTCTTCCAGTCCTCTCTCTCTTCTGTCTTTTCAGTCTCTAGCACATCCTTTAGTATTTCCTGAAAATCTGGTCTCTTGCTTAGTAATTCTCTATTTTGGTTTATCTGTGAATATTCTAAATTTGCCCTCATTTTTGAAAGACAGTCTTGCTGGATATAACATTCTTGGTTGGAAAATTTTCTCTTGTAGTATCCTAAATCTATCAAACCACTGTCTTCTTGCCTTCATGGTTTCTGGTGAAAAATCAGTACTTAATCTTATTAGGTATCCCTTATATGTTATGCACTGCTTTTCTCTTGCTATTCTCAAAATTCTCTCTTTGTCTTTGGCATTTGACATTCTGATTAGTATGTGTCTCAGAGTTGGTATATTCAGATTTTTTTGGAGGGGGCACATTGTGCTTCTTGGACATGGATATCTATATCCTCAATAGGGTTGGGAAATTTTCTACCATTATTTCTTCAAATATTCCTTCTACCCCTTTTCCCTTTTCTTCTTCTTCTGGGACACCCATGACACATATGTTTGCATGCCTTTTCCTGTCATGTAGTTCCCTGAGACCTTGTTCAATCTTTTCCATTCTTTTCTTCATCTGTTCTTTTGTATGTTCACTTTCAGAGGCCGTTTCTTTAAGATTACCAATCCTTTCTTCTGCCTCCTCAAACCTGCTATTATATGATTCCAATGTTTTTAAAATTTCATTTCTTGTACCTTTCGTTCCCATAAGATCTGCTGTTTTTCTATGTATGCTATTAAATTCTTCTTTGTGCTCATCCAGTTTCTTCTTAATATCCTTAATCTCTTTAGCCATCTCAATGAATTTATTAAGGAGATTTGTTTGACATCTATGATGGTTGTCTCAACTCCTTTATGTCATCTGGAGGCTTATCTTGTTCCTTTAACTGGGCCATAGCTTCCTGTTTCTTGGTGTGGATTTTAATATTTTGTTGGTGTCTTGGCATCTGACTTACTAGATTATTTATTCTGGGTGCAGTTTTTCTCTTTATTTTAGGGCTTCCTGCCCTTTCTCCCTTGCTGGTTGTGTGGTAGGAGTCAAGGATGTAATTGGTGCTATAAGCTATGGAGGCTCAAGCTGCCCTCATTGCCCCAGGGAACAATGAAGCTTCTCCTAACTTTCTCCTTTGCCAGGGGAAGGGATAGAGTCACCACTGTGCGGACTAATCCAAGTCATGCAGGCCTAGCCTGTAGTTGCCCAGAGACACTGATGAAGCTTCATGCACTTTTCTCCCCTGTGTGGGATGGGGATGGAGCTGCTGGCGTGGGCAGTAATCTATGCAGTATGGGTCCAAGATGACTGCAGCTGCCCTGGTAGACTTCCAATTATTCAGTCTGTGCCAGTGAAAGGTACCTGCAGTTACCTGGATAGGTTGGTGTGTGTGTGGGGGCCCGGCCTCCTCCCTGCCAGAGGTGGGGCTGAAACCTAGTCTAAGGCTGCAGGCCAATCTGGGTGAAAGAAATCTGTTCTACCATCACTGTGATTTTTGGTCAGCCTGGCTTCCTGTCATACTGGGGGTGGAGTCAAAATGGTAACCACTGGCCTCTTTCTGGCTTGGACAGATTCACACCACAGCTGTTCCTAGGGTTATACCGTAACCAGTCAAGTCTACCAATCAGTAGCCAAAATTGGCAGTCAATCATCTCTTCCTCCCCTGTTTTTGAGAAATGGAGCTTCCAATTCTACCCATAGAATAGCTCCTGAGGCAGACTGTGCCACCAGACTAAGGTAATCACTGGCCTCCATGGCTTAGCTGGTAATTTCCCAGAGAAGATGGCGCAGGTACCCCAGTTTCCTACCTGCTGGAGGTGGTACTGGGGCCTAGGCTAGAGCAGCAATCTGATCTGGATGGAAAGAAGCTGGTCCCCACCAGCACTGTGATTTTCAGTCTACCCCACTTCCCCTCGTGTCAGGCATGGAGTTAAGATGACAGCTACTGGCCTTTTTCTGACTTAGGCAGGTTCAAACTTAAGCTGTTCTTAGGATTATACTTTAGCCTGCTGAATTTACTCATCAGTACCTGAAGTTGTTGCCCAACCATCTCTCCCTCCCCATTTTTGGGAAGTGGAGATTTCAATTCCAGCTGCAGAACAGCTCCCGAGGTGGCTGTGTCTCCAGTGGAGGATGGGCACTGGTCTCTGTGGTGTGGAGAGCTCTACTTATGAATCTTCTCTGCAAATGGGCAGTCTCCTCCTTCCATTCCTTCAAGTATGTTGCAGGATGCTCTTCTGGCCTCCTCAAGGTCCCCAACATGTGCTTCAGCTAGTTCCAGACAGCTCTGTGTGTTTACTAACTGCCCTGTAGCAAGAGCTGATTCTGGGAGCTCCTTACTCTGCTGCCATCTTGTTGATTGTCTCAGTTCTAGTTCCATTTAGTTACATTTTCACATTCTTGATGGTGCCCTTTTAAGCATAAATATTTTAATTTGATCAAGCCAATATATCTATTTTTCTTTTGGTTGCTTTTGCTTTGGGTGTCATATCTAAGAAACCATCATCTAATCCCAAGTCTCAAAGATTTACATCTATGCTTTCTCCTAAGGTTTTATGGTTTTAGCTCTTATGTTTTAGTCTACATTCTAGTTTGAGTTGATTTTTACATATGGTATGAAAAGTGTCAAACTTCATTCTTTTGCAAGGGACTATGAGGTTGCCCCAGTACCATTTGTTGAAAAGACTATACTTTCTCCATTGACTTGTTTTAGCACCTATATTAGTCAGCCAAAGGGGTGCTGATGAAAAATACCAGGAATCCGTTGGTTTTTACAAAGGGTGTTTATTTGGGGTAAAAGCTTATAGTTACCGGGTCATAAAGTGTAAGTTACTTCCCTTACCAAAGTCTGTTGCCATATGTTGGAGCAAGATGGCTGCTGATTTCTGCCAGGGTTCAGGCTTCCTCTTCCTCTTAAGGGTCTGTGGTACCAGCTCCCAATATCAGCTGTAGGCAGAGATAATTCTCTTCTGTCTCCTAGGGCTCATTTCTCTCTGGCCTCAGCTGCTCTGGTCTTTCCACAAGGCCAGCTGTAAACTCTCAGGTGAATGGCTCAACTCTCTTCCCAGGGCTTCTGCCATGTCTAATGGAGGCTTCTCTCTTTCCTTCCATATCTGCTTCTCTGTGTATTTACTTCCTGGGGCTCCAATATCATAACTCTGTCTCCTCTGCCTTGTCATTTTCTCTGTGAGTCTCTGCTCACCAAGAGGGCAGGGACTTGACATCCTACTGATGTGGCCCAATCAAAGCCCTAATCATTATTTAATCAAGTAAAAGTGAAATCTCTAAATCCAAAACAATCTAATATGCCCAGAGAACAGACCAGTTTACAAATATAATCCAATATCTATTTTTGGAATTCATAAATAATGCCAAATTGCTATAGCACCCTTGTCAAAAATCAGTTGATCAGGGAAATGACATTAGAGTAGACAGGTAGAGTACAACTTTCTCACAAAACAACAGAGACAGTACCAAAAGCTGTCTGAGGGACCCTGTAGGAATCAGTAGACCAGGACACTACTGCACAACTCCAAGGAGGATGAGGGTCAGAGAGACGAAGAACTCGAACAACAAACATAAGTTACTAAACCCCCTCAGTGGCCAAGAAGGGCTCTCATCCCCCACCCACAAGACATTAGGCCTGGATAAAACCCCTGGCTCAGTACCACTGATTGCTAGGGGCACAGACATCTTTCTCCCTGTCAGCTATTACAACAGAAGAGGGAGGGTGAGTTGGAGGGCTTTGCATCAGTGAATTAAGCCAGTAGGGCCCACTTTGAATCTTGGCCCTGACCAGACCAGAAACATGGGAAAGTGGAGGTTGTTCTGCACAATCTTGCAATGACTGGTACAAACCATTATAAATTTTGTCAAAACCTATAGAAGTATATGGTGCAAAATGTAAACCAAAATGTAAACCTTTGACCATGGTTAGTAGCAATGTTTAATATTTGTTCAGCAATTGTAACAAATGTATCATACTGATGTAAGCTGTTATTAATAGGGGGAAATATAAGAGGGGAAAGGAGTGGGGTATATGGGGACCCTTATATTTTCTATGTGAGTATTCTGTAACTTAAAGCTTCTTTGGAAATAAAGTGAAAAAAAAATAAGACACTGGAAAACATACGAAGAGATTTCACAGTGCATTAAAGCTAACATATCTTACAGTGATGAAAAGCACAATGAAAAAATTTTTAGTTTTTATTTTTGTATTTTATTTATTATTTATTATTATTTTATTTATTATTTTTATTATTTATTTTTGTTTTTTTGGGGGGATGCTTTGGATTGAAGGAGGGTTGCAGTTGTGGCAGGGGAGGGTCACTGGTGTGGGGGATGTATGGGGAGGGGTGCACCTGGGGAATATGTTCAAGTCATCATGGGGTGTTGTCTTGGTGGGTAGAGACCCACACAATAACCAAAAGAATATTGAATTCCTATCCTGGGAAGTCCTGCTACATTCTGTAATAGAGTGGCAAGAATCCCTAGAGTACATGGGCAGTACCATGTGAAGGAGGACAGATGAATACACCAGGCCCTTGGTATTAATGGTTGTGCTAATGAACCTTATTCTTGTGAAATTGAAACTTAGCCTAGTATTATATATTGTCCAAAAGTTACCTCCTGTAAACCTCCTTGTTGCTCAAATGTGGCCTCTCTCTAAGCCAAAGTCAGCATATAAATGCACTGCCTTCCCACCAGCATGGGATATGACTCCCAGGGATGAACCTCCCTGGCACTTAGATTATTACCAAGCACCAACTAGTGATGCATTTGGAAAAAGACCTTGACCAAAAGGGGAGAATATTGAATGAAAGTGAATTTGTATGGCTAAGAGAGTTCAATATGAGTCAGAAGGTCATTCCAGAGGTTATGTTTATCCATGACTCAGGAAGATATCATTGACTGCCACAGAAAACTGTCTCAAGGAGGGGTGCGTTAGGGACATCTAGACACTATAAACAGGGCAGACAATCTCAGGAATTCAACACCCTGTCAGTGGGCCTTACTGTGGAACATATGTCCTTCATTGTAACAGAGTTAGAATCATTTATAATTTCCCTACAAATGGCTCTTCTGCCCCTTTTGTTTGAACCTATATTTAACACTCCACTTGTTAAATATAGGTCACAAAGACTTAAATCTTCAGTCTGTTCATATGTCAGTTGAGTCCTGAATCTCAGCAGACTTGACACACCTACTCTCCAGTTTATTGGCCTCACCCAGGAAAACTAACAAAAGGATGATGATGAACAATGCCTATCCCCCAAAATAGAATGTATCTGCATCTGAAAGCAAGACATTCCATCCATAGCCCCATGGGATCAAAGCCCCCTCTCAATTGCAAGTAGAGTGGGTATCACCATCCCAATATCCTCAAGATTGAGGAATGAACAAATGAAAGAGGGGGCTGCAACTATGGATTAAAGTAGTCATTGTTTTTCTAGCAATGGAAGAACTTGTAGCATTGCTATAAAGACAGTTGTTCCCAGAGGTTCTGAGGAGAGAGAGAGAGGGAAAAATCAGTGCAACATGGGCTATTTTGGAGACATTGGAATTGTTCTGCATGACATTGAAGTGACAGATACAGGGCATAACACATTTTGTAAAAACCTATAAAAATGTGTGGTACAAAGTGTAAACTATAATGTAAACTATAGACCATTTGCTGTGTGACCATGGTTAGTAGAGGCACACAACAGCAGATATGACTTACTCAAAGACAGAATTAGTGATTTTGAGGACAGAACACTCAAACTTGAAAAGACAGGAGAGCAGAAAGAAAAAAGAATGGAAAAAAATGAAACAGGGTCACAGGGAATTGAATGACAATGTGAACTGCACAAACATATGGGTTATCAGTATTCCAGAAGGAGAAGAGAATGGAAAAGGGGCAGACAGAATATTTGAGGAAATAATGACCCCAAATTTTCCAACCCTTATGAAAGACATAAATATCAATATCTAAGAAGGACAATGCACCCCAAACAGAACAAATCCAAATAGACCTACTCTGAGACATCTACTATTTAGAATGACAAATATCAGAGATAGAGGATTCTGGAAGCAGCAGAAGAAAAGCAAAGCATCACATACAATGGGAACTCAATAAGATTAAGTGCCCACTGTCACTATTGCTATTCAAAATTGTGCTAGAAGTTCTGGCTGGAGCAATTAGTCTAGATAAAGAAATAAAAGGCAACTAAGTAGGAAAGGAAAAAAGCAAAACTTTTGCTGTTCACAGATGGTATGATTCTGTATCTAGAAAATTCTGAAAAATCCACACCAAAGCTACTAGAAGTAATAGACAAGTTCAGAAAAGTGTCAGGATACAAGATTAATACACAAAAATCAATAGCATTTCTATACACTACTGAAGAGCAATCTGAAGGAAATCAGAAAAAATTTCATTTTTAATAGCAACTAAAAGAGTCAAATATTTAGGAATAAACTTAACCAAGGACACAAAACACCTGTAGTCAGAAAACTACAAAACTTTGCTAAAAAAAAAAAAAAGAAAACTTAAATAAACAGCCTGGAAGACTAAATATCATTAAGATGTCAATTCTATGCAAACTAATTTATGGATTCAACATACTCCAAATAAAAATCCCAACAGCCTATTTTGCAGAAATGGAAAAAAGCCAATTATCAAATTTATTTGGAAGGGTAAGGGACCCTGAATCACTAAAAATCCCTTAAAAATGAGGAATGTTGTTGGAAGACTATCACTTCTTTAAAGTGTATTACTTAGCTACAATAGTAAAAAGCAGCATAGTACTGGAATTAAGACAAACAGAAGGCAGAGCCCGTATGGTTCAGTGGTTGAGTGCCTGCTTCCCATGTATGAAGTCCTGGTTCAATCCTTAGTACCTCAAGAAAAAAAATAAAAAAAATAAAAAAACAACCAACCAACCAAACAAAAAACCTCCACAGATTGATCAATGGAACTGAATCAAGAACTCAGAAATAGATCCTCACATCTATGGTCAAATGATTTTTGACTTGTCTGTCAAGACCTTCCAGTTGGTCCAGAACAGTCTATTCAATAAACGGTGTGAGCAGAACTGGATATCCATAACCAAATGAAAGAAAAAGGACCCCTATCTCATACCTTATACAAAAATTAACTCAAAATGAATCAAAGACCTAAATATAAAAGCTAGGACCATAAACTCCTAGAAGAAAATATAGGTCTTGTGGTAGGCTGTAGTTTCTTAAAACTTACACACAAAGTATGAGCCACAAAAGAAAAAAAATGATAAATGGGACCTCCTCAAAATTAAATAATTTTGCATCTCAAAGGACCGTGTCAAAAGGGTGAAAAGGCAGTCAATGCAATGGCAGAAAATATTTGGAAATCACGTATCTATAAGGGTTTAATATCCATGATATATAAAGAGATGCTATAACTCAACAATAAAAAGACAAACGACCTGATATAAAAAATGGGCACAGATTTGAATAGACAATGGTCCATAGAAGAAATACGAATGGCTAAAAAACATATGGAAAAATGTTCAATATCACTAACCATTAGGGAAATACAAATCAAAACTACAATGATCTATCATTTCACACTTATTAGAATGCTCTCTGATAAAAAGTGAGAAAACTACAAGTGTTGGAGAAGATGTGAAGAGATAGGAACACTTATTCATTGTTGGTGGTAATGTAGAATGGTACAGCCACTGTGGAGGACTGTTAGGCAGTTTTTAAGGAAGTTGAATATAGACTTGCTATGTGTCCTGGCAATACCACTACTAGATATATATCCAGAAGAGCTGAGAGCAGTGACATGAACAGACATCTGCATACCAATGTTTGTAGTGGTGTTATTCACAATTGCCAAAATTTGGAAACAGCCCAGGTGCCCATCAACCAATGAATGGATAAACAAATTTTGGTGTATACACATGATGGAATATAATACAAGTATAAGATGAAATGAAGTCAAGAAGCATGTGACAACATGGATGAACCTGGAGAACAATATGTTGAGCGAAGAAAGCCAGACAAAAAAGGACAAATACTGTATGATTGTTCACTTATGAACTAAATATATTGTGTAAACTCATGGAGTTAATACTTATAAAATAGAATGAGAGTAGAGAATGGAAAGCTAGAGTTAATCTGTGGATAATTGGTTAAAAAAAAGGGTTGTAATTCTTTGGAAAAGAATAGAAATGGTGAAAGCACACCATAAAGCTTGTAACTATCAAAGCTATTATGTAAGTATGAAAGTGATTGAAGGGAAAGTCTAAGGACATGTATATTACTAGAAGGAAAACTAAAAAAATGTATCGTGGTACTGTATAACATAGTGAAACTTCGTGTGAAATACAAATACAGGCAATGTAAGATTGTTTATACACAATATAAACACAAACTATAGAGATGGAAATAGATTAGCAGCTATGTATGGCAGTGAAAGCATAGCGAGATTGACAGGTGATGACCTTTTTTATTTGTTTTCGTGTTTTTTGTTTATTATTATTATTGGAATAATGAAAATGCTTTAATAATGATTGCAGTGATGATTGCACAACTATCTAATTACACCAAATACCATTGGCTGTACACTTTGAATGGATTTATGCCTTATTAATGTATCCATAATATTGATTTGTTAAAAAAATACTGGTTAGTTACCAAAAAAGAATCTATTTCATCTATGCTCTGTGAAAAAAATTAATAAAAAATATAAGGGTCTCTTTCTGGTCTCTCAGTTCTATTCCATTGATTTATGTGTGTCCTATGTAAGTACTACACCATGCTGATTTCTATAGGTTTGCAGAAAGTTTTGAATGCAGGAAGTGTGTGCCTTCCAACTTCATCCTTTTTCAAGATTGTTTTGGTTAAGCTTTGTTTTTATATCACATTTGAAAGATATTTCTCTGGTATAAAAATTATACATTGGCAGTTATTTTTCCTATGATAACTAACATTTTTTCTCTTTGTTTTTGTTTTTTTGACTCTTACTATGCTGTGTCTAGATGTGGTTTTGCGTATATTTATTCTGCTTGATAGTATTAGAACTATTTGGATATATGGCTTGATTTATTTCATTAGTTTTGGAAAATTGTATGCCAGGATTCTTCAAATATTGCTTACATTCTCTCTCTCATCTTATATTGGGACTGATGTGGATTTTCTGTACTTTTTTCCTCTCTGAGTTTTCATCTGACATTATACATTTTTGTCCAGTTCACTAATCTGGTCTTCTGCTTTGCCATATCTGTTATTAAATACATATATTGGATTCTTAATTTCAGTATTGTCATTTTCAGTTCTACAATTTCCACTTTTTTCTTTTTAATAGATTCCTATTTTCTTGTAAATTATCCATTCTTTTTTCTATTTTCATGAATATATTTGTCCCAGTCATTTTAAAGTCTTTAGTGATAACTCCAGTACCTGAAATCTACTTTACTTCTGTTTCTATTTTTTATGTTTTCTTAGTTTTTGTTTATTTGTATCTTTTCTTCCCTTATCTATTAATATTTGATGGAATATTTGGCATCCTGTATGAAATCCTCCCACAAAGAGTATTTATTTCCATTTTGGGTGGTAGATATAATGGTAAATCACCTTGATCTAGTCAAGAGTGATTATTTGGGGGCTGTTCTGGTTCTAATTTGCCCTCATTCCTGGAACGTAGCCCTAACATCTGGGTATGGTCTTTTTAAGGTCTCAATTGAAATCATGTTGATGTTTCTCAGATCCTCTATAGTTTTGTGAGCCCTGAACTCTAATCTACATCTCCTCAGTACTGCCATATTGCTAAAATCTTTGCCCAACTCTCTGGCATCCCACTACTTACTGCTAGATTTCTGGAGTCTTGCTTTGTTTATACAGTTTTGAAGTTAGTAAACTCTTTGCAGGGAAATTGCATGAGAATTTCAGGCTCTCATTTCCGTATTTCTCTCTTTTTTCCTCAAATGCTGACCTCACTGGCTGCTCTCAATTCCAAACTCTGTCTCTTCATCACAGTGAAAACGTCATAAGCCAGGTTTGGCCTCTTCCTTTCTACTGCAATCAGCGAATGCTTTGAGGTAAAACACAGTGCAGAGGCCCGATTCAGGTGCTCCCCTTCTCTGCAGGATTGCTGCTTCTCAATTTCTGCCTGCCCTAAGTGTTCTCTGATGTCCTCAAACAGTTGTTTTTTTCATTTCATACTTGATTTGGATGAGAGGGTTAGTCTAAGTCCTTCTGTCATAACTGCAAATGGCTTTTCCCAGCTTTCTTTTAAAAAATATACAAGGAAATTCCTACTGTAAGTAGTAACATAATTCTGTCATATCAGTGAGTAATATCTCATAAAAAATCAGACACTTTCAGGATTTCATGTCTATTATTTGGGGTTTTATTTGTGACAAATATTTGGCATCAAATACATCCTAAGAAGAACCTCCCCAATTATAAATCAGAGACACAATAGTAACATAAGGATAAGATAATTTAAAATTGTAAAAACAGGCTTGGTTTACTAGTGCTATATTTAAAGGACCTCAAGATATGTGATATGTAATATGTTAAAGAAAAATCTTTATTTTTTCAATATTTTGACCCATCGTTAATATGCCAGCTATCGTTAGCTTTTAGTTCACTATATTTTTCTTTGTCTTAGAATATAAAAAATATTTTCAGGAATGACAATTTGGGTGACCCAATTCTCTTTATACCATCTCTAAAAAGTTTGAACTACTTGCTACTTTTTCACAGAGTAACTTTTCTTGAGAATCAGTGGAGACCTTCTATTCATCTTAGAGCTATTAAAAAATATTATAGTAGAAACATAGTTATTTATTCACATTGCTGCTGATAATGATCAGGATTTTTTTTTCACTGAATATCATCATTACTTTCAAAATAATAATTGACAAAGTAATTCTTTCTTTATTTTGCCCTAGTTTTTGCAAGCTGTTAATATAACCAGCAAATATCAAAACAGGAAATAATCATTTCTGTATACTCAGTGTCACTGATACTTTGGCAATTATCGAAAACCTTTTATGATCCATACAAATGATTTCTTTGAAAAAACAACATTTAGCTTGATTTATAGAATTGTAGAAATATATATGACACTTTACAGATTGTATATAAATGCTAGTTGTAAGGAACAATTTAAGATTTTGGAATAAACAAAGAGATATCCCTGTAAAGGCATTCAATGGAATGCGGAAACTTTTAGAAATTATCTGAACCTATGAAGATTATACAACTTTGTCTTTAAGCTATTTTACAACTCTATACAATACCAACTCTAATAACAATGCAAATACAAATAACTCTTGTCAATAGACATGAAATATATTTTGTCTAGTGGAAGAAAAACAATCTTTTGCCCACTCCATGCCCCCAAAGGCAGTTTTGTGTCCATTTACAAATTTATTTCAATATTCCTGATCCATAACTGTGTCTGTTCTCTGAGGTATCCTTTCACTCTGTTGTAGTATATTACTGGGCCTCTTATTTAATTAATCAGTAATTTAACATCATTAACATGTGCTTATTTTATATTTATATGAGATTCATTATTTATTTTACCTCCTTTTGAAAATTATCCTTTAAAATAATACTTCCTTGGACTTGGTCATTTGTGGAAACTTTTAAGGAAGAGAAAAATTCAGATATGTATACAGTGAATGGAATGAGAGTGTATGAAAGTGGGAAAGGCAAGATCCTGCTTTCTTCTCTAGGCTTAAGGCCTAATAAACCCACTCATCATAGGAAAAAGTCTATAAGATTATAGAGATTGCTCAGGGTTTTATTTTGTTTTAATAGTACTTCCACAAAATCTTGTTTTAAAAATTAATACTGTATTATTTTTAACATAATTCCTTGCTTTACTCTTTATTTCACAATGTGCATGTTGGTTCAATAACTAAAATTGTCTGCTTTTCTTATCAACTATGGAAAAAAGATATTGTAATAGCTAGGAGTATGAACAACTATATATTTGCAAATCATTCAGATGCAGGACACTCTCTTAGGTCACTTTCAAAAATGTTATCTTTTTCAGTTCTGCACCGCTCCCCATATAGCAGCAATATGAGGAGTGACTTCCCCATCATGGCTAGATGTCCAGAATCCCATCTGTCCTCTCATGGGCTTAGAGAGGGGTTTCTTCCATGGGATATTCAGACTGGACAGTAAAATCTTAAAACCAGCAAGCATTATCCCTGCCCCAAATCAAGAGGTGCAGTGTGGATCCTGATCAAGCCCTTTCTTTTTGCTGCTTAGAGAATCAACTGGTACAATTATATTTGCACTGTAGTAAAGGTAGTCCTGTTTAATTAGGTCCACTCACTTGTTTCTTCAGAAGCAATAAGCCCTTTGACTTTCTTGGTTTGAAAATGTTTGTACCCCAGAAAGAACATGTTCTTAAGTTTAATCCACTCCTGTTGGTGAACCCATTCTCAGTAGAAACTTTTGATGAGGTTCCTTCAGTTAATGCGTTACCCAACCTAGTCAGGATGGATCTTAATTCTATTACAGGAATAATAATAGAAGCAAGACAAAGAGAGAAAGCCATGGAAGAAACAAGTTGAAACCAATAAAATCCAGCAGAGAAGGGAGAGACCACAGACATGACCATGTGCTTTGCCATGTGGCAGAGTAGCCAAGGATTGCCAACAGTAGGTCTTTGGGAAGGAAGCATTGCTTGATGATGCCTTGATTTGGATATTTTCCTGGTGTCAACCTCAAACTGCAAGCTAATAAATTCCCATTGTTTAAGCCAACCCATTTCACAGTATCTGCTGTGAGCAGCCTAGAAAACTAAAACAGGTCCCAAGCTCCTGGGGCTCCTTTGGGTAATTCCCTTTCATTTACTCTTCACTTTTTTTCTTTACTCTTCCTAATTTCCTTTAAGCCAAGTGCCAGGAAGAAATCTATTCCTCTCTATTCAGACTTCTCTCAGACACATTCTCTCTTCCCTCAAATCCAGTTCTGTTTTCTTCAAAATAGATATTGCTGGTTCATTACCGCTAGAGGCTGAAACATTAACAATCAAAATATTAGTTCATTTTCTAAACACTCAAAATGCCTATAGGTGATGAAAATACTTGCATTCTATCACTCTTTGCATGAAAAAAAGGAAAAAATCACAGTTTTAGTTTGCATATTATATCATAAATTGGTGTCTTTCTCCAGAAAAGCAAATTATTGGGAGGTTTTATGATGTGGAAAAGTAGATATTGGAGATGAAAAGCAACTCGTATTACCTTTTTCTGAGTTCCAGAATGCAGAAGATATACTGTTCTAGAGTCTCTTATACAAACCACTTAAGGTCTGATTTTAGAATGACAATATACGTATATACCATATATTATATAACTTCTCCAGAGGGGTCTGGAGCAGCATTGCTTAGTCAAAAACAATATTTTTTTTTTAACCACAAACATATGAATATTTAGGTTCTGTAGAATAAACAAAGACTTTAAATAGCCTCCCATCAATTCAAATCAGTTTTTGCCACTGAATGATTTCGGGTTAGGTTGTATTTTGTTGTCAAATTAATTTTTTTAAAACAACACTTGATCTTTAGAGCTTTCTAGATTTTGGAATTGTGAATAAGAGATATTTAGGGCTTATATTTTCTCAACTTTCAGAAGCTATCAATAGTAAAATGCACTCTGTATATATTGATAATTTTGAAAGTCAAACTTAAATGCTCCATTTAGTAGTCTTTCATGTGTTTTCACTTTTAAAAATACCTCTTAATTGTATATATCTATTTCATTGCATTGTTAGCAGTGAACATGGCATTCAATGTACAATGGGTTTCTTTGGTAATTAGTTGAAAATTTCCTTTGCAGTGTAACACATGGTTAGTTGTTATAAAATTTTCATGTACATTAGAAAAATATTTATTCTGAGTGTGTGAGCATGTGTGTGTATATATATATTCACACATGAGTGTACATCCATATATACACACATATACTCATGTATGTATATGCACATGTATATATAAATATATTCTTACATACTCACTTTATCAGTCAGGATTCTTCAGGGGAAAAGAACAGATTTTATATATGTGTGTGTATGTATATACATACATACATACATATATATATATATATATATATGAGTTTTAAAGATTTATTATCAAGATTATCTCATGGGATTATGGGAATTGACAAGTAAAAATCCAGTAGGGTAGACTGGAGGCCGGAAATTCTGGTAAGAGTGATGTTGAAGTCTTGAGTCCAAATTCCTTAGGCTGGAAACTCAGGGTGGAATAGAAGGTATAGCCTTGAGACAGAATCCTCTGATTCTTGGAACTCTCAGTTTTCACTCAAAGACCTCCAGCTGATTGGATGAGGCCCACCCACATTACTGGGTGTGATACATTGAATTATATACCCCAGAAAAACATGTTCTTTGTCTTAATTCATTCTTGTAGGTCTGAACGCATTGTAAATGGTTGAAGATGGTTTACTTAGTTAAAGTGTGACCAACTGAATCAGGTTGGGTTTTCACTCCAGATTGCTAGACTCCTTCATGAGCAGAATGAAATCCAGATATAAGGAGAGGAAACCACTTGGAGGAGAAGCCGTAAGTCAATTGGTTCTGGGAAAGAGTAGAGAAGATGCCACTATGTGCATTGCCATATGATAGAAAGGCCAAGAACCCAAAGATCACTGGCAGCTAGCCCTAGAATGCCACAGTTTTCTGGGACAAAGTATTGTTTTGCTGATTTTGGAGTTTATACATTTTTGATGTGTGTTCATTCTACTTTTTAATGATATCTTCACAATATTAGTATACACATTTAATGTATTTTCAGTAGTTAATCAGTATCTGCAGTTAAAAGACAAGGCTTGTTTTTTCCATTTTCAGTTTCTTTCTCACCCACCTGTACTCCCTAACAACTACCTCATTAAATCCAATTTTTCTATTATCTGGAATTGTAGTTTCAGTTTTGTTATTAAAGGTAAGTGTGGAGGTTTGAAGCTATATGTACCCCCATAAAAACATGTTCTTAAACTTAATCCATTCCTGTGGGAATGAACCCATTTTAATAAGACCTTTGGATGAGGTTACTTCTGTTAAGATGTGGCCCACCTCAATCAGGATGGGTCTTAATCTTATTACTGGAGTCCTTTATAAGCAGAATGAAATTCAGACAGAGAGAGAGAGAGACAGAGAGAGAGGAAACAAGAAGCTCAGCATCAGCAGAACCCAGAAGAGATGAAAGAGCCTTGCCATGTGACTAGCTAAGGACCAAGGATCGCCAGCAGTCAGCCCCTGTACACCACGGTCCTCAGGAAGGAAGCATTGACTTGATGATGCATGGATTTGAACTTTTTCCCAGCTTCAAACTATGAGTGAATGCATTCCCATTGTTTAACCTAACCTATTTCATGGGATTTGCTTGAACAGTCAAGAAAACTAAAATAGCAAGTCTTAAAAATAACTAGCACTTTTATGGTGTGATAGGTGGAATTATGTACCCCGGGGGAAGGGGGTGTTCTTAATCTTAATTCATTCCTGTGGGGTATAAACCTATTGTAACATTGCAAATTAGACCTTTTAAAGATTATTTTTAATTAAAATGTGGCCAAATTGAGTCAGAGAATCTGGAAGTTAACAGAACCCAGAAGAGAAAAAGAGGACATTACTGGTGTATTGCCATGTAATAGAAAAACCAAGGACCCAGTGATCCCCAGCAGTCAGCCCCAGAAGGCCCCAGACTTCAGGGGAATACATTCTTTTGCAGACACCTTGACTTTGAACTTCTTCTAGCCTCAAAACTGTGAGCCAAGAAATTCCTGTTTGAGCCAACACATTTTTGGATTTGCGTTTGCAGCCAGGAAACTAAGACTTATGGTTTTAATAATAATGATTTTCTGAGTCTCTTTGCCTTCTTGCATATCCTTACTTCCTTCTATTCTTTCTGTTCATCTGATATTTGGGTATTAGCAATTATTTCAGAGAGGGTCAACAAATGGTGAACTATATATGAAAATGTCTTGATTTCACTTTTTGGGATGAATTTGGTTGCATATAGATTTCTATTTTCAAGGTTATATTCCTTTAACATTCTGAGTTAACTCATTATCTTTTATTATTGCTGATGAGAAGCCTAATATCAATCTGATGCTTTTTCCTTTATGAGTAATCTTTTTTCTCTCTCTCTTTCTCTCCCTGGTAGCATTTAGAATGTTTTACTGTGTTTTAAAATTTATTTTGAAATTATTTCCAAGTTACAGAAGAGTTGCAAGGCAAAATTAAACAACTTTTATATTCCCCCATTGTTAGCTCCCTCATTTTCTCCCTCCCACTCTTTTGCTCATATATCATTATTATTATTATTTTTCTAAATCATTTGAGAGGGAATTACATTCATGATGCCTAAATATTCTAATGTGTTTTGCCCCCAAACAAAGGCACTCTTTTACATAACAATAAAATAATCCAGTGCAGGAATTTTGCTTTAAGGCAACACTATATTCAATGTACAGATTCCATTCAAATTTTGTCAAATGTCCCAACAATGTATGTGTGTGTATATTTTCTTCTTTTTACCAGCCTGAGTTGTATTTAGTTGTCATGAGACTTTAATCTCCTTCAATCTGTAACAGTTTCTTAGTTTTTTCCTGTCTTATAGTATCTTGAGAATTTTAAAAAATATAGGCCATTTATTTTGTAAGATGTCCTTCAGTATGTGTCCAGTTGATGTTTCTTTATGTCCAGACTCAGGCGTAGCATTACTGGTAAAATTATCACATAAATGATATGCTTTTCTCAGTGCATCATAGCTGAAGATACCTGGTATTGATCTTTCCTGCTACTGATAAATCTGATCACTTGATCGTATTGGTTTCCACTGTTTCTCCACTGTAAATCCACCATTTTTTTTACTTTGTAATAGGTAAGTATTTTGAAGGAAGGAAAATATTAGACTATGCTAATATCCTATTCCTCATCAAACTTCTACCTAGCCACTTTAACTCTTTCCCAAAGCAATCACCACTATGATGATTGCCCTGTATGGAGATGTTTTATTTCTATCATTCTTTCAGCATTTTTTAGCAGGCCTTCTACTAAGAAAGAGCCTTCCCTTATGTATGTATGTGTATATGTGTGTGTGTGAGAGAGAGAGTATGGGTTTCTGTTTTATTTACTGGATTGTAAGACATTTCTATCCTTATTTTAATGCTCCAGTTGTCCAAGATTTGGCCAGTACAAGCTCCTTCAAAGCTGTGCCCTTTTGATATGCTCAATTATTCTTTAAGTCTCTTCTTAATATCTGGCACACCCAGGTATCCCAGGCTCATTTTGAACTTTTCTCAGTCCTGTCTTGAATCAGCTATTTCTCCAATTATTCTGAGTTTCTTTTAATAGAAGATGGAATTTTGAAACTAAAATATGGGTACTCACTTTTATTAATGGCTGCTGTTACCAAAGTATCATTGCTTCTAGGCCCTCTCAGTTGAGGGAGATAGGAGATATATGTGTGTATAAATGTACACACACACACATAGTTATGTATCTATAAACATGTGTATGCCTATCTTTATAAAGACAAAAAAATAAATGTGCTCACATTGATAATTCCAATTCCAATCCAAAAACTCAGGGATTTTTGTAGATGTATTTAGTTGTCATGTGACTTTAATCTCTTTCAATCTGGAATAGTTCCTCAGTCCCTTTTTTCATATTTGTAATTTATTGCTTTAACACTGAAAAATCTGGCTGCTATTATCCTCAAAATATTTCTTTCTTTCCTCCATATCTCTGTATGTGACTCATTTCCTGATCACAACAGCCATATCTTTGACCACTAGCTCCATCATCATCTCCTTACCACCTCCCACCTACCTCCAGTGATGCCTACTTAACCCAAGGGTCCCACACCACCTCCTCGAGCCCTCTGCTACCTCTTTGCACACTAGCCCACCACCTTTTCAGCCCTTAGGGCCCACTTATGCTTCCTTTCCTCTGCAAAGAAAGAGAAATGAAAGAAAGGAAACCAATTTAATGGAGGAAGAAGAGGAAGAGAAGATTTTTCTTCTAATCTTCAATATTATAAAATTGTATGCAGGTGTATCTAGATTTGGATTTTTTCTAATTGAATTTATCTATCTGATATTACTTGGCAGACTAAGGAATCTTGTCACTTTTCAGCTCTTGGGAATCCTTTACCTTTATTTCTCCAATTATAGCTATTTCTTTTTGTCTTTATTCTCCCTTTTTGGAAATTCTTCAAGTCAGATGTTTAAACTTCTGAATCTATTTTATATGTCTCCTGAATTTTTCTCCATAGTTTATATCTCATGACCTCTGCTTTATGTTCCAGAACTCCTGAGCTCTGTTTCTAGTTCACCAGAGTAGTCTAAAATAAATTCATTATGTTATTCAGCCTATTTACAAAGTTGTGTGGGTTTTTTAAGAAGTATATATTTTTTCATCTCTGACCCTTTTAACTGATTATTTGTATTTCTGCTCATTCTTATTTCATAAACACTTGTTCTTATTTTATTTGTTCAAATCAATTCCCTGCTTTATTTCTACTGTAATATTAACTATTCTTTGAAGCCCTTTCTATTAAGTCATTTCCTCTGGTGTAAATTCTTTCTTGTGGGGTGGGGGCTGAGTTTGTTGACAATCTTTCATGGAATTGCCATGGAATTGATAAGTCATATTGGAATATTTATCTTATCTGACAGAATTCTCCTGCATATGTGAGGGACTGTGGCAATCTCCTACATGGGATCCACGTTGACTCCCAGTAGGGATGATGTAATTCTCCTTTATATAACATGATGTGGCTATAGCAAGGGCAGTATGTTCTTTCAGGGTGGCTGTCTTGATAGTACAGCAGCTATGACATGCTCCTTATGTTGAGGATCTAAAAATAGGATTTCTTAACCAGTGGTCCATGAGTTTGAATTGAAATGCAAAAAAACATTATTCTTGTGGGGAAGGGTAAGTGCAGGTGTGATATATTTATTAAATAATACACAGTAAGTGTGGAAATAGAAAGGGGTCCATGGTTTTAATCTGAATGAAAAAGGTGTCTGTGGAACAGAAAAGTTTAAGAACCCCTGCTATAAAGATTTCCTACTATAATGGCTTATTGCTGTAATGGCTTCCCACACAATGTATGCTTCCTAAGCTTATAGTTGTAGATTTGGCTCATGCTATGGTTACTAGTCTTTCAGTGATACCTCATAGCTTTAGGTCAACTAAGAGTTTCCATTTCTAATTTAAATAAGACTGGCTTCCTTCCTTCTTCCCTCCTTCCCTCCCTCCCTTCCTTCCTTCCTTTTTTCCTGGTTGGTATGGAAGGAAGGGATAGCAGTATGTGTTTAATCTGCATCTTAGAACCTGAATTGATTTTCAAAAATTTAATACCTTTATGTTAAAGATGACCTTTATTATCTAAAGAGCAAATCTAGAAAGGGGTTGGGGAAATGGCTCCCCAAGGACATGTGTGCAAATGAACTTAAAGAAGGAGGAAATGTATATTGAGCAACAGCAAAATATTTTACATATATAGTTGGGTATGGAAGACACAGAGAGTATGGTTAAACTGTTGGGTCTCCTGTTAGAGTCCAAAAGTGGCTGTGAGTTTCTGTTTGATTACAGAACTAGCCAGAATATAAAGATTTAAAAAATTCTCTAATTAGAGTTTTCCTCAGTCTTATTTAATATTTCTATATGTGTATGTATAGACTAAAGAAACTTTTGGAAAGTTAAAACTAAAATAAAAGTATAGGAGCTTTTAATGTTTCCTTAATTGATCTAGGTACATTAAGACTTTTTTTTTTTTTAATTATGATAACCTGGAAAATTTTATATTATTCTACCTGGCTCAAGTAAGTAAATAATAGTAAAAAAAATTCTGTTTGCCACAAAGTAGGGATAAACCAAACTATGTTGTCTGTTGCTCCCATAAATCCCAGATATACTTCTGTGCTTGTACTCAGAATTCAATAATTCTTGTTTACTGACCCAGTAGCATAAATATATATAAAATATGACCATAGTATGGTGTTCCATTCTCAAAACTGTTCTAGAACACTTTTCCTCTGAGGTCTTAACATCACTCTAACAAGAAAAACAGAATAACAACAAGAACATAAGCGACTTCTTGCTTTCTGGACAACACCTGCCTTTCCTGTCACTCTGACCCCAACACCTCCCCCACGTCACCTGATTAACACAGAGAACTGAATTGTTCTGCCTGTGGATCATAACTGTGCTTGAGCGTTATCTGACTTTCAACTGCAGTAAGGCTTCCACAATAATAAATTTGAAGTGTGTTTTGTTTTAGCATTGTTTGCACTATAAAACGAAATTTTTGAAGTCTAAATAAGCCTTGGGTGGGAGCAGTAACTGGCTTGTGGGAAGAGATTCTTGGGGGGATGTTCCACTTCTCTGTTTCTCGTGGAGCAGCAAACATAGCCTAGGGGTTTTACATAGTGTTTCTTCTTAGCCTCTCTGTAAACTTGAAAGTGGTTAAAACGGAAAATTTTAGGTCGTATAAATGTTCCCAGAATAAATATTTAAAAAAACTAACAACCATAGAACTGTACAACACAAGGAGTGAATCCTAAAGCAAACTATGGACTATAGTTAATAATTATAAGATTGTTTCATCAATTGTAACAAAGGTACCACACCAAGACAAAATGTTAATAATTGGGAAAACTGTGTGTGCGTGTGTAGATATATGTGGACTCTGCATCTGGAATGATGTTTCTATAAATTTACAACAGCCCTATTAAAAAAAAAGTTTAAGTGTATCAAGTTCTGTATGTGTGTGTGTGCGCGCGTAACCCAAAGATAGTAGACTCTTCCCCTCTTCCAATTTGCGAGAGAGCGAATAAATAAAGACTTGGCAGTCATCTCACAGAGGCTGCTGACACCTGCTCAGGAGAAATCCCAGGGCAACGTGCTTTCTATCTTCAATGCATGTTCTGCACGAAGGGCTAAATTTTGTTTATCCTCCATCCATCTAAAGAGATTATATTTCATGGCCAGCTGGTTCCCTGTGAGGCAGAATTTGGCTCCTTAAATATATAGTACTTGTCTAGATAAATGTTTAACTAGTTTAATAAAGATTTTTTCTTGGTAGCTTTCTTCATTTTTCATTAGTCTACCAGGGATTATTTGTGTGTCTGTTGACAAACTTGTGTTTTTCCCTCTAAGAACAGTATAAAAAGACCGGACATTTACTGTAGTAGGAATTCCTTCTACTTCATCATTATTCATAGCAGTCTCCTCCTGAGGTTGTGAATTTTATCATAATGGATCTGGAGCTATTGGTTTTCGATTAATATAAATATTCCCTACAAGTTTTTGTGGGGGTTATTTTTGTCCTTTTGATGCTATGTAGTACTTTCTGTACTTACCTCTCTCACTATAATCTTGTATGCTTAGAATTCAAACTTTAAATCACAGATGATATAATTTCTTCCATTGCTAGAGTCATGGTAATTCTATAGTAGGATACCAGTAAGTCAATGTGGAGACAGTGGCCGTGGGAGTTGCAGGAAGAGGGAAAAAGAGGTGTGATATTGGGGCATTTTTGGGACTTGGAGTAGTTCTCAATGATATTGCAAGGACAGATGCAGGACATTATATATTCTGCTATAACCCACTGAATGGACTGGGAGAGAGTGCAAACTACAATGTAAACTATAATCCATGCTGTGTAGCAGTGCTCCAAAATGTGTTCATCAAATGCAGTGAATGCACCACACTAATGAAAGAGGTTGTTGACGTGGAAAAAGTGGGGGGTATGGACAGTGGGGCGTATGGGAACCTCCTATATTTTTTACTGTAACATTTTGTGTGATCTACATATCTTTAAAAAATAAAAAGATAATAAAAAATCACAACGGAAAATCTTAAAATATTTATCTGCTTCTAAAGACCCATATACATACCAAAGCCCCACAGTGAATCACCATGGGATGCATTGCAACACGTTGCACACAATACGCATTGTCTTTGTTATTTGAGTAAGAAACACGTAAGCAGTTTTGAATGATCTGTTTTACTGTCCCCTAATCAAAAATGGATTTTAATTTAAACTCTTTTAATAAAACTTCCCTTGGGAGTTATTTTGATGTTGATGCTGCTCATTTCTGTGGAGCCCTACCCTGCCAACGCAGGTTGTATCCTTAAGAGTGCAGTGAGTGACCTCAGATGTGACAGAGCTTCAGTCTGTTTCATTAAGGCCAATTTACCTGGTTTCCCATAAAAAGGGACCCAGAAGTGCCAGTCCCTGCAGATCAGAAAGCAGCCACTGTGAACCAAGTTAAGTGAGACACCTCTAATTTTCCGGGCATGTCTGAGACTGATGGTGCTGCAGCTGTACAAGGAGAATACAGAGCAGAGTGGCTATGCAGGGCAGCTCTGGAGTCAGGCTGTCTAGGATCAAGACCCAGATCTCCCCAACTGCATACGAGCTGTGTGTAAGGTTGGACAAGTTATTTAACTTCTCCAAGCCTCAGTTTCCTCGCTTATAAAATAGAGATAATAATAGCATCCAACTCATGGGGTTGAGGTGAGGATTAAGGGAGATCAAGCCAGTACATGGGGCAGGGTCTAGCACCAAATAAATACTCAATGAATGTTAGCTGTTAAGTCCTATTTGTCACAGCTACTCCTCAACTCTAAAGTCCCTGGGATCAGAAATGCTCATTTTGGTACTTGATCATGCATTAATTCATTCATCAACATCTATTGAGGTGATTTTAATCTCTCTTCCATTGCTGAATATAGCTTAAATAGTGTTTATGAGAACAGACTGCCTATTTTAATGCCTTTCACATTAAACTCTAATAAATATTTACTCAAAGCTCTAGGTCAATACTAAAACAGTATGAAAAAAGAAAATAGGATATTATGCTCAATTAACAGAGAAAAGATTTTCCTGCTGAGAGGAGCCTTATTCCTCATGGCTCCTATCATAGGTAGAATGTTGGGACTTGTTATGGTAACCCATACTATAAGAATGACTGATAACAATGCAAGCAGAGGAGGGAAATTATGATGGGAGGGTCTGGAAATCTTAAGTTACTTGAGAAACGATAGAAATACTTGGATTGCACAAGGGGAAGAATGTGTATTCTCCTTAGTGTTAGGAGCTGTTGGAGAGGTTCTGGTATTTGCCAGTTTTAGATTTCTATTTATGGTCAGACTTTTATATGAGTCCCCAAGGCTGGATTGAGGATAGTTAAAATCAAGTCATCTTGCTTTGCTCAAAACTCTTACTCTTCCACCTACTTTGGCTTTGTTTCTTGGCCTGCCTTATTGTCCTAGCCTTGTGCTTTGACCAAGAAGGTCAGTCTTTACCTAAGTGAGCTTCTTGTGAGACTGGACCAGGTTGCCAGAGGCCCAGGCACTGCTGAATCTTGAGACAAGCTCAACTATGCCTATTCCCAGGGTCAGTGGGCTCCAGCACAATGGAATAGAAAAGGGTGGGAAATTGAAAGTAAGAATGTGCAGGGAGTCAAGGGGCCATGGTCAGCAAGAGACAACTCGGTTGGATGGAATAGATTCAAAGCTGTGATCTGTCTAGGAGAGTTCATGTGGTTTGAAGACAAACTCTCTAATTTTGCTGCTATCCCTATCCTCTATATTAGATTCCTCCAAACTTTGGGGGTTCTTTCTTTGTCTCTCTCAGACTCTCTCAAGTGGTTTTGCTATTTAGTTTATTTTAAATTGCTAATAAATGTAGGATTATGGCTTATGTACAAAATAAAAAGTGTCAATTTTTTTTACTATCTTTGATTTGGACCTGAGCATATAGATTCATAGTTCAAACTTAACTACCAGTGAAAGTGCCCAAATTTGCTTTCATGGTCTGATGTTTAGAATTAATTTTGCCCTTAAAAAAAGCAATTATTGAGGAGCAGATGTAGCTCAAGTGGTTGAACGTCTGCTTCCCACATATGAGGTCTGGGTTCATTCCCCTGTACCTCCTAAAAAAGCAAAACAAAACAAACCAATTATTTTAATTTTACAATGTTCATTTTTGTTTCTAAAATAGGGGGTAAGTGCATTTTCAGAATATTATTTTGCAAGTACTTGCCCACCTACACTCTTAAGCTTTCTATTACCCTATCTGCCTTTAACTATAATAGTGGCTGCACTAAGTGCTGTTTTGGATAATTTGCTAAGGATTCAAGTTTGCTCTTTTTCCCCTCACAATTACATTCCACTTTACTTTTTGTGTACATTTTTAAGGAATAGTTATAATTCACATAATTGTAGGAAATTTGTTGATGTGATTTTTACTCCTTTCTGCAAATGTTTAAAGCACTGTGTTTTGGAAGCACACGAGGAGTAATGTTTTAACACATGGTTTCTATTTTCACGAAACCCACATTAAGTCAAGTTAGTTTGTTCTGTATAAAATGCTGCCTGATATTCTTACTTGTGATCATCCCTGCAGGTTTCTCTTTTCCTTTTTTTCTTTCTTTTTATTCACAAGAACTAAAAGGCAGCAAAAGCTGCTGAAGTTAAAATTGTCAGACATTTTAGGTAGTTTTCCCTCTTGCATCAAACTGGTCTGCTCAAAATACCAAGCTGTGTATATGTTGAGATTGCCACCCCCTGGCGAAAAAAGAGAATTTCCATTTTAATGAGTAATTTAAGAAAACATTTGTTTCCTATTTTTAGAGTATAAAATAATGTTTTAGGTTCTTTAAAAAATGTATTTCCAACCCCAGTAGTAGAATAAAGTCCTTCATTATTAGGAAACAATTTAAAGCTACCCTGGAAGAATTTTTTAAAAAATCATTATGAAGCCACTTAAAAATCTTCATAACTATAATAGTCTCTGCAAAGGGGAAAAATGAAATAAGAAAATGTTGGGAATTAAATACACCAAAATATTATCATTGGTTGCTTTTGAATACTGATGTCAAGAGTGATTGTTAATAATATAACATTATTGCTTCTTTATACTTTTATTCAGTTTCACTTTTTCTCTAAAAAATCTTTTATTGCTTTAAAAGAAAATAGAATCTGAAGAGAAAAAGTAAACCACATGTGTGCACATGAATCAACTGAATTGTAGAGCTTCAATAATGGCACTTTATGGAGTGTTAAAAAAAAATCACCACCCTAAATCACTGCCACATTTAACCAAAAAATACAAAAGGAACAAAAGATTGAAGATTGAACTGCAGCTTTCATCACTCCCCTTAGCACAAAGTTTGAATTCAAATGTATTCATAAGGATTTATTATATGCTAAAGATACCATTTCAAACCCATGTGGAAGGATGCTTGATTATCTCACACCATACACCAAATAAATCCCAGGCGTGAAAAATAAAAACTATAAAATAAAAATTTAAAAATACAAATGAATATTTAGCTTATGCAAAAATGCAAAAGAAAAATTGTCAAGTATTGAAAACTTTGTGTATCAAAAATCACCATAAAAAGCAAATGATAGACTAAGAAATATTTATAGCATATGGAACTGACAAAATAAATACATTTTTTAAAAGTCTATGAGCATTTGGGGAAAAACATTTAACCTCATGAATAAACAAAAAATTGTAAATTTTAAGAACAGTGAAAACTTTAGTTATAAAACTGGCCAAGACTTAAAAAAAAAATTGTTACACCTAATGTTGTAGAAGATACCCATATTATAGAACTCTTCTGTTACTTAAAATTTTTCCTTTAAGAAGATATTTAATAATATAGAAAAATGTTCGTATTAAATCTAAATTAAAAATTGTCTGAATAATAACACAGTTTGTCTAAATCTATACAGAAAGATATTATTCTGTTTTAATAGTGATTATCTGTACTTACTAGGGTTATAGGTGATAATTTGCTTTTTTATTCATTTCTGCATTTTTTAACTTTTTGAAAACAAAATATTGCAAGTGTTTAAAATGTTAATTACAAATTCCTTTAAAATTAGGCCACAAAACAATATGTGCAGTTTGATTGCTATTTTATAATAAAAGCATGTTTTTTTAATCTATATAGATATACACATATGTATTTAATTCAAATATACAGAATAAAATAAATTTTTTAGGCAGTACCAGGGATTGAACTTGGATTGAACTTGGGATCTCATATGCACAAAGCAGGCGTCAACCAGTGATCTACACCAACTCCATTATTTTAGAGTTTTAAAAGTGATTATTTATAGTACTATGGTTATAGGTGGCTATGTCCTTTATCATTTATTTTTGTTATTAGTTTAATACTGATAAACAAAAATATACACAATATATACTAAATGATATACATTAAAATCATCTTTAGGAAAATATTTAATGACATGAAAAAATGTTCATAAAACTTTAGTTAAAAAACAGGAAAGAATGCAGCCTAATATATACAGTTTGGGGAAACGGACTTGGCCCAGTGGTTAGGGCGTCCGTCTACCACATGGGAGGTCCGGGATTCAAACCCTGGGCCTCCTTGACCCGTGTGGAGCTGGTCCATGCGCAGTGCTGATGCGCGCGAGGAGTGCCCTGCCACGCAGGGGTGTCCCCTGCGTAGGGGAGCCCCACACGCAAGGAGTGTGCCCATAAGGAGAGCCGCCCAGCGCGAAAGAAAGTGCAGCCTGCCCAGGAATGGCGCTGCCCACACTTCCCGAGCTGCTGACGACAACAGAAGCGGACAAAGAAACAAGACGCAGCAAATAGACACAGAGAACAGACAACTGGGGGAGGGGGGGAATTAAATAAATAAATAAATCTTTAAAAAAAAAAAAAAATATATATATATATATACAGTTTGTTCACAATTTGAGAGAAATGAAAGTACCTATAAATATTTTTCATGCAGAGCAGATGTGGCTCAAGGAGGTGGGTGTCTGCCTCCCATATGGTAAGTCCCAGGTTTGGTTACTGGTGCCTCCTAAGGAAGACAATAGAAGGCAATGAGCAAACTGAATGAGCAGATGCAACGAGCTGATGTTACAAGCAGGGAGCAGATATGACCCAAGCAATTGGGTACCTGCCTCCCACGTGGGAGGTCCTGGGTTCGATTTCTGGTGCCTCCTAAAGAAGAGGAGCAGACAACAAGCAAACACAATGAACAGACAATGAGCAGAACCAAGAGCAGACAGATGAGGGAGCCATCTTGGGGGGGGGTGGGAAATTTTATTCATACATGTAGATCAATGGATTTTATTTTTTTTAATGATTTATTTATTTTCTCCCCTCCCCCCTGTTCCCCTCGTTGTCTGCTCTCTGTGTCCATTGGCTGTATGTTCTTCTGTGTCTGCTTGTATTCTCATTAGGAGGCTCCAGGAACTGATCCTGGGAACTTCCGGGGTGGGAGAGAGGTGATTACTCTCTTGTGCCACCCCAACTCCCTATTCTGCTATGTCTTCTCATTTTATCTCCTTTGTGTCTCTTGTTGCGTCATCTTGCTGTGCCAGCTTTCCATGTTGGCTGGCACTCCTGTATGGGGTGGCTTTCCTGCACTGGCAGGCATTCCCATGCAGAGGGGCACTCCTGCATGGGGTGGCATTCCAACATGGGCTGGCACTCCTCCTGGGCCAGCTTGCCATGCGGGCCAGCTTGCCCTCACCAGGAGGCCCTGGACATTGAACCCTGGACCTCCTATGTGGTAGATGGGAGCCCAATTGGTTGAGCCACATCCGTTTCCTGATCAATAGATTTTAAAAACTTGAAATGGCGTATTCTAAAGTTTTAGTTGTGATTATCTATAGTACTATGGGTATAATTAATATTTTTTATTCCTTTCTAACTTTTTACCTGTAAATAAGATAGTTTATACATATGTTTTAAGCCATATCCTTTAGATATGTGCAGCTTATTGTGTCAATTATATCTCAATAAAATAAAAGCTGTTAAAAATGTTGTTTTTAACATGACCAAAACAATAAATACAAAGGACTCATCTTTCTGAAAAGAAAAGGTGAATGCTTAAAAAACCTGAGTGTTCATATTTTATTGGACCAATGCTCATTTCGTTCAATTTGTAGGTAAGTAGATTCACCATGACTTCATAAAATATTTTTTTTCTGGCATTTGACATAGTAATGAATCTGCATTCTAAATCAGTTCACACAAATCTAGATCTGCACATTCTTTTGCAGGGGTGGGGAAATGAGATGGAATATTTTCACTTATCAAAATATGTTAGCCCCTAACATAAGTATAAGTATATATGTAAGCCCCTAAAATAAGGAAATAAGTATCATGTTAAAAAAGCCAATAACCTTGTGGAACCATTAGCTATTTATATTTTCCTCAAAAGAAGGTGATGTTGGGAAGCTGACTTGGCCCAATGGATAGGGCATCTATCATATGGGAGGTCTGTGGTTCAGACCCTGGGCCTCCTTGACCCATGTGAAGCTGGCCCATGTGCAGTGCTGATGCGTGCAAGGAGTGCCATGCCATGCAGGGTGTCCCTCGTGTAGGGGAGCCCCATGCGCAAGGAGTGCACCCTGTAAGGAGAGTCGCCCAGCATGAAAGAAAGTGCAGCCTGCCAAGAACAGCGCCGTACACACAGAGAGCTGACACAAGATGATGCAACAAAAAGAAACACAGATTCCCGGTGCTGCTGATAAGGATAGAAGTGGTCACAGAAGAACACACAAACAATGGACACAGACAGCAGACAACTGGAGGGGGGGGGGCGGGGGATGGGAGAGAAGTGAAAAATAAATCTTTAAAAAAAAAAAAGGTTATGTTTAAGCATTAACAAATTTATGCAAGAAGCCAAGCATGATATGAATTTTGAGAAGGAAACCACTTACTCAAATATTAGAGTCTTGCATTAACACATTCGGTGCTTCAGCAGAAATTTTATTGATTATGTGAACTGTTAAATAGTCCATCTGCAAAGCAAACAATGAAAGAAACAAACCCTGATGTTGATTTCTTTTTCTCAAGGAATTTCAGAACTAAATTAAATAAAACCCATGATTTGGGGCATGGGTTTCTGATAAAGCTTTCAAATGTCTGGCATATTAAAAGTGTGGTGGTTGGTACATGAAAGATGATACTAGACAAAGAATGACATTGTCTCAATCATTTTTTAAAAAGGGAAAAAATACAACCCTCTTGTGTAGCTACACACTGCCTGTAATACTAATATGTTTTCAGAGATATGATATATTCCCTACTCTTATGAGCTGTGTGGAGACTTCTTGCACAGGTGCTTTCGTATGATAGCTGGCTGCATATTTCATTCTGCCTCAATTGCAAGGCTCACGCTCTAAAATCCAAGCAGCTAATTTATAAATGGTGATGCTTGGCACAGGCTGAAAGAAAGAATGAAAATACTCATCCCTGAGGCATGTCACAAGTTGATTATAATAAAAATTGCCTAATGCATTATTAGTAGTTGCTTTAAAAATTAGTCTGGTTTTGGCAGAGGATATAAACTGTAAGAAAGGAAAGAAATGCTAGAGTCTTAATAGTTAGGGGACACCATGGTTGAGGGTTTCATATACCACACAGACACCCTTTGACTCTATTCTGTAAGTGCTGTGGATACACAGAAATCTTTTAACAGGATGGAAAGGTCAGATTTATGTTTTAGGAAACGACTTTGCTGCTGTGTGGAAGATGGATTAGAAAGATGGACATATGAGGGGGCAGGCAGCAGTTAAGGTAAAAGACTATAAAGGCCTGAAGTGAGTGATAAATGGCAGCACAGGTGAAAAAGAAGGGAGGGGTAACCCCAAATATTTAGAAGGTAAAGCACATGGGAAAATCATTTAGGAGGATTTGGTAATTGATTGGAAATTGGTGCCAAAAGTAAAGAAGGGGAAAGAATGAACTTTCTTGCTTTGTATAACTGGATAGATAGTGATACCCTTAAATGATATGGAAATCAAGGTGCTGATGCAGATTAGGGGGAAGCATAAGTAGCTGATAGACCTACTTCTTTCCTAATGGATGTATGTAGTCACCCAGAAATTTTACAAAAGCAAATTGTATGGGCAAACATACAATAAACAATGGCAGTAAAATTATACATGAGGCTCTCCAACTAAATCACAAAAGGCCAGGAAAATAGAAGAAACTTTTTATGAAGCTGATGTCAGGGTCATGGACAAAAATGGAACAGATTGTATCAATTGTATTTGTTATGTTGCAATGGGAATGGTTTTACTTGCTGTAATAATGAGCTTTGTTGTAGTGGACATTCTCCTTGTATCTTACCTATTTATTAGAACGAGGTTTTACTTTTTTTCCTTTTACAAAATAAGTACACAATAAGATCAAATAATTTTAATGATTGCCAACAGATGGTATGGGGCTCAATCTCAGGACCATCTGATCTTTTGCTTTTCAGTCCTTTCCGGCTGTTCTTTTTACTCAATTACCTTCCCCTCACTTCTTAATCCCTTCCATGTAATTCTATACTCTCTATTGGGTCTAGCACTCTCTATTAATTTTCCACATTCTATACTGCTTTCTGATAAGATATACTTTCTTTGTAGTTGTGCTACTAATGGATCCGAAGAGTTTGGTTTCAGTAGAAACTTTCAATCCTGCTTGAACCGTGTCTTTTCTCAATTTACCAATTCAGTTTAATGCTGAGAATTTAAAACTCACTCTTAACAATTTAATCTCCATTTCACATCTGACAACCAACAGTGAATTTCTATAATCAAAGAACTATTTTAACTGACCTGTGTTTTAAATCCTTGTCATAGGAGACTTTTGGTTTTTTTAAATCATTAAAGCAAACTTATGAGAGTGATAGACATTTTAGTAAGAAATTTCCACTATTACGTGAAGGCATGTGTGCCTTTTACTGAACGAAAGCCACAAAAGTATTGCTGTAATAGGTATTTTAACAATACTTTGGGGTAGCACAGAAAGAGTAGAAATCATAGAATCTCAGAAGGCACCTCCTGAGAATAATCTATAAACTTTGTATATACCTATATATCCTTATCTAGACAAAACATTTTTTCTTCTCTTTTGACATGTAGATTTTAATGTCCAGTTCAAAACAAGGAAATCTGTTTCCATGTTCTGTTCGGTAATCCCTAACAGCACTGCTTTGCCAAGGTGCACTAATTGAATTTTGTTGTTTGAAAAATCCTGCATTATAGATGTTTCTCATGTTTCTGCCTTGATTAGCAGTTGTTTGTTTAACCAAATGCTTGTTCTTTCACACAGATTGCACACCAATAACTATATGTTGTTAAGCATTTGTAACAAACTTTGTTTTAAAAGTCATCTATGTTTTGTGTGTGCCATCTAAAAATGATCACTATTTTTTCTGATAATGAAAGTAATATATCTTCATTTGAAATTCTTTGAAAAATACAGAGAGATAAAAGGAATAAGTAATGTCACCCAAAATTCATAGAAGATGGCTATTTATATTTTTGAATAATCCTTTCTTGATTTTTTATGCATACCTGTACAAAAATGAAAATTTGAAAACAAACTTGGACTTATATTGTATATAATGATTTACATAGACAGTCCTTACACATATCTAGGTTTAATGCATTTTACTCTGTGTGTGTGAAGGTGTGTGTGTGTGAGAGAGAAAAGTTTAAATGGATTTTTAAATTCCCCCTTCATTTTCCTCATGACTGTATGCTCTAGAATAAACATAAAAGAGAGGACAAGAATAATTTACTGTTTTCTCAATGCCTCTGTTTCTGTGTGTTCCTCAGGGTATGTGCATCTTGCTACAGGGCCTATAATTTTATTGATAAAAATACCCATTTTTCTCACGACATTATCTAAACTAATGCCAACTACTTTGATGCTCAAATCACAGAAACAGCTGTTTATTCTAATTCTAAAAGAAAAACCATATTGAAGTTATGTTATCTGGTTTCCAACATGGAGATTTCCAAGGATAATGTTGACTATATGAGATTTTTACATCATATACTGATTTTAAAAACCTAACTCTTGCAAGAGAAGCAATTCCACTGTAATCTACTTATTTATTTTAGTACATAGTGATCATTTTTCCCATATCATTGAATATTCTTTGAGAACATGGATTTTAATAACTGCTTTGCAATCCTTCATATGGATGTGCCATGTCTACTCTAAACAATCCATTATTATTAGATGTTTGGTTAATTTCCAATGTTTGTTTAAATTACGCTGTGACAACTGTTGGGTCTGAGATATGATAAGGGGGTCGGATGTTATTTTCACACATGTACTTACTGTTTTTGTAGTGTCTTTATTTCTGGTACTCTTTCCATTCTCATACTGATAAAATATAGGAAGGAGGGGGATATGATTTCATAATAACCAATTGGGGTAGCCTTCCATGGAAGAGGAGTCAATAAGCATGAATTTTTAAAGCAACCTCTTGGTGTTTGGGCAGCCTCCTTGCCTTGACACCTCCTGTCCAGAGGGTTGCACTGGCACTTAATTATGTGAGCAAGTTCAGAGTATATTTGCTGTGGCTTTTTTGAGAGCTGCAGTGTTCTGGTTCTGCAGTGTTCGGCTTCCTGCTGTGAATAGCTATGGCATTTCCCAAAGTTAGATAACTTCTGTGATTCATGTGCTTGTCCTTCAGATCTGCCTACCTCTCCTTCTTAGCCTCCGTTACCCTGGACAACTGCCATGGAGACGAGATATTCTGCTCTGACTTGGGCAGGAGAGGGAAAAACCAGGGTTGCACAATTTTAGGAAAAACTCTTGACATGAAACTTTTCTTGTTCAAAAGTTTTTTGAAGAATCAAGGATTCGTTTCCTAGGACACATTTCTAGGTATGGAGTAATAACCAGTCAAAAGTCTGTCTTTAAGGCTTTTGATGCATTCTGATAAATTGCTCCTCAGAAACTTTGTACCAGTCTATACTTCTATCAACTGTATATGAAAGTGATCTTTTTTCCTAAAGCCTCATCAACACTGTATACTCTCATTCAAAAAATATGCATAGCCATAGAGGTTTTCATTTGTATTTCTTTTATTACTAAAGGAGTTGAACATTTTTTGGTATATTTAATAGACTTTGTTATTTTGTTTGTGTGTTCTCTTTTTTTAAAATTTCTTTTATTTTTTTCTTTTACTCTTTTTTTAAAAAAATCATGTTCTTTGCCCATTTTTTAAAAACATCACTTTTTAAGGAAAATTGACGTCTAATAGCTATATTTTATGCCTTTATCTAGAGACAAAAGGCTCAAACCATGTTAAGTAAGGCATGTATTTTTCAGGAAAAAAAAAGTGAGAGGAAGAAAATGAGAAAGGCAGATAGGCAGCAGACATACAAGGATTCTGAATTAAATTTCTGTTAGTCTAGAACATTATGGCTTTTGTGATGTAACGAAGCTGTTACTTATTTCCTTTTATGCTTCTGCCCACTTTAAATATTGCCCCACTGATGACTTCTGATGCCCAGGTGGTTATGTTTTATACCCCATGACTCTCATGGCCACAGTTGATGGGCTGTCTTTTCAAAGGTCACCAGTTAATACGATGTCCAGGGATATATTAATTATCCTGGAATCTTTCCCTTGTGACCTAGAAGAGAAAGCAAAGAGAAAAAAAGATGACCAATTAATAGCAGGACTTAAAGGAAAAATATGGAGGGTGTGATTGAACCATATTAGCCGTGGAGCTGCAGAGAAAGGACAAACTAATCCCTGTTCTTGAGATCTCTGGAGTCACCTTAAATAAAGTCAGGTTCCAGTTCCAGTTTGTAGCAAGCCTTCAACCTGTAGTCCTTCCTGCTCTTTTACCTCTATGTATGTTCCTGTCACTTGAGTTTCCTTGAGTATGTCTCTTATTTGCAACTAAATGGACCTGATAAAACAGGATGATTGTAAGCAAAAGTACCTATGATATAGATTTGAAAATATCTTAGTTACTACAATTCTATACTTATCCCAGCAGAGTCATTTTTATAGTTGATTCTTTCATTCAACAATTTATTCAACATAGAAGTCATTGAGCACACAGTCTGTGTTTGATACTGGGCTAGATGGTAAAGTGGATGCAAAATTGATTCAGACAGTATCTCTCATCTAGAAACATATAATTCAATCACCCTTTTTTATTAGCATGGTCTTTCATTGCTGCAGGTTGCCAGATCAATGGTGACCAACCTGTTGCTAGGCAACTCGAAAGGCAAGAATACAGAACTGGTGCAGCTTTATTCTGATTTGAATTCTCCTTTGAAATATTGGTCAAGAATTGTGAAGGATCTGAAACGTTCTCTACTTGCAAGCTTAGATCTTAGCCTGCCACAGATTAATAGATGCTGGTACTAGACATGCAACTCAAGGGTCAGAGATGAAGGATTTTATTAGTCAAAGCAAAGCAAGCAGCATGAGCTTTATGCTTGCTTCAGCTACTTAAGTCCCATGAGGGCAAAACAGCAATCTAGGGGGATGTGTCACAGGTGAGGAATACCAAGCTTAGGGAACCCAAACCTTTTATAATGGGCTGCAAGCATGCCTGCCTGACATTTGCCCTGGAGGAAGATATTACCTTTATAATACTGGACAGTAAGTAAACCTTGCTCAGTTCTGAAGGGAGACAATATCTTTCCCTTCCAAGGCCGTTCATTATTACTATACCAACATCCTTGGAAAAATAATCCAGAAGAACAAAGGCTGCCAGTGTCTGCTTGAAAATCATGCAGCAATGCCAGAGACCCATGGAGAATTTCTCCTGTTTTTTTTTTTTTTTTTTTTTTTCTGGGTATTTTTAAAAACCCAGCTTGGCTAAAGCAACTGCCTCTAGATTTTCAGGTATATCCAGAGGGGAGGAGCTGAAAAAAGCACAAACTCAGTAAATCTTGGCTTTTCACAAATAAAGAATGAGAGTTTCTTGGGAGCCTTGGGGGCCTTCCTAATTGCTTCCTACTATATCCAGATTTGTTTTGATTTGCTACTCAATTGCTCTTAAGAAAAATACTGTTACTATTTTGAGCATAATTTTACTTGAATTTTTTTTATCAGTTAAGTACAATATTTTTTTGGTCAGCTTGAGTCATTTCCTACATTTTGAAGGTCATTTTGTGAGCTGATGTAAGCCAACTGTTGTGATTCAACAGTTTTTGGTAAATATAAGTAGCCTCTTGTGGCTGAAGATTGATGACGGCTATATGTCTTTTCTTGCCAATCTTGTTACTAAGTGAAATGTTACAAGTAAAGAAAGTCTCAGGCCAAATTTTGTTAATAGTATGTATTTATTAGCTGGCCATATCTCTTCAAGGCCATTATTTCAACTATAAAAATATTTTTGACATCTTTTGTGCTAATTAACATACCCACTGGTGTAGATTTCAATAAATGTTATCAAAACACCCATGTAGCCACCTCCAAAGCCATGGACTTTACTAATTAGGGCATTTCCAAAGTTGCTTAATCAACTCTGGTGTGAACACTAAAGTTAACTTATTGCCCACATGCAACATACATACACGAGACTTCCTATAGAAGTATTTTTAAAGTAAATTACTAGGGAAGTGGATTTAGCCCAACTGATAGGGCATCCACCTACCACATGGGAAGTCCAAGGTTCAAAACCAGAGCCTCCTGACCTGTGTGATGAGCTGGCCCACGCGCAGTGCTGATGCGCGCAAGGAGTGCTATGCCACGCAGGGGTGTCCCCCGCATAGGGGAGCCCCACATGCAAGGAGTGCACCTTGTAAGGAGAGCCACCCAGCACAAAAAAAGTGCAGCCTGTCCAGGAATGGCGCTGCACACATAGAGAGCTGACGCAGCAAGATGACGCAACAAAAAGACACAGATTCCGGGTGCCCTTGACAAGAATACAAGCGGACACAGAAGAACACACAGTGAATGGACACAGAGAGCAGACAACTGGGTGGGTGGGGGAATGGGAGAGAAATAGATAAATAAATCTTAAAAAAAAAAAGTAAATTGCCAGACAGACAATATAATGGGGCAGAATTGAAGCATTTAGTCATGTACTTATGCTAATTCACATATTCCTTTGTAATTAGCACCCCTCCTGACTGGATTAATTGAGTTTGCAATAAGTAATCATATTTATAATACTGCAACTGTTCCCAAATTAATTGCTGACATGTTCAATGACCCATTACATGTTCTCTTCTAAAGCAGTTTAGCGAATGTACAATTCTAGAGCCCTAGTCCCAAACATTCTGAGAAAGCGACACAAATATGTCAAGAATATGATGGAAGCAATAAACCATGTTTTTTCAAACTTTGAGGGTACATGAGAATCATCAAGGAGTGTTAATTAAAAATGCATATCCCTTGCCTCCATCCCTAGCAATTTTGGTTCAGTATGGGGTGTGGAAAAACTTGATGAAGTATCGCATACCTTTTTCCTAGAAAAATGCACATGTTCCCATACTTTCAACTTTGCTAACGATTATAGGGAAGGTTTTCAGAACCCTGTGGCTTTAGTCTAGTACAATTTCTCTCAAGATTGGCTGCATATTAGAATCAACAGGGGAGTTTTTACACTATATTCCAGGCCAATTAAATCATAATGTAAGAGGTATAGGGTGACTAAAATGTCTGTGTATTTTTCCCAACCCAGAATAGAAACTAGAACTTTTCGTAAGTGTACCAATCTATTTTACTGAATTATCATTTGACAAGATACCCAGGAAAAGTGATAATAAAAAGAAGTCCAGAAACCTTATAAATCTTACAAAATACAGTTTAATTTGTGTGTTGGTGGGAAGGCACATAATTTGGGGCATGATTTGTCTCTCTTTCTCTAAAGGTTCAAAGGATTTAGTGGACTTAGTACTGTGTTTGATAGAAAGCCCTTCCAAATTTGAGGGAAAAAAAACAAGGCTCTTTTTATAATCTATGGTAGCAAGATGACTGTTTATTGTGATAAAGTGTAAGAAAACATGTGAAAATTAAAACTGACTATAAGTTTACAATATTTTAATAGCATGCCCAGTGGTAACTAAAAGTCAATATTCATTATGAATAAGCCAAAGAAATGGTTAAATGGGCAGTTTTCTAGCTGTTGTCTGAGAAAGGTCTTTTTCCCTTTCTTTCCATTAAGAACAAATCTTGTGATGAGCAAGGTAGTAAATGGAGACTTTAATTTAGTTGCATTTATAACATTTTAGAAATGGTTTTAGAGTTCTATACTATAAAGGAAAGTAGGCCTATAATCAGCAATAGAAAAATCATGTTGGAAATAACTGTAATCAAAGCTTCTCCTATGTTTCTTTGAAGTGGACCCACTTAAAATATTACTCATATAGACATTCAAAGCACAGGCAATAATAGGTGATTTAATGATGGTTAAAGCCCTTGAATAAATTCATATGGGCCAAGAAATTTTCCTGGGGACATGAGTTTAATAATTATAATCATTTCTTGTGCTGATAACACTTGAGTTAGGATTTCCGCTGCCAGAGACAAAGTTTTAGAAAATCAAACTCTAAAAATAAGTGTCAGAAGCTTTGGTTAATTCAACATGTATGAGTTATAGTCCATTTGTAAAGAAAAATTGGGTTCTGAGTAAGCAAAATGGCCATTTCTAAGCTCAGAAAGCTTTTCTCCAAAATTGAATGCATCTAATGGCATAGAGGAGAAACTAGTTAAATGCAAATTCATTCCCTAAGAGCAATTTCACTTTGTTTTACTGTTAAGGTGGAAATGTTGGTTTCCTTTTGTAAAAAATGAAAAGATTTTCACACTTTTAATAAAAGCTGAGTACTTTTTCATTGGGCCATATGAAGAGACTCACCAAAATTATGAGGGCTTAGAAGTTTGCTGGAAACTTTGTGGTAGGAGAAATGGAAGTGTAAATGAATTGTAGATATGCTATCATTCTAGGCTGCTGTTGTCAGAGAAGATAGTACTTGTGAGAAAGTGGTTCATTTTCTTGGTGATGGAGTAGTAAGGGAAGGTCTGGGCTCTTGGGGATAATAATAGTAATGTTTTTTTGGTTGTTGTTTTCTGAGTTCCTATTCTTCACCAACCTTACAAGCTGCTATACCTTCCTAACTCTAACCCAAGCGGCAGTTTACAGATGAGGAGTCCATGGAGACAGGATTCAAACCCAAACAGCTCTGCTCGCTCAGCCTCTGTTTTTTCTGTTGTCTCTTTTCCACATAATTGAAAGGTGGCCACCACCCTTTGTTTAAATCCTGGAAGGTGTTCACCACATTTGGGAGTCACATTTGTAGTATTGGGCAGCTCACACAAAAGGCCATTTTCCTTTTGAGCTTATTTTTGTCTCCTATGTCTTACATTTCCTAGCTCCATGTGAGAGATATTAAAGATAGATCCAAATAGAGGAGAGTATGGGCCATGATGTGAACCAATGTATATGAGGTGCAGAGGTGCCCAAAGATGTACTTACCAAATCCAATGGATGTGTCATGATGATGGGAACAAGTGTTGTTGGGGGGGGGGGGGAGAGGGGGGGTGGGGGGGTGGGGTTGAATGGGACCTCACATATATATTTTTAATGTAATATTATTACAAAGTCAATAAAAAATAAAAAAATTAAAAAAAAAATAAATAAAGATAGATCCAAGAAAGTTTATAAAAAACAGAGCACCAAGGACATGGAGATTGCTATGGAAGCTGGAGAGAAGGTTGTGTGTCCAAGTAGACAGGACATAAGCACAGGAAACTATTCTATTTTCTCCCAAATTTAAGTTCTCGTTTTCTGAGGGTGTGCGTGTGGTCTAGTATTAAAGGACTGGGGTTTGCTGTGATTCAGCCAGCAGGGGGAGCAGGGACCATCACTGAAGTGACATCCTTTGGGGAAAGGGAGGCCAGTCATTCAGCATAGTGGTTTATGAGTAGGTGTTCTTGTCCTGCATGGCATTAATAGTCTCCTTTCTAAATAATTTTTTTCTGGTTTTATTTATCCTGCTTATGATCAGTGAAGGCATGAGACACCCAAAGCAATGCTGCACTAGAAAAAAAATATTTATGTTGGTAAAATGCATTTTGTATTTAAAATTTCTTTAAACACGTAAGGAATTGCAGTATTAAGGATGCCTTTCTAAATTTCAGTAGGATTGTTAAGTCTGTCCCAAATGATTACTATATTTTGGAATTAAAATAATAGCTCTGCTAGGGAGCAGCCAGATGAGGAGACATTTGGTTTGGTGAGATGATTTCAGGGTCCCTGAAAGACTTGCCCCAATTATTGACCTTACAGCCTTTTATGGTGCCAGGAATTACAATTCCCTTTTGGTTAAATCCTCCTTTTTCTAATTAAAAATACACATTTTACCTAAAAGGAATAGCCCATTAACAGACCTTCATGTTGAGTGTGTTAGCTCTTAACTGGAATGGTTCTGTGCACAGGTGCTTTGTGATGTTACAAAGTATATAGGACCAGGTCATAAGGGGATCTGTCAAGCCTTGCTAAATGTAGGGTAGTGGGCCCTTAACAGGGAGGCTGAAGAATCAAAGACAAACCGTTGTCATCTCTATCTTTGCTTTGAACTGATGATGGTTGGTCCTTTCAGGTCTTAGGATAGAAGAGGTAAGAATTCAGAGATGAAATATGATATTTCAGAAAAGCCCAGGGTTTAGTGAAGTAATACTTCCTTTGGACAGTGGTTTGTAACACCGTTTTTGACCACGGACACCTTGGAATATCCAAAGAAACTTGTGGACCCATGTCCAAGAACAACGCACATAGACACACAATTTAGCCTGCTGTTTCAGGAATTCATTGACCCTTGCCCCCAAAGCTCATCATGAATACTTGTTTAGAGCAGTAGGCTCTAAAAAATGGGGGTGCATCCAACCCAGGGTGGTGTACAAAGAGATCCACTAGAGTATGGGCTTTTCTGTTTGTATTTATTTTTGTCTGTTGAATTTTTAAAATTTCTGGGTAGGTTTAATATTGCATATGATATATTAGTGCCATAGTACATGCATAACATTTATATAAAAATAAACAAAATACATTTTAACAGCTTAAAGTTTTACTGCTAGAGAGGCACAACTAAAATATTGAGAGCCTACCAGTTTAGCGAGTGGTACTAATTATATTGAAGTTTGAGGGTCTCCTGTCCCTAAATTGGATAGTCAGTAATAGGAAATTAAATGAAGAGGTTACTACCAGTGAATGGAAATTTTGAGCCTAATAATCATGATAGTCATGATAATAATCATTTGCTCACACTTTTCTGAGGGCTTTCATATGTGTCCTATTTGGTCCTGCCAGCACTCCTGTGAGAGGTAGAGCAGGTAGTGAATGGAAATCTCTAAGAAAAGGTATGTTAACCAAATTCTCAGATAACTCAATAGACTTCCCAGGGGCTTTTGGCTAGTTGGTGATGGAGCTGGTACTCAATGTTGGTTGCTGGCCACAAATTACGTGCTCATTTCACTGCAACACAGGAAGAAGTCAGTCAATACAGGCTGTCTATGGTCCCATTGCTGCAGCTACTGATGCTCCCCCAGGATACTCCATTGTGGAATCCCTGACTGATCCAGACACAGAGATAGAAAACATATTTTAGTTCCTTGATCCAAGGGCCAAGAAGCTGAGCTAACAATTCAGCATTAGCTCTCTCTTTTTGGTATTGTAATACCAGCATATTTCAAAACAGATAGAGGGCTCTGGAAGGGTTTAGATATATCTATGTACAAAAAGATTTACAATGGGTTATTAAATTGGAGTTCTGAGTCTGGCTTCACTGGAAGTGCCAACCACTCTTACTCCCAAATTTCCCTTGGTGCCGCTGTCAAAGGCAAAATATTCATCTAGATGGATTGTTGTTCTGACCCAGAGTGACATTTCCAACTTTTTTTTATATATAATCCAATTTCTGAACTTCCTTTTCAGTGATATTAAGTGGAATAGCATAAAAAAGTCTTTTGGCATTAAAGATAATAAATGTGTTCAGCATTGCTCAGGTGTCTCTGCTCTTTGCCAGTGCATTAGCTGTATTGATTTTAGAATTTTAAATGATCCTTTTTACCAGACTTGATGAATATCTCCTCCTTAGATCTGGGCTACCTGTTCCTCCCTTCTTCCATGTGCAATCTTCTTCCCTCTCACACTCACCCAAGTTCGAGGCATCTGACCTTCACATGACCAAGGGTCAGGAAATGTCGTAAGGAGTTCCCCTTGGCCTGGTGATTCGCCTCTGAGGAGGGGGCTGGTGCTAGAAGGGTCAGACCTTCAGTACATTGCTCTAGGCCCATTTTTCTTGTCCCCTGGGAACACCACAATGGACTTCCTGGCTTGGTAAGTGTCCGACTGTTCTTAGATGTGGCTTGCAGGGAAGAAGCTTTTTTAAAGACAGACATGAGGATTGGAGGCAAAGTGAGATTGCTGGCAAGAGATGGCTGGCTCAATTCAAATATCACTGCTACTGTATGAGACTAAGGTCTATTTCCTAAGATTACCTCTAATTGATTGTGTCCTCTGCTACTCTCAGAGAACACTTTATTTAATATTCTGTTCACACATTATTTTATTCTGTCTCAGCAACTGAATTGTGAGATAGATCCCCAAGGACTCTGGAGCCCAGTACAGCTTTGTTCACTCCTCTCCCTCACCAGTGTCCTGGAGAGAAGCTGGTACCCAAGGGATGATGGTCCTTGGGCCAGGCTTCTTTTTCTCTTTGAGGAAATGGAGATTACATAAATGCTAGATAAAAATATAGGGGATTCTCTATTCCCCGCTCCTACACCTCCCACATTTTCCCACATTAGCCACACCATTCATTAGTGAGGTACATTTGTTACATTCTGTATATGACTTTTCTGTAAACTAAAACTTCTTCGGAGACAAAGTGAAAAAAAATAAGACACTGGGAGAATAAATGGAAGAAAATATTACAGTATATAAGACAACAGATCTCACAGTGATGAAAGATATAGTGTCAAAAATTTTCAAAATATTTTCCATTATTTTTTATTATTTCAAATTTTTATTTTTTAATTTAAATTTTTTTCGTATTTTCTTATTTTTAAAACTATCATTATTTCATTTTCTTATCAATAGTGTTTTTTGACCTCATTTTTGAAGAAGTTTTTGATCACAGAAGGGTTACAACTATAAAAGGGAAAGATCATTGGTGTGGGTGTCAGTGATGGGGGCTACATGGGAGGAGGTTCACCTGGGGCATACCTATAAGGCACACAAATGTGTTCAAGTGTTCATGGAGCAGGGAAGTGGATTTGGCTCAACTGATAGAACACCTGCCTACCATATGGGAGGTCCAGGGTTCAAACCCAGGGCCTCCTGGCCTGTGTGGTGAGCTGGTCCACGTGGGGGGAGAAAGGGGAGAGAAATAAATAAAAAATAAATCTTAAAAAAAAAAAGTGTTCATGGAGCATTGTCACAGTGGGTGAAGAGTCAAACAATAACCAAAAGAATATAGAATTCCCATCCTGGGGAGTTCTGCCACATTCTCTAGTGGATCAGCAAGAATCCCCTGAGTATTGGGGCAATGGCTAGTGAAGGAGGATGGTCCATTGTTGGGCCCTTGATATTCATGACTGTACTTATGAACCTTTACTTTTGAAATTGAAATTGAAATTTAGCCTAGTATTATAGGGTGCCTAAGGGTTACCTCCTGAGAGCCTCCTTGTTGTTCAAATGTGGCCTCTTTTCATAATATTTTAAAAGTAAAATTGTTGAAAGTTAAAATAACTACATTATAGCAAATTTGGGAAATTTCAGTTTAACAATCAGTCCTGCCCTTACTACATGAACACAACTACTCTTAACAATTTTTTATATTTACTTAGTCTGTTTTATCTCATATAGTTCTGACACTGCTTTGTATTATATTTTAAACAAGGTAACATTCTATTTAAGCATTTTTTCTTTTGTTCAAGCATACCCATGAATTAGGAATATTTAATATAAATATTAAATTTATATTAAATATAAATTAGGAATACCATAATTTATTTTACTGTTTTTTTATTGTTATCTAACTATATACCATAATTCACTTCCTCACTGCTATTTACTGGCTATACCATAATTTATCTCCTCATTGTTATCAAGTGTACATACCATAATTTATTTAACTATGTCCTCTTGCCACACAATGATGATTAAGTGACCATCAAGCAACTATACAGCTTAGGAAATCTCCTAATACAAATTTAGCTTGACAAAAAACATTTTTTTTAATAAACTTTATTTCGTTCTCACAAAATAAAGTGACAGACTAAAGGCAGCTCAACAAACTATGGAAGCATTACTTTAAAAACCCTGTCCAGGCACAATTATCTTGCTTAATCCTGAAAACAAATTTAGTTGTTTATTATCAGTATTATCTAGCATAATGATTGGCCCATTGTTAGTACTCAATAAAAGTTGGTTTCTTCCTTCTTCTTTTTCCTCCTTTCTTCATACTAAACTTATGATCTGATTCTTGAGCAATGAACTTGAGGGCACAGTTTATATTTGGCCCAGAGATTTCTAATTGCTTTTCATGCAAATTAAACCTAACTCATTTAATTTGTGGGCAGTACCAGTTTTATGATCCCTGCTGTTTAGTTTTCTCTATATAGCTTGGTCAAACATAACAATTCACTTTTGTCAGATTTAGAATGTTAGAGCTTCAAATGACTATGACAATTGCCTTCTCCCATTTTTCCCCAATTTGGTACACATCAGAATTTCCCAGAGTGCTTAAAAATACTGATTGCTTACTGTTGTGGTTTGTTAAAGACTGCCAATGCAAAATACAAGAAATGGGTTGGCTTTTTTGCAATGGAAATTTATTAGGGTAGAACTTAAAGTTCTGAGGTGGTGAAATTGTCCAAATCAAGGCATCATCAGAGATGCCGTCTCTCTGAATTGCAGCTGAGGGCTATCAGGCACATGGTGGCATCATCTAATGATGCTTTCTTTGAAGCTTAGCCAGTCAAGCTTGTCTCTCCCATTTCCTCCTGGCCTGTCTCTTTCAGCTTCAAGCTGCTCCCTGGGCCTAACCTCCTGGGGCCCTCATTGCCTCAGCTTCGGCCACTCCACAGATTCCAACCTCCAGTCGCTCTTTCAGCCGCTCTGGGTTTCTTTGTCTTTCTGCGACTGGAGGTGATCCTGGAGTCCTCTCTTACATGGCAGGGTAAAATGACAGCTTTCTCTGTGTTTCTCTGCTTTCAGTCATCAGTTTATATAAGACTCCATAAAAGGATTAGGACCCATCCTGCGTCCTGCAATCTAATCAACGACCCTTAACTGAAGTGGTCTAATCCAAAATGATCTAATCAATAGGTCCCTTAACTGAATATAACCAAAAGTTCCCACATACAATACACACACAGGTATGGGTTAGTTCAAGAACAAAATTTCCTGGGGTCCACAAATACTCAAACCAGGACACATACTAAATCCGAGTCTGCTGGATGAACAGGGAGTCTGCATTTTAGAGAGCATCCCAGTGTTTTGATTCAGGTGGTTGAAGGACCATAATTTGAGGCTACCACTTGCTTAGTAGACCTTGCTACTTCTTACAGTTAATGTTAGATTTTCATCATGTTTAGCCTTTTGCTTTTTAAAACTAATTGAATCTTGAGATGACTTATAACAGAAGGAAAATATTGCAATCACAATTATGTTCTGCAACAGGAAATAAGCTCTAAATGAATCTTAACATTTTACTTGACACCTTACTATGTTTAAGTATATTAAAGCTGTCACTGAATGGTGCAGGAGAGGAAAATGAACTTGATTTGGCAAATAGGTGTTCATGGTACTATTATCTTTGACTGTTTATGCTGATCGACAGCACACACATTACCTCTTAACAGGCAGTGTACTCAGTTGCTTACGATTAAGTGTATAACATTTTTACTGAATATTTGAAACTGTTTTAGTTAATAGTAAAAATTGTGCATAGACCAACTTTCAGCCAGTTTCAAATTGCTTAATGGATAAGCCCAAAATTTCTATAGACCTCTGCTTTTGTTAAAAAGTGCTTTTTATGCTTATTGTAGTAGGTCAACAATGCCATGTTGCTTAAGTATTAGGTATTTTGAGTAGGGCAAATGTTTAATAATGCAGAAAAGGAATCTCTCTCATATAGATATGGAATCTCATATAGATATGGAAACAGGTTCAGAAAGGTGATGTGTTCAAGGTCACTCAGTTTTAAGGAGCAGAGCCAGAAGTGGAGCGCAAATTTCCTGCAGCCTTGCTTCCTGCTCTTTCTACTACATGAACTACCCTATTTGCATAGTTATTATCTAAGAAGGGTCACTAGGATGAAGAGCTGGGAGCAATGCTATAATGCATATATATATTGCAAAGAGCATTTAAGCAAGGAATTTTACTCAATATTTTCTTTTGGAAAACCAAACATGCTTTATTTCATTTTTTTCACAATTTATTTAAACATCTCACATATACAAAATAGGTACAATTTAATTTTTCTGCTTGTTCAAGAAACAAGGCTTCTTCGGAACCATGGGAGAGGATGGAAATGAGACTGGCAAAGAACAAGTGCTGAATCTAAAGAGGAGGTCAATGTTGGGCAAATGATCCACATGCTTTTAACTGGGGACAAAATGGAAAATACTGATGCTAAGTCAAATGGGGGAAAAAACAATAAAATTCAATACAGAGCAGTATTTCTTCTCAAATTCTTCTAGCACCATCAACATTCAAGTATTTGAAATACTCTTAATTAGCACCTTTGCATTATGAACAAAACAAAACAAGTACCTCAGGTCATCTCTGTCTAGGTCAGCACCTAATGATGTGGGTCACACTCACAGGAAAGTGTTTTGAGGTAGTTTAAACCTTTGGAAGTTTGGGTTTTAAACTTCCCTCTGTGGAAGATATTCAGAAGCCACAAGTGGTGCAAAAGTTCATGGTTTTTATTTCATTTTTAATTTTTATTTTGGTTTTCTTACAAAGGTTGACATTTTCCACAAAAGGTGTAAGAGTGTTGAAAAAATTCCAAATCTTTGGGGAAGGGGGAAGAGGAAGAGGGCTTATTAAATTGTATTGCACAATGCTCTGATCAATCCTTCTCCTTCTCTTTTGCCCACAATTTAAGCTAGTAGAACTGCAGAAGAAAGGGAAGGATTCAGCTTTCAGTCAAAAAAAGAAGAAACGGCAAAGAAAGAAAGTTTGTTCGGATTCTTTTTTTTTTTAAATTTAGTTTGAGTTCATTTATTTGAAACAGACAGGGCCAACTTCCAATCTTATTTCTTGATCAGCGCCACCAATGTCAAAAGGTGCAATATCAAGGATGGGCAGGCGAGATGGCTTATTTGTTTTGTACTCGATGATTGTCTTTCTCCATTCATTTGTCTTTCTCTGTTTAAAAAAAGGCGAGGGGGGGGAAGAAAAAGGATAAATAAAGCAGCACTGTTTCTGAATCTAATAACCTCTCTACCTTAACTTTTATAAGAATCACTTTTTCTTGCCTATCAGTATTATCCTTAAAATGTATATCCCAGATTAACAGCAGCATCAAGGGAATTTTTTAGGGGGAGGACTTCCCAACCAGGCTCAATTTTCTGTTGTTGTTGTTAATACTTCACCTCATTCCAAGTGATTTATTTCTACAATATCCCTTGCAGCACTGGTGTATATACATGTGTGTTGTGTGTGATAGGAAGGAGTTGAGTGGGTCTTCAATTCATAGCATATTTTTCCATATTGTAGGGAAAGCAGAAAGAAACAACTAAATATAGGCCATACTGATAAGTCATTAAATACATATGACTGTAAATTATAGCATGGCCCCTTTTAACCTCAATTAATTTTAAGTTATGGGTATACATCACCACTTAGAAAATTCATGTTAAAAGAAACACAACTAATGCATAAATATGGTATATATGAAAAACTATTTCAGAAGGCAAGATATGATAAGAATACTCTGGATTTACCATTTGATTTTAAGTAAATACTTTTATAAAAAAATATCAAATAAGTTAGGTCTCCTATTCATCTGTTCATTTAATGGCCAAGCTAGAACCATCTCCCTCCCTCCCTCCCTTTCCAAAACAAATGCCATTCCCATATTCCACTTTTACTTACAGAGCAGCCATCTACAAGAACAGTGTAAGTGAACCTGCTGTTGCCCTCAGCAACAAGTTCAACATCATTAGAGCCCTGCAGGATGACGGCCTTTTTCAGGTCACCAGTCTCCTCATCCATGTATGCAATGCTGTTCTTGCAGTGGTAGGTGATGTTTTGAGAGGCACGGTTGGCCAGCAGGCGCATGAAGGCAAGTTGAGTAGCCATTTCCTTAGAGGTTACTCCTTCTTCATTATATTCAAACTATAGAGAATAAGATGGAAATTCCACTTAAGTGAAGAAGGACTGGGGCTTAGACCAAAAGTCAAGTTAAAAAAATAAAGAGCGGGGAGTGGTGTAGCTCAATGGTTGAGCGCCTGCTTCCCATGTACAATGTTCTGGGTTCAATCCCCAGTACCTCCTAAAAAAAATAAATAAAAATAAAAAATAAAAAGCACTTTATTGCTATTCTTGTAGTCTGGAATAGGAAGGAATAATGGGCTCAGATCTCAGCCTTAAAAAAGGTACTTTTAAAGGAAACTCAATGTATTTGTCTTTTAATCATTGGTTACCTAGAATGGACAAGTAACCAGTTAGCCTCAGCCAAGGTCATCTAAAATGGTACACGCTTCAGTTAAGCCTTTATGTGTGTGCTTTTTCTCTAGAATAAAAGAGCAAGGAGGTGGGGATTCTGACCTCTTTATTTTTCTGTAATTCCCACCAGTAGGCATTTAATAAAATTGGTGGAAAATTTTGATTAAAATTCAAAAAAGTTATTTCCGTTCTGAAAATGCATATGCCTATATGTGGGTCTATAGGCTGGTCCCTGCTGTTTCACACTAAATGACAATCAGTTTCTTCAATGATGATCAATTAAGTCAAATTCAAATAACAACATTGAATCATATTGATGTGCCCAATCAATCCATCTTTTAATGTGTAAAGCAGAATTGGAAATTTGAGAAATGAGCAGGGACTTTAAAAATAAGCCCATTTTGATAAAGGATTGAAATGCAGATAATTATGAAGTAGACAATCCTAACAAAATGTTATTTAGTAGAAGAAGGAACATTGGTAGGACTTCTTACCTGGGTTCCACCATTGATAGTTTCTCCTACCCAGACGTGCTTCCTGGCCTTGGAGCTCCTGTACCTGTTCATGGCTGGGATGCTTTCAGTTTGGGCCCGAATGCAGGTTTCGCCAGTAGAGAAATCACAGTATACTTTGATGGCATCCATAGTACATCCTTGGTTAGGATCAATCCAGTAGTAACCTTTTATGCAAACAAGACCCGGGTCATAAAACTGCTCATTGAGTGGAGGATATGTTCTAATTTTTAGCCAAAGATATTGATTCCCACATGTAAAGTTTTGATCATACTATTAAATTATCTACCCCACATTCAATCTATTTTCAAGATTTAGTAGTTTCTCTCTCTCTCTCTTCTCCAGATTCCATGACAAAGAACAAAATATACACTAAGAGAAGTTTGAAAATGTGCTAGATGGGAGAAGAAAATGAAGCTTCATTAATTGCAGTTTTACACAATTCATTTTTCACCCAAATACATTTTAGTTCTAAAATGAAATACTGTTAGGACTATGCATGTGGGAACTGATTTTGAAAAGTCCAACTTGTGAGAAGAGTCAGTCTGGTTTGGGCATCTTGACCTACCGCTGTTCCACTCTGGGTGGCTGAGTCTCAAGTCTCGGCAGGTGCGAGCTGGGTTCTTCCTAGAGCCTTCAGGAGTAAGAAGGGTCTCAATTTGGTTGTTGAGGGATTTCAGGGTAGCATCAACTTCATAATCCTTGGGTCTGAGGGAAGGTGGTGAGCGAGGCTGGTCAGCCCGGTAGAAGTCTCCTTCATAACCAAAGTCATAACCACCACCACTTGCGCCAGGAGGGCCAGGAGGTCCGGGAGGACCAGCGGGGCCCTGCAAAGGTGAAAATGAGAGGGGAAAGGAGGGAGGTATTTAAATTTGGTTTTAGTGAGAGACATCAATGACAGCAAACTTTCAACTGAGCTTCGCACAAAAGCACGTACTACTAAGTAAGAGAAATAACGTAAATAAATAACTTGCTCCCAGGCACACATGCAGATATGGGCTTGAAGGGCCTATTGTATATAGGCAATTTTAGCATTGGATAGAAAATGTATTGAAGTGAGATTGTTTTAATGTGTTTTCATAACTGTCTTAGTTCATTTTGAGGAAAATATTGCTTAGGTCAGTGATGCCCTTCATTATTTCCCAAAATGATACTTACGCTAGGACCTTGGCTACCCTGAGAGCCACGAATGCCGGCAGGCCCAACTGCACCAGGATGTCCAGTGCGACCGTCTTTGCCAGCAGGACCAGAAGGACCAGCAGGGCCCTGAGAAACAAGGATACCAAGTCCGTGTGAGTTGGTGAAAACATGCAAAAGGGGGCAGAGCCTTGAGGCTCATAGCCCGCCTTGGCCTCTACTTCAGAAAGAGACCCCTCTTAGATTGACCTACCCTAGGACCAGCGGGACCCACAGGGCCAGGAGAACCTTGATCACCATGTTGACCCTTTAAAGAGAGAACAGGAAGAATCACACTTTCAGAACACAGGTCAATAAATAGATTTTTCTTTTTTCAAACTGAATGAACAAACTTTAGTTTCCATGGACTTTGGATTGAGAAAATTGAAAATGTAAAGTGGGGCTCTTTTCTCCCATTATATCCATTATATTCAATTATTTCTTCCACATGGTATTTCAGCAGTGTGGTATTAGTCATTCTTCTAATTATATTTAAGAGGGACTGAAGGACATTGTTGCCAGGAGATTTTAATATACGTACAGTTCCATCTCCTCTTAACCCTCACCTTTTGGTGTTGGGATGAAAGAGTTTTATCTCGAAGGGATGAATTTAACCAGAGAATAGGCACTAGGTATGATGTAGGAAGTGTTGAAACAAAAGCAGTGAGAATGAGGGAGACCGTTTTGAGTTGAAGGTCTTTAAGAGTACTGTACATGCCGGACGGCCACGATTTACTTACAGCGAGACCAGGGAGACCCTGCAATCCATTGTGTCCCTTTAAGCCAGGAAGACCTCTGGGCCCCTTTTCACCAGGCTCCCCCTTATCGCCTCGAACACCTTGTGGGCCCTGGAAAGAGAGAAAAGGACAAATAGGACATTCACATTAAAACAAAGTGACCATCACTTTTCCACAAATACTGTTTAATCTGTTTGCAGAAGTAACTCGTCATGCAAATGAAGAAAAGCCAGATGGGTGCTACTGTCATCTCTAAGGCTCTTATTTCAATCTGCTTTCCTTGGCTTATCTGTAAAGTAGCTAGGTATTTGTGATGGGTTTAATACAAACAAGCAGAAAAGACTTAAAATATATCAAGCTATTTGTAGCAATTCTCAACATAGAAGGAAGTTCTTTTATTAAAAAAGTATGAAGCCTGGCCTGTATGTTATTTATTTTCTTAATGAGAAAACCTGGAGTGATCCTGTCTCAGTGTTAATTTGTACCGAAATCATCATTATGTACATACGCTAGGACCTCTAGGACCGACAGCACCAACGGGACCAACGGGACCGACAGGACCCTGTGAATTGGGAAAGAAAAATATAACTCATCAGCTGCATTTAAGATCCCCTTCCCCGTGCCCCACCCCCTCAGTCCCAAGGGTGGAGAGGAAAAAGGAAGTGAAGCCCATGAGGACATCAGCATTAAGGGGCTGAGATGTGCAGACTTACAGGTTCTCCACGGTTTCCGTGTTTGCCAGCGGGACCCACGGAGCCATGAGGACCGGGCGCGCCGGCAGCGCCAACGGGCCCAGCATTGCCAGCGTAGCCACGTTCACCCTACCACAGGCAAAACAAAGCTTAGCTTAGATCTAACCCGCATTCTAATTGCTTTTAAATTAGAGAGAGATGAAGAGGGGCACTGACCTTGTGTCCAGGGAGACCATCACGGCCTGGGGGGCCATCATTGCCAGGGTTGCCCTGTGAAGACAGCCATGTATTAAGGTATGTGGTGAGGGCCTGCTGCCCGGCAGCCCTTGTTCTGACTCGCCTGCCTTCTTCACTCCCAGTGCTCAGCAGTGCACCCTTTTTCAGACTATTAAAACTTAGGAACAAGAATCTGCCAATCTAAATTTTTTAGAGGTGCTTTAAATGTCATGACCCAATATTGAAGTGTGTGATCAAAGACATCTTCTCATGCCCAAGTGATTTTTAATATTTTCAATATGAGGAGTGGTCAGCACATATAGATTTTATCGCAATATAGAAACAGACCACCTCGTTCAGACCTTCAGCTCACAACAAAAAGTTACTCACAAAGGAAATACTGGTCTGTTTTGTTTTACAAACCAAGTGTTGGACTCACATCTCGGCCAGTCTCACCAGGAGCACCGTTGACTCCAGGACTACCCACAGCACCAGAGGGACCACGGGCCCCAGGAGGGCCTGAGATGCCAAGAGGACCAGGCTCACCCTAAAGAGGCAGAGAAGATAAAACAGTCATTGTCTCATTGGGTTGTGTGCTATCCTCACCCTCCAAAACCAACCCTAGCCAGGAGATTCCGGTTTGAAAGCAAGAAGGTCAATTGAATTTGAGTGGGCCACAAGATGGTAGGAAGTGTCATCAGTGATCACCCTCCCTCCCCCACACTTAGATGGTCAGCTTTGTGTAACTATGGCATATTGGTCTACACAAGGAGAACCTGGTTTTTTCACTATCCCAAATGAAATGAATTCATCAAGTTGAGAGAGTTTGGGAAATAAGATGGTTCCATGTTGCTGTCAAGTATAAGGTGTAATGGAATGATTCAGAACTTCCAGATTTTCATTCTTCCCTCAGGATAAACGATGCCAGCATTTCATATTGCAGAGGAGTAAATGCAATTAGAACAAAATTCATTCAGCATATTGTTAAGCTGTGTCTTTATAGTGTGTGCCTAAGTTAGGTGGTATTAAAGCGTCTTAGGTAAGTGACATGTGATCTGTATAAAGAAAATGTGATGAATAAAAATCTTAAGTGGAGTCATTCAGTGATCAATCTGTCACATTTGAAGTGGCAGCTTTAAAAATCTTTCATTATGTTAATGAGAATCAGAATGGTGTCAACTACTCACCACAGCTCCTGCAACACCTGGTAGACCACGTTCACCACGAGAGCCTGGGAGACCCAGGATACCAGGAGCGCCAAGAAGACCCTGAGGACCTGCAGTACCTGGAGGCCCCTAAAAAAGAGGAAAAACACTATTAGAGGCACGACCCTAGGTGATAAGAAAAGTCTGGCTTGAGGATTGTGGGAGAGTGCCATCCACAATGTAGATCATGGCTAGTGACTTCTGATTAGTAGGGCAAATCCTTGGATTCTTTTCTCTAGTGATGACAATGAGCTTGCATCTTAGCTTTTACAGATTACCTTAACTTGGTTTCTTCTTGAGAACAATGGTACAAAATCTAAAAAATATGTGGTTGAGATTAATGAAGCCATCTATGGTGGTGGGGGAGTTTTATAGGTCTGTGTAGGGAAGTAAACTTTGGCCTTGGGCTGTTAAATTGAACCAGGGCTGAGACAGCCAAATTTCTGAGTAGTAATAATATGATCAATACAGGCTTAAGGAATTGCTGGCTTACTACGGCTGATTAATTTTCAGAAGGATGGCCATGACGATGGGATTCTGAAGGCAGTGGGAATCTGTTCCAACCCTGGAACCAGGAAGGGATCCCCCAATAGCTTAAAGGGTGATTCTGATAAAATTGTTCTCTCAGTGCCTGTCGTCCCCACCTAACACCTTGTGAGGATGTGCTGAAGCTATGGCACCTCAATATCTGCTTGAAAGATTCTGTGGCTCAACTGAGCTCAGTTTGAGAGCTTATAATACTTATCCACAGACATATGGCACTTAAAAAATTTATGTGAAGGTTTTATTTTACTTCAACACAAGGTATTAAAAAACAGGAGTTTGAAAACACTTACAGCAGTACCAGGTTCTCCGGAAGGACCCTTCTCACCAGCAAAGCCAGGGGGGCCACCTGCACCTGTTTCTCCAGTTCGGCCAACTGGACCTTGGTCGCCACGAGGACCACGGAGCCCTTCTTTACCAGCAGCACCAGGTGGACCGGGAGGGCCAGTAATACCCTGTGAGCAATTTACAAGGTCATTTACTTTCAGTTAAACAACATGAACTTGGAAGAGAGCAGCAGAGGCTCTAGAGATTAAGATGGAAACAGCATGAAACAACAAAATAATATCCTGGCCATTATGAGGAAATGCTTAGACTTTTAACACTCTTGTAGAGAGAAGCAATTGTCAACTCCCTTCTTCTGAGGCTGTAATGAAGCAAATGATTTGAGGCAGGGTCTGTGACAAATTTCCATGAGAAAAGGCAGTGTCCTGCCACCAGTAGCCTGGCACATTGGAATAGAACTATGTAGAGTTACAAGAGTTAGTCATAAATGAATGTGTTTTGGGGTTTCAGAGGACTCTGCCCCAAAATCTTTCTGAAGAAAGCCAATACTGGCATTTTGTTCCTAATTGAGGAATCACATATGCTCTCACCTGGGTTCAATTAAATGCCTACAGGAAATAAAGATTTTTCTGGTAAGAACCTGTAAAAGGATTCCAAGAAACCAACATCTTTGCTATTTCTCCCCTGAAAACTCAACCAGAAGACTTAATCCTTGGTAATTAATTAAATTCTCTTGACTCCTGACAGGAGAGTCTGAATCAGAATTAAATTAGAGGCCAAATCACCTTTAAATTCAGGAACAATTATACATTAACAATGGAGGTAGAATGTTGGCCATAAAGGGTAATTAGATATAGAAATATCTATGTGACTAAAGTTGTTCTGTTTTTTTGTTTTTTGTTTTTAAATTTTAACAAAGAGACCATGCCCCCAAAAGGAGACTGATATTTGCATGAATAAAAGCCTCTTAAACTGATATTATAAAATAAAATTTGTGATGGTTTTTGCTTTAATGGTTCAGAAAAACTGATTTCAGATGAGGAAAGTAATAGCAAATATTAGTAACATGTTTTCATAGAGAGTTTCTTACAGGTTGTCTACCAGATACCAGGTCTTTGGGCTAGAGTTAATGAAGACGTGTTTGAAGTGATTTACTTACAGAGGGTCCGGGGGGACCAGTCCGTCCAGCAGCACCAGGGAAACCAGTAACACCCTAAGAACAAAGCACATTAAAATTCCACAGTCAACACCAACTCTAGGGTTTTGGGTAAGATGGGAACATCTCCTTTGGGAAATCCTCAATACATATGAGCAGGGATGAATTCAGGAGTGAGGAAACTAAGCAGCTTCCTTAGGGTATGATTTAAACCGGGACCCTAAAGTCCTTCTTTCTCCACACATTTTCTCTACCAATAAGCCCGGAGGCTGTAGTGCCCACATTTTGCATTAAGGCCTTGATGACACACAAGATTTGGGTCATTTTGAAATGCTAATAAATTATCTGATGGTGGGTGGTAAGGACAAGAAGATGAGACACTATGCCCTTATTACACATTATTGCATATACATTAATATATTTATTTACTTGACAAGGTGCAAAAAGAATGGGCATCAAATAGGTAAATTTTACAGAGGAAGGTACAATGAAAGACCTAAAGCATTAAATGCTATCTAGTGAGATAAGGAGTTGGTAGAGTTCAATCCTGGGAGCTCTGGACCTCTAGAGCATCAGGTAGAAGAAGGGGGGAACTAATGAAAGGTTAAAGGATGATAAAGAAATATTTTATCCATTTCACATTTCATGGACCCTGGTCAATCTTTGTTATTACCTCAAGCAACATACACAATATGTAATCCTGCTGGGATTACATTAACATCCCATGTCCCCAACCTCAACTTCAATGCCAGAATTGCTCTGATTAGCATTAACTTGAATTTCAAGTGTCTCCTTATCAGAGTCTAGATTTAGCAAAAGTTTCAAAAGTCATCCTTCATGGATTCAGCAGAAAGAAAAGTAAACAGAGTCCATTCTCAGTACTCACAGGGGGGCCGCCATCACCTCGACCTCCAGCAGGACCAGGGGCACCATTTGGACCCTAAATGGAAACAAAAGGATAGGGTCAAATCACAAAACAAATATACTATTCTTCAAAGCATATCCAGAAAGATAAAAATGATTCTGTGCCATATAAAATAAATGCCAGTTTCCTTACTTCAATATTGCCACACTCAAGGGGTCACTGAAGAATTATATGACGATCTCTATGAAACTCATAAACTTTAAACAGCATGCAAATATTAATTCTTATTCTTTACCATCTTTTATGTGGAATATTCCCTGGTGTACAGTAGACACTTGGTCAGTGAATGTTGAATGATAAGATCTCAGGGGTAACCACACAGGCTGTGTGAATCACGACTGAATTAAACTTACAGATGGACCAGCAGCTCCAACGGGTCCTGTGGGGCCAGCGATACCATTTTCGCCCTTAGGCCCTTTGGTTCCTCTCTCTCCTTTAGCACCAGGTTGACCAGCAGCACCCTGTTGGAATTGACAGCTGTAGTTCTGGTATTCTACTCATTCTACTCCCCAAATTAATGTCAACTGAATTATCTTCATTACATGATACTCACAGCAGGACCAGCAAATCCATTGGGGCCAGCAGGACCAACCTCGCCACGTTCACCCTAGGTGGGAGAAGGGATTTATTTATTATTATTATTTTTAAAGATTTATTTCTTTATTTCTTCCCCTTCCCCCCTGGTTGTCTGTTCTCTGTCTATTTGCTGTGTCTTCTTTGTCTGCTTCTGTTGTTGTCAGCGGCATGGGAATCTGTGTTTCTTTTTGTTGCGTCATCTTGTTGTGTCAGCTCTCTGTGTGTGCGGCGCCATTTCTGGGCAGGCTGCACTTTCTTTTGCACCAGGTGGCTCTCCTTACAGGGTGCACTCCTTGCGTGTGGGGCTCCCCTACGCGGGGGACACCCTTGTGTGGCAGGGCACTCCTTGCACGCATCAGCACTGTGCATGGGCCAGCTGCACACGGGTCAAGGAGGCCCGGGGTTTGAACTGCAGACTTCCCATGCAGTAGATGGACACCTTAACCACTGGGCCAAGTCCGCTTCCGAGAAGGGATTTAAAAAACATCTCAGCAACCATAGGTTTGTCCATGTCTAAAAGGAGTGAGGTAGGAGAGTTCAGAAGTACCCAGGTTTCTACTTACAGGGGTACCACGAGGACCAGAAGGACCAGCGGGACCAGCAGCACCAGCTTCACCCTATAATGGGACCAAAGATGACTTTGTTAATGTGACCCACAGAGATGCTCAAAAAGTGGGAGGGAGGGAGAACAGTGGTTAACAGTAGTAGGCTATTGTCAGTTTGCAGCTGCCTCAGGAGAGATTCTTAACGTACATGATGCACATGGCAGAGGGTGAAATGAAGTGGGTTCTTACTCTACTTAAGGTTGTAATCACTTTGGGGGTTGAAATGGTACTCTTGTGTACTTGCAGAAGCACTGTAACTTAGTGCCCAGAATACCAAGAGGACATTTTGATTTTTTGAAGGACACAGGGCTGATCTGTTTGCTGCAATCTTTCCAATACAAAAAATAAGTTCTAATTTAAGTGGACTGTTCAGTGTGAAATGGGCACACTAGGTATTTTACAACCTTTTTTTAAATTGAAGGCTTTGAGGAGGCTTGGTGCCTTCTTTTGTTCTATTGTTAATAGGCAACTTTAAAACAAATGAGAGAGATTATAGATCAGATAACTGGCATATCTATAAGGAAGCAAAAGAAAACTTTAGATACCCTACATTTGTTTCCTGCTAGCCTCTCACAATAGCTGCATTTCATAAAAAGTGGACTACGTGGGGCTTTTTGGGACTAGGGCAGGCTGGAAAGTTTAGATACTGCTATTGCCTCAGAGAACTGCAACTCAGTGAAAATGCATGCTTACCCGGTCACCAGTGGCTCCAGCAGGACCAGGGGCACCTATAGCACCAGGAGCACCCTAGTACCGAAAAGGAAACATGTGTTACCAATAAGAGCCCATCTCATCCAAAGGAAACCTTGTCATTGCCCCTTCCCATGCTTACACAGTAACTGAACGTCTTTACTGCACACTGTTTAGACATCAAGAAAGCCTCTATTACATTTCAGCTCCAATAATCAAGACTACTAGAAGCTTTCCTCAGGAGGACAGTATTTGGTAGTAAACATTGTGGAAATGTATAGGTCAAGGGCAGTTTGGAATTTGAGAGCTCTGAACTCTCTACTCTTGTAAAATTCCCTGGAGAGCAGAAAATGAGTAGCCTTGTTTAGAACTGTAGGGACTGTGTGATTTCAAGGAAGGACTTTTCTTGAATGTGCCACAGTGGGTTATTAAGATATGGTGGGAAGAAAGAACTAGGGCAGCCTGTGTCCTGGAAGAGCCATTATAACACCCCAGGTTAGATTAAAATACAGTTACGGAACTATCTTTGGCATCTCCATCATGTTACTAGCTAATCTTTGGGGCTGCTTTCTGAGTGATAAAATTCCTAGGGCATATATTTTAATAAATAGAACTTAGCGAGTGTGGCTTCTTAAAATGTAAGAGAAGTATTGCCTTTTAAAAATTATTTTAACTTAAAGCAGTCATGAAAGGTTCAATTAAACCTAGAGCTTCTGGTCTGTAGTCTGTTGCTGGAATAGTTAATGACAGGGAAAAAAGAAAATTCTGGCTGTTTCTTTAAAGGGAAGTTTTCTTCTGGAACACATAAAATGATGTTATTAGACACAGATCCAAGAAAGGAATGGGGCACTATTTTGATATACTTGAATTCTTCTTTTGTCAGTTCTATTTTGGAAAACCCAATTCAAAGTAGGTGAAATGTAAAAAACATAATTTACGTACAAAGAAACAAAATTCTACTCACACGAGCACCATCTCTGCCTGTGGTTCCAACTTCACCTCTGAGACCAGTTTCACCCTGGAGTTACAAAGCAAGGAAAACGTTCTGTTCTCTAATGAATTTTTGAATAAATGTTACTCTGAAGTGCTTTTATAGAAGCTGCTATAATACTTTCAGTCATTTAAGATCCCTAGTAAGGTCCCTATTCCCTACCATTCTATGGATGTTGAGCAAGAGGAAAAATTTAGAAAAAATAATTTAAGACCCTTTCTAGATTATTGTTAAAGACTTTTAAAAATTTCCACACACCCTCTTGAAGCATTATCAAGCAAGGTACAAATACATGTGGACGGACTTAAAATGCAACATTACCATGGGCTGCAAGGCCTGATCGCTCTTATGGCATAAGTAATGCAGCAGCACGGTTGACAGCTGTTCAATATAGTTTCTTCCCATTAATTAGGGCAGGATGAGGCATTATTGCTAGTGGCATTAAAATGAGCCTCATGTATTACTCAAGGCCATCTGTTGGCGTGAAATTCCATGGTAGCAAGGAATTTTGCCAGATTAGTGAGTTTAAAATATGTAGGTCCTGGGTGGCAAAAGGAAATATATATGGATAGATATCAAAATGCTACCATTCCATGTGCCAAGAATTGTAAAAGCAAACAAACAAAAAACAAGAAACAAACAAAAAAACCACAAAACCCAGGGCATCCTTCTGCAGCCTTCTTTGATAGAGTTCATCAACAGTAGGTACTAAAGTGCAACACTGAGTGCGTACCTTTTCTCCCTTGCCTCCAGGGATGCCAGCTCCACCTCTCTCTCCTGGGAGTCCACCAGAACCAGATGGACCGGCAGTGCCTGGAGCGCCGACTACGCCAGGTTCACCCTTGAGTTAAACACACGTGGAATCAATTATTTCAGAAAATGAATTACACTCTTGAAGAATTCCAATTTAACATTTAATAGAGACTTTTTTCGCCTGCCTAGAAACACAGAGGAAGTCTACTGAAAGGGGAAGAATGTAACAGAGGGAGATGCTGTTAATGACACAGTGAATAAAAAGAAGAAGGCAGTGGCAGTGTGTGGCTCTGACCCTCGATAACTTGCTCTCAGTCTTAAATAAGACAGGCATGAGAAAGAAGAGGATAAGACAATGGGCTCCAGAGGAGAAGTCACTTAGCCCAGACAGGAAGCATGGAAAGAGACCTCAACAATTGGGAAAATAGTTGCATTTTAATCTCAAGAGTGGGAACTATAAATTCCATTTTTATATAAAACCTTGTAAAAGTACTTAAAACCTGTTGGGTAGCTAAATCTCTTTGAAAGTACTTCTACTATCTTACAGAACCATATTTTTCCTTTCTTATATCCTCTTTCCTTCTTATCCTTTTGTGTCCCCCCCCCCCGCAAAAAAAAAAAAAAAAAATCCTTCCACATGCAAAAACCCTTTTTGCAGATAATCTTTGGAGTTTCCACCCCGAAAAGGTAATATGAGTTACTTTCTATTTATTGTGGTTCAAAGTAAGCCCTTTTTCAAAAATGTGTAATTCTATCTATTTTAAAATCTGATTCACAGGTTATATTTTGGAACAGAAGATTTCAAGGTTATGTTTTAGGGGTAAATGTACTCTCCAGGTACTTTCTATCATAATAAATTCCCTTATTATTAAAATGTAGGCTGCTTTTTGAACTTTTACTCTATGAGATGGCATGCTGAGAAGGTAAAGTTTTATGCTCCAAGAATAATGTCCAAACGTATATGATGCTTCTAGTTTAAAACAGAGCAAAACAATATCATGAGAAAGGGGTGAAAACCCGTTCAAATCCAATGATGCTTGTAAAGCACTGGGACAACCTCCTACCCTCCCCCCCCTCCTCCCTCCCCCCCCATCCCTGTGCTGTTTTCCCTTTGAAATAATTCAGGTTCACTGGAATCAGATTGTTATTTACTAAAATGAAAATCATCACAGAACTAAAAAGAAATAAAAATATGAAACACAATTCCTTTATTGTAAAAGATTTGCTTATTCTTAGGGTAGGCTGGGTCAAACCAGCAACATGTAAGGTAGATTTCTTACCTTGTTTCCATCAGGCCCTGGGGGTCCAGAAGGACCTCTGCTTCCAATGGAACCAACAGGACCAGCTGCACCGCTCTCACCTGGGGGGCCACGCTCTCCCTACAGGGTTGAAGGGAATGCTGCATCATTCGTTCCTTTCAGAGATACTGTTTTACACACCAGAGGCACCCTTGTTTAGCCCTGCAGTTCTGGTGTAGCCAGTTATTAGCAAATGACAATTCCTTTTTCCCCTTGTAAAATGAAGGGATGAGACGAGATCCTCTCTAGAGTCTCACTCAGCTCTCATGTTCTACAACTCCAAAATCTGTGGCTTCTAGAATGTAATAGTCAACTTTTAGATATAATTTCTTTTTTTTTTTTTTTGTCTTTTACGTGACAGATCCCATGGATAAAAATAGATGACAGGTATATGCAGTATTCATAGGGCAAGACTGTGTCATTTTAGCTGAATAGCAATGCCAGGTAGATAAGATTATTCTCATATTGCATCCCTCCCATCTACAATCATAAACAACAGAGGAGATAATTCTATATATGCGTGTATAAACATATATTTATATCCCCCCAACTTGTATCTAAATATCACATGACATAGCATTCCACAGGTCAGAATATTTATTACTTGGATGCACACTGCAACTGTTTCAAAAGACATTGTTAAAACCTTGGATCTATGTTAATGACATGAAATTTGTTTGGGCTTCCTAGATATGTGGAAAGTAGTCATATAAAGGAATACTTCAGGCTTAAACTAATCATTCTAATATTCTGATGACCACAGAAACATTAAATTTAGTTATTTTATTTTTCTTTATCAGATTAGACTCATAATTTCACCTTTAGATTGGCTATCAACACACATTGCAAAAATTAACTTTTAGTAAAAGATTACTTTTCCTTGGCTCAGGCTAAGCCACTGTCATAAATATATTATACCTGTCTGTATAAATTATGGTATATAATAAATACATTAGTTCATTTGTTTCTTATAACCATGTGACTTTTGAATAGGCATTGTGAGCAAGTAAAAAAAAGTCTACTATCGATTTAGGAATCTTGACACTCTCCACAGATTATATATTGACTATAGAAGAGTGTTGCAAGGTCATTAGTCGCTATAGGAGAAAGTGCAACCACTTTTAAAACCACATAGCCAGAAGTTCCTGAAAGTTAATTAACACTTACTCTTGGACCGGCAGGACCAGGGAGACCAAATTCACCATGGAGACCCTACGCAAAGCAAGATAATAAATAAAGCATGAAATTCATATATGATCTCTAAACTCATTTATGGTTATGAAATTTAAAAAGATTTTAAAGGGCAAAATAGAACTGAAAAGGCCCTGCCCATGTGAATGCACAAATACACCGGCTATTAAGCATAAGAGAACTTTCATTTGTGTACAGAAAGATACCGAAAGAGAGAATTTCATTGATATCAGAGATAAATGCCTATCCCAGAACCTGTTACCAGAAAATGTAAGTCTCCCATGGTTTAGTTTATTGCTTTTTAAAAAGTGACAAAACAGACTATCTCCTTTGGTACTATGATAAATAATAATGAACAATATCAAACATTGCCTATTTTTAGCTATATAACAGACTGCCTTCTTAATAGAAATTATCATATTCTTCACATTACCTAGTTAATTGTATACCCAAGTGTATCTCCTTTATTACTGACCAGCTGTCTCCTTAATGCACCCCACTGTTGACAAAGGAGACCAGGCCACAGAATGTAACTGAATCGAGGCACATTTATCACAATTACAGGGGAAATGACTCAGAGATCAGGCTCTGATTGTGGGATAGCAGTGTCATGTCTGAATGCCAAGAAAAACATTAAAAGCAATTTTTCAGGCCCCAGTTTGATGTAAAATCAGTGCATTTACGTTTTCACTATGGGGAAGGAAATAATTTGTATTTTCACATTACCGAGAACAATATAAGTAAAGCTATTACATGAAATAGTCACTGATACGTTTTATGCTCATAATGGGATATGTTTCATTCAATCCTTAAAACAAAAGTAAAATGAGTAACTTGGATCATTCTCTCCATTAGCAATAACATAAATAGAACACTATTACTAACATATGAAATACGAAGTTTCCTTTTCCGTATTATAATTGCACTCTAGTCGGGTATTTAATAGGGGAAATTCCCAAGTTTAGGTGAATTCCCTAGCACTTGTTTTACTCACTCTTTCTCCTGGTTTGCCTACTTCACCAGTTGTACCTGCAGGACCAGGCAGACCCTAGACAAAAAGAAATACAAGTCTCAATCTTATGACTATATTCAGGGAGTTTGCTATTAATTGGGATGGGGGGAGCTAACTGATACCAACACGATCACTATTCTGTGTAATTAAAGTGTTACTCAAAAGTTTGCCTTGAAAAAATGCAAAATCATTGTTTTGGCTCTGAGATCATATTTTGTGACATGAGGGGAGAGTGTACCGTGGCTTACAGGTGACCAAAGGCAGGATTTTACATGTTTTAGTCAACTTACCTGGAAGCCTGGAGGACCAGCAGGACCCTGTTCACCTTTCCCACCTTGGACACCCTGAAAGCGATAGGAGAGAAAGCATAAATGAGGAGGCGTGCCCGCATGGCTGTAGAGCTATACAACTTTTGGACAGGAAACCAGAAGAGTGGTCATTTTGAGGAAATCAATGCATTCAGGTACAGAAAAGAACACGAGTGGAAGAAATACTCACTTGTGGTCCAGGAGGTCCCTGAGCACCATTGTTTCCATCAGGACCTGGAGCACCCTAAAAATGTTTAACAGAAAGACTCATGGTTACAGGGGGGCAGGCACTTTAAGATGCCTCAAAGCCTCATGCATTACTTCCTGAAAACAAGCTTGTCATGTTTAGCATGAATTTAATGCCTTGGAGGTTCCCTGGCAAGGCCCAAATATTGCCTACTAACTTTTGAGATGGCTCAAGGGAAGCCCATGGATGGAGGGCAATTCAAAAAAAGCCAGGGAATGCTACTAGCATTCATACCCCTTTACCCACGGGATGAATACAATAAAATAACAACGAAATGCTGCCGTAAATACTTTTGACTTAACATACATTCTGCCTTGTTATAGTTCATAGCCTTCTAAGTGTGGCTAAAAAAAAAAGACATCTCATAATGGTAAAAAGACCCTTAGGGATACTGTCTTGGAAAAAAGTGATGGAATGATGTCAGGGGGCTTCTAAGTACGTATGTCTTTAAGTAAATGCTACATGAGGAGAGCTAAACAGGTTAGTACCTACCCGATTACCAGCAAGACCGGCATGACCTTTCTCACCAACTTTGCCAGGATCACCCTATAATGACAAAATACAAATTACAAAAATAATAATAACCAGACACATTTAATATCTAATTAACCATGATAATTTTGAAATGCTACTTTCTTGCTTGCTCTTGTGTTTTACCTGACATTGCTAGTCCTTGAATCCCGTTATCTAAGGAACAATCCAGCATTGCCCATATATGATAAGGTGGCTAGAGATGGCAAGCACACCTGTAGCTACAAAGCATGTGACTCAGGAGGTGGGATTTTCAACAGGTGTAAATGATATATTGGAGGTAAACTCTTAACAGAAAGGGACCTGCTGTTTTCTCCTCATGAAAGAAACCATCTCAAGGTAGACCAGAATGAGGCAGGAGAGAAATATAGTTTTGGTGAAATGAGGCAACAAAGTGCTGAGGTTGAGAAGGTTGTGGCGATTCTTACCGTGGGGCCTTTAGGTCCAGGGAATCCGATGTTGCCAGCCTCTCCTCTTGGTCCAGCTGGGCCAACGGGGCCAGGCCTGCCGTCAATACCAGGGAGGCCCTGAAACCAGAGTTTATATAAGGTTTATAAGGCATCAACACGCTCTCACAAACTCAAGATTATGATGCTGCTACGTGATGAAACAAGAACTGTTTTCTGAATGCATTGGGATTCTTGTATAAAAGCGATAATTGTGAATCCATTTTGCAGTTCTAGGTAGGATGTTATGCAGCCAATTCAGTCTCACACGTACACAATTTCCCTCTTCCCCCTTTCTTTTCATACCCTTGTCACCAGCTTCAATTTTCCCTACCATGTTTTTCTCTTCCCTTCTTTCCTTTCAGCCCTGTGTTCATTTGGACTAGGTAATTACAATTCATTACTTTATGTTCCCCAGATGATGTATGTGGCTGATATTTATTTTCAATGTATTCCTGTATAAATAAGCCACAAAATAAACTTGATAAGAGTGCAAATAAGTGTCCTTGAGAATATAATAGAAAATGAGCAGTACTTACCACGGGACCTTCTTTACCAGCTGGGCCAACATTTCCAGGAGATCCGGGAAGGCCCTATAATATAAATGAGGATGCTTTCATCCTGGCACTTAACGTACATTCTCTAGGCTGAAATGAATTGAAATCACACAAAACACTCCCCCCACCCTTTGTTCGTTGCCTAGGGTAAATCAAAACTATTAGCCAGTAGCTGGAATGGTGAAAAGAGCTCTGAAATCTTTCTTCTTTCCTTTTTTTTTGGGGGGGGAGGGGTGTGCTTTTCCTTTTATTGGATTTGGTGCCACTGAATCAGTTTCCTGATAATTCAAGAAACTGTTAAGCAACATACTATATGGGTCACACATTTCATTGTATTTATCTCATAATAGAAAAACTAATACTTTTAGTAAACAATTTTCAATGTGAAATTTTTATTGCTATATTTTGGTGCCCCTATTGCTTATTTATGGTACAATTACAATTGCTATTCATCCATAAGATAATAAAGGCAAAAAATTACTCTATTGTTATGGATTGGAGTGTCTACGGATCTAAAGGTCATTTCTCCATAGCTAGTGTGATGGTGAATACATTATAGTACTTTCTGATTGCTGGAAAATGACTTCACTTCTCAGTCTAATAGACTAATAATGTATAGTCCTAATATATTTCATGAGCACCTTATATAAAGCTCACAAATTAAGCTAAAAGATTCATGCTGTTAGGAGAACCAGCTCAATATGGTATATTAAAATAGATCTATTCTCCTGAAAATCTCAGATAGCCATTGAATTATTAGTAATAAACAAGAAATTTATGAAGTAACCAAAAACATAAATAGGCAGCCATCAGCAAACCTACTGAATTTACTATTGATTTTTTTTACAGTTATTTTCAAATATTAGTGAGGTCCTTTTAAGAAGAAACAGTGCCAAGAGTGGCTTGCTCAGAATCGTTTTGGAACTTACTCTGGGTCCCATGAGACCGGGCTCCCCAGGGCGACCGGGATCTCCATTGGGGCCTCGGACACCAGCAGGGCCGCTTGCACCACGACTACCAGCAGGGCCCTGGATTAAAAAAGGGGGGGGGGGGGGAGAGGAAGGAAGAAGGCGCTGAAGCTAATGACACTACCAGAAGCATTGAGTTCCTTCCCAGGAAATGAGTGACTGGCAACTTACCATGACGCCAGCTCTGCCATCAGCACCAGGGAGACCACGAGACCCAGGACCACCCTAAAAAACAGTATATGAAACCAATGAGAATTAGGGAAAAGCCTTGAATCAGATGTGGCAGAATTTTTTACAACATTGGCTAGCATGCAAGGAATCTAGATATGAATACAAACTAAACTAAAAAAACTTTACCCAAACCCCAAAGGAATGTGTGGATGAGAATTCCACAAAAGTCAGCCAACGCTGTTTCCAGACCAATTTTATAACATACCAGATTGACAGCTATTGATTTAAAAAAGCAGATGGGAAGCAGATGCTTCCCCAGTTTAGCCAATGCGCTCGGTAATGTTGACCCATTCCCTGGGAGGGGCTCCATCCCACGCCTCTGGCCGGCCCGACTGTCAAGAGCATTTGGAACGTACTCTCAGCCCAGGAGGTCCTGAGGGGCCGGTGGATCCAGCTTCACCATTCGCGCCTCTCTTTCCTTCTTCACCACTGGGGCCAGGAGGACCCTGGGGTCCAGCAGAACCCTGTTTAATGAGAAAAACAAAAGAGGAGGGAGTAGAGGGAAAAAGTTTTATATCATATCTAGCTAAAGAAACAAGATAGGAAAAAACACAACTCCATAAAATTGTGGCTACAGAACTACTTACAGGCTCGCCCTTGTTGCCACTCTCTCCTTTGGAACCAGCTGGGCCAGGTTCACCCTAGAAGCCAATAAAAACAGTGGTCAAATGACAAACATTTGTCAAAACTCTGGCAGACAAATCTCTTGGACATGACTTATGGATCGAGGTAAGGAGAGAGTCAGGTTCTCTAAGGTATGTGTCCAGTTCTTAAAGGGCCCACTGGGGAATGGTCTTGGTTGAAAGGACAAGGCTGATATTGGAGACTTTGCCTCATGCACCTTGGGTAATCTCTTGGCTGCAGCAGGAGGGGTGTGTCTGCACGGGTGAGAGAGGGAGGGAGTGGACGTGCAAATACACTGATACCGGAAAATGAAAATGCAGGAGAAAGACAAGTGACAGTAATCAAACTACAAGAGGCACAGCCGTGGCCACGTACCACAAGTCCTCTGGCACCAGTAGCACCGACAGCACCAACAGGGCCAGGGATACCACGGGGTCCAGGGAGGCCGGGGGCCCCAGCAACACCGGGCAGGCCCTGTGAAGGAGAAGGCAGCTTGGTCCATCACGAGCTGACTGGCTGAGGAGGCCGCAGGCAGTTAAATGTCCTTAAGACCATATACTCACAGCAGCACCCTTAGACCCAGTAAGGCCGTTGGCTCCAGGGTTACCCTTTGAGGAAAAGGAAAAGAGGAAGGACATCAGTTGATAGGAATAGTTCTGTTCTTCTTTACCCCCACATGCATTCTCTTTTCTTTTCTTTTTTTTTTGGATGAGGGAGGATAAGGACTTCACGGCTACTTACAGGAGGTCCCACGGGGCCAGAAACACCTGGAAGACCCTGTTCACCGCGGGGACCAGCAGGACCGGCAGGACCAGGGTTACCAACAGGTCCAAGTTCACCCTAAAAGAGGAAATGACCCCACGGAGTTAGCCAGCAAATAATGAGCAGTGTATCTCTGTTTTTAGGACACAGGTCTTGGGGAATTTCTTCAGGATTGCAATCATTTTTCTTATCTAGCTCAGTACAACAAGCCCTAGGTTTGATTTCCTATTTTCGAGTCTGGGTCTGCCATCTTGGGTGACAGTGCTACCTTTTGTCCTGCCTCTGATTCCGTGGTAGAGAGGAGAAAGGGAGAGAGACGCTGGGGCTCCATCAGCAGTCCCTGCTAATTTGGTAGTATATTCTAGAGGGACCCATGGAATCCATTTCTATGTCGCCATTCATATCTATACTCATGGTGTCAAGTGCAGAGATGGTCCATTTCAAGCTCGGAGTGGGAAAACTGGTTATTCTGTACCCACTCTGAGGGAAGGGTCTAGTTAAGGGAGCTGGCCTGTAATTACCTCTCTGTGTAACACAATTACTCTTTCACATCATAATAAAATGTTTATCAAATGTAATGACAACAGTCACCAGTGTTTTTACCTTGGGGCCAGGGGCACCTGGGAAGCCTGGGGGGCCAGCAGAACCCAGGGGACCCTGAAATCAAAGCATAACATTGTAAGAAATTTCCTCCCAGTGAATTACCAACACACAACAACAAGAGTGGATCAAAGTGCCTTAGAATGGCTTGATCTTATCAAATATTGGCAAAGAGAAAACTGACAGGTAGTCTGTCGTCATTAGGAAGGGATGTCAAAGGGAAAATATTTAGGTACATAAGATAGGGCAGATTTTACTTTATGCATCAATGAAAAGCCCTGGGGATAGTACTTATAAATGGAATCCTTCAAAGACCTCACAGAACATTTGGTGAAGTGTCTACAATGATGTATTTTGAAGGTGATTAATAAAGAGTTTAGCTCCCATGCCGCCCTCTCCAACTTCTTCCAAATTCCCAAGTGCCAAAACTTACAGCAGGACCCAAAGGACCCACACTTCCGTCACTTCCACGGGCACCCTATGTAGAAAATAAAGAGGAAGAATCAAGGGGCAAGTTAACTACCAGGTAGCAGAATATTTTTTACAAGGATGAAAATGAACAAAAATGGAAGCACTTACAGCTGGACCAGGGGCACCGACACGTCCTCTCTCACCAGGAAGCCCACGGGCTCCCTAGAAGCAGAAACATTTTCAATGAAATCCAGAATGCAAATTTTGAAAAAGTCACAGGCATCATTTGCTTTGCCCAATTTCTAACATGTGCTAGAATCCACCAGAAATAAATAGGTCTTGTTCTAATTCCGACTAAAAGGTAATAGATTTCAAGTAAGTATGCAGAAGACTATTTGAAAAATATCAAAGAACACATTGCTGAGGGAAATAGTAATTAGCAATAACACTAAAGAAAGTCCAGCTAGCAAAAAGTGTAGTTTTTCGGTAGCCAATACTTACAGTTTGACCTGGAGTTCCATTTTCACCAGGGGCACCAGGTTCACCCTACATGGAAAAGAAGGATTGAGCATTTGTTTGTTATAATTACTAATCTTTTTCCTGATTGTGCCATATTACCCTATTATCACAATTTGAATTATTCGTACATTTTGTAGCATCTCTTACACATATAGACTGTTTCTCAATTATGCCAAATGTAAATTAAAAACAACTCAGCTAAAATATGGATTCTTATTTTGATGATACCAAGTATCAAAGGTACGAGGGAGTTGGGCTTGAGTATTCCTTCCCTCACTCCCCAATTCCCCCTTAGATTCTGGATATCTTTGGACTAGGCTTATATATTAGAAATTATTTCATAGAAAGAGCCGACAAAGGACAAATTTTGCTCAGCATAATCATATTTGCCCTCTTTAAAGTTATTTTGAACACACAAATTTTATTTTGATAAAATATGCATGAAAATCTGAAGCTTCATACTATTTTTTAGAGCTCTCATACTTACTTCCAGTTTATACTGTTTTCCTGAGAAAAATTAATACATAGTGGTGGCGGTGGGGTGAGTGTACGGCTATGTAAAAGAACTTTTCCTTCAAGATGATCTGATTTAGATGTAGAAGAAACACGGTTTGGGAGGCCATTTCATGGTCATTCATTTCTAGGATTCTATAGGAAGGGCATTATTTGGAAAGGAGAACTGGAGCGGGAGTCAGGAATTCTAAGCTATTTCTTTCTACTAGATATGCGGCTTCAAACAAGTCACCAGCCCTCCCTAAGCCTCAGTTTCCCTCATCCTCAAAATGATAGTCTCCAAGTTTCCTTGCAGCTCTAACATTTTATGATGCTGTGATTAGTAGTCTGAGCTATTATGTTAGGCTCTTGGGAGAATGAGTGTGACCTTATCCATTTGTGTGGCAGCTGGAAAGTTAGAACAGATTCTCCATATTCATGTTCGCTTCTCGTCCCACTAGTATTCGTTACTCATTAATTTGTAATTACGTTGGTATTCACTTTAATATCACATTATCTCCTTAATAGGAAAAAGAACATTTTATAGTTGAAAATGCTGTCACAGAAGAGCCTAGCCAGGAGATAACACACTTCTGAGACTTTAATTACCTAATTAAAAATTTTTTGAGTGTGCACAGATAAATCACAGGAAAGAGGTTGAAAAGAGTACTGTGACATGAATGTACCTGTCTAATTAATGCACGGTAAAGGGGAAGTTACAGTTTAAAACAACATCTAGTGTTCTAATTTCTGACTCTATGTTTATTTACTATTATTTTGGCTGCAGAGATCTGTTGAAGTTACAGAGGTGGAAAGGAAATTGAGAAAGAAACTATTGGTAGTACTGCCTTTTAAGAAGTTGAAAACGTGGCAATGTATATATATAAGCTTTTGTCATTTTAACTATTTTAAGTGTGCAATTCAGTGTCATTAATTACATTCACAATGTTGTCAACCATCTTCATTATCAACCACCAAAACTTTTTCATCACCATTATTTTTATCTCAATTGTACAACAGATATTGAATTAAACATATAGTATTAATAATTGGTCTTTTATCACAGAATCTCATAGTCCCTGCCATTGAGGGATCTGAAGCCTTGGAGAGGAAATAAGAGACTTTCTAGAAGATGGGGAGTCCTCAGTAAGGACATAGTTTTTGACAGCTGTGGAGGGGACATGTCAGTGTTTCTCATTTAGTATTTACCTTCACACCTGGAGCCCCAGCCTGTCCCTTCAATCCATCCAGACCGTTGTGTCCCTGAAAGGTGAATCCTTATTATTAAAAGAATGTTCTTCTTTGCTGTTTGATCAAATCAAGTACCTGATATTTTTGCAACTCATCTCTCCTGTAGTGAATCGAGTATCTGCTACAGTGGAACAGAAGCCCAGTGTTCCAGCTAGGATGAACTAGCTTGACTGCCCTAGTCACGTAACCTCCTTGCACTTGGGAAGTTAAGGTTATAGTCATGTCTCTTCCAACTTCATGTTTTAAGACGGTGGTAAATATCCACTCATGTTCTAGCCAGGTTTTAATGCAGGAATCCCTGATTCTCAGTAGGTAAGGAGAGACTGAAAAAACTCCACCCCACCATACTTCCAAGCAATCTTACTCTTTAACTCTCTCCACTCTGGTAAACCTAGGAATTTGAAAGCAAGTCTGTGTCACTCAGGAGTCTAAATATACTTGAGATTTTTTTCTCCTAAAAACAAACAGCATCTGGGTAAAGAATGTGCTTACCCGAATGCCCTTGAAGCCAGGAAGTCCAGGGGTTCCAGGGAAACCACGAGCCCCCTTAGAGAGAAACACAGAAGATGAACAATATTTTTGTTAGAAATAAAAAGACAATGATTTCTTCCCTCCAAAAGTATTTCTTCTCATCAAAGTTCAAGCTGGGGATCAAAGACTAGTCTATTTTGAAGTTCTGAGCCACAGACTAATAACTAACTTGAGTGATTAATATTAGGGTGTTTGGTAGAAGACACAATTTAGTTGCTTATAGTAGGCTTGATGTCACTAACATCAGTTGCTTTAATAAAAACTGTATGCATTCTTTACTAGCTCCTTTATTTGTCAGACACACACAGTGTGTTAAGTATGCTGTTGTTTATGTTGCAGTTTAGACTGATTATAGGTTTAGCAACTGTCTTAAACCTGTGAGGCCTCTGATGTTTGGACTATATGCTGTCATAAAAAGTCTCACCTGTGGGCCAACAACTCCTCTCTCACCAGGTCGTCCAGGTTTTCCAGGGTGACCCTAAAAATGTGAAAACATCATGGGTTAAGCATTTTCTTGATAAACTGCCAGATGAAAAGTATCAGTGTCTTGGTTTTTACAACACGGAGAAAAGGCATGAAACAAAAATGTGGCTCCAAGTGCATACTAAATTATGAATTACATTTCCTTAAATGCAACCAAATTAATTAATTTTTCATTTAAAGCAATATTTTCCATATGAGGAAAATGTTATGTCAGGCATATTCAGCTTTTGGCAGTATACTTAATTTGGTTCTGGAAATCCTCATGAAGGAGGAGCATTAAAAGGGCGTTTTGAAAGTGTAAATACTTACATCCTCACCAGCCTTGCCGGGAGGGCCAGCTGGACCACGAGCACCAGCAGGACCCTAAAAGAAATGGAAGATCCATTGTTCTGTTATGGCTATATTCATAAACGTCTTGAAAAAAAGGTTTATCATAAAGGGAGAGAAATATACTCACAGTTTGACCAGGTTCACCAGGCTCACCAGCAGGTCCTTGGAAACCTTGAGGGCCCTAAGAGAAAAAAATATGACATCATACTCCAAACCTTTATTTGAATCTCTGGGTTTTTTACGAAGGAGAGATTCCAGGTTTTTGGTACTTACAGGAGCTCCACTTGCACCTGGAGGCCCTCTGGGTCCCATTAAGCCCTGGAAAGAGGATAGATACAGTTAGCACCTGTGAGTTGTCAATGGTTTTCTTTAGGGTCAGGTAGGCTTTTCTTAGTGGTACCTTAGAAAACTGGTGATGGACAGTTGAACAGACCTGTTCTGGTTTTATCTCAGAGTTTTTGTCCCTCCCAAGGAAGCATCCAAGGACCCATGTTTCCTCCACTATTTCTCTTCCTTTGCTTTTCCTTTTCTCCTCCCCCAAATCAGCAAAGCTCAATGAGAACTGGATAGGATGGTCATAGGTTACTTCAAGTTGTGCACAACTGGGTGGACTGAGATTGCTCTAATATAAGGAAGGGAATTAGTCTATGCACAAATGCAGAACATCCAACTGCCTTCTACACAGCTGATGAAGCATTTCCATTTGGATTCCCTTGATCATATGTCATCTTCCTGTGTCATACTTAGCTAAGAAATTGATATATTTATAGCTACAAGGGACATAAATTGAAAAGGATCAAAAGTCCTTCTTCATGATTCAAGGGAGGTTTGTTACAACCTTCTAGCTCCTTTAAGGGCTGCTGGTGACTGATGAAGATGTCAAACAAAAGTGGATGTAATGAAAGTTGAAGGGAAAATAAAATATTATTGACACAGCATGCTGGATGAGTCTGTTATATGATATTATTACTGAAAATACAGCCCAAATGACAGCAGATTGTTTTTCCCCTTTGTTCCTCATTCCCCGAGCATGCGAGTAAAGTAAAACAACGTTGCCAGTTTGTGAGCTAAATACACATTTTTGGTTCCCCTGTCAGTAACCAATGCCTAGATAAACATCTGTAGGGATCTGCTCCTCATCATGCTGAAACATTTCACATACAAAGTCTTGAGTAATTTGTTCATGACCCATTAACCCTGGGAACTCTGTAGTCACGCCTGCACCACTATAAGAATGTCTGTATTTCTTCCACAGAAACACAATGATAGGAATCCTATTTAAAAAGAAGTCATCTTACTTGTTTTAGAAATTGCCTCAACATCAAAAGAAACCATCACTTTTCAATCAAATCATTGCATACATTAAAAATAATTTTCTTCTGACCCCATGAATTTTTAATTATATTTATTCATTTTTCTATGCATTTGCAACAATTTCATTTATATAAAGGTAGTTGATTTTGTGGAGGCTGTGAGAAGAAAGAAAATTACTCATTAATTCAGAAAAGGACACTGTGGGGTGTTTAAGTTATTAATTTTCCAATAAAATTATTTTAATATTTTATCACTGCCTATCTTTCCTGTTTATGAAACACATATCTTTTGATGACATATTTCTGTGCTTATGTTGGATGTGCAAGCTTAAATCATATTTCACCACTATTTAAAAGTAAAATACTCTGCTTTATGTCCCACAGAGAACTGTCCCAAAGTCAGAGGAATCTAAAAATCCATATTAATTTTCTCAGCATATATAGCACTAAAAAAAATTTAGTTCTTGAAGTAGAGGTACTCTTTTAAAACTGACTAATGTTCAACATTAGCTAAAATGGCTAATTTCCAATATCTAATATAAACAAAGTCAAAAGAAAACCTCTACTTCTTCATTTCAGATATAAATGCTTTAAATTACCAGGAAGAAAATTAAGAAACTGAAAATCATTAATTAAAGGCACTTTACTTCTCAAGAGTTTTAATTTACAGAAATTATTATCTCACCCTGGTAGTATTTTAGTTTATTACAGACCATTAGCCCCAGCAAAACATTTCTTTTTGAAAATAGAGCACTGGATGCTTTCCTAGGCAAATTCTTTGTTTTAAAGGCCATGTCCACATTTGATAGAAAAATATCTTTGTTTGAAAATAATTCATTAAAATCACTATATGTGTGTGTGTGTGTGTGTACAACTCTGTAATATTTAATCAATCTGCTGTTTTTTACCTCCAGCGATTTTTTTCCCCTCTATTTCACATACTGGTATACATTTTGCATGCTCATATCAGTTTTATTTTTCTTTCTAATACAGCTCAGTAATACTTGCTAGAATGTTGGCTTTCAAAATACAGGCCATCACTGTTATAACCATACTGAAAACTTTTCAAAGTTTTACTGAAATTGTAGGATGCATTGCTGAATATTTGTGCTGAATGAAATAATTGCTGAATTTTACCTTTATTGATTTATCATTAATAGGCTACAAAAGGATTTTTAAAATAAAAATAGATAGAAAGAAGCATTTCCTCCTGAGGAAGGGCCAGAATCTGTCATATTTACTGCCATATCCACAGTGCATAATTTAGTCTGAGGTCCATGGAGGGCACCGAATAAATATTTGTTGACTAAATTAATAACTCACTCAAGGATTAGTTACATGTGTCATCATCAAATATTCGCATAAGTTGCCTGGTGGTTACTCCTAGTTATCATTAACTACCTACATGACCTTGCGAAAAGACTTAAACTCAGTTATAAAATGGATGTGCTGGAATAGAACTTAATGATCATTTACAACGAGTTCATAGAACTTCATAACTCTGTGTCTCTATAGGTTGTTTAAATGTCTGAGAATGTTAGAGCAATCACTCTTTTAAATTATATTGAATTGCCTAAGTTTTAGTTACTATGTCCCAAGGTAATTTCTTGGTAACATCTGACCCCTCCTAATGAGGCAAGTTTGTAAAGAAAATGGAATCTCCTAATGTAGGTATGTTTGGATAGTTTTTGAATACAAAAGCAGTTGTTTTTATTTGATCTCAGCAATGAGTGTTAACCTATGTTGCTAAATAAACAGCATTGTAAAATTTATCAAAAAATGAATTCTCTGTTTTAGATAAACATACCATTGGTCCAGGGCCAAGTCCCACTCCTTTTCCATCATACTGAGCAGCAAAGTTCTAGAGGGAGAAAAACAACAAAACTATAATTACTGGTCATGTTATCTGTCTTTTTTTTTCCATTTTGCTTGTAAAGGATTTTGTTGTTTAAAAGGGAGCACTGTTTTTAATATAGGGGCTTGTAATTGTTACCTTTGGAATTCTATATTGAGCTATATTCCTAAAATGTCCAAAGAAATACAGTTCGAACACTGAGTTCAAAATGGGGAGCTCCCCCACATGACCTTATTTTGACCTTGCTAACTAATCCTCCTGCTCCCAACCACCTATTCCAAACTGAGGAAAGAGAGCTTACTAAACTTTAAAAGTCGCTGGAGGCCCCTTATAATTAAGCAGGACACACAAACAGTCTTACGCTTACACCTGTTGCCCTTGGCCTCCAAAACTACACCAGATGACTAGGAGATCTTTCTCTTGCTGGAGTTTCAAGAAGAATGCAAAGAGAGTTTTCAAGTTTAGAGGAAAATCAAATTAAAATGCCTCTTGGAGATAAAACAAAGAATAGTTCACAGTTATAACTTTACTGGTAAAGTACTCTCTTATAGTGGTAGATCTATGAAAGAAGGTGCTTTTGAATGCACTTGGTAGGTAAGCAATCATAAAATCTTTGGGAGAGAAAGGTCTTATTTTACTGGCATATAGGTAGGTATCCAAATCAGCCTTCTGATTCCTAGTGCTAACCAATTAAGCAAATACGTTTTCCTTCCTGTAGTGAGGCCATTTGGCACTCATACCATTGTTAAAGACATAAAGCTAAAGGAACATATTAATGAAAAAGGGAAATACACTTTTCTCAAATTAGTTTCAAGCAAATTAAACCTAAAACTGCTTTGAATGTTGGTTTGGCAGACATCACGCCAAGGAGAATAAAAAGGAGAGAATGTTTTTGAAATTGTTTAAGATCAGGGATTTTGCTTTTGTCATTCAGTCTAAGCAAATTCTTTAATAATGCAACACCACTTATTTGTGCCCTATTGATAAACGGTATTAAATCCCCCAATTAAATAATGGTTGTGAGGAGCGCAGCTACCTTTAGTGAAAACAAAGACCAACCCTTTTAACTGACAAGGGCTCACAAAGAGAACTAGCAAACTCGAATCCTGAATGAAGAAACCAAAGAAATGAAATTAAATATACTAATCTCCAAACAGCAGATTTTTCCTGCGACTATTAAAAATAAATTACAGAAAGAGCCTTATTCTAATAGAGCCGTAAGAAATGAAAGTGAGCTAAAAGCTGAGACAGTAAATGATATAAAGACACTTTACCCCACCAAGACCAGGCGGACCAGGGGGTCCAGGAGGGCCAGGAGGGCCTGAGGGACCTTTGTCACCATCTCTGCCTGGTGGGCCTGCTGGTCCCTGTTGGTAAAAAGAGAATTAGGTCAGGGCTACATAGGACCTGTAGAAACCTGTATAAGGAAGAGAAGACCAAAGAATCCATGTGGTAAGATGAGTTATTCAGACTTCTCATTATGGCAGATAGGCTGGAAATTTACAATAGCCTTTTTGTCAGTGATTAAATTCACTTATGACATAGGACTGTTTTAGAAAGAGATTTAGTAACTGATGTCTGAAGAAGATGCAGGACAGGGTGTTTTCCTGGAGCAATATCTCACCTAGTGAATATTAATTTATAATGGAGTGCCAATGTTCAATTGAAAATCTAAACCATAGTTAAAAGTTATGATTATATGACCTTCCTGTTTAGCAGGGCACAGTGATGTACTATGTGTATTGATTGCCAGTTTCTGAGTGTGATGACCTTATGCAATTGTTTTGCTCTGTTAAGTGTGAGTAGCAAGATAACTAATAAAGTCATTTCTGTCATAGGACAGAAAATCCTACAGACTTCTTACAATTAGCACTACTTATGCTTTTAAAAGAATTCAATGACATAACTCCACCTCTAATCAATTATTTGAGTGGAATACATGTAAGTCTGTACTTCTCAAATGATATAAAAAAGGTATTTATATATAGGTAAGAGTGTGATAGAATGCAAAATATCAAACAAGAGTAGAGGAAGATCTAAAGAATAGCACATAAGCCTGATTTGTATTTATGAATTTAGATAGAGAACCATGTTATTGATGACTATTTCATTATTATTTTCAAGACATATAAGAGATCTTACTTCAAAAGCAAACAAAACATGTTAATGTAAGGCCAATGTGATGATAAGTAAATACATTTCCATTATGTATGTGCAGGTGTTGGGTATAGACAGGCCATGCAAAAAAATATGACTATTATGGAATTAGTTTTTCTTTTTTAAAAGATGATCTTGTCCTAAAAAGAATACTGATTATATATAATAAGGTACATTCGCCTCCTTATATACTTAAAAGGTGGTGAAGTTTTCTAGATACATAATATACTTATAAAACTGACAGTCTCAAAAAAAAAAGAAAAAACAAAAACAAGTACTAAACAACAAAAATCATCTGTCTCCAGTAGTTGCGAATATGGCTTATTCAAATATGCCCTTTTTAAAGGTAAAAAATTACACACCCTTTCTCCACGTGGTCCTCTATCGCCAGGTATGCCCTACAAGGAAGATGAGACAGCACAATGACACGCGCGGAAGCAATTTCCAGTGCACAACAAAACCATTCTTGATAAGAATTAGTTGCTAGGACTGTTCTAACCACAATGTTGTTATATAGTATCTGTAAAAACATCACAATACAATGGATAAAAGTATTTTTTATAATTACAAATAACTTCAAAACTGGGAGACTGGAGATTACTATAGACTCTAGCCATTAGGCTAATATTATAAATAGTATTTTTAGTAAGATGATTACTGTAGACAAAAATGAAAATTTTGTTACATCTTTAACAGCATATTTATATGGTCAAAACTCTTTAAAACGAACTTTTATTTACAACCTATAACTAACATAATACTCAGTCCAAAGTAAAAACAAGTCCTTTTTTAACTTTAGAATACAAATCACCAGTTTGTGTAATATAAATGTAATTAGAGATGGTTCCAGAAGACGATAAAACTTTGTTACTTTAAACATCAAAGTTTCTCTTATTATGAACTAATATTACTTTGGGCAAAATCTTAACAAAGAATTTTCTTTTCATAGTCTCCCTATAAATTTAGATAAATTATAAGTCATGTCTGGTAATTGAATATCACCAGATATTTATGAAGTATTGGACTCTTACCTTTCTTGCAGTTTCCTAGAAAAGAACAAATAAAAGATTATTGTGAAGAAAATTAAACATATACATTAAAAAATGGCCTCCATTTCTGTGTAGTGTACAAACATACCTACAGAATACATTATATTGTGCAGTTACTATCACCTTAATTTAATATTCCAAAGTACAGTTTAAAAATTTTCCAATAACTAAATAAAATATGCTATATACAGAACTGAATTTATATACTTATCTGTAATTATGCTTAAGTTCAGTTCATGAACTAAGAATTTATTCATAATACACTTGCAAACAATTCCAAAGGAGTAAAAAGATTTTCTAGTGCAATAGTAGCTGATGCTAACCCAAACTTCCACTGGGTTATTTACTCTCTATTTCTGCGTTTACTTATGAAGGTGGTCTTATTTGGTAGCCCTGCCCATTTTGGAGATTGGGGTGGGTACTTTCTAAGACAGAGAGGTTTGGATCACCATAACTCTTCATGATTTTCTTGGGAACACAGATTGGTCAAAACCAATGTAGCCTCTCCTTCCCTCCTCAGAAAAGACATTGCTGTGACTGAGAAAGTCAAAGTAAAAAAGAACACATTCAAAAAATTTTTAAAATAGTTTTACTCACCTGTTGTAAAGCTGTAGAGGGAGGAGAAAAATGGGAAATACTTATTAAAGATTGCAAAATCACTGATCAATAGCAGTAATTAACAGATAGATACACTAATTCATAAAATTGACTTACATAATTAAAAGACCAATTATATTTTTTATTAGGACTATTTTAATGACTTGGAAATTATGCAGGTCAAAAGTATGGCAGGGAGCAGCAGGGTGATATGTTTCCAGTATTAATATGTAAATATATTTGAATTAAATGGTTAATCATTTACTCTTTTATAAATGCTTTGAAATATTAATGTATCTGAAGGATATTTCTAATGCTCAGTAATTAAGCTAGTAAATTGCATAGATGAATTGCTAAATGTAATACAAGACCAATGGACTGATGAGGAAATAATTTATGGTTTATATTATTTTTAATCCTCAAACATCTAAAAAAGGGAAAATTTTGGAAAGGATTTTACCTAAAGTGGACATAGTTTTTTAGTAAAACATTGAAGTTACTTATTACTTCGCTGAGTTTGTACCATTCTAAATGCCGTTTTTCAAAAGATCTGATTTGCAAATTAAGTAACTATGAAAATGGGCTAATTCAGATGTCTGAATTTTTGCTTTAAATTGTTTTGCTTAAATTAGGTAACGTCATTTTACCAATATGTATCACTTTTGTCCTTGAGAAAGGATTTGCTCTAAAAAAATGGAAAAACTGTGGATTAAGGATCTTGGAAAATTATGGGAAAAATGACTAAATAGACTAAATAGACTAAAATAAGTATATCCTCCATAAGTACTATTAAGTCCTCAAAGATTGAATCCTCTTCTACAGTATACAAACTACAGGTTAACATAATATACAGGTGTGGCCCATCTTGCAATAGGATGAACCACCTCTAAAATTGGCTTTAATTGGGTGACCATGAAATGTGTCCTTTGGAGCAAGAATGTCTGTTGCACTACACACAGCTCAGGATGGTGGAACATATCCAGCACTGACATTTAAGGACCATTTATGGGAATTACTTTTAAATTAGAAAAATTACAGTTTTCTTCATTGTAGATATCAGTAGGAAGAATAATTATGCCTGGACATGATTAATGGAAATTCTTATGATTTTGGAAATTTGCATTTTAATTACTCAGATATGAGCCATTTTGAAAAATGTGTTTGGTAACATTTATTCCAGACCATGGTTGGCTATTGATCAGAAGGTGAGGTTGCTCTTTGTACTTCCAAACTTCCCTAGGCCTGTTTCTTCTTTTGTCTCTGAGCTAACAATTTCCCTTACACTCAGATCTCACTTAAAAATGAACATAATGCAGATTTATTAGATGCAATTACTCCTTATCACAGTGTGGATACTAAAGGTGGATGAAGAAAGAAAAGCACACAACGTATCTATGATGATGCAATAGTAGACACCGTGGCATGTGGGTGGAGTGTGGGGTGTGGCCAGATACCCCTCAGACCTCAGGTCACTATCTTTGTCTAGAAAGTACACAGCCGTGTTCAAGACAAAAACGGACTGATGCTCTTCATTCTATCTTGGCCATAAAACCTCGGAATGTATTTTAGAAAGGGCCCAGTTTAACTTGCCCAAGGTCGCATGGTCAATTAGTGGCAAAGTCATGGGACAAATCTGGCTCTCTTGGTCTCGGACTGGAGTTGATATTTCCCAACTTTCTGTGATCTGGGAAGATGTGAGGACGTAACTTTCGTTAACCAAAAGAGCAAGATTAATATGAATTGAGAAGCTAACTTTACTTTTCAGAATGTATGGATTTCAAACAGTTCCCCTTGTCCTTCCCAGGAAACAAACCCTGACTAGCCACTGCCAATGGCTCCAATCAGAAATGCAGATAATCTCTCTGGCTAAACCTGTAGAGTCCATGGAGAGTCCATTAGTTTAAGGCCTGGTCCCCTGTACTTTCATTTTCCTCCCTCCAGAGGGAGCTTTAAAACCATGATCATCCTCCAGAAAAGTCAACTCTCAGAAGAGAAAAGTTCTTGGGAAGTAGACTTCATAGCACTAAATTAAAGAACTTTCTAAAGCAGGCCTCAAGACTACAAAGTGCGGATCAGTGCGGCTATGGGGCCCGTTAGCGGGAGGCTCTTGATTTCATCCCATCAGTTATTAACATCTCATCTTTAGGGATAAGACCTTCGGCTCCCTTTCAGCTTCACTAACCCGAGGATCCAGCGACTGTCTCCCTCGGAGTTCAGAAAAAAAAAGTTCCCTAACTTTTGACGAGAGCTGAGCTTTTATGTTTCCATTTTTAAGGTAAATGTGCATGTTTTGATCAATTCCGGCGTTTCTCCACAGGCCAGAACCTTCCTTCCAAGTGGTACCTTAGGTTTGGGTTTTCCTCTTCCAGACCAGGGTGCCCACCCGTCTAACTTCTCTCTCCCGCCTCCCCAAACAAGCTGAAGGCACTTACATTGGCATGTTGCTAGGCACGAAGTTACTGCAAGCAGCAACAAAGTCCGCGTATCCACAAAGCTGAGCATGTCTACCACTTAGACATGCAGACTCCTTGTGTCGCAGAGCCCCTGGGTCACCGGCGGAGGTATCACCTGGCGGGCGCAGGCATGCAGTAGCGGCCAGTACCTCCAACTTAGGAGAAACCTCCTGCCGCCGTGGTGCTAAAATAATAAAGCCCGGATCTGCCCTATTTATACCGCCGAGGTTTCCCTGGCCCGAGGGTGCCTCCAAAAGCGCCTCCACCAATGGGAGGGCTGGGACTGGGGGCCCAGGCAGCCACAGCTGGGAGGAGACTGCGGGGGCGCAGAGGAGGGAGCGAAGGGGGGAGGGACGTGGCCACGGGGCTGGCTTCTTAAATTGGTTCCATTCTTTCTGAAGACGTGGACACTTTTGAGGCTTTCAAGGGGGAAACTCTGACTCGCTGTCTGCATACCTCCGCCCTCCCCATCCACCCGTCCTCTCCCGCCCCTTTCCAAGTTTGGAAACACTTTTGGACACGTCGGAGGGCTCTGCAGACACCGACGTGGGCAGCCGCCCCGGCGAGTTTGCGGACCTCTGGGCAGCCGCGCAGCTTGGAAAGGGCCGGTAGCCCTGAGAGCAAAGCAGGAGCTGTCCAGCGCTGCCTCACCTTGTGCCCTAACTGGCCGCGGGCAGGATGAAGGGGACCCCGCGGGCGCGAAGGGGGCAGGGAAGGAGGAAAAGAAAACTCGACAGCGTGGCGCAGGCTGGAGGCCGCCTTCCCCGCCCCCTCTTCCCCGCCCCCGGTCCCAGCTCAACTTTTCTCCAGCTTTGGGGCATGTTGCGCCCACATTTTCGGCAGTAAAGCTTTCCCTCTCATCTGGCTCCGGGAGAGGGTGAGAGGGGGCTCCCGTCACAAGAGGATTGGGATGAAATTCGAGGACCTACTGTTGGAGCGGGGGCGAGGGGAGCAGGTTAGGGTCAGCGTGGCACCCGGCACGAGGGCATAACTTTGAGCACACCAGACTAGACATCGGGGGAGTCTTGACTTCCTTACTTGCTTTTGCTGAAGTTGAGTCTAAAAGAAGGCTTTGGGGAATATTCTGGACCTGCAAAATAATTATCTGGACCTCTCCAAGAGGTTGATATGGAAAACCTGCCTCCGCTCTTCTCCCCGCCCCCCTCCATGCTTCATTTCTCTTCTGCACAGACTCCATGGTTTAGATTTATACCAGTTTCATCCCGAGCATGGACCCAGATAATGTTCCAGTGAGCCCCTCAATCCCTCTAGACCTCTACCCATTCAATGACCGCACTCTTACGGCCAACGCCCAAGCCCCTCCCTGCCTTTGTCCCAGCTTTTCTCTTCATCTTGGAGAAAACGCCTCGCCCATTTAGAGGGGCTGATACATCAAGATTGGGAGTAGGGGCAGTCTTTTCTGACACCACCCCGAGTAGCTTCCACGTCAACGCAGATGTTAACTCTCTCCGAAACATCCAAACCCGTTCTGCGCTTGCGGCTCCCGGCCTCATCCCACTCCTCATTCCCCACCTGGAAGAGGAGGACCTGGGACCTTGCCTCTTAGGTACGGGAGGTCAAAGGCCAGGGTACTGAGAACTGGGAAGTACTGAGCTAGTTAACGTCAATGATTGGCCCTTTTCCAAACCTTCTTTGGGATGTCATTCCAGACTGGGATGAAAGGTCATCTGTCCTGGACTGTTCCTTCACTTCCCTAGAACCCCCGAGGAGGCAGCACCGGACTAGTCAGAGTTCATCCTACCCCCAAAGCCAACTCAAAAGAGGCGTCTTCAGGTCAATCCTGTCTCCCCGAATCGGAAATGAGTGGGCTGTAGTTCCTTGCCGATTCTTCTTTTCTCCATTCTTTCCCCCAATTGCCCTCCGTTCTCCCTCCTTTTTTGCTTGATTTTAAGTTAGAAAAATTTCTGCTTGAGTTAGCTGCATCAGCAACTGCTGTAAACCAAAAGGATTGAATATTCTTAAACAGGTTGTTTCCTCTGAACTTAAGGGGGAAAAGTTGTTAATGGAAGTGAAAGAGAATAACCAAAAACTTTTAAAAACTTTTGTTATTCTAATTAAGGGCATTGACTTGGGAGATAACATTTTAAGACTTGGAAATCGCAGGAGTGCAGGAATTTGAAAGGCTGTCTGGTTAGACCTAGGCAGCTATTTACAGGGAGGACTCTATGGCTATATTTGATTCTGACTAGGCAACAATGTTTGAAGTTTTAACTGTCTTAACAAAAACAAAAGACCTGAGATTTAACCATATATTCCAAGAACATTTGTTCCTTTCCCCCCCATGCATTGCTGTTATAGAGCTAACCAAAAAATTTGAAGTGGAAATCTCTTCTTTAGGAAAGAAAAACTGCATTGTTATCTAACCAAATATTTTTATTTTTTCTGCATTAATCAGAAAAATGAGCAATAATTTTTTAAAAATCACTTTATCATGCTAATGAATTGCTTTTACAGAATATGTGTACATTTGTCCCATGTTACTGAAGGTCAGAGATTAATTCTGAACAAAATGACTCTGGTATGTAAGATGAAAGATTTGTGGAAGAGATCCTCCAAGCACTCTTCAGTTACCTGATGATGTTTCCTGGGTCAAATCAGTCAATTTGTTGGACTTGCAATAGCTGCCCAACAGCTTAAAAGTTTACCTGTGGATTTTGCTGCTGCCCAAATAGTTTAAAATGTAGAACATTTTTGGGAAATGTGACTACAGTTAACTTTTAACATTAAAAATTCCTCAGTTTTTGAGAAGTCAAGAAATATAAGTTCAAGGACACATTTATAAATTTAAAGGAAAAACATCTTGAGTAAAGAGAGCAGAGTGAACTGATAACTTTAAAAGCATTCCTGAAAACTGATGCAAATACCAAATGCTGCTGGGCTCCCTCCCTGCTGATGTGGCAGGCTTGAAACAGTCAGTCGTCAGCATCTGGTGGGAGGCCCTGGATCTAGATGGAACAATGAAAATAGAGAAAATGGAAAGGATTTTTAAAAAGTGAGAGACAGTTTACAAATCTGGCAGTTTTTACATATAATTTTGATACTCATTCTCTTACTGGTCACTCATTGGAAGACATAGCTGATTAAGAGCAGTTTTTAAAAGGAGGAATTCTTTCGTGCTTACATTTAGATCTCTGTTAATTATTTTGTGCCTCCAAACAATGAGAAGCTTTTGTGTGGATGGGGGTGGGACTGGGAAGAGAGCTGACCCAAGGACTGAATTAACTGAATGGTGGGGACTGGCCTGATCGCCCTGATGGGGAGGGAGGGAGGGCGGCTGAGTAGGAGGGGAAGGAGAAAGGAGGGAGGTGGACAGAGGTTGAGAGTGGAGGGATGGATGGAATGAGGGAGGCCAAGGAGAGCAAAGACTTCTACTGCTGCTAGACAGTTAACATGTGGGTTCCTCTTCCCAAGTCACTCCCTGAGGGAAAAAGGATGATCACTTCAGCTCCCTACAACCCACAGATTACCAGCTGGGCCACACTTTAAAGTATGGCAAGAGAATGTTTGTTCCGAGTCTGACTGATAAAGGAACAGCCTGATAATGCCATGTTGAATTATACTTTTATTACCCCCCCCCCCCCCCCCCGCTTTTAAATTGGAAGTAAGCATCTGGCTTATATCTCTTTTCAAATATTTACTGAGTGTTTACTCTGTGGAAAGCTCCAATACCACACTATCTCATTTTATTCCAGCTCTGAGTTGGTTGTCAAATAATTCCCAAGGAGGTGTGCACTGATAATTAACATGGTAGCTGAAAAGTTTGAGGGCTGATTTCTCTCTCACATATTTGTTTGGATGGTGCGGAGATTCCTGCCCTTAATGGTTTTAAGTTACTAATATGTTATTAAGTTCTAGTTGATTATTTAGAGATCAGATGTTTGGTCACTCAAGTAATTTTTAGTCTTGTACCAGGCACTGTACTAGTTGGTGGGTACGTACAGGAACTATGAAACAGAGTAATATGGTCTTTGCCCACGGGAGGCTTACAGTATGTTGGAAGATAGAGTTGAGCGCGGTGAGTGCCCTGATGGGAAGTTCAGGGTGCTTATGTGCTTATGGGAGGATTCAGAAAGGACACTTAACATAGATATAAGTGGGTGGGGCTCCTTGGAGGATGCAACATCCTTGTGTAAGCAAGCTTTAAGGATGAAAGGGGGAAGCGGACTTGGCCCTAATGGATAGGGCGTCCATCTACCACATGGGAGGCCCGCGGTTCAAACCCCGGGACTCCTTGACCCGTGTGGAGCTGGCCCATGTGCAGTGCTGATGCGCGCAAGGAGTGCCCTGCCATGCAGGGGTGTCCCCCGTGTAGGGGAGCCCCACACGCAAGGAGTGTGCCCCATAAGGAGAGTCGCTCAGCACGAAAGAAAGTGCAGCCTGCCCAGGAATGGCACCGCCCACACAGAGAGCTGACACAACAAGATGACACAACAAAAAGAAACACAGTATCACGGTGATAAGGATAGACGTGGTCACAAAAGAACACATAGCAGATGGACACAGAGAGCAGACAACAGGGGGCGGGGGATAAGGGGAGAGAAATTTAAAAAAAAGGATGAATGGGACTGAGAATAAGAAGTGGGGGAGGAGCTCAGGCGGAGAGGCTTTAGAAAATTTGGCAGTCTGGGGAATAGAAAGCAATTCAGCATCGTGCAAGAGTAGAGAGCTAGGGAAGAGGAAGGAGAGAGGAAGGAGCTACAGATGAGATGGGTGAATTAAGTAGGAACCTGATCAAAAAGGACCCTTTAAGCAGAATTATGGTGTTTATGATAATTATTTCTTAGTAGTGCTACAGGGAATGTGCAGATGATTGTAAACAAAGAAATGATGTGATCAGAGAGTGCTTTTAAAAAGATGTCTTTGGCTGCAGTGGAAGGAATGATTAAAAGAGGAACACAGTAGAGTTAAGGGAACCAGTGAGGAGATTGCAGCAGTAGTTCTGAGGGGAAATGATGGTGGCCTGAATTAGAGTGGTGGAGTTTGAGGAAAGTTGATGGGCTTTAGAAATAATATGGAGGTGAAGAAAATGACTCTGATGTCTATTTGTGGGGAATGAATGAGAGGGAAGACTCGAGCGCTACCTCTAGCTTTCCAGCTTTAGTAACTACCTGGATGGAGGCATCATGCATGGAGGTGGTGAACATTTGAGGAGGGGTGATTTTGAGCATGGGAGGGGAAGATAATGAGGTCAACTCTAGGCATGTTCAGTTTTGGGGGATTGTGGGCCATCTAGGATGGCCTGGAGTCCAAAATGAATATTAGACCTAGATTTAGGGATAAGGGTATTATCAGATTATTAATGTCCTGGGAGTGAATGAAATGCCCTAGGTTGTAGGTGTGTATATGGAAATAGAAAATAATAAAGCCTAAGACAAAATCCTGGAAATCACCATTGAAGGAATGGACAGAGGAAGAGGAAATCATCAAGGTGGCTGAGAAGGAGCCGCCACATTGGGTGGAAGAAAAAACGTCCTACCAACGTACAAGTTAAGGGAACAGGCTGTTAGGGATGGAGGTGGGTAGAGAACATAGGTGTTTGTTTTTTGGTGCTGAAAATTTCCTGTTCTTCTGAGAAGTCAAGTAAAGGATACAAAGATTATATAAATTAGCAACTTGGGGGTCACTGGTGATCTTGGTGAAAATAGTTTCAATGGAATGGGACCAGCTGACAGTATGTTGAAGAGTAAGAGGTGAGGTGATAAGCACATCTAGATGCTTTAAGAGTTGTAATAATAACAGGGGTGGCTAGAGAGCTAGAGTACAGTTTAATGATGGAAAATAAAATCTTCCATTGAAATGTTCCTTTCCTTCTTTAGGTGTACTACGTTATACTCTTTTCATTTCATTGGTATTGAAACAGAGAATTTAAGTGCATTGGATTTTTTTTTTCAACTTGGTATTGAATGATCAATTTTTTTTAGGTCTCTTTAGTATGTGTAGACATAGTCAATTTATCTCATATTTTGTGAATCCCTATTTAGTCTTCGGTATCCCATTTTTCATGTTTAGAAAAATGAAATAGTCACTTCTTTATTTATGCACAATACTAAAGATTCTTATGTGCAGATTATACAGATATAGTTGTTTTGTGGTATTTTGTTATTAGCTATTTCATGACCTATAATTCAAAGGAATGTATTATGGCACACAGATTGCAGCTTTAATTAGGTCTGCTTTTTTCTTTGAGAATGATTCTGATTACATTTCTTCATCCAGTTCCATATCCATCCTTAAATTGTAGAGTGCCAAAATGCTAACTCATTCCAAAAGTCCACTCTTGTTTATTAGAACTTTGGTTGACTTGGCTTCCAGGCTTATATTTTCAATTCTTTTCAGGTGGCTGGGAGAAAGATGCTGGGGGTTGGTAATTAATTCATTTATCCATTAAGTTGAGTTGATATACATGATTTTTTGGCTTATACATTACATATAGAAAAAGAATGATTAAGTTATAAAGACTTAACTGTAGGTGATAGTATTATATTATTATATATATTATATTATATTAATTTATATCTAACTTTATTTAAAAAATAATTAGCTATTGGTATTACTAAATAATTCCTTAGTAGGTTTAAAGTTTGATTCTGACCTTTGGGATTCTCCACTTGTATTTGTCAGGGTTCTCTAGGGAAACAGAATCAACACGAGGTAACTGTTAATAGTATGAGGTTTTGTAAGAGTCTCTCACGTGAATGTGGGGATGCACAAGTCCAGGTTCTGCAGGTAGGCCGCAAACCAGGGGCCCTGATGAAAGTCAACTAAGGTCCTTGATGAGTTTCTGGGAGTCTTGAGCTGGAGCCCTGGGAAGTAAGCACACTTACTTGGTGTGCTTGGTCATGAGGAAAGAGGGAAGGGCCTAGGAAGAGAACCAAGCCGTTTGCCTAAGAGTCTATAGCTGGCATAGTGGAGATTACAGAGCAGCTGAGCCTGGAGAGAGGCAGGCCCTGGGAAGAGAGGAACCCAGGAAGCCTGAACTTTTACAGACATTGGCAACCATCTTATTCTAACATGTGGGAATAAACTTTGATGAGGGAAGTAACTTGTGCTTTATGACTTGGTAACTATAAGCTTCTACCCCAAATAAACACCCTTTATAAAAGCCAACCAATTTCTGGTATTTTGCATCAGCCCCGCTTTGACTGACTAATGCAATGGATAATCTTCCAGTTAATTAATGTTAGTTGATATCACAAGTGCCTATTATATACTATGCTAAGAATTGTAGTAGGAATTTTACATAAATTACCTTGTCTCCAATAATCCTAATATAAATCCTGGCAGGTTATGTTGTATTATTCCTAATTTTACAAGTAAGAAAACCGAGGCTCAGGGAGGTGAAGTAACTTGCCCAAGGGTTCCCACTCATGCTTCAGAGATATCCCTTCCAGATGCCCTAGAATGTGTCAGATGCCCTTTTGTTCATTTTCAAAATGTCCTGTCCTTCTAATATCTAATATCGAATATCGAATATCACAATGAATATTGGTTAATTAAAGGAGTAATTGTTCATTGACCTAGCTTCATCAAATGAGAGGTCTTTGATAGCAGAGACAGTGCCTGTTTTATTTATTCTTCTACCTCTAGAGCCTAACATTGTGCTAAAAAATATTTACTCAGGAAATGACCTCATTTTAAATGGTATAATTGGAGAATATAGAACTTACATGTACATAAGTTTTATTTTCTTCACTGATGGTTTTCCATTAACCAACACATTTTAAATTTCCTTTTATTGACAGAAAAAAGTGGTAATCAATGTATGGAATTTATTTGAATAATATATAAACGTATTTTAGTCACTTCATCCACCTAATTTTTCCTGATTTTATTTTATTAAGTCAAACTGATAAAGAACAAACTGCTTGAAGACTAGGAGAAAGCTTATTTTAAAATTATAAGTCATGAAATTTTAGAATTGGAAGGCAGTTTAGATATCATACAAAGCATAATCATAATCATAAATGGGGATTTAGGATTTATTTTTCTACCATATTCTTAATGCCTGGCAAATATTTGGTACATAATAGGTGTTCAATAAGAGTTACTTGCATGATTAATGCATTTTATAAATGAGAAAACAAGCCCAGAGAGGTCATGTGACTAGCCAGCTAACCAGAGGGATGGCTTCCTAATTCCCAGTTGATTGCTCTTGATCTTTCTTCTAAATTAAAATAACATCTAACACTTGAATGGAATAGTTTTTAAATATTTAACCTTTAGAACAATATGAAGAGTAGTTCTTATTTTACAGAGAAGGAAACTAAGGCTACACAATGAAGGTTTCTCTGGCTTAGTGACCTCAAAGTGTGGTCTGCAAACAACACCTTAGAAGTTGTTAGAAATGCAAAATCTTAGGCCCCACCATAGAGTGATTCAGAAACTTGGGATAGGGAGGAGTAATCTGTTTTAACAAGACTTCAGGTGATTCTGAAGCATGCTAAAGTTTGACGTTGAGAAACGTGACTGCTATGGTTAAACTTGTTGAATTTAGATAAACAACTGGATGAGAAGAAAAAATGGGAGGACCCTTTTATGCTAATTCCTTTTCTCTATTTTCCTTCACCCCCACAAGCCTCCTTTATACCCACTTTCACTCTCTCTCTAATTTATCTGTTGACACTGCTTATTTCCTTGATCCTGCCTGGTTCAGAACCTGGGTCGCTGAGCTCTCTGAAAGGTTAGCAGTTGTCTACCTACAGTATTTGTAACATCAAAGGAAGTTCATTCTAATTAAAAAAAAAAATTTTTTTTCTGATTCCAACTCTACTTAAGGTCATTTCGGTAACATAATTCTTCGCAGTGGATTATTATATGCTGAAGGATATACATGAACTCTCAAGACAGTGGAGACTGGCCCAGTGGTTAGAACTGGTGCTAACGATGTCTCGGTTGTAGTCTCAGGTCCTCTAAGGACCAATTAATGTCTCCCTTTCACAGTACCTTGGAATTCAGCACTCTGTGGACTTGGGGTATAATTCTCTTGGTAATTAAACTGAATAGGTGAGGCAAGAAAAATATTAATGGTTTATGGCAAATCCATTCATTCTTGAAAATACCCCAAAGCTCAGATGATGATTTTATTTATGTATTGACATCACAGACCTATATCTCTAGTCTCTCTAGTGCCCATGTCACGTTTTGATACTTAAATAAAAATGGCACCTCAGAGCTTGAAAGAATAGTCTTCTGAAATATCCAAGGGAGTACATAAGTGAGTAGATCTTCCTATTCAGAACTTCAGAATGTGAAAGCTGCCGGACTAAAACAATCGTTGAAGTCATTGTTGCCTGTGATTCCCTGCTTGTTTTGCTGACAAGGACCACTTTTTACAACTTTGTTCATTTATCCATACCAGCTGAGCCAGTCCTGCCCCAGACTCTAGAAATGGGCTATCCTGATGTAAGATGAATTTAAAAAACTTCAATTCTAGTACTTTCTAACTGCCTTTCCTTGAATTTAACTTTATGGTTCTGTTTTTTTTTTATAAAGTCTTCATGTTTCTGAAACCAAGTCTAAATTAATTATATATACTGCATCCTCAGTCTCAGAGCCTTGCCTGGCATATATGAAAGGCACAGTCTTATAAATTATATTCTGTCTTGTCCTTATGCACCTGACTTCATCTTTTGATAATGTGCCTGGTTCCTCTAGGACTGGCTTTATTCACTCTGTTCATTCATTCATGCATGCATTCAATAAACCTACTCCTGTCTGTGGAAGGTACAACATTAGAAACTGGGTCTGAGACATGATGTTGGTTACCCTCCCCCTACCATCAATTTCTTACACCCTGGAACTTGGTGTCCTGTCCCTAAACTTTAGCACCATGTCTCTATTTTCCTGTCTGCTGTCATTGAAGGCTTGCCTGCCTGGGTTTCCACAAATGCTTCCCCAGGGCTCTATATTCCAGCACCTGCTGCAACACCTGCATTTCTTCTGGCAGGATCTCACTGATGGCAGACCTGCCTTGGCCTGGAACATGCTGGTTATCTCCATGCTTTCCCTGATTCTGACTTCCCATTATTATCTGCAGCTGAGTCCATTTCCACTGTGCCTGCCACCAGTCTCCATTTTTCCCTCAGAATCTCTATCTGAGAGAAGAGGGTGATTTTTGCCAGTTTCTTTGGCCACATTTTGTTTTGAATTGCAAGTTTCACAAACAGTGATGGAGATGTTATGTGCCAGGTGCAGATGCTGGGGTTAGATTGAGGGATAAGATAGAGATTACAATCTCAGGAGATCGTCACAAATACAGTAGATCCTCCCCATTTGTATGAGTAGGGAGACTGGGAGATTTTGAGGTACGTATGCTTTTAGGAGGGAAATTAGTTATAGAGAGACTAAAAACAAACCCTTATAAATCTCCTTTCTATCACCTCTAAAATAGAACCATCAAGACAGCATGCTAAATAAAGAGTATCAGTGGCATTTTTCACATCTTAAATTATTAATAGTGGTTATGGTAGGATTGCTTTCCATTTTCTATTTTTTACTCAATAGAAGTTTCTCAGTTTCTTTCTCCTCTGCCATTTCATTGCAATACCCATACATTTGGTTTGCTTTACTGAAGATATGCACATGAAAAAATATTTTTCCCTTTATCTTGTTCTCCAACCAAATGGTTCATGTCTTCTTGAGTTCATGATTTGGAATCGTCAGTTCCTGTGTCCTCAGTCCCAAGCACATGCCACCAGGCCTCTCTTTCCCAGATATCACCTCCCTCCTTCCTTGCAGCTGCAGGAGATCTGTTAAAAGGTTTATATCTCCTCCAATTCCCTTATTGCCTAAAGCCTCAAGGCAAAAGCCTCTGTTACTGCTGTGCCATCTGCTTTGCTTTACTTCTTTATTCCCATCACCCAATTTCCTCTTTTCCAAATTATCCCCAATAGGAGTGACTCATAACTTTTATATACTGGAACTCAAATTCTTGTGGTTGGGAAAAAGTATACGAAACTAAATCTGTGTATACTGAAATCCTTCGTTTATTAAATTAAAGTAGGGGTAATTTGCTAATGAGGAGGGGCTTATATTTATCTAACTTAATAAAATAATGCATTAGCTCAGTAAAAAAGATATTGCACATTTTTGCAGAGAGGGTCTAACAAGACCTGAGGGAGTCCACAGGGAGGATCACAGAGTAAAAATTGACTGATTCTTTTCGGGAAAGTTGAGGAGGCTTCCAGAAGAAGGAGACATTGGAACTGAATCCTGGGGAATTCAATAAGCAGAAAGGAGAGGAAAACCCTTTTAGGAAGATAATACAGCATGTGCAGAGGCAGATGATGTTTCCCATAGTTTTTACTTAAATAATTAATGTCATAATGCTCTCTCTCCTTCAGGAATAGTGGTTCTCAACCTGGGGTAATTTTGTACCCTAAAGGACATTTGGCAATATCTGAAGACAGTTTTGACTGTCACAACTGGAGGTGGGGGTAGGTGGGACTGGCATCCAGTGGGTAGAGGCAAAGGATGCTGCTAAACATTGTACAATGCACAGGACAGTCCCTACTACCAAGAATTATCTACCTCAAATGTCAATAGCATTTATTGACATCCAGAAGATAGGTTCTAAGACCTTGTCTGTCTTATTCACCACTGTGCTCTAGTGCTTAGCATGATTGAGGCAGAGTTGGTACTCATTTAACATTTGTTGAATGAATGGAGGCCTGAAAGAGAAGCCATGTTCAGAAAGGGATCCAGAGTTAGAAGTCAGGGTATAATTACAGAGTGGTAGAAAAGTAAGGCTGGTGGTATAATAGAGGGACATTGTGAATATTGGTACTGTGATGGTTAGGCCAATGTGATAACGCAGCCAGGTAATGGTGCCCAGTTGTCTGGTCAAGAAAGCACTGAGCTAATTGTAATACAAGGGCATATCATGGACTTTAATCATCAGTGAGTTCATTGCATAGATGACTGATTACATCTACAATTAACTAAGGAGATTGTCTTCAGCAAAGTGTGATGTCTCATCCAATTAATTAAAGGCCTTAAAAAGGAAAGTGACTTCAGCATTCACAGAGAGAATTCCCAGCTCTGTGTCAGATAGACAACATATCCTGGGAACTCATCAAGGGCCTTCATCAGAGCCCCTGGTTTGCAGCCTGCCCTGTGGAAGTTGGACTTGTGCATCCCCACTGTCACATGAGAGAATTTTATAAAATCTCGTACTATTCATAGTTATCTCCTGTCAGTTCTGTTTCCCTGGAGAATCCTGACTGATACAGGTACTCTACGCCATATTATGGGGTCTTCCTTTAATATGGTGTCCATGGAGACCTACTGGAAAGTTTTAAGCAGGAAAATGATACCATCAGATTTATGTTTAGTAAGATAGCCAAGCAACAGTGGAAAGAACCTGGAAGCTAGACAGTCACTTAGAAAGGCATTGTAATAGCACAGGCCAGGGATGAAGGGGGCATTACCCAAAGCAGAAACAGTGAAGAGAGAAAGGGACAGACTTGAGAAATATTTAGGACTGAGAATTGATAGGGTTTGGTGATGAAGTAAATGTGGATGATGGAGGAGAGGTTTCTGGCTTGGGCTACTGAGCAGGTGTTACCATTTCTTGGAAGGAGGAATACTGGAAGAGAAGCAGGATTGTGTGTGTAATAAGCTTGCCTTTAAATATTCATTCAAACACTAAATCATTCTTCTCAATAGAATTTTGTGTACCAATTAACCAGAGACTGAGGATGTCAAGATAAATATTTCCCCTCCTTATGAAGTTATCAGTCCTGTGAGAGAAAAAGCCCAGTAAAAAATGATGGATCAATGTGAGATATCTATAATTGTCTAAAACAATACAAAATATTCTTCAAGCAGAAGAAACCGCCCAGAAAAAGCCTCAGCAGCAATGAAAGACCATGGCAGGAACAAGGAGTGAGAAAGGATTTAAGAGATCACCTGCGCTACTTTTTTACAGTACTGATTACCGCACTTCATGTGAGGCATAATGGAGTTATTTCAGAGACACAAAGTGCTTCCATCACTGTCTTGTGACCGGTCAGTGGCAGAGGTCTGAAATGGAACATAGTTCACCAGTTCCTGAAACTTTTCCTTCTACAGGTTTCATCTCCAAAATAGTTACAGAAAGTAAAACCGGAGAAAGACAATGATATTTAGAAGAATTACAAATCAGAAAAAAAAAATGTTTGAAAAAATAGTGGAAACCCATGAAACAGTGTAAAAATTTATGGTCTTTAATCCTTTAGATTAATTTCTTAAAAAATATTAGGGAATCTTCACTGAGTTTTATTTTTTTAAAAAGAGTGGTCTAAGCAGAATGATACATAACTGGCAGAGTGGTCTCATAAATACCTGAAAGTATTTTCCTAATATAAAATGGCCATTTTACACCCTTATTTTCTTTACTTCTTTTTAAAAAATAAAATATTTGTTCTGGGTGTAATACCTCTCCAATAGGGAAAAGAAAGCTGGAATCACAGAATAGTTTGGATAGCCCCTCCCTTGATATTGAAAGAAATATTACTTAATCTACTTTGTTTTTAAGTGAACCATTTATTCATTCATTTGGCAAACATGTTTTGAATAATAGGCACTGAGGATACAAGGATGCCTAAAATTATAATTACCTTCAAGTTACTCAGATTTAGGGAAGATGTAGAGAAGTAAACAAAGCAATATGAAAAGACTAATGATAGAGGTATTTCTATGGGAAAACAGAAATGAAATATCTAATTTTTGCCTGAAAATATTAAGGTAGACCCCCTAGAGGAGATAATGGGTCTTGATGAGTGGGAATTTGTTAGGTTAGCCACAAAGTCACTCCATGAAAGAAACAGGGATGTGCAAAAGCATGGCAACATGTTGCAATCAAGTTGTTCATTTGCTCATTTATTAAATATTAATTTTATTCCTACTATGTCTCAGGCACTGTGATGGGAACTGGGATCAAAGGCAAAAGGGTTCCTGCCCTTGTGGTTTTATAGTTTAGCAGGAAAGACAGTCTTAAGTAAGTCATCACAATAAATTGTGATGTATCATCTGATAGGAAATATGTAGGGTGCTATGGGAGTACATGGCAAGAGCCCTCACTTAGTCATGTGACACAGGGAAAGACTGAAGAAATGACAAACTGGGAACATTCTAGAGTGGGTACATTTAGCTGAGGGAAAGAGGTGAGGGCAGGGATTGAGTTGGTAGACGTACGCTCCAGATTAGTCAGAGATAAATCAGGGAGGGTCTAGACTGAACGGCATGTTAAATAACTTAGACTTTATCCTAACTGAATCCACTAAAGAGTTTTAAACCCTAATGTAGACATTAACCCAAACCCTCACTCGAACTCCGAATCTGATCAGATATGTGTTTAGAAAAGATTACTCTGTTGTGGTATAAAGAATGTATTGGAGAGGGGCAAGTGAACATAATTTCTAGATGACATTTGAATGGTAAAGGGGGTCTGGGCTCATAACACTGGGGATGAAAAGCATTAGATGGATTTGGGATGTTTGGACAAGGGCAAGGGAAGAATCAAATATGACTATCAGGTTTCTGACTATGTTGGCAACATTTCTTAGAGAGGGAATATGGCAGAAGAGTGGATCTATGGGCTGAAAGGATGATGAGTTCCCTTTCAGGCATGTTGAGTTTGAAGTACCTGTATATAATTTCCCATGTCTGGAGCAGGGACTGCTTATGGTAAAGAATCGTAAGACAAATGAAGAAGTAGGCAGCATTCATCATATCATGAAGAATGGAGGTTATCTCTTATAAAGAATGGAGAAACACTGAGGGATTTTTAATCAGGAAAGTCTGGTTGGTGGGTATTTTAGAAAATATTTCTGGCAATGGGAAGAATGGATCATAGGGAGCTGAAACTGGAGGCAGGTAGTTAAAAAGCAATTGCATCAAATTTCATGGTGGTAATGGGTTGGACAGGAATGGGAAGATGAGAATTGAATTTCAAGGGTAGGTTCATAGGATTTGTTGAGGAAATATTAGGGGTAAGAGGAAAGGGAATAGTTGAGAATGGTTCCTAAATTTTCTTTGGAGACTGAGGGGATGATGGAATCATTAACAGAGATGAGGAGTGTCTATCTATCTACCTGTCTGTCTGTCTGTCTGTCTGTCTGTCTGTCTGTCTATCAATCTATCTATCTATCTACCCAATTTATTTATCACTTAGCCATTTTCTGAATCGTTGATTATAGGTTGTATCTATCATTCTCTTTGAACATTTAGCATGTTGCCATGTACATTTCCTAAGAACAAGGATTTTACTTTTGTAACCACCATAAGTACAGTTATCAAGATCAATAAGTTTAATATTGACATAAAGCTTATAGTCTATATTACAATCTTTTCATATGTCCAGATAATGTCCTTTTTCTCCTCCCTTGCTAAATCCCATCCAGGATCATGTACTGCTTTTAATGGACACTGTCTATTTAGTTGCTCTATTTTTTTTTTAATTGTGGAAACATATATTCAATGTAGATTTTCCTGTCTCAACCACACCCAAGCGTACCGTTCTGTGGTATCAATCACATTCTCAATATTGCAGTACCCTCACGACCTTCCATTATTAAAATTTTCCCATTTCCCCAAAGAGAAACCCTACACCCATTATGCCTTAACTCTCCATTCTCCCTACCTCCTGTCCCTGGCAAACTGAACTCTAAATTCTGTTTCTGTGAGTTTGTATTTTCTCCAATATTTTCTTTGAAGTTCCTTTTGGGTTTCAATTTAACATCCTAAATCTTTATAATCTCATTTGTTTTAATAACAACTTAATTTCAATAGTATATCCAAACTATGTCCCTATACCCCTTTGACACCTGCTTTTATGTAGTTTCTGTCACAAATTACATGTTTATACATTATGCATCCCAAAACCATTGACTTCTCATTGCATTTTATGCATTTGCCTTTTTTTGTAGGAAGTTAAAAGTGGAATTACACTCCCAAAATACAACAGCACTGGAATTTATATTTACCCATATTGTTATCCTCACCAGAGATCTTTATTTCTTCATGTGGCTTCAATCTATTTTCTATTGTCCTTTCCTTTCAACCTAAGTACTCTCTTTAGATGGTTGTTCTAGTGGTGATGAACCCCTTCAGCTTTTACCTGGGAATGCCTTAAACTCTCCCTCATTTTTGAAAGACAATTTTGCCAGATATAGAATACTTTGTTGGCGATTTTTTGTTCTTAGCACTTTAAAAATGTTCTGATGCTGCCTTTTTTGTCCCATGGTTTCTGATGTGAAATCATCACTTAATTTCATTGAGGCTCCCACGTATGTGGCACCTTGCTTTTCTCTGTAGCTTTCAGAATCTCTACTTCTCTATGGCTTTCAGAATTCTCTCTTTAACTTTGGCATTTGACAGTTTGATTATAGTATGCCACAACATGGGTCTATTTGGGCTTACCCTGTTTGGAGTTCATTGAGTATCTTAGATGCGTATGTTCATATCTTCTATTAAATTTGGGAGGTTTTCAGTCATTATTTCCTTAAATATTCTCTGTGCCCCTTTCTCTATTTCTTCTCCTTCTGATAGTCCTGCAATAAGTATGCTGGTATGCTTAATGGTATCCAACAGGTTACTCAGATGGTTCACTTGCCTTCATTCTTTCTTCTTTCTGTTCCTCAGACTGAATAAATTCAATTGTTTTAATCTTCAAGTTCTCTGATTCTTCTTCTGCCAGCTCCATTCTGCTGTTGAACCCCTCTAGTGAATTTTTAATTTCTTTCTGTGGTCTGCAGCTCTCATTAGTTCCTTTTCATAGTTTTAATATCTCTATTGCTATTCTCTTTGTGGTCACCTACCATTTTCCTGATTTCCTTTAGTTCTTTGTCTGTGTTTTCCTTTAGTTCTTTGAGCATAATTAGGGTCATTTAAAAAAGCCTTTTTCTGGAAATTCCCAGTTCTGCTCCTCCTTACTGATCGTTACTAACACTTTAATATTCTTTTTTGCCTGGGCCATGACTTCCTGTTTCTTTGTATGTTTTATGACCTTTTGTTGAAACCTGAACATTTTGAGATTTTAATGTGTTATCATGGGATTTTAGATTCTTAGGGGTTCCATCCTTAAGCTTGTATCCAGCTGGTGTTATGACAGAGCTTTCCTTGATTGCCACTAGTTAGCAAAAGAAGGAGAAGGAGTAGAAAAGAGAGAGAGAGACAGACAGACAAACACTTCCCAGTCTTTGCACATTGAGCAGTGCTAGTGCAATGACCCATACAATGAGTTTGAAGAATGGCCACCTCCATCCTTTCTACACATGTTTCCTCTCTTGGGCAAGCAGGTGTGGCCCTAGAAATTCTTCTATTTGCACAATTCTGAATATCCCCTCTTTCCTAGGAAACTGATTCCTCATGGTCCCAGGCAAAACACTGTATATCCTATAGTCAGCAATCCCATCCCAGGCAGCATGACTTGACTGCTCACCCGCAGAATTCTGTGAGTTGCCTTCTATACACAGGGCAAGTTCTGGGACAGTGAAATCCCTCAGGCCAACGTCAGACAGACTGGACCAGACATTTATGCTGCCACTATATGCACAAGGGTTATGCTGCTCCCTTTAGAACCAGGACCAGGGATCTGCCATGGGAAAATGGACTGGCTCTGCACCAAGCTGGTGAGGAACCAGCTAGGGTGCCACGAGATCCTACTGCTTTTAAGTAGCCATTTTCTTGAATTGGTACTTGCCCTGTTACTACAGTCCTTTAACTGTTTTTCTGGAACTTTGAGAAGAATAATTCTACCAGTTCTTGTTGGTTTTTCAATGCCTTTGTGGGGGGTGTAGAGGGGGGTAGAGACTTGAAGCATCTCACTCTGTCATCTCTTCTGGGCTGGGTGGCCCTCTTTCTGTTTTTTGAATATTGTTCATATCTTGAGCATTTAAGTTTTCTCTCTGAACATTCTAGTCCTTAAAAAATCTTCTCCATATTTGAAATATAATAAATTTATAGTCTGGCAATAGGAATATAAAGGCAGGGACTGTTAGAAATATTTAGGTGGAAGAATCAACAGGACTATGTAGCTGTTTGAGTGTTGTGAGTTAATTAGCTCTTTGAACCTGGTGGCTGAGAAGATTGCCCTACCTTTTACAGAATAATGAAATACCACATGAGCAGTGGGTTTGGGAGAAAATATTAATTCCCTTCCGAATGTGTTATTTCTGAGGCACTAATCAGGAGCCAAGAGTCTTATAATCAGTAAGTCATGAGGAATGGAGTTTAAGGGATTGGTCGGGATAAGTGAGGAAGATCTAGGAACCTTCTGGTGAGCAGATGGTCATAGATGTTATGGGATTGAAACATCTGCCACAGGAGAATTTGTAAAAATGGAAGAGAAAATAGCCAAGGACAAATTTGGGGGGATCTGGAGACAACAGAAAGAATAAGAGGATTCAGAGTAAGCAAAGGGAGAGAAAGGAGAAGAGCTGGGGATGTACAGAGCTCCATAATCCAAAGAAAACAGGTCTTTGAGAAGGTGAAGATGGTTCAGGGTGAAAGGCTGAAAATATGTTTCAGAAGAAGCAGAGGACTAAAGAAGACTACTAAAGTGTATGATTAAGAGGTCACTGAACATCACGAGAGAATTCCGAAAGGAATGGTAAGGAGGAAAGGTAGTGTTTCCAGAGTAAGGTGTGGGAAAGGTCTTAAGAAGGAGGAGAAGTCTGGCTCCTCCTTCAAGAAATTTAGCAATAAAGGAAAAATAAGATATCTTCTGCAATAGAATTACAGACCAAACTCTTTATTGTAATAATAAATTTTATTTTTAGAGAAGTTTTAGATTACAGAAAAATTACATTAAACTTATAGGGGATTCCCATATTATGCCCCCCCCATATTTTCCCATAATAATATCTTACATTAGTGTGGTACATTCGTTACAATTGATGAACCAATACTGAAGCATTGCTACTAACCAAGGTCTATAGTTCACATTATGGTTTATACCTCACGCTATAGTTTTACAGACTTTGACAAACATACCATGTCATGTATCCATCATTACAGTATCATACAAAAGAACTTCAATGGCCTGAAAATGTCCCTTCTACCTATTCATCCTTCTGCCTTCCCTCTGAACCAAGCTCTTAATGGTGACTGTTCTCTGATGGTAGTCATTCAGTGGGAGTACTAGGTGCATGTGTGTGTACAGGTATAAAGGTGTAGCGATGTTTTCCAAGCCAAGCTCTGCATTAAAATAACGGAAGGAACCAATTACACTTTCTAAGGCCCCAACCCAGACTTACTGAAGAAGAGTTTTTAGGGGTACCCCAAGTAGCTGCAGATTAAAAATGTCACCTTTGTGTGTAAAGATATCACAGACTGGTATAAATAAATGGTTTGGGATACCCAGGGGCCTTGGGATTCAAAAATAGTTGATGTCTGGGGGTAGGACTAAAATGATATTGAATAGTTAAAACCAGAAAATTTCAAAATGAAAACTACAGTAAGAATTCAAGCTGTACAGATGTAAAACTGGAAAACAAATATCTGTCACTGAAGATAAACATCGTAGTAGCTACAGAAAAAGTCATAGGCCTTGACAGGACTAGGCCCTATCCCTAGTCCCCATAACAGCCACAGCTGGATGGGAGCTGTCCTATGTCACGGGACCTGGCTCTTAAGTAAATGGCTGGTCGCCCTTCTACAATGGGACAGGTTAATAAAAAACTTGCAACTTCTGCACACTGTGGCTGCTATGGGGGCTAGGGATGGGGCCTAGTCTTGTCAGGCCTTATATAGTTTGTGTGTGTGTGTGTGTATTTTGCCGCAGCAAGCAACGTGGACAATTTTGTAAAAGTCTATCATCAGAATTCCAAATTGGTTTCCTTCCCCTAGCCGCTGTTCTTTTTTTTTTAAACTGGGCGGGGAGTGGGGGAGGGAGGACGGGTAGAAAGAATGTGGCTTGTGAGGCAAGCTAAACCTCAGGAGTCATTTTAAACCAAATACTTTTTCTAACTATTTGAAGTCTGGAAGTCTGGATATTGGGGGCAGGGCAGTGAGCAACACTTTGGCTGAGGACCCATTTGTCATTTCCTGGGAGGTGCCCCTTATTAACCCTTAAGGGACACATTTGAATACACTTCTGGATTTTGACGAAGAGCAGGTCGGACCACGGGCTGTTTCTTTATATTTTATGGATTTGTGTTTTCTTTACCTGAACTTCAATGGAAAACAGTGGCGTTCTTTGAGAGAAAAGTTCCATTTGCTGTCAATGATACCAATACTGTTTAATACTTTGTGTTTTTACACTTGTTCATGAAATTCAAAACAGACTGAGCAGAGTCACATTTTATTAATCTTATTTAGATATGAATTAACTCATAGTGTTACACCATGTATATGTTTTTACAGGAATATCTTTTACAAAACAGCTGTTTCAAACTAGTATGCCAGGAAAGGGTTACAAAATCAGTCTCTGCTTGATGTGGAACAGCTGGTAAGAAAGCAAAGCATCTCCTTCACTGCTGAATTCTACTTAGTAACTCACCAGTCTCCATCCCCCACTCCTTCACTCCACTTAGTAAAGTTCCTTGCAGGGTTGAACTTTGAGCAAAGGAAGCAGTTTGGATAAGTTAGCTTTGGGAGGACTAAGGATGAGATTGTTGCAGTTAAAAAGGAGGTTTATCAAGTCTACAACCTACATGGTTAGAGTGTTGTTCCTGAAAAGTAATCATTCAGGATAAGAATTTACTCCTGAACTTATTGAGAGTCGGAGCTTGTATTGGAAGCCGCAAACCAAAAATCACAATCAAGTCTGAAAGCTCAGCATCTTCAATTATGTGAACACTACTTGGCAGCTTTTTGCTGTACGCAACTTACAGTAGATAACAACTTCCATTGTCCCTCTAATCAGTGTCTTACAGAAGCGAGCTTACTTGCTACAAATAAACAGGAACATGAAGACGAAGTGTCCACAAAATGGCACACCCTTGGGTCAGCGTAATAACCACTTAGGTTGTGGAGAAATCCACATGATTCATGAGGTCCTTAACTAAACAGATTAAGGAACTATATATTACATTTTCTCCATGTCAGAATGAGTGCTTTAAATAGCAGTCAGGAAGGGGAGGTTGAAATTTTGGTCTCAGGATGGTCTCTCTCTCTCTCTTTATCTCGCTCATGAAGATAAAGTGTCAGTGTGTAACCCTCACCTTTTGAGGAAAATTAAATCTCCAAGGAAATAAAAGCAACTCATTTTTCATTTAAATCCAGGGATAGCAGGGGTGCACTCAATCCACTAAAATGTTTATGTGAAAGCTACATTAAAAAAACAAACTGATTTCAAAGACAGGAGTTGGAAAAAGAGGGGGCAGGGAGAAGAAAAGTTTTATAAGTGCCTTAATTCTGCCACAGAAAGGGATGGCCAGCTTTCTCAGATGGAGGCTGAGGGCAGACACCTCTGTGAGGACGGCTCTGGGGAGCCACGCTGGCTTCTCTCATGAAGGGAGGGCTGTGGAGCCACAGCCTGGCTTGGCTCCAGCCAGTCAGCTATGTGGCACTGCTGCTATTGTTGAACAAAATTCTTTCCTCATTACACATCTCTCCTCTCAGTTTAATAGGAAGTACAGTTCTTGAGTTTTTTCTCTTCGTAAAATTGAAGAAAACCAGAAATGAGAAGCTTAGTTTCCCTTTATTTAACAAAGGGTTATTTGCTGAATCTGTAGCTTGAAGCTACTTTATATCAAATTAATTCTAAGAATACAGGGAAAGAAATAGAAACTTGATGGAGTCTATAGATTGAACATTCAGGCAGATTCCATATTTACCATTGGAGAAGTCTATTTGGGCTGATTGGCTGTTTTTAATGGACTCTGATTTATGATGCTTTGCTTCAGATAGGTTTCCTGAATTGCATGATCAGTCTAATATTGTTCCTATCATATATTTTACAACAATCATATAACTAATCTTTTTGCCAGCCTATTAAAATTGTGGCAAAAACAGAAATGAAAGAGAGGTAAAATCCCTTTTAAGCCTCATTTCTGTTGTCTGTAAAACTGGGGATAATATTTTTTCAGCCAACTTAGAAGGAAAAATAGAAGCATTATTTATGATTTCAAAAATTTGTTCTTAAAAATTAAGGGGAATATCAAGTCTGTGCAAAGGCTTTGCAAATTGTAAAGCCAGTGCTTCTCAACTGGGGTGGGGAGGCAGAATAGGAAAGGTAGTCACCCAGGTTTTTAACTTAAGACTATCAGTAGATTTTTTTTAATTTAATTTTTTTTCTTCCCCACCCCTGCCCTGCTGTTTTTGCCCTCTATGTCCATTTGCTGTGTGACCTTCTATATCTATCTCTTTTTTTGTTTTCTCTTCTTGTTTTTCTCCTCTAGGCTTCACCCAGATTTGATCCTGGGGACCTCTTATGTGGAGAGAGTTTCCCTGTCAATTGTACCACCTCAGTTCCTGGTCTCTGCTGTGCTTCATCTTGCCTCTCCCCTTCGTCTCTCTTTTGTTGCCTCATTATCCTGCTGTGTGACTCACTTGTGCGGGCACTAGCTCACCACATGGGCACTCTGCTTGTCACAGGGGCACTTGCATGGGCACTCAGCTCACTGTGAGGGCACTGGTTCGCCACGCAGGCACTGGCTTACCACACAGGCATTCGCGTGGGCACTTGGCTCGCCACACAGGCAGTCGTGTAGGCACTTGGCTCACTGTGTGGGCACTGTGTGCACACCTGGCTCAACATGTGGGCACTCGGCTCACTGCATGGGCACTTGGCTCATTGCATGAGCACTTGGCTCGCCACGCTGGCACTGGTTCACCGCATGGGCATGCTTTCTCTTCTTTTTCACCAGGAGGCCCTGGGGATCGAACCAGGTTCCTCCCATATGGTAGGTAGAGGCCTTATCACTTGAACCACATCTGCTTCCCTGTCACTAGATTTGAGGATACCAATTCATGGTGCTTTTCCTCAGTCTCAGATTTTGAGACTCCTAATTCCTGGTTAATGTGGCCCCAAATAAAGCAGAATTTCGCACAGGTACTTATTGAGTTGGCACTCTTGTGTATTTAATAGCTTGGATAATTAAGGTCAAAACAAAATCAAAAGCAAAATTAAACACTGCTTTTGTCTAGAACCAACTAGAGAAAAAAAGATTAAAAAAAAAAATAGAATTCATGGCCCAAATTTTCTAGATCATTGGAACTGTGATGATCTAAAGCCAGTGATTCTCCTGGACCAACACCATCAGCATCACTTGGAAAATCTGTGAGAAATAGAAATTCTAAGCCCTTAGCCCAGACCTACCGAAACAGGGTCCCCAGCGGTGGGGGACGCTGATGCAAGTTCACATTTGAGAACCACTGCTCCAGCCTAATCCTGGCAACTGCTTGGTGGCATCACCTGCCTGAACAATAACAATCATCCTTGCCTCTCAGCCTCTATTTCTCCCTCCTTCTAATCCCTCTTTTTCATTGACATTAACGATCTCCCTAAAGCACCATCTTAATCATGTCATTCCTCCTCTCAAACTCTCTCATTGTCTCCTTATCACTTGCCATGTACATTTGTAAAGACACTGTAGCTAAAGGAGTCCTCCAGTCCAACCAAATAGCTTTCCACAGAAGACTGTTCTGGGGCAAGGAAGTGGTATGGGTAGTCCTGGGGAAATCAGATCGCAAGTCCTCTGCCTCAAATTGGCATATTTATGTCAAAGTAAAATGTACCTCTAAGCAGCTTTGGGGGATGGATGTGTGAGTTGTGGGATAAGAAGATGCCATGACAGGGAAACATGCAAATTGCAGTGTGTGATTAGAAGGGGCAGGAAGTGTAAGATTGTTAGTGGGGTTGCTACCTTCTCCATTCAGTTGGATGCTCCAAAGGAGTAGGGTGATGGAGAGTTTCATTTTTCCTGATTTTTCCACCTGGGAAACAACCATGGGAGTAATGATAATTCTAGAAACAAAGATTATTAATGTTGGAGTTTCCTTTAAACAAATTCTGGTCCAACCTCATCATTTTTTGGGAAAAAAAGAGAGCCCAATGATGGAAAGAGCTTTACTAAAATTCACAAATCAGATCAAATACTGGAGAACCAGTTTTCTGATTTCATTCTGTGCTTTTGGGATGGCTGCTTCTCTAAGTGGTGGGGCAACTGTCCCAGGATCACAGAGTTTTGGGACCACTAGACTCAGTTCTCCTTCCAGGACTCGGTGCCCTCTGTGTGCATTTTGCAGAGGATTTGAATGGACTTCGAAGCACAGCAAGGCTTTGTCCTTTTGGGCTTAACATTCCAAAGTCACCTTGCAATGCGAGGCAACCATATTATTATTAACTATGTTGGAAGCTTCTGTTTCTTTCCATCATGGTGTATTTCCACCATATTTTTACCATACAGTATTTGCCTGACTTCATATTATTTCTCTTAACTTGTTATTGGTAAAACTCTTGTAATAATTGATACAGCAGAAATAAAGACAAGACTGACGTGCCAGGTTGTTTTCTATCAAAAGCCATACATTCCCTGCAAATTGTTAGAGAAAAAGAAGATAGATTAGGAAAACTTTTCATCTTTTGATAAGACACACAACTGTAGACATAGAAAGGATTGCCAATCACTGTCTGTCCTTGAAGAAATGTAGGATAAAACCTCATTAATTTAGATTAATTGAATGTTTATGGTTATACAAATACACTGACTAATATAAATAAGGTCGTAAGGGGAAAGATTAATTAGATAAAAAGTTTTACTGAGTATACAATAAGCAAAAATTTGAAGGTGTTCTCTGTTGTTAACCCTCAATCCTTAGCAACTAGCGTAGTGCCTGACAAGTAATACGAGCTCAATAAGCATATGTTGAAAGAATGAATGAATAAATGAATAAAGCAATATACCTTCAATAAAAGGAGAGGTTTGCAATACTTGGACTGGTGCCTGGATCTGATATTCTAATTGCAAATCTTGCTTCCTTATTTATTAAATTTGAATTTCAACAAAGCAGTTCTCAGTCTTGTTTTAATTACCATAAATTCTTTAAAGTAATAAACCTGAATTTCATTAAAAGAATTATATTACCCAAACTCCATTAATTCACACTCCTCTTTTCTTTTATTTAGTATGGCACAATGAGGTCTAATTTCATTTAAATAACCCAGAGGGAAGTAAGCGATACTAAATAGATGGCAAGAAAGCTGATTAAAGACCCCAATATTTACCAGAATCCCTCTCTTCCTTTATGAAAGTCCACCTCACGTGAGAGAGAGAAAAAAAAAACAAAGCATATTATAGAGGAAAGAGATAATAATGAGTGTGGGCTGTCTTTTGGGTACTTGTAAAATTGTTAGGAAGTATAGGAAATAATCACTGCTTTAAAGATAAGAATTGTTAATATCTGAACTGATTCAGCAAACACCATCACCTAGACAAAAGAGCAACCTTTAAATCCAGCAGGTTGACCAAATCCTATCAAAGTAGCACACCATTCCTTACTCAACTTTGACTACAGAAGTTAAATAAATACCGCAAATACTGTTGTCTTTTAAATCTTTTTGAAATATTTTGTTTTCAACTTGTCTCTTTTATGTTTGTGATTGTTTCAGATGGTATAGATAATTCTCCATGTGCAATTTTACTGCTTCCAGCGCAAAACCAAAATTGTATCGTGTGGCAACTCCCCTCAGTCATCTCTATTCTTCTTCACTAGAACTTGGCACATGGTTAATTAAGATTGGCATTGGCCTTACCTAGTGGGAGCCGTCCTGCTTTCCTTCAGGTAAGAGCCAAAGCTGATTCTCTATCAGAACAGAGCAGATGGAGAATGATTTCTTTCTCCCAATCCTGTTGCCTTGTTGTGTTTAGGTCTACTCTCTGCTTTTCAGTAGAGAATCACTGTTTTCCTTTAGTCCAGGCACCAGGACTTATTTTCGTATTTATCAGTGCTGTATAAGCTATTGGGCTTTTATAGGCATTTGCTTTTCTTTACCAAAACAGAAATAAATTGTTCTCAGACCCTTTCTCTCACAGTAAGCAAATAAAACATCTACGCCTCAGTAAACCTTTGTATCTCTTAAAGTTAGCAATGACATTCTATTGGGCCTAAGGGAAGACCATTATCTAATAATTAGATTTTACAGAGATGATAACCAGCAAGTTTTGTTCTGTTTTTCTTTTTAATTGCTGAGAGTGTCCAGAATGCTGCATTTATCTGCTGCAAAATATTAATAAGAGCTACTCTTTATTAATAAAAACTTCCCCTTTTCAAGGCATTTAACATGCATTTCCAGTTAATCCTCACCACTACCTAAAGATGTAGCATTTAAACATTTTTTTAAAATTGTTGTTACCTATCTACAGATAAGAAAAACCAGGATTCAGGTCAGACAGCCAATAAATTGTAGAACCAGGATGTGAATCTAAATCTGCCTAACTTTGATGCCCACACTGTCTTTCAATAAAGAACTACCTCTAAATACAGAATGTAGTTCAGCTGTAAAAGTAAGTTTCTAAGCATTTAGATCACTCATGATTACCCCTTTAAAATGTTATTTTCCAGAATGTTAATAAAAACCTCTATCCAGTTTTGATTACTGCTAATTAATTGAAAAGTAGGAGAAAAAAAGACAGAAATAGGGGCTTAGTAAAAGGGAAAATACTCCAAATGTATGCCTCCGTGGCACTTAGAAACTTGCAGTTCTTTTTGACCCCTTGCCAGAAACGAATAGGGTAATAGAAATGAAAGCAGAAACAGATGTGGGTAAGTCTAGGTGACCTGCCAAGTGACGATAATGTTCTATACAGATGAAGGCACAATTACATTGGACAAAATCTCCTTAAAGACATAGCAGTCTCCATCCACTAGGCACCAAACAATGAGGAAAGTTGTTTTCATAGGTGATTTTCTAAAGCTTAGCTCTAAGGTTTGGTTTACAGAATTCCATTTCCTTTCTGAATTGTCTTCAGCTTCTTTTGCTAAGCATTATGGGAGCAAAGTCTTAACTGATTGCAAATGTTTCTGTAGTAAGTTTTTCCATGGGAGTTAGTTACAAGCTGTATTCAGCAGTAATTACTCTTTCACAGTCAGATTTGAAAAGAAGGAGCGGGTAACAAGAAAATCTTCTCTTAGGGCATAATTGTGAAAAGTCATCAATAAGTTTGCTTTCTTTGTTTGTAAAAGTGCAGGATGTTCAAAATGAACAGGTAAAGTAAAGTCATAAAAAAAACTACTTGGATTCTAATTCCTTCTTGGCCAGAATACTTCCAGTGGTTTAGGACTATGACCCAGAAGAAGTATGAGTGGTTTCCAGAAGAAACAGTGTAAGTGGCCAAACCAAGCAATCTACTTAAAGTGGGCAAAGCAGAGTTGGAGGCCATGATGAGTTTGAAGCAGGACCTTATTTTCCTTCCTTCTCTTACTAGTGGACTTAAGTACTGACTTTTAATAGGGAATCAAAATCTGAATAGATTGCTGGGGAAAATTGAGCTCTTAGCAGTTAATCAGTTCTGTCATCTATTGTGTATCTTCACTAAGAATTGAAATTCTTCAAAATAAGTTTTCCCATCAAGATTAAAAGAGAAAATCTATTATCTGTTATCTCTGGATATTCCCATTTATATTTCCCAGGGGTCAAAAGTCTTCATTAAAATGTGTAGCCTTCCTCAAATTGGACATTCCTGAAAAGAGCTTTATTTTATAAGGCACCTTTAGCAGAAAGACAGCAGGCATTTTCCTTACAAAGTAAAATTGTAAGTGTAGTGAGTAGTTGATTAGCACTTAACCTAAAATAGTCATCTGGTTTTTACTTTCAAGTAAAGGTAAAGAATGTAAGTTATTCCTAAGAGATAACACTCTTCTTTGTTCTCCAGGTAAAGTCAGAGGTCATTTTCTTACAGCTCAACTACCAGGACTTCATGGAAATGGAAGCTTTTTTTTTTTCTTACTTTTTCAAAAGGGAGAAAACAAAAATGTCCAAGGGCAGCTCTGTGTTCTAACTGGCACCGAGAGAACTCACGCCGTTTAGTGTTTGCCATGTTCTTCAAGTGCAAGGTAAGGCAGAGATGGGCTCAGTCATGCTGATTTGTCTTTGGTCTTCCCTGCACCATGCCCCTTACCTCCTGTGACCTGTGAAATCCCTCTCCTGCCTTGGGATTCCTCTCCAGAGGCCCAGGCCCTCTCCTGGGGGCCTTCTCGGGCAAGGACTTGTGAACTATGTTTCTTTCTCCACATTTCTCTTATCCCTCAGGTATGACCCTCGAGGAATAAATCTCTAAATCTGTCCCTAAAGGACCTATGCTGAACTAGTTTTAAGAACGAAAGCAGGACGTAGAGGGCCGAGGAGAAGGCATTTTCCCACTGTTTCTGAAATGATTCCAGGTAGGTACTATCACTTCCGGTCAGCTCTGTATTTTGACTCTGTTGTAATCTGTAAATTCCCATGAGAATCAATCTCATAAGTGTTTTGTTGTTGTTGTTTTAGGATACTGGGCTTGACAGCCCCAACTCAACACAGCTGTGGACACTCCAGGTCTGGGGCTTACAACATTTGTGTCTTTGTGGCACACTTTTGGATACTAGGTTGAGGGGGTACACTTCGGAAAAGGTGAATAGTAGTTTAAAAAAAAAGAGAGCAGCCTGCCTCAGAGTGGCGCCGCCCACATAGAGAGCTGACACAACAAGATGACGCAACAAAAAGAATCACAGATTCCCAGTGCCACTGATAAGGATAGAATCGATCACAGAAGAACACACAGCAAATGGACACAGAGAGCAGATAACTGAGGAGGGGGGAGGTGGGGGGAAGGGGAGAGAAATAAATAAAAAAAACAAATCTTTAAAAAAAAAAAAAGCTCCCTGCAGTTATCGCAGTTTTTATGCAGTCACTCTTTAGGGCCTTCAGTTCCAGGGTCTGTTTCAATAAAAGTTTTGAAAGCTTTGGTAACATTTTTGCATTCATGAAGCAAGATTTTCGCATGTTATAGTAAATACTCTGCTTTTTGTTCCATTCTGGATTGAGTCTAGCCTCTCATCTCTTACTCTCAGCAAAGTACTCTATTCTATGCCCTATTGCATGATGCGTCTTCTCAACATCCTATCCGACGGCCATCGTCATGCTGGTACACCTCCTCATTTGCTGCAAAGATAAATTTTATCAATTGAATAAAAAGCAAAGATTAAAATTTTACACACTGAATCCAAACTGTACACCTGTAAAGGGTTCACAGTACACTAGTGTGCTTCAACCAGTCGAAACCCTTTGCTCCTGAAAGCCCCATTTCAGGCCCTCTCCAGCCTCAGCTTGACGGAATACCTCAGTAGACATTTGAGTGCTAGCTGCCTGTGTCTCTGTTAATCTTTTCCCAGCCGATTCTGGTCAAGAACTGTGAAAACTCTGAGGTTTTACTCTACTTGCAAACTTAGGAGTAAGCCTGACATAGTTTCATGGATACTGGTAGATAACACAAGACTCCTGGATAAGACAAAGCACTCTCTATTACTCAGAATAATAACAATGATTAGAATACAACACTTTTTTTTGCCAGTTCCCCAAGTCCCACAGAAAGATCCAAAGAGGGCCAGATGATGTCTGCACATGTAGTAGGTTGCATTATAAGAAAGGAACCCTGAGTTTAGGGAGCTCAAAAACTTTATAACAGGCAGTAAGCACAGTAAGTCCTTTACTTTGGAGGGTGACTTTATCTTTATCATGCTGGGCAGGAAGCGTGCCTGTGTTTTGCTCCAGGGGGAGATTCCAGCTCTATTTTCTAAGACTGTTTGCTATACTAACACCCTTGAAAATATAGTACAGAATAAAAGAGCAATCGGTGCTTCCCTTGAAAACTGCAGAAACATAAGACCCACAGAGAACTGTATTCAAACATTTCTCTTTGTGTAAGACAGAGTTAGTAATATATTATTTTTAGGATAAAGGCGAGTAGAATTATTTCCAGCTAGGACTATAATTTTATCCTAAGCCATGTTGTCTTTCTATAGCATAGGTATACTGGTTTAGGAGATTAAGGAAAAGAAGGCACACAAAGAGTTTTTCTTGTGTACTGAATATACTCAAGGATTTGTTACTTGTTGGTTCTTAGTAAATTCTGAGTAGTAGAAGTAAGTGCTTCTTTCCTAAAAAATGATCTTTCTCTTTAGTTCCTGAGTTCATGCCTTCATAAAATAGTAGTGGCTAACATGCTTTGAGTGTCATCTTTCCAATGTTCAAACATTATCGAACCACTGTAAGATCATTAAAAGTTTTGAACCATCCTCCTCCACAGAGTGGAACGGTAACTTTAGCACTACAGGTATATTCTAGCTTCAAAAATTGGTGCTTTAATAGTCATTGAAAAATCCATTTATAGACTGGAAAGCCATTATTGTTTTGGCAGTTCATAAGTTTACCAAATTAATCTTATAACTAATTAAAATTATGTAATGAGTTTTAAGCTTTAGCCGACTGAAAATACAAAAGAGGAAAACTTTCAACGAACTGAACCATTAAAGGGGACTTGAAGAGTATAGAGGGAAGAGTAATTAAAACAATCTCTCTAGTTCAAAGGGGCTCCAGGTTAGTTTCCTCTCTGAATAAAACAATTTCTCAGTGGGTACCTGGGACCATGAGAACTTAATTTTAAATGATAAAATTTTATATGTTTTAGGAAATGAAAGTATCAATACAAGAATTACCGTCCCCCTTTTTTTCATTATATTTTCCTTTCCCCAAGATGGATCACAGTGGGGAGTTAGACTTCATGTAGACTACTCTCTGTTAACCAGGAAAGGGTCGCCTGATGGATGCTCTAGGGGAGCACAGCTTCAGCAGATAAAAAGAATGGCAGGGAAAAAATGACTGCATTGCAGTCAGTTTCAAACTATTTTTCCCCAAGGAAATGGACAGCTTCAGGCTTCTCTTTTGTGAGCTTTCAGCCGGACATTACAATTCTGGGTAATCTTCACCATGAAGTAAATAATTTCCAAGTTATTTTCATTTTAGGAAACAAAAAACACCCTGAGAGGATTTAGAGAACTTAGCCATATTCATCAGAGATACCCAGCTTTACAACTCTGCTCTGCAATTTTTAGAGACTTTGTCCTTGTAGTCTTTATAGGGATAGGATTTCATACGCTATTTCAACGGTGTATATGTATTCATTTTAGGAATTAAATCTCATATAAAATGCAGAGAAATAAATGTCCAGTATGTGTTGGGGTATATACTTTCTTAAAAGATACTTTTCTCCTCTTTCCTGTGTACATTACTGAAGTACACAATATATTTTTTTCTTTTAAAATTAAATTTCAGTTGGTTATGAAACTTTTTCTCTAAGGATCATCTTTTTCATATGTTTCTGTCCAAAGGCTGTAATTTTCTGCTCATCACCTGTAGTACTTTTCTTATCTGCTCATTATTGTATATCTTTCCCATTCAAATGCATTTCCTCCTGGTGGTAGTATTTATGGAGAATTAATATTATGCTAGTTAATGGGGACATTATAAAGGTGAACATTGTAGAATTCAGGAGTTAAAGTCTAGAACTAAGCTGTCCAACATCGTAGCCATCAGCCACCTGAACAATTAAAATGTGGCTAGTGTGAAATTGAATTTTAAATGTTCTTTATTTTAATTAAAATTTAAAATATTTCTGATTTTTTACATTAACTATAGGTTGAAATGATTTATGTCATCTCTTTAGAGTTAACATATTAAAATACAGGATAAGCAGTTCAATTTTAATTTCAGAGAAATAAGGAATAATTTTTAGTATAAATATATTGTTGTGTTTTATCTGGCAACTGTACCTGTTTCTTTTTACTTTTGAAAATCCATATGCTAGAAAATTTACAATGATAGAAGTGGCTTACGTCATATTTCCATTGGAGAGTACTAGTTTAGAGTAAATATTGTCAGTCTGCCTGCCTTAGAATGTAAGACCTTTGAAACAAGGAATTTTGTCTGCTATGTTTACTCAATGTATGGAATAACATAAATGCAATTGATTTTTCTGATGTAAGATTTATAGCACACTTTTTCCTGGGAGCCAAGCTAATTGATTTTAGAAAAGTTATTTAAAATTAGAGGAGAAAAATGTTCAGATACTGAGATTTTCTTCATGGCTCCTCACATTTTCTCAATCCATCATTTCTTTTCTCCCTTTCCTTCCCTCCTCAACCACATGCCCATGCACTCTTATCTCAGCAACACTGTGGCTAGTATCGTAAAGTCTATTCCTCTTTGGCTTTTCATTGCACTCATCTGGTATAAAGTTAGCACCTATTTAATGCAAAGATTCCTGTGCTTGCATCCAACCTGCCCTGCAAGATTGTAGAAGGTTACACAGCACAGTTCATTGGATCTATAAATGTACAATTAACAATGGCAAATGGGACTTTTTATCTGCTATATGTATTTGGTCAATTCCATCCCCATTTTCTGAAAAGACATTTCTAAATTTCTCTGTTCTCAGTAATCCTCCAACTTCTCTACCTTTTCCTTTGCTCTCAGAAGATATTTTTGCAAAGAAAACAGAGGCTATTTGTATTAGTCAGCCAAAAGGGTGCTGATGCAAAATACCAGAAATCTGTTGGTTTTTGTTTGTTTATTTTGTTTTTTAATTTTATTTATTCCCCCCCCCCCTTTGTGGCTTGCTTGCTGTCTGCTCTCTGTGTCAACTCGCTGTGCATTCTTCTATGTCTGCTTGTCTCCCTTTGTTGCATCATCTTGCTGCGCCAGCACTCTGCAGGCACAGGCTGTCAGCTCTCCGCGGGTGCGAACCAGCTTACCTTCACAAGGAGGCCCTGGGACACGAACCCAGGGCTTCTCATATGGTAGACAGGAGCCCAATTGATTGAGCCACAGCTGCTTTCCAAATTTGTTGTTTTTTATAAAGGGCATTTACCTGAGGTAGAAGGTTACAGTTACCAGGTCATAAAGCATAAGTTACTTCCCTCACCAAAGTCTTTTGCCACGTGTTGGAGCAAGATGGCTGCTGGCATCTGCCAGGGTTCAGGCTTCCTGGGTTCCTCTCTTCACAGGGCCTGCTTCTCCCTAGGCTCAGGGTTCCCCTCTTCCCAGGGCTTGTTTCTCTTTCCTCACAACTGAGCTCCTCTGTGCTTACTTCCTGGAGTTCCAGCTCAAAAACTCTAGCATCAAAACTCCAACATTGGGAAGCAGATGTGTCTCAAGTGATAGGGCCTCTGCCTACCATATGGGAGGACCTAGGTTTGATCCTTGGTGCCTCCTGGTGAAAAAGAAGAAGAGAAACCATGCCTGCATGGTGAGCCAGTGCCCGTGTGGTGAATCAGTGCCCATGTAGTGAACTGAGTACCCATGCAGTAAGCCAAATGCCCAAGTGGTGAGCCAGTACCTGTGCAAGTAAATCATGTAGCAAGATGATGATGCACAAAAGAGAAACGAAGGGGAGAATCAAGGTGGAATGCAGCAGAGACCAGGAACTGAGGTGGTACAATTGACAGGGGAAACTCTCTTCACATCAGAGATCCCCAGGATTGAATTCCAGTGAATCCTAGAGGAGATAGACAAGAAGAGAATACAAAAAGAGAAATAGATACAGAAGATCATATAGCAAATGGACACAGACAGCAAAAACAGCATGACAGGGGAGGGGAAGGGAAAGAAAAAAATACATCCTTAAAAAAAACAACTCCAACATCAAAACTCCAACCTCCCTTCTCTGTGGTGTGGTTTTTCTGTAAGTCCCTGCCCACCAAGGGGTCGGGGACTCAACCTTCTACTGATGTTGCCCAAGCAAAGTCCTAATCATAATTTAATCATGCCCAAGTACAGACCAGTTTACAAACATAATCTAATATCTATTTTTGGAATTCATGAACCATATCAAACCGCTACACTATTAGATAAGATTGAATTTCTCGTCTTCCCATTTCTAAGCATATATGTATGCCTACATTTGTATCATATCTGTATCTATTCTATTCAACAGAGGAGCTATCTACATTCTCCTGAAGCCAATCTCCTCACCAGTACTTTGGATTTGTACACTATTTCCATCTCCTTCTTTTACCCCAACCCCTGCCCTCCCCACCATCTCATTACATAGGGAGATTGGCCTGCACCCATCACTACACTATAAGTTCTTCTAAAGATTTAATACTTAAGTTTTATCTACATTCTCCTGAAGCCAATCTCCTCACCAGCACTTTGGATTTGTACACTATTTCCATCTCCTTCTTTTACCCCAGCCCCTGCTCTCCCCACCACCTCATTACATAGGAAGATTGCTCTGCACCCATCACTACACTATAAGTTCTTCTTAAGATTTAACACTGGCCTCAGGTCTGTCTCTAAATCCAATGGACAGTCTCAGCCTCATCTTGATCTTCCTGTAGCTCTTGACACTTGTTTGATTTTGCTAAGGTGCTCAAAGCAGATACTGTGAAATGTGTTGGCTTTAACAAGAGGAATTTATTAGCTTGCAAACTTACAGTTTTGAGGCTTAGAAAAATGTTTAAATCAAGACATCATCAGTCGACACTTTCCTACTTACAATAGGTTTACACCCAAAGGAGTTGATTAGCTTTCAGACCCTGATTTTCTGGGGTACATACAGTTCCAAACAACCACACTCCACCCTTGGACCCCAAAAGACATGTCCTTTCTATATACAAAATACATTCATTCCATCACAATATCTCAAAAGGCTTAAATCATTTTAGTAGCAATGCTAAGTACAAAGTCTCAACAAAATCAGTTATAGGTATGGTCTTCCCTGAGGCACAATTCCCCTCAGGCTGTGGACCTGTGAAAACTAGAGAACAAGTTATCTGCTTCCAATATACAAGGGAGGGACAGACATAGCACAAACATTCTCATTCCTATAGGGAGAAATTGGAAGGAAAATAGGGGTCACAGGTCCCAAACAATTCTGAAACCCTACAGAGCATACTCCATTATATTTCAAGTTCTGTGAATCATCTATGGAAAGAGGTTTTCTCCTTGGGCCTGACCCTTTCCAAGTGCTTGTGCAGCAGCCATGCTCTCCTCAAACACTGGGGCAAAGGCTCCAACATCTTCAAGCATTGGGGTGATGGCCAGGCACTCAGCTCTACCCTCGTCAAGAATTGAGATGATGACCAGACTCTCAGCAATCCCCCAAGCATCTAAGAAAACTGGGATGGTAACATTCTTCCTGAATAATGGGGCTGTGGGCCTGTCCTCTCCAAGTAGTGGGGCATACTCACACATGGGAGGGCTGACTCTCCTGGCCCAAGAAGATGTCTTCAATCCAAACCTTAGCTTCCATGCTTCTGCCTTTGAAGTCACTAGTAGTGGTTCTGTTCATACAGATCTTGCAAAAAACTTGTTGGTTTATCATATAGTACAGAGGGGCACTAACCATCAGACAAAAGAACTTTCCACATACCCTTTCTGGATAACTGCATTTACAATCCTGACTTGTCCTGAAATGGCTGACTGGTTCCATGTTCAGTTAAACCCTCACTTGGAGCATTATTCTATGGGGTCTCATTTTCTGAAAGCTCAAAATTTTCAAGACCATAAAGTTTCCTTGTACCCAGGAGTTCTGTTCTTAGTATATCCCTTTCTCCTTGCGTTTTACTATAGGTTTGCAAGGAGAAACCAAATAACACTTTCCACATTTAGTTTGGAAATCTCCTCAGCTAAATATGCACACTTGTTACTTTCAATTTCTGCCTTCCATATGATACATGACTCAATTTTGCCAAGATCTCTGCCACTTTAAATCAGGGTTCACCATTCTTCCAGTTTACAATGGCACATTCATCATTTCTGTTTAAGGCCTCCCTGGAAGTACTTTTAGCATCCATATTTTTACCAACAGTCTTTTCAAAGCTATCTAGGCCTTTTCTATCAAGCACCTCACAATTCTTCCCACCTCTACTCATTATCCAATTACAAAGCCTTTTTAATAATTTTGGTATTTCAACAGCAGCATCCCACTTCTGGTACTAAAATCTATTTTAGGTTGCTAAGCTGCTCAAAGCAGGTACCATGAAATGTGTTGGCTTTAACAAGGGCAATTAATTAGCTTATAAGCTTACAGTTTTGAGACCTAGAAAAATTTCCAAATCAAGACATTTTTTTCCCAAAGACTGGAAATCCTAAACTCCTCTGTCACATGGCAAGGCACATGGCAGTGTGTGCTGGTCTCTCCCTTCTCTTTCAGATTTCTTTGCCTCCAGCATTTTGCTTCCATGGCTTTCTTTCTCTTTGTATGAATTTCATTCTTTTATAAAGGACTCCAGTAAGAGGATTATGACCCAACCTGGGCCACTCCTTAACTGAAGTAACCTAATCAAATGTTTGATTCTACTTACAATGAATGGGTTTACACTCACAGGAATGGATTAGTTTTTTTTAAAGATTTATTTTTATTTTATTTTAACCCCCCCCCCCCCCACACACACACTGCCTGCACTCACTGTCTGCTCTCTATGTCCATTCACTGCACATTTTTCTTTGTCTGCTTGCTGCTTGTCTTCTCTTCTTGTCTTCTCTTTAGGAGGCATTGGGAACCAATCCTGGGACCTCCAGCATGGGAGAGAGGCACTCAATCACTTAAATCATGTCAGCTCCCTGGTCTGCTGCATATCTCACTGTCTCTCCTCTGCATCCCCTTTGTTACATCATCTTGCTGCACGAGCTCTCTGTGGCATGGGTCATCAGCTCTCTGTGGTGCGGGCCAGCTTGTCTTTACCAGGAGGCCCTGGAAATTGAACCTGGGGCCTCCCATATAGTAGGCAGGAGCCCAGTTGCTTGGGTCACATTCACTTCGCTGGATTAGTTTTAAGAAAAAAATTTTCTGGGCCTTCATACAGTTCGAAACCACCACAACACTGTTGCTCATTTCTTACTTCTTGAACATGGATATAAGCCTTATCTGGTTTCTTCCTACCTCTTTGTTGCCACCTTTGTTATCTTTGTTAATGCAGGTTCATCCACCTCTCTCCTGATATTTAAAAATGGGGATTCCTCAATGCTTGGTGCTCTTCTCTCTTTCCATTTGGTACTCTGTCACTAGGCTCTGTCATTATGCCCATAGCTTCCACCACCATACATACGCAGATGATTCATAAGGGTACAGCTCCAGCACACTCTAGAACCCTATTTTCATTTAATGTCTCAGAATTGTTGTCTAAGGTTTATGTCAAAATATTTTAATATGACATATTTTAATATGACATATTTCTCTTTCTTCCTACATGTAGTTCTCTACAAGCAGTTTCTGTTCCAATGAACTCTTCCCCCTCACCTCCGGACTTACATTGTACTCTGACATCTCTCTCAGTCTCCTCCAATGTTTTTCCTATTAAATGTATTGCACATTTAATTTCATCTTCTTGTCAGCTTTTTGGAGTAGCACACAAGGCAATCAAACATCTTCATTGGAAGATGAAACAACAAAAGATATTACTAATACCATATAGAACTCATTGAGAGCAGTTCCTTTACTTTTGTGGGTAAAGATGTTGAGATTTGGAAATCCCTGTTTGGAATGGAACTCAAAGAGGTTCGTTGCCTTCAGTGTCCCTAAACATAATGACTGTTACTCTGTCTCATCTGTTTCACAGCTGGCAAATGGAGAGTTTCCACAGAGGTAGACAATGGCTCTATTCCAAATATGTGTTTTAGATCTTTTCAAAGGTTAATTTTTAATATAAACTTTAATGACATTTAACATACATGCAGAAAACTGCACAAATCATGTGTCCAACTCAATGAATGTTCACAAAGTGAACAAACCTTCACAACCAACTCCTACAAGAATTAGAACATTCCCAGCACCACAGAAACTCCCCTAGTCCCCCTTCCCAGGCATGACCCCTCCTTTCTCTCCAAAGGAAACCACAATTCTGACTACCAACATCAAAGGCTAATTATTGATTTACATTTATGAAGTAGATCAAATCCATTTTTTTCATAGATTTATAGTATCCTGAATAAGTATGTGTATGTATCTACAGAAGTTCTCCATGAAAACCCCAGAAACCATTTGATTCACTATTTCAGTGCTAGAGTCAAGATCCTTTCCTTACCTTGACATGGTAATATTTCATGAGAAAGGCATGATGACTCTGCCAGAAATAGAGTATGGCATGTTCATTCTGCTGTGAAACTTTGGAAAAGTTACCTATCATATCCTGGATTCATCACTCTCATCTGTAAAATGGGTTAATAATATTACATAGTAAGATTGACATCATCAGGTAATAAGTAAGCTAATGCATATAAAAGTCATATCATGGTACCTAGAACACAGTCTGACTTCAATGAATGCTAGTTTCGTGGTGATGATTACTAGCAGTATAATATACCACATTTCATATCAAACTTTTTTGAAGAGGTAATGTGCTAAGCTACTGACTTCATCTCCAAACTTGGGCAAATTACTTAGCTTCCAAGTGAATTCTCCACCTTTCTAAGGAGACAAGGCATGAAGAAAGAATTAATTGGTTATTTCCGTAAGCATTTTCTATTCTCTATTGCTGATTAAGTAATGTTGCTAATGAATTCCAGTGGAGAATCCTGTTATTACCAGGATCTGTCCACAATGACCACCATCTTGCTAAATCCAATAATCAATTTTCAATTCCCACCTTCCTTGACCTATCAGTACCATTTGACCAGCTAAACAGTTTGTCTTTCTAGTACACTTTTTTACTAGGAAAACTCAGCTTAATGACCTTTGGCCAGAATGAGTCACATGGCACACCCAACTTCAAGGAAAGTTGGAAAAGTAAGGGGCCCGTGGATATTTAGGGAGCACAGTCTGCCTCTGCCACATATTCTGAGGCATTTCCTGAACCATTTTATTTCCCTTATTTCCATTATATTGGGGTATGTCTCACTGTGCTTCACTTACACACTGATCACATTGTAAGCATACACCCCTCAGTAAGCATTCTCCAAAAGAATACATGAATAAAACGGTCCTAAAGGAAACATAGAAGGAAGGAAAAAAGAAGTAAGGGCTACTTACATGATGTCCCATATACCTAAGAGACACTATGGTATAGGCAATACTTCCTAGCTGGTTGACTGTGCTTCAGTTACCTTACCTGTAAAGATAGGAGTGATAATAATAGCGCCCACCTCTTCGGATTGCTTTGAGGATAAAATTAATATATATGAGGCACTTAGAACACTGTCTGGCACATGGGATGCTCAATAAATGCTAGTTATTATTATTTCATGGTTTGAACAATTAAGTTCTAAATAATAGAGAAAAGAAAAGTTGTAGTACATTTATAAAATTTTAAATTGTCTCCCGTACAAAACCCAGCATAATGAGGAAGAGCCTCATTTTAATATGTTCTATTACTGGGATTATGGAAAACATTTAAACAAAACAAAACAGAGTTTGTTCCTTCTCTGCACATGTGGCACTTTGGCACTTAAAATGTGCTTTGGAATCGCGTACCACATTGCATTATCGAAACTCTTCTCATTGAGCAGGAAGGGACTGTGACAGAGGGTGTGGAGGCTGAAGGGACCTGTTAGAGGACTGGGGGTGGGGTGGGAAGAGGAACTCAGGCGCTCCCCTGCTGATGTGGTTCTGTGATGATGACTTTTCTTCTAAGTTGTCAGAGGGAAGGTATTTTTGCTGCCTTCTTTCCCTCTTCATTTCCACCAGGGAAGAGCGGCCGAGGCAAAAGAGACAGAATCTTTTCCAATTACATAGCATGCATATTTCATTTCAGCCGCCGCCTGTGAGAAACATGATACTGAATGATTCAGTGGTGCCGAAGCAAAACCCACCTACAAAAGATTTGGGGGTACATTGGTACATTTCCAGAAGATTATTTGGGTGAAGTGGTGTGGTAGGTTAATTACCAGACTGAAAGGCTTAAAACTTTGAATTGTTATGGAGAAGAAATTATAGCCATAAATACAGCACCAAAGTACTCTTGAAGCACAACATTGTACAAGCAAACATACAACAAACAAAGAATTTGTGACAAATCAATCTGGCTTCCTAGACTGTAATTATTTTGAAGGGGAGAGGGCAGAGCTTTTAGGGGAGAGGTGATTTACTTGGTTGGCACTTACCTGCTAACTTTTCCTTAGAGAAAGGGTATATGTGAATTGAGTAAGGTAGATGTGAATCAATTCCCTTTCCTTCACATCATCATATAACTCTTAACCCTTCATAAATGTTCCTGAGGGAAAAGGTCAAGTTGAAATTTCCCCTGTGCTGAAGTAAAATTCAGCCAAAACTCAAGCCAACATTCTTTGCAAAGGCATTAACTTCTGAATTAGTCTAAACAAAGTGAGTTATATATTCTGTTCCTACTTTTTCATCCATGCATCTTTTCTCCTTGAATCCCCCTTACTTTCTCTCCCTTGGAGAAACCTTCCCTCTCTCTTTTTCCATTTTTTTTCCCCTTCCTCCCTCAGAAATCCTTTGATAGAATATAAGGGAGCAGATATGATGCAGGATGCTGGGGAAAGGGTGGGAGATGGGGAGGGATAGAAAACAAGGAAGACAGTTTCTCTGTCCTCAGGAAGCACCCAGTTTTCTAGGGTGCTCCACATACAAATACATCCTTACAACCTAGCATGCCTGGAATGGGGCATTCAGTCATGCTGAAGTTTAGGTCTCTCCCACTAGTCTCCTGATTAGGAATATAGACCAGTATCAATTTCTACTCTGCTACTTGCCAATTTGGTGGCCTGTGATAAGTTACTTAAATGATTGAAGCCTTAGATTTCCTGATCTGTATGACAGGGATGATTGTAATTTTCAAGTCATAGGTTAGACATGAGGATTAAATGAATGATTGCATGCAAAAAGGTTAGGGAAAATCATAAATGCCAGCTATTGTTGTTATTATTATTAATTATTGTTAGGCAATAGAAAGTCCTTGAAGGCTTTTGAGCAAGAGCTAACATGATCAGATTTGTATTTTCCAAACATAACTTGATTAGTTGAAGATCATTAATAAGAAGGAGATTCATATACACAGGAAGATGAGTGAGCAGTCTACAGTAATGGTAATAGTAATACTCTAGTAATGCTCATGTGAGGAAGGATGGACAGTACAACAGGGGATGAAGAGGAGGGTGAGGAAATATTAGGTTGATGGAACCAGAGGGTCTTGGATACCAGTCAGGTGTATGGAGCAGTAGAGGAGTCAAAGCTAATTATTGGTGAGGCTGTGCTTTGCTCTCTTGTGATGGCACTAAGGGTGGAAATTCTGTACACTCTATAGGTCAATGAAAAATATAAGGTATCCTTGGACTTTTGATTTTGAAGTCCCAGGAGAATATTCGGATGGAGATGCCCACAGGGTAATTCTTTTTAAAGATATATTTTTATTTTATTACCCTCCTCCCCCTCCCCCCCAGTTGTCTGCTTTTTATGTCCATTTGCTGTGTGTTCTTCTGTGTCTGCTTATATTCTTGCCAGCGGCACCTGGAATCTGTGTCTTTTTGTTGTGTCATCTTGTTGTGTCAGCTCTCCGTGTGTGCGGCACCATTCCTGGGCAGGCTGCACTTTTTTCACACTGGGCAGCTCTCCTTACAGGGCACATTCCTTGCACGTGGGGCTCCCCTACACGGTGGACACTCCTGCATGGCACGGCACTCCTTGTGCGCATCAGCACTGCACGTGGACCTCCTCATCACATGGGTTAAGGAGGCCTTGCGTTTGAACCCTGGACCTCCCATGTGGTAGGTGGATGCTCTATCCATTGAGCCAAATCCACTCCCTCCACAGGGTAATTTGAAACATAAGTATAGAGAAGTCATCAAATTTCAGCATGTACTTGCTGAGCACATACTATGTGCTAGTTACTCTGTGAGACACTGAGTGTAGAATGGTTATAAAAAGACTTAATCACCACTTTACTTTCTAGCAGGAGAGAAAGATGTAAAATAAATACTAACAGACTTAAATGTATAAATAAAATTGTCTAAGTTATGTGAAGGAAAATTATATGGTGCTATAAAAATATCCACTAATTTAGTTTGGAAGGTCTGGACAGGCCTCTTGGAGGAGATTTAAGCTGTGACTGAAGGATAAACTAGAGTTGGCTGAGTGTAATTCGCTCTAGACTATAACTGCCATGAGGGCAGAAACTGTCTGTTGTTCACCATTCTACCACTAGTCCTCCAAGCAGTGCCTGGTAAGTGGTGGACACTTAATATAAATTTGTTTAAAAACTTAATGAAAGAACAAGTGAAAGAGATGAAATGAGAATGCCCTGGGAGAATACATGGAAGAGGCCTAAAAATAACCCTTTAAAGAGTATTGATATTTATGGAATAGTGTAAATGAAAGTTTCTGGAGGAAATCAAGATTGGCCAGGCAAGGGGGAGGAAATGGGATGTGTCAGGAATGTATTTAGTTGCAAGTAAGAGAAAATCTGATCACAATGGCTTAAACAATTAGAAAGGTTGTTTTTCTCCCTCTCCCCACACAATAAGAATTCTGGAGGTAGGGGTAGTTGCTGGGACTGCTTCAGCAGTTCAACAACATCAGTCTTAATTGTTGCCATTCTCTTGGCCTTTCCCTCATGGTTGCAGGTTGGTTGTTGCTCCGCTAGTCACCACATCTCCATCTTAGCAGAAGGAATGAGATAGAGGAAAAAGTGCTGCTTGTGTATTGCAGGAGTGTTAGTAGAAACTTCAGTGTACATCTAATTGGTCAGAACCATGTCATCACAGTACCTCTAGCAGGAAGGTAGCAAAGAAGAAGGGGTTGGAAATGCATGTTGGAGCACTAAGTCAATGACATCTGCTACATTAAGCAAATTAATGTCTTCAAAACTGAGAGAGAAGTTTCAAGAAGAGGAGTTGGCAACAAAATAAAATGTCACTGAGGTTAAGAAAGATGAGCTCTGAAATGAGACTATGGATTTGACATTTAGAAGGGCAAAGACCCTGCCCATCACGCTCTCTGTTGTAGTCCAGGCACCTTCTCCAGCGCCTGGGATAGAGTAGGCCATTAATCACTGACTAGGGAAATTAATCTGGCTACAGTGTATTAGATGTATTGCACGCATAAAGGTCTGTATTGATCATTCAGTATAAATTAAATTCTAATTTTCTCTAAGTAAATACTGTCTGGAAAGAGTGAGCATCTAGAGAGTTATCCTTCATATGTACATCAGACACCAGTTAAAAGGAATAGACTAGAACTTAAAAAATATTTCCCTAAAGCTCAATGAAGCAAGAGAAAGGAACTATTTGGAAGAATTTTCTCTACTTTAAAATTTTAGTGGCAGTTTTTAGTAGGTGGGGGTGGTCTGTAGTCATAGGAAAGCTGTTTATATATCATTATAGCTATTTATTTACAAATAACTTGTTGTAGGAAGGATTTTAAAAGTTTTCCATCTTGTAGGATGACAGGAAAATTCCCATGAAATACATTTACGTTATCAAACATGTTCACTTAGTATCTTTTATTTGTATAGCATTTTAGAGTTTACAAAGCACATTTAAGTAAACTGTCTCAGTTGATGCTCTTAGCAATATGGGAGGTGATTAGGGAAGTGTCATTAACCTCCCATTTTATTGTTGAATGAAATTCAAGAGAGCTTAAGTAATTTATTCAAAATCAACTCACATAATAAGAGACTGAGCCATAATAAGAGACTGGTTTTTGATTTCTATTTCAGTGCTCTTCACCAAATAAAGTCTGCTTCTAAACACATTGAGTGAGTGAGCGAGTGAGTTTTGTGTAATGGAGAAAAATGGTTATATGATGCCCCAAAACTTGTAGATATGTCTGCCTTCTGTGGGATAGGATGCGTATTTCATATCAATAGACAAACAAATTTGTGAAATGCTCCCTTCTATTTGCAGAGACTGCTAAGCAAGGATGAAAGGGGAGCAGGCTTTCTAGACAAATGAAAGTATTAATTGGAAGGCATGCTTTATTCAGAGACCCTGTGTTGCAAAATGTGGTTCTGAATTTAGCCTCCAGCTAAATTATGATTCCTGGGGGAAATCATAATTCTATTTGCTTTCCATCTATGGCCTTCTTTGCACACAGTCAAAAATTTAATGTCCACAGTGTTAGTTTAGTTGAAAATAAGAACAACCTTCACAGAAGAAATGTTATAGGTACTATGGTAACATTACCTGATTTAAAGACTGATTAGACTCTCAGGATTTAGTACTTTTATTCCTCAGGGAGCATGGCTCCCCCTTTGAGTCACTTGGCCTTTCCTTACTCTTTCACACTGCTACCTTAATTTCAAGACTGAGTTTTACCTGATTTTTCTCCTTTCCTCTAGACTCTTCTGCTGCTCCCATATGCAACTAGTCCATGTGTTCTGAGCCCGTCTGGGGAAGTAGGGATATATTTACATGGATGATTTCCATTCCCTGCTGCATCTTCCTTATGACCAATGACATGATAATGTATACATCTTCTTAGGAAGAAAAACACTAGCTATAAATCTATCTATGGTCTATTACTGGGTTTTAGTTTGTGAGAGAAAAAAGATGAAGAAGAGAAATAACTCACCTTTCTGTAGAAGATACTTATATTGTAAATTATTGCCCATTTGATTTGAAGAGTTGAAGTCTGTGGGCCTTGAGGCTAGAAGTAGCACTGAACTGCCTGGCAACTAAATGAGAGCTGCTGATCCAGGTGAGCAGTGGAGCTGAGGGACTCACTTGTCACTAGGTGACTTTAGAGATTATGATTCCACGTGTTCTGAGAAGCCTTGCAGGGAACATGTGCAATAAATCAAAACTAATCATGTCCTGGGAAGAACAATAGCTTTGTTTACACCCGTGAGGGGTTATGCTGACCCTCCCTAGTGGCCCTTCTGGAAGTGTTGGACTTGAGCACTTGCTAATAGTTTGTCTGACAGAGCTTTTGAATCCATTTATTAAAGTTTTAAAGATTTATTTTATGCCTTTCTTTCAGGGTTCAGTTCATTCATTCATTCATTCATTCAACAAACCATTCATTCATAGTGTTTTCTATGTGTTAGGCTCTGGTCAGCAGGACGCAAAGATGAATGAGGCACATTCTTTATAACAAAGTAACTTATAATCTAGTAAGAGACTTTGGACACATAGACCACTAAAGAAGAAAATAAAAAAAAGTAGTATGGCACATGGATATTTATTACTTTTATTTGACATATTAATATATTTAATAGAAAGCAAAATGACAGAAGAAACAAGAGGAGTAGGAATGTATAGAAGGAGTGGGGAAAAGGAAGGAAGGGCAAATCTGATGTAATATGTCATTACCTGCTTTTCTTTGAAGAATCTTTTCTTGAAAATAAAAGATTGTGGTGATGTTTAACTGAAATTATCTTACCAGAAAGAACCAAAGCGATAGTGAATTTGTTCAAAAAGCAAACATAATGGGATTTACAAATAGGTAAAGAACTGGAAACTATAAATGGATGAGTTTACTTGTTTTCATCTCTGTGCTTACCAAATTAGATTCCTCTTCACGGTTTTGGTGTCAGAATGTGAGAATAATTTAGAGAACTTGGGAATAAAAGATCAAGATATATTCAAACAGAGTTCTCAACAGGGACAGCACCCTTCCAGTCCCCCAAATGGAAATGCAGTGTCAGTAAAACAGTATGCTTGGCAAATGGATGTGGCTCAACCACTTGGGCTCCCGTCTACCATTATAGGAGGTTCAGGGTTTGATGTTCAGGGTCTCCTGGTGAGGGTAAGCTGTAAGCTGACCCATGCGGCAAGCTGGTCCACATGGAGCGCCGACCCACACAGGAATGCTGCCCCATGTAGGAGTGCTGTCCTGTGTGGGAATACCGCCCAGCACAGAAAGCCGCCCTGCACAGGAGTGCCAGCCAATGCAGAGAGCTGGTGCAGCAAGATGACACAACAAGAGACACAAAGAAGAGAAAATAAGAAGATGTAGCAGAACATGAGTTGAGGTGGCACAAAAGAGTAATCACTACTCTCCCACTCCGGAAGCTCCCAGGATCAGTTCCCGGAGCCGCCTAATGAGAATACAAGTAGACACAGAAGAATACACAGTGAATGGACACAGAGAGCAGACAATGGGGGGAATGGGGTGGGGGGGGGGGGGGAGAAAAAAATAAATCTTTAAATAAAAAACAAAGTAGTATACTTGATATTCAGGTGTAGCTTCAGGACACAAGTTGGCTTCTTTGCCAGCCAACCAGATTATTATCCCCAAGGCACTTTTAGGTAGAAATTCTGGGCTTCCATATGTCCCTAAATGATGGAAAATAAGATTTACGAGTAAAATCTATGGGGTTTTCAACATCTGCTCCATCCTAACTACTCAAAAATATTTTTCAACATTAATGAAGGGTGAGATGTGGCTCCAAGGTCAACTTAATCATTATTTCCTATACCTCCTTTGTACCTCTTTTGGATTTTAAATAGAGAATTATTACTAATTTATTAATATTATTAATCCCATCTCCACCACTACCACAAAAGTTTTCAGTGTGCAACATAAAGGATTTGGGGGTAGATATAGAGAGTATTTCCTTACAGACCTGGTGGACATGGAAAAAAAATGTTGACAGGTGAATTTACAGAATTCTTTGTTTAAAGGAGAGTAGATTTTCAGTAGTCTGGTATAGTTGCAGGAAAATAATTTGAGGACATAAAATCTCCTTTCTTCTCTACAAATAAAAATATATGACTATATCTACATAGAAAACAGATATATATGAAAAAATTAGAATTTTGGAATCATGAGGTTGAAATAGTCTATTAATTAATCTTTAACCCACCAGCAGTCTTTATTTTCTCCTTCAACATTTCCCTAATGCTTAACTAACATAAATCTGTGAAAGTGTTCCTCTATTCACTTTAACATGAAGACCGACAATGTGTGAAATGCTAGTGCAAGGGGGTTGTAGGGTAAGAGAAACGGTTGCTGGTTTTAAAGAGCATGCAACCTTGTTGGTCAGAAAATGATGACCTGGAAAGGGACTTGAACCCTTAAGCGTATGATTTGTAATAATATACCTATTCAAGTGTTAACCTGTAATCTTTTGTTTGCATTGTCTTCTGCTCCATCCCCATGCAAAGAGATGGATGACTTAGGGTTACTGGCTATTTGGCTGGCACAACTTTGACTATAAATACTTTCATCCTAACTTAATTGCATTAAAAAAATTATTAGACTTTGGAGGTAATTATTTCATGGTGGCTTAATTCTGGATAGTCTCTTCCCTTCATAATGCAGTACTACGTTGCAGTAAATGCATATTTGGTTTTCTACAAAGGCGTGGGTTTCTCCTTGGGTTTTCGCATTTTTGCTTTGTGCCTCTTGTGGAATGGAAAAAGGCAGAAGCAGACTCCCACCCCAACTGGTCCACCTCCTCCGTGCCCTCCTACACTTCCAGCTCATCATATTCTTATATAATCCAACAGAAATCTGCTTTTGGTTAGAATACAGTTGAGGGCAAAGTAGGATGGGGGGGGAGGGGGGGAGGGATATATTAAAATGTTTCCAGTTTGTATAAACGTTCTGTCAAAGCAACAACCTAAATGGAAACAGCTGGAAATCTTTAAGGAAACTTGCAGTGGACAGTGATTAAAGCTGGGTGGAATTTCCACCCTCTCTGTCTCTCTTTATGGCAGTCTAAGCAAGTTACTGTTGCTCCTGAAACTTGAATTAAACCTCTGACTATAAGAGTCGGAAAATTACTTTACTCCTTTACTTCCCAGAGACTACTCCACTGATTTCCGAAGCTGTTACTGCAAATGAATAAATGAACACATTTGGGACTCACTGGTGCTCGGCAGCGGTGTGCCTCTTATTTCATGATTATCCCTACATCTTCCTGGTCTGAGTCTGATTTGAAATGATAACCACTGAGTATCATTAACAACACTTTGTGATTACTTTCCTATAACGGAAGGCTACTTTTTAAGCCCTCCCCCCATTTTCCCCTCCCACCTTCCTCTTTAATGGTTTTGCCACTCTTAATGACAAGAAATAGCTGCAAATGGGTCAACTCCAAGCTCTTTTTTGCTGTTGTCCTTGTTCCGTCTTCTATGGGTTCAGCCGCCAGGCACCCTGGAACCCCAGCAGCAAAGGCCGGTAGAGGCGGGGCGGAGCGGGGCGCGGCCGCGGGGCTCCTCCCCGAGGGCGCGGCACGCCCAGGCCCGACCAGGGCGCGTCGGGCGGCAGAGAGGTTCCCGGCGGTCAGCCGGGCAGGGCCGAGCGAGCACGACAGCGAACGGAACTGGTCAGGCGGTGTGCACTTGAGAATCTAGATCAGTCTATTTGAAGAGTGATCCTGGCTCCTGGCAGGGCATGTGGGACAGAGGCTCCAGGTCTTTTGGGGAAAGCAGGTTACCATTATGGAGCCAGAAAACAAACGGATCGAAGTTAGAATGGAGGCGTCAGGACCAGTCCTGGGGGAACCGGCGGGGCCGAGCGGGCGGGAGCGCAGGGAGGGGCGCGCGAGAGCCCGGCCCCAGCTGGTGCCAGCTTACGGCCACAGCGGCTTTTCCCGCTCTCTTTTTTGCCTGCCGGAGTCAGAGTTGGTGAAGGACTGGGCTTCAGCAGGTCTGGGCTGGAGAGACTGGGCAGAATCTCTCCTGGCCTTTCCCCAGCTCTTCTTCTCACGGAACCGTGTAAATATCAAACAATTAATGCGACCGTTCCCTCATTCTTTTTTAGAATACCTCTTATGAAAATTGGGAAACAATACCTATTGGAAGTTTGATGTGGCAAAATAACGTCCTTATTTTGAACAAGCAGGGCACCTAGAGGGTAATCACAAGACGGCTTGAATCTTTCCCCCACCTCCCATCCCAACCGGCTCAGTGGGACAAATTCTCTTCTGTCCTTGGATGAATTTCAGGAAAGGCACAGTGACTTTTTTGGTCACTCTCAGATAATGAGAAATCCTGTGTGCTCCTCTAGTCACCTCAAAGGTTTGACTTCAGTCATGAAAATGTCCACTTCCATGTTAAATGCCCTCAGTGTTTTCTGCAGCCGAGGCTATTTATTTCTCTCAATTTAGGTTTGTAAGAGGTGGTACCCTAAAGTGGGAAGGCAGATGTGGTGAGCTCTGTCTCAGATCCCCACCTCCTGCTTTTGTGCCTACCCACTCCAACTTGCTAAATGCAGTTTCTCACCGCCTCAGGATTGGAGGGGGCTGAGGAGAGAGGGGAAGGAAGAGAGCAGGAAAGGCGTTACTTGATTGGTACTGAAATTAGCTGATGTCTGTGCACCACGGTCCTGGCAGGTGTTTAAAGCAGACACTTTCTTCTGGCTGACTTTAGTGCACTATTTGAAAACTATTCACCCTCCAATCCCCAGCTACTGGGGGTACCTAACCTGCAGTTTCTCTTGATGTACAGGGAAATTTATCTCTGCACTTGCTTGTTTATATTATGTTCTCCCTCCATTCATGGGAATCCATTGGAAAATTCCTGTGTTAGGATTATTTGCATCTCGAAGGCAGTCCGTTCGAGCAGTTTTAGATAACCCCAGGGCTGGCTTTTCTCTTGCATTCACAAACACACACATCCTTTACACCAATAAACTCTGTTGCAGATTCTCTTTGTAGCAACCTTTCTTTGTCTTCAGAATTGTTCTTCAGGGACAGTTTTTCCATATTCCACTGTCCTTTGAGAACCTGGGGCACACCTTCAGTGAGCTCTATAAGTAGTTCCATTGAAACCACTTTCCCTTGACTTGAGATGAGAGAAAGCACCCCCTCAGCCTTCCAACCAGGCGGAGTGTGTGGGACTCACATTCACCAGCAGGTATCTCACAAAATTTTCTTTAAATTCCTTTCCACTTCTAGGAGCCATGATGCTGGGAACCCAAAGGAGGGCTATGGTCTCCCTGGCCTGGGAGGAATCATGAAACAGCGTAACAGAGCCATCCTCGGCCAAATCACCTTGAGGTGTCTATGCTTATTTGCTGCCAAATAAAAGTTAGATAGAGCTATAGTCCTCAAAAAGCTCCCTTTGAAATTATACTTACTGTATTATAAAAATAGATAGGTAAGTTTTAATATGTGAATATCCGGAGTGTCTTAGAAGGAAATATCTTTAAAATTATATAGATGGGTATACATTTAAGGCCAGAAATAAAGAAGTTAAAGCTGAAAACAAACCTTTCAGCTTCTATCCTTTATAGGCTGGAGGAGGGTGGGCTGGTTAGGGTTAAAAAATATACCACCTCCTTAGCAAGCTTTGTAGAGAAGGTAGACTGGAGGGGTTGAAGGAGTATTTAGCACCATTGTCTTGAGGCCCCTGCAAAACTAAAGAGAAAGAATAAATTAAAAAAAAATCTTGCTAAAATCTGATTCAGACATTAAAGGTTTATTGTTTCCTTGGCAGTAGAATCAAGAAAGAATGAGAGTTGTTTTTGTGTTTTTTTCCTTCTCAAGCTTATTACCTTTGAAGAGGTTTTTTTTTTTAATGTAACATATGCTATTTTCACACAAGTCCAAGTGCTAAACTGAACTTATTTACATGAATCTATTATTAAAACCTAACTCTTGTTAAGACTCACACCACAGACAGTAATTTGGCAGAGGTCTTAAAGTCTCTAGTTGAGCAGACAAACTATTAGATTGATTGAAGAGATTTTCACAGAAGGACAGTACTAATGTGCTGAGCATTGTATCTCAAGGTTAAAAAATTCTGGCTACATTTTAAAAGCAGGGAAGATCAATTAAAACATTCATTAGAATCCTATTTACACTTTAATTGTCAACTCTGCTCATTTGTTGGAAGCCTTTTTTAGTCATTAGTGTCTGTCAGTAAGAAATATGTCTTAATTCCCCTTAAATTCATTTATTCATCCTTTCTTTCAATCAACAAACATTAATAATATTCCAAGCACTTTGCCAGCTTTTAAAAATCTACTGATCAAAAAAACAAAGCTTACCCTCAAGGACGTATTCACCTCAAATTTTCATGTAATCAAAATTAGGATCAAGGCATTAGGTTTTACCGAAATTAACAAATAATTGCCTTTCACGGTAGAAATGCATAAAAAGAGCCCTAAGAACTGTACATTCAAATTGTTCTTTCCTGTTTGTGGTTATTAGCCCATTTACGTTTGAGATTTAAAATATCTAAGCATGCTGTTTGGTTGCTGTTGACTTTGTATTTCTTGATTTCTTGTAAGTTGTAAAGCCTTTGAGAGTGGGCACTATCTATCTTCATTTGGCTTCTATAGTACCACTACAGGGTCGAAAAGTACCTCAGTTTCCCTTCAGCAGGAGCCTACCTCACCATTAGAATACCAACATTGGAATCAGTTGAACTTCCCAGATTCTGAACAAAGAAGTCCCTGAGAAGAGCTGGTGGAGCAGCTCTTATAAATTTGACCCTTCAGAGGGAGACTGTAGACTCTTCAAAATCATGTACATGTTATGGGTAACTTTAGCTGACTTCAGATTGGTCAGCTTAATGTCAACTTTGTGCTTCTAGACAAGGTCTGGGCTGGGAGTTAGGCCCTCAGACCCTAGGCATTTCAGCCCACACATTTCTGAATACTCAGCTGTCAGAGAATCTCAGCATCAGTTTTCTTCTCTTGGAGTATAATTCCAATGATAAAACAATTCTGCGTGCGAGCTTAATGCTAATTGCTCAATTTAATTCGGTACATTTTGGGTGCCTTCTTGCACCCAGATAGTATCAGGCATTGTGCAGGATACAAAAGACACATAGACCTTAGCCTTCCCCACTAAACACATAGCACTGGAAATAGTGTATTGTAATGTGGTGGACAGAGGGTCAGTCAGGAGTCAAGAGGTTTGGGGGCCAGTGTCCTCCTGTCGTCAAGTAAATTTGTAAAGAGGTGATGTCACTTAATTTCTTTGGGCTTCAGCTTCTCTTCTTTCAGTATTTATTTTATTTAGTTTAAAATAAACACATAGAAAAGTACAGAAAATACCATGAGAAATGCCCATGTATCCACCAAAGAAATTTAACAAAGTTATCCTTAGGAAAAAAAAAAAAAAGAAAATATTACAGAAAGAGTTGGAGATCTCACCTTCCTCTTTTCTCTCCCTCTTAACCTAATGAGAATTGTTCTTTTTTAGTTCGTGTATGTTCTTGCTACCCAAATTATCATAATTTATCATGTGTATATATATCCCAAAGCTATAAAGAATATATTATTTTTTTCCAAATTAAACAAATTGTATCATATTGTGTAGATCTTTTTGCAACTTTTATCTGCTTAACATTATTTTGGTGAGAATTGTCCTCAGTGACAGCTGTAGCTCTGTTTATTATTTTATCTGCGATAGCATTAAATAAATGAACTTCAAATTTTCCCTTTTCCTATGCTTGAACATTTAGATTGGTTCCAATTTTTTACTACCTCAAACTATGACGTAATGAACATCATCATGTACATGTCTCCTTGTGCTCATGTCTCAAAGTTTCTTTAGTACAGATCTTTTCAAGTTGCAACAGATGCATCATACCACATTGAAGATATGCTCAGATATTTTGTCAGTTCGGGTCTTCAGAGAAGCAGATACCAAGATGGGATTACATGAGCAAGAGATTTATTGAAGGAAATGTCTGTGAAGGATGAAGTGGAAGGGAGTAGGATGCAGTGGGGAGAGCCTTTAGATGTCAGTGTAGATTTGCCACCTGTGAAAGGAGAGAAGAAAAGGAGGGTTGGCTAGAAGGAGTTCAGACCACAGGACAATTCTGAAAAAATGCCCACCGGGTCAATGGGACTTCCCACACAAAGGTTGTGGGTTGGAGGAGTCCAGTATTACACAGGAATGACCCGGGTATAGCACCTGCTGCTAGGCTTATGCAGAGGCTGGTGGCAGCCGAGACAAGTGTGCAGCCTACAGGCACAACTGGAGCTGTCAGTCACCTCTGCTCCCAGCTAGCTCTCTTGAAGGAGATCTGAACAGTGCACCTCCATCATCTCCGTAGACCTTAACCACCTCAACCCTCACTGTGACTGAGGGCCTGGGGCAGCCAGAGATCCCTGGCTGCTGGTTCTTTTGGTTACCCCTGTATTAGTCAGGGTTCTCTAGGTAAACAGAATCAACAAGAGGTATCTGTCAATAGTACGCGATTTTATCAGTCTCTCACGTGACCATGGGGATGCACAAGCCCAGGTTTCGCAGGCAGGCTGCAAGCAGGGGCTTCAATGAAAGTCCAATAAAGGTTCTTGATGAGTTCTGGGAGATGTCCAAAGATGAGCTGGGAAATTCTCACTCAATGCTAGAATCACTTCCCCTTTTAAGGCATTCAGCTGATTTGATAAAGAGTCATTCATTGCTTATAGCAATCTCCCTTATTGATGTAATTGTGATCAGCTATTTATGATTTACCACTGCAGTAAAGTCAATGGTGGTGACTAAAGTCCATAAATGCCTTTGTGTTACAGTTAGCCCAGCGCCTGCTTGACCAAACAACTGGGCACAATTACCTGGCTGAGTTAACACATTAGCCTAATCATCACAACCCCCATGTGCTAGACAAATGCCATCATTTTCTACATATACCATGAGGTTAAAAATGGTTGGGAAGCTCTCTTCTAGGTATATAACTATACATGGCAGGTTGAATTGCAGGTCCCTGCTTCTTCTTTCCAACACATTTCCAAATTGCTAAATTACTTTCCAAATGGCTGTAACAAGTTGTACTCCTATTAGCAGTGTATGAGAGTTCCTGCTTCTTCTTTCCAACACATTTCCAAATTGCTAAATTACTTTCCAAATGGCTATAACAAGTTGTACTCCTATTAGCAGTGTATGAGAGTTCCTATTTTTCCACCACATCCTTGTCCACATGTGTTGACATGGGGCTTTTAGTATTTTGCTGGCCTGATGATTGTAAAACACTATATCTCTGTCATTTTAATCTGCACTTACCCAGTTATTGGTGAGGATGGACATCTTTTCATAGCTTTTGGCCACCAAGGTTTCCTCTTTTGTGAATTTCCTGTATATTACTGTCCTTCACTCATTTTCTTCCTTTTGGCCTGCTTATCTTTTTCTTGACTTTTAGTCATTGCAGTGTATCATAAATATGGATACTTTGTATATTATGAATACTCATAATTTGTTCTAAATTGGTTCTAAAAGTCTCCACTAATTCAGTGGCTTGCATTTTCATTCTCTCTCTTTCTCTCTCTTTGTTTTTTTTTGAGTTACTGGGAGTGGGGAAAGCTGGTGCTCAATCACTGAGCCACATCAGCCACGCCCCCCCCCACTTGGTTTTTTCATTTGTTTGCTTGTTTGTTTTTTCATTTTGTTTTTAGGAGGCACTGGGGATCGAACCCAGGACATCCCATGTGGGAAGCAGGTGCTCAACTGCTTGAGCCACATCTGTTCCCCTTCTTTCTTGTTAATAGTGTCAGATCTGTTCGTCTTTTCCTTTATATTTTGTGTTTTTTGGATTTTTTTAATAAGAAAGTTTTATTAAGATATAAACCATAGGGAAACGGACTTGGCCCAGTGGTTAGGGCGTCCATCTACCACATGGGAGGTCTGCAGGTCAAACCCCGGGCCTCCTTGACCCATGTGGAGCTGGCCCATGCGCAGTGCTGATGCGCGCAAGGAGTGCCCTGCCACGCAGGGATGTCCCCTGCGTAGGGGAGCCCCACGTGCAAGGAGTGCACCCTTAAGGAGAGCCGCCCAGCGTGAAAGAAAGTGCGGCCTGCCCAGGAATGGTGCCGCACACACTTTCCGTGTCGCTGACGACAACAGAAGCAGACAAAGAAACAAGACGCAGCAAACAGACACAGAGAACAGACAACTGGGGAGGGGGGGGGATTTCAATAAATAAATAAATGTTAAAAAAAAAAAAAGATATAAACCATATACCATAAAGTTCATCTATCTAAGCATACAATTGAATGGTCATTATTTTATACAAAAATATGTTTCCAACACCAGAGTCTACATTAGAATATTTTTATTAACTCACAAAGAAAAAATATACTCTACCTAATATCCTCCTATTCTTCTACCTCACGTTTAGCCCCAATAAACAATAAATCTACTTTTTATCTCTGTAGTTGTTCTTGGCATTGATATTAAAAGAAATAAATTATATTGTAATTCATGACAAACTTCTTTCAGTTATAATATTGTTTCGAGGTTTATCCATGTGATAGCAAGTATCAATACATCATTTCTATTTTATAACAAAATAAGTTATTTGTGTGATATTTGTACAACACAACATCCTAACTTTAACCACTTATATGTGTACAATTGAGGGCTATTCATTGAACTCACAATTGTGTGCTAGAATCACCAACAAACATCACCAAATTTTTCATCACATCAGAGTGTCTGTACCCATTAAGAATTTACTCTCAATTTGATCCTTCATCTGGTATCCTCTAATCTACTTCTTATAAATATGAATTATCATTTTCTAGGCATTACATGTATTTTGGGTCTTATTTAGGAATCCTTCCTTGCTCTACAAATATATTTTTCTTTAGGTTATATAGTTTTATATTTATATAATTAGTATTTTTGCCTATCTCTGATTTATGTTTATATATGGCATGAAGCAAGGCAATTATATTATTTTACTTTATTTCATTTAATTATTGATGAGTAATTCTTCCAGAACCATTGTTGAAAAATGTGTCTTCTCTCCAGTAATTTATATTGAATTCTATTATATATATCTAGTGTCAAGATCTGTTAGGGTATGTACCTGGGCTCTTCACTGTATTCCATTTTTCTGTTTGTCTAATTTCACACCAGTACCTCACTATTATTACAGTGATACATTTGTAAATCTTGCTGTCATTATAGCTTCATAAGTCTTCATAAGTAGGGTTTTTCCTTTCTTATTCAACATTGCCTTGGCTATTCTTGAGTCTTAAATTTTTCATGTTAATTTTTGGATCCAGTTAAACCCTTCTTTGAAAAATACTATTGGGTTTGAATGGAAGAGAAATGCATTTATATATTAATCTGGGTAGAATTTCAATGAGATTAAGTCTTCCCAATGATGGAAATAATATGCCTTTCTGCATCCATGATATTCTTTAGAAAAGTTTATCATTTTCTCCACATCTTTTGTTAGATTTTTTTCCTCTAGGGCCTTCCACAATTTGTTGCTACTCTGAAGTAGTTTTTTTTTTTTTTAAATATTATATTGTAATTAGTTTTTCCAGGTGTGTAGCAAGTTTGGTAAATAATATTTTTTTTTAATTTTTTTATTTTTTATTGACTTTGTAATAATATTACATTAAAAATATATATGTGAGGTCCCATTCAACCCCACCCCCCCACCCCCCCTCTCCCCCCCCCCAACAACACTCGTTCCCATCATCATGACACATCCATTGGATTTGGTAAGTACATCTTTGGGCACCTCTGCACCTCATATACATTGGTTCACATCATGGCCCATACTCTCCTCTATTCCATCAAGTGGGCCCTGTGAGGATTTACAATGTCCGGTGATTACCTCTGAAGCACCATCCAGGGCAGCTCCATGTCCCGAAGACGCCTCCACCTCTCATCTCTTCCTGCCTTTCCCCATACCCTTTGTCCATTATGTCCACTTTTCCAAATCCAATGCCACCTCTTCTATGTGGACATTGGATTGGTTGTGTCCATTGCACCTCTATGTCAAGAGGAGGCTCAGATTCCACCTGGATGCTGGATGCAATCCTCCCATTTTCAGTTGTAATCACTCTAGGCTCCATGGTGTGGTGGTTGTCCTTCTTCAACTCCATCTTAGCTGAGTGTGGTAAGTCCAATAAATCAGATTGTAGGTGCTGGAGTCTGTTGAGGCTCAGGATCTGGCTATCACATTGTCAGTCCAGAGATTCAAATCCCCTAAATATATCTTAAACCCCAACATTAACTGCACCTCCAGCACATTAGCATGAAAGTCTTATGAAGGGAGATCCCATCTGAGTCCAGATTCATCACACATAAACACCATTTCCAAAGAGGGGCCATCTGCCCTGGTAGTTAACCCCATCGGCCATGACCATAACTCCCATGGGTCTCTTTAGCCCTCAAAGGAACCAATATCTGGGGGTTGTATCTGCTTTATCTGTCTCTCTGACTCTGCTCAGTTGTGCATGAGGGCAAACCTTCTGCCAGCCTCCAGACTCTTTTTTAGAAACTCGTAGCCATATAAACTCATTTCTCCTTTCCATTTCCCCCTTACTTTAGGTCAAACAGCATTTTAAAGTCATGGTATTTTATGTAGACATGGATATTCTGCTGATCCGCATTGAACCTTCCGTATAAGGTCATTTTCCAGTTGCATCATCAGTTGGTAGTTGATAGTGGTCCCTCGTTGCCAGGGAGGCTCATCCCCGGGTGTCATGTCCCGCGCTGGGAGGAAGGCATTGCATTTACATGCTGAGTTTGGCTTCGAGACTGGCCACATTTGAGTAACATGAAGGCTGACAGAAGGAAATTCCCAGGCACAAAGTTGCTCTAGGCCTTGTTCTTATTTTGGGTTTATCAGCTCACAAGCATAGTCATTAGCATCTGGGGCTCACTGTTGAACCCTCACTCCCTCCCGGTCCCCACCACTGTACCTGGGAGACTGTCGCTGCTCCCCTAGGGACCACGACAGAGCACCACTGGCCAGGAACCCAGTACCCCCCCTACTGTGGTTTTTAATTGTTGCCACTATGAGTATATCCAAACATTACCATGCACCCTGGACATATGTTCTGTACAGCTCCCTGTCAGTCATATATCACCTGTCATTGGTATCCCATACCAGTATCCCTCCATTGCCATTGTTGAAACACTCTGTGATCCAGAACTCCCCGAAATTTGAAGCCCAATATAATGTCATGGTCCCTTACTAGGGAATGGCATATAGCGATGAGTTTAAAGGATAGATAAAGAACTTGGATAAAGTTAGATAAAGAACTTAGATAAAGAATGTTGACTTGAAAAAATTCCACATCCTATTTTTTTCTTTTCCCCCCCCCCCCCCCCCCTAATTATTCAGCTTTTCTTCACAGGAGTCCTAGACCACAGCAATGTATATATATAATATACAGCACTCCCACACATCCACCAGAAAACCTTTTCCCTTCCACAGTGATACTCTTACGCCCTATTCATATCATATTTACTTAAAGTGATGTACAGAGTCTGAGACATTAGCTTTCTAACAAGGTGACATCTGTGCTTACATTATGGTGCATACTTTAGGATACACAGTTCTTTACATTTTTAGTTATCCTATGTTTTACATTATGGTTTACATTATCAGTCTGTCATCTCCTATATGTTATGGTGTAATATTACATGTTTTATATCCATCTTTGTGTACTCTCAAGAAACTCCTCTCTTACCCCCCATTTACTTTGGTTCCACACAGGTAAATAATATTTTTAAATATGTTTTCTACTTACTGTAAAATTTCAAATTCATTGCCATAAAGTTGCTTGTAATTTCTTCTTTCAGTTCTTTTCATATCTCTTATATCCATTATGTTACTTTTTACAATTCTATTATTTGTATTGTACCTTCGTCTTCTTATAATCTCTCCCTCCATGTTTGTATTTGTTTTATTAATCTTCTCAAAGAAGCAATATTTGGTTTAGTTTATCTTCTAAATAATTATCTTTATTTCCTACTTCATTTCTTTCCACTTTTTCATGTATTGTCTCCGTACATTTTCTTTGGATTGTACCTGTTCTTTTTCTATCACTTTTTACTAAATTGGGCACTTGGCCCATTAAGATTTAGCCCTTTTCTTTCTTTTGACACAAACATCTAAGGCATAAATTCTGCATATGTTTCAAGATGATTTTACTGCAACCTACAAGCATATCCTACAAGTTTTGGAATGAAATATTTCTTTACTTTCATTAAGAAGAATTTAAAATTTCATTTGACCCATGAGTTATGCATATGTGGCAAGTTTAATCTATTTACATTCACAGGGGATTCCTGAAATTATTTGTCTTATTTTTCCTATATAACTTTATGTTTTTTATCTACCCTGTTTTTCCTGTTTCGTTTTCTTTGTTCTTTTTGCATTAATTCAGGTTAATTTATTTTCTTTCTAAATTTAATTCCATTTTCTCCTCTTCTACTGACTTAGAAGTTATATACTTCTTTCTTTCTTTCATTAGGTGTCCATTCTTAGTTTTTACCAAATATAGTTAGTAAAGTCTAAAGGTGAGCATTTTCTTAACTCTCCTCTGGAGAAACAGTACTTGGACTCTCAGAGTAACAGTAAATGTGAATTAAATTGGACTTACTAAAAGAAGTAGCAGTACTATTGCTTATTGGAGAGGGGGGACTTTGGCCCTTTATTTAGAGATATATTTTGTATTTTCATCATCTGTAGATAGGATGGGTAGAATTGAGGTTATATAGATAAGCGGTTTATCTTTAAATAGATAGGCTTGGGTAGAGAATTAAGGCTGGAGCAGTGAAAGAAAAGGTGATAGAGCTTGGATTATGAATTTAGGGTGACATGATCTTAACTTCATTTTGGGATGGCTAGTGCAATAAAATTTTTCTGACAAGGTTATTGAAATGTAGAAACATTGTAGATTTCTTTGAAAAACAACAACAACATCAAATGTCCAAGCTGTTCATAATGGCAATAGCTTGTGTCTCTTTCTATATGGCTAGTCAAGTCGTTTCCCTGACAAGAGCTAATAAAATTGTGGTAAAGGAGGCAAATGTTCCCAGAGTTTGATCAAGTCACAGATACTATGTTCTAGCCAGGGCTTCTAGAACAAATACAAAGACTGACTGGCTTAACAACAGAAATTTGTCTTAGTTTTGGAGGGCTAGAAGTCCAAAATCCAGACATCTGCAGAATACTTTCTCTGAAGTCTGTAGCATTCTTGTGGTTGCTTGCCGGCAATCTATAAATCATTCTCTACCTCTGTCACATGGCCACCTGTCTCTTGTCTCCCCCACCTCCTACCACTGTGTCCAAATTTCTTCTGCTTATAAACACTTCAGTCATATTGGATTAAGGCCCACCCTGATTCAGTTTGGCCTCATCTAAATAGGATCTTTGAAGATCTCAATTACAGATGTGTTAACATCCACAGGACTTGGACAAGTCTTTGTGGGTGACATGATCCAATCCCTAACAGATAGGTAAGGTGCAAAATCTACCATGCAGAGCCAATCAGATGCCACAGCGGCATGCTAAGACTTAGTGACTAGAGTTGCTCTTTACTCAACAGGCCTGTTTTAAAATCTGCATTTCCTTTGTTCAGCTGAATCACAAAGGTTTTTCCATTAGGAAATCTGCTGATCTTTAAAGACCAGATCTTAGAAAACTGATTTTTTCATTTCGTGATTGTAGCACAGGCATTCATATCAGTATAACCCTGGTAGTTTTAACCAAAGCAAGAGGAGACTTCTTCAGTTGAATTCATAGGACTTTGAGTCTGCTGATTTAGGATTCTGGGATTTCCTATGCTTCCCTAGCATTTATGAATTCAACTTCCATTTTCAGATTTCTGACGGCCACTTGAGGGTTTAAGTAATGCCTTTAATTATAACTTAAAGTATAGGCAACTGCTTTTCAGGAAGCTAACAATTATCCTGAGTATGTTATTAGAGAGTGAGTTATAGAAGTCCTCATAGTTTGTGAAACACCCATTAAAATAACTGGGGCAGAAAAGAGATAAACTAGACTGGAACAATGAAGCTTGAAAACAACTTTGATTATGTCTAGAGTTTACATGGTAATAATTCCTCTTTCTGAGGCATTAGAGCTCTTCGTAAAAATCCTTACAAAGTCTCTCTTGCTTGGCTCTTACTCAGAAATAGAGATGTTGGCAATGTTTCCATTAACTTTTAAAATATAAACATTGACTGCTAATGTGGTGGTTTACAATGCTTTTGTAGGCTTCATTTTCTGTAATTTAAAAAATTTTCCTGTGACACAGGTGAGAATGTTCCCTCAAGAAAATGGATGCTAAGAGGAGATAAACAATTTGCCTGAAATCACACACTTTAGAAAGAGCAATCCTGAATTATAAAGTCAGCTTTTGTGCTCTGGAATCTAAACTAAAAAGCCCATTACATGATCAACTGAGTAGAATGGTAGAGCAATATTTCAATATTGAGGCATTTTTCCAGGTGATTTAAAAAATTTGTGTAATAAATTCTCATTAGAATGATATCGGGAAATAAATACATTGATTTAAGAATCAATGCTAACATTTTCACTAACCTGTTCCATTTTTCCTAGTCATAATCACATGTCTGTACCCTCTGAGGATGACAACGAATCTGACGTATTTGCAGTCAGAGATGGTTTGAATTCTGACCTTCATTTACTAGCTGTATGACCCTGTTCAAGTTCTTTCGTTTGCATATTTCTGAAGTGGTAAAAATAATAGCAATCCCCAATGAAGTTGTTAGAAAGAAATGAGATAATATTTGTAAAGTACCTGCTATTTTAGGCACTAAATAAATGATGGCTATTTCACATAGTAGGACTAAGGGGGGCATTGCTTCAACTTAGAACCTCTTACCCCTTTTAGAAGGCAGATAATTTAAAAATTAATTGTGGTAGGTTTGTGAAAAATTCAGTGACTCGAAGATACCAAATTTACCTGGATTTTCAATACAATGGTTTTCAATCTGTATTTTCCCTTAAAAATCGAGGAGATGGGAGAGAAAATTCATAGCTCCTTTTTAGTGTTTTCTGTACTTAATGGATACATCTCCCCTCTAAGTTCATAGCTGATCTTACTCTTTGCACCTAATATATACAGCTCCCTTTGAGTAAAAGTAGAAGCACATTTTCCAAACTAAAAGCTTTTTATAGGTCAAAAAACCTTTTCTTTAACTTGAGGGGTGAGACTGCTTTGCTATTCCTCTAAATGGAATGTCATGAGAATAATGCTGGACTGTTTTAAATAATGACATCCTTTGTGCTCTTCAATAGACATTTGCAGAATGCTCCCGAGGTTGGTAGCTCTAAAGTGCCTTTTGCATCATAACATAGCTGCAGACTTGTGGGTGTGAAGAAGAGAGAATCTGTAGGATCTCAGTCCTTCCTTGTCCTTTCCTCCTCTTTTCTCCCCCTTTGTTGTGCCATCATATCTCTAGTCTTTGCACATCTTGTTCTGCATTGGATGATGTTTATCAAACATGTCTGAGAAGGTGTTACTATGCTAGTTTTCTGGGAGCAGAAGGAGACAGGTACCTTTTCCTATTGCAGCTCTCCTTAGATATATAAAAGAGAAAAGCACAGGTTGCTTCAGTGATGATGACTATGATGATGATGATGGTTTCATAGCTAACATTAGCAGCATTTATTGAGCACTTACTCTCTGCCAGGCACAAAGAACCCACATATTTCTTAAATTTAAACTTATACATTGAATTATCTCATATATTTCTTATAGCAACCTTAATTGTATATTCTCTTTATAGATAAGGGAACTGAGTTTATTGGTGAATTAAGGATTATTGTGGTATTCTAATCCTGCTTTTGACATCTCTGGCTTTTGCAGCTCTGGGGGAAATTTTGGGGGCCACATTTACCTTTTTCTCTGGTCACATGTTGGTTTCCATTTCTTCCTGGTACTTCTCTAATCTTCCTTAAGAGTTTCTCTTTCTGTGTACTCAGTACTCTTGATTTTCTGGTTTCTTCCAAAGTTTCCTATGAGTCCTACAGAAGCATTTCGTTACTGCCTTGTGTTCTTTCTCATCTCTTTAAAATGCTTTCTGGAAACTGTTTCCCTTCTCTGGGACTTTCTGATGTTTTCTCCCATTTATCAAGCATATCTTTCTCCTATCCTTTTTACAATGTTCTTTCCTAAAAGATTCTACTCAGAAAAATAATTCCTGAAAGGCTGAAAGGCATTGCTTTTTTTTTTTTTTCCTCCATTTTTGGTAAAGTTCTTGGTGATCTGAAGGCAAAGGGTAACAAGGAAAATAGGCAGCTAATTTGTCATTTTCTGAAGTCAAGATTTTTATTCAACCTGCATGGGCATCTTTAAATTCTTAAATAATTTAAAGATGATTTATTTTATGCTATTTTAAAATTTTATTTCTCCCCATCCCCTCGGTTTTTTTCACTTGCTGTGTCTGTTCATCTTCCTTGTTTCTCTAGGAGGCATCTGGAGTCTAACCTGGGACCTTTGATTTGGGAGAAAGATACCTAATCACTTGAGCCCATTCTGCTCCCTGGTTTGTTGTGTTTCTCATTATGTTTTCCTCCCTGCATCTCTTGTTGCATCATCTTGTTGCATCAGTTCACCACTCCTGCCAGTCATGTTAGCCTGCTCTCTTCTTTAGGAGGCACTAGGAAACTCTGCTCCCCTGTTGTGTCTCTCATTATGTTTCTTCTTCTTGTGTCTCTTGTGTCAGTTTGTCACACCAGTCTGTCACACCAGTCTGCTGTCTTCTTTAGGAGGCTCCAGGATCCAAAACAGTGACCTCCCATGTAGTAAGTGGGAGCCTAGTTGCCTGAGCCACGTCCGCTTCCCTATTTTTGCTATTTTAAAGAGCATCCTATCTGTTTCTCTCCTATTTTAATTATGAAGTAGTTCTATGAAATGTTGAATTCTCCATTTCTGGGAATGCAAGTGTTCCTATAGCTTAGTGAGCTGTCAATATCAAGACACACAGTAATAAACAATAGACACTTTTTAGTCTTGAATATCTTGAGCAATCTTACTGTTTATATTACCTATAACACCCATATAAAGGAAAAAGGTATTCCCTATATGTTTTCCATTCTACCAATGTTTGTGAGTCTTTAATCTTTGACTCCCTTATCTCCACATTCTCTTGTAATGAATCATCACGTCTTAGAGATGGAACATTTGAAATACTGTATCTCTTGTAATCCGTTTTCTTGTCTCCAGGCCCACTGCCATTATTTCAGTCCCTCTTAGTAGTGACTGGCTGATCTCCTCTTACTTATAACTCTTCCATGACTCCCCTCTTGAACACAGGATAATGTATTTACACAGCAGAACATGTGTGGTCTTTCAGGCTTTAGTTCCTATCTGTCATATCTTTGAGATTTGAGGTTATCACCTAGACTTTCTCCAGTTCCATCCTATGCTCAGAAATGTTGAGCAATTGATTCATTCTGCATTCATTGCCAACCATATAGCAGGCACTCTGCTAGATACTGCGATACAATATTGACCAAGACCAGTATAGTTTTTGTCCTCCTGGACTGTGCAATCCATAGGGAAAAAAGTCAAATCTGCAGGGGGTGACCCTTGAGTATGTTAAGCAATAAGTAGGGAAGTTATGGGGTGATATAAGGGAACACAAAAGGAACACATATCGCAGACTTGGGGAGGCCAAAGAAGATATTTTATCTAAGCTATGACCTGAAGGTTGAGAAGATGGTATAGTCAGTGCCAAGGCTTAGTAGATGAGGGCCAGGAGTAACTGCTTCAGGTAGAGAAAACACAATTTGCAGGGTTGAGAATGAGTGTGTCTTTTGTATTCAGAGAATGAGCCACTTTCTCTGAAATGGAGTAGAAGTAGCTGAGTGGACTCTCAGAAAGTGAGGCTGAGGAGAGAAATATCTTTAACAATCAGTATCTTCTAGACTTTTGCTCATGCTCTCCCCTCTGCTTGAAATGCTCTTCCCCCTCTTGTCCATGTGGCAGCCTCCTACTCACTCTTAGATTAAGCATAATGATCATCAACACTGTAGAGTTTTTCTGGCTCTGCTCAGAGATACAACTTTACCTCTAGTGCACACTTGGGTTTATCATCCATACCTGTCTCTTCTACTAGATCATCAATTCCCGGAGGGCAAAGATGATCATTTATTTATCCTTATATTCCCGGGGGTAAAGCAAAGGGCCTCTTGTAAAGTAGGTGCTCAATCGGGACATTTGCTAATGTCGTCCTTTGGAAAAAGATCTTCTTTTCCCCAGGAGTTACATACAAATATTTTCACTCATTCAGGTCTTGGGTTCAGGTTATACAGAGGCTAGAGTTGTGCCAACATACATTAACATATTCATTGATATATGGAGTTAGAAAACTGCTGAGCAGAGTTATTTTTATTTGATCTGCAAATTTACATAACAACCAATGAAATGCAGCTCCCAGGAGGAATGTGATCAGGGTTCCAGACTATTCTCTTTGAGGATTGAGGTTATTACAAAGGTTGAATGAGCAAAGGTGGGGGAAGTGGGGAAGTGGCATTAAGTGTCCTCTGTGCTGATGATTAAATGTTGAAGCTCTACTTATGGTTTTTCATGGGTAGTTGGTGCCAGAATCCAGTCTGGCCTTGCTGTCCTGGTGGCAGCCTTAGATCTAAAAGAAGTGCCTTTGTGAGTGAATTTGAGGAGCTCTATTACAAGTGTCCAGGCCAGTCTTGACCTGAAGCATTCCTGACTGAGCATATATCAAAGGCATACTCTACCACCTGTACACTTAGAGAAATACCATAACTGTGACAAATGGCAGGGTCCTGCCTCGCTTGAGGGTGGCTTTCTCAGTTTTTATTGATAAACCTCCAGTTTTTCAGAAGTGACAAATGAAGCTCCAGGATTGGTGAGATCAGAGGGTTGTTCAGCCCTTCCAGATAGTCACTCAAACCATCATTCATTCAAAAATATTAACTGAAGATCTATCATATGCCAGGCACAGCTTTAAGTGTTTAGAATATAAAGCTAAAAAGGTAGGCAAAATACCTGCCCACATGGAGTTTACTTTCTAAGAAATATAAAATATTATTTCAAGGAGAGATGAATACCATGCAGAAAAATAAAGGAGGGAAATGAGTTAGAGTGTGATGAAAACTGTGAAGGGGGGTGCTTGTTTGAAGTGGGGTGGCCAGGGAATACCCTTCTGAGGAGAGATCTTGAGTAAAAAAGTCAATGAAGGGAGAGCTGGAGCCACGTGGCCACGTGAAATAATGGCGGGACTGGAGATAAGAAGGTGGAATAGCATGCAATTACAGTATCCAAAAATTTGTATCTCTCTAATCCTTTCCCTCCACATGTAATGAATCATCAGGTCTTAGAGATACAACATAGACTAAGGTGGTGTTTGTGGAGATTATGAGAGGTAAATATATTAGGATAAACTCTGAAAGTAGAGCCAACAGAATTGGATTAGATATGGGGTGAGAGAAAAGAGAAGAATCAAGATACGGTGGTAAGAGCAGGAGAAATATCTTTGTAGGGCTGTGATCCTTTAGGTAATGCCTTCTGAATGACCTTATCACCACATTTAGCTGAACATTCAAGAAAGAGCATCTTCTCTGCCCTTTGAACCTGTGGATCTATGTATAAGGGTCCAAGCAATAGCTTCCAGAGTATGCAGCTTCTAAGGTAGAGGTCTAGGAGCCAGCAAAAATACAATTAACCCTTACTCCTAGGATTTTTAGACATATCGAAGTTAGTGGAACCTTGGAAAAAGAGGAACTTCCTGCACATTTAAGAAGGTGGGAGGTCATAGTTGCTATGTGCTTGGGTACTGATGTGTACCCAATCTGGACTTATGTGTACCCAATCTGGACTTATGGTTCCACAACTTTGTACCAGAAATTATCCCAGATGGGTGAGGTATAAGACAGTGAGCTTGGGAAGCTTAAAAAAATAAATAAACAAAATTTTTGGCATAGGGCAGCAGAATTTCTGCAGAGAATGTTGGCCTTAAAGAAAAACCCAAATGTTCTTCATTTTTTTTTTCCCCCAGAATATATTGAAAGGTTTTGAGTCTTCATAGTGCCTGCCAAAATATGCTCTTCTATTTCCATGAGATGACTGCTATGGATGCTAATATTTTCCTTTCTCTGAACATATTGACCTGACACCAAGTAGAGGAATTAATGTAAAATTTCTTATTTCTACATTGTGAGACTGAATTGTTGAATTGGGATGGGGTACTTTTCATATTATCTGCCTTCTTTGCTCAGCATGGAGGAGAAAGATCTGGCACAAGATCAGTCAGTCACTGATTGGTTGTGAGGCACAGAGGAAGCAGAGGCTGTTTAACCTCTTTATCTGGATTACATTGGACTGCACATATCTTTATTTCATTAGTTAAGACTTTTTAACCTCTCCATTTTTTATTTGCTTCTTCAAGGATTGATCTTTCTAATGGCATGTATATGGTTATGGAGCAATGAAAAATTACTAGAAATACAGAAGTGATTTCTTTTTTCTTTTTTTTTAGATAAAAAAAAAAATTGTTTCTCTCCCCCCTCTCCCCCCACTCCCAGTTGTCTGCTCTCTGTGTCCATTCTCTGTGTGTGTTCTTCTGTGACCACTTCTATCCTTATCAGCAGCACCGGGAATCTGCGTTTCTTCTTTTTGCATCATCTCGTTGTGTCAGCTCTCCGTATGTGCAGCACTGTTCTTGGGCAGGCTGCACTTTCTTTTGCATTGTGTGGCTCTCCTTATGGGGCATACTCCTTGCGTGTGGGGCTCCCCTATGCGGGGGACACCCCTGCATGGCAGGGCACTCCTTACACACATCAGCAACTGCGCATGGGCCAGGTCAAGGTCAAGGAGGCCCGAGGTTTGAACCGCAGACCTCCCATGTGTAGGCAGATGCCCTATCTATTGGGCCAAGTCCACTTCCCCAGAAACAATTTTTTGGTTCATTTTTTTTCTCCTTCAATCTATTTATTTATTTATTTAAATGTTACATTAAAAAAGAGGTTCCCATTCTCTCCCCACCCCCCTCACCCCACTCCTCCCACATCTACAACCTCTTTCATCAATGTGGCACATTCATTGCATTTGGTGAATGCATTTTGGAGCACTGCTGCACCACATGGATAACAGTTTACATTGTAGTTTACACTCTCCCCCAGTCCATTCAGTGGGTTATGGTAGGATATACAATGTCCAGCATCTGTCCCTGCAATATGATTTAGGACAACTCCAAGTCCTGAAAATGCCCGCACATCACATCTCTTCTTCCCTCTCCCTGCCCTCAACAACTATGTGGCCACTTTCTCCATATCAATGCCACAATTTCTTCCATTACTAGTCACAGTAGTTCCATAGCAGAATATCTTGGTCCAGGGAAGGGGACTTGGCCCAGTGGATAGGGTGTCTGTCTACCCCACGGGTGGTCTGCGGTTCAAACCCCGGGCCTCCTTGACCTGCGTGGAGCTGGCCCACCTGCAGTGCTGATGAGTGCAAGGAGTGCTGGGCCATGCAGGGGTGTCCCCGCATAGGGGAGCGCCACGTGCAAGGAATGCGCCCTGTAAGGTGAGCTGCCCAGTGTGAAAGAAAGTGCAACCTGCCCAGGAATGGTGCTGCACACACAGAGAGCTGACGCAGCAAGATGACGCAACAAAAAGAGACACAGATTCCCGGTGCCTCTGACAACAACAGAAGCAGACAACAGATGCAGCAAATGGACACAGAGCGCAGACAATGGGGGGTGGGGTGGAAGGGTGGAGAGAGAAATTTAACAAAATAGAATATCTTGGTCCATTTTAATTGAAGATTAATCAGGGAGGGGGTGAGGAAAAGATTGGAGGTGGGACTTCCCCCCCAGTCTGCCTTCAAAGTAAATCAATATGAGAAGCTTTTATATCCATGTTATATCCCTGAATGTTTCTTCGAAGATTGTCATTTCTTTGCTGGCTATACTAGCTATACATTGTGGCATAACCAAATCAACCTAAAATTTAGAGGCTTAAGCAGCAAATATTTATTATCTCACATTTTTCTAAGTCGGGAATGTGGATGTTTACTGGGTCCTTCAGCTCAGAGTCTCTCACAAGGTGGTAGTCAAGGTGTTGGCTGGGATCCTAGTCATTACAAGGCTTGACTTGGGGAGGATCCACTTCCAAGCTCCCTCACATGGTTATTGGAAGGCTTGGCAGACCTCAGGAGATCCACTTTCCAGTTTACTCACGTGGCTATTGGCATATTCGTCATGGTTGCTGTCTAGAGACATCAGTCGCTTACCATGGGGACCTTCCCAAAGACCTGTTTGCAACATGGCAGCTTCCCCTAGGCCAAGGACTCTGAGAAAGAGTGAGAGATGGCAAGCAAGACAGTCATGTTCCTGAACTTTTGTAAGCTGTAATATTTCTGGAGAAAGAGAGAACAACTGTGATAGACACTCTGCTTTCTTAAAAAATAAGAAATGATATCTCATCTCTCCCCAACCAACATCCCAAATAAAAAAATTAAAATATAGTTGAGCATTTCTGTAATACTGATATGTGTCATTATTTTTGTGAAGACTGGATTTTTTTTAGCAGAGTAATGGTGGGTTACATTTTGATAATTTGGCAACATTTTCAAGTGAAATTGTTAATTTTTTTAAATGATTTATTTTGTATTTATTTCTCCCTCCCTGCCCCCCCATTGTCTGCTCTCTGTGTGTTCTTCCGTGTCTGTTTGTATTACTCATTAGGCGGCTCCAGGAACCCATCCTGGGAACTTCCAGAGTGGGAGAGAGACGATTACTCTCTGAGCCACCTCAGCTCCCCTGTTTGGCTACGTCTTCTTATTTTCCCTCCTCTGTGTCTCTTGTTGTGTCATCTTGCTGAGCCAGCTCTCCGTGTCAGCTGGTACTCCTTTGCGGGGCAGCTTTTCCCACCTGAGGCGGCATTCCCATGCAGGGCGGCTCTCCTGAGCCGGCTGCATTCCTGCATGGGCTGGCATCGAACCCTGGACCTCCTATATGGTAGATGGGAGCCCAAGTGGTTGAGCCACATCTGTTTCCCTAACTTGAAATAAAAAAAAAAGACTAGTGGCTGTAGTAAGTACCTATACATTGAACAACAAAAACCCTTAATGAAAACCTATTAAGTCCCAGAAATGACCCTAAGAATCTTCACAACCTTTAAAGTGGCAGACATTTTCAACGGCATTGTTTCATTGTATCTGCTGGACTCTTCTTTAAGGTATGATGGCCCTCTCCATTTCACAGAAAAAAATACCAGACTTCAGAAAGATAACATAATTTACCCTTGGTCACACAGTAAATTGGGTAGGTTTTCTGGATCCCAAGACCAGTGTTTTGCCACTTAAATACTTAAAGATGCTCCTAAGTATTTGTTGACTGAATGACTATTCTGTGACAGCTGAGTCTCTCACAAGGAGAGCAGAGAAGTGGAACACATGTCATGTACAGATTGTCTATTACTGATGATGGTCTCTGCATAGTGTTTTGGTTTATCATGTGTCTTTTCATATATTTGCAAGGCTCATGCCTTTTGTAAATTTTGTTTTTAAAAAGCAAATTCCATATGCTTTTCTTGTTTTAGTTACCTTTCTACACTGCCAAAACAAAATAAGTTCAACAGCTGCCTCACTTGATTTAGCTTTCGTATTGTTTTACAATCTCCCATCTCCTTTAAACATATCCTATGTAAGTTTGTGTGAGGGAGGAAGAAATCTGCAGAGAAAGCAGACAAGTCAATCTTATCTTAAAAGTCCAGCACCAGAACTAACTTCCCTCAGTTCTTTCCCAACACCCTTTTAATTATTCACGATTTTCTGAGATTAAAATATAATCATTAGTGAGATTTTCATTCCAGAAATATATATTAATTAGACTCATCTCATTTTTTTTTTTAAAGAGGAAAATTCCTAAACTTTGTTGGGAAATTTGGCTTAAAATATTTTAGATGTAAGAGATTTAAATGTATTTAAAGACAACTAATTTTAAAAATTGAATATGTACTCTCTCAAAGGAAATGAAACCACAGCATATGTGAGTTTCATTAGTGACTTTACCATAGAGATAGATGCCAAAATACTTAATGAGAAAATTTAATGATTAATTAATTGATCCTTAAATTGTTTGTTAATTGGTGTTACATAGTCACAAAACACATCTTTTGTGTATTTTCTAAATTGCTCTCTCAAGGGAAAGGCCTTTTGTTACTTATAGTATATCAAATCTTGTCACCATTGGCAAAACAGCTTGTTTTGCCTCTCTCTGAGTATAACAACCTGGGCCTCTTGATTTTCTCAGATCATGAAAAGTGACAAAAATTGTAATTAGATGTCAAATTTTAAAAATTCTTTTATGTAGGGATTTAGGATGAGGTCATCTTTCATATGATAACTGTAATAGATAAAAACCAGTGTAATGGTATAAATGTAAGGAAATTAGTTAAATCATAAGGAGGCAACCCCATGGTATCTAGAAGACTGAGTGCATTTTCAACCAGAAAACTAACACTTTCCAATATTTAGGATCACAGAGAAACCAAGCACAAGGTGTGCCTAAAACTTAATAAGGTTTGATTCATTCTTTTATTACATTGCGAGACTTTTTCCTTAGGTTGACATTGCTGTACAGTTTAATGCAATTCACATAATGTATATTCTTTTTCTATTTCTTTCAATTAAGAGAAGAGATTTCAATACCACCTGAACTAAATACATGCTGATGATTCCCACATTTCCATGTCTGGTCTGGACCTTACTCCTGTATTCCAGAATTGTACATCTACCTGCACACCTGACAGATCCACTTCAATGCATATTAGATACCTTAAATTTCACATGCCCTAAACTGAATTCCTGATCTCCCCCTGTCCTGCCCCACTCCTCTTCCCCTCACAGACTTCTTCATGTCAGTTAACAGCAATTTCATCCTTCTAGCTGCTTAGCCAGAAAGGGAGTTACTTTTGTGTTCTTCCTTCTGCCACACTCAATCCATCAAGTTTCCAAATATATGCAGAACTTGACTACTTCTCTCTACCTCGGTCTACCTCTCGGGTCTGAGCCTCTACCATTTCTTGACTGCATTTTCTACCAGAGCTTCTACGTGGTCTCTCTGCTTCAAACTTTGCCCCTCTGCAGTCTATTCTGAACATAAAAGCTAGTCTGATTCTTAAAAAATAGATACATCATGCCATTCTTTTGCTCAAAAACTTCAAGTAGCTCCCCATTTCACTCAGAGTAAAAGCCGAGGTCCTTCCCATGACCATCGGGGCTCCATGTGGCCCAGCCTCCCACTGCCTCCCCAGCTGTTTCACCAATGACTCTCTACTTGGTTCACGCAGCTCCTGCCATACCGGCCTCCTTGCTGTTCTTTAAAAAGTCTCTCTGGGAAATTCTTCCCCTGATACTCTCATGGCTCACTCCCTCTTCTCCAAGTCTTTTCTCAAATGTCATCATCTTAATGAGGCTCTTCTGATACCCTTTTGAACATTATGACCCATGCCTCTGGAGTGGAAAGAGCATATCTTAAGTCAATGCCCATGGCTTCTGTTCCCTTTAAATCACTATCTCTCTGGGTGATTCAGGACAATTTATTCTCTGTAGGCCAAGTTTTCCCATTATTAATTTAAGGATTTGGGCAAAATGTTCCATAAATTGCCTTGGGCTCTAAAAGTTTTAAAAAATTCCCTGATATTGATTCAACACCCCCTAAATTACAGCAGTTAGACTTGGGCTAGTAAAGGGAATGAGCCCTGTTTTTCTGGTAGCTCAGCTCCTGTACAAAGTATTAAAACAGATATGGGATGCTTCCTAAGGCATCAATTACACTTTTGAAATGTCACATTTTAAAAACCTTGTTTATGCTGATTGGTATCAACTTATCTTGGCTCACTAAATAGCTGGGGGATGGGGGTAATGAAAACAGGGCATTGAATTTGTTGGGCTTCAGTTTCATCATTAGTAAAATGATACTGTGCTAAATGATATCTAAGATCACTCCTAGATTTGTAGTTCTTTTTTAGGAGGAAATCCCACTTTTTCTAATAGTTATGACTTTCATTTAGTTCTATAAAAATTTCATATGCAAGTTGGTGATCTACTAGAGGCTAAAGTCCCACTAAGTGTAACTATAACTGTAGGTATTTCTGTACATTTATTTTCAGTGTTAGGTAATTATGCAAAAAGACAAAGTAGAATGCAAAAACACAGCAGCTCTTTTGTCCCCAAGAGTCTGAAAATGTCTGTGTAAGACTGAGAGTTTTGTTAATGCTTGTCTCTAATGGTCAAAAGATCATAGTTATCTGAACATCTTAATGTAAGTACTCAAAATGTTTTTGGAGGGAAAGTTCTTTTCCAGTTTAGTGTTCCCAGTGCTTTTAACTCAGAGAAAGATCAGTTTTATGTTTTCTTTTGAAAAGGATACTAGTGAGTAATAACAATCTTAAATTAGTCAATGAGTCATTTTTTTTTTGTGAACTATACTTAAACATAATTATTAAACTATGACCTTAATCAGTACTTAAAGGCTATTTGTGTATAAAATTGAGGCAAATGATTTTTGTAAGTAGTATCTTCTAGTTTTGTGACTATTTATAGCTCCTGGGGTGTGATGAGTGACTAAATAGAAGTATTGTACAAAAAGCAAATTTTCCAGCTTTACTATGTCTTCATGGAACTAGAGACAGAAAGTAATTAGGAAAGGGTAGCAGCTGAGAAATACAAGAAGCATCTGATTTAATTTTGGTGTCGGGGGCATAGCGTTTGGATATTTGTATTTCTGTGGTTTTCAAAATGTTTTTGAGGTTTTATCATACAAGTCCTCACAAAGTTCCTCTAAGAATAAAAAGCAAATAAACAAATAAGATTGAGATGGTCATTCTCCACAGGGCAAAATTTAGTGATCTAGAAAATGGGGGCAAAGCTTCTCAGGAGCTCAACCATTCAATATCTAATATCCTATTGTCATGAGAGTGCCCCCATTCCCATCTATCTATCTATCTATCTATCTATCTATCTATCTATCTATCTATCTATCTATCTATCTATCTATCTATCTTCTGTCTGTCTGTCTGTCTACCTATCTATCTATCTCTCTATCTATCTATCCATCCATCCGTCTGTCCATCCATCTCTCCAGTCATTGGTCAGATATTATTTCAATTTAGGCCTGAGGCTTTGGGGATGAGATTGTCTTGTACTCGAAATTTATTAGGAACAATGCACTAAAATGCCCAAGGAGAAACCAAAGGGCCTTTAGTAACATTGGTACCTATTCTATGTCTTTTTCCATTCTGTAGAAAGGCTATTTTATGCAACTGTGAGCCTAATTGAAAGCAAATGTCACTACTTGTGTTTCTAGGCAGGCAGACTAGCATAAGCTGCACAATAGAAAATCAAGACTCATCATGTTTTTCTCTTTATTACTAGGAAGGTTTTTAAGAAGACTACAACCTCATAAGTAGTTACAGAGTCAATGAAACATTTTCATTTATAAATGAATGAGATTTTGTTTGCTTTTTCTTTTAGACAATAATTATTTTCTTTAAAAATTCCTTTCTCCTTATGAAAGTTATTTCCCCTCAACATACAGTCATAAAATCATGGAGTTTCTTTTTATGTCAGACCAATCCTTCCACATCCAATTCAGGATGCAGATGTGTGGGGAGAGGGGGGTATCTCACCTAGAAACCAGAAGCATTTGGTCTTGGTTACCCATAACAAACTTCTTTGTTTTTGATAGTCTCCTTGCCTCAGGGGCTAAATGTTGCTTCTCTACTACAGGAGTTCAGATTCTTGCTGCAATGTGCAGACCTTTTAGAATAGTGGTAATAGCCCTTCTAGAAGGATTCAGTTACCTCTATCTTAACTGCACCAAGTGCAAATTGATAAGGAGAAAAATACCTAGTCCTTAAATGTCTCCAATAAGATTTGGTGCCAACACAAGAAAACATTTTCCAACCACAAGCTATGGAAACTAAGAATAGGGGAAATGGGAAATTCACTTACTTGGAAGGAAGGAAAGAGAGAAGGAAGGAAAGAATAAAGAAAGGGAAAGGAAAGAAAGATGGAAAGGAAAAGAAAAGAAAGAAATAAGGGAAGATAGAGAAATAAATGAAGGAACAAAGGAAAAATAAAAGGAAAGAAGGTGACGTGGCTGTTGGTAAGGTTAGTCTCTGAAATGAGCTGGAATATTGTGTCTCTTAGCCTCTGAATAAGGAATAAAGGTTTTCCAAATGACACAGGTTTGGTTCCAAGAGGGAGGAGGCCACGTTAACATTCATTCCTTCAGAACCACAGTAGAGCAGACTGCTCCACCTCACTGCCTGCTTTCCCTGCCTGCCAAAGGAAATAGGGGGTAGAATTGCCTTTAATTATTAACCTTTAAAATTTCCTCTTTATTATTAGTGGTCACAACAAAAGGAAAATTTATATTCATAGGTAATCTCATGCTTTATTTTAGTCCTTACTTTCAGCCTCTCCCTCCTAAAACTTTTACCTGAACCAAACCCAAAATTTAACAGATATGCAGCAATTGAACCAAAGGGAGAGAAAGCAGAAGTCAGGGTTTGAATGATTCCTGCCACTGGTAAGTCACTGAGAGAAATCCTAGGAATGCCCCGTTCATCTGGGTTATCCCTTATTGGCTATATCAGAGGAGGAGAACGTCCCAAATAACTGTGTTTCCTTTCAGTAGCTCCAAGGAGACTTAATGAAGTTTATTCTTCTCCCGTTTCTCAAATTGTTTTTTCATCTTCTCTGGGTAAGATTATTAGAGACTTTCTTCAGTCAAATCTGAAATGCCTTTTTAAGAAGTTAGCAATAGTAAATGTTAAGAATGAGGACAAAGTAATCTGAACTTTTATTTGGGTTCTCTCGTGTCTAATTTTTAAAATGTGATGACCAATGTTTAACATTGTCCTGATATATATTGGGCATTCCATGTTTTGTGTAATGGATGAAGACCACTGACCGAAGAGAGAATATAAAATCAAATGCTATGTGTGACATACTTTGTTTGCTAGTTCTCAGATGTTCATTTTGAAAACCAGTAAGAAAAATGAGATGCTGGCTTATTCTTTCTCTTGGAAGTTCAAATTGATGTGACTGAAATTATGATTTTGTACACCCAAGGGATAAGCAGATTCCCATTCCAGCTAATTAGGCTAGTGGTTACTTTTTGGGTTTTCTGTCACATGTGTGTGAACAGAGAAACACAGAATTTGATCAGCATTCAAGTTTTTGAAACTATTTAGTTACTGTGATTTTAGATAGATACATCTACAGACAACATGTTTAATGGAATAAATACAATAGCCAATCAGACATTTAAATATATCTTGAAATGAGCACATTCTGAGAATTGTATTAAAGCTGTAATTGAAAGTTAGTTTTGCATTCTCAGGAGACTAAAGAAATGAGTGGCTGCTAAAACACTGTGTATTAAGTCATTTAAGTCTTTCCTTTGCTGGGACAAGTAACTATTTGACCTGACTACAAGTTTTTATCAAAACAATTCAGAGTCAAATGGCACACATGTGCCACCTTACTGGGGAAACAAATAATCATGGTAAAATGGTATTAAATATCCGCCCTTTATATGGTAAATTTCTAACGCTATATTATATAGTGAGAGTCATTTAATCTAGTTCTATTTACTTATTCTAGCAGCTCAAAATGGAATTAAATTTTCTGTAAAATGATCTTCATTTCTTACTATCAGAGTGAGAAGCCAGAGAATGGGCAATAAGAAAAGGGCCAAGTAGACCTATGGGTCTAAATACCATTTGTGTCCATGAGCTTCTCGACTGAGAGTAATGAGCATGGAAAGACAATCTAGGGTGGAAATTCCTGAACTGAACTGAGTACAGTGAGGTGAACTGATTCAGATTCCCGGAGCTATTGTTTCAGTCCAGCTAGGAATGGAAGACAACGAATGGAAGTCCAGTTGACTTAAACCCATCCAAAGGATCAAAGGAATTTGTAGAAATCCAAAAAGGGGTATTACCAGTGTAGATTCAAATATGAAGGCAAATGCTGTTGGGAGAGAACAGCAACTCAGATCAGTGCCAAGTAGCCGGGGTGGGGATGATTGGAGTCAGGGCACCGGTTACAGTGTCTCAGATGGGACAAAAGGCACGTATCCAGCCCCAAGGCACTGAAGTCACCAGAAGGCATGAATTCTGAGATAATTATAAAAAATAGAGATGTATATATATTCTTGCTTATAGCATGGCTAGACCCCAACTTAAAGATAGATCTGAGCTTAGAGATGAGAGTTTTGTAGGTACATCTCCTAGTCAGGTTCAGCAGGATCTAGGAATAGGGAGTAAGACAGGACATTCTATATTCATCAAAATATATTGGTCTTCTACCAGACATTCTTAATGTGATATGCATTAAATCTTGCAAATCTTTTAAAAAGCATAGTATTAACTTTTTAGCCATCATGACATCTTGCTCCCTTTCACTTGTTGTAGTAAGAAATATCTTGTGCTACTTTTCATCTTCACTTATGAATTTCATTATACCAAATATTAATGCTTCAAAGGTATTGTCCTTTGATATTGAATATTTATTGATAAACAACCGTGTGCCGGATTTAATGGTAGGGTATAAGAATGTTTATCCTGTGTGGATGGAATTTATTGTTTTGTCTGCCCAGCATCCCTTCCTCCTCTCCTCAGCTAATAGGATTCCTTTTCATTTGAAGAAACCTCCCCACTCCAATTCCACATGGTTATGGTGGGTCTGCCAGTCATGTGACCCCACTAGCTGAGGCCACAGGGCTAGGAATATACCTCAGGACTGATTAATCATAGCAGTTCTTTACCATGGCCAAAGTGTTGGGCACAAACATTGATCTAATTCCGGAGCCTTGGTTCATGTCCAGCGCTGTAACCCTCACATTTTATACTTGGTTGCCTGAAGAGAGATACTCTTTTTCCTTTGTGATTATCAAATTGGGATGATGTGCTCTGGAGCTATCTAGAGAGCAGCACAGGTGAAAGTTAGATAGAGCTGAAGAGAAGATACAGGTGGATAGAACAGAGAAGGTGAGGGGAGGTAGAGGTAGAAGACTAGCACATAGAGAGAAGTACAGCTGAGCAACAGAGATGGAGAAAGAGAAAGAGATGAAAAATTCAAACGAGTATTTGGAATTCCTAAATATATAGCAAATAAGTCCCTTTTTGGCTTGAATGAGTTTCAGGAGGCTTTCTGTAACTTGCAACAAAAGAGAACTGCTAATATCAGACAAAGTCTCTTGCCCTCCAGGAGTATATTTGTCTATAGGGGAAGACCCAGAGTTAGGTTGTCAGAGCCAAGTTAGCAATGCCAAGAAGGTGGGACAGGTGCTGTGACAAGGAAACTGCAGGTGCTGGGAAAGCAAAGAAAGGGAAGCTGGCCATGCAGGGAAGACTTCCCAGAGGAACTGCCATTTAAACTGGGATTGAAGTGTTCCCGGGTGGTGGGTAAAGAGTGTCAGGAGTATTATAAGCAGAGGGACAGCATGCCTAAAGTTTCCAAGCAAAGGAATGCAAACCATGTTTGAAGAAATGTAAATTTTGTATCTCTGGAGAGGAGTCAGGGAGGGAGGAATGCTGAGTGATAATGCTGGAGAGATAAGCCAAGGACAGATCCTGAAAGCCTTTGTAAACCGTGCAGAGGATTTTTAAACCTTAATCCAAGGGAAATTGGCATATTGTTACTATTTACTCATTCACATGTTTGACTTGTATTGAGCACTCAACTATATGCCAGGCATTGTGATGGAAACTCAAGACAAAAGACAAATGGGATAGTTTTCTCCTCAAAGGTCAATGCCTTTCTGAGGATTTTGGTTTCTGATAAATTTCTCAGTTCAGTTTATTTTCTCGGCCTTACATGTTTTCTTTTCCAAACGAGCATTTTCCATCGAGATGGTCAAGAGCAAAGAATTGAAAATATTATCAGATCATTAGGATATTTTACTTTGACTTCTCAGTGCCTCAGTTTTCTCATCTAAAATAGGTTAAAATGGGTTCAGGTGGTTCCTTCAGTGAATATGGAAATTTACTTTTGTTAAATATTCCAGTTTACATCCTCAACAGTATGCTGTCAAGTCGGGTCATGCAGGAAAATAATATAAATTTCCCATACAAAATGGCCTCTAATAAATCTAGAAATGTTTTTCAAATACCTTTATGTTGAAATAGAAGTGACCACAAAATTGATCCCAGTTATTTTGTCTCTGAAAGACATTGAAGGTTAATCAGTTATATTATGCCATGCCATGAATTAGTTGTTTCTGTCAGATGAACATAGTAAAATTTGATTTGTGCCAAAATTCACAAAGCTAACATGGAACATGAGCATTAAAAACAAAAACAAAAACTGTATGTCCTAGAGCAAAGCATGTGAGGTTGGTAATTTAGTCAGTAGTCAGGATAAAATTACATAGACTAAAGAATTCTACTTAACAAAAATCTCCTTACTGCCTCTTTTATCTAATGACAATAATGCTGAAAAGTGGAATGGTTGCCATCACACCTTGAGACAAGTGCTGCTCAGTGCTTGATTAGACGGAGACCAGTGGTGCTATTCGCCTCCATTTTGGGCTCTCATCTACTGAAGTGCTGAACTAATGATGACAATGCGATTATTAATCTAAAAATTGTGTTGGCAGTTTTGTTAGGGAAAAAAAAAGAATTATAGGATTAGAATGAATCTGGTTAGGGCAGTTAGCTTGTGTTAGGTAATTACTGATCCTGCTTTTTAGGGTTTTCAGAGAAATGCAATTTTCACCTTTTATCTATGAAAGTTATTTCAGAATACAGAATTTAGTACTCTATATTGTCTAGATATGTTTAGCAAAATCCATCTTGGTGAATCTTCTTTATTCACTCACTTACTAACTCAACAATTATGTATCGAGGGCCTGGTATGTATCAGGTAATAAGGTAGATATAATTTCTTTTACATGGAATTTATAATCCAGTGAGGAAGAAGGACAATAAAATAACAAAGTATAATAAATAATTATATTATAATAAGCAAAGTATAGGGGGCCGTGAGAGCCCATAAAGGTGGTTTCTTACGTGGACTAGATGAGTTGGAGAAGTAAATAAAATAAAATAAAATAAAATAAAATAAAATAAAATAAAAATAATAAGTGGTTTCCGAGTGATGTCAAGGTTGGGGTGGGACAGAGAAACAGCATCGTGAAGGCTGGAAGGTGAGATTTCTAAACTGCATTTTGGAATCTGAAATATCTTAGACATTGGATTAAGGATGGTCTCTTCTATGGGAGGTAGTAGTCCCATGTTTATTTTCTGGGTCATGCCTCATCCACATCACACAGATTTTATAATCTAGTTATGTTCCTTTTCATGCTAACCGGCTGGTAAGTTTCCATCTTCTGATGGTTTGGGCTGGAACATTGGCTCTGATACAACCTGGGAAGAGGAATGTGGGGTTCAGGTGGGGCTAAGGCTCTGGGATGGATGGCCTTAGTGGAGAAAGGTAGTACAGGCTCTGGCATGACAAGAACTTACCTTAGAACCGTAATTCTACTATTTTCAAACCCTGTGACTTCAGGCAAGTCAATGCTCCTTTACAAGTTATGTCTTACATATATTTTACTATGGAAACAGTAATAAAAAGATCTTCCTTATAGGATTGTTATGATGATTGAATGCAATAATGAAAGAAACACCATAGTAAACTCTCAATAAATATTAATTGCTGTTGTTGCTGTTATTCCTTGCTCATTTGATTCCAAGGGAGAGAAGCAGCCAGTTTAATCATCGTTACTGAAAAAAAACCACTACTTATTTTCTATTCTTTAGATTTATTTCAGAATTGTAGTATTTTGTTTGCAGATTTTGATTTTATCACTCCAGCCACAGGCAGTCTATAAGTTGCCAGATGTATAGCTCTGATTTAAACCAGCTGGGTGTGTGTTTATCACTAATTTGGGGAAATATTTGAATATTGGAAACCCCAAATCTAATTAACATCTGGTAAGGTGTGTATGTTTCTGACAGCATAAGGCTGAAATAATGGCTTTCCCCCCAAGGGTGAGAGAAGCTGGGAAGCATGTCATCAAAGCTCCTTTAGTGAAAGTCACAATGACATCTGCTGTTTTAAACCTGGACCCTGCTTTCTTGGAACTGAGATTCAATGCATTATATATATTTTTCTTCCTCAGGGAAAAGAGTGAAGGCAGACCTATACACACTGTAATCATAAAGTGCTGATTGTTTACAAGGTAGAGAGTCCATGAAGCTAGAGGAAGGGAGAGCCACATACTAGAATTACTAATTCTAAGCCCCAGTGGAAGATGAATAGGCTCTTATTTACACATACTGGTCTCAACTCTGAGCCTACTGAGGACGAGAGGCAGAGAGGTCCCCATTTCAAATTATTGGGCCTCTGTAGCTAATGACAGTGTTCAGTGATAGTGTACATGGCAGGCGGATGTCCCCCTCTCTGACTTGCTCATGCTATTACCCAGATAGCTCCTCCTGCTTTCCTTTTTGCTTTTTTTTCTTGCTGAAATCACATCAATGAGCAAAGTACTAGCAAGCCATTGGGACCTGCTAATCAAATCGGAGGGACCATGGCTCCAATCTTAGCTCATCATCTGACTTAAGAGTCCTTCATCTAGACAGGCTCTGAAAAGTCCCTTTTAAAGCCTTTACAAAGTGAGAATAATCTTCATTAAATGCTACAGATTTAGCAGGAAAAAAAGGATTAGGGGCACATCACAGGAAAGATAATTAATGTGCTGGAGAGAAGTACAGCCAATAGAAAGCAATTTTCTCCGTAATAAGAAAAGAAAAAATAACAACAACAAAAAACAACAGCTAGGTGGGGATAATGATTAAATGTTAAGAAGCAGTTCCCGCCGGCTTGATTTTTATGGTATAATTACAGAGAGTGTGGGGGAGGAAGGGGTATACATATACACAAAAGAAACAACTCACACATAAAAATATAACCTCTGGATTAAAGGGTTTTTTGGTTGTTGTTTTGATTGGATTAATATTTATTTATCTCTCCTGGATCTACAAAGATTATATCGTTTACTATGTTAAAGTCCTCTAGAACATCTTGCCAACATATGCTTTTCAATATATTCTTGGTCAAAATATTGTTGTGGCCTGAGAAATTATTTTGAAATTATTTTCTAAGTTACTTTACAGCTAAAGAAGTCTTAGACAGCAATTTTTCTCTATTGTTATATTCAGCTGTCTTGCTGCTCATGGTTCTTGCTGAAATAGGTGTTATTTTAGGTCCTGAAGCAAATGGTGCTTTGCCTGTTTTCTCATTTCCTTCTTTTCAGGCAGCAGTTCTTGGCTTTTTATCAAGGAATCAAATGCCCACCCAGTGGGCCTGCTGGGATTTTTTCCAACCAAAACAAGTTTCTTTGCTTCAAATGTGTAAACACTTGCAAGTGAGTACGAGGCCGAAAACCTGTTGGTGGGAAAGGCTGCAATAGCGAGTTCTTTTTTGTGTGTGTGGTGCTTACTGAATCTTGGATGAAAATAATAACTACTTATGGCTTGCTATTTACTTAATTACAATTCTAATTAAAATACAGGCACGAGAGGAAAGGGGAGATCCCCCTTTCTTCTGCAGGGTGTCCGGTAGCACCTGCGTCGTAGTGGGCTTGCGCTGTATTATGAATGGAGTCCTTGGCTTTGCATCTCAATTACGTTCTCTCCCGCTGAAATATTGAGTGTACAACTCTGATGTATCTGGCTCTGCGTCTGACATACAAACAAATCTAAAAATGAACAAGATGTTGCAGTAGCATGGTGTTCTAGGGGAGACAGACACAAATGTCCTTGATAAAATGAAGCGTTCCTAACACAGGATGGGTAAAATGGAAAGGTCCACAAAGGAAGGGGTCCTTAGGTCTGCGGAGGGTAGTGTGCTCTTTCCGATTTTATGGAGGAGGCGGTGTTGGAGTCACTGCTGGAAGAATTGAGTAGGAATTCACTTGGCAGAAAAGTAAGAAAGGGCATTTCACTGCCGCCAGAATTGTCTTCTGAAGCACTAATGTCGTCATAATATTCCTCTGCTTCAAAGCTTCCAATGAGCCGACCTGACTTAAAGGAAAAAGCCCCAAATACTTAGCATTCATTATTTTAACAGTCTTTAATAAATGTGTCTATCACTAAGGAAGTTTTTCTTGTGTCCTTGAGGGCAGCTTTCCTGCACAGAAAAGACTATTTGTAATTCCTTTGGATTTTCAAATTAATATTCAATTTATTACAGATAGAACTTAATTTCTTCTTAATCTTTTGCTTGAAATTAGAAATCTTATTACTCTTTTAAAAATGTAGGATATTTCAACAATCACTCTCAAGGGGGTCTTTAAAACCTAATTAATTAAAATTGTTTAAACATTTTCAGCTGAATTTATACATTTAAAATGTTTGACTTTTTTAAGACCTTCAGCTCTCTATGGTGAAACTTAAAATCTTTTTAAGTGCCTTAGTAGAACTAAAAAACTTAGTACAATTCCTTTATACCTTTCAAATTAAAATTAACAGCTTAATAAATTGTCTAATTATATAATTTAAAGGGAAACACAGAACTAATGTATTGGATGCACTAATATGCCAAATTCTCTTATGCATTAAAAATAAAAAAATACCAAATATACACAGATTGCTCTTATATATAACTCCCAAATTAATGGTATCAGTTTACTTAATTTCATCCTTTTTATATTTATTTCTAAATTCCCTAGGGTTATATGATACTTACCCATTGTGGCAGAGACTACTAGCTGCCATCCAGTTTCTAGTCTCTCATTCTTCTTTAGTAACATGATCTTGATTTTATTCAGGATAGCAGTAGGTCACATATATTATATTTCCTAATTTCTTTTGCATCTAATGATGGTCATGAGACCAACTTCTGGCTTGTAAAGTGGGCATGTTTTGTGTGACTTCCAGGAAAGCTGCTTAAAGGAAAATGACTGCTTTGGGAGTTGGGCACTCTTTACCCTTTCACCTTTCCTCTTTCTTCCAGCTGCCATCTGGGACCTGAGGTGATCTTGAAGATCAAAGTTATCATCTAGGATTATGAAGTTGAAAAAAATAGAAGGAACATGGGTTCTTGATGGCCATAAATCTCTATACCAACTTTGAACTGCCTACCTGTTGTCTTCTATGAAAGAGGAGTGTTTTATTTGTTTCATGTAACCAAACCCAATCTGAGCCTGATTTACCCTAATAAGGAGGCAGTTTTGCCATTCCAAGAAATCTGCATTTTCTATTCCAGGAACAAATGATCTTATTTCTAAGTAACTGACATTACTTATATATCAGGTATTTTAATTATTTATATAATCTGTATGTTACATATTAAGTTTCTGTTAAATGCTTGGTCTTAAATATAGGGCTTGGCCCCGGACACTGTGGGAACACTGAGTTCTACTTGCATTCATTCTATCAAGGGCTCCCTAATTTTCTAATAAGGGCTCCCTAATTTATGATATTCCCTAAATTAGAGCTACCATACCACTAAATGTTGAAATGTGACTTAAGTCTGCAAACCCTTACCTGAATTGCTTCACTGCTTGAAATAATTCAAATAATATGTTTACTGATTGATCCTATTCAAAATTCTTCTAAACTTACAGGTTCATAATTCTTAAAGATATTTAAATGATAGCCTATTTATTGCATTCTGAATATTTCTTAAAGATTGCTTGACTTTATTGTCAAATACCAATGAATTTTCTGAACTTATCTCTGACCATTCCCCTTATAGCATACTGTGTTTTAGCACTGTATTCCTCAAAGAGTACAAAGCAGAATGGTAGACATACAAAAGATACTGTAGAAAGAAAAAGAAGTTGAGGAGTCATATAAATTGGGGAAACACTGCATTATTCTTCTGAAAATTCACATGCACATCAACATATTTAAGGCTCTGAAAAGTCCTGTGGAAAAGAAACTGATTTCATTTTAATGTGCCATTAACCAAATTTGAGCTCAAAAACTCCCTTTAGTTTCAAGAAATCTTACATAATTACTTGTAGAACCCAGGGAGAAATGCAGTTTTAGTGCTATGAGTCTTCCCAAACATCTTCCATGACCCCAATGCTGTGTTCCTTTATTTTCCATTTCTTGAATTTCCTTTTATTCTTCTCAACTTGGTGAAATCCCACTTCTTCTTCTGAGACCTAGATCCAATATCACCTACTGAAGTGGAAACCTCTCTGACTCCTCGGTGCTAATTGCTCCTTATACTGGTTCCTCAAAAAGTATAATGCAGAAACCTATAAGACATCCTGTGTAGTCAGACGGGCATGGAGACACTTCTGGAAGAACCATCATGATGGCTGCCCAAGAACATCAAGTTCAGTTTAAACTTGTATTGGTTGGTGATGGTGGTACTGGAAAAACTACTGTCATGAAACATCATTTGAAAAGAAGTATGTAGCTACCTTGGGTGTTGAGGTCCATCTCTTGGTGTTCTATACAGAGGACCTATCACATTCAACATATGGGAAACAGCTGGTCAGGAGAAGTTTGGTGGATTGAGAGATGATTGTTATATCCAGGCCCAAAGTGCCATTATAATGTTTGATGTAAAACTGAGAATTACATATGAGAATGTGCCTAATTGGCATAGAGATCTGGTATGGGTGTGTGAAAACATCCCTAAAGTGTTGTGTGGCAACAAAGGGGATATTAAGGACAGGAAAGTTAAGGCAAAATCCATTGTCTTCCACCAAAAGAAGAATCTTCAGTACCTTGACATTTCTGCCAAAAGTAACTACTACTTTGAAAAGTTGGCTTGCTAGAAAGCTGATTGGAGACCCTAACTTGGAGTTTGTTGCCATGCCTGTTCTTGCCCCATCAGAGGTTGTCATAGATCCAGCTTTGGCAGTACAGTTTGAACATGATTTAGAGGTTGCTCAGTCAACTGCTCTGCTGGATGAGGATGATGACCTGTGAGAAAAAGAAACTGGGGCCCAGCATCAGAAGTCTAGTTTATAGGCAACTGTCCTGTGATGTCATTGATGCAGCATTTGCCACTTTACTATATAGCTAAGCAGAGCATGTGCTTAATCTTAGGGATGCTGAAGGAGATGAATGAGTTTTAGTGTGAATGTGGCCGTTAAAAATTTTTTTCAATTTTTGGACCTTTGTATTTATCTATTTTGGAATGCAGTTGTTTCCTTTTTGAGTTTCAGATATAAGACTGCTACAGTCACATTGTTGTGGAATTTAAGAGAAGTTCAATTATTTGAGTATAGAGAGGCCAGGACTCAGGAATGATTTTGAGAAGGAAAATGGTTTATTGACGGCCGGACGGACTCGGGAGCTTTCTGTTTGAATCCCGAGCCCGGAACAAGATTTTCAAACGTCTTTTATACAGAGAGGAAAGGCCAAATGGTCCCTTTGTTTCAGTTCTCAATAGGCTTCAATTAGCATATATCTCTTCCACATCTTAGGTAAGCTTTTAGCAAGGACTCCAGACATTTTAGATAAGCCTTGGTTTTTGCATTTCCCCTAAATACTTAAAGTTTATAGCCCTTGCTTTGTTAAACATTTCCTGGGACTGGAGCCTGCTGGTCCCTAAGAGCAGGACTGCAGCCTCTTACCGTTTCACACCCACAAGTCAAACAACTTAGTTATTTCTGAAGAGACACAAGTCAAACAGCTTAGTTATTTCTGAAGAGACAAAGAGCCTTCCACCCATAGCCCACATCAACATCACAATATTCAGTGGTGAAGTCTTGTTTGTTACTGTCACTCCCATTCCCTCACATTTAGAAACAGAATAAAGTTGTATTTCAAATATATAAAAAAAGACATAATGGGAAACGGACTTGGCCCAGTGGTTAGGGCGTCTGTCTACCACATGGGAGGTCCACGGTTCCAACCCCGGGCCTCCTTGACCCGTGTGGAGCTGGCCCATGCGCAGTGCTGATGCGCGCAAGGAGTGCCGCGCCACGCAGGGGTGTCCCCCGCGTAGGGGAGCCCCACGCGCAAGGTGCTCCCCTAAGGAGAGCCTCCCAGCACGAAAGAAAGTGCAGCCTGCCCAGGAATGGTGCTGCTCACACATCCCGTGCCGCTGACAACAGAAGCGGACAAAGAAACAAGACGCAGCAAATAGGCACAGAGAACAGACACCCGGGGGTGGGGGGTGGGGGGGATTAAATAAATAAATAAATCTTTTTTTAGGAAAAAAAAAGACATACTGTGGATAAGTTTGTGTCACTACTTAGTGAACTAGCCTTCTGTGCTTTTGTTTTTGTTTAAAGTTTGACTTTTCAACCTGATTTTTTAAAAACAGGGACCATTTAACACAGGTCTTGACACTTAATAACTGCTGAATAAAAAATATTTAATGAATGAAAATTAGATAAAACTAGATAGTTTAAGTATGTATTAATTTTTCATGCATTTGTTTATCCATTTAGTTAACAAATATATATTAACTCCTACTCATGTCAATCACTCTGCTGTGTACCTGAAATACAATGGTTAATAAAAAGAGGAATGAGGGAAATGGATGTGGCTCAAGCAGTTGGGCTCCCGTTTACCATACAGGAGGTCCAGGGTTCTATGCCCAGGGCCTGCTGGTGAAGGCAAGCTGGCCCACGCAGCAAGCTGACCCACACAAGTGCTGGCCCACATGGGAGTGCCAACCCATGCAGGAATGCCACCCTGCGCAGGAGTTTCCCCCCTGGGCAGGAGTGCTGGCTGATGCGGAGAGCTGGCGCAGCAAGATGATGCAACAAGAAACACAGAGGAAAGACAATAAGAGACATAGCAGAACAGGGAGCTGAGGTGGCACAAGAGAATGACTGCCTCTCTCCCACTCCAGAAGGTCCCAGGATTGGTTCCCAGAGCTGCCTAATGAGAATACAAGCAGACACAGAAGAACACACAGCAAATGGACACAGAGAGCAGACAGTGGGGGGTGGGGAGGAAGAGAAATAAATAAATAAATCTTAAAAAAATAAAGAAAAGAGGAATGATTCTTGCTCTCCTGAAACTTGTATCTTAGAAAGGGAGACAAAAATTAATAGAAAAATCCAACAAATAAAAGTAAAATGAATTAATTGGCAAGTATTTTGGAGGAGAGGTATAGGATAGTATGAGAATGTACAGGATTTTACCAAATCATGTATTTCAGGAATGGTTCCCCAGAAGTTTTAGATGAATAGAGATGTAAAAAATAGATAGAAATTAATGAAATGAAGATATGGGAATTGAGTAAGGTGTATTTCAGGAGAGAAAACAGTGTGTACAAAGCCTCTGTGGCAAAGAAGGCATGTGTTTGGGGTTCCAAGAGTGACAGAGAGCCTGGTATGAAAGGCGTGGCCAGAGAGGCACGTAGGCTGAGACTGTGCAAGATCATGTAGGTTAAGGAATTTTTGTTTTACCCAAGAGCAATTGAAATCCTTTGGATGTTTGAAACAAGGGTGACATGACCAGATTTGCATTTTGGAAAGGTCACACTGACTGCAGTCTGGAGAACAGGTTGTAGTGGTGCCAGAATCAATGGGGAAAACAATAAAGAGTAAAGGAAAGAAAAAAAGCACAGAATCAGGTCTGGAGAAGTGCCAACATTTAATAGCTGGACAAGGAAGGATGTGCCTGTAAACAACTTTTTCCAAAAAGTTGCTGTGAGAAAGAGGCAAGAAAAAGATCAGTAGCTGGAGGAGGGTATGGGGTTCAGGGATCTTTTGTTTTGTTCTTAATGGAAGAAACTTAAGTGTGTTTAAAAGTAGCTGGGCAGCTGCTGCAGAAAACAGTTTGGCAGTTCCTCAAAGTTAAAGAGTGACCATATGACACAGCAATTCTATTCCTAGATATATATAACAAAGAATTGAAAGGAGATATTCAAACAAAAGCTTGGATACAAATGTTAATAGAAGTGCGATTCACAATAAGCAAAAATTGGAAACAACATGAATGTCCATCAGTGAATGAATATATAAACAAAATGTGGTATAACTGTATAATGGAACTTTATTTCATCATTAAAAAAGAATGGTATACTAATATTTGTACAACATGGATAAGCCTTAAAAATATTATGTTTAATGAAAGAAGCCAGACACAAAAGGTCACATAATATATGATTCCATTTCTATTATATATCCAAAATAGGGAAATCTATAGATACTGAAAGATTAGTGGTTATCAGGATATAGGCAGAAAGAGGAATGGGAAATAATTGATTGAGGGGTATAGTGCTTCTCTGGAGAGTGATAAAAACTTTTTGGAACTCAATAGCGGTGATAGTTGCACAACATTGTGAATATACTAATGCCACTGAACTGTAAATTGGTTAATTTTATGTAATGTGACTTATACTCTATTAAAGAAAGAAAGAAAAAAGTTGATGGGAAGATTAGAGATAAAAAACAGAGAACTGTGTTAATAAAAAGTAGCAGGTTTCTAAGAAACTGTGAAGAGTGAAATTAGAATAGTAGTTGGAAGATTTGCCTAGAATACATGAATAAGATAGCCGCTCTGTTTTCCATGAAGAAAGGAAGAAAGATGGGCAGGTATGACAGGTTTGAGCTCTTGCTATGAGGAAGTTGAGGACAGCCCATATTATGTTTTTTTTTCTATTTTCTCTGAGTTACTATGTGAAATCACTATGTGCTAAGAGCCAAGGGGATGAAGGATGGACCAAAGATTTAAGGAAATTTGGAAGTTAAGAAAAAAACACTGAAGAAAATGTGAGAGTATAGACCAGAGATAAATACTAAGGTTCGTAGAGCTGGTCAGGTTCAGAGTCTATCTGAGATTGAGTCTTTTTATTTTTTTTAATTTGCTTTTTATTTATTTCTCTCCCCTTCCCCCTGCCCTGGCCCCCCACCCTGGTTGTCTGTTCTCTGTGTCTATTTGCTGCATCTTCTTTGTCCACTTCTGTTGTTGTCAGCAGCATGGGAATTTGTGTTTCTTTTTCTTTGTTGTTGTCATCTTGCTGTGTCAGCTCTCTGTGTGGGCGGCGCCATTCCTGGGCAGGCTGCACTTTCTTTCGGGCTGGGCGGCTCTCCTTATGGGGAGCACTCCTTGCGCGTGGGGCTCCCCTACGCGGGGGACACCCCTGGATGGCAGGGCACTCCTTGTGCGCATCAGCACTGCACATGGGCCAGTGCCACATGGATGAAGGAGCCTGGGGTTTGAACCGCAGACCTCCCATGTGGTAGACGGACGCCCTAACCACTGGGCCAACTCTGCTGCCTGAGATTGAGTCTTTTGAAGCTACAATGGAACTTACAAATCTGCCATGTTACATGATTTTTTTTCCCTTAGCTATGATTAGCTATTCAGGTGCAGATATAGAGAACAAGGTAGATAACTAAAATTGGCATTTTGTTATACATACATGATGAAAAGACAGTATTACAAGAATGTTATACTGTTGTATATTCTAATAAACAATGCATCATGATATAAGGCTCTCTCAGGAAAGAAATGAGGAAAGAAAAGAAAGGTTGATTAAATAGGAGAAAGTAGAGAGATCAATGCCCTGGAGATGCTGATGAGGTTGAATAAAGGCCAAGCTAATCTAGCATGCTAAAAAAGGAGAGGCTGTGAGTAAGAAGGGGATGCAGAAATTAGTGGTTTTGGTGGTGGAACAGGTAAATTAGTTAAAGGCTATGGTAGGAATCGTGATGAATTGGAATGGAGAAAAACTGAAAGCTTAGGATGTTGGATGGGTCATCCACACACATTGAAATCATTCAGGCTTTTAACAAAATTTGGGTAGAAAATTGGGGTTGGGTGAGATAGAACTCTAGCAAGCGACGCATACACCCAATCCAGTTTCTTTTTGCTGGACCACCTAAATGCAAAATGAACCTTTCTGGATTGACCCCTTCTTGGTTTCAGGGTGGCATATGCTAACGGAGAAGAAACCAGAAGCAGAAAAGCATCAAAGGAAAAAAAGAGGGGTGGGTATTGAACTGTTGTATGACAGGAGGGGTCTCAGAACTGAAAATTATAAGGAAAAGTTGGTACTGAATGAGGGAGAGAATTTAAATAAATCATAAAAACTGAGAAGAAACTCTGCACAAAAACAAACAGAACAAATCAAAATTCCTGGAGGAGGAACAGGGGAAAGAAAGCTTTCTCCTGGAGGTGAAACAATTATACAAAAATGCAATCTTAAAATAGTACTACATATTCAGGACAAGAATCAGATGAAGAAGAACTGAGAATATCTGAATAGTTAAACACAGGCTGCTCTAAAGGTCTAGAATAAGTTGGATCAAGCTTCAAAGAAGAGCCTTAACATGAAGCCAATCAACAATAAAACTAACTGTACACAAGTGTAGAAAGTGGGCTTCAGAGTTAACACATCAAAATAATCAGATGCTTAGACATTAGTAAAAAATTACAAGCCATACTATGAAACAGAAAGATATGACTTAGTCAAAGGAACAACTAAACCTTTGGAGGAGATGCAGAATTTGGAAAAATTAATCAAAGAAGTTCAAACAAATCTCCTAAATCAATTCAGAGCAATGAAGGAAGATAAGGACGTAGAGTTAAAGGATATTAAGAAGACAGTGAGTACACATAAAGAAGAATTGGAAAATTTAAAAAGTAATTATGGGGATGAAGGCACAATAAAGGAGATTAAAATCTACTAGAGACATACAAAAGCAGATTTGAATAAGCAGAAGAAAGAATCAGCAAACTAGAAGACAAGATAAAAGAATCATACAATCAGAAGAACAACTAGAGAAAGCAAAAGAAAAAAATTAGCAGTGACTTAGGAATATGAGTGACAGCATGCAGCATCCAAAAATGTGCATCATGGGTGTCCCAAAAGGAGAAGAGAAGGGAAATGAGGCAGAAACAAGAGTTGAAGAAATAATGGCCAAACATTTCCTAACTTTTATGAAAGAAATCAATATACATGCCCAAGAAGTGGAACATACTGCAAACAGACTAAATCCTAATAGACCTATTCCAAGACACATACTAATCAGAATGTCAAATGCCAAACATAAAAAGAATTCTGAAAGCAGCAAGAGAAAAGTGATTCAGACATGCAAGGGATCCTCAGTGAGTCTATGCCAATTTCTCATCAGAAACCATGGAGGTGAGAAGTCAGTGATGTAATATATTTAAGGTGCTGAAAGAGAAAATTTGCCAGCCAAGAATTCTATATCTAGTAAAACTGTCCTTCAGTCATGAGGCAGAGTTAAAAATATTCACAGATAAACAGAAACTGAGAGCTCATCAACAAAAGATCTGCCCTACAAGAATTACTAAAGAGATAAAGGGAGTTCTGAAAGTTGAAAGGAAAAGACAGGAAAGAGTGGCTTAGAGTAGTGTGAAGAAATGAAGATCTTCATTAAAGGTAACTGAAAGGACAAAAGCAAATCCCAATAGTACTGTATCCTCAGTATACAACTCTACTCTTTTTTTAAAAAAAAATTCTTTATTTTAAAAGAAATTCTGGATTACATAAATGTCATATCAAAAGTATAGGGGATGCCCATATACCCCACTCCTTCCCCTCCCACACCATCCCCCATCAACATCTTTCATTAGTGTGGTACATTTGTTGCAATTGATGAACACATATTGAAACATTGCTACTAAACATATCCACAGTTTACATTATGATTTACCATTAGTGCTGCACAATTTTATAGGTTTTGACACAATTTATAATGGCTTGTATCTGTCATTGCAATATCATGCAGAAAAATCCCAATGTCTCCCCAAAGCCCCATTTTACATCTATTTTTCCCTCTTCCACCCCTCAGAACCTCTGGTGACCACTGTCTTTAAAGCAATATTACATGTTCTTCCACTACTGGAATAATAGTAAATCTACTTTAGTTCATAGTTGCATTCTCACCTTATGTTTGGTCATTCCTCAACCTTGAGGATTTGGGGATGGTGAAGCCTATTCTGTTTCTGACTGAGAGGGGGCTTAGATCCCATGGGGCAGATGGATTGAACTGTCTTGCTTGCAGTTGTAGATACTCTGTTTTTTGGGATGTGTGTTGTCCACCATCAAACTTTTGTTAGGTGTCCTGAGTCCAACGAACCGCAGAATAGGTGTTGACTGAAACTGCTGAGATTCAGTGCTCAACCAGCATATGAACAGCCAAAAGATTTAAGTGTCTGGGACGTCTATTTAATGGGTATAGTGCTAATTATACGTTCAAATAAAAGGGCCAGAAGAACTACAAGGAAAATTATAAATGTGTCTAGCTCTGATACCTTGATGAGATAAGATCATATATTCAAAGGTAAGGCCCACTGATGGGTTGCCAATTTCCTGGGGTTGTCTGCCCAGCCTATAGTGTCCAGATGTCTCTAGAGCTGTCAGGAGCACCTTTGCTTGAGGCACTGTTTGCTGTGGCAGTCAGTGAGATCCTCCTGAGATGTGACTCACTTTGAAATCTTGTAACCATAAAAATTCATTTGTATTTAATATTTTCCCCTGTTGGTCTAAATCTATTCTTTAATGTCAATGAGAGTCTGAAGATAATTGAAGAAGAAAAAGGCATATATCCTGTTAATGGACACTCAAAATATAAAGCAGAAATGTGGGTCAAAAACAACATAAAGGGAAATGGATGTGGCTCAACCAATTGGGCTCCTGTCTACCATATAGGAAGTCCAGGGTTTGATGCCCAGGGCCTCCTGGTGAGGGCAACCTGGACCATGCTGCAAGCTGACCCACACAGAGTGCTGGCCCCCGCAGGAATGTCACCCCATGTGGGAGTGCTACCCTGCGTGGGAATGCTGCCCAGCATGGGAAAGCCACCCCGCACAGGAGTGCCGGCTGACACATCAGGATGATGCAATGAGAGACACAGAGGACAGAAAGTAAGGAGACATAGCAGAACAGGGAGTTGAGGTGGCAAAGAGAGTAATTGCCTCTGTCCCACTCCAGAAGGTCCCAGGATTGGTTCCTGGAGCTGCCTAATGAGAATACAAGCAGACACAGAAGAACACACAGTGAATGGACACAGAGAGCAGACAACAGGGGGAATTCTGGGGTGGGGGGAGAGAAATAAATAAAGTAAATCTTTAAAAAAATGAAGAGAAACAAAGGGATATGAGAGCAGAGTATATGTACATTATTGAAGCTAATTTGGTATATTTTCAAATTAACAGGTTAAAGATGTAGGTGTATACCAACCCAGGGTAATCACAAAGGAAGTATTTTTAAAAATATACAGGAAGAGAAATGAGAAAAAGGACCAGTCAGATACACCAAAAAAGATCAACTATACAAAATGAAGGTTGCAACAAAGGAAAGAAAAGAGATTAAAAGATATGACATATAAAAACCAAAGGACTTGGGAGCAGGTGTCACTCAAGCAGTTGGGGACCTGCCTCCTACACAGGAGGTCCTAGGTTCAGTTTCTGATGCCTCCTAAGACAAGCAGACACAATGAGCAGACAATAAGCAGACACAGTGAAAAGACAATGAGCAGACACAGTGAGAAGACAATGATCAGACAGATGAGGGAGCATCTCTGGGCAGGGGGAACAGATAAAAAGCAAGAACCAAATGGCTGAAGTAAGTACTGCCTTTATAACACTAAATGTTAGTGGATTAAACTCCACAATCAAAATACACATATTGGCAGAATGGATAAAAAAGCATGATCCAATTATATGTTGCCTACAAGAGACATTGTACCCAAAGACACAAAGAGGTTGAAAGTTAAAGGATGGAAAAAAGATAGTCCATGCAAATAGTAACAAAAAAGTGGTGGGGTAACTATAATAATATCAGACAAAATAGACAGTCAAAAGCTATTATAAGACACAGAGAAGGACACTATATCTTAATGAAAAGGTCAATCCACAAGAACAAATTGCAATCATAAATATTTATGAACCTAATAATGGTGTCCCAAATTATATGAGGCAAATATTGGCAAAATGGAAGAAGGACATAGAACCTCTACAATAATAGTTGGAGAGTTCAGTACACCACTCTCATAATAGAACATATAGACAAAAGGTCAATAAGGATACAGAGAACTTGAATAATACAATAAATGAAACTAGATCTAACAGACATATACTGAATATTGAATTCCCCCAAAGCAGTATATACCTTCTTCTCAAGTGCACATGGATCATCCTCCAGGATAGACCACATGTTGAGTCACTACATAAGTCTCAATAGATTTAGAAATGGAAATTATGCAAAGCATTTTCTCAGACCATATTGGACATACTGGAATGAAACTGAAAATCAAATAAAGGCAGAGAACTGAAAAAATCCAAAAATATTTGAAAATAAAATGATACAATCTTCAACAATCAGTGGATTGAAGAAGAAATTACAATGACAATCAGTAAAAATCTTGAGATGAATAAAAATGAGAACACAACATAGCAAAATTTATGAGATACAGCAAAAGCAGTGCTGAGAGGGTATCTTAGAGCTCTAATTGCCTACTCTAAAATGGAGAAAGAGCTCAAATCAAAGACCTAACTGCCAACCTGGAAAAAATGCGAAAAAGAACAGCAAACTAAACCCAAAGTAAGCAGAAGGAAAGAGACAACAAAGGTTAGAGCAGAAATAAATGAAATAGAGAATAAACAAACAAAGAGAGCATTGACAAAATCAAAAGTTGGTTATTTGAAAAGATCAATAAAATTAACAAAACTTTAGCTAGATTAACAAAGAAAAAAAGACAGAAGATGTAAATAAATAAAATCAGAAATTATAGGGGATGCTTTACTACTGAGCTCACAGAAATAAAAAGGATACTATAAACAACTGTATGCCAACAAATTAGACAGCCTAGATGAAATGGAAAAATTCCTAGGAACATATAACAACTTACACTGACTCTAAAAATAGAAGGTCTCAACAGATCAATTACAAACAAAGAGATTGAATCAGTTGTCAAAATCCTCCCTATGAAGAAAATGGTCAGGACCAGATGGCTTCACAGGTGAATTTTAGCAAACATTTCAAAAAAAAATTATACCACTGCTGTTCAAAATCCTCCAAAAAACTGAACAGGAGGGAAAACTACCTAATATTCTACAAGGCCAACATTACCCTAATATCAAAGCTAGATAAAGGTACTACAAGGAAAGAAAATTGCAGACCAATTTCTCTTATGAATATATATTACAAAATCCTCAAGAAATACTTGCAAATGGAATCCAACAGCACATTCAAATAATTATACACCTTGATCAAGTGGGTTTTATTCCAGGTATCTAAGGATGGTTCAACATATGAAAATCAATGTAATAAACTATACTAACAAAATTGAGGGAAATAATCAACTAATTATCTCATTTGACTCAGAAAAGGCATTTGACAAAATCCATTATCCTTTCTTGATTAAAAAACACTTAGAAAAATAGGAAAAGAAAGAAACTTGCTAAACATGATAAAGGGCATATACATAAAACCCACAGATAATATACTCAATGGTGAAAGGCTTAAAGCTTTCCCTCTAAGATCTGGAACAAGGCATGGATACCCACTGTTATCATTATTATTCAACATTGTGCTAGGAAGTTCTAGCCATAGCAGTTAGGCAAGAAAAAAGAATGAAAACTAATCCAATTGGAAAGGAAGAAGTAAAACTTTCACTATGTCCTATATATAGAAAGTGCCCCCCAAACTACAACAAAGCTACTAAAGCTAAAATATGAATTCAACAAAGTGGCAGGTTACAAGAACAACATGCAAAAATCAGTAATGTTTCTGCACACCAGAAATGAGCACTCTGAATAGTAATCAAGAAGAAAATTTCATTTACACTAGCAAATAAAATTATCACGTACCTAGGAATAAATTTAACCAAGGATTTAAAGGATTTATACATGGAAAACTACACAAATTTTTGCTACAAGAAATCAAAGAAGGTCTAAATAAGTGGAAGAACATTCTATGGTCATGGATTGGAAGACAAAATATTGTTAAGATGGCAAATCTACCCAAAATGATTTACAGATTCAATACAATCTGAATCAACATTCAAACAGCTTACTTTGCAGAAATGGAAAAGGAAATTATCAAATTTATTTGGCAGGGTGAAATGCCCCATATAACCAAAGCTTCTTGAAAAAGAAGAATGAAGTTGGAGGTATCACACTTTCTGACTTTAAAGCTTATTACAAAGCTAAAGTGATCAAAAGCAGCATGGTACTGGCACATGGATAGATGTATAGACAAATGGAGTTGAATTTTAAAGTTCAGAAATAGACCCACACATCTATGGCTAATTGATTTTTGACAACACTGCCAAGCCCGTTTAATTAGTAGAGAATATCTCTTCAACAAAGGGTGCTAGGAGAACTATATATACATACAAAAAAGAGTGAAGAAGGACCCCTATCTCGCCCTGTATACAAAAATTAACTCAAAATGGATGAAAGACCTAAATATAAGAACCCAGGACTATATAACTCTGAGAAGAAAATGTAAGGAAGCATCTTCAGGATCTTGTGTTAGGCAGTGGTTTCTTAGACTTTATATCCAAAACATAAGCAACAAAAGAAAAAAATAGATAAATGTGACCCCATCAAAATTCAAAATTTTCATGCATCAAAGGACTTTATCATGAAAGTGAAAAGACAACCTACTTAACGGGAGAAAATATTTGGAAACCATATATCCACTAAGGCTCTAATATCCAAAATATATATAGAAATCCTACAACTCATCAATAAAAAGACAAACAACCCAATTAAAAATGGGCACAAGACTTGAATAGACATTTCTCCAATGAGGGTATACAAATGGCTGTAAAGCACATGAAAAGATGCTCAACATCATTAATTATTATGGAAGTTCAGGGACTTGAACAGATATTTGGTATTATTGCCAAAAGATGGAAGCAACTCAAGTGTCCATTAACCAATGAATGGATAAACAAAATGTTTACAATAGAATATTATCCAGCATTAAAAATGAATGAAAGGGGCAGCAAGATGGCAGCAGAGTAAGAAGCTCCACAAGTCAGCTTGTCTCACAGGGCAGTTAGTAATCACAGGGAGCTATCTAAAGTACATTTTCTGGGGCTCAGGAGAACAGAAGAGCATCCTGCAACATCCTTGAAAGAATGGAAGGAGATTGCCCATCTGCAGTGAAGATTCATGAGCAAAGCACTCTATGCCACAGAGGCCAGTGCCCATCCTCCACTGGCAGAGCAAGCTACCTTGGGAGCTACTCTGTGGCTGGAGTTGGAAGCTCCATTTCCCAAAAACAGGGGAGGAAGAGAAGGTCAGGCACTGACTTCAGCTACTGATGAGTAAAGTTGGCTGGTTAAAGCATAATCCTAAGAATAGCTAAAGTTTGAACATATCAAAGCCAGAAGGAAGCCAGTAGTAGCCATTTTAACTCTGCCCTTGGCATGGGGGAAAGGAGGGCTGATTGAAAATCACAGCGATGCTAGGGACTGGCTTCTTTCCACCAAGATTGGAATGTGGCCCTAGCCTTGGCTCCAGCACCATCTCTTGCAGGAAGGAAGCTGAGGGGACCTCCCCCAGCCTCTCTGGGTAACTGCAGGCACTTTCAGTTAGCACAGACTGGACAGCCAGACACCTGGGGTTCCATCCCCACCCCCCACCCCCAGTAGGATAGGAGGGGAGCTATGATCCCTTGGGTTCTCTGGGCAACTGCAGATGCTTTCAGTCCACATGAACTGGTCTGTTGAGTGCCTTCATGTCCATCTACACTCCTCCACCCCCATATGATAGGAGGGGGCTGGTGTTTGTCTCTCTGGGCAACTGCAGGTGCTTTCAGCCTGCACAGACTGCATATTGGGACACGTATAATTCTATCCCCTCTCCCCAATAGGATAGGAAGGAGCTGTGTCCCCTCAGCTTTTCTGAACACGTGCAGGTGCTTTTGGCCCAGAAAGAATGGTTTATTGAGCACCTTCAGGTTCATTCCCTTCCCCACTCCCCCACCCCCCAATATGATAGGAGCGTCTGATGTTTCTTCGGCCTCTCTTGGCAGCTGAAGACACTTTTGGCCCATATGGACTGGTTTGTTGAACACATGGGACTTCACTCCCAGATCCCCACCCCCATAGGATAGGAAGGGGTTGGTGTTTCATCAGCCTCTCTGGGCAGCTACAGGCACTTTGGCCTGCATGATTTGGACTGTTGGGAACCTGTGGCTCCACCCCCTCCACATACATTGACAGGACAAGATGGGGGCAGTGTCTCCCTGGCCTCTCTGAGCAATTGCAGGTGGTATGGGCCATACATTCTGAATAGTTGGACACCTGTGGCTCCATCCCACCCCCCAATAGAATAGGAGGAGACTTTTGTTTCCTCAGCCTCTCCAGGAAATGGCAGGCATTTTATGTCTGTATGGATTGACTGTTGGGTGCCTGTGGTTCTACCCCCACACCCTCTAAAGGATAGGAGGGGTCTGGTGTTTCCTCAGCCTCTCCAAGCAACAGCAGCCACTTTTGATCTGCATGGACTGGACTGTTGGGTGCCTATGGCTCCAATTGCCCTCTCTTAAAGGGAAGAAGGGACAGTATTCCCTCAGGTTCTCAGGGTAATGCAAGTGCTTTCAGCCTATGAGGATTAGATTGTTGGGCACTCTGGAGGACCCATCCACACCCCTGACAGGGGAAGAGGGGAGCTGATCTTACATCAGTCTATCTGGGCAACTGTGATTAGTTTTGACTCACATGACTTAGTTTGCTCCTCATTCCTGTAGCTCCATCCCCACCCCAGGCAGGGGAGGAAGGGATGTGAAGTTACTTCAGTCTCTCTGGGCAACTACAGATGATCTTGGTCTGCACCTCTTGGATTAGTATGTATGGCTAGTGCTCTGTCCCTATCCCTGGCAGAGGAGAAAAGTGGGAGAAGTTTCATCAATTCCTGGTGCAATGTGGGTAGCTTCAGCCTCCACAGCTTAGAGTACCAAACATATCTTCAGCTCCTACTACACATTAAATTCCCTACCAAGGAACAGGAAGATATGGCCCTGTCACAGGAACAAGATAAGCCTACAGATGATATAAAGGAGTTGAGACAACTAATCATAGATGTTCAAACAAACCTCCTTAATAAATTCAATGAGAAGGCTGAAGAGACTAAGTATATTGAGACACTGGGTGAGCACAAAGAAGAATTTGAAATTATACATAGAAAAATAGATCATATGGGAATGAAAGGCACAATAAATGAAATTAAAAATACACTGGAGGAGGATGTAGATGTCGCTCAGTGATAAGGCCTCCACCTACCCAGATTCAATCCCTGGGGCCTCCTGGTGAAAAATAAGAAGGGAAAGCATGCCTGTGCAGCAAGTCAGTGCCTGCATGGCAAGCCAAGTGCCTGCATGGTGAGCCAAGTGCCCATGCAGTGAGCTAAGTGCCTGCATCATTAGCCAAGTGCTCATGTGGGTGCCTGCATGGTGAGCCAACTGCCCATGTGATGAGCTAAGTGCCCACATGAGTATCCATGTGGGGAGCCAAGTGCCTGTGTGGTGAGCTGAGTGCCCATGTGAGTGCCCATGTGGTGAGCCAGTGCCCACAGGTGAGTGTCTGTGCTGTGAGCTGAATGCCCATGCAAGTGCCCGCATGGTGAACCAAGTGACTGTGTGGTGAGCTGAGTGCCTGTGTGAATGCCTGCATGGTGAGCCAGTGCCTGCATGGAAAGTCAGTGCCTGTGTGGTGAGCTGAGTGCCCACCCAGCAAGCTGAGTGCCTGCACAGTGAGCCAGTGCCCATAAAAGTGAGTCACACAGCAAGATGACAACACCACTAAAGAGAGATGAAGGGGAGAGTCAAGGTGAAGCACTGCAGAGACCAGGAACTGAGGTGGCACCATTGACAGGGAATCTGTCTCCACATCAGAGTTCCCAGGATCGAATCCTAGTGAATGCTAGAGGAGAAAGATGAGAAGAGAAGACAAAAAAGAGAAATAGATACAGAAGATCACACAGCAAATGGACACAGACAGCAAAAACATCAGGGCTGGGTGGCGGGGAGGGAAAGAAAAAATACACTGGAGGCACATAATAGCAGATTTGCTGAGGTAGAAGAAAGGATTAGTGCACTTGAAGACATGGTTTCTGAAAGTGAACATAGAAAAGAATGGAAAAATTGAGCAGGGCCTCAGGGAACTAAATGACAGTAAAAGGCTTGGAAACAGTCATGGGTGTTACAGAAGGAGAAGAGAAGGGGAAAAAAGGCAGAGGAATATTGGAAGAAATAATGGTTGAAAATTTCCCAACCCTAGTGAAGGACATAGATATCTGTGTTCAAGAAGCACAATGTACTCCCATCTGAATAAATCTGAATAGTCTGTCTCCCAGACACTTACTAATCAGAATGTCAACTGCCAAAGACAAAGAGAAAATTCTGAAAGCAGCCAGAGAAAAGCAATGCATCACGTATTAGGGATGCCCAATAAGACTAAGTACTGATTTCTGCCCAGAAACCATGGAGGCAAGAATGCAGGGATATGATATTTTTAAGATACTGCAAGAGAAAAAACTTCTAGCTAAGAATTTTATATCTGGCAAGATTGTCTTTCTTTCTTTTCTTTCTTTTTTATAAAGATTTATTTATTTAGTTCTCTCAACCCCTGCTCCCATTGTCTGCTGTCTGTGCCCATTTGCTGTGTGTTCTTCCATGTCTGCTTGTATTCTCATTAGGCTGCTCTGGGAAACAATCCTGGGACCTTCCAGAGTGGGAGAGAGGCATTCATTCTATTGCACCACCTCAGATCCCTATTCTGCTACATCTCTTATTGTCTCTCCTATGTGTCTCTTGTATCATCTTGCTGTGCCAGCTCTCCACAGTGGCCGGAACTCCTGCATGCAGCAGCACTCCTGTGTGAGGGGTCACTTCTGCATGCGGCAGTATCCTGCATGGGGTGGCACTCTGGCATGGCTCAGCACTCCATGTAGGCCAGCTCTCAGTGCAGGCCAACTTGCCTTCACCAGGAGGCCCTGGGCAAAGAACCCTGGACCTCCTATATGGTAAATGAAAGCCCAACTGCTTGAACCACATCCATTTTCCAAGATTGTCTTTCAAAAATGAGGGCAAGTTTAAATTATTCACAGATAAACATAAAATGAGAAAGTTTGTAATCAAGGGACTAGCTCTGCAGGAAATACTAAAGGGAGTGCTACAGCCTAAAAAGAAAATACAAGAGAGAGAGTGGCCTAGAAGAGGATCTGGAAATGAAGATTCTACCATTAAAGGTAAGTAAATATATAAAAAGAATGGTAAAAATGAAATATGACAGATAAAACCCAAAGGCCAAAATGGGTAAAATAAGAACTGCCTGTATAGTAATAAAGTTGAATGTTAACTGATTAAACTCTCTAATCAAAAGACACAGACCAGCAGAATGGATAAGCAAATATGAACCATCTAGATGCTGTCTACAAGAGACTCACCTTAGGCCCAAAGATACCAATAGATTGAAAGTGAAAGGCTGGAAAAAGATATTACAATCATGTAGTAAACAAAAAGTAGCTGGGAGTGGCTATACTTATAATGAGTGAAGTAGACTTTAAAGCAAACTGTTATTAGAGATAGGAAGGACATACACATTAATGAAATGGGAAATTCACCAGGGAGAAATAGCAATCATAAATGTATACACACCTAACAAAGATTCCCCAAATTACATGAGACAAACACTGGCAAAACTGGAGGCAGAAATAGATGTCTCTACAATAATAGTTGGAGACTTCAATACACAACTCTCAGCATTGGATGGAACATCTGGGCAGAGGATCAATAAAGAAACAGAGAGTCTGAATAATGTGATAAAGGGACTAAACCTAATAGACATATACAGAACACTGCAGTCCAAAACAGCAAGATATACATTTGTCTCAAGTGCTTATGGATCTTTCTCCAGTATAGTCATATGTTGGGTTACAAAGTACACCTCAGTAAATTCAACAAGATCAAATTATACAAACAGCATTCTCTGATCATAATGGAATAAAGTTGGAAATTAATAGGTGGAAAAAGGGAAAATTCATAAATTCATGGAGATTTTAAACAACACACTATTAAATAATCAGTGGGCTAAAGAATACATTGTGAGAGTAATCAATAAATACCTCAAGACAAATGAAAATGAGAACACAACATATCAGAACCTATGGGAAGCAGCAAAGGCAGGGCTGAGAGAGAAATTATAACCCTCAATGCTAACATTAAAAAAGAAAGAGCTAAAATTCAATGACCTAACTACACAGCAGGAGGAACTAGAAAAAGAACAGCAAACTAATTCCAAAGCAAGCAGAAAGAATAAAATAACAACGATCAGAGCAGAATTAAATGAAATTGAGAACAAAAAACAATGGAGAGAATTAAAACCAAAAGTTGGTTCTCTGAGGTTAACAAAATTGACAAACCCTTAGCTCGACTGACAAAGAAAAAAAGAGAAGATGCAGATAAATAAAACCACATTAAAATTGGGACATTACTACTGACCACAAAGAAATAAAAAGAATTTTAAGAGGATTCTATGAACAACTACATGCCAAGAAGCTAGATAATGTAGATGAAATGGAAAAATTTCTAGGAATGTACAAGCAACCTACACTGACCATAGAAAAAACAGAAGACTCAACAAACCAATTACAAGGAAAGAGATTGAAACAGTTATCAAACAACTCCCCAAAATGAAAAGTTCAAGACCAGATGATTTCACATATGAATTCTATCAAGCATTCAAAGAAGATTTAATACCAAACTTACTCAAACTCTTCAAAAAAATTGAACAAAAAGGAACACTATCAAACTCATTCTATGAAGCCATTATCACCCTAATACCAAAGCTAGATAATGATCTTATAAAAAAATAAAATTAAACACCCATTATTCAAAAGAATATGGATGCAATAATCCTTAACAAAATACTAGTTAATTGAGTCCAACAACACATTAAAAGAATTACTCATCATAGGGAAGCGGATGTGGCTTAATAGATTGGGCTCCGGTCTACCATATGGGAGTCCCTGGATTTGCTTCCCAGGGCTGCCTTGTGAAGGCAAGCTGGCTCGCGCCTGCAGAGAGCTTATGCCCATGGAAAGCTGGTGCAGCAAGACGACGCAACAAAAGGGAGACAAGCAGACACAGAAGAACGCACAGCAAATGGACACAGAGCAGAGAGCAAGCAAGTGGCAAGGGGAGGAGGGATAAATAAAGAAAATAAATCTTAAAAAAAAAATGAATTATTCATCATGATTAAGAGGGTTTTATACCAGTCATGCAAGAAAATTAATTAGCATAATACACCACATTAATAAATCAAAGAAGAAAAATCACATGATCCTATTGATTGATGCAGAAAAGGCATTTGACAAAACACAGCATCCTTTCCTGATAAAAATGCTCCAGAACATAGGACTAGAAGGAAACCTTCTCAACATGACAAAGGCCATATGAAAAACATATAGCTAATATTGTATTCAAAAGTAAAAGACTGAAAGCTTTCCTGTTGAGATCAGAAAAGAGAAAAGGATGCCACTGTCATCATCCCTGTTGTTCAGTATAGTGCTAGAGGTTCTAGTTAGAGCAATCAGACAAAGAAATAAAAGGCACCCAAATCAGAAAAGATGATGTAAAACTTTTGCTATTAACAGATAATAACTATAATTAGAGAATCCAGAAAAATCTACAACAAAATTGCTAGAGCTAATAAACAATTTCATCAAAGTAGCAGGATACAAGATAAATATGCAAAAATCAGTAGTGTTTCTATATACTTGTAATGTGCAGTCTGAGGAGGAAGTCAGGAAAAATATCCATTTACTGTAGAGACTAAAATAATTAAATATTTAGGAATACACTTAAGCAAGGATATAAAGCACTTGTATTCAGAAAACAATGCATTGCTACAAGAAATTTAAAAAGACCTAATTGAATGGAAGAACATTCCATATTCATGGATTAGAAAAATAAATATCATTAAGATGTCAGTTCTACCCAAACTGACATACAGATTCAGTGCAATCCCAAAACAATTTTGCCAATATTTTTTAAACAAATGGAAAATGCAATTATCAAATTTATTTTGAAGGGTAAGTGGCCCCGAATAGGCAGAAACATCTTAAAAACGAAGAGCAAAGTTGGAGGACTCTCCTACCCCTTTAAATCATATTACCTAGCTATGGTGGTAAAGGCAGCATGGTACTGGCACAAAGATAGACATATAGACTAATGGAACCAAAATGATGATTCAGAAACAGACTCTAATATCTATGGTCAAACCATTTTTTAAACTTTTTATTCTCCCCTCCCCCAGATGGTTCTCTCGCCTGTCTACTCATTGTTTGCTCACCTTCAACAGAAAGCACCAGAAACTGAACCCAGGACCTCCTACATGGGAGGTGAGTGCCCAAGGGCCTGAGCCACATCTACTCCCCACGAGCTGCAACATCTTCTGGCTTGTGGCACTTGCTCATTGCAGTGGGTGTGAAATCAATTGATTTCTGACAAGGCTGTCAAACCCACCCAGCTGGGGCAGAAAAGTTTATCAACAAATGGTGCTAAGAGAACTGGATATTCATAGCCAAAAGAAAGGAAGAGGACCCCTATCTCACACCTTATCCAAATACTAACTCAAAATGGATCAAAAACCTAACTATAAAATGTATAACCATAAAGCTCCTAGAAGAAAATGTAGGGAAACATCTTCAAGAACTGATGGTAGATGATAGATTCTTAAAGCTTACACTGAAAACATGAGCAATGAAAGAAAACATGGATAAATGGGAACTCCTCAACCTTAAATGCTTTTGTGAATCAAAGGACTTTATCAAGAAGGTGAAAAGGCAGTCCACTTAATGGGAGCAAATATTTGGCAACCACATATCTGATAATGGTTTGATTTCCAACTGTATAAAGAGATCATACAACTCAACAATAAAAGAGCAAGCAATCCAAATAAAAAATGGACAAAAGACTTAAATAGACATTTTTTCCAAAGAGGAAATACAAATGGCTAAAAAGCACATGAAAAAAATGTTCACTCTCACTAGCTATTAGGGAAATGCAAATCAAAACAATGATGAGATATCATCTTATACCACATAGAATGGCAATTATTATTTTTTTAAAAAACATAGAAAACAATAAGTGCTGGAGAGGATGTGGAGAAACAGGAACACTCCTTCACTGTTGGTGGGAATGTAAGATGGTGCAGGCTCTGTGGAAGACAGTTCAGCGGTTCCTCAGGAAGCTAAATGTAGAACTGTTATATGATCCAACAATCCCTCTACTAGGTATATATCCATAATAACTGAAAACTGTGATGTGAACAGACGTCTGCTCACTGATGTTCACATCAGCATTATTCACAATTGCCAAAAGATGGAAACAACCCAAGTGTCCATCAAGTGATGAACGGATAAACAAAATGTGGTATATTCATACGATGAAATACTATGCTGCTGTAAGAAGAAATGAAATTGGAATACATATTATAACATGGATGAACCTTGAAGATAATATACTAAGTGAAATAAGGCAGACACAAAAGGACAAATATTGCATGGTCTCACTAACATAAACTAAATATGAAGAATAAATGCATGAAGTTAAAATCTAGGGTGTAGGTTATTAGGAGATAAGAGGAGGTGAGAAGCTGTACTGAAGCTTAATATATGTAGATGTTTTAATTACCTTCACTGTAAAAGTGTAGAAATAGATAGAGTTTATAGTAACATAGTGAGCAGAACTAACCCAGCTGGTTTATAAATGTGATTGTGGCTAAAAAGGGTAGTCTAGGGATATAAACGTCAGTTGAAAGAAAGCTAGAGAATAATCTAGGGACTGAATAACATAGTGAATCCAAAGGTGGCTGAGAATTGTGGTTAGTAGCACGAACACACGAATGTCCTTCTATGCAGTAGAACAAATGTATATCACTAATGGAAGGTGGTAAGAATGTGGAGAAGCATGGGAAAAATACAATTAATGTAACCTATGGACTATAGTTAACAGATATTCTGTAATATTCTTACATAAATGCCAAAGATGTACTACATTAGTAATAGGGGGGTAAGGAAAAAATATACCACATGTATGCTATAGACCATAGTTAGTGGTAATTGTCTGATGATATTACCCCATAAATTGTAACAAATATTCCACAACAATGTAGTATGTTGATGGAAGGGTGTTTTATGGGAATTACACATTTGTTCATGACAGTTTTTAAATTCACAACCTCTCTAATAAAAAAAAAATTAAAAAACCCACACATTGGCATGAATTACATGATCTTCACTCCTACCTAGATGTGAATGAATAAAGCCCTGTTGTCTGTTTTTTAAAAAAAAGTGGTCAGGAGTGGATTACTATTGAAACTGCATGTTGGGAAATATTCTTTCCACTGATGCACATGTTTAATTTTTTCTACAATAAGCAATATTTTAATGAAAAAATAATAACCAAATGAAGGTCTGGTTTATTTGACAACATGGATAAACCCTGAAGGCATAATGTTGAATGAAATAAGTCAGATCTAAAAGGGCAAATGATGTATAATCTCACTAATATGAAATAATTAGAATAAGCAAACTCATAGAGTTAGAATTAGAATATTGGTGACCAGGGCCTAAGATAGGGGTAGGGAATGGGGAGTTAATATTTAATATGTACAGAATTTCTTTTAGGTTGATTGTAAAGTTTTGGGGATGGATGGTAATATGGTAGCACAACATTATGTAATCAAAAGCACTGAATTGTATATGTGAATGTGGTTAAAAGGGGAAATTTTAGGTACTATGTATGTTACTAGAATAAAAATAAAATGATAAAACATAGGACTGTACACCACAATGAACCCTATTATAAATGATGCACAATAGTTAATAGTACAATAATAAAAAAGTTCTTTCATGAATTACAAGAAAGGTATACTAATGCAAAGTATTAATAATGGGGGGGGGTAGGGTACATGGGAATAGTGTATTTTTCACGTGATATTTTTGTAAACCTACAACTTCTCTAATCAAAAAATTAATAAAGTATCAATTCAAACAACAAAAAGGGTGACAACTGGAGAGCTTCATGCAAATGAAGGATGTTGGATCCATATGCAAAAATTATCTCAAAATGGATCAAAGACCTAAATGTAAGCACTATCTATAAAACTCGTAGAAGAAAACAGGGGCAAATCTTCAAGATCTTGGATTTGACAAAGAATTCTTAAACATGACACTGAAAACACAAGCAATCAAAGAAAAACAAGTTAATTGGACTTCATCAAAATAAAAAAACCTTTGTGCTTCAAAGAATACCATCTAGAATGTGAAAAGTTAACTATCACAATGTGAAAAAAACATTTTCAAATCATGTATCTGATAAGGGACTTGTATCTAGAATATATAAAGGACTCATACAACTAAATAATAAAAAAAGCAAATAATCCAATTTAAAAATGGGAAAATGATCTGATTAGACATTTTCCCATGGATGATATACACATGAGCAATAAGCACATGAAGAGATGCTTGACATCATTGGTCATCAGGAGAATGCAAATCAAAACTACAATGAAAAATTACTTAACATCTGGTAGGATGAATAGAATTAAAAAGCTGGATAACAAATATTGGCGAATATGTGGAGAAATTGGAACCTTCATACATGATGGTGGAAACGTAAAATGGTGCAGGTGTTTTGGAAAAGTCTGGCAGTTGCTAAACGACTAAACATAGTTACCAAACGACCCAGCTAAATGAAACATATGTCCATACAAAAACTTGTACATAGCAGCATAATTCATAATAGCAAAAAAGCAGAAATAACTCAAATATCCTTCAAGAAACAAATGGATAAATGAGATACGGTATATCCATAAAAGGGAATGAAGTCATGGATGAACTTTGAGAATACTATGCTAGGTACAAGAGGCCAGACACAAAGACCACACATTGTATAATTCCATTCACATGAGAGCCCAGGATAGGGAAATTGATAGAGACAATCTAGGGCTGGAGGAGCTGGGGGTGGTAGGGGACTGATCAGTAAAGTGATGGGGATTCTTTTTGAGGTGATGAAAATATTCTAAAATAGACTGTGGGAATGGTTGCTAAATATCTATGAATATACTAAAATATATTGAATCATGTACTTTAAATGGGTAAATTGTATAGTATATGAATTATATCTCAATAAAAGTTTTTTTTTTAAAGGATGAAGAAAGAAACCCTTCTCCTGAGTCTGCTGTATCCTACATCATAGTCAATAGCAACTCTCTCTCTTTAGGTCTTCAAGCTAAGAACCTTGGAATCAGTGAAGTCCAAAGCCATTTACTGGCAGACCCCTACAGGATCACAGTCTCCCCTTCGATCTTTCTTTCATATTTTTAAAAAATATTTATTTATTTATTTCTCCTTCCCCCTCATTGTTTGTGGGCACCCAACAGCTTGAGCAACATCCGACAGCCACCGTTGATCTTTCTTATGCCTTACTACTCTCAACCTGCTCAGGCCTCACTGGTGCGCTGGCTGTTGCTTGAACATGGAGACATGCCCCTGCAGCAGGACTTTTTCACTAGCTGCTCCCTCTGCTTGGGGTTCACTTCCCATAGTTGTCCACATGACTCACTGGCTCACTTCCTGCAGGACTCTGCTGAAATATCATCACTGTGAGATCTTCTTTTACTATCTCGTAGAGAGTAGCAACTGCTCTTTCCCTCTCAGCACTCACCATCATCTGCCATACCACATGCTGAAGAATTGAGTTTTCTCTGGTCTGTCTTCCTCCATGATATGGAAAGGACCAGGAGAGGAGGAACTTTGTTTTGTTCTTTGCCATGTCTCCAGAACCCAGACAGTGCCTAGAATGTTATAAGTAATTGAATAAAAAAGAATTAAATGAATATCTGAAAGTCTGAAGAATAGGTGGAGACTAGAGCGTGTTTTGTGAGCCATTTGCAACAGCAGGTCGTGGGCTCTTCTCTGGATTTGGAAATGAGCTCCACCAAATGCTTGGCACTTGTGGGACCAGTATAACCTATAAAGTCTCAGAAAAAGCAGCTGTCACGTTATTCTGACCTGTTATCTTTGTACCTTGAACCCAAAACCCTAATTCTTCTAGATCAAACTACTAGTTTTCAGTTTCGGAAGGTTGAGGCTGTGTTTGATTTATTTCTTAATTTACGTCTGAGAAAGGAAATAAATAGTTAATACTGGTCAAAAAGAATCTCTTAATCTTCAAAATGTTTTTTTCAAGTAAACTTTGCTTAGACTTTGGTGACTGTATTGGTTAGGAATAAAGAAATCTAACTCCAAATTCTGAATTTGATGCAAAAAAATATACATTTCTTAAGCACAATGATTCCTATCTAGTAGGAGTTTCTGAGGTATAGATACATATATATATTTCACCCTCCTAGGCAGTGTACTATTTTTTTTTAACTTCAGAAGGGCAGAATAATTAGTGTCATTTTGAGTTGTTTGAAAAAGATATTTATGTGCCTCCTCTGTGTTTAACAGTTTGTTTGCTGTTGAGTGATTAGTTGTGATTGTGCCCACATCCTCTAAGGATCTGGTTGTATGCCAGCGTGACTGTACTTGCTTTCACTCCCCTGCCTCAAGCTTCTTGAGCACACTCCTGAGGCCTCGGGAGTGAAAGGGTAAAGGGAGAGAGAAAGCAAGAAAGAGCAATAACAGAGATGGAAAGTATGCCTGAAGGCGGGGAGAGAGGTTGGGAGAAAGGCACTGGAAGAAATCTGAGAGGCCAGTTTTAGGGGGAGAGAACAGCTGTCCTGCATATTGCTTTCTGGCAAATCAGTTGAAATGCTTCATAAAAGTCCTTAACACTTTCAGGAAATACAGTCTTACTGTTTTTGTCTTTTTCTCTTGAAGAATATACAATGGGGTCGAGGAGGCAGTGTTTAATTAAGGGATAAACAGTTCGGATCCTGTGAGCGAATTAATTTCCACTTTTAGGCAACTTGGCAGAGTGTTTCATAAGACAAATGGAAAGTTCTGGAAAACACAGAAAACTTCAAGTAGTTGATCCTGTGAAAACAGATTAAGGTTCAGGATTTTTAGAAGAAAGGACAAGAACATTTTTGGTCCTAATAGTAAATCTGTTTAATATAGATTAGGCAAACAAATCAGACAAATGGAAAAACTTGGTCAGTTCAATTTTCTGAGGCCTGTCACCACACTTGTCAGGAGTGGTGGGTGACCTAGAGAGCAAGGGTGAGGAGGCTTCTGGCAATCTAGCCTGATAGGATTATTCAACTTGCTCACTTTACCTGACAGCTCTGTGTGGCCCTGACCTGAAGTTTCGCTGTTTGTATTCCAAGGCTATCTGTATACTCTAAAGGAAATTTCACCTGCTATCTGATGTTTTGACTGAGAAAAAAATATTTTTAACTTTTGCTCAATTGCTTTCACTCTTACTAATTTGAGGGTAGGGTGTAGGAAATTATGTTCTTTTTAAAACATGAGGTGTTGTGCTAGGTACAGGGAAGGATGTGATCATGAATAGGACACAGGAAATAGCATCTAGTGAGGGGCATAAGAAATGTAAGCAGCCATGCCAATGGTCATATATCAGCCTTTTGTATAAGAAAGTAGATACAGCATTTGCTAGGCTTTGAAGGATGAGTAGAATTAAAATGTGTGTGTGTGTGGCGTCATTTCAGAAAAAGAACATAGCATGAGGGAAAGTATGGGGAGGTAAAAGATGGGTCTGGTTGGCTCCAAATTCATAAGGACATTAGGAGGAGGAGGAAACAAATGAAAGATTTCAATCTTATCTCTAAAGCCTTTGAAATCCAGGCTAAAGAGTTGATTGGAGAAGGAAATCCCATGGAAATCTCTTCAGGAGGGAAATAAAATCAATAATACATTGCAATGATTTCTGAATCTTTTCCTATCATTATCTAATACATTTTGTCAGTGGTTACATTTATTGCTAGATTAAGAAGAAAATTACCTAAAGCAGGTTACCCCAGAAAGTCACAATTTCTCAGATCAATCTTTTAATTAGGAGTAAGTTATTAGCAGATCTTTAATTACCATCTAGTGTTTCAAACTTCAGTCAAAATATCATAACAGAGAAGTAGACTTGGCGCAGTGGTTAGGGCGTCCATCTACCACATGGGAGGTCCGTGGTTCAAACCCCGAGGCTCCTTGACCCGTGTGCAGCTGGCCCATGTGCAGTGTTGATGCACACAAGGAGTGCCGTGCCACGCAGGGGTGTCCCCCGCATAGGGGAGCCCCACGTTCAAGGAGTGCACCCAGTAAGGAGAGCTGCCCAGCACGAAAGAAAGTGCAGCCTGCCCAGGAATGGCTCTGCACACATCAAGAACTGACGCAGCAAAATGACGCAATAAAAGAGAAACACAGATTCCCATGCCGCTGACAACAACAGAAGCAGACAAAGAAGAATACACAGCAAAAAGACACAGAGAACAGACAACTGTGTGTGTGGGAGTACGGGGAAGGGGAGAGAAATAAATAAATTAATTAATTTTAAAAAAGATAAAAAAATATAACAGCATGTGAACCATATTAGTATCAACACCTATTTATAAGCTAAGTTCTGCACTGACCTGTTACAAAGTAAAACTTAACTAAACTGTTATTTTTACTGCAAGGAAAGCTTTTGACTTATGTAACCGATCTTTTTTATTTCATTGATTTGAGGTGCAAAATAAGGTCACGTTTCACTTAATCTGTGTGGAGTGAACTTTCTTCACATTTAGAGGAGCTATTCCTCTTCTGTTTCTTTCTGATAGTATTAAGCACATTTGAACGCACAGTTCAATATTTACAAAAAAAGTGTGCACTGGCTTCCCCATACCATACTCCATGTAGGGATGGGATGACACGTATCTGTTAAAATGGTCAAACCTTGTGGATGCAGCTACATCCCTGCCTCTCACGGAGGCTTGGGAGGGACTAGTAGCTCCTCTGCAGCATTGTGATCATAGACTACTCTCTGATGGCTCTGATTTAGGGTTGTGTGGCTCCTCCATCAGAAATATCAAATGTGTTCACAATGAGTTTTGTCTGCGTCTTGAACATTTCCCTAAAGTTTTCCCTGGGGAATGTTAGTATGTTTGGAAGCTGCCAAAAAATCTGGACGTGTGGGAGGGAGGGAGAAGGAACGTTGTTTTGATATTCTCTCAGTTTATTCGCTCTTTCCCTTCTTCCTTTCCGCCCTCCCTCCCTTTCTGCCTCTACCCCCTCCAGCTCCTCTCCTCTCTCCTTTCCCTCTTTTCCTCTTTCCTAGATGGATTTAAAAAGTGAGTTGCCTGTGGCCCCTGTTTCCCAGCCCCGCATCTGGCATTAGCTCATTTCTCTATTTTCCCTAGGTGATCATAGATGATGGGGAGGGGGAGAGGAAAAGTTTTGCTTCTTGACTTGTGTCATGAATTACCCTTACTATTTTTGCAGGTTTTTAGAGCACTTTGTCCCTCTCAGTAGAGAACGCATGTGGCCTGTGAGCTTGCAGGTCTGTGGGGAAGGGGGTGAGGGAAAAGGGGAAAGAGAAACAGTTCCTTCAGGCCCTCTGAGATCTTTTCACAGTAGAAGGCTGTGGGGCTCTCACAGGGGGGAGATTCCATTTGTCTGAGTCCAAGTCTGACTCACTGCCCAGAGAGTGCAGAGTTCAGCAGTGAGGAGCCGGCAAGCCCCCGCAGCCTTAAAGGCACAGCACATTGATACTGGCTTAAGGGAGGCCGCTAACAAGTAACTGGGCTGGCCCTCTTTAATTCCAGCTGCTTTGTTTAGGTGGGTCATTGGCAATCAGACATTTTAGTGAAAAGGCAATAGTTAACTCAAAATCCTCCTCATTTGGGAATGTAGAAACACATATTGGATTTTACAGGTGCTTGCGAAATTGAGATCACCTTCATTATCCACACGATGAATGAAAATATTTATTGTATGATTAAGGGTCTGATCCATAGGGGGAGGAAAAACCATTTGCATGTCACACAATTTTTCTGCCTCCTTAATTCTCAACCCACTCACTTTGTAAATTAACAACAGGTAACATCAATCTCTCTTCACAAAAATGTAAGGTATACTATGAACTTGGCGGGGAGGGAAGGTGTTTCTCAGGCTTCACCAGCCGATGGAAACATATTGTCGTTAACTTGAACACCCAAATCTTAAAGACCATGAGTGACCCTGCCTGTTTGGTAGCAGCAAGTCCACAGTTTTACAGAATCCTGCTCCGCATGCATTTCTGGAGATGTGTACCTATGTTCATAAATTACTCCTTGTCCTTTCTTGCTCAGATGACCACTAAGCTCGAGTCCCACAGCCTCCTGACTTGATAGCTAACCAAAAGGGCCCCTTGAAGCTGGCATTCTGAATGTGGCCTGGGTGTTCAGGACATGCCACAGCTGTGCCATGCTTGGTGCTGGAGGAGCTGCAACTCAGCAGTACCCCACACAGCTAGAATTCCACCACTGCCACTGCACCCTGTGGCCATTCCTGGGAAATGAAACAATACCACTTCCATATTGGTTCAGTTTATGGGTTGGAGTGGCAGAGATTATTTTCCCATGTACTTGACCGGTTTTAGAAATGTATGAAGAAGTAACTTATATTTAACATTTTTATTTGAGAAACTTTGATGTGTACTTCAAAGCTCACCTTTAAAGCTCTTTGACACGAAGAAATTATCTGGTTGATTTATCATTGTCTTTGAGGTTGTCTCATTTAGAGATGACATGGCTTTTGCATTTGAAACTGGTATTGTATTTATTTCATTGTTCTGAGTCTTTCCAAATAAATCTGTTTGTTTTTTTTTTGTAGGATAATTGTGAGAAAAATAATAATGAAAAAACCATTTAGGATTTGATGGGTTATCAATAGCTCACAGCTCTTTCAACTTCCACATTCACATGCTGCTCAGAATAGCACAATGACCATGATCCAGCAAAGGGAAAATTATCCTCTAGCACTGTGGCTGGAGCAAGACTAATAATATTAACAATAAAATATTTAAGAACAGGCAGTGTAATTTAGCCAATGTTCCTTCACTCCTAATAGTTAACATGAAAAATAATAAAATTGATCTTAAATGTAGGGGGAAAAATCTTCCTCGTCAGGATAAAGGTGTGGAGGGTAAATTGGGCTAAAACAGGTTCCTTCCCTACCATGCACAGACTGGTAAAACATGAACTCATAATTTGTGGCTTAGGAAGCATAAGGACACATGCTAGATTGTGATTTTTAGAAAATGCTTTTATTATTATCGATAAATAGTATGGATATTATCCAGGATTTAAAAAATTATACTTAATACTCAATTAAATTGTTACCTGTTGAATTTAGAGTAACACTGATGAAACGCAGAAAAGTTTGAAATAAAAACAGAAAAGATGTTCAAAAGTCCCAAATACCAAGGAACAGAAAGAGTCTACAACTGCAAGCAAGATAGTCCCATCCATTTGCTCTATGGGATCCATCCCTCTCAATTAGAGGTGGACTGGGCACCGCCATCCCAGAATCCTCAGGATTGAGGAATGAACTATGGACAGAAGTACACTTATTGGTATTCTACTATTGACTTATTTGATTCTAGCAATCAAAGAAATTAAATCCTTGATGTGAAGGCAGTGGCCACATCAATGATTCTGAGGGCAGGGAGAGGAAATAACAGATATAATATGGGGGCGTTCTTGGAACTTGGGAATTGCCCTGAATGACATTGCAACAGCAGATACAGGCCATTATATATTTTGCTATGACCTACAAAATTTTGCAGGAAAGATTGTAAATTACAGCGTAAACTCTAATCCGTGCTTAGTGGCAATGCTCTAAAATGTGCTCATCAGTTGTTACAAATATACCACATTAATGAAGGATGTTGTTAACGTGGGAAATGTGGGAGGGATAGGGAGTGGGGCATATGGGAATCCCCTGTGTTTTTTATGTAATTTTTATGTAATCCAAGTGTATTAGTTAGCCAAAGGGGTGCTGATGCAAAATATCAGAAATCTGTTGGCTTTCATAAAGGGTATTTATTTGGGGTAGAAGCTTACAGTTACCAGGCCATAAAGCCTAAGTTACTTCCCTTTCCAAAATCTGTTACCACATGACTAGGTGGCTGCTGACATCTGCCAAGAGTTCAGGCTTTCTGGGTTCTTCTTTTCCTGGGGCTTGTTTCTCTCTGGGCTCAGCTGCTCTGCTCGTCTGTGTGCTTACTTCCTAGGCTCCAGCTCAAAACTCCAACTAACTCCTGTGCCTTGTCATTTTCTTTGTGAGTCCCCACCCCCTTAGTGCAATGTCCTTCTGACATGACCCAGTCAAAGCCGTAATCATTATTTAAAAAGTGAAAACTCTGAATCCAATATATTCTAATATGTCAAGAGGGACAGACCAGTTTATAAACATAATCCAATATCTATTTTTGGAATTCATAAACAATATCAAACTGCTACACTTAGTATCCTTTTAAAAATATATATAGGCTATGGAGAATTCCTTAAAATAATTTCTCTAGCAGATTAGAAAAAGTATTGCAATTACTTATTTTCTTTTTAATTTTTTTTCTGTTTTCAAACTTTCTAAAATGCATATGTATTTTTTTACAATAAATATTTAAGCAACAAAAAATTTCCCACAGGGAAGCGGACTTGGCCCAGTGGTTAGGGCGTCTGTCTACCACATGGGAGGGTCGCAGTTCAAACCCCAGGCCTTCTTGACCCGTGTGGAGCTGGCCCATGCACAGTGCTGATGTGCTCAAGGAGTGCCATGCCACGCAGGGGTGTCCCCCATGTAGGGGATCCCCATGCGCAAGGAGTGCGTCCTGTAAGGAGAGCCACCCAGCGTGAAAGAAAGTGCTGCCTGCTCAGGAATGGTGCCGCACACACGGAGAGCTGACACACAAGATGGTGCAACAAAAAGAAACACAGATTCCCGTGCTGCTGACAAAAACAGAAGTGGACAAAGAAGAAGACACAGCAAATAGACACAGAGAACAGATAACCAGGGCAGGGTGGGGGGAGAGAAATTTTTTAAAAAATCTTAAAAAAAAAAAGTCCCACATACCATCCGCTATTACTAAACTGAATTCAATACAGGGATAAAGGAATGTTGTGTAATTAGTGAACTTTCCTTAAATGCCATGTCACCACATGGTTATAATGCTTTATATGAATTTAGTCATTTTTTCATGACAACAACTTGAGGTAGTATTAACAGTATCTCCACTTTTGGATAAACAAACAGAGGTCCAGCAAGGTTAATAAACTTGCCTTCAACTCATAACTAGATCATGGGAGAGCTGGGATATAAACCCAAGCCCTCTGGCTTGGAATCCTGCATTCTGAATCACCACAGGATACCTTTTTGATGTGAGAAACACCTGAGATGATTAAAGTTAGCAGAGAAAAAAAGGAGGTCATAATAACCTACTAACTGAGAAAGCATGCTTTCTAGAACCAAAGGTTTTGCACTATAAACACCTTATCTACAGATGAAGAAATTGCATCCAAGATGACTTGCTTGAGCTACTAGTGGCAGAGGTTGTCTGGAGATGAAGTTGGTTTTCCAAACATTCATTGATTCAGCCAAATTTGTTGTTCCAAGCACTTTTTTCATTGTTGCAGATAAAACCCAACAAGATAGATAAGATCCCTGCTCTCATGAAAATTATACCATGACCAGAACAGTGATTTAACACTAGACTAGACTACCAAGGGAGATTGTTAACACCTGTCTTAAAATACTAGATAAGTGGGGCAGACAATGGGGAAAGGAGTGGGCTTGATTTCCGTTCTACCCCATGTTACTGATGAATGTACTATGTTCTGTGGTAATAAATAACATGTCCAAGTTATAAGTGGCAGAGCCATGTGAGATCCAAACCCTGATTCCCCTTCACAGTGGGTAGAGTGAGTGTGTGTGTGTGTGTGTACATGTGTGTAAGAAAGACATTGCAACCTCCTGACTAGGTAGGAAATCTTTACATGAATTTGTAAAGCTGGGTTGGAGCAATGTATCTGGTCAGATTGCTGGAATCAGAAACTATTTTTCTGGCAGAACCAAAATAGTCCACAGAAGCCCCACTTTTCTCTTCATGCTTAATTTCTTTAGAAATTCAAATTCATGGATGAGCATCTGATTCAAATTCTCCATTTCTAGGTTATGAAGTCTGTGATGTTAAGGAACATCAACCACCCTGATAACTGCAGAGAGGATGACAAACACTGGAGCTGGGACAAGTATGCCACTCCCCAAAGGTAAAATGAAAGAGTTAATAATTAAGGTGCATGAAGATTTACTTCACTCTGAAAGGCAAGCTGTGCTGTCTCTAGCTTATATAGTGCCTATGAGGGAATTTTTAAAAAGTATCTCCTCTGGGTGGCATGATTAGAATAAGGCACCCATCTTGGGAGGAATTTTTAGAAAGGTACCCCCCAAAGTCTATCTGTTTGACTGACAAGTTGAAAAGGAGCCCGGTCTGGGCAGTTGCAACCCTAGGACAAGGTGTTTGGATGGGTGTTTGATCCCTTAAACTCTGAGAAGCCCAGGTGGGAGTGAGAGCCAAACAACTCACTCTCACTGCTATATTTCTCTAAAGGGTAAGGTGTAGGAACTAGAGAGTGGGGCCCTAGCTGCCCTGTGAGAATTACTGTAGATCCTGCAACGGGTTTCTCAGCATAGGAGACCCCAGCACTCTAGCTTTTCTGAATTTACAGCTCATCCACCCCAATCTCTGAGTTTACGTGGCAAAGGCAATGGTTGGGCAGTGGTTGGGAGGTGGTTCCTGGCTCAGGTCCTCGAAACACTCAGTAATTCCTGGGGTGGCTGGGGCTGAGGCATCATTCCAGATACTTCCACGTTGCTTAAAAAGTTAAAAAAAAAATCCTCCACCACCCAGCTCAAACTGGAGCAGATCCCTTGGCGCTGAAATAAGACCCATCCCTTTTATGGATGGACATTGCTGGAAAGTTCCACCATATAGAGAAGCCAGGTTTCTTTTAATTTCTTAATTATTTATTTTTTCACAGAGGAGGGAAGACCAAGTCAGGGTTGAGGGAATGAAGAGGGAGGGATGAAAATTTTCACAAATATTTCCAGAAATTTTTGACTCTACACTATCACTCATCGCTTCTAAAGACAAAGATTGGAACTTCTTTCTAGACCTCCTCCAATGCACCTGTCATCTACTGCTATGGATCCCCTGGTGCTGTCTTAATGCTGTGGGGTGACTGAGGAGTCAAAACACCACAGACTTTGTGATTTCAGAAGAAAGAAGACAAGGTATATTGCACATTAAATCCTATAAATGGCAACCTCAGCATGGCCAGCAAAAATAGGCCATTGCAGCAGTGCTCTGGCTGAAGGTTTATTTGTTGGAGAAGAAAAAGGTGCAAGCAAGAAAAGGGGGGATCACATCAGGAAGTTATTGGAGTCAAGCAGATTGACTGCCTGGAGTGACAGCTCGGTTGTGGAAGTCAGGAAGGCCAGAAGTTGGGTCAGAGACACAAGAATATTTGATAGAGACCCAATATCGATTTTAAATTGAATTCCAGGTTTTAGTGCAATTAAAAGCTCCTGCAAGGTTTTAAGAAGAGAAATGGCCTGATCAAAATGATTAGAGCAGTACAATTTTTATTTTAATTAGGACAGACCACGGGGAACAAGGAGATGAGAGGATCAGTAAGTGCCGTAATTCACTAAACCGAATCAGCTGAGGAGCTAACAAGGTCTTTTTGAAATTGACAAATTAAAGCTGCAGTGTTGTCTGACACTATAGGCAAGAGTTTGACCCTTAATTTTATTCGATTCAATTTACCTTGTTAATTCTGACAGACTTAGATCACAAGCTTGATTAGTTCCCTCTTATCTGTCCATCAACACCAAAATTATACAGTTTCAACCATTTATGTCTTTATTTACGGCCATGGCTTAGGCAAAGTGAAGAGGAAAAAGCCCAGACTAAGGAAGATGGAAGTATTTATCCTATTTTGAAAAGAAACAATTAATGGTTTTCTTATTTTCTCACTGTCAGCCCTACTTCTTTTTGGGGGTTCTAAGTCTGAAATCTGAATGTGCTTACCAGCTAGGAAAATTTTGACATTTACTTGATTTTGTCCCTTGGAAATAAAAAAACTTGGCAGCCTTATTTAGCAAGGAGCCTGCTCATTTATTCCTTCAGTCCCTCCCCAGGTCGCAGGTTCCTTTCTAAGCTCTGATAGACCTCTAGTCAGTTTTCAAAAGGCAATTTCCCCAAGTGCTGTCTCTGACCGTAGAAAATGCCACGTAGGTTTCTGAATTTATAAAGGCTGAGAAAGTCATTTTGGTTACATTTGCAGCTTTTTCTGTGGTTCTGGGCGGTAACTCCCTACTGCCAACAGTATTTTTTCCTTCTTCTTGGAAGAACCCTAATTGTACTTGGCTTGGTTGCACAAAGGCCTCTGAAAAAATAGGAAGCTGATCCCTCTAGTGTTCTTTTGTGAAGACTACAGTACAGAAAGTGGAACAGAGGAAAACAGCAGAAAAATACCACTGACGATAGCTCTTGAAGTCAATCTGGTTTTTAAAAAAATGACATTAGTAAAATGATTTATCATGACATGTTTATGTTCTGGCTAGAGTACGTACAAATATAAATGTTGACACTTTTCTGTAATCACACATGTATAGCTGGTGTGCAGTCGTTTAATGTTGTTGGAGAATGTGTGGCATTGAGAATTATCTGAACAAATAATAAACAATTTAAATAACATTGGCCTGAGCTGTCAGAGGTGCAGAAGTAGCATAGACTTGCCTTGTTTTCAGAAGTAAATTTAGAATACTGGTTAAGATCTTCTGCCTATATTCATAGGCTCTTTATGATCATATAAAGGGGAGGTAGGATTTCAGATATTTTTACATTGTCTGATGCTCTCTGATGTTCAGTAAACAGGACATGCTATCTTTTCCATGTTTTTCTTTGACATTTTCTTCTACATTCAGACATTTATCAGACACCTATTCTATTCCAGGTAGTGAAGACACAAAAATGATAAGGTAGAGTCACTTCCCTCAATAAACTAAATAATCTCACTGAGAGACAGACTCTTCAATAACTACAGTGGAGATACATACAAAGTGCTTAGGAAAGAGGGGAAATAATATTTGTTAATATTAGTTAATGAGAAGGATGAAATAATCAAACTGGGTTTTGAAAAATGAGCAAGATTTAGAGTCCTCATATTGGGGACAATTCATGCTTTGTCATCTTTTATTGATCCCCAGTTCACTAACTCTTTCCCAGTTTCCAGAGACAGTCATGGCTTTGCGAGTGCTGCTTCTTGGAACGGTGCAGCCTTAGTTTTTTCTTCAGTCTCTCTTCTGATGGCTCTAACTCTCATGTTAAATAAAAAGAGCCACACTGCACATGTGCCAGCTTTCAATTTAACAGACATGAAATTAAATTTGGAAGCATCATAGGGATAGATATTTGGACTGCTGCCATAGCTCTAGATTCTGAGCAGATAGAGGAGTTTAAAAAGCGAGGCTGCTTGCAGTACCATGAATAGAATCTGATCTGTTGTGTGGCTAGAAGCAGGTTCTGATTGAGGGAGTCAGGCTCTATTGGATGTTTTCTATGGGCCCTTCCAGTTCTAAGTGCTCATGAGTTAATCTTCAGAATTATTATTGAAGGGACCGATTGTCCCAGAGATTTTTGGTAAGTAACTGCACAGGAACTCAAGACTCCACCCTCCTCACATTTATGCTAGAGATGCTTATCAAGTCTTGTGTAAAAAGGCTTCCAACTGACAAAACGCTATTGACTGTGGTAATGACATAGAAGTCCACTAGCTGGAAAAAGTTGAGGTACTTTTTAAAGCCTTCTGATTCTCTTGAGCTGCAGTTGAGCAACTAGATATCTTTCGGTTCATTGAGTAAGGCAAATCATTTGCAATTACTATATTTACATTTTAGGTGTACAATTAAATCAGAAACACATTCATAAAAGCTACAAGCATATTAAAGGTCATACGAAATCATGTAAATCAAAATTGTGTTGTAATTCAATACAAATGACAAGCAAACTATAAGCAGGCTTTTATAGGAAATTAAAATAATATTGCTATCATTATTTTGTAGAGACTTAACTGTAGTATTTCAAGAGCCCTAATATAATAACAAGAACACAGTTTAATAGCAAAGGCACCAGAATATACCTGTAATGAAATTACTAAAGTGTCATGGGAGGCAATGTTGAATCATACACTAAATAAAAGGGTTATGAACTACAGATTTAAATTGATAATTCTAATTTCTGGTAATAGCAGTATTTTGCTCATCAGTGTTTCTTCTAGACTGTGAGTTGACATTGGCATAATGAGATTGTTCCCATGCCTTTAGCTTTTTTATTCTGGTGTTAATCACTAAGCACACTGTCGCATTCATCCTGCCAGTAGAAGGTAACTTTATACATGCTCTCAGAAGAAATGGGTTCTTAAAATAATTTGGATATCAAAATGTAAATATTTATAGGAAATCTGCATTTTGTATTAGGAATACACATCACTTTAATTATAGAAGGAATAAGGAGAATGGAGAACACACATTGTGAAATGGAGTACAAATCCTCTATGTTCTTGAAGTCTGAGAATATCTTAACTCTTGAATTTCCCCAGGATCTGATAACATTTACAGATTAATGAGTTCATATCAATGGCCACACTTCAAATTTCATTGGCTCATTTTATTTACATGAATGTTGGAACATAGCACCTTCAAAACATCCATCCTTCTACCAAATATTTCTAAAAGCATCACCAAGTAATGCCTTCCAAGTTGCTCAAGAGAAACCAACTTTCCTTGAGCTGTTGCTACACTTCTGGGACCACAGCCTCTCTTTCTGCTTTGCATTGCCTTATAGATCCTCACGCAGTGATGCTCATGTTTTCTAGTGCGCATTAACCATCCTGTCTGGCACTGCTAATGTTTACTGGGCACTGATACTGGTTCTTTAGAGAACTTGAGATGCCAGTATCTAGGAAAGAAGGAAAAGAAGGAAAGAAGAGTTTTCTCCTTGTGTCTGTTTCATGGTCAAAAGGGTTGCTTATGCATTGGTGTGTTACACAGTAAAGCAGTATTAAAGATTTTTCTTATAGTTTTTTTTCCCATCAAGATTCAGCCATAGTTATACACAAGGGTAAAGATAAAAAGGTGTATATATATAGTGCTTCTCTGGAGTTCTGAATTAGTTTTATTTTTATCTCCATACTTATTTTTTTTTTAATCAAGCAGTTATCATTTTTTCCTCTAAAAGAGAGAAATAGCTATAACCCAAGGCTTTAGCATTATGTCTAGAGACTACAACTTAACAGGGAAAAACAAAGACAGTCACTTTAAGACTCTGAGTTAACACTTTATCAATTATTTATTGGTTAATATCCCATTTATGGCTGAAGATTTGATGATAACTTGATAATTAGAGAGGTGCCAAGGTTGAAAATGAAAGATGAATATCAAAGAAAAGGATGAAAGAGAGTGTTTTGGGGAAGGAATAAATATTATTTACTTTGATAAAAAGAACTAAAAACAGACTAATGGAAAAAGACCTTGTCACTGAGGAAAATGAGGTGAAGGAGGCACTTTTTATATCAATAGGTTGTTCTCTGTATTTTCCATAGCACTCTATTGTTAAATCCTGGTAACTCCTTGATAGCTTACCTCAACAGCTAAACTAAGAAATCCAATTACTTTTCTAGAAGCTGTAATGATGACCAACTAAACTGTGGCCCTTGGGGACAGTATTTGTATCCTTTGACAGCAATTAATGAAACCAATAAATCAATTAGTCAAATTAAATTAAGGTCCACCCAGCTGTTTCCACAACCCATCCATGTGTAACTAAATGTGATTATAAGGGTGCCTTTGACTTGAAACGGATACAATTCAAGTGATCTTTGCTGCCTTTATGTCCTTAATGTTTCCCTTTACAAAGTTAGAGCTATTCCTCTCTTGTCTTGACTCTATATTAGATGATCTTTGCTTGGGGGAGAATTCTTGATAGAGGCAATGGAAATACTCTTTGTAGCACTGTAATAATGTGATAATGGATAACACAGAGGACAACAGTTGTTTCTATTTATTCTTTTCTTAGATTTAAAGTATCCATTTTCCTTCCAAAATAATTGTCATATCCATACCCATTTTCTATTTCAAAGAAGAGGCTTCTTTCTTGAAAATGCTACCTCCTCTAACTTTTGTCTTCTACTCTAAGAACTTCTGATTCTCTTCTCTCCCTCACTTACCTGTGCGATTCCTCTGGTCAACCTCATATAATTTCCCTACTTCTCAGAAAGAGTTAACCATTTCTCCTGCTCTGCTTCTTTCCCACCTCCTTACACACCTGCAATCTGATACCTTCAGCTTTTCTCCTCCCTTTTATCAATGAATCATACCAATTGCTTCCCTGCCTTTGAAGTCAGTGAGTTTTTTCCCCACCTTTGGTCCCTTCTTTGACTTCTTTCCAGAATTGGAATCTGTTGACCAATCACTCCTATTTGAAATGTTTTGAGATTAGCCATGATACATAACCAGGTCCTCTCTACACCTCCTCGCATATGTCTTCTTTATCATCTTCATCAATCCTACGTTCCTAAATTCCTTCTGCATACTAAACATTTATCATTAATGTTTAAACATTATCATGTACCCACTTCTGAAAGGCATTGGTTTAGGTCATAAACATAAAGATAACTAAGACACGTCCTGAAGCGGCTATAGGGGAGAAGGGGAGGGCAGAGGTGAGCATATAGTTTTAATGTATCAGACAGTCATAAAATCTACTGCTGGGAGACTACAGAGGATGAAATGAATGATTTTGCCTGGATGGACCAGGGAAGGACAACATTAAATGATGCTTATGTAGGATGACCAGAGTGAGAAGTGGAGAAATGCCATGGCAAACATAAGAAGCAACATGGATACAGACCTGGAGTTATGAAAGTACATAATCTGATCAGAAATGGAAGTCAGGGACTTTGAGAGTATTATGCATGGGAAAGAATGATGGAATATAATGTTGTAAAGGTTGATTTTGTCCAGACTTGGAAAAGCTTTGCATTTAGCCTTTTTGTTAGAAAAGATTGGGCTAAGATTTTAAAGCTGAGGCATATAATATTATACAGGGGAGAAATATATTTGCATGAAGTGTGGAGAATGGATTGGTGCCTGGGAGTGAGGGGAGCATTTAAAAACTCATTGCAATGGCCGAGGAGAGAAGTGATGAGGACTTGACTCAGATAGCTACAGTGGTAATGGATACTAGACTTAATGTGCAGGTAAAAATAGATAAAAGATAGTGTTGATTTGATGTTGAAGATTGAGGATAGAGAAAAATTTGAAGATAACTCTGATGTTTCTGAAATAATTTTTAGATATTGTCATGCCTCTTTGCAAATTTCTTAGCCTGGCTTTCCATGCCTTCGTGATTGAGCCCCTGACCAGTCTTGCATCCCATAGCTTTGTCTTCAAGCCCTCACAGTTGAAAAAGCAAATGACTTTCCCAACTTCAGTCCTTTGATCATCTCATTTCTTCTCTTTATAAAGAATGTCCAAATCCTCTTACTGAAACCCTAGTCAGCCCTTAAAGGTTTAGCTGAAAACCTGTTCTTTTCATGAAGTCTGTCTTGACTCATCCATTAACACAGCGATGATTCCCACTTCCTTACTGTCACATAAAAAACTTCATCTCTATTTCTCATGATTTTTTTTTTTTTACTTTCTTCTTTCCATTATAATTTCCCAATGGTTTATTTCCGCTTTTAACTTCAAAGATGACTGCAGCCAGGACCTGGGATCATTATTTTCTGTACCTGTACCTCTAATGTACTCTGTAAGAGAGGGACACTCAAGAAATGTTTGCCCAATGAATGGAAAACCAGGAAAGAAAGAGTCTCTGTCTAATTTTTATCCTGCTTGCATTTTTTACAAGCTATTCTTTTCAGGAGACTGAGTATTTTTTGTATTTTCTTTCTTATTTTACTCATTTCCTTGGGCTTTATCTTTTATCTCTGTGTTCTTCCTGGCAAATTCTATCTTCTTTTTTTTTCACTTTCCCTTGGAAATATTCCCCCCCCCCCCTTTAGTGTTCTATTTTTCTTTTTAGTAAAAATTTATTTGAATGACTTTTTTATTTCAGTTTGTTCTAAAGCCCACAGCCTTTACTTTGGTCTCATTATTGACAAGGGAAAATTCTGATAAATTCAAGAAGCACCCTCCCTTCATTGAAATGTATTGTTTTCAGATTCACTGAATGGGAGTCAGAAAATAACAGAAGAGAAAAGAGTGCCTTGTATTTATATTTTAAGCATCAGTATTTAGCTCTTCCCCACTCCCCTCCAATATTTCCACAATTTCCGCTTCCTTAAAAACGATAGATTTAGACCTTACCTCTAAAATGTTTAAATTAACTTTATGAATGAGTCCTTCTTTAGTTTGAAGTAGAAGACCGCACCTCTAAAATGGCCTGATAGGAAGCCTTTTTCTGTGTGGACTACTTTATGGACAGAATTGAGAGGAGGGGCTTGGCCACGCTGTGTGTGGAAGAACAGCAGCCTCTGCTGGTGAGAGGGCCTTCTGTGTGTGGCTATTCAAAAGAGCTTGGAAAATTCTTGGCTACTGAATTAGGAATGCACTACAAATGGAGAATCAATTCAAGCTTTCTTAGGCTCATCACCCAAGATATAACGGAAACTTAAATTTCCTATCCTTGAAAATCAGCAATTTATATGCCCCCACCTCACCTACCCAGACTTCCTGACTGTTAAGGATTACTCTTATTCTCAATCTCCTTGCGCTATTTTTGTTATGGTTCCATAACTATGTTGGTTCAAATGGAGTTACTTTATATCAACATTATCATCAAATATTTCATCAGAAACCAGCTATGATACTGTTCTTGGAGTTGCTACGTGGCTGCTTTATTAGTGAGGCCACCACATATAATGACAGTTATATCATTATGTAACTTGGCTGGGTCCAAAACCAGCCATCATTAAATCAAATTTCCATTTGTGACAAATATGCATGAAAATGAATCTCTCTTTGTGTTTATTTTGAAAATGTGCTACCTGAAATTTTCTTCTATCTAATAAAGACCACATTGGCTCATCTTATGTTTTCCTACCTTGATGACCTAAAATTGATCTAACCCACTACAAATTATTGGCTTTCCTATGTTAAGCACACATTTTGCAGAGTAGCACCTCTTTGGGACAGGAAGGAAAGTAAAGAGAGTAGAGTTAAGGACAACTAATCAGTGGATAAGCATACTGATTTTTATATGGATTACGAATTGCAAAATTTCACCCATCCATCTCCATAACTTTTATGCACACATAGTTTGTTGCTGTCATTAGACTGACAAGTGCCTCAGAGTGACTTTCTGCTGTATGAATGGACATGAAATATGAGAGTATCCCATAAGTCTTTTCAATTGACATGCCCCAAGAAGTTCCATTTCTCAGTGTCATCACAAATACAGTGGCTATTAAACTACACTTTAATAACTCACTCTGTCATTAATATAATTGTTATTGTTAACTTTGTGCCCTCTTATAATGCTGTGCAATAATGAATAATTGACAGAGAAGTGGAAATATGAATCACAAAAAACAGTGCTAATTATGTCTGAGTACCGAAAGTTTACTTATAAATTTGTAGTTTGAAACAGAGCACATTCTTCTCAATATTAATTTTTATGAATGATGTTGAGTTTTCCAAGTTATCCTCTGCTTTCGAACTTAAAAAAAAAGAACAACAACTTAATATAAAACCAGTAGGACAAACCAGAATTGGGGGATTTGGGGAGAATCCAGCCACCTTGCACAGAAGGGAGACAGAAACAGAGAACTTTCTTTTCTTTCTAGGGAACAAAGATAGTTGTAGACAAGATTTAGTAAAAGTGAAATTATTTTCTCTCACATTCAACGTTTTGCATCCCACTTACAGTCCTCTGTAGTAAAATTTCACATAAAAGTAATGCAAGAATGGTGGGAAGACAATTTCACTTCCACTTAGGATCGCTGCTTAGAGGAAAATGAAGGCAAATCTTGGGAACAGCCTTCCACCCACATGTCTGGAGCCTGTCCCTGCCTATATGTAGTTTTTTCCTTATCTGGCTCCCAGCATTGGAGCAATGACAAACTGATGCCAGGAGTTCGGGACATCCTTGCTCCAGTTGTTGCAAAAGATTGCAGGGGTCAGGGAAGACGTTTGGGGGTTAGGAGCCTTTTGTGCCTCTGTTCTTCTACTTCACCCTTTATTTGCCCACAGCAATTCTATTTCCATGGCCTCTCCTGCTGCTTCCCTCTACTGGCCCTTCTCAGTGTCACAGTTTGTGCAGACTTTTAAATCCTCGTCCTGAATTATTGACATAATTTCCCATATTTCTAGACTCTTCCTTCGTCCATCCTAATTTGTCACTCAGACTGCTCCTGGCTTTGTCTCCCCAAGCAAACTTATTAATCATCTACCATATCCCCCATATTGTGCTATGTGATGTTATTTCCTTGCTTAAAAATCTTGAGGCCTTTGTTTTGCCTATAAAATAAAGTCCAAATTTCTTAACAAGGCACTCCAAGGTCTGGCCTTAAGCTACTCTCCCAGAATTATATCCTAGTATACTCCAGCATACACCTATATCCCTATATCTCAGTAACATGATTCTCTGAATAAAGCAAAATTGTCACATCGTTTTCTATTTGTTTGTGCTGTTCCTTCTTCTAGGAATTATCCCCCCCAACCCACACACTTTACTTTCCTGTCAAATGTTTGTTAAAAATGTCAAGATCAAACTTAATATTTTTTCATGAAGTATTTCCTGACTGCTCCCCTCACTCTGACTTAAATTTAGGATCAGTGGCTCTTTCCTATGTCTTGTACTTATATCTTTATAGAAGTTCTTTATTCAGCATATATTTATTGGTCACCTACTATGTGCCAGGTGCAAATAGACTTGCAAGGATGAAGAAAACAGGAAAAAACCCTGCCTCCAAGGAGCTTATATTCTATTTGCAGGAGACAGGACAATAAACAAACAAATAAATATATAATATGGCATGTAGTGCTATGAAGGAAAATAAGAAGCATCAGGAAGAGTATGGAGAATTAAGAGAAAGAGACAAGCTCAGGCTATTTCAGATTTGGGGGAAGGGTCAGAGATACTCCTTCTGGTAATGTGAAATTTGTGCAGACACTGAAAGCAAGGAAGTGAGGAGCATGTGGGAATACAAAGAAGTATGTTCCCGGTGAAGCTAAGCAAGAACAAAAGCTCCAAAGTGAGACCAAGACAGCATGTTTGAGGAAGAGCAGGAAGCCAGCGCAGCTGGAGCAGAGGGATTGAGGGGCATGCAGGTGAAAGGTGAAGCCCAAGTGGCAATACGGCCACTGTGCTATTGCTGTGAGGGAGATGAGAAGCCACCAGGCCATTCTGAGCCGAGGAGTGAGATGATATGATTTGGTCAGAAATAAATCTCTCTGGCTGGTGAATTGAGAATAATCAGAGAATGACTCAGGGAGATGAGTCAGGAGGCTATTGTAATAACTAGGTAAGGGCTGACAGTGGCTCAGATCAGGGTGTTTACCACGGATGTTGGAAGAAATGGTCATATTCTGGATATACTTTGATAGTTGGTGCAAAAGATTTTGCAAATGGATTCAATGTGAGGTATGAGAGAAAAAGAAGAGTTAAGAATGGCCTCAAGATTTTTTTTTTTTAATTGAGCAACTAGAATAATAGATTTGCCATTTACTGCAATAAGAACTATGCAAGATCAGGTTTGATGGTGAAATCAGAAGTTCAGTTTTGGACTCGTTGAGTGTGAAATGGTTTGGGATATACACATGGAGGTGTGATATAGGCAAATTCATGTATTAGTCTGATATACAGAGAGAAGATCTATCTATAGAAGGGAATCACTGGTGTCTAGAAGGTACTTTAGAGCCATTAGATTGAATAAGATCACCTGAGGGAGAACAGAGAAGAGAAGCACTCTGAGGACTGAACCCTTGGGGCACTGGAATGTGGGGAAAGGGAAGGTAAAGCTAGCACAGGAGACCAGGAGGAGCAATCAGGAGATGGAAGGAGACCAAGAGAAAGTGGTAAGTGAAGATGTTTCAGGAAGAGAGCTAGTGCCCCATTGTCTCAAGGCTGCTTGTGGGTTGCAGATGAGGGCTAAGGGTTTGCCTTTGGACTTTGTAATAAGTTGATCACTGGGGACTTCACCATAGGAGGATTTGTCAAAAGCCTGATAGGAGTGAATTCAGAAGAAAATGAACGGAGGGGAGGTGGAAACAGTGATTTTGACGGTTATTTCTAGTGCTGTTCCGTAAAGGGACTTAGAAAGCACAGGCAGGGGCTGGAAGGGATATGAATGTGAGCTCTTGTATTTGTGTGATGATGGATTGATCAAGTAGAGACCACAAACTTGATGATGCATGTTAGAGAGGAGACAATTGCATCAGCAATGTCCTTGAGTAGCTAAGAGAGAGGTTAACTTTAGCTAGGAGTTCAAATCATGTATCCATTTTAACAGGTGGAAGGGCAGAGCAGATGGGCCCAGATGCTGGTACTTGGTAGATTTGGTAGTGGTGGTTGGTGATGGATTGTGGAAATTCCACTCTTGCTGCTTTTCTTTTTTTTCCCAAATGAAATAAACAACCAGTTCAACTGAGAGTTAGAGGTAGGGAAGGGGCTTAATGATTTGAGGAGAGAGCAGAAAGAGTACAATAGTGACCTAGGAAAAAAGGAAGAATTATTCTTCCTTGTATTCTTGTGTTTGTTTTCAAGTCTGTCTTTCCCATTTGAACAACCTTGGGTTGCAGGTTGGTTGATAGGTAACTCTTCACAGATCTTTCAGTGGAATGTTTTCCCCAGAGGCGGGGCTTGAAGAATATTGGTCGCATTGATTGATTGAAAGCTCTTCTCTATAAAGCCTGGGCCAAGGGGGTCAATGGCTCAAGGCCATTTTTGAGACTTTGACTAATTAGACTACTCCTCCTTTTTAAATTACTCGTAGCTTCATCCATCTTTCAGTATTTTGAAGTGGAAATAGAGTACATTTGCCTCCAAGCCACATTTTGCAGAAATGTTTCTGTTGATATCTGATGAGTTGAGTTGTGAAATACATCTTTTAAAATGATTAACCAAGGTTTCAAACAGGTTCTTTGTTGTGGAATTTGCCACCAGATGGGAAGCTATAGGCTCTGGATGTTAACATTTTGTGTAAGTAAAATTAACATGTACATGTAAAACACAATGATATTATAAATATATATGCAAATAAGAGTGGAAAACAGGTAAATTGCTTATGGATTAGAGAAATGGAAATGGAAAAAGATTGCTTGTTAATGAACCAAAGCATGCCTACAGAATAACTATTCCTACCACTTACTTTCCCAACAGGGTTTTAGGCACTAGGCTGGCATACAGAAGAAATAATTGAATGCCCTGAATCTCAAAGATATAAGGTCTTGTTGGAGAGAAGTGGTCATCATTTTATAACATTGGAAAACAGTGGCAGCAATTAGACAAGCAGTGGGAATCTCATTTGGGTCAGAGCAGTGAGAGACAGTTTTCTGGAGGAGACAGGCTTTGTGCATTGGAGAACTCTTGTTTCTATGAGTGTAACTTTTTTTTTTTTTGGAGGGTTTAGATAAGGTGGGGACTGTCTAAACAACTTATATTTTACTGGGCTTGATGACCAATCCTTTACCTATGCATGTAAATCATGTCCCCTCAACTAAAGTGTAAATGTTTGTTATTCAACAGATGGGTATAGAGAGCCTACTCTGTGCCATGGTGCTGTGCCTACCCCAGTGAACAATGTAAGGTGTCTGCCCTTGAGAAAACCACAGCCTAATGAACAGGGTTTGATCTTATACTGACTTTTTGGATTTAACATACCTAGAATAGAATATTTTCATTGCTTGTTGATGCATGTATTAATCTTTTCTTCTCTCCAAGTGGAAAAATATCTTTTTAGGTTTACCCGTAGAAGATATTGGCATGACGTACCTACTCAGTAATGCTCCTGAGCTGCTGCATGGTTGAGAAGTTTGAGGGATTATACTGGAGTAAATTGGTTTTGAGTTTCATGCCTAACCAGGCAGTGGCTTTCTCTCTGGAATGGATTTTGCCTCTTCCTCCCACTGCAGATGATACTGATTGGTGAGAGAACTCTGCTTGAGCAGATTCTGGGACAAAGAACCATTTCTTCACTTCATTTAGCATTTCAGTCATTCACTAAGCATCAGGAGGTGCTATTAGGAGGCAGAGGATAAAGGATACAGGCAAAGGCCCTGACCCCAAGGAGCTTATATTCTATTTGCAGGAGACAGGCCATTAAAAGATAAGCAGATAAATATATAATGCCACATAGTGGTTCGTGCTATGAAGAACAGTGAAGAACTGTAAAGCAGGGTAAGGAGGGTTGAGAGAAAGGGGAGCTATTTTAGATTGGGCGAGGTCTATGAAATCCCCTATAATAATGTGACATTGGACCTAAAGAAAGCAAGGAAGTGAAGAGCATGTGGGCCAATGGAGAAGCATGTTCCACGTGGAGGGAAAGCATTTGATGTCATGAAGACTGGGAACTTAAGGTCTGTACAATAAGCAGGTGCAAAGGACGAGCTCTGGAGAAAGAAGTAGTAATTCCTTTGTGGCTCATGGGGGACCCACAGAGCAGGATGCAAATGAGCACAAAACTCTGTCCTTATCCACATGACCTAAGAGTTTTCTCCTGTCTCATGGCAAGAACCTGATCTTCTACAGGATTCTGGGTCTGTCATTCTCAAAACATCTTGTCATTTGAATGAAATCCTGCAGTTCTCATTGCCAGCTCCTGCTTATTATGATTGCACAGTGTCTTTCACAGTACCTTGGAACAGAATTTTACCCCTTCCCGCAGCCCTCAGTGTCTTGGAGAATCTTGTCCTTGCTGTCTTCATAGCTCTTTTTATTTTTTGAACCTTTTACTTTTGAATAATTTCAAATTTACAGGACATTTGCAAAAATAATACAAAACCCTTACAGAGAACCTCAACATACCTACCCCCAGGTACCCAGACTTACCAATTGTAACATTTTGCCACATTTGCCATCTTATTTATATCTTTCTCTCTATATTTATCAATCTATTGTTCATCTATCTATTGGTGTCTATCTATCTATCTTTCCTAACACTTTGAAAGGAGGTTGTATACATCATGCTCCTTGAACACATACTATGTATATTTCCTGAGAACAAGGATATTCACTTATGGTAACCACTTTAAGTGCAGTTATCAAGTTCAATAAATTTAACATTGATAGAAAGCTTATAGTCCAGGGAAGTGAATGTTACTCAAGTGATAGGGCTTCCACCTACCACATGGAGGGCCTGGGTTTGATACCTGGGGTCTCCTGGTAAAAAAGAAAAAGAAAAAGAGTGCCTGTATGGTGAGCCAGTGCCTGCATGGTGAGCTGAGTGCCCATGTGGTGAGCTGAGTGCCTGCACACTGAGCCAAGTGCCTGTGCAAGTGCCCATGTGGTGAGCCAGTGCCCACGCAGTGAGCCAAGTGCCCACGCAAGTGAGTCACGCAGCAAAATGATGATGCAGCAAAAGAGAGACAGAGGGGAGAGTCCAGGTGAAATGAAGTACAGCATAAACCAGGAACTGAGGTAGCACAGGTGATAGAGAACCTCTCTCCTCATCAGAGGTCCCCAGGATCGAATCCCAGTGAATCTTAGAGAAGAAAAAATGAGAAGAGAAGACAAAAAGAGAAATAGATACAGAAAATCACACAGCAAATGGACACAGACAACAAAAAACAGCAAGGTGGGGGGAGGGGAGAGGAGGGGGAAATAAATAAATAAATAATCTTAAAAAAAAATCTTATGGTCCATATTTCAGTTTTCCAAATGTCCAAGTAATGTCCTTTTGAACCTTTTCTCCTCCATTATTAGATCCAGTCCAGGATCGTATATTGCATTTAATTGCCATTGTTTTTTTAGAGCTCTTTTTTTTGTTGATTGTGGAAACATATATACAGCATGAGCTTTCCCATCCCAACCGCTCCCATACTGTTTCCTTCATAGCTCTTAAAGTTAACAACGCTCATCTTTTTATTTCATTGTTTATTAAGATCTCAGCTCCATTAGAGGAGGGCTTGTTTTGTCCACTGCTGTATCCCAAGGACCTGTCAGAATACCTGTCATACAGGAGTAGCCACATATTAACTATAAATACTGGTTACATGAGAAAATGAATATAGGCACCTGGAGTTTGGGGGATCCTGCTTAATTATTTCATTCAAGATTCTAGTAGGTTAAACTAGGTAAACACTGTCCTTAAAGAATTCTACCTTAACAAGACTTCCTATGCCTGGGTGCTTCATCATAGCTTCTAGGTTGATCCATTGGCCCCTTTCTATTCCAATAGAGTAGAATAATCTAATTTAGGCTATTCTTAGTTTAATGTCTAATCCTAGTGTATCTATATGGATTAATGCATACCCTGTGTGGAACTGCATGGGGAAAAGGTACTGGCATTTTGAAACTGTGAGACTCAGATTTTGTTTAAACGATGCATTGTTCAAGCGTTCATCAGATGACAATGTGAGAAATGAATGCTCCTGCCTCTGCTGTCAGGTGGCCTGATTCACTGAGTTAGGGAGGGGGTGGGGAACTGTGCGCCTATGGGGAAAGAACTGAACTAAGAATGTGCTGGTTTTTCTGGAATCAAGTGAAAAATGAAATCTGATTTTGTGTTATTCGGCCACTGAGAATGAGCACAGCTGTAACAATAATCCATTAAAGCAGACATTTGACTTGAACACTCATTTCTGTGTGCTGTGACTTGAAGTGGAGATTTCTCTCTCCACTGAGGCGGGCCCCTTTGCCTCAGGCAGTTTTCCCTTCGAGCCAGCAGAGAATAAAACCCTGGGTGCCTGGGATCTCACCAGGGGAGGTGGGAGAGGAGGGAACGGGCGGTTGTGCTTTTAATTTTTTTAAAGTGCGAGGGAGCAAATCGAAATGAGTTTTTCAATTATCTTGCTGACAGGACAAATATTGCTACATTAGAAAGTATACCTGCTTATAAATAGCAATATAAAATAACTTAGGAAGAAACTGCTCCTATTTTGGCGCAGGCAAGCTGTTGTGCGGAGCACACATATAGCCTCAACTCTCTCTCACCTGAGCAAAGAGGAAGATGAGGACAACCATTTAATCTGCCCTGTAGGAAAAAGAAGGAACATAAGCCATAAGTCTGCTTATTTCATATTCTGAAGTGAAAGAACTTGGGTTTCTCATTAATCTTGCCAAATGGTATTTAACTTTAAAATGAAAATTTTATCATTATCATGGCTCAATTTTGGTTAACTCTAGGTTAATCTCTCTTGGGTTAACCTCATTTATTGCCGTAGATTATTGCACTGTATGATACGATAACCAGAAGCCATATGTGGCTATTTAAATATAAATTAATCAAAATTTAATAAAATAAAAAAGCCAGTGGCTCATAACACTAGCAACAGTGCAAGTGCTCAGTAGCCACATGTGTTTAAACAATGCAGAGATGGGACCTATTCATCATCACTGAAAATTCAAATGGAATAGCATGGCTGTAGAAATTAAAAACATATATGATGAAAGGCAGCATGATACCGGAGAAGTTTTTCAATGTATTTTTTAGCTAGGGAATAATTTCTTGATCACAATTGCATATGGAAATCCCATATAAACGTGTGTGTAGGTGATTGTGGAGCTGCTAAGGCTGAAGTGGAAGTGGAAGTGGAAGTTTCTGAGTCCCTGCGCATTCACAACCTCTTCTCCCCCGTGCCCCACAATCACGCAGGTCACCACAGGGTAGGGGTTGAAAATCACTGATGCAGTGGATAGGGTATCATCCTTGGGGTGGGCAGACCTGGATTTAAATTCTGACCTTTTACTAGTTTTGTCAAAGTGGCTGGAATTTTTTTTTGAGAGTCAATTTACTTGTCTGTAACATACATCAACCAACTGAGAAGGTCGTGAAGGCAGGTTTACTTTTCTCATTTCTCAGATGAGGAATTGAAGCTTGGCAAAGCTATATGCCCACCAGACGGCCACCCAGTGAGCAGAGGCCTGAGCCGAGACAAAACCCAGTCCTAGCTCAGTGCTATTTCACTCCACTGCTCTATAACAATTTCCAGACCAAATTGAAAAATTTCAAGCCAAACCATTTTTTAAAACCAGCTGTCTAGGTGTCACTTGTGATTTTTTATTTCCTGGATCAGAAATGTGACTTTTTCTAAATGTATTTAAGTTTCCATCCTGGAACTAGTAAACACTGGATAAGTCAAATCTTCTTTGATATCCTTTATATTTCTTTGATATACTTCATAATTCTGTCTTACAGAGGGTGGAAAGTAAAAACAGCAAGCAAACAAAACTCCCTGAGTTATCACACTTCTCAAAAGAGAAGGGGGGAAACGGACTTTGGCCCAGTGGTTAGGGCGTCCGTCTACCATATGGGAGGTCCGCGGTTCAAACCCCGGGCCTCCTTGACCCGTGTGGAGCTGGCCATGCGCAGTGCTGATGCACGCAAGGAGTGCCTTGCCACGCAAGGGTGTCCCCCGCGTGGGGGAGCCCCACGCGCAAGGAGTGCGCCCGTGAGGAAAGCCGCCCAGCGTGAAAAGAAAGAGCAGCCTGCCCAGGAATGGAGCTGCCCACACTTCCCGTGCCGCTGACGACAACAGAAGCAGACAAAGAAACAAGACGCAGCAAAAAGACACAGAAAACAGACAACCAGGGGAGGGGGGGGAATTAAATAAATAAATAAATCTTAAAAAAAAAAAAAAAAAAGAGAGAGAAGGGGTATTTTTTTTTTTTAATCTGAATTTTCATTGGTGGAAGTAGGAACAAACCTGAATGCGTGTTAGGAGAACATGCTCCTGTTTCATGGAACGTAGCATGAATTCAGCTGACCTGTGCCCTCTATCATCGCTAACAACTGATAGCCATGCAAGGAAACTGTTGACAGATTTAATGGAAAATTTAGTGACTTTCAACATTGAAATGATTATTGAATGATTTTAGTCCAGGATAATCAGATACTGCAGGAATAACATGAATATAGGGAAAAATTCTTATACACCTAGAGGCTGCTGGGGACCTTCCAGTTCCCCATCCTCTATTTCTGGGTGAGTATCTCTGTCTTAAAGTGGCTTTGGAAGCTTTGTCCTTTGAAGAGCAAAACTTGATGGCAGGAAGCTCTTGGTGGAGACATGAAAATGGCATTTGGGCTCTACCCCTGTTGGTGAGGATGCAGAGTAATAGGAAGCCGCATGCATTGCTGGCAGGAAGATGGAGCACAGTGGGACAGCCACTGTCAAAAAGAGTGTGACATTTCCTCAGAAAGCCAAATATAGAATTGCCCTATGACCCAGCAATTCCACTCCTAGATATATACCCCAAAGAATTGAAAACAGGGACTTGTACAGATATTTATATACCAATGTTCATAGCCACAAGGAAGAAGCAACCAGAGTGTGCATCAACAAGTGAATGGATAAACAAAACGTGGCCTATACATTTAACAGAATGCTATTCCGCCATTAAAAAGAATGAAGTTCCAATACATGCTGCAACCTGGATGAACCTTGAAGACATCTTGTCGAGTGAAATAAGCCAGACAAAAAAGGACAAATATTGTGCAATTTCACTTATATGAAATATATATTTCACTTATATGAAATACTTATAAATAAATATGTGGAGACAGTGTAGAGTACATGTTACCAGAGGCTGGGGTGGGTGGTGGGACTAGGGAGTTACTGCTTGATAAGTACAGAGTTTCTATTGGGGATGATGACAAATTTTGGTAATGGATAGTGGTGATGCTAGCACAAAATACTGTGAATGTAATTAATATCATTAAATTGTACACATAATAGTAGTTAAAATGAGAAATTTTGTACTTATATATGTTATCACAATAAAACAGTAAATAGTAAAAAAAAAATAATAAAACTGGAACTTCTCTGATGGAGCTGGCATTTCCATGCTTCCTATGTCTCTCCTAGTTCTACTCACAAGTCCTTTTAATATTACTGTAACTGTTTCTGAGAGTGGACTAGGTAAACATTTGTGTGGGAGAGAAGAGAGAGCAGCAGCAGCCACCAAATGCCCTAAAAGTGTTGAGCCAGAGGGATGTCTGCTTTGCACCAAGCCCTGCTGTCTTCCATCACTGCTGACCAGTTAATCCTTCAGTGCTTTCCCTGAGCCTTGCTAGTTAAGTTTTAGTTTATACTCAAAACTGTAAAGCACACAGCACAAGACCTTGTAACTTACAAAGCTGAAATCATACTTGTGAGATGATATTTTCCAAGTAATATGCAGGTTGGTAAATAATAGAGATTTGTTAAGGGAGATTCTGCCTTTGGAAACCAGATTGTCTCTATTAACTTTTCCAGACTCATTCATTCATTATTCACTATTGATCATCTGTTATGTATAAGCCTGTGTGCTCAGTGTTGAGGGCATGCAAGGAAGGTTGAATACTACTCTCACACACCAGGAACTTATAATCTAGTGAGCGAAGGAAGATCTGTATACAAACTGCTTTAATACTAGGCAGTAGATAGGAACACTATAAAAACAATCCTAATTAGTTTCGATGGCAGGTCCAAGAATATGAAGTCACTTTCATTTGGGGAAACCATGGAGAGATGGCATTTGAAGCTGATTGTGAAGCATGGACAGGATTTCAGAAAATCAAAATTAATTGGAAAACAATAGCACATTAAATAGAATAAGCATATATTTCAGGAGAGGATAGTAGAATGAGAATCTGGTGAAGAGTAAGCAGACGTGTGGTAGGCTTATGTAGTGGAGAAAGAGATATGACTTGGAAGGTTGGGTTGGGGAGCAAAAGTGCTGTGAATATCTAGCCACTACTGAATTTGGAATTTTTTGTATAATCAACAGGAAACTATTGAAGACTGCTGAGCAGTCGTAGAAGTTGGCTAGAACTCTAATAAAGTAACTTCAAAATGACATAATGGATTTGAGAAGGAGGAGAGAAAAGTTTGGATACTGATGCTATTGTGTGAATTGAGATCCTGGGGTTTTGATGGTAGCAGTGAGAATGGAAAAGAAGATTAAGGTACGTGAAATGCTTTTGGAAGACTCCAGAAAGACGGAGAGGGCAGGGGAAACACTAAGTTGCCTTTCTACTTTCATTCTCTCAAGTAAAACTGATCCTGTACTCTTGGATGCCTTTCCTAGGTTAAAACTCTAATGATGTAACTTCTCTCAACCAAACCATCAGGGACTCTACTATGACCACAAAATGAAGCTCCAGCAGTGATGTGTGCATTTAACTTGCATTCTACTTGCCTTTTATTCTAGTTGCTAGAATTTCTTGGCTTTTTTCAATACCCTTCTCTTGTCCTTGTCACAGCTGCTCTTTCTAAGTCTGCAAGAAGAGGAGGCTACAGCTGTGACTTTCTTTAATTTGATTCAATGCTCCTTCCACCACACCCTCTGCTTCCAGGCAATGAATAAATATTTTTGAATCAATGAAATAATGATCAACCTTTAACACCTTGCTTAGTACAAGTAGCATATTAAATTATCCACCATGGTCCAAAAATGACATGGGAGATAGGATCTGGGTGGGAGTCTTATACAAGGCATGGCCACAAAGGCCATGCCCCAGGGACACACTCAACTGGATGACTCTTCTGTGCCTCAGGTATGTGCAGAGAGTTGGGGGCAGGGGCTGACACTCAAGGTGAATAGTAAAGTATAAGAAGGAGGGGGAGACAGGAGACAAACTTCTGGTGCCTCACAAATTTTACTAGAATCATCCCTTTGAATGTTATAATCTATCTTTTTTAAAAGAAATGTTTCTTTTCTGTGGAGCACTACATGACCAAGAATTTTTTAAACTTGCTGCTTTGCCAAGTATGGCCATAGGAGGGAAAGTCCTTCCAATTGTGTATATGAGACAATTTTGTCATAGCAGCAGGTTCTGGAGCACTTGAGCACATTTGATTTCAAATCATGTGGGTCTTTGTCTAGTGTTTTGGAAAACTTACATTGGCTCAGGAATTAGCAAGGAGATAGGATCAGATCTTTCCTGGGAATGAGGGAAGAACCCACACATGGAGTTTCAAGTTGCACTGGTGAGTTATTGGAGAAGTATAATCTTCTAAATCATAAGGATTATCTAGCTTCTCTTTCTATTGGTTGGCTTTGTAAAACTTTCCTATTGTACAGAATGTTACCCTGACTGGATAGCATACAATCCCTTTGAACAGATGAACAATCAAGCCCTTTAAAATATTTCCTCAATCAATTGATGAAAGAAGAGAGATGCCTACCAGTGCAAATGGAAGCATTCTATATTTTTTAAGTCCTGAGGATCTCTGTCACCAGAATTAAGCAGGTATAACAACAAGGAATTCTTTATAATGTGAATTATGGGACTTGGGTTTCACAGAATAAGGAAAACAAAACCAAAGCTCTACTACCACCAAACTCTGTCCTACCGGTGGGTGGCACCATTTTCCACATTCTTGGTTTCCCAAGGGCAATATTGATAGCAATGCTAAATTTAGAGAACTTCGGTGACACCAAGAGCTGTGGGGCTCTTTATAAACTATTCTGCCAGAAGTACAACTCTTTTACTTGTAGGTCACAGTAGTAGCTGCAAGCCTTCAAAGAGAAAGGATTCCTTTCTTCTCACATATTATTCCCATTAGTAGTTAGCACAGTGGTGCTAGTATTAGAAATAACCACTCATACTTGTACTTTTGTTGCTATGATACTAGGAATCCTATTACTCCTATTTTTACTATACCATTAATTGAGCAGTGCTGTGTTAGGGGATTCATATATACAACACCTAATTCTTACAATTAACCTTTTATAGAAAAGGAAACCGAAGCTCGGGAAGGTGGAAGTACCCAAGCTGGGAAGTTGCTGCTCTGGAATTTGATCTCAGATGTGTCAGCCTCCAAAGTCCACACTTTTGCACCATGTTTTGTCTCTCATCTTTCCCTCACTATGTGGTAATTGTTCCACAATCCTTATATACATAGACTACACACGAAGACATGCAGAGCACCAAGAGTGTGAACTGCAAAGGGCTATAATATATATCTATACAGGGAGTCCATATGGTTGTCCAAAAACGGCCTTTTTCCTTTGTGTTCTCTGACTCTGGCTTGGCTTGAATGTTTCAAAGTCACCTTAATGTCATTTCAAAGGCAAGGGAGTTAGCATTCAGACAGACAAATTGCGCCTGCAGCCTGTTGCTGAATGCATGTTAAGTTCTATTCACGGATTTCCTAGCAACCAGAGCTGGGTGACGCACGGATTCAGGCAGCTTGTTTTGAACTCATCTAGAGAAATTAAATCACTTGGATTTTATTATTAATATTTTTAGAAAACCTCCCAAGATTAGCAGTTTGAAATGCGTCATTATCTGAGTGACTATCGGCAGCTGGTCTCAGTCACATCTGAAGTCACCAAGGACTCTGTAATTTTCACAAATGCTCCATTGAGAGATTATCTCCATTTCAATATTTGTGACAATTAAAGATTTAGTTGGGAAAGAAGGAAATTAAAAACAGAAAGGTTGCTCTAGCAGCTTGTTATCTTGGCAAAATTCTCAAACTTGAGAAACCTAATACAAATGAGCAGTAAGCATCTGGTGGAGAGGGACTGCTGCCTGGGTGATCAGGCTTATTTGCATCAAAGGGGCCCAGTAGAACTGAAGATAATTTTTAACAAATCAGCTCTTCACAGGACGTATTATAAAGGTAAAGGCAGAATATTTCTCCTACTAGGGTTCAATGAATTCTGTGTTATAGGGATAGAGAAAAATCCAAGTTTGCTCTTCATCGTTCCAACCATCCTAGAATGGCGTAGGCGTTTCATAAGTTTCTTTCAAGTTCCCCCAATTAGTGTTTTACTGGATGTAGAAGTCAAACATACATGTGGTCTGCTGCAGTAGTGGGAGTGTAGTATGCAGATATAGGGCATGCACAACCATGCCCGCGCACACATTACTGAACATTTAGGAATGTCAAAAATTTAGGTGCCTGCATTCTGAGCATGTTTTTTTTTTTTCAAAGATTTATTTTTATTTATCTCCCCTAAACCCCCACCACCCCAGTTGTCTGTTCTCTGTGTTAATTTGCTGCTGTGTTCTTTTGTCTGCCACATGGGAATGTGTGTCTCTTTTTGTTGAGTCATCTTGTTGTGTCACCTCTCCGTGTGTGTCGCGCCATTCTTGGGCAGGTTGCACTTTCTTTTGCTCTGGGCAGCTCTCCTTATAGGGCTCACTCCTCGTGCCTGGGGCTCCCCTACGTGGGACACCCCTGTGTGGCAAGGCACTCCTTGCGCATCAGCACTGCACATGGGCCAGCTAAACATGGGTCAAGGAGACCTGGGGTTTGATCCCGGAACCTCCCATGTGGTAAACGGATGCCCTAACCACTGGGCCAAGTCCGCTTCCCTGAGTGTATGTTCTTTACAGAAAGTACCTCTAAGGCATAGAGACTTCTTAAACACACTTGGATTAGGTATCCATGTGAACATGACATATTTTAAAGCAGTCAACTCAAATATTTAATCCAATTCTGCATTTCTTGAAATATTTTCAAAACTTCAATTTTGAATAGCCTTTAGTGGCATGTCTTTAAAAATCATCATTAACGATGACAAATCTTCCTTTGAAAATGCACTTTTTGTGCTCCTTGAGTGATGGTTAAAACTTAATATTAACTATTAGTGTCCCTGTTACCCACTTTAAAAATGCCAAAATGGAAACATTTTGGGCTCAGGTTGCGGCAGTGGATTAAGCCAATGAGAGTATAATCTGAGGGGTCAGCCCAACCCACCTGTGTCATTGATGTGGTGCCAAAAATCAACTTCAAAATTACTCCTTTATTTGAAAATAATTGCTCATATAATCTCCTCGATTATTATGGAGTTTTTTCAGGTAGTAATGGGAAAAAGATAAGGAAACTGAGGTTAATGCTTTAGGCATGCACTCTCATGAAAAAGAACATCCAGTCAAGTCTCTATCAAAATTATCTAAATTTTATCTGCTAATTTTACTTGCTTTTCATAGCATATAGAAGCAAATAAAAGAGTATTGGTCACATAAATACATTGCCTATATCTAAATTATCTCCAAAGATGATGTGAAGAGTCTGACAACAAAACCTTTAAGAGAAGGTAAATAAATAAATAAGAGTGACAGAGGAAAATAATTATGCCAGAAAACATAAGGTCTTTCTGGAATCAAGATTAACTGGAATTCATTATAGATTACCTAATCTCATAATCTGATGTGAGTAAGCATTTTGGTTTCACAAGAGACCCAAAGAGAATGATCCAATGATTCTACTTTACCTGGCATATTTTTAAAACTTTAATTTCAGTATTGTTTTCAGTGGCACATTAAAAAATGTATCATTAATGGTGATAGATCTTCCTTTGGAAAAACACTTTTTGTGCCACATGAAGGTTTTTGTATTAATATAACTAACATTTAGCAACACAAGGCATTTCTAACCTTGTTAGAAATTATAGAAAAAGTGCTGGCTCTATTATAAGGTTGTTATATACACCACTGATAAAAGGGCATAATGTTAACTCAGAATTCAATGTAAGCATAGTTCTGGGTTCTTTAGGATAATCTGTTTTTGACTTGTATCTTAACTCATTTTGAGTTTGGGCGATGGCTTGGCTGAATGTACTAAAGACGTGGACCCATGTGTGTAAGAGCTAGAGCTGCAGCAACTCAAAGTTTTTCCTTCATCGTGTGAGCTGCTCTCTGGCTCATTTCCCTCGCCTCCATGTTTAGAAGTCTGATGTGTCCAAAATGTTCCTTCAGAGTAGGGGTTAATAAAATGTGCCCTGTAGAGCACCCACTGGGACTTATGGTCATGGCAGTGAAAGAATATTACAGTGCTTACCCTGTTTTAAGGACTTCAATTTCACATATCATTTTTCCAGGTGATATCATTTGTATGAAAGCACACCCAGTTTTGGAAACCACTTCTTTATAGGTGGATGTTTGTGCCTCGTTTTCTCTTGTTGAAGAGTTTGGAATGAAGTCTTGCTTACTCAGAAAATGAGCACTTTTTAAGACTTCCAAACTTCTCCACCCTCCTAAATCACTGATTATGCAGGGATTTCATTTCAGTGTTAGTTTAATATTTCATATTAATGGCCACCTGTTGCCAGATGGGAAAGCAATGATATTGTCCAATGAAGTATGCCCTTACCACTGCTGTGCATGGCTCATGCGGCTGCTTTGGGAAAACAGACCTCTGAGTGTTTTCAGAAAAAATTAATTATTTTGGAATGAAAGTGCCAGTTTTTCTCCAAGTGGCTAAATGTCAATAAACTTGAAATAATTTGTCTTCCTGGGGATTTTGGTGTTAGCAAAAATTCATATATAAGTAGCATATATATATATATATATGCTAAAATAAATTATCAAGAATCTTAATCCTTTCTGTCAATGTGTCAATTCAATAGGAGTTTAAAAATCTTAAAGATTTTTGTGCACAGAGAATGTAGTTTAGGATCTGAGCCATCATAGGGGTTATCTTTATAGCTGTTCTTGTGGCTTTCCTTTGACAGTATATATGGGAATAACCAAAACCAGGATTTGCTACTGAAAGAAGGGAATCTAAGAGATGGAGTCTTAGTGGGTTGCTGATGGACCCAACAATTTTTGGCAAGGAAAACTTGGCTAGCCTTTGCCTTCTAGAACTGATGGAAGAAACTGGGGGAAAATTTGCTTTTATTTAACTTGTAAAATTTAACTGGACTGGTGGAGAAATATTTTGAAGTTTCAAAAACTCCTTTATAAATAGAATTTCAAATCTTACTCTAGATTATATAAAACTTGTTGCTCTCTTCTCTCTTCATTTGTAACAGCTCTATTCATTTGAATGTATTGATTGTTTTTATAATTTCTATCCTCTAATATTCATGCTGACAAACAGAAATCACATCACTTTTTGTCTTAGCTTCTGGATATCCAGAAATTTGTGTTTCCTAAAACAATAATTTAATAGAAATATATAAGATACTCAGACTATTTTATATCACTTCCCACCTTTGATAACCTTGATAATCCCTACATCTCTACTTTTCCAAGTTGTAAGTAGGTTACTGCTATTTTGTGTTCTGCCCTTGTCATCTTGTATTATTTTACACATCTCCATGAATCATCATGACCCACACACATATGATTTTATAATGAATACAGTGTATGTTGGTGTTTAACACATCTTATTGATCTAGCTATCATAAGGTTTTTTAAAATGAGGATTAAACGGGTAATACTCATAAAGAGCTAGTGTTATATATCTCACAGTAAATGCTAAATAAGCATCTATTAAATAGATGAGCTGTCCTCATGGATCATTTTTGTTTAATATGTTTGCATTTTAAATAGTACTGCTCTGCCTTTATTAACTTTAAAATAAGTATTCTATTCTAATATATTCCTTTGGGATATGATTCCCCAAATAGAAACACCAGGCAAAATGTTCTGGTTGTTTCAATAGTTCCTGCTTTTGCATTGATCTTTAATCTATAGGAAATAATAGTACAATGAATAATGTCTGTTTCCTCACAGTTCCACTAAATTTAGGCCTTATGATTGTTACTTATTTTGCTAATTTTGTAGGCATGGTTTCAACTACCAAGAAAAGTTTCTCAAAGTTTGGGATCTGGAGCTTCTGTGTAGGAACTAATTGAGATGTTTTTTCAAAAATAGAGAAACATGGATTTTCTGCAGATCCCCATATTGAACAAGCTTTCAAGGCAATTCTTAAACATCTGAAGGCTTTAGAACCATTGCCTTATAACTACCTTAGTTTGTATTTCTTTAATTCAGAATAAGGTTTAGCATAATATCTTGGGCCTCTAGATCCTATAGGGAGTTGGCAGGTTTTTATAGTAGTAAACATGAGTGTAGGCTTGTCTGCTTTGCCCATAGATAGTGACTTTGCAGGTTCAGATTCAAAGTAAAAATAAAGCCTTTCTTAGATTTTTTTCAGTCTTTCAAATCTTTGGTTCCCCTCCTTGCATCTTTCTGCATTTCTCTCATCTAAGATAATATTGGTGATTATCTCCTTTAAACTAATTTGGTATTTGTGACTTGATACAGTTTTAAGAGATCTTGATGTTAGAGAGCCCAAATCTTAATATTTTAGGAAACACACAAACTGAAATCACATCTGATTTAGCTGTCAACTGCATCCTATTACTCCACCTGTACAAGCTAGTTTTGGAAAATGAAATGGATGGTGCGGTCATGAGGCCACCAGAAATATTTGGCTCTACCTTACCAGAAAGAATAGTAGCTTCCTGGGGGGAGAAAGAAATAAATAAAGTAATTAAGACAATGGAATTAACAATAGACATATTTTTACATAAAGAATATTTTGTAATTATTCATTAATTTTGTTTAATTCACTCTATCTTTGAAACACTTCCTCATTTTTATGTGAGTAAGTGATCAATTGAAAAAGAAATGTATAGTAGGAGTGAAAATTTAAGTGAGTAGATAGTGGGTGGGATGTGTCAGAAATGAAGAAAGATCAGCAATGAGAAGTAATTATCAGTGGACTATAAAATGACTAATGACATAAAAAGATACTGATGAAAAAGTAGGTTACAAATCAATATATTATGCAATCCTATCTGAGGCACAACTAAAATGTACCACTTCAATTTGAAACCTCTCATACAAGCTTTCTCCCAAAAATGTCCAAACTCTAAATGTATAGCATTAAAATAATATAAAGGAAAACAGCAATGGAATGATAATCTATTATTTTTCAACCTGAAAAGGCAATAGAACACTCAACTATAAAATATAGAGAGAAAGAGGTATATTTAGGTTGGATTCTTCAGAAGACTATTGTGGTAAATTGAATTATGTACCCCAATTTAGACAAGTTCTTAATCTGCATTCCTGTGGGTGTGAACCCACTGTAAATAGGATCTCTTGAAGATGTTATCTTTAGTTAAGGTGTGGCCAAACTGAAAGAGGTTGGATCTTAATCTGGTAAAGCAGAAGAATTCAGGCATAGTCAAGGAAAGCTACTGGGAAGAGCTGGAACCCAAAAGCCAACAGAACCTGGAACCCTGAAGAGAAAGGAGAGGCCACCTTTATGTAATGTGAGCTGGCATGTGAGCCAAGGAACAACAAGGATTGCCAGAGCCTAAACCAGAATGTTACAAACTCTGGGGAGAAAGCATCACCTTGCTGACACTTGGATTTGAGGCTTACCCTGGCCTTGAAACTGTGAGTCAATAAATTCCTGTTCTTTAAGCCAACCCACTGTGTGGTATTTGTCATAGCAACTGGCAAACTGAGACAGCCATTTGGAAAAATGGAATTCGATTCTGGAGAAAGAATGCAGAATTACATTTTCCTTGCCCTTACTAAGTACATACTCATACAGGGAGTAGAAGAGAACTAAAATTTCTTCAACACTTAGTGTAAATAGGAACTGGGCAAGAGACTTTATATATGTTTTCTCATGTAATTTCTAAAATTGTTGAACAAACAATAGCATCCACATTTATTGGTCCCAAATAAGGCACAATATCTGAAGTATTTGAGCACTTAACTCAATCCTTTAATCTAAGCCTCAGAGCTTTTCCTTTCAATCAAGTCCCTACTATTTTCCCCACTCCATGAGTCTTCACGTCTTTTCATCCTCAGAGACCACTGATATTATTAATGACTAGAGTGTGTTTTTTGTGTTTATTTGTGTATATACGTACTGGTATACATAATGTTGGTCAGAAAGAGAGACACCTAAAGAGATGTCAACCCACTCCAGGGCAGGTATTGGGGTTGCCAGCAAAAGCACAATTACAGAAGCTCTGGTGGAAAGATATGTTACTCACACAGAGAAAAGACAAGCAAGGTCAGCTTCATTAGTGAGCACTGGTTCCCCATAGACAGCAGGTCACACTCCGTGCCGAGGCAGGGAGATGTTCTACACACAGTACCTCTCTCTTGTGTTCCTGTGTGGCCGCAGCAGAGGAGCCCTGCTGCCACCTTGCCAGGCATGGACATACCACCAGGGTGTGTGTGGGTGGTCACAAAAATGCCCACCAGAGTCAGACTGTTCCCAGTGAATATTTATGTATGCTTGGGACAATAGGGGAATGAGTGGAGTAGCAAGCCCCTGATCTATTAGGGGTTTGTATTTTATCCTGCCAGGCTGACACACCTGTCTCTGAGCATGAGATGTTCTTGCGAGTCCCAGGGGAAGGCAGAAAGCTGTGCTAGGACAGCCTCCTACCACACATGATATGTTCATTTTGTAATCTATTTTCCATCAATATTTTTTTACATCATTAAGCATTTTTCTAGCATATCATTTTAATATGCCCATTGTAGTTCTATACATGTACCAAAAATGTTTAACAAGGATAATATTAAATGAATAGTTTAAACTCAGTGGAAAAGCATTTTCCTGAATTGGGCATAACCATCTCTTTTTCTGAGTCTGTGTCCTCTACCATTGATGTTGGCATAACTAGGGACTGGTCACACAGAACTTCAGTTTACTTACCTATAAATATCTGTTGGCTATCCATCTGCTTTCCATCCATCTCCTTTCTAAGGGATTTAGTGATGTCCATGTCCATGGATCAGTTAAGTCATAAAAATGCACGCCATTCTTGCTCTGTATTTTAATTCTATCAATGTCAATATCACAGTGTGCTATCGAACTACCATTTTGTAAGATATTACCTTTGGGTAAACTGGGTAAAAACTACACAGACTTTTTGTGTACTATTTCTCACAAGTACATGCGAATCTACAATTATCTCAAAATAAAAAGTTTAAGTAGAAATTTTAAAAAATTCCAGCCATTCTAAATGTGAGTGATTTAGGGTTATACAATTTCAGAAGTGGAATGGAGTTGAGAAATTATTTACACTCCCACCTTATTCATGGAAAAGACAACAGAGGTCTAGGTTCTTGTCTAGGGTCACGAGGGCAAAACCAGGATTAGAACTGGTCTTCAACTCCTAGGCTGATACTTCCACTATTTTTTTTTTTCACATTTATTCCCCATCCCGTTGTTGTTCTGTTCTCACTGTCTGCCCTCCGTGTCCATTCGTCTCCCCTTGTTGCACATCTTGCTGAGCTTGCTCTCCACGGCCTGGACCAGCTTGCCTTCACCAGGATGCCCCAGGAATTGAACCCAGGGCCCCCCATATGGCAGATATATCCCTTGAGCCACACCTGCCCCCCACTCCTTCTACTTTTGCATAACTGCTTTCCAAAGACTTTTTTTTTCCTGACAGTGCATGCCCAGCATTTATATTGTGTTTTCAAACCCACTATCTTAACTGATTTAATTCTCTTAACAATGCTAAAAGGATGGTATCCATTTTTTTTCTCATTAGTAAGCAAGATTAAGGGAGCTAAAATATGTGTTAAGGCAACCTAGATAGTTACAGAGGTGGGGCAGCTCATGACGGCAACATTTCTTATGCCAGGTACTATGTGAGGTCCTGTAAGGGCGTTCCCTCATTTTCTCTCCACTTGCAAGTCAGAAGTCATTACTGGTCCCATTTTACAGATGAGGAAAGGAATTTTAGTGAGGTTGTGCTCCTCCATCTAGGAATTGACATACCAGGATTCATATCTATTTTGCCTGGCTCAAGCCCTCAATCATAATCATTTTAGCATGTTACCTTCATATGTTAGTTCTGTTTCTTATTGCATTCTTTATTCGCTCACCAAACAATTGTGAAGATCCCATTTTGTGCCACACTCTGTGCTAGGTGATAGGGGTAAAAACAAACAAAAAGAAATGTGACATGTCCATGGCCAAAGGAGAGAATTTGACTTGTAAAAATATTATATGATGTTATAGGAAATTTGATGGATGAGAGAACAAGGTTGAATGGGACAATGTAATTTATACTACTAATGTCTTAGCATGTAATGCCCTTTCCAGAAATTTATAACTCAAAAAGATGCATTTGGGTAGGCCTGATAAAACAAACTTTGAATCTCAAGTTGAAGTTTGGTCTCTGTGGCATGCTATCATTCTGTTTTAATAGCTCTGCCAGCATCACATTTCTTTATTAAAATGAGGTGAAAAAATTGACATGCTATGTACAATGGTCAGTAATGATCAATAATGAAAATGACCATGTAATGTTTGTTAAAATGTTAAAAGCCCTAATACATAGTCTTAATCATCTCACTAGTAACAGACTAAATGCAGTTCAGATTTTAAAGTCAAATTGGTGCAATTGTGCAATCAACAATACAACAGTATGAAAACTAGTAGTATGAGCACACATCTATTATTCTGTTTCAAGTCTAAGGAAATAACATTATCTTTTTATGTTTAAATCTTACACCTTTATATTTTTTTATTGTTACGATGATGTTTCTGAGAGGTTTGAGTGAAAACCAGTTATTTTTAGGAATTAAATGAATGGTATAGAGACACTGGCAACAATACACAATTAAGGAATCATGCTTCTCCACTGGGTTGCAAATGAGAAATTTTTGCCTAAAGCCTTGAAACCAAATTATGAATTAGCATAAGGAAGTTAAATACTGAAGTCATGCCTTAAAGTTACTAGTAACATTCAACAATGTTGGGCTAATTTTGGGATATCTTTATGGTAAAAGTTAAGAATTTATTACAGTGGGTGGAATAAAGAGAATAAGAGACTATGAAGATTTGAAATCAAATGCTAACAGTAAGAAACTATTTGGAGATCACAAATAATGATATAATAATTTTCTAGAACATGTAAGAGCTTATTTTATTTTCTAGGCCAAGGAAAAGTAATTTTGATTAATAAAGAATGGTGGATTTAAGCACTTGGGGTTTGAATTCCACTAACACAATATACCTTGACATATCAGTAGTCCTCTGAATTTTCTCAAGTAAAACGGGCTATCCTCCTTCCTTCTCTCCCTCCCTCCCTCCCTTCCTTCCTTCCAACTTACCTATCAATAATTATTTTTGAGGACATATTATGTGCCTGTTAAGGGCATCTGCACTGAGGAAAATGATAGTAAGAAAAAAACTCAAAGCCAAAAAAATTGAAAAGGAAGAATATTTTTCTTAAGATAGGTTTAAATAAGATTTTGTGAGAGAAAAGTCCATAAAAGTATTCAACATTTTAAGTATATTAAGTGCTTTTCCCTTTGGTGTTTACTTCAGATTTAATGAGTCAGGAAAGTTCTGTTCATGAGCTTATTAGAGAAAATAAGATCAGTCACTCAGATAAGTTAAAAACCTATGTTCATCAAACCAAATTATTCTGTTTAGCAACAATGGCCCTCTGCATTTCCGGAGCAATTAAAGTAAGTGAAACAATATCAATTATATATTTTATATTTTAGAAAGGCTGAAAATATACCTCATTCAAACTTACCATGTATTGTGAATACTATCATAGATAATCGATTGAGGCACAGAGGGTTCAGGGATGTGAGAGGTTGATGGCAAATGATCGAAAGCACACAAAGTTTGCTCTTTCTTTCTCACCACCATTGCTTCAGATTAATTGCAATGCTAGTGTCTGAACTTTGGCTCCTGGAGGCTGAGCCCTTGGGTGTTGAGGTGATGGTGACGTTGTAAGTCTATGTCTTTTCCAACCCTTCCCCTTTGGTCATTGCTCTTTGTTGGTCCCTGATGTAGTACACTGAACCAGAAAAGAGAGCATGAAATGCAATGGCTGAAAGGAATCACACCTTCCAGTTTTCTGAGAAGTCTCTTGGGAAGTGGGGAGAGAGGGAGAGTGACTCTTTGCTTATTAATATGCATTTCCCATAAAACCTCAAATAAATACTGCATCTGAATCGCTAAAGCCAATTACATCAATTTATCATAAAACATTCTAAAACACTTCTCTTCTCCTCCAGAAACACAAAGGAACATATCCCAAATGTACACTATAAAAGGCTTTTTCTCATAATAGGTTGCTTAGAATCAAAGGCTATATAAATTGAATTTCAAATTAAACTGGCCTACTAGTATTTGTTCAAACTGTGATTCAGGCCTGAGGTTGCCAATGCTGTGGCATGTTTACAAGGTCTGAGGTTGTCCTTGACATTTTGACTATTGTTTTCTCTTTGTGAATCCAAGGACCAAAACCATGCTATATTGATCCACGTCTATTTCAAGTTTTGACAATTCAGGGGGATGACAAATGTTTCTAATTTGGTCATTTCACTCAGACTACTTAGTATAATATTCAAAATTATCAGACTGGCTTATTTATTGAGACGAGTTTGGGTCATACTGAGAACTTTCTTGGGAGAATAGAGGCTTGAATAATCTATTTGGTATAAGCAGACAACCTGCAAAAGCAAGGCTTTACATCTGTTTCTTACATCAAGTTTCTGATTAAAGAAAACAGTTGTGTAAAAGAATTCTATTTTAAGCAAAAACCCTCATTATTGATAATGTTTTCAGGAAAACAAATCAATGTTTCTCTGAGCAATTGGTTTGTTTTTATCTTAGTGGATGCTGCCTGTTTTATAACTGATGTGTTTCCTCTGCATTTTATCTGCTAGAAAGATTAGAGCCCAAATTCATAGCTCACTTCCTGCAAATATATCAGACTTTATAGCAAGTACCTTGTATACTAACGTCACTCCTAATTCTATCTTTCCTACCTTTACTTTAACTTTATCCAATTCATGCCACTTCAAATAAATATATTTTATCTTTTGGGGTTGTATCATTTTGAGTTTTCTTAAACATTTTTCTTTGAACAAGGTGGATTACAAATAGACAATAATGTTAGTGGAGTCAATGAGAGCATAGGAAATGAAAATTAATATTCAGAAACCAAGTGCAAATTCCAACTATACAAGACTGGGGGAAGAAATAGAGAATTCTTTTACTTGTTTTTTTAAAAACCAATTCTGGGAAGCAGATATGGTTCAACGGATAGAACGTCCACCTACCATATAGGAGGTCCAGGGTTTGAGTGCCACCATGTGCAAGGAGTGTCGCCCCGCACAGGGGTGCCCCCCCATGCAAGGAGTGCAGCCCAGTGCAGGAGGGCAGACCACCCAGGAGTAGAGCCGTCCATATGGAGAGCTGACACAGCAAGATGACACAACAAAAAAGAGACGCAGAGAAGAGACTATATGAGATGCAGCGAACTAGGGAGCTGAGGTGGAGCAAGAGCATGATCACCTCCCACTTTGGAAAATCCCAGGATGGGTTCCTGGAGCCGCCTAACGACAATACAACAGACAGGGAAGAACACACAGTGAATGGACACAGAGCACAGACAATGGGGGGTGGGGGGGAGTAAGTAAGTAATTTAAAAAAATTAAAAACAAAACAAAACTCACTTCTCATCAGTCAGAGCTTGGCATCTGATTAATTTCTTTGATAGCAATTACTGCTTTAGAAGATATGGGCCCAGACTCAGATTGATAATTAATAAAATAGTTTGCACCATTCTAGCCAATCAGTGGTTAAACTATTGAAATACTTCCATTACTGATGGTAAAGAGGCCCTGCCTTCGGCCTTCTTATCCTGCCACTATTTCCCTGTCATTCTGGCCATCCCAGCCACCCCCTTGGATCTCTGCACCTTATCGGCAATCCATCAATTATGGATTAATGCCTGACACAATACAGGGCTTCTGATAACTTGCTCCATTCTTTTGTGTCAGTATCCTGACATAATGATTTTAAACATTTTGAATACCACTCCTGGGCTAAATAAGTACAGGCAAACCATGGTATCTCTTGCATAATTGTGATGGTTAAGCTAATGTGTCAATTTGGTCAGGTAATTGTGCCCAGTTGTTTGGTCAACCAAGCACTGGGCTAATTACAGTACAAGGATGTTTATGGACCTTAGTCATCAGTGAGTTCATTGCATAGATGGTTGATCACATCTACAATCAGCCAAGGAGATTGCTATCAGCAATGAGAGATGTTTTATTCAATCAGTTGAATGCCTTAAAAGGGAAAGTGATTTCAGCATTCAGAGTGTATTTCCAGCTCGACTTTGGGCAGCCAGCATCTCCTGAAACTTATCAAGGACCTTCATCAGAGTTCCTGGTTTGCAACCTGCCAGTGGAACTTGGACTTGTGCATCCCCATGATCAGGAGAGTATTTTATAAAATCTCATACTTTTTACAAATATCTCCTGTAGATTCTGTTTCCCTAGAGAACCCTGACTAATAAAACAACTAATTGGTGAATTGGAATACCAAACTGGTGAAACAAAACATCCAGGCCCTTCTCACTGAAAAAGGGCAGAAAACTGATGGGGGAGGGAAGGGGTGTTAAAATGTTTTGAGATAAAACCTACAACAAATCAATTGACCAACTAATAAGCATTTTTGAGTATTTTTTAAATGTCATCCTAACTGTTCTAGACATTTTAGAGGCTATAAAGAAATGTAAGACCAGTTGGGGAGCTGACAAATATGCTTATGATAAAATAACTGACAACATAGTCAAGTAATACATGTTATAGACTTCAGAAGATGGAGAGAACACTGGTTGAGCAAAAGCAAAAGGACTTATTGGAGGAGATAGGATTTGAGCTGAGTCTTAAAGAATGGAAAAATTCACAAAAGTGAAGATAAAAAAGTTAATTCCATTTTGCAGAACCAAAGTTAAGAGTGCTGCACCACTGTCTTTAAATGTAGGTGGGATCATATTAAAAAACCAACATGTGGAGTCAGGTTGAGTTTCCGTTTTAACTTTACTACTCCTTAGATGTGGAATTTTGGGGAAGTCACTTAATCCTCCAGAATCTCAGCTCAGCATTATTACGAGGGTTTCTGGGACTAGCGTTGAGTTTAATTTCTTTAATAATAATAAGCTTAGGCATGTAATTTTTTTTTTGCTACATCCTCATTAAATCAAGAACTTCAGTCATTGCTTTTGGTCTGCATCAGCTTTGGGTCATGGACACGTGGGTCCCCAGGAACCCTGAGTGGCCATGGTGACCTAATGTTTTGGCAAGAATTCTGGGGGAAACAATAATTGCCCTTTAGAAAGTAAATTTCAGTCTGGCTTTGAATTCATGCTGTAATCTTGTGAGATTCCATGTTAGTTTAAATGAAGAGATATAACTAGTGACCTAGGTTCTTCACAAATTTGTGGAAGTGTTGATTAAATTCCCGTATTTTCCACTTAGTTCCCATTAGCTAAGCATGACTTGACTTCTTGACTGCAGGTGTCCAAAAACAGAATTGGGTGCTCTCTGAGCAAATTTAGGGGAAATTCCAGTCATGATAATACTGTTTTTAAAAAAACAACAAACAACTGCAAATAGCCATCACGTGTAATTCTAATTACAGCGATACAGAAGAATCTGTTTTGTAAAGGATGCAAATGAACTATGAGGCTTCTTCTTTGTAATACATAGTATATCTTCAGACAGCTGTTCAACTATAACATTATAATGCTGGTTCTTGAGATGGGTCTTGTCATATTTGCATTTGTAAATATTTTCTGGGTGGAGAATCGGAATAAAATATCAGAGAGCTTTGTCTGTAGGCTCTGGGATGTGAGTTAAATTTTAGCCCTTTTGCATTGCTATTGATTTTCTTTTCTTTTCCTTTGGTTTCTGATTGAGCATGGAAATGTTGCATGAGGTACTGAAGGAGCAGACAGATTTTCTCAAAATTCCCATCAAGGGCACATGCGTGCTTTCAAGAAATAGCAGCACTTAGAGAAGGACTTTAAAGGGATGAGAGAAAGGGGGAATGAAAAGACAAGGTGTATTATTTTTTCCTTTCCCTTGTACCCAAGTTGATTACTATATGCAGAAAGTGAACTGAAAGACAAATACTTGAAATTCAGATTGTCTTTTAAAAAGTGACCATATCTGTTATTGAGTCTTTCAAAAGTAATTATTTTTGCTGCAGAAGTTTATTGCTTATTTGAGGATTTCTTATGGCTTGTATACTATGAGAATCTTCTTTTCTAAAAGGGAAAGACCATCTAAACTTGTACCACAGAACTTAAAATTTCAGATCCAGAACACTAAATATCATGTAAATGCATTAATTTGGGGAGAAAACTCTTACTGGAATGGAAGGGGAAGGGGGTGCCGGCATACATAAATACCTGCTAATTCTAATGTCTCTGTGTTTTCATTGTTACTTTTCTGTTTTATTATAAACTTAATCAAAGGTTGAGTCTCCCTTGGTTACTCTTGGACATTCCTGACAGGGGCTTTACTCAAATGCAATATTGAGCAGTGTAACTTCAGAGCAGCGTTAGGCGAGAATACTGGAGTTTCTTTTCTTTTCTTTTTTAATAAAAAAAAGTGTTGTGCATCCAGCTTCCACAGTCTTTATATTACACATTAGCCAGTTCACCCCCTGGTGGAACTCAAGATGGAATACAAAGGGGGGATAAAACAATTGCTTGAACCCTGCATTATTTCATCTTTATGAATGACTTTTGTATATTCAACAGGAGTCCACTAAATTAGTCAGTTATCACTTGAATCTTTTTTTCAGGCATCTTGGAGATCAATTTCTGGAAAATCATTTGGATCCTGCATACGATCAGGTTGGTCTTGGTTGCTTTTGGACTGTAGGGTTAAGCCTAGCATACACAATATTCCAATATACAGTTCTCCTTTAGCTTTCTATTTATTTCCAACTGTTGGTAGAATCATTGGAACTTAGAATTTTGAGAATTTTAAATTTTCTCAACCATATCCCTACCAAATGACAATCTTAGCCAAGGATTTGGCTGGCTGCTAGAAGTTCTTTCCTATGGTAAGTGAAGTGTTGCTTCACAGTACTGTCATGTTTTGGGTCTAGTGCCACCCTCTTGGTACAGTGTAGTATTATAATTGCTCTGCCACCTGACAGCCTGCAAATGGCAGTTGCATTTAAAGTAAACTATGGATTCCATTCCTTACTCTCTCATCAGATTCAAAATAGTAGTCATGAGGTCTCTGCCTCTTTCTTCCTCATTCCTTTAGGCCACCAGCTCCACCTATTCTGCCATATATTGTGTCCTTTTTACTTCCATGTCAGCGTATAGTCAGGAAAACAGAAAACACTGTAGAGGTGAAAAATGAGAGCTTAATATAGGGTATTGGTTCAGTAGGAGGTGAAAGATTGAAAAGCAAAAAGGGAATACTCAGGTAACACGGAGGGGATGGTTGCAGGAGAATCTATCACTCTAGGATGGGGGAGACAGAGAAATCTAGAAGTTTGGGGGAGGGGCTTCACAGACAGGAATTCAGACACCTAAGGAAGTGGTGCTGTTTGGACTGTTTCCCCTTCCTGAGGAGACAGAGGAAGCGCTTTGTGGCTCTGGTCCTGGGACTTGAAAGAGGGACACTTGGTTGATGCCACACTTCAACAGCCCAGGAGGGCCTAGGGGTGCAGGGCATCAGACCTCTGGGAAGGGAGCGATGCTCCCTGGGGCTGGCCCTCGGGATCTGGTTAGCCTGGGCTCAGAACTTGAGGTTAGGAGCTGCCTTCCGCCCGCACTTACCCATGGAGGAGAGTAAGGACCTTTCCTCGGCGAATGCCTAGAGAAGATTGGGGCAGGACCCTTACAGGTAGGAGAAAGGGTCTTCTACCTTTCTCCAGCCTTTCAATCACTCCCCAAGGCCCCAAAAACCCTGCAGTGCCCCCTAGCGGAAGAACCTAACAGGAAGCCCTGTCAAAGGAGAAATATATTTCGCACAAAATAAAGGAGAGAAGGAAAAATTTGGACCTGAGAGAAAATAGCCCAGAAAATCACTTTCAAAAACTCATATAAAGATGGATCAATTTCAATTATATTTTCAAAGAAAGATTAAATCCCTAATATGAATGTTTGCATATTTATTTATATGTAGCTGCAGAGGAAGATTTTTTCCCGTCATCTGTATTTATTTTACTTGGGTTTTGTTTTTTTTTTTTAGTTTAACTCTCCTGTAAATCAAATTTCCTCTAGCATGAAGATTATGAATTTCTTCTTTGGAGACTTCTTCATATCTCAAAAGTATTACCTTTCACATCTAATTTCATGGAATACAGAATATCAGAGTACAACTTACTTCTAAAACTCAAATTACCAAAATAGAAATGCTACAGACTAACTCACAAGGGAGGTTAAAATTGAAGCAAAATTAACACCACTGACCTCATTCAAAACTTTCCTATCAGAGTACTGAAGATGAAAAGAAAAGATATTGATGCTGAAATGTTTCCTTCTCCCTCTGAAGAAAAGTAAAAGAACATCTCTTCATTTAATAGCCTAGATTTTCTCCTTCATGGTGGAGGAAAGTACTAGCTATAAATTCATATTGTGGACACACAAGAGAAAGAAACCTGTGCTATTCTAAAAATTTTCTAGGGTTCTCTAGATTGAGGATTATGAGACAGGTAAAAGATAGGAAACAATTTAAAATACTATCATTTTTTAGTATAAAATTAAGAGCACTGATACTAGAATGTTCTTGTGTTTGTTTTCTCTTTTATAATAAGGGCTTTGCGAAAGAATAGAGGGGAAGAACTATAATATCTGATTATGTTTTTTGTTTGTTTCAATGTTAGTCTACTTCTCAGGTTTCAATGGATTAGAGAGTTGAGTCTTCATGAGATTTTAGAGTCAGAACTTGATTGTAATTACATTTCTGCCCTTAAAGCTAAAATTTTTTTTGTATTTCATAATGTCTCTGAGCCAAGGTGTCTCATCTATGAAAGAGGGATAATAAAATCTATCCCAACATTTTTTTTTGCCAAGGTAAACATAAGATAAGAAATGTATGGCCACCAACATAATTTTTTATGTCAGTAATAATAAAAGCCCAGTGACAATAACTAACTTATAGTCTCATTTGTCCTTCTCTGATATACTCTCATGCAACACAATCAAAGCTATTTTTGTCTACTCACTTTCATGCTGGCATTAGGCCAACTCACATGGTGCTTTACCCTCCACCCTCCATAGACCATGCAGCCCAAGCATAGGAGCTTCTGCTTGTATATTAGACTAGATTTCTGTTTGCATTTGTGTAAGTGTATGTGTGAGTACGTACACACCTGCCTGTTGCCTCCTCTCCGCAATGAAATGAAAGATGTTGTCTTTCATCTTCTGGTATGTAAGAATTTGATGATAAACCTGATATTTCTTTGCTATAGAACAAAAATGTGCTCAAATTAAAGTCAGACTCACCTATCCACATGTAATAAAAAGGTAGATGAAAAAGATTATTATCATCACATTATTGAGGGTGTGGTAGAAATGATGGGCTTCTACCTTTCCAAATGACTTCCTCAGATAACTCAAAATTGTGTGATGATTTAGTAATTGTATTAGTCAGGTTTTCTGGGGAAACAGAACCAATGGGGGATATCTGTAAATATCTTGAGATTTTATAAAATTGTCTCACGGTGACTGTGGGGATGCACAAGTCCAAATTCCATAGGACAAGTAGCAAGACAGGGACTCTGATGAAGGTTTTTTTTCCCCCACTTGAAAAGTGTGTTCATTTTATGTATGTATGTATGTATGTATATATGTATGTATGTATGTATTTATTTATACTTTTTAAACTTAAAAAAACACTTCAGATTACATAAATGTTACAAAAAAATATAGGCGATTTCCATATGCCCCATTCCCTCCCCCTCCCACACTTTCCCACATTAACAACATCCTTCATTAGTGTGGTACATTTGTTACGATTGATGAACACATATTGGAGCATTGCCACTAAGATGGCTCATAGTTTACATTGTAGTTTACAATCTGTCCTACACATGAAGGTTTTTGATGAATTGTCCTTGAGAAACTGGCTGGCTGAGGTTGAGATGGTAATTCTCTCTTCAGACTATGAAATCATCACTTCTTTTAAGGCCTTCAACTGATTGGGTGCGAAGACGTCTCTTACTGCTGAAGGCAATCTCCTTAGTTGTTTGTAGATGTAATCAACCAAAATGCAATCAACTTGTGATGATTTCAGTCCACTAAATGTACTCACAGTAACAATCAGGCCAGTACTTGCTTGACCAAACAACTGGGCGCTGTTACCTGGTGAAGTTTACACATGAACTTAACCATCACAGTAATTTATCAGTGCAGCTTCTTTATGACTTACCTGTTTTTTAGTAAAACATCTAATAATAGAAATATTTTAAAAATTCAGGAACCTAAGACCAAGGAAGTTTAACTGTCCTGTTCAAGGTTACTGGTATGTTTAGGAGACATTAAAAATGGCAAGTGTCTCTAGGTTGCCTTTTAGAATTCCAGGGTCTTAACCTGTTTGAGGGGCTTGCTGCCTGACCACACCATCTTTGTCGTGGGCCGACAGATACACAACACTTTGCATTTCAGTTCAACAGGTGGTGTCATGCAACTCGTGCCTTCTCGGTAAGCACCATTCCCAGACTGGTCCCAAGCCCAAAGATAGCAGGTACCTATATCAAAGTTCCCTGTGCTTAGGCTCCTTGTTTTTGCACAGGCACCGTGTCTCCTCTCCCCACCCCCCATTTATTCTGAACCACTCAGCAGCTCTGCACATCAAGCTTGACAGGACCTGCCTTCCTAGACTGTTAATTTCACAGCTGGGTGGGTAGAAAGGTAATTTATATGGGTCAGTAAGATTTTAAATGCCTCTGTGTCTCCTGACGAGGTAGAATGAGAGGATTTAAAAGAATTATTAGTGTGGTCCAGAGCATCAGTCTGTGGTCTCTTCGACACAGTCCTGTACATTTTCCATTTTGTAAATGCCCCACGTGGCCTCCACATGTTGACTGTGGATTACAACCCAGATGAGAAGCCAGCCACTGGGGGAAGATTTTTGTTTTCATTTATTTTTAATTAATTGCAAACTTCCTCTTTCATTTGGCTTGTCATGCTCTGCAGAACCTGGTGACACAGGAGCTCTGCCAGTATTAGGAGACACTGTGCCGAACCGTGAAAGGCTTAAAAGTACCTGCCAGCTGCCTTACCCCTAATCTGCAGGGAAGGTTTGAAATAAATTTGCATGCTTGGAATTCATCTTCAAAAACGATCCAAGAGATGTTCTTGCTTCTCCCTTAAGTTGAATATTAATTTTATAAATCATCATTGTTCAAAACATATTTATTAATTTTCAGTGGTGAATAGCGTGTCTGTATGCACTTTAAGGGAAAAGTCTACAGAAGTTGTTCTTACTCTTCAGAAAACACTGGAACTAGCAGGCTTGAATATGGAAGAGACGAAGTTGAATAGCAGAAGAGTTGAAACAATAGGGGCTTGGGAATTAGTCACATCTGTTTGGGGTTCAGACAGATGTGAGCTGGATCCTGACTCTGCAGGTGAATAATTGTGTGGCATTGGACAAATTATTTAACAACCCCAATCCTCAGCTTCCTCATTTGTAAAAGAGTTGTTATGAGAACTGAAAAAAAAATGACAATATATATGAAGTGCACTTTGTACTTATGTAGAATGTTCTATAAATGGTAGCTATTATTAATATAATCCAAAGGGAGCACAGAAGCATGAATTATTTAAATATTCAATCCCTGTGCCTTCAAATCTAAATTGAAAACTTCCTATTCCAACAAGATGGTTGACTAGGATAATCAAGACATCTTCTAGCTACAAACACTAGAAATCAGGAAAACATATAACAATAACAACAACAAAAAAATCACTGGATTTATGAGACCCCAAGGAAGAAATGGCATTCTCCCCAGCTGGAAACTAAGTGAGGCTAACCCTGCATGTCAGAAAGGAACATATTGGTCTCTAGGAATGCACAGACTTGGTTTGTTCTTTTCTTTTCTTTTCTTTTTTTAAGGTTTATTTAATTTATTTATTCCGCCCCCCCCCCCCCCCCCATTTTACAGTTGCTGTCTGCTCTGTGTCCATTTGCCGTGTGCTGTGTCTGCTTGTCTTCTCTTTAGGAGGCACCAGGAACTGATTCTGAGATCTCTGATGTGGGAGAGGCACTCGATGACTTGAGCCATCTCAGTTTGCTGTGTCTCTCATTGTCTCTTCTCTTTGTCTCTTTCATTGTACCAGCTTACCACGTGGGACAGCTCACCTTCACCCTGGGAAACGAACCCAGGGCCTCTCATACGGTAGATGGGAGCCCAGTCACTTGAGCCACATCTGCTCCTCCAGGCTTAAGTTTTAATATATGGATAGAGTCAGAAGATCAGGCCTTGGGTCCAGGCAAGGAAAGGACTGAAACTGCTGCATCTGGCTAAATCCCTGAAGCATTTTCAATCTAAGTGAAAGGTGGCCTAAAAATAATCTACTCATGAAGTATGGGGAAATGACAAGCTGAGGAAAACTAAAGAAGTCTCCCCTGGAAATCACAAGCCCTTGCTTTTGCCTCACTGGAATGTGGAGTCTGTTTTCAAATTCCTGCTCTTTGGAGAAGCCTCAAGCCCAGAGGTAATATACAAATTGTCCAAAGAAAGCAGCAGGAAGAGAATATAAAGAAAATGAGTAAAAATAATGTTATAGGAAAAAAAAGGAAACAGTGAGTATGAACAAAATCAAACACTGGTTCTTTGAAAAGACAATAAAGGAAGTTTTTGGGCAAAATTAATAAAGAAACAAAGAGCATAGGCATGAAAAAGACAACTTCAGATATATATATCTGTTTATACACACAGAAATTTTATGTGATAAATTTGAAAGTTTAGTCAAAAGAATAATATTCTACAAAATTCAATATATCAGAACGATTAAGGCAAAACTGAATACTTTATAATAATTAAAGAAATTGAATCAGTGGTTAAAAAAAAAACAGAAAAAAATTCATCAGACCCTCAGGGTTTTCAGACAAGGAGTTCTGCATGTCTAAGAAAGATTTAATTACTTTTGTATACAGATTTTTTCCAGAGAGTAGAAAGAAAAAGTGGTCTACATTTTATTCCGGTAGGATAGTGAAAGTCTGAAATCCAAATTTGCCAGAAGTGTGGTATAATAGAAGAAAATTGCTGGCCAATTCAACTTATGGAAATGATGCAAAATCATAAATAAAATATTAACAAAAACAAATTCAGCAATGTGTTAAAATCATAGCATGACTAAATGGAATTCTTTTTAGAAATGCAAAGATGGTTAAACATTAGAAAAACCTGTTAATTTTGTTTACCATATGAACAGACTGCAGAGGAAAACATGACTCTTTCAGTAGATTCAGAAAATCATTTGATAAAATTCAGTACCCATTTAGGGTAAAAGGAAAAGCAATGCATGAGTTTATATTAAAATTGGGAAGGAAGGAAACTTCCTTAATTTGATATAGAATATTAATGGAAAACTTACAGCAAATATCATACTTAATGAGGGAACATTAAAAGCTCCATTTAAATCTCATTGTAATTTTATTATAGACTTACTGTGATTCTAGCAATGAAAGACTATTATATCATTGATGGAGAGACAATGACCACTGGAGGAGCTGAAGTCAGGGAGAGGGAAAAAGAAGTGTAATATGGGGGTATTTTCAGGACTTGGAGTTGTACTGAATGACATTGCAATGACAGATTCAGTCCATTAAATATCCTTCCATTACCTACAGAATTGAGTGGGAGAGAGTATAAACTACAATGTAAACTTTAATCCATGCTTAGTGGCAAAGCTCCAAAATGTGTTCATCAATTGTGATAAATATACCACACTAATGAAAGAAATTGTTAGTGTGGGGTAAAGTGGGAGGGGTGGGGAGTGGGGCATATGGGAATCCCTTATATTTTTTTTTAGTGTAACATTTTATGTAATCTAAGTATCTTTTAAAAATAAATAAAAAATATATATTTTAAAAATCCCATTGTGAAACATACCTACCATCACCACTTCATTTTTATATTATACCAGACATTTTAGTCAGTGCCATAAGGCCAAATAAATTAATTAAAATATCTTAAAAATATGAAGAGAGTGATGTCATCAGAATTGTGATGTAAAAAATATGCTGGAAAAGTCTCCCCTCAGAATCAACAAATAATAATACAAATCCCACTTAATTAGAACTATGGAGCAGGACAGAGACTGGAGAAGAATCCCATGAACATTGAATCAAAGAAAAAGGAAGGTAGGATGTTTTCTTCCCAGACCCACCAGTTGAGAACTCTCCCCCTCACTAGGTCCTGAGCAGCTTGAAAGTCACACAGAGGCAGCACAGCCTGGGTTCCTGCTGCTGCAGATGCAGATTATAGAGTCACTTACAGCAGTGAGTTAGAACTCCACACATATACAGGTTCACAGACCCACATCCTCAGAGACTCAGGACAGAACACAAGCCACTGAGGAGTGCCACATAAAAAAAAGGACCCAGGGGAAAAAGGAAACAAAGAGAGAAAGAGAGAAAGAGAGAAGGACTGTAGCAGAACTGTGGGCAGGAGGTGCACACATTCAATCCATTCTCTGTTCACTGAGACACCTAAACACAAAATAAATAAACCTTTCTAGAATGATCCACCTTTCTGCATGGACTTCATCTGGAGTGGGATATCCTAATGGGGAAGAAACCAGGGACAGAAAAACCACACAGGAAAAAAAATGGTGGTGGTGGGGAACTGAGTGGCTGTAAGACAGGACAGATCTCAGGACAGAAATGCATAAAGAAAAGGGGGCAATGAGTGAGGGTGAAATTTAAACACATCATAGGAACTGGGAAGAAAATTCTGCACAAAAACAAACAAACAAACAAAAATAGAACAGATCAAGATTTCCTGAGAAGGAACAGAGGAAAGGAAGCTTTCTCCTGGAGGTGAAATACTTACACACAAGTGCAATCTTAAAAATTGTACTGCATACATAGCCAAGGCAAGAATCAGATGAAGAAGAACTGAAAAAATCAGAATAGTTTAAAATGGGCTATTTTAAAGGTCCAGAATAAGTTGGACCAAGTATCAAAGAGGAGCCTTACCACAAAGGAAATCAACAGTAAACCTTAGAAAAGAGGGAGAAACTGAACTTCAGAGTTAACTGATCAAAGTAATCAGATGCCCAGACATCAGCAAAAACTTACAAGCATACCAAGAAATAGAAAGATATGGCTCAGTCAAGGGAACAAATTAAAACTTCAGAAGAGACACAGAATTTGGTACAACTAATCAAAGAAGTTCAAGCAAATCTTCTAAATCATTTCAAGGTGATGAAGGAAAATATGAATATAGAGCTAAAGGATATTAATACAATGAGGGAAAATAAAGAAGAATTTGAAAGTTTAAAAAGAAGCATAGAAATTATGGGGATGAAGACACAATAAAGGAAATTCAAATATATTAGAAGTATACAACAGCAGATTTGAAGAGGCAGAAGAAAAAATCAGTGAACTAGAATGCAGAACAATCAAAATCATACAGTTAGAAGACAGAGACAAGAATAGATGAAATTGAGCAGTGTATCAGGGATTTGAGTGACAGCATAAGTATGAAAACATATACATCATGGGTATTCCAGAAGAAGCCAAGAAGGGAGAGGGGGCAGAAAGAAGAGTTGAGGAAATAATGACCAAAATTTTCCCAACTCTTATGAAAGTCATAAATAAACATGTCCAAGAAGTGGAACACATTCCAAACAGAATGAATCCTACTAGACCTACTTCAAGACACATATTAATCAGAAAAGCAAATGCCAAACATTAAAAAAAAAAAGGATTCTGAAAGTAGCAAGATAAAAGCTATCTTTTACAAGGGATTCTAAGTGCTGATTTCTCATCATCAGAAACCATGGAAACAAGAAGTCAGTGGTAGGATATATTTAAGGTACTTAAAGAGAAAAACTGCCAGCCCAAAACTCTTTATCAGGCAAAACTGTCCTTTAAAATTTAGGGAGAGTTTAAAATATTCACAGATAAACAGAAACAGAGAGATATAATCACAAAAGACCTGCCCTACAATAATTACTAAAGAGAGTTCTGAAAGTTGAAAGGAAAACATAGGAGAGAGTGGCTGAGAGTAGTGTGAAGAAATGAAGATTTTCAATAAAGGTAACTAAAAAGATAAATGCAAAACCCAATAGTACTATATCCTAAATATACAACTCTACTCTTTAATTTATTGACGATTTACAATGGAAAAGTTGAAAAGATGTATTTCCTGATAGTGGGCACTCAAAAAATAAGAGGTAATGTTGGACAAAAAACAACCTAAAGAGGGGAAACAGAGGAATATGGGAGTAGAAAATGTGTATGCTAGAGAAGCTGTTGGTACCTTTTTAAATTGGTAGGTTATAGACAGATTGAATAATACTACCCCAAGGGTAACCACACAGAAAGTATTTTTAAAATATACAGAAAGAGAAATGAGAAAGGGACCAGTCAGATACATCACAAAAGATCAACTACACAGAAAAGAAGGCTGCAATAAAGGAAGGGACAAAAAATATATAAGACATATAAAAACCAAAGGACAAAATGACTGAAATAAGTACAGACTTTACAGTAATAACACTGAATATCAATGGATTAAACTCCCCAATCAAAAGACACAGATTGGATGAATGGATAAAGAAAACCATAATCCAACTATATGTTGCTTACAAGAGACTCACCTTATATCCAAAGACAAAAATACATTGAAATTGAAAGGATAAAAAAAGATATTCCATGTAAATGGTAACCAAAAAAAAAAAAAAAGAGCTTGGGTAGCTATAGTAATATCAGACAAAGATTGTAAGTCAAAGGTTGTTACAACACACAAAGAACAACACTATATATTAGCAAAACACTCAATCAACCGAGAAGAAAAAACAATCATAAATATTTATGCACCTATCAATAGTGCCCTAAAATGCATGAGGCAAACACTAGCTAAACTGAAGGGAGAAAAAAAACACCACTACAGTTAAAGTTAAAGACTTCAGTACACCATTATCATAAGTAGAACATTGTGGAAGAAGAATAATAAGGAAACAACTTGAATAATATAAGTGAACTAGATCTAACAGGCATGTACAGAATGTTGTACTTCAAAAGAGCAGGACATACATTCTTCTCAAGTGCACATGGATTGTTCTCTAGGATAGACACATGTTGTGTTACAAAACAATTCTTGATAAATTTTAAAAGATTGAAATTATACAAAGCATGTTCTTTGACCGTAAAGCTGGAAATCAATAACAGGCAGAGAACTGGAAAATTCATGAATATATGGAAGTTAAGTAATACACTCTTAAAAAATCAGTGGGTTAAAGAAGAAATTACAAGAGAAAACAGTAAGTATCCTTTTTTGTCTTCATTTATTTTTTAAAAGTTACATTAAAAAACTATGAGGTCCTCATATACCCCCACCCCCCTCACTCCACTCCTCCCCCAATAACAACATCCTCTTCCATCATCATGAGACATTCATTGCACTTGGTGAATACATCTCTGAGCACTGCTGCACCTCATGGTCAAAGGTCCACACCATAGCCCACACTTTCCCACGGTCTACCCAGTGGGCCATGGGAGGACATACAATGTCCAGTAACTGTCCCTGCAGCACCACCCAGGACAACTCCAACCCCCCAAAATGCCCCCACATCACATCTCTTCCTCCCACTCCCTACCCTCAGCAGCCACCATGGCCACTTTCTCCACACCAATGCCACATTTTCTTTGATTACTAATCACAATAGTTCATGTATAGAATATCAGTAAGTCCACTCTAACCCATACTCTATTCCTCCATCCTGTGGGCCTTAGAATGGTTGTGTCTACTCCACATCTATGTCAAGAGGGGGCTTAGATTCCACGTGGATGCTGGATGCAATTCTCCTGCTTTCAGTTGTAGGCACTCTTGGCTCCCTGGTGTGGTGGTTGACCTTCTTCACCTCCATGTTAGCTGAGTGGCATAAGTCCAATAAAGCAGAGTGTAGGAGTTGCAAGTCTGTTGAGGCTCAGGGCCTGGCTATCACATGGTCAGGCCAGAGATTCAAGTCCCCTGGGTATGCACTAAATCCCAGCATCAACTACAGATTCGGTAAAAGTAACAGGAGAGGCTTGTGGACAAAGATCACATCTCAGTCCAGCTCCATCACACAGAAACACAAACTCCAAAGTAGGGCCAACTGACATGGCACTGAACTCCATCTGCCATGACCACAGAACCTGTGGGTCTCTGTAGCCCTCAGAAGAACCACCACTGGCGTTGTATCTACTTTATCTGTCTCTGGGACTCTGTTGAGGTGTGCATAAGGGTAACCCCTCTGATAACCTCCTGGCTCTTTTTGGAGACTCATAGCCATATAAACTCATTTGTCCTTTCCATTTTCCCCTTTTATTCAGGTATTATATGTTGACTGAGATATTCTGCTGGTCCAAGTTGACCCTTTTATTTAAGGTCATTTTCTAGTTACATCATCAGCTGGTACTTGGTAGTAATTCCTCAGTGCCAGGGAGGCTCATCCCTGGGAGTCATGTCCCATGCTGGAGGGAAGGCAATGCATTTACATGTTAAGTTTGGCTTCGAGACTGGCCACATTTGAGCAACACGGAGGCCCTCAGGAGGTAACTCTTAGGTACCCTGCAGCTCTAGGCCTTGTTCTTATTTCAGATGCACAGGCTTACAAGCATAGTCATTAGTATCAAGGGCTCATTGTTGGACCTTCCTTCTTTTTGGTCTTTGCCGTTGCACTTGGGGGGTTGTTGCTGTTCGTTTAGGGACTGTGATAGAGCGCCCCTGGCTAGGAACTCAGCACTCCCTCAGTTGTTGTTTTTAATTGTAACCACTATGAAAATATCCAAACATTTTTATGTACCCTGGATATATGCCCTGGAGAACTCCCTGTCAACCATGTGTGCCCTGTCAGTAACATCCCACACCAGTATTCCTCCCCTGCCATTGTTGAACCTCTTTGTGATCCAAAACTTCTTCAAAAATGAAGCCCAATATATTGCCAGGTTCCATTAATAGTAAAATGGAATATAGTGATGAGTTTAAAGGTTAGATATAGAATGCATATTAATTTAGAAAAATTAAAGTAAAAATAAATTGGTGTATCAAAAAATTAAGAAATGTAAAAGCTTTGCTTTTGATGTTTTGCCTTCCATCACTGCAATAAGTGTTGCCCTGTATGCAAATTGGCAAGGCAACTTCTTCCATCTTTTCCTCAGTGTCTATGTCCTTTCTTTTTCTTTTCTTTTTTCCCCCCTAACTATTAAGCTTATCTTCACAAAAGTTTTAGATCACAGTAATTCATATATACAATATACAGTACTCCCACATATCCAACATAAAACCCTTTTCCCTTCCCCAGCAATAATCTTTTTACATGTTCATACTATGTTTACTGAAACTGATGTACAGATATTGAGACAATAGCTTTCAAACAAGGTAACATTTGGGTTAGTAAAGCTGTAGCAGCAACTGCTGGCACCTATCTCCCCACCTTCAGAACAAACAGCACTGAGTACTCTGGTCCCTGGCAGGTAGCTATGGACTGAGGGGGTCGCAGGGCTCTTCTTCCACAAGAAAGTGGAGCGGGAGGACCACAGCCTATGGCAAATTCAGCTTTTGGCCATTGAACTTGATCTGCTGTTTTAGATCACACGCTTCTGGGCTGGATGAGGCCACAACATTGTTTGCCTTGAGAGCCAGAAGAAAGTTAAACATAATTTGACGTTTTAAACACCCTCCCTACTACCCTGGACTAGGTGCTGAAGATTAAGAGGGAGAAAGGTTGCAGTCAGCAAAAGGAAAAGCCAATTATCAAATTTATTTGGATAGGTAAAGTGCGCTGAATAACCAATGGCATCTTGATAAAAAAAACAAAGTTGGAGCTCTCACACTCCCTGGCTTTAAAGCTTATTACAAAGTTACTTGGTTAAAATAGCATGTTACTGGCACCATAATAGATATATAGACCAATGGAATCGAATCGAAAGTTCAGAAATAGACCCTCATATCTATGGCCAATTAATTTTTTAAAAGATTTATTTATTTATTTTTCCCCCTTCCCCTCCTCCTGCCCTGCTGTTTTCACTGTCTGTGTTGTCTTCTCTTCTCATTTTCTTTCCTCTAGGATTCACTGGGATTCGATTCTGGAGACCTCTGATGGGGAGAGAGTTTCCCTGTCAATCATGCCACCTCAGTTCCTGGTTTCTGTTGTACTTCACCTTGACTCTCCCCTTGTCTCTCTTTTTGATGTGTCAACATCTTGCCGCATAACTCACTTGTATGGGCACTGGCTGACTATGTGGGTACTCGGCTTGCTATGCAGGCACTTGGCTTGTCACACAGGCACTCATGGAGGCACTAGTTCACCACGTGGGTACTTATGTGGGCACTGGCTTGCCACGCAGGCACACTTTCTCTTCTTCTTTTTCACCAGGAGACCCCAGGGATTGAACCCAGGTCCTCCCATATGTGGCAGAAGCTCTATCACTTAAGCCAAATCCATTTCCCTGGCCAATTGATTTTTGGCAAGGCTGCTAAGTCCACTCAATTGGGAAAGAACAGTGTCTTCAACAAATGATGCTAGGAGAACTGGATATCCATATGCAAAAGAGGAGGATGACCCTATATCATCCCATATACAAAAATTAATTCAATATGGATCCAACACCTAAATATAAGAACCAGGGTTATAAAAATCCTGGCAGAAAATGTAGGGAAGGCAATTGTTTCTTAGATGTTATATCCAAAGTACAAGCATCAAAAGGAAAAATAGAAAAATGGGACTGCATCAAAGTTAAACACTTCTGCATATCAAAGGACTTTATCATGAAAGTGAAAAGATAACCTACTGATAAGGAGGAACTATTTGGAAACCATATGCCTATATAAGGCTTTAATGTACAGAATATATAAAGAAATCCTACAACTCAACAGTAAAAAAATGAACAACCCAATTAAAAATTGGGCAATAGATCTGAATAGACATTACTTCATGGTTAAAAGTACATGTAAAGATACTCAACATCATTAGCTATTAAGAAAATGCACATTAAAACCTCAAGATACCATTTCACATCCACTACAATGGCTACTATTTAAAATGACAGAAAATTACAAGCATTGGAAAGGCTGTGAAGAGATAGAACACTCATTCATTGCTGGTAGGTGTGTAAAATAGTATAGCTGCTGTGGAAGACAGTTTGACAGTTCCTCAGAAAACTAAGTTTAGAGTTACCGTGTGACCCCACAATCTCTCTACTAGGTATACTCCCCAAAGAATTGAAAGCAGGTATTCAAACATGTATTTGCACACCAATGTTCATGGCAGCATTATTAACAATTGCCAAAAGATGGAAGCAACCAAGTGTCTATCAACCGATGAATGGATAAACACATTGTGGTATATACATACAATGGAATATTATTCAGCATTAAAAAGAAATGAAATCCTGGTTTATGCAACACTATGGATGCACCTTGAAGACAACATGCTGAATGGAATAAACCAGACACAAAAGGACAAATATTGTATGATTTCACTGATATGAAATAATAAAAATAAGCAAACTCATAGGTTAGAATCTAGAATATAGGTTACCAGAGGCTGGCTTGGGGATAGACTATGGGGAGTTCATACTTAATCTGCACAGAATTTCTATTTAGATTGATTGTAAAGTTTTGGAAATAAATGGTAGTGATGGTAGCACAACGTTATGAGTGTAATAAGCAGTACTGAATTAAATATGTAAATGTGGTTAAGAGGGGAAATTTTAGGTTGTATATATGTTACTAGAATAAAAATTAAAAGTTAAAACATAGGACTGTAGAACACAGTGAACTTTGTTGTAAATGATAAACTATAATAGTACAATTATAAAAATGTTTTATCTTGAATTATAACAAATGTACCACATTAATGCAAGGTGTTAATAACACGGTGTTATACTAGAAAAAACACAACCTAATGTAAAGTATGTACTATAGTTATTAGTACAATTATAATATTTTTCATCAATTGTAACAAAGGTACGGCGGTAATGCAAAGTGTTCATAATGGAGGGGATTACATGGGAACATTATATATTTTACATGATTTTTTGTAAACCTACAACTTTTCTAGGTTAAAAAATTTAAAAAGAGATTAATAGAAGGTGGTTAAATGGAAAAAAATAAATGAGAGAAAGCAGAGTCAAGTGTATGGAGCACAATATTTGCTCACTTTTAATTCCTCTCTTTTATAATCCAATTTTCTTGTCTTAAATTTGAAATCAGTGATAATCAATAAATCAAATAAATTAATTGGAAAAAAAAACACCTTGGGATAGGGAAGAAAGGAATATTGGTTTTAAACAATGGAGGTGCCATCCAAAGGAGTTTACAATTTATATCAGAGCTAATGGGAACAGGTTACACAGTTTTAAGCAAAAATAAAATGATCAAGCATGCAATTTAGAAAGATCCATCCAATAGCAGTGTACAAGGGAGATGGGAGGGATTTAGAATAGAAGCAGGAAGACTAACCACTTAGCAGCCTGCTGCAATGCTCCAAGCTGGAAATGACAGGGGCTCAACTAAAGAATGTGATAATATTGAGCGAGAATTTGGCAAGAGAGATTTTATAGAAGCAAAATCCACGGTAGTCACTGATATGATGAAATAGACAAAAATAATGAGTGGAGACTGATTTAAGATTTTTGATGGTGTACATTGGTCATTAAAATTTTTAAATTAAAAAAATTTGATTGAAACCAAAATTAATATTGCTGATGATAAGTTTGTCTTGTCTACATGGGAAAATATGGGAAATTCTACAATTTGTATCGATGATCCTTTAGCTACATTCCTAGATATAAAACCAATGTACAAAACTTAATAGTGTACCTCTATACACTCCATAAAATTTAGTAAATATATCTAGAGATAAACCTAACAGAGGAAGTGTAGTATCTTTATGAAGACAATTACAAAACTTTACCAAAAGACCTAAGGAAGACTTAAATAAATGGAGAGATGACATGTAGAAAGACCCGATAGTAGAAAAATGACAATTCTTCCCTAATTAATTTATAAGGTGAATTCAGTTTCACAGGACTTTATAGGATGACCCTAGTTTTATGTAGGAAAAAAAAAAGGACCAAGAATGATCTAAAATATTTTTTGAAAAGGTAATGGAGAATGAGGTTCAGGAGGAGAGAAAGATGAAAAAGAAGGAACTTACCCTATGAGAGGCTAAATATCACTATAAATCATATTAAATAAATCAGTGTTATTGACACTGGGAGACAAAAATGGATTCATGGAAGAGAAATCACCAGTCTTTAAACAGACCCAACTCCATGTGGAAGCTTTGTGTAAAGAAGAGTGGCTTTACAAATCCATGGGAGAAGTTTGGGCTGGTGAGTAATTGTACTATGGCAACTGCCTATCCATAGAGAACAGGAAGTTAAAATCCTACGTCATACAACAAAAATAAACATGTAGACACATTAAACACCTTTATGTAAAAAGCAAATCATTAAGCTTTTTTAGAAAAAAATATGGAAGAATATTTTATGACTTCTGGATAAGAAACATTTTTAAAATAACAAATAAAAAGCACAAAAATAAAAGAAAATAGCAAGAATTTGACTTTATTAAATCCAAAACTCGTGCATGACAAACACACCATAAGTAAAGTGAAAAAGCAATCCACACTGAAAGAAGTTATTTTCTACCCATATAAGGGACAAAGGAATAGTATTCAGAATGTATAAAGATATTTGTAAATAATAAAGACTAACCACCCATTAGAAAATGGATAAAGGATATGAAAAAGCAGTTCACAAAAGGAAAAATGGAACAGTTAATAAATATATGAAAAGATGTTCAACCTCACAGATATTTATGGAGTACATATTAAAATAGCGATGAAATAAAGCCTTCAAAAAATCCCTTTAAAGTGATGCTTCCATAATTTGTTAAGTCATCTTTTGTCTGTTACTTTATTTTTTGGATATTGAAATAAAGTTTTTTAAAAAAGGAAGTCTAATATCAACAAAGGCTGGTGAGGATGGAGTGAAACATCACTCATGTATTTCTGGTGGGTGTACAAATTGGTACAATAACCTTGGAAAACATTTTTTATTAATTAATAATGGTGAAAACCCATGTATCTTAATATTCTAAAATTCTATTACTAATTTCGACCAGAACTATGTACAAAGGACCCTGTACCAAGATTTTCATTACAGTACTCTTTATGAAAATGAAAAAGTGAAGAGTCTCTCTCTTATAGGGGGCTGCAGAAATAAGCTGGGTTTATTTACAGAGTGAATATTCTACAGTCGTTAATGAATGAGCTATATCTACATACAGCAATCCAAAGAAGTCTCATAAACAGTAGGTTTATTGAAAAGATCAAGTTGTAAAAAGATACATGCACTATAGTACTATTTAGATAAAATTTCAAAACAACATGATTTTTGGATACATGCATACATAGTAAAATAGAATACCTTGAAAGGCAAATATATATCCATACTTGATAAGAATGACTGTCACTGGGCAGAAAGAAGGAAGGCAAGGCACAGGGCTGGCCTAGCTTTATTTATGCCTGTGTGTTTTATTTCTTAAAAAACAAAAACAAAAAGATACATTAAGCAAATGTAAAAACATAATTAATGTGTTTTAAATATGGTAGGTTATGTTATAGATTTCCAGTATTTTTCTACTTGAAATATTTCATAATTGAAACCAAAAAGTATTAAAAGTAGAGATACAAAACATTTTTATGTATTTCAGGCAAAACTAAGTGCCCCTCTCTTCTGGTGGAGATTTTGATATGTTGCTAGTTATCATTATCATTTCTCCTGTATAATAACTGATGTGCATAGGATGGAATTATCACCTCCACAGTATTTTGTTGTGATTTACAACTTGTTTTTTTTTTTCCTTTCCCTTGTTTGGAAGTACGTTCTAATATTGATTATGCTTTTTAAAAACCAAACTTACCCTTTGGAGATGATTTAATACACTCCTTCTCACCCCACTCCACCCTCCTCAATTGGGAATCATGGATATAAAGAATTAGTTGTGCGAGTATGATTTCTGGAAAGTCCAGTGACAAGGATTCTGTGAGATAAGCGAACAAGTGTTGGGCTGAGAACCAGGCACCCCAGCATCTCTCTGTTCACTAACTGTGAGCCTATTTTCTTGAATTTTTTGTGCTGCAACTTCTTTATCTTTAAAATGGAAGTGTTGATTTATCTCTAAATCCTTTCCAGGTCTCAGGTTTTGTAACATTATGAAATGTGTTGGTGAATTCAGTCATAAAAGTAAGTGGTACCTAGAATACATGATTTGAGAAGGAGCCTAAAGAGTTCCTCTGTCATACAGTACCTCTTTCTTTGTCTTTTCCAGGGTGTCTAAAATCTCTTTTGGACTAAGGTAATGAAGGTTGAAATTTGAAAACAGCTGTTTTCTGAGAAAATATGCCACTTTTTCCATTTTTACTGTGGTCGATCTATATATCACAAAAAATTCCACTTTAATCATTTTTAAGTGTACCATTCAGTGGCATAAATTATATTTAAAAAGATATGTTTCCATTACCACTATCCACTAAAGATACATTTTATCACCCCAAACTGAAACTTGGTACCCATTAAACAGTACCTCTCCATTACCCTCTTTCTCAGGTCCCTGATAACCTCTAAACTACTTTCTACCTCTATGAATTTGCTTATTCTAGATATATCATATAAATGAAATCATCCAATGTTTGTCCTTTTGTGTTTTGTTTATTTCATTCATGATGTTGTTTGCAAGGTTAATTCATCATGTATCACATTTCAGAACTTCAGTCCTTTTAAAACTGAATAATATTATATTATATATTTGCCATGTTTTGCTTATCCATTTATATACTAATGAAAATATGCTATTCTTATTCATTAATCCCTTAAGAGAAAAGACTTTTAAATGAGCCAGTTAAATAGCACTCTGAAAAATTCTGGGACATAGGACATGCACATTAAAAATATTTTTTACAGAAATTTTAAAAAGATACTTACATTATATAAATGTTACATAAAAAAGTAGGGGATTCCTATATGACCCACTCCCTACCCCTCCCACACTTTTCCAAATTAACATCCTTCATAAGTGTGGCACATATGTTAAAATTGATGAACACATATTGGAGCATTGTCACTAGGTGTGGATTATAGTTTAAATCCTCTCCCACACAATTTTGTAAGTTATGACAAGATACATAATGGCCTGTATCCATCACTGCAACATTAATCAGGGCAATTCCAATATCCCCAAAATGCCACCATATTACATCTTTAAAAAAAATACTTAGATTACATAAATGTTACATAAAAAATATAGGGGATTCCCACATGCCCTACTTCCCACACCTCCCACATTTTCCCACATTAACAACATCCTTCATTAGCGTTGTACATTCATTGCCATTGATGCACACATTTTGGAACATTGCCACTAAGCATGGATTAAAGTTTACATTATAGTTTACACTCTTTTCCACCCAATTTTGTAGGTTATGGCAAAATATATAATGGCCTGTACCTGCTGTTGCAATGTCTTTCAGGACAATTCTCAAGTCCTGAAAATGCCCCCATATTATACCTGTTTTCCCCTCTCCCTACCCTCAGAACCTCCAGTGGCCACGGCCTCCACATCAATGATATAATTTCTTCCATTGCTAGACCCACAATAAGTCTATAGTTGAAAACCAGTAAGTCCATAGTTCATTCCCTTGTCCCAAGGATTCTTGGATGGTGATGTCCACTCTACTTTTAATTGAGAAAGGACTGCAATCCTTTAGGGTGATGGAAAAGGACTCTCTTGCTTGCAGTTGTAGACTGTTTTGGTTCCTTGGTATGGTAGTTGTCCATCACCACCTCCTTGTTAGTTGTCCTGGGTGAGACCAATGAACTGGAGAGTAGGTGTTGCAACTCTCTTGAGATTTGGGGCCCAGCTGGCACATGGGCAGCCCAATGATTTAAGTCTCTTGGAAATACACTTACCAATTCTAATATTAATTATAGGTTCAAATTAGAAGAACAGAAAAGCCATGTGTAGGGAAATCACAACTGAGTCTAACTCTGTCACCTTGGGAAGTATAAATTCCAAAGTAGGGTCCACTGGCAGGGCATCAACCCCCTGACCAACCTGCCCAGACCACAGTGTCTGGATGTCTCCAGAGCCCTCAGGAGCCCCACTACTTGGGGTAGCATCCACCCTGGCAGTCAATGAGATCCTGCTGAGATGTGCATAAGCATAACCTCTGGAATGATCTCTCAACTCACTTTGAAATATCTTAGCCATATAATTAATTTGTCTCTACCTGTTTTCCCTTTTGGTCAAGGTCTTTTTCCAGTTGCATGTCTAGTTGGTGCTTGCTAGTAATCCCTAGGTGGCAGGGAGGCTCATCCCCAGGGGTCATGTCCCCGGTTGGAGGGAAGATAATGTATTTATATGCTGAGTTCAGCTTAGAGAGAGGCCACATTTGAGCAACAAGGAGGCTCCCAGGAGGCAAGTCTCAGGCACCCTATAATACTAGGCCAAGTTTCCATTTAAAGAGTAAAGGTTCATAGGCATAGTCATCAACCTCAAGGTCCCGTCAATGGACTATCCTCCCCCACTAGTCATTGCTCCTGCACTTGGGGGACTCTTGGTGATCCACTAGAGAATGTGGCAGAGCTCCTCTGGAATTTGATATTCCTTAAGTTATTGTGTGAATCTCCACCCACCATGACAATGCCCCATGAACACTGCAACACATCTATATGCCTTATATGTGTGCCCAGGTGAATTTCCTCCCTTGTATCTCCCATCACATACACCCCACACCAGGACATGCGCATTTTGATCATAAGGTGAACTAGGAAAACAGAGTGTGGAAAGCACTACCTTAGAATAGATTTCTGTCATTTAGAAGGATGTGTGAGGGCCCTGTGTACCTGAGAATAGTGGATTCTGATTAAGAGTAAAGGATGGAGACATGATGGGGCAGAATCAAAGACAAGATTGTAACATTTGATGAGGGCAGCCCCAGAATCACTAATTTCCAGCTAATCAAAAACTGCCTCTTGGAGTTACAAGGAGTTTAGAAGTTTTGTATGTAATTAGGAAATGGAAGGGTGTTTTGAAATCTTTGAATCTATGACAGGAACTATATTCCTCTTAGGATAAAATTTAAGAGAAGCCTTAATTAGGGTGTTGAAGCAGTTGTGATTAGTCGTACCTACCTGTACCTATTACAAGTCTAGCGCTTCTTAGAGTTCCACAAATTAAATTTAAAATGTAGGGGTAAAAGTTGTTTCAAGACTTTAACAATAAGCAATCTCTTCTTTTATCATATAGGAAATTCTGAATTGGTATGTAAATTTTCAAGGATTCTGCAGGAGTGATTTAAATGTAATTTCCTCTAGCTTTAATTGCTAATTATTTTAACTAAGAGTTCTAAATTTTCTGTTTTGAAGGATTCAAGGAGTTTAATATAATTGTTGTCATTGGAAATGTGTTTAGTATCTGTTCTTAGGAGTGGAACCTAATCAGCCACATAAGGATGGTGACCTCAGAGAGAACCAGAATCATCAGTTTTAATTGTATGAGAACTCAGTGCTAACTCAATTGAAATTGTGTTATGCACTCAGTGCCCAATCAATTGACTGGTGGAAAATTTTGGAACTTACAGTTCCAAATGGATTTTTGGCCATTTTGTGTGAAATCTATGAAAGATTGCTTCAAAATGTAATGTTTGATTGGATGAAGAGATCTATTAATCAATTCTTTAATAATAATAATAATAATAAAGATTGGTAGACCTCTGATAAAGGTAATCATATATGCCAGTGTTTTTATATTGTATTTTTTGGTATCTAATTCCAATTTTTACTTCTTATAGGTTCTAAAATTCAAGTGCATAAAAAACCATGATAGATCTCTTGTTTGGGTCATACAATACAAAAAATATATTTTGTAGCAAGAATAGAAAGGTGGGAGGACAGAGGGTTATATAAATAGTGTATGTGTTAAGTTGGTATCAAATCAAATGACTGTTATAGATTTAGGTTGTTAAATTCTAGACCCAAAGTAACAGCACAGAAAATATATGAAAAATATATACAGAAAGAAATGAGAAGAGACTCAAAATAGTATGCCATAAAAAATTAAATAAATGCAAAAGTAGGCATTAATGAAAAAAATGAGGGACAAAAACGCATAGGACTTACAAAGACCATGTAGCAAAAAGGCATAAAAAAGTCCTGCATTACCAGTTATTACTTTAAATATAAATGGATTAAACTCTCCAGTCAAAAGGTAGAGATTGACAGAATGGATTTTCTTTTTTAAAAAAAGCTCTATCAACTACATGCTGTTTATGAGAGAACAGCTTTAAATTTGAAGACACAAGTAGGATGAAAGTGAAAGGATATTATGCAAATAGCAACCAAAAGAGAGCTAGGGTAGTTGTACTAATATGAGATAAAATAGATAGATAAAAATAGATATATAAAAGAGATAATTATAACAGATAAAATAGACTTCAAGTCAAAAGCTGTTGTGAGGCACAAAGGTCACTATATGCTGATAAAGGGGTCAGTTCAACAAGAAGAAAACAATTATAAATACATACCCATCTACTAGAATAGCCTCAATATATATGAAGCAAATATTGACAAATTTGAAGGGAGAAATAGATTGTTCTATATTAGTAGTGGGAGAAAACAATGCACCACTTTCAATAACTGATGGCACCTCTAGATGGAAGATCAATAGGGAAATAGAAGACTTGAATGATACTATAAACCAACAACAGTAGAATTCACTGTTCCCCCAACAACATAGAATTCACATTCTTCTCTAGTGCCATGGATCATTCTCCAGGATAGACCATATGTTAGGTCAAACACAAGTCTCAATAAATTAAAAAATAATGAAATCATACAATATACCTTCTCCAACCACAGTGGAATGAAGCTAGAAATCAATATCAGAGGGAGAAGTGGAAAATTCACAAATATGTGTGAATCAAACAAGGTACTCTTAAATAACCAATGGGTCAAAGAAGAAACTGATAGAAAAATAATAAGACAAACAAAGATGAAAGCACATTATTCCAAAACATGGATGTAGCAAAGGCAGTGCTGAGAGGGAAATTCATAGCACTCAGTGCTTACATTAAAAAAGAAGAAAGATCTCAAATCAGAGACCTAACCTCACAACTTGGGGACAATCTAGAAAAAGAAGAAAACACTAAACCCAAGTGAAGCAAAAGGAAGATTAGAGTGGAGACAATGAAATAGAAAATAAGATTAAAACAATAGTAAGAGTCAACAAAAACAAAAGTTGTTTTTTTTGAAAAAAATCAATGAAACTTTAGTAGATGAATAAAGGGAAAAAAGAGAGGACAAAAATAACTAAAGTCAGAAATGAAGGGTAAAACATTACAGTCAACCCCACATAAGTAAAAAAGTATTGTAAGAGGATCCTATGAACAACTTTATGCCAACAAAATAGATAACATAGATGGACTGGGCCATTTCCTAGAAACACATGGAAGAGGGGCCAGGGAGGTCCTCAGTTGGTTTCATTTGCTTGGTGCAGCAGAAAAGACAGAAACATTGAACTAAGCTAGGAAGGAAAAGTGACTTTATTCACCAGAGGCAGGAGATGTACAATCTCAAATCAGCCTCCCCATCAAGGGTTTTTTACAGAGTTTTTATACAAGTTGAAACAAAGAAATTTAATCATCAGGGTGACATTTCTAAGAAGTGACCTGAAAATTAGTTTTTTGCTCATTCCCTCAGTTAATCTTAAAATATGTATGGCACCTGGGGCTGGGAAATCTTGGGGTAATAAGGATGAGAGGGTGATAGGGTTGTGAAGGTACAGATAAGGAGTATAGATAATGAGTTGAGTGCATCGTTATATATTTTTTTGGTGGAGTTAAATCTGGTTAATGTTAAATCATTAGTATTAACAATGTTAATAATCATTAACATGTAAAGCAAGAGTTACATTGAGTTTTTCTAACATTATAAGGTACAGTACAATGCCTTAATATTTAAACTATACTGTTTGTTTTTTCTAATACTACAATACAAACTACCTATACTGATGCAAGAAGAAATAGAAGATCTTAAACCAATAACTGGTAAAAGATTGAATCAGCAATCACAAACCTCACCACAAAGAAAAACCCAGGAACGGATTATGTCACTGGTGAATTTTACCAAACATTTCAAGAATTAATACCAATACTGCCTAAACTTTTCCAAAAAATTGAAGAAGAGGGACCACTCTCTCACTCATTCTATAAGAGCAGCACCACCCTAATACTAAAGTCACATAAAGACATCCAAAGAAAAGAAAATTACAGGCCAATATTCCTTATGAATACAGTTTGTATTTATAGTTTGTTGAGTATTTTTGCATAATTAAAAGCACATTAAAAGAATTATACACCATGGTCAAGTAAGATTATTTTCATGTATGCAAGGATGGCTCAACCTAAGAAAGTCAATTAATGTAATACACCACATTAACAGCACAAAGGGAAAAACTACATGATCATTCCAAATGACACAAAAGGCATTTGACAATATCCAACACCCTTTCTTGGTAAAAACACTTAGAAATTAGGAATAAAAGGATACTTCCTCAACATGATATTGGGCATATATTTAAAAACCCAGCTAACATCATATTCAATGGTGAAAGACTGAAAGATTTCCCTCTAAGATCAAGAACAATACAAAGATGACCACTGACACCACTGGTATTCATAATTGTACTGAAAGTTCTAGCAACAGCAATTGGGCAAGAAAAATAAATAAAAGACATCCAAATTGGAAGGGAAAAAGGAAAATGATCTCTATTTGTACATAATGTTATTCTACATGTAGAAAATATCCCCAAATCCACAAGAAAGCTACTAGGGCTAATAATTAAATTCAGCAAAGTGACAGGGTTTACAAGGTCAACAAGCAAAAAATCAGTAGTGTTTCTGTACATCAGTAATGAACAATCTGAAGAGGAAATCAAGAAAAAATTTCCACTTACAATAACAACTGAAAGAATCAAATATATTGGAATGCATTTAACAAGAAATGTATAGGACTTGTACATGGAAAACTACAAAACACTGTTAAAAGAAATCAAAGAAGACCTAAATATGTGAAAGAACATTTTGTGTTCATGGATTGTAAAACTAAATATTGTTAAGATATCAATTCTATCCAAAGCATTTTATACATTTAAGGCAATTCCAATCAAATTGCCAAGAGCCTTTTGGCAGAAATGGAAAAGCCAATCATCAAGTTTACATGAAAATTAAGGGGACTAAATAGCCAAAACCATCTTGACAAAGAAGAACAAAGTTGGAGGACTTACACCTCCCAATTTTAAAACTTATTACACAGCTACAGTAATCAAAACAGCATAGTATTGGCACAAGTATACACATATAGACAAATGAAATCAGATGGATAGTTCAGAAATCAACCCACACATCTATAGCCAATTGACTTTTGAGAAGCCTGTCAAGGCAATGCAATGTGGGAAGAATAAATGCTAAGAAAACTGGATATCCATGTGCAAAGAAATAAAGATGGAACTCTACCTCACACTACAAGCAAAAAGCAACTCAGTTGGATAAAGACCTACATATAACAACAAAACTATAAAACTCCTAGAAGAAAACATAGGGATTCAACTTCAAAACCTTGTGTTAAGCAATGGTTTCTTAGCCTTTACACCAAAAGTACAAGAAAAAAAAAAAATAAAAGGAAAAAAAAAGATAAATGGAACTTTGTCAAAATTAAAAACTTTTGGCATTAAAAGGCTTCTTCATAGAAATAAAAATACATACAACTTATAGAATGGAATAAAATATTTGAAAACACATATCTGATAAAGGTTTAATGTCCATAAAGAAATTCTATAACTCAACAACAAAAAGACAAACCAATTAATAAAGAGGGCAAAAGATTTTAATAGACATTTCTCTAAAGAAGACTGTATACATCAACAATATGAAAAGATGCTCCATATCATTAGGGAAATGTAAATCAAAAACCCAATGAGATATCATTTCACACTTACTACAATGGCTACCATGTAAAAAACAGAAAATAACAAGTGTTGGAGAGGATATGGAACAATGAGGACACTTGTTCACTGTTGGTGATAATGTAAAATGGTGTAGCAGCTGTAGAAGACAGTTTGGCAGTTCCTCAGACCTCACTTATCCCACTTCTAGGTATATAACTAATAGAATTGAAAGTAGAGACTCAAGCATCAAGGTTCATAGCAGCATTATTCACAATTGTGAAAAGATGGAAGCAACCCAAGTGTCCATCAACCAATGAAAGATTAAACATAATGTGGTATATACATACCTTGGAATATTATTCAGCATCAAAATGTAGTTCTGATATGAGCAGCAAGTTGATGAACCTTGAAGACATGTTGAGTGAAATAGCCAGGCACAAAAGACAAATATTGTATGATTTCACTGTTATGAAATAATTAGAATAAGCAAATTCATAGAATCAGAAACTAGAGTATGAATTACAAAGGGCTCTGATGGAGGTAGGGAATGGGGAGTCAATGCTTAATTGGTATAGAATTTCTGTTTGGGGTGATGGAAAAGTTTTGGTAATGGATGGTGGTGATGGTAGTACAACATTGTGAATTTAATTAAAAGCACTGAATTATATATTTGAACATGGTTAAAAAGGGAAATCATGATTGTATACATGCTACTCAAATAAAAATTTTAAAGAAACCAAAACTGTAAGATTGTACAGTGAACCCTAATTTATACTATTGTCTATCGTTAATACAATTTAATAATCTTTATCAATTGTAAAAAAAAGTACCCCACTAATGCAAAATGTGGTATATATGAATTTTATTTTTTCTCCATAACTTTTCTGTAAACCTACAACTTCTTCAATAAAGAAATTATAAATATATATTAAAAAAGAATTGGTGATGTGGGGGCTGAAAAGGTCATGATATCAATTTTTCTTGCTGTTAAAAATTTGTACTAAGAGATAAATTATTTCAATTAGTTATGTTTCTTCTTTGCCAATCCCACCAGGGAAGTGCTTTGTATATAACAATAAGGACTCTGTAAATATAGTACTTATAATAATCACTAAATACGTAAACGTAGTACTTAGAATAATTGCTAGCTACCAAGGATAAGCATTTCAATACTTAAGAATACATAGTTCAAACTGCTCTAAAAAAAGACATTGTTCAATCAAGAGCTTTCAAAATATTGTTAACTCATCCTTCCATTTCAAAAATATCTTGCTAAAATTTTATTTTCTTATTTTTAGGGCACAAAAGAATTATTTTAATATATATTTTTTAAAAGATACTTAGATTACACAAAATGTTACATAGAAAAAACATATGACCCACTACCCACACCTCCTACCCTTCCCCACATTAACAACTTCTTTCATTAGTGTGGTACATTCCTTGCCATTGATGAACACATTTGGGGCATTGCCACTAAGCATGGATTATAGTTTACATTGTAGTTTATACTGTCTGCCACTCAATTCTGTAGGTAATGGCAGATATATAATGGCATGTATCAGTCATTACAATGTCATTCAGGACATTTCGAGTCACAAAAATATCTCCATATTACACCTCTTTTTCCCTCTCCCTGCCTTCAGCATCTCCAGTGGCCATTGTCCCCACATCAATGATATAATTTCTTCCATTGCTAGAATACAATAAGTCTATAGTAGAATACCAGTAAGCCCACTCTAGTTCTTATTTTATTCCCCAATCCTGAAAATTCTGGGATGGTGGTGTCCACTCCACTTCTAATTGAGAGAAGGCTTCGATCCCATATGACTTATGGATGGAGCTCTTTTGCTTGCAGTTGCAGACTCTCTTGGTTCTTTGGTATGGTGTTTGTTCATCCTCACGTCCTTGTTAGTTGTCTCCAATGAACTGGAGAGTAGGTGTTGCAACTCCACTGAGGCTCAGGATCCACCTGGCACACGGACAGCTCAAAGATTCAAGTCTCTGGGACCTACCAACTCCAGCACCAACAAAAGGTTCATATAGAAGTGACAGAAGAGGTGCATGGAGAGAAATCACAATAGAGTCCAACTCTGTCACACTTGGGAAAACAAATTCCTAAGTAGGGCCCAGTGGTGAGGCACTAAACTCCAGAGGTATCTGCCATGATCATAGGACCTGGGTGTCTACAGAGTCCTCAGGACCCTACTATTAGGGGTACTATCTATTTTGTCAGTTTATGAGATCCTGCTGAGATGTGCATACGCATTTATCTCTGGGATGACTTCCTGACTCACTTTGAAGTCTCTTAAGCATATAAGTTCATTTGTCTTTACCTATCCCCCCTTTTACTCAAGGTCTTTTTCCAGTTGCTCATCAGTGCTTGGTAGTGATCCCTCAGTGCCAGGGGGACTCATCACTGGGAGTCATATCCCATGCCAGGGGGAAGGTAATGCATTTACATGGTGAGTTTGGTTTAGAGAGAGACCATATTTGGGCAACATGGAGGCACTCAGGAGGTATTTCTTAGGCACCCTACAGCATGAGGCTAGGTTAGAATTTCAAGAGCAAAGGTTCATAAGCATAGTTGTCAATATCAAGGACCCATCAATGGACCATCCTTCACTAGTCATTGCCCTGAACTCGGGGGATTGTTGCTGTTCCATTCAAGAATGTGGCAGAGCTCCCCAGGATGGAAACTCAATATTCTTTCAGTTATTGTCTGAATCTCCACCCACTGTGACAATGCCCCATGAATATTTGAACACATTTATGTACCTTATATGTATGCCCAGGTGAACTTCCTCCCATGTATCCCCATCACTGACACCCCACACTAATGATCCTCCCCTGCCACAGTTGTAACCCTACTGTGGTCCAAAACTTCTTCAAAAATGAAGCCAAGAATACTGTCAAATACAATTAATTGGAAAAAGAAATAATAATGGTAGGTTTTAATATAAGAAATAAAATACATAATAATTTAGAAAAACTAAAACTAAATTAAAATTTTAAAATTGGGATATTAAAAATAATGAAAAATTAAAAAAATTTTTTTGACATTTTGCCTTCCATCACTGTAATACCTGTTGTCCCGTATATACCATGACATCTTCTTCTGTTTCTTCCCCAGTGTCTTACTTTTTCTCATTTTGTCTTGAAAGAAGTTTTAGGTCACAGTAAAATCACATACAGAACACAGGGGACTCCCATATACCCAACATCTTCCCCCCTTCCCCATTCCCATATTAATAACTTTTTTACGTGTAGATGGTACATTTGTTACAACTGATATACAAATATTGAAATATAGCCACTGACCATGGTCAATGGTTTACATTATGGTCTACACTCTATAACATACACTTTTATAAGTTTTTGAAGAAATTTCAACATGGCTTGTATCCATCATTGCAAGGTCACGCAAAACCCTTCCATTGCCCCCTAAATACCCTCTCTACCATCTACTCTATTCCTCCCTTCCCCTCCCCTCAGGGCCCATGCAGACCACCAGGCTTTGCTTCTTGAAGGACAAGATTCATAGTTACAACACTGAGGGCTTCATACACTGGTCTGTCCTCCCTTATTAGGAACAGTGCATGTTCTCAAGAGACACCTACCCATCTGTTTGAGAACATATCTGGCCTCCCCAGGATGGAAGTCCAACTCTTTCCCACTCATTATGTGGGTCTCCACCCACTGATAAAATGCACAATGACAAAATGATCACTCACACATTCTCTAGAAGACTGCCCCAGGTGCATCCTGTCCTGAAAGCTACCCCATCCAACACCCTAAACCAGTAACACTTCCTTGTCATATTGTCAAAAGAGCGTTTCCAACATTGTAGTTTCAACCACATACACACCAATCCCCAGTGTTCACCTGCTCCCTCCCCCAACCCTACTGACTGTCCAACCTACCCTCTCCACCCTACGCTCCTGCCAAACTTGCACCAGCCAACCCAATAGTATCACTACACTCCTGTCATATCCCTTCACTGCACAACTACTCACTTCCATCTTATCATAGATTTCTCCCATATGGGCATTGGTTCACAATCTTCTCCCTTTCTATTTCCTATTAGCCTGTCTTCCAGATTCTAGCTCTCTGAGTCAGCTCAGTTTGCTTAATTCATATCAGAGAGGTCATGTAGTATTTGTCTTTCTATGCCTGGCTTGCTTCACTCAATATAAGGTCCTCAGGATTGATCCATGTTATCCTGTGTGTTAGTACTGTATTCCTTCCTATAGCTGAGTAATATTTCATTGTATGTATATACCACATTTTATTTATCCATTCATCTTTTGATGGGTATTTGGGTTGATTCCAACTTTTGGCAAGAGTAAATAATGCTGCAATGAACATTGGTGTGCATATATCTGTCATGTCCTTGCATTAAATTCTCCTGGGTATATACCCAGCAGTGGAATTGCTACAGCAGATCTATAGTTAGTTTTTTGAGGAATTGCCAAACTGTCCTCTATAATGGCTGGACCATTCTACATTCCCACAAGCAGTGGATGAGAGTTCTCACTCCTCCACAACCTCTCCAACACTTGAAGTCCTCTGTTTTTTTAGTGGCTGCCAGTCTAATGTGTGTAAAATGATACCTCATTGTAGTTTTTTTTTTTAAGATTGATTTTTTAATTTATTTCTCTCCCCTTCCCCCTCCCCTCCCCCCCCCCCCGTTGTCTGCTCTCTGTGTCCATTTGCTGTTTGTTCTTCCATTTGCTATGTGTTCTTCTGTAGGAATCTGTGTCTCTTTTTTGCTGTTGTTGCATCATCTTGCTGTGTCAGCTCTCCATGCGTGTGGTGCCATTCCTGGGCAGGTTGCACTTTTTTCACGCTGGGTGGCTCTCCTTATGGTGTGCACTCATTGTGCATGGGGCTCCCCTATGTGGGGGAAACCCCTATGTGGCACAGCACTCTTTGTGCACATCAGCACTGTGCATGGACCAGCTCATCACATGGGTCAGGAGGCCCTGGGTTTGAACCTTGGACCTTCCATGTGGCAGACAGACACCTTATCTGTTGGGCCAAATCCACTTTCCTCTCTCACTGTAGTTTTGATTTGCAAATCAAAAGTGATTTTCAGCATCTTTTCATGTGCTTTTTAGCCATTTGTATTTCTTCTTTGGAGAAGTGTCTGTTCAAATCACTTGCCCATTTTTTTTTAATGGCTTCTTTTTCTTTTTCTTTTTCTTTTTGAGATGGAGGATTTCTTTATATATGCTAGATATCAGGCTCCTATCAGATATATGGTTACCAAATATTTTTTCCCACTGGGTAGGCTGTCTTTTCACTTTTTTGGCAAATTGCTTTGAGGTGTATAAGTTTTTAATTTTGAGGATGTAACATTTATCTGTTTTTTCTTTTGCTGCTCATGCTTTTGGTGTGAAGTTCATGAAACTATTTCCTATTACAAGATCCTGTAGATGTTTCCCTAATTATCTTCCAAGGTCTTTATGGTCTTGGCTCTTATATTTAGATCTTTGATCTATCTTGAGTTGATTTATGTATAAGGTGTGATTGGTGTTCCTCTCTCATTCTTTTGGATATGGATATTCACTTCTCCAAGCACTATTTGTTGAAGAGGCCATTCTCTCCCAGGTGAGTGGGCTTAGTGGCTTTGGTGAATATCAGATGACTGTATATGTAAGGATTTATTTTAGAACTCTCAATTCAGTTCCAATGGTCAGTATGTCTATCCTTGTGCCAACACTATGCAGTTTTGACCACTGTAACTTTGTAGTATGTTTTAAAGTCAGGTACAATTTCATTTTTCTTTTTCAATATGTCTTTGCCTAGTTGGAGCCTCTTTCCCTTTCAAATAAATTTCATAGTTAGTTTTTCCAGTTCATTAAAAAATGTTGTGCTGATTTTTATTGGGATTGCATTAAATATGTAGATCAGTTTGGGCAGGATATACATCTTAATGAAATTTAGTCTCCCCATCCATAAACAGGGAATATTCTTCAATTTATTTAAGTTTTATATGATTCCCTTTAACAGTGTTATGTAGTTTTCTCTGCATAAGTTGTTTACATCTTTACTTATTTATTCCTAGGTATTTAATTCTTTTATATGCTATTGTAAATAGGATTTTTTTTCTTGATTTCCTCCTCAGAATGCTCATTATTGGTGTACAGAAATGCTACTGATTTTTGTGCATTGAAATTATAATCTGTGACTTTACTGAAATCGTTTATAAGCTCTAGAATCTTTCTTGTAGATTTCTCAGGGCTTTCTATGTATAGGATCATGTCATCTGCAAATAGTGAAACTTTTGACTTCCTCCTTTCCAATTTAGATGCCTTTTATATAATTTTCTTGCCTAAGTGCTTGAGCAACTACTTCTAACATAATGTTAAATAGAAGTGGTGATAGTGGGCATCCTTGCCTTGTTCCCAATCTTAGAGGGAAAGGTTTTAGGATTTTGCCATTGTATATGATACTAGCTGTGGATTTTTCATATATACCCTTTATCATGCTGAGGAAGTTTCCTTTTATTACTATCCATTGCAGTGTTTTTTATCAGGAAAGTGTGCTGTATTTTGTCAAATGCTTTTTCTGCATCTGTAGGGATGATCACATGATTTTTTCTTTTCAACTGTTTATGTGGTGTATTACATTGATTGATTTTCTTATGTTGAACCATCCTTGTATACCAGGGATGAAACCCACTTGGTCATGGTGTATAAATAGTTTGATATGTTGTTGAATACAATTAGCAAGTATTTTGTTGAGGATTTTAGCATCTAGTTCATTAGAGAAATTGGTCTGTAATTTTTTTTCTTGTGGAATCTTTCTTTGGCTTTGGTCTTAGAGTAATGTTGGCATCATAGAATGAGTTAGGCAAAGTTCCTTCTACTTCTATGTTTTGGAAGAGTTTAAGCAGGATAGGTGTGATTTCTTTCTGAAATGTTTGGTTTGGTAGAATTCACCTGTGAAGACTGTGGTCCTGGGTTCTTCTTAGTTGGGAGTAACCAAAAAGATGGATAATTTAGAAGAAATGGACAAATTCCTAGAAACACGAGATTGAATTAGTCATCAAAAACCTCCCAACTAAGAAGAACCCAGGACCACAGAGTGCACTCAAGAAGAAAGTATATCCCACTGTATTTAGGTGTAGTGTTCTGTATATGTCTATTAGGTCCAAATCCTCTAATATATTATTTATAGTCTTTGTTTCTTTATTATCTCTCAGTGGTGATAATGGCATATTAAAGTATCCCAATATAATTTTAAAGGCATTTATTTCTCCAGTTAGATTTTCCAGTGTTTGCCTCATGTATTTTGAGGCACCCTGGTTAGGTGCATATATGTTCTTTCTTCTTGAAAGATTACCCATTTTACTAATATATAGTGTCCATCTTTGTCTCTTAAAATAGTTTTGCATTTAAAGTCTATTTTGTCCAATATTAGTATAGCCACTCCCACCATTTTGGTTGCTGTTTGTTTGTAAAATTGCTTTCCAGCAATTCACTTATAGCTTCCTTGAATCCATGGGTCTAAGGTGGGTTTCTTGTAGACAGCATATAGATGAGTCATATTTCCTTATACATTCTGTGAGTCTGTGTCTCTTGACTGGTGAGTTTAATCCATTAATATTCAATGCTGTTATTGTCAAGGAATTACTTACATTAGGCATATTTTCTTTGGGTTTATGTATGTCACATGTTGCTTTTACTTCTATTTTTTTTCCTTACACTCCCCTCCAACTCTCTCTCTCCCCTGTTTCTCCTTTCAGCCTGCAGCACTCCCTTTCATATTTCTTGAAGGGCAGGTTTCTTATTGGCATACTCTCTTAATTTCTGTTTATCTGTGAATATTTTTAATTCTCCACCATATTTGAATGCTAGCTTTGCTGGATAGAGAATTCTTGGCTGAAAGTTATATTTCTTTTAGCAGTTTAACTATGTCATACCACTACCTTCTTTCCTCCATGGCTCCGGATGAGAGATCAGCTCTTAATCTTATTGAGCTTCCCTTGTATGTGACGGCTCTCTTTTCTCTTGCTGCTTTCAGTATTCTCTCCTCGTCTTGAACATTGGGCAATTTGGTAAGTATATGTCTTGGAGTAGGTCTGTTGGAATTTATACTGTTTGGGGTACTTTGTGCTTCCTGAACATGTATATCCATCTCCCTTAGTAGGGTTGGGAAGTTTTCAGCTATTATTTCCTCCAACTCTCCTTCTGTCCCCTTTCCCTTCTCTTCACCTTTGGGATGCCTATAATGCATATGTTTGGGCATTTTGTGTCATTGTTCAGATCCCTACATCTTTGTTGGATTTCTTCTTTTTAGCTATCTGTTCTACTCTCTGCTTGATTTCAGATGTACTGTCTTTCACATTGCTAATTCTTTCCTCTGCCTGTTCAAATCTGCTGTTATGTGTTTCAAGTGTATTTTTAATTTCTTGGATGGTGCCTTTCATCACCATGATATCCTTTATCTTTTTATGTATGTTTATAATTTCTTCAGTATGTTCTCCCAGTGTCATCCTAATATCCTTAATTTCTTTCTTCACTTCATTAAGTTGGTTCATGATATTTGTTTGGACAGCTCTGATTATATGGGTTATACATTTTTTGTTGGTGTTTAGGCATCTTTTTTATCATGATGGGTTTATTCATTTGATTCATTTCTCTCTCTACTCCAGGGTTTTATTTCGTTGCTGTTTTTGTGTGTGTGGTAAGTTTTCTCTTTAACACTTTGTTCTTCCTATTCTATTTCCTTGATGTTGTCTATGTTCCCTTGAAAGAAAAATATTAGGGCCAGAGAAAGGGAAAGAGATAAGAAGAGAAAAAGGATAATAGTAATAATAATAGTAAAAGGTAGAAGAGGAACCCTATAAGACTTAGGAAAATGAATAATTAACTCATGTAAGACGTGCAGAGGAATAAGATTTAAAAAGTGGGGTACAGCCAATGAAATGAAAAGCCAAATAGAGAAAAATATCTAGAATGAATTAAAAGGCCAGAATGATAAGAAAGGGAAAGAGAAAAGAAACAACAAAAAGAAAAAAGAGTTAAAAGAAGAAAGAAAACAGAGAATAGAGGAGATAGAAATAAAAACAAGAAACAAAGAGAGTTGGAATGTAAGAACAAAAACAGAAAACGGAAGATAGGAAGATGAAGGAAGGAAAAGAAATAGTGTAGGTAGACAAAATTGATAGACAAAAAGAAGGGGAAACAAAGTAAGGGGGAACACACCAAACAAGAAACATGGCAGCAGCACCTAATTTAAAAAGAAAAAAGAAAAAAAGAAACAAAAAACAAACACTCAAGCAATCAATCAAACAAGTACTTAGGAAAAACAACCTTCCCTCTTAGGCCCCTGAGGAGCTTCTCAGGCCGCCCTTATTTATCAATTATCCTGCAGCCTGCCCTCTGCAGGTTTTGAATCAGGTTTTAGCGAATAAACTAAGTTAAAATTAAAGCAAGGAACCTTTTTAATGAAAACTAAGAGACAATACAAAAATACTGTCTATGTATTCCCTGTCCTAAATTATCAGCCGGGTGTTCAATAACCTGGCAGATCCATACTCTAAGGAGAGCTACAATTTGAACTGCGCACCTCATATATTCAAAGCAAAGACTCCGATGAGGTAAACTTTCTCATTGGGTCTGTTAGCCAGAGAGCTATCCAGTCACTTTCCCTAGGGCAGGTTTGACTCCTTGCAGTTGGGGAGATCACTGCTGAGCCTGTCTGTCCCTGCCCTCTTTCTATTCTTATTACTTTCTCTCCCAGGGCAGCAGGACTTGACAGCCTGTGTGATTGGATCCCCCCTCACCTCTCCTGGTCAGGTTGAGTTCCCGTCTGAAATTCAAATGGGACCCTGGTTTCTGAACTCATTGCAGAGAAATGACTCTCAATCCTCTTCCAGGCCTCCCCCTCCTCCCAGGGGAACCTAACTAGGCCCTTGGAAGGTTTTTAAGTACTTCCTACTGTCCACCTCCCTTAGGGAAGTTGCAGTTTTGATAGTTTTCAGGACCAGACCTGTCAAATTGCCTGACTCTGCCCTCTCCTAGCCCAAGTTCCTCTCTCCCAGGTTGGCTAGGTAAGTCACGGTGCCTAAGCAGACTTGCTCTCCCCTCTTCCCAGGGCCACCTCTTGCCAGTTGGTATGCTTCCAAATGTTCAAAGGGGGTTCAAGTAACCAAACCCACAGAAAGGAAACCCCTCTCCACCCTTCACCAGAACCATCTTAACCCCAAAGAACTCTCCCTCCCACTTGGTGGCTAGTGGGAATTGGGGTTCCCCAGTGGCTGTTTGCCTTGATGGTTGGGCTTTGCTTCCTGCCATTTCCAGCCACCGGGCCAAAAAACTGTTTTCCCTTGGCTTTTTATCTCTTTGACCTATTCTTTCCAGATGGATGTCCTGAAGCCTCCTGCTCTGTGGGTTCTCAAAACAGCTCACTCAGGCAGGATCTTGCCCCTTCTCAGCCATTTTTTGTGAGAGAGGTGGTGAGTGTCCACTTAAACTGATGCCATCTTGCCTCCTCTCCCAAAAGAATTTCAAAACCAAATGTTTGGGAAGCGGACTTGGCCCAGTGATTAGGGCATCTGTCTACCACATGGGAGGTCTGTGGTTCAAACCCCAGGCCTCCTTGACTCATGTGGAGCTGGCCCATGCGCAGTGCTGATGTGCGCAAGGAGTGCCATGTCATGCAGGGGTGTCCCCCATGTAGGGGAGCCCCACGCACAAGGAGTGCACCCCATAAGGAGAGCCGCCCAGCGTGAAAGAAAGTGCAGCCTGCCCAGGAATGGTGCTGACACAGCAAGATGATACAACAAAAAGAAACACAGATTCCCATGCCGCTGACAACAACAGAAGCGGACAAAGATGACGCAGCAAATAGACACAGAGAACAGACAACCGGGGTGGGCGGGGTAGAGGGGGTGGGGGGGGTAGTGGAGAGAAATAAATAAATAAGTCTTAAAAAATGTTTTAGGTATTATAAGAGGAGGTTGAACAGGATTTTATGGCTTTTCTTTCTGAATTGTGGCATGTCCCAAATCTGTAGTGAAAAAGGAGCTAGGTACCTAGATTTCTAAAGGCAGGGAACCCAGAATGGCTGGAACCGAACAACTTCCTGCAGAAAATACGCACTACAAATGCAGCACTCCCTATGTCTACCCAATTAATGTAAGAGGACTCTTGGTGAGAGAGAATGATTTCCCTTTTGGGGAATTCAATGTTCCTGATGATGGCTACACCCCACTTATATTTTGTTGCCCAGTTGGATAGTTGTTTAGCAGGTAGACTTGCTGCCTGCCCCTGTACTAATTGAAAAGAAGGAAGAGGCAATTTGAGGAGAAAGGTGAAGGGATAGAACTTCCAGGTAATTGGAAAACTGGGGCTGAAACATACACTTTAGTTGTCCCCTATTCAACATTTCCTGACTCCAAGAGTTGTCTAGAAAAAGTAGATGAAATAGCGCTGTTTGTCTGCTGGACCTGCTGGTGCCACAAGGAGTGAAAGTCCTCTTCATGGACGATCTTTGGGGAATCCCACCCAAATTTCATGGAAAATGGCCAGTGCATTGGGAATCTGTTGGGGGACTCCCTGCTCGTCAGCAGTCAGGCATACTGGAGTTACTATTCATCCTTACAGAGCCCACAGACAATGAACAGTATAGAAATGCAGCCTCCTCTAAAAGGTAACATGGCATTTCTCTTCTCCCAGATACAATACTTTCCCCTTGCCCACAGCCACTACATTAGTACAGTCTATCTCCACCTGTCATCATGCCAATAGGCTTCTAACTGGTCTCTGTGCATTTAGCCTAGTTTTCTCCCAAGTAATTCTTCACAGAGCAGTAAGAACAGTCTTAAACTAGGCAAATCAATCATGTCACATCCCAGGTAAAACTTTCTGATGGTTCCCCATGTTACTTTAAGTATAGTTCAGATTCTTTATGTTAGCTTTCCTGGTCCTCCCCAGGCTCATTTCTTAGCCATGGCAAAATTCTTCGGATGTCTCCACCATGCCAAGTGCTCTCTCTCACTACAAACCTTCACACCTTCCTAGTACCTTTTACTTTGCCAGGAATGCTCTTCCCTCAAACATTGGCCCCTTCTACCTCCCACCTGTTCCTGCTTTGACCTTCATGTCACTGATTAAATGTTACTTTCTGTAGATAGCTTTTGGTGGTACTTGCTTTGCACCTGTAACTTCTCTGTTAAGTCACACAGTTTACCTGACCATTAATTCCCATAATACCTGCTGCTCCCACCATGTAGGGGTGAAAACCTGCCTGTCTTATTCACCACACTATCTTGGCCCAGGGTACATACTTAATATATACCTGTTGAAAAAATAAGAGTTAATTAAGGAGCAATTACTCTTTGAGCACTAAAAAGATAAAGTTAGTTACCTTAATCGGATCAAATTTCGGCCTTCTGCCCACATCATATTAGCTTCTGACCCAGAGCAGATGGTAACATTAGAGAATAGTGAATGCAATCCATCATTTTTCAGATTAACAAGCAGGAGCACAAAATATAGGCTAGAGCACAGAAACACATCATGATAACCATGCATCACATACCTTCCATCAGCCTCCAACTGCTCACATTGTGTATTATTGTGTATCCCAGACTTTTTTTTTATACGCTAACTGTAAATCATCTGTATGATCTCACCAACAACTCTGTAAGTTCTTTAGAGATTGGTGTATTTTTCTTTTATTCTGCAAACCCAGGAAGGCTTAGGCAAAATTGTGAAGAATTGAAGTATTTAGATCTGTATTTAGGGGCCAGTCTATTAACGTTTTATATGGATTTCCTCAATTTACCACCTCCTTTCCTCAGGCTGCTCAGATCATGTGAATGCGCTTCTTTAAACTCCCCAGGAGAATTCACCTTAAAAAAAAAGATTGGGTGATTTGTTACAAGTAACAGAAATGAACTTTTATTTAAGTTAAAAAAAATAGAATTCATTGCAAAGATATAAGATAATAATATGACCCAACTTGGGATGGAAAAGGAATGGTAGTTTTGAAAGTTCTCAGTAATTGGAATTACTAATGAGTTTTTTCCAGCACTGCAGCTGGGAAGAGTGGACCCATATTTCTTTCATCCTTAGACAACTCAACTCAGTAGTCAAAACATTGGGAGAGAAAGTCCAATTGGTCAAGTTTGGGCTGCATGCTACCCTTTGGCAGCACAGGATGGTGGTGTGGTTGTGAGAAGTTTTGCAAGGAAGAGTCTGGTTTCCATAATGTGAAGGCAAGCACTTGGATTTACTGTTCTACAATAACTACACACGAGGGAGAAGGAATGATGTGGGAATGTTAGAGAGGAAAGAATAGATACTGGAGAGCAAGAACTCTTTAATTTCATTTATGTTTGGAAAAAAGAGAAAGCAAATTCAGGAGAAGTGGATTTTTACTGTGGGAACTTTAGACCTTGTTCTACCCAAGTACGGAGATATTTCTATGCAGATAGAAGTTGGGGCTTTTGGAAGCCATTTGATCATACTACATAAAGACCCATTTTTTGTCTACTGGCTGACACCCCTTTAGCATAGGTATTGCCATCTTTGCCGGACACAGTATATCTTCATTTATGGTGATAAGGACTTCCGGGAAATATCAGCAGAGAGGTAAATATTAGGGTTTTACAGTTTTTGCTTTGCTTTGTTTTTGCTTTTTTCATACCAATCTTGGACCTAAAGGGACCTTTGGTCTAGGTAAAATGTAATCTAAATACTTCATAGCCCCAACCACCCAAGGTGTTTAGTCTACTCTGGCCACTAACTTGTCCTCTGCTCCCAGAAACAGAATGCTGTAGCTTACCTTCTTAAAGTTGCAGCATGGTCCAATCGAGGCAGTGTGGGTTCATAATCACCAGCTCTGTGGGATGGATCTGCAGGATAAACAAGTTAAGTAACACACTTCATCTGGACCTTAGAACCCTCAACTGTGAAATAACAATAATAGGTCACAGGCAGTAATACTCTCACAAGGTTTGTATGGGACAAAGTGTGGGCACGTAGACCAAATGCAACTCAAGTCTTTAGAAGGTATCATTCTGTAGGAACTAGTGATGTTGCAAGAGTATTTATAACCATATTTCCACGGCCAGTAATCTCCATTTATAAAACCACCGTAACTCACACCTTACTTTCTCTCTTCCTAAATTCATGCAAGTAGTCCTGGAATTCTCAGGGAAACTTCTCATGTGCTCAAAATAGCTGTGCTAGTTTCTTCTGCTCAGACCACTTTGCTGATGGCTTCTGCTTGTCAGCTTCTCAAGGCAGACAGCTGCCCTCTGTCAGTTTTGTTCTAGTTTGTCACAATACTCACTGCTGCTGAGGAAGTCACAGATACCTACTTGGTGACCTTCTTCCACCCATCCTCTCTCCTTTTCTATTGTGTGCAGGTAGGGTCATCCACTCACCTTGATCAGAGCAATTGGCCTCCCAGGACACCATGATGGGATCTTTTCCTCCAGTTTTTTTGTTTTGTTTTGTTTTGTTTTAACATTTTGGGCTGTGTAGGTGTCAGGCCCTAGCTTCTCAGTCAGAATGGGGGAGTCAGGGCCTTTGGTGAAGAAAAAGGTACATGGAGCTCTGGGAAGTTTATGCATACTGAATTTATTCCATACTCTTTCTCCCTTCCTTTGTTCTCTCTCCCCTTCTCTTTACATGAGAGCTGCTTTTATGTTACCTATGAGAATACATGACTGGTTCTTACAGTGGCATACCTATCACATTACATATATTGATTAGCTGGCATGTGTGTTGGTCTGGACCAAGCCCATCCCCTGGAAGCTGAATGCGGTTATGCTTTAGCATTGTTTCCCAGACATAGCCAAGAAGTAGCCAGGACACTTAGGCCACTTTATTATTAGGCTCTAGCTCCCCCTACTTTCCACCCCTTAAATGGCCAACATCTTAAGGGCTCGCTGTTGTCACTGGGCTGCACCCTGGGCCTAAAGGCCATAACAACAATATAAGGCACACATACACACATACCAAAACTAAGAAAGTTACAAAAGCAATACCAGTTAACACACCCACTTCCAAGTGGATCCCAGATGTTCCCACCATACTTTTACAGGATCATCTACCATGTGTTGCATGTTTAAAACCTTGTGGTCCAGGGAAGTGGATCTGGCTCAATGGATAGGGCCTCTGCCTACCACATGGGAGGTCCAAGGTTCAAACCCAGGGCCTCCTGATCCATGTGATGAGCTGGCCCACACACAGTACTGATGCACACAAGGAGCGCTGTGCCACATCAGGGGTGTGCCTCGCATAGGGGAGCGCCACGTGCAAGGAGTATGCCCCGTAAAGAGAGTGGCCCAGCGTGAAAAAAGTGCAGCCTGCTCATAAGTGGCACGGCACCCATGGAGAGCTGATACAGCAAGATGACGCAACAAAAAGAGACACAGATTCCTGGTGCTTCTGACAAAAATAGAAGTGGACACAGAAGAACACACAGCAAATGGACACAGAGCAGACAACTGGGGGGGAGGAAGGGAAGAGAAAAAAAACACAAAAATCCTCATTTTTTGCAAGGCTGAATACACAGATTTTTGATTATCAGGTATATATACTCAAGATTAAACATGTATGAGAGCACATGTGCCCCCCTGTGTGTATTGCCTACAGCAGGTGGGTATCCCACCCCTGCAAGGTCAGCTCCTTTGGAGACATCATGCATAATTTGTCCTTTAATAAAGCATTATACTGTTCAATCATGCCTGCAGCTTGTGGTCAATATGGAACATACAAATGCCAATCAATGTCTGTATTTTTTGTCCAGGTTTTTACTTTGGAACCTGTGAAATGGGTGCCTCTGTCACTCCACACTTCAAGAGACACCCATACCGGGCACTTAAAATATTCAATGACACAATGATACTTTCTTGGGTTGCTATTTGGAATGGAAGGACAAAAACTAAACCTATATTAGTATCCACAGCTGTGAATAAAAACTTATATTCCTTATTAGAGGGCAGAGGTCCACTATAATCTACCACCATACCTGGAAGAGGGCTCTCTCCTTGCTTTACAACCACTTTTTTCATGGGCACCCAACCTCTATATGGGTATTGTTTAGCACAGCTCACAGGTTATTACCGTGTTCATCACATCTACAGTTGTTAATGGGATATCATATTGCCTGGCTATCTGCAGGAGTGTTTGAGCCCCCACATGTCCTATGTGCCTATGTAACCAGGTGGTCTATCCATCTGTCAGATAGTATAAAGCTCTTACTTGTGCTAGACTGTCTGCAGCATCATTTCCTGGGCTTATGAGAGGTTTATGCCTTACAACATGATAAACAATTATGCTGTATTCTTGTCCTTTGGACCACAAGTCCTTCCACAGATTTTGTCCCCAGAGAGGTCTTTTACCAATCATCCATTCTTGCTGCTCCCACTGGGGCAGCCATACAGTTAGTCCTTTGTACCAGTCCGCTTATCTGTACACACAGTAAGGGGGTTGGGTTCATGCGTTATAACTAGCCAAATGGCTCTCAGTTCAGCCCACTGGCTACTTTGACCAAATCCAGTTTCAAACCAGATATCTTCTGTATCCATTCAGATACCTACAGCAGTCCAAGATACCACCATGCCTTTGCTGGGTCCATCTGCATAGCAGGCATCAGCTGGTACAGTGCCATTTCATCCTTGCAAGAGTTAGGCTCTAAAGCCTGGGGATTAGGAAGTCCTCTGGCTGAGGGATCAATTTGATACTTTACTGGTCCTAACACTTCCTGCAACTGTGCAGACAGGGGGCTAGTACTTAACATTGCCTGCTGTTTCAGATACACACCCCATTTGGCCAATGTGGGCGTCTGAGCCACCCCAGTTCTGGGGGCATTCAACCATGAACATACCCATCCTGCCACAGGGAGGGAGGTTCATGCTAGGACTTGTTGTGGTCCTGTAAGCACTTCACATGCCTGAAGGGCAGCATACACTGCCACTAACTGGCGTTCAATGAGAGAATAGCAGGGTTCTGCCCCTTTCCATAGTTGAGACCAGAATCCTATGGGTACTCTGCATTTCCCATGGGTCTGCCAAAGGCCCCGGACATACTCAGCATCATGGCAAGTGACATCAAGTTGGAAAGGCAGGGAGTGATCAATAACTTGAAAGGTGTGAGCCTGACCAACTGCCTGCTTGAAAAACATGTTCATTGAGTATCAGTCTAATCTCAAACATTTCCCTTCTTCTGGAGGGCATGCAAGGGGTGGAGTATCTGCACCAAATGAGGTATAAACACCCTCCAATATCCTAAAAGGCCAGTAAATGCCTGTAGCTGTTTTATAGAAGTAGGTCTGGGGGACACTTGTACCTTATCTATTACTGTCTCAGGGATAACTTTTCTCTTACCGGATCAAATAACTCCCAAGAATTTGACAGAAAATCCAGGCCCTTGGACCTTTGCTTCATTGACTGGTTAATTCCATGTCCTCAGTCTCTCTCATTGAACTTTGGCTGTTTCTTCTAAATCTGAAAGAGAATCAGAGGTTAGCATAACATCATCAATATCATGAAATAGATGAACAGAGGATTTATGCATCCAAGTAGAGAGAGCCTGTGCAATCAAACCATGACAGATGGTTGGGCTATGAATACACCCTTGAGGAAGCACCAAAAAGGTCTACTGGTGTCCTTCCCGTGTAATGGTAAATTGTTCTTGACTCTCTGGTGCAATATCTACAGAGAAAAAAGCATCAGCCAAATCCACCACATAATGATATTGTCTTAACACATGCAATAGATGATCCGTAATCTCAGTCACTGATGGGACCTCTGCATGTACAGGTAGAGTCACTTTATTCAGTTCATGGGAATCTATCATCATGTGCCACGTTCCATTGGACTTCTAGACAGGCCACACAGGGGAGTTGAATGGACTATGTGTGGTGTCCAGTCCTCTTACCTCCCTAATTGGGTTCCTCTGCCCATTCATCAATTTTCATAGACATTGTCCTCTGTATTCTGCCCATAAAACATCTTGTAAATGAACGAGAACATCCCATTGGTGGAGGTCTTTTCCCCACAACTTTGTGTACTGCTGTTACGGCATCAGCTCCTTCCAGAGAGCTAGTAGCACCTCATTCAGCTGCTGGTCTATCCTATCTGGAGCCACACCAGCAGCAATGAGATCTGCCTACATTTGCCGTTGAGACACTTTCAGTGGCACCAGGGACTTCCCCAGGCCCAAGTTGGACTGGTCTCTTGTCCCTCCATATGGACCCCTCCTCGTGCTCATCCCGAAGGGTGAGGGACCTTTTGGTGAATTGGCCTTACTCTATGGTCCCACTTTCTGATCTCTACATCTTCTAATTGGACTAGGGCTGTGGTTACTTTGTAGATGTTACTATCCACGTATGGGGCTAAGAAGGCTGCTAAGGAACAAAAAGTACCTGGAGGAGCTGTAGCCAGAATCATGTCCTTCATACAGGTGGAAAAGAGCTCACTGTTCAGGCCCATGCAATTTGCCTGGAACATGATTTGGTGCATTCCCATCTCATGCACAATCTGAACCAGGTCCATGTAAGTGGCCTATTTACTAACAGTCTCGGGAAGCTCCTCAGCATTGTGCCATATCATTTGACACAGAGTCCTGGGGGTGGAGCGGGGACCCAGCTTGGGGCTCATCGCAAGTACTCACAGTACCATCGGCCTCACCCAGACCTGTCTCCTCCTCCAATGCTCTCAGGTGAGCTTTCAGTTCCTCCTGCCACCTTTAATTTTTAGAAAGTGGGCTTGTGCAGTAAAAATTTCTTTGCGCTTTTCCCCACAATACAGTCAGGAACAACCAAGGCACTTTCTCATTCCTTCTGTGAAATGGTAACACAGCTCCCAAAGATTCCAGCACCTTTGCAATAGACTTCAGAGTGGGATGAACCATATCCTAGCTCTCCAGAGGGGCCCATTGCAGGAAAATTGCCACCACTAGATACCAAAGACCCAAAGCGTGCCACAGCCCGTCCCTGTCATGCACTGCCAGGTCCACCGGGGCTGAAGATCCACTCTCCATGCTCGGAGGATCCTGCCAACTACGCCAAATGTCAGGTCCAAGCTCCTCAGCCAGAGAGAGGGAGTCAGGGCCACTGGTGAAGAGAAAGGTGTGCGGAGCCATGGGAAGTTCATGCAAGCTGAGTTTATTCCATGCTCTTTCCCCCTTCCTTTGTTCTCTCTCCCCTTCTGTTTACATGGGAGCTGCTTTTATGTCACTTCTGTTTACATGGGAGCTGTTTTTATATCAGAATACATGGTTGGTTCTTAGTGGCATACCTATCATGTTACATATACTGATTAGCTGGCATGTGTGCCGCTTGGACCAGGCCCATCCCATGGAAGCTGAGTACAGTTATGCTGTATCACCGTTTCTCGGACTTGGCTAAGAAGTAGCCAGGAGGCTTAGGCTATTTTACTATTAGGCTCTAGCTCCCCCTACAGTAGGTATTAAAGTGATCACTTGCCGAAAGTTTCTGTTGTGCCTGAGCCTGTGTTCCTGCAAAGCACCATGTGGCAACGTGCTCCACAGTTGCTTCTGCCCTCCATGTGTAAATTGTCTGATCCATAGTCCCTTCGTACTTCTTGACGCTGGCTTAAAGTACTGAATATTTTATGGGGGATGTTAGATTTGGAAGGTGAAATAAAATGAATGAGTTACAGCCTCTCCAGTCACAATACTGCCTGTATAATGAACACCTGTGCTTGTTTGATAGCTCCTTGGAGTAGTGCCATCGGCACCTGTAGCTCAGCAAAATGTGATTCAGCAAACTGCAATGTCATATCGGATTAGCTCAAGGATCAGTAAGTAAGAAAATTTACTTAGAAGATTAAATAGCTTTTTACTGTGATTATCTTACCTTTCCACCCAAATCTTCGCTATAATTTTTTTTTTAATTTATTTTTTTTATTATTGATTCTGTAAAAATATTACATTAAAAAAAATATATGAGGACCCATTCAACCCCACCACCCCCACCCCACCACTCCCCCCCCAGCAACACTCATTCCCATCATCATGACACATCCATTGCATTTGGTAAGTACATCTCTGGGCACCTCTGCACCTCATGGTCAATGGTCCACATCATGGCCCATACTCTCCCCCATTCCATCCAGTGGGCCCTGGGTGGATTTACAATGTCCGGTGATTGCCCCTGAAGCCCCATCCAGGGCAGCTCCAAGTCCCAAAGGCGCCTCCACATCTCGTCTCTTCCTGCCATTCCCCATACCCATTAGCCACCATGTCCACTTTTCCCAATCCAATGCCACCTTTTCTCTGTGGACATTGGATTGGTTGTGTCCGTTGCACCTCTATGTCAAGAGGAGGCTCAGATTCCACATGGATACTTGCAGCCAGTAAAAGTAGTGAGGGAGGTTATAGTAATGGGAGCTTTGGAAGTTTGTTCACATCAGAAACTTCATATGCACATCAAAACTCAAACTCTGTAAACAACAGTCGGGGCGATTTTATGAAGTTATTGACTTTGCCCTAACCGGAGAGTCATACTCTCCCTGCTTGTCTGTGCTTTCCCCAGTAAGTACCTAATTGTCCCAGAATTGGCCTTTTTGGTGCCATCTCCTGATGCTGCCACAATCTCCAGCCTGTTAGACAACTTTTCCTGTGTGTATTTCTGTGCCCTGCTTATTTCCCTGCTTTATAAATTCCAGTCTTCCCTCTCACCTTTTCTTCCTCCTTTGCTATGTGTAAATCACCTTATCTGATGTTTCTGTTAAGGAGAGATGACATGTTCAAGTCTAACACCTGTGGCCTTCTGAATACTTTACCCATGCTTCTCTTCTTTTAAAATCTAACTTCCAGTTTCTGAAGCTTGAGTCATTCATCTAACTTTATAATCTTGTCCTATCTTAGTAGCCCTTGTACTGTATCCTCTGAATCAACTTGCATTTCAAATTTAAGCGCATGTCTTGGCATTTATTATAAGCAACAATATCTGGAACGATTGCTTTGACCTGTGTTACATTTTAATACATTTTAAGACACATCAAAACAGCTAACATTTTCAAAACAACAGAAGCTCCTCTGTTCACCACCAGTAATCATATGCTACTGATGGCACCCTCCATACCGTGGGAAAGAAACACTGTTCTAGCTCATCGGTTTGTATCAGCACCATGCAATAAAACTCTGTGATTACAGGAATGTTCCTATGCCTGCAATGCCCAATAGGGTAGCCACTGGTTACATGAGGCTATTGAACCCTTGAAATGTGTCTAGTGCAACCAAGCAAATGATTTTTAAATTATTTGACTTAATCAATTTAAAGTTTAAAGCCACATATGGCTAATGGCTACTGTATTAGACAACTGGGTCTGTATTGTGAGGTGGTTGGACTAATTTACTTCTAAGATTTCTTCTAGCTCTAAAATTTAAAAAATGAGAGCTATATATTCCCTATAGGTAGGGCTATTTGGGTGAATGGAAGAGTGTATTGGGACTAATGATTTGGGGCAAGACGAACTTTTTCAAAAGAGAATATGTGTGGCTAGAAAATATCATAGTGCTTGGTATAAAAAAAATACTCAAGGGGTGGTAACTTTCATTAACCCTCAAATTACATCATCAGGATGGTGGCTTTGGTTAAAGTACCAAAGACTTAAGTCACCTCCATTAAAGATGGAGATTTTTTTTTCTAGGGTATCACAATTTATCCAGTGCTCACTGTGTGCAGAGCAGTTTATTAGCAAGGGGTTTAGACCCCAGAAGGCTAACCCCTGTTATGTGATTAGGAGCCTGCTGGTCAGGGATACTTCTCATGAGTTGTAACCTTTAGAACTAGAAAACTTTCAAGCACAATTCTTTCTCTAACTTTGTTCCAATTTGAACAAACACAAGAGTACTTGTAAAGAGAAATTCTCCTCTAAAGCACTCTCTTCTGGTGATTACCAGCAGGTCCACTGTCAGCACAGGATTGAGTGTCTGAATCAGCCTGGCTGATTACCTTAATCACCTTAATCATAGAATCTACTCTCCCTGGAATGGCCTCAACATGGAGAGTGGCAGAACAGCACTCAAAGCTGAAAACGCCTCATTAGAACATACGCTGATTCAGTTAATGAAAAGCCGGCCATTTATATTAGTGACAAGATAATTTCAAGGCTTTGTCAAGTCTTCATGAGTTCTATTATTAGTAAAAGGAGTTTTCCAAGAATGTCCTTTTTAGGGTGGGAGGTGGGTATGCAAGAGGTGCTACGGATGGCAAAAGGTGAGTCTCTCTTCCCTGGTTGCTCATTAACCATTTAAGGCAGTACTTGGTAAATTTCCTCCTCCTAAGTCTTCATTCCAGATCCCCATCAAACCACACACTTGGGATTAGGGAGTAGAGTTTGTCCACTCCCCAAAGAAGCCAGCACTTTAAATTTTCCTCATCATACATGGAGATGTTCAATAGACATTCACTCTGCTGGGAACAGACTTCTTGAATATTCAAGGTACTTTGCCAGGAACACACATGAGATTCATTCTACTCTAAGACTACATCAGGATATAAGGAACAATGACAAAACCAACTAGCACACTTGTATCAGTAACAAAACCAATGAAATTTTTATATCTTATGATATTATAGCTTGAACTTGTGAGACCAAATAGACTGTTTTATTTCCTCTTAGATAATGAGGTAAAATTCATCAGGAAAATCACAGTGGCAGGTTATACTGTGTTGTTCTAACTACTAGATTTATAATAGGTATGGGTAACAGTCAATATTTTTAGAATAAACGATGTCTATTGAAATAAAAAAAACAGTATCAATTATTAATATTCAGACATGTTTTTTAAAAGAATGATACAACTTTTCATTACAATTAGGTAATAGTTTGATTTTCCTGATAAGTTTACAAAGTTATTCCAATCTACCAAAATGACTTAGAACACTAATCTTATGGTCAGGCAGACCCAAAGTGTCCTGCTTCCTCCTTCTGTGACCTTAGGCAAATTTCAGAATATCTATAATCATCTAGGCTCCTTGTCCATAAAATGAGGATAATGTAATTTTTCTATGAGAAATAAATGAGTAAATATAAAGGGATTAGAAGCCTAGTATAAGGAATAAATAGTAACTAACTTGCATCAAATCATTATGCTTAACCAATTCTTGTGAGCCTCTATGCATTTTCCAAAAGTTTCTCAGTATTAAATTTTAGACCTTTACTTTCTGAGCATTCTAGAACACACCTAGAAGAATAGTGATCACTTATGTAGTGCTTATTATATAGCTATCACTGTTCTGTTGTCTTCACAAATCTTATCCATTTATTCATCTCAATTCACAACCTGATATAGGTACTGTCATTATCTCCACGTTACAGATAAGGAACCAAGGCACAGAAAGGATAAGTAACTTGCTCAAGATTGCCCAAATCATAACAGAACCAAAATTTGAACCCTGCAGTTGGGCTTCAGAATTGATGCTTTTATCCAGTTTGAAGCTGGGTAGATTCCAGAAAATCCTGTTCTTGAAGCTAATCCATTCCAGTGCATATAAACCTATTGTAAGTGGACCTTTTGATTAAATTACTTAAAGTAAGGGCCTTTGATTAGATTGTGTGACCCAGGGTGGGTCTTAATCTTCTTACTGGAGTTCTTTATAAATGGAGGCATAAAAAGCTACAGATAGAGAAAAAAGTGGTAGAGACAGAGAGAAACCTCTAAAAGTTTAATTCAATGACCCAAGAAAGAAGCCACAGACCAGCAACCTGAAGCTGAAGCAACAAGACCTGGAGGAGAGGGGAGGGATGAACTGCCACCACCATTATGCCCTGCTGTGTGCCTGATAGCCCACAGCTGAGCTTGGGGATGAATGTATGCCTGGAGAAAGTGCATAGGCAGAGCCGCCATTGTGCCACATGGCAGAAATCTAGGATTGTCAGTAGCCAATCTTTGCAGAGAAAGCATTACCTGATGCCTTGATTTGGATATCTTTTCCCAGCCTCTGAGCTGTAAGATTTTAACCTAATAAATTCCTATTATAAAAGCCAACCTATTTCTGGTGTGTTGCTCCTAGCAGCTTTTAGCAAACTGAAAATCTAAGGTCTGTTATGTCAGGGTAAAAAAGGTTGACTTTTATTTATGCAACTTTGTTTATAATTATATGTCTTCTACCCAGACAAGCACAACATAATCTGCTCCACCTTGAATGGTAAATATTCAGAAAATTGGATTTGCAAAGTATGTTTCTGAAGAAACAGACCCTTTGGCTAAGTGGTTTCTTTAAAAAAAAACCCCACATAATTAGAATTAAAACTATGTATTTGCATATACTAAATTTTGTTTAAACAATATCATACTGTTTCACCATTTTAGATCTCCAAACTCATAACAATTTTCCTCTTGAAAACTACATTACTATTCATTATGCAAAATTCTGTAATCTTTGTGCACATCATCCTACACATTGTCTGTGACAACATCCTATTAGTTTAATAAGCTGAAATATCTAAACTTTTCAAAGTTCTTCAGGATATATTACCAAATTATTTTTCACAAGTGATAGCATTTACACGCTTACCAAATATGAAATATAATGCCTGTATAACTCTCTGCCATTCTTGAATACTCATTAAAGAATTGTACTAAATTTGAAAAGCATTATTAGAATGAATATGGCCATTGATAGTTTTCTTAGGGTTGTCTGGACACTTAGACTTATATTTCAATTAAGATGTTAATTTTCCTATTGATTTGTATCTGCTATTTTCAAATAAGCTTTATTCACAAACATCCCATGCAAAGTTAAAAATAAGGGTGCCTTCTAGAAAGGGATTATAAGAAGATAACTGATTTCATTTAAAAGCTTTTTTTTTTTAAGTCAAAGGTAGCATAAGGCATAACTAGTCACTATACCAGCTCCCTGAACACGTTTAAGTGGCATATCCTATGTACAATCCTTGATCAGCCATAGAAATAGAGGATGACTTCCCCTTTATACAAGGAGATAGGTTTCCCTCTCATGAAAGAGGTCACATCATCTGACCAAGGGAATGAACCAATGGTATATATTCAGATTCTTCAGCCACCTTGAAAAACAGACCCCTCCAACCTCTCTTCATGATCTGGGCTCCTAATTGAAGACAAATCTTAGAAAATTATCTTCTTCGGACTTCCGTAAGAGTGACCTGGGTGTAGGAAAGACAACTCAAGGTATCTCAATTTGGTTGTATAAGGTGTTGAGGTTTGAATTTAGTTTTGTTGCAGAATATTCCTCGGGAGAATTGTCTTGATACTACATTGAAGAATATTGTAAAAAAACTCATGACTCATCTAGATCCTTGGTGACAGGATGCTCCTTTCCCAGAAACACTTCATCAGGGTGCATAATTTTTGCAAATATTCAATTTGCTAGTTGCATTTAATTTAGCTTATGAGCTTTTAAGTATGTTTTAAAACTGAGCTACATGGTTGCTTTTTACAAATATCATAATCCAATACTAGATTTGCTAGAGAGCCATCATAAGAGAAGGCATAGCATAGTCTTCTCTTCTAGATGTTACTGGTTGACAGCTTCAAGTTGCTGAGAAAGAGGATATGGAATATTTAACAGCGGTCAGAGGTTATGTTGTAAGAAATCAGCACGTTTTGCAAAAGCATATCACTTTTCTCCCCTTCCATATTCTTGTACCTTGTTTCCTTCTCTGTTGTATTCATATTCAAAATTGCTTAGAATTTATACATATTATATCATGTATTGGGAAAGTATTTTTTAAAATCTCCTCCCAACCCCAAAAAACCTCTTTATAAAGTTAGAAAGAAGGACAAATTATTATTGAATAATCATTATTGAAGAATGATAAACCAGAATGATTACAGGCAATTTAAAGATTACAAGGACAGAGAGAGCTCACCCTTTTTATGTGGTTAACAGGAGACAACCCATTACATACATTCTTGTGCAAAATCCACAAGACGGTCATTCAACTTTCGATACCTCAAACTTACATTTTAAAAGAACAAAGAAAGAAGTTAAATGACATATTTTCTAAAGTAAGTGCAAAGAGATGGGAAGGAGAAGGAATGCTCTTCCCTTACGTTCTACAAGAAGAACTAAGCCCTTCATCTTAAATTTGTGCTTGCCCTTACAACATATAGTACTGAAATTTCTATGTCCTGGCTTTTTTATCATTTAATTTATTTTGTACTGTCTATGTTTTTCCTATATTTTATGTTCATAATACTTTCAATGTAAGAAGGAAATTAAGATGAAACACAACCTTCACTTTTTTTCTATTGCATTTGAAAAGAAAATTAAATATCCTAAGGGCTATACATTATGGGAGAGAACGGGACTATCCTTAACATGATTCACACCACTCTGTGCCTGAACCTTGAATAAATAATTCCCCCATGTGCTGAGAAAATAAGAACTTTCAGACATGGGAAACCGCAAAAAAAAACAACAAAAAACCAAAACCCTGCTTATTTTGTTTCTTTTTGAAAATTAGGTCAGGGTACTGACCAAAAGAGGACTGTCATTTGAAAAAAGAATCTCCCTATTTTGCAAGAGCAACACCTGGTTCAGCAAGAGAGGAATTTGTCATAACAAATACATCCTTGGATAGCCATTTGGATGAGCACTGGGTCCCACCAGAGCTTACCGGAATAGATAGATATTGGGGAGAGTTTCTCTCTTGTTTTACTCTCAGCCAACTGTCAAATCCAAGATCAAAATGATGCTTTTTCTATACAGGTCTCTCCTCGACTGTTAGTTGTGCAGTGTAGGCAAGGGGAAACTGAGTGGCAAGCTTTTCAACAAAAAAAGTCAAATGCCACTAGCTTTCTCCTTGATTTATGTATGACTCTAAGTGTTTCCTTCAGTTTTCCTTAAGATTCCTTTGTCTTGCTTTCAGAAATACACCAGCTCTGTATTCTAGATACTCTTCCTAAATGGGGCTAATTGGACTGATTAAAACAATCTTGTAGGCTAAATCTTACTCCTTGAAGACACGTTTCACATTTGTTCAAAGTTTTAAAGGAGCATTTTTAGTCTTGGTTCCCTTGGTGCCCAGCATCAGTATGGGGTAACATCCTTTTCTTCATCCCATATTTAGTCTACTGCAGCCCTTCTCTAGTGGGATAGTGCTAAGATGAGGGGGAGCTCAGCTTGAGGAAGCACTTTAGCAGCTCTACGTCTAGGACAGGGGTTCTTAACCAAGCTCAAGCGGTCCATGAGCTTGAACTGAAAAAAATCAACTTATTTTCTCTGATCTCTAACTGAAATCTAGCATTTTCTTCACTTATGAATGTATGCAATAAATAAAATTACAGTAGTATTCATTTCACCTGACTGGCAAAGGGGTGCATGGAACAAAAATGTTAAGAACCCCTGGTCTAAGACCTTATTCTTCCTTGCAGCCTTCATCCTACCTCCCCTCACCACCAATGCGATCAAGTTGCCTGCATAATTTCTCACACTTTTTCAGATTCCTCTTCTCTGATTACATTCATTCACTCAAAGCCAATTGTTGGCAAGGACATCCCTGCACAAGTTTTACTTGTTTATCAGGAAACATTCATTACGAAACCCTGCACCAGGTTTTGCTTGTTTACCAGGAAGCGTTCATTATGCTATCTGGGGTTCCTTGCCCAATGCACCTCATTAATGACCAATTCTTGAGACATTGGGGTTTCAAAGAGAGTTCATTGTCAGTGCTTAGCAAGGAGGTCAGAGGCCTGATGGTCTAAAATCTGCCTCCCTGAACAGCAGTAATTCTGATAGTTTTATAGTATCTAGGTTTAGCAGGTTTATGATAATGAGTAATTGAGGTCGGGCTGGTTCAGGTTCCTTAATCAATAAACATTAAGGGACAGTCTAGTGATCCTAAGACTTTAAAGTTGTAAAATAGGATAGGGAGTGGTTACAAAACATGTCAGTCACAAGGTTTTTATGAACACAGGATAAAGAGTATATAGTTTACAATCATTATTAGAGATCAAAGCATCTGGATTCTAGTTCAGCAAGTTTCAGTAATCTCAGGTATTTACTGTTACAATATCCTAGAATGTAAAAGTGCCTATATAATGATTCAATAATCATAATTATTTGTTCTTAATCCTCAATTATAATTAGGCATCAAAAATCAAAACAGAGTAAGGCAGTTCTGAAATCAACTTATGGAAAACTCATTTTTTCCAGGAAGGCCCTCTCATTGTATCACTACATACAGGCTACCCTTTAACACCATTTCCCAAACTATCCGATCATAACTAACATCTAGGGTGCTTTCTCTAAAAGTTACATTACCGTACCCCTACCCTAGAGAACACTGACTCAGTGGGTCAGGTAGAGCCCAGGGATTTATATTCTAAAAAACCAAAATCATTTTAAACATTGTATTTTAGTCAAACACCCCAGTGGGTCTTATTGTTACTGGATTTTGAAGTGAATTTCAAAAGCATACTAGGTGAGTTAGGCTAGAAATTAAAGTAAGGAGGGAAGATAAATGGGAGAAAATAACAGATCAGGGGTCCCAGGTAGAGAGGAAGGGACTGAAAAGTGATAAAGTGGGCTGATTTACAGACTACAATTCCCCACTATAGATTATAAATGCCCAGGTTTTACTTGTGTGGCCATCATGGTGGAGGAAAAATGGCGAGAGCAGGGTACAAAAGGCAGGAACAGGGGTACAAAGGCGAGAAAGAGCATTCAGGCTTTGCGCCTACTTTTTGAGCTGTTAATTATTCCACCCCTTTGCTAATGGTTTCAGAGGAATTCCAGCTGTTTACTGTTTTGATTGATTATCCCACCCATCAATCCCCCTGGGAAGGTTCAGTGATAAAATCCTTGGGGAATATCCGGAGCTTTTGGCTTGCAGAGGAAATCTTGTTCTGAATGGCAGGATCTTGGGAAGGGTCCTCCAGCAGCCATCTTGGGGGTATCAATGTCCACGTGGACTCTCTGCCAGGCTCCAAATCCATCTATTGATTCTCTATCTTACGAGCCAGCTTCATTATGATGAGGCAAACTAGGACACTCTTAATTATTGCTTCACATTTTCTACCTCAAGGATCTGATGATTTAATTAACATCTTAAATCTTCTGGTTGAAGTGTACCTTGAGGAGAGATTTCAAAGAAACAAGAAGGGCAGTTTGAATTTTTTTTTATTTTTGAAGGTGGTCATAGAGGCTAGAGTGTGAAAAGATAATTAAGGGGAAGGACAGGAGAGTACTTCACTAAAGAAAAAAGGGACAGAGTGGGAGTGAGCAAGCAGGGAGATGGAGCACTCAAGTTCAGGAATCACGATAATGACCATCTTATTGATCTCCTAGGCTTATCCTCTGCTGTCTCCCGTCCCTCACAGATGTCACAGTCATCCTTCTCAGACCTCTCTCTGATTGCTTTATTTCCTCAGTCCTATGCTATACCCAATTACCTCTCAAACCAAATTAATACTCTTAAATTTAGGGCACCTAGGCCCTTAACCTTCTGGTTCCCATAACTAATAGTCATCTTCATACACACACACATACACACACACAAACACACACAGGCTTTCTGCTCTAGCCTTCAAGCTTCCTTTAACACCTTTCAGTGAGACTTGCCAGCTAGCTCCTAGCAGAACCCCACCTCAGAAATCTTCCCCTTATGAGGCTGTGTGGTTTTCTTCCTACAATATCCTGTTTCAGAGAAATGGTTTCAGCATTAGATTTTTTTTTTCCTTCTTGTCAGTTAACACTTGGAGCTTTAACAGAACCAATACAGAGCAATACAGAACCAGCACATTTCAGAAAAAAGTATTGACCAAAAAATAGCAAACTGGAGCTACAAGGCCACAAAGGCCTTTATTTGGGGTCTTAGAGTTCTAATTCGGAGAGCACAGATTTGGGTAGCAAACCAAATTGTGTCCTGTCCTGGTGCTTCCAGGCAAAGGCTTTTATAAAATTTTATTGAAGTGTATCATTCATACATGAACATACATAAACAATAAGTGTGCAGTAAAAGTGCGTGCCCTCATACAAGGTTCACAGACATCTCCATACCACCACCACCTTGCGTTGTTGGGAAACATTTGTTACAAACTATGAAAGAGCATCCTCAAAATATTACTAACTATAGCCTTAGTCTTATATTTGATATATTTTCCCCCCAACCTACTCGATTATTAGTGTACTATATTGGTATTATATTTTTGTTATCATTCATGAGAGAACATTTTCATAGTTGTCCTATTAACCACAGTCCATCATCTACCACTGGATTCCCTGTGTTATGCAATCCCATACTTTGTATAATCTGTTCAAAGTGTTTACTCAGTGGTTCTCACTTTCATCAGACAGTTGTGCAGTCATCACCTCATTTTTAGAATGTTTTCAATACTTCAAAAGGAAAAATCTCATATCCCCACTGTGCCTTAGAATTTATATATCTTCTTTGCCATTGCTGCAAAAATATTACAATAATACAGTTAACTATCATTCATAAGTTACATTTGTTGTAATGTTCTCTATTATCACCATATTCTTTCCACTTTGTAAAAGAACATTCTTATACTATTAATGACAGTCTTCATACACCACCAAAATCAATTATACATTCCCTAGATTCTCTAGTTCCCTTTCAATTGACATTTACATTCACAGACTACTCCTTTCAGCCACAATCACATTTATAAATTAGCAGTATTATACTCATTATAAAGTGTTATCACCAACTCTCTTCATTTCCACTCTTTTACAATTAACCTTATTAATAATGCAACATACATTAAGCATCAGCTCCCATTCTCAATCCACATTCTATCTCCTAGTAATCTATACTTAAGAATTTATCTCTGTTAATTTACACATTGTATTTAGTTCATATTAGTGAGACCATACAATATTTGTCCTTGTGTGTCTAGCTTATTTAACATAATATCTTCTAGCTTCATCCATGTTGTCATATGTATCCTGATTTGATTTCTTCTTACAGCTGATAGTATTCCAGGGCATGTATTCACCACCTTTTGTTTATCTGTTCATCAGTTGATGGACACTTGGGCTGATTCCATATTTTAGCAATTGTGAATAATGCTGCTATGAACATTGGTGTGCAGAGGTCAGTTTGCAGTCTTGCTTTCAGTTCTTCTGAATATATTCCTAGTCACAGGATGGCTAGATCATACAGCAGTCTATATTCAGCTGCTTGAGGTAATACCAACTGTCTTCCACAGAGGCCAGGCAAGGGCTTTTAAAGAAAAAGATTACATAAGTTGTTTGTGACTGGTGGATATTCAGGGTACTCCAAATGTCCTTCAAGTTTAGATAGTTTACTGAATTCTTTACCTTGTGGTTTGTTTATGGAATCTAGATGACCCTTGGCTTTTCAGGAACATTGTTACTTGTGGCTATGCAAATTTTAGCAGTTTGTGGTATCTGACTGAGATCTGTATAGGAGTAACCTCCTGAAAAGCTACTGGACTCCATTTTTTTTTTCTCTGTATTATAAAGGATTTTATATTACAGAAAAATTATAGAAAAAAATATAGGGGGTCCCCATATAACCCACCCCATTCCCCTTGCACATTTTTCCCTATTAACAACATCTTTCATTAGTGCAGTATGCTTATCACAATTGATGAACAAATATTGAGGCATTACTACCAAACATTGTCAATTAGTTTACGTTGTGGTTTACACTTTGCGCCATACAATTTTATAGGTTTTGACAAAATGTATAACGTCTGTAGTCATCATAGCAATATCATGCAGACAATTCCAAAGTCCCCAAAATGTCCCTTGTTACACCTTTTCTTTCCTCACCTCAGAACCTCTGGTGATCACTATCTTTATATCAGCGTTATAAGTTCTCCCGTTACTAGAATAATAATATGTATATGTTGGTCCACAGTTGTAGTCCACTCTTATCCTTGTTCATTCCTCAATCTTGAGTATTTTGGGATGGTGATATCTACTCTATTTCTGATTGAGAGGGGGCTTAGATTCCCAGGGGGCAGATGGATGGAACTGTTTTGTTTGCAGTTACAGATACTCTGTTTTTTGGGATAGGTGTTGTCCATCATCATCCTTTTGTCAGTGGTCCTGGACAAGTCCAATGAATGGGAGAGTAGGTGTTGGCTGCAGTTCTGCTGAGATTCAGGGCTCAACTGGCATATGAACAGACCAAAGGTTTAAGTCTCTGGGACATATCTTTACCAGGTATAGTGCTAATTATAGCTTCAAATAAAAGGGGCAGAAGGACCATGTCCAGGGAAATTATAAATGAGTCTAACTCTGTTACATTGGGGAAACAGATTAACACATATTCCAAGGTAAAGCTTACCAACAGGGTGCCAATTTCCTGGGATTATACGCCCTGCCTGTGGTGTCCAGATGTCTCTAGAGCCCTCAGGAGCACCCCTGCTTGAGGCATTGCATACTATGGCAGTTAGTGAGATATGCCTGAGATGTGTGAAAGTGTAACCCACCTCACTTTGAAGTCTCTTAGCCTTAAAACTCTTTCATATTGGGAAGCGGCTGTGGCTCAATCAATTGGACTCTCATCTACTACATGGGAGGCCCTGGGTTCATGTCCCAGGGCCTCCTTGTGAAGGCAAGCTGGCCTGCACCCGTGGAGATCTGATGTGGTGCTGTGGGGACAGTTACCAAACATTGTATGTCCTCTCATGGCCCACTGGGTGGACTGTGGGAGAATGTGGGCTATAGTGTGGACCATTGACCATGAGGTGCAGCAGTGCTCAGAGATGTATTAACCAAGTGCAATGAACGTCTCATGATGATGGAAGCGGTTGTTGTTATGGGGGGAGGAATGGGGTGAGGGGGGTTGGGGGTATATGGGGACCTCATATTTTTTTAATGTTACATTTTAATGTAACAAATTTTAATGTAACATTAAAAAAATAAAGACAAAGAAAAAAAATAAATGTAAAAAAAAAAAGATGCAACAAAGGGAGACAAGCAGACACACAAGAATGCACAGTGAATGGACACAGAGCAGAGAGCAAGCAAGCAGCAAGGAGGGATAAATAAATAAATAAAAATCTTAAAAAAAACCAACAAAACTCTTTTAAATTCAATACTTCCCCCATTTGGTCTAGGTCTTTTTCCAAGTGCTTTGCTAGTTGGTGCTTCATAATAATCCCTTGGTGCGGGGGAGACCCATCCCTGACAGTCATGTCCGAGGCTGAGGGCTGCAGTGAGCCTATATGGTGAGTTTGGCTTCTAGAGTGGCCACATTCGAGTAACAAGGAGGTTTTCAGGATGTTACTCTTAGTCAATATATATTACTAGGCTGTTTCAAATTTACAAGAATAAGATTCATTAATACAAGCATTAGTATCAAGGGTCTGGCATATTGGTCTGTCCTCTTTCACAAGGCACTGCCTATGTACTACAAAGATTCTTGACACTCCTTTAGGGAATGTAGCAGGACTCCCCAGGATGAGAATTTAATATATTTGTCATTGTGTGGATCTTCACCGACAGAGATAACACCCCGTGACCATATGAACACATTCATATTCCATAGAGGCTTGTCCCAGGGGCATCCTTCCCCACACATGCCCACCACCAACACCGTGCACCAGTGATCCTCCCCTGTCAGAGTGGTAACTTCCATGTAATCCCAAACCTCTGCCAAAATAAAGCTGAAACAATTTTTTCTTGCATTCTAACTTTCATCATTGTAAAATCTGTTATCTTTTATATACATTTACAATTTCTTCTGTATGTTCCCCCAGTGTCTTCCTTTTTTTTTCTCACTTTATTTTCAAAGAAGCTTTAAGTTACAGAAAAGTGCTGAGGGCTACAGAGACACCCAGTTTCTACATTCATGGCAGAGTTCAGTGCCTTGCCAGTGGGACCTACTTTGGAATTTGTGCTCCTGAGTGTAATGAAGTTGGACTCAGATGTGAATTCTCTACACATATCTCTTCTGTCCTGTTTATTGAACCTGTGGTTGGCGCTGGGGTTGGTGTATGCCCAGGAGACTTGAATCTCTGAACTGTTCATGTGCCAGCTGGGCCCTGAGACTCAGAGGTGTTGCAGCACCTACTCTCCAGTTCATTGGACTTACCCAGGTCAGCTGACAAGGAGGTGAGGATGGTCAACCAAGGAACTGAGAGAGTCTACAGCCGTGGGCACAAGAGTACCATCCACCAGCCTTGTGGGATCAAAACCCCCTCTCAATTGAGAGATGGAGTGGGTTTGCCATCCCAGGGTCATCAGGATGGAGGAATAAAATACAGACTAGAGTGAACTTACTGGTATTCTACTATAGAATTATTGTGATTCTAGCAATGAAAGAAATTATATCATTGATGTGGAGACAGTGGCCACTGGAATTCCTGAAGGCAGGGAGAGGGAAAAGGAGGTGTGACATGGGGGCATTTTGGGGACTTGGAGTTGTCCTGAATGACATTGCAATGACTAATACAGCCATCATATATCCTGTCATAACCTACAAAATTGAGTAGAAGAGTGTAAACTACAATGTAAACTGTAATCTATGCTGTGTAGCAGTGCTCCAAAAGATATTCATCAGAAGCAATGAATGTACTATACTAATGAAAGAAGTTATAGGTGTGGAAAAAGTGTGGGATGTAGTGAGTGGAATATATAAGAACCTCCTATATTTTTTAATGTAACATTTTGTGTGATCTATGTATCTTTCAAAAATAAAATATATATTTTAAAAAGACCAAAACAAAAATATATATAGGGGATTCCCATATACCCAACTCCCTCCCCCTCTCACGTTTTCCCCCCTTAATAACATCTTTTATTAGTGTGGTACATTTGTTACAATTGATGAACAAATATTAAGGCATTGCTACTAACCACGGTCAATAGTTTACATTATGGTTTGCATTTTACCCCATACAATTTTATAGGTTTTAACAAAATATAAATGGCCTGTACCATCATTGTAAAACATGGAGAACAATTCCAATGCACTAAAAGTACCCTATCTTCCACCTATTCCTCCTTCACCCACCCCACCCCCCCTTGGAATCTATGGTAACCACTCAGTTTCAATTTTTCAAGAATAAGGTGCATAGTTACATGCATTAATACTGAGGGCATGTCATATTCCATTTTCTTTTATAAAGTTACTGCCTGTGTACTTGAGAGATTCTTGCCTCTCTATTTGAGAACATAGCAGGATTCCCCAGGATGATAGTTTAATTTTTTAATTTGCTGTGTGTGTCTCCACCCATGGAGATAACACCCAATGACAAGAAGAACACATTCCTTTCCACAGAAGCATGCCCCAGGTACACCCTCCCCCCGATACCCTGCACCAGTAACCCTCCCCTGCCATATTCACCAAAAGAACATTTTCACCAATGTAGTTTCAATCACAGACCTATACCTCCCCAGAATTCACCTTTCCTTCCTCCAGTTCCACCCCTAGTTCCACGGATAGTCCAACCCACTCTCCCCAAATCTGCTCACCCTCACATTCCAGCAAAGTCGAGCCCACTCACATTCCTGAACTACCGTCACTCCCATCCACTGCCAAACCACCCTTTTCCACCTTATTATAGGTTCTGTCCAAATTGAGCATTGGCTTAACATTCTACTCCCTTTCTGTCTCCTATTAACCTACCATTCAGACTCTATCTCTGTGAGTTGTTCAATATATTTAGGTCATATCAGCGAGGTCATGTGATATTTGTCCTTTAGTGACTGGCCTACTTCACTCAGCATAAGGGCTTCAAGATTTATCAAAGTTGTTAATACTTCATTCCTTCTTACAGCTGAGTAATATTCCATTGTATGTATATACTACATTTTGTTTATCCATTCATTTGTTAATGGATCCTTAGGTTGCTTCCAACTTTTGGCAATAGTGAATAATGTTGCTACAAACATCGGTGTGCATATGTATGTTCATGCCCCTGCTTTCAATTCCTCTGAGTATATACCTAGTAGTAGGATTGCTGGATCATATAGCAATTCTACAGTTCACTTCCTGAGGAACTGCCAAACCATCCTCCAAAACGGCTGTACCATTCTACATTTCCTCCACCAGTGGATGTGTGTTGCCTTTCCTCGACATCCTGTCCAGCACTTGCAGTTTTCTGTTTATTTCATTTTTAAAGAAGTTTTAGGTTACATAAACGATATATTGAAAACATATGGAGTTTCCCTGTACCAGTAACCCTCCCTTGCCATATTTATCAAAAGAACATTCCCACCATTGTAGTTTTAACCACAGACCTGCAAATCCTGAGTTCACCTGTTCATAACTTTATAATATACTTTAAAGTCAGGTAGTATGATTCCTCCACTTCTGTTTTTCTTTTATGATATGTTTTTGGCTATTCATATCCACTTGCCCATCATAATAAATTTCCCAATTAGCTTTTCCAGTTCAGTAAGAAATGACATTGTAATTTTTATTGGGATTGCATTTAATCTGTAAATCAATTTGGGTAGGACAGATATCTTAATGACATTTAGCCTTCCAATCCATGAACATGGAATATTCCATTTATTTGGGTCTTTTTTATTTCCTTTGACAATGTTGTATAGTTTTCTGTGTACATGTACTTTTACATCATTAGTTAAGTTTATTCATATGTATTTGATTTTTTTTGCTTGCTATTGTAAACAGATTATTTTCTTGTTTTCCTCTATAGATTGCTCATTAGTGTACAGAAATGATACTGATTATCTGTACATTAGTGTACGGAAATGATTTTATGTGTTTATTTTATATCCTGCCACTTTACTGAATGCAGTTAGCAGCTCTGGACACTTCGTTGATTTTTTTTTTTTTTTTTGCTTTCTACATATAGTATCATGTCATTTGTAAATAGTGGGACTTTTACTTCTTCCATTCCAATTTGATGCTTTTTATTTTTCTTGCCTGTGTGCTTGGGCAAGTACATCTAATACAATGTTAAATAAGAGTGGTTATAGTGGGCATCCTTGTCTTGTTCCAGATCTTAGAGGGAAAGTGTTTAACACTTTACCATTGAGTATGATGTTAAACTGTAAATTGTGGGTTTTTCATATAAACCCTTTATCATGCTGAGGAAGTTTCCTTCTATTCCTATCTTTTGAATTGATTCTTATCAAGAAAGGATGCCATATTTTGTCAGAAGCTTTTTCTGCATCAATAGAGATGGTGTCATTTTTTTTTTCTTTTGATCTGCTAAAGTGATGCACTACACTGATTTTCTTATGCTGAACTGTCCTTGTGTACTTGGGATAAAACCTACTGATCATGGTGTATAATTTGTATGATGTGGTGTTGAATATGATGAGGAAGTATTTTGCTGAGGATTTTAGCATCCATGTTCATTAGAGTTTTCTTTTAGCATCCATGTTCACTAGAGGGTTCATTAGAATTTTCTTTTCTTATGATGTCTTTATGTGGCTTTGGTATTAGGGTGATGTTGGCATCATAGAATGAGTTAAGTTATGTTCCCTCTACTTCTGTTATTTTGGAAGAGTTTAAGCAGGATTGGTGTTAGTTCTTTCTGGAATGATTGGTAGAATTCACCAGTGAAGTCATTTGGTCCTGGGATTTTTTTCGGATGGGAGGTTTTTGCTGACAAGTTCAATCTTGCTACTTGCAATTGATCTGTTGAGTTCTTTTGTTTCCTCTTTCATCAATGTAGGTTGCTTGTGTGTTTCTAGAAATTTGTCCATTTCATCTGTCTTTCATGTTGTTGGCATACAATTTATCCTCTTATGATACTCTATTTCTGTGGGATCAGAACTGATATCCCTCTCTTATTTTTTATTTTATTTGTATCTTTATTTTTTTCTTTGTTAATCTAGCTAAGGGTTTGTCAATTTTATTAATCTTCTCAAAGAAACAGCTTTTGGTATTAATTTTTTCTAGTGTTCTTCTTTATTCTCAATTTAATTTAGTTCTGCTCTAATCTTTATTTCCTTCCTGCTTGCTATAGCATTAATTGGTTGCTCTTTTTCTAGTTCCTCCAGGTATGCAGTTAAAGCTTTGATTTTAGCTCTTTTTTAATGTAAGTGTTCATGGCTATAAATTTCCCTTTCAGCACTGCTTTTGCTGCATCCCATAGGTTTTGATATGTTGTGTTCTTATTTTCATTAGTTCCAAGGCAATTACTGATTGATTTTGCAGTTTTCTCCCTTACCCACTGATTATCTAAGAGTGTATTGTTTAACCTCCATATCTTTCTGCCCCTTATATATATCCTCCTTCATTCTATTCTGGTCAGAGAAATTACTTTGTATAATTTCAGTCTTTCTAACTTTGCTGAGACTTGTTCTGTGAATTAGCATGTGGTCTATCCTGGAGAATGATCCATGTGTGCTTGAGGAAAATATATATCCTGCTGTATCTGGGTGTAATGTTCTGTATATGTCTATTAGGTCTAGTCCCTCTAATGTATTATTCAAGGTCTCTGTTTCTTTATTAACCCTCTGTTGAGATGTTCTGTCTAATGTTGATAATGGTGTATTAAAATCCCCCACTATGATTGTAGAGACATCTGTTTTTCCACTTAGTTTTTCCATTGTTCACTTCATGTATTTTGTGGCACCTTGGTTAGGTGCATAAATATTTGATTGCTCTTTCTTCTTGATTACCCCCTTTAAAAAAATGTATAGTATTCTTCTTTGTGTCTTACAATAGTTTTGTGTAGGAAGTCTATTTTGTCCAATAGTAGTATAGCTACTTCTGCCCTTTTTTGGTTATTGTTTGCATGTAAAATCATTTTCCAACCTTTCATTTACAAACTCCTTGCATCCCTGTGTCTATGGCGGGTTTCTTGTAGACAGCATATAGATGGGTCATATTTCCTTATCCATTCTGCCAATCTGTGTCTTTCAATTGGAGAGTAAATCCATTAATAGTCAATGTTTTTACTGTCAAGGCAGTACCTACATTAGCCATTTTTACTTTTGGTTTATGTATGTCTTATTTTGTTTTTATTTCTCTTTTTATACTTTATACTTTATTTCTCTTTTTATAACTTTTATACTTTATAATCTTCCTTTCTACGCTCTTCTCCAACCCTCTCTCCTGTTTTTTTCCTTTCAACCTGCAGAACTCCCTTTAATATTTTTTAAAGGGAAGGATTCTTGTTGATAAAATCTCTCAATTTCTCAAATTTATTGGTGCCTAGGCATCTGTTTATCTTCATGGGCTTATTCAGTTGGTTTGAATCCTTATTTTTAAATGCCAGCTCTGCTGGGTACAGAATTCTCAATTTTTTTTTCTCTTAGCATCTTAAGTATGTCATACCACTGCATTCTTGCCTCTATAATTTCAAATGAGAAATCAGCATTTAATCTTCTTGAGCTTCCCTTATATATGATAGCTCTCTTTTCTCTTGCTGTTTTCAGAATTCTTTTTGTCTTAAGAGTTTGACAATCTATGTATGTGTCTGAGATAGACTTGTTAGTGTTCATACTGTTTGGAGTGCACCGTACTTCCTAGACATGCACTTCCATTTGTCTCATAAGAGTTGGGAAATATTCAGTCATTATTTCCTCCAACACTCCTTCTGGCCCCTTTCCTTTCTCTTCTCTATCTGGGGTGCCTATAATGCATATGTTTGTGCATTTCATATTGTCATTCCCTTCCCTGAGTCCCTGCTGATTATTTTCTCTTTTATCTATCTGTTTTACTATCTTTGCAATTTCAGAAATTCTGTCTTGATATTGCTAATTCTTTCCTTTGTCTGTTGAAATCTGTTATATTCTTCCTGCATATTTTTAATTTCTGGCATTGTGACTTTCATCACCATCAGGTCTGTTACCTTTTTATGTTTATTTACAATTTCTTCTGTATGTTTCCCATGTCTTCTTAATATTTGTTATCTCTTCCTTCACTTCATTATGCTGATTCATGATATTTGTTTGGACATCCTTGATTAGTTCCATGGTCTTTCTGTTTCTTGGTGTGGCTTGTAACTTTTTGTTGGTGTCTAGGCATCTGTTTATCTTCATGGGCTTATTCAGTTGGTTAGCTTCTTTCTAGTCTAGGGTTTTATCATTATGTTCCATGTTAAGGGTACTTTTTGACACTTGGTTCCACTTATTTTATATCCTTGTAGTTGTCCATGTTCCCCCAAGAAAATGTTAAGACCATAAAAAGGGAAAGAAACAAAGAAAACAAATAATATAAAAAGGATCAAAGAGGAAAAATAATTAAGGAAAATAATTAAGTAATAAGAGTGAAAATCATAAATAAGGAATAAGTATAAAAAGGTTGGAATAAAAAAAAAAACAGATAAATAAAAGACCAGGGAAATGGACTTGGCCCAGTGGTTAGGGCGTCTGTCTACCACATGGGAGGTCCGCAGTTCAAACCCCAGGCCTCCTTGACCCGTGTGGAGCTGGCCCATGCACAGCGCTGATGTGCGCAAGGAGTGCCACGAAACGCAGGGGTGTCCCCCGCATAGGGGAGCCCCACGCGCAAGGAGTGCGCCCGTAAGGAGAGCCGCCCAGCGTGAAAGAAAGTGCAGCCTGCCCCAGAATGGTGTCGCCCACACTTCCCTTGCCGCTGACGACAACAGAAGCGGACAAAGAAACAAGATGCAGCAAATAGACACAGAGAACAGACAACCGGCAGAGGGGGGGAATTAAATAAAATAAAAATAAATCTTTAAAAAAAAAAAAAAAAAAAAGACCAGAAAGATGAGATGAGATGAGAAAGTGGAACCAAAGAAAAGTAATGGAAGAGGGAAAAATGTAGGAAAAAAAAAAAGAAGGAAAAAAAAAGAAACAAAGGGAAAAAAAACAGATAAAAGAGGCCTCCCTCTCAGGACACCAGCAACTGTCTCAGGGTGCCATTGCTCACCAGTCTATCACCCTGCTACCTGCCCTCCTCAGGTAAGTTACCTGGGTGTAGAGAAAAAATAGTAAAGGAATAAATAATGTAAAAAATATAAAAATAACCTAAAATAATCCCAGTCTAAGTTCCTTGTTTTGAGGCTGTTTTTCCCCAACATCCCCCTCCCCCAGGGAGTGGGCTGGGTACCTGACAACCAGCTGGATAGCTCTCTGGCTCCTCTTCTGACTAGCTGGGCATCTGATGGTTGCCTCTCCCCGCCCCGTTTCCTTCAGGCCATTTGGGCTTCTAAAGGCTTGCTGTGTACCTCTCTAGGCTTCTGTCTCCCTCAGGCTGTTAGGTGCCTGTCAGCCTACCCCCTCACTAATCTAGTCCCTCTATCTCCCAGGGTGGGTGGGCATGACAGCCCACCTGATTAGCACCCCTCCACCCCTGGAGCTGCTTCAGCACCAGCTGGCGTATTTCCTTTTCCTGGGAACCAGCTGAGATCCAGTCTGCCAGCCCTATCTCCCCCGCTTCCCCCTGAGCCAGCTGGGTGGTGGCCCCCATAGCTGTTTACCCCACAATTCCCCTACCTCAGGAGCATCCTGGGCACTGGTATGTGCCCCTGGTCACCTGGTAGCTTTCCTTACATTTGGAGCCCTCTCTGTGCTGGTCTTTGAGCCAAATTTCTTTCCTGGCTTCCTTCTCCCTCTGAGCAGGTTGTGTGCTCCCACAGCTCCCCTCTCTCCCAGCCAAGTGGACCGCTCCTCTCTGGCTGCCCTCTGAATATCCCAATGGTCCCATGGCTTCCCTTCAGCCAGGTGAACCTGCCTACCTTCCTGCAGTTTCTGGGTGCAGCCTACCATTCCCTACTCTGCCATCTTGGATCTCCTGGACTCCATTTAAAATCTCTTAGCCATAGTAACTATTTTGTTTAATTTCTTTTCACATATGTATACAGTAAATTGTATCTGTTTCTCAAGTTTAGAGTTTTCAAAGTATACATGTTGATAGCCAGCTCTTAGTCCTAAAGTCTTTCAAACAGGAATCCCTGTTGAGCCAAAAACAACAGGTTAATGGAGTCCATGAAGGGTTTAGATTATACAATTGGGGTGTCATTACAGGAAAATAAGTGTTTTCAAAAACTCTGTAGACCCAATAGAACACTTTTCCAATAGAAGGAAAACCACTTTTTTTTTTTGGCTCTGGGCAAAGGGTTCCTAAATTAGAAAATGCAGCATTTTCTTCTAGGTTTATATGTGGCTATGATATAATAAAAGGTAGCAAGACTTGCCCCCATGTGTTTTTGTGCATATCTGCTCCTCAATCAATGGAACTCTATATATAGACATCTTAATAGAAAGTATAAATAGAAATAAAAGAAGCCAATAAAAATGTACATGCATTTTCTATCTAACATATGCACATAAAAATATAAATATTAGGTTGTATTGTCTTTTATTGATTCATCAAGAGAAAAAATCAAATGCTCATTTGCCTCAGTTTCTTCAAATAATCTTGGGACATAATTTTGTCAAATTTGGAAAAATGTCTGTAAATAGGCATACATATGTCTGTAGACAGGTGTGTACATATATGTGTTTTGTAAGACTAAGTTTTAAAAACTTTCATCTTAAACCTTAAAAATGTGGTTTTCCTGATATGTGTAAGAAAAGAAGCTCAATTTTTAAATAATTCAAATAAGAAAAATGAAGATTTAGAGTGTTTATGATATGTTCATTTCCATCAGGATCATCCTTGTTTTCTCCCAGCAAAGACAAAGTGCGTGTGTGTTGTGGAGCTTCAAATTAGAGTTGTTGGTTTTGTTTTGTTTTTGGTGGGAGACAGGTTTTTCTTGGTAGTGCTGAATTGCCTGGAGAATCGCACCTGCCCCCTGCAGCCAGCAGTGAAGACAGTCTTTACTAAGGACTCAGAAGTTATCCTCCTTGTGAAATATTAAGAGTCAAGCTCCACAAAAAATATGATCAATTCATTTGTTTTAAACCTGAGCATCTGTTTTCTGGACACACTATACACTGTTTTCCACAAGTATTATAAATTTGGCTACTAATATTGAAATGAAAAGATTGTCACTTGAGTGGAATATATCTGTGGAATATTGATTTGGTATCAGATATTTTTCAGGACTTTGTTAAATCTTCAGACTCCTCTTGACATTCAGAATATTCTTAAGCTAAAAATACTTTCGTTTACAAAAATGTTGAAGGCAGGAACATTTATTTGCATATCGACATGAGAGTATCACTTGAAAACCACTTCAAAACTAGAAAGTACAGATGACAATTGTGAACCAGTCTGCTAATTTCTTCATCAAGCCAAGATTACATGATTTTTGGTTATGCAAAATATTTTCTTACAATGTACAGATATACTGTTCCATATCCAAGCTTATTAAGAATGTTTTTAAACGAATGACCCCCAGTTAAAACTATTCTTTTCCTTTCCTACCTAGAAATGCAATTGGAATTTGATTCTGTAGATGCATTTCATATTTTAAAGTTTAGCAAAAATCACTAAACAATTACCTGAGCTCTTCATGAGTGAGAGTAAAATTGTATATTGCAATAGATCACATTTGGGGTTTTAACATTTTTCCCTCCTTAAATTAGCACACATTAATGTGAGAAACCAGACTTTGAATCCATTTATTTCTAGACATGTAAAGTGCTTTGAGAGGCTGAACTATAGAAGTGATTTTCCAGTGGTTAATGATACCACCTGCCTGCTACCCCACCCCAAGTTGTCAACATCTCCCAGAGATTGGAAATTTTTGAGTTATGGAAACCTGTTAGGGCGCGGGCCTGTATGATTCTGAGTTCCAGTGGCAGAGAGCAGCAATTAGTATAGAGAGAAGGGATTGTATTAGTTTTCTATCACTGCTGTAACAAATTATCAGAAACTTACCAGCTGAAAACAATGCAAGTTTATTTATCTTAAGGTCTCACCAGGCCTGGTCAGCAGAGCTGTGGTCCTTTCTGGAGGCTGTGGGGAGAAAGTTTCCTTGCCTTTTCCAGCTTCTAGAGGCTGCCCGCATTCTTTGGCTTTGATCTCTTTCCTGTTTTAAAGGCTTACAAAAAAATAAGATCTTCTCATGCTGCTGTCTTTCTTGTTCTCTGCAGTTGGGGAAAGGTCTTTGCTTTTAAAGGCTCATGTAATTACACTGGGCCTATAAACGAGGGTAATCTCCCCATCTTGAAGTCCTTAACATGAATCACATCTGAGTCATCTTGAAATCCATTTCTATTGCATTCTTTTTCCTCTTGGTTATGGGTCACTTTTTTCTGCTTCACATGTCTACAAATTTTTTATATATACTTTTATATACAAAGACATATAAAGATATATAGATTACATAAATGTTACATTAAAAAATATAGGCGATTCCCATATGCCCCGCTCCCTACCCCTCCCACCTTTTCCCCCATTAATTTGTTATAATTGATGAACACATTTTGGAGCACTGACACTAAGCATGGATTATAGTTTACATTGTAGTTTATACTCTTTCCTGCACAATTTTGTAAGTATGACAAGGTATATAATGGTCTGTGTCTGTCATTGCAATGTCATTCAGAACAATTTCCAAGTTCCAAAAATTACACCCATTATTTCCCTCTCCCTCCCCTCAGAACCTTCAGTGGTCACTGCCTCCACATCAATGATATAAGTTCTTTCATTGCTAGAATCACATTAAGTCTATAGTAAAATAACAGTAAGTCTACTCTAGTCCATTGTTCATTCCCCATCCTGAGGACTCTGGGATGGTGATGCCCACTCCACCTCTCATTGAGAGGGGCCTGTGATCCTATAGGGCCACTGGATGGGACTGCCCTGCTTGCAGTTGCAGACTCTCTCTGTTCCTTGGGATGGTTGCTGTCCATCATCATCTCCTTGTTAGTTGTCCTAGGTGAGTCCAATGAACTGGAGAGTAGGTGATGCAACTCCATTGAGACTCAGGGCCCAACTGGCACATGGACAGCCCAAAGATTTTAGTCTTTAGGACACAAAACCTATCAACTCTAGTACCAAGTATAGGCTCAAATAGTAGGGGCAGAAGAGCCACGTGTAGGTAAACTACATATGAGTCCAACTCTGTCACACTGGGGAACATAAATTCCAAAGTAGGGCCCACTGGTAAGGTGCCAAACTCCTGAGCTGTCCTGCGTATAGTGTCTGGATGTCTTCAGAGCCCTCAGTAGCCCCACTCTTTGAGACAATATTTGCTTTGGCTGTCAGTGAGATCCTGCTGAGTTGTTGCATAAGTGTAACCTCGGGATGACCTCCAGTCCCACTTTGAAGTTGCTTAGCCATATAAACTCATTTGTCTTTACCCTTTCCCCCTTCCAGTCAAGATCTTTTTCTGGTCGCATTGCTAGTTGGTGCTTGGTAGTAATCCCTTGGTGCCAGGGAGGCTCATCTATAGAAGTCATGCCCCATGCTGGGGGGAAGATAATGCTTTTACATGCTGAGTTTGGCCTAGAGAGGGGCTACATTTGAGCAATAAGGAGGCTTTCAGAAGGTAACTCTTAGGCACCCTATAACACAAGGCTATGTTTCAATTTCAAAAGTAAACGTTCATAAGTACAGTTATGAATATCAAGGGACAGTCAATGGTCCAACCTCCTTCACTGGTTACTGTCCCTATACTTGGGGGATTCTTGCTGTCCCATTAGAGAATGTGTCAGAGCTACCCAGGATGGGAAGTTGATATTCTTTCAGTTATTGTGTGACTCTCTACCCACTGTAACAAAATTTGAACACATTTATATGCCTTATAGGTAAGCCCCAGGTGAACTTCCTCTCATTCATTCTCCATCACTGACACCCCACACCAATGACCTTCCCCTGCTACAGTTGTAACCTTTCTGTGATCCAAAACCTCCTAAAACATGAGATCAACAAAATAACCAACCACAATTAATGAGAAAATGAAATAATAATGATAGCTTTTAAAATAACAAATAAAATACAAAAAAAGCTTGAAATAATAAAAAAATTAAATTAAAAAATTTGACATTGTATCATTTATCACTGTTATCTTGTTTGTACAATGACATTTTCTTCTGTTTATTCTTCCAGTGTGTTTTTTCATTTTGTCTTCAAAGAAGTTTTAGGTTACAGAAAAGTCATGTACAGAATATAGGCAATTCCCACATATCCAACATTTTCCCCCTTTCCCCCTTTCCCCTATTGATAACATTTTACATTTGGATGGTACATTTGTTATGATTGATGTATAAATATTGAAACATTGCTACTAAATATGGTCAATGATTTCCATTATGATTTACATTTTGGACCATACATTTTATAAATTTTGATGAAATTTAGCATGGCCTGTATCCATCATTTTAAGATGAAATAGAACAATTCCATTACCCCCAAAAAGCCCCTTGTTCCATCTATTCTAGTCCTCTCTCCCCTCCCCTTGGGAATCATGGCAACCACCAAACTTCACTCCTTGAAGAACAAGATTCATAGTTACTTGCAACAACAATGAGATCTTGACATAATGGCCTGTCCTCCCGTCCTAGGCACTGCCACTGCCTAATTTTCAGCCATTATTTCTTGTCCATTAACAGATGAATGGATAAACAAGTTGTGGTATATACATACAGTGGAATATTACTCAGCTGTAAGAAAGAATGCAGTATTAGCACAAGGGATAACATGGATAAATCTTGAAGATGTTACGTTGAGTGAAGCAAGTCAGTCACTGAAGGACAAATATTACATGATCTCACTGATATGAATTAAGCAAATTAAGCAGATTTACAGAGTAGAGTCTGGTTTACAGGAGACAAAAAGGGAGAAGAAGGTTGTGAGCCAATGCCTGTATGGGCAAAATCTATAATGAGATGGAAGGGTATAGTTGTGCAGTGTATGAACATGACAGTAGTGCAGTGACACTATTGTGTTGGGCAGTGCTGGTTTGTGAGGGGGTAGAATGTGGACAGTAAGTTGGAAATGGGAGGAGGGTTGGGGTAGGGAGCAGTTGAACTCTGGATTTGAAGGTATGTGGTTGAAACTACAACATTGAGAATATTCTCTTGGCTATTATGGCAAGGGAGGGTTACTGGAAGTGTTGGATATGGGGGACATGTGGGGCAGGGTGCACCTGGGGCAGGCTTCTAGGGAGCGTGTAGTGTTCATCTTGTCATAGTGTGTTGTATCAGTGGGTGGAGACCCACATAATAAATGGTAAGGTATTGTGACTCCCATCCTGGAGAGTCCTGCTGTGTTCTCAAAGAGAGGGGCGGGAGTCTCTCAAGAACATAGGCAGTGCCTAATTAGTTAGTTAGATTTCTGCTTCTCTACCTAATTCCTGATAAGAGTTACCAATTTTATACTTGTTTATGTTGGGAGAGTAAGCCTAAAACCAATTACTCAGTCCAGGCCCAAAGCAGAAATCTCCTTGTTATATTTGGGTATTATTGCTTCATTATCTAAACAATGAGAGTCTGGAGCCTGTCCTTAGTGTTTGACTACGTATTCTTCAAAAAATGTACAGTCTGAGAGAGGATGAGGGTCACAGCCACCATTTCTGCTGTTGGGTATGAGAAGTAGAGAACCAGATGTGAGAGAGAGAGAGCAAAAACTTAATTCTTTCCCTGTGGTCTCCCTTCATTCCTTTTCTCTATTGCCAATTCTCCCTTCGTGTTATTTACTTGGGTCCTCCACTGATCTCTCTGTTCCTCTATATTACCTGCATTAGAATGTTATTTCACATCTATTTGTTTGGGCTAATTTTCTGCTTCTTACACTGACATCTTAGATATTTACTATTTTGGCACTTGATATCTGCCCAGGTTACTCCAGATTTTCTTGTTTCAGCTTGATACATGCCATGTTTCCCTGGGATGAGTCCATGTCCAAGCACTCCTGAACTCCTGATATCCTACTCACCCTTCTAGAGACTTTGTTAGTGTTAACTTTCTCCCTTGGCTAAACTTGCCTATTAGTTTGAACCTCATAATATGATACTGTCCCATTTTCTGTATTGGAGAGCTAAACTAGTCACACCATTTCTGGGACAGTTTGTATGGCTAGCCCAGTTGTTCCTTTCCTCTATCTATCCTCCCAATTCCCCATACTAAAATAGTGTTACCTGGACTTCCACATCATGCCTTATTTGCTTCCTTTCATACCCCCTGCTGCTTTGTGCCATTGGGTCAAATTACTTGGACTAAAATCTTGTGGATTTTTTCTAGCTTAGTGTGGACAACCATATTTACATAAAACAATTCTTTTTTTTTAATTTTTTTATTCATTTTTTAAAAAATATGAGGTCCCACTCAACCCCACCTCCTCCTTCCCTCCCCCCCCCCCCCCCCACACACACACACACAGCAGCAACACTCTCTCCCATTATCACGACACATCCACTGCACCTGGTAAGTACATCTCCGGGCATCGCTGCATCCCATGGTCAATGGTCCACACCATAGCCCACACTCTGCCACGCTCCATCCAGTGGGCCCTGGGAGGATCTACAATGTCTGGCAATTGTCCCCAAAGCACCACCCAGGACAACTCCAAGTCCTGAAAACGCCTCCACATCTCATCTCTTCCTCCCATTCCCTGCACCCAGCAGCCACCATGGCCACCCTTCCCACAGCAATGCCACATTTTCTCTGTGGACCTTGGATTGGTTGTGTCCATTGCACATCTATGTCAAGAGGAGGCTTAGATTCCACATGGATACTGGATGCAATCCTCCTGTTTTCACTTGTAGGCACTCTAGGCTCCATGGTGTGGTGGTTGACATTCTTCAACTCCATGTTAGCTGAGTGGGGCAAGTCCAATAAATCAGAGTGTAGGAGTTGAAGTCTGTTGAGGCTCAGGGCCTGGCCATCACATTGTCAGTCCAGAGATTCAAATCCCCTAGATATATCCTAAACCCCAGCACCAACCACAATTCCAGTAAAGTAGCATGAAAGTCCTGTGAAAAGAGATCCCATCTGTGTTCAGCTCCATCACACAGAAACACCAGCTCCAAAGAAGGGCCAACTGACATGGCAGCAAACCCCATCTGCCATGACCATAGAACATGTGGGTCTCTTCAGCCCTCGAAAGAACCAATACCTGGGGTTGTATCTACTTTATCTGTCTCTGAGACTCTGCTCAGGTGTGCATAACGGCACTCCTTCTGACATCCTCCAGACTCTTTTTTAGAGACTCATAGCCATATAAACTCATTTCTCCTTTCTATTTCCCCCTTACATTAGGTCAAACAGCATTTTAAACTCCTGTTATTATATGTAGACAGGGATATTCTGCTGGTTCACATTGAACCTTTAATTCAAGGTCATTTTCTAGTTGCAGGGAGTTGTATAGGGCATGTGTCCAGGGTGCGTGGTGATGTTTGGATGTGCTCATAGTGGCAACGGTTGAAGGCAGCAGCTGGGGGGCTACTGGGTTCCTGGCCGGGGGTGCTCTGTTGTGGTCCCTGGGGGAGCAGCGGCAGTCCCCTGGGTGCAGCGGTAGGGACCGGGAGGGAGTGGGGGTCCAGCAGTGAGCCCCTGGTGCTGGTGACTATGCTTGTGAGCCTATACGCCTAGGGTGGGAATGGGGCCTAGAGCAGCACTGTGCCTGGGAGTTTCCTCCTGACAGCCTTCGTGTTGCTTGAATGTGGCCAGTCTCGAAGCCAGACTCAGCATGTAGATGCGGTGCATTCCCCCAAGCATGGGACATGGCACCGGGGATGAGCCTCCCTGGTGCCGAGGGATCACTACCAAGTACCAGCTGACAATGCAACTAGAAAATGACATAAAACAATTCTGTGGATATAGGCAAAATTTGGGGGACCTAGTCTCAAACTATTAGTACAAACTTTATTTAATAGTTTCTCCCTAGCGGCTATATATAATAACTTGATAGATAAGATAATCTAAGGAGGTTACCAAGTGGTAAGCACTCTAGTTGTAACTCCACATATTTCTATTGCACTTAGGAAAGTACATCAAAAAATACATGATAGAAAATGACATTGTAAGGATATCCTTGTACTCATTACACTTTACATAAAATTAATGACTTGTAAAAGTCACTGTCTTATTATAGGTAACATATTACTCTCCTCACAAATTACAGAAGGTTAGCTTAGCCTAACCCAAGACTGAGAAGCAGACCTATAGAGAACAAACTGGTGGCATTTATGCATAAAACTTAATTCCTTCTTTCTATGATCTTTCTTTTTCCTCATCCCTTTTTTGAAATTATTGTAGCTTGGAATTGGTCCAAAGGAAGAGGGAGATCATATCTTGTCTACTTTTCCCCCAACAGCAGTCATTCTCAAATTTTAGGGTAAACAAGATTTACCTGAAAGGTTTGTCAAAACACAGATTGGTGGGCTTCCATCCCTGAATTTCTGATTCAGTAGGTCTGGGGTGGGGCCTTAGAACCACCATTTCTAACAAGCTTCCTATTGATGTTGCTGTTGAGAAACATCATCCAAAGACATTTAAGAATTTCCTAAGCCTGAGAACTCTTTGGGGACTGATTCTCTCTTTAGATATTTCAGATAGGTATGGCTAGTGACTCAGCTTCTGTTGACCTTCTTGCTGAAGTCCCTTATGCTCAGTGTTTCTATCATTGTCTGCAAGATGGAATATATCATCTAAGGCTTAACAATGCTTAGGTTCACATGAATAGTGCTATGGATTTGCAAGTATTTATTTTAAAGTGTTATTTTGCAGATTTGGAAAATTCCCTAGAGAAGTTATAGTTTAGGCTCCATATAGAAATTGGAATCCTTCTTTGCACTCATTCTTGAGTACTGCCTTATTGGGAGAAAATTTTTCAGCTCTATTTTGTAATTTCAGTCTCTGTGAAGGTAAGAATAACTTAAGGTAAACTGTCACTAAATCTTAATGACTGTTGATACATTTGGTCACACATATGAGGGATTTTCAAATCATAAATTAGGAAACTTTTAAACAGCTTTCAAAGGATGTAGGCCTTAAAGTTCAAAAATATTTCAAAAGGATATTCACTATTAATTGGAATAATGATTGTCTCATCTAAACAAAATATTGATTTGATAAGGATGTCACATTACATTGAAAAGAGTGTTTGGGTCAGAATCCTACAGTGAATGTGCTCTCTTTTATCTCCGAAATCAGAGCCTTGACAAAGTTTACTCTTGGCATTCTATGTCCTTAGAGTAATAAATCACTTTGGGCTCAGCTTTTTTCACCTGATATTGTGATATTGTGAAATGCAGCACCATTTCAACAAAATCATTTTGAAGCCTTAGGATTATGCACTGAAAATATTTTTGGACAATGTGAGTTCCTAGATATTTGAAGGACTTATCTACTAAATATTTAGATCATGCAATAATAGAATTTTTAAAGCAACTTTATTGACATATATTCACATACCATGCAAACCTTCCAGAATGTACAATCAATGGCTTTTAGTATAATCAGTGTGGTACAGACATCACCTCAAAATTTTTAGAAGGATTACGTTATTCCAGAAAAACTCCACACCCCTTAGCAGTCACCTTTCCATCTTTCCCCAGACCTACATAACCACTATCTAATTTCATCTTTAAAAATTGATTTATATGTATATGTTACATAAATAGAATCTTACAATATATAGTACTTTGTGTCTGGTTTCTTTCACTTAACATAATGGGTTTTTTTGGTTGTTGTTTTTGGCCTGATATTAACATCTTATAATATTAACATACATTTGTTCAATTTCAAAGAAAAACAGTTTTATATATGCAATATTATCCATATTCATATCTCACATGAGGCTCTACTATCTTATAGAGTCCCTCGCTACATTTTTAAGCTTTCCTTCTAGTAATACACATGACCTTAGACTTTCCCTTTCAACAACAGTCATACCAATATAATAGCACTGTTAGTTAAAAACGCTAATAGAAAAATGTGCTTTCACCTTTTCTATTCATTTCCACAGATAAACAACTTTTTACCAATTCTGCAGAGGTTAACCTTTAGCTTTCCATTGGCTAACTTCATTCTAATTTCTGGTGACCTACATTCTAGTTAACTCCATGGTTTACACAATGTGTTTAGTTCATAACAGTGCAATCATACAGTATTTGTTCTTTTGTGTCTGGCTTCTGGAGAGCTGGTTATATTCTATACTTGATTTGACAAACTTAAGTAAAAGGAAAAAAAACTATCAAAATTGGACAAGACCAACTGCAAAGGATCAAGTAGACCACTATAGAACAGTGAGAAGTTCAATTCATTGGAGAAACATTGTTCTAAACATATATAGATCTAGCTAAAAGGCAGCAAAACATATAAAGCAAAACTTGATAGAAATAGAGGAGACATTCACAAATTCACCATGTCTTTATTTCTAGGACAAGTAGTAACAAAGTTAATGATACAGAAGATTCGAACAAATCAACAAATCTGATTTAATAGGCATATATAGAACCATATTCCCAACAAACAAATACATATTCGTAAGTACATATGAAACTTTCATACAAGACCTTTGCATACTTCAATGCTATCAAGATAGAAACCATACATTAAAGAATAAAACTTACAATCACCATCCATTTTGAAAACATACCTAGGGCTGAATAAAATTTTTGTATATAAAACAAAGCATATTAAGTGTTTTGAAGGTAAGTTACATATTCTTTAATGCTTATAATAGAAGGTCTGAATTTGCTAAATGTTCAATTCAAGATTTTAGAAGAAAAAGATGAGTAGAATAAATCCACAGAAGGTAGAAGAAAAAAGAAGAAATTAATAAAAATAGAAAAAGATAATAAATATTTTTTAAAAGTTATTTTAAAAATTAAAAAATTTATTAGTAAAATAGACAGGGTACAAGTTAAAATACTATAGATAATGTGTTATCAAATTTGAAAACATGGGTGAAATGGATTGATGACCAGAAAACAAACTTATCAAAATTGACTCCAAGAGGAAATCCAGAATCAGTAGTTAAATCTTGCCACATTAAAAACAGCAAGCCTAATTTATCAATGGATTTTTTACATTTTTAAAGAATACAGATGATCTGTCTTCCAGATAATAAACAGGAAACTCTCCACAACTTTTATAATAAAAGTATAACCTTTATAGCAAAATATAGATAAGGACTATATGTGAAAAGATAAAATACAGACCAATCTTATTTATGAATATTAATGCCAAAACAAAAAACACAATATTAAACCAAATCTAGCAGTATATTTAAACTATAATATATCAGACCAGATTGGTTTATCCCAGGAACACAAAGGTATTTTAACATTAAATCAATTGTTTTACCATACTTTCAGATTAAAGGAGAAATACCATTTAATCATCTCATTGAAGCAAAAAAATCATTCAGTATAACTGAACATCCATTCATGATGATCATGCTTTTGAACTTAACCAGAAAAATTATCAAAACCTTATACAAACATGATTCTTTGTAGTGAATTCTGGAAATATTGCCTTTAAAATTAGGAAGAAGACGAGGATTCCTAGTATCACATTTTCTTTTCAATATTGTGTTAGAAGTTTCTGGCCAATGAACTATAAAAAGAGAAAAATGTTTGGAAAGGAAGAGACAACTATAGGAAATATAAAGAAAACTCAAAGAAATACAGATGTAGCTTATTTGAATTAATAAGAAAGTTAGCAAATCGACTAGATATGTGATCAAATACAAAAATCAGCTGTATTTGTAATCTCCAGCAACAAATAGAAAAAGCAACTTCTAAAAAGACACTATTTTCAACATACTTATGCCTGAGTAACAAAATATGTGAAAGGTGAGTGCAGAGAAGATCATAAGATTTCACTGAAACACTGAAAAAAAGAGAGATCCCAATATACAGGTTTAGGAAGAACCCATATTGTTAAGATGCCAATTCTCCCTAAAATGAACTAGGGTGCCAGGGCAAATCCAATTTTTAAAAAAACTTGGTGGAAGCTGAGGAGTTTATGGAAGGTCAAAGCCAGAAATAGCCAAACTGGTCCTCATAAGATGAAGAGAATTGTCCTACTAATTATCAGACCTATTAGGTTAAGCTAAGATAAATGGTAATAATGTAATGATACAAAAGTGATCAGTTGAATAGAAAGCCCAGAAATAGATATTACATATATATATAAAGATAACAAAATATATTACATATATATATATATATATATATATATATATATATATATATAAAGATAACAGTGTTTTTTAAATAAGTGTTACAACAATAATTATCTATAGCGATAGCGGGAGAAAAATCAGAATCCTCTCACAACTTAACCAAAAATTAATTTTGAATAAACTAAAGATAATTAGGAAAGATAAAACTTTACAAACAAGAAAAACATGTTTAACTTTATGATTTTAGGGTAGAATAGGTTTCTTAAACAAATTACAAAAGACCAACCAGGTAAGAAGTATTTGACAAATATTCAGCGGCAGATCTAAACTCCCTTAACTGCAATTCCAAAATCCATAGCACCATGAAATTTGAAAGTTCATTTTCACATGTAGCATTACTTGGTGGCAAAAATGGACATGAAACTATTTATTCATGGTGTTTCTTTATATCAGGCCTCAGTATTAAAATTTTAATGTTTGAATACAGAGTTCTCTCCAGATTTGGATGAGAGTATTCATAAAATACAGGATATGCCCAGTATTATCTTTGTGGAAAAAAAAATCTGTAACAATTCTGGTCCTAAGAGCCGTCAATAAAGGATTGTGGGGCTGAATCCTAACAGAGAATGAAGAGCACAACTCAGGATAGTAGTTACCTCTGGGTAGTGGGGTGAAGGCAAGAGGATGGAGTGTGAGAGGAACGCACAGGTTCTTTGCACAGTATATGGAGATAGGAACATGGAGGTAAATAGCTTGGACGGTCATTTGTGAGTGTCCATTTTACTTTGTTTCCAACTTACATATGTGTTACATATATTCTGCATGTATTATATTAAAAACCATTTAAAACATGGATTAAGAATATTTTAATTCTATCTAGTTTCCCAAAAAAAGTGCTTTCCCCTCCCTCACTCTATTAATTTCATGACCTACTAATAAGTCCTACTCACTTTTTAAAAAGCTACCCTGGAACAACCCTTGCACAGGTATACCAAGTCCTGAATGCAAATATTTGCCATCTTTATTCCTAAGCATTAGAATGGTTGCTTCATGGATGGGCTGTCTTCATGGTACAAACAGTTTGAGCTGGATGCCATCAGAAATAAAAACATTCTTCATTGTCATCTTGAAGGTTTTGATTTATTCCTTCTGTTTTCAGATATGGACTAATTATCCCATGGGTAATCTCCCCTTTTTCATAGCAGGGGCCTGATTGTTATACCTACTGTGTTGTGAATATAATGTCACTGTAGAGAATAAGACAGCCTTGAGGGGAGAAGGAGAAAAGCGTCAAGGCGATTAATATGATCTAGTTTGACAACTTTGATTCTGCAGTAGGCGCTTCTCCATGCTGTTCAGACACTTAGGCTGGGGGATGGCACACTGTGTGTGTGTGTGTGTGTGCGTGTGTATGTGTGGTGTTGAAAAAGACAACACTGCCATAGCAGCGTGCACAGCTGCCACCGCTCAACAGGAAAGGTGTTCATCTTCCTCACATCTCCTGTGCCTTAGTTTAGCCAAATAATCCTCCACATGGTAAACTGAAGTAATCAGAACACAGGAGATATGGCTTCAAAAAGAGAGTCTGGGGCCATTCGGATAACTCCAGGTCCCCCCTCATGAGGTGCTTTGGGGCCTTTGTATGTAAGATGTGTAGACACATCTATGGAACTTAGGAACTTTTGCCCAGACCATCAGAAATAGATTTATCTGAAGAATCACCCCGTCTCCAGGAGATTTCCTGGATGAAATGCAAAAGGGAGTTTCTGGGTGATAGGCCCTCAGGGCATAAAATCCCACAAGATGGGGATATTCTCAAAGAAAAGTAGAAAAGTAGAGTAGCCCTCTTAAAGAGAAAGCCCTCCTATCTGGCAGCAACTATTATCCTTTCCATTTCTGAAAAGGAAGAAGTGATTATACAGCAGATGCTCATGAACTTACGGACTTATTATAAGAAATAAATTTCATTTTAATAATGCTTTAATACTCTGTTTAGCTTTTATTTGAAAGGGTCAGATATCTTTCCTAATTTAGAATCTGATTTGTTAAAAACAATTTACAATTAATATTGTTTCTTTTTTAAAAGTACCTTAATAAACCGGTGAAAATTAAATAGAAATAAATATTAGATGATATAAAAGAACAACTAAAAATTCTTAACCTCTTAATCACCAACTACGTACAAATTCTCTAACTTCTATAGATTTTAGTGTGTTTTGTTTATACAGACATGCTTTTACGTTACTTCATCTATGCTTCCATGGGGTTCTCTTTTAATTTATCAGAATCTCATATAATCCATAAAATATTTGAGGCTACATTAACAAGTTTCTAAATTCAGACTCTGGGTTCAAATCTCAGGGATTGGAATGACCTTGATCAAATTATTTAAACTTTTTGAGGTTTTCTTAGCTATAAAAGTCTATATAATTAAAGGCATTTGATTTCATAGGATTGTTAAGAGAATTAAATAGGCTAACTGATATAACGTGCTTAGAATCATCTACTTGGTACATAACGAGCCTCAGTACTTATTAGTTACCATTATTTCCCCATCTTATTTTTGGTAAATGCTTAATCTTCTTCCATATTGTCAATTTTGATGATATATTGATGATATATGGCTTTGTGGGAAAGGTTTAATAGGAAATTTTAGGCCTATTTCTTTAAAGCCTAGTTTTAGGATAACCAGTGCAAGGAAGCCAGTAGACAAATATTATTAAAATGCCATTCTTTCTTATTGTTTTAAATATCAGCAGTTGACTTTGATCTCTGCCTATCTGGGTTTTGGAAAACATTGAGTTTGCATATAGAATCATAAAATATTAATAAAAGTAACCCATATTTTATTCTGATCTAGTGGGGCAGGTGAAGTTCTGTTCTCTATTCAACCCCAAATGTAAACCAAATAGGTTCAATTCTATTCATTTTTTAATAGCATCCTGAGAAATTTTCATTTCAATGAAAGAAATTTATCAACTAAAGCAACCCCACATTTTGCAAACTGCTCTCTTTGCCCACACATTTCATTAAATAGATGAGGTCACTGAAGAGCTGTGAGGGGCATCATTCGGCTCTCGGCAGTGTGCATTCCCTAGGAGGTATAGAGCAAGGTAATACTTATTTCTAGGTAGTTTTTGCTCCTTATCTTGGATCTGTATCAAATTCCAAGCTGAGGACTTTTATTTCAAAGTTCTTCCAAAATTAACTTTGGAGCATTTGAATTTTTTCCTGAAGGTTTTTGCAAATTGTGGAGAATTGGGTATGACTGATATCTTTCATGAAAAATTTTCTGTGATAATATTTAATACTGATATATACATGTTATATCTTCATGTAGATTTTGTTTAAGCTTTAAACAAACTTCTATATAGATATAACTTGTAAAATTCTAATTTTACAGAGGAGTAATATGAGGTCCAGTATCACCAAGTCAGAGATGAAGCTGGGATACAAGCCCATCAGGCTACAGAATGTATGCTCTTTATCAGACCCATACTATCATTACCACCTGTCATAAGTAATGAAATTAAAACTTGAGTCTTCTGATAGTGTAAACATGATTGTGTTATAATGAAGATTAACAAAAAACATGCAATATAAGTGATTGAGAAATATAACACATGATGCAAAACATTTCATCCAAAGGAATGAGTAGTGTTGAGAATTTTAGGTACCATATTTTCCTAGTGGGGAACAGCTCTTCTTGGTATCCTTCACATCTATTCCACTAACTTGTATAGGACAAGCCATAGTACTGGCACAGAGGCCAATACAATAAACTCAGGATTTTGAGAAAAGAAAAACTTTAATGCAATGTTGACCAGATGGAGACAGGAGACAAGGCTCAAATCTGTCTCCCCAATCTGAGAGTTAAGGGAGATTTTATGGAAATGAAAGGTGAGAGGTGGGGACAGAAGTGAGAAGGTGTGGCTTGGCATAGTCCAACAAGTTAATTATAGCACTGTCCACATGTGGCAGAGTAGATTTTAGGCTGGATCTTCCTTACTGAAGAGCCCTCACATTTGATCTGCTTCTGCATATCCTGTCCTTATAATCTTGGTTCCAAGGGAGGTGATCTCTGTTCTTGGTGTCTCAAAGGTTGTCTGAGAGACAAGAGTCAGTGTTTTCCATGCAGGCTTAGGTTATATGATCTGCACTTAAATAAACTAAGAGGAAAATATTCCAGGAACAGAGAACATCCCCCACCCCCCAAAAATGGTTTTGGCCTGCCCACGGTTTCAGTCCCCACTTGAGTTTTTGAACATTTCTCAGTCTTCAGGGATTCAGGGTGATGGCAGCTGTGGCTGCTTCTTGCTGATTAAAGACATAGATTAGGATGTGAAAAATAGAATGGCTTGGCTTGGAACTGAAGGCCTTCCAGAGTTCCTGGTTGTTCTTGGAGGGACTGGTGCCCCTGGGTTTCAGGGCTTAACTGGCATAGGAACAACCTAGAGGCTTTAAGTCTCTGAGGAACAAACTTAACAAGTAAATTGAAAATCTTAGATTCAAATAAAAAAAAGATCATGATTAGGTGACTTCATTCTGGGGAAATAGCTTTTCATAGATTCCCAGATTGAGCCTGGGTTGATGATTCCATGTAGCCATGTGGCTTGATTGTTGTCTGGATGTCCTTATGGTTTTCAGGAACATTGTTGCTTGAGGCTGTGCAAACTGGAGTCATTTGTGATATCTGTCTGTGGCATGCATACGAGTAATGTCCAGAATGAACTTTCAATGCCATATAAAATCTCTTAGCCATAGAAATTCTATTATTTATTCTCTTTAACATTTCTGCCTTTTGATCAAGATCCTTCTAACAGTATTGCTGATCAACATTTGGTATGACTACCTTGGTGCCAGAGACGCTCATCCATGGGAACATGTCCCACATGGGGGGGAGGGGGGGAGCAGTGGTGAAATTTATTTGCAGAGTTTAGCTTAGAGGCCACGTGTGAGCAACAAGGAGGTTTTCAGGGGGTGACTTTTAGGCATTAGTTATAATTAGGCTTAGTTTTGTAATTACATAGGTAAATTTCATAATTGCAAGCTTCAAGTTCGAGGGCTTGGCTCATTAGCATATTTCTTATTTTTTTGGGGGGCAAGAACCATAAATTCCAGAATTTATTTTTATAGGTCTCCCTGTTGAAGTTCAAATGGGGATAATTTTTTCCCCAAAATTATTTGGGGATAATGTTTCCCCAAAAGAGTGGATTTTAGTTTTAAACCTTGCAAATTTTCTTGACTATAATTTTAGTAAATTGTAGCCCTTACTGAGAAATTAGCAAGAACTCCCCAGGTGGAAAAGTTTACGGTTCTATGCTTTCCTTCCCCAGTCAAGATCCTCAAGCGATCTTGTAAAATACATTTTCATTTTATGTCCGGAAGACTCTGAAATGCATCAGGGTATTAGATCAACCTGTATAAAATGCCAAGATCACATCTGATTCTAGGTTCCATGCCAAATAAATCTGAGTTATGTTGTCCAAATAAACTGACCAATTGAAACTTGCTGTTTAATGTTATTGGAGAAATGAGGGACCTAACTATTGCATTCACTACCCAAAAATAGTTCGAGATTAACAGGGATTCAATTCTGTTCCAGAAAATGTAGTAAAATTGGGTCGGGACCCTTATACCTTCTAAGTGGTCAGTAGGTATAGGTGAACCACTATGTCTGACACTCTCACTTCCACCCCCAAATACTTCAAAAGGAGAAATTGAAATCAATTCAGAAATTTAAGAAGGCAGGCAGGTATTTTCAAAATAAAGGGCTTATATGTATTATCTGAATGATTTTGGGTGCTGTTTTGAGTAAAGACTAGGGCTTTGCTCTCTCAGGGATTTGTCTTGAAATTTTTAATATTTTGCAAGAACCAAGATGAGGCTCATCTTAAAGAAGGGAGGGGTTCTTGACTTTAGCAAATTTGTAAAGCACAATGCTATAATAAGTGATGTTACAGTGGGACAGCCATCCCACAACCTTCATGATAATGGCTATGGACTGGGGGCTGTGACCAAAGGCCTCCAGTGTACAGTAGGCAATGATGAGTGGGAGACAGGCAGCAGCAGGATTATGGAAAATATTTTACGTTAATTGTATACAATCACTTCTCCATTTTATGCTTCAAATGGACCTCTGAGGGCATTTCAGAAACTATGTGAGACCACAGGACAGATGAAGCCCATCTCATCATTGAATTTCACACAAACTTTTAAGCACAGTTGATTATTTTGATCTGAAAATGTATTCACATTTCTTAAGTACAATGTAAAATTCTCAAGACTTCAAAGAAATTTCATTCTTCATAGGTTGCTTTAGGTTATTTCTATAGAACCCTCTAAGGATCCATGTTCTGTGACTTCTGACTTTGAGAAGCTTAATTTGTAAGTAAGCACTCACTGGGGTACAGCCTACTAATTGACAATACCATCTTGAAGACAGGAATAATATTGGAATTCTGAATTGTCAAAGATCTCAGATTGCATCATTTGGATTTTAAGTGAGAGCAAATGAAATTGCTTTCTCTGACAGAACTCATGTATTTTGTAATCTATTTAATAAAGGTAAAGGAATATAGGGTGTATGTTCATTTCCTGTGCAAATACCTTAGGACTTAAATGAACAAAAATTTTTCCTAAAAATAAATACGTCTCATAAGCTTAGGGATTAAACAACAAATTTAGTTTGATATCACTTTTACAAGACTCTAGTCAAACAATTACCAACCTTTCAGAAAGTGTTTTGTGTTCTCATTCTTAAATACAGAAGGGAGAATTTGTGCCTAAAATAATCTGGAACAGAGGTAATTTGATTTTATGTAAAAGCTTTGCCCCACCTACCTTGTCTGGTATGCTTGTTTCACAGGTTTTTAAAAAAATTATTTTTAAGGAAGGTAGGAATGTAAATATTCTATGCTCTCTTTTCTTATTACATCAAAAAGGACACTTTGAACCTAGCTTTTCAATTCTCTGACTACTTAGGTGTACAAGCTTTCTTATCTGACATAGATCAAATTTATCTGAAACTGTGTAATTTAGCTACTAAACATTTATTACATTCAGAATGTTTTTCCTCAAGGAAAATAAAGCATGAATACATTCATATTCTACAATATTCCAGCTGGATCATTAAAAATTTCATTTTATGTATATTTCCATGTCTTTTTCTCTTTGAAGCAATTATCTTGTTATTGGATAAATATAAATGATTAAGCTATGTCTGTGTAGTGATTGTGAAAAGCCCTAATTTCTCCCCCACCATCACCATTTTATGACAACCACCTCTCCCCCCACAAGTGGACCACACTTTCTTCTTCTGAACAAATATTTCTCCTCCTTTATAAAAGTTAACTTGACTATCCTTAAAAGTTAATATCTTCTGTTATATTCTGGTCTCATTTTAATTAGAAAAATGATAGGGGGCTAGCATTTTCATTACACAAATAGGTATTTGAATAATCAATTGCATGTAGAAAGACTCAACAGACTAGATGAAATACTTAGTGTCAAATATACTTCCAGAATTATGAAGCAATAATGTCTGAGGTTCTGGAGCTAGCCCCACTCTTTATTGAGCCTTCCAAAAAAGTGTCTAATGTCCCCCATGCAGAAAATGCTGGGAATGGGGCAGGGGATTATAGAATATCAAGAACTCAGAGTGGGAACAGATGTAGCTCAGCGGCTGAGCGTCTGCCTCCCATATACGAGGTCCCAGGTTCAATCTCTCGTACCTCCTGGAAAAAATAAAAAAATAAAAAACTCAGAGTGCCTGATCCTGAATTGTCAACTTCCCTCAGTTCCATAATCACTTCTGAAAGATTACTTAGAAAATACTAGAAGCTGTGGGCTGCACCTGTTCCACAGATTTCAATTGCTGTAGCAAATAAGTCCCTCTCTCCTGTTGGGACTAGGTTATATTTAATGAAAACACTTTTCTGCATAGGTGACAATGTTGCTGTGGTATGCTTATTAAGTAATTATCCTACTAGTTATTAAGTATTTAGACTCTGTTAGGAAAGAGGACTCAACAGGACTCATGACAATTTTTGTTAATAGCCTTTGCTCTTTAGAAACTGGTTAATTTTTCTAGGAAATAAATGTGCTTATTAACATTAACATTCCTTATGTTTAGAAAGATAAACAGAGTTTCCCTTTCAGAAGTTCAGTTAGAAAGAGCCTATTCTAGGGATTTTCAAAAGACTGCCAATCTCTAGTTCCTTTAGGGAACACTGCCATAACTTCTTCTAGTATTTAACAGTAAGCAGATTAAGCAAACAAAGAAAAATAGATATTTAAAAATCCTTTTATTATAGCATGCAATTGCTTTTATATTTGGCATACCCAGAAGGAAATTGCAATTCAGTAACAAAGAAGGGTAGGTTATCTGCTTTGCTCATTTTAGGCACTGTAATAATATCTACAATTATGCTTGAAATCAGGTGCTCAAATTTCATCTATAATAGAGCCAAAGGTGGTTCTATTAAAAACTTCACAAGATAACTGAGATTAACTGAACTCGTACTGAGCAATGAACTCTGTACAAGTTGTACACTTTTATCATGCAGTATAAATACAAATAGACAATGAAGCTCCGATAGCAACTTTCAGTTGGTCCTCAATAAGAATTCATGAAATCCTGGTCAGATAAGGCCAGGGGATTTACATTGTCCTCATTCCTGTCTTCTTTCTAATTTTTCTACTGTTTCCCTCCCTACTTATATTCCTCACCAGCCTGTATCAGGTAGTGGGATTATACTCCATGAATACGCATTTGTCTGTTTTGTTTACTTCTATATCCACAGCACCTATCAGAGTACCTGGCACTTCTTTTTTTAATAAGCAAATCTGAATGGATGAACAGAGTCCCTTCCTTGATTCAGGGCCCTTATTGTTTTCTTATCTTGCAGACAATGTATCCCCATTGCTATAGTCCCTGCCTTCCTATCTGAGTGTTCTCTGTCCAACCTGCCACTTTTCTTAGCCGATTCTGAATTCACCAGGGTAGTGGGAAGATTTTCTTAAAGTTAGCTTTCCCTCATTATTTTAAAAGTAATTTTATTTGACAGTAACACTATTTATTGAAGAAAATGAATATCACCCATGATTACACTGCCCAGAAATAGATATGTAATATTTTGGGGTATTTCCTTTTTGATTTCTCATGGGCTTATATATTATAATATGTACTTGATTAAACTAACATAATTTTGAACCTTTAGTTTTAAATTTAATATATAGCATTTCCTAGGTTATTACATTCTTCAAATCAATGGTTTTTATATTACTAGATTTGATATTTTATATTTATTATATCATGGATTTTAATCATTGGTTTAACTACTTCATATTTATTCCATTTTCTCTTTGCCGTTATCAATAATGCTTAATAAGAATCTTTATACATATCTTCTGTACTCCTCCTGTAACATTTCCTTAGGATAAATTTCCAGGAATGGAAAGTATGGGTTAAAGAGTAAGAATATTTTATTTTATTTTTTTAAAGGTTTATTTATTTATTAAATTCTTTCTCTCCCCTTCCCTGCCACCCCCCTCCCAAGTAGTCTGCTCTCTGTGTCAATTCACTATGTGTTCTTCTGTGTCTGCTTGTATTTTTGTCAGCAGCATCAGGAAGTGTCTCTTTTTGTTGTGTCATCTTGCTGTGTCAGCTCTCCATGTGTGTGGCGCCATTCCTGGGCAGGCTGCACTTACTTTTTACGCTGGGCGACTCTCCTTCCAGGTGCACTGCTTGTGCATAGGGCTCCACTACGTGGGGGACACCCCTGCATGGCACAGCACTCTTTGTGTGCATCAGCACTGCACATGGGCCAGCTCATCACATGGGTCAGGAGGCCCTGGCTTTCATCCTTGGACCTCCTATGTGGAAGGTGGATGCCCTATCCGTTGGGCCAAATTTTAAAGTTTCTAGATGCACTTCTTCCCAGAAAGACATTATCAATTTACAGTGGTTGGAAGTTTTTCTTTCACTGTGAAGGTAGCTGGTAGCTAGAATTTGAAATGAAGAAGGCTCTGCTACAGGAGAGAAGCTATAAAGCATAGTTTGCATCCCTCTTATACAGCACCTCTGTTTGCAACAGCCTGGGGTTGTAATACATTTCACACCCATTGTTATTTAGGCTTTACCATGTGTGGTAGCTTGAGGCTCTGTACCCCAGAGAAATATGTTCTTAAACTTACTCCATTCCTGTGTGTGTGAACTCTTGTAAATAAGACCTTTATATGAGGTTACTTCAGTTAAGATGTGGCCAGCTGAATCAGGGAAGGTCACAGAGACAGAGAAAGCCAAAAAGGCAGGCAGAAGTTAGAAGTCAATGGAACCAAGAAGTTGGGAGAGGCTACCATGTACATTGCTGTGTAATGGAAAGCCAAAGACCATGGATCACTGGCAGCCATTCCCAGAATGCTGCAGTCTTCTGGGCTAAAGCAGCATGCTTTGACTTTGGATTTCTCCTATACTCAAAACCTTGAGCCAATAAAGTCCCCTTGTTTAAGCCAACCCATTGCAGCCAGGAGACTAAAAGATCATGCCTTTAAAATTTTTATTTTTCAAGATCTTCCACTTGAAACTTCTTCTGGAAATGGCTGGTTCCAGGACTTGAGTATTAAAATTTTAGTATTTTGGCTGTTTTTTGTTTTGTTTTGTTTTGTTTTCCTGCTTGGGACTTATTGCCTTGCCAAAGTGCACATGGAGTGTCTAATCAAATTCAGAGATAGGGTCACAGTTTTATTACATTTGTACCTAGAAAGCTACTGGGATGAGAATCTACTATGTGTGATTAGAGAAAAGGCACATTTACCCTTTTGAAATATCCAATATAATGCATTAAATAGATGAAAGCAGACCATACTCATCAATAGAGTATATTAGGAGTGATTACTAACTTTAAATCCACACAATATGAGTTTGCAAACTTTAGATAAGCAAATAAAGCTGAATCTCATATCATACTATAAGAACAAATAGTACCAAGTTGTTGCAAGCTTATTGTTTCCTACAAAAACAGATGAATCTATGCCATGCATGGATTTTCTTCAAATTGTCTCCCAGGATAGAGGAACACTTTGTTTACAGCCCAGTCTAGGCCTGTCAAGGTTAGTATCCATAGGTTTACATCTGAATACATTCTTTAAATAAGTCACCTTAAAGCAGATACACAGTAATATGACTTTTTTAAAAAAATGTAGGGTCAGGGTCATGCTTTCTATTGACTTTTTTCCCTCCCATCTTCCTTAACTTCTCTACCCATGTTTCTCAGATGCAAGTATAGAGAGAAGATAGAATCATAAAACATAGAATCTTGGAATTGAGGACTTGCTTTGGGAGTTCTGTGGTGCATAAATTTGATTTTCTGATATATAACAATGTTCCACTAGAGTTAGGATGGTTTCAAGTCTCTTCAAGTAATTCACTGATTAAATTGTTATTTACTGCCTGCTTGCTATTTACATAAACACTCTTCTAGGTCCAGGTATAAAACAATGAGCAGAAAGCAGATCTGTCCTTGCCTGTATGTGACTTGCCATCTAGGAAATGAGCATTAATCAAAAAATTGTATTAACATGTATAAATGCAAATATGAAGAGGGCCAAGACAGAGAGGAAATAGAGTGATTTAACCCTGCTGAGAAGGTCAGGGAAAGCTTCCCTGAGAAAGTGATACTTAAGTTGAGAATTGAGAGGTATAGGCTATAACTAGGTTAGAAGAGGTGGATGAGGATTAACAATGAAGAAAACTGTGTTCAAAAGCCCTGCTGAATTGACAGGCTGAAAGAAGGCCAGTGTTACTGGAGATGAGAGAGTAATGGGTGGATAATATGAGTTATTACTAGAGAAGCAAGCAGGAGCCAGGCTATCTATAGTCTCTTGGGTCAGGTTGATATGGGCTGTGGGTGGGGGCTGTGTGTCTCTTCATGAATAACCTGGGCTGTATGTGTCAAACAGTAAAAACTGCAGCCCCACCTTTCATAAGCATGCCAACTACACCAGTCCCAGAAAGCCAATTAAGTGATGTAGGCTCTACAGACTTTGAATATTCAGGGAAGATGCAAACTAAATATGTTAATTCAAACTTATCTGGAATGTGGGAAATATGTGTTAACTCAAGCTTATGTAGCACTCAAACAAAGCACCATTTAACTCTTCACTTCTACAATCTCTGTATAAAAAGAACCCAGGAAGTAGACTTGGCCCAGTGGTTAGGGTATCCGTCTGTGGTTCATGGGAGGTCTGTGGTTCAAACCCTAGGCCTCCCTGACCCGTGTGGAGCTTGCCCATGTGCAGTGCTGATGCGTGCAAGGAGTGCCCTGCCACTCAGAGGTGTCCCCCATGTAGGGGAAACCCATGCACAAGGAGTGTGCCCTGTAAGGAGAGCCGCCCAGCGTGAAAGAAAGTGCAGCCTGCCCTAGAATGGCGCCTCACACATGGAGAGCTGACGCAGCAAGATGATGCAACAAAAAGAAACACAGATTCCCATGCTGCTGACAACAACAGAACCAGACAAAGAAGAACACGCAGCAAAATAGACACACAGAACAGACAACTGGGGTGGGGGTGGGGACGGGGGGGAAGGGGAGAGAAATAAATTAATAAATAAATTTAAAAACAAAAAAATAAAAAGAACCCAAAAATCTTATTTGGGGGTCGGGGTTTTCAACAAGAGTTTCTGAGCCCATCTGGTCATTAATAAATTTTCCTTCCCCAAATTACTGAGCCCTGGACTCCCATAACTCCCATATGCGGTCATTAAATCTCTCTTTTTCCACATTTCTGGGGGCTCATCCAGCTTGCAATGAGTGCCAGAGATAGTGCCACTTGCTGCCCCTTTTGAATATCTCCGAGGAAGCCAGGATGGTTCACGTGAACCCCAAATCTGGGTACCCCTGGACTTCTTTCAGTCCAGAAAGAGGATGTGGGCTCCATTGGAGTCCTCCCTGGAAAATCAGATGCAACAGAAGGTCTAAAAGAAAATTCTTGGAACAAAAAACTCCAAACACAAAAAAAGGTAAGACTCCCCAGTGGGGGGTGGGGGGTGGGCGCCTGATGTCAGGAAAACCTAACTTTAAACATTAGGTTAAAATCTGATCACCTCCCAAGAAGGCCCTAGTAACTCCAAAATTTGGGGGAAGCTATCTTCTCCAGGTCTGAAAGGAAAGAGGAAAAAGCCTGATGTTTAGGCTTAGCTGACTGTAGGTTGGCATCTGGTTACATCTTCACTAAAATAGTGATGGTTTGATTACAGTGGAAAAAGACGTTAATGGCTTTAAGTCCTAATGCATCATGAAAAATTGGTCTGGATTTGGAAAATGTTGGCTACAAAAATGGATTGGTTTTTGTAATAAAAGCTTGGTCTGGATATAAGTTAAACAGTGAAAAGGTTTAGCCATAAATAAGACTTTGTTTTGATGCTGGATTGCAAATCAGCTTGCTTTGTAAACAGCAAGGGTAAGCAAAAAATCCTGTTCAGAGTTTGGTGTTGGAAGTTCTCTCTTCTTAAGGTTGCAATAGTTGCCTCAGGGGCAGCCGTGCTGGAGGGATAAGAATTATGAGTCAGTTTGATGAGCTTTGTGCTTCTATCTGTGTTTATTGGATGCCTCCAGATAGTAATGTTAAATTGTGTGATTGTGTACAGTAGTGAACTCTGGTTAAGCTGGAGCCCTCCCTAGCCACTGGCAAAGGAGTGGAATGATTGTAGTTTATAAATAAGCTGGAGCTAACATGGAGTTGAAGAATGTCAACCACCACACCATGGAGCCAAGAGTGCCTACAACTGAAAGCAGGAGGATTGCATCCAGCATCCATGTGGATTCTAAGCCCCCTCTTGACATAGATGTGGAATGGACACAACCAAGCCAAGGTCAACGGGATGGAGGAATAGAATATGGATTAGAGAGGACTTACTGATATTCTATTCATGAACTATTGTGGTTAGTAATCGAAGAAAATGTGGCATTGGTGTGGAGAAAGTGGCCATGGTGGCTGCTGGGTGTGGGGAATGGGAGGAAGAGATGAGATGTGTAGGCATTTTCGGGACTTGGAGTTGTCCTGGGTGGTGCTGCAGGGACAATTACTGGACATTGTAGGTCCTCCCATGGCCCACTGGGTGGAACGTAGGAGAGTGTGGGCTATGATGTAGACCATTGATCATGAGGTGCAGCGGCGCTCAGAGATGTATTCACCAAATGCAATGAATGTGTCATGATGATGGAGGAGAATGTTGCTATGGGGAGAGTGGTGGGGTGAGGGGGGTGGGGGGTACATGGGGACCTCATATTTTTTTAATGTAGTATTAAAAAAAATAATTAAAAAAAAAAAGAAACTGAACCTGGAACCTCCCTCATGTGAGGCAAGCACTCAACCACCTGAGACACACCCATTTCCTTAGTAATCATTTTAATGAAAATACAAATAAAACATCAAGGCAATTTAAAAAAAAATAAAGCAGACCGGAGTCTGAAGTGCACGCACTTGGGAATTCTCCACGTCTGTGTCCACACTGCACACCCAGGTTTATTAAATCTGGCCCCAGCAGGATGGCTGGGTCATAGAACAGTAGCTTAAATCATGACCCTGCCAAGACAGAGGTCCCCCAGGAAAGCGCTGAGCCCTGGGAAGCTTTTTCAGACCATTTTGGCAGCCTGGGACTTGCCTGCCATTGCCTTCTCCCACCCCCTCCCCTAAGGGGCATAGCAATGGCAGAAAGCCAAGGGCTTACCCCTCCCGGCAGGTCCACCCCTTCATAAACCCATTCCTGTGTAACCACACCCAGCTACCTGAGAAGAAGAAAAAGTAAAAAGGCACGGGGCAGAACCAAAATGAATACAATGGAACGTCCGTCCCAGGGCGGTCAGCAGGTCTGTGCTAAAATGCTTTAAAATGTTTTAAAAACTGTAAAACTAGTAAAGTGCCTTTGTCTAGCAAAAACAAAAACAAAACTATTGCCTCAGAGACCCAGAGCCTGTTAACTGAACAATGAATCTCTAGTCATTTAATAGCCTTTTTTTCCCTTTATTTATTTTTTTAATGTTACATTCAAAAAATATGAGGCCCCCATATACTCCCCACCCCCCTCCCCCTCTCCTCCCCCTAAAACAATAAGCTCCTCCATCATTCTGAGACATTCATTGCACTTGGTGAATACATCTCTGAGCACCGCTGTACCTCATAGTCAGTGGTACGCACCATAGCCCACACTCTCCTACAGTCCACCCAGTGGGCCATGGGAAGACATACAATGTCTGGTAACTGTCCATAGCCTTTTTTTTTTTTTTTTACTGTTTATTTATTTATTTTTTTTTAAATTTTTTATTTTTTATTGACTTTGTAATAATATTACATTAAAAATATATATGTGCCTTTTGATGCCTGGTTTAACTAGGGAACTGTCAGACAATAAAGTCATAAAAAACTGCAGAGAAAAAAATACAGTTTGGCTTGGCAACTTCATGCTAAATTTAGTTAGCCTGTTTCCCAATGCCCCAGAAAAGCAAAGAAATAAAATTCTTTTGTTTTAATCTGTGCTTAAATTTTGTGTTCAACTCTGAAATCTACTTAAACTTTAACAGTTTGCTTGTGCCTAGAAAATCAAATGTAAAGTTCACCTGTTACAAGTTGGATGACAGTAAAAGGTAACCTGAAAATGAATCTTTAAATGCCAATACTGTCTTACTGGTAAATTTAATGCATAACATGCGAATAAAATTTATTTAATTACTGAAAAAGGCAGAAAAACTGCACAGAATTGTTACTAATAAAATTATTTTAATTGCATAATTAATAAAGGTACTCAAATTAATTTTAAGTAAATACTTTCTCAAAACTATGAGTTTAAATCATTTTATAAATACCATTATGTATATATATAAACTAATGACTGAAATTATTACAGTGGAGTAAATGTAGCCTAAATTTCAGCTATTGTAGTAGTGATCTTAAACTAATTTACCTCTGTTTATAGCTACTTCAAGTTTATCTAGTGCTTACTATAATAATAGTAATTATAACTTAAACTTATAGTTATTTTATAACTAATTTCACCCCTAGACTTCAAATATTGTAATGATAATTATAAACTGAATTTGCCTTTGCTTCTGGTTACTGTGGGTGTGGCCCACCCCTTGCCTCTGTTTATAATTCTAAAACAAAGAAAAAAATGTATAATAACATTAGAAACATTTTGGTTATAAGCCAGTAATTAAAAGGAGCCACAAAGGGGGGGAAACCACAAACCCCTAATCTGGAAAAGCCAGCAAAAGAAAACCTTCAGAAAAATCTTTCAAATATTGTTTCACAGTTAAACTTGTTTTATAAAAAGAGGAAGAAAAGTTTTAAGTAACTAAATTGTATTTCCACGTGGGACTATTCATGTCTGCCTATTTGCTCAAATTGTTAAAATTAAATTAGCAATTATATAGACAATGAATGTTCCTAAAACCCAAATTAAACTAAGTGGTATGAAAATCATGTAAAAATCTGAATATAAAAACTATTGGGAAAGCTATAAAAAAAGTCCTTATTAAATTAAAATTGGAATAAATTAAGTGATTACTTTATATTCCAAAGCCTAGAAGTCAGTATGCTTTTAAAATTATTCACAGTTTTAAAATTTTATCAAAAACAAAAGGTTTTTTGTAAAGAAAAAGCAAAAGGTTTCTGTAAAGAAAAAAAGAAACCAACATTCTTTGTTTAAACAATAACAATTTCAACTTATTTAGCTTAAATGTTATCTCTTTGGTTTACAGGGTACCAGGTTAATAGGTTAACATTATATGTATTGAATCTTTAAAATGATAGAAGCTATAAGTTCATGTTTAATAATATTAAACCAATGGAATTAAAAGTAAATTCCATTGGTTGCTAATTGTAGTCTAAGGTAAATTTGCCAATCTGTGGTTGTGGCCAATTATAAAGAATTTGTAAAACATCTTTCAATCTGAAGCAAATCTGAATTGGTATTAATGAAAAAAAAAAGACTTTGTAACAATAAAACCTGTCTAATGGTCACCTCAGTGTAAATATTCAAGTGGTGATAATAAAAAGCTACCTCGATTCCATTGGGAATCTTCAGTTTTCATTTTAAAAATAGGAAAAAGTTATTTTTCCCTTTACTACTAAAGTGAAATGCTTGCTAATTAACATTTTCATGATAAAAGTGTAAAAATAAAAACCAAAGTACTAAAAAGTTAAGTTCATTTGATATGTAACACCTTGCATTGAAAATGTTTAAAAAGTATATAAAAATCAAGAGATAAACTTCAGCATTGTCAAACTCTCTTGTGCATTCAAACTAGGTCTTGAATATATTGCAGATTTCCTCTCCATACGAGTTATTGGCTAGTTTGGTCACTGACCCCTAGTTTGGTCTACTGCATTTCTGGTTCTGCTCCTGAAGTGGATGGAAACTACTTTGCAATTTTGAGCTCCTGCAGCAGCCATCAGTGGCTAAGTACAACCAGATGTACAATGAATATCATCTCCAAACTGGCACTGTTTTACAGTGCCAGAAAGCGCTATGTACCAGGCCAGTAAGATCTACTTCCTAGTTTCTCTTTAGAGTCAATGGTGCTGTAGCTTCTGTGAAGAACATACCAAGTAGAGCCATAATCACCAGGAAACTGTAAGTATAACTTAAATACAAATTGGCATTATGGCCTGCTCCCATGGAGAGATAACATGTAATGTATTGCAAACCTACAGCTCAAAAAAAAAGCTTATGCATTGAGTAACATATTAGTATTAAGTACTTTACCTTTATCCCATTCTAAATATATGCCTGATAAGTATAGTGTTATCTTTTTTATTCTAAATTATGTGCAAAAGTACATTGAACATGTTAAAAGTCCTGGTAAACTTCATTTACTGAGTAGTTAATAAACACGTCTATAAGATAAAAATAACCATCTTGCCTGAGAGCAGTGGGGCCAATGGTCCTTTTGATCTAAAAAGCCACCAGACTGGCTTGGGGGCAACCTCTCACAGTCTTCACCCCATACCAGGTAAAGGATGTGCTTGAAGACAGGGGCCACCAGGGCTTATAGATAGCTGGTTAATTAATACCAGGCTCAATTGCTGGGAATTCCCGAAGTACAAATAAGAGTGTGTCAAACTCTTAAACCAGCCTCCCTACTACCAGTAGAGAACCCAAAGTCAAATCCTGAGGTATTCCTTCTCCATTTCTGCCTCGAAACTCTTAACCAAAACTACTCAAGCAGGCCAGATTTAAAAAACAAACCTCTTGTGAACCCAAACATTAAATGGTTCACAGATGAAAGCAGTTTTATTAAAAAAGAATTTAAAAAGGCAGGCCATGCAGTGGTTTCTCAATTTAAAACCATAAGAGGCCAAATCTCTTCCCCCTGAAAGAAGACCTAATTGCCCTCACCTGCAGTTTAAAGCCAGCAGCTGGGAAACAGGCTAATATTTATAGACTCTAAGAATGCCTGCCTGGTCCTTCACGCTCACTCTGCTGTGTGGCAAAAATGAGGCTTGCTTATTAACAATGGGTCACCTCTTAAACATAAACAAGAAATCCTAAATTTAGTAAAAACCATACTGTTACTTCAAACATTAGCAGTTATGCATTGTCCAGGGCATCAAAAACAAACAAACAATCACTGCTATAGCAAAGGAAAATGCTTGAGCTGATGCAGCCGCTAAAGCAGCAGCACAAGCCCAGGCCTCCCTCCTACCCCTTATTCCAACACCTGTACCAGTACTTAAAGTTCCACAGTATACCCAGGATAAGGAATCCAGGGCAGCTAGCCTGGCATTCACCCTGAAGACTGATGGGTGGCTTGTTAAGAATATTCAAGTCTACCTGTCAGGGGCAGTGCAATGGAAAGTCCTTCATGGACTTCACCAAGCCACTCATCTGGGGAAAGATACCCTGGCCAGCTTAACCAAATGGATGTTCAGGGAACAAAGCCTGGTAAAAACAGTCAGGAAATTTATCAGGAGTTACTCAATTCATGAACTATTGTGGTTAATAATCGAGAAAATGTGGCACTGGTGTGGAAAAAGTGGCCATGGTAGCTGCTGGGTGCGGGGAATGGGAGGAAGAGATTAGATGTGGAGGCATTTTCGGGACTTGGAGTTGTCCTGGGTAGTACCCCAGGGACAATTGCAGGACATTGTATGTCCTCCCATGACCCACTGGATGGAACGTGGGAGAGTGTGGCTATGGTATCGACCATAAGCCATGGGGTGCAGCGATGCCCAGAGATGTACTCACCAGATGCAATGGATGTGTCATAATGATGGGGGAGAGTGTTACTGTGGGCAGAGAGGTGGGGTGGGGACAGTGGGGGTGAATGGGGACTTCATATTTTTTTAACGTAATATTTTAAAAACAATAAATAAAATAAAATTTAAAAAAAAACAAAATGTAAAAACTTTACTCTGTGACTCTAATCATTCTCACAGCTATTGAAACTGAAAAAATATCTACCTTTGTGTACTAATCCTAAGCAAAGTCAGCTGCCCAGGGGTGCCAGTTCACCAGAAGCACCTAACGAAACACAGGGGTACCAGTCATTAAACAGCCTGAAATGAATCTTCAAAAACAAAGCTAAGTACCTAATAGAATTATCTATTACAATTTCTCTCAGGGGGTCAACCAAAAACATAAAATAACAAAAATATAATATATATACTATTCTCCACCAACTTTAAAAAGGTGTCATCTTTGCAGGCACCTAACCTTTTCTACCTCTGTAATCCAATGTCCTCTTAAAAAACCATGTATTCCCAAAATTCTAATTAAGTTTCTTTCAGAATAAGCATCTTGTTAACCATGTGAAAACCTCATCCATCTTCATGCAGAATGCCAGATCCATTTTCCTTTAGTTAAAATAAAATACAGTTTTTACACCTTGTCAGGTAGGAACTATAGCCCATGGTCAGCAGGAAGTAGCTACAGGAAAAAGATCATCTCCCTTCAGCACCCCTTTAAGATTAAAGGTGTGAACTCTCTAAAATAAAAAAATTTAATAGATGGATCTGAAGCCTTGCAAGAAACTCACGTAAGCACCGGTAACCCCCAGGATGGCTGCTGGGGGGCCTGACCCCCAGAATTCTGCTGTCCAGGATGAGGACTTCTTCTGGGAACAGGAAAAAGCCTCAGATGTTGCCCAGCGGTTTTGTCTTTGGGCCCTCACTGGGAAATTGATGAGTGGGGTGATCAATGAAAAGAACAAACAGCCACCCACCTCATACCTCTAACAATAGTAATGCCAAAGCTTAGCAAATTAAGCTGGCATAAAGGGGGAAATGATATCGGCTATGGGTGGGGGCTGTGTGTCTCTTCATGAATAACCTGGCTGTATGTGTCAAACAGTAAAAACTGCAGCCCCACCTTTCATAACCATGCCAACCACTCCAGTCCCAGAAAGCCAATTAAGGGATGTAGGCTCTATAGACTTTGAATATTCAGGGAAGATGCAAACTAAATATGTTAATTCAAGCTTATCTGGAATGTGGGAAATATGTGTTAACTCAAGCTTATGTAGCACTCAAACAAAGCACCATTTAACTCTTCACTCCTACATCCTCTGTAGAAAAAGAACCCAAAAATCTTATTTGGGGCTCGGGGTTTTCAACAAGAGTTCCCAAGCCTGTATGGTCATTAATAAATTTTCCTTCCCAAAATTATTACTGAGTCCTGGCCTTCCATACGCGATCATTGAATCTCTCTGCTTCCACAAGTGTTATATATATTTTTATCTTAATTTTAAGAGAATGTGGAAGATGTTTGAAGGATTCAAGCAATGAAGTAGAATTATCAATTTATAATTTGAAAAAAGTCACTCTAGTTTTTGCATAAAAACATTAGAGGGAGCTCAGGGTGAATGGAGTCCAACTAGAAAATCATTGCATTAATGCAGGAGAGAATTCATGGTAAATTGGACTAGAGTGGTGGTGGTATAGATGGAGAAAAATGGACAAACTTGAAATCATGGAATGCAGTGGGAGGGAAAGGGAGGTGTCAATGAAAACATGTAGTCCTATGGTTTGTGCAGATGTATAAATGGTGGTGTCATGTCTTAAGTTTAAAAATATTGGAAACTGAACAGTTTTGGAGGAATATGTTGAAATATCTTTGAAATATCCTGTAGGAGATATGTAGATGGTTGAATGTGTAACTCTTAGCTCAGAGGAAATGTATGGATTGATTTATATGCCAGTCATGTGGGTACAACTGGCTATTAAGGATAGAGATGCAGTTACCAGGATGAGAAGTTATGTGAGTGAAAAGGACAATGCCTAGAACTAATCTGCTGTATTCAAAGGTCATATTTCTCTCCCAGGTCACTAGATAGTGAAGATTCTTGAGTTTCATTCCTAGGCCTTCTCATCTTCTCATCTTCTCATCTGTCAAAGAGATCACAGTATTTCATGAAGGAGTGAGTGCATGGTCAGTGTCATGAGATCTTTGTTGAAGACTCAAGATGAGAAGTGAAAAAATGTTAGTTGGACTAAGCATTATTATGGACATCTGTTAGTTTATGAAGAGCTATTTTAGGGAACTCACAAGGCCAGATAATAGATTGCATTAGGCTGATGAGTGAAGACATGAAGTAGAGACAAAAAGTGCAGATACTGGAAAAATATGACTGTGAAGGAAAGGAAAGATCAGGACAGCAGTTAGGATGTAACAAAGAGTTGATGAGTTTTTTCATTTTTATTGGCAAAAATTTGGTTGTATAAAACTCAAAGTCAAAGTCTAGTTGTAAGGGAGCAATACTGAGTATAAAAGATACAAAGAAAATTGGTAGCAAAAGTTTCTTAACCATGTGGGAGAACATGGAATCCAAAGCACAGGTGGAAGACTTAGCTTTAACAAGGAAAGAGACAGTTCTTTCATTAACCCAGGGTAAAAAAAGACTAAGATAACTGAAAGTGTTGGTGTAGGTAAGTATCTGATATCGAGGAAATAATGTAAATCCCACCTAATAGCTTCTATTTTATTTGCAAAATTCCTACATCTCTTCAAATATGTGATTTGCTGAGTGAGAGATGAGAGATTTGAAGAGAGCAGGAAACTTTTGACATAGTCCTTGAAGATGATACTGAATGAACCAGAGAAAATTGGTGAGATTACTAGGTGTTGTTAAGGTACCATTTGAGGCTGGTGCTTGTGAGTTTACAATGGAGCTAATCTGGCCTATTGTGTGATTTTCTTTTATTCTGCACTCAGAGTTGTTCAGAGGCGACATCTAGAAAGCAATAGTCACACACACTCAGGTTTGGGGTTTCCTTAGAGTGGAGGGATGAATAAAGCAAAAAGGCATTGAAATGTATGACATTGTTGAGTATTATTGAAACAATGGCACACATAGTTTAAACTCAGAAGAGAAAAAAAGGAAGAGGAAGATGAATTAGAAAGATGTAGAGGAAGCATTATACTGCAGACCATGATGAGGCCAAAGAATAATTGTAGTAGAAGTAATTAAAAAATCAAACTGAAAGGAGAGGCATTTGTGGAAAAGAATATGTTTGAATTATTGCTTTCTACATAGAGAAGTCCAATGGAAGATTATGGGGGTGGCTGGCTGAAGTGCTCATTAGAGATACAAAGACTAAGGAACTAAGAGGCCAAAGCATTGGACAACATCCTTATGAGGGTTTGAGAAGGTAGAGAAGATTATTAGCCAGGCATCAAATTCAAAGTGATCCTGCCTTTGGAAGATGGCAGCATTTAAGAGGTAGAATGCAAAGTGTTAATAATAGGGTGGTGTAGCAGTTTGATATGGTTATGAATTCCAAAAATAGATATTGGATTATGCTCTGTAATCTGCATGATTGAGTTATGATTAGGGCATTGAGTCCCCACCCCTTGGTGGTTGGGGCTCATAGATAAAAGGCATGGCAAAGAACAGAGTTGAGGGTTTCTGATGTTGGAGTTTTGATACTGGAGTTTGATGTTGAAGACTTAAGCTGGAGCCCTAGGAAGTAAGCTCACAGAGGAAAGAGAAGCCAGACCCAGGAAGAAAGGAACCTTGAACCCAGAGAAAAGCCCCAGGAATGTAGGAACGTACGAACTCAGAAAGCCTGAACCTTCACAGACATTGGTAGCCATCTTGCTCCAAATAGACCTTGGTAAGGGAAGTAACTTATGCTTTATGACCTGGTATTTGTAAGCTCCTACCTCAAATAAATACCCTTTATGAAAACCAAACAATTTCTGGTATTTTGCATCAGCACCCCTTTGGCTTACTAATACAGGTGGTATATGGGAATCCTGTATTTTATGCATGATTGTTCTACGAACCCACAACTTCTTTAATAAAAAAAGAAAAAAAAAGAGGTGGAGACTTTGTGATTAAATGATATAAGCCTCAAAGTAGTATTCATCTCCCCTTCTCCCTTTTTCTTCTTACTCTTTTCTCTTCTTTCATTAAAAAAAGAAAAGAATGTATAAGTAATGATCTAAAGTAGCAGTGGAGAATAAGACCATCAATCCTACTTCCTAAATTGAGGGTAGGTAAGTTGTGTGAAAATAATGTAAAGTTATCTCTTTAGACATTTGAAAATCTTCTGAGCCAGGTTGCAGATAGATCAGAAGGTGGACCAAGAATTTGGAGAAGAGCTCAATGATACAGAGGAATTAGCTAACTCTGGAATGAAAATTTGATAGGGTCCACTGGAAAAGTATGAAAGATGGGATTAAAGAGAGGGGCTGTGTCAGGGGCAAGACAATTATAGAAATTTTATACAGTAGAGGATTGAAAGTGAGGGCTTCCATTTTTGGGAGTTAATTGAAAAGGCTTTAGTAACAAGAACTACTTCTGATGACAGTGAGCACTGGGCCCATTAGCCAGGGTGCAGAGGGAGCTTTTCTCACTAGGAAGGGTCATGGTAGAACCAGAAACTATAGACTTCCCATGCTTTTGCTGAAGATAGCGGATTCAGAATTTTAGGACCTTCTAGAAATCAAGTGTGGTGAGTCTTTACGTGTAATGTTCATTGAACTTGGCTTTGGTCTAATCTTGTTCTTGTGCATGTGCGTGCATGTGATTGTGTTTTCTTATTCCTCTGACTCCCCTCTTCTTGCTACTGTTGAGTATTTAAAATGAATGGGTTGATTACTCTGGTTCTCATAAGCTCAACCCTGGTAGAGTCTTCAAAACATATTATGCTACTCACTCATTTGAGCTGGATTTGTGGCTATTTTCCATGTGAAACCAAAACTGAAGTTAATTTAAAGACCATGTGTTATCAGTGAAAGTTACAATTACAAGCTGAGGATAGGTGATTAAGTCAGACCAGGAATGATGAAGAGGTCAGATGGTAAATGAGAATTAGAATTTGGCGGGTAGTTGTGCATCTGTTTCCTTTTTCTTGAGGCCTCCAGAAAAGAGGCATGAACAACTATGAGCTGACGGGATGTTGGTTTGGCTCAAGATGTAGGGTATTTCCTGGATGGCTCAATCCACTCATTTCCTGCCGTGGAAAGATTTGGGATCACCCTGCAGTTTTGATACCCTCTTACTTCAGTGTATTATCTCATTATTTCTTAAAGTGCTGAATATATTCAATAGAATATTATGCCACCATTATTTTACATACATAAATATATATTATATTTAACTTAAATAGGTGTCCATAAATTATTGAGAGAAAAATGTAGATTACCAAATCAATATGTGGTTATTTTTATGTAAAAACCTATCTGTTAAATGTATAGAAAAGAGTCTGAAATGTGCAAATCAAGCAGTTGATAGTGGTTATTTCACGGGGTGGTGATATGACATTTAACATACTGCCTTAATTTTTTTCATCTTTTGCATCAACCAAATATTAGCAATATAATAATATCTGTAAAATGCTATGTATTTGTATTCATCTATCTTAAAATTGGTTAATCTTATATTGTTTTTGTGTCACTTTTGAGGGTCATATTTGATATTGAAATCACTGATTCAGACAATTGGTATCATAATTTAGAAAATGCTACTGTGGTGACTTGAAGCTATATGTACCCCAGAAAAAATCTAATCTGTTGCTGTGGGCGTAAACCCATTTTAAGTAGGTCTTTTTGATGAGGCTATTTCAGTTAAGGTGTGACCCACCTTATTCAGGATAGGTCTTAATCCTCTTACTAGAGTCCTTTATTAGAAAACAAACTGCAGACAGAGAAAGCCATAAAAGCAAGAAGCTGAAAGCAATGAAACCTGGAAGAGAGAGACCAGCAGACACTGCCATGCACTTTGTCATGTGGCAGAAGAACCAAAGATTTCTGGCAGACAGTCTTTGGGAAGAAAGCATCATCTTGATGATGCCTTGATTTGGACATTTTCCCAGTCTCTAGCCATAAGCAAATAAATTGCCATTATTTAAGCCAAGCCATTCCATGGTATTTGCTTGGACCAGCTTAGGAAACTAAAACAGGGGCAGACTTCTTTTTTTGTCTTGCTTGTTAGCTCACACATACGTACGTACATTTCTTTATTCTTAAGTTATGCTATTTGAAAGTTTGGGGAGCAAAAAGGTGTTTTGTGCCTATAAGACAAGGAAATTCATGAATTTCATTACGTGAAAATATGACAAACACTGAGCAGTTTTAAAAGATAAATTGTGACAAGGAGGTACTTAAAGATCTAAAAACTGGGTGTGGGGATCCAGTAAGTCCCCTCCCTAAGGGAAACTTGGCCCAGAACCCAAGCACCTGTGTGTCCCAGGATACAAGTTAAAATATAACAAACTGCCTCACAGGAAAACAATACAGGTGGCATCATAGACTATATTTTTTCTTCAGGTTGTACACTTCTTTTCTACAGTAACATTACCAAATGCCATTTATATGCTTCACATGACCCTAGGAGAAATCTGTTATGAAAGGTTTTTGTTGTGGGACCCAATAGATGCCTATCATTTACTTGCCTCTGCAGAGTACTGCTTTCATTCTTTGGCCTGCAGTCACTGTAGACCCTCTCCTGTCTCTAAGTCCCAATAAATAAAGCTCATGCCTGACACCTTGCTGAGTGCAACCTTTGGCCTTGCAACTGCCTGACACATGCCCTTCAGGAGCTGGGTTGTAACAATTGGTGACCCAGCCAGGAGACCAAAGACTGCTGGCAGTAGCAGGTGTGAGCTCTGAAAAGGGAAAATCTGCAGGGAAAGTCCTGGGTTGGCCTATAATGTTCATGTGGAGAGCGGTGACTGCCCTCCAGGATGAGTAAGAACTGCTGAGAAAGTATGGAAATACACAAAAAACTTCAGCAGGTACATTGGCTGTGCTACAGCAGGTAGCAAAGCAGCTGCATAAAAAAAAAAAAAAAAAAAAAAAAAAAGGCTGCCAGATAGCAGCAGCTATAGCATGGCCCCTGTTAGGAGCCTTGCAGGTGACTACAGAGGCAGAGCAAGTGGTAAATGCCTCTGTGCATCACTTAAAAGAGAAGTTAAAGTTAAAAAGGGACAGGCACCTGGGACAGGCAAAAATAAAAAAATTCTTTAACCGATCACCTGTGTCTGGTTAATAATCAGTTTAAAACCTAGCTTATAAATACGCTTGGGCTAGGGGCTGCCTGGATACCTTAAGTCAAGGTCCAGAAGATATTAACTAAGGCATAGAACCCTATGAACTCCTCCTCAAATAAGGAAAAGGGAAAAAAATGGGAAAAGGGCTAAGTGTAACAAAATAGGAAAATACAGGCTGGGGAATTAAAAATCATAGTTTGTCCTGTAATTCCCCAATTTAAACACTCTAACAAACTTAAAATGAGGATAATTAATCCAAATACCAAATTTCAGTAAGTGAAAGTCCTTAAAAGCTATGGAAAGATCTTTTCTAAATTATGCTTAAAACAAATTAAAGTATAATATATTCCAGAACCTGACAGTCAGTATGTTTTTATGAATTTTCACAATTTAAAAATTTTATTAAACATGAAAAAAAGGTTTTAGCTTCCTGTAAAGAGGGAAAAAAATTCTTGCGTAAACTGTAATTGTTCCCTAAGCCTATGAAATACTAATAAAATAAATGACCATTATGTGTATTAAATCTTTAAGACAATAAAAATTGTAAATTTGTGTTAAATATAAATATATCCTAAAGTGAAATAACTAGTTTTCATTAAAAATAATAAGAAATATAAGACAAAACTTAAATGAATAAAAATAAATAAAAACCTGAATTAATATTGATAACAAAAAGTAACTTCATAACAGGAAAACCTGTCAGAGGCCACCTCAATCTGTATATTAATGTAGTGGTAGGGAAAGACAATTGTAATTCCACTGGGACTCTTGGGTTCTCATAAACTATTAGAAAAGTTAATTCCCCCCCCACCCCCCGTACTGCTAAAATAAAATACCTGTTAATTAATATAATCATAGTTAAGGTATAAAAGTAAAAAGTAAAGTGCTAAAAATAGTTAAGTTTATTTAACATATTATAACTGCATTAGAATTATCTAAAAAGTATATAAAAATTTTTAAAAAACAGACTTCAGTATTATTAAACTCTCTTGTGCATTCAAACCAGGCCTCAGAACCCTGCATAGTGCCTCTTCATTTGAGTTATTGGTTAGGTCAGTCACTACAGCCCCTAAAATAATAAAAGCATCTGCCACATCTCCAAACATGGTGTCTGAAGTGAATGGAAACTACATTGCTGTTTTGGACTCCTGCAGGAACTGACAATGTCTTAATATGGCCTAATTTTGCCTCCACACTGACTGTTTCAAAGTGCCAAAGGGTACTGTGCACCAGGCTGATGGAACACAGGACTTTCCCTCCAAAAGCCAACAGCACTGCAGCAAGCTGGCTGCATACCAAGGGAAGCAATAATTATCAGAGTAATATGAATAAATCTTAAACACAATTGGCACTATGGCCAGCTCCCACAAAGAAATAGCTTGTATGTGGGAGGCGGACTTGGCCCAGTGGTTGGGGCATCCGTCTACCACATGGGGGGCCCGGGGTTCAAACCCGGGGCCTCCTTGACCCGTGTGGAGCTGGCCCATGCACAATGCTGATGCACGCAAGGAGTGCCGTGCCATGCAGGGGTGTCCCCCGCATGGGGGAGCCCCACGTGCAGGGAGTGTGCCCCGTAGGGAGAGCCGCCCAGTGCGAAGGAGAGTGCAGCCTGCCTGGGAGTGGTGCTGTGCACATGGAGAGCTGACACAGGATGGTGCAGCAAGGGGAAACACAGGTTCCTGTGCAGCTGACAACAACAGAAGCGGACAAAGAACATGCAGTGAGTGGATACAGAGAACAGAAAACCGGGCCTGGGGAGAGAAGGGGAGAGAAATCAATCAATCAATCAATCAATCAATCTTTAAAAAAAAAGTGCATGTTTGATATTGCAAAACCGAAGCATAAATCTATTAACTGCAGCTCAAAGAAGATCTTGTGCATTAAGGAGCATATTGATTAGTATCATCTATATATATATACCGAGTAAATATAATGTCTCCTCTATTCTAGCTCAAATGCAAAAAAATATTGAACATGTTAAAAGTCTTTATAAACAATTTGTTTTGTAAGTTTATTTCCTCCAGAATCAATGCCTTTCGAAACAAGGTGTGAGTCATGCAGGGATTTCATCCAATCCTAACTGTGGTTCTGGACCCACCTTTGCTCAACCTCAGTAGAATAGCCAGAGAGTTTCACATCCCATCAGGCAGAAACCGCTGCCCCTGACCAGCAAGAAGCAGCAACAGAAGAATGACCATCACCCTTCAGCTCCCCCTTAAGAATGACAGTATAAACTCCCTGAGGGAAAAGTTGAGGCAGGTTAGTATAGGAATCAGGGAAGGTAGCAGGTCAGAATAAAGCCCACAAAGACCTAGTCACAAGATTCAGTTTAGAAGTCCTGGACTCAAAAGGAAAAGTCCTGCATAACTCCAAACAGAAAGGCTTCCCCATTGGTTCCCTAAAAGCTGACAGATAAAAGTAAATAGGCAGCCAGTCAGAACAGCAAATAACTCTGTCTATGTAGACTCTCCTTACGCCTAAACTAATTTCTTATGTCACCATAGAAAACTCAAAAAATTTAGAAGAGGAAAATGTATGATATTGGAGACCTCCTCATAGAACTCCCCTAAGTAATACTTTATTGTCTATTAATAAACATGTTGCTTGTATTCTGTTAAACCGGCACAATCTTCCTTCAACCACAACTTCTGCAAATTGGACAGCATGGGGCAACTTACTGGCAAGGCAGAATACAACCCATCCACAAGTTTGGAACAAGACATTCTCAATAAATAATGTTCATTGTTGTGTATATATTCCTGATCACTATTGTAATGTCCCACACATTTAAAATCATATGTAAGAGCACATTAGTCATATTGATAAACTAGCTATTGATCCTCTGTCTAATTCGTTTAATTCCCTCTCTTATCCCTGGCAACATGTCCTTGTAAGTCTAGCAGCTTTTAATGGAAGACTTAGTATTTTGTTGTATGTGGTACTGTTGTAAAATATAAATGCAATATATGTCCTACAGGCAACACAAACTGTTGATAGGAGTAGATAGTGGTGGCCCAGCAAGTCCCCTCCCTAAGAGAAACTCAGCCCATAGTATGCAGCCACCTGCATGCCCCAGGACACAAGTTAAAATGTAACAAACCTCCTCACAGAGAAACAATGTACAGATGGTATCGTAGACTATAATTTTCACCAAGATGTACAATTCCTTCCTACAGTAACATCACCAGACCCCAGTTATGTGATTCATGTGATTCTGTCAGAAGCAAGCTGTTATGAAATGTCTTTGTTCTGAGGTCCTATATATTGTCCCTCATTTTCCTACCTCTTTGCAGAGTGCTACTTTCATTCTTTGGCCTGCTGCTGCTGTAGCCCTTCTCTTGTCTGTAAGTCCCCATAAATAAAGCTCATGTCTGACACTTTGCTGAGTGCATCCTTTGGTCTCACAGTCACCCAACCCATGCCCTTCAGGAGCTGGGTTGTAACACTGGGCAAAGGCTCGGGGCAAGATGGTGGCAGAGTAAGGAGCTCCAAGAGTCAGCTCATTCTAGAGGCAGTTAGTAATCAGCCAGCACTATCTAAATCACCTGTCTGGGAAGGGGGGCAAGGTCACCAGAAGAGAATTCTACAACATCCTTGAACGAATGGAAGTTGGAGACTGCCCATCTTCAGTGAAGCTTCATGAGTAGAGTACTCCATGCTACAAAGGCCTGTACCCATCCTTTGCTGGCAATGTATGCCACCTCAGGAGCTATTCCCTGGCTGGGTTTGGAAGCTCCATTCCCAAAAACAGGGGAGGAAGAAACAGTTGGACACTGACTTCAGCTACTTATTAGTAAAATCATCTGACTAAAGTATAGTCTAAGAACAGCTAAACTTTGAAAGTGTCTTAGTCGGAAAGAGGACTGTACCCTCCATTTTAACTCTACCTATGACATGAGGGACAGTAGGGCTGAAGGAAAATCACAGTGAAGGTAGGGACTGGCTTCTTTCCACCCTCGTTAGATTGTATGCCAACAAACTTGACAATGAAGATGAAATGTAAAAATTCCTAGGAATTTATGAATAACCTGCACAGACCCTAGAAGAAATAGAATATTTTAACAAACCAATCAAAAGCAAAAGTGTACACTATGGACCATAGTTGGTGATAATAGTCTGATCTTGTTCTTTCATAATCTGTAACATGTTCCGCAACAATGTAGAGTTTTGGTGGGGCAGTGATGTACAAAAATTCTGTGTACTATGAGTGATGGTTTTGAAGGCCACAAGTTCTCTGATTAAAAGAATGGAAGAAAAATAACTGGGGTAAATAAGGTAATAATAAGGAATAGAGGATCTTGATATTTGTTAATAAGGAAAAGGAAGAGAGTTCTGGGAATGCACAACAAATTAAAATCTTTTACATACTCATGATTTATTATGTAAGCACCTTAAAACCTTTATCCAGATGATATAGCATGATTTGGGTGCAGCAAGGGGGGAGGAAAAAAGCAAAGGAGCATCTACCTAAGTTTCAGGAACAGAGGAGGCATTAGTGAAGACTTTCAGAAGGGATTCTTAAAGGATGGATAGGAGTTAGCAAGTATATCATTGCTGGCCTTCATATTTGCTGTGTGGTCATGCTACTCAACAGGAATCCTCTACTACAAAAGCCATGTTCCCTGAGTAGGGCCCAGTGCCTGGAATATAACAATTGGCTCTTTGTAGAAATGTGTAAGTGAGTGAATAAGCATTGGAGACTGCTTGTGTATGTGTATGTATGTGTGGAGTGCAGTTTTCATCTCCTTTGTCTTATACTTAGTGATGCTGAACATGGGTTAAGCATCAAGTGGAGACTTGTATCCTGACACCCCCATTCTTCAAGCAGCAACATGGTGAAAAGGATGGCAAGTTTTAAGGAATAGACCATTGTCAATTGAACAAACAAAAGATATGTGTTTGGATTTTGTGAGAAACTAGGTCGATTACATAAGAATTTAAATGGAAATTTAGCTAGATATTAAAAGCAAAACAAAACAGAGGCATTCTGTAAGCTGTAGAATTGTGTACTCCCCAATTTTAAAATCCTTACTATGGATAGTAAATTCCATATTTCATCAGTTCATTGGAAGCCTATGAGATAAAATGTCATTACTGAATTTTGGAGCTGAAGGAGAAAGGGCATCTCCCTACGGCTTTCCAGGTCATGGCAGTTAATAATACCTTGGGGACCAGGAAGCCTGACTTGGGAATAGAGCAACAACCCCATGATTTCATCAAGGGCTGTACACTGGAATTGCCTGGTGGTCTTTTCAATATTGGTACATCAGAGTTCACTCCAATACTTAAATGGGGTCCATTTTAAAGCAGTTCCACAATGGATTCTTCTGCACAATCATGGTTGAGAACTACTGAAAAGAGTGTACAAATAAGAACAACCACACCAACAAATGTTTTACGGTTTATAAAACACTTTCAACTACATTTTCATAATAACGCATTGAGCTAAAGAAAATCAAACTCATTTTACAAAAGAAAAAACTGAGGCCCAGATGTCCAGTGTATCTCCCAAGTTCCCGTAGCACAGAAAGAGCAGAGCCATGCTTAATACCCAATCTTCTGACTTTTCTTGTATTTGAAATCTTTTTTGTTATGAGGTTCTTTGTACCATACAGATCATATTTGAAGGATTTCTTTTTCCTACTCCACTCAGCATAGCTCCTTCCTTATATATGCCCTACCCAGTGGAATTCCATTCTGGAAAGCCATGTTTCCATATGGATATATTGGCAGGATTCTAGGAATTTGGGGTTTGTAACCTAGCCTTAGGATGAGCAATATTGGCAACTATAGCACTTCGATAATCCTCTAATAATTTCTTGCCTTTTTTCACATGAAGTACATATGCCAAAGTCTTTTCATTGCAAAAAATATACTGGGGAATTCCAGGGACCGTTTTAAGGGAATTTCCAGAAAGGAGATTGTCATATTAATATTGAACTAAAGTAATAGCATTAAAGGCCTAATTTGAATTTTCCTAGCCTAGTAATTACCCAATATATATACTAGATATTAACTCCTGAACCCAAAGCTTTAAGAAAAAATATACAGATGTTCTTATTGAACAACTTCAATTTCTGAAGGTAATTTCTCAAAAGAATAAGAAAATCATTTTGCAGTTTTGAATTAGGAACTCTCAAGTTTTAAGGATTAATATATGTTTCCTTTTATATTTTAAAGGAATTCCTTGTTTGGGTAAGCTTTCCTTTTCATCTTCCCTCAGAGTACAAGCTTTTCTTTCTGAGCAGGATTCTCTTTCACGCACATATTTATTACATTTATTACACTTAATCTTTCTGTAATCTCACTTTTCTTTTGTGTTTTGACAACCCTTACTTTGCCCTTCATTTCATGGGGATTTGCCTGTATGAAATAATGTTTCTTAGTGTAATCTGGAATTTAAAAAATCTTTTAGACATTTCTCAAAGTGTCGGGAGGGTCAAAGAGAATAAGTTTAGAATTCAATCACAGTGGCAATCTAGCCCAGGATCATGGAGGGGGCTCCTTTGAATGAGACATCCTGAGGAGTGACTGCAAGACTTTATTATGAAGACATTATTCAGTGACAGCTTTAACTTAGAACTAACACAGCTCCCAAGTGTGTTAGTTTATCCATTTTTATAGTTTTAACTCCTCTTTATATTTTCTTCTAACCTGTCATTCAGGGTGGCTAAACTCAGGACTGTCACTGATGTTAAATACTGAAAGGCAATTTGTGGAATGGAACCATCTAGTTCATATTGTTCATGTACCTGTGGGAAATAGACTGATAAAGCAAAAAAAAAAAAGAGAGTCAATTCTGATACCTATATCTTAGAGCCCTTACTGATACCTTTTTTTCTGGATGCCCTGTCTAAGGAATAACTTGTACTCCAAAAATATCCTCTAAGTCCTAGTGTAAATGGGAGAGAGGATGGACTACTTGGGCAAAAGAAGACTTGCTTAAAGACTCCTTTGTTGGAAGTGGACTTGGCCCAGTGGTTAGGGCATCCATCTACCACGTGGGAGGTCCGCAGTTCAAACCCCGGGCCTCCTTGACCCGTGTGGAGCTGGCCCACGCGCAGTGCTGATGCGCGCAAGGAGTACCTTGCCACGCAGGGGTGCTCCCACGTAGGGGAGCCCCACCCGCAAGGAGTGCGCCCCGTAAGGAGAGCCGCCCAGCGTGAAAGAAAGTTCAGCCTGCCCAGGAATGGTGCCACACACATGGAGAGCTGACACAACAAGATGATGCAACAAAAAGAAACACAGATTCCCATGCCGCTGACAACAACAGAAGCGGACAAAGAAGAACACGCAGCAAATAGACACAGAGAACAGACAACTGCGGGAGTGGGGTGGGGAGGAAGGGGAGAGAAATAAATAAAATAAATAAATCTTTAAAAAAAGACTCCTTTGCTTATTTCTTCAACTTATTTTTGACTGAAAAGCTGACATGTAAGTCCTAAATTCTGTAATATTTTGCTCTCCTTTAGACTCTGGGTGCTTTGAGTACAACTGCAAAAGCTACCTAATGGGATTACAGGTCCACTGTCCAACAGCACATGTTCTACTTTGAGATTTTTATTCTGATTGAGAATTGAGCCAGGAAAAAAATAGCCCACTTAGAAAGTGGAAACTTTGTATGGAAATTTAAACTGTAAAGTCTCAGCTAGGCCATAATTTTGTGAATAATAACAATCTGATGGAATACAGTTCTTAATATAAATAATATTAGAGGCCATATTTATCATTTCAGGACAAGTCATAATCATCTTGAAATAAGATCTTTGAAACTCTAGTGAGGAAAGAATATTGTCTGTACCGTAAGATAATGAGAGTAAGATAACGCAGAAGATATCCCATATGGAAAGTATGTAAAAATGCACTTGAATAATCCTTTATCATACACTATCTTAAAAGTTTCAATGCATAGTCCAAAACACTACAATAATAGAATAAGCATTTAATTCATGAACCTGATTATGATGAATGCAAGACAGAAACAGGGCCAGTTAAGCAACAACAAAAAGATTATAGTGAAAAGTGTGTCCATGAAAATGTACGTATCCAGTGTAGAAATTTTAGGGATTGTTTTAAGCTCAAAAAAATGGAGCTGAAAACTGTCTGAGTATCTTCTTAACTTGGTTGGGTAGGAATGGGAAATAAAAATGAAACATACCAACCATGTGTTAAAAGAAAAGAACAAAGAAAATAACAAATCATAGACTGAAAAATTATGAGATGACACAGGATAAAACTAAACATATTTGTTGTAACAACAAATATAAAAAACTCAAAAGAAACATTCTGAATTTAGGTTAAGAAAAAAATGATTTAAAATGTCTAAAGGTAAATGAATGGGAAAAGACATAGTATGTAACTGCAAACTACAAGAAAGGAAGTATGGGTGTCAACATTGTATCAGCAAAATTGAATTTAGGATTTCAGAATGATTAACTGTCTGAAAGTATGACTTTATTGTAATGAATTCTAGTAATAATAATATAACAGTAAAGTAAAAAGAAAATAAACCAAGTCTGAACAAAATGAAATAGAAAAGCCAAGAGTTTGTAAATTATGGAAAAGCTTGAGAATAATAAAATATATAATCCTCTAGCTAACTTAATTTCATAAATATTAATATATACATAGGCTAGAATCAATAAGGAAGAAATCATTAAAAATACTGAATTAAAGAAATAAAAACAAATTGTATTCTATGCTAATATGCACAAAAACATGGAAAGGCTAAATAACTTTTAGGTAGAAAATAGAAAAACTGAGACCTATAAATATAGAAGTTGAGAAAGAAACCACAAGTCGTCAATCAAAAATAAAAGAAAAAAAAGTCATCTCAAATATAGAAAAAGCTATTGACAGATCAAATCTCCATTCCTGATAAAAATTTTTAGCAAATCAAGATAGAAAGAAACTTCTTCAACCTGATAAAGGGCATGCAAAAAAACCTACAGCTAACTGCATACTTAATGGTGAGACCCAGAATGCTTTTCTCCAAGATCAGAAACAAGGAAAGGATTTCCATTCTCACTATTTCTATTCAACCTTGTATTGGAGCTTCTAGTCAGTGCAATAAGACAAGAAAAGGAGTAAAAGTTGCTCAGTATGGAAAGGAAGAAGTAAAACCATGTTTCTGCATCGATGATATGATCTTTTTGTGTAGAAGCTCCAATGACATCTGTGCCAGCTGGGACCTGAGCCTCAGCAGAGTTGCAACTCCTATTCTCTGGTTCTTTGGATTTACCCAGGCCAAGTAACAGGGAGGTGAAGATGGTCAACCACCACACCAGGGAACTGAGAGTATCTACAACTGCAAACAGGAGAATCACATCCAACAACCATGTGGGATCTAAGTCCCCTCTTGTTATAGAGGGGGAGTGAACATCACCATCCCAGTGTCCACATGATGAAGGAATAAAATATGGATTAGAGTGGACTTACTGTTTTTTTTTACTATAGAACTATTCTGACTCTATGACTCTAGCAATGGAAGAAATTGTATCCCTTATGTTGACAGTGGCCTTGGTAGTTGCTGAGGGCAAGGAGAGGGAAGAAGAAATGTGATATGGGGGCATTTTTGGGACTTGGAGTTGTCCTAAATGATATTGCACAGACAGATGCTGGACATTATATATCCTGCCATAACCCACTGAATGTACTGGGGGAGAGTGTGAACTACAATGTAAACTATAATCCATGTGGTACAGCAGTGCTCCCAAGTGTATTCAGCAAATGCAATGAATGTGCCATAATGATGAAAGAGGTTGTTGATATGGGAGGAGTGGGGTGTTAGGGTGGTGTGGGGTGTATGGGAACCTCTTATGTTTTTTAATGAAACATTTTTTTTGTAACCTATGTATCTTTAAAAAAACAATTAAAAAAACTATTAGAAATAACTAGTGATTTTAGCAAGATTGTAAAATGTTAGACCAATAATGAAAAAAAATCAATTGTATTTCTATATGCTAGCAACAAATATAAAGGGAAGTTAAAAATTACTATCATTAGCAATAGTATCAAAATATTAAATGATCGTGTGCAAATTTGGCAAAAAATGCACAAAACACATATACTGAATTCCATGAAATGTTCCTGAAAGAGATTAAGAACAACTAAGTAAGTTAAAAATATGTAAATAAAGAAGATCTAAATAAATGAAGCTATCACCTGGGTGAGATGAATCAATAAGATTAAGTTATCAATTCTCCCTAAATTGTCTGTCGATCTAATGCAATTCTAATCAGAATTTAAGCGGATATCTATTAAACAGACTCTAAAATTTATATGGAAAACCAAACAATTTAAAATAGTCAAAGCATCTTTGGAAAAGAACTTTAGAGGATAATAATTAATGGATTTCAAGAATTGTTTTTAAGACTGCAATGATCAAGAGAGGCTTGAAGTAAAGGACAATCAGATCAATGGAACAGAATAGAACATTCAGGAATAGAGCCACACATACCGGGAATACTGGCTTTTGCTAAAGGTTCAAAAGCACTTAAGTGAACAAAGTTTAGAACTGTTGGATATCCATATGCAAAAAAACAAATTTACTTTTGACCCATTCTTTTCATCATATGCAAAAATTAACTCAAAATAATTCCTAGAAATGAATGTAAAACTCAAACTATGAATGTTCTGGAGGACACAGGAGAGAATTTTTGAGAACTTAGTTTAATCCAGTTTCTCATTCTCGGCACCACTGACATTTGAGACCAGATACTTCTTTGTTGTAGGAGTCTGTCTTGGGCATTGCAGAAAGTTTAGCAGCATCCCTGGCCTCTATCCATTAGATGCCAGTGGGACTTTTCCAGTTGTGACATCCAAAAATGTCTCCAGACATTGCTAAAAGAAATCTCCTGGGAAACAAAGTTGTTCTGGTTGAGTACCAATGAGTTAGGCAAAGACTTCTTAGTTTTGAAAACCAAAGCATGACCCAAAGGAGAATAGATTGGATTTAATGAAAATTAAAGCTTTTTCCTCCTCCAAAGAGAATGAAAATTCAACCCATGGACTGGAAGAAAATATTTATAAATCATTTATTTGATAAATGATTTATCTAAATATATAAAGAGCTCTTGAAACTCAATACTAAGGAAACAACCCAAAAATAAATGGGAAAATATTTGAACATACACTTCACTAAAGTAGATATACAAATGGCAAATAATCACATAAAAATATGCTTAATATTATCATAACAATATGGAAATGTAATTTAAAACACGATACTGCTGCACAACTGTTAAAATGGCCACAGTTATAAACAGTGGCCAAAGCAAATGTTAGTAAGGATACAAAGGGACTGTAACTCTCATATGTTTGCTAATAGAAATATAAAATGACAGCACTTTGGGGAAGAAAACGTTTGGCAGTATCTTATAAAGTTACACATATACTTCTTGTGTGACCCAGCTATTCCATTTCAGAGTATATATCCTAGAGAACTGAAAACATATGTCCATACAAAGATTTGTACAAGAATGTTCATAGCAGCTTTATTTGTAATAGCCAAAACAGGAAACAATTAAAATGTCCATCATCAGGTAATAGATAAACAAATTATGGTATACTCATATCAGGGAAACTACTCAGCAATAAAAAGGAACAAACTGTTGATGCATGTAACAGATAAATCTCAATTACGGTGAGTGAAAGAAGCTAGGCAAAAAGGAAAACCTACTGGAGGATTCCATTTATATAAAGATGGAGAAAGTGCAAACTCATTTATAGTGATAGAAAGCTAAGATTAGTGGTCACTGGGGAAGGAGTGTGGGGAGTAGAGTAGAGCGGGTGGCAATTGAAAAGGGCACCAGAAACTTCTGTGGTTAATGGATACATTCACTACATTGTGTTGTTGCTTTCATGGGTGTGTACATATGTCAAAACTACCAAATTGTACAGGTTAAATAAGTGCCATTTATTACATATAAAATAATAGAAAAATGTGTCATTCACAACAACTACACAGATTAAAAGTTACTTAGGGAAAAACTTAACAAGAAATTCTGAGGAAACTTTAAAATTCTATTTAGGGATATAAAAAGAAAACTTGATGAAACAGATGAAGCTTTAATTTTGTTTTTAACCATGAGTAATTTGTTCCGATGTTTATAAGGAAAAAATATGTGAGCGTAATTAGAAATTTTTTAAAAACTTTGAGAGGTGACTTTTCCCTACTACATTTTAAGACCTGTTATAAAGCTTGAGGAATTAAAGAAGAGTCAGTCTGGTGCATAAATAGATAAATAAAGTATATCAGAATTCAGAAATAGAACCCATATATGGAAAGTAAGCATTTGGTAAAAGTGGCATTAAATTTAGGAAAAAAGATGGATTCTTTAATGAACAGTGTTGGGATAATTAGCCATTTGAAATAATAATAAACTTGGAGCATTAGTGCACACTTCATAAAAGTAAATTCTAGTTTGAACAAAGATGAAATAGTAAAAATGAAATTATTATAGAAGCTGGAGATTTAAGGGGTACTTTTATAATCTTGGAGTGGAAACAACCTTTTCTAGCCTAAAATTAAAGCCAGAATGAAATATAACAAAGGATAAAAAATTTGAATATGAAAATTCTAAACTTTCATACTATAAAAAGCACCATAAAAATCTTGATGAAAAATGTGTGCAATTGTGTGATAGAAAAAATGTTAATATTTGTAATATACAAAGCACACTTAAGTGAAAAACAGTAGATGATTACTTTAAGGAAATATAGGCAAAAAGATATAAACAGGCAATTCAACAAAGAGAAATATAAATGGCTATATATACTTAAATATATGTATATATAGGCACACACATATATATATATGTATGTACAGCTTCACTATTAATCTAATGAATACCAAGTAAACACAACAATGAGATATTGCCACCTACACTGGCATATTTTGAAAGATTGTTAGTACTAAGATTGGCAAGAGAATGAGAAACTCTCTCTCATGCATTATTGAAGGGAGTACAGACTAACACTTTTTTCCAGAACACAAAATGACAACATATGTCAAAATGTGAAACATGTAATTACACTTTTAATCAATTATCCTAAGTAGATAAATAGTCATGGACCTGAGGATTTATGAAAAATGATGTTCATTGCCGCTATAATTTTTCTTTTTTTTTGTGCATTTTATTGTGGAAACTTTAAACACAAGGGCAGAGAGAGAGAGTGCTATAATGAGCTAATAACTAATTCACTGGTTTAAACAATTATCAACATGTTGCTAATTTTGTTTCATCTGTCTCCCTTCCACTTCTACTTTGTGTGTGGCCTACAGTATGTTCAAGTAAACTCAAAGCAATATAACATGTTCTACAAATATGTTAGTATATATCCTTATCAAATAAAGACTTTATAATGGAACATAACTAAAATAAATTATTAGTATTATCTAATACTCAGCCGATGTTTAAATTTCCTTGATTATTTCTAAAATGGCTGTTTAGAGTTAATTTGCTTGAATCAAGTTCTAAAGCCCCATGTATTGCATTTGGTTATGTCTCCTGGGTGTCTTTCTCTTTTCTTTTCTTTCTTTCTTTCTTTCTTTTTTTTTAATCTGCAATAATTCCCTCTTCTTATTTCATGCCATTTATTCATTGAGGAAACTTAATTGTACTCTAGACTTTCCCACACTCTGAATTCCAATTGCTTTTAATAGCCATTTAACTTGTTCTTCATTTTCTTATATTTGCTGTAAAAAGGTAATTAGATATTGTATTAGTCAGCCAAAGTGGTGCTGATGCAAAACATTAGAAATCTGTTGGATTTTATAAAGGGTATTTATTTGGGGTAGAAGCTCCAGTTACCAAGCCATAAAGCATAAGTTACTTCCTTCACCAAAGTCTGTTGTCATGTGTTGGAGTAAGATGGCTGCTGACATTCAGTCTTCCTCTTCCTCTTAAGGCTCTTGGTCCCAGCTTCTTCCAATATCAGCTATAGGCCATCAGGGTCTCTAGGCTTTGTCTCTCTCCCGGGATCAAATCTCTCTGGGCTCAGGCTGACTTCTCTCCACAAGGTCAGCTGTAGACTATCAGGCGAATGGCTCATCTCTCATCCCAGGACCACTGCCCTGTCTATGGAGTCATCTCTATTCCTCCATGTTCTTCTCCTGTGTGTTTACTTCCCTGGCTTTAGCTCAAAACTCCAACCTCCCTTCTCTGGGGTTTCTCTGTGAGTTTTGTCCCACCAAGGGGGCAGGGACTCAACATCCTACTGATGTGGCCCAATCAAAGTCCCCATCATTTTTTAATCAAGTAAAAGTGAAAGCTCTGAATCCAATATAACCTAATATGCCCAGAGGAATAATAAGTTTACAAACATAATCCAATAGCTATTTTTTGGAATTCATAAGCAATATCAAACTGCTACAGATATATAGGTTTTATTTTTTTTAAATTTTGGCAATAGCATCACAGAAGGGATCCTATGTACTTCCTGTTGCAAAATGTCTGCTTGTTCTATTTTTAGTGGTATTTATGACACTCTACTGTATCCAGGTGATGTCAACCTGATGCATCCATTATAAAATTTCCCAAGAATGTTTCACTATTTGACTTCGCATTTTGCTGATAGTTGCATAGATCCGTTATTTCATTAGGGATTGCAGAACTATAATTTTCTACTTCTGTCATTCCTTTATCATTTATTAATTGGAATCCTTTAAAGAAGCACTTTCCCTTTCCAATTAATTTGTTACAGTGAAGTGTATTTCGTACAAGAAATGCTGGTTTGATTCATTCCCATTTTTCCCTATTTTTTAGAATAATGTGTTGGTTTCTAAAAATCCCAAACTGTGACCATTGAGGGTGTGTGTATGTGTGTGTGTGGGTGTTAATATAATTTGAACTCATGGATTTTCATACACTTAATGTTTCTCAGTTTATTGCACTCATTCTTTGGATGCATCAATTACCTATCTTGGCCTAAAGGAAACCCCTTCTAGTGGGCTCTGTTATCCTTTTCACATAATCTCAGGTATCTTTGAGAAGTTTCCTGCCTTCTAGCATGTATAGCATGTAGTCATTTTATACATTTCTTACTCCAGAATCAATGATTTTTCCTAGAAATCCTGGTATTTTCTTTGATGGGAAATGGTATTTAAATATCAGAATCTTATCACTAAGGTGCTTATTGTGCTTGAATTGTCATCACTGCTAGGACTTTTCAGTGAAACAAGCTAGAAATTGTGCATCTTTTAGAAAGAGAAAAGAAAATACTGATATTATAAGTTAAGTTTATAGGACTTTATTTAACTTTGATTTTATACTTTCATCTCTTTTTCACTGAAAATTTTGATCTCTAATGATATTAACATTATAACTTATTTGTCAGGTCCTGCAATATACCTATAATAGATTTAAAATAACAAAACTTTTTCATTTAAATTATTTACATGGTTCCAAGCCAAACTATAAAATAAGGTACATCCACAAAAAGGCTAGCTTCCATCCTATCCTCTCCATTCCGTTTTTTTCCATATATCAGTAAGTCATCATTTTTATTATGTTTTGGTTTATCCTTCCATTGCTTACTTTTGAAAATACAAACAATATGTGTGTACATGTATCCTGTCAACTCTCATAACAAAAGCGCATACCCTATAAACTATTTTGGGCCATTCTTTTTTTCAGTTAACAATATATACTGTAGATCATTTCATGCAAGGACACTAAAATTTTCTCATTTCTTTTACAGCTGCATATTACATTTTCATATGGATGCCCCACATTTTACATAGCCAATCCTTTGTTAATGGAAAAATAAGCCACAATCAATAGCGTTATGCATATGTCATTTTATACTTTTTAGCATACCTTTTAGACAGATTCCTAAAAATGGAGCTCTTGTGTCAAAGGTTAAATTATTTTGTAATTTGCTAGATATTGTCAAATTCTCCTTCATCTTATATTTTCATCAGGAATGTTTGATTGCACCATTTTATTGTTAATAGTAAAAAGAAAAGAGAAAAAAAACATTGAATGACTTCAATTTGGGATTGATTAAATAAGTTAGGATAGGTCTTTCTATTAGGCAGTGACTAAAATATTCATATGGAAAATCATTTATTGAATTAGAAATATATCCACAAAATATTGTTAATATTGTGGGTACATTAACTACATTAATACTATCTTTCTTTCACAGCTATAGGGCTATTTAGGTTATCTAATTTTTCTTTAGTAAGCTTAGGTAGCTGCTATCTTTCAAGGAATTTGTCTTTCATCTAAATTTTAAATTTATTGGCATAAAATTGATCATAATGTTCCCTTATGATCTTTTAAATATCTTTAAAAACGGTAATGATGTCATCCCTTTCAGTCCTGGTATTGGTCATTTGTGTTTTCTCTCTTTTATTCCTGACCAATCTGGCTAGAGGTTTATAAATTTGATTATCTCAGTAGTAAAAGAAACTCCTCAGCTCATTGACTCCAGCTCCGATTTTTATTATTTCCATTCTTCCACTTATTTTGGATTTAATTTTCCCTTTTCTAGTTTCTTAAGGTGGAAGCTGGGAACATTGTTTTGAGATCTTTTCTAATATAGGCATTTAGGGCTACAAATTTCTGTCCTCGTGAACTGCTTTTGTACCATCACAAATTTTGATATGTTGTGTTTGCGTTATCATTTTCATTCAGTTCATAATACTTTCTATATTACACTTTTGTTTCTTCTTGGACCTATGTGTTATTTAGAAGTGTATTATTTAGTTTCCAAATATTTGGGAGTTTCCCAGAGATATTTCTTTTATGGGTATCTAATTTAATCCCATTGTAGTAAGAGAATGTAGTTTGTATGACTTTAATGCCCTTGAAAATAATGTATATTCTGCTCTTGGTAGGTGGAATTGTTCTATAAATGTCAGTTAGGTCGTGCTGGTGGATAGTGTTGTTCAGATCTTCTAAATTCTTATTGATTTTCTATCTACTTGTTGTATTGCTTGTTGAGAGATTGAAATTCCCAACTATAATTGTGGATTTGTTTATTTCTCCTAGCAGCACCATTCACTTTGCTTCACGTATTTTGAAGCTCTGTTATTAGGTGAATAAATGCTAAAAATAATTTCCTTTTGAATGCACTGAGCAATTACAAAGTTCTTATATTGTGATTCAGCCTTTATATGATAGTGCTGCTTAGTAGCTTCATAACCACCCAAGTTACTTTTTAACTTCTCTAAGCCTCGGTTTTCTTCTCTTTAAAATGGGAATTATAGGTACCTCATAAGATTGCTATACAGAATAAGTGCAGTATTGTAGTCAAATTACTTAGTATAGAATTAAACCCATTGTAGTTACTGTATAGAGGTAGGTGATGATGTTACTGACATTATCAAATGTTTAAAGATGCTTTTGCCTGAATTAACTGAATGTACACTCTTGGGAAAAGTTCCATAATGGTTCTGAAGCTTAGTTTCCTCATCTGTAAAATGAGAAAACTGGGCCAGATTATATGATAATATTAGAATTCTCTACTTTTGTGATATTAAACATTGCCTGCCTCCTGGAATATACAAATAAAGATATAGGAAATTGACCACAAACAAACAGAATTTCACTTGGCATAGTGAACAGTGATTATCTCCAATGTCTAGAAAGATAGGGATACAACGTGAAAATCTGGGGAATCAGTGACCCTAAATAGATATGAGCTATTTGCTTTCTTAAATAAACTTTAAAATATACAACTGTTTCTTTCATTACTAGTCTTACTCATGCAAATATGGTGGATTTTAGAATCTAGTTTATCATGATTAGTACATTCTCTCTTCCATTATCCCAGACAACTGTTTCATACATTTTTATTTTTTCTTGTGAACTCCTACCTCCTTTTTTATCCTCATATTGACTGACAATCTTGCTTTATACATTACAAAAAAAAAAAAAATTGAAGAAACCAGAAGAGAACTTTTATATGCTCCCACTGCCACATTCACTCATTCATCTGCATATATGCCCATAAACTCTCTCTTCCCCCCCAGGTGCTGTGGAGAGAACTGTCCTTGTCTCTAGCCATAGCTGGCCTCGATGTATGTGCACTAGTGTCCATCCCCTTTTACCTGCTCAAAGACACTTGCATTTATTCCCTTTCATCTATTCTTAATTTCCTGGGACACTATCAATTTCTTACTCTCTGCTGATTATTTCTACCAGCTTCAAAATATGACTGGAATATTCCCCCTCTAAGTTCTGAAAGGCTCCCTTCCTCACTTCCTTTACTTCTTTACGTCCCTGGCCACCCTATCTAAATGCATGGATCGTCTGTCTCCTCCATTAGAATTATAGCTCCATGAAAGCAATGATTTTTATTCTTCGTAATTTCTCTTTCTCAAATGTCTCAATTTCTGGCACATAGTAGGTGCTCAGTAAATAGTGTTGTATAAAAAAGTACCTAGAATGCATTAGGAGTTCTACAAGTTCACAAAGATAAGGGTGATATGGCCCTTGTGAGAAACTGTTGAAATGTGGAACAAGCAATATGCCATAGGAGATCCCTGTAGAGTGTTCATAGTCACAACTCTGAACATTTTGACATTCAGTGAATTGATGAATTAAAATACATCTTTGGAAAAATATTTAAGTTACAATAAATAAACTAGGCTATTTGAAAAAGGAGTAGAAAGATTATTTAAATTCTAAGACTGATGTGGGCTCTGTTTATTACAAAACCAGAGCCTTTTTTCTTTATCATAAACAACTGTGAAAAATTGGCTCAATATTTTCTTTAGTTATGCTCATAATATATTTTAAGCAACATAATAGGCTTATATTACCCATCTCATTTTCAATATCCATATGGCAACCATTATGTAAATGTTCCTTAAAAATAAATGATGCTGTTTAGTAAATAATGTATGTTGTGTGCCACCAAAATCATGATTATATGAAAGAAAAAAAATTCATGGACTCATCCTGAAAAAAGGATTACATTCTATGATAATTAAAATAGGAAATAGCCAATATGATTGAACTAATGTCAGGAACACTTAACTTGAATTCATCAAGATGACAGAAGTTGGAATATGATTCAAGATGACAGTAAAACACATTTGTTAAGTTTTTCAAGGAATAAAGTTTAGGAAAGACTGAAAACTAGCTGTTAGAAAAAATGAAATGCTGTGTAGGAAAACTAAGATTTGGAATGAGGTAGCCCAGGATGGTATTTTGCTCTCAAAAACCCAAATAAATGCAATGAGGAGAGGAACACATGATTAGTAATAGTAATTTTAGATATTTCAGGATATGCAAAGAGATGGAATTTAATGAGTTGTACATTTCTCATTATTCCAGATTTTGTGCTTTCTTTTGTTGATTTGAAACTAAGAATTTTGGTCAGTATTTGTTGTCTATTCAACTGAAAAACTCTATAGAAGATAAGAAGTATTGGATTCCAAGTCAAGCAGTCAGAGACCATAGTAAAGATGATCCTATATCTTGGCTAGTTTCTGCTAAGAGATGCTTCAAATTTTATATTTTGAGATAAATGGTGTCTGATGATATTGAGTTACAGATACATTACATCTTGTCATTTAGTTTAATGCCTTTGTTACACTTGGAAAAGTGTGGAACTTTTCCATGGTCACATAAGCCAGGTTATATGGGAACAAGAGGAGACCCCATCACACCTATGGTTCCATCTACTTGCTGTGATAAAACATATCTTTTGTTACTAGGTGAGATGGTTAAATAAACACACACCCAGGCACATATCTTTTGTTACTAGGTGAGATGGTTAAATAAACACACACCCAGGCACAGATTCACATATACACATGTACACACTTATTTATGTTGCTTAATTCTATTCACAATGGAGAACCAGGTTCACAGGTATCTGATATGTTAGTCATATAAATGGTTAGCATGTGATCTTAGTCTATTTCATAAGGCACCAAATTTTCTTAGCAGTGCCCAGAGTCTGGGATTTATAATAGCACTCAGCACTTTTAAGGCCAGTGAAATGGCATATGAGTCCTTTTATTTTTCTGGTAGCTTGCATGTAGAAAAGATGAGAAGCAAGTAATGACAGTTGCTACACACACAAGTATCTAAAATTGTCCTATTAAGTTAGAAAACAAAAAAGAGATGATGGAAAAATAGCTTATTTGCTGCCTCACTACCTTCAGAGATCGCGCATAAGGAGTGTGAACTGTTTTGCCAGGATAGTGTCCTTAAATGACATGTTTATAAACTCAGTTGGAAAAAATAACTTAAAAAAAGAAAACAGCACATTGCTGAAAGGTGTGGCTGTCAAACTTTTCTTTTTCTAACACTATTCTTCCTAAAGCTTAGAAACTATACTATAAGCCCTCTATTATCATGATTTCCTAAACAATATATTCTGCTTTTTATAGCTTTTGAAAATGTTCCATTAAATATCTGGAAATTCAAAATAAATAATAGTAGTTCATGGTAATTTCATTTGATTTGTCTTCGCTTACGTGAACTGTTCAATTATGCATTTAGTAATCCCCAAAGACAAGTTTCTCTAAGCAGTGCATCTACCTTTTGTAGGCAAGTAGATTTTTCTACCTTTCAGAGAGGGGTGTTGACGGTTTAGGTCAAGTAGGTAAAATTGCAAAAGGACAAGCATAAGGACTGAGTAGTGAAGGATCTTAATGCTGTCCAGTACCCTGTAAGTAGAAAATCCCAATGACAGAATTTGTTGACCCCAAGGAATTGCAATGGCGATTCTGCGGCTGGATTAGGACAGTGAATGTCAGCACTGTGGGAATATCCCTCTGTATGAAAAGAAGACTAAGAAACCTTATACTTGTTCCCATCTGCATCTCCCCAAATCTGGAACATCATAAAAATTCTGGCACTTTGTTAGATTAAATACAAATAACAACTCTTTTGATAAACTAATAGCTTATGAGAGTCCAAAGGAGCATTAGAAAAAAATTAACTCTCAAAAAGTGCTATAATTATGAAGTTAAATTTAGAGGCTGGACTGCCAAAATAGATAATTTTATTTTTTTAATTTCTTGCTTGTTCATTTATATGTAACAAAACAAAACTGGAATTGTAATGAGGGCACATGTTTAAAAGAAATACATTTTAAAATGTGGGAAGATCCTTCCACAAGAGTAGAATAAACCACAAGGACTTTTAAACCTTAAAGTGAAATGCTGATGAAGGCTGTGCAGTTTGCCCAGGAATGCTTTCTTGGTTATAGTGGATATGCTGGATTGGCTTTTCTAACATCTGTTTAAGGGTTTAAGCTCCTTCTAATAAGCAGCGGCTTAAAATGCAAAAACCAAAACCCAAAAAACCCCACATTCCCAGATGTGTTTGAAGTTAGGATTCCAGTCATGATCGAGGTCCTGTCACTCATGCTCTTAAATGACTCACGTTCAGAACTGAGTTAACCAAGTAGCAAGACCCAGTGTATGAGACATTCATTCTGCTGATGCAGAATTAGCCAGATTCGTGTGACTCTGGGTCCAACAGTGGCAGTGGAGGATTCCTGGTTCCAAATTATGGCTGAAGCAAGGGTGGTCCTGGATTCCCAGAAATTGCAGTTGTCTTTGCAGGCCAGCTCCCATGCATGTTTCTAGAAGTCATTCCTGGAGGCCCAGCCTAGACCTGCTCCTACAGCTTTTGTAACAGTGTTTTAAGTACGTAATTCTTGGCATTAAATTATTTCCTGATTAAATTCTTTGAAGTATTTTCTGTTGTGTACAACTGAACATGTCTGAATCAATATGAATCTTTATCATACTTCCAGGGTAGTCCTGCCAGAAGATTATGAGAGGAAAGGACTAAATACATTCAAAGACCAGACCCCACCCCTCCTACCCACCCTCACTGAAAGAAAATTGTTTCTCTCTCTATTTTGTCCTTCTGGAATCAGAACCAGATCAGATCTTCGATCTTTGCAAGTTCCTTAACCTCTCTGTGTCTGACATAGAGTTGTGAGAATTAAGTTATAAAAGTTTATAAACCACATAGCACAATGCCTGATAAATAGTAAATGATCAATACGAGAGATTTACTGTTAATATATTTTTTTAAGATTTATTTATTTATTTTTAATTTCTCTTCCCTTTCCCCTCCCTCCCCCCCTCAGTTGTCTGTTCTCGGTGTCCATTCGCTGTGTGTTCTTCTGTGACCACTTCTATCCTTATCAGTGGAACCAGAAGTCTGTGTTTCTTTTTGTTGCATCATCTTGTTGTGTCAGCTCTCCGTGTGTGTGGTGCCATTCTTGGGCAGGCTGCCTTTTCTTTCGCGCTGGGTGGCTCTCCTTACGGGGCGCACTCCTAACGTGTGGGGCTCCCCTATGCGGGGGATACCCCTGCGTGGCACGGCACTCCTTGCATGCATCAACACTGCACATGGGCCAGCTCCACACGGGTCAAGGAGGCCCGGGGTTTGAACTGTGGACCTCCCATGTGGTAGGCGGATGCTTTATCCATTGGGCCAAGTCCGCTTCCCTACTGTAAGTATTTTTACCTCTATAGACTTCAATCATTTTTAAGATGCATGATAAATACCCCTTATATTTTTCCCTGCTTTCCACTAATTTGCATACCTTGAACAAGGGTGCTTAACAAGGGGTTTGATAGCTTGAATTGAAATTCGAAATAACATTATTTTTGTGGGGGCATGTTGGTGTGGGTGTGATATATTTATTAAATAAATCATAGTATAATGTGGACTTAGTGAGGGGTCTGTGGTTTTCACCTGACTGGCAAAGGGGTCCATGTAACAAAAAAGGTTAAGAACCCCTGCCCTTGAGGAAAAGAATCCTTCGCTCTCAAAGGAGTATTGCAAAACTTGACACTTAGTAGGTATTTAATGTTTCCTGAACTACTGTTTCTAAATGAAGAGTCTACGAGTTTAAGAGTATTCCTAAAATTCTCAAAATGTCTTCGTCTTTCCTTTTAAGCAATTTGAAATATTCCTTCATATTTCATAGAGCCTTTCTTCTAAGAAAGAAGTAAAAGAGGATCAAAGACCTAAAAGAGATCTTTGTATATTATTGGTTTCAGATCTAGCGATTTATATAAGATGAACATAAGACCTAGAGTTGCTGTTCTGTGATAAACCTTCTACTGGTTCTCTATAATCTCCCTATTAGATTTTTCTGTGGTGTCACATTAAATAGTAGATGTCCCTCAAAGTCTCATCAAACATGGGAATCTATGACTTTAAAGGTGAACTCTTAAAAATTGAATGAGGTGAGCTCTTGGATGTAACCCTTCAAATATTTATTGAAAAAATGTAAAAGCATACCATTTAAGGAAAGCATGCTTTCCTTAAATGGTATGCTTTTACATTTTTTTTGATTACCAAAAGCTATATATCTAATGGTCAATAACTGTACTATGTTACAATACATTGGCATTTCAGAGTAATTAGGGTCTATAGGGATTTCTACCCTGAGATTAGATGATTCCCAATGTTTAGTCCTTAAGTCCTCTTTCATTATTCTGTGCTCAGTTTTTTTTCTCATTCTGAGACATTGAGCTATCTTTGCTTGCTGTCATCAATACATCTGTCTCCAGAAGGTCTCACGAATTTTCTAATTTTCTTCTTTTAATCTTCAGGGGTCCAGAAAATCAAGAGAGGAAGCTTGTTATTACTGTGCACAAACTAAGAGTAGATTAACTCTGAGTGTGTGTAAATATGAATTTAGTGGGTAGACCATTTTATATCAGTTTTGGCCCTTGGGGTTATTTCTTCTCTTCTGATTTTCATTGGAGTTTGGATTATGGAGGAGACCAGGAATTAGGTTTAGATATTTTAGTCTAAATACCGAACCTGAGCACTGAAGCAGCAATTGATGGCATGGCTGCATTCAGATGCATTAAATCTCTGTGTAATGTAAAATGAAGCAGCCACTTTGAAAAAGTCTTACTGTCCCTCAAAAAGTTAAACATAGAATTATCATAGAAAAATGAAAGCATATGTCCACACAAATGTGCACATAAATACTCATAGCTTTATTTAAGGTCAAAAGGTAGAAATAACTCAAATGTCCATCAGCTGATGAATGGACAAACAAAATGTGGAATATCTTTATAACGGAACATTACTGGGCCATAAAAAGGAACAAAGTACTGATATATGTTACAAAATGGATGAACCTTGAAAACATTATACTAAGTGAAAGAAACTAATCACAAAAGACTACATACTATATGAAATGTCTAGAATAGGCAAATCTATATAGACAGAAAGTAAATAAATAGCTCCCTGGGGCTAATGGGGATGAAGGAGCTTGTGCAACTCTATAAATACACTAAAAAACATTGAAGTATACACTTTAAGTGGGTGAATTGTATATTATGTAAAGCATATCTCAAAGCTGCTACAAAAGAATTTCTATATAACATAGTGATTATCATGCTCCAGGTAAAAATTAATGAACTTCAAACAATATTTTATTCAACAAACTTAGACTTGGACAGTTCTTCAAAGTATATTTAGAAATATTCTGAATAAAAATAGTTTCTTGGTGAGAACAAATACTGTTCCCAAATTGCCTGTTTATGTGCTAGGAATTTAGCAAATCATCACTCCAGATTTACATGGATAATTAGCAAACGTTCACATGAACACCTTGTGCTCAGGGTTTCTCCTTAATTTTTGTTTCATAATGAGGGGCATTGTTGTCTGGAATCTCACTTAAAATGTGACACAAACAGGATTTCTTAAATTAAAGACAGGAAGGTTCTGTAGTGGAAAGATGATTAATCAGTACAGAAGAATTTCTAATATTCTGGTTAACTTTTAGTAGAGTCCAATTGCTTTCCTTTCTTTTTTGTTGTTACTCTAGGGATCATGGAAATATAATCACATGCAGTTTGGACAGGAAGCTTCTGAAACTCAATCAGAAACAAAGGTAATAGGCAGCATGGCTGTGTGGGAGGACTGGCACACAGAGGCCCGAGGCTGTGCTTGGCCTGTCCGAAGTTACTGTGTGGTGCTGGTGAAACTTTGTGTCTCCTGGCCTAATGCCCTGTTTGTTACAAGTTTCCATCGTCTTATTGACCTTAGATTTTTTCTGAAACTTCCCATAACAGGATTCTCACATCTCTATGTTGTTAAAACTTTAAAAAACATGACAAAACAATATTCTATTACTATGTAAGTTTAGGTAGGAGAGAAAAGAAAAAGTATTAATGATACAATCTGAACTGTCCAGAGGCCAAGAGTCATATTAAAATAAATGTATTTTATGTGTACTCTCTTAGATTGAAAAAAAATTATGCCAGGGACTGATAAGAAAATCTCATAATAATTAATTATGAAAATAAATTAATAAATTTAATGGTTTTCTCCATATCACGGGAAACTGTTGCATATATGTGTATGTGTGTGCACATGTGGGTGTGCCATGCACATGTACATGCCTGCTCATAACTTAGACACAGTATTGATAAGAATTCAGTGACTACAACAGAGCAAGAGATAAAAGTGTCAACATTTTCAAGTAGTTAAATGTCTTTTGGATCACTGACAAGTCAGAATTTTTAAAATTAAGATAAAGTAAAAAGATGTATAATTTATTAATAATCCTAGTATCATGTTGATCATTTGTAAAGCTATTTTAGGTAATTATTTAAATGACTTAAATTACAGCATACCATTTTCTAGCCTTCAACCCTGTAATGTTGAATTTGAAGCCATTAGATGGTATCACCTTGAGACACTCCTTCCAGAGGAATGTCTAATGGCATTTCATCCATTTTCTGAGCAGCGGAAAGAATCCGTTTTCAATTTAATCTTAAGAATAAAGGGGACTGTTTCTGACAAAATGAATGTAAAATGCCCCTCTCATATGTACTTCTCAAAGAACTCTGATCAATAGGAAGCGGGCAGCCTTGCCTCCTCATCCTCATCCCAGTCTCCACTGTTCTCCTCATCCCCAGCCTAGGCTGTTGATCCCACAGAAAACTGTGCCAAAGGTATCACGGGTCTATTTTGTGAAAACAGTAGCACATTCAGGTTGGAGAGCTAAGGAGCTACAGCATCAAACTGACCATTCTTGGGTTAGGAAACAAGTTAACCATATGGTACAGGATGGACATAGGGTGCCATTTCTAGCTCATATGGCCTAGGACTCAGAGAAGAGCCTATTTCTTTAGCTGTGCTGGTTGAGGGTAGCCATAGCCAGTGGTAAGCTACTTCAACAGAACTCACTGTACCTTACGACTCAGCCACATCCAGTTCCTATTAAAAGAGTCCTACTTTGGCAAGTGGATTTAGCAATATTGCAGCTGTTTCCAAAACTCCCAAACCTGTGAGCACCAATGTTATTGTGCAGAACTTTTATCAGATTGAGTTGTAGCATAGTTTGCTTTTGTGCATAATGTTAAATGTGAGGGGGTATCTAAACTTGATTACATTATATCATGGAAAGAAAAGTCACACATTTCCTAGGAAAACATGTATTTGCCATTTAAAGCCCACATTACTTATAATATCTGGACAAATTGTGTTAGGAAAGCCTTATTTAATTAGGGAAATTCAGGACAATTGGAAAAGTTGATTAATCCCAAGGGCCAAGGAGCATAAACAAATCAATTTACAGACCAAATGAAAATTAGGTTAGGGCAAGAACTATGAATGCGTTAGAAGGGAACAAATGTAAATTGCAGTGCTTTGAAACATGTAACAGATTTGCTAAAGATAAGGTATTATTATAGTAATTGAAAATGTTATGGGTTTTAGCATTATTATTACTATTATATGATTTAATTTTAGATGCTTGTCAGTAAGAATTATGACTAAGTACCTATTTTCACTCTATGCCGACTTCCCTAAATATTATGCACATTCCCTTTGCTGAAGAACTTATTATAGACTATAGAAAACATTTTGTATCCACTTGAATATTGATAAAGATATCTTAATCAATAAACCCTAGGTCTATGTCATCAATGAGCCACTTATAGTTCAACGCCTATGGACTAGTGATTTAAAACCTGCTGTCTCTTTTCAGAACTAATATTCTGAAATACTGTGGAGAAAGAAAACATGTGTCTTGATTCTGTGCCTGGACAGACCTGAAATCAATGACATCCCTGCACTCACGGGCAGTTCAGAATGTGATAGGGCAGTGTGCTTTGAGCATTACATTTACCTCAAACCCAAACCTGAGAGGTAAACACCAACTCCAGTTTACAGATAGGAAAGATGAAGCCTCCAAATGATCTCACCTGGTTTCAAGTGGGCAATTTGCACTGCTGTACTCATCCATCCAAGTGACATCAATTCTTCCTTCTGGATTTTGGTCTGCTCTAAGATTGCTCTTGGCTGGAGCCTTGCCTTACAGTTTCTGATATGGGAGAGTGGAGGGGGGGATAGGAAGGGAGAAGTGAGGAGGAGGTGAGAGGAAAAGAAGAGAGATTCTTCTGGTCCCAAGCTTCTGCCCAAAGAATGCTCCCTCAGGGATAGTCAGATTTTGCGTGTGGCCTATTTGGAATGGTGGGCCATCTTCTTCATGAATAACTCATAAAATAGAATGTGGTAAGATAACAATGCTGCCCTCCCCCAGAGATGTCCATGTCCTAATTCCATGTCCTGTGAATATGTTAGATTGCATGGCAAGGAGAATTACGTTTGCTAATTACCTGACCTTTGAATAGGAAAATTATCCTGGATTATCTGAGTGGGCCCAATGTAACCACAAAGTCTTTAGAAGTGGAAGAAAGAAACAGAGGAGTCAGAATTAGAGATGGGTGATTAGAAGACATAGCACTTTTAAGATGGAGTAAAGGGCCACAGACACATTTCCCACACAATCCTGCCTTCTCCTGAAGGTACCAACCCCTAGTCCTTCAATGCAGTTCTGAGAAGGAAATTATCTTCTTGCTGGTCTATTTTCTTACTCTGTTTTCATTGCTCACCCCTCAGGAATTTAGCTTCTGCCCCTATCTTTCTAGTGAAACTGTTCCTGCAATGCTCAGAGCCATCTACTTCCTAATGGCCAGGTTCAATGTTCTTATTTCAGTTCTCATCATCTTTTATTTTGAAATATTCAGTAACCACTTTGCCCCGGCTTTGTGTTAAGCATTATTGCATATATTATCCCTTCTGGTTCTCAACATAGTCCTGAGTATTAAAGGTGTAAGAAACAGAGATTAGTTTAGTTTTCATGTAAAGGAAGAAAATATTAATTAATGTAACCTGGCAGCCTATTGCCTCAGTCTCCCACTCCTGGGTTAAGCAGGAACAAAGGATACCAGTCCTATAGCCAGTAAAAAAGATGCATAAGAAAGAGCTAAGTCAATATCAATTCAGCACTAAATTCCATTCCTTATTTGGCAAAAGGGAGCAGGTAAAAACTAAATGGTTGGAATGGATGGGGAAGTCGTTAATCAAAACATTTTGCATGGGAAAGTTAGACCTTTTTAGATAGGCTGTAACCTCTGAAGTAGCCAATCTATGAAGAAACAGAGGAAGGGCTTGCATGATAGGCTTAGGGGTATAAATTGCATCATTTTTCTTTGTTCGGGGTACCAGCCACGTTTTCTGGTTGTGTGCCCCTTCTTTCAAGATTGATGATAAATTCTTTTCTTCTCCACAATTGGGTGAGCCTTATTTTGCTCCAGAAGAAGATTTCTTTCTTACAAAGGTTATGTTCCACAATTTATAGAGAAGAAAATGGCACTGCTTGACACCATAAACAATTTCCTCCATCTAGAATAGCTTCCTCTCTTAGATTTTATAAAACTTTCTTGATTCTCCTTCTAGTTTAGTGGCTCTCTTCCTCTCTTTTCCTGCCTCCTTTCCTTTTGTCCATTCTTTTTTTTTTTTAATTTTACATTTGTTAATCTTTCTTTTTCTCTAGTTCACATTCTTTCACAGTGACCCAACTCAATTCCACACCCATATATGTGTCCAGTTTCAATCTCTCTTCCCTTTGTGTTCTTGACCCTTATTTTCCACTGCATGATTAACACCTCCAAACTTTATACTCAAGAATTCAAACCTAACTTATCTTCCCTTTCACTTATTCACTAAACATCTGTGAATAAAATCGATTGCACATTCCAGGTATTGTTCACTGCCCTAGGGCATTAAGATGAGTAAGACACAACTTTGTCTTCAAGGACAAGAAGGTGGACTTGTACATAATTAGAGTGAAGAGTATAGGTACCATATGGAAGTAGAAGTAGGTCAAGGAGCAAGACAAAGGAACTTGCAGCTGCCTGAAGGTGCAAAGGGTGTCCCAGAAGAGGTTAAACTTTGATAATACTTTGAAGGAGATTTCTAGACAGACACAGGGAGATGAAAGTGACATTTTTTTTTATTGACTTTGTAATAATATTACATTAAAAATATATATATATGAGGTCCCATTCAACCCCACCACCCCCACCTCACCTCTCCCCCCGCAGCAACACTCATTCCCATCATCATGACACATCCATTGCATTTGGTAAGTACATCTTTTTTTTTTTTTTTGTCTGCCTGCCTCTTTTTTTTTTTTATTGACTTTGTAATAATATTACACTAAAAATATATATGTGAGGTCCCATTCAACCCCACCCCCCCACCCCCCCTCTCCCCCCCCCCAACAACACTCGTTCCCATCATCATGACACATCCATTGGATTTGGTAAGTACATCTTTGGGCACCTCTGCACCTCATGGTCAATGGTCCACATCATGGCCCATACTCTCCCCCATTCCATCCAGTGGGCCCTGGGAGGATTTACAATGTCTGGTGACTGCCCCTGAAGCACCATCCAGGGCAGCTCCATGTCCCAAAGACGCCTCCACCTCTCATCTCTTCCTGCCTTTCCCCATACCCATCAGCCACCATGTCCACTTTTCCCACTCCAATGCCACCTTTTCTATGTGGACACTGGATTGGTTGTGTCCATTGCACCTCTATGTCAAGAGGAGGCTCAGATTCCACATGGATGCTGGATGCAATCCTCCCACTTTCAGTTGTAAGCAGAAAGTGACATTTAATGCAAAGGCCTGAGCATGTGCAAATACACTGAGATTTCGGAGGGACTGTGTCATATCAAGGAAAACTTACAAACCTATAGTTTGGTAGCTTAGAAGCTTAGAAGTGGGCATAATATACTGGGGTTGACACTATCACTGTTCATCAAATTATATACCTAGAAATACAAGGTTTTCACTCCCCCATTAAATATCATCACACTCAGAATTGTTGATTTCATTTTCCATAAGACTATTGGATGTGTCATATCCTCTCTTTATTCCCATGGGCACTGCCCTACTAAGGTTCTTATCATTCATGCCTGCTCTGTTACCAAGCTCTTTGCCCTGTTCAAAAAGAAACATACTTACAGATTTGTAGGTCCTATTATCCTTACTTAATTTGTACTTGTTATGAATTTGGAAATAGAACTAAGCATTTAAAAAATCAGGATATCTCATCCCAAGGCAAATTTAGTTAAAAGAGAGCTCATCTATTTTTTTTTTTTTTTTAATTCTTAGGAGCTATTTCTGTCATTAGACTTTTCAGAATTTGGGAAATCAGTGCCAAAGATCAGGAAGGCCTGGTTATACTCAAGTGGAAGAAGACATGAGTAGGAAGGGATAACTAGATGTCTCTGAGGAGTATTTTAGGAGAAGAATGTGCCATTGTGTCAGTAAAAGGACTCAGAATATGGGGATTTCCAAAGAAACTATGGGATAAGCCAAAAAACGGAGATCAGGTTTATAAGGTGTGATAGGGAGTAAAGGAAATGTTGACAAGTGGTATAGTTTTGTCATGCTCCCAGCTGTGCTTGCTCCATCCTGATTTGATATGGCCTTGATTGACCATATGTGTGTGTGTGTATGTGTGTGTGTATATATATATATGACATTGCAGGTTTGTCGAAAATCCATGCAGAAGATAAAGAGCTCCCATGTGACTTCTCCCCACATACTCCTCCCCTTCATCAACACTTTGCACATGGCACTTTTGATGAACTGATGAAGCATCATCATTATAATTATACCACTAATCACAGTTCATAGCTTATATTAGGGTTCACTATTTGTCTTGTACAGCTTTTTTTAAAAATTTTTCATTCTAACATGTACAACTCAAAATTTCCCCTTTCAACCACATTTAAATGAATGCCAGCCACATTCACAATATTGTGCCACCATTACCACTGTCTACTACCTAAACTTTTCCATCACTCCAACCAGAAACTCTGTACTAATAAAGCATTACCTATTCCCTACCCCCACCTCTGCCCTTGGTGACCTGTATTCTAATTTCTGACACTAAGAATTTCCTTATTCTAGTTAATTCATATCAGTGATATTATACAATATTTGTCCTTTTGTGTCTGACTTATTTCATCAATGTGATTACACATGTATTAGAACTTCATACTTTTTTCATGCTGAATAGTATCCCATTGTATGTATACCATGTATTGTATATCCATTCATCCATTGACGAACACTTGTGTTGCTTCTATCTTTTAGTTTTTGTGAATAATGCTTCTATGAACATAATTGCAAGCATCTGTTTAGAAGTAGAATTGCCAGTTCATATGGTAATTCTATAGTTAATTTTCTGAGGAACCACCAAACTGTTTTCTACATTGGTTGCACCATTGTACATTCCCACCGACAATTATTGACTGTTCCTATTTCTCCACATCTTCACTACACTTGTTATATTTCTTTTTTGTATTAGTAGCCATTCTAGGGGGTATAAAATGGAATCAAATTGTAGTTTTAGTTTGTATTTCCCTAACAGCTAATGATGCAGAGCCTCTTTCCACATGCTTTTTGGCAATTTGTGTATCTTCTTTGGTGAAATGTCTATTCAAGTCATTTGTCAAATTTACATTGGGTTGTTTCCTTTTTCTGTTGTTGAAGTGTAAGTTTCCTTTACATATTCTGGATAGTAAACCCTTATCAGATATATGGTTTTCAAATATTTTCTCACATTCTGTAGCTTGTCTTTTTACTTTCATGATAAAGTCCATTGCACAAAAGTTTTTACTTTTGACAAAGTCCCATCTTTGTTGCTTGTTCTTTTGGTGTGAGTTTTAAGAAACCATTGCCGAGCACAAGGTTCTGAAGTTGCTTTCCTATGTTTTCTTCTAGGAATTATAGCTTTGGTTTTCATACTAGGTATTTGATCCATTTTGAGTTAATTTTTGTGTATGATGTGAAGTACAGGTCCATTTTCATTTCTTTGCATAGGGATATCCTATTTTCCCAGTACCATTTGTTGAAGATACATTGAGTGGACTTAGCACTGCCATCAAAAATGTATTGGCTGTATTCCACAATGTTGCAATGTGTTGGTAGAGGGGTGATGCCTGGGAGTTCTGAACATTATGCATGATTGTTTTGTAAGCTCACAATTTCTCTAATAAAAAATACATATATTTTAAAAATGGGGACAGAAAGTACATAAAGGAACTTGAAGGAATTGCTTTGGATTTGTTCTCCTCTGGCAGCAGAGTAGAGAGCTGGAGGTGGAAGGGGGTGGGGGTGGGGGGTAAAGTAGAAGCTTCAGGTCAAGTGGAATTAAGAAAAAACCTGAGACTTCTAGTGTCACCTTCCCTACCAACCCCAGTCTGAACTGGAGCTCATCTTCTGTGTTTACTCACCTCCCTTTGGTTTTCTCCAGGATGGAAATTGTTAATCAGCTGGATTTCCCACCAGACCATACATTTCCTAAGGGCAGGATTATATGTTGTTCATTACTCTGTCCCAGTGTCTAATGCAGTATTTGTCACATAGTAAGTATTCATTAAAATTTTTCCCTCAATAAATGAAAAAAAAATCTATATGTGAGAGTTGATGTATTGATGTCTGAAATCTCAGTTCAATTCCATTTGTCTAAATGTCTTTCCTTGTGCCAGTACCATGCTGTTTTGATTGCTGTAATATTGTATTAAGATTTAAAATTGGGAAGAGTGAGTCCTCTAACTTTTGGTTCTGCTTTTTCAAGTTTTTTTTGACTATTTGAGCTCTCTACCCATCCATATAAATTTGATGACTGGCTTTTCCATTTCTGCAAAGAAGACTGTTGGGATTTTTATTGGGATTGTGTCAAATCTATAAATCACTTTGGGTAGGATTGACATCTTAATGATATTTAATCTTCTAATCCATGAACACAGAATGTGCTTCATTTATTTAGGTCTTCACTGATTTATTAATGTTCTGTAGTTCTCTGTGTATTAGTCCTTTACATCCTTGGTTAAATGTATTCCTAGATATTTGATTCTTTTTGTTGCTATTTTATATGGGTTTTTTTCCCTTAATTTCTTCTTCATATTGTTCATTGCTAATGTATAGAACACTATTGATTTTTGCATATTGATAGTGCATTCCACCAGTTTGCTGATTTATTTATTAGTTGTATAACTTTGTTATGTATTTTTCAAGATACTGTCATCTGCAAATAGGGGGAGATTTACTTCTTCCTTTCCAATTTGGATGCCTTTTATTTCTTTTGCTTCCCTAATTGCTCTGACTAGAACTTCCAGTACAATGTTGAGTAACAGTGGTAACCATGGGTGTATCCTTGGCTTATTCCTGATTTAGAGGAAAAACTTTCCATCTTTTACTATAGAGATGTTAGCTGTGGGTTTTTACTACATTCTTTATCATTTGGAGAAATTTCCCTGTATTCTTAGTTTTCTAAGTATTTTTATTAAGAAGTGGTGCCAGATTTGTCATGTCTTTTCTGCATCAATGGAAACAATCATGTATAGTTTTTTTTTCCCTTTGTTCCATTAGTATGATATATTACATTAATTAGTTTGCTTATGTTGTACCACCTTTGCATATCTGGGATAAATCCCACATGATCATAGTATTTACTTACTGCAACTGGATTCTGTTTGTTGGTATTTTGATGAGGATTTTGTATCTATATAATGAGAGATATTTGTTTGTAATTTCCCTTTCTTGTATCTGTGGTCATGTGGTCCTGGGATTTTCTTTGTTGGGAGGGTTTTGATTACTGATCAGTCTCTTTACTAATTATTGGTCTGCTGAGATTTCCTATTTCTTCATGAGTTGGTATATGTATTTTGTTTCTAGGAATTTGTTCATTTCATCTAGGTTTTCTAATATTTTGGTGCGCTGTTGTTCATAGTATTCTGTTACAATCATTTTTATTTTTTATTTTTGTGGGGTCAGTAGTAATGCCCCTTTCATTTTTTATTTTTGTTATTTGCATCCTTACTTTTTTTTTAATCTTTTTAGTCTAGCTAAAGTTTTGTTGATATCATTGATTTTTTTCCCCAAAGAACAAATTTTGCTTTTGGTTTTATTAAGTCTCACTATTGTTTTTTTTTAACTTCTCCATTCTAATCTTTTTTTTATCCTTTCCTTCTGCTCTCTTTGGGTTTAGTGTGTTCTTCTTTTTCAAGATCTTCCAGTTGTAAAGTTAGGCCTCTAACTTGAGATCTTTCTTTATTAATGTGAGCATTTGGAGCTATAAATGTCCCTCTTAGGACTGCCTTTGCTGCATCCCTTTAGTATTGTTAGTTTGTGTTTTTGTTTTCCTTTGCCTCAAGATGTTTCCTTATATTCCTTGTGATTTCTTCTTTGGTTCATTGGCTGTTTAAGAATGTGGTGTTTAACTTCTACGTATTTTTGAAGTTTCCAGTTCTCCCTCTGTTTTCCATTTCTAGCTTCATTCCATTGTGATTGAAGACACATTGTATGATTTCAATTTTTTTTCTTTATTTCTCCCCTCTCCTCTCCCTCCATTGTCTGCTCTGTGTCCATTCACTGTGTGTTCTTCTGTGTCTGTTGTATTCTTATTAAGTGGCTCCAGGAACCCATCCTGGCACCTTCTAGAGTGGGAGAGAGGTGATCATTCTCTTGCTCCACCTCAGCTCCCTAGTTAGCTGCTTCTCATATTGTCTCTTCTCTGTGTCTCTTTTTTGTTTTTGTTGTGGCATCATCTTGCTGTGTCAGCTCTCCATGTGGGTAGCACCACTCCTGGGCAGTCTGCTCTCCTGTGTAGGCTGCACTCCTTGCATGGGGGCCACTCCTTGCATGGGGGTGACACTCCTTGTGCATGGCAGCACTCCACGTGGACCAGCTTGCTACAAAAGCCAGGAGGCCCTGGGTATCGAACCCTTGACCTCCTATATGGTAGGTGGAAGCTCTATCCATTGAGCCATATCCTCTTCCTAAGATTTCATTTTTTTAAAATTTGAGACTTGTTTTGTGACCTTCCTTATATCTTTCCCAAGGAATGACCCATGTGCATTAGAGGAGAATATGTATTTTCCTGCTGTTGGATGGATGAGGCATTCTATATGTTTGTTAGATGTAGTTGGTTTATAGTATCCTTCAATCTATTTCCTTAATGATCTTCAGTTTGGTGCTCCATCTATTATTGAGAGTGGTGTATTGAAGTCTCCTGCTACTAAAGTAGAAACTTTAAACCTGTCAATAGCTACTTCACATATATTGGGACTCTTCCATTAAGTATATGTATGTCTACAATTGTTATGACCTCTTATTGAATTGACCTCTATATCAATGTAAATTGACTGACTTTGTCCCTTGTAACAGTATTTTACTTAAAGTCTATATTATTTGATATTACCTTAGCTACCCCAGCCCTCTTTTGTCACTGTTTATATAGATTTTTTCCCCTATCTTTCATTTTCAACCTGCTTGTCTTTAAATTTTGGGTGAGTTTCTTGTAAATAGCTTATAGTTTGGTCATGCTTCTTAATTTATTCTCCTAATAGATGCATTTTCACTGGGAAGTTTAACCCATTTACATTCTAAATAATTACTGATAATACAGGACTTTCTTCTGCCATTTTGCTATTTGGTCTTTAGAAGACTTAAGACTTTTTGTCCCTTTATTTTTCCATTAATACCTATTTTCATATTTGATGTTTTTGCAGTGTACCACTTTTATTACCTTCTCATTTCCTTCTGCACATATTTTTCAGATATTTTCTTTGTGGTTACAGAGGGGTCTTAAATTTAATATCCTAACTCTGTAAAAATCATGTTTTATTTGATATCACATTAACTTCAATAGCATATGTTCACATTGCTCCTATAATCCTTCATGCCCCACTCTGTGGTACTTGTTAAACATTATATCTTTTACATTGTATGCCCCAAATCATAGATACATAATTACTTTTTATGCATTTATATTTATATTTAAGTGTAAGAAATAAAAAGTGGAATTGGATGCCACAAATGCAACAAAATAGTATTGGCATTTATAATTACCCATATAGTTATCTTTACAGGAGAACTTTATTTCTTTTTGCTGCTTTGATCCACTGTCTAGTGCCCTTTCCTTTCCATATTAAGAACTGCCTTTAGCATTGATTATAGGGCAGATATAGTGGTGAGGAACTCATTCAGCCTGTATTTACCTGAGAATGATTGAATCTTTCCCTCATTTTTGAAAGTTTCATCAGATACAAAATTTGTGGTTGGCAATTGTTTTCTTTCAACACTTTAAATATTTCATCCCATTGTTTTCTTACCTCCATGGTTTCTGATGAGAAGTCTGCATTTAACTTCACTTAACTTCCATCTACATAACACCTGCTTTTCCTTGCAACTCTCAGAACTCTTTCTTCATCCTTGATATTCAACAGTTTGACTATGTGACTGGGTATGTTTCTCTTCTAGTTTATCCTGTTTGGGGTTTGTTGGACTTCTTTGAATGTGCATATTCATGTCTTTAATTAAATTTGGGAAGTTTTCTCTATTTCCTTGACTATTTCTTCTGCCCCTTTCCATCCATCTTCACCTTATGGGACTCTAATAGTGCATATATTGGTTTACTTGATGGTGTCCCACAGATCTCTTTGGCTCTGTTCACTTTTTCATTCTTTATTTTTCTGTTCCTCAGTCTGAATTATTTCAATTGTCTTGCCTTCAGGTTCATTGATTTTTTCTTTTTTCATCTCCAATCTGCAGTTGAAACTTTCTAACAAATTTTTCATTTCAGTAATTCTGATCTTCACCTCCAGTATGTGTTTGATTCCTTTTTAAATATTATATATCTTCATTGAGAGCCTCATATTATTTATTCATCATTTCCCTAATTCCCTTTAGCTCTTTCTCCATGTTTTCCTTTTTGTCCTTGAATATACTGAAAATAATTTTTTTTTAAAGTCTTTGTCATTATTGTTTAAAGTCTGGTCTTCTTTGTTGATGGTTTTGGAATTATCTTGTTCCTTTGTATGGGCCATCATTTCCTGTTTCTCTGCCTTGTAATCTTCAATTGAATTTTAATGTTTTAATGTGTTAACTCTGGGATTCAATCCCTGAGCTTTTTCTTCCTTAACTTTGTATCTACCTAGTGATATGACAGAGTTTTCCTTGAATGCTAGGAACTAACAACAAATCAGAGCAAAAAAACACCTTTCATAATCTTTGCAAATTGGTTCTGCATTGGCTGGAGTTTAGCACTTCTGTTAAGAAAATCAGCCTGACTCTAAATTTAAGTGCAGGATTCTCTCCATTTTTTCCATGCAGGCATTTTGTCCTGGGGTTGTGCTCACAGGTGACCTTAGTCACTCATTTATAGGAACCCTAAAGTCCCATCTACTGCCTATGGAATTGATTTTTCCTCTGGTTCTCTCTTCTGTGTCTCAAAGTTGGTAATCTTTTGTCCTAGACCACTTTGTGTTAATTATTTCTTATACTACTCTAGCTGTCCACAAGCTGCTTCTGTCTGCGGGGCAAATTCTAGGAGGGTGAGTCAGATATGAGTTTCCTGACTCATACGTTCCAGCTGTCACTCTATTGGTTGATACCTATATACAGAGGCTGCAACATGTGCATAGGGTTACTCTGCTCCTTCTGGAACAGGGCCAGGAGCCAGCAATGGGAGTACAGGCTGTTTCCACATGGAGGAAGGGGTAGGGGAGTGTAGGGGCACTATGAGCTTTTCCTATTTTTACTGTCTTTTAAAGCTGCATTTTCATGATTCACTTCTGCCTAGTTACTACAACCCTTTGTTTTCCAGAGTTTTAAGGAAGATGGCTCTGCCAGATTGTGCTAGTTGCTTGATGATTCTGTGGGGGAAGAGCATGCTGGAGCATCTTATACTGCCATCTTGGTTGGCTGATTGATCGACTCTTTTTTTTTAAAGATTTATTTTATTTATTTATTCCTCCCGCCCCCACCCCCCTTGCCACTTGTGCTCACTGTCTGCTCTCTGTGTCCATTTGCTGCACATTTTCTGTGTCTGCTTGTCTCCCTTTGTTGCATCATCTTGTTGGGCCAGCTCTACATGGGTGCAGGCTGGCTGCTATCCGTGGGCATGGGCCGTCAGCCCTCCATGGGTACGGGCCAGCTTGCTTTTACCAGGAGGCCCTGGGAATTGAATTCAGGGCCTCCCATATGGTACATAGGAGCCCAATTGCTTGAGTCACATCTGCTTCCCTGATTGATTGACTCTTAATACTTACCTTAATAAATGGTTTCTGTGCAATATCATATTTTTAGCACTTAATTCATTCAAATAACGTTTTGGTTTTTTTGATCCTTATATAAATTTACAGATAGGAATTATTATTCCTTTCAAAAATGGAAGAAACTGAGGCAGAGTGATTAAGAGGCTTTTACAAGATGAAAAGAACTAGTAATTCACAAGTCTGGAATCAGGTCCGTCATTCTAGAGCTCTTGCTATTATATGAGCCTGACTTCTAGCAATTAGAGACAATGGAAATTTTGTACCAAAATAAATGCTTCTTGAAGGCTCATTCTGAAAAACTTTGAAAATCAATGTGAAATTTGCAAATATACCAAGAAAAATTTTCTATAAAATTGTTTGAAAATTGTTTTCCCTGATCTTTTGATTATATAGTTTATCCCTTTGTTATTCTTATTTTTTTTTGTATATTCCCAGTTTAGTATAATTGCCTTATTATCATATCAGCAAAAATATACTTACCACACAGCATGCCCCAGTTTAGGGTTTGGTAAATCTGGATATCATATAAATACCGCAGATGTTGAAAGACTAAGGTATTGCTTACTTCCTGCCAATGGAGATCTTTTTCTCTTCTAAGCCATTTTAAGAATCTCATATTTTTGGTTTTCCTTTTTTTAAAAAAAATCAGTTACAATGAGCATAAAAGGAGGAACACGCATGTTTCTTATAATGTTGGGTCCCTTGTCATGGGATTAAGTAATAGAGTCCTGGTTAAGGGCTCAAATGCCTTGCTGGAGTCCTTAGACAACTTTAAAGTATCTAAAAACTGTTAAAGGAGTACATATAAATTAGGCTTAATAATTTAATCATATCCTGTAGAATTTATTGAGATTTTATAAACATACTTGATGCAACTTTCTATGGGTGGTTTTTTAAGACTGGAAACTATGTTGGTGGAAACTGACAGTCATGTACTGTCTCATTAACCTCAATCTTTCGCCTGTCGTAGAGGCCATTTAATCTTTAGGGGAAGAAAATGCCTATTCAAAGTTGTGAAAGTCCCATTAGTCTTTCCTTCAGGCTCACCAAATTTGCTCTCTGCTGAGATGACTGGTGGAACTGCTATGGTAGTCAACATACACATATGTAGTCTGAGGTAACACATTCCAACAGTGAATTGTAATTCATTAAGAAATTATGAAAGTAATCCACCTATAAATCTATTAATTAGATATTTTGCTTTTTTATGCTGAGAATGTCTTTTTGTCATAGTGAAAATGATGAGCCTTTGTGTGGATGTCTTGTATGTAAACCACAGGAAAATGCAGGCAATACCATTAGTGTCAAGGGACCACATTTATGAATTTATGAAAGCATGTGAAACACCAACAGAAAACTTACCTAAAACAGACTCTATGCATTCTTGCTTTATAATTTTCAATTAGCAGATGTATAAGAAGTGAAAAATATTTGCTCACCAAATATTTTTATTTGCTCTTTTGCACTTCCCAACTCCCGTACATTTTGGCCAGGTAATTTGATCAGCTCTGACTAGTCAAAATACATAAAATCAATGTGATACTTTCTGAATGAGACTTTGAAAAGCCTATTTACAATTTCCAGTTTCTTATTCTCTGAGTAAGGCCTTTTTATCGTGAACATCTGATACCACATATCTATGCAAATTATGCAGCTATAAAATGATGAAGTTCCCACCAGTCTACCAGATGTAAAGTGATTCACAAAGAAATAAAACATGAGAATAACATTAATTACGCTAAGACACTGTGATTCTGGAGTTGTTTGTTACTACACTATAACCTAGAATATCCTGACTAATATATATGTTAGAATTCTTTTTATGTTCTATAGCTCTAAGAAACCAGAGGGTGTTTCTGTTTTTCAGAGTTTTAATAATTTATTGATGTTGAAGAAGTTAAATTCAAATAAGAATTATATTTTCTTCATCTAAAACCAAGATGTTCTGAGGGTTTATCCAAGAGAATATATTTTGGTGGAAAGATTCTGTGGTTGTAGTAATTTTCCAAGTTGTAGGTGGCATTTTGTCAGAAAGTCTAAGTTTTATTATCAGTTTATCATTCATGCATAATCTTCACTGAATTACTTTCTTCTCTCACTCCGTTTCTGTACTTGCAAGTGATAGATAATGCCTAAGATAAATTTACAGTGAAATTCCATGATTATTTCATTGCAAATTAACAGCAGGCATTGAAGACACCATTCCTTTCTCCTAGCGACTATTTAGTTCTACTTTCAGAAAAAATATTGTATCTGAAGAATGTACTTCAAATGTTTTCCCTCTTAATTCCAAGGAAAGAATTTGGCAAGTGCTAATATTACCAAAGCAAGGCAATTCATCTTGATTTCTTTAGGAAAAATAGTACTTTCTAAAACTGTGGTAACTGACCATGGTATAGTATATACAATTCTATTTAGTGATAAAAGAATTCCCAAAGGGCTACAATTGGTCTGTGAGTTCATCTTTAGTGCCTGAGAAATGAAGAGAAGAATGCCAAAACCCAGTCAGTCACCAGGAAACACTGCCATTTTTTGGGAGAATTCAGAGATTACTTTTTTTGTATTATGACTTCTTACATAATGCATATGTATTATAGACTCCTAGATTTGGTTAGCAAACATACACATATCCCTTCATTCACACATAAACATGCATATACTCTGGCTCATCCTCTAAGTATTCTATGAAAATATATGCTATTGTGATGAACACATATAACAGGATTCTTTCCACAATATTCTAGAAGTAATAGGTATTTCAGGCAGATAGGTGGAAGAAGGAGTTTTGGATACAAATTATGAAAATTAAATGACTTTTTAGGAAAGTTAAATGAGTGAATTTTCACAAAGTAGAGATAACATGAGAATAATTCAGTTAACACTTTGGGCTTGGAAATTCAGTAGAAATTTTCTTAATCAATTTGGATGAACTACCTCGCCATATTAGCTGCCACTCTTCACTCCCTCTGTAAATCATACAGATTGATGGCCCTGCATGCTAGCTCCTTATGGCTAATAGGCCGCTCTCTGGAGAACCTGCAGACTTCTATTTCTAACTGAGTTATATACTCATTAGAGTCAGTTTTTGGTTTATTTTATTTTATTTTTTAATTATGTTTTTTAAAAGTTAATAGATCACACAAATGTTAAATTAAAAAAATGAGGTTCCCATATACCCCACTCCCCACCCCCCACCCCATCATTTTTTATTGTATTTTTTTGAAGATACATAGATCACAAAAAAATATTACATTAAAAAAATATAAGAGGTTCCCATATACCCCACACCCCACACACCCCACTGTTCCCACATCAATAACCTCTTTCATCATTGTGGTACATTCATCGTATTTGGTGAATACGTTTTGGAGCACTGCTGCCTGACATGGATTATAGTTTACATTGTAGTTTACACTCTCCCCCAGTCCGTTCAGTGGGTTATGGCAGGATATATAATGTCTAGCATCTGTCCCTGCAATATCATTTAGGATAACTCCAACTCTCCAAAATGCCCCCACATCACATCTTTTCTTCCCTCTTCCTGCCCTCAGCAACTACCGTGGTCACTTTCTCACATCATTGCTACAATTTCTTCCATTACTAGTCACAACAGTTCTATAGTAGAATATCAGTAAGTCTACTCTAATCCATATTTTATTCCTCCATCCTGTGGACCCTGGGATGGTGATGTCCACTCCACCTGTGTATCAAGAGGGGGCTTAGATTACACATGGATGATGGATGTAATTCTCCTGCTTGCAGTTGTACGCATTCTCGGTTCCCTGGCGTGGTGGTTGATCATCTTCACCTCCCTGTTGGTTGACCTGGGTAAGTCCAAAGAACCAGAGAATAGGAGGTACAACTCTGCTGGGGCTCAGGGCCCAGCTGGCACAAAAACAGTCCAGAGACTCAAGTCTGCAGAGTATACACCAACCCTAACCCCAACCACAGGTTCAGTAAAAGTGACAGAAGAGGCATGTTTAGAAAGGTCATATCCGAGTCCAACTATATCACACTCAGGAACAAAAATTCCAAAGTAGGACCCACTGACACAGCACTGAACTTTAGAGCCATCTGCCATGACCATAGGCCCTGTAGGTCTCTGTAGCCCTCAGGAGAACCAGTACCTGGGGTTGTATCTACTTTGGTTGTCTCTGGGGTCCTACTGAGGCATGCTTAAGCTTGACCCCTCTGATGACCTCCTGACTCTTTTTTGAAGATTCTTAGCCATATAAACTCATTTGTCTTTGCCATTTTCCACTTTTATTCAAGGTCAAAAAGCAGTTTTTAACACATGATCCTACATATAGGTTGAGAAATTCTGCTGGTCTCAGTTAACCCTTTTATTCAAGGTCTCTTTCTAGTTGCATCACCAGTTAGTGATTGGTAGTAATCTCTTGGCACCAGAAAAGTTCATCCCTGGGAGTCATGTCCCATGCTGGCGGGAAGATAATGCTTTTACATGCAGAGTTTGGCTTAGAGAGTGGCCACATTTGAGCAATATGGAGGCTCTCAGAAAGTAACTCTTAGGCACTCTGCAGCTCTAGGCCTAGTTCATATTTCAGGCACACAGGGTCATAAGCATAGTCATCAGTATCAAGTGCTCATCATTGGACCATCCTTCTTTGTTAGTCTTCGCTGTTGCACTTGGGGGATTGTTACTGTTCCATGAGGGAATGTGACAGAGCTCCCCTGGGTTGGAACTCAGCACTCTCTCAGTTGTTGTTTGTGTCTATAACTACTAAAAAAATACCCAAAATATAACCAAACATTTTTATGTGCCCTATATACATGCTCTGGAGAACTCCCTACCAACCATGTGCCCCCCATCAATAACACCCTACAATAGTGTTCCTTCCCTGCCATAGTTGAACCTCTCTGTGGTCTAAAACTTCTTAAAAAATGAAGCCTAATATATTGCCAAATTCAATTAATAGAAAAATGAAGTATAGTGATAAGCTTAAAGATTAGAAATAGAAGACATACTAATTTAGAAAAACTAAAATAAAGTAAAAATAAACTGGGGTACGAAGAAATGAAAGATAATATAAAACTTTGTTTTTGATGTTTTGCCTTTCATCAATGTAGTAGGTGTTGCCCTGTATGTACAGTGGTGAGGAAATTTCTTCATTTCTTAGTGTCTATATCCTTTTTTTTTCCCTAATTTTTAATTTTGTCTTCAAAAAAGTTTTAGATCACAGTAATTCACATATACAATATAGGGGACTCCCATATATCCAACATCAAGCCCTTTTTCCCCTTTCCAGCAATGATTTTTCACATGTTCATGTTATATTTGCTGCAGCTGATGTACAAATATTGAAACGTAGCTATCAAAAATGGTTCCATTTTGGTTTACATTATAGTTTATATTTTAGACTGTACAATTTTTTAAATTTTTAATTACCTTATGTTTTACATTATGGTTTACATTTTAGCCTATAGACTTTTATATCCATCATTGTGAGATCTTGTGGAACACTTCCTTTGTCCCCAGTTACCCTGCTTCCATCTATTCTATACCTCTGTCCCCCTCCCCTCAGGGCCCACAGTAGCAATCAATCTACTATTTGAAGGACCAGATTCACAGATACTTACAACAATGCTGAGGGCTTTACATACTAGATGGCCCTAACCCATTGGGAGCCACCAATTCTATTGAGAGACACAACTGCCTCTGTTTAAGAACATCAGGCCTCCCCAGGATGTAGATATACCTTCACACTCATTGTATGGGTCTCCACCCAATGATATAACACACTATGACAAAATGAGCATGTACACATTCCCTAGAAGCCTGCCCCTATACCAGATGCCCCCCCCGCCCGCTTAAGCACCTTAAACAAGTAATCCTTCCTTATTATATTTTCTAAACAGTTGTCTCAATATTATAGTTTCAACCACATACTTGACATTCTCTCATGTTCAACTGTTCCCCTGAGCCTTACCCCCATTTTCTTGGGCCATCTGACCCATCCTCCCAACCCTAGCCTCCCTCAAGCCCACAAAGCCCCACCCAAAGGTATCCCTATGCCTCCATCTTATCTCTTCCCTGTACAAATACTTACCTCCTGCTTATCATAGATTTCACCCAAGTAGGCGTCAGCTTGCTACCTTCCTCTCCCTCCCAATTTCCCATAAGCTTATCATCCAGTCTCTAGCTCTCTGAGACAGCTTGGTTTGCTTATTTCACACCATAGAGGACATGTAGTATTTGTCCTTCAATGCCTGGCTTGCTTCACTCAACATAAGATCCTCAAGATTCATCCATGTTATCCCATGTGTTTGTACTGTATTCCTTCTTATAGCTGACTAGTATTTCATTGTATGTATATACCACATTTTACTTATTCATTCATCTGTTGATGGGCATTTGGGTTGATTCCAAATTTGGCAATTGTGAATAATTCCACTATGAACATTGGTGTGCATATATCAGTTTGTGTTCTTGTTTTCAGTTGTTCTGGGTATATACCCAGCAGTGAAACTGCTGGGTCATATGGAAGTGTCAGTTTTATTTGTAACCAAAACTGTTTGTGTTAACTGTATGTGATGGTGAAATTGATATTTAATTAGATTGAAGAGGTTTTGTTTCTGTGGAGCCTAAGTTACTGTTCTAGTTTTCTGGTTTCTATAGCAAATGCTGGGAGGTCATTCCACAGGTGATCCTTATGCAAAATCTCAGAGGATCTCATACTCTGCCAAAATGGATACTATCCCAAATAGTGGGGCTCTGAAAGTTCTGGAGACACCCAGGTCCTAAGGTCAGGACAGACAACTTTGGAGTTTAGTGCCCAGTGGGCCCAGTGGGCCCTGCTTTGGTGTTTGTGCTCCTGAGAGTGACAGAGTTGGACTCAGTTAACGGCTTCCCTACACACAGCTCATCTGTCTCTCCTATTTGAACCTATAGTCAGTGCTGGAGTTGGTAGGTGTATGTCCAAGATACTGGAATCTTTGGGCTGTCCTTGTGCCAACTGGGCCCAGAGCCTCAGTGGAGTTGCAACACCTGCTCTCAGGTTCATTGGATTCACACAGGACAACTGAGGAGGTGAGGGTTGACAACTACCACGCTGAGGAAATGAGAGAGCCTACAACTGCAAGCAAGAAAGTCCCATCCATTGGCTGTATGGAATTGAAGCCCCCTTTCAATTAGAGGTGGAGTGGACATCACTATCCCCAGAATCCTGAGGACTGGGGAATGAAATATGGACTAGAGTGGACTTAATGGTATTCTAGTATAGACTTATTGTGATTCTAGTAATGAAAGAAATTACAACACTGATGTGGAGGCAGTGGCCACTGGAGACTCTGGTGGCAAGGAGAGGGAAAAACAGGTGTAATATGGGGACATTTTTGGAACTTGGGAAATCATCCTGATTGGCATTCCAATGACAGATATAGACCATTTTATATCATCAAAAGTTCCTATTTACAATGGGTTCACACCTACAGAAATGGATTAAGTTTAAGAACATGTTTTTCTGGGGTGCATAGCTCCAAGCTACCACACCTACTTTGGAAGTACTAAAAAAAACTGTGTTGTTTAAAATAGTACTTGCTATATTAGGTATGGATAAGAATACTGTAAAAGTTGGTGTGTGTGGGGTGGATAGGTGGGAGGATCATTCTAGTTGCTTCACAGATTCTTTGTGGTTTTTTATCCATATTAAAGAAAGTGAAACTGGAAATTGAGGATAATACAGTTTAGTTGAAGAAAGATGATATGGAACTCAGATTTCCTGATCCACACTTAATGAATAATGAAAAGGCCTTAGCGCCACATGAAAAGATTGGCAAATGAACATATGTTTGTATTTTTAAGTTTAAATATTTAAAAGGCATGTATTAATTTATGACTCCACTATAAACTGTTCTGTTTTTTTTTTTTGTTTTTTTTTTTTGATGAACTGAATGACTACTGATTCCCATTATGTCAGATAAGTGAGCACCTATCCTACTTAGGTTCAAATCAATCTTTTTTAAATAAGCAACTTTGGCATTTACAAAACTTATCCTGGGGTTTCTAAGGCCAACTAAGGTGGTTGGGAAAATAGATTAGGAATCTCAGGGGATAGAAATCTAAAAAAGTTGTTACTATCACAACAGAAAGAGAATGATTGCTTTCAGAATTTAATAAACAAGGGCATGAAGATAACCTCAATCAAATTGACTGTTGTAAATGCTCCCTTTAAAAGGTGGAAAAGAAGAAATGAAAAAATGAACGATCTTCTCTAAAATACAAGGCACATTGCTACAGAAAGTGAGAGGGGGAGAGAAAAAGATCAGAAAGAGAGAGCATGAAAGTGCATATTCAGATTTTTTTTTTTAAAGATCCTACTTTGTCTCCATTTTTTTTTTTTTTTTGTTAGAAATCCATCCATTTATTGAAGATTGGGCATAGGATCTATTAACCTTTTCAGTTAAATTACCATCAACATTTTAAAATAGAGCTATGAGCACTCAAATTATATATTGTCTTACAATATAAGGAAATTTATGATTCCTGACTCATTCCTTATTATATCATTAATCTTAAAAAAAAAAAAAACAGAAGGAACTGTCTTCATCACAGTTTGCATTCTCTGGTGCACAGTTGCTGAGATGGAGACTTGCACACAGAAAATATATTAGAGAATGTGTGGAGGGGAAGAGAATGAAGAAGGTTGGGTGGAGGGAGTAGTAGTAGTTGGGCAGTGATCCATTCACAACAAGTCATGTCCAGTACTTTATATTGCCTCAGTGACCTCAATGATTAGATGCTGACTGCCCCAGAGAGGAGAAATAATCTCAGGCAAAGCAATTTTCTCCAGCTGAGGGCAATTCTTGGCGATTGCTAAAGGGCAAGACCTGAGTGCTTCCAGCTGCCATCAGCACTCCCAGCAGCTGAGGGAAAGGTCCTTCAGTTCTGAGGGCAAGCAAAGCATCCATGACAAACTTTGTGTTCTATTTTGGGACCAGTGTAGCTTAGTAGGGAAATTGTAGTCATTGGAGATAGACAGACCTGGGTTCCAATCCTAACTTTATCATGAGCTGTGTGATCTTAGACACACTATTTAACTTCTTATACTATTTCCCCATCTGAAAGTGCAGGTGATAATTGGGATTGCTTTTCTTCCAATTTCCAATAATACATTCATCATTTCCTTCTAAGGCTTCACCAGAAGTACCTTTAGCATCCATGTTTCTACCAATTATCTCTTCAAAGCAATCTTCTTCTAGCAAGCACTGCACAATTTTTTCAGCCTCTACCCATTACCCAATTCTAAAGCTGCTTCCATATTTTATGTATCTGAAAGAGCAGTACACTGCTTTCCAGTACCCAAAACTCTTTGTTTCCTGGTTACCAAAACAAATACCATGCAATGGATTAGCTTCTTTGGGTTCCATTTACTTCTGGCTTCTTCCCATGGCTTTTTCTCTGTGTGTCTAAATGTCATTCTGCTTATGATGGAATAAGTAATAGGACTCATAGGACTAAGACCTATCCTGATTCAGTTGGGCCACATCTTAACTGAAGTAATATCATCAAAAGTTACTATTTACAAGGGGTTCACACCCACAGAAATGGATTTAAGATTAAGAACATGTTTTACTGGGGTACATAGCTCCAAGTCAACACATCTGGCACATACTTTATTTTATTTTTTATTTTTTTAGGAATAAGGGATTTAATGTTTATAGGACACTGGCAAATAGTGCTCAGGAAATTTTGGCTCCCTCCAATCATTTTCTAATAGGGAAAATAAAGTCTATATGAATATTATATTTTTGCTGGAGTATCTTTCTCTTAGCATAGTCCCTATTCCACTTGTTACTTGGAGAAGTAAATTAACATGTTTCCTAAGCTATGTAATTTAACATGCTACTTTTTATTATTCCAAGAAAGAATTTTTGTATGAGGTTATTCCAACTAAAATATATTTCATTTATTTCAAGAAGATGATCAGGTTCATTTGATCACAATTTCTCTTTTCCTAGTCCTTATCATCATAGACATTGCTTCATTGAAAAATTGAAAATATGCCCACAAGATTGACAAACAATAAAAGCCTAAAGCATTAAGAATGGTAAATATATAAAGCTATGTGAATTTCTTACATCTCTGATAAGAGTGTAAATTGGTACAAAATCTTTGGAACCCAATTTGACATTCTCTAAAAATGTTGAACATGCATATTTCAGAGTCTTAGGCTGATTTAAGCAAATACTGTGCAATAGGTAGGGTTAAACAATGAGAATTTATTAGCTTATGGTTTTGAGGCTAAAAGAAAGCCCAAATCAAGGTGTCATCAAGGTGATGCTTTCTCCACAAAGACTGGCATTCTGGGACTGATTGCCCACTATCCTTGGTCCTTAGTTTGTCACATGGTAGCCTCTTCTGGTCTCTCTTCTCTTCTGGGTTCCATTGATTTCAGCTTCTGGTTGCTGCTTCTGTGACTTTCTCTATGCCTAAATTTCATCCTGCTTATAAAGGACTCCAGTAGTAGGATTAAGACCCAACTTGATTGAGGCGGGCTATAACTCAACAGAAGTAAACTTATCAAAAGATCTTACTTACAGGAATGGATTTAAATACATGTTCTCTGGGGGATATACAGTTCCAAACCACCAAAATATATATACCCTATAGCCCAGCAATTCCACTCTTAGATTTATCCTAGATTAACTTGTATACCCTTAATAAAGTGGCATTTCTTGTAATAACTGGAAAATGAACACAAGTCAAAAATTCATCAACAGCACATTGTTGGACAATCAACAATTAATAGATCGTTGGTATATTTATATTACCAAAGATTAGCAACAAAATAAATGAACCATAGTCAAACATTTCAACATAACTGAATCTCACGTCTTGTTAAGTGAAAGAAGCAAGTCAACAAAGTATATATATATAGTATTATTCCATTTATATAAAGTTCAGAAGTTGATAAGACTATATACCTTATCATTTAGGGATCCATCTACAGATGTAGAAACTACCAAGGAACAAAGCACTGGTTATCACAAAAGTTAGGTTTGTGGCTATACGTGGAGGGGATCAGATGAAGAGGGATGCGATAGAGGAGGAACATGAAGGCATCTTCTAAGGCACTGCCAGTGTTCTATTAGGTCAAACGAGGTGGCTGTTATATGTTTGTTCACTTTATTATTCTTTAAAAGGTACATTTTTTATGATTTCTTCTACAAGAGAAGTCTGACAAAAAGATTTTAAAGACCAAAGAGAGAAGCAGATATGGCGCAACAGATAGAGCTTCTGCCTACCACATAGGAGGTCCAGGGTTCGATAATCAGGGCTTCCTGGCCTGTGTGGCGAGCTGGCCCATGTGGAGTCCTGCTGTGCGCAAGGAGTGCAGCCCTGTGCAGGAGGGCAGACTTCCCAGGAGTGGAGCCACCCACACAGAGAGCTGATGCAGCAAGATGACACAACAAAAAAGAGACATAGAGAAGAGAATATGAGACATAGTGAACTAGGGAGCTGTGGTGGAGCAAGAAAATGATCACCTCTCTCCCACTCCAGAAGGTCCCAGGATAGGTTCCCAGAGCCGCCTAATGAGAATACAAACAGACACAGAAGGATACATAGTGAATGGACACAGAGAGCATAGAAGGGATGGGGGAAGAAATAAGGAAATAAACAAAACAAAAGAAAGAAGAGATATTAGAGATATTAATCTGAATATATATGGTTATTTCTTACAATTTTTAGTTGCAAGGAACAGAAACTACCTTTAACTTAAGTATTAGATGTTTATTAAGTTTGACACAGCAGTAACAGAGATAAAATTTCAAAAACCACAGTTCTACAAGCTGACCTAATATTAAACAATGGAATTCATAGTTTGATCTGGATCCAGGGCAGCTTTGGGGATCTCAAAGTACTGGAATGAATAAACTTAAAAAAAAATCCTGTATTCTCTATGTGTCTGCTTCTCTCCACTTCTCTTTCTACTAGTAACCTCATTTTAATAGTGTCCGCATTCTCTTCTGTACAACTTTTACTTCATCAGAATTTCTGCTTCCTCACAGATTTGGATGGTTCATTGCTTTTATTGCAGATACCCAATGCAATATAACCCAAACTCAGATTTGCCACTGGAGACATCTTTGGGCAAATTAGAAAAGGGTACACCTCCACAAAAATGAATTGCAAAAGATTCCCTTTCCTTACAGAAAAATGCAGTTGCAAGGAAGGGTGTAAGGCTAAGAAAATGATCTCAGGCTGGATTTCAGTTCTCCTTCTTCCTCTTACCTAGGTGCCTTTTTAAGGAGCTACTTATGCAGCCACAGTAGAAGCCCAGTCAAAACTAGACAACATTTGTACCACCAGGAAGCCTGACCCTTCTCAGACATGCCTCATTGTCCTGAAGCATACCATTACTTACTGAGTATTTGTATTGGTTTCCAATTGCTGTTGCAATTAATTACCACAAAAGAGGCTTAAAGCAACACAAATTTATATTACAGTTCCAGAGGTCAGAATTCTGAAATGGGTCTGACTAGGCTAAAATAAAAATGTCAGCATGGATGTGTTCCTTTCTAGAGACTCTTGGGAGAATCTATTTCCTTGCCTTTCCCACCCTCAAGAGGCTGTCTGCATTCCTTGCCTTATGGTCCCCTCCTCCATCTTCAGGGCCAGCAATGGCTTGATGAGTCTTTCCCACGATGCATCATTCTGACCTTGACTCTCCTCTTCTGCCTCCCTCTTTTAAGAATCTACCTGGATAATACAGAATAATCTCCCTATTTTAAGATTGTTAATTAGCAACTTTGATTCCAACTGAAAACTCTATTCCCCTTTGCCATACAACATAACATATTTGCAGGTTCTGGGAATTAGGATATAGATTTGCCAGGGGAGGGGGGGGGTTGGGGCGGGGAGGGCATTATTTCTGTCTGCTACATCATCTGAGGCAGAAATTTGGAATTTATCTTTGACTCATCCCTCCAAGTAGTAATCAAGTCTTAAGTCCCTTCCCCTCACTCTCCTCTAGTCCATTCACATTACTATGGTGTACTCTTTCTATATAGTACACCATTGCCCTGATCACTCCACTGCTAAAACTACCTATGCTTCTCCAGCACCTTCAAGATAAGAGCTTTTCTTCCCCTGATATACAAAAGCCTTTCTGCTCTAAACTTCTGCATATGTCCCTCTCCCTATTTTTCAACATATATCCAGTGTACCAATTTATCACCTGCTTGTAGCTCCTTCATGGCTCTGCATTTTTGTCTGTTCCTCCCTCTGCTTGAAATAACTTTTATGTTTCTCCCTTACTGCTTCTTCCTTCCCATTCTCATATTTTCCAAAGGAGAAACCCAACCCTCAGATATAGTGGCTGGCAGAGGTCACATTCAGAATTAGAATCCAGGTCTCCTGGAAGCTTTTATTAGGTAATGTTCTAAGGACAGTGCTATCCTTATTGCATTTAGAAATTCCTTATAATCAAAATGAATCCTTTTGTATAGATTATTTGTTGTGAAGCGGTTGAACTACAAATGGCTATTTAAATGCAATTCAACACAGTAGCTCAATTTACATATTTGGGGTATTTCACCTTGAAGAAGGTAGCTTGATGTTCTAATTTCAGGTTTTTCTGGCTTTTGTGCTATGTAGACAAACCCATTAACCTGGTGTTAGGGTGATACAGATCTCCCACACTTTGTAGAAATGGTCTTCCCCTTTATTGGCAATTATATCTCCAGCTCATATTTTTCATCCTCTTTTTGTTATCCTACATTCGTTTAGAAGTTGACTTCCAGAGACTCACTCTGATTTCTTACTAGTAGTAAAATAAATTGGCTCAAGAATACGTTTCTTTATGTTGAAATAACAAAGTTATACATTTTTTTGTGTACATTTTCAAATGTACACAAAAAAGGAGAGATGTGTAATGAACACCCACATACCCCTCACCCAGCTTCAATAATTATCAACATTTTCCAAAATGTTTTTGTCTTATTATGAAATTTAGATTTCAAGAAATGGTGTTGGCTTTCTTGAATACAAGTTTGTATATAGAAGTAGAATGTGCATACTTTGGAATTTAATGTATTTGAAATATGTTTCAGTTCTTGATTATACCATTTCTGTGATCTGGAACATTTTTAGTTATTTTTTTATGGTGTAGAATAAATTTCATTTTAAAAATTATCTTTGTGGTTGCCTGAGGTAACACATTTCCACACTGAATTGTAATTCAGTAAGAAAATATATTATTTTTTCCTAAAATCAAACAATGTTCTTGATGAAATTAGGATTTAAGGGCCAGGATTTAAAATGATTATTTGGCTGATATTCAATAATTTTTAACTGGTAGTAGTTAAGGTATGATTATAACCATTAACAGAGAAAAACATTTCATCTAATTTTTCTCTAAGTGTAGACTTTAAGCCAAATTAATTTTCTACCTTTTGATTGGGTAGATACCCGTTATTATATTTCCATATTATAATATTGCTAGAACTTCTGTTCCTTTAAGTCTAAGTACATGTAGTTAGTTTTTAAGTACAAGGAAGTAAGAGAGGAATGGCCTCTCTCTCCCATTACTGACAGCTAAGCCTGCAGAAGAACTGGGTAGATTGGAGGTGTATCTTTACTTTAAATGAATTTTAAAGTTTTAATTACAATTCTAAATTGGCTATAGCAATTGCTGAATTGAACTTATGTTTTATATAAAAGTGCTCAGAAAAATTATGATTTTCCCAAAATTTCATCCAGAGACAGAGGACACAGGAGCCCAAAAGCATATTTTTAAAGAACAGTGAATGAAAGTGAAGTTGCCTTTTGATTACTGTTCCATACTTTCCACTTCATCTACCTATTGGTTACCCATATGAATGATGGGAGAAGCCTGGAACTCAGCTTACTGATGTTAGAAGTGATATCCATACCTGTAGTCCCCTCACAAGCTTTGTCAAGGCTCAAAGCTATCTGAGAGGAGCATCAACAATAGAGACATTTGAATGATCCTGGCCTCTAGGTGTCTCCTTTCATTCCTGGTGAGAATGCATCCAGGGTGATGGTGATACTCCACACACTGGTCCTGGAGAGGGCAGGATACAGGACTGCACCAGGCTTTCAGTTTTGCTCCTCTTGGGAGGACTGCAATAGCAGGCATATGGTAATGATTCCATGCAAGACAATAATCTGGCTACTCAGCAAAAGCATGACACTTAGATTTAATGTCCACATTAAATCTAAGACTCCCAGTTCTGGAGTCTTGTTGAGTCATTCTCATGCCAAGTCTCCTTTTTCTGTGCATTTGCTGGGGATTACACACATTCGTTGAAGTAAAGTTGCCTGCTATCACAAGCAAGTGCCAACTGGTGAACCAGCTCAAGCATGAGGCCCCAGATTGGTGTATGTCACTTTTGCTTAGATTCCATTGGCTAGAGTTATTAAGTTGTGTGGCTATCTGCATTAGCTAGTAGCATAGAAGGAAGAGGAAATGGGTCCTGTGGACAGCTGGCCATCCTCACCCACATTCCACTTTTCCTTACCTGGGCCTGTAGGGTCCAAGAGTGTCCACTTATGGCCACATATGAGCTTTTCATAAATAAGCCTAACAGCCTGCCACACAACAAAGCTAAGCTACTCATTTGACTTTATATAATTAGTTCCCCATTACTTTTCATGGCAAGGACTAATCATATCAAATTCTTCTCTAAAAAAAATGTTACTTTTAAGGAAGAAATATAAAGGGCACTATTTTGGAGAACTAATGTAGCAGCTTAATATTTGCTCATTAGAGTCCATCATTGCCAATAAATTTTTTCTTTGAATTAATTTTTGTAAAAATATGACCACATTCCTCTATGAAAATAAATGCTGAAGATTAAAATTTGGCTTGAGGATGTAGATAATTAGTAAGTCTGTATTTTCCAAATGTTTCTGTCATGAGGGCATAGATGAGAAGTCTAAATTCTTGCCTTGCAAAAGGGTAATATTAATTATACACAGAACCTGAATTTCAGAATCACGATGCCTGGATAGGACCCTGACACTAAATTTCCACAGGATTTTAAAACAGTCACTTCATTGTTCTGTACATGGGGGATCCCATATAAAAATGTCTCTTATAGTTAGTTTCTCAGGATAATATTAAGATCACTATAAAAGTATTTTAGAAAGTTAAAGTTACTATTGAGTGTTAGGTTGTATTTCTATACAATTTTGAGATAGTATTAAAAGTGGAACAAAAATGATGCCCTCATTAAACAGAGACCACTCTGCTGCCGGCAGGTCTTATTTTTATGACAAATACGGTTATTTCTGTCTGTCTTCTGAATGCTGCTTGGCAATCCCTTGAAATTACCTCTGCTGCACTATAGGTGTTAGGGCTGGTTTCCTTGGCTCTGCGCTGCCCTCCGTATTGACCCCTCCTGAAGTCTGCAATTGTTTTCATGATACTTCCCCCATGGGCAGAGGAATTAGATCTCCTGAGTGTGATTTTCCTGAAACCTAGGCTCCATTTCTCTTTGGAGAGAGAGACAGTAGCCAACAGGAATGCGAGCATTTTAACTTAAACCTGGAGATACAGGCACATTAAAAAATAAGAATTGTTTTGAGTTACTAATAAGAAATAGAACTATTTCATGCCTTCTTGAGCAGAGCTCTAGTTACCTCCGGGGAGGAGAATTTAATGATTTTCCTTCTGAGAATTGCTTTTCTATTGATCCTTTACATAAAGAGGTACATATATATATATATATATATATATATATATATATATATTCACCTCAGGGAGAAATCAGATCAGAGAGATGAAATGTTTTAATGGAGTAATACTTGAAAAATAAATTTAAAGTGTTAGAATGTAACAACACTAAAGTGTAACAACACTTTGTATGGTTTATAAAATCCCTAAGTATCCTTAAAAATATCCCTAGATAATGCCCTTAAATATCCCAGAGTTTGAATTGCTAGGCTAGCTAGATGAAACTTAAACAACTCTAAGAAAAAGATTTAGATACATTTTGATTAAAAAATAAATAAATAAAACTGATTTTCCTCAAGGAATTAATTAATAACTGGCCTGAGCTTAGGAATTTTGGAACCTATCCACAGTAGCATTATAAGTAGAAACTGTGAAAGGACTCCAAATAGGAAATGCAATAAGAGGCATATTTTGTTTGGATTTCGCCTTTGGCTTTTCATTCCTAATTCCTGCACTATCATCTCACTATTGAGTTAAAGCATCTGCTTTAGCTACTCTAACTCTTCTTAGGAGCTTGTTACTGAAGCTCTACTATGTGCCAGGCACCAGTGCATCCCTGATTTCACTGTACTCGAGCTATATGCAGGGATATTCCAATCTGAATTTTGATAGTCCTCTTATAGTGCTCTCAGAGGACAATTCCGTGAAGGTGTTTAATGTCGAAAAAGGAAAAGAATCTTCCAAGTGAAAGAAAATGTGACAATAGCAAACTATGGACCAACTTTCTCCTTAAAAAAGAAAAAAAATATATATTGGAAAGACTGCAGAATTTAAGAAGCTGCCAGGAGGATTTGTTCTTTATCCACAGACGTTTTGAAACCAATATTATTAACCATCACATCATCATCTAAATAGCTTTCATAAAAGTTAATAGCTTAGAAATAATAGCTGACAGTTAAATGTCATGATGTGAATTATAGCAGCAATATGGACTTCTGAATCTTCTTTCTCAGGCTATCTGGACCTTTTCCCTTGAAACGAAAAGAAAAAAGATATGCTTTCAACAGGTAACATTTTTTTCAACCCCTTTTATAAATTGAGATTTGTTGACTCTGATGTTTCCATGAATTTTAAAGGTCCAAGAATATTGCCTCTAAAGGAAGAAAAATCATTAATTCTGACCTTTTAGCTGTGACTTCAGTTTACATGATTTCTGATTTCATTATGGAAGATTTTATTGCAAATCATCCCAACATCATCACACATTCCAATATTCATAAATTATATCATTTCTGGCTTAAGATCAGTTATTTATAAGTTTAGCTTCTCCTTGACATCTCTAATCAGTTGTGAGACTAAACAGCAAAACTGATAGTGACTGAGAGTCACGTATTAGCCTCTGTCTCTGTAATCCAGACCTAACCGAGACAGGAAATCCTTATGAGTCATGAGCTAATTCCCTTCCTCTCTTGCTTTCTTTCCTGCATTGCCCCCTTCCCCACTGAGGCTTGGTAGTATAAATTCAGCTTCCTGCTTGTCTAAGTGATCAAATTGGCGCAATAGTGTCACTCATTATTCAGAAGGTTATCTCCCTGGCTGGGGTTTGTCCCCATTCTAATTACCATTTCATGTACTTCCCACCAAAACTGGGTCCTTGGTCAAACAGGAGAATATTCCTATATATAGGAGGATACTTTTAAAATCAAGGCTAGGCACCACCCCAGAATCCTCAGGATTGAGGAATGAATGATGGACTAGAGTAGACTTACTATTATTCTACTTTAGACTTATTGTGATTCTAGCAATGGAAGAACTTATATCATTGATGTGGAGATAGTGGCTACTGGAAGTGCTGAAGACAGGGAGAAGGAAAAATAGATGTAATTTGGGGACATTTATGGGACTTGGGGATTGGCCCAAATGATACTGCCATGAAAGATATAGGTCATTATATGTCTTGTAATAAACTTACAAAAATGTGCAGGAGAGAGTGTAAACTACAATGCAAACTATAATCCACGCTTAGTGGCAATGCTCCAAGAGGTGTTCATCAATTGTATCAAATGTACCACACCAGTGAAGGCTGTTGTTAATGTAGGAAAATTTGGGAGGGGTAGGGAGCATGTATATGGGAATCCCCTATATTTTTAATGTAGCATGTAATCTAAGTATCTTTAAAAAAAAAAAGGTTTTAAAAAGAAAAAAAGAAAGCATATTCTAGTGTGACCACTGAATTCCATTATTCCCCCAAGATCACTATGTTTTCTGCCATTTGCATTGTCTCATATAATGGGCACCTTGGTTTTCCATGCTGGGCTGAAATTGATAGCAGATATAGCTTGTAAGTACCTTCCATTGTGAAGTTTGTAATGACTGATTTACATAGGGCCAGATAATATTTCTGTAGGAAAGGCATGAATAGTTTCAATAATTGAGGCCAAAAGACAGAATACATTATAAGAAAAAAAGTGGCAAATGAGCTGGAGTTGTGATAAGGTCTGAAAGTTGGAGGAGGGAGGTGGTTTTCGGCCAAGTCTGATGGCTCGTCTTCAAAGCCACCAGGATCAAGCCACTCTGGTAGATTAAGAGAAACCAGGGAGAAAACAAGCTGTGATGTTGGACTACGGCAGCACAGCTATGGCCCAGCCGAGCACCTCAACAGTACCTGACTTCCATTGCCATTTTGCCTGCTCCAGAACTTTGTGCTTTCAATTACTGTTCTTCTTTGCTGCCTCATCAATTATCCTTTGTTGCACCATAACCTGAAATCTGCCCACTTCCCTAGTAACAACTAACGGCACAAGACCACAAGTCCGCCCACAAGCTTCTGCCAATCCCCAGCCGCCCCGTAGCCCTCACTCCTCCTGCTCTACCCCGCCCTCCTCATTCTCTATATAACCCACTGCACTTCCTTAATAAAACGGACTTGTCTTGCGCATTCAAGCCTGTCTCCGCAGCCTTCTCCTTACTGCGCGTCCTCCACACCCTGAGAGCCCCGCTCAGGCCTTCTGCCTAGGCCCTGAGCGCCCCGCTGCTGACCGGGCTCCTCCGCAGCCCCGCACCTGGCCGCAGCCCCGACTCAGAACACAGCAGCAGCCGCGCCCGCAATCCTTCCCCATGGAGCATGCACAAATCCTGTAAAATCTCCAATCTAAAAAAATTAAATGAAATTCTGGCCCTTGATAGGAGATTCCCGTTCAGCTGCCACTACTTTTATCTTTCCCTCTTTATGGCAAAGTGTCTCTAAAGAGCCACGTCCCCTCTCTATATCCAACATTTATCTTTATCTCTTCAATTCCTGTCATTCACTGAATCTGCTCTTGTCAAGTCAGCAGTTACCTCTGTGGTGTCACATATCAACTTGGCCTCTGAGCATCATTTGGCCCTATTATCACTCCCAACTTAAAACACTGCTTTACTGGTCTGGCAGGGTTTCATTATCTCTTTTTTTCCTCTTACTTTTTGTTGCTCATTGCCATCCTTTTTTGATTCCCTTTCTCTTCCTGACTCTTAATGTTGGAGAGCCATAAGGCTCAGTCTTCAATTGTCTTCTCTTTCCTACACTTAACTCCCAGTCTGATCTCATTCTTTCCCAGTGACTTTAAACATCATTTATATGCTGACCCCAAATTTATATCTCCAGCCTTAACTTTTTCTTGAGTTTGATTTGAATAAATAATTATTTGATACTTACACGTGAATGTCTAACATCACCCTAAACTGTACCTTGGATTTCTTCTCCCCTCTCTCCTAAACTTGCTTAATCCTTGGGATCCCCTTTATGAGGAGATAGAATCACTGTTCATGGGCCATAGTTCTATTACAAAGATAAGTAAGGTGCAGTGGGATATAATGTGGTTGTGTCCCCCAGGTTATTTTTCTTTATTCTACCAGGCACTAACTTCCTAATTACTCTATAATCATACACTGTGCTTTTAAATAAAGGCCACATCTGTGGAAGAAAACACTTTTCAACAAAGTGATACACCCTAAATCTTCCTTGTTTTATATGCATCAGAACTGCATTGTGACTCTACTTCCCATTGATCACTATTTTGCTCTGATCTAGCCTGCATTCTGCTTAAAACATGGTACCAGGTGACAAGTAGCAGCCCAGATAATTAAGGGACAAATAATTTAAATACTGAGGTATACTCGGTACACCTCATATAAATGGCTCCCAGGGCATGTTCTGAACAGTTTGTTTTCTTCTTTATTTATTTGTTTCTTTCTTTCAAGTTTCCTTTTTCATTATTAATGTTCTGTTTTTCTATTTGAACATTTCAATTTAGTAGATTTCAGATGAGAACCAGGGTAAGTCTTAGTTTTTCTCACCCTAGAGATTATTTTCAGAATGAATCAATTCACCATTGTTTTAATGAGGTATGTATTTATTTATCAACCACCTTGTTACTTAAAGGATTTGAAAGATGTCAATCTACAAGTCTGTGAGGACTATATGGATCAGGAGGACTGTGTGTGTGTGTATTTTTCCCATTTACTTGCTCTCTCGCTAGCTTTCAACAAGCTGGATAGATTTGGTCTCTTTATTTACCACATCAAAGTAACACAGACTTTTTCAGCAATAAACAGAAAATCAAATGCTAGAAGAGCATTAGGAAAATATATAGCATTCGGTATACAGATTTTTATATTTTGATGAGACAGGAAATGTAACAGCAATTCAGAAATTGTCCTGTTTATTTCATTTTGATTTTTAGTCTGTGAAATTGAACTAATCATCTTCACATGTAAGCCAAAATGAAAATCCTAACATTTATGATACCGAATTATAGTTTCCTTTTTCTTTCTTTGCTGTCATTATTAAGCAAAGTGTTGAGTTTCACTTAACCAATTTTATATGGTAAGTATATAGAATGAAAGGATTCCAAAATGTAAAAAAACACAGTTTCTTTCTTCAAATAGCCTAAGTCCAAGTAAATGATTCATCTAAGCAACTGCAGCACATTATATTTCTACAGAAAATATTGTTCAAGCCTAAATATTTTTTTCCAATTGGGGTCCATGTGTTATCAGGGATCTGCTCACTCCCTATGAGATATTTTAAAGTTTGTGTTGTCATTTTAAAATCATTTGAATATATCAATAGAGTCCCATCCTAGAACATCAGGATGACTCTCCAATAACTATGGACTACCACAGATTTACAAACATGCCTGCGTTTGAGTTTCTGATTAAGCAGGTACCTAAGATAACAGTTTTTCTTGAATGTATTGACAAGCCTGCCTGATTGCTTTTACTTCCTAAAGTCAAAGTGATAACAATCCCCCAAAGTCTTTTGAGTAGTCAGATTGAATTATTTTCATAGCTATGAATATAAAACTCCTCTTCTAAAGTTATAAATCACAATTGAAAGATATATTATAATTTGACTTTAGCTTTTAAGTATGTTAAAATATGACTAATTTGACATCACAATGATGCCTGCATGACAGCAATGTATCTTTTTAAATGTTATGGGCTGCTACAGTGGTCAGTTATATTAAGAAATAGTAACAACCGATTTGTACAAAATGCTTGGGCTCAGATGGTGTCATGACACACTGTATGTTTGAAATTGCACTATTATTACAATAAAATTAGAGCCAATATGGATCACACATTTAAATCTATTTAGTCTTGTGGTAGGCAGCACAAAGATGTCCATGCCTAAAACACAGAATTTGTGAATATGTTACTTACATGGCAAATGGGACTTTACGGGTACAATTAAGGTTAGAAACCTTAAAATAGGGAGATTATTTTGGATGATCTGGGTGGGGCCAATCTAATCACACCATACCTTAAAAATAGAGAACTTTGGTTGGAGGCTAGAGAAATACAGCATAAGGGAAAATCTGAGAGATTCAAAGCATGAGAGCAACTTGGCCCATCTTGGCTGGAGGGAGGCCACGTGGAAGCCTGAGGAGGGACGAGGACAGCCTGTGGGGTCAAAGACTCCCCAATGACAGTTAGCAATGAAGCCGAGACCTCAGTCCTACAACTGGAGGAACTGAACTTGGCCAGCAACTCAAGAGAGCTCAGAAGCAGATTCATTCCCAGAGCCTCCAAGAAAGAGCACAGCCCTGCCAACACCTTGATTTTGGTATGGTGAGACTCTAAGCAGAGCACCCATTTGAGCCATGCTTTATCCCAAATTCTGGACTAGAGATTTGTAAGATAATAAATGAATATTATTTTAAGATCTTGAATTTGTGATAATTTATGGTAAAGAAAACTAATAAAAATTTTTACAGCAATCTTATAAATAGGCATTACTATTTTTTTAGATGAGGAAACTGAGGCACAGAGAAGCTAAGTAGCATGCCCAAGGACACTCAGAGGTAGGTCTTAGATTTGGGCAGGAGAAATAAGTCATTATATGGCAGTGTATTAAGGGTATGTTGCAGCCAAAAGAATCTGCTCTGTAGCAGTCAGAATTCATCAAGAAGGTTTTCTCATCTTTATCGTATTTATTTTGTAGATTAAAATATTTTGTACAATTATATTGCTTGGTCCTCTAAACTAATGAACTGGCTTAAGAAATGAGAGCTCTATATAGAAACGAAAGCATAACAATTAAGATAATAATTGCAATAATGGTCTATCATGTTCAAACAAAAAATCAAGGCGATACATAAAATATGACATTCAATAACACAACTTATTGTTATAAGAATTATCATTAATGTGCAGTCAACTACAGTAAGATTCATTGTGAATTGCTATCAAATGTGTATTTAAATCTGTTAAATATCCTGGATTCCTGGAAATTCACATAAATATGTTAAAATAGTCTCCCTATTTAAAAAAAGATGTGATAATTATGGGCAAATAATATAAATATAAATACATATAAAATAAAACACATCTAGCCTCGGTGATTGAAGCTCAATACATACATCTTAAAAGATTCAAATCTGTGTAAACCGAACATCATCACAGAGGCCCACAAAAATCAAGGTAATTTAAATGTTGCAAATAATAAAATTATTATTAAATAAAATAGTATGATGAGGAAGTAAAACTGAAGAATTTAATGTAAGCATGAAGGAATAATTACTTTCTTAAAAAAACTTTTCAATTAAAAAGTACAGATGGGGAAGCAGACTTGGCCCAGTGGTTAGGGCGTCCGTCTACCACATGGGAGGTCTGCGGTTCAAACCCCGGGCCTCCCTGACCCATGTGGAGCTGGCCCACGCGCAGTGCTGATGCGTGCAAGGAGTGCTGTGCCACGCAGGGGTGTCCCCCCCGTGGGGGAGCCCCACGTTCAAGGAGTGCGCCCTGTAAGGAGAGCCGCCCAGCGGGAAAGAAAAGAAAGTGCAGCCTGCCCAGGAATGGTGCCGCCCACACGGAGAGCTGACATACAAGATGACGCAACATAAACACAGATTCCTGTGCTGTTGACAACAACAAAAGCGGACAAAGAAGAAGACACAGCAAATAACCAGGGCGGGGAAGGGGAGAGAAATAAATAAATAAATCTTTAAAAAAATAAAAAATAAAAACTACAGACAAGCATCTCAAATAATAATGTTAACTATATTGATGGAAATGGGCAAAATTATAAAAGATTTTCTTTTTTTACCATTTATTGTAAGCCAACACCAATGTTAATGCTATATTTTAAAATTCAAAATAATTTTCAATATCTCAATTTTAATATATGTTCAATATGATTGAAATAATGATGGCATGCATGCAAGCTTTAAAAAAACATAGGACTTGTTACAAAGATAAAAGTTATTGTGTAAAAAAGTAGGTACCATTGCAGTATATATAGAATGTTCTTAGAGGTCAGAAATATATTGTTACATTAATATTAGATAAACATTTTATGATTATCACATTTATTACCGCTTATCTACTTAATTGCATATTTTCTAGACTTTGTAATCAAAGTACAGTGCTTATTAGTTTATTGGATTCTGAAAACTTTTGGCTAGTTCATGGATAGATTCTTAAACATTTAAAAAATTATCTGACAAAATAGAAGTGTTTTTCAGGAATACGTAAAATAGATTTCAAATGTTAGTAAGCATTCAGCTAACTTTAAATTTTTAGCATATATAGAATACTTAAATGATGAAATAGAAGTGTTTTTAATAACTTTCATAATATATTTCCATTATGTTATGTTATGCTGTAAACATTAGACTAATGTTTAGTTAATTTTAAGTTGTTGGTTTTATAATAATGAGACATTTAAAGAGAAAACAAGAGACCCTCATTTACCTTTAAATATCCCTAAGTTCAGATACTATTACTAAATTAAAATAACATGAAGCCCTACAAATTACAATATTTAATTTTTACACAGGGCTGCAGGTTGAAGTCAGATATAGCAAAAGCAAAATTTATAGCTCACATTGCTAAGATTATTCTCAAAACCTGGAGGACAGAAGACATATATGGTACAAATATGTGCATATGTGTTTATGTACCCCTCTCCCTGCCAAAAAAACAAACCAAACCAAGCCAAACCAAAACAAAACAAAACCTTAAAAGCCATACACATTTTAAACTTAGTGGTCTCTGAAAGATACAATCCTTAGAGTGCAGAACTTAAATTTTGTGTCACTTTGGTCTCTGTTTTTTAACTTTTTCTATGTGTGCTAAAGGTATGAATGAGCTGTCTTCTCACCATATATTGAAGTGGTATGGTCTAACATAGACTTTTCTAGAAATCTGAACAGAATTGACTCGGAAAGCTCATTTTGCTGTAAAAGGTCCTGGGCCATAGAGATACTAGTCCAGATATTTCACATAGGGCTATGCAATTCCAAGTTTTGAAAAATGCGACTTTCAATCCTAGGCATTCAAACCTCTTTTCAGATTATTCCCACATTGAAGCCTAACAAAATATTTCTTAGTGTTCTGCTACTTTTTTCTTAAAGACCTTGACCTCTGTTAGACATTGCCAAGTCTTTCACTTCTCTCCTCCTAGACCTTAAACTCCTAATCACTCAAGAAAAGATGAGGTGTTAATGTCAGGCTATTTTCTTTAAAGAAAAACAACATTGTGTTAATCATGTATTGCAACAAGAGTTTTTGTCAGACTTGCATAAGGTTTGCTAGTAGCTGGAATTGGTTATAAAGCGGGTTGCAGACTTCCTTATGTGTCTTTGAAAATAAGGTGGTCCTAATTGTCTGGAATTTGGAAATATAGATAGCTAATACTGGTGTTGCTGTCTATTCAAGTAGAATTTAGACCTTTCTCCCCCTCTCTAATGTCTTGCATAATTTTTTGCCAGAGAACTTCAAGGTGTGAAGAAACAATCCTGAATGAAATAGAATGGTTTTATGAACAATAAAAGTGCCTTGGAGGTATAAGTTAAACTCAGGATTACAAAGGAAGGAAAGTCTTATTGAAATTTAATTATTTATATATGTTGATATTTTATGATTTTTGCAACATAATTATCATTTTAAAGTGCTCAAAATTCATTTCAGGAATAAAAATATGTTGTACCTGGCAATATATTTTGATTTCTGGAAAATTTATACCTGAAATTATCTGTTCAGTTAACTCTTATGTTTTACATGAGTCATCCAAATTATTTTAATGAAAATTAAATTACTTTAAAATGTAAATTTATTCATCAATTAGTGAGTACATTTTTCTGTCCCTCAAATTAAATGATATATTGAATGATGAATAGGGTTTTTTTCTGTTGGGAATTATAATTTTTTCCTATGGTACAATTTATATGGGTATTTGCCTGACTTTGTGTTACAAATTTTAAATCCATTTAAGGTGGTGACCCTTTTAATGTTTTACTTTAGTCCATTTTCAAGAAATAGTCTAAAGTACTAAATAAACTTTCTAGGTACTCATTAAATAAATCCCCTCAAATATTTATATCTCGATAACAGGAGGTGGTGAGTTGATTCTTGAAATTTGGAACAGCGTGGAACCATATATTCTTTTTAAATATATTAATAAAAATCTAGTATTTACAATGCACTGAAAAAAATGTATTATTTAGAAATATCAACAATTTATTCTCTTCTTTTTTGCCATATCCAAAATTTTAATGGCTTTAACTCATCTTAAGCTATGCTAGCAATTAGGAAAATTCTAGAATTTCTAAAGGTAGATGTGTCTTCATTTTTTGTTTTATCATGTCCTGAGTCTAAATTGTTACCACTACAGGATTCAGAACTTTCTGGTGAACTGTGGAATAGACCCATGGGAGTCTACATGCATAAGGAACCAAGAGAATTCCTTAAAGGAAACATATTCCAAGGGAAGCATGAGTCAGGCATGAGAAGATTGACAAAGCTTTAGATATTAAAGGGGAGAAACACATCTGTATTCAGCATCGTGCCAATGTCCCAGCTCATATCCTCACTGGGACTAATGTCTAAGAGAGTAAAAATAGGAATCCCCATTATAGAGTATACCACAGAACAGGGAAAGAGGCATTCCTCTTTATTTATTTATTTATTTTTAATTTTTGGAAAAGATACTTAGATTATATAAATATTATATTAAAAATATTGGGGATTCCCATATGCCCTTCTCCCTACACCTCCCACACTTTCCCATATTAACAGCATCCTTCATTAGTGCGGTACATTTGTTACAATTGATGAACACATATTGGCGCATTGCCACTAAGTGTGGATTATAGTTTACATTATGAACTCTCTCCCACACAACTTTGTAAGTTATGACAAGATATATAATGGCCTGTATCCGTCATTGCAGTGTCATTCAGGACAATTCCAATGTCCTGAAAATGTCTCCATATTACACCTATTTTTCCCTCTCCCTCCCCTCAGAACCTCTGGAGGCCACTGCCTCTACATCAATGACAAAATTTCTTCCCTTGTTACAATAAGTCTATAGCAGAATAATACTAAGTCTACTTTAGTCCATCATTCATTCCCCAATACTGAGGATTCAGGAATTCCTCTAATTGAGAGGAAGCTTAAATCCCATGGGGCAGATGGATGGGACTATCTTACTGGCAGTTGTAGACTCTCTCTGTTCCTTGAAATGGTCATTATCCACCATTATTTCCTTGTTAGTTGTCCTGGGTGAGTCCAATGAACTGGAGAGTAGGTGTTGCAACTCTGTTGAGATTCAGGGCCCAGCTGGCACATGGAAAGCCCAAAGATTTAAGTCTCTTCAACATAAACCTATCAACTCTAGTACCAATTATAGGTTCAAATAGAAGGGGCAGAAGAACCATGAATAGGGAAATCATGACTGATTCCAACTCTGTCACACTGGGGAGCATAAAGTCCAAAGCAGGGCCCACTGGCAGGATGCCAAACTCCTGAGCTGTCAACCTATACTGTCTGGATGTTTCCAGAGCCCTCAGTAGCCCCACTATTTGAGGCAATATTTACTGTGGCAGTCAACGGGATTCTGCTGAAACATGCACAAGCATAACTTCTGGGATGATCTCCCGACTCACTTTGAAGGCATATAAACTCATTTGTCCTTACTCTTTCCCCCTCTTGGTCAAGGTCTTTTTCCAGTTGCATTGCTAGTTGGATTGGTAGTAATCCCTTGGTGCCAGGGAGGCTCATCTTTGGGAGTCATGTCCCATGCTGGTGGGGAGGCAATGCCTTTATATGCTAAGTTTGGCTTAGAGGGAGGCCATGTTTGGGTTATTTCTCTTCTTAAACTAAATGCTGTAGAGTTTTGGCAAACCACAGGGCACTGGTGCCTCAAATTGGGGGTAGAAAAAGTCTGTAGAAAATGACAGGAGAGAATATTTCCTACAGGTTCTTCAGGGTGCCAGGGAACTGCAGTGGTGCCTGGCGGAGACTAGTGTCTGCAGTTTTTGGCAAAGATCATAAAAAAAAAGTGGTGGTGTTCAGCATTTGGGAGCCAGAGAGTACAAGAGGAAAGAAACAGGAACCCTCGTGTGGTGGCTGTACTCAGCATTCAGACTTGCAGGAGCTTATGAGCACTCCCAGTAATACACTAGGAGGAAAAGCCAGCAGTTGGTCTTTCATTAGAGGTTTGGATGGGTTCTATTTATGACTACTCTCAGTGCCTTCCTTGTAACAGGTTCTCAATAACCATAGACTGAATGAATGCTGTTAAGATAATCTGATAATATCCAGTAGAGGTGGAAGAAAATACTGGGAATATAAAAAGTCCACTGCAATCCTTACTCAGTATGATTCTCCTTTGGCTTCCCTAATCTGTCTGTAGGATTTGAACATTTGAAAGACAGAATTATATGAATGCATTTTCAGTCATCTTACAGAACAAAACTAGAGCATCTAATGAATGTAAGCATTAATTTTGTCATAGCAAAACAAAAGAACTACTGTAAATGTTGAAATGTCTTGTTTTCCCATTGTATAGCCAGGATGATGTTCCAAAAAATCAGGAATAAATTTTACTTCTAAGAAATCAAATCTGAATAGCAAGATTTTACTTGGCTCTGTGTCAAAGTTGAATGCATTCTAAAGTTTAAAAAAAAGCCTGTTGAAAATGACCGTGATGTCAATAATGAAGAAAAAGGATCCGTTGTTTAAAAATATCAATACTACATAATCTTGCAGCTGCCAGCTCCAGCTTTTCTGGCCCTACAGGAATAGTTCCTCATGAAATAAATTGATTGATATGTATTTTTATTTAAAGCCTAATTATTTTCATATGTGCAGGGAAGGCTCCTGTTGAAGAAGTATATATTTCATTATGTCACTCCCTTGTTTGATGACTCCCTCTCAGCACTTGTTGCATGCTACATTCCCCAGTAATCACACTTGGGAACTGACATTACTGGGCATGGGTTTTATTAAGGAGTGCTTTTTTAGGATCAACAATTATGGAAGTGAAGGAAAGAACGCAGAATTAGGCAGAGGGAGAAGTGAATCTGAGAAGTCATCTCCCTGGGACCTCAGCTGACCCTAAGGCAATTTTGAGGCAGAGAGAACCTTTCTGAGATGTTCTCAGTTGGGGTGAAGGGGCCAAGTCTTTATCCACCCTCTTCAATCTTAGTGGTTGGATGAGAACTCTCCAGCTGGAAGCAATCCAAAGTGAAGGCTAACAGTTGAGGGCTGAGGACTTTTTTGGCAGCACTCCTAGCAGCTGTGGGAGTAAATAATTTATTCTTGAAGGGGAATCTGGACAGCACATCATGGCATCTACTTACCACCCAAAAGGATGAAATCTTAACTGATTAATATGGCTCACAATCCTAGGCGAACCCTAGCCTACCTTTCCAGATTTATTTTCTGCAATTATCCTATCTTCACCCTAGGTACCAATCAATCTTCTGCTCTTGTTTACCTCCATGCCTTTGAAAACAATCACCAGGGCACACTTTCTTCCTACCCTTCAAGACTTTACTCTCTTTGTATCGCATATTCTCTTTGACAAGGTTAATGCTTCTTCTGTGCTTAAATTGTTAGCATTTATTGCACATTACTGTTATCTACTTACTTATGAACTCCTCAAAGGAAGATAACTGCTCTTCATTCACACTGTATATCAAACACTTAATGCAGAGCCAGGCAAGTGGTAGGCGTCCTATAAACATTGACCAAATGAATAATGAACAATAATTCACAAAACCAAAGAGGAGACAGATGGCTTTTATTCTTTCCCATGGAAGCTGATTAACTTATTAAACATGCCCAATTTAATAAGGGCAGATATCAAATATAATAGACCAACCATTTATCCCAATCCTGATATGTGTCAGAAACTGCTTAGATTTGTGGGAAATACAAATAAATGAAAGAGATCAAGGCACCTGTGATCCATTTAGGAAATGAAAAGTATAAAAATTAAATGGTACAACACAAAATGGCTTTTAATATGAAAATGTATGAGAGATCATGAGCTGCCCCCACCTATTATAGCTAGGGTTTGTTCCAAAAAGTCATTTATGAGTGAATTCAGGTCCTACTTTCCCACAAAGCAATATTTAATGTATCAATTTCCCTGAATAGCCTATATAATGCTGCTTATAAAATTTAAAATAAGCCTAAGTACTAACACTAGTACTAAGTTCCAGGAGTACTTATTATAACTTTTATTTGCATGTCAAATTTAATTTATAGGTTCATATACTCAACAAATATTTTGATCCACATCCACAGCATGCTGGGCCCTGGGGAAGAGCAATGAACAGCACAGACCAGCTCCTTTCAGTCTTCTGGGAAAAGTGGGCATTGAAAGACCACAATGAAAGGACATAGTGTTCTACAGAGGGATTATAATGTGTTGTGGGAGTAAACAGCAAGCGGCTGGAGCTCCTGAGGGCATTCTCACGTGAGGCAGGGTGAGGCTGAGGTTTTAAGAGAGAAGAGTTGTACTCTGGGGGTCCGAGGGAGGGAGGAGGAGGGATGGGTTCCAGGTTGAGAGAAGAGCGTGTGCAAAGGCCAAGATGTGAGGAAATACGTGTATGGATTCAAATAGCAGAAAATGAACTGCAGGGTGGCTAGGTTTCTGAGAATAAGGCGAAAGGAAGGTGGACACAGGAAAGGTATCTAAGCAAGGTTGGTATTTTATCTTAAGTGCTGTGGAGAGTGAAAGGTGAGGAGTGATAGTCTTAGATTTGCATTTGTGAAAGTTCACTCTGAAAGCAGTGGCAGCAGCAAGACCAGAAGGCCAACACTGTCTGTGAAAGTTAATCCCGCCTAAGGACTTGACAGTGGAGAGAAAGGGATAGTAGTACATACAATGGTGAATAAATGTGACTACGATTGCTAAATTCTGGAGAATGTGAGAAAAAGAGGAGCAAGTTCCAGTGAAGTACGCTTGCAGTATATCTTGGGATCAGGTGGGACTGATTCTGTGCCCACTCAGGAGCAGGTGACACTGCTGGAAAGAAGCCGCTGGAGAAGCAGGCACACCAGAGAAAAGGGTGGAAAGTGAGCAGCCCAAGCAAAGCCAAGTGGAAGAACTAATTCCGGGGGTTCTGTGCCAGGCAGGAAGAAGAGTCCCTGGCCAGGGTCTCTGATGCCTAGAACTGATCTGATGGCGACAGGTAGACTTCAGTTTTATAAGCTTCCCTAAAGCTTACAGGCCCCTTTTTCCTCCTGTTGGATATAAATGATCTCCAACCTGAGACAAATTTACTAAGACCATGATAAAATAAAACAAAACAAGGCACTTCTTAATTTTATCTAAAAAATACTCAAACATAGAATTGCCCTCTTTTTCTAAGAACATTGAACATAAGAGCAAACTCCCACTGTCTTAGACCCTCTCCCAAACCACTCATCCCAAGTACAAAGCCTATAAAAGGTTGTTTCTAACACTCTTACTGAGGTGCCCTGAAGTTTCTCATGTTATGTGGATTCCCTGATGCAACTCTGAGTGAGTTCCTGGTGGCCTTTGGTGAGGGGGAGAGGCAGGAGGTTAGGAATTAGTGAATTGTCACATGCCTGCATATACATGAGGCATTGGCATTTATGCTATAGCCAATAACATGTAATAGGCACACAATAAACATTTGTTGGACAAACAAGCAAACATTTACAGTAATGAGAAAAGATCACTGCAGTAATCCTGCTTGTAATCCTTTCTGACCTGTCTCTTGGCCCTAAATTCTAATATAATACTGTAGTGAAAAAGAAAAAGGGGGGAAATTTAGCACAAAAGCAAAACAACAAACCACAGAGGATTTGTGAATAATGTTGCTTTAGTCATGACAATGCACGTTTTCTTCTTCAATTTTGCTCAGGGAACTTTTACTTTTTCTCATCTTTACCTTAATTTCATGCTTAAACCAGACACAGAAGGGATATGTTTGTAATTTCAGATGAGTGAAAATGAAATTCCTTCAGCAAAGCCAATTTTTAAAATTCAAGATGAGGAACAATGGACTGGTTCATTAAAAAAATCAAACACAATTCAAATTAATCCAGTAGAAATGAAATATTAAATAAGGCATCCAATTTTGTTTTGAAAACAAAACCCAATGTGCACTCATACTTAAACACACACTGTCTGAAAATGTCTGAAAAGAGATACACCAAAATCTATTTGTCTCTGGGAGGCGGGTGGGATAGTCAAGAAATGTTAATATTTTTCCTTAACTGTTTGTATTTTCCAAATGTTCATTAAAGAATAAGAATTATTCTATAATTAAAAAGAAAAAATTTTTCAAAAGAAATATACCTAAACACTTAAATCTATTAATACAAACCAATTAAATAGAAAGGAAAATGTGGTACCTAAGCCTCAAGGAAGGTTATTTGGGAAAGGGGGAGATTTAGTCCTACGCAAATGGTTGCTTACATTAATCTTGTTCAGTCCTTCCCCTTTTCTGTTGTTTACTTGATGCTGATTATGCCAGTGGCTCAAAGACCGACAAACCGCCTCTAGTTTTTTGAGTTTGAGAAAGGAAGTAATTGAGTAAAAGAAAATATGCCCAAAGTTATCAATCCTCCTGCATTATGGATGATAATATTTAGCAGTTTCTGTGAGGCAAACATCGAGATCATATTTTGCATTTTTAATGCACTTCCTATATTTGTTGAAAAAAGCTAGTATAAACAGATGCATCTCCTCAATGAGAGTGTTTCAAATGATACTGCTCTTTATTATGGAAAATTCCTAATTTTATGAAGAAAGCATAAAAATAGAAAACATAGCTCAAGGCAGAAATATGTTTTGAAGATCAGAGTTGACTTTCTCATTACTGAAATATGCAAATTAGGACCGTGATGTTGACAAATAACCATGGAAAGAACGATTAGTCTGCATAAAACAGATGATGTCAGCATAGGGCTGCAGGCTTTTTATTTCCAAATTGGGGAGGATGTTAGGCACGGTGATATCCATTTGGGAAGATTCTGCTTCAAAACAGTAATATCCTTGAATGTACCACACTAATGAAAGAAGTTGTTGATGGGGAAGGAGTGGGGTGTGTGAGGAGTGGGGTATATGGGAACCTCTTATATTTTTTAATGTAACATTGTGTGTGATCTATGTATTTTAAAAATAATAAAAAATATAAAAAACAGTAATATACTACTTGAGAAATAAATGCATTATACTATTGTCATTTTCTATATATGTTGTTAGATTTCCATGATTTTTAGCTGCACAACAGCAATTTTGCCTCAAATTCTCAAAATACCTTTTTGATTTTCTTTAAATATTTGTGGCATATACACTTTTTATGGGTCTCTACTTCAAACCAAGAATAGGGTTTTTGACTAAAATTGTGGAAACCACTGTCCTGGGAATAGCAGTTGAGAAGGTACCTTGCTTTTTTAGAAACTGGAGAAGGAATAAGACTAACTCCTCATTGCAAGCCAAAGTGATGTTCATGTGAGACTTCACAGAGAAAATCTTAAGGGTTGAGGGGATTACAGAGACAGAAGGTCATCCATATTCAAATGAAACATTTCCAATAAGTGCACAGCTAATAATTTTTGAGGGGGCAGCAAGAGATTTGGGGATTCTTTGTAGCTTTGTAGCTTCCACTCTTTCCATGTTCTCTATAACCATCTGCCATTAAGTGGTGGTGAACTCTACCACATCTACCAGACATGGCCATCACAATGCTATCAGAAATAGAAAATAACATATATCAAAATAAAAAGATAAAAATAAGTATAAGAATTAATATAGCAATGACAGTTACAGCCATTTTACATTTTGTCAAAACCTATAAAATTGTGCAGTACAAACTGTAAACCATGGTTAGTAGCAATGCTTCAATATGTATTCATCAATTGTAACAAATGTACCATACTAATGAAAGATCGTTGCTAATGGGACAAGGAGTGGGAGGGGTTGGGGATGGGGTATGTGGGAATTCCCTATATATTTTTTTAAAGATTTATTTATTTCATTCTCTCCTCCCCTCGTTGTTTGCACTTGCTATCTATTCACTATATCTGTTGGTTGTATGCTTATTTTTTTAGAAGGCACCAGGAACTGAATCTAGGTTCTCCCATGAGTGAGGGGGGCACCTAATTGCTTGAACCATCTCTGCTCTCTGATTGTTGTGTCTCTCATCATGTTTCCTTGGTGTGTCAGCTTGCCATGCCAGCCAGTTGTGTCAGCTCACTGTCTTACTTATCTTTAGGAGGTAACAGGTACCGAACCGGGGACTTTCCATGTGGTAGGCTGGTGCCCAACTGCTTAAACCAAGTCTGCTTCCTATCCCTACTTTTTTTATGCAACACTTATGTAATCTAAAGCTTCTTTAAAAATGAAAAAAAGAAATATTGTAGAGATTGCAAAAAAATTTTAAAGATTGAAATTTTACAAAGCACTTTCTCTGATAATAATGGAATGAGACTGGAAAATGACAACAGATGGAAAAAGGGAAAATTCTCAAATATGTGGAGATTAAACAACACACACTTAAATAATATGTGGATTAAAGAAGAAATTGCAAGAGAAATCAGTAAATATTTAAAGACGAATGAAAATGGAAACACAATATATCAAAACCTATGGGATATAGCAAAGGCTGTGATGAGAGGGAAATTTATAGCCCTCAATGCTTACATTAAAGAAGAAGGAAAAGCTAAAATCAAAGACCTAAATACATATGTGGAAGAACTTGAAAAAGCAGCATACTAATCCCTAAGCAAGGAGAAGGAAAGAAATAATAAAAATCAGGGCAGAAATAAGTGAAATTCAGAACAAAAAAATAATAGATCAACAAAATCAAAAGTTGGTTCTTTGAGAAGATAACAAAATTGACAAGCCCTTAGCTAGACAGACCAAAAAAGAAGATGCAAATAAACAAAATGAGAAATGAGTGGGGGAGGGGGGTGTCGCCAATGACCCTGTAGAAATAAGAGAGATCATGAGAATATGCTATGAACAACTGTATGCCAACAAACTAGACTACATAGGCAAATGGACAAAGTCCTAGAAACATACGAACCACCTACACTGACCCTAGAAGAAATAGAAGATCTCAACAAAACAATAACAAGTAAATAAATTGAAACAGTCATCAAAAACCTCCCCAAAATTAAAAGTTCAGAACCAGATGTCCTCACAGCTCAATACTAAAAATTATTCACAGATGATAAAATACCAATCTTGCACAAGCTCTTGCAAAAAATTGAACAGGAAGGAATGTTACCAAACTCATTCCATGAAGCCAGCATCATCTTAATGCCAAAGCCAGATACAGATACTATGATAAAAGAAAATCACAAACCAATTTGTCTAATGAATATAGATGCAAAAATCCTCAACAAAATATTTGCAAACTGAATCCAAAAGCACATTAAAGGAATTATACACCAAGATCAAGTAGTTTTTATCCTAGGTATGCAAGGGTGGTTCAACACAAGAAAATTCATTAGTGTAGTACACCACATTAATAAAATGAAGAAGAAAAATCACACGATCATCTTGACTGACCCAGAAAAGGAACTTGACAAAATACAGCATCCCTTCTTGATAAAAACACTCTAAAAGGTAGGAATAGAAGGAAACATTTGGAAAACACAGGCTGACTGTTGGTGGGAATTTAGAAGGGTGCAACGTTTGTGGAAGGCACTTTGTCAGTTTCTCAAGAAACTAAATATAGAACTGCCATTTGATCCAGCAATCCCGTTACTAGGAATATATTCAGAGGAAGTGAAAATAAGGGCACAAACTGACATTTGCATACCGATGTCCATAGCAGCATTATTCACAATTGCTAAAATATGGAAACCCAAGTGTCCGTCAACTAGTGAATGGATAAACAAAATGCTGTATATACATACAATTGAATACTATTCAGCTGTAAGAAGAAATGAAATTGGGATGCATATGACAACATGTGTTGTGGGAAACTGGCTTACCTGTTCCTTATGTAATGTAATGTTACACCTATTCATCTACTGTAGATGTTGCAGTTGTTAAATGTTGCAGTTGTTCCCTATTATTAGAGATGATATTGCAGTTCTAATAGCAAACAGCTGCTTGCTGGTTTCCAATAAATACGAGGTGGAAAATAGAGTCGAGGCTCTCTCAGTTCCAGAAACTGCGAGTCTCCTGATCCCACTTTTATCTCCTCTCTTGTGTCTCTTTCTTTGTCCTTTATTTTGTAAAGTTGTGCATTTCCGTCCCTTCGAGCCAACCTATTGTGAGCTGATGGCAGCAACTGGCACCCAATGTGAGGCTCAAAAGGAAGAAGGATCACAGCAAACATAGATGAACCTTGAGGACATTACGTTGAGTAATATAAGAAGGACAATTATTGTATGGTCTTACTAATATGAACTAAAAATGATGAATAAGCTCATGGAGATAAATTCTAGTGTATATGTTACTATGGGTTAGACTATAGGATGAGAATGGGAGCTGATGTTTAATGTAGAATTTTCAATAAGGTTTATTGTAAATGTGTAGAAATGAATAGAGTTGTTGGTAACACATTATAGTGAGTATAACTAGGTTGCTGATTTATAAATGTGATCATGACTGAAAGGAGTAGTCTGTGGATATAGTAAGTTAATTGAAAGTAAGCTAGAGAATAATCTAGAGTATGTATAACAGCAATTCTGGTGTGAAGGTTGTGGCTATTAATAGAAGAATGTTCTTTTACAAAGTGGTAAGAATATGGTGATATGCAGGAAAATTATAACTAATATAACTTATGGATGATAGTTAATAGTAATTTTGCAGTATTTTTTGCAGCAGTGGTAAAGAAGGTATTTCAATTCTAAGGACAGCAATAGGAGGGCATAAGAGGTACCAGATTTTTCCTTTTGGAAAAATAAAAATGTTCATAAAATTGATTGAGGTGATGACAGCACATCTGTCTGAAAATGAAAGCCACTAAAGTATACACATTGAGTGGCTAGTACAAAGCATGGGACTGTATGACACAAAGAATCCTGTGGTTGGAAGATGGACTGTGGTTAATAGAACAAATATAAGAACTTTCTCTCGTGAACTATAACAAACATATAATACTAATACAGGGTGTTAATAACTGGGGGCATTGGGGAAAATATACCAAATGTAAGATATTAGATATAGTTAGTAATATTTTGACAATGATCTTTCATAATTTGTAACATTTGTTTCACAACAATGTAAGGTGTTGGGGTGGGGTGATGTATGGAAGCCCTGTATGATGATATGCATGTTTGCTTTGTAAGTTCACAACTTTTACTATAGAGTTATTATTTACATATGTTCATGTATGAATGATAAATGTCAATAATAGTTTAAAAATGAATGTGGATTGAGAATGTGAACTAATGCTTAATGTATGTAGAATTTTTGTAAGGTTTATTGTAACAGTGTGGAGATGACTAGAGTTGATGGTAACACATTATAGTGAGTATAATTAACACTGCTGATTTAGCAATGGGATTGTGGCTGAAAGGTATATTCTAGGGATGTAAACGTCAATTGAAAGGAAGCTAGAGGGTAACCTAGGGACTGTATAACATACTGATTTTGGTGGTAGATGAAGATTGTGGTTATTAGCATAAATATAAAAATGCTCTTTTACATAGTTTTAAGAATATGTAGATACATGTAAAATTACAGATAGTATAACATGGATGATTGTTAACAGAAATGTATTATTTTGCAGCAATGGCAAAGAAGGTATATTAATTCTTAGACAATTATGACAGATATAAGGGAGTATGGGATTTTTTCTTTTGGAGTAATGAAAATGTTCTAAAATTGGTTGAGGTAATGATAGCACAACTGTGTGATGAAAATGAATGTATACTTTGAGTGGATTGTACAAGGCATGGGGCTGTATATCACAGTGAATCTTGTGGTAGAAAATGGACTGCAGTTAATAGAAAAAATATGAGAACATTCTCTCATGAATACATAATACTAACAGAGTGTTAACAATAGAGCGGGTTGGGGGAAATATATGAAATGTAAGATATGGGCTGTAGTTAGTAATATTTTGACAATTCTCTTTCCTAGTTTGTAACAAATGTTTCACAACAATGCAAGGTGTTGGTGGCAGGGTGATATTTGGGAGCCCTGTATGATGATATGTTTGTTGGTTCTGTAAATTCACAGATTTTACTATACACTTATTATTTATGTATGTTCATATATGAATGATATACTTCAAAACATTCTTTAAATGAAAAAAAAAAGAAAAGCACTTGAAGGAAAATAGGAAAAAAGCTTTTCCATAAACCATTAATACATTCTAAAGAAGTAAAAGTATCCAAGTTCATATGTATATATATTTTATCAAGAAACATGTAGATATGCACATGTCTTTATCTTTTAAAATATTTTAAAAATATACCTTTGTCTCTTTTAACAACCACAACAATTTAAAAAAAAAAAAGACTAAACAAGTCAATGCCTGACCGAGATGAAGGTGAAAAATATCTAATTGATACAAACAAAAATCTAGACCTTGCTTCATTTCTCTATACCAAGAAAGGTATTTCCAGATAATAGATATTGTTGTAGGGTTTTCTTACAAGGCACAAGTAAACCTGGGTATGGGAAATCAGTGGACCTCCCCTCTGTGGCATCTATTTAAGTAAACTAAAATACTTGGAAGCTGAGGCTTCTTCTGGTGGAGGGAGAGAGTGGTAAGAGGAATGGATTGTTTTGGATTTGCTGTCACAAATTCAGCATAGAAATCTTCATCTTTGTTATCCAGGGAGATTCCTTTTACAGCAAAGAACTCCTCAATATCCAAGATATTCTTACAGTAAACTGAATGAGGATCAGGAGAGAAAGGGGAATCTAACATATTTGCTTCCAGCCTTTTGAAGTTTATGTTCTTGAAAGCAGGGTGCTGTTTGACTTCAGCTGCGCCCTTTTCCTTGGCTGCCCAACCGTGCCTTTGGATTTTTGGTAAGTAGAGTTATGGAGGGGAGGGCCTGTCTGTAAAGAATCCATCCCAAGGGAAGAAAAATTCAGTCTAAGAAGCCAGACCCAGAAACAAGTGTCTGAGTTTCTAAGGAGAATAGAACTCTAGGATCTGTGCAAGTTTGGTGTTTGAATAGGTCTCACCCAGGCACCCTGGCCCTTTAAGGCTAAGCATGCATAAAATCAACAAGGGGCAGCAGCATTACTTGGGGTCTGCATCTCAGGAGAGCCTCCTGCTTTGTTGGCTTAGGCTGAGAGCGGAATGTAAGTCTTTGTGCCACAGGGGCAGTGAGGCTTGACAGGAAAGGAATGAGAAGTCTCCTAATTCTAACTATGTGGGGAAAGAGCAGTCTTTCACTTGGGAGTGTATGGAAATAGCAGATTTATAATTATTATAGCCATACTCTAAAGACACTATGAAATGAGTTTATTTACCATATGACTAACTTATGTTAACATAACACTTAGATTCCAATATTTACCTCATTTTTCCATTTTAGTCCAGAAGACTACATATAGTATATAAGGACAATTCACAGAAAAATAATAAAACTCCCTAGGTAAACACTACCTATCTTAAGAAATTGCATCTAGGGAATGTATGTAATATTTTCTGGTCTTTTATATATTGTAAAACTCTGTATTCCTAAACACCAGATTTAGTTTTGCCTGTTTTCAATCCTATAAAAATAGACAGCAACTGGGTGTATTCTTTCCCTGCTGTTCTTGCTCAACATTATGTTTTTTGAGATTCATTCATAATGGTATATTTAGCTGCAGGGCATTTCTTTTCATTTTATGTGAAATTCCACTGTATAACTTATGCCACAATTTATTGCCAAAGTTACTTTTGGTTGTTTCTGGTTTGGAGTTATGAATAATGTTAACATGAAAATTCTGATTTTAAGTGCACATATTTAAGTTTCTCTTAGGGTATATTCCTAAGAAAGTTATTGTTGGGTCAATGGGTTCTTAAACTTGACTGAATAATGGCAAATTCTTTCCACAGAGGTGTCAGTTTTCCCTTTCACCAGTATCCTGTGGGAGTTCTCATTACCCCATATTCTCTCCAACATTGGCAATGGGCAGGTATTTTATGTTTCTCTGGATCCCCTGGATGTAAAATAATATTCACTGTGATGTTACTTTGCTTCCCTTGATTTTAATAAAGTTAAACATCTTGAAGTTTATAAGCCATTCATGCTTCCTCTTCTGGAAACTGCCTTTTTTCTTTTCTCTTGGTTTGACATTTTAGTGTTGATTTATAGCAGTTCTTTATGTATTCTGCATTCTTATTCTTAGTTACATATTTTGCAAATAACTTCTTTCACCTCTGATGCTTATATTTTTATTCTCCTTTTGCTGTCATTGTTGAAAATCAACCCTAATATAAATTTTCAACAATTTCCTCCATCTTTTCCCTTGTGTTGTGCCTTTTAAAATGTCTTAATGAAGTATTTTTCTGATTCGAGGTCATAAAGATGTTCTCCTATATTGGCATAAGAGTTTCGGAGTTTTGTCTTCCACATATCGGTCCATGTAGAATTGAATTTTGTGTTTATTTTTAGTCATGGTCCAATTTCACTCTTTTTCCATCTGTAAAACCAATCTATTGCATGTTCCATCTTTCTCCCACAGATCTGCCTTAGTACCTCCGCCAATTATCAAGTTTCTATGTATATATATGAGTCTGTTTCTGTGTGCTCTTTCCTGGTTCAGTGTTTATTTATCTAGTCCTATTCCAATATGAAATTGTCTAAATTATTAGACCTTTATATGTCTCACTGTCTTAGCACAAGTCCCACCCTCTTTGAGAGGCAGTAAATTTTTGTCTATATTTTTAATTCCACATTTAGATATCATTATTATTATTCATATAGTCACTGTGTTTTAGTTTACCTTCAGTGTTCCCAGATTTTTGCTCAGAATTCTTTCTTAAATTTCAACCTTTGCTTCAAGGATCATTTTTCTTCTTCTTGAAGTATAGTTTAGAAGTTCATTGAGTGAAGGTTTGTTATTGGAAAACTCAGCTTTAGTGTTGTTAATGTTTGAAAACATATTTATTTTGCCCTCACTCCATAAAAATGATCATTTTGATGGGTATGCAATTCTAGAATAATTGTTTTCTCTCAAAACTTTGAAGATTTTCTCCCTCGTATTTTTCTCAGTTCCTATCATTGCTGTTACATCAGTTTAACTGTTATCCTTGTCTATTTTCTCTTTCTGCATTTAAATTCTGTTTGTATTCTCTAGATTCACTCTGTTGCCTCTAGGTGTGGATTTCATTTATCCTGTTCTAGATTCATTTGGTGCCTTCAATCTGAGGCTTAGTGACTTTGAACCATTTGGGGAAAATATTAGTCATTATTTCATCCATTCTTTTTGGACCTGGGATAAGACAAGTTAGACTCTAATCTTCAGGTCTCTAAATTATCTTTCAAATTTTTCTTCTCTTTGTCTCCATGTGCTGCCTTTTGTGCAATTTCTTATGGTTTATCTTCTGGTCTATCAGGTCATCCTTTTCTTATGTCTAATCTGCATTTTAATCCATCTGTAGAATTTCTAATTGCACTCATATTTTTTACTTCTGTTTTGTTTCTTAAATCTATTAATTTAATATTCTTTTTTCCTTCATTATATGTCCATATCTATTTCTTGAAATACATAAAACATAATTATATTCTGTGCCTAATTTTCCATTATTTATCATGTTTGAACATCTGAGTCTATGTTCTTTTTTTTTCTACTAACATTGAATCATGGTGGGTTATTTTCTTTGTGTCAATGATTTCTTTTTTGAGAACTCCATTTTGCTGAGAGCATTACTTTGGTGAATTTGTTGAAGACTTGGCTTAATGTGTGTTCCTCCAGGGAATAGTTACTTTGACTTCTGCATGCTACCAATCTGGGACTACATATAATTAACGTTTACTTGAGGGTTTTGTTTGTTTGTTTTTTGATAATACAATTACTATGAATTCTAGCTCCAAATTTATTTGGGGGATGTATATGGTTATATGGTTAGTCATTTTCCATGGAGTTTTAGTTTGCCGAAGGGGTGCCAATGCAAAGTACCAGAAATCTGTTGACTCTTATAATGGGAATAAATTTGGGATAAAATCTTATAGTTCCACGGCCATGAAAATTCGAAACTGTGTACCATCAGAGATGATTTCTCATCAAAGTCAGCTACTGTTGATCCTAGTGTTTTGCCAAGTGATGAAGCAAGATGGCCTCTGATCTCTGCGGAGGTTTCAGCCTACTTCTCCAGAATCTACTGTCTCTTGGAGCTCAGCTTTGCACAACCAGGCATCAGTCTTGTGTCTCTGGGCTCAAGAGAGGCTCAGTTCTCTCTTCCCATATTAAGCTATTAGGGATATAGCAGGGTTGGTCTCTTAGACTGCTCATGGGCCCGGGCTCTTGGCGGCTTCGTGCTTAAGTGATCCTCTCTTACATGGCAGGATCAAACATGGTGGCTTCCTTTTTCCTCTGTTTGTCTGTCCATGTGAGTTCATTTATATCAGACTCAGCAAGGGGATGGGGCCTCAACCTAAGTAAGTCCTCACTGACTTAGTCGAATCAAAAGCCCCAAAGCAATCCTATCAAGTAATCCAATCAAAGGCCCCTTAGCTGAATCTAATGCAATCAAAACTACCACACCAGGTGGAATAGATTCATTTACAAACATAATCTTTCTCTTTATGGGGTTCATAAAATAGTCTCAAATTGCTACACATGGAGAGAGCTTATTTATTTATATGCTTATTTGTTTGCCTGCTTTGCCTGGAGCCAAAACTGAGTTAAGCAAGTTAGTCAGTATCCCCATCGATTTCCTTCTGGAGGTCTCTCTTCTGGCCTGCACGTTTGCCTTTTGTCCCACATGATGGCACTTTAAAACCTAAGTTCTAGACTACCAGCTATTTTCAGATGTCTCCATAATAAATACCTGCTCCAGCATTTATTTATCTTTCTGGATTCATGATTCCTGGGAACTTTTTTTTTTTTTTTAAAGATTTATTTTTATTTATTAATTTCCCTCCCCTTCCCCGGTTGTCTGTTTTCTGTGTCTTTTTGCTGCGTCTTGTTTCTCTGTCTGCTTCTGTTGTCGTCAGCGGCAGGGGAAGTGTGGGCGGGGCCATTCCTCGGCAGGCTGCTCCCTCCTTCGCGCTGGGCGGCTCTCCTTATGGGTGCACTCCTTGCGTGTGGGGCTCCCCTACGCGGGGGACACCCCTGTGTAGCACAGCATTCCTTGCGCGCATCAGCACTGCACATGGGCCAGCTCCACACGGGTCAAGGAGGCCCAGGGCTTGAACCGCAGACCTCCCATGTGGTAGACGGACGCCCTAACCACTGGGCCAAAGTCCGTTCCCCTCCTGAGAACTTTTGGTTGCTAAAGATTATCCCTTCTTCTCTAAAACCTCAGCCATCCTTTTAAAAATGATGCTGTTTACCTTCTGTCAAGCATTTCTATACAGGCAGTTATTTATTCAGATACTAAATCAAATGCATTTTGGGAAACACAACACTCAGTTTTGTTGTTGTTTTCTTTTTGTTTTTTTACTTCTGGCTTTTCTCCATTAAGGAACTGGTAAGCTTCACTGTCAGTTATGGGGCCATGGGCATCTTGCTTCTGCCACCAGCCCAATTCAATGCTAATTCAATATTGCCATTGCTGCTCTCCTTGATCTTCACAATTGCTTTATTATCTGCTGTTTGTGTACTTCCCTCTGTATCCTTCCACTTTCCTTTCCTTTGGCTTTCTTCCCATTTTGTTTTTCTGTGTCTTCTATTGACTTTGAGAAGCATTGTTGGAATTATAGAGTAAAAATCAAGCTACTGCACCCAAACAGCCTTGTTTCAAATAATGTCTACACAGCAGTGCCTTTCTGAAGTCTTGTTTGTACAAATTGAGGTACAAGTATTTGGAGTATGACAAGAAATGGACCAATAATCCTTCTGTGGGATAAAATAAAAGCTATCAGAGATGAGCATGCTCCCTCAACCAAGTATGGGACACAATCACGTAGGGTAATAGAGGATGCTAACAGGCATCTGTCTCTTGTGTGGGAACTAACAATGGTCTATTGTTTCTTTGACCTATCAGTGTAAATATTTTTGAATGCTTAAGTGTCTGAAGATTTTGGAAAGTTGAAACAGGCCTTCATTTCTTTTCCCACTTTTGACATCCATAGATTTTACACAGTCCTTAATATGGCAATTCAGAAATTGATAAACATCAGGATTTAGACATGTATGCTAATGTATACATGTATATTACTCTATAATATATTAAGTTCAAAATAGTTGAATATTGAAACATTTGTTTCCCATCTAAAAGAAAAGCCTCTGTATTGTCTGAACATTAAAGTTAGGTCATTCATATTTGTAGAGGAGTTTGCTTTGAATAGTGATTTCCAAACCTTGCTGTATGGATATGCTACATAGAATACAAATGATAGATTTTTTAAATACCCAGGAATGCTTCAGAGTTTCTAGATAAACCCACAGTATGTATAGAAATGAGAAAACCTCTGTACAGTCACTTTTCTGAAAGGTAGAGGGGAATACTTAAAACCCAACCATCCAATACCAGATCCTAATAAGTGCAGGCACATTTAACAAGGGTTTACCTTTTGACCAATAAGTGAGACTCACTAGATATGGGTCTTTAGTTCAAGGCCAGGCTAGGTTGAGGATGCTCTAGCAAAGAAAAAACTGCCAACTTTTGACTAAACTCACTTCCTACCCCATGGGACTTCCACTCTTGTTTACACTAAATCTTCAATATGCTGATCCTTTTTTCCACACTGTTTCCTCTAATTATTTTATCATATTACTAAGCAGCACAGTATCAACATATTGTCTTTATTTATGTATCTTTTTGAAATGGCACCACTTTTAGAGAATGTACTCCCCACATTTCACAGTCCTCCTAATTCTGCCACTGTTTGGGATTGGCTGAGTGATGACAGAAAGAGAGACCAAAGGAAACTGAACATTAAGCTTCTAAGAGTAGTACGATGTGCTGGGGAAGCAGTATCTGAGGAGAGATCTGAATACATGCTCATGGGTGACAATAAACAAAACATGGGCTATGTGAGCTTGGTATCATCTCTACAAAACAGATGTTTGGCTTTTATTTCTAGTAGGTGCTAAAATATTTGTTGAAGGAAGAAAAAGTACATGATAATAAGAATGTCCAATTTGAACTTAGGGTTTTTTTCATACTTTGCTCTAATAATAATATATTCTAATATCAATCCAAGTAGAAATTGAGTAAGTTTAGGTATAATCATTTCAAAGATTCATATTTTGTATAAAGAACATTAGGACATTAATAATGGATTATATCTTTTTGTTTTTCTGCATTACCCCTGCCCAAAGTGAGCATAGTCATTGAGACTGTGTTATCGGAAACAGGCATTAATATTTATGTGTAGCAGATACCAGAAGAACAGACATAGTGCTCTGGGGAAATAATTCACTTCCTTCAGATCAGCCTTGCATCCCAGATCCTCATCAGTGAAGAATTGCTCCAGAATATATTTTTTGTTGATCTCCACTCAAAACCTCTCACATTTTCTCTCTCCCTCACATTTCTAGTTGTGCTATTATTCTGCCAGAGTTGCCATCACTCAAGGAAGGCAGGTGCTTATGGACGCATTTTTTAAATGAGGTGAAAATGTTGTCACAAAGTTTACATTTAATTCCCTTTATGCAGTAGACACTTTTTAAAAGTGGCTTGCAATGGTACATTGTTAAATATATTTTGGCTGAATAATATTTAAGTGCATTAGGAGAGCTGGCTTTGCAAAAGAATTCCCATAGTAAGTTTTAGGAACATTTTAACATATCCATATACAGAATTATTTAGGTAGAACATGGAGAATAATCACCCTTTAAATTGTTTGTAAAAATTTGGATTTTCATGCTTTGGAATTACTTAAAACAGGGATATGTTTATAACATAAATTTTAAGACTGGCATCCCTGTATGTATCATTTAAACCAATGTATCATTTAAGCCAATGCTTAACTTGTCAAGCAATATTTTCAAGAGTAATCCACTCAAATCATGGATTCCTAACCTGGTTCAGATGGTTCTAGGATAAGAAACTCAAATTCAAATGCTTTTAAGGATCAGGCAGATAAATAAATAGATCGGTGGTAATGAGTAAAGGGTGGTTGGGACTATGACAAAATAAAAAGTATGTATGCTCTAGCTCAAGAGTTCCTATCAACCATTGCCTTCTGAAAAAGTTCAAAACTACCACCAGATCCTTTTTTTTTCTCTCAGGAAAGAAAAAAAAAGGTGAATGTGGATTTTTTCAGTTGTAAAACATTAACAAACCAAATAGCAAGGTGGGCAATGATATGATCAGGCCACTCACAGTAGAGGCACCCCAAAAGGCTAATAAACATTTGAGAAAATGAATGAATTTAACTGCATGTGTAATCAGGAAAAGGAATATTAAAAACAACATTGGGATGCTATTTTCATACCTGATTTAAAGATTTCCCTGAATATCCAGCAAAGGGAATTCTTGTAGACTATTGTTAGGAGTATGAATTGAAGAGCAATTTGGTGATATTTAATACTGTGAAAGATGCACATACCGTATCACTAACAATTCCACTTCTAGATTTATGTCCTAGAGAAAAAGGCACACATTTGTGCATAAGGAAAGATTTATAGCATCATTGTGGGAAGTAGCAAATTATCAGATAAATCTAAATGTCCAGCATAAAATGTTTGGAAAAAATTTTTGTGATATATTCTTGTTTTACATATTTTTTGTTTATATTTTTATTTATTTTTTTTTTGTTTTATTTTGTTGTGGTATATTATTAAAATGAAATGTGCTACAGAATCATAAATGATTTAAAAGTACATGTAGTAATATACTAAAATTTAGGTGAAAAAGAAAATGTGTTGAAGACAATGTACAGATTGTACAAAAAGTTAAAAAAAAAAACCTGGAAAATACATTCTGTTTATAGTTGTACATATACACACATATACACTAAACAATTTAAAGTTTACATATACTTATATGTGAAAGAATGAAAAACATGAGAACAATAAACATTAGCTTCAAAAGAGTTATGAGCCCTGGAGGAAGGGGGAATGGAGTGGATAGGAATCAGGGTATAAAGAGGTTTCTACTTGTGCTGTGATGTGGTGGTGTTTAAAAAATATCAAGGATTCAATAAAGCACAGATGGTTATGTGTATTTTTATTATGTTCTATTTTAAACAAATATAATTAAATCTTAAAAAAAAAAAACAAAACTGAAGGCACAGTGAGTGTGGCAGTTTGAGGCTTTTTAAGGAAAAGATCCTGTCCTTAGAGCTAATGCATTCCTGTGGGTGTGAAACTATTGCAGATGGGAACCCTATCCTTTTGATAGGTAGTTCAGTAGGGCATGACCCAGGATGGGTCTTAATCTTCTTACTGGAGTCCTTTATAAATGGGATGAATATGGAGAGAGGAAGCCACAGAGACAGAGAGAAACCCACAGAAGCTGAGAGAGAAAGTCCCAGAAGCCAGAAGCTGAAATCTGTGGAACCTGGGAGAGAGAAAGCCACAGGAGCAGAGAGAAAGCTGGAAGGAACTAGAAGCTGAAAGCAACGAGACCTGGAGGAGAAGGGAGAGACAGCATATGCCGCTATTGTGCCCTGCCATGTGACAGGAGTCCAGAATCACTGGCAGCCATGTCTTCAGGGAGAGAGGTTCGCCTGATGCCATGATTTGGACATTTTTCTCTGCCTTGGAACTATAAACTTATAAGTTAATACATCCTTATTGTAAAAACCAACCCACTTCTGGTTTATTACCTTGGCAGTCATTAGCTAACTAAAATAGTGAGCCCCCTGATCAAGTAGGGAGAACATGTAGCAAATCCTCGACTGCCCCTAAGTCTCTTGCTGAATCTTCTTCAGCTCCTGGATCCCTCAACACTGGCATTCTCCAGAGCTTTGTCCTGGTATAGCATCTTTGTTCTATCTACACTCTTCCTACATGCTTCCATTCAGTTCCTTGATTTTGAAAACCACCCATATGCTTATGACTTCCAGATTTATATTTCTAACCAGGACTTCTCCCCCTGAACTCTAGACTCATTTATTCAACACTTTACATGACATCTCCACTTATATGGCTGCTAAGATAAATATAATATAGCCTATGTATATAATTTATCTACCACTCACCTCCTGATCCCCACACTCAAATTTGCTCTCTGCAATTTCCCCACCTCTGCAAATAACAGCTACATCCTTTCAATTGTGCAGACCCCAAACGATGGACTCAACATGGACTTCTTTTTCTCTCATACCTAACATCCAGTCAGCAGGAAATCTTTTTATTTCACCTTGAAAACACATTCAGAATGTAACCACTTCTCATCACTTTCATTCTTACCACCTGGTCTAAGGCAATATCAACTTGTGGTTGGGTTACTGCAATAGTCTTTCAACAGCTCTGATTGTTTCCACTTAGTCTTGTCTCAACACAGCAACCAGAGTGATCTTTTAAAAGGTAGATTAGGTTATGGCACAACTTGTCTCAGAACCCTCCAATGACTTCTTATTTTACACAGGCTAAAAGCTAAAGCCTGTTCATGAGCCACAGGGCCCTGAAGATTATGGCTTTTTCCTCTATCTTTGTATTAATTTCCTACCTCTCTCCTTCACTCTGCTATAGTGGCTGATGTTTTTTGTCATTCCTTCAAAACTCCTAGGTTGGTCCCAGGGCCTAGAAATGTCAGCACTCCCTTTCCCATACTTTGTCTCTGCAATTTTTTTAAATTACCACCCAGCATAGTATCTATTTCCTGTCTATATTATCAGTCTCCTTTCCCATAACTTAATTCCAGGAATCAGGCAACTTTGTCTTGTTTACAGTTACATCTTCAAAATCCAAAATAGTGTCCAGCACATAGTAGGCATTCAATAAATATTTGTTGAGTGATTGAATCAATGGTGATATAAATACCTTTCAAGGAAGAATAAATAATTGACACAAAATCGCAATTTTAAAAAATAATTTTGATAGATTGGAATTATACAGATCAAATTTACTCAGAAATTATATAAAGACCTGGATTTAAATTTTAAAAAATCAATTGTATAGGACAGACAGATATTTGTTTCATATTAAATGAAACAATGTTCTAATTGATCAAATATTCAATTAAAAAAAAGTTAATGTGGACAGATTGCATTTAAAGTAGGGTATAGGAGAAAGCTAATTGATGACGTCTATACACAGGCCTGATTTTTATTCTTTGGTGAGAAGAATCATGCCTGAATATCTTCTATTCTCAGCATGGGTCTTGTTTATACTTAGGTGCCAATTTAATTGCTTTTCTGGAAATGAACTGTCTTTAGCTTCCTAAGAACATCCAGTCTTTTTTTTTTTTTTTTGTAACTATCCCCCATGTCTCTCCCTTTGAACCCTTATGAATATACTTCCATTTTATTGGTATTTTTATCTGCAAATATAACCAAGCTAAAGGAAAGTATATAAAATTAAATAAAGAGCTTAACAAATTGTTAATGACACAAGCCCCTCTAAAGTTCCCCCTAGAATTCCAGGCCTTTACTTAAGTCTTCTTTTCTTACCTTAGTAATAGTAATACTTTTCTTCATCAGGTTTCTTCTAACATCCCTCCTTCTAGAGAGACATGTTCCTTTAAGAAGGGTATCAAGACTTCTCTTTTGTACCCTTTAAAGTCTCTTTCCAGGGGTTTGAATATTTCAAGAACTCAAGTGTGTGTGAAAAGAAGCATTGTTGAATTAATAGAAGGTAAGGATGAAGCAGTACAGGGGCCACCTAATACCCAAAATAATATAGTCGAGTTATTGAAGCATTGAAATAAATGAGGACAGATTGTGCAATGATGACCCTTCCCTAACCTACTTGGTAATGCTTAATTTAGGAATGGAATATTTTTTATTAGAATGTTAGAATGTATGAAGATGCAATAATTAAGAGAGGATGAAACAAGAAGAAGGATTACACAGCATGTTTGCATTCACACCCAGGCCATGATAGGTGATGCTTTTACATCTCAGGAGACAAGGAACACAACCCAGTGCCAAACCTTATTAAATGGCCCCTGCCGAATATGACAATTAAGACCACTTCTTCTTCTATCTTTTTGGGGCTGCCCATTTCGAGTCTAACCCACCAGTCTCTATTGAAAGGAGGAATGCATAGCCAGTATTCAACTACACTGTGTGAACAGCATCCACAGTCTTCCTGTAGAACACAATAGTTTTTTTATGCCATTGTACTCACTGCTTTAGAATGCTGTCTACAGCACAAAGCTAATATGGGTCTTGATGGATTTTATCCTGAAGGAGAAAAAATACACAAGAATAGTGGTGTCTGTCTAGTCTTATGCATCTTACCTTTGTACTATGCTCTTTTTGAAGATTTCATGCTCACAAAAGCAAGAGTTATAAATGCTTTGTAATTGGTGTTAATGATAGTCATTAAAATAAAAAGTGGTTCCTTTGGTGAAGTTCCTACAGTGTTAGAAGGCAGGGTAAAATTTAATAACAGCCTGAATTCCATATGTCACTGAATAAAAGATTTATAATTACTTCTAATGACTGGTCTTTTGAATGAAGTTTCCAGGAAAATTAAAAGATTATCATAGTAAATAAAGCATAGGACAGGTAGCAACTATTTGAAATCGCATAAATAAAAATATAAGGATTTGATGTTACATAGTAATATGCTTAAGAATTGTGATTTAGAATTTCATCATCAGATTCATAAGATCAAGGCAAATCTCCCATTCTCATTTGCTTTTGGGTTATTGCTCCTTATCTTCAAGTTTAATAATTTCTGTCTATATGAAAGTGATAAAGAAACAGAGAGGAGAACAGATTAAGAATATAAAGAGTGCAAATAGGATGCTGATTAAGAAGAAAAATAAACTTAGATCTAACAAAATTAAAAAACAATCTGTGTTCATCAATGTGAGTTCATTTATTTAGTTATGTATGGGAAGCACTGAATTCCAGATACTCTTCTAGGAGCTGCGGATTCAAACTTCCATTCAGGCAGGGGCTATATCAAAGCTCAGAACTGGGATAAGCCATGGCATTTGTATCTGTTAGCTATTACCATGTAACAAAAAACTCCAAATCTTAGTGGCTTGAAACAACTATCTTTTAAATTTCCCAAGTGTTATCAGGTCTTTCAGGCTGTTTTGCTTGTCAGTGGAGCTCAATCATTTCAGTTTCAGGTCAGCTTTGCTGATTTTGGCTGAACTCTCTCTGGAACTTTGGATGGGACAGTGAGCTTACTCGGCTCTGCTCCATGTAGGCAGAGGAGCAATTGAGAAAGCCAAAGTATTCATGACCCAAGGTCTAAATTTCTAACTGACATTATATACATATGCTTCTTCCACAATCTGTTGGGGGAAAAAAGTGAAAAAAAAAAAAAAAGCCCACAATCTAAGGGTGGAGGATTTGCAAAATCACATTGAGAACAGTGTGGACAGAGGACAGGGTAAAGAATTGGGGCTACGCAATGATTGTAAGTTGGAATAGAAACCTAAGGTAATGGGAATTTGGTCTCAAACCAATTCAACTAAAACAATGAAGTTTGCCAACTAAGAAAGATATAGAATGCAAAGTACCTATAAATACCACATGCCTTTCAGATGACAAGTCTCCAGGATCATAAAGAGAAAAACTAACTCAGAAACTAGACTGGGTGATCAGCTGCCAGCACAGAGTTATCTGCAAAGGTAGGTACTACTAAATCCAAATGCTAAGCCCTGCCTTTAGAATGATCTATGATCAGGATGGAGTTGGTCCTTCAGGTAGAGAGCTGGAGTGATTCTTCTTCATAAACTGTGTTTTATTGAAGACAAGTTTCAGATTACTTGGAGGACCATGGATGTCTAGGGTTTATTTTTTCTAGAAAAATCCAATATCCAATAATTTCAAAACCACGGTTTCATTTGACTCTAATCAGTTCTTGTTTCCCTTCTGACAAAATCCCCTTGGTCTCCTCCACTACATAGACAATGATTCATTGTTGTGTTCTCAGCTTAGGTACATCTGGCTGAGAGCAAATATTCAATAGTGAAAAGAAATGAGAGCCAGACTCAGCTATTCTACTCTGATTACATTATGACTCAGGAGGACACCCACCAGTAGTTTTATTCATTATTGGATATTAAAATCAAAGGCTTTTAATATGCAGCAACAGAGTTGTCCAATTTGAAACCCATCTGTGCATCCTTGCAGAAGTTTTCCTAGCATAATACATCGGCAGTTTTTATAAACCTATTATTTTTTTCCATCGGCCCCAAAGGACTGAATAAACTGTCAATATTTTCTCAATTCTTCTGTAAGTGGAGCTAGTTCTATTTTCAAGGAGGATAGTGACTTGTTAGAGCTAGATGGGATTGACCACAGAGGGTATCTTCACCAATTTTAGAGGACCACCTGCTGCTCTAAAGCTGTCCACCTGCCTGTCCTGATCACAGATCCCCTTCTCTCCCTCTTCCCTTCATCATCAGATTTCTGATCGCTCCATCTGCATTTACATTTCTCTGATCAAATTCGAGTTCTATTCCAGTAACTCTGGTTTCAAAATCTCTGCCTTTTTAATTCCTTCTTCCTGCTCTTATAAATATTAGTGAAGTGAACTTTAGAAATGGGAAACATAATCTGACTGGACTTCTAATGTGTGCTACTTCAGATTTTCAAAGTTTAGAGACCACAGAACTCTGCTGATAACATCAACACTTCAATTGCTTTTGACTGTAAAATTAAGAGAGCTGTTCAATTTCCTCCTCTACCCATTTGCCGATTTTCTTTTAGTGCCACATCCCATCTCCAATGCTATAACATTCTCCCTGACAGTCTTTCATGGTTAAAACGAGGAGACAATAGAGCATGACAGAAAATGGATTCCAGAAGAACAAACAGATCTAAGTTTGCGTCTTTGACAAGTTATTTAAACCTCTCAACCTTGTTTTCTTTACATTTAAATGAAATTTAAAATGGTATCTACTTCATAAGGTGGTTGTGAGAATTAAATAAGATGTGTCCCATTTTCACATTAAATATTCAGTATAAGTGAATCATTATTATTACTATTACAACAGGGAATCTCAATCTTCATATCTGTCTTTAAGTCAAGCAGACTATAAAAGCAGGTAGGCACAGCACTTACTAACTATAGCCCTAACCATTGCCAAGGCCTCTTATAAGCTCTTTGTATGTGCATGGAATACAAGTCCTTCCTAGCTCTCAATATATTTATGCACACATCTATCTCTCTCTCTATAAAAACTCATTCAGCACTCACAACAATGCTATGGGGGAAATACTATTCCCACTTTACGTAAGGAAACTACAGCACAAGAGGTTACAGACCCACCCAAGGTCACACAATTAGAAATTTGTAGGCCAGGATTCTAACCCAGGCAGGTTGGTTCCACAAGTCACACTTACAAACACATGTTATAATACATGACTTCTGAAAAGAAACTGCCCTTAGAGGAGGGAAAGTGCTACTAGTTATTACAGATTCCCCCAGGGGTTTCATAGCTCTAATTCTCTAATTATATGTGTAGCTTGTTGACTGACTTGGATATTTCAAAATATTTTCCCTTCCTCCACTAGAATATAAAATCCCACCCCCTTTGTGAAATTCTCATGAATCCTTCTGAAACATCAGTGCACTTGTCCATATAAAGGAATCCCCACAATTTTGAAACCTCTAAAACGATGGCACCCACAGCTTCTAGTCTTCCACCTAGCGGTGAGCCCTAGTACTGCCACACTGGTGGCTTCTGGGGACCAAGGCTCAGATGCCTCTTAGAGCTGATAGGTGAGAACCAAACTGAAGGAAAACCAGAGAGCTCAGAGGGAGGAAGCAGTAACCAGTCTTTTCTGATCAATAACTTTTCACTTGAAGAGTTTTATAAATGTTTTGAAATTCTGCTTTGCAGATGAGCAAAATGCTGTCTTTATAGATGGTTACCAACACTGCAGGAAGCTGCCATAAGTTATATTTGTTTAATAGGTAAAGGGTTTAATGTGAAAGCTGATACTCAGCCAAATTCTCCCTAACAGGTATACATAAAATAAAACTCATGCTATAAAATTAATTTAAGGTACCAAGAGCCAAACCTGGCCCAGCTTGACTTTTCACTACAACACATAACACCTTGACTACGTAAATTTAGCAACTCTGGTACTTAAAGTCAATTTTATCCATACTTCTTAGCAATCAGTCAAATGTGATTTAGAATTCAAGCTCCAGGAAGTAGGTATGCTCAGTGGTTGAGCACCAGCTTTGCTTATATGATGTCCCTGGTTCTATCCCTGGTACCTCCTAAAAAAGAGAGAGAGAGAAAGAGAGAGAAGCAACCTGTATAGAATCCAAGCTGCAACTCTTACTAGGTACATGACCTGTGACCCTGAGGAAGTTATTCAGCTCTTGCTTAGCCTCACTTTCTTCATCCATAAAATAGGGATAATAATATTTATACATCTTAGGGTTATTTTTAGGATTAAATCAGATAGACACCAAATAGTAGTTGCTCAATTAATATATCTGATATTTATATCCTTGTCATTCACTAGAATATAAATTCTTGGTAGGGAAGAGATTTTGTTTTGTTCACTGATAACATTGTCAGCATTTTGAACAGTAACTGGCACTTAGTAGAATTTCAAAAAATTTCTTGAAGGAATCGTTGAAACAATTTGAGAAAGCCTGAATTTTATGGGAGATTTGTAATGAGGATTGGATCCTATTTCACATTACCTGAAGAGATGTTAAACTTCCACACACAGTTACATATATTAGTCCTACCTTAGAGCTAGGTTTCTAGCTCACATCATGTTAACCTTTTTCTTTTTTTCTCTCTCTCACTCTTTCTTTCTTCTTCTCCTTTGCATTTCTTAAAAATCCAGTGTGTTTAAATTATCAGCCTTTACTCAGCTACAAGGATGGGGAACTGTTCTATTTAAATTCTTTTCACAGATGGTGAAGTCAGAAACCTCTGGATTTGAGAGAAATTGGCTCACTTTCCTACCATGTGGAATTTTGAGTTTAGTGAGCCACTGGGAAAAGAAAATTAGGTATGATACATTCTTGTTTCTTCCTTCTAATACTTTTCAGTCTGTTTGAAATAGAACATGGACATCTCAGCAATGTAAAACTCATGCTTTAAAAGGAATTCTAGGCGGCGGACTTGGCCCAGTGGTTAGGGCGTCCGTCTACCACGTGGGAGGTCCACGGTTCAAACCCCGGGCCTCCTTGACCCGTGTGGAACTGGCCCATGCGCAGTGCTGATGTGCTCAAAGAGTGCCCTGCCACGCAGGGGTGTCCCCCGCATAGGGGAGCCCCACGCGCAAGGAGTGCGCCCCACGCGCAAAGAGTGTACCCCGTAAGGAGAGTCGCCCAGCGTGAAAGAGAGTGCAGCCTGCCCAGGAATGGCACCGCACACACAGAGAGATGACACAAGATGATGCAACAAAAAGAAACACAGATTCCCATGCCGCTGACAACAACAGAAGCGGACAAAGAAAATACAGCAAACAGACACAGAACAGACAACTGGGGTAGGGGAGGAAGGGAAGAGAAATAATAAATAAATAAATCTTTAAAAAAAAAAGAATTCTACACATTCCCCAATAACTGTAATATTTCTAAACATCAGACTAAACTCACTCTTGCAATACAAAGATTGGTGCCGATGATATTTTAAGAGAGCGATTGTTATCAAGATAGAACTTTTGTAACCCAAAGGACTGAATTTCAAGGGTCCATGTTCACATATTATGGAAAGTTTGCGATAATTTTACAGAAAATTCAAATGTTTGGCCCATTTAAAGGGTCTGGAATTGGCCTGATGGCCTGAGCCTGATCTACTCAAAGAAGTGAATCCTCAAGTTAATGGACCTGTCTTGGGTCCATGAGAATCTTTTAATCCAACTTTAGAAGTCCATCATATCTCATATTCATTCTTTACTCTCTGCTGGAACCTGAGGAAAAAGAAAGACAATGAGACCTGATTCCTACCTTCTCAGTGCTTACATATGAGAATATTAAAACCTAGCACACATTTGGTCATTAGAGAAGAACTAAGTGAGAATTTCTGGGCTTTGGAGATGAAACCACCACACACAGACCTTTGTGGATGAAGCAGCAGAAAAAGAATTTTTGTACAAGGTAGGACTTGAAGTGAAATTGGATATGGCTAGAATTGAGAAAGACAGAGGGAAAGAGGGAGCATAATCCCATTGTACAAGAAAATACATCCCAGAACAATGAGGGAATGTGGCAGGACACAAGGTGAAGGAGAATTTGGATTTGAATAGAATAAGCATGGGGTGGGGAGTGTCCAATGGGTTTTTCAGGAAGGAAATAAGTTGAGAGCATTCTTTATTCAACAGATATGAATTGAGCACCTACAGTCGGTAAGCCACTGTGCCAGGTACTGTGGAGGGCAGAAAGATGAATGGTTCAACCCTTTTCTCTAGAAAAGCTTAGAATTCTTCAAAACCTCTTTAAGAAATCATGTTTTAAAGAGATATATTTGCATGGATACATGTATTTTAAATGACCACTGCAAGTAAACTTTGGGAGTTTTATTTTTAAGTTAAATGTAAACCTTTTATAAGCCTTCGTTAAAATTTCTTCTCTACTCTTGGCTCAAATCCAATTAAAACTCGATTGCAGCACTTGTTGGTACAAAGCTATCTGTACTTCAGAAACTGTCTCCAAAGACTTGCATTTAATTCTGTCCATTTCTAAGAGTTTGTGATATGAGATCTGAGGGTGAATATAATTTCAGGACTTAGATCCTCTTAGTCTGGTAGCTCTCTTTTTAAAGGGAGTTTAAGATGCCATTCCTGATTCTGCAATGACCTGCCAGGATCTCTTGCCCAAAGTGGACATTAACATCTGTTGTTCTCACTTGGGATGCCTCAGATTGCATGAACCATATTACTTGTCAAGATTAGACAAGCAACTCACTGTATTTATCTTTCTGCTAGCTCCTGAAGTTATGTTGCTGATGTTGAAATGCCAGTTCTTTGACCTTTGGACACATAGGGGAGCCTCAGATGATATTCTAAGCATCTGAAAGCAAATTGTGAGAATCTGGTACTGGAAAGAAACATTACTTGCAGCTGCACTGTCTTTGAGGTTAACACAGTATTGTTTGAAAAAAAAAAAAAGCCCTCTGTATTCCTGGAGGTTTAGTTGAGCAAATTTAAAGCATGGTGTAAATTATTCCTTGGAATTGCTGAATTTGGAGTGATAGTAAATTACTCCCCTTGGGATTACATATTTTTGGATTTCTTAGATACATGTACTTGAGAAAATATCCATAGAAGTGTCCTTTAACCTGTTACAGAGAACCCTCCTGTTTTCTCAGGAATGTCCAGGATTCGGGACCGTATTATTCTGGTAACATCTTGATGAATGGGAAAACATTTTCATATCCTGCAAACTTGAACTAATTAAAATGAACATGGTTGTGACTGAGTAAAAGGTAAATGCAATTTTAAATAGTGATTAGTAAAATTTATATTCCAGGGTAAAACATTAATCTGATCAAGGAAATGAGGCTTATCAGTTCTTTCCACTTGCCTCACAAATCTTCTATGAATTAATAATCACTGACATTTTTATGAAACAGTGTCATTCTCAGCACAACTCCTGCTTTCTACATTATACCACCTTTATAAAGGCTTACCTTAAAGTGAGAGGAATTACAAAAGAGTCTTCATAGTACCCTTTGAACAATTGCTAGGGAAGCAGCAGAGGGAAATAATCAGCCAATTTAATCTGCCCTGAAGAATGATGGCATTTGACATAAAAGCAATATAAGTACATCGAGATAAGAATATAAACGCTTTATAATTACAGAGGATCCAAACTAGATGAATTATCTGGGATGGCTCTCAATTGGAGAAACAGGCTCTGTGACAGTCATTACCTTTTAAAAGTCTCTTATTAGATTAAGGTAACACAATCTGAATTTTCTACATGTGCTAAGTTTCATTTTTTTAAAAAAGTGAAAATAGAAGAATGTGAAACTTATTTTTCCATTACTAGAGAAGCACTTCGAAGCAAAAGTGTATCTCTGCTATATATTTCTTTCACTAAGAAAGAGTGAGACACTTGAATTTTAAAGCTATTTGAGCAATCAAAGGTTCTCATCTAAGAACTTTTCTAAGGTTAAAGTTTTTGTTGTCTTTTTTAAAAAAATCAGAGTGAATTATACATTTATCATTATCTTTGGGCACTTTCTAAACTAGGTTAACCGACTTGAAGAGCCTTGTAGGACTTCACAGATAAAGCAAACTTTGGAGACTGAAAACACAGGGGTTTTCTTCCAGTGACTTTACTGCTCCCCAAACATGTAAGAAAAGTATCATCCAGTACCCTTGATTCCAAAAAGAGAACTTGAACATCAGAGTAAGTAATTGCCCACTGGTATACTATGGGTGGCAGTAATGGTAGGATAGTAATAGTAAAGTGAGTCAATGGCAAAATAAACCTAAAGAGCTACCCAACCAGTTTGATGGTGGGTTTTGAAAATGATCACAATAAATGGTGTTTTGAGTCTGTATACTTTTTTTCAAAATTCTATCTCATCTCTTATTTGAGTTTATACTCAGAGACATTTTTAACAGACTAATAGACTGAGACCCAGGGAAATAAAATGATTTGCTTAATATCATGGATTTAATGATATTTGTGACTAAAATCCTATTCATAGACTGGCTGGAGAACTTTCAAAGTGGGTTTTCTGAACCTAAAATTATTGGGTGGATAGACTTCCGGGAATCTACAAAGCTATTGAAAATATGTAGAATATCCAAGTACATGCACATAGTTATTTTTCTGGGGAGAGATTCCATAAAGTTATACTCAAAGGATCTGTGACCCAGAAAAATTTAAGAAGTGATTTCTTTAAAAAAAAATTTTTTTTATTTTTAAAGAAGTTTTAGATTATATCAAAATTACATAGGAAATATAGGGGATTCCCATATACTCTATTCCCTTCCTTCTTTCCACCATTAACAGTTTTCATTAGTGTGGTACATTTGTTACAATTGATGAACACATTTTGAAACATTGCTACTAAGCACCAGTGTATAGTTTACATTATGGTTTACCCTTTGCACCACACAATTATGTAGGCTTTGACAAAATGTATAACAGCTTGCATCTGTCATTGCAATATCACGAAGAACAATTCCAATGGCCCAAAATGGCCCATGTTACACCTATTCTTCCCTTTTCCTCCTTTCAGAACCTCTGGTGACCACTGTCTTTATATCAATGTTGAAAGTTCTTTCCTTACTAGAATACGTCTATTGAGTGTTTAACAGAACATGTACCCCCAAATCTGTTGATATCCCCAAAATAGGAAAAGCCTAGGGATGCCATTAGAAGCTGGTATTTCTAACATGTGAAACTATTAATACTACAGGAATGATGCCCACTAAGATTAGACAAATATAAGATAGGTACTTGAAAGTGACAAAATATGTCAACATGGCTGTGTTTCACAAAAAGGCACCTATTAAGTCAGAGGGCCTGGAATTTTATTTTCAGCTGAGTATAACCACTTTAACAATGTTATAAAATATCAGTGTTTATTTTAAGATGGATTGTAGGTTATTGTGACTAGAAGTCCTGTTTTATTGGCTCATAGGTATGGTAGTCCCACAAGAACTATTTTAATTTTCGGCTGTCATATACGAACTTTTAAAAAGATACTATAGAACATGTAAATTGTGGTTTATTATCTTTAATGATTTTTTCCAACATACACAGTGCTGAGAGCTGTGCATTATATATGATATTGGGTACGCAACAGAAATGTGAGGGCTGGATAGTGAATTTGCTCAGGAATTGTCCAGAAGAGGAAAGCACTTAACAGATTGGAAGGAAGGAAACAAAGGGATTACATAGGAAATGATAGACATGGAGTACAAAGGAATGCTAAAACAGGAGGAGGACAGATATTTCCTACAAAACAGAAAACCATTTACCTTGCAACCAGTGTTAGGGGATATATTCTACATTTTCTATGGGAGGAAAACTTCTTAAATAATGGCATGGTCAACAGTTCCCAATGCCTACTTCAATGCCTGATATATAGTACATGCTTAGTAAATATTTATTTCATGTATATAGTGCCCTCTACATCACAGTTAGCTACTTTCCTTCTCACTGTGTTTTCAAAATTATACTATTTCCAGTAAGAAAGTGGCCTGTGCCTCACCTTCAGCCATGCAGTGATGGAATCTTGCAGAAGATGGGCTGGCCTTTTTAATGTGCGAACTCTTATATTACCATTCCTTTAACAATTCACTAGAAAGTAGTATTTTTTCCAAGTGGCCTTCCTTTTTCTGATCATTAAATGATCATAGTTAACATTTATTGAAATTTTACTCGATATTAGCCACTGTCCTGGGAAACCTACATGAAGAATCTCAGGTCCCATCCTAGCCCTTGGAATCAGAATCCATAGTTTCACCAGATTCCCAGGTGATTCGTATGTACATTGAAGGTTTGAGCAATACTGAATTAATTTATTTAATCCTTCCAAAAGGAGGTTATTACCTCCTTTTTAAAGAGGAGAAAAGAGAGGCACTGAGCTGTTGAATACATAAGGACACAGAGGTATAAAGGGTCAGAGTTAAGATTCAAACCAAGCCAGTACATCATGTGCTTACAATCTTAACCACACCACTATTTTTCTTTTTGATAGCACCACCAACAGCAATGACCTAGGATCTATAATAGTTCCAGCTTATTAAAGTAAATACACCTTAAGCAGGAAGATTAAATGAAACCTGGGGATTTCCACCATGAGGGGAGCAGAAAAGACACAGGTTTTGGAAACAGTAAAATATGGGTTTTGCCTTCATTACCTGTCTGACCTTGGGCTAGTAATTTATTAGTTTCTTCATTTGTTAAATTGGGCAACAAATTGCTGGATTGTTGTAAAATTGAAGACAATATATTCAATTCACTTAGAAAAGTGTCCCTCATATTCTATGAGTAAGTGTTAATTATTATACTTATTAGAAAGGGATCACAATTTTGTTTTACTTAAGTGCCTCCAGGCATTTATTTGAACATCTTTAAGAAGAGTTATATTGTCCTGAGCACATATTCAGATAAAACCTTTACTTTTTCACCAATCATTCTAACTAGAAGAAAAATTATTTTTTTAAAAATGTTAACAGCTTTGGTAATTAAGAAGGTTTAACTTACTTTGATGATGTAGGTTGGGTACAATTACAGACTGAAGGTTTCTATTGAATTTCCAGGAAAATACTGGATCAGTTCTCCAGATGGAATCCAATCCTCAGAGTTAACCTCTCCCTGGGATCCCTGGAGGAAGATGGCCTAAGGAAGGCATATTGTAGCTAGGTCCTAAATCACTGTGGGACACTGGGGACATCATTCTCATCAATACAAATTTCATATCCAATCGGCAACTAGGAGAGAAATGTAACTTTATTGGAATTTTAGGGAGGAAGAGAGCAAAGCAGACTTGTCCTCCTTTCCCTTTTGGTCTCTGATTTTTCAGAAAAGAGGTTAAATTTATCCACAAACTTTGAATTTTCAATTTTTAAAAGTAAGTATTCCCTTATTTGCTAATGGTGACTGTGATTGAAGCAGTAATGTAGGCTCATACCTAAGACCTCAAACCCAATTCTTTTCTGTCCTCTATTGAGATTTGCTGCCATGCTGGGTATAGGAAAAGGACAGAAAAAGCAGCTCTTAGTTGCCTAAGGAAAGGAAGCATTAGCCTTTAATACAGTCATCAAAGCTCTGGCAGCACATTAAGGTAATTGGCCCAATCTAAAGCATATAATCTATTTTTCTTTATCTCCCAGCTGTTTCCCAGTACTATTAGGTTCTTACGCCAAGGTTTTCTGGGAAATAAAGCAATTATATTAATGTTGTCAATCACCACTGCCAGCCTGATCAATAAAAACAATGTTAACTTGGCTAATTAATTGCTAGCAATCACCTAACTAACTTGAAGAAACTATAAGTCGCCCAAAACTGAATAAGGAAATGCTTTAAGTGATGTTTATAATGGGTTTTTTGAAAAACAAGAGATTTCAATTCCACTCAAATAGAATCTTTCAGCTCTAAGTAAAAAACAGTTGCCACTTTTATTTGATTTTGGATGGGAATATATATTTTTATTGCAATTCTCATGCAAGGCTGCTGACGCTAAATAAATCAGGAATGATCACCACAGGTGCTATTTGCGCAGAAATTACCTGAATAACTGGTTTAACAGAGGTGAGCAAAGGCAGCTCTTCCTTTAGCCCCAGTGACTGCACAGTCAACTGGGTCAGAGGGGTTTCTAGTTTATAATAATAGCTGAACTGACTTCTTTGCTTGGGATTTTTGAGAAACCAAGGGATCATTTGAATTTTCTTTTTAAAAAGTTGGTGAATTATATTGAGATTATTATAAATTTAATTTAGGTATATCTTTAACTCATTACAGTATTATTCTGCAGGTTTATATTACTCAGGTTAAAGTACTAAGGAAGTCAACCTTGATTTCTACACTGAAATCATCATTAAAGCTATTTTGCTGACAGTTTATTTTTTCTGGTACTGCAGGGTATCTCAGATAATCTGGATCTTAAATTGTACCTCTGCCACAGTAATTTATATTTTTAAAGTTTTGGTATTTTGAAAAATCATATGGGGAGTGAATTGAAAATGCAGATTCCTGGGTTGACACACTAGAGAGGCCCAGTAGGTCAGGTACTGGAAATAAAAATCTGCATTTGAAACAAGTATCCTGGAAATTTCAATGTATTTGGGATAATGGATGGTAATTTGAGAATCATGACTTAGAAATTCTAATCCAGAATCCTATCTCTTTCAAGAATTGAGCTCTGTGAACCTTATCAAATTCTAAATCCAAAATTACGAACTCCACTGAGCACTGAGTCTCTAGGAGACTGATGATTAGGTGGGGCTTGTCAGCTCCTTTGGGAGCTTTGGGGGTCCTGGAAGAGCAGGGGTGAACTTGGGTAACTCCTAAATTGTTAGGTTAGTGATTGCCTGAATAGTAGACCTGTAGCATTTGTGGGTTTATTTACTTGTGGTTTCAGCAGTTTGTGAATGGTCTCATGGGGACCTCAAAAATTCACTTGTAACTTGGGGGAGATAGGAAATTGCATCAATGTGCTTTAAAGCTGGTGTGTAAACACCAATCCCTTAGCTAGGGATTGGGTAAAGCCTATCAACCAGCATCCACATCTCGATGGCTTTCAGCTGTCCTCTCTTGTCACACATGAAGTATACTACAGTGATAAAATTTTGGTTTTTCAGTATCTATAATGGGGCAGGAGTGGCTTGTTGCTTTTATTTTGTTTGACTTAATGGTTCTGAAACGAAAGTCAGTTCTTTGTGCTTTCATGCTGGGCACCAACCAAGGATTTTATGCAGATCTCAGGATCTGGCTCTGGTGAACTGTAAGTATTCTTATACTTTATTTACTGTTTCTGTTTTTATGTCAGGGTAGTGGAGGAGTACAATGATGACAAAGAAGCAGCAGAGTTTTAATCCTCCTGAGAGGCAATAGGATTTAAAATGTAATGTTAAATCAGGGAAAAGATGGATATAATTTCTAAGATGTATTTTAAATATGTTCTCTGATGACAGCGATATTATTAAATGTCAGTTTGAATAATTTTATTTTCTTTCCCCCTCCCCCCACAAATTAGGACCAAAGTACTCCACTGGTTCATTTTTTCAAATTTAAAATGATGAGACTTTGAGCATTAGGGAGTAGACTTGAAAGAATAATGATGGAAAGTAAATTCTATTTATATGCCAACAATGAATGATACCTACTGCCTATTTCATACTGATACTATTAAAAGTATTATGGTCTTAGTGTAGTTTTACCTGCAGATTTACTTAATAAATATTTTGATTGCCTACAATGTGCATAGCACAAAATAAGTTACAAAATTGCAACAAGATTTATCTTTCCTTAAAATATTTGTAAGGTAGTAGGAGAGGACAACATAAATGTAATTTATTATAACCTAGGACAGAAGGCAGAGGTGGTATTCAAAATGTTAAACGATAGTAGGGCACAGCCAAAAGCCAATTAAAATTGACCTCTCCAAATCTTATGGATGCTAGCAGTCTCCAAGGCTTCCACCTATATCAGTACCTGCAGCTAAATGTTGTCAACAGCAGACTGTGAGAAAGGCCATAAGAGCAACAGACAACGTGAATTTAGAAAAGAAAATTCCCTTCTGTTTGAGGCAGGAACTATTTGGAGCTTTGAAAGCTGGTGGGATTTGAACAAAATCTAGAGGTATGAAACTGCTTGAAGTTTTTAAAAAAGCATGAATTCAGAAAAGTTTGGGATTGTTCAAGGATGAAATCAGTCAGCTTGTTTTCTGAATTGGGGGGTGTTGCAAATGGGCTAAAGAGTGAAAGAGCTCAATAGAGGATGTGGGAGTGGAAGGAGTCCTAGGAGATCGAAGAGCAAGCTGACACTGGAGAAAGGGAAGGGCCCAGAACATGCCAGAGCCTTCACCTGGTCTTACTCCTGTAGGCTCCTGGGTGGCAAGAGGGAGAGGAAACCTGGAAGGAAGACTGCATTACAGGGTTCCTGACCATAGAGGCATAAATTGACCAAGAAATCACTGTACTGAAAACAGAAAGAGAAAAGTCAGAAACAGCACTAAGTTGCCTACATGAGGTAGGCTGGGGCTCAGATCAGAGATCAGACAATTTTAGCAATCAAGTAAACTGTATCACCTGAATTTGTGATGAAATTCATACCTGTGATGCATCTATAACATTTAGCTCCGTTTAAAAAGGGGCTATTATTAGTACCTGGCATACCTGGAAGATCTTTAAGATGTCTAAATTAAAACCTCCCCTTTGCCAGTTCAACTCTTTTATCTTTGTTTCCACTGGAGATAGAAAACAGATCCCCTTTCTTTCCTCTGTATTTTTAAATATTTCTCTTAGACTAGGAAATTCTTCTCTTCTTCCTCCAGCTTCCTGTTTGTCACTGGATGATCTTGAACCTTGTTATAGAATGAAAAGCTAAAAGTAAGCCCAAACAACGTTGGGAAAAAAATTGAGTATGGCATTTTAGAAGATGTACATACCCAGTAGAGTGGTCCTTCCCCATTTACTGAAAAAAAAAAACAAAACAACGATTTGCAGGGTGTCATACATAGCTGACTCCCATTTAACTTTTAGACCTCAAGATCAGTCCTGACTCATCTTATGCTGACGAAGTTTGCATATGAGTTTTTAATGAGTTTTATAATTTATGTCTTCCTTTACAACCTCTAGTCAGAGTTCATACTTACTCTACTACCAACCTCAACGTACATGGCTGAGTTGAATTGGCTGTTGTATACTCCAGGCTTCTGAGTCATTGCTAAATTAGTAGGTTTTTTTCTCCATGGCAGCAGAAGTCTTGTAATTTGGGAAAGTTGTGTGAAAATGCAACTCAATTGTTGCCATGACGTGGAATGCTTTTAGTTTTAGTTTCTATCTTTAGACTGTAAAGCAATGTAACCCTCTTCACATTGTTTCTGGCTGGTAATGGTCAAGTAAGAATGAGGGGAAATAGTCCTCCTTTTTCTGAGGACAGGAGTGTTTATGTGAGTGGTTGGCACCTTGACATTACCTCACTTTCTAGGTACTCAGGATTTTAGGCTTTGCTCACTTCTGCGACAAAGTCCTTAAGGAGGCAGGCGTGTGGTGCTGATGGAGCTAGTGATGGAGAAAAAGGTTTTCTTTCACTTCCGTATACTCTAAGGAACTCAGGAATGTACACATTTGTTCTTGGAACACCCTTGAATGCAGGAGAAAGAATGTGCAGGATGGCAGTATATGTAAGCATCTTATGATGCAGCTGCCAGTTTAAGGATCACAGTACTAGGTCCTGGAATTGAGCTAGATGGCCAATGCCCTTTATTATTTGAGCAGAGAAGTCAAGCCATCTGTTTGTGTTTTGGATCTTTCACACTTTGTGGTTCATTCCTCCATCTTGAGGATTAAGGGATTGGTTCCTGCAAATGAAAATATACTGTGAGCCCTGTTAATCAGAAATTCTGCTATATGGCTGAATGTAATATTACCTGTGGTTGGGGCTATTTTGTTAAAAACTTCAGGGGAGAGATAAGAGAAGCAGTTGACCGACATTTGATAGGTTATGGTCATCTCACCTTCGTATCCTTTATTTATTTCTCTAAATTCCTCTTAATTTCCAGAGTGAGCAGCTTCTTCATTTTGCTATTTATTATTAAAAATACCACAAATGCATGTGGGGCTTCAGAAGTGCCCTGGATACTATGAGCAGTGAATTAGAATGTGAATCCTAGGCTTTGTGTATGAATTAGAATAAATATCCTTTTGAAAAAGGTACTTGACTATGCTTTGCCAAAACTGCTTTTGTTGCCTTTTAAATTTTCATTAATTCTTTGAGGGTGTAAAATCCACTTTTAATTTGGTCATTTCCTTTTAATAAAATCCCCTGTCCCCGGATAGCATATGTACATCAAATATTACTGGATACTTTCCAAAATATGGCTGATTTTATCTCTAGATTTTCTGTTCTTAAAAGATGGCCTGGAAGTATTCAAATTAATATTTAACAAATAAAATTAGTGATCATGAATTATTCAGTTTCAACAATATTTGACTAAATAGAGTATTATAGCCTTAAATAACATATATTATTTATTTTATTTTATAAAAGTAACACAGGGTCACTTAAAAGAATTGGAAAAGAAATAAGAAAAAAATAGTTTTCATGTGGTGCCATACAGAGATAAACATTAAAAATTGACACATATTTTTCCTCAAATTTTGCATATTTATTATCTGCTTTTTCAAATACCAATATATTTGGAGTGTTTCTCTCATGTTATTAAATATTTTAAAAGATTTTTGGGAAGACCGAATAGCATTCCACCAAACAAAACGGCTATGATGTGTTTCGTTCGTTGTTCTTACTCATTTAACTCTTCTTAATTTTTGATATTACAATCACATTGTGATGAATATTTTTGTGCATACACCTTTGTGAACATATATGATTATTTCTTTAGACATTGGAATTAGAATAAATTTCTAATAGGCAAAGTATGGAGTTAAGAAGTATTGACATTTTAAAACAAGTATGTATTGTAATTTGTGCTTCATAACTTGTCCTGAAATTTATGGTTTCTTCAATAGCGACTAAAAGTACATTTTTTAACGGCAATAGCTGTTTATTTGTTATATAAAGATGTTCTTATTAGATATTTTTAAAGTTTCTATCATGCAAACTTTTTATTAAATTAGAGTAGTTGTAGGTTTACATGCAGAAAATACAGGGTTCCCATATAATCCGCTTCCCCCATTAACATTTGTCACATTGATGGAAGAATATTATTTGTACTATTAACTATAGTTCATGGTTTACATTAGGGTTTATTGTTTGTGTTGTATAGTCCTATGCTGTTGTTGTTGTTTACAATCAATGGCTTTTTGTATATTCACAGTCTTGTGCATTCATCACCACAAAAAATTTTAGGAAAATTTCATACTCCAAAAAGAAAAACTCCACACTCCTTAGCAGTCACCTTTCAATCCCTCTATCCTTCTGCAGTCCTACATAACCACTAATCTAATTCCATCTTTATAAATTGATTAATATTTAAATGTCATATAAATGGAATCATATAATATGTAGTACTGTTGTCTGGTTTCTTTCACTTAGCATAATTTTTTTTGCCTGATATTACCATCTTATAACATTAACAAAAATAACATTTGTTCGGTTTCATAGAAAAAGATTCTCATATATGCAATATTATCCATATTCATACTTCACATGAGGTTTTACTATGTTATATAGTCCTATGTTACATTTTTAGCTTTTTTAGTAATACACATGACCTTAGACTGTCCCTTTCAATCACTGTCATACCTACACAATATCCCTGCTGGTTATAAACACTATGATGTGCTTTTACCTTTTCTGTTCATTTCCAAAGATTAATACACAACCTTTTTACCAATTCTGCACAAGATAACCCTCAGTTTTCCATTCTCCAGCCTCATCCTGTTTTCTGGTGATCCATATCTTAGTTATTAATTCCATGAGTTTACGTAATATATTTAGTTCATAATAGTGCAGGCATGCAGTATTTGTCCTTTTGTGTCTGACTTGCTTCACTCAACATAACATAATGTCCTTCAGGTTCAACCATGTTGTCATATGCTTCATGACTTCATTTCTTCTCACCAATGCATAATATTCCATCGTATGTATACACCATAATTTGTTTATCCATTCATCCACTGATGGACACCTGGTTTGTTTCCAACTTTTGGCAATCGTGAATAATGCTGCTATGAACATCAGTGTGCAGATATCTGTTTTGTGTCACTGCTCTCAGTTCTTCTGGATATGTACCCAGGAGTATATTGCCAGGTCCTGTGGCAAGTCTATATTAAACTTCTTTAAGAACTGTCAATCAGTTCCCCACAGTGGCTGTACCATTCTACATTCCCACCAAAAGTAAATAAATGTTCCTATCTCTCCACATCCTCTCCAACTCTTGTAATTTTCTGTCCTTTTAATAGTGGCCATTCCAAAAGGTATGAAATGATATCTCATTGTAGCTTTGATTTTCATTTCCCTAATCACTAGTGATGAACATTTTTTCACATATTTTTTTCACCATTTGTATCTCTTCTTTGGACAAATGTCTGTTTTAAGTCGTTTGCCCATTTTAAAATTGGGTCATTTGTCTTTTTATTTTTGCATTGTATGATCTCTTTGTATATCATGGATATTAAACCCTGATCATATGCATGATTTCCAAATATTTTCTCCCATTGCGTCAGCAGCCTTTTCACTCTTTTGACAAAGTCCTTAGAGGTGCAAAAGTGTTTAATTTTGAGGAGGTCCCACTTATCTATTTTTTCTTTCGTTGCATGTGCTTTAGGTTAAGATCCAAGAAACCACCACCTACCTTAAGATCTTTAAGATGTTGCCCTACACTCTCTTCTAGTAGTTTTATGGTCCTGGCTTTTATATTTAGGACTTTGATCTATTTTGAGTTGATTCTTGTTTAGGATATGAGATAGAGGCCCTCTTTCATTCTTTTGGTTATGGACTTTGATCTATTTTGAGTTGATTCTTGTTTAGGATATGAGATAGAGGCCCTCTTTCATTCTTTTGGTTATGGATATCCAGTTTCCTAGCACCATTTGTGAGGAAACAGTTTTGTCTTGTTAATATGGACTTGGTAGGTTTGTCGAAACCAGTTAGCTGTAGAGGTGAGGGTTTATTTCTAGACTCTCAGTTCTATTCCATTGATGGATGTGTCTACCTTTATGCCAGTACTATGCTGTTTTGACCCTTGTAGCTTTGTAGCCTTGAAAATCCTCCAACATTGCTCTTCTTTTTTAGAATGCTTTTGGCTGTTTGGGTGCTCTTTTCCTTCATATAAATTTGGTAATTGCCTTTTCTATTTCTGTAAAATAGGCTGTTGGTATTTTGATTGATATTGCATTGAATGTTGTTGTTTTTAATTTTTATTCTAGTAATATACATACAACCTAAAATTTCACTTGTAAACCACATTCAAATATATAATTCAGTGCTGTTAATAGCATTCACAATGTATTGCTACCAACAGCACCATCCATTACCAAAAACTTTCCATCACCCCAAACAGAAACTCTGTAAAATTTATGTATTATCTTCCCATTCCCTATCACTACCCCTCCCCACATGGTAATCTATATTCTTTTTTCTAACTCTATGAATTTCTTATTCTAATTATTTCATATCAGTGAAATCATATAATATTTGTCCTTTTGTGTCTGCCTTATTTGGCTCAACTTGATGTCTTCAGCATTCATCCATGTTATCACTTGTTTCAGAATTTCAGGTGACTGAATCCTATTCCAATGTGTGTATATATATATATATATATATACACACCACATTTTGTTTCGGCATTCGTCAGTTGATGGACACTTGGGTTGCTTCTATCTTTTAGCAATTTGTGAATAATGCCACTGTGAATATTGGTGTGCAAATATCTGAGTCCCTGCTTTAAATTCTTTGGGCTATATACCTATAAGTGGAATTGCCAGGTCATATGGTAATTCTATACTTAACTTTCTGAGGAACTGCCAAACTATCTTCCACAGCAGCTGCACCACTTTACATTGCCAACAGCAATGAATGAGTGTTCCTTTTTCCCCACATCCTCTCTAACACTTGCAATTTTGTTTTTGTTTTTTTTTAAATAATACCATTCTAGTGGGTGTGGAATGGTTAAAGCACATTGTTTTAACCTGAATATTTTTTCTCATGAAGCTTTCGATGCAAAGAAAGCAGGTTAAGAATGGCCTTTTCTTTCAGGGACTCTTCTGTGAGATAATGAAATGATGAAATAGAGAGAGGGTCTATTTCCAATTCCTGTCCCCTCAGTAATTTCTCCCAATATGGGCAGAATAGTTATTTCTCCTGCCACATCAACAAAAGTTTTTGTGTTTTTTGTTTGTTTTATATTCCAGGAGGAAGGTAATCCCTAACACTCCAGGACATCTACTATTATATGTGTCTCAGGGCAATGAGGTGTCACAGACTGTGTAATAGTTCTAATTTATGAAGGAAATTGTATTGGCATGTGGGTGGTCAAGGCTTCCTCTTCCACTGCCCTGGTTTGCATCAGCCTCTGCTCAATTGTCTTCAGCAGTCTTTAAAGGCCTCCCAAACCATGGAAAGACCTAAATAAAAGGTTCAATGATAGATTACAAGAAATTCTGACTTATGATTTCATTTATTGTCATACCCTGTCAAAGTTCCATTATATTTCTGTCAGAATATGTCCCTTATAATTTTCACACATCCTTCTCTTATTGCCACTTCTAAGCACTGAACATGGCATATTCTTCCCAGGAATACCCTTTCTTAAACCTTCTAGAACCTCCCTAACTTCAAAACTCTGCTTAACAGATACAACCCCCAGATATTGGTTCCTTTGAGGGCTAAAGAGACCCATGGGAGTTATGGTCATGGCTGATGGGGTTAACTACCAGGGCAGATGGCCCCTCTTTGGAAATGGTGTTTATGTGTGATGAATCTGGACTCAGATGGGATCTCCCTTCATAAGACTTTCATGCTAATGTGCTGGAGGTGCAGTTAATGTTGGGGTTTAAGATATATTTAGGGGATTTGAATCTCTGGACTGACAATGTGATAGCCAGATCCTGAGCCTCAACAGACTCCAGCACCTACAATCTGATTTATTGGACTTACCACACTCAGCTAAGATGGAGGTGAAGAAGGACAACCACCACACCATGGAGCCTAGAGTGATTACAACTGAAAATGGGAGGATTGCATCCAGCATCCAGGTGGAATCTGAGCCTCATCTTGACATAAAGGTGCAATGGACACAACCAATCCAGTGTCCACATAGAAGAGGTGGCATTGGATTGGGAAAAGTGGACATAATGGACAAAGGGTATGGGGAAAGGCAGGAAGAGATGAGAGGTGGAGGCATCTTCGGGACATGGAGCTGCCCTGGATGGTGCTTCAGAGGTAATCACCGGACATTGTAAATCCTCACAGGGCCTACATGATGGAATAGAGGAGAGTATGGGACATGATGTGAACCAATGTATATGAGGTGCAGAGGTGCCCAAAGATGTACTTACCAAATCCAATGGATGTGTCATGATGATGGGAACGAGTGTTGTTGGGGGGGGGGGAGAGGGGGGGTGGGGGGGTGGGGTTGAATGGGACCTCACATATATATTTTTAATGTAATATTATTACAAAGTCAATAAAAAAAAAAAATTAAAAAAAAAAAAAAAAACTCTGCTTAAAACTTTGTTTCTTCACAAAGTTTTCTGAATGTATTATGCCCATTTATGTCTCTTCCTGAAGGTATTTTGCTATAAAATTTTTGTATTTAAAGATGACAGGGGCACAAAATCAATTCAATTAAATGATCAGCTTCTTACAAAGCTACCATCTTTGTTTCATCATTTTATTCTTCCCCCAAAATTACCCATCTCTGGTCCTATTCCTTCTTTCTTCTTAGACCACCTATTTTATTTAAAGAATGTCCTTTAACAGATAAAGGTGTATCTTTTTTTAAACTATTTTTTAAAAAATTATTGAAGTATATCACACATACATAAACATATATAAACAGTAAGTGTATAGTAATAGTTGTGAACTTATAAAACAAACATATGTAATATCATAAAGGGACAACACACCTCACCCTATCAGCAATGCCTTGTATTGTTGTGAAACATTTTAAACTAAGGATTAAAGAACATCTTCAAAATATTACTACCAACCAAAGTATCTTACATTTGGTATATTTTCCTCTAACCCACCTATTATTGTTTTTTATATCATTTATATATGAACATTCATAAGCAATAAGTGTATGTAGAAGTTGTGAACTTACAGAGCAAACATGCATAACATTACACAGGGGTCCCATACATTAACCTACTACCACCACCTTGTATTGTTGTGACACATTTGTTATAAATGATGAGAGAATATCATCAAATTCTTACTACTAACAATAAATAGTCCTTATCTTACATTTGGTGTATTTTCCCCCAACTCACCCTATTATTTTTTAAATATATTTTTTATGACAGAAGTTGTAAATTTATAAAACAATCATGCACCTGTGCAGAAATCCATCTATCAACACACCACACCATGGTGGAGCATTTGTTACAGATAGTGAGATAATATCATCAGACTATTACCATAGCGGATATTTGGCATACGTTTTCCAAATTCTGTCATTATCAACACAGTACATCTTTGGCTTAGATGCATGAATATTACATTATTATTGTTAACCATGATCCATAGGTCACTCCAGTTGTATTTTTTCCATGCTTCTCCACATTCCCATCACCCTGCAATATTGATGTACATCTGCTTTAGCTCACAAAGGACACTCTTGCATCTGTATCATCAACCACAATTCTCATCCACGTCTGGGTTTACCGTGTTATTCAGTCCCTAGATTATTCTCTAGCTTTCTTTCAATTGGCATTTACATTCCTAGACTACTCTTTTCAGCCACATTCTGATTTATAAACCAGCTGTTACTATAATGTGTTACCATCAACTCTAGGCATTTCCACACTTCTACAATAAAGTTAATTAAAACTTCTACATACATTAAACATCAGTAGTCCATCTCAGTCCTCCTTTTACCTCCTTTAAGAATCTATCACCTATCACCAGGTCTTGAAGATATTTTCCTACATTTTCTTCTAGAAGCTTTATGATTCTTGCTTTTATCTTTAGGTTTTTGATCCATTTTAAGTTAATTTTTGTATAAGGTGTGAGATAGGGATCATCTTTCCTTCTTTTGGCTATTGATATCAAGTTCTCTCAGCACCATTTGTTGAATGGACTGTTCTTCCAAGCTGGGTGGGTTTGACAGGCTTGTCAAATATAACTTGACTGTGGATGTGAGGTTCTGTTTCTTAACCATTGATTTAGTTCCATTGGTCTATGTGTCTATCTTTATGGCAGTACCATGCTGTTTTTACCACTGTAGCAAGGAAATAGGATTTAAAGTCCAGAAGTGAGAATCCCCCAATTTCATTTTTCCTTTTTAAGATATTTCTGGCTATTTGGGACCCCTTACCCTTCCAAATAAATTTGATAATCATGTTTTCAATTTATTTTTAAAGTGCTGGTAGAATTTTTATTGCAATTGCATTGAATCTATATATTGATTTGGGTAAAATTAGCATTTTAATGATATTTTGTCTTCCAATCCATGAGGATGCAATGTTCTTCCAATTATTTAGATCTTTTAAAATTTCTTTTAACAATGAGTTATCATTTTCTGAATACAAGTGCTTTAGGTCCTTGGTTAAGTTTGTTCCTAGATGTTTGATTCTTCTAGTCACTACTGTAAATGGAATTTTTTTCCTAACTTTCTCCTCAGATTGCACATTAATAGTGTCATTTAAAGTCTATTTCATCCAATATAAGTATATTCTGCTTTTTTCTTTTTTCTTTTTCCTTCTTTCCTTTTTTTTTTTTTTTTTTTTTTTTGTTACTGAATGCATGGAATATCTTTTTCCAGCCTTTCACTTTCAATAAATTGGTATCCTCAGGTCTAAGTATTGGTATCCTTGGGTCTAAGATCTAAGGTGAGTCTCTTGCAGGTGGCTCATATTTCCTTATCCATTCTGCCAGTCTGTCTTTTGATTGTGAAGTTTAATCTATTAACATTCAATGTTATTACTGTAAAGACAGTTCTTATTTTACCCATTTTTTGCCTCTAGGTTTTAGCTGTCATATTTTATTTTCACCATTCTTTTGAGTCTTTTAGTACTTTTACTGATATATTCTTCATTTCTAGACTCTCTTCCCAGCCTCTCTCTCCTGTCTTTACTGGTCTCTTGTTTACAAACTCTCAGTTTCTGTTTATCTGTGAATATTCTAAACCTCACCTTCATTTTGAAATACAATCTCCCTGGATATAAGATTCTTGGCTAGAAATTTTTCTCTTGAAGTATCTTAAATGTATCATACCACTGTCTTCTTGCCTCCATGGTTTCTGATGAGAAATTGGCACTTAATCTTATTGGGTATCCCTTATATATTATGCATTGCTTTTCTCTTGCTGCTCTCAGAATTCTCTTTTGTCTTTGGCATTTGAAATTCTTATCAGTATGTGTCTCAGAGTTGGTCTATTCAGATTTATTCAGATGGGAGTACATTGTGCTTCTGGGATGTGGATATCCATGTCCTTCAATAGGGTGGGAAAATTTCTACCATTATTTCTTCAAATATCCCTTCTGCCCCTTTTCCCTTCTCTTCTCCTTCTGTGATACCCATGACATGTGTGTTTGCATGTCTCTTGCTGTCATTTATTTCTGAGACCTTGTTCAATTCTTTTTATCAGTTCTTTTATATGCTTGCTTTCAGAGCCATTTCTTCATGCTTACCAATACTTTCCTCTGCCTCCTCAAATCTGCTATTATATGATCCCAGTCTATTTTTAATGTCATTTATTGCAACTTTCATTCCCACAAGATCTGCTATTTTCCTATATATGTTTTCAAATTTTTCTGTGTTCATCCAATGTCTTCTTTATATCCTTAATCTCTTTAGCAATCTCATTGAGTTTATTAAGGAGATTTGTTTGAACATTTATGATTAGTTGTCCCAACTCCTTTATGTCATCTGGAGGCTTATCTTGTTCCTTTAACAGGGTCATACCTTCCTGTTTCTTGGTGTGGATTATAATTTTTGGTTGGTGTCTTGGCATCTGGCTTACTAGATGTATTTATTCTGGGCACAGTTTCTCCCTTTAGTTTAGAGCTTTCTTGCCTTTCCTCTCTTGCAAGTTGTGTATTAGGATCCAAGGATATAATTGGTGCTGTAAGCTGTGGAGGCTCAAGCTGTCCGCATTGTCCAAGGGACCAATAAAGCTTCTCCCTACTTTCTCCTTTGCCAGGGGTAGGGACACAGCCACAGATGTATATAATAATCTAAGCTGTGCAGGACTAGACTCTAGTTGCCTGATGAAGCTTCATACCCCTTCCTCCCCTGCCTGGGGTGGGAATGGAGCTGTCAGGTATGGGCAGCAATCTTGCCATGCATGTCCAAAATGACCACAGTTACCCCACTAGATTTCTGACTATTCAGTCTGTACCGAATGTACCTGCAGTTACCCAGAGAGGTTGGTATAGGGCCTGCCAGCCTTCTCCCTGCTAGAGGTGGGGCTGAAGTCTAGGCTAGGGCTACAGTCCAATATGGGTGAAAGAAGCCAGTCTCTACCATCACTGTGATTTTCAGTCATCCTGGCTTCCCCTCATTTCAGGGGCAGAGTCAAAATGGCATCTACCAGCCTTTTTCTGACCCAGACAGGTTCAAACTTCAGCTGTTCTTAGGGTTATACTTCAGCCAGCTGAAGTCTGTGGCCAGCCATCTCTTCTTTCTCTGTATTTGGGAAATGGAGCTTCTAACTCCAGCCACAGAACAGCTCCTGAGGCGGCTTGCACCACCAGAGTAGGATGATCACCAGCCTTTATGGCCTGGCCTGTATTTTCCTGGAGAGGCTGGTGCAGGTATCCCCAGGTTCCTCCCTGCCAGAGGTGGAGCTGGTGCTTAGGCTGGAGTTGCTATCCAATCTGTATGGAAAGAAGCCAGTCCCTACCAGCACTGTGATTTTTCAGTCTGTCCCACTTTCCCTCATGCCAGGGGCAGAGTTAAAATGGCGACTCCCTACCTCTTTCTGACTTGGCCATGTTCAAATAACTCTTCTAAGGGTTACACTTTAGCCTGCTGAGTTTACTAATCAGTAGCTGAAGTCAGTGCCCAACCGTCTATTCCTTCCCTGTTTTGGGGAAGTGGAGCTTCCAGTTTCAGCCATGAAATAGCTCCTGAGGTGGCTGTGCCTCCAGTGGAGGATGGGCACTGGCCTCCAAGGAGTAGAGTGCTCTACTTACAAGTTTTCTCTGCAGATGGGCAGTCTCCTCCTTCCATTCTTTCAAGGATGTTGCAGGATGCTCTTCTGGCCTCCTGGAGCCCCCAAACAGGTGCTTTATGTAGCTCTGGGTGGATATTAATTGCCTATAGCATGAGCTGACTCAAGAAGTTCCTTATTCTGATGCCATCTGGCTGGTTGTCTTCCTATATGTGCATTGTTTTAAAAATTATGTTATTATGTGGATGGGAGTTTACATAATTGATATTTCACAATGAATTTCATATTGTTTCTTTTTAATATCAACATTAAGTTGTTGAGATCTATCTATGCTGCAATATGTAAATCTAATTACTCCTGACTGCTGTATTGTATTCCATTGATGGCATATACCATATTTTAGTTAGCCATTCCCCCTTTAAGGGTCTCCTAACTGCCCCACCTCTTTGCTGTCACAAACAATGCTGCAATGTACATTTTGTACTTATTTCCTTGTGGATGGGTAAAGAAGTTTCTCTGAAATATATATCAAGAAATTTGGTGGTTGGGTCATCATGAGGCAATGTGGTTAATTGAATTATTGGCCCTGTTTCTTCACCCTTCCCTGTGTCCACACACTTTTTCATGTAACTTGGCAGTTCCTCCCACTTAAAGTGGGGTATATTTCCCACACACGACTTGCTTGCGCTGAGGTGTGGGCAGGAGTGACAGTGTTCCAGGTCCCAATCTAGGTAGTAAAATGCCTCCTAGGTTTCCACTCACCTTCTTGCACTTCTACCATCATCATGATAACATGCCCAGCCAGCCTGCTTATCCAAGAAGGGTGAGAGACATTTGGGGAAGGCCTTAATTCAACCCATAGTAAGGAACCCAGAACAGACAAACCTGTAGCTTAAAACAGACCCTCAGCCCAACCAGCCCAGAGATGCTCCAGCAGAAGCACGGCCACATGAGGAATAAATGTTTGTGGTAGGCCCCTGAGTTTTTAGTGGTTTACAATGCAGCAATGACTGATTGGTGGAGATAAGTGCATCAGATTGCTTTCCAGAACAGCTGTGCCATTGTATCCTTCCCACAGAGCTGGACCAGGGTCCCTGCTTCCTCATATCCTTGTCCACACCATTGCTCCATATTAGCAAACTTTCTAGATTATGGCATGATAATTTACTTAATTTTGTATTTTTCTTTTGAAAAGTTTAAAAATCTCTTCCTATAAATATTAACCATCTGGATTTCCCTTTTTTCAGTTGCCTATTTATTTGTCCATTCTTTTTCTGTTGGGTAGCTTGTCTTTTACTAGCAGATTTGCAGGAATTTCTTCACATATTCTAAATGTGAATTCCTTACGTGGTTTAAGCATTGCAAATATCTTCAGCCAGTCCATCAGCTATCTGTTAACTTTATCTAGTGTGTCCATAGAACAGATGATGAATTTTGATGTAATCCAACTTATTGGTTCCCAAACCCCATATGTGCATAGGCTTTTTAAAAAAATAATATTTTTAAAGGAAATGACTCATTATACCGAGAACTCAAAGATTTTACTTTAATTAGCTTTTACCTACATTTTCTTCTTTTAGCTTTTACTTTTCACACTTAGATTTCCAATACATTTAGAATTTACTTTTAATGTTGTGCCATTTTTTTTTCTTGGTGTTATTATATGTATTTCTCAAAAATATATGGTTCCAGTTGATCTGATTTTTAAGTCAATGTATTATTAGCTATAAAGGAATCAACTCAGTACCTTTGTCTCCAAAGTTGTCATCTTGGGGGGTGCCTCTCATTTCTACAAAGTCATAAAAATACTTTTGGGCTACTCCTATGGAATTTCTTTCAGTAGTTACAGGCCTTCTTTCAGGATTTGCTTAATGGATGTGAATTGAAGCTGGGTTTTGGAAATATCTGAAAGCCATTCAGGCTGAAGTGAGCAATCAAGTTCAATGACAATGTTTTCAATCAAACAGTATGACTAATTTACTTATGTGGTTAAAGGATTTTCTTCATTTATTTTTGTTGTTATTGTTACTTTCTGTCAGTTTCTTTCTATAAAGTCAATATATCAAAATATTGAAGAGTATGGCTATGAAAGTCAAACAGCCTGGGTTCATATACTAGCTTCAAGTGGCCTGGATCAAGTCTAAATAACTCAATTTTTGCATCTGCTAAACAGAGAATTTTAAAAACGGGGTGGGGGGAGAGGATAAGTACTAACTTACCAAAAAGACTTGTTGTGAAGATGATATGAGGGAAGCAGACTTGGCCCAGTGGCTAGGGCGTCCGTCTACCACATGGGAGGTCCGCGGTTCAAACCCCGGGCCTCCTTGACCCATGTGGAGCTGGCCCATGTGCAGTGCTGATGCGTGCAAGGAGTGCCCTGCCACTCAGGGATGTCCCCTGCGTAGGGGAGCCCCACACACAAGGAGTGTGCCCTGTAAGGAGAGCCGCCCAGCAAGGCACTGCACACATGGAGAACTGATACAACAGATGACACAACAAAAAGAAACACAGATTCCCATGCTGCTGACAACAACAGAAGTGGACAAAGAAGATGCAGCAAATAGACACAGAGAACAGACAACCAGGGCAGGGGGGAAAGGGGAGAGAAATAAATAAATAAACCTTAAAAAAAAAAAAAGATGACATGAGTTTGTAGTGCCTGGCATATAGAATTCAATACATATAAATAGCTGCCATCATCATCAGATTTATCATTACCTAAATCACCACATATTTTCTAATAGACTCTGTATTACCCAAGAAGGCCACTTCCTCAGCCACGTTTGATTAATTATGTTTTTTCCACTGTCGCTAGCAGTCAGACGCATCTTTCCTTATAATATTACGTAATGAGCCTGGAGAAATTGCATCTTCTACGTACTTTCTCTCTATTCCTACTTGGATTTTAATTCTTCATCATACACCCATCAATCAGAAAACAAAATTACATTGAGACAGTATGATATCACATATTTATTCCATATGCTTTCGAGACAAACAGGTAATTACTTCTCTGTCTCTCAGACTTAAGGGTTTATTCTCACCTCACAGCCCCCAGCACTTCCACAAGCAGTAAACACAGTAAATATTTCTGTGACACTTAGTAACCACCAGGCTCAATTAACATGTGTTTAAAAACTGCATCAGGTGCAGAAGAATCCAATCTTTAAAATTTTTCTGGCTCCTAAGGAATAAATTTTAGCTTAAACCAAACCTACAGCTTATAGATTCTGGCATGCCACTGGCAGCAATTTAAACCTTTGACAAGGTTCTTTCAAACGGAGGATATTGTGTCAGAATTAATGACTCAAGTAGACATTTTATGTTACCAAATTACAGGCAGCAGTAGCTACCCCACAAATTCTAAGTTATCAGATGTAGAATTCTTTTGCATACTTTCTGCAGCTTAAATTTTGGACCTTCTCAATTACCTGCTCTGATTCCCTTAACTCAGGGCTCTTAACCAGGGTCCATGGAAAGATTTCAGGGGTCCATGAGCTTGAATTGAAAAAAAAAATCAACTTATTATCTTTATTTTCTCTAACCTCTAACTGAAATCTAGCATTTCCTTCACTTATGAATATATGCAATAAATAAATTACAGTAGAATTCATTTTGCCTGACTGGCAAAGAGGTCTGTGGAACAAAAATGGTTAAGAATCCCTGCTTTAACTGTTGGCAGGCTTGCAGGGACAATTAAAGAGCTAAAACAATTATGAATGTTAATTTGGGCAAACCACTTGATGTTAGAGAGAGAAGTGATCTTACAGGGTACTCTTTTTCCACAGAATACTCCTAAAATTTGTAGATTAAAAAGAGAGGAGAGGAGAGTAAAAGAGAGCAGTGAGAAAAATAGAATTTGAGAAAACCACGTTTTCATGACAAGTTTGGTTAGAATTAGCTTGTAATCTGAGGCAATATTGTCTAAATTATTTCACTCCAAAATTAGACTATTGGAGTATGATCCCTAGACTTCTTATTCCCATTTGTTCTCTGTTGTAGTAGCATATTGTGGATAGAGGTGGTCAAGGTGGGCCTAGACTCTGAATGGATAACTGCGGCAGTCAAGCTGTGAACGAACGATTGAGAAGTAAAAGCAATCTGCTAGCATCTTGAGGTGGCCAAGGAGTGGAGCAGAATTGAGGAAAGCAAGTATGTGTGGATAAGAAGAAGGTCGGAGCAGAAAAAGGTGAGTGATACTGGCTTAGTAGATCACAGTTCTATATAATAAAATAAAGATAATCATTTATTAATACCAAACTAGAGGAAAACTAATGTAACAATTACAGATACTGTATCTATTGTATGCTGGAAGTAAGGTAATGGGTTCAGAATATAACTTATCAACAGGATATGTTCATCCAGTTTTAAGGAGTATTGGCAGTGATAAAGAATGCAGTAGCTCCATTTCTGTCACTGCTTTTATACATACTCAGGTGATTCTCTTAAAGAAAATCACATGTGCAACATCATACAGGAAGTATCCTCAGTTTCCTTTATGACAAACAGTAAGAGAATGCATTTTAACATGTAGGCTATTTCAAATCAGTGAAGGTTAGGGCCAAGAGAATTTCCTTTCAGATATTTGTCCTGATTTTAGAATACAACATCATATCATCAACAAAATTAGATATAGCCACTGTCTATCAACACCACAAACTACCTCTTTCCTAATATACATATTGGCTTTATCTCCTCCTGTTGATCACATCTGTCTCAGGAAAAAGCACCAACATTTTTGATGCTGTTTATTTGCTGCATTTCACTGAGTTCCTTAATAAAACTCATCCATATTCAATTTAGCCTATATGAGTCACACCTCATTGTCAGCCAGAATATTAATATTTCAAGATATAATTCAGTATAGATCAGGAGGCACTATGAGCACAATTCACAAATTTATACAGTTTCCTATTTATTCAGTACAGTTTCATTTTATTAAGCACAGCTGATGCCTCATGATGTTTTCTCCTGTGATCAGAAATTGCTAGACTCCATTGGTCATAACTACTCAAGTCTAATTAACTCCATATAAAATCAAGGTAATTCTTCAGACATAAATTAAATTACCAGTTTTTAAAAAATGTAGTTAATAGATTTAACATGTCAAGCTCTTTTATCTTTGTACAAAAAGAAAGGAAGAAAATAGGGGAAGGAGTTAGGGAAGAAAGAATTGAGCCATTCTTTCCCTTCATTCCCCATCAGCCAGGAGATTTGGAGTTACAATGTACATCAAGGGTCAATAAGGTAGATTGATATCTGGGTAGGACTGAAATTATACAGCTGGTACCAGTTAAAAGCAATAAGTTACTTTGCCTCCTACTTTCTGCTTGTCTGGGTCATGACTCAGCCTATAAAACTCATAGCCCATAGCATGGTGGCTACTATGACTTTCCAAGGACTCATCCTCACTGCTTAGCATTAAAAGCTCATGTACTTGCATCCATTTGCAATATCCACAACATGATTATTCTCTTTTTCTTTAAGCATTATATTGACAGTTACATAATAAAGACCATTATGTACAGAATATGTTAAATTCCTTCCTTCCTTCTTTCCTTCCTTTCTTCCTTCCTCAAACACTTAATTGAATTGCTGTTGTATTTCAGGCAAATCCCTACTATCCAATAGCACATAGTATATGAGGAAAAGAAATTTGGGAATGGATAAATAAAGAATAATGCACTATTAAGCTATATTATCTTACAGGTTGAATCTGTTTGACACATACATTAGCCTATTTATGAGGCTGTTATTAGTTAACAACTCAAGCATCTCAGAAACAGATACCAGTGACTACAGCTACTGATACCACACAGAATTAGAATAATAGAATTTTGTTGCCATAACAACTCATTTCCTATATTCATAATTTTAAATTATTACTCCAGTCCATGGTACAATAACTCAGGATTAAATTATCTTGGTAAAAATGTATCTTTATGACAAATGCAGCTTGGAGCTAAGGAATAATAGTGCTTGAAAGTGAAATTAATATTTTTGAAGGCCATAATGCTGTGTCAACATTTTAGTTTTATTACAAAAATTGTGCTATTCATATATTATAGATATGACATGTATTTCTGATTTATCAGCCTAAAAGATATTTAAAACTAGAAGCTTTGGTATTTCTAAGACCTCTGCTTAAGTCCAAGCAAAAAAGACATGAGAGAAGGCAAGGTTTTAGAACAGTTTGTAGTGGGATATTTGTACAAAGGTATTTACATAACCAAGAGAAGCCCCTAGAGAGAGGAGGAATTTGCAGGTAAATTAAAGCAATGGATTCACAGAAAAAAAGGAAGACGACTGGAAGGCCCACAGGTGCACTTTACAATGAATAATTCCATCAGAATTATGTGTGTAAATGAGATCAATTAAAGTCAGAGATGCTCAGTCACATACTAGTCTAAGAATTAACTGCTGTGGGAATAGAAGTAAAACAAATTCCAACTGAAACCATGGAGCATATCCCAGGTGGAAAAGAAAATAGCTCCTAAAGGAAGGAAAGTACAAGTGTTATTTATTTTGCTTATTTATTTCTTTTTTTAAAGATTGACCCTTTTAAAGAAGTATGCATATTTTGTCAAGGTACTTGTACATTTTTACTTTTCTTGAAAACAGTAACAACAAAAACACACAAGAGAAAGATACAAACATTTTCTCATGAACCTAAAAAACTCAATCAAAAGTTCACCCAAAGAGATGATCGTAGACCTATTAAAATTTAGAAAAGACCATTTATTTTCCTACTTTGTTAGAATTTGTCTGTATGTACTTTTTATGTAGATTGAATCAAGTATCTCACAAAGACATGTTCAAGTCCTAACCACCAGTGCTGTGTGTGTAGACTCATTTGTAAATTGAACCTTCAAATAGCCTATTAAGATGAAGTCAAATTGAGTCAGGGGGTACCTTAAGCCAGTGCAGACATGGATGTACAAGCCAAAGGAGGAGACAGAGACAGATCATCGTGTGAGGGAGGCAGAGATCGATTGCCAGCAGATCACCAGCAGGACACTCAAGACTTTCAGAGAAAGTATGGCCTGCCAATAGCTTGATTTTGAACTTCTAGCCTCCAAACAGTGAGTCAATAAATTTCTGTTATTCAAACCAACCAATGTGTGGTATTTTTGTTACAGCATACCTGGAAAACTAAGACACTTAAATCAAATGTTTGTTTTTAACTAAGATATTTCAAGATAGAAATGTGGAAAGCAAACATGTTATTTTAGGAAAAAACAAAGCAATGTTTGAAAAGTTCAATGCATATTATAGCTAAGGTGAATCAGTTAGTTATCACTAAATACAAAGTTTTTATTATGTCTCAAGCAGCTAGCTGGGTGGTTCTGGTCCCAGCTGGATTCATTCATCTCTGAACAACTGCAGGTTGAGTAAGTAGTTTTACTGATCTGGGCAGGGCTTTCTCACAATGTTGGCGATGGCAGCTGGAGACTGGGGTGACTCACCTCTTCTGCACATGGTCCCTCATTGTCCAGCAGGTTAACCTAGGCTTGTTCTTAGAAGTGGAGGCAGAATTTTGAGGAAATGGAAGTATGAGAGGTCTCTGGCAAATTCGATTTGAAACTGGTACACTCTTGCTTTCCCCACATTGTATTGGTCAATGAAAGCCACAATTCCATCACAAATTCAAGGAGTGGGGAAATAGACTTCACCTCTTGATGAGGAGTTTCAAAGTCACATGTAAAGGACATGGATTTAGAAGAAGAACATTAATTAGGTCGTCAATGCAATCATTCTTTCTCACAAGTAATGAGCAGTCTTCAAGGAAAAAAGACTTTATTGTAGACAAAGTACTACAGGCTAGCAACATCAAAACTATTGCCCCATAAAATGATAGGAGCTAGAAAAAATAGAAGACGTAAGAAAAAGCTAACATTGAACCACAGAGCAACCTGTCATAAAACTACATCTTATGTTAAAGTTGAATAAAATCATGGATGTGGCCATGCGGTATTGGTGTACACACTTATCTCTTAAGACATTATTTAGGTTGAAATGGTGACTGAAGTACTTGTACAACATTGCCTCTAGTTGAACATGAAGTTGCAGGAGGAAATCAGCCAAATCTTGTTGGTCAATCTCTGCCATCCTTTTAGTTGGCTATTCATGCGAAGGAATTCTCAAGGATAGCTTAGTTAAAATTCCTGTAATTAAGTGCAAGTTTACTTTCGGGAATGGCAACACATATGATTCAAATTACCACTGCAGAATTTGTGATTTCCCACAGTTAAGTGTATAACTTGAAAGTGTGTGCTGATTGACTGGGTAAGTGATACATTCCATACTTTATGCTTTCAACCAAGCTGATTCTAAGACACTGGAAAGAATTCCTAGACAAGGATTCTTATAAGTCATTTCCCAATATTGCAAATTTGGTTCCTATTTAAATTGCTAAAACCCATGAGATTACGTGAGGATTTCTGTTAACACCAAATTATCCTAGAATTTCTTTGATTACCGAGATCTCAAAACATTTATATTAATCTCAAGCAATTTGGCCATCAAATTCGTAAGAAATAACTGTAATCTTTAAAAATTTTATTCCATTTTTAGAACCAACCATTTTCTTGGGTGTGGACACATGAGAAATATTGCTGAAAGCATTCCTATTTGCTATATTTGGACCACTTACAGCTGGTTCTGGACCTGCTGATTATGGTACTGCCCAGTGTTTCACAGTTGTAAATAATAAAGTTCAATGCCAAATAATATGAATTACCATGACAGTTCTTTGATTTCATCCCAGATGGTTTAAAAATACATTCCCTTGCTTGGTGACTGTTCTTCTTTCACAGTTTATATTCACAGCCTTGAATTTATAAATAGAATATCCATGTCATCTGTATTCATTTTTTTATTGCTATGGAACAAATTATTCCAATATTCAGTAACTCAAAAGAATAAGCATTTATTATCTCTCAGTTTCTGTGGGCCAGGGGTCTAGGCACAGTTTAGCTGGTGCCTCTATCAGTTTCTCACAAGGCTATAATCAAGGGCTCAGTCTGTCTGCCATCATCTTGATGTATGACTGGAGGATTATCCACTTCCAGATTCGGTCATGTGGCTGTTAGCAGGCCTCAGATTGCCCAGAGACCTCAGGTCCTTGTCACATAGGCCTCTTTATAGGTCAGCTCACATCACAGCAGATGACTTCCCTTGGAGCAAACTGGCAAGAGAGCAAACAGGGCATGCACGAAAGAAGTCACAGTCTTTTCATAACTTCTTGAAAGTGACATCTATCAATTCTGTCATAGTCTATTCATTAGAAGTACAGCACACATCAAAGAGTCCAGCCCATACCCAAGCGGCAGGGATAACACAAGGCTGTGGCTACCAGGAGGCAATGACCATCGAGAGCCATCTGAGAGTCCCTACTAAATCATCTCTCCACAGATGAAGCATATATACTGATTTGTGAATACGTTGGAGTGTTTTTTATGGTGTGATTCTAAGAACCAATTTATTTTATAGAGAGGCATAATTCTCCTAGGCAAGAATATGATTTAAGTTATTTTACTTTTATATAAAGGATTCTAGAATAGTTGGTAACTAACATATAGATAACCATAGCTATATCTATGTCTAGATGCCTCTTTTGCTTCTAAACTTGCAGTTGTTTACTGATGCTTACTCTACGCACTCTATTAACCAATCTGCACAACTTCCTTGAAAAGCAAGCATCATTATTCCCATTTTACAAAAGAGGTAACTCAGAGGGCTTACTTCAAGTACCCAGGATCACAAAGCTAGCACTCTGGGAACTTGGGACTGAAACCTAACTCAAAAGCCTGTCCCGCACCTAGCCCAAGCACTGTCCAGAAAACCCAGTTTTGATTAGACTTTCTTCTAGCTTCAGTCAAAAATGCATTTAGGCCAAATGAGATTTTAAAATAACAGTCTATGGTAGTGAATCATATTCACTACCTTGTTGATCAATAGAGTCAACTTGAGGGCTTTTACAAACATATTGCTTGTGAGTCCCATTGTAAGACATACTGAAATAGGATTTCTAGAATGGAGAACCAGCACATATATACTTTATATTTTGTATTTGTAAAGTCTTTTTTGTGGCTCAAGGTTTGAGAGGTGCTGGCTCAATGTTTATATTAACTTTCCTTACACTAAATCAGTATTTCTCAAAATGTAGTCCACTGAGCTACCCTTCCACAGACCCACTGAAGAATAATTTCTCAACAGGAGACTCTAGAATTATTTAATAAACTCCCTGAGTCTCGTGAACACTAAAGTATAAAAATCACCATTATATATTTACAAAGATCTACCCTTAAAATATCTCTTTGGCTCCCTGGTATTTTCCCAACTGATGAACTAATCTTGAGTTTATGGCTTTATGGAGAGTCCCAAAACAACAAATAAAACAAACAAAAACAGCTATATGGAAAATACTTCAGCATTCTTTGCAAAATTATCAGGAGCAGTATTCTACCGATCAGTATTTCTCACTTAAATTTAGAATTTAATGCCAGGAGGAATTTTTTTTTTCAGACAAATTGCTCTACTTTCTGCTAGACATTTTCCTTTCCTTTTCAGAAGCGGAAAGATAAATGTAATGCTTACTTACAGTAATACTTGGTTTCTGATCAAATTATTATTGTTATTTCTGTATTAGGGTTTGTTAGCATTGGCACTATTGACCTTTTGCGCCAGATAATTATTTTTTTGGAGTGAGAGGAACTGTCTTGTGCATTGTAGAATGTTTGGCAGCATCGCTGGCCTCTACCCACTTCATGCCAGGAGCACGCAATCCCTTGCTGCATTTAGACAACAGAAAAATGTCTCCAGACATTGCAAAATGTCCCCTGGGGAAAAATGTCGCCCAGAGAACCACTGCACTACATGATGTTTTTTTCCTTTCCTTGACTTTGTAGTTAACAGTTTCACATAAGCACTTTAATTGTAAGCCACGACAAGGATATATGGAAGTAGAGAGTAGAGTTGTAAATTATTAACACATTTTGATGAAAGGGAATTACACCTTTATTTAAATACATTAATATTCAGAAGCTGATTAAGTCTCTTTATGCAATTAGGAACATATTCCGAAGTAATCTAACATATCATTCACTTTAATATGACTTTTTTGAGATCCGTGAAACAATCTGTCATCCTGAGGTTAAGGTTTCCTCATCTAACAATTTAGTTAGCATCATCAACAATACTTGAAAAAAGTATCATAATTTTTAGTGTATGACAGCATGTGATTTATTCAGGGCCACTAAAGCAGATAACAAATTATAGATCTAGGCACGTGAAGGGAAGATAAATGGAACCATCGAGTTCAATGGTATTTGTCTTTTTTATCCATTGCTCAGGAATATAAGAAATTTTATCATAAGGTTTATATTGGATTCAGATAAGTATTGGTCTGGAAGTGTATTTATCTGTAGCATTTGAGACCCAAATTAATCTTAGATTTCAGAGCTAGCTCTCATTAAAATCATTAGCATTTCTATTGACACTTTTACCCATCTGTTGACATTTTGCAAATAAATATTTATACACCAAGTGACTGTATTTACATGTCTCCAAATATGGGGATAAAAAATGAACAAAATATAGTCATCTAGATGTTTCCTAAAACTGCATTTTTTGTTCTGGTTAACAATGCTAATTAAAATGAAGCAGGATAAATAAAAAGTAACAGGAGACTCCATGTTCTTGCATAATTGCATAAATGAAGGAATGAGAAACGTGGGGCAATATAAGGACATTTTATGTGTATATAAATTAGAAAGTATGTATTTGAATAAAATTCATTTCTTAATGTCTATTTCTAAAACAGAGAGATACATTGTTACATTTAGTATTCTGACATTCATTATAGCCTTACTGCGTTATCTAATTAGAAGGGCACTGAAAATAAAAGTAGTTTACCTTCATTCAATTAACACTATTTGAGCACATACATTATGCAGATGTTGTGCCAGGTGCTGGAAGACTAAGATGAATAATCACGGCTTCTGCCTTGGGGAACTCACGTCCATGGGGAAAACAGATAAGTGAGCAAAATGGCAGTATCGAGTGATAAGGCATGTGTTGAGAGACCAAAAGTGCTTCAGTGTGACTGGAGGTCATGGTGCACAGTAGGAGGATGTATTAGAAGACCATCAAGGTAGTCTGCAGACTTCATTCCATAGAAAAAAGGGAAGTAATTATATTCCTCATAGTGACATTTGCTGGACGTATACAAGTGCTCTCTAGTCCTTTTCTTTGCTGTTTTTTTTAATTTACTGTAACATAAAAAAATAAATCAGCTGTTTTGTTGTTTGTTTTAATCAAGGATGGCCAATGGTGTGTTTCCCAATAAAAATACTCCAAGTCAAAATCATTTCTCTAGTTGTTTAGTACTTTCAGTTTCAAATGCAGATCTATACCACTCCTCTAAGTATAAAACTGGGACATCTTTGCTAATGTTATATAAGAATTTTAAAAATCTAAAACATGGGAGAATATTATATCATAAACTTTATCAGTTCAGATATGCTCCATTTACCTGAAGGTCATGCCATTCATAGACTCACCCCCTATGTTTTAACTTTTTGAAGTCAACTCTTGTTTCAATCAAAGCCAAATCTCAGTGGCTAAAGATTTTAGTCTAATCTTAGGTAAGGATAAATAATATAATAAACCCCAAACCAGCAGCATTAAGTCACACTAAAATGCTTTGCATCACGGGCACCATCAGCAGCTCCAGCCTTGGCTTTCTGGGTAGTTGCTCCCTTAGTCACATGTCTTGCCTCCAGGTCAAGGTGTCATGCACCTCCTGGTCTTTCCTCCCTTTTTCAGGAAAGGATCTGATGTCTACATCTTAGTATAAACTTAAGTCACTACATTCCCCTGGGTTATTTTTATAGCCTTAGCTTTAATTATTTATGTAACAAACTATAGTTATTTGTGAGTTGGAAAAGGAGATCCGATTAAATGAATTGTGTTCATAGAGTCCTGTCTCAAGTGCTTAGTACATTTTGGAGTATAGTATAGGAGACGCTTAGTAAATATTTAATGGTTGACTGTTGGACAGTTCATCAAACATTAGCTGCTCTTGGGCATAAGCTTGAGAGCAAATAGCACAGAGGGTGGCAGATTGAGTTATGTACCCCAGAAAAAGCATGTTCTTAATCTTCATCCCATTCCCATGGGTGTGAACCCATGGTAAACAGGATCTTTTGAAGATGGTATTTTAGTTAAGGAGTGGCCAGCTGAATCAGGAAGGGACTTAATCCTTCATCCTGGAGGTCTTAGAAAGAGAAAAGCCACCAGTGGAGCCAACAGTCCGAAGTCAATGGAAACTGGGAGAGAAGGAGAAGATGGTAGATGAGGAACCCAAGGATCACTGGCCCTTCAGAATGCTACTAACCCCAGGAAGAAGCCAGCTTTGGGTTTCTGAAACTGTCAGCCAATACATTCCTGTTGTTTAAGCCCAAACCGGTTTCTGACATTTGTGTTCACTGTCTGACAAAACTAAGACATAAAGTATATAATTTTATACCTTCAAATAGTGTTAGAGAAAAAGAAAAAAAAAAGATTAAAAAAAAGAGGTAGGAGAGTGTCCTAAAGACTATCTACTATCCCCTTCACTTTACAGAACATAGAATAAATGGTCTGTAAGTAAAGAATCAAGACTCCAGAGTAGCACAGCTGCAACCAGAACTGAGCTCTCCTCACTCAAATCCACTTCCTACCATGAAGCCTGCTATTTCCTGCAGAACAAGCATAAAGTCTCCAGTGTAAAAGAGGGAAGGTAGGTAGAGTTTATAGCACCTGATTCTTAGCTGTGGCATTTTTGAGACTTGTATTATTACCGCTGGTTATTTTTTACCCTAAAAACAGCCCCACCCTAGCCATTGAGACAGTCTACAGCATTACTATTGGTTTAACGATTTCAACTTTTCCCTCTGCGTTCAAAGGTACCAATCATCCTAATTTTGATGCTCTGTCTGCCTTCCATCATACATGTACCTCTATTGGCACAGTTGTATGTAAATGATGTTCCTTCTTCACTGAGAAGCTTGAGTCCCATATTCTTCACCACTTTTCCCCAAAATCTGTTCTATTTACATTTGTAAACCTGCCCTTACCGTAGCTACAAAATAAAATAAAATTTCCCTCAATATCCATATAATAACAACTTAGAACTGTCTTCCTCTCTTACCTGCAGGGAATCCAGTCTCTTACAGAGTTCCATCTGGGGATTCTTACATACTCTATACCCAGAAAGTCTTCTGCTGTTTCATCAGCTGTCTCCCCTCTACTTTGGTTGGTGAGTTCTTACTTGCTCTCCTCCTGATATTTCTAGGATGCAATATCTCTCAAGCTAATGTACCCTCCTTTTTTTAAAACAAAGAAGGCACTATCACTCTTACAAGAATGGAACTGGTTCTTGGAGGCAGTAAAAATATCTTACTCTTTTATGTATAAAGTACAGAAATGCACATAGCACATAACACAATCTCTGTGGTATTGATATTTTGTCGGGGGGGGAGGTGATTAGGGGTAAAAATTCAAGGAAGACTCCTTAGAGGATCTATAATGGAAAAAATTTTTTTGAGAAACATTGCTCTAACTATTCATCACAAGTATAGAAACAACCTCTTCCTTCACTTTTCATAGCCCAGCTGAGAACAGCTTGCAGATGTCCACCAGATGCTACTAAAGAGTTTAGTGGTTACAGAAGATGAGTGTCTTTGGCTAGTGCTAAATATGGTCCCACTCAGAACACATCCTGCTCTCAACATCCTCCCAGCCTAGATCCTGGCCTGCTTCCATCATTAGTAGTACTACCTTCTCTCCAAGAGAGCCCTGTACATGGCTGTGCTTTAGAATTCAGATTTCTTCTCTACATTTTCATTTCCTGTCCCTGGAACTGCCACTTTCCAGAGCGACTGGTCACGGGAATTCCTACTCCCTCCTGGGCACTTAGTACTTATAAAGGCATGCCTTGCCTCATGGCCTCCAAAAGGGAATTCCTATCAAAATACTCTTGTTTGAAGCAATGAAGCTTTCAAATCTGTGATATCTGGTCTTAAATTACTCTAAGATTTTAACATCTACAGTTTAATCTAGGCTGAGTTTGTCAAATCCAATCCAATACCCTCACAGTTTCCCTTCCACCTTAATGCAAAGATTGTTTTGGAAAGTCCACCCATGCAGCTCAGGGATGAGAGCGCCCAAACTCCACCATAAACACTTAGAAAAGTGTCAAGAAATTCTTTAATTTTTTGCCAAGTTATAATAGTTCTGTAATCCTGAAAAATCTCTTATTACTTTGCCTTCCTTTAAATTCCACCGCTACAGAATTGTCAGGTGTTTGGGTATTGGTATTCGGTTTTACACTATTTCAGATCAAGGTGAGCACACTGATGGGAAGGGAAAAGTTTCCAGTAGGTTAAACAACTTGTCCCTCATTCCGAGACTTTCCTGGTCTTAGCATTTAAAGTCCCCTGACCGAGGAAGCTTCTCAGTCCCAAGCAAACCATAATAGTTGATCACCCCCCTTTTCCAGCCTGGTTTAGATTTGTTTCACTGAATACATAGAGACCATTTTGACCAAGGTGACATAATATTGCCAGGTATCATCATAATTTCTAAGGGTTACAGTGCTGGGTCTGTTGTCTTTATTTTTACTCAAATTTTATTTCAAATTGAAAAAGTAAAATAGACAAAAAGCAGCTCAACAAATTATGTAAGTGTTACTCCAAAAAACTTCTGCCCAAATACTTTTATCTCATCTAATCCCAACAACAAATTCAATTGTGTGTTAAATTATATTAATGGTAAAGGTAAAATAAAGAATATGGGGTTTGATTTTATGAGATATGAGTAAGGTTAAGCATTTTTTTCTCTTCATTTTCTTCATTAACAAGGACCTTGATTATGTTATTTGACTAATCTGTGTTCATCTGTGTATCTTTCTGAACACTGGAGGAACAATTGGGTTTGTCTTCTTGATGCTTCGTTTATTTTACCCTATTTTTCATTGTAAAAGGCAAAACTCTACAGTACCATTTTTTTTCTTATGTAGTAAGTTAAACATTTAATTTTATAATCAATATGTGTACACACATATCTCTTATAAACTGGATGTTTAGATGGTCATTCTGTAACAGGCCTCTGTAAAAGGAGATGCTATTATTTTTGTCAGCTGCAAGTGGTGAATCATACTATTTGGTAATCACACTTTGTTAGCTGTCAAGAAAAAAACATTTTAAATATTGCATGATATTGCTTAGCCCTCTGCTCTCCCTTGTCAGTGCCACTGCTGTGTCTCCAGAGGGACCCAATATGTTAGGGCAGGTACATTGAAAATTGAAGGTGTATAATCTATTACAATGCAAAATAGAAATTAGCTTCATGCTGTGGGTAGCATTGAAACAGGCTTGTTACATTTAGAAAAATTGCTGATAAGAACATCCCCAGTTGACCAACATATGGGTACTGATGAGGCTGTGTGTCTCATTTAATTTATAGTTAGAATTTCCACCTTTGAGGTTTAACTAGCTTTTCAATGGTACATTTTGCACCTGTTCAGTGTTACTAATCCCAGAGACTATTTTCTTCTTTATCTGGTGGAATTATCCAGAGAGGGCAATTAAGAAGGAAAAAAAAAAAAAAAGGTAATTCAGGGAAACAGAAATGTGCTGTATCCCAGAGGTTTTAAGGTAGAGCACATGAGGGAAAAATGGCACATATTGTAGGAAGCTTTAATGATATTTGAACATCTCTATTAATTCCTAATGTATGTAATTTAGATATTTGCGAAGTTCCTACTATAGAGATTAATGGTTATATACAACTCTTCCTTTTCCCTTCACCAGAAAGAATAGAGTTATATCTCTAATAATTTCTGTATTAGCTAAAGGAAAGTAAGAGATGTCCTCATTTCTGTTTTACAAATGGAAACAACATAGCACAAAGATATGGTGACATCTCTAGCCACCTCATAGTTTGCTAGCATACCTAAAATATAATCAAGGTTTCCTTTACATCCCTGCAGGCTATATGGCAGGGAAATGTTCCCATTTTTCTTTTGTTTTATTCTGAAAAACAGATTATTAAATTTTCAAAAGATTTATTCTCTGGTAGATTTTCAGGGTAATACTCAAGCACAGTGTGGAAGGAAACTGAAAAAAAAAGTCAGGTATTGGAAGTCCTATGCAAACAAAATGGGGAACAGATTGAATTTAGATACAGAAATTGAAATCAATGGACATTTGTATATGTTGAAGTTTTCAATTAAAACAGTTTTTGCCTTTGCTTTTGCTATGGCAAGATTGTGCTCTTCTAAATTTACTACTGTTTTGATGCCTGAAGGAGTCACTTCATCTGGGTCCTGATTCAATTACTGTAGTAAATTTTGGTACTACAGAATTAAATTTAATCAATCTTGGAAGATTTTATATAATTTTTCCACTTATATTGCAAGATTTTTTGTAGTGCCCAGTTCCTTAATATTACTGCACACATTTTAATAAAATAAAATCAGAGGGAATTGTGGGAAGATGACATCAGAGTAGGCAGGCAGGGCTCAACTCGTTGACAAAAACAACAGAGAAGAGGCAAAACCTGTGCAAAGGACCTGCTTTGGGGGTCAGAGACCAGGATAGTGCTTCCCAACTCCCAGGAGGGTGAGTGACAGAGAAACAAAGAATCCAAAACAGCAAACATCAGTTACCAAACCTCTGCTGCAGCTGGGAAGGGCTCCCCTCCCCCACCCCCAAGATATTAAGTTGGGGTAAAACCCCTGCCTCACTGTGGCTGACTGTGAGGAGGAAAGACATCTTCCTCCCTGTCAGCTATTACAAAGGAAAAGGGATGGGGATCAGGGGACTTTCCTTCAGTGAATTTGGCTAGCAGAGTCTGCTTTGAATCCCAGTTCTGGCCAGACCAAAACATAGGAAAAGAGAGATATCCTCTCCGTGGAAAGGTGTTCTGACAAGCCTCATCTGTAGCTGATCTGGAAACTGTATGGGCAAAAACTGCTTTTGATTCTCTCCGTATCCTAAAATCTGTGCCCTGTTACTGAGTCCCTGGCCCAACTTGGATAGCTTAAGCTGAGCAGTTTTAAGACTTAGAACAAGTTGAACCAAATATCAAAAAAAAAAAGCTGTGGGGAAAAAAAAAAAGGCAAAAGAGAGAAATTGGTCATCAGAATAAATTCACCATCATATTCAGATGCTTAGACATCAGGAAAAAAATTATAAGCCATACTAGGAAACAGGAAGAGATGGCCCAGCCAAAGGAACAACCAAATATCCTGAAGAGATTCAGGATTTAAGACAATTAATCCACGATAATCACACAACTCTCCTAAATCATTTCAAAGAACTGAAAGAAATGAAAGAAAATACAACTAAAGAGGTAAAGGATATTAAGAAGACATTGGGTGAGCACAAAGAACAATTTGTATAAGTAACAGACCTTATGGGAATGAAAGACAAAATGAATGAGATTAAAAATACATTAGAGGCATAAAAGAGCAGATTTGAGTTGCTTGAAGACAAAATTAGTGATTTCAAAGATAGAACATCTGAACTGGAAAAGACAGGAGAACAAAGAGAAGAGAATGGAAAAAATGGAACAGGGTCTCTGGGAATTGAATGACAACATGAAACACACAGACATACATGTTATTGGTGTCCCAGGAGAAAATGGAAAAGTGGCAGAAAGAATATTCAAGGAAATAAAGACCAAAACCTTCCCAATCCTTGCAAAAGATGTAAATATCACTATCCAAGAAGGACAATGCATGCCAAAGAGAAAGAAAGTTGAATAGAAATACTCTGAGACACTTACTATTCAGAATGACAAATATGAGTGATAAAAAAAAGATTCTGAAAGCAGCAAGAGAAAAGCAAAACATCACATGCAAGGGAACCTCAATAAGATTGAGTGCCAACCTCATCAGAAAATACAGAGGAGAGAAAAAGTGGTATAATGTATTTAAGGAACTGAAAAAGAAAAATGAAAAATGATCAGCCAAGAATTCTGTATCTGGCAAAACTGTCCTTCAAAAATGAGGATGAGTTCAAAGTTTTCACAGACAAACACTTAAAGAATATGTTACCAAAAGACCAGGCTTATGAGAGATACTATGAGGTGTGCTCATCCTGAAAGGAAAACACAATGGTGAGAGACTTAGAGAAGAGTATAGAAATGAAAATGACTAGGAAGGGTAAATTAAAGGGTAAAAAGACAGATAGTAGTATGATATGACAACAGAGAGCCAAGGACAAAATGGATGAAGTAAGTATTGCTTTTACAGTAAATAACATTGAATGTTAGTAGCTTGAACTCCCCAACCAAAAGACGTAGACTGATAGAATGGATAAAAAAATATGAGCATCTATATGCTATCTACAAGAGACTCACCTCATACATAAGGACATAACCAGGTTAAAAGTGAAAGGATGGAAAAAGATATTCCATGCAAACAGTAACCAAAAAAGAACTGGAGTAGCGATACTAATATTGAAGAAAATAAATTTTAAATGCAAAACTGTTATAAGGAATGAAGTAGGTCATTATATATTAATAAAAGGGGCAATTCACCAAGAAAAAATAATTATACTAAATATTTATGCACCTAACCTGAGTGCCTCAAGATACATGCGGCACACACTGGCAAAGGAGAAATAGATTTCTCTGCCGTAATAGTTGGAGAATTCAATATACCACTCTCAGTATTGGAGAGTCTGGATAGAGGATAAACAAAGAAACAGAGAGCTTGAATAATATGAAAAATGAACTAGACCTAACAGATATCTATAGAGCATTGCATGCCAAAGCACCAGGATATGCAGTAACTCAAGTTTTCATGGATCCTTCTCCAAGATAGACCTTACGTTGGGTCAAAAGACAAGTTTCAATAAATTGAAAAATATTGAACTTATACAACACTTTCTCTGATCATAATGGATTGAAGCTGGAAACCAATAATGGACAGAAAAAGGGAAAATTCATAAATACATGGATATTAAACTATACACCCCTAAGTAATCAGTGGATCAAAGAAGAAATTGTGAGAGAATTCAGCAAATATCTTGAGATGAATGAAAATGAGAACACAACATATCAAAACCTATGGGACACTGTAAGGGCAGTGTTGAGAAGGATATTTATAGCCCTCAATCCTTACATTAAAAGAGAAGAAAGAGTTAAAAGTGAAGATCTATCTACATACCTGGAAGAACTAGTAAAAGAACATCAAACAATTAATCCCAAACCAAGCTGAAGGAAAGAAATATTAAAGATGAGAGCAGAAATAAATGAAATCGAGAACAAAACAATAATAGAATCAACAAACCCAAAAGTTTGTTCTTTGATATGATCAACAAAATCGACATAGCCTTAAGTAGACCAACAAAGAAAAAAGAGAGAAGATGCAAATAAATAAAATCAGAAATGAGGGGGGAGGGCATTATCACTGACCCCAGAGAAATAAGGAAGCTCATAAGAGGATAGTATGAACAACTATATGCCAAAAAACTAGACAATGTAGAGGAGATGGACAAATTCCTATAAACACACCAATCACTTACACTGAACCTAGAAGAAATAGCAGACCTCTACAAGTCAATCACAAGTGAAGAATTGAAACAGTCATCAAAAGCCTCCCAAAGATGAAAAGTCCGGTACCAGGTGGCTTCACAGGTGAATTCTACCAAGCATTCAAAGATAATCCAATACCAAATTTGCTCAAGCTCTTCCAAAAAATTGTACAGTAAAGAATGCTACCAAACTCATTTTATGAAGCCAACATAACCCTAAAACCAAAACCAGAGAAAGATACTATGAAAACAGAAACGTATAGACCAATATCTCTAATGAATATAGATGCAAAAATCCTCAACAAAATACTTGCAAACTGAATCTAAAAGCACACTGAAATAATTATACACCATGATCAAGTGGGTTTTATCCCAGATACACAAGGGTTGTTCAAAACAAGAAAATCAGTTAGCGTAATGAGCCACATTAACAAATTGAAGAAGAAAAATCACATGATCCTCTCAATTGATGCAGAAAAAGCATTTGACAAAATACAGTACCCATTCTTGATAAAAACTCTCCAAAAGATAGGCATGCAAGGAAGCTTTCTCAATATGATAAAATGCATATATGAAAAACTTACATGTGGCATTGTACTCAATGGTGAAAGACTAAGCTTTCCCACTGAGATGAGGAACAAGACAAGGATGCCCACTGTCACCAATTTTTTTTTTTCAGTATTGTGCTAGAAGTTATAGCTAGAGAAATTAGATTGGTACAGAAATAAAAGACACCCAAATATGCAAGGGAGAAGTAAAACTTTCCCTATTCATTGATGATATGATTCTATATTTATAAAATCCTAAAAAAAAATCCATGGCAAAGCTACGAAAATTAATAGATGAGTTCAGCAAACTGGTGGGATACAAGATTAATATGCAAAAATCAATAGTGTTTCTATGTATTACTGATGTGCAGTCTAAGGAGGAAATCAGGAAAAAAAATCCCATTTATAATAGTGACTAAAACAATCCAATATTTAGGAATAAACTTAACCAAGGACATAAAGGGCCTGTGTTCAGAAAACAACAAAATACTCCTAAAGGAAACTGAAAAAGACTTAAATAAATGCAAGGACATTGTATGTTCATGGATTGGAAGACTAAATATCATTAAGATATCAATTCTACCCAAAATAACTTAGACACTCAACATAATCCCAATAAAAATCTCAAAAACCTTTTTGCAAAAATGGAAAAGCCAATAACCAAATTTATTTGGAAGGATAAGGGGCTCTAAAGAGCCAAAAATGTCTTGAAAAAGAAAATCAAAGTTGGAGGACACTTCCAGACTTTAAGCATATTACTTAGCTGCAGTGGTAAAAACAGCATGGTACTGGTCTAAAGACAGACACATTGATCAATGGAACCGAATAGAGAACTCAGAAATAGACCCTACATCTACAGTTATGTGATTTTTGACAAAGCTGTTAAGCTCACCAAGCTGGGCCACTCTGTTCAACAAATTGTGCTGGGAGACCATAAACAAAAGAAAGAAAAAGGAGCCCTATCTCACACCTTATACAAAAATTAACTCCAGAAGGGTCACAGCGATGACAGAGTTGGGCCGTCAGTCGTCATCACATCTGGAGGAAGAGGAGTGCTTGGGGGGCTGCTGCCGCTCTGGGTCCCCTGGTGTGCGGCATAGAGCGAGTGAAGGACCTGCTGCCGGACCCGGGTGAGGGCTTCATCCTGGCCTGCCTGGAGCACGACAGCTACGACCCGGAGCAGGTGATCAACAACATCCTGGAAGAGCGGCTGGCCCCTGCCCTCGGCCAGCTGGACCGCAGCCTAGACCCACAGGTGAAGCCAGACCTGACGCCCCGCTGACGTCTCGCCACAACGCCTTCCAGAGCGACGAGCTCGATGTGTTCAGCAGGTCGCAGTAGCCCTGAGCCGGGTGCCCCAGGGCAGGAGCGAGGGGGACACGCGGAGCCTGCTGAGCGGCGGGCGGGCGGTGGGGGCGCCGCGGCAACGCTGCGGCAGTGGTGGAGGAGGTGCCGCTGCCGCCTGGCGAGGGCCTGCCCTCTGGCGGTGACGACTGCGAGGCCGAGTGTGATGACGCGGACGGCGGCAACCAGGTGGGCGCCAGGGATGCCGACTCAGACGACGAGCTCATCCGCCAGGCCCTTCACCGTCCCTCAGGGGCGGTGTCCAGCGAAGGGCAAGAGGATGAGGAGGCCGAGGCCCCCAAGCCCGACCACTTCGTGCACGGCCCTGCGGTGCTGAGGGAAAAGGCAAGGCAGGCGCAGGGCCTCCCTCGCCAGGAGGGGAAACCGACCTGACGGCTCGACGGCGGGGCCCACAGCCCCGGGGCCGAGGGTAGAACCGGGGGACCACCCAGGAGCGCAGGAAGAGGGAAGCCAACAAGGCGACAAGAGCCAACCACAACCGCAGAACCGTGGCGGACCGCGAGAGAAGCGAAGGCGCGACCCCGTCCTGAGGCCGCGGGCACCAGGGCCAGCAGGGCGGTGGCGGCTGGACCGCCAGGCTCCGTCACCATAGCCCCGGCCTCCCCACCACTGGCCCCTGCCGGGGCCCAAGTTCAGCTCGACCCCTCAACCCCCTCAGCTTTGCCGCCCCTAAGAAGCCCGCCTCGTTGTCCACCAGACAGCCAGCCGTGAGCGCCTTCTTGCTGAACACACAGTGCCTTACCTCACAGCCGAGGAGTCCACGGGGCCAGCAAGCAGGCGCCTTCCCCCAGCTGTGCTGGCGGGAAAGGAATGGGGATGGAGCCCCCAGGCAAGCCCCCCTAAGCCTCATGCAGCAAGACACCACTTCCCTTTTTCCCTCGATGGCAGGAAACCTGTAAATTAAAAACATTTAAAAAAAAAAGAAAGAAAAATTAACTCAAAATGGATCAAGGACCTACGTATAAAAGCAACAACCACAAAACTCTCCTAGAAGAAAATGTCGGAAGACATCTTCAAGATTTTTGGTAGGAGGCGTTTCTTAAACCTTACACCCAAAGCACAAACAATAAAAGACAAAATAGATAAGTGGGACCTTCTCAAATTTAAAACTTTTGCACTTCAAAGGCCTTGGTCCAAAGGGTGAAAAGGCATCTGATTCAATGGGAGAAAAATACTTGGAATCATATATCCAATAAGAGTTCAATATCCATGATATACAAAAGAGACCATACAACTCAACAACAACAAAAAGACAAATGACCCAATTAAAAAATGGGCAAAAGAGTTGAAAAGACAACTGTCCAAAGAAGAAATACAAATGGCAAAAAACATGAAAAAATGTTCCACATCGCTAGTGATGAGGGAAATGCTAATCAAAACTACAATGAGATATCGTTGCACACGATTAGACTGGCCACTATTAAAAATTGGGCAACTGGCGGCGGACTTGGCCCAGTGGTTAGGGCGTCCGTCTACCACATGGGAGGTCCGCGGTTCAAACCCCGGGACTCCTTGACCCGTGTGCAGCTGGCCCATGCACAGTGCTGATGCGCTCAAGGAGTGCCCTGCCACACAGGGGTGTCCCCGGCGTAGGGGAGCCCCACACGCAGGGAGTGCACCCCGTAGGGAGAGCCGCCCAGTGCGAAAGAAAATGCAGCCTGCCTAGGAATGGTGCCGCACACACGGAGAGCTGACACAACAAGATATGCAACAAAAAGAAACACAGATTCCTGTGCTGCTGACAACAACAAGCGGATGAAGACAGCAAATGGACAGAGAACATACAACTGGGGTGGGGGGAAAGGGGAGAGAAATAAATAAATAAATAAATCTTTTTTAAAAAATTGGGTAACTATAAACGTTGGAAAGGATGTGGAGAGATAGGAATGTGTATTCACTGTTGGTGGGGATGTAGAATGGTACAGCCACTGTGGAGAACTGTTTGGCAGTTCCTAAAGGAAGTTGAATATAGACTTGCCATGTTACCCGATAATACCCAGAATAACTAAGAGCAGGGACACAAATTAACATCTGCACACCAATGTTCATAGCAGTGTTATTCACTATTGCCAGAAGTTGGAAACAACCCAGGCATCCATTAACTGGTGAATGAATAAACAAATTGTGGTGTATACACACAATGGAATATTATGCAGTGTTAAAAAGAAATGACGCTGTGAAGCATATTACTACCTGGTTGAATCTGGAGGACATTATATTGAGTGAAGCAAAGCAGACACAAAAGGATAAGTACTGTATGATTGCACTATTATGAACTAATTATATTATGTAAACTCATGGAATTAATAATTAGAATATAGATCACCAGAAATTTCAATGAGACTAGAGAATAGAAAGCTGAGGGTTAATCTGTGCAGATGTAAAAAGTTTTTACATCTTTAGAAATGAACAGAAATGGTGAAAGCACATCATGTTTGTACCTAACAGAGTTAATTATATGAGTATGACAGTGGTTAAAGATAAGTCTAAAGTCATGTATATTTCTAGAAGATAAGATAAAAACTGTAACTTGGAACTGTATAACATAGTGAAACCTCATATAAAATACAAATTTGGGTGATATTGCATATATAAGACTGTTTTTATAAAATATAAATACAAATAAACTAGACAGAAGTAAACAGAATAGCAGCTATGTACTGTAGGCAAGCATAGAGATTGAGAAGGGATGAGTTTTGTTTGTTTGTTAGGTTGGTTGGTTTTTGTTTAGTAGTTGTAGTACTAGAATAATGAAAATCCTCTAAAATGATTGAAGTAATGAATGCACAATTATGAGATTATATTAGATACCAATGATTGTACACTTTGGATGGATTTATGCTTTATTAATATGTATCAGTAAAATTGATTTGTTAGTAATCATAGTAGATTGTTGTAATCTTTAAGTATGAGCAAAGTACTCAGCTACGTTAAATGGAGTTTTAACCAAATGTATAGATTGAACCATGCAATTCAATTTCATACAGTTCAGTCTCGAAATTTCAGAGCCGAAAGGAAGTGTGGCCATGATAGTTCACTAATCCAGTTCTGATGTAGGTTTTTCCCTCTTTTGTAGAGAGCTCAGTCAATAAATTAATAAGCTGCTACACTCAGAATTTTAGTCTAATAAAGAGTTGGAGAAACTAAGCAAGATTTAAAGATACCCAAACTTTCTGAAGTTTTGATAAACAGCTTTTTAAAATTTTTAATGTTTTGCTGTTTCCTTTAGGGAAAAGAAACATTTGAGATATAGGAGGGATGCAATGAATATTCTTTAAACATGTTTTTGTAGTGAGCTAAAATTTGTTTTGAGAATTTTTATAATATTTACCTTAAAATTCATGGAAATATCTTGGTATCTTGGGAAACTGGAATTGGAGATTGCTGATTGAACAGATAGTGGCTTGATTATTCAAACTCTGCCTAATCCCGAATGAATCTGAGGTGGTTCACAAAAATGCATACAATACAAAAGGAAAGTAAATAAATAAGGATACTGAGGAGATAAGAGAATGAGAAACATTGACAATTGCAAGAAAATGGGATTCAGAGTATCCACTATTACCGTCTTCATTTTTCAGTGATTTTCAAACTTGGCTCCACCTTGGGATCAACTGGAAGCTTTAAAAAAAAATACCACTGCCTGGATCAACTCCAGTCCAGACTTATCAGAATTCTGAGAGTGGAAACTAGCACTTTTAGAAAATTATGTGTTACTCTAATATGCAACCAGGATTAAGAATCATTACCCTATACTAAAAACAATCATTTGAACAAAAATCTTGTGTTCTAGTGTTCTCTCCTTTTAAATCTAAAGAAAATTAACGAGATTACACAGCAACCCATTCTTACATCATTACTTTGCTTAAATGAAGTTGATTTTAATTCTTTTCAGGAAAAATGTATTGGTTATTTCCTTGTTTTCAAGAGGCTTACGTTCTTGTGGAAGCAGAAAGAGAAAAACTAGTCCAAGAAGCAGAAGAAAGAAGTGCTCACTAGTGGCACAAATACCACAGGAGAAAAGAGAAGTCCTTTGTTATAACCGAAGAGGAGGGTGTAGAAATCACAAAAGATTTCATGGAGGAGGTGGCATTTGTTCTGGCCTTGGGAGGTGAGAGTTTAGTAGAAGATGGAGCCAAATGCCCTTGTGGCTTAAGGTAAGAGTGAGCAGAGGCTGAGAACTGCTCATGAATGCAGGGAGTTAACAGACAGGAGAGCAGACCCAAAGACATAAAGATGGGAGGTGGCTAAATAATTTCATTCTTGAATAGTTCTCATGTCACATTTCTTAAATGATATTTTTTCAATGCAGCAGGAAGAAATTCCCTATGTAACTACTCAGAAGTTAAATTTGTGGTATTATCTATCTGGGGCAGGTTAATTAATTGAATTATTACTTTGTTCTTGCCCTTCCTAAGTGTTTCCTGTCTCCCTTTATTGAGGCAGATCGCGAGGCTCTTTGGTTCCTTGAAGTCTTTGCAGTAAAAATTTGAGTAGAATGAGAGGCAGAACCCTGAAGTAGTTTATCTCTGGAAAAGACTTAATCATTGAGGTTTTCCTGGGGCTTTGATGGTGAGGGGAGAGGAAGTCTTTGAGAGGGCACAGGGATTTGAAGCACAGGGCCATTTATGACTCAGAGCCAGTGGACGTCTCAGGAAGGTGACCTCAGCATGGGGATTCCCGCATGAGCTGAAATTCTCTAACCTATGTGGGCAGGGACACAGTGAGTCAGGGAACTTTAAGGGGCCACAGCATGCTAAAACCATGAACAAGTCAGTAGCATGAGTTAGCAGCCTAACCCCATTTCCAGGCGTGACATCAACCACTGAGATTCTAGCATACCCAAGGGAAGAGGAGCGGGAGGAGTGTACGTAAAAATGGAGATAAAATTCCCTATCACCCTAAAGGATGATAAAAGGGAAATAGTGCTTACATACTCAAGGTTTTGGACACAAATTTGTATATGCGTATTCTTGGTCTAAAAGTCAATGGCAAATACCTTGGGCTGAAGAGGGTGAGGGAGAGGTTGAATCAGCTAGATTTTTGCCTTCAGTTATTGTAACAGAATAAAACTATCATGTGTTGTATACTAATTAAGCACAAGATACCTCATTTTATCATTGCAGCAGTTCTATAAAATAAGAACTAGGTTTAAACAGATGAAGCCAGACCAGTCAACTTGGTACAGTCACTTGACAAGTATGTGGGAGGCCTGGATTCAACCTTAGGCCAATATCACAAAAGCCTGTTTTCTTAGTTTCTTTCTTATGTCCCCTCCTCCCCTTCCCCAGATTCTTTATTCTCTGCTGCTCTTTAGTCCACATTAATAGACCAAGGGATAGGGATATTGTCAGTGGAGGACTTATTCTGTTCTTTCCTTTCTGATAATGTGGAAAACTCTGATAAAAAGGGCTGAACTAATTCAGATCCCAATTATACTGTACTCTTTTTAAAGATTACCGGAAGAGTTGATTCTTCACTAATACCCTGTCCAGTATTCCTGTATATCTCTGCATATTTTTTCCTTTTCCTATGATTGCAAATTTCTCTCCGGCAATGACTACTTGCCACTTATATTCACTGTGGTCTGATAAAGGGCTCTCATAACTTTAAAGTAAGAAATTCCCCCAAAGTAACCTTCGAAGAAGCCATTCAAAATCAAATGCTTATAGATCTCTTTTTCACTACTCCTTATCTTAAATATTTGAGAAAGAAATCCTTTTGCCACATATTCATTAGAAAAGAAAAATGGATTACACTTTTCCATATGTGAGACAGGATTTTTAATGAAATTTGAGATATTCTGGTACTTTATGTATTTGCTACTTTGCTGGGTCATAGTAGTATTGTTTCCTGACAATTTGTTCAGTAGTATCAAGAGGCCAGTGGGAAGTAGAATTAAAGAGGGGAATAAATTCCTAAATGATTTGTGTTGAAGAGTGGCTTTTCCATACACCCAGTTCACAATGGAGACCCTCTTGGTATGGTTCCTAAACTATTTTCTGGTGTGCAAGACTATATTCCTCTAATAGGGTGTGTTTTGAAAGTGACAGAGATAGGGTAGATATGTCCGTTCTGGTACATTCTTAAAAGAGGAAGAGAAGAAGGGAGGGAGGGTGAGAGAAAATGGATCTCATGAGGTATGATCCCAGAAGGAGTGCTTCAACCCTCTATTCTAGGTGATGAGATTTAGAGTAAGCTTTATTTCCCACTTAATGTTATTCTTTAGTATTCAAATATATAATATGAGGGAACATTTATCATTTTTATAACTTTTAAAAGAAAACATTGAATAAGAGGTAAAGAAATAACCCTACAGGACATTTGAAAAGAAAGGGAAAACTACAACTATTATTGAGAAATAAAAAACATAACCTTGCAAAAATATCTAAAGAGACATTCCTGCCCCCGCTTCTGTAAATCAGCCTGTGAGAACATGGCCTTCACAGGAGAATATCAAACAAATGACTCCTGCTACCTGCTTCTGTAATCTAACAAACCACTCAGCCTGCAAAAGCATGGCCTTGCACCTGCATTCTGCTTCTGTTACCCTGCTTGCAAAATTTTGCCTAACAATGCTTTAGCCAATGAGCAAAAGTCATGCTGATCCCACATAAGATCCTATAAAACCTATGAAAACTGAAAACGGGGGCTCAGAATTTGGAGATTTATTCTCCTCTGGGCCCGTGCATAATAAATCTATTCCTCCGCCTCTCTGAGTGCTATCTTGGGTTTCTTCTGCAGTTCAGAACTCCTGGCTTTGTTGCAACATTTGGTTCCCTGACCAGGAAACCCAATTAAGCAGGTCCTTTGAGCCTCCAGTTTGGGATTGGTGGGTGTGACTGGCGGAGATCTCCACACATGAACAAGGCAGCACCTGCTGTCCCCTTGATGGGGCCTCCTTCAGGGAAAGGATCCCTGTGGGCCGCATCTTCCAATCCGGCCTGACTCAGTGAAGAGGTGGATTGAACAACATCAGAAGATGCCAGAAAGGTAAGGCCCCAGGGTTCTGAGTCTCAGTCAGGCCCATCTCTGGATGGAAGGGAGGCTGATCACCTCCCAGAATCTTGAGATTCAAGATTCCAGGATAGGATAGTCCCTTGGGTGGGACTGTGTAACCTCTGAGTGATTGTGTGAATGAATGGGGACTGCAGAGGCTTGCCTCTGCTGATTCAGATTGTGGCTCCACTGCTTGTGCTATGGAGTCTGAGTGGGCCCCAACCTGCACTCTGAAGCTATGTCATATGGCATAACAGCTAATCTGGACTCTACACAGATACCTTAGCTAAGACAAGCCTAAGTTCTCACAAGAGATGTGGACAGGCAGGTGTCTCAGTGGCCTTGTGAAAGGCACCCCTCCATTGTTTGTCTTGCGACACTGGTTCAGGGATGGGATCATCACAATCCAAACTCACAGTCTTGGTCAACACAGCTTTCATCACCCAGGCTGTGCCAGACATCAGACAGAACCTTCAGAAGCTAGATGGGTTCACAGGGATGAACATCTTCCAGCTCCTTGAAGTTGCAAACAAAGTATTCATCAATTGGGACAAAACTGCTGAAAGGGAAGTGAAAAAGCAAATGAAACATTAGGTCTCCCTGTTAGCAGCAGTCTGAGGGAATCCAGACCTGACCAATCAAGGAGGTCCACCCCAAAAAGGTGGGGGGGGGGGGAATACCTACAAGAGAGCACCCTTGGCGAGAGATCAATGTGCCTACTGTAAAGAAACTGGACACTGGAAGAACGAATGTCTGCAAAAAGGCCAGACTAACAAGGGAAATGCTCTCAGATGACAATACTGGCCTGAGCCCCAAGATCACCTGATTGGGCTAGCAGGACTCAACCCTGAATGGGGGTGCCCAGGCTCACTACAACTCAGCCCCCATGAGCCCATGGTCAAAGTAAATATCAGGGGCCAACCAATGACTTTTATGGTAGATACTGGAGCTGAATATGCAGTAGTAACCACACCAATTGCCCCCTTTAGTGGAAAGATGGCTAACATCATAGGGGCAACTGGAAATCAGTCCAGCCAGCAGCCTTTCTGACCAGTCCAGAACCTGCCAGTTGGATGGCCATGAAGTTACCCACAAATTTCTGTATCTACCTGAGTGCCCAGTTCCCCTGCTGGGCAGGGACCCTTCTAACTGATCTGGGAGCCCAGATCACCTTTAGACCTCGGGTCAACAAGTTTAAACCTTGGGACCAGCCTCACCCTCCTTGTCACCATTCCCTGGAGTGAGGAATGGAGACTGCATAAAGAAGAAACTTCAAGTCAAGATTGGGAGAAGCTATTAGAACTGTACCCTTAGGTCTGGGTTGAAAGAAATTCACCAGGAATGGCCTGGAACCATACCCTTCTCATCATAGACCTAAAACCTGGGACCACCCTTGTCCAACAAAGACAATACCTGATCCCTGTGAGGCACAGTTGGGCAAGGTGGAACACATAAAGTGCCTAAGAAAAGAAGGGATCTTAACTGAATGCTAGTTGCCCTGGGGCACTTCACGACTGCCAGTACAAAACCTGATGGGAAGGGATATCAACCTCTCTGAGATTTGTAGGTCATCAACAATGCTGCAATCACCATGCACCGTAGTTCCTAACCCATACACCTTAATGGGGCAATTACCACCTGGGGCCACCTGGTTTACTTGTCTGGATTTAAAGGACATTTTTTTTCCAGAGCCAGTCTCTATTAGATTTTGAATGAGAGAATCCCAGGACTCAACCAAAGACTCAACTAACTTGGACTCGACTCCTGTAAGGCTTCAAAAACTCCCCCACCCTTTTCAGAGAAGCCCTGGTGGTGGATCTGGTTTCCTATCCATGGGAAAACTTAATTTATACTCTCCTTCAGTATGTAGATAACCCCTTGTTGGCTAGTGAGACAGAAGGAAATTGCTGGGAGGGAACTCAGACTCTTCTACAACTTCTGGTGCAAACTGGCTATAAAGTGTCTTGGAAAAATGCTCAGATTTGCCAGCAACAAGTTAGGTATCTATGGTTCATCATCTCAATAGGGCACCAGACACTAGAACCAGAATGAAAGAAGATAATTTGCACTATCCCAATACCTACCACTAGAAGAAAGCTCCATGAATTTCTGGGGATAGCAGGATTCTGTTGCTTCTGGATCCCTGGTTTTGCAGCTATGGCTAAACCCCTTTATGAAGTCCTCATGGGCCTGGAAAAAGAACCCTTGTCTGGAGTATAACCCAACAGAAAGCCTTTGAAGAAATTTAAAAACAGCCCAGCAGGGCCCCTGCCTCAGGCCTTCCGGATGTATCCAGAACTTTAGCCTGTTTGCATGGGAGAAGAACAAGGTGGAGGTCCTCACTCAAATAGTTGGCCCTTGGCAGAGACCTAATCCCTATCTATCAAAACAGTTGGATCCTGTAGCTGCTGGATGGTCTCCCTGCCTGAGGGCTTTAGCAGCAACAATAGCCCTTGTCAAAGAAGCTGACAAGCTCACTCTTGGGAAAGCCATTCATGTCATGGTACTGCATGTCATCACCACTTTAATGAACTCATACAGTCACTGTTGGCTATCCAACCCCAGGCTTACTCATTACCAAGGCCTGCTTTGTGAAAACCCTCAGGATAACAATGGAAATCATGTGCACCCTGAATCCTGCCACTTTCATGCCAACTGAAAGAGGAACTCCTGAATACGACTGTGCAGAAGTAACAGAAGACGTATATGCCAGTCACCCCGACCTCCAGAACAGGCCACTTCCTTGCCCAGATCAAACCCTACTCACAGACGGCAGCAGTTTTATCAGAGATGGAGAGAGGCTTGCTCGATATGCAGTCACCATGGCTGAACAAGTAGTAGAAGCAGCTCCCCTATCTAAAGGGTGGTCTACACAGTGAGCAGAACTCTGGGGGCTAATTCAGACCCTACAACTGGTTGCCCGGGAAACGGTAAACATTTACAGACTCAGAGTATGCATTCACTACTATACATATCCATGGAGCAATTTATAAGGAGAGGGAACTCCTAACTGCAGGGAGAAAATAAATAAAAAAGAAGAAATCTTTCAACTATTGGGAGCAGTCTGGAAACCAAGTCGGGTCACCATCACCCCCTGTCGGGGGACATCAGAAGGGAACAATTGCAATTACTAAAGGAGATACACTAGCCCATGAAGTGGCTTGACAGGCAGCCAAGAAAGCCCTCAAACTGCAAGCCCAGCCACTGGTGCCTCATCTGTCCCTTTTAGGGCAACATATGGAAAAACTAAACTATACCCAGGAGGAACAGGAGTGGGCAAAGAGAGAAGGAGGACACCAGACCCCAGAGGGAAACTGGCTACTCCTGGATGGCCGAATCTTCATCCCAAAGGAGGCCACCTACACCCTTTTCAACAATATCACCAGTTCACCCACCTGGGAAAGACTGCTTTTGGAGCCATGCTCAGGAAATATTACTACATTGCCCAGATGACCTCACTCTGTACCACCGTTAGCAACTGATGCCAAGCCTGCACTAAAAAAAACCCTCCCAAGGTCCCAGTCCCCAGCCAGCATCAACACACAGGAACTGCTCCTTTTGAAGACTTAACAATAGACTTCACAGAAATAAAATAAAATCGAGGGTATAGATACTTACTAATAATAATGTGCACCTTCTCAGGCTGGGTCAAAGCCTTTCCCATCCACACTGAAAAAGCAAGAGAAGTTACTAAAGCTTTGCTCCAAGAAATATTTCCCCAGCGTGGGATACCCTTATCCATAGGCAGCAACAATGTCCAGCTTTCATAGCAGCCATCTTCCAAGAGTTAGCAAAAATGTTAGGAATTAAATGGAAACTTACACAGCATATAAGCCCCAGAGCTCAGGGAAAATGAAATGCATGAATTGAGCCCTCAAAACCACCCTAGCCAAGTGGATAGATCTGCTCTCATTAGCCCTCCATAGAGTCAGATGCACCCCTGAGCCCTCAGACTATTCACCTTTTGAAATTCTGTTTGATGACCACCCCCAATTATTCAAAAACTCAAGGGGAATCTCAGGCTCCTAGGAGAGATTGGCCAGGATTCTACCCCCCAGCAGTTGGAAAAAGCCCTGGCCCAAATACTCATGCTTCCTGTTTCAGGATCCCATCCCATTAGGCTACCCAGTACACCCACACTTACCTGGAGACCTAGTTTGGGTTAAAAAGTGAAAGAAGGAGCCCCTCCAGCCCACCTGGATGGGCCCACATGCTGTTTTTCTTGTAACCCCACTGCTCTCAACGTTTCAGGTATTGTCCCTTAGATTCATCATACTAGAGTTAAAAGGGCACACTCCAGTGAAAAACAGGGTGACTAGATGACTCACCTGGTATCTGACTGTCCCTTGAAAACCCAAATTGCCCAGAGCCACCAAGAATCACCATCACCTGACTAGATGGACATCTGTTTCCTGTGGTTCCTACTCCTCTTCAGACTGCTTGGCTTACTGTTTGAGGCTGCACTAGCAGCTACAGCTCCCAGAGACTGGAGTGTAGCTGAAAGGATACTAATCTTAATAACATACTTATGTCTTGTAGGATGCTTTGCTACTTTAAGTTGTTTTTCTTTACTTGGCTTGGGGCCACTGCCAACCCCTACCCCCGCTGTACCGGGTGCTACAAGGCCATCATATTCACCACTATACAGAGGCTAAAGCAGCTCAAGGGAAAATGGTCTCCTGCCCCTGCCTTTAATTATTACACCTATGTGCCAGCAAGATGTTATGATATCCGAGCTATTACCCTATGTTCAGAAAATGGGCAAAAGTTCTGGACAGGCTCAATGAAACATTGGGGCTATTGCAAAAACCTGGGGTAACCAAGGGAGACTGTATGCTGGACCCATCTCCCATGAGTAAGCATGTCCAATGGGGGAGGAGTGTAGGACCAAGCCCAGGAAAAGTTCTTAGGTCTATGCCAAATTCATCCAACTGGTCCAAAGCCCCAAATATCAGTGGGTAAACCTCACAGGATTCCACCAACTTATTCAACTCATAGCCCCCATTTGGCAGGTGGAGCGGCTAGTCAATATCACTTATACCCTCCTCCTTAATGCTTGCCCAGATGCCAACATCTGTTGGTTGTACCTGCCCCTCCTGAGGAAAGCCTTTATAGGCACCCCATCTCCTCTGGGCAGGACCCCCAACCAAACCTTAACTGAAATTAAAAATAAAATTGCCCCTATTGGCCCCATGGCCCTCAACATCCAGCTAATTCTCTCAGAAGGCAATAAAAACAATATAACCTGCTATCTGGGTAAAACTTCTGATCTAACATCAGAAATGGTTGGAACTGCATGCCTATGTACTGCCAATAAAACCCTAGCAAACAACTTGACCTGGTGTAGGCTCCCAGGATTGTTCTTCCTGTGCAGAAACACTGTGTTTAGATGCTTAGAAGCCAATTAGGGAGTGGCTCATGGTGTTCTTAACACCAGAAGTGTCAGTATACACCAAAAATGAGCTAGAGCAAGCCCTAAACCTGTACCAATGGCAGGCCAAATGAGCTCTGCTCAGCACCACCCTTTTAGGACCAGGTATAGTCAAGGGCCTAGGAACTGGGCTGGGAGGATACGGTTCTTCCTTTGACTTTTATTACAAACTCTCCTGAGAATTAAATGAGGACATTGAAAGAGTTCCTGACTCCCTAGTCTCCCTCCAGAGCCAAGCCAACTCACTAGCCATGGTAGCCCTGCAAAACAGGACAGCCTTAAACCTACTGACAGCAGAAAAATGAGGAACATGCATCATCCTTGGGGAAGAATGCTGTTACTACCTCAGCCAATCAGGAATAGTCTATACCAAAGTAAAAGAGTTTAGACTGGATTCAGAAAAGAAAAAGGGAATTAGAGGAGTCATGGAGCTAGAATCTGGGACAATGGTCCTCTTGGCTCCTGCCCCTAGCAGGTCCCCTGATCACTTTACTCATGTTAGTCACATTTGGCCCCTGCATAGTCAATGCCCTTATCAGGTTCATTGAAACAACAGTAACCCTGAGAGCAACAGCAAGAGTTCTGACCCTAAGAGAATATAAGCCACTTAGCATGAATGATACCCTATAAAAAATCTTAGGGTAAAGGGGAACTGTTGATAAATAAAAAGCATAACCTTGCAAAAATATCTAACGAGTCACTCCTGCCCCCATTTCTGTAAATCAGCCTGTGAGAACATGACCTTCACAGGAGAATATCAAATGAACAACTCCTGCCCCTGCTTCTGTAATCTAACAAACTACCCCTGCCCCCTGCTTTGGTAAATCAACCTGCAAAAGCATGGCCTTGCACCAGCATTCTGCTTCTATAAACTTGCTTGCAAATTTCACCTAGCAATGTGTTAGTCAAAGAGCAAAAGTCATGCTGATCCCACATAAAATCCTATATAAATCTATGAAAACTGAAAAATGGGGCTCCAAATTTGGAGATTTACTCTCCTCTGGGCCCGCATATAATAAATCTGTTCTTCCACCTCTCTGAGTGCTGTCTTGGGTTTCTTTTGCAGTTCAGAACTCCTGGCTTTGCTTGAAATGTCATTAAATAATAGCAAAAATGGTATAAAATTCTATAAGCCACAGGCAATTCCTCTGAGTATCTTTGAATTGGGAAGGGGGTGACTGTATCTGTATTCAAGTTGGTAACAGAGGAAACAGATGGACAAGTGTGTGCCAGGGCAGAACTGACTTAAAGTTCTTCAAGAAACTGGAGAGAACTGAATACTCAGCTCCCTGACCCTTTACATTAGTTTCATCCTCGTAAGGAATGGCACTCCCTAACTGAGTTTGACCTTCACAGCCTGACAGGGCTCAGCGGCATGTGCATTTGAGTTCAGGGGCTTGCTGTTTCCATCCCTCCTCTCCTCCTCTTCCAAAGTAGGAAATATCTTTTTTATTTTCATATTTTAAATAACCAAAATACATTTATAGGTCTGTGTTTTTCCTGATAGAGAAAAGAGTAGCAAGGAATTTAGAATTGAGGTCAGAGACACATTGATGGGAAAACATCATGCTATGGGAGTCATCGGGGATCTATCCACAAGCTGGTCTGGTGGCTGCTGCTCTTTATCCACACGGGGCATCTTCTACCCATTCCTGCTCCTTCAGGGAGTGGTGGCAGCTTATCTGACAGATAACTAGGTTGTTTTGTTATAAGGAGCTTCATTTCCTGAGGATGAATTATGGAGAATTTTTTTCTTTTTGTTGTTTTAAAATAGGACTGTCTTATCTGAGAATGTGTTTATTAAGTTTTCATGTATTGCCTCATTTCTAGTGCTACACATTTGGTATGTACAAATTGCCTTCTAGAAGACAGCTTTCAGTACTTGGGGAAGTGGCTCCAGAACTCCACCAAGAAGATTATGTAGTCCAGAGGGAATGGGCCTGAGGGTCGGCCTGGGGGGTGGAAGAGTAAAGGATTGTTTAGATCAAGTTTTAAGACAGCAGGGCCCCTGGAGAGGCCCTTGATCAGGCCCACTTTTCTTCCTGTTTCGCCTCCTAGCTGGACATGAAGTTCTCTTATCCACTAACCTCCATTTCCCAGTTAACATTCTCCCAGTAGGCCTGCCCATTACATCATTTTGCTGGTTGAATGTTAGCTTACCTGGGCCAAGCAACCAGAAACATATTCCCTCAGTGTCACTATGCTGGAGTGAGCCACTTTGGTGGTGGTAGATGCAGTCAATTCAACCAAAGGACCATTTAACAGGTATCTGCTGTGTTCAGTGGCCCTGAGATGATATTCCCCAAAATTCAGAGATTAAAGCATGGTTTCTGCCCTTGGGTAATTTGGGACCTATCTGGAGACAAAGTGATTATTCCAAATAACTATGGTAAGTGGGGCAGGAGGGATGCACCAATGTCATATGGGGTGGGGGACAGAAGTCAGAGCATCCCTCCACACACCTTCAAGTGAGCTCCTAAGAAGGCAGGATCCTCACTTCATCCTCTCTGCACCCCAGTGCCTAGTGCATGTCTGGCACACAGTGGATGCTTTGATGGAGTGTGCCACATCATTATCTAGAAGTGATAATGCAGTTGTGTGACTCTGAAAGGGCTTCATAGTCACACAAAGAGCTGCTAGGGAGATGAATAGGGTTTTGAATCAGAGATGAGGATTGGGAGAACATTCTAGTAGGGGAAAAGAACCTAAGCAACTGCCCAGAGACATGTAATAGCTGCTCAACTTCCTGTGCTTGTTGCCCCTCACTTGCATCCAGGAATTTTAGAGACAGGCTTCCATACAGGTAGTTGAAAACAAGACTTGGTGAAAAATAGTTTTGTTTATCTCCTTACTCTATCCATTGCTCACAAACCTTTGCCTGCTTGCTTCCTTCCCTTTCTCCCATTCTTTCATTTCTAATCTTCCTCACTTCTGTCTTTTTTCACTTTTCACTTGCTCTGAGCTCCCATTACCATCCTCATCCCCTGCAGACTCACTCAGACCTAAAGAAGTTGATCCACAGGAGCAGATATAGGCCACCAAGCTGATATAAGACTTCTACACAGCAATGTGCTCTGAGTTGGCCTTTTCTATGACTTTCCTGACTTCCACTGGGGTTTTATCCCTTTTCTGCAGTACAACATAAATGGGAATCACAAACACTCATCTCTACCCCCTTGTTTTGCCTTTTGAGTCATGGTGCTTCTGCAAAATTTAAGCTTCTCCTCCTCCCACTACCTTAGCCCCTGAATATCTATAAAAATTAGTTCATGTGCATCTGCAAAATTCCATTCTAGAATCCCAAATGCAACTTTTAGCAATGTTTTGGCTCCCTGTGAATTCTATGGATCTAGTATGTGGCCTTGGTTTTATAATAAAAGTCTACTATAAAATCTGAGTACCACCTTATCCACCATATTGCTGTTTTGACTTTCCTGTTTTCCCTTTGTATCTTTGAAAGCTTTCCTTTCAGATGTTTTTTGAAATGATCAACAACAGTCTTATTATCTTCTAAGAATCTAAGGATTCTTTTTCTGCTTTAGAAAAATGTGTCTGCTTTCCCATCTCATTAAGCAGCATCTGAAATCTCTGAAAACACATAAAAGGGATATACAGTCAGCCTCCCAGAATCTGAAAGTCCTACAGAAATTAAAGCCCATTAGTGCTTTTCATAACATCAGAGACATCCATGCATTTCAAATGTACTATTTTGTTTGGGAGGTAGGTGGGGTAGGACATAAATGCATACTTACTTGCTTTTTAGTTTATCAGGCAAATCAAAGAAAAGAACTGGGCAAAAGAGAAAAAAGAAGAGAAAATGCAGCTCTGACTCCTTTCATCTCAGGTTACTTCTGAAATAATGAAATGATGACCATGCAAAACTCTCAAAGTTTTCCTTCTGTTGCTGAGGGTCCCACCTTGCTCAAGGGGTGACTAGCCTGGATAAGAGCCATTCCAGTCTTTCTGGCTACTAAGCCAAGGCAGAGATAGCCACAAGGTGTCACTATTGCTAAAATAGACCTCCACCTAAAGAATCAATTGTGATTAGGCATATGTAATTTAGATTTCATTTTTGTTTTTAAATGGGCTCCTGTGGAAAGGCATTTTTTATGCCATCATTCATTGCTTCCTTCACTTCAAAAAAATAAAAACAACCCTGATCTTGGCTAAGTTATCTCGTAAGGCTCAGATTTCTAATATGGAAATTGGGTAGGAGATAATTACTATTTTTTAGGGTAGTTGTCATGCTTAAATTAGAAAATCTTTGTATAGCTGAGTTTCATGCACAGTGCTGAGTAAGCACTTACTAAACGGTAGCTCCCTTGTATTAAAAAGTAAGGAATGGAGGTAGGAGTGGGAGAGAAGGTGGTAACTTTTTGAGGCCTGTTTCTTTCTTTTTTAAAAAAAACTTGGATTCTAGACTGCAAGAATATACAGTAGTACAGAGTTCTGGCTCTCTTAATAGCAGTGCAATTGAAAAACTTTGGAAAAGATAAATATGGTTTTCTCTTAAAGAATTACACTACTAAAGTCATATTAAAGTCTCTATAAGTCTTGTTATAAGGAAATCTATGTAATTTTGTTTAATTCAAAGGTTTCTTTAAGCAAAGAACATATTTTTTCTCTATTAACATCTAGATCAGGAAATTTTAGTCTGTTTTAACCTCTTCATTGTACAGATGAGGAAACAAACCCAGAGAGTAAGGTTTGGTTCACAAAACACATGTCTTGTAAGTGGCAGAATTGGTTTAGAGCCAGTGTTGTGCTGGAACTGGCTTGTCATTGGCTCACAAGAGCCAACCATACTAGTCTTGTTATGGCATTGAGGAGGATTCTATGATTGTGGTATTGAAAGCCAGGACTCAAGATATTTGTGGGAAGGAAGTTTATTATAGCCAGCCAGGCCCAGTGGACTTGAGTCCAAAAACCAAGCCCCAAGCCAGTCTTTCAGGTTGCTTTTATACAGAGAGAATGGGAGGAGTGGGGCTAAGAAACATTTTGCACAAAAAGTTTCAGTTTCAGTTTCTCAGGGCTTGGGGCTTTCCAGGAACTAGGTAAACTTGAACACACACACACAGTCCTTAACATTCTTGAATACACACACAGCCTGTATCTTTCCCCCCTTTGATGCCTGCTTAAATTCGTTAAGCTTTGGCATCACTATTGTAGGAGTCATGAGGTGGGCAACTGTCTGTGTTTTTACTGCATTATTTATTAAAATGCATACCCTAGCTATTAGTAAGGGGAGGAAGCAGGAAAGTATGATGAAAGCATGGGAGGAGTTCTAGCTGCTCACCACTTTGACTATTTATTTTTTTCATTAATTTTCCAGGAGGGCCCAATGATAAAGTCTTTGGGGAATATCTGGTGTTTCTCCTGGTTTCCAGAGGAAGTCTTTTTCTGAGTGGCAGGCTTTGGGGGAAAGTCTTCCAGCAGCCATCTTGGGGGTTATTGATATCTGCATGGACTTCTTGCCAGGTTCTAGATCTGTCTATTGATTCTCTATCTTACTAGCTTGTTTCATTTCTCCCTCAGAGAGTTTACACCTTTACTATTAAAGGAGTGCTGAAGGGAGATGATCTTTTTTTCATAGCTACTTCCTGCTGTTTAAAGGTAGTAGGCCCTACCTGACAAGGTATAAAACTCTTTTGCTATTCTATCTTGGTTGGAGGGAGATGGATTTTGCATCCTGGGTGAAGCTGGATGCAGTTCCCATATGGCTAACAACATGTTGATTCTGGAAGAAATAAACTTAACTAGAATTTTGAGAAGAGATGGTTTTCACTAAGAGGATCACACAAATAGAAAAGTCCAGGTGCTTGCAAAGACTGCATTTTCCCAAAGTTGATGGAAAACAGTATTTTTCCTTGAGTTATTTTGTGTTGTTGGTTAACTTTAGAAATTTTAATAGACAATGGAGCTAGGTATAAATTGCCAAGCATTTTCTTTTTCGGTTAAGTTATAGATGAAAACAGATAAGGTTTTTTTTTTTTTTTTTTTTTTAATGAGATGTTTGGTTTGTACTCCCCCTAGCAATAGGCATTTGGGCTAGTAGAGGGAACAGCTGACTTTGATATAGACACTACTTAGCTTTATTTCTTGAGGAGGTAATCCAAGCCATCAAATGACATATTCATGTATCCCTTTAGGGGCTTTTGGTGAACTGGTACTTTCTTGGGCAGCTGGCTTCCTTCAGGATTAGTGCACCAAGCTGCACGTTCTTTTAACTCTAATAGTGGTGAGTGTGATCAGAACTACAGAGTAAAGTTTTTTTACATTTTTGGCTTTAATTTAGTAACTCCTGGTAAATTTTTTTTACTGTTTTTACCATGCTTTGTTTTTTGAAAACACTTTTGGCTAAGCTGGTTAAGAGTCTCAAGGCCAGCATGAAGAAGGGGCCCCTCAGGATCTGACTTTGAGCCCTCTACCAGCAGTAGAGTGGATGAGAGTTTGACACACCCTTATTTGCATCTCTGGGGTTTCTAGTAATTGAGCCTGGTATTTAATTAACCAGCTACCTGTAAGCCATTGGTGGCCCCTGGCCTCAAGTGGTGTGGGGTAAAGACTGTGAAAGGTTGTTCCCAAGTTAGTTTGGTGACTTTTTAAATTAAGAGGTCTGTTGGTCCCACTCCTTTCAGGGAAGTTGGCCATTTCTTTATCCTATAGACATGTTCATTAACTACTCAGAAGATGAAGTTTACTAGGACTTTTAACATGTTCATTGTCCTTCTGCCTGTGATCTAATAGCAATATTACCATAATCATTAGAAGATTGAGGGAATAGGATATAGGTACAAAACTTAATACTAATGAACATACTTCTTAATACATAAATTTCTCTTTGAGCTGCAATTAATAGATTTAAGTTTCAGGTTTGCAATACCTTACATGTTATTTTTTCATGGAAGCAGGCTATAATGCCAATTGTGTTTAAGTTTTACTCACAGTACTCTGGTATTCATTGCTTCATTTGGTATGTTTTTCACAGAAGCTACAGCGCCATTGACCCTAGAAAGAAGCTAGGAAAGTAGTCTTTAGTATTCTATTGGTCGGGTGAGAGTGCACTTTGGCACTATGAAACAGTGTCAGTCCAGAGGCAATATCAGTTTGACTGTATTGAGCTATTATTGGCTGCTGCAGGAGTTTGAAATTGTCGTGTAGTCTCCATCAGTTTCAGGAGCACAACCAGAGACATAGTAGATACTTTTATTATTTTAGGGGTCAGTGACTAACCTAGCCAATAACTTAAATACACCTGCAGTGTATTGAAGGCCTGGTTTGAAAGCAAAAGAGAGTTTGACAATGCCAAAGTTTATCTCTTGATTTATATATATACCTTTTAAACACTTCCAATGCAATGTGTAACATAGCAAATGAACTTTTTAATATTTTGCTTCTTATTTTAGCAGTAGAGGAAAAACTATTAAAAAAAAAAAAAAGAAAACTAGAGATTTTCAATGGAATCAAGGTAATTTTTCATTACCACCATGTGAATGTGCATATAGAGGTGACTTTCAGACAGATTTTATTGCTATGAAGTTACTTTTTGCTGTTAACATTAATTTAGGTTTCTAGTTAATAATGATTTCTTAGAACTAACCACCTAAATGCTTTAGTTTAGAAGATGCTTTTACAGACTCTTTATAATTGACTAAAACCACATAGACTGGCTAATTTACCTTAGATTACAATTAGCAACCAATGGAATTTACTTTATGCATTTAAAAGAGAGCAGATTTACATTTTCCTTTTCAGCTTAATTTCATTAAACATGAACTTAAAAGGGCAAACTGATTTTTAATTATTTCTCCTTAGAAGGGTTTTAATCTGTTACACCTGCCCTCTCCCTCAGAGCTCTTGCAAAGAGAGGGCCCTGGGGGCTAGGTAGGTCTAAGAGCTCAGGAAAATCCTTTCCCTTTTCTCAATAGTTGCTATATTTAGATTTCTAAATGAACAATTTGAATAATGCTCTTTTATGAATTATTTTTCAATTTGATATTATCATCCTGATGTATAAAGGAAACACTAAGCAAATAGGCAGACATGAATAGTTTGACACAGAAATACAACTTAAATTTACTTAAAACTTTCATTTTTTACAAAACAAATTTAACTGTAAAACAACATTTGAAAGATCTCCTTGAAGGCTTTCCTTTGCAGACTACCTCAGACTAGGGGTTCATGCCTTCCCTTCTTTGTGGCTTCATATAAAGGGTTGTAGATGGTTTGCTGAGGTCTGGGAGCCCAAGACTTGGTGCTTCCACGAGGGCTCACTTAAGAGTGTTGAAGACTTTCCTTTTTTTTTTAAAGATTTATTTTATTTATTTCTTTCCCCTTCCTTCCCCCCCACCCCAGTTGTCTGTTTTCTGTGTCCATTTGCTGCATGTTCTTCTTTGTCTGCTTCTGTTGTTGTCAGCAGCATGGGAATCTGTGTTTCTTTTTGTTACATCATCTTGTTGTGTCAGCTCTCTGTGTGTGCAGTGCCATTCTTGGGAAGGCTGCACTTTCTTTCATGCTGGGTGGCTCTCCTTATGGGGCACACTCCTTGTGTGGGGGGTTCTGCTATGTGGGGCACACCCCTGTGTGGCACAACATGCCTTGCATGCATCAGCACTGCGCATGGGCCAGCTCCACATGGGTCAAGGAAGCCCGGGGTTTGAACCGTGGACCTCCCATGTGGTAGACGGATGCTCTATCCACTGGGTCAAGTCTGCTTCCCAAGGCTTTCTTTTAATTTGCACTATTACCACACAGTTTTGCACAAGAATTTTGTTTCTTAATTAATGGCTTATAATTAAAATGTCCCCAAAGCTTTTATACAATTTTTTTTTTTTTTTTCTTTAGAATCTTATATTTTACTTTGTCTTTAGCAGACTTTGGATAAGCAGGACTAATTATATGTATGCTCACTAAGGCTATTAAAGCCTCAGGGACCAGTAGGACAGGAGACAGCGATGTCTTAAGTTTGTTTTTCCTGAGCCATAGGGTCAGAGGTTGTTAGGCTAAATTTACCCAAATATAATTTTACTTATTATTCTTCTGCTGTTTTATAATAAAAAGGCATCTATAAATAATTCTAACTCTGAAATAACCATAAGCAAAGGTAAGGGGTGAGGCCATGCTTGAAGTGACCATAAATGAAGGCAAGGTCAGTTTAGAATTTAGTTACAGTTTTTAGTGCTTTTACCTTAAGGTGAATTGGGTACTTTTATTAACTAAGACACAAGAATTTTATCAGTAACAGCTTTGTGAAGTTTCTCTGCTTTTTCAGTAATTAAATAAATTCTACTTGTGATTTATGCATTAAATCCACTAGCAAGACAGTATTGACATTTAAAGATTCATTTTCAGGTTATCTTTCACTGTTATCCAATTTCTAACAGGTGAACCCCAAATCTGATTTCCTAGGCATAAGCAAACTGACAAAGTTAAATGCAGATTTCAAAGTTAAACACAGAGTTAAGTACAGATTAAAAGAGAAGAGAGAATTTTATACCTTTAGCATTTTTAGGAACTCTTTGATTTTAATTGATGGCATATGAGCTTTCTTTATCTTGATCACTATTCACATCTTTTATAGGCACAACTGAGTTTAAACTGAGAAGTTTGAGGTAAATTTTCTTATTTTTTAAAGTTGACATGACATAAGGTTTCTGGGCCTCAGATTTATCTGACCTCTTTTCTTAAACTGGTTTAACTAGAACTCAACATTTTATACAGAGGCTGTTTTTGGCTATATTGTGGCCACGTGGATGAGCAGTAGGAAGAATTTCCTGATTCCAAAGAAGAGACTCCTATGGGGAGTTTGCTGGTATGCTAGAGGTCATGCCCTTTATTTTAGGAAGAATAAAGAAGCACTTTTTTAGTCACCTGATCTGGCACCCCAGAGTCCTAGTCTGACTAGTGTTTACCACTCCACATAATTTAATATTACCATCCAGAGGAATGAAAATATATACTGAACAGACAAACACAAAAGAGTTAAAATACAACAACAGAAACATAAAGTTTGCTAATTTAATTCATAATTTTTACTTTTTTGGTATGGTCATTTCCAAGCATTCCAATCATTTTTTATTTTTATTGCTGTTAAGATCTTTGTCTGGGGCTAAAGGGAATTCACACAGCATTAACTCATAATTTTTGGTTGCTTTATTTTTCTACAACTCAAAGAAGATTTGAACATATGGGACCTTTTTTTTGTTGCTTACAAAACAAGTTTAATTGTAATATAGGATTAAAATTCAAAAACCTATTTCTGGCCAAATTTTTCTGTTATCTAATCTATACCTAGACCAAGCTTCATTACAAAAATTAATTAATTTTTCTGTAACTAAGATCTCCCAAATTTAGACCAATTTTTCAGGATGCATCCAGTGGGGAACACTGGGGTACTAACACCTCATTCCCCATGGCGGAAAGAGAGAGCGAGCGAGAACAGCCAAAAAAAGGCATAAAAAGACAGCAGGCTTCCTCTTAAAGGGAGTGAGGAAGTGGGACGCTAACCCACAAAACCTCTCCCACTACCACCAAACTTTCCCTACCTTAGCAAAGGTAAGCCAAATGCTAACTCATGGTGTTACTATTTTTATTAAATGCTTTTAAAACATTCCAAAGCAGTCTAACACAAACCTGTAAAGAGAAATTCAGTGGCAAGAAGTAGAAGGCGAAAATGTGGGTAAAGGTTTTCAGCATGCAACCTAGCGGGGTCCTCCTTTGTGTGTTTCCATGTTTCTGCCCTGTGTCAGTGCTGTGCAACATACATTCAGCCTTTCACTTTGTCAGTCTCCCCTCATTTTGTCAGCTGCTCCCCTCGCAGGGACTTAGAGTGTCTCTTAGTATGGCAGAATGGCATAAACCCCCATCTCAGATGAATGGCCCTTAATAGAGCCCCTCCGCTGCCTTTCACAGTATGAGGTCACCACGGAACTGCGAATTGGGACTCCTCACTTGCCCCGCAAAGGTTCTTTGCATCTCACAGGTTCTCACTTCTCAGTCACATGCACACAACCACCTCTTGCCCTTTTTCTCTCAGATTTTTTTCTCAGACTCCCCTCTTGGAAGTACTCAGATCTTCCTGGGAGGTGATCAGGTTCCCCTTCTGACTTTCAGTGTCAGGCTTTCCCTATGCCCCTGGGGGACTTACCCATCCGACATGCGGAGTTCCTCTACTTCATTCCCAGGGTCTCCTCCAGACCTTTTGGTGCCCCTGGTTCCCTGGGAGGGCCTTGGCAGAGCCTGCTACCTTATACTAAACTAAGAGAGTCCAGGGGTGCCTCAGGCAGGAAGTTGGCCAGGACCCTCCTGGTGTCCATAGGGGATCCGAGAGGGGCAACTAAATGTTACCATCTCTGACTTTTTCAGCAATCCCAGAGGAACCCCCAGAAATGTTGCAGCATTGAGGAGGATTCTATGATTGTGATATTGAAAGCCAGGACTCAAGCCCCTTGTGGGAAGGAAGTTTATTACAGCTGGCTGGGTCTGGTGGACTTGAGTTCAAAAACCGAGTCCCAAGCCAGTCTTTTAGGTTGCTTTTATACAGAGAGCATGGGAGGGGTGGGATTAAGAAATATTTGGCATGAAAAGTTTAGGTTTTGGTTTTTCAGGGCTTGGGGCCTTTCCAGGAACTAGGTAAGTGTGAATACACACACAGCCCATATCAATCTTGAATACACACACAGTTCATATCAGTCTCTTCCCATTTCTATCTATCTTCAGCTATGTCAGGTTGTAGCTTGAAATTGGCTGTGGTGGGAATATTTTTACACTACAAATATTGGCAAACACTACATAATTGGACTTTTTTAAAAAAAATAACTTTCAAAACACTGTTATCCAGACTCAAAACCCCACATTTCAATATTCCTTTTATAAAGTGCTTGTAAGCAGATATTTTGGCACTGGAATGACAAAAACCCAGAATATTAATACCACGAAATGCATGTTTGATATAAGACCTCTATTGTTGTGGTTTTGGAGAGAAAAGCAGAATGTTTAGCTCATACACTAGGAAGCATTTCAGTTTACCTTCTAGGTTCTAACCTGTCAGGCTACAGACAGTCAAATTTCAAGATGGAGGAAGAATTTTGCTGACTGGTCAGTTTCTCCTCCTATAATTCTTGGGGTAGTTTTATGGGCCTGAACAAATTTAATAACTCCATCTACCTCACAACTGGCACAAAATGGCTTATTTTCTAGACCCTTGAGGACACAAGGTTTGGTGGCTCCCAGGTGCTTCTGAGATGCTCTAAAGGGTGTCTCTCTCTCTGTCTCTCTCTCTGTCTCCCTCTCTCTCTCTCTATCTCTGTCTCTTGCATGTATGTGTATATATAGATATAATATGTACTATATAATTATATATAATGAAGATGATAGCCACCACTGGAGTACCTGCTCCATGCCAAGCATTGTATTAGATATTTCTCATACCCAGTTCTAGTCTCATAGAAGAGAAAACTGAAATTCAACTTGATGATAGGCCCACAGAAAATACACATTTGCCTGCCAGTATATATATAGATAGATAGTGATCGAGTTAGAGATAGAGACAAGAGGAGAGAGAGAGAGCATGCATGCCATGAGAAGCAAAAAGCTAAAAGCGACAAAACCCAGAAGAGAAGGGAGACCAGCAGACACTGCCATGTGCCTTACCATGTGGCAGAGGAGACAAAGATCATTGGCAGCTGGTCTTTGGGAAGAAAGTATTGCCTTGATGATGTCTTGATTTAGATATTTTCTTGGCCTTAAACTTTAAGCTAATAAATTCCCATTGTTTAAGTCAACCCATTTCATGGTATCTGTTTTAAGCAGCCTAAGAAAGAAACACTCTTGTATAGGGAAAGGGGGATGGAATGAACCATCTGGCAAGGGCATTCTAAAAAATATGCCAGAACTGAGGAAGAAACTACCATGCTGGTTGGGGGGGACCATTATTTCTGCCCACTCCATTTAAAACTCACACTTCCCTAAGTGGGAGGATGAAAATGAAGGAGTTCCATACCTACCTGATGGAAAGACACCAGAAGACACCCAGTTGATTGCTGGATTCTGGGCAAAGGAAATATAGAGAGAACTAGGAAGTTAAGGTCATTTTTATGAATAACAGCCTGAGCATTATGTAATTAACAATACTGAAATATATATCTGAATGTGGATTAAAGGGGAAATGTTAGGTTATACATATGGTAATAGAATAAGCATTTTTTAAAAAATCTGTGAAACTGCACCACACAAACCCTAAATTAAACCATGGGCTATAGTTAATAGTACAATTATAAAAGTGTGCTTTCATCAATTGTAACACATGTACCACACCAATGCAAGGTGTTACTGATAAGGGGGGTATATGGGAATCCTGTATTTTATGCATGATTGTTCTGTAAACCCACAACTTTTTATATTAATAAAAATGGAATAATTTTTAAAAATAGAGGATGACAAGCTGCTTTGTGCTTCTTGGGATATGACTTCAAATTATTCATCCTTTGTTTTGGTCACAGCAGGGGCAGCAGCAAAGGCTCTGGAATTTGAAGTGGAACTGCAGTGGCAAAGTAGGAAAGACACACAGCCTGTGGATTCCTGGGGTCCCTGGACTGTGTGTAAATAGCGTGGAGCTCAATGCCCAGAGGCATGGGAGTCAGAGACACTGGTCTGTCCTCCTTACAGAAGCAACAGCTCCACACCTGGCAGCATGAGTCCCCAGAACCAAGTATTACAATAAGACAGGTTAGGAATCCAAAAAACTGATAAAAAGGACCATCACTCCAAGTATATGACTTGCTTAATCTCACTTTTTTGTTTCCTGGATGAGGCTCTGAAACTGTAAAATCACTTTTGCATGCAGGCTTGGATATTCAATTTGTGCTCTGTATGGTCTACTGGTTAAGTTTCACACGGATATTTCGTCCTGGAGGATTTATATATTTTGTTGATAAGTTTGAATTTAATACTACAAACTTGAATTCATTTTGTATATACTGTTTATGGTTCAGATCAGATAGGTTCCCATTCTGTGCAATGGATTCGAGTTCAAACATCGACAAGGTCAAATTTCCAAAATCATGCTCTCATCATTTGAGGATGGATGACTTGTCTCTCCTTTAAAGTAAGTAGTATATTGTTTTTATATGTGCATTGCCTGTGTCTAAAGATCCCTGTGCTGAATACTTAATATCCAGTACTGGATAGAGCAGGAATGAAATCTACCATGGCTACAGCTCCCTTGCATGGGGGTCTGAGAGGAGATTTACACTGCCTGACTCTGGTTATTGTCTCCTACCTGGATAATTTGCACACACTCTGCACAGCATATGTCCTTAGCCCCACATCTGAGCAGGAATAACTAGTGTCAGCCTGGGTTAGGGTTGCATTTCATGAGCAGTGGTGGAAGCAGGGAGCACTGACCTATAGACTGCAGCATGATGGAAGAAGGGGCATGGTTTTAGGGTCCTTCCAGCAGGACAGCCATAGGAGACTTGTGGTCCAGGACTGGATGTTTCTCACAGTGGACATACCTCCCACTGAGGCCAGGTGATGGTGGGCTTAAATTTAAATTAAAAGTAATCCCTGGATTAGGCCTTAAGTAGTTTGAGAGTGAAACAAATTTTTTTTTTAGTTTGATAGACTCAGGCTTAAATTAAAAAAAATAAAATGTTAACTGGAATGGCAAGATCTATTTTCCATTGGTGTTATTAAAGGGGATTGATCAAAAGTCCACTGCCTACCATTTTATTTTAGACACTAAAGGCTCAACAGGTTCAAAAGTTAATTATAAAAGGGGAGGGAAACTACTTCAGTCTTTGTTTGCTTCTCTTCATCCACTACAGCAGCTGATTAGCTCCTCTTTATCAAAGGATGTTAAAATGCATATGCATCAACAAAGCCCATTTATTAATTCTGTGAACAGAATTGCCCCTAATGTTTTGGATCAAAGGTGAATATAATAAATAAATAGACTAATTCAAAATAAATTAGTGCATATTCTGTGGGACCAAAAAAATTATCATTTTTCTTTAAGATTATGATAATGAATCTAATATATTAACACCCTTAGTTACCAAAATAAAATGATACACCCCTATGATATAGCACAAGGAAAGAAGCATAAAATATTACAATACAAGGAATTCATCTTGATTCACTTCATTTATATTACTTCATTAAGTTTTTTATGTCACTCCAGTGAATAAAAATTTATTATTAATCATCATGCAGGATTTCTTTGGTATAGAACAATAGTGCTACAAACACCCTGTGAGATAATTTTCCTCTGATATGGATGGAACCATCTACTGACTTATTGATATGGTCTGGCAAAGAGTTGCTGGTAATTGTGGCTCAGACCTACTCCATTTTGATGCTCTCTAAGGACACTGTCTTAGTTTGCTAGAGTTGCTATGACCAACACTGTGGAATAGGTGGCTCAACCAACAGGAGTTTATTGTCTCTCAATTTTGGAGGCTAGAAGTCAAAGTCGAGGTACCTCCAAGCTGTGCTTTCTCCTGGAGTGTGTAGCATTCTGGTGGTGGGTTTCCAGCAATCCCACCACATGGCACTCTATCTCTTTGTGTCTCTCCTTGTTTGATTCCTCCTTCCATGTTAAATTTCCTTTGCTTATAAGGACTTCAGCCATTTCAGGTTAAGGCCTACCTCATTCCTATTGGATCACATCTTAGCTAATCATATATTCAAAGATCTTATTTAGAAACAGGTTCAAACCCACAGGACCCAAGTCTTTGTGGACTGTGTGATTCTGTCTATCAAGGGCATCATATATCCAACAGCTGAAAAACATTTTTGAGGTTGTTGTTTTTGTCGTTATTATAAAAATACAAAGTCTTCTCTACCTTTAGGATTAGAGGAAAAGCTATCAATCCTTGAGGCATTAATTGTTTGCCTTGTTTGCTCATGGTTGAAACTTGATGTCAGTTAATTTGCCAGTACTTTCAAATGTGGTGGAGGAGTACAACCATTGTCTCAATTCCTCCACCTATGAGAAAAAAATATGACTTTTCATTAAGTTTACCTCTAGCTAAACTTACTGAGCTATTGCTTTGTTGAGAAGCTTGGACCCTATTTTCCTTAATTCTCTTTGTATTAAAATTATTCAGTTAAACCCAGGAAGAGAAATAAAGTGTTTCTTTAGTGTTTATATAAAAGCCATTTTTCTAAATGAATTCCCATATGAATATACATAGCATTTTATCATAAAATAATAGTCACAGCCTGAAAAAAATCATAGCACGATGTAATAATTATCCGAAGTAGTAGTTTTATTTATGACCTCTTTGGCACAGTCTTTACCTCAGTAGTCTCAATGTCAGAAGCAATGAAGAAAATAGAAAAGGAGTTGAATGTAGGTTTTCAATTGGAATGATGGTTAATTACTTCTGTTCCACACTATTTGTGCTGTGTAGTCAGTAATATGCAAATCCATTTCAATTAAGTTACTTTTGCAAAACTTACCTTTTCAATATTCTTCAAGAAGACAGTAATTTTGTCATATAAGATGGGATACTGAATAAATATTGTCTTATAATGAGTGAAAATATATGCTTAACCCCTTTGCTTTTCCATTATCCTTGATTCAGAATTATTGATGCTTATTTTGGGATCAAGATAATGATTACAAGTGGCTTGGAAGTATGAGAATGAGTAGGATAAATGTTTGCAGCTATAATATGTCTTACCTCCTGAGAGCTTCCGTGTTGCTCAAATGTGGTCAAATTAATATGTATTCTACATCTAACCTTTAAACTCATCGCTATATTCCATTTTACTATTAAGGGAACCTGACAATATATTGGAATGCACTTTTCAGGAGGTTTTGGATCACAGAGAATTTCAACAATGGCAGCGGAGGAATACTGGTGTGGGATGTTAAAGACAGGGGACACTTAGTTGGCAGGGAGTTCTACAGGGCATATATCCAGGGTACATAAAAATGTTTGGATATTTTCATAGTGGATACAATTAAAAACAACAACTGAGGGAGTGCTGAGTTCCTAGCCAGGGGAGCTCTATCACAGTCCCAAAAGGAACAGCAACAGTCCCCCAAGTGCAATGGCAAAGACCAAAAGAGAATGAAGGTCCAACAGTGAGCCCTTGATACTAATGACTTTGCTTGTGAGCCTGTGCACCTGAAATAAGAACAAGGCCTAGAGCTGCAGGGTGCCTGAGAGTTACCTCCTGAGAGCCTCTGTGTTGCTCAAATGTGGCCAGTCTCAAAGCCAAACTCTGCATGTAAATGCATTGCCTTCCCCCCAGCGTGGGACATGACTCCTGGGGATGAGTCTCCCTGGTGCTGAGGGATTACTACCAAGTACCAGCTGATGATGTAACTAGAAAGTGACCTTGAATAAAAGGGTCAACTTGGACCAGCAGAATATCTCAGTCAACATATAATACCAGGAGTTAAAAATGCTTTTTGACCTGAATCAAGGGGGAAATGGAAAAGACAAATGAGTTTATATGGCTATGAGTCTCCAAAAATGAGCTGGGAGGTTATCAGAGGGGTTGCCCTTATGCATACCTCAGCAGAGTTCCAGAGACAGATAAAGTAGATACAACCCCAGGTATTGGTTCTTCTGAGGGCTACAGAGACCCACAGGTTCTATGGTCATGGCAGATGGAGTTCAGTGCCATGTCAGCTGCCCTTCTTTGGAGTTTGTGTTTCTGTGTGATGGAGCTGAACTCAGATGTGATCTTTGTTTTTTTTTTTTTTTTTTTTTTTTTTTTTTTTTTTTAATTTTTTAATTTTTTATTGACTTTGTAATAATATTACATTAAAAATATATATGTGAGGTCCCATTCAACCCCACCCCCCCACCCCCCCTCTCCCCCCCCCCAACAACACTCGTTCCCATCATCATGACACATCCATTGGATTTGGTAAGTACATCTTTGGGCACCTCTGCACCTCATATACATTGGTTCACATCATGGCCCATACTCTCCTCTATTCCATTATGTAGGCCCTGTGAGGATTTACAATGTCCGGTGATTACCTCTGAAGCACCATCCAGGGCAGCTCCATGTCCCGAAGACGCCTCCACCTCTCATCTCTTCCTGCCTTTCCCCATACCCTTTGTCCATTATGTCCACTTTTCCCAATCCAATGCCACCTCTTCTATGTGGACACTGGATTGGTTGTGTCCATTGCACCTTTATGTCAAGAGGAGGCTCAGATTCCACCTGGATGCTGGATGCAATCCTCCCATTTTCAGTTGTAATCACTCTAGGCTCCATGGTGTGGTGGTTGTCCTTCTTCACCTCCATCTTAGCTGAGTGTGGTAAGTCCAATAAATCAGATTGTAGGTGCTGGAGTCTGTTGAGGCTCAGGATCTGGCTATCACATTGTCAGTCCAGAGATTCAAATCCCCTAAATATATCTTAAACCCCAACATTAACTGCACCTCCAGCACATTAGCATGAAAGTCTTATGAAGGGAGATCCCATCTGAGTCCAGATTCATCACACATAAACACCATTTCCAAAGAGGGGCCATCTGCCCTGGTAGTTAACCCCATCGGCCATGACCATAACTCCCATGGGTCTCTTTAGCCCTCAAAGGAACCAATATCTGGGGGTTGTATCTGCTTTATCTGTCTCTCTGACTCTGCTCAGTTGTGCATGAGGGCAAACCTTCTGCCAGCCTCCAGACTCTTTTTTAGAAACTCGTGGCCATATAAACTCATTTCTCCTTTCCATTTCCCCCTTACTTTAGGTCAAACAGCATTTTAAAGTCATGGTATTTTATGTAGACATGGATATTCTGCTGATCCGCATTGAACCTTCCGTATAAGGTCATTTTCCAGTTGCATCATCAGTTGGTAGTTGATAGTGGTCCCTCGTTGCCAGGGAGGCTCATCCCCGGGTGTCATGTCCCACGCTGGGGGGAAGGCATTGCATTTACATGCTGAGTTTGGCTTCGAGACTGGCCACATTTGAGTAACATGAAGGCTGACAGAAGGAAATTCCCAGGCACAAAGTTGCTCTAGGCCTTGTTATTATTTTGGGTTTATCAGCTCACAAGCATAGTCATTAGTATCAGGGGCTCACTGTTGAACCCTCACTCCCTCCCGGTCCCCACCACTGTACCTGGGAGACTGTCGCTGCTCCCCTAGGGACCACGACAGAGCACCACTGGCCAGGAACCCAGTACCCCCCCTACTGTGGTTTTTAATTGTTGCCACTATGAGTATATCCAAACATTGCCATGCACCCTGGACATATGTTCTGTACCGCTCCCTGTCAGTCATATATCACCTGTCATTGGTATCCCATACCAGTATCCCTCCATTGCCATTGTTGAAACACTCTGTGATCCAGAACTCCCCGAAATTTGAAGCCCAATATAATGTCATGGTCCCTTACTAGGGAATGGCATATAGCGATGAGTTTAAAGGATAGATAAAGAACTTGGATAAAGTTAGATAAAGAACTTAGATAAAGAATGTTGACTTGAAAAAATTCCACATCCTATTTTTTTCTTTTTTTTTCTTTTTTTTTCTTTTTTTCCCCCCCCCCCCCCCCCTAATTGTTCAGCTTTTCTTCACAGGAGTCCTAGACCACAGCAATGTATATATATAATATACAGCACTCCCACACATCCACCAGAAAACCTTTTCCCTTCCACAGTGATACTCTTACGCCCTATTCATATCATATTTACTTAAAGTGATGTACAGAGTCTGAGACATTAGCTTTCTAACAAGGTGACATCTGTGTTTACATTATGGTGCATACTTTAGGATACACAGTTCTTTACATTTTTAGTTATCCTATGTTTTACATTATGGTTTACATTATCAGTCTGTCATCTCCTATATGTTATGGTGTAATATTACATGTTTTATATCCATCCTTGTGTACTCTCAAGAAACTCCTCTCTTACCCCCCATTTACTTTGGTTCCACACATTTAACATCCATTTTCCCTTCCACCTTGGTGCCCTCGGTGATAGCCAACCTCCGTTTCCTGAGGAGCCACTTCCAGAGATAGATGGAATAGTGTTCAGGGCCTAACTTGCTCAACTGCCCCAATGCCCTGGGAGCCACCCTTTCTTTCGAGGGATACAGTTCCCTCTATTGGATGGCATTAGTCCTCCCCAGGATGTGGGTCCACCCCCACTCTCACTACTTGGGTTTCTACCCCATGGTGTCACCCACTCTGGCAGAATGAGCATTTAGACATTCCCCAGGAGCCCGTCCTGCATCAGACCCTCCCCTCCGAGCATTCTAAACAGGTAACCCTCTTTATTATATTTTGATATGATTTTCTCGGCATTTTACTCTCCACCAACACCTGACCCTCTCCTGGTTCGTATGCTACCCCTCCCTCCCCCCACTTTTGGGCAACGTTACCCACCCGTCCCTCCCCAGCCACCCTCAAACCCGCAAAGCCCCAAGCAAAGGCAACCCCTTGCCCCCCTTTTATCTCTTCTTTGTGTTCATACTTACCACCATCTCGTCTTAAATTCCACCCCTGCAGACATCGGCTCATATCCTTCCTCCACCCTCCGATTTCCTGCAAGCCTATCGTTCAGTCTCTTGCTATCTAGGGCAGCTTGTTTATTTCATATCATTGAGGTCATGTAGTAATTGTCCTTCAATGTCTGGGTTGCTTCACTCAACATAAGGTTCTCAAGATTCATCCATGTTATCACATGTGTTTGTAGTGTGTTTGTTCTTACAGCCGAGTAGTATTCCATTGTGTGTATATACCACATTTTATTGATCCACTCGTCTGTTGATGGGCATTTGGGTTGATTCCAACTTTTGGCAATAGTGAACAATGCTGCTATGAACATTGGTGTACATATATTGGTTTGTGTTCTTGTTTTCAGTTCTGCTGGGTATATTCCCAGCAGTGGTATTGCTGGGTCATATGGCAAATCTATGGCTAGTTTTTTGAGAAACCGCCATACTGTTCTCCAGAATGGTTGGATCCTTCTGCATTCCCACCAGCAGTGGATGAGTGTTCCCCTTCCTTCACATCCTCTCCAGCACTTGTATTCTTCTGTTTTTTTCATAGCTGCCAATCTTATGGGTGTAAGATGGTATCTCATTGTGGTTTTGATTTGCATTTCCCTGATAGCTAGAGATTTGGAACATTTTTTCATGTGCTTTCTTGCCATTTGTATTTCTTCTTCAGAGAAGTGTCTGTTTAAGTCTTTTTCCCATTTTTTAAATGGATTGTTTATCTTTTTATTTTCAAGATGTAGGAGTTCTTTATATATGCAAGTTATAAGTTTCTTATCAGATATATGATTGCCAAATATTTTCTCCCACTGTGTGGGCTCCCTTTTTACTTTCTTGACAAACTCCTTTGAGGTGCAGAAGGCTTTAATTTTGAGGAAGTCCCATTTATCTATTAGTTCTTTTGCTGCTCGTGCTTTTGGTGAGATATTCATAAATCCATTACCTATTACAAGGTCCTGTAGATGTTTCCCTACACTGCTTTCCAAGGTTTTTATGGTCTTGGCTCTTATATTTAGGTCTTTGATCCATCTTGAGTTGATCTTTGTATAAGGTGTGAGATGGTAATCCTCTTTCATTCTTCTACATATGGCTATCCAGTTCTCCAGACACCATTTGTTGAATAGGCCACTCTCTCCCAGTTGAGAGGGTTTGGTGGCTTTATCGAATATTATGTGGTTGTATATGTGAGGTTCTATATCAGAGCTTTCAATTCGATTCCATTGGTCTATATGTCTCTCCTTATGCCAATACCATGCTGTTTTCACCACCGTAGCTTTATAGTATGTTTTGAAGTCAGGTAGTGTGATTCCTCCAATTTCGTTTTTCTTTTTCAGTATGTCTTTGGCTATTCGGGGTCTCTTTCCTTTCCAAATAAATTTCATAGTTAGTTTTTCTAGTTCCTTAAAGAAGGCTGCATTGATTTTTATTGAGATTGCATTGAATGTGTAGATCAATTTTGGTAGGATAGACATCTTAATAATGTTCAGTCTTCCTATCCATGAACAAGGAATAGTCTTCCATTTATTTAGGTCTTCTTTGATTTCCTTGAACAATCTTGTATAGTTCTCAGTGTATAAGTTCTTTACCTCTTTAGTTAAATTTATTCCTAAGTATTTGATTTTTTTATTTACTATTGTGAATGGTATTTGTTTCTTGATTTCCTCCTGATCTTGCTCATTATTGGTGTACAGAAATGCTACTGATTTTTGCGCATTGATCTTATAACCTGCGACTTTACTAAACTCATTTATGAGTTCTAGAATCTTCGTTGTAGATCTCTCAGGGTTTTCTATGTATAGGATCATGTCATCTGCAAATAATGAAATTTTGACTTCTTCCTTTCCAATTTGAATGCCTTTTATTTCTGGTTCTTGCCTCAGTGCTCGAGCAAGTACTTCTAAGACAATGTTAAATAGGAGCGGCGACAGTGGGCATCCTTGTCTTGTTCCTGAGTTTAGAGGGAAGGAGTCTAGGATTTCTCCATTGTAAACAATATTGGCTTTAGGTTTTTCATATATACTCTTTATCATGTTCAAAAAATTTCCTTGTATTCCAATCATTTGGAGTGTTTTTATCAAGAAAGGGTGCTGTATTTTGTCAAATGCTTTTTCTGCATCAATAGATATAATCATGTGATTTTTTTCCTTCAATCTGTTTATATGGTGTATTACGTTGATTGATTTTCTTATGTTGAACCATCCTTGCATACCTGGGATGAATCCCACTTGGTCATGGTGTATAATTCGTTTAATGTGTTGTTGAATACGATTAGCAAGTATTTTGTTAAGTATTTTTGCGTCTAGGTTCATTAGAGAAATTGGTCTGTAATTTTCCTTTCTTGTGATGTCTTTGTTTGGCTTTGGTACTAGGGTAATGTTGGCATCATAGAAGGAGTTGGGTAATGTTCTTTCTGTTTCGATGGTTTGGAATAGTTTCAGCAGGATTGGTGTCAGTTCTTTCCGGAATGTTTTATAGAATTCACCTGTGAAGCCATCTGGCCCTGGGCTCTTCTTAGTTGGGAGATTTTTAATAACTGATTCTATCTCTCTGCTTGTGATTGGTTTGTTAAGATCATCAATTTCTTCTTTTGTCAATATGGGCTGTTTATGTGTTTCTAGGAATTTGTCCATTTCCTCTAGATTGTCATTTTTGTTGGAATATAGTTTTTCAAAATATCCTCTTATGATAGTCTTTATTTCTGTGGGGTCAGTGGTGATATCGCCTTTCTCATTTCTTATTTTGTGTATTTGCATCTTCTCTCTTTTTTTCTTTGTTAGTGTTGCTAAAGGTTTGTCAATTTTGTTAATCTTCTCAAAAAACCAGCTCTTGGTCTTGTTTATCTGTTCAAGTGCTTTCTTATTTTCTATTTCATTTAGTTCTGCTCTTATCTTTGTTATTTCCTTCCTTCTTCTTCCTGTTGGGTTACTTTGTTGTTGTTTTTCTAATTCCTTCAAATGTGCAGTTAGTTCTTCAATTTTTGCTCTTTCTTCTTTTTTGATATATGAATTTATGGCTATAAACTTCCCTCTCAGTACTGCTTTTGCTGCATCCCATAAATTTTGGTATGTTGTGTTATCATTATCATTTGTTTCAAGGTAGTCATTGATTTCTTTTGAGATTTCCTCTTTGACCCACTGTTTTTCTAAGAGTGTGTTGTTTAATTTCCAAATCGTGGTGTGAAATCTGGGCTTCTTTCCCTTGCAAATCTCCAGCTTGACTCCACTGTGGTCAGAGATAATGTTTTGTATGATTTCAATCTTTCTGAATTCGTTCAGCCTTTCTTTGTGGCCTAGCATATGATCTATCTTGGAGAATGATCCATGTGCGCTTGAGAAAAATGTATATCCTGCTGTGTTTGGGTGTAGCGATCTATATATGTCTATTAGATCGAGCTCCTCTATTATACTATTCAGATGTTTTGTTTCTTTGGTGATTCTCTTTTGAGATGTTCTGTCCAGAGTTGATAGTGGTGTATTAAAATCCCCCACTATAATTGTAGATGTATCTATTCTTTCACTTAGTTTTTCCAGCGTTTGCCTGATGTATTTAGAGGCACCCTTGTTAGGGGCATAGATATTTATGATTGTTCGATCTTCTTGACAGATTTTCCCTTTGACTAAAATGTAGTATCCTTCTTTGTCTCTCACAATTGTTTCACATTTAAAGTCTATTTTGTCTGATATTAATATAGCTACTCCTGCCTTTTTTTGGTTATTGTTAGCTTGTATGATTGTTTTCCAGCCTTTCACTTTCAATCTCCATGCGTCTCTGGGTCTAAGATGTGTCTCTTGTAGACAGCATATGGATGGGTCATATTTCCTTATCCAGTGTCCCAGTCTGAATCTTTTGATAGGTGAGTTTAATCCATTGACATTCAGTGTTATTACTATCAAGGATTTATTTGTGTTAGCCATATTTTGATTGGGTTTGTGTTTGTCATATTTTGTTTGTATATTTTTTTTTTGTCTTTTTTGTTGTTGTTGTTGGTCTTATACTCTCCTCCAACTTTGCCTTTCCTGTTTTTTCCTTTCTTCCTGCAGAACTCCCTTTAGAATTTCTTGAAGGGGAGGTTTCTTGTTGGTATACTCTTTCAGTTTCTGTTTGTCTGCGAATATTTTGAACTCTCCATCATGTTTGAATGCTAGTTTAGCTGGATAGAGTATTCTTGGTTGGAAATTTTTTTCCTTTAGTACCTTGACTATATCATACCACTGTCTTCTTGCCTCCATGGTTTCAGAAGAGAAATCAGCACTTAATCTAATTGAGCTTCCCTTGTATGTGATGGTTTTCTTTTCTCTTGCTGCTTTTAGGATTTTCTCTTTGTCTTGAGCATTGGATAATTTGACAAGTATATGTCTTGGGGTGGGCCTGTTGGGGTTTATGACTTGTGGAGTGCGCTGTGCTTCTTGGATATGTACATCTGTCTCTTTCAGTAGATTTGGGAAGTTTTCAGCCATTATTTCCTGCAACACTCTTTCTGACCCCTTTCCCTTCTCTTCACCTTCTGGAATGCCTATAATACGTATGTTTGAGCGTTTTTGCATTGTCATTCAGGTCCCTAAATCCTAATTGGATTTTTTCTATCTTCTTATTGACCCCTTCTACTATCTGTTTGATTTCTGATGTACTGTCTTCCACATCACTAATTCTCTGCTCTGTCTCTTCTAGTCTGCTGATATTTGCTGCAAGTGTATTTTTGATTTCTTGAACTGTGGTGTTCATTCCCATCATATCTGTTATGTTTTTGCGTATGTCTGCAATTTCCCCTCCAAGTGATGTCTTCATGTTGTTAACCTCTTTCATTACTGCATCAAATTTGTTGGTGATAAATGTTCTGAGATCTTTCATTGCTTGTGCCAAGTTTTGCTCCCCTTCGTGATTATTGGTTTGTTGATTGGATTCAGCCATGTTTTCCTGATTATTGGTTTGGTTCGTAGATTTTTGTTGCTTTCTGGTCATCTCTTTATTTTGACGAATTTAATCAGTTCCTTAGCTTCTTTGTCTGCTCTTGGAGGTTAATTAGTTGTTATTTTTGCACAGGTGTTATATCTTCTCTTTGTCACTTTTTTCTTCTTATTCTAGTTACTTGTTGTTGGTTAAGTTCACTTTAGAGGAAAGTATTAGTGTTGGGGAAAGGCAATTGTGTAAGCAAGGGAAAAGTGTAAAGTTGTATTGGTGATGTATGTTAATAAAGCAGGAATATGAGATCTGGAAGGATGGAGGTTAGATTCATGTAGATTGTATAGAGTTATAGCTGTAGGTAGAGTACCTTTTATGAAGTTGATGACTGAATTTGGGAGGAATATGGTATGAACTACACAGCTATTGTTTTCATGAGAGAGGGAAAAAGAAAAGAAAGGTAATAGTTTCAAGAGTGGATAATAGACAGAAAACAGAACAAAGGTATTAGAAATTAAGAGTTAGACACTTTGTGGATCAAAGAACGGGAGGTGGGGGGTGGAATATAGGAGAGACAGTAGATGATAGTGGATATCAAGATGCAGGGGAAGGGGGATAGTGTAGGTAGCCTAAATCAGTTCACACAGAAATGAGGCAGTGGAGGATGGGAAAACCCAGCAAATGTGAGGTGTTCCCTGTAGCACCTATTGTATACTTGAATTAAAGTAAAAATAAGTGGAAGATGAGGGACAAGAGGGAAAGAGAATACCGAAAAAAAAAAAAAAACTAATTATAATAAAGAAAAAAGAAAGGCAAGAAGAAAGGAAGAAAGAAAAAGAGGATGGGCAAACGGTGGGGAACGGATAGGGAGAAGAGAGATACAGGTACACACGTGTCACAATTGCAACACTATCTAAAACAACAACTTCCCCCCGCTTTGCCCTAAAACCTCCCCCGTCTGTCTGCCCAAATGGGTGTGCAAGCACCTCCCTTCCCACAAACCCCCAATAGGCCGCCCAGGGCCCACGAACTCCCCGGTACTGCAGATGCTCAAAAAAAAAAAAAAAAAAAAAAAAAATTAAGTAAAATTAAAAAAAAAAAAAACAACAAAAAAAAACAAAAAACAAAACAAAACCAGAAACCCCTCCGCAGGCCCGGCTCCGCCCGCCGCGGAGGCTTGGACCGGCTCTGCCCGGCTCCTCACGCCGCCTTGGCCTGGCCTGGCTCCGCCCAGCTCCGCTCGCTACAGCGGCCCAGCCGGCTCCGGCGTCCACCTCCCGCCACAGCGGCCTGGACCGGCCCTGCCCGGCTCCGTACCCGCCGCGGCCTGACCCGGGCCCGCCCGGCTCCAAACGCTACCGCGGCCCGCAGCCGGGGCCTGCACCGGCCCCGCCCGGCTCCAAGCGCTACCGCGGCCCGCAGCCGGGGCCTGCACCGGCCCCGCCCGGCTCCAAGCGCTACCGCGGCCCGCAGCCGGGGCCTGCACCGGCCCCGCCCGGCTCCAAGCGCTACCGCGGCCGGCAGCCGGGGCCTGCACCGGCCCCGCCCGGCTCCAAGCGCTACCGCGGCCGGCAGCCGGGGCCTGCACCGGCCCCGCCCGGCTCCAAGCGCTACCGCGGCCGGCAGCCGGGGCCTGCACCGGCCCCGCCCGGCTCCAAGCGCTACCGCGGCCGGCAGCCGGGGCCTGCACCGGCCCCGCCCGGCTCCAAGCGCTACCGCGGCCGGCAGCCGGGGCCTGCACCGGCCCCGCCCGGCTCCAAGCGCTACCGCGGCCCGCAGCCGGGGCCTGCACCGGCCCCGCCCGGCTCCAAGCGCTACCGCGGCCGGCAGCCGGGGCCTGCACCGGCCCCGCCCGGCTCCAAGCGCTACCGCGGCCGGCAGCCGGGACCTGCACCGGCCCCGCCCGGCTCCAAGCGCTACCGCGGCCCGCAGCCGGGGCCTGCACCGGCCCCGCCCGGCTCCAAGCGCTACCGCGGCCCGCAGCTGGGGCCTGCACCGGCCCCACCCGGCTCCAAACGCTACCGCGGCCCGGCTCGGCCTGGCTCGGCCCCGCCCGGCCCCGCTCCGGCGTCCGCCGCTGCGGCCCGGCCTGGCTCAGCCCCACCGAGCGGGGCTAGATGCCTCGTCTCCGCCTACCCAAGAAGGGAATCCTCTACAGGTAGCTGGGATCTCCGTGTATATTTCACAGATGAATCCTCTCTGTTACCTTCCCTCCAAATCGATGTCTAGACACCTCCGGACCAGCAAAAATCCCGAAACAATCCGGTCCCAAAGAGTCTCCAACGCCGCCCAGCCGATTCCCTGCAGAAGACTCTAACAGGGATGTTCACTCAGCCGCCATCTTGCCCATCTCCTCCCAGATGTGATCTTTGTTCACAAGCCTCTCTGGTTACTTTTACCAGATCTGTAGTTGGTGCTGGGGTTTAATATATACCCAGGGGATCTGAACCTCTCGCCTGACCATGTGATAGCCAGGTCCTGAGTCTCAACAGACTTCAGCTCCTACACTCTGGTTTATTGGACTTACCCCACTCAGCTAACATGGAGTTGAAAAAGGTCAACCACCACACCATGGAGCCAAGAGTACCTACAACTGAAAGCAGGAAGATTATATCCAGCATCCATGTGGAATCTAAGCCCCCTCTTGATATAGATGTGGATTGGACAGAACTATTCCAAGGTCCACAGGATGGAGGACTAGAATATGGATTAGAGTGGATTTACCGATAGTGTATTCATGAACTATTGTGATTAGTAATAAAAAAAAATGTGGCATTGGTGTGGAGAAAGTGGCCATGGTGGCTGCTCGGTGTGGGGAATGGGAGGAAGAGATGAGATGTGAGGCATTTTCGGGACTTGGAGTTGTCCTAGGTGATGCTGCAGGGACAGTTACTGGACATTGTATCTCCTCCCATGGCCCACTGGATGGAACGTGGGAGAGTGTGGGCTATGATGTGGACCATTGACCATGAGGTGCAGCGGTGCTCAGAGATGTATTCACCAAATGCAATGAATGTCTCATGATGATGGAGGAGATTGTTGCTATGGGGGGAGGAGTGGGGTGAGGGGGCTGGGGAGTATATATGGACCTCATATTTTTTGAATGTAATATTAAAAAAATAAATAAAGGCAAAAAAAAAAAGTCTGTGAAACCTGAAAGGCTAGTTTGGGCTGCTCTTCTCTCAGCTGGTCAGTAGAATGCTGAGGTGGAAAGGTGCCTGACCTAAGGAAAGTTTCTAGAATTAGTATATTTGTCATTGTCTTCTTCACAGAACACCAGCTCCATAAAAATGCCTTAAGAGAGGGAAAAAATAATCGTATGATTAAAAAAATTGGGGGAACACTATACTTTATCTCTTCACACCACCTTGAGATTTATACAACTAATAATTCTGAAATTTCTGCAATTAAAAAAAGACCAAAAAAGAATTTAAACTTTGTTTACCAATATCTCCTGAGATTTTCCTAAACTGAACCCTTATTTCGAGAATTAGCCACAGAACCGGTATCCTAGACCACATACTACTGGAAACACAGACTTACTGCAAAATGCAGTCCTACAATTTTTATCAAGAAAGTAAATTGGCCTGAATGTTACCACAGCCAAGCCACATTAGAGTCATTGACTTTAATCTGTGGGGAATGTCAAACATTTACATCTAAAGCAAAAATATTTTTATGGGATAAATAAATATTTGGAAGGCCTGCAACTTAGATTAGCTGGATTTCCAGCCTGAGGAGAAAATAGGCAATGATTCTTAGATTGACAGCTTAATTATTTCCATTCAACCCATGTTTGGAGTACCCATTGCCAGATCCTGTGACATACATAGTCTCATAAAATGTTCACTGTGAACCTCTAATGATGTTAGTCTTGCAGCACAGAGAGGAAACAGCCTTGCAGAGATTACAAAACTTCAACATTTCATCACTAAATAAATCTTTATGGAGCCCCCATATTATATAGTACTATGCAGAAAAGAGTTAACATAGCAGGCCTGACTACAATCCTTTGAAAGGAGAGCCCTTACAAGATTAGCTCTTGGTTGGCATCTGGGTCTGTAATTTGGGGACATTTTCCTCCATCCCTAGAACTGATAAGAATAGACCACTGTGCCTAAACTGTTAATACAAACAATGTAATTCATGCTGAACATCTGCTTTTCTTCTGAGATTCTGGGATTTTAGAACCTGTTAGGCTGAAGTTGCCCATGTGACCAGCCCTAGGAAAACCCTGGGTACTGAGTTTCTAATGAGCTTCCCCTGTTGGCAACATTTCACAAGTGACTCATTGCTGAGGGAATCCTTGGAAGCCTGGATTTTGTTTCCCCTGGATTTGGCCCATTTGCCTTTTCCTTTTGCTGATCATGCTTGATATACTGTAGTAAATCATAGTTGTGAGTACATCTATATACTGAGTCCTGTGAGTCCTTCAAGCCAATTATTGAACCTGATAGTGGTCTTGGGAACCCCAAACACATGTGACAAGCAAGGAAGACATGTCTCTTCTCTTACAGAACTTTATAGCATAGATGATAATCCAATTATCACTTATAAACTAATTATAAACAATAATGACATAAACAATTATCACTTATAAAGCATTGTGATGAATGATTTTAAAAAAAAGAATACAGGTTTCTGTGAGACAGGTAACAATGAAAACTGAATCTGGGTTGGGTGTATTAAAAAAAAGCTATGCTGAAAAAGTGAGAATTAAGCTATCTTAAAGATGAGTAGGGGTTACTTTAGACAAGGGGAAGGCAATGAACAATTTGGACAGAGGGAACAGAAATAGCAAAGGCGCTGAGACTTGTTGAAGATGACACACCCAAGAAACAGAAGACCAGTATTCAGACCTGGAGTCCAGGCTCCCTATTGAGAATTCTTTTCATAGCACTTCAAGGCTCAATATCGATAGTATCCGGAAGACTTTCAGTCCATCTCAGCCTCCTCAGTCCCAGAACTTGTCATTTCTTTGCTGTGTATATGAAGTGAAAGTCCAATCAGGCTAAGGATATTCATACGTCAAGGTTGATCCTGGAGTAAAAAGATCTGGTTGCTTAATAACCAGCAATTCTACTCCTAGTTACATACTCAACAGATGAGGCATACAAATATACACTAAATTATATGGGAGATGATGTTCATTGCAGCTAAAAACTACAAACAACAAAAATGCTTATCAATAGTAATATGGATGAATAAATTACAGCGTATTTATATAGTGGAATGTTATACATCAGTGAATTTATATTATAAAAGCTGTTGCTAATTCAACAAGATGGAGGTATATTGAAAACATGATGAGAAAAAGGAACCAGACATAAAAGAGAACACTTATGGAAATTTAGATCAATATTAAAAACATGTAAAACAAAGCATGGTGATAGATAGGGGCATGGTGACTGGGAGTGGCCTAAGGGGCCTTCTGTTTATTTACTCACGTAATGGTACATGAATGTGCTCAGTATGTGAAAATCAGTGAGCTGTCTATTTATCGTTTGTACACTTCTCTGTAGATGAGTTTCAGCTTAGTAAAAAAAGTCTACAGAAAGATCTGAGTTCTTGTCCTGGTATCTTGTCTTATTATTACCAAGCCTTTTTACTTTGGACAAATAATGTGGTCTCATCTAGCCACATCTAGTTTCCTCATCTGTAAAATGAATGAGAGTATCTGCCTGCTTTTTTCTCAAATGTTACTGAAAATTACATGCCTTAATGAATGGTATTACTCCTTGATCAATAGATGTGCTCTTAACCTATGAGGACATTTTGAATTCATTTTAGTTGACTTTCAATTATTCACTACCTAATTATCTAGACTGTTGGTTTCCTGGGTTTCAGCTCTTCTCTTCCAAGGTAACTGCTTACCCATGTAATGACCTTCAGCAGAAGATTTAACTTTTTTTTTACTTGTCACTGATTTTGATTGAAAGAAGAATGGAGTAAGGTATGAAAAGTTTATTTTGAGGTACACTGTTTCATTGTCAATGTATTTCCATTATGTATGCTAATTCAAATATCTAAAATTTATTTTATTACTAAAAATAATTGATACATTGTTGACTCTTTATTATAGACCAGGCATTTTGTACACAACTGTGTACAACTGTGTGTGCAAAAACTTGTGTGCTTGTGTAATCATGTTATTGAAGCCTCACATCAACTCTATTAAGTAGGCTTTGTTAAAAACAATTTGCAGATAAGAAAACTGAGGCTCAGTGAAGTTAGAGTATTTGTGGTGCAAGTTTATGCAAAATGCGGCTGAATCAGCATTGATTCCTGGAACTTTTTGCCTCCAAAGCTCTGCTTTCCATCCATGTCCCTACCTCCTGCTGGTGTGACTTTAGAGCAGAGCTTTTTCACCCAAGCCTCCTAATGGTATCTGCTATCATACTGAGCACTGGCAGCAGCTCCTTTATTAAACGAACACCAGAGCCCAATAATCCATCTTTTGTACATGGCGAAGTCTATGTTATAAAGAGAATATATGTGATTTGTTTATTTAGTTATTCGTTAAGTCTCAGTATTTGTCCCATAGAAAATGACTGATAGAAATTATTCTGTGTGGTGAAAGCACAGCTTCAAAGTATTTAAGATTTGCAGCATTGGAAAGACATGTAGAAGGGTCATTGATTATAAAAGAGCTCTTGTGATTTGATCTTTTTAACAGAAGTCTCATTCTTCCAGAGACCCACCCCCAACACTCCCTTTTTAGAACAGAACCCAATTTCCCACCCCTAGACTCCAGATCTTTATCCAGGATGACAAGAGACTTTTGTATAAAACTGCCCTGAACTAAGAAAATAAATGTGGTTGTTGCTAAGAGAGCATAGCTGAAAATGTAGAACAGGGTGAAGGCAGGTCAGAGTGAGAGGCTGAAACAATCCCTGCATCTTAGGAAGGACAGAAAATATTACATGACAGGTTAGAGTGGGTAAATCAAAGCATCACAGTGCTTGTGTTGAGACAAGAAAGCCATACAAGAGAAAGAGGGCATTGGTTGTTGGGATCTGCACACAAGGTGATTAACACAGAGGAGATATACTCTGTTTCTGCTTCTGTATTATGGGTCAGGTCAGCATCTGCAAGGCCTTGCTGTCATCCATTTTATGAACAAGAGGCTGATGCAAAAGACCACAATAAACAGGGTGGCCTCCCTGAGAAGTGATCAAAGCAGAGGCACAGAAGCTTGCTGAGAGAGGTGACAAGCTTGCAGGCTAGGTGCAGGTGGGAGTTAGGGTTGAAAGGTGGCACCCAGGTGAGGAGAGCAGGAGAAATCCCACATATGAGAAGGTTCTTAGTAACTATACTTGCTGCAGCTCATCTAAGAGCAAATTTAAGAAGTTCGTGTGTCTAACTTTGGGCTTCTTTTCTCTCCATTCCCAAGAACCTTTTGTCTCATCTGTAAAAGAGAGGCATAGCAATGGCTAATCTCCAAGGTCCTTCCCAGCTCTGACAGCCTATGACTAATCCTTGTTCTTGAATGCTGTGCTTTATGGTGTATATAATACCACATTGCCTATGGGGAGAAAACTAGGCTGCAGCTTAGAATTATGAATTTGACCTTTGAAATTTAAACTGTTTGATTGTGTTTTTATTCTTTTCCAAAGGGAGTTGTCCAACTCAATTTAGTGTTTGGAAATTGAACCTAGTTCTTAAAGTGAATTGGTAAAAATGACGATTATCCATCATTCAACACCAAGGTCTGTCTCAAGAGCTAGTTAGAGGACACTCGGCTATTTGAGGTAGAGGGAATGAAGGAAGAGAGAAAGTTATTATGCCAAGTACAGTGCCTACTAGAAATCTCAGGATGCCAAGTCTCTTGAGATCAATAAGATTTGGAACTACTTTGTGTTTGAAATAATTCACTGTAGCCTAAGATATAAAAAATATCTTTCCAATTTTCCTCTGGAAATATCACCAGCTCTGTAAGACATTTTTTAAAAATAGTAGTATTCGGATGTATCATATTTAAAAAAGATTCAGCTTACATTTGCCTTAAGGCTTTGTGACTTTGTTGGCAGTCAATCTGAAAAAGAGTTTGAGATATTTGTTAAACTTCTAACACAGTGGGATTTACCCATCTCCTCTTTCATGACTACAAAATAATCCTGGTATATTTTGATAAAGAGCCAATAAACTGGTCCCTAGGAATGAGGCAAACCATATCTATATTTCTAAATGTTCTTGGCAAGAGAATTTGTTGTATTTTGGACCCATAAATTGAACCTAGCAACAGTACCAAAATCCATCTTTTGGGCAAACCTAAGAGAATTCTTAATTCAGAATGGCTTTGAGGGAATCCCTGAAGGATATCTGAATTGTGTAGGATTTACATAGAGAACGGCTATTTCCAGATTTTGCTTAAAGATGACATTCGCACTAAGAACTCTGAATTATGGTTATAGGCAGAACTCTTATTTTCTTCATCATCTTATGTTGCCAACAGAGCCCTCATCTATTTCATCACAATTAATTGGATAGTGGAAATTAATCTATTTCTTTTTGCTTTTAAATGACTATATGTGAAAGTCAATTGAGACTACTTTGGTGAATCACTAATACGCATCCTGTTATTTTTTGAAGCAAGAGTAAGCGAAGGAGAAATTGAACTATGATAGAGTCACAGTAAAGTTCTCAGCTATGGAGCTGAATGGTATTATAGCCTTTCAGATTTGTTCTGCAACGAGGCAAGAGTATCAGGCCTTTGTACTTTCTTTCCCTCAGACTGATTAGTAACTGGATATATAGTTGATGAAGGCAAGAATTCTTGGCCAAGGGCAATTTCTGATAAGCAACTCAGCTTTGACCTGACAGTAGTCTGAAGAGCTGGTGGGGGAAAAGTTCTTCAGTCTTAGAGAGAATATTGCCTACAAACCACAGCATCCACTACCGTACACTCTTTGTGAAGCTCAGATCTACTTGCTCATATAAAAAGTTTACCCCAACGGGGAATTGCTCCTCTAGGACTCCTGGGGAAATTTCAGAGAAGATTCCTGGGATGAACTCCAGCCTATCCCATCTTTAGAAACCTGAATCTAGTAATCAACTTGAGGAGGTACTGACCAAATACAGTTCCATAGCTTGGAAAGTTCTGGTCATGCAGAAGATCAGTGACAATAACTCTTAGTGTGCATTCTGTGGTATATTTTAGAATCTACATGTTGTTGTTGTTTTTTGGATAGCATGAAGTATGAACAGAATTTCAATGCTATTTTGGAGAAATGAAATCTGAACAATTAATTTATCTTACCCTTTTAGTTATTTTTTATTGACAGAGAAACTTCCATCTGAATACCTAACTTCGATTAAGTGAATTTCCCTTCCCCCTTTCTCTCCTTCAAAGTTTTTTTCTTCCCTAAAGCACTATAGTAGGTACCACAAAATTTAGCATTGATCATGTACTCCTTTGCTCTGATAGACATATCAAACAAGACAATTCATCGAAAGCACTTTGAAAATGTAAGGTGCTAAATTCTTATAAGATGACCATGATAACATGGGTATGACTAAGTGATTTCCCATACTGAAAAATAAGGGTCTGTCTTCCACTATCTTTGTAAACTTCATGCTCCCAGTAAAGGCTGAGGCAAATAGTAGGCACTTGCTGAATTCAAAATATTTTATCACCATCTATAATTCTATTCTTATTTTTGCTATCCCTTTTCATTAATAGCTGATAAAATCAATTCCTGCAAATGTCATCTATAGTTTAAAACCGTCCAATAAGGACTGTAAGAAAATTGGGTGCTCCTAGATCAGGGATATGATGCATCCAGCCCATCTTCCCTTAAGTTTTCTCTCATGGCGGAAATTAAAGCTGACCTTGGGTATTCTGTTCTGGTAAGCCTGAATGTGACTCAGGATCTTTCTTAACACATGCTCCAGGATTCCATACCAGTCAATCAGCGTTCCCTAGTGATGAACCACAATTCAGGGTGACATCTTTATCACTTCTTTCCTAGATACTAATTCCAGACTGTAGGTCCATCTGGATTTCTGGGGAAGAAACTAGATATAAAACCTGGGCTCTAGTCTTGGTACTGCTGTAAATAGGCTGTGTGGCCCTAGGCAATAATGTCAGCTCTTTGAACCCCCGTTTTCTCATCTGCAATATAAGTGAGCTGAAGCAGATGGCTCGGGGGCACCTACAACCAGTTATGAGGTGCTGTGATTCTGTGAATGGAAGCCAGCCAACTTCAACCTGGTCAGGCTCTCAGCAGTAATAAGGGTCTAATATGCATCTTTTCCTGTCTTCAGAAAAAGAACATTTATGTTTGGCATAGCCGGTAGATGTTTTTTATCAGATTTCATTTGCAAATTCTTGATGATTCTTTAATCTTTATAGTCCTCTGTGAGAGAATAGTTATAACTGAGGGAACAAAGCCTTGGCAGCATCAAGTATTTGGAGGAATCTATGGCATAGCTCATTTTTACCACAACCATTTTATGGGTCCCTCTAGAAAGGCACTTTGAGACAATAAATTCATCTATTCCTTAACTTTACTTCAACAGCCATGCTTTTGCTCTAAAGTGTTAGCTCTCATTTTGAGAAGCTTTTGATGATGATATGATAAGTCTGAATCATAAAACTTCCCATAGGAATCCAATCAACCAAGGATGCTGTGGTTGGCAAAACCCCAGACTGCGAGCTTCTCCCGTTTGCCCTGCTCTAACTCTGAGGTCCAGCATAAAGTCTAGAGTCCCATTAGGAGGAGAGCTCCAAGGTCACCTGTGCCTTCTGATGGTTTTATAGGACCCAAAGGGACCTACAGTTATTATGAGGATCATGTACAATGAACGGTATTCTCATCGAGCAAAAGAATGGTATTCTCTATGAGAAAAAGAAAAATGCAATGTAAACATGGCTGGAAATAGTTTATGCAGTGAAGACACATCCTGAGTGGCCAAATACAAAGAAATGAGAATATGCAGAGCTCTCCTCTAACTTCTTGACTAAAGTGCAATGGATTGCATTTACTGTTTGTCATCCATGATCATGGACACTCAGGAAGTCAGGCTCATCAGAGCGGGGACTGTAGAGTGCACATTCACTCTGTTGCTGTTCCTGTCTCTGTCTCTGTGTCTCACTTGCTCTCTCTCATAACCCATGCACACACAAGCACACACACACACACACACACCTCTATAATAGCCTAAATATTTTAAGTACAATCTTATTTCTGAGGAGTTAAGAGTGGTTTTCTATAGCTTTCCAAAACATTTCTTTTATTGAGATTTTTTCCAACCTTAGGGAAATAAAAGAAAATCTATAACTTATTGTAAGATTGACAACATAATCATTGTAACAGAGATCTTATTTTTTACCAATGTGCATATTTTACTGAGTCCTGTTTGCAGCTCTGTTTGTGTATATAAAGCCTATTTAATTTGTATTTCACTGTAGACTTAATCACATATTGATTATTAATTATGTACACAGTCTTATCATGTAACTCAGAGACATCACAGTACCTGGAATTTGGGTGGCATCTGAAAATTCGCAAAGTACCCTTCTACTTGTGATGGAGTGTCTCCAGAAGTCTAACACTGTAAGAAAATTAGAGGGAAATGTAAGGACAAGCAGGAAACATATTAAATCTGTTTATTGCCACTGCCTCTAGCTTTCTGGGTCAGAACCAGGGATGAAGGAAGCAACTAATGCTGAGCTGACCAATGGCTGTACAATGGTTGTCTTTTTATTCTTCCAAATTGCTTTTGAATACCTCTGCTATATTCTGCATTTTCCCTAAAAATAGGTTTTAAGGATCCTGCATCCTCCCATTCCATATGATGTTATAAATTTTAAATTACTTCAAAAAAATAAATTCACATTAAATATGATTTCATGAATGAGGTGTTTTATGCCCCCACAGATGCTGCCCCTCTGATTTCATTCATTTATGAACATGGGTTATGGGTTATCAGGTTGTCAGAAGGTTATCACACTGGGAGAAAATAGCAAGTCTACAAAATATCTGTGAAAGTTTTCTTCTTTGGTTCAAGGTGGACTGAATCAAAACCTTCTTCAAAGATCTCCACAAAAGGGGCATCAAAGAAATCACTAGTAGCTAGAACAATGCCTAGGACACAGTAAGCTCTTGACCAATAGTTATTGTTCTATATAAAATAAGAATCTTTGAATGGAAAGCAGTATAAGCTCTACATTATCCTGAAAGCCAAAGAGGACACAGTTAAGAGGGGTATTCAAATCACCGTACAAAAATCAGGAAGGGCACCAGAAGGGTCTGGAGATCTCCTGCTGTACCAGGGTAGCCTTTTGATTGCTGGCAATAGAAGAGGAACTCCAGAAGTCTGGGGTCTACTCCTAGGCAGTGTGTGACTCTTGCTAAGGGCCTTATACCTGTGCAAAATCAGCTGTGGACATGGGGGCCAAGGGGGAGTTGTTATAGCATCAGTAACAGTATCCCTCATCCCCTTTGGAAGGGTCCTCTCAGGCGTGTTTACCTTGTCTAGCATTGGACAGAGGAGGGTGTGGAAGATGTTCCTGGTTCAGTAGGTTTATGGTAGGGTGCTTCCCTTGGAGCTGCTCTCTGAGGGCTGTGATTATGCCTCACCTGCTACCGGCTTGGTGAGCACTCAGTAAAGGCAGCCAGTGCTGATGAGAATTAATGATTATAGCAGTTGGCCTTGGAAAATAGACCAGGGTGAGCAAACAGAAGTGCAGGTGTCTGAGTAGCTAGACTAATTCAGTCCCAACTGCTGCCACATCTGATTTGGAAAAGGAGCCAAGAGAAGTTATGTGCAAGCTAGAACCTGAATATCAATGTTGATCTGGTCTGCTCATTTGCAGGAGGAGCATCACCCAGCGGAAGAACATTCCTCCATTATAAATGAGCCTCATGCATAATAACACCTCACATGCATTTACCAGTTTACAAACAGATGTTATCTTCCCAATCACCCAGCAAGTTAGATTATATTCCACAGTTCTCCATTAAAGTGCTGAATTTCAGATCAACCTTGTGGTCACCCCATATTAATCACAGCTTCTGCTCATTCTAAGATGCCTTTTGCTGTATACCTAAGTTCTCTATTCAGAGATCATATTCAACCTCTCTTCTCCCTTGGTTTGATGGTCTATGTTCCAAAATAAAATAACAGTACCTTACCACTCCTAACTCTTGGAATTCCTTTGGAAGAATATTAAATCAAAATTACTTATAATCTGAGGGAAAATATGGTTTTTACCTTGGGGCTGGAGAGAGAAGAATATGTTTACCTATTGGGAAAATCTCCTCAAAGGATTAAATACCATTTATGTCAGAAAGGTACTAACAATCGAATTTGGAGTACATGGTAGATTCATTCAAAGCATGCCAATTAAACATTCGACGTCCTTGGCTATTTGTTTTCTATACTGAACAGACTTGCAGCCTCACTGACAAGGAAGAACAAAGATAAAACTGCACAATCCAAAGTTGTATAGACAGGACCAAAGATGAATTCACTATAGGCTTCCTCTTAGGGAGGGGTGGAACTTGCTTCTTAGGCAGAAAAAGTCAGTGGCAAACTGGGGAACACAAATGTAGAGTTTAATGCAGTTAATAAAGGAATGGGCTTCTGTCTTTTTCACTAGTTCCTTTCTAGTACCTGCTCCTGAAATCTCTACTTGCTGCTCATTCTGTCCTGATCCGGGCCAGAGCCTGCACAGGAATCCAGTCTCAGTCATGGTCATACTTCTGGTCTCTGTGGTCCTCAGCCCTACTTCCTTGACCAATACTGAATCTTATTCCCACTAGGCCTGTTTGCTGAACTTTTTACTTCATGCGTAATTGAGCGTGACTCTCTCTGGTTCCACAACAGAGTTGCCTTGTATGCCTCCATATCAGCCAGAAATGGAAAATCAGTTCAGACACACTGAAGTGGTCATATCTAGCACCTGAGTTTTCAAAAGACATGAAAGGGGTCATTGACACTTATTTTTCTACCACAGGGTTTCTGGCTATCATCCCCCTTCACTACTTTGTTCTTTTATGAGCCTAGGAAAATGAGATATCTCTTGTTTGGTAAAGTCCATAATATCAAAAAGTTGTCTATAGATCACAGACCCACCTACCAGTGACTCAGTGGTTGAGCACCCAGTCATCCTATCTGACAATGTGATTGGGAATATGAATGCTCTATTCCTCAAACACAACAGTCATCATCAGAAGAGAGCCTCTAACTCTAAAAACAGACATAAAGAGCAACATAACTTTCTCAAGATGCAAAACACATATCTCTTGAGTTTTTCCTTCTGATTTTTCATGCAGCATTAAAATCATTTTGATTATTGCTTCAGAGCACAGACCAAGTCAGGTGGCCAGACACTTTTTTAAAAAGTCAAAAGTGACTCACTATGAGAAAAATCTTACATTTTGAGAGGTGTGGGGAAAAAAAACAATTCCAATAAGAGCCCCTGAAAGGTCAAAGCACAGTAATTATGTGCAAAATGAATGGGGAAAAAGCAGGAAGAGACTCTAGTGCTATGGTCACTCACTTAAAAATACATACCAATTATCCATCCTAGGCTGAATCATGGCTCCCCAAATATACCTGCATCCTCATGCACAGAACCTGTGACTGTTACCTTGCATGGCCTAAAAGGCCTTTGAAGATGTGATTAACTCAAGAATCTCGAGAGGGGAGATAATACCTGGATATATTTTTATAAGAGGGATACAGAAGGAGTTTGGCAGAAGGTATTGTGACCACAGAGTCAGAGATTGGGGGAAAGTGGCCACAAACCGAGGAGCACCAGCAGCCTCTGCGAACCGCCAGGGCAATGAACAGAATCTCCTCTGGAGGGAGCGTAGCCCTGCCAACACCTTAATGTCAGCCTAGTGATATTGATGGCAGACCTCTGGCCTCCATAAGGGGAAAGAATAAATTTCTGTTGTTTTAAGCCACCAAGTTTGTGGTAATTTGTTAGGGTAGCCACAGGAACCTAAGACGTCACCTGTGCATCAGCCAACACACTGATGGCCGATTCATGCCCAGCGGGTATTTATTTCAACTGATGACATTCCTTTGAGAAAAGCTGCAAGCCACTACTTAAGCAGTTTCAACGCCTTTCTGTCTCCTGACCTCTCAGTTTCTTCTGATTCTCTAATAAAAGAAGCAGAGTGCTATCTCCATTTAGCAGCTGTGGCTGCTGACATAGAAGGCTTCCGCAGCAGCGTCACAGAAGAGAAAGAACAAGAGTTATGGGTACCGAATCTGTACGGAGATCAAGTTAGACAGGGTCGGGCAGATGCTTGCATTATGAGAAAAGACAAAGCAAGGTCTCTAATCTGTTGTACTAATGATCGGGAGAGCTAAACTCTAATTAATGTTGATTTCCAGTGATGATCTATGTCTTCATGAACAAACTGCTTAGTTTTTCTAGATTTCACTTCCTTGTCTGTCAAATGAGAGAGTCAACGGGATATGCTCAGTGAATCCATGAAGCCCTCTTGTTCTATGGCTTTATCCAGGCTAGAGTTGAAATTGCAATTTGTGAGAAGCTCAGCTTTATGGATAATTAAAGTTTATATCCCTTAGATATGTACCAGACATCTCACAATCCTAATCACAGAATCACACCCATGGTGTGTGTGTGTGTGGGGGGGTATGTGTGTTTTGAATATTCCTCTGTCCCAACTAAAAACTTACAGAAGAAATGATGTAACATTAGAGTAAATAAATTTTCAGTTTTCAGTTCAGCTCTTCTCACTTTGTTGTCGCATACATTGCACTGTAACTATTGGTTTATGTGTCTGCCTACCCCACTAGATTCCAAACTCTCTGAAAGAAGGGACTGAATATTTATTGGCCCTGGGCCTTCATGACCTACTACAAGTGCCTGGTACAAAACAGGAGTTCAGTAAATGTTTGTTGGATAGATGTGTGAATGGCTAGAGGGACTTTCCCGATAATAAGATGTCAGAAGAGCAGTGTGCAGTAGAACGGGAGAGAAGGACCCAGGAAGGGAGGAAGATATATACTTCCTACCTGTGGTAGACAGTGTAGCTCAAAAATCATCTATCTTGGCTTTTCTCATAGCTTTATGTCTTCATCATGTTGTCTTTTTCTTTGAGGGGTGAGGGGAGTAGGGGAATTGGGTGTTCTTTTTAATATATATATACATATATTTGTTAGATAGTTTGCGAGCTTACAAAACAGTCATGTGTAATATATAGAACCCCCATACATCACCCCATCTACCAACACCTTACATTGTTGTAGAACATTTGTTACAGATTTTGAAAGAATATTACCACTAACTATGGTCCATAGCATACATTTGGTATATTTTTCCATACACCTCCTATTATTAACACCATGCATTAGTGTTATCATTTATGTTTGTTATAGTTTATGAGAGAGCACTCTCATATTTGTACAAGTTGGATGTTCTTAATCAGAGATTTGGATTCTTTTTTGAAACATTATCTCTCTAAAGCACCATTAAATTGTTACTTGAAATAAGAGATTTAATTTGTAACTGGGACTCAAAGTGGTAATCAGAAATCAATACTCTACTATATTTATATTTTCCCTTATTATTAGCATGCTTATTGATTCTTTTAAAATTTCCTCTCTTATAAATCACTCTTGGTCAGTTGAATTTCAGTAGATGAAATTCATGTATTCCATTGAAAAATGACAATGAATAAAATTGCCAGGGAATGAGACATTAAGTGAAGAAATGAGTGTTTGGCTGGGCCATTTTTCATAATTTTTATTGCTACTGTATAAAAGATTTACTCCAACTTGTGTGGAAGAAAACATGGTGATTTATGCCCCACTCTACCTGCAAAATCAGTCTACAAATACAGTGTTATCAAGGGAAGGACTGAATTTGATTCAGTAGCAAGTTACTCTCTATCACTCATTGGGTTAAAAAATTCCATCAGAGGGTACTCAGTTTATATCATCTTTAAGAGAATTCATTGATACTGAATTAACAATAGTGCTTGTAGAGAAAAAGCACTGTTTATTTTTAATCCCTCCCTCTACCATGGAACAGGAGATTTAAAATGATTTCTTTTTAGTTTGACTTGAGGGCTATTATCAAGGGATATGGGGCCCGTTCCATATCCTTTTTTCCTTCTCAGGCAAGTTATTCAATTACCTATAAAATATATATTCAAGTAGATGAGTTACAAATACTCAGGTTAGTTACATAATATAGCTGGACATACTTTAATAAGTCATATTTCTTTTTTTCCAAAACAATTTTATATCTCTCTCAAATATGGTCCTTGAGAAAGCTGTGTTCTTGCTAATAGATCAATGGATGCCAACTGGATCAAGTCTCAACAGCTCCTTGCTTCTCAGCCAATGGGCCCCTTTTCTTGTTATTAGGTGTCTTTAAGCAGTTTCCTTTGTCATAACTTCCTTTATGCCTCTAGTCCCTTTGTTCCTCTTCCTGAATCACTTTGATCACTTTTCTGCTCTTCATCATCCAGTTACTTTCTAAATCTCTCTCATTATCTGTTTCTTAGGATAGGATGTCTCTCTGGCTCCACCAATCAGGTGCTAGAGCGTGTCTCCTATTAGAAAGGATCTGGCTCACTATAAAGTGTTTATTCTCCAATATTCACATTTTCATACCATTTCATAAGATATGAAGACCAAAATAAAAATATAATTTCAAAACACTTATCATTGGACTGGGGGTTTTGAGTATCTATCAGCTTTAGAAGGATATATGCATTCATCTGTTAATGGACATTTGGGTTGCTTCCAACCTTTGGCAATGGTGAATAATGTCCTTATGAACATTAGTGTGCATATATCTGTTTGTGTCCTTGCTTTCAACTCTTCTGGGTAAATACCCAGCAGTGGGATTACCTGATCATATGGCAGTTCTATAGTTAGCTTTCTGAAAAACCACCAAACTGTCCTTCACAATGCCTGCAACATTCTGCATTCCCTCCAGCAGTGGATGAGTGTTCCCTTTCTTCCATATTCTCTTCAGTACTTGTAGTTTTCTGTTTTTTTAATAGCTGCCAATGTAATAGGTATAAGTTGATATCTCATTGTAGTTTTGATTTGCATTTCCCTAATAGCTAGTGATGTTGAACATTTTTCATGTGCTTTTTAGTCATTTGTATTTCTTCTCTGGAGAAGTGTCTATTCAAATCTCTTGCTCATTTTTAAAAAATGGATTGTTTATCTTTTTTATTTTTGAGACGTAGGATTTCTTTATATATGCTAGAAATTAAACTCCTATCAGATAGATGTTTACCAAGTATTTTCTCCCATTGAGTAGGCTGCCTTTTCACTTTCTTGACAACCTCCTTTGAGGTGAAAAGTTTTTAATCTTCAAGAGGCCTCATTTATCCTTTTCTTTCATTCTTGTGCTTTGGGTGTAAAGTTTTGAAACTATTTCCTACAAAATATGGATTAGAATGAACTTACTGGTATTCTACTATAGAAATATTGTGACTAGTAATGGAAGAAACTGGTCTGGAGAAAGTGGTCACGGTAGCTGCTGAGGGCAGGGAGAGGGAGGTAGAAATGAGGTGTGGGGGCATTGTTGAAACTTGGAGTTGTCCTAAATGATATTGCAGGGACAGATGCTGGATATTATATATCCTGCCATAACCCACTGAATTGCCTGGGGTAGAGTGTAAACTACAATGTAAACTATAATCCATGTGGTGCAGCAATGTTCCAAAATGTATTCACCAAATGCAATGAATGTGCCACAATGATGAAAGAAGTTGTTGATGTGGGGGGTGGGGGGTATGTGGGGACCTCTTATATTTTTTAATGTAACATTTTTTGTGGTCTATGTACCTTAAAAAGAAAAAAAGACAATTTAATAAAAAAAAAAAGAATGACTTGGAATTCAGAATTGCATCTAGGTACACCTCTTGAAATTCTCTTATTCAATTTGTCCTTTTTGGATGGTGCCTCAAAAGGGTAGGAGACCTTAGACAAAGTTCTCTGGGCAATTCAGACTTCTGAAAATGGTTATCACATAATTAGTTATAATCACAGGACAATCTACAACATTGTCATTTACCCCACCACAGATTGCAAAACAAAACCAAACAAAAATGAAACAATCAACCACATAAGCAAAATCTCCCAAATGTTCTCTCTCTCAGGTCTTAGTTTCTGTCATGGAATGTATATTAGTTTTTTGTAGCTGCAAATTACCACAAAGCTGATGGGTTGACACAAGAGAAGTTTAATCTCGTACAGTTCTTGAATCCAGCCATCTGAATCAGGGTGTCAGCACGACCATACTCCCTCCAAAGATCTATAGGAGAATCTTTCCTCACCTCTTCCAGTTTCTGATGAGTCCAGGCATTCCTTTTCTTGTGGCCTCATTACTCCAATCTCTGACTCCATCTTCATATGGCCTTCTTGTAAGTGTCTATGTCTTTTCTTCTTGCTCTTATAAGGACACACTGACTTTAGGTCTTGTGGCAGTTTGAGATTATTTTATGAATCCCCAAAAGAGAAAGATTATATTTGTAAACTAATTTATTCCTCTCGATGTGATACCCTTTGATTGCATTTAATTCAGCTGAGGGGTCCTTGATTAGATTACTTGATAAGATCTATTTAGAGCTTTTGATTGGGCCCCTTGCTAGGTCTGGTATAAATGGAAATACAGAGAAAGACTGGCTGAGACAGACACAGGAAGAGTAGCTCTATCATTTTTGATCCTACCATATGACAGAAAGGAGACTGCTCAAACAGCTGAGGCCCTGGGGAGAGATGAGCCATTTTGCCTGATAGTTTACAGCTGAAATTGGGAAGAGAACGAACAGCAGAGATATAGGGATATAGGACACCCTAAGAGTCAAACCCTTTGTCAACTTGCAGTTGAAATCTGGAAGAAAGTGGAGCAGCTGAACCACAGAGAGAGGGCCCAGAGGAGAAGGAGAAACTAGGCAGAGATGGCTTACCATCTTGCTTCACTACATGGCAGCTGACTTTGGTTAGAAAGCTCTTTTGGTGCCTTGAGCTGGACTTTTCACAGTCTGGGAACTCTAAGCTTTTATCTCAAATAAATTCCCTTTATAAAAGTCAATGCATTTCTGGTACTTTGCATCAGCAGCCCTTTAGCAGACTAAGACAGAGCCTACCCATAAAATCCAGGATGATCTCAACTCAAGATGCTTCACTTAATACTGCAAATCTGCAAAGGTCCTTTTCCCAGGTTCTGGGGAATAGAACATTGGGTATACCTTTTGGAGGGTCATCATTCAACGCACTACAGGGTGGAAAGTATCATTGTGGTGCTGGAAAAGAAAAAGAGATGGAAAAATACGGTAGGTTGGCTGTGGGAATTCTGAATTCTCTAGGATTCCTCATTTGCATTTCTACTCACCTCCTACTTCATAGTGTCCTTAGTCTCTTACCTGGAGAGTAGGGGAGAATTGTTAATTGTTGTGTCCTCTGGACTTGAGTCTTAAAGTTGCCCCAGGCTCAGGGTCACTCAACAGTTCATACCAGCTTGGATTTCTCCTGGAATATTAACACAAGAATAGAGGAAATGTTACCTATTCAATAGAACAAGATGATTGTGGAATAAAGAAGAGGAGAGTGAATCATGGGGGTGGTCGTTGAAGAGGAGCAGGTAGAGAGGGGTGAGCAGGATGGATATCTGGTACTGCCACATGTGGTATCTATATTTGACTTAGAATGGGATGGATTCCTGCTCCTCCAGGGAAAACTGAATAAACCAAACCACTTGGTATCCCTTTTGTTCCTTGCATATTTGAGGTGCTTGCATGGACTTGGAGCTTCTGAATTCTCAGATGTCCTAGCTTCACCTGGTTAACTTCCTATCAGTAACTGACAAAGCTACCTCTCTTTAGCAGATCAGCAATCCAAAAGCCATAAACCCAGTTAAAATAAAATCAGAGCAGATAGAATTAAATCAAACAGTGGGATGTGAGTAAATTTAATATCCAGGTCAAATCCAGCTCACCCAGTAAGAGGAACAATAATTTATTTTGTTGTACCCAAGTAGATTTTGATGTTGTTGATTACCAAGGATGCATGGCAAAGACAAAAACCCAGTACTTATAACAAAAGTCCTGGGTCTTATTCTAGACTTTCTGTGAATAAGCTTTGTGACCATAGACAAATCACTTACTCTTTCTGTGCCTTTTCTAGCTGTTTCCTATCTATAAAAGATGGCTCATAATGCTTGTCTTACCCTAATTTGTATCACCCATTTTACAAATAGCTCATATAACTGCATATATAAACTAACTAAAAATTAAGACATACCACAGGAAGTCATCTTATTCTAACCTATTTCCCTGTACCTTTATCTCCAGGCATCCAGTCACATGGTGTTTGGGTATTTAATCTGATACCATAACAACCTTTCTAAGAAGCTATCTGATTTCAGAAGCAGCAGCTTAAATTTAAAAGATTTAGCCCTCTTGTTGGGCTGTCTACAGTTAAGCAAACATAAACCTGGGCCCAGGTCCCCAATCGTCCTGCCCAGAAACAGACAAATAAATGGCTCTCTTTCTCTCAAGCATTAATTTACCTTTGAGAATAGAATAAACCCAGGATCCCTAACAGTCACTGATTTGGCTATGGGAGTTTATGTGTGGGGAATGGGAGGACCATATAGGAAATGAAGATAAAAACTATGAATCCAGCTGTTTACAGAGTCAAGTCTTCCTCTGGGGTCAGTGGTGGGGCAGCATATAATATAAGCTTCTGAGATCAGCACAGAGGCTGTATTACTGGAAAGAGCTGATTGGCCAGCCATCGTTCATGTATATCTTACGCATCCACTTTCTTTGGAGAGATTGGGAAATATTTATGTACTTTCTTATCTGTATGTAGCAGATTTACCAAAGGAAACACTTTACTGTTCTTAATTTCTAAAAGGCTAAGCAAAAGCTCAAGTAGAAAATTTGACCAATGAAAGCTCACAAAAGACAGATTTGGGGATAACTCTGTTTCACTTTCTCCACTGAAAAATACAAATATGAATATCTGATTCCCAGGTGGTCAAATTTCTGAACACCCACACAGCTGTCTCTTTGCTACCTGCCAAGGCTGGTATGATTTGTTAAATCATTGGGTCAAAAATACACATTTTCAGGACCCAGCCAGCTTCTTAAAAGGTACTACTTTTTCCATTAAGGGAGTTTAAGTTAATTAGGACTGGGTCAGAATTTGCATCCTACTGATCGTCAAACTGGCAAAGTTTGTAAGTTTTTCACCTCTCTACTCAGAGGCAATAGCTGTGATTCACATCCCCAGTACTTATTTTCACCTGAAAGTGTTTGAAGTGATCTACAAGTGGAAGGAGTACCTCATTTCCGATTGCATTCGTGAGCTTTCTTCTCAGTCACAGATTGTGAAACCCCTACTGCCATTGCCATTACTGATGCTCATTGGCACCATATGCGTTCACTGAGCTCTCACAGACAGAGCTCCTTCTGCATTTGTTGAATGGTGAATGGAAATTCGTCATGGAGACTCTTAGAAAGTGAGCCAGGAAATCATCAAGCAGGAAAATGTTGTCTGAAATAGTTAGGCAATGTACAGAGTGTTGGTGTACATTTTTAGGAACTCTGGAACCTTAAAGAAGTTTGTAAAACCTTACCTATGGCTGACACTGCTAATGCTTTACAATCATTAAGTCATTCAATTTTCTTAAGAACCCTATGAGGTAGATATTATTATCTTCTATTTTATAGATGATGAAATTGAGGCATAAAGAGGTTAAGCGTTTTTGTCCAAAGTCACAAATCTAATTAATGGAAGATCTCTAGAGTTCAAACACACATGTTCTTCTCCAGAATCCTTCTCTTGAAGTCTATGCTTTGAAGCTTCTGAGCTAGTCAGTGCAGAGGTAAACAGAGATTCTCCAAAGTGCCTAAGTAATCTGAATCCATATGTTTTTCCTTTGATCTTTAGTTTCTTATTAGTCACCCATGTGGAAATATCTTCCATGGATTAAAATTAGAAGCATGGCATTTAACCTATTCCTATTCAAAAGGAAATTGAATCTTTTTTTAGGAGGTATTGGGGATTGAACCCAACCTTGTACATGGGAAGCAGGTGCTCAACCACTTGAGCGATATCCACTCAAGAAATTGAATCTTAATTTTTAATTAGTGGGGATTCCTCAGAGGTCTTTGCCCTCCATGTGTATTGGTGGGGCCAACCCTACTTACTCCGTGTGCTGAGGAGTAGAGGAAGCACACTTATGTGTTTCCAAGGAACAGCCCATGCTAGGGACATGGGGGGCCCTCCAGGTTGAATTGATGAATGCCAAACTGCATCCTCCTATCACAGGATTGGGGCTCAATTCAAGTGCTGAGGGAAGACTCCCTCTCTGCCCTGCTCCTCTCAACACTCAGAAACATTCCTCAATCTCCTGGCAGGGATTCCATTTTCTATTCACTGGGGCCTAATTTCAATCCTGCTTCCTTTTGCTGTTTTCTTTTTATTGGTTTGGATCTCACTTATTCTTCTGGATTCACTACCCCTTTATTGTTCTCTACTTTCTAGCCATTTTTAAAATATGTATTTTATTTAACATATAATTAAACACTACTATGTGCAGGCTCTTTATTTACGGTTTCTATTTTAATCCTCATAAAATCATAGCAAACTCCTAAATCAGCACAATTTAGTACAAACAATTGTGGGGCACTGAAGTGTTCCTTGAAGAGGACACTATCAGTCTCCTACGGCTGCTGTAACAAATTACCAAAAACTTGGTGGCTTAAAACAATATACATTTATTCTCTTAACAATTTCAGAGGCCAGAAATCCAAAATCAGTTTCAATGACTAAAGTCAAGGTGTCAGCAGGATTGGCTCCTTCTGGAGGCTCTGAGAGGAGAATTCATTTCCTGGTCTTATCTAGCATCTGGGAGCCACCTGCCATCCTGTTCCTGCCACTTCTTTGCATTACTCCAACTTTTTGCATCCACTGTCAGATCTCCTTCTTCCTCTTCTGTTATCAAATTACCTCCTGCCTCTAAGGCAGAGGTTCTTAACCTTTATTTGTTCCAAAGACTCCTTTGCCAGTCAAGAGAAATAAATACTACTGTAATTTATCTGTTGAATACATTCACAAGTGAAGGAAGTGCTAGATTTCAGTTACGGGTCAGAGAAAATAAAGATAATAAGTTGATTTTTTTCACTTCAAGCTCATGGGCCCCCTAAAATCTTTCCATGGACCCATGGACCCATTGAGGGTCCATGGACCCCTGATTAAGAACCCCTGCTCTAAGGACACTTGTGATTACATTTAGGGCCCACCTAGATAATTCAGGCTCACTTCAAGAGCCTTAACTTAATCACACCTGTAAAGCTCCTTTTGCCATATAAGGTAACCTTCAAAGGTTTTGGGAATTGGGATGTGGCCATCTTTGAGAGACTTTCAGTCTACCACAGATACCTACACAGGCTTATTTATATTTCCAAGAGTCAGATATCCTTCTTCATACTCAATGGACAAGATTTTAAAAAGATGAATTTAAATCTATGCATTAAAAAAAAGATAAGATCCATAATGTATGCCTCCTCTTTTTAACTAAACAGGCAGCATGAATGCAGTTAAGCTCCATCATAGTTGAATTCTGTTAAGTTGTAAGGAGTCATTTTCTCTTCACTACCATTCATAAAAAATAAAAAATAGTTTGACCAAACTCTCCATTTTCAACCAAAAATTTGGAATCACCTGTCATTATGAAACTTAAAAATTTCCTATTGAAGAAAATAATCTCTTGACTTTTTGCTTATTTCTTACAGAGAAGTGGTGGTTTAAAAACATGTCCATAAATACTTTAATACTCCTCCCAGCAAAAGGCAAATGTTCCTTCCTTTCCCTTCCTTTAACCTGCTGTGCCTTTGTGACTACTTCAACAAATAGAACATGGCATTCCAAGACTGGATCAGAAAAGGCCATGCAACATCTGCTAGGTCCTCTTGGGACACTCACTTTCAAGTCCTCAGCCACTACTATAAGTCTGACTAACCTAAACCACCATGTTTGACAAGCCATGTGGCGAGATCACACTGAGGTAGAGAGAGATGCCTGAGAAGGCTCAGCTGCCAAGGCCCAGCCTTTAAGTCTTCTACAGGAGGCCTCAGATATCGTAGAGCAGGAATCCATAAGCAAACTACAGCATAGAGGCAAAATCTGGCTCACTGCCTGCTCTATAAATAAACTTTTGTGGAAATACAGCCACGTCTCTTATGTACTGTCCAAGGCTGCTTTCATTCTGCAGTGAAAGAGTTGAATAGCTGTGACAGTGGCCATTGGGTCTGCAAACCTGAGAATATTTGGCCCTTTAGAGAAAAAGTTAACCACTGTTGTATAGTTGAGACAAACTGCCCACTGTGCCCTAACCAAATTTCTGACCCACAAAATCTAGGCGCATAACCAATGCTTGGTTTATGCCACTAAGTGTTGGAATAAATTGTTATGTGGTGATAGATAACTACTACACAGAGTTAGAGTGGGATCTTTTTGTTTTTAAATTATATACAAGCTCATTTAATATCACTGATTTAAAACAACAACATTCTTTTTAACTCACATCTCCCTCAGCTATCAACTCTTTTCTCTTCACATTTCACTGCAAACTTCTTTGAAGGACACAACTCCCATTCTCCTCAGCTTATTCCAACCAGGTTTTATCCACACCCCTCCTCTTTCATAGCTTTTATCACAGTCGTCAAGGATACCTCGCCAAAGCCTATGTGTTCAGCTTGCTCAACCTCTCATAGCAGGTTTTTTCCCCCATTTTTTAATTATCTTGGTTGACCACTCTTTCTTCTCTAAGCTTATAAGACACCACAAGCACCTGGCTTTTACCATACATGACTTGCATGTTTTCTTATCTTCATTTTCTGATTCTTCCTCTTCCACTAGGTCTCTAGTTGTTGCAGTACTCCAGGGTTTGCTCCTAGATTATCCTCTTCTCTTTATCTTTCATCATCTACTCTTTCCCCGGGTGATTTTATCCACACTTGTAGCCATAAAAGGAATCACTATTGATGGGTCACAAATTTAAATTTCCAAACTAGAAGTTGTCTCTAAAGCTCCAATCTTAAATATTCAACTATCTACTTAAATTTCCACTAAGGTATCTAATGGCAAAGGAGAACTATTATTGTTACAAAATCTGCCCTTCTCAAAGGCTATCTCATCATACTAAATGTTATCATATTAAATGGCATACTTAAGTATTCAGGTCAAAATCTAAGAGTTATCCTTGATTTCTCTCTTTCCTGTAAACTTACATTTATTTAATCCATCAGCAAGTCCCATGATGCTACCTTAAAAATATATCCCAAATGTTACCACGCCATCTTCAAACCACCATGACCTCCCATCTGCAGCCAGTATCAAATTTGTGTTATTTATTTATATGTGAAGTGTTGATCTTCACCACTAGAATGTAAACTCCTTACTAGAACAATGCTTGGAACACAATACATCCTCACTACATATCTTTTGGCAAACTAACTAAATCATGAAGGCATTCTACTAATAAAACATGTTTCCTGCAAAAATAAAAACGAATGAAAGACAATAAATATGTTATTAATTCTGGAAGTGGTACATGGGGAGATTGAGGCTCAGGTTATGTTCAATTTTTAAATTAAATTTTAAATTAAAAGGTGACTATAATGGTTGTTCACTTTTAAGTTATTTGAACTTACATATATGTTTTATAGCCTTATTAACATGTATTATAGTATCAAATACAATGATGCATTACAGGGGTTGGGCAAGCAGATGTGGGGGCCAAACACAGCCTGCAGCCTGTTTTTGTATAGCCATAGATAAGAATAACTTTTTACATTTTTAAATGGAAGGAGAAGGAGGAGGGGAAGAAGAAGAAGGAGAAGGAGGAGAAGGAGCAGGAGGAGGAGGAGAAGGAGAAGGAGAAGAAAAGGAGGAGAAGGAGGAGGGGCACAGGTTTGGATAAGGGGAGTGCGGGAATAGGAGGAGGAGACAGAGACAGTATATGGTGAGATACTATGTAGTGTACAAGTCCTAAAATATTTATCTGTCCCTATCCAGAAAATATTTTCCAACTACCTCAGAATACAGGGTTTGAATGGGTGTTTTATTGCACTATTTCAAAATCCCAATATTTTAAAAGGGAGATATTATGAAAAGGTGATGAATATGCAGGTGGCCTGAAGCTCTACAGACCTGATAAAGACAATTCATATAAAACGCATAAATAATACAAGTGCTTCTAATTGACAGAACCAGGGTCAATTAAATTTAATGCCAAAGGATATTAAGGAGAGACATAATTGTTGAATATTAAAGATCTGAAAGAAGAAACATCTGTGAATCAGTATTTAATATAAAATTTATGGCATAACATTTAGAATGATTTCTAATTTCCTAAGGGGTTTGCATATTTTCAACTTTTCTTTAGCTTGTAGATATACTTTTATAACTTAAACTTATATTCCTATTACATTTCTCCAAATTGAAGATCAATTAAAATATTAAGTGTTAAAAATATTAAACTGACTATATGAAAGAGAAATTGTTAGGTAAAATATTAATGGAAAGAAGATTAAAATGTTTGGGGCTGCATTAAAAATTTGCTAGCTATAGCCTTCAATAAATTAAAAATATTGCCAAAGTCTTTATTGCTGCTGCTATTAAAAGTGGACATCAAAAGAGCTGCTGCATTGGGTATGAATGAACTTACCTTTCAAATGAATATCATTCAATTTAATGAGTTTTATCTTGCCATCTTGGATGTTTACATTAAATATTAACTTTCATATACTTCAATGTAAAGCTACTGTGAATTTGGATAAGTTGAGGACTAAAGTTATATTTTTCAGGTGCTTTTGCTGTCATGCTGAGCCTAAGACATCTTTTCCTTCAAGCTAAATGAATGTTTCTTCCTGTTCAAATACATTTATATGCCATTTAAACCAGTAGGCTACAGTTCTTTTTATCAGCCTGAGAGCAGACTTTTCTTTTTGGAACTCCACTCCCACTCCCACAAATTGTGTGACAATCCTAAGAGAAGGTCAAAACCTAACCCTCACTAGACCAGGTGGATGGACCCCCCCCCCACCTTGAGCAAAATATCTTACAATGGAAAAGTAGTTGGGGCTTGGGGAGGGTCAGCCTGCTCATCAGGATTTTTGAGCTCTTGTGCTCCTGGCCCTTGTCTTGTCAATCCCTTTTAGAAGCCATCATCCACCTTCTTTGATTTGGTGAGCAACCAAAGTGCTGCCTATCAATGGTAGGTCCATTTTTTTTTCCCTCCTTCCATACCTTGTTTTTCTTCAGTTAACCAAAGTCACTTTCTTTTGTTTGCTGATACCCCATCTATATGTTTATCTGAAGGAAAGTATGAAGTTATGAACTGCATTAAAATATAAAAGTGGGTAAATATTAGTGAAGCCAGCTAGTAAGATAGGGAAGCAATAGATATATCTGGAACCTGGCAAGAAGTCCATGTGAATGTCGATACCCCCAAGATGGCTGCTGGAAGACCATCCCCAAGATTCTGCCATTCAGAACAAGATTTCCTCTGCCTCGATATTCCTCAAGGACGATTATCACTGGACTCTCCCAGGGGATTGATGGGTGGGGTAATCAATCAAAACAGCAAAAAGCTCCTCCCCTGCCATTATCAAAGGGGTGGAATAATTAACAGTTCAAAAAGCAGGCGCAGGCGGCGGACTTGGCCCAGGGGTTAGGGCATCCGTCTACCACATGGGAGGTCCGCGGTTCAAACCCCAGGCCTCCTTGACCCATGTGGAGCTGGCCCATGCGCCAAGGAGTGCCCTGCCATGCAGGGTTGTCCCCCGCATAGGGGAGCCCCATCCGCAAGGAGTGCACCTCATAAGGAGAGCCACCCAGCATGAAAGAAAGTGCAGTCTGCCCAAGAATGGTGCCGCACACACAGAGAGCTGACACAACAAAAAGAAACTCAGATGCCTGTGCCGCTGACAACAACAGAAGGGGACAAAGAAGATGCAGCAAATAGACAGAGAACAGACAAACCGGGTCGGGAGGGGGGAAGTGGAGAGAAATAAGTAAGTAAGTAAGTAAATAAATAAAGCTGGTGTAAGGCCTGAATGCTCTCCTTACCTTTGGATCCCCGCTCTTGCCTTCTCCATGTCCCGGTGCTGGTCTGTGTGCCTGTTCCTGCCCTCTGTGCCCTGCTCTCACTGTTTTTCCTCTGCCATGTTGGCCATGCAAGTAAACCTTGGCATTTATAATCTATAATGGGGAATTGTAGTCTGTAAATCAGCCTGCTCTATCACTTTTCAGCCCCTTCCTCTCTACCTGGGCCCCATGATCTGTTATTTTCTTGCATTTCTCTTCCCTCCCTACTTTAATAAATCACTGGCCTAACTCATCTGGTGTGCTCTTGAAACTCATTTCTGCAGCATAGTCCAGAATCTAGACAAAATCTGGTAACATTAGCACAAATTAATTTGCCATATTCTAATAATACATACATACATATACATGCACACATACCTACATACAGGTTTGTCTCCTCTTAGCTACAAATAAGTTTATAACATGAATATCTCATGTTAGTAGCAAGAGATGGTATCCAAATTTTCTCTTGCATATTAGTGTTAACTTATGTATTATAACGTGACCTACTTTGCTGGGAAAATGTCCTATCCAGGATTTTGATATTTATTTTGAACTCTGAATTCTGTTAGCTAATGTTATTTTTGCAAACATCACTGAAATAAGATAAATACTAAGCAAACACACCCGTTATCTTAAGTGATAAAACCATGTGCTTTGATAATACCATTTCCCCTTAATACCCAGAGTATACAAGTGAAATATTCTCTCTGCTTTTTCACATGAATTTTTATTTTTAAACTATAAAATTAGGGAATGTAGGGTGGCTAAAAAGTTTGGAAAGGGGTTATTTATAAGAAACAATAATAGTTTCCATTTAAAATGCTTATAATTACTCAGATCATCTAAATCAGCTCTGACAACAACCCAAAGGAAAGGCAGTATCTCTATTTCCAACACGAGAAAATTGAGGCTCAAAGAGGACAAATTAACTTGTCTGAGGCCAGCCTTTTTTATGAAGGGGCAGAGCTGAAATTTAAACTGAGACATCTCTGTCAGCAAAGCCCATACTTGAAACTACTACACAATTTAATTTCCATAACAGCTTTTATACTCTGTTCATCAGTCCATGAAAGAATAGGATCCTTGATTGGTGGGGAGGATCAGGTCTTAAGAACTCTATGAAGTTGTTCTCTGTGCCCCTGTTAAATAATCTGTAAAACAAGGATATTATCATCCCCATTAAAGGGTTATCCTGAGGACTAAATGAACCACAACCAATTACGTGCCAAATGCTCAGGAGGGGACCCCGCAACACAAGGGCTGCTCAATAGCATAACAAACGATGATTATTATTTCTTCTCTTTTACAAATGGGAAAACTGTGGCTTAGCCACACTGAGTGAGTTGCCCAAGTAGATATGGTATATGGGGACCTGGATTTGAGCACAGATCTATCTGATTCTGGGAGCCAAATTGTTAACCACAGTGTTTTCCAGAGGTCCTTTAGTTTCTCTCAAAAGCCAGCAAAGAAGGCTTCTCTGTCCTTGCCTCTCACCCCCCAAAAAGCACCCTTGGTTCTCTTAGACTTGATTACCTTTGCCTTCCTTAAAATAAAGGAAGATCATTTATCAAGAGCAGCAGTGAAGTTTATTTTCAAGAGCTGTAAACAGGAATTAAGATAAACTTTTCTGTGAATACCATTGACACTTTCATTAAGCCCTGACTTGCCCACTGTTAAGTTCTTTTTTGATGGATGTCTTGGTATGGCTCCTCCAGAAGCCACCCAACTGTCTGCTACTGTAATCTAATCAAGTAACCTTTGTCTGTGACAAGCCTTAGGCTGATGAATGTTAAAATACAAACAAAAAGAAATGACTTTTTGATTGACATAACTGCTTTGCAGATTGACCAGACTGATCAAATCAGTCAAAACAAATCAGTTTATGCACCAACACATACTTAGAAAAATAGTATTTCAAAATTTTGTTACACATGTAGTCTTTGCTGCATTAGTTTTTAAAGTCTTAGGTGCATTCTTCTATGGTAACATACCGTCTTAAGATGAGAAAGTTAACTATGATTCTCAGTTTTTAATATGATAATAATATACTGGTGTACTGCTAAAAATGTAGTTCCCTAGGCCTCATGAATAGAAATCCAATTCTGTAGGTTTGGAAAAGAGTCAAAGAATACCCATCCACCCATCCACTTGTTTGATAGTAACAGGGAGTCTATGGGACTTTGGGAAATCAAGAAAAAAAAGGAGGAAATACATTGAAATAATGTTTTTACATTGAAATTAATACTTGGAATATGAATTTTACATATACTTTTAAAAGTGAATGTCTCTGTATATTCTTAGGGGCAGGTACTGGACTTTTCATTTTATATTACCAGTCCCTGGTGCATGGTGTGTGCTCAGTAAGCATTGCTGAGTGGATGGCGATTGAATATATGATAGTCTTAGGGTCTTGCCTTCTTTTGGTGTCCTCAGTTTGCTTTGCATTCAGTAGATGATCATTAATAGACATATTTTGTATCTATATAAATAAGTGCAGATATCATCATACAAACCAGTCTTTAAATAGTCCCCAAATTACAAACTTCCACCTTACAAATACCCCTTATATATGGAAGACTGACCCATTACCACTATAGATTGCTCCCATTACCAACTCTTTGTTTTTCTTCACTCCCATGCTGTAGCTACCCTCAGATATCAGATAACCCTAGACAACAGGAGAGCTACAAAGCCCCTGAACCAAAACTCTTTCCAAAAATTTCCAGAGATTCTTCTGCAGTCCTCCTACTTGTTGCCTGCTTTCCTTTACGCCACCAGAACTCATGGGAGCCCCTGACTCCCTCCGTCCTGGCATCCTCTCACCCACTCCATGTACTCAAGGCAGAGCCTCAGCACAGGCTTCCTACCTAACATTGCTTTTACTCAGATTCACCTAATTGAGAAAACAGAAGCAACTTAATTGTAAACTGATAGGATAAGCCTTCTTGACAGTATCATCATGAAAGAACTAAAGGAAGGAGTAAACTCCCAAGGAGCAAATTTCAGTGCAAGTCTATAATAAAATATTATGGTTTCCTATTCTTCCTCCTTTTGGACTCATGCATAAATAATTTGGCATGATTTTAGAGTATAGGAGTAGAGAGGAGAAGGTATCACCTAGCCAGGCATGCACAAGGTTTCCACAGCCACCTCCCCATTAATTCTTGGCAATGCTTTTTGTTAAGTATTAGTGCCCTCTTTTTAAATATGAGTAAAATATCAAATATAAGTAAATATGAGTTTAGGCAATTTGCCCAAAGTGACTCTGTTAGTGAAAAGCTGAAGTGAATTCAAATCTCTTCCTGATATTCTAGTACTTGCTCTTCCTCCTCAAACATTTCCTGTGTATGTTAGGGATACAATCCCCAAATGGGCTCCCTTTCTCAAGTCTTGTTTTATTTTTAGCTTCATGTATATTTTGCATCTTCACAGTATATCTGGTGGGGTTGAAGGTAAATGTAGTGATTATTTCCTTAGGATTCCAACTAAAATGAAACTTAAGAAGATGAACCATGCTTACCCCTTAGTTTGGTTTCTAGCAGATTTGGGGTGAGTGTCACCCACCAGCAAAGCCAGTCTCCTGAGCTGCTGATTTAGTCTTAACTCCCTCAATCTAAAATCTTAATTTGGAACTGAAACCTTGGGTCAATAAGTATTGGGAAGAAGAACTCATCCTCAATTACACCAAAAAATTCAACATCCAATTCAATAGGTTAATTCATTCAGTTATTTTTGGAAGTGCTGTATCTGTCATCACACTCAAATGTTGTCCATTAAATCACTTCTTATTTTGAAGGTCAATACAATAAATTCTTTGACACTGGAATTAAAACACATTTTTATTTTATTAGCTCATAAGAGGTATATACTAGCATGCTTCCATCCACTGATTACCTCTAGATTTCCTGGAAGTCAAAGATGAAAAGTGGGAGGAGAGAGATTGTTTCTTAAAATGCTTTGTTAGCCTAATACCTCATCAGGAAAGGCAATGTTTTGGTTTGCTTGTGAGTTGTCAGGTTTCAATTTCTAAAGAATGTTATTTTTTAATGAAGAACATAAACTTTTATAACCCATATTTTAAAATGACAAAAAGTGCTTGGCATTTTTGCACTCCCTTCCTGTGCTCTATCTTCCTTTACTATAGCCCACAAATTATATCCAGGGAAAAAAGCCTAAACAAATGTGGTGCTCACAGTCTCAGGGATTGTAGCCCTGCATTGGCTCCAGTCCCATGCATGCAAACAGTTATTTTATAGTTTTGTCCAAGTTTTATAGTTGTTTATGGTGGGAGGGTAAGTCCAATACCAGCCACTCATCATGGTTGAAACCATTAGTTTGCTTTTGTTGCCTTTGGTCAAAAATATTAAAATGAGTTATTTTAAAATTACCTCTTTTTCCTAGACTTTTTACTGAGAAATAGTTCAGCAACAATTTTGTAAGTATTGCACAGGTTTTCCTGAGGACTTACCCATTCAATTAAAATCTTATTCGAGACAGTCAACTGACTTCAGTCATCATAGTGAATGATTATTTATAAAATAAAGACTAACAGATTAAAACAAACCAAAGTGATCATTATTACTAAATGCATCCATATAATTGATTTTTGGTAAACCCAGAATCTGTTATCCTATGTAAAAGTTTTGACCTTGGCAAACTTATTTTACCAAAAATTAACTTAAATTTTAGTAGAACATTTTTTGTAAGATACATCACCATAATTTCTTTGGGACAATACTGTCCATGTGTCAATAGAAATTAAAACATCCATACGCATTTCTAGCCACTATGCCCCAGTCCGATTAAACCACTGGACATCTTTGACCTGTATTTCCCATGTACCCTCCTATATCAGTCAGCCAAAGGGGTGCTGATAAAAAATATCAGAAATCTGTTGGCTTTTATAAGGGGTATTTATTTGGGGTAGAAGCTCACAGTTACCAGGCCATAAAGCATAAGTTACTTCCCTCACCAAAGTCTGTTGCCACGTGTTGGAGCAAGATGGCTGCTGATGTTCAGCCTATCTCTTCCTCTTAAGGCTCTGCAATCCCAGCTTCTCCAATATCAGCTGTAGGCTGGAGTAAATCTTGTCTCTCTCCCAGGGCTGATTTCTCTACAGGCTCAGTTGCTCTTTTCTCTCCACAAAGTCAGCTGTAGACTATCAGCTTGCTCCCTCTTCCCAGGGCCTCTACCTTGTCTATGGGCTTTTACTTCCTGGGGCACCAATATCAAAACTCCAACTAACGCCTCTGCTTTGCTGTGTAGTTTTCTCTCACATCCTACTGATACAGCCCAATCAAAGCCTTAATCATCAATCAAGTAAAATTAATACTGAATCCAGTACAATCTAATGTATCCAGAGGAGCAGACCAATTTACAAACATAATCCAATATCTGTTTTTAGAATTCATAAATAATATCAAATTGCTGTACCTCCTATCTATCCATTAACGGAAGGGATTATTCCTTTCACCTTGGTAATTTATAGAGGTAGCCTTCTTAACAAGGGGTTCTTAACAAGGGGTCAATGAGCTTGAATTTAAATTCAAAAAAGCATTATTCTTGTGGGGATGTGTTGATGTGGGTGTGATATATTTATTAAAAAATACACAGTATAGTGTGGACTTAGTAAAGAGTCTATGGATTTCACCTGACTGGCAGAGGGATCCGTGGAACCAAAAAGGTTAAGAATCCCTGCTCTATTTCTTACCTACTTCTAAAAATGCTCTTAGGCAGCTTTAAGTAAAGTCATAAAAGCAAGAGAACAATTTTATGAGAATAAAAGAACACCATCTTTTTAGAAACAGCACTGGAAGAATATATTTGTAAGGAAGTAAAGAAATCATTTTAGCAAATGACTCTGACTTACTTTGTTGAGACATTTATATAATAAAATTGTCCAGATTATGGTAACAGCTAGCACTGCCATAATGGCGATACTGAATGAGACTTGGTTAGATATTTCAAGAGACATATCCTTCAATTCCAATATATTCCTTAACTTTAAATCCTTCCCACTTGAATGCATGTGCACATGTACACACATACACATGTACACACATGTATGCGCCTGTACACAAAGGATTGATCTGAGATAATCCATTACTTTCCTGTTCCTTTTAGGAAGCATTTTTGTGCATGTCTGCATCTATGTAAACATCACATCTAGATGGTCAGAAGATCAGATGGTATGGACAGATCATAGTTATTACAATATATTTATTTTCCTTGTGGAACCCTAGACTTGGACTACATAAACTGGAGTTGGAAACAAATAATCTGTGACCTCATGTTAGATAAGCTTGTCTACTGCATAACCAATGCCTGTAGTCAGAGTCCAAGCTAGAAAACCAATTTTCTATTTCAACCTGACTCCCAAATTGTCATTTTGAGGATCACACTAAAATAACATTTAGACTTTAAAAATAAATATTCATAACAATTGTCGCCTTGTTTTTGTGGCATTTCTCCTGGCATTCTCTCCACAGAATGTTTCCACCTAAGGGCAGCCCCAGTCAGGACCCTATAAGTGGCTGGGCAGCTGGAAGTAGGGCAAGTTCTGAGAAGTTGCCCTAAAGTGGAAGTGATCTGTCTTTCTGCATGGGCCAGCACAGTGTGCTGCAGAGAGATCAGTTGAATAGGCCTTTGGGTTGAATGACGTGGAAAGTAAAGGGTGAGGGAGCAGGGAGAAGGCCCTGGAGTGCCTCCAGATCTGGAGCCATTCGCTCTAACACAGTGTTTGGATTCTTCATGTGTAAAATCAGGGCTAATGTCTCTGTAGTCTCTTCCAGAGGTAACTTTTCACATTCAAAGCAAAAACATTGCATCATTGTATAAATTCTGAAGTGAATTTGCTTTTCAGATATTATGTCAAGGACTAAGAACAAAAGTCTAGTTTTGGGTTGGGTTTTTTTTTTAAGCAAAAATAAACACAAGTAAATTAAAGCATAAAATATTTCATAGACTTGGTGATACTCTCCCCATTCCCAACACACATGCATGCACACACACTCAAACACACACCACAATCACACACATGTGTGCACAACCACAATAAAACATAACATCTATATTAGTAATCATCAGTAATGACTATTAGTAATAATCACCTATATTAGTAATACTCACTAGACAATGTAAATATTAATAAAATTCTTTTAACTTAAAGGGTCTGAATATATAAGCAGTTTAATTAAAAATCTGACTAAAAAGAAAATCAATATGCAATAGCACCATTAGCATTTTTGCAATTATGTATCTTTTAAGGGAAAGCTAATATCACAGAGTTTTCTTTTGATGATTCATGAAGAATAACCAATTATAATTAAAAAGAGGATGCAGGTGTGTTCATTTTATAAAACTTTATTGAGATGTATACTTGGCATTTGGGTGCTTTTATCTATTTCATTAAAAAGTTCACCAAAAATTTTGTTAAAATGCTGGGTCTGAGATTGCTTCTCAACTACATTAATAAGATTTCTGTTCAGATGTCCATGAAATATCAACTGCATCATATAATGAATCTTGTGAAACTCGTATCTGGCTAGATACGAAAAGGTTCTAGATAACACACCCAAGCAATGGAATTATTAAATTATTACTTGCAGCTGGTAATTAGGCTTAAATGCAAGATTATACTGAGAAACTTAGGGTGTGGCTACTGAAAACAGGAACATATGTAAAGTAAATCAAAGAATCCCACAAATAATCCTCATCATACACCATATTACAAAATCACTACCATACTTTTAAATAACAAAGATAAGAGTGTTTTGATGCTAACTCAAAGAAAAAAAAAGTTAAAAAAATTTTTGTTTGGGTCCTTGACAATTGAAAGAGCATCTCTAATAGGTAGCCTCTCTCTCACATCAAGAGGCTTGGAGAGGAGGGGAAGGGACCCATAAGGAGTGTCGGGCACAGCTTCTGTCCTTTGGTCCACATTCTACTAGGAGTAATAATCTCAGTGGAGGTAGAGACAGTGAAGAATTATGCACTTAACTTTTGAACCAATCTTGGAGGGCCATACAAATGGAAAGTTACTGTAAGAATGTAGCATTTAAATTACAGGTATAGGCTGCATTCATTGTAGATCAAACACTCCTTTTTCACAGTCTGGTCCACATCATTTCAGGGCTCTTTTTTTTTTTCCCTCATTTTTTTTTTAAAGATACATGGATCACACAAAATGTTACATTAAAAAATAAAAGAGGTTCCCATATACCCCACTCCCCACACCCCCCACTTCTCCCACATTGACAACTTCTTTCATTACTGTGGTACATTCATTGCATTTGATGAGTACATTTTGGAACACTGCTGCGGAGCAGGGATTATAGTTTACTTTGTAATTTATACTCTCTCCCAGTCCATTCAGTGGGTTATGGCAAGATATACAATGTCCTGCATCTGTCCCTGCAATATCATTGAGGACAACTCCAAGTCCTGAAAATGCCCAAGATCACACCTCTTTTTCCCTCTTCCTGCCTTCAGCAGCTCCCATGGCCACTGTCTCCACATCAATGATTTAATTTTCTTCCATTGCTAGAAGTCATCTCTTTAGCTTTCTTTTTTTTTTTTTAAAGATTTATTTATTTATTTAATTTCCCCCCCCTCTCCTGGTTGTCTGTTCTTGGTGTCTATTTGCTGAGTCTTGTTTCTTTGTCCGCTTCTGTTGTCGTCAGCGGCACGGGAAGTGTGGGCGGCGCCATTCCTGGGCAGGCTGCTCTTTCTTTTCAGGCTGGGCAGCTTTCCTCACGGGCGCACTCCTTGCGCGTGGGGCTCCCCCACGCCGGGGACACCCTGCGTGGCACGGCACTCCTTGCGCGCATCAGCGCTGCGCATGGCCAGCTCCACACGGGTCAAGGAGGCCCGGGGCTTGAACCGCGGACCTCCCATATGGTAGACGGACGCCCTAACCACTGGGCCAAAGTCCGTTTCCCTCTTTAGCTTTCAACAGGGGCAAAATGGCATTGGCCTGTGAATGAGTCTTTATCTTCCTCCACTTTGAGTCTAAATGTAGAGCAATAGTTGCTTTGGAGTTTTCTGTGAAAGGCATGAGACTGGCTTAGGTTAATTGGGTAATCAAACAGGACTGGGCATGCATCAGCAATGATTAAGCACATATCAAACTTATGCTGGGAAACAAGGCTCAGTGTCCTGAAAGTGAGTTAATACCAGCTAAGGCCTGAGGTCTGAAATGCTTCTTCCCAACTGTTAAAATCTCTAGAAAGATGCCCTTCGATTGCTGTTTTGTTTTATATATGTGTACACAGAAAGTGTAGACTGCATGGCTTGGGCTTCTGAGAAGTGGAATGAGTTCGCTAAACTTTTTATTGTGCTTCCCCTGCACAATGAACTGGATGGGTAGTTATTATGCACAATATACAGATGACAAAACTGAGTGTAAAGGAAATTTAGTGACTCCATCCAAGATCACAAGCTACAAAAGGAGGAAACTAACTGAGAAGAAGATGAATTTACATGATGCAGAGGTTCACATAGGTAGCAAGTTGGTTCTCCACGGAATTAGAGGACTGAAAGGACCTTCAAAGAACTAGAACTTTATTTTGAAAATAATGGGGAATCTATGGATACTTTTAAAAGGTAGAATGACATTGTGATTAATGAACATTGGTGTGATAGCAAAGAACAAAGTTGGGAGAGAGAAATTAACATCTATATGAGGAGATGCTAAATTATAAAATAAAAATTGGTAACTAATACTTCCTGAGTAGTTACTAAGTTCCAGGAGCCCTTTATAGACTTTACATGTAATCAAAAATGGAAGGAATATTATTGGCTCCATCATGTGTATAAAAAGGAAATCCCTGGCAAAGAGAACCATTGTAAGTTCACCTAGTTACTATGTAACACAGCTGGGTTTCAAAGCCTCACGTACAGTTTTCCAGTGGTCATGCTCTAATCCCCATGGTGTTTTTCTGGGAAGAGGGACGTAAGTTAGCCTTAAGAAGCAAGGACTTTAAGGCAAAACATCATCATCTGCCTGGACTACCTGAGGAACCTCCTAATACTACTTCTGCTTTTACCTCCTATTATAGTTACCTATGACTGTGGAAACAATCTCTCCAACGTTTAGTGGCTTAAAACAACAAATATTTACTAACACACACAGTTCCTGAGAGGCAGGCATCTTGGGGAGTGAAGATGGGTGGCTGGTTCTGACTCGGAGGCTGGCAGGACATCGGCAGGGCTGCAGTGTTCCGAAAGCTCCACTGAGGCTGGAGGATTTCTTCCAAGATGGCTCACTCGCATGCCTCTTGGCAGGAGACCCCAATTTCTTGCTCATGATCTCAGTTCCTTGTCACAATGCTCTGGCTTCCTCTCGAGCAAATGGTTGAACAGAGACCACATTGTCTTCTTTGACCTAGACTCGGAAGTTACACTCCTTCACTTCCACCAGATGCGATTCAAGAGGAATGAGTCACTGAACCCCTCCCATCTCAAGGCCAGAGGAATTAACCTCTACCTCCTGAAGGGATGTGTATCAAGAGTTTGTGGGCATACCTTAAAACCACCACACCCCTCTTTAATCGATTCTACAGGCTGCAGCTATGCCCGTTTTTGACAAACACATCTGATCACATTCTGATTTGAAGATAAACATCCAACAACTTTGGTCCTACCTGATGTGGTCACTGACTGCCCCTCTGACTCTCCACCCCCTGGCCATATTCTCCTCCAACAGGCGAAGCTCCTTTTGGCTCAAGCCTTTGCACATACTATTTCTACAGCTCAGCTCTATCTTATTTGTCCTTTCACTTATCTACCTTCCAGGTCTCAGTCCAAATGATACTTCCTCAGGAAGCCCTAACCACTGCTTGTGATTACTTATTTGATGGTTAAGGCTGCAAGGGTCTGTGTCTGTTTTGTTCATCACTGAATTCTAGTTCATGGCACAAGGTATGATCAGTGTTGGTTCTCAGTAAATGTAACTGTAGTGTATTAGTTAGAAGGAAAAAGGAGGGCTGAATGGAGCTTTGAGACCCAAATTAAGAGAGTCAAACAATAATAACTCTACCTCAAATTTTAAATAAAGGTAAAGAGAAAAATACACCATAAGCCTGTATAAAATGGTATATGTCAATAGTGGGGCATCAACAGAAGAGCAAATTGAAGAAGACAACGAAGGGATAGATGTAATCAAATCTCTGTTACTGTGACTTGGACTTTGTTAGGTCAGGGAAGATATAGTCCTAATCTTAATAGCATTAAACTGCAACAGCCTTGGCTCTAAAAAGTTTGGATTATATCTGCATGTCCAGGTGGCTCTTCAGGTGGGAGGCTCATTATTCTCAGAGATTTCTCTTCTGATGTTTTGCCCCATCAGCTACCTGTATCTCCATCACCCACAAGCTGATCTCATTCTCTGAGCCGAAAGCCATGGGTGACAGCAGTAACTGATTGGAATCACCTGCTGAATCACATCCTCTTTGTTACCATTTCAAGTGTGAGGCTCTTGAGGCAGCACTATCCCAGGGTTTGCGGTGCCTATAGGAAAAGTTATCTGGGAGAGGGCTGGAATCATCCACTGCCATTATTGTGTTGCCTGTATTTCAGAGTGACGACTCATAGAGCATTAAAAGTGAGAAACAAAAATAGTTCATTGGGAAATTAGTTCAGTGCCAGCAGCATAGCTCCGCGCCTGGAGAGAGGACAAAGTGACTGCCAAGAATAAAAGCAACTTCAGCATTTCTGGCATTTTGGTTCCTCCGGCTCAGGCCCCTTAAAACCTCTTCTATTGTGTCCAAGCCTGAAAGCGTCCAGTGATCTGACTGAGCCTCTCTAATTGGGTGCTTGCAGTTCGTCTTAATTTTCATTAAAAAAAAAAAAAAGTTCACCAGCACTGTAGCCTCAGGGGTCCACAAGGAACATGTTTGTAGTGTAGTTTTTGGGTTTATTAGCAGTATACAAAACCCATTACATAAAAGCCTCTGAAACCTGCCCAGCCTCAGCAAGCTGTGGTTGCAAATTTGAGCACTTGCTGTCACAAGCCACAGAACATTGCTAGTGAAGAGCCCACAGGACCCTAAGAAGGCTGACCTTCACTCATCCCACATTATTCAAGTAAGGAGACCTTTAAGGGGACACAATACTGTTGAGGCTGCAGAAAAGTAATTCCCTCCAAAGTAGAAACTATATGAAGGACTTATTATGTGTCCAGCACATGCTAGTTGGTATGAGTATGTACGTGAAGGAGATATAACTATCTTGTTTCACAGATGAAGTCACTGAGGTACAGAGAGAGTCAACAACTTGTTCCAGGTCACACAACTAGTAAAGAGTGAAATCAAAATGCAAAGCACTGTCTACTTAAATCTGGAGCCTCTTCTCTTCCTACCACAATGTATAACCTCCTAATATAAATTGAAGCTTGTGCAAAAGCTCCTTAGAGACTCTCCCTGCAAACTAGATAAGGGCAGTAGTGAATAGAGAGAGGGCAAAGGGGCAGCAGGCCCAGCTTTTGTTTCACTGTCTGCCACTGTGACATGCTGGGTTACCTGCTAGGCCAGTTCTTTCACGATTACCAATTAGGTTGGCTGCCCTGCTGGAGGAAGACTTTGACCACAAGTTATGCATAAAGCAACCAGTATGTCAAGAGCTAAGCAGAAGTAATGTCCCACAAGGGTAAGCACAGCAGGAAGAAAACCAAATTAATTTCAACTGCTGCCAGAGGAAAGAAAGAAATCTCAGCAATTGATACCAAATGTCAGTAATTATGTGACAGAGCACGAGAGCAAGTGACTTCAAGTTAAACTTGACCAGACTGATTAGTAGAAACCACTGAGTAATTGCCTACTAACAGCAGCTGCCTGAAAGGCACTGGAAAGTTTATGAGGAAGTCAATTTCACTCAACCCGAGCATTTCACAGCACCTGAAAAGAAAGAACAGATTCTGTAACTAAATCAAATACATACACATGTTTTTAATTGCTACACATAAAGGTGGCTAATTCACATATGATTCTTAGTTTTTTCTTCCTCCTTCTCTTACTTTAGTAAATATGAGCCCAATCTGCATCCTCTAATATATATATTTTTAAGTTAAATTATACCACTATTTCTAGAGAGGGTTTACTCATCCCAATATCTTTAAATGAAAGAAAGCTCAATAACATTTTTTTTCTAAGAATACTAGGCCTCTATTAATTTGTACCCAAATGAACCATAACCTCCTCAATTAATTGAAAGTTTTTCCTTTTCCTTTTAGAGGAAAAGGCAATTCACAAGAAAACTATTCATGTTATTTAACCAGCAAAGCCTTACTGAGCACCACCTATGTGTTTGATTTATATAAAGTAATTTAGAGAAAACACAGTCACATTTCAGGCTATAATATACTATTTATTTGATCCAGTTGCAAATAAATAGTAGAGAAGGCACATGCCTTGAGTTCAGAGAGAGGCAACAAGACAATTCAAGAGAAGGGTCAATAATATTTTACAGAAAAGATGGGGTTTGATCTTTGTTCTTGAGGGATCAACAGAGAAATGAGAGTTTTTCCTAAGCAGGGAGACATAGTAAAAGAAAAGGCCTTGAGAGGGGAATAAAAAGGCATATTCATAGGATAGGGAGAATTAGGCCAAATAGGCAACCTAAAAATCATGACCACCGTAAAAATTAATTATACTTATTGCCCACTTCAATTCAATAAATTCCTATTTATGTCTTTGAGGGGATATCAATGAAACCTGAGATATGCACAGGGGGACCTAAAAATCTACTGGATAGAATCAAACAACTACTTTTTAAATGCTTAAGGTATAATATAACAACATTAACAAAACTGTAAGTTAACAAATGAGCAGATGTGTACAAATAATACTGAGTCCTATAAAGGAAAAGAACAATATGATGAAGGACAGCAAGTGGCAGTAGGGCCAAAGAGGATAGCCAAGGGAGGCTCCTCTAACAAGCATCTTTTAAGGGGAGACTGGAAGAGTAAAGAGGCACTGGAAATATAGAGATGGGAGCAGGAATATTGCAAGCAGAAGAAATGGCTTTCACAAATATGCCATGTTTGGAGGAAGTTGGTGTCATTGAGGGACTGAAATGTTTTCAGTGTGGCTAGAACAGAAAGGGCAAGGTGGAGAGTAGACCCAAATGAGGTTGGAGAGATTGGAAGAAGTCAGATGTAGCAAGCCTTTGTAACCACAGAATAGACTCTGCATTTTATTCAAAGAGCAATGGGAAAATTTTGAATGTGTTTAAGCATGGTTGTGGCATGATTTAATTTAATTATGGTTTTAAAAGACCAAGCTAGCTGATAAGAGGGGACCTGTGTTAAGTCCAAGACTGAAGGGTCTGAGATGTTACTCTACTTGCAAGCTACAAGTTAGCCTGCACAGGCACACGTCATGGGACTCCTGGATCAGGGAGCAGACCTTTTGTTTATTCACTGAGCATCTTGCATTAGTTCCCTATGCCCCAAGATCCCATGGGTGATGTGAGATCCAATGCACCTGCAAGGGCAGCAGGGTTTGCATCACAGGGCAACTCCAATGTCTGAACTTTTGTAGGAGCTTCTGGCACATGTGCTCCCTTCTAAAGACAGAGAGAACTTTGCTTAGAGGTAAACAAATCCTCTCATCTGGGAGCAGACAGGGAAGGTCTCTACATCAGCTCCATGAAATGTAAACCAATGTTTCCAGGAGAAAGATAAATCTTTACTTAAGTCCTTTGAAGAAATACACTATCTCAACTTTCAAAGTATGCTTGTCACCTAGTCCTCCTTTAACCCAGGTGCCAGTGTCTTTGCTCAGAAAGTCTTGACCATGCAGAAAGGAGAAAATATTCACAGAGTGTTGTCTCCTGACTACCTATTACTCCACTGAAATGCCCCTTTGATAGACAATGGTGGCTTGAATTGGAATAGCAGCATTAAAGAGAAGTGAACACATTTGAGAGATAGTATGATATACAGAGGCCTTTCTAATGATTTGGCTATGGAAGAGGATGGAGAGGGAGAAACCTAAGTGAAATACCATTTTTAAAAACATCAACAAAGAAGGACTTTCCAACAATGAGCCCTCGATACTGATGACTATGCTTATTATCCTGTGTGCCTGAAATATGAACTAGGCCTAGAGCTGCAGGGTACCTAAGAGTTACCTCCTGAGAGCTGCCATGTTGCTCAAATGTGGCCACTCTCTAAGCCAAACTCAGCATTTAAATACATTACATTCCCCCCAGAGTGGGACATGACTCCCAGGGATGAGTCTCCCTGGTGCCAAGGGATTACTACGAAGCACCAGCTAGTGATGTAAATAGAAAAAGACCTTGAATAAAGGGACAACTCAGACCAGCCAAATATCTCAGCCCACATGTAGGATCATGTGTTAAAAACTGCCTTTTGACCTTGAATAAAAGGGGGAAATGGCAAAGACAAATGAGTTTATATGGCTAAGAGTCTTCAAAAAAGTCAGGAGGTCATCAGACGGGTCACACTTATGCATTCCTCAGGAGGACCCCGGAAACAGCCAAAGTGGATACAACCCCAGGTACTGGTTCTCCTGAGGGCTATGGAGGCCCACAGGGATATGGTCATGACAGATAGCTCTGGAACTCAGTACCATGTCAGTGGGCCCTACTTTGGAATTTGTGTCCCTGAATGTGATGGAGTTGGACTAAGATGTGACCTTTCTATACATGCCTCTTCTGTCATTTTTACAGAACATTTGGTTGGTGCTAGCATTGGTGTATACTCAGGAGACTTGAATCTCTGAAGTCCATGTGCCAGCTGGGCCCTGAGCCTTAGGAGAGTTGCAGTCCCTACTCTCTGGTTCATTGGACTTACACAGTTCAACTAACAGGGAGGTGAAGATGGTCAATCACCACACCGGGGAAATGAGAGTGCCTATAACTGCAAGTAGGAGAATTGCATCCATCATCCATGTGGCATCTAAGCCTCCTCTTGATATAGAGGTGGAGTGGACATCACTGTCCCAGAGCCCACAGAATGGAGGAATAAAATATGGATTAGAGTGGATTTACTGATATTCTACTATAAGACTATTGTGATTACTAAACAGAAGAAATTGTGTCATTGATGGGGAGAAAGTGGCCACGGTAGTTGCTGAAGGCAGGGAGTGGGAAGAAGAGATGTGATGAGGGGGCATTTTTGGGACTTTGGGGTTGTCCTAAATGATATTGCAGGGTCAGATTCTGGACTTTATATATCCTGCCATAACCCACTGAATGTACCGGGAAAGAGTGTGAACTAAAGATTAAACTATCATCCACATGGTGCAGTAGAGCTCCAATATGTGTTCACCGAGTGTGATGAGTGTACCACAATGATGGGGGAGGTTGTTGGTGTGGGAGGAATGAGGTGGGGGGATGGGGGTATACTGGAACCTCTTATGTTTTTTATAATGTAAACTTTTTTGTGATGTATGTATCTTCAAAAAAATACAATTAACAAAAACAATGGGAGTAGGGGGTGGAGGGTGGGTTATATGGAACCTCATGTTTTTTTTTAACGTAGCATTCTATGTGATCTCTTAACTTCAATTTAAAAAACTTTATTTTTAGATTAATTTTAGATTTACAGAAAAATTTAAAAAGATAGTAAAGAGAATTCTCATATATCCTGTACACAGTTTCCACTATTATTGCCATCTAACAGATTGATACCTAATTATTAACTGAGTCTATCTTTTGTTCAAATTTCCTTAGTTCTTATCTAATATCCTTTTTCTATTCTAGGATCCCATTCAGAATACCACATTATGTTTAGTCATCATATCTTGGCTAGGACAGTTTCTCAGACTTTCCTGGTTTTGATGACCATAACAGTTTTGAGAAATACTGATTAGGTACTTTTCAGAATGCCCCCAATCGGAAACTGTTTGAAGTTTTTCTTATTATTAGACCAGGGTTATGGGGTTTGGAGAGGAAAATCATAGAGGTAAAGTGCCATTTTCATCACATTATATTAAGGGTACATACTAGCAACTTGGTTTATCACCAATGATGTCCACCTTGATCACCTGGCTAAGTATTGTTTGTCAGGTTTCTCTAGTTAAACTATTCTTTTATCATCACCACCCTTTCTATACTGTATTCTTTGGAAGGAAGTCACTATGTGCAGTCCACATTTAAGGGGTGGGAGGTTATACTCTAGCTTCTTGAGGATAAAGAATCTAAATAAATTGGTTGGAATTCTTCTGAAGAGGGGATTTGTCTCTTTTCTCATGTTTATTTATTCAGTGATTTATTTATATCTGTGTGGATTGGTGGATATATTTTATACTTCGGGCTAAATCCAACACTACTTTATTTGTTGCTCAAATAATCCCAGTTTTGACCATTGAGAGCTCTTTCAGTTGGCTCCCATATCCCTTTAACATTCCCCAATCAATGTTTTTGCTTGTTTGCTTGTTTGTTTTGGCCACTTCCTTACATTCTGGCACTACAAAATCGTCCAGGCTCATCTTACATATTTTCTTACCTAAGGCCTAGAATCAGTCATTTCTCCAAGGAGCCCTTATTCCTTTTATTGGAGGATGGTATTAGAAACCAAAATCTGAAGGCCCAGTTTTTCAATTGAACAGTTGGGCAAATTGTGGTGTCATTTGTGAGAAGGGAAAACCGGGAAGAACAACAGGCTAAAGAAAGGGGTGGTACCAAAAGTTAAGTTTGCTATGCCTGTGAAATGTTTGCATTGAGATAGTAATTTTATATGTAAGGGGAGAGATCCGGAATGTGATCTAAATTCACTCTTAAGTTTGGGCTTCATCTAGTACAAGCTTCTGAGCAGTGACTTAAAAGACCTACTATTGCATTGCCTTCCCAACCTCTCCAGTCGCATTTTCTGATGTTCATGTCTTTCCTATATTATTACTATATTGACCTACTTGAAGTTCTTTGAAATTCAGACTTTTACATCTCTCCACATGCTATTCTCTCTGTCTGGAAATTTCTTCCTACATTTTGTATCTAGTAAATTCTCACTTATCCTTTAAGATCCAATTCAAGCATCACCTCCTTGGAGATGAGAAGGCAGAGATAAGCCTCAACTTATTTGTTCTTCTATACCCACTGCACATATTGAAAGATATTGAAAATATTTCAAGGTCTAGCTCAAACTGTAAGCCACTTGAGCAGGTTCTGCGCATTATTCATTCTAGTATCCTCATAATGCTTAGCACAGAATAATAACTTAAATGTTGAAGAAATGTAAATAAGCAAAAATAGTACATCAGGATTACTACTTTGTGCTTCCTAAGCCAAACCAAGGTGCATTTCATTAAGAAAGGGGGGAAATATTTTTACCAGTAAGGTGAAAAACGAGACATAAATTGATATCTAATTAACTCTATATTCACCAAAAATTTTGCAAAATACAAAAAGCCTTTCCTTCAATATTTCTTACTAAATTGCAGGTTGACCTTCCACATTGTTCCTGTAATATTATTAGTATAATGATTATGTGAGTTAATCATTACCATAAATCATCTGCCCATTATAAAAACAATTGCTACAGAGTTACTTTTGTCTTGGTCTAAAATAAACCCCTTCCTCATGTACATATGCTAGTTGTATGTTAGGTGAGCATCTACAAAAATCCGACCTTTTTCTCATTCTGAGACATAAGATCCTGAAAGCAGTTAGCAAAGAGCAATGTGATAGTTCTGATTAGCATGGGTATGCATTTAAGGAGTCTGAACCCATAAAAGTTTGTTCCAAATATGAATTTGCCTTGGGAAATGCAGCAGTTTGAAGCTGGGTGGACCCCAGGAGATCATGCCCTTAGAGCTTATCTATTCCTGTGCTTGTAAACCTATTATAGCTAGGATATTTTGGTTAGATCACTTCAGGATGGCATGACCCAGGGTAGGTCTTCATCCTTTTACTAGAGTCCTTTATAAGTGGAGGAATAAAAGCCTCAGGCACAGAAAAATCATGCAGAGACAGAGATAACCCAAGAGGCTGAGACCAAAGTCCCAGAGGTCAGAGACTTGAGTAAGTGGAGCACAGAGACACAGAAAGAGGCCCCTAAGAGGCTGGAAAAAGATGAGGACTGGAGGAGAGGGGAGAGATGCCTGATGACCACACCTGAGCTCTGGAAGAAAGTAAGCCTGGAGGAGAAGGCAGAGACTGGCAAAGCTGCCTTTATGCCCTACCATGTGCCTGATTGCCCACAGCTGCAACATGGTGAGACAGTGTCTCTTGATGATGACTTGATTTGGACATTTTCACAGGCTCAGAATTATAAGTTTTTAACCTTATAAATTCCCATAATAAAAGCCAACCTCTTTTTGATATACTGCTCCCAGCAGCTTTTAGCAAACTAAAACAGGAAAGATCCAGAAAAATTAGTGACTTTAAACCAGGCTCCAGGTTGGCATACTATGGCCCATGAGCGAAATGCAGTCCCTACACACACCTATTTTTATAAATAAAGTTTTACTGGAGTGCAGCCATGCACATCTGTTTATGTTTTTTCTATGGCTGTTTTCAGGCTCCTACGGTAGAGTTGAGTAGTCTTGACAGAGACCTGCAATGCTGAAAGTATTTATTATTTAGCTTTCTATAGAAAAGAGTATGTCCACCCTAACTGTAAAACATGCCCAATTCTTCAGATCACATAAACCCAACCAAATCAAAGGAACAATGCTTATTCAGATCCAGCTTGCTGAATCACCTCTTACTGAGTAATTTCAGGCAGAATCTCTTCAGGAACACCCGTTAACAGGGTAGAGGTAATGGGGCTGGCTGTGGTCAACACTCCCATCTTTCATTCTTGTACTCATGGCCCCTTCCCCATGGCTGTAGTTCCAGTGTTTGGGGGAGATGTGGGACATATGAGGCCCAAAAAGTGCAACCAAAGAGTTAACATTTTGCCTGGGTATCTTAGATTGCCAGCGTTGCTATACAAATACCACAAATTGATTTTGGCTTGACAACAGAAATTTATTGACTCACAGTGTCAGAAGCTAGAAGTCCAAAACCAGGCCATTCTTTTTCCCCAAATCTTTAGCTTTCTGATCTGGACTTACCACAATCCTTGGGATTTGTTGTCTTGCATCACTGTCCCTCCTCATGGTGATCACTCTCTCCTTGTGGCTGCTCTTCCAGTTTCCACTGGCTTCTGGCTTCTGTGTGGTCTCCAATTTTCTACATTCTCTTTATAAGGTCTCCACAAATATAGGTAAGACCTACCCTCATTCAGATGGGCCACACCTTAACTAAAATAACATCTTCAAGTGATCCTATTTACAATGGGTTCACACCCAATGGGAATGCAGTTTAAGATTAAGGACATGTCTATGTTTTGGAACAGAATTCATCCTACCACACCAGCTAAAACAGATAAATAAGAAACCAACATCTACAAGATTTAGCTAGAAATTAGACTTGACAACCTTTTGAGATTTTTAAGTCCCTCGGGTTGAAAAAGTAAAAAAAAAAGACACTAATTTTCTGGGTTGGCAGGGATTCTTGTTTACAGTTATGTGAAAGAGCCCCTACTTAAATCCTTTGTGTAATTATGGTATTAATAAATATACACTGGGAAGGGGACTTGGCCCTGCGGTTAGGTCGTCTGCCTACTGCATGGGAGGTCCGCGGTTCAAGCCCCAGGCCTCCTTGACCTGTGTGGAGCTGGCCCATGCACAGTGCTGATGCGCGCAAGGAGTGCTGGGCCATGCAGGAGTGTCCCTGCGTAGGGGAGCCCCACGCGCAAGGAGTGCACCCCGTAAGGAGAGCCACCCAGCACGAAAGAAAGTGCAGCCTGCCTAAGAATGGTGCCACCCACACGGAGAGCTGACAAAACAAGATGAAGCAACAAAAAGAAACACAGATTCCCATGCTGCTGACAACAACAGAAGCGGACAAAGAAGACGCAGCAAATAGACACAGAGAACAGACAACCGGGGCAGGAGGGTGGGGGGTAGAGGAGAGAAATAAATTTTAAAAATATATATACACACAAATACATAAACAACTAACTGCATGTACACAAATGTGTTTGGACATAGGAAGATGACAAAATCCCTGGCCATAGAAATTTAAATTTAACATTGTGGCAGTTTTGTACCTTGTTGAGATCAGTAAAACAGTAAGCTGGGCACATTGTTGTCCTAGTGCACTACATGTCAGTACTTGGAGCCCAAAATGATTGCTCTTTGGGCAACATCTTCAAAAACAGGCAATTACATATGGCCAGTGCAGGATATGACCAGTCCTTCACTTGATGTCATCATTGTGCTATGGGCACATTTTTCTATAATATGTTGATTGTGCATTTATGAGAAGATAAGGGCTCTTGTTAGTTCTCTCAGAAAAGAAACATCAGACATGAATTTGAGAACTTGACACTTTCAGGTTATTTAGACTCCAGAGCCTTCACCTCTGACTGCGGTTGGGGTGTTTTGGTATAGGTGGTGTCATGGAGGCAGATAGGTAAGGTGTTACAGACTGCTTCGTGGAAATGTCATGAATCCTTGTAGAACACTGCCAGAAAACTTGCCATTTTAAACGTCTGATGTTCCTTCAGTGAGGAAAACTTCCATCCCTGGTAATTCCAAGATTCCTGAGGAACTTTCCCTTTCCCTTTTTTTTTTTTTTTTTTTTTTGGTACACTGACATTTTCTCATATGAAGGTAGGAAGAATCTTTTTTAATGTATCAAATTCAGTCATTTAGCAATGTAGGGGAGTGATATGCATTTTAAGGTATTTGCTCTTTTAGTCACTGTGATAATTAGGCTAATATGTCAACTTGGCTAGAGAATGGTGGCCAGTTGTTTGGTCAAGAAAGCACTGGGCTAATTGTAATACAAGGATATTTCATGGACTTCATCATCAGTGAATTGTTTGTATAGATAGCTGGTTACATCTACAGTCCCCTAAGGAGACTGCTGAATGAATTCTCATCCAGTCTGTTGAAGGCCTTAAAAGGGAAGTGATACCAGCATTTAGAGAAAGAGTTCTCAACTCTACTTCATTCAGCCAGCATCTCTTTGGAACTCAACAAGGACCTTTATTGGAGCCTGTGGTTTGCAGCCTGCCCTGTGGAATTTGGACTTGTGCATCCCCACCGTCATATGAGAGAATTTTATAAAATCTCATACCATTTACAGATATCTCTTGTCAGTTCTGTTTCCCTACAGAACTCTGACTAATACAGTCACCCTTTGGCTTGTTACACTAAGATAATGTAACAGTCTGAAACACTGAATGAGTTTATGTGAAACCTCAGGCTCTCACTTCTGTCAGGACTGTAAAGCACAAAGTCATGTGAATTCAATCTGATGATTTCAGGCAATGCAGATTAGAGTTCAACTGATTTGAGAAATTCCAAACCTAAATTCCATTTATGTTAATATAATTAAAGGAAGACCAGTAAGATAATTCCCCAATTTATGAATTGGTTTGACTTAGTCCTGACCTGATATCTATATATCTAGATAATATCTCTGTAATCATTCAGGAAGTTCAATGTTTGTTTTACTGGTTAGTTGTTCACTTTAATTCTGATGGCCAAAATTATGGTAAAACTGTTCTACCTTGTACTCTTATACTCTACCTTGTACTCACTTAGAACTGTAATACAATAGACACTGATATAAAATATAATTGGTCTTATCAACTAAAATTCATACAAATATTTAGGTTACACACCCATATTTAAAGACTGGAACAGGAAATCTAACACTTGTGTGTCTGGTATATGTTTAGCTTTGTTACCACTGCTCAAAAAAGCCTGTTTATTCCCATAAGGGAAGCAATAAAAGTCAAGTCAGCCTGTCTGGGAAAAATAAACTTTAGCAGACTCAGCCAGCTCCTGGACAATTCTAGGAATGATGCCACATTTCATCCTCCAAAGCTCATGCTTCCCAGAAACCTTATACAACTCCATTCAATGAGGCATGTTAATAAGAGTTCGGAGGAAGTTTTGTTGGTATGGCACTATCACATCTTAGAATTGTCATTTATCTCATATTTTGTCACAAGGTAAGAATGTTTCCTCTATATTTCCACTGATGTCCTTTTGGATTCATATCTAAACATTTTGTTCTTTAGAAATTGATAAATATATTTTGCTAACTTTATAATTCACTCATTTTCTTGGGTATAACTTAAACCAGAATTTTCCTTGCTACATTTTGTCATCTAAACACAAGCACATAGTTGAAAGGAAATTACTGGATTTTACCAGCATTCATGGAATATTAATACATTGGATTTTCTCCTCTGAATTTCTCTTGAGTTCTTAGGAAAAGAAAATAAATTTTTATAAGACCACATCATGTAGAAGGTATGAAAAATTTTCAACATTTTATACTCTTTGGCACAGTTTATTCTTTTGCCTGGTAAAATACCTAAAATTGCATTTGGAAAGCATGAACTCAAAACAAAAATCTCTCAATTTTATTTTTAGTAGTGATGCTACAGAAGGCAACAGTGCACTTTTTGGAATCTGAGAGTAAGAAAAAATATCTCAGGGAAAAAAAAAATTGAAGCTAAGCCAGAAAGACATCAATCATGATTTTATACTCCAGATATCCCTTCTCTATTCTACTACCCAAATATCCCTAATCAAATCATGATAGGATGTTGGTTATCAGATAGCTTATGAGAGAAAGCTTGGGTTTCACAGGAGAGTTGCTAGTGGAAAGCAATTGGTGTGTCAAGCTGTAACATCTGCAATTTTTACAACACAGCACACTTCCCTCCTTCTACCCTCTGATTCTTTGGAAAATACTTCCCTCATTCAGTATGTTCCTTATTGGGTATCAGTAAGGCTTCTCTATGTAGTTTCTTTATGCTTGAATAGGGTTGAGCAGATAGTCTAGGCCAGACCAACAGTAGTACTCCATTTCCCTGGGAACATAACTAGAACAGAGTTAAGCGCATTATATAAGCAGGGCCAATGAAAGTCTTGCCCTGGGACTGGTATATTGCTATAGGGAAGACCACTGCCTTCTAGCTACTAGTTGTCAAACTGGGATGATACGAAGCTATGGTTGCAGGTGGTCTTTTCTGGCCACATGGAAGAAATTGTTTACAACAATAAGTAAAGAGGTCATCATTCATAGACAAGAGACAAACAGAAATAAGACCTGGAGCATAAAAGAGACTATTAAAGAGAGGATTTTGAGCTCTAGATCCAGTCACTTCTGAAGGCATTATCCCTGGACTTTCTGGTTAAGTGAGCCAATAAATTACTTTTTTGCTTAAGTTGATTTGAACTGTAACCAAGAGATCCCAGACTAATACACAACCTATGTACCTATGTAAAACAAAAGTTCTCTTTCATTGATGGTCCTACTCACATATTGAAGGGTATCTGTTGTATGGGTAGATTGTTCTAGTTGACCAGGTATATATCTTTGGGGAGGGGTCTCTTCAAGCCAAGGGGCAGGATGAGAATATCTGATCTTCTAGCTGAACCAGTCCTAGAGATGACTGAGGTGGAAAGGTTACAACCAGGTGCCCATCCTGAATGTAAGTCATCAAATTAAGTCTAACATAGCCTGAATTGCAAATTTTTAAAAGCCAGAAGACAATGTATGATACATTAAAACTACAAGTAGAATGAGGCAAGATCATTCCATTCTAAGTAGGAATTTTAGGACACAAAATATTAGATTTCTGTTATGGTTTTTCCTTTCAGAATGTCTGAAGGAGAACAGAACCTCCATGTTTTACTTTGCTAAAAGCTGCTGGGAGCAATATACTAGAAAAGGGTAGGCTTTTATAATGGGAATTTATTAGGTTAAAAGCTTACAGTTCTGAGGCCATGAAAATGTACAAATCAAGGCATCATCAGATAATCATTCTTTCCAAGCTACAGCTATGGATGATTAGGCACACAGTGGTGTCCACTCGTCTCTCCCCTATTCTCTGGGCCCCTCGCTTTCAGCATCTGGCTAAAGTGGCTTCCTCTCAACTTCTGGATCCTGGAGCTTCTCTCTCAGCTTCTGGATTTCCCTCTGTCTCTGCTGCCTTCTTTCTGTGTCTGTGGCTTTTCTTCCTCCATTTATAAAGGGCTCCAGTAAAAGAATTAAAACCTACCCCTGGTCACACAATCTAATCAAAGGTTCTTAATGGAAGTAATTTAATCAAAAGTTCTCATCTACAGCACTAGGGTGCTGCTAAGAGCCTAGTAACTTAGACCTCAGCCACCCTCTTAGAAATTTTGCTACTTATGAAAGAAAACAGGGGCTCTAAAAGGCATAGAACGGCATCTGGGTCCCAGGCATGGGTCATTTCTCCTGCCCTCTGTCCCACACCCCCTATACCATGGCATGACTTCTATTGTAATACACCTTTCCCAATGTCCTAATATAACATCCTGCAGCACAATGCCTTGGGAACAGAGGTGGGTGGGATTGTCCTTGTCAGAAATTTAATAGAACGACATGAAAAGACATAGAAATAGCTCCATAATCTTGGGAAAAGTCACATTCTATTCTAGGCTAGTGTAAAAAGTGAAAAACATAATCCAAATAGAAATTAAAAGTAAAAACAAAAAGCAGGAGCTCATCTCACTCATTACAGAGTGTGCCCTTTCTCCTCTATTTCAAAGTATTCCATGTCTCTGCTCAGAAGACCCTTAAGTAACTCTACAAATAAAGTCAAAGCTTTTCCATCCTCTAGCCAATTGTAGTCAGTATAGTATTGTGATACTAAAAGAGACATCATTAAAAGTCAGGTTTTGTCCAAAAAAAATCATTTTTTTCCCATTGATTCACACATTAACTTGGATCCTCATGATCCACAGAATAACTAACCCAAATGCGAATTTTTAGCCATGTCTTTCAATGAGTCATGATATTAAATATTCATGGTAGCCCAACACCCTTTTTACAGATAGATGCCATGCTGAACAGCTGCTTTGTATCTAATAACCCTTCATTCACAGTGCAGAGTTATGGCATTCAGTTATTTCAGTGAGGTCTCTTATATCTCAGCAAAACTATCAACCAGTACAATCTGCCTGAATATGGCTTTGAAGGAATACTACTTTAGGGATTCACTACAATGTGACTTTAGGAGAGATTCCTAATAGAGATTCCTACATGGAATTCTTCCCCATAGATTGATGGTGCTCAGCATTTACTCATGCTTGTGAATTTCCTCTCAGTTCCCACACACATTTCCCACATCCTGCTTCTCTGGAAAAGGAGAATGTTATTTGTGAGCATAATGGAATATTCATTTCACAATTCCTACCACCTCTGCTTTCAGGGCTTTCCAGAGTCTGCTTCTCAACCACAGAGTGAAACCTGAGGTCCAGCTGAACCCTGAGATTCTTTCTTGCCCTCTTCTCACATGACCAGGTACCCACCCCCATCTTTTACAGATTCTCTTTCTATTTTCTTTTGATTTTTGCTTTTTGCTTTGTTGTTGTTTTCTTTTACGTTCAAATTTTCCTCATGCTGTATATGTTCTGACCATTGTGCCATGTCATCAATTCTCAGTTGAATTCTAAGCCTCCCCACAGTGAGGCTAATGAACATGTTCTTGCTTTGACCACAGAAGATAAATTATTTTTTCCTTGTGGAACCCAAAGGAACAGAAGTAAAATCTTAAGCCAAAAAAACCCAATGACACAAACGGCAATGCAAGATTAAAAATGCTGACACTCTCCTCTTCAAATACCTCATCTTTTCTCATTTTCTAAATATATTGGCATCTAATTTGTTTTCCCTCAAAAGGTGGTAGAGCCTTTCACACTTAGTGTTTAATATAACTTCTAAGTACATAATATCAATGTCAATATTAGCAAACATTTTGAATCCTACTTTATATTTTACATACATTATTTCATTCAACATTCATAATAACTTTGTTAAGTAGACCTCAGACAAGTTTTCATTCATTCATTCATTTATTCATTCATCCTTTGAAAACTTATGATGTGTTGGTAGAAGTGACTGGGTAAACAGTCAACAATTTGGACTGCTCTTTGGCAAATGAATTACAGAGTATGAGAGGGGTACAATAGTTAGAAAACAGCAATGAAATGATTGTTGCATGAAAAAAAGTGGCATTGGTAGTGGTAGTAGAGGAGATGGAAGAAGCAGATTTGAGAGTTTTAGGATGTAAATCCATACTCTGTATTGATGAGTTAGATTTTGGTTTTGGGCAGGCTGTGAGGACCAAAGTGAGAGGTGTCAAAAGACTCCGAGGTGTCTGGATGTGTAACTGGATGGATGAAGGTGACATTCATGAAACTAGGGAAGAGTGGAAGAGAACACTGAGGGGAACTAGCTCATGAGTTTGGTTCTGGATACCTGGAGTATGAGATATGCTGAAATATCCCCTAGGAAATATCAAATAGGCAGTTAGATATAGTCTGGAAGTCAGAGGAGTGGCCCATGCTGGAAATACAAATGTAGGAATTGTCAGCATGGCAATTAAAACTGTGGAAAAAATGGTAGTCATCTTGGGTGAGACTGTAGAATAAGAGAAGAGACCTTAGAAAAGAGCTTCCAGGAGGAGACATCATCAAAAGAGACTGAGAGGGTAAGACTGAGAGCTAGGAGGAGTTCAGGACATAGCTGTAAGACAGATGCTATGAACAGAAAAGAAGGAATGAAGAGCTGGAGTGGCTAATGATGCTGAGATGCCCCAGGAGAGCTTTTTGTATTTTTGGACATGAACTTAAACCCTTTTTGTGACATAAGTTTCAGAATACAAGAAAGGACAGATGATACAATAGAGTAGCTGAAGTAATAATGTGTCAGGGACTTTTTGAGTGTTTTACAGGTATGATCTTTTTTTTTCAAAAAAAGATTTATTTATTTATCTCCCCTTCCCTGCTCCCCCAACACACCAGTTGTCTGTTCTCTGTGTCTATTTGCTGCATCTTCTTTTTCTTGTCTGCTTTTGTTGTTGTCAGCAGCATGGGAATTTGTGTTTCTTTTTTGTTGCATCATCTTGTTGTGTCAGCTCTCCGTGTGTGTGGCACCATTCCTTGGCAGGTTGAAATTTCTTTCATGCTGGGAGGCTCTCCCTATGGGAGCGCTCCTTGTGCATGGGGCTCCCCTATGCAGGGAACACCCCTGCGTGGCAGGGCACTCCTTGTGCACATCAGCACTGCACATGGGCCAGCTCCACACAGGTCAAGGAGGCCCGGGGTTTGAACCGCGGACCTCCCATGTGGTAGGCGGATGCCCTAACCACTGGGCCAAGTCTGCCACCATACAGGTATAATCTTATTTAATCCTCACAGTAAACTCTTATAGATGAGGACATTAAATTTCAGAAAAGTGAGATGACCTGCCCAAGCTCATGCAACTCTATGAAGCAGTAGATCTGGAATGCAAATCCCACTTTTAAAAAGATATCGTTGTTGTTCTTCATTATTTTTCATTTATGGCAAGATGCTTCCTCAAACTGGAAATGGAATAAATTTGCAAGTCATTTTACAAGTGTTCTAGAAATAAAGCAACCAGACTCTTTTCTTGGGGGGTCTTCCTTGTTTCATTTTATCAGCAGTACATGAACATATTAAAAGGAGTAAGAAAAGCACCTGACCTTGCCCCACCCTACGCCATTTCTACTCTGAAGAGACGCTTGTAACACTTTTAGCTGTGAGGTTGCTCTTGGTTATACTGTTTTATCTATTATCATATTTCTAAATAATATTCTCTACTGCTATTTATGAATTAATTATAAATTAATATTAACTATACTCTGTTATGTTACAGTTACAATTACATTAATGCTCACTTCCACTTTGCTGGGGAAGTCATAGATACACCTAAATGCCATATCCCAGGACCTACCTCCCTACTCCTCCTTTTCGATGTGTGCAGATGTTTCAATATGTTTCCATTCTGCAGCCCAGGGGAGAGATCAGGTCTAATGGAAAGTCCTGGCCATACCATAAACCCTGAAATGGGGAACAAACAGCCCCAGCTGTTTATCAGGGTGGGATCTTTCATTGGCAGGACCACCCACAATACCCCATACCCCACCCTCAGGCAGTACAGATTTGTCTCTCCTCTCCCATGCAGAGCTGCCATCTACCAACCCTGACCTGAGCAGTTGTATCCCCTGGGAGACTGACCACAGTGGGATCTCTTCCCACGCTCTTTTGGACCCTTCGTGTTATTTAAGTAATAACATGGTCATTTGCTGAAAGTTTCCATTGTGTCTGAGCCTGTGTTCCCATGACACACCATATAACAACCCTTTCTACACCCTTCTCTTCCTCCCCAGTTTAGTTACAACAAGCTTTTAGTTATAGAAAATCATGTATATTTTAATGTAAACTTGTAGTATTGTTAATTAGAGACACATGTTGTATTATGTTAGTTTACTTTCAGTTAATTGACTCATTTAACTTGCATGTTTTTTAAATAAATCTATCCTGAAATTTTTCTTAATTAACCTCCTTAATGTCACCATAATCTAATAACTAGGTGTTTCAAAATACTCAGATTTGTCCTCCCATTGCCCAGTATTATTATGCCTAGCTACATTTTTATTTTCCCTCCATCTACTTTGTCTTCCAGCTTCCCCCAGAGGTGTGCTCTCCTCTTAGACTCCCATTCCCATCTATTTTCAAATGAAATCTACATATCAGAGAATGGAAAGCAATGTAATATCTGTCCTAGGACATGAAAATATTACATGTTGGATCTCTCAACTGTGAAATGTAAGGATTTGTTCCCTAAAGAAGGCAGATGGATAAAGCACAGGGGAATCTTCTTTTCCCCTTGAATCAGCTGTCACTGTAGATGTCAGTGTAGATGTTGAAGTGTGGCCTCATCGGTCTCACCAGCACCAGCATGTTGATTCAAGACAATTAATTTTCCAGTAGGGACCTCTGTCCACAAAACAATGCCATAGTCATTCTTAGTTACAAGAACATTCAACTGAAAACTGATTTCAAAACAAACTATAAGCCCTATACATTATTAATCTTGCATTAAACCAAATCATTCCTTAAAATGTAATTTCTGTTCAGTGAGTTATTTTTTCCTACTTGTTGAAGCACATTATTAAATATTTTATGAGCAATTGCTGTCACTTTGTCAGAAGTGTAATAACATCAGAAAATTTTACACTCATTCTTAGGAAAATAATTTGCAGTAGGTCGTAGAGCAAAGCAAACTGGTTTGCAGTTACTATTAATCAATTTCACAAGGCCTATTGCTGTTTTAAATAGTTGAGCAATCTTAAATATGTAAATGGCAACTAAACACACTTATATGGATTAATTGGATTGCTCAACCTAATTTCCATTCACTGTAATAGAAATATAAGCTGAATTTCATAAAAGCTGTAGTGCTTAAACTTTAGCATGCATCAGAATCACCTGGAGAGCTTGTTAAAACACAGACTGCTGGGACCAACCCCTGATTCAGTATTCCCAGGTGATCCTGACGCTGTTGGTCAAGAGATTACATTTTGAGAACAATTGTCCCAGGAAAGGTAAGCATCACATGAATCATGTGGAATTTGACTATCTTTGTCCTTTGGTTATTTTGTTTTGGAGATTTTATCTGTATTCCTTTGAAATATATGTGTGTAAGGAAGAGAAGGGGAGAGTCAATCCTGAACAAATGTTTATTGGCACCTACTTTGTGAAAAGGACAAGACAGGCAAGGACCGTACTCTCATGGGGTTTGCATATTAGCAGAGGAGAACAGTAAAACAGCTAAGTTTAATTTTAGTTACAGTTATTTTACATGCTTTAAAGTGCTAAAATGTAGGCGTAGCATGTATAACAGGGGAGCCTGGGGGTGAATCTGTTTCTTCATCCTTTCCAGTTTCTAGAAACTTTCCACATTCCTTGGCTCAGGGACACTTTTCCATCTTCAAAGCCAACAATGTTGCATCTCTCTATGGCTTTCTTCCACACATCTTCCAACTGATGCTTCTCTTCTGCCTCCATCTTCTACTTTTAAGAATCCTTCTGAGTATATTGGACCCACCTAGATAATCAAGAATACCCTCCCTATTTCAAGGTCAACTGATTAACAGACTTTATGCCATCTGTAACCTTAATTAACCTTTGCCAGGTAACCCAAGATAACCAGAGGTTCTGGGGATTTGGAGGGGGTGTCTTTGCAGGGGAGGGAAGTTATTCTGCCTACGAGAGATAAGCACAAAAAGGGGAAAGAATGTATAAAGCATATGGTGTTCCACAAACAATATGTGTGGAGACCCAAGAGATGACAGGTGCATAGGACTTAAAATGGTGAACAAACACCACTGTGACATGATCAAGGATGTGAGAGAGAGTATGGGGTACAAGATGAAGGTGGTGATCAAGAGATGCTATCTCCAGAAGGAATAACTTTGCAAACATGTTAATTAAAATTATAATTTTGGCAGAAGAGGTGAATAAAAATAAGCCATCAAAATATGCTAGAATCATTCTAAAACAAATATTCTCCCAAAACCTTTTTGTAAGTAATATGCAGACTTATCCAACCCTCAATTTTAAAGTGAGTATTTTTCTTTGTAATAATGATTTCTGGGAATGCTTAAACGTATATTCAGGTTTCCTAGATTTCTGCCAGAAATATCAATGGAAGAAAGGTCACTGTTCTTGAAAAGTACATGATACAGAGCTTTTAATAAAAGAAAGATTTCTGTGTTATCTTTCCTGCCCAGGCAAACTACTTTATCTATTGATATGATAATCCTTAAAGGATAATTATCATTATCAGAAAGTGTTACATGGAAAATTGCAATGCAGAAATATTATTTTCTTTCTGGCATCTAAAATGTTCTAACAGATACCCAAAAGACTCATTAGTTTATAAGATAATTAGTCTATTTTGCCCTTGGGAAGTCCCTAGAAAGGACCATTGTTCTGTGTCTAAATACAATTCTCTCTGCCTGAGCAGGGCTCTTAATCAGCCTGAAAACTCCTGGCATTACCTGCAAAGGTTTCCCTGTAGTCATGTAAGTAAAGATGTCCTTTCTTTTTGGATTGGGCAAGAGGAGGCTGTGGTTTTATTAAAGAACCATGTGACTTAAAAAGCATAAGATCTACCAACCTAGAGATATCTCCTTTTTCCTTTCTCAACACCCCCTAAGGGACTGATTAAGCAAATTAATTTCCAATAGAGCCCTGAAAACGAATACAAAATCTTTAAGATTAGTAGGGCAGAAGATTAAAAATACTTAACTTCTTACTTCTTAAACAATACCTATAGAAATTAAAAAAAAAAAAAGACAAAACTGGCAATAGTAATGAATGCTAAAGGGATGAGAAAATGAAAGGTAAAAGTTTTGGCAATACATTACATTGCTGATGGAAGTGGATCACATTTTAAGATTCCCTGCCACATATTTTACTCTTTGAGGAATCCTCTAAATGTTCAAGAGTCATCACTGAAACTCAAGAGCAGGTTCCCAGTTGGTTCCATAGGACATGGTTCCTGGCCCATAGTGGGTCCCAAAATATGTTCTTGGTGTGGAGTTTGGGAAAAATGGGCAAGCCGGGGGGGGGGAGGGGGCTCCAGTCTTGGTGAGGCTTGGGCATGGACTGGCACTTTAACACTTTAAACCTCAGGAAGGTGGGTGGTGGGAGTCCCGAGCACTAGTGCAGCTGGGAGCCTCTGTGGGTTGGGTTTTTCTTTCCTATTCTAGTAACTTATACACAACCTAAAATTTCCCCTTTTAACTACATTCAAATATGTAATTCAGTGCTGCTTATTATGATCACAGTGTTGTGCTACCAGCACCACAGTCCATTATCAAAACTTTTCCATCACCCCAAACAGAAATTCTATACCAAATAAGCATTTTGCACAAATGGAATAATACTCAAAATATGCCAAACATATAATTTTATGATACTGGCATAATTTATTTAATGGTTAACCTCATCTGGTGTTCTTTTTCTTACATCCTTTCCTACTCATTTTCTTCCTGGGAAAAATGTTGAGGTGCTATTTTTGCCTCAAAGTATATAATCACTTAAAATTTTGATTCATATTGCCAAACTGTCATATAGGGTTTATTGATTTATACTTCCACCAATAGTTCATTTCTGTTACCAGTCAGCTTGTATATTTATATTTAAAAACATTTTTTTACTAATTTGGTAAGCTATGTATCATATATTGTTAGTGTATGTTAACAGCATGGGTAGTTTGTATATCAGTAGTTTGTTTGAACATCATAGTTAAATTAATGATACCATTTTTGAGAATTGCCTTTATTCTAATATTTATTGAAATACTTTTATTAATAAAATTTTTTAAATCTCAGATCATTAATAATTATTTGAAAAATACATGTCTCAGTTTATAATTTTAAAACCTATGTAATAGTCATATAGATTAAATTATTGTAACATTTAGACCCCTAAACTCATAATGGTTAATTTACTGATGTGGGGCCCAAATATCTTTGATCTTATGACTCCCCTATCAAATTGAGTCTTATCATCATCTGCATCCAGCTGAAGGCAGGAAGAGAGAGCATGGAGGAGGCATACCTGCTCTTCAAAGCCTGAACCCAGATGTTACACGCCTCACTTTCACGCATATTCCATTATCAAGAACAAGTCACATGGCCAGACCTAGTGGCAAATGGGACTGGGAAATGTAGTCACTGTCTGTGCTGTCACTCCTTACCTACAACTATCTACTCTGGAAAGGATAAACAAAATTTAGAACAGAGAATCATTTCTGATTCAATATGAGTGTACAATTTTTGGCAAGCAGAGGTTTTTAACTTTTACGAAGTTAAATCTATGGTATTTTTTCCCTTTCAGATATTTACTGAATCACTGCATGGGGGCATAGCCTAGAAAACATGGGGCAATTTTTTCACTGGGTTGGTAAGAAAAAAGTTGGAGTTCAGAGCTTCCAAAAGAGCTAGGACTTAAAGGATCAAGAACCCAGGACAGAGGGAAATGCAGACAACTGAGCCCAGCCTGTAGTATATAATCTATCCTCAATGATTTCGCTCATTCATAACCAGGGCAAATATGTTAAGAGGTTCTGGGAAACCATGCAGAAAACAGCTGCTACAAGGCAAGACCTTTAAGGAGAAAACACAGGAGTTAGATGGTGTGAGGAAGATCAAGGAGTGGCTCCTTCTCCTTGAAGGGCCTGAAGAGGCTGAACTCCCAGAGGAAAGACAAATTGAAAATAGCACTTTGTGTGATATATGTATCTTTTTTTAAAAAGCCAATAAAAAATTTTTCTTAAAAAAAAACAAAATAGCCTTGTTCAACTGTGTCTTTCTGCTTCCCAGAATAAACTTAAAGCTCTTGAAATAAATAAATGGCAATTCTACTTAAAAGATATCTGTATCTTGTACTATGACTAGGGTGATAAACTAGTTACAGGGAACCCATGATTCCCTATTCCCCACTTACTTACTTTATCTTTTGAGTTTCCTTGGAACACTGAGGAATGCTGGCTAACTGACTTGGAGTGGTAAGGCTGTGTTTTTTGTTTATTTTGTTTTGTTTTTCTTTCTGAGAATATGATTTGCTTGTCCTGCCTCTATAGGGTATTATGAAAATGTTTTTATTCCTTTCTCTTCTTTTATCTTTTGTGGGGATGGGTGGGAGGAGGTCCTGGAAATTCTACAAATCAGGAATAGTTGGTGATCGATGTTCGACTTGTCTTAGATCACACATTAGACTTTTTACAAATGAAGCATTTATGAATGCCATTTAAAAATAAACTCGAGAACACACAATTCATTTAGGTATTTAATATGAAAATACTGTCCTCATCCCATATTTTAATCTAACTATATAACTGGAAACAAAAATACATTCTGCTTCTCAAATATTCATGCTTAACACTAAATGCGCTATCTTCCTTCATTTTTTTTTTAAATAAAATTTTCTTCAAATACCTTCCATTTTAATGTTTGAAGAAAAGTCTAAAGAGAACAAAAGCCACAAAATTAAAACTTTTCATCTTTATAACACACAAGGGAATAAGCCTGTCAAGAGGATTTTTCCCCTGGAAAAATATTAATTTCTAATTATATACTAATAAATACACATGTTTACTAGAGCAAAATGTGGTTTTAAGGAATATAATGTAAAATTCCGGAAATGGGGCATGTGGCAAAAAGAGCAAAAAACCATTATATGACTGATATATGTCAACTTATTTGTAGCACATCATAATTAAATTATGTATAAATATATGCAGAAGGGTCCAATTTAAAATTTAGTCTCATTAGTTTCATCAAAGCAACTTTTCTAGTCTGAGATGGTATAATTGTCCCACATCCCCAACATTCTCCCCTACAGATATGAGAGTATCCATGCATTTCAAATACAGGTTAAAATAACTGAAAATTTATATAAACATGAATATGTTATATATAAGTAGACTGAATTCCATGGGGCATTTGGAGAAAAAATAACTACTTTTGGTTCATACTTTTGCATTAAAGGCTTTCTTGTTTTGCAGTTATTTGAAATATTTTATAAGTAGTTCCTAACTGTTGGACTCATCATCAAGTAACAAGAATAAATACATTTTTAGCTCTGGATTTCCATTATGTTTAGATTCTTAAAGTTTCAGAATGGTTTGCTAGTTCCAGTCCACTCTTTTTGCACCAGTACCAGTTCAAAAATCTATGAATCAGTTTCAGAGTAGTTTCATTTTACCTGTAAAGACTTCAGTTTTATTGGTATTTTAATTTTTACTGAGAAGCTTTGCGTAAATAGTTGATACTTCGGGCCCATGTGTATTTTAATGCACAGCCCACTTTGTGCTTTTAAAGCACTGAACAAACTGTAAGATACAAAATAACATATACGAAGATGAAAAAAGCTGAAATTGGTATGTTTTATTTTTTAATAAAACATTTCAAACTTTTAAAGCAACATTACAAATTCTCTACAATTCTATTAAGAATTAACAGATATTCTAGGAAACAGGACCCAGAACTGAAAACAAAGGGAAAGAAGACAAAAGAAACAGATGTACAGATGATTTAGTTATTGCGCCCATACTTTAAAATAACTGTGATGAATATTTTTGAGAAAATAAGTGAAAAACCAAATCACAGAACAAGATGACTTTGCCAGTGTATTCATCTGAATATTTAAAGAATTAAGCCAGCATAATCTTGATCATGAAACCTGACAAGAACTTTGTGAGATAGGAAAATAACAATTTTCTCTCTTGAATAAAGACGTATAAATCTTTAACCAAATATTAGCAAATCAAAGTCAAATATATAAAAGGAATACTGTATCATGATCAATTTGAGTTTATTCTGGGAATATAGAATTGGTTTACCATTTGAAAATCAATCTATTTCATAATGTTAAAAGATGATTTTAAAAACCATGACCATCTCAATAGATCCAGAAACAGAATATGACCAAATTCAAAATATTAAAAAATCTTGCAAGAACTCTACACAGAAAGCTATAAAACATTATTGCGAGAAATTGAGTAAAAACCAATATAATTAGAAGGATACATCATTTCTAAGAATTGGAAGACTATTTGTTGTAAAGATATCATCGTTCCCCTAATGCACTGCAATCCCAGTCAAAGCACCAATAGGATTTTTTTTCTCTGTATTGAAATTTGATGTTTTAGTTTGCTAAAGCTTGCTGGGAGCAATATACCAGAAATGGGTTGGCTTTTACAATGGGACTTTATTAGGTTAAAGCTTCCATTCCAGTTCTGAGGCTGTGATAATGTCCAAATCAGGGCATCATCAGAGATGTTGTCTCATGGAAGGTCAGTTGCTGGCAGTCCTGGACTCCTGCCATGTGGCGACACAATGGCAGGTCTGCCAGTCTCTGCCTTCTCCTGCAGACTTACTTTCTTCCCAAGCTCAGCTGTAGGAGATATGGCACATGGCAGTACCCCTTGTCTCTCTTCCTTTCTTCCAGACCTCATTGCTTCAGCTTCTTGCTTCCTGTGGGCCTTCTCTCTTAGCTTCTTGGGGGCCTCTTTCCATACCTCTGCACTCTGCTGAATCCAACCTCTGGCCTCTGAACCTTTCTGTCTCTGCAGCTTTTTTCCTATGTCTGTGGCTTTTTAGCCCTCTGTTTATAAAGGACTCCAGGAAGAGGATAAAGACCCATCCTGGACCCCACAAAATAATCAAAGGCCCTTAACCAAAGCAACTTAATCAAAACTGATCTAATCAAAAGGTCCCTTAACTTTCAAAAGATCCCCTCTACAATGGGACTATAGAATAGGAATGGGTTTGCTTGAGGAACAGGATTTTGGGGGGGGTCCGTGAAAGGATTAAACCAACCTGACAAGTTCTTTCTAAAAGTTATTTGAATATGCAAAAGGGGCAAGAATAGCCAAGAATTCTTGAAAAAGAACATGGCAGGAGGACTAGTTCTACTAGGTGTGAAGTATAATTATAAAGCTATTATACTTAAGATAGTGTAATACCGATGTGAGGACATCAGGAGGGGCCAATGGAATAGGTAGAGATCTTACATACAGCCCACACATATGAAGGCACATGATTTATGACAAAACTACCAGTAAAAGGATTGGGGGAAAACTCAGTAATGATGGAAAACTTGGGCTATCCAATAAAAAAGCTCCTACCTCATGAGATACACAAAACTGATTACAGTTGAACTGGAGACATAAATGTGAAGGGAAAAAACAGTAATTGCTTAGAGTTATAATAGAATATCTTCATGGTCTCAAACAGAATATAGAAGTTCTAACTATAAAGGAAAAAATAGAATTCTGTTCAATAAGCTACATCACTAAGAAGTAGAAAACATAATACACAGAGTAGGGAAGCAGACTTGGCCCAATGGAAAGGGCATCCGTCTACCACATGGGAGGTCTGCGGTTCAAACCCCAGGCCTCCTTGATCCGTGTGGAGCTGGCCCATGCACAGCGCTGATGCGCGCAAGGAGTGCCCTGCCATGCAGGGGTGTCCCCCGCGTAGGGGAGCCCCACGCACAAGGAGTGCATCCCGTAAGGAGAGTCACCCTATGCAAGAGAAAGTGTAGGCTGCCCAAGAATGGTGCTGCACACATGGAGAGCTGACACAAGATGATGCAAGAAAAAGAAACACAGATTCCCGGTGCCGCTGATAAGGATAGAAGCAGTCACAAAAGAGCACACTGCAAATGGACACAGAGAGCAGACAACTGGGGGGGGGGGGGGCGGGGAAGGGGAGATAAATTAAAAAAAAATAAACCTTTAAAAAATAAAATAAAATAAAGTAAAAAAAAAACAGAGTAGAAAGAGGTATTTGCAACACATCTAATTAACATGTGGCTTTTATAAGAAATACATAAAGACTTCACACATGCAGAAAATGAAGACAGATAATCCAATAAAAAAATGGCCAGAAAATTTGAAAAACTACTTCACAAAAGAGGATATCCAAATGTCTCATAAACATGAGCAAAATAAAGTCAAGGCTATATCAGTACCCAACCACCTCATAAAGAGGTTGACATCATCTCATAAAGTTTAAACACAACTACACAATCACCCATGTATCCACTCCTTAGCATATACACTAAGGAAATATATGAAACTGTGAACCAAGTGATACAAGAATGTTCATGGTAGAGTTATTTGTAATAGTCTTAAACTGGAAACAATCCAGATGTCCCCAAATTTAAGAATAAAAGAATAATTGTGATATAGGAATAAAAATAAAGAAATAAAACATAGCTACATACATTCATATGGCTGAAACTTGAGGAACTACTTTTGAACAAAAGAAGTCAGTCACAAAATAATACAAACTAAGCTATCATGTTTAAAAATACACAATTCCAAGATAGAACTATGTTTAAAAGGGGTAAGTAAAAATGGTAATGTGGAAGGGTGATGGCAATATTCTAATAATTCAGGTATTTGCTTTATAATAATTTACTAAGCTGTCATATCTAGATTATGTGTACTGTCTCTATTTGTGTAGTAGTCTACAAAAACAATGGTTTATATAAACAGATTTATCATCATCTAAAAAAAGAATGAGATTCCTCCCCCCCATTTAACCATTAAATCCATAAAACTTTCAATTTTGCTTGAGACTATTATTCAACTCATCTTTGTGCTTCCTGACAGAAAGCTAGAGTCATATTCATCAATACACAGTGGGCTCTCTAGGGAACAATTATTTTGCAGTAAGTTATAAATTTTCCCTAATGAAAACTTAACTAGTTTCTGTTGTGTAACAAATTATACAAAAATTAAGAGGCTTAAATTGACACCAAACATTTGTCCTGATCCTGTTGTTTGGTAATTTAGTATGCTGTGCATAACTGATTGTTATTTTGGTCCTGAATGGGCTGTGTGTCCGTGATTACTTCCAGTTTATCTAAGCAGCTCTGCTCCTGGAGGCTGACTTGCTGTTTCTTAGTGGAACATTTCTGGGCCACATGTCTTTCATCTATAATTTTTTCCCATGATAACTGGAAAGACCTTCAGTAGAGAGTGTAAGGCCCTTACTCGGCCATAAGGGAACCAGGAGAGAGAGCAGGACCTACTTCTAAGGACTAGACCTTAGGACTAGTCTCAGTATTGACACAATATCATTTCCATTATTTTCTATTGGCCAAAGCAACTTACAGGGACAGCCCAGATTCAGCAAGCAGAGATATAAAATCCTCCTCCTGGTGGCAGGAGCTGCAAAGTCACGTTATAGAGAGCATGGGTACAAAGAGATTTGCAATTCACTACACCTTTTTAAGATAACTTCTCTTTTTATTTCCTCCCTTTCACATTTCTCCTCACAGTCCCTCTCCATACTCTTATGCCCCTCAGGAAACCAGTACTACTCAATACCAGAAGTCCCACAGTTTCACAGTGCTGGGAGAAAGAAGTTTATTTTTTGTTTTATAAACTGATGGTATTAAATTTTTTTGCATCAATTTTTTCTTATTTGAAAACACACTGTGGTAATGCATACATATCAAATCATGTAGATGTAGCTTATTCTATTTAATGGATTTATAATCATTTGCTTTACTTCTATTTTCTACTCTATATAATACTATGTTGATTTTCAATATTTTTTAAAATGTTGTAAGTGTATTTCAATAGGTATAATTTACATGCTCTCACTATATTCCATTTTTTATATTTCATTGTCCATCTTGAATTAATGGACACAAAACTCAACACTTTAGATATATACTTTATTTCATCCAAGCTGTTCCTTCAGAACTTGGAGATTATATATTGCCTTGTGATATCTCTTTGCATTTTTCTCTTAAGTCATAGTTAACTCTTACTGTATGGTCCCCTAATCTCATTAACAAGTTTGTAAAATCTTGGAGAGTAGGAATCATGGCTTGTATTTCTTTATGTCCCTCAGAATGCTATGCTTATAGAAGACATTTAATAAATGCCTACTGACTATGTAATGAGAGACTAGAAGTTTGAAGAAGGCCTTGATTACTATGATTTGAAATGATTAAGACAAATTTCATAGGAGAAATTTAATTTAACCTGAGTCTTACAGGGCAGTTATTGCTAAATTTAAGACTTCAGGAAGAAGTTCTTTTTTTAAGATACATATACATATTAGTCATTCCTAGCTGGAGAGTTTTATAACTACCAATGAGTATATTGACTATAAACATTAGGGAACGTATTCCATGCAGTTAATCTAAGAATAAATGCAGTTCTTTCCCCCACAATATTGATGGTTTTTATTATGTCTTTGATTAGGTTTGGGGCTTGTATTTTCCCTTTGTATGATTTGTTGTGAAATGTACTATGATTAAGAACAACAGTGAATAATTTTTCTGTTGGAGAGACATTTGTGGGAGGTACACAGAAAAAAAAATCATTTTTCTAGCAGTATTCTATCCTTATCTTTAAGGTTTATTTCAAACGGTGACTGGAAATATTTTCTTTAAATTAAGAAAATATTGCATTACTTAATAATTTTTATTCAAAATTGGAATTGAGTTATTAGGAATGGGGATTAGCTTTATCCTTTCTCTCTCTCTTTGCCTTTATCTCCATCACCATCTCAGTTCTGCCTGTCATGGCCTCTCTGAGTTGGCCGCCTCCTATCCTATTATAGAGAGGCTTTCTCTTTGACTTAGGAAAGATGCCTGCCTTTGTCTTTACAACCTGTGAGATAAAGGGAATAGTTTGTCTGACCCTCGGTGTCTATATGGCATCTCTTAAGGAAGGACTCTGATTGGACTTGCTTGGATTATGTGCCCATGTTTTAGAGCCATCACTGTGCTCAGGGGACAAACATACCCTGGTAGATGGGAATGGATGGGATGCCGTGATTGGGAATCCAATCAGATTCACATGGGGGTAGGAGGGTAGCTCTGAAATTAACGGGAGTGCTGGAGAGACTAAGATGTCCACTGTAATGTTCTTGGAAATTGTGAAAAGAGAAGATCATAATCATGTTTCCAGAATCAAAGGGAAAAATTACCACTTATTCTATGACATAATTAAATAAGACTGGCATTAGATCTCAGTTATCACAGACTGTCAAGTGAGAGGGTGATAAGATCATACTCTTGATATCAGTAACATTTTTATAAATGATATTTCTCTTTTTGTCATTATCAGCTTAACCATATGTTTGATAATATTCTCTCTTTTAAATCCAAATTGCTATTGGGGCTGCAATAACAATAAGGATTATTAAGAGAAGTTAGCCTTCTTTTCTTTCTTAGTAATATAAATTAAACACCAGTAACTCATCAATCAATTTGAAGAGAGGAGCCCCATTAACACAAGACAAAGGTTTGTATTTCTCAGGAGCAGAGTCAATACTGACCTTTGAATTATTCAGATTTTCAAAAAATGCATTTAGATTTTGTAGTGTGCAACCTAATTCTCCTTTGTTCTTTAGATTGTGGCATCAGAAGAGACATTCCCAAGGTCTCTGAGCATATGATTGACTTAGAAGAGTCACTTCAGTTTCCATCCAGGACTAGTTACTTCTGTGCTCCCATATAGATGAAAGTCACTGACTTCATAAATGGTTTCCTTTTCACCTTTGCAATGGGAAAGTGCTGTTTTAAAAAATATATTACAGTATAAACTACTTGATCATATACTATTCATAATCATTGATAATATTAAAAATGGTGATTTGATCAGGTTATATTTTTTCCATCTGTGAAAACTTTAATTATTATTTTATGAAATGAGAAAGTAACCTCCACTTATTTCTTCTTTGTTCTTTCCCTTTTTTAAATGTAGATTTGAGCTTCTGACCTATATCATTTTTCTTATGTGTGAAGAGCTGCTTCTAACATTTCTTACAAGGAAGGTCTGGTGATAATGAATTCCCTCAGTTTTCATTTATCAGAAAATGTCTTTATTCTCCTTCAGTTTTGAAGGATAATTTAACTAGATATAGATTTCTAGGTTTGGGTTTTTTTCATTCCCTACTTTAAATATTTCACTCTATTCTCTTCTTGCTTGCATGATTTCTGATGAAAAGTATACCGTAATTCTTATCCTTGTTCCTCTATATGTATGATGTTTATGTCCTTCTCTGCTGATTCCTCTTCTCAGACCCTCTCAAGATTTTCTGTCTTTATACAGTATTAATATGATATGAAACATGCTTAAAAATTTTAGCATTTATCCTGCTTTGTGTTCTCTAGCTTCCTACATTGGTGGTTTGGTACCTGTCATTAAGTTTGGAAATTTCTTAGCCATTATTCCCTCAAATATTTCTTCTGCTGTGTTCTCTCTTTGTTTTCCTTTTGGAATTCCAATTATACATATGTTCCATCTTTTGAAATTTTCCCACAGAGTTTAGATGTTCTGTTATTCTTTGTCATTCTTTTTCATTTCTTTGCATTTCTGTTTGGGAAGTTTCTATTGACATATCTTCAAGTCCACTGTTCTTTGTCTGCCATGCCCCATCTGCTGATGAGCCCATCAAAGGCATTCTTCATTTCTGTTATGAGTCTTTTTTATTTCTAGCATTTCCTTAAAATGTTTTCTTAGAATTTCCATCTCTCCACTTATATTACATATCTGTTCTTGTATGTTGTCTACATTTTTCCATTAGAGATCTTAACATATTAAATCAGAGTTATTTTCAATTCCTCATTTGATATTTTAAAAATTTCTGCCATACATGTGTCTGATTTTGATGATTGCATTATCTCTTCAGGCTTTGTTTTTTCTTGCTTTTTTATATGCCTGGTAATATTTTTGTTGAAAGCTGGGCATACCATATTGGGTGATAGGAACTGAGGTAAATAGGTGTTTAGTTTGAGAATTTGTTAATCTGGCTAGGAGTTGGGCTGAGCTTAATGTTTGCTATAGCTGTGTGTGCCAGAGGCTTCAAAGTCATCTACTATCCTCTTGACTTTGGACTTCCTTAATGTATTAGTTTCCTAGAGCTGCCATAACAAATTGCAACAAATTGGTAGCTACAAGAACAACAAAATTATTGTCTCACAGTTCTGAAGGCTGGTAATCTGAAGTCAAGGCATCAGTAGGGCCATGATCCTTCCAATGGCTCTAGGGAAGAATCCTTCCTTGCCTATTCCTAGCTTCTAGTGGGAGCGTCCATCCCTGGTATTCCTTAGCTTGTGGCTGTGTAACTCCAATCTCTGCCTCCATCTTCACATGGCCATCTTCCTTCTGTGTCTCCTCATATAAGGACTCCAGTGTATTGGTTTAAGGCTCCACCCCACTCCAGTATGAACTTTATTAACTAATTAAGATCTACAATAATCCTATTTCCAATAAGGTCCCCTTCTGACATATAAGAGACTAAGTTTTCAACATATCAGTCTGGGAGATCCAATTCAACCCATAACACTCAATTACTTCTCTTTAAATAGAGTCTACATGTTTCATCTCTTTCATCTGTAATCTACTGTTATATTGGAAACCTATTGTTGTGGTGGCAAAATCTGGAGGAGGGGAAATGTTCTATAACTTTATGATTAAATTTCAGTCTGTTAATGGGTCTGTGTCTCTGGGCTGTGATCTTCACAAGAATTTCTCCAGTGGTATAGTTTTTTTTTCCCTTCCTTAGATGAATCAAGAAGGTTAGAGGTAGGCTAGATTGTAAAAAAAATGCCTTTCCCCCAGATGGGATAAGGCTCTGATAAGGTTTTTATTTTCCCTCCTAGATATAGGACTTTTTTTTTTTTTTAATGAAAAATGCTTTAGGTGTATTTCACAATGATAACTGGGTAACTGGGGCTCTTTCTCAGAAATTCACTGTGAGAGCCTGGTGGGATTCCTGAAGGTAAAACCCATGAAAGAGTAGGACTCCCTTAACACTCCAGCCCTCAGGACTTTCTCACTTTCAAAGTAGTCTACTCTCAGCCTCAAGCAATTTATGAAAATTACCATTTGAGTTTTCCCACCAGTTTATGGCTCTAGCAGCTTCTATGAAACAGATGTTGGTTGTGATTCTCTGGAATATGTGGCATTTTGTGTCTGGCTTCTTCCACTTAGCATAATGTTTTCAAGGTTCATCTATGTTGTAATGTGTACCCTTTCTTGCCAAATGATATTCCATTGTATAAATAAGTAAAAATTTTTGGATAATAGTTGTAGAACAATAGCAGCTTAGAGAATGACCTTTCCAGGACATTTCAAAATGGAGCATTTTGCATCAATATGAGTGGGTAGGAATGAAAGGAAAGGTACAATCAAGTTGATCAAATAAGGTTTGGGGACTGGCATTATCAACACAAACACAGAAGATGCTGGGTAGGCCAGACCAGTCATCAGGGCCCAGCTCAAGGTGTACAGTAACTATGCTTCCTCAGTCTTCCTTCTCCCACAGCCTTGGCCTCAAGGAAACTTCTCAAATGCTGTGAGAAACAAAGAACACTAAGATCCCATCTCGTACCACCCACCAGTAGAATAGCCAAATACAAGGTTCTATGACTGCAAATGAAACCTATTAGTCTATCTCACAGTACTACCAACCATCCTTTTCTTCTGTGCTTCCTTTTTCCTTTTGAAAATATTTAATCTTTTTGTTCCCTCTCTTTTAATTTATTTTAACCTTATCCTATTGTTCTCTCTTTTTTAGTGATTTAATCCAAGCTACCTCAGCCTCTTCTTATTCCCTTACTCACCTTTTTCTCAAAAATTCCTCTATTTAACTTCTGTCTCACTGTCCTGGGCGGGCCTCTATGAGTAAATTATAGGTATCTACCTAAGTGAAAGTATATTAAATGACAATCATTTGTTTAGCGTGCCCTTAATTTGAGGAAGAGTGACAATGCCAGCAGTTCACAATGAGAAGACGTGGTTTGTGAATAGTCTATCTGACTATCTATCTATCCACTGCGTATATGTGTTTTTGTGTGGGTGAGGGTGGGTTGTGGAAAGTAAAAAGGGGAAAAGTCAAAGATTCTTCCTTTGAGTATTATTGAAGAACAAAACAGATTTCTTATTTAACAGAAAGTAAATAAAGATATATAAATTCGATAATATTTCGAAGCAAGAAAGGAGAAATCATTCACAGCTTTTTAATAGAATTCAGGTAATTGCTATGGACATCCATGGTGAAGTCTAAAGAAGTTAAGAACCCTGTGGACTGGTTTGGATCATTTGAATTGGAATGATTTCATGATAAAGATTTAATCTTTGGGTCACTGATGACAGATGGAAAGAAGGCAAATGGAGAGGGAGATAAAAGAGGTGGAGAGGAAGTGGGTAATTGTAATAGGGGAAGTAGTGGTGAGATTTTAGAATAAAGAGCTAAATGGAAGACTTTTGTGTCCTCTGACCTGCTGACCTAAACTCTCCTCTCTGAAATATTTGAGAAACAGTAAGTAGATTAATTTGGATAAAGTAAACAATGCAGGGTACTAATAAGACAAGAACACTTGTGAAAGGTGGGAGTGTTTTGGCTGCAAGTTGTGGAAAAGTGGTCTGACCCAGAAGATCCTGATCATGAAAAGTACAGATGTGGGCTTTCAAGATAACAGCTGCTGCTCAAGTGTCTCCTTTGGCCTCTTGTGGATTTCTAACAGGGAAAGGAGATGCTTCATGTACTCCCTGGCCAGTTTCCAGTCAATGGCCTGTACCCTAATGCAACCACCATCTTCAGGGTATCTCCATATGATTTCAGGGGAACTAAAAACTATTTATTTATCTGTGCCCACTAACAGATCATGGAGTACTCATGAAATGCCTTTAAACAATGATGAGCAGGAAATTTTAATCTGGTGTGTTTGGGGAAGAGTACCTGAAAAGTGAAAAAGTTAAGAAGCCCCAGTAACCAGTAAGATTTGAGGCATTTGGAACGTGTATTAACATTGTTAGGCTCTTTGTTTCCCCTTACCTCCCCTGCCCCTCCACCCAGATGGCTCCTTCATCTGCTTGCTTGTTTGTTTGTTGTGGTTTTTTTTGCTAGTTGTTTTTGCTCATTGTTTACACTTGTCTTCTTGCTTGTCTTCTTACACTTGTCTTGTTTTTGCTCATTTTCTGCTCATCACTTTGTTTTTGTTCATTGTCTGTATTTTTTCTTTAGAAGGAACCAGGAACCAAACCCAAGACCTCCCATATGGGAGGCAGGTGCCCAACTGCTTGAGCCACATCCACTCCCAATATTGTTAGTTTAGGAGTAGAAAGAAAGGAGTAAATGAGAAGGACATTTCAAAGGGTGACTCAATAGGGCTTAGCAGCTAGGTTGATATGGCGGATAAAATGGGAAAAAGTGAAAATAACCCAGACACTTTGAGCCTTAATGAAATTATTAATAGAGATAGAAAATCAGGAAGGTAAGCTGGTTTGGGGGGAAAACTATGGAGTTTGAGATGATGGTGACATACACAAACAGAAATGCCCAAAAGAACAGTGGAAATAAGTTCTTAGAACTAGAGAAAGGGGTCAGGCCTAGAGTAATGGAATAGAATGTCAGTAGTGTCTGCAGATAAATGACACATTGCTACTCACTGTCTCTCCCATTTCTCTCATGTTCTGTTCCTTTTGTGACTATCATGGCATTATCTGCATGAGCAGGTTACTAAACTGGTTTTGGAATAGAAAGGAAAGATCAAGTGTAGGTCTAATAGAAACAGACAATTCCTGCCAAGGACTGCCTGTGAATAACCCTTAAGTCACAAAGAACAGTGAGCAAAATTGAAATAACCTCATCTTGAGGTCTTCCAGATAAAGATGTTTCAAAATACCCTGGCAAGCTACTCCATTATTTTACTAAAGTTGGCATCTGTCAGGCACTTTCTTTCATAAAGTTAACCCTCACCCAGTAGAATATTAGTGAAATATGATGCCAGAACTGAGGTCCAATCTACTTGACTTCTTCAGTTGGGCTAAGGGAGGACAGTCATCATCTAGTATAGAAGAAAATCATCTTCACGACTTTTTTCCTATTCTCTCTAGTTCAGAAATAAAGCCCTGGATAAATATTCATGGCCATGTGTGAAGGATGTCATTGTCCACCATTCCCACTCTAATGGATGGCACCTGGAAATAAAAAAACAAAAAACAAAAAAACGAAGTTATTCTTTAATTGAATAAAGCTCTAAATGACCCAAATTTCAGAGGAGTGTATATGCATGAATATTTATGTAACACATTATCATTTAAAAACCTTTTTTCTCTTTGCAAAGCTTTCTAATTGAGCTATAAAACTTCATGCTAAACTGGAATTAGGCATCCAAACTAACTGCCAAGAAGTGCCATATGAACACCTTAAATAAAGTCTGGAGGCAGCGGGGAGTAGAGGAGGGATGGGGAGACAAATTCTCTTCCTCACTCCTGTCAGCTTTCTGATTCTTTCTGTAAGAAGTTTTATTTCACACAACCCCTACTAATAGTTAATGATTCCTAAATTTTTTTTAACCTTTGGGAGCCTATTAATAGAGACTTTAAGGGAAAAAAAAAGTACATTGGTAAGATGAGAAATCAAATTCATAGTGTCTCCGATCTAGCAATGCTTTTACAAGAGTTTACTCAATGAAACAAACTGCAAAGTTTATAAATTATGACTCCATTTATGTCCCAGAATTGGTCTTCCTATGGAAAAGGAAAAAAAAAAGCTACAAGAGAGTTTAAAATGAATGAGGAAATCCAAGGTGGCAGAGTAGGGAACATCAGGCTGTACTCCTCCAGAAACTGCAGAAGGTAGGCAAGTTTACCTGGCAGAAGGGAAGCTGCAGGACTGTAGTGGCAATCAGAGAGGACAGCTAGAGAGGAGAGACCAGTTGGCTGGGGGAGAGGGAAGCCATGAGCGATAGGGCAGGCAAGCCAGCACACAGTGAGCTCAGGAGGAGAGGGAAGCTGGGGACGTCATTTGGTTGGGAGATCAGCCCTCAGCTAGCTCCGAGAGTGCAGACACCCACAGGGTGACCAGGGGTGCATCTCAGTGCCCAGCAGTCTCTTGAGATGGGGGAACTGTGGGGCAAACAGATGTGGCAGATGGACCCAGCAAGCTCAGGGAGAGAGAAGGGTAGGGAGGGAGGGAGGGGCAATAGGGCAGGAAGACAGGATCTTAGCTGGTTCTGGGAAAGGAGAGATGCCAGCCAGTGCTGAAGTAGTTCTAGGGAGAGAGGGAGAGAGGGAGAGAGGAGGGGCAGCTGATGAGGCAGGCTGTCACACGCACCAGCCCTGGGAGAGAGGAACCAGGTCAGTGAGGGGGTGAGCTGACAGGTGCCTAATAGCCCAGGTGAGAGGGAAGCTGGAAGAGACAGTGGACAAGCCATCAGATGCCCAACTGACCTGAGGGAAAGGGGGATAGGGAGACGCAGCTGACCAGCAGGCAGGTACATAACCAGCTGGGAAGAGAAGGAACCCAAAAAGTGATCCAGTGGATTGTCGGGCACTGAGCTAGCTCCCTAGTGGAGGGGATGCTGTCGGACAAGTAATCTCGCAACAGAGAACTTAGACTGAGATTATTTTTAGGATTTTTATTTTTTATTTGTATTTATTCTATATATTTTTCTCTACACTCAGGTACCTTACCTATGGAGGGTGGGCCACAGAGTGATTGATTGCTGAACCCTGGCAGCCTGCAATGGTTGCTACTGGCTTTAAAAGGAGGCCTGTTTTTTTCTGTTGTTTTTTTTTTTTTCCCCCATTTGTTGCTTTTCTTCTTTTTTTTTTCTATTTTCTCCTTATTTTCTTTATTTCTTTTCTCCCTTTCATTTTTTTCCCTCTGCATTTGCTTTTCTTTCATTCCACCTTTTCTTGTTTGGTCTTCATTTTCTTTCTTCTCATGTTTCCACTTTTTTATTTTATTTTGTTTTTCCTGTTTCTTTTTTCCTTCCACCTTTTTCATACTTATTCATTTTTATTTTTTATGACTTTTCACTCTTATTACTTATTTTTTCCTTTCTCTTTTATTGTTCCTTTACCACCCATGCTTTATTATTATATTCTTTTTCCCTTCTTCTTTCTTTCATTTTTTATGGACTTAACATTTTTGGAGAGAACATGGACAACTACAAGGATATATAATAAGTGGAGCCAAGTGTAAAAGAGGACCCTTAACATGAAACAAAGTGAAATGAAACCTTAGAATAGAAAGAGAAGTTAATGAGCTGAAAAGGCCCATCAAGATAAACAGATGCTTAGACACCATCAAAAATTCACAAGCCATGCTAAAAAACAGAAAGACATGGCCAAGTATAATGAACAAACTAAAAAAGCAGGAGGAGATGCAGAACATGGAACAACTAATCAAGATGTCTAAACAGATATCATGAATCAACTTAATGAAGTAAAAGAAGAAATAAAGAATATTAAAAGGACACTGGAGAAAATACAGAAGAAATTGTAAATATACATAAAAAATAAGGGATCTAATGGTAATAAAAGGCACAATGCAAGAAATTAAAAATATTCTGGAAGCACATAACAGCAGATTTGAATAGGTAGAGCATTTGAAATCACACAAATAGTAGAACAGAAAGAGCATTTGAAATCACACAAATAGTAGAACAGACAGATAAAAAGATAGAAAAAAATCAGCAGGGACTCAGAGAATTGAATGACAACACACACAAAAAATGCACTAACATATGCATTATCAACATCCTGGAGGGAGAAGGGAAGGGATAGGGGGCAGAAGGAGTTTGGAGGAAATAATGGCCAAAAACTTCCCAGCTTTTATGAAGAACATGGATGTACATGTCCAGTAAGTGTAGCAAACACCAAACTGTAAATCTGAACAGGCCTACCCTGAGACACATACTTATCAGACTGTCAGATTCTCAAGACAAAGAGAGAATTCTGAAAAGAGCAAGAGAAAAGAAATCTATCACATATAAGTGAAGCTCAATAAGATTAAGCACTGATTTCTCATCTGAAACCATAGTGGTGAGAAGGCAGTGGTGTGACATAGCTAAGGTGCTAAAAGAAAAAAAGTGTCAGCCAAGAATTCTGTATCCAGCAAAGCTGGCCTTCAAAAATTAGGGAAAATTCAAAATATTCACAAATAAACTGAAATTAAGACAGTTTGTCAACAAGAAAACTGTCCTTCAAGAAATACTAAAAGGAATTCTGCAGGTTGAAAGTCAAAAAGAGGAAAGAAGTTTGGAGGAGAGTGTAGAAAGGACAATTATTAGTAAGAGTAACTAAAAGAGAAAAAAATTAAAATATGACATAAATAAACCTAAGAAAAATGGCTAATGTAAAAGTACTACCTTGACAGTAATAACATTGAATGTTAATGGAATAAACTCTCTAATCAAAAGATTGGCAGAATGAATAAGGAAATATGACCCATCTATATGCTGTCTACAAGAAACTCACCTTAGACCCAGGTGTGCAAGAAGGTTGCAAGTGAAAGATTGGAAAATGATATTACATGCAAACAGTAACCACAAAAGGGCAGGAATAGCTATACTAATATCAGATAAAATAGACTTTAAATTCAAAACTATTGTAAGAGACAAAGAAGGACTCTATATATTAATAAATGGGGTAATCTATTAAGAAGAAAGAACAGTAATAAATATTTATGCACCTAACCAGGATGTCCCAAAATGCATGAGACAAACAATGGAAAAACTAAGTGGAGAAATGGATGCCTCTACAATCATATTGGGGAATTTTAATACACAATTTTCACCATTAGAATATTTCAACAGTGTTAATAAAGAAACAGATGCTGAATAACAAATTAGAGGAACTAGACCTAATAGAAGTATACAGAATATTACACTCAAGTACAGCAGGATATACCTTTTTCTCAAGTGTACATTGATCATTCTCCAGAATAGACCACATGCTAGGTCACAGAACACATCTCAATGAATTTAGAAAGATTAAATTAAAATTATACAAAGTAATTTCTCTGACCACAACAGAATGAAGCCAGAAATTAAGGGACAGAGAATCAGAATAGGCACAAGGATATAGAAGTTAAACAACAGACTCTTAAACAATCAGTAGATCAAGAATGAAATTTTAAAAAAAAATCAGTAACTACTTAGAAATAAATGAAAATGAGAACACAATGTATCAAAACTTATGGGATGCAGCTAAAGCAGTGCAGAGAGGGTAATTTATAGCCATAAAATGCTTGCATTAAAAAAGAAGAAAGAGTTAAAATCAAAAGACCTAACTGTAGAGCTGGAGGAACTGTAAAAGAATAACACACTAATCCAAAAGCAAGGAGAAAAAAGGCAATAACAATGATTAGGGCAGAACTAAATGAAATTGAGAATTTAAAAAACATGAGAAAATTTTAACAAAACTAAAACCTGGTTCTTTGAGAAGATTAATAAAATTAACAACTCTTTAGCATAATGAAGGAAAAAAGAGAAGATGCAAATAAATAAAATAAACAATGAGAGAGGGGATATTACCAACGATTCCACAGAAATAATGAGTATCATAAGAAGGTATTTTGAAAAATTGTATGCCAACAAGATGGATAACTTAGATGACATGGACAAAATTTTAGAAACACAAAAGCAGCCTACAATGATGAAAGAATAAATAGAAGAACTCAACAGACTCATCTCAAGTAGTGAGATTGAATTAGTCATCAAAAAAACACCCAACCAAGAAAAGCCCAGGACCAGATGGCTTCACAGGTAAATTCAATCATTCCAGAAAGAACTAACACCAATTCTGCTTAAACTCTTCCAAAAAATATAAATATTACGTAACTCATTCTATGATGTCAACATCACCCTAATACTAAAGCCACATAAAGATACCACAAGAAAAGAAAACTACAGATTGATCTCTCCCATGAAATTAGATGCTAAAATCCTCAACAAAACACTTGCTAATCATCTTCAACAGTCCACTAAATGAATTATACAATATGATCAAGTGGGTTTTATCCTAGGCATGCAAGCATGGTTCAACATAAGAGAATCAGTAAATATAATACACCAAATTAACAGAGTGAAAGAAAAAAATCACTTTTCATCTCTATTGATACAGAAAAAGCATTGGACAAAATACAGAATCTTTCTTGATAAAAACACTTCTAAAGATAGGAAGACTATGTGGGTCTCCACCCACTGATATAACACACTATGACAAAATGAACACTCACACACACCCCAGAAGCCTGTCCCACATGCATCCTCTTACCCTTCCCCTAGTGTGGGACATGACTCCTGGGGATGAGCCTCCCTGGCACAAAGGGATTACTACCAAACACTGGCTGGTGATGCGACTGGAAAAAGACCTTGAATAAAAGCAGGAAATGGTAAAGACAAATGAATTTATATGGCTAAGAGATTTCAAAATGAGTCAGAAGGTTGTCAGAGAGGTAACACTTATGCATGTCTCAGAAGGATCTCATAGACAATCAAAGTAGCTACTACCCCAAATAGTGGGACTCCTGAGAGCTCCAGAGACACCCAGGTCCTACAGTCATGGAAGATGACTCTAGAGTTTGGTGCCTTACAGTGGGCTCTACTTTGGAGTTTGTGTTCCTGAGTGTGATAGAGTTGGACTCAGATGTGGCATCTCTACACATGCCTCTTCTGTCCCTTTTATTGAACCTATAGTTGGTGCTGGAGTTGGTAGGTATATGTCCAAGAGACTTGAATCTCTTTGCTTCCATGTGCCAGCTGGGCCAAAAGCCTCAGTGGAGTTGCAACACCTACCCTCCTGTTCATTTGACTTACCCAGGACAGTTAAGAAGGAGGTGAGGATGGACAACCACCATACCAAGGAACCAAAAGAGTCTACAACTGCAAGCAAGAGAGCCCCATCTATCAGCCATATGGAATCAAAGACCCCTCTCATCTAGAGGTGGACTGTGCATCACCACCCCAGAATCCTCAGGATTAAGGAATAAAATATGGACTAGTGTGGACTTACAGGTATTCTACTATAGATTTATTGTGATTCTAGCAATGAATGAAATTATATCATTGGTGTGAAGACAGTGGCCCCTGGAAGTGCTAAAAGCAGGAAGAGAGAAAAAGAGATGTAATACAGGGGGATTTTTGAAACTTGGAATTGTTTTGAATGACATTGCAAAGACAGATACAGGAGATTATATATCCTGCCATAACCTACAGAATGGAGTGGGAAAGTGTGTAAACTACAATGTAAACTATAGTCCATGCTTAGTGGCAATGCTCCAAAATGTGTTCAATTTCAATGAAGGTACCACACTAATGAAAGACGTTGTTAATGGGAAAAGTGGAAGACGTGGGGAGTGGGGCATATGGAAATCCCCTATATTTTTAATGTAACATTTTATGTAATCTAAGCACCTTTAAAAATTAATAAAAATATATTTTTTAAAAAAGAAGAACAAGAAGGAAATTTCCTCAACATGGTAAAGCACATATATGAAAAATGCACAGCTTACGTTAAGTTAATGATGAAAAGTTAAAGTCTTTTCCTCTAAGATCTAAAGCAAGACAAGGATTCCCACCATCACTGCTATTATTTAACATTGTATTAGAAGTACTTGCTGAAGCACTTATGTAAGAAAAAGAAATAAAAGGCATCCAAATTGGAAAGGAAGAAGAAAAATTCACTAATTACAGATGACATGACTGTATGTATAAAGTTCCCCAAATTTTACAACAAAGCATCTGGAGGTGGTAAACAAATTCAGTAAAGTAGCATTTCTATACACTAATAATGAGAAATCTGAGGAGGAAATGAAGAGAAAATGTCCATTTACAATAGCAAATAAAAGAATCAAATATCTAGGAAAAATCTTAACCAAGGATGTAAAGGACTTGCACATAGAAAACTATATAACATTGTTAAAGAAAATCATGAAGATCTAAATAAGTAGGAGAATATTCCATGTTCATGGACAGCAACCTTTTTTTTTTTACTGAACTGGAAAAGCCAATTATGAAATTTATTTGGAAGGGCAAGGGGCCCTGAAGAGCCAAAACATATTTAAAAAGAAAAATTAAATTGAAGAAATCATGTTACCTGACTTTGAGGTATGCTACAAAGCTATAGTGGTCAAAATTGTATGGTATTGGTACAAGGATAGACATACTGACAAACCAAACTGAATTAAGAATTCTGATATAGATCCACACATATACAGCCAACTGATATTTGACAAGGCCACCAAGCCCACTCAACTTGAACACAGTAGCCTCTTCAACAAATGGTGCTGGGAGAACTGGTTATCCATATCCAAATGAATGAGACAGGATCACCATCTCATGTCCTATACAAAAACTAAGATGGCTCAAAGACCCAAATATAAGAACCAAGACCATAAACTCTTAAAAGATAAAGTAGGGAAACATCTACGAGATCTTGCAGTAGGAAATGATTTCATAAAATTTACACTCAAATCACGAGCAATGGAAGAAAAAAAACAGATAAATAGGACCTCCTCAAAGTTAAAAACATTTGTACTTCAAAAAAAAATCCTGTCCTGTCCTATTTATCTGATTTAAACTTAAAAATAAATTCAGTTATTCTCCAGTTTTCCAAAAGATGAATACATGAGCACAGATTGGTTAAATGATTTTATTATTTTTCATGTGGGATGGAGTCCCCAAAAATAAGATCATAAAGCTTATGACAATCTTAAAACTTCCCTGAACCTTGAGGACACTATGTTGAGTTTAAAAAGAACAAATATTACATGATCTCACTAATATGGACTAAATGTATCTGGAGTTAATATCTAAAATACAGGTGACCAGAAAATAGACTGAGGATGGAGAATAAGGAACTGATGCTTAATTTGTGCAGAATTTTTTAAAAGGTTAATTGTAAATGTTTGGAAGTAGAGGTGATGGTAGAATAACATCATGAATGTAATTAACAGCTCTGAATGATGTATGTGAAAGAGGAAGTTTAGGGTCATTTTTGTCACTGGAAGGAAAGCTAGAGTTTGAAACATGGGACTGTATAACATAATGAACCCTGCTGATGATGAATGTGGTTAATAGTACAGATATAAGAATGTTCCTTCATCCATGAACTACAACAATGTATGTCACTATTACAAAGTGTTAGTAATGGGGGTGGGAGTGGGGCATTATATGGGAAAAATACACCTAATGCAAACTATGAACCATAGTCAACAGTAATCATTTTAATATATTCTTCCATTAATTGTAACAAAGGTACCACACCAATGCTAAGTGTCAAAAATTGGGAGTATAAAATGTATGGGGTTTTTAGAACATTTAGGATACAAATGTTCTAAAATCGATTGTGATGATGAAAGCACAACTCTGTGATTATCCTGAGAGCCATTGATTATATACTTGGAATGGGTTTTATGTTGTGCGAATAAAATTGATTGAAAAAAAGGAAAATTCCCTGAAGGTTTCAAGACTTCTCAGTCGGTTTGCATCATGATGAGGCCTCAGACTACCTCTGGATTGTAGCCCCCATTTCTACCACTCATTGGCCATAGAATTTGGGTAAGTCATTTGTCCCTAGTCATTGGTTTCCTCATGTTTAACACAAAAGAGGTGGGTTAACTAACGTTGAAAGTCCATTCCAGGCCTCCAAATCTTGGAATAGACATGTTTCCACTTATGCATATATTAAAGGGAAATTTTTCTGATTTCGAATTGTTGGTCCCAAAGTAGCAGCCTTTCATACAGAGCCTGTGAGAAGAATCTGACTCTTGTCAAGAGGAACAGTTGACATAAATAATAGTTAGGCCTGTTTCATGGGATATGATATTGATTAATGAACTTTGAAGATTACCATAAACCATATACCCAAATATCTTTGAATTCGTATATTCTTACCCTCACATTTAAAACCAAACAAGCAAAAATTCCCTATCTCACAACTGCTTCCCTTTGTGGGCTCTCTATTTTCTGCTCTCTGCATCTCTTGAAATCATATATGAATCATGTCCTCAGGAGCAAACAAATGGAGACCTCCAAATGTGTCTCTAATTATAGAGCCCTCAGTCTTCTTTCTTCATTGATTTCTTTCCATGAAGGTTGAGGAAATATCCTTTCATCTGATCAATTTTAATGATATCCTTGGTGATAAATGTTCCTTTTTCTTTCTTTAAGTTGAACTGTAGTGTTTCCAAAGAAACTTTGTGGGAATGGCAAGATGCTTTTCTCCTGGGGGGAGGAGGGGGCCGGCAAAGTCCAAAGTAAAAGACTGTTGCAGATACAGTACTGCTTCAGTCCTGAAGGTCTTACTCTCCCAGCTGCTGGGAGTGCTGCCTGCGCACTGCCCTCTGACTGTCAGCTTTCACCAGGAATTGCCTTCAGGAGCAGGGACCTGCCTACCCTCAGGTCACACCTCCTTCCCAAGACAGCCCACATCCAATCACTGGTCAAAGAGATGTATAAATGACTGGCCCCTTGGCCCTGATCTGAGCCGAACAGAAAGGGTCATCTCAGCTTTGCACCTTATTGTATCACTGTATCACTCCTAACAAGGAGTGTGGTAGAATGCAAAACATCATTTGACATCCGGTCTGGAGCAGGTTGGGAAAAGCTAAAAAATTATGTGGCTTTAATTAGAGGTCTGATCATGGGTAGAAAACAATCTCTGAATTTGCAACATTAGGCTGCCATTTTATAGAGACTAAGCACTATATACATCGTTACCAACCAGAATTTCTTCTGGGACAACCCTGCTAAGACTTATTCAAGAGAATCAAGGTAATGTTACAGCCCAAGCCTGATTTAATTGGTCCGAGTTGAGACCCAGTACATACTAGTTTTACTTATTTTTTTTCTTAAAGTTTTGAATTGTTTTTTATGTACTTTATATTGAGACAAGATGATTAATGTAGGTTGCATTTAGTAAACTTTTTATTAAATATGACAATCAGAAAGTATTCAAATCATAAGTCCACAGCTTAATGAATTTTCAAAAGGTATATACTGTTTAACTTAAAATAAATAATAGTTTTTACCAGTCCCTTGGAAGTTCCCTCTGTTCTGAAACAGTCACCTAAAGGGAACCTATTCTCTGACTTTTAACACCATAATTTAGTTTTGCCTATTTTTTTAACTTTACGCAAATGAAAGAGTACATTCTTCATGTATTTGTTTGCACATAATTTCTTACACTGAATATTATGTTTGTGGGATTAATCTATGTTTTTGTATGTTCTAAGACTTTTTTCTTTCATTCTTGTTTATAGTGTTCTAATGTTTGAAATTACCACAAATAACTTATCCATTTCAACTGCTGATAGGTAATAATATTATTTACAGTTTGTAGCTATTATGAATAGTACAACTATGACCATTCTTTTCATGAATATATCTACCTCTTTCTGTTGGTATATGCCTATAATAGAAATAGTGGTTCATAGAGGGTGTGTATGTTCCAACTTTAGTAGATACTTCCAAACAGCTATCCAAAGTCGTTGTGCTAACTTACATGTCCTCCAGCAGCATTTGAGAGTTCCAGTTGCTCCACATCTACGTCACCACTTGGTATTGACCACCCTCACACACACACACATATTCTTTTTTTTTTTTTTTAACTATTTGCAAGGGGAAGAGACTGCGGTATTTTCTCATTTTAGTTCTATGATGTCTAATGATGTTGAGCAACATTTCACATTGATATTGGACATTTGGATACCCTCTTTTGTAGAGAACCTTTCAAGAGCCTTTTGCTCATTTTTATCTTGAGTTGTCTGTCTTTTCCTCCTTGTCTTGTAGGAGTCATTACATAGTCTCTTTATAAGTCCTTTGTCAAGTATATACTGCAAATATCTTATTCTAATAGCCACTTGCCTTTTTACTTGTATTTAATGGTGTTGTTTAATGAATTGGAATTAAAATATTTTTAATCTAGTGTATTTTATCAGTTTCCCTTTATGGTTAATGCTTTTGTGTCTGAAGAAATCTTTTCTATCCCCTAGAACATCAATGTGTTCTTCTAAAATTTTTACTATTTTAATTTTCACATTTAGGTGTATTATCCATCTCAAATTAATTTTTTATAATAAAGAGGTAGGGGTTTTTCTTAGTTTTCCAGTGCTACTATTACAAATACCATGCAATGGATTGACTTATACAACAAAAAATTATGCCTCACGGTTTTAGAGGTTTGAAGTCCAAAATAGAGATGCTGGCAAGGCTATTCTTTCTCCCAGAGTTTGTAGTATTCTGGTGATGGTGGTCCTCTGTCATATGGTAATCATTGAAGTTGGTCTCTTCCTCTCTTCTTCTCAGACTTCTGGGTTCTTGTTATAAGGTCTAAGGTAATATGCATTAAGACCCACTCAGATTCAACTGGCCACACCTAAAGAGGATCTTTGAAAATCCTATTCACAAATTTGTGAATCCTATTCACAAATCCTACATCTTTAATATATTCAAAGATACTATTTACAAATGGGTTCATTAACAAGGAACTATGATTAAGACATGAACATATCTTTTGTGAAGGTCATGATTCAGTCATCAACAAGGTCATTACTCTTTTTTTTATACAAAATATAAAACTGAGCCAATACCATTTATTGAAAAGATCATCCTTTCTCTAGTGCATTACTGTGCCACCTTTGCATTAATCGAGTGGCCATATATACTGTACAAAGTTGGGGACTGCTGATATAGTTGTACCAAAAAGTAAATAAAGAAGAGAGAGTCAAAACAAATCAGTTATAGGGGAAAATTACTGAAGTAAGGATAAGTTTTAAAGGAAATACCAGACTTGATTCTCCTTGAAGGTGGGCAATCATAGTACAATAATTTTTGATACAGTGATTTTATCATTTTAGTACTATCTGGTGTTCTGAAACAGATTTAATCTATAAGAATAATGAGAACTGAATACAAAAGATATCAAAATGTGACCAACCCAGCACACCATGTAATTATACTTAATGGCAGGTAAGGTGACAAAACCAGATTTGTTGGGCTCTGACTAAAAATTCCTTCCTTGTTAATAAACTAAGGCAAACTCAGTATGTTCATGAGACTACCAGAGTACTTCTGTGACCCAATCTTGGCCCTATTCCAGTTATCAAGAGACATGAGACTTGTGTCTTCAGTAAAACAAAAAATTCAGGTGAATTTCTACTATATAAAAACTGACAGCAGATAGCAATCACTGAACAACTTATTGAAAACTTTTGTCTTTCATATAGCCATAACTACTCTCCATCATTGGAAAAAAACAAGTAATTAAATAGAGTAATAAAATAACATGTCTGTCAGAATGTCTAACAGGTGCTGTATAAATAAAACTAAGTTGCACACTTCATTTTTCATCTTTTACTTTGAATGTATCAATATAGCAATTCAATATACTTTAAAAATACTAAATACTATTAAATACAATGCCTATCAACATGACTAAATTAGTCTTGAAAGATATGGAATGCAGAGCCTTCTGAAACATATAAAACCAGTATTTTCTCAGCAAAAGAAATTAAACCTATCTTCTTAAATCTAATTTTTTTTAGAAATGTCAATGATGTTTCAAATTGGAATATTAAACAGGCAGCCTATTCAAAATGCTTATTTTGAAACTTAACTCCACAACACTACTCTGTGGGTCCAGATATTCAGCAAGAATCACAGTAGTTGACAAGCTATGACATTAAAAAGGAGTCATATCCCAGGATGAGGTCCTCAAAACACATAAAAACTGCAGGGAGAGTGAATTATCTTGGTAATGAAAAGCCTCATCCCTGACCCTCACATGCTCAGGTTTGCTGGGTGCCCAATCATAGGGATATATATATACATGCCCCTGCCCCGTGCATCCAAAGTCTCCCAAATTTCACTCATTAAACAATTATTTCAGACAGAAACCAGCTTGGTGTTTGGTTTGGCAGAAACTGCACAATTTATAACCATCCTTCTTTCCTTTCCCTTGGACATCACATATATACTCTATTTCTTGCTTCCCTGTGACTTTTACTATTCAGTTGAAATATTTCACCTTGAGGAATCTCTCTCTTTGGAGTTACATAGATATAGATTGATATAGATAATATAGATATAGATGTAGATATACTCAATCACTCTCTTCCTGTTTCTTTGCCAATTATGGTCCCATTACCTTGGATACTTTCTCTCTGAAGACCAGGGCAAACATCATGGGTGCAAAACCTGTGTCATCACCCAGGGCACTCAGATGGGCTCCACACTTGATTTAATGCTCTACAGTCACTGTCTTGACATTCTTAATTTTATCTTTGAACTTGTGCTTTGTAAATGAAGTCTGATGGGACAATGAAGCATGCACATGAGCAGAGAGGATATGTACAAATGCTTGTTCACTGTTCCTTGCTGCATGATCACTATTCCTTGCTGTCCCACTACATATAGTGTTCATGATGCCCTATGAGCATGGAATTCCAGCAGACCCATGAGTTTAGTGGTTTAGTAAGATTCTGAGACTCAAAAGTGAGTAAAAGGTAATTGTGTTAGTCTGCAACTAAGTGGAGACACTGACAGCCTTGGGATTGCATGTTTTCTGTTTAAACTAGAATTTGCTTCCACAGAAAGATAATGACCAAGGAACCCTATCATATTCTTTACTCATCTTCTTTTCATGTTTTAGCCAGTATTTTAGTTTCCCAGCTGATAGAACAAATGCAGGAAAAAACATACTTACTTTTAGCTTAAACACTGGAAATTTTTTGGCTTATGGTTCTTGAGACTGAGGGACGTCCAAAATTGAGATGCCAGCAAGACAACTCCTTCTTCCAAAAGACTGTGGTATTTGGGGGTTGGCTCCAGCAATCATTGGTCCTTGGCTTTTTTTGTCATGTGGAAATGCACATGGTGGTGTCATCTCCTTTCTCTTTAGGGTTCCATTATCTTCCATTTCTGGCTGCTCCCCGTGGCTTTTCTCTCTCTCCATTTAAGTTTCATTCTATTTATTAAGGACACTCATAATCTGGATTAAAGACCAACCTGATTCAGTTAGGCCATGCATTAACTGAAAGAATGTCTTCAAGAAATCCTATTTACAACAGGTCTACATACACAGGACCTGGGGTTGGGACCTGAATAAACCTTTTTTGGGAACATGATTCAATCCTTTAAGGCCAGGTATGCTGAAAATGATGACACAGAAGGAAAGAGAAAGGCAGGGTGGCCCAGCGCTCCTTTTCATTTCAACCCCTCCTAACTCTTCAGTAAGCAGAAGGTAGAGAATGGTCGTAGAGCACAAGTGTATCAAGAAATGAAATAAAAAACAGTTGAGTTAGGTTTGCATGGCATTTCAACTGTTCTGGTAAGAAAAAAATTAAGTATGTATGACCTATGAATACGAATTATCTAATTTCAGTAATTTCACATATGAGTTAAATGCTCTCATATTTGCATTTAAACTGGCATTGTACTCTATAGAGATGAAGGGGAAAATTCATGATAGTAAATAATTATTTTTATTCAAAACAATAAGTAACAAATTAAAAAACACCATGATAATTTGAGAAAGAGATATCACAGAAGAAGGAAAAAAATTTTACATATTTAGTACCTTAGTACCACTAAAAGTAAGCTCTTTTTTTCCTGCTTTTTGAACAAGGGACACTGCTCTTCATTTTTGCATTGGGTCCTACAAAGAATTTGGAACTGCAATTGTGTACTTAATTTTACTAAAAAAAATTGAGGTTGAGAAGTATTAGTACTAGTAATACCTTTGAATTATGGAAAAGATCAAATTGGAGGCTCTTTGTAATCTCCTTGAAAATCTTCTTTGCATTCTCAAGAAACTTTAAATAAAACTATAAAAATTGATTATTTCCCAAAGAAGAAAAAAAATTTATTTAAATTCTATTTCCTCTGTAACGGTATTGCCTTATTTCATGATGAAAATTATGACATTACTTTTTTTTTCTCCTGGGTTTCACTGTTAATATATTGTATTTCTGCTCTCCTATGGCTATATGGACTTTTATTGGCCAAGGCAGATACTACAATAGCCATGATTTCTGAGTTGGCTGTGTGCAGTGGGAAATGTGTTTTAAGTGCCAGACAACCAACAATTAAATTTTGTTCCATAGTCTGTTCATAAAACACAAGCTATCTAATTTTAGTTTATATTTTCTTGCAGTTCAAACATGATGCCTGAGATACTGAATCTGTTTCATGGTTGAAAATGTTTTCTTAGCCAGCCTTCAGAGGTTGGTGTGTAGTAGTTCTTTGAGTTGATCCTGAAATTTGGTCAGGATGAGGCAGAACAAATGGGCAGGACGCAAACAAACAGGAGAAAGAAAATGTTGAATGTTGTACCAAGATTCAGACATTTCCTGGCCATGTTTTTGCTTCTACGATGACTACAATGAGTACTTAATACTACTCATTAGTCATTCTTAGTCGTTTCCTAGAGACCACCAAAGATGTGATGTTTTCTACAAGAAAACTGAGAACAGAGAAAAATCTCTAAATGCTATTCATCTCCAAGAACTTTATTCACCTTCATTCAGTAAGAAGAGTTAGGGGTTGTATTAATAATTTAAAAAAGAAAAGAAAAATGGTACGCCACTTTGAAAGACAATCTGGCAGTTTCTTACAAAGCTAAACATAGTCTTAATGATGCCATCCAGTAGCTGTGCTCCTAGGTGTTTACCTAAAGGAGAAACATATGTCCACATGAAAACCCACACACAAATATATGTAGCAGCTTTATTCATAATTGCCCAAACTTTGAGACAACCATGATGTCCTACAATAGAAGAATGGATAAACAATCTGTGGTATTGCCATACAATAGTATATTATTTCGTGATAAAAAAGAAATGAGCTATCAAGCCATGAAAAGATATGGAGGAACCTTAAATGCATATTGTAAGTTAAAGAAGCCATTCTGTAAAAGGATACATACTCTCTATTTCCAACGGTATGACATTCTGGAAAAGGCAAAACTTCAGAGATAGTTAAAAGATCAGTGGTTGCCAGCAGTTCAGTGGAAGTGGAAGAGGGATGAATAGGTGGAGGGAGCACAGGCATTTTTAGGGCCGTGCAACTATTCTGTATGATACTGTAAAGGTGGATACGTGGCATTATGCATTTGTCAAAACCCACAGAACTGTATAACAAAGAGGGTTCAACCTAAATTGAAACTGGTAATGGTAGCAATAAACAATTATTTGGGTTTTTGGATCACAAATTCAATATGAACTGGCTTGGACTGTCTGAAGTCATATTCTTGATATACTTTACTTTTTTCCTTTTTACTATATTTTATTCTCATGTGTCCATACCATGAATTTTCAGAACGAAAAGTAGTTCAAAAGCTAAGTTTTATATACTTTAAATGGTCTATTGGCCAATATGACATTGGATTTTTAAAAAAATAACAGTAACTTTTACAGTTTATGAGTAAAACTTCCTTAAGTAAGATGATTTTTATGACATGTTTTGATTATATAGCATGTATAAATTTTTAAGCAAATGAAAGGACCGGCACAGATTGTAAATCAAAAAAAAAAGAAGTCTTGCCATCATATCTCATCTTGACCTTTGGTGTTTATTTGCAATAATAATTGTCTCTGATATAATTCACGTAATTCCACTTCTCTTAATTCCATTGCTTTTAGAGAATGGTAGTTTATTTCTTTTCCATGAAAACTGTCTTCTCTCAAAATAGTATTGGATTAAATTTATTTCCCAGGTTAATAAGTGTTATTAAAATTGCTCTGGTGGATATTTTACAAAAACAGCTTTATGGCAGAGACTTATCTGCTGCCATTATAGTCAATGTTCATATTGGTAAATCGACAATAAGGAAACACTAAATGGTCAGAGATTACATTCTCAAAAAACGTTTAGTACGGAGCATCCACTGTCATATAGCAGCAACAAAACAGTGGACACTCAGTGGGTTCTGAGCATCTACTGTGTAGCAGATTTTTCAAAACCCAGAATTAACTTCATTTAATTCTCACGACAGTCCTGTATGAGTAAATTAATTCTCAGGCTAACTCCTTGATTCCAGCTTTCCCCGCCCCCACACACTATTAACCCCCTAAAACGGCACATTGCCACGTTTATGCCACAACTCAAACAGCCTTTGTGTTGAGGTTTAAGTGGAAGGGAGTTTAGGGATCCTTGGATCCCTTTCCTACGATTCTTTCTACAAGTGCAACAAATTCACTGAAAGGGAACTAACTCTTCTGAGTGTCTCAGAAGAGACCCCATTCTTTTCCTTGACTGCTTTAATTCGAGCAGGGGTCCTATTCCGAGGGCTCGGCTGTCTCTACTGGGTGACCGGCGCAATTCGGTTACTTTCTCCCTTCCCTCCTGTGGGTCTCAGATTGCTTATTTATAAGATGAGAAACTTGGACAAAGTTTGCTCACCCCCTGAACTGAACCTAGAGGTGCAAAGGATTAAGAGGCGGAAGCAGGAAAGATAAATCAATCATCCTCCCGAGGTCCAGCAGGTCCAGTTTAAACTTGGAAGACAAGTTGAAAGCAAAGTCAAAGGTGCAAAGAGCGCAGATAGACACCTGGAATCCGAGCCCCAAACGCGCTCACTCCTACTCCGGAAGCCCGCCGGGCTCCTGGAACCAGGTTCCCACCGCGCTCCGCGGCAAACTACATTTCCCAGAAAGCCATTCGAATCCTCCGGCGGGGCATCAGTAAGCGCCTGAGTGACGCCATCACTCAGCGCCGTGTTTGGACTCTGCTGATGCCGTGGCACTTTAGGGGAAGAAGTTGGAGTTCCGGCGGACCCTGGGATTGAAGCCGTGGTCCGGGTATCCCTGGCCACTTCCTACCCATCCCCCGCCTGCCTTTTCCCTCTTCCTCTGGCAGGATGAGGCGTGCAGGCCTGGGTAAGAAGAGGGCTGAGGTTCGACGTTCTGGGGGCCCTAGAACCGGCCATGCTAAGTGCGGGGGCTGGGGTCGGGAGGAAATGGGACTGGCATCTGGGCCAGAAAGAGGAATGGATGAGGTGGGGGTGAGGGGTGGGAAGGCTTTGGAGGAAGTGCCAAGTAGAAACACAACATTTGTCCCAGTTTATAGCGCTTTCCTTAAGTTGGATTTAGACCCAGTTTGGATGATAAGTTAGAATAGTGAAATAGTGGAGTAAGATAAAAGTACGGGCATCAGCTCAGTAGTCTAGCTTGAAAATGGAACTTTGAGTTTCTCAAAGCCCGGTTCCGTTTACTGCTTCCATACTAGCCCTGGATCTTAAGTTTCTTCGGAAGTGAAGTCAGAAAAGTGTTTTGTATGAGAAGGACACCAATAATGATCATGTTAGCCTGGTAATCATGAGTTACAAAGGTAAAATATACGTGTCATTCCTGTTAAAGGTCCTGGTATGTACCATAGGGGTCAAAGGTGATTTTATCCAGGACATATTTTATCTGAACCTTGTCTCACTGTTAAGGTAGTAGAATGTGGTAAAGCGTGGTGACTTAAAATTTGTTCTTGTCCTAAGGGAAGCAGGCTCATCAAACAACAGGAATAAGTTAAGCGTGGGTTATTTTGCACTGCTATTAGAACAGCATTTTCTGGTTTTAAAGATCTATATTAAGCTAGCAAAATAAGAAATAAGAAAAGAAAAACACCCCACAAAATCAACGTACCTGAGATAAGGTATGAAGTATTTGAAAGTTTTTTCTCGGGCATTATATATAAAATGGAAAAAGGAAGACAAAAGTCTTCTAAAAGAGTGTCAAGTATTTAAGGTGAATAAAAGTTTTCAGTAACTATAGACTGATCCATAGATTATTAAATTGTAACATGAAAAACGTTTTTTAAAATGTAGTTTTTATGAATATTTGGATCATAGAAAGAAATTGGCCAGGAAAATTGAAGAGAAAAGAAGAACTAATTATGAGCAAGTTTAATTTCATATCCCTAAATGTTTTTCATTTTCATTTTGACAACAAATATTTGTTTTATATTTGAGTAGGCCTTAAGGTATACAATTGTTTGTGACCTTGCTTGTGCTCTTCCAATCTTAGCTGGAGAGAAGGAATAGGTACAAAAATATACTATAGTACAAAGTGATAGTGATTTGGCCAAATACTAAGTTTTACACTAATGAGAAATCTCAGGGACTTCAGAGAACATCATGTTGTACTTTGTGAAGACTTAACTTGAAATAGACCTTGAGTAATGGAAAGTACAAGAGATAAGTTCCAAATGGGAGATTACCAAAATAAATAAATAAATGCAAGTGTAGGATTATCATTGTGAATGATATGTTTAAGGGATTATGATTAAGCTAGTTTGTTTGAAGTAGGGGATTGGAACCACGTTGTAGAGATCTTTGAGTGCCAGGCCTTGGAGTTGGCACCAAGAATTTCATCAGTAGGCTCTTTGACCCTTTTGAATGTTTTTGTGCAGCAGTGTGCCATGTTAAATTGTGGCAAAGGGACTACAGAAGTGGTTCTTCATCCTAACTGTACATTAGAATCGTCAGGGGTGGTTTTAGAAGTGTTGCTACCTGGGACCCAGCCCTAACCAATTAAATTAGAATCTTAGCAATGGACCATGTTGTTTGGCTGTTAATGCTGTCCTGCTGGTTTTCTGACTCAGCCAGTGTTAAGAATCGCTGAACTATAGAGGAAAGGTGGTTACTTAGGTAACCGTTGTTATAATTTACTTTTCTGTCAGTTGAGGAGAGCTTTTTTTCCCCTTTTTAATGTACTATATTTATCTGTCTAGAATTTTAATTGGGATTAGTGAGATAAATAGCAAATCTGATGCTATGTGCAAAAGCTGCCATACTTCACATTAATCTCTGAATGATTTAAGTAAGTTATTGCCAGAAACTACTAAAAGAGGTAGCATTTGGCCAAACTGACAAAGACTGAGGATGATCTTTGGCATTCACTGGTTTTCCTGCATTTTTCATAGCAGTAATTGATGCCAAAAGAAGTGGCTAAGTTTGTTACAGCAACTCGTAAGATTTTATTTGATTTTTTTCTTTTTAATGGAAGTAGATGATACATGAGGGTAGATCAACTCTTTAATAAGAAAAATGTGCATTGAAAGATTTTGAGTTCTAAATAGAAGAATTTCTGCTTTGAATAAATAGAGTAGTATGGAAGACCTCTAAAATTAGAATTAAGATAGGCAAAATGAGCAAAGCAAAGGGAATAAAGCAAATAGCTATTAGTTTAGAAATGAATTTCTTGATGTTGTCTAATGATTTATTCATCCAGCCAGTAATTATTTATTAGGCAAATGCAATATACTCAGATCCTTAGTCATATAAAACAAGTAGAAAACATTGTCCTTTAAGGAGCTTTAGCCTTATTAAGGTAGAGTTTCACAGAGTATCATTGATTAATAGAGTGAGAATATATATTATGATTTTAATTATTGAGTGAGAAAAAAATATTTCTTAGCACTGGAGTTCTAAACTTCAGTAGTAGCATGTCTGGAGGCTTTCATGGCTAGTGTGTCAGCAGTAGATAGAAAATATGGGTAATGCAACTCTCTTCTGTTTGGAACATACTTGTTCAACATTTTTTTTGTGGTTTTGAAGTGATTGAGGCTGTATAGGTGTCTGCTGCATATAAAATGTTCATTAGGCACTGGATGGAGAGGGTGGTACAGAGGAAGTGTAAGACACTGTTTCTGCTCTCAGAAGCATGCTGTCTTATTCTTGAGAAGGCTGTGTACATCAAAAGTTGAGAAACAGTGACTTCAGATTTTGTTCATTCATTCAGCAAGTAGTTATTGAGTGTGCCTTGCAAAGTGTGTGTGTGGGGATGTACAGGGAGGAATGAAACAGATCTAGTTTCTGTCTTCCTAGTTCATTTTAGGATGTGCTAAGTGGTTATATTTAGTAAATACTCTAAGAATTGAGGAGATCAAGGTGTAGTCAGTTTTGCTTCCTAGAGAAAGTTAAATTTGTGCTGTGCCTTGAAAGGCACGTCTGGACCATCATTTAGCTACCAGTGCTTAACTGCTACCGCCTGTCCTTGCAGTTCTTACTCTACTGCCATTCCACTTGCTGTTTGAGCTCACAGAGTCCTGGATCCTCTATCATTCCTTCTGCCCTATGTTCTCAGGCTACTATCAAATCTACGTCAATCCCTGTCAGTCTAGTTCCCGTAGTCTGTATCTTCAACCACTCTTTTTGCAAATGTTCTCAACATCTGTTCTGTGGTCCCCACACTGTACAACTCCAACTTTACATCACTTCAACCATCCATCTTCTCATCTGCTAGTGCAAGCCAGTGAGCACCTCTGCAGAAATCTCACACATCCAAGAACACTGAAGCCACTAAATATATTGCATCAGCCAGGTAACCCCCTATGTAGCCCTACTCCCCTTCCTCCATCATTCTCCTTTTTGTTTATTCCAAACCATCACCATTCTTTAGCAGTTGGCCCATTCTCTTACTTCACTGAAAAAATTGATGGTACCAGTTGTAAGAAACATATTTTTGTGGTTAAATAACACCCTCAACTGCTTTCCGTTTTTTCATCCCCTGACAAATTTATCTATGTACTCACAAGATGCATTCCACCTATTATTTGATTGCCTGATGAGTATAAAGTACTATATTAGGGAGAGAAGGAACTTATCCCCCAGAAGACAAGTTCCTTAAGCGTAGCACTTAGGACAGTGATCTGACACATAGTAGGCACTCAGATATTTGTTGAAGAATGAGCAAATCCTTCCTTCTCAGCTATCAGTCTCCAGTTTCAACTTGTTTTCTGCTCCCTTTGGCTTTTCCCCACTCTGCTGTCCTTAAGAGAGAGTGTAGGTAGAGGACCCTCCCTTTGCCATGAGTTCCCCTTTTACTACATTATCCTCTTTTGCCCTTTCTTTTCACAGCCAAACTTCTTAAAGGAGTAGTTAATATTACTACTTCTAGATCTTTTATTAGAATATATGCTTCTACTGAGCTGGGAATATGCCCTGCGTATCCTTATATGTCAGTGCCTATTTTAGTATCTTGTCATCAATCAGTAGGCATCAATAAATAAATATTCCTTGCTTAAGAGAGGGTAATGGGAAAATTGTTCTTCTATCTATTTGGCTATTAATTTCTAAAATTCACCTGAAATGTGAATATTATAGATATCTGTGGTCTGCAACGCCCTCCAGGGGTCTTTTGTGGTTCTTTCCTAACTCAGGGCTTCAAACATGGCTTCTCTTTTTGCTAAGATTACACTTACGACTGCTCCTTGCAGGTGAAGGAGTACCTCCTGGCCACTATGGCAACTACGGCTATGCTAACAGTGGATATAATGCCTGTGAAGAAGAAAATGAGAGGCTCACTGAAAGTCTGAGAAACAAAGTAACTGCTATAAAATCTGTAAGTATATAATATATTGCCATCTTACTAGGGAATTTGGTTACCTATATACTGTGGTCAGGGAGTCAAAGTACACTCAAAATTTAAAACATGATTTGAATAGAAGGTTGAAAAATGTGGCCAATCACAATATATGGGACATCCAGTCTAATTTTCTTTTAAATGAGGTTTAAATTATTTTTTGGTAAACTTCAAACTTTCTAATGGATAAATAAAAATAATTTATGTTGTCTGCAGTTAACATCTAAAACAGAATGATCTTTTACCCCACATAGTTCTTCTATTTTCTTCCTCTAGTTTCCTAAGCACCAGACATCAGTCTTTCATGTTTTTACCTTTGTGTCTCATACCAGTCATCACATCTTAATGATTCTTTCTTTCCAATTTTGAGCTCTATTGCTGTTTTTCTATTTCTACTATTATCCTTGGTTTTCTTAGGTAAACCATTGGGAGAGCCTCTAACTTTGCTAGCTAGTTTTTTGTGTATTCTGATGTGAGCTACATACTGTCACCACAATAATCTTTTAGAGTATCATTTAAATTGTATCACTGCATGTCTAGAAGTGTTCAGTATCCTCCCATGATCTAGCTTGACCTGACAGGTTCTAGACAGGTTGGCCTCAGCTTTTTAGACCTTAATCGTATGCATTTCTGGAATATGCTTCTATGGTGTGTACTTTCTGTAGACAAATGGGAATACTCCCTGTGACCTATGCATGACAGTTACTTTTCCACCCTCATGTCTTTGATCACTCTGTCCCTTTGCCTGAGGTATCGTCTCCTTCCTTATAGTGGCTAAAATCTTGTCCCTCCTGCAAGACAACTATACCCTCTTCTAAGCCTCTTCTCATTGTACTTCCTCCCTTCTCCAAGCCTTCCCTGATCACCATATCCAAAGTAACTATATTTCTTATGAACATGAGACCATTTGTACCATTTCTATAGCACTTGTTGGATAGTGACTTGCATTAGAAATACTTGTAAAGGAAATTTGTCAGAATGTAGGGTTTTCTATTGTATGTAGTTTTATATTCCACACATTTATCATAATTTCTTATCAGTATTAATTTAATTACTATAGATTGAATAAAAAATTACAAAAAGATTTTAACAGTTGATGTGGCTAATTATGCATTACATTAAGCATGCCATAGACTTACATGGCATTCAGTGGAAGCCCATGGTATCCACACTTAATTGGCATTTCATTATAGTCTTTGGAAAGTTGAATTGTATTCAGACTAGAGACTATTACATTCTGAAACAGAGTATTGTTTCCAAAGTCATGGTAATTCATAAGGAGGTGATATATGAGCTAAGCAATATTGTATAATTTTAATACTTTAGAAAATGTTACATTTGGAAAGACTTAAGAATTAAAAGCTTTATTCATTTTTTTAAAAACTACAACATTGATAACTTTAGGCTCCTTTTCAGAAGATATCTACTTCCTGGAATTTTCTTTTATTTCATTAATGAGAGGACTATGGAAAGTAGTTGGATAATTTGTGCTATCTAGCTTTATAGTTGCTTTGTTATCTACGTATGATTAAATCGGGCAAAAAATCTCAACGTTCTGGTCTATAGAATACTATTATGGTTTTGTGTCAGTACTATCTGTTGTACTGACACAAAATTAAGTTTAAAATAGCCTTTGATGACAACTTTGCAGTGGTTTGCCAAGATTTTCAGTAGTTGATTATATTTATTCACATGTCTCAGAAGTGAAGCCTCTGATGAATATCAAGTATTAGCTAGGTTTTGTTTTGAAAAGTACCCACAGTCTACTATAGTATTGTTTCTTTTAGGCTCAGTCTTCTTTCTGCATAATTTCAACAGGTAGATAACAATAACTTATAAATTTTTTTTCAATTTGTCATATTTTAAAGAAAAAATACCACCTTTAGACTATAAAGAAACAATCTCTAGTATCTTCACATTTCATTAGGAAAATATTAAATATTGTTTGGATTCGAGTTGATCATAAGAGCACTTTGTATATCTTTAAGATGTGAGAAACAGATAAATGGTTTTGCATAAATAAAATAAGTAAAGAGAGAAGAGCATGCAAGGATAAGAGAACCAGAAGGAAGGATATACCAGTATTAAAAGAATGGGTTGAATATTAAGATGAAATGAGAAGAGCAAGCAGAGAGAAAATGTCCATAGCTCGGAAAGAGTAGATATTCTAAACTATTTGCCTTTAAATTCAATGGGGAAAATATCAGAGAGAAAAATATATTTTATATTTTATATTTCTAGAAAACAGATTCACTTGAGAAGATATATATGCTTAGAATGGCATTGTTTTTACTTTATAACATTGAAAAACTCTTCTATGACTAATAATCTATATGATTTTTTTTCCTTTATAGCTATCTATTGAAATAGGCCATGAAGTTAAAAATCAAAACAAATTACTAGCTGAAATGGTAAGTATGTTAAGATAACCAAGAAATTTAGTCTAATATTCTCAAATGTGGTTCATTAATCGGGACTAATATCATTTTAACTTTTTGAAATAGATTTGGAATACATAGCTGATCATTAAAAGCTTTGTTGATATCACTTAAAATTGATTTTTGATAGAATTATTCCGAATTGTTTCTCAAAATAAACCAATAAATTGAGAATTTTCAACTCTGTCTTATTGGGTTCAAATATTTTAGACTACCCTAATTAGAATTGGGGGAAAATGATATTGAAAGCATGCCTAGAAATCATACTTCCTAGATTCCCATCTATTTGTATAAAATTGATTTGGGATAATGACAAGGTATATTGCCATATTTTAAAATTTTTTGTCTTGCCCAAAACATATAAGTGGGAGATGAAGAGGGAAGCCAGTGCATCATCAATCCTATATTTAGAAACACTGTTATTATTTAGACACAGGGCAAATGTCTATTTTGTGTGTTCTTAGAGCTTTCAATGGATAAAATGCTATTAATAATTTATTAACCAAGTAATCAAAAGCTCTTTATATCCAGCCAACCAAACACCTTTCACTTAATGTAAACCCATTTGTTTTGCTGAATCTCCTAATGATTACTTCTTTACAAAGCCATCATAGATTTGAACATAATAACATCCCTGAGCCTAGGGGATGTCTGAACAAACTCAGCAACATTAACCTTTCCTAGTTAGAGCCTCCTTCCATTCTTTAATGTTTATTTTGGGGGTCAGACTTCTCTGGACCTCCCCTTGTTTCTCCACGTGCTTTTAAAATTGCACCTTTCAAAAATGAATGTGGCATTGAAAGCCAAGTGCTTGCTACGGTTGTGCAATAGAATCACCTAAATTATTGTCACTATACTCACACCTGGGTTTTACTCTAGAACTACTGATTTAAAATTTCAGAGGGTGGGATCTAGGCCAATTGTATCTTAAGAAAAAGCATCCTAAGTGGTTCTGATTCATAACCCTGATGAAGAACCATAGGTATAAAGTATGTGAGCAACACAGAACCTGAGTTATACAAAGACTACTATCCTGCCTTTGTTTTTTGTTTTGTTTTGTTTTTTAAATCCCTGTAATTGGAATAAGACGTAAATGGTTCAGGTTTTTAAAGTACTCTGTGGAAACTGAAAGAAATGTTTGTTGAATAATGAAAGAGCTTTTTATTCATTGCTATATATTGCATTAAGTAATCACCCTGATTACTCAGGGTTATAAACAGGGTCCTGAATTGATTAAATACAAAAATTGTTATTTACAAAGTACTTTCATAACAAAATATTCAATTACTTGAAAGTGTATATGTAGAATATTAGAATCTAATTATATATTTTATTTCTCTTTCCCCTTATAGGATTCACAATTTGATTCTACAACTGGATTTCTGGGTAAAACTATGGAGAAACTGAAGATTTTATCCAAAGGGAGCCAAACAAAGCTGCTGTGCTACATGATGCTGTTTTCATTCTTTGTCTTTTTTGTCATTTATTGGATTATTAAACTGAGGTGATACAAGTAAGTGTGAGTTTGGAATTTATTCCAACTTAATGACTTGGAGTACCACTTGGGTAAAAATCAGCATCAAAACATTCCTGATTTTCAAATACTATGGCATTTTCCATTGAAGATTACTGAAGTTTACTTATTTTATAAATCACATTAGATAATACAGTGCTTTTTGTATACTGTTTCTTAATGAATCATTTTTAGCTCCTGTTTTCAGGGGTATTGAGATGGCTTGAAGTCAGTCTGGCCCTAAGAATATTGTTCTATTTTATGTTTAACCATAAAATTAAATAGCCATATAAGATTCTGATGTTAACTTAAATGTAGGTTTGTGTTCCATGTAAAGAAATTAAGAGGGCCAGTAGTAAAATGCCAGGAGATGCTGAGCTCTTGAAGCGGTGAACATATTTGTGATAGAGTGGTAAATTAATTGTTCTGAATTATCAGCTGTGAACATGTACTGCCCTTTCCTGCTTTATTTGGTTAAAATTGTGGGCTGATTTCTTTGTATCTACAGTCTTCATAATTTTTGATGATAAGGCTCCTCTTCCTGTTCTTCCCAAGGACCTCGTTCTTTTAAAGTTTGTCATTTTGGCATGTTTCTAGTAGGGCCCAAAACAAATGTGTACCGTATAATTATTTGATATTAACTTTATAAATTCCATTAACTCGGCTTATCGTAATTTTATGACTTTAGCTTCTTTAGGTAGGTCATTTGGTTATCCCTTGTGACAGAATAATGTGAAGCTAAGTAATTGCTAAGCTCTGAATGGAAATAAAGTGTTCCAGAACTGCCTCTGCTTTATGTGCTCAAAGTAGGTATTGAAATATTCAGGCATAGAACTTGGAGTTAAGAATATTATTACTTTCACTCAGTGTATTTTTTTTTAGAAAGCAAAACAAAAGTGGACTGTTGGGTAAAAGAAATATTAAAATAGTGTTAAATACTTTGTTCTTTATTGGGGAATTTACCCATTTAAAGCCTCCAGAATTAAATTGTTTAATGAAATATATTAATAGGCTCTTGTTTCTTTTGTTCAAGTCTATTTTATTTTCTTGATGTAGAATCTGAGAAGTGGTCCTGAAACCTCAGTTTCTGAAGAATATCAGAAAATGATATCAATCTATTTGTAGTTTCAGAATTTGCTTCAAACAAATGAGACAAATCTTGACCAGTTTCAAAACTCTTTAATTCTTCATATTTTTAGTTATGAATCTATCATCTTTGATTTTATTCTGAGTGTTTTCAGTCCTTTTTGTTCATCCCTAATTACCCTTCAGTTCAGGTATTCGCTTTTCAGGCTGCATTTCTCATCATTGGGCCTCCACTTGACATATGAATATAATACCATAACCAAGAGGGGTTAAGTTACATAAGCAAGTAGCACATAAAAGGCAAGCCTATGGTGTAATGGGAGGCACGCTGTTTTGAGTTAAATGGCCTGAGTTTTAAATCTTAATTTTTTCACTTTTTTAGTTCTTTTGGGCCTCTGTTTTCTTCATTAATCCCCCTATTTCATAGGATTGTTGTGAGAAGTAGATGAGAAACTATATTGGAAAGTGTTGCATAATCATTACTCAACAAATGTTAATGCTGCTTTCATTGACAGCAGTTAAAAAGTCAGAAAGGGGAGTTATTCTGAGGGCAAGACAAGTTAGTTTCAGGCGTTTTAAGCGATGATGTGACATCCAAGTGGAAATTCCTGTCAGGCGATTTGAGATTGGCTCATTCATCCAAAAAATTTTAACTGCCTACTCTGTGCCAATTATGTAACCCCAGAGCTCAGTGTCAGTGATTGAAGAACATAAAGCCAAAGAAAATGATTTGACGACAGAAGAGAATCAAAGATAGCAGATGAGATCAAAGCCATAGAAAACCAGTAACAGAGTAAGAGGGATGGATATCTCAGTATTAAGGTTTGTCTTTGTAAAGTATTAACACTTTATATAGATATTCTTATTATCAAGAAGGAGGGGATTTCAGGAAAAGGGGGGTTTAGATAGATAACGTAAAACTGATTCTAATCACTAAATTTCCCAACATTCCATATTTTACAAATTTTTTTAAGAACTAATTAAACTGGGGGTTCCTAACCGGCATTTCAAATCACTCCTGCTTATTAGTGTCTTTGCTGAGATGTCTGGTAAGCAGGAAATCCCACTGGAAGCATTGTCATGTCCCACCAGGGATCTTTCTGTCAGCACCTTCTTCTATCTGTTTGGGGATCCCTAGGGAAAAGCTCTCCCAGAAATAAATTTCTGGTGAAAACATCAAACATAGAAAAATTCTAATCTTTCGTAATCCTTTACAAGCCCATTGCTAATTCTGAAAAGGACTTTATTGCTATAGGTTTCTGGGTGTCGATTACAATAATTGAACAGATAAAAGATTTACATTACAATGTTAAACAGTATAAGACTTGCATTTGTTTGGAGGACAGGGGAGATGTGGCAGCACTATATATCCTGTATTTTAGATAACAAAGCACATTCAGAAAACAATTTATAAAAATCCCAGACATCTAGAAATTTTTCTCTGAAACATCTAGTCACTTGATTTCACTAAGTGTAGGTCCTTGGAAGTGTGCCTATACAGTTGTAACAGCATGACTTATCTGCACTGACCACTGTGGACACCAAGCATAGTGACATGCAATAAGGAAAGGGAGATTTATATGTTATTGATAGGATTTAAATTAGCATGCTTGGACACTGTGAGAGGAAAATGGAAGCTAGGTCTAGAAAAATATGCAACTTTTTTTTTAATATATTCAAAAAATAATTTTAAAGACATTTAGATTACAAAAATGTTACGTAAAAGATATAGGAGATTCCCATATGCCCTGCCCCCCCACCTCTCCCACATTTTCCCATGTCAACAACATCCTTTGTTAGTGTGGTACAGTTGTTACAATTGACAAACACATATTGGAGCATTGCCACTAAGCATGGATTATAGTTTACATTGTAGTTTATACTTTCTCACACATTTTTGTAAGTTATGACAAGGTATATAATGTCCTGTATCTATCATTGCAGTGTCATTCAGGACAATTCCCAAACCCAAAAATGCCCCCAAATTATACCTATTTTTCCTCCTCCCTCCCCTCAGAACCGCTAGTAGCCAATTCCTCCACATAAATAATAGTTCTTCCTTTGCTAGGATCACAGTAAGTCTGCAGTGGAATACCAGTAAGTCTACTCTCATTCATCATTAATTCCACAATCTTGAGGATTCAGGGTTGGTGATGCTCACTTCACCTCTAATTGAGAGGGGGCTTAGATCCCATGGGGCAGATGGATGGGACTATCTTGTTTGCAGTTGCTGACTCTGTTCCTTGAGATGGTCGTTGTTCATCATCATCTCCTTGTTAGTTGTCTTGGGTGAGTCCAATGAACTGAAGAGTTGGTGTTGCAACTTAGTTGAGATTCAGAGCCCAACTGGTACATGGACAGGCCAAAGATTTAAGTCTCTTGGACATAACGCTATCAGCTCTAATACTACAGAAGCACCATGTGTAGGGAAATCACGACCGATTCTAACTCTGTCACACCAGGAAGTGTAAATTCCAACGTAGAGCCCACTGGCAAGGTGCCAAACTCCTAAGCTGTCTGCCCTCCCTGTAAGTGTCTGGATGTCTCCAGAGCCCTCAGGAGTCCCTCTATTAGAGGCAATATTTACATTGGCAGTCAATGAGATCCTTCTGAGACATGCATAAGTGTAACCTCTGGAATGACCTCCCTACTCACTTTGAAGTCTCTTAGCCATATTAACTCATTTGTCTTTACCCTTTCCCCTTTTGGTTAAGTTTTTTTTTCCAGTTGCACAAATATGCAACATAAGCATCAGAATTCTGTACAAAGAAGAGCCCTAACACTTGTACCCAAAAAAGCTTCTGAGTCAGTAAACAAACCTAGTTTTCCTAATTCTGCTAGCCTCTTAACTTTCAAATTATATACACTGAATTTACTTCTTGTCTCAGTTTCCTGGCTGCTAAAATAAATACCATATAATGGGTTGGTTTAAACAACAGGAATGTATTGGCTTACAGGTTTGAGGCTAAAAATTTAAAATCGAGGCATTGGCAAGGAGATGCTTTCTCTGTACAGCCTTCTGGCTTTCTGGGCTGGCTGCCAGCAATCTTTGGGACTCCTTGGCTTTTCTGTTACATGGCAATGCCCATGGCATTGTTCTTTCCTTTCTATTCTGGGATCCTTTGCCTTCCAGTTTATGGCTGCTCCCTTTGGCTTCTCCACCCGTGTCCACCTTCTATTGTTTATTAGGACCTAGCTATGTTTGATGAAGGTCCACTTTGATTTATTTTGAGCACATCTTAATTAATAACATCTTCAAAGGTCCTGTTTACAAATGATTTCACATTCACAGGACCAGCAGTTGAGACCTGAACATGCCTTTTGTGGGTACAGGACTCAATCCCTAATACTTCATAGAGAAGGTTGAACAAATGCTTGATAATTTGGGTTCATTCAGTCAGTAATAACTTCTCCCAGGCAAGAATGATGAATACACTTAAACTAAGTATTTACTGGGAAGCAGAATAGCATTGTGGCTAAGACTGAAACCTTCAAGATTTATGCCAATGCATAAATCTTGGCCCCACTGCTCATTTTATGAGACCAGTCCATCTCAGTTATGTTATTTCTAAAACAGGAATAAAAAGCATGTAGTGATAATAGTAAAAACCTCATAGACTTATTGTGAGACTAAATGTGATATTACTCATAAAGAACTTAAAATAGGTTCCTGATATACAATGGTAATTGTTGCCTTTGTTGTCCCCATCACCATCACCATCACCTATTGTGGCCATTGCAACCATCTTTTCCTTTTTTCTTAAATATTTGCAGTTGATGTGGAAGGGAAGGAGAGAATTTTTAAACTCATAACTATTAGCCTTTGGACCACGAGCAGCTTGTTTTCTTACACTGTTTCGTGTGAAAAAATTCAAAGTTGAACTCCTAAATAAACAACACTACAGATATTTTATTGGCCTAAGCCATACATTTTGAGATATGTTAGGATATGGCCTTTATGCTATTGCTAGAGAAAGACAGGTTGTACAACATAGGCAGGTGTAAAGGAAAAATTTTATTTTACTTTTTTTTTTTTTACTTCAAGAATAAAATTCAGAAAAATTGCATTGGTGAAGTGATGCCCACCAAAGTTGTCTGTGTTCTAATTGCTGGAACCTGTGAATAATATGTTTTTGTACATGTCAAAAGAGACTCTGAAGGTATGATTAAGTTAAGGTTCTAAAAACAGGGAGATTATCCTGGGTTATTCAGGTGGGCCCAATATTATCACAAATGTCCTTAAAAGATAAAAGAAGGAAGCAGAAGAGTCAGAGAAAGAGATGTCATAATATTAGCAGAAATCACAGTGTTGCAGTTGTTGGCTTTGAAGATGGAAGGGGGTCATAAGATATGGAATGTGGTCAACCTCAGGTTTGACTAGGAAATAGATTCTCCCATATGGCCTACAGAAAGAACACAGGCCTCCTGACACCTCATTTTAGCTGAGTGAGATCCATTTTGGATATCTAACCTTCAGAACTGTAAGATAATAAATTTGTGTCGTTTTGAGCCACTGATTTTGTAATAATTTGTTAATAGAAGCAATAGGAAACTAATGCAGGTGGTAATACCTAATCAAGTACTTCTATTAACAAAGTATGATTTCTAATAGACCAATAGATCAAGAAGAAATATATGTACCTTTTCATTAAAATAAGCATATGGCTGAATGTAATAGAAAATCAACTCACCTGAGCGATTTATTAAGACTTTCTTAGTGTACCCTGTTGTCTCAGAACTCCCTTGAGAAGAACTCCCTTTAATTTATTTATGGAGATTAGTCTGGTGTCTTCATGATTTCTAATTTCTTCTGTAAGCATCTATAGATTGGGAATGCAAAAGTGAAATGATTATCTTTTTCTATCCCTATATTTGAAAATAAAACAGGTTTTGTTTGTCTATTTAATTGGGAAATGTACAGTAGACACTCTGTTCTTACCGACTACCTCGTAAAACAGGGAGTGGAGAAGTTTTATTTCAGAGGCTAATTCTTCAAGCTGAAAATGTACAACTTGGTTGTTCAGTACAGGCTTGTTAAAGATCATTCATTCCTCTGTATAGTCAATGATGTTCTGAATAGCCATTTCACTGCAGTTAGTACTAAAGAAATGAAATTACAGAACGAATCAACAGTTAAAAAATAAAAGGATATTTATCATGCTTTTAAATACAGCTAAATACTATTCATAGTCTGAATCATTATTTTACTGTTTATGTAATTATTGGTAAATTTAAAATAACTTCTAGCACTAAATTAATAATGAAACTAAATAAAAATGAAACTAAGCACATTAAAAATGACCATTTATTATTCAATCTCAGGTCACTTTCCACAGTTTTTTTTATAGAGGAAGAAAACGGCACCAAAGTTTGCAAGGAGCACAGAGTTAAAAGGGATTTAACAAATGCAAAGACAGTATTAGAAAGGGCATACAGGTTTGTAAAAATGTGTAACAGTTATTTAAAATACAAACATATTGAAGTTGCTAGCACTTCCAAAGGAAATATTTACAAAATAGGATTTGAATTGTAAGAGTGAGAACTACTATAGCAATTATGGGAACCAGAGGGAATGATTTATAATTTCACAGCACAAGTGGTGTGGCATTTCAGTGCTTTTCTTTCATATTTTAAATGCTAATTTTTTACCTAATTATAATCTTATTGTATACATAATTTGTAACTCTAGTATTTCAGATGTCTGTTCTGTGTTGCCTCATGTTTCCTGATCATACTTTTAATGACTTTATTAGCTTAGATGATAGATCATGAACATTCCCTTGCAATTGGGCATTTAATATTTTTCTACTTTTGATTATTTAATCAAGACATTTTCTGGTGCCCAATTTATAGATATGTATAAGGCTCTTAAAGTATATTGCTAATTCTCTTTGCAAGTATTGAACATATTTACAAAATAAAATGTTTGTGTGAAAGTACCAATTTTCTGTATTCTCAGAGCACTTGGAAAATTTTTCTTGTTGATTTATGAGTTCTTTCTAAATAAAAATATTATTTTCCATATTTACTGCAGATGTCTTCCTCAGTCTTTTGTTTGACTTTATGTTTTTAAATTATGCATAGGTTTCTTTGGCTTTGTATTATATATATATATTCAAATGCACCTGTAAGTAGAGAAAACAGTATGATGAGCACCCATGTATCCATCATCCCTAAACCAAGTACCTGACTTTAGTAACTATTATTATCAATCTTATTTTTACACACAGACATTTTTCTTTTTAGTAAATCAAATTTGTCTTTTTATTTGTGTTTTTTTATTGCTTTTATTCTCCATTGTGTACCATCTACTATTAAGCGTATCTAATAAATTTTTCATTTATGCTATCAATTTTTCTTTCATTTCTATCATTTCCATTTGATTTTCAATATAGTTTTCATGATTCTGATGAAGTTTCCCATCTCCTACCACATGTCCATCTTTTCCAGTAAATGTTCAACAGTTTTATCACAGTCTCTGATAATCCAATGTCTAGGTTATCCTTGGGTCTGCTTCTATTGACTAACTCCTCTCTCGATCACAGGTCACATTTTCTTACTTCATCATGTGTCTTGTTAATTTTTAATTGTATACTGGGCAATGTATATAAACAAAAAATATATATAGAAATAATATCTCCAAAACGGCCACACCTCTTCTATCTGACTGGTAAAAATGGGAGCTGGATCAATCTGAGATGTAACTGAGTTGTGTCTTAGCTCTGTTTCAACTTTATTTTAGTTGCATTCAGCCCCGGCTTTAAATATTTTGAACAGTCAGGACTTTTCCTTCAATAGGGCTTCATCTTTGAATACAGATAAGATGATGGCATTTGCTGTGCTTTATTGCTAAACCTAACAGTTTTCTGAACTGTTTGAGTTTTCTCACAACTTCACAGCCTAGCAGCCAGCCTTTTGGGTTGCTGCAAAATTCTCTTTGCTCTCCTATCCCAAATCCAGCTTTCTCGCTTCAGAAGATTCTAACCTGTTAATGTTGCCCTATCCACAGCCTTCTAGAGGGTGGCTCAATTACAGTTTGTAAAAGAGTGCCAGATACCTAATCTGGGTTTCTCTCCGCCAATCTGTCTCTCCTGCCCTGTTTGGTAGCTGAGAGCCCTGGAGTGCTTTAGGATGGATTTTCTCAGATCTTCTGCCCTGCCTGCAGCCTTCAGAATGTATTTGTACTTGGGGAAGGAATTTATCTCTGTTCTTCCCTGCCCTCAGTAATTGGTATACTATGTTTGAGCACTGGGTGAATATCTATGAGTAAGAGTTGGTGACTGGGTGCAAACTTAACGCAGTGGTTGGAGCACTTGAGAATTTTAAAAGTTTGACTGTTTTCTCCTCCCACTCTTCTCCCAGGGATGAAAACATCTGTTGGCCATTTCTGGAAGGAATTACATTATTTTCAGGAATTTAGTTCATTTAGGCTTCTTTGCATCTTCAGCAATTTGATTTTTTTTTTAAGAAAAAAAAAACAACTAATTTTTTTTTGTTTGTTTTTTGCTTATCTAGCTTGTTTGGATTATTAGAGTGAGAGCAATATTCCTTGCAACTTTTTCTTAGTAATGAATAAGTTGACATATAAGCTATTTTATATACTTGAAAGTATATAAGATAAAACTCCTCCATTCAAGGAATTGGAGCATGTGTTATGTGAGGTAACCAGTATTTCAGAAAAGTTATTGGAATGGAATGTATTAGTCTGTCTATAGATAGATTGAATACTTATTTTCTTCTAAAAATTACATTTTAAATATTGTTTTTGTTTAGCATTAATATATATTTATATTTAAATTATTTTTAAATTATTTAAATTCATTTTAAAAAGCAAGTTGAGTTTGTTTTGTTTTCACCAAAAATTTTTTTTCCAAGGAGAAAAAAATACATGTTAAGGTAACTTCTATTCAAGAGATCCATAAGAACTATTAGACTAATATTCCTTCAATAATTAATGGATTGTTTCTTGGGCTGTTACTTAAAAGATAAGCAAATTTCTGGATGGTGTATAACTACTCAGCTCCCTTAAACTCTCTCTTCACTTTGTTTGCATTTAGTTTTCTTGACTAAATAATTCATTTTTACTTTTTAATTTATTTCTGAAATTCCCACACAGCTTTTTAGATCAATAGGGATACAGTAAACATTTTTTTTATTGATTACACACTGCTTCATTTTCAGAATTGCCACAAAATTACCCCTTTGCAGCAGGCTCAGTGGAAGCTGAGCTCTGAGGACAGGGTATATTTATGACTAGCAGAAACCTAGAAGAGCACAAAAAATTCATTTACACTCACAGCCAGAGTCACACAGAGAAAAAGGGAATACCAGGCCCCAAATGGAATGTTCTCCACAGGTAAGTTAAAGCAAATTGTAGTGTTTTATTGTTAAGTGTCATTCACCTGTGTTTCTCAACATAGCTCTTGGACCTTACTAGCAAACTGAACTGAAGCATATAACATATTCATGATTATGAAGATGAAATGATTTCTGCTACAAATGTTGAGAAAAAACATGTTCATTAATATGACAGTTCTATCTACAGAGATCATTTACGTGATGCAAATAATGGAGTTTTCCCTTACCTAGCCTACTTGGTAAAGATATATTGGTGTACTCCTAGTGGCATACACATGTCCACACAGAGACCCTGTCCTTAAGAGGGAGGGGACAGATGATAATCAAATAATACAATAAGATATTTATAGTTGCTACACAGTAGTTATTGTTGCCATTGGAATGTTTATTTTTTACTACATGCCGTTTATATAGTTTACCTTCAAATATATCAGATTCCTTTCAATTTTCATTTATTTCCATTTATGTTTCTCTCTGGTACAGGAGAAAACTTTCTTGTTTGTCTTATATCGTGTTGTGCTTTTTTGTTTTCATTTTTTTTGAGGTTCCAGGGCTGAGGACTGAGCGCCGGACCTCATATATAGGAAACCAGCACTCAACCACTGAGCCACATCAGTTCCCCTGAATTGGTTGTTTCATTTGTCTGCTTGTTGTCTGCTTTAGTTTTCTTTAGGAGTCACCAGGGAGAGAACCATGGACTGCACATGTGGGAAGCAGGCATTCAATCTCTTGAGCCACATCCACTCCCTTCATGTTATTTTTTTTTTTTAACTCTCTTCATTCTGTCAGTGTTTCTAGTTCATTTTACAATCATATTGATTGGAAATAAACGAAACTTTTATTTTCACTCTTCTAATTGTTCTTCATTGTATTTCCATTTCTTGTATTATTCAATTGGTCTGAAGTACAAGGACAGTTTCGAATAATTATAATGATGGAAAAATTTCCTGATTGCAATAGCTTGTAATGTTCTCTTTAAGTTTATGTTGCCTATTATTGAGAATTAACTCTCACAAAATAATACATCTATCAATTACTATTTCATGAATAAATATTCATTTTTATTACAATGCCTTTGTCATTTACTGAGATGAGTACATGATCTTCCACTTTGGGTTAGTAAACAGATGTCAGTCATTAAAGAAAATCATAATAGTAAAATTTTTGGAATAAGTCCTTCTTGGTTGTAGTTAATATTTTCTTTTTCAGAATTGTTGAATTTAATTTAACTACTGCATATGTTATTTAGGAGTTTGGATATTATTATAAATATGTTTAGATGATAATTTTCATTTTTGTTCATTTTTACTTCTTTGCATTGGAGCATTTTACAAAGCATTGAATTTCTATACTTTTAAAAGTTAAAGGAACTCACTTATAAAACCACCTATATTTTGAACCTTTTATAAAAGAAGTGATTTTGTGATAACCTTCACAATTTCTTCTATAGTTTCTAAATACTTTCCTTTTTTTAATTTGTTTATATATTCCTTTTATTATTCACAACATTGTCATTGATATTTGATCTATTTTTTCCTCTTGGCTAGATTTTACTAACATTTGTCTATTTTATACTTCATGTCTTCCTACCTCTACTCATTATTCCCCAAGTCTGAATTTGGATTGAATTACTTACTGCTTTTCTGTTTTCTGATTTATTAACATCTGCTTTTATCTTTGTTTTCTTCTTATTATTTTCTTTAAAAATTTTTTTGCTGTTTATCAGATTGTTGAATGTAGTTTATTTTTTTCAATAAAAAATGCAAATATATTTTTTTAATAAAAGCAAATATATTTGAAACTAAATTTCCCACTGAATTTAGTTTTGACTAGAGGACATTTTTTCCTACAGTATTTTTGCTATCTGTTCACATACATGTAACTGTTTAAGATAAAAGAATAAATTATTGCATAAAAAGATTTTATTTCTTTTTTTACACAAAAGAATGCAATCTTTTAAATTTCTAAATGCTTTATATCTTTCATTTAATTTGTATTTAATTTTATTTTGTTGTACTCACATTTCATTGTACTCAGAGTATGTGGCTGATACTAAAAAAGATATCCTTCTTGACCAAGTGTAAGATCAATTTTTAAACTGTTCCATGGATGCTTGAAAGGAAGGTTTTGTAACTTGTCAATATCTTTATAACTTTTATGCCATTATTTATTTTTTTACTCTTTTAAAGACTGTTGAGAACATTATGAAAATTATAATCACCAGAATGTAGTGTTCCCATGATGCCTTCTGTCTAGACCCAATTGCTGACTAATTACGTTCCAAGATACTAAAGAACACTGCTCTTCATACTTGACCCTTGGCTGAGTTACACTACTGCTAGCAGTAGTCCCTCATAATGGTTTTAGAAGGGAAATTACTGATGTGTGTGAATCATAGAAATGGCTGTATTTCTCAGAAAGTAGTTGGTTATAGAAGGATGACTGATGTCAGAATTGGTGGAAGTTTTTGCTTCTTTCATATTTGGTGTTTCTGCAATGCAGACATGAGTTGGCTCTTATTCTTCTCTCAGTATGTATGACCCTCTACCTTTTAATTGATGATGATCATTCTCAAATATTGACAAATCATGGATTAATGTACCTAATATCTAGTACTGTTGGGCTATTGCATCTTTTCATGTGTATGGTAGATCAATTTATGTACTTCAACAAAGAAATGTTCTTAAATATGCATTCCTGAGGGTGTGAACCATTTGTAAATAGGACTCTTCAAAAATGTTTTATCAGGGAGCAGATGTAGCTCAAGTGGTTGAGTGCCTGCTTTGCTTGTATGAGGTCTGGGTTTCAATCCCTGGTCCCTCCTGAAAACAAAAGCAAAGAAATCAAAATTTCTCACTGCAGAGTGGAAGTAGCTCAGTGGTCGAGTGTCTGCTTCCCGCATACGGGTTCCTGGGTTCAATGCCCAGTACTTCCTAAAAAAAGAGACAGAGAGAATATGTATTATCAGTTGAAGTGTTGACTCATTTGTGAATAGGATGTTCCAAGATCCTATTTAGGTGTGGCCCCACTGAATCAGGATAGTCCTTAAACCACATTACTGGAGGCCTTATAAAGAGGAGTCAGAGAAAACCACACAGGAAGAAATCCTGGGGCATCCCTACATGAGGAAGAGGGGCCGCCACCAGCACACCATCAACCCCAGGAGAAAGTATGACCTTGCAGATGTCTTCATTTGGGACTTCTGGCCTCTAAAATGGAGAGAATTTAAATTCCTGTTGTTTAAGCCAACCCACTGGGTGGTATTTTTTCATAGCAGTCTGGCAGACTATCACAATGTGCTTTAATGGATATTTCAAAGAGAAATTATGGGAGGGCAAATCAGGTTTAGCCAGTTATTAGCTTTCACTAAGCTGTTACAAACAGAAGGAGGAGATAAGTACATCTTGCTCCTTTTTATAGTGGGAGAAACAGGGGCTCAAAGAATTTAAATAATTTGAGTCAAATAGCTACTAAGTGATCAGATACAAAGTTGATTCCAAGCCCCTATTTTTTCTACTATGCATGCTAGTTAGGAAACCTAACTTTATTTAATTGATAATGGAAAACCACTGAAACATTTTTAAGAAAAGATAGTCCATGATGAATGCAAAAAGCTAATTTTGAAAGTTGGACAGCATTGTGCAAAATAGATTGACAGCCTCAAGACTTAAGGATAAACTTCTTAAAAAAGATTTATTTATTTATTTTTTATTTATTTATTTCTCTCCCCCCCCCCGCCCCCCCGCCCCCCACCCCCCGTTGTCTGCTCTGTGTCCATTTGCTGTGTGTTCTTCTGTAACCGCTTCTATCCTTATCAGCGACACAGGGAATCTGTGTTTCTTTTCTTTTTTTTTTTTTTTTTTTAAGATTTATTTATTTATTTAATTCCCCCCCCTCCCCTGGTTGTCTGTTCTTGGTGTCTATTTGCTGAGTCTTGTTTCTTTGTCCGCTTCTGTTGTCGTCAGCGGCACGGGAAGTGTGGGCGGCGCCATTCCTGGGCAGGCTGCTCTTTCTTTTCACGCTGGGCGGCTTTCCTCACGGGCGCACTCCTTGCGCGTGGGGCTCCCCCACGCCGGGGACACCCTGCGTGGCACGGCACTCCTTGCGCGCATCAGCGCTGCTCATGGGCCAGCTCCACACGGGTCAAGGAGGCCCGGGGTTTGAACCGCGGACCTCCCATATGGTAGACGGACGCCCTAACCACTGGGCCAAAGTCCGTTTCCCTGTGTTTCTTTTTGTTGCGTCATCTTGTTGTGTCAGCTCTCCATGTGTGCACCGCCATTCTTGGGCAGGCTGCACTTTCTTTCATGCTAGGTGGCTCTCCTTATGGGGCGCACTCCTTGCAAGTGGGGCTCCCCTACACAGGGGACACCCCTGTGTGGCACGACACTCCTTGCGCGCATCAGGACTGCGCAATGGCCAGCTGCACACGGGTCAAGGAAGCCTGGAGTTTGAACCACAGACCTCCCATGTGGTAGGCAGATGCCCTATCCATTGGGCCAAGTCCACTTCCCTAAAGATAAGCTTTTAATTTCAAAATCAAATTCTAAGATGTAGTGATAGGCCAAAGAAAAATAAGTCAATGATGCCTCCAAAAGAAGCCATCATTTTGGGAAAATAATGTTAATGCTGGCCCATATTAGGCATGTCAAGACTGGGACTTGCTTTTATGGGAAATATACATTCAGTTTCCATCATTTTGAACTTCCTATTGCAGATATGTGACTGTTGCTGAAACATGGTTTAAAACAGAATTGGCCACTGTTTCTTATGCATAGATATTTTAAGTTATGGCTATGTTTACAGATGTTTTATTTCTTCTTGTATATTATATACTAAGGTCAGTGACATTATGTTAAAAACCTATGTTTTATAAGAGCACTTGGCACAATAATTAGTTCACAACGAGTATTTGGTGAATACATTTTTGTTGGTTTTATCTTCCCTACTACAGAACATATTATTTTATTAAAATCACATCTCACTAAAATTTCAGTGCTGAGAACATAAAAGGCCCTTGAAAATGTATGGCTTGATTAGTAAGATACCAAGTTCAGTTACTAGCTGAGCATTTTTGAGACTGAATTTGCAACACTGTAGCTGTTAGGTTAATTGAGGACAAAAATTGTTGCTATTTAAAATTCTTCTTATGGTTCTATCTTTTACAAAACTGAGGGCAGAGGATTAAAACTGAATATTCTGCCTACAGGGACAAGGATGGATGCCACTTAATCAGGCACAAATGTCTGAACAATTGGGGAAAGCCATTTAATATTCTTTCTCTTTCATTACCATTCCCATTTCAAAAAATAAAGAGGATTCTATGGGAATATTCTAATCAGCATCTTTGACCCAAGTTGATCAGTCAAGTGGCATTCCATTCCAGAAGGCCTAGAATTGTTTTTGTAGAAAGTTTTTTTTCTGTTTCTAAGTAATCAGGCTTTACTTGTATCAGCCAACAAGTCTACATTTCACTCAGATCCTAACTGCTGGATGTGTAACTGACAATATAAGTGACTGCTTCTCCTTTACTATGGAATTTCTTTGGCATACGGATCAAGGATTTATTCAGGTGGACTGGGGCACATTACTGGTGTTGGCAATTAGGTACTTCTAGTCAGACTAGTATCCATTGGTGGCCCACATATCACTGCCACTGATGATGTAGACATCACCTTTGTTTTTAAACATCTGTTGTCTTAATATCGATTGAAAAAAGGAATCAGAGGAAATTCAAGTTTTATTTTATATCTTTGGGAACAGGCAGTCCATTTTCATTCATGATAGACAGGGGATAATTATTAGCAACTTAGAAACCCAGCTCTTTAAGTTTACGTGAATTCTCAGAGTTGCAAATTCTAGTCCATTCACAGATTGCACAATTTTCAAATGGAAATGAGATACTGTTTAACTCAATTTATATTATTTTATATATTTTCAAGGTCCTGGCCTGCACACCTTCATGGGTAAAATCAAGAGAAAACTGAAGACTAATTAAGTCAAGAGGGTACATGGATGTAGAATAACAAAATCAAATGGACTTGAATTTCTGGTCTGCCTACCTCATTTCTCATGAGCAACTTTAACTATCAGCTTTAGCTGGAGAAAGAGCAGAATTGGGAAGGCAAGAAAAATGGGGATGGGAGGGCAGGGAAAAAGAAAAAGAAAAACACTTAATTTCCAACATTGTGGGAGGGCCATTGTGTTCCACTGCTGACAACCTTCACAATGACCTACATTGCCCAAGGCTCTGGGTTGAGTGCTCTGACATGCTCTGGTAACCGCTGTTCAACTTGGAGGAAAGTGTTTGAATGACTGAATCTTACTGTGGGACAACCCTCGGCTTGAAATAGTTAGAGTGTCTATATTCATTGAGCCCTCTTTTATTTAATTCAATCTGCCGTCATAAGAGCCAGATCAACCTTCTATTCCAATCACATTTATATTGACTATAGGAGGTGATGCTTTGTACTCAAATTTTCTCCATTATATTCTTTGAATACAGTATTATTTGTTACATACCAACATCATACAAGTTAATAATAATAATCACCAACATTCATTTTATCAGAGACTATTCTTAGTACTTTACGTAGTCAAGCTCAGTTAATTCTCATAATGTTTGGGGGTAGGTGCTATTATTAGCCTTATTTTACACAGAACGAAATTCTGGCCAGAGCCATTAAGCAACCCAAGACTACACACCCAGTTTGGCATCCGGGCAGTTTGGCCTCAAAGCATTCCTTCATAATCACACATGATACTCTCTTTGTAATTCAGAATAAAACTTTGTAGCAAGTCTTCACAGGTTGAAAACAGATTATGAAGTGAGAAGAAGAGCAATACCAAAAGGCATGTTTCTATCTTTCTAGAGTTGGGGGAAAGGGTTAGAGTTGGGAAAGGCTGTGGAGGTAGTGTGAATAAGACAAGGCTTTGGAGATAGGAGGATGGGATATTAAGAATATATTCCTACGAAGTGAGCCTGATTCAAATGTCTGAATTTTCAGGATGCAAAATGGAGATATGATCCATACTTTTTGAAAAGTCATCCTCTTTTAATCTCCTGACCTCTAAATTTGATTTTTAAATGTCAGTTGCTGACAGAGGATTATGGGCAAATGTCAGAGTAGGGAGCTCCAGAACTCAGTCCTTCTACCAAAATAACTATTAAAACAGGCAGGAACTGTCTCAAGCAACTATTTTAAAACTCTAGAGGCCAGAATAACATGGCACAGCATCTAGGGGAAAGCGGGAGGAAGAGTCTGATAAATTACAGTAAACACTAGTAAATTGCTCTCTCTACACAGCAGTTACTGGCACCCATCCTCACTCTCACAGCAGACCACTGTGCAGTCCAGTCCCTGGCTAGCTCACTGGCGATGGAAAGGGACATAATCCTCTCCCCCAAGAGCAGGGATGGGAATGGTCAATTACTGATCACGGCCTTTGATTAGTGACTTCAGATCATGGGAGGCGTGGCTCTGAGAGCAGCCACAGTTTAAATGTGCCCAGACAAAGGCAGCAGCTGTCACTATTTCAAACTGCCCTGGACAGGGGTGGCAGTGATGGAGACTTATGGATGCTGTGCTTCATCAGGGTTGTGGGAGACCATTAGTTTAAAGAATTTAAGGAATGAATTTCCTGGGCATGGCAAGAAAACTCAGCTTGGGGGAGCCATGCAAGAAGTTCTTGGTGCTACCTGGTCCCTTCCTCAGGACTCCTTCATGGTCCCTGGCCCTGTTTTGCCTGGGAAGATGGATCTGGGAAAGAGCTCTCCAGTGGCATGGCCCTCCTCCCAGAATTTGCCCTCGAGGCAAAAGCAGTTTGAGAAATAAAAGAAGTGTAAGAAACTATGGAGATAGAAAGTCAGGGGAAAAGGCTTGCTGGCTTCTAACACTTGGAGAGGGAGGTCTGTCTCCTGAGAAAGAGAGGGGACTACAAAACTCCTGTTAACAGGGACACTCCAAAACAACTAACAGGCAAAAGCACAAGACAAAACAGGGGCCCACAAACACAGGGAAACCCCTGCACAGTGCATTCACCTTGAACAGATCTTCCTGATCAGACTGAAGTTCAAGAAAATGTCTGTCTTATCACCAGCTGATTACAAAATCAAGAAACAGACATCTCAGGGAATAAATCCCAGAGATACTGATTTAAAATATTAAAATGTACAATGTGCAACAGAAGAGTACAAGACAAAAAAAACAGGAAATGATGACCCCTCTACAGGAAGAGGATAAAAAAACAGAAAACACCAACTATGAAGACCTGAATTTGGATATATTGTACAAAGTCCTTAAAAAATTATCTTAAAAATGCTTAAGGAGATGAAAGAAAATACAGAGAAAGAACTAAAGGGTATCTGGAAAACAATGAATGAACAATATGAGAATCTTAATAAAGAGATAGAAATTTTAAAAAGGAACCAAAAGTAACTACCAGAGTTGAAGAGCACAATAACTGAAGTGAAAAATGTCCAAGAGGATTTCAAGAGCAGATTGAAACTGAGAGAAGAAAGAATCAGTGAGTTTGAAGGCAAAACACTTGAAATGAATCAGGTTGAGGAACAGAAAGAATAATAAATTATAATAAGTGAAAATAGTCTAAGACACCATCAAGAATACCAATGTACACCTTATGGGAGTTGCAGAAGAAGAAATAGAGAAAGGGGAAGAAGGAAATCAAATAAACAATGACAATTTCCCAAACTTAGGAAAAGACATAAATACTCATATCCAAGAAGCTAAGAAAACAAATAGGATAAACATGAATAAAAATACACCTTGTCACATATTAATCACATTTTCATATGCAAAGGACAAGGGGGGAGTTTTGAAAACTGCAAGAGCCAAAGTAATGAGTTATGTACAAGGAAGTCCCAATTGCACTGAATGCTGATTAATCATCAGGAGCCACAGAAGCCAAAAGACAGTGGATTGAAATACTTAAAGTGCTAAAAGAAAACAACAGCCAACAATATTTTATATTTGTCAAGACTTTCTTTCAAAAATGGGCGTAGGAAGATTAAGACAGTTCCAGATAAACAAACACTAGGCCTGCCCTACAACCAATGCTAAAGGGAATTCTTTGGACTGAAAGGAAAGGACAGTAGATAGTGGTTCAAAGTGGCATAAAGAAAGACCTGCAGTAAAGGTAAACATTTGGGTAATTATAAATGCCAGTATTATTGAATTGCATTGTTTGGTATGGAACTCCATGTCTTACTTCCTACAGGTGCTAAAAATGCAAATGCATAAAAATTAGTGATAAATCTGTTGTCTTGGTCATGCATTATAAAAGGATATAAGGTGGTAACAAGTACAAAAAAGGTGGAGGGATGGAAGGGTATAGAGAAAGTATATGTGTATGCTGTTGAAGTTATTGTCAAAACAAATATGCTTGGTATATATTTATGATGTTAAATTTTAACTCTTGGTAACCACAAGGAAAAGAGATGGAAAATATATCCAGATAGAAAAGAGAAGGCCCTCAGTATGTTACAATGCAAAAAATCAAATAAACATAAAAGTAGGCATTTATGGAAGAACTGAGGGACAAAAAAGGTATAAGGGTTACAAAAGCTAAATAGCAAAATGGCAGAAGATAGATCTGCACTATCAGTAATAACTTTAAATGTAAATGGATTAATTTCCAGCCAAATGACAGAGATTGGCAGTATGGATGAAAAAGATGACCCAATTAAATGCTATCTACAAGAGATTCACCTTAAATCCACAGATACAAGTAGGTTGAAAGTGAAAGAACAGACAAAAATGTACCATGCAAGTACTAACAAAACAAAGCAGAGGTAGCTATACTAATTTAAGATAAAATAGACTTTAAGTAAAACACAGTTACATGGGACAAAGACAGGCATTATATACTGATAAAGGGGACAATTCAACAAGAAGATGTAACAATTACGAATATATATGAACCTAATAGCAGAGGCCCAAAATATATGAAAAAAATACTGTCAAATTTGCAGGGAGAAATTGACAGTTCTACATTCATAGTAGGAGAATTTAGTACAGCACTCTTAAAAATTGACAGAAAATCTAGTCAGAAGATTAATAAGGTAATATAAAACTCAAATGATACTCTAAACCAACTAGACCTCACAGACATATATAGACCATATCATCCAATAAAACTAAATACACATTCTTCCTCAGTGTAAATGGATCATTCTCTAGGCTAGACCATATGTTAGGTCACACAAGTCTCAATAAATTAAAAAAATTGAAATCATATAATGTATATTCTCCAACCACAACAGAATGAATCTAGAAATCAATAACGGATAAATGGAAAACTCACAAATATGTGGAAATTAAACAACCAATGGGTTAAAGAGGAATTCACAAGTGAAATAGGAAATAATCTTGAGGCAAATGAAAATGAAAATACAACGTATCAAAACATGGGATGCAGTGAAGACAGTGCTAGAGGGAAATTTATAGCTTTAAATGCTTACATTAAAAAAGACTTCAAATCAGGGACCTAGCCTCAAAACTGGAAGAACTAGAAAAGGAACAAAGTGACAGAAGGAAGGAAATAACAAAGATTAGAATAGAGATAAATGAAATAGGAAAAAAAAATAGAACCAACAAAACAAAAATTGGTTCTTTGAAAAGAACCATTAGCTAGACTGACAAAGAAAAAAAGAGGATACTGTCTTAGTTTGTCACATGGTTGCCAATGCAAAGTACCAGAAATGGGTTGGCTTTTATAATGGGAAATTTATTAGGGGTAAAGCTTACAGTTCTGAAGCCATGAAATGACCAAATCAAGGAATCAGCAGGGATGGTTTCTCACCAAAGTCAGCTACTGGTATCCTGGTCCTGCCACGTGATGAAGCAAGATGGCAACTGATGTCTGCCAAGGTCCCTGCTTTCCCCTCCAGACTCACCGTCTCCCAGAGCTCAGCTGTCGGTGACCAGGCAAAGGGCTTGTCTCTTGCCAGCCTGCTCTATCAGGCTCAGCTACTCTGTTTTCTTCCTGGGTTCAGCTGTGGGCTATCAGGCATATGTCTTCATTTGACTCCTCAGCCTTGAGCTTCTCCATGGGCCTCTTGGGAGCTTCATGCTTAAGTGTTGCCTGCTAGTGATCCTTGAGTTCTCTCTCACATGACAGGATAAAAAATGTCAACTTTCTTTCTTTGTGTTTCTGTTTATATAATGCTCCAGTAAGAGTGTGCAGACCCAACCTGAAATCATGCTTCATTGACATAGTCCAACCAAAAGGGACCCACACCCACAAGAATGGATTAGTTCAAGAATAAAATCTTTTTCTTTTTGTGTTTCATAAAGTAACTTCGAACTGTCACAGATACAAAGAATGAAAATCAGAAATGAAAAGAGGGACTTTACTACTGACCCCACTGAAATAAAAAGGACTATAAGAGGATATTATAAACAACTGTATGCCAATAAATTACATTACCTAGATGAAATGGACAAATTCTTAGAAACACACAAGCTACCCATACTAACTACAGAAGAAATGGAAGATCTCAACAAAATAATTACTAGTAAACAGATTGAATCAGTAATCAAAAACTCCCAACAAAGAAAAGCCCAGGTGCAGTAGAAATCTACTAAACATTCCTAGAAGAATTCTGTTCAAACTCTCCCAAAAACTGAGAGGAGGGACCTCATCCTAGTTCATTATGAGGCCAAAATCATCCTCATACCAAAACCAGATAAAGATACTACAAGAAAAGAAAACTACAGACCAAAAATCCTGAACAAAATACTAGCAAACTGAATCCAACAGCATATTAAAATAATTATACACCTGATCAAGTGAGATTTATCCCCGGTATGTAATAGTTGGTTCAACATAAGAAAATCAATCAATGTAATACACATTAATACAATGAAGAAAAAAACCCACATAATCATCTCAATTGATGTAGAAAAAGCATTTGACAAAATCCAGCACCCTTACTTTATAAAAACACTTAGAAAAATAGGGAAGTTCCTCTATAATAAAGGGAATATATGAAAAGCCCACAGCTAACAACCTACTTAATGGTGAAAAACTGAAAGCTTTACGTCTAAGATCAGGAACAAGAGAAGGATGCTCACCATCGCCACTGTTATTCAACATTGTACTGGAAGGTACTACCAGTACAATTAGGTTTGAAAAAGAAATAAAAGGTATCTGAATCGGAAAAAAAGAAGTAAAAATTCCCTATTTGCAGATGACATGATTCTATATACAGAAAATCCTATAAAATCCTTAACAAAGCTGCTAGAGCTAAAAAATGAATTTAGAAAAGTGGTGGGGGACAAGTTCAACACTCAAAAATCAGTAATGTTTTTATGCACTAACAATGAACAACTGGAAGAAGAAATCAAGAAAAAATCCAATCACAATACCAACAGCAGAATAAAATATATAAGAATAGATCTAACCAAGTATGTAAAGGATTTGTACAAAGAAAACTACAAAACATTGCTTAAGGAAATTAAAGAAGACCTAAATAAATGGAATGACATTCCTTGTTGATGGATCAGAAAACTAAATATTGTTAAGATGTTAATCCTACCCAAGGAAATTTAAAGATTCAAGGCAATTTCAATAAAAATTCCAACAACATTTTTGCAGAAATGGAAAAGCCAATTATCAAATTTATATGGAAGAGTAAGGGGCCCTGAATGGCTAATGCCATCTTGAAAAAGAAGAATGAGGTTGGAGAGCTCCCACTTCCTGAAATCTTATTACAAAGTAATCAAAACAGCATGGCGCTGACACAAGGACAGACATAGTTAACACTACAGTTAATAGTACAACTATAAAACCATTCTAGCATCAGTTGTAACAAAATGTTCTACACCAAAGCAAGTTGTCAATAGGGTGGTATATGGGCATCCTTTATTTTAGGCAAGACTGTTCTGTAAACACACACTACTCTAATTTTTTTTTAAAGTCAGTGACTAAGTTTGGCTAGAAAATATACTACCATAAAGAAACACAGGACTAATGCATGGCTCAGTTTTCTAGGGGGATACATTTATTTATTCATTTAGACAAATTTATTCCTAAATTTTCTTGAAAGAATTTTTTTTAATTGCATCACACCTTACAGTGTTCTGATTTGAATTTCCATCAGGAATTTACAAACACAGTCTGGTGACTGTTCTGCAACCCATCATGTTGCTATGTTTGTTGCAGGCATGTTCAAAAAAAAAAGAATGACAGGCTGATCAGTACTGCACTTTGCCACACTAAAAGCTGCACCTTTTTAAAAAGATCCACTGCATTTGTGTTTGTTTCTAATGCAGCCAATTTGCCAGTAAGAAAGAGGTCTTCTCCAATAGAGGGGATATCTAGCTCAAATAAGGAATTCAATCAGTGCTCACCTCTCTTGGCGCAATGCTCTTTTAACAATATTGAAAATGTGGTATAATTTGTAGTTTGTGCTTCTGAGCCACTGCAGCATAATGGGTTAGCTGGGAGTGCCGAGGATGACAGTAGCAGATAGACTCCGGAGAGTAGCTTGCAGAACTTTGGCCATCATGCTCTCATTAGTGCCAACTAAAGCCTGTGCAGCCAACTCCATGGAGATTCCAGGGAATATTTACTCAAAAAGAATTCATTTCTTTTTTTCTTTTTGTAACACATGAAAGAAAGGATAAAAAGTTGAGTTGGGTCAATGATGCAGCCAAGTTATTATGGGCAAGTATCTGAAATCAATGAACCAGCTCTAAAAAGAGGGCCACTAATGAATTAAGAGGATACTTACCACTCCCAGGGAATACAGTCTTATTCTATAAGCATTTTTTTTCACTGATATTTTGTACTAAGCATGGCTCATTTTGATTCAAACTTAGAGAAGTTTTAGCTCCACAAATGTATGTTATAATTAGCCAATGAGAGAGGAAACATGTTTTATATACTTAAGGACGTATGGATGGTTATTACCCACTAAAAATATTACAAGTTTCAAAGTTTTTCTCCTGAGTTAGAGATCACTTCATATCTCCTTAGAAGTTCCATATATGCAGGTGAGCCACCAATGCAATGATCTTTAAACAGTAAGAGATAGTTTTGACATAGCATGAAGGAATAATTAATAGAGAAGTTCCACTAGGAAGTCAAAGAGAGATTCTATCACAATTAGGTGGGAAGAGTAAGGTGGCACTGAAAAACTTTTTCTACCACTGATGGGAAAATAGGTAATAATGGATTAAAGCAAGCAATTGGCCATGCCCTAATATTGGAGTGAATGTTAAATGGTGAATCCTCCATGGTTCTCTCTATCTCCCTCAAAACCTGGGCCTGGGCCTCCACCGGTCCTTTGATATTGGTTTTTCTGCCTGAGGACTAACCTTAGTTCTAGAAAAGGGAATTGTCTGAGAGATGTAGCACATGCCTTATCTCATCTGCCCTACTCTTTCCCTGATGTAAACTAATTCCAGTGATAAAATTCTTCATATTCAGAATCTTCATATTTATAAAAAATATATGTACTCTCATCTCAAGGCGAAATAATAAAAATAACCTTTTATTGAAACATGTGGAGTTGACAGTTTCAGACAAAATTCAAACAAACTAGAAAAATGATGTCCTTTCCTGTAGATAAGGGATTAATCCTATATTATCTATTCATTTGTTTCCCTACTATAATTTGAATTTCTTGAAAGCAGGGACAGGATGTGTGTGTGTGTGTGTGTGTAAGACATATATATATATATAAAATATTTTTCCCTATACCCATCACAATATGCACATAGTAAGAACTCGATAACATGTGTCGAGTGAAAAAATTAATTAATACAGTAAAGAAGAGATGAACTGGAATTACAAAATTATTTTGATGTAGACATCAAGATGAATGACCTTGTTAAAAGATGAGAAGTGTAAAATATAATGGGAGGCCAGGGTGAGAGAGAATTCCTGGCCCCCTAGATCATGTTTTCATTACCTAGAATGTCACATATTATAATGACGTTTATACAGTAATTACAGACTGATCTATACAGGTTCTTATTATTAATCAATGAGCCATGATCCAACTGAATATTTATTTAACTTCTGTCAACAGTTTACTAGATACCATAGAAAAATAAATATAAAATCCTGCCTTTAGTAGTTTACAATATAGTTGGAGATATATGATATATACATTCATCACTCCAATTGAACAACAAAGCAAGGGCATTTATGTACATATTAGCTAAAGTGGAGATATTTCTTATTTAATATTTATACCAGATCCCGGTTATGAGTCACACCTCAAGTCATTCAGCTTTGTTTCTCTCCAACCTCCCCCCAATCTTACGCCACTTTCCTTGCTTCCAGCCAGAAGCAGTCTGACAGTCCCCACGGTTCCTACGGTCTCACCACTGTGACTGCTGCCATGGCACATGGACTAGCCTCTGCACACAGTGCTGACAGCCATGCCTGCTCAATAGCCAGATGGGATCCAAGGAAGCTCTTACTTCCCCAGTGGCCTCCTGAAGCGGCTGCATAATACCATCTGGAAGTGCTATAACAGTCCATGCGTGGACTTCAACCAACGAAAGAAAAGAAGACCAGAATAAGGCAGCTGATAAATTTGTCTTCATCACCCATGAATCCAAGGGGTTGTCTTTCTGGAGAAGTTATGTGAAACCCAGAGATCTGTTTTTCTTCCAAGGTATGAACAGCTCAGTAACATACTCCCTTCATTTGTTCTCCCTCTTTCTCTGCCTTACTTCTCATTTCCCCCTTAATTGGGGGATGCAAAATCAGGCTCTGTTTTCCAGGGAAACTGCCCTGACATACTTGGAAAAGCTTTTACTTGGGAAAACATGGTAACTTTTGTTTTCATGTGACTTAAGACTTAATAGAAGACTCGCCACTGAGACGATGAATAATTAATAAACTTAAACTTCTCCCATAATATGGGAGGGTAAAAACAGTGGGGTGAACAACTGTCCCAGTTTGTCCAGGACTGAGGGATTTCCCCAGGGCATGGCACTCTCACTGCTAGAGCTGCAAAAGCTCTAGGCAAACCAGGAAGATCTGATTACCCTGAACAGCAATTACGGGAAACTTACTGCAAGCGTTAGGCTGAACTTGTGCAGAACCACCCCAACAACAAATACATAGAAATGATAGATAAAATATTATATTCAAATTAATATGTATTCTATATCTAACCTTTAAACTCATCGCTATATTCCATTTTACTAATAATGGAACCTGGCAATATATTGGGCTTCACTTTTCAGGAAGTTTTGCATCACAGAGAGGTTCAACAACGGCAGCAGAGGAATACTGGTGTGGGATGTTATTGACAGGGGACACATGGTTGGCAGGGAGTTCTACAGGGCATATATCCAGGGTACAAAAAAATATTGGGATATTTTCATAGTGGATACAATTAAAAACAACAACTGAGGGAGTGCTGAGCTCCTAGCCAGGGGAGCTCTATCACAGTCCCAAAAGGAACAGCAATAGTCCCCCAAGTGCAACGGCAAAGACCAAAAAAGAATGAAGGTCCAACAATGAGCCCTTGATACTAAAGACTATGCTTGTGAGCCTGTGCACCTGAAATAAGAACAAGGCCTAGAGCTGCAGGGTGCCCGAGAGTTACCTCCTGAGAGCCTTCGTGTTGCTCAAATGTGGCCAGTCTCAAAGCCAAACTCAGCATGTAAATGCGTTGCCTTCCCCCCAGCGTGGGACATGACTCCCGGGGATGAGCCTGGTGCTGAGGGATTACTACGAAGTACCAGCTGGTGATGTAACTAGAAAATGACCTTGAATAAAAGGGTCAACTCAGACCAGCAGAATATCTCAGTCAACATATAATATACCAGGAGTTAAAAATGCTTTTTGACCTGAGTCAAGGGGGAAATGGAAAGGACAAATTAGTTTATATGGCTATGAGTTTCCAAAAAGAGCCGGGAGGTTATCAGAGGGGTTACCTTTATGCACACCTTAGTAGAGTACCAGAGACAGATAAAGTAGATACAACCCCGGGTATTGGTTCTTCTGAGGGTTACAGAGACCCACAGGTTCTATGGTCATGGCAGATGGAGTTCAGTGCCATGTCAGTTGGCCCTTCTTTGGAGTTTGTGTTTCTGTGTGATGGAGCTGGACTCAGATGTGATCTTTGTTCACAAGCCTCTCCCGTTACTTTTACCAGAACTGTAGTTGGTGCTGGGGTTTAATATATACCCAGGGGACCTGAATCTCTGGACTGACCATATGATAGCCAGGCCTTGAGCCTCAACAATCTTCAGCTCCTACACTCTGGTTTATTGGATTTACCCCACTCAGCTAACGTGGAGTTGAAGAAGGTCAACCACCACACCATGGAGCCTAGAGTGCCTACAACTGAAAGCAGGAGGAGTGCATCCAGCATCCATGTGGAATCTAAGCCCCCTCTTGATATAGATGTGGAGTGGACACAACCATTCCAAGGTCCACAGGATGGTGGAATAGAATATGGATTAGAGTGGACTTACTGATATTCTATTCATGAACTATTGTGGTTAGTAATCGAATAAAATGTGGCATTGGTGTGGAGAAAGTGGCCTTGGTGGTTATTGGGTGTGGGGAATGGGAGGAAGAGATGAGATGTGGAGGCATTTTCGGGACTTGGAGTTGTCCTGGGTGATGCTGCAGGGACAGTTACCGGACATTGTATGTCCTCCCATGGCCCACTGGATGGAACGTGGTAGAGTGTGGGCTATGATGTGTACTACTGACTACAAGGTGCAGCGGTGCTCAGAGATGTATTCACCAAATGTAATGAATGTCTCATGATGATGGAGGAGATTGTTGCTATGGGGGGAGGAGTAGGCTGAGGGGGGTGGGGGGTATATGGGGACCTCATATTTTTTTAATGTAATATTAAAAAAATAAAGACAAAAAATATTATAAATATTAAACAAAAATCTATATACCAAGGAATGAAAGAATGGGAAATTCTTGGGGGAGGTGGGGTGCGGAAATAGATCTGAAGTAAACATCTGGAATACAGCACAGAGAACTGAAGAGTAGAGAACCGAAAGTGAAATTAAGATTTGTAAAATGAGAATTCCAGCATATTTCTAATATTCCCAAAGCAAAACTAGAGGAAAAAGGAAGTGAGGCAAGTTTTGAAGCAATAATAGATGAGAATCCTCCAGTACTGAAGAAATACCGGAGTTGCGTCCTGTCGTGGCCCACTGGGTGGACTGGGGGAGAGTGTGGACTACAATGTGGACCACTGTCCATGAGCAGCAGCGATTCTTCAGAATAATTTCGCTGGTGGATGTGCAGCAGTGATGGGGAGTTTGTTGGTGTGGGAGGGTGGCATGGGTGGCGTGGGGGGTATATGGGAACCTCATATTTTTTTAATGTAACATTTAAAAGAAAATAAAGAAGAAAAAAAGAAAAGAAAAGGAACACCAAAGATGAAGAAAAAAGTCTTTAAAGTATTTCTTCACTGTGAAGGAAACAGACGGAAGAACACATGAAGCAAAAATTTAAAGGGAAAAAAGAAAGTAATTATCTAGGCACATCTTTACACATGCAAACCATTTCTTGCCTCATTATTAGGGCTTAAAGAGAAGGAAAATGGAAAATGGCTTGTGAAAATAAAAACAACCCCCTCTATGGGACTTTATAATAGAACTGAAAGTAGCACCTGACCAGATACTCAGGTGAGAACTAATTAAGGGGGTCAGAAAGGAGCTGAGCTAAAATTTATGCTCCAAACTGCATGTGTCTCTGTCACACCTGCTGTAGCTCAAGGAGCTAATATTAGTGCACCTCTCTTTCTCAAAACCTCATCAACTAGCACAAGGAATAACATCATTAGATATATTAAACATAGAAAGCTAAATCTGGTAAATCACTTAGGATTACCGTAGGCATTAAGAAAACTTGTTTCACTCGCTAGCCACATCAAATCCTAAACCAGTTTCGGTAATATCCAGATGAGCAACGAAATCTCACAGAGACAGAATAAGAACCTAATGTGTAAGTTCCTCATTCCCAAGCTTGAAGGAACACAGCATTAAAACTGGATCCAATTACTGGCAAAGTAAACTGACTGTTCCATGAGAATAGGGGCTGTCTATTTTGTGTGCTGGCATGTACCCAGTGCCTAGGTGCTCAAAAAATATTTACTTTACTCGTAAATGTATGAATGTGATCTGAAGCACAAAGGAAGATGAAACTTTAAAAGGCAATTTTAATCACCCTGAAATACATTATGCACTCTCAGGGTAAAGTGAAAAATAGACTGTATTTAGTCACAACGGCAATGAATTTAGCTACTGATTTTCTGTGCAACCATATTTACAAAAGGATACGGTTATGATAATTATGAAGTAATGTTCAAATGAAGTTCACTAATTTATTATTTGAATTTGAAGGAAAATTGAACTAATTTCAAACAATAAATACATTTTTTAACAAAAGCATTATGAAGCACCTTTCAATTGCTGAATGTCCCTGTCATTGCATTGAAAAGTATTACTGCTAGTTTTGTCTGTTGGACACTGGTTGTCTTTTGCTACCCAGCACCCAGGAGGCATCCATCCTATTGTGGGGATTCCCTAGATGTGCATGTTGCTTCCCAGAAGCCAACACGCTAGAAGCCAACCAGAAGCCAAAGGAGCTAGAGTTGCTTTTTCTGTTCTCCTGGCAGTCAAGGGGTAAGCTCAGAAGCCACGCTTGCTGGATCAATTGGGAACTTTCAACCAGGACTTGAAAAGATGCAGGAAGCTGAGAAACTATTGCTGGCAGAAGCGTGAGCATCAGTTGCTCGGCACAGATAGACGTGGAGTCCAGTGGCAGCATCCTTATGCGTCCCGTCCTCATAGTGTGGCAGAGTTGATATGACAGCAGCCTCAGCAGCCTCGAGGGCCAGTGCCCCAGGCAACCAACCAGCGTGCCCTGGACAGGTTGTGCTTCCTGCTGTCTGGCCTCCCTTCCTTTGCCACTGCCCATTTTCTGTTCTTGATTCCCCAGCTTCCAGAATGATTATATGAACTACTTTCATATCAATTCCTTTGTTTACTGGCGCTATTTTCTTTTCTTTTATAATTCTTTTTAAATTAAGCCATATTTACATAACATAAATGCACCATTTTAAAGTGTATAATTCAGTAGTTTTTACTATATTCAAAATATTTTACAACCATCGCTACTATCTAATGCCAGATTTTGGATTTAGAGTCTTCTTGTAAGGGGTTTGGAGTTGAGCCTACAAACCTCGGGATGGTAGAAGTTCCCTAAGTAGGCAAGTGGCATGATTTCAGGAAACTAAGTATGTAGGCTTTAGAGTTAAAAGGATAGGGGTAGGAATCAGCCTTTGCACAAGTTACTGAAACTTTCTGCATATTATTTCTCCATTTTATAAAAATTGGAATAATAATATTGCTATTGTGAGAATTGAAATAATTCATATATACAAATTATTAATGCATTTAACGTGGTTAAAGTACAATATTTATAGCACTTAAGACTGTTCTAGATATGGTACTCATTGTCAGCAGCAGCAGCAGTGGCAGCAGCACTGTTCTTGTAACGAAGTTTATCATCATCATTGTTGCTGTAGGCAAGCTCAGGTTCTAGGGCCAGTCTGCTTATGTTCACATCCTGGGTACTTCAAAAATGCACTTCTGTATATAATGGGTATAACCATTGTATTATCATATTGATATTTGCTCAGTAATATCTGAAACCATATTGTAATTGAACCTAGGCAAATGGACAAGTTGGATAGGCTTGGAGAAACAGAGGGCAACCATATGCAATTTTTTTTTTCTGAATAAAAGTCAGAACAAATTGACCTTGGGTGCCAATTTTATTTTATTTTATTTCTTTTCCTTTCCTTGCCTTTTCTTTTCTCATTTTTCCTTCCTCTTTTCTTTTCCTTTCTCTTTGTTTTTTCCTCCCCTCTCTTTCTTTTTCTTTCTTTCTTTCTTTCTTTCTTTCTTTCTTTCTTTCTTTCTTTCTTTCTTTCTTTCTTTCTTTCTTTCTTTCTTTCTTTCTTTCTTTCTTTTCTTTTTCTTTCTCTTGCTGAAGTGTCAAATAGTAGGATGAGGTAATGAATAACATAAAGGAACATGAAGTGGTAAGACTAAAGATTAATGATTACCTTGTTGGGGAGGATTTAGGCTACCCCTAATCTTGTCAGCACCCTTTATGACCAATTTTTAAACTTGGCAATTGGTATTTTTACCAATACTATTTATAAGATTTTATATAAGGTACTATGTAAACACAGCTTCAAGTCCCACCCAATCCCCTTTCCAATGAGATTGTGGCCCCTTGGCTACTTCCATACACTTCCATTATAGGGCACAAATAGTAAAATCCTATTGCCTCCTTCTCCCCAAAACAGAAATAAACAGAAAATAAAACACAGTATCTTAGAAAATAATAGTTTCAGTAAATAATTGTTAAAACAAGCTTTTTCGAACCACTGTAAAATATAGATATGATACATAGTTCTATAATATGAAAAATATAGATATTCAATATACTGACTGAATACCATTGGAGGATTTTGTTTCACTATTCAATGATATAATATTATCTACTCATTACCACAAAAGACACATTTTGTTTTAACTGAAATGCTAAATCGCTACATGAGATGAAGCAAAAAATGAGAAAATCACAACAGAGCTTAGGATCACATAAAAAATATTAGGCATTTTTCCATATTCAGCATATAAACATTTTAATTTACAGAGTAAAGCCCCATTATATTATCTTAAATAGATATAAATGTACTTCCTGAGAAATGGAGAATCTTGTTTTAATACCCTCAATAAAAACTGGCTTCTTAAGATAAAAAATGTTCTGATGTAGTGGTGTTGCTCGTGCTTACAGCAAATTGACTTAATAGAATCTAAATTACTCATATATTTGCGACTTCACTTGGAGAAGGAGAAAAAGTGAATTGTGTGTCAATTAATTAATTGAAGAACTGTTTTCTTACCAATCTTGATGTCATATAAACAATTATCTATGCAAACAGCAATACAGAACATAACAACTCTAGATGATTCTTTTAAAAAAATTTTTTTTAAGACAAGCAACCCAATTTTATTTTATTTTAACCCTTGGGAATGTAATATTTATGATGTACTTAGTCCATCCACCTGTGTTACTTTATTTGTGAATCATAACTGAAAGCTGATTAGGGACATGCTTATGCAAATTCATCATTTCAATATCCTTCTGGGCTGTATATACACAGAAAACAGAGTAACTTCTGTAAGCTAAACATATTTAAAGGCTTCATCACATCATCATGTTTAGTGGAAGAAAGCTTGATGTTATTCCAAATGGTCTCTCTTTGATGGAGAGAGAATAAAAAGAATTATACACACAAGTATTCTACTATATACAATCCTCTGACTCTACTCATACACACACTTGCACTTAAAAATTCCTTTCCTTCATTTAACTCAGAAACATATTCATATCAAGAGAAATTTAAACTTTAATAATGAAAAAAAGAATGAAAACCTTCCCAAACTTACACGGGAGGAAGATACACTAAGACAATTCCCAAAGTGTCTAAATGTATAAATATTGATCAGAAATCATATTGGCAACACAGAAGACTTTCAGTCTACAAACCGTGAGGTCCAAAAGTTGTTTTTTTTTAAGGGAAAAGATAGGGGAAGGTGTTATCCCTCAATGTCTGCTATAAGCCTGGATAATGTCACCTGATAACTTTTATTTTTTGACAATATAAAGCTTTGTTAATAATAACCTCAGTCCACTTTTATGAATTTGAGAAGGAAATATGTAATTTCCTTAATTAAGGTAGAAGAAATTATTCAATGGCTCCAATACTATATCCAAAGAACAAATGGGCTCTCTCCTTTGACTATCCTTTTTTTGTTTTTGTTTGTTTGTTTTATTTCTTTTTTTCTCTATTTTTAAAAAATATTACATTAAAAAATATAAGAGGTTCCCATATACCCCCCACTCCCCTCACCCCACTCCTCTCACATCAGCAACCTCTTTCATCAACATGAGACATTCATTGCATTTGGTGAATACATTTTGGAGCACGGCTGCACCACATGGATAATGGTTTACATATGGCATTCTAATAACCTTCATACATCTCTATGCAACTGCCCTTCTTTACTGATTTGAAATTATTTCATGTTACTTATGGATAACTATTCGATAGTCTCAATTTAAATAAACAATAATAGCCACAAAGCTATAACTAGAGACTAACTGGTATGGGGCCAGCGGGTACAGAGCTTTCCAAAGTGTTTTAAATGGCCAGATGAATGTATTCATGTTCAGTAATATTCAGCACAGCTTATTATGTGGATAAATTATTTCTTAAAAGTTAAAACCTATGCAATATATGTGAGATTGAAATGACTTCTAATAAGAGAAATATTTTTAATAAATTGAATATCAACATTTTTAAGTTCTTAAATCTGTAATTATATAAACTAAACCAAAAGTTTGCCAATAAGAAAAAATAAAGCCACATTAAATTTCTATTCCACAAGAATTCAATTAATTTGTTTTATATTGGAATTTCTGACACCGACCTGCTTCTATTATCACAAGAAACAGTAAAACAATAACAGATTAAAAAAACTAATGGTTTGTGGAAGGGATTTTACAGACAATGTGAGCCAAACATCATTTTAAAAATGATAAAAACAAAGAATTTTAAAATTGATTTGTTTTTTATCACATAGTTAAGTGGTGGCAGAGCTGAAACTAGGCTTTGTTTTATAGCAGGTGCTTTTATCCATATCACTATCAATACATCACCTTAATCATGTTTTCTTCTCAATTTTTGTCATGTGATTTTTATTTGAAGTAATTATAATTACCAGTAAGGTGTTTTTGGTTTTTTCTTCTTTTGTAAGTACCCATAGCAAATGCATCAGACAAGGAAGCCTTCGTTTTGCTACTTCAACAAATTATATGGAATTCTCAGTGGTTTCCTGCTCACGCTATATGTCCATTTTAGTTTGTCTCAGGATCTCTGGATTTCTGTTCAAAGCTATCCTCAAGGACCATGTTGAGGAAGGGCTCGTTTCTGGGCTTTCAGAATTGTTAAGGGAGGAAAACAGAATGTTGCAAGAGCTCTGTACACTTGTGTCCAGAGGTGAAATGTAGCATTCCTCTCACATTTCACTGCCAAAGCCAAGTTTCACAAAAGGCAGGGAAGTGAAATCTTACCACTATGTGCCTAGAAGGAAAGTGAAATATTTGATGAGCAGCATTAATAATTATAATTATATACATGTATAGATATAGATACATATATATGGCAGTTTTTCCTTTAAACTTTGCTGGGAAAATATTCACTTCATTATACATTCACTGAATAATGAATATTCATCTCTGTGAGAATGCTACCAGAAGACAGAAGCTAATAAAATTTGATTTTTGATTATAGTTAACTGCTTCATGAAATATTCCATATCACTAAGTAGATTTTTATGGATAACATACGAAACACGAAAAAAATTTAAAACTAGATTTTAAAAATCCATTATGGTTTAATTTCTTCAAAAATATTTATTTATTAGAAAATGCTATTTTTCCCCTTAATATTACTCAGTTTAATAATGAAGTCAGTGCAGAAAATTATGCTATAGGTATTTTTCTATTTTATTACAGTATGGAAGGCAGTAACTAGAGTAACAATAAAATACCCTAGGTATTTATTGGACGTCTAAATGTCTAAACATCTGAATTAGGAATATCAAACTCATTATCAAGAAGACTGAATGTTTTTAGAGGAAAGAAAGTTAGAAGCCAAAAAAAAGTGCACCAGCATTGCTTAGAATGTCTGTGCTGTGTTAGCTCATCTAAACATTTATTCTGTTTTCAAGTGAAAACAATTGCCTGCACAAAAATTGATGATATTGTGACAATCTTAAGAATAGAATGCACCTAAAGTGCTTAAAACACCAGCTTTGAAGCTTTGAAGGGGTAGGAGAAAGTTCAAGTCTGAAAAACTTAAGTTGGAATTTTACCTTTTGCCCTTTCAGGTGTATGACAAGTCTTTTATTCTCTTTGGCCCTGTTTCGTTCTATCTAAACTGGGGATTCTTTTAGCCATGTCACAGGACTGTTCAGGGCTTATTTGTTCCCTCATTAAATCAAATATTTAATAATTTGCTCCATGAGCCATGTGTTTTGCTAGGCACTAGGAATACGGAGAAGAACAAAGTAGGCAAGAGATCAGCTAAGTCCCTGGATAAACAAAATAAGCCTATTTTGAGGGAAAAAAAACCAGTGTAATAGGAATGAGAGTTACTGGTGAGGCCATTTTAGACAGGATGGTCACGGAAGGCCTTCCTGTAGAGCTAAGATCTAGAGGATGGAGATGAATCAGTGAAGCAAAGAGCTTGAGGAGCGGGGGAACTTAGCAGGGCAGAGGAAACTGGAAGTGTGATGATAGAGAAAGGAGGCTGGCGGAAAGAAAGCATGGAAAGAGCATCTACATCTGGCTTGTCTGCCATACCACTCCCTTCCCACCACCTACACACACCCTTCTAATCATTCTGCTCAGGCAGACACTTTCCTGGATACATGGTAACAGTGGCAGTGGGTCTCGATGACATAATTATCCAAGTAAAATAGCAACCAATAAAAACCTTCAGGGAAATTCATTATTAGTATTAATATGCTGATTTAAGCCTAATTGCCTGAGACATTTTCAAGGAGGAGATAAAAAGAATCTTGGATACACTTCCCTGGAAGTGTAATTTTGCAATATGTCAAATTTTGAAACAGTCAAATAAAAAAGAGTTTGATATTTGCATTTCTACAATTTAATTAATAGGTCATTTCTATTAACTTCTCACTCAAATAAATAATTTAACAATTTTCTCCTTTTACTCAAAATAACCATGTTTAGTTACTTGATCTCAAAGAGTGGTAGCCACTCGAGGCTGCTCTGAGCAAGTATCTTGCTTACAAAAGCCCCTTGAGGTGTTTGTGCATTTGACATATCTTGTTAACATTCCTGAAAAATTGCTCTGAGCAGAACACACAATCACAGACCATCCAAATAAAATCTTCTTTTATGCGATATCAGGATTTAATTTCTGCTTAAATATTTTATTTGATATGACATCACTATTAAAAATAATTATTTTGTAAAAAAAAAAAAAAAAGATTCCATAGCAAAGTTCTCAACTAAGTTCAAAGTAACATTTCGATCAAGAACTCTTGACAAGTACCAGGCAACAGTCACTGACTCAATATACATAAAATTCAAACTATGAAGGCAAACATTCTATTGATGAAAAAAATGCCCCAAACGTGATCCTATTTTACAGATTAAAACAGTGGTCTAAGTCACTGTCAAAGAGAATTGCTCCATCGCTACGTAAAAGTAGATCCTATACAATTGTATCCTGTTCTAGTGAAGGTCTCAAATTAATCTTATCTTCTTTGCCCCATCTTTGAAAGTAAATTGAAAGTAAAAAATGTAATATCTTTCCTTCATAATGTGAAAAATGATTCTGGATGTGAAGGGGATGGGAAGGAGTAAGGACAAAGAATGGTTTAGGAAGTATTCTAAACAAAATCTTTCCATTAAGCCACTGATTCGTGGTAAGTTTTTCTGCATTTTCTACAACTCACTAAACATTATATGTACTATAACTTTAAGCAAACTTTTTGAAATTATTTAGATACTAAGATATAAGTGTTTTTCATAGTGAATCCTTCAGGTTCCAAGTAAGGAGGCCAATGGAAGCCTGTTTCTTCTAATTTCAGCTATTCTTTGGCAATTGTCCAGACACCTAAAAGGAAACAGACTTCCTTTCAGTCCAATCTACCAGAGCTACAGAATTATATAATAGCATGTCAAAATAATAACACCAACGCATGGTAAAATCCTACAGTGCCTTCCAAATCATCCAAGAAAGATGTAAGTTCTTCTTTGTTGCCGCCTTTCTCCACCCCTCCTCCCCTTCCAGCTCCCGCCGTCCTTCCTGCCAGTCCCGCCCATATTGCCAACCCACAATCTGCCCTCTTCCCCAGTAACTGCTTACCTCAGGTCTATCCATCAGCTTCAGCCTGTCCACAGCCGCCCTTAGCCAACCCTCCCTTCATCACGCCCCTCCCTCTACCCAACCCTATATAGCTAAGTGTACTTCCGTAATAAAGCAGACCTGTTCTTGTGCTCAAGCGGTCTCCGTGGTTTTTCCTCAACCGCGCATCCCCCATGCCTGGAGAACCGGTGCTCCATCTTGGAGCACCCCCCGCCAGCTGCCTGGCAGGAGCAAGCCCCCCCGACTCTTGGGCCTGAGCGAGGAGGAAACCCTCACACTCAGCTACAACTGGCACCCAACGTGGCAGCTCCTCCCCCGGCCCCTCTCTGCTGCTGCTGCTGCTGTGGTCGTCCTCCTCTCCAGGTAGGGACCCCTCGCCCGGACGAGCCCCAAGGGACCCCTCGCCGTCGTCCCGTCCCTATCTCGTCATGGGCGCCTCTTTGTCATTGTGTCAGGCGCCGCAAGTCAGAGCCCTCGCTGCCCTGCTCGATGCCAATGGAGTCCGTGTCTCCTTGCGGCAGCTCCAAAAGTACTGGGATCTCTTGCTCCCTTTTAATCCGTGGCTCGCCACCTGCCAACTCTGGAGCCCGGACACATACTCACGACTCATAGATCTAGTCACCTCCGCCATGGAGCATGAGAAACGCACCTTCCCAGCAGGCCTCTTACCCGTTCTCGTTGCCATTCGCGCTTGTCTCCTCGGCGCTCCGACCGAGGCCGTTTATGAAGCTTCTCCCAAACGGCCTCTAGACTGTGATCCCGATGAGCCCACTGACACTGACTCTCTGTCTGACCAACTTGCTGCTGCTCTCGAGCACGAACCTCCCCGCCCGAGCTCCCCGCAGCAGACAGAAACCACTCCTGCCGCTCCCCAAGATGGCGGACTTCCGCCTTCTTCTCCGCCAGCGCCTTTGTCTTCTGCCCAAGATGGCGCCCATCCGGCTTCTTCTCCGCTGGTGTCCTCCTCCTCCCGCCTCTACCCGCCTCTTCCTGCCCAGTCAGCATCTGGTTCGGGCACAGAAACTGTATGGTCGCCATCTTCCGCTAAACCAGAAGCGCCCCTCGCGCCATTTTGTCCGCTGCCGGATGTGGCTGCCCCGCCATCTTGGCCGGCGCCCGGAAGGGTCCTGCCCCCATTTTGTTGTCGCCCAGAAGCCGCTAAGCCGCCATTTTCTCACCCGTGTTCCGCTTATCCCTTGCCGCTGCCGTACGGCAATAGCCCTTCACCTGCCTTGGCTGCTCCATCGGCCCCCGGTGCTACGCCTCCTCAAACCCCTCAGCTGTATCCGCTAAATCCGCAGCCCACGCCGCAGCGACCCCAAACTTGGCTACCCTTTACAGCGGAAGAGGTCAGAACCCTCCGCAAAGCTGTAAAGGAAGACGGGATTGGCAGCCCTTATGCGCAGCAACTACTTGAGGAGTTAGGGACCCAACTCGTTCTCCCATATGACTGGATTGCACTAGCCCGTGCCATCCTGACGCCGGGTCAATTTATTGAATGGCGCGCCCATTATCAAGCGGCTGTTGACCGGCAAATCGTGGAGAATGCCCAGGCCGGTGTCCTCGATCCCTCCAATGCATACACGGGCACCAACAATTATGCAAACCCTCGTTCTTATCTCGAAATTGACCCAGGGTTTTGGCACCGGGTAAAGGTCCTTGTCCAGCGGTCATTCTCTCTAGTTTCCACCAAGCAGCCCACCAAGCTCATGCAGCTGCTTCAGGACTCCAATGAGACCTTCCCAGCATTTGTCGCCCGCGTCCTGGAAGCTTGTCAGCGGAAAATTTCCAGCGAGGATGCCCGATTTGTGTTAGCCAAAGAGTTAGTCATTGACGGGTGCCTTGCGCCGTTCCGGGCCATAATCCTTCCCATACGCGACAAAGCTCTGCACGAATGGGTCCTTGCTTGCCGTGACGTCGACCCACAAGTCAAAACACTCACCGCAGCCTTTGCCTCTGCCATGGCTGTTTCATCCAGCCCCACTTCCGTCTGCTTTCAGTGCGGCCAGCCTGGCCACTTTGTCCGCGAGTGCTCTCAGCCAGGCCCAGCGCCTCGCTTAGACCCGCCGATGCGACGGCCAAGGGGCCCTTCTACGCCGTGTCCACGTTGTGGGAAAGGTTATCACTGGGCCCGCGACTGCCGTTCCGCCCAAGGTTCCCAGCAGCCTTTAAACTTCCATCGGGGCAGGCCTCAGCCCCACCCCCAAGAGGCCCTCAGGAAAATTCCCAAGCCATAATGTGGACAATGCCCATCACACGCCGCCAGAAACCTTCACTGGAGCTCAAAATCAATGGGCAATGGCTCGATGGACTTCTAGATTCTGGCGCTGAAGTCTCCTGTGTTCCCTTCGAAGTCGCTGCGTTCAATCACTGGCCCCTAGAGACCGGCCCTATCCCAACCTCTGCATTGGAGCGACCGAGAAGGCCACGAAGGCCAAATTCGCCCACTCGTCCTTTCGTCTGTCCAAACCATCTTATGGGGGAGAGATGTCCTCAGCCAGCTAAAGGCCCAAATCACCACAGAAGCCTTCTCAGCTGCGCTGCCCCCCCCCCCTTCTAGGGGCCACTGCTCCCATCTCAAAACCTGACCCTATCCCTCTGGAATGGGACACAGAGGAGCCCATCTGGGTAGAGCAGTGGCCCTTGCCAGCTCACAAGCTGCAAGCTCTCTCTGCCCTCGTTGAAGAGCAGCTACAAGCAGGGCATATAGAGTCATCCACTAGTCCCTACAATTCACCAGTCTTTGTCATTAGCAAAAAGAACACCGGCAAATACCGCCTTCTCCACGACCTCCGTGAGATCAACAAACATATTAAGCCTACGGGATCACCTCAGCCAGGATGCCCGCATCCCACAGCAGTCCCCCAGCATTTTCACGTGGCAACCATTGACATTAAGGACTGCTTTTTCTCTATTCCTCTTCACCCCCGGGACTGTCCACGATTCGCGTTCACAGTTCTGCGCATCAACAACCAAGGCGCAGCTCAGCGATTTCAGTGGCAAGTATTGCCTCAAGGCATGTGCAACAGCCTGACTATGTGCCAACTGTATGTCAACCATGCTGTTGAGCCGCTGCGCTCCAAGTTCAATCTGGAGCACACATACATCCTCCACTACATGGACGATCTCCTTTTAGCAGCGAGCTCCAGTGCGCTCCTCAATGATCTGCTCTCGGCAATAATAACAAACCTCTCCAGTCTCGGGCTTACTGTGCAGTCTGACAAAATAAACCTCCAGCCTCCTTTCCAATTTTTAGGCTTTCATTTTCATCGGCTTATCCAGCCCACAAGCCCAAAAATCCACCTCTCTCCGAAGATGACATTAACTGAGCTCCAACAGCTCTGCGGGCAAATCAATTGGCTTCGCTCAGCGCTTCCCATCACAACAGCGCAAATGCAGCCTCTCTTCGAGCTTTTGCAGACAAGGGACAGCCCTCCAACGGCGACCACTCGCAGCATCATCATCACTCCAGAGGCTCGAGAAGCCGTCCAACAAGTCAGCGCCGCCCTGCAACAGTGTCGCCTGGAGCGGTTCTCCCCCACCCTTCCAATCTTGGCTTTAGTTCTGCCAACGCCAATCACTCCCACAGGTCTCTTGTGGCAAGATGGCCCTCTCCTTTTTCTGCATACGTCAAAGAGCAAACTCCCGAAAATCTGCCCTTTTATAAGGGCCTGGATCACGTTGGCCACTGACTTAGTACTTCTCTCCATACAAACGTATGGCATCCCGCCACACACTATTGTTTGGCCTTTAGATGCCAAGGAAGTTACCTCCCTCATCATGAACAATGCCCAAATGCAGAGCCTGGTAGAGCTCTTTCGCGGCTCCTTTGACAACCACTATCCTCATCACCGATTGCTGCAGGGAATGTCTCAATTGGCGTTTTCCAACCCGTTCCGTCCATTGCCCGCACGGAACCCGATCCCTTCTGCTATCACTGCCTTCACAGATGCCTCAAAAACGGCGTTTGCTGCCATCATATACACTCCTGAGAATCCTGAGCCACGGCAACTGCTGTTCGCAAATGACTCTTCTGTTCAAGTGGGCGAGCTTCTAGCTGTCGCTGCAGTCCTCAATCTCCACCCAGACCAGCCTCTCAACATCTTTACTGACAGCCTATACACTCTTCAGGTGTGTCGCAGCCTCCCGCTTGCTACTTTCCTACTAGGTGACTCAAACATCAATCGGGCGCTCGCCTTCGTACAGCGACTGCTTGAGGCAAGGCAGCAGCCCTGGTTCATTGCTCATATCAGAAGCCATTCTGGCCTACCAGGACCGCTGGCTCTAGGGAATGACCTCACTGATGCTTCTGTGTCAAGCCGCCAGGTAAACCCAGTCCTCCTCCATGAAAGCCCTGCCGACGGGCCGCGGCTTGGGGACTTTGTCAATCAAGCTAAGCTCTTACATTCCCAATTTCATTTCTCTGCGCGGTCCATCCGAAAGCTCTTTCCAGACATACCCATTGAGACTTGCAAGCACCTTGTGCGCGTGTGCCAAACTTGCGCGCCCTTGCTGCCACTTGGACCTTTGCAGCCTCAAGGTGTTAACCCCCGCGGCCTCTGCCCGAACTCAAGGTGGCAATTAGATGTCACTCATGTCAGTGCATTCGGCCGCCTCAAATATCTTCATGTGGCAATTGACACCTTTTTGCATCTGTGCTATGCAGTCCCTCTTGCGGGAGAAATAGCTTCGCCAAGCTATTTTGTTCATGGGAATTCCATGGGATCTCAAAACAGACAACGGACCAGCGTATCGCAGTGCCTCTTTTGCCAGCTTCGTGCAAATGTATCACATCACGCATCATTTTGGCATTCCATACAATCCACAGGGGCAAGGAATCATTGAGCGCACTCACCAACAGCTCAAGCTACTCATTCAAGAAGAAAGGGCCTCCTCTCCCCACAAGGCCCCTGCCGACGTCGTGACTGCCTGCCTCATTCATCACAATCTCCTAACCTTCGATGACCATGGACTCTCCCCCACCCATAAACACTGGGGACCCATGTGGCAGCCCTCGCAAGTTCCCCTTGTCCATTGGAAAGACCTGCCACAAATCGTTGGCAAGATCCAGCTCCCCTCCTAGCACAGGGGAGGGGCTTTGCTTGTGTCTTTCCAGAGTCTGAGCCGCAGCCGCTCTGGATTCCTGGGCGCTGCATCTGGCCTGCCACTGACCCACTAGTTCCACCGAACGATCAGCACCCTATGCCTTCAGTGAGAGATAACATTGACAGTGGATACGGCCCAGAGGTCGCCCCGTTCACCCGGATCCAGCACCAGCCATCATCAAGGAACGCCCCTTCTTAAAACGTTTCAGACCCTTACCCTGCTCTCCTTACCCCCCTCATGCTGCCCGCTCGCCAAGTGTGGAGAGGGAGGAGTTTTCTCCACAGATGCCGCACCGTCAGATGATGCCTCTACACAGCCTCGCAGCCGTTCTCTTCGTCCTGGCTTCCCTCACTCTCCCAGCCGCTGCCAACCCGAGTCACCAGCCCTTCAATTGGACCTTCTCCCTCTGGCAACAAAAAAGGCTCCTCGCCTCGAACGTAACTGCCTCCGCCCCCTCTTTCACTACTGATGTCGCCAACCTCACTGGACGCACGAACCTTCCGTCTTATGAGTGGGGGGGACACAACCCCGCTGCCACAGGTTTCTACATGTGCCCATCCTCTGCCAGAGGATGCCATGACCCAACGCACTATTACTGTCCTTCCTGGGGGTGCGAAACCATCGCCCACGGATGGTCCAGCGCCCCTAACAAAGACCCATACCTCACTCTCCAGCGTAATGCTACTCGATGGAACACCATCACACTCACAGTCAAAGACCCCAACTCCGACCTCTGGTTACGAGGCCGCATGTGGGGAGCCTGCCTGTATGCAGTAGGCTACGATTACGGTGCCATTATCACTATAAAAAAGGAGCCAATTCCCACATGTTCCACCCCAGTGGGCCCAAATCAGATTTTCAATCCTCCAAAGGCACAGCCCCCTTCCCTGCCCCGCTCCACCTCCCCCGCTCCTTCGCCCGGCACCCCCCTCGCCACTGCCTCCCTCAGCTCCCACAACCCCAAGCCTCGCTTACCCCCTACTCTGTACCCCAACCCCCTCATTAATCTGATCAGAGCTTCGTACGCTTCTCTAAACTCCTCTCACCCCAACCTCACCAAAAGCCACCTACTCCAGACCGCTCGCCTATAGCTTCTTGTCTTCCTCTCCTTACTTCTCCCCAACTACTCCTCCCCCTCGGGCGAGGGGTACAGGGGCATCACAGGCCCGTTTCGCTGGCAAGGCTCAGCGCGCGCCAGGCGCCGGCATGCGCCGACCCTAATGGCGGGCACATGCATCCTGGCCAGATGCTATGTTGTCCGCTCACGACCGGCCGGTCCTCGTGGTCTCCCCCCACCGCTCGTCTTATCCCCGTGCCCGTCCTTATAACCTCCTTTTCCTCCTCCTCCTCATAATCCTTGTCTTTTGTTGCTGCGCACACCGAGTTATTCACACCCACAGTGCGCACCAAAACTTGTTGCCTCTATTTCCTTTTAAAAACAAAAGGAGCAATTGTTGCCGCCTTTCTCCACCCCTCCTCCCCTTCCAGCTCCCGCCGTCCTTCCTGCCAGTCCCGCCCATATTGCCAACCCACAATCTGCCCTCTTCCCCAGTAACTGCTTACCTCAGGTCTATCCATCAGCTTCAGCCTGTCCACAGCCGCCCTTAGCCAACCCTCCCTTCATCACACTCCTCCCTCTACCCAACCCTATATAGCTAAGTGTACTTCCGTAATAAAGCAGACCTGTTCTTGCGCTCAAGCGGTCTCCGTGGTTTTTCCTCAACCGCGCGTCCCCCACGCCTGGAGAACCGGTGCTCCATCTTGGAGCACCCCCCGCTGGCTGCCTGGCAGGAGCGAGCCCCCCCGACTCTTGGGCCTGAGCGAGGACGAAACCCTCACACTCAGCTACACTTCTTAACAAGTACAGTTTATAGAATCATAATACTTTGAATATTGAAAACCAATACATGGCATTTATGGTTGAGCAAAATATTGATAGTATCATGACATTCTCCAACAAATCAAGAGAAGGCAGCATTTTCCACATGTGTTCATTATATCTGGGATCATGTCAGTCTCAAAAGTGCTAGGCAGTCTGCTTGCAATTAGACCATAAAGGATGACTCAATGACAATTTAAGTATCTACACAAAAACAGTAGTAAGTGGTATGGATTTTCTCCTATATACAGCAGATTCTCCTTTGTTGTAAAAGCCTTTGAGTATTTTCTTACATGCAATATGAAAAATTTTGCATTATGTTTTTTTGTAAATAAACAATTTTATTATTTTTTTCACAACCCAAAGCAACATATAAAGAATTTTCTGGTAAAAATAAAAATAATAACATGTCTTTTTTGAATATACATGACTCATTGCAGAGATTTTAGAAAACATAAAAATGTGAAGGAGCAAATAGAAATAATCCATATTTCTACCTTCCAAAGATAACTGCTATTAATATTCTGGAACATTTTGTTCCAGGTTTTGAAAACTTTTTGCTTTGGTAGAATTTTAGACTTAGAAAAAGATTACAAAACTAGTACAGAGGGATACGTTCTATCTTTCATCCAGCTTCCCTTCATGTTAGCACGTTATGTTTATATTCCCATGCATAACCACAGTACAATCACTAAAATTAAGAAATTAACATTGCAATACTGTTAACTAAACTACAGACATGTTCACATTTCACCAGTTTTCAACCAATGACCTTTTTTATTATTCCAGAATCCTATTCAAGATCTCACATTGCATTTAGTTATCATGTCTTCTTATTCTTCTCTGGTCTGTTGATTTTATGACCTGGAACGTTTTGGAGAGTACCAGTCAATAATTTCATAGAATGTCCATTAATCTGGTTTTGTTTTCTCATTATTAGATCGAGGTTATGCACTTTTGGCAAGAATAACACAGAAGGGACATGCTCTTCTCAGTGTATCATATCAGTGATCCATGATGTCATTGTCATGATTGGTGAGATTAACCTTGATCACTTGCTAAAAGTGGTTTCTGCCAGATTTATCAATGTAAAGTTACTATTTTCTTCTTTGTAATTAATACATATTTCAGAAAATGTACTTTCAAATGCAAATACAATTTTTTCTTCCCAAATTTTCACCTCCAGATCCTAGTATTATTTTGTGGATCTTGCCTGTAATAATTTTTACTGTAATATTCTAATGGTGATTTTCTATTTTTCTCACTGTTTCTTCATTTATTAATTGGAATTCTTTGGTAAGGAGCTGTCTATTCTCCTCCATAAACATATTTCCTGAAATATTTTTTTATACCAGTACAGCCTAATGAATATTTATTTTGTGCTTTATAATCCAAGTCTATTTTTTCCCTTAAATTATTCCAGCTTTGGCTGTTGGGATCTTTTAAACTTGACTCCTGTGCCCTTTCCATGTGTTCCTATCCCTTTTTAGAGCATTACCTTACTTTTTGCCACAGCAGGAGACCAGAGTCTCATCTTGTATATTTCCTGCCCAGTTCAGGAACTAACCATTTATATAAGTAGTCCTGCTTCCTTATTAGAGAATGGTATTAGAAACCAATATTTGGCTCAGAAATTGGTTGGTTTTTATAAAGTGTATTTATTTGGGTTAGGAGCTTACAGATCTCAGGCCATAAGCATAAGTTACTTCCCTCACCAAAGTCTATTTCCACGTGTTGGAGCAAGATGGCTGCTGACATCTATGAGGGTTCACTCTTCTTGGGTACCTCTCTTCCAGGGTCTTGCTTCTTTCAGGGTGCAGGGTTCCTCTTTTCCCAGGGCTTGCTTCTTCCTGGGTTCAGGGTTCCTCTCTTCCTGGGGCTTGCTTCTCTTTCCTCTGGGAACTTACTCCCTGGGGCTCCACTTTAAGGCTTCAACATCAAACCTCTAACATAAAAAAAACAAACCCAACTCTGTCCTTTGCCATGCCTTTTACCTGTCAGTCCACATCCACCAAGGGGCAGGGACTCAATGCCCTAATGATGTGACCCAATCAAAGCCCTAATCATAACTTAATCAAGCCCAGCAGATTACAAATATAATCCAATATCTATTTTTGGAATTCATAATCATATCAAACTGCTACACTCCACCTTCTAAATTCCAAAAAGACATTACAATATTTGAAAAAACCTTAAATCAATAGCAATGCAATTACTGAATCATATCACAATCAATTTAAAGAAATACAGTTTGTCTTGGAGCAAAGTCCTGTCTGCTATAGACCTCTGAAACTTACTAAACAATTAATCTGTTTCTAATACACAAATGGGCAAAGGATAAACATTTTCATTACAATAAAGAGAAATTGGGAGGGACACATGAGTCATGGGTCCTCTACAGTTAAGTAAACCTGTAGGGCATCCTCCATTCGATTTCCGTCTGATAGTCATTCTTAAGATGATGGTTTCTTCTCCTTGGGGCCTTATGGGAACCCACCCTTTCCACAGGCTTGCCCAATGGCCATTTTCTTGGTTCCACCCTCATCTAGCATCTGGGTGTCAAACAAGCTCCAGGCCTCTCCCTTCAAGAGTGTTGGGGTGATTGCACACCTTACCCAATCTTTGGGTTAGAGTCTTAACCCCACAGTACAACATTAAAGACAACATTCCCCCCAACCTTCGGCATACAGGCTCAACCCTCTCAGAGCAACGAGTTGACACCTGTCTTTTCCTAACTTTTCAGGAACAGGTCCACCCCTCTCAGACCTGTGGGAGCTGACCTTAACTGCCCTAATCCTTGGGGAATGTGCTCCACCCTCTCTTTACCCAAGGCAGAAAAACTCTCTCAGAACATTGGACAAGAACATCCACCCTCTTCAACAGCTGGGGCAAAGTTACCCACTCTGTACACATGGGTGGGGATCCTCTGTTGACCCAAGGTAATGTCCTAATTCCAGATCTCAGCTTCCATGGTTTTCCTCTTAAAGCTGTTTCTCCTTCGATCTCTCCTTTCCATGTCCTTTTTATTCCTGGCTGACAGTGGTTTTGCTCATACAGCTCTCTCAAAAAGTCTGTTGGTTTAGCATGCAGGAAGCAGGGGTCCAAGCCATCAAAGAGTAAGACTTTCCACAAGTCTTTCCAACATAACTGCATCTTCAATTCTGATTTACAAGTTCCAAGTTTAGTTAAGTTCTCCAATGGGGCACTTTCATCTGGGAACTTGATTTCCAGAGGCTTGGACTTTCCAGAATTAGTTTCTGTTTCCTTTGGTGTCTGACAGTTCAGTCCTCAGCATACCTTTCTCATCTAGCATTTTGCTAAAAGCTGCAAGCAGAAACCAAACCACATTCTCTGGGTTAACTTTGGAACTTCAGCTAAATCCCCAGGCTCACCATTTTCAAATTCTACCTTCCATAAAAAAACAAGAGTTAATCTTGCTAATTTCTCTGCAACTTTGAAACACGGATCATCTTTCCTTCAGTTTCCAATAATAGTTTCATCATTTACTTCTAAGGCATCATGAAAAGTGTTTTTAGCATCCATATTGCTATGAACAGTCTTTTCAAAGCACTGTAGGTCTTTTCTTCCAAGCTTCTCAGAATTTCTCCAAAAAATACTCCTTACCCATTTATAAAACCATTCCAGCATTTCAGTAATTACAAAAGCACTTCCTCACTCCTCGGTACCAAATTCTGTACTAGTCAGCCAAAGGGGTGCTGATACAAAATACCAGAAATTGGTTGGTTTTTATAAGGGGTATTTATTTGGGATAGGAGCTTACAGATACCAGGGCATAAGCATAAGTTACTTCCCTCACCAACGTCTTTTTTCATGTGTTGGAGCAAGATGGCTGCCGAGGTCTGTGAGGGTTCAGGCTTCCTATATTCCAAGGTCTTGCTTCTCTCTGGGTTCAGGGTTCCTTTCTTCCTGGGGATGGGTTCTCTTTCCTCTGTGAGCTTACTTTCTGGGGCTCCAGCTTAAGGCTACAGCATCAAACTCCAACATAAAAAAAAAAAAACCAACTCTGTCCTTTGCCATGCCTTTTATCTGTCAGTCCCCACTCAGCAAGGAGTGGGGATTCAATGCCCTAATGATGTGGCCCATTCAAAACCTTAATCATAACTTAATCAAGCCCAGGTATAGACCAGATTAAAACATAACCCAATATCTATTTTTGGAATTCATAGCCATATCAAACTGCTACTCATACTAACCCACATATTTGTACACATCTAAATTTATTTATTTTTGTATCTATCTACCTACCTATTAAAAATCATGAGTTCATATTAATACCTGTGATTCCAGTTCAACACTACAGTGTTCATTATAGCCTCCCCTTTCCTTATTGGTAATATTTTTCTAACTCTAGACAGTGAGAAATCTGGCTCTCATTAGTGACAATATATTTATCCATTTGTTCAACCCTAGTATATACTTAAAACAGTCTCTGAATTATGAGTTCAAGCCCATGTAAGACATAAATTTACTAAATAAAGTACATTATTAGTGTAAAGTTCTCTGTCTTTAGTCTTACATCATCTGGTCAAAATGCTACTTTCCTAAGTAACTTAGGTTAGTTATTTTCTCCTCCAACTCCTTCAGTGTTGTGTTATTCATTTTTTTACTCCAATATTTTTTAAAATATATTTTTCTTTATTTTTAAAAGATACACAGATTGCACAAATTGTTATATTAATAAGGTATAGGGGATTTCCATATGCCCTACTCCCCATTCCCCCCACTTTTCCCACATCAACAACTTCTTTCATTAATGTAGTACATTCATTGGAAATGATGAACACATTTTGGAGTACTGTTGCACAGCATTGATTATAGTTTACATTTCAAGGACAGTTGTAGAACCTTATAATCCTGCCATAATCTACTGAATGGACCTGGAGAGAGTGTTATTCATTTTTAATATAGATTCATTGGTTACACATTGCATCCTACTTGGAGTTCTTCCCACATCCTGGCTGATTTTTTAAAATTTTGCACACTTCAAAATTTACTCTGTAAGGGGTAGAGTTATATGGGTTTTTAACAAATGCATGGAGACTTGCGCCCCCACTACAATTGTGGTACAGAAAATGCAAGTACTCTTCATCTCTCAGCCTCCAGGAAGTGTTAGAAGGCTGTGATCCATAGTCACCATCTCATTACAAAGTAAAGTTTATATGTGTATGAAATCATTTTCCTCCTGTGTTCCCTTTTATGCCAGTTCCAGTAACCAACACAGAATATATTTTGTTAAAACCCTTTCCCAGAGTTTGTTTCTCCAGAGCCAAGTTCTGGTGTGATAGGAATGACATGCTTCTTTGTAGCTCGAAGAGTTACAAAGAACTGAGCGTCCCAACCCTCTCCAGGCACAGGGGAAGCCTTGAGCATCTACTGTTCTCATCAGGCTGCACTTTAGAAACAATCAGTGGATGTGATCTAAGAAGTACCACTGCTGGCCAGTCATGGCACAACTGAAATATCAGGCTTTTGGACAGTAGTAAAATTATAGTGTCTTTAAACAGCTCTGGATTCTCTTTTTTCATAGCATGGATAATCTTTCATTTCCCATGTGAAGAAGTTTTGGTGTCTGTGGCAGCCATGACTACAAGTAGCCCAAGACTTTTTTGACATCTGTTAACTATACTTCAAATATTTATATAGCCAAATATTTTTTTTTTAAGATTTATTTATTTATCTGTTTCTTTCCCCTCCCACCCCCCACCCCCCAGTGTCTGTTCTTTGTATACATTTGCTGTGTATTCTTCTGTGTCTGCTTGTATTCATATCAGTGACACTGGGAATCTGTCTCTTTTTTGTTGCATCATCTTGCTGCGTCAGCTCTCTGAGTGTGCAGCGCCACTCCTGGGCAGGCTGTGCTTTTTTTCACATGGGGTGGCTCTCCTTGCGGGTCGCAGTCCTTGCTGGTGGGGCTTCCCTATGCAGGGGACACCTCTGAGTGGCACAGCATTCCCTGTGCACATCAGCACTGCGCATGGGCCAGCTTACCACATGGGTCAAGAGGCCCTGAGTTTGAACCCTGGACATCCTACTTGGTAGCTGGACACTATCAGTTGAGCCAAATCCATTTCTCCCAAATATTTTGTTGATCCTTATAATCTAAATGAAAAGAATCTCAAAATTTCCCATTTTTCTTTGGATTCCAGATACCTTTTAATTTTGGAGTCAATTTTTCAGTTTTAAAGTTGAAAGACTAAAGAACCTAGTCAGTTTACAGTTTCAAAAAATAAATGAAAGGGAGTAGATAAGGTTGTGCTGGGAAAGTAGAATAATAGAGACCTGTTGGAAACTGAGGCACATTGGTCTCACAAGGAGGGACTTGCTATTTTCAGGCTTAGCTTGCAACCTAAGGAATGCAGTAATTAAGAGTAATTAAGAGTTCCAGGCAAACAGGATGAAGCTGTTAAAGGCTGAAAGAAAAGATGAGCACATCCTTTTGTAGTAAATAGAACACTTAGACTTTGTACCTTGAGATAAGATTTTTTTAGTTCCTTACAGTTCCTTAGTAATGCTAATAGTTAACTGCACAGTTGCTGCCAGTTGTCACGTAGACTGGGGTAAATAGAGAGCCCTTTGTAAACAATAAAGTTGTCTGATGAGTCTTTACTCCCAGACTCACTGATCCCAGCTCGCTCGTTCTTTTTTTCTTTTTTTTTCTTTCTTTCTCTTTCTATCACTCTCCTTTTTCTCTTTCTTTCATTCCCGATACCCTTCGGGTCCAAATCTCCAACAGAGACCTTCCCATAGAGATATAATTTCCTCAATATAGTTTTCAAGGACTGATTTAAAAAAAAGGATGATTCTGTCTGTACATTTTTTTTCCAAAGGCAAGTGTTGATGATTTTTCAAGTAAAATAAGAATATTCAATTTTACTTCTATATAGGAAGTCTTAATTGGGCTAGGAGAAAATGGCTCTCTACTTCTCCGAAAACTCTCTTTTCAATCAGATATGAAAATTGGAATAATTTTGTAATTAGAGATGTAAATTGCATGCATGTAGAATCAGCCAGCCTGGATTTGAATCAACCCTCCTTCACTTACCAGCGGAATGACTTTAAGAAAGTCACTTAACATCTCTACTTTCTATTTAACCATCTGTAAAAAAACACATCTTACAGGATTATTATTAGAATCAAATAAAAATGTATGTTCAAGTGTCAAACACATAAGAGATTTTCTATAAATGTTAGTTGAATCAGAAAATAAATGTGATTCAGCAGATTTTGCCTGAAGCCAGAGCCAATGTTGGCATTTCCTGGTTTTGTTGCCTGAGTACCATCATGGACATTGTAACACAGGAGAAACAAACTTTGTCTCTAATGAATGCTGTTTCACACAAGCTAACACTTCACATGCATTCACATATGAACAGAATGACACACTCATGCTATTCCCAACAGAATTCCAGGCAAATGCTTAATGTTGATATTCATTCTCTGGGTAGAAAAGAACATAACCATACTCTGATGCTTCATATAAAGCCCTATTTTAAGAAAAACAAAGCCTTAGGGAATTTACACAAGAATGCTTCATGATTTTTAAAAATCACAGCTGTTGGAAAGGGCTGCAAAATATCAAAAATGATTTTATTTAGTGGATCATTTTTTCCATCCCTTTAAAAGTTTTCATGGAAAGATGCTGAATGCAGACACTGAAAGATTTGAAAGAAAAAATTCAAATGGTTGAATTGAAAAAAAAAACCCACCGTTTTTGTCAAAATCCAGGCACTATACAATATTTAACATATTTATCCCCAGTTGTATTTATAAAACATCTTTCTCTTCTTCCTTATATAATTCATTTAGTTTCAAATTCAAGTAGCACTATATAACACCAATTCTACAAAAGAGATTGATTATAAATATAGATAGTTCATTTACAAAAAAGCTTATGGAAATGCAACAGATTAAGAAATATTTGAGGTCAACCACCACAACATGGAGCCTAGAGTGTCTACAACTAGAAGCGGGAGGAGTGCATCCAGTACCCATGTGGAATCTAAGCCCTCACTTGACATAGGTGTGCAATGGACACAACCAATCCAATGTCCACAGAGAAAATGTGGAATGGGTGTGGGAACGGTAGCCATGGGGGCTGCTGGGTGTGGGGGAACGGGAGGAAGAGATGAGATGTGGAGGCATTTTCGGGACGTGGAGTTGTCCTGGATAGTGCTTCACGGACAATTACGGGACACTGTAGATCCCCCCAGGGCCCACTGGATGGAACGTGAGAGAGTCTGGGCTATGATGTGGACCATTGACTATGGGGTGCAGTGATGCTCAGAGATGAACTTTACCAGGTGCAATGGATGTGTCATGATGATGGGAGAGAGTGTTGCTGTGGGGGGAGTGGGGGGCGGGGGCGGTGGGGTTGAATGGGACCTCATATATTTTTTAATGTAAATTAAAAAATAAATAAATAAATAAATAAAAGAAATATTTGGATAAGTATGACTTATCCAAGATTCATTTCAAATAACATGAAATTTTCTGAAGTTCAGCATTGGAACTTGTGACTAAATTAGGTGAGGCTGACTAGGGCATTTAAAATATCACAAACCAAATACAATTAATAAGAAAATGAAAAATGATAGTTTTAAAAATGAGAACTAAAACACGAAAAATTTTTTTAAATATTTAAAAAAATTTGTGACAATAAAAAATAATGAAAAAATATTATTAAAATTTTTTGACATTTTGCCTTTCACCACTGTAAGATCTCTTGTCTTATATGTACAGTGACATCTTCCATTTGTTCCCCCTGTGTCTTACTTTTTTCATGTTGTCTTCAAAGAAGTTTTAGTTTACAAAAAAGTTATGTGCCAAATACAAGGGACTCCAAAATACTCTACATCCTCCCTCTTATTTCCCTTCCCCTACAATAACATTTTATATGTGGATAGTATGTCTGTTACAACTGACGTACAAATATTGAAACATAGCTACTATCCATGGTCAATGGTTTACATTATGGTTTACATTTTGTACCATACAATTTTATAAACTTTGATGTAATTTAATATGGCCTGTATATATCATAACAAGATCAAGTAGAACACTTCCATCACCCCCAAAATACTGTCTGTTCCATCTATTCTATTCCTCCCTTCCCCTCCCCTTGGGACCCATGGGAACCACCAGGCTTCACTCCTTGAAGGTACAAGATTCATAGTTACTTGCAACAACACTGAGGGCTTGACACGCTGGTATGTCTTCCCCTACCACGAGACTCCCTCCCCTCTATTTGAGAATACAGCGGACCTCCTCAGGATGGTATTCTAGCATCTTCCCACTCAGTATGTGGGTCTCCACCCAGTGATATAACACACTACAGCAAGATGAACACTCACACACTCCCTAGAAGCCTGCACAAGGTGCGCCCTGTCCTGAATGTCCCTTACATCTTATTTTTAAAACTATCTTTATTTCATTTTCTTATTAATTGTGTTTGGCTATTTTATTGGCTTCATTTTTTAAGAAGTTTTGAATTGCAGAATGGTTACAATCGTGACAGGGGATGATCCTTGGTGTGGGTTGTCAGTAATGGGGGATAGATGGGTGGAAACTCTCCTGGGCATACTTATAAGGCAGATAAATGTGTTCAAATGTTCATGAGGCATTGTCACGGTGGGTGGAGAGTCACACAATAATTGAAGGAATATCCAATCCCCATCTTGAGGAGCTCTGCCACAGTCTTTAATGAAAAAACTAAAATCCCATGTACAGGGGCAATGACTAGTGAAGGAGGATGGCCCATTGATGGCCCTTGATATTGATGACTGTGCTTATGAACACTTACTCTTGAAATGGAAACTTAGCCTAGTAGTACAGGGTGCCTAAGAGTTGCCTCCTTGTTGCTCAAGTGTGGCCACTCTCTAAACCAAACTCAGCATATAGATGCATTGCCTTCCCCCCAGCATGGGATATGACTCTGGAGCATGAGCCTCCCTGGCACTGAGGGATTACATCCAAACACCAACTAGCAATGCAACTGGAAAAATACCTTGACCAAAAGGGGGAAAAGATAAAGACAAATGAGTTTGTATGGCTAAGAGACCTCAAAGTAAGTTGGGAGTTCATTCCAAAGGTTATGCTTATGCATGTCTCAACAGTATCTCATTGACTGTCAAAGTAGATACTACCACAAATAGATGGGCTCCTCAGGGAGTTGGAGACATCCAGATACTATAGTCAGGGCAGATAGTTCAGAAGTCTGAACAGAAGACCTTGCCAGTGGGCCTTACTTTGGAATTTATGTTCCCTAATGTGACAGACAGAGTTGGACTCAGTTGTGGTTTCCCTACACATGGCTCTTCTCTCCTTCCATTTGAGCCTATAATTAGTACTAAGTTGGTAGGTGTACATACAGGAGACTTAAATCTTTGGGCTGTCTATATGCCAGCTTGGTCCTGAATCTCAACAGAGTTGCAACACCTACTTTCCAGTTCATTAGCCTCATCTAGGATAGTAACAAGGAGGTGATGATGGACAGCTATCATACCAAGGAACTGAGAAAGTCTATACCAGCAAGCAAGAGAGTCCCATCCATTGGCCCTAAGGGATCACAGCAGCTCCCTCTCAAGTAAAGGTGAACACCACCATCCCAGAATCCTCAGGATTGGGGAATGAACTATGGAATAAAGCAGACTTACTGATATTCTACTATAACTTATTGTGATTCTAGCAATGGAAGAAATTATATCATTGATGTGGAGGGGTGGCTACTGGAGGATCTGAGAGCAGGGAAAAGGGAAAAACAGGTGTAATTTGGGGACATTTTCGGGACTTGGGGATTGTCCTGAATGATATTACAACAGATACAGGCCATTATATATCTTGCCATAACCTACAGAATTGTGTGGGAGAGAGTGTAAACTACAATGCAAACTTTAATCCACACTATGGCAATGCTCCAAAATGTGTTCATTAATTGCAATGAATGTACCACATAATGAAGGATGTTGTTACTGTGGGAAAATGTGGGAGGTGTGGGGAGTGGGGCATATGGGAATTCCTATATTTTTTAAGTAACATTTATGTAATCTATCTTTAAAAAAATAAAAATGCAAAAATAAATTTAAAAAAAAATCACAAACCAGGTAGAACTAGAACAGACTGCCATTTCCCAAATAACAGAGAATCATGAGTAGAAAGAAGCAATATAAAAAGCAGACATACATAATTAAAATAACCACAAAAATAAAATATGGAAAGATAAGCTGTGTGAGATTTAAGTGTCATAAACTGAAAGAAAGAAAAGATATATGAAATTCATATATACACAGATAACAGTCTTTTTTTTTTTTTTTAAAGATTTATTTTTATTTATTTAATTCCCCTCCCCTCCCCCGGTTGTCTGTTTTCTGTGTCTTTTTGCTGCGTCTTGTTTCTCTGTCCGCTTCTGTTGTTGTCAGCAGCACGGGAAGTGTGGGCGGCGCCATTCCTGGGCAGGCTGCTCCCTCCTTCGCGCTGGACAGCTCTCCTTATGGGTGCACTCCTTGCGCGTGGGGCTCCCCTACGCGGGGGACACCCCTGTGTAGCACAGGCACTCTTTGCGCGCATCAGCACTGCACACAAGCCAGCTCCACACGGGTCAAGGAGGCCCGGGGCTTGAACCGCGGACCTCCCATGTGGTAGACGGACGCCCTAACCACTGGGCCAAAGTCCGTTTCCCATAGATAACAGTCTTAAGTGTTCAGAGTTGCAGTTGCTGCTATGCCAGACAAAATCAAGTCATAAATGTGTCTTTCCACTAAAGGGGGTAAATCACCCAGCATATATGTCTCCTTCCTGGTCTCCCATATCCCCCAACACTTCAATAGACAAATTTATGAACTTGTTATATTGATGGTTTGAAAGTGACTACCAAGTTACAATACTTTATCACAAGGGAGGGAGAATTTTTAAGAGAACAAGACTTTCTCCAGATGTCAGATCTTTCCCCAAACTGTTTAATGTTGGAGTTCCTCTGTCAATTAATCACATATTTCTCCCCTCTGAGTTCTAAACAAATTGATAAATGGTCTCAAAAGTCAGAGAGTCATCAAACTACTGAAATTGCATTAAAACTGGATCAGTTTGTTCCCTTGGACCCAAGGACAAAATGTGCCTCTAATTCTTCTTCGTCTTATTGGAGACGAATTAACTATTCACCTAGCAACAGAAAAAGTAACTGGGCAGCAGCTTTCCTTCCAAGCAAGAAAGGCTTATGTATTTTACTTGGAAGAAAGGGGAATGCATGCGGCTCCTAAGGAAAACCAAAGAGAAGAACAGATGGACAGAGTGAAAGAAAGGCCAGTGACACATTTTACACCTTAACTCAGCATTTTACACCTTAATTCTACCTAACATGGACCAAAGTACTACCTTTTGTTATCACACCAATTAAATACATCACCCTTTTAGGCAAAGGAGAAGATTTCACTTCATCCTTCACAGAGGGCTGAAGACACCGATGAATGGATTGGCAAGGGTGTGAGAAGAAAAGATGGTCAACTTTAGAGAGGTGGAAGAAAATGACAGATCCAGTAGACTACATGCAACAGCCATAAGAAACAAAAATCTATTTATCTGCTTTATTCTAGGTCACACTTCCCTCTCCCTTCTCTGACTTTTCTGGTCCATCTGTTCTGATTAAAAAAATCATATTTATTATTTAAATGTTTCACATGTGTATCCTCCTTCCCCAATATTAGATGATAAATTCCAAAAAGAGGACAGCATAGTGATGCAAAAAGCATATAGACTTTAGAGTCTCAGTTCTCAAATTCCAGTTTTGCAAATTACCAGCTGTGTAACTTGGATGAATTATTTAACCCTTTGAGGTTAACATCCTCTTCTATGAAAGGTTCTAACTCCCACTTTAATGATTATTATGAGGCATACAAATAATAATGCATATCTACTGAATACTGCTTTAGACACATTGACACTCATTGTGTTCCCTCTGCATATAGCATGATATTCTGCACACAGTAAAAATGTTGAATGACTTAAGGAATATTAAATTTTCACTGCCTTGCCTTAGTGAGCTACAGCTGAGCAGGTACCCATGGTTTTGGAATATTTGCATATTTGAGTGTTTGGATAGTCTTTCTTGGTAAAATAAGAATAACCTAGTTTTAAAATTATATGCATTTCTGTAGAACTTTGCCAGCACATTTCCAGCTAATTATTTCTGAAAATAATTAAAAGCTTGCTAGAAATTATATTTGGTTGGTTATGTTTATTAATTTTATAGATGACTCATCAAAAGGGCTTGTGCTGAATTAGAAGTGGAGGTGGGAGAGGTAGTATGAGCTGATAACTGAACTAAAGTGTATATGAACTGAATGTGTTCATTATTATGTTAAGAAAATATAAAATTGAAAGAATACCACTTTTTAAAATCAATTCTATTAATATATATTAATAAAGTATACTGTTCCTCCAAGGTGTACAATCAATGGAATTTGCTATAATCACATAGTTGTGCATTCAACTCTTCAACATTATTAGAGCATAAGAAAATCATTTTTAATGTACCACATAAAATAAGCAATTTTCTACTAATCTGTTCTTGGCAATATGTGCCAAATTTATTTCTGCCAGAATTAATTTCTGGCAGAAATAAATTTGGTTGTGTCCTCCATGGACAAAAAAAGAAACTTTCAATGGAAATGCCCATTATTACTTCGAGTTTTCAAAATACTCATGGAATGCTGTGATAACTTTGTAGAGGTGTTACAAATTGAACTGGATTTATTTTTTCTAGTGGCTTATAGGATAATTAAAGTGGAATGTAATATATAGATAAAAAATGCAACACTTTATCATGTATGGATAACAGTCATTTTTGTCCTCTACTACAAATGAATGTCTTAGAAATTGATAATGATATGTAAACATACAGAAACTCCGATTTAATAATGGACTTCATAATATAAAATCCAATTCTGCTTTTTAAATATTTTTACTCTCTGAACTATTAAAGATAAAAAACGTCATTTACAATATTCTGATAATTTCCTTCCAGCCTTACTATTTCTTAGATCTGTTTCTATGAGAATTGAGCCCAATAATAACATGCCATTTAAGAACACATGCTAAGTGTTTTTCAGCAGTGAGATTGTTAAATACAATATGGTACATCCTTATTATAGAATGGTATTTAACTATTAACCTGAAGGAATAGTTACATATGTAAATATAATTATATATCAATAATTTTAAAAATCAATTTTAAAAATTTGAATTTAGTAAAATATTTCATGTATGAACTAAAGTTTGCATTTACAAAACCAAAACATGACATCTTTCAGTTCTTTTTCACTATTTTAAATATCAAACACAGTGATTCCAAGCAGTCACATAGCAACAAAATTGAGGTAACTCATGTTCTATATTTTTATCTTTATACTTACTATGCTATCCTTGTTTATTTCTAATCAACTGTTTTAACACAGGAATTAGTACTACAGAGTTTGGAGATGTAATCTGTATCTAAAAGCATCCTAACTGACATGTCTCTCACTGTCATAAATACTCTATTTTGAAACAGAGTATTTTGGGTGGACTTATTATATGAAGATACACACTGTGAGAGTAGTAGATGAAGGTTTATGGAGAATATACCTATAGGCTAAGAAGTCTGAAGAGATGGAAAGTATTTTTCATTTGCCACGATTCCACTGCAGTGGCAGTTCTTCCCATGGTAACACTTTTTGTTATTTTTTAGTATTAATAAAAAGTATCTAGTAATAATAAGAAGAAAAAGAATCATTTATACATTTATATAAGCTGTCTTTAATGATCAATAGCTACATCTTCAAACCATACAGCAACTTCTAGAGTGCTATCAATTCCCATCCCAGATTCATAATTTATTAATGAATATCCTGTGCTTACTTTTCCCCTGTTATAGTGTTTATTTACAGCTTAGGAATACTTCTCTTCTAACTGATCCAAAGTGAGTGGGTGGTCACAGTTATGTATGATAATGGTTGTTTTCAGATTATTTATCACTATTAAAATCACTTGAATCCTTGTCTTTGGGAACTGGCATTCATAAAATAGTAAATACTGACTTACCCAGATTTACAAAGAGGACTAGTTTGGATAAGGAGTACCATTATTAGCACCAGAGTCTTTCTGTTCTTCACAGACTATGGAAGTTTCCAGGATCTTCCTCTTCAAATCTGCAATTCCTCAAAGCACATGGATCAGCATGTAGGCTCCTGGAGTCAGGAAGTAAATTAGTATTGGACACAGCCCAGGAATGACCATAAAAAAGAGTCTACCAGCCAAGTCTTGTGGTTCCTGGTATATGTTATTATATTGACTGGTTGTTAACAGAATGTTCAGTTAGGTTGAGAGATGGGAAACTTGAAAAAACTAATCCTCAACAAAGCAGCATAAACAAGCAAAGTCAAGGACTAAAAGGAAGTTTGTCATCACTGAAGCCACCTGAAGTCAAAAAACTTTTTAAAAAATCTTCTAGCAAACTGAGGACAACGTAAAGATAAATTTATTTATTCATTCAACAAATGTTTAAGTAGCTACCATAAAGCCATCACCGTTTTAAATTCTGCAGATACAGCAGTCAATAAAATAGACAAATCTCCTGCTCTCCCTGGAGATTGCTTAACTTTTAGAACAGAGAATAAGAAATAGAAAAAAAGGTAAGTACAATCCATAGTATGCCAGATGGTGATAAGTGCTATGTGAAAACAATCTAATAGAATCATATTCACTTATCCCAGCTTGCTCTTGAAGCTTTTAGAGATTTAGAAAATGTCTACTTATTTGTGTTCTCTCAGTATATTATTGTTTTCATATTAAAAGGAAAAGGGAAAAAATGTTGCATATTATCTGTTTTTTGGACACTTCATCTAGGGAATAAGCATCTTTGACAATGGCTTGATAAAGTCATGGCCAATGATGACTTTAAATAAGTTTGACTCTATTATTTTTCTGACAGTAGATAAGATTAACTGCAATGGAGTTCTTTTTTTTTCTAAATATCAAGGTGAATGTACAGAAATATTTAGTTTCTTTTTTTCTCTAGAAATAAAAGATTAGTTTCAGGGATATATTTCAATCTCTTAAACTTGGACTGTGGTATGAACTGTAAGGAATCTATTAGCTTAATATTCTAAATGTTTAAAACATTATTAGAGAAGCTGTAGGTTTACAGAAAAATTGTTCATAAAATAGAGTTTCTACAGGTGTATATGAACTGAAGAATGGATTTTAAAAGTGTGGTACGTACATACAATGAAATACCTTTCAGCTGTAAGAAGAAATGAAATAGGGATGCATATGACAACATGGATGAACCTTGAGGACATTATGTTGAATAAAATAAGCCAGACAAAAAAGGACAAATATTGCACGGTCTCACTAATATAAACTAAATATGAATAGTCAACTCACAGAGGTAAATTCTAGAATATAGATTACTAGGAAATAGAAGATGGGTTGAGAATGGGAGTTGATGCTTAACGTATGTAGAATTTTTTATAAAGTTTATTGTAAAAGTGTGGAAATGAATAGAGTTGATGGTAACACATCACAGTGAGTATAACTAACATTGATGATTTATAAATGTAATTACAAACTGAAAGGGGTAGTCTGTGGGTGTAAATATCAATAGAAAGGAAGCTAGAGGATAATCTAGGGTCTATAACTGATTTCATGGTAGATGAAGATTGTGATAATAGTATAAATACTATGGTTCTTCTTTTACAAAGCATTAAGAATATGGTGATACATGGGAAAATTACAACTAATTTAACTTATGGATGATAGTTAACAGTAATATTGTAATATTTTTGAAGCAAGGACAAAAAAAATACTGTATCAATTCTGAGGGACAACAATAGGAGGGTATAAGGGAGTATGGGATTTTTCCTTTTGGAGTAATAAAAACGTTCTAAAATTGATTGAGGTAAAAACAACAGAACTCCGTGATTAAAATGAAAGCCACTGAGTAGAAGTTTGAATGGACTGTATACAAAGTATGGGACTGTAAACACAATGAATCCTGTGGTGAAAGACGGACTGTGGTAAACAGAACAAATTTGAGAACATTCTTTCATGAACTATAACAAATATATAGTGAGGTAATACAGAGTGTTAATAATTGGTGTGTTGGGGGGAAAAATACACCACATGTAAGGTTTGGGCTATAGTTAGTAGTAATATTTTGACAATGTTTTTTTTTTTCATAGTTTGTAAAAAATTTGTCACAACAGTGCAAGGTGTTGGTGGTGGAGTGATATATGGGAGCCTGTATGATGATTTGCATGTGTGTTTTGTAAGTTCACAACTTTTACTATATACTTATTCTTTATATATATTCATGAATGAATTATATTCTTCAATAAAGTTTTAATGAAAAAAATAGGGTTTCCGTATACCACCCTATTATTTACACCTTACAGTAGTGTGGTACATTAACTACAATTCACGAAAGAACATTTTTATAATTGTACTATTAACTACAGTACAGTACTTTCAGGCTGGTTAGAGCTGGTTTGTATTGTTCAGCTGTAGTTTCAAAGTGAGAAGGAATACAGAATACCAGAAAAAAAAGACTAAGCTTTTTAAAAATACTTGGTTGAATTCACATAAATTCCTTCTGTTATTTTTTTTCCTCTGTTCTAATCCCTTTTCAATGGAAGTCTTTCAGCAAGACTAGAACTCTACTACTGTGGGAAATATAACCCCAGAATATAGACCATGAATTATATTTCTATAAATAAGATCAATCTCATCTACAAAAATCTTGTATATTATCTGAGTAGCATATAATTGATCTATGAAAATACTAGGAGATTGATGATTAGGAATTATATGTTGAGGTGGGGGGGTGGTTCCTAGCCTCTGTACTAGAACTAGAATCGTTCCCATAGAGCACCATATTTGTTATAACATATGGTATTTCACACCAAAAATCATAAGTCATTCATGGCCAATGAACTAATAATTTAAGAAAAGTGAAAATCACAAACTTTTAGGAATCTCCAAAAACATTGAGCACTTTATAGAACTACTTCTAGTTCATAGTTTGGTATCAATTGAGGGAGCTTGGATTGGTCCAAATATTCTATATATATACATACACATATAACACACATTAAGTATGTAGATAGAAATTCAGTGTAAGGTGACTATCTTTTGGGGGGGAAAAGCTATCTTCTTGTATTAGTTAGTGTGGAGTCAACCTTCAATGTGTCTGCCAACAATCCCTACCTCTTGATATTCATGCCTTTTTGTAATCTACTCTCCAGGGTCCTTTATCTAATTCACAAGGTCTAGTGAAAAATGAAAATGCAGTGAATCTTGCTCAAAAAGCAAGAAAAATTGTCAGTAAAGGTACTAAAATATAAAGTTTTTTCCTTTCTTCCATGGTCTCTCTTTTATACAACTTGTCATGGCATTTTTTTATTTGCTATCTACTGTATTTCTAAGTAAAGTTAAAATTGTAATGCATGAGCATGAAGTCTACCCAGTTTTAATGCAAATATAAGAGCATTTAACTCATATGTGAACTTCCTGAAATTACCAAATTTGTGTTTTGTAGCTTATACATGCATAGACAGATTTAATATTTTTTTGAAACAGTGGAAAAGCTGCACAAAACTCACTTTAATTTTACTTCTTGATGCAAATACATTCTACCAATTCTCTCTACCTTTGGCTTACTAATAAGTAAGGAAGGACTGAAATGAAAAGAAATTATGGGTTGTCCTATAGTTCCCTTTCTTCTATGTCATTTTTAGTATTATTGGTTGGCCTGTACTGAGAAGTAACATGAATAAGAAAGAATATGATTGGGTCCTATGTCATTCAAGTTTCTATGAACTTACTTCAAAGGAAGTTCTGGTTCACATGGGAAGTGGGGCATCTTGGAGCTGTCAGCATCCTGCTTAATCAGTCACAGAAGGAACACACAATCTTGCACATACTTTGATACTCCCTGAACTCCCACTCATTGTGAATCCACTGGAATTCTGTGCTCATAGGGCATTTCAAACATTATGTGTGAATGGGGAAGTAAAGAAGGGTAGAAACATGCATAGTGCAAGTATCTCCCTGGCTCATGCACATGCCCCATTGTTTCACGAGAGTTCACTCACAAAACACAAATTCAAATATAGAATTAAGAATTTCAATACGGGGTCAGAGAGCATGAAACCAAACATTGGGTCCTTCTGAGCATGGGGTCCTAGGGAATACAGAAGTTGCAAGTTCATGAAGCCAACCCTTCCCCTCTCACGTTGTACTGGGGATAATCTGCACAATTAATAGAATATTGCAGAAGTGATGGTATATCATTTCCATGATTAGGTTGTAAAAGACACTTTGGCTTCTGTCTTGGTGTCTCTCAGGCTGTCTCTCTTGGATCATTCACTCTGAGGAGTGTTAGCTTGTATATTTTAAAGAAACTTAAGCAGCCCTATAATTAAAGTGAGTTTTCTAGTTAATAGCCAGGAAAGAACTGACAATAGCCTTGTGAATAAGCATTTTGGGAAATGGTTCCTCCAACCAGTCAAGACTTCTTATGATGCAGTCCTTGCCAAAGTCATTACTGCAACCTCATGAGAGACCTTGAGCCATAAGCATCTAGCTAAATGCTTCTGAATTCCAGATCCTCAGAAACTGAGAGATTATAATTATTTGTTGTTTTAAGCTATTATTTTTGGAGGTAGTTTATTATGCACTGATTAAAAAAAAAACTAATACAGAGGGGAGGGGTAAAGAAGCAGCAGAGTAAGGAGCTCCAAGAGTCAGCTCCTCATATAAGGCAGTTAGTAATCAGACAAAGCTATCTAAAGCACTTGTTGGGGGGGGGGGGGGGGCAGGCACAAGACCAGAAGAGCAACCTGCAACATCCTTGAAAGAATAGAAGGAAGAGACTGCCCATTTGTATGAGTAGAGTGCTCCACACCATGGAGGCCAGTGCCCATTCTCTGCTAGCAGCACAACCCACCTCAGGTGCTATTCCCTGGCTTGAGTTGGAAGCGCCATTTCCCAAAACTGGGGTAGAAAGAGACAGTCAGGCACCAATTTCAGCTACTGATTAATATTTGGTTGGCTAAAGTCCAATTCTAAGAACAGCTAAAATATGAACCTATCCAGGTCACAAAGAGGCCAGTAGTCTCCTTTAAACTTTGCTCCAGCATGAGGGAAAGTGGGGCTGATGGAAAACCACAGTGACAGTAGGGACTGGCTTCTTTCTACCCAGGTGGGATTGCAGACCTTGTCTAGGCTCCAGACCCACCCCAGCAGGGAGGAAACTGGGGTCCTACAGAAACCTCTATGGACAACTGCAGGTGCTTTTTCCCCACACAGTCTAGACTGGTAGGTAAACCTGTGGATCCATTTCCATCCCCAACAGGCTAGGAGGTGGCAGTGTTTCCACAACCTCTCTGGGTAACTGCAGCTGCTTTTGGTCCACATTAACTAGGTTATTGGACAAATTGGCGGCTTCATCTCCCCCCTGACAGATCAGGAGAAGGGACAGTGCTCCCTCAGCTCTCTAGGTGACTGTGGTCAATTTTGGCCTGATTGAAGGCACAACAGAGGCTCCATTTCTGCCCCCCCCGACAGGGGAGGAAGAGGGACAGTTCTTCATCAATATATCTGGACAACTGCACTCAGTTTTGACTTGCGTGACTTAGTTTGCTGCCCACATCTGCTAATCCATTCCTACTCCAGGCAGGGGAGGAAGGGGTGTGGAATCTCATCAGTCTCTCCAGGCAACCACAGATGGTCTTGACCTGCATGGCTTGGATTACTGCATATGGCTGTGACTCTGTCCCTACCTGACAGGAGAGAAAAAAGGGGGAAGCTTCATCAGTTCCTGGGGCAATGTGGGCAGCTTCAGCATCCATGGCTTACAGTAACAAGCACATCCTTGTTTCCTATTTGACAACCAGCAAGGGAGAAAGAGCAAGAAACAGATAAAAAAAAAAAAAAACTGTAAAAATTCAGATTGACTAAACACAAGCCACTATGAAGTCCCAAATTAAGTTGAACCAAGTAACAAAGAGGGGCTGTAGCACAAAGACAATTAAGTAGAAAGCACTGTACTTAAGAGAGAAAAGGGCCAAGAATAAATGCATCTAGTAAATCAGTTGCTTAAACACCAATAAAAAATTACAATCTATACCAAGAAACAGGAAGAAGTGGCTCAGTCAAAGGAACAAACTAAGCTTCCAGATGACATAAAGGAGTTGAGACAACTAATCATAGATGTTAAACAAATCTCCTTAATAAATTCAATGAGATGGCTAAAGAGATTAAAGGAATCAAGAAGACACTGGGTGAGCACACAGAAGAATCGGAAGGCATAGGTATAAACATAGCAGCAGAAGCAGACAAAGAAGAACACACAGCAAAAAGACACAGAGAACAGACAACTGGGGAGGGGAAGGGGAGAGAAATAAAATAAATAAATAAATCTTAAAAAAATACACTGAAGGCATATAATAGCAAATTTGAAGAGGCAGAAGAAAGGATCAGTGAGCTTGAAGACAGAGTCTCTGATAGTAAACAAACTAAAGAGCAGCAGAAGAAAGGAAAAAATTTAACAGGGCCTCAGGGAACTAATTGAGGACAAAAGATGGGCAAACATACGTGTCATGGATGTCCAAGAAGAAGAAGAGAAGGGACAAGGGGCAGAAGAATATTTTAGGAAATAATGGTAGAAAATTTTGCAACCATATTGTAGGACATAGATACTTGTACCCAAGAAGCACAACATATGCAACCCACATAATCCAAATAGACCTACTCTGAGACACTTACTAGTCAGAATGTCAAATGCCAAAGATAAAGAGAGAATCCTGAGAGCAGAGAGAGAAAATGGATTTGTCACATGCAAGGGATATTGTATGTAAGTGCTGATTTCTTATCAGAAACCATGGATTCAAGAAAGCAGTGGTTTGATAATTTCAGATACTGTAAGAGAAAAACATCTAGCCAAGAATTTTATATCCAGCAAGACTGTCTATCAAAAATGTCTTTCAAGACCTGGTGATAGGTAGGGGTTTCTTAAACCTTACACTGAAAGCATGAGCAATGGGGAAAAAGGATAAATGGGACCTCCTCAAACTTAAACACTTTTGTGCTTCAAAGGACTTTGTCAAGAAGGTGAAAAGGCTACCAACTCAAGGGGAGAAAATATTTGGACCACATATCCAGTAAGTGTTTGATTTCTATGCTATATAAAGAGATCATACAACTCAAAAATAAAAGAGCAGGCAATTCAATTAAAAATGGCCAAAAGACTTAAACAGACATTTCTCCCAAGAGCAAACACAAATAGCTAAAAAGCACTTGAAAAAAATGTTCAATATTACTCGCTATTGGGAAAATGCAAATCAAAACTATAATCAAATATCATCTCACACCTCATAGAGTGGCCATTATTGAAAAATAGAAAACAACAAGTGCTGGAGAGGATGCAGGGTAACTCTATCACTATTGGTGGGAATGTAGACTGGTGCAGCCTCTGTGGAAGACAATATGATGGGTCCTTAGGAAACTAAATATAGAACTGCCCTATGATCTGGCAATCCCTCTACTAGGAATACATCCAGACGAACTGAAAACAGTGACACAAACATGTATTTGCACATGTATGTTCATAGCAGTGCTATTCACAATTGCCAACAGATAGAAACAATCCAAGTGTCCATCATCCAATGAATGGATGAACAAAATGTGGTATATACATGCAATGGAATAATATGCTGTTGTAAGAAAGAAATTTGGACACATATAATAACATAGAAGACCCTTGAGGACATTATCCTAAGTGAATTAAGCAAGACACAAATGGACAATAGACAGACAAATATTGTAGATTATTCTCTAGCTTTCTTTCAATTGACATTCACATCCCTAGACTGCCCCTTTCTGCCACAATCCCTTTTATTTTATTTTTTTTTTTTTTAATTTTTTTTATTTTTTATTGAATTTGTAATAATATTACATTAAAAATATATATGTGAGGTCCCATTCAACCCCACCCCCCCACCCCCCCTCTCCCCCCCCCCCCCAACAACACTCGTTCCCATCATCATGACACATCCATTGGATTTGGTAAGTACATCTTTGGGCACCTCTGCACCTCATATACATTGGTTATAAACGAGCTGTGTTCATTCTACTCACTCTAATGTGTTATCATCAACTCTATCCATTTCCACACTTTTACAGTTAAGCTAATTGAAAATTCACATGCATTAAGCATCACACCCCTTAGTCCTCATCCTATCTCCTAGTAACCTATAATCTGGGTTTTAACTCCACGTGTTTATTCTTTGTATTTAGTTCAGATTAGTGACCCTAGGAGCCCTATGTTTCCCAGGATTACTTATTACCTTATCCATTACTTTCCTCAAGCCTCTTCTAAACTCAGAGAAAACTCTGAATCAGCCTCTGGGGACCTCAACTAGCAAGGGCAATAATACTCCTTAATTATACTGTGACACTTCAGCTTGCTACTCCATGGAAAAAAGTCAGCAGTATATTGCTTAGGGATCTGACATAGGTGATGCTACTGTAAAGAAAAGCAATGGGCTGACTAACTCAAAAGTAGGGAGAGTAGTTACTTTGGGGGCGAGGAGGATATCCTCAATGCATTCTGGAAGGAAGGCACAGATGGCCTTAGAAACACACTGGTATTTTTCCACTTCATAATCTTGGTGTTAAGTACATATGTGTTCATTTATTGTTTCTTCTTTTCTACTGTGTATATGCTTTTTGTATACTCTTTTGTTTATATGTTAAGAATGATGTGGAAGAGACACTGATAATCTTGATCTAGTTCTCATCCTTGGAGGCTTTTTGTCACCAAAGACAACCTAACACTTGACAACTATCAACTTTGCTTACATCAGTTAGCCATGTCTATTTGGTCTATTTTTAGTGGGAACAAATTATTCTGATGTCCTCACTTATAGTCAGAGAATCCTATGGTCCCGTTTAAGGTTAGAATTAAAAGGAAACCTTGAAAACAAATAAACTGTCTATCTACAATTAGATTACTAACTCTATGTTGCACACCTTTTTATAGTTTTTTACAAACAGTTTATTTTGATTTGAAATTAATTGGCTATAAAAATCTGCAAGCCATAAAAGGATGTTGAGGATTTATCAGAGAAGCTTCCAATTTTGCTCTTACCTCAACATTTATGAGCTTACCATGTACTTAACAGGATGTTTGAAAGGGGTCCTTTCCCACCTCAGTTTCAATGGAGCTTCCAGTACATTAGGTACCAGGCCAGCAAAATGAATCTGAGATAGAACTGCTGGGCAGAATGTGAAATAGAAATAAAGGAAAACCTCTTCCATGTGTTTCAAACCTTTGACTCACTAAGAATTCAAGGACATGGAGAAGTGCTTTAGTGACAAGATTGGTACAAATATTTCTTTGGTAGGGCTGCATCATAGCATTCTTCTGGGAAAAATGTAGGAAGTGATGTCACCCACCTGTAAGTCCAGGGGTGAGGGAAGAGAGGAGGTGGGGTCTTCAAGGATACCACTTAATGAGATTCAACAGATGTTCCCAGCAATTGAGACATAAAGAGGGGAATACCTGAGACAACTGTGTTAGTTCCTACAGATGCCATAGCAAAGTATCATACCTGGAAGGTTTGAAACAACAGAAATTTGTTGTGTTTCTGTTCTAGAAGCTATAAGTCTGAAAGCAAGGTGTTGGCAGGGCCATGTGCTCCCCTACAATTTGTAAGGAAAAATTTGTTCCCTACCTGTAGGCTGACTTCTGGTGGTGGCCAGAAATCCTTTGTATTCCTTAGCTTGTGGCATAACTTCTTCTCTGCCCCCATCATCACATGGCCACCTTCTTTCTCCATCTGCCTCCTAATTTTTCTCATCTAATAAGGATACAAGTCATACTGGATTAGGACCCACCCTACTTCAGTTTGGCCTCCTCTTAACTAATTCTATCTGAAATGACCTATTTTCAAATAAGATTACATTCAAGAGACCGAGTGTAAAAAGGGGTAACCACCTGGTGGCACAGGAAAGGGCTGCTGCTTTGGGATCTGTCTGCCCACTTTGTCAGAACAAAGATTAGGTCAGTGCATTTTCCACTTACCAGATTTGGGACCTGAGGTCATCCTGGGCCTTGTCCAATAGAGTGATCTGGAAGTATAAAGAAAATTCAACAGAGAGGGGTAATAGGAGCAAACAGATGTCCAGGGCCGAGTAAGGAGTCACTATGCAGAAGAGAAATGCTCTACCTGAGCTGCTTCAAGAGAACAGCAAGAGAAATGCTCAACAAGGAAGCTGCAAAGAGCCCAGGGAAGCAATGGAGAGGATAGGCCTCAAGCATCTATCAGACCCAGAGAGCTGGTAGCTGCCCTGACAAATATGATCTCCTTTATCCTCTTGTCTTTGCTTTCCCCTTCCACCAAAATACCAAACAGTAAATGCAGGAGGCAGTGTACCAAGAGTCTATAGAGCAGAAGGCCCTTCCACTCTACTCTTGAGACTTCAGTTCAAAGCAGCTCCTACATGTGGGAGGGGAGAAAAGTTAAAGATAATGCAAGATACAAGTTGTGCATAATTTCTTAGAATAAAATTTCTAAATTACTGAATTGAGATGGTATATGTGATATAAAGTGATGAAAGAAATGTATATTACCCAAGAATGAGCAAAAGAGTGGTACCCATCCAAGGACAGTGGTGGTTATCCCTACTGAATAAAGGGATGATGGGAAACAAACAATGTGGATTATTTACATTGTCGGTTGTAATTGCCCAGTCCATGATTACAGGCCAAGTACACATTTTAAAAGAGTGAGATAGACAAGTTATGGGTATGAGGGCTGCTACATTTTCATCTGATTCACCTTACAGAAGCAATGCCAGTTGTGATGACAAGCAGGTCTTCACTGCATCACCAGCACTTAGCTTTACCCAAATCTTATGGAAGTTTGAAAAAGTGTGATTGCCCAAGCCCATTAAAAATCCATGGAGTTAAGGCATATTCTTATATACAGATTCAGAAAATAATTCCAGACAGAACTAACTGCCAGTCTAGATCAAGAGTTGGAAAACTATGGCTCATGGGTGATATTCAGACTGCAACCTGTTTTGTATTAAGAAAGAGCAAAAATGATATTTTCTTAAGGATTAAAAGGTTGTAAAAACAAAGGAGAATATCCAACAGAGGCTATACATGGTCCATAAGCCCTAAAGTATTTCATAGCTGGCCATTGAAAGAAAAAGTTTGTCAACCCTTGCTGCTGATTATATAATCCCCTCCTCAGGCAAGGTACAGCCTTTCACAGAAGGTGCTATTAAGAAATGGAGACAAAACAGATACCTTCTGATATCTGGGGTGGCCATGTCCATCTAAATGCCAATGGCAACAGGAATGCCAAACCTATTGGTATTTCCAACTCATCTGATACTGCAATAGGATAGGTAAAATCCAAATCCAAGTCCAGAGCACTGGATCTTGAAAAGACACACACACATCCCTAAATATAAGGAAATTAACATGAGGGTAAAATAACTCTAAACAATCCTGAAAATATTTAAGCAGAATTAAAAGATTTTTCCCCACTTTAAATGCAGTTAAGTCACTTTAATAAAGTAGGTAGATGTTTTCATTTGAGGAGCTTGGAATTCTTAACTCTACTTAGAATTTCAATAACCTGTTTCTTACAAGAGAACAAGGAATTATTTCCATTTCTAGATGGGATCCACCTGTCCCTCCCACTCCCACATCTCACATGGAAAAATAATAAGACCAAAGAACTGAGACCAGAAAAAACTGAACTCAAATAGTTAACTTTTAGAAAAAGTCAGACATAAACAACTTAAACTTGAAACAAAAGCTTATTAGATTAGACAAAATACAAAAAGAATTTCAACTATATGCTGATTATTAGAGATATACCAAAAGCATATGGACACATAAATGTTAAAACTAAAAGAATTAAAAAATATACCAGGTAAAGAGAACCAAGAATTAAAATAAGAAGAAAAGAAGAAGGGAGGAGATAGTGAGGGCAGGAGAGAATGAGAAAATAGAGAGTGGGAGAGAGAGAGGGAAGAAAGAGACAGTAAAGAAAAAAGAAGCTGGGATAGCCATATTAAAAGTAGGGAAAATAAAGTAAAAGATATGGATAGAAAAGTCACTTCATGATGAGAAATCATTTAATTCATTAGAATATATAATAATACTAGACATGCAGGCACATAATAGCATGACCTTAAAATATATGAATCACGTGTGAATCACAAATTGATAAACAGGTAAAAATGCAAATCCATCATTAAAGTAGGAGATCGCAACATAAGATTTTCAATTATTAATAGCTAAAGCAGGCAAAAAGATCAACATGATTTAGATTCAAAAAAGACAATTAACAGATTTGACCTAATCAACATAAGAGCTTCACATCCAACAATTACAATATATGATATTGTTTTTAGGAAAAAGTAATTTGCCCATGATGGCAGAGTCTACTGTTTGTTCACTAAAATACCAAAACCCATCCTTTCTTTTTCTGGATACTTGACTCGCTTAGATTCTCAGCATTCCAGGCAGTGGCTGTGGTTCCTTCACAAAGTTCTCCCCAATTGCTGTGTCACACTACTCTGTGACTATGAACTAAGCTCCAGAGGATAGTAGAACCACATGAAGGAAACGACCTAGATTTGCAAATGATCCAGTGTAACAGCACTTCTGGGAATCGTGGAATGCACATTTTGTCTTTTCCTTTTTGATTTGTAAGAATTGTTTTAAAGTCTTGATTCTATTTATTTGTCACTTATGTGTTATGAGCATCTTTTCTAGATTATACTCTGTTTTTCCCCTTTCCTTATGCTATCGTATGAATAGACATTCTTAATTTAAAAATGAAAGTCTGTCTTGGTTTGCCACAGGGCTGCCAATGCAATATACCATAAACGTTTTGGCTTTTATAGTGGGGATTTTATTAGAGGAAAATCATGCAATTCTGAGGCCATGAAATGCCCAAATCAAGGCACCATCAGAGACGACTTTTCACCAAGGTCAGCTACTGGTGATCCTCGTGTCCTGCCACGCCATGTGAAAAGGCAAGATGGTGGCTGTTTCTGCCAACATCCCTGCTTCCCCTCCAGGCTCACTGCCTCCCGGAGCTCAGCTGTGGGCAATCAGGTCTTATCTCTTTCTGGGCCTCCTCTCTCAGCCCAGGCTTGTCTGCCTTCTCCTCAAGCTCAGCTGTGGGCTATTGGGCATTTCTCTGGGCCTTGTCTTCTTGAGCCTCTTGGGGCTTCTGTCTTTCTCAGTTGAAAATGAACCTGGAGTCCTCTTTCTCACATGGCGGGGTTAAATGGCAGAGCTCCCTTTCGCTGTGTCTGCTTTCCCTTTTCAGTTTCTATAAGACCCCAGCAAGAGGGTAGAGACCCAACCTGGGTCATGGCTCACTCACATAGTCCAATCAAAAGCCCTAAAGCAGAACGCCCCTTAACTGAATCTAATCAAAAGGCCCCATCTACACTGCATTTGCAGGCACAGGAATTGGTGAACTTAAGACCATAATTTTCTGGGGTCCACAAAAGACAAACCCAGATAAAATCATAATCTTTTCTTTTATGGGTAGAGTTATTTCCACTTTGTTTAGTTAAGAAATATCTTCTAATAATTTCCTATTGATTATTTTGGATATTGTATTTTTATATCATCTGCAAAAAAAAAAATAGCATTTCTTTCATTCTAATCTTAAATTATCTTTCTTTTTGTTATTATGACTGTGATGGCAAGGACCCCATACATAACATTGATTATAAATGGTGAGGGGAAATATTTTGATTTCTGAGTCTTTTCTTCTCCTCTTCTTCCCTTTTGCTCTCCCTTTCCCTTTTCTATCTTCTTTCCTTCCTCTCTTCCACTTGCTTTCCCTGCAGGATGTGGGGATATGACAGTTGTTTTCAGAAAGGATATCCAAATATATCTAATCCACCAAACTCTCAGAAGCTGATGTTGAAATGTTTATATCACATGGCCTTGAACTCTCCTTTCAAAGGAACACTTTACATTTGTTTACGTACTTTTTATGTCCTTTGGGAGTCTTTTAAAAGTGTTCTTCACATAGTTTTGTTTACTTTTTAATGTTTATTCCAAGATATTCTTTTTGGAAAAAATGCAAATCACCTATTTTATTCCATTACAGTATCTGATTGCTACTTAGTATATAAAAGTTATTAAATAATATTTATTAACCTTGCTCTAACCACCTCGCTGAATCTTTTAAGCAGGCAATCAATTGATTCTAATGGGTTTTTATGATGTACACACTCTTATGACTATACCCTCCCCTTTGGACCTTTAATTTATGTCTCTTGCCTGATTATATTTGCTAGACTTCCAGTTAAATGTTAAATAATAATGTTGATAGCAGTTATTGTTGCCTCTGAATTTAGAGAGAATGCTTCCAATGTTTGGCATTAAACATAACACTGAATTTTTGGCTGAGACACATTTTATCACGTTCTGGAAATATCAATCTATCATATTTTATTTGGATTTTTTTCAAGAATGAATATCGAATTTTGTCAAGTTAGTTTTAGTACCCAAGAAGACAAGATTTTTCTCTTTATATCAGTTAATATTATGAGTTGCAATAACAGATTTCCTGTCATTGAACATTCTTGGAATAAACCTACTTATTTTAATGTACTGTGAGACTCTCTTGGCTAATATTTTATTTAAGATGTTTGCATTTATTTTATAAGTGATGTTGGTCTATGGTTTTCTTGTTTTACATATTGGTATCAAGATATGCCCATTTCAAAAATAACATATGTATGTTTTCCTTTTTTTAATGCTTTGGGTGAGTGCTATCCAATAGAACTTTCTGTGATGATGAATAGACTTTTTATTTGCATTGTTCAACATGGTAGTCACTAGATTTCCATGTATACCAAACTCTTCATTTGTGGCTAATGTGACTAAGAAGCTGAATTTTAATTTTTTAAAATTTTAAGTAATTTAAATTTAAACTTAAATAGCCACATGTTGTTAGGGGCTACTATACTGGATAACACAGTTCTAGACTATTAAATACAATTATTTAGAGGTTTGGTTGACTTCTCTGTGATGCCAAGTTTGTCTGATGGCTTTGGAGAAGCAGGGTAGCTCCCCCAAAACAACTTTCTCAATAAAAGCAGGTATTTTTGTTTTTGTTTTTAGTTTTTCTTCTGGAGTCAGTTTTGTAAATTTTATCTTTCTTAGAAAATCGTTCAATTCGTCCAGATTTTCTAATTTATTTGCATACAGATGAGAAAAGAAGTTTTTCATTATTCTTTATATATCCTCCTACTGTGATAATTCTTCCCTTATCATTTGTTATTTCAGGCATCTATTCTTTCTTTCATCTTGATTAGATAAGCTAGCTCTTTATTTCACTGGTATTTTAAAAGAACTGATTTTTAAATTTATTTTATGTTTTGCTAGTTATTTAATTTTAACATTTATTAATTCCTTCCTTCTGTTTATTTTATTCTCATTCCAACTTCATTTGGATATGTAATGTATTATTTCAAATTGACTTTTAGGTATTTAAGCTTATGTATTTATCTCTGAGCAATGCGTTATTAGTATGCCACCAATTCTGATGTATAGTGTATTCATTATTGTTAACTTTATAAATATTGTTATTTTGGTTTGTCTATTCTCTTTGATCCAACAGTCATTGTAGAAATAACCTAAATGGAGATATATATCATATTTTTAAAAATAATTACTTCTTATTACAGGATACCAATTTCTGTCAAATTGACCTGTTTATTCAATACAATCCTAATAAAATGTCATTGGACATAAAGGCCCATAAATGGCTAAGGCAACCTGAAAACAGAAGAATAAGTCTCATGGTACTGACCCTCCAGACATGAAGATATACTACAACAGCAGAGTGGTAAAAACACTGTGATACTTGCACAAAAACATACAAAAAAACAAGTGGAATAGAACAAAGAGCACAGAATCATACCTGCATATACACAGAAACTTATATAATAAAGGGGGCATAAAAAATTTTGGGGGGAAATCACAATATTTTAGTAGGTGATATGAAATAATGGACACTCTAATGTGGAGAACAAGTTAAAATGGATCTCCACTTAATACACATTTGGACTCCCAATTTACTAATGGCACCTAAAATTCAATGATAAACTATCAAATTAATAGAAGAAAATCTAGGCAAACATTTGCTACCTACTAATTGGGAAGCAGTTCTTGAACAAAACCTCTGAAAGTACGAACTTTTTAATAAAATAAAAAGAAGGAATATATTTGATTACATCGCAAGTATAGATGTCAAAGAAAGCATAGCCAGTTTTTTCCAGATGGAAAAAATTAAAGAAGAATTAGCAAAATCTAAACTCCATGAGTGATTGATATCTAGAATACACATGAAATTTCTGTAAGGCCATAAGAAAAAGAGAGCAATCCTGATAGAAAAATGATCAGAGGAAGTAAAAATCTTCTTAAGAAGAGATTCTAAATAACATCAGAGAAATGCAAATCAAAAAAACACTTAGAACTTCTTGGTCCTTATTTTGTTGGCAAAATTATATAGCTACTTAATTCCAAGTGCTGATATGAGTATAGTCAGTTGTCAAAATTTTTACAGATAGAACTATCAAAGTAGTGTCAAGATATATATATATATATTCTTATTTGTCTTAGAAAAACTGAGAGAATTAATATCCATTACCAAATGAGATTCAGAGTCACTCTCTGAAGTAGTTCAGATTATTCACATCCTCTCCCTTAATTTAGAGGTTTGGAAACCTGGTAGCCATTTTGGCATTGAAAGACAGAAGGAATATCATCTCAACATGAACAGGGTTTAAATAGACAAAGTAATAGAAATTAAACCAATTGGAGTATTTCTCCAGTGTGCTAAAGTAGTACAGCCCATTTCTCTCTCCCCCTCTTTTCCTCTCACACTTTCTCTGGCTGGAACTGTTATCAGGGGATGGAAAAAGTCGCAGAGAAAACTGGCCTTCAAGGCACAGAAGAAAACACAGAGGGATTAAAAAGTTGGAAGAAACAATCTGGAGAACATTTTCGATTTTGGCTTTAGTCCTCCCTTTTGGGGATCTTGAGGGCATTTCTGCCTTAATGATTTCCTTTGTTGCTCAAGCCATTTCAAGTAGCTTTCTCTCATTTGTAACTAAAAGAGACCCGACTTGTACAATCACTGTCAGATCCTGTGACTCAAGAAAGCAGGGACTGATTGCCAGTATTTTGATCATACCATGAGACTGGTATAACTACAGTTTTCCCTCAAAACCTGAGATGATATTTCTGAGGGTAAGTGAGCAAAAGGGGGTCCCTCCCTCTGCTTTCTCCTGATTCAACTTCCTTCGCACCAGGTTCCCCGGGCCTGTTCTATCCTGCAGTTGGCTCCTTTACCAAAACTTTCTGCTTCCTGCCTCATCAAATTTATGTTTTGCTACTCTGGCAAGAGGAGTGTGGAAAAAAACTAGTAGGCAGAAGAATTAGGAAAAATTGAAAAGCATGGAGAAAGGAAGATGTAAGAAAAGCCAATGAGGAAAAGTATGGCAAAGTAACCAGAGGCTGGGTTTAGTAAAAAATCAAGAATGAAAATAGGTGGAAGTAGATTGGGGGGGGGTTGGGGGTAGTTATGTGGCGGGAGTGGGAGGAGAGAATAATGTGAACGACTGCATCTACTAAATAGGTATTTTTCTTGTTCCTTCCTCTTCCAGCCGAACTTTCCCTGATTTTGTTTAGTCAACAGGTCTTATCCCCTATGGCACTTTGATCTTAGTAGGTGTTCAAACACTCTCTATTTCCTACCTGCTCTTAACAGGGCCACACCAGCCTTTCTCTCTAGCCCAGTGGTTCTCAGCCCTGGTCAAACATTAGAATCACCTGGACAATTTTTTAAAATACTGATACCTGATCTCCGCGTAAGACCAACTATATCAGAATCTCTGGAAATGCAACCTAACATTAGTGTTTCAGAAAGCAGTCCAACTGGGGTGAAGGCTACTTCCTATTTTCTGTCATCAGATAATAAAATCTCTCTCAATATTATGTTTCCTTTGCTTCAAATTTCTTCAAATATTATCTTTGTCTCAAATTTCTTCACATATTATCACTCACATTTCCTTTCTGTCTGTGATCTTGGAGGAAACTTGTCTTATGTCATTTCCCAGACAATGCCTGTGTGTACCCCTCATTCCACTCCCTGCTATCACCAGTAGTAACTTGCTTTACTGTCTCTTTTCATTTCAAATTTTCTCTTTCCCTGGACTCCTTCCTCTTAGCCAAAAAACAGCCCCCAAGTGGCTTCTCATTAAGGAAATCCTGCCTTTGCCCTCCCTGTTCTCTAGATACCAGTTCCTCTGCTTCATCTTCACCACTGCATGTCTTCTTTCCAGATCCCTATATCATTTTCTCTAGATTTCATATACAACTCCAGGAACACTATTCACCCAAAGCCACTGATGACTCCCTGATGCCCAGATCCCGTAGCTTATCCCAGTTCTCATTTTCCCCATCTTTCTGTTCTCTGTGACAGTGCTGATCCCTCTCTTCCTCCTGATGATTTGCCCTACTCCTTTTCCTTTGGTTAAGCTGATCTATCTGCCTCCCCTTTCAAACTTCATTTCAGACTGAAGTCCTTACAGGCACATCATAGAACCTCTACCACTATTATATTTATATATTTATATAAATATATTATAATTAATCACTCCCTAGGGAAACATGATCACAAATACCTAGAGCCTGAAATACTTGCTGAGAGTATGTGTACATCTTTGTCAAGAATTTTTATAAGCTAACAACAACAACAAAAATAATGATAACATAAATGATAACTGTTACGAACAAATTAGGAAGAGATGATGTGGGGAATAAAATAATCAATCTGCTCAATATGATTGCATCCTCTCAGTTTAAAATCTTTATTATTTCTTCTCCTCCTCAACTTCCTCCTTCTTCATCATCATCATCATCCTCCCTACCATTTTTGAATAAGGTAGTGTGTGCCTGGTACAAGTGCTTTACTCCCATAACAACTCATTTATTAGTATTTCAAGAGCAGAAACTAAGGCTTAGAGCAATTTTCCTGAGTTCACATAATTAATAAGTGTCAGTGATAGTTATCACTTGTAGCTATAACCCTAGAGCTTTTAACTATCACTACTGTACATATCCTCATTTTGCAACCACTAAATTTTGTGGTATAGCCTCCAATTAACCAATTACCTAGAATTGGTAATAATGACTATTTCTTTGATAAAAACAAGCTAACTAATACCAAAGCATGCCACACATCATGGTTGGTCTGTCTCTACTCTTCCACTCCCCCAAGGCAAAAGAGTGCACTTACCAAAAGTTCATTTGTGCTTGTTCTCAAACTGTGTGCTTGTTTATGCCAGTTGTGCACAGTTTTGTAATTATGTGACTTAATTAAACATTATGTAAACTAATGAAATAAAAAGGTTAAAAAAGGATGCTGTTGTTTCTATAAAATCAAAATTGAATAATTTAAAAATAATTTGCAGAGATGAAATCCTTAATAAACTGCTGTTAAATGAAGTGTAAGCAGGCATCAATAAAATTTGTAAAACTTTATTGGGCACTCAAATTGCTCTTAAATATTTAAACTCTTGCTTCACTTTTTTAGAAGTTCAAATTGGTTACCAGGCAGTGCATTATAGTGGTAGTTTATGTAAAATACAAAAGTACAGGCACAACAATCAGCAGACACACAAAAGAAACTGACTTGGCACAACATCAAATGAGCATGCATTTATAAAAAGTATCAAGTTTAAATAAAACGGTTAAAATGTATATGTATCATTTTTATGACTCACAGTTATAAGGAACTTTTCTGATTACCTCACCTACTGGTGATTCCACTCATGTTAGCTAACAGGGTTTCTATCAAATATCAAATCCTGCCTACATCGAAGTGTATTTTTTTCTAATACATATTAATTCTTACTAGATTAGGAATTAATTACTGCATCAATGACCTATCAATCATAATATATGACTTTGAAATATATTTTAGTCTGATGTTTCAGTAAAAATTAATCTGAAAATTTGCAGTAGTTTGAAGATAAATTACGCCTTAGCAAATTTAATCTCAGGGAAGCTTAGCAGCCACAGTCCACTCTCTACCTCCATGCCAAGAAATGTTGTAAGTATCACCTAAAATACAACTGCTCTCCTTTCTCTTTCTAAATGATATTTTCCACACGTCTTGAAATAGGAATACTTGTTTTAACCTAAAGTCCCACCCCCACATTTAAAATTATTGTTTGGTGATATACAGAAAGGATCCAATATTTATTAAACACTTACTGCATGGTAGAGATGGGGTACTTAACACTTAATTGCCATAGCCAATACATCGTAGTAAATATTATTAGACTCATTTTACAAATAAGGAAACTCAAACTCTAAGAAGAGTGATCGTGGAGTGTTAAAAAGAAAATAAGGTTTCAGACATAGGTTTATCTAATTCCAGATTCCACAAATGTTCTGATGCATCATGTTGTTTAAATCACCAAAGAATAATTATCAAGAAAGGTAAAATAGGTATTTAAGAATGTGAAGGGAATAAATGCTTTCATCATCTACTTGACTACATTATACTTACCTATCAATACAATGCATGTCTCTGTAAATCCTCTACCTACAACTCTTTTACTGTATTGGCTAAAATATGTTACACAAAATACATAAAATTCTCTGCAAATATTTATCTGACATTTCCCCAGTGTATCTTACATCATGCCAGGAACTCTCCTCTTTTGTGTTCCATTGAGTGCACCCAATTCCGTTTTCAACAAAAGTTGTGTCACATATTAATCATGCAATGCTGACAGTACATAAAATAACTTGTTTTGATGAGCACCTCATCTTCTAATATCTTACCAGTGGTGATTCTCTTTTACTTAGTTCTGTTAAACCACTGTGAAGACAACCACTAGCAGATTCCTGGTTACACATTTGTGTGTGTGTAAGAGCAAGAAAACATTCAGGAACAGAACAAACTGTGTTTTTTTAAGCCCAAACAGATATAGCTCACTAAACCTCCATCGTTTTTCTTTAACGGGGCATTTCTTTGTTTTCTTAATAAAAGTGCTAATTAAAGTAGGATTCCACTGAGACTAGGCCTAAATATTAGATATATCTGTTTCTTTCCTTTTCCAATATGCATATTCTATTAGTAACTGAATAACAAACACATATTTAGAAGGCTAAAGTTACAAACCCTTGCGGAGGAATATGATTTGTGTAATGAAAATGCTACCAGACACTCACCTACAGCAGCTCTGGAAGGGACAATTATAATTTATCACCGGAAAGCACACTAAGATCCAGAATACATAATCATTTTAGTAAACTGAGAGAGGTGGCAAAACTCATTTGAATTAAGAACCAAAATTATAAATCTCAAGGAAATGTTAAGGTGTTAAGTGATCAGTAAAATTGAGATGAATGCTAAAATGAATGTAAAAAGTCTTTAACATGTATATTTAATTTTATTGACTGAAATCTGTAACTATATAAAGTATTAAAAATGGTCCTAAAGTTTAGAAGTATGAACAGTTTGTAAGAGATATATCTGTGCCTCAAAGAATAACATTTTCTACTTTTTTTTCTTTAAGACAATTGTATGCTTAGCTATCACAACTTTAAAAATAAAATCACATACATTTGCAGAGAGTCTAAAATATGTCATTCTAGACTAAAATGCATTTCTTTAATGTATAGTATTTAGGTTTTCTCTGATATAGTTCCAATTCTATTCTGTTTTTAAGGGAATAAGCCATCATTGTGCCCTTTCAGCCTGAATCTAGCTATAATCAACTACACTCCAAATGAAATATCTGGGGCATTTAAATAGTACTTTATTATTTCCAACCATTTTCATCTGTATTTTTCACAAGAGAATTTCCCTGGGAGGAGAGGAATGAGCAGTCTCTTTTTTCCCACCCATTCTCCAGGGACCACCTCTCAATAAAAGTCCCCTCCCAGAAGCCTCCCCCCTCTCCTGCTGGAATGTAGCCTCAAGCACTTGGTGTTCCCATGTGAGAACAGCATGAAGGAATCTGCTCCCTTCCCTTTTTCTCAGAGCAGACAAGCCAACGTGGCATTTCCAAAAGCAACCTTTCTAAAAAACTAAGCAAAGGAAATAAAAATACAGATATATAAATAAAACATTTATAAAGTAGAACTACATGATTCTAGGCTATCGAGAGGTTACAATGGGGCAATGATGACAAAGGAGAAGAGCCTGAGGCTTAAATAACCAGGATTGATTTAAAAACTGTTCTGATGATGTAACTAGAAAATGACCTTGAATAAAAGGGTCAACTTGGACCAGCAGAATATCTCAGTCTACATATAATATCTGGAGTTAAAAATGCTTTTTGACCTGAATAAAAGGGGGAAATGGAAAGGACAAATGAGTTTATATGGCTATGAGTCTCCAAAAGAGCCTGGAGGTTATCTGAGGGGTTGCCCTTATGCACACCTCAGCAGAGTCCCAGAGACAGATAAAGTAGATACAACCCCAGGTATTGGTTCTGCTGAGGGTTACAGAGACCCACAGGTTCTATGGTCATGGCAGATGGAGCTCAGTGCCATGGCAGTTGACCCTACTTTGGAGTTTTGTTTCTGTGTGATGGAGCTGGACTCAGATGTCATCTTTGTTCACAAGCCTCTCCTGTTACTTTTACCAGAACTGTAGTTGGTGCAGGGGTTTAATATATACCCAGGGGACCTGAATCTCTGGACTGACCATGTGATAGCCAGACCCTGAGCCTCAACAGACTTGCAACTCCTACACTCTGGTTTATTGGACTTACCCCACTCAGCTAACATGGAGGTGAAGAAGGTCAACCACCACACTAGGGAGCCAAGAGTGCCTACAACTGAAAGCAGGAGAACTGCATCCAGCATCCATGTGGAATCTAAGCCCCCTCTTGATATAGATGTGGAGTGGACACAACCATTCCAAGGTCCACAGGATGGAGGAATAGAGTATGGATTAGAGTGAACTTACTGATATTCTATTCATGAACTATTGTGATTAGTAATCAAAGAAAATGTGGCATTGGTGTGGAGAAAGTGGCCATGGTGGCTGCTGGGGGTAGGGAGTGGAAAGAAGAGATGAGATGTGGGGGCATTTTCAGGACTTGGAGTTGTCCTGGGTGGTGCTGCAGGGTCAGTTTCCAGACATTGTATGTCCTCCCATGGCCCACTGGGTGGACTGTGGGAGAGTGTGGGCTATGACGTGGACCATTGACCATGAGATGCAGCGGTGCTCAGAGATGTATTCACCAAATGCAATGAATGTCTTATGATGATGAAGGAGATTGTTGTTATGGGGGGAGGAGTGAGGTGAGGTGGGGTAGGGGGTATATGGGGACCTCATATTTTTTTAATGTAATATTAAAAAATAAATAAATAAAACAACAAAAAAATAAAAAATAAAAACTGTTTGGTTTTATACTGGATATGTGCTTGGAAGTATATGTGCTTATACTGGATTTGTTTGTTTTAACATGGAAATATGATCAGAAGCACCTATTTTACAGGGTTGTTATAAAGATTAAAACTCTAGATGATAACTTTTATGTAAACATGTGTTATAAAATACTTTGTTATCCTATTGAGGAAGTTCTTATCAGGAACACCACGTCCGACACTGTCACAGTTGGCTCTGCCCTGCAGGATGTAGAGATCTCTCATCTTTAATTCAAAGCTCGTAGCTTTAATTTCAGGACTGTCTGTAGCCTCCCAAGTGAGTGCTATGTTGTGTTTGAGAACCTGACCATGCTCTCAAACACATGAATAAATAAAAACAAAAAGTTTTGCCTGAACTGGAAATGGCAACTCAAATGGACCCTTGTACGTCCATGTTATATCAGCATTATTTACAGTAGCCCCAAAGCTGGTAATGACGTGTCCATTGACAATGAAGAGATGAACAAACTGGGGAACACATACAACAGAATATTACTCAGCCATAAAAAGGAATAAAGTTATGATACATGCTACAACATGGATGAATCTTGAAAACATTATGCTAAGTAAAATAAGCCAGATACAAAAGGGCAAATATTGTGTGATTCCTCTTATACGAGGTACCTAGAATAGGCAAATTCAGAGAGACATAAAGTAGAATAGAGATTATCGAGGACTGGGAGAAAGGTAGAATGGGGAATAGGTCCTTAATGGGTACGGAGTTTTAATTTGGGATAATGAAGAGTTTCTGGAAGTAGTGGTAATAGTCTCACAACATTGTAAGCATAATTAATGTCACTGAATGGTACACTTAAGAATGTTTAAATTAAAATTTTATGCATTTTAAAGTCATACTCTTCCTCAAGACCTTGACCCTTCCTTCTCTGCCCAATTTTCAATTTTTGTCCTTGGTGATATATTCGTTTTTAAATAATTAGAATAGCACAAATATTAGACTCACTTACAATGCACTGACATAAGTCCCTTCTCTGACTTGGGATTCTCAGTTCTATAAATAACTGGAAAACCTTTCTTTTCCCCTCTCAAACTTTTCCTGTCAGGCAATTTTTTTGTCAAATGAGTGTAGTTTCATGATATTATAATACCTTAAACATTTAAAAATAATGCTATGCACATAGGTATTCCTTCATATTGCCTGTGAGCAATGCTATTCATATTACTCCCCACGCCATCATGACAAATACAAGGCCTCATTAAGGGCAGAAAGCAGGACTGTGGGGAGAGAGAATCCCTCTACCTCCTCACTGGTGGGGTGCAGGAGCTTCTGCCCAAGGCCAAAGGCAGAGCAGGAGAAATAACTTCTGGCACTCTTGGTCTTGTACCAAGTGCTGGTTGGTAGTGGTATACCGCAGAGGTACACAGTGACCAGCATTTAATGAAAAATTACAAGATACTTTAAAAAGCAAGAAAATATAGCATGCCATCAGAGGTAAAACAGTTAATAGAAGAAAACCAGATATTGAACAGATGTTAAAAATTCAGCCCTTTATCTATGTGATTCTTACAGTATGGTTGGAAGACAAGCAGCAGCACCTCCTGAGAACTTGTTGGAAATGCAAATTTTGGGGACCCACCCTAGATTAACAGAACCTTCGAAGGGGACTCAGCAACTTGTGTTTTAAAAAATCCTCCACGTGATTCTGTTGTAAGCTAACACTTAAGAGCCACTATACTCAAGAAACTAAATTCACCATCATAAACAAAGCTTACAACTGGTCCAGGTATCTTTGCCTGTAATTCTGTTAAATTTTGAGGAAAAAGTAATAACCATGCTACACAAATATTTTCATAAAATAAATGAAAGAGGAATAGTTTGAAATCATTTCATGAGCCACCAAAATAGCCTCAATATTAAACTTGATAATTATAGTACAAGAAAATGAAAGACCAATATCCCTTATTAACTCAGATGTAAAAATTTAAAAATAAAGTATAAACTAATTTAATCTAACAATATATAAAAAGATAATGCAACAACATGACCAAATAGGGTTTGTCCCAGGAATGCCAAATTTGTATTAACAGAAAATCAATCATGCAATTATGACATTGACAAAATAAATGAGAAATAGTACATGATCTATCCAGTAGCTACAGAAAAAACATTTGACAAATTCAACACTCATTTATGTTAAAAAATCTCCTATCAAAGTAGGAATAGAAAGGGAAAAATCCTAAATCTTATAAAAAGGAATCTAAATAAAACCTCACACTTAATGGTGGAATATTATGCCTAAAGGTCTTAGAATAGCACTTGGTACAAAGTAAATGCTAAAAAAATGTTTAAACTTGTCAAAAATGATGAAAAAAAATTTAATTGGTCTTGTAAATACCAGAAGTAACTACATGTTGTGAAAATTAATACTAAAAATAAAGTATAACATTTTTCCTGGCAAAAATCAGATGTTCAATTTTTTTCTTTTTCTCTTTTTTATTTTTGATCCTTCCCTTTTTTATTAGAATTTCTCTTTATATTTTGTTTTGAAATTTACTGTAGTTCTGAATGCTTTGGTACAGAAAAAGATTTTGAGTTCTAATTAGTTTTTTAAAAAGAAATACCTTCACTGCTTCCTCTAAAGAATGAATAATGCCTTCCTGTTTTTATGGTTTGGAAATCCTTGCAGCAAGACAAATTTCTGACTGTGTGTATGTGTGCATTTGGAAGAGAGAATGAAGTTGTATATATTTGATCTGGTCTCCATACTGGAAACCCTTTTTATCTTTTCCTACTTTTATGTGTCTGAATAAGGCTTCATGTAGTTTGGTCTAAATGTAGCATCAGATGTCACTAAAATACTTATGTTTAGGTGGTGGCTCAGTGCTTCCAAGTAAACTTTAGTGTCCCAGTAATATTCCTTAACACAGACCTTAAAATTCAAATACCCATTTAAAGAACTGCAGCATTCCTCTGCTTCCCTTTAGCTTTCTAAAGGATATGAGGTTTGTTTTACCTTATACAGCTGCCTTGAGAGCTATGAACTGTTCCTAATCCCTAATTTCAAGCTCTCTGAACTTCAGTCCTCCCCTCAGGACAAAAAAAAAAAAACCAAAAACACCACTATCCATAATAATTCATTTAATCCTCACAAAAATTTAGATGCTAATATCATTCCCCATTTTATACATGTGTAAACTGAGTCACAGTGAGATTAGAGAACAAAGTGCTACAGCTTCTAAGTGCCAGAGCTGAGTTCTAAACTCAGATAGACTGGTTCCGGACATAACCATTGCTTATATTACTACTCAATTAAATAATTTGCTTACTGTCTCCATAAAATTGTAGATTCCACGAAATCACGAACTATTTATCTTGCTTATAAGGCCTAGCATATAGTAGGTACAAGAAATGGATACTGAAGGACTGAATCATTTGAGGTAGCTATTATTTTCCTGTTTTAAAGTCAAGGAAACAGATTAACAAAACTGAAATAATCTCCCCAGAATCAAGTAAATAGACAAACCACCCAGGATCTGACTGGGACCACTCTGACCCCAAATCTCTTCCTTCTTCCTTTTTATATCACACCATACTAACTCTTCTTTAGAAATATGAAAACCCACAGAAAATGAATAAACATTAAGAAAGCAGTGGGAAAGTTTGTCCCTTGGGGGGATTATATGTGAAATTACTTTTGTCATGAGCCTTTCCGTAATACCTTACCAAAGAAGGTATTCAATAGCACCTACTAGTGATGGTAGTAGCTTTGAGACACATTATGATGATGATGATGATGATACTTTAGATGAATTAATCTTAGTAGCAGAAAAATATCAAAGTTCTACTGCCAGGACATAATATTGTTTACCTTAGTTATGCTGTGAGGTCATTAGGTATCATACATACCAACTTTGATGTGTTCAGATTAAGTAGATCTGCTTATTCTAATGGTTAGCATTGTCCACTAAAATTCACTCAAGTTAGTCCTAAAACATCAGATATTGATTCAATATGGCCATTAAAATAACATTTCACAACCTACTCCACAGTTGTTTATTTTCTTAAAATTTTTTAACTTTCTATTTTTCAACTCTGCCTTGGAACCGCATAAGATAACCTTAAACCGGAAAGGGATAAAATAAAGGTAAATTAAGGAAGGCTGATTAGACTGAAAGATAACAATAAAATAGTAATAAAAATGCAACAGAAATCAAATTTACCCTTGTTCTTTACAGAATCAGAGCTAAAACTGGACCAATTAATATTTTAGCAGATGGATAATTATCAGTCTAATAGGAACAGAATTCATTCATTTCACTGGCAACAAACTCAGAAAGCTATTATCTTAAGAGTGGTATTCAGTATAGTTCTCTCCTGTACCACCCAATTGTTTTCTCTTCTTAAAGAAGGAAATTGAAAAGGGATTGGAAAAGCTAGCATTTCCCACCAATCAGGCTCAAGCCAGTGCTGCCACAGGGTAGATTAACATAAGTAACAGTCTCTCACTGTCCAAACCAGTGTGGGATTTACCCCCAGACTAGCTCTCTGGATTGAATTGTAATTACTGGGAAATTTCACAATTTTCCATATCGTGTTGTGAACAATAAGAAAACACCAATGTTTGTTTAATGACAAATAAAGCATTTGTTTTGCTAATTTGAGTGACCTAATCTAATACTTCAATCTCTTGATCAATAAGAGACTAAACGTTCACCAACTACTAAAATAGCAAGAAAAGGAAATCAATATGATATGTGCTGACAACCTATGAGGAAAGGTCAAACTAAAGTATATTGTCCTTAGTTGTATCCCTTCTTTCCATTCTCTTTTTCTGCACTCCTTTATTCATTCATTCAGCCAATATTTATTGAGTACCTATTGTGAACAATGATACATGTGTGGATCAGCCCACTTAAGGAAGCTAGGACATAATATGGCAGTATATGGTGCATAACATTAGAAAGAATGATTTGTGGTTCAGTCCACTGTGAGAAGTGAGGCTACATGGAGAGAACTTCCAGCTGGGATAATCAGATAAAGTCTTGGAGTCCCTTCATGAGTCTCATCAGGACTGCCAATCCATTTAACAATTCCTTTTTGCCAACATGCTGGCCTTTTTTTCACCTCTATCTTAACAGTTTATATTCCATTTTTCAGCAATTCAATAACACTCTTGAACATTCTAAATGTACTTATGTCCCTATTTTTTGCAAAAATACCAGTTTTGGATAAATTCATCTTTTGATTCTTCCCTTGTCTTATTCTTTGCTGGCTTTCCAATAGCTTTTTGTTTTTGTTTTTGTTATATTGTTTTTTACATTTTCCACTAACTTCCAACCCTACTACTTCCCACTTCTTTCTTGGTGTCAACAGTTGACATTGTCTATTGCCTAACAAGGAAAACAGATGCCATCAGCTGGACATTTCCTCAATCTTTAAAACACCAAACATACATCATTCTCTTCTCACTTATCTCTACCTTCACTGTTTTGTGCAGGAGAGATGACAGCCTTCCTTTTTGCTAATGCCAAATCTTCCAGCTGTGCTTTGGATCCTATTTTTTCCCAACTTCTCAGGAACTTCACATAAATATTTCTTCTTTCTGCAACATTTTTAAATTTCCCCTTTAAACCTGAATATTTCCAATGGTTTTTGAGCTCTCTCAAGCCTCTTACAAAGAAAAAGCTAAAACCATTATCTGGCCCCTCATTCACCTTTAACTATAGCAAACTTGTCAAAAGCATTGTGCATATTTTTCTGTCTCCATATCCTCAACTCCTAATCACTACTAACACATTCTAATATGACTTGAACCCCCATAATTCCACCAAAATAGCTCTCATTAGCGATTTTCATGTCACTAAATTCAACTGCCATTTTTGGTTTTCATCTCATTTAATTTCTCAGTAGCACTGAACACTGTCTCCTCCTTGCAACATATTCTTCTTTTGAGTGCTGTTATGGCACATTCTCCTGGCTTTCCTCCTATATTTGTCTAAAACTTCTTGGTGTCATAGCATACTCATTCTCTTCAACCTAGGAGGTAACTGTTGGACTTCCTCCAGATTGGGTCAAGGTTCTCTACCACTCACTTTTCCATCTTGGCCTAAGCAATCCCATGGCTTTACTTACCATCCAGATGTCTCTATTGGACATGAATCTTAGGCAGCTTCTGAGGTTCCCTCAAATGCCTTCTTCTGTCTCTTTCTTGGTCAGTGCCCCCTTTGTTCTTGTCCACATTTCTACTTCAAGGTGAATATTGAAGTTGTCATTTGATCTGGCTTTTAAAGTTTGAGTAAACATTTAAAAAGCAGAAGACTGGGAAACGGACTTTAGCCCAGTGGTTAGGGCGTCCGTCTACCATATGGGAGGTCGGCGGTTCAAACCCCGGGCCTCCTCGACCCGTGTGGAGCTGGCCATGCGCAGTGCTGATGCGCGCAAGGAGTGCCGTGCCACGCAAGGGTGTCCCCCGCGTGAGAGCCCCACGCGCAAGGAGTGCGCCCGTGAGGAAAGCCGCCCAGCGTGAAAAGAAAGAGCAGCCTGCCCAGGAATGGCGCCGCCCACACTTCCCGTGCCTCTGACGACAACAGAAGCGGACAAAGAAACAAGATGCAGCAAATAGACACCAAGAACAGACAACCAGGGGAGGGGGGGAAATTAAATAATAAATAAATAAATCTTTAAAAAAAAAAAAAATAAAATAAAAATAAAATAAATAAAAATAAAAAGCAGAAGACAGAAGATTTTTTTCTAGATTTTGAAAGTGGCAAAACAAAGGTACAAACTTATAAGGAAATAAAAGATCAAGGCAAATTTTGGAATGAAGAAGTAACCTGGTTAATGGGAGCACAAATGAATGATAGGTTGAACCTGACTCATGGAGGAATTTAGATGTCAGATGAGGAGCACCTTTCCATGCAATAGGTAAGAGTAATCCTGCAATGCTTTTCAACAAGGGAGATATAGAATCAAAGCAGTGATTTCAGATAACAAATCTCAGGACCCTTTGCAAGTTGACTTTATGAAAAGAGACTATGGAAGCTAGAACATAAAGCTAGATATAATTACAGGCTTTTAGCTTGCTGATTATAAAGGCTTTGGTCAAAATGACATTGAGAAGTGGAAGGAAGAATGGGCCCCAGAAAACAAACTGAAAGACAGCAACTAAATCCAGGTTGTGGGATATGCAGCACATGATAATTCACGCTAGAAAGTCTCTTTAAGTTTGAAAGTGATTGGAAAAAAAGAGTGGCATTTTAATGTTCAGAATGCGAGTTGAAAGTGTAGAATTAGCATCTAGGAGAGAAGACTGGGGTGCACATATTAGTTTGGAATTCATACGCAGAGAGTGACAACTGAAAATTCTCAAAGTGGAGCAATTTCTCAAAGAGAAGGCTATAGAGAAGGGGAAGAAAAGAAGGTCTAGGACAAGATCTTAGGAGGTATATAAAATGTTAAAGGAGGGGAAAAAAAGAACAACCAAAAAAGAGATTTAATTTTTGCACAACCACATACATCAAGGAAAGGGAATATTTAGAATGCTTCTGTGAAGTCAAAGGGAGAGGAGAGTATCTGACAAATTCTGAGAGTTTTTTAACTCCCTGCAATTAATTAAAAAGATAGCGGAGAGGAGCAGCTGTAACTCAAGTGGTTGAGCACCTTCTTCCCATGTATGGGGTCCTGGGTTCAATCCCTCGTCCTCCTAAACACAAAACAAATGACAAAACTAACTCTCATTGGGGAGTGGACGTAGTTCAGAAGCTGAATGCCTGCTTCCCATGTATGAGGTTCTGAGTTCAATCCCCTGTACTTCCCTTTAAAAATAAATTGGAAATAACAGCCCAGTCTTTTAATAAATGTGGTTAAAGGAAGAATAAAAGTGTTAAGATAACAGTCTGGGGATGGGGGACAAGTAGAATTGGTAAGAAGTTTGTATTCTTGCTTGGTTGCTTAAGGCTAAGAGAAATCTGACCATATATTTATATAACCATATATTATATTTATTTATATATATGAGGGGCAATTTTTGTAGAAATGGGAAATGATATAGTAAAGAAATGACTATATGGTAAGCATGCTGGAACACGAAAGAAAAAAGGAAGCTAAAGGAACAGAGAAAGGTAAGTCAGAGAAAAATGGAAAGATATTTTATCCCAGGAGGCAGGAGGTAATCTAATGGTCGAAAATAGATCAGTTGTGAGGACTTTAGAATGACGAGCTTAGAAGTCTATTCACAGTGGATGAGATAAGGTTTTAGGGTACTGTCAGAGAAGATAAGATAAGAGGGGCACAAGATCACAGACAGTTATTTGTTTCCTAAAATGGCCATGCATGAGATAAAAAGTGGGGGCCCTAAAAGAAGTTTTTTTAGCATTTCTTTTGGAAAGTGATTCCATAAGCTTTGCCAAAATTACTGTTTTATCTATTATACTTAGAAAAGTCTAAACCTGGGAAGGCAAATAGGTTTAATCTGTCATATCAACTCCAGTTGATTAATAAACCTGCAATATTATTAAAAAGGATTGTGGGGTCCTGTTCTAGTTCAGCAGAACATCCCTTAATTGATTAGCAATGTCTGCTTTGGACCAAGAATAGACAATTGATATGTTTGCTAACTCTGGAATCATAACTATTACTTATTTAGTCCAATTTTCTGATACAGAGATCGGAAGCAAGATAGCATTTAGATATTCATCACAGGTTTATATGAAAGTAGAAAAGTCAGATAAAGCCACCCAAATCCTTAGTTGAAAGATTTGGACTTGAATCTGGGTTTGAATCCTATATAGTTCAAACGGAGAAATCGAACCCCATTTGTCACTCTAATCTTTTTTCCAATTTCATGTTCATTCCTTCCTTCCAAGTTCATCTGGGCCTGGCTTGTAAATACATTTGAGCTTTATATTCATAAAAGGAGAAGCCAAAATTCACACCACTGTTCCAGAATGGATTTCTGATATCCCTTCAAGCAGAAAGATAACCTCAATTCTTGATAAGCAAGTTTTCAAAGCATACTCTTTTAAGTTTACTGAAAGGAAAAGGATGGTAAGGAGGGAACAGAGTGACAGTAGCTCTCTATATAGAGAACTCTCTGCCAGTGAGGCAGGGCTCATGGCCAGCATGGCAGAGCACCTACAATGTTCAGCTCTCATCAGTAACGCAAATATTGGCCAGTGGACCTGGGAGGAAGGCAGGATGGGGGTAGAGGGGGTTGATCTTCCCATAGAGCAAGTATCCGCAACCCTTCACCCTACTCAGTGCCAGCATTTCTCTAATAGTCTGGCCGTCATGCTCAGGATGGGTTTACACAGGTTGTTTTCGAGACCTAAATCACTTCAGAACTCTACCACATACTATTCCCAGTAACTCCTTTTCTTTGTTTCTTAGTACTTCCTTTGGTTCAAGGAAGTCATGAGATAAGTACTTTCACACAAATGCAACTGTGGAGATTTGTCCACACTTGTCTACAGTGGGGGAGAAAAGGTACAATGGAGACTGAGCTGAAAATCAGCTCAATCTATTTTGAATCTATTCCAGTTTGAATCTGTCCATAATCCTGTTTCAGATTATACTCTGTGTGGAATCTCAAAGAAGTTACAATCTCTCCTATAATGCTCATTTCTTAACACCTAAATTCTGGCCTATCATGGTTATTTGATTCAGATTCTCTTATAGCTCCTCTATTTCTATAGTTCTCTCTTATCTCCAGCGTGGTTTCAGAAAACACACACAGTTATCCACCCTTCATTTACTTCAGTGTATCGAACAACTGGAGTTCAAAATTAGCTGAAGGGAAAAAATCAGAAAGACTATCATTTTATTTAAGAGATTTTATTAAGAAGATATACATCAATGTCTTTCTAGAGTACAATTTTTATTAGCATTGTTGAAAATAATTTCTATTTTTAATAGTTGCTTGCTTGTTGTCCATACTTGTGTTATAAAATTCCTCTGCTATTATGTACTGCATTGTTCATGTGAGGCTGTTTTTAAAGGAAACACAGTTCTGTCCTGATAAATATCAGGAAACTACCAGATGTTTCCTACTGTCTAAGCCAAACCAGTCAACAGTATGATCATGGTTTTGCTGACATAGTCATGAACTCTGTACCACCCACAGCCTCCCCTATAAAACAGAGCTCAATATTTTAGCACACAGCAAAAATGTGCAATTAAAAAGTTAGAAAACCAAACAAAAAGTAATGAACATCATTCTGATACTGTTTTACCTCTCTTACTAAAAAGAAAAAAAAAATCCAGTAATCATACTTAAATTCTTAATCCAAAAACATAATAAACTTGCTTTCTAACATTACATGACTCTTACTAATACCACAGAATTTACATTTTTTTCTCTTCTGAAAAAGGGGAAATTATTTAAGGGGTTAGAAAGAAAAAAGATAAATAACTTGTTTAAGAAAAATATTTTAAGAAACCCTGGTTGTCAAGCAAGTTTCTTATTTGAATAACCCAAAAGTGGCTGCAGTGCCTTACATAGTCTATGTAATAGCCTTGGGGCCACCTTGAATGGGGGTGTACGGGGAGAGAAGACAGAGTTCCAGAGAGAGTAAATGGCATATGCAATGACTGGAAGGCAGAGACGCTTATGGCTTACTTAGTATCGGACAACAGTCCCCGGATAGCTATATACAGAATAACAATGGGTAAAAAAATGTTGACATGATAGATTCAAAAATGTGTGTTGTGGAATCTTGATGAAAAGCTGATGTTAAGTTTGTACTTACATTAGCAGACAAAATAAGGCCATCAAGGGCTTTTGAAAGGGGCATGTACTATATTATGGGAGCAGTCATGATTCCTCATGGGAAGGGGTAATGAGAGGAGTGAGAAGGACAGGTGTCATAGAAAGTCTATGTGTAGTAACTTGGGACTGGTTTCTATCAAACAAATCAGAGAAGTTTCAAAAGGTAGAGGCAGGCAAAGAAACATGGTGGAATGAAGTTCTGAAGTCAAAAGAGGAAAGGACTTTGGGTAGAAAGGACTTCCAATAACACAGAAGGTGCCAAGAGAATGAGAATTTAAACATACTTGATTTGGCAATTGACAGATTATAGGGAGAAAGACAGCAGTGAGAATGGAAGTGAAATCACAAGATTTCAAAGAAGGAATAAGTAGTCAGAACAAGGCAGGCAAATGATACAAGCAATACTCTAAAAGGTGTGAAACTGAATAGAAGCATGGAGGGTATTACTCTCACAGGAACAAAGGAAAGTTTCTCCTTTAGTTTTATTATTGTGATTATTATTATTGATTTGAGCAGTGAAAGTAAAACACATTTTTGGGAAGATAATAAGTGTGATGGTTAGGCTATTATGTCAACTCAGCCAGGTAATTGTGCCCAGTTGTTTGGTCAAGCAAGCACTGGGCTAATTATAATACAAGGGCATTTACGGACTTTAGTCCCAATTGACTTTATTGCAGTGGTAAATCATAGATAGCTGGTTATAATTAATATAACTTGTGCATGAATTCAAACTTATCTAATTCTGTAAGCAAGTGTGCCTAGTTTCTAGAAAGCCAATTAAGTAATATAGGCCCTATAGGCTTTAAATATTTAGAAAAGATGTAGACTGAATGTGTATTCAAAGTTACAGCTAGATGGAATGTGGGTGATATGTTAATTCAAGCTTCCTAGAGGGTAGGCAATATGTTAATTCAAGTTTACCTGGAATGTGGGGGATATGTTCATTCAAAACCTATCTGGTACTCAAACACTTAAAACTTTAAGAAACTAAAAAAAAAAAAGTCCTTTTTTCATAAAAGCACCGTCTGACTCCCTGCTCCTACATCCTCTGTATAAAAGGGGCCCAGAAATTCTATTCGGGGCTTGCCCTTTTGGACAGGAGTACTCCAGCTCAGCCGGTCATAATAAATCTTCCTTCTCAGAATATTACTGAGTCCTAGCCTTCAGTACACAATCATTAAATCCTTTCTGCTTCCAGAACATAATTACCTCAATCAGGGAGATTACCATCAGCAATAAGTGATGCTTAATCCAATCAGTTGAATGTCTTAAAAGGGGAAATGATTCCAGCATTGAGAGAGAATTTCCCAGCTCGTCTTTAGACAGCCAACATCTCCCAGAACGCATCAAGGACCTTCACTGGTCTTTCAATTCATCTCAGCCCCTGGTTGCAGCCTGCCTGCAGATCCTGGGCTTGTGCATCCCCAAGGCTGCATGGGAGACTCTTACAGAATTGCATACTGTTGACAGATATCTTGTGTTGATTCTTTTTCCCTAGAGAAACTTGACTAATACAATAGGAAAGCAATCGAGAGTGAGAGATCAAAAATCTGAAAGAGAATTTTATAGCTCCCTTGTTTGCTTCACACCCCAGCTGCCAACCATCTTGTCTTCAGGTGGCAGATAGTGGTTGAATCAAGCAAGGGAACTGTAAGTTTTGGATCTAAGCCTGAATAAAAAGGTGTCAGTTCAGCAAGTATATTACTGAAAGATGGGCAAGCTTTGATTGGACTGTTGCAGAAGCAACAGAAAGTGAAAAATGATCAGGCTTTCCATTATTTTATCTGCCTGGCATTTGAAAGCTCAGTGGCTCCTTTTTTGAGACTTGAGTGTTTGGAATGAATAATGAATGCTCAAGAGAGAAATCTTATATGTCATAGCAAATCATATAAGGAATAAAATAGAAAATATAATACTTTTATTCCAAACCAGTAAAGAGCATTCTTCCAGCTTCATTATCTTCTCCAGTGGAATATGTGCACCAAGAAAGATATATCTTTAGTTCTTCAAAATACCTAGCCTAATATTCACACTCATTAAACTTTGACTGAAATAATGAAATAGGTTGGAGGAGACATGATGAGAATGGGAGGGAAAAGGACACACAGCCTTCATGGAGGGGCTGGTCCAAAAGAAACCCTAAACTCTTGGCCATGATCTGACCAGGTGGAAGGCAAGCTGTGGATAAAATTGAGCAAAGACAATGTTTTGGCCAGGATGAGTGTACTATAATAGAGCCTGTGCATAAATTCAAAATTATCTAATTCTGTATTCAAGTGTGCCTCATTTCTAGAAAGCCAATATAGGCCCTATATGCTTTAAATAATCAGATAAGATGTAGACTGAATGTGTATTCAAAGTTACATCCAGATGGAATGTGGGCGATATGTTAACTCAAGCTTACCTAGATTGTGGACAATATACTAATTCAAGCTTAGCTGGTGTTCAAACAAATAGTTAATCCTCTCCTGGTCCCCACCACATATGTCTCTTATGTGAAAATAACCTAGAGCCCATACTTGGGGCTTGGTTTTTTGGACAGGAGTCCCCAGGCCCAGCTGGTCAAAATAAATTTTTCCTTCTCAAGAATATTCCTGAGTCCTGGCCTTCAATACATGATCATTGAATCTCTCTTCTTCCACAACATTTCCTGGGGGCTCATCCAGGATCACAATGAAGGCCAGAGATGGCAGCATTTCACTGCCCCTTTGGACACCTCTGAGGAAGCTATGAGGGCCCAGGTGAATCCCTAATCCAAGGCACCCCTGGACTCCTTTCAGTCCAGAAAGAGGTTTTGCTGGAGTCCCACTGGAAAAAAAAAAATCAAACACACTGAAGGGTTTAAAAGGAAATCCTGGGAACAAAAGAACTCCACTCACCAAACAGGTAAGACCCCCAGGGGCAAAGTGTAAGAAAAGCCTAATGGTAAACATTAGAAAGGGGGCCTGATCAGCTCCCAAAGAGGACCCTAGTATCTCCAGTGGTTCAGGGGAAGCTGTCTTCTCCAGGTCTGAAAAGAAAAGAAAAAAATCTAATGTTTGGTTTTAGCTAACTGTGGGTTGGTATCTGGTTTTGCCTTCACTAAGATAGTGAAGGTTTGGTTAGAGTGGGAGGGGCATTGATGCATTAAAAAAAAAAAAAGTAAAAAAGGCCTGCTACCTCTTGTACCTTTATTTTGGCTACTCTCTCTCTCTTTCTCTTTCTGCTGCCATAGGAATTGAGGCATCAGTATCCCAGTGCTTTCCACTGGGATGCATCCTGAAATATTGGCCTGGATTTGGAAGATCTTGGTCAGAGAAAAATGGATTGGTTTTTGTAGTAAAGCCTGGTCCAAATATGAGTTGAGCAGTGGAAAGTTTGGCTAGAAATAATCCTTTGTTATGGTGCTGGATTGCAAATGAATTTGTTTTGTAAATAGCAAGGGTGGGCAAAAAGACCTGTTAGAAGTTCACTCTTGTTAAGATTGCAATAATTAACAAGCTGTAGCTCAAAAACAGCCATACCAGAGAAATGGAAATTATGAGTCAAATTGAAGGGCTTTGTGTTTCTGTCTGTGTGCTGTGGCTCTTTAGTGTTTGTCAGTTTATTTGATGCCAGTGTATGTTTTCATGCCTCCAGATTGTGGTATTGAATTGTGTGAAATGGTGAACTTTGGTGTCTCTTCATTCTTTCTAGAATGATAAGCATGGCTTCTGGCATGCCAGTGGGCTCCCCATGAGAGTTTCTTCTCAGGAATCTGGAATTTCTACCTGCTGCTGGTCCACATGGCCACAGAGCAGCCTCTCTAACCCTGAACTCCAGTTAAAATGATGTAAAAAAAGGGGGAGGGGGGCAGGAACAAATAGATCTGAAACCTAGAAACCTCATGTTGTGTCTCCTTAAAAAATGAGGAAATAAACCTCAAACTTCTCAATTTAAACTCAGTCATGCCTATAAAAGGCATGACTAGTGATTAAAAAGAAAAACCTCAATCAAGGTCAAAGAATTCCTAGAAATGCTAAATATACGAAATTTTTCTGTTTTAATCTGTGCATAACCTTGTGTTCAACTTTGAAATCTGTATTTAATTTTGTCAGTTTGTGCCTAGGAAATCAGATTTGGGGTTCACCTGTTACAAGTTGGATAACAGTGAAAGGAAACATAAAAAAGAATCTTTAAATGCCAATACTGTCTTGCTAGTGGATTTAATGCATAATTCATGAGTGAAATGTATTTAATTGCTGGAAAGATGGAAGAACTGCAAAGTTGTTACTAATAAAATAGTTTTAATTGCATAGTTAATAAATAAAGGTGCCCAAATTAATTTTAAGTAAAAACTTTCTAATAATTAAGAGTTGAAATTGGGAGGCTGACTTGGCTCAGTGGTTAGGGCATCCGTCTACCACATGGGAGGTCCACGGTTCAAACCCCGGGCCTCCTTGACCTGTGTGGAGCTGGCCCATGTGCAGGGTTGATGCATGCAAGTAGTGCCGTGCCACGCAGGTGTGTCCCCTGCATAGGGGAGCCCCACACACAAGAAGTATGCCCTGTAAGGAGAGCCGCCCAGCGCGAAAGAAAGTTCAGCCTGCCCAGGAATGGCACCTCACACACAGAGAGCTGACACAACAAGATGACGCAACAAAAAGAAACAGATTCCCATGCTGTTGACAACAACAGAAGTGGACAAAGAAGAACATGCAGCAAATAGACACAGAGAACACCCAACTGGGGTGTAGGGGAGAGGGGAGAGAAATAAATAAATAAATAAATCTTAAAAAAAAAAAGAGTTGAAATCATTGTATAAGTACCTTTATATATAAAACAGTAAAAAAAATTAACTGAAATTATTACAGCAGAGTAGATGTAGCTTAAATTTCAGCTATTGTAATGGTAATCTTAAACTAATTTACCTTTGTTTATGGCTACTTCAAGACTATCTAGTGCTTACTATAGTAATGGTAATTACAACTTAAATTTACCTTTAATTATGGTTATTTTATAACTAACTTCTACTACCCCTAACTTCAACTATTGTGATGGTAATTATAAACTGAGTTTGCCTTTGCTTATGGTAACTGTAAGTCTGGGCCCACTCCTTGCCTCTGCTTATGGTTCTAAAGCAAAGAAAAATTGTATCATAACATTAGAAAAAATTTGGTTATAAGCCATTAATTAAGAAAGCCATGAAGGGGGGAAACCGTGAACCCCTAGTCTAGAGAAGCCAGCAAAGGAAAGCCTTCAGGGAAATCTTTTAAGTGTTGTTTTACAGTTAAACTTGTTTTATTAAAAAAGAAAAGAAAAGAAAAGTTTTAAGTAACTAAGTCGTGTTTCCATGTCAAACTATTCATGTCCGCCTATTTGCTTAGTGTATGTCTTTATATATCAGGATAATAACATCAAATTAACAAATAATTCTTTAAAAAAACTCTATTCAAATTGTTAAAAATTAAATATTCAGTTATATATGTAATAAATATTCCTAGAACCCAAATTAGGCTAAAGGGGAGGGAAAGATCATATAGAAATATGAATATAAAAACTATCTGGAAAGGAAAAAAAAATTTTTTTTTCTGAGTTCTTTGACCTGCCCAGCTTCCAGGGCCTTCTCTTTGCAAGAACTCTGAGGGAGGGGCCAGGTTCAGCAGATTAAAACTCTTTCTCCTAAGCTGGGGAATTAAGTTGGTTTTTCCTATAGTTCCCCATTATAAACCTTTTAACAGCCCTAAATAAGGGTAATTACTAATGCTATTACCAAATTTCAGTAATTAAAGGAAAAATTCTTAAAAGCTATGAAAAAATCCTTACTATATCATAATTAAAGCAAATTAAATAATTATATTATATTCCAGAGCCTAGAAGTCAGTATGCTTTTAAGATTATTCACAGTTTTAGAATTTTATCAAAGACAAGAGGTTTTAAACCCTTGTAAAGAAAAGAAAAAAAAGAAAATAACATTCTTTTTTTTAAACAATAACAGTTTTAACTTATTTGGTTTGGGTGTTATCTCTTTGGATTATGGGATACCAGGTTAATAGGGTAGCATTATATGTATTGGATCTTTAAAATGATAAAGACTGTAGTTTCATGTTTAATGAAATTGAGTTTAAAAAATGTAAATCTGTGCTCTCCTAAATGCACAAAGTAAAATCCATTGGTTGCTAATTATAATCTAAGGTAAATTAACCAGTTTATGCAATTTTGTTTAAGTATAAAAAGTTTGTAAGAGAATCTTCCAAATTAAAGCATTTGAATGGTTAGTTTGAGAAGCCATTATTAATTAAAAATCTAAACTAGTATTAATGGCAAAAAGTAACTTCATAACAATAAAATCTCTCTGGAAGTCACCTCAATGTGCATATTCAAGTGGTGGTAATGAAAAATTACCTTGATTCCATTGGGAGGCTTCAGTTTTCATTCTAAAAATAGAAAAATTGGTTTTTTCCTCTACTGCTAAAATAAAATACCTGTGTAATAAACATCTTCATGGTAAAAGTGTAGAAGTAAAAAGCAAAGTACTAAAAGTTCATTTAATATATAATACATTGCATTAAAAATGTTTAAAAGATACATAAAAATCAAGAGCTAAACTTCAGCATTGTCAAACTCTCTTTGCCTTCAAACCAGGCATCTAATACACTGCAGGATACTCGTCCACATGAGTTATTAGCTAGGTTGGTCACTGACCTCTAAAACAATAAAAGTATCTAATGCATCTCTGGTCCTGCTCCTGAAGTGGATGGGAACTACTTTGCAGTTTCAAACCCCTACAGCAGCCAACAGTGGCTCAGTACACCCAAATGTACAATGGATATTGTCTCCAGACTGGCACTGTTTCTTAGTGCCAGAGCACACTATGCACCAGGTCAGCAAAATCTACTTTCCTGGTTTCTCTCTAGGGTCAATGGTGCTCCAGCTTCTGTGAAGAACATATGAAGTGGAACAATGAATACCAGTGTACTGTGAGTAGAATTTACAATTGGCACTCTGGCTTGCTCCCATGGAGAAACAACCTGTGTGGTATTGCAAACCTAAAATTTAAAGCTATTAATTGCAGCTCAAAAAAAAGACTTATGCATTGAGTAGTACATTAATTAGTATTGAGTACTGTACCTATATCCTATTCTAGTTATATGTCTGATGACTATGGTAATGCTTCTAGTAAATTATATGCAGAAAGACATTGAACATGTGTTAAAAGTCCTGATCAATTTCATTTTCTGAGTAGTTAATGAACCTGTCTATAAGATTTTAAAAAATGGCCACCTTGCCTAAAAGCAGTGAAGTCAAAAGCTTTTTAATTGAAAAAGCTACCAAATTAACTTGGGGGCAACCTCTCACAGTCTTCACCCCATACCAGGTAAAGAATGTGCTTAAGCCTAAGGCCACCAGTGGCTTACAGGTAGTTGGTTAATTAATACCAGGGTCAGTTACTAGAAACCTTGAGGTGCAAATAAGAGTGTGTCAAACTCTCAACACAGGTTTCCCTCCTACCCCTTATTCCAGCACCTGTACTAGTACTTAACATTTCACAGTGTACCCAGGGTAAACAAACCAGGGCAGCTAACTTGTAGTTCATCCTAGAAACTGATGGGTGGCTTGTTGGAGATGCTCAGATCTACCTACCAGGAGCAGTGCAGTGAAAAGTCCTTCATGAACTTCACCAAGGCACTCACCTGGAAGGAATGCCCTAACCAGCTTAGCCAAATGGGTTTTCAAAAGACAAAGCCTGGTCAAAACAGTCAAAATATGTATCAGGAGTTGCTCAATTAAAGCCAAAATATAAAAACTTTACTCTGTAGTTATGATCACTCCCATAGCTATTGAAGCTAAAGGAATATCCACCTTGGTGTTCTAATCCTGAATAAAGTCAGCTACCCAAGATTACCAGTTCACCAGAAGCACCTGATGAAACACATGAGTGACAGTCATTGGACAGCCTGAGATACCTCTTCAGAAAACAAAGCTAAGTAGTGTCTATGTCGAAATCAACTGTTTCCTTTAACTCTAGCCCAAATGCCTATTGCCAAGAAAAAGGCAAACCAGACTTGCCTTTAAAAACCTTACCTCTTTTCATCTCCTTTGGCTTAACTGAAGAGAAAAATGCCTCTTCTCATTCCTCTCCTCTACCATAAAAACTGATATTGACAATTTGTAACTAACCCCTTTGTCTATTGCAATTTCTCTCTGAAGTTGACTGACAGCATAAAATATAACTTTAAAAAAAAGATATATATATATATGTATATATACTGTTTCCCACCAACATTAGGAAAATGCCACCTTTGCAGGCACCTGAACTTTTCTACTTCTGTGGTCCAGTGTCCTCTTAGAGGGACCATATATTCTCAAAATTCTAATTAAGTTTATTTCTTTCAGAATCGACATCTTGTTAGCCATATGAAAACTTCATCCTGCTTCATACAGGATGCCAGATCCATCTTCCTTCAATCAAAATAGAATAACAGGGTTTTTTATACCTTGTCAGGTAGGGACGACAGCCCATAATCAGCAGGAAGTAGCTACAGAAGAAAGATCATCTCTCTTCAGCACCCCTTTAAGATTAAAGAGTGTAAACTCTCTAAGGCAGGAATAAAGCAGGCTAGTAAGATAGGGAATTAATAGATGGATCTGGAACCTGGAAGAGAGTCCACGTGGACATCAGTAACCCCCAAGATGGCTGCTGAAGGACCCCCACTCCCAGGAATCTGCTATCCAGAACAGAACAAAGACTTCTTCTGAGAGCAAGAAAAAGCCCCAGATATTCCCCAAGGCCCTTATCATTGGGTCCTCACTGGGGAATTGATAGGTGGGGTAATCAATCAAAACAGCAAACAACTGAAACTCCTTCCATGCTTTCATCATACTTCCCTGCTTCCTCCCCTTAGTAACAACTAGAGTACACACTTTAATAAATAATGCAGTAAAAACATAGAAGCCCACCTCATAATTCCGGAAATAGTGATTCCAAAACTGTATAAACTTAAGCTTGGCCTCAAAGGGGGAACTATAATAGAACCTATGCATGAATTCAAAATTATCTAATTCTGTATCCAAATGTGTCTAGTTTCTAGAAAGCCAATATAGGCCCTATGTGCTTTAAATAATCAGATAGGATGTAGACTGAATGTGTATTCAATGTTATATCCAGATGGAATGTGGGTAATATGTTAATTCAAGTTTACTTGGAATGTAGGTGATATGTTAATTCAAGCTTAGCTGGTATTCAAACAAATAGCTAAACCTCTCCTGGCCCCCACCATGTATGTCTCTTATATAAAAATAACCTAGAGCCCATACTTGATGCTCGGTTTTTTGGACAGAAGTCCCCGGGCCTGACTGGTTATAATAAATGTTTCCTTCTCAAGAATATTTCTGAGTCCTGGCCTTCAATACATGATCATTGAATCTCTCTGCTTCCACAACATTTCCAGGAGAAAAAATATAGTTACTCCTTCCCCAAAATGTCTGGGAGCAAAGTACAATAATCTGAAAAGTGTTGGTGCCTGGAATTTGTTGTAAAGGCAGAGGCAGCATTCAAAGAGAGACTCCACTAAGCAAGCCAAGATGAAGGCTGAAGGTAAAGAGTGGCTTCCCAAACAAAACAAGCTAAAACAGGACAGAGAGGTGGAATTCAAGTTTAAACTTAAAAGCCAGAGGGAGAAACATTAACTCAGATGGCAAGGAAGAGATTTAATTACACATGGATGTACTAACAGTAGATTTCTAAGCACCCCTGTTTCTCAGGAAGAAATAGATGCAGGCTCTGATAGGAAATGTAAACAAAAATAGGTGGTAGGTTCTTTCTAATGGTAACAATCATAACAGGGGGTAAAAACTATTTTAAATAATAGCACAAGAGTTTATCTTAATAAAGGAGCTATCTTTAGATGTGGGAGGAGACAATGAAAGGTGAGTCACTGAGGGCAGAGAAACAAAATATAGTTAAATGTTTTCATTAGAAGTCACTGGAATTTGGAGGTGAAATAGAGCAGAATAGGTGGGAGAGGGTGATGGAGGAGAACTGGATGATGTAGCCTGAAAAGAATGTTGATGTGGCCATCAGCAGAGGAAATTGATGCTCAGTTTGTGGAGGTTTTCTTTTATTCTGTAAATGCCTCTCCATCCGAGTATTGAATAATATTTGCTACATACAGAATTACCTTCTGAAAGTGGTTTTGGAAACCTGAAGAAAAGACTCAGAGAAGAGAACAGGGATAGAAAATGAAAGGATGACTTGAGTTTGGATTTAGAACCAGGACTGGCCTTGAGAAAGTAAGTCGTGGAAATTCAAATAAATGGGCCTTGACTTCCCATGGGACATACACCAGGAAGGCTGAGTCAATTTTATTAAACTCTTGAAGGACAGTGTAAAATTATCTGACATCAGCGTGACACAAGTATGATGTCAAGATGGCTGACTGCCTGGTAGAGGCAAAGATCAGAATGTGGGGAGAATTGGGAGAAAGGGGCTAGAGAGGAGAATATAAACAACAGGATTCATATAATGTAGAGGGAGAAATGAAGGCCTAGAAAATTCACATATTTGAGATCTTGAAGATGGAGGAATTTTAAGTAAGGTAAGTGCTGCTACCAAAGGTAAAGAGGAAATGAAGATAACAGCCACTAAGTAGCAACTGTAATACTGGGATGGAAAAGACAATGCTAATATTTTAATATTTATTTTGCATAAACCTAAAAAGTTGATATTTTACCATAAAGCAAGATGTGGTTGGCATCATGTTCTACATTCTACCAGAGTCACTGAGGTGCCTTTGACCTTCTGGCTTGGCTAACTGAGGAAAAAAAAATCCTGCCTTATATAACACATTCAAGATGACCAAGGTCAGGCCCCTGAAAATTCATCAGGTTTAAAAGAAGGAAAGAGGAGCGAGGTACATCAGTAATCAGCCTACAGAGATGGGCTGGGAATTCCATCAGGGAATGATTTCCCACCCTTCTGTACTCTCTTCTACTCCCATAATCCCCCTGCCACATACTCTCCTGTTCTCCTTATGGTCCAACCCCCCCCCCCCAATTTTTAAGATGATTCTATCATAAACTTCAGAAAATGAGGGACAGACTGACTTTGGGGGAGCTATAAAAGGTAGAAACATAGATAAAGATAATCAACTCACTAGTAAACTCAGAAATTAAATTTAAAACAGTAATATCTTTTTTTATTTTATTTTATTTTTCCCCTCCTCCTTCCTCTCCTCTTTGTCTCTCTCTTGTTGCATCATCATCTTGCTGCATGACTCACTTGCATGGACACTGGCTCACTGTATGGGCACTTGGCTCACTGTGCAGGCACTGGCTTGCCACATGGACACTGGCTCGCCATGCTGGCACTTGGCTCGCAATGCGGACACTCACGTGGGCACTCAGCTGCCACATGGGCATCTGGCTCACCATGCACGCATGCTTTCTTTTTTTCTTTTTTACCAGGACGCCCCAGGGATCAAACCCAGTCCTCCCATACGGTAGGCAGAAGTCCATCACCCAAGCCATATCCACTTCCAAATAATATCTTTTAGTGGTTAAAAAGTAGAGGAAGAAAGTCAGAATACTTTATAAACAATAGTAAAAAGTGTACAAATCATACGAATGTATAATTCAAAGACTTTTCACAAAGAAAACACACCCATGTAACTAGGAACCCACTCAATGAAGACCATCACCAGCATCCCAGAAGCCTCTTTCATGCCCCCTTCCAGTCATACCTCACTTCCAAAAACAAGCATAATCTTGACTTCTAACACCATAGATAAGTTTTACATTAAAAAGTACCCTGTTGTTTCATAATAATTTTAATATTCTCTCGGGATAGCTTAAATAGAAATTATTACTACCCCAAATTAGAATTGTACCAACAAAAATATGAGTATTTCAATACTTTGAAATAGCACAGTATAATGGAAGATGGTACTGTAATCACTTGGCTTAAGAAGACTGAAGAGTGTTAAGGTTGAAGTGTTGAGAGGATCACCACCGTGGGCCCTCAAGTTGGCAGGGTATCAGAGGAAGGGTGAAGTCAAGATCTCTGAGCCAAGTGTTGATGTCATGAAGGAAAAAGTGAGGTGAGCAAGTGATTGTGTCCAAGGGAGAAATTGACAAAAGTGAGCAGCACAAACTTCAGACATTAATGAGTGAAGGCAATAAAGTGGTTGTCAGAATATGGCAGTGGGGAGCACCTTGGTCCATGAGGGAAAATTGGTAGAAGAAGGAGCAGCACTTTGATTGCCATAATAGGAAATGCTAATTGAGAAGACGGGTTGGTTTGATTCCTATAGAATGGGAGGTACACTGACACAGTGGAGGGTACCCACTCTTCGTGTACATGGTCCAAGTTTTGTGGAAGTCCTCAACACAGTGATCTAAAAGAAAGGCCCCAAACAATCCCTTTCATATGGATTATATAAGGTAATTTCCCTCTTATAGTGAGGTTACCTAAACATTTTTGTCTTATTGACACTTTGGAAATGAAAACAATGGATTGTCTCAAGGAAGAGGCAACATTTTAAATAAAATTTCGAAGGTTTATTGACTCCTGAATCTCATTCATTCACATATGCCTATGTACATTTCAGGTTAAGAACTCCTGGTTTCAGGAAAATGTGTATTTGAAAAAAATCGCATGTCGAGTGAGGATATTTATTGAAACATTAAAGACAGTCTAGTTGGAAAAGGACTGGATTTAAAGCCAGAAGTCCTGACTAAATGCATGAGCTTGGGAAAAGCCTTTATGCCCTAGAGGTTAATTTTCTCATCTCTAGGATAAAAATAGCTCATGGGTGCGGACACCCCTCGGGCTGAAGCGTGGTTTGCTGGCCTGTTAGGGGAGCAGCCGCGGTAGGCCAAGCCGCTGCCCCCATAATAGGGTGGCTGGTCGGACTCACCGCCACCCCTGAAGGGAGCTCGGCATGGGCGCAGAGTGCCCTCGGGTCTCCCCTTCTCGGCAGCCATGCTTCCGCGGCCGCCCCTCCTCCCGGATGGCGCCACACGATGCCTGTGGGGCGGCACCCTTCTTCTTCTTTCTCCCTGCGCAGGCGCAGGGCGGAAAAATCCAGTCTGCCCTTTTCCCTCCCCCCGACAGCAGAAACAGCCAGGCGTGGGAGGGAAACTCAAGTCTGCCCTTTACCCCAGCAACAGCAGCCACCAATCCCTAAGCCCTGCCACTTCCCCCAGCAACAGCGACAGCCAATCCCTAACCACCACCCCTCCCCCGTCCAGTACCGCCCACTGACCTTTCGCCGGCAACCAATCAGAACAGGGCGTGGCTTCGACCAATCAGCCTTCCCCAGCCCCTATAAAACTGTTGCCTCTCCCTCAATAAAGTGGACTTGTGTGTTTACCTTGTCTCCGCGGTAGTTTTTTTGCCGTGCGCCCTCCAGTCCTGAGAGCCCCCGACAAGGGCCTGGCCTCCCTTGTCCCCAGTTCGTCGCCTGCTTCTCCGGGCGACCCCTTCGTCGCCGGCTTTGCCGGGCGACCCCGTCAGCCGAACCGCGCAACCCCTGTGAGACCGACCCCTCGTCTGCTGCCGGACCGACCCCTCGTCCCAAGTGGGACCGACCCCTCGTCCAGAGCTGGACCGACCCCTCGTCTGCAGCCAGACCCCACCTCTACCGACCGAGCGAACTGTCGCACATGGGGGTTAGTAGTCATTCTTCCTACCTCTTAGAAGCAAATGAAATGAGGGGAAAGTGCTTAGAAAACATCAAAACACCCTACAAATATCAACATTCATGTTGGGCTTCTGTCTTATTTGTTGTATTATTCATCTACAAGAATCCAGCTTTGCTTAGAAACTAGAACACAATGTGAGCAGGAAAACATCTTCCTTCTTTCCAATGGCAAGAAAATGGGTCAATCACTTTACCTATAATCAGTAATCAACGTTGGAAAAACAAAATAAATGCTTTAGTTCAAACAGATTTTTCTGTAGAAACTGTAAGTGGCCTGAATTATGAATCATGTGGCCAAAACCATCCTTTTACTTCAGATTTAGCCAAATTATAAATGATAGTAGCAAAAATTATACTGTGGCTATTTTTCCTTTTCCATCTTTCTTCCTAATTCCAGATTTCATCTTTTGGGTATCCTTACCCTACACTCCTGAAGGGAAAAACTAAGAAAATTTGGGGTTGCCTTGTGTGATAAATGGCAATAAAACACTTTGTTAGAGAAAGCTTGATAGCAAAAATCTATTTATCTATTTAAGCAAGGTGTGATCAGATACCACATTTAGCAGCAATTAGGCTTAACTCAGTTTTTAAGACATTTAGGAGGTTGAAATTAGTCTAATAAGGTTTTTTGGGAATAATAATGGAGATGGAAGGTAAAATAAGAGGAAATCAGAGAAAGGAGAGGGAAGAAAAGAGAGAAGGAGAAAACAAGAAGAGGAAGAAAAGGAAAAGAGGGGGAGGAAGAAAATCAAGATGTCAACTATAATGTGGAAGACCAGAAGATACATGGAATTCTAACCCAATACACTGTATCTTTTATCTTCATTCAATACACTATATCTTTTATCTTCATTCAAGGGTTTATCAAGGGTTGACTGTGTCATGTAAAATGGGGAAATGTGAAAGATGTATTATAATATAAGATAATGCAATTCTTTTCATATATAACAATATATGACTATACCAGGTAATCCAGTGGTCCTGGTAGAAGAAATTCAAATATGCTTCTCTAACGAATGAAATGTACAGCACCCAAATAAACAATATCAAGCAATGAGAAAAATGAGCATTCAGGTGTCTTTAAATCCTGGTTCCACTGGTAAAACCTGGGAAATTTACCTAAGCATTCTAAGACTCTGCTTTGTTTCCTTAAAACAGTGATACTCCTAGCACTAATCTCACAGGATCTTTTTGAGGATAAAATAAAGATAGTGTGTAAAAAGCCCTAGGCACAAATTAAGATACATTCAACAAGTTTTGACAAACAGTTGGAATAAGTACAAGAGCAGGAAGAAGCCTCTGAGAAAAGAGACTACACACCTGATATGCCACTAATTTGCTGTACAATCTTTAAAAGTCCACTGAGCAATGGTTTCCTCATCTATCAAAAGCTGGACTTCCAGTTCTAACATTTTAGGCCCATAGATCGTCAAACTTTTATTGACTTTTTTATTACTTTTTATTGACTCAAACCCGCAAAAAGGAATAAATTTTATAGACCAACTTGAACACATATCTGTTTCATAATAGAAATACTTAAACATTTTTACTCTACAGAATTTATGCTGATAATTCAGTTTATTCCATTTTATTTTATTAAAAATGTTGGTCACACTCACTAAATTGACCTCTGATGGAGTCTAAAATGCAATTTGAAAACACAGTGATCTAGAGCAGTGGTTGGCAAATTACTGTTTGTAGGCCAAATCCAGCCTTTTGCTTGTTTTTATAAATCAAGTTTTATTGAAACACAGCCATACCCATTCATTTATGTATTGTCTATGGCTGCTTTCATGTTCAAATAGTTGTGAAAGTGATTGCATAACCAGCAAAATCTAAGATATTTACTAACTATCCCTTTAAGAAAGTTTGATATCCCCTGAGCTAGTAGGATTATGACTTCTCAACTCAGAAAAATACACTGATAATATTAACCTTGTATCTTCTTTGAAATGTGACAAACACATAATCTTATGCCCATTTTAAATTAATGCATGTGAATACTGATGACAAAAATTTAGATTCTAGTAAATTTTATAAATGTGGCTCTGTACTACACTGATTTGAGGAATGTCCTTCCAAATAGTATGAAAGAATTACATATTCCCAGAGTCAGTTACCAAATCAATGGCTGCATCTAGACTGTGAAATGCTTTGAGCTCATGATTTGTGTGCCCTCAAACTTGTTACTACATTACCTACTTAGCAAAAAAGTATTTGCGCAAATTCCTTCCCTGGCAGATAACCTCTATCCAATGAACTGTAGAAAGGTATGCAGAATTACGTGACAAACTTTCGACATGAGAAAGGAAATCAGAAGCTTGAGAAATATTGATTTAAGGAGAAAGAGTTCAATCTTCATAGGAGGAATGAACTGTGCCAAGAAAAAGAAACCTCTCATACACAAATATGCCCAAAGAAATATCAATTAGAACTTCTAAAGTCCAAATCTAGATAGAGCTGTCAGGAGAAATAAAACAAGATCAAATCTGACCGGTGGGAAATATATTGATTAGCAAACTCAATTTCTCTGGTCATCTCTTTCATCTCTGCCACCTGAGACTGGATATTAAGAAAGTCTAGGAAGAAATGCAGGCTGCCCCAGAGAATGAGCTAGGGGTAGTTTGGAGACAGAGGGGAACTCACTATAAATTTCTGAAATATTAGGAAGGTTCACTTGTTATAGTCTTTATGTTCACCAGACTGACTCACCAGTGTCAGGAAAAAAAGTAAAAGCTTATGACTCCACTGAGTTTTGCTTTATTGATAATGGAGTCCTTCTGCATGAGGCAGTGATCAGCGTGCAGGAGTGCTTTCCAATTTAAAATAAATGACATGAAAAGGACATAATCATAGCCTTTTGTTTTCCAGAAATTGATGTGTAAAAATTGATTGGCAAAACTAATTTTTCAGAGGCTCATTTTCTCCATGTGCAATTAGACTTTGCCACTCTAGCTGTGAGGGTCTGTCAAGTTATTGAAACTCTCTCAGACTCATTTTGGTGCTTCTCCTCTCACAAGTGCTTCTGTATCTAATCTCTACCATCTTTCAGAATGGCTGTCTTAGTGTATGCCCTGACCATCCCTGCTTTTTGCCTTTAGTATCAGAATTTTCTGGTTTATCCTAATGGAGTTTCTTTTCCCACATACTCCCCGGTTATTTCTATTGGCTTCTATCACCCTTAGTTGACATCAAGATCCTCACCCAGGGTGCTGGATGTCTCTAATTTTCCACCTTTGCCTGTATCCATGTTCTTCATCATGTAGCTCTGCAGTCCTTCCTCCCAAGAGGAAGTCTCTGAAATACTTAGGTATAAATTAAATGAAACACATACAGGATAGGTACAATGAAAATTAGGATACTCCGATGAAAGAAATCAAAGATGATTTTAGTATTTGGAGAGAAATATTGTGATTCAGCTTAGTAAACATGCCAATCCTTCCCAAGAGATTTAACAGTTTCTATCAAAATCTCAGCAAGTTTCTTTGTAGACATAGAAAAGTTTATTCTAAAATTTACATGCACAGGGAAGGGTTGTAGAACAGCCAAAACAATTTTGAAAAAGGAGAGTAGGGTGGAAAGAATCCTCTCCCCAATGTTGATGCTTACTGTATAGCTGCAGTACTGATGATTATGGGGGATTGTCAGAGGGACAGAAAGACAAAGCAACAGAATAGAATAGGACATTCTGAAATAGATTCAAACAAATATGTCCAATTAATTCTTGACAAAGAGGTAAAAAATAATTCAACTGAGACATAATAACCATTTCAATAAGTCAAACAGAAGCAATTACATATACACTGACCAAGAAAGAAAACCTTTACCTAAACCTCACATCTTACATCAAAATGCTTTATGGACCTAAATGTAAAGCATAAAACCAAAACAAGTCCAGAAGAGAATAAAGGAAAAAATCTTTGGGACCCAGGACTACAAAAGGGGTTCTTACAATTCGCACCAAAGGCATGATACATATGAAGGAAAAAATATAAATTGGACTTCATAAAATTAAACCTTTGCTCTGTGAAAGTCCCCGTTAAGAGATTAAAAATGATAAATTACTGACTGGGAGAAAATATTTGCAAATCAGATATCCAACAAGCCTTTTTATCTAAAATTATAAAGAACTCTCAAAGCTCAATACTAAATAAACAAATTATTAAACTAGAAAAAGGGGAGAAAGTGTTGCTGTAGATTGAATCGTATCTTTCACAAAAGGCACATTCAGGTCCCAATCCCTGGTGGTCCTGTGGGCATAAGCTCATTTGCCAATATGAACTTTGAAGATATTATTAGTTAAGACATGCCAAAACTGAATGAGGGTGGACCTTAATCCAATTTGGCTGAAGTCCTTAAAGCAAAGGAAATTGGACACAGAAAGAAAGCCACAGGTAGCAGCCAGAGTATGAAAGTCAACAGAATCCAGAATAGAAAGGAGAAGATGCTGCCATGTGCATTCCCATGAAATGGGAAAGTTAAGGAACCCCAAAGACTGCTGGCTGGCCAGAAAATACCAATAAAGCAAGCCTTCTGGCCTCTGAAACTGTGAGTCAATAAGTTCCTGTTGTTAAGTAAATCCATTGAAATGTATTTGTTTTAGCAGCTGGGAACTAAAATAGATATGTATTGACATTTCATTCAAGATGACATACAAATGGCAAATAAGCACATGAAAAATGCTCAACATCATTAGCCATTAGAGAAATGTAAATTAAAACCACAAGGAGATTTCACCCTCCCCATACAGGGCTCACAAAAATGATAAAGAGTAATAACATCAAAGGCTGAAAAGGATGTGGGAAAATAGAATCCCTCTTACATTGCTGGTGGGAATGAAAAATGATATAGAAACTCTGGAAAACAGTTTAGCAGTTTCTTATATAAATAAACATACAACTACTATACAACCAGCAGTTATGCTCCTGGGAAATTATCTCAGAGAAATTAAGAATTATCTTCGCACAAAAATCTGTACATGAATATTTATAGCATTTTCACTCATAATAGCTCCAAACTGGAAAAAAACACACATCTTTCAAAGAGTGAGTGGTTAAACCATTTGTGTTATGTCCATAGCATGGAATACAACTCAATAGTAAAAATGAACACTCTTGGTACATACATGCAGCAACTTGGATGAACCTCAAGGAAATGATGCTGAGTGGTAAAAGCCAATCCCTAAAATATGCATACTGCATGATTCAATTTATGTCACACTCCTAAATAACATAATTATAGAGATGGAGAAGAAATTATTGATTGCCAGGGGTTAGAGATGCAGGGGGAGGAGACAAGTGTGACTATAAAGGAAGACCTAGAGGGAGTCTTGTGGGGATTGTTATGGTGCTTACCCAAGGACATGAGCTAAATCTGCATAAAGGTACACACTGGCTCATCCATACACACATCCAAATGAGTGCATATATACTTGGCAAAATCTGAAAAATCTCTATGAATTGTACCAACGCTAATTTCTTGGTTTTGATTTTGTACTATAGCTGTGTGAGATATTAACTTTGGGGCAGCCTAGGGGAAAGGTGCAGAGATATTACTTCTTTCAAAATTAAAAGCTAAATAAATTGAAAATCTGTTTATCAATAGACATGATAAAGTGAAAAGATAAATCATGGAATGGGAGAAGATGAAGGATATCTTTATATCTTTATATAAATGACCAAAAAATAGGAAGAATTCCTACAAATTGATAAGGAAAAGACAAACTAATTTTAAAAAAGAACAGAGGATGAGAAAAGACAATTTCAGAAAAGGAAATTGACAAATATGAAAAGCTAACTAAAAGTCACTGAAAATCAAGTAAATGCAAAATTAAACAATAATGAGACACCAATTAGTTTCCAACAATGAAAAATAAAAAGTAAAATGACAATTTATATGGGTAAATTTGTAATGTATGTAGATTCTGTCTAAAAATAGGAAAAAAACTTTTTAAAAATGATTTAGTATGTGTTCGTAGAACTGAAATAAGTCTGGGTACACAGATCATGGTATTTTTAATAGGATATTCAATGATTACACAATTATACACTTGGAAGAAATCAAACAGATTATTTAAAATCTACTTAGAAGTTGCTTTTATATCTATCCAAATACATAGATACCATATTTTCCATTTTCTTCCCAAAGTAAGCGAGTAAGTTTTTAGCAGATGAACACTTGGAGGACTTTACACTTCTTTGTATTTGCTGAGTTACACAGTGGTGCATTAAGAAAAAAAAAAATACAGAATTAGGTTTAGTAGAAACATCTGCAAGATTGATTATTTGTTGAGAAAAAAACAGAAATGGGCTAGTCTGACATGCTGTTCATGGAAGTGAAAAGAGCAAAAGCTAGAACTTTGGATGTGCAAGAATGGACAGCTGAATATGGCTGAATATGGCTAATGGAACACATAACTTGCAGGAAGCTAGGGGATAATACAAATCAAAACTATAATGAAAACCATATCACAACTTCTAGAATAACTACTATTTTAAAAATGGAGAATAACAGGTTTTGAGGAGGATATGGAGAAAGAGGGATACTCGTTCATTGTTGATGGGGATATAAAATGGTGTAACCCCAGTGGAAAACAGTTTGGTAGTTCCTCAGAAAGTTAAGTACAGCAGTACTTCAAGTTATATACACAGAAGAATTGGAAGCAGAGACTGGAACAGATATTTGCACACTAATGTTCATAGCAGCATTGTTCAAAATTGCCAAAGGATGGGAGCAACTTAAGTGCCCATCAACAGATGAATGGATAAACAAAATGTGGTGTATACATACAAGGGAATATTACTCAGTCGTAAATAGAAATGAAGCTCTGATACATGTAACAACATGGATGAACGTTGAAGACACCATGTTTGAATGAAATAAGTCAGACATCAAAGGATAAATATTTATGATCTCACTGACATGAAATAATTATTAATAAAATAAGCAAATTCATGGAGTCAGAAACTAGAATACAGATTACCAGGGGCCAGGGTGAGGATAGGGAATGCTTGATTGATACAGAATTTCTGTTTGGGATGATGGAAACGTTTTGAAAATGGATGGTGGTGTTGGTAGCACACTTTGTGAACATAATTAACAACAGTGAATTGTATACTTGGAATGTGGTTAATAGGGAAATTTATGTTGTGTATACATTATTAGAATAAAACTTCAAAAACAACATAGGACTGTACAATGCAAGCAGCAAACCCTCACGTAAACTATGGACTATAGCTAAAATTATCATAATATTCTTTCATTAATTGTAGCAAACTTACCACATTAATGTTAGGTGTTAAATAATGGGCGCAGGGCATAGCAGAATTCTGCATTTTATGAAGGATTTTTCTGTAAACCTACAAATTTTCTGATTTAAAAAAATTTACATATCCCCCCTCAAAAAAAAAATAAAAAAAGAAGTTAGGCAATAAAGGAATTGAGTTGGCCCTCTATAAACAAAGGGAGTGATTTGATCTGTCTTACCAGCATGTAATAACTAGCGTCCATGTTTGCTTTCTTATCCAACGGAAGAAAACTTAACTGCTGGTAAGATATGAAACAGCTCCTCAAAACAAAACTTTACAAGTACCCAGGTACTAAACATTATGTTAAATGTTAAACGACTAATTGTAGCAACATATGCCTAGTATTGTTTGCTATGGTTTTTCGAAGAAATATTCTTACTGTTCTATTTAAACCTCACCTTGGCAAAGAGCAGACTTTGGGTCAAAATTATTCCTGGGCTCTCAGTCATGCCAACTGATGTCAATGCCTGGGAAAATGCAAAAGAAACTGAAGGAAATAGACTTGACTCTTGAGTTGGGATAACCTGTTCTCTCAAAGGCTTGGGGCATCTTTTCCTCACAGGGAGGGAAGCAAAGTAATTTCAGAGTGTGAACGCTGATGTTTTTCAGGAAGCCACTTCAGGCCCAAGGCATCTCTCAGGCTTGAGAAGTAGCCTAAGCGGAGGAAGGACTGGTCAAGGGAAAACTGGGGCTTCTGCTGCCTAAGCGTGGTCTATGTGCCACAATTAAAATTCCGGGACAAGTAGTGACTAGGCATGTCCATTTCAGCTAACACTAACCTGAAAAGGTTTTGCTTGCTTTTCTTTCTATCCAAATCTGGAGGAAGTTGCATCTAAAGGACAAAAGTCCCCTTTTTAATGCTGAAGCTGCAGATATCTTCCAAAGGCACTAGATGAAGTACTCTGGCAGTCCCCTGCTAAAGCCACTGAAGCTGCCCTCCCACTGTTTTCCGGTTCCCTTTGGAGGATCAGGAAAAGAGGAGTTTGTCCCAGGAATGCTGGAAAAGGTGGGCCGGAGAAAATGCAGAAAGCCAAACGTTTGCTCCAAGTCACTAAAGAATTTAGCGCTGCCTGGAACCTGAGGAGCACAGGGGAGATGAGCATACCAACCCCCAAAGCCGGAGCTGGCCAAGCCCCGGGCAGGCGGCAGGAGACGAGACCTGTCCCCAAGCCCGCCCCTTTCCCAAGGCCACAATTGCCACAACACATGGAATGAGACACTGAATGATGATAAACCCCATAGATGTTCATGAGACGTGGTTTGGTCTGGCTCTTTACGCAGATAATCGGACTCCTGTTAACATTATTGGGAATTCTACTCAGTTTCCTAATAGTAACATTAGCTCAAGCATATTACCTAAGTCAGAACTTTGTACCACATACCAGATGAGATCTGAAGCAGAAAGGAGCTAAATTGGAAACTCCATCTATCAAGCCACCGAATCTTTTGATACATGTTCCAAACACAGAGGGTTATTGGGGGAAATACGAAAAGTAATGCAGGAAAAGCACATTCTTAAATTGCCAACACTCATTTTCCAGAGATACAATTTTATTTGAGGCTTCAAGCAATATATGGAAAGAGGTGAGTCATGCATAAGTAATGTCCTTAGTTCCATAATTGTACCCTGTTAGAAAGGGTGTGTGCATAGTGAGCAAAGTGACAAGCCCATCAGCTTTTATACCTAACTCTGTCTATATAGTGCGTAAGAAAGTCTCATTTAAATTTCTTTTTTGTATTGTTAAAAAGGCAGATTGGTTTTATTTGGAAAACCTAAGACAAACTAGCTCTTCCACTGAGGATGAAGTTTCTCCCAAGAGTAATTTATGAAATAATGCAGCCGCCTCGTTCTTTAAAGGGATTCTTATCTTCTGGAATACCCTTCACCAGGGGATCCTCTCCAGATCGTTCTTCAATATAGTTTTTTATTTCTTCAGAACATTTGGACACCTTAAGAAAAAAATAAATAAAAGAATGAATAAGATGAGTTTTGATCAAACTGTGTGTCAACACCCTTTAGTGAAATAAATATAATTGGGTGCAAACAATATTTGAAAAATGAAATGTTTTATATACAGTGATGCAATCTCTGTGAAATATATTTCTTACTATTGGTCAGAGTCAAAAAAGTTTGAAAGTTACTGCATTTAATGGGTCATCCCCAGAGTTCTCTATCCATTGTGCCCAACATGATTTCCATCCTCTGCTAAAGAAGCATCCACAATATTTTAGGAACTAAAATACACCCCGATTTCAATTTTCTGGGCTTACAGGTGCAGAAGTAGATTATTCCCAAATGTTTTGGGGTATGTCCTGCCTAAATTCTCACTTAATATGAGTATGTGCCATGCTTTGGAATTTCACAAAACGATAGAACCATTAGAGAACACCTGACTCTGGAAAGGTTGGAGCTGCCCAAACATCCCAACCTGTGTCTGCTAAAAATCCCTGCCACTGCGTGGGAGCAATGATCATAATAAATAATAAAGGGTTTATCTGGCCCTTTTTAGGCCTACCTAAGACCCTTGTGTTTAAGTAATCAATGTAAACTTGGACAAAGGTTAATTTCCAGTTTAAATTAGAGAAAGAATTGGAGAGTTTCTTCAAGACGTCTAACTTTAATCTACAGGTTGCAAGAGTGAGTAAAAAAAAAAAACAATATAAAAAACAATAAAAAAAACTACAGGTATGTGTATAGCAGGCTTATTTCAATGCTGTAAACATTTATGACATGAAAGAATGAACTGTGCAAAAATGTATCTGAAAGAAGAACTGAAAAATAAAAATAATTTTTTGAGTCAGAGCTTTAGGATTTAGGAAAGTTTAAAATCACCTAATGTTAATATCTTTTAAATAAGAAGCACCACATTTGCTTTGTTCCCTATAGACAGTTTTCCCAACCCGCTTTTATTGGACTACTAACCCCGAGGGATCTCTGGAAAAAAAGAAAAAAAGGAGAGAGAAAGGGGTTAGTGGCTTGTATTATCAGTAAGAAATTAGAAGTGAAAATAACAAAGTCCCCAACAAACTTTAATGGAGACCTCTTAAAACCAGGCCATGCTCTCACATAATTTGCTCTCATATAATTTGTAATCTAGATGAGGGATCTTCAAATATTTTTTTATGGTTCACACTAAAACATGTTAGCATATACACCCCACAGGTATATTAATATTTACTTATAAATAGACATAAATACCACTGTATTAATACATAATGCATAATTATAAAACATAAACTTAAAACTAAATAAAAAATAAACTTAATATTTTACTCCCACACCCCATTGTTAAGGCCGCTGTCTAAAATTTAAAACTAGGTCAAGTAGTTACATGATTAAAATCTTTTCAAGTACCCTTCTTTCAGATAAGATTTGCTGTCTAATGTTGTTGACGTGCAAAGTGTATGCACTCTAAAAGAATTCTTAGAATTGATGATACAAGTCTCCATTACTTGGGGTCTGTGGCCGCTGAGAAATTTTCGAATGAGATTCATGTTCCCCAAATTGAGTCTTTATTTACAGAGACACCATTAGATTTCAAGAGGTCTTAACCTCCAGAAGTGATTAATTGCTCCTCTGATGTGATGCATTTCCTTTCATGATCAGAGGATATGTTTGACCAGCAGCTAGCTGGAACCAGAATTCAGCCTGTGAATTTTGTGTCCTTGATCTGAACTGTATTAACAATTCTTTCCAATAAGGAAGGAATAATGGAGCTCGTTAGTCTCCCTGGATCTCAGTTTTTCCAATCTTAAAGTGAGGGAGTTGAATGATCTCTAAGGGCCAAAATGCTTGTGTATTACTAACACCCTGCAATTCAAAGTATATAATAAAATATGCTTGTAGATTATTATTAAGACTTAAATGTATTTCCTTCCATGCCCTAAAAGATGTACCTGAGAGTTTTCTCTACACTTGGGGTTTCCTGAGTTGAAAAGTTGATGCAGCAGGGTGTGTCCTCAGGGGTTGGGATGGCTGTCAGGGACAACATGTTAATGAATGACACATTTAATATCCACATAGTCCACTGCATCCAGGCACCTGCCCAATATCTAATTTTAATTTAAAATAAGCAGAAGACACGTTTCTTCTTCCCTTTACTTTCTGCATAGTGATAAAAATATTAAGATATTGCAGCTTTACACAGGTGATACTGTACTTCAGAGTAGGCAACTCTGTTTAATATATAACCTGTAAGCTTCATTGTGCGAAAACACAAAGTGACCAATACCATTCTGGACTGTGGGCTTTGAGTCCATGAAATAGCTCCTTAAGATTTCAAGAAACCAGTCTATTGATTGGGTTCTTGTAAATTTTTTCCATTTAGAAACATTGGAATTTTTTAAGTTTCAAAACCCTCAACTTGGATAGAAAGACATCCCACTCTCAATTCTAGTAAAAGCAACGGGTTTGGAAGTGAAATACTGAATTTGAGAAAAGAATGTTTTGAAAAGGAATAGTCAGGAGAGCCTACATTTTCTAATCATCCCTCAAAATGTGCATTCTGAATAACAAGGCTCTTGTCAGTTAACGGATTTATCATAGCACCTGGAACAGAAGAGCAAGTAAGTATATTTACAATATTTGCTTCTTTTCCCTTATTTGAGATTGATTTCTAGTATTTAACCATAGAGAAATAAAATCGTTTCAAATTTTTCTTGCTGTGGAGACAGAATTAGATAATGTCCCTTTAAAAATATCTACCTCAAAGCCTATCTCTACACTACAGGTTGCCTGAATTGAGTAAGAAAGGAAGAAATATTAGTATTTTAATGAAGGCCACTATTACCTGTAAGAAATTGAAGTAAAAACTACAGGACCTCCTCCAACAAATTTCTGTGGAGGCATCTTAATTCTGGGGCATATGTTCTCACTGAATTTGTCGTCCATATGAGTAGTCTCTAAAACTTTCTAATGGCGATCACTAAAAAATATTTTCAGGTACACTTCAATAAATATATAATTATTCACAAAAAAAATACTACTGTATTAGTACATTATGCATATTTACAAAAAAACTGGAAATGATGAGGTTTACAAATAAATAAAAATAAAAGTTCTAATATTTTATTCCCAAGCCCTCAGTGGATTGTCTTTTGCACACCACTGTAGATCACTGGTGAAGTTCAAAACTAGGTAATATAGTTTGACGATTTTAAAATTTGGTAAAAAAAAAAACCTTAAAAAAGTACTATTTTTTTTAAACAATGAAAAAGATCAAAACTAAGTAGGCATGTGCCTTTTCCTACAACTGAGGTTTTAAAAGTAACTGTCTAAAAGAAGGCAGGATTTCATGTCTGCTTCTGCCCTTCTAAGCGCCTTAAATTATATTCCTCCGACCCTTGCTGTCTCCCTTAGGAGGGGGCATGTCTCCATATCAACTGGCAGTTTCCAGGCACCCCAAAGCCCTATTTCAGGCGAATCTGCAGGAGAAAAACCTATTCGTTTCGCTATTAAAAACAAACAAACAAAAAACCGACAAAGCTGCCCTTGGTTCATTTCAGAGAAGGAAATACTCTGGAACAGCCAATTTACCTGTTGTCTCTGCAACTTCACTTCTTTGCGGAGTTGCTCAACTTCCATTTTCAGCTTTTCCTTCTCTGGCAAGTCTTCGATGTGAAGGGCAGGCATCTTTGCACCAGAACCGGGCTCAGGGATAGCTCAGGAGCTGGAGGCGCTTTGAAGTGCCGCAAACCGCAGTCACGTCGGAAATAGCTGCGGAGCCTTCCGACGCGCGCGGAGGCGAGGACGAGACTGCCTCCCGCGGCGGGGGTCCCGGCTCCCCAGGGCTCGGGCTGCCTCCGGGACGTCTCCTAACTCCAGCCGTCCCCAGGTCCTCGGAGCTTTAAACCCCTTTGTCTTTTTCTCAAGTCCGCACAACTCCAGGAAGCCGGTCCCAGGACCAAGCGTAGGGGGCAGCCCAGCGGCGGCCCGAGCCCCGCGAGGCCCTCCCTCTCCGGCTGCGCCGAGGTGCCGCCCGGGCGCCCGCGCTCCAGACCCTGCCACGCCCGCGCGCCCCGGCCCCGCTGCGCCCCGAGGGCTGGGGCTGTGCTAGCCCACTTTCCTGCCGGGACAACAGAAGTTTTACTTTTTGTTCTTTTTTTGTTGTTGTTCCCAAGCCACATCCGGGTTTTGTTTTTGAAACAATTAAAAGAAGGACACTACCCAGCAGGAAATAACGGCCCTTTGCCTCTCCAAGAGCTTTAAAAGTATAGCGTATCTAACCTTTCCCCGGTTGTATAGGTGCGTACTGTGGGGAATGTGGAAGTTTAAGAGAAGGACCAAGAGGAAAATGAAACAGCTTTAATCTCAGAGACACTCACTTAGAGCCCTGTTGATAAACAGCAACTCAGTCTATTAAACGCCTGAGAGGGATTTATAATTTGGGGGACGGGGGGAAGGATATCAGGCTATGGCTATTGTTTTTAACGTACACGGCCATTTTCTGTGATTAAATAATCTTCTACATCCTCACCAGCAGAGTTTCTATTCTTTCTTGAGAGGAATGTTTTGTAATGAGTAGAGGATAGCAGGATGATACAAAAAGGGAGAAGGCAGAGATCTTAAAAGTTCTTGAGAGCCTCTCCATTCCCCATCCTCCAAAGTTTAGATGATACTTGACACCAAGGATTTTGAATTCCTAGCTCAAGCAACTTTCTGGATGTAGGGAGTGGCTTCATTTAGCATTGAATTCTCCACCTTCCGAAAAGCACTATTCATCTCCTACCTCTTGATAAAACCAGGAAGAGTGCCAAAGTGTAAAATGTTTATATGCAGTCTAAACTTTCCTTTTGACTGTAAACTAAAACCATGTTCATCACGTTAAAAAAAGACTAGAAAAAAATTAAAACATGATTGTAAGAAGTCAAGTAGTCAGTTGTTTCTGTTTCTCTCCAGATGCCCTCCTGACTATTGAGTCAGATGCCGGTGAAAAATGGAGACATGAACTGAATATTTCAGAGCACTTGCCCTTATGTACCCGTAAATCACTCCCTGTTCTGTAAGAAGTTTTTGTTTGTTCTTAGTTTATCCCCAGTTTCCACCAACTTATCCTGAACAAATATACTGGAAGGAAAAGAGCAATAAACTACTTAAGGAGTATTCATGCATTGGCTGACATGAATACTCTGACATCACTGGAAAAGTCACTTAAATTTTTCAGGCTTTGGGCTTTCTAATTTGTAAGATGTGTCATGGGGGCAAGGGAAGAGGTGGATCAGCTAAGATATATTGTGTCTTTAATTGTATTTCTGTATATATATACATATATATATATATGATAGATCACGTCCACAAAGAAAAATATTTAGGCACTTCTTTTTTTGTATTTGAAATACCATGCATTCCAAATTTTCTCAGACTCAGAGAAGCTTGGTCATGGGCCAGAGCTATCCCTGTCAGTAAGCAGTGAGCCAAGACAACATTCTACATCTGTCTTTAGAACCATTATATTTTTATCATTTCCCACTACTTAAATTTTTAAAGTTGGTTAAAATAGTTTAAATAAATTAGTAAAAATAGTTAATGTGAATGTAGCTTAAGTCGATCAAGTTCAACAACTAAATTAAGTAAGTTGGTTAAGAAAATTAATGAGAGTATGTTTGTACCAAATCATAAAAATAGAATTATTTGGGCCTGAAAATTTCTTCCCTGTGAAATCATCTGGTCTCTTTCAGTGATAAATATTTATAAACCCAATGTAGATATTAATCCCAGCTTTTCACATAGCCTCTTTAGTTGATATGGCGTATTCTTTGTTCTTTAAGTTTTTTCCTACAGTGTTTTGTGACATTAGAAATGAAATACATATTATTGATCTAGTTTTTTGAAATTTTATTATTACCAAAATAATTCAAATCCTACGTATTATTAAGGAACTTGATTAAAATAATTGGAAAATGCTAAAATCCAGTGGCTACACAGCATTCTGAAAAATGTTGGTTGTTGTTTAGTTTTAAATGTTAAAATGGTAGGGCCACTTTTGTTTTGCTATAAACAAAAGAATATGTTGGCCCCTGTCCCTAGGCATGGAGTTTACCTCCTAGGGAGCAACCATACATAGTAAACAAAGGTATTGAGTAAATAAATTTTAAATCCTTACTAGATGTGCTCAAATGCAGTGTTAACTTTTAATTTATATTTTATGTATTATCGCTGATGAAAATTATTTTGCAAAATAGTGTGACTGGAAACCATTCTGCTGTAAAAAGTAGTGTAGTCAGAAACCAATTAGCCCACTGTCTTTTTTATTTTAGGAGATACCAGGGATTGAACCCAGGACTTCATACATGGGAAGCAGGTACTCAACCACTTGAGCTACATCTGCTCCCCTGGAATACTATCTTTTAACAAGCATTTGTTAAATGCTTTTAACTAGCATTTTAAAGAAATCTTCTTAATAAAAATGAAATTAACCATATATGTCTTTTCACTTTTAAATATTTAAAAAACTTGAAATTTTTACTTTGGTATGCAAAAAAAGGAAAAGCAATTTTTTTACTATGTGATTACATGACCATGTGTTAAGTATATTGTTGAAAATTCATGAGAAAAACTACAAGAAAATATTGAAGGCAGTTATATTTGAGTTGATTTAATACTACTTGCTCCCAAAATAGACATGTGTTCTGATAACACTTTATGTTATGATTTGGCAAGACATATATTCTCCCCTGCCTCTTTAGAAGAAAATAATTTCTGTTCTAAAATTTTTAAAGTAACAGGTGACTCTTTAGGTCATTAAAATGATGGTTTCTTTAAGGAAGGTATTTAACACACATTTCATGTACTCTTGGTTCATTTAATATTTGGTTTATTATTACAATTACATAGAAATTCTCATGAACTCACCTATTTCCTGAAATATTCCTTTTCTAGATGAAGACAAGATGAAGTCACAGGATGATCTGCTCTGATTATTAACAACTGCTTAAAAATCATTATGTCAAAATTATTCATGTATCAATTTACTGTTAATACAGACTTTAATTCTTATCACAGATAATTACTCATTTTTGTTACCCACTTTTATATTTTACTAATATTAATACTGTCTTTTAAGAATAGGAATTTTGGTTATTACCTTTGTTTTGAAATCTGGCTAAAATCAAATCAGTCCAAATTAAAATAATAGTGAGTTTTAGTTTTCTTGCTAATGCTTGAATCAACCAGTGTGTGTGTGCAATGTGCAGCCATAAAGTACAAGCAGCTCAAATGATATATTGCAGCTGGTATGTAGAATAACTCGTTTTCACTAATGCTATCAGGAGCTTTGTTGAAGGGCCAAAAACTAAACTAAGGTCCTGGCTAGAATGTATTTTGTTTCCCTGTAGTCTTACCTCATTCCCTATAACCTAGTAGTCCCTGGCCTTGAAATAACAACTTCTGAAAAAAAGTCACTGCCAGTTGAAGCTGTGTTAGCTCTGGTACCTCCATGATTTCATTTTTTCTTCTTGGACCATCTTTCTCCATAATTCCTTCCTCTGATTTCTATCTTATTCAAATTCTGCTAACAACATATATTTTTACATAACAGGAATTTTTTCTCCCATTGTTGATTTAATAATTAGTTAAGCCAATCTGAATTATCTAATATAAACATTTCCCAAACACTGATTGTAGCTGCTTTTAATTGAATTAAATAGTTCTTGTCAATTAAATTGTATAGACAAATTATTCATTGGGATATGGCATAGTATAAGATGAACAGAGTTTCTGACTTGGAAAATTTACAATACAATATATTGTATTAAGACAACCATACTAATTATAGTAAAAGAAAGTAAAGAAATGTTAAATGACAAGAGATACACAAAATACTCTTAGGGTAGAGTGAGGGACAGAGAAGATAAGTTTTCAGTGGGCCTTACAAGAAAAATAGGATTGCAAAGGGCTGAAATGAAATTGAGCAGAGAGACACTTCAGGTGGATGGATCAGTTGGACCAAATTCCAGAAGGTAGGAAGCTACGGTATCATTTAGGGGATTATTCAATAGTAAACTTTGTTGACTACAGGGAGTCTAGTGGTCTTATAATATTATAGAATATTAATTGAGCTTTCTTCCATATGCCCACTACTGATCTAAGGACTTATAAATAACCTTATAAGGATTCAATGTAACCACCATTTTATACATTAAAACACACACACACACAAACTGAGGTTCAAAGAGTTGAAGTTACTTGTCCAAAGTTCTCAGCTAGCTAGAAATATAAATAACCAAGGTTTTAACTCAAAATCATCTGGCTTCAAAATCTGTCCTCAGTTATAAGGTGAAAGTTAGAGATGGTGGTTAAGATTATAGACTACGGGGTATTAAATGCCATAACAAAGACTTTGTATATCTCTTAATAAGAAAAAAGAGATCTATTAACTACTTCACTAAATATCACTGTACATGGAAAACCACTAGGGACAGATAATAATTAAATAAATTATAAATAAATAGATAAGAAATATAGTATGCTAGATAGTGATACGTGGGGTTGCAGAAAATAGAGTAAGAAAGGTGGATAGGAAATGCTGGGTGTGGGGTGCAGAGAGAGGGATTTATATAATTTTAAATAATGAGAGAAGAGCTTCTCCTGAAGAAAAAGAAATAGAAGACTCATTAGTTTATCCTAGAATCCCTTAATACCCACAGCATATTTGATAAAGGTATGTCTTAGAGTGTGTTGCTAACTAGTCATCCAGAAACCTAGAATTTGACCTCAAGGCATTAATAAATTCACTTTGCTGAGCCCTGCTTTTCTCCATTCCAAAATGCAAGGGTTGGGAGAAATTCAACAGAGGTTTGTTCAGCACTTGCTGTGAACAGAGTGGGAGGGCACTATGCTAGGAGCCGAACTTGGGATGATCTTTATGTTCATACCACAAAAATAAGACTGTTCTTACCTATTCTTTTAAACATGACAATCAATTAGCATTTCTGAGTATTCTGATCAGTGATGCATCAAGAATAGCATTGTAAATGCGAGAGAGCAACAAGGAACACTGACAACAAATAGTTTCCACTTTTGGGCAATTACACTTATTTGTTATAGAAGGAGAGGCAAGTTATCTTTCTTAGTCATTAGCACAAAGGTAGTGAAATCTGGTTTAAGCAAACTCAGTAAAGTGCCAGGCAGAAACTGCTTAGGTTGAAGGATGCTGTGGAGTGGTAGCTTATTCTTCTGTAATCTTGTCCTCAAGCTTCTACAGAAAAAGGAATATGCTGGTGCAACTCTTCATGGGAGGGCATGTATCTTAAGGGATTCTGGAATGCTGGTACAGCTCTTTTCCCAGGAATAGTGCTTGTTCACATTTATTGTGCTCTTACTGTGCACCAGGCCCAATGCACTAAGTGCTATATTTACACTAGTAGCATATTTAATCCTCTTATATATGAAGGAATTGCGTCATTATTGTCCTCACTCCACAGTAGAAGAAACTGAGATTTAGAAAGATTAAGTAATTTATCTGAATCAGCCAAGCAATAAATGGCAAAGTTAGAATTCTCTGGGTCCAAAGTCTGTGTTCATAACCTTTAATCTGGTGCTGGCTAAATTCACTGTGTTCCATGACTACAGACTAAACACATAATCCAATTGGCCTCCTGGGAAAAGTCTCATCACTGGTCACAAGTAGAATTGGGTAAGAATGTAGGAAGAGATTGTGTTAAAGCCATCACCAATGACCTGGGGTAGGGGAGAAATGGAAACAGAATAAAATATCACAAAAATCTTCACAGCCCATATTGCACCAAGGTAGATCAGCTGTGTATCAAAGAAAAATAGACTTAATAATACTGTAAGCAAGAGAAAGTTTTGAAAAAAAAATATAATTCTGGCCATGAAGTTTTCTGAGTGAAATATTATGAATGTTGAGGGGGAAAAAAAAGAACATAAAATGTTAACTTCATGCTGGCCACTTGGAATAACCGATTCATCCATAAAGCATTAGTTATTTTTAAAGAAAGGGGTCAAGAATGTTTATTGTGTCCCTTATGTGTTAGACCCTGTGCTAAGAAAACAAAAAGAAAAACATAGTTATGCATTATCACATCCCAAATTTTATTAAGAGTTTACATTTATAAATTAAAAAATTCATATACATGCTTTAAAGTATTAACATATATGAGGGAAAACGCGTATTGTCATTAAAACTCTAGATATTCTAAGGATTTTTTCATGAAATCACACAACCTCCTTTGAGTTCCTTGAAGGGATTTTTGTCCTCTGGAATGCCCTTTACTAGAGGATCATCACCAGACCTTTCTTCAATGTAATCTCTTACTGCTTCACAACATTTGGACACCTTGAGGGAAAGGAGAAAGAGCTCAGTCTTTTTGTTTAAAACTGAGTACTGCAGAATCCAAGAATGTATTTATTGTAATAAGCATCTGGCCACACTCCAGGTAAGGAATCCCAGCAAACATTGCCTCCAGGAATCCAAAGGAGAAAGGATCAAGACCAGTCAACAATGTCACCAGAGTGCCCACTGATTAAATCTTTTCCTCATTCTGAAAATGTGACTTGTAAAGTTGGAAGGGAATAATTATTAAACTCTTAACATGAGCCAAGACCATATATTATCTAATTTCATTCTTTGAGAAAAATGACCTTTGTCACACAGTCGGTAAATATAGAAGCTCAGATTTAAATCTGGTGTGTTTTATTTAGAAGTCTGAGTTCTTCGCAATTCTATATCATCCTTCCCCCACTAAGGTAGGAGAGGCCCTGTGGGATGCTTCTTTCCTTTGACACAAATTGTATTTATTTCAGTTTGTTTATAACTATGCAGTTCATAATTTATTTCCACGTCCCTTCCTTCAAAAATCCAGTATGTCCAAAATTGCCTGTTATGCTAAGAAAGAAGCCAAACTACAAGAAATTAAAGTAGACATTATTCCTTTGTCATGTGGAAAGTCATCAAAATTTGTAAAACTAAGTAAAATTAGATAACTATAGACCACAAATCTGGATAATGTTTGTCTAAAGTACTAAATTTCTCAATAGTAGTTTTTATTGAATTTTTTAAAAAAACAATATATTTCATTGTTACAAATTAAATGCATGATTACTTAATTTCTCTATTACATTCTATACATAATCAAACCCATATAAAAAACTGTAAACATAATAAGAACTACCAAGAACATTTCAAGCAAAATTAGACTAGCAAGGCAAACTCATTGTCTTCATTTCAGAACAAATAATTTTTAACTGGGGCAAAGGAACACTGGTTAGGTGACTCCATTATATGGTTATGCCTGCAGATTTGCACACACTTTTGAAATATTCAGTTATTTTGATTTCCTTTTTTTTCTCCTCAACTATGCAGCTCTTTTGGCTCCATCTAGATACCAAAGGCAGATTAATTCAAGAATTAGCGAGGGGCTGGTTTTTACAGTATCTGACTAGGATCTGAGGATCTAAGGGGTCTAGAAGCAATAAATTACCTAAATTATATGTATTTAAAACCATTTTGGTGAAGCTTATTATAACGATATGTAGTTCAATAGAGGGTTAACTGGCATAGTGGAAAAGACATAGACACTGGAATTAAGCCACCCCAGGTTTGCATTTTGTCTTTGCAAAATTATATATCCTTTGTAATGGTAGTTCCTTTAAAGTTCACCTACTTAATATATAAAATAGAAATAGCAACACTAATTTACTAAGTGCTTAATAAGGCCTGGCACACAGTAGGGGCTCAATCAAAAGGTAGATATTTTTAACTATCACTACAAAGATTGTCTTCATTTACTGCCTATATATTGACTCACAGTCATTAAAAACCTGTCAGCTTTATAATAGGATCCAAAAAGTTGTCTTACTCTGATAATACTAGTACCTTGACAGCAAAATAGATTGAGGTATATCATGAGTCAGCCTGGTTCATAAATAACAGTAACTATAAAAATAACAACAATAATAATGTTAGAAAGCACTTACTGTGTCTCAAATATTGTCCTTAGGGCTTTGTGTGTATTGCCCAATTATTCCTTCTAATTACCCTTCGAATTAGATGCTATCTATTACTCTCCTCATTTTACCAAGAAACAGAGACACAAGTAAGTTAGATCACTTATGTGAGGGTTTCACAATCAGAAAATTGTGGATGTAGAAGAGCTATGACCCCAGAGTTCACCCACTTAACTATCCTATACTGACACTGTCTTGCCCTGTGTCTGAGCTATGGGTTCAGGACCTGGAAGTTCCATGGCTCATGAAATACCATTTAACAGAATTTTCTGGTCCTTTCAAAGTTTATTCTTAGGTAAATAGCAAGGAGAAGGAATGACATGATGAGATGAACTAGGAAAAAATGGGCATCAGTCTGGATGTACAGATTAGAGATATAGGAAAAAATAGGAGGAAAGAAAATTTAGAATTATAAGGAAAAACAAAATCTAAAACGTTAGACTTTTAACCTCTCCTGGACACTTAATTTTGGAAAGAAATACTAGATTCCAGTTAACAGCGTCTGTGAACTAAAAGAGTGCCTAGGAGAAAAGCGAATGTAACCTATTCATCTGAGAAATGAGGGAAGTAAAGCAATGAGATCTTAAGTCACTTGCTGAAGGTCACACACTGAAGAAGCCAGTTCTCTACTCTGGGAAGGTCTGTGCGCTTCCACTGCATCACTCTGACTCCATTCAGCGTTGACCCAAAATCTTTGGATTGTTTGACTTCTGTAACCTCAGATCCAATCATTGTTCATACTTCCATGTAATAGTTGGGAGCAGTGCTATTCCTTATATTCTTAAAACATGGGGCTGAGTGTCAAATAATTTGTAATAATATTTTTAATAATTAGAATGAACTTTAATAAGACTTCCTGTCTATAGATTTGTGACTCTTTCATATTTACCTTCCTTTGAGCCCCTGGTTCAATAAATATTGATTATATTACTCTGTTTCCTTGGTTATAATTTTTGCATTCTGATAGTAAAATTAGCTTGACATCCAAAAGCAAGGAGGCAGTTGAGTAATAGAGAAAATGAATTCAAGAGTCTGAAAGAAGATGAAGTGAAGTTTACCCCAAATGGAAATTCCAAGGACACAGCAAATAATAAACAGGGAATATAATCAAATTGCCCAGAAAAAAAGCGATAACAATCCTGAGTATATAAATAATGAAACAGCTTCTGGATATTTCAAGTTAAGACAAAAATATACCCACTCTCTTTAATCCCAAAGGTCTTTTCCCACCAAACTATAAAGATAAAGACTTCAACATTCACTGGTGTGTCTTCCAAGCTTTTAGGCTATTTATAGATTTAATTTTATCTTTATGACAAAATATATTTTTGTCTCAGTCTGTATAGAAAGCACAAAAGGGAATTATGAGCATGTTCTAAGCATAAAGGAAGCCCAAATCCCAATTTTGATTGGGATTAATAATTACTCAGTTAATAAAACTCCTTTCTTTTTCCCTTTGGTCTGATCAAATGAGTTGTTTTTCCAAGCCCCAGTCATTTTTAGTTTGGTGCAAACTTTCATCTCTTTGCCATCTCTGCTCTTTCTAAAGGCAGAAAACTCTTGATATTCATTTCCCAAGATCTGTCAGACATTTTTAGGAGAAGCCAATGAGTTCTTATGCTTGTACTCACCTGTATTAGCAAAGGAAGAATAAAATGTGCTCATTCATTACTGGCCACAACAGTGCTGGAGGGGGGCAGGTCATAACTAAAAGTGTTTGCACAATATGAAAGTATGGCATCAAATATAAAGATGCTTATAAATTTAGAAAAATAGAGTCAAAATACCTATTTGCTGTTTCATTGCTTTGGTCTGTTTCATACTCTTCTTTATTGCTCTTTCTTTAAAAAAATTTTTTTTTTAAGATTACAACGCATATAAAAGCAGGAGAAGGGTTGCATTTGGACCCTGGACAGTCATTGCTGACCTCTTGACTTAGACTTTAAATTCTTAATTTTCTTTTTTGTAGATGAATTTTACCTGGGTGAATTTTTACTGGAATAATGAACTTGGCCTATGTTGACCCTCTCTGGTGACTATAATCTAACCTGGAACCCCCATAGCAACACCAGTTTAAAATAAAATTCAAAAGAGAGCAGCAACAATTTACCAGCATTCTTTCCTGTGTCACTTCTTTCTTGAGCTGGTCAACTTCCATCTTCAGTTTGTCCTTTTCCGTCAGATCCTCAATATTGATCACGGGCATCTTTTCCCTGCTGAAAAGGTAGAAGGTTAGCTCACACATTGGAATTCCTCGACTTGCTTTAAGTCAATGTTAACCAACCCTTCCCTCAGAACTCAGCTTACTTAGTAAACTCTTTAACTTTGTTTTTTAAAATGTTCTGCAGTAACCAATTTCTCATGAACTCTCCCTGAACAATTCCTGCACTGCACACTACCCTAGGGATTTTGAAGCTTCTTTATAATCTTCACTAATATGATTACACCAGCAGTTGTCCCTAAACACCTGCCCATAGATTTGTCGGGTAAGGTCTGTTTAGTCAGTATACAAGCTTATGTCCCCAAAGTTCTTCCTTTTCCCTAGCTTTTCACACAGTATAAAATTTTGGGTCTCCAATCCTCATTCCTAACCCCAAATCACTCCACTGAATGATCTGTGCCATGTAAGTTATCTTGAGGTCATTTTGAGGACTGCTCATTAATCCCCTAAATCACTAAACTATTTAATCTGGTATTAACAGGGGACCATTTAAAAAGTGTCATTGTAAGTACACTATAAATAATGGATTGAAATGTAAACCAAGGGAATGGAAATATAGCAAGCAAAGAGCCCTATTAATCAGAAATAAACTAACATGTTATTTAGAAGTTTTTTCTAATAACACTTGGAATTTGTATTTAGCTATCAATAAATTGGATAAGGATGGTGAGCAAATGTAGCAGGTTAAAGAGGACATTGTGAGTTGATCTACCAATGTACACCATAAAAGGATAAATATTCCATCTGCCTTCTTAAAATTCTCTCCGTTCCTCAACTAGATCAGTGTGCAATGAGGATGATGGCTCAGCAATTGGTAGGACCCCTGTACCATTGCCTGCAAAATAATTCATTGTAGCCAAGTGGCAGCATGCCAATAGGCTCTTCATTTTCAGTTCTCTCTTTTTCTCTTTTGTCTTTCTTTCCCAATTTCTATAATGAGGTATTTCATGATATTGGTGCGATTTCAGAGCATGACATACCATTGCACATCTGCATAATAATATTCTGCTAAAAAAGTATACCAGTGATTAACTTAATTACTTGTATTTGCATAGTGTTTTCATTTCCAATGCCTTTGGAAAATACTGTTTCCTTTACTAGTTTTCTCGTATCCTTTCTTCTCTGGGAAGGAGATAGTTTATTATATGCTTCATGGTAAATGCCTACATAGATCAACATCGAGGTAAAAAAGAAGACCATATGGAAAAATAGGCCAGTGTTTGCTATGCTTTTTAGTTTTGATATTGTGCTCTTTATTTTAAGAAACAATGTGACTATAAAAAAGATTATTTCTTTCTGTGTAATTATTGTTTGGTATCCAAGAAACTACTCTCAATTTTATTCTTACCTTACTTCCCACTCCTTCCAGGCTATCTATAGGAATCACAAGTACATCTCTTTTGGTTGATCATTCTGACCAGTTGACATCGTCCTTTGAACGACTTTCCTTCATCTTGGAAAACTTCTCATTCCACTCTGCAGTGGCTCTGAAGCACTTAGGAAACTTGTTAACAAATGGGTTCTACCCAAGAGATTTTTATTTGGTTGTGAGATTCCTCTCTTTGAGGAATGTTCTACCATATTATGGCCAATAAAATGATCATTCACTGCTACTTACCAGCTTTGTTGGCCTTAAGCAAGTATCATAACCTCTCTGCCTCTGTTTACTGAGAATAGAGGCAATAACAGTACCTACATTGTAGATTTGTTCAGAGGATTTAATGGGATAATTTAGGTAAAGCGTTTATAACAATGTCTCACACAGAGTCTGCATCCTGTACAGACTGGTGTTCTTTGCTTATTCTGTATCTCTGAGCTTTCAGACTTTACTCCCTGGCACTGAGCTTTACGACCATGCTTAAAGGACATTGTACATTACTTAGCTACTTTAATACCATGCATAGCAGATGCTATGGTGCCCAGTCCAGATTCCCTTTTGCAGGATAGAGTCCCTATTGACCAGCAGCTATGGTTGTTGGCTGCTTGGGAATTACATGGGCAAGGCTTCTACAGTTTGGCTGGTGGGAACCATTTTGCCTGAAGATCTCTAGGAGATTGTGTCCCTAACTAGTCCCTGAGTGCAGCCTGTAACAAATGCTTGGTCATCTCTGGGGATAAAAATAGCCCAGCCCCTCTTGTCTCTTTGCTGAGAATCCTTGGTGTAGTTGAGAATTGTCCAGAGTTAAGATGATGCTAGATTTAAAATCTCACCCTTGTCTAGCTACTACCCCTGCCCCAATCTGCTCTTCTATACTCATTAAGACATTTCTCCTGAGAGCTGCCCCTAAAAAATTACCTGAAAAAGAGTCCCTGTTTTAGGAACTGCCTCTAGGGATCTTAATCTTTAAGAGAAAATGGATTGTAAGAGCCTTTACAAGAGAGACCATTACTGTCATAACTTCTATAATATTGTTCTCTACATTGTTTGATATACAGAAGAAAATCAGACACTACTGATAAAGCCACTTAACCTATGTCATAAATACTTACCTAGGCATCTCTAGAGACAGGGCACATTATCTACTCTCACTTTATTAACAAATGATTTCTCAACTTTAAAATGCTGTGATTCACAGTGCTTAATAATATTTAAATTAAGAGCACAGTTCACTTGGTGGAAGAATATTGTTAGACAAGTAGAGAATGCTTGTGAAATTTGATGCCACAGGTCTTGTATGCATATAAATAAATTTAAAATATGGGATCACAAATTTTACCTGCCTCTCAGGCATACAGAGAAGGGAGTGTATATTAACTGCATGGAGATTCCAAAAATTCAGAGTTCAAAGTTAAGTCAAGGTTTCCATTTTGCAGATGAGGCAAATGTGGTTCAGAGAATTGAAATGCCCAGGGTCACACAATGAAGGGCAACCTAGCCGGATTACATCACAAGGCACTCCATCCTCACCTCATAAGCTTTCAGAATCTTAGCACCGGTTGGGACCACACTCCACATTTCTCCATGCCTCTCCACAGGGATTCCTAAGAGGAGCTAGGTCAGATTACTGGCCCTATTACCAACCTCCCCACCCCACTTTTGGTTGGAATATAAAGGGAGACTTGAGGGCCCATAGACCTACAAGCTAAGGTGGCAGTTATAGCTAACCCAGAGAGAAAAGTACCAGAGTTAAAGTAGGAGAGATTTGCCCTTTTATCTCTTCCTCCATCAGGCATTTCCACCAGGGGATCTAAAGACCAAAAAAGTGAGAACGAAGAGAAGGCAGAGGAAGCGCTCAGAAATTGTAACACATCAATAACGTAGTGGTTCTCAATGGGGACAATACTGCCCCCTGGGGGACCTTTTGAAAATTTGTCAGATTTATGGTTTTCATCGCTTTTTGTGGGAATAGATGAGGGCTGTCAGACATACTGCATTTCCCAGGACTATGATACATAAAATGAACCATCCCAGATCCAGCAATTCTGTCAAACATCATGACAGACATTCACTTAGACAAAATCTCTGTCATATTTTGGACCTTGAACTTAACTTTCATTTTACATATAAACATAAAAGTTTTCATGGTTTTTATATATACTGAATTTTCTGATAAGGCAAATAGTTTATAAATAAAAAAAGATCATGTTTTGATTTTGTCAGAACATTACCAAGAATTTTTCACTCTCAGAACGTTATGTATCTGAATGTCCACTCCTATGTGTCATCCTGTACTCATAGCTGTTGTGTCCACAGTGCTTCTACATAGACGTAAAAGCAAGTGAACCCTTCATTATGTTTTCTGGTGTAGTCATATCGAAACACACTCCATTCATTATGATTTGCTTTTCTTTTTGTATTATTTATAATAGAATCCAGGCATCATATTGGTGGTTTTAAATGGACCATTATGAAATATTTTTACGCAATGGGAACTCTGAGTTAGATGGGGTTGAGACTCATTGTCAGAGAGCCCCAGGGGAAGGGGAGGAAAGCACATTGGCTTTGACTTTCCCTGGTCTCAAATACCAGTATGAGTTCTTAATAGCCAAAACTGGCCAACAAGGATGTTATCTGTTCAAAGGATTATTAAGGGAGAAGCTACTCATTAGGGAAGGGGAATTAAATATAGCATATTTTCAATGCAACTCCTAGGAAAATACAAAACTTTACATGCTTAGATCTTAATGACTTGAGACCTCTCAAATACAGGGACAGGAGTTACATTGTGAAAGTATAGAAAGGAAAAGTGGATATGCTGAGCAATGAGAGCAAGCCATGGGGACCATTGTAATGGAGGGCAGGGATCTTCCTTAACTAAACCTATGTGTCAGTGTTTTTCTAAACACTTCAGGGTGGACAGAACTATCCAGAGAAGCTCAAGATGTCACTGTTTCAGTGTATATTTCAGAGTATCCATTACATTTCTTGCTAATTTCTGTTAGAATTAAGATGGGCTAGTCTACAGTTCAAAGGCTGCCTGTTTTCTGTTTGTATTTATGCAGAAGAGATGCACATGTAAGAAAACCTGAGAAATAAAATATTTAATTTATGCTGGGCAATATTAGGGGAAAATTATTCAAGTTATATTTTAAAAGTCCTTTGTTTTAGTAGGGGCTTAAAAAAAGATTCTTTGAAATAACAATGTTGCCAGCACACTTTAATATTATTTGATTTATAATCATTCTGCTTGACACAAGTTTTCAGAAACAAATTCATTGTTTTTATGCACAATAAGCTTGTAATCATACAGATGTAAATTGATCCCATACTGTCTTTTTTGTTTTGGCATTCAATTTTGGGTTATAAAATGATAACAGCTAATATTTTATGTATTCATTCAACAAGTACTTACTGAGTGCCTATTATGTCCCAGGTGCATTTCTAGATGCTTGAAGATAGAGCAGAGAAAAAAAATTAGATAAAACCTTTGCCCTCAATGAGCTTACATTCTAATAGGAGAGTCAGACAAATATACAGCATATTAGATTGTGATGAATGGCAAGGAGAACAATAAATCCGGGAAGGCGAGTAGGAAGTACCAGGAGAAGTGTTGCAATTATAGGAAGGGTGACCAGGGAAGACCTCCTGGAGACAACACTATTTGAATGAAAACCCAAGAGAAATGAGGGAGTGGTCAGGTATGTGCTAAGAGAGGATTATTCCAGAGAACAGCAAGTGCAAGGGAAGCTGTGAACCAGTATTGAAACAAGGAGTCAAATGAATATGAGGGAAAAGTACTTTATTATATCAGTGATCATGTAGGGTCTCATAGGTCACTGTAAAGACTTTTGCTTTACTCTGGGTGATTAGGGAACACTGGAGGGTGTTGAATAATAGTGACATTATCTGACATCTATTTTAGCAGGATTACTCTGGCAGCCATATTGAGGCTAGACCTTAAGAGATAAGGGTGAAAGAAGGGAACACTAGTTAGAGACAATTGCAGTAATTGAGGTGAGATGTGATGGTAGCTAAAATCAGGGTGATAAGGAGGTAGGGAAAGTACTGAGATTCTTAGTATATTTTCCAAGGATATGCTGACAGATTAGATGCAGGTGAAAAAGAGAAAAGTCAACATGACTCCAGTGTTTCTCACTTGAGCAATTGGAAGAAGGGATTTGCTATTTCTTGAGATCTGGAAGACAATGAAAGGGAAAATATGAAGTTTGAGATGCCTGGGAGACATTCATTAGAGCAGGCAGTCTGCAGTGTAGGAAAGATGCCTGATAACATCCAGGGTAACTCGGAAAGAGGGAGTGACAGAGGACTCAATCCTGGAGCACTCTAGAGTCAGGGAAGATGAAATGAAACCAGCAGAGGAGAGAGTATTGTTACGAGGACTGAGGTGATATTAACCACAGCTTTGAGCACTTATCGTGTTCCAGACCCTGCACATGCAATGCCTTATGTGCAATGTGTCTATCACTTTATTTCCATATATATTCTTTTACTTTCTGTCTTTCTGCTTGGACCTATAAAATGGGAGTAGCTAATACAGTGTTCACTTATGTAGCAAATATTCATTGAGTAACTGTCGTGGACCAGGCACTCTTTTCATTGCTTGGAGATGCAGCAGCAAAGTCAGCTTTCCTATGTCTTACTATGTTTATACCTCATTACTGTAGAAATCACTCTTTTCAGATGAAATTTTTCTCACAAAAATGGTCGTTTGTGTTTTTGCTTTTTCATCAACTAACCAGGTTCATCACAAATTTTATTACATTTGGTTCTTGTAAGCCAGTTGCTTTTGGATTGGTTGCTATTATATTCTATGAATATCATTATCTCTCTACATTTTAGCTTATTTTTAAGTTACAGGTGACTTATTTTCAAATATATTCTACTACAACTCACTTTCTTCCCCAGAGAAAATCTGTTTCAGTTTCTAGTGAGCATTTTGGGTTTTAAAGACACTTGAAAAGCAGAGGAATAGTGGTAATTGTAGGAAATTTTGCTAATTCCATAGATGTTTATGAGATTCCACCCCAGGTCTTTTTGTTGGTGGTCGGAAACAGTCATGAAGAAGACAGGTAAGTTCCTTGCTCTCACAGATGTTAAATAATAGTGAAAGGAGCAGACAAGTGAAATAAAATTAATAAACATAGTAACATCAAGTGATAATTGCTACAAAGAAAATTTGTGATGCCATAAAATGATGAGCACTGACTGGGAGGTGGAGCCACATTGTAAAGAAGGACTGGACATAGTATCCATGGGACCCAGACCAGACTGCCATGAAGGAGATAGTTTCATGAAGAAGATGAGCATTTCATGCAGGGGGAATGGCCAAACAGAGGGAAGAGCCACACAAAAGACCTGAGGTGACAACAAGTTTGGAGTATTAGGGGAATAGAGAACACATTGTAGCTTGAGTATAAAAAGACCGAGAGAGTGGTGCCAGGGACAAAGTCAGTAAAGGAGATGGTGATCAGATCACATAGGATCTTGGAAACCATGATGAGGAATAAAATGAACAATGGTGAGTTTGATTTTTTGGTTGTTGTTGGAAGAAGTAAAGTATAGTGGCATGGTCATATTTATGTGCTAAAAGTACTCTGAGTGGGAAGAAGAGAGTGGTGACAGGGATTTTAGGTAAGAACTGACTATAGTGGTCTCTGAAGAACTGATGGGTTTGACTGTATTGGTGGAGCTGGAGAGCAGGAGAAATGGGCAGATTTAAAATGTGATTTTGAGGTAGCAGTGACAGGACTATTGATGGATTGTGCAATGAAGGAATGAGAGGTTTCAAGAATGACTCCTCTCATTCCTCACAGTTTTGGCTAGAGAATCTAAGTAGAAGAAAGTGCATTTACAGAAAGGAAGAAAACTAAGGGCATGCAAGTAGGATTTCAATTTAGGATGTATGATGTTTGAGATGTTTACTATACATGGAAGCAGAGATATTAAGCAAATATAACTTTGGGATTCAGATGAGAGGTCTATACTGTTAGCACATGTGCATGTGTATGTATATGTGTGTGCTTAAGGAGTATATTTATTGGTATAAGTGTGTATTTATTTGGTATAAGGTATGTAATTACTTGAAATGACATGAAAAGAGAGTACCATTAGAGTGCTCAGGATTGAGCTTTGAGTGACCCTAGCATTTAAAATGGTCAGGCAGAGGAGAAGAACAATGAAAGAGACTGAGAGGGTATAGTCAATTAAATAGGGAGAAACCAGAAGAATTTGGTGTCATGAAGTCCAAGAGAAAAGAATTTCAAGAATGAGAAAGTATTTAACACTGTCAATTACTACTGAGAGGCTAGAGGAAATGTGGATGGGAGCATGTGGTCTTTGGTGACCAAAATGACAATTGCATTGGGTGTCACATGTACCAAGACGTCCAGTAAGATGTGGTGACATGAAGGGTCCCCTTCAAAAGTTCACTTCCTATTCTTCCTCCACCCAATATGGAAGTTTAATTGGAGTGAAATGTGGGAAAAACAGGAGATAAGGAAGTGAAGGCAGATAGTGAAGACCATTTTTAAAAATAAGCTTTATTGAAAAAGGGAGTAGTAAAATGAATTCCTTAAAGGAGAGGGACATAGAGTCATATATGAACTTTAAATCTGGGTTTAAAAAATTCTAGATGGAGCACTCCCAATGGAAACTATTAAGATGTAGGCTTGTGTGTTGAAGGAAAAGGTGGACATGGCACAAAGGAGAGGAATAAAAGGGGGGAAATTAAGAAGGCAAGAAGGGAAAGGGTCCAGAGCAGTACACAAGAGGTTGGTCTCTGAATGGGCTAGAAACAGAAGAGAAGACCAAGAATGTGGGAGGTTCAGTTGGCCAGAAAGAATATCTCACCCTTCTCCGACCAGCTCAGTGTATATAGTCCATGTTAGTGTTCTCAATCTCTTCTAACACAGACATTCAGCCCAATTCAGTTTTTCCCTCAGTTAATAGTCCACATAAAATATACATATATAGAGAGAGAGTCCTTGGAGTTGGATGACCTTTGAAGACTGTAGCTTCCCCTATCTCTGAATGATATGTTGTCCCTTCTATGTGATTTTATGATTTAAGATGCCAAAGTGTTTCCACAAAAAGATAGGATAAATGAACACTTAGAAGGTTTATGGAAACACCTAAGTAATTAGTGTGTAACTAACCTTAGATTTTGTCTGTATTATAAAAATGATGAGCTTTTTGGAAGAAGAGGTGTCTTAACAGAAGAATGGTTAAGGTCTATTACTTTCTGCTAAATATAACTCTGAAAATGAGGACTATAATGATTAACTCTCTCAATCCTCTAATCGGATTATCAGCCTTGGCAGATGTTGCCCTTGGAGCATTACAGCAATGTATTTAAATTGTAGCTATTCCTTTGCTCTCAATTGTGAAATTTATGCTTGAGTAAAAAGAAAATTTGAGATAGAGCTCTTCTGGTTCTGCCCAGGGTCATGAGTGCATGTTATCTATAATGAGCCTGATTTCCACACCTCCTAATGCAGAGAGAAAGGCTGTGCACACAGTGAGCAATGCCAGGGGATTAGGATTCAGAATGCTTGGGTTCAAGACTTGGCAGAGCTGTGGTAGCTGTAGAGTTTTGGGCAAGTCACATACCTGTCTGAAGCTTCGATTTCTTCATTTGCATGGTTGGGAGGATAAAATATCGTTCTCAAGTGGTTATTTTGAGAGATTTAATGAACTAATGAATGTGAGGCACATTGAAAACTCAGCAAATTTTATATCTGTTATTATTGTTATTAATAGTGAGGTTCTCACATGGTATGCTGGAGTTAGAGGAAATTTTCTCTTCCTTGCCCACTCTTGATGTGCTACTCACCAGAGGCTTGATAACTGAGGTAAGGATTCTGGGTAGGTGGTGAGGCTGTGCTATGCCAGGGAAGGTTTGGATAAAATAGTCCAAAAACTGTCCCAAGCTTCTGGATACCAAACACTCTTAAAGATTCAGGAAACTGAGAGAGTAAAGATGGTCTGCATCCTGAGTAGTAAGCATGATGAGATTTTAAGGAACGTACACCCAGGAAGCAGAGAAGGGCTTTCTGAGATTCTGGCCCTCTGAAGAAGGCATTGCTAGTGTCATACCACCTAAAAGACCCAACCAAAGCAACTAGCTGATGATGAGTCTCTGTGTCTCTAGGAATGAGTAGAAGATAAAATGTCAGATGTGTTTTCGTGGGTTGGTTTTTCCTTCTACATTGAACTCTTCCTCATAATTTATGTTCTTCCTCCTCTGTGATTCCACAATACCTGGTACATATCTTTAATATTGCACTTGAACACTATAGTGTAACTGAGTTGTGTAGTATTCATCTGTCTACCCTGTTCTTCTACGGAATCCCTGATATATTCATTCATCTTTGTATCCCAAATGCCTCACAAGTTTGACACATTTTAAACATTTACTCAGATTTTTATAAGTGAATGAAAGAATGACCAGATGAAGGGACATATTGTATATACTCCATTATCTTTTTCTCCCTAGGGAGAATAGGAATGATAAAATTAGGCATAGGGAAACGGACTTTGGCCCAGTGGTTAGGGCGTCCGTCTACCACACGGGAGGTCCGTGGTTCAAACCCCGGGCCTCCTTGACCCGTGTGGAGCTGGCCATGCGCAGCGCTGATGCGCGCAAGGAGTGCCGTGCCACGCAAGGGTGTCCCCCGCGTTGGGGAGCCCCACGCGCAAGGAGTGCGCCCGTGAGGAAAGCCGCCCAGCGTGAAAAGAAAGAGCAGCCTGCCCAGGAATGGCGCCGCCCACACTTCCCGTGCCGCTGACGACAACAGAAGCGGACAGAGAAACAAGACGCAGCAAATAGACACCAAGAACAGACAACCAGGGGGGGGGGGGGAGGGATTAAATAAATAAATAAATCTTTTTAAAAAAAAATTAGGCATAGAGAATGTCTCATCCTTTTATGTGTTTCCACCTTAGTATATAACAATCTCAAATGCACTCTGTCTGACAGAGAGAACATTGCTATACACATTGTTTCCTAGATGGCCCACTAGCTAGAAAAATGCCTGCTTGGTGAAGGAGTTACCTAACCTTTAACCATTTGTCTCTTGGAAGAGATGAACTGCCTTTCACACCTTAATGGTGTAAACTCACCATTAGTGCCAGCTGGCCTCATTTCAGGTTTTCTTTTGACAGGGCTTACACCAATGGGCAGCAAGAACTGTCCTTACTGATTAAGGAGGTATAAATGTAAGACTTTAAATGACTGTGTTACATGATATGTGTCCCCAAATAGCTAGGCTAAGTTCATTCTCTTGATTCACATATGAGACAGACAGGATCCTTTCTCCAAAGTGTCTGGGAAAAAGGAACACCATCTGCCTCAATCCCTTTCTTAAATTGTTGGTCACCCATCAAGCCTGTGGGACCCTCAGGGGATAGACACCATACAAAGCTTGTGAACTCTGGGGCTAATGTAGCCCAAATGCCTATTTCCTGTGGGGCAGAGTGCGGAAGTGTGAGAAAAGTAAGAGTTAAGAATCTGGCACCTGCAGAGCTGCTCCCAAATTCACTGGAGTTTATGTGATTTTTAATCCTGCCATTTAGTATTCTACTCTAAGTACTTCCTACTGTAAAAAGAGGCCTGGGTATGTTAGAAAGAATTCAGACTGAGAATAAAAACTGTGCATTCTAGTTCTGCCAACAACTATGCTAAGGAAGCATGACCAGACATTTTATCTTTCTAGGTGTGCATTTACTCCTCTGTAAAATAAAAACTACTAGAATAGATGTTGTTTATAGATCTGTTCAGCATTCAAATTCCATGCCTTATTTTACAGAATGCCAAACTGTTTTGAACCTCTGTCTTTTAGTGACAGCCACTGAACTGTCACTTGGGATAGTCATGAGAAGTCAGTGTGGACGACTGTTCTTCCCAGTTCCTCCCAGCCTTGTACTTCCTGTTGACTTTGGACAAAGGAATTCTTCTACTCAGCCTCCCAGTAATCTTTAGGCTGAGACACTGGGTTCAAGGAGATGGAAGTGCTCTGACGTCCCTCTGGAAGCTGACTACAGTGGTTACTTTGCTCCTTCCAGATGATCCCAAGGGTCAATTCAGTAATGTTAAAGTAGGCCCCAGGAATTTAGATCCCCTGATATTGAATGATATCTTTTTCATGGATATAAAAGCAATCAAGTGTTTTGCAATTAAGAGAAACAAATTTCCTTCCCGATAGATTGGTTCGACAATCTCAAACTTCCAACTATCCTACTCGCTCAATTCTCTTTACCTCTTTTTTTACCTGTCCCACTGTTCCATAGTCATAGAGGTGTTTAAAATGCAACCTATTTTGCAGAGACAAAGGAAAGGAAACTAACATTTCCAGAATGTCTCACTGACCACTAGTTTCTGCCTGTATCTACAGAGTCTGTACCACAGAGAGGTGAGAAGTCTGTTTTTGTCCCTTTTCCACTCTGCACATGTCACAGTAGGCCTGAGTGGACTGAGTATTCTGCTTTGATTGAATAAGCCCTGAATTTCAGGTGGTCTCTGAACTTGGCTAAAGAACAGAGGTGATAGGAGCAAGGTCATAAATTTCAGTCCTACAAGGCTTGTCTGTGATGCTCTACTTGCTGATTAAAGTTGATGCCCAGTCTCAGAATTTTGCATCAAGGCTCACAATGGGAATTAGGGCTTGGGAAGGCCTGTACAGATACTGAGGGAGCTGAAGCAAATCTCCTCAACTGCCTACACACTTCCCATTTAACCCTCAAACACACCTGCAAGGTAGAATTACTATCCCCATTTTATAGATGAGAAAATTGAGGCTCAGAGAGTTTCTTGTCCAAAAGAGCAGGAAGTAAATCCCAGGCCTTTTCTGACTCTCAAGTTTTCTTTTCCATTACTATTTCCCATGCTATTTCCTAATAAATCTTCCCTGGTCCAAAAGGTTCCATTTTTATGTGAAGCATAGAATGATCAAAAATGTCCAGCAAAATACATATGATAACATGCATGAAACTTGAAGACATTATGCTAAGTGACATAAGCCAGACACAAAAGGACAAATATTGGTCTCAGTAATTTGAAGAATAAATATGAAGAATAAATGCATGGAGTTAAAACCTAGAGTATAGGTTTTAGAAGATAGGATGAGGGCTGAGAGGGAGTACTGATGCTTAATGTATGGAGATTTAATTAGCTTAACTGTAAAAGTGTGGAAATGGATGGAGTTGATGGTAATACCTTATAGTGAGTAGAACTAATGCAGCTGGTTTATAAATGGTATTGTGGCTGCAAAGCATAGTCTAGGGATGTAAATGTCAATTGAAAGAAAGCTAGAGAATAATCTAGGGACTGAATAGCATAGTGAACTGAGAAGTGGATGAGAATTGTGGTTAGTAGTACAAATGCAAGAATATCCTTCTGTGAACTAGAATAAATGTATATCACTATTGCAAGGAGGTGAGAATGTGGGGAAGCAGGGAAAATACAATTAATGTAACCTAAGGACTGTAGTTAATGGCAATACTGTAATGTTCTTGTATCAATGCCAAAGATGTACTGTGTTAATAATAACAGGGGAGTATGGAAAAAATATACCAAAAGTATGCTATGGGGTATAGTTAGTGGTAATAGTCTGATAATATTATCTTATAATCTGTAACAAATGTTCCACAACAAGGTAGTGTGTTGGTGGAAGAGTGTTATATGGAAATTCCACACATGTTCATGATATTTTTATAAGTTCACAACTTCTGTAAAAAAATGCATTTTGAAAAATGTCCAGCAAAGAAAAGAAGTGGTAAGTCAATATTGAATGAAAACTCTGAGTCAGCACCATTTTTAAATTTTATTATAGTTCAGTTTAGGGGTATATTTCATCATTTTCTAAAGAATACACATTTTCTCCTGAACATGATCTTGGCCAAATGTCTGGTAAAATTTCCCTCTGCTGATAACACTTTTGGGAGGTCCTGGGAGGGGCCTTCACGGCCAGCTGGGCGTCTCAGTGGATGGCATGCTGGAGCTGGCCTGCACTAATTCTGGCTCTGGAGAGCTCACTGTACTCATCTTTCCCCAACTCTGTACTCAGTGACTCCACAGTGGTAGCTTGAAATCAGCCACAGTGGGAGGATTTACACTATGGAAATAAATAAACAATACAAGTGGGCCCTTTTTTCCTTCTGGAAAGCTGGTTGTTAAACATTACCCTCACACCACCTGCTGTGATTCTTAATCATGGGTGTGTGGGAATCTCAGCTGGCAGCTTAAGTGACACCAAATATTCCCAGTCCAGGCTAGTTTTCCTAAGAATATGATTCTATGCCATGACATCTGGATAACTGAAAATTAGCACAGGGAATATTACACAAAATATCTCAGAATATTGATGCACTGTGAGTGAGCACCCTGTACTTTTCAGAGATTCCCAGAAAGTTGGAAAAGAACTCCTGTAACTCTCTCGAGTGTCCTCAGGAGAAGCTAGGAGTGGAACAAGAGGAGAAGGGCTTGAAGGGAAGGCATTCATGAAGAGAACCCATTATAGTGTTCTCCCAAAATATCTCTAATATTTCATAGAAAATTCCAGCACAGATAATTTTTGTGTAAATAAAAAGTCCCAGGCTAACATGCCAAAGGAGCTATAAACCTTACAGATGAACTGACACTAGAAAGTGTGTGGGAAGGGGCTGATACTAGTCAAAGCCTCCCCTCCACACACAAAGGCCACCTATCTTTGGGCTGTTCAGTATCAAAAAGCAGGGCCATGATGTGGACCATTGACTATGAGGTGCAGAGGTGCCCAAAGATGTACTTACCAAATCCAATGGATGTGTCATGATGATGGGAACGAGTGTTGTTGGGGGGGGGGGAGAGGTGGGGTGGGGGGGTGGGGTTGAATGGGACCTCACATATATATTTTAATGTAATATTATTACAAAGTCAATAAAAAAAAAGAAAAAAAAAATCATTGATAAAAGTCTCATACATGGCTGGAGGGAGATATTTCTAATATTTCTAAGTATTGTAACAAGAGTAAGAAAAATGCATGTCCACACAGAGACTTCACTAATAAGCATGTTTCACAGCAGCTTACTCACAAGAGTCTCAACCTGGAAACAACACCAAAGTCCAGGAAAACTGTCCAAGAGGAGAACTGGTATCCAAATTATGGCATATTCATACATTATGACACTATTCACACATTAAAAGGAACATACTGGCGATGCAATAATATGAGTTTATCTAACAAACGGGAGTTGTATGAAAGAAGTTAGGTGAAAAATAGCACATAACTTATATTTCCATTTATATGAAATTCAGGAAAAGTCAAAACTTATCTACGGTGACAGAATACAGAAGAACGGTTGCCTCTGGAGGGGGGATGGGAGACGGTTAACTTGGAACTTTCTGGAGTGATGGAAATGATATAACTCTTGACGGGAGTGGTGGTTACAAGGGTGTGTATAGTTGTCAAAACTCAAACTGCACACTTAATCTACAAGTGCCTTTTATTAAATGTAAATTAAATCTCAGTTGAAATACATGTAAATATAAGCAAATAAAAACACGCGTTTACATTTCTGATCTAATCTAAAGGGTTCACTGCAATGAGCCTAGCTTCCCTGCAGTCCATTAATATACTTTTCTCTCAGCCTTTCCAGTACACGAATTTAGTGCTTTCAAGGCGTGGACTCAGGCTCTGGAGGTGAAGCTGCAAGTTGGTAAGTTGCGCAATCACCCTCAGGACATTTCTTTCTAGCTAGCAGATTTCCCATCACTCACACACATCGGGCTGTCACGGGAGAAAGTTAGAGAGGCAGGTTCAACTTGAGGGGAAATTCCTCTCCCAGCACACTCCGGCGCCCGGCGGTGGGGTCAGCTCGCGGCGTGAATCAGCCTGGCGCCCAGGCTCCGCACATGCGCGCTCCGCCCCGTCGGGGGTCGGGAGGACCGTCACCCTATATAAAGAGGGCACCCGCGGCTCAGGCACCTCGGCAGCCTAAGGCCGGGACGCCGCGCACCCTCGGTTTGCGCCGCTCATTCTCGGACGCCTCGCCCCGCGGGCGGGTCAGACCCCAGAGCCATGGACCCTGCTCGTCCTCTGGAGCTGCTGATTCTGCCCCTGCTCCTGACTCAGACGGCCTGGGGGACCCTGGCCCCGGCCCACACAGGTACCGAGCCGTCGAGGAACCCTCTTGGCGCTGGACTTCCTCCGAGTGGGGCGGGGAGCGCGCGGCAGGCCCCGGGAGCCCGCGCACCCTCGCTGCGCCCTGGTTCCCCCGGCCTCGGCCGAGCGCACCGCCGAGCCCTGGGGAAGGGCACTCTGCCAGCTTTGCCTTTTCTCTTTGCGAAGTCCCTCTGCTCTGCTCGGAGGCGACTGGAAAGTACTCCAGGGATACCTCCTCTTCCCAGGAAAAGCATCTGACCTCCTTTCCTATCTTTTACTCTTTCTGCCCTTCCTGCAGGCAATAACAGGGAGATCTGCCTCTTGCCCCCGGACGAAGGGCCGTGCCGGGCCCTTTTCCGCAGGTACCACTACGACAGGATCACGCAGAGCTGCGTCCAGTTCTGGTATGGGGGCTGCCGGGGTAACGCCAACAATTTCGAAACTCAGGAGGCCTGTGATAACGCTTGCGGGATGATAGAGAGTAAGTGACCACACGGAGGCACGCTCTTGCCCACGCCTTGCACAGAAGGGCTCGTCTACCTTAACTAGTTTTCCACATTCCGCTTTCTGCTGTACATTTTAGCCCTAATTTTTCTCAAGTTTTAGGGAAGCCTCGGTGGTTTTCAGTTTCCTGAAAGTAACCACAAGTTTACAACTTTTGACTCATGTACTCTCTCCTGACTCGACATTTATTTATCATAATTCAACGCCTTTGAGGACTTGGAGAAAGATTTGTTACTTCACGGTAGAGCATAATTAATGCAAAATTATAGTGAATTAATTGCAACCTAAGTGCTTTTCTGTATTTATCATTAGTTTCAAACCTATGATTTTTAACTGTCACTGAGAACATCGTTTCCCTCAATCAATTATCCAACAACCTAAAATACTTCTTAAGGATTTTAATATTTCACTGTGATTTAGGTCATTATAATCGTACTTTTTGCGCTGAAAGCCAAGCATGTCTTGGGTTAGTCTAGGACTCTAGTGGAGGGTCCCATATACTGATTTTCAGCTTTTCTCTTATTTTTAATTAATTTTTACTGTATCTTTTAAGGCCTCTAACACATGGGGTTTAGCTCTTCAAGGAACTGAGCCAAGGAAAAATGTGTATTCATGACAATAAGCCTTGATTAACTTCATATGCGAAACAATCAGAGACGACTCTGAAAGAACTGAGGGTCTTTCCACTTGAACTTGAAAGATATATCATGGCCTAATCAGATACATATTTTATTTTTTCGCTGTGTTAAAAAAAACTAGATCCCTGGATTAGTGGACAGTTATTTGGGGGTTTATTATCTTGACACTAAATAGGAGGTCTTTTCCCCCCAGTTGTTTCTGAAAATAAAGTTTTGAATGTAATGAAAAGAAGGCTTCTGACTAACATTATTTTATTGCCCTTCTTTTGCTAGAAGTTCCCAAATTTTGCCGATGGGAAGTTAATGAAGAAGAGTGTAAGGAGTTCAAAGAAGACTATTTCTTCAATCTAAGTTCCATGGCATGTGAAAAAATATCTGGCGGGTGTAACCGCAAGAAGAACCGGTTCCCCGATGAATCTACCTGTATGGGCTACTGTGCACCAAAGAAAAGTAAATGCTAATTTAAAAATTTAATTTCTTCATTAGATTTTTGGGAGAAAAACCAATAATTTGATGTGAAATTAGTATGGTTTGAGTTTTGGTGATTTCACATATATCAGTCCTCACACTTTTGCCCTGTGAGGAATTATTATTATCCCCATTTTTACATGCGATGACACAAGCTAGAGAAGTTAATGATCTGACAAGTTCTGAGGACTGAAAAGTGGCAAAGCCATGATTCACATTTTTCTGGCTCTTCTACAGTATTTCTTTAGAAGTATTTCCCATCTACTCAATTTATACACATAAATTACAATGTTTATTAGTGAATGCCATGACCTCAGGTTTGTATGGAATCAGTTCTATATATATGAGATAATTAATATATACAGACTTTAAATGGTGAAACTTGAAAATTTCTAAAAATTTTTGTTGGTTTTCTGTATCCTTTAATTACTGCAAACTGCAGTACAAATAGATCGCTATCTCCCTCCTCTTCTCCACATTTCTGCATTTCGTACCTACTGTTCCTCCCCCATTGTAATTCTTGAAATGATGAATTACTTGGGCAGTAATTAGTATTTGTGGAGAGAACCAATACAGGCATTTTCCCATGCACAGTGTAGACACATAGATAAAGAAATTCAACAAAAGAAAATTCGCTTTGATGAAAACTTTGATAAAGCTCTATAACTCTTCTGTGTTAAATATGCATAATCTTGAATTAATGCGGAGGTGATTGCTTCTGATGTTCTTTTAAGTTGTGTGGATATAAATGTTCTAGTGGCTACTTGGGAATAAGATACAGCTATTCTTGATTAGTAAGAGAAGGAGAGGTGATAAAATCACTTAAATAAAATTAACACCAGAGAAGTTTACCAAAGCATTTTATATAATATCCCTTGAAGCTTATCCCATTTTTACCTGATATCTGGTTTTCAGGTTTAATTTATGTTGACTTTCAAAATGATACAAAGAAGAAAGTCCTTCCCATTTATGAAAATTTAGAATTCCCCCAAAATAGCATGTAAACCTTTCTGCAATTTGAGACACCCCATTTTCAAAGGTTTAGTATGATATATTGGATTCAGAATGAGGCATCTATGAGATTAGATTTTCTTGATTTGTTTCAGAGATTATCACAATTTATTAATTCTAGTTATTATAGCATTGCTTATTTTATACTTCTTTTTTCTAAAGGGCCATCATTTTGTTACAGTCCAAAAGACGGGGGATCATGCTCTGCTAATATGACTCGCTATTATTTTAATTCAAGACACAAAACCTGTGAGACCTTCACCTTTACTGGCTGCAGAGGGAATGAAAATAACTTTGTTAGCATGGAGGATTGCAAACGAAGTTGTGAAAACGGTAGTGAATTTTTTCTTATTCCATTTTTAACAAACTTCATAAGTAATTCATAAGCAATATTATATTTTTGTATTCACTTTACTAATATCATATTGCATCTCTAGTACTCTGGTACAGATAGTACTTTAGTACTGATCCCTTTCAAAATGCTTCTACTGGTTAGCTACAGTAGACGGTAACTGTATCTTTGTTTATTACTTGGGTATATATTTAACTGACTTTATAATCACTAAAAATAAGATAAGGTGAACTTGTAAGCATGTAAGAAATGGTGATGTATGATGAACATACTGAAGACATATGATATTTATTATTATTTTGTTGACTTTAGCTTTGAAGAAGGAAAAGAAAAAGAAGATACCAAAGGGGTTCTTTGCCATTAGAAGGCCGAAAATTCAGAAGAAATTGTAACCATTTTCCTGTATTGTCATCTTGTGAATGCTTATTGCCTTTATGGTTTTATCTGAAGAATAATCTGATAGCATAAGCACTTGAATCAGATGTGATTTATTTACCAGATGTATTGATATGTTACTTTTCATATTTGTGTATTTTTATACATAACTAGCTACTATTCAAATGTGAATCTATCATTTTTAGTATACTGTCCAGCTGTTTTTTAATGAGATTGAATTCTTGCAATGCGTAAGATATGAAAGCAAATATGTTGACTCACCCAGTTTTTGGGAGTACTATTTCTGATCTCAGAAGATAATAGTAACTGAAATAGTTTAAGATAATAGAAACATATACTTTTGACAAATCTGAGCATAAAAAGAACTAGAAAATACATTTCATTTTGCATTAAAAATGTGGATTATAATTTAAGCCCAAGGAGAAAAAATGCAGATTTACCAATACTTTAAAAATATATGCAGCCCTGTTAAGTAGACACTAGCAACTGTACCAACATTTCTTTTGGGCTGGATTGCAGTTGAAGATAAGGTGATTTATTTAACATATCATAAAATAACTTTTTTGACTGAATTAAAAAGCTAGTAAATTTCATGAAATCAGAAATGTTTTCGTCTAGGAAAATGATTAAATCTATATGTATTCCTTTATCATCCCTATCATCTATATCTATCTAGACCCATTCAAATATATATGTGTGTGTAAATATAAACAGATGATCTTAAATTTACTATTGTTACATTATTTCCTAAGACATAGTGGATTGGAGACCACCAAAGTTGTTATTAACATTTTTGTACTGTGCAAGATGTTTATTAACATTACACCAGAAACCATGTATGAACTTAATAATTTAGATTTCACAATAAGTTATGCTTAATATGCTAAGCCCAGTGAAATAGTTTGTTTTCTTTCTCTGTAATAAAAATTTTTTTTAAAATTCCTACATTTTGTTGGCAAAATTAACATGTTTAAAATATGTCCCTCTATCAGAATTACAAATGTGTTTGCCCTATACTCCAACAATTCCTCTTTAAGAATCTATTCCAAAAGTATTATGACAAAAATACAAACTAATATAGGCTGAGAGTATCCATTATATGTAGTAGCTGAAGACTGGATACAAACCAGATGCTAATCAATAGGGAATTGATTGAAGAAATTATGAATTAGGAAAGAGGAAATGTCTAGATGTATGGATATCATCTGATTCCCAGGATATATTTATATATTTAAAAACATTGTCTAGAACAACATGAAAAACAAAAACTTACATGCAAACACTGCAGAAGGTATAAGGATATTGAAAATATTTACCTAAAGGGAGTGGTGTAACTGCACAAATAATATAGTTATAGTCAGTGACTTTTAAAACTAGCATTTTGACTATGTATTTGGGGGGGAATATAATTTAAAAATTCAGAAGAAATTCGAAAATTCATTTAGTAATCTTATCATTATTAGCAATCATGGTATTGTTATTTTGAACTTATATGTAGTATACGTATATTCCATAAGAAAATGCAAGTATTTACATTCTTTAGAAATCAAGATTTTAAGAGGAGATATAAATATAATATTAAAGAAATTAAGTAAAAACCTTGACATTTTAAATTAGAATTAGAAATATCAATGTGAACTCATTTTTTCCTCATTTTAAAAATACCTATTTCCCATCTTTCCACTGAAAAATTCTTGAAGCAATGACAACTCAGTAGCAATAAGTATATTTAGCATCAGAATGTGTTCTTTATATACTATTTTTCATAAAAAGGATCCTGGGATCCTGGAAGAAGTCACTTAATAAGGGTCTGTGGCAGGAAATTTATAAAATAAGCCTGGGTCAACTTATTCCAGAAAGAAAGCAATAAAAATAATGAATCATGTAAAAAACAAAACTAAACTAAACTAAAACCCAAACCAACAGAAAGCAACATTAACAGGCTCACATTGACAATATGAGAATCAAAACCAAATAATGACCACAATAACACAATACATTGAACCATCAAATATATAAAAATCTATTAGTTCATAATTATACTTCGAGACACACACATAAACCCCTTTGGTCAGTTTTGGAGGTTGATGGGGCATTATCTCATTTCCTTGAAAACTGATGAATGAACAATAAGAGTCAAGCATTTTTCCTTCTTTTCCTTTATACATGGTACCATAGGGAATCTATATAATGTAAGAGGGAATATCCTTCATAGAAGAATTCCAACCAACACATGCATTAAGTTGTTAGAAAATGTCCCTAATGAAAATTTATCTAGATAATAATCATCAGAATTTGTTAAAGCCATCATGTGATGGGTAACATTATCCTCAAGAAATGAGGCTAATCTCTCTGAACCCACTGATCCTTTACCACAGGCAACTTATCATTGCTGTGATTTTACCAGTCAGCCTGATTAAAAAGAACTGTCTCAAAAATAACAAATAAAATACAAAAAAATTTTTTTAAATTAATTTGAAATAAAAATATTTTAGATATTGTGACTTTCATCACTCTTATTAATTTTTTGGGGGTATTTTGTTGACTTCATTTTTGGAGAGGTTTTGGATCACAGAAGGGTCACAACTGTGGTACAGGAGGATCACTGGTGGGGAGTGTCAGTGATAGGATTTTGTGTGGGAAGGGGTGCACCTGCGGCATGCCTTTAAGGCATATGAATATGTTCAAGTGTTCATGGGGCATTGTCTTTGTGGTGGAGTATCACACAATAACCAAAAGAATATTGAATTCCCATCCTGAGGAGTCCTGCTACATTCTCTAATAGAATAGTAAGAATTTCCTGAGTACAAGGGCAGTGCCTAGTGAAGGAAGACAAATTATTACACCAAATTCTTGATATTGAAAGTTGTACTTATGAATCTTTTCTTTGAAATTGAAACTTAGCTTCGTATTATATATTGCCTAAGAGTTACCTCCTGAAAGCCTCCTGTTGCTCAAAGTGGCCTCTTTCTAAACCAGACTCAGCATACACACCCACTACCTTCCCCTGGCCATGGGACATGACTCCCAGGGATGGGCTTCCCTGGTATGGAGTGATTATTACCCAGCACTAACTAGCAATGCATCTGAGAAAAGACCTTGACTAAAAAGGAGAAATATTAAATACAAATGAGTTTTTATGGCTAGAGATTTCAAAGTGAGTCAGAAGGTCATTTCAGAAGTTACGCTTATGCCTGTTTCAGCAGGATCTCACTGACTGCAACAGTAAACAGTGCCCCAAATAGTGGGGCTCCTCAGGGCTCTACAGACATCTAGACACTATAGGCAGTGCAAACAAGCTCAGGAATTCAGCACCACGACAGTGGGCCTCACTTTGCATTTATGCTCCCAGTGTAACAGAGTTAGACTCATTTATAGTTTCCCTACACATGGCTCTTCTACTACTTCTATTTGAACCTATAATTAGCACCATATTTGTTAAATATAAATCTTTGGTCTGTTTGTGTGCCAGTTGAGCCTTGAATTTCAGCAAAGTTGCCACACTTACTCTCCAGTTCACTGGACTTACCAAGGACAACTAACAAGGAGATGATGTTGGAAAATACCCATCCTAAGGAACAGAGAGTGTCTGCAACTGCAATCAAGATAGTTCCATCCATATGTCCCATGGGCTTTAAGCCCGCTCTCAATTAGAAACAGAGTGAGCATCACCATCCCCAAATACTCAAGATTGGGGAATGAACAATGGACTAAAGTAGATTTATTATTACTCTATTATAGATATTATTATTCTAGCAATGGAAGAACTTTATCACTGATGTGGAGGCAGTGGCCATTGAGGGAAGAGAAAGGGAAAAACAGGTATACTATGGGGGCATTTTTGGGACTAGGGAATTGTCCTTAATGACATTGCAATGACAGAAAACAGGCCAGTATACATTTTGTCATAACAAATAAAATTGTCCAGGGCTGTGTAAACTGTAATGTAAGCTATGATTCATGGTTAGTAGCAATATTTCAATATGTATTCATCAAGTGTAACAAATGTACCACACTAATGAAAGATTTATTAACATGAGAAAGTGTGGGAAAGGGAGTGTGTGAGGCATGGGGGAATCCCCTATATTTTTTATGTAACATTTATGTACTCTAAACCTTCTTTAAAAGTAAAATATTATAAAAAAGAATGTTGGAATGCTCTTTTGGAAATATGACAAGGAAGGGCTTCTGGTTTAGGGTGTTGGATGAGGGTCATTTGGAACTGGGTGCTCCTGGAGCAGGTTTCTAGGGAGTGTGCGAGTGATCATTTTGTCAGCATGTGGTATCAGTGGGTAAAGACCCACATAATGAATGGGGCATTTTGGGGGCATGAGAATTGTTCTACATGAACTTGGAATGATGGATATAAACCATGTTAAATATCATCAAAAATTTATAAAAATATATGGTCCAAAATGTAAGCCATAATGTAAACCATAGACCATAGTTAGTAGCTATGTTTCAATATTTTTACATCTGTTGTAACAAATGTATCATCCACATATAAAAAGGTTATTAATAAGGGAAGGGGGGAAAGAGGGAGGATATCAGGTATATGGGAGTCCCCTGCATTCTATTCATGACTTTATTGTGACCTAAAACTTCTTTGAAGACAAAATGAAAAAAAGCAAGACACTGGAGGAATAATGGAAGAAAATAATGCCTCTTATATACAGGACAACAGATCTTACAGTGATGAAAGGCAAAATGTCAAAAAATATTTTTTCATTATTTTTTAATACCCCAACTTTTTAATCTTATTTTAATTTTAGTTTTTAAAATTTTTGTGCATTTTATTTATGTTTAAAACTATCATTATTATTTCATTTTCTTATTAATTGTATTTGCTTATTTTATTGGCTTCATTTTTTTAAGAAGTTTTGGGTCACAAAAGGCTTACAACTGTGGCAAAGGAGGATCATTGGTTTGGAGTGTCGGTAATGGGGCATATGTGGGAGGAAGTTCATCTGAGCATACATATAAGGCATATAAATGTGTTCAAATGTTCATGGGACATTGTCACAGTGGGTGGAGATTCACACAATAACCAATAGAATATCAAATTCCCATCCTGGGGTGTGCTGCCATATTCTTTAATGGAACAGCAAGAATCCCCTGAGTACAGGGATAATAATTAGTAAAGGAGGATGATCCATTGAGGGGCCCTTGATATTGATGACTGTGCTTATGAGCCTTTGCTCTTGAAATTGAAACTTAGCCTAGTGTTGTAGGGTGCCTAAGAGTTGCCTTCTGGGAACTTCCATGTTCTCAAATGTGGCCTCTCTCTCTAAACTGAACTCAGCATATAACTTTCCCCAACCCTGGGACATGACTGCCAGGGATGAGCCTCCCTGGCACTGAGGGATTGCTACCAAGAACCAACAAGCAATGCAACTGAAAAAAAAAAAAAAAAAAAAAGACCATGACCAAAAGGGGGAAAAGGTAAAGACAAATGAGTTTATATGGCTAAGAGACTTCAAAGTGAGCCAGGAGGTCATTCCAAAGGTTATGCTTATGCATGTCTCAGCAGGATCTCATTGGCAACCAAAGTAGATACTACCCAAAATAGAGGTGCTCCTGAAGGCTATAGAGACATCCAGACACTATAGCTCAGGAATATAGTCCCTTGCCACTGGGCCCTACTTTGGAATTTATACTCCCTAGTGTGACAGAGTTGCACTCAGTTGTGGTTTCCCTACACATGGCTCTTCTGTCCTTCTATTTGAACCTATAATTAGTACTAAATTTAGTAGGTGTACATCCAAGAGACTTAAATCTTCAGCCTGTCCATGTGCCAGCTGGGCCCTGAATCTCAATGGAGTTGCAAAACCTACTCTCCAGTTCATTGGTCTCACCCAGGACATCTAACAAGGAGGAGTCTATGGACAAACAACGTACCAAGGGATCATACCAAACAACATACCAAGGACTCTCAACTGCAAGCAAGAGAGTCCCATCCATTGGTTGTATGGGATCAAAGCCCCCCTCAATTAAAGGATGAGTAGGCATCACCATCCCAGAGTTCTCAGATTGGGGAATGAACTATGGACTAAAGTAGTCTTACTAGTGTTCTACTACAGACATCTTGTAATTCTAGCAAAGGAAGAAGGATCATTTTTTTTAAAGATTTATTTTTTTATTTGTTTCTCTCTCCTTCCACCCCCCGCCCCCTGCCCCAGTTTTCTGTTCTCTGTGTCCATTTGCTGCATGTTCTTCTTTTGTCTGCTTCTGTTGTTGTCAGTGGCACGGGAATCTGTGGGATTTTTTTGTTGCATTTTCTTGCTATGTCAGCTCTCTGTGTGTGTGGTGCCATTCTTGGGCAGGCTGAACTTTCTTTCGTGCTGGGTGGCTCTTCTTATGGGGTGCACTCCTTGCGCGTGGAGCTCCCCTATGTAGGGGCACTCCGTGGGGCAGGGCACTCCTTGCAGGCATCATCACTGCGCATTGGCCAGCTCCACACGGGTCAAGGAGGCCTGGGGTCTGAACCGCGGACCTCCCATGTGGTAGACGGATGCCCTATTGACTGGGCCAAGTCTGCTTCCTGAAGAAGAATCACTGATGTGGAAGCAGTGGCCACTGGAGGTTCTGGGGGTAGGGAGAGGAAAAAACAGGTGAAATATGAGGGCATTTTGGGAACTGGGGAACCATCCTGAATGACATTACAATAACAGAAATAGGTCATTAAAAATCTTGCCATAATCTACAGAATTGTGTGGAAGAGAGTATAAACTACAAAGTAAACTTTAATCCACGCTTAGTGGCAATGCTCCAAAATGTGTTTATCAACTGTAGTGAATATACCACACTAATGAAAGATGTTGCCAATGTGGGAAAATGTGGGACATGTGGGGAGTGGGGCATATGGGAATTCCGTATATATTCTCTGTAACGTTTATGTAATCTAAGTATCTTTAAAAAAAATAAAGAAAATTATTTAAAAGATTAATATAAAATAGATAAATTATAATGTGTCATTCTGTGATGCAAAAAGACAGAAAAAAGGAATGAAATGACTTTTAATAATAGTATTTTATTGAAAAAATTTACTCTGCACTACCACTCACACCTTTCCTATGAATATACACTGTCTCAGTGTTAAACCATAGAAACTGAAGTGGAGCCCTTGAAATTGCTCAAACCACAGTGCCCCACATATACTATCTATCTCCACCAACAATCTTGTGGACCACTACTTAACAATCTTATCTAGTAAGGGAGAGTCTTTTGGAGCATGTGTTTCTGTATTTTGATCATGATTGTAGAAATTTCCGCTGAGTAACATCCTGAGATAAATCTTTTGAGTGTCCCCACGGAATAAAAACCAACATCAGAAGACATCCATTGATTCTCCTTTGGATATCTTATGAGCCTGTGGACTCCATTTTGGTGGCAGGAACTAGTCTTCATGAGTTTCATGTTTCCAGTAAAATATAAGTCTTGTAATAAAAATAAGCTAAGAGTAGAAATAGTACAGATATGTAGTTTAAAATATTCTTTGTTTATATACCAAGTGCAGGGCTCTTTAAAGTGCATATGGCTGCACAGATCATATACAGATGAAGTTGTACTTGCTTCTAAAATTGACATAAGAAAAAATAAAACTTCCAAATATTCCTAATACCTATTAAAGAATTTAAATCTATAATTTAAACTTTCTTATAAAGAAAACACCAGGCTCAGATGGCTTTATAGGTAAATAATTCTGGGCAGTTAAGATGATATAATTTCAATTTGAAAAATATTTTGCTGAAAATAAAAAAGGAATACTTCCCATTTTTGAGATGCTTATTTAAAAAGTAGTTGGCAAAGGTATTGCAAGGAAGAAAAAATTACAGGGCAATTTCTTCTTTGTGAATTGATGCAAAAACCTGCAAAATGTTACCAAATCAAATCCAACAACATACCAAGCATCCAGCCTCATGACTAAAGGGAGGTTATTCCAGTGTGGTTTAATATTATAAAATCAATCTTTGTAAAACTGACCACATTAACAAAATAAATCACAAAATTATATGGTCATCTCAATAAATACATAAAATACTTTTGATAAAATTCAACAATAATTCATGATAAAATAATCTCAACACACTAGTAATAAAAGAAAATATCCTCCTTTATCTGAGAAAGAATATATACAAAAATCTATGGTTAACATCATAATTAATGGTGAAATATTCAGCACCTTCCCCATGAGTTTTGAAACAACATGGTGGTGCATTACCACTTTTTTGTTAAAATTTTACTAGGCTCCTTAACAATGTAAAACTGATAATAAAATATGTAAATTCTAGGTGGGAAAAAGTAAAACATTATTTGCAGATAACATATTTGAATATCTAGAAAATATAAAAGAATCTAAAACAAACTAATAGAATTCATAAGTGAATTTATAAGGTCACTAAATACAAGGTCAATATAAAATATTAATTGTATTTCTAAATATCAGGTACAAACCAAAATAAAATATCAAGGCACATATAAAATATTTTCCAAAAAAATCAAATGCATTAGAATAGATTTAATAAAAATGTTCATAACTGTATACTAATAACCACAAAACATTGCTGAAGAGAAATTGAAGATCTAGATATATCATGGTGAATAAATTGTATGTTAATGTAAAAATAATCAAAATTTAAAAATATATATAAAAAATTAATTCAAGATAGGTCAAAAACTGAAATGTGAAACATAAAGTATAAAGTCCTTAGAAGAATTTTAGGAAAATATTTTCGTGTTCTTGGGGTAAGCCAAAGACACAGGACAAAAAATAAACTAACCATAGAAAAAATTAATGAAATATATTTCATTATAAATAAGAAGTTTTGTCCATCAAAGACACTACTAAAAGTAAGCCATAGACTTGGAAAAGTAATTTTTAATGCATATATTATGCAAAGGACCCATATGTAGACTATATTAAAAAGTACAATAATCAATCAGGAAAAGAAAAGTCAATAAAAAAGGGGAGTAGGCAAGAGATTTGAAAATATCTTTACAAGAAAAATTAAGCAAATGATCAATAAGTTCATGGAAAGATGATCATAATAACTAGCCATCAGGAATGCATTTGAAAACCATAAAGAAATACCACTGCATGTACACAAGAAGGGCTAAAATGATAGAACTGGTAATATCAAGTGTTGGCAAGAAGGTGCAGGAACTGGAACTATCATACATTGCTGAAAGGGGTGTAAGTTGATATAATTTACATTTTTTGGTAGAATCTAATAATACTGACCTTACATACACCTCATTACCTTAGAAAGTACACTTCTAAGTACATACCCAACAGATATGATTATATATGTCTATCAAAAGACATGTATAAGATTGTTCATAGTAGCTCTATTCATAATAGCAAAAAAGAGAAACCATTCCAGTTTAGAGAAACCAAGTATCTCTAAATGGAGAGTGAATAAATGAAATACTACACAGCAATGCCATCCCCCGCCCCTCCCCAAATGATTAATATGCAACAACATGGATAAATCTAGCAGGCATAATGTTGAGATAAAAAGGGGTACATATTGTATATATTGTATAATTCCACTTACATGAAGGTCCAGAATAGGCAAAACTAATCTAATAGGATAAAAGAATGAAGAGTGGTTATCTTTGGGAGGAAGTATTGACTGTGAGGGTTAATGAAGTAGGTTTATAGGGTGGTGATAATGGTCTATATTTCAATCTGGATGGCAGTTACATGGATACATACAATTGTAAATACTTATTGAGCTGTAAACTTTTTGGACTCTATTGCATGTAAGCTATAACTCCATTTCAAAGTGAATTTAAAAATTGAAAGAGAAAAAAAAAAAAAGCCCACGACATACCATGTGTGCTTTGAGATAGGAAAAGTCAAAGGTGATTCCAAAGTTTTTTTGTCCTGGAACCTGGAAGGATGGCATTATCATTAACTGAGATGGGAAAGAGTATGTGTGGAAAATATTCGATAGGTTAGATTTAAATTCAGTACTAGGTATGTTAGGTTGAGATACCAATTAGATCCCTAATTCAATGTGCAATTGGTAACAGTAGTTTGGAATTCAGGAGCAAGCTGGCTGGTAGCACATGAATGGTATTAAAAGCCCTGAGACTGGATGCCATCACAAAGGGTCAGAGAATATAGATTCCAAGTAAGGACGGAGCCCTGATGCATTCACATGTAAAAGAGGAGAGAAGAGGAGCCTGCACCCTGGACTAAGAAGGAGCAATTGACAGACTATTATATCTTGAAAACCAAATAATGGACATCTATTAAGGAGGAGAACATGATCAACTGTATCAGATGGCACTGATTTCAAATAAGGTGAGGACTGAGACTTGAATCTTGGTTTGGCAATGTGCACACCATTGATAACCTTGGAAAAAGTACTGTGTAGAAGGCATGGAGGGTTGAAAATCTGAATGGAGTAAATTTAAAAGAGAATGGGATGGGAGGAATTAGAGACATTCTTATAGACCTCTCTTTCAAAGAGGTTTGCTGCATAGGGGAGCAAAGGAAATGCTATGCTAGTTAGAAGCAGGATCAACCATAAGTTCAGCAAAATAACAGCACATTTGTGTGCAGATGGTCATGATCTAGGAGAGAAGGTAGAAGCTGTGGAGTAATATTTTTGAGTAGGTTACAGAACAAGTGAGATTTGCGTTCGCTTAGTTGATGGGCAATTTCTCTAACAGGAAGGAAAGAGAAGTATGTGAGTTTAGATACTGGTGAGTAGATGTGGTAGGATCCTGTAGAAGTTCTCATAAGGAAGCAAGGCCATCAGCCGAGAGGCAGGGAAGGAGAGGAGTTTGGGGGTGTGAGGAGAGCATAAAAGATAAGAAATAGTCTTCCAGGAAAGGGGAAGAGTGAATAGACTGTGACACTTATCATATGTTGGCTTGACAGAATTAATGGCTCACTTGAAGTTTGTGCACATGAGCTTGGCTTTGTATTTTTCTCCAGTCATTAGCAGCTGCATGAGGGCAGGCATAAAGCAAAGGGAGAGATGAATTTAACTAGGCTTATGATTTTGCCAAGTTAAAAAAGGAAATATGAAAAAAGAAATTTAAGATATACATAAGTACACGATTTTAATTATTTTCTGTGAAATTTAAGCTGGGTGGCGAGTGGAAGGGAAGCATCACAGGGGACAGAGAGTGAAAAGATGATAGGATTGAGAGACTAGAAATCCTAGTAATGCCAAAAGATTTGGCAACAGGGAGCCAAGTTGAAAGATAGGAGGTGGTAGCAAATGAGTGAAATGGATAAATTTGATTTTATGGTGAAACAGCAATTATTTGCAAAGATTAAGTCTGGCATTTTATCATAGGAAGCAGTTTCTGATGTAGTTGAGAGGAAAGGACATTGGAGTTAAGGGTCTGAGGGACTGAAAGTTTGGGATGTTGGAAAGATCATTTTTTGTGTATGTTGAAATTGCCGTTAATTACGACAGAGGTACAGGAGGAAATGATAGTGGGTCGGTAGTTAAAATTGTTGAAATATGACAGGAAATGAGCCAGCAGCCAGTAGATAACAACAATGAGAAATGAAGGATGATATAATCCGATGACTTGAGCTTCAACATAGGAGTCTTTTTTGGGGGGATGGGGTGGTGACAAAAGATTGAAAATGGTTTCAGAGGAAAAATGAGGACACCTACTCTACTCACTGCCCAAAAGAATAGAGAGAGGGCTGAAGAGGAGGGGATATTCTCAAAGGACAAGCAAGAAAGTGAAGGGGAATAAAAAAGTGTAAAAAAAAAAAAAAGAAAGTGAAGGGGATTTTTCTGACCATAAATTCCACAGAGCACAGAGGAAGGTTTTCAGGAATTAGGAAAGGACAGGAAACAGATTAGGGGAAGTAACAGTTTGGGAAAGAACTTCCCAAAACATCATCAGAAAGTCTGTTAATAAAACAAAACTAAATTTATTAGAACTAACCTCTGTGAGATACAATGCCACTTTGACAGAGTCTTAGTGTCTCAGAAAGGCTAGTAAGAAGTGGGATATTTATAGAGTTTGGGGGTCTGGGTACAAGAGGCTTACAAGTCTTTCAACATGGGAACTATAGTTTAGGATCGGTGATCACAACTAGGTGAGCATGCTGAAAGTGTTCATAAGTGAACTGTTCTTTGAGAAACTAACTTTTTTCATTTGTAGGAATTTTCTTAAGCAGATGTGATTTTTAAAAATTGATTTGCACTCTTATCTTTCCCAGGCAAAACTTTTCTGGAACAAACAACTATTGGTGGAGGTAGAGGATTAAGGAAGGTATAATGTCAAGGTTCATTCTTGACCCCTGTTGGGAGAGGTCTTCTTTTATGTAATCTAATTCTCTGTTATTTACTGATAGTTACCCTTTATGTGCATGAGGAGGTTCCTTTCTATTGAGTGGTTTGTGAGTGAGAGTGTGTTTAATTATGATTGGATTTTAATTGTATCAAATGAATTTTATTCATTAATTGAGATGATCATATAGTTCTTATCACTTAATCTGTGGTAAAATACATGAAAAGTTCTAATACTATACCATTCTTGCATTCACACAAAACTTTCTCATGCTTCTTAAAATGTATTGCTGGATTTGGCTGATTATATTTTATTTAGGTTTTTGCATCTGTATTCATAAGTAACATTGTCATGTGTACTCATGGTGAACAGCAACTTTTATAATTATGCTAATATTTGTTATGTCTTTCTTTAGAATTTTTATCAAAGAATATTAATTGTATTATTTCTCCTTTACAGGATGTATTGACATTTTCTTTGTGATTTAATGCAAGGTCAATTTTCATTAAATTTTTCATGTGCTATTGAGAAGAAAGTATATTCTTTTCATCGATATATGTATTTATATGCTAATATAATCATTTAATTAAGGAAAATTATATGCAATGTTTAATATGTATATATGTTTACATATGTTTATACATATATATCCTAAGTTATAAGAATGTGCAGTAAGGACAAAATGACCTTAGTCCATTGTTTCTTTTTTCTCTTTCTCTCTATACTCCTTTATTATGTTATGCCATTTATAGCTTATTTACTTTTTCATCATTTGACCTGCCAATCTAAGAAAGGTATTTTAAAATCTCCTAGTAATAGAGCATTTCTGGTTATTTTATTAGAATTTTATGTAGTTTCTGATTGTTTAAGGTGAGTGCTGGGTTATTTTGTGTATACATATTTACTGTTATTATGTCTTTTTTGTGTGTGGATTATAATCTTTATCATTATAAAGTGTGCTTATTTGTCTCATTTAATCCTTTTGGACATGAATTCTATCTCTTCTGTCATCAAGATTACAAATGCAGCTTTTTAATTTTTTACTTATATTTGACATACCTTTTCCCACCTAATTTCAGCCTTCATGAATCATTTTATTTTAGGTGTTATTTTATGAACTACTCTGAAAATATTTTCTTTTTGGCTTTTTTTTCTGTTTTTATCTTATTTATTTTTTTATTTCTTATCTTTAAAAATTTTTTTTCTTTTTTTCTAAAATATTATCTTAATTAGGTGGGTTATGCCCACCTAAATTAATTGATATGTCAAATTTGTTTGATTTTTAATTCTATCTTATGATTTTGTTATATTTATTGTTTGAATTATATTTATTGCCTATGTTTCTTTTTCCATGTGACACGTATTCCTTTTTTTTTTATTCCTACTCACGCCCTTCCCTGAGATGCCTTCCCCGTCTTCTGCTCATCTTCTTTAGGAGGCACTGGAACAGGAACTGGGACCTCCCATGTGGGAAGTGGGCACCCAATTGCTTGAGTTATTAACACATCCACTCCCCTGTATTCCTTTTTTACTTTTTATTTTTTGCATTTCCTTTTCTGGATAAGACAGTTTGTACTTTTTATCATGGTACTCTCAGAATATCTTTCATAATGCTGTTAGTCTATTTTTTCTTTTCTTGATTTTCTCCTACATGCTTTGTCAGCTTTAAATTATATCTTTGAATTCTACCTACTGCCTATGTAGCAGACAACAGATATATTCCATTTTCTTGCTTTCCTATCTCTCTTAATAAAGTCCCTTACTTTATTGGCAATCAAAGTTATTTTTCCTTGGACACTTTTTAAGTCTGCAGTTCTGAAGTGATTTTTCTTTTTTTTTCCATTTCTTTTCTTAGTTTGGGGAAGTCTAGTTTTCTATGCTACTATCCTTGTCATTTCTACTTGGAGTTTTGAGCATCTAATTTATGATGTGTTTTCTTATCTGTATTACGTGTTTAACATATGGGTTTTTATTTGAATGTTGAATTATTATTTTTCTCTGCTGCATTTTTTTAGAATATTTTCATCAAAGAAACTGAATCACACTTTCTAACTTTTTTCTTATAGTAGCTATGTATCAGTATTTCCTGATTTTCTGTTTATTTTAAAGGATGTTTATTTTCCAGGATGAGAAACAATATGCATTCCAACAGAGGACTAGGAGAGGTTTGAGTGACTTACCGGGTTTCTTAGTTCAAGAGCACTCTATTCTGTTGGTACAAAGAAGTGTAATGCCTACAGTAAAAGATGCCTTGCTGTCCCACCAAGACACATCTAAAATATAAATAAACAGAAAGGCTGGCAGTAAAAGGATTGAAATATGTACCAGATAAAACACAAGCAAAAAAGTTGATGTACCTAGAATAATATAAGACAAAAAGCATGGTGATAGTTAACACTGCATAATCATAAAATAATCAGTTCACTAGGAAAATGTTACTATTCTAAGCCTAGCTGCACCTAAGAACAGATTCTCTCTCTCTCTCTCTCTGTCTCTCTCTTGCTGTCATCTATCTACCCCTATCCATTTTAGTCAGACAAAGGGATGCTGATGCAAAATACCAGAAATCAGTTGGTTTTTATGAAGGGTATTTATTTGGGGTGGAAGCTTACAGTTATCAGTCCATAAAGCCTAAGTTACTTTCCTCACCAAAGTCTATTGCCATGTGTTGGAGCAAAATGGCTGATGACATCTGCCAGGGTTCAGGTTTCCTGGGTTCCTCTCTTCCCAGGGCTCATTTCTCTCTGGGCTCAGCTCCTCTATTTTCTCTACAAGGTCAGTTGTAGACTATGAGGCTCTCTAGGCTTTGAGTCTCTCCAAAAGGCTAGCTGTAGACTATCAGGGGACTGGCTCAGTCTCTCTCCCAGGGCTTGGTTCTCTCTGGGCTCAGCTTTTCTGCTCCTCTGTGTGCTTACTTCCCAGGCTCCAGCTCAAAACTCCAGCATCAAAACCCAACATCAAAACTCCAACTAACTCCTCTACTCTGCCATGTAGTTTTATCTGTAAGTCCCCACCCACCAAGGGAGCAGGGTCTCAATGTCCTACTGACATGGCCCAATCAAAGGCCTAATCATAATTTAATCATGCCCAGGTACAGAACAGTTTACAAATATAATACAGTATCTATTTTTGGAATTCATGAGCCATAACAAACTGCTACACTATCCTTATTCACTTACCTCCTATCTGTATGTATCTATCACCCCTATCTATTATCTGTCTACCTAATCTGCTTCTTTATCTGAAGAAACACTTAACAGAATTACAAGAACAATTAACAAATATCTCACCATAGTGGGAAATCTTGATACACTCTCTCGGTAGTTGAGAGATTAAGACAAAAAGTTCATCAAAAATACATAGAATATTTAAACCACACAATGTTTATACAAGTTGGAGCCAATGGACACAATGAACATTGTCCCAAAACTGCAAAGGACCAGATGGTAAATATCTTAGGCTTTGTAGTCCATACAGCCTCTGTCACAACTACTCGACAATGCCACTGTAGTGTGAAGGCAGGCAGAGACACTACGTAAATAAATGAGTGTGGCAGTGTTCTAATAAATATTCACAAAAACAGGTTGCTGACTGGATTTAATCTGTGGGGTATAGTTCGCTGATCACTGTTTTAAAGAATACATTGAACATTCATGGAAATTACCACCTAAACATAAAGCAAGACTCAACAAATTTCAAGCAAGACTGAATTTAATTTTTAACCAAATTAAGTTAGTTATTTGCAACATAAAGTTAACTGGAAAATCACTTTTGTTTGGAAATTCAGAAAAACTTATGGGTCACAATGAAATCATTGGAAATTAGAAAATATTTTGAACTAAATAACAATGATAATATTGCAACACCAAAACTTGTAGAAGTCAGCTAAAAAGTTATTTAGAGCCATGTGTAGGGAAAACACAACTGAGTCCAACTCTATCATACCAGGGAGCATAAATTCCAAAGTAGGGCCCACTGGCAGGGTTCCAAACCCCCCGAGCTGTCCAACCTGCCCGCAATGTCTGGATACCTCCAGAACCCTCGGGAGCCCTGCTGTTTGAGGTAATATTTACTTTGGCAGTCAATACAATCCTGCTGAGATGTGCATGAGCATAACCTCTGGAATGACCTCCCCACTCACTTTTAAGTCTCTTAGCCTTATAAACTCATTTGTCTTTCCCCTTTCACCCTTTTGGTCAAGGTCTTTTTCCAGTTGCATTTTTAGTTCATGCTTGGTATTAATGCCTTGGTGCCAGGGAGGCTCATCCCCAAGAGTCATATCTCACTCTGGGAGAAGGTAATGCATTTATACTCTGAGTTTTGGCCTAGGGAGAGACCCTCTCTTTGGGCTGTGCATATGCCAGTTGGGCCTTGAATCTCAACAAACTTGCAATACCTACTCTCCCTACTCTCCAGTCCTTTGGACTCACCCAGGACAACGAACAAGAAGAATATGACTGACAATGATCATCTCAAGGAACAGAGAGAGTCTGCAACTGCAAGCAAGAAAGTCACCTCCATCTACCCATGGGACCTAAGCCCCCCCTCAATTAGGGGTGGAGTGGGTATTACCTTCACAGAATCCTCAGGATTGGGGAATGGACTAGAGTAGACTTACAGTTGTTCTACTGTAGACTTATGATCCTAGCAATGGAAGAACTTTTATCATGGATGTGGAGGCAGTGGCCACTGGAGGTTCTGAAGGGAGGAGAGGGAAAAATACATGTAATTTGGGGAAATTTTTGGAACTTGGGAATTATCCTGAAAGAGATTTCAATGAAAGATATAGGCCATTGTATATCCTGTAATAACTTGAAAAATGTGTGGGAGAGAGTGTAAACTACAATGAAAACTATAATCACTTAGTTGCAATGTCCCAAGATGAGTTCATTAATTGTGAGAAATGTACCACACTAATGAAGGATGTTACTTATGTGGGAAAATGTGGGAGGGTTAGGGAGCAAGGCATATGGGAATCCTCTATAATTTTTGTGTAACCTAAATTCATTAAAAAAAAATAAAAATGAAATAGTATATTAAAAAAAGTTACTTAGAGAGAAATCTGTAGCATTTAATGTACATATTAGAAAACATGAAAGGGTTAAAATTAATGAGTTGAAATAAAGCAAAGGATTAGGTTGTCAAATAAGATTCAAATAACAGATTTTACAAAAGATCAAGCTTTATTAATCATTTCAAGGATGCGAATAATCAAGGGTTATAGTCAAATTAGGGAGAGATCCAGCATACCCAGTTGGATTCCCCAGCTCCTTCTTATTTATTTATTTATTTATTTATTTATTTATTTTATTTTATTTTAATTGCATCAGAAGTTCTCTGACTCAGAGCACCTATACAGAAACCATCTCTATTTTATACTCCGATGCTTATAGCTTACACAATATTTTCAAGACAATCATGTCCTATAAATCCATAGATTCCAGGTTTGTCTTCCTTAAGCAATCAAAAACAGTCAGGCACATCCTTTTAAAAGCCTTCCACAAAACCATTTAGTTTGTTTGCCATGAAGTCTGTCATTAGTATGTATACGAGGAGGCTAGACAAGAAGATTAGGCTTTTTTCTTTCCTGGGGTTGCCTCCCCTCAGGGGAGTAAAAGAAATTGCAGACCAGACTAGTTGCTTTAATAGTTTACTTCCCGAGGAAGCCGGAAAACATAATATCAAGGTGAAAAAAAGACATAGGCACAGAAAGGGCAATAAGAGCATATTTGCTACAATTTTTATGCCAATAAATCAGAAATCTTAAATTGAATGTATCCAATCCTAGAGGAGAACCTGCAGCTGGCCAAGCAATGGTAGGAAAACCCGAGAGAAAGGACTGTGTGGAGCAGTGGAAGGTATAAACTGTAGAACTAAGACTAAACGAAAGGTGGGTGACCAAATGGAATGATTATGTTATATGATCAGTCAATATAGAAAGGAATCAACTAGGAAAGCTGGGAAGCCAGGAAAGAGAAGTTGGAAAACAGAATCAGACATAACAGCTGGCATCAAAGATTATCACTTAAAGCTGACAAATCATGTATTAACATATTTACAAATTCAAATATAATCTCTTAAGATCATACTCTTGACTCAAAGTATGCAGTTAAAATGCCAGTTGATGATAAAAGATAGGAGTTAATATATTTAAGTTCATAGCAAGGGACCTCTAGTCACAGAAAGAAAGAGAAAACAGAGTCTTTTATAAAAGTATAAAATACCCAGTAGAAAAGAAATACAAAACTTCAGAAATATCAGGATAGCTGGAATAAAAAGAAAAAAGGCTGCATCGTCAAAAATAGATATGTATATAAACAGAATATAAAACACAATATGAAAAGCCTCAGACATATCTTTCCTAACAAGTAAGGGGAATTGACTTAAATTACATGAAAAAAGAAAAACCACGGGGAGCAGATGTAGTTCAGTGGTTGAGAGCCTGCTTCACATGCACAAGGGCCAGGGTGTAATCTCTGGTGCCTCCTGAAAAAAAGATCACAAAAAATACTACCTCTGTGCTGTATACAAGAAACAGTTCTAAAATATTTGACTCAAAAGTAAAATAAAAGGAGTAAGGGTAAAGAAAACAGTGTTGTGTGAGGCATTCTAGATTAAAAGTTTGAAAAAAGATTTAAATGAGACAAAGACAAACGTAATATAATGCTAAGGGAAACGATTCACAACGAAGCTACAGCATTTATGTGCATCTACGCACCTCTTGCTACTTTAGTAGAGCTAAAGTTATAAGAGATGGTGGACTGGTTAGTACTTCAATCAATCACACACGTGAAACCAGCAAACTGTATAAAACAGCAGTTTACTTCAGTTCCTGTCTTCTTCAGGCTTCTTAAATGATGTTTCCCATGCAACAGGGCTTGGAGCATATAGAATTTTTGAGACCATGTTTAAGAAAAAGATTACAACTTACAAATTCAAAATCAGCTATAAAGTGCATATTTAGAATCACAACAAAATAACTGGAGCCTGGGAGATTCAGGCCCCTTTCTTCTGAGACTGCTAGGATATTGGCCAGAAATACTTACATAGAAATGTTTCCAGGTTGCACTCTAGCTTCCCCTCCTCCAGAATTCTCTAACTCCCAGCAAATCCCACCAATCACCTGGCCCAAGCAAGCAAACCCCCTGAACATTAATCTTCATAAGCAATACAGCTGGTATGCCTCTCTACTATGACTATTATTTTCCCATACATACAAGTCCGCAGAACATGGGAATTCAGGAATATTTCTGTTAGCCTGCCAAACTTATCCTCAAGGTCTCCACAACCCAGGAAAGCCACATTTTTGGCCTTCGTTTGGAAATGAATTGTGCCTCCCGTCTGAGATCCCTCAAAAGGAAAACTTTTTCCTTTTGGAATCTGTTTTCCTTGTGGTTGGTCCCATTGCCTTAAAATCTTTGTTCCCCACCTCAGGGTCTTGCCTTCCAGCCTTGCCTTTTAGGTTCACTTCACAAAACTGAGTTCCATTGGCTGTGTTTCTGAATGGATCAGAAGGCGGAGATGGCAGGGGACTTTGGATCTCATATGCTTAAGGAGAGGGTAAGGAAAAGGAGACCTCAGAGAGAAGTAGCCACAAGGTATTAGACTCAGGACTTTTCCTCTATTTAGTTTGACCTCCTCTGAACATGCACCTGAACAGGACTATACTCGACTTTTCTTTCTGTCTGCCTTGATTTGCCAAAAGCACACTTGGCTTATCCTAGTATTATTATATGCTATGCCCCAGGCAGAGGGAAAATAACCATTCTGACATTATTATTGTCTCAACTCATCTCATATATTGGTAATGTATAGTAAATCTACAGCTTTTCAAGAAGGTTACATCAATTGCATCTTTTCTGGAATTCTTTGAATGTCTTTGTCTTTATTTATGAGGGAGAACTTGATTGAGATATAATTCCTTTCCCTAAATTCACAGAGAAATCATCCTCTTGATTTTGTTGTTTAGTGTCTCAGAGAAGATTTCTGCTTATGTTGAGTTCTCTTCTTGAATATTGCAGCAATCTATGAGCCTTTCCCATCCCCATACTAGGGAAGGCTTTCTGCCGGAGGTATGCCTGTAATTCTAAGGTGATATTTCTTTCCTTGTCACGATTCTCTTGCTCCTTTTCTTTTGCATTCTGATAGTTTACATAACTCTTCCTCCTCTTTATTAATTTTACTTTGCCAGTGTCAATTATCAAGTCCACCTTTTTTCCTCTTTTTGCACTTAAATTGTGATATCTCACTTCTAGTTCTCTTATAAGCCTTACTTACCTTGTCTCTAATCATTTTGCTCTAATTACATTCTTCCTGTAGCAGTCTGTTCAATCTATTTCAACTGTCTTTTACAAAAGAAAATGCCATATTTTTTGGCACTTTATAAAATATTTTTCCTGTAGTAAAACATTAAGCTGCTTGCTTTTACTTTGAGTCTTTAAAAATATGCTCCTTTAACATGAATTTACAGCATGGTTTCATAGATCCCATGTTGGTTTTACACTTTATGCCTTTTTGTATGAGAGAAAATCAATTCAGCCCATTAAAGTAGGGTGTATAGACCTTACTCACTGCCACTCATTGCCACTAAACAAGTGCCCAAACCCCTACCTCAGACTTGCTACTGGAGCTGGATCAATGCACATAGAGCTATTGTCAACAGTTTAGCAGATAATAAACTAACCAATTTTCTAGACTGATAAAAGGTATTCTTCTACTCCCACTGCAAGATGCTTCCTGTATTCCTAACCTGGAATTAAATACAAATGAACAAAAAGATTCAAGCCAAGCCTCCTCTCCTCTTGAGGCCTGCCAATAGCATTTATTTAGAGATCCACATTTCTCAGGATGCAATGTTTTATGACCATCCCTCTTCTCCTCCTCTCTGCATTTCCTTCTACATCATTTACTTGGAGTCCCAGGATTTAATTGGTTGTAGAAGAAAAGGTACTAGTGAGTAACCCAGCTTCTGAAATGGTCCCATTACTCTCCTTCCTGGTATCCATCCCCTTGTGAAGTTTCTTCCCAGCACCGTACAAGGATTGGTCTGAGTGAAAATCAGTGATGAGAAATAACCTCTCTTATTCCTGAAGCTTCCATCTTGGGCATTCTTTCACTCACTCATTCTCTTCTCTTTCCTTCTTAGATCTCTCAATCTGGGCAAGGCCAATTGCTACACCTTGAGGACACTCAGGAAGTTTATGGAGAGACCCACTTGGTGAGAAAAAGAAACAAACACATGAGCAAGTTTCGAAGCATTTTTATCACTAGTCAAACCTTGAGATGACTAATGCCCTGGCTGGCACCTTCACTGCGACCCCATGGGAGGTGTTGAGCCACTCACGTAAGCCACTCCCAGATTCCTGACCCTCAGAAATCCTGTGAAATAAATGTTTGTTGTAAGCTGTGAAATTCTGGGGTAATTTGTTATGAAATAATGGATATCTAAGACAGAGATGAAGGAAAATATTTTGGCTTGCACCCACAGGATAAATGGATGGTAGACAAGTTTTGTGGTAGTTGAACAAAAGAAGAAAAAAATGTGATTCAGAAAACAGAGAGTAAGGGAAAACAGAGAGTAAGGGAAAAATAAAGGAACTTTCATAAAAGGAGGATTTCTCTTTTCTAGCATCGCTGCAAAATTGAGAAGTTTTTTAAAAAAAATCTTCTTCCTTGAGTTTTGCAATTAGTGCAAATTTTTCTCAGACTCTGGGCTGTGGATTGAATGGTGCAACCGCCATCACCACACTCACATGCACAAAAGATATATCCACCTGGAATCTGTGAATGTGACTTTACTTGGAAAATGGTCTTTGCAGATGTGATTAAATTGAGATCATTTGGGATTAAGTGAATGGGCCCTAAATCCAGTGTCACCTGTTCTTATGAGTCAGAACAAAGACACAGAGACATACAGAGGAGAATTTCATGTGAAGACAGAAGCAGGACTTATAGTTATTCCAGCAGTCACCAGAAGCACGAAGAGCGATATGAAACAGATTCTTCTTCAGATCCTCCAGAAGGAACCAAATTCACCAATACCTTGATTTCAGACTTTTGTCCTCCAGAATTGTGAGAGACTAAATTTCTATATTTAGGATCCCACAGGTGCCTGAGGCTTTTTCATAATAGTTTTTTCAGTCTCTTTTCACTGTATTGCTCAGATTGGGTAATTCTTTTGATCTGTCTCAAGTCCATCAATTCTATCCTCTCTCATCCCCACAGAACTATTGAGCCTATCCAATGAGTTATTTATTTATGTTACTGCATTTTTAAGTTCTATAATTTCCTTAGTAGCCACTTATGGTTGGTGAGACTTTCGATGGATTCTCCCTGTTTATTGTGTTGGGCTCACCTGATGTCAGAAGGATTCCTGTTTGATCCCACAGAGTATTCCACCTACATGGATTGCTTTCTGCTGCCAGATTGGAGGTCAGGAAATACCAGGCCTGGGTCACCTTCTTCAGTTCTTCTTACCACCTTTCTGAGTTCTCCTTTGGTTGCTGCTTTTATAATTTATAGGGTTTATAGCTGTGCTTAGCTGGGAGGAGCAGGGAGAAATAGGTTTCTACCACCTTGTCTGGACTATAAGCCTTGATCATCTACTCTTATCCTATGACAAACTTCCTTTGACATGGTACCTGAAATAATCTGTATTCAGTCTAACTGAAGTTATACTTCCCTTTTATTCAGAAAATGTGCAGTGCTGGACTATTCTTTGTGTAGGAGTGGTCACTGGTTGGACCAACACAGATTGTATGACTAAGAACAGTACAACCATAAGCTGTCCACTGACTGTTTACTGGTCAAAAAGAAAGGGCATTGTTCAGTGGGGGAATTTGCTAAGTCCATAGTGTTAGCTCCATTCAAAAGTTTGGAGTGGGAATCTGTGTAAAACTGTAAAATCAGCAGCAAGAAAAGCCAAGATAGCATGAAGAGTGAAGCAGATGCAATAAAGGAGATCATGAGGTCCAAGAGAAAGAAAGATTGGAAAGAGCCCATTTGCAGTGTGGCCAAGAAGCGTAGACATCTTCTCTTTTAAAATTACCATCTATCTGTCTTCATACAAGTATCCAGACTTTGTCAGCAGAATTAGACTTGAATAAGTGTTTGTCCTTCACCATGACAAGAATCTTGTTAACATATCACAACATTAAAATAACAGAACACCTAGAACCTCTGTTGGGAAATTGTCTTAGTTTGCGAAGTCTGTTGTCACAAATACCACAAACAGGTTTTGGCTTTACAAGAATTTATTGGCTCACAGTTTTGATACTAGCAGAAATCCAAAATTAAGATATTGGCAGGGCTTACTTTCTTCCAGAGTCTGTAGCATTCTGGTGCTAGCTTCTGGCAATTCTAGGAGCTCCTTGGCTTGTATCTCTGCTTTCCTGTTACGTTGTGATATCCTCTCCTTTCTGCTCTTAGGGTTTCCACTGACTTCTTGCTTCTACCTGACTCTGAATTCCATTTTTTTTCTCTTTATAAGCCCTCCAGTAATATGGATTAAGATCCACCCTGATTCAGCTGGCTAAACCTTAACTAAAAATAACATTTCCTAAAGGTCCTGTTTACAATGGGTTCACACCAATAGAGATACAGATGAAGATTAAGAATTTGTGTTTCTTGGACGTACATAATTCAAACTACCACAGATACTATTTGGAAATATCGACCTATTCTTTTATCTTGATCTTTCTCTCCATTAAGGAGCAAGTATAGGGGAAACGGACTTGGCCCAATGGACAGGGCGTCCGTCTACCACATGGGAGGCCCGCGGTTCAAACCCTGGGCCTCCTTGACTCATGTGGAGCTGGCCCATGCGCAGTGCTGATGCGCATGAGGAGTGCCGTGCCACACAGGGGTGTCCCCTGCATAGGGGAGCCCCACGTGCAGGGAGTGCGCCCCATAAGGAGAGCCACCCAGAGCGAAAGAAAGTGCAGCCTGCCCAAGAATGGCGCCGCACACAAGGAGAGCTGATGCAACAGGATGACGTAACAAAGGTAGGCACGGATTCCCAGTGCCCCTGATAGGAATACCAGCAGACACAGGGGAACATGCAGCGAGTGGACACAGAGCAGACAATCTGGGGGTGGGGGAGGGGAGAGAAATTTAAAAAAAAGGAGTGAGTATGAGACGTACCTTGCCTTAGGACTGGGAAGTTACAATGGGAAAATCAGGAAAAAGATTTTGGAGTTTCAAAGTCTGGGCCCTGAACCTCAGAACATAGAACAAGAATATGTTAAGACAGAGTTAGACATCCTGTGCCTAGAAGAAACATAAGACATTATTAGCCTCATATTAATGGGAACCTCACAATAATTTCAGTGCATCAAGAATGTTCCTTGTCAGAAACACAAGAAAATCTGTCCATCTTAAGGGAAGACTCAAAGGGATCTGTGTCACTGGTAACTGGGAACCAGCTAAGAATAAGGCCATGCACAGTTGTTGACTACCATGAGGATCAGACATGCCCCTTCTAAAGATCTGGCACTATGTGAGATACCCTAGGGAAAACTAAGGTAAACTTCAATTTGCTGAGATTATGTTTCCATGACTTGGTTAGAGAGAGAGCTCAAAGGAAATGCTACAATTAACTTTTAAGTCCTGTGTGCTTCTTCCCAATTCTGTTCCATTCCCTCCCCTCTCAGATATTGTTGTAGAAGTTGAGAAAGGTTCAATTATTTGTGTATAGAAAGGCCAGGACTCAGGAATGATTTTGAAAAGGAAAAATGATTTATTGACGGCCAGACTAGGGAGCTTTCTGTTTCAAACCCGAGCCCCAAACAAGAATTTTGAGTTCCTTTTATACAGAGAGGAAGGGTCAAATTGTTCTTTTGTTTCAGTGCTCAATAGTTTGAATTAGCATGTATCTTCTACATCCTAGGTAAGCTTTCAGCATGGACTTCATACAGTCTAGATAAGCTTTCAGCACTTTTGGTTTGCATTTTCCCTGAATATTTAAAGTTTATAGAGTTTGCATTGCTGAACTGTTCCTCTGGGACTGGAGTCATTGCCATGGTTACCAAGGGCAGGACTGCAGCCTCTTACCATCCCACACTCATAAGTCAGGGCACAGACAGCTTAGGTTATCTTACAAAGGGACGATCAGCCTCCCACCCATAGCCTACATCAATATAGCTACTTTAAAACATGTTGCATCAATCATTCTATTGCTTTTCTTTATGATTTTATTATATATGGTTGTATCTCTAAATTTTATTTAACATTGCATGTTTTTAATCTTTAAATGGAATCGTACTGTATCTATTTTTCTGCAAAGTTTTTCATTCATTACTTATGTTCCTCCATGATACATGTGAATGAATTCATTTTGCTGCTGTATAGTATTCTATGGTATAAATACATGGATATTATTTCTCCCTTTTCTTGCTCAAGAATATTTGGTTGTTTTCAAATTTTGACCATTATGAACAATATTACTTTGAAAATTTTTGAACATGCCTCATTATGCACATATGCAAGAGATTTTCAAAGATGTTTTCGTTTCTTAGACTGTTCAAAGAAAATACTATGAAATGGGTCAGGTTAAACAGGGGAATTTATTCACTCATAGCTTTGGAACTGGGAAAATATCCAAATCAAGGCATCATCAAGGTAATAACTTCCTTTCTGAAGGCTGGCTGCCAGCTATCCTTGGCTCCTCTACCATACAGCAAGGCAAATGGAGATGACTGCTGGTCTCCTCTTCTCTTCTGGGTTTTGTTGATTTCAGCTTCCTACTTCTGTGGCTTTCTCTCTCTCCTTTTACTGTCTGAATTTTCTTCTCTAATAAAGGTCTCCAGTAATAGGATAAAGAGCCATCCTGATTGAGGTGGGCTGCACCTTAACTGAAGTAGCCTCCTCCAAAATTCCTACTTATAGTGGGTTCACAGGAATAGATAAAATTTAAGAATATATTTTTTGGGGTACATACAGCTTCTAACCACCACAAAAGGTAAATCTAAGAATGAAATTCCTAGGGTATTATTGCGGTAAACTAGATGCTGTTAGAAACTATTCCTAAATCTCAGGGACCTAAATATATATCAGGGACCTAATATTATGCCAAGTCCCAAGCAGTTACTGCTGTTTGGTTTGTATGTCTGGCCATATTACCACTTGTGGTGCTGCCACGATCATCAACACTTGGCTTCTCCGGTGGCTTTGGAAGGAAGAGACCATGGCGATGACACAGAGATAGCCACTTCGGTTTGGAAATTACACCCATAAATTCTGTTCACATTCCATTGGTTACAACTAATCACATGATCCCACCTAGATGCAAGGAAACTGGGATATTAAAGTCTCTGGCTGGGCAACTGCTTTCCAACAAAAACTCTACATAATGGGAAGGAGAATAAATTTGAAGTGGTTGTGTTAGCAGGTTTGGCTATAACTAGGTTGTAAAGTGTGCTCATGTTCAATTTTTTGAGATAATTTCAAATTGTTTTCTAAGCTATGGTTACAGTGTGCATTCCCACATGTAGTGTAGGAGTTCTAGAGGCTTCATATCTTTGTCTATACTTGACATTGTGCAAGGCACTTCTGTTATACAATTATACAGATTATTCAATTTGTAGATTATTTATTTGATATTTGACTTTCCAGAAGACCTTTTAAAAATAACCCATTTTATCATGAAGGAAATGGAGCATAAACTAAGTAATCCATTAAGATCAGACCAGTAGTACCTGGCCTTTATTTGCCACAACTCAGCCATTTTTTTCTGAGTGTTTAAATAATTTACGATGAATTTAGTGAAATATTTTTCATTGTTTTTATTATTGATGACCAATAACTATTATTTGAATGAAGCAACAAATGAATTTCCAGGAAGCAGTCACATTTCAAGACTTCATCATTTGCTTGTATTATATTTCCTTCACTATCAGGTTGAGACTCATTAGTTGAATAAAGGACTTGAAAATTACTTGCAGGTATGATGGCCAAATATTATTCATGGAAAAAAGAACACAAAACAGAAGTTATTTTGTGCCAGAGTGTGTTGCTTCTTGCTTAATCAACATGGTAATCTGTTTTGAACAAGAAATAACTTGTGTGGCTTTGATGTGGGCTATGGGTGGGAGGCTGTTCATCCCTTTGTGTCCTGACTTGTGGGTGTGGGACAGTGAAAGGCTGCAGTCCTGCCCTTGGTGACCATGGCAATGACTCCAGTCCTGGGAGGCAATTTAGCAATGCAAACTCTCTACATACCAGTCAGTCCAGGGAAACTCTGATGGTGGCGATGCCAAAGCTTAAGGGAACTTGGACTTGGCCTCCAATGGGAAATATAATATAGCCTGTGCATAAATTGAAAATCATCTAATTCTGTATCTAAGTGTGCCTTATCTCTAGAAATCCAGCTAAGTGATAGGGGTTTGAATGTTCAGAAAGGATGTAAGACTGAATGTGTATTCAAAGTTGCATCCAGAGGGAATGTGGGCAAGATGCTAATTCAAGCTCATCTAAAATGTGCACGATATGTTAATACAAAACCTACCTGGTACTCAGGCAGACACTTAACTACCAAAGAAAATAGTTTTCTTTGAAAAAAGCACAATTTGACTCCCCACTCTGTATAAAAGGAACTTGAAAATCCTGTTCGAGGCTTGAAAGAGAAAGCTCCCGTGTCTGGCCAGTGGTCAATAAATCATTTTTCCTTCTCAAAATCATTCCTGAGTCCTGGCCTTTCTATACGCAAATAATTGAACCTCTCTCGATTTCTACAACAGCTTGTTCTACCTGACATGTTTCTATTCTTTAGCTAAAGACGAATTACTACTTGGACCTCAGAGGTTTGTACAGATAACACAAGCTCACTGTGAAACTTATAAATCAAACACTGTAAACATTCTTTCTTCCTGAGAGAAGTCCAGAGCAGGAAATGCAAAGTTCATGGAAAGGTTATCTGCCCATCAAGCCACACAGAGTGAAGGAATAGGTGCGTTGAAATAGTGTGGGGCTTGAGGTCTATTATTTTGAGAATGTAAGTATAAAAGAGGAAGCAAATTAAGAAATACAAGCTAGCATGCAACTTGTAGATAAGTGAGTTGTGCATTAGGTAAAAGAATTGCCTCAGATCAGTTTCCCAGCTTGCAATGCCTAAGGTTCAGTCAGCTTTTCTCAGTTGCAAAAAGACCTGCAACCTAAGATGAGTAAAGCTGAAGAGGAGTGGTTGAGTGACCTTCCCAGGAAGAGAGCAAGCAGAAGCCATGACAACTGGCACTTTACCACACAATGAGTGAGAAATTCTGTTTTAAAAATCCATGGGGACTCCTGGTGTTGTAAGGTGGTGGATTTCAGCATTTTATAGGAGTGGGGCAAAAGGCAATACTTTTGGGGGAAAAAATGCCCTGGGGAGCTTCTTGTAAAAGTGCTGCCTTAGAGTCAGAGAGAGCTGCTGCAGGAGACATGTGAGTGTGAATAAAGTTGAATTGATTTCTTTCAAGCATTTCCTGGTGAGGAAATTGGCAGTGTCCTCAATAAAAGGGGAAGGAAAAAACCCTTAATACTTGCTTCACCACTTGGGTAGAAAACCACCATAGATAGCATAGATGTCATCAGATTAGTTCTAAGAAAGGGAGTCTGGAAAGCATCCCACTTGGGCCTCCTACCCTTCTGCCAGATGCAGATTCCTGCTTTTGACTAGATGAAGAAGGAACTTTGGAAGAAGGTGGTGAGAGTAGTTACCTAGCAGTGACAGAGAGTTTTGGGTAGTTGTGTCATCTAGTACATTTTAGCATGGGGCAGAATAACAACAAATAGAAAATTGGCCTCAGAAAAGTGGTGCATGATAGGAAAAGGAAGTTCATTTAGGAAGGACCCCATAGAGACCTTGTTAAACTAGAGCAGTAGGCTGTACATTGTTGAGTTCAGATTGACCACTGAGGGGTCACATAACCTCTTGACTCAGAACTTCTGAACAGTATCCAACCCATGGGAATTCTGGATGTGAACCATGCTGGAAAATCACTAAGGGTTAGCAGAAAGGAAAAAGAGGCCAGAAATGGGGATGGGATACACCCAGGAAGAATATCTTGTCACAGGGGTGATTTATGGATCCCTTGCAGGTAGAAGGTCAGAAGGTCTGTGGTGCTGGAGGCATGATTGGGAAAGACTGGGATAGATGATGGAGAGGACACCTTCCAATCTTCCAATTTTTTACCCAGGATCATGATCCTAAAGTTAGCTTGTAGAAAAACAGATATTCAATAGTGAGCTCTCACAATTGGATGTTTCCAGCATGTGGCAGTATAAATGAGTTCCTATAGATGATTTCCAAGATTTTTTTCTATTTGTATTTCATGAAGTAGTTTTATCAAAGTCCTCATATCTACCGAACCAATGTCTCTGCTGAAAGTGTTTAAAATCAATTATATTTGTCAGATCACATCATTTTCACTTCTATGTAGATTGCAAGATAGTAATTTCTAAAACCATGCATATGTGATCACTGGCTATTTTATGCAAAACACAAGTACCCATTTACACAGTATCATGACAGCTATTCTTCCCCTCACTCAATTGGTATATATTTATTATCTTCACAATGTACCTTTTCATCCTTGTTTTATGATACCATATCCAGTCAATGTCCCAAGTACACTTTTAAAATAATTTTTATTTAACAGGTTTTAGTGTAGTGGAAGCTGAGAGGATTCAGTGATCACTATGAAGGCTGGAACTCAAGAACTTTCTAAGAAGGAAGATTTATTATGACCGGCCAGGCCTGGAGGACTCCTGTCCAAAAACCTGAGCCCCGAGTAGAAGTTTCTAGGTTTTTGTTTTTTTTTTAATTTATTGAAATATATCACTCATACATAAACATACATAAACAGTGTATAATGGTTGTGAACTTACAAAACAAACATATATAACATCAAACAAACATATATAACATCTCACCCTACCACCAATAACTTGCATTGTTTTTAAACCTTTTTAACTAATGATTAAAGAGTATTGTCAAAATAGTATTACTGAACAAAGTTTTTTCCCCCTAACCAATCTGATTATTATTATCTTTATATCATTTATATATGAACATACATAAACAATTAAGTGTATAGTAAATGTTGTGAATCTACAAAGCAAACATGCATAACATCATACAGGGGTCCCATACATCAACCCTCCACCAACACTCTGAATTGTCATGAGATGTTTGTTACAAACCTTGAAAGAACAACATCAAAATCTCATCACCAGTCGTAGTCCTCATCTTACATTTGGTGTGTTTCTTCCCCAACCCATTCCATTATTATCTTTTAAAGATATTTTTATGACAGAAGTTGTAAACTTATAAAACTTATAAAACAATCATGCACATGTGGAGAATTCCCAAACAACACCCCTCCATCAACACACCACAATGTGGTGTGTCATTTGCTACAGATAAAATAATCACCATCATGTCCATAGTGTACACTTGGCTCACACCTTCCATACTGCCTCAGTATCAACACAGTACATCTTTTGCATAGATGCAAGAACATTATACTATTATTACCAACCACAATCTATAGATCCCTCCAGCTGTATTTTTCCCATGCTTCTCCACACTCCCAGCACCCTGCAATAGTGATATACATTTGTTCTATCTAACAAAGGACACTCTTGCATCTGTACCATCAACCACAACTCTCACCCACCTCTTGGTTCACTGTGCTTTCCAGTCCCTAAATTATTTTCAAGCATTCTGTCAATTGGCATTTATATAACTAGACTATCAATTTCAGTCAAGTCCCCATTTATAAACTAGCTCTTACTCACTGTGTGTTACCATCCACTCCAAACATTTCCACAATTTTACCATAAAGCCAATCAAAACTTCCACATACATTACATATCAGTAGCCCACTCAGTCCTATTATCTTCTTTAAGAATCCACCACCTACTACCAGGCCTTGAAGATATTTTTCAATAATTTCTTCTGGAAGTTTTATGGTTCTTGCTTTTATTTTTAGTATTTTTAGTTTTTTGATCCATTTTGAGTTAATTTTTAGATGAGGTGTGAGATAAGGGCCCTCTTTTCTTCTTTCAGCTATGGATGTCCAATTCTTTAGCACTATTTGTAGAATGGATTATTCTACCCCTGCTGTGTGAGTTTGACAGGCTAGTCAAAACTCACTTGACCATACCATGAGGGTCTGTTTCCAAACCATAAACTTGGCTCCATTGGTCTATTGTGTCTGTCTTTAGGCCAGTACCATGCTGTTTTTATCACTATAGGGAGGTATTATGATTTAAAATCTGGAGATGAGGGTTCACTTTTCCTTTTTATGATGTTTCTGGCTATTCAGGACTCCTTACCCTTCCAAATAAATTTAATGATCATGTTTTCAAATTTTTTCTTTAAAGCTGGTGGAATTTTTATTGGGATTACATTAAATCTGTATACTAATTTGAGTAGAATCAACATCTCAGTGATATTTAGTCTTCCAATCCATGAGCATGGAATATTCCTCCAGTCATTCAGGGTTTTTAAAATTTGTTTTAACACTGAGTTGCAGTTTTCTGAATACCAGTGCTCTACATCATTGGTTAAGTTTATTCCTGACTATTTGAGTTTTATCTGTCATTTTATTTTTACCACTCTTTTGATACTTTTAGTTACTTTTACTGATATAATCTTCATTTCTAGGCTTTCTTCCAGGCCCCTCTCTTCTGTCTTTTCTTTTGAGGCTCTAGCACACCCTTTAGTATTTCCTGAAATTCTGGTCTCTTGCTTAGAAATTCTCTCAGTTTCTGTTTATCTGTGAATATTCTATTTTCACCCTCATTTTTGAAAGACAGTCTTGCTGGATATAAGATTCTTGGCTGGAAGTTTTTCTCTTGTAGTATCTTAAATATATCAGACCATTGTCTTCTTGCCCCCATGGTTCTGGTGAGAACAGCACTTAATCATATTGGATATCCCTTATATATTATGCATTGCTTTTCTCTTGCTGCTCTCAGAATTCTCTCTTTGTCTTTGGCCTTTGACATTCTGATGAGTATGTGTATTCGAGTTGGCTTATTTGGATTTTTTTGGAAAGGAGTACATTGTACTTCTTGGACAGGGATATCTATGTCCTTTAATAGGTTTAGGAAATGTTCTACCATTATTTCTTTAAATATTCCTTCTGCCCCTTTTCCCTTCTTTTCTCCTTCTGGGACACCCATGACACATATGTTTGCATGCCTTTTGCTGTCATTAGCTCGCTAAGACCTTGTTCAATTTTTCCATTCTTTTCTTCATCTGTTCTTTTGTATGCTCACTTTCAGACTTTCAGAGGCCATTTCTTCAAGCTCACCAATCCTTTACTCTGCCTCCTCAAATCTGCTATTATATGATTCCAATGTTTTTTTAAATTTCATTGATTGCAAGTTTCATTCCCATAAGATTTGTTATTTTTCTATGTATGCTTTCAAATTATTCTTTGTGCTCATTAAATATCTTCTTAATATTAATCTCTTTAGCCATTTCATTGAATTTATTAAGAAGATTTGTTTGAACATCTATAATTAGTTGTCTCAACTCCTTTATGTCATCTGGAGGCTTATATTATTCCTTTAACTGGGCCGTAGCTTCCTGTTTCTTGGTGTGGATTGTAATTTTTTGTTGGTGTCTTCGCATCTGGCTTACTAGAGTATTTTTTCTGGGTGCAGTTTTCTCTTTAGTTTAGGGCTTCCTATCATTCCTTCCTTGCTGGTTATGTAGTAGGAGCCAAGCATATAGTTGGTGTTGTAAGCTGTGGAGGCTCAAGCTGCTCTCATTGCACCCATGGACTTCTTTCAGTCTAGAAAAAGGATGTTGTCTCCGCAGGAGTCCTCCCAGGGACAATTGGATGCACCAGAAGGTCTAAATGGAAATTCTGGGAACAAAAAATCCTCTGCACATCAGAGAAGACCCCCTGGGGGAGTATAACATCAGGAAAACCTAACTTTAAATGTTAGAAGGGGAACCTGATCAAGTCCCACAAAGAGGACATGTACCTCCAAAATTCAGGGGGAAGCCATGTACTCCAGGTCTGAAAGAAAAGAGGAAAAGACTGATGTTTAGGTTTAGCCAACTTCAGGTTAGAATTTGGTTCTGGTTCTGCCTCCACTAAAACAGCAAAGGTTTGATTGTAGTGGGGAAGGACGTTGATGGGTTTGAGTTCTAATGTATGTTAAAAAGTTGGTCTGGATTTGAAAAATCTTGGTTATGGAAAAATGGATTGGTTTTTGTAGTGAAGCTTGATCTGAATATAAGTTAAACACTGGAAAAGTTTAGCCAGAAGTAAGTCTTTGTTTTTGAGCTTGTTTTGTAAACAGCAAGAGTAAGCAGAAATCCTCTTAAGGGTTTGGTGTTGAGGGTTCCCTTCTGTGGAGTTGCAGTGGTTGGAGGGCTGTAGCTCAGGGGTGGCTGTGCCAGAGAAATGTATATTATAAGTCAAATTGATGAGCTTTATGCTTCTGTCTGTGTTTATTTGGTGCCAGTGTATATCTTCATGACTCCAAATAGTAATATTAAAGTGTGTAAAATAGTGAACTTTGATTAAGCTGGAGCCCCTCCCTTGCCATTGGCAAAGGAGTAGAATAATTCATAATTCATAAAGCAAACTATGAAGACTGAATGTGCACTGCTCCACTCTTACCCCTCCCAGTGGGTCCATGCCTTTGCAAGCTGAGTTCCTGTCTAACCGCACCGAGCTGCCTGGGGGGGGGGGGGGGCGGGGGGGAGTGGAAAGGTAATGGGCAAAACAAGGGGGGGGGAGTGGAAAGGTAATGGGCAGAACAAGGATGAAGGCAATGGAAGTACCTTTCCCCCAGGGCGGTCACAAGCCAGTTACATTTGCATAATTAACCTCTGTCCATGTTTTGTCTTTCTGAATTTCTCTTTGCAGGTCTGTGTTAAAATGCTTTAAAATATTTTAAAAGATATGAAACTGGTAAAGTACCTTTGTCTAGCAAAAAGGCTGTTGCCTTGGAACACAAGGCCTGTTAGGTGGGACAATGGACCTAGAATCACTTGGTGGCCTTCTGATGGCTGGTTTGGCTGGGAAACTGTCAAACAATAAAGTCAGAAAAAACTGAAGAAAAAAAATACAATTTGGCCAGGCAAAATCATGTTAAAATTTAGTCAGCAAGTCTAAATGTTAGGGAATAAAATTCTTTCATTTTAATCTGTGCTTAATTTTTCATTCAACTTTAAAATGTATTTTTGCTTTGTCAGTTTGCTTCTGCCTAAAACAAATCAAATTTAAAGTTCACCTGTTACAAGTTAAGCAATGGTAAAAGGTAACCTGGAAATGAATCTTTGTATGCCAATACTGTTTTGCTGGTAAATTTAATGCATAACTCAAGTGAAATTTATTTAATTGCTGAAAAAGGCAAGAAAACTGCACAGAATTGTTACTAATAAAATTATTTTAATTGCATAATTAAAAAGTAAAGGAACCCAAATTAATTTTAAGTAAAACTTACTAGAAACTAAGAATTAAAATCATTATAAAAGTATTGAATACTTATAATAACTAAGAATTGAAATTATTTCAGTGGAGTACATGTAACTTAAATTTCAGCTATTGTAATAGTAACCTTAAACTAATTTGCTTTTGTTTATAACTACTTCAAGTTTATTTAGTGATTACTATAGTAACAGTAAGTTAAACTTATTTTTAACTAAAATAAGTTTTTAATTATTTTATAACTAATTTCACCTACCCCTACCCTAGGTTTAAATTATTATAATAAGTAATCATAAACTGAATTTGCATTTGCTTATGATTACTACCACTCTGGGCTTACTCTTTGCCTCTGCTTATAGTTCTAAAACAAAGGAAAAAAAAAAACAACATATCATAGCATTGGGAACATTTTCGTTATAAGCCATTAATTTAAGAGCCACAAAGCGGGGAAACCATGAACCCCTAATCTGGAAAATCCAGCAAAAAAAAAAAAAGCCTTCATAAAAATCTTTCAAATATTGGTTTACAATTAAACTTGTTTTATAGGAGAAAAAAGGAAAAATGTTTTTAAATAACTAAGTTGTGTTTCTTTTTTATTCCATTTATTTAATTTTTCTACATTATTTTTTTAAAAGTTAATAGATCACAAGAAATGTTACATTAAAAAACATAAAAAAACAAAAAACATAAGAGGTTCCCATATAACCCATTCCCCACCCCCACCTCATCATTTCTGTAAATTGTGTTTCTTGAAGATATATACATCACACAAAAAATATTACATTAAAAAATGTTACATAAAAATATTACATTAAAAAAATACATATAACCCCCACCCCCCACCCCACTCCTCCCACAACAACAACCTCCCTCATCATTGTGACACACTCATCGCACTCAGTGAACACATTTTGGGGTACTGCTGCACTACATAGATAATAGTTTACCCTGTAGCTCACACTCTGCCCCAGGATATTCAGTGGTTTATGGTAGGATATATAAAGTCCAGCATCTGACCCTGAAATATCATTTAGAACAACTCAAAATCCCCAAAATGCCCCCACATCACATCTCTGCTTCCCTCTTCCTGCCCTCAGCAAATACTGTGGCCACTTTCTCTACCGTGATGCTAAAATTTCTTCTATTACTCATCACAATAGTTTTATAGTAGAATATGAGTAAGTACACTCTAGTCCATATTTTATTCCTTCACTCTGTGGACCCTGGTATGGTGATGCCCTCTCCACCTCTAGATCAAGAGGGGGCTTAGATTCCACACAGATGATGGATGCAATTCCTTTGCTTGCAGTTGTAGGCACTCTTTATTCCCTGGTGTGGTGGTTGACCATCTTCACCTCCCTGATAGCTGACCTGGATAAGACCAATGAACCAGAGAGTAGGAGTCGCCACTCTGCTGAGGCACAGGGCCCAGCTGGCACATGGGCAGACCAGAGATTCAAGTCTCTGGAGTTTGTACGATTCCTAGCACCAACCACAGGTTCAGTAAGTGTGACAGAAGAGGCATGTATAGAAAAGTCACATCTGAGTCCAGCTCCATCACACTCAAGGATACAAATTCCAAAGTAGGGCCCTCTGCCACGGCACAGAACTCCAAATCCATCTGCCATGACCATATACCAGGTGGATCTCCATAGCCTGCAGGAGAACCAGTACCTAGGGTTGTAACTACTTTGGCTTTTTCTGGGGTCTAAGTTGTATTTCTGGGTCAAACTGTTCATGTCTGCTTATTTACTCAGTGTATATCTTCATATACAAGATGGTAATATCAAATTAACAAATAATTCTTAAAAATTTTTTTTTTTCTGAGCTCTTTAACCTGCCCAGCCCCTACAGCCTTCTCTTTGCTGGAGCTCTCGGGGAGGGGCCAGGTTTGGCAGATTAAGGCTCTGTCTTCTAGACTGGAGAGTAACATTAAATTTTCCTGTAGTTCCCCATTTTAAACCTTTTAACAGACTTAAATAAGAGTAATTGCTAATCCTATTACCAAATTTCAGTAAGTAAAAAGGGTCCTTAAAAGCTATAAAAAATTCTTACTAAAATATAATTAAATCAAATTAAATAATTATATTTCAGAGCCTAGAAGTCAGTATGCTTTTAAGATTATTCAGTTTTAAAATTTTATCAAAAACAAAAATTTTTAAGCCCCTGTAAAGAAAAGAAAGAAAGAAAAAAACCCCCAACATTCTTTGTTTAAACAATAAAAATTTCAATTTATTTAACTTGAATGTTATCTCTTTAATTTGTGGAATACCAGGTTTATAGGTTAACATTGTATATATTGGATCTTTAAAATGATAAAAGCTGTAAGTTCATATCTACTGAAATTAAGTCAAAGAAAGTTAAACTTGCTCTCTCTTAAATGCATAAAATAAACTCCATTGGTTGCTAATTGTAATCAAAGGTAAATTAGCCAGTCTGTGGTTATGGTCAATTATAAAGAGTTTGTAAAAACATCTCCCAGACTGGAAGCATTTAAATGACTCTAGTTCTAAAAAACCATTATTAACTAGAAACCTAGATTGATATTAATGGCAAAAAAAAACAAAAACAAAAAACTTCATAGCAATAAAACCTGTCTGAAAGTCACCTCAATGTACATAGTCAAGTAATAGTAATGAAAAGTTACCTTGATTCCATTGGGAATCTTCCATTTTCATTTTAAAAATGAAAAATAGTTTTACCTCTACTGCTAAAATAAAATATCTGCTAATTAATATCCTCAATGTAAAAGTGTAAAAGTAAAAAGCAAAGTATTAAAAAGTAAGTTCATTTAATATGTAACACCTTGCATTGAAAATGTTTAAAAGGTATATAAAAATCAAGGGATAAACTTCAGCGTTGTCAAACTCTCTTGTGAATTCAAACCAGGCCTTCAATACACTGCAGGTTGTTTCTCCATTTGAGTTATTGGCTAATTTGGTCACTGATGCCTAAAACAATGAAAGTAACTACTATATCTCTGGTCATACTCCAGAAGAGGATGAAAACTATTTTGCAGTTTCAAACTCCTGCAGCAGTCAGCAGTGGCTAAGTACAGCCAAATGTACAATGAATATCACCTCCAGACTGGCACTGTTTCATAGTGCCAAAGAGTGCTATGCACCAGGCTGGTGGAATCCTGAAAACTACTTTCTTAGCTTCTCTCTAGGATCAACGGTACTGAGGCTTGCTCACTGTGTGAAGGACATATCAAGTGGAGCCATAATCACCAGAGTACAGTAAGTAGAACTTCAACACAATTGGCATTATGGCCTGCTCCCATGGAGAGAAAACGTATAAAGTATTGCAAACCTGAAACAAATCTATTAATTACAGCTCAAAAAAAAAACCCTTATGCATTAAGTAGTACATTAATTAGCATTAAATACTGTACAGATATATGTCTAATAATTATGGTAATATTTCTACTAAATCATATGCAAAAGTACATTGGACATGTTAAAAGTCCTGGTAAACTTCCTTTTCTGAATAGTTAATACACATGTCTATAAAATAAAGAAATAGCCATCTTGCCTGAGAGCAATGGGGCCAACAGCCCTTTTAATCTAAAAAGCCACCAAACTAACTTGGGGGCAACCTCTCACAGTCTCCACCCCGTACCAGGTAAGTGATGTGCATAAGACCAAGGGTCACCAGTGGCTTACAGGTAGCTGGTTAATTAAATACCAGGCTCAATTGTTAAAAATCCCTGAAGTGCAAAAAAGGGTGTGCCAAACTCTTATCCAGCCACCCTACTACCAGTAGCGGGCCCAAAGTCAGATCCTGAGGGACCCCTTCTCCAGTCCTGCCTTGAAACTCTTAACCAAAACTACTCAAGCAGGCCAAATTTAAAAGATGAGACTCTTGTAAACCCAAACATTAAATGGTTCACAGATGGAAGCAGTTTTATTAAAAAGGAGTTAAAAGGGCAGGCTATACAGTGGTTTCTCAATTTGAAACCATAAAAGCCAAGGCTCTTTCCACTGGAACTTCAACCCAGAAAGCAGAGCTGATTGGCCTTGCCCGAAAAATGAAGCTAGCAGCTGGAAAATGGGCTGATGTTTGCACAGACTCTGAGTATGCTTTCCTTCACACTTGCTCTCCTGTGTGGCAGGAGTGGGGCTTGCTTGTTAACAGTGGGTTACCTGTTGGGCATAGGCAGGAAATCCTAAATTTACTGGAAGCCGTGCTCTTGCTTCAAGGAATAGCAGTTGTACATTGTCCAGGGCATCAGAGAACAAGCACTGCTATGGTGGGGGAAATACTTGAGCTAACGCAGCTGCTGTGGTGTCAGCGCAACCCAGGTTTCCCTCCTACGCCTGTTCCAGCCCCTGTGCTAGTACTTGAAGTTCCACAGTGTATCCAGGGTAAACAAACCAGGACAGCTAACTTAAAGTTCACCCTAAAAGCTAATAAGTAGCTTGTTAAATTCTCAAATCTACCTGCCAGGAGCAGTGCAATAAAAAGTCCTTCCTGAACCTCACCAAGGCATTCATCTAGGAAAAAAAATGCTTTAACCAGCTTAGCCATATGGATTCAAAAGAGAAGAAAAAACAAAGCAAAACAAAAGATAAAAACATTCAAAAAATTATCAAAAGTTGCTCAATCAAAGCCAAAATATAAAACCTTTATTCTGTAGTTCTGATCACTCCCACAGCTATTAAAGGTAAATAAATGTTCAGCCTCATGTATTAATCCTGAATAAAGTCAGCTATCCAAGAGTACCAGTTCACTGGAAGCACCTGACGAAACACACTAGTGCTGGTCATTGAACAGCCTGGAAATCATCTTCAGAAAAAAACAACAACAAAGCTAAGTGCCTAATGCCATTGTCTATTATAATTTCTCTCTTCTTAACCAAGAACATAAGATAGTTTTATATATATATACTGTTTCCCACCAACTTTAAAAAAATGCTGTCTTTGCAGGTGCCTAAACTTTTCTACTTCTGTAATCCAGTGTCCTTTTAAAAAAAGTCATATATTCCCAGAGTCCTAATTAAGTTTGTTTCTTTCAGAATGTATACCTTGTTAACCATGTGAAAGCTTCATCCAGCTTCATACAGAATGCCAATCCATCTTCCTCCAATTAAAATAAAATAAAGTTTTTACACCTTGTCAGGTAGGGACTATATTTGGTCCATGGCCAGTAGGAATTAGCTACAGAAAAAACATCATCTACCTTCAGCACCCCTCTAAAATTAAAGGTGTAAACTCTCTAAAGGGAAAATAAAAATTAATGGATAAATCTGGAGCTTGGCAAGAAATCCACATGAGCACCGGTAACCCCCAGGATAGCTGCCGGAGGGCCCCCACCCTCAAGATTCTGCTGTCCAGAACAAAAGCTTCTTCTGGAAACAGGATAAAGCCCCAGATATTACCCAGGGACTTTTTCTTTGGGCTCTCACTGGAAAATTAATAAGTAGGGTAATCAATTAAAATACAATAAACATCTGCCCACCTCATACTTCCAACAATAGTGATGCCAAAGATTAGCAAGTTAAGCAGGCATCAAGGGGGGAATGATATGGCTATGTGAGGGAGGCTTTATGTTTCTTCATGAATAACCTGGGCTGTGTGTGTCAAACAATAAGAACCGCAGTCCCACCTTTTGTAACCATGCCGATCACTCCAGTCCAAGTAAGCCAACTCAGTGATATAGGCTCTATAGACTTTGGATATCCAGGGAGAATACAAAGTAAATAAGTTAATTCAAGCTTACTGGGAATGTGGGGGATATGAGTTAATTCAAACTTATCTAGTACTCAAACCAAGCACCATTTGACTTCCAACTCCTACCTCCTCTGTATAAAAGGAACTCAAAAATCCTATTCAGGGCTCGGGTTTTTGAACAGAAGAATCTGAAGCCTGGCCATTCGTTAATAAATTTTCCTTCCAAAAAGTATTACTGAGCCCTGGCCTTCCATATGCATCATTGAATCTCTCTGCTTCCACAACAATAAAGTCATTTTGATCTAGTAAATTCCCACTTTTGTTTATGGGATGGTCATACAAATGATTGAGTGATCTACTTCCATATTTGTTGCAAGTTGACACTGCTACCTTTTTCACTGGACTGAGGTGTCCCCAGGCCATTGGGCTCAAACTATTTGGCCCCAGGGGAGTGAGGACGGATACAGAGACTATGCACACTCCGGAGACAGGGTTCTGGACCAAGTCTAACTTTATTATGTAGGAACAGCAATTTATAGTTCAGGGCAATAGGGAAAGGGGGCTAGGCGGTATTTGATTGGCAGGGGCGAATATATGCCCAAACTAAGAGAGGGGTAAGCTATGGGGGGCGGTTAGGTTGATCACGTAGGCTGAGATTTTTCGTACCATACTGCTTGATTGGTGGGGATCAAACAAAGGGAGAGGGGCTCGGAGAGGAGGAAGAAGACGTGGTGTAGCTGGACTGGGTTTGGTCGCCATTCTGTCTGACTTCGCGGTCAGTGGCCATTTTGTGTAGCTGTGTGGTTGCCTTAGAGACAGCGAGTAGGCAACTGATAAGCTATGCCTTGTCGGCTGTGCACAGGGTGCTGTTGGGCACTTTTATTTCTCCTACACATATTAACAAATCTTCAATTACCTTCAATGTATAAATTGAGTAATTTTCCTCAAGGATAGATATTTATGTGTGAATTGCACTGATAGTGGTTAGAAAATATTGATATATATTTCTATTTTTATCTCCTATTTCCCCTGATTTAGTTTGAAGAGTAAGAATAAATATGAATAGGTTAAGCAATGTGTACTTTGGGCAATGCTAGTTACGAACCTGTCCGTGTATTTCAGCCTGTCTTTCCTTAATGCTTATCCTTACATTATTTTGTTTCCATGTGTAGACTCAGGAAAGAAGACTGAAACTTGAGCCAGTGCATTTTTCCCCATCAAAAATGATTTCACTGAATTTTAAGGAATTTTGGTTGATTTATCTCCCTATTTCTGAAAACTACAAACCTGGGCTCATTGCTCCACCAGGACTCCCTTTTTTTCTGTAATGCTTCTTTTTAATTTTATTGATTTATATCAGGAACACCAACTAAATGTCTTAAATGTAGACAGAGCTTACTTAAATAGCCTCTGCTATTGGTTTGGACTTCGAATCTGTAAAGCTATTCATCTGTGGTTGTTAGAATTATTTCTGATCAGTACCTAATGCTGTTTTCCGAGGCTTTCTACACAGAAAAAAGCGCCAATTTCCCCATTATTTTTCTCTTTCCATGAACTTGTGTTTTAAAGAGTTTTTGATCCAACAAACCACACTTTTTACACAATAGCTAACTATATAGAGAGAGTTAGGGGAAGTCACTAACAGTGTAGTTATTTCTGCTAATATTCAAGAAAGAAAATTGGGTGCTTTCCAAATTTACAAAATTGTATGATGATATTTTATTGGATGTATATAATTTTCTTATTTTTATGGATATAGTAAGTTAGATTAAATCTCACAGGATATTAACCACTATGTGATACACCTACATGTCTTCAACACTGTTGCTTTTGTAAATATCCTCTTTACTGTCAAGTAAGTTATTTTAGCTTTCATGGCTCTGCCTTGCTATACAAAACTGTTCCTGTTTAGAGGTGAGAAGCTATCACCCTCTAAATATGGTAAATCCTAAGTACATTCATTTATAAAGATTATTCTTACTCAGTTACAGCTTTAATGAAATTATAAAGTAATAGTCTTCATCTTTACTCCTTCCTACAGTTCTCACAGTGTCCCTGAGGGTTTCCAGGCAGCACTTCTCTTGACTTTGTGTTCCCTTTTCTGAAGAAAGTCCCATTATTTGATTTCTTTCCTTATTCCTTTACAGCCTCTCTCAAAATTTAACCTTTACATAATTACACTGCATAGTGTTAACTCTGCAGTAGTATAGGGCTAACTCACATAATAAAATGCATTTATAGTTTATGTTTCTAGGTAGAATGTGACCTTCCCAATGGCAGAACCTTGTCTTAACTTCAGTTTTCCCCCAAAACAGGAAAATGTAGTTAGAAATGTTGCCCTCTTTACTCACCCGAAACTGTTCTTGGTAAAGCATCAATCATTTCCTAATAGTCATCTATACCAAGTAATATTTTTAAATGATTTGAGGTGAAATATATATAACATAAATTTAAAGTTTAGTGGCATTTAGTACACTCACAGTGCTGTGTACCCACCACCTCTGTCTAGTTCCACAATGTTTACATTACTCCAGAGTGAAACCCCTTACCCATTAAGTGTTTTCTCCACATCCTCTATCCCCTACCCCCCGGCAGCCACCAATTTGCCTCATGTGTCTGTGGACTAATAGTTGTGGATATATCATACAAATGTTTGGTTTCTTTCACTTAACATAACATTTTGGAGGTTTCATTTATATTGTAGCATTTATTAGCATTTCATTCTTTTTTATGTCTGAATAATATTCCATTGTACGTGCATACTGTGAACTGTTTATCCATTCATCCGTTGATGGATATTTGGGCTGTTTCCACTTTTTTGGCTATTGCAGATAGTACTGTGGGTGAACATACATGTGCATATGATTGTTTGAGTCCCTGTTTTTGATTCTTTTACATATATGTAGAAGTGGAATTAGGTGGGGTCACATGGAAATTTTATGTTTATCTTTTTGAGGTACCACCAAACTATTTTCCACAGCAGCTGAATCACAACACTTTGCAAGTAAGGTCTGCTCTGCTTCCTACAGAACCAGGTACTAGAGTTCCACACTGGGAACTTAGGCCTCTGTCTTCCAATCACTGCCGAGCATGTGGCACTGGGGCAAGGGCAAGCGTAGTGCCACAAAGCTTTCCCACCTTTTAAAAGTTGCCTTTTCTTGATTCAGCGTTCACATTGATTGCTTTAAATATTTGATTGGGTCTGAGAATTTCTGCTTGTTTTTCAATGCTTTTGTAAAAGTTTGGAGCTGCCAACTCCATTTTTGCTGATATTGCTCATAAAATGGGGACTTTTCAAAACTATCTTTCTGCCATTTCTTCAGCATGGCTATTTTGCCCATTTCCTTCTTAATTTCTTCTCTTCCTTTAGATTTGGAAACATGGCTATTCAGTTCTCTTCCTCTCTGACTTTTCTTTTTCCAAATGGTTAGCTGAGTCCTCGTCCCTGGAATAGTGCTGTTTCCCTGGGTTATGTTCTTCTCATTTTTTCCTCTCTCCCTGGAGAAACCAATTTACTTTCATGCTTCTGGTATTTCTTCTGCTAGGCTTTTGTTTTGTTTTGTTTTTGTCTGCCACATTCTTCTAAGTCTTCCAAGACCCCGCTTGACTGTTTGTTCTTCCCAATGATGCTCCAAAGCCCAGTGCGGCTGTCACTCCCTCTATGAACTATTCTCTCATTTTATATATAAAGCAAATCAATCCCTAATTTTAAGATCATGAATATATATGTAATAAATATATATATATATAAACACACCACTAAGCACTTACATTACTGCTCTGATTACACTATTATTGTGTTTCTTTTCCTCAGACACTGGGTTTTACTGGAGGGCCAAGTTTACGTTCACATCTTATTAATTTTTTTTTATCTCCAGTGCATGGTATATTGCATATGCTCATTAAGTGATTGCTGAATGAAAGATTATGACTAGATAAGCAACTGAAAAAGCAAATGCTATTTCACTGTATTGATTAAAACAGTTTTAGTTACCACAGTCTACACAGCTATGGAAATAGTAGGTATTCAAAAACTCCAGTCCCAGATCACATAAGTAAATGGTAAATTTGACCTTAAAATCATTCCATCATGTTTGCTTTCACAGCATAGAAATTCATGCAAACTTAGCAAAGAAAATCTTCTCTTTGTTCCTATCAATTATAAAAATTCACATTTTCTAATGGCCTTTAAAAAGGTTTCACTGGCAAATCTATCAGGTCCCCATTAGATACACTATCTTTACTTATGCTTTAATTGTTTACATGACATTTAAGTATTTTCACTTATCTGAATTCATTTGGCTGCTCATTTAATTTAACTAGGAAGTAAGAAATAAATATCAAAGGAAAGACTACTTCCTTTTCAGAAATAAAATATGGCATTTTTTCACTTGTTAATACATCCTTCAGGGAAAATTGCTTTTGTAACTAATGATTAGTAATTTGGAGGAAAGCACTAATGATAAATAGGTATTGTGTTTAATAATATATTTGAGCTAATTTTTAAATGTGCCCACAGAAAGTCTCTGGTTAAACTAAACATTCTTATAATAAGAATTAATGGAATTAACTGGTCTTTACATATTGTAGCAATCATTTCTAAGAAATACACCTGACATCTTCATTTAAACTACCTTAATAAAACCAAATCCAACAAAAAATGATTAGCCTTGTGACATACCATCTTGTATACTATATCTAAGACCATCTGTTTACCAGTTATTTGACTTTGGGGAAATAATTAACGAAGTAATGGAGTTGCCTCTCTAGATGCATTAGATTTTGAGTATCTTTGAAGAAAAAAGGATCTCACTCTCAGATTCTTTCTGTAGTGACATAAAATTTTCTTGTTGATTATGTTCACTTGGATAAGGAAGAGAAAGCAAAATGGTCTGCTTGTTATTTTATTATCTTAAGAGTAAATTGTGTGAGTGCCAACAAACTCTTAAGTTTATGGACAGCAAGGATTAGATTGAAACATGCAAACAAGTAATTAGCCATCATTGTTGCTTATTTCCTTAGAACAGGTCCAGTTTTGTACTTCATAACTTAAAATACAAGATGGAAATATAAATAGTTTGTAACAAACGTCTTATGACAATGCAAGGTGTTGGTGGAGTGTTGATGTATGGGACTCCTGTATGATGTTATGCATGTTTGCTTTGTAAGGTCACAAATTTTACTATACACTTAATTGTTTGTATGTTCATATATAAATGATATAAAGATAATAATAATCAGATTGGTTAGGGGAAAAATACTTTGTTTAGTAGTACTATTTTGACAATGCTCTTTAATCATTAGTTAAAAAGGTTTAAAAACAATGCAAGTTATTGGTAGTAGGGTGAGATGTTACATGTTTGCTTGATGTTATATATGTTTGTTTTGAAAGTTCACAAACTATTATATATTTATTGTTTATGTATGTTTATGTATGAGTGATATATTTCGATAATTTTTTTTAAAAAAGAAAATATAAATTTTTAAAAATTGATTCACACAGCATATCGATTATGTACATACGGTAACAAGTTTATATTAGTGGATGAGAAGGGCAAGAGGAATCTCATCCTCTATTTCTTTCCCTGAATCTTCTTTGAAGCCAAAATTGTACAGGAAGTAATTAAAAGTCAAACTGCTATTTCTGGCAGTATTAAGTGAAGGATGATAGCTTCTAAACAGAAAAAATATTGCAATAACTGTTGTGGTTACTTTATAACTGTTGTGATTTTACTTCCCAGGGAAATATTGGAATCGTCCTAGAGAAGTAAATTTCCTTTATTTGAATAAACTCACTGCACAGACAATGATCCATCACAGAGGCTTCCTCTTGGTTTTCTATAATAACTACAATGATAAATCTTGTAAGTTCACATATGACCCTAAGATACACAACTAGAGTTGTGCTTCATATTGTAGCCCTAAAAGACTGTGATTAACCCAGTAATGGATTGACTTTGCTGCATTGATCAAAATTCTAAATTCAATTCAATATCGATGGTTATACAGTACTGAGTTAATTCTGAGGGATAGAAAAAATTTCTAGAGATCTAGAAATCTTCACACTGTGCACTTTTGTCTTTCAAAATCCTGGTCAGTTGGAATTTTGTGAACATGGATATAAGAGTTGCTCAAAAATCAATCTCCAGTCTTCCCAACCCAAGGATGCAAAAGTTTCTAAAGACTAAACCAAATGCAAAATTTGGGATGAGCTCAAGGCTAAGGATAATGGAGAAAGAGATGGTAAATTCCTAAAAGTGTTGTATTGATTTATTCTGAAGCACCAATAACTCCAAACTGCAGAAGAGAAATGTAAAATGCAGTAAGCAGGTCATCATGTATTTAAAGAATTTTGATAATTATGAGTCAACTTAGAGCAGCATCCACAAATCCTGAAAATTATTTACAAAAAAACCTCCACACGTACAAAACCCCCATTGTACACAAACCAAAAGAGACTAAGTAACTTGCAAATTGTAATGACAGTGGAAATGACAAAATGTACAAAATAGAAGAGGGATGTAAGAAGTTACATAGTATCAGAAGGGCACACTCTAATGCCTTCTGAAGAGATCACCATTCTCTCTATGAAGTTCTCCGAGCTGCTTCTCATCCAACTTCCTACAAACCAACCTAATGATTTTTTTGTATTTTCACAAAGCAATAAATTGCAAAAGACCAGAGTTATAACCATATTAAGGCTCCTAGGAATGCATATAACCTTACTGAAACTATGAAGGAGTTTAATATTTTACTACATAAAAGCCAATCCATATAAAAAGAATAAACAAATGAATTAATTTGTTTAAAATTTCCTTGCTGCTTGTTAGAAGCACAGTAAATCTTCCCATACTATACTATGAAAAAGGAAATGAGGTACAACATGCTCCTATGCTTCTGAAGGGATCTTCAATTTTGGCCAAATTAATGTGACACAATGTCATCTTTTCAGAAGTCCCAGAATCATCTATTGTGAATAAAGTTGTTTGAGATGTTGTAATTGCCCCATGCTAGGTAAATCAATCTGATAGTATTAGGTCCCTTAATCAATAGGCCAAAAGAAAATTATACAAATTACTTATCTTTTAGTCAGAGAGTAGACAAAAATTACCCAAAGTTTGGATTGCAGAACTGGTTAGGCATCTGGCTTAATTTATGTACTTGTCAATTTACCTTTGAAATGGTAGCATATCCATCAGATTTAAGATCAATTAACCAATATTATAAATCAGTTTTCTAGGAAACAAACCAAACATCTGCTTAAAATGTTTCAAAATAAATTTGTTTAAGGAAATTTGACTTCTATTTTCAAAGTATTTAACCACTTTGAACTACTTGGAAAAAACAAGTTAATAGGTGTTATTAAGTTAACAGGTGTTAATAACTCATAAGAAATAAGTTATGGTTTTGTTTTTAATATATAAAGGCCTGAGGAAGTCATAAAATGGACTTTTTGTGTTTGTTGATTTCTCATCTTAACAGTTGTTATCAGCTTTGATGAATTTTGAGGGAGGCTAATAGGCAGTGATAATGCTTGTGAGCTGATAAACCTAAAATAAGAACAAGGCCTAGAGCAACATTGTGCCTGGGAATTTCCTCCTGTCAGCCTTCATGTTACTCAAATGTGGCCAGTCTCGAAGCCAAACTCAGCATGTAAATGCAATGCCTTCCCTCCAGCGTGGGACATGACACCTGGGGACGAGCCTCCCTGGCAACGAGGGACCACTATCAAATACCAACTGATGATGCAACTGGAAAAGGACCTTATACGGAAGGTTCAATGCGGATCAGCAGAATATCCATGTCTACATAAAATAACATGACTTTAAAATGCTGTTTGACCTAAAGTAAGGGGGAAATGGAAAGGAGAAATGAGTTTATATGGCTACGAGTTTCTAAAAAAGAGTCTGGAGGCTGGCAGAAGGATTGCCCTCATGCACAACTGAGCAGAGTCAGAGAGACAGATAAAGCAGATACAACCCCCAGATATTGGTTCCTTTGAAGGCTAAAGAGACCCATGAGAGTTATGGCCATGGCCGATGGGGTTAACTACCAGGGCAGATGGCCCCTCTTTGGAAATAGTGTTTATGTGTGATGAATCTGGACTCAGATGGGATCTCCCTTCATAAGACTTTCATGCTAATGTGCTGGAGGTGCAGTTAACGTTGGGATTTAAGATATATTTAGGGGATTTGAATCTCTGGACTGACAATGTGATAGCCAGGTCCTGAGCCTCAACAGACTCCAGCACCTACAATCTGATTTATTGGACTTACCACACTCAGCTAAGATGGAGTTGAAGAAGGACAATCACCACACCATGGAGCCTAGAGTGATTACAACTGAAAATGGGAGGATTGCATCCAGCATCCATGTGGAATTTGAGCCTCCTCTTGACATAGAGGTGCAATGGACACAACCAATCCAATGTCCACATAGAAGAGGTGGTATTGGATTGAGAAAAGTGGACATGGTGGACGATGGGTATGGGGAAAGGAAGGAAGAGATGAGAGGTGGAGGTGTCTTTGGGACATGGAGCTGCCCTGGATGGTGCTTCAGAGGCAATCACCGGACATTGTAAATCCTCACAGGGCCCACTGGATGGAATGGAGGAGAGTATGGGCCATGATGTGGACCATTGACTATGAGGTGCAGAGGTGCCCAAAGATGTACTTACCAAATCCAATGGATGTGTCATGATGATGGGAACGAGTGTTGTTGGGGGGGGAGAGGGGGGGGTGGGGGAGCGGGGTTGAATGGGACCTCACATATATATTTTTGATGTAATATTATTACAAAGTCAATAAAAAATATATATATATAACTACTAAAAAATAAATAAATAAATAAATGAAATAAGAAAAGAAATGGGCTCCGCCAGGCAACCTTTCTACATGGTCATTTGCATTATTTATGCAAAAGATAGGAATGGTTCTTCTTCTCCTCCTAATGAAACCCAGTTTTACTAAGAACCTGGGAATTCATAAGTATGACTGCAGAGCAGAATTAATAATAAAGCCAAATTTGACTTAAAAAAAAAAAAATAGGCAGTGATAAAATAACCATTCCTTAAAGTGTGAATTTGATGAGATTAGATTGAGTCCAGCTGCCTGTGTACACAGACAGACAATGTATCTCGTCCACTCCTACCTGGAAATCTTTTACTTGGCTTATTACCTTTCATGACCCCCTTCTTATAATAGCATCTGAGCAGATATGTGATAACCTATGTTCCAGAAAAAAAAGCTACATAAACCGTATTTTCATAATGCTAAAATGAAGACTTCTGTCTTGAATAATATGTTGAGGTGTGAGTACAACAAAATCAGTTAATTTTAGCCAAAGGTCCATCTGGGGAAAGAAGTCACCCAAATCAATATTTCCTAGTCATTACATAAACTAGATATTTGCAAAATAATTCCATGAATTTGGTCAGATCATAAGAGATGGTTTCAAATAAAAGTTACTTCACCATTATAGGTTCCTACAGGTGAGTTAACTCTCAAATATAATCTTAAGAAGGTCCATCCCAGCTATTGGCAATTTCAGTGACTTTTTTGGAAGTTGCCTATTTAAACAATATTTTCCTACCCTAATGCCTCAGTGTCTGTCATGTCCACAATTTGAGTTACTGTTCTAAGTTAGAAGGACTTACAGCCTGGAAGAGAAAAACATTAATATTTTATAAAGGATTAACTACTCCTAGGATGTCACCTAGGACATCATGCTCAGGGTTTTGAGGGGAAAAAGACAACAGATATTTTGAACACAGAAACAGAAAGAATAGAAACTTTGAAATGTTTGAGGGAAGGTGGAGCAAGAATACAGTGGGTTTCTGCAGAAGATTCCTTTTAGGCATAAAACTACAAGCAAGATTGCCAGATTTGGTTTCCAAATAAAGTTTGAAAGGCAGAATTTCCCAAATTTGCTCCTGCAAATGACAGGAATCATGCCTGGGTGAAATAAATGAAATGGAAGGTGTCCATTAAAACAGAAAACATTTCTGTTACTGGATTTCCCCCTCATATTGTCAACTATTAACCATGTGTTGCTTTACTTGGTTTAGAATGTAAACAGCACTGTCATAATATTTTCTTGGTTGATTTGTTTTCTTATTCTCTGGGCTTTAAAAATGTTAACATTATTACTCTATTAAATTGCCTAATTTCTTTCTTTCTCATTGGCAAACTGGTGGGCCCAGCAGCAAAGGCAAACACCTCCTAGGCAGAGGGCTTGAGGCTTGACAAGAGCCTTTGAATAGTACATTTGTGTCTGTTTCAAAAGTTTACGAGATGAGCATTTAAAGGTTCCCATTATTTTGATAATCATGATGTCCTGCCTAGAACACAACATTTTTTAACTATAATGAATAAGTCTGCAATAACCTTTTTGCTCTTATGTTGCTTACTTCACAAGATTTTATAATTGGAAGAGACCACAAATATTATCTAATCAAATGTTTTCCCAATTGGTTTTGATAGTAGGAATTTCTACATCCCAATAAAAACCTGTATAGCACTCTCTGCCCTTGTGTCACTTCTCTTTGAAGTTGTGCCATAGTTTTTTGGAGGAAAGATTTATTTTTTCTTCTACCTTACTGAACTTTCCATGACATCTGATACCTCTTCCTGAAGAATTTCCTCCATTTTCTATTTTATTTGAGATGGACATTTACTTTTCCTCACACTACCCTCTCTTTAAAGTCTTGAGCACATGGGTAGAGAAGAAATTTCCAATGGATTTCTTTTGGCAAATTTCAGATAGGGAGTGTAGCTTTTAATACACAATCTCATCAGCAACTCCCATGTCACTCCTTTCTCAAGCCTAGATAAGTCATCCCCCAGATAACAAGGGCTACTATTTCATTTGATGGGATACTTTCAAAACAAAGACCAAAATCTTAACATATTGGGTAAGAAAAAATTCCTAAGACTGGCTGTTTTTATTATCAAACAGTGTAAAAATATGTAGGCACAAAATCATCTAACTCCTGAAATAGAACATATTTTGGATAAAGTATTAACCCTCCAGATGATAAAAACATCTCTGTACTTAGAGCCTACAATTGGAAGTTTACTTAACAATTAAGAGTAGTGTATATGTGAGAGACTGAAAAAAATTTTTTTTTAAAAATTAACTCACGGTTCTATTTTCTATCATCTTAACACAAAATAGGAATTCTTTCTGGAGATCAGAGTGACAGAAATATATTTTTTCTTACAAAGGTGCCATCTTCAAATACCAGGAAAATTTAAAGAATGTATTTAATGTAGTCCACAAGTGAAATGATGAGAGACTACCAGTCAAAGATTTTTTCTTCTTGCTTCTTTCTTTTTCTTCCTTCTTTTCTCTCTTTCTTTTGTTTTCCCTGTAAACTATTTATGGCTTTGCTTTTGCTTTTTATATAGCTCAGGGCCTGCCATTTAGCCATCTATATAAGGCTCTTGTGGAGCAAACAAACAAAATGTTTTCTTGGCTTTGGTGTCTGGGAGGGGAAGGGGAAGAAAATAATTCCAACACAAAAAAATGTGGCTGTCTAAGAGATCTTTTCCATAAAACAAACAAAAAAAGGAAACAGAAAAATAAAAACTTAGCTCTCAAGAACAGCTGTCTGGCAAACTTTCTTGCATTTGCAAAGCACTTCCTGGTGTGACAACACTGGAAAAATCCATTCCTGGGTTGTATACCTCACAAGGTCAAAGAAAAGGTTCCTTACATCCCTGCCTGGATTTCTCCAAACATCTAGTAATCATATCCCAATCAGTCTTTATTCTAATTGATAGAGGCTTCAGGACCCAGGAATAAAGGTTATTGCATAGCTCAGTTCTTAGGTATTCTTTCTGCATTGGATAAGCTGGGCTGCACAGTATTCAGAGCAAAATTTCCAGTGTTGAAATGGTCATAGAGACCTTATAGACCCATAGTACTGTATTTCTCAAATAAAGCAAATTAATTTATTGATGAGTCAATACGATGCCTATACATAAAAATCATTTCCAAACTTATTTGAAAATTTTAAAGTGTTAACTTGAGTCCAGCAGGACAACAGGAAATATATGCAACCTTGAATAGAGATACATAGAAAAAGCCACTAATAACACATTTGTGACATGTGATAGGAAAGAGATTATGGGTTTTTCTTCTGTTTGGGTATATCCCTTCATCTGAAGGGATGAATATCAACCTGCTTGGGTACAGTAGGAAAAGTTTAAATCTCAGCATAACTTGGTGGGTGTTGAAGCCTAAAGAAAGATTTTTTATTATCCAAGCCATCGATTTTTCAGGATTATTAACTCATCAGGGATTATGGAAAGATGAAAATCTCAAATCTGAACATAAACACATTTTTTAAAGAAAAATAAATCCAGTTCCTTATTTCTACTAACCACAGTATTCTCAAGGAAAAAAATGTTATACTTGCCTTTGAGAAATTTGCCAAAACATTTTAAAAACTGTTATCAGGTTATGAAGAAATCACCACCTCCATATATAATAAGAGAAATAAGAACTTAAACTATATTGAGATACCAATTCTCATCTATCAGATTTGAAAAAATTTCTTAAAATGGCTATATAGTCTGTTAGCACATATATATGATACCATGAACTAGCTTACATTGTCAGTAGGGCTGCAATATTGTGGAATCCCAAATGACAAAATTGTTGATAAATTTAGCCTTTAAACTAACAATCATGTTTCTATATATCTATCTCAAAGTTACATTGGCAAAAACAGGAAATGGCTAAGCACAAGTTATTTATTTTAGTATACTTAAAGATGCAAAAGAGTAAATTGAAATATCTTATATTTTATTTATTTATTCATCCCGCCCCTTGCAGGTAGTTTGTGTTTTTTTTTTTTTTTTCTTTTGCTGTCTGTTCTCTGTGTCCATTCACTGTGCTTTTTTTCTGTGTCTGCTTGTCTCCCTTTGTTGCATCATCTTGCTGCGTCAGCTCTCCATGCACGCGGGCCTGGTTGCCCTCACAAGGAGGCCCAGGACGCAAACTCAGGGCCTCCCATGTGGTAGATGGGAGCCCAACTGATTGAGTCACAGCTGCTTCCCATCAATCAATTTTTATTTTGTTGTTTAAAGTTAAAATAAAGTTTAAAAAATATCAATCAGCTAAGGACTGGCTGAATAAGGGTGGTACTTTCATTCAATGAAGTACTATTCAGGCATAAAAAGAAAGAAACCTCTCTCTACATTGATATGAGTGATCTCCAGGAATTTTGTTATCTGAACAAAGTAAGCATTAGAAGAGTTTATGTAGTTTGTTCTTTTGTGAAAGAAACGTGAAGGAGAGAAAGAGATACAAATGAGACTTCTCCAATTATAGCTTGTTATATAGCTCTCACTCTGAAAACATACATATTTTATATTTTAAAATAACATTAAATAAGAAAGAAATGGCAATAACTAAAATTTGAAAAGAAGTAGAAATAAATAAATCTAATTGTATAAGAAATAAATCTAATTGTATAACAATCTTCTAATAAAATTTTGCAGATAACTATTTCAAGTAACTTTAAAACATACTGTTGCAGAAAGCCAGGAGTACTGAACCACAGATAAACCCAAATCCAGCACTCAAGAGAAGTGGAGGAACTGCTTTATTACATGAGGGCCCAGAGGAGAGTCAATCTCCAAATTCTGAGCCCTGTTTTTCAGTTTTCATAGGTTTATATAGGATTTCAGGTGGGATCAGCGTAACTTTTGCTATTGGCTAACGCGTTGCTAGGCAAAATTTTGCAAGCAGGTTTACAAAAGCAGAATGCAGGTGCAAGGCTGTGCTTCCAGGGCAGGAGTTACTTGTTAGATATCCTGCTAGGCCATGTTTTCACAGGCTGATTTACAGAAGCAGGGGCAGGTGTGACTTGTTAGGCATTTTTGTAAGGTTATGCTTTTTGTTTCTTAACAATACTATTCAATGTGCTTCAACAAATTGCATGTGTTGGCCACAGATAGAGCAATTTACACAACAAAAAAATAATAAATGTACTTTATAGGGACATTTTATTTATAAAAATCCATGAATTAATAATGATGTTAAAGGTACTGAAAACATAAACAACAACACATTGAACACCACTGGTAGTAACTAGGGCATCAGCTTTTTACTCTGAAATTTGGCAATGAGAAAGAACAAATTAAGAATTTTCCTTGCTTTTTGTATTGTAAGGCCTGAACTTAAGACGCAATGTTGAAGTGCTGCCTTGACATCTCAGCACAGGGCCCCAAAGGCTTAACTGTGAGCTCCCCTGCTCTCTCAGATAAGCTGTCCCCCACTCTCAAGGGGAAAACTCCCTCCTGGCTGGTAGTAACCCTATTAATAGGATCATCTCTGCACCCCACCCAGTTCTTAGCCTAATGGGTTTCACCTCCCAGCCAGTCCCAGAACAAGTCAATCACCACCTCTTGTGGGAGCCCAGGGGCACCACATTTTCTTGTTATTACAAAGTGCTTCCCACAGTGCCCATATAAATTTCTATAAAAGAATTAAACCTATCAGTTTCCCACAGCTCAGAAGTTGCTTTCATCAGATCTGTGATCCAGTCACACTCTAAACTGATGGGTTTGTATGAGGCAAGTGTGGGATACCACAGATGTTGCAGTGCCTGGGAAGGAGGGCTAGGCAGGAGAAGCCAGAAGGTGGGATCAGTGGAGACTGGGAAGAGACCAAAGTACAAATGGGTCTTTTTTGCTATTTTCTTCAAGACCTGATAAGAGAAACTGAATTTAGTGTTTGAAAATGACACATTTCAATATTCTCTGGCATAGCTTCTCTAGATGGCAGGTGGCTAATTTGTTGAATTAATAAGCTTTAGCATACGTCTATGGAGAGTGGTTTGGCAGGACAGAGTGGTAATCTGATGTTTATTTGAGTAGGCCATTAATGTCTTTGCTTTTTTTCCCTATAAAAGATGATAATATAGAACATTGTAAGGAGTCACAAACTGCCTTGGAGTAGATATATTAATACTTGAGCATCACTGAAGCTGTACGATTTATGGATCCCCAAGTGTTTGGTCTCATAAAAATTCATGCAGTCTGAGAAAGTAATTATTCAAGTCATTCATCCTTATGATTTGGGACATGGATATTTCCATTCCTCACCAAATCCTGTATTTTGCTTCCGTAACCACTCATCAAGTTTTTTTGAATATTTACAAAGCTCTGTTACACACATATACTTTTATTTAAATAGAAGCCAATTAATCTAGTTTAAAACGAATTTGAAAACTCACCTGAAGATTAAGTAATTATTAAGATTTTATTTTTAAAAATACTTTCAGCCATATCTCTTAATTCTGTGGATAGGTCAGGATTTTATTTCATAGTTCCATTCACAGTCTACCTGGTTTAGCAAAGTACATCAGCCCCCAAATAAAAGTGATTCAATTCTGAGAAGCTTAGACTCCAATGAATAAAGGATAATGACATTTTTAAAAATTTTAAGATAAAATAAGTTTTCTCTGGAGAAATATCTATTCATATCATTTACTTACTTCTAATTGGGTTGCCTTTATTATTGACTTGTAAAAATGATTTATATATTCTAGATATCATTTCCTTAGCAGATTTGTGGTTCATAATTATTTTATTCCAATCTACAGGTTGTTGTTTCACTTTCTCAATAATACCATTGATGCAGAAATATATATATTTTAAAAATTTCAATGATTTCTAATTCAACTGCTTGTTTTAAAAAAAAAGCTTTTATAAAGGGGATTTATTAGGGTAAAGGCTTACATTCTGAAGCTGTGAAAGTGTCCAATTCAAGGAATCATCAGAGATGCTTTCTCACCAAAGGTTGGCTGTTTGTCAGATCCTGGGATCCTGCCATTGACAAGGCAAAATGGTGGCTCTCTGGTTGCATCTCCAGGCTGCTTTCTCTTGGAGCTCAGCTGTGAGTGATCAAGCACACGGCAGGGCTCATCTCTTTAGCATTGAGCTTCTCCATGGGCCTAGCCTTTCAGGGGTCTTTTCTGTGCCTCTGTGCTCTGCTGATTTAGAGCATACACAGCCTCCAGCCTCCAGGACTTCTCTTAGCCTCTTGGGGTTTCTTTGTCTTTCTATGACTCCAGGTGATCCTCTCCCAAACATGGCAGGGTCAAAATGGCAGCTGTCCTTCTCTGTGTGTTTCTGCTTTCAGTTCTCAATTTATATAAGACTTCAACAAGAGGACAGAGACCCAACTTGGGTAATGCCTCACTGTCATGGTCCACTCAAAGGCCCCAAAGGGATCTAATAAAGTTCCCTTAACTGAATTTAATGCAGTCAAGGGACCTACACTCACAGATATGGATTTAGTTGATGGAAAAGAGCATGATCTTTTCTGGGATTCACAAATTTCAAAATGTCAGAAGAACTAATAAACAAATTGAGCAAAGTGGCAAGATGTAAGACCAAAACACAAGAATAAGTGGTATTTCTGTACACTAGCAATGAACAGTCTTGCAATAACAGATTCAAGTGGCATAATATCAGGCATGTAGTGGGCTATGGGGGAAAGAAAGTGTCCATTTAGGATCTTTCAACAGTCTAACTGCTCTTCAATCTTATTGATATAACACTGGATAATCACTTGAAACCAGATTCTGACATCTTCCTAGGTTTCCAATCGTCTTTCTGAATTTAAAAGTCTTTTGAGGTCCTCTGGCCTTCCCCATCCTCTGGTAAAAAATTTTGTGAGAAGTCTCTGATATGGAATATCTAACTTGCTCATATCCATTAGCAGCAAACATCTGGTGGTAAGCAGGAGGTTGGCTGCATTCTCTTCTGGAGCCTTGAATAGAGAAGCACAACCTTCCAAACTCACTCCAGTTGTTAGCAGAATTCATTTCTTTGCAGCAGTGAGAGTAAGAGCTTCATTTTTGCTGGCTGTTAGGCAGAAGCCAGCCTCAGCTCCTGGAGGGCACTCAGTTGCCTATGATATGGCTCTCTATTTTATAGACAGATCACAATATTGCAGCTTACTTCTTCAAGGCCATCAGGATATATGTTAGCAGATGGAGTTTTACACAACTTAATGTAAATATGGGAGTGGCATCCCATCACCTTCGACATGTTAATTCATCTGTTATTTCTTTTTTTGCTCCTACTTTTGGTGTCATATCCAAGAATCCATTGTCAAAACCAAGGTCATGAGGATTTACCCTATGTTTTCCTCTAAGATTTTATAGTTTTTGTTTTTACATTTATGTCTTTGATCCATTTTGAGTTGATTTCTGTATGTGGCATGAAGTAAAGATCCAACTTCATTCTTTTGCACGTGGCTATCAGGTTTTCCCATTTAATAGTCTTAAAACTCTTGTTGAAAATCAATTGACCATAGATGTAGTTTTATTTCTGGATTCTGAATTTTACCCCATTGATATATATATATATATGTCTACATACATGCATAAATACATACATACATATTTCTATCCTTGTTCCAGTAAAATATGCTTTTTTTTAAACAAATCAATTTTTAAAAAAAGATTTATTCCCCCCACACACACCTGTTGTCTGTTCTCTGTGTCCATTCACTGTGTGTTTTTCTGTGTCTGCTTGTCTTCTCTTTAGGTGGCACCAGAAACTGATCCTGGGACCTTCCAGAGTGAGAGAGAGGTCCTCAATCTCTTGTCCCACCTCATCTCCCTGGTCTGCTGCATCTCTTATTGTCTCTGCTCTGTGTCTCCTTTTCTGTTATCTTGCTGCACTAGCTCTCTGCTTGGGCCAGCTTGCTGTACAGGCCAGCACTACTGCATAGGCCAGCACTCCGCATGGGCCAGCACTCTGCTTAGGCCTGTTCTCTACTCAGGCCAGCTCACACTGTGGGCCAGCTTGCCTTCACCAGGAGGCCCTGGGAACTGAAACCTGTACCTCCCATATGGTAGATAGGAATCCAATTGCTTGAGCCAAATTCGCTTCCCAACAAATCAATTTTAGTGATATATATTAATAACATAAACCCATACAAAGTGTGCAATCAATGGATTTGGGGCTGCGGACTTGGCCCAGTGGTTAGGGCGTCCGTCTACCACATGGGAGGTCCGTGGTTCAAACCCCAGGCCTCCTTGACCCGTGTGGAGCTGGCCCATGTGCAGTGCTGATGCACGCAAGGAGTGCCAGGCCACGCAGGGGTGTCCCCCGCGTAGGGGAGCCCCATGCGCAAGGAGTGCGCCCCATGGGGAGAGCCGCCCAGCGCGAAAGAAAGTGCAGCCTGCCCAGGAATGGTGTCGCACACACGGAGAGCTGACACAACGAAATTACACAGCCGAAAGAAATACAGATTCCCATGCCGCTGACAACAACAGAAGCGGACAAAGAAGACGCAGAGAATAGACACAGAGAACAGACAACCGGGGTGGGGGCAAAGGGGAGAGAAATAATAAAAAATGGATTTGGTATAATCACATAGTTGTGCATTCATCACTTCAATCACTATTAGAGCATTTTCACTATTCCAATAATAATAATGAACAAAAAGCAGACAATCAAAAAAAGTATCACCTTCATCGCTCTATGTTTCTCCTGCTATACATAGTTGTTATTCTGCTTCTCTCTAGTTTATTTGTACTTACATTTTGTAAAAAGTCTTATATATGCAATATTACCCATATTCATATTTCACATGAGGTTTCACTATGTTATACAGTTCCTTCCATGTTACATTTTTTTAGCTTTCCTTCTAGTAATATATATGTTCTTAGACTTTCCTGTGTGAACTTGAATCATCTGGTTCAACCTATATATTTAGTTAGAACTCCATTTAACATTGCTGAGTATCCTGTTCATAATTAAAGATTACAAAAATCTACTATGATTTTTTAATAAATCAATTCTATTGATGCATATCAATAAAGCACAAATCCATTCAAAGTGTACAATTAATGGTATTCATTATAATCACTTAGTTGTGTATTCATTACTTCAATCATTTTAGAGTATTTTTATTATTCCAGTAATAATAATAATAATAAAAGATAAAAACAACCAATTTACCAAACAAACAAAACTCATCACCTCTTAATCTCTCTATGCTTGCCTATTTATTATACATAGCTGCTATGCTGTTTACTTCTCTCTGTTTATTTGTATTTATATTTTGTAAAACAATTTTATATATGCAATATCACCCAAATCTGTATTTTACATGAGGTTTCACTATGTTATACAGTTCCACATTACACTTTTTTTGCCTTCCTTCTAGTAATGTGCATGACCTTAGACTTAACCCTTTCAACCACTGTCATACCTTTATAATAGCTCTGCTAGTTACAAACACTGTGATGTGCTTTCATCATTTCTATTCATTTCCAAAGATATACAAACAATCTTTTTTTACCAATTATGCACAAGTTAAACCTCAGCTTTCCATTCTCTACCCTCATTCTAATTTCTAGTGATCTAAATTCTAATTATTAAATCAATGAGTTTACATAACATATTTAGTTCGTAACAGTTAAATCATGCAGTATTTGTCCTTTTGTTTCTGGCTCGCTTCACTCAGCATAATGTCCTCCAGTTTCAACCATATTGTCATATGCATCACGACTTCATTTATTCTTACTACTGCATAATATTCCATCATGTGTATACACCAAATTTGTTTATCCATTCATCAGTTGATGGACACCTCAATTGTTTCCAACTTTTGGCAATCATGAATAATGCTGCTATAAACATCAGTGTGCAGATGTCTATTCGTGTCAGCTCTCAGTTCTTCTGGGTATGTACCAAGCAATGATATTGCCAGGTCATCTGGCAACTTCCTTAGGAACTGCCAAACAGTCCTCCACAGTGGCTGTACCATTCTACATTCCCACCAACAATGAATAAGCATTCCTCTCTCTCCACATCCTCACCAGCACGTATAGTTTCTGACTTTTTAATAGTGGTCATTCTAATAGGTATGAAATGATATCTCATTGTAGTTTCGGTTTGCATTTCTGTAATCACTAGTGATGTTGAACATTCTTTCATGTGTTTCTTCACCATTTGTATTTCTTCTTTGGACAATTGCCTATTCACATTTTTGCCCATTTTTAATTGGGTAGTTCATCTTTTTATTGTTGAGTTTTAGTATGTCTTTATATATTATGGATATTAAACCCTTGTTGGATATGTGATTTCCAAATTTTTTCCCATTGAGTCAACTGTCTTTTTACCCTTTTGACAAAGTCCTTTGAGGTGCAAAATTATTTAATTTTGAAGAGGTCCCATTTATCTTTTATTTCTTTTGTTGCTCATGCATTGGGTATAAAGTTTAAGAATCCACTGCTTTTCCACTTCTGAAAAAAAGGCTATTGGGATGTATATTGGGATTTGGTTGAATCTGTAAATCAGTTTTGATAGAACAGATATCTTAATGATATTTTGATTATTAGTCCCTGAACACAGAATGTCCTTCCATTTATTTAAGCCTTCTTTGGCTTCTTTTAGCAATGTTTTAGAGTTTTCTGAATACAGGTTCTTTCTGTCCTTGGCTAAGCTTATTCTTAAATATTTGATTCCTTTAGTCATTATTATAAATGGAATTTTTTTTTCTGATTTCCTTTCTAGATTGCTTATCAGCAGTTATAGAAATTCTATTATTTTTGTGTATTAATCTAGTATTCAGCCACTTTGCTGAACTCTTCTATTAGTGGCTTTGGTGTGGATTTTTCAGAATTTTCTAGATATAGGATCATATCATCAACAAAGAGTGAAAGTTTTACTTCTTTCTTCCCTATTTGGGTGCTTTTTATTTCTTTAGCCAAATTTCTGTAGCTAGAAGTTTTAGCACAATATTGAATAACAATGGTAACAGTGGGCATCCTTGTCTTGTTCTTGATCTTGGTGGGAAAGCTTTCAATCTTTCATCATTGAGTACAATGCTAGCTGTAGGTTTTCATATATGTATTCTGCTATAATGAGAAATATTCCTTCTATCCCTATTTTTTGAGTTTTTCTTCAATCAAGAAGGGATTTTGTCAAATGCCTTTTCTGCATCAATCAAGAGGATCATGTGATTTTTCTTCAATTTATTAACGCAGTTTACTACACTAATTAATTTTCTTGTGTTGAACTCCCCTTGCATACCTGGGATAAAACTCACTTGATTATGGTGTATAATCTTTTAATGTGCTTTTGGATTTGGTTTGCAATTATTTTGTTGAGGATATTTGCATCTCTATTCATTAGAAATATTGGTATATAATTTCCTTTTTTTGTAGTATCTTTACCTGGTTTTGGTATTAGGGTGATGTTGGTTTCATAGAATGAGTTGGTATTGTTCTTTCCTGTACAATTTTTTGGAAGAACTTGAGCAAGATTGGTGTTAGATCATCTTTGAATGTTTGGTAGAATTCGTCTGTGAAGACATTTATTCCCAGACTTTTCAACTTTGGGAGGTTTTTTATTTTTTAAAAGATACTTAGATTATATAAATATCACATAAAAAATATAGATGGTTCCCATATGCCCTGCTCCCCACACCTCCCACTTTTTTCCACATTAACAACATCCTTCACTAGTGAGTTGCATTCATTGCAATTGATGACCACATTTTGGAGCACTGCCAACAAGCATGGATTCGTTTATATTATAGTTTACACTCTCTCCCACACAATTACGTAGGTTATGACAAGATTTATAATGGCCTATATCTGTCGTTTCAATGTCATTTAAGACAATTCCCAAATCCCAAAAATGTTCCCACATTACACCTGTTTTCCCTCTCCCTGCCCTCAGAACTTCATGACAATTTTAATCTCTTTACTGGTTTGTTGAGGCCTTCTATTTCTTCTAAGTCCAGTGTAGGCGATTCAATTTGTTCAATTTGTCTACATTTTCTAGTTCGTTGGCTCACAATTGTTCATAGTTCTCTTCTGATCTGTATTTTTTCTGTGGGACCAGTGGTGATGTTCCTCTTCTCTTTCTATTGTATTATTTACAGCTTCTTTTTATGTCAGGCTAGCTCAGGGTTTGTCGATTTTGCTGATCTTTGCAAAGAACCAGATTTTGGTTGATTCTCTCTATTGCTTTTTTGTTCTCAATTTCATTTAATTCTGCTCTGATTTTTAGTATTTCTTTCCTTCAGCTTGGTTTAGGATTAGTAGGCTGTTCTTTTTCTATTTCCTCCAGGTGTGCAGTTAGATCTTTAATTTTATCTCTTTCATCTTGTTTTAATGTAAGCACTGAGGACTTTAAATTTCCCTCTCAGTTCTGCCTTTGCTCTGTCCCATAGATTTTGATATGTTGAGTTCTCATTTTTATTCATCTCAAGATTTTTATTGAATTCTCTTGCAATTTCTTCTTTGACCCACTGATGAGTACATGAAAATAATGTATATCCTGCTGTTTTAGGGTGCAATGTCTATAGATGTCTGTTACATCTAGTTTATTTATCATATTATTCAAGCTTTCTGTTTCTTTTTTTAATCCTCTGTCCAGATATTCCATCCAATACTACAATGGTGTATTAAAATCGCTAACTATAATTATGGAGACATCTATTTCTCCCTTCAGTTTTGCCAATGTGTGCCTCATGTTTCTTGGGGCACCCAGGTGATGTGCATAAATATTTCTTATAGTTAGTTCTTTTTGGCAAATTGCCCCTTTACTAATATATAATGGCCTTCTTCATCCTTTATAATAGTTTTTCCTTTAAACCTATATTGTCTCATATTAGTATCACTGCTCCAGCTTGGTTTTGGTTACTATTTGCATGGAATATCTTTTCCCAAACTTTCTCTCTTAATCTGGTTGTGTCCTTATATCTGTGATGAGTGTCTTATAGACAACTTATAGATGGCTCATTTTTTTTTTATACTTTCTATCTGCATCTATGTCTTTTGACATATATAATAATTATATATGTCAATATATATTAATTCCAAAAATATATAGAAGCATTAATCCTATATGGCTCTATTTCCCATCCCAGTTTAGAAAATAGAAACTTGCAAGCACATAGAAGATCCACTTGAGCCATTCTTAATACTAAACTCATTCTTCCTGACAGAATTAATTGGTTTTCTCATTTAAAGGCAATCCTTTCACTGATTTTATTTTTTAGTTTTATCTCAGGTGCATGCATCTCTAAATAATGATTTAATTTTTTCTGTTTTTGAATTTTACATATAAAGGCACTCATAAAATATTTTATTATGTCTGGTTTCATTTGTTCATTCTTTTCAGAAAGCCAGTAAATAGGATCAAATGACTAAAAGCCAAGAGAAAAAAATTTAGACAATAGAAATACACACAGTTGATCTAACATTATAATTATTAAACATGGACTTGAAATAACTGTGATTAATTATTTTTCAAAATAGAGCACAAGGTGGAGATTTTTTTTTCAGAGAAATCAAAATCTATATTAAACTATTAAACTATTAAAGTGGAAGACTGAGAATTGAAAAGTGCAATAATTGAAATTAAGATATTAATGGATAGATTTACCAGTAAATTGAACACATCCAAAGACAATGGTAGTGAGATGGTAGAAAGGACAGAGTAAAATAGCAAGGCAGAAGTACAGAGAGCAAGAAGGATAAAAAAAGTACAGAAAATATCATAGGAGACATTTAGAACATGTTAGAATGGTCTAAACATGTGCTTACAGTCCGAGAAGGGGAGAAGAAAGACAATACAGAGGAAGAACTATTGGAGGATATTGAAAGAGAAATCTTGAGATCAATGAAAAAAACATCAAGACATATATTCAGAAAGTGCTATGAACTCAAACATTATAAACATAAAGAAAATCATACCTACAAACATCTTAATAAGGTTACTGAAAATCAAATTGAAAGGGAACACTCTACATATAGCTAGAGACGAAACACACATTAAGTTGAATGACTTCTGTTTCTTAATTAGAAATCTGCTGTTATTCAAAATGTTTTTCCCCCTATGAGAAAGGTGTCATTACCACCACCACCCCAGCTTTTTACATTTTTCTTTGTTTTTAATTTTCGGAAGTTTGATTATGAAGTGTTCTAGCATGAATTTCTTTGGGTTTTTCCTGCTTGGTGTTTGCTCAGCTTCTTGATTTTGTACTTTTATGACTCTTGTCCCATTGGGAAGTTATCAGCCATTATTTCTCCTTGTGGTTTTTCAGCCTCATCTTCTTTCTCCTCTTCCTCAACAACTCCAGTGAAATGAATGTTACATCTTTTTTTCATAGTCTATTTTCTCATTTTTTTAGTCTATTTTCTCTCTGTTGTTCATATTAGATGATTTACTTTGTTCTACCTTCTATTCACTGATTCTATTGATCCTATCCACTGGGCTTTATTTTGGTTTTGTGTATTTCAATTTAAGAAATTTCTACTTGGTTCTTCTGTGAACATTATATTTCTTGGCTCAGACTGTGTTTTCACTTGTTTCAGATATGTTTGTAATTGTTTTATTTTTTGAGTTCCCATATATCAGCCTTATTATTAACACCTTGCATTAGTGTGGTATATTTGTTACAGTTGATGAAATAATATTTACTATAGTTATGCTATAAATATTGTTCATGTTTTCCATTGTAGTTCACTGCTTATGTTAGATGGTCCTATTTTTTTTAAATTATTCTAGTAAGAAAATAACCTAAAATATTCCTTTTTAGCCACATGCAAATATATAATTGAGTGTTATTAAATACATTCATAATTTTGTGCTACCATCACCACCATCCATTACCAAAACTTTCCCGTCACCCCAAATGGAAGCTCTATACAATTTAAACTTAAACTTACCCTTCTCTACCTCCACCCTGGCTCCTGGTAACTTGAATCCTAGTTCCTGATCCTATGGATTTGCTTATTCTAATTATTTTATTTCAGTGAGAGCATATAATATTTGTCCTTTTTTATCTACCTTATTTCACTCACCATCATGTTTTCATGTTTCACCCTTGTTGTATCAGAACTTCCTTCTTTCTCACAATGAATAATATTCCATTGTATGTATACACTACATTTTGTTCAGTCCTCCCATCAAGAAGATCAGCCAAAGGCAAATGCTAAATGCAGGGTTCTCTCTGACTTATCAGGACCAGTGCTGAGCCTAAGTCCTTCCCTGGGTCCTGTACTTACTCTTGCCTTAGGAATTTCCAGTTTATAGGAATTTGAATGCCCCCTATGCTCTTTTTAAAACCTCCTCCTGAGTGTTGTATGACAATGCAGGCCGTTTTTCACTTAGACCACTGGGCTCTTTCTTTTGCTGCTGTAGAGATTTGTCAACTGCTTCCCAGCCTTCAGGACATACATGGGAGGGTGAGCCTGAGACACATTTCTTAGTTCAGTCTCGCAAGCTTTCTCCCAGCTGATAGATTGGCACTAACACAGGTGCTCCAGTATGCTCATAGGGGTTACTTTGATCCCTCTGATACAGCGCCGGGAACTTTCAGTGGGAGAGCAGGCTGGTTAAAAACGGCAGGAGGGAGGGGGAGAGGGAATGGGCTAGCAGGGCACTAGGCGGTCCCTGGACTGGAAGAGAAAGGAGAGGACCTCGCCATGTGACACGAGGCAGGGATACAAGATCCCTGAAAGTCAGCACCAGAATGTGATAGACTTTGGGGAGAAAGCATTGTCTTTGCTGACACCTTGATTTTGGACTTCCCCGAGCCTCGGAACAGTGAGTCAATACCTTCCTGTTGTTTAAGCCAACCCCATTGTGTGGTATTTGTCATAGCAGCCTGGAAAATTAAGATAGTGTTTTTCTTAGGATTGATACCATCCAGAAAATCTAAGGGTGGGCATTGATTGGCCTAAGCCAATCAGAGGAATCTCATCTTTTTTGCTATACTAATTGGCCCTGGGATATATGATGTTTGTCCCTTCATCCTGAAGTCCAGGACTTGTGCCTGATGGGTGGAAAGATACACTCTCATGTCTTCTGGATGGTCCCACCTGGAACTGCTGCAGCCCTTTAACTAGTGTAAGAAAAATCAGACCAAGTGTAAAGATAATACACCAAGAAGGGAAGAGTCAGAACCTCAGAAAAAGGAAACTCTACCTCTGATGAAGCACACTTGAAGCCTATAGTACCTTTAGAATTTTCATCTAAATGAGCCAACAAACTATCTTTATAGCTTAAAAATTGTCAAGTGATCCTAAGTAACCCGAAGAATACCGGCTGTAATCTGTATAGTTTGCTTAATAAACACTACTATCAGCTGCTTATCAGTTCCAGCCTGGATGCTTTATTTGAACATTTTTCAGTCTCAGCCTTCAGAAGGCATAAACATAAGTAACTGCCAAGTCTTTTTATGTATCAGTGTGGCTGAGGAAACTGCACTGAGAAACATGTGATGAAAGATTTTTAATGTGTTTTTCTCCACTAATTTTATGAATATTTGTGCTTTATATTTTTTGTAAAGATACGGATTCAAATACTATCACAACTGTCCCAATGCTAACATGCAAGTCTCTAGTTCCCTTCTTCAGAGGTAACCACTGTTATTATTTCTTTGAATAAAAACAAGGAAATATTTTATGTATATATAAGCATATATGTAATTACATTATCTGTCCTTTTATTTTGTTCTAATGATTGCAAGCTGCATATATCCTTGCTTCTTTTATTTAACAATATATTGTTAAGACATTCCATATTGGTGTCTATTAATCATCCATTAATTGTAGGTAATTCTATTATTTGCAACCAATTCTCCTTTGTAAGATGATAACGTTATTTCTAGTATTTGACATTATAACCAGTACTTCAATAAATAGCTTTATACATATTTCTTTGCATATGTACTAATCTTTATCTAGTATAAATTCCAAGAATTGATGGCCAAGGTGTAAATGCACTTTAACTTCTAAAAAGTGTTGCCAAATTTCCCTCTAGAGAACCTTCTTTTCTCAAGAAACCTCTACAACTCAATTTTATTGATCTTTATCTGATAGGTGAAAATTATGCCTTTTTATTTAGCATTTATTTATTGTAGGTGACATTGAGCATCTTTTAAAATGTTTATTAAATATTTGGACCTATTTTCCTGGAGCTTTCTATTTTATGTTGATCTTTCACTTATTGGTTTGTATGGTCTCTTTACATATTAATATATGAGCCACTGATTGTCACTTGTATTTATGGCGGATGATTTGGACTGGCTTACTTACATTCTATTCTCCCTTTTTCCAGCTTGAGCTCTTTTTTTTGCAAATATTTGAAAACTACTTGCCATGTCAGAGGGCCCTACTTTGGAATTTGTGCTGCTGAGTGTGATGGAGCTGGACTCAGATGAGACTTTTCTACACATGCCTCTTCTGTCACTTTTACTGAACCTGTGTTTGGCACTAGGGATGGTCCATACTCAGGAGACTTGAATCTCTGGACTGCCCATGTGCCAGCTGGGCCCTGAGCCTCAGCAGAGTGGCAACTCCTACTCTCTCTTTCATTGGTGTTTACCCAGGTCAGCTAACAGGGAGGTGAAGATGGTCAACCACCACACCAGGGAATAAAGAGTGCCTACAACTGCAAGCAGAGGAATTGCATCCATCATCCGTGTGGAATCTAAGCCCCCTCTTGATCTAGAGGTGGAAAAGTCATCACCATCCCAGGGTCCACAGAATGGAGGAATAAAATATGGACTAGAGTTGACTTACTGATATTCTATTGTGATGAGTAATAGAAGAAATTTTAGCATCGAGGTGGAGAAAGTGGCCACAGTAGTTGCTGAGGGCATGGAGAGAGTAGAAGAAATGTGATGTGGGGGCATTTTGGGGATTTTGAGTTGTCCTTAATGACACTGCAGGGTCAGATGCTGGACTCTGTATATCCTGCCATAACCCACTGAATGTACTGGGGGAAAGTGCGAACTACAGGATAAACTATTATCTGTGTAGTGAGCAGTGCCCCAAAATGTGTTCACTGAGTGCGATGAGGGTGCCACAATGATAGGGGAGGTTGTTGGTGTGGGAGGGGTGGGGTGGGAGGTGGGGTGGGGGGGAATACAGGAACCTCTTATATTTTGAGTGTAACTTTTTTTGTGTGATGTATATATCTTCAAAAAAATACAATTTACAAAAATGATGTGGTGGGGAGCGGGGAGTGGGTTATATGGGAACCCCTTATGTTTTTGTTTTTTTATGTTTTTTAATATAACATTCCTTGTGTTCTATTAATTTAAAAAATTAAAAAAAAGAGAACTACTAACTCCATTTCAGTACTGCCTTGAAAAATGGTTTTTGATAACTGAATGAGGTGCTGCAATATGATGCACTTGCAGGAGATTTATACAGAAGCAGTAAGAAGGAATTGGACTTTTTAGATGGTTTTCTGCTAAACAAAGGTTTTGAGATGGGAGGTTTATATACGGTATTACCTATCACTCATCTTGGTGAAAAGAGTCTGTTGTGAAATAGATAGCAGGATTCCGCCCGTCCATGCCTCTACCAATTTACCATGACTAATTGAGGCATTTGTGCTAGGAGCAGCAGCTAAACATCACCAGTGCCAGTGCACCAGCTTTGTGTGCTCAAGAGGCAGTTTGTGGCAGCTTCCTCACTTCATCTCGCTGATCCCTGAATGCCAGCTATAGTAGTTTGCTCTTGATATTTAGATCGGCAGTTTCAGAGATAAAACTCCCTCTGGTGGGGTAATTCAAAAGTGTTCTTGAGTGATTCCTGGAGAATCCAGCAGACAATTCATCCTTCCAGCCTTCCAATGACATTGTAAATATGTAATTTCCTATTTTAAATATCTTCTTAATATACCTCAAATAGTGTCTGTTTCTTGAACCAAATCCTGAGTGAGATGGTATTGCCAAATCTCTTTTCCAGTTTGTCATTTAAGTTTTGACATTTCATAATTTTTTGTGTGAAAATTTTAAATTATTAAGTGGTCAAATTTATGTATATTTTTATGATTCTGGTGTGTGTTTCATACTTACGGAGGCATACTTCAAGCTTCTTATCTTTTTTAAAAAAATCTTTTTTGTGGTATAATTAACAGCATAAAGTGCCTTTAAATACATAATTCAATGATTTTTAGTACGTTTGCAGAGTTGTGCATCATCACTACAATCTAATTTTAGAAATTTTCGATTACTCCAAAAAGAGACTCGAGCCCATTTGTAAGCATTACTGTGCTCTAGGTAATTGCCAATCTACATGCTGTCTCTATAGACTTTCCTCTTATAGATATTTCATATAAATGGAATCGTGCAATATGTAGTTATTTTGTATTCTGGTTTCTTTTACTTAGCATATTTTTTGAGGTTTATTCATGTTGTAACATGTATTAATTTTCTAACAATTTTATTATTTCATTTTTAATGTAAATTTTTGAATACCCTAGAATTTAGTGTGCATATGTATGTGCAAAGAGTAATGTAAGGATCCAAACTGATCTTCTCCCAATTGATGACTGGATGTCCAGATGTCCCTATACCATTCATTGAATAATCTATCTTTTGACTACTGATTCAAAATGCTTGCTTTATTAATTATAACAGGGTGTTACATGGAACTCCACCTAGTCTTACCTGAGACATAAAATCTGTAAATGGTCAAGAAAAAGATATCCCCACATACAAAAGATATTATATTATCTGTGCAGGTCTTTGTGAAACCTGTCGCGAAACAGCTTCTGCAACCGTAAGCTCATCATCCATATCCAGCTTACAATAAAAGTAATATCTTGATAAGAACTTCCTTAGGTAAGAAACTGTATGTATCTACTCCCCTTTCTGTGCAAGAGAGCCCCTCAGAGAGAGTCCACAGGGGACATGGAGATCTTACCCCTTATGGCTGCTTGCTGAGTTGCAGAATTCCACTGACCTTGGTATTGTTTAGGACAGCAGAGGGAAGTATGCTGAGATGGTTCTTGGGAGAATTTGCTCTAAAACCACAGAGAGCTTGAGAAAAAATAAATGTACTTGAACACTCAATATGTGAGAGGCTGTCTGGAGCTGATGGCGACGAAAGAGTAAGAACAAGAGCTGAGCTGTGTCCAGCCTACATTTTCTGATTTTGCTGGGCAAAGTTTGTCTCATGAACCCTGTAAATGCCACAGGGCCAGAGCTCTTCTGACAGATCTACTTGTCAGGGTCAGATGACCCAAGCAGAAGAAAGTTAGGTGATGTGTATGGTGTATAGGAGATGAAGGGGAAATGGGAGTGTCGGAGTACTTATCTTGCATTATCAGCCCCTTGCTACTTCTCTGGCCTTGTTTCTACCACTGCTCCTTCTTCCCAATTTGTTCTAGCCTCACTCAGGCACACATCACCTCAGACCCTTTGCACTTGCTGGGAACTGTGCCTGAATGGTCTTTCTCACATATCTATAAGACTTATTTCTTTACCTTCTTCAAGTCTTTTTTCAAATATCACTTTCTCAGTGAGATTTTTTTTTTGGGGGCAACCTATTTAAAACCTATTAAAGCACCCCATACCCCACCATCTTGGCATCCACTATTCTCCTCATTTATTTTACTGTACTGCATTCATTATCATTTCATATTCTATATATTTTCTTGTTTATTTCATTTGGTGTCTGCAACCCCCCAGACACTGGTACAGAAACCCCAGGAAGGGAAGGATTTTTGCTGTTTTTTTCAGTACTATAGCCCATATTTAGAAAAGTGCTTGCTTATGGTAGGTTCTCAATATATAATTGTTCACTCCTGAATGAATAGACTTAAGAATGGAAAGAAAATATGATGGCATGAGTTGAGAACAGTAGTGGGATAAAAATAATATCTCTTCCTGCTTTCTCATTCTGAGTACAGCTTTTTTAGTAAACCAATAACATAATAACTAAATTCCTATTTTTTCCCAGCTATTTGGACTCTAATCTGTTCAATATAAACAATTTTAAATGTAGTAGCTATATGACATCTTTGAGAATTGATAGTACTGATTCTGTTTCATTATTCATCTTTCCGATATTGTTGACCGTTTTTCACTTTTTAAAATATAAACTTCAGAATCAACTTCATTCCTACATGTCAAGTTAGCATTTTCTGTAGATAGCCTCAAGTGTGCAGATTAATTTTGGAAAAATAACATATTTATGATATTGAGATTTCTTATTTTAAAAATATCTAACTTTATATCCCTCAGTGGCCATTTAAATATTCCTATAGATTTTGTCTTTTTTTTTCTAGATAGATTCTTTTATCTTTTTACAAGTCTTGTATATGGAAGTGTTTTCTTATACTGTATCTACAAAATGATTGCTACTTGGCTATCATTTGGGGAAGCTACTGATTTTTAAAAAGTATCTTCTTTGAGGTATAATTCACTTACCATAAAATTCACCCATTTCATCTGTATAAGTCAATATTTTATAGTATATTCACACTTGTGCACCATCACCACAACCTAAATGTAGAACATTTTTAATCTCATCCATTGTGTCTTTCATTCTCATAAGGTCAGTTACTTTCTTTGCAGACTTTCAAATTAGAATATTTTTATTATCCCATAAGAAATCCAACATCTATTAAAAGTCAATTCCTGTTTCCTATTTTTCTAGTTTGTTGATTGTTTTTGTCATTAAAAGATGCTGGGTTTTAATTTTTTTAATTACAAAAGTTGTACATTTACAGAAAAATCGTATATGAAGAACAGAGTTTTCCCTGTTATTAACAGTTAGCATTTATATGGTAACTTTCTTACAATTGATTAAAATAAAATTAAAATTATGCTATTAATTGTACCATAATTATACAATATAATATATATATATACACAGTTCACTGTATTGAACAGTTCTATGGAGTTTTTTGTTTTGGTTTGGTTATTTTAATCTTTTTTTTTTTAAAGATGCATAGATCACACAAAATGTTACATTAAAAAATATAAGAGGAGAACCAGCAAGATGACAGTGGAGTAAAGAGCTCCTAGAGTCAGCTCCTGCTACAGTTAGTAAACACTCAGAGCTCTCTGGAACTAGCTGAAGCACCTGTTTGGGGGCTCCAGGAGGCCAGAAGAGCATCCTGCAACATCCTTGAAGGGGTGGAAGGAGGAGACTGCCCATCTGCAGAGAAGACTTGTGAGTAGAGTGCTCCATGCCCTGGAGGCCAGTGCCCATCCTCCACTGGAGGCACAAGCCACTTCAGGAGCTATTCCGCGACTGGAATTGAAAGCTCCACTTTTCAAAAATGAGGGAGGAAGAGATGGTTGGGCACCAATTTCAGCTACTGATGAGTAAATTCAGTGGACTAAAGTATAATCCTGAGAATAGCTAAAACTGGAGCCTGTCCAAATGAGAAAGAGGCCGGGAGCCGCTATCTTAACTCCACGCCTGGCACGAGGGGAAGTGGGGTGAACTGAAAATCCCTGTGCTGGTGGGGACTGGCTTCTTTGCATCCAGGTCAGATTGCAGCTCTAGCCTAGGCACCAGTGCTACATCCAGCAGGGAGAAAACTGTGGGGACCTGCGTCAGCCTCTCAGGAAATTACCTGCCAAGCCCCAAGAGGCCGGTGATTGTCCTACTCAGGTGGCACAAGCCACCCCAGAGCTATTCTGTGGCTGGAATTGGAAGCTCCATTTCCCAAAAACAGGGGAGGAGAAGGCAGTTGGCTGCCAATTTCTGCTACTGATTGGTAGACTCGCCTGACTAAGATATAACCCTGGAATAGCTGGGGTGTGAATCAGCCCAAGTCAGAAAGAGGCTGGTGACTGCCATTCTGATTCTGCCCCTAAGGGGCAGCCAGGCCAACCAAAAATCACAGTGATGGTAGGAAATTGTTTCATTCACCCAGATCTGCCTGAGCCCTATCTGGGTTTCAGCCCTGCTTCTGGCAGGGAGGAGGCTGGCAGGCCCTGCATCAGCATATCCAGATAACTGGAGGTAATTTTGGCTGGCACAGACTGAAAATCGGAAGTCTACTGGAGCAACTGCGGTCATCTTGGACCCGCACTGCATAGATTGCTGCCCACACCTGCAGCTCCATCTCCACGCCAGGCAGGGGAGAGAGTGGTGTAGGAAACTTCATTAGTCGCTCTGGGGAACTACAGTCTAGGCCTGCACAACTTGGATTATTCCACACAACTGTGACTCTGCCCCTATCCCTGTCAAAGGAGAAAGTTGGAAGAAACTTAATTGTTCCCTGGCACAATGAGGGCAACTTGAGCCTCCACAACTTACACCACCAAATAAATACTTGGTTCCTACTGTACAACCAGCAAGAGAGAAAGTGCAGGAAGCCCTAAACTAAAGAGAAAAACTGCACCCAGAATAAATACTCTAGTAAGCCAGACGCAAATATACCAACAAAAAATTACAATCCACACCAAGAAATAGGAAGCTATGGCCCAGTTAAAGGAACAAGATAAATCTCCAGATGACATAAAGGAGTTGAGACAACTAATTGTAGATGTTCCAACAAATCTCCTTAATAAATTCAATGAGATGACTGAAGAGATTAAGAATATTAAGAAGACACTTTGTGAGCACAAAGAAGAATTTGAAAGCATACATAGAAAAATAGCAGGTCTTTTGGGAATGAAAGGTGCAATAAATGAAATTAAAAAAACATTGACATCATATAATAACAGATTTGAGGAGGCAGAAGAAAGGACTGGTGAGCTTGAAGAAATGGCTTCTGAAAGTGAAAATACTAAAGCACAGATGAAGAAAAGAAAATTAACAAGGTCTCAGGGAACTAAATGACAGCAAAAGGCATGCAAACATATGTGTCATTGGTGTCCCAGAAGGAGAAGAGAAGGGAAAAGTGGCAGAAGGAAAATTTGAAGAAACAATGGCAGAAAATTTCCCAACCCTATTGAAGGACATAGATATCCATGTTCAAAAAGCACAACATGCTCTCATCCAAAAAATCTGAATAGACCAACTTTGGGACACATACTCATTAGAATGTCAAATGCCAAAGACAAAGAGAGAATTCTGAGAGCAGCAAGAGAAAAACAATGCATAACATATAAGGGATACTCAATAAAATTAAGTGCTGATTTCTCACCAGAAACCATGGAGGCAAGAAGACAGTGGTCTGATATATTTAAGGTACTACAAGAGAAAAACTTACAGCCAAGAATCCTATATCCAGCAAGACTGTCTTTCAAAAATGAGGGCAAAAATAGAATATTCACAGATAAACAGAAACTGAGAGAATTTCTAAGCAAGAGACCAGATTTTCAGGAAATACCAAAGGGTATGCTAGAGCCTGGAAAGAAAAGACAGGAGCGAGAGGCCTGGAAGAGAGTCTAGAAATGAAGATCATATCAACAAAAGTAACTAAAAGTGTCAAAAGAGTGATGAAAATAAGACAGATAAAACTCAAATAGGAATATACTTAACCAATGATTAAAGCACTTGTATTCAGAAAAATGCAACTCAGTTTTAAAAATATTTTTTCAAAAAGGCCTAAATAACTGGAAGAACATTCCATGCTCATGGATTGAAAGACTAAATATCATTAAGATATCACTTCTACTCAAATTGATATACAAATTCAATGCAATCCCAATAATTCCACCAGGATTAAAAAACCATTGAAAATATGGTCATCAAATTTATTTGGAAGGGTAAGGGGTCTTGAATAGCCAGAAAGTTCTTAAAAAGGGAAAGCAAACCCTCATCTCCAGACTTTAAATCATATTACCTAGTTATAGTGGTAAAAACAGCATGGTACTGGCCTAAAGATAGACACATAGACCAATGGAAACAAATTTATGGTTCAGAAGCAGACCCTCACATCTATGGTCAAGTGATTTTTGACTAGTCTGTCAAACCAACACAGCTTTGGCAGAACAATCCTTTCAACAAATGGTGCTTAAAGAATTGGATATCCATATCTGAAAGAAGGAAAGAGGGCCTCTATCTCACACCTTATCCAAAAATTAACTCAAAATGGATCAAAAACCTAAAAATGAAAGTAAGAACCATAAAACTTCTAGAAGAAATAGTTGGAAAATATCTTCAAGACCTGGTGTAGGTGGATGTGGATTCTTAAAGGAGATAAGAGGAGGGCTGAGATGGACTACTGATGTTTAATGTTTGTAAGAGTTTTAATTAGCTTTACTGTAAAAGTGTGGAAATGTATAGAGTGGATGGTAGCATATAGTGAGTAACAGCTAGTTTATAAATGGGGATGTGACTGAAAATGGTAATCTAGGTATGTAAATGCCAATTGGAAGAATGCTAGGAACTGAATAACACAGTAAACCAAGAGGTGGATGAGAATCGTGGTTGATGGTACATATGCAAGAATGTCCTTTGTAAGCTAGAGCAAATGTACATCACTACTGTAGGGTTTTGGGAATGTGGAGAAGCATGGGAAAAATGTAACTGGAGTGGCCTATGGACTATGGTTAGTAGTAATAATATAATATTCCTGCATCTATGTGAAAGATGTACTGTGTTGATAATGAGGCAGTATGGAAAATGGGAGCCAAATGTACACTATGGGCATGGTAACAATCAGATGATATCTTATCTGTAGCAAATGTTCCACCATAGTGTGATGTGTTGATGGAGGGATGTTGTTTGGGAATTCTGCACATGTGCATGATTGTTTTATAAATATAAAAAAATACATTTAAAAAATATTAGTAGGGTGGGTTGGGGGAAAAACACACCAAATGTAAGATAAGGACAATGATTGGTAGTAAGATTTTGACAATATTCTTTCATAATTTGTAACAAATGTCTCATGACAATGCAAGGTGTTGGTGGAGTGTTGATGTATGGGACCCCTGTATGATGTTATGCATGTTTGCTTTGTAAGTTCACAACTTTTACTATACACTTAATTGTTTATGTATGTTCATATATAAATGATATAAAAATAATAATAGGGTTGGTTTGGGGAAAAATACTTTGGTTAGTAGTAGTATTTTGACAATGCTCTTTAACCATTAGTTAAAAAGGTTTAACAATAATGCAAGTTATTGGTGGTAAGGGGTGTTATGAGAGTTCTGTACGATGTCATATATGTTTTTTTTAAGTTCACAACTATTTTTATACACTTATTATTTATGTATGTTTTTGTATGAGTGGTACACTTTAATAAATTAATTTAAAAAATTTTTTTAAATGAGGTTCCCATATACACCACTCCCCACACACCCCACTCCTCCCACATCAACAACTTCTTTCATCAGTGTGGTACATTCTTTGCATTTGATGAATACATTTTGGTGTATTGCTACACAGCATGGTATAGTTTTGTTGTGGCAGTGGAGAAAAGTTGCTGTTCATGGTATTAAAGACCAGGATGTGAGAATTTTCTGGGAAAGAAGATTTCTTAACTGCTAGCTGGGCCCAGAAGACTTATGTCCAAAGACTGAGCCCTCAGCAGGGTTTCTAGGACCCTTTTAGACAGAGAACTTAGAGAATTAGGGGTGAGGGTCAAGCATTCCTTTGGCACAAAAAGAACTTTCTTTGTTAGATCATGTTTCAGTTTCTTGGGACCTAGGAGCCTTCAGGAGATTAGGTAAGCTTGAATCACACACATAGCCCACGCTATTCCTGAACACACACACAGCTCACACACACAGCCTATATAATTCCCCCTTTTGATGCCTGCTTAACTTATTAAGCGTTGGCATCACCATTGTTGGAGTTATGAGGTGGGTGGCAGTCTGTGTTCTTACTGCATTTTTTATTAAAGCATGGACCCTAGCTATTATTAAGGGGAAGAAGCAGGGAAATATGATAAGATCATGGGAGAAGCCTCAGCTGTTCACTGTTTTTGACTGCTTATTTTTTTTACTACTCTCCCAGGAAGATTTAATGATAAAGTCCTTGGGGAATATTTGGAGCATTTCTGGAGGAAGTCTTTTTCTGAGTGCCATAATCTTGGGGAGAGTCTTTCAGCAGTTATTTTGGAAGTTATTGATATTTGCATGAAGTTTTGCCAGGTTTCAGATCCATCTATTGATTTTCTATTTTACTAGCCTGCTTTATTTTTTCCTTAGAGAGTTTACACCTTTAATCTTGAAGGGGTGTTGAAGGGAGATGATCTTTCTCTTCTGTAGCTACTGCCTGCTGGTTAGGGGCAATAGGCTCTACCTGACAAGGTGTAAAATTTCTCATGCTATTTTACCTTGGTTGGAGGAAGATGGATCTGGCATCCTGGGTAAAGCTGGATGCAGTTTTATATGGTTAACAAGGTGTTGGTTCTGGAAGAAATAAAACTTAATTAGAATTTTGAGAATATATGGTTTCATTAAAAGGACACTGGACCACAGCAATAGAAAAGGCTAAGTGCTCACAAAGGCTGCATTCTTAAAGTTAATGGGAAACAGTATTTTCCCTTGAGTTATTTTATGCTGTTGGTTAACTCTAGAATTGTAATAGACAATGGAGTTAGGTATAATTTGCCAAGCATTTATCTTTTCAGTTAAGCGACAGATAAGGTTTTTTAATAGGATGTTTGGTTTGTCCTCTCCCCTAGCAATAGGTATTTGGGCTAGGGTTAGAGGGAACAGCTGACTTTGACATAAACATTACTTAATTTTGTTTCTTGAAGAGGTATTTCAGGCTGTCCAATGACTGGTATTCATGCATTCCATCAGGTACTTTTGGTGAACTGGTACTCTTTTGGGCAGCTGGCTTCACTCAGGATTAGTGTATCAGGCTGGAAATTTTTTAACTTTGATAGCTATGGGAGTGATTAGAACTACAGAGTAAACTGAGTTTTTTTTTTTTTTTTCACCTTTTTTGCTTTAATTGAGTAATTACTGGTAATTTCTTTGACTGTCTTTACCAAGTTATATTTTCTGAAAATCCTTTTGGCTAAGCTGGTTAAGAGTTTCAAGGAAGGAGTGGAGAAGGGACCCCTCAGGATTTGATTCTGGGCCTTTTACCAGCAGTAGGATGGCTCAGTTGAGAGTTTAACACACTCTTATTTACACCTCTGGGGTTTCTGGTAATTGAGCCCGGTATTAATAAACTGGTTACCTGTAAGCTACTGGTGACCCTGATCTCAAGCACATCCTTCATCTGGTGTGTGATGAAGATTGTGAGAGGTTGCCCCCAGATTAATTTGGTGGCTTTTCTTAAATTAAAAGGGCTGTTGACTTCGCTGCTCTCAAACAAGGTGGCTATTCCTTTATTTTATAGACATGTTCATTAACTATTCAGAAAATGAAGTTTACAAGGATTTTTAACATGTTCAATGTTTTTGCATATGATTTAATAGAAATATTACTATAATCATCAGACATATCTTTAGAATAGGATATAGGTACAGTATTTAATACTAATTAATGTACTACTCAATGCATAAATTTTTCTTTGAGCTGTAATTAATAGATTTAAGTTTCAGGTTTGCAATACTTTACATGTTATCTCTCCATGGGAGCAGGCCAATTGTGTTTAAGTTCTACTTACAGTACTCTGGTGATCATTGCTCCACTTGGTATGTTTCTTGCACAGTGAGCAATCTGCAGTGCCATTGACCCTAGAGACTAAGAAAGTAGTTTCCAGTATTCCAGTGGCCTGGTGACACTAAGAAACAGTGCCAGTCTGGAAGCAATATTCATTGTACATTTGACTGTACTGAGCCATCATTGGCTGCTGCAGGAGTTTGAAACTGCAATATAGTTTCCATCCACTTCAGGAGCACAACCAGAGATGTAGTAGATATTTTTATTGTTTTAGGGGTCAGTGACCAACTTAACCAATAACTCCTAGGGAGAGGCAACCTGCAGTGTATTGAAGACTTGGTTTGAATGCACAAGAGAGTTTGAAAATGTTGAAGTTTATTTCTTGAATTTTATACACCTTTTAAACATTTTTAATGCAACATGTAACATATTAAATGAACTTAATTTTTTTGTACTTCTTACTTTTACATTTTTACCATGAAGATGTTGATTAGCCAGTATTTTTAATTTAGCAGTAGAGGAAAAATTATTTTTTTCATTTTTAAATTGAAAACTGAAGATTCCCAATGGAATCAAAGTAGCTCTTTATTACTACCACTTGGATATGCACATTGAGATGACTTCCAGGCAGGTTTCACTACTATGAAGTTACTTTTTGCTATTAATATTAAGTTAGGTTTTTAGTTAATAATGTCTTTTTAGAACTAGCCATTTAAATGCTTCAGGTTTAGACTGGTTAATTAAACTTAGATTACAATTAGCAACCAATGGAATTTACTTTATGCATTTAAAAGAGAGATCTACATTTTTCTTTAGCTTAATTTCATTAAACATGACCTTACAATGACAAACTGATTTTTAATTCCTTCTGCTTAGAAGAGTTTTAATCTGTTACACCTAGCTGCTCCCTCAGAACTCTTGCAAAGAGAAGGCCCTGGGGGGCTGGGTAGGTTAAAGAGCTTAGGAAAATCTTTTTCCTTTCTTAATAGTTGCTATATTTACATTTTTATATGACTTGTCTTTTTAACTTAATGTGAATATTCTTCACATATAAAACTGCATATTTAATTTTTAACAATTTGAATAAATCTCTTTTAAGAATTATTTGTGAATTTGATATTATCATCCCTATGTATGAAGATGTACATTGTGCAAAATAGGGAGACTTGAATAGTTAGACACAGAAACACAATTTAGTTACTTAAAACTTTCATTTTTTTACAAAACAAGTTCAACTATAAAACAACATTTGTAAGATTTCCTTGAGGGGATTTCTTTGAGGGTTTCCCCAGACTAGGGGTTCACAGTTTCTCCCCTTTGTGGATTTATAAAAAGGGAGGTAGAATGGTTTGCTGAGGTCCGGGAGCTTAAGGCTTGGTGTTTCTATGAGAGCTTGCTTCAGAGTATTGAACTCTTTTTAAAATTTGTACTATGATCTTGCAGTTTTGCACAAGAATTTTGTTTTTTTAATTAATGGTTTATAACCAAAATGTCCCCAATGCTTTAATACAATTTTCCTTTGCTTCAGAACTTTATATTTTACTTTGACTTTAGCAGATTTTGGATGAGCAAGACTAATTATATGTATATTTTATGAGGCTATTAAAGCCTCAGGGGAACTGGTTTCTCTTATGAATTGCTACTTTTGGGAACCCTGACAGTCAAGGCAGAAGGTTTTCTTTACTTCCCAGTCCTCAGAAATAACAGGACTCCAGCAACCACTGGACTGGAAGAGTGGACGTCCAATCTCGAGGGCCGAGAATTCTACCAGGCAGTAATTTAGTTCACACTTGGAGCCAAAAGAGAAAGCAGGGTTATTAATACCAGTAGAAGAGGAGACAGGGATGTCTCAAATTTGTTTTTCCAGACCTAAAGGGGCAGAAGTTGTCAAGATATAACCACAAGCAGAGGCAAGGGGTGAGGCTAGACCTGTAGTAACTATAAACAAAGGCAAACTCAGTTTGTAATTACCATAACAATAGCTGAAGTTAAAGGGCTAGGTGAAGTAAGTTACAAAATAACCATAATTAAAGCTAAGTTTAAGTTATAATTACCATTACTATAGTAAACACAAGATAGACTTGAAGTAGTCATAAACAAAGGTAAATTAGTTTAAGATTACCATTACAATAGCTGAAATCTAGGCTACATCTACGCCATTGTAAATAATATCAATTATTATTCTTCTGCTGTTTTATATATAAAGGCATTTATATAATGATCTTAACTCTTAGTTTCTAGAAAGTTTTCTCTTAAAATCTATTCAGGCACCTTTATTAACTAAGCAATTAATATTTAAAGATTTATTTTTAGGTTACCCTTCACCGTTATTCAATTTTTAACAAGTTAACTCCAAATCTGATTTCCTAGGCACAAGCAACTGACAAAGTTAAAGGCAGATTTCAAAGTTGAACACAGAGTTAAGCATAGATTAAAACAGAAGAGAAAATTCTATACCTTTAGAATTTTTAGGAATTCTTTGATTTTAATTGATGCCATATGAGCTCTCTTTATCTTGATAACTATTCACACTTTTTATAGGTACAACTGAGTTTAAATTAATGGAAGTTTGAGGTTTATTTTCTCATTTCTTTAAGGAGACACAACATGAGGTTTCTGGGTCTCAGATCTTTCTGTTCTCTTTTTTATGCTGGTTTAAATGGAATTCAGGGTCCATGTGGACCAGCAGTAGGCAGAATTTCCTGATTCCTGAGAAAAGACTCTTATGGGGAGTTTGCTGATATGCCAGAAGCCATACTTATTATTTTAGAAAGAATGAAGAAGTACTTTTTTAGTTGACTGATCTGGCATCCAGAGTCTTAGTCTGACTAAATTTCACCATTTTACTTAATTTGATATTTCCATCCAGAGGTATGAAAATATATATACTGGCACTGAAATGATGGACAAGTACAAAATGTGTTACAGCACACAGACAGAAACATAAAGTTCATTAATTTGACTCATAATTCTTACTCCTTTGCTATTGTTGTTTCTAAGCTTTCCATCATTTTACATTTTTTATATTTATTGCTTTTAAGATTTTTGACTGGAGCAAAGGGGACTCACACAGCATTAATTCATAGCCTTTTGGTTCCTTTGATCTGCAGGGAGTAAAGTTTTATATCTTTCTTTACTCCCATTTCCAAGTGGTCTCTTTGTTCAACCTTTGGGGAAATGTCATATTTTCAGGCATGTAAGCTATGGGGAGGGTGCTTATCTTTCTTTAATGCATATTAGGGGGAACTGAGTTACAGCTTGTTAATTATTGCAAACTTAGTGAGGGGAACGTTTAAAAGAACTCTGACTAAACTTGCAGTCTACAAAATAAGCTCAATTGCAATCCAACATTAAAATTTAAGACCTATTTCTGGCCAAACTTCTCCATTGCTCAATTTGTATTCAGACCAAGCTTTATCACAAAAACCAATCCATTTTTCTGTAACTAAGATCTTCCAAATTTAGACCAATTCTTCTGGATGCATCCCAGTGGGAAGCACTGGGATACTGATGAGGCAGTGGGACTTTAACCCATGAAACCTTTCTCACTACTGCCAAACCTTCACTATATTAGTGAAGATAAACCTAATGCAAGCTTGCAGTTAGCCAAAACCAAACAGCAGGGTTTGTGTGTGTGTGTGTCTCATATGTTCTTCTCAATCACATGCACATAATCACCTTCCCTTTTTTTCTTTTTCAGACCTACAGAAGACAGCTTCCCCTGAACTTCCTGAGAGTACTACGGTCCTCTTGGGAGTTGGTCCATCTTCCCTTCTAATGTTTAGAGTTAGGAGTTTCCTACACTATGCCCCCAGGGGACTTACCCATCTGGCTGCAGAGTTTTCTGTTTTGTTCTCAGGGTCTCTTTTAAACCCTTTGGTGCATCTGATTTCTTCCAGGAGAACTCCAGCGGAGTCATGGTGAGAAAGACCATGAGATTGTTTTTTAGATGTGTTGGTATTATGTTGGTATTACATTATCTTGTAACATTTTCATTGATAGGCATTTAGAAGCAAAATATTAGAGGAGTGACATGGACACAGGACCATTTGTTTTCCCCCACACACACACACACACACATCTTGTTGCACTATTAATATGCTTGTTTTTCCCTAACCAACTTAATTTCTCTCATTTCCCATACTCACCCAACTTGCTATTTCTTTGAAATATGTTATATATAAGTGAAAAATTTATTTCTCCTAGAAGCTAATCAAAGCTAAAAAAAGATAATTTCTGTTTCATTCAAAAATATTTATTAAGGAATGCAAGGGTTTTTAAAAAAATATTAAAGTTCTCTGCTCTCATGGATCTTACAGACTTGGGGCTAAGAAGCAATCAAATCTGAGTCTTTTGAGGAGGATTTCTCTAGATTTTTATATGTGAAATTTAACTTTAGGGAATGCATGACAAGATTTCATATCTGTGACCAAATCTTTCCAAAGGCTGAGTTTATTACTGTAGATTTACTGATTTTGCTTAATACATATTGTTCCAAAGGGAAGTCTGAGTTGGAGAATCATTATTCTTAGTAGAGAGTCAGAGAATGGTTAAATCATGAAGTACTGCTGGGAAAGTTAGTTATAAATAATTTTAAAAAACTGATAGAAAAATTATGAAATTAGCCATTGTTCTATTTACAACAAAAATTTGAAGTAGCAAATTTTAAATAAAAGTAAACAGAGTTCTTTGACATTGTAACTAATTGATATATTACTTACCTTATGGGTGTCCTTATTGCTGCTATAGTCAGAAATTGTAACTTCATTTAAATTATGATCTATTACAAAATTTTATATGTCACATTTTACTAGAACAGGGACAGTATCTGATCTCTTCTAAAACCAGATGGTCCAGATGAAACTCCAGGATGTTCAAATTGTGATTTTAATTAGTTTATGTAAAGGATAAAATCAGATATATAAGAAAACACTTTGAGACTTCTCAAGCACTATTCACATGTTAGTTATTATTGTGAAAGAAGTTTTCAAGGTCATACACAATTAAAGGAAAGCCAGGAAAAAATTCAGATTCCAAATTCTTACACTGGGACTCTTTCTATCACACAACCTTTACTTGCAAGCTCATGACCTTGAAAAAATGCATGAGGCACTGTTGATAAGCATTATTAGTATGGTAATCATTTAAAAAACTGTTTATTTCCATTAAATGGAAGTGACTCAATTTGTGAATTCATAGACATACTTAGAAGGTTAAACTAAAGAAATTAATAAATAGCTTTTGAAATGTCTTTCATGTGGGCCAGGTATGAAATAGTATAGTGAAATGAAAGGTCAAAATTTTGCATTTTCCAATAATGAATCACTAATCATTGTCTCTTTGTTAAAACTTGTCTTTTAAGGAGGAAATTTTAGAAACAATAATTATAGCTTACAGAAGCAAAGAATTAAAAAGAAAAAGTTATTTCTACCAGCATAATGGGATTTCTTATTGAATCTATAGCATTTTGAGGAGGCTGTTATTCTCTTTGTCAACAGAATACACACAAACTAATACCACCAGTTCAAAATTATTAGTGTCAAACTCTATGCTCCTCACATTGATTGCCAGCCTCTTATACCTGAGTTATATGACAAGGTTAATAGACAGATTATCTAGTAGGGTAAACATATAAGAGATACTGGGAATACATGAAAATCTCTCTTGACCCTGAGAAATAGAAATACTACAAACCATTTCAGTTTCAGTGGTTCCATAAGGGATGAAAAACCACTACTTGGCTATAATAAAACATACAGTTAAACTTATTTCTTCATCTTATTGCTTGAATAAATTGAGTATGCAGAATATTTCTTTAGAATAAACCAGAAATGTTCATAGTCCTTCAAGTAAATCCCTGCAAAGAGTTAAAACTTATTCTTCTATTTGTCGGATTTGTATACTGCTCTCATATAATGTACGTTTTACAGCTTTGCCACTGTGCCTAAACAAGGATAGAAAGTGAGGTGATCATAGCTCTCTGGAAAGTAATCTTAAATATTGTTTTCAACTGTGTAGGGATTATAAATCATAAGAAGTTAAGTATTGATATATTTTTTAAGTTTGACATGTTACAGTTCAAAAACCATCTGGTATTTTAGTTGTAGGGTTTTCTATCATTTCTCCCATATTATTCCCTGCCTTGGTCAAATCAGGTTACATTTTCTAATTTCTAAAAATATTAGTCAGAATAAGAAATGCAAGCTGCTTTAAAAAAAAGAACTCCTAAATCACAGTGGTTTAGCATGATAAAGGTTTGTTTCTCCTGTACATAAGCGTTAGTTGAAAGTTAGCTAGTTCTCTTTCAAGAGATATCTCAGGAATTCAGGCTCTTTCCATTTTATAACATTGCCCTTCAGAAAACATGGCCTCCATGGTAACTGCAAAAGGCAATGAGTATGGGCAAGCACACAGGAGATATTTACGGCTGGCTTCAAAGACATTTACATTACTTCCACTCACAATCCAGGTTCAAAGATGCAGTCTTCCTCTGTGCTCAGAGAAGCAAAAAGGATTAGCCATTCTCTGTCACAAATCCATAAATAACAAATCTGCAACTCCTAAACTTTTCAGATTTCGAGCCAAACTCTTGAAAACTGGTTTTATTAGTGAAGTAGGTAAATGTAGCATGCAGGAGAATAAAAATATTTGATAAGCAAAAGCTGTCAATCCCTTTTCCCCTTAGTGCCTCCTTTTCTCCTTTTTTTCCACCACCAGAAATTCCTCAAGATACCTCCCAAAGAGTTTCCTTGGACCAAGTTTGTAACTGCAAGCTTTCTAAATATCTTAATTTCTATACCATGAAGAAACCAGCTAGCCTCACTGGAGAAAACACACACATACACATACAACTCAGAATATAAAATATTCCCATAAGTTAAACTGTTAATAGAAAAATAAATGCTTGTTTATTGAGATCCTTACTAGGAAAATTTTGATTTACAGTTAATCAGCTGCATATTGAAATGGACTTGCAAACTACTGTACAGTTATATTGAGTTCTGCTGAGAGTCTAGTGAGCTCATGAGCTGATACCTCAAAAAAAAGGAAAAATGAAAACTAAATTAGAAATAAAAATTAGCAACTGAGGGCATTTCAAGAATAAATCTCCAACTTATCAGTTCCTTTCAAAGCTTCAAATGATGGGTATTGTTGTGAATGGAAGAATAGATTTTCTTTTCAAAGTTTTCCATTCAGTAAGATGATAAAGGTATCTGAAATTACAGATCTGAACTCACTGAGAATCAATGCCTCTCCTGCTGGCAACTTAGTAGCTTTTGTAATTGATGTGACAGTTTCATTTCCCCACTGCCACACAGAATAGACATGTTACTCCATCTCTCAACAAAAACTACAAAATAAGAAAGATTCTTAGTTTTACTTTTTAGTAGATATTAACATTCTTCAAACAAGGTATGGTGGCAATGACAGACTATAGATTCAATGCTTGATAACTTCCTGCTTTGGACACCATAAAACAAAAAGTTGCCAGAGTGACTTCATCAACTTGCCTAATAATTGCCTCAAGAGGACAACTGGTCATTTAAAATCTATCTCAAGTGCCTGTTTGAAAAAGACAGAATCTCCTTAACACAGGAACAGGTAGACATGAATGAAAAGAGATGATATGCTCATACCTTGACCATCACTGTCCCAGAATTATTTTTCTTACTTATAGAATAATGAAGAAAACTTTTAACCTAGCAATAAAAGATCTTTCACCTAACTCAGTGAAGTGGGATTAAGCAGCCAAGAAAAGATAAGAGGGAGAGAAAAGGTGCGATGGAAAGGAGTGGAGAAAGGATTATATACGTGCCTCAAGGACTATGACCTGGAATTTGAAGAGAAAGTTCAAAAAAGCCTGAAATGATTTTCAAACATGCTGCTTTTGAAAGTAGGGTATTTTCCCTGTGACTTATACATTACCTGCAAGTGATAATGATTGTATGAAATGTTTATTCTATTAGAATTCTGAGAAGTTGCAAAAAAGTAGAATGAATGGTATATTGATTAGTATAAAAGGGAGAGGGATTTGATTCAGAGAAAATATATAAGTACAAATTATATCCACCAACTATTTCTGCTGGACTAGCAGTAATCTAGCAATTAGGTACATTGATATTATATGGTGACTTGTACTTACATAGATGTTTATCTTTTATGACCATAACTGCTTAAAATTTGAGGCTTGGGGATATTATATACTTTTGATAACAAAATGATTAGATAAAGCTTTGATTTTGTTTTGCCTTTACACAAATATCATTGGAAATTAGTTTAAAACCATGCACTTTCAGAAATACAATAGGAAATCTCTGCAGAAATAAAGTACGAGTTTGATGCCTGAAGAAGTTAGAGCTTTCATTTTATTCTCCTGTATTATTGTGAAAATAGCATAGGCACATAAAATATTCAAAAGTACAGTAAGGTATAACTGAAATGTACTTTCCTTCTAACCTAATCATTCAATCCCACTTTCCAGAGAAAAAACTCTTAAACAATTTCTTATTTCTTATTCTAGAAAATATCCATATGTGTATGTGTGTGTATAATGTGTTTGTGCATTTGTGTGTCTGTGTGTCTGTAGGTATGTGTATGTTCATGTGCTGGGAGTGAGGATTCATACATGAAAATATACTTTTCTGTACACTTCTCTAATGATATATTTTAGAAAATTTTTCCAAATATTTATCTACTTCACAGTATGTGTTCCATTAATCTATGTTATTTTTCTGCCTTCACCAAATATTTCAGTTACTTTGACTTTTTTAACATATATTTTTTATTAGAGAAGCTGTGAGCTTAAAATACAGTCATGTATAATGAGCAGAATTCCCTTACATCACCCTTTCACCAACACCTTACACTGTTGTGGAACATTTGTTACAGATTATGAAAGAACATGATCAGATTATTACCCCACACTGTGGTCCATAGCTTACATTTGGTATGGTTTTTTCATACACCTCCTATTATTAACATCATCTGTTAGTATTGCCCATTGGTTATAATTGATGAGAGAACAGTCTGTTAACCACAGTCCATCTTCCACCACGTGGGTTCACTGGGCTATACAGTCTCCTGCCTTATACAATCTATCCAAACTGTACACTCATGGCTCTCACTTCCATCACAGCTTTGCACAGCCATAGCCTCATAATTTTTGAATGTTTCCTTTAGTCCAAAAGGAAAAAATCCCATACCCTCCTATTATGGACCCTTGGATTAGATATAGTAACTTCTTTGACATTGATGCAAGAATATTACCATATTGCTGTTAACTACAGTCCATAAATTACATTAATTGCATTTTTCCTATGCATCAACATATTATAACCACCTTGTAATAATGATGTGCATTTGTTCCAGTTCATAGAAGAACATTCTTGTATTTGTAATATTAACCACAATCCTCATCCACCTCCAGGTTCACTATATTATTCAGTCCCTAGATTATCTAGCTTTCCTTCAGTTGGCATTTACTTCCTTAAACTTTCCCTTTCAGCCACAATCCCATTTATAAACCAGCCATGTTAACTATACTCACTATGATGTGTTACCATCAATTCTATACATACTCATACTTTTATCGTCAAGCTAATTAAAAACTCTACATACATTAAGCATCAGTATCCTTTCTCAGCCCTCATCCTATCTGCTAGTTACCTATACTCTAGGTAATAATTTCATATTAGTAAAACCATACAGTATTTGCTCTTTTGTATCTTTATTTACTTTGGCTTTTAATGTGTTTTTCAATACATTAAGAACAGTAGCTATCACTGTTCTTTTTTGTTTTAACAAAATTAATGTTCTCACATTAAAAAGTCCAATAAGTTTAATGCTTGTATTGTGATCACATTAACTTTATAAATTAAAAAAGAAATGGCATTTTTCGTTAGTTTTTCTTTCAAATTACAGATAATATATTTGTTATTCGAGTTTTCTTTCATAAACTTGGGAAGTTTTGATTCTCAGTTAACTGAACTGTGCTACTAATGAGACCGAAGACTTCTCTTACAACAGAAATTAAAATGGCTGCTACAGATCACTAAAGATTCAAATAATACAACTATTAAGCCAATATAAGATAACCTTTAGTTTCAGTGCTTCTTTGGGAATCCTTCCTTGTCCCACTGTTAACCCACAAACTTGCATGAAACGATTTGCCTATTAAATTTGCCCATTTTACAAACTAGACCTTAAACTCCCAGGAAACGTAGAATATGTCTTTTTTTTTTTTATTGACTTTGTAATAATATTACATTAAAAATATATATATATGTGAGGTCCCATTCAACCCCACCCCCCCACTCCTTCTCTCCCCCCCCCAACAACACTCGTTTCCATCATCATGACACATCCATTGGATTTGGTAAGTACATCTTTGGGCACCTCTGCACCTCATAGACAATGGTCCACATCATGGCCCATACTCTCCTCCATTCCATCCAGTGGGCCCTGTGAGGATTTACAATGTCCGGTGATTACCTCTGAGGCACCATCCAGGGCAGCTCCATGTCCCAAAGACGCCTCCACCTCTCATCTCTTCCTGCCTTTCCCCATACCCATCGTCCACTATGTCCACTTTTCCCAATCCAATGCCACCTCTTCTATGTGGACATTGGATTGGTTGTGTCCATTGCACCTCTATGTCAAGAGGAGGCTCAGATTCCACATGGATGCTGGATGCAATCCTCCTATTTTCAGTTGTAATCACTCTAGGCTCCATGGTGTGGTGATTGTCCTTCTTCAACTCCATCTTAGCTGAGTGTGGTAAGTCCAATAAATCAGATTGTAGGTGCTGGAGTCTGTTGAGGCTCAGGACCTGGCTATCACATTGTCAGTCCAGAGATTCAAATCCCCTAAATATATCTTAAACCCCAACATTAACTGCACCTCCAGCACATTAGCATGAAAGTCTTATGAAGGGAGATCCCATCTGAGTCCAGATTCATCACACATAAACACCATTTCCAAAGAGGGGCCATCTGCCCTGGTAGTTAACCCCATCGGCCATGGCCATAACTCTCATGGGTCTCTTTAGCCTTCAAAGGAACCAATATCTGGGGGTTGTATCTGCTTTATCTGTCTCTCTGACTCTGCTCAGTTGTGCATGAGGGCAATCCTTCTGCCAGCCTCCAGACTCTTTTTTAGAAACTCGTAGCCATATAAACTCATTTCTCCTTTCCATTTCCCCCTTACTTTAGGTCAAACAGCATTTTAAAGTCATGTTATTTTATGTAGACATGGATATAGAATATGTCTTTTTATACCATCATAACCTTACTGCTTTGATAACAGTACTTGGCATTAGTGGATTTCCACTATATGTTGGCTGAGTTAACTGATTAATTATCTTTGTCATTGTAACATATTGTATTAGCAGGGCAGGCTAGGTTATACTGTGGTAACAAATAGTTCCAAAATATCAGTGGATTAATTCAGCAAAATTTTATTTCTTACTCATGCTGCATGTCTTTGTAGGTAGATGGAAGATTGTGTTCCACCCAGTCTATTAGGGACCTTGGCTGATCTAGGCTCTTCCATCTTACAGTTGAACCACCTCCTCCTTGAGCCCTCTTCTGTTACCCAGCAGAGGGATAAGAGAATAAAGAACTCTAGATGGGCTCTTTAATTCTGCAGCCTGAAAATAACTGCTCTCACTTCCACTCACATTTTATTTACTTTGACTGGAAATAATTACATGTTTCTATAACCTTAGGTGGCTGGGAAAAGAGGAACAAATGGAAATATTTGGTGTATATTACTGTCTTTCTGTTACACATGTTGAAGACAATGTTCATTATAGTAGAATGTAAAAAGTTTATAATATAGAAAATATAATATTTATAAGCAACATAATAATATTTCTCAAGCACATTCCAAGTGAGAAGATGGTTGAATGCAGTATCTATAAGTAGAGAAAGCAAATAATCAAACAGCTATGTTGGGAAGACAATACTCTGACAGATATCCAAATGACTTTCAAGTTAACACTGATCGGTCTTCCAACTTCCCAATAATTATCTATAACACTAAACACTACGCAGCAACAGAGACTGACATCAATAAGATGTGGAAAGTTCCCAATTCTCATCCACCTACAGAAACACTGAAAAACAAGCAGAAACTGTCAGAACCAACTTTCTCAGAACTCTGGAAAATAGCCAAAGGTTTACAGCAACCAAACAAATGCTGAATCAAGTGAAAGGTATCGTGGCATTTTAACTAGCCTTTCTTTCACCCCTCCCCTGTTCAACATGGCAATCTCTGAGATAGCAGCTCATATTCCATATGTGTTTCTTGGTCCTCAGTTACGGATGGAGCAGAGCACACCTTAGTAACAGATGGGGGTTTGTGTTTAAGTATGTTTGTTCCATCATGTCTGGTGACTGCCTGAAGGAAGACCCAAGGCACTCATTGCTGTCTCACCTGTCCCAGTCACTCAGGACAGGGCAGCAGCAGTCATCGTTGCAAAAACACCATTACGGGATGATTGGATTACAGCTGCCTGGGGTGAAATATTAAGGCATGCAGAACAGTAGCCATGCCCAGGAGAAAAGGTTGTGGAGAGTTTCCATGAAAAAGTGAGAGAATTTGAAGTGCCCATGTATACAGGACAAATTTAGAAAGCCGTGAAGATGCCAAGGCAAGACTCGTGTCAGAAAAGACTTGAGAATACCTTAAGCTTTCACTTTGGGATTCTCTCTAGACAGTGCAAGGCTGGCTAAATGCTGATGGACAACCCCATCACAGACCCAGTTCGCAAAGAGGTGTTATTTTGTTTTTATCTTCTGGAATTTAAGACAATCTCTGTTATAACACTAGCTGAATACAAGCTGAAGGACCAGGGACTTCAGTGACCACACACTGTAAGGGATATGGTCTTTGCAAAAAATAGTTTAGAAAAAAAAAATCACTAAACAAATAGATAATTTAAGCCTTTCAGAATCAAGAAAAAAGCAAACCCTGGGGAAGAGGGAACATCTGATATCCAGAGTTAACACACCAATATATTCAAATGTCCAGAAACAACAAAAATCATGGGACCTACGAAGAAACAGGAAAAGATATCCATTTAAAGGAACAAAGTGAAATAACAGAAATTATCCCTGAGGAAGGTCAGCCATAGGGATTAATAGTCAAGGACATAAGTGAATGTCCTAAATATGTTTCTGAGTGAATAATGTGGGTTGATTCAATTAATGTGTCCACATGGTGATAATTCTGATTGGACCATTTCACATTCAAGGATAAGTAAGCAGAAATGAAATAAAGCAAATGAGACAATAAAAAAAGTACCTCAAGATATTTCATATCAATCTGAATGTAGAATACTTCTAGGTTTTTATGTCCTCTTCATTAACGGTGTATTTTGATAGCAACATTTCTATTTTGTAAAGCTATTTTTTTAACCTTCTAGTGAGACTTCCCAAAGTTTTCATTGATTTTTTATAGCAATACTTATTCATCTCCCTTTCAAATATCATAGGTTTGCTAATATTTGATTAAGTTATATAATTATAGCAAATCTTCAATTTTCCATTGTTGTATAACAGAAATTTTGGAGGCTTAAAAGAAGAACAATTTAATATAATTTTTAATTATTCATTTTGAAATTACCTCAGTTGTGTGGTTCTTCTGCTCTACATCTTCTTGGGCTGGAATAGTAGGGGGCATAAGTGGACATTTCTCTCAATGTGGCTTCTCCACAAGGATATCTTAGGTCTCCTGACTGCATGGTGGCCTCAGAAAACTCAAGACTTCTCACTTGGTGGCTATCTATCAAGAAAGGAGTTAGAAGCTGCCAACCCCTTTAAAGCCAAGCCTAGAACCAGCATAGTATCACTTATGCCACATTTTATTGGTCAAAGCAAGTCCCAGAGCCATCGAGACTAAAGAGGAGTAGAAATTGATTCCACTTCTTACAGGGAGAGGGAAAAATAATGACAGCTGCCTTTGAAAACTATTACTAAAGTAAGGAAAACTGACAGATTTAGAGACAGAACAACTGATTTTTGGTAAACTTCCAGTTTATCTGTTGTGAGCAGATGTGTGTATATACTTAATGGAGAATAACCTACTAGCCATGAGCTCTGCATGCAATAATCATCAATCTGATTGTTTTACAGTAACATTTGTTAATTCAGTGATTTGACCAGGTGAAGACTGATTAAAAATGTTTGTACTGTATTAATTTGATAATTGAAAAAATGTTTTAATAAAAAAATGAAGGAAATAAATTACAAATATTCCTGTGAGAGATAATAAATACCCTTTGATAAAGAGGAACATATTTCTACAATTGATAGGAAAAATAATTGCATGTCAAAGAGTCTGGACCACTTTAATCGAATTGAGAGATAATTGGAATGAGAAGAAACAAAAATATGAAAGTCTAGGCACTTCCTTTTTGGCCATTTTGACAAAGTTTATTCCTGGTTCCACAGTTCAATTCAAAAGAAATGATGCTCCCACATAAAACAGACTGAGAACTCTGTGATGAATGAGGACAAATTTTCAGCAGTCTAAATGCATGAATTTATTTTAATAATCAGTGTTTCATTCACTGGAACCAAACAGGTAACCCTGGGGCTATGGATAAAAACACTGTCAACATGAGGCTTTGTCAAAGCAAGCCCGGTCTCCAAAATGTGGACAAACAGTTGGATCATATCACTCGTTTTGAATGAGTGGCCCAAGGAGCTTTGATATGTGCATGTAGCTCACTGTGACTCTGAATAAAACCCGAATCTAAAGCTTTCTCCCCAAAACATCTTCTAATTCTGTCCTCCCGTCTCAGGTTTCACTGATAATTTAACTTATTTTATTCTACCTCAGGCTTAGGCTGGTCCACATTTGTTCAAAAGAATCTATCATAAAAATTATTATCAGTGAGACTGGGAGGAAGAAACAACTTTGGGCCTTACTAATTGATATCATTTATCTTGAATAAGTATTGAAACAAGTGAACATGAAGACATTTATATTTTACTCTTCAGATAATGAAAATCACCTGTGCTAAGAAATTGCTGCTCCCTGTTTTATTCTAAGGAGTTACTATAAAGTTATTCAAATTCAAATAAAAATGAGTTTTAATAATGTTATTAACAAATTTATACCAGGGGTGATCCCCACTAATTGTTTTAAGAATCAGATTGACGTTTTATAAACAGTCTTAACAATGGCTAGTTGATTTTTTACCCTTCTTTTTAGGAGAGCCAGATATGAATTGCACAGGTACCTTTGTCTTCCTGAAATAATGTAGTCAGGAGGACAATTTTGGATTTTATTTTAGTTTTCTGGTACAGCTCAGGTTAGCCAACAGTTCTGTAGGTTCTATAACTTATCACTTTATCTAGGTGCTGGGAGGCTAATGTAAGTGAGATATGATTATTGTCTTTGAAAATTTCCAGCCCAGTGGAGGGGTCAGAGAAAGATATTTTTAAGACTTGTAAATTATAATGCCTAGTTAGGGTACTTTCATTTCTTATTTAAGTTATTTGCATCTCTTTTTTTTTTTCCATCTCTGGCTAAAGTTTGTCGATTTTATTGATATCTTCAAAGAACTAACTTTTGATTCAGTTGATTTCCTCTATTTGTTTATCCTCTATTTCATTTAGCGCCACTCTAATATTTAGTATCTCCTTCTCTTCATTTTGAATTTAGGTGCTCTATTTTTCTAGTTTTGAAATTAGGTTTTCTATTGGAAGTCTTCTTTGTTAATGTAAGCACTTAGAGCTATAAATTTCCTTCTTAGAACTGCCTTTCCTGCAACCCATAATTTTCAGTATGTTGGGTTTTCATATACATTTGCCTCAAGATATTCTCTAATTTTATTGTCATTTTATCTTTAACCTACAGTTGTTTAAGAGTGTGTTTTTTAATTACACATTTTTTTTGGTGAATTTTTCCAGTTCTCCCTCTGTTATTGATTTCTATCTTCATTCCATTATGGTAGGAGAAAATACATTGTATGATTCCAAAATTTTTGAAATTATTGAGACCAGTTTTGTGACTTACAATATGGTCTATCCCAGAGAATGATCCAAGTGCACTGGAGAATAATGTGTATTTTGTTGTTGGGTGAAGTGTTCTATATATGTCAGTTAGGTGTAGTTGGTTTAGAATATCATTCAAATTTCCTATTTCCTTATTGATCTTCTATCTAGAAGTTCTACCCACTATTGTAAGTCGAGCATCAAATTCTCATACTCAATGTAGAACCTTCAAATTTGCCAATATTTTTTCATATATTTTGGGGCTATGCTGTTAGGTGTATATATATTTATAAATGTTATGACTTTTTGTTGAATTTGACCCCTTTATCAGTATATAGTGAATTTTTTTGACCCTTATAACAGTTTTTGACTTAAAGTCTATTTTGTCTGATATTAGTATAGCTATCCCATCCCTCTTTTGGTCAATATTTGTTTGGTATACATTTTTTTCCTGTCCTTTAACTTTCAGCTTACTTGTGTCCTAGAATTCAAGGTGGGACTTTTATAAACAGTATATTGTTGGGTCATTTTTTTAAAATCCATTCCACCAATTTCTGCCTTTTGACAGGAGAGTTTAGTACATTTACACATAAAGTAACTACTGATAATGCAATACTTTCTTCTCCCAGTTTTCTCTTGGTCTTTGTAAGTCTTACACCTTTTTTAGCTTTCATTTATTTGATTTTTTTTTGTATTGTACCATTTTGAGACCCTTCTCATATCTTTCTGGATATATTTTCATTTTTCATGTATCTTCTTTGTTGTTACTATGGGCCTTAAATATAGTATTCTAAATCTGTAACAATCATATTTGATTTAATACCAGCTTTGCTTTAAAGGCAAATATACTGTTCCTTTACACCTCCATTGCCCACTTTTTGTTATTACATCTTTATACTTTGTATGTCCCAAACCATAATTTTATCATTACTTTTAAGAATTTGCATTTGAGAACTCATAAGAAGTAAAAAGTGGCGTTACAGACCAAGATATACAAGACAATAATATTGGTATTTTTATGTTTATAATTACAGATATGGTTACTCTTATCAGATGTCTTTATTTCTTTATGCCACTTTGATCTGCTTTCTAATGTCCTTTCATTTTCAGTCTGAAGAATTTCCTTTAGCATTGCTTTTAGGGGACGTCTAGTTGTAACAAACTTTCTCAGCTTTTATTTATCTAGGAATGTCTTAATCTCTGTCTCATTTTTGAAAGACAGTCTTACTGGATATAATATACACATAGATTTACATGTATAGAATGGAGTAATTTTAAGAGCAGTGTTTTCTAGGGTCTGCAAAAGCTTCAAACTGCCACAGGTACAATAGGGTTAAGATTTTTTTCATGACATGCTTTCCAGACGGGAGGAATACTCTTAAGACACTTGGTAATGTTATTTATGAGATCTAGGGCATTAATAGATGAAATAATAATGCCAGAGATTCAATTGTTAGATGTTTCAGGTTTCGAAGTGTACTTGGATTTTCGTACTGCACTGTTTTGGATATTTCCCCTTTTAAAGGACCAAATTAAGGACAAAATACAATTCAGCTTTTTGCCATTTTTGGTAAACTTTATTTCTTCACAAAATTGTTTGCTAAGCTGTGAAAGCTCTCATGTACCCTCCCCCTGCCCCATTTAAGGAACAAATTTCATATACCCTCAAAACTTGAAAGTTGATTACAGATTGAGCAATCAGTATGATAAAGACTGTTAAGTGAAGTCTATTTAAGATTATAGTCAATTAGAACCCATCTCTTGTAAATCAATTTTGATTTATGAGGAAATAAAGTGCTTTGGAAAGAGGTCTGACTGTTTCTTTTTCTTTGAATCTTCTAAAAAATTCAAAATACTTCACCTAGTATATAAAGTATAATAAATGAATCATTGTGAAGACACGAATCTGGATTTTTAAAATGTTAGTGGAAGAAATGAATATTAATCCAGGCATAGAATACTTGAACTTTGGTTTGTGAATCACTGAAATGCTATTAGAATTGGATATATTTAAAATTTTTTTCACCATTCATTCAAACATTCTTTAAACTATGAAGCAGAATTTTGAAGATCAGAAAAATGAAAGAACCAGAAGGTATTCTAAGAGATTATCTCATTTATTTCCAAATAGAAATCCTGCTATCTCTAATACTAGTGAGGTAATATGGAAAGTACACAGGTCTTTTGAAAGAATTGGGCTTGAATCCTGGTTCTTCCACTGGGTGAATTTGAGCAAAAGTATTATTTTTCCTGAACCTTAGTTCCCTTTTCAATAAAATGGAGATAATATTGTCTTTTTTCAGAAAAGACATTTAAATATCTAAAAGTAAACTGTAAGAAAGTACTCATTAAATTCTTAAACTCCATAAAATTCATATATTCATTTAATCAATATTTATACAGTACTCACTCTATGCTAGGAATTATACTAGATACCATGTGCCAGACAGGCACTCTTCTTGGTGGTGAATGTTGGCTATGTTAGTTTTTATTTTTTAAAGTAGGCTTGTTAAACTCCCACAATATCAGAGAAATGAAAAGTTTGCTTTTCAGAGGCAATTGCCATTTGAAACTCTTTCCTTGCTCTTACACTTCTGTTTCCCATTGAAAGGTGTTATAAATGCCCAATTGCCCTCTGAATTGGTTCAGTGACCCACCATAGCATCTTCCACAGCAAATCATCAAAGCTCCCTTAAGTTCATATTGTCCACACATTCCTTCGCAATTCACTCCACTATTTTACATTTGTGTCCAAAAATCCTACTGTAATAAAAAGTATGACTCCATTTTTAAAAATATCTGACTACTCACAACTTTTAAGCCTTATTCCACCTGTTCCCCTTCTTCCTCACACTTGGGCAAACTGATAAGCAAACCTGACATCTTCCTCCTTTGGCACCAGTGATGAGTTAAACAATGCAAACACCTTCCCACCATTTCCTAATCACCATAAAACCCCAAACTAAGCTTTCCTTGCTCTTTCAAGCAATTTTGCTTGGGAAGCCTGCTGTGCTGTTCCCAGAAAGCATCCTTATGTAAGTAATAAAACTTTTTATATACTCTGTGGTGCCATCAGTCTTGACACTTGAACCAAATTTTGGGTGGGAGTCTACCTGTTCATGCAAGAAGGTCACAACACCTTCTATGTATCAAATGTCTTCTTCACTAGTTGCAAAATATTGATATGCAAACCAATGTTTAGCAAATTATATTCTTTTTCTTGGACTTTCTATTAAAAATATTCTAGGGAAGTACGTTTCTCTTCCAAGTACCCCAAACAGGATTGAAGTCCCCCAAATTAAACACATATCTGTCCCTGTGTTTGTTTGATGAGGTCATCTTATCGCACCTTGTTTATCTCACCTTAGTAAGAAATAAATAGTCTGGAGGAATTATGGCAGAGTATGTCTGTGAGTGAGAAATTGCCTTTCCTGTATTTCCCTCAACAATATCATTAGGTACAGGCTTTTTATCTTTCCTGTGCTTGTCATTGCCTCTCTTCTATTTCAGTTATCTATTGTTTCTGCATAACCAGGGTCAGGAATTTGGATGGAAGATGAGGAGGATGACTTATTTCATCTCTGTACTATATGACACCAGCTGGTACACCTGAAATAACTGAGGGCTGGCTAAGACAATTCCAATGACGTCATATTCCTGGGGCTTATGACATTGTTTTTGGCTGGGTTCTTCATGTCTTTAGCTCATGGACTGTCCACATACTCAGCTAGACTTCCCTCACTACATAATACTTTCAAGGTAGTTGGACTTATTAGATGGCATATGGCTTCCTCTAAAGTGCAAAAGTTCAAAGTGCAAAAGCAAGAGTTTCCAAGCCTTCCTCAACCTTCAGACTAGAACTAGCACATGATACTTCTGCCACATTTTATTGATTAAAGCAGATTTCAGGGCCAGTCCTGATTAATTAATTAGCTAATTAATTAATTTGAGAAGTTGTAGATTTACAGAAAAACCATGCATAAACTACAGGGTTCCCATATTACATCCTATTAATAGCACCTTGCATTGGTGTGGTATTATTTGCAACAGTTGATGAAGGAATATTTGTAGAATTGTTCCATTAGCAAATATCCATGGTTTAACTTAAGGATCACTGTGTTGTGTAGTTTCATAGATTTGTTAAAAAAAAATTTGTTCTAGTACCAAGTATACAATCTAAAATTTTCCCTTTTACTCACATTCAAGTATATAACTCAGAGCTGTTAACTATATTTGCTGTGTTGTGCTACCATCACCACCATCATTACCAAAACTTTTCTATCATTCCAAATAGAAACTTTGTACATTTTAAGTCTTAGCCATCTATCTCCTAACCCTACTCCATCCCCTGGGAAACTATGTTCTACATTCTGACTCTATGAGTTTGCTTATTCTAATTATTTCATAACCTGAGATCATACAATATGTGTCTTTTTGAGTCTGGCTTATTTTACTCAACATGATATTTTCAAAGTTCATCCATGTTGTTTCATGTATCTTAACTTCATTTCTCTTTATAGCTACATAACATTCCACTGTGCGCATATACCCATATTGTTTATCCATTCATCAGTTTATGGATACGTGGGTTGTTTCCTTAATTTGGCAATTATGAATAATCCTTCTCTGAACATCAGTATGCAAATATCTGTTCAAGTCTTTGCTTTCACTTCTTTTGGATATATACCTAGAAGTGGGAATACCAGAGTTTATGATAATTCAATACTTAACTTTCTGAGGAACTACTAAATTGTCTTCTACAGCAGTTGCACCATTTTACATTGCACCAGCAATGAATGAGTGTTCATGTTTTTCCATATCCTCTCCAATCTTGTGACCATTCATTTTTAAATAGTAGCCATCTGTGATGGTTAGCCTGTATCATCTCAGTCAGGCAATTGTGCCAAATTGTTTGGTCAAGCCAGCACTGGGCTAATTATAATACAAGGACATTTATGGGCTTTAGTCATCAGTGAGTTTACCACATAGATGGCTGATTACATCTACGATCGACCAGGGAGATTGCCATCAGCAATGAGTGACATTTTATCCAATCAGTTGAATGCCTTAATTTCAGCATTGAGAAAGGATTTCCTAGCTTGTCTTTGGGCAGCCAACATCTGCTGGAAATTCATCAAGGATCTTCATTGGACTTTCATTGGAGCTCCTGGTTTGCTGTCTGGCTGCAGAACCTGGACTTGTGCATCCCCATTGTCACATGAGAGAATCATAAAATCTCATACTATTTACGGATATCTCCTTTAGATTCTGTTCCCTAGAGAGCACTGTCTAATACACCATCTTAGTGGGTATGGAATGGTATCTCATTGTGATTTTGATTTACATTTCCCTAAAGACTAATAACGTTGAACAATTTTTCATGTGTTTATTGACCGTGTGTATAGCTTCTTTGAAGAAATGTCTATTCAAGTCTTTTGCCCATTTTTAAAATGAGTTGTTTGTCTTTATGCTGCTGAGTTGTAGGTATTCTTTATATATTCTGGATTTTAAGCTCTTATCAGATATATGACTTCCAAATATTTTCTCCCATTTTGTAGGTTGTCATTTTTATTTATGACAAAGTTCTTTGAAACACAAAAGTTTTTTAGTTTATCTATTTTTACTTTTGTTAAGTCTAAGTAACCATCACCTAATAAAACCTGAAGAGGTTTCTCTCTATTTCCTTCTAGGAGTTTTATAGTTTTGGATGTTACGTTTAAGTCTTTTATGTATTTTGAGTTGATTTTTGTATAAGGTGTGAGGCAGGTGTCCTCCTTCATTCTTTTGCAAATGGTGATCCAGTTTTCCCAGCATCATTTTTTTGAAAATGTTGTTTTTCCCCAACTTAATGATTTGTCCTCTTGTCAAATGTTAGTCAGCCATAAATGTGAGGGTTGATTTCTGAACCCTTAATTAGATTCATTGTTCTATATGTCTGTGCTTTTGCCAGGCTGTTTTGATTACTGTGGCTTTGTAATAAGGTATAAGATTGGAAAGTATGAGTCATCCAATTTCATTCTTCTTTTTCAAGCTGACTTTGGCTATTCAGGACCTCTTACCCTTTCAGATAAATTTGATGATTGGTTTTTCCATTTCTGCAAAGGAGCTTGTTGGAATTTGATTAGAATAGTGTTGAATCTGTAAATTGCTTTGGGTAGATTTGACATCTCAACATTATTAGTCTTCCAATCCATGAACATGGATTGTCCTTCCATTTATTTAGTTGATATTTGATTTCTTTTAGCAATGTTTTGTAGGAACAAGTGCCTTCCCTCCTTGGTTAGATTTTTTCCTAACTTCTTTTTGTTGTTGTTGTTCTTTTTTTTTTTAAAGATTTATTTATTTATTTATTTCTCTCCCCCCGCCCACCCCCATTGTCTGTTCTCTGTGTTTATTTGCTGTGTCTTCTTTGTCCACTTCTGTTGTTGTCAGCAGCACGGGAATCTGTGTTTCTTTTCATTGCATCATCTTGTTGTGTCAGCTCTCCGTGTGGGCAGCACCATTCCTGGGCAGGTTGCACTTTGTTTCATGCTGGGCGGCTCTCCTTTCAGGGTACACTCCTTGTGTGTGGGGGTCCCGTACACGGGGGACACCCCTGCATGGCACGGCACTCCTTGTGCACATCAGCACTGCACATGGGCCAGCTGCACATGGGTCAAGGAGGCCCGGGGTTTGAACCATGGACCTCCCATGTGGTAGATGGATGCCCTAACCACTGGGCCAAGTCCGCTGATTTTGTTGTTGTTGTAAATAGAGTTTCTTTCTTGATTCTTTCTTCCAATTGTTCATGAATAATATAAGAAACACTACTGAATTTGGGGGGTTGATTTGTACCCTGGCATATTCTTGAATTCATTTATTGCCTTTAGAAGTTTTGCTATGGATTGTTTTAGTCAGCCAAAGTGTTCATATAAAGTACCAAAATCTATTGGCTTTTATAAAGGGTATTTATTTGAGGGTAAAGCTTACAGCTACAAAGCCCTAATGAGCACAATTCAAAGTAAAAGAAGTAATTTCTCACTAAAGTCTGTTACCACAAGTTGAAGCAAGATGGTGGGTGGTGTCTGCCTGGTCTCTCCTTCCTTCTTTCTGTTAAGGCTCTGTGGGTTCATCTTCTGATCATAGCTGGAGGCTGGCATAGGGCTCATCTCTCTTCTTGGGGCCACAGGATCAAAGTTCTCTCCTCCTCCATGTCATGACAAAGCTCTCTCCTCTCCTCTGGCATCTGTGGAAGTCTTTCTTTTCTTGTGTATCTTCTTCTGTGTCTTCTTGAGTGAGTGCCCATTTATATCAGCCCACCAAGGGGGTGGGGACTTAATCTAAATTACACCTTACTGACATGGCTGAATCAAAGCCCTAATCTTAACATAATTTGGCCAAAGACATCTCAACTGGATCTAATACAATCAAAGGAGATCACACCCAGAGGAATAGACCAATTTATAAACATAATGTCTCTTTTTGGAATTCACATGGATTTTTCAGGGATTTTCTGTGTATAGGGTCGTGCCATCTGCATATAGGGCAAGTTTTACTTCTTCCTTTCTATCGCAGTTTGATATGGTTATGAATTCCAAAAATAGGTATTGGATTATGTTTGTAATCTGGTCTGTACCTGGGCATGATTAAGTTATGATTAGGGCTTTGATTGGGCCACGTCATTAGGGCATTGAGTCCCCCCCCCCACCAAGGAGGGAGACTCACAGATAAAAGGCATGGCAAAGGACAAAGTTGAGGGTTTTTTGATGTTGGAGTTTTGATGTTGGAGTTGGATTCTGAAGCCTTAAGCTGGAACCCCAGGAAATAAGCATACAGAGGAAAGAGAAGCAAGCCTAGGAAGAGAGGGATGCTGAGCCTAGAAAGAAGCAAGCCCTGGGAAGAGAGGAATCCAGGAAGCCTGAATCCTCACAGATGCTAGCAGCCATCTTGCTCCAACACATGAAAATAGGCTTTAGTGAGGGAAGTAACTAATGCTTTATAGCCTGGTATCTGTAAGCTCCTACTCCAAATAAATATTCTTTATAAAAACCAACCAATTTCTGGTATTTTGCATCAGCACCCCTTTGGGTGACTAATACACTTTCCAATTTTGGATGCCTTTTATGCCTTTTTCTTGCCTAACTGTTCTAACAAGAACTTCCAGTATGATGCTGAATAACAGTAGTGACAGGGTATTCTCATCTTGTTTCATATATTAGAGGGAACGCTTTCAGTCTTTCACCATTGAGTATGATATTAATTGTGGGTTTTTCATATATATCCTTTATCGGTTGCAAAAGTTTTCTCCTTATTTTTCCAAGTGTTTTTTATCAAGAAAGGGTATTAGATTTTGTCAAATGTCTTTTCCACATGAATAGGAATCATCACATGGTTTTTTCCCCTTGTATTGTTAATGCGTATTGCAGTAATCGATTTTCTTACTTCGAGCCACTCTTGCATACCAGGGATAAATCCTACTTGATCATGGTGTATAATTCTTTTAATGTGCTGGTTGATTTGATTTTCTTGTGTTTTTTTGCATCTATATTCCTAAAATAATTTGGTCTGCAGTTTTCTTTTCTTGTAGTATATTTAACTGTTTTGGTATGAGGGTGATGTTGGCCTTATACAGTTCCCTCCTTTTCAATTTTTTGGAAGTGTTTGGACAAGAATGGAGTTAATTCTTCTTGGAATGTTGGGTAAAATTCTCCTATGCAGTCATATGGCCCTTGACTATTCTTTGTAAAATTTAACATGCTAACTAAGTAACAATTATATTTGATTTGATGCCAACTAGACTTTAATAGCATGCATAGACACTGTTCATATAATTCTCTGTCCACCATCTTTTTAAGTACTTGTTAAAAAAGATATCTTTTTACATTGTATACCCAAAACCATAGATTTATCCAGACTACACTGGAGAAGGGATGAGGGAGTAGCCAGGAACAGTTCCAGGAGCTTCTTCCATGACTTCCCAAAGCTGTGCTTTCTTGATCTGCCCAGCAAATGCAGCCCTTCAACTGTCTTCCATAGTTCTTGGGAAGCATACTATCCACTCATCTCCTCTGCTACCTTTTCCCAGTGCCAAATGGAACAACGGTACTCTCAGGGCTGGGTTCCCAAGAATCCAATGTAGTTAATCAAAATTTGTTATCAGTGATAGGCCTGCTCCTATCCCCATCCCAGGTCTTGGGAAACTGGAGGTTTATGTCCCTTTCTGCCACCAGCAATTTATATCAGGGGCCAGACCTCACTGCTACCTGCCACAAGAATCTGGTATGGGCAATGGTAACCATCGCAGAAGAGAGGTATTTACTGATAATTACAATGATTTACCAGCTTCTTCCTCCCACTCTTCCCTGGATGCCATACTGTGTTTTACTAGACTTTGTAGTTTTGAAATAGTTGATTCAGACCATTCCTACCTGTTTAATAGCTGTTCTGGAGGAAGGATTATTCCTGGAGCTTCCTACTCTGCCATCTTCTTACAATATCATCACCACCACCACCCCCAGCCCACATTTAAAGCAAAGAGACTACTCAAGGATGAGGGAGCTGGGACACTGGTTCTTAGAATGAGGACCAAAGTAAGAGACTACCTCCTTCCAAAGCAATACCTTCCAATGTTACTTACCACCACCACACAAATTGGAATGACTCCTGGCAAGTTGGTCACAGTATTTGTGAGTAGCACAAATCCATACTAGTGGAAATCACAAGTAAGACAGAGTGTGCTACAGGACATGAAGAATTTGACTAAAAACTTACAGAAAACAGGAAACTAGAGCTCAAAACATGTTTCTCTTAATAGACTGTAAGGTTGAAGAACTATGAGTAATTTTCCAAAATCTTACTGTCTCAAGGACTCATTTCTATCTCATTATCGTATCTTAATCTCACTATGTTTTTAATAGATTGTGTTATGAGATATAATAGTTAAGATTGCTATTCATGGTTTTTGCTATTTTAATCATTTTTGTTTATTTATCTTTTACAAGTATTTAAATAATGCCTGCTTAAAAGGTATGTGGAAGAGAGAAGGAGAGAGAAAGAAAAGAAGAGGGAGAAGAAGAAAAGAGAGAAAGCCAGCAAAGGGGTGGTGGTGGTGGTTCTCATATGTTCATAGATCATATAGAGGGAAGAAATGAAGCAATCAAGTGAACACGAAACAAATTGCCAAGTGTCCATTTAAATAATAAGCAAAATATTTTATTTACTGCCACATAACCATTACTGACATTTTCTTTCATACCACAGGTTGCCATGGCCCCTCACTTTTTAGCATTTCCTGATGGAAACTCTGCTACATGACATTTTCTTAACATTCCATTGCACATCTTTTAACCCTTGACTTTTTTTTAAAGATTTATTTTTATTTATTTCTCTCCCCTTCCCCCTGCCCCCCCCCCAGTTGTCTGCCCTCCATGTCCATTTGCTGTGTGTTCTTCTTTGTCCACTTCTGTTGTTGTCAGGTGGCACCGGGAATCTGTGTTTCTTTTTGTTGCGTCATCTTGTTGTGTCAGCTCTCCGTGTGTGTGGCACCATTCTTGGGTAGGCTGCACTTTCTTTTGCACTGGGCAGCTCTCCTTGGGGGGTGCATTCCTTGCACATGGGGCTTCCCTATGTGAGGGACACCCCTGCATGGCAGGGCACTCCTTGCACACATCAGCACTGTGCATGGGCCAGCTCCACACAGGACAAGGAGGCCCGGGGTTTGAACCGTGGACTTCCAATGTGGTAAGGGGATGCCCTATCCATTGGGTCAAGTCCGCTTCCCTAACCCTTGACTTTTAATCCTTGACATTTGGGCATCAATGATATATGTGAACCTGCAATCAGAAACCCTTTCCTGAGAATTGAGCAATGTTTTCAGAGTCAATGAAGAGATGGAGATTTCCTCTCTACATTTTAATAAGCCACATCCCATTCCCCAGATGTAAGATTTCCTATTAGTAGTCATTGCATGTGTATTAGTCAGCCAAAGGGGTTCCAGTGCAAAATACCAGAAATCTGTTGGCTTTTATAAAGTGTATTTATTTGGAGTAGGAACTTACAGTTGCTAGGCCATAAAGCATAACTTACGTCCCTCACCACGTGTTGCCATGTGTTGGAGCAAGATGGCTGCCAATGTCTGCCAGGGTTCAGGCTTCTTGGGTTCCTCTCTTCCCAGGGCTTGTTTCTCTTTCCTCAAAATCAAGCTCCTCTCTGTGCTCTAGGTTAAGAGTCCAGGGCTCCAACAGCAAAATTCCAATATCAAAAACTCCAACTCTGTCCTTTGCCATGTCTTTTATCTGTGAGTCCCCACCCCCTGGTAGACTCAATGCCCTAATGACATGGCCCAATCAAAGCCCTAATCATAATTTAATTACACCTAGGTACAGACCATTTTAAAAACATAATCCAATATCTATTTTTGGAATTCATAACTATACCAAGCTGCTACAGCATGCAAGTCAAAACTATGTTTTTTCCTTCTGTTATGATTTGCATAGGCTATGTTATAAATTTAGTAGCTGCTAAGAAGAAATTTCTTTTAGATATTATAAATAATTTATTTCTTAATTGTTCTTTGCTTGGCTGAGTCCACCTGCCAAGTAGATTCTTACTCGGGATTTTTATTTGTAAATTTCCTTTATACTTTTCAATTGTTAAAAAGCTGTATAACAACATAACCTAGGTTTTAATTTTCCTGTTAAATTTCTATGTGATCTTCAGCAATCCAATTAAGTTTTATTAACTCCCTCCTCAAATTGCTAATAGTCCTTGCTAACCAACTATATCCAGGATGGGCAAACAATGGCTCATGGTTTAAATATGGCCCTTGGGTTAAATATAGGCCACTGTCTATTTTTGTAAATAAAGATTTATTATAACACATCAATGCTCATTCATTTACATGTTATCATTGGCTACTTTTGTGCTACAATATCAGTGTTGAGTAGTGCTGACAGACATTTTAAGGCCCATAAAGCCAAAATACTACTTTTGCAAAAAGTTGACTGACCCATGAATGTCATTGTAAGATTTAATAAGACAGCATTCTGAAATATTTTGAATAACTTCTGAATGAAAATTATAGTTATATATTTTTAAATGATATCAAATGTACCTGTTCTTCTTGCCACCCACAATGTGCATTCATTTTATTTTATTTTCCACTGTGAACATTCATTGGCTCTTTTCTTTATTGACTTTTATATTAAAGTCAATGTTTCTCAAGCTGTGGCTACTGGACCACCTCAAATTTATAAATTCACGTGAAAAAAAGCAGATCATTGAGCCCCATGTTAGACCACCTCTTGAATCTTAAGCTTTCAAATCTTTTCCCTCCCTGACAAGGCATTTCCATTCCACCGTGTTTCTCAGTGGACAATTAAAAATAACAGGCTTTTGTCAACTTCTAACTTCCTTTCATATTTTGTGATTCACATTCAGAATCAGGTAGTGGTTTTAGATGTCACTTGAAAATTTTAAGGCATAGCAGCCTTCAAAGCAAATGTGGTTGATCTCAACAAGATTGTTCCAATAAGAAAATAACTACTTTTTATAGACTAGAATATCTTCTTGACACTTGGTGGTTGTACTAGTTTTCTCTTTTGGTATAACCACCTCCCCCCAGGACCATTAGCAGTTTAAAGCAGCAACCATTATTATCTTAGGAATCCTGGAACAGTTTAGCCTGGTGCCTCTTGCTCAGGTTCTCTCACAATGCTGCAATCAAGGTGCTGGACAGGGCAGCAGTCATTGTAAGGCTCCCCTGAGGGAAGATCCACTTCCAAGCTCACTGACAGGACAGTTAGCAGACCTCGGGTGCTCAAGGGCATGTCACAGCATGACGACAGGCTTCCATCAAGCAGTCAAGCAATCAAGCAAGAGAGTAGCCCAGCTACCATGTTGCAAGATGTCCTAATGAAGAAGCCCACATAAAAGGAACTAAAGCCTCTGGTCAGAAGCTGCATGAGTACACATGGAACCTTACAATGCTTGTTGAGTCCAGTAATGACTGCAGCCCTAGCTGTCATCTTGATTGCAGCCTTGTGAGAGACCTTAAGCCAAAAAAGGCACCAGAGTAAACAAACACTCAATACAAATATCAACCAAAGAAGGTTTGCATAGCTATATTAATATCAAACAAAGAAGACTTTAAGGTAAAAAGTGTAACCATAGATAAAGAGAGGTCCTTCATAATAAAATAAAGGTTTAATTCAACTGGGAAGATAAAATAACTCCATCTTTTCTTGTACCTACCTTCTCATCGCCTTAAAAAATATAAAGCAAAATTTCACAGATAAAAAGAGAAATAGAAAAATGGGCAATCATAAAAGGTCAAATTTATATGTTTCTGTCAGTAACTGATTGAGTAAGTAGACAAAAAATTAGTAGGAACATGTAAAATTTAAACATTGTCTTCAGCAAAACTCATCTAGTCATTCTTTGCTGAGGTATAAAGAATATTTATAAAAATTTGCTATATGCAATGACTTAAAGTTAGTCTCAATAGTTTTCAAGGATTGACATAATAAAAATGTAGGTTTATTTTTACCTGAATTGAAATATACTATAAATAGCAAAAAATAATTTTAATCGCCATCACTACACTCTAGAATACTATAAAATTATTTATTATGCTGACAGTTTAGTTTACCTTTCTCTCTAATAGAATATAAGTTTCTGGAAGGCAAGCATTTTGAACTTATTGTGGTTTATTTTTGTTGTCATTTATTTGTTTTCACTGATATATCTGTCCCCAAGCACCTACATGTGCCTGGAACATAGTAGATAATCAACATACATTTATTTTAGTTGATGTTGCCAATTGTTAGGGTTAAAAATAGAAGTTGTATGTCACTTAGAAGACTACTCTCTCCCAATTTTTTTCTGAGTTATAGCTGATTGGTAACTGAGTGACTGAAATGGGGTGGAGATGCATTGAAGGTTTAGCTAGGGTATTGGAGGAGGGGTATGGTCTTCTCGGGATAGTCAGTGGGAGGAGCAGAGGGTAAGTAGATGTATGCAGAAGATTGATGGGAGCAAATGCAAAAACACTGAGGCATTGAGGGTAACACTGAGAACAATATTGCCCAACTGAGACTGGGGACAGCCATTAATGGACCAGTAATATTGCTTACCTAGCCAAAGGAGTATTAGTAAAAATGGGGATGACAATCAATTCTACATATCACCATCCCACATATATTCTAATTTATTTATTCTTTCTTCAGGTATATCTCCTATACTGTTAAACTTTCCATCAAATTCTTGGTTTTATATTCAAAATTGTTTCCATTTTCTCAGATCTAAAATTGCCATTTGGTTCTTTTTTATAATTTCCAACTTTATTCAGATATTTCCAATTTTGTGTTTTACTTCCTTTAACACATTAAACATAGTTATTTTAAAATGCAGTGTTTGATAATTCTATTACCTGGATCTTCTGTGATTATTTCTGTTATCTTTTCTCTGTATGTATATTTTGCTTACATTCTTGTATGTTTGGTTAGTTTTTATTGGGTTCCAAATGAAAATGAAAAACTGTAAGGAATTTAAAAACTGGTATAATGTTATATTCCTCCAGACAGGGTATTAATGCACTTTTAGCAGGTGGCTAGGAGCAATAGCCATCTTGGATTTTTCTTCTTTAATTAGTGATTAGATTATTTTAGCTGGGTTTCAGACTTGACAAGAGATGCTCTATTTTGGTTTCTCACTTATTTCTAGACTATAGGTTTTCAGGGTTCCAGTCCTCAAGGAATAATACTTCTCCTGCTTATTGGCCCCTCAATTCCAAACTTTTCCCTTAGCCCATTAAGTATGTTGAAAGTGACATTTAGCTTCTCTGCCTTCTTTGCCCTTCTACTGGAATTGGTTGGTGCCCTTAGAGGAAAAGTGTGCCTAAATGCCAAGCTCACATTTCTGGATTTTTTTCTTTGCTCTGAAGCAAATTTTTCCTATAATTCTTCATGCCATTAGTAGCCTTCTGATTTCTTCAAACCAGATGTTTTAATAATTTGGCCAGCTTTCCAAATTTTTCTTAGTGGAAGATTTGGTATAAGTTACAGATTTAAAATTTTGTCTTACTAGAAGCAGATCTATATTTACCTGATTATCTGATACAATATAATTTCAGGATTCTGGCATAAACTCATGGGCATGACTGGGAATGAAATTTCATTACTTATTGATAATAGTTTCTTTTCTATCCTGATGGGTGGACTCAAAATACATTTAATTTATATGAATGTCTAAAGGCATAAGACATTTTCACACATGGAAAACCTCAAACCTCTCACACCTGACTTAGTTATCTTAGGGTGTCTTGAGTGGAGATTTGGCATCTGAAGGAATAACAAGACACAAAAGGCCTAATCTTGAAAAAACCTCTTCCACTTACCCTTCCTCCTTTCCCTCAGTTCTACCATTCCTTCCTATTTTTATGCTTCAAAAGTGTTATTAGTGATAAATTTACATCATGTTTTCTTCCAGTTGCTACCATCCAGCTTCAATTTCTCGTCTTATAAGTTTTGCCTGACTCTATACACTGAGGTTCTGTTTAGGATTATTTTAAGACTACCTAGTCCTCTTTCTTCAGCAGCTAAAATTACAGGCTTAAGGCCAAGATGGTGTTCTTACTCATGTTTTTCAGATCAAGTATATTTCTGATGCTGGCAAATGAAGTTCCATCATTGTACATATGCGTTTGTGCCTGCCTATGGAACTATGTGATAGTGATTTAAATTGTTGACATTGACACTGATTATAGATACAGGAAACTGGCAAAATGAAACTGGAAAAATGGAAAAAATGATTTCTTGTGTAAAAGTTTTGCTAATCTTTGTCATTTGTATGACCTACTTACCATTAACTCTTAAGTGCAATGTAATGATTATGTATCATTAAATATATTATAGATTTACTTAAGTATAAAAAGTTTTTTATATAAAAATAGAAAACTTCACATATCAGGAATTGAAATTTTCTTGGGTTACAAGAGTATATGATTAAGAATGAGATTCAAATTTACACTAATAACTCAAATTTTACCATCTTTTCTTTTTCATTTGCATGATATGTTCTAGGAGCTCTCTAGAGTTAGAATGTGATATCAGAAAAGTGTAGAAATTCTGGGCATAGCTATCCTAAAATTCATGAAAACTGTTGCCTCTCCCAAAGTTCCCCACTATCTTCCCTTGTGTATTTATTATTTTCTAAAAATGTCTCATGTGTGTAGATAAGTAACCATGGTCAGTATTTTGCTGAACTTTACAGCCCTGGTAAAGGACACTGTTGCACTTCTGGGCATTTGTCTCTGTTCCCAACTGTTGTTACACTAGAGTATCTCTGGACTATGTCTGTGCATATCATCTGCTTGGCATATCATTCCTCTCCAAGTATCATGACCTCTGGTGTTGCCATCCTTGGGACTATGTTTTTTATTGTAATTTTATCTGAGTCCTCAAGGTAGAATTGCTGTGAAATCAAAGCAGTTTAGTAGTCTTAGGTGAGAAGGGGTCATATCTCCCCATTTTGTGATAGAATATTAGAGGGATTGCAAAGTAATTTTGCTTGCATTCTATGTTTTACAGAAAAATGTTGAGAGAATATGCTCATGTTTTACTTATAATTTCCTTACTCTCCATAGGTCTCATACATGAGGATATTGGGAACTTGACTGAAAGACAAATATTCACAATCATCTTGTCTCCTCCAATAACTTCTTTGCTGCAGATGAAACTTCACCAAGAAAATAAACATCTTTGGCCATTGGACTATCATGCAATTTCTTCAGATAGACGCAGATATGCCTGAACCCCAGCAATGGACAAGCAGAATCCTAAATTCAAGATGAAATTGCTGCCATATACAAATAATCAGTCTTTATAGTATGTGGTATGAAGTTGTGAGTAGTTACAACTTAAAACATTTAGGAAAACATTGTCCCAAAGGTTACATAAAACATTCCAAAGGAATTATAATAAGAGGCAAGTATAAATTGGCCATATTGTGGTATAATCAATAAGAGTATATATAAGAACAAAGCCTACTTGGGATGCATGTTTTTTTCATCCAGTTTAACCATTTGTGATAACATGTATATAAGGTCTGAGAATATATCTGCGTTTTTCTTTTTTTTTCCCTTCTATCTCCACAAATGCGACATATGGAGGCTTCTAAATAGTTGCTTTTTGACAAAATGAAATTAGAGAAAGTTGGCTTTCCACTTTGGATGACTTTCCCAGCATTAAGCATATTTTCAGATGAGAATTTTCAAACCTTCAAATCAGAAATGCTGGGATGTGTCTTTTTCAGTCATGCCTATCACTGATAGAGAATTTGGGATCTGTTCTACAACACATCTTCATTCAGTGACTAAGACAGTTCTTTCTTATGTCAGTTGACAAAGTGACAATTATTCCTGGAAACATCCTTCCTGTTCAAAGTTCTGGAACAAGTATATGTAAAAAACACACTTTTATCCCTAGTGAAATCCAACTTATCTTAAAAATTAACATTAAAAATGCTCTTTTTTAGGGCCATTCTAATGGTACTAAATCAATAGCACCTTGGAGAAACTGTGATGGTAGACTAAAATCTTAGCAAAATTAGCTTGGGAAATTTAAGAATTCTGTGACAGTTTGAAGCTTTTTTTATTGCAGAAAAGATCATTTTCTTTTTTTTTTTTTTTTTTTATGGTTTGTTTTTTTTTCTTTATTTTTTTTAATGTTACATTAAAAAAATATGAGGTCCCCATATACCCCCCACCCCCTTTACCCCACTCCTCCCACATCAACAACCTCTTTCATCATTGTGGCACATTTGTTGCATTTGGTGAATACATTTTGGAGCACTGCTGCACCACAGGGATAGTGGTGTACATTGTAGTTTACACTCTCCTCCAGTCCACCCAGTGGGCCATGGCAGGACATGCAATGTCCGGCATCTGTCCCTGCTGTACAACCCAGGACCAACTCCAAGTCCTGAATATACTCCCATATCATATCTCTTCTTCCCTCTCCCTACTTTCAGCAGCTACCATGTCCACTTTCTCTACATCAATGCTACAATTTCTTCCATTACTAATCACAATAGTTCCATAGTAGAACATCAGTAAATCCACTCTAATCCACACTCTATTCTTCCATCCTGTGGACCCTGGGATAGTTATGTCCACTCTCCCCCTCTGTATCAAGAGGGGAAGGGGACTTAGATTCCACATGGATGATGGATGCAATTCTCCCGTTTGCAGTTGTAGGCACTCTTGGCTCCCTGGTGTGGTGGTTGACCTTCTTCACCTCCCTGTTAGTTGGCCAGGGTAAGTTAGAGGCATGTTTTTAAACCATCAAAGTTTGTTGTTTACCTCACCTACCATACTCTAAGCTCCTAAAAATTCATCTAGTGCTCTTTTTTTTTTTTTTTTTTTTAATTTTTTTATTTTTTATTGACTTTGTAATAATATTACATTAAAAATATATATGTGAGGTCCCAGTCAACCCCACCCCCCCACCCCCCCTCTCCCCCCCCCCAACAACACTCGTTCCCATCATCATGACACATCCATTGGATTTGGTAAGTACATCTTTGGGCACCTCTGCACCTCATATACATTGGTTCACATCATGGCCCATACTCTCCTCTATTCCATCAAGTGGGCCCTGTGAGGATTTACAATGTCCGGTGATTACCTCTGAAGCACCATCCAGGGCAGCTCCATGTCCCGAAGACGCCTCCACCTCTCATCTCTTCCTGCCTTTCCCCATACCCTTTGTCCATTATGTCCACTTTTCCCAATCCAATGCCACCTCTTCTATGTGGACATTGGATTGGTTGTGTCCATTGCACCTCTATGTCAAGAGGAGGGTCAGATTCCACCTGGATGCTGGATGCAATCCTCCCATTTTCAGTTGTAATCACTCTAGGCTCCATGGTGTGGTGGTTGTCCTTCTTCAACTCCATCTTAGCTGAGTGTGGTAAGTCCAATAAATCAGATTGTAGGTGCTGGAGTCTGTTGAGGCTCAGGACCTGGCTATCACATTGTCAGTCCAGAGATTCAAATCCCCTAAATATATCTTAAACCCCAACATTAACTGCACCTCCAGCACATTAGCATGAAAGTCTTATGAAGGGAGATCCCATCTGAGTCCAGATTCATCACACATAAACACCATTTCCAAAGAGGGGCCATCTGCCCTGGTAGTTAACCCCATCGGCCATGACCATAACTCCCATGGGTCTCTTTAGCCCTCAAAGGAACCAATATCTGGGGGTTGTATCTGCTTTATCTGTCTCTCTGACTCTGCTCAGTTGTGCATGAGGGCAATCCTTCTGCCAGCCTCCAGACTCTTTTTTAGAAACTCGTAGCCATATAAACTCATTTCTCCTTTCCATTTCCCCCTTACTTTAGGTCAAACAGCATTTTAAAGTCATGGTATTTTATGTAGACATGGATATTCTGCTGATCCGCATTGAACCTTCCGTATAAGGTCATTTTCCAGTTGCATCATCAGTTGGTAGTTGATAGTGGTCCCTCGTTGCCAGGGAGGCTCATCCCCGGGTGTCATGTCCCACGCTGGGGGGAAGGCATTGCATTTACATGCTGAGTTTGGCTTCGAGACTGGCCACATTTGAGTAACATGAAGGCTGACAGAAGGAAATTCCCAGGCACAAAGTTGCTCTAGGCCTTGTTCTTATTTTGGGTTTATCAGCTCACAAGCATAGTCATTAGCATCTGGGGCTCACTGTTGAACCCTCACTCCCTCCCGGTCCCCACCACTGTACCTGGGAGACTGTCGCTGCTCCCCTAGGGACCACGACAGAGCACCACTGGCCAGGAACCCAGTACCCCCCCTACTGTGGTTTTTAATTGTTGCCACTATGAGTATATCCAAACATTACCATGCACTCTGGACATATGTTCTGTACAGCTCCCTGTCAGTCATATATCACCTGTCATTGGTATCCCATACCAGTATCCCTCCATTGCCATTGTTGAAACACTCTGTGATCCAGAGCTCCCCGAAATTTGAAGCCCAATATAATGTCATGGTCCCTTACTAGGGAATGGCATATAGCGATGAGTTTAAAGGATAGATAAAGCACTTGGATAAAGTTAGATAAAGAACTTAGATAAAGAATGTTGACTTGAAAAAATTCCACATCCTATTTTTTTCTTCCCCCCCCCCCCTAATTATTCAGCTTTTCTTCACAGGAGTCCTAGACCACAGCAATGTATATATATAATATACAGCACTCCCACACATCCACCAGAAAACCTTTTCCCTTCCACAGTGATACTCTTACGCCCTATTCATATCATATTTACTTAAAGTGATGTACAGAGTCTGAGACATTAGCTTTCTAACAAGGTGACATCTGTGCTTACATTATGGTGCATACTTTAGGATACACAGTTCTTTACATTTTTAGTTATCCTATGTTTTACATTATGGTTTACATTATCAGTCTGTCATCTCCTATATGTTATGGTGTAATATTACATGTTTTATATCCATCTTTGTGTACTCTCAAGAAACTCCTCTCTTACCCCCCATTTACTTTGGTTCCACACATTTAACGTCCATTTTCCCTTCCACCTTGGTGCCCTCAGTGATAGCCAACCTCCGTTTCCTGAGGAGCCACTTCCAGAGATAGATGGAATAGTGTTCAGGGCCTAACTTGCTCAACTGCCCCAATGCCCTGGGAGCCACCCTTTCTCTCGAGGGATACAGTTCCCTCTATTGGATGGCATTAGTCCTCCCCAGGATGTGGGTCCACCCCCACTCTCACTACTTGGGTTTCTACCCCATGGTGTCACCCACTCTGGCAGAATGAGCATTTAGACATTCCCCAGGAGCCCGTCCTGCATCAGACCCTCCCCTCCGAGCATTCTAAACAGGTAACCCTCTTTATTATATTTTGATATGATTTTCTCGGCATTTTACTCTCCACCAACACCTGACCCTCTCCTGGTTCGTATGCTACCCCTCCCTCCCCCCACTTTTGGGCAACGTTACCCATCCGTCCCTCCCCAGCCACCCTCAAACCCGCAAAGCCCCAAGCAAAGGCAACCCCTTACCCCCCTCTTATCTCTTCTTTGTGTTCATACTTACCACCATCTCGTCTTAAATTCCACCCCTGCAGACATCGGCTCATATCCTTCCTCCACCCTCCGATTTCCTGCAAGCCTATCGTTCAGTCTCTTGCTATCTAGGGCAGCTTGTTTATTTCATATCATTGAGGTCATGTAGTATTTGTCCTTCAATGTCTGGGTTGCTTCACTCAACATAAGGTTCTCAAGATTCATCCATGTTATCACATGTGTTTGTAGTGTGTTTGTTCTTACAGCCGAGTAGTATTCCATTGTGTGTATATACCACATTTTATTGATCCACTCGTCTGTTGATGGGCATTTGGGTTGATTCCAACTTTTGGCAATAGTGAACAATGCTGCTATGAACATTGGTGTACATATATTGGTTTGTGTTCTTGTTTTCAGTTCTGCTGGGTATATTCCCAGCAGTGGTATTGCTGGGTCATATGGCAAATCTATGGCTAGTTTTTTGAGAAACCGCCATACTGTTCTCCAGAATGGTTGGATCCTTCTGCATTCCCACCAGCAGTGGATGAGTGTTCCCCTTCCTTCACATCCTCTCCAGCACTTGTATTCTTCTGTTTTTTTCATAGCTGCCAATCTTATGGGTGTAAGATGGTATCTCATTGTGGTTTTGATTTGCATTTCCCTGATAGCTAGAGATTTGGAACATTTTTTCATGTGCTTTCTTGCCATTTGTATTTCTTCTTCGGAGAAGTGTCTGTTTAAGTCTTTTTCCCATTTTTTAAATGGGTTGTTTATCTTTTTATTTTCAAGATATAGGAGTTCTTTATATATGCAAGTTATAAGTTTCTTATCAGTTATATGATTGCCAAATATTTTCTCCCACTGTGTGGGCTCCCTTTTTACTTTCTTGACAAACTCCTTTGAGGTGCAGAAGGCTTTAATTTTGAGGAAGTCCCATTTATCTATTAGTTCTTTTGCTGCTCGTGCTTTTGGAGAGATATTCATAAATCCATTACCTATTACAAGGTCCTGTAGATGTTTCCCTACACTGCTTTCTAAGGTTTTTATGGTCTTGGCTCTTATATTTAGGTCTTTGATCCATCTTGAGTTAATCTTTGTATAAGGTGTGAGATGGTAATCCTCTTTCATTCTTCTACATATGGCTATCCAGTTCTCCAGACACCATTTGTTGAATAGGCCACTCTCTCCCAGTTGAGAGGGTTTGGTGGCTTTATCGAATATTATGTGGTTGTATATGTGAGGTTCTATATCAGAGCTTTCAATTCGATTCCATTGGTCTATATGTCTCTCCTTATGCCAATACCATGCTGTTTTCACCACCGTAGCTTTATAGTATGTTTTGAAGTCAGGTAGTGTGATTCCTCCAATTTCATTTTTCTTTTTCAGTATGTCTTTGGCTATTCGGGGTCTCTTTCCTTTCCAAATAAATTTCATAGTTAGTTTTTCTAGTTCCTTAAAGAAGGCTGCATTGATTTTTATTGGGATTGCATTGAATGTGTAGATCAATTTTGGTAGGATAGACATCTTAATAATGTTCAGTCTTCCTATCCATGAACAAGGAATAGTCTTCCATTTATTTAGGTCTTCTTTGATTTCCTTGAACAATCTTGTATAGTTCTCAGTGTATAAGTTCTTTACCTCTTTAGTTAAATTTATTCCTAAGTATTTGATTTTTTTATTTACTATTGTGAATGGTATTTGTTTCTTGATTTCCTCCTGATCTTGCTCATTATTGGTGTACAGAAATGCTACTGATTTTTGCGCATTGATCTTATAACCTGCGACTTTACTAAACTCATTTATGAGTTCTAGAATCTTCGTTGTAGATCTCTCAGGGTTTTCTATGTATAGGATCATGTCATCTGCAAATAATGAAATTTTGACTTCTTCCTTTCCAATTTGAATGCCTTTTATTTCTGGTTCTTGCCTCAGTGCTCGAGCAAGTACTTCTAAGACAATGTTAAATAGGAGCGGCGACAGTGGGCATCCTTGTCTTGTTCCTGAGTTTAGAGGGAAGGAGTCTAGGATTTCTCCATTGTAAACAATATTGGCTTTAGGTTTTTCATATATACTCTTTATCATGTTCAAAAAATTTCCTTGTATTCCAATCATTTGGAGTGTTTTTATCAAGAAAGGGTGCTGTATTTTGTCAAATGCTTTTTCTGCATCAATAGATATAATCATGTGATTTTTTTCCTTCAATCTGTTTATATGGTGTATTACGTTGATTGATTTTCTTATGTTGAACCATCCTTGCATACCTGGGATGAATCCCACTTGGTCGTGGTGTATAATTCGTTTAATGTGTTGTTGAATACGATTAGCAAGTATTTTGTTAAGTATTTTTGCGTCTAGGTTCATTAGAGAAATTGGTCTGTAATTTTCCTTTCTTGTGATGTCTTTGTTTGGCTTTGGTACTAGGGTAATGTTGGCATCATAGAAGGAGTTGGGTAATGTTCTTTCTGTTTCGATGGTTTGGAATAGTTTCAGCAGGATTGGTGTCAGTTCTTTCCGGAATGTTTTGTAGAATTCACCTGTGAAGCCATCTGGCCCTGGGCTCTTCTTAGTTGGGAGATTTTTAATAACTGATTCTATCTCTCTGCTTGTGATTGGTTTGTTAAGATCATCAATTTCTTCTTTTGTCAATATGGGCTGTTTATGTGTTTCTAGGAATTTGTCCATTTCCTCTAGATTGTCATTTTTGTTGGAATATAGTTTTTCAAAATATCCTCTTATGATAGTCTTTATTTCTGTGGGGTCAGTGGTGATATCGCCTTTCTCATTTCTTATTTTGTGTATTTGCATCTTCTCTCTTTTTTTCTTTGTTAGTGTTGCTAAAGGTTTGTCAATTTTGTTAATCTTCTCAAAAAACCAGCTCTTGGTCTTGTTTATCTGTTCAAGTGCTTTCTTATTTTCTATTTCGTTTAGTTCTGCTCTTATCTTTGTTATTTCCTTCCTTCTTCTTCCTGTTGGGTTACTTTGTTGTTGTTTTTCTAATTCCTTCAAATGTGCAGTTAGTTCTTCAATTTTTGCTCTTTCTTCTTTTTTGATATATGAATTTATGGCTATAAACTTCCCTCTCAGTACTGCTTTTGCTGCATCCCATAAATTTTGGTATGTTGTGTTATCATTATCATTTGTTTCAAGGTAGTCATTGATTTCTTTTGAGATTTCCTCTTTGACCCACTGTTTTTCTAAGAGTGTGTTGTTTAATTTCCAAATCGTGGTGTGAAATCTGGGCTTCTTTCCCTTGCAAATCTCCAGCTTGACTCCACTGTGGTCAGAGATAATGTTTTGTATGATTTCAATCTTTCTGAATTCGTTCAGCCTTTCTTTGTGGCCTAGCATATGATCTATCTTGGAGAATGATCCATGTGCGCTTGAGAAAAATGTATATCCTGCTGTGTTTGGGTGTAGCGATCTATATATGTCTATTAGATCGAGCTCCTCTAATATACTATTCAGATGTTTTGTTTCTTTGGTGATTCTCTTTTGAGATGTTCTGTCCAGAGTTGATAGTGGTGTATTAAAATCCCCCACTATAATTGTAGATGTATCTATTCTTTCACTTAGTTTTTCCAGCGTTTGCCTGACGTATTTAGAGGCACCCTTGTTAGGGGCATAGATATTTATGATTGTTCGATCTTCTTGACAGATTTTCCCTTGGACTAAAATGTAGTATCCTTCTTTGTCTCTCACAATTGTTTCACATTTAAAGTCTATTTTGTCTGATATTAATATAGCTACTCCTGCCTTTTTTTGGTTATTGTTAGCTTGTATGATTGTTTTCCAGCCTTTCACTTTCAATCTCCATGCGTCTCTGGGTCTAAGATGTGTCTCTTGTAGACAGCATATGGATGGGTCATATTTCCTTATCCAATGTCCCAGTCTGAATCTTTTGATAGGTGAGTTTAATCCATTGACATTCAGTGTTATTACTATCAAGGAATTATTTGTGTTAGCCATACTTTGATTGGATTTGTGTTTGTCATATTTTGTTTGTATATTTTTTTTTGTCTTTTTTGTTGTTGTTGTTGGTCTTATACTCTCCTCCAACTTTGCCTTTCCTGTTTTTTCCTTTCTTCCTGCAGCACTCCCTTTAGAATTTCTTGAAGGGGAGGTTTCTTGTTGGTATACTCTTTCAGTTTCTGTTTGTCTGCAAATATTTTGAACTCTCCATCATATTTGAATGCTAGTTTAGCTGGATAAAGTATTCTTGGTTGGAAATTTCTTTCCCTTAGTACCTTGACTATATCATACCACTGTTTTCTTGCCTCCATGGTTTCAGAAGAGAAATCAGCACTTAATCTAATTGAGCTTCCCTTGTATGTGATGGTTTTCTTTTCTCTTGCTGCTTTTAGGATTTTCTCTTTGTCTTGAGCATTGGATAATTTGACAAGTATATGTCTTGGGGTGGGCCTGTTGGGGTTTATGACTTGTGGAGTGCGCTGTGCTTCTTGGATATGAACATCTGTCTCTTTCAGTAGATTTGGGAAGTTTTCAGCCATTATTTCCTGCAACACTCTTTCTGACCCCTTTCCCTTCTCTTCACCTTCTGGAATGCCTATAATACGTATGTTTGAGCGTTTTGCATTGTCATTCAGGTCCCTAAATCCTAATTGGATTTTTTCTATCTTCTTATTGACCCCTTCTACTATCTGTTTGATTTCTGATGTACTGTCTTCCACATCACTAATTCTCTGCTCTGTCTCTTCTAGTCTGCTGATATTTGCTGCAAGTGTATTTTTGATTTCTTGAATTGTGGTGTTCATTCCCATCATATCTGTTATGTTTTTGCGTATGTCTGCAATTTCCCCTCCAAGTGATGTCTTCATGTTGTTAACCTCTTTCATTACTGCATCAAATTTGTCGGTGATAAATGTTCTGAGATCTTTCATTGCTTGTGCCAAGTTTTGCTCCCCTTCGTGATTATTGGTTTGTTGATTGGATTCAGCCATGTTTTCCTGATTATTGGTTTGGTTCGTAGATTTTTGTTGCTTTCTGGTCATCTCTTTATTTTGACGATTTTAATCAGTTCCTTAGCTTCTTTGTCTGCTCTTGGAGGTTAATTAGTTGTTATTTTTGCACAGGTGTTATATCTTCTCTTTGTCACTTTTTTCTTCTTATTCTAGTTACTTGTTGTTGGTTAAGTTCACTTTAGAGGAAAGTATTAGTGTTGGGGAAAGGCAATTGTGTAAGCAAGGGAAAAGTGTAAAGTTGTATTGGTGATGTATGTTAATAAAGCAAGAATATGAGATCTGGAAGGATGGAGGTTAGATTCATGTAGATTGTATAGAGTTATAGCTGTAGGTAGAGTACCTTTTATGAAGTAGATGACTGAATTTGGGAGGAATATGGTATGAACTACACAGCTATTGTTTTCATGAGAGAGGGAAAAAGAAAAGAAAGGTAATAGTTTCAAGAGTGGATAATAGACAGAAAACAGAACAAAGGTATTAGAAATTAAGAGTTAGACACTTTGTGGATCAAAGAACGGGAGGTGGGGGGTGGAATATAGGAGAGACAGTAGATGATAGTGGATATCAAGATGCAGGGGAAGGGGGATAGTGTAGGTAGCCTAAATCAGTTCACACAGAAATGAGGCAGTGGAGGATGGGAAAACCCAGCAAATGTGAGGTGTTCCCTGTAGCACCTATTGTATACTTGAATTAAAGTAAAAGTAAGTGGAAGATGAGGGACAAGAGGGAAAGAGAAAACCGAAAAAAAAAAAAAACTAATTATAATAAAGAAAAAAGAAAGGCAAGAAGAAAGGAAGAAAGAAAAAGAGGATGGGCAAACGGTGGGGAACGGATAGGGAGAAGAGAGATACAGGTACACACGTGTCACAATTGCAACACTATCTAAAACAACAACTTCCCCCCGCTTTGCCCTAAAAACCCCCGTCTGTCTGCCCAAATGGGTCTGCAAGCACCTCCCTTCCCACAAACCCCCAATAGGCCGCCCAGGGCCCACGAACTCCCCAGTACTGCAGATGCTCAAAAAAAAAAAAAAAAAAAAAAAAAAAATTAAGTAAACTAAATTAAAAAAAAAAAACAACAAAAACAAAAACAAACAAACAAAAAAAAAACAGAAACCCCTCCGCAGGCCTGGCTCCGCCCGCCGCGGAGGCTTGGACCGGCTCTGCCCGGCTCCTCACGCCGCCTTGGCCTGGCCTGGCTCCGCCCAGCTCCGCTCGCTACAGCGGCCCAGCCGGCTCCGGCGTCCACCTCCCGCCACCGCGGCCTGGACCGGCCCTGCCCGGCTCCGTACCCGCCGCGGCCTGACCCGGCCCCGCCCGGCTCCAAACGCTACCGCGGCCCGCAGCCGGGGCCTGAACCGGCCCCGCCCGGCTCCAAACGCTACCGCGGCCCGCAGCCGGGGCCTGAACCGGCCCCGCCCGGCTCCAAACGCTACCGCGGCCCGCAGCCGGGGCCTGGACCGGCCCCGCCCGGCTCCAAACGCTACCGCGGCCCGCAGCCGGGGCCTGCACCGGCCCCGCCCGGCTCCAAGCGCTACCGCGGCCCCCCGGCTCCAAACGCTACCGCGGCCCGCAGCCGGGGCCTGCACCGGCCCCGCCCGGCTCCAAACGCTACCGCGGCCCGCAGCCGGGGCCTGGACCGGCCCCGCCCGGCTCCAAACGCTACCACGGCCCGGCTCGGCCTGGCTCGGCCCCGCCCGGCCCCGCTCGCCGCCGGCGCAGCCCGGCCCGGCCCGCAGCCGGGGCCTGCACCGGCCCCGCCCGGCTCCAAGCGCTACCGCGGCCCGGCCCGGCCTGGCTCAGCCCCACCGAGCGGGGCTAGATGCCTCGTCTCCGCCTACCCAAGGAGGGAATCCTCTACAGGTAGCTGGGATCTCCGTGTATATTTCACAGACGAATCCTCTCTGTTACCTTCCCTCCAACTCGATGTCCAGACACCTCCGGACCAGCAAAAATCCTGAAACAATCCGGTCCCAAAGAGTCTCCAACGCCGCCCAGCTGATTCCCTGCAGAAGACCCTAACAGGGATGTTCACTCCAAGATCATTTTCTTAAATCTAATCCATTCCTATAGGTGTGGGAATTTTTGATTGGTTTGGATTCAGTTGGGGGATCTTGGATTACTTTACTGAGGCGTGACCCAGGGAGGGTCTTGGTCCTCTTGCTGTAGTCCTTTATAAATGAGAGAAACATGCAGAGACATAAAGAAAAAGGCAGCATAGAGAAATTCCAAGAGGCTGTAAGAGGTCCTAGAGGCCAGAGAGTATTTAGCTGAGGAGATTTCCAAACTAAATGTCGAAAATGCATCCTGGATTCTCATTGCAACTTACAGCAAAGTGTGAGAGGAAAGGGATAAGCTGAGAACTAAACTTCTGGGCACAAAGAAACCAGAAATTAATGGTTTGGGAAATCCCAAGCTCCCAGAAAATAAGACCTAGAGAATGGGGTTCCTTGTGAGGATTTAACTGAACATGGAACCAGCCAGTCATTTCAATGTAAGTCAGGATTGGAAAGGCAATTATCCAGAAAGGATGTGTGGTAAGTCATACTGTCTGATGGTTGGGAACCCTGTGGACTGCAACGAGTGTTTTTTGAGATCTGTATGAATGGAACCATTGTCAGCGTAAACTAAAAGGGGCAGAAAAGGGAGAGATTGAAGGAAAAACAACTTCGAGGGCAAAACTGTGGAAGCTGAAGTCTGGACTTAAGACATCTTCTCAGGCCAAGAGGGGACCCCAGTCATGGGTGTGGAAAAGGTGAGTTTGCCCCAACGTTTGAATAGGGTGGGCCTTCTGCCCTACTTTAAGGGAGAATGCTGCCACCCCAGGCTTTAGAGAGGGTGGAGCATATTCCTCCCACAGTTGGGGAGTTTGGTTGGTACCTCACTGTTCTGAGAGTGTCAGATTTGTGCCCAGGAACCTTGGGAGAGTCTGTTCATCACCTCAGTGTTTTTGAAGGGTGAGGCCTAGAGCTTGACTGCCACCTAGATGCTTCATTAGAGTGGAGCCAAGGAGATGGCTGCTGAGCAAGCCCTTGGAAGTGTTGGGACTCCCGAGCCAGGAGGCCCTGAGGAGAAGAAACCATCATTCTATAGATGATGCTCAGACTTTGAAATCTAATAGAGTATGCCAAGCAGGTTTTTGGAACTGTTTGGTATCCATGACCTCTGTTTTCCTTCCAGTTTTTCCCTATGGTAATGAGAATGTTTATTTTATAACTGTCCTTCCTTTGTATAATGGAAGCAGATAACTTTTTTTCTAAATTTCACATGGCTACAGGTAGAGGGCAATTTTTCCCAAAGATGGACTCTATGCCTATAACTGATTTTGATGAGATTTTATATTTAGCATTGTTACTGAAATTAATTAAGGCTTTTTGAAATATTGTGATGGAATTAATGTATTTTGCATATGGAAACATGTCTTTTGGAGATCCAGAGGGTGGAGTGTGACCTTTTGAAGCTTTTCGTGAATCCCAGAAAAAAATCATGTTTTTAAAACTAAGCCATTGCTGTGGGTGTGGGACCTTTTGATGATTGGGATTCAGTTGGCAGAGGAGGTCTTTGATCACAGTGAGCTGTGATCCAGGGTGTATCTTAGTCCTTTTGCTGGAGTCCCTTATAAATGGGAGAATCATGCAGAGACACACAGACAAAAGCAGCAGAGACAGAGAAACCCTGAGAGGCTGAGAGAGAGGTTCCAGAGGCTAGAGGCTATAATCTTTGGAGCACAGAGATATGGAAAAAGGTCCCCAAGAGACTGAAATGGAGACCCAGAGGAGAGGGGAGAGACCAAGCTATATGCCTGTTCACCCACAGCCAAGCTCTGAAAGAAAGTAAGCCTGGAAGAGAATGCAGAGACCCAGACAAGCAGATGCCGCCATATGCCTTGTCATGTGAAAGGGGCCCAGAATTGCCAGCACCTGACCTTTGGGAAGACAACAGCTCTGATTGTGCCTTGATTTGGACACTTTCATGGCCTCAGAACTGTAAGCTTAAGCTTTCACCACCACCCTCGCTCCACATGGCTCCCTTATCTGTTTGCAAATAGTTTTAGCCCATTGCTTTTGTTTGCTGTTTGTTCACTGTTTTTTTGGTCTTTTTCTGCTTGTTGTCTGCTTTTTTCTTTAGGAGGCATCAGGAACTGAACCTAGGACTTCCCATGTGGGAGGTAGGCACTCAATGACTCGAGTTACATCTGCTCTCTGCTCATTTGTTTTCTTTTCTCGTTGTCTGTTTTTTGCTTATTGTCTTGCTTGTTGTTTTTGCTTGTTGTTTGCTTATTGTTTTTGCTTGGTATCTGCTCATTGTCTTCTCATTGTTTGTTGTCTTCCTTCATAGGCACCAGGAATCCAACCTGGGACCTCTCATGTAATAGGTGGGTACTCAATTGCTTGAACCACATCCACTCCCAGAACTGTGTGCTTTTAATCTAATAAATTCCTACAGTGGTACTAATGTGTTGTACCACAACACACGCTGGTGCATTGTTCCCAGTAGCTTTTAACAAACTAAAACTAATTTGATGTTGTGTAATAATTTGAATTGTACAAGGTCCTTACCAAGACATTTTGCACTCACTGAGAAGATGATGATAAGGGGTGATAATGAACAAATGCAAATCTCCTGTCTGCTTAGATCAGTGTTAGCTCCACTGAAGGGACTGATCTAGCTTTTGTTCTGTAAGGTTTCCAAGGTCTTACTTTTAGGTTTTTGTTTTCTTCCCTTGGAGGATATTTTAGCCGAGCATCGTGGGGTTGGTATAAAACAGTTGATTTGTTCTAAACATTACTGACAGTCACCAAGGACCTAGGGTAACTCTATGAATTAAGGTACTGAACTTTTCTTGGATGAGACTAATTGAATATTTTAACATCTGAGTGATTTGAAGTTCCTAATGATCTCCTAATTCTGCCAATGAGATATACATAATATTTGGTACTTCTTCTCTGAAGTTATTGCAATTTATATCTTGACTATACAGTTAATGTTAGATAGATATCTCTCCTTTCTCTATTTGGAAAAAGAATAAAACTTCCTTTTAAAGAATTCAATTTGATTCTTTTTCTAAAAATATACATATTTTTCTTCTTTCGTATTATTAAAATATCTCAAAACTTACAGACTGGAGAAATAAAAAAAAAAACTGAATTTTGTAGCAACTGGGTATCAGAACAATTTCAAGATATTTTGGATTACTTTCGAATGAAAAATTTTGTTCAGACCTGGCTACTATCAAGTATGAATAGGATAAACATACAGTATATGCTTCTTGCACTAGTCCTGAAGGAAGTATAGACATCTGCAGTCTTCCTGTCTCTTCAGAGGAGGAACAAAAATTTTCCTGTTCCACTACATTCCTCTCTCTGCTTTTATTTGTCAGGTGGAAGTTCTGTAGAATATCTAGGCATAAGTGTAACTTTTAAATCCATTGTTCTCAATCTCTGGATACATATTAGAATCAAAAGGAAAGCATCTGCAAAATACTGATACTAACAAAAGCAGGGTTCATTTTCCAATGTGCTTCATCAATAACAAATTCATGAAACATTGGGGTTTCAAAGAGAAAAAGGGATTTATTGCTAGCACATAGCAAGGACTTCAGATGGCCTAATGGCCTAAAATCTGTCTCCCCAATTTTAAGGAATTTAGGGTTTTTATGGATTCAAACTGGGGAGGTATAGTGGTTATCATCACAATAGCAAGTATACACAAGGGTGAGGACAATCTAGAGTAACCATAAACAAGGAAGAGGCCAGTCTAGCCAATATCAGCAATTTCAAGTATTGCCTTTCAGCTATTTTATAATGTACTGGAAAATAAAAATATCTGTGTAATGATTCACTAATCATAATTATTTATTCTTAACTCTCAGTTACAATTCCTCCCTCTTAGTTTGTTCATTTTCTCCCAATGTTAAGGAATAATTTAGGGCAATGACTTCTCTTACTTCTTCATACTGAAAAGGGGCATTGGTATTATGGGGTAGATGAATGAGACTGGTTGTCATTCTTGAAGAGACTGGTACCTCTGTGTTTCAGGGCTTATCTGGCATAGAAACAATCTGGAGGCTTTAAGTCGCTAAAAAAAACTTAATAAGTAAATTGAGAATAATAGGTTTAAATAAAAGGAGTAGAATTATGTTACATTGGGAAATATTTTTATAGATTTGTTTAGATAGAGCCTGGATTATTCCTTAGGGTATTCAGGAACCCTTGCTTGGGGCTTTGCCTACTGCAGAAGTTTGTACCATCTGGTGGAAAACTGCATAAGAGTGACCTCCAGAATGACCTCTTGACTCTATTTGAAATATCTTAGCCATTTTTGATACTTGGTTTTTTATTTTCCTCCTTTTGATCTAATCTCATGTTGCCAGGGCAGAGTTCATCCCAGGGAATTATGTCAAGTCCCATGTTGCCAGGGAAAATTTTGTCCCTGTAAATCGTGTCATGTCCCATGTAGAAGGGAAGTTAGTGAGCTTCTTTGCAGAGTTTGGCTTAGAGAGAGGCCACCTTTGAGCAACAAGAAAGGTTTTCAAGAGGGGATGCTTAGGTGTAAATTATAATTATGCTTAGCCTCGTCATTAAAGAAATAAGTTTCTTAAGTGCAAACCTCAAGACAGAGAGCTTGGATTATTAGCATATTTCCTTTTATTAGGCAGGACTCGTATTTTTCAGAGTTTTATTCTACAGTTTCAGTAAATTATAAGCCCCTATTCCTTGAGATAATAGGAATTACCCAGGTGAACAAGTTTAATAGTTCTATGCTTCCCCCCTAATGCCTTAAGGGACTTTGTGAATATATTTCTAGCTTATGTTCAAATACTTTGAAATGCTTCAGGGTATTACATCTGTTCTGTACAGACTATCACAATCTCACAATCTCATTCCCTCTTTTAAGTTCCATGAGAGTTAGGCTGTTCAAGTAAACTGATTAGACAGGTTAAATAGATAGTTCACCACAGAAATTTTAAAAATATTCTGGACAAGATAAATTTTCATTTATGGTCTCCATAGAAATTAAAATTTTAAAATACTGATAATGTTACTTTTTTACTTTGTATTCTGAATTTCTTAGTCCTTAACTAGATTAGTCCCATTTAACTTTATTTTTTTAAGATTTATTTTTTATGTATTTCTCTCCCTCCCTCCGTTATCTGCTCTCTGTGTCCTTTCACTTTGTGTTCTTCTGTGTCTCCTTGTATTCTCATTGGGCAGCTCCAGGAACTGATCCTGGGACCTTCTGGAGTGGGAGAGAGGTGATCCTTCTCTTGTGCCACCTCAGCTCCCTGCTCTGCAGCTCCTCTTATTGTCTCTCATCTATGTTTCTTTTTTTGTTGTGTCATCTTGCTGCATCAGCTCTCTGTGTGGGCCAGCATTCCTGTGCAGGGCAGCACTCCACATGGGTCAGCACTTCACATGGGCCAGCTCACCACATGGGCCAACCTGTCTTCACCAGGAGGCTCTGGGCATCGAACCCTAGATGTCCTCTGTGGTAGACAGAAACCCAATTGCTTGAGCCACATCCTCTTCCCCCATTTACCTTTAAATGAAGTTTTATTCTTTCTTTAGCTTCTTTAATTGGGGTATATTTTAGAATTAATGCTGCTTCTTCAGCATCTTCAGAGCTGATGAACTTTAGTGCTAAGTCTCAGATGTCATACAGACATTTAAAGTTCTAAAGCGGTATTAGGTTATACACAAAGAGCAAAGCATATTAGGATAGAAATAACAATTAAAGTGCAGGAATAAATGTGACTGTTGCAAGAGCTTACAATCTAGGCCTTAATTCGCTAATAAATATTTTACAGGAAGCTGTTTCTAAAGAGAAAAAAACATTTGATAATTAATTTATGTTGAGGTCATTAACCACAGACCATTGCAGAAACTTTGCTTTGTTTTACTTTTACACTTTGGCAGGGTTATTTAATCAACAGGTAGGACATAACTTATGAACTTGACTTGCTTCTCTTTTAAAGTCCCTTTTGTTGAAGACTGCATATTTTTTAAAGAAGCATCAGAGCAAAACAATGTAATATTTTGACATTCGTCCTTGACAATGTAATGACAAGGACATTTGGTTTTCATAACATGCAACAGTCTTCGAAGAATAACTAAAATTATAAACAACAATACCACACTGATGCAGGTCAGTATCAGGATATAATATGAATGGAGAAAGCACAAAGTCTTTGAGAATTTTATACCATCTCTAAATATATAAATAATATTTACAGATTTAAAAAACAGGGAATTAGAAAATTTACTTCAATTTTATAACATGTATCATCTAACATTTCTCATGCAAAGCATAAACTATTTTAACACCTTACTTTTTATAAGGTGAAAGGAAAAATTCTTTGCAACCATTTGAAATAAAATATATACTTTATGTTGACTTAAAATGTTAAAAATTGTCAGGTTTGAACATTATGTTTAAAAAGGAAAGATGTTTATTTTTATTTTCCTAGTTCTCAAATAACAAAGGCCTTTTTTTTTTCTTAAACCACTAAGGATATGACAAAATTGACATGAAGTACAAGAAGTTATTCCGATAAAACAAAGACTCTTTGTCTTTTATATTATTTACAAAAAACTTTGATAACCTTTTACTAAGAACACTCATAATTTAAGAAAACTTTGTTCCTTTAACAGAGAGAAAATTTAATTTTAGTTTTGTATCAGTATACCACTTGATAAGTAAGTTTATCAAACCTAAGTTAGTATTGATCACAGCAGTTAAAATTTGTTCCTACAAACTTTCTATAACATTTTATACTCATTTAGATTTTGTTCCTCACAGTTTTGCTTTACATTCTGTGAAATACAGCTATTTCACCTTAAGACAAAAGTACACTTTTAAATAAGGTTATTAAATGTAGTCAGCATTGATTCCAAAAAACGAAATTTACTTCCACAAACCCTCTACAACTTTCTATGTCCATTCAGGCCTTGTCTGACAGAGTACCACCTTTCATTCTGTGAAGAATAGCCATTTGATCATAGGACAAAACCATACTCCCTTACACAAGCTTATCAGCATTGAATAAAACATAATTCACTGTCACCAGCTCATAGTTTGTTACAGGGCTGCTGACGCAAAGTACCAGAAATCTGTTGGCTTTTATAAAAGAGATTTATTTGGGATAAAAGCTTACAGTTCCGAGGCTGTGAAATGTCCAAACCAAGGCACACTCAGAGATTCTCACCAAAGTCAGCTACTGTTGAGCCTAGCATCCTGCCACATGGTGAAGATGAAGATGGTCACCCATAGGAACGAATTAGTTCAAAAACACAATCTTTTTCTTTGTGTGATTCAGAAAAAAACCTTCAAACCGTCTCACTAACCTTCTACAACTTTCAATATTTACTCAGGTCTTATATATTTCTACCACTTATTCTGTGAAAACCTAGCCATTTTATATTAGACCAAAAATGCATTTTTTTTAACAAAGCATATTGTGCAAATTTATCAAGTTGTCATAAAGATCTTTCAAGCAATGGAGGAACTGCTTTCATATATTGTACACAACACAATTAAGTTTGTCAAACTAATAACTTAATTCCATTAAACACAAACTTACATTTTTTTCACCACTAATGGACATAATGCTAACTTATTTTTATCGGTATACAATTTATAAATTGTTTAATTTGTTTCAGGCATAATTTAGAAAAGCTTTTCCATAGCTTTCAAGGACATTTTCCTTCACTTATTTACTGAAATTTGGCAATTTGATTTTTTAATTACTCTCTTCCCAAAGCTGTTAAAACAATTTTTAAAATTGGGATAATTACAGGACAAACTATACAAAACAAGTCTTATTCTGCTAACATTCCCTCTATCCATATCATTCTTAATCTCCAGGCCTATTAGAAAGTATCCTAAGCTAAACTCATAGTCTCTCCCATCTTTCTGCACCTAGCCCTTCCCCCATAGCTCCCTCAACCAGTTTATCTTCTCTTTCAAGATTGAGGGCCTTGAATTCAGTCAGGGTTAGGAGAAGGCCCAGGGTGCAGGGATAGGTGAGATATAAGGAAGATGGAGAGATCTAGGGAAACTTAATTTTTTAAAGGTTTGTCTACATAGATTTCTAAATGACTTTCAGTAACAGTCGTGTAGAATTAATTGGCCAAGGCCCAAATGTATTAGTTTGTTAGTCTAAAAGAGCAATGAAGTTTGGCTTTTCTAATTTTGGCGACTCCAGGAGTACTCATTTACATATTATATAAGCCCTCATTTAAATTTTTAGCAATTTATGTACTACTTTTTTTTCATTTTTTAGAATACATTTTATTATAGAAACTGTGAACCTAACAAAACAATCATGCACATGTGTAGAATTCCCGTACCAAATTTGTTACCAAATATGAGATAATATCATCAGACTATTACCACCAACCATGGTCCGTAATGTACATTTGGCACATTTTTTCCTTAACCCCCGTTATCAACACAGTATATCTTTGCCATTGATATAACAATATTACAGCATTGTTGTTAGCCGCAGTTCATAGGTCTCTTTTATTTTTCCCATGCCTCTCCACATTCCCATTACTCTGCACAGTGACATACATCCACTCTAGCTCACAGAAGGACACTCTTATGTCTGTACCATCAACCACAGTTCTCCTCCACCTCTGGGTTCACTGTGTTATTCAGATCTTAGATTATTCTCTAGCTTTCTTTCAATTGACATTTACATTCCTAGCCTACTTTTTCAGCCACAATCCCATTTATAAACCAGGGGCTACTCCCTATAATATGTTACTGTCAACTCCATCCAGTTCTGCACTTCAACAGTCAAGGTAATTAGAGTATCTACATACGTTAAACATCTGTAGTACTTCTTAGCCCTCCTATTACCTAATAGCCTATACTCTAGGTTTTAACTCCTTGGGTTTAGTCTTTGTATTTCGTTCATATTAGTGAGACCATGCAATATTTGTCCTTTTGTGTCTGGCTTACTTCACTTAGCATAATGTCTTAAAGGTTCATCCATGTTACCATATATGCTCCAATTTCATTTCTTTTTACTACAGTGTAGTATTCCAGCATATGTATATACACATTTTGTTTTTCTATTCATTGGTTGATGGACACTTGGGTTGTTAAAATCTTTTAGCAATTGTGAAAACACCACTATGAACATTGGTATGCAGATGTCTGTTCATATCACAGTTTTCAGTTCTTCTGGATATAGTCCTAGTAGAGGGATTGCAGGATTATATGGCAGTTCTATATTTAGCTTCCTGAGGAAATGACAAGCTTTCTCAGAGGCTTCACCATTTTACAATCCCACTAACAATGAATGAGTGTTCCTATTTCTCCACATCTTCTCCAGTACTTATTTTTTTCTGTTTTTTAAAATAATGGCCATTCTATGTGGTGTGATATCTCATTGTCATTTTGATTTGCATTTCCCTAACAGCTAGTGATATATTTGCATTTTCCCAATAGCTAGTGACTTTTTCATCTGCTTTCTAGCCATTTGTATTTCATCTTTGGAGAAATGTCTAATAATCTGTTGCCCAATTTGTAATTGGATTGTTTGCTCTTCTTTTGTTGAGTTGTATGATCTCTTTATAGACCATGGAAATCAAACCCTTATCAGATATGTGGTTTCCAAAGATTTTCTCTCATTGAGTGGGCTGACTTTTCACCTTCTTGAAAAAGTCCTTTGACTCACAAAAGTTTTAAGTTTGAGGAGGTCACATTAATGTAGGTACTCTTTCATTGCTTATGTTTTTGGTGTAAAGTTTAAGAATGCACCACCTACCACTGGGTCTTGAAGATGTTTTCCTACATTTTCTTCTAGGAGCTTTATGGTTCTTGCTTTTAGATTTAGGTTTTTGGTCCATTTCAAGTTAATTTTTGGATAAGATGTGAGATAGGGGTCCTCTTAATTTCTTTTAGCTATGGATATCCATTTCTCCCTGTACCACTTATTGAACACTTTTCTGCCTCAGCTGGGTGGGTTTGACAGGCTTGTCAAAAATCACTTGACTATAGATGGGAGAATCTGTTTCTGAACCATCAATTCAGTTCCATTTGTCTAAGAGTCTATCTTTATGCCTGTACCATGTTGTTTTTACCACTGCAGCTAGGTAATATGTTTTAAAGTCTGGAAGTGAGAGTCCTCTAACTTTGGTTTTCCTTTTTAAAATATTTCTGCCTATTCAGGGCCCCTTACTGTTCCAAATAAATTTGATAATTGTATTTTCCATTTGTTTAAAAAATGATGGTGGAATTTTTATTGGTGTTGCATCAAATCTTTATATCAATTTGGGCAGAATTGACATCTTAATGATATTTGGTCTTCCAATCTGTGAACATGGAACGTTCTTCCAAATATTAGGTCTTTTAAAATTTCTTTTAACAATGCATTATATTTTTTCTGAATACAAGTGCTTTATGTCCTTGATTAAGTTTATTCCTAAATATTTTATTCTTTTAGTCGCTATTGTAAATCAATTTTTCCCCTGACTTCCTCCTCAGATTGCATATTTCTAGTGTATAGAAATAGCAGATCTTTGCATATTGATCTTGTATCCTGCCACTTTACTGAAATAATTTATTAGCTCTAGCAGCTTTATTGTAGACTTTTTGGGACTTTCTAGATATAGGATCATATTATCTGCAAATAGCAAACATTTTACTTCTTCTTTTCTGATTTGACTGCCTTTTGTGTCTTTTTCTTGCCTGATTGCTCTAGCTAGAATCTCTAGCACTAAACTGAACAATAGTAGTGACAATGGGCATACTTATCTTGCTCCTGATCTCAATGGGAAAACTTTCAGTCTTTCACCATTGAGTACAATGTTAGATTAGCTGTGCATTTTTCATATATGGCCTTTATCATGTTGAAAAAGTTTACTTCAATTCCTATATTTTGTAGTATTTTTATCAAAAAAGGATGCTGTATTTTGTCAAATGCCTATTCTGTGTGAATTGACAGGATCATGTGACTTTTCTTCTTTGATTTATTAATATGATATATTCTTCAGATTGATTTTCTTCTGTCAAACCACCCTTGCATACCTGGCATAAACCCCATTTGATCATGTTGAGTAATTCTTTTAATGTGTTGTTGGATTCAATTAGCAAGTATTTTCTTGAGGATTTTTGTGTCCATATTCACCAGGGAAATGGGCCTGTAATTTACTTTTTTTGTAATATCTTGGTCTGATTTTGGTATTAAGGAGATATTTGCTTCATAGAATGAGTCTGATAGCATTCTTTATTCAATTTTTTGGAAAAGCTTGAGTAAGATTGGTATTAAATCTTCTTTGAATGCTTGCTAGAACTCACCTGTGAAATCATCTGTTCCAGGGCTTTCATTTTGGGGAGTTGTTTGATGACTGTTTGAATCTCTTTACTTATGATTGCTTTGTTGAGGTCTTTTATTTCTTCTTGGGTTGGTGTAGGTTGTTTGTACATTCCTAGGAATTTTTCCCTTTTGTCTACATTGTCTAGTTTTTGGCATACATTTGTTCATAGTATCCTCTTATGATCTATTTTATTTCTGCACTGTCAGTAGTAATGTCCCTGCTATCATTTTTTATTTCAATTATTTGCATCTTCTCTCTTTTTTTCTTTGTCAGTCTAGCTAAATGTTTGTTGACTTTGTTAATCTTCTTGAAGAACCAACTTTAAATTTTTCTATTTTTTTGCTGTTGTTCTCAATTTCACATATTTCTGCACTGATCTTTGTTTTTTCATTCCATCTACTTGCTTTGGGATTAGTTTGCTATTCTTTTTCTAATTCCTCCAGCTGTGAGCTGTGTAGTTAGGTCATTGACTTTAGCTCTTTCTTTTTTTTTTTAATGTAAGCATGGAGGGCTATAAATTTCCATTTCAGGACTGCCTTTGCTTCATCCCATATGTTCTGATATGTTGTGTTCTAATTTTCTTTTGTCTCAAGACATTGATTTCTCTAAAAATTTCTTCTTTTAATGACTGATTATTTAAGAGTGTGTTGTTTAATCTCCATATCATTGTGAATTTTCCCTTTTCCTGACTCTTGTTGATTTCCAGCTTTACTCCATTATGTTATATCAGAAAAAATGCTTTCTATAATTTTAATCTTGTTGAATTTATTGAGATCTGCTTTGTGACCCAACATTTGGTCTGTCCTGGAGAAAGATCCATGAGCCCTTGTAAAGAATGGATATACTGCGGTTTTGGGCCTCAATGTTCAGTACATGTCTATTAGGTTTAGTCCATTTATCATATTACGCAAGCTCTTTTTTTTAAAATTAATCTTCTGCCCAGATGTTCTAGCCAATGCTGAGAGTGGTTTATTGAAGTTTCCAACTATTTTTGTATAGATATCTATTTCTCTCTTCATTTTTACCAGTGTTTGTCTTATGTATCTTGGAGAATCCTGGTTGGGTGCATATGCATTGATGATTGTTATTTCTTCCTGGTGAACTGCCCTGTTTATTAATATATAATGTCCTTCCTTTTCTCTAACAACAGTTTTGCTTTTAAAGTCTATTTCTTCTGATATAAGTATACCTACTCCAGGTTTTGGGGATTTTTGGTTTTTTTTTCTTTTTGATTACTGCATGCATGAAATATCTTTTTCCAACCTTTCACTTTCAATCTATTGTTATCTGTGGCAGTTTGATAGTATCTATGAATTCCAAAAAGAGATATTGATTATGCTTGCAAACTTGTCTTCCTCTGGGCATGATACACTTTGATTGATTTAAATTCAAAAGCTTTACATTTACTTGATTAAATCAAGATTAGGGCTTTTATTCAACCATGTCATTAGGACATGCAGGGTTGAGTTCCTGCCCCATTGGCGGACGATATAAATGAACACTCACTCAAGGAGGACACAGAAACAAATATGTGAGAAAAGAGAGAGCTCCATAGACACAGCAGAGGCCCCAGGAAGAGAGATGAGCCATTCACCTAATAATTTACAACTGACTTTGTGAAGAGAACAGAGCAGCTAAGTCCAGAAAGAAATGAGCCCTGGGAAGAGAGATGTGCCCTATGCCAGACTACAATTGAGATTGGAGGAAGCTGGTTCCACAGAGTCTTAAAAGGGAAGTGGAAGGCTGAACCCTTGCAAACTTTGCCCGCCATCTTGCTTCAACATGTAACAACAGATTTTGGTAAGGAGGTAACCTTGAGTTGGACTGTTTTAGGACCTTGTGACCCTAAGGTTTTACCCAAATAAATACCCTTTATAAAAGTCAACAGACTTTTTGTGTTTTACATCAGCACCCCTTTGGCTAACTAATACAGTATCCTTGGGTCTAAGCTTAGTCTCTTATAGACAACATGTAGATGGCTCATATTTTCTTATCCATTCCTTCAGTCTGTTTCTTTTGATTGGGGAGTTTAATCCATTAACATTCAATGTCATTACTTTAAAGGCAGCTCCTACTTGACCCATTTTGACCTTTATATTTATCTATCATATATAATTTTCACCACTCTTTCTACACTTTTAGTTACTTTTACTGATATAATCTTCATTTCTAGACTCTCTTCCAAGCCTCTCTATCCTGTCTTTTTTCCCTTAATGCTATAGCACTCCCTTTTTATTTCCTGCAAAGCTGATCTTTTTGTTATAAATTCTCTCAGCTTCTGTTTATCTGTGACTACCCTAAATTTGCCCTCATTTTTAAAAGACAATCTTGCTGGATATAAGATTCTTGGCTGGCAGTTTTTCTCTTGAAGTATCTTAAACATATCATACCACTACCTTCTTGCATCCATGGTTTCTGATAAGAAATTGGCACTTAATCTTATTGGGTATCCTGTATGTGTTATGCATTGTTTTTCTCGTTTTTCTCAGAATTTTCTCTTTGTCTTTGGCATTTGGGTTTATGATTAGTATGTGTCTCAGAGTTGGTCTGTTCAGATTTATTTAGATGGCAGTGTGTTGTACTTTTTGAACACAGATATCTCTGTCCTTCAGTAGGTTTTGGAAATTTTCAGCCATTATTTCCTTGAATATTCCTTCTACCCCTTCTGTAGTTGCCTGAGAGGCTGAGGGAGTACTGTCCCTTCTGCCTTTTAGGAGGTGAGAATGGGAACACTGATGCCCAACAGTTCAGTCCCTGTAGGATGAAAGAGCCTGCCATTGCCCAGAGAGTCTAAGGAAATACCAGTCCCCTCCTGTCCTATTAAGTGGTAAGGGTGGATCCACAGGCACCCAACAGTTTAGACCCTGTAGAGTCAAAGTACCTGCAAAGAAGCTGATGAAATTCCAGCCCTCTCCTATTCTATGGCAGTGGGGGTGGGTCCACAGGCACCCAAAAGTCCAGTTTGTACAGGCCAAAAGTGCCTGCTATTGCCCAGAGGAGCTGAGGATACACCAGTCCTTTCTTTCCTATAGAGTGGTGGGGATGGAGCTATAGGTGCCCAAGTATCCAGTCTGTGTGGGCTGAAAACATCTCCAGTTTCCCAGGGAGCTGAAGAAACACCAGCCTCCTCCTATCCTTTGAGGGAGGAGGGATGGAGATGGAATTGATGGTCCTCAACAAATGAGTTCATGTGGGCTGAAATCATCTGCCCAGAGAAGCCTAGCAAATACAGTTCCTTTCCTATCCTACTGGGTTGCTGGAATGGGTCCTTAGGATCCCAACTAGTCATTCTACTCCAGTCAGAAGTGCTTGCTATTACCTGGACAGGCTGGTGCAGCTTCTGCCAGCTTCTTTCCTGCTGGAGGTAGGGCTGGAGCCTAAACTAGGGCTGCAGTCTGATCTTGGTAGAAAGAAGCTGGTCTGTACCTTCATGGTTATTTTTAGTCAGTCCTGCTTCCCCTCATGCCAGGGGTGGAGTTAAAAATGGTGGCTACCAGTCTCTTCTGGACTTGGACTGGTTCAAACTTTAGCTGTTCTTAGGATTATACTTTAGCCAGCTGAATTTACTAATCAGTAGCTGAAGTTGGTCCTCAACCATCCCGTCCCTGTTTTTGGGAAATGGAATTTCTAACTCCAGCCACAGAACAGTTCCCAAAGTGGTCTGTGCTGCCAGTGGAGGATGGGCACTGGCCTCTGCAACATGAAGTGTTCTACTCATGAATCTTCTTGCCGATGGGCAGTCTCCTTATTCAAGTCTTTCAAGGTTGTTGTGGGATGCTCTTCTGGTCTCCTGGAGCCTACTAACTGACCTGTAGGATGAGCTGACTCTTGGAGCTCCTTACTCTGCCGCCCTCTTGCCCCTCCACCCTTAGTGCTCTTTTAAGAATTTTTATTTGTTAATTTGGTATTACCATCTGGAGGTATGAAAATATACATTGAACAGAGACAAATAAAATATTAGACATACAAAACAGAGAATCATATATATATACATATCACTAATTTGAGTCATAATTTTTACTTTTTTTTTTTTTGGTATTGCTTGTTTCTGAGTTTTCCGTCAGTCTACTTCTCTGGTTTTTATAGCTTTTATGATTTCTTCTGGGATAGGGGTGAGTCACTTACTTATCTTAGTGAACAGCAGTGTTGCTTACAATGTACAAGCTTGTCCTTGGAGACACCCTTATATTAAAAAAATGAGAGAAAAAGTTATCTAGGCATTAATTTGGTTAACACATTTTTTTAACAAGTGATGTATTTATAGGAGACTATGCTTTAAATATTTGGTTTTAATTCAGTAGTAAAACTCCCATCCACCCTTACCCTTGGCCCTTTCATTTCAGGTCTTTGTCAGTTGCTGTCCAACTTTCCTTGGGGTTTTTCCCCAGGGCAGAATAAGACAATCCTTTTTCTAGTGTTCTTGTAATATGCGCTATTGGTTGGTTCCAGTCTCTCAAGAACTTCTACCATACCTTGAGGGGTGTGGGGTAGGCACAGAGGTCTTACCTTTTTACTATAATTTGTTCTACTTGTCCTTTGTTCATTAGAGTTTTGAGTCGTGCTGTTTGTCTTTTGAAGCACCAACTTTCCTCACCTCAGCCTCTAAGGAAAGCTGAGGGACATTCCCTTGGTTCTCCTGCTAACTTCATTTATCTTTTAAAAATGTCTAGTTTTAGGAATCCCTTTATGCTCTAATTTTGCTGAGTCCTCAACACCATTTGGATTCCACTTAAGATTCTTTCCTGGTGCTGCTAAATTTGCTCTAGCATATACTAGGTTGCCAGGATTTTCTCTTTTTTTCTTATTTGCTTCCTGCTCTGCTTTTTAAATTACCATTCTCTGTTCATTCATCTCCTGTTATTAAGGTACTAACAAGGTCTGGATCCTAGCCCACTTATAGTTTGAGGAAATTAAGCTTTCTATTTTCTCTGGGACTTCTCTATGAGGTAGGATATGCATAAATACAAATTCTTTGGGACCTCCCTGTTTATTTATTCCTGGAGTAACTTCCCAGATGAGTAGAAGTTCTGTGGACTAAGCCACTGATCTTATAGAGCATTCCTGGCCAAATTGAGTGCATTGAAGGGTATGAGAAAAGGAGATACTTCTTTCTCAAGATTTTCTACTTATGGTGAAGGGAATACACAGGAGAAGCTATAGAAGACTCTCTTAGATCTTCTAGACTTGAATCAGGGAGGACATTTTTCTTTTCTCTTCTGGTCTTTACAGGTAAAATTTTATATTTTCTCATTAATATTGACCTTTGAGAGAGACAAATAAAGGATTGAATATACATTATTTCAACCCATTTTTGCTATCTTCTATAGAGCAAATCTAATTGTAATACAGTGTTCTTTTCTATAGAACTGTTCTCCAGACATTTCTTTCATGATTCTAAGAGGTATTGAGGCCAAACTTTGCTACAGAAATAAACTATTTCTTTTTTTTTCTTAGACTCATGGCTAAAGTTCTCCAATTTTTCAAAATACAGCCTAAAGGGCTACATTTAGGAATGTTAGTAATATTAGAATATCTCATTTTAAAGAATTTCAGTAACCTGTAACCATTTAGAGCATTTGAGTAATACAAATGCAGTAACATACCAACTAGTAATTTAAACAGACACTTAACATTTACTATATCTAAGTAACAAACCAATTAACAAATAAAGACATTGAACAGTTACTTAATTTCATTAAATACCAATAATTTCCTCATTAATTATTTTAGGGGCGTATACTCAACTGACTGACTAAGGTTGGGCCCTTGAACACCAAACAGAACAGTACTCAGAAAACCAGGAAAAGGTGTAATGGTCAGAGCAAGGGGTAGCATCTGGAAGCAGGACCCAGGGCCTCAAAACCCACCTCTAGGGGACTTGAACCTCCAAAGAACTTCCCGGTCCACTAGCTTGGTGACCTACTCATCTTCAGGTGTCCTGACCTGGAACTGGAACTGTTTCTGTCTTTAAAACTTTAAAACACCATGAAGTCTGAGGTGCTAGTAAGATAGGAAAAACCTAATCTTCAAGCCCTTAGACCAACAGGGTCTCGCAACCACAAAAACTACTCTCATGCTTACTCCTCTTGCCAGACCCCCAGAACCTTGGGCAGTTAGACTCCCTATTCCTCAAGTACCCTTAGTCCTTGGTCCTGCCAGAGTTGCCAAATTGATACCTAACAAAAGCAGCTTTTGTTGTCTGGTGCATTTCATTAATAGCTAATTCCTGAGACATCAAAGTTTCAAAGAGAGAAAGAGTTATATTGCTAGCAAATAGCAAGGAGCTCAGATTGCAAAATGGCCTAAAATCTGCCCCCTCCCCCAATTTTGAGGAGGTTAGGGTTACTATGCATCCAAACAACAGAAGGTGTAGTGGTTACCATAGCAATAGCAGGTATTCACAAGGGTGAAGTCAGTCTAGAGTAACCATAAACAAGAGTGGGACCAGACTAGATAGTACAGTAACTTCAGGTACTAGTTTTGGCTATTCTATAATATATTGCAGGAAAAAATCCATAAAATGATTCAGTAACCATAATCATTTGTTAATTCTTAACTCTTGGTTACAATATGAATGGATGAATTTTACCTTAGACTAATTAAATCGGAAGTGGTTATGGGTAGGACCTGGACAATGATAGTTTTAAAATCTCTGAGTAATTCTCCTGTGGAGCTAAGATGGGGACCACTGCTTTATATGGCCTACTGGGGCAATTATTATTTTTCACTCTTGCCAACTCTACTTTCATTTCTGGGCACTTCCCATTCTCTTGTATTAAGTGGGACCCTGTCAGAAGCTCTGGCCAGTGGACTGTAACTGGCAGTAACTGGGTTGCATCTGAGTCCAATTAGTAAAAATTTTCTGCTAGACTCTAGCTCTCCCTTACTGTTTGGTGGCAACTTTGGAAACTACTTTGAGAAGGAAGAAGCATAATATGGGGAAAAAACCTGAATATCTGAGTTACTGAGTGAAGGAGAATTACCCTAGAGAGTCACCTGACTTGCATTAGACTTCATGTGAATAGAAATAAACTTCGGTGGTATTAAGCTACTAAGAATTAGTTGTGTTGTTTTGCTGTTATTCTTGTTGTTTCTCCTCTGTGAATACATTCAAAACATGTTCACAGACTAGAAACATTTGCATCACTTTCATATTAGCATTTCAAAGGCATTGATCTAATATATTCTAACAAATCTATTATTCTTTAGTGAAATATCCTGGATGCAAGAGCCCAGAGAGAGGCAAAGACCAACCACTCAATAATTCATCCATCCGTCCAATCATCCATCCAGTCATCCATCCATTGCATTCATCTATTCATTTGTCCAGGAAGTAAGTGAAGAATTGCCTTTTACCTTTTTTAAAACCTCAATTTACTAAATATTTGTTGAGAATCTATTGTCAAAGGATTTGTAGGTATAACAATGAACAAGTAGGATAAGGTCCCTCCACACATAAAAGCTATAATTCAGTTGCAGAATACAAACAAGTAAGAAAACAAAGTGATATACTATGGGGAGTGCTGTGATGGTCAAGGGAGAGGGTCTTATATGGAAAGATGTAAGGGATGCTTCCCAGAAGAAGTGGTATTTAAGTGGTTCCACAATATAATATTCACAAGTCCAGGATGCAATCCAAATTAATTAACATATAAGGAACATGCTAAAAGGAACAGATAATCAATAGAGTCCAAATCTGAGATAACCCAGATTTTGTCAAAAACTTTATAGTAGCTGTTATAAGCATGCTCAGTGAGGTAAAGAAAAATATGCTCTTAAATAAAAATATAGCACATATCAACAGAGAAATAGAAAACATAAAAGAGAAACAAAGAGAAACAAATATAAACAATATAAAATAAAAACTTGAAATATTTCACAGGATGAGTTAATTTGGAAAATAAAGAAATAAAAAGAAATAGTGAATTTGAATATACATCAATAAAAATCATCTAATCTGAAATAGCAAAAAAGATTGAAAAAATATTAATGGAGGTAAGAGATCTTGCCAAAAGTTCTACCAATGCAGGTAACTTGAGTCTCATTAAGAAAGAAGAGAGAGAATAGGGAAGAAAGTTTTTGAAGAAATAATGTCTGAAATTTTTCCAAATTTGGTGAAAGACATAACATTTACAGATTTAAGAAACCTAGAAAACTCCAAACAGGAAAAATACAAAGAAAACCATGTTTAAACACAGGTATTCAGTGTTGTTCCGAGAAACAGAACCAACAGAATGTGTGCATGTGTATCACTTTAAGGAATTGGCTCACACAGTTGTGGGGTCTGGCAAAACCAAATTCATAAGGCAGTCTCTTGATATGATCATATGATCTTTCTTTTTTAGCCTGTTGATAAGATGGGTTACACTGAATGATTCTCAAATGTTAACTAAGCTTGCAATTCCTGCAATAAATCTCACTTTGTATAATTCTATTTATACTTTGTTGAATTCAGTATTCTCATATTTTGTTGAGAAATTTTACATCCATGCTCATTAAAGATATTGGTGTGTAGTTTTCCAAAATTTCTTGCAATTTCCTTATCTAGTTTTAATGTTAGGTAATGTCTTTATAGAATGAATTAGAAATTATTCTCTCTTGCTATTTTCTGGAAGGGAATGCGGAGAATTGGTATCATTTCTTTTGTTAAAGTTGGCAGAATTTGCCAGTGAATCCATCTGAGCTTGGTGTCTTCTTTTTTTTTTTAAGTTATTAATTATTGATTCATCTTCTTTAATAGATACAGGTCTATTCAGATTATATATTTCATATTGTATGAGTTATTGTAATTTATGTCTTTTAAAGATTTGGTCCATTTCATTTAAGTTATCAAATTTATGGGCACAGAGGTTTTGTTTAATAAAATTATTTTATTATACTTTTCATCACTGTGGTTAGCAGTGATGATCCATGTTCACTTCTGACATAAATAATTTGTGTCTTCTTTCCTTATTTCTTATTTTCCCAGTTACTACTTTATCAATTTATTGATTTTGTCAAGCAATCAGCTTTTGGTCTCATTGGTTTCCTGTATTGTTTTTTCCTGTTTTTGGAAAATTTATTTATCTTTATTTATATATTTATTTATTTATTACCATTGTTATTAATTTAAACTGTCAGTATTTCTTCTCTTTTGCTTGTTTTAGGCTTAAATTGCTCTTCTTTTTCTAGTTTCCTAAGGTGGAACCTTAGGTTAATGATTTTGGGATCCTTCTATTTTTCTAATATATGCACGTAATACAATTAATTTTCCTCTGAACATTTCTTTTGCTGCAACCCCAAATTTTGATAATTTTTATTTTCATTTAAACATATTTATTAATTTCTTTTGAGATTTATTCTTTGACCCATGTGTTATTTAGATGGCATCTGAAGTTGCTGAGTGTTGGCATGTGAGGATCTCATGGGAGTTTTACAATTATAATGAGGACTTAACATATTTTCATGCTTACTTGCTTCCAGTTTCAAAATCGTTCTTTTCAAATAAAAAATCTGAGTGTGTGCCTCAAAGCAATTCGTTCTCAGTTGTATTTAATGTTTCCTTTACTCTTTGGTGTTCTTTTCCAAGGGACTGATACTTTTCTAAAAGATCTTTAAATATTCTGTTTTCTTTTTTAGTCTAGCTTCTTTATTACCTGAGAGTGTGTAAGCATTCTCAAATGCTTCTTCAAGTCCTGCACTCTAGATTTTAGTCAAATGATGGCATTATCTTTTTCTTTCTTATTTGTTCTCATTTCCTCAATTTGTTCCTGAAGAATTTTGGAGGCATTACTGGCTGCACTAAGGCATTCTCTCAAATCACTTTAACTTCCAGTAAGTTATTCTTGTTTTCAAGCATTCTTACACAATTGTCAGCTTCATTCAAAGCACCATCTAATTGGCTATATGTATGTACAAGAATTTGATTATTTTTTCCCAATCTTCAACTGCAGAAATTTCTTTTGCCTCCAGCGTTTGTTTCAAAACTACTTCTGATTCTTTTTTTTAAAATATTTTCCCTCTTTATTTTTTTAAGTGTTACATTCAAAAAACATAAGAGGTCCCTATATACCCTATATACTCCCCATACCCCTCAACTCTCTCCTCCCACATCAACAACCTCTTTCATCATCATGGCACATTCATTGCATTTGGTGAATACATTTTGGAGCACTGATGCACCACGTGGATAATGTTTTACATTGTAGTTTACACTCTCCCCCAGTCCACCCAATGGGCCATGGCAGAGCACTCATTGTCCAGCATCTGTCCCTGCAGTACCATGCAGGACAACTCCAGGTCCTGAAAATGCCCCCACATCATATCTCTTCTTCTCATTCCCTACCCTCAGCGGCTACTGTGGCCACTTTCTCCACATCAATGCTACAATTTCTTCCATTACTAATTACAACAGTTCCATAGTATCAGTAAGTCCATTCTAATCCATACTCTATTCCTCCATCCTGTGGGTCCTGGAATGGTTGTGTCCACTCCACATCTATATCAAGAGGGGACTTAAATTCCACGTGGATGCTGGATGCAATTCTCCTGCTTGCAGTTGTAGGCACTCTTGGCTCCCTGGTGGGTTGGTTGACCTTCTTCACCTCCCTGTTAGCTGGCCGGGGTAAGTCTAATAAACCAGAGGTTAGGGTTGGAAGTCTGCTGAGTCTCAGGGCCTGGCTGTCACATGGACAGTCCAGAGATTCAGGTCCTGAGTATACACCAACCCCAGCACCAAACAGATCTGCTACTCGTTGAGAATGCTTTTCCTTCAGGTTTTGCCTACTCTTAGACAATATCACAGGGTCTTCCAAGGAAGTCATTGAAATGCATTCTGGGACACGGTTGGCTATACCTGGAAGCTGGAAGCTTACTGAGACTGGAGTTACCATGACAGTGTTTTCTTCATCTGTGGTGTTGACTGAGATGTCATTACTAGTAATAGTGTATACTGAAGGAAATATAGAACTGATCGTACTTTCATTTTGGAATGCATGATTTATCCAAGAGTCTACTGGTGAAGCTTTTGGGTTTGCAGGCTATTTGGGGAATCCAGATAACTGAGAAGCGATATTACTTGTTTGTGAAAATGCACCTATGTCCAAAGTTACTAGACATATTAGGTTCTAGAACAGAGTCTGTTGAAAAGGAAATTCTATCATCAAGTATATTAAAAAAGCCACATGGTTAAATCCCTAAAATTTTGCTGATTTGGCTTCATATGTAATGTTGGATCGATAGTACCTGACTTGATGACACATCCACAGAGGATGATGGTGCAAACATCTTTTCTAAAGTCTCATGCAAAGAGTGACACATGTCCTTCTCCTCCAGTTTCTAATAAGTCAGTCCAGTTGCTGAATCAGATACCCAAGGATTTGGGCTTTCATCTGGTTTACTGAGGTAAAAAGCATGAGAATATGAAGCAGCAGTGAAATCAGATTTCTCAATTGGTAATTTCTTCATCTGCTCACTTCCTTGCAGAGATGATGACTGCCCCTCTTCTACATGTGCTCTCTTCAGTTGGTTCTGTCTCAGCTTTTGTGCCCCAATGTTATAGATTTACTGTATTTTTTCCACTGTAAGAAATAATGATCAAATTCACCAGGAAAAATAGAAAAATCTTCTTTTAAAGAGATATTAAAATCTTCAGTAGTCTGTATATAAAAGTTCTTATTTTTTATACCATCTACAAGGGACCCCTTCTGCACCACACATGCTATGTACAGTCCTTTAGAAACCTCTTATACTCCATTAACTCTTTAGGGTCTTTAGATTTGTAGGTATTTAATTTTGAGATGCAAAAGGTACCATACGCACTGCTCACCAAACAAATATCCATGTAGCAGTCTGGTTGTGATATGGATGTTTCTTGTTGCATTTCAGGTTCTTTAGATTTAGGATAATTGATGACAGATTCATTTCTGTAACTCTTTTCAGAAAAGAAAAAAATCCATTTGACTTCCTGAGAATATTTGCTTGCTTGAAGAATTTCTATCATAGGGAAACCAAGAAGCACTAGTGGTCGTAACTTTACTAAATTTTTTATCTCCTCCTGTATATGTTGCATTTAGTTGTGGAACTGTTCCTGCTGGACAACTATCTGTCCTTGGCATTGTTTTTCCACCCAATTGACCATCTGGGAAACAAATTTGGGAAAACTGTATAACCATCTGGTCTCACAGTTTTTCCAAAGTTCCAAATCAGTCTTTCCACTGTTTTGTAGCTCTTGCATTAAAGGAATTAGGACTTCAACTGTACCCGGTCTTCCTTATTACTACTTAATTTCAGTCCAAGAGAATGGGAGATATTTTTGACATCATATCTTATAGAAGACCAAATTTTTGTAAGGTTTTCACCAAGTCAAAATTTTCCTTTTGTGTAAAGAAATCATTGGATTGTTTTATTTGAAAATATAGGTTCTTTCACTGTTTCAAGTAAACAAATCCAAGTCTTCTTCAGATACTTCATCTTCTAAAGGCATTTTTACTTGCTAACATTCAACTAAACTATAAAATATCCTAAGCTTCCTAGAGTCTGGCTGCTGCTCCCACTGCCAAAGGTAGGGTTCTATCCCCTTACTTTTAACCTGAGTATAAGTATTTAAGCTTGGTTTCTTGTGGATAACATATAGTTGACTCAAGTCTTTCTATTCATTCTGACAATCCCTGTCTTTTACTTGATGTAGTTAGACCAGTCATATTTAAATAATATTTTAATATAATCGGATTAATGTCTTCCATGATTGTAACTGTTTTCTATTCATGGCCACTGTTCTTTGTTTCTTGATTTCTCCCCTCTTTGTCTGCTCTATCCTATTTTAATTGAAAAAATTTATATAGTTCCATTTATCTCCTCTTTATCATATTAATTTTACTTCTTTAATAACATTTTTGGAAGTTAACATGGATTTCACAATATGTTTTACATAATCTAAGCCCACCTTTATATAACACCATACCATTTCATGTGTAGTGCAGTTTCCTCGTAGCAGAGTATTCCAAATTCCTCCTTTCTGTCGTTCATGGAATTTGTCATTTCTGTCATTTATCCATATCCTAAATCACCCAATTTGTTGTCTCTGTACTTGCTTTCTTTATATAGATCCAGGTTTCTTATCTGTATCATTTCCTTCCCCTTGAAGCACCTCTTCTTTGTTTTTTTGAGGTACCATGGGCCAGGGAGAAACTGGGACCTCTTATGTGGGAAGTCAGCGCTCAACCGCTGAGCAGCATCGGCTTTCCTGAGTTGGTTTTATCATTTGCTTTGCTTCTTGCCTTTTTTGTTTTTTTCTGGAGGCTCCAGGAACCAAACCCAGGACCTCCCATGTGGGATGCAAACACTCAACTGCTTGAGTCACATCTGTTCCCTGAAGCACTTCTCTTTTTTTTTCATTTTTTATTATCTTTTTTTTAAAAGATACATAGATAACACAAAATGCTATATTAAAAAATATAAGAGGTTCCCATATATCCCACTCCCCACACCTCCCACTCCTCCTACATCATCAACTTCTTTCATTAGTGTGGTACATTCATTGCAGTTGATGAGTACATTTTGGAGCATTGCTACACAGTGTGGATTATAGTTTATGTTGCACTTTATACTCTCCTGGTCCATTCAGTGGATTATGGCAGGATATATAATGTCCTGCATCAATCCCTGCAGTATCATTGAGGACAACTCAAAGTCCTGAAAATGCCCCAATATCACACCTTTTTTTCCCTCTCCCTGCCTAAACCAGCTCCTGTGGCTATGGTCATGACAGATGGCTCTGGAGTTCAGTACCTTTCCAGTGAGCCCTACTTTGGAACTTGTGCTCCTGAGTGTGATGGAGTTGGACTCAGATGTGACCTCTCTACACATGCCTCTTCTGTCATTTTTACTGAACCTGTGGTTGATGCTGGGGTTGGTATATGCTCAGCAGACTTGAATCTCTGGACTGTCTATGTGCCAGCTGGGCCATGAGCCTCAGCAGAGTTATAACACCTACTATCTTGTTCATAGGACTTACCCAGGTCAGCTAACAGGGAGGTGAGGATGGTCAGCCACCACCCCAGGGAACCAAGAGAGTCCACAGCTGCAAGCGGGAGAATTTCATCCATCAGCCATGCGGAATCTAAGCCCCCTCTTGATTTAGAGGTGGAATGGACATCACTATCCCAGGATCCTCAGGATGGAGGAATAAAACTTACTGGTATTCTACTATAGAATTATTGTGAGTCTAGCAATGGAAGAAATTATATCATTGACATGAAGCACTAATTTTAATGTTTTTTTTGCAGGGCAGTTTAGTTGGTGATAAATTTCATAAGTTTTTATTTGTCTGGGAAAGTCTTTCCTAGAACAATGCCCTCAAAACTACTGTCTAGTGCTACACTCTTCTAACCCCGTATTATTAACTGTCCAGTACACAAATTTTCTGATCAGGTCTCAGACTTGTTCTCAGCATCTCTCCAGTCAGGATGGAGACCACTTCTGAGTGTGAAACCTAATATGTTATCTGTGTTCTATCACCATTGTGACCTGTTGAACACTCTTCCCTTCTTTTCTTTACTTGCTTAACTCTCTGCTTTTACATGAACTCTGGAGAAAACTCTGCTATATTTCAAATGCTTTTTTTTTTCCTCTACTTAAAATAAACTGAAATTCACCTGTTTTATTTGTTTCCTAGTTGTGCTGTAGGAATGAGCTAAGGGTAGTTTTATTTGTTCCCCTTTTTATGTCTATGCTCTTATTTTGGAAAATGTGTTAGTGTGTATAATTTACATACATAGCCACCTTTTTTTTTTTTACCAATGGGAAAAAGAAATCTTTTACTGGCTCTTTTTTTACATTATTTTCATTTAGCCCTTACAGCAGACCTACAAACTAGTATTATTCCCACTTTGCAGATGAGGACATTCTAAAAGGTTAAATACTGAAATCACTTCCTTGGTAGGTGGTAGAGTCAGGATTAAAACCAAGTTTAACACTACATTTCTTAACCAAAGTACTAAACTACTAGGGTAATAGTTTTGTGCTTAAGGATATAAGATGCAAGAGTCAGGTTGCCCAATTTAAAATCTTGACTCTATGACTTGCGACCTGCATGGCCTTCAACAAAATATTGAACCTTAACTAGAGAGCCTCTGGTTATTCATCTATAAAGTGAGTATTTTTCCTCATAAAGATTATTTTAAGTCTTAAATGAAATAGCTCAGGTAAACTCCAGAGTACATATTAGGGACACAAAAACATTTAATTATTTCTATTAATACCTAATAAAAATTAAATTATTTGAGGCTTTTAGTGTTTTTTAGAATCTTTATAGTGTCATTGTTTCTAAAACTGAACACATAAAAATAATATGAAGTATTTGATTGTAGGCTTCTTGAGGCTGAATTCAAACTCCGATTTGCTAATGCCAATTTTTTATTCCCATCCGCTGTAGCTTATCTCATTTTAGACTTTTTCCAAATGATTACTCTTTCTAATTGCTTCCAACTTTGAAGGTTGAACTGCACTGTAATCACAGTATGATATGAAACTAGTCAAACTTTCTTTAAGACATCCTTGTACAATCATAATATACCCCATTAATTTAGAAGCTCATAAAGGTAGTTGAAATACAAACTGTTGCTGAAAATGGTCATGTAGAAGAAAACAAACTTCAGATTAATTAAAATAGAGATGTACATTGGAAATAGATTCCTGAAAGAAGCTAAAAGTAGCATTTTAATAAAGACCAATTTGGAATCTTCCATGATACTGAAATAATTGTTGCTGGTAGGAAAGGATATGATTGCTTATTTAGAATATTTTACATCCTAATGTCTTCCAAAATGGATTTGAGGCAGTAAAAATTATATGTATATTAGTAATGCTAAAAATATTTCAAAATGTAGAGTTATTGCAGAGCCATTTTTCTAGAATGGATTGTTTGGGTTTGATTTGTCAGTGAAGAACCATCCTTGAAATTATGTCTAACTTTTGTTGTAATATAAAATGACATTTCTATCCAGAAGCCATAAGATTGTGCTATCACCCTTAGAAAAGAAAAGTTAGGATGTATTTTAAAAAAGGAAAAAATATTAACCTGGTGTTCACTCTTTCCATGAGTCCATGATTTAATAGTATCTTATGTTCACTTTAGAACTGCTGAAAATTTGACAGGGCAGAAAAGATTTTGATATTCTATTATATTGTAAATCTGTAGTATTGTGAGGTTGTCTAGTCTAACAAAATCATGAGTACTTCAAATAAAAGAACTATTGAGAGTCATAAGCAGTGATTTATTTTTCAAACTTATTTCTTGGAGAAAATACTTCTCTTAAACTGAAGTTAGAAGCCCCAAAATTGTCAATAAATACACAGTCTTAACTTTGCTCTACATCCAGTATAGATCAATTAAATTTTAAATTATTTGCTGCATTTTACTGTCCCTTACATACATTGTTGGATTGTGGTTTACCAGTATGCTTGCATTTCTGTTAATAATTATAGATTAGTGCAATACTATTTTTTCCTGAATTGTTTTCTGACTCCATTCTCTATCTATATCTGGTATTTCATATACTTAAAATCATAGCCACTTGCCAAGATATGTTACCCTAGAGTGAAAACTAGAGTAGACCAGGAATGTTGAGGGTCATTTTGGTTAACCCAGTATTTTCTACCAATGATAAAAAAAATAGGAAAGAGAGAGCAGGTTAAGTAAAACAGGAGGGCCAGAAGGTCAGTCTGATGCAGCTTAATATGTCCACATGCTGCATCAAGGGACACAGCTAATATCCTTTGGGTACAAATTGTCTTCAGTCATATTTACCGTTAAATCTATGAATACCTTTATAGCTATAAATGACCTTAAAGGTATAAATGTAATTTGCACACATTGATCTCCTACAATTTTAAGATTTGTAGATACTTGAAAATTGGCTTTAACAAAATCTCAAAAGATCACAATTAATTTCTTGCTAGTGTCTGAAATTGTTTTAAAGAGGAAGATACTTCTGTGCAGTAAAAATTGAAGCTATATGGTTGGCAAATTAAGTCATTGTTAGAAGAGATGAACTCTCAAGCCTTTTCCCAATTTTATTTTCCTGCTGGATGCTGTCAGTTTAAGCATGGAAGCCAAAGAACAGGCCTAGTTTGAATTGCTTTATATTGTTTGTAGCATAGTGTGATGGAAATGGATATTTTGATAGCATTTATCTTCTATAATGTTAATTTGGCAGTAAACTGTGCTTTTTAAAAATAATAATTGGATGGGTTCCTAAATTGAAAATGTACATGCAATTTAGCATATACATCTGTTTATGTGTGTATATACCCTATCTGATTTAAAAGATCCATTTTGGAAGCCACCAATATTAGTTCACCAATATACTGTCATGGGGAACTGATAAATGTCTTAGGGAAACAAAGATTAATTAGACATGCTCCTTGCCTTCAAGAAGCTTGCCATATTACTGGGAAGGCAAGAGAAGATAACCTAAATGTCCCCAGCTTTAGAAAATTGTCCCTAAAATTAGTTTTATTTTTTATATAAAAAATTTTATGACCTTTCTGCATGCAGTGATCCCCCTCAAATTATACCCCACTGTTTGGAGTTTCTAAACCACATATTTGTTCTGGAATAAACACATCAGGTTATATTGACCTCATCTTGTTTTGCCATTATGCTGGTTGCCTTCATGAGCCTGGCACTCAGCTGGACATGGTAGTCACTGGGGGTGACTGCTGTGGATACCTCACTCTGACCAAAGAAAGGTGATAATGATCTTCCTATTGTCAAAAGAGCTTCTTTTTTGCTCTTACTGCTGGTTAGTTGATCAAGAATTTAAAAGTGCTTTTCTACAACTTGAAGATTTCAAAGAGTTTTGGCTGCTGGCAACTGGATGGTTGTTACTCCAGAAACTAGCTGTCTTCATGCAATGCTGTTGCTTTACAATGGCAAAAGGATTACTCAATTTCTAGCCATCAAAAAATAAATATACCCAAAAAAGAAAAGTGCAGGACTAGATAGGTAGATTTACTGGTGAATTTTCCCAACATTCCAAGAAAAATTAATACCATTCCTGTTCAAATTCTTCAAAAAAACTTAAGAAGAGGGAATACTTCTTGTCTCATTCTATGAGGCCAGCAGTACCCCAATACCAAGCTAGGTAAAGAAAAGAAAATTGCAGACCAATATACCTCATGAACATAGGTGCAGAAATCCTCAACAAAATACTAACAAACTGAACCCAATAGCACATTAAAATAATTATACACTATGATCAAGTGGTCTCACTTTTGCTATGATGGTTTAGGAAATTGCCCTATGGGTGGAAGTGTAAATTGGTGAGGTTATTTAGAGTACAATTTGACAACAATTACCAGGAAAGCAAATCTCTTATGAACCAGCAATCCTATTTATAGGAATTTATCTTGTATGTACATTTAGATTTGAGCACAAAGAGCATGTACAAGGATGCTTACTAGCCATGATTCATGGAAGAAAAAAACTGCAACCAACATGAATAAATTTGATATAGTAATTTCATCAACTACAGTACAAAGGAAAATAATGAGGTTCATCTGCATGTGCTGATACAGTAGCAAACAGAAGAACTATGTAGATAGCAGGAACCTAAATTTAAGAGCTAACATTAAGTGAATACTATGTGTCAGGTGCAGTTCTAAGAGCTTTGTATGAACTTTTTACATTTTCACAATAATCCTATCTTATCTATGAAATAGGTAGTGTTCTCAACCCCATTTTTATACAAGGAAACTGAGACACAATTAGGATAGAAGAAGGTTGATTTCTAGCAGTTTCTAAAAGGGAAAAAGAATTTGAAAAATTCAACATCCATTTATTCTGAAAATTCTTAGCAAACCAGTAATAGAGAGTATGTTCCTATATTTCATAAGTTTTATATATTTTTGAAAACCAAAACTATATGTAATCATAACTAATCCTGAAATGTTGAAACCTTTTCCATTGAGATTAGCAACAAGAATGCCCACTATCACTATGTATTTTATTTTATTGGAGATCCTTTTTAATGCAGTTAGGCAAGAAAAGGAAATGCAAGTCATAAGAAATGGAAACGAAAACTAAATTTTATCGTTATTTCTAAAAGTAGAAAATCTAAAGGATATGCAGGTGAGTTATTAGAACTAACTAGAGAGTTTATCAAGATTGTTGGTTAAAAATCTGGAAGAAAGGAATTATAAGTAGGGAATTGATATTTAGTACTGCTTTTAATGAATGGACACTCCCAGAAGAAAGGAAGAAGGTTGGCGACTTAGTGTAATCACTTTGTAGATATGCTGATAACTGAAACTTCTAGAAAATGTATTAATGCTATTTGCTGAAAAAATAATATCTCTGGAATGCTCTTATCAGTTTATTCCTGGCTAAGGATTACTTTTACTGATTAAATTCAGAATCCATGGGTTGATGAGGTAGGACTCTGTCGAAAATATCACATAAGTTGGGGATATAAAATAAATCACTTAGAGACTAGTGTACTGTTCTGGGGCAGAAAGTGAATTTCTGATGGGCAAACGCAGGTTGTGGGGAAACTCACAGAATTTCCCAGTACTCTTTCTGTTTAGTTTGAGCCTTTTGATAGCCTGCGTTCTTGAAATTATTAGTAAAGCTTGATATTAAGATCTCTGAGTCGTGTGAATCTGATTTGACAATTCAATCCTGTCTGTTAGAGTGAAGGCATTTAACAATAGAACATTAAATTTTAAAAGGCACTATTTATAAAACATCAAAAATGTCAAATACTTGAATAAATTTAACACAAAAGTGTGACTCAGTACATGGAAAATTATAAAACACTATTGAAATAAGGTAAATAAGTAGAGGCATACAAATTCTTGATAGATTTGAAAGTCCAATGTTGCAAAAATATCAGCTATCCTCAAACTTACCTATAAATTCTGTAAATTTCCTCACAGGTGACTCTGTGTAAGGTGAAATGAAAATTCTAGAATTTATATGAAAATGCAAATGACCACAAATACCCATGTAATACTGAGTAAGTAAAACAAGTTTGAAGACTTGCTCTTTCAATAAAGCCACAATAATTAAGGCTGTGCGTTTGACTGAAGTATAGGCAAATAGTCCAACAGAAGAGAGTAGAGTATTCAGATACAGTTCCTGTTATATGTGGATATGTGACTTAAGGACAAAGGTACTGGAAATAGAGAAAAAGAACAATCTTTGAATAAATAGTGCTTGGACAATTTGATGTAACCATGGAAAGAAATGCAACCTGATTTCTATGTATTAACATTACATAAAAGTCAATATGAAAGAGAAAAATAACCAGAAAAATATGTATGATCGTATATTTATAACTTGGGAGAAGAGAAAAACTGTTAAACAGGATGCATAAAGGAAATTTTGATAATTTGGACTAAAATGAAATCGAGTTAATAAAAATATACCATTAAGATATTGTGGTAGGGAGGGTAATGGCCTCCAGAGATGTCTGTGTCACAGTCTCCAGATATTTTGAATATGTTCAGTTATGTGGAATAGGGAAATTAAGGTTGCAGATGAAATTAAGTTTGCTAATTAGCTGATCCTGAGATGGGGAAATTATCCTGGTTTATCGGTGTGGGCCCAGTGTAATCACAAGGATCTTCATAAGTAGAGGAGAGAAGCAGAAAAGTCAGTGCCAGAGTGATGGGATGTGAGAAAGACTTGACCCACCATTACTGACTTTGATGATGGAAGGGAAACATCAGCCAAGGAAGGCAGACAGTGTCTGCTAGAAAAGGGAAGAAAATGGACACAACAACCCTGCCAACACCTTGATTTTAACCCAGTGCAGTGAGATCCATTTCAGACTGACCTCCAGAACTGTAAAAGAAAAGTGTCTGCTGTTTTAAGCCACTAAATATGTGATAGCATGTTATGGCAACAATAGGGAAATAACACAGAGAATAAAAAGGCAAGCCAGAGTTTTAAAAAAGGAGATATTTAAAACACTTATAAATCAGTTTTAAAGACCTAACAACCTAATAAAATCAGGCAACTAATTTGAACAGGTGATTCAGAAAATAGAATACTCAGGTCACAAAACATATGAAAATATACTTTATTGGTGATCAGGGAAAATAAAATTATACTAAAAATGGATGTCATTGAATAGTCATCAAAAATGACTCAAATTCAAAATCCTAGTAACATCAAACTTTCGGATGGAAATAGACCAATAAGAATTATCATACTTTTTGAAAGTAAAAAAAAAAAAAAGCATGATACAACTATTGTGCATTACTGTTTGGAATTATGTACTAAAATACAATTTCATTCCTAAGTATACCTATTAGAAACATACATGTTAAATATTCAATAATGATGTGCAAGAACATTCATAGCCTTAAAACAGAAAAAATCCCAATTCTCTAAATGTCCTTCAGCAGTTGATTAGATAAATCACTATGATCTTGCCATATAATGATGCAGTGTAAAACCATGAAAAAGACTACAGTTATGAACGAAAACATGGGGTAATCTCCGGTAAAACATAAAAGCCAAATGCAAAAATTGTATGCCATATAATAGCATTTATATAAAGTTCAAAAACTAGTCACAATGCAACTAATGTATATAGGTATGCATGGCCAATCATTACATTATGTAGAAAAGCAAGCGTATAATTACTATAATTATCAAACTAGCAGTTATCCTTGAGGTAGAGAGAGGGTTTAGAGATTAGGAAGGGACACATGAGCTTTAAAAATGCTATAATGTTTCTTTCTTTTCTTTTTTACTTCAGTATTTTACTTCAGGGTTTCCGGGTACCATGGAATATTTTATAGTTGCTAGGCACTTTGTTTCATTTACTTCCCACCTGTCATTTAATCAAGGTAAAAAAGCCAGTGAATAGGAGCAGTGAATAAGAGCTTTCCTACAATAGTTTGGGTTACTCATAACATTATCGGCATTAATCTACAATTTTGAATGACAGCAACCATGAATTTGGAAGCTGTGCTTTGATTTGCTCATTGCAGTGACTTCATTTGATGCTTTCTTTACATTATGTATGCATTACAGGACCATTCATGCCCTCACCCACCTCTTTTTTATTTTAAAGATAAGTAAGTTACTTATACATGGTCCAAATTATTTAAGGGTTAAGTGATATAACATAGGCAAAACATCTCATATAATTTCTGATCAATAGTAAGTGCTCAATAAATGTCAATTCCCTTTTCATTATTTGTTACAAAAGATATTTTTATCACGTCACCCAAGAAATTAATAAATCAAGCTGCAAGGCAATAAAGGCATTTTTCTGGCGTCTTAGAATTACAGTTTGGGGAGCATGCATTCATGTATCCACCCAAATCTTGCCCCATCGTGGCACTTTCTGGCAAGAGATTTTAAAAGAAAAAGAAGTTGACCTAAGTTGTTTGTGGTTGGTGGATGTTTGGGATGCTCCAAATGTCCTTCAGGTTAGATGGTTTACTGAGTTCCTTATCTTGTGGTCTATGTCTATGTCCAGATGTACTTAAGGTTTTGAGGAACAATGTTGCTTGGGGCTTTGCATACTTCGGCAATTTGTGATATCTGACTGAGATTTTCCTAAGAGTAACCTCCAGAATGACCTCCTGACCTCCATTTTAAATCTCTTGGCCATGGTAACTTTTTTTTTTTAATTTCTTTTTATGATATGTGCTATTCCTTGGGTCTTATTTTTAGTCACAGTTGGATCTATACACCCTTGGCATTATCATTTGTGAAAATGCACCTTGTGATTTTCTTATGGCAAACAACTCATAAAGAAGAACATGATTGAAGATTGATGATATTTAATAGGAGCAGATTCAAAGTAGAACAAAATATAACATGATCACTGCAAAGAATGTTGGTTGTTCAATGATAACTGATCTACCTACCTGTGCCCTGTACCCACCTAATAAAAGAAGGATTTGAAAAAAAGGAATGAAGTAGCCCTTGCTATTCTTTCTTGGGAATTTGTCTTTAAGGAACGAATGCCATACAATAGCATATTGGAGACCTTTTCCTGAGTCTAGTTTGCCTTCTTTCTAGGAGCTGATTTTTACTACTCATATACAGCTATAGAAAAGTTCTTTGCTAGAGCTAATTCTTTGCTAGAGCTAGATCAGTGCTCTTTGGAAAGACCAGTGTGTCTCCCAGATTTCTGCTAATTCTTGGAGGTGCTGTGCATTGGATTCTTATGGCCACTTTATCTCTGACTCTTTCCTTTAGAAAATCCTTTTTCTTTTCTATACAGTTCGTGGTTGTTCTTTATCACCATGTTAGTATTAAAAAAAAAACACATTTAATTCAGATGCTTTTCTTTATTTCCACAAAAATTAATCGCCAGCTCTTTGGTGAATACAGCAGAATTTACTCAAATATTGAAGTGTTGGAGGGTATTTCATTGCTGAAATGTAAATAACTTATTCTCAAGTATTAGAAAGCTATGTTCTCAGAAGCACTTTATCCCTAGGCTATGTTCCCTAGGTATTCTCTCTTCCTCTTCTCTACTCTGCTTCATTTCTCTCCTGAGCAAAATCCCTCTCATTTTCCATTACAAAATAACATTCCTCTTCTAACCTCTATCCTCAATTCAGCTTTGGACTACCCACGAACATCAAAGGAATTAACTAACACTTAAATTACTCTTTTAAAGAAATCTTCAACAAGGCACCCTTCTCTTCATCTTATTTGTCTAGGTGAGAGAAATGAATGTGGTAGTTTTTTGTGTTTTTTTTTTCTTTCAGTCAAACATCAAAGAAACGCAAATGGATGGGAAAGTCTACATTTCAAACATGATCTGTTCTCCAAAAAATATCCTTTATAAAAAGTCTGAGAAGTATTATGGATTATAAAAGAAAAATATACCTGAGGACTTTTGTTCAACTTTAGAATCTTTTGTCTGGTCAAGAAACGCTACCTTACTCTTTCTTTTAGAGTAGAAATGTGTACATGGAAAGATTTTAGATGCAGTACTTTAGCTTGTCAGGATGTATGATACTCCATCATTAGACAAAGAAATGTCTTCTTGTCCTTCATCAGGAAGTAGAACTAGAACACATACCACAGATTTTGGCATCAGGTCAATTTGCAGACTGAGCTACATGTACCTGCGTGACCTGGGAAATTTACTTAACTCTCTCAACCTTAGCTGCAAAGAGATATCTTAAAGGGAATTATAAAAAATGATATAAACCATTTAAAAATAGTTTATATCAATGAATTAGAATTATTATTTTATCAAAAGTTTTTTCTGTCTAACATCTCCCCTGGAATTGCATTACTTCACATAGAAAAAAGATCTAAGCCATTACATATTACTTTAATTGGGATCATTTTCAGCTGAGGATAATATAGGTTTCTTATTTTGGTGCTGGAAAGAATGGTGGAAGTGGGAGTACATGAAAGAAGAAGAGAGAAAGCTTCTGAAAGGAGAGGTTAGCCACCAAAAACAGTATTGTTTTGAAATTTTGCTCAGCCATTCATTAGGAGATTAAAATTGAAAGAAAACTAAAATAATGTATGCCTATCATCCTTGAATAAGTGGTGAATTATGAGATTTGATAAAGATGTTGCTTCTGGTGTGTGTATTGTACTCCTTAAATCAGTTACTTGACATGCAGTTTAACTAAACTGCCACAAGAAAACATTGAATAGCAATTTAAAATCAAGTACTATATATATATATACCTCAGGACCCATGCAAAAGTAATCAATAATTAATTAAATTTGGCTTATCATATAAATGATACCCTAGAATATTCTTAGTAGCTGATGCTTGAAGTGTTGATTTGAATTTAAATGTTATGTTTTTGTTATTGGTGGTACAAAACTGAAAAATTAAAATAAGAATTCAAGTAAGTACATGCATGATTGGACAAGTCATTTTTTTTCTTCTGAAAATTTAAATCCCATCCTATCTTTAATCCAAAATGATTAAATTGGGATTTTTTTAATTGGGAGACACATGGTGGAATAATATTCATTCAACACATGTATGTTGAGTTTTTAGTGACTTAGGGGCTGAGGGACAATAAGACACATGGTTGTTGCTCTCAATGAGTTTATGGCTCATGAAGGGATGGGAGATAAACATCAGTGATCAAGATCTGAAAAGAAAGAATATTCTGTGTGAGCAATGCAACTAAAATTGTATGGAGATCAGAATTAGGAGAAATTACTTTTGGTCGAAGTTCTCATGCATAAGGTGATGATATAATCTCTCACCTAAACTCAGACACTTTTAAGAGTTAAGAGGGGGGCAATTGATTGTTATGCCAGGTGTTGACCAGAACTGTTCTAGGCAACCCAGGATGCATGAGTCAGCTTGAATGGAAGGTAAAAGAGAAGAGGTGGCATTTCCTATAAATATTGAAAGATGATTAGGACCTAGCATAAGCAAAGTAATTGATGTGAATAAATATGATGAATAAAGACAGGGCAGTGAGAAACCCAATCTCTCTACAGCTAGGGCTCTCAAACTGGCTGCGCATTAGAATTATCTGGGAAGACTTTTAAAAACATTGATACCCGAGACCCATCTCCAGGGACTCTAATTCCATTGGTTTGGGGCCAGGTCTGGACATAAGTACTTTTAAATTTTTGATTGTTTGCTTTCTTTTCTTTTTTTTTTTTAATACTTTTTTTAATTAAAGTTAATAGATCACAAAGAATGTTACATTAAAAAACATAAAAAACATAAAAAAAGATAAAAAACATGAGAGGTTTCCATATACCCCACTTCCCACCCCCCACCCCATCATTTTTGTAAATGATATATTTTTTTGAAGATACACACATCACAAAAAAAGTTATATTAAAAAATATGAGGTTCCCACATACCCCCATCCCCCACTTTATTTTCATTCTTTTTATTTTTATGTATGTTACATTTATATATATATATCTCTATATATATTCTCAAATTCTTGAATTCATCAAAGAATTATGCATCAACTATTAATCATATCAAGAGTTAACCATGCTGTGAGAACTGGATATGCATAGCCAAAAGCATGAGAAAGGATCTCCATCTCATGCCCTATATGAAACTTAACTCGAGATGGATTAAAGACCAAAATATAAGAGCCAGGACCATAAAAATCCTATAAGCATCTACAAGATTCTTGCAGTTTGAAATTGTTTCATAAACTCTACATCCAAAACATGAGCAACAAAATAAAATAGGAGTAAATGGGACCTCCTCAAAATGAAATGTGTGCTTCAAGGAGTTTGTAAAGAAAGTGAAAAGATAGCCTATTCAATGGGAGAAAATATTTGGGAACCACTTATTCAATAAGGGCCTAATATCCAGCATATAAAGAAATCCTACATCTTGAAAATAAAAAGACAAACAACCCATTTTAAAAATGGACAAGATATTTGAATAGACACTTTTTCAAAGAGGAAATGCAAATGGCTAAAAAGGACATGGAAAAGATGCTCAACATTACTAGCCATTAGGGAAATGCATATCAAAACTACAATGAGATATAACCTTACACCTATTAGACTGGCAGCTCTTAAAAAACAAACAGAACTACAAGTGTTGAAGAGGATATGGAGAAATGAGAGCCCTCATCCAGTGCTAGTGGGAATGTAGAATGGTGTAGCCATTGTGGAGGATGGTTTGGCGGTTCCTCAGGAAGTTAACCATAGCACTGCCATATGATCCATCAATCCCCCTGCTAGGTATATATGCAGAAGAATTGCAAGCAGGTACACAAACAGATATATGCATGCCAATGTCCATAGCAGCATTAGTCACTGTTGCCAAAAGTTGGAAACAACCCAAGTGTCTATCAACAGATGAATAGATAAGGAAATTATGGTATATACATACAACATAATATTACTCAACTGTAAGAAGGAATGAAGTATTGACACATGGTAGAACATGAATGAATCTTGAAGACCTTATATTGAGCGACATAAGCCAGTCACTGTAGAACAAATATTGCATGACCTCACTGATATGACCTAAGCAAACTGAGCAGACTAACAGAGCTAGAGTCTGGAAGACAAGTTATTAGAAGACATAAAGGGAGTAGATTGGGTTGAGTCAATGCTCAATATAGACAAAACCTATGATAAGGTGGAAGGGCAGTGGATGGAGGTGGTACTGGTGCAGGGACGTGAGTGGGATTGATGGTGCTAGAATGTGAGAGTAAGAAGAGAGGGGGTGATTGGGTTGGACTATCCATGGAACTGGGGGGATGGCTGGAGGAAGGAATAGGTGAACTCTGGGGATTTGTAGGTCCATGATTAAAACTACAATGGTGGGAAATTATTTTGGCAAACATGGCAGGGGACGGTCACTGGTGCAGGGTGTTGGTGGTGGGGGAATATGTGGGAAAGGATGCACCAGGGACATGCTTCTATGGAATATGAGTGTATTCCTCTTGGCATAGGGTATATCTCCGGGTGGAGACCCACACAATAAACAAGAAATATTAAACTCTCATCCTAGTCCTGCTATGTTCTCACGTAGAGGAGCAAGAACATCTGAAGTACAAAGGCAGTGCCTAATAAAAGAAAACAGATCAGTATGTCAAGCCCTTAATATTAATGTATGTAACTATGAAACTTATTCTTCAAAAATTGAAACTTAGTGGTTGCCATAGGTTCTGAGGAGAGGGGAAGGGAGAATGAGTGGAACATGGGATATCTTTGGGGCATTGGAGTAGTTCTGCATAATCTTGCATTGATGGATATAGGCCATTAGACATTTGGTCAGAACCTATAAAAGTAGACAGTGAAAAAGGTAAACTATAATATAAATTACTGACCATGGTTAGTAGCAATATTTTGATATTTGTTCATCCATTGTAACAAATGTGCTACACTCATGTAGGATTAGTAGGGGAGGATAGGGCGGGGGCAGTGAGATGTATGGGAATAACCTGTATTTTTTCTATGTTATTTTTCTGTAACCTAACGCTTCTAAGAAAATAAAGTGAAAAAAGATAAGACACTGGGGAAATAAACAGAAAAAATTGTCAGTATGCATAAAAGATCACAGATCTTATGATGATGAAAGGCACAATGCAAAAAAATTATTATTTTATTTTATTATTATTTTTTGGCTTTGTTTTGGGAGAGGTTTTGGGTTACAGAGAGGTTGCAGCTGTCATAGGGGAGGATCACTGGTCTGGGGTGTCAGTGGTGGGGGGATGAGTGTGGGGAGATGCCCCGGAGGCATTCCTCTATGGAGTGTGACTGTATTCGTGTGCTCATGGGGTGTTGCCTCAGTGGATGGAGACCGACAGTATAACCAACAGAATATTGAAGGTCCATCCTGATAAGTCCTGCTACATTCTCCCACAGAGTGACAAGAATCTCTGGGATACATGGGCAATGCCTAGCAAAGGAGGGGGAACTGATGTACCAGGCCCTTGATATTGATGTTTTCACTTATGAACCTTGTTCTTGTGAAGTTGAAACTTGGTCTGATAATATATATTACCTACAAGTTACCTCCTAAGGAACTCCTTGTTGCTCAAATGTGGCCTCTCTCTAAGCCAAACTCAGCATACAAATTCACTACCTTCCCCCTGACACAGGATATGACTCTCAGCGATAAGACTCCCTGGCGCGAAGGGACTAATACCTAGTGCCAATTAACAATGAATTTGAAAGAGGACCTAGATCAAAGGGGAAAATATTAAATGCAAATGAGTTTTTATGGCGAAGAGATTTCATAACGTCAGAAGTTCATTCCAGAAGTTACACCTATGCATGTCTCAGGAGGATCTCACTGTCTGCCTCAGTAAACAGTGCCTCAAATAGGGATGCTACTGGAGGCTCTAGAAACAACTAGAAACTATAGAGAGGGCAGACAACCGCAGGAAATCAGCACCCCATCAGTGGGTCTTACCTTTGACTATATGACAGTCAATCTCCCCCAATGTACCAGAGTTAGACTCATTTATAATTTTCCTATACATGTATATTAGTCAGGGTTCTCTAGGGAAACTGAATCAATAGGAGATATCTGTAAATAGTATGAAATTTTATAAAATTCTCTCATGTGACCATGGAGATGCACAAGTTCAGATTCCGCAGGCAGGTTGCAAACCAGGGGCTCCAATGGAAGTCTGATGAAGGTCCTTTATGAGTTTATAGGGACGTTGGCTGTCCAAAGACAAACTGGGAAATTCTCTATGAATGCTGAACTCTCCCCTTTTAAGGCATTCAACTGATTGGATAAAACTTTACTCATTGATGACGGCAATCTCTCTAGCTGATCATAGATGTAATCAGCAGTATACTCACTCCTCACTAAAGTTCATAAATGTCCTTGTATTACAAGAACCCAGTGCTTGCTGCTTGACCAAACAAAGGAGCACAATTACCTGGCTGATTTGACACATTAGTCTAACCATCGCAATATGGTTCTTCTGCCCCATTTATATAAACCTAAAATTAGCACTATGCCCGTTAAATGTACATCCCAGAGACCTAAATTTTCTGACTCTTCATATCCCAGGTGAGCCCTGAATCTCAGCTGAGTTGCAGCCGACTCCTACTCTCCAGTTCTTCAGATTCACCCAGTACAAATAACAAAAGGATGATGTTGGACAACACCCATCCCAAGAAGTAAGTATTATCTGTAACTGCAAGCAAGACAGTTCCATCCATCTGCCCTATGGAAACTAAGTCCCCTCTCAATTGGAAGCAGAATGGACATCATCATATCAAAATCCTCAAGATAGAGGAACAAGCAAACATAAGGGGGGAATGCAAATATAGACCAAAGTAAACTTATTATTTTAGTAATGCAAGAACTTGTAACATTGATATAAAGACAGTGGTCATCAGAGGTTCTGAGAGGAGGGAGAGGGAAGAAAAAGGGCAAATGGGGCATTTTTGAGACATTGTAATCCTTCTGCATGATACTGAAATGACATGCAGTAAAAAAACAAGAGAATTTATCACCTACAGAATTGCAATACATGAAATATTAAAGCAAGTTTTTCATGCAGACAGTAAATAATACCAGATAAAATATAGAAATCTGGATCTATACAAAGCAATAAACAGTATACCTTTTTTTCAAAATCTTTAAAGTTGTGTGGTGCAATGTAAACTATAGACTATGCTTAGTAGCAATGCTTCATATGTGTTCATAATTGTGACAAATGTACGACACTAATGAAGGATGTTGTTGGGAGAAATGTGGGAGGAGGAGGGGGTGGGTTATATGAGAATCTCCTATATTTTTTATGTAAAATATCTTTTACTGATTATGATTTTTTTCTACAGTGTTTCAATTATTTGGGTTAGAACTTGTGCAAATTTCCTCTATCATTTGAGAGTTCTCCATATCTGATTATTACCTTGAAGGTATCATTGGGTCTTATTTAGATGTTATTGTGGGTGAGTCAGGAGTAATAGCTTAAGACTAAACCTCTTCAAAGTTTTTTGGGAAGTGACTGTAATCAGAAACAGATTTCCCTTTCTTTTACCTCTTTATTACATAACAAAGGATATCTGGTGATTTCATCCTATCTTGATGATTATGGCATCCTTTTATTTGTGATTTAGTTCAGTCATTAGTTTTGGATTGGGCTTTTGGTAAACAGGTTCTAGTTACTTCTTGCTTCTTAATCCAATTTGGCAAAGTTTGACTTTTAATGGGAATGTTTAGATCATTTACACTTAATGCAATCATCAAATACCCTCTTGCTATTTGTTTTTTATTTCCTACATTTCTCTCAGGTTTTCTTTGCCTATTTCTGATCCATTTTTCTGCTTAATTTTGGTTTATTTGAGTATTTTGTATGATTCTGTTACATCTCTGCTATTCGCTTATTAACTACAGCACTTTGCCTATTTCTTATTTTATTCCATATATGCGATAAACCCAGTATATTATATTATCTTTTCTTTAAAAGATTTTAAAAGATTAATAAAATGAGTAAAATATATTTTATACTTGCCCATATTTATTTCATCTCTGCCACTGTTTATTGCTTTGTATAGATCTAGATTTCCATATTTAGATCTGATATTACTTACTGTCTGCATGAAAAACTTGCTTTAATATTTCATGTATTGCAATTCTGTAGGTGATAAATTCTCTCATTTTTTGATTTTATGAAAAAGTCTTTATTTGCCTTCATTTTTGAATGATATTTTATCTGTGTTTAATAATTCTTGGTTGACAGTTTTTTTCTTTCAGTATCTTAAAGTCCTTTAAACACCTTTTTCTTTTGTATGTAATATGTCTCTTTTTATACTGTTTTTTATAATTTTAAGATTTTTATCATTAATTTTCAAAAATTTGACTATGATGACTTTAGAAATGGTTTTGTTTCTTCTGCTTGGGTTTTCTTGAATTTCTTGGATCATGGGCTTATAAGTTTCATCAAATTTTTAGCCATTATTTTCTCAAATATTTCCCCGTCAGGCAGTATAAATATATAGATATGGATAGATAGATAGATAGATAGATAATTACTTCAAATTGTAACTGATTAAGAGACTTCAATACTTTTTGAGAAAATCAAAATTATATAAGCTTGGGGGGTCCAGAACAATTACAATACTACAATGAACTGGGGGAAGAGTAGGTAGCAAAGAGCCCAAGAAGGAGATCATTTTAATAAAAAGAGTTGAGGCATATGTAATAAAGGCTGACATTAATATAGATAAATGGTGATGTACAAGAGCAGAGAGGTATACAAGATAAAATTGATAACATATAGCAATTTCTTGAATATGGATGGTGACTGAAAATCAAAGATCACACATTTATGGACTGGAAAAACCAACAAATATAGATGTTACATCTTTCAGGATCCCAGTAGGAATTAGGTGGCTTGATCAACCCAGGTAAATTAATAGTTGTTATTTACAGATCTATGTGAAGGTTTAGGAAACTCTACTGGATAATTAAGTTTCCAATACCAGCACCAGCATCAACTGTGAGCTGCTTCTACCACCTCTGCTTGAAGTGGCAAGGGGATTTCCAGAATATGAAAAGGAGTCAAGAGCTGTGACTTTTAGTAAGGGGCACAGCCAACCAGCAGTGACCAGGAATAGAGGATATTTGTGAAATAAATACCGTAAGTCACTTTCTGCCCACCTACTGATCTTTTGTTGTTGCTTCCTACTAGCCAAATCAAAATGTAGGACAGGAGATAAGAGAACTGGTCAAATTCCTGGGGTACTTGTAGGGTAGAGAAAGATAGGAGGGGATTGGTTATGCAGAGAATATATTCAAAACAATAATCATAGTTGGGAGCAATTTGGACAGGTTGGTTTTGGACATACATCTGTGAGCAGATGACAGGAAATGTAAGACTAAAGTGTATGAAAGATCAAACTTCTTTTGGGGGATCAGCTAAGTTATGTTAACTATTAATACACATATTCCCTGTCTCTTGTACCTCTCTGGAGACTCAGCTGATTTTTATGATCTAAAGTTTTGTATCTTTGATATAAAGGCAACTATAATAATTAAATAATTCAAAGAATTTGGTATCATTTCTATACTCACTCACATACATATACACATACACATAATCTCAAACTAAAAACATTAACAAAACAAACCAAGAAAATTTCTGACAGTTCTAATATTAGAAAGCCTATGCTGAGAGATAGAATCCAAGATCCTTCCTGCCTGAAGTTCATTGTCTCACCCTGAGAGAATTTTCAACTAGCACAATTTGAAAAACTTTTATGAGCCTATTAAGTCATAAAGGTGAAATGTCTCTTGACCAAAGCATTTCATTTGTGGTACTATTATGAGAGTACAACCCTGATATGACTAACAAAATTTTAATAAATAGACCTTATCTTTGTGTTCTGAGTCTGGATTCTTGATTTATTTTTTTTACCAATCTGCTTAACTCTTATTCATCTTTGTCCTTATGAGGACATTTATTTTTCATTTCTTACATTTTCCAGCATATCAGGTCACCACTGTACTCCATTTTGGTGGCTGGAGCCTTGTTAAAACATATTAGACTTTTTTTTTTTTTTTTTTTTTAGCTATCAGGTCCTGGGAATTGAATCTTGGATCTTGTATGTTGGAAGCTGGTATTCAACCACTGAGCCGCATTGGCTCCCCTGAGTTGGTTTTTTGATTGTTTGTTTTTAATTTTTTTAGGCGTCACCAGGAACCAACCCCAGGACCTCTCATGTGGGAAACTAGCACTCAATGACTTGAGCCATATATGCTCCCCTAATAGACTTTTTTAAAATCCAAATTCTTCATGGTAGAGCTAATTATCATTGAGATTTTTTAATTGTATTTTTTTGAAGATAAATAGATCACAAAAAATGTTACATTAAAAATATAGAGGTGGAGCCAAGATGGTGGCAGAGTAAGGAGCTCCTGGAGTCAGCTCATGAAATAGAGCAGTTGGTGGTCACCTAGAGTACCTAAAGCACTTGTTTGAAGGACCCAGGAGACAAGAGTACTTTGCAATGTCCTTGAGAGTGCGGAAGAAGGAGACTACCCATCTACACAGAGGAACTGTGAGTAGAGCACTCCACACTGTGGAGGTTGATGCCCATGGCGTGCAAGCCGCCTCAGAAGCTATTCTGTGATTTGAGTTGGAAGTTCCATTTCCCCCAATAAAAACGGGAGGAAAACACAGTGTGGCACTGACTTCAACTACTGACTAGTGGATTCAGTGGGTTGAAGTAGAATCATAGGAACAACTGAAATTTGAGCTTGTCCAGCTCAGAGGGAAGCTGGTGGCCACCATATTGACTCTGCCCCAGGCAACAAGGGGAAGCAGCACTAACTGAAAATCATAGTACTTGTAAGGACCAGCTTCTATCTACCCAGGTTGGATTGCAGGTCTAACCTAAACCCTAGTCCCAACTCCAGCAGGGAGGAAGCTGGGGGGACCTGCACCAGCTTTGTGGGAAGCTGCAAGTCACACCACAGAGGCTGGTGCCCATCCTACTTTAGGGGCACAAGCTGCCTCAGAAGCTATTCTGTGGCTGGAGTTGGAAGCTCCATTTCCCATAAACGGTGGAGGAAGATTCAGTTGTCCACTGACCTCAGCTACGGATTAGTGGACTTGGCTGGTTTAAGTATAATCTTAAAGACAGCTAGGGTCTGAGCATGTTGAGGCAAAGCGGGAAAGATTCTGGTAGCCACCATTTTTACTCTGCCCCCAGCATCAGTGGAAGCTGGGCTGACTGAAATCCAGTGAAGTTACGAACTGGTTTCTTTCCACCAAGATCAGACTGCAGCCCTAGCCTAGGCTCCAGCCCCACCTCCAGCAGAGAGGGAGCACTAGGCTTTCCAGGCAACTGCAAGTGCTCTCCACTGGCACATGCTGAATAGTCAGACATCTGGGGCTGCATTCCCACACCCCAAGAGAATAGGAGAGGACCTGGGTATCCTTGGCCTCTCTGGGCAATGGCAGGAGTTTTCAGCCCACACAAACAGGTTTGTTGAGTGCCTTTGAGCCCATCTCCACCTCTGACCCCCACAGGATAGGAGGGGACTGGTGTTGCCTCAACCTCTCAGGGCAACTTCAGACAGTTTTGGGCTGTACAAGCCTGACTATTGGGCACTTGTGGCTCTATCACCATCCCCAATAGGACAAGAGATGGACTGTGTTTGCCCAGCCTCTCTTGGTAACTACAGGTGATTTGGCCCCACACAACCTGATATGGTGGGTACCTACGGACCCACCCTCACCCCCAAAAGGAAAGAAGGGTGCTGGTCTTTCCACAGCTTTTGGGGCAATGGCAGAACTTCAGCCTACATGGACTGAACTACTAGATACCTATGAATCCACCCCTACCCCCAATAGGATAGGAGGAGTCTGGTGTCTCCACAGCCTCTCTGGACAATGGTGGGTCCTTTCGACCAAGAGGGACTGAACAGTTGGGTGTCTGTGGATCTGACCCCATGCCTTAAGAGGATAGAAGGAGGTTGGTGTTTCCTCAGCCAATGGCAGGTATTCTCGGCCTAAAGAGACTGAACTATTGAGTGCCCATAGACCCACCCCCACTACCCAATAGGATAGGAAGAGGCCGGTGCTTCCTCAGCTTCTCTGGGCAATGGTGGGTAGTTTCAGCCTGCAAGAATGAACTGTTGAGCACTTGTGGTTCCGTTCCCACCCCCTAAAGGGCAGAAGGGACAATACTCTCTCAGCCTCTCAGGGCAACTACAGGCATATTTGGCTCAAAGAGATTAAATTGTTGAGCACTCCACAGGGTCCATTCTCACCCCTGGCAGGGAGAGGGTCTGGTGCTACTTCAGTTTACATGAGCAACTGTGGTCATTTTGGACCCACATAACATAGAATGCTGACCAAAACTATACCTCTATCCCTGCCTAATGTAGGGGACGAATGGGTGTGAAGCTTCATCAGTGTCTCTGGGTGACTACAGACAGTCTTGTTGTGTCTGACTTATATTATTATACATTGCTGCAGTTCTGTCCCTACCCCTGACAGAGGAGAAAGGTGGGAGAAGCTTCATCACTTCCTGGGGCAATGAGGACAGATTCAGCCTCCATAGCTTACAGCACCAACTATATCCTTGGCTCCTACTACACAACCAGCAAGGGAGAAAAGATAAGAAATCCCTAAACTAAAGGGAGAAACTATACCCAGAATAAATACAGCTAGCCAGATGCAGAAAAGCCAACAAAAAAATTAAAATCCATACCAAGAAACAGGAAGAGATGGCCCAATTAAAGGAACAAGATAAGCCTGCAGATGACATAAAGGAGTTGAGACAACCAATCTTAGATGTTCAAACAAATCTCATTAATAAATTCAATGAGATGGTGAAAGAGATTAAGGATATTAAGAAGCTATTGGATGAGCACAAAGAAGAATTTGAAAGCACACGTAGAAAAATAGCAGATCTTATGGGAATGAAAGGTGCAATAAATGAAATTAAAAATACACTGAAGGCATATAACAGCATATTTGAAGAAGGAGAAGAAAGTATCAGCAAACTCAAAGACATGGCCTCCAAAAGTGAACAAACAAAACAACAGATGAAGAAAAGAATGGAAAAAAATTGAACAGGGTCTCAGGGAATTAAATGACAGCAAAGGATGTGCAAACATATGTGTCATGGGTGTTCCAGAAGGAGAAGAGAAGGGAAAAGTGGCAGAAGGAATATTTGAAGAAATAATGGTGGAAAATTTCCCAACCCTACTGAAGGACATAGATATTCATGTCCAAGAAGTACTAAGCACTCCCATCTGAATAAATCCAAACAGACCAACTCTGAGACACATACTAATCAGAATGTCAAATGCCAGAGACAAAGAGAGAATTCTGAGAGCAGCAAGAGAAAAGCAATGTATAACATATAGGGGATACCCAATAAGATTAACTGCCAATTTCTCATCAGAAACCATAGAGGCAAGAAGGCAGTGATATGATCTATTTAAGATAATGCAGGAGAAAAACTGCCAGTGAAGAGTTTTATATCCAGCAAGATTTTCTTTTAAAAATGAGGGTGAGGTGGCGGACTTGGCCCAGTGGTTAGGGCATCCATCTACCACATGGGAGGTCCACGGTTCAAACCCTGGGCCTCCTTGACCCGTGGGGAGCTGGCCCATGAGCAGTGCTGATACATGCAAGGAGTGCCGTGCCATGCAGGAGTGTCCCCTGTGTAGGGGAGCCCCAAACGCAAGGAGTGCACCCCGTAAGGAGAGCTGCCCAGCGTGAAATAAAGTGCAGCCTGCCCAAGAATGGTGCCACACACACAGAGAGCTGACCCAACAAGATGACGCAACAAAAAGAAACACAGATTCCTGTGCAACAGTCAACAACAGAAGCAGACAAGAAGATGCAACAAATAGACATAGAGAACAGAAAACCAGGGTGGGGGGAGAGGATAGAAATGAATAATAAAATAATCTTTAAAAAAAAATGAGGGTGAGTTCAGAATATTCACTGATAAATAGAAACTGAGAGTTGATATCAGAAAGATGAGTTTTGCAGGAAATATTAAAGGGAGTGCTACAGCCTGAAAAGAAGACAGGACAGACAGGCCTGGAAGAGAGTCTAGAAATGACAACTGCATCAGTAAGAGTAACTGAAAGTGTCAAATATAAAATGGCAGATAAAGCACAAAGATCAATATGGATGAAATAATAACTGCTTTTTCAGTAATAACATTGAATGTTAATGGATTAAACTCCCCAATCAAAAGATGCAGGCTGACAGAATGGATAAGAAAATAAAAGCCATCTATATGTTGTCTGCAAGAGACTTACCTTACACCCAAGGATACCAATAACTTTAAAGTGAAAGTTTGGGAAAAGATTTCCATGCATGCAGTAACCAAAAAAACAAAACAAAACAAAAAACAAAAAACTGGGGTAGCTATGCTTTTATCAGATGATATAGACTTTAAAAGCAAAACTGTTATTAGAGACAAGGAAGGACATTGCATATTAATAAAAGGGATGATTCACCAGGAAGAAATAACAATCATAAATATATACGCACCTAACCAGGATGCCCCAAGATACATGAGGCAAACACTGGCAAAACTGAAGGGAGAAATAAACATCTCTACAAAAATAGTTGGAGATTTCAATACAACACTCAGCTTTGGATAGAATATATGGGCAGAAGATCAGTAAAGAAACAGAGAGCTTCCCATGTGGAGCTGGCCCATGTGTAGTGCTGATACACTCAAGGAGTGCCATGCATGCAGGGATGTCCCCCGCGTAGGGGAGCCCCATGCTCAAGGAGTGAGCCCCATAAAGAGAGCCACCCAGCGTGAAAGAAAATGCAACCTGCCAGGACTGGCACCACACACACGGAGAGCTGACACAGCAAGATGATGCAACGAAAAGAGACACAGAGTTCCATGCTGCTGATAACAACAGAAGTGGACAAGGAAGAACACACAGCATATGGACACAGAGAACAGACAACTGGGGGGGGGGGGGAAGAGGGAAGAAATAAAAAATAAATGAAAAAAAAAAGAAAGAGCTTAAATAATATGATAAATGGACTAAACCTAATAGACATATACAGAACATTGCACCCCAAAACAGCAGGATATACATTCTTTTCAAGTGCTCTTGGATCTTTCTCCAGGATAGACCATATGTTGGGTCACAAAGCAGATCTTAATAAATTCAACAATATCAAAATTATACAAAGCACTTTTTTTGGTCATAGTGGAATAAAGTCAGAAATCAGGAAGCTGCAAATAAAGGGAAAATTCACATACATATGGAGATTAAACAACACACTCTTAAATAATCAGTGGATCAAAGAAAAAATTTCAAGAGAAATCAATAAATATCTCAAGATGAATGATAATGAGAATACAACATCTCAGACCCTATGGATGTTGTGAAGGCAGTTTTGAGAGGAAAATGTATAGCCTCAATGCTTACATTAAAAAAAAGAAAGAGCTAAAATCAATCACCTAACTACACAGCTGGAGGAAATAGCAAAAGAAGAGTGAGCTAATCCAAAAGCAAGTAGAAGGAATGAAATAACAAAGATCAGAGCAGAAATAAATGAAATTGGGGAAAAAAATAGAGAAAATTAACAAAATCAAAAGTTGATTTTCACAAAGATTAACAAAATTGACAAACCATTAGGTAGACAGACTAAGAAAAAAAGAGAGAAGATGCAAATAAATGAAATAAAAAATGAAAAGGGGAACCTTACTACTGACCCCACAGAAATAAGAGAGTTCAGAAGAGGACACTATGACTTTATGCTAAAAAACTAGAAAATATAGGTGAAATGGAAAAATTCCTAGGAATATACAAACAACTACACAGATGCTAGAAGAAATAGAAGACCTCAACAAACCAATCACAAGTAAAGAGATTGAAACAGTCATCAAACAACTTCCCAAAATGAAAAGTCCAGGACCAGACAGTTTCACAGGTGAGTTCTACCAAGTAATCAATGAAGATTGAATACCAATCTTACTCAAGCTCTTCCAAAAAATTGAACAAGAAGCAACACTACCAAACTCATTCTATGAGGCCAATATCACCCTATTATCAAAGCCAAATAAGGAAATTACAAAAGAAGGAAATTACAGACCCATTTCTCTAATGAACACAGATACAAAAATCCTCAATAAAATACTTGCTAATCAAATCCAACACATTAAAAGAATTATCCATCATGATCAAGTGGGTTTTATACCAGGCATGCAAGGCTGGTTCAACACAAGAAAATCAATCAGCATAATACACCACACTAATAAATCAAAGAAGAAAAATCACATGATCTTATCAATAGACACAGAAAACATATTTGGCAAAGTATAGCATTCTTTCTTGATAAAAATACTACAAAAAATAGGAATTGAAGGAAACTTCCTCAACATGATAAAGGCCATATATGAAAAACCCACATTGTACTCAATGGTGAAAGACTAAAAGCTTTCCCATTGAGATCAGGGACAAGAAAAGGATGCCCACTGTCACCACTGTTGTTCAATATATAGTGCTAGAAGTTCTGGCTAGAGCAATCAGGCAAGAAAAAGAAGTAAAAGGCATCCAAATTAGAAAGGAAGAATTAAAACTTCCACTATTCACAGATGATATGATTGTATATCTAGAAAGTCATGAACAATCTACAACAAACTTTCTAGAGCTAATAAATTATTTCAGTAAGGTGTCAGGATACAAGATGAATACACAAAAATCATTGGTGTTTCTATACACTAATAACGCACAATCTGAGGAGGAATTCAGGAAAAAAAAATCATTTACAATACCAACTAAAAGAATCAAATATTTAGGAATAAACCTAACCAAGGACACAAAGAGCTTGTATTCAGAAAACATAATGCATTGCTAAAAGAAATCAAAAAAGACCTAAATAATTGGAAGAATATTCCATGCTCATGGATTGGAAGACTAAATATCATTAAGCTGTCAGTTCTACCCAAAATGATATACAGATTCAATGCAATCCCAATAAAAATTCCACCAGCATTTTTTAAGCAAATGGAAAACACAATTATCAAATTTATCTGGAAGGGTAAGAGACCCCAAATAGCCAGAAACATCTTAAAAAGGGAAAATGAAGTTGGAGGACTCTCACTTCGAGACTTTAAATCATATTACTTAGCTACAGTGATAAAAACAGCATAGTATTGGCATAAAGATAGACATATAGACCAATGGAACTGAATTGATGGCTCAGAAACAGACCCTCACGAGTATGGCAAAGTGATTATTGACAAGCCTGTGAAGCACTTCCAGTAGGGGCAGAACAGTTTATTCAACAAACAGTGTTGGGAGAACTGGATATCCAGGGCCAAAAGAAAGAAAGAAGACCTCTATCTCACACCTTATACAAAAATTAACTCAAAACGGATCAAAGACGTAAATATAAAAGGAAGTACAATAAAGCTCCTAGAAGAAAATGTAGGGAAACATCTTCAAGACCAGGTGGTAGGTGGTGTATTCTTAAACTTTATACCAAAGGCATGAGCAATGAAAGAAAACATGGTTAAATGGGACCTCCTCAAACTTAAACATTTCTGTGATTTAAAAGACTTCATCAAGAAGGTGAAAAGGCAGTCCAGTCAATAGGAGAAAATATTTGGGAACCACTTAACCAATAAGGGTCTGATTTCCATTCTATATAAAGAGATCATACAACTCAACAATAAAAGTGCAAGCAATCCAATTAAAAAGTGGGCAAAAGATTTAAATAGACATTTCCCCAAATAAGAGATACAAATGCCAAAAAAAGCACATGAAAAAAATGTTCCATATCACTAGCTATTAGGGAAATGCAAATTAAAACAATGGGATATCATCTAACACAACATAAAATGGTCATTACTTAAAAAGCAGACTACAGTAAGTGCAGGAGAGAATGTGGAGAAATAGCAACACTCCTTCACTGCTGGTGGGAGTATAAAATGGTGTAGCCTCTGTGGAAGACTGGTAGTTCCTCAGGAAGCTAAATATAGAACTGCCATATGATCCAGCAATTCCTCTACCAAGAATATATCCAGAAAAAACAAAAACTATGACACAGACAGACATCCACACACCAATATTCATAGCAGCATTGTTCCCAATTGCCAAAAGATGGAAACAACACAAGTGTCCATCCACCAATGAATGGATAAACAAAATGTGGTATATATATATGATGGAATACTATGCTGCAGTAAGAAGAAGTGAAATTGGGACATATGTGATAACATGGATGAGTCTTGAAGACCTTATACTAAGTGAAGTAAGCCAGACACAAAAGGACAAGTATTGCATGGTCTCTTTACTATGATCTAAATACAAATAATAATCACATGGAATTAAAACCTAGAGTATAGGTTATTAGGAGATAAGAGGAGGGTTAAGAAGAACTATGGATGCTTAATGTATGTAGAAGTAATTAACTTGACTATAAAAGTGTGGAGATGAATAGAGTTGATAGTAACACATTATAGTGAGTAGCAACTGTGTTATAAATGGGATTGTGGCTGAAAAAGGTAGTCTGGGAAAGTAAATGTCAATAGAAAGAAAGCTAAAGAATAATTTAAGGAGTGAATAACAGTGAACCCAGAGGTGGTTGAGAATTTTGGTTAAGGGTACAAATGCAAGAGAGCCCTTCTGTGAGCTAGAGTAGATATATATCACTATTGCAGGGTGATGGGAATATGGAAAAGCATGGGAAAACTACAATTGGTGTGACCTATAGACTGTGGTTAACAGCAATACTGTAATATTCTAGCATCAATATCATAACTGTACTGTGTTGATAACGGAGGTGTATGGAAAAACTGTGCCAAATGCATGCTATGAATGATGATTGGGGGTAATAGCCTTATGATATTGTCTCATAATCTGTAACAAATATTCCAACAGGATGTGGAGTTGTATGAGAAATATACATATCTGTATGATTGTTTTGCAACTTCACAATATCTGTAACAAAAATATATTTTTAAAAAATAGTATGGGTTGGGGGGAAAATACACCAAATGTAAGATAAGGATTATAGTTGGTAGTAAAATTTTGATAGTGCTCTCGCATAGTTTGTAACAAATGTTTCACAACAATGCAAAGAGTTGGTGGAGGGGTGATGTATGAGACCCTTGTGTGGTATTATGTATGTTTATTTTGTAAGTTCACAATCTTTACTATACACTTATTGTTTATGCGTGCTCGTGTATGAATGATATACTTCAATAGAAAGTTAAAAATTTAAAAATATATATAAATCCTCCAGATTTATTTGAGATACTTGAGAGAGTATATACTTTGAATTAGAACAAACTAGAAATAGGTTAGCCTTGTCTGCATCAAGTTCACTTGCCTCCAAGGAAATTATATCCTCTCTGGAGGAAAATAATGTCAACCAGGGCCTCAACAAGTTTTTTCAATGAAAATCAATAGCCATGCCAAGAAACAGTGTCAATGAACAAAAATCAAGGAAAAAATAACAGACATTAGAAAAATATACTTGGTTGATATGTTAAAAGAAGAGTATCTTACTTGAAAATTTGTATTTATGAAAAATAATCAAATAAATATTTTTAATTAAAAAAAAAACCTCAACAGATGGGTTTAAAACCAGATCAGAAAGAGCATAAGAGAAGATTAGGAAACTGGAAGGTGTCAGTTAAAAATAAAAGGAAAAAAAAAGATGGGAAATACTGAAAAGAATGGAGACACATGGGTCATGGTGAAAAGATCTAAAATGTACGTAGTTGGAGTTTCAGGAGGAGAGGCAGGAGAGAATGTGGCAGAGTAATATTAGAAAACTAATGACAGAATTTTTCCAAACTATTAAAATATAGTAAACACAGATGCAAACATTAATACAAACCTAAGGCAGGATAAATAAAAAAACAACCACATTTGGGCATGGGTAGTTAAACTACTGAAAATAAAGTTTAAAGAGGGAATCATAAGAGTATTCAGAAGAAAAAAGACACAAATTACTTTTAAAAATGAGACTGGTACATAAATTACCAGAAATGATAGAAGCCTGAAGACAAAAAGACACTAATTTAAAAATGATAAAATAATTGCCCAGCAATAAGATCTTTCAAAACTGAATGAGTAAGTAAGATGTTTTCTTAAAGATCATTTAAAACAAAAGAATTCAATACCAGTAAACTAACACTAAAATAAATACTAACAGGAATTCTTCAATTGGAAGGCAAATGATTTTTTGGAAGAAATATGGTAACACAGGAAAGAATGAGACACACCAGAAAGGGGAAATTTTTGGGTAAATCTAAAAGAACATTTTATTTTTTTCTTCCATAGAAACTCATTTTATTTTCTTTTTTAATAGACTATTTATTAGGATTTAAAGAAATGTTGGAAAGATAGTACTGAGATGCTCATATTTCTTGTACCCAGTCTCTCCTTCACTAAAATATTAAATTTGTGTGTTATTTTGTTGCAAGTCATCAGCAAATACAGACATATTATTAACTAAAGACCATCGTTTTTTCACATTTCTTTAGATTTTGCCAAATGTCTTTATTCCCCAGTCAGAGCTCAGTTCTTCAGGCTCCTCTTTCTGCGACAGTTTCTCAGATTTTCTTCTATTTTGGATGACCTTGGCAGTTTTAAGGAGTAACAAGCACTTTGTAGAATGTCCCTCAGTGAGAATTGTTTGATATTTTTCTTATTTTTAAATTGGAGCTATGGATTTTTGAGAGGAAGGCTAGAGAGGTAAACTGCCATTTCATTGCATCCTATCAACAGTACATAATATCCCCATTACTTATTACTTGTCTGAAACAGATTTTATTGGTTTCTTTTCTGTAGAGTTAGTTTTGCTTCTCCCTTTCCATTCTGTACTCTTTGGAAGGAATTTACTATGGGAGGTATATACTTAAGGAGTGGAAAGTTATGCTTGAGCTCTTTGGGGGCAGTATATCTATGTAAATTATTTTGGATTCTTTAGCATGGTAGATTTGTCTCTTTTCCATAGATTAATTGGTTCATACTTTTTTAATTTTTAAAAATTTAATTCCCTTTTTTTAAAGATACATAGATCATAAAAAATGTTACATTAAAAAATACAAGAGGTCCCCACATACCCCACACCCCACCCCTTCCTCCATATTAACAACCTCTTTCATCATTGTGGCACATTCATTGCATTTGGTGAATATGTTTTGGAGCACTGCTGCACCGCATGGATTATAGATTACATTGTAGTTTACACTCTCTGCCAGTACACTCAGTGGGTTATGGCAGGATATATCAAGTCCAGCATCTGTCCCTGCAATACCATTTAGGACAACTCTAAGTCCCAAAAATATCCCCACATCACACCTCTTTTTCCCTCTCCCTGCCCTAAGCAACTACTGTGGCAACTGTCTCCACATCAATGATACAATTTCTTCAATTGCTAGAGTCACAATAGTTCTATTGTAGAATACCAGTAAATCCACTCTAATCCATATTTTATTCCTCCATCCTGTTGACCCTAGGTTGGTGATGTACACTCCACCTCTAAATCAAGAGGGGGCTTAGGTCCCAATGGTTGATAGATGCAATTCTCCTGTTTGCAGCTGTAGGTACTCTCGGTTTCTTGGTGTGGTGGTTGACCATCTTCACATCCCTGTTAGCTGACCTGGGTAAGTTCAATGAACTGGAGAGTAGGAGTTACAACTCAGTTGAGGCTCAGGGCCCAGCTTGCACATGGCCAGTCCAGAGATTCAAGTCTCCTGAGTATACACCAACCCCAGCACCAACCACAGGTTCAGTAAATGTGACAGAAGAGGCATGTTAGAAAGGTCACATGAGTCCAACTCCATCACATTCAGGAACACAAGTTCCAAAGTAGGGCCTACTGACAAGGCACAAACTCCAGGGTCATCTGCCATGACCATAGCACCTGTGTTTCTCTGTATCCCTCAGGAGCACCAGTACCTGGGGTGGTATCTACTTTGGTTCTCTCTGGGATCCTGCATAAGCACAACCCCTCTGATGACCTCCCAACTCTTTTTGAAGTCTCATTTGTCTTTACCATTATCTCCCTTTTATTCAAGATCTTTTTCTAGTTGCATCACCAGCTAGTTATTGGTAGTAGTCCCTTGGCGCCAGGGAGGTTCATCCCTGGAAGTCATGTCCCATGCTGGGGGGAAGGTAAATTTATTTACATGCTGAGTTTGACTTAGAGAGTGGCCACATTTGAGCAACATGGAAGCTCTCAGGAGGTAAGTTTTAGGTATACTGCTGCATTAGGCCTAGTTGAAATTTCAGGCACACAGGCTCATAATCATAGTCATCAGTGTCAAGGGCTCATTGTTGGACCATCCTTCTTCACTGGTCTTTGCCCTTGCACTTGGGGGATTGTTGCTGTTCCACTGGGGAATGTGACAGAGCTTCCCTGGCTAGGAACCCAGCACTCCCTCAGTTGTCATTTGTAATTCTAACTACTATGGAAATACCCACCAAATATATGAACATTTTTATGTACGCTATTTACATGCCCTGGAAAACTCCCTCCCAACCATGTGTCCCCTATCAATAACACTCCATACCAGTGTTCTTCCCCTGATATTCTCAAACATAGGGAATGATGTCTTCCCAGTGGGGGAGGACAGTCTAGTGTTTTAAACCTTCAGCATTGTTGCAAGTATCTGTGAATCTGGTCCTCCAAGCAGTGAAACTTGTTTGCTACTGTGGGCCCTGAGGGGAGGAGGAGAGAGGAACAGAATAAATGGAAGCAGGGTACTGAGGGGCAATGGAAGTATTGCACAAGATCATGCTATGATGGATATAGGACATGTTAAATTTCACCAAAAATGTATAAAAGTCAATAGATTAAAATGTAATTCATAATGTAAATCATAATGTAATTAAAAATTTAGAAAATTATACAGTCTAAAATATAAGCTGTAATGTAAACCAAAATGGAACCATGTTTGGTAGCTATGTTTCAATATCTGTTATCTGTACATCAGCTGCAGCAAATATAACATGGACATGTAAAAAGATCATTGCTAGAAAAGAGGGCAAAGGGTTTGATGTTGAATATATGGGAGTCCTCTATATTGTACAGGTGACTTTACTGTGATCTAAAACTTTTTTGAAGACAAAATGAAAAATTGAAAAAAAAAGGATGTAGGCACTGAGGAAGGAATGAAAGAAATTGCCTTGCCATTGTACATACAGGGCAACACCTATTACAGTGATGAAAGGCAAAACGTCAAAAACAAAGTTTTGTGATAGTTTTCATTTTTAATACCCCCCAATTTATTTTATTTTAGTTTTTCTAAATTAGTATATATTCTTTTTCTAATCTTTAAACCTATCATTACTATTTCATTTTCCTATAAATTGAATTTGGCAATATATTAGGCTTCATTTTTTAAGAAATTTTGGACCACAGAGTGGTTCAACTATGGCAGAGGAGGTTCATAATATATATATATATATATATATATATATATATATATGTATGTATGGACACAGATATTTACTCTCTACTATGGCTTGTAATCCAATACTACTTCATTTTGTTGCTCAAATTGTTGCAGCTGTGTCCATTGGGAACTTTTTCAATTGGTTCACTTTGATATATCCCCTTAATGTGTGTGTGTGTGTATGTGTGTGTCTAGCACTTTCATACTTTCTGGCACTACGAGATGCTCCAGGCTTATGTTTAATATTTCCTGCACCAGTCCTAGAATCAGCCATATCTCTAAGGAACCCTGGCTCCTTTCATTGGAAAGTGGTATTAAAAAACAAGAAATTTAAGTTAGGTGTAGTCATTGCTAATGATGCATCATTTCTCTTAGGCCTTTTCAACTGATATAGGAAAGAAATATATGTGTGCACACTAACCCATGTATATACATATATCTAAAAATATTTCTATATGAACCATCTATATTAAGATAAAACATGAGTTCATACTGATGTCTCCAATTCTTGATCTATTGCTGCTTGAATAATTTTATCCTCCTCCACTTGTTAATCTCTAAATTTCCACCCCAAGAGTAAGAAATCTAGTTCCCACAATCTGCCTTCTTTTACTTAATTTTTCACTTCCTATGTACATATATATATAAGAATCAAAATTGCTAACCCATTGTTACTCATATCCCCACAGGAAACAACTTTATCAACTAGAGTGCAGGACTTCTTTTTTGCCTTTTGTCTAAAAGCATAACACCCTATCTCCAATGTTACTTAAGTCAGCACCATGATTGCCTTCCTTCAGTGAGGTTGTTTCATGCATTTGTTAAAATATCTTGTCACAGTCTGAATTACTTCTTGGGATCACCAACAGCCTAAGTGCTTCTCACATTAAGGTTCATTCTTTGTGTTGCAAAGGTCTATGCATTTTCACAAATGCATGATGTCATCTGTCCACCATTGCAGTGTTATACAGAATCATCTCATTTCCCTAAAATCCCCTATGGCTCACCTATTCCTCCCACTTCCCTTTCCCTGAAGCCTCTGGAAGCCATTAATTCTTTTATTGTCTTCATAGTTTCCAGAATATCATATAATTGGAATCCAAGTGTGTAGCATTTTAGACTGGCTTTTCTCACTTGCACAATATGTATTTAAGTTTCCTCCATGTATTTTCATGGCCTGATAATAGCTCATTTATTTTCATTGCTGAATAATATTCTGTTGAATAGATATATCACAGTTTGTTTATATATTTAACTAATGAAAACATCTTGGATGCTTCCAGTTTTAAGTAATTATGTATAAATCTGCTATAAACATTCCTGTTCAGGTTTTGGTATGGTTATATATTTTCAAATCAATTGCTGGATTGCATGGTAAGACAATGATTAACTTTGTAAGAAACTGCCAAACTATCTTCCAAATTGTCTGTACCATTTTGCATTCCTACCAGCTATGAATGAGAGTTCCTGTTGCTCCACATCCTTACCAGCAATTGGTATTGTCAGTGTTTTGGACTTCATGAACCTAATAGGTAAGTAGTGGCTTATCATTGTTGTTTTAATATGCAATTCTCTAGTGATATATGAGGTTGAATATATTTTCGTGATTATTTGCCATTTGTATAAATTCTTTGATGAGGTTTCTGTTCAGATCTTCTGCCCATTTTGTTGTAATTGGGTTGTTTATATTCTTATTGTAGAACTTTGAGAGTTCTACTTTTTTTTAGGAGGTACCAGAGGTTGAATCCAGGACCTCATAAATGGGAAGCAGGTGCTCAGTCACTGAACTACATTGGCTCCCCAAAGAGAGTTTGTCTGTTTGTTTGTTATAGGAGGTGCTGGTGATTGAACCTGGGACCTCGTATGTAGGAAGCAGGCATTTAACCATTTGAGCTACATTTTCTCCCCCTGAGAGTTCTTTTTATATTTGGATGTAAGTCCTATATCAGACATGTGTATTCCAAATATTTTCTTCCAGTTTCTGGCTTACCTTTTCATTTTCTTGCCTGTAACTTTCACAGAGCAGAAATTTTTAATTTTATTAAAGTTTAATTTATATATATTTTTTCTTTCATGGATCATGCTTTTGGTGTATCAACAAACTAATGGACAAATAGAAAGTCACATAGATTTTCTCTTTTCTTCTAGAAAATTTACAGTGTTTCTATTTAGGTCTGTGATACATGTTAATGGAAAGATCTAAGGTCTGAGTCTAGATCCAGATTTTTTGCATATAGATGCCAATTTGTTTTAAAAAGTAGTTTTTTTTTTTTTTGCATTGACTTGCCCTTGATCCTTATAAAGAGATTGGTTGACTATATCTGTGTGGGTCTAGCACTGGGATCTCCATTCTGTTCCATCGATCTATGTGTCTATTCTTCTCACCAGTACTATGCTCTGTTCATTAATGAAGTTTATAAAGATTTGTTGTTGGGTCATGTTAGTTCTCTAAACATTTTCTTATTCTTCAATATATTGTTGGTTAATCTGGACTTCTGCATTTCCATGCAAACTCATTGATCAATCAATTTATTGATATCCACAAAATGGCTTACTAGCATTTGATGAGCATTGCATTGAATCTTCATCTCATATTGGGAAGATTTGACCTTTAACAATATCAGGTACTCAATACACAAATACAGACTCTTTATCCATTTATTTAGATCTTCCTATATTTCTTTCAGAATGTTGACTCTTTAAAAAAACAACAAAATTACTTCAAAATATGACTTCAAAAACAGCTAAGTTTAGAAACTGTAGATAGATAGATGGATACATAGAAAGAATGATATAACAAATGTAGCAAAATGTTAAAGATTTGTAAATTTGTAAATCTGGGTAGGGGTATATTGAAATTCTCTGAATTAGTTTTGTATTATTTTTGCAATGGTCCTGTAAGTTTGAAACTATTTCAAAATAAAGATGGCTTTTAAAAAACTACTAAAAGAATAATTTGTAGATCTGTTATCATCTATTTATAAAACACTTTGAAACATCATATTTAATGGTGAAATATTGATAGATTACACTCTGATATTGGCAAAGAGACAATAATGTCCTCTGTTACCATCTTTTTCAGGATTGTATTGGATGTCCCAGTACATACTATAAGGAAGCAGTGAAAGAAACAAAATGCATAATGATTTTCAAAAAAAGAAATACAATTATCATTTTTCCAAATGAACATAATTTGTCAATAGAAAATCTGAGTCACATAGTCACTATTAGAATTAATTTTAAAAATTTAACCTGGCCACTGGTTATAAGGGAAAATTTAAGAAGGAATAAATTGGAAGAACCAATATTGTAAAAATATCGGTCTCTCTTTTTCCAAGTGAGTTAATATAATAAGTAATCACAATAAAAATTACAGAAAAATTTGTATTATAATTTGAGAAGTTGATCGCATATATATAAATATATTATACACACACATATATATGTTTCAAGGGTAGCTAAAATAACAATTAGGAGACATATTAACAAATATCAAGATTATTATAAAGGTATTAGAGTTATGACAAAAAGATCATTGAAAATCCAGAAGTATGTGATCACTTGGTTTATGATAAAGATGCCATTAAAATTCAGTGAAAATAAAAATAAATAAATAACAAAAAAAATTTAATGAAAGATGATCTTTTAAAAAAATGGTACTAGATCAATTGAATATATATGGGAAAAACTAATTTTGAGCCTTACCTCCTATTTATGCAAAAATTAATTCCAGATATTGTTATATATAATATAGTCATAAGTTTGCAGTAGTCAAAAACATTATTAATCAGGTCACAAAGATTACTAACAATCAACAAATAGATAAATAAATTGATAAATAGATTGATAGATGTATGGATGGATAGTTAAGTGACAGCTTATTGACACAAACAAATTAGTAGATAGGTAGATGGATGGATAGCACTATCTTAATATATAGACAGATAATAAATATATACATATACACATTTTTTTCCTGGGTTGATATCACACAAAACTTGTTATCAACAATTAACTTTGAGAAGGGATTAGAAGTAGTAGGAGGCACTAATGTTTTTTTAAAGATTTATTTATTTATTTCCCCTCTCCCACCCCCATCCCAGTTGTCTGTTCTCTGTGTCTATTTGCTGCATCTTCTTTGTCCACTTCTGTTGTCAGCAGCACGGGAATCTGTGTTTCTTTTTGTTGGTCATCTTGCTGTGTCAGCTCTCCGTGTGGGTGGCACCATTCCTGGGCAGGCTGCACTTTGTTTCATGCTGGGTGGCTCTCCTTACGGGGCGCACTCCTTGCACGTGGGGCTCCCCTACGCAGGGGACACCCCTGTGTGGAAGGGCACTCCTTGCACCCATCAATACTGTGTGTTGGCCAGCTCCACACGGGCCAAGGAGGCCCAGGGTTTGAACTGAGGACCTCCCATGTGGTAGATGGATGCCCTAACCACGGGGCCAAGTCTACCGCCGAGGCACTAATTTTTAAATCTTGAACTGTTTTAGTATTCTAAGGGAATATTTTTAAATGTCTTTATGATATCCTTTATGATTCACTGAATAAAAACCTCAATAAATATTATTTTAACATAAATCAATTAAATGTTTAAGAAAGAACATTATATTGCATCTCTTCCCTGTTAAAACCCTCATTCACCCCCTAACTCCAAAGGTAAAATGTCCCAGGGCCATAGAAAGCATAAAAGAGTCCCTGGGAGAAAAGGCGCTCCTTATCTTGACTTTGTCTATGTCTCTAAAATGCGGTTCTCCAAAAATATCATGCTGTCTCATAGACCTGTACCTTTCCAAATACAGTGAACACCCTCTGCCTAGAAAGTCTACATCTCCTTTCCTGTCTGAATATTTTGTTGTTCCTTCAAAACTCACACAAAACTAATACATCAAATCCTACAGAAAAATAATTACTCTTTCCTCAGTATCCCTACTATACCATGTATCTACGTGTTTTTCACCTTTTTTTAAATCATACTTTGAATTAAACTTGTATTTTGCCTTTTTAAAATCATTGTTTGAGGTGCTTTGTTACCATTTTATCTTCAACATTAGACTATGAGCCCCTTGTGGGCCAAGCCACTCCATTTATTTATTTGCAATACCTGAAATGGCATGTGACCAAGGATGGGTTCATTAATGGAATGAATAAATGAGTTACAAGTCTCTGAATAAAATAAAAATTGAAGGAATTTTGTTCTGTGGCCACATGTGCCCAAAGAGATAGCACTAAAACTACAGATATATAACCATACTTAAGCTGCATCCCTGCAGAGGGATTTGTCTTTATCAGATGATCTCTTGCAAAGAAGGGGTCTAAATATTTTAAAGTTGAAATGATTGATGCAATTACCTACAACTTTTGTTTGAATGGAGGAAAGTCCTAATGTATCCTGAGTATTTCTGGGTTGCCTAGCAACTGAATTTAACCTTTGATGTCGCCTATGGTTAGTGGTTAGGGAAGTGTCTCATGAAGCTAGTCATACAGTGTCGGATCAACATCTTCTGAGTCTAAATTTTTAAGCCCTCATTTAGAAATGAATGTGTTGTATCAGAGTAGCTTGAACTAAAAGTATTTGAAAAAGCTAGAAACAGGGTGACCTGAAATCTTAAGATTTCTATGAGTAGAAATATTCTCTACATTATTTTCATGACTCCATATCTAAGGAAAACAGGACTTATGCCAAATTAGTATATTTCAAAACAAAAAACATGTTAACTGGAGAACAAAACCATGTGAATTTAGTGAAATTCTTGTAACAATACATTTGTCTGAGAATCAAACCAAAATGTTCTTGGTTGAATGAAATAAAATGATATTTTCAATGAAACAGTGCCAGGAAATAACTTGGTGATTTTACAATAGTTTTTAAAAAGCCATGAATATGAATCTTCTTTCTTTACATAATTTCCATCTGTGGAGATTTCCCACCTCTTATAAATTTAAATCAATATTTGAATCTTTGGGTAGCTAATACTTTCAGAGAAAGGAATAATAACCAAAAATATGTCAATACTACATTTATTTTACCAGCATATAACCCTGAACAGTTCATTCATTCAGTTTTCACTAATGCATTTAACAATATTTAGTAAGCATTCACTATATTCCAAGCCCAGCAACACATGCCAAGGATATATTGAGGAGAAAAATAGATCAGTCCATGCCTCCAGTCAAAAGCCAACCCGCTTAATTTTTTCTTTCTACAAACCACATTTCTTGGCTTATCAGTCCACAGCCCCAGGACACAGTTCCTCTGTTCAAAAGGCCAATGCATACTGTACTGCTTTGAATACCAATTCCAAATGCCTGGGAGAGTCAATCAGATCATCCCATTTCTGTCATGTTTCCACACTGGAGCAAATCTCATGGTAGAGATAAGGAGTTTTACCAGCGAAAGCATACTTGCTAAGAGCAGACCTCTATGTGTAAATAGCCCAACTGAGGTATTTGACTTTGGTAGACATCTTAAAAATATCATCTATTAGTATATAGATCTGAAGGCTATTTCTTTTATGAATTGAGATATCCTAAAGAATGTGTTAGAAAGAATAACTTATTATTCCACTTCCAGCAATCCCTTGATATTCCATGAGCCTGAAAAATGATTTTAAGTATGTAAAAACTCATTTTGTTGATTTTTCATGGTCTCTTGTACATTTATCATCCCATCTGATTTTTTTTGTATCATTACATAAATATTTCAAAATGTTTTGTCTGTAATGTATGAATAAAATATTCACCTCATATTCATCAATTCCAAACTCCTCTGCTTCACAAATGAACTTAGTGCTTATTTCTTCACTTCCATCTCACTGTTCAACCCATACCAATCTAGCTTCCCTTTCTAAAACTTCTTTGAAACTATTCTTACCAAGGACATAAGTGCATACTTTGTGATAAATATTAAGAATAACTTTCTCCCTTATCTTATTTGGCCTCTCAGAAACATTTGACCTCTTACTACTCCCTATAAGAAAAAAATATTTCCTTATCTCCTATGATACCACACTGTCCTGAGTTAGAAAGAATAAATTTTTGTGGAGAAGCACATTGAAAAGGAGAAAAACCCCATGAATTTTAGTGGGAGTCGGGGATGAGAGGGAAAAGAAATAGTCAAACTGTGGACTCCTTGTAATGTGGTAGGAATGGAATGGCAGGAAGATTCCCCAGTATCAAGAACTGTTCTTGTGCAGGAATGTGAAGTAGATAGACATTCTTTCCCCATGTGACCTTGGGTCTCAGAGCAACCCTGCATTTTTCAATCCATTTGATCACCACTCTTAGCCCCTTTTGCTGGAGGTGGAGGGTAAGAATGCTGAAGAAGCCAAGATGGAAGAACGGGTGGTTTGATCTTTTTTCACTCTCCTAACCTTCAAAGAGGAGTGTGGTGTCTAGTAGGTGCCAGTTAGTGGCTGAGGTCTCTGCTTCCAGCATGGGTATCCAAAGGTGTGTAGGCTGCCCAACAATTATGGCCCTGATACATTATATAAGCTCCTTTGGTTTACTGTTCATCAAAGAGCTGCATGAGTTCTCAGGATATCTAAGATGAAGAAGAAATACCAGATAAATGTGGACCATTTTTCATCTTTCCTATTGATGATGAATGAAGAATAGATTAATAGCCACAAACCATGTGCCAGAAGCTGTCTTGATACTTTTTAGTAAAATATAACATGGTAGCAGCTATGGTTCAGCCTACCATTGGGTTAAGCTTACAGTGTTGTGGAAGCAGAGAGATTCAATAGTCATGTATAGAAGGCCAGAACTCAGTAATAATTTTGGGAAGGAAAATTTATTTACCATTGGCCAGGTTCGGGAACTTTTCTGTTCAAACACCCAAGCCCTGAATAAGATTTTTGGGTTCCTTTTATACAGAGGATGTGAGAGTGAGGAGTCAAATGGTGCTTTGTCTGAGTACTAGATAAGCTTGAATTAACACATATTCCCCACATTCCCAGTAAGCTTGAATTAACATATATAGTTTATATTCTCTCTGAATATCCAAAGTCTATAGAGCCTGTATAGCATAATTGGCTTTCTGGGACTGGAGTGGTTGGCATGGTTATGAAAGGTGGGGCTGCAGATCTTATTGTTTGACACACACAGCCCAAGTTATACATGAAGAGATGCACAGCCCCCAATCATAGCCCATATCAACAGTAGTCCTCTTTCATTTATCATGATTCAGGTGAATTAAATGGGAATATGACAGGGAACACTACCCTGTATCCTTCAGTTCTTTCTTGGTGGCATGAATCTCTGGTATTTTTTTCTGATTTACTTTATTTCCTGACACTGATGCAGTTTCAGTGTTTTCTATTTGGTCCTTACTACCACAGTGACCTTTACACAACATTCAAGAGACTCAATATAAGGCTTTGACCAATAGCCAAGTATATCTCTTCCTACTTTGCATTTAAAGACAAAGGAACTTTTCTTTGCAGCATAACCCAAAAATGCGTCACCAAGTGCACCAATACCATGTTCCTCTGACTTCCCAAAGGGCTTACCTATTGACACTGATATGTGGGGTGTCACAGGATACCAGGTATGCAAGGTTCAGATGTGTGGAGGAATTAATACTCCAAGAGGTTTAACTATGATCAATGGACGATCAGAGCAAGTAAGTAAACTCATTTCCTCCCTTTTTGAATTGTCTGGAGACACAACATTTCACAGAATTTCTCTGGAGATGGCCTACAATAATAATCTGTTTGTAATGAAACTATGGCCAACTCACCAATACACTCCTGTTTTCCTCCCTTATTTTCTTTTACACAGACTATACTGTTTTCTTGGGCTTGAATTCTCTAAGTGTTAGCATATAAGCATTTGCCTAAAAATATCCTTGTTGGGATTCAGTAAGAATATTCAAAAGTGCTTAGCCCTGTAGCTGTAACATAAAGAATGTTCAATGGATATTAAATATTGTTGTTCTGTTATTATTCTTATTATAGCTATTATTGTAATCCACTCTGAGGGAAGGGTTGAAAAATCATGATGTGTGGTATAAAGCACATAGGCATATAATCATCCTTGGTAACTTGAAGCCTTGGGTCATTTAAAGTCTTGTAATAAGAAAAGTAATATGATTCCACTATGTTTTCTGAAACTGCTATATTTCAAATTTCAGGTTCTGAATGGAGCACAGAAAATAAAGTCACAGTGTGTTCTGGGGCATTCATAATCGGTAGTATTTTGTAGCAGTCAGTTACAAAATACTCTTTCTGAGCAGTATATTTCCAGTAATAAAAAAAAAATACAATAAGTAAATTAAAACCTTCCTAAAAGTTCTTGGTGGCAACATGACCAGAGTGAATGATTGAGGCATGTCCAAGTGACACATTGAACAAATTACTTTAAAGGAAACCAGTCCCCTCATGTTTCCTAGAAAATATCGATTTTTATTCAGAAAGAAGCAGATACCTGTGAAATATGAAACACTTATATTCCCTTTCTGATCTCTTTATTGGTGGCTAAACATAAAAATAGTAAAAAATGAACAGGAGTTTTTCACTTGCAGTGTTAGTACTGATAATGTACTCTGGGTTGGAGGTAGGTAGTTTCTGTACAATATTCTTTCTAAATGTAATCCATTTAGGTTATATGAATCCGTGACTACCGAACAAAGTAAGTTCTTTTTAAATGCATTACATTGCCATGAGTTCATGAATAACTGATTTCCAGAAATGAAATGCCACTTAATCCATTAAAAATAAGGTTCAGCCAGTGATTGCTGATAGTCCGTGTTGCCATCCACCTTTCCTCTTCTGCTTCGTCTGAGTCTCAATTGCTCCAGTTGCTGAGGCTTGGGAAGCATTTGGGTAGTACAGCTATCATCTGGCTCATCACTGTGTTCCCAGTTTCCATGCCAAGGGCCCTGTTCTGAGTGCCAGGCTATGGGTGGGATCTGGGTAGAGACCGGCAGAGAAATTGCCTTCCTCCTGATTTTGCATAACACTTTGAATCATGGACTCAAAGCAATGTGCTCAGTGTCTACCGTGTCACAAGATCTCTCTCAAATTGATTAAACAGCCTTTGTACATCCCTTTCCCCCAGCATGTTATCAAGTCTCTCACAGGAAATCAGCATTGTTGTTTTTGCTGCCTACTTGTCTTATCATAAGAGAGTAAACCCCATTCGATGACAGAATGAGCAGATGACATATTAACTGTTCCATCCTCCGGCTCTCATGTCAATTGCTTTCAATCAAGTCACTCCTCCCTCATGACAAAAATAATTTTTCAATGGTTATCAATAAATGGAAACATATCTTGAATGCATGGAATGTTGGTATAGTCTGGATTAAGAACAATGGACCAGATCAGTAGTTATAAATTTTCTGCTATATTAAAAATAAAAATTGATTAATCGAAAGTTCATATGCTAGACATTAGTTTTTCCTATTTCACCCTTGAGCACTCATCTCTCCTACTTTTAATAATTGTATCCCAATTTCTTGACTATCTTAGCCCTCCATTTTCAGCTCATGCTACATGTGAATTTTAAGTCACTTGCTCTCCCCAATATGCCCATCTTTTAAAGATGGGCAAATGACTCAAATAAAGCCAGCAATGTTACTGGAGGAATGACTCATTCAAAAGAGAAAAAAGCACATGCAATGAGACATTTTCTTGGACTTCTGGAATGTGGTTCCTGTTTCAGCGGTGTGTACTAGTTTGGTAGATTTTACCAGTAGGGCCATCTGGGCCTGGGCTTATCTGTGTGTGAAGAGGTTTTGATAATAATGCAATTTCATTATACATTAAATGTCTGCTCAGATTTTTTATTTCCTACTGTGCCAGTTTTGGTAATTTTTGTTTTCCTATGAATTTGTCCATTTCATTTAGGTTAATTTCTTGGTAAAAAATGCTCACAGAAATTGCTTATAAATTTTTTTATTACTGTAAGGTAAATTACATATTTCATTCCTGATTTTAAAATTTGAGTCTTCTTTTAATTTGGTCAATCTAAAGTTTGTCAATTTTATTGATAATTTCATTGATTTTCTCCATTATATTCTACTCCTATTTCATTTATTTCTATTCTAGTCTATTATTTCCTTCCTTCTACTTTTGGTTTTAATTTGGTATAAGTTTAGTTCACTGTTTTGAGATTTTATTTGTTTCTTTTTTTTTAATATAGGTGTTTATAATTATAAATTTCCTTCTAATCACTGCTTTAACTGCATACCATGTTAAAGTGTGGATATTGTTTTAGTTTTCTAGGCTATTTAAGCAAATACCATGAAACAAGTTTAGTTAAACAATGGGAATTCATTTGCTCATGGTTTGAGGCTGGGAAAAAGACCAAATCAAGGCTTCATCAAGTTGATGCTTTCTTCCAGAAGACTGTGGTGTTCTGGGTCTGGCTACTGGTGATCTTTGGTCATTACCTTGTCATGTGGAAAGGCACATGGCAGTGTCTCCTGGCCTCTCTGTCCTCTCCTGTGTTCCATCAGTGCCCAGTCTCTTGATTCCTATGGCATTTTAACATTTTTATTCCCCACCTTCCCAGAGTTGGCTCCTTTGTCTGTCTGCTCATTGTCTTCTCATCTTCTTTAAGAGTCACTGGGTTTTCAAGGTAACTCTTCAAAACATGGAGAAATATCCCAGGAAAACCACAGACTAATGAATCATTTAGGAGCTGCCATATTCTCTCATTTGTGCATAAAACATTTTGGGTTCATTCAAACATAGAGAGCAATTTCTATGTGTCTTACATCATATATCATATTTTCTGAGAAGAAGCTATTATGCCATGTAAATAATGAATATATCTTTGCCTAAAACTCTAAAGTCAAGTGTTACTTATTAAAGATATTTAAAATGTTAAAAAAAAAAAAAAAGAGTCACTGGGAACCAAACTTGGGATCTCTCATGTAGGAAGTGAGTGCCAACTGCTTGAGCCCCTTCTGCACCCTGCTGGCTACATTGTCTGCTGGTGGCAGCATCTCCTCACTGCAGTGTCAGCTCATTGTGGTGGTTGCAGCATCTGCTTATTCCAGTGTCTGCTTATTGTGATGTCTGCTCATTGCAGCATTCGCAGCATCTATAGTGTCTGCTAATTGCGGAGTCTTACTGGTTGTGGCATCTGCTCATTGTGGTGTCTGCTCATTGCAGCATCTGCTCATCTTCTTTAGAAGGCACTGGAAACTGAATCTGGAACTTCCCCTGTGCAAAGTGGATGCCCAATTGCTTAAGCCACATCTGCTCCCTCACATTCATTTCTGAATGACAATTTTGACAAATTCTTTGTTGACAGTATTTTCCCCCAGCACTTTAAATACATCATTCTACTACCCCTGCCTTCCCTGGTTTCTGATGAGAAATCAGCTATAAATATTGTGAGTCTCATATGTGATGAGTTGCTTCTCTCTTACATCTTTCAAGATTCTTTTTTTTTTTTTTTTTGTCATTTAACAGATTAAGATGGGTGTTAAGTGTGGTTCTCTTTTTGGCTATCCTACTTGGAGATGATTGTACTTCTTGAAAGTATTGATTTATGTTTTTTATTATTTTGGGGAAATTTTTTGCCATTATTTCTTCTGCCCGTTTCTCTCTCTTCTTTCCTCTGGGAATCCCATTATGCACATATTGTTACCCTTTAAAATGTCCCACAAATCTCTGAAACCCTGTTCATTTATCTTCATTTTTCTTTCTGTTCCTTAGATTGAATGAGCTCAGTTTACCTATCTTCAAGTTCACTGATTCTTTCTTCTGCCTCTTAAACTCTGATATAGAGACCTCCAGTGTATTTTCCATTTGGTTATTGTATTTTTTCAACTATAGAATTTTTGTCTTTTTAAAAAATAATTTCTATCTTCTTATTGATATTCAGTATTTGGTGAGATACTGTTCTTATGCTTTCCTTTAATTATTTTGATATTGTTTCTTTTAGTTCTTTGAATATTTTAAAAATACCTGACATAAAGTCTTTTTCTAGTAATTCCAACATCTGTGCTTCTCAGGAGCAGTTTCTATCAACTACTTTATTTCTTGTGTATAGGTTTTACTCTCTTGTTTCTTTGCACATTTCATAATTTTTGTTGCACCTGTACATTTTAATAATATAGTGTGTCAATTCTGAAAATCAGATATTCCTTCCCCTGTTTTTTTTCCTCTTTGTGATTGTTATTGTTTGTTTAGTGACTTTTTTGCCTCACTGTGTAAATTCTGTGTTCTTTGTAATGTATGACCACAAAGTCTCTGATAGTTCAGCTTACTTTTCACTTAATGATTGGAAGAAATTTCATTAGATTTCTGCAATGTATAAGTCTCCCATTCTTTGCTGAGGAATTCTGTGTGCATATTGGGGTAAGTCTGCCATACTCAGCCAGGTAATTGAAGACTCTGTCTTAGTTTTCACATCACTCTGCCTTAGTCTTCAAATCCTGCTTGCAAAGAGCCTCAAGTTCAGCTCCAGATCACAGCTTAGGGCTTTCTCAAGCTTTTCCTCTGCATGTTCATGGTCTTCTAGTGTTCCAGGAATATGTAGGAGCTTTTTAAAGTGCTTCTAGATAGCTCATTCCCTAGCTTCTCCTTGTTTGCCTATTGTTTTCCCCAACTGTGATCCACATCCTCAGGCAATCATAATTCTAATTAATTGCCTCTGATTTTTCTTGAGAAATAGTCCATAAAAGGTTTTTAGCACACAAAGTGAGTTCCAAGTCAGGTCAGACAGAAAGGCTTGTGAACTTTTTTTAAAAAAAGAATTTTCTGAAATGGGACTTTTAAGGATCTCTAATCCTATTTTGTCACCTCTGATGGCTCCTAGGTGGCTAGTTTTCATAGCAGTTGGGAGCTGTTGGTTTTTGAGGCTACCTCAGGGCTGAGAAATGGGAAATGGACATAGGATAAGTTAAAATGCCATAAAGTTCACTTTTATAAACCAAAATTTAGCTGTTTTTCTTAAATAAATGCTCTCCAGTGTATTACAACCATTTAGAATTCCTAGAGTTCTGAAAATTTTGATTCTGACAATGTTTTCTATTGTTCATGCTGCTTTCATGGAGGAGAGGCTTTTAAGCTCTTACTGTACTATTTTTTGGTGATGTCTCATTTGCTTGTTATTTTAGGCTTGCATGTAATTTTGTCACAGAGTTTGTCAACTTCAGTACCAGGACCCTGTGCTAAGTTGATGTTAGAATATTTTGTGAAGTTTCTTTGGAAAAGTTCATTGCTGAGAAATCAAAAGTGAATGAATATCTACCATACAAGTGCATAATCAACTTTGCCACCATACTGTTAGAAGTATTTTAGCCTGCTTTATATGATCTGTCAGCTAATTGTGCTATAAACTTCATTGGTTTACATGTTATTCTCAGATCGTTGCATCCAAATTAAAGTCATTTTTCAATAAAAGTTCTTTAATGTGCTGTTACACTTCTTAAGGCTATAGGGATACAGGGGCTATTCAATTTCAGTTAAGGCAAATTGGCTTCCCCTAATGGCAAAAATGTGTCTATAACTATGGGGGAGTTAAACATTGTTATTTTCCAAAACAATTCAGTTATCTTTTTTTGTCTTGAGTTTTCTGTCTTATTCAGGCTCCAAGAGAAAAGTCAGCTAAGTTTAGAATTTTGGACTGTAATTGACAGTACTGGATCCTAGTCCCTAAAGTGCTATATATGCAAAGTAGACTAGCAGTAAAGAACATAGACTCTGCAGCTGGACTGCCTAGAGCTGAAATCTGGGACCATTTCATTCTTGTAGTATATCTTTGGGCAAACCTGTGAAAATCAAAATCACAGTCTTCTCAGCCCAGTAAGACTGCCATGCTCTCTTTAGTTCTCCCACTCTCTGCCAAGTCTCCATCAGAAGTCCAGGGCAATCATAGGTATCACCTCATTTGTATACATTTCTTGGGGAAATCAGTCCTATGTGACCTACTGGCCAATGTTCAAAACAGCTATTGATAATATTATTATTAGTATATTTATAATAATTAAATAACTAATTAATAGTGTTCAGGTCTAATTTTTTTATCCATTTTATCTTCTTTAGACTGAGAAAAGTATTAAAATTGTATATGATTAGCCTATTGTTATCTATTACTCCTTGCATACCTAGTAGTTTCTTCTTTATTAAAGTTATGCTGTGTTACTTGGTTTATAGGAATCTTTAATTGTTATACTATATTTGTGAATTATAAAATTTAGCATTACAAAGTGATCTTTAGTTTCTCATTTAATATTTTAAGTCTGAATTTAGCTGAATTCTGCCTGGTCAGTCATGAAGAGAGTATTTCCTTCCTTTTTTCATCTTCTTATAATTTTTAGTGTATTTTATTTTATTATGGCCCATAATCATGTGGCTCCATCTTTCTTATCTTCACCTAGTCACCAAAGGACACCATTCTTTCTTTGCTAGAGATGGTGACTTCCTAAAACAGTCACTTTCGGTTCCATTCATTTCCATTTTCCCTTTTTTTTGACTCCCAATAGCAAGTGCTCTGATCCACAGGGTTAAAGCTTATGTTGGGTCTTTTCCAACTAGTTTGGGGCCTATACATATTGACACAGAACCCACAGCTCTGGAATGGATTCTAGAGGTAACTTTTCTGGTCTTGGCTCATTAATGATTCATTTCTATGAATATTAGAGAATTTGGCCATCTATGTTTCCTATGCTCTAAGTATGGTAGGTGATGAATTTATTTTATTGCATTACTGATATCTGTGGCTTTTTGTAGGATGTGTGGAAACACTGAAATACAGGTGTCTTCTAGTATACTATGGAAAATTCGAAGACACTTGCCGTTTTTTCATCTATTATTCTCCTGATATATTGATGTCCATCTTTTTAGTTTCCAACATTTTTCCATCAGTAGGTATGTCTCTTCCATGCATCATAGAATTGAATTTAGCTTTGAAAGACACTGGCAGAAAATTCTAAACTGACTCTGAATTTACACTAATACACAGAATTCCAGTACACCACTGTGGTATACCACTTAGATAAGTTTATGGTGCTCAGTTAATACAGTGATTTGATCTTACAATACCACATACAGAAATCAAAAGTAATCCAAATACCTTGGGGTGTTGAAGTGTTTAGTATAACTATCTTTCCAGTAGCAAATTAGCATACCCTTGCTACCTGATATGTAGCTATTGACTTAAAAGTGTTTTGTTTTTCCTGTACCAGTAAATAAAATAATAAAAGTAGGTGCAAATATGGCCAGAAGAACAGCATACTTTTTTTACCTATGGAGCATGATGTCAAAACTTTTGTTGTCTTGATATAATATATTCAGAGAGATATTGACACCATACAATATTATACTATTTTTATCTGCTGAGTGAAAAATGAGAAGTGCCACAGATTCTTTAAGACGTAAGTATGAGACAGGACAGAAAATAAATATCATGAGAATTCAGGAGCTTGCAAATTAGTGAAAGATCTTGGAATCCTTTGATCTGAGGCATTTCAGTATATGCCTTCTAAAATGAGACATGTTGCTACACATTACACTGTTCAATAAAGAAGCACAATATTTATTATGTTCCATTGCGTTTTGGAAGCAATATATACTTGAGATTACTATCTCACTCATTTACTGGAAAATGCATAAGGTTACCAGATTTAAGTTGAACCCAGAGCAAAAGAAGGCTCTGTAGCAGGTCCAAACTATGCAATACCCCTAACACTTGAGACTTATAACCAAGCAGATACAGTGGTAATGTGACACATAGAAACACCATATAAGGTTCCAGCCAATTCCAAAGAAGAACCACAGTACAAATCTACTTTAAAGGTTTGGCATGAGATCATGCCTTCTTTCACTGGAACTAGTCAGTCCTGGCTTACTCCTGAATTTCAGTAGTGACAGAATATCTGACCCAGGAATACAAAGGAATTATGAGAACCAAATTGTTCATCACAAACAAAGTTTCATTTGATCCATTGAATTGTGTGCAGGGACATTTTCAGTGGGTATGTTCTACATGAGATGGGTCCTAGCACATCAGAAGGGATGAGAAACTTGCATTAACACTGTCCATAGGGTTCTTGTTCCTACTGCTTAGGTGTCTTTACCTTACCTACACTTATGGCTCTATGGGAAATTCCCCATGACCAGCTACCCAATGAGGAAAAAAAACATGGGTCTCTTTCATCATTAACACATTAAGGAAAAGTTGATATTCTGGTGCCAGCCAAAAGTTGACACCCACTACATGACAAAGCTCCTCAGGAGTAGTCTTGAATGACAGCAATTTAAGGAAATCCTTCCAATAAGTCTGGTTGTCCACAGTCCATAGCAGTGGGTTATTCTGAAGTAATAATTTATAGTGAGACTGCTTCCTCAGCAACTCTAATGATTCTGCAAGCCTTTTAATATCTAACAATAAATGCCTTTCTGCCTGAACTTGTTCAAGAGCATTCTAGTCTTAGCAACTGAACTCTGACCAAAGAAATTTACTACTGTTTTATGACCTATTTTTCATGTTCCATGATCTTGAAAGCATTACAGTCAGATTACATTGATAAAGAAAAATTGTTGATGTTTTTGTTTGCATTTAGCACAACTCTTCATATATATGGTTGAGTTAAAGCAATTACCATCTTGACTGGTTGCTGGGGTGGTTATAAAAGAACTTGGAAAACTGCTTTTTAAAAAAATATTTCTTAGAGTGAAAGAATATATGGAAAAGTGAGTTTAACAAGCCAGAGTATATCTTCTTGGTGAGAACCATAAGAGGTTAAACTGTCTTTTGGTTACTAAGTCAAGTGCCCTAAATACTTGGGGCCATAAAATGTCTACAGCATAATGTGTTGGAATTTTAAACTGCAGCCTTATATGACCTGGGTGAATGACTGAAATATTGATGTAGAAATCACTCAGAAAGGAACAATTTCCATTCTTAATATTAAAAGTCAGAATTGAACTCTGTCTAGGTGGTCTGATAAATAAACCACTCACCAGGAAGTAGCAAGAACTGATACATACCTGATTTGACCAAAGGAGTGGAAATAATGTAAAGGTCTTGTTTTCTGGGAACCTTCAAGTCAAATATGCCATCTTTGGAAATGTCAGTAAAAAAAACATGTAAATTGTGACATTTAATCTACTTCTTGAAAAACAAAAAGAAGAGTAAAATTTCTCTTACAAAGGTTGGTGGATGTTTTTGTTCAGAGCATATGGTAGCAATCTGGGAATTCATTAATTGTTTATTAAAGTTCTTAAGGGATATAATACTAATATTAAAATATGAAATAATACCAAATAACAGCACGTTCCTGCTATGTGATGGGCTCTGTATTAGGTGTCTCAGAGAATCTAAATATCTTTGTTAAACTTCAGAAATAAAATTAGAGCCTGGTTTGCCTAACTCTGAATCTTGCAATTTTCCTCAGTGCTACTGAAATAGTTATGTGTGGAAATGCCTTTGAAAGAGCATTTCCTAACAAAGGACTGTTTGGTTTAGGTGTTGATGTGATACATTCGTACTGTTTAAATGGCTTCCTGATGTCAGGATGATGAATATGAGATAAGAAAGCTGTAGTTTTCTCATATCTAGGCCTACATCTGACCTAGTTAAGATAAACATGAAGATATTATATCTTTCTTGTAATTTTCTCCCACCTCCTGGCACAAAATTCTTTAAACTCAGGCATCCTCTGCCCTTTTCCCACTAATCAGGAGCTTCACACATTCATCTTCTTCTGTCCTACACTTTCTTCTTTCAATAATGCCCTCTGCTTCTAAAAGCTGTGTAACATTTCCTTTTTCAAGCACCAGAACTATCATTTCCTAAAAGGAGTTCTTCTCAACTAATTACTAGAGAGAATGAAGATGTTCAGACCATTTCCCATGAGATTTGTTTTCTTAAAATACTTATTAAGGGAAGTGGACTTGGCCCAGTGGTTAGGGCGTCCGTCTACCACATGGGAGGTCCGCGGTTCAAACCCTGGGCCTCCTTGACCCGTGTGGACCTTGCCCATGAGCAGTGCTGATGCGCGCAAGGAGTGCCCTGCCATGCAGGGGTGTCCCCAGAGTAAGGGAGCACCACGCACAAGGAGTGTGCCCCAGAAGGAGAGCCGCCCAGTGCAAAAGTGCAGCCTGCCAGGAATGGCACCACATGCACGGAGAGCTGACCCAACAAGATGATGCAACAAAAAGAAACACAGATTCCTGTGTCGCTGACAACAAGAGAAGCGGATGAAGAACACACAGCAAATAGACACAGAGAACAGACAACTGGGGCTGGGGGGGAAAGAGAGAGAAATAAATAAATAAATCTTTAAAAAAATAAAATAAAATACTTATTAAACAATACATTATGTTGGAGACTGAATTTCATATTTTAAATGTTTCATTATCTAAATCTGACAATTCTGTGAGATACACATTATTATCCCTAGTGACTTGGCCATATAAACATAGCTGGTACTTGAATCCAGGTCTGAGAAGAATTGCAAAATCTCTAGTACTACCTAATAACAAGAACTCTGAACTATCACTTTAAGACGTAGGTCTGCATGGGCACCTGGGCAAGTGGTAAGAGTACTGTATAAATTAGACAGAGAAATTGAATCCAAAGGGGAGAAAATTAAATAGAAAATACAAACTGAAGGAGCACTGGCTACTGCTAGACTTTGAGCCTAGCAGCATTCAGCCCCATTCACTAGTCAATGTTTCTAATATACGTATATTTGTTTTTACTGCAGCTATGCCTTTTCTTTTCTTTTCTTTTCTTTCTGTTGTGTTTTATCTTTACTGTAATATTTTGCAAGATTCAAGGAGTGAACCCACTGGCCCATCTTTACTGAAGTTACCATCTTAATTCTCATCTTTCCTTCCATAAATTGCTTGGCTTTTGATGTTTTTCTTATTTTAATATTTCTATGAAAAGAAAAGGAATCTAATGTTAAGAAAAAACAAAAAGTAAATCAGATATTAAAATGTCAATTTATTCTAAATGAAATATTTACTCTAAATTAATTTGTCATGGTAAGTGTTACAAATAATAAAGTGTATTAGGATGCTTAAAGTGATTATATTAATTAAAATAATATGAAATAAAAGGTTGAAGTGAAATAATAACAAACTTATGAAAAAGAACAGATTAAATATTCTGAAAAGTGAAACTTACCATCAATGAAAACAATTTGATAAAGAAGATACATAGTAAACTGGACACAGTAAAAATGCAGTAAATTGAGAGTACTGATGAATCCAAGAAAATTCTAGCACAAAGGAACAAGATAGAATTTTGAGAGATAAATTTTAGAGAAATGATAAACAAATTCAATGGTCCCAGTGTAAGTCCAAAAAGAAATACAGAAACAATATGGGTAAAAATGAAAGAAGAAACATTAAAGGAATACAAACAGACAATGTCCAAATTGAATGAGCACAAAAAAAATGAAAATAAGTCCATACCAAAATATGGGAGAAAATTGGAAAACTGCAGAATATTGAGGATAAAGAATAAATTCCAAATGCTCTTAAATAGAAAAAATAAAAAACTTGAAAAGGTAAAAACAACTACGCTAAAAACTAACTTCCAATTTAACTGGATGACAAAGCACTAAGCAGTTACATAGGACATTCTAGGATATTTTCCTAGCTAAACTACCATTCAGAAGAGACCTAATTCTCAATAAGAAAAACGAAAATTAGAACAATATTAAATAACATTGGTTCACCTGTAAGTATGGTTAAAATCCAAAAGTTTAACATTTTATTAGTCAGCCACGGGGGTGCTGATGCAAAATACTGGAAATTGGTTGGTTTTTATAAAGGGTATTTATTTGGAGTAGGAGCTTACAGATACCAGGTCATAAAGTGTAAGTTACTTCCCTCACCAAAGTCTATTTGGAGCAAGATGGTTGCCAACATCTGTGAGGCTTCAGGCTTCCTGGATTACTATGCTCCTGGGGCTTGCTTTTCTCTGGGTTCAAGGTTCCTTTCTTCCTGGGGCTGGCTTCTCTTTCCTCTGGGATCTTACTACCCAGGGCTCTAGCTTAAATCTTCAGCATCAAACTCCAACATCAGAAACCCTCAACTCTGTTCTTTGCTGTGCTTTTATCTGTGAGTCCCCACCAACTAAGGGTGGGGAGTCAACGTCCTAATCATAACTCAATCATGCCCAGGTGCAGATCAGATTACAAGCATAATCCAATATTTCTTTTTTAATTCATCAACAATATTGACCTGCTATAAACATATTCTGTAGAAGATGCTTTGGAGTAGCAAGCACTCCCTTACACTGCTGATGGGAATGCAATATGGTATGATGAATAGTGATGGGAAATTGATAATATCTAGCAAAATTACATATTACTTTTTCCTTAGCACCAGCAATCACACTTCCAGCTATCTGTTCCAAGGATATACTATCAAAATTACAATGAAATATTTGCAGCATTATTTGCAAAAAGGAAAAGTCTGTAAGTAATGCAAAGGTTTGTTACTGGTTGAATAAATTATGATACATCCAAACAATGGACAAGTTATAATCTAGAAATTACATACTATAAAGGAATAATCACTGGATATTTTGTTAAGTGAAAAAAAATAAAATAGGAGAAATGGTTACAGTAGAATACCACTTACATAAGAAAGAGCAGCATATGAAACTATATAAATATTTATGTTTATGATAACAAATGAAAGGATATCCCCCTCAATTGAAATGGTTACCTAAAGGGAGAGGTGACTTCTATACATGGAAAGACATGTATAGAAGATAGAATTTTAGTTCAGAAAGAGGTTGTGGGCTCTGCCAGAGCCCTCCTGGGAAAAAATTGGATGCACTGAAGAGTCTAAAAGGAAATCCTGAGAACAAAAAAGAAGCTCTGCACACTAGACTTCAACTATTGTGATAGTAATTATGAACTAAGTTTGCCTTTGTTTATGGTTACTGTAGGTCTGGCCCCACCCCTTGCCTCTACTTATGGTTCTGAAGCAAAAAAAAAAAATTGTATTATAGCACTGGAAACATTTTGGCTGCAAGCCATTAATTAAGAAAGCCACAAAGAGGGGAATCTGTGAAACTTAGTAGGGAGAAGCCCACAAAGAAAAGCCTTCAGGGACATCTTTCAAGGGTTATTTTACAGTTGAATATAGCCTGTGCATGAATTCAAACTTATCTAATTCTGTATCCAAGTGTGCCTGGTTTCCAGAAAGCCAATTAAGTGATATATGCCCTATAGGCTTTGAATATTCAAAGTTATATTCAGACGGAATGTGGGCAATATGTTAATTCAAGTTTACCTGGAATGTGGGCGATATGCTAATTCAAGCTTAGCTAGTATTCAAACAAATGGCTAAACCCTAAAAAAGCTAACAAAGAAAGTCTTTTTGACCCCTAAACATCTTCTGGCCCCACCACATTGTTTATTGTTTAAAAATAACCTAAAACCCCTACTTGGGGCTTGGCTTTTTGGACAGAAGTCTGCCAGGATTAGCAGGTCATAATAAATCTTCCTTCTCAGAGATTCTGAGTCCTTGCCTTCAATACGTATCACTGAATCCTCTCTGCTTCCACTACAAAGGCAGTGCTCAAAGGGAAATTTAGAGCTATGACTGCTATATTAAAAAAGGGAAAGGTCTCAAATGAATCCACACCTTGAAGAAAAAGAAAAAGAGCAAAGCAAACCCAAAATTATCAGAAGGAAGGAAATAATTAAGATTAGAGAGGAGATAAATGAAATAGAGAATAGAAAAACAATTCAGAGAATCAACAACAAATTGGTTTTGGGAAAAAATCAATAAATTGACAAAGTTTTAGCCAGACTGGTAAAGAAAGAAATTCAAAGAAAGAAAGAGATTTTCAAGAGAGAAAAATCAGAAAAGAAAATGGTAATAACTCTACTAATCTTACAGAAATTAAAAAGGATTATGAGACAATGTTATGAAGAATTATATGCCAAAAATTAGATGAAATGGAAAACTTCCTGTAAATACAAAAATTACCTAGTTTGACTCAAGAAGAAACAGAAAATCTCAACACACCTAACACAAGTACAGAGATTGTATTAATAATAAAAAACTACCAAAAAAAAAGTCCAGAACCAGATGGCTTCACTGGCAAATTCTGCCAAATTAGCACCATTCCTTCTCAAACTCTTCAAGAGGAGAGAACATTTCCCAGATAATTTTATGAGGCCCTCATTACCCTGCTTCCAAAACCTGATAAAGGCATCATAAAAAAAAAAAATTACAGACCAGTTTCCCTATTGATCATAGATAACAAAATACTAAAAAACTAAATCCAATAGCATATTAAAGCTTTTATTCACTTCAACCAACTGGGATTTATCCCAGGTATTCAAAGGTGGTTCAACATACAAAAATCAATTGAGTAATATACCATATGAACAAAACAAAGGAAATAAAACCCTTGATTTTCTCAATAGATGCAAAAAGGCATTTGACAAAACCTAGCACAGTTTCTTGATAAAAACAGGAAAGTAAGAATAGGAGTAAATAGAGACCATTTATGAAAAATTCTCAAGGTCAGGAACAAGACAAGGATGCCTGCTTTCACCACTCAGTTCAGTATTGTACTAGTTCTAGCCACAGAAGTCAGGCAAGGAAAAAATATAAAATGTATCCAAACTGGAAAGGAAAAAAATAAAACTATTCCTATTTACAGATCTAGAAAATCCAATGAAATTCATAGGAAAATGACTGGAGCTGATAAACAATTTCAGCAAGTGGCACGGTATAAGATCAACATTCAAAAATCAAGTGTGTTTCTGAACAATTGCTCTAGCAATGAACAATCTGAAGAGGAAATTAAGACACAGTTCCATTTACAAATAACATCTTAAAGAATAAAATATCTAGGAATATTTAACCAAGGATATAAAAGACTTGCACACCAAAGGCTACAAAATACTGCTGAAAGAAATTAAAGAAGACCTAAGAAAATGGCAAAACATGTGCATGGAATGGAAAACTTAATATTGTTTAGATATCAATATTATTCAATGTGAGCTACAAATTCAATGCAATCCCTATCAAAATTCCAGGAGACTTTTTGCAGAAATGAAAAAGTCAATCTTTAAATTCATATGGAGCTGGAAAGGAAGAAGAGCCAAAACAGTTTTGCAAAAGATAATAAAGCTGGGAGACTCTTCTTCCCAATTTCAATTTTACTACAATGCTACAGTAATCAAAACAGTGTGGGACTGACATAAAAATAGATACATAAACAAATGGAACAAACTTGAAGAACTAGTAATAGGCCTGTATATCCATGGCCAGAGCATTAAGTACATGTAATGGGTAAAGAAGAGTTTCTTCAATAAAAGGTGTTAGGAAAACTGAATATCCACATGAAGAAGAGTGAAATTTGACTCCTAACTCACAACATAATGAAAATCAACTCAAAAGTGGATCAAGGACCTAAATATATGGGCTAAAACTATTAAGACTCTTAGAAGATAACATAGGAGCAAATCTTCATGACCTGGAATTTAGCAATGGGTTCTTAGATATGATATCAAAACACATGCAAGAAAAGAAACAATAGATAGGAAAGCTCATGTGGCTCAGAAAGTATCCAAACTGGAAAGGCATCAGAAAGCTGATGTGATTCCTGCCTACCAAATGAGTGATCCTGGGTTTGCTTCCCAATGCCTCCTAAAGAAGACAAGCAAGACAACAAACTGACACAACAGGCTGGCATGGTGAGATTTTGCAACAAGATGATACAACAAGATGATGCAATGAAGAAACACACACAAGCAGGGAGTAGAGGTGGCTCAAGTGATAAGGTGCCTCCCTCCCTCATGGGAAGCCCTGGGTTCAGTTCCTGGTGCCTCCTGGAAAGAAAATGAGCAGACAACAAATGGATACATAGAGCAGACAGAGAGCACAAACAATGAGGGAGGGGGGACAAAATAATGAATAGACATTAAAAAAGAAAAAAGAAAGAATAGATAAATTCAACTGCATTAAAACTAAAATAAAAAATGTTTGTACATCAAAGTACATTATTAAGCCAACCTACAGAATGGGAGGAAGTATAATAGTTTCAAATCATATATCAGTTTAATATCCAGAATATATAAAGAACTTTTACAAAAATACAGCCCAATGAATAAAACAGCCCAATGAATAAAAGGGGTAAATACTTGAATAGACATTCTTCCAAAGACAATATATAAACAGCCATTAAGCTTATGAAAACATACTCAACACCATTAACCATTAGGGAATTGCAAATCAAAGATGAAAGCTAAGAGATAAAAATTCATAGCTAATAGTATAGCTATTATAAAACAACAACAATAACAAAAACAAAATAAGTGTTGGAGATGTTGCAGAGAAGTTGGAACTCCAGTGCTTTATTGGTGGGAATGTAAAATGGTACAGCCACTGTGGAAAGCAATATGGTGATTCCTCAGAAAGCAAAATACAGAATTACCATATATAATCCTTTTGCTATCATATATAGCAAAGAAACTGAAAACAGGATCTCAAACAGATACTTGTACACCAATATTTACAGCAATATTTTTTCAAAATAGGCAAAAGATAGAAATAACTCAGGTCCATCAACAAATAAATGGATAAAAACAATGTGATACACATACATTTTGAAATATGTGCAGCCATAAGAAAAAATGAAGTTCTGAGATTTGCTATGACATGAAATAAGCTGGACACAAATGGATGAATATTGTGTTATGTCACTTATAAGAGATGACCAGAAATAGAAACAGAGACAGGAAGGAGATTAGAGTATACCAAGGTATGGGAGGGGGGAAGAGGGAAATCACAAAATATTTAGAACTGAATAATATAGAAAGTATGTTTATCCAAGGAGTTGTGTAGAGTTAATTTCATAGCCTTAAATGAATTTAATAAAAGCAATAACTGAAAATAAATAAATTAAGCATTAAAATTTAAAAAGTTAAATAAGTTAATCAGGGCATACCTAAAAAGGTAGAAGTGAATAAATAATAAAGGCTAGAAATTAATGAAAAAATAAAAGAAGAATAAACAGAATAGTGGCCAGGCCAAAAAAAAAAAAAAGCTAGTATCTTTATTTTGTTTTTGCTTTTGTTAATGGGTAAGAAACATATATTCTTATGGCTCTCTCCAGTCCCATTCAACCCTGAATCCCAGAGGTAACCACTTTCTGATTTCTGTCCACATAATTTTGCTTGATCTTGAACTTCATAGGATTGGACTTATATAGCATGTAATCTCTTTGTACTATCTTCTTTCATTTAATGTAATTATTGTTTATAAAAGAAGTCTGTTCCTTTTCATCATGCAATATTATTCCACTGGATGAAAATACCTCACGTTTTTAACCATTCTCCTGCTCATGGATATGACTATTGTTTCCACTTTATTTATTTATTTATTTATTTATTTATTTGCTCTAGTAACGTGTAAGTCTGCTATGACCATTTTCGTATGGGTCTCTTTGTTGGCATACATTTTAATTTCTCTTGGGTAAACATATAGCAGTAGAATTGCAAAGAATCATAAAGTAGATGCAGGCAAAATTGGGCTTGCGTGAGATTCTCATACATATATGCCAGCACTCGTCTGGTAAATAGGGCATCAGGGATTTCATCAAAAAACCTACATGGAGCTGAAGAAGTCAAAATCATATCTGCTCATTCTAATCTACAAGTACTCCTATGTACAGTGCAAGCTCTGGGACCACTACACACTTGGCCAAGAAATGTCTCTCTGAACAATTTCACTGCTGATAGATAACTAGAACCCTGGAGAATATGCTAAGTGGCAAAGCTTGAAGCCTCTACTGAGGATGGAGAGCAACAGCCCCAGAGCCAGGGCTCTGCTGGACTGAGTACAATATGGAAAAATGTGTTCTCCTGTTCCTCATAACACTTGTTCTTTGAAAATGCTCTCAGAATACACTTTTCTTCACTTTACCTCTTATTGTCCACCACTGAGGCAAAGCAGTTTAATAAAATATAAAAATTTATTCTGTCCCATCCAAAGCCCACAGCTGTTGAAGCAAGAAAAGGAGATTCTAGGATCTCAGAAAAAATAGGCAACACTGAATTCCTTCTGGACACTGCTAGGTAAAGGAAGAGGAGCTGCAGTCCAAAGATCTTTGTTTAGGCTTAATGTGAGAACAGAGAATAAAAGCTCTAAAAAAACAACAAAAAGAGCAAAATAAAAAACATACCACAATATGTTTACCTGTTTTTCCCTAGCACTGGGTAATCTCTCTTATTTGCTATTATGAATTAAATGGGCATGGCTGCTCTTATACAAGGCTCTTTTCTCTTAGGTAATATTTTAGGGTTCTCCAGATAAACAGAACTGACAGGAGATATATATAGATATAGATGCATATATAGATACATCTATATATCTGCATATCATTAGATACATTAAGTGATTTATTATAGGAATTGTCTCACATGTCTTTGGGGATGGGCAAGTCTGAATTCTACAAGGCCAACTGCAAGATGGAAACTCAATGAAAGTAATGTTGAATTCCCCAGGAGAAACTGGCTTTCTGGAGTGGAGACAGAAATTCTTCTTTCTGATTGTTGAAATCATCAGTCCTCCCTTTAAGTCCTTCAACTGACTGGATAAGGAAACTTCTCTCTTTGCTGAATGCAATCTCCTTTGTTGATTATAAATGTAATCAGCCATAGATGAAATTAATTCACTAATTAATGATTCAAATCCATGAAATATCCTCACAGTAACAATTAGGCCTGTACTTACTTGACCAAAGAGGACACCATAATCTAGCCAAGTTGGCACATGACATTAACCATCAAAGATAAATACCTAGAAGTGGAATTGTTGAATCATGTATGTCTAACTTGATGATAAATTGCCAAACTTTTCCCAAATTGTTGTTAATATTTTTCACTCGCAAGAGCAATATACAAGAGTTCCATTTACTCCACATACTGTCATATAGTCCAGTGTTGGAGGTGACCTTTTTAGATACAGGCACTACATTGAATGTCCAGCAAATTTCAATAAGAGTATTGGAGTACAGGTTACTAGAGTCCCTGAGTAAGGTCACATCACCTGCCACATAGAACCATTCAAAAAGTAGCTCTTGGTATGCTTCTAAACCCTAATAGTCACAGAGAACTTTACCATGGCAATATATAGTACAGTTGGAGCAGCCTACCTTGAAAGAGTATTTTCAGTCCAACCAAATCATTTGTTTGGCAGAAAAAGAGGCAATCCATTGTACAGTGTAAATAGTAATTTCTGTTTGATCTTGTACAAGTCCAGAGAATACAAGTAAGTTACATGTGGACCAGACCCCCATGTCACCAACATTGGTTGCTCCAATGACTTTTCCTCAGTTAATACTTATAATCTAATAGCAAGTTTGTTACAGTCAGTTGATGGAGGAAAATGATGTGCAGTACTGATTCACCTGTGGGATGGCTAAACATATTGGTGAAAGCCAAAAATGGATTGTTAGTGCACAAAAGTTTCATTAGGGGTGACCCTGAAAGAGAGTGCTAATAGGCATACCTCCCAGTATGCAAAGCTCTAAGCAGCCTATATAGTTACTTACTTGGCTACAGATAAGAAAATAATTCTTGGTAATTGCAAATAATATGACTGGAAGGATGGGTTCCTACTTAGAAGGAGCAAGTTTGGAAGATTGGAAACAGAAGTTTGAAGGAAAAGGATGCGATGGAACTGTCAGAAAATTATATGCTTTTATGTATTTTATATCAATTCCCACCAGAGATCACATATTGTCGTGGAGACACTGAACAACCAGATGAATAACTTGACTCATCTGATGGAGATTAGCCAGGATTTTTCCTCAGTCTTCTTTAGTGCTTTCACAGTGCACCCATGAATATAATAGCCATGGTGGCAATGATGGAGGCTACACATACAGCATATATTCTCTCTCATGAAGACTGAGCACCCACTGCTGTTAGTGAATGTCCACCTGATAGCAAAAATTGACACTGAGTCCTTGGTATGATACCATCCTCAATGAGGTCAACCAATTCCTTAGTGGAAAATTGAAATACATCTGACCACTTCGGCCCCGGAGGGGTCACAAATTGTCACTACTATAACCCCGGCATCTAGAACAAGTAGTTCCTGATAATTACTTCATAAATATTTTTCAATGAATGAGAATATAGATTTTAAAAATTAAAATTATATTTCCCTTGCTACATATATGGAGCTACTTCATTTATTGTTTTAAAAACTATTTAGAAAAATATCATTTTGGGATGTAGTTAATTTTAAGTCAAGTCAGTTTTTTAAAATTAATTTATTAAAGTATATCACTCATACATAAACATACATAAATAATAAGTGTATAATAATAGTTGTGAACTTATAAAACAAACACATATAACATTATATAGGACTCTCAGACTCACGCTACCACCAACAACTTGTATTGTTGTTAAACCTTTTTAACTAATGATTAAAGAGCACTGTAAAAATATTATGACTAGCCAAAGTACTTTCCCCCAACCAACCCTATTATTATTATCTTTATATCATTTATATATGAACATACATAAACAATTAAGTATATAGTAGAAGTTGTGAACTTACAAAGCAAACATGCATAGCATCAACAGGGTCTTATGCATCAACCCTCCACCAACACCTTGCAATGTAGTGAGACATTTTTTACAAATTATGAAAAAATATTGTCAAAAATCTTACTACTAATCATAGCCCTTATCTTACATTTGGTGTGTTTTCCCCCCAACTCACCCTACTATTTTTTTTTAATATTTTTTTTATGACAGAAGTCATATACTTATAAAACAATCATGCAAATGTGCAGAATTCCCAAACAACACCCATCCATTAACACACCACTCTGTGGTGGAACATTTGCTACAAATAAAATAATATCATCTGATTTTTACTATGTCCATAGTGTACATTTGACTCAAATTTTCCATACTGCCTCATTATCAACATCGTACATCTTTTGAATAGATGCAAGGATATTATGTTATTACTGTTAACCACAGTCCATAGGTCACTCCAGCTGTATTTTTCCTATGCTTCTCTACATTCCCAGTACCCTGCAGTAGTGGTATACATTAGCTCTAGCTCACAAAGGACACTCTTGTGACTGTTCCATCAACCACAATTCTTATCCACCTCTTGGTTCATTGTGCCACTCAGTTCCTAAATTATTCTCTAGCATTCTCTCATTTGGCATTTACATACTTGGACTACCAATTTCAGCCACATCCCCATTTATAAACTAGCTGTTACTCACTATATATTACCATCCACTCTATACATTTTCACATTTTTACAGTAAAGCTAATTAAAACTTCTACATACATTAAAGATAAGTGGTATGTCTCAGTCCTCCTCTTAACTCCTTTAAGAATCCATCACCTACCACAGGGTCTTAAATATATTTTCCTACAATTTCTTCCAGAAGTTTTATGGTTCTTGCTTTTATTTTAAGGTTTTTTATCCATTTTGAGTTAATTTTTTAATAAGGTGTCTTTCCTTCTTTCGGCTGTGGATATCCAATTCTTTCAGAACCATTTTGCTGAATGGACTGTTCTGCCTGAGCTGTGTGGGTTTGACAGGCTAGTCAAAAATCACTTGACCATACATGTGAGGGTCTGCTTCTGAACCACAAATTTGGTTGCATTGGTCTATTATGTCTGTCTTTAGGCTAGTACCATGCTGTTTTTACCACTATAGGTAGGTATTATGATTTAAACTCTGGAGATGAGGGTTCACTTTTCCTTTCTATGATGTTTCTGGCTATTTGGAACCCCTTACCCTTCCAAATAGATTTAATGATGATGTTTTCAGTGTTTTCTTTAATACTGGTGGAATTTTTATTGGGATTGCATTGAATCTGTATATCAATTTGAGAAGAATTGACATCTTAATGATATTTAGTCTTCCAATCCATGAACATGGAATATTCTTCCAGTTATTTAGGCCTTTTTTGATTTCTTTTAACATTGAGTCGCAGTTTTCTGAATACAAGTGCTTTACATCTTTGGTTAAGTTTATTCCTGACTATCTGAGTTTTATCTGTCATATTTTCACCACTCTTTTGACATTTTTAGTTACTTTCATTGATATATTCTTCATTTCTGCACTCTCTCCCAGGCCTCTCTCTCTCCTGTCTTTTCTTTTCAGGCACTAGCACACCCTTTAGTATTTCCTGATAATCTGGTCTCTTGCTTAGAAATTCTCTCTCAGTTTCTGTTTATCTGTGAATATTCTAATTTCACCCTTATTTTTGAAAGACAGTCTTGCTGGATATAGGATTCTTGGCTGGAAGTTTTTCTCTTGTAGTATCTTAAATATATCAGACCACTGTCTTCTTGTCTCCATGCTTTCTGGTGAGAAGTCACCACTTAATCTTATTGGGTATCCCTTATATGTTAAGCATTGATGTCTCTTGCTGTTCTCAGAATTCTCTCTTTGTCTTTGGCAGTTGACATTCTGGTGTTTGTCTTGGGGTTTGGTTTATTCAGATTTTTTTTGGATGGGAATATTTTGTGGTTCTTGGTCATGGATATCTATGTCCTTCATAGGGTTGAGAAATTTTCTACCATTATTTCTTCAAATATTCCTTCTGCCCCTTTTCCCTTCTCTTCTCCTCCTGGGACACCCATGACATGTATGTTTGCATGCCTTTTGCTGTTGTTTAGTTCCCTGAGACCTTGTTGAATTTTTTTCCATTCTTTTCTTCATCTGTTCTTTTGAATGTTAGCTTTCAGAGGCCATTTCTTCAAGCTCACCAATCCATTCTTCTTCCTTCTCAAATCTGCTATATTATGACTACAATGTTTTTAAAATTTCATTTATTGCAACTTTCATTCCCATAAGATCTGCTATTTTTCTATGTGTGCTTTCAAATTCTTCTTTGTGCTCATCCAGTGTCCTCTTAATATCCTTAATCTCTTTAGCAATCTCATTGAATTTGTTAAGGAAACTTGTTTGAACATCTATGATTAGTTGTCTCAACTCCATTATGTCATCTGGAAGCTTATCTTGTTCCTTTAACTGGGCCATAGCTTCCTACTTCTTGGTGTGGATTGTAATTTTTGGTTGGTGTCTTGGCATCCAGCTTACTAGAGTATACATTCTGGGTGCAGTTTTTCTTTTTAGTTTAGGGCTTTCTACCCTTTCTCCCTTGCTGTTTGTGCAGTAGGAGCCAAGGTTGTAATTGGTGCTATAACTTGTGGAGACTCAAGCTGCCTTCATTGTACCAGGAGCAATGAAGCTTTTCTCAACTTTTTCCTTTGACAGGGGTAGGGACAGAATCACAGCTGTGTGGAATAATCCAAGTCATGCAGGCCTAGACTGTAGTTGTCCAGAGATACTGATGAAGCTTCATACCCTTTCTCCCTTGCCCAGGGCAGGGATGGAGCTGTAGGTATGAGCACCAGTCTATGCAGTACGGGTCCAAGATGACTTCAGTTGCCCTGGTAGACTTCCTATTTTCAGTCCATGACAGCCAAAGGTACCTGCAGTTACCTGGATAGGCTGATGCAGGGCCTGCCAGCCTCCTTCCTTACAGAGGCATGGCTAAAGCCTAGTCTAGGGCTGCAGGCCTATCTAGGTGAAAGAAACTGGTTCCTACCATCACTGTAATTTTCAGTCAGACTGGCTTCCCCTCAGGCTGGGGGAGGAGTTAAAATGGCAGCCACTGGCCTCTTTCTGACTTGGATAGATTCATGCCCCAGCTGTTCCCATGGTTATATCTTAGCCAGCTGAGTCTACCAATCAGTAGCCGAAATTGGCAGCCAACCATCTCTTCCTCTCCTGTTTTTAGGAAATGGAACTTCTAATTCTAGCCACAGAATAGCTGCTGGTGCAGCTCAAGCCACCAGAGTGAGATAATCACCAGCCTCTGTAGCCTGACTGGTAATCTCCCAGAGAGGTTGGCACAGGTTCCCCCAGCTTCCTCCCTATTGGTGGTGACACTGAGACCTAGGCTAGAGCTGCAATCTGATCTGGATGGAAAGCAGTGAGTCCCCACCTGCACTGTGATTTTCAGTCCACCCCACTTCCCCTCATGCTAGGCATGGAGTTAAGATGGCGGCTACCAGCCTTTTTCTCACTTGGGCAGGCTCAAATTTTAGCTGTTCTCAGGGGTTATACTTTAGCCCACTGAATTTACTCATCAGTAGCTGAAGTTGGTGTCCAACCATGTCTTCCTCCTCCTTTTTTGGGAAGTGGAGCTTTCAATTCCAGTTGCGGAACAGCCCCCAAGGAGGCTTGTGCCTCCAGTGGAGGATGGACACTGGCCTCCACGGCGTGGAGCACTCTACTTATGAATCTTCTCTGCAGATGGGTTGTCTCCTCCTTCCATTTCTTCAAGGATGCTGCAGGATGTTCTTCTGGTCTACTGGAGCCCCCAAACAGGTGCTTCACTTTGTTCCTGATAGCTCTCGGTATTTACTAACTGCTCTGTAATCAATTTTTAATCAACCTATTGTTTATTTTTCACAATAAAAATATTAGGAGAAGGGAGACCTCTTAGAGAAAAATGGAGCTCCATATTTAACATTTTCAGTAACATTTTTAGAACGAGACCAAAGTCCCAGAGAATATTCTAAAGATTTGGATATCATTTCAATTCAGCATGCACTTATTTAGCATAATTTTTATTTTTTACCATAAGTATTAATACATTTGACCATGAACAAATGGGAGTGTAATGACAGCTCATCTGACAAATTATATATTGGACTTTATATTTCTGTCATAAAATTTGAAAATTGCCTTCAACACATTTGGTATATTATGTGCTTTGTTGGAATTTTGGATTACTGTATAGCATAATAGTTCACTTTGCTTTCAAAATATTCATAATTCACACTCACAAAAATGACAATTCAAAATATACTAGAAATATGAATAACAAAATAACCATATACTGACAGTTTTCACTAATTGAAGCATCAAGAGCAAAGGATTAAGAAATATAAAATTAGAGCACAAAAATCAGAAAAATACTACTGGCAGAAGGATAATATCAAGGCCCAAAAATGCTAAAAGAAGTGTAATATACGTTTGAATGCTATCTTTCATATGTGTGAAAGGAGAAGATAAAAGTTGCAAACCAGTATACTATGGTGTCACTTAGCATTAAACAAAGAAAACATAACTCACATAATAAATTTTTTAAAAAGGAACTGTAAAAAAAGCACCAAAAAAGGAAAGCAAAATAAAAATTACCAAAAAAAGTTCAAAAATGCATGTCTTAAAATTCCCCCAATAAAAAACAAAACTTTCTCTGAATGAGTAAAAGAATAAGAATCTGCCCATTTGACACTTAAAATAGATAATGATTAAGCAAAGTGATGTAAAAGTTTTGAAATAATTGGATGAAGACTGGAGGATAATTAGATCACAGCAGGTGAATAATCCTCCTGAAATAACTAGAAAACATGAGATAAACTTTTAAAATTGTGCTTTTATAGGCCTTGGAGACCTGTAGGAGCAGTGAGAACTGAAGAAAATTAAAAACCTCTGAAGAACAGTGTAGAATTATTTTTCATTGTAAAGGTATTGAAAAGATAAAGATTTGTCAGTATGGGATGGATAGGAATCCACAGTGAATACTCATAATCTTAATTCTTTGGAAATTAAGATTAGGAAGGAACTGCCTTAATCTGAAAAAAGTTCATCTACAAAAGAACATACAGCAAACATTGAATTAAGGTAAGAAATATAAGACATAAAGATTGAAAAAGAATAATTTAAACTACAATTGTCTTCAGATGACATAAATGTCTATGTAGAAAATCCAAAGGAACCTACGTCTGTTAGCATTAATAAAATGAACTTAGTAAGTTAATGCAGAAAACATTAACAAAATAAATTTTCTTTTAAAAATTACCATTTATAATAATATAAAAACACTAAGCACTTAGTGATAAATCTAATGAAAAGCATACATATAATTTCTATTGAAAAGTACAAAATTAAACAAGATTTTAAAGTAGTGGGATATTTAATCTTCATAGATTAGAAAACTCAACAATCTACAGGCACAGATTTCCTTAAATTAGTATCTAGTTTCAATGAATTCCTAATCAAAATACCAACTGATATATGTGAAAATAAATAAGTTTATCCTAAAATTTATGCAGAAATTCAAAAGGTCAAACATAAGCAAGCTTATAGAAAAGAAGGAAAATCAGATGTAAAGATCTATTACAATGCTTTGACACTTAAGAAGTATACTAGTGCACAGATAAATAAATATACCAATGCTGAAACAGATTCACAATCATCTGATTTATGAAAAAGTTGACCAGTAGTTGCAATGGAGAGAGGATGGTCTTTTAAAAAATGGTACTGGGTCAACTGATTATCTATGTAAAAAATAAATTAAGTGTTTAATATCCATGATATACAGAGAGATCATACAACTCAACAATAAAAAAACAAACTACCCAATTAAAAAATGGGCAAAAGACTTGAAAGGCAATTGTCCAAAGAAGAAATACAAATGGTGTTGAAACACATGGAAAATGTTCAACATCACTAGTGATTAGGGAGATACAAATCAAAACTACAATAAGATATCATTTCATATCTATTAGACTGATTGCTATTAAATAGCCAGGAAAATGTAAATGTTAGAGAGGCTGTGGAGAGATAGAAACACTTATTCACCATTGGTGGGAATGTACAATGGCATAGCCACTGTGGAGGACTCTCTGGCAGTTCCTAAGGAAGTTGAACATAGACTTGCCACGTAACCTGGCAATACCATTACTAGGGTTATACCCAGAAGAACTAAGAGCAGAGACATAAACAGACATCTGCACACTGATGTTCATAGCAGCATTATTCACAATTGCCAAAAGTTGGAAACAACTCAGGTGTCCATTAACTGATGAATGGATAAACAAATTGTGCTTTGTGCACACAATGGACTATTAAGCAGTGGGTAAGAAGAAATGAAGTTGTGAAGCATATGACAACATGGATGAACCTGGAGGACATTATGTTGAGTGAAGCAAACCAGACATAAAAGGACAAATACTGTATAATTGTGCTATTATGAATTAGATATATTGTATGAACTCTTGGAGTAAATAATTAAAATATAGATCACCGGATAATAGAAGGAGAGTAGAGAATGGAAAGCTGAGGGTTAATCTACACAGAATTGGTTAAAAGGTTGTAAATCTTTGGAAATGAATAGAAATGGTTAAAGCATATCACAGTGTTTGTAACTAGCAGTGCTATTGTATGGGTATGACAGTGGTTACAGGGAAAGTCTAGGGTCATGTATGTTACCAGAAGGAAATCTGAAAACTGTAACATGGGACTGCATAAGATAGTAAAATCACATGTAGAACATGAATATGAGGGGTATTGCATATATAAGAATATTTTATAAAATATAAATATAATACAAATAGAGAGAAGGAAAAAGAATAGCAGCTATGTATGGCAGGAGAGGCATAGAGAAATTGAGGGGTGATGAGTTTTGTTTGTTTCGTATATTATTATTGGAATAATGAAAGTGCTCTGGGAATGACTGGGATGATGAATACACAAATACATGATTACACCAAATACCCTTAATCGTATTCTTTGGATGAATTTATGCTTTGTTAATATGTAACAGTAAAGTTGATTTGTTAGAAATAAATATTGACCAATTCTTCATACCACACGTACAAATTAGCTTGATGTGAATAATAGACCTAAATATGAAAGGTAAAACTATAAAACTTTTGGAAGAAAATGTATGAATAACTCTTCATGATTTGAGGTAAGTAAAGATTTCTTTAACAAACCACAAAAACCTTAAACATGAAAGGAATATGTACAATTGTACTACATTAAAATGAAAAACTACTGTTTATCAAAAGACACCAGTAAGAAATTGCAATAGCAGGCCACAGACTAGAGTATTGAAGGTTTTTATCAGGCAAAGGATTTATGTCCATGCAATTTTTAAAAGGTAGACAAGCCAATAAAAATTGGACAAAGACTTGAATAGGTACCTTAAACAAACTAAAATACACAAATGGTGAGCACAAACACAACTACATGTTCAACTTCATTAATCACCAGGAAGTACAAACTAACATTATAATTTGATATCTACACACATCTGCCAAAATGGGCATACTGAAAATGGCAGATGATATTAACTGTTGACAAGGATGAGAAACAGTTGAAACTCACATAGTCCACTTATGGGAGTGAAATTGATACAACTATTTGGAGATCAGGTTGACAGTTTCTATTAAAGTTGAATTTATGCAAAATTTAAGATCCAGCAATTCTACTCAGTATGAATACAGCAGAAATGAATATATATGTACACTACACAGCATGTATAAGAATTTTCATGGCAGCATTAATTTAAAAATCAGCTAAAAACTGAAAACCACACAAATACCCAAAAATTTTGAGATGGATGAATTTCGATATAATTATCTAGTGGAATATTAAGGAATGCAAATGAACAAATTATAGTTATAAGCAATAGCATGGATGAAATTCACAAACATTTATAAATGTTATGAATGAAACAAGACAGAAGTGAAAGCATTGAGTGCACAATTCCATTCATATAACTTTCAAATACAGGAAAAAATAGTTGGCAGTGTTAGAAATCAGGATAAAGGTTTTCCTAAGGATAGATAATGAGAACTTTTGGGATACTAGTAGTGTTGTGTTTCTTGATCTGGGTGCTAGTTATACTTGGGATTACGTTCACTTGGTGAGAATTCATTGAACTCTACCCTTAATAATTTATACACTTTTCCATATACATGTTATATTTGAATAAAATGTTTATAAATAACATGTTTCATGAAGAATTAAATATCATTTTGAATGCATGAATAAGAATATTAGGTAATATTGTTATTGTAAGTGTAGAGCATATGGCAAGGCATATGTCATAAAACTATAATCACAGCCATCTACTGGGAAATCAGTGTCATTTCAAAATATTAACGGTGACATTCCGAAATGAAGTTACTGAAATTAAAGCATCATTTTGAAATAAACTTTTCAGAAAAGCATTATTATATAGGGACAGGAAAGGGAAATTAGTGCCTAATTTGGAAATTTTCTTCACTGCCTTTGAATATTGACAAAATGTGATGTGTAGTGTAGACAGCTAGTCTTTTTGCTGATATTCCATGGAAATAACCAGGCCCATATTTGAAAATGTATTTTATATACAATCTGCTATCACAGGAAATAAGTTTGAAGATTTTAGTATATTTATTTACGATCAGAAATGGGACCAGATGTGTAAGGGGATAGCTTTCATTTGTTTCACGAGGGTAATATAAAATTAGCCAATAGCTTAGATGTTCACCCAAAACAATCACTGTAAAATAGAACATCACATGTAACATGCACTGGGTAATTGATCATAGGTGATAAAAAAATGTTCTAATGAAAGGTTGAGAATGGCCCATTCCTCCAAGAGTAACACGGACTAACAGGATGAAAGACAATCTAATATGAATATTAATTGCCAGGACCTGTGCTAAACACACATGTTTGGTAGCTAAATATCCTACTATGGTTTACAGAGGAGAAGATTGACTATTTTCTAGCAAGGCTAAGTAATTTCCAAAGACTACACAGCATCTAAGGAGAGTTACCTCTAAATTTTGTCAGTTTTACTTCTCAGTAGAAGCTCTTAACCACTAGACTGTACTATTGAAGTAGTAATTACTAAAAATACAACTATATATAAATTATCTTGTTCAAAGATTAGTCCTTTGATCTTCCAAATCCCAGTGAAAGCAGGATATTTTAATAAATCCCCAAACCCTCACTTCTCCAGTCCCCCTCAAGATAAGCTCTGGATATGATCCTATCTTCTGTGTTCTGGAGATTCTGAGTTAGAGTCAAGGAATCTGCCTTTTTAAAAGCTTTTCAAGCAGTCCTGATGTGCAGTCAAGGCTGGGAATCACTGAGTGAGATCAGCTGGCTTAAATCACCATGTAACAATCCATGGTAATTTGCTACAATGGATTTCCTCTTCCTATTTCTCTCCCCAAGACACAAGCACACCCTGGGAAGAAATCTTGTTCAATTCTTTGCATATCAAGGTCACAGTTACGGTTGCATGTTAAACATTTTACAATCATAACATATACAGAAGGAATGATCACCCTCAGGAGAAAGAGGGTATTCATGTCCAGTTCAATACTACCAATCCCCTCCTCCACCATCTCCCAACTCTCATATCTATTTCCTTCCAAAATAATTTCTTTGTATGGTGATGTTATCTGAAAATAGCTTAATTTAAGACATTCCTTTACAAGAACAAGGGAATTACTAAGAGAATGGTATATACATAGTTATATACAATTACTAAGAGAATTCATTTGATAACTGAATGTCAAAAGTCAAAAGGACACTTCTATAGCTATTGAAAAAAATTATCAAATTTCTTCAACTATATTTTTTTTCATTTTTGTGTAAAAGAAAATAGACTGTCCCTTGTGAAAAATTTTTGAACTTACTGTTTAACTTCAAAATTCTCCTACTCTGGTGCTTAAGTCTTCTAATCATTAAAAAAGAAGAACTAATTCTACTTACAAATACTTTGAAATGTCCTACATTCAACACTTGAACATTAGCTATTGTTTATTAACCAAAATAATATAAAATATTTTTTTTCTTTTTTAACTGTTAAAAGCATTAAAAATAGCAGAATACAACACCATGCCTATGTACTGGGTTTTAGAACCAGAAAGCCTAAGTTAAAGCATTAACTAGCTCACTTACTCATTCGCTGAATTAGAGAACTTCCTTAACCTTTCTGTTTCAGGCCAGAATCCTTACAAAAAGAGGGAAGCATCATTGAGAGGGCCACAGCCCGTTGATAGGTTGGTCTTTTAGGTATCGTCACCGACATCCTATCTTTAGTACTTTCTCTAAACAATATATTCAGAGGAGGATGAACAAGAAATTCATCTGCCTATTCCTATTTTCCATTGGTCAAGTTTTCTCCCCATTGGTTGTTGCACAACCAATGGACCCAAGAGTTTCCAAGGTGTGTCATACATCAGACATAGGGCAGGATGCACAAAATAAAGTTTAGGCTTTAAGCAAAGCACTATCATGTTGTGTCCATAAACTCTAGAAGGGACTGGGATTAACCAGTCTAGTCAATTCTTGGTCTATATTGGTGGTAATGATAGCTGATAGCATTAGCTATGGCAACAATAACGCTGCATGATAAATTATCCTAAAATGTAATGGCTTAAAATAATTAGCAATTCAGCTTATATAGAATGGGCTCAGCTGGGCAGCTCTGCTCCAGTGTACAAATCAGCTGGATTTGGCTCTAGGCCATAAATTCACATCATGGCCCCAGGCTCAAGTGGTAGAGGCTATAACAAGGATATGTACTTCTCACAGGAAATCACCAGTGCACAAAAGTACAAACCTTATCCATGAACACAATTTAAGTTTCTGTTTGCTTCATATCTGCTAATACCCCATTGGCCAAATCAAATCATATGGCCAAGACCAAAGTCAAGAAGTAACAAAGTATGCTTCACCCACCATGAGGGCAGAACAAGGGTGTGAAAGAATAGTTCTTTTATAGCAGAGTGAAGAATTAGGATCAGTAATTCAATTTACCACAAAAATACCTGTCTTCGTAAGTGTATGAGCAGTACAAGCTTTTTTTTAGGGCTTCTCTGACCTGATGTCAAGTGCTCAAATCTCAGTGACACGTAAAAGAAATCCAGTTCTCTGGATAATTGTTCATATTTTTCCACCTGTAAAATAAGGATAATAATAATAATAATCCTTAACTCATAGGGTTTATATTTAGGATTTTAAATGCAATCAGTTGCATAAGACACTTTTAGTACAATACCTGTTCTAGCATTCATTAAATGTTATTTAACACATAAATATCTACCCAATGAAATAGCCAGGCAGCTACATTTCAGATATATGTCACCATCTATGAAGGAATAAGCAACAGAATGCTTTTGTGTAGTTTATTTTAACTTATAATTGTATGAAAATAACTCCATACTTTTGTACTTAATCACGTTAGGGTAATTCAATAGCATAGTCTTTGTAAATGCAAGTTAGCATTTATCAAATAAAATGAGAAAACATAGCAGGGAATCCCTTAGCTGTTCCTGGTTTAATTTAGGAAGTTGTTTTGCATTACCTTTTCATTGAATTAATTTCAGTTGTAAAGCAAGGCTACTTTTGGTATAAGAGCTGCTCTTAGCAATCTCTGTAAAAGGAGGTTTGAAATTGCTCAAGGAATTCTCTATAGTACTAAAGAGATACAACTTCAATTTCATTGGTAATTAAAGCAAACAGACATTTAAAAAGTGTCAGTATGGTTGATTAAAAGGAAGCACAGGAGCCTAATATTTTGTGGTACATTTCAAACTATGATTGCTAAATTCCTAACTTTGAGAGATGAGTTGGAAGCAAATGAAGCAGTGATCTGAAGGCAAAGTTCTCTTAAGTGTTCATACTCACTGTCATTATTATTGAATATTTATGGGTGGAATTAAATACAATACATCCATCTAAATAGATATGTATATTAAAAGTAAAAATGCTTTCTATTACATTTGACTGATGCTCATGTTTTATTCCTCTATTTTACTTTCCCACTTTTCACTCTTTTAATCATTTACTATGCAACATTCAGAAGTTATTCCTTTGTGCCTCTAACGTGCCTATTCCTTTAGTATTCTGTTATTAAACACTGTATTTTGATGTAAATTGTAGAGTATATGAGTAAATTATTGTGTTTACGTTTTAGCATCTAGTACAGATTAGTTATTACACAAGATAGACAAAAAGAATCTGTACTTATGTTTGGGAATTTCCTTTCTTTAAATGAATGGACTATTCCCTTAAAATCCAATTTGGTGAAAATATAGCTCTTTATAATAGCAACAACATGAGGAAGAAAAAGAAACTTCTAGGAAGTCCATTTGACATCAAAATATAAACAGTTTTTAGAGTGGTCTGTTTAAGAAATATTGTCATTTGGGGCCCTAGCAGGGGTTTATAATGGTAGTTTTGTTTGTACTTTTAGCTTTCCATGTGACCTTGGAAAAGTTGTAAATGTCCTGTGCCTTGACTTCCCCATATGTACTAAATGGGCCTAGCAGTATTAGTTTCGGCAGGGATAAAGAACTCCAGGCAGAATTGGCAGAATCCCTTAACGGCCGCAGGGGTTGACTTAGTTAGCCTGAAGTGTAAATCTCTTCACCAGACTGGGTTGCCCTGTAGAGAGGAGATGAAGCCTTTCTCAGGACAGGGAACAGAGGGGAGCTAGGAGCTTTCCTTGCCAGATGGATAGTCACTCACTGGGAAGACTCCATCTTCAAAACAAACACTGTCTTGTAATTTCTCCCTGAGAAAATATCCCAGGATATTTTCTATGATTTTTAGTTAGTTTTCAAGGAAACATAACAGGCCCATTTGGAGGTTGGTTAGGGAAAAGGGGCTACAAATCACTGTCTGTTTTACTGTTTGTTTCCTTCCCTTAATTTGTAAGTTTGCAGTTTTGCTTATTGTCTATTTTTTCTCAAAATCTTCCTTGATTATCTTGCATATTGGATTTTTTTCTCTTTTTTCTAATCCAGATGACTAGTATAGAGTCTTCGTGTCATCATTCATTTGACAACTAGCCTTGTATTGTTCTTGGTAATCGGGTCCTGCTTGGACAAATGGGCAGGTGAGTCAGCACATGGTATTTAAAGCATTAACTATACAAATAAAGCTATTGAGGTAATGTTTAACCAAGTTTGTGGGCATTTCTTTGAAGCAGGAATTTTCCTACATACAACTGAAAGCACATTTTGTATTCATCCTCCCACTTTGCATAATTTACTTTGTTGTATACAAATATCTTGACTCCAAAATTTAATTATAAATTCCTTGAACTGAGGAAATATTTGAAGACAGCTGTTTTGTTTTCTTTTTTTTTTTTGAGTCTTAACAAGGTTTAGAACTTAGAAAGACCTCTCATTTTAATTCATATCAGACTCTAAAAATGGTGTAATATGTCAGTATTCAGTAATATTATCTCATGACCAAATAAACATGACCTCCAATCTAGATCTGATTCATAACATTCTATCATAGGGGGATCATTCTATGTTGTTGGGAAATGATACCCTAATCTCACCTTTTGTTCTGAATGCCATATGAAATTGTGGGTTATGTTTACAATTCTGAGCCAAGTCTTAAGGACAATCTTTATGAGACCATTTGAAAATCATCTTTCTAAATTTGTATTTTGAGATCCTACCATATAGCAAACCTTGTAATAGACCTTTTTTGAATTAGAGGAGTTGTGAGTTTACAAAACAATCACTCAAAACATATAAGACTTTCATACATCATCCCATCACTGCCACTTTGCATTGTTGTGGACTATTTCTTACAAATGATTAAAGAACATTATCAAAATATTACTGCTAACTGTATTTCATAACTTACAATTGATGTATTTTCCCCATAAATCAGTCTATTATTAACACCATGTATTAAATTGTATATTTGTTATAATTTATGAAAGAATGTTCTGTTTGTACTGTTAACCACAGTCCGTCATTGACCACGTGGCTCACTATGTTACGCAGTAACATGCCTAGTACAGTCCATTCAAAGTGTACACTCAGTGGCTCTCAGTTGCATCACAGAGTTGTGCTGTCATCACCTCAATTTTAGACCATTTTTAACACTTCAAAAGGAAAAACCCTATACTTCCTTATACCCCACATTGTTGGTACATTTTTTGCCATTGAATTGTATGATTTCTTTATACATTATGGAAATCAAACCCTTATCAGATATGTGGTTTCCAAATTTTTTCTCCATTGAGTAGGCTGCTTTTCCACTTTCTTGACCAGGTGATTTGAAGTATAAAGTTGTTTAATCATGAGTAGTCCCAATTATCTATTTTTTCTTTCATTGTTTGGGCTTTGGTTATACAGTTTAAGAAAGCACTACTTACCCCTAGGTCTTGAAGGTGTTTCCCTACATTTTATTCTAGGAGTTTAATGGTTCTTGCTTGTATATTTCAATCTGTGATTCTTTTTTATTTCTTTTTCTTTTTTTTTTGAGGGGATGGATGCTGGGGAATGAACCCGGAACCTGGAATGTGGGAAGCTGGCATTCAACCATTGAGCCACATCAGCTTCCCTGAGTTGATTTTTTCATTCGTTTTGCTTGTTGTTGTTGTGGTTTTTTTTAGGAAGCATGGGGAACCAAACCCAGAACCTCTCCTATGGGAGGCAGGCACTCAACCACTTGAGCCAGATACATTCCCTTTCATTTTTTTAAAATTAATTTTTATATAAAATGTGAATTAGGAGTCCTTTTACTTTCCTTTGGATATGGATATCCAGTTCTAGCTGTATTTGTTTCTTTTATAACTGTATCCAACATATTTATGAAAAACCAGTCAACATCATTATACTTCTTAAGTTCACAAAACTCTATTAAGGTGTCAAAAACACTCTCACCCAGAGCATTGCCTCTAGTAAGTATATGACTACTTACTCACATATCCAGTGGTATATTTTGTGTATCTCTATTGTAGGCATATCCAGTGCTGATATTTTGTGTATCTCTATTGCCAACACATGCCATGAACCATCAGTGGCATCTTGATTATTGGAAATAGGGTCATTAGTGCCTTTGAATATAATCAGAGTAGAGAGCCTATTGCAAAAGCCCCAGGACCAATTTAGAAATCCCATTTTAAGATTCTGTTTCTCAAGAATCATTCTCAGTATCAAGCTGTATTAGTTAAATCTCTAGGGAACTGACAGGAGATATCAGTAAATATTATGTGATTTTATAAATTGCCTAATGCAACTGGGGGAGACACATGAGTCCAAATTCGGTAGGGCAGCCTACAAGCTGGGGACTCCAGTGAAAGTTTTCCATGAATTCTCCAGAAAAAGCTGGCTAGCTGAAATGAAGATAAAAATTCTCTCTTTTGATTGCTGAAATCATTTCTCCTTTTAAAGCCTTCAACTGATTGGATGAGTGTCTCTCTCTCATTGTTGAAGACAATCTCCTCAGTTGGTTGTAGTTGTAATCAGCCATTTATGCAATCAACTTACCAATGATTTAAGACAATGAAATGTCCTTAAAGTAACAATTAGGCTAGTGCTTGCTTGACCAAACAACCATAAACCATGTCCTGGCCAAGTTGGCATTTGATCCTAACCATCACATCCATGCCAGTTCCTGAGAAGAATTTGATGGGCCCCCTTGGACTTTCTGCTCACTCTTGTGTGGAGTTGGGTTTCATGATTAATTGCTCTAAGAGCGTCACATGGAGTAGAGGAAAGACACTTCCCAAAAGAAAAGTGTTGTAGTCAGCCAAACGCAATTATAAGTCATTATCTCACTGAAGTTTTATTTCCATTAGCTTCATAGGTTTGTATATGATCAATAATTTAGGCTAATTTTAAATATTATGCATATGTGAAGAAAAGACCTATCTCCTGAATCTTTCCTTAATATATTCTCAGCTTCCTAGTCATGTAACAGTACTATAGAGAAAGCAGTGTTATTGCAGAGTGCTATAAATTAGGTACTCTTAGACTTAATTCATGGCAAAGCTGCTGCATATTAAAATTTTTATATATGATTCAACTTGTGTCTGGAATATACAGACTTTATATATTTTGATAATGGTATAGTTTATCTATTTCAGGATGAGTTCATAGTACAATAGAATATTTAATACATAACAATATCTCCATTATCTGAGTCAGGTCTAAGCAAATGATTTATGTAAAGGACCAGATAATAGATGTTTTAGGCTTTTTTGGACTATGAGCATTCTTTCGCAACTACCAGTTCTGACATTGTGGCACAAAAGAAGCCATCTACAATATTGGATGGATGTGACTGTGTTCCAATAAAACTTTACAAAAATAGGCACAGGACTGGATTTGGTCTATGGGCTGTAATTTGCCAACTGCTAACTTCCTCTAAATTATTCCGCAGCTCTATGTAATTAGATAATTTTAAAGTATTGTTGAATTTTAAAATACCATTAATTTTATTTATAATAGCCATTTTAAAAAGGTGAAAACCATGCTCTGTTTCCAAAGCTGTAGGAAAATAGGGGAATTTTTAATGAAGGTGGCCCAATACTTGTATTTAATGCAATTCCGATTGAAACATAGGGGGAACACTTAATATTTATCACACAGAGAGTCTCATATTCTCATATAGAAAATTAGAGAGATCCTCATAGAGAATTTCATTTCCACATAGAGAGAAGCAGTATTAGAACTCTGCTTTAAATACAAATAATTCTAACTTAAAGTCTCTTTATTCCCCTTCATTTAAAATTTCCTGCTACTAATTGGAAAATTGTCAGGATTTAGAAGCAAAAATTTATCAAATGCAGTGAGACTCTTCCTACACTTCCTACACTTTCTCCTCACTCAGAAGACCATAAACTTTTTTCATTTTAAAGAGTTTACTTATAATTACTATGTAAACATAAATAAGAAAATAATTAAATACATAAATGTAAAGAAGTTACAATTTTTTGTGACTTCTCATAATCTTAGATCCTAATACATTTGCTGATACTCATAGGATTCCTGCCTTTTCCTCTTAAAAAGTAATTCTTTTATAGCTTATTGTTCTGACCAATATCGTCTTATATTTTAGGTCAATAAAAGGAGTAATTTTGTTTGTTCTCAATACACGCATGTGATAAAGCTGAATTTTATAGAAATTGAATGATGTGTCTTAGGTCACATAGCCAGTAATTGGAAGAAATGGGACTCAAATTTACATCTTCTGACTAAAGCACTGCTCATTGTCAAGTGTCATAATAGCAACAGTCCATTAATTAACATAATTTTGTTTTCCACCCACTATACAGATTTTCAATCAGAGCCTTGTTAGAGTTGTTACTGAATTTGAGCTACTTTATTTGAGGTAGTTACATAGGGAATGGGGAGGTTCAAAAAGGAAATATTTAGCTTCCTGTAATATTCAAGATAGGAGCATAATTTATTTTCATTTTTTTTTTTTGTGAAAAATGGAAGGCCTTGAAGAACCATATGTTTAGACAAGCAGTTATTTTAAATCTTGATTCATTTTTCATTTGGTTCTTATAAACTTTTCCATTTCAAGTTTTATATAATCATTCATCTGATCATATATTCAACAAACACTTATTGAGAATATAGAATATGGCAGGTTCAATATTTGAAAATCAATCAGAATAATCTACCTCATCAACAGACCAAGGAAGAAAAGTCATATGGTCATATCAATTGATGCAAAAAAATTGGCAAACTAAAACACTTATGATAAAAACTCTCAACAAATTTGGAATATAGGAGAATTACTTTGAGATAAATAAGACCTAGTATCATACTCAAGTTACTGGCTGCTTTCCTTCTAATATTGGGAATAAAGCAAAGATACCCTCTCTCACCACTCCTATTCAATATTGTACTAAAATTCCTAGCTAGGGAAGCAGATTTAGCCCAGTGGTTATGTTGTGGAATTAGAGAGAAGTTCAATTATTTGAGTATAGAGAGGCCAGGACTCAGGAATGATTTTGAGAAGGAAAAATGGTTTATTGACGGCCTGCCGGACTCGGGAGCTTTCTGTTTGAATCCCGAGCCCCAAACAAGATTTTCAAATGTCTTTTATACAGAGAGGAAAGGCCAAATGGTCCCTTTGTTTCAGGTCTCAATAGGCTTCAATTAGCATATATCTCTTCCACATCTTAGGTAAGCTTTTAGCATGGACTCCAGATATTCTAGATAAGCTTTTAGCATATTTACTTTTTGCATTTTCCCTAAATACTTAAAGTTTATAGCCCTTGCATTGTTAAACATTTCCTGGGACTGGAGCCGCTGCCACTGTCCCTAATGGCAGGACTGCAGCCTCTTACCGTTCCACACCCACAAGTCAAACAACTTAGTTATCTCTGAAGAGACAAAGAGCCTTCCACCCATAGCCCACATCAGTTAGGGCGTCTGCCTACCACATGGGAGGTCTGCGGTTTAAACCCCAGGCCTCCTTGACCCGTGTGGAGCTGGCCCATGCAGTGCTGATGAGCACAAGGAGTGCTGTGCAGAGGTGTCCCCCGCATAGGGGAGCCCCACGCGCAAGGAGTGCACCCTGAAAGGAGAGCTGCCCATTGTGACAGAAAGTGCAGCCTCCCCAGAAATGGTGCCACACACATGGAGAGCTGACACAAGATGATGCAACAAAAAGAAACACAGATTCCCGAGCTGCTGACAACAACAGACGCGGACAAAGAAGACGCAGTAAATAGACACAGAGAACAGACAATGGGGTGGGGGAGGGGTGGTGGAGATAAATAAATAAATAAATACATAAATAAATCTTAAAAAAAAACTTCCTAGCTAGAGTAATAAGACAAGTAAAAGGAATAACTTATTCTGATTGGAAAAGTAGAAATAAAACGGTCTTTATTTATAGGTGACATGATTGTTTATGTAAAAAATCCAGAGAATATACCAGGAAAAGCTCTTGGAATTAAAAACCAAGTACAAGAAGGTAACAGTAAACAAGATCAGTATACAAATGTTACATGCTTTACTATGAACTATCAATGAATAATTAGAAACTGAAATTTTTTAAAAATGCCTTGTACTCATTACAAAAAAAGAGAACTTATATATAAATTTAACAAGGTATGTGCATGTTTTTATCCAGTAAACTATAAAATATTGATGAAAGAAATCAATGACAAATAAATGGAAAGATATTTTGTATTAATGGGTTGGAATGCTCAATATTGTTAAAATGTCAATTTTCTTCTAATTTGATCTATAGATTCAACACAATACCAATCAAAATTCTAGCAAGCTAATTTGTAGAAATTGAAAAAACAACTCTAAAATTTATATGGAAACAAAAGACCTAGAAGAGCCAACACAATATTATAGAAGAACAAGGTTGGTGGTATAAAACTTTACAATTTTATGATTTAATGTAATGCTACAGTAATAAAGACAGTGTTGTATTGGCAAAAAATAGACATATATAGCAATGGAACTGAATAGAGAGTTTGAATTTGACATGAATATAGTCAAATTTTTTTTGGCTAAAGTATAAAGGCAATTCATGAGAGACAGGATAGTCTTTTCATTCTCTGTTTTTAGAAAATTAGATGCCAAAAAATGAACCTAGACATAGGCCTTACACCTTACACAAAGCTTACTCTAAATTGATCATAGATCTAAATGTGAAATACGAAATTATAAAACATCTATGAGAAAACAAAGAAGAGAATCTACATGACCTGGAAAATGGTCATGAATTTTTAGAAACAATACCAAAACCATGATCCATACAAGAAAAAGGGGTAAGTTGGACTTTCCTTTTTAATTGATGTTTCTTCTCCAGTAAAATAATGAAATTGCAAACCAATCCCAGAGAAAACATTCTAAGATCACATATATGATAAATGACTTCTATCCAAAATACTCAATACACAAAATGTCTTAAAATGCAACAATAAGTAAACAACTCGATTTTTAAAATGTGCAAAAGATCTGAACAGACACCTCACAAAGGAGATATACAGAAGTCAAATAAGTATATAAAAAGAATCTTAATGTCACTTGTCATTAGAGAAAAACAAATTAAAACAACAATGAAATACCACTACACATCTATTATAATAGTTAAATACCAAAATGCACATACACCCACACACAGAATAATAGAAATTGCTGGCAAGAATGTGGACCTACTGGAACTCTTATTGTTGCTAATGAGAATGAAAAGTAGTATGGCCACTTTGGTGTCAATTTGGCAGTTTATTATGAAGCTAAACACAGTCTTGCCATATGATCTAGTAGCTGTGCTGTTAGGTGTTTACCCAATTGAGTGGAAAATGTATTGTATGAAAAAACTTGCATGTGAATATTTATATCAGCTTTGTTCATAATCACCCAAACAGGAGGCAACCATTGTGCTTTCAATGGGTGAATGTCTACACAAACCATGGTGTAGCCAAACAGTGAAATGTTATTCAACAACTTCAAGGAAAGTACTATCAAGCATACAAAAAGAAGGATGAATCTTAATTGTTTATGGCTACGTGGAAGAATTCAGTCTGTAAAAAAGGTGCTTAGTATATGATCCATTTATATGACATTCTGGAAAAGGCAAAACTATTGCAATGGTAACCATATTAGTGGTTGCCGGGAGTTAAAGGCAAAACTAATTGTTATAATACTGTGATGGTGGATGGAATGCATTTGTCAAAAGCCATAGAAATTTGTAACAGAGTGAATCTTAATGTATGAAAAATATAAATAATTTAGAAGGTTGGGGAATACCAGAGTGGAATGCAGATTGAGACAAAACAATCCAACTATGTTACACATGTATGATACACCCCTACTGAAGCATAGGGTAAAAAGGTGCTAACCTAAATACTTTTGGAAAAGAGAGCAGTCTGAAAGACTAAATGCAAAAGCAATTGCACAAAAGGACTTTGCTCCAGAAAGTTCTTTACCATAGCATTATGTGTCCAGAATGTTGATAAAATTCTAGATGTATTCTGGAATTGAACAATCCAATAATTGAATGGTGGATGATGGAAGCCAGGTTTCACTGAATGGGAGGTTGCAAAAAAGCAAGAGAGGACAGCTAGAATGGTCCTGTGGTCTTAGACTACAGTTGAAAACACTTTGAATAGATCATATGGTGTGTGAACATATCTGAGTAAAACTCCTTAATAAACAAATAAATAATTGTTCAAGAATAGCCAGAAATAGAAGTTATGTACAGCAGGGGAAGCAGAGATTGAGAGGGGAGGAATTTCCTTGTTTGTTTGTTGTCTATTTTTTGTTTATTATTATTGTTGAAATAATGAAAATGCTTTAATAATGATTGAAGTAATAAATGCACAACTATGTGATTATACCAATTACCACTGATTGTACACTATGGATAAATTGTATGCTTTATTATTATTATCAATAAAAGTGATTTGTTAAAAAAATAGGGTGGATTGGGGGGGAAATACACCAATGTAAGATAGTAGTAATATTTTGACAATGTTCTTGCACAGTTTGTAACAAATGTATCACGACAATGCAAGGTGTTCATGGAGGGGTGATGTATGTCACCCATATATTATGTTATGCATGTTTGTTTTGTAAGTTCACAACTTTTACTATACACTTATTGTTTATTTATGTTCATGGATGAATGACATACTTAAAAAAAAAAAAAAAAAGATGAATCTGGAGCACTTTAGCCCGAAATTAAGGACATGTATTAAAAAACCCCACAAAGATGGGGTATGCCAAAAGGACATAGGAGCCCATTGAAAAAGTTTCCAATGGCCAATTTTAAAAATGAGTAGCAAATTTAAAAAGTAGCATGTGATTATAAACCTATAAACCAAAGTATAAAATAAATATTTTTGAGTCCATACTGATAGAAATGAATGAATAAATAAATAAATTGAAGAAGAATAAGCAAATGTTCTGTGTGGAAAAAATTCAAGTAATTTATGTAGATATTCCACTTTTAAGGAGCTATAGTACCACCCCACTCCTAAAGTATGAACTGTGTCTAATGACTTCCTTTCATAGAGTACAGTATGAAAAGGAGGGGAAAACCTTTAGAATGGTGAAACCTGATAAATGCTACCATAGCCAGGTGATCAATATTAACATCAACAGTGATAAATCATGTGGATATTATCTACCCTTGATATAATATGATGAGAATGGCAATTCACACCTGGGGTTTTCTAGCCAAGAATCCATAACCCTAGTGTAAACATGAGAAAACACCAGACAACTTCCAGTTGAGGCACATCTATAAAGTATCTGAACAATAACCTTCAAAACTGTCAAAGTCACATCACACAAGGAAAATCTGAGAAAATGTCAAAATCTAGAGAAGCCTAAAGAGACATGATGATTAAAGTAATATGGTATCCTGGATGGCATCCTGGAATAGTAGAAAGACATTAGGTAAAAACTAGTAAAACTTAATAAAGTATGGACTTTAGTTAACAATAATAGATTGATAATTGTTCATTAATTGTGAAAAATGTAGCAAGATGGTGGTGGAGTAAGGAGCTCCTCGAGTCAGTTCCTGCTACGGGGCACTTAGTAAACACCCAGAGCTATCTGGAGCTAGCTGAAGCACCTGTTTGGGGGCTCCAGGAGGCCAGAAGAGCACCTGCAACATACTTGAAAGAATGGAAGGAGGAAACTGCCCATCTGCAGAGAAGATTCGAGAGTAGACTCCATACCACCGAGGCTGATGCCCATCCTCCACTGCAGGTACATACCGCCTCAAGAGCTGTTTCGTGGCTGGAATTGAAAGCTCCACTTCCCAAAAACAGGGGAGGAAGAGATAGTTGGGCACCAACTTCAGCTACTGATGAGTAAAATTCAGTGGGCTGAAGTATAATCCTGAGAACAGCTGAAGTTTGAGCTTGTCCAGGTCAGAAAGAAGCTGGGAGCCGCCATCTTAACTCCTTGCCTGGCACGAGGTGAAGTGGGGTGGACCAAAAATCACAGTGCTGGTGGGGACTGGCTTCTTCCCATCCAGATCAGATTGCAACTCTAGCCCAGGACCCAGCGTCACCTCCAGCACGTTGGAAGCTGCACCAGCCTCTCTGGGAATTTACCAGCCAAGCTGCAGATGTCAGTGATTATCCTACTCTGGTGGCACAAGCCACCCCAGGAGCTATTCTGTGAGTGAAATCAGAAACACCATTTCCCAAAAACAGGGATGGAGGAAATGGTTGGCTGTCGATTTTGGCTACTGATTGATAGACTCAGCTGGTTAAGATACAACCATGGGAACAGCTGGGGTATGAATCTGACCAAGTTGAAAAGAAGCCTGTGGCTGCCATTTTGACTCTGCTCCCAGCCTGAGGGGAAGCTGGGCTGACCGAAATCACAGGGATGGTAGGAACCAGTTTCATTCACCCAAATCGGCCTGCAGCCCTAGACTAGTCTTCGCCCATGCCTCTGGCAGGGAGAAGGTTGGCAAGCCCTACACCAGACTGTTAAGGTAACTGTAAGGTACTGATGGCTGGCATGGACTGAATAATCAAAAGTCTACTAGAGCAACTGTGGTCTCTGGGACCCACACTGCATAGATTGTTGCTCACAATTGCAGCTCCATCCCCGCCTCAGGCAGGGGAGAAAGGGGCATGTAGCTTCATCAGTCTCTCTGGGTAACTACAGTCTAGGCCTGCACAACTTGGATTATTCCACACAGCTGTGACTCTGTCCCTACCCCTGGCAAAGGAGAAAGTTGGAAGAAACTTAATTGGTCCCTGGCACAATGAGGGCAGCTTGAGCCTCCACAACTTACACCACCAAATAAATACTTGATTCCTACTGCACAACCAGCAAGAGAGAAAGTGCAGGAAGCCCTCAACTAAAAAGAAAATACTCCAGTAAGCCAGATGTGTAGACACCAACAAAAAATTACAATCCACACCAAGAAACAGGAAGCTATAGCCCAGTAAAAGGAACAAGATAAGCCTCCAGATGACATGAAGGAGCTGAGACAACTAATCATAGATGTTCAAACAAATCTCCTTAATAAATTCAATGAGATGGCTAAAAAGATTAAGGATATTGAGAAGACACTGGATAAGCACAAAGAAGAATTTGAAAGCATGCACAGAAAAATAGCAGATCTTACGGGAATGGAAGGTGCAATAAATGAAATTTTTTTAAAATTGCTATCATATAATAGCAAATTTGAGGAAGAAGAAGAACGGATTTGTAGCTTGAAGAAATGGCCTCTGAAAGTGAACATACTAAAAAACAGATGAAAAAAAGAATGGACAAAAATTGAACAAGGTTTCAGGGAATTAATGACAGCAAAAGCCATGCAAACATATGTGTCATGGGTGTCCCAGAAGAAGAGAAGGAAAAGGGGGCAGAAGGAATATTTGAAGAAATAATGGTAGAAAATTTCCCAACCCTATGAAGGACATAGATATCTATGTCCAAGAAACACAATGTATTCCTATCCGAAAAAATCCGAATAGCCCACTTCAAAACACATATTTGTCAGAATGTCAAATGCCAAAGACAAAGAGAGAATTCTAAGAACAGCAAGAGAAAAGCAGCGCATAACATATAAGGGATACCCAATAAGATTAAGAGCTGATTTCTCACCTCGGCATATTAGTTTATATTGGATGCAGAAATTTCATTTTTACTTGATTAAATAATGATTAAGGCTTTGATTGGGCCATATCAGTCCTCACTTGTAGCAGTTTGATATTATTGATGAATTCCAAAAAGAAATAATAAATTATGTTTGTAAACTGTTCTTTTGGGCATGATAGATTATATTGGATTCATACGTTTACTTGATTAAGTAATTATGTAAGCCACTTGTGCCAGTAGGGTGTTGAGTCCCCACCCTTTGGTTAGTGGGGACTCACAGATAAGAGGCATGCAAAGGACAGTGTTAAGGGCTTTTAATATAGGAGTTTTCATGTTGGAGTCTGATGCTGAAGCTGGAGCCCCAGGAAGAGAGAGACCGAGCTGTTCACCTGATAGTCTACAGCTGACCTTGTGGAGAGAAGAAAAACCTAGAGAGCCTCATAGTCTACAGCTGACCTTGTGGAGAAAACAGAGGAGCTGAGCCCAGAGGAACCCAGGAAGCCTGAACCCTGGCAGTCATCTTGCTCCAAATAGACTTTGGTGAGGGAAGTAACTGATGCTTTATGGCCTGGCATCTGTAAGCTCCTACCCCAAATAAATACCCTTTATAAAAACCAAAAAAAAAAAAAAAATACTACAAGAGAAAAACTTCCAGCCAAGAATTCTGTCCAGCAAGACTGTCTTTCAAAAATGAGGGCGAGATTAGAATATTCACAGTTAAACAGAAACTGAGAAAATTTCTAAGCAAGAGACCAGATTTTCAGGAAATACTAAAGGGTATCCTAGAGACTGAAAAGAAAAGACAGGAGAGAGAGAGGCCTGGGAGAGAGTGTAGAAATGAAGATTATACCAATAAAAGTAACTAAAAGTGTCAAAAGAGTGGTGAAAATATGACAGATAAAACTCAGATAGTTAGGAATAAACTTAACCAAAGATGTAAAGCCCTTGTATTCAGAAAACTGCAACTCAATGTTAAAACAAATCAAAAAAGTCCTAAATAACTGGAAGAACATTCCATGCTCATGGAATGATATAGAGATGACTAAATATCATTGGAAGACTAAATATCATTAAGATGTCAATTTGGGCAGCAGACATGGCCCAGTGATTAGGGCATCCGTATACCACATAGGTCTGCGGTGCAGACCCCGGGCCTCCTTGACCCGTGTGGAGCTGGCCCATGCGTAGTGCTGATGCATGCAAGAAGTGCCGTGCCACACAGGGGTGTCCCCCGCATAGAGAAGCCCCATGTGCAAGGATTGTGCCCCATAAGGAGAGCTGCCCAGCGCGAAAGAAAGTGCAGCCTGCCCAGGAATGGTGCTGCTGACAACAACAGAAGTGGACAAAGAAGATGCAGCAAAAGACACAGAGACTAGACAACTGGGGTGGGGAGGGAGAGGAGAGAAATAAATAAATAAATAAATAAATCTTTTAAAAAAAGTCAGTTCTTCTCAAACTGATATACAGATTCAATGCAATTTCGATAAACATTGCAGCGGCACTAAAAAAAAAAGTTGAAAACACGATTATCAAATTTATTTGGAAGGGTAAGGGGTCCTGAATAGCCAGAAACATCATAGAAAGGAAAAATGAACCCTCATCTCCAGACTTTAAATCATATTATCTAGCTAAAGTGAACCAAATTTATCGTTCAGAAACAGACCCTCACATGTATGGTCAAGTGATTTTTGACTAGCTTTTCAAAACTACTCAGCTCAGGCAGAACAGTCCATTCAACAAATGGTGCTTAAAGAATTGGATATCCATAGCCAAAAGAAGGAAAGAGGACCCCTATATCATACCTTATCCAAAAATTAACTAAAAATGAATTGAAAACCTAAAAATAAAAGCAAGAACCATAAAACTTCTAGAAGAAATTGTAGGAAAATATCTTCAAGACTTGGTGGTAGGTGGTGGATTCTTAAAGGAGATCAAGAAGAGGACTGAGATGGACTACTGTTGTTTAATGTATATAGAAGTTTTAATTAGCTTTACTGTAAAGGTGTGAAAATTTATACAGTCGATGGTAACACACAGTGAGTAACAGCTAGTTTATAATAATGGGGATGTGGCTGAAAATGGTAATCTAGGTATGTAAATGCCAATTGAGAGAATGCTAGAGAATAATCTAGGAACTGAATAGCACAGTAAACCAAGAGGTAGATGAGACTTGTGGTTGATGGTACAGATGCAAGAGTGTCCTTTGTGAGCTAGAGCAAATGTACATCACCACTGCACAGTGTTGGGAATGTGGAGAAGCATGTGGAAAAATACAGCTGGAGCAACCTATGGACTGTGGTTAGCAGTATAATACAATATTCTTGCATCTATGTGAAAGATGTACTGTGTTGATAATGAGGCAGTACGGAAAATGTGAGGCAAATGTACACTATGGACATGGTGACAATCAGATGATATTATCTTATCTGTAACAAATGTTCCATCACAGTGTGGTATGTTGATGGAAGGGTGTTGTTTGGGAATTCTGCCCATGTGCATGATTGTTTTTTTCAGTATACAAGTTCTGTTATAAAAAATATATTTAAAAAATAATAATAGGGTGGTTTGGAGGAAAAACATACCAAATGTAAGATAAGGACTATGGTTAGTAGTAAGATTTTGACAATATTCTTTCATAATTTGTAACAAATGTCCCTTGACAATGCAAGGTATTGGTGGAGGGTTAATGTATGGGACCCCTGTATGATGTTATGCAGGTTTGCTTTGTAAGTTCACAACTTTTCTATACACTTACTTGTTTATGTATGTTCATATGTAAATGATATAAAGATAATAATAGTTGGTTGGGAGAAAACTACTTTGGTTAGTAATAATATTTTGACAATTCTCTTTGATCATTTGTTAAAAAGGTTTCACAACAATGCAAGGTATTGGTGGTAAGGTGAGTTAAGAGAGTCCTGTATGATGTTATATATGTTTGTTTTGTAAGTTCACAACTATTATTACATATTATGTATGAGTGATATACTTCAATAAATTAATTTTTTTTTAAATTAGGGAAGTATTACTCCTAAAATTAAAATAAAATAAATGTACTATATTAATTTAAGATGCTACTAATAGGAAAAAGTGATATAGGGATATGGAAACTCTTTGCTTTCTCTTTGTAACTTTTCTGTAAGTTTCAAACTACTCTAAAATCAAAAATTTATTGTAGGCGCATCTCACCCTAATGCCCATCTGCATTCATGTCTTGGGTGTGTACTTTTCCCTTTTTTTGTCTCTTAATAAACTCTTTACTCCCTTGCCAACCCTATGGTATGTCCTTAAATTCCCTTATGGGGCATAGCCAAGAATCCAGAAAATCAGAAGCCACGCGTTCGGCTTACATATTTCATGAGCCATGGCAGAAGACAAAGAGGCTAGTTATGCACCCCAACACCTGACAAAGACTGTTGCATTTAGCCTTTTAATCAGAGCCTGCCTGTGCCCTCTTTTGTCTTATTAGAGAGGCCCTGTGACTCTACCCTGGGAGGTTTGTTCCTTCCTCAGTCCCTGGGAGGCCCTGAGATTCCTGTTAATCCTTTCCCTCCAGGGTCTCCAAGGCTGTTTGCTTGCAAGCTGCAGAAAAATCAGTCTCTAGCTTCTTAATGTCTGGCTTAACTGAAAAACTTGGTCCCTGGCAGTGGCCATAAAAGGAACTCTCTCACTGCCACTTCCTAAGACCTCTGCAAAAGTAGGCCAAAAGAAGGGTCCCTAGCCAGTCACTTTCCTAGGAAGGAAATCTCGCTTGGTACCTTTGGTCTGGGAACTGGACCCAGGCATCCCCCAAAACTCCTAAGGCCCTGGGAATACCCAGCAAGCCGTGCTCTCAATTCCAGGAGCATTGGGATAGGTGAGCAGGGCTCCCAGTCACCAGGACACGGGGGCGATGAGCAATCTGTACAGTCAGGAGTGGAATGCCAAGATGATGAACATGTTTATCCTCCCTTAGGAGAATGGGTGGTTTCTCCAGGAGCTAATCTTTTCCTTTCACGCTGTTTGGCTACAGTACAAATTAGAAGACAATCAAGAGTAGTCTGTCTATGGGAACCTGAACTCCAGTTAAACTTCCTTTGTAAGAGGGAAGGAAAGGACAGGCAGATCCCAGAGACCATGTAGCTACCTGTCTCCTAAAAGGGATGAGGAAGTGTACTACCAAACCCTGCAATTATAAGAAGCTCAGGGAAATTACTCAGAGGCAATACAAAAACCCAGCCTTATTTCAAGAAAAGCTGATAAAAGCAATAAAAATATCCTCTGATAGAACCTGACTCTAAAAAAGGACAGATTCAACTTGGAAATCTCTTCATTAGCTAGTCTGTCTCAGATATCTGTAGGAAACTGTAAAAACTTTCCCTGGGTCCCCAAACTTCCATTAACTCCCTTTTAGAAACAGCCTTCACAATTTTCAACAATCAAGACCAAGCCACTGAGGAGAAGCAGGTAAGGAGTGGCAGGCATAGGTCCCAGAAACAGGCTCACCTTTTAACTGCTGCCATTAAAGCCACCCTGTCACCTCAGAGCTACCCAAATTCAGGCTTCCACATCAGCAAGAACCTGCTTCAACTGTGGAGGCTGGATCCCTGGCCCCAAGCTCTCTCATCACTGGCACCTGCCAGGACCGTGCCCCAGGGAAGGACAGAAGGGGCCACAGCCAGGTGTGGTTACCTGGATGACACTGTGAACCATCAGCCAGGAGTCAAGAGTGACCCTTGACACGGCAGGGGTGAGTGTTCATTTCTTCATTAACTTGGGAACCACTTACTCAGTCCTGACCTGCCACTCCAGACCTCTCTAGCCTTGGTAGTTCCTAGTAAAAGGAGGGAATGGAAAATCAGGATCTAGGTTATTTACTAAACCTCTCCCTTGTATAAGAAACTTCCTCATAGGCAATCAATTAAGCAGTATTCCTTAAAGGAGGAAACTGTTAAAGGCCCCCCGGCCATGATTTAAAATTTCAGGGAGAATGGCCTCCTAGGTCCCTGCCCATCCCCTTGCAACATTCCAATTCTTCCAGTGAAAAAGCCTCAGGACTTTACCCCTTGTGAAAGGTAACTAATGGGTTTCAGCCCCTACAGCAGCCCCAATTTGTGTCTCAGTGGCTGCAGGACTTCCCTGGACTCCTCAGTATGGTGCCTTGCAGCTGCCAAGGGATTTTCCTGAAGGAATGAAGCTGGAGGTTTCCACATTAGGCTTCTTCCATGGGCGGATGCTGGGTGCTTTGTATAAAGGTGTTGTGGAATTTAAGAGAAGTTCAATTATTTGAGTATAGAGAGGCCAGGACTCAGGAATGATTTTGAGAAGGAAAAATGGTTTATTGACAGACGGCCAGACTTGGGAACTTTCTGTTTGAATCCCGAGCACCGAACAAGATTTTTTAGTCCCTTTTATACAGAGAGGAAAGGCCAAATGGTCCTTTTGTTTCAGTTCTCAATAGGCTTGAATTAGCATATATTTCCACATCTTAGTAAGCTTTTAGCATGGACCTCAGGCATTCGATAAGCTAAGCTTTTAGCATAGTTGCTTTGCATTTCCCCTGAATACTTAAAGTTTATAGACCTTGCATTGTTAAACTGTCTCCTGCTCACCAAGGGCAGGACTGCAACCTTTCATCATCCTACACCCACAAGTCACAGATAGTTTAGGTTACCTCTGAAGAGACAAAGAGCCTGCCACCCATAGCCCACATCATTTCCCCCCTTTGCCAAAGTTTAACTTGCTAAGCTTTGGCATAATTATTGTTGGAGCTATGAGGTGGGTGGCTGTTTGTTGTTTTGATTGATTATTTATCAATCTTTAGTGTACCATCCAGGACTGTTTTTAAGGGGTTAGAAGTTTTCATTCTGGACAGCAGAATCCTGGGGTGGGGGCCTCCTGCAGTCATCCTGTGGCCACTGGCGCTCACATGGATTTCCAGTCAGGTTCCAGATCCTATTAATTTTATTTTACCCTTGAAGAGTTTACACCTTTAATTTAAAAGGGGTGCTGAAGGGAGATAGATCTCTTTTCTGTAACTGCTTCCTGCTGGCCATGGGCTGTAGTCATTGCCTAATAAGATGTAAAACTCTTAATTTATTCTAACTGGAGGAAGATGGATCTGGCATTCTGTACGAAGTTGGATGACGTTTTCATATGGTTAATAAGATGTTCACTCTGAAAGAAACAAACTTAATTAAAAATTTGGAATACCCGTTTTTAAAAGAGGACACATTGGATTACAGAGGTAGACAAGGTTAGGTGCCTATAAAGATGGCATTCCTTAAAAGCTGGTGGGAACAGCATATATATATATTTTTTAAGTTATCCATCTTTAGAGAGAAATTGCAACAGACACTTAGCTTTGTCTGAAGACACATTCCAAGCTGTTCAATGACTGACACTCATTCGCTCTGTCAGATGCTCCTGGTGGACTGGCACTCCTTGGGCAACTGGCTTCACTCAGGATTATAACACTAATTTGGAAATACTCTTAGCTTTCACCTGTGGGAGTGATCAGAACTACAGAATAAAGATTTTTACACCTTGGTTTTCATTGTACAATTTCTAGCAATTTTGACTTGTTCAATAGGTGACTCACCATCAGCAAGCAAGCCTCACTTTTGCTACACAGCAGAGTACAGCAGAATATAGAAGTTGACTGAGACTGGCTGAGACTGCCACCTTATTCTATAGACATGTTATTAACTGTTTAGAAAATGATTTTACCAGGGATTTAACATGTCTAATATACTTCTGCACTTGATCCAAAATAGAAAAGATAACATTACAATTATTAGGCATATATTTAGTACAGGATAAAAGTACAGCACTAATATTAACTAATGTATTACTTAATGCATAAGGATTCAGAGTTGCAATTATTAGTTTTGAGTTTCAGGTTTGTAATACCTTACATGTTATCTCTCCATGAGAGCAGGCCATAATGCCAATTGTGTTTAAGTTTTACTTACAGTATCCTGGTATCATGGCTCCACTTAGCATGTTCTTCAACGCAGTGAGCAAGTTGCAGCATCCTTCATCTTAGAGAGATTTTCCAGTATTCTACTAGCCTGGTGCATAGTGCTCTCTGGCACCATGGAACAGTGCCAGTCTGGAGGCGATATCCATTGTACACTTGGCTGTACCGAGTCATTATTGGCTGCAGGAGCTTGAAACTGCAATATAGTTTCCATCAACTTCAGGAGCAGAACCAGAGAATGATATAGCACATATTTTTAATTGAGGGGTCAGTGACCAGCCTAGCCAATAACTCACATGGAGAGGCCACCTGTAATGTATACAAGGCCTGGTTCGAATGCACAAGAGTTTGACAATGTTAAAGTTTATTCCTTGTTTTATATATATTTTAAACAACTTAACGCAATACATATATCAAATGACTATTTACTTACACAATTTTACTATGAAGATAACAGTAGGTACTTTACTTTAGTAATAGAGGAAAAATATTATTTTTCATTGTTAGAATGAAAACAGAATATTTCCAATAGAATCAAGACAACTTTTTATTACCATTTACTTAAATGTGTATTTTGCAGTGGCCTTTAGACAGGTTTATTATCATGAAGTTATTTCTGCTACCAATACCAATCTAAGTTTCTTTAGTTAACAATGACTTCTACAACTAGAATTATTTAAACATTTTCAGTTTGGAAGATGTTTTACAAACTCTTTATAATTGACTATAACCGCATTGACTAGACACCTCATGTTTAAATAAACTTACTAAATTACAATTACCAATGAAAGAAATTTACTCTTTATTTAAGAGAGCACATCTACAATCTTTTTCCTTTAGCCTAATTTCACCAATGTGAACTTACAATTTTCATTACTCTAAAGATTTCGTACATAATGTTAATTCAGTTTATAAATTAACTATGGGAGATTACACTCAAGTTAAATAAAATTGAAACCATAATAGTTTATGCAAGGAATGTTCTCTTTTTCCCTTACAGGAAGCGAAAAACTTCTTTTATTTAAGTTATGAAAATTATTAATTTAAAAGCATAACTGACTACCAGGTTTTAAAACACATGCATACTGACTACAAGGTTTTAAAACACATTACACAATTACTTAATTTTTTTTAAAATCATAACCCAGGAAAGATCTCTCCATAGTTTTTATGGACTTTCCTTTACTTACTGAAATTTGTTAATAGAGCCACTAATTACCTTTATTTCGTTGGAAAGAAATCTTCTGGAAGAATTAAGGCTCACCAGATTGTGGAGAAGAAAATAATTTATTCTCAATCTTGCAAGAAGGGGTGCAGAGCCAGATATGGCTGGTGCCACGAACAAAGAAAAATGACACAATTTATACCCCTAAGCCTAGCATGCAAGCTCTTCCTGTTTTTCCATAGATTGGATACTTCAGAAGTTACAGCGTATCTGAGATTTAACTTTCCCACGCAAAAGTTTGATTTAACTGCTTCCTCTATCACATTCCAACCATTTTAGTTTTTACCTGCTCCCCCCTTTTTCAAATAAGGAATAGAATTTAGTGCTGAAATGGCACCGACTTAGTTAGCTCCTTCTTGGGCATCCTTCCACTGCCCATAGGACTGGCCTAAACTGGTCTCCTCCACTGCTGTCCAACCCGGGAGTGGGAGACTGAGGCAGCAGGCCGCCAGGTTACATCAACATTTTTCTTATGTGAAAATTAACCTAATCTTTGTGTGTTTTTTTTTTTTTTTTTGCAATTTATGGCTGACAAAGGTTTAAACTGGGAAATTACCAGGCAAACTGATTCTTAATTCCCTAGCCTAGTAGATAGGTTTAATCTACCACACCTAGTCTTGCCTTAAAAGCTCTTGCAAAGAGGAGGCCCTTTCCCAATTGTTTCCATAATCAGATTTCTATGACTTTTTCATCCTGCTTAGTTCAATTTGGGCTTTAAGAATATTTATAAATATAACTGCATATTTAACCTCAACAATTTGAGCAAATAGGCAGACATGAATAGTTTGACACAACAACATGACTTTAGTTACTTTAAACTTTTCAAAGACTTTTGAAACTCTTCTTAATTTGCACTATGACCATGCAGTTTACCACAAGAATTTTCTTTCTTACTTAATGGACTGTAATAACCAAAATGTTCTCAATGCCTTAGCACCATTTTGTTTTAGAACTTTATATTTTACTTTGAAATTAGCAGAGTTTTGGATAAGCAACAAGATTAATTTTATATATATTTACTGAGGCTATTTGAAGCCTCAGGGAGACAGACTGCTTTCTCTCATGAATTGCCATTCTTAGGAACACTGACCGTCAAGGCAGGAGACTTCTCCCCCTCCACCCCCCTTTTTGGTTTTGGAGATAATAAAACTCCAGTGGCCATTTAACCTTATTCTATCAGGCAGCAATTTATTTAGTTTACACTTGAATTCATGAGAGAAAGGGTTACTAATACCAGGAGAGTAGACAGTGATGTCCCAGCTCTTCTCAATTATGAAATAACCATAGGCAAAGGCAAAGGGTGAGGTTAGGCTTGAAGTAACCATAAACAAAGGAAAGGTTAGTGTAGAATTTACACTTAAATAATAGTTTCAGGCTAAATTCACCCAGCTATAATCTCAGTTATTGTCTTTCCACTGTTTTATAATATAAATGCATTTATAAATGATTTTAACTCTTAGTTACAGTTTTTATTAATTTTTTTTAAAACCTATTAATTTTATAACACCTTTAAATACCTTTCATTCAACTTATAACATATTAAATGAACTTAACCATTACTTTAATTTTTCCTTTAAAGTAAAAGAATAAATCTCTTGCAGTCAGTTTGAAATAAAAGGCTACTTTTCAGGATTTGATTTCTAGAACATAAAATGTTCTTTTAAAAGAGGTAAGACTCTTCTTCAAACATTGAGGATAAGATGAGGTTAAAGCACAAGAAGCTATTGATAAAATATTTTCTTTGTATATTGATCTTACTCAATTTAATCATAAAAATTTCCCTTCCACAAACCTTCTACACTTTCAGTATTCATTCAGGTTCTGTCCCACACTCTACTCTTTCCAATAATCAATCATTTTATCTTAGGACAAAATCATCTTCTGTTGCCTTAACAATAAAAACACACTCCATATATCCCACATACTAAGTTACCAGGCAAACTTCTTACAACATATAATTGCCATTAATACTAAACAAGTTTGTTAAAATAATGAACTTTTCTTCACTTTAAATACTTAGTAGCATGTAATACCAGAAACAGTTTTTTTGGAAGCAAGTTGGCAGGGGAGATTGGCTGCCGAATAAGTTTGTTATAAAATTGCCTTTTATTATTATTATTTATCAATTCAGTTTTGTTAAATAATGACTTTCTGCAATTAGCCACTTAAATACCTTAAACAATGCTTTGTAAAACTTTTATAATTATTTATACCCTTAAGACAAATTTTACCTTCACAGAACACATTCTCTTACTTAAGGTTACTACAATACCTTCTAAGAACCTGAGCAGAATGCAAACGTATTTTGGCTTTGACACCCTAAGGAGGGAACTTTACTGCATTTATTCTGATTCTGCTTTTCACCTCCTTCACTTCCCCCCCTTCCAGGCAGTCAGGCGCACAACAAACAGGAATGCGGCTTATGAATAGAATGGTGGACTCACTGGAAAGGGGCAAGCCGCTCCCCCCTTTCCAGCTTTCAGCCAAAATGGGCAGACAGAACCTACTCAAATTTGGCAACTCTCCCAGGGACCCAGCCACCCTGACTGGGACATCCCCAACAAACTTGGGTGCGTGGCGCGGACACAGATGGCCTCCAAGCCCCGGCAAAGGGCCAGACCAGAGACAAGACAGCAGAGCATGCACAAACATCTAGACTCCGCAAACATCCAGACTCCTCAGCTTTTGCCCCAGAATCATTTCACCCCCTTGCCAATGGCAAGGGAGGGCTCCAGCTCAGCTGTAATTCCACTCTACATAAGGATACAACTCCAACACTAGCCTTGAGCTGACACAGACAGAAGCACAAAGGTCACTAATCTGACCCACAAGTTTATATATTTATTTTCACCATGGCTGCCCCCACAGCCATCACAAACCTCAGAACACTTAACATTTGGTATAAAGCGAATTCATTCACAAATTAGCACCATAACAAAAGATTTCAGCTAGACTTTTCCACTGTTTAAACTTTACACCCAGACCAAGCTCCACCAGAAAAGCCGATCCATTTTCCTGTAACCAAGTTTTGTTTCCCTTAATCTAGACCAATTTCCAGGACATTAGGACTTGAACCTATAAATAGCCCTTCCTATTAAAATCGAGACTCCACTCCTTTAGTGGATATAAGACCAGTGCCAGATTCTAACATGCAGTTAGACAAACCCAAAACACCAGGGCTTTTCCCCAGTTTTCCTCCTTTTCCCAAGCCTAGAGAGAATGGCTTCCCCCAGCCTTCTGGGGCTACTAGGGTTCTCTCGGGAGGTGATCAGCCTCCCCTTCCTAGCAATTAAAGCTAGGGCCTTCCAGACTGTGCTCACCCGGGGAGTCTTACCTTCTTCCATGTTCGGAGTTCTTTTTCGTTCCCAGAATCTTTCTCTTCAGACCTTCCATTGCCCCTCGATTTTGTCGGGAAGATTCTGGTGGAGCCCACATCTTTTCTGGATTAAATTTAATCCAGGGGCGCCCAGATTTGGGGTTCACCCGAGTCCTCCCGGCTTCCTCAGGGATTTGGAAGGGGCAGCAAAATGCTACCGTCTCTGGCCTTCATTTATTGTCCCATCTGGGTCGACAAAAATGTTGCGGAATTTAAGAGAAGTTCAATTATTTGAGCATAGAGAGACCAGGACTCAGCAATGATTTTGAGAAGGAAAAATGGTTTATTGACGGCCGGCCGGACTCGGGAGCTTTCAGTTTGAATCCCGAGCCCCGAACAAGAGTTTCAAACGACTTTTATACAGAGAGGAAAGGCCAAATGGTCCCTTTGTTTCAGTTCTCAATAGGCTTCAATTAGCATATATCTTCCACATCTTAGGTAAGCTTTTAGCATGGACTCCAGACATTCTAGATAAGCCTTTAGCACATTTGGTTTTTGCATTTCCCCTAAATACTTAAAGTTTATAGCCCCCGCATTGTTAAACATTTCCTGGGACTGGAGCCGCTGCCAGTCCCCAAGGGCAGGACTGCAGCCCCCCACCGTTCCACACCCACAAGTCAAACAACTTAGTTATCTCTGAAGAGACAAAGAGCCCTCCACCCATAGTCCACATCAAAGGTGGCCCTAAAGTCAGGTCTTTTCCCTAAGTTGAGTTAGTGTGTAAAATTCTTTTTGCTCTTCTAATCTGTTCTTACTTTAATTTTGTCAGTCTGCTCATGCCTAGGATCTCATAAATCAGATTTGGGGTTCAACTGTTACAAATTGGATAAAGGTGAACGGTAACCTAAAAATGAGTATGAATTTCAATACTATCTTGCAATTGGCTTTGATGTATAAAAGAAATCACAAATGGAATTAGTTCAGCTATTGGAGAAGTGGGAAAACTCAGCAACATTAATGTTACTAATAAATAGTTTACTTGCTTAGTGAATAAATGAATGTATCCAATTTGTTTTGAAGTAAAAAATTGGTAGAAACTGTAACTAGTTAAGATCATTATATAGAGACCTTTATATTAGATAACAGCAAAAGGATAATATCTGAAATTGCTTTAACTGGGTAGATTTAGCCTAGACCTACTATTGTGATGGTAATCTTAACTAACTTACCTTTATTTATGTTTACTTCAGGTCTAGCCTTACCTTTGTTTATGCTTGTTATAGTATTGGTAATCCTATACTTACCATTGCATGTGGTTATTTTGAGACTAGATCTACTATTGTGACAGTAATTCTAAATTAAACTTACTTTTGTTTATAGCTCATTTAATTCAAGCCTCACCCTCTTGTATGCTTGCTATTCTGATGGTAATTCTAAACTGAGTTAGCCTTTGCTTATGGCTATTTCAGGACTATAATATGCACCACTCTACCCTTGTTTGTATCCAGACAACTTCTGTTCCCTACGGCTTGGAGGGAGAGAAATTTGAGATACCCTTTTCTCCAGTCCTTCCACTGGCCTTAATAACTCAGCTTTTTCTCATAACTATCCAGGTGGGATCTCATGACCTTTGAGGAGATTGCCGCCCGGTGAAATCCTTGACACTCAGGGTGGGATTTCCACTCTCTCAGTCCAGTGGCTGCCAGAGTCCTGTTATCTCCAAGGACTGAGGAGTGGGGGGTCTCCCACCTTGAGGGTCATGGATCCTGAAAGCAGCAGGTCATAAAAGAAACCAGTTTTCCTTGCGACTTCAGTGATCTCAGTGAGTATGTACTGGAATTAGTGTAGCTCATCCAAGGTCTGCCAAAGTCAAAATGGGAAATAAACAGAGCTCTGAAGTAAAGGAAAATGATGTAGATTATATTTTAAAGCATTGGGGAAAATCTGTATAAAAGCCAGAAAGTAAAAATAATGAAACTCTTGTGCAAAATTGCATGGTCACAGTCCAGATTAGAATAATCTGAAATAACTTTCAAAGAGATCTTTTGAATATGTTGTTTTACAATTAAACTTATTTTATAAAAGAATGAAAATTATAAGTAACATTAGTGAATTGTCTGTCTTTGTGTCTAACTGTTTGCCCCAGTCATGCTTCTGGATGGTAATATTGAATTAACAAATGAAAATTCTTAAAAGAGCTCTATTCAAATTGTTAAAAATTAAATAAGTACTTATAAATGTAAATGAATATTCCTCAAGCCCAAATTAGAGAAGCTAGGCAAATGGAAAGGTCATATAGAAATTTGAATACAGAAACCACTGGGAAAGGAGAAAGTTTTTCTTAAGATCCTTGACCTATTCAGGTCCCTTAGGGCCTACTTCTCTTTGCAAGAGCTATAGGGGAAGGGCTAGGTTGACAAGATAGGGAAATATAAGTTTAGCTTAAAACTCTTATCTACTAGGCTGGGGGAATTAATAGTCATAGTTTGTCATGTAATTCCCCAATTTAAACTTTTTAATAGCCTTAAAATGAGAGTACTTAATGATCCAATGGTTAAATTTCAGTAAGTAAAGGAAAAAAACCCTTGAAAACTTTGGAAAGATCTTCTAAATTATTATTAAAACAAATTAAACAGTTATAATATATTCCAGGACCTGGCAGTCAGTATGCTTCTAAGGTTATTCACAATTTTAGAATTTTCCTAAAGAAAAATATGTTTTAGCCTCCTGTGGAAGAAAGGAACTAAGAAACAATTTCTTGCATAAACTATAATGGTTCCAATTTTATTTAACTTGGATACACTCTCCCAAGTTTACAGGATACTAATAAAATGAATTGACATTGTATGTATTAAATCTTTAAGATGATGTTTAATGAAATTAAGTTAAAGAAGAAAATATAGACCTCTCCTAAAGTGAAATGACTACTTTCACAGAGCAGAATGCAGTGTGGGACCTAGCGCCCAGGCCCCCACCAAGTCCTCAGTTCACAGCTGCCTACAGGACCTAGGAGTAGGTTAAAGGTTAACAACTCCCCCTTACCCCTACCCAGAGGAAAGGGAATGTCTTAGACCAGATCTCTTCTGAGAGGTAAAGCCTCATTCCTGAGATAACATCTCCAGACCCCAAGTACACAGTCACTGGACCCTAACAGAGCTCTGTTCTTCTACCCTACAGAATGTCTTTGTTCTGAGACCCTTTCAGGACGAGTGGGGGCCAGATGAGAGGGGACCTTTAAGAGAATTTGGGGTTGCCCACTTGCTTGACTGTTGTGGAGCTCCATGTGAGTATAGGGATGCCCCCAAAATGCTGATAGGAGTAGAAGGTGTGCTGCAAGAATAAAAGATTGTGAAGGTTAGTAAAGATAGCAGGCATGCTGCCACAGCTTTTGGGTTGGCCATTGTAAGGGGTGACACAGTTTAGCTACAGCAGATTGTCTCAAGAAAAACACAAATCTGACACGTGGAAAAAATAAAAGTTAAAGTTAGAAAGGGATCTGCAGTCTTCCACTGGCACCTTAGTGACAGTTCTCTCTGAGCAAGTAAATAAGGAAGAGGTAATGATTCAGATGTAGAAACTATCAAAGAATCTTTAAGTTATGTTAGAATGCTTGTGCAAAGAAAGGCTAAATCACAGACACAACATCCCACACAAGCAGAAGTGCTAAACAGGGCACTTCTCAGTGAAACCATGTTTATAAGAAAATTTTCTGCTAAAGAGTTAACTAATATAAGGACAATATTCTGGCAGCAACTCAGCAAACCTGCTGCCTGAAGACTGTGGGCTAATGAGAGCTATTAGAATTAGTTTAGCTGCTGCAGAAGCAGAAAAACTTAGTAACATTAATGTTTTCTGTTTTGTTTCCATGATAGGCACATTGATAAAATTAATGCTGTTAAAATTTAGTAAGTTTTGAATTGGACAACTCTATGAAAGTAAGAGGAAGAAAATAGAAAAATACTAGTAGCCTTTGTAAGCCTGCAATTAAAAATACATTACAAAATTGAAAGCGCATAATACTTGCATAAACTGTGGAAGAGTTTAATTGGGATGTTACTTTGACAATGCTTTAAGTTTTAGTCACATTTTTATTTTGGTCAGAATTTTTATCAAGGTGTTAAAAAGAATTTTCAGTTTTGAATCAATAGCTTACTCCTGAACTTCAAGTCTGTCTAATTGTACTCCTAAAGAGTAGTAATGTAGAATATATGTGCTAAATGTCTGTCTAAACTGCTAAATTAGTATTTAATTGCATTTATACTGGTTGCTAGTTACTAGTAAAAATGTTTCCAAGAACAAGCTTGCATGTTACAGGAAACACTGATTCCAGAGGAGATATTTAAAAAAATGGAGAGCTTGGAAGCAGCCATACCAAAGGAGTAAGATATATGAATTAAATTAGTGAGCTTTTTGTTTCTGTTGTTGCACCTTAATTCTCTTTTGTGTTTGTCTGTTTGTTCAGTGTATATTTTCATACCTCTGGATGGTAATGTTAAATTAACAAATGAAAATTCTTAATAGAGCTCTATTCAAATGACCAAAAATTTATAAAGTGCTTATATTGGTAAATGAATATTCTAAAGTCAAACTTGGAAAAGTCAAACAGGATACAGATAGTGCAGAAAGTTCATGGAAAAGGAATTCTTGTGGTTAAAGTTGAGTAAGATTTGATGGGTCTATCTATAAAGTTTTAAAAAGTTTTAGTATCAAATAGTGTAATGATGCAAAACTAAAATTTTGTTCTTTCCCTGTTAATATAACAAAGTTTCTTAAGTCATTAGTCTGTTTTAGTAAAAGATAATGAAGAGTTTTTTCCCCCTGAAATATCAGTATACAAAGAAGAAAGTCTGTTTTATCAAAATAGCTTCTTGTACTTTAGTTATCATGTCCTTGGTTGTTTAAGAAAAACAAGTCTTCTCACTTGAAAAAACAAATACTGTTGAAACATGACAAATTCTAACATTTTGCTGTCTTAAAGTCAAACCCTAAAAACTGTCTTTTAAATGTCATATAACTGGAAAAGTTTCATTCTTTCACTTTGAAAATGGTTACATAATAAAAATAGTTAAGTTCATTTAATATGTTATAACTTGAATGGAAAGTGTTTAAAAGTACTATAAAATTAAAAGGGATTTTTAACCTTCTGTTAATCAAAGTTGTATGACAAAATGTTCAAATAAATAACTTAAAGATGGTATAAAATTCCTAGAAATTTAACAATGTTTTCTCAATAATATTAGATAAAAGTATAATGTTGTTAATCATGGTTTTAATTATTTTAAAGATATTATGTGACACAGAAACAACCTCTCCACCCGGGAATCGAAAAGTGGATGGTTTGGCTTATATTTGTCTGATTTGCTCCACCTTCCCTGAAGAAGCAGCTGTATGACTACATAAGGAGAGTGTGGCCATTTGGGGCTTCCAGGGCTGGCACATAACAGTAGATAAATTAAAGTAACACCACTGCTGTATGCAGCAGTACCAAATATTGGGGGGTTATTGCACGAAATTCGTGCCCAGTTATGTCACTATCACTTTGTTTTAGATCTTGCCAATGCTTTCTTTAGTATCTCCTTAGACAAGTCAAGCCAGCCTGCATTCACCTTCCTGTGAGAAGGCCAACAATGGACTTTTACAGTCTTCCCCAAAGTTTAGTGCATACTGAACCATCTGTCCTGGTCTCCTGGCATAGGATCTGGCCCCCTGGAAAAAACCTGTGCCCATGGCCTATTCCATTATATTAGCCAGTAATGCTCTTTCAGAATTAAAAGAAGCAACAGAGATAATGACATCTTATCTTGAGAGCCTGGGATAGGCAAACAATTCCGGCAAGCTGCAAGGTCTGTCAAATTCTTAAGTGTTGTTTTCTAAGATAAAGACCATACTCTCTGCTGTAATCAATAATATCCAATGTTTTTCCACACCACAAACTCCAAAACAATTAATGGTCTTTCTGGGGTTGTTTGAGTACCAGAGATCCTTCATCCCTCATTCAGCTCAGATATTAAAACCATTTTATATATGTTAATCAGGAAATGTGCATGGAAATGGGAGGACCCCCCAGCAGGCTGTTGTTGAAGAAGTAAGGAGGGCGATAGCACAGGCTCAAGCAGTAAGGGGGGTTGGACCATGACTTACCCTGTGAATAGGATGTGGCCAGCACTGATAGTGGCTTTGGGTGGGGTTTGTGGCAAAAGCAACATTCTAAACAAATACCCCTTGAGTTTTTGTCCCAATTGTGGAAGGAGACCAACTTACGAGATAGCCCCTTTTAAAAAGCAACTATGTGCAGCATACCACACCCTGTTGCTAGCAGAGGGCTTAAACCAATAATGTCTGGTCACTCTGAAGACTGCCATCCCTCTCCAAGGGTGATTTGCAGATCCTAGAAGCAAGTCAAGAACAAAGGACTGTCAAGGAGAAATCTGTGGAAGGACATCTGGGATACCTACCAACGGTGACAGGTAACTGTCTGTCACATTCCTGCCCACTCCTCTAACACCCTTCTTGGGAATCTTGGAGCAGATGCCTTCGTGAAGATTCAGAGTCATCCCATTGAGACCTAAGAAGCAGCAGAGTGGCTCCACAGGAAAAGTGGACATCATGGCTACCAGACTCTGTGGCAACACTTCCAGCTGCTTATTACTTGTCAGCAGCTTGTGGACATCACCTACAAGTGTCCATTATGCTCATTCTGACAACTGCGACATTTGCCTCACCAGATGGGACATATTGACTGAGCACAGACTCCAGTAACATGATGCAAGTGAATTACATTGCTCTCAGAATGGGCAAGTTATTCTTTCACTGCCATAGACACTTCCATGGGACTTTTGTAACCAGCAGACTACTAGTCACTGCCATCCTCGGGTGCTACTGGCCTTGATTAAATTGCTTGTTAAGATTGGGGCTTTGATTCAACCATGTCAGTAAGACATGACTCAGGATGTGTCTCTGCCCCTTTAGTGGGCTGATATAAATGACACTCACTCAAGAAGACTCATCAGAGGAGGGAACTTTGTTATTTTTGATCCTGCCATGTGACAGAAAGCAGAAGGCTCAAATAGCTAAAGCCCCAGTGAGAGATGAGCCATTCACCTCTTAGTTTGCTGCTGACCTTGGGAAGAGCCAAGACTGACATAGAAGGCCCAGAAAGAAGTGAGCCCTATGCCAGAGGAGAGAGGAAACACTGAGACAAGCCCTATGCCAGCCTGTAGCTGCACGAAAGGAAACCTAGAGAGAAAGGCTGAATCCTTTCAGAGATCAGCAACCATCTTGCTTCAACATATGGCAACTAACTTTGGTGAGAAATCAACCCTGAGTTAGATTCTTTAGGGCCCTGAAACTGTAAGTTTTACCCCCAAATAAATACCTTTTTGGGGGGGGAGAGGTGGGGTGGGGGGGTGGGGTTGAATGGGACCTCATATATATATTTTTAATGTAATATTATTACAAAGTCAATAAAATAAAATAAAAAAATAAAAAAATAAATAAATACCTTTTATAAAAGCCAGCTAGATATTTGGTACTTTGCATCAGCACCCCTTTGGCAGACTAACACAGTTTTCTGAAGTACTGTCTTTATTTTGCTTTCCATATGCTTGTCTTGTTGTTGACTATATTGTCTTTTTGAATTTATGTCTAGGGCAGTGCCTCTCCTCATACTGCTCCTAAATGTCTTAGGCATAACCACCACTGTGGGAACTGGGATTGGCAGTATACCAAACCCTGCAGGTCTACCACAATCTCTCCCTAGAGTTAACCAACAATGTAGAAGAAGCTAGCCATGCCCTAGAAGCTCTTAGACAACAAATAGACTCCCTTGCTGCTATGGTGTTGCAAAATCACAGAATCTCAATATGCTAACAGTGGCACAGGGAGGAATCTACCTGTTCCTTGAGAAATGCTGTTTCTATGTAAATCACTCCAGAACTGTCCTAAACAGCATTTGTAACATACAAGGTCAAAGCCATCACCTTTGGGAGGATGTACCCTCTGGTAATACCTGGCTTTTCTCATTCCCATCATCCAGTATATCATCACTGTCCCCTTTTTGGGCCTGTTTACCACCATCTTTGTTCTTTTAATAGGACCATATATCTTAAATTCTTACTCAGTTTATTTCTTCTAGAATCAATGCCTTCCAAAACAAGGTATTGGTCACATGGGGATTTCATCCAGTTCCAACCATGGTTCTGGACCAGTGTCCCCTCAACTTCAGTAGAATACCCAGAGAGTTTCACATGCCATCCAGGGACTACAGTTCCTAAACAGCAGGACACAGCTACTGAACAATGACCATCACCCTTCAGCTCCCCCTTAAGAATAAGGGTATAAACTCTGAGGGGATGTTGAGGCAGGTTAGTATAAGAAACAGGGAAGGCTGCTGGTCTAAACACAGGCAAAAGACCCTGCCTGGAAACCTCCTGAGGGAAGGCAGCTGATTGAGAACAAAGCCATAACTATTACAACCGAAAACCCCACAAAAACTCTTGTTTCATAAGGTCCTATTTGAAGCTCCCGGGCTCAAAAGAAGCCCTGGATAACTTCAAACAGAAAGTCCTCCCATTGGTTTCCTGAAAGCTTTCAAGTAAGGTAGAAAGGCAACCAATCAGGACAGTGGTTATCTGAGATCCCTCCTTAATAGGGTGAAGGAGGAGGAGGAAAGGCCTTAAAAAGACCTACCCCAGTGCCGCCCACACATGTCTGACCATGTAGCCCACCTGCACCCATGTCTTAAGTGTGTACTTTTCCTTTTTCTCATTTCTTAATGTATTAGTCAGTCAAAAGGAGTGCTGATGCAAAACAACAGAAATCAGCTGGCTTTTATAAAGGGTATTTATTTAGGGTAGAAGCTTACAGGTACCAGGCCATAAAGAACAAATCACCTCCCTCACCAAAGTCAGTTGCCACATGTTGGAGTAAGATGGCTGCTGACATCTGCCATCAGACATTCAGGCTTCCTGGGTTCCTGTCTTCCCCAGGCTTGCCTCTCTCCAGGCTCAGCTGTAGAATATCAGGCAAAAGTCTTGTTTTTCTTCCCAGGGCCTTCTCTTTTTCTTCACAACTAAGCTCCTCTGTGTGTTTACTTCCGAGGGCTTCAGATCAAGACTTCAACCTTCCTTCTCTGCAAGGTACAGTTTCTCTCTGAGTGCCCACCCACAAAAGAGCAGGGACTCAATGTCCTACTGACATGGCCCAATCAAAGCTTTAATCATTATTTAATCAAGTAAAAGTAAAACCTCTGAATCCAATACACTCTAATATACCCAGAGGAAAAGACCAATTTATAGACATAATCCAATATTTCTTTTTGGAATTCATCAATAACATCAAACTGCTACACTTAATAAACTCTTTACTCTCTTGCCTATCCCTACCAAAAGTTCATTATAAATAATTTTTTCAAGGGACAAAAACAATAATATCCCTTTCAACTGAAAAACATAATAAAATTAGAGTTATTGAAAATTAGAATACTCTTGGGCTAAGTCAAAAGACTATCAAAATGAAAATTACAAATTATTTAGACAAGTATGTAAAGGAGAACAAAACTCAATCAAACTAATGTAGGATTGTAATGTCTGGGAGATGATATTTGTCATGGGGCATAAGACTGCCTGGAACTGTGTGACACTGTGAAAGTAAGGAAAGTAATTCTTCCTTAGTGTTCTTAGTTGCAAAATGGTGACAATATCAGCACCTCTCCCATAGGGTTGTTGTACATGAAATGTGTAGAAGTTTGTAAGCCTTCTTGAATTTGTATCTAGTTGTCTTCGCTTCTCTTTCCCTTACATTCTGCCTTCATTTCTCACTTTTCCAAACTTTTTAAATGTTCTGCAATGTGTTTCCATTATTTCTTTAATAAAATATGTAAAGAAGAATGAAGAATGAAAAACTCATACATACAACACAGATTCACAGAAACATTTTGTTTATTCAAAGGATCCATGTACAACAGTATAAAGTGGATGATTAAATTTACATTAAATTCTACAATGAAAAAACTAATCTGAGGTCATAAAAATCACAACAGTGGTTGCCTCAAGGTGTTGGAAATCAGACAAATGGGCATAAGAGAACCTTCTGGGATGAAGGAATAGCCCCATAGGATTTTGAGTTACAAGAGTGAATGCATTTATCAAAACTCATCAAACTATAGTCAAAATCCAGGCATTTCACTGTACAGTCATACCTCATTTTGTTGTACTTTGCTTTACTGTGCTTCACAGATACTGTGTTTTTTACAAATTGACTTTGTGACAGCCCTGCATTGAGTAAGTTTGTCAGTGCAATTTTTCCAGCAGCATGTGCTCACTTCATGTCTTTATGTCATATTTTGGTCATTCTCATTATATTTCAAATTTTTTCATTATTATATCTGTTATGGTGATTTGTAATCATTGATCTTTGATATTACTATTTTAATTGTTTTGGGGGAGCCACAAATGACACCCAGATAAGATGGTGACTTTAATTGATAAATGTTGTGTGTGTTCTGACTGCTTCACCAACCAGCCATTACCCAGTCTACCTTTCACTCCTTGGGGCTCCCTATTCCCTGGTACACAAAAATGTTGGAATTAGGCCAATTAATAACCACACAGAGACTTCTAAGTGTTCAAATGAAAGGAAGAGTCACACATTTCTGACTTTAAATCAATAGCTAGAAATGATTAAGCTTAGTGAGGAAGGCATATCAAAGTAAATTAGGCTGAAAACTAGGCCTACTACCAATATAGCCAAATTATGAATGCAAAGAAAAATTCTTGAAGGAAATTAAAGTGAATGGATGAACAAAATATGGTACCTACACACAATGGAATATTAATCAGCCACAAAAAGAAATGAAGTTTTGGGAAGCTGCTGTGGCTCAATCAGATGAGCTCCTGTCTCCCATGTGGGAGGCCCTCAGTATGCGTCCTGGGGCCTCCTTGTGAAAGCAGGCTCACCTGCACGCTGTGGAGTGCCACCTGGTCCACAGACGCCATGGAGAGCAGACTCAGCAAGGTGATGCAACAAAAAGAATGGAGACAAGCGAGAACAGAGAGGGAGGGAAAATAAATAAATACGGACACAGAAGAACGTACAGTGAATGGACACAGAAGTCTGATGGAGGTGATTAAGCTACAGCAGAAAACTTTGAAGCTCCAGATGTTGGTTCATTAGGTTTAAGAGAAGAAGCGGTCTCCATAACATAAAATTGCAAGGTGAAGTGACAAATGCTGATGTAGAAGTGGCAGCAAGTTTATTCAGAAGATCTAGCTAGTGTAATTGATGAAGGTGGCTAATTAAACCACAGATTTTCAATGTAGATGAAACAGCCATCTACTGAAAAAAGATGCCATCTAGGACTTTCATAGCTAGAGGGGAGAAGTTAATGCCTGGCTTCAAAGCTTCAAAGGACAGGGTGATTCTCGTGTTAGGGGACTAATGCAACTGGTGACTTCATGTTGAAACCAGTGTTCTTTTATCATAACCAAAATCCTAGGACCCTTAATAATTACACTAAGTCTACTCTTCCCATGCTCTATAAATGGGATAACAAAGCCTGGATGAGAGCACATCTTTTTATAACATGGTTTACTGAATACTCTAAGCTCGCTGTTAAGACATACTGCTCAGAAAAAAGATACGTTCAAAATATGAGTGCTCATTGACAATGTACCTGGTCATCAAAGAACTCAATTACTGTTGTTTTCATGCCTGCTAAAACAATATCCATCATGCATCCCATGGATCAAGGAGTAATTTCAACTTTTAAGCTTTATTATGTAAGAATTCCATTTAGTAAGACTAAAGCTGCCATAGATTGTGATTCCTCTGATGGATCTGGGTAAAGTAAATTGAAAACTTTCTGGAAAGGATTTTTCATTCTAGATGCCATTAAGAACATTTTTGATTCATGGGAGCAGGTCAAAATATCAACATTAACAGGAGTTTGGAAGAAGGTGATTCCAACCCTCTTGGATGACGTTGAGGGGTTCAAGACCTCATTGGAAAAAGTAAGTATTTTTAATACAGTTATGTACATTATTTTATAGACATCCTGTTATTTCACACTTAATAGATTATAGCATATTGTAAATATAACTTTTATATGCACTGGGAAACCAAAAAATTGATGTGATTTGCCTTATTGCAATATTCTTTTTATTTCAGGGGACTGAAACGAATCTGCAATATCTCTGAGATATGCTTATATGTAAAATATACCTCAATTTAAAACTGTATATTAAATTGGAAGCAACCAAGATGCTCTCAGTAGGTCAATGAATAAACTCTGGTACATCTACACAATGGACTATTATGTAGAGATAAAAAGAAATGTGTTATCAACCCAAGAAAAAGCTTGGGGAACCTTACTTAAATTCATACTGTTAAGTGAAAGAAGTCAGTATGGAAAAGCAACATACTATATGTTTCCAGTTGTATGACATGTTGAAAAGGCAAAATTATACAGTCAGTAAAAAGATTAGTGGCTTCCAGGGACAGGATGAGGGGGATGAGGGATGAATAGACATAGCACAGGAATTTTTAGGGCAGTGAAATTTTTCAGTTTGTTATGGTAATGGTGGGTAAATGACAATACATATTTGTCAAAACCCATAGAACAATATAATAAAAAGTATGAACATTAATATAAACTATCAAGTTTAGTTAATAATAACTTTCTGAGGAATGGCCAAACTATTTTCCACAGTAATTACACCACTTTACTTTCCAACAATGAGCAAATGTCCCTAGTTCTCCACATCCTCTCCAACACTTATTTTCCATTTTTTAAATAGTAGCCATTCTAGTAGGTGTGAAATAGTATCTGATTGTGCTTTTTATTTGCATTGCCTTAATGGCTAATGCTTTTCAGCATCTTTTCCTGTGTTTGCTAGCCATTTGTATATTTTTTTAGGAGAAGTACCTCTTCAAGTCTTTTGCCAGTTTAAATTTGGCTGTTGAGTTGGAGGATTTCTTTCTATACTCTAAATATTAAACACTTATCAGATAAATAGTTTTCAAATATTGTCTCCCATTCTAAAGTCTATGATTTTGCTTTCAAAATGAGGTACTTTGATGCCCGAAAGTTTTTTATTTTGATGAATTCCCATTTGTCTATTTTTCCTTTTGTTGTTCATACTAATGGTGTAAAGTCTAAAATCCCTTGCCTAACACAATGTCATGAAGGTACTTCCTTATGTTTCCTTCTGAGAGTTTTATAGTTTTGATTCTTTTATTTAGGTCTTTGATCCATTTTCAGTTAATTCTTGTATGTGTATGAAGGAGGAATCTACCGTCATTCTCTTGCATATGGATATCCAGTTCTTCCAGCACCATGTGTTAAAGAGACTATTCTTTCCCTACTGGGTGGACGTGGTACCCTTCTGAAACATCAATTGGCCATAAATATGAAAGTTTATTCCCAAACTCCCAATTTGATTCCATTGAGAATTCTATTATATATCATATATCTGTCCTTGTGCCAATACCATGCTGGTTTTTTTGTTTTGTTTTGTTGTTTTGTTTTTAAGATTTATTTATTTATTTCTCTCCCCTTCCCCCCTCCCCCAGTTGTCTGCTCTCTGTGTCCATTTGCTGTATGTTCTTCTGTGACTGCTTCTATCCTTATCAGCGGCACCCAGAATCTGTGTTTCTTTTTGTTCCGTCATTTTGTTGTGTCAGCTCTCTGTGTGTGCAGCGCCATTCTTGGGTAGGCTGCACTTTCACACTGGGCAGCTCTCCTTACGGGGCGCATTCCTTGAGCCTGGGGCTCCCCTACGCGGAGAACACCCCTGTGTGGCAGGGCACTCCTTGGACACATCAGCACTGCGCATGGGCCAGCTCCACACAGGTCAAGGAGGCCCAGGGTTTGAACCATGGACCTCCCATGTGGTAGGTGGATGCCCTATCCATTGGGCCAAGTCCACTTCCCACCATGCTGTTTTGATTAGCATAGTGCTGTTACAGGTTTAAAATTTGAGAATAGTGTGTTCTCCACTACATTCTTTTTCAAGAAGACTTCTGCTCTTTGAGGCCCCTTACCTTTCCATATAAATCTGATGATTTACTTTTCCGTTTCTGCCAAGAAAGATGTTAGAATTTTTATTGGTGTTGTGTTGAATCTGTAAATTGTTTTGCATAGAATTGGCATCTTAACAATATTTAGTCTTCCAATATATGAACAAGTAGTGTCCTTCCATTTCTTTAGGACTTTGATTTCTTTTAACAATGTTTTGTACTTTCTGTGAAGAAGTTATTTACATCCTTAATTAAAATTATTCCTAGATATTTGATTCCTTTATTTGCTATTGTAAATGAAAATTTTCTTGATTTCCTTGTCGAATTGCTCAATACTAGTATATAGAATACTACTGATTTTTGTATGTTGTTCTTGTTTTATCACCAATTTGCTCAAATTGTTCATTAACTCTAATAGCTTTGTTGTGGATTTTTCAGGATTTTCTATAGATACTCTCATGTCATCTCAAATAAGGAGAGTTTTACTTCCCAATTTGGATGAATTTATTTCTTTTTCTTGCTTTATTGTTCTGGCCAGAACTTCTAGTACAATATTGAATAACAATGGTGACAGTGGTCATCCTTGTCTTGTTACTAATCTTAAAGGGAAATTTTTCAGGGTTTCACCATTGACTATGATGTTAGCTGAGTTTTTCATATATGCCTTTGTTCATTTTGAGGATATTTCCTTCTAGTCCTAGTTTCTAAGTATTTTTATCAAGAAGATGTGCTGAATTTTGTCAAACACTTTTTTTCTGCATCAATTGAGATAATTATGTGTTTTTCCCATCATTCTATTAATTTGTTGTATTACAAAAATTGATTTTGTTTATGTTGAACCATTATTGCATACCTGGGATAAACCACACTTGAACTGGTGTCTACTTCTTTTAATGTGTTCCTGGATTCAGTTTGTGAGTATTTTGATGAGGATTTTTGGATCTATATTAATAAGGGATATTGGTCTCTAATGTTCTTTTCCGGTGGTTATCTTCTTCTGGTGTTTGGATTAGGGTGATGTTAGTCTCATAGATGAGTTAGGGATTATTCCTTCCCCTTCAAATTTTTGAAAAAGTTTGAGCAGAATTGGCATTAATTATTTTAGTAATATTTGGTAAAATTCACCAGTAAAGCCACATAGACCTCAGATATCTTTGTTGAGTGGTTTTGATTACTGATTCAATCTCTTTCCTTGTTATTGGTCAATGTAGGTAGCTTGCATGTTTCTAGGAATTTGTCCATTTCATCTTTTGTTATACACTTGATCATGGTATGCTCTTATAATCTTTTTTATTTCTTTGTGGTTAATAGTAATGCCCTCCCTGCCTTTTATTTATGTTTTTGTTATTTGCATCCTCTCTTTGTCTTTTTCAGTCTACAGGTTAGTTGATCTTATTAACCTGTTCAAAGAAACAGCTTTTGATTTCAGTGATTTTCTCTATTGTCAGTTTTTATTCTGTTAATTTATCTCCACTCTAATTTTTATTATTTCTTTGCTTCTGCTCACTTTGGGTTTTGCTATTCTTTTTCTAGTTCCTCCAGATATAAGGAGAACTCTGATTTGATATCATTCTTTTTTTTTAATGTAAACATTTGGAACTATAAATTTCTCTCAGCACTGCCTTAATTGCATCTCATAAATTTTAGTATGTTGAGTTTTCATTATCCTTTGCCTAATTTATAGTTTTTCCTAATATCTTTAAGACATTTCCTAAATTCCCTAATGATTTATTCTTTGATTCATTGGCTATTTAAGAGTAGGTTGCTTAATTTTGACATATTGTACAGTTCTCCCTCTATTATTGATTTCTAGTTTCATTCCTTTGTCATCAGAGAAGATACATTGTAGGCTTTTAACATTTTTTAATTTATCAAGACTTGTTTTGTGATCTAACATATGATCTATCCTGGAAAATGACCCACGTGTACTAGAAAAAAATGCGTATTCTGCTGCTGCTGGGTGAAGTGTTCTCTTTATGTTTGTTAGGTCTACTTATAGATCTTCTGTCTAGTTCTAGCCACTATTGAAGTAGTTTGTTGAAGACTTCTACTCTTAATGTCTATTTGCCCATGCATATTTGTCAATATTTGCTTCATAAATTGTTTTTGGACTCTGTTGTTAAGCATGTGTATATGTATGGTTTGTATTCTTGTTGAATTGACACGTTTACCTGTATAAACTATCTTTCTTTGTACCTCATAATAGTTTTTTTGTTTAATGTCTATTTTATCTGATATTAATAAAACTACTCCAGATCTATTATATTTTGATTATTATTTGCACGGAATATTTTTTTCCATTCTTTCATTTTCAGTCTATTTGTGTCTGAATTTAAGGTGACTTTTTATAAACAGCATATAGTTGTGTCAAGCTTTTTTCATCCATTCTGTCAGTCTCTGTCTTTTGACTGGAGAGTTTAATCCAGTTACATTTAAAGTAACTACTGCTAACGCAGAACTTTCTCCTTCCATGTCTCCTTTGATCTTTCTAAGTTTTATACCTTTCTTGTCCCTCCATTCTTTCATTAATGCCTACTTTTATTTTCATTTGATTATTTGATTTTTTGTATTGTACCATTTTTAGTCCTTTCTCATTTCTTTTGTATATATTTTGCAGATTTTTTCTTTGTGATTGTCATGGGGCTTAATTTGTCATCATAAAATCTATAACAATCATGTTTGATTTGATAGCAACTTAAATTCAATAGCCTACACAAAGTGCATACTTGGTTAAAAACTTTTGAATCACAGAGATCATGAGATTTAATTCAGGTAACATCATATTTCAGCTGCAAAGAGGGGAGGAGAAAGCTCTACTACCTGACTCCTGGCATTGGGTAGAATATTTTAAAATTTTGTTTTAAGCAACTACCTTTATCCCAAGACAATTAAATTTATCATTTTCTTTTATTCAATAAATGATGAAATCTACTTTTCAGGTTGTTCTATTTTTATTAATCATCAAAATGATAACAGTATTACTAAAACTGTGTTTGTCACTATGGCATGGAGCATAGTGTTAGCTATTGAGTCCAAATCCATGTTTTAATTTCACTTAGAATTGATTTAACCTTTATTGACTTATTTTTCCTTTGTACTATTCCAGGGACATTTTCACAATGAAAGTTTTATACCTCTAGTGCTTTCAAGCTACCAAATATACTCTGCAGACGATAGCACTAACTTATGGTAGGATGAAGCTCATGAGGTGTGTTTACTCCATGTTTCCACCTCTTTATTTTTGTGTATTTGGAATGCTTTTTTAGGAGTTTATCAGAGGAAGAAGCATCCTTCTCATTTCCTTGGTTAACCTAGGTTTAATGCTCTTGCATTCTCTCCCACTTCCTTCTCATTCTACCCCTCTGCTTTTAGTCTCATCTTATTCTTTCCAATCTGTATTCAGATTCCCCAGCTCACACCCATGAAGTAAGAGGGAGGCAACTGCATTTTCACTATATGTTACTATTCTCCCAATTGGCTGAATGCTCCTTTCTTTTGTGGTTAAATTCTTCAAACAGTCCACAAGCATTGCCTTTGTTCTTTAATGCTTGCTTTTTCCTTATCCTTTCAAATTCTAACTTCTGCATCACATAGGGTTTCTGGAACATGCACAAAGGCCAAAAAGAATGTAATTCTATGAGATTTTTTTGATGAAATTTTAAGAAGATGATACACTAAAAGAATCTACAGAGATTATGGGAGGGAAAAAGCTGTGAAACAAGAATTCAATAGCAAGTTTCCAAGAGTTCAGCAAGCAATTTGCTTCTACCATCATCCCAAATATATTTCAAAGTAATACCAATAGACACTCAAGTTTATCAGTATACTGCATGTTTAGGTAGTAGAAGTCATTTTTCCAAACTAACTCTTTTTGTCTTTTAGGAGGTACGGGGGATTGAGCCCAGGACCTCATATATGGGAAGCAGGTGATCAACCACTGAGCTACATCTATTCTCCAGTGAGAGTTGGTATTTTCATTTTCTTTGTTTCTTTGTTTTGTTTTTAGGAGGTAACAAGGATCAAAATTGGGGTCTCATACATGGGAAGCAACCGTTCCACCATTTGAGCTACATCTATTCCCCCCCAAACTAATTCTTGATGACAGGCTACATTTGAGTTTTTAGACCGGAAAAGACATTTTCAACTTTCTATGCTGTAAGACCCTCCCTGTGGGTAGGTAGCTAGACCATCTTTATTTATAGATATTTATTCATGCAAGAAATAGAAATGCTAGTTAGGATTTGATAGTGTGGCATAGAAAATATACTGTGTTTTGCTATTGTGGATGTCTGTGTTTTAAAAGGCATAGATTTAATCAAATTTATGTATGTAGGATGAAATTAGGAAGTCCACCAATTCTTACTCTTTCAAAAGACATTGTCTTGGGTATTTGTGTAAAGGAAAAAAGGAAAATGAACATAATACTTGATCCCTCCCTGAACAGGCAGTGGAAATCAGGGTTCACAGGCTAATCTTCCCTGTAAGATTTTCTACTCAGTCTTGAATCTACTCCATTTCTTTTGCTTGTTTTTGACCTTCACCAGCTGGTAGCTGTCTTATGTGGCAGTTTAAGGAAGAGAATGAAAAAAAAAAAGAAAATGGAAACAAAATGAAAGAGAAAGGCAGTATTTTGTTCCCAAAAATTCTCCATATAACAGCCTTCCATCCACCAGGGATTTTCCAAAGGTTCAAATGATGGCTTGCAGGTTAAATGACTCTGACTCTGAAAGCTAGTGGTAGCTGATTCCATAATTTCTGTGGCAAATATTCATTTGCATGGAGAAAAGTGACTGGACTAAGAATCAAAATGCCTAGATTCTACTCCCCATTCTGCTACAAGCAAACTGTGAGACTTTGGTTGAATTATATTTCTTTGTCTCCATTTTCTATAGATGGAGGGCTATATCCTCTAACATTTCATTGTTCCCAAGGATTGCACTGCAGAATGAACAGTGCATACAGGTGTGCCTTTTAGGCAACAGCTTTAAAACATTGTGATGTTATTGTGGAAGCAGAGAGATTCAATGATCATGTATAGAAGGCCAGAACTCAGTAATATTCTTGGAAAGGAAAATTTGTTAACAACCGGCTGAGTTCATAAACTCTTATTCAAAAACCCGAGCCCCAAATAGGATTTTTGGGTCCCTTTTATACAGAGGATGTAGGAGTGGGGAGTCAAATGGTGCTTTGTTTGAGTACCAGATAAGCTTGAATTAACACATATCCCCCACATTCCCGGTAAGCTTGAATTAACATATTTAGTTTGCATTCTCCCTGACTATCCAAAGTCTATAGAGCCTATATCACTTAGTTGGTTTTCCAGTACTGGAGAGGTTGGCATGGTTACGAAAGGTGGGGCTGCCGTTCTTATTGTTTGACACACCCAGCCCAGGTTATTCATGAAGAAATGCACAGCCCCCACACTTAGCCCATATCATAGATGAATCTGAAACCTGGTAGAGAGTCCACATGAGCATCAGTAACCCCCAAGTTGGCTGCTGGAAAACCCCCACCTCCAAGATTCTGCTATCCAGAACAAAAACTTCTTCTGGGAACAAGAAAAAGCCCCGGATATTACCAGGAACTTTATCTTTAAGCCCTGACTGGGAAATTAATAGGTGGGGTAAACAATCAAAACAACAGCCGCCTACCTAATAACTCCAACAATAGTGATGCCAAAGCTTGACAAGTTAAGCTAGCATCAAAGATGTAGCATGGGATTTGCAATCAGACCTAGTATTGAATCTTTGTTGGGTCATATTTCAGTTGGGGGTCTCCAGAAAAACAGGTAACAGAATTGACAGGATGTGTGTGTATGTGTAAATATGTAATACATAGATATTAAGAGATTTATTATAGGAATCCTTTCATGCAGCCTTCGGATTAGCAAGTCTAAATTCTTAAGTGCAGACCACAAGTTGGTAAGTCTGATGGAGGTTTCAATGCATTCCCCAGGAGAGGCTAACTGACTTAAGCCGAGATAGAAATTCTTTATGAGTGCTAAAATCATCAGTTCTTCCTTTAAGGCCTTCAGCCGATTGTATGATACTTCTCTTATTGCTAAGGCACCCTCCTTTGTTGATTGTAGACATGATCATCATAGCTGTAGATGTGACTGCCATAGATGCAATGATTTGACTAATTAATGATAAACTAATATTTTAAATCCATGAAATATCCTCACAGTAACAATCAGGCCAGTGCTTGCTTGACCAAACAACTGGACCATAACCTAATTAAGTCGACAAATGCTATTAACCATCACAGGTCACTTATTAGCTGCCTCTATAGGAGCAAGTTACAAATTCTCTGAACCTCAATTCTTCAGTATAATATTGGAGGAACAACACTTATGTTAATTATGGGTAGTGTGAAGATTTAATGATACAGTAGATTTTATGCCACAGGACATCATAGGTATGTGATAAATGCCATTTTCCTTCCCCTTGCCCCACCCTATATTTAATCAACCAGTTATGATATAAATAGAGTTGAGTTAGAAGAATTTACCAAATGCCTAGTTCTATTGTACTGTGGATTCTTATTCAAAGAAATATCATATAACCTAGAAGTTAAGAAACCAGAGACTTGTCTCATTTTCATCCTTAGCATTAAATAAATCAATAACAATTCAACAAAACAATTTGATTCTGAGAATGTGAATTCTCATCTGTAAATTGGAGATAATAAAATCACCACTGCTTATAAGTAGAAAGGCCATATAGTGCTATGTATAATCAGAACAAGGCAACTGGCCAATGTCACCCTAATTAGAAAACTGTGATAGGAGAAAATTAGAAGTTGCATGTGAAGTTGCAAAGCACTATACCTGCCTAAGGCATGACTGCATTTATATTAAATGGGGGAAAAAGTCCAATTTTGCCTTCCACCATCTTGAACTTATTATGTTTTTATTCTAGCACCCAAGTTCTATTCAGTTTAAATTTTCTATCTCTAGGAGATTATGTGTGATTGTGTTTTAATGTCTATGTTCCTAAATAACTTTAGTACCAGGGTTGGGGATTACATAACAAACTCATGTGTAAAATGGAAAAAGTGAGAAAATCAAAGCTTCTTTTAATAAGAAGTAAGCATGTACAAGGGAAAGTATATCTATCTTAAAATATGTTTATATTTGAATTATAAATCTTAAAGTGTTCAAGCAATTCATATGCAGTTATAAATGTAATTTTTTTTCTGCAATACCTGTATTAGACATTTTTCAGTTGGAAGATCAAACTTTTGGACTGTAACATCAATGAATTAGCCCAAGGCATAACACCACAACCACTACTCATGATTTAAAAATGGAATTTTAATAAACTATCATCACATTCTATTAGAATGTGGGTTGGACTAAATTATCAACCTATTGTCCTTAGCAGCTTCCTATGACAGCATGAAGTAGCACTACCTCACCTTTGAGTTAAGTCTTGGCTTTCATTATAAAAAGCAGTATTATGGATAGGGAAGTTTTAACTTAATAGATTTGATGAGGGATCCAGGGTACACTGATTTCAATAAATGTTTTGCAGAAAGATAAGTGGATTGTGAGGGCTGTTGTTTGAGAAATTACATCTAGGGAGATAGCATTCTCCTGAGATTTTGCAGTTGTTATAGGCAATCTTCAAAGAAATTGTATTACTAGCAATTCAAAATATCTTCTTATTTCTATTTAGCAACTGGTGCATAACTCAAAGGGAATTGTCAATGGAGCATGAACTAGGTACACTCCCTATGCATCAGACTTCTGCAGGTTGTTTCCAATTATTGAATGATTCATTTTATCAAGTCAGCAATTACTTTATATGCTTTATAACCACTTGGCACAATTATAGGTACTGTGGGTATGTGGGTGAAGTAAACAGACAAAAAACCCTCTCCTGATGACTTTCATACTCTATGCAGGAAGAGGAAAATAAACCAAATCAGTAAGTCTTTTGATGTGTGATAAATGGTGGTGGGGGGTGTTCTTGGGTGATATGTGAAGGTCTCACTAACAACAGACTTATGAATAATATAATAGTTGTATGGAGCTGGGTATGACATAAAAGTTAATGATAAAGTTAATGATAACCTCTCCATATGATACCTACACTCTAGGAATAAATTCACTGATGACTTGAAATGCAACCAGTACAGAAAGTGAAAGCATTTCTCAAAGTTTAAGTGTGATCTACACCAGAAACACCTGAGGTGCTTATTAAAATGACTGCCATCCCAGAGCTAATGAATAAGAATCTCTGGGCTTGGGTCCTGGGAATCTTATTTATCAAGATTCTTGCGTATTTCTGAATTAATCTTAACATTTCAGTACTGAAGATATCTAATGCAAAAACACTAAGACTCCAGTTAAACATCACCTGTTTACTTATTCAACCAATATTTCCTGTTGGGTATATGGGAGATCCCTGTGTTCTGTGTGTGACTTTTCTGTAACCTAAAACTTCTTTGAAGACACAATGGAAACAGTAAGGCATTGGGGGAATAAAGGAAGAAAAAGTCATTCTACATGCAGGACAACAGATCTTACAGTAATTAAAGCTAAAATGTCAAAAAAAATTTTTAATAATTTTTCATTATTTTTTATTAACCCAAATTTATTTTTATTTTTTTGTGTTTCCTATTTTTAAAACTATCATTATTATTTCACTTTCTTATTAATTGTATTGGGCTATTTTATTGGCTTCATTTTTAAAGAAGTTTTGTATCACAGAAGGGTTACAACTGTGACACGAGAGGATAATTGGTGTGGGATGTCAGTTATAGAGGATACGTGGGAGGAAGCTCACCTTGGCATACATGTAAGGCATATAAATGTGTTCAAATGTTCATGGTATTTTCACAGTGGGTGGAAAGTCACAATAACAGAAAGAATACCAAATTCCTATCCTGGGGAGCTCTGCCACATTCTCTAATGGGGCAGCAAGAATCCCCCAAGTACAGGGGCACTGATTAGTGAAGAAGGATGGTCCATTGACAGGCCCTTGAAATTGATGACTGTGCTTATGAATCATTACTCTTGAAATTGAAATTTAGCCTAGTATTATAGGGATTCTAAGAGTTACCTCCTGAGAACCTCCTTGTTCCTCAAATATGGCCTCTCTCTAGGCCAAACTCAGCATATAAATGCAATAACTTCCCCAAAACATGGGACATGACTCCCAGGGATGAGCCTCCCTGGCACTGAAGGATTACTACCAAGCACCAACTAGCAATGCAAATGGAAAAAGACCTTGACCCAAAGGGGGAAAAGATAAAGACAAATGAGTTTATATGGCTAAGAGACTTCAAGGTGAGTTGGGAAGTCACTCCAGAGGTTATGCTTATACATGTCCCAGCAAGATCTCATTGACAGCCAAAGTAGATACTACACTGAATAGTGGGGCTCCTGCAGGCTCTGGAGACATCCAGACACTATAATTAGGGCAGATAGCTCAGGAGTTTGGACCTTTGCCAGTGAGCCCTACTTTGGAATTTATGCTCCCCAGTGTGACAGAGTTGGACTCAGTAGTGGTTTCCCTACACGTGGCTCTACTGTCCCTTCTATTTGAACCTATAATTAGTACTAGATTGGTAAGTGTAATTCCAAGAGACTTAAATCTTTGGACTGTCCATGTGCCAGCTTGGCCCTGAATCTAAATTGAGTTGTAACACCTACTCTCCAGTTCATTGGATCACCCAGGACAATTAACAAGGAGGAGATGATGGACAACCACCCCACTAAGGAACCGAGAGAGTCTACAACTTCAAGCAAGAGAGTTCCATCCATCAGCCATGTGGGATCAAAGCCCCCTCTCAATTAGAGGTGGAGTGGGCATCACCATCCCAGAATCCTCAGGATTGGGGAATGAACTATGGATGAAAATAGACTTACTGGTATTCTACATAGATTTATTGTGATTCTACCAAGGGAAGAATTATATCATTGCTATGGAGTCTGTGGCCACTGGAGGTTCTCTGGGCAGGGAGAGGGAAAAACAGGTTTAATATGGGGGCATTTTCAGGACTTGGGAATCATCCTGAATGACATTGCAACTACAGATATAGGCCATTATATATCTTGTCATATCCTACAGAATTATGGGGAAGAGAGTTGTAACTACAATGTAAACTATAATCCATGCTTAGTGGTAATGCACCAAAATGTGTTAATCAATTGCAATGACTGTACCACACCCATGAAGAAGGTTATTAATGTGGGAAAATATATGGGGAGCAGGGCATATGGGAATCCCCTAAAATTTTTTTATGTAACATTTATGTAATCTAAGTACCTTAAAAATATATACATATATATATATGAAAACAAAAACAAAAGAAAACACAAATATTTCCAGTGTCTCCTCTCTGTTCCCACCTATGAAGACACCAGCTCAAGAGTGAGGGGATATTTTTCATAAAGGAGATGGCTCTTGGATTAGGCCTCGAAGGATGAGCTAGATTTTACCAGTCAGAGAAAAAGAGAAGGGTTTTCAAAGAAGATATAATAGCAGGTACTGACAAAAATGAAAAGTGTAGAAATTTTATCCATGTTATATACAGCTATGCAAAGATCATGTAGTTTTTTTATTTTCCATAATAAACTGATGTTTCTCATGACTATCACCACTGAACAATGGAGAAAAAGCCAAAAGGAATTGTCAGTTAATACAATCACTTCCCTTGAATTTAAAATAATCTCTAATGGATAATCAACAGTTCCAAGTTCAACCCATATCTGAGCCATCTCTCTCCCAGCTTCCTTTGCAAGATGATGGCTTGTTGTGGGGGAGGAAGCTTATGGACTGCAAGACACTGAGGGAAGAGCACTGGGGTGGCCATTGTGATGGTTTCTGTTGCAGGCCAGGTTCAGATTCACTGCTGTTATAAGTTGTGGTATATGGAGGCCAGTACCATATTTGTGCCTTCTTTGCAGTATATTCTCTTGCCCTTGTCATGACCCAGTGGTCCTCCTCATTAACTCTGTTTTCATTGGCATTGTGGTTACCCCCTGAATTCTGGCTCTCACTGTGCTTCATGTGTGAGCCAGGCAGCCTCCCCTAAAGTCCTCAGCTATAGGTTGCTCTCAGTCCCACTGCTGTGAGCTCCTCTGTAAGGAGTCCCAGCTCTAACACTCAACCATATTCCCTAGCAGAAATTGCATAAACCTTACATGCCTCATTTGTAAAATGGAGATAATGGTAATACCTTCCTCAGAGAGTGGTTACATAAATAAAATGAGTCAATAAATACAATGTACTTAGAAAATTGCCCAACATATTGCAAACAGCAATACACCTTCGCTATTGTTAAGACTTCTTTATGTCCCCTCAAGGCAAAAGGTTAACTTCTGGACACTTTTCCTGTTTTGCACAGGACCTTCTACTACAGCTAAGTATCTACCATGCTTGCCTGGAATCACACTACATGGCAGTCTCCCTATGATTTTTACTTTCTCCTCAATGTTACAAATTCCCTATTCTCTTTGGGATTTTGCTTTAGAGAAGCAAGGCCACATGGCAGGTCTGACCACTCCTGTCTCTTCTCTTTCTCATGATGCCCTGGGCCAAAAGGCATGGGCTTTCCTACTTCATCATCTTGGAAAGTCATTTCTCTTACATTATGACCTGAGTCTTCTATATAGCTCAGATTAAAATTTTATGTTCAAGATCTCCAGAACTAGCAGTTTCTGACATTAATATAAACTAAAAGGATTTTAGGAAAAAAAGTGTTTTCATTCCAAAGCTTGCCTTTCAGAACCACTGAGCTACCATAGACTCCCCAAATTCCATTTTGAGTGTCAGAGGCTGAACACTGATTCTTTCATTTATCTATTTATCATATAGTCCTCTCTCAGGCAAATAATGCCTCTTGTGGAATAATGTGAAAATAATATACAATAAAATGACAAAATCATATGCATATATTTTTAAAAATACTATTGCCGTTTTCTCCATACTAATGAAAGGATTTGGTGTGTTCTGAAAGGAGGAAATAGTGTTTAATTTTATAGTAGAAATGTAGAACTGATGTGTTTCTGTGTGTGAGTTTACAGATGGGTAGGGTAGAAGGGAAGGGGGTAAAAAAAGGGGAGAACATAAGGTGAAAGAAGCCAGTTTAAGCCAGGTTGAGAAACTCATTTTATGTTAAACCAAAGAATTTGCTATTTTAGATAGTTAACACTATGTATTAAGTGGAGTTTACATTTGTATATCAAGTTCATATACTACTACATTATTATATTTTATGTAATATCTGATATTTTAAGCCTTTCTCCTACATTATCATAACTGAAATTGCCTGACCTAGGATGAAAATTAATTTCTCCTGATTTATAGTGTATCATATTATGTTGCTTTTTTTATGTTCAAGCAACTTCTTTGGAGAAGATATAAACTGATATTTTGACTTTTGAGATAAATGTGATAAATTCTATAGAACGATTACTTAAATCAAAAGCATTTCATTACTTCTGAAGTTCTGATGACTTTAACAAAGCAGAATCCCAAAATTGTGTTCAATAAAATCTGCTGATATATTTATTGCCTCCTATTACTCACAGTCTCACTTGTTTTTCACAGTAAACATTCACTAATTGTAAATACAAGTATATCAAGTTACACTTGTGAAGAGTTTAGAGGATATTTTTTGAGTCATACAATTTTATGAAAATGAAAGTATAATTTCAAAAGTGTCTGCTGAATTAATTGCAAATCTTTTGTGGAGATTTGCATCTCCACAATGAATATGTTCTCCATGAATATGTTCTTTTATACCATCATGTCACTTTGCCAAGACTTGAGATACCACAAGTTGCTCCTTCCACATTTTCTGGGACTAACTTGAGTCTGTCTGAAACACTATTTACAATTATTCTTAGATAAGTGTATTTGCCAATAGGACATGGGATAAAAATAGAGTTTTTCAATTAAGTGATTAATGTTGGTTGTGTAAGCAGTCAGCACAATTAATTCATGGCAGAATGTAAATTTTATATAAATAATCCAGTCACTATTTTCATTGATTGTCCAAATACTCCATTCTTTCAACAAATCTTTATTAAGTATCTGTGATTTTTGCAATGGGGATATACAGATGAATGAGACACACATAGTCCCTGAACCCCAGAGCATACAAACATGAAAAAGATTAGAATGAAACATAGAGTATCTATGTATCCTCTAATGAGTAAATCTTAACCAATGTAAGGTGTCAGGGAAAGGTCCACAAAGAAGTGACATTTAAGCAAAGAATGAGAAACTTGGAAGAACTGATGTAAGCAAATACTCAAGGGGATGGTAATTATTGGAAAAGGGAATAGCATATGCAAAGACTCTGGTTGGGGATAAGGAAAGTTTAGAAATCCAGAAAACAAAAAAATTCTGTATGACAGAAGGAGAAGGCGAGGCCAGATCTTCAGAGCTTCAAGTTAAATAACTTGAAGAAGAAAGCCAGATATATCATTATGTATCAAAACAGAATAGTATCATAGTCAGATTTATATTTTTGGAAGATCACTTCAGATCAGAGCCATGGTGTATGAACTCCAGGGAGGGACAATTCACATTAACAATTGACCATTCATAGGAGGTTCTGCTCTAGATACTATGTGGACAATGGATTGGACAGGGCTTTCATGGAAAGACAATGCAGTGATCCAGGTGAGACATGACAGGGCTTGGATATAGGTAAAGGAAAACATGGTGAAAAAAAGTGCATTTGAAAGATATTTAGGAGGTAGAATTCTTGATATGTAATGTGTGATTGGTTATGGAAACTAATACAGAGAAAACTATCAAGAATAATTATTTGGTTCCTAGTTGGCTGCTTGAAGGTATCATTTTGGCATATAGGAGAAGACTTATAAAAGGAGGCCAGGTTAAAGGTGGGAAGAATCACAGTTTCAGTTTGGGGCATGGTAGTTTTGAGGCACCCATGAAACATTTGGGTAGAGATTTAGAACAGATCATTTGATATTTTATTGGTGATATTTATTTTAATGGTGATCATACAAGAAGTTTGAGCTAGAGATACAAAATTTGGAATAGTCACTACATAGATGGTTTTGAAGTCATAGATGTGGTAAAAATCATTGCATAAGATAGAGTAGAGAGACAAGAAAAGAGAGACCAAAGTGAAACCATCAGGCTTCCAACAGTTAAAAGTTTAATAAAGGAAAACTAGACAAGGAGGTAGAAGCAAGTCCATGAGAGTGTCAGGAAGTGTTCAGCTGTGTCTAAGGCTACTGAGAGGCCAGGAAAAGTGTCCTTTTAAGGCTGTGGCATGGATGACTTTTTCCACAGGTGTGTCTAGGGCAATCATATCAGATTGAATTGAGGATTGAATGAAGAGGAACTAGGGATGTCAAGAAGTTTGACTATGAAGCAAGCAAAATTGAAGCAAACGGTAGAGGGATATGAGGTTCAGAGATTTAAAAGTGGAAGGAAAGAATCTAATACAGAAGGAAATTCTGCACATATATTTCTGATTGGTGGAAGATCACCAAGAGAGTGATCTTGGTTTTAGGAAAGAGGAGGGGCAATTTCTCCACTGAATTAGGTAGAGATAAAGTAGGAATTGGTGGAGATATCAGTAGGTTGGTAGATTTGCCTGATAAACTGTGATGAGGCCTCCATCTGATGACTTTAGCTTTCTCTGCAAAGAATAAGCTAGAGTTGAAGCAGAAAAGAAATGTGCCAGAGCTTTATAGAGAACTAAGAATTGTTTGAATATCTTGTGTGGAGATTAAGGTAGCTCAGTAGAGATTGTCATTGTCCGTTCATATTCAGAGCATATTTAAATTGGTGACAATGAGTCCAAATAGATAGTATAATTGTAAAGAAGAAATGAAGAGCGGAATCCCAAAATTTCACACTTCTTAAAAAGCCAAAAAATGTTTTTATGGAATATTGAGTACATTTAGAATAGAACATCTAGTGTCTAGTATATGTCTAAGGCAGGAGTAGATGTGAATGTGTATTAAGGGACATTTGGAAGTGTGTGTATATGTTGTAGAATTTGAGAGAAGTTCAATTACTTGAGTATAGAGAGTTACTTGAGTATAGAGAGGCCAGGACTCAGGAATGATTTTGAGAAGGAAAAATGGTTTATTGACAGACGGCCAGACTTGGGAACTTTCTGTTTGAATCCCGAGCACCGAACAAGATTTTTTAGTCCCTTTTATACAGAGAGGAAAGGCCAAATGGTCCTTTTGTTTCAGTTCTCAATAGGCTTGAATTAGCATATATTTCCACATCTTAGTAAGCTTTTAGCATGGACCTCAGGCATTCGATAAGCTAAGCTTTTAGCATAGTTGCTTTGCATTTCCCCTGAATACTTAAAGTTTATAGACCTTGCATTGTTAAACTGTCTCCTGCTCACCAAGGGCAGGACTGCAACCTTTCATCATCCTACACCCACAAGTCACAGATAGTTTAGGTTACCTCTGAAGAGACAAAGAGCCTGCCACCCATAGCCCACATCATTTCCCCCCTTTGCCAAAGTTTAACTTGCTAAGCTTTGGCATAATTATTGTTGGAGCTATGAGGTGGGTGGCTGTTTGTTGTTTTGATTGATTATTTATCAATCTTTAGTGTACCATCCAGGACTGTTTTTAAGGGGTTAGAAGTTTTCATTCTGGACAGCAGAATCCTGGGGTGGGGGCCTCCTGCAGTCATCCTGTGGCCACTGGCGCTCACATGGATTTCCAGTCAGGTTCCAGATCCTATTAATTTTATTTTACCCTTGAAGAGTTTACACCTTTAATTTAAAAGGGGTGCTGAAGGGAGATAGATCTCTTTTCTGTAACTGCTTCCTGCTGGCCATGGGCTGTAGTCATTGCCTAATAAGATGTAAAACTCTTAATTTATTCTAACTGGAGGAAGATGGATCTGGCATTCTGTACGAAGTTGGATGACGTTTTCATATGGTTAATAAGATGTTCACTCTGAAAGAAACAAACTTAATTAAAAATTTGGAATACCCGTTTTTAAAAGAGGACACATTGGATTACAGAGGTAGACAAGGTTAGGTGCCTATAAAGATGGCACTCCTTAAAAGCTGGTGGGAACAGCATATACATTCTTTTTTTAAATTATTCATCTTTAGAGAGAAATTGCAACAGACACTTAGATTTGTCTGAAGACACATTCCAAGCTGTTCAATGATTGGCACTCATTCGCTCTGTCAGATGCTCCTGGTGAACTGGCACTCCTTTGGCAACTGGCTTCACTCAGGATTAGAACACTAAGTTGGAAATTCTCTTCATTTTCACCTGTGGGAGTGATCAGAACTACAGAATAAAGGTTTTTTTACACCTTGGTTTTCATTGTACAATTTCTAGCAATTTTGACTTGTTCAATAGGTGACTCACCATCAGCAAGCAAGCCTCACCTTTGCTACACAGCAGAGTACAGTAGAATATAGAAGTTGACTGAGACTGGCTGAGACTGCCACCTTATTCTATAGACATGTTTTTAACTATTTAGAAAATGATTTTACCAGGAATTTAACATGTCTAATATACTTCTGCACTTGATCCAAAATAGAAAAGATAACATTATAATTATTCGGCATATATTTAGTACAGGATAAAAGTACAGCACTTAATATTAACTAATGTATTACTTAATGCATAAGGATTCAGAGTTGCAATTATTAGTTTTGAGTTTCAGGTTTGTAATACTTTACATGTTATCTCTCCATGAGAGCAGGCCATAATGCCAATTGTGTTTAAGTTTCACTTACAGTATCCTGGTATCATGGCTCCACTTAGCATGTTCTTCAACGCAGTGAGCAAGTCGCAGCATCCTTCATCTTAGAGAGAATTTCCAGTATTCTACTAGCCTGGTGCATAGTGCTCTCTGGCACTATGGAACAGTGCCAGTCTGGAGGTGATATCCATTGTACACTTGGCTGTACCGAGTCATTATTGGCTGCTGCAGGAGCTTGAAACTGCAACGTAGTTTCCATCGACTTCAGGAGCAGAACCAGAGGCTGATATAGCACATATTTTTAATTGAGGGGTCAGTGACCAGCCTAGCCAATAACTCACATGGAGAGGCCACCTGTAATGTATTCAAGGCCTGGTTTGAATGCACAAGAGTTTGACAATGTTAAAGTTTATTCCCTGTTTTTATATATATTTTAAATAACTTAATGCAACACATATATCAAATGACTGTTCACTTACACAATTTTACTATGAAGATAACAGTAGGTACTTTAGTAATAGAAGAAAAATATTATTTTTCATTGTTAAAATGAAAACAGAAGATTTCCAATAGAATCAAGATAACTTTTTATTACCATTTACTTAAATATGTACTTTGCGTTGGCCTTCAGACAGGTTTTATTATCATTAAGTTATTTCTGCTACCAATACCAATCTAAGTTTTAGTTAACAATGACTTCTAGAACTAGAACTATTTAAACATTTTCAGTTTGGCAGATGTTTTACAACCTCCCTATAATTGACTATAACCACATTGACTAGACACCTCATGTTTAAATAACTTATTAAATTACAATTACCAAAGAAATTTACTCTATTTATTTAAGAAAGCATATCTACAGTCTTTTTCCTTTAGCCTAATTTCACCAATATGAACTTACAATTTTCATTACTCTAAAGATTTTGTATATATAATATTAATTTAGTTCATAAATTAACTATGGGAGATTACAGTCAAGTTAAATAAAATTGAAACCATAATAGTTTATTCAAGGAATGTTCTCTTTTTCCCTTACAGGAAGCTAAAAACTTCTTTTCTTTAAGTTATGAAAATTAATAATTTAAAAGCATACTGACTACCAGGTTTTAAAACACATTACACAATTACTTAATTTTTTAAATCATAACCCAGGAAAGATCTCTCCATAGTTTTTATGGACTTTCCTTTACTTACTGAAATTTGTTAATAGAGCCACTAATTACCTTTATTTTGTTGGAAAGAAATCTTCTGGAAGAAAATAAGGCTCACCAGATTGTGGAGAAGAAAGGAATTTATTCTCAATCTTGCAAGAAGGGGCGCAGAGCCAGATATGGCTGGTGCCCCGAACAAAGAAAAATGACACAATTTATAACCCTAAGCCTAGTATGCAAGCTCTTCCTCTGCTTTTCCATAGATTGGATACTTCAGAAGTTACAGCTTATCTGAGATTTAACTTTCCCATGCAAAAGTTTGTGATTTAACTGCTTCCTCTATCACATTCCAACCATTTTAGTTTTTACCTGCTCCCCTTTGTTCAAATAAGGAATAGAATTTAGTGCTGAAATGGCACCGACTTAGCTCCTTCTTGGGCATCCTTCCACTGCCCATAGGACTGGCCTAGACTGGTCTCCTCCACTGCTGTCCAACCCAGGAGTGGGAGACTGAGGCAGCCGGCCGCCAGGTTACATCAACATTTTTCTTATGTGAAAATTAACCTAATCTTTGTTTTTTTACATTTTATGGCTGACAAAAGGTTTAAACTGGGAAATTACCAGGCAAACTGACTCTTAATTCCCTAGCCTAGTAGATAGGTTTAATCTGCTATACCTAGTCTTGCCTTTAAAGCTCTTGCAAAGAGGAGGCCCTTTCCCAATTGTTTCTATAATCAGATTTCTATGACTTTTTCATCCTGCTTAGTTTAATTTGGGCTTTAAGAATATTTATTTACATATATAACTGCATATTTAATTAACAATTTGAATATAGCTCTTTTAAGAATTTTCTTTGTTAATTTGATATTATCCTGATGTATGAAGACATACACTGAGCAAATGGGCAGACACAAAGAGTTAGACACAGAAACAAAACTCATTGATATTATTTATAATTTGCATTATTTTATATACTGTTTAGCTTAATTTGGGGTCCTGAAATACATATTACTTATAACTGCATATTTAACCTCAACAATTTGAGCAAATAGGCAGACATGAATAGTTTGACACAACAACATAACTTTAGTTACTTTAAACTTCTAATTCTTACAAAACAAGTGTGACTGTGAAACATTTCAAAGACTCTGGAAGTTTTATACTATGACTATGCAGTTTTACACAAGAATTTTCTTTCTTAATGGATTGTAACCAAAATGTTTTTAATGCTTTAGCACTATTTTTTTTGTTTCAGAACTTTATATTTTACTTTGAATTTAGCAGAATTTTGGATAAGCAACAAGATTAATTTTATATATATTTACTGAGGCTATTTGAAGCCTCAGGGAGACAGATTGGTTTTTCTCATGAATTGCCACTCTTAGGAACACTGACCGTCAAGGCAGGAGACTTCTCCCCACCACCCCCCTTTTTGATTTTGGAGATAATAAAACTCCAGTGGTCATTTAACCTTATTCCATCAGGCAGCAATTTATTTAGTTTACACTTGAATTCATGAGAGAAAGGGTTACTAATACTAGGAGAGGAGACAGTGATGTCCCAGCTCTTCTCAGTTATGAAATAACCATAGGCAAAGGCGAAGGGTGAGGTTAGGCTTAAAGTAACCATAAACAAAGGAAAGGTTAGTTTAGAATTTACACTTAAATAATAGTTTCAGGCTAGATTCACCCAGCTATAATTTCAGTTATTGTCTTTCCACTGTTTTATAATATAAATGCATTTATAAATGATTTTAACTCTTGCAGTTTTTATTAATTTTTTAAAAACCTATTAATTTTATAACACCTTTAAATACCTTTCATTCGACTTATAACATATTAAATGAACTTAACTGTTACTTTAATTTTTCCTTTAAAGTAAAAGAATAAATCTTTTACTTTAAAGTTAGTTTGAAATAAAAAGCTACTTTTCAGGATTTGATTTCTAGAACATAAATGTTCTTTTAAAAGAGGTAAGACTCTTCTTCAAACACTGAGGAAATGATGAGTTTAAAGCACAAAAAGCTATTTTGATAAAAGATTTTCTTTGTATATTGGTCTTACTCAATTTTAATCATAAAAATTTTCCTTCCACTAACCTACTTTCAGTATTCATTCAGGTTTTGTTCCACACTCTACTCTTTCCAATAATCAATCGTTTTATCTTAGGACAAAATCATCTTCTGTTTCCTTAACAATAAAAACACACTCCATATATCCCACATACTAAGTTACCAGGCAAACTTCTTACAACATATAATTGCCATTAATACTAAACAAGCTTGTTAAAATAATGAACTTTTCTTCACTTTAAATACTTAGTAGCATGTAACACCAGAAACAGTTTATTTTGGAAGCAAGTTGGCAGGGGAGACTGGCTGCTGAATAAGTTTGTTATAAAATTGCCTTTTATTATTATTATCAATTCAGTTTTTGTTAAATAATGACTTTCTGCAGTTAGCCATTTAAATACCTTAATTTAAACAATGCTTTGTAAAACTTTTATAATTATTTATACCCTTAAGACAAATTTTACCTCCACAGAACACATTCTCTTACTTAAAGTTACTACAATACCTTCTAAGAACCTGGGCAGAATGCAAAGGTATTTTGGCTTTGACACCCTAGGGAGGGAACTTTACTGCATTTATTCTGATTCTGCTTTTTACCCCCCTTCACTGCAGTCAGTCGGGTGCACAACAATCAAACAGGAATGCAGCTTATGAATAGAAGGTGTGGACTCACTGGAAAGGGGCAAGCCGCTCCCCACTTTCCAGCTTTCAGGCCAAAATGGGCAGACAGAACCTACTCAAATTCAGCAACTCTCCAGGGGACTCAGCCACCCTGACTGGGGCACAGCCCCAACAAACTTGGGTGCATGGTGCGGACACAGATGGCCTCCAAGCCCCGGCAAAGGGCCAGACCAGAGACAAGACAGCAGAGCATGCACAAACATCTAGACTCCGCAAACATCCAGACTCCTCAGTTTTGCCCCATAATCATTTCACCCCCTTGCCAATGGCAAGTGAGGGCTCCAGCTCAGCTTTAATTCTACTTTACATAAGGACACAACTCCAACCCTAGCACTGAGCTGACACAGACAGAAGCACAAAGGTCACTAATCTGACCCACAAGTTTATATATATTTTCACCATGGCTGCCCCCACAGCCATCACAAACCTAAGAACACTTAACATTTGGTATAAAGCGAATTCATTCACAATTTAGCACCATAACAAAAGATTTCAGCTAGACTTTTTCCACTGTTTAAACTTTACACCCAGACCAAGCTCCACTAGAAAAGCCGATCCATTTTCCTGTAACCAAGTTTTGTTTTTTTTTAATCTAGACCAATTTCCAGGACATTAGGACTTGAACCTATAAATAGCCCTTTTTACTAAAATCAAGACTCCACTCCTTTAGTGGATATAAGATTAGTACCAGATTCTAACATGCAGTTAGACAAACCCAAAACACCAGGGCCTTTCCCCGGTTTTTCTCCTTTTCCCAAGCCTAGAGAGAACGGCTTCCCCCCAATTTTCTGGGGCTAGTAGGGTTCTCTCAGGAGGTGATCAGCCTCCCCTTCCTAGCAATTAAAGCTAGGGCCTTCCAGACTGTGCTCACCCGGGGAGTCTTACCTTCTTCCATGTTCGGAGTTCTTTTTCGTTCCCAGAATCTTTCTCTTCAGACCTTCCATTGCCCTCGATTTTTGTCGGGAAGATTCTGGTGGAGCCCACATCTTTTCTGGATTAAATTTAATCCAGGGGTGCCCAGATTTGGGGTTTACCCGAGTCCTCCCGGCTTCCTCGGGGATTTGAAAGGGGCAGCAAAATGCTACCGTCTCTGGCCTTCGTTTGTTGTCCTGCCGCGGTTGCCAAAAATGTTGTAGAATTTGAGAGAAGTTCAATTACTTGAGTATAGAGAGGCCAGGACTCAGGAATGATTTTGAGAAGGAAAAATGGTTTATTGACAGATGGCCGGACTTGGGAACTTTCTGTTTGAATCCCGAGCACCGAACAAGATTTTTCAGTCCCTTTTATACAGAGAGGAAAGGCCAAATGGTCCTTTTGTTTCAGTTCTCAATAGGCTTGAATTAGCATATATTTCCACATCTTAGTAAGCTTTTAGATGGACCTCAGGCATTCGATAAGCTAAGCTTTTAGCATAGTTGCTTTGCATTTCCCCTGAATACTTAAAGTTTATAGACCTTGCATTGTTAAACTGTCTCCTGCTCACCAAGGGCAGGACTGCAACCTTTCATCATCCCACACCCACAAGTAACAGATAGTTTAGGTTACCTCTGAAGAGACAAAGAGTCTCCCACCCATAGCCCACATCATATATATTTGTGTGTGTGCATATATATATACTCATACACATATACGCACACACATATATATGAAAGAAGGTATACATGGAAGAATAAAACATAACTTTGACTCAATTTTTAACCAGATAACCATATATTTCCAAATTAGAATAGTCATATTAAATGGCCAATTTAAAATTTTGTCCCATGGGAATGATCGGTGATTGCATCCTATCAGGGTCTGGGAAATGGAAACCAGGATAAACAAAAGAGATCTAGGCCTCTCACAATACCATAATTAGTTTCCTAAACAGTTTAAAAATGATTATTTAAAAATAATTATTATGAGTCCCAGAAACTTCAGTTGCCACTCAGGACTGTGGAGGAAAAAAGTTAATAGTGGTGCAAGTCTCTAAGAAATTACCATTTGGTAATAGGGTAAGTCACATGGTGAATTAAGCCATGTCTTACCTTACAACTTTGGTGGGGGTTAGTCCCTAATCTGTGGATCTTAAATTGGTGACCTTTCAAAAAATATTTGTGAAGAAGAAGATGATAATGACCCTCCCCAATTAGTTGAGATTTATATATTCTTTCATTTTAATTTGCCCAAAATATTATTTCTGACTTTGCCAAGTCATCTGTAAAGAGAGATCATTTTATTTCTTCCTTTCCAATCTGGATGCCAATAGAAGTGTCGAGAGTGGAAATCCTTACTGTATTTCTAATCTTAGGAGATAATATCCCATAATGGAAGCTGTCTTAGGTCATGTTCCTGGGAAACAGTCTCTGAGGTACCAGAACACCATTTCCCTGTAAGGAAATGATGGCTTGGGATACATAAATGGACAAGGGCAAATTTAACAAACTTCAGACTTCAGAGAAACCTACAAGGAGTTCTATTCTCAAATGGACAATCAGAGATGTCAGAATTGAGGCATGGAGTCTTGATCCATAAAATATATTTTTTAATATAGCTCCAAATAATGGTCTACCCTGAATCCTATGTGCTGAACCTTGACTTTGTAGGTTATCTTCTCCAAATAACAGCCTCAACCACGCCATTCATCTGGAGACTGACAGCTTCTGAGTTATATGGCATCTGATGGAACTAGTGGACCCCATGTCCATGTGCCTACTGTCTTTTCTCCTTTACTGTCAAATGTGTCCTCTGGTCTGATTAAATATTATGTAGGATCCCATGTAGAGTGAGCTAAACACTTTGTAAGTTTTCAGACAGTGATGCTGCCTGACACCTTACATGCAGGAAAGGCAGCCTGGAATATATACCAGAGCTGTGTACTTTTCACTATTTCCTTCCTATAAATGAGGAGTGACAGGTCTCTTCAAAAAGATGGGAAATGGCATGTAAACATGCAAACATGTAAATATGTAAACTAGTTCTATATTGCTAGTAACAAATTACCCCCAAGGCATACAGGTTTAAAACAGCAGACATTTATTATCTCCCAGGTTCTGTGGATCAAGAATCTGGAAGCAGCTTAACTTGGTCCTCTGGCTCAGGGTCTCTCACAAGGCTGCAGTCAGGGTGTCAGCCAGCGCTGCTTCCAAGAGTACTCATGTCGTTCTGGGCACAGTTCAGTTTCCCATGGATTGTCAGATACCAATTGGCTGGAGGTTGTCCTCAGTTCCTTGCTATTTGGGCCTCTCCATAGAGCAACTTACAACATGGTACCTTGCTTGCTTCAGAGCTTGCATCAGAGCAAGCAAGAGAGAAGAGCCAGAGAAAGAGAGAATGTGAGCAAAGCAGAAGTCACAGTCTTTCATAACCTAATATTGAAAGTGACCTCTTGTCATTTCCACTATATTCTATTCATTAGAAATAAGACATTAAGTCTAGCCCACACTTCCACGGGAAGAGATTCCTCAAGAACATGAATACAGGAGGTGGGAGTCTTGGGGTGGGGGGTGGGGGGAGGTCATCATCTGTATTACAACAAAAACAAGAAAGTTTACCAAATACGACAAAGTTTGAAACCAACACAACTACTTTACTTATTTTCACTGGTCCCACATTTGCTTTCAGTCTACTGCCAGAATAAGTGTCTTTTTTTCTTCTATGGATTTGGAGGAAAACTGTTGGTTTATAAACAATAGTATATAAATCACCCCCCTCACACCTGGACAGTAACAAAGTTGCTGTGCCAGTAGATGACATTATCTTCTGGTGCTAAATGACCATTCATTCCCAGGAGGATGTAATTAAGAAAACCTGTAGAATAGCTACATTTGCATGCAATGGATAATAAAACTAAAGGGGAGTAATAGTTATCTGGTTTAACAAGTTAACCTTACTTGCCCCTAAATTCCAGAAAAGTCACTCTGCATGCAAAATTCAAAACCACGGCATGGAAAAGTCCCTTCTGGCACTTCACAAGGTTGCTATCCAACAAGTCTTTAATGAAAGTCAAGTGCTAAAGTTATGCTCACAAATGGACCTAAGTTCCATCTCCAGGTTCAGCAAATGTGTCTTTAATCATTTTGCATGCCTGCTACCTAAGCTCAATGGTCAGATTTTGAGCCTAATCTGTGTTTGTTAAATAACAATATTGTGAATATTTTTATAGAAACCCAAATGCCAGTAAGTGTTGATTTTCTCTGAAAATCCTATATGATACAATAATAGTCATCATGGGAGTCTTTTTTTGTTGTCAGATAGCACCAGTTAAGCAATACCAGGTGAGCCTTGGTGCACACCCTTGGTTTGGGTACACTGCAATCTTTATACGACCCATGTGGAAGCTCCTTCGATTGGCAGGATGTGTTCCCTGATGCCAGACTCTCTTCCAGTCTTTCTCTATCTCTCCATTATCAGCACCTCACTCTTCTAGACTTCTTCCTCTTACATAAAATCCCCCATATCCATTTCCAACCTGGGTCTTGCCTCCAAGCCTCATTTTCAGAGCTCTACTCTTCATATCCCAGTTCTGTTGGTGAGAATGGAGAGGGTAACCTTTATTTCAGGAGGAAGAAGAGGTAGAAAAAAACACTGAGGTGGTCTGATCTTCAGGAGGCAAGTTTTTTCTTTCTTTCTTTCTTTCTTTTGTTCCAGTTAACTTCAGATAGTTATTTTAAAAAAGAAAATATACACTTCATTTTAAAGATAAATCTCCTGCTACTATTTGCATATTGCTAAGTTCTTTATTATACTAAAACAGTTTTTTTCCTTTCATTTTCCTGGTAGTAAATTACATTATAAAGTTCCCTTTTATTTCATCTTCCTGATTTTGGGAGTTACCTGTTTGTTTATTTGTGTTTTTTACTGCAATGGATGGGAAATATACTATTCTATCACAGGTAATTTCTTTTTTTATTTTTCCCCCCAGGTAATTTCATTAAATATCCCTTTATGCCTGTATGTGGTAAAAAAAAAAAGAATAATACAAATATTGAATTATCAGATACTTTATAAATATGGCAATAATATGCTATACTGATCATTTGTTTTCCATACCATCACTGGAAGATCTGATTCATGGCAATAGCATTATTTGAGACAATAAATCAACATAAGGAAGGAAGGAAGAAAGGAGGGAAGGAAGGAAGGAAGGAAGGAAGGAAGGAAGGAAGGAAGGAAGGAAGGAAGGAAGGAAGGAAGGAAGGAAGGAAGGAAGGAAGGAAGGAAGGAAGACAAGTAAGGGACTAAAAATATTTACTTAGAAACGATCAGTGATTATTCCTTGCCAGAAAAAATTTCTGCATCAGGATATTCTTGTTTATTATGGAATGTCTTTCCAGTCACTTGTTTCTCTAGGTATAATGCAAAATGAGTAACTGCTTGATACCACTGCTTCCTAGACAAGGTCATTAATCTGGAAATTTTAACTGTTTATTATTTTCCCTAAAAGTAACACTTAGAAGTATTTGTCTGGCAACTCAGTCCTGAAATTCAGATTGTACATATTATATCTGATGGTCATAATTCTTTGCTTACCTTAAAATTTAATAGATTAAATAACCAAACCTATAATAGAGCCTAGAAAACATGGACAATATTATAGCATAAAAAAAAGAAACAATTGTTAACTTTATTTTCTCAGTTTCTACAGAAATACTTATGTTTTTTAACTCTTTATAGTATTTTCTATACAGTAGAGTTTCATTTTATTTCACACTTTTCACTCTTTTCCCTTATAATTTATACTTTTGTTATTACACTTAGAAAATCCTTTCCTCCCAAAACATTACTTAATATGTATATACATTTTGCTTTAATTTTTATTTATTATCTATATTTTAATATTTAATACATCTAGAATTTAATTTTGTTGTAAGGTATGTAACTTAGTTATCTAAAAAATATATTTGGCCTGCAAATGATCATCAATTGTCTTTTGAAATGGCAGGGCTTAAAATGTTATCACCATTTTTCAGATGAGTTACCAAAGCTCAAAGAGATAAAGTGATAAGTAGTGATATCCCTAAACCAGCTGGAACCTATTCTCAAGAGCAGATTTTAAATGGTTCTTCCCAGCTTCACATTCACTTCCAGGTTGAAAGCTAAAAAAAGACCAGAGTGGAAGCATTTACACTACAAAAATCAGGACATAGTACAAACCAGAACTTGCTTGATGAATTCCCTCCATCTCTCCTCCCTTCCTCCCTTCCTCCCTTCTTCCCTTCCATCCTCTCTTCCTTCCCACCTTCCCTTCTCCCTCCCTTCTTCCCACTTTTCCTTCCTTCCTCTTTTTCTTTTTTTGAGAGCTAGTTTCTCAGCACACTGTTGGAGACATAGCATTATGCTGTGCTAAGGCATAAAAGCAAGGTAATAACATAAAAGTGGTCTGTCCTCCTGGATTATCTTTTTTACTAAATAACAATATTTTTAATGATAAGAAACACAAGTACATTATAGAGTGGGATACAAAATTGACATAAATTTTCAAGATTTAGCTTGATATTGCCAAAAACACATGTGTCCATGTGTCCCTATGGCAGGCAGATTTTATCCTTACCTTCAGACCCCAGTACAGATGTGGAGATGTTTTAATTTTCCTTACCCTTTAAAGTAGCTTCAGTGGAAAAGTTTTAGAAGCAGTAGACCAGAATATTTATAAGAACTAGGGATTCTTCTCACAATCCCGAGCATAAACATTCCATGATTTTAAGTGATTAAACTGGAACAAGAATACAGATCCTCTGGGAGCACATTGATCTTTCCCGTACAGTACATTATGTTCCATTGCTTTATTGTCAAGGTACATTTAATGCAAGTAAAGCAGGAAATGTGTGCTGCTTGCCAATGAGGATATTTAGAGTATTAATAATAATCTCTGTGGTAGGCAACCTCTAAGATGGCATCCAGTGATCCCCACCTCCTAGTATTCATGACCTGTGTAACCGCCAACTCATGAGTGCAGACTGGACTCATTGGCTCACTTCTAATGAGCAAAGTGCGGCAGAAGTAATGACATTTCACTTCTGAATTTAGGTTTTAAAAGATTGTGGATTTTGTCTTGGGCCCTCTCTCCCCTCACTTGGCTTACTCCTACCGAGAGAAGCCAGCTACCATATGTGAGCTGCCCTTTGGCGATGCCCACATGACAAGGAATTGATATCTCCATGCAACAGCCAACAAGGATCAAGGCTTATCAATAGCCACACAAGAGAGGTTGGAGGTACATCCTCCCCCACTTAAGCCTTGAGAGGACTGCAGCCTTAGCTGATAAATTAATTATAATCTTGTGAGAGATACTAAGCCACAGACTCTATTAAGCTATGAAAAGATCCCTGGCCATCAGAAACTGAGAGATAATAAATGTTTGTTGATTTAAGCTGCTAAATTTTGGGTGAAACAGCAATTGATAACTAGTGCAACTCCCAAGGGACTCAATTCAAGGATGATACTGTCTGAGACACTCCATGTTAACAGTCTGATGGACTTACTGTCCATCTCCCAAATGAGTTCTATTGCCACCCAGTGGACTACTTCTCTTCTGATTCTCTTTCATCTGATGTTCTACGGCTTAGAGATTATAATACTAACTACTTAGTAGTATCTGAATTTCATGTATTTGGATTATTATCTATTTTCTGAATAGCCTTGTACCTTTTATCTCCACTCTCCTCCTTCCATTCAAACACTCATGGTAGTAGGACTCAGATTATCAGCCTGAAACTTTAGAATAGAATAATTATCAGCAAAGGTGAGATGGTCGCAGAATATATGATGCTTATCTTATTAGCACCAAACTTTGAGTGACCAAATTGTCCCAGACTCCCTAAACTCTGGGCTATGGTGAATCCTAAGTGCAGGGGAATGGTTCCACCTTGAGTGAAAGTGTGATGGGAGTGTCCCAGAAAAAGAAATAGGTGCTCACAAACAAGCCCCATGCTTACAGTTATACAAAATGTAGTGATCCACCTAACAATTTGTATATTTTTAATCACGTTTGTCCTTCTCTACATTTAAAGTGTTTTAAAAGTGCTGCCTGATGAACCTGGCTCTACCTCATTTTGCTGCTCTATAGTATGTGGTAGTTTGGCCACATGGGAGGTCCTGGGTTCAGTTCCCGGTGTCTCCTAAAAACAAAAAGCAAACAATAAGCAAGCAAACAAAAAAAAAGCCACTCGGAGAAGTCAATTTGGCCCAGTAGTTGAACATCAGCTTGCCACATATAAGGTCAAAGTCCCGGGTTCAAACCCTGACCCTGGTACCAAAAAAAGAAAAAAAATTATCATCAGCACAACTTAGACAGTGGTAATTATCTCACTTGTTACAATACATCACTCTAATTAATCTCCATGTCCTACTGGGGTACTGGAGTGTTGGGGAGTGCTTCAGGGTTGGACGTGTGCATGTTTAGGAGAAGATGCTTTCAGTTCTATTTGCTGGAAGGGAAACTAGCTGGCCACAGGTCACAGACAAGATCAGGAATATGGATTGGATTTGATAGCTTCTAGCAAATGCTTTCAGTGGAAGCAGCATGCTGAGCATTTCTTCCATTTTCTAATCCCTCAACACATAGCCTTTCTTCAGAAGGTCATCTCAACCTCCACTGACTTTTGCTTGCAAAGACTTTTAAAATTCTGTTCATTTATTCTCCTCTGGTTTAACACTGTATGACCACTCATTTGACCTTGCTCGGCCTGGTTGATCGCCATTTATTCTGATGTTTATATTCTACAAAATGGTTCTATTCACCCGTTACCTTGCCTAACAGATTCAAATGATTTTGAATCACTGTTAATTATTATCACCCTGATCACTACTCCAGCATGACCAACTTTTGTGAAGCAATCCTTAATTGCTACAGCTTATATTTTAATCTAGAAAGTTAGCAGTGGGGAGGAAGCATCACTGACAATCTACTCCTCCTCCAATTGCCTTGTTGTCTGAGCTGGTCAGGACTAATGCCTCTCTTTTCTTGTGAGTTAACAAAACTTTCCCATTTAAGAAGCTAAATTGGTAGCTACCACATATTCAGGGATGCATTTAAACTGGTTAAATCTTTATTAATATTCATTTTTCCCATAGAAAAGCTGGATTGTGATGGAAAGAGGACCTAAATTCTCTCTCTGGCCACATCCTTCTCCCTCTTCAAAGTCCTGATTAAATACTAGTTCCTAGTAGAGGCAGTATCAGACACTTTAGAGTTCCTTACCATTTGATTGCACTATTATTATCATGAACCATAGGTTGCTTGCATTTTGCCTATTTGTGTGCATCTTTACCTCCCCTGCTGCTTTAGTTTCCTAGGCTGCTCCAGCAAATACCATGAAATGGGTTGGCTTAAACAATGGGAATTTATTAGCTTACAATTTTAAGGTAAGGAAGATATCCAAATCAAGGCATCAACAAGCCCAAAGTTTTGCTGCCTGTGGTCTTTGGCTCCTCTGTCACATGACAAGGTACATGGTGCAACCTGCTGGTCTCCCCTTTCTCTTCTGGGCTTCCTTGATTTCAGTTTCTTGTTTTTGTGGCTTTCCCTCTCTCTTTCAGAATTTCATTCTATTATAAAGAATTCCACTAAGAGGATTAAGACCCACTCTAACCGACATGGGTCACACCTTAACTGAAGTAGCCTCATGAAAAGACATCACTTACAGTGAGTCCACACTCACAGGAATGGATTAAATTTTAGAACATGTTTTTTCTGGGGAACATATAGCTTCAAGTCATCACAACAACTAAACTGTAGATTCTTTAAAATCAATGGCCAAGCTTTGTTTTTCCTTGTATCACCTGAAGCTTCCTGCACATGAACTTTCAGGAGCCTACTACATACTAATGGGTTGGATGAATGAATGAATGAATAAGAAAAGGAAAGGAGGAGGGTACTATGCAATAAGAAGCAGGTGGATAGCAAGAAGAGGTGCAAGTGTATTTGGAGGTGAGAGCACTGAGAGTGGTGAGAGCAAGGGAGCCAGGTTGGGGCAGTGGAAACAAAACCCAAAGAATTTCAAACCACAGAGATATGCAACTTCATAAATTTGAAAGGGCAGCCTAATTAAAGTGGTATATTTTTAATTATTTTTTTTCAGTTAATAAACCTGAGTGTAATAATTAATTCCTGGAGTTGTCTAAGCCAGGAAAGGAAAAGGAAACTATTAACATCAAACTATGAATATGCATTTATTGGACAGTTTTTGAACATTAGAATTAATATGTACTCTGTCTCAAAACACAAACAAGCTATAATAGGCACATGATTTCCAAACATCATATGCCTCATAATTATTATATTAAAATATTACTGGAGATCAGTCCTTTCAACCCTTGCATGCCTTTGGGATTACATTTCTGTGGTATCACTTCTATGTACTGATTATTCCTGAGTGTCTAGCAGCACTGATTAGATTTGGAGTATGATCCAACTGTGTATTTCTCCAGCTGTGTAACTTCATATAAATTCATAAAACCTCTCTGGATTTCACTTTCCTGATTTTAAAATGAGGATCTAGGCTGGAAGTCTCTTTCAGGTCCAACATGTATCAATTCTAGCATTTACAAAACACATTGTGCAAATGCAGAGAAGACTTTCTCTTTCTTCCTCTTCCTTCCACCAGGACTCGCCCCTTCATTCTCCACCAGCCACAAATTACTCTGGGCAAAAGGAGCCCTTGTTTCTGCTCTGGAGAACTCTTTCATTTAACATCACCTCCTTGCATTTCCTAAAATTTGTAGATGACTTGGAGAACTCTCTTCCACTGATCTTTATACTGAGAATTCTGTTGATGCTACTTTGTACAATGTTTACTTACATACACATGCAATTTTCCTTTTCTCTTTCAACTCTTTTACAATTACCTCAGGAAAATATCTATTACCCCTTCTTTTTCTCTAAAATATTTCTTTTCCCTCTGTGACAGTTTGAATTTTGTGAATCCCCAAAAAAGTTTATGTTTGTAAAGTAATCTATTCCTCTGGTTGCATTATATTCACATTAGATCACTTGATTAGATTGCATTTGATTGGACTACATCAGGTTGAGTCTCCACCCTCTTGCTGGGTCTTATATAAATGAAGACAGAGAGGAAGACTCAGAGAAAAAGGAAGCTACTTTATTGATGCTGCCATGTGAGAGAGAAGCCTGGAGAGGCTGAGAGAGGTCCTGGAGTCTGAAACCAGCAGAGCACAGAGGCCCAGAAAGAGACCCTGCAGGGCTGGACCCACTGAGCAGCTCAAGACTGAAGATTCATATGCTGCTAGCCCACCGCTGAACTTGGAAAGAAAGCAGAGCAGCCAAGACTGAGAGGAGGCCAATAAAAAGACTAGCCCTATATACCTGGTTGCCCACAGGTCAGCTCCAAGAGGTGGGAAGCCCAGAAAGGAAGTCAGGGACCTCGGCAGAGATCAGTGGCCATCTTGCTTCACCATGTGGCAGAATCTCAGGATCACCAGTGGCTGATTGATGGTGAGAAAGCACCTCTGATGGTGTCTTGATTTGGATATTTCACAGCCTTGTAACTGTAACCTTTTATCCCCAATAAAATTCCCATTTAAAAACCCAACCCATTTCTGGTACATTGCAGCAGGAACCCTGGGGCAAAGTAAGACAGAAATTGGTACCAGGAGAATTTTATTTTATTTATGAACTAAAATAGGATCTTCCTTATCCTGTTTTTTTTCTATAAAAATTTAACAACCTTTTTCATATTGTATACAGAGATGCATATTTATTTTAGAAAATTTGGAACATAAGAAAATAAATCATACATACTATTGTTATCTCAAGCTAGACAAGGAAAAAACTCCAGGATATTTCCTTGTTGTACAAATATCTAAATAGCTTTTAAAACATAATTTGGATTGTGCTACACTATTTATTTTGGTTTTGTTACCAGAGAGTTTTCTCCTACCACTTTAAACATTATTTTTGAAGTATTTTCCTATGTCAGCATTAATTATCCCCATCTAATTACCATCGCCATCATCATCATCACAATGTAGTGAATATTATGTGCCTGTCAGTATTCTAAGCCCTTTATATAGGGATTTTCATTAAATGCTCACAATAGCCATGTGACGTAGACACTGCTATTGTTCACATTTGAAAGAAATATGTTAACATGTTAAAGATTTGGGAACTGAGGTAGAGAGATATTAAATTATTGGCCCAGGATAGCACAGCTAACAAATGTTAGACCTGGGTCTTGAGCACAGGAGTCCAGTTCCAGAGTTTATGCAATTAATTTACATACCACTCTTTGTCAGTATTACTTTCAACTCTAACTTGAAGATAGATACAAATTATACAATTTCTCTTCACTTTTTTTTTACTGCTTCTCTGGTCCAAGCCACCATCATCTTTTGCTAGAGTATTTCAAAAGCTTCCCATCTGTTCTTCCTGCTTCTATCTTGCTCATCTACAGTCTGTTTTCAACACAACATCCCTAGGTATTCTTTTAGAACATGCAACATATCATGTCCTCCAAAAACCTCCCATTTGACCCAGAATAAAGCCAAAGTCTTTTCTGTAACCTGCCTTTCAGTTATCTCTCTCATCTTGCCCATTTTCTTCTTTGTTCACTGACTCCAACCAGACTGGTCTCCTTACTTGTTCCCAAGTGCATCTTAGGGCATTTGCATTTTCTCTTCCCTTTGCCTGAAATATTCCTCCCTGGGAAAGCCATATGAATTATATGAATTGCTTTTCTTATTATTTTTTTTTTAATTTCTCCCCACCCCTTCATTGTTTGCACTTGCTGTGTCTGTTCATCTTCCTTTTTTAGGAGGCACAGGGAACCAAACCTGGGACCTGCCATGTGGGAAGGAAGCACCTAATCACTTGAGCTACCTCCTCTCCTTGCTTCATTGTATCTCTCATTATGTTTTCCTCCTTGTGTCTCTTGTTATATCATCTTGTTGCAGCAACTTGCTGTGCCAATATTGTCATGTCAGCTTTCTGTCTTGCCCGTCTTCTTTAAGAGGCACTGGGAACCAAACCCAGGACCTCCCATGTAGTAAGTGGGAGCGCAATAGCTTGAGCCACATCCGTTTCCTTGAATTGCTTTCTCACTTCACTTTTTTACCTTTTGTTTCTAAAAAAGTTTTAGATTACATAAAAGCTAACTAAAGAATATAGGGGATTCCCATAAACCCCACCTCTTTCCCCCCTCACTTCCCCCCATTAACAACATCTTTCATTAGTGTGGTGTATTTATTACAATTAACAAATATTGAAGCTTTGCTACTATTGTTGATAGTTTACATTATAGTTTACACTTTGCACCACACAATTTTATAGGTTTTGACAAAATGTATAGGTCTGTATCCATCATAGCAATATCTGCAGAACAATTTCAGTGTCCCAAAAATGCCCCATGTTATACCTATTTTTCCCTCTTCCTTCCCTCAGAACCTCTGGTGACCACTGCCTTTATATCAATGTTATAAGTTCTTCCATTATTAGAATAATAATGTCTACTTTATAGTTGCATTCTCCTCCTATGTTTGTTCCTTCCTTAATTTTGAGGATTTGGGGATGGTGATGTCCACTCTGCTTCCTATTGAGAGTAATCTTACATGCCATGAGGCAGATGCATGGAACTGTCTTGCTTGCAGTTGTAGATACTGTTTGGGGGGATGGGTGTTGTCCATCCTTTTGCTAGTTTTCCTGGGTGAATCCAATGAACTGGGGAGTAGGCGTTGGATGCAAATCTGCTGAGATTTAGGGCTCAATGACATTGAACAGCCAGAAAATTTAAGTCTTAGGCATTGCATATGTACTTGAGATGTTCTTGCCCCTCTATTTGAGAACGTAGCAGGACTCCCCAGGAAGGGAATCTAGTATTTTTTTGTTTATTGTGTGGGTCTCCACCACTGAGATAATACCTTCTGACAAGATGAGCACATTCATATTCCATAGAAGCATGCCTCAGTTGCACCCATTCCCACACATCCCTCCACCACCAATGTCCTGCACTAGTGATCCTCCCCTTCAATATTTGCCAAAAGGTCATTCCCACCATTGCAGTTTCAACCACAGACCTACAAATCCCCAGAATTCACCTGTTCTTTCCTCCAGCCTTCCCCTCAGTTCTATGGATAGTCCAACACAATACCCCCACAGGGTCAATGGTGCTGGAATGTGAGGGTGAGCTTTTGCTCTTCTTTAGGGTCTTTCCTCAATTGTCAGCATCATAGCAAAACTTTTCCCAACCATTCTTTTAAATTTGCAAGTGTCCTGCCATTCCCCATTGCTGCCCCTGGCTCTGCCATCTCCCCTCTCTTAATTTTTTATTAATTATATATACATATACATACATACTGATAAATTGTATAATTATTTTCATTTTTGTTTTTCTCCCCTGATTGGAATGGTAACTTCGTGAGGATAATGTGGGCATAGATTTTCCCACTGTTTATACGTCAAAAATCTTCCTCTCACAATGATTAGTTCAAATATATCTTATAAATTGATATGTTGTTCTTAAAAATAATCCTTTAATCCACCAAGAATTTATCTTTCTATATGATATGAGACTAAATCCTTCAAACTAGAAGAAATTGTATCATTGATGTGGAGATAGTGGCCACAGTAGTTGCTGAGGGCAGGGAGAGGGAAGAAGAGATGTGATGTGGGGGCATTTTCAGGACTTGGAGTTGTCCTAAATGATATTGTAGGGACAGATGCAGGACATTATATATCCTGCCATAACCCACGGAAAGGACTGGGGGAGAGTGTAAAATACAATGTAAACTATAATCGGTGCAGCGCAGCAGTGTTCCAAAATGTATTCATTAAATGCAATGAATGTGCCACAATGATGAAAGAGGTTGTTGATGTGGGAGGAATGGCACAGGTGGGGTGTGGGGTGTATGGGGACCTCTTACATGTTTTAATGTAACATTTTTTGTGATCTACGTATCTTTTTTTAAAAAGACAACAAATAAATAAATTACATTGCTAGTGAAAAAAAATCTTAATAGCTAATTTTCCAACTCTTAACAGAGGTTTTTTTAGTAACCTCTCTGGTCAAAGCTGTGTAAAGTCCATAATCTTTTCATAATTACAGTTCTACAAAATTTTTAATACATGGTAAGAAATTGACTCCTCTATCTTCCTTTTAAGCATTTTCTTAGGTATTTCCATCTCTTTATCCTTACAAAATTATTCTTGAACTCTGTTTACTTCCAAAATGGGTCTTTGATTAGAATTTCATTAGAATTATAAATTATTTGGGAATAATTGATAACTTTAGACTATTCAGTGCTTTTTTTAATCAAAAGCATTCTCCATTTTATTTATTTATGTTCCTGGTTTGTTCCAAAATAACTTTAGGTAGATTATATCAACTCATAAATTATAAAATTTGCAATAAATGGATAAAGAAAAGAGGATGAGAAAGGAGGAGGATAGAAAAATGTGAGATATAATTAAAGGTGAGTTTAATACACAAAATTCATTTTAAATGCTTCTGCACACTCAGTGGAGGAGATATACTAATTGCTAAAACATTGCTGAAAACATTTCAAATAGGGATCTCCAAATTTTCATAAGATTAAAAAAAGTTTCTGAAATCAGAGATAAATTTCTTCCATAGCTGGAATGAAAGATGCTCTGTGTGGTAATAAATATAATCTTCAAAGTTATCTTTAACTCCAGCAACAAGCATGTTAGGATTGCCTAATAAATATCCCATATCATAGGTGAATGCACAGCATCAAAATCAGCTTCATTTTCTGTAGCACTGTTCAGAAGCACAGTGATTTGGTCTACATCCATAGTTCTTTGTGGACTGTTACATTTCAGAGGACATCTTAGAATGCCTAAAATATGAGTGATGATTAGTTTTAATTTGTGTGCCAACTCTGGTTGTTATTGTTTATGTTTTGAACAATTCTGAAGGCTCACTGAGGCTTAATGAAAAAAGAGTTATTAGCTCAATTAATGATAGACAGTGGAAGTTCAGGAGTGAGAAGGCATCATTCCATTTGTCATTTATTTACCTGGTTAAGAAGAATGAATGTAATCTACAATCTCTAGAAAGTCTCCCATAGAAATAATTTGATGACAGATGTAACTTTACAGATTCGAGAAACCCAACAATCTGATTAGAAGAAAATCGAACTTAGACACTTCAAAATCAGTCTGCTGAAAACTAAATACATATTTAAAGCGGTCAGAAGAAAAATACCATAAACTATATAGAGAAATAATAATTTGTATGACTGCAGATTACACATCAGAAACCATAAATCATGAAGGCCAGAAATCAGAATAACATTTTCAAAGTGATAAGAGAAAAGAACTGTCAGACCAGAATTCTATATCCAGAAAAAAAATTCTTTAAGAATGAAGACAAATAAAGTCCTTCTCAGATGATGAAAAATTAAGAAAATTTTTCATCATCGACCTACCTTTCAATCAATGCTATTGAAAGTTTTTCAGGCTAAAGATAAGTAAGAGGGGGAAATGTGCAACTTTAGAAATGAAAAAAGAGCAACAGATATAGCAAGCATTCTGAAAAAAAGTAATAGACTGTAATTTTTATTAATTTCTATAAAATATATTTCAAGGTTGCAAAAAAAATTATAACATCTTGGGAGAAAGTTTCAATGTATTTAGATAAAAAACATATGGAAATTATAACATAAATTGGGAAGAGTAAAGGGGTCTTGAAGGCATAAGGTCTCCATACTTCATTTGAAGTAGTGAAATATTTTCTCTAAGAAGACTGTGAAAAGTTAGGTATGTGCATTTTAATCCTTAGAGCAACCACTAGAAAAATAATACAAAAGGTTATCAGCCCAAAAGCCAACAGATACATGAAAATGAAATGGTTAAAAACTTTAAATATACAAAAGAAGTCACAAAAGGGGAAACAGAAGAACAAGAGAGAAAGACAGAAAATAAAATTGTGACCCTAAATCCAAAGTTTAAATATTTACATTAATGTAAATGTTTTAAACACTCTAATTAAAAGACAGAGATTGTTAAACTGGATTTTAAAAAATTCAACCATAAACTGTCTATAAAAACAAGTTTAAATATAATGATATAAATTGATTAAAAGTGAAATGATGAAAAAAGACATTTCATTTATACAGAAAACCAAAGGAAGTAGAATAGCCAAAATTGAAAAGAAGAAAAAGGTTTGAGGATTCACACTACATAATTTAAAAATTGATTACAATATTTACAGTAATCAAGAAAGTGTGGTATTGGCAAAGATAGACACATAAGTCAACCGACCAAAATACAGAGTCCATACATAGACCGATACTCAAAAGCATAATTGATTTTCTGGAAAAGGGTAATGTTAATTCAATGGAGAAAGGATAGTCTTTCCTATAAATGGTGCAGGAACAATTGGGCATCCATATGGAATAAAATTATCTTTAGCCTATACTGTGCACCTTATACAACAATTCACACAAAATGGATGATAGACCTAAATGTAAAGTATAAAACTATAAAAACTTTTATAAGAAAACGTTGGAGAAAATCTTTGAAACTTTGGGTTAGATGATGAGTTCTTAGATATGAAACAACAGAAAATCTAATAGAAGGAAAAAGTGATTAATTATTTTCATCGAAATTAAAATTTTTGTCTGTAAGAGACAATGTTAAGAGAATAAAAACAAAAACCACAGACTAGGAGAAAATATTTGCAAAGTGCATTTCTGACAAATGATGTGTCCATAATATATGAAGAACTCTCAAAACTCAACCATAAGAAAATCCAGATGAAAATGGGCACGCCATTTGAACAAACATCTCACCAAAAATATGTATATATATATATACACACATACATATGGGAAATAAACACATGAAAAGATTCTCAACATCATTAGTTTTTAGGGAAATACCCCTATATTAGAATGACCAAAAAACAAACTAAAGAACAACGAAACCTGACAATACCAAGACCTGGCAAGGATCCAGAAGAAAAACTAGGACTGTTGTGTATTACTGGTGGAAATGCAAAAGGATGCAGCTGCTAAATAAACATCTTGGCAGTTTCTAACAAAGTAAAAATGCATTTACCTTCAACCCAGCAATTCCACACATCGTTATTTACCCAAGTGAAATAAAAGCATCTTCCCACAAAAACCTGTTGACAAATGTTTATAGCAGCATTATTTACCAAAAACTGGAAGCAACTCAAATGTCCTTCATCTGAAGAATAAACAAACTGTTAAATCCACTTAAAGAATGCTACTCAAGAATAAAAAGGAATTAATGATACCCACAACAACATGCACATATTTCAAATGCATTTTATGTTGGTTGAAGGAAATCAGATCTACAAATCTATTTAACATATGCCTCATTTTATTTAACATTCTTGACAAGACAAAACTATGGGAACTAAGATCAGATCAGTGATAGGTCTATCTAGGAAGTTGCAACCTGAGGAAAATTTTTTGGGGGAGGAGGGTTTGATGAAATTGTTCTGTATCTTGCATATGATAGAGGTTACACAACTTTATGCATTTGTCAAATCTCTTGTAATTATGCACCATAAAGATTGAATTTTACTATATAAATTTAAAATATAGTTTTAAAAATTTAAATACTACCCCAAATTGTCATTTGAGTCAGAAGAAAGCTGAATACAAACTAATAAAGTCCTTTCTTATAAAAGAAAGGATTTATGCCCTGAGCATCAGAGGAGCTGTAACACCTTTTCTCCAGTTCATTGAACTAATCCAGGACAACCAACAAGGAAGTGAGGATGGACAACAACCACACCAAGGAACTGAGAGAGTCTACAATTGCAAGCAAGAGAGTTCCATCTATCAGTCATTTGGGATCTAAGCCTTCTGTCAATTAGAGGTGGAGTGAGCATCACCATCTCAGAATTCTCAGGATTGGGGAGTAAAATATGGACTAGAATGGACTTATTGGTATTTTACTATAGACTTATTGTGATTATAACAATGGAAGAAATTATATCATTGATGTGGAGACAATGGACACTGAATGTGCTGAAGTCAGGGAAAGAGAAAAAGAGGTGTAATGTGGGGGTATTTTCAGGACTTGGAATTGATCTGAATGACACTGCAAAGACAGATACAGGCTGTATCTGTCCTGCCATAACTTACAGAATTGAGTGGGAGAGAGTGTAAACTACAATGTAAACTATAACCCATGCTTAGTGGCAATGCTCCAAATGTGTTCAATTCCAATAAATATACCACACTAATGAAAGAAGTTACTAATGTGGGGAAAAGTGGGAGGTGTGGGGAGTGGGGCATATGGGAATCCCTTATATTTTGTTATGTAACATTTTATGTAACCTAAGTATTTTTTTAAGTAAATAAAAATACATTTTAAAAAATGTAAAAGAAAAAAGCACTTATGAAAAATTTACTATCTTTAATCCTCTTTATTATCCTAACCTTTCATTTAAAAAGGAAAAGTAATAGAATTCTTGCCTTCTGATTACAAGGACATCAAGGTACTCAGCAGGGTTGCTAAAATACTCTTTCAAAGTAATGGGAGGTAGAAGAGACGAGACTGTGCTTTTTGATAAATCTTTGCTGTTACATGGGTGGTTGTTCAGTTAGCAAGGGTATCTGCTATCTTGGTAGTTTCCTGAATAGTTGTCTAACAGAAGAATCAATGAAGCTATGGCTGATTAATGAGCATGAAAGCACAGAATGCTCTTTTCTTTATCTACAGTGAAAAAGTATAAAACATAAGAATAAATGGAGCAAAAGACTTTTTTATGTGATTCACTCTCAGGAACTGATTTATGTTTGCATGGTGATAAAAAAAAATCCTTTAACAAATAATATATAATTTCCTGATTTTGTTTGTTTTGGCAGAATGTAGGTTGTAGGATTCTGAGATCCTATAAACAACATCTAAAGTAGTTAAAGTTAGTCTTTGAATTTCTCTTTCTTTTCCTAAATCTATATTTTTCCCCTCCCCAACATCCATCTCCAGCTGTTCTGCCTAGTAGGAAAAAAGAAAATGTTTTCATGTGAGTTGTGTAACAGATTATGCTAGTCACTCCAAAAAAGCCATTACTCTTAGTAAAATGGGAACACAGTCAGGGTCTTAACCAAATTTAAAGCTGTCCTGAAAACTTTTCAATCAAAGGAAATTTATCCAAGTGGAGATATAGAAATCATATTCAACTGTTTTCTTAAAACTAACTTTAATTCTAATTTCCTTGCAGCCCTTCCTCCTTCATGCCAATAATACTGTTTGTTGTGGCTATGGAGACAGCATAGAGAAGAGGAAAGGATAGAACAATTCATCGATCCATATGTGTACATGTGCATACTTTCTTCACTTTGCGTCTATTAAAATAAGATTTTCCTACTTAGCTTCTCTAAAAACAAATATAGTATTATAATGGCAAATGTTATCATTTGAATAACTTTCTGTATGCCTAAGCTTTGAACTTTACAGTAGGTACTGATAACTCATTATGAGAAAATATTAAAAGTAGAATACTATGCCATTTAATGCTTCTACCTGATCTACTAAGGAGTGCTCCAAATATATTAACACTCAAGTTTATGATACATTTCAACATTTAGGGTCCAGAGATGAAGGAGAGAAGATGTGTGAATGACATTGGAAGGAACATAACAGCCGGTGACAATGTAATGTGAGAACAGGTCAATCCTTGAGGTCTTTATAAAAATATAAATGGGGGATTGAGTGGCCAATCTGGAATTCAGTGTCCCTTACAATGTTACCCTCAAGGCCACAACTCCTTTCTCTTTCTACTTCTGAAGTTTCTGTCCCCACCCTTCTGTCCCCATTTGTCTCGTTATCACAGAGTCAGTATCTCCTCTCTTGTCCCTTTCCCCAGTGAAGCTCAAGCTCCTACATCAAAGCATTTTCATCATCTTAGATCTCAAGGAGTCCCTGTGTTTCCCACCCGAACAGTGTACATTAATGGAGAATAGGAAAAGTGGGGCTCCTATCTTCTCTATTAGGGTGAGTTATTGTTTTTTTTACATACTAGTTTGAATGTCTCCCATAAAAAGCATTGTATTATTGTTGTGCTAATATAATACTTTACTTTAGATATATCTAAATTTGGTGACCTCACAAAGAGACTGCAGTACATTGGATTGTGCACCTCATTTTGCCACGTTCTTGATCTTGGTCCACCTTCTTGTGGGTGTGCACCCATCGTAAATAAAAGCTCTTCAAGGTGTTACTTTATTAAAGTGTGGCCCAACTGAATCAGCTAAGGCTTTAATCAGGATTATTGGAGTCTTTTAGAACCAGAGAAAGCCATGGGGAGCCACCAGAACATGGACGTCAACAGAACCCAGGAGAGAAAGCAGAAAATGGCACCATGTGCATTGCCAAGTGACAGAAAAGTCAAGGACCGAGGGTCACCAGCAACCAGTTCCAGAGTGCCACAGTCTTCTGGGAGAAAGCACTGCCTTACTGGTGACTTGATTTTGGGTTTCTAGTCTCAAAACCATGAACCATAAAATTTCTGATGTTTTAGTCAACATTTTAGCAGTCAGGAAACTAAAATAGAGAAATCAGTATTCTGTGCCATACTTCTCCGCCCCCTCCCCCCAAAAAATGTCTTCTAAGTTCTGAACAACTGATTTACAGTCACAATTTTGGAACCCTATTCATGTTAAGGTAGGGGTTTCTGATAGATATATTTGTATCAGCTTTTTCTTCATTCTGTACTTTTCTAGACACTAGGAATTAGGATTAACAAACAAGAGAGAATATCTACATTGTCCCATAAAGCAGTCTCTAGAGGAAATCAATCACCATCAAAGTGTTTATTATATACAAATTTGTTTGTGGTCTATGCTTGAAGACCTCAAAAGAAACTAAACAGATTTAGTCTTTTCCCGCTGGGAACTTAAAATCAAATATAGACCATACTAATTAAACTATAGAGGTCTAGGAAGCATATAAGTGGAATAAGAAGTATGCAACAGTAAAGAAATAAACTGAATTGAATGAAATACATCCCTTTGCCATGTCATGATAGATTGGACTGATGTTGCTCTCTTAAGGCTCTTTACTTTGGCCACGTCCCAAATTGTGGACTATATCCTGTCACCTAGAGGATATAAATCATCAAAGTTGTGCTCTCGGTTTGAACACTGTACCCATGAGGAGTTTAACTTTGCCCTGCCCCTCTCTTTATTCTTTATATTCATTCCAGACTTGGAGTCTTATCTTTCATTTTGAAAATAAGGAATCCCTTCTATTGTGATATGTTATTTTCATTAAAGGGCATAAAGAAAATTGGGCCTCACACAAATATATATTGGAAAAAGGGAGGAATGTTTTAATAGCATTTTTAGATAATTTAATACTACACCAAAGCTTGTTAAATGGTGGTTTGTTAAAAATTAGTTGCAATATAGAAACTGGAACCATAGCAATTTATTTTCAGCAGGCTCTTACATCCAATTATTTGTCTATCTTGAACTTTGAATGGATCTTTTATCCATGCATGCTTTGGTAACTCATGCATTGTTCATTTAGAAAGTATTGGTTCACTGAGTTATGCAGACCTCCCAAATGAGGAAACATTTTATTATACAATGTTATAAATAATATTTGCTAATAGTCTTAGAAATCTCTTATAAAAGTCTTTATGTGTTTAGAAGCTATCTGGCTCACGTTGATGAATACAAAATTGGCAAATTTGCAATCTTAGCTTGGAAGCTCTAATTTTATCCTTGGCAGGTGTTTTTTAGTAGTGTGCTGTAGCTGACTCACAATGTTTTGTGAGACCCAATTGGGTGCAACTCTTTTCAATTCTGTTCAGTGACATAAAATTGGTAGCTTGAAATCAGCCATGCTGGGAGTATTTACATCATAGAAATCAGCTGAAAATCTACAAATCAGGTTGTTTTATCCCCCTCACAGAGCAGTTGGTTAAACATTTATCAGCAAACCGCTGGTTGTATTCCTTGAAGTGTCAGACTTACATTTGGTTGAAGGAAAATGTCTTCATAATTCCCCAAATTTGATTAACTATATCTTGTTTGACAGTGTTCTTTAAAAACAAATAGCATTCTATGAATAAGCAGCTAATTTGGCTGATAATTCAAACTATTGCACAAGTGTACCTCCTGGGAACAACCAACATACCTTTTAGTATGCAGTATGCTTATTGCAAATTTCCATTAACTGCAACATAATAATAAAAGGACAAGTATTCAAGTCCAAAAATTTAATGAAATTAATCATTTTAATGGCTTTCTCAAAACCATTCCTAAGGAGCCAGCAGTTTAATCTACCACTGTTTATTGCAACATTGGTGCAAATGCTAAGGTGGAAAATGCAAATAGCATCTCAGTGTTTCTATGATAATGGTTACAACTTCATGAATCCTCTGTTAGTATCTTAGGATCCCCAGAATTCTATGGTCTGTATTTAAGAACCACTGCTTTAGACAAAGAAAAACCTAAAAAATTTACTACCAGTATGCTCTCACGCAAAAGAAGTTTAAAGAAAATACTGCCTAAAGGAGAGAACTGATACCAGTCAGATTGAGTTACCACAAGGAATGGTGAAAAATACGATGATAAGCATTTATTAAATGAAAATAGACATGAAATAATGTGTGCATAAAATAGTAAAAATGTATAAATGGAGGGATTAAATAAGCCAGAGGAAACTAAAACACTAAACAATAAAAGAATTTAACTCAGAAGACAAGACAAATGAAAAATAAGTTTTAGGTTGGAGATAAAAATATTAACTTTGGACTATGTTAAGTCAAATATAAATACTAAAATTTCCTAGAGAATCACTAAAATATAAAAATAGTATATATATCTTAAATTATACTCTAGATTGGCAGAGCAAAAACAAATAGGCAAAAATGTAAACTTTGTTTTTTAAATATGTTGTCAGACATAGTCATAATATGTAGGCCATGGTTTTTTCTTGCCACTTTTTGCTTTTTTAATCTCATGCTTATGAAAGATATAACACTGGTAGTCCTGGAGTCTACTCTATTTTTATTTTAGGAAAATTAGCTGATCTTGACTAAGGCTATTGCGTGCTTGTTTTTAACATACAAGGACTCAAATAATATTTTTGTGTGTGTCTATGGCACTTTTACATGAACTACAGTAACTACACAAGGCAGTTGTACTATTCAGATATTTCTTTAAGAGATCTTGACTTAATCCAAATAAAAGGGCACTTTAAGAATTTACAGATTTTATTGCAATTATAAGTTACTATTTTCAAGAATTCATATAGAGCCCTGGGTGCATTTGAAGATAAGAAATGTCACACTAAGTATCCTTTTTTCAAAAATTGGTAAATGATGACTTTGGAAATATCATACTGATTAGTTTTACATGGATGCTTCAGAGAATAATTAAACAAACCAACAATTAATCATTTTGCAATTATACAAAAAACAACTTTCTGAGGTAAAAATTACCATGGTTCTGTGAAGAGCTATTCCTTTCAGTTGTCTTTCTGGGACTGCAAATATGTATCTTTAAGGATTTCAAACAAAATAGTGGTACATTTGTTTTTATTGGTAAATGGTTAATTCATTTACCGATATATCTTTTTATATGACTGACATCTTTTTGAAAATGTGCATATAAACAGAACTTTCTATTAACAAATGTAAAGAATGTCTTTTTTTAATTTGAGAAACCCAGAATAAAATCCTGGCTCATGCATTGTGTTTTCTTCCATGAATTTAAAATTTCTGAATTTCAGTTCCTCATCTGTAACATGGGGATAAATGATAATACTTATCACATTGTATTATTGGAAAGAATAAATGAGTAAAAGAATGTAAAGCTTTAGCACATTATCTGTTATATGTTGAATGTAAAGTCTTAGCACGTATTTATTTTACATTAAATGCCCGAAAAAGGCTAGTTATTTTTTTTATGCAACATGCATTGGGGAAACTAACTAAAACAAAACCCCTGTCGTGAAATTGCTTTCTATACCCATAAAATTTCTCCAGGTTGACTGGGTTTGGGTTTTTGTGTTTGGTAATTAAATTTTTTGATTTGTTGTAGGTTGTAGCAATTATGTGTCTTTTCAGTAGATTTTCTTAGTTAGCTAGCTGTCTTTACCAAGAATCCATGGCAGTTTGAGACTTAGATCTCAGTTACTTGGCAACTTGGCAGACAGAAAAGCTGTGGCACATGTGCCACTGCTTCACACTCCCAATCCAGAAAAGGCATTATTAATTAATGACAACATTTTTTCCCTGTAGATGAAAAGAAATGTGAACCTTGCCTTAGGAGATGGTGCACTTTGAACCGTCATTGTCCTAATTTTTCTCTTTGAATACTTTTTGTTCCTTTTATCTCTTCTCTTTCATATCTTCCTTTTCACCCACTTAAGTCTTAGATCTACTAGTGATTAACATCCATACCTATGATACACTGTGGCATTGAAAGCTAAGAAGTTATCAAATTTTTATATTAACAAAAACTGTATAGAAGACCATACCTGACATGGGAGTAAGAAACTCATAAATGGTCAAGGTAGAAAGCTACATTGTTTATCTATTACACAATGGTTATTCAGCACCTACTGAGGCAGGTTAGTATAGGGACAGGGAAGACTTGGGTCACAGATGAAGACCTCACAGAAAACATGCCCAGCAGACAATTTGGCCGGCAGATGACATGGCCATGAAATTATGCCTGGAAACATCCTGAAGGATCCCATGAGACCTGGCAAGAAGATCCCATTTGGAACTCTTTCCAGGGTCAAGGTGAAGCCCTGGATAAGCCCAAATAGACCTCCTCCCCAGGCTCCTTTCCCTCTAGGCTCAGCTGCTCTGCTCTCTCCACAAGACAAACTGTAAACTATCAGGCAAATGGCTCATCTCTCTTCCTAGGGCCTTGCTGTGTCTATAGAGTCATCTCTATTCCTCTGTGTTCTTCTCCTGTGTGTTTACTTCCCAGGGTTCCAGCATCCAAAACTTCAGCTTACTCCTCTTCCATGTAGTTTTCTCTATGATTTCCCACCCACCAAGGGATCCTACTGATGTGGCCCAATCCAAGCCTTAATCATAATTTGATCAAGTAAGAGTGAAACCTGTGAATCCAATACAATCTACTGTACCCAGAGAAACAGACCAATTTACAAGCATAATCCAATATCTATTTTTGGAATTCATAAATAATGCCAAACTGCTACACCTACCCTACAGCATGTCTTCTTGCAAAGAACCCAGGGACCCAGAACCCAGAGCTTTCTGGTAACACTGCTAAGTATGTCATAACACTAGATGCTGGGAGTAAAATATGAGTAAAGTAGAAATGGCCCTGGCTTCATGGTGTTTACCCTCTAGCAAACAATATGAATAAATAACATTCAAATGTTAAAATCAAAGTTGAATTAAATGCTATAAAAGAAAGATATATAACGGAGGCCCTGACTAAATCTAAGAATCAAAAAAAGCCTTCCCTAAGAAATGAGGTTTGTGCTGAGATGTAAAAATTGAACAAGTAGGAGTTGGTGGCTAGTAAGAGTATTCCTGACAGAGACACCAATATGATTCAAAGTAAAGAGATAGGAGAATCTTACTGTGTTTAGAGAACTGAAAAGGCCAGTGGTGAATATTTAGAGGGAGGATTGTGAAAGATGTGCTGTGACCGGTAGGCAGGGGTCAAATCATTTAAGAGCTTTGGGGGTACACTCAGTATTTATCATAAGAGGAAGTTGAAAGTATTGAAGGGGCTATGTAGAGGAGCGACATAGTCATATTTGTGTTTTTAAGATGATCACAATGTGATAGACATTTTCATGTGGAACAAGCAAAGATGCAGGAGATTGGTGGGGGTGATGTCAGTGAAAATGGCAGTGTAAGGAACTCAGAAATACCACCCCTTCATAAAAGCAATGAGAAGCTGGCAAACACTACCAGAATCAACTTTTTTGAAAATCTGGAAATTAAGCAAACACTGGCAACAACTATGGAGTGCTTATTCAAGAAAAATGACTGAATCTCAGTAAGAATAGTGAACTTTGTGATGTTTAATTTACACTAGTCCCATTTCCCAGTCCCCAACTTCTCCTTGAAAATAGCAGGCTGCATTTCTGGTACTGGAGGGAGCAGAAAGGACCTCATTTGCAAAGAATTGGATCTATCTGCCAGTTCTTGGACCTGAACTTCCTCAATGAACTTCCTCAAACCTGATAAGGGAAATCTGTAAAAAACCCACAGCTAACATCAAAATTAATAATAAAGACTGAAAGTTTTGCTCCTAAGATCAGGAAAAGGATGAAAATATCCACTCTTGCCATGTTTATTCAACATTATGCTGGAGGCTCTGCCAGGGCAATTAGACAAGAAAAAGAAATAAAAGTCACCAAGATTGGAAATCAAGAGTTAAAACCAAATTAATATTTCTAATATAGAGAAAGTTCTCAAAATTTACCCAAAATAAAATCTATAGGAATAAATAAAACAAGTTCCACCAAGTTGCATGATATGAGATCAATATTTTAAAAATGAGTTATATTTCTGTATGTTAATAGTAAATATTGGTCTGCAGAAATAATTAATTCCCAACCAAAACTTAAATTGACCTTTTTCTTTTTTTTGTCTTTATTTTTTTAAGGTTGCATTGAAAAAAATATGAGGTCCCCATATACCCCCTCTCTCCCCACTCCTCCCCCCCATAACAACAACCTCCTCCATCATCATGAGACATTCAATCCACTTGGTGAATACATCTCTGAGCACTGCTGTACCTCATGGTCAATGGTCCACACTATAGCCCACACTCCCACAGTCCACCCAGTGGACCATGGGAGGACACACAATGTCTGGTAACTGTCCCTGCAGCACCACCCAGGACAACGCCAACCCCTGAAAATGCCCCCACATCACATCTCTTCCTCCCACTCCCTACCTCCAGCAGCCACCATGGCCACTTTCTCCACACCAATACCACATTTTCTTCGATTACTAATCACAGTAGTTCATGAATAGAATATTAGTAAGTCTGCTCGAATCCATACTCTATTCCTCCATCCTGTGGACCTTAGAATGGTTGTGTCCACTCCACATCTATATCAAGAGGGGGCTTAGATTCCACATGGATGCTGGATGCAATCCTCCTGCTTTCAGTTGTAGGCACTCTTGGCTCCCTGGTGTGGTGGTTGACCTTCTTCACCTCCATGTTAGCTGAGTGAAGTAAGTCCAATAAGTGAAAGTGTAGGAGTTACAAGTCTTTTGAGGCTCAGGGCCTGGCTATCACATGGTCAGTCCAGAGATTCAGGTCTCCTGGGTATACACTAAACCCCAGCACAAACTACAGATCTGGTAAAAGTAACAAGAGAGGCTTGTGGAGAAAGATCACATCTGAGTCCAGCTCCATCACACAGAAATACAAACTCCAAAGTAGGGCTAACTGTCATGGCACTGAACTCCATGTGCCATGACCATAGAACCTGTGGGTCTCTGTAACCCTCAGAAGAACCAATACCCAGGGTTGTATCTACTTTATCTGTCTCTGGGACTTTGCTCAGGTGTGCATAAGGGCAACCCTTCTGATAACCTCCCAGCTCTTTTTGGAGACTCCTAGCCATATAAACTCATTTCTCCTTTCCATTTCCCCCTTTTCTTCAGGTCAAAAGGCATTTTTAACTCCTAGTATTATATGTAGACTGAGATATTCTGCTGGTCCGAGTTGACCCTTTTATTCAAGGTCATATTCTAGTTACATCATCAGCTGGTACTTGGTAGTAATCCCTCGGCGCCAGGGAGGCTCGTCCCTGGGAGCCATGTCCCATGCTGGGGGGAAGGCAACACATTTACATGCTGAGTTTGGCTTCGAGACTGGCCATATTTGAGCAACATGGAGGCTCTCAGGAGGTAACTCTTAGGCACCCTGCAGCTCTAGGCCTTGTTCTTATTTCAGATGCACAGGCTCACAAGCATAGTCATTAGTATCAAGGGCTCATTGTTGGACCTTCCTTCCTTTTTGGTCTTTGCTGTTGCACTTGGGGGATTGTTGCTGTTCCTTTAGGGAATATGGTAGAGTTCCCTGGCTAGGAACTCAGCACTCCCTCAGTTGTTGTTTTGAATTGTAACCACTATGAAAATATCCAAACATTTTTATGTACCCTGGATATATGCCCTGGAGAACTCCCTGCCAACCATGTGTTCCCTATCAATAACATCCAACACCAGTATTCCTCCCCTGCCATTGTTGAACCTCTCTGTGATCCAAAACTTTTTCAAAAATGAAGCCCAATATATTGCCAGGTTCCATTAATAGTAAAATGGAATATAGTGATGAGTTTAAAGGTTAGATATAGAATACATGTTAATTTAGAAAAATTAAGGTAGAAATAAATTGAGGTATCAAAAAATTTTAAAATGCAAAAACTTTGTTTTTGATGTTTTGCCTTCCATCACTGCAATAAGTTTTGCCCTGTATGCAAATTAGCAAGGCAACTTCTTCCAAAATTGACTTTTTTCAGTTAAGAAAAAGTTCATCCTAAAATTCATCTGGAAATGTAAGGGAACTTGAATAGCCAAAATAATCATGAAAAAAAGAACAATACTGGAGGTCTCACACTTCCCAATTTTAAAATTTACTACAAAACTACAGAGATCTGGGCAGTATAGTACTGGCATAAAAAATGGACATATAGATCCAAAGAACAGAAGTGAGAGTACAGAAATAAGCCTATATGTCTATGACCAATTGATTTAAAACAAGGGTGCCCAGATCATTCAATGCAGAAAGTATAGTCTTTTCAACAGGTGGTGCTGGGACAATTGGATATTCACATCTAAAACAATGAATTTGGACCTCCACCCCACACCAGAGACAAAGATTCATTAAAAATGGTTCAAAGAGCTAAATGTAACAGGTAAAATTATAAATCTCTGAGAAGGAAATATAAGTGTAAATCTTCATTCTCTTAGATTAGGAAGTTATTTCTTAGATATGCCATCAAAAGGCAAGCAACCAAAGAAAAATAAATAAATTGGACTGCATCAGAATTAAAAGTTTTTTGCATTAAAGGATATTATTAAGAATGTGAAATAAAGCAGAGAATGGGAGAAAATATTTGCAAATCATATATATGATAAAAGCCAAGTCTGCAGAATATATAGGGATTCTTTTTTTTTTTAAGATTTATTTCTCTCCCTTCCCCCCCCATCCCAGTTGTCTGTTCTCTTTGTCCATTTGCTGTGTGTTCTTCTGTGTCCACTTCTATTGTTGCACTGTTGTCAGCAATACCAGGAATCTGGGTCTATTCTTGTTGTGTCATCTTGCAGAGTCAGCTCTCCGTGTGTGCTGCCACCACTCCTGGGCAGGTTGGACTTTCTTTCAAACTGGGTGGCTCTCATTATGGGGTGCACTCCTTGCACATGGGGCTCCCCTAAGTGAGGGACACCCCTGTGTGGCATGGCACTCTTTGCACACATCAGCACTGCACATGGGCCAGCTCCACACAGGTCAAGGAGGCCCTGGGTTTGAAACATGGACCTCCCATGTGGTAGACAGATGCCCTATCTTTTGGGCCAAGTCTGCTTCCCTATAGGCATTCTTATAACTAAATAATAGAAAGATAAACAAGCCAATGTAAAAAGGGAGCAAAGGATTTGAACTGACATTTACCCTAAGATAGGCAGATGCCCAATAAACATATGAAAAAAAAAAAGATTCTTGTCATTATTATTTAGAGAAATACAAATTGAAACAATGAGATATAACTTCACACCAACTAAGTTAACTATAATAACTTTAAAAAAGGAAAATGACAAATGTTTGTAATGGGTGGAGCAATTTGAACTCATACATTGCTAGTGGAAAGTATAGCCCATTGGAAAATATTTTGGTAGCTACTCAAAAAGTCATACACAAGGGGTGGAGCCAAGATGGCAGCAGAGTAAGGAGCTCCTGGAGTCAGCTCATGAAACAGAGCAGTTGGTGGTCACCCAGAGCTACCTAAGGCACCTGTTTGTAGGACCTAGGAGACCAGAGGAGTATCCTTAACATCCTTGAGAGTGTGGAGGGAAGAAACTACCCATCTGCACAGAGGAATCATTAGTAAAGCCCTCCACATGGCAGAGGTTGGTGCCTGTGTTGTGCAAGCCACCTCAGGAGCTATTCTGTGGTTGGAGTTGGAAGCTCCATTTCCCCAAATAAAAACAGGAGGAAAACACGGTGTGGCACCAACTTCAGCTACTGATTAGTGGACCAGGCGGGTTGAAGTAGAACCCTAGGAACAACTAAATTGTGAGGCAGTCCGGATCAGAGGGAAGCCTGTCGCTACCATTTTGACTCAGCTCCAGGGACAAGGGGAAGCGATGCTGACTGAAAACCATCGTGCTTGTAAGGACCGGCTTCTTTCCACCCAGGTTGGATTGCAGGTCTAGCCTAAACCTCAGTTGCAACTCTGGCAGGGGGAAACTGGGGGCACCTGCACCACCTTAAGGTGCAAGCCATGCTGCAGAGGCTGGTGCCCATCCTACTCTAGGGGTGCAAGCCACTTCAGGAGATATTCTGTGGCTGGAGTTGGAAGCTCCATTTCCCATAAATGGTGAAGAAAAAGACAGTTGTCCACTGACCTTAGTTACTGATGAGTGGGCTCAGCTGGCTATAATATAACCTTACAGACAGCTAGGGTCTTAGCATGTTCAAGTGGGAAACAGTCCAGTAGTCACCATTTTGACTCCACCCCCTGGCATGAGTGAAAGCCTGGCTGACTAAAATCCAGTGAAGTTAAGGATGGGCTTCCTTCCACCAAGATTGGACTGCAACCCTAGCCTAGTCTCCAGCCCCATCTCCAGCAGAGAGGTAGCTGGTGGGACCTGCATCAGGCTCTCCATGCAACTGCAAGTGCTATCCACTGTCACAAGCTGAATAGTCAGACACCTGGTGCTGCATCCCCACACCCCAAGAGAATAAGAGAGGAGGTGGGTATCCTTGGCCTCTCCAGGCAATGGTGGGAGTTTTCAGCCCACACAAACAGGTTTGTTGAGTGCCTTTGAGACCATCTCCACCTCTGATCCCCACAGGATAGGAGGGGTTGGTGGTGCCTGAATCTCTCAGGGCAACTTCAGACAGTTTTGGGCTTCACAATCCTGACTGTTGGGCACCTGTGGCTCCACCTCCACTTTTCCCAATAGGACAGGAGACAGACTGTATTTGTGCAACCTCTCTGGGTAACTACAGGTGCTTTTGGCCCACACATCCTGGTCTGGTGGGTATTTGTGGACCCATGCTCCCACCCCAATAGGAAAGAAGGGGACTGGTCTTTCCAAAGCCTTTTTGGGCAATGGCAGACCTTCAGCCTACATGGACTGGACTACTGGATGCCTATGAATCCACCCTCACACCCAATAGGATAGGAGGAGTCTGGTGTGTCCATAGCCTCTCTGGACAACAGTGGGTACTTTCAGCCAACAGGGACTGAGTTCAGCCAACAGGGACTTAAGTCCATGACTTAAGAGGATAGAAGGGGGTTGGTGTTTCCTCAGCCTCTCCAGGTAATGGCAGGTATTCTCAGCCTAAAGGGACTGAACTGTTGAGCACCCATACAACCACCCACACCACCCAATAGGATAGGAAGGAGTTAGTGGTTCCTCAGCCTCTCTGGGCAACAATGGGTACTTTCAGTCTACAGAACTGAACTAAGCATTTATGGTTCTGTTCCCACCCCCTAAATGGCAACAGGAACGGTACTCCCTCAGCCTCTCAGGGCAACTGCAGGTGTATTTGGCCCACAGAGATTAGATTGCTGGGCACTCCAAAGGGTCTATTTTCACCCCCTGCAGGGAGAGGGTCTGGTGCTACATCAGTTTACCTGAGCAACTGTGGTCATTTTGGACCCACACAGCATAGATTGCTGACCAAAACTATAGCTCCATCCCTGCCTAAGGTAGGGGAAGGAGGGGTGCGAAGATTCATCAGTGTCTCCAGTGACTACTGACAGTCTTGTTGAGCCCCATTTGAATTATTTTACATGGCTGCAGCTCTGTTCCTACCCTGGTAGAGGAGAAAGTTGGGAGAAGATCATCACTTCCTGGGGCAATGATGGCAGTTTCAGCCTCCATAGGTTACAGCACCAACTACATCCTTGGTTCCTACTACACAACGAAGAAGGGAGAAAAGATAACAATCCCTAAATTAAAGGGAGAAACTGGACCCAGAATAAATACATCTAGCAAGCCAGATGTGGAAACACCAACAAAAAATTACAATCCAGACCAAGAAACAGGAAGCGATGTCCCAATTAAAGGAATAAAACAAGCCTGTAGATGACATAAAGGAGTTGAGACAACTAATCTTAGATGTTCAAACAAATCTCCTTAATAAATTAAATGAGACATCTAAAGAGATTACAGATATTATGAAGACATTGGATGAGCACAAAGAAGAATTTGAAAGCATATATAGAAAAATAGCAGGCCTTATGGGAAGGAATGGTGCAATAAATGAATTTAAAAATACACTGGAGGTGCATGATAGCAGGTTTGAGGAAGCAGAAGAAAGGATCAGCAACCTTGAAGACATGGCCTCCAAAAGTGAACAAACAAAAGAACAGATGAAGAAAAGAATTCAAAAAATTGAACAGGATCTCAGGGAACTAAATGACAGCAAGAGACATGCAAACATACAAGTCTCCCAGAAGGAGAAGAGAAAGGAAAAGGAGCAGAAGGAATATTTGAAGAAATAATGGTGGAAAATTTCCCAACCCTACTGGAGGGCATAGATATCCATGCCCAAGAAGCACAATGTACTCCCATCTGAATAAATCCAAATAGACCAAATCTGAGACACATACTAAACAGAATGCCAAATGCCAGAGACAAAGAGAGAATTCTGAGAGCAGCAAGAGAAAAGTAATGCATAACATATAGGGGATACCCAATAAGATTAAGTGCCAATTTCTCATCAGAAACCATGAAGGCAAGAAGGCAATGATATGATATATTTATGATACTGCAGGAGAAAAACTGCCAGTCAAGAATTTTATACCCAGCAAGATTATCTTTTTTAAATGAGGGGGAGATTAGAATATTCACAGATAAACAGAAACTGAGTTTTAAAAGACCAGTTTTTCAGGAAATACTAAAGGCAGTGTTACAGCTTGAAAAGAAAAGACAGGAGAGAAAAATATGGAAGAGAGTCTAGAAAGGACAAATGTATCAGTAACAGTAACTAAAAGTGTCAAATATAAAATAACAGATAAAACACAGAGATCAAAACAGATGAAATAAGAACTGCCTTTGCAGTAATAACATTGAATATTAATGGATTAACCTCCCCAATCAAAAGACAGAGACTGGCAGAATGGATAAGAAAATATAAATCATCCATATGTTGTCTGCAAGAGACACACCTTAGACCCAAGGATACCAATAAATTAAAAGTGAAAGGTTGGAAAAAGATATTTCACATATGCAGTAATAAAAAAAAAAAGCTGGGGTAGCTATACAGCTATACTTACATCAGATGATATACACTTTAAGAGCAAAACTGTTATTAGAGACAAGGAAGGACATTACATATTAATAAAAGAGATGATTCACCAGGAAGAAATAACAATCATAAATATATATGCACCTAACCAGGATGCCCCAAGATACATGAGGCAAACACTGGCAAAACTGAAGGGAGAAATAGATACCTCTACAGTAATAGTTGGAAACTTCAATACACCACTCTCAGCATTGAATAGAACATCTTGGGAGAAGATCAATAAAGAGACAGAGAACTTGAATAATATGACAAATGGACTAAACCTAATAGACATATAAAAAATATTGCACCCCAAAACAGCAGGATATACATTCTTTTCAAGTGCTCATGGATCTTTCTCCAGGATAGACCATATGTTGAGTCACAAAGCAGATCTTGACAAATTCAACAAATTGAAATTATAAAAAGCACTTTCTCTGATCATAGTGGAATAAAGTTGAAAATCAATAAGCAGCAAATAAAGGGAAAATTCACATATATATATATGGGTATTAAACAACATGCTCTTAAATAATCAGTGGCTCAAAGAAGAAACTTCAAGAGAAATCAATAAATATCTCAAGATGAATGACAATGAGAATACAACATATCAGAACCCATGGGATACTGCATAGGCAGTGTTGAGAGGAAAATGTACAGCCCTCAATGCTTAAATTAAAAAGAAGAAAGCTAAAATTAATGACCTAACTACACAGCTAGAGGAACTAGGAAAAGAACAGCAAGGTAATCCCAAAGCAAGTAGAAGGAATGAAATAATAAAGATCAGAGCAGAAATAAATGAAATTGAGAGAAAAAAAAGAGAAAATTAACAAAACCAAAAGTTGATCCTTTGAGAAGATTAACAAAATTGACAAACCCTTAGCTAGACTAAGAAAAAAAAGAGAGAAGATGCAAATAAATGAAATAAAAACTGTAAAGGGGAACCTAACTACTGACCACACAGAAATAAGAGAGATCATTAGAGGATACTATGAACAACTTGAAGCTAAAAAACTAAACAATGTAGATGAGATGGAAAAATTCCTAGGAATGTACAAACAACCTACACTGACACTAGAAGAAATAGAAGACCTCAACAAACCAATCACAATTAGAGATTGAAATAGTCATCAAACAGCTCCCCAAAATGAAAAGCCTAGGACCAGATGGTTTCACAGGGGAGTTCCACCAAGCATTCAAAGAAGATTTAATACCAGTCTTACTCAAGCTCTTCCAAAACATTGAACAAGAAGGAACGTTACCAGAGTCATTCTACGAAGCCAGTATCACCTTAATACCAAAGTCAGATAAAGATATTACAAAAGAAGGAAATTACAGACCCATTTCTCTAATGAACACAGATACAAAAATCCTCAATAAAATACTTGCTAATCAAATCCAACACATTAAAAGAATTATCCATCATGATCAAATGGGTTTTACACAAAGCATGCCAGGCTGGTTCACCACAAGAAAATCAATCAGCATAATACACCACATTAATAAATCAAAGAAGAAAAATCACATCATCTTATCAATTGATGCAGAAAAGGCATTTGACAAAATACAGCATCCTTTCTTGATAAAAATACTACAAAAAAATAGGAATTGAAGGAAACTTCCTCAACATGATAAAGGCCATATATGAAAAACCCACAGCTAGCATTGTACTTAATGGTGAAAGACTAAAAGCTTTCCCATTGAGATCAGGGACAAGACAAGGATGTCCACTGTCACCACTATTGTTCAATATAGTACTAGAGGTTCTAACTAGAGCAGTCAGGCAAGAAAAAGAAGTAAAAGGCATCCAAATTAGAAAGGAAGATTAAAATTTTCACTATTTGCAGATGATATGATTGTATACTAGAAAGTCCCAAAAAACTACAACAAAATTTATAGAGCTGATAAATTATTTCAGTAGAGTGTCAGGATACAAGATCAATATGTAAAAATCAGTGGTGTTCCTATACACTAATAATGCACAATCTGAGGAGAAAGTCAGGAAAAAAATTCCACATATTTAGGAATAAGCTTAACCAAGGAAGCGAAATGCTTGTATTCAGAAAACTATAATGTATTGCTAAAAGAAATTTTAAAAGGCCTAAATAATTGGAAAAATATTCCATGCTCATGGTTTAGAAGACTAAATATCATTAAGATGTCAGTTCTACTCAAATTGATATACCGATTCAATGCAATCCCAATAAAAATTCCACCAGCATTTTTTAAGCAAATGGAAAACACAATTATCAATTTTATCTAGAAGGGTAAGAGACCCTGAATAGTCAGAAACATCTTAAAAGGGAAAAGTGAAGTTGGAGGACTCTCACTTCCAGACTTTAAATCATATTACCTAGCTACAGTGGTAAAAACAGCATGGTATTGACATAAATATGGACACATAGACCAATGGAACTGAATGGATGGTTCAGAAACAGATCCTCATATCTATGGCCAAGTGATTTTTCACAAGCCTATCAAGCCTTCCCAGTTGGGGCAGAACAGTTTATTCAACACATGGTGTTGGGAGAACTGGATATCCATAGTCAAAAGAAAGAAAGAAGACCCTATCTCACAATTCATACACAAATTAACTCAAAATGGATCAAAGATCTAAATATAAAAGGAAGTACAATGAAGCTCCTAGAAGAAAATGTAGGAAAACATCTTCAAGACCTGGTGGTAAGTGGTGAATTGTTAAATGTTATGTCAAAAGCACCAGCAATGAACAAAAGCATGGGTAAATGGGAACTCCTCAAACTTAAACACTTCTGTGCTTCAGAGGACTTCATCAAGAAGGTGAAAAGGCCACCCAGTCAATGGGAGAAAATATTTGGAAACCACTTATCCGATAATGGTTGGATTTCCATTCTGTATAAAGAGATCATACAAATCAACAATAAAAGAGCAAGCAATCCAGTTAAAATTTTTAAAGATTTACATAGACATTTCTCCAAAGAGGAAATACCTCTAGCTATTAGGGAAATGCAAATTAAAGCAACAAGGAGATATCATCTAATGCCACATGGAATGGCCATTATTATTTAAAAAGCAGAGAACAGTAAGTGTTGGAGAGGATGTGGAGAAATAGGAACACTCCTTCACTGTTGGTGGGAGTGTAAAATGGTGCAGCCTCTGTGGAAGAGTTTGACAGTTCCTCAGGAAGCTAAATATGATCCAGCAATTCCTCTACTAGGAATATATCCAGAAGAACTAAAAACTATGACACGAACAGACATCTATACACCAATGTTCATAGCAGCATTGTTTACAATTGCCAAAGGATGGAAACAACCCAAGTGTCCATCCACAAATGAATGGATAAACAAAATGTGGTATATACATACAATGGAATACTATGCTGCAGTAAGAAGAAATGAAATTGGGACATATTTGAAAACATGGATGAGTTTTAATATGAACTGAATACAAATAATAAACATATGGAATTAAAACCTAGAGTACAGGTTATTACAAGATAAGATGAGGGTTGAGAAGAGCTATGGATGCTTAATGTATGTAGAAGTTTTAATTAACTTGACTGTAAAAGTGTGGAGATAGAGTTGATAGTAGCACATTATAGTGAATTGCAGCTGATTTATAAATGGGATTGTGGCTGACAAGATAGTCTGGGGAAATAATATCAATAGAAAGAAAACTAAAGAATAATCTAGGAACACAAACTCCAAAGTAGGGCCAACTAACATGGCTCCAAACTTCAGACCTATCTCCCAAGACCATAGAACCTGTGGGTCTCTGCAGCCCTCAGGAGAACCAGCACCTGGGATTCCATCTACCTTAGCTGTCTCTGGTACCCTGCTGAGGCATGCATAAACATCACCCCTCTGATGACCTCCTGACCCTTTTTTGGAGACTCTTAGCCATATAAACTCACTTGTCCTTTCCATTTCCCCCTTTTTATCCAAAGTCAAAAAGCAGTTTTTAACACCTGATGTTACATGTAGCCTGACACCTTTATTCAAGGTCTTTTTCTAGTTGATGAGCTGGTGCTTGGTAATAATCCCTCAGCACCAGGGAAGCTCATCCCTGGGAGTCATGTCCCATGCTGGGGGGAAGGTAATGCATCTACATACTGAGTTTGGCTTAGAGAGTGGCCACATTTGAGCAACATGGAGGCTCTCAGGAGGTAACTCTTAAGCACCCTGCAGCTCTAGGCCTAGTTCATATTTCAGGCACACAGGCTCATAGTCAGAGCCATCAGTATCAAGAGCTCATCGTTGGACCATCCATCTTTGTTGGTCTTTGTCATTGTACTTGGGGGATTGTTGCTGTTCCATTGAGGAATGGGATAGAGCTCCCCTTGCCAGGAAATCAGCACTCTCTCAGCTGTCGTTTCCAACTGAAACCACTATAAAAATATCAAAACCTTTCTATGAACCCAGTGTACATGCCCTGGAGAACTCCTTCCCAACCATGTGCCCCCCCACCAATAACACCCCACACAAGTGCTCCTCCCCCACCATAGTTGAACCTCTCTGTAGTCCAAAACTTCTTCCAAAAGGAAGCCCAATATATTGCCAGGTTCCATTAATAGTAAAAGGGAATATAGTGATGGGTTTAAAGGTTTGATATAGAATACATAGTAATTTAGAAAAATTAAATAAAGGAAAAATAAATTGTGGTATCAAAAAATGAAAAAATGAAAAAGCTTTGTTTTTGACATTTTGCCCCTCATCACTGATATAGGTGTTGCCCTGTATGTAGAGTGGCAAGGCAATTTCTTCCATTTCTTCCTCAGTGTCTACATACTTTCTCTTTTTTTTAATTATTAAGATTGTCTTCACATAAATTTTAGATCACAGTAATTCACATATACAATATATGGTACTCAGATATGACCTTTCTCCACATGCCTCTTCTGTTACTTTTACTGGACCTGTGGTTGGCATTTGGGTTGGTGTATACTCAGGAGATCTGAACTTTGGACTGTCTACATGATGGCCAGACCCTAGGCCTCAGCAGACTTGCAGCTCCTACCTTCTGGTTTGTTGGACTTACCCTGGTCAACTGACGGGGAGGTGAAGAGGGTCAACCACCACACCAGGGAGCCAAAAGTGCCTACAGCTGCAAGCAAGAGAATTGCATCCATCATCCATGTAGAATCTAAGCCCCATCTTGAGGTAGGGGGGGCTGGACATAACCATCCCAGGGTCCACAGGATGGAGGAATAGATTATGGATTAGAGTGAACTTACTGGTGTTCTGCTGGGGAACTATTGTGATTAGTAAGGGAAGAAATTGTAGTAGTGATGTGGAGAGGGTGACCATGGTGGCTGCTGATGGTAGGGAGACAGAAGAAGAGATACGGTGTGGGGGCATTTTCAGGATTTGGAGTTGCCTTGGGTGGTGCTGCAGGGATGGATGCTGGACATTTTGTGTCCTGCCATGGCCCACTGGGTGGACTGGGGGAGAGTGTGGACTACAATGTGGACCACTGTCCATGTGGTACAGTGGTGCTCCAGGTGCAGTGGATGTGCCACGATGATGAAAGAGGTTGTTGATGTGGGGATGGTGGGGTGTGTGGGGTGGGGGTATATCGGGACCTCATATTTTTTTAATGTAACATTAAAAGAAAATAAAGAAGAAAAAAGATATGAAATTATTTAAAATGAATAAAAAAAGAATAATCTAGGAACTGACTAACACAGTGAACCCAGAGCAGGTTGAGAATCGTGGCTAAGGGTACAAATGTAAGAGAGTCCTTCTATGAGCTAGAGCAGATATACATCATTATTACAGGGTGATGGGAATATGGAGAAGCGTGGGAAAACTACAACTGGTGTGACCTACAGACTGTGGTTAACAGCAATATTATAATATTCTTGCATCAATGCCAAAGTTGTACTGTGTTGATAATGGAGGTGTATGGGAAAAATGTGCCAAAAATATGTTATGGACCATGATTGGTGGTAATAGTCTGATGATATTGTCTCATAATCTTTAACAAATGTTTCAGTGGGGTGTGGAGTTGTATGGGAAATCTATATATCTGTATGATTGTTTTGCAAGTTCACAATATCTGTAACAAAAATATATTTTAAAAATATGTATGGGTTGTGGGAAAAATACACCAAATGTAAGATAAGGACTATTGTCAGTAGTAATATTTTGATGATGCGCTTGCATGGTTTATAACAAATGTTTCACAACAATGCAAAGAGTTGGTGGAGGGGTGATGTATGAGACCCTTGTGTGATGTTATGTATGTTTATTTTGTAAGTTCACAATCTTTACTATACACTTATTTTTTATGTGTGTTCTTGTATGAATGATATACTTCAATAAAAATTTAAAAATAAAAAAACATGGAAAACAGACATTTTGACTACTCCCAAAATGTCCATTTTTCCTGATGCAATAACAATAATAAAAATACAAAACCCAAAAGATAAACTTCCTTACTAAACAGAAGAAAACTTAAAAAAAAAAAGTCATACACAGAGTTATTATATGATGAAGTAATTCCTCTCCTAGGTATATATACAAGAGAATTGAAAACATATGTTCCCACAAAAACTTGTACAATGAATGTTCATAGGAGCCTTGTGTATAATAGCCACAAATGTCTATCAACTGATGAATGGGTGAACAAATGTGGTTTATCCATAAAATGGAATATTAATCAGCCATTAAAAGAAATAGATCTCCTGCAGGGAGTTGGCTGGGCTGCGTTGGAGGCTCTTTGGGACTGGGCTGTTTCGGGATTTTTGCTGGTCGGGAGGTGTCTGGACATCGATTTGGAGGGAAGGTAACAAAGAGGATGCGTCTGTGAAATATACACAGAGATCCCAGCTGCGTGTGGAAGATTCCCTCCTTGGGTGGGCGGAGCCGCGGCATCCGGTGCTGCCAGCGCGGGGAGCCGCAGCACGGGTAGCCGCAGTGCGGGGAGCAGCGGGTTTTTTTTTCTTTTTTTTGGAGGCTTTGCAGTACTGGGGAGTTCGTGGGCCCTGGGTGGCCTATTGGGGGATTGGTGGGACGGGAGGCGCTTGCAGACCAATTTGGGCAGACAGACGGGAGTTTTATGGCAAAGCAGGGGGGAATTTTTGATTGCGGACACAAACAATAGCGTTTCCACCTAGAGCCCGCCCCCCCCAAGCCCGGCTGCTGACCTACAGCAGTCTTAAAGTGATAGCAACAAAGAGAGGCTACCAGGGTCTCGTAGGGTGGGAGACGTTTGGAAGCTGATTAGGGGAATATTTTGCGAAGCATGGGAATTTCGGGTTTGGACTCTGCTATTAGCGTTTCGGGCTGCAGCCCCTCCCCTGGAACTGGATATTGATCTGAGACATTAAATTGGCTGCAGCCTAGGGGCGCCCCCAGGTGGCTGTTCCGGGTGACCATAGGGTAGGAGGGTTCCTGAAGTCAATTGGTGATATATCCACACAATAGATCCTAGTAAATGAGTGAAATGTAGGGTACAGAACACAGGATAGAGCTTGTGGATGTGACCTCACCCATAGGGCTGGCACCCAGCTGCGGGGATCCCTGAAGGCTGTGATGCACTGTGGTGCTCCAGGCTTCCTGTTAACCGGACTTGAGGTTCCAGGTCTGAGTTCCCTGGACTCTGGTGGCCCACAACCCAGAGACTCACACCTCTTGAGTTCTCAATATCTCAGACTTTCCACCCCTGAATCCACCACGCCCTGAGGTCCATCTGAGGTCCTTGAATGTCCTAGCCCTCAACGTTTGCATTTTTTCTTCTTTGTTTGGGTTTGTTTTGTTTTTATTTTTATTCTATTTCTATTTTTTATTCTATTTTTTTAAGGTTCTGATTCCTGGCATTGCATTATCCCCTAGTCTTTCCTCCCAGTGTATCCCCCAAAGTCTTTTTTTTTTTCCTCTCTTTCTTGTCCCCCATCTTCTTCTTATTCTATTTTACCTTAACAATACAATAGGTCCTGCAGGAAACACCTCACATTTGCTGGGTTTCCTCATCCTCCACTGCCTCATTTCTCTGTGAATAGATTTTGGCTATCTACACTATCCCCTTTCCCCTACATCTTGATGTCCTCCACCATCTACTATCTCTCCTATATTCCACCTCCCTTTCTTTGATACACAAAGTGTCTAACTCTTAATTTCTAATACCTTTGTTTTGTTTTCTGTCTGGTATCCGCTATTGAAACTATTACCTACCTTTTCTCTTTCCCTCTCTCACGAAAACAATAGCTTCTTAGTACGTACCATATTTCTCCCATATTCAGTCGTCTACCTCATTATAGGTACTCTACCTACTGCTATAACTCTACAAAATTTACATGAATCTAACCTCCATCCTCCCAGAACTCATATTGTTGCTTTGTTAATATATATCACCAATACTACTTCACACTTTTTCCTTCCTTACACAATTGCTTTTCCCCAGCACTAATACTTTCCTTTAAAGTGAACTTAACCAGCAATAAGAAATTAGAATAAGAAGAACAAAGTGACAAAGAGAAGATATAACACTTATGAAAAAACAACAGCTAATTAATCTCCAAGACTAGACAAAGAAGGTAAGGAACCGATTAAACCCGTCAAGAAAAAATGATGACGAGACAGCAACAAAAATCTACAAACCAAACCAGTAATCAGGAAAACATGGCTGAATCCAATCAACAAACTAAAAATCAGGAAGGGGAGCAGAACTTCACATAAGCAATGAAAGATTTCAGAACATTTATCACCGACAAATTTGATGAAGTAAAGGAAGAGGTTAACAACATGAAGACAACACTTGGAGGGGAAATTGCAGACATACACAAAAAAATAACAGATATGATGGAAATGAACACCACAATTCAAGAAATCAAAAATACACTTGCAGCAAATATCAGCAGACTAGAAGAGGCAGAGCAGAGAATTAGTGATGTGGAAGACAGTGCATTGGAAATCAAACAGATAGTAGAAGTGGTCAATAAAAAGATAGAAAAAATCTAGATAGGACTTGGGGACCTGAATGATAATGCAAAACGCTCAAACATACATATTATAGGCATTCCAGAAGGAGAAGAGAAGGGAAAGGGGTCAGAAGGAGTGTTGCAGGAAATAATGGCTGAAAACTTCCCAAATCTACTGAAAGAGACAGACGTACATATCCAAGAAGCACAGCGCACTCCACTGGTCATAAACCCCAACAGGCCCACCCCAAGACATATACTTGTCAAATTATCCAATGCTCAAGACAAAGAGAAAATTCTAAAAGCAGCAAGAGAAAAGAAAGCCATCACATATAAGGGAAGCTCCATAAGATTAAGTGCTGATTTCTCATCTGAAACCATGGAGGCAAGAAGGCAGTGGTATGATATAGTCAAGGTACTAAAAGAAAAAAATTTCCAACCAAGAATACTCTATCCAGCTAAACTAGCATTCAAAAATGACGGAGAGTTCAAAATATTCACAGATAAACAAAAACTGAAAGAGTATACCAACAATAAACCTCCCCTTCAAGAAATTCTAAAGGGAGTTCTGCAGGAAGAAAGGAAAAAACAGGACAGGCAGAGTTGGAGGAGAGTGTAAGAGCAACAAAAAAGACAAAAATAGAAGGGAAAAAATAATAATACAAACAAAATATGACAAACACAAACCAAATCAAAATATGGCTAACACAAATAATTCCCTGAAAGTAATAACACTGAATGTCAACGGATTAAACTCACCTATCAAAAGATTCAGACTGGGACACTGGATGAGGAAATATGACCCATTTATATGCTGTCTACAAGAGACACATCTTAGACCCAGAGACTCATGGAGGTTGAAAGTGAATGGCTGGAAAACAATCATACAAGCAAACAATAACCAAAAAAAGGCAGGAGTAGCTATATTAATATCAGACAAAATAGACTTTAAATGTGAAACAATTGTGAGAGACAAAGAAGGATACTACATTTTAGTGAAAGGGACAATCTGTCAAGAAGATTGAACGATCATAAATATTTATACTCCTAACAAGGGTGCCTCTAAATATGTGAGGCAAACGCTGGAAAAACTAAGTGAAAAAATAGATGCATCTACAATTTTAGTGGGGGATTTTAATACACCACTAACAACTCTGGACAGAACATCTCAAAAGAGAATCACTAAAGAAACAAAACATTTGAACAGTATATTGGAAGAGCTGGATCTAATAGACATATATAGATCATTACACCCAAACACAGCAGGATATACATTTTTCTCAAGTGCACATGAAACATTCTCCAAGATAGATCATATGCTAGGCCACAAAGAAAGGCTTAATGAATTCAGAAAGATCGAAATCATACAAAACAATATCTCTGACCACAGTGGAGTGAAGCTGGAAATTTGCAAGGGACAGAGGCCCAAACCTCACACCACGATTTGGAAATTAAACAGCACACTCTTAGAAAAACAGTGGGTCAAAGAGGAAATCTCAAAAGAAATCAATGACTACCTTGAAACAAATGATAATGATAACACAACATACCAAAATTTATGGGATGCAGCAAAAGCAGTACTGAGAGGGAAATTTATAGCCATAAATTCATATATCAAAAAAGAAGAAAGAGCAAAAATTGAAGAACTAACTGCACTTTTGAAGGAATTAGAAAAACAACAACAAAGTGACCCAACAGGAAGAAGAAGGAAGGAAATAACAAAGATAAGAGCAGAACTAAATGAAATAGAAAATAAGAAAGCACTTGAAAAGATAAACAAGACCAAGAACTGGTTTTTTTGAGAAGATCAACAAAATTGACAAACCTTTAGTGAGACTAACAAAGAAAAAAAGAGAGAAGATGCAAATACACAAAATAAGAAATGAGAAAGGCGATATCACCACTGACCCCACAGAAATAAAGACGATCATAAGAGGATACTTTGAAAAACTATATTCCAACAAAAATGACAATTTAGAGGAAATGCACAAATTCCTAGAAACACATAAACAGCCCATATGGACGAAAGAAGAAATTGATGATCTTAACAAACCAATCACAAGCAAAGAGATAGAATCAGTCATTAAAAATCTCCCAACTAAGAAGAGCCCAGGGCCAGACGGCTTCACAGGTGAATTCCACAAAACATTCCAGAAAGAACTAACACCAATCCTGCTGAAACTATTCCAAAAAATCGAAACAGAAGGAACATTGCCAAACTCCTTCTATGATGCCAACATTACCCTAGTAGCAAAGCTAAATAAAGACACCACAAGAAAGGAAAATTACAGACCAATTTATCTAAAGAATCTAGACGCAAAAATACTTAACAAAATACTTGCTAATCGTATTCAACAACACATTAAATGAATTATACACCACGACCAAGTGGGATTTATTCCAGGTATGCAAGGATGATTCAACATAAGAAAATCAATCAATGTAATACACCATATTACATAAACAGATTGAAGGAAAAAAATCACATGATTATATCTATAGATGCAGAAAAAGCATTTGACAAAATACAGCACCCCTTCTTGATAAAAACACTCCAAAAGATCGGAATACAAGGAAACTTTTTGAACATGATAAAGAGTATATATGAAAAACCTACAGCCAACATTGTTTACAATGGAGAAATCCTGAAATCCTTCCCTCTAAATTCAGGAACAAGACAAGGATGCCCATTGTCTCCACTCCTATTTAACATTGTCTTAGAAGTACTTGCTCGAGCCCTGAGGCAAGAACCAGATACAAAAGGCATTCAAATTGGAAAGGAAGAAGTCAAAATTTCATTATTTGCAGATGACATGATCCTATACATAGAAAACCCTGAGAGATCTACAACAAAGCTTCTAGAACTCATAAATGAGTTCAGTAAAGTCGCAGGTTATAAGATCAATACGCAAAAATCAGTAGCATTTCTGTACACCAATAATGAGCAAGATCAGGAGGAAATCAAGAAACAAATACCATTCACAATAGCAAATAAAAAAATCAAATACTTAGGAATAAATTTAACTAAAGAGGTAAAAAACTTATACACTGAGAACTATACAAGACTGTTCAAGGAAATCAAAGAAGACCTAAATAAATGGAAGAATATTCCTTGTTCATGGATAGGAAGACTGAATATTATTAAGATGTCTATCCTACCAAAACTGATCTACACATTCAATGCAATCCCAATAAAAATCAACACAGCCTTCTTTAAGGAACTAGAAAAACTAACTATGAAATTTATTTGGAAAGGAAAGAGGCCCCGAATAGCCAAAGACATATTGAAAAAGAAAAACGAAATTGGAGGAATCACACTTCCTGACTTCAAAACATACTACAAAGCTACAGTAGTGAAAACAGCATGGTATTGGCATAAAGAGAGACACACAGACCAATGGAATCGAATTGAAAGTTCTGATATAGAACCTCATATATATAGCCATACAATATTTGATAAAGCCACCAAACCCTCTCAACTGGGAGAGAATGGCCTATTCAACAAATGGTGCCTGGAGAACTGGATAACCATATGTAGAAGAATGAAAGAGGATTACCATCTCACACCTTATACAAAGATCAACTCAAGATGGATCAAAGACCTAAATATAAGAGCCAAGACCATAAAGATCTTGGAAAGCAGTGTAGGGAAACATCTACAGGACCTTGTAATAGGAAATGGCTTCATGAATATCACACCAAAAGCACAAGCAGCAAAAGAACAAATAGATAAATGGGACTTCCTCAAAATTAAAGCCTTCTGCACCTCAAAGGAGTTTGTCAAGAAAGTAAAAAGGGAACCCACACAATGGGAGAAAATATTTGGCAACCATATATCTGATAAGAGACTTATAACTTGCATATATAAAGAACTCATATATCTTGAAAATAAAAAGATAAACAACCCATTTAAAAAATGGGAAAAAGATTTAAACAGACACTTCTCCAAAGAAGAAATACAAATGGCTAAAAAGCACATGAAAAAATGCTCCAAATCTCTAGCTATCAGGGAAATGCAAATCAAAACTACAATGAGATACCATCTTACTCCCATAAGATTGGCAGCTATGAAAAAAAACAGAAGAATACAAATGCTGGAGAGGATGTGAAGAAAGGGGAACACTCATCCATTGCTGGTGGGAATGCAGAAGGATCCAACCATTCTGGAGGACAATTTGGCGGTTTCTCAAAAAACTAGCCATAGATTTGCCATATGACCCAGCAATACCACTGCTGGGTATATACCCAGCAGAACTGAAAACAAGGACACAAACTGATGTATGTACACCAATGTTCATAGCAGCATTGTTCACTATCGCCAAAAGTTGGAATTAATCCAAATGCCCATCAACAGACGAGTGGATCAATAAAATGTGGTATATACACACAATGGAATACTACTCGGCTGTAAGAACAAATGCACTACAAACACACGTGATAACATGGATGAGTCTTGAGAACCTTATGTTGAGTGAAGCAACCCAGGCATTGAAGGACAAATACTACATGACCTCAATGATATGAAATAAGCAACCTGCCTCAGAGAGCTAGAGACTGGAAAAGAGGCTTACAGGAATTCAGGGGGTGGAGGAAGGATGTGAGCCGACGTCTGCAGGGGTGGAATCTATGATGAGCTGGCGGTGAGTATGAGCACAAAGAAGGGACAAAATGGGGGCAAGGGGTTGCCTTCGGGTGGGGCTTTGCGGGTCTGAGGGGGGCTGGGGATGGGCGGAGGGGTAATATTGTCCAAAAATTGGGGGGAGGGAGGGACAACATACGAACATAGGAGAGTGTCAGGTGTTCATTGAGAGTAAAATGTTGAGAAAATCGTATCAAAATACAATTAGGAGGGTTACCTGTTTAGGATGCTCAGGGGGGATGGTCTGATGCGGGATGGACTCCGGGGAAATAGCTGAAGGCTCATTTTGCCAGGGTGGGTTGTACCATTGGGTAGAGACCCAAGAAGTGAGAGTTGGGGTGGACCCACATCCTGGGGAGGACTAATGCCATCAAATAGAGAGAACTGTATCTCTCGTGAGAAAGGGTGGCTCCCAGGGCATTAGGGCAGTTGAGAAAGTCAGGCCCTGAACACTGCTGCAAGTATCTCTGGACGTGGCTTCTCGGGAAATGGAGACTGGCTGGCACTGTGGGCCCCAAGGGGAGGGGAAATGGATGTGGAATGGATGGAACCAAGGTAAATGTGAAGGCAAGAGAGGAGTTTTGTGAGAGTACACGAGGATGAATATAAAACATGTAATATTACACCAAAAACATATAGGGGATGACAGACTAATAATGTAAACCATAATGCAAAACATAGGATAACTATAAAATTTAGAAAACTGTACATTCTAAAGTATGGACCACATTGTAAACACAGATGTCACCTTGTTTGAAAGCTATTGTTTCGGAATCTGTACATCAGTTTCAGGAAATATGATATGAATAAGTTAAAAGATTATCGCTGTGGAAGGGAAAAGGTTTTATGGTGGATCTATGGGAGTACTGTATATTGTATATATGAATTACTGTGATCTAAGACTCTTGTGAAGAGAAGCTCAATAATTAGAAAAAAAAAGAAAAGAAAAAGATAGGATGTAGAAATTTTTCCAAATCAATATGTATTCTAGATCTAACATTTAAACTCATCACTATATTCCATTTTACTAGTAAGGGAAACTGACATTATGTTGGGATTCATTTACAGGAAGTTTTGGATCACACAGTGGATCAACAATGGCAGCGGAGGAATACTGATATGGGATGTTATTGACAGGCTATATATGGTTGACAGGGAGTTATACAGGGCATATGTCCAGGGTACATGGTAATGTTTAGATATACTACTAGTGGAAACAATTAAAAAGAACAGCTGGGGGGGGTACTGGGTTACTGGCCAGGGGGTCTCTGTCGTGGTCCCTGGGGGAGCAGCAGCAGTCCCCCAGGTGCAACGGTAAGAACAAGGAAGGAATAAGGGTCCAACAGTGGGCTCCTGATACTAATGGCTATGCTTGTGAGTCTATACACCTGCAATAAGAACAAGGCCTAGAGTAGCATTGTGCCTGGGAGTTTCCTCCTGACAGCCTTCATGTTACTCAAATGTGACCACTCTCAAAGCCAAACTCAGCATGTAGATGCAGTGCATTCCCCCCAGGGTGGGACATGACACCTGGGGATGAGCCTCCCTGGCACCGAGGGATCACTACCACATACCAGCTGAAGATGCAACTAGAAAATGACCTTGAATTAAAGGTTCAATGTGGATCAGCATAATATCCCTGTCTACATATAATAACATGACTTCAAAATGCTGCTTGACCTAATATAAGGGGGAAATGGAAAGGAGAAATGAGTTTATAAGGCTACGAGTCTCTAAAAAAGAGTCTGGAGGTTGTCAGAAGGAATGCCCTTATGCACAACTGAGCAGAGTCTAAGAGACAGATAAAGTAGATACAACCCCAGGTATTGGTTCTTTTGAGGGATAAAGAGACCCACGGGTTCTATGGTCATGGCAGATGGGGTTCACTGCCATGGCAGATGGCCCTTCTTTGGAGCTGGTGTTTCTGTGTGATGGAACTGGACTCAGAGGGGATCTCTTTTCACAAGACTTGCATGCTACTTTACTGGAATTGTAGTTGGTGCTGGGGTTTAAGATATATTTAGGGGATTTGAATCTCTGGACTGACAATATGATACCCAGGCCCAGAGCCACAACAGACTTCAGCTCCTACACTCTGATTTATTGGACTTACCCCACTCAGCTAACATGGAGTTGAAGAAGGTCAACCACCACACCATGGAGCCTAGAGTGTCTACAACTGAAAGCAGGAGGAGTGCATCCAGTATCCATGTGGAATCTAAGCCCCCACTTGACATAGATATGCAATGGACACAACCAATCCAATGTCCACAGAGAAAATGTGGCATGGGTGTGGGAAGGGTAGCCATGGTGGTTGCTGGGTGCAGGGAATGGGAGGAAGAGATGAGATGGGGAGGCGTTTTCAGGACGTGGAGTTGTCCTGGATGGTGCTTCACGGTCAATTACGGGACATTGTAGATACCCCCAGGGCCCACTGGATGGAACGTGGGAGAGTGTGGGCTATGATGTGGACCATTGACTATGGGGTGCAGTGATGCTCAGAGATGTACTTACCAGGTGCAATGGATGTGTCATGATGATGGGAGAGAGTGTTGCTGTGGGGGGAGTGGGGGGTGGGGGCGGTGGGGTTGAATGGGACCTCATATTTTTTGAATGTAATATTTTAAAAAATAATAAAAAAGAAATAAAAGAAATAAAGTACAGACACATAATACTATATGGATGGACCTTGAAACTGCTGTTAAATGGAAGAGTCCAGACACAAATGCCATATATGATCTGATTCTATTTATATGAAATATTTAAAAGAGGCAAATCCATATAGACAAAAAAGGATATTAGTAGTTGACAGGAGATGGAGATGGGGGAGTTCAGGAATGGAGAGTGATTTCTCACAGTTACTCAGATTCCTTTTGGGGTAATGGAAATGCTTGGGAACAATATAATGGTAGTGGCTCTACAACCTTGTGAATATACTAAAAACTACACTTTAAAATTGTGAATATTATATTAAATGAAATTTAACTCAATAAAAAAATTGTCAAAATCGTATGCAGGAAAGGAAAATGAGAAACTGTTAGGAAATTCCAAGTAAGAAATGAAACAGACAATGTAAAGGAAGATGAATGATATTTAATGGATATAGTCAACAGGGAATTACAGTGGACTGCATATGTAAGTGAGGAAAAGGGAGAGATTATGGATGATCAGCAAGTTTTTGCCTTGTGAAATCAGGAGCATGTGATGTCATTCACTGATTTGAGACACACTGCGTAAAGACCAGGCTTGGGTAGAAGTTGATGAGTTCAGTTCCGAGCAGGTTTAGTCATCTTCACATTTGATGTATGCAAATAGTGACAAGTATACTATTCATTATACAGGTCTGAAACTTAAAGTAACACTCTGGCCTAGATAGATGGTCATTGATTATTGTGACAATTTAAGTTATGTATTTGGATGTTATTATACAAGGAAAGAGTAGTGATTACAATGAGAAATGGTCCAAGGACTCAGACCTGAGTTTCCTAACAATTTGAGCCCAGCTAGATGTAAAAAAGTTTGCATAACAGATAAAGTTTAAGGAATGGACAGAGTAGTAGAAGAAGAAGTCAAACAGAAAAACATATTGTCATGGGAACAAAAAATTTAAAAAGCAGTATTTCATTAAAGAGGACAAAATTAAGAGAGTCAAGTGCTGTTGCCATTAGGATCAAGGTTTAGATTTTAATATAAATATCTTTGAGGGACTTTAAATGCCAGTGGAAGCTAGATTAGAACTAGTGGAAGATTGTGTGACATGTGAGTAAATGACAATGGGAAGCACAAATGAGAGAGAAAATTATAGAGAGGAAGAGGATTCAAGGGCTACTTGGTTTAATTTTTTTGAAAGGGAAAGCCTTAAGCTCATTCACACTCATGGGAAAGATTCTATATTGAAGGAACATATGAAAGTACAAGAGAAATAAGAGGTGTTGAATAGCTTACGCTTATTGGGAAGGGTAAATTGTGTGTGGAAGCCTGATCACAAGTGACAGCATTATCACAGATAGGAGGAGAGGCGCTTGGAGAAGAAGAAGAAAAGAGAAAAGGGCAATTGGAGGTAGCTATGTCAGCAACAATCTGAGAGTTACATGAAATGCAGAGAGTGTACAAGTGCCAGATTTTCCTCACATGAACTGTGAGATCATTGTGGCTTATATGAACTAAGTCCAGATTTGTTCTCTAGAGATAATATCCAACCTTCCACCTCCTCCCCTCTTTTTTTTTTTTTTTTTTTTTTTTTTAATAACCAGGAGACTCTTTTCCTAATCTGTTCTTTGGAAATTGGTAGGAAACAGGAATCAGAGAGTTCCAATTATTTTTGGTCATTTAAAATTCTTCACAAGGTGCTCTTTTAAAATGCTAGAGAAACTGAAACTTCTTCAAATTGATGGACATGGGTAAAGTGCTGGTGTGCTTCTGCCTTTCTGTGTCAGCAAGTATAAAGTTTTCTGACCCTTGAGGCACCACAACCTGTCCTCAGAGGCTACATAAAGGTTTAATTTATGCAGGTGGCTTTTATGAAACAGTATTTAACTTTGGAGGTGGAAAGATATCACTTGATTAGAGGGAGAGGAATGAAGAAGGCAACCTAAAATCATACCTGTGGTTTGGAGAGGAAGAGAGATGATAAAACTAACATTTTGACTGAACATGGATTGAGTAGAATATCATTTCATTAATTTTAGGAATGCTGAGTCATCTCATAGCCTTTTTTAAGAATTAATTTATTGAACTATATCACCTACACACAAACATACAGAAACATTAAGTGTATAGTAATAGTTGTGAACTTATGAAACAAACACATATAACGTCATACAGGACTCTCATAACTCACCCTACTACCAACACCTTACATTGTTGTTAAACCTTTTTAACCAACAATTAAAGAGCATTGTCAAAATATTATTACTAACCAAAGTAATTTCCCCCAACCCTCCCTATTATTATCATCTTTCTGTCATTTATATATGAACATGCATAAATAATTAAGTGTATTGTAAAAGTTGTGAACTTATAAAGCAAACATGTATAACATCACCTGGGGTCCCATACATCAACCCTCCACCAACACCTTGTATTGTCGTGAGATGTTTGTTACAAATTACAAAAGAACATTGTCAATATCTTACTAATTATAATCCTTATCTTATATTTGGTGTGTTTTCCCTCCAACACACCTTATTATTATTTTTTAAATATATTTTTATGACAGAAGTTGTAAACTTATAAAACAATCATGCACATATGCAGAATCCCCAAGCAACACCCCTCTATCAACACAACACACTGTGGTGGAATGTTTGTTACAGATAAGATAATATCATCTGATTGTTACCATGTCCACAGTAAACATTTGGCTTACATTTTCCATACTGCCCCATTGTCAACACAGTACATCTTTGGCATAGATGCAAGAATATTATATTATTACTGCTAGCCACAGTCCATAAGTCATTCCAGTTGTATTTTTCCCGTGCATTCCCAACACCATGCAGTAGTGATATACATTTGCTCTAGCTCACAAAGGACACTCTTGCATCTGTACCATTAACCACAACTCTCATTCACCTCTTGGTTTGCTGTGCTGTTCAGTTCCTAGACTATGCTCTAGCATTCTGTTGATTGGCATTTGCATACCTAGACTACCATTTTCAGCCACATCCCTATTTATAAACTAGCTATTGCTATTTTTACCATCCATTCTATACATTCCACACTTTTACAGTAAAGCTAATTAGAACTTCTACATGCATTAAACATCAGTAGTACATCTCAGTCCTTCTCTTATCTCCATTAAGAATCCACCACCTACCACCAGGTATTGAAAATATTTTCCTACAATTTCTTCTAGAAGTTTTATGGTTCTTGCTTTTATTTTTAGGTTTTTGATCCATTTTGAGTTAATTTTTTGATAAGGTGTGAGATAGAGGTCCTCTTTCTTTCTTTTGGCTATAGCTATCCAATTCTTTCAGAACCATTTTGCTGAATGGACTGTTCTGCCTGAGCTATGTGGGTTTGACAGGCTAGTCAAAAATCACTTGACCATACATGTGAGAGTCTGTTTCTGAGCCATCAATTGGATTCCATTGGTCTATGTATCTGTCTTTATGCCAGTACCATGCTGTTTTTACCACTATAGCATGGTAGTATGAATTAAAGTCAAGAGGTGAGGGTTCACTTTTCCTTTTATGATGTTTCTGGCTATTCCGTACTGCTTACCCTTCCAAATAAATTTGCCAACTGTGTTTTCAATTTTTTCTTAAATGCTATTGGAATTTTTATCAGGGTTGCAGTGAATCTGTATGTCAATTTGAGTAGAATTGACATCTTAATGATATTTAGTCTTCTAATCCATGAGCATGGAATGTTCTTCCGGTTATTTAGGACTTTTTGGATTCTTTTTACATTGGGTTGCAGTTTTCTAAATACAAGTGCTTTACATTGTTGGTTAAGTTTATTCCTGACTACCTGAGTTTTACCTGTCATATTTTATTTTCACCACTCTTTTGATACTTTTAGTTACTTTTATTGATATAATCTTCATTTCTAGACTCTCTTCCAGACCTCTTGCTCCTGTCTTTTCTTTCTAGGCTCTAGCACTCCCTTTCCTTTGGTATTTCCTGAAAATCTGGTCTCTTGCTTAGAAATTCTCTCAGTTTCTGTTTAACAGTGAATATTCTATTTTTGCCCTCATTTTTGGAAGACTGTCTTGCTGAATATAAGATTCTTGGCTGGAAGTTTTTCTCTTGTTGTATCTCAAATATATCAGACCACTGTCTTCTTGCCTCCATGGTTTCCGGTGAGAAGTCACCACTTAATCTTATTGGGTATCCCTTATATGTTAGGCATTGCTTTTCTCTTCATGTTCTCAGAATTCTCTCTTTGTTGTTGGCATTTGCCTTTCTGATTAGTATGTGTCTCAGAGTTGGTATTTCAGATTTTTTTGGATGGAAGTATGTTATGCTTCTTGGACATGGATATCTATGTCCTTCAATAGATTCGGGAAATTTTCTAACATTATTTCTTTAAATATTCTTTCTGCCCCTTTTCCCTTGTCTTTTCCTTCTGGAACACCCATGGCATGTATGTTTGCACATCTCTGGCTGTCAGTTCCCTGAGGCCTTGTTCAATTTTTTCCATTCTTTTCTTCATCTCTTCTTTTGTATGTTCACTTTCAGAGGACATTTCGTCAAGCTCACCAATCCTTTCTTCTGCCTCCTCAAATCTGCTATTATATGATGCCAATGTTATTTATTTATTTATTTATTTATTTATTTCTCTCCCCTTCCCCCCCCCCCATCCAGGTTGTCTGTTCTCTGTGTCTATTTGCTGCATCATCTTTGTCCACTTCTGTTGTTGTGAGTGGCACGGGAATCTGTGTTTCTTTTTGTTGAGTCATCTTGTTGTGTCAGCTCTCCGTGTGTGCAGCACCATTCCTGGGCAGGCTGCACTTTCTTTCGTGCTGGGCAGCTCTCCTTATGGGGAGCACTCCTTGCACATGGGGCTCCCCTACACGGGGGACACCCTGTGTGGCAGGGCACTCCTTGTGCGTATCAGCACTGTGCATGGGCCAGCTCTACACAGGTCAAGGAGGCCCAGGGTTTGAACCGTGGACCTCCCATGCCCTAACCACTGGGCCAAGTCTGCCTCCCCAATGTTTTTTTAAATTTCATTTATTGGACCTTTCATTCCTATAAGATCTGCTATTTTTCTAGGCATACTTTCAAATTCTTCTTTGTGCTCATCCAGTGTCTTCTTACTATCCTTAATCTCTTTAGCCATCTCATTGACTTTATTAAGGAGATTTGTTTGAACATCTATGATTGGTTGTCTCAACTCCTTTATGTCACCCAGAGGCTTATCTTGTTCTTTTAACTGGGCCATATCTTCCTATTTCTTGGTGTGGATTGTAATTTTTTGTTGATGTCTTGGCATCTGGCTTACTAGAGTTTTTATTATGGGTGTAGTTTTTCTCTTTAATTTTGGGCTTCCTGTCCTTTCTCCCTTGCTTGTTGTGCAGTAGCAGCCAAGGATGTAATTGGCACTATAAACTGTGGAGGCTCAACCTACGCTCATTGCCCCAGGGACAGATGAAGCTTCTCCCAACTTTCTCCTTTTCCAGAAGCAGGGACAGAGTTGTGTGGAATAATCCAAGTCATGCAGGCCTAGACTGTAGTTCCCCAGAGAGACTGATGAAGCTTCATGCCCCTTCCTCCCCTGCCTGGGGCATGGATGGAGCTGCAGTTGTGGGCAGCAATCTAAGCAATGCAGGTCCAAGATTACTGCAGTTGCCCCAGTAGACTTTTAATTATTCAGTTTGCGCCACCCAAAGGTACCCTCATTTACCTGGATAGACTGGTGCTGAGCTATCCAGTCTCTTCCCTGCCAGAGGTAGAACTGAAGAGTAGGCTAGGGCTGCAAGCTTATCAGGGTGAAAGAAACTAGCTCCTACCATCACTGTGATATTTAGTCAGGCCGGCTTCCCTTCAAGCTGGGGATGGAGTCAAAATGGCGGCCACCAACCTTTTTCCAACTTGGAAAAATTCACACCCCAGCTGTTCCTTAGCCATCCAAGTCTACCAAACAGTAGCTGAAATCCACAGCCAACCATTTCCTCCTCTCCTGTTTTTGGGAAATGGAGTTTCTAATTCCAGTCACAGAATAGCTCCTGGGGCGGCTGGCACCACCAGTGTAGGACAATCACCAGCCTCTGTGGCTTGGCCGGCAGTTTCCCAGAGAGACTGGCGCAGGTCCCTGCAGCTTCCTCCCTGTCAGAGGTGGCACTGTGTCTTAGACTAGACCTGCAATCTGACCTGATGGAAAGAAGCCAGTCCCCACCAGCACTGGGATTTTCAGTCCTCCCTGCTTCCCCTCATGCCAGGTGCAGAGTTAGGAAGGCTGTTCCCGGTCTCTTTCTGACTTGGGCAGGCTCAAACTTTAACTCTCAGAATTATATTTTAGTTCCCTGAATTTTACTCATCAGTAGCTGAAATTGGTGCTCAACCATCTCTTCCTCCCCCATTTTTGGGAAGTGGAGCTTTCAATTCCAGCAGTGAAATAGGTCCCAAGGTGGCTTGTGCCTCCAGTGGAGTTTGGGTGTGGAGCACTCTACTTACAAGTCTTCTCAGCAGATGGTCAGTCTCCTCCTTCCACTCTTTCAAGGACATTGCAGGATGCCCTTCTGGCCTCCTGGAGCCCCCAACCAGGTGCTTCAACTAGCTCCAGAGAGCTCTGAGTGTTTACTAACTGCCCTGTAGCAGGAGCTGACTCTAAGAGCTCCTTTCTCTGCCACCATCTTGCTGTAATCTTCATTGCCTTTTAATTGTCAAACCAACGTTGGACTGGTCTTGATGAAAAATAGCATTGACTAGAATTTCACCATGAACCTCACCTCCTCTTCCCCTATCTCATCTCAAAATAGCTTCTAAGAGTATATTTCCATTATGAAAATATTCAGTGATATTATTACCTACTCATTTTCTTTAATAAAAGAGTAGGAAATTTAAAGAAAAGAAATAGTATGATTTGGTATAACAAGCCCAGTATAGCCTCTAAAAATGTTATTATAGTGTCTGGAACAGGTCAAATCCTCAAAAAGCGTAGGTCTGATATTTATTATATTATTATTATCACACTCATTATTATTACAAAGACTTTCTTAGATAATTGAGTGAAATGAATCCTGGAAGAGTCAGGAGCATGCCACTACCTAGCAAGTCTTCAGAGCCTAATTATGATTTGATTACAGTAAAATTCCTTGAAATTAGGAATCTTTATAACTTAACTACATATTATAGAAGTGCCCCATAACCACCCCCCCCCCCACCTTAATCCTATAAAATTCAGACATTTTCATCAAGATGCTGGGTACAATGGACCTGGGCCTCTGATTATGCTGGTTTAGGAATAAAGTGATCACTGTCTTGTGATATCTTCTGGGCCTCCACCTAGGAAACTACACAAGCAAGAATGCCACCTTGTCTTTCATGTTTATTTTGTCTCCTTCATTTTTCATGGAATTCTTGGAAGGGAGCACTTTTAATTTCAACCATTTATTGTTCTGCAGGAATTTCTGAGACATGTATAGGATCATATTTAAGTAACTGAAATACAACAAGTGTGTCTAAAGAAAGTTAATACGGTTATTTTAGGACATCTTTGACTCTGAGTGACAGAAATTCAGATCATTTAAGCTTTAAAAAAAAGATAATTTATTGGCTCTGTTAACTGGAAAATCCAAGGGCAGAGTTTTGGATTTGAGAATGTTATGGAAGAGAGAATTCTTATTATTATTAAAAATGAGCATTAGAACCTGCATTAATTTTGGAAAATAATTATATACCAGTGAAAGTTTCTGCTAAAGTAAGCCTCATGGTCCAACTTGAAGGTATCTTTTTTCAGTAAGGAAACAATATGCTTTTCTTCAACAAATTTTTCAATGCCAAGATCTAGGCATTATCTGGCTCCTTCTCTAGACAAACTCAATGCCTTCTCCACCTTCTGTCTGCTTCAGGAAACTGGCCCCCTTGTCCTCTACCTTATGATTTGTTCAGCTAATGTGAGGCCTTGTCCAAAAATTTAAGGGAGCAAGGAGACAATTCACAGTACTTTTCCCTGTAGTTCCTTTCAGCTATGCCTTGTGGAAGCTAAGTCTGTATTCCTTGAGCAAAACTCTGAGTCCTTTCAGATGGGCCTCTCCCACTGCAGAAGTCTCAACAGGTTCCCATAAACACTTGCTCTCCTTGACCTTTTAAGTCTATGGGTGATTGCAGCTTTCTGCTTTTGCTGGCTTTTGGGTATTTTACTATCCCTTATTTATTTCTCTTAAATCTAGTCACATCTTTGTAAAAAAAAAAGGTTATTTTTAATAACTCCCTGACTTTGCTACCTTTTTCCTGCTGACTTTCTGTTTAATACAATAATTTCTACTAGATCTGACACTTGAAAAAGACCCTTAAAATGGAATTCTCTAATTGGGTTGTTGCGAGAGGATGGGGGTTTGTATGCTATGAAATCCAGTGGCATTACCATTATTCAAATTAACACCAAAGAGGAATGGGATGAAATGTTCACAAGAGTGCAAAATCTTGTGAGATCAAGTGACTCTTGCATTAGTTACTATGGTGATGAAGAAGCTTATGAGGAATTCGGCATGGGGTGGTTACTTCTGCCAGCCTTAGAGAGCTTGCAGAGAGCAAAGTACTGTGGTATATTGCAAAAATCCTTCTCCATGCAAGGTCCATACCATTTCAGTGTGATGAGGCAGCACTTCTTCCATAAGGTTTGGTTTGTTTCTCCATTTCTTAAGTCGGGACTTGTCTTGTGACTAGCTCTGACTGATAAAGTGCAGTAAACATATTGTAAGACAGTTCTGAGCAAGCCCCCAGAGGCCTTGCATTCTTCCACTCTTGCTCTTGTACTCCTGCCAGTCTCTAAGTGAATTAGTCTCTTCTAACCTGCAGGGTAATAAGAGACAATCTCCCTGATTACCCTAACCAGCACCAATCAACTTTCATACCTATGAAAAAGGATAATCCACTAGTTGACTGACTACAAAAAACACTCACCATCATAAAGAGTGATTAATATATTTCAACTAAAATAAAATCAAAATATCTAGGCCTCAAAATATTGCACAGAAAGTGCAGACAAATCACTTTTGGAGGAGTAAAAGAAGACATAAATCAGACAATGAACTTGATTTGAAAATACATAAAATATCTCTTAAACATTAAAAAAAAAAAGTACAGGCAACCTGATGGAAAAAATAGACAAATAATTTCAATAGATATTTTATAAAAAGAAATCTACCTGGAAAAAAAACACATAAAACTGAACCTAATCCCTTGAGAATCAGAGATACACAAAATAATAAAATGACAGCATATATTACTCACTATAAATATTGTCAAAAATTTTAAAGCGAGGAAATATCAAATATGTTAATTTGAATTATTGGTTCCAATTCTTCATTCCTTGCATGCAATAGAACTATGCACCCACACCCTTGCCATGGACTCATAGTGGGCAGAGTGAACAGCCTCGCTCCTTTATGAAAAGTAGATTATGCTTCAAAGGTGTGGGCCAACCACCTTTGGGGACACAGTGGCTTTGTGGGTTAAATGTTCCTAATCTTAAATAAAAGCAACATTGCAGATCCTGCATATCCCCTCAAGGTTCAGAAAAGCTTAATCTCTATGAGTCTTTACGCACCTGAATAATAACTCATAGATGCCAATTCCACAAATTTAAAGTATTAAATGCCTAACATTTCTGGATATGTAGAGTAAGAAACTAGAGCAAGGTGAAATTTTCCAAAGACCAATTACATTTTTTTTTTAAATGGGAAAATTGTTTGTTAGAAAGTGTTTGATGAAATATGTTTATTCTGCTCTGGTAATGAGAAGAGAGTGGTGCTAAGCAGGAATAGCCCTAAATAAGGCATAATGTCATCTTTGTTATTATCATCACCTTTACATTAGTATAATTTCTATTGTGAAATCACTTATTCTCACACAAATCTTCTTGTCGTTTTCAAACTGAGAGTTTAAGAGATCTCTGAGTTCGCTCTTCCCGTTACCATCCTAAAATTCGGAGGCAATTTTTAATTCTTTTAGAAATTTCTGGCTGCTCAGTGAAGAGGTCTTCCAAAGCCCCAGCAACGTGGTGAAGTCAATCAGGACTTTAAACACAGAGTTCCAAACAGGAAATGGAATAAACACATGCTGCATTATCTTAGTGACCTTTGAAATAGAGACACCATGCTGGTTGCAATGTAATATCATATCACAGCTCTGTCAAAACCATGAAACAAGATATTTAAAATAAATGCCAGCAAATCAAAAAATGGAGAGTAGCCTTGAAAAATTCTGAACTGCATTCTGTTCAGAAGCCAAATAGAAATGCTTGTTGTTACAACCTTCTCACAGGCAATTTCAAACTATGTGCAGTATGAGCAGTCTATTCGCAGGATTGGAGAAAAACAAAACATTCCCTCCAGGTCCAAGCAGCTCTCAATTTTGTTGGAAAACTCTGGTCTAACAGAGAAAAGGCTGCAAATATGGAGATAAGGCAGGGCAGCTGGTGCTGGCCTTCATTTGCTACAAAATGTGCCAATCTCCCCCTGAGGAGTGGGAAGGTCTGGTTAAGGCACGAGTCTTGACCTATTGGGATCCCTCAGTACTTTTCTTCCTCAAAGTCTAAATGCATGGAGTTGGGCTACCAAACAGGTCATGATGGCAAAGGGGGCTTGAAATCAGCATTCAGCCAAGATATAACAGAAATGGAGACCAGAAGCACAGGAATGAGGAATACTCAGTTTAGATTGTAAAAATTAATAAATAAAAGGTGGTAAGTGCAACAGATTCTGGAGAAGGAGGGTCATTGCTTGTTACAGAACTTTTTAGACACTGCCAGTATATGTGTGCAGAGCTCTGGGGTGGGGGAGAGGGTAAAGTAATAAATGCCCTGCCTCTTCACTGCCCAGGTTCTGTGCAAATTGAGGAAAAAAAATAAGCAATTAAGTATGGAGGGCAAATTATCACTTTCATTATGATAGCAGCTAGGGGGAAGGTTTGGTTTTAAGTATATTGAAGTAGGGTTGCCTGAATTAGGCAGATACAGGCACCCAGCTGCAGGCAGTGCTGGACCAGGGAAGGCCTCCCTGCTTCTCAGGAGTCTGCCCAGGTAGGACTCACAGTGTGAATAGAGGAGGACTGTCTCTTTATAATCAGGCTTGCTCCCAGGGACAGACAAGCAGCACTGGGCCAAGCTGATCCAATTATCCTTCACAAATTTACCACCAAGATTAGTTAGTCTACTTCCCCAGACAGAGCAAGTAAAGCAGAGAGAAAGTTCCAGGTTAATGGATTCAGCACCAATCACAGGAAAGAAGCATCAGGGATCGGGAAAGCACCATCCCTGCTAAGAGAAAGTAGCCTACTTTGGATGGACTATCCAGGGCCAGGGCAGAAAAAAAGTAGAAAGAACTCAGAAAGTATCAGTCAGAAGGGGTGCAAGTCACATGGTTTAGCTCCAGTATGGAAAGAAGCAGTATCCATTCCAACCTCCACATAATCGACATTAAAAGAGCTTTGAAAACTAACAAAGGAAAAGTGTGTTAATTAGGTACAGCATTTTCATCATAATATTTCCCTATATGTTTTTTTTTTTTAAGATTTATTTATTTATTTAATTCCCCCCACTCCCCCGGTTGTCTGTTCTCTGTGTCTATTTGCTGCGTCTTGTTTCTTTGTCCGCTTCTGTTGTCGTCAGTGGCACGGGAAGTGTGGGCGGCGCCATTCCTGGGCAGGCTGCACTTTCTTTCGCGCTGGGCGGCTCTCCTTCCGGGCGCGCTCCATGCGCGTGGGGCTCCCCTACGCGGGGGACACCCCTGCGTGGCAGGGCCCTCCTTGAGTGCATCAGCACTGTGCATGGGCCAGCTCCACACGGGTCAAGGAGGCCCGAGGTTTGAACGGCGGACCTCCCATGTGGTAGACGGACGCCCTAACCACTGGGCCAAGTCCTTTTCCCTCCCTATATGTTTTCACTTCAAATCTTCCCTATCGTTGCTTGGCACTTCATACATTTCAAAATACTCCCACATATTATCATTTCATTTATGCTCATAATCATTCTTTTGAGAGAGTTAGACAAGTCTTTATTGTTTCAATTTTAGAGAAAAGTCCAGGGAGGTAAAAGGTCTTTTTCTCATAAGATATTTAGTGGAACTAAGACTAGAACTTAGGTCTCCTAAAATTTTGACAACCAAACTGTGAAACTTTTGATTTCCTTGAAGTTATAATTGCACAAATAGATACTGAAAAGAAGCTATGTTTCTTAACATATTGACCTTATTCTCAGAATATGAATATTCAAATACCTGGAGCTTCAGACTGGGGCAAAGTTATCATTAACCACCTTGATGTAGAAATCTTTGACTCATTCAATCCATAAGCTAAAAATGTACACAGTACTGTGTAGAGGAAAGTCAGCTTTGCTTTGCTTTGTTTTGTTTAAAGGATATATTTTTTAAAGATATTTTATTTCATATTTCATTTTTCTAAACTCAAGGTAAATTGTAAGACCATTCTAATCATTTTTTTCTGAGGAATAAAAAGGAATTCTGTGCATAAGACATTCACTCTTTCTCTTATACCGAGTATATAAGTGCAGAGTTCTATCCTAGATGTTGTTTATACAAAGATGAAAAAGACTTGGTGAGATCTGAGCCACTCATATTTGAAAAATATAAATTTGGAAATAAATTCTAACGTTTTATAACTTTTCTTAAAGATTTTATATAAGATATAATTTTTTCCTGCCAGAATTTTACTTTATAAATCTTATAGGAGCTGGATTTACTCTGCAAGCTTGTAAATAAAAATGATTTCTCTTTATATAAAAATTTAGAAAAATGAAAGTGGGATGATCAGTAGTAGATATCATTGCATGAATGATCACTTGAGCAATTCCCTGGTTGTCACAGAATCTTGGAGCTGGGGATTTGAAGAAAAAATGCTTGGATTCCAGAACAGTTAGAATAATTTAAGATTGAACTATATGTTTCTGAAAGACAACATTTTCCATTTCCTGGCTGCAAATAGAATGACAAATCTCTATATAGTCTCTGGACTGACCCAGCAATAAGCCAACAATTTAATGAATCCACCAAAAGAGTTCTATTCTTATGGGTTGCTTTGTGGTCTATTGCAGAATTTCCAGTAAAATTCAGGGTGTCCCCAATTACATACAGATATAAGAAATGACTTAAATAGTTATCTCTCTTCCAAAGAACAAAATATTTCTGATAGTATCCACATTGCAAGGATCTTTGTCAATGAGAAGTCTTTAGAAAGGTTTATTCTGGATAGGAAAATAGGGCCTTGGGTTAGTTTGCTTGATGAAGTAGAGAAGACATATAGAGAAGATCCCATGGGGTCATATTTGGGCTTTTTGATGGGGAAATAAGCCATAGTTAGAACATATTTGTCTGGTTAGTAAGTGCTCAGTTCTAAAACTATTCTCTTATGTCAATTTGGGAACCACCTCAGATGACACATCTACAAAAGTATCCACAGGTTTATAAGTCTTTTTTCATTAGGATTAATTTTTTTGGTCTCAAATGGGTTTATACATAATTTTTTCTGCTTTACATGAGTGACCTATCCAATTGTGCATTCCTTAGAGACAAGTGAGATATCAGCTTGACTCCTGAGTTTGATAATATTCCTGAGACAGTCTCTGCCTTAGCAATTACAAATGCATTGCAATATATGGCATGAGGTCACAGCAAGCCCTGAGGAGAGCATGGATGGCTCCACAAATCCTTTGGGGGAAATGTCCAGAGTTTCTAAAAATGACAGGCCATTTGTCAATGGAGGAGAGTAAGCAGTGTCAGGCTGTAGGTGTGAAACTGGTGGCAGAAATGTAGATGCCTGAGAAATGGCAGGTAGAGGAGTAGGGAGGAATTAAGTCACAGGATTGATTTGGGGCATTCACAACAGTCTGAAAAGGTCAAGTTGCATCACACCAAGCAAGGACAGCTAAGTAGACAATCAGTGTTAATTCGTGATGATAAACTTTGAGGACAAAACCAGCCAAGAGTCTGAGTTGGTTGAATGTTCTGGCTCAGATAAAAGTACTATATACATAGGTAGTACAGAGGTTAGCACAGAGGATCCCAGACTAGAATGACTGAATCGGGAGTTAAGGTTAGGAATTAGGAGGTCAGCAAGTTGTGGAAGGCAGAGATGTTTGGAAAATAGTTCCATGATTTTAGGTTTTAGTGAGATCTGTGAACTGTGGAATTTAATATTACAGCATTGGATTTTATATTCCTCAATAGAATGTAAGTTTCAGGAGAGCAGAGACTTAGTCATTCACTACTATATCCTCAGTTCCTAGAATTCAGCAGGTGCTCAATAAATATTGGTTGAATGAATTCTGCCTTTCTGTATCTGACTAAAGACCTGCAGGAAGGGAAATTGGGAACAAGAGCAGAGAATAAAATTGTTTGTAGTAAAGTGTTTGCACACAGAAGACACTGAGCTGATATTATACTCCAAATAGAGATAGTCACAGAAACTTTCACTATAATCTACAAAGTTTCAGAGAAAGTCATTCCCTGGACTACTAGAAAAATACCCAATGGGACAATTTGATTGCCTTTTGGAAGAAAAGAGATAGAAAGCTCTGTTGATTAAAAGACAGCTTATTCATGGTGAACATCATGGAGTTCCTCGTAATTCCAAGGGAACAACCTTACAGTGATGACCGAACATTGTAAACAAACATGGGAACAATGTGCAAAGGCCAAATATGTGTATGTGTTTATGCAACCTCTCATAATTCTCAGATTGCTCCTTAATAAAACAAAATCAAAATATTGATTGCTAGTATTGTAAAAGTCATATGATTATAATATGCATATATAGAAATGTCATAGATAACCACTAGAAATCATAGTAGCAAGCCCCACAGAGTAAACACATTTCAAGCCTCCATTCAGGTCATGTCCATCAATATTGCATTGGCCGGGGAAGCAGACTTGGCCCAATGGATAGGGCATCCGTCTACCACATGGGAGGTCCCCTGTTCAAACCCTGGGCCTCCTTGACCCGTGTGGACCTGGCCCATTCACAGTGCTGATGCGCGCAAGGAGTGCCCTGCCACGCAGGGGTGTCCCCTACATAGGGGAGCCCTATGCGCAAGGAGTGCACCCTGTAAGGAGACCCACCCAGCACAAAAGAAAGTGCAGCCTGCCCAAGAATGGCACTGCACACATGGAGAGCTGACACAACAAGATGACGCAACAAAAAGAAACACAGATTCCCAGTGCCGTGGATAAGGATAGAAGCGGTCACAGAAGAACACATAGCGAATGGACACAAGAGAGCAGACAACTTGGAGGGGGGGAAGGGGAGATAAATAAATAAATAAATAAAATAAAGAACTCCCCAACTCTATTAAAAAATATATATATATTGCATTGGCCAGAGCAAATCCTAAATAACAACTCAAAAGTCAAGGAGCAAGGAAGTTTACTCTGTCCAAAATGAAGCCAATGTGAGGGTATAAATATGTTATTTTATTACAGTAGGATGAAGAATTGGAACAAATAATTCAACATAACCCACTTTGGTAGTTTCTGATTTTAAAATTTTTTGCAAGTCTTAAGGATGAGAAGTGTTATTCTATTGGATTATTGGTTTTCATATTTTTTATTTTAAAAAATATTAAGTACATTTTCCTATTTTCGTTGCCAAATGGATTTCTTTAAAAAAAGTTCTTGTTCAAGTTATTTAGCCACGTCTCCATTTTATTGCCTGAACTTTTTTCTAATACATATTTTCTCAAATCAAGTTGTCAATTATGTAGTTTGCACATATCTACTCCCACTTCTCCCAAAGTGGCTTATACTAACTTTCTCCCTAATATTTTGAGGACCAGATTTCATTTTAATGTGATTGAATGTATGTATTAGGCACAATTTCAACACTCAACTAGGCAATTTACAACTCTTCTTTAGTCTTGCCTTTCTGTGTGTGGGAACCTCACAGTCAGCCAGAGCCTAGGGCCTTCTCAGGTATTTCTCTAGCTTGCACCCATCCCTACACATGCCCACAGCCCTATGCATGTGCTAGCCTTCTAAATTCCCAGGAATAGGTCAGAGATGACCCTACTGACATCACTGTGCTCAGTTTTATGTTTTAAGCTTCTGCTTGGCCTATTATATGAGGCAAATGTTATCGACCATCGACCATCTATGACAGCCAAGGTGTTAAACAATTGTCAAAATGGCTTGACAAACACCTCTGGGGAAAACGTTGTTTTCATTAAGCTGGTTCAAGTCAGGTCAAATAAATAACACGCTTCCTTGAGATTTTTCTTTTTAATTTCTTTTTTTATTTTATTTTATTTTTTTTATGTCTTAGAGAACACTTTATTTAATATAAGTAATAAAAGTCATACAATGGCGAGTCACTGGAAATGAGGTTTTAAAGAAGCTCCGACCCATTCTGCTCCTCTAGTGGCTGCCAGGTTACTGATATTCGCCATGATTATGAACTGCTGGTTTTTAAGACATTCTGCGAGCTGAGGAAGGTGCAGAAAGGATAGGGCAAGTTAAAATACCACAAAGCTCACTGTTCTTACCAAGATTTAATGATTTTTTCTTTTAAAAACATACCACAAATTGTAGCAAGGCTTTGGTTACTTTCCTGAGTATTCATATAATGTATTCATATAATTTTTGCCAATGTCCTCATTTATTTTATGGTAGAGAGGACTTTTGGAGGTTCTTACTCTACCATCCTCACTGATGTCATTTTGGTAAACAAATTTTTAAATATTGAATATATATTTAGCAATTTTGGACAATTCACTAATTTTAATAATTTCTCTGCAATCCTTTTGGAATACCTATGTTTATAGCCACATTCTTCTCTCCAATCTTTATGATTTATATTTTTGCATTGTTAGGATCTCTAATACAATGTTGAATAGAAGTCATGAAAGTAAATCTTGCTGTCAATCTTAAAGCAAAATCTTGCCATGTTTTTCTCTAAGTATAGTATTGCTGTAGGTATTTTTAGATAACTTCTACCAGATGAAGGAACTTTTCTTCTTTTCCTAGGTTGCTAAGAGTTTCTATCTGTTACAGGGGTTCTTAACCAGGAGTCTGTGAGCTTGAATTGAAATTCAGAAAAAACATTATTCTTGAGGGGACGTGTTGGTGTGGGTGTGATATATTTATTAAATAATATACTGTATAGTATGGACTTAGTAAGGGGTCCATGGTTTTCACCTGACTGGCAAAGGGGTCTGTAGAACAAAAACAGGATTAGAACCCCTAATCTAATATGAATGTTGAATCTTACCAAATACTTCATCTGAATCTAGTGAAATAATATAATATTTGACCTTTAAACTCTTAATGTTGTCAATTATATTAATTGACTTATTAATATTAAACAACATTTCATTTCTTAGATAAATCCAACTTGGTCATGATTTCTTATCCTTTCATGTCTTTGCTGGAATAGACTTGTTCTTATTTTGTTTAGATTTTTACATCCCTATTTATGAGTAAAATTGGCCTGTAATTTTGCTTATTCACAATAACATATTTTTGGATAATCATAGCTTCAGTGTTATTCTAGACTCATAAAATGACTAAAAATGTTTTTGTTTTGTTTTGTTTTGTTTACATAAATTGGAATCCTTTCTTCACTGAGAATTTCATAAAATTCACCTGTGAAACAACTTGGCCTTAGAGTTTCCTGAATAAAGAATTTTTAAAAAAATTTTGATTGCTGGTTCAATTTATTTAATTTATATTTAGGTTTTTTATTTCTTAAGTTGGTTTGTTTAGGAATTTGTTTACTTTGACTAAAATTTCAAAATTTTTAGGATAAAGTTATATATGATACATTGTTATGTCTGTAGAGTTTATAATTATGTCATCTTTTTCATTTCTTAAGTTTGTGCCTTATTTTATCTAATTGGTATTACTGGAAATTTGTCAGTTTCATTAATTATTTTATGAATTAACTTTTGGTTTTGATAACCCCTGCTTTTGCATTTTGTTTTCTATTTTAATAATTTCTTATTTTAAGCTTATTTATTTCCTTTTTACTATTTTTTTCTCATCCTAATTTCTTGGGGATAATTTTTAGTTTAACTAAATTTTAGTTCTTCTTTCTAAAACAATATGCATCAAAGGCTATAATTTTTCCTCTAAATATTACTCCACCCTGCATGTGAGAAGATATATTTATATTTATAGACAATTTTGTTAGTAGTTTTCAAGTAGAGAGTTATTATGAATCACTAAATTCAACATTTTTCTACAGTAGAAGTCAACCCTCCATTTCTATTGATGGACCCAACACTGTGTTCTTGGCTTGTCCTATTTTAGGATTATTCAAAATTTAGCATTTTATATCTTTATTTACTTACTCTTGATATCTCTCAATGTTTCACCTGATCTCAATTTGCTCTATTCTACTTCTAATAAGTAAGTCTACTGTATTTGCCCTGTAGAGTAGACTTCCTTTCTCAACAATTCTATCCAGCATGATATTTTGGCAAAATTGCAGAAAGGTCAGAAAATATTTCCTGGTTTCCTTATATACGTAAATTCTTTTTCCCCTTACAAATAATTTTCTAATTATTCCATTCTGAGTTTTATCATTTCATGTCATCTTTCCTTCCTATGACGTTTAAATACATAATTTGAAAAACAGAGCTTTCCAGGTTCTGCTTCTCTTTTGGATTTACCAGTCACAAGAGATTATCACTCTTATCCTAACAAACAAAACAAATTAGATATGTTTTGAAATCATAGAGAGCTGAAGAAACAAAGAAACAAACTAAACTACATAAAATGGCCAGATACATTCTCAGAGGACTGGGAGGCGGGGGTGGGCGGTGCGGCTAGGGAAGGAAGAAGAGTATGTCATGTAAAGGTAAGGAGAAATAGCTGAACTTTTAATGCCTAAATGTTGTCTAGTGTGACATATTAGCACCCTAAAGAACTCCAGGCATATATTTAGTCTTTTGTCTCCTGCCAAACATTTCCCTCAGAGCCTTACCAAATATTCAGAGATAGTACACCAAAAATTGGGAGCAGGGAGGGGTTACTAAGACAGAGACTTCCTGAGGTGTGTGGAGCTTAGCAGCGGGGAAGGCAGGGAAGGGGACCTTAAATCAATTCATCAGTGGTACTCCAGCCTTTCAAATACCAAAGCTTGGGAAAGAGGAATGGGGAGGGTGTTGACAGTGAAACTGTAGAGCTAAGAAAAATTGTCTAGAGCAATTCTCTATCTTCAGAGAGCAAAGGGCAGCTGCTCTCCAAAGGCCATAGTGAGATAAATGGTCTCAGAAAGATCCACCAAGACCCATAAAGCAAGGGGGTGAGACTGGAAATAAAAATAAAACTCCACAGCTGCCCCATATCCTAGAAGCTGGGGTAAAAATGAAGAGATTTCCCCACATTTACAAAACTGGTAACTCAGCTGTAAAGCACACGCAGATTTCCAGAATATTTCCAGTGCTCATATTCCAGGAAGGAAAGTCCAAATTTCAGCCTCAAAGTGTGGAAATCCAATAGTAAAATGAATCACTTAATGAAAGTCACAGCAAACTTAGCTCCAGCTCATCTACAGATTAGAATGACTTAGTGACCTCTCTAGCAACCTGAAAGAAGTTTTATGCTTATTCTGGAGATAAAAATCATTTATTCCTGTCCCTGCTGAATTTTTATATAAGATGGTCAGTATACAATAAATAAATATGAGACACACAGGTAAGAAAAAGTGGCCCATATTGAAGAAGTAAAATAGTCAATAATAACCAACACAGAGATTTCCAAAATGATGGAATAAACTGACAGCAACTTTTACATGATGATGGTAAAAATGTTAGTGTTTCAAGTAGAAAAGGTGGATAAGATGTGTAAAGAGATGTGGAAATTCTAGAAACTATAATAAAGAACTCAGTGAAAACACTAAAAATGGAAAATACGAGGTCAGAAATGCAGAATTCATTTAGTGGGCTTAATGATAGCCTGAACAAAGCAGAGGCAGGATCAGTAAACTTAAAGATGGGTTGAATAGAGATAAATCCAAACTAAAACTCAAAGAGAAAAAAAGTGCACAAAAGAAAAGAGCTCCTCCAACATCAGTAGAATAATATTGGTCTGACATAAGCATAATTGTAATCCCAAAAAGAAAGGAGAGAAATGAAAAGAGACATAACACATTTTTTACACATTTTTTATTAAAGTTAAAAGATCACAAAGAACCGTTACATTAAAAAACATAGGAAAAAAAATAAAAAACATGAAAGGTTCCCATATACCCTGCTCCCCAATTCCCCACCCCATCATTTTTGTAAATTATTTTTTTTGAAGATATATACATCACCAAAAAAAAGTTATATTAAAAAATATAAGAGGTTCCCATATACCTCCCACCCCCACCCCCACCCCACTCCTCCCACACCAACAAACTCCTCCATCATTGTGGCACTCTCATCACACTCGGTGAACACATTCTGGAACAGCGTTGCACCATATAGATAAAACATAATGCATATTGATGAGAAAATAGTTCAAGACTTCAAGAACTGGTGACAGGCTGCAACTCATAATCCCAGAATGCTCATCAATGCAGGTAGGATATATTCAAAGAAACTCTGCCTATGCACAGCACAAACTCCTGAAAATCAAATCGAAAACATTTTTTAAAATAATCATAGAACAAAAGATGCATTATATTCAAGAAGGAAATATACAAATGAAGGCTAACTTCAGACCAGAAATAATAAAGCCCAGATAATAATGGAATGTTTTCCTTAAAGTACTAAAAGAAAAAAATTAAACTGTCAACCTAGATTTCTATTTCCAGTGAAAACATCCTTCAAATATGAAAGCAAAATAAAGATGTTTGGCTATGACATAGCCAAAAGCCAAGAGAATTTGTCTGCAGGAAACCCACACTACATAAAATAGGAAAATAAGTTACATGCTGTGAGGAAAGGGTACCAGATGAAACCCAGGATGTGAAGGAAGGAAAGAAGGTAGCAGGAATTGTAAATGCTGAGTAAAGATAAAAGACTTTTTAAAACTTTTACTTATTTATATTTCTACATTTTTTAAAGCCAGTGTATTCTTTGATAATCTGCCTGATGTATACTGGCATTTTTAACCCAATAGAAGGCTAAATGTCTACAGAGTGGGACAGTAGAAAATAGGCCTGAACCCACTGATGCTATCACAACTCTACCAATGCCCTCTTTGCCAACAAAGAAGAAAGATGGCATAACATAGACATAAGTGATGATTTGTAAAGGGGATTTAGTTTGATGTAGGTGATGTGCGATCTTAGAGAACATACTTCATCCTTTGGACCCCAGTTTACTCATCTATAAAGCAGAGTCTGTAATAGATGATCTCAAATTCCTTTCTATCTTGTATATTCATTGTTCTGGAATTTCTCATCTTATCCTGTTTGACAATATTATGTCCTCATTAACTTGGCAAAACATGCCCAAGAAAAGGGGAAATAGGATTTTGTGATATGAAAAAGGAAATTATGGGTGTGACAGGGAAGTCAGTGCTAATATTAGTGAAAAAACCTAAAGAAAAATTTATGAAGCCATGCAAATAAGGTACCATCAGGGAATAACTGAGTAAGGTGAAAGTCAAAGTTGGGAAGCTCAATTAGAAGAGAAAAACAAGAAAAGCATAAACTTGAGAACAATCTCACAAAAAGAGGATAATGAGATAATAATTTCCAGGTGCTCTCCCTGAAGTATAAGGGGGCAGAATAGTAACCCACTTCACATTTAGTCTCGTGGGATAATTACAAACAAATATGAGAAGACAATAATCTTTTAAACCAACACTTATACAGGCACAAGCAATGTGGAAAAGCTTCTTTTCCAATTTAATCGGTATATACCCTCAAATAGGGAGCATTTTCTTTTTTTATTAGAAAGTAACTGTTTGAGTATATGATGGAATCAATCTCAAAAAAATTTCCACCCTCATTTTTCCACCATTTATCATTTTACCTCACTCTAAGATAAATGGAAGTTAACCAGAAAGAAAATCCAATCTCTTATGTAGTTTCATATAAAAGCAGAAGGCAGTATGTCAAATTGAATAGGTTCCTTTGTGCATTTTTACTCCATGAACAGTTTATTCCTAAAGAGAAGTAACTCTGAAGAATGTCATGCAATGCAGACATACTCCTGGATTTGGAAAGGAGTTCACTTTGGAGTAATGAGGAAAAATTGAGCTGCTTAGTATTGTGGTCACTGCATAAAATTTCAAGTAGTATTGTCTAAAAAACAAACAGCTTCCAAATACCCCAATGCTTGCTCAGTGTTTGATCTACAAAATCACGGATATGTCCTCAGGCCTGGTTTCCATGGTGTTTGGGAGTTTTAATGAGAGCCTGAAAACCAGTTCTTCTGTATATAAACATAAAATTCAAGCCTGTGACTATACAGGGCAACTCCAAGAATCTAAGAAAGGGCTCAGAGTAGCCCTTGTCTGGGTTCATTCACTCAGCCTGACACCATAGACAGGCACAGCGAACTAGGCCAGAAAGGAAAAGAGGATTTATTCCCCGGCTGGAGATTAGAGATGTACCATTTCAAATCAGCCTCTCTGAACTGCAGAAAGTCTAGTTTTTTAAACCATCGGCATGCTAATGGATAACTGGGGTGGAGCTGGGCACAAATTCCTTCATTAATGAACATTAAAGGGTTGAACATGGTGGCGTAGGTACCAAATGAGGATGAGTTTTGCATAACTATAAACAGGATGAGAACGGTTGAGAATGACCATCATTATAGCAGGTCTAGGCTAAATCCAGTCAGTTTCGGCAACTTCAGATATCAACCTTTTGCTGTTTTTAAATAATATAAAGGCATCTATATAATTCTTAACCCTTGGTTATGAAGGTTCAGTACAATGCCTCATTATTTAGGTTAGCCTGGGTTTTTCTAGTACTACAAATTCAGTGACAAAACTCCAAGATTTCAGTGACAAAATATGACTCTTGTAGCATGTGACCACAGAGATCAAAGGACCGTTGTATAGAATAATTTATAGTCTTTTCTCCCAAACTTTTCACACCCACCAGAACCCACCCTGACCAATCTACCAACCTTGAATGTGAAAGGAAAGTAGCTGATCCTTTAGAATCTGTTTCAGGAAATTTGGAGCACTCAAAAGTCTCATGGCTCAGGGAAAGTCAATCCTAGATATGATCAACAAAATGGAAAAAATGAAACAGTAATAAAAATAATAAGAGCAGTTTTATAATGTCTAATATGTTTTGAGGATTTGCATTCATTACCTAATTTAATTTTCACAACAATTCTCTGAAGTTTAATATGATCCATATTTTATAATTGAGGAATGCAAGATGTAAAGATATTATACAAACCAGAAGAAGTTATATCAGTGAGAGTCCAGGTTTGCTCAGGTTTGTCTAATCCGATAGACTGCTTTCAGGAGTCTGCTTTCCATTCTGTTTTCCTTCTTTCCACAAGCCATAACTTAAAACCGTTCCTTTTTTTTTTTTTTATCAAACTAGGATTTCATTTCTAACTTTCTGAAGTCAAAAGCAGCGGAGCAGAAATGGCAGCAAGCTACAATTTAAATATGAACAACTAAATTAAAGATAAACTTCATAATTTAGCAAAGAGCATTATGTATTAAATTAGAAAGAAAATAATCCCTAAGAAATAAAAAGACATAGTTCTGGTTTATAGATTTCAGTTCTCACCCATTAGTAATACTAGATATTTTATCAATGACATTGTTTCCAAATTATTTTATGTTTTTAATTTAAGGTCTCTCAGAGGAGAAGTTTCTGAGACTAGAGGACAAATTTGAAGAATCATTCACATAGTATTCTATTGTGCTTGTGGTGATAAAACAATGCAGTATTTCCATTTTTATTTTTTTCAGTATATCTGAGAAGTATTCAAATTTTGTTCTAAAATGAAAGAGCTTGGGAGATTTTTTCCCAGTTACTATGAGTAGAAATCAGTTTAATACACTCATGACTTAGTCACTTCATGGTTTATAACTAAAATGACATATCCCAGTCACTATAATGATTTTTAAACATGATTTAATGATTTAAAATGAATTATATTGCGATATAATTCATACACAATGCAAATAACCCATTTAAAATGTACAGTTTATTTTTTAATATATTCATTGGGTTGGACAGTGATCACTTCAATCTATTTTAGAATATTTTTCACCCCATATCCATTAAGTAAATGTTCATTCCTCTCCAACTGACCCCACTGCACCAGCTAATTGGCTCTGTGTCTCTATAATGTTTTTATTCTAGATATTTCACATAAATGTAACTTTATCCTATAATATGTGATCTTCTGTGCCTGGATTCATTCACTTAGAATAATGTTTTAAAGCTTCATCCATGTTATAACATGTATCACTACTTTTTTGTCTTTTTGTTGCTTAATGATATACCATTCTATGGAGTAAGATTATATTTAGCCATTCATCAGCTGGTGAATATTTGGATCGTTTCCACTTTGGGGCTATTATAAATAAAGCTACAATGAACATTTGTGTACACGTTTTTGAGTGTATGTGTTTTCATTTCTCTTGGACTGAGAGTCGCTGTGTCATATGGTAACTCCATGTTTAACTTTTTAAGAAACCGTCAACATGGTTAACAAAGCAGTGGCACTGTTTTACATTCCCACCAGCAATGTTTGTTTCAAATTTCTCATATACTGTCTTGTGATTGTGATCTGCATTTCCTTAATGACTACTGATGCTGGGATTTTTTCATGTGCTTACTGTCCATTTGTATATCTTTGGAGAAATATCTGTTCAGATCCTTTACAAATTTTAATTTGAATATTGATCTGTTTATGGTTAAGTTTTAAGTATTTTTTATTACATTCTGGATACTAGACTCTTAAAGAATAGATGATCTGCAACTATTTTCACCTACTCTATGGGTAATTTTTAAAATTTTCTTGGAGGTTTCCTGTAGCACAAAGCTTTTCACTTTTGATGCAATCTGGTCCACCTATTTTTTCTTTTGTCACTGGTGCTTTGGTATCGTATCTAAGAAACAGTTTAAAAGATTTGTAATTTTAGCCTTAACAGATGCATTTTGAATTAGTTTTTGTGTATCATGTGAAGTAGAGCTCCAACTTAATGCTTTTGCATTTGGATGTCCAGTTGTTCCAGCGCCATAAGTTGAAAAGATTATTCTTTTTGGATTTAATTGACTTGGCACTTTTGTAAAAAATTAGTTAGCCATAAATGTAAACGTTTATTTCTGGACTCCGAAGTCTACTTCTTTTATATTTTTTAAGTGTACAATTCAGTGGTTTTTAATGTATTCACTAAGTTTTGCAGGCATTACCACTGCTTAATTCCATTATATTTTCCTTACACCAACAAGAAATCCTACATCCATTATCAGTCACTCCCCATTCTTTCCACCCCCATTCCTTTCCCAAGGCAACCACATTAACATTATGGATATATCTCAATGTATATATCTACTCTGGACATTTCATAGAAATGGAATTGTATAGTGTATGGTTTTGGGGTCTGACACCATTCACTTAGCATAGTATATTTTTTTTTAATTTTGCTGCTTTTTTAAAAAATAGATAAATAGATCACATAAAACATTACTCTAAAAAACATACGAGGTTCCCATATACCCCACTCCCCATCTCACCCCTCCCACGTCAACATCCTTTCATCAATAAGGCACATCCATTGCATTTGGTGAATACACTCTGGAGCACTGCCACACTGCATGGACCATAGTTTACACTGTACACACTCTCCCCCAGTCCATCCTCTGGGTTATAGCAGGATAAACAATGTCCTGAATCTGTTCCTGTAATATCATTCAGGACTACTCCAAGTCCCAAAACTGTCCCATATCTTCCTCTTTCTCCCTGACCTTAGCAACTCCCGTGGCCACTGTCTCCACATCAATGATACAATTTCTTCCATTGCTAGAGTCACAATAGCTCTATAGAAGAATACCAGCAAGCACTCCAATCCATATTATATTCCTCCATCTAGTGGGCCCTGAGATGGCAATGTCTATTCCACTTCTAAATCGAGAGGGGGCTTAGATCCCATGTGGCTAGTGGATGCAATGCTCCTGCTTGCAGTTGTAGACACTCCGGTTCCCTGGTGTGCTGGGTGACCATTCTCACCTCCCCCCTCAGCTGACCTGGGTATGTCCAACAAACAAGAGAGTAAGTGTTACAACACTGCTGAAGCTCAGGGCCCAGCTGACACATCGACAGTCCAGAGATTCAAGTCTCCTGAGCATACACAAACCCCAGCACCAATCACAGGTTCAGTAAAAGTGACAGAAGAGGCATGTGTAGAGAAGTCATATCTGAGCCCAGCTACATCACAATCAGGAGCACAAATTCCAAAGTAGGGCCCACTGGCAAGGCAGTAAACTCCACAGCCATCTGTCACAACCATAGAACCTGTGGTCTCTGTAACCCACAGGAGCACTAGTACCTGGGGTTTTATCTACTTTGGCTGTCTCTGGGATTCTGCTAAGACGTGCAAGCACAACCCCCATGAGATGCCCTCCCAACTCATTTTGAAGTCTCTTAGCCATATAAACTCAATTGTCTTTACCACTTCCCCCTTTAATTCAAGGTCTTTTTCTAGTTGCATCACCAGCTGGTGATGTTATAATCCTTTGGCCCCAAGGAGGCTCATCCCTGGGAGTCATGTCCCATCCTGGGGGGTAGGAGGAGGTAATACATTTACATGCTGAGTTTGGCTTAGAGAGTGGGCACATTCGAGCAACATGGAGGCTCTCAGGAGGTAACTCTTAAGCACCCTGCCTCTCTAGGCCTAGCTGAAATTTCAAGCACACAAGTTCATAAGCATAGTCACCAGTATTAAGGGCCCATCATTAGACCATCCTTCTTCACTGGTCTTTGCCCTTACATTTGGGGGATTGTTGCTGTTCCATTGGGGAATGCAACAGAGCTCCCCAGGATGGGAATTCAGCACTCCCTCAGTTGTCATGCGTAACTCTAACCACTGTGACAATACCCAGCAGATATCTGAACATATCTATATACCCTATATGCATGCCCTGGAGAACTCCCTCCCACTCATGCATCCCCCATCAATGACACCCCACACCAGTGCTTCTCCCCTGCCATACTTGAACCCCTCTGTGATCCAAAACTTCTTCAAAAATGAAGCCTAATATAGTGCCAAACTTAATTAGTAGGAAAATGAAGTAGTATTGACAGGTATAAAGATTAGCAATAGAATACATAATAATTTAGAAAAATTAAAATAAATTAAAAAATAAATTGGGGTATTAAAAAATGAAAAATATCATAAAACTTTGTTTTTGATGTTTTGCCTTTCATCACAGTAATAGGTGTTGCCCTACATGTAGAGTGACAAGGCAATCTCCTCCATCTCTTCCTCAATGCCTATTTTCTTTTTTTTTTAATTTTCTCTTCTAAAAAGTTTTAGATCATGGTAAAGTCACATATACAATATAGGGGATTCCCATATACCCAACATGAAACCCTTTTCCCCCTCCCCCAACAATGATCTTTTTACATGTGGATGTTATATTTGCTATAGCTGATATTGAAACATAGCTACCAACCATGATTCCATCATGGCTTACATTATGGTTTACATTTTAGACTGTACATTTTTCTATATTTTTGGTGAAATTTAGCATGGCTTATATCCATCATTGCATGAACTCACGGAACACTTCCATTGCCCTCCAGTTACCCCCACTTCCATCCATTCTATTCCTCTCTCCCCCTCCCCTCAGGGCCCATAGTGACAACCAAGATTTACTGCTTGAAGGACAAGATTCATAGATACTTACAATAATGCTCAGGGAATGACACTAGTCTGTCCTCCCCCATTGGGAGCCACCCATGCTTTTGAGAGACACTCTCTCCTTTTTGAGAATATCAGTCTGCTCCAGGATGGGGGTACAACACCTTTCCCGCTCATTATATATATCTCCACCTCCTGATATAACACACTCTGACAAGATGAGCACTCACACACTCCCTAGAAGCTTACCCCAGTTGCACCCTGTGCCAAATGTCCCCCATAAAACACCCCAAACAAGTAACCCTTCTTTATTATATTTTCTAAAGAGTTTTCTCAACATTATGGTTTTAGCCATGTACCTGACAGTCTCCCATGTTCACCTGCTCACCCCAAACCCTCCCCCCAATTCCACAGACCATGTGAGCCATTATCCCAATCCTAATCTCCCTCAAGCCTACAAAGCCCCACCCAGTAGTATAACTGTACCCCTGTCCCCCGTCTAGTCCCTTCACTGCACAACTATGTGCCTCCACTTTATCATAGATTTTGCCCACGTAGTCATCAGCTCGCAGCCTTCCTTTACACCCCCCATTTCCTGTAAGTCCATCATCCAGTATCTAGTTCTCTACAACAGCTTGATTTGCTTAATTCATATCAGAGAGGTCATATAGTATTTGTCCTTCAAATGCCTGACTTGCTTCACTCAACATAAGGTCCTCAAGATTTATCCATGTTATCCCATGTGTTAGTACTGTAGTCCTTCTTACAGCTGAGTAGTATTCCATTGTGTGTCTATATCACATTTTGTTTATCAATTCATCTTTTGATGGGCATTTAGGTTGATTCCAACTTTGGTAATAGTGAATAATGCCACTATGAACATTGGTGTGCATATATCAGTTTGTGTCCTTGTTTTCAGTTCTTCACCCAGCAGTGAAATTGCTGGGCATAGCATTTTGAAGCTTCATCCATGTTTTATTAATGACATTATCAATACTCATTCCTTTTTTTGGTAAAACACTATTCCATTGCATGAATATATCACTGTTTGTTTATCCATTCATCAGTTGGTAGACACTTGGGTTCTTTCCATTTTGGGGGTTATTATGAATCACACTGCTATTAATATTTATATACACGATTTTTAGTTTGAATACCTGTTTTCAATTCTCTTGGGAATATACATAGGGGTGTAATTGATCTGTCTACCTCGATATGATCATGTGGTTTTTTCTTCTTTGGCCCATTAATAAGGTAGATTACATTGATTATGTTCAAATACTGAATCAGCTTTGAATCCTTGGAATAAACCCCACTTTGTCTTGTATAATTCTTTTCATATATTTCTGAATTCTATTTGTTAACAATATTTTATTAACCATTTTTGCACCTACATTCATGAGTTGTACTGTTCTTTGGTTTTGTTTTGCCTAATTTTTTCTTTTCTATTTTTGGTATTGGAGTACTATTAGAGTTATAAAATGAATTGAGAAGCTTTCCCTCCTCTTCTAATTTCTGAAGGATATTGTTAGAATTTTTGTTAATTCTTCTTTTAAAATTTGGTAGAAGATTCTAGTAAAATCATCTGGGCCCGGAGATTTCTTCTTTGGTAGTTTTGAACTTTTAAATTTTCATTAATGATTAATGAGCTGTTCAAATTATCTATTTTATATTGGGTGAGTTGTGATAGTTTGTGTTTTTTACAGAAATGGTCCATTTAATATAAGTTGTCAAATACATGTGTGTAGAGCTACTCATGGTACTCTTATTATCCTTTTGTTGTCTGCATGGTCTGTTGTGATACTCTCTGATTCATTCTAATTCTGATTCATTCACAAGCTGTAATTTGTGTCTTTTCTCTTTCCTTTTGTCACTCTTCTTAAGGTTTTACACTTTTAAATAACTGACTCTTTGTTTCAATGATATTTTTATATTATTTTTTCTATTTTCAAATTTATTGATTTGTGCACTTATTCCTTCTTTCTGCTTGCTTTGGATTTAGTTTTCTTTTTCTAGATCCTTCAGCTGGGAGCTTTAATTATTGATTTGAGATTTTTCCTCTTTTCCAGTATATGCTTTTAGTTCTATAAATGTCCCTTTAGCTATGCTTCAGCTATGTCCCACAAATTTGATAAGATGTATATTCATTTTCTTTATGTTTATTGTAGTTTTTAATTTCCTTTGAGATTCCTCTTTGACCTAAAAATTATTTAGACCGTGTTAGCTTGTTTCTAAGTGTTTGGATATTTTCCTGTTATCTTTCTGTTATTGATTTCTATTTTGAGCCCATTTTATTCAAAAAACACATGCTTAGACTTAAATTCTTCTAAATTTGGGGGGGAGGAGTTTGTTTTATAGTGCTTCCTTGGATAAGTTCCATGGGCATTGGGAGAAAAATGTGTATTCTGCTGTTTTGGGTTGTAGTGTTCTATAAATGCCAATTTGGTCTTGTTGGTTGATGTCATTATTTCTTCTATATTATGACTGACTTTCTGTCCAGTTGCTGTATCAGTTGTTGAGAGAGGGTTGTTGCGGTCTCAAAACTAAAATTGTAAATTTTTCTACTTCTCTTTTCAGTTCTATCAGATTTTGTTTTAAATAATTTGCAACTTTGTTGTTTGGCACAAACACATTTAGGATGACGGGTTTTTTTGGTGGATTGACTCATTTATTGTTCTGTAATATCTTTCTCTGTCTCTGGTAATTTTTTGTTTTTGTTCTGAAGTCTACTTTATCTGATACTAATGTAGCCATTCCTGCTTTCCTTTGATTAGTGTTTGTATTTTATTTTTTTTCATCTTTTTACTTTCAATCTGCTGGTATTATTATATTTGAAGTTTTTGTGAACAGGATACATTTAGGTCATTTTAAAAAATATGGTCTATTTCTCCCTTTTAATTGATATAATTTAGACTATTATATCTGCCCATGAAATAAATATCTAAGAGACTTTCTCTGAGGTAAGAAGGGAGTTTTACTGAGGTTTTATTGAGCAAGAGCATTGTGCATGCTGGGCAGCATTTTTGTTGCAGGCCTTAACTTGTTTGCTGTAGTTTTCTTTTCTCACAGGAGCAGGGTCTTTATTGCTACTACAAAAGGATCATTGGTGTGTCAACTTAGTTCGGTTAGCCTCCATTTCTTCTTCATAGCTCCCTGAATAAAATGGGAGCTCCAGCAAATCAAGGTGGTTAGTAAAGTCATTTACCACTCCATTTTCACATATCTATAGATAATTTCTATTTATTGATATTCTGTGTATGTTATTGTGTCTTCCTTTAAGTCTTTAAGCATACTTTCTTGAGTTCTTTGACTGTTTTTAATAGTTGTCCTGAAATCCTTGTCTGTTAGGTACATCTTCTGGACCTCTTCAAAGGCAGTTCCTACTGCCTGATTTTCCCAAGTATATGAATCACACTTTCCTGCCTCTTTTCATGTCTCTCAACTTTTTGTTGAAAACAGGATATTTTAAATAATATATTGTATCAACTCTAAATACTCTTCCCCCTACTCCTCCCCAAAGATTGCTTTTGTTTGCCTGGTAAAACGTTTATTTGTTTGTTGTTTTGGTTGAACTAATTCTATGAAGTCTTTTCCCCTGCTATGTACAGCATTATTATCCCTGAACAGATTTGTTTCCCCTTGGTTTAATATTTTAGCCTGTGCTATCTAGGGGTATCAATCATTGGTCTAAGATTGTACTTATAATCCCTTACCCAGTTAGCTTTGTACCTTTTTATCACTGTATGTATGTATGGCTATAAGCTCTTTTCACAACTGGGGTGTATTTCTTGCCCCTTATTCATCCAAGGGCTTGCAGGTTCTTTCTCTGGTCACTCCTGAGAGGGCTCAGTGTTGGGCATGCATTCTTCCAGATTGCAAGGGATATCTGAGATATTATTTTTAATTCTGGCTTCCAAACCCTTGAAGTAGAGAAGTTTATTGTTTAGTCACATGTCAGAGGTTGATTTTGCCCTTGAGCATGTAAAACTTTAGTTCTGTGTTGCTGAGTCTTTTTGCAGCTTGGCGAATGCTTTCAAGAATTCCCCATTTCTTGCTCTGATTGGGTGTGGCCTTGCATATACACATAGCCTTTCCAAAGCCCAGAGTTGTCTATGAACACAAAGTGCTCTTGCAGGTCTCTTGTACTGTTTCTCTCTTGCTGTTCTGCTGCTTTGCTGTGGCAGAGCTACCAGCTCTTCTTAATTGTTCTTCACCAAACTCTATTGTTTTTGAAAATGTCCTTAGGCACAGAGTTCTCCACTAACTATTTCAAATAAATTTAGTCCCCACAGGTAGAGCTGGGTGAGGGGCGGGTCTTCACCCCAATGACATGCTTTTCTTCCTAAGCAGAACCAGAGCTGAGGACAGGGCCCCACTTTTCTAGAAATGGCATCACCACTAAATGGGGGATGGAATTGATAACCCCTAGGTTTTTCCAGCTTGTCCCTCCTTGTATGTAACTTCTGCTCCATAAGAGAGCTTAGATGGGCATAATTGGGGCCCCAGTATTTTTAATATAGCCTGTGCATAAATTCAAACTTATTTGATATATAAATATGCCTAGAAAGCCAATTGAGAAGTATAAACTCTATAGGCTTTGGATATTCAGGGAGGATGCAAGCCAAATGTGTCAAGCTTACCTGGAATGTGGGGGGTTCGTGCTAAAAGCTTACCTGCAATGTAGGGGATATATGTTAACTCAAGCTTACCTGGAATATGGGGATATATGTTAAGTCAAGCTTACCTGGAGGAAATAACCTATCTAATACTCATGTGAAACACTTGAAGAAACAAAAAGTAGTTTTGCATACAAGAACTGTTTGACTCCCTACTCTTACTTCCTCTGTATAAAAGGGACCCAAAAATTCTATCTGGGACTTGGTTTTTATCAGGACAAGAGTCCACCCGATCGAAATAAATCATCCTCCTTCTCAAAATTCTCGTGTCCTGGCCTTCGATACCACATACACCTGACTTCTCTCTGCTACTATCTTTTCAGCTGACCATGTCTAGGTCAGAGGTTCTGCCTTAAGAGTGGGGGCTGGGAGGAGGAACAGAGACCCAGTCCTCTCAGCCGGGTGAGCCTGGAATAGAGCCCCTGTAACATGGAGTGGCAGGAAGGAGATTGAGAAATGCTATCAGCCTACCACTTCTGGAGTGGAACTCTAGCTCCAGAAGGAGTTGCAGGGAGAAGGAGCCCCTATTTCTTGGCACCACGTGGCCATGGCAAAGCTTCCATCATATGGAAGTCTGGATGTCCTGCCTCCCCACCATGGTGATTTTACCCTATATTCAATTAGAATTTGGTCTTTGGTTTTTGTCATTGTCAACAGAGAAATAACAAACAGCTGCATAGCAATAAAGGTATTTTTTGGGGGGTCTTAGAATTACAACTTAGAGAGCACAGATTCTGGTAATAAGTAAAATTGTGTCCCGTCTGGCCTTTCAAGGCAAGAATTTTTAAAGAAAAAAAGATTACACAAGTTCTTTGTGGTTGGTGGTTATGTGGGGCACGCTAGTTGTCCTTCAATTTAAATAGTTAACTGAGTTCTTTATCCTGTGGTTTGTTGTTGGTGTTCTAATGTCCTTAGGATTTTGAGGAACTTCTTCCTTGAGGTTTTGCATACTTTGGCAGTTTGTGCCTTCTGACTGGAGATTTGCATAAAAGCAACTTCCAGAAAGACCTTCCCTACCACCCCCCCCCCACACACACACACACATGCACACACAGTTTCTCCTAGTATTAACATCTTGCATTAGTGTAGTACATTGTGACAATTGATGAAATAAAATTTATTATTGTTATTAACCAAAGACCATAGTTTACATTAGGGTTCACTCTCACTCTTTGTGTTGGACAATTATAGTGGTTTTGACAAATTCATAATGTCCATACCATTAAAGTATCATACATAATTATTTCATTGCCTTAAAAATGCCCTGCGCTCTAACTATTCATATCCTCCCTTCTCTCCAACTCCTGACAACCTTTTAACTGTCGCTATTGTTTTGCCTCTTCTGGAATGATTCTTTTGGATTCATAGGTAGTAGTTTTACAGACGGGCTTATTTAATTTAGAAACATGAACTTAAGTTCCCTTCATGTCTTTCTATTTCTTAAAGCTCATTTCCTTTTATCACTGAAAAATCTCCCATTGTATGTATGTAGCAGAGTTTGTTTATCCATTCAGCTGTTTTAAAAATATAGCGGCTGCTTCCAATTTTTAGCAATTTTAAATAAAGCTGCTAAAAATATTTGCATGCAGGGATTTTTGTTGACATCAGTTTTCAACGCATTTGGGTAAATACCTAGGATTATGTTTGCTAGATTATATGGTAAATCTGTTTAACTTTCTAAGAAATTTATCAGACTATCCTGAAAATTAGCTATACCATTGTGCATTTTCACTAGCAATGAATAAAATTTCCTGTTGCTATGTATCCTTACCAATATTTGATGTTGTCACTGTTTTGGTTTAGTCATTCTAATAGGCGCATAGTGGTATCTCATTGTTTTTGTTTTTCTACTTAGCAGTTCCTGAATGCTACATGATACTGAGCATCTTTTCATATGCATGTTTGCCATCTGCATATACATTTTTAGAGCAGTGTATGTTCAGATATTTTCCCCATTTTTAACTTGTTTTATTGAAGTTTATCATTCATACATTACCATACATAAATAATAAGTATATAGTAAAAGTTGTGAATTCACAAAACAGACATGCATATCATCATACAGGGCTCCTATACATCACTCTGCCAATAACACCTTGCATTGTTGTGAAACCACTGTTACAAATTATGAAAGCACACAGTTAAAATTACTATTAACTATAGCCAATTTCTTACATTTGGTGAATATTCCCCCAAAATCACCCAGCTATTAACACCATATATTAGTATTACATACTTGTTATAGTTCATGAGAGAACATTCTCATAATCATTCTGTTAATCACAGTCCATCTTCCACCATAGGATTCGTTGTGTTATATGGTCCCATGCTTTGTACAATCCATTCAAAGTGTACACTCAGTGGCTCTCATATTCATCAGAGAGTTGTGCTGACATCACCTCAGTCAATTTTAGAATGTTTTTGTTACTCCAAAAGGAAAATTCCCATAACTCCTAGTGCCACCTATTGTTGTCCCTTAGAATTGATAAAATATCCTCTTTGCCATTGCTGAAAAAATATTATGATATTAATATCAGCCATAAGTTATATTAGTTGCAATTTTCCTGTATATCACTATATTCTTAACACTCTGTAAAAGAACATTGTTATATTATTAACCACAGTCTTCATCTACCACAGAAATCACTGTTATACAATCCCAAGATTATTCTCTAGCTTCCTTTCAATTGAAATATTATATCCACAAATTACCCCTTACACCCACAACCTCATTTATAAATCAACAGTATTAGTTATACTCACTCTAATGTATTGTCATCAACTCTATTCATTTCCACACATTTACAGTAAACCTTACTAAAATGTTTACATACATTGAGCATCAGCTCCCATTCTCAACCCACACATGATTTTCTAGTAACCTATACTCTAGAGTTTACCTCCATGAGTTTACTCATCATATTAGCTCATATTAGTGAAACCACTATTTGTCCTTTTGTGTCTGACATTTCATTCAACATAATGTCCTCAAGGGTCATCCATGTTGTCATATGCATTGTAATTTCATTTCTTCTTGTTGAACAGTCTTCCAAAGTGTGTTTATACCCCATTTTGTTTATCCACTCATCGATTGATGGACACTTGGGTGGTTTCTGCATTTAGAAATTGTGAATAATGCTGCTATGAACATTGGTGTACAAATTTCAGTTCACATCTTTGCTTTCAGTTCCTCTGAATAAATTTTTAGTAGCTGGATTACTGGATTATATGGCAGTCCTATATTTAGTTTCCTGAGGAATCGCCAAACTTGTCTATCACAAAGGATGCACCATTCTCCATTGCCCCCAACAATGAAGGAGTATTCCTATTTCTCCACATCCTCTCTAGCACCTGTAGTTTTCTGTTTTTTAAAAAAAAATGTTATTAATGACCATTCTAGCCATTCTATAAGATGTGAAATATCTCACTGCACTTTTGATCTGACTTTCCCTAATGGCCAATTACGATGAACCTTTTTTCATGTGCTTTTTGACCATTAGTGTTACCTCTTTGGAGAAGTATCTATTCAAGTCTTTTGCCCATTTTAAAATTGGGTTGCTTGTCTTTTTATGTTGGGTTGTATCATCTCTTTATATAAACCCTTATTGGGTATGTGTTTCAAAGTATTTTTTCCCATTGAATAGGCTGACTTGCTATAGTCCTTTAAAGTACCCAAGTGTTTAATTTTGAGGAGGTCCCATTTATCCATTTTTGCTTTCATCATTAGTGCTTTTGGTGTGCGGTTTAAGAAATCACCACCTACAAATCACCAACCACCAAGATGTTGAAGACGTTTCCCTACATATTCTTCTAGGAGTTTTATGGTTGTAGCTTTTATATTTAGGTCTTTAATCCATTTTGAGTTATTTTTTGTATCAGGTGTGAGATAGGGGTCCTCCTTCTTTCTTTTGGATATGGATATCCAGTTCTCCCAGAACCATTTGTTGAATAGACTGTTCTGGCCCAGCTGGGTGGTCTTGACAGTCTTGTGAAAAATCACTTAACCATAGATATGAGGGTCTATTTCTGAATTCTTGATTTGGTAGCAACGGACAACATATCTGTCTTTATTCCAGCACCATGCTGTTTTTACCACTGTAACTAAGTAATATACTTTAAAGTCAGGAAGTGAGAGTCCTCCAACTTCGTTCTTTTTTAAGAACTATTTTGGCTATTTTAGGGCCTAATATCCTTCCAAATAAACTTAAAAATTGGACTTTCCAATTCTGTAAAAAAAAAAGGTTGTTGAAAGTTTTATTTGGATTGAATCTGTATATAAATTTGGGGAGAATTGACATATTCATGATATTTAGTCTTCTAATCCATGAACATGCCATGTCTTTCCATTTATTAATATATTATTAATATTAATATTATTCCATTATTAATATTTAGGTCTTCTTTGGTTTCTTTTAGCAATGTCACATGGTTTTCTAAATACAAGCCTTTATGTCCTTGGTTAAGTTTATTCCTAAATATTTGATTCTTTAAGTTGCTTTTGTAAATGGAATGTTTTCCCTGACTTCCTCTTCAGATTGCTCATTAGTAGAATATAGAAGTGCTACTGATTTTTTAATATTAATCTTATGTCCTGTCACTTTGCTGAACTTGTCTATTAGTTCTAGCAGGTTTTTTGTGGATATTTCAGGATTTTCTGGATATAGGATCATGTCATCAGCAAATCGTGAAAGTTTTACTTCTTCCTTTCCGATTTGGATGCCTGTTATTTCTCTTTCTTACCTAATTGCTCTAGCTAGAAGTTCTAGCACAATATTGAATAACTGATGATAGTGGGCATCTTTGTCTTGTTCCCTCTCTCAGTGGGAAAACTTTCGGTCTTCCTCCATCGAGTACAATGTTAGCTGTGTGCTTTTCATATGTGCACTTTATCATTTTTAGAAAGTTTCCTTCTAAGAGAGTTTTCATCAAGAAAGGATGTTGGATTTTGTCTTTTCCACATCAATAAAAATGATCTTGTGATTTTTCTGTCTCAATATAGTGATTTAATGTTTCACATTGATTGATTTTCTTGTGTCGAACCACCCTTGCATACCTGGGATAAAACCAATTTGATTAAGATGTCTAATTCTTTTAATAAGCTGTTGGATTTGATTATCAAGTACTTTGCTGAGGATTTTTGCATCTATATTCATTAGAGAAATTGGTCCATAATTTTCATTTTTCATGTTATTTTTATCTGGCTTTGGTATTAGGGTGAAGTTAGCTTCATAGGATGAGTATTGGTAGTTTTCTCCCTTGTATTTTTGGAAGAATTTGAGCAATATTGGTATTAATTCTTTGAATAATTGGTAGAATTTACCTGTGAAGCCATCTGGTTCTGGGCTTTTCATTTTGGGGAGGCTTTTAATGATTGTTTCAATCTCTTTACTTGTGATTGGTTTGTTGAGATCTTCTGTTTCTTCTAGGGTCAGTGTAGGTTGTACGTGTGTTTCTAGGAATTTGTCCACTTCAACTACATTGTCTAGTTTGTTGGCATGCAGTTGTTCATAGTATCCTCTTATGATCTCTTTTATTTCTGTAGTATTGTACCCCTTCTTATTTCTGATTTTATTTATCTGTATCTTTTCCCTTTTTTTCATTGTCAATCTAGCTAAGGGTTTGTCAATTTTGTTATCTTTTCAAAGAACCAACCTTTGGTTTTGTTGATTGTCCATTGGTTTTTGTGTGTTTGTTGTTGTTCTCAATTTCATTTTGTTCCACTCTAATCTTTGTTATTTCTTTCTTTATGCTTACTTTGGGATTAGTTTGCTTTTCTTTTTCTAGTTCCTTTCAGGTATTCAGTTAGGTCTTTCATTTTAGGTCTTTCTAGTTTTTTTAATGTAGGCTTTGAGCACTATAAATTTCCCTCTCAGTGCTGCCTTCACTGCATCCAATAGGTTCTGATATGCTGAGCTCTTATTTTCATTCATCTAGAGATATTTACTGATTTCTCTTGCAATTTCTCCTTTGACCCACTGATTGTTTAAGACTGTTTTCTTTAACTTCCAAATACTTGTGAGCTTTCCATTTCTTCACCTACTGTTGATTTCCTGCTTCATTCCATTATGATCATAGATAGTGCTTTGCATAATTTCAATCTTATAAAATCTATCGAGGAGGGAACTGGCTGTGGCTCAATCAGTTGTGCCCCCATCTACCATATGGGAGGCCCTGGGTTCACCACATGGGGCTTCCTTGTGAAGTCAAGGCTCACCCACATGCTGCAGAGAGCTGCTGGCACAGGCGCCGTGGAGTGCCACTGGCCCTCAAGCACTGCAGAGTGCTGCTGGCCCACAAGCACCATGGAGAGCTGACTCAGCAAAGCAATGCAACAGAAAGGGAGACAAGCAAAAATGCAGAAGAACACACAGCAAATGGACACAGAGAGCAGACAGCAAGCAAGCCATGGCAGAGGGGGAGGTTAATAAAAATTTAAACATAAAAAAATTTTAAAAATCTATTGAGGAGAGTGGATGTGGCTCAAGCAGTTAGGCATCCACATCCAAGGTTTGGTCCCCAGTGTCTTCTAAAGAAGATGAGCAGATGCAATGAGCTGACACAACAAGCTGAGGCAAAGAGCTGATGGCTGAGCAGACACAACAAGCAGGGAGCAAATGTGACTTAAGCAATTGGGCACCCATTTCCCACATGGGAGGTCCTGGGTTCAGTTCCCAGTGTCTTCTAAAGAAGATGAGCGGGCACAATGAGCAGAGACAATGAGCAAATATAGTGAGCAGACGACTAGCAGACAGATGGGGAGCCATCTCATTGGGGGGAATCTATTGAGACTTGTTTTGTAACCCAATATATGGTCTATCTTGAATAATGATGCATGAGCACATAAGAAGAATGTATAGGGGCGGCGGACTTGGCCCAGTGGTTAGGGCATCTGTCTACCACATGGGAGGTCTGCGGTTCAAACCCCGGGCCTCCTTGACCGGTGTGCAGCTGGCCCATGCGCAGTGCTGATGCACGCAAGGAGTGCCCTGCCACACAGGGGTGTCCCCATGCAGGGGAGCCCCACGCACAAGGAGTGCACCCTTTAAGGAGACCCACCCAGAGCGAAAGAAAGTGCAGCCTGCCCAGGAATGGTGCCGCACACACGGAGAGCTGACACAACAAGATGACGCAACAAAAAGAAACACAGATTCCTGTGCCACTGACAACAACAGAAGCAGACAAAGAAGATGCAGCAAATAGACACAGAGAACAGACAACTGGGGTGGGGGGAGAAGGGGAGAGAAATAAATAAATAATCTTTAAAAAAAAAAAAAGAAGAATGTATATCCTGCTGTTTTGGGGTGCAATGTTCTATATATGTCTGTTAAGTCTTATTCATTTATCATATTATTCAAATCTCTGTTTCTATACTGATCCTTTGTCTAGTTGTTCCATCCAAATATGAGAGTGTTATATTGAAATCTTCAACTATTATTGTGGAGCCATCTACTTCTTTCTTTAGTTTTACCAGTGTGTGCCTCATGTATTTTGGGGCAACCTGGTTAGTGCATAAATATTTATATTGCTAATTCTTCTTGGTGAATTGCTCTTCTGAAAATATATAAGTTCCTTCTTCATCTTTTATAGCAGTTTTGATTTAAAAATCTATTTTATCTGATATTAGTATCACTACTCCAGCTTCTTTTGATTACTATTTGCATGGAATATCTTTTTTCAGCCTTTTACTTTTAGTCTATTTGTGTCCTTGTATGTAAGGTGAGTTCTCTTGTACACAGCATATAGATGGTTGATTTTTAAAAATACATTCTTCCAGTGTGTGCAGAATTTTTTCTCTTTCAGAATCTTTAATATTTTCATACAACTGCCTTCTTGCCTCCGTGGTTTCTGATGAGAAATCAGTACTTAGTCTTATTGAGCATCCATTATATGTGATGAATTGCTTTTCTCTTGCTGCTTTCAGAATTCTCTCTTTATCTCTATCATCTGACATTCTGTATAGTAGATGGCTCAGTGTAGGACTATTCCAGGTGTTCTTAACAAAGGGTCCACGAGTTTGAATTGAAATTCAAAAAATCCTTATTTTTGTGGGGACATGTTGACACAAGTGTGATATATTCATTAACTAATACACAATACAGTGTGGACTTAGTAAGGTGTCCATGGTTTTCACCTGACTGGCAAAGGGGTCCATGGAACAAAAAAGGTTAAGAACCCCTGGTCTATTTAAATTTATTCTGCTTAAGGAGCATTGTCTCTCTTGGATATTAATATTTATAACTTTCATAAGGTTTGGGAAATGTGTGGTCACTATTTTCCTCAAATACTTTTCTGTTCTCTTCTGAAACACCTTTAAATGTGAATGTTTGTGTGTTTGTATGTTTCTGTGTTTCTTGTTGTCATTCATTTCCCAATTTTCCCATTTTTTCCTCTTCCTATTCTCCTGTCTTTTTTAATTCAGATGCTCTGAACTCCAACTCATTTATTCTGTCCTTAAACAATTCAAATCTCCTATTATGTCTTAATGTCTTTTTTAATTTTTAAAAATTTATTGAAGTACACTACTCACAAACGTATGTAAAAAACGAGTGTATAGTAATAGTTGTGAACTTACAAAACAAACATACATAGCATCATTCGGGCTCTCATAACTCACCCTACCACCATTACCTTGCATAGTTGTTAAACATTTTAAACTAATGATTAAAGAGCATTGTCAAAATATTACTAATAACCAAAGTATTTTCCCCCAACCTATCCTATTATTATTATTATCTTTATATTATTTATATATATAATACATAAACAAGAAGTGTATACTAAAAGTTATCGACTTACAAAGCAAACATGAATAATATTATACAGGGGTCCCATACATCAGCCCTCTACCAGCATTTGTTTTGTTGTGAGACAAATGTTACAGATTATGAAAGAATAGCATCAAAATCTTACTACTAATTAAGTCCTTATCTTACATTTGGTGTATTTTTCCCCAAACTCACCTTCTTAGTATTTTTAAATATATTTTTTGTGACAGAAGTTGTAAACTTATAAAACAACCATGCATATGTACAGAATTCTCAAACAACATCCATCTATCAATATACCACACTGTGGTGGAATATTTGTTACAGATAAAATAATATCATCTGATTGTTACTATGTCCATAGTGTACATTTGGCACACATTCTCAACACTGCCACATTATCAACACAGTACATTTTTGGCATAGAGGCAAGCATATTACATTATTACTCCTAGCCATGCTCCATAGGTCATGCCAGTTGTATTTTTCCCATACTTCTCCATATTCCCACCACACTTCAGTAGTGATGTACATTTGCTCTAGCTCACAAAGGACACTCTTGCATCTGTACCATCAACCACATTCTCATCCACCTCTTGGTATACTGTCCTATACAATTCCTAGAATATTCTCTAGCATTCTTGCAATTGGCATTTACATCCCTAGACTACCATTTTCAGCCACATCCCCATTTATAAGCTAGCTGTTATTCACTATTTGTTACCATTCACTCTATACATTCCACACTTTTTCATTAAAGCTAATTAAGACTTCTACATACATTAAACATCAGTAGTCCATCTTAGTCCTCCTCTTACCTCCTTTAAGAATCCACCACCTACCACCAGGGCTTGAAGATATTTTCCTACAATGTCTTCTAGAAGTTTTATCATTCTTGCTTTTATATTTAGGTTTTTTATCCATTTTGAGTTAATTTTTGGATAAGGTATGAGATAGAGGTCCTCTTTCTTTCTTTTGGCTATGGATATTCAGTTCTTTCAGCACCACTTGTTGAATGGACTGTTCTGCCCAAACTGTGTGGGTTTTACAGTCTAGTCAATAGTCACTTGACCATACATGTGAGGGTCTGTTTCCAAACCATACATTTGGTTCCATGGGTCTGTGTGTCTGTTTTTCTGCCAATACCATGCTGTTTTTGCCACTATAGCTAATATAATTTAAAGTCTGGAGATGAGAATTTACTTTTCCTTTTTAAGATGTTTCTGGCTATTCAGGACCCTTTACCCTTTCAAATAAATTTGATAATCATGTTTTCAATTTTTAAAAAATGCTGTTGGAATTTTTATTAGGATTGCATTGAATCTGCATATCAATTTGAGTAGAATTGATGTCTTTATGATATTTAGTCTTCCAATCCATGAGCATGGAATGTTCTTCCAGTTGCTTAGGGCTTTTTATATTTTTTAACATTGAGTTGCAGTTTTCTGAATATGAGTGCTTTCCATTTTTGGTTAACTTTAATCCTATTTGAGTTTTATCTGTCATATTTTATTTTCACCACTCTTTTAACACTTTTGGTTACTTTAATTGATATAATCTTCATTTCTAGACTCTCTTCCAGGGCTCTCTCTCCTGTCTTTTCTTTCCAGGTTCTAGCATACCCATTAGCATTTCCTGAAAATCTGGTCTCTTGGTTAGAAATTCTCTCAGTTTCTGTTGATCTGTGAATATTCTAATCTCATCCTTATTTTTGGAAGACAGTCTTGCCTCATATAATATTCTAGGCTGGAAGTTTTTCTCTTGTAGTATCTTAAATATATCAGACCACTGTCTTCTTGCATCCATGGTTTCTGGTGAGAAATCAGCACTTAATCTTATTGTGAATCCCTTATATGTTATGCATTGCTTTCTCTTGCTGTTCTCAGAATTCTCTCTTTGTCTTTGGCATTTGACATTCTGATGAGTATGTTTCTCAGAGTTGGTCTATTCAGATTTTTTCAGATGGGAGTATCTTATGTTTCTTGGACATGGATATTTATGTCCTTCAATAGGGTTGGGAAAATTTCTACCATTGTTTCTTCAAATATTCCTTCTGCCCCTCTTCCCATCTCTTCTCCTTCTGGGACACCCATGAAATGTGTGTTTGCATGTCTTTTGCTGTCTTTAAGTTCCCTGAGACCGTGTTCAATTTTTTCCATTCTTTTCTTCATCTGTTCTTTTGTATGTTCACTTTCAGATGCCATTTCTTGAAGCTCATCAATCCTTTCTTCTGCCTCCTCATATCTGCTATTATATGATTCAAGTGTTTTTTTATTTCATTTATTATGCTTTTCATTCCTGTAAGATCTGCTCTTTTTCTATGTATCTTTCAAATTTTTCTTTGTGCTCATCCAATGTCTTTTAATATCCTTAATCTCTTTAGCTGTCTCATTGAATTTATTAAGGAGATTTGTTTGAACATCTACGATTAGTTGTCTCAACTCCTTTATGTCATCTGGAGGCTTATCTTGTTCCTTTAACTGTGCCAGAGCTTTCTCTTTCTTGGTGTGGATTGTAATTTTTTGTTTGTGTCTTGGCATCTGGCTTACTAAAGTATTTATTCTGGGAGCAGTTTTTCTCTTTAGTTTAGTGCTCCCTGCCATTTCTCCCTTGCTGGTTGTGGAGTGGGAGCCAAGGTTGTAACTGGTGCTACAAGCTGTGGAGGCTCAAGCTGCCCTCATTGCCCTAGGGACCAATGACGCTTCTCCCAACTTTCTCCTTTGCCAGGGTTAGGACAGAGTCACATTTGTGTGGAATAATCCATTTCATGCAGGCCTAGACTGTAGTTGCCCAGAGAGACTGATGAGGCTTCACACCCCTTTCTCCCCTGCCTGGGGTGTGGATGGAGCTGTAAGTGTGGGCAGCAATCTATGGAGTTTGCATCCAAGATGATCACAGTTGCCCCAGTAGACTTCTGATTATTCAGTCTGTGCCATCCAAAGGTACCTGCAGTTCCCTGGATAGGCTGGCACAGGGCCCACTAGCCTCCTCCCTGCCAGAGGTGGGATTGAAGCCTAAACTAGGCCTGCAGGCCAATCTGGGTGAAGGAAACTCTTTCCTACCATCACTGTGATTTTTCAGTCAGTCCACCTTCCCCTCAGGCTGGGGGCAAAGTCAAAATGGCAGCCACCAGCCTCTTTCCAACTTGGACAGATTCACACCCCAGCTGTTACTAGAGCTATAACTTAGCGAACTGAGTCTACTAATCAGTGGCCAAAATCAGCAGCCAACCATCTCCTCCTGCCCTGTTTTTGGGAAATGGAGCTTCCAATTCTAGCCACAAAATACCTCTTGTGGTAGCTTGCACCACCAAAGTAGGCAATCACAGGCCTCCGTGGCTTGGTCAGTAATTTCCTGGAGAGGCTGGCACAGATGCCCCCAGCTTCCTCCCTGATGGAGGGGGGGCTAGGGCTTAGGCTAGACCTGCAATCTAATCTGGATAGAAAGAAGCCAGTCCCCACCAGCACTGTGATTTTCAGTCTGTTCCACTTCCCCTCATGCCAGGTGCAGAGTTAAGATGACAGCTACCAGCCTCTTTCTGACTTGAACAGGCTCAAATCTTAGCTGTTTTCAGGATTATACTTTAGCCCATTGAATTTACTCATCAGTAGCTGAAGTTGGTGCCCAACCATCTCTTCCTCCCTCATTTTGGGGAAATGGAGCTTTCAATTCCACCCATGGAACAGCTCCCGAGGCACCTTGTGCCTCCAGTGGAGGATGGGCAGTGGCCTCCATGGCATGGAGCACTCTACTTAATGAATATTCTCTGCGGATGGGCCATCTCCTCCTTCCATTCCTTCAAGGATGTTGCAGGATGCTCGTCTGGTCTCCTGGAGCCCCCAAACTGTTGCTTCAGCTAGCTCCAGTTAGCTGGGTGTTTACTAAGTGCCCTGTAGCAGGAGTTGACTCTAGGAGCTCCTTAATATACCACCATCTTGCTGGTTGTCCTCTTTCTTCAATTTATTCCTAATCTCATCCATTGTTTCATAATCCCCTAAAATCTGTTACTTTCCTTTGGAAAATTTAAATTATTCTTTATGTTCAACTAGTGTCTTTTTAACACTCAATCTCTTTAACCATCTCATTGAATTTATTAAGGAGATTTGTTGGATATCTGTGATGAGTTGTCTCAAATTCTGTGTTTTTTTCTGAAGGTTTAATTTGTTCTTTGGGCAGGGCATATGTTTCTGTTTCTTAGTATGGCTTGTAATTTTTTTTCCTAGTGTTTTGGCATATGATTTTTTTTATGTGTTTATTCTGTGCTCAGTCTCTCCGTAGTCTGTGATTCTATTATTGGTTGGCTTTTTGCTAGAGTTTCCCCTGTTCCTCCTCTATGAATATTAGTCTGTTCTGTTTGTTTTTTACTTGCCTCTGTATATTTTTAATATTTCTTTTCTTCTCTCACTACTATTATCTGGACAGCTAATTTTGGTTGAAGTGTCCCCCTGGAGACAAATTTCCAAGCTCTAGTTTCCCAGTCAAAACAAACAGGCATAGAGCACCTACAAAGGGAGTTTAGATTGATTTCAGTGTGCCTTGGAGAAGAGATCCTAAAGTTCTTCAATCTTCTCTTTCATATTCCCCCTATCTAGGCTTTCCTAAGATACCCAGCAGGCAGCACTCTTATCCAGTTGTTCCTTGATGTCCTAAGCTTTTCTGAGCCTTTAATTCTCAGTTGATTTAGGCTTCTGGTGGGGGCATAATTGAGGCTGAGGTTGCCAGCCTACCTGGGATGAAACTGTTGCAAGCTCTCAATCCCTGAGCTCTGAGTTCTCTGTTCAACTGCCTCCCCCTGTGCTGCCCCACCCCAGGTAGGCAGGGTGACTGCCAGCACTGTCTTGAGAGAGTATGATCAGACAGCTCTTAGTTCCTCTCCTTTTGAGGGGCTTTGGGACCAGTGTGCAGCAGCCTTTTAAAGTGGATGGGTTGAATCTGCAGGAGATTGTGCACTTCCTCCCTGTCCAGGGGCACATTAGAGCCAACTGTGCAGCAGCCGTTCAAGGTGGGTAGGGCAAATGGACAAACCTACCCACACTTTCTGCAGAGAAAGTGCACTTCCCCTCCTCCCAGGGGTCTTTGCAGCAAAGTAGGCAGTAGCCCTTCAAGGAAGACAGGATGAATCTGCCTGCAAGAGTGTTCAAAGTGCACCCAATTTCAACTCCTGCTGGGTGTGGGGACCTAAGTAGTGGCTTTCAAAACTGGGGCCACTGAATCTGATCCCTCTTGCCCCAGGAAACTGGTGTTTTTCAATCATCCTGCTTCTACTTCTGCTGGGGGTAGAGACAGCATAGAGGCTGCTGGCTTCTTTTTGGCTTGGGCAGATTTAAACCTCAACTGTACTCTAGATTGGAATTCAGCTGGCAAAATTTGCCAGTCAGCTGTAGTTGGTGCCAGGCTGCTTCCTTTCCCCAGGTTTTGGCAAAAAGAGCTTCTGCTTCCAGCAAAGGAGTGGGTCCTGAGTTGGCCCACCTTGCCAGTGGGGGTTGGGCAACCACTTCTGCAAGATGGAGGAATCTACTCATGAGTCTTCACTATAAATCTGTCATCTCCTCCTGCCATTCTTCCCTGGATGGTGAAATTTTTCCTCATCTCTAGAGTCCCCAAAACAGTTGATTTGGACAGATCTTGGCTGATTATTAGTACCCTATGGGATGAACTGATTATTAGAGCTTCCTACTCTCACACCATCTTGGACCCTCCTCTTGCCCAGTTTTTAAGTGAGTTGACTGCTTTCTTATTGCTGAGTTTTAAGAATTCTTTATATATTGGATACAAGTCCAATATCAGATAAGTGTTTTGCAAATATTTTCTCACAGGCTGTATCTTTTCTTTCATTCTCTTAGCAGTATGTTTTGTATAGTAGAGGCTATTAATTTTAATGAAGTCCAACTTCCCAATTCTTTTTTCATGGACCATGCTTTTGCTATGGTAGCTAAGAAATCATCAGCACACACCTGGTCACCTATATTTAGCCAATGCTATATTCCAGAAGTTGAACATTTTAGTATTTTACCTTTAGGTGTATGGTTCACTTTATGTTAATTTTTGTGAAAGGTATGAGGTGTTTACTTAGATACATGTTTTTTGCATGTGGCTATACAGTTCTAGTACCATTTGTTATACTTTTTCAATTGAATTGCCTCTGATCCTTTGTCAAGGATCAATTAACTATTTTGTGAGTCTATTTCTGGTTCTCTATTCTATTCCACTGATCTATTTGTCTATTTCAATAATATCACAATGTCTTCATTTGTTGTAGCTTATAGTAATTCTAGAAGCCAAGTAGTGTCTGTGCTCTATTTCTTCAATATTGTGTTGGCTGTTCTGGATCTTTTCCTTTCATATAAACTTTAGAATTTTGGATAATTTGTCAATATCCAAAAATTAATTTTGATTGGTGTTGCATTGATGCTACAGATCATTTTGGAAAGAATTGACCTCTTAATAATATTAAGTATTCCTATCAATCAATGAATATGGAATATCCCTCCATTTATTTAGAGCTTCAAGATATTTCATTGAAGTTTTGTAGTTTTACTTGTATGTATTTTTTAACATTTATACCTAAGTATTTCTTTTCTCTTTTTTGGTACTAATATAAGTGGTGCTATGTTTTTAATGTTAAATGCCAATTGTTCATTGCTTGTATATAGGAAAACAACAAATTTTTGCATATTAATCTGGTATCTTGAAACCTTGCTATAGTCACTTCTTTTTATTTATTTATTTATTTATTTATTTATTTATTTAATTCCCCCCCTCCCCTGGTTGTCTGTTCTTGGTGTCTATTTGCTGCGTCTTGTTTCTTTGTCCGCTTCTGTTGTCGTCAGCGGCACGGGAAGTGTGGGCGGCGCCATTCCTGGGCAGGCTGCTCTTTCTTTTCACGCTGGGCGGCTTTCCTCACGGGCGCACTCCATAGTCACTTCTTAATGTCAGTAGTTTTGTTGCTGTGGGTGATGATGCTTTGGGATTTTCTACATAGTCAATCACATCATCTGAAAATAAAGACAGTTTTCTTTCTGAAATCTGTATACCTTTTTTTTTCTCTTTCTTGTCTCATTGCATTAACTAAGACTTGCAGGATGAATTTGAATAGGAGTGGTGAGAGGGGACAACCTTGTCATTTACATGATCTTGGGGGAAAGCATCTGTCTTCGGACCATTAGGTATGATATTGCTGTAGATTTTTTGTAAGTATTCTTTATCATGTTGAAATTCTCCTCTAATCCCTAGTTTGCTGAGTTTTTATCATGTGTGGGTTGGTTTTTGTCAAATTATTTTTCTGCCTTGATTGACATGATTATATATTTTTTTGCTTTTAGCCTGTGGATATGACAATTTATATTAATTGATTTTTAAATATTGAACAAGCCTTGCATACAGGCATAAATCCCACTTGATCATGGTGTATACTCCTTTTTATACATTGCTGTTATTTTGTTGGAGATTTTTGCATCTATGTTCATGAGAAATATTGTTCTATAGTTTTTCCTTCCTAGTAATGTCTTTGTCTATTTTTTCAAATTATGGTATTGCTGGCCTCTAATAATGAGTTAGTACATACTGCTTCTCCTATTTTCTGGAAGAGAATGTAGAGAATTGACATTTTTTAAAAAATGTAAGGTAGAATTAACCAGTGAAACTATATGGGTCCAGTGATTTCTGTTTTAGATGGTTAATTATTAATTGTTCATTTTATTTCTTTAACAGATATAGGCCTATTCAGATAATCTAGTACTCTTTGTGTGAGTTTTGGTAGATTGCATCTTTCAAGAAACTGGTTTATTACATTTAAGTTATCAAACTTGTGGACATAGAGTTGTTTCATAGTATTCTTTTATTATACTTTTAATGTTCATAGGATCAGTTGTGATGATTCTTCTTTCATTTCTGATATTATCAATTTGTGTCTTCTCTTTTTTTTCGTTGTCTGGCTAGAGTTTGTCAATTTTATTGATCTTTTCAAAGAATCAGGTTTTGGTTTCATTAATTTTCTCTATCAATTTCATGTTTTCAATTTAACTGGTTTCTACTCTAATTTTTATAATTGTTTTTACTATTAAATTTTACTTATAATGAACTACTAATGAAAGCTAATAGTCATTTCATTTATTCGTTTATTTAACTAACACTTATATAGTGTATAATGTGGCCAGCACAATAGTAAGCAATTTATGAAACTCAACTCATTTAATATTTATAACCACAGCATAGCATAGGTAGTATTATTATTTTAGAGATGAGGAAACTAAGGCACAGAAATAAGTCGTTTGCTTGTAAGTGGCAGAACTTGGCTTCAAACAAGTTACTTTGGCTCCATGGTTCATTCTTTTAACCATGACTCCATTGTGAATATACTTGTATTGAAATGCAGTAAGTCAATGAACATTAGTGGAAACAAAAGTTGCCTAAATATAAACTTCACTTCAATAAGTTTCCTTAGTCCTACTATTTTGTTCAAACTTCTTATGTGGCACTTCAAAATATATGATATTTCAAAAGTCAATGTTAAAAGGGAAAATTTTGAAATGATCATGTCTACTTTGGTTTTTCTTTTGTTGATAACAAAGTTTATCCAAATTGGCAATTTGTTTTTTATGGAGAAGTATTTCCAAAACATAGACTTGAGTCTTTTTTCCGATCATATAGTACAGAGTCATAAGTCATCCCATCTCCTTTCTCTCAGTTTCCAATTTTCTCTTAAGCGTGCACCCTTCAATATATAGTTCATATTATTCAAGGTATGCTAACCTCATCTAACTCCAAAGTGCCATCTGGTGGATATGGAAGTGAAGCTTGGATATCGTGGTATAAGGAAGCGAAGCCTTAATTATTAAAAACTTAAACCTATTTATACTTAAACCTGTTTAAACCTTAGCTTATCTGAGGTTGAAACCAACAAACACAGAAAAGAGAATTTCAGACAAATAAATTTGGAATGCTTCTATGTCTTCCCTTGAAAGAAATAACTGATAACAGAATTTTCCTCCTAAAATATTAGACAAATTATATGAAAAAATGTTTTCATATATGAATAATAGGAAGACAGGACTTTTGTCCACAAAGGAGTCACTAGCAGGAAGGGTGGTAAGGCCCAATGTAAACAACTAGGAAAATGGATGAAATGTATGAGACAACTTTTGCAGACATTGGGACAGCAAGCAGTACAAAATTGTAATACATAAAAGAGAAGGTAAATCCATGAGGTAAGCCTATGATTTCTCTCACTTTCTTCCCAAGGGATGTTCTAGAATGTGGTGTGGGGAGAAGGTACCTAACCAGAGGACAGTAGTCTCACTAAATTGAGGAAGGAGATATTTGAAAAGAAAGATCCTGAGACTGCAGGAATTTTCAAGGCAGAGTAATAAAGAAGAGAGAGCTATTTAGAGAAAGAGCTCTAGAATTCTGCATAAGATTCCTCTTGAGTCTTTGACTACATAAGTGTAGACTGCAGCTCTAAATGGCCAGGAAAGAAACAAATGTCAGATCTCAGATCTCAGATCTCAGATCTCATGAAGGGATGGGAGAACTTCAAAATCCATCCATTAAGAATAAGGGGATATTGTTGAACACTCAGAACAAACAAGGGCAATCTGAGAAAGGCCCTTCTTTCTCGTAAAAATAAACTAGCCCTAGTGTAATGACTAGTCTAGACATTCTCTAGAAATTAATAAAAAAAAGTCTCAAAAGAATTTGCCCAAACAAACTTGAGCTTCCTTTAAAGGAAGACAACAAAATCAACTTAACAACAAAATATTTACAATATCTAACCAGACTTGTGAAAATGCAAAAAAAAAAAAAAAAAAGTTAACCAGAAAAGACAGATGAAAGAATTGCAGACCAACATTTTTAAAAGAGCAAGGGTGAACAATTTAAATATGCAGTGATTTAAAGGAAAGAAGGAAAATAGCAAGACATCTTGAAGATATAAAATGAACCAAATGGAAATTCTATAGCTAAAAAACATATCTGAAATTAAAAATCCAATGAATGGGCTCAAGAGCAGATTACACCCTTGAACTTGAAATTCATAATTTGATTAATATCAAATCAACTGAAAAAAATATGCAATTAGAGAACATCCAAACTAAAGCACAGAATAAAAGGTAAAAAAAATGAGTAGTCTCAGTAACTTGTGAAAAAATATCAAGCAGCCTAATGCACATTTTTGGAGTACACGTAAAAGAGAAGGAAGTAGTAAAGACAGAAAAAAAAATTTTTAAATGAAGGCTTAAAATTTTCCAAATTTGATGAAAATAAAATATCAAGAGATCTAAGAAGTTCAGGTAACTTCAATCCAACAGGATGAGCAATAACAAATAATAATAATAATAAACTGATGCACATTAGCAAGTGCTGAAAATTCTGTGATAATGATAAAATATGAAAAGCATCCAGAGAAAAAGATGTCTATTTTATACAGGAAGATAAATATAATAATTAAAGCAGATTACTCATCAGAAACTGTGCAGGCAATAAGACATTGGAATAGCATCTTTAAAGTGCTGGTTTGGGGAAAGAGATCTCAACTTAGATTCTATATTCAACAAAATATCTTTCAAAAAAGAAAGCAAAATATAATATTGTTCAGATCACCAAAAGCTGAGAGAATTCATCTTCAAGACACCTATACTATAAGAAATATTAAGGAAGACTTTCAGACTGAAGGAAAATTATATCAGATGAAGACTTGAATCTACAGAAATAGAAAAAGTCAGCAAATTATTAAAGCCATTTTTCTCATTTTTAACTTATTTGAGATAACAATATATTGTAGGATTTTAGACTATGTAGAAGTAATATCTATAATAACAATATTATAGAGATTAGCTAGTGGGAGAAATAGAAGTGAAAATTGTATGCATTTTAAACATTCTATGTAAAATGGTATAAGTTTATTTCAAGGTAGACCATGATACATTAAATATGGATATTGGAAACCCTAGAGCAACCAATACAAATAAATAAATAAGGTACTCCTAATAAATAAATAATGAAGAAAAAATGGAATTCTGTGTTCAAATGGTGATATCAAATTATACTTTCAGGTAGACAAAGACAACTCGTCAGATGAACAAAAGCAAACTTAAAAATTAGAATTTAATGCAGAAAAAAAGAAGACTTTGATCATAAAAAATAGATTTCTAAATAATAATCAGTTAATCTAAACAAAAATAAGAAAATAAGAATTAAGAATGAAAGACCCATTTGTAAAAATAGAAAACAATAGCAAATGATAGACTTAATTTAGTTATAACAATAATTACATTAAATATACATTGTCTAGACATTCCAATTAAAAGGCAGAAATTTTCACACAGGATGAATAAGAGAAGTACAAAAAGAAGAGCAATTTTAACCCAAAGCAGGTTGTGGGTTAATAAATAAAAGAAGAGAAATCAAGGAAAGAAGAACACAAAGAAATAGAAGAACACAAAAAAATAAAGTGGTGAACATTTATCTAGACTTAGCAAATAAAAGAGAAAGTCACAAATTATCAATATCAAGAATGAAAGAGAGGCCAACACTACAGCTCTTACAGATATTAAAAGGCTAATGGAGAATACTATGAACAACTTTCTGGAAATAATTTTGACAATTTATATGAAATGGGAAACACTTGAATCCTTTAAAGAAAAAATGACTTTAACTCACACAAGGTAAAGAAGAAATAGGAATAGTCCTATAACTATTTTTAAAATTGAATTATTAGATAAATACTTTCCTACAAAGAAAACTCTGTACTCAGATGGCTTTACTGTGAATTTTATCAAATATTTAAGGAAAAATATACTAATCTACAAAATCTTCTTCAGATAATGGGGAAAAGGAGAACATTTGCAACTCATTTTACAAGGCCAGAATTATCCTCATATCAAAACTAGACAAAAACATCAAAAAAACAAAAAGCTACAAACAATCTTCCCTCATGAATACTGATACAACATCCTTAACAAAATATTAGGTTAATTCGTCATGAAGACAAGGAATTTATCTCATGAATGAACAGTTGGTTCATTCATGAGATTTTAACACTTAAAAATCAAGCAATGTAATCCTCCATATTAAAAATGGGGAAGAGGTAACTCGTACTTACCTCAATGATGTAAAAAATACTTTTAGACAGAGTTCAATGCCTACTCATGATTTTGAAAAAAATTTGCCATAAACTGTGAGGAAAAGGAAAGTTTTCTTAATCTAATAAATGTCACTATGAAAATCTTAAAGCTAACATGATATTTCATGGTGAATGAATATTTTACTCCCAAGTTTGTGAATAAGTCAATGAAATCTGCTGTCACCATTTCTATTTAATATTTTGCTGGAAATTCTTGCCAGTGCAGTAAGGTAAGAAAATTAAAAGAAGGGCATATGGATCAGAAGGAAATAAATAAAAGTATTTATTTGCATCCATTATGAATATCCACATTTGTATATATACATGTATATATTAAATTCTAAGAAACGACAAAAAAAGCAACTGTTACTGATAAGCAAACTGAAGAAGTTTACAGGAAACTAAGTCAAATTACAAAGAAAAACAGTTTCAACAACAATAATTTGGAAGCTAAATTAAAATTAGTATTTACAATAGTATCAAAAGCATGGAATAGTCAAAGTTAAGTTTTACAAAATATGTGTAAGACATGTACATTTAAATGTACAAAACATTAACAGAAATTAACTAGAGAGTTGTACTGTATTCATACATCACAAGGTTCACTATTATTAAGATGCCATTTTTCTCCAGATGTATACATTTTATACAGTCCCAGCCAAAACCCAGGCAGACTTCTTTTGTAAAATTTGATAAACCAATTCTAAAATTTATGTAGAAATGCTGAAGATGTAGAATAACCAAAACTATTTTGAAAAACATCAAGGTTGGAGCAATAATACTACTTGATTTCAAGGTTTACTATACAATTACAAATATCAAAAGAGTGTGGTATTACAATATAAGGTGTTGATGGAAGGGTAATGTTGGGAATTCTGCACATTCTGCATGATTGTTTTGTAAGCTGACAACTTCTCTAATAGAACAATTGAAATAAAAAAAGAGTGTGGTATTGGTCTAAGCAAAGATCAGTGGAACAAAATAAAGACTCTCCAAACAGGTTACCATGGTAATTGATTTTTGACAAAATAATCAAAGTAATTCAGTGGGGAAAGGGAAAAAAACTGAGCAAAAGGTGCCGAAATACTTGGATAACTTTGGAAAAAGAGTTAATTTCTATCCTTATCTCATGCCATACACAAAAATTTACACTATATGAACCATAGACTTAATCATCAAGGCTAAAACTATAATCTTCTAAAAGAAAATAGGAGAAAGTCTTCACAGCTTTAGGATAGGCAAGGATTTTTTGACAGGTCACAGAAAGCACTAACTACAGAATAATAATAGGACTGTTGGGGATTATATCCTATTCCCCACAAAAGACACGTTCAGTGAGTGTGGACCCCTGTAAATAAGATCTCTTGAAGATGTTACTTCACTCAAAGTATGGCCTAACTGAATCAGGTTGAACTGTAATCATGATTACCGGAGTCCTTTATACGCAGACACAGAGAAAGAAAAGCCATGGGGAGCAAGCCAAAAGCTAGAGATCCACAGAAACTGAAAGAGAAAGGAGAAGATGCTGCCATGCGAATTGCCATGAGAAAGAAAAGACAAGAAAACCAAAAATTGTGGGTCAACCAGAAGATACCCACCCTGGGAGGAAGCAAGACTTGTGGCCTCTGAAACTGTGGGCCAATACATTTCTGTTGTTAAGCCAACCAGTTTCAATGGATATTTGTTTTAGCAGCCAGGAAGCTAAAACATTGACTTTATTAAAATGGAAACATTCTGATATTTTAAGACACTATGAAGAAAATGAAATTATAAGACATAGACAAAAACAAAATTTATCTATCAAAAGGCTTAAATATTGAGGGTCCTCAAGCATCCCCCTGGTTCAATAATTCACTACTGATTCAATAATTCACTAGGGAAATACACAGGGCTCTGTAAATATTTGTACTCATGGCTATGAATTATTACTGTGAAAGAATACAAAGCAAAATCAGCAAAGGCAAAAAGCACTTGGGGCAAAATCCAGAGGAAAACAGACATCTAAGAGTCATCTATCCACGGAGTCGCACAGGATACATTTAATTTCTCCAACAATGAATTGTGACAACACAAGGCAAAGGTTTTTTATTAGAGAAGCTCACTTGAGCCTAACAGTCCAGGATTTTTAAAAGGTACCAGTCACTGAAGTTCCACACTCTCAGAAGGAAGGCAAACTGATATAGCACAGTTCAGGGCCCTAAGTATGCCAAACACTCATCAGTCATTATATTCCAGGTGATGCTTTCCCAGAAGCCACCAAGGTCTAATCAAGAAAACAAGCCTTTCTTGGGACTATTAAGGTTTTAACAACCTTCTTGGTAAATTAACCTTTTCCCATATAACTTGTTTCTATTATATATAAAGAATTCATACAATTCAATGTATGAACAAACCAATGAAAATGGTAAAAAGATTTGAACAAATACTTTGCTAAAGTAGATAATAAATGACTAAGAAGCACTGAGGAAAGATTCTCAACATATTGACTATAATGGGAATGCAAATTAAACCACATGAGATACTACTAAACACCAACTAACATGGACTAGAATTTAAAACACTGACAGTATCAAGTGTTGAAACGGATGTAGAACAACTAGAAATCTCATTGTTAATGGATTATAAAATGGTATAACCACTTTGGAAAAGAGTTAAATAAACACCATAAAATTCAGCTATTCTTCTAGGAACTTACACAAGAAAATTGAAAATATAGACCAAAACAAAGTCTTTTTCCCTCTTATATTTCCTAAGCAAAATTATATCTTATGGAGTTGCAAAGAGGAGCAGCTTTCAAAACAAGCTCAGTCAAACTCAGACTTGGTAGGGTTTATACTAGGGTGAATGTTACTAGTGATCCCCACTGCCAACACAAAATCTTATACCCAAATGTTCATAACAGCTTTACTCACAACAGCCCCAAACTGAAACAAATCACTTGTCTATCAAAGGTGAATAGATTTCATAACTTGTGGTATATTCTTACAAAGTAATATTATCAGAAATTGAAAAGAATGAACTTTTGATACACATGGCACTGATACACACAACAACATGAATTAATATCAATAGCAGAATGCTTAGCAAAAGAAAGCCAAACCTGACTGATGACCTATGAAATTCTTCAATAAACATAGTGTTAGAAATCATATTAGTGGTTGACTAAAGTTGAAGATGGAAAAAAGGCTTGACTGCAAAGGGCACAGAATTTTTTGAAGTAAAGAAAGTGTTCTTTCTTGATTAGGGCCATGCCTGTATACATTTGTTAAAACTCAACAAATTATACATCCCAAAAATAGATTTGTAAAAAAATGAAGCTGGAGCCACTGGATCAATAGTCAATTGCATATTACCACTTATCTTCCATTGTGTGAATAAATAGTTCTGCTTATTATTTAAGAAAATTTGAATTGATTTTCCATTATGTGCCTTAAAAGACATCTTTGCTGACACATTTCATCAATTATAAACAATATGTGAAATATAAACATGTTAATTACTTTATATAGATAGCCCATGTTTTCCAAACAATTTTTAATGTTTTAGCTACCAAATTATGCACTTTATATGAAAAAAAAATGGAGTTTAAACAAAATTGAATTCCTTAACTGTCAAATGGTAAAAATGTGGAATTTGCTATCAAATAAATATCATTAAATGTTTATTTCAAATAATTATACACATATGTATCATGAACTTAATGATATTCTAATCTAAAATACTATATTTTAGACATAAATATTCAAAAATATTATAATTATTTTTTAAATTTCCAAGATGTAAAATAGATTTTAGAGAGATAATAATGACGATGATATAACTACTATGGTAGATGATAGGTAGATTGATAGAAAGAGAGAGAGAAGATTGATATGCGGGATAAATATTTTCCTTAATTTTGAAAAATACTGACTTACGGTATTAGAGAATACAGATGTTATGGATAAAGTCACATCCATAGGTTACTAAACATTATAATAGCAACTCTTTCTTCTTCCTTGATTGTAATTAAGTAACAAAATATAATGACTTGTGCTTTTCTTTATTTCATCCTTTCATCTAGTGCTCTCTGCTACCAGTGAAATTTAAAGGAAGAAATAACATAACTGATAAAACACAGATTGTATGGCCAGCCTAGAGATGAATCAAATATATGGAATTTCCATTTATTCCTAAATTTTCCCTCTATTCTTGGGTCTTTTTTTCTATGCATATTTTCCTTAACAATAGTTCGTTAAGGAATAGCAACAAGGCTGCCATCTTGTCATTTGATTTGGTTTGGATACCTGCTATTATTTCAGCGATGTGTTAAATCACTTTCCAAATTAATCTTATAATCTCTGTCTGATATGACCCAATTTTTATCTAAATCCCTGTGGGATCATTTTATGCCCTGGATTCAATGTTTAATTTTTTTTAAATTAATGAATAGACTTAAGCAGATACTCATGCCTGGTTAAATTGTTATAAGTGGTTTTATATTCCTCTAGTATGATGATGTAATGATAATACTGAATTCTACTTCATTTGGTTGGGATATTCCTACATTAATTTTCTTTTGCAATACCACTGTATCAAAGCTGTTTAAATAAACTTGCATTTTCAAGAAATAGATACAGATAGAATAGATAGATGATACATGGATGATAGATAGATTAGATAGATAGATAGCTCTGTAATAGCTATAATATCCATTCATTTCGATAGGCTAAAGATCAAAATTTTCTATTCAGTAAAAGCATCTTGTGAAATATGGGACTTCTCCTATAAACCTTAGAGGGACAATAGAAGATAGTGATTAAAAACGTGGGTTTTGAAACAGACTGACCTAGGTTCAAAAGACTTTTCATCAATTACTAACAATGTCATAATGGACAAATAATTTAACTTCTCTTAACTATAGTTTCCTAATTTATTAAATAGACAAGGATGACTGTAAGGACAAAATTAAATTATAAATAAGAAAAGGAGAAGATACTTAGCAAAGTAAATGATACATCCAAATATTTTAAGAATAACTTTTTTCTTAAAAAAATACTATTAATTATTATATTGGTTAGGCCCTAGTAATACTGGAATAAAATATAAATGGTGACATCAGAAATGTTCTGGTGCAGTTCACAGCCTATTTGGAGGAACAAGACATGTTAATAAATGATTGTAATGCAGTGAAATTATCTCTATTGTGGTATGAAAAATATACTCTGGTATTTCAAGGAAAGAGATAATGTAGATTAGTTGCACCTCAGAGCAGGAGACGGGAAAGAGTGATGACTTTTAGGAAGTTGAATAGAAAATTTTATTAATGGTATGGCACTTAAGCTTCCTCATAAACTACCTGTATAGATGTGTTCAGTTAAGTCCCCCATTTTCCAGAATGACTATTTCATGCTTTATCTCCCTCTCCTCACATTTTCCTCTTCTCCCCATTTTCTTACTAGATGACAATGCTTCTTAGTTTTCAGAGGAAAGATAAGTCATCAGACTGTAATTCCATTATGTTCATTTTTCTTAGTATGAAAGCCTGCCTATACCAGAAACTATTCCATTCATTCTTGTTTCAATAAAGGAACTTAACCTCCATTCGTACTTTTGATCTCCCCAATTCCACATTCTCAGGAATAATGGCATAAAATCATTTATATTTAGTGCCCCATCATCCTACCTGGCTTCAGCCTAAGTTTCCCTTTGACTGACCACCCCCAGTTAGCCCTGCACTTGGCATAACAGCAAGTAGCAGGGCCTGTATTTCCATAGGGTTTGGATGATAAGAGCTGCCTTTAGCTTCTCCAAATGGTTCCTCTCACTTTTTCTCTGAACAGCCCTTGCCATGTCTTCTCCAAATTGCCCAATGTTCTTTCATTCATGATATGACTTTGATAATAAGAAGCTGCTCTCAGCTTCTCCAAACAGTCCTTGCTGTTTCTGCTTTTCATACACTTGAAACTTCCAATCCCCAGGAATCTAGGGAAAATCTAATCCCTCCCTTCTGGGTCACAATAAAGGCAAGAACCCAGGACCCACATGACTCTTCCTCCCTTTCCACAAACCCTCACATGAGCCTAGGTTAGGTAGGCCCAGAACCCCTGCACTGCCCTCATTCTCCCTCTCCACATCCAGGTCCTTTTCTCTAACAAAGCTGTCCTTTCTTTTTTTTTTTTTTTAAAAAGATTTGTTTTCTTTCTTTCTTTCTCCCTGTCCCCCATTGCACTTGCTGTCTGCTCTCAGTGTCTGTTTGTTGAGTGCTTTCTGTCTGCTAGTCTTTTTTTTAGGAGGCACTGGGAACCAAAACTGGGACCTCCTATGTGGGAGGTACACAATCACTTGAACCACTTCACTCCCTGCTTGTTGTGCCTCTCATTGTGTTTCCTAGTTGTCTCTCCTAGTTGTGTCTCCTTCTTGCATCATCTTGTTTCGTTAGCTCACCAGGCCAGCCCATTGTATCAGTTCACTGTCTTGCTTGTCTTCTTTAGGAGGCACTGTGAACTGAACATGGTACCTCCTGTGTGGTAGGTGCTCAAGCCACATCTGCTTCCCGAAGCTGTCCTCTCTTTTTATTTTTTTTTTATTTTTTTTATTTTTAAAGAAGCTTTAGATTACATAAATATTACATTAAAAATATAGGGGATTCCCATATGTCCCACTCCCTCCCCCTCCTATACTTTTCCACATTAGCATTAACATCTTTCATTAGTGTGGTACATTTGTTCAATTGGTGAACACATATTGAAGCACTGCTAATTATAGGTTCAAATAAAAGGAGAAGAAGAGCCATGTGTAGGGAAACTATAAATAAGTCTAACTCTGTTATGCTGGGGAGCATAAATTCCAAAGTAAGACCCACTGACAGGGTGCCAAATTCCTGAGCTTGTCTGCCTTGCTTTATAGTGTCTGGATGTTTCTAGAGCCCTCAGGAACCCTGCTGATGGGGCACTGATTACTGTGGCAGTAAATGAGATCTTGCTGAAATGTGCATAAGCATAACCTCTGGAATAAAATGCCAACTCACTTTGAAATTACTTAGCCAAAAAAACTCATTTGTATTTAATATTTCCCCCCTTATGATCAAGGTCTTTTTACAGGTGCATTGCTAGTTGTCACTTGGTAATAATCCCTCAGTGCCAGGAAGGATCATCCCTGGGAGTCATGTCCCATACCAGGGGAAAGGTAGTGTACTTATATGCTGATTTTGGCTTAAAGAGAGGCCACATTTGAACAACAAAGAAGATTTCAGGAGGTAAGTATTGGACAATATATAATACTAGCCTAAGTTTCAATTTCCTATGAAAAACTTCATAAGTAAAATCATCAATATCAAGAGCCTGGCATCATGGTCTGTCATCCTTCACTAGGTACTGCCCTTATACTCAGGGGGTTCTTGCCATTCTAATAGAGAATGTAGCAGGACTCCCCAGGATGGAAATTCAATATTCTTTCTCTTATTGTGTGGGACTCCAGCCACTGAGACAACACCCCATGAAACTTGAACATACTCATGTGCCTTGGAGACATGCCCCCAGTACACCCCTCCCTGCACATCCCCATCACTATCAGTGATCCTCCCATCACAGTTGTAAACCCTCTGTGATTCAAAACTTCTCCAAAAACAAAGCCAACAAAATAACCAAATAAAAGCCAACAAAATAACCAAATAAAAGCCAACAAAATAACCAATTAATAAGAAATTGAAATAATAACATAATAGTTTTTAAAATAACAAATAAAATACAAAAATACAAAATTTTAATTTGGAATAAAATAAAATAAATTCTTTTTAGATGTTTTATCTTTTATCACTGTAAGATCTGGTGTCTTGTATGTACTGTGACAATTACTTACATATGTGCTTCTGAGTTGGTTGGCTATCTTTACTCCCACTTCATCACCCAAAGAAATTTCATATAACCTCCTTAACACCAGGAAACTACATTATGTATTCCTCCTTTCTTCGGTATTTAACAATTCCTTCTCAGTTGAATCCTTCTTATTGTTTTCCATAGGAAAAAAAAAAACATTTTTACTTTAGACTCTCAATCATTTCTTGGTTTCCTCTCCTTCACCACCAAATTTAGAATTGTCTGTACTTAGTGTTTTCCTTTGCTCACTGTCATTCTTCATCTAACTCTAGGCTGGTTTTTGACCCAAGCTTCATGGAAACAGTTTTTCTAAGATAACCAACAAACCTCATTTGACTAACCAAATGACATCTCTAGAGCATTTGTCACCATGTCCACACTCTTTTCCTTGAAACACCTATGCAGCTTTTTACTTCCACAATTATGATTACATCTCTAACTGCTTTATAGTCTTATTCACTTCCACCTGGTCGTTAATTATTAAGATTCTTGATAGTCTATCCTCTTTTCAATCCATACACTCTTCAGGTGATGTCATCCATGCCCATGACTTAATTATCACCAATATCCAGCTGCCTACTTGACATCTTCTCTTAATTGTCTCAAAGACACATCAAACTCTACATGTTTAAAATTCAATTCAAGGGGAGTGGGTATAACTCAGTGGTTGAGCTCCTGCTTCCCATGGAACACAAGATTCCATGTTCAATCCCTGATAACTCCTAAAAAAAAATACAAAAAACTGGAAAAAAAAAAACAATTCATGTTCTCCACCTCCCACAATGACCTTATAATCCATTCAGCATAGTGGTTTTCCAATGTCCCTGACCCCATGAATGGTAACAAACCAAACAACTGCTTTAACTACGCACCTCTTTCATCCCCCATCTGTCACCAAGTCATGCCAATTTTGGCTTCTGAATTTACCTTCATTCTGTATATTTTTCTCTATCTCTACTGCCACCACTGTAGCCTAAGCTGCCACTTCACTTCCAATAAATGCAATATCCTCTCTGTTAGTTTTCTACAATTGAGTAACACATTACCAAAAATATAGTGTCTTAAGACAACACCATGGGAAGCAGCTGTGGCTCAAGTATTTGAGCTCCTGTTTACCTTACGGAGGACCTGGGTTCCATCCCTGGGACCTCCTTATAAAAAAAGAAAATTGATGTCCCAGGCCTGCATGGTGAGGCACAGACCCCGGCATGGTGAAGCAACACACCAAAAAGATGATGACACAAGCAGATAACAAAAATAAAAACAAACACCAATTAGTGAGCTTCCAGTTTTATAGGTCAAAAGACCAGAAGGGTGTGAGTGGGTTCTCTGTGCAGGATATCACATGGCTGAAATCAAGGTTTCATCTGGGCTGAATTGTTGTCTGGAGCCTCTGAGGGAAAAATTCACTTCCATGCACATTCTTGTTGTTGGCTAAATTCCATTCCTTGCTAGCAATCAGCTGGAGGCCACTCTTAGTTCATAGAGGTCATAAATTCCTTTTCATTTAGTCCCTTCCATCATCAAGCCAGCAATGGTGTGTCAAATCCTTCTTGTGCTTTGAATCTCTAACCTCCTCCTTTGTAATCTGTGAGAGAAATTCTCTGCTTTTAGAGGGCTCCTGTGATTATATCAGGTCTGCCCAGATATCTGCCTATCTTCTGGTCAACTGATTTGAGACCTTAATTACACCTGTGCAATATCTTCACAATAGTAACTAGATTAGTATTTGAATGACTGGGAGAGGATGTGTGTGTACAGGAGACCAGGAATCTTGGAGACAGCTTAGAATTCTGCCTAACAGTGTCTCTGCTTTTTCTTTGCTCCTCCTACAATTAATTCATGCTTCAGCAGTCTGATCTTCACACCCCAGGCCTCCCATGAAAGTTCATACACTCCATGGCCATTTTGCTGGTGTCTGTAAGATGAAATGGAACGTAAACCTCTGAAATGTCACATGATTTTGATCACAGACATATAATACAATTTATACACATTTGGAATATACTTATATAGCATAAGGGTTTTATCATCAAGGAGTAACTGTGCATGGTCCAAAAATAAAGTAGCCTAAATTACCAGACTATATCTTATTTTAAATTTAATTAATGGTCTGAATCATAAACCTAATTTGAGCAGGTAGATAGGCAGTTCTGGAGGCTGTATGAAGGCCAAGTTTGTATTGACAATCTAATGAAAGATAAGTGGAATCTTGATAGAATTTTTCTAATCAAAGAAAGGAAAAGGTGAGAGTTTTGTATAAACATGCAAGTTCAAACATACATATTTAGAACTCTGGTACTGCCAACCTGTTTCTTCTCCCATTGACATAGTTGCTCATGTCAATGAAAGTAAATCACATTTTCATGCATCAACCAATTGATGTTCTTATAAGTATAGTTTCTTAGATGAAGAACAGAGTTCACTCCATTGAAAATACAGTGAATTGAAATGGAATTTTAATGCTATGGACAGCCAACAGCTATATAGAACAGTTCTGCCTATTTATTATGGTAACTGCTTTGGTTTCCTGGCTGCTACATCAAATATCATTCAATGATTTGACTTAAACTGTGAGAATTTATTGGGTCATGATTTTGAGGCTAGGAGAAGCCATCATCAAGACAATTTTTTTTTTCCCAGAGGACTGTGACATTATGGGGCTGACTGCCGGTGTTCCTTGGTCCTTACCTTTTCTGTCACATAGCCATGTATATGGTAGCCTCTCCTGGATTCTCTCATCTTTTTGAGTTTTGTTGACATTCAGCTTCTTGCTTCTTCCTCTAACTTTCTCTTTCTCTTTGGCTTCCCCATAAGGTCTGCAGTAATAGTGTTAAGTACAACTGATTCAGTTGTACCACACCTTACCTGAAGTAGCCTCATCAAAATGTCCTCCTTACAAGGTTCACACAGGAGTAGATTAAGTTTAAGAACATGTTTTTCTGGAGTACACAGCTCCAAACTAACCACAGTAATCAAAAAGGGTAGGAATGCCTGGCATCTGGCTAGAAAAAGTCCTGTTAACATACATCATGGAGGAATGAATATATAAAATATGGGAGGAGCAGCTTACAGTTTGGGATAAATGGAAGAAAGAGTGAATGTAACAAGAGAAGTTAGAAAGGCAGATTTGAAGTATGTATGAAGAAAAATCTTATTTTCCTTGAGTAATGCAAATGGGTTTGGATAGGCCAAAACTCATGGGTAGAAGCACAATGGTTTCAATGATTCCTTATCTTTCAACATCCTGTGGCATCTATGGAGAGGCTCCCTGGGGACAGAGTACAGCAGACATACCATGTGACTGTGCTTTTACATGGAAACCACAGCAGTCCCTACCTGCCCTCTCCCACATGCCCTCTTCCAATTCCTGGGACAGTCCTGAACATGTCTTTCTAGGACTTGGGCCAAAATAAACTGCGCTGTCATCAAAAAGTTTAACTGTCAACAGTTAAGATGAATGCTAACAAAGACAATTATGGACCACCTGGAAATCTTAGAAGTCTCTCCCACTGAGGGGATAAGCGCTCAGTCAAGCAACACAAATGACTGTCCAAGGTTACTCGTCACAGAAATCCTTCCGTCACCTCCCCACATCAGGCTAAGTGGATTAGTGGATTATACTTTATTCTCCAGGTTGAGAGAGCCATTGAAAATTCCCAAATAAGTGAGAGAAATGATCAGGTTAGTGTTTTAGGAGGTGACTGTAACAATGTGGTGGATGGATCTGGTAAGAGAACCAACCCCCACCCCCCACCCAAAAAGTGGAAACATCATTAAAGAATCTATAAAATGGGCCAGGCCATGAAATAGGCAGATAAGCTAGAAGAAGAAGAATGGATTCTAGAGACATTTTGGATATCTGATGAAATTTTAATTCAGTCATTTTCATTAAATCTTATTGCTAGGATATTAGCACTATCACAGTCCCTACGAATCTTACTAATCTTCTAATTTTTTAGGTATCAACCTAACCATGAAATATTTAAATGAAATATAGGCAACCAAGTGATATAATAGCTAAAGCATTTTAAGCCTGTAAAATATTAATCAAATATAACAAATTTCTGATATCTAATTTTCCCTAGGCAGACACACCCCAACCTTTTTATCTCATCACTGAAACCATGCAAACCCCAGGAAATGAGATTAGTCTATCCAGGATTTTTTTACTTTCCTGAGTATCAGGATGGTTTTTGAGGTAGTCCAGGATCTTTACCAGTATCTTTACTGATCTTTTTTGAATAACATTTTAATCAGGAGTTATCCTTTGATCATTTCCACTTTTTTAGTGGGAGGGAGTTTCCCACTCTTTTAGATCTATTGCCAGCTCCCCAGTCTGTTGGTAAAATCACAAAATCATTTCAATTCAATTCAAAGAATTTTTATTAAGCATCTATAATACTATTTATGCAGCATAGTAGGGTAGACAATGCAGGAGAAATATAAAATAAATGAATAAGTGACCATGCCTACTTCGATAAACCCATACTCTAGACACAAACAACTAAAATATTATGTCAATAGTGACACGATGGAGGTAAATATGAAGTACTATGGGGCACAGAGTAGCTATCAAATCATTACCCTATTTTTTCCTATAATAATTTGCCATAACATGTAACTGAAAACTCATATCTAGGTTTATTTCCAGAGGCAACCATGTACTTTTACTTTAATTATATATTTATTGGAAAATTCACAATATCAAAAGGCCTTGATGGTTTTATAACATTTAAAATTAATTATTATGCTTTTAAAAATCACACGGCATCTAACTATTTTGAAGAGTAAATATATATGAGCTACTTTCAGTCTAGCAAAAATATCTGATGCATTGAAGGAGGTATAACTTCTGTATAACTCCAATAACTCAACAGGCTTCCAGAAACCATTGTTTGGAGTTACTGGTTTTAGTGACCCCAGTTCAGTAATGGAGTAGGAACAGTGTGGGTCTCTGAGGTTCTGACAAGAAATTAGAATGTGTGTGGGGAGCTAAGGTGGAATTGAAAAAAATCAAATGTGTTTTACTGTCAATAAACCTATGGACTCCTAATATAAAATATTAAAATTAGTAGAATCAAATCGCTGATTTTCTACCTTGGTCCTTCTTGTTTTACAATGAGGAAACTGAAACTCAGAGAAGTTAAAATACTGCTAAGTTATCGAGCAATGTAATCAAAAGTATGGCCCAAATTTCTTTGACTCAAAGTACATTGCTCTAAACACTCCATTAAATTAAAGGAAAATACCTTAATGATTAAAAAGATATTTTTGGCAGTGTAATTTTTTTTCTAATAGATACATGTAAAATTATAATTTGTGAATTATTGACAAAACTCAAGGCAAGTTTGATGTTAATTTTCCAGAAAAGTCAACAAGTTATAAGAACCTAAAATCTATATGAATTATATATATTTGGTTTGAAACTCAAAGATACAAATTGACATATTTTCCTCTCCAAGAATGAGAAACACAAATAAACCACAAACAAATTAAGACATATTTCCTCCAAAAAGCATTTGTTTCTGTAGCTCATTGAGCATTGTAGTTCAGAGTAATTTTGTAGAAGAAATATTGGACAATACAGGGACTGACAAGTCATCCTTATTCCTACAATAAAATTATTTGGCTTCATTTGCTAAAATCTTAGATGAAGAACTCATTTCCTTCCTTTTGTTCTGAATAGAAATGGAATTTGTAATTTGCCTCTGTTTAATTCTGATTAAAAGTAAAAAACACTTAAGCATGACTGTTTAATCTAGGTTTGATCCAAATCACCCACAACCACCAATAATAGCATTTAAACCATGCATTATATGATATATTTATCTAGAATCCTATGTGTGTTATTGTGTTGTAAACAAGAGAATAAATTCTACATTACATCTTTTTAAGAGCTCTTCCATATATATATATGTGTGTGTGTGTGTGTGTGTGTATTTTTAACAGAACTAGACCAGTGCTGGTTTTGGTGCTTCCATAAAAATGGGTTGGGAGAACAGATGTGGTTCAAGTGGTTGAGTGCCTGCTTCCCACATGGGAGGTCCTGGGTTCGGTTCCCAGTGCCTCCTATAAACAAAAAAATAACAAGCAAACAAATGGAAAACCCAGCTCAAGCTGATGTGGCTCAGTGGTTGAGTGCCAGCTTCTTACACACAGGGTCCCAGGTTCAATCCCTGGCTCCAGTACCTTAAAAATAAGGGAGGGGGGGTGTGTGTTAGCTGTCACTACACTGGGATGACGTCCTCCCCCCACAAAGACATCAGACATTCCAACTATTGGATGGAGGCTACAAAACTGAAGCTTTAAGTAAATTAGCATCATAAAAGAAGAATCTGAAACAGGAGAAAAGAAATTACAGAAATTTAAAACACAATGTAAAGTTAAGCTACAAATAGAAACAGCTAAAGTAAGAGTTTTATATTGGAAGATAGATATTAAATTACCCAGATATGAAAAATATAGAAGAGAAATTAAGAAATATATAATGTGTAATGAGAATGCCAATTATAATAGAAGTTGCAGAAGAACAGAAAGAAGAAAATGTGGAGAAACAATACTTAAAGAGATAATAGCTGAGAATTTCCAAAATTTGTCAAAGATCTGAATACTCAGAGTCAGATTCAGGAAACACCATAGGGTAAAACATAATAAATTATATGAACATAGGAAATTGTAATAAATCCACAGTACAGTGAAAAACGGCATTATATTAAAACTATAGAATGCTAATGAAAAGAGGCCTTTAAAGCAACCAGAAATTATTGCCTTGAAAAAAATAACAGTTAACTTAGAGACCTATATTGACCTAAGTTATTTAATATGATAGCAAAATCATAGCATTAAAAAGAAAAGTGATTTTAACAAAAGACCTCACCGAACTACTGGAAGATAAATTTCAGAAAGAAAGAAAAAAAAAGGAAATTAGCCTATTAGGAAGCAAGTACAAAAGTTGATATAAAATAACAAAAATAATTACTAATTTGGCAATAAAAAAGACAAGATTAAAAAAGTCAAGACCTAATTTCTAGTAATGGTGGAGGAAAGAAATGGTTGCACCAACTTTCCACAAATAATAATTACACAAATTGCACAATTAAAAAAGAACTATTTAAAGATCCTGGAAAGTGTCCAAAAGCACACAGAAGCTAAAAAAACAAAAACACAAAAAAAGGGGAAAGAACAGAGTTTGTGAATTCCCTAGCCCAAGGGCATTGCCCAGTCCCAGGAGCTAAGGCTTGGGGCCGGGAAGGCAAAGGAACAACACAACCTTACCAGGTAAAATAGCAACCAGAGTTGAGATCTGGGAAAGATGTCAGCTAAAGGTAAATTATGCCAGCCTGAGAATCAAAGAAAATTTGTGACCCAAACTTCCCAAATGTCTGGCTGACAACTGAACTATGCATGCATGGGCAAGATCCCAGGTAATCCAGAGGAAAGGTTCACAGAAACACAGAGAATCTACTCTTCAAAGAAAGAGTGATGTGGACCAGATCTGTGTTACTTTTCTTAACTGAGCGTATTCCCCAACCTTATACAACTCAGGTGCCAGCAAGTTTGAAATGTCAGAGTGCACAGCCAAAATAGACAAAGCAATTAGAAATTAGGGAATAACAAGAACCAATGAAAGAGAAAGGGTGACCTTTATCCCTGCTCACTCTTTGTCTGAATGCTGAAATCACAGGCACAGAAGAGTTCCACAGGGGCTGGGCTAAAAAAAAAAAAAAAGAATACAGTGTGTCAGAATAAAACAAACCAGAAATAAAAATTCCTATGTAACAAGAGGGGGAATTTATTTGAAGTTCAAATCCAAGAAACAATGCCCTACTAGGGAAAAAAAGAAAAGATTCTCAGAAAATATGACAGAACCCAGAGGTTTTAAAGGTATTATTTAGATTCCCTGTTTTCAAATAATAATTACTATAGGTGTCAAAAATACACACACAAGTGCAATCTATGCATTTGCCTGAGTTTGCAGCAGAAGAGATTAGAACCCTCAACAGCTGAGCAGGCCAGAAAAGAAATGAGCCCTCCAGCCTACAGCTGAGATTGGAAGAAGCTGGGCCCAAAGAGCCCTAATAGGAAAGGGGAAGGCTGAACCCTCACAGATATTGGCAACCATCTTGCTTCAAATACATGGAATAGACATTTGGTGAGAAAGTACTGTTACCGGATTTTGTCTAGGTTCTCAACTATGCTGTAGAAATGAATTTTAAGAGCGCATCAGGTGAGTTAGGCCAGCAATTTATTCGGGTTGGGGGGGAGGGTGAGAAATGGGAGAAAATAGCACATCAAGTGTCCCAGGTTGAGAGGAAGGGGCTGAAAAGTGATAAAGAGGGCTGATTTACAGACTACAATTCCCCATTATAGATTTTAAATGCCCAGGTTTTACTTGCATGGCCATCATGGCAGAGGAAAAATGGCAAGAGCAGGGTGCAGAGGGCAGGAACAGGGACCCAAAGGCAAGAGAGCGCATTTAGGCCTTGCACCCTGCTTTTTGAACCACCCCTTGGCTAATGGCATGGAAGGAGTTCCAGCTGTTTGCTACCCCACCCATCAGTCCTCTGGGAAGGTCCAATGATAAAGTCCTTGAGAAATATCCAGGGCTTCTCTTGGCTTCTGGAGAAAATCCTGTACTGAATGGCAGAATCTTGGGGAGGGTCTTCCAGCAGCCATCATGGGGATTATTGATGTCCATGTGGACTCTCTGCCAGGTTCCAGATCCACCTATTGATTCCCTATCTTACTAGCCAGCTTCAGTACCTCTTACAGTACCTTGAGTTGTACTCTTTAGGACCTTGTAACTATAAGCTTTTACCTCAAATAAATACCCTTTATAAAATCCAACAGATTTCTGGTACTTTGCATCAATACCCCTTTGGCTGACTAATACAATACTCTATTGGGCATGTGGAAATATGCTACAAGGGTCATACATTTTCTTTGAAATAATTCAATATTAGCTCTAAGTAGATTGGGATAAATTCAAGATGCATATCATAACCCAAAGAGTAATCCCCCATAGCAAAATGCAGGCAGAAATAGCTATAAAGCCAAAAGAAAGCACAATAAAATGCTAAAATTCATGTATTAATTCAAAAGATGTCAGAAAAGGAGGAGTAAATGAACAAAAAGGAAATAAGATCAATAAAAAGCAAATAGCAAATTGACAAATCTAAATACAAATATATCAAAAATTATATTAATTTTAAGTGGACTAAATATTCCAATCCAAAAGCAGAGATTATTAGCCTGTATTTTAAAAGAACAACCAGAGCAACAAAAACAACAAAAAAGAAAAGCCATAAATTCTACACAAAAGATTCACTTTAAATAGAAAGAAACAAATAAAAGTAAAAGACTAGAGAAGGAAAGCTCAAGCAGATGCATTAATATCAGACCAAAAAACTTCAAGACAAGGAATATAAGTAGGGATAAGGGGCACTTTAAAATGAAATAGAAGGGAGGAGGGGCCAAGATGACATTGGATTGAGTGCACCCACATCATCTCTCCTACAAAAAAACGACTGAGTGGGGACAAAATCCTGCCCGAGTGAGCAGTTTTGGGAACCCACAAAGCAGGAGGCTTCAGGACATCAATCTGGAGAGAGCAGGACAAAAAGAGTGATTGCCCAAGATAAAACGGTGAATTTCTGGCTCTTGAGGCTGGAGCTGTGGGACAAGTAAGCCCCTCCCTCAGGGCAGGAAGCCTGGACATTTCCTGAATCTTCCCAGGCACACAGCTGTGAGGAGACAAACTCCTTGAGTGGAAGGATTCTGATGCAGGGTGGAGAAGGGTCCAACAACTGTCTGGACCCCCCTTTTTTGAGCTTTGAGGAGCATGCCAGCTGGTTTAAGGAGAAACCAGGAAGAGGGGAGAGGCAAATCTGCTCTGGCAATCTGATTTACCTAACCTCCCTGGGATAGGGAGAATTGGTCAGGGAAAAGGTGGAGTCAAGCAATTAACTAGTCCTGTGCAACTCACCTAAGGGAGGGGGACAGTAGGAAGTCCTTACTAAGCTTCCAAGAGCATATTTAGGGTTCCCTGCAAGGTGTGGGTCCTCCCTCTCAAAGAGATTGAGAGTCATTTTTTTCTGTGCTGAATTAAGTTAGGAGGGTCTCATTTGAATTTCAAAAGAGAACTCTCACACAAGCTTCCTGCTGCGCCTGGAGAGAAGCAGTTAAGAAAGAAAGGGGGTTGGGGAGGGAAGGACAGATTCCTAATCAGCAGTTTATTCAATTGCAGAGTCAATCCTGCCTTGGGAAAGGGACTCTTTCTGAAGAGCAAATCAATGCAGTGAGAAAGTTTAGCTCAGGGGAAGAGTTTCAGATTTGGATGTGCAAGGCTTCCAGCTTAATTCCCAGCTCCTTTTAGAGTAGTGACCCACTGGGATATTAAACATCTAGGTGATAAAATTAAGGACAGTTAAAACATAGACATTATCCTTGTATTAGCTTCCCTTGTCTCTTATTTTTCCTAAAAAAAAAAAAAAAGATTACTTTTGTTATATAATTTAACTCAGTTTACTCACTAAAACCCACTTTAAAATCTGCGCAGGGTAATTGATTGATAAACACTGGCAGCCTGGCAAGCTCTACAGGAGCATAATTGGGAAGTCTTCTTATTCTTAATGTTTGGTTGACTCCCTGCTTGTGGTTTGGTCCGCTTTTTTGTTTTCTTGTCTTTCCTTCCTCTTTTTTTTTTTAATTAGGTGCTGCTGGCTTGTTTCTTGTTTGCTGTGTTTCCTCTTCTTTGATTTCCTCTTTTCTGTGTATCCTGATTTTGGCTACCAACGCTATCTCTTTTCCTTCCTACATCTTCCTATCTTCTGCCTCCTGTTGTTGCTCTTACATTCTACCTCTCTTTAGCCCCCAATTTTTCTGCCTTTTTATTTCTAACACTTCTATTCTGTTTTCTATCTTTTATTAACTCTTTCTGTTTTTGTCCTTTCTTTTCTCTTACCCTATCTCCTATCAAGCAGTCCTTTTAATTCATTCTATATTCTTCTCCATATTCAGTTTCTCATTTCATTGTAGGTACTCCACATTTTATTCCTATAATTCTATGCTGCTTACATGAGTTTGATATTCATTCTCCTAGGTCTTATATGGTTCTTCTGCTAACTTTTAATATCAATATTGCTATTATTCTTTTTCTTTTCTTAACTCTTTTGCTTTCCCTGACCCTAATCTTTTTCCTTCAAGGGAATTTAGACAATAAGGAAATAGAGTAAGAAAAACAAAGTGCCAAAGAGAAAACTTAACATACACACAAAAACAGCAACTAAATAAAACCCAAGACTAGACAGAGAAGTAAATCAACTAAACAAACCCATCAGCATAAAATGACCAGACAACAACAAAAAATTGGAAAACATACCAACAATCAGGAAGAAAGGGCCCAGCCAATGAACAAACTATAAACCAGGAAAAGGAACAGAACATCAAATAAATAATCAAAGCTGTCCAAACAAATGTCATGGATTAGCTTAATGAAGTGATGGAAGAAATAAGGATATTAAGGATACTAAGAAAACACTTGGAGAATATACTAAAGAAGTGTAAACATACACAAAAAGATAACAGATATGATGGTGATGAGTGGCACAATGCAAGAAATCAGAAACACACTCTCATCAAATAACAACAGATTTGAACAGGCAGAGGAAAGAATTAGTGATGTGGAAGAGAGTGCATCTGAAATCAGACAGATAGTAGAACAGATAGATAAAAAGAAAAAAATCCAGAAGTAACTCAGGGACTTGAATGACAACACAAAAAGCCACAAACATATGCATTATAGGCATCCCAGAAGAAGAGAAGGGAAAGGGGACAGAGGGGATGTTGGAGGAAATAATGGCTGAAAACTTCCTAAATCCATTGAGGAAGGTGGATGTACATGTCCAGAAAGTGTAGCACACCCCAAACCATGTAAATCCCAACAGTCCTACCACAAGACATATAATTGTCAAATTATCCGATGCGTAAGACAAAGAGAAAATACTGATGGCAGCAAGAGAAAAGAGAACCATCACATACAAGGGAAGCTCAATAAGATCAAGTGCTGATTTCTCATATGAAACCATGGGGGCAAGAAGGCAGTGGTATGACATAGTCAAGGTATGAAAAGGAAAAAATTTTTGACAAAAATACTCTATCCAGCAAAGCTGGCATTTAAAAATGACAAGTGTTCAAAATATTCACAGATAAACAGAAACTAAGAGAATATGCCAACAAGAAACCTGCCCATCAAGAACTACTAAAGGGAGTTCTGCAAGTTGAAAGAAAAGAACAGGACAAAGTTGGAGAACAGTGTAAGAACAACTAAAAAGGCAAAAGGAGAAATAAAAACAACATATGACATATGCATATCCAAAGAAAATAGAGCTAATCTAAGTAATTCCTTGAGAGTAATACACAGAATGTTAATGGATTAAACATACCTATGCAGAGACACAGATTGGCAGAATGGATAAGGAAATATGACCCATCTATATGCTGTCTACAAGAAACCTACATTAGACCCAAGGATTCAAGGAGGTTGAAGGCAAAGGGCTGGAAAACAATCTTACAAGTAAACAATAACCAAAAAGGGCAGGAGTAGCTATACTAATATTGGACAAAATAGATTTTAAATTAAAAACTATTGTGAGAGTCAAAGATGGACACTATATATTAGTAAAGGGGGTAATCTTTTAAGAAGAAAGAACAATCATAAACATTAATGCACCTATCCAGGGTGCCTCAAAATATGTGAGGCAAACAATGGAAAAACTAAGTGGAGGAATAGATGCCTCTACAATTATAGTGGGGGACTTTAATACACCATTATCACCATTAGACACAACATCTTGATAGAGAATCAATAAAGAAACAAAGACTTTGAATAAAATGTTAGAATATCTGGACCTAATAGACATATACAGAGCACTACACCCAAATACAGCATGATATATATTCTTCTCAAGGGCACATGGATCATTCCCCAAAATAGACCACATGCTAGGCCACAGGAAAATGTCTCAATGAATTCAGAAACATTGAAATCATACAAAATAATTTCTCTGACCACAGTGGAATGAAGCTGGAAATCTGCAAGGTCCAGAGAACCAGATTATGCATAAAGATATGGAAGTTAAGCAACACACTCTTAGACAAACAGTAGGTCGAGGAGGAAATCTCAAAAGAAATCAGTAACTACCTTGACACTAATGAAAATGACAGCACAACATATCAAAACGTATGGGATGGAGCAAAAGCTGTACTGAGAGAGAAATTTGTAGCCATAAATTCATATATTGAAAAAGAAGAAAGAGTTAAAATCAAAGACCTAACTGCACACTTGGAGGAATTAACAAAGAACAACAAACTAACCCCAAAGAGAGAAGAAAGAAAGAAAGAAAGAAAGAAAGAAAGAAAGAAAGAAAGAAAGAAAGAAAGAAAGAAAGAAAGAAAGAAAGAAAGAAAGAAAGATCAAAGCAGAAATAAATGAAATAGAAAATAAGAAAGCACTAGAAAAAATAAAACAAAGAGATGGTTCTTTGAGAAGATCAATAAAATTGACAAACCCTTAGCTAGACTAACAAAGAAAAAGGGAGAGAATATACAAATACAAAAAATAAGAAATGAGAAAAGGGATATCAACACTGACCCTGAAGAAATAAAGACTATCATAAGAGGATACTTTAAAAGACTATATGGCAACAAGAAGGACAATTTAGAGGAAATGGGCAAATTCCTAGAAACACATAAGCAGTCTACATTGATGAAAGAAGAAATTGATCTCAACAAACCAATCACAAGTAAAGAAATAGAATCAATCAATAGAAACTTCCCAACTCAGAAGAGTCCCTAGCCAGATGGCTTCAAAGGTAAATTCTCCCAAATATTCTGGAAAGAACTAACACCAATCTTGCTTAAAATCTTCCAAAAAAATTGAAATAGCAGTAATGTTACCTAAGTCATTCTATGAGGCCAACATTACCCTAATACCAAAGTCAAACAAAGACACCACAAGAAAGAAAAATTACAAACCAATATCTCTAATGACCCTAGATGCTAAAATCCTCAACAAAATACTTGCTAATCATATTCAACAACACTCATACAAATTATACACCATAACCAAATGGGTTTCATCCCTGACATGCAAGGGTGGTTCAACATAAGAAAATCAGTCAATGTAATATACCACATAAACAAATTGAAAGAAAAAATCACATGATCATATTTACAGAGGCAGAAAAAGCATTTGACAAAATACAGCACTCTTTCCTGATAAAAACACTGCGAAAGATAGGAATAGAAGGAAACTTTCTGAACATGATAAAAGGTATATATATGAAAAACTCACAGCTAACATCATATGCAATGGTGAAATCCTAAAATCTTTCCCTCTAAGATCAGGAACAAGACAAGGATGACCACTATTACCCCTCCTATTTAACATTGTGTTAGAAGTACTTGCAAGCACTGAGGCAAGAAACAGATATAAAAGGCATCCAAATTGGAAAGGAAGAAGTCAAAATTTCACTATTCGTAGGTGGCATGATCCTGCACATAGAAAGCCCTGAGAAATCTGCAATGAAGCTTCTAGAACTTATAAATGAGTTCAGTAAAGCCACAGGTTATAAGACCATTGTGCAAAAATCAGTAGCATTTCTGTACACCATTAATGAGCAATCTGAGGGGGAAATCAAGAAAAAAAAATACCATTTACAACAGTAAATTTAAAAAATCAAATACCTAGCAATAAATTTAACTAAATATGTAAAAGACTTACACACAGAAAACTACACAACATTGTTAAATGAAATCAAAGAAGACTTAAATAAATGGAAGAATATTCCCTGTTCATGGATAGGAAGACTAAATATCATTAAGATATCTATCCTACGCAAACTGATCTACAGATTTAATGCAATCCCAATAAAAATCAACATAGCATTTTTTAATGAACTGGAAAAACTATGAAATTTATTTGGAAGGGAAAGAATCCCTACATAGCTAAAGACTTATTGAAAAAGAAAAAGGAAATCAGAGGAATCACAATATCTGACTTTAAAACATACTACAAAGCTATAGTGATCAAAACAGCATGGTATTGGCACAAGGATAGATATACTGACCAATGCAACCAAATTAAGACCTTAGATATAGATCATCACATATTTAGTCATCTGATATTAGACAAGGCCAGCAAGCCCACTCAACTGGGAGAGAATGGCCTCTTCAACAAATGGTGCTTGGAGAACTGGATATCCATATGCAAAAGAATGAGAGAAGAATACCATCTCACACCTTATACAAAAATTAACTCAAGATTTAAATATAAGAGCCAAGACCATAAAGACCTTAGAAGACAATGTAGGGAAGCATTTACAGGACCTTGTAATAGGAAATGGCTTCATAAACTTCACACCCAAAGCACAAGCAGTGAAAGAAAAAACAGATAAATGGGACATCCTCAAAATTAAAGCCTGTTGCACCTCAAAGGAGTGTGTCAAGGAAGTGAAAATATCACCTACCCAGAGGGAGAAAATATTTGGTAACCATGTATCTGATAGGAGCCTAATATCCAGCATATATAAAGAAATCCTATATCTCAAAAATAAAAAGAGATTTGAACAAATACTTCTCAAAAGAAGAAATACAAATTGCTAAAAAGCACATGAAAAGATGCTCAAAGTCACTAGCAATTAGAGAAATGCAAATCAAAGCTATAATGAGATACCATCTTACACCTATTATACTGGTGGCTATTAAAAAAACAGAGGACTACAACTGTTGAATTGGATGTGAAGGAATGGGAACCCTCATCCACTGCTGGTGGGAATGTAGAAGGATCCAGCCATTGTGGAGGACAGTTTGGCAGTTCCTCAAAAAACTAACTATAGATTTGCCATATGACCCAGCAATTCCACTGCTGCGTATACACAGAAGAACTAAAAACAAGGACACCAACTGATATATGCACACCAATGTTCATAGCAGCATTATTACTATTGCCAAAAGTTGGAATCAACCCAAATGTCCATCAACAGAATATTGGATAAACAAAATGTGGTATATACATACAACAGAATACTACTCAGCTATAAGAAGAAATACAATACTAACACAGGGGATAACATTAATGAATCTTGAGGACCTAATGCTGAGTGAAGGAAGGCAGGCATTGAAGGACAAACACTACATGACCTCTCTAATCTAATACGAATTAAGCATATCAAGCTGTCTCAGAGAGCTAGAGACTGGAAGATAGGCTTACAGGAAATAGGGGGAGGAGAAGAAGGTTGTGAGTCAATACCCACTGTGAAATTACCCATAGTGAAATCTATGATAAAAGGGAGATAAGTAATTGTGCAGTGAAGGGATAAGAACGGGGTATCGGGATATTGGGTTGGGCTTTGCAGGCTTGAGGTGGGTTAGGGTTGGGAGTATGGATCAGGTGGTCCATGGAATTGGGGAGAGGGTTGGGGAGAACAGGTGAACACAGGAGATTGTCAGGTACATGGTTAAAACTATAATGTTGAGAAAACTCTTTAGAAAATATAATAAGGAAGGGTTACTGGTTTAAGGTGTTTGACAAGGGGCATCTGGCACAGGGTGCACCCGGGGCAGACTTCTAGGGAATGTGTGAGTGCTTATCTTGTCATAGTGTAAAATATCAGTGGGTGGAGATGCATACAATGAGTGGGATGGTGTTATACCCCCATCCTGGGGAGGACTTATGTTCTCAAACAGAAGGGATGGTGTCTCTCGAGGGCATGAGTGGCTCCCAATGGGAGAGAACAGACTAGTGTGTCAAGCCCTCAGCATTGTTGCAAGTATTTATGAATCTTGCCCTTCAAGCAGTGAAGCTTGGTTGTCATTGTGGGCCCCAAGGGGAGGGAGAGAGAGGAATAGAATAGATGGAGGAGGGGGTAACTGGGGGGCAATGGAAGTGTTCTGTATGATCATACAATGATGGACATAGACCATGTTCAGTTGCACCAAAAATTTATAAAAGTGTATAGTCTAAAATGTAAACCATAATGTAAACCATAATGGAACCATGGTTAGTAGCTATGTTTCAATATCTGTACATCAGTTTAATAAATGTAACATCCACATATAAAAAGATCACTGCTGGGGAAGGGGGAAAAGCATTTGATGTTAGGTATATGGGAGTCCCCTGTATTCTTAATGTGACTTTACTGTGACCTAAAACTTTTTGAAGACATAAGAGAAAATAAAAAGGATGTATTCACCGATGAAGAAATGGAAGAGATTGCCTTGCCACTGTACATACAGGGAAACACCTATTGTTATGATATTTTTCAATTTTTTAATACACAAATTTATTTTTTACTTTATTTTAAAATTATTACATGTTTAATTCTAATCCTTAAATTTACCATTACTATTTCATTTTCCTATTAATTGAATTGGGCAATATATTAGGCTTCATTTTTTAAGAAGTTTTGGATCACAGAGGGATTCATCTATGGCAGGGGAGGAACATTGGTGTGGGGTGTCATTTGCAGGATGTATGGGAAGGAGTTTGCCTGGGCATGCTTATGGTGTATATAGGTATGTTCGGATGTTCTTTGGATATTGACATAGTGAGTAGAGTTTCACATGACAACTGAGGGAGTGCTGAGTTCCCATCCTGGGGAGCTCTGTTGCATTTCCCAATGGAACAGCAACAATCCCCCAAATGCAAGGGCAAAGACCAGTGAAGAAGGATGGTCTAATGATGGGCCCTAGATACTGGTGACTATGCTTATGAACCTGTGTGCTTGAAATTTCAATTAAGCCTAAAGCTGCAGAGTACCTGAGAGTTACCTCCTGAGAGCCTCATGTTGCTCAAATGTGACCACTCTCTAAGCCAAACTCAGCATATTAATGCATTACTTTACCCACAGAGTGGGACATGACTCCCAAGGATAAGCCTCCCTGGCGCCAAAGGATTACTACCAAGCACCAGCTGGTGATGCAACTAGAAAAAGACCTTGAATGAAAGGGGGAAATGGTGAAGACAAATGTGTTTATATGGCTTAGAGACTTCAAAATGAGTCAGGAGGTCATCAGAGGGGTTGGACTTATGCATGTCTCAGCAGGATCTCAGAGGCAAGCCAAAGTAGATAGAACCCCAGGTAGTGATGCTCCTGAGGGCTACAGAGACACCCAGGTCCTACAGTCATGGCAGATGGCTCTGGAGTTCAGTGCCTTGCCAGTGGGACTTACTTTGTAATTTGTGCTCCTGAGTGTGATGCAGTTGAACTCAGATATGACTTCTCTACACATGCCTCTTCTGTCACTTTTATTGAACCTGTGGTTGGGGCTGAGGTTGGTGTATGCTCAGGAGACTTGAATCTCTGGAAAGTCCATGTGCCAGCTGGGCCCTGAGCCTCAGCAGAATTGCAACACCTACTCTCCAGTTCATTAGACTTAGGCAGGTTAGCCAATAAGGAGGTGAGGATGGTCAACCACCACACCAAGGAACCAAGAGAGTCTACAGCTGCAAGCAGGATAATCCCATCCATCAGCCATGTGGGATTTAAGCCCTTTCTCAATTTAGAAGTAGAGTGGACAATGCCATCTTAGGATCCTCAGGATGGAGGAATAAAATATGGATTAGAGTGGACTTACTGGTATTCTACTATAGAATTATTGTGACTCTAGCAATGGAAGATATTATATCATTGATGTGGAGACAGTGGCCATAGGAGTTGCTGAGGGCAGGGAGAGGGAAATAGAGGGTGTGATATGGGGGCATTTTCAGGACTTGGAGTTGTCCTGAATGATACTGAAGGGACAGATGCAGGACATTATATATCTTGCCATAATCCACTGAATGGCCTGGGAAAGAGAGTAAATTACAATATAAATTATAAACCAAACTGTGTAGCAGTGCTCCAAAATACATTCACCAAATGCAATGAATATACTACACTAATGAAAGAAGTTGCTGATGTGGGAAAAGAGGGAGGTGTGGTGGGGAGTGGGGCATATAGGAACCTCCTATATTTTTTAATGTAACATTTTGTGTGATCTATGTAGCTTTAAAAAAAAAAGATAATGAAAAAAAATTTTAATGAAATAGAAGATACAACAATTATAAATATAGATGCTCCTAATAATAGATTCAAAATATATAAAGCAAAACTGACAGAATTAAAGGTAGAGATGGATAAATGCACTATTAGAGATTTTCGTGAACCTCTCTAATTATCTGGACAAAAACTCTGAAGGAATTTAGGAGATCTGAATGACACTAACAACCACATTAACCTAACTGGTGATTACACAGCACTACAATCAAAAACTGCAGATGTACACTATTTTCAAGTTCTCATAAAACACACAGAAACAGACTGCATAATGGATCATAAAGTAAATCTTTAAAAGATTTGAAATTTGATGCAGTAAGTTCCCTGAACAAAATGGAATTAAATTATAAACCAACCAAATAAAACACCTAAAAAAGTCCCAGATGTCTGGAATTTAAACATCTTATGGGAAGCAGACTTGGCCCAGTGGTTAGGGCACCCATCTACCACATGGGAGGTCCGTGGTTCAAACCCGGGGCCTCCTTGACCTATGTGCAGCTGGCCCACATGCAGTGCTGATGTGTGCAAGGAGTGCTGTGCCAGGCAGGGGTGCCCCCATGTAGGGGAGCCCACATGCAAGGAGTGTGCCCCATAAGGAGAGCCGCCCAGTGCAAAAGAAGTGCAGCCCGCCCAGGAATGGTGCCACACACACAGAGAGCTGACACAACAAAATGATGTAACAAAAAGAAACACAGATTCCCGTGCCGCTCACAACAACAGAAGCAGACAAAGAAGAACACACAGCAGATAGACACAGAGAACAGACTACTGGGGTGGGGGGGCGGGGGGAAAGGGGAGAGAAATAAAATAAATAAATTAAAAAAATAAAATAAAATAAAATAAACACCTTATGTATAAACAACCCACAGATCAAAGATCAACTCACAAAGAAAATTAGAAAATATTTTGAGTCAATGATAATAAAAGCACAATACATCAGCATTTCTGGGATGCAGCTAGAGCAACACTTAGAAGACAATTAAATGCTTATATAAGAAAAGAATGTCTCAAATCAATGATTTAATACTCTCCATTAGAAACTAGGAAAAAACAGCCAATTTGTACTCAGATAAGAAGAAAGTAAATAATAAATGTAAAGACAGAATCGATAAAACTGAAAACAGAAAACAAATCAAGGAAACAAAAGATTGCTCTTTGAAAATATCAAAAAATTTGAAAAACTGTACTAAAGGTGGTGAGGAAAAAAAGACATAAAACAGATTGTTAACACCATAGAAGGGGCATCACTACAGTCTTAGAGACATTATAAAAATAATAAAAGAAATATTATGAACAACTTTATGCCATTAAGTTAGGCAGCATAGAATAAATGGCAAATTCCTTGAAAGACACAAATTACCAAAGGAGATTCAAGAAGAAATAAATAATCTGAATGAGACTATACTGCATAAAGATATCGAAACCAGTCTTGAAACCCTTCTCACAAAGAAACCTGAAGTCCAAATGTCTCTACTGGGTAAATTCTACAAAAGACTAAATTTACGTTATTTTCTAGGAAATAGAAAAGAAAACACTTCCCAATTTATTTTATGGGTCCAGCTTTATTGTGATATCAATAATAAAATACATCACAAGAAAAGAAAATTACAGACCAATATCCCTCAAAAATATAGTTGCAAAAATAAATAAGATATAAAGATACTCAAGAAAATATTTAAGAAGAAACACTGCCAGTGTGGATGGAGAGAAACAGAGAAAACACAAAATGAATGGAGGTTGTTGGGCACCAAAAATTCTTCTGGCAAGAAGCAAGCAAATAACATTATTCAGTGGCACACACATGCTACCTGCCATGAAAAAGGAAATATGACTAAGAAGATGAAGTCAAGAGTGCAGAGAGAATAGCAAGAACCCCTAGGACACAACTGAGACCCCAGAGGACACAGCAGAGCATGATGACAGATTATTCCTAGGCTTTAAACCTAATCAAGTAGCTCTGGACTGGACACTTGCCTGGAAAGATTTCAAAACTGCGTTGGACAAGTCATTCCTTTACCTTCCATTTATAGACCTTTTTGAATTGGAATACCTGTAACTATTATCCTGTGCTTGTCTACAGTGTATGTAGGGAGTTGGGGGTCCATATAACTTGTCTCTTTAGTTTCCTTAGATGAGTTGTGCCCCAGGAGTTGTACTTAATGGATTATATATAGGGAGCCACATATGCTTGATTTAAATGATGAGATTTTGGACTTTTGAGCTCATAAAATTTAGATGGGATTATGAACTTGAGCACAGACCATATCGAAATGAGACCATTGCACACCTTGGGAGAGTGCAAGTGTGTTAGGCATTGGACATGGACTTGAATCTTTGGGGAGGCAGATGGGAGGCTGTGGTGGGCAGTATTCTAAAAGTCGCATACATTTACCACATCCAGCCCTGCGTAAACCCTGGGACTATGAATATGATGGATTTTACACCTGTGATAAGGTTACATAATATGGCAGAATTGAGTTTATAAAACCTGGAAGATTATCTCTCCAAGTTTCTGACCTAATCACATGAGCCCTTTAAAACAGAATTTTCTCCAGCAGAAGAGAAGTTCAGATTTCCAAAGCACAAGGAAGATTAGCATGATGTAACTATCTTGAAGATTGAGGGAAGTAGATGGAAAGGTAAGCAAGTGACTTCTAGGAGCCAAGAGAAGCACTGACTTAATAGGCAGCAAGGAAATGAGGATCTCAATCCCATGACTGCAAGGATCAGCTTGGCTAACACCTTGATTTTAGCCTTATGATACCCTGAGCAAAACACTGCAGCATGTCATGTCAGATTTCTGACCCACATAAAAGTCAGCTAAGTCAGTAAGTTTGTAGAATATAAAACTAACACCAGTCCCTAAAAATCTTTAGCAAATTAATTTAAGCAATATATAAAAAAGATAACGCACCATGGCTAAGTAATATTAAGAATATTATGTCAGGACAAAGTGGGCTTTACCCTGGTTGTGAAAGATTGGCTTAACATTTGAAAGCAAATCAATCAACAATTTACAATATTAACAAATTAAAGGGGGAAAAAATACACACAAACATCTCAGCTGATGTAAAAAATTGTTGAAAAAATTTAACATCCATTTATGAGAGAGAAAAAAATCTCAGCAAACCAGAAATAGAAGGAAATTTACCAATACTGATAAAGAAAATCTATAAGACAAAATCCTTAGCCAATGACATACATAATGGTAAAAACATTATTATCAATTATTGTCTTTCCCCTAAGAACAGGAAAAATGAAAGGGTTTAGGTCTTATCAACATCATGCAACATTAATGAAAAGGTCCTAGGCAGTACAATGCAGCAAGTAAAAGAAATGAAAGGAATACAGATAAGAAATGGAAGTATATCTACCTTTATACCAATAACATGATTGTTTATAAAGAATATCTACAAAAATTTACTAGAGGTAAAAAATGGGTTTAGCAAGGTTGATATATAAAAATAAATTGCTTTTATACACATTAGCAATGAACAATTAGGAAGATCTAAGTAAACAATTCAATAATGCAGGATTAAAAATATCAAATACTTAGGGAAATATTTAATAAAATATGTGTAAGAACTGTGCACTACAAACTGCAAAATGTTGCTAAGAGAAATGAAAGAAAACCTAAATAAATGGAAAACTAAGCCATGTTTATGGGCTGAAAGACTCAACATTTTTAAGATGACAATTCTGCCCCAAATTGCCATACCCAACACAATTCCAATTGAAATTCCCACTTCATTTTTTCTAAATTGGCAAGGTGAATCTAAAATTTTTACAGAACCCCTCCTACACATACATACACACAAATTGAAAAGGAAAACAGTTCTAAGACATAAAGATTAGTAATTAGGTATGGTATTGGCATAAGGATAAGGATATAAATCAATGGATTTGAAGAGAAAGTCCAGAAAAAGACACACAGATATGTTAATTATTATTTTGTAAAATTTATGTTATAGATATATAGGTATAGGTATAGGTATAGGTATAGGTATAGGTATAGGTATAGGTATAGGTGTAGGTATAGGTATAGGTATAGGTATAGGTATAGGTATAGGTATAGGTATAGGTATAGGTATAGGTATAGGTATGGGTATAGAAATAGATATAATTTTTTTAGGAGGCACCAGGGATTAAACCTGGGACCTCATACACGGGAAATAGGTTTTCAACCACTGAGCTACACTCACTCTTAAATTAATTAATTTCTTATGAAAGTGCCAAGGCAATTCAATGAGAAAAGTAAAATATATTCAATAAATTGTGATGTATAACTGCATAGAAAACTTAAAACCTCACCTTTTAAGTGACACTATACTCAAGAGATTAAATCAAAATGGTTCATTAACCTAAATGTAAAGACTAGGAGTAAATTCTATTAAAGAAAACATAGGAAAAAATCCCCACGATCATGGGGTAGATAAAAAATTTTAGGCTACGTAAAACATAAACCATAAGAAAAAAAAAAGATGAACTGAACTGGATTGCATCAAAATTAGAAATGGCTACTCCAGTAGGACATTTTAAAAATGAAAATGCAATCCACAGACTAGAAGAAAATATTCTTAATAAATATATTGGACAATGAACTTGTATCCAGAATATATGAAGAACTATAAAAACTTAAGAAGAAGAAGGCAAACAACACAATTTAAAAGTGGACAAAATATTTGGACAGATGGTTTGCAAAGGAAAACATACAAATGGATAAAGTTAGATGAAAAGGTGCTCAACTGCAGTATTCATCAAGAAAATGCAATGAGAAACTTTGACTTACCCAGTGAAATGGCTGAAAAGGGGAACAAGGCAATATTTTTTTTGGGGGGGGGAGGAAATTATTGTGATTTTAGTGATTGCTACACAGATATTAATATTTTTCAAGGTTCTCAAACCCTACCTGTAGAGAAAAAAGGATTATTTTAATGTGGAGAAAAATACTGAAGCATATATTTAGTTATTAACATGACTTCTCTGGGATGGTAGAATATAGAATTTGGGGTGTTGAAGAAGAAAGGGGAAGAAGGAAAATTGTATATGATATGATCCAATAATGTGTAAAACTATGGTTTGGGGGTTTAGGGGTGAATGTACAAGAGATGCATTAAAATATGTGGTATTTCCTGAGTGTGACGGAATTGGACTCAGATGTGACTTCTCTACACATGCCTCTTCTGTCACTTTTATTGAACCTGTGGTTGGTGCTGGGGTTGGTGTATGCTCAGGAGACTTAAATCTCTGGGCTGTCCATATGCCAGCTGGGCCCTGAGCCTCACTGGTATTGCAACACCTACTCTCCAGTTGGTTGAACTTATCCAGGTCACCTGACAGGGAAGTGAGGATGGACAACCACCACAGCAAGGAACTGAGAGAGTCTACAGCTGCGGGCAGGAAAGTCCCATCCATCAGCCATGCAGGATTGAAGTCCACTCTTTTTTTTTTTTTTTTCTGCATGCCATAAATTTTTTTTAATTATTTATTTTTAAAAATTACATTCAAAAAATATGAGGTCCCATTTAACCCCACCGCCCCCACCCCCCACTCCTCCCACAGCAACACTTGCTCCCATCATCGTGACACATCCATTGCACCTGGTAAGAACATCTCTGAGCATCACTGCACCCCATAGTCAATGATCCACATCATAGCCCACACTCTCCCACGTTCCATCCAGTGGGCCCTGGGGGGATCTACAATGTCCCGTAATTGTCCGTGAAACACCACCCAGGACAACTCAACGTCCCAAAACCGGCTCCACATCTCATTTCTTCCTCCCATTCCCCAAACCCAGCAGCCACCATGGCTACCCTTCCCACACCCATTCCACATTTTCTCTGTGGACATTGGATTAGTTGTGTCCATTGCACATCTATGTCAAGTGGGGGCTTAGATTCCATATGGATACTGGATGCACTCCTCCTGCTTTCAGTTGTAGACACTCTAGGCTCCATGGTGTGGTGGTTGACCTTCTTCAACTCCATGTTAGCTGAGTGGGGTAAGTACAATAAATCAAAGTGTAGGAGCTGAAGTCTGTTGAGGCTCTGGGCCTGGGTGTCATATTATCAGTCCAGAGATTCAAATCCCCTAAATATATCTTAAACCCCAGCACCTATTACAATTCCTATAAAGTAGCATGGAAGTCTTATGAAAAGAGGTCCCCTCTGAGTCCAATTCCATCATGCAGAAACACAGGCTCCAAAGAACGGCCATCTGCCATGGCAGTGAACCCCATCTGCCATGACCATAGAACCCGTGGGTCTCTTTATCCCTCAAAAGAACCAATACCTGGGGTTGTATCTATTTTGTCTGTCTCTCAGACTCTGCTCAGTTATGCATAAGGGCATTCCTTCTGACAACCTCCAGACTCTTTTTTAGAGACTCATAGCCTTATAATCTCATTTCTCCTTTCCATTTCCCCCTTACATTAGGTCAATCAGCATTTTGAAGTCATGTTATTGTATGTAGACAGGAATATTCTGCTGTTCTGTATTGAACCTTTAATTCAAGGTCATTTTCTGGTTGTATCTTCAGCTGGTATGTAGTAGTGGTCCCTTGGTGCCAGGGAGGCTCATCCCCGGGTGTCATGTCCCTCGCTGGGGGGAATGCACTGCATCTACATGATGAATTTGGCTGTGAGAGTGGCCACATTTGAGTAACATGAAGGCTATCAGGAGGAAACTCCCAGGCACAGTGCTACTCTAGGCCTTGTTCTTATTGCAGGTGTACAGGCTCAAAAGCATAGCCATTAGTATCAGGAGCCCACTGTTGGGCCCTCCTTCCTTCCTGGTTCTTGCCGTTGCACCTGGGGGACTGCCGCTGCTCCTCCAGGGTCCACGACAGTGACCCCCCGGCCAGGGGCCCGGTACCCTCCCAGCTGTTGTTTTTAATTGTTTCCACTATGAGTATATCTAGACATTACTATATACCCTGGGCACATGCCCTGTATAACTCCCTGTCAACCCTATATATCCTGTCAATAACATCCTATACCAGTATTCCTCCGCTGCCATTGTTGAACCACTCTGTGATCCAAAACTTCCCGTAAAATGAATCCCAACAAATTGTCAGCTTCACAAGAGTCTTAGATCACCGAAACTCATATATACAATATACAGAACTTCCCCAGATCGACCATAAAACCTTTTCCCTTCCGCAGCGATAATCTTTTAACTTAGTCATATCATATTTCCTGAAACTGATGTAGAGATTCCGAGACAATAGCTTTCAAACAAGGTGACAGCTGTACTTACTATGAGGTCCATACTTTAGGTTGTACAGTTTTCTAAATTTTTTAGTTATCCTATGTTTTGCCTTATGGTTTACATTATTAGTCTGTCGTCCCCTATATGTTTTTGGTGTAATATTACATGTTTTATATTCATCCTCGTGTACTCTCACAAAACTCCTCTCTTACCCCCATATTTACCTTGGTTCCATCCATTCCACATCCATTTTCCCCTTCCCTTGGGGCCCACAACACCAGCCAATCCCCATTTCCCAAGAAGCCATGTCCAGAGATACTTGCAGCAGTATTCAGGGCCTGACTTTCTCAACTGCCCTGTTGCCCTGGGAGCCATCCTTTCTCATGAGAGATAAAGTTCTCTCTATTTGACGGCATTAGTCTACTCCAGGATGTGGGTCCACCCCAACTCTCACTTCTTGGGTTTCTTCCCAATGGTACTACCCACCTTGGCATAATGAGCCTTCAGCTATTCCCCTGGAGTCCTTCCCCCATCAGACCATACCCCCTGAGCATCCTAAACAGGTAACCCTCCTATTTATACTTTGATACGAGTTTCTCAACATTTTGTTCTCAACAAACACCTGACACTCTCCCATGTTCGTATGTTGCCCCTCCCTCCCCCCATTTTTTGGATAATATTACCCCTCTGCCCATCCCCAGCCCCCCTCCAACCCACAAAGCCCTACCCGAAGGCAACCCCTTGCCCCCATTTTGTCCTTTCTTTGTGCTCATACTTACCGCCAGCTCATCACAGACTCCCCCCCTGCGGACGTTAACTCACATCCTTCCTCCACTCCCCGATTTCCTGTAAGCCTCTTTTCCACACTCTAGCTCTCTGAGGTAGTTTGCTTATTTCATATCATTGAGGTCATGTAGTATTTGTCCTTCAATGCCTGGGTTGCTTCACTCAACATAAGATTCTCAAGGTTCATCCATGTTATCACGTGTGATTGTAGTGTATTTGTTCTTACAGCTGAGTAGTATTCCATTGTGTGTATATACCACATTTTATTTATCCACTCATCTGTTGATGGACATTTGGATTGATTCCAACTTTTGGTGATAGTGAACAATGCTGCTATGAACATTGGTGTACATATATCAGTTTGTGTCCTTATTTTCAGTTCTGATGGGTATATACCCAGCAGTGGTATTGCTGGGTCATATGGCAAATCTATGGTTAGTTTTTTGAGAAACCGCCAAACTGTCCTCCAGAATGGTTGGATCCTTCTGCATTCCCACCAGCAATGGATGAGTGTTCCCCTTTCTTCACATCCTCTCCAGCATTTGTATTCTTCTGTTTTTTTTCATAGCTGCCAATCTTATGGGAGTAAGATGGTATCTCATTGTAGTTTTGATTTGCATTTCCCTTATAGCTAGAGATTTGGAGCATTTTTTCATGTGCTTTTTAGCCATTTGTATTTCTTCTTTGGAGAAGTGTCTGTTTAAATCTTTTTCCCATTTTTTAAATGGGTTGTTTATCTTTTTGTTTTCAAGATATATAAGTTCTTTATATATGCAAGTTATAAGTCTCTTATCAGATATATGGTTGCCAAATATTTTCTCCCATTGTGTGGATTCCCTTTTTACTTTCTTGACAAACTCCTTTGAGGTGCAGAAGGCTTTAATTTTGAGGAAGTCCCATTTATCTATTTGTTCTTTTGCTGCTCGTGCTTTTGGTGTGATAGTCATGAAGCCATTTCCTATTACAAGGTCCTGTAGATGTTTCCCTACACTGCTTTCCAAGATCTTTATGGTCTTGGCTCTTATATTTAGGTCTTTGATCCATCTTGAGTTGATCTTTGAATAAGGTGTGAGATGGTAATCCTCTTTCATTCTTCTACATATGGCTATCCAGTTCTCCAGGCACCATTTGTTGAATAGGCCATTCTCTCCCAGTTGAGAGGGTTTGGTGGCTTTATCGAATATTATATGGCTATATACTTGAGGTTCTATATCTGAACTTTCAATTCGATTCCATTGGTCTGTGTGTCTCTCCTTATGCCAATACCATGCTGTTTTCACTACTGTAGCTTTGTAGTATGTTTTGAAGTCAGGAAGTGTGATTCCTCCTATTTCGTTTTTCTTTTTCAATATGTCTTTGGCTATTTGGGGCCTCTTTCCTTTCCAAATAAATTTCATAGTTAGTTTTTCTAGTTCCTTAAAGAAGGCTGTGTTGATTTTTATTGGGATTGCATTGAATGTGTAGATCAGTTTTGGTAGGATAGACATCTTAATAATATTCAGTCTTCCTATCCATGAACAAGGAATATTCTTCCATTTATTTAGGTCTTCTTTGATTTCCTTGAACAGTCTTGTATAGTTCTCGGTGTATAAGTTTTTTACCTCTTTAGTTAAATTTATTCCTAAGTATTTGATTTTTTTATTTGCTATTGTGAATGGTATTTGTTTCTTGATTTCCTCCTGATCTTGCTCATTATTGGTGTACAGAAATGCTACTGATTTTTGCGCATTGATCTTATAACCTGCGGAAGTCCACTCTTAATTGAGAGGTAGAGTGGGCATTGCCATCCCAGGGTCCTCAGGATTGGGGAATAAAATATGGATTATAGCAGGTTTACTGGTATTCTACTATAGAATTATTGTGACTCTAGCAGTGGAAGAAATTGTATCATTGATGTGGAGACAGTGGCCACTGGAGTTACTGAAGGCAGGGAGAGGGAAAAGGAGGTATGATATGCAGGCATTTTTGGGATTTGGAGTTGTCCTGAATGATATTGCGAGGACAGACACAGGACAATATATATCCTCCATTACCCACTGAATGGACTGAGGGAAAGTGTAAACTATAACATAAATTATAATCCATGCTGCGTAGCAATGAATGTACCATACTAATGAAAGAAGTTGTTGATGTGGGAAAAGTGGGGGGTATGGGGAGTGGGGCATATGGGAACGTCCTATATTTTTTATGTAATATATTGTGTGATCTATATAGCTTTTAAAAATAAATAGAAAATATATTAAAAATTTTAAAAGATGCACTATCAATGGTGGTTGTTGGATGGTGAGATTTCAGGAGACCTTAACTTCCCTATATTTTTATGTATCACTTAATATTTTAGTTATGCATTATTTGTTTAATACTGAAAAATATGCCTGCTTTACTGTGGATAAAATAAAGAAACATTTGCATAAAAATAACTTGCAATAAAGCACACACAAAGTAACTGTGATATCACAAAAACAATAAGATTTCAGAAGGTTCTTAGTGGTGGTAGTAAGGTATGGGGGCAAAGATCCTATAAAACAATAAAAATAAAGTCAAATAACCAAAAAGAAAGAAATTAGCAAAGGATATGAATAAAAATTCCCAGAAAAACAAAACCTAATAGCAAGTAAATATAGGGAAACATGCTGGTAATCAGAGAAATGTAGACTTATATCACAATAAGATACTATATTATGCTCCTAGACTGATAAAAAAATTCAGAAACTCTTTTATATATGGCTGGAGAGTATAAATTGAAGAATTTGAGGATATCTCATGAATTTGGAGATCCATTCCTTATGGTCTAGCAATTCCACTAGTGGAAACCTTCTCACAAGTACCCAAGGAGACATACATGAGCATTCCTTGCAGCTCTGTAGGAGAAAGAAACTACAAACAATCTAAATGCCCTTCTACTGAAGGATGGATAAATAAGTCATTTATACTCATTCATATAAGATTTGTATCAACATGGATGAATCTCACAAGATTTTAGGTTGCATGAAAAACAAATTGTTGGAAGAAACACTAAGTATTAGACTATTCTAAAACAGGAAATACAAAAATCTTAATATTTATGGACTTATACATATGTAGTAAAAGTTTAAAAATTTACAAAGGGAGACAAACATCAACTTGGGAAGGACATATAGGAATGTGATCACAATGGTACATGGAGAGGTTTCCAGCAATGTTTTCTTTTTAAGAAAACAAAAAGAGCAAAAGCGAGTATGACAAACATTATGATTTGGCAAATCCAAGGGAAGGACAGATAATAGTGAGAGACAGAAAGAGATATATCACAATATATGTCAAATTAGCTCAAATTTGTCATGATTTTAAAAACCTTGAAATATTATGAAAATGTATTTTCCAAACTTCTGCTAATAAATTTTAAAACAGAAATAGGTAGAAAATTACCTGATACATAGTGGTTGATAAGTTTTAATTAATTTACTGATTGAAGATACTCTATTATTACTATCCTTTCAAAGTTCTGTTAGGAGTAATCTGATCATAATCTCATAATTTCAGAAAGAGCAGAATTCTAAGGCTGGATCTATGTTTAAGAACTGATCAGACCAAGGCACAGTTGAACCAGTTATTTTGACTCTCTTCAATATCATTACTGATCACTACATTATGGATTAGACTACCAAGCCCATATGGATTGTGAAACCAGAGAAAATGATTGGCTCACCCTAATTCTATAGCCATGGGAAGTAAAACAAAAAAACCTTTCCAATATGCCAGATGAATTAAGTTAATTTAGATTCCTACCCTTCAGCTTTGATTTGGTATTAATACTCAGTTTTACTCCCTAGAAGAGGTTTCGCTTTAAAATCTACCTTTATGGGCTCAGAAATGATTACATTGTTTCTGAAGGTTTTCTATACCCATTTTCCAAAGAGTAAGTCTGATCTATTTTGACAATACAATTTTTTTTTTTTAAAGATTCATTTTTATTTATTTAATTCCCCTCCCCTCTCCCGGTTGTCTGTTTTCTGTGTCTTTTTGCTGCGTCTTGTTTCTTTGTCCGCTTCTGTTGTCATCAGCAGCACGGGGAGTGTGGGCGGCGCCATTCCTGGGCAGGCTGCACTTTCTTTCGCGCTGGGTGGCTCTCCTTACGGGTGCACTCCTTGCGCATGGGGCTCCCCTACGCGGGGGACACCCCTGTGTGGCGTGGCACTCCTTGCGCGCATCAGCACTGCGCATGGGCCAGCTCCACATGGGTCAAGGAGGCCCGGGGTTTGAACCGAGGACCTCCCATGTGGTAGACGGACGTCCTAACCACTGGGCCAAAGTCCGTTTCCCGACAATACAATTTTGACAATACATAATGGGGATATAGTTCCCCATGAGCTGAATGTAAAATTCACAGAAGGAAAATCTCATGGAGTCATACTGTTTCATGAGAAAGGGCAAGTTATAATATTTTGAAATTTTTAAAACTTACATGATATTATCTAATATGTATCTTCCTGAAATTTGAAAGCTTTCATGAGTATATGCCTTTATATGTCACTTTATATCCATATGATTATGATTCATAGCTAGAATTGGAGTTTATAAATGGTATGACTATGATATAAAAAAATATAGGAGACAGTGTGCTTTGGTGGGCATTAAAAAATGCTAGAGGTAAAAATATTATTTAGGTTTCTTTTATTACCTTTGTAAGCCAATTCCCGCATTGCCACACGAAATTAAGGGAGGCAGTAATTGTTAAATCAACTAAGGAGAGTGAAAAAGCTTAATCTCACTACTCAATGTAGCAGAATTTTGAATACCAAGCAAAGCAAATATCTCCACTATCCTGTTTAAAAGTAATGTCAGAGATTCACACAGCAGAGTTACACATACTATCTGCTGCTAGATATAGTGTAGCAAGCAGCCTTCAGAATAAGGAAGGGAAAAACCTATTTTAAAACATTTTTTTCCCAAGGTAGGGGGAAAATGTAGAATATCCCTCCGGAAGTCTCAGCATCTCGGCCACCACACAGCGGTGAGGGAAAGTAATCTGATGTGCCTGCGAGGGAAAAGACGCAGCTCACATTATTCATGGATACCACCTGCTGGTAGATATGCAGAGTTGCTACACTGAGAAGGGCACAGAGGGGAAATAGAGAACGGAAAGCTCAGAGTACACGCAATAGAGGAATATGATACTCAGAAAAGGATGAGCGACATTAAGTAAATTGATGACAGCATCTCATTTCCTCAGAACCTTTCTAACAAATTTCTGAGTTTTGACTTCGAAATGTCTGTAATAATAGCGACGTGGCAACTGGTTCCAGTTTATAATGTTGTCATCAATAATGATTGCACACAATGCCATGCTTTCTAAGCTATTAATTATAGGACAGTGGTTCTCAAAAGGGGCGATTTTACCTCCTATGGGAAAATTTGGCAATATTTGGACACATTTTTGGTTGTCACACCTGGGGGATGGGTGCTGCTGACATCTAGTGGGTAGAAGCCAGGAATGCTGCTAGATATCCTACAACTCACTGGACAGTCCCCCATGACAAAGAATTATCCAACCCAAAATGATAATAGTGTCAAAGTTGAGAAACCCTGACCTAGAGGAACAAACTCAAAGATAAGCATAAATAATATTGAATTTTAAATTATTGGACTTACACCTTCTGGCATTTCTTTATTTAACAAACACAAATGTGGTGTTTAATATATGTCCAGTACTCTTTTAAAACATATTTGATTTTCATAAGAACTCCATGAGATATATATTCTCTATTTTACAGATGGAGAAACAGAACTACAAAGAGGTTAAGTAGTTTCCCCAGGATGTCACAACTAGCACATGGAGTGGTGATAATTTGAGTTCAGGGAGCCTAGCTCCAGAATTCATTACCTAAACTATGAAACTATACTCATCACCCATGTTATTTTAATTTAAGGAGCTGTCCAAAAGTAGGATTGCCATTTCAATGATTTTTCCACCCACTTTGGGGACTGCTAGAATTTGAGAAAATCAAAATATTGTCAGCTTCTATATGCTTTGTTCTTCCTGTTTCAAGGGGTTATGTTGGTATAGTAGGGAAAAACTCTGGGTTTTAGAATTCAAAAAATCTGGGTTAAAAGTCTATATCTATTCTTTAATTCTGTGGCTTTCACCAACTTTCTTAGCCTTAGGTGTTCCTTCTTTTAAAGTAGAGATAATAATATTTGCAAATTTATTGCAAACTTATTGCAAAGAATAGCAATAAGGTATGTGGTGTGCACAGCACAGAGAAGGCATTAAAAGTGGTAGCTATTTTCATTATTACTATTCTATTTAGTGGACTAGAATTTCTTACTAATCCACTGATTCCACAGTCCTCCTTCCTTGTACTCCTCTACCTCTCAACCCGGCCAAGTCTGCCTACCTAGTTCTATAAATATCCTGGCCCCTCCTAGACTGCCACACTAAATGCACTTAATTCTGCTATTTTCCTTTCTATGTAACATGCTCAGGTATTATGTCAAGGTATATAGAAAAACTTCTTTTTATGGTAGTGGTTCAAAAGTGTCCTGATAAAATATTTATTTATCTTGTTGCTATGTTGATTCCTTTTTCTTTGCCAGTTCATATATAAATTCATGTCTCCTCTATTATTCCTTTTTCTGAAGCATGGCAACTCTCTGGTATCAGGGAGAATATAACCTTGCAAATGCTTTGTGTTTACAATGTCAAATGTGACTCCTTAGATTCCCAGTAATAGACAACCAACTCAAGCCAGCCTCGGCAGAGAAGGAGACACCACCAGGAAGTTTGGAAATAAAGCTTGGCTTGTTTCTTGGGTTTCAAGCCTAGTTAAACAGAGAGCACTGCCTCTCTGGACATCTCTTAGAATATTCTGTCTCCAACAGTTTCATTGTGGACAAATGATCAACAATTACCCCACACATCCCAATCTTATAAGCTAATGGCTTTTTTAAAAACAGCTTTTCCTGTCTTCTTTGGCTGAAAAATTCCTGCAATGATCTGCTGAGCCTGAATGGATTAAATGTCCAACAATGAACAATCAAAGTGGACAGGGGGATGAGTTACTCTAACTTTTCTGGCCTATACCATGTTCCCTGACCTTCCATGGCCAGAAGGGTAGTAATAGCCCTGTGGAAACATGCTAAAAGAATTTCCAACAGTAAAACAAAGCTGCATTGCCAGAAATGATTGCAGATATATGTTATCCATGATAGTCACCAAAGAGTCAAGCTTGTTTGTAGGAAACAAGTCTTAGTTCTATGTTTGCATGCACAAAATTCCCAAATGAAGGCTATTTATAATGTACTCATTCATTTATCATGAGAAATTATCTGAATCCAAAGAACTGTAGTAGAAGAATCCAAAGAGCCATTACCATGTATGATAGGCAAAATAATGTCCCCTCCAAAAGATGCCCATATCCTAACCCCTGGAATCCGTAAATAATTAAATTAAATAGCAAAGGAGTATTAAGGATGTTGATTAGCTGATCTTAAAATAGGGAAATTATCCTGGATTATCTGGGTGGACCCCATGTAATAACAAGGATCCTTATAAGTGGAAGAGAGAGGCAGAAGTGGTCGAGTCATAGAAGGAGTTTATGTGATATAAGAACAAGTCAACCCATAGTTGGTGGCTTTGAAGGTGAAAGAAGCGGCCACAGCCAAGGAATGCAGGCAGCTGTAGAAAATGAGAGAGGCAAGGAAATAGATTTTCACATAGAACCTCCAGAGAGGAATGAAGTCTTGTTGACATCTTGATTTTAGCCCAGTGACAGTTGTATCAGAACTCTAATCTACAGAACTGTAAGAAAATTAATTTGAGTTGTCTTAAGGCACTGAATTCATGATAATTTGTTATAAGAGTATGAAAATAATAAAACCAAGGGGAAAAATAGTCAACCACTAGAATCGTACTAGATCCCATGGCAGGGAAAGGAATAGATGGGAAGCCATTTGCAGGTAGACTGGCCTGGAAGACCAGGCATAGGACAAGATTCAGAAAATACGGTGACAGGAAGAAGTACTCAGATAAGTGATTGCCATCTGAGAAGCCTGCGGCGGCTTGCTCAGTCGGTAGAGGTGGGGTCTGGCTGCGGACGAGGGGTCGGTCCAGCTCTGGACGAGGGGTCGGTCCCACTTGGGACGAGGGGTCGGTCCGGCAGCAGACGAGGGATCGGTCTCACAAGCGCGGTTCGGCTGACGGGGTCGCCCGGCAAAGCCGGCGACGAAGGGGTCGCCTGGAGAAGCAGGCGACGAACTGGGGACAAGGGAGGCCAGGCCCTTGACGGGGGCTCTCAGGACTGGAGGGCGCACGGCAGAAGAACTACCGCAGAGACAAGGTAAACACGCAAGTCCACTTTATTGAGGGAGAGGCAACAGTTTTATAGGGGCTGGGGAAGGCTGATTGGTCGAAGCCACGCCCTGTTCTGATTGGTTGCCGGCGAAAGGTCAGTGGGCGGTACTGGACGGGGGAGGGGTGATGGTTAGGGATTGGCTGTCGCTGTTGCTGGGGGAAGGGGCAGGGTTTAGGGATTGGTGGCTGCTGTTGCTGGGGTGGAGGGCAGACTTGAGTTTCCCGCCCACGCCTGGCTGTTGCTGCTGTCGGGGGGAGGGAAAAGGGCAGACTGGATTTTTCCGCCCACACCTGGCTGTTGCTGCTGTCGGGGGAGGGGAAAAGGGCAGACTGGAATTTTCCGCCCTGCGCCTGCACAGGGAGAAAGAAGAAGAAGGGTGCCGCCCCACAGGCATCGTGTGGCGGAGGAGGGGCAGCCGCGGAAGCATGGCTGCCGAGAAGGGGAGACCCGAGGGCACTCTGCGCCCATGCCGAGCTCCCTTCAGGGGTGGCGGTGAGTCTGACCAGCCACCCTATTATGGGGGCAGCGGCTTGGCCTGCCGCGGCTGCTCCCCTGCCAGGCCAGCAAACCACACTTCAGCCCGAGGGGTGACCGCAGAAGCCCAACAAGACAAAGTCAGGAAAACTAAAATATGTGGGCAGGCATCAGTAGTAAGACCAAACAAGTCTAAATACCTATTCCACCCTTCCCTGTCTCTTTCCTATAGCCCAGCATCTACAAAGACTAGAGTAATAGAGACCTGTAGTACAGAGGGCAAGATTATTAAAAGAAGTTATAAAGGGGACCTTTCATAAAATAACCCTGGGCAGGTTAGAAGATATTCTTTTAACATAAAAAGACACAAAAGTGTAGCTCCTTGAAGAAAACTTGAATTTTTTCATTCTGTATCACCATCCCTTTTATTCAGCAATGTAGTTCAATAAACATGTGTTGAATGCATGATGGAATTCATATTTGCAATAGTGAAGAAATGCTGGTCTTTCAGATTCTCCACTCTGAAGCAATGCCATCATGAGGCTTTCTGCCACTACCCCTCCAATTTCAATCTCTGAAAACACACACACACACCCAATGACAATTCAATAACAGAATTAGGAGTGACTGAGAACAGCTAACTCAGACCAGAAGCTAGAATTTTTAAAGAAGAGTCAAAAAGTTAATGAGCACAGATTAACTCTAAAATCTGGCAGAAATAGTGGACAGTAAGACTATCATGGGGGTGTTCACGTGGTAAAATCAGAGTGTATAGAAAGGAGAATTCAAGCCAGAGGACAAAAGCTTGGGGACATGTCAAATGAGTAAGAAAAACTAGTTTGGCATACATCACTCATTGAACTCTGTATGGGTTGGAATACGATATGTGAACCTGAAGTAAAAGACTGTCCCTTCCTCAGAATCATTTGTATGTGCTTAGCAAAGAGTAAGATTGTTTTGCTATGGATTCTACCATCCCTGTCTTCCATAATAAGGGGACTTGGATTTAGCGTGACAAACTCACGTGATGAAAGTTTATTGAAAATCTGCTCTATGCTAAGCTCTGTGTCAGCACCAGGAATATGCAGCCAATACAATATATCCTCTTAGAAAAGATAGTAAGAGGTTTTGGAACAGTGGAATGAACAAAATTTTGTACAAACTGAAGAAGAGAGGAGGGTCTAAGTTACAGAACCTGGAGGACGGGAAAAATGCAATTGGGAAGTAAAATTCATGGGTCCTATCAGGAGTTGTGGTAGCCAGAAGGGTTTAAATACAAGGTCTCAAGCAATTGAAATAAAATAAGAACTTTTTAAAAAGCAGTCAGGCATAAAAAATCTAAGAGCAAAGCAGACGGCAAAGTACTACAACTAAGGCAAAGTACTAACTACACAACAGGACTGTCAAAAAAAATTGATTTGATTCTTGTTGACTGAGCCATTGATGTGTATTTCCCTGAAATTTCTTCCCTGATAAGATGGGGCAGGACTTAGAGCCTGGAGATGAAGATGGTACCAGATGTAGGAGGAATAAATATGTGAAGAAAAGAACTAAGCGTTTATTATGACTAAAGAGTGATAATTACCTTTTCTTTTGGATTCTTCTTGATACTGTGTATCTAAGATGCTAATAATTTAAAAATATTAGCCCTGATGGTCACAGGGGTGAACTTCTCAAATTCTTCATCAAATTTCTATTTTCCTTAGGACATAACTTCTAAAGCATTTCATGGAAATAATACAAATAGTGGAGAATATATATGTGCTCTTGGTTGGTTCCAATAACCCCATCCAAAGGACTCTCCTTAAACATGAAAATTTTATATTCCAGGTTATTATATCCATATCCTTGTATTTGTGTTATTATTTAAATGTTTACATTTTAGTAAAATAGATGCTACAAAAGATATGCTATTTATCAAACAGCTTTGGGTACTACTGAAACTCTGCCATATGTCGCCAAGGAAACATACTCATTTGAGAAGCTCAGTTTTAGAGCAAAGAAAAATCATGTTTAGGTCTCCAGGGGAATTGATGCAATGACTAAATTTGGATGAATTTACTCCATGATGCTCCGCATCTTCTCTTCCCCCACGTGCTATGAATTTTCTGAATATGCTGTAGAAATTCATGTCATGCATAGCTGTACTGGACATTGATCCCACTGGTTTAAACTAGCTCCTTCCCTAGAGGTTTTAGCATTATATGATCTTGATAATAAGCCATTCTGCAAAGTCAAAGCATAATTTCCATTTAAAAAGTCAACTATCTTATAATCTTGGAGGACACAAGGTTCTATTGAAGCAAATTTACTAGGAGGCCTTTAGTCAGGAGACATCAAATGTGTTTTTACCAAATTCTAGTTTACAGAATTCACTTTCACCTCATATGGCAATCTTTTTAAGGAAAATTGTGATAGATGATGCATAATTCCAAGGTGTTTTGCTTTCAGGCTCTAAATACACCACAATGCCTGGCTTTCACTCTGGTTCTTGTAGTCAAGATTCCTTAAAGCCAAGGGATGAGAACCACTGACAGATGCCAGGCATCACCATGACAGGTATTGAAGGGCATGCTCTCTGAATGTGGTTCCTCCTCATGCAGATTCTGGCCTTCACTTGCTTTACTCTTCATGTTAGAGGTTCAAGTATGACAACAATAGATCAATAATCTCCACAGATGTAAGCCTTGGACAAATGTGAAAATGTTATGCATATAGCCACACTTTCATTAGCTTATTGAGTTCACTTATGAAATTTATATCTCTGAAAAAATATCCACAGGTTGGTGTGATGGACTTCTTGAATAACACAATTGCTTTATTGCAAACCTTGGTTAAAAGAAAAGGTAGAACATGGGAACCATAATATGGTGAGCCTCTCTTCACGAATGATCACAACATTTCTCTACTCCTTTTTCTTTATAACTCTCAAAATCCCTTCTTGATTAACAAGAAACAAAGATAAAAATTATAATTTTCATCAAAGTATGTTCAAGTTTCAGGTAGAGATCAACGCCAATTAAAAGATTTATACTGCCTATTGATTTTCAAGTCTTATTTGCTTAAAGAATTCCATTCCCCTCAATAGAAAATAGAGGGTTTGAGGTAGCTATAGTAGCCAAGACTGAGGGGATTTTAGGTCTAAAGTTTTATTTCAGGTAAAATCTCTCTGTCACCTGCTATTTCATTGTAGGGATGCATCATATTCCTGCAGAGTGATACCAGCTAGCCTCAAGTCTGCTTTCAAAAGTCAGTGCTTCAAAACCTTCAGCATCTTGTATTTCTTAATTAAACAGCGTTTTCAGAGGTGTTATACCATAGCTGTTAAGAAAAAATATTCTGGATTTGCTCCTTGTAGGTTTAAATCTAACTTTTCCACTTGCTAACTGTGTGTCATCAGGCGAATTACTTGATGACTTCCCCTCAGTTTCTTGATCTGTAGAGTGTGCATAATAATTTTGTCTTCTATGAAAATGATTGTGAATATAAAATAAGATAATACATATAGAATATTAGAAATAACACCTGCCACTTCATAAGGAACTGTTAGCTTTACATAGTATCTTGCATTGTCCATAGAGTTGTAGTTTTTTCCTTATTTTTATTTCATTTAGTTCTAGGGAATATTTTATTTTCCTCATTAGATTTGTTTGTTCTCCTTTGCTAACATCCACATAGTCCATTTTATATTTGTAATATTTTAAGGCCTCTCTCAAAATATATTAATATATATAATTAATTTAATGAGCAAATGAGAAATTTGAGAATTGTGACTGCTTAGGTTCTTAAGTGCACCCTTAAAGTGTTTTATAGACACGGGTTTCCATATCACATGAGAACAACTTGGATTTTGTTTGGTTTGCGTTTCGTTTTTAATCAAATCAGTGTAACTGCTTATGGATTAACCCTTGAAAATCCCAATAGCTATAATTCTCCATTCTTTAATGATGGTAAGATCTCAGGGGATCTTAAAGAGTAGGGCCATTGTGTATGGCTGTGCCAGTTGTGGAACTGAAATAAATACATTTGTCAAATCAACAGTCTTCTACCACGTGCCAAAAGCTATACTGATCACTCCAAAAGAGCTATTCACATTGCAGTGTATTTGAATGATGTACATGGACTAATACAGTGAACAACCTGTAAAGTTGTACATTACAGGTTTAACCTAGACATAAAAAATTATAAATCTTCTTGTCCTTTAGGATATGGAGGAAAGCAATTTTGATAGAGAAATCTCCCTAATTGAATGCAATTGTTTATTCAGTAGGGGTATGTTCTTTATCAAGTTATGGATGAAAAGAAATATTTTCTTTTTAAAGAAATGTGCAAATAACAATTAGGATGTTCTTTATAGAAAAACCTTCTCAAGAGTGGCTTGAGTGGACTCTTCGAAATGACAGTAGAGTTTCATCTCTTAGAAGTCACTTAAAGTCCTTAGTTATATTATTATGTGAAATAGCCAACTTAGAAAGAGTGGCAATTGCCAGTGCTTTATTTTTCTTTTACCATTATCAGATCCATATATGTATGCTTTTGAATTAAAGTCATGTGCAAAATTATGAAGAAGTTATACTTAAAAGAAATGTCTGGAAACACTTTTTTAAACTAAGACACATCTTTTCCTTTTTCAAATGCTTGTACTAGATAACTAGAAATGAAACTGCACCAACTTTTGTTTCCAGTTACCAATGGATCAGGTCACAAAAAATACCTTTAACTGATTTGGCTTATCCATTGCCATTACTTATTAAATAGTCAACATTTCCATGGTGTTCTTCTAGATACTTTTAGTCTCCAAGGGAAAAGGCAAGCAGACCAAATGATCTGTGTCTTCAGAAGGGTAAATTTTAATATAAGGAGGTGGTCAAAGCACAGTCCTATGTAAATAACTTGTATAGGAAACACATTTCTGAGATTCTGTTTAATTTAGCAGTTGCATGGATGAAAAGTGAAATGGAATATAATGATAGCACTTAGAAAAATAATGCAATCTCTTAATCTTGTTAACGATTTTATTTTTCAGAGTCTGTATTGACTTTTACCTTCTGGTGTGGTAATTTAAAAATACCATATTTCCTTTTTCAAAAAAACTTAAAGAGCTATGCATATAGCATGTCTAACCTGAATTATGTTACAAATACCACAAGTCACCCTATGTTTGTTGTGCTTTCTTGCAATTTTTCATGGACTGATTTTGCTAATCTGCTTGTCAAAATAAATATTTTATATTCATTCCTTCAATTCTTGCTTATTAAACTTCACAGGTATAGTCAATAGTTCCCATGATATATTATTAAGACCAAATTCTTAATTAACTTGTCATTTTATTAAAGAAACCAATCTCGAACTTCAAAATTCCATTTGGGGAATTTTTAAAAGATCCTTTTTAATCTCTTAATGTTCCTTCTCTGACTTTGCCAAATATAGGATTAATAAATCTCTACAATAATTAATTCAAAAAAATTCACCCACTTTTAAAATAAGTTTAGCATTATAATTTTAAGTGCTTTTGAAAAATACAAATATATTGGACATCCTTGAAAGTAATTTTTTTAAAAACTGACCTAAAAATTATATGGTGAATGAATTTTATATTAATAATTGTATAAATGCATGCCATCATTCTTCCATTACCATAAGGCTTAGTGATTATAGTTTTGGGGTAACATTAAAAAGGATAATTTTCAAAGATATTTTAAGTCAGTAGAAGCTAATATCACTTCGTGAACATTTAATATTTTTTATTTGGATGCAGGGTGAGGGTTCTATGATTGCTCATTTACATCAGGTTCATTCTAAAGTGTAAACTAGCTAATGTATATCTTTCTTTAAAGCAAATTAATTAACTTTATCATCAAATCCTGTTTCATTTCACATGCACTTTGTGGTGTTGAGTATCTAAATTACACAACCACATTAGAAAATTCTAAATAAAAAATTTTTTTTAAAAACTTAACAATGTCACCAGAAATCCTTGACTTTCTCATTTATGCCACCCTCCAGTCCTTGTCCACATTCAATTTACATAGTTGTCATAGAATTGTGGTTATTTCAGGCTCCATGCAGGACTATAAGGAAGTTATCTTTGATAAAACAAACTTTTTTGCATCCTTATTCAATTTTTCTTCCCCAAAGCCCATTAGTAGATATTTTAATTACCTCATTTGTTCTGAAGTTGGTTTTATTTAAAGCAAGCTATTCCCATGAATGAAGCTTGCCCAGAATAGGCTATCAGTATTAATTAACATCTATCTTCAGATGCTATTATTAATTCCATTTTACTGATAAGGTGACAAAACAGAGAGCGTAGACAACTTTCCCGATTCAAGCAATTTGGCTACAGAGTCTATGGCTTTAATCACCGCATATATTGCCTCTCTCACTGATAAGCATTGCCTACTTTGTCTTCACTTTCTAACATATATATCCATAGGACTTAGTCACATTTGAGAGTAATTAAATATGCTAAATATATATAAACCTTGCTAGCTTGAGCTAAAAAAATCAAAGATTGAAATTTCTAATATTCTACATTTTACAAAGAGTTTCAGGCAATTTTAATTCAACTTCAGAAGTATTGGAGAGAAGTTTAAGTTTATTATTGGAGTATAGAATTGTTTTAGTTTGCTAAGAGTTATTGGGAGCAATGTACCAGAAATGAGGTGTTTTTTGTGATGGGAATTAGGTTAAAAGCTAACAGTTCTGAGACTGTGAAACGTCCATATAAAGGCATCTTCAGAGATGCTGACTCATGAAAGGTTGGTTGCTGGTGATCCTGGATTCCTGCCATGTGGCAAGAAACAATGGTGGCTCTGCCAGTCTCTGCCTTCACCAGGCCCACCTTCTCCCCAGGCTCAGCTGTAGGCAATCAGGCATATGACTCAACTCTCCCCTCTCCTCTGGCCTTCTCTCTTTCAGCCTCTCAGGGGCCTCTTTCCAGGCTTCCATGCTCTGCCAATTCCAGCCTCTGACCTCCGGGACTGTTCTCTCAGCCTGTCAGGGTTTCCGTCTCGGTCACTTTTTCTCTATGTGTCTCTATGTCTGCGGCATTTTCTCTCTCTCATTTATAAAGTATTCCAGAAAGAGGACCAAGATTCACCCTGGGTCACACTTCACTGAAGTAACCCAATCAAAGGCACCCAGATGAATCTATCCAATCAAAGTGTCCCACACCCACAGGAATGGATAAGCTTCAAGATCTTATCTTGGAGCCACAGAAAACTTCAAACTCTCACAAGAATAGTGTTTATTTTTTATTGAATTATAGCACTTTAACATGGTTCAGTAGACTAGGGTTAAACTAGAATTTAGAAGACTTGACTCTCGTCTTGGCACTGCCACTAGGTATTTGTATTAGTTTAGATAAATCACTTTCATAATAGTTTCATAATATTCCTTTCATAATAGTTTCCTCATCTGAGTGAAAAAAGAAAAATTCTGAACAAAGTTATATGTTTTGCCTACCTCACTTATTCTAAAAGCAAATGAGATAGTACATCGGAAACACTCTGTAAATTGGACAGTATTCCAGTGTTGCACAGTGAAAGTTATTATAGAACATGGTTAAGTGCAGACTATTGTTTTTTTCATACTTCCTAGCTATATGACCTTGGCAAAATTCTTTAACCTCAATATTTTTCCATTTCCTCAGCTATAAAAATTATAACAAGGTTTAATAATAGAACTGACTTCCCAGGAATTTTTGCATCTTAAATAACACCATTCTCTAGTTTGAATTTCCCCAGAATACAGGTCCTGAGACAAGAATTCAAGTTCCAAGTTGTTTAATGGGAGATAAGGAAGCCAGACAGGGAAAGAAAGGAGGCATGAAAAGGTGACATGTCAGGCAATTTACCTCTGTGGGTAACTGGGACTCATACTGCTGGGGATCTCTGAGGAATGATGTGATAGATTGAATCATGCCCCCTACAAGTTCCAACACCAGTCTTGTGAGTGTGAGCTCATTTGTAAATAGAATCTTTAAAGATCCTATTTAGATAAGGCCAAATTGAATCAGGGTGGACCTTAATCCAATAAGATTGGATTCCTGTAAGGAAAGGGAATATAGACAAACACAGATGACTGAGCAGGAGGAGTAGAAGCCACAGGAGGAAATCAAAGGAAACATTTTGCCCAGTGGGAGAGGTAGAGATTGATTGTCAGGAAGCCATCAGCAGAATGCTACATACTTCAGAGAAAGCTTGGTCTGTTGATATCTTAATTTGGTACTTCTAGCCTCCAAAATTGTGAGATAATAAATCCCTGTTGTTTAAGCCAATTAGTGTGTGGGCTTTGTTATAGCAGCCCTGGCAAACTGAGACAAATGGAATAGACCATATATCTCAGTTTATCCCATTCAAAATCAAGGGAGCTAGAGTATTTATATACCAACTCTCATCAGTCATTGGTTGAGGCTGCTTCTGATAGGCATTAATTCCCTGGCATTCCTAACCTGTAGAATCAAGCTATCAGGGAAAATAATCAGGCAAAGAAATGAAGGAGCAGTTAGTTGGAAGTTAAGCTTGTATGTGCTGAAATGGTAATGGAGGTGGAATATGAGTAATGCACTGAATGTATTGCTATAGTCCACCACTTGCTTTTCTCAGATGTACCCACATTAAATGTATTTTATCTTGTCACTGACTATTACAGTTTCTTTTTTAAAAAATTCAATAATGAATTAGAGTGATAAGATACATAGTTGGTTTCTTCATTTGTTCTTAAGACTACAACTGATTTTCATCTTCATCATCTCCCTCATTGATCACTCACTCTCCATTCCCTTCACCCTCAGCTAGAAATTCTGCTTGTCCAGCTTACTCAATGGGGTAAGCAGATATGCATGTCAGGGGCCCCCTTGATTGTGTGCCCTTATCAGGCTATTGTGGATACAACTCCCTATTTATGATTATCACTAGGCATGGATGCAATAAGAGATAACTCAGTGAATCCTCTAAATTCCAGGCATACTCCTCCCTGCTCTCATTATATAGAGCAACTCTATCTCCTCATGATAAGCAGAATCAATTACCCCTGCTAGTATAATAATGAACATAGCAAATTGGACTGTTTCTCTTTACCCCCATCCATGGCAGGTTTCCTCCTTCTCCACCACAGAGTAGGCATGAACATCTTCTCTCTTAAGGACTAATTCCCTTCTAGAATTTAGCTCATTTGGATTCCTTTGCATTCTAGGATTTCTGATGAGTTTTTGAAAGACTATGACTTTATAGATTACATGTCTTTTTGTTGTTAGGCATAGGAATGGTGGTTCAATGCTCTACATCAGGAGCTATCTTTTGAATGATAAACCACTGCCTCCTGCAAATAACATGACTTTACTCAACAGTCTTATCAATAAGAGTTGCACTGTGATTATTTTATTGGAGCTTGCTAGAGACTCCATGCAATCTTCTTATCTACCACAGACACCTCTGGGCTATGCCAGGTCTTAGGACCAAAACAACGGGACTACTTTCACAGTAACCTGAATCTGCTACCAAGTACTCTCTTGCTCTGGGTCTAAGAGAAACATTTGGTGTCACCAAAATATGTTCTCAAATGTGTTATGTACTATCCCTGATACCCCAAAAATTCCACCAAGCTCTAAGTCTCTTTCTTAGTGACAGAAGGTGCAAGGTGTTATGATTTAGTCTTCATTGGAGGAAATATTCTGATGTGAACTTGACCTTTTTATTTCCACAAACTTGAATGCAGCAAGTCCCTGAATCATTCTAGGTATTATCTCCTACGTCATGGTACGCGTATATCTTACCAGGGCATCCGTAATTCTTGTCACTCCATGTTCACAAAGTCCAATTTACATGATATCATCAATATGGTGGAACAGCCTGATGTTTTGTGAAATGTCTATGAAGTTAATGTCCCTTTGGACTATGTCGTGATAATATAGCCCTGGTCCAAGGCTATGAATTTCTTCTGTTGTTCACCCCAAGTAAATGTGAACTGTTTCTATTATTCTTTTTTTATGGGATTGAAATAAATACATTTGTCAAATCAACAGTCTCCTACTATGTGCCAGAAGCTATTTTGATCTGTCCTTGCAAAGATACCACATCTGTCATCACAGCAGCTATGATTGGAAATATCTTTCCTTAAGTTTTCAGAAGTTCACCATCACCCACCATGGTGATGACTCCTTAAGTTTTGAAAAATGGCACTAATCTTTACCATTCTATCTAGGATGTTTCTGATTTTCTATCTTAAATGGTGTAGTTTCAGGGGTTTTAACTTGGCCTTTTCCAACATAATAACTATTTTTCCAAATTTCAAGAAACCAATGCAAAACTTCCATTAGGTGCCAAATATTTCCATCCTTTTAAGCACATAGGTATTAGGGAAATAACCACAGGTTGATCTGTTAGCCTGCTGATCCCAATGTCAGACAGAGCTAGATAATGGCCCTATTTTGCACCTGGCTTCACTACGCTGTCACTCTTACAGGGTTGTCATCATAGCATTGAGGTGTTCCAGAGGCAGTCCCAAAGACTGAATTAGTTACCTATTGAAGTGTAGTAAGTTAGTAAAGGTGAATTAGTTACCTTTTGAAGTATAGTAAATTATTCCAACATTTAGCAGCTTAAACAATAAAAATTTTTAACTAACATAGTTTCTGACAGACAGGGCTATAGTAGCAACTTATCTGTATGGTTCTGGATTGCACATCTCATGAGGTTACAGTTTAAGTGGTGACTAGGCTGTGGTCATCTGAAGACTTGGCTGTGGCTGGTTGAACTGCCTCCATAATGGCTCACTTACATGGCTGTAAGCAAGAGACCTCAATACCTTGTCACATGGACCTCTCAAAAGAACTGCTTGAGTGTTCACATGACATGGTACGTAGCTTCCTCCAGAGCAACTGATACAAGAAATCCATGGGTCCTTTTATGCTTATACACAAATCATCTTTCCCATCACATCCTATTGGCTAGAATCAGAAATTAAGATAAATTAAGGAAGGGAATGTTGGCTCCCCCTTTTGGAGAAAGAAATGTTGAAGGGTGTGTGGACATATTTTACAACCACCACAAAAGGATTTGAGTGGAAATAGTTGATTTGGAAGACTATTCAAGGAAACAGCAGTAAAGGAAAGGAGAGTGAAGCAGAGGCAAAAATGAAAAAGATCCCAAAAAAGGGTATGTTATCAACAAGTACCTTGCAGAAAACTGGACCTTAATACCACTGGGAATTTTTGGGAAACACACCTCAGAATTCTCTTATCCAAAGGGTGAGAGAGCAGAATATTTACACAACTCCCATCAGTCATTTCTCGGCACATATAACATATGCTCACAAGTCATCCAAAACTAGCTATTCTCCTTGACCAAATTTAAGGGAACCAGGTGACCATAAAGTACAATTCTGTCATTTTCAAAGAGAAGAAAAACCTTTTCCAGAAGCAGAAAATAACTATGTATTGGTGAGCACAACTAATGATGACCACAAGCTCTTAAGAAGCAAAAGCTAGCCCTGAAGGATGAAAGTTCTAGGTTTTTTGTCATAATGATAGATTGGAGAGATAATAAGAACAAATTAGTTTTCTGTGGGGCTGGTCCAGCAGGAGAGGTGTGATAAGGAGTAAACCTAGAGGTCACAGGCCCTGAGAGGTCACTCAGACCGGGGGTTGCCCTATTCCTCTGTCACCTTTATCAGTGAGTCTGATAATGCCTGATCCAACACCATAGATTAGCTATCACCATCCTAGCATGCACTTACATGTTTCCCATGTGTAGCTACATTATCTATTAATATCACTGATTTATAGGGTACTTCATCCATAGTTTCCTGCAATTTGCCTACAGACTGTCCAGAGGAAGAAGTGGTTGATCATGCCCTAAAACTCTGCAAAGTCCCTTTTGAATACCTCATGAGCATACTCACTTTCTGTAGTCCAGAATAATTTAAACAGAGATTGCATCCTTGATACCCATTGAGGCAGTGACAGTAAGGGATGGAGGTATCCCCAATCCTTTTACGTGGGAATAACCAGGGAGTGATGAAAACCATGCCTGTTATTTGCTACCTTTCTGCTAACCAATATATCTGGTTAATGCAAATGCCCATTTCTCTCATCATGCTAGATATCTGGAAAATGTATTAAATTGAGGAAATAAATGTGCTAGGCTTCTAATAACCCCATTCCTTTTCCTTTCTACTGGTAGGGTATCTTTTAGAAGAAATGTGAAGGGATGAAAGTGTATTTCATTACACTTCCCATGAGATTGACATTGCTAACCCCAGTCCCTTGTTCAAGTGAAAGTAATTATGTTCTGTATCAATCACCTTTTTAAATCCATAATCTCAAAAGGAAAATTATTTTTTCCACTCACTGGGTTATGATTCTGTGCATTTTCAGAGAGTTTCTAAGTTGTCAATCAGATCAAATTTCAAGTGTAAGTTTCTGAGTTCTTTATAAGGTGGGTGGGGATGGAAAGGTAGGGACAATTTCTTCTTAAAAAACATCCTATTTAGCAGTATGACCAAATCACATCAACATATTCAGTATTTGGCTTTTCTGTGAAGAGATGGATACTACCAGCCTCCACAGAAATAGACATAAAAATACAGAAAATATAGTTTATTCAGGAAAATGAGAATATTAGTCAAAGACCTGGAAGATCCATGGTATACTGTACTCTAATCAAAACAAAATTTGATCTTTGAAACAGAGTAATGGGGTCAGGCAGAAAACAGATAATTTTCAACTTATCTTACTTATGACTTACCTCAGAGTTTTTAGGTTTTGATTAAACAGAGGTTTCCTACTGAGAAGAAACTTCTTTCTAAGTTTATATCTGCCCCAATTCTTTCTCTCTAAGTTATCCTCACTATTATTCCACTTTTCAATATTATTCATTATATTTTGGAATGATAATTCGGTATCATAATCTTTAATATATGATGGAGAAAGAGGAGATGAGGAAAGTTTGAAGATTAAATATTAAATATAGATTTTGTTCTCATATGTCATTAAATTCATCTTTTATTTATATTTTGAAAGGACAACTCTTCTCTGTTCCTTGCAAACCTGCCAGAGAGCATAACTTTTTTTTCTTTTTTCTTTTTTTATTGTCTTTTTAAAAAAAGATAAATAGATCACATAAAACATTACATCAAAAATATAAGAGATTCCCATATATCCTGCTCCCCACCCCACCCCCACGCCAGATCCTCCCACATCAACATCCCCTTTCATCAGTGAAGCACATTCATTGCATTTGGTGAATACACCGTGGAGCACTGCCACACCCCACAGGCCATAGTTACATTGTAGTTCACACTGTCCCCCAGTTCATCCAGTGGGTTATGGCAGGATAAACAATGTCCTGCACCTGGAGAACATAAGTTTTTAAAAATATGATTTAGTGATGTTTCTAAAATTGGCTAAAAACCCCAATTAAAAATGATGTAAATATTTCTTGCGTGGGTCTTCTTATTTTTCAAAAAGTTTTTAGTGAGCATAAATGCATCGGAATTTCAGATACTGAAAATACATGTTAAGGCCCTTAGCCTCGGCCTTAACTAATAAGAATGAGTATCACAACCAGACAGAACACTGCCTCCAAACAATTACTGTATCTATATCTGTGCCTACAGCATGACTATGCAACCCGAAGATGGGGATTAAAAGGATAAATTGTTAGGATGTGGGAATAAGATTAAAGGGGTGCGTGTAACTTTTCTTAACATCTTAGAAAACTGATATAATGAAGATGAAGTATGGTTACAGGTATTGCAATGTTCATTTTCTTAGCCCATCCCCCCAAAATGTGAAAGAAATTTAAGATATGTGACTACTGAAATACAGAAAATGTTTTAAAATTACTAAAATGAAGTAATATGAAAAATTTCTATTTCTCCTGAAATTAGGTTTTTTGTAGGTAATGTATGCATCAAATGAATTCATGTCCCACATCGGTAATCATTTCTCTATTAGATAACAGGATTTACATAGAGATGAGATTCATGTGAAAACTGATTTGGGTTTATTGCTAGCAATAGATAACTTGGCAAAGTCTCCAACTATGCAAAGGAGACCCCATGAGAAAAAGGACTCATTATTGCCTCCCAAACAGCACACGGGATACTTAGTAATTCCAAGAAACTCTCCAAAGCTCGAAATGGAAGAAATTAGGGTGATTATGGAAGAAGAGAATATACTTTATTTCAGAAGAATAAATGCCCTAATATTTCTTTTGTATACTGAAAGAAGAGTATTTTAATTTTACATTGGGTAAAAACAGGTCAGGAGATCACAAAAGAAAAATGGACAAAAAAAGAGAAAATATTCATTCAGTGAACCCTCAGAAATTAAAATTCTTGTTTGGGAAAGTAGCCACAATTTCTCATTTGACTTCCATTACTTCTGATCATGCTCCAGGCACCCACAAGAATGGCAAATGTGTTGCCTAAAAGAGAATCTCTCTTTGTGATGCACTGAACAAACTATATTATCCTTAATGGATCTGTAGAAGACTGAGGAATTCTCTATTCTTGGATAATTTCATATTTCTTGTTACCCTTGTTACCCTTCTTGTTACCCTTGGTAGCACACTGTGGCATGTCAAACTTTTTATGAACAGGAAATCAGTATTTTCAACTCTCTTCCCACATAGGTGTGTGTCTATCCAGGTAAGATGACAATTTTCTTTAGATGAGTCATTGAACTTTTTATAAAGCGTAACATTTATACAATCATACTGTTATGAATTACCTCTTTTCACCATGACACATTAAAAAATACACTTTTCATCACCTTGGAGTGTCCTACACGACCATCTTGTTAAGTCTAGTTCAGTCCTTTCAATTGCTGAGAACTAGAACATTGTATGGATGTACCACTATTTGTTTATTCATACACATCTTGGTGGGCTCTGAGATTGCTTTCCATTTTTGACTATTACAAATAAACCTACTGTGAACATTTTATACAAGTGTTTATATGGACATATGCTTTCATTCCCTTTGGGTAAAGATCAAATATAGACATAGCTTGGAGATATTGTGGGCTTGATTCCAAACCATTGCAATAAAGTGAACATCACAACAAAACGATTCACACGAATTTTTTGGTTTTCCAGTTTATACAAAAGTTTTGTTTATACTACATTTTAGTTTATAAAAACAAAACATTTAACCTGGTAAAAGAAAAACTTTTCATGCAATTTAGGATCCCACAAATTTATTGAGCAATTCATAAATCTGGCAGCATCCCATTCAGAAAGTTAAAGGGAGAGGCACCAAGAAGTTGAAAGGGCATATAGGGCAAATGCAGAAGTAAGTGAGGAAATGATCTGATTGGTTGTTATTAAGTTTCCATTTTACATAGGGGGCCTTATAAAGTGGGGAGTAGATATACATTGATGAGTGTTGGAGAAAATATGGTGCTTACTGGGACACAGAAACTTATTGACTATAGATAAAGAAAGATTTATTGAGAGGCTCTCCCAATGGAGGGGGTCTGAAGAGAGACTTCAGCCTGCCCCTGGAAGGGGGGGATTTGGATTTATACAGAACTTTCCAAAATGGGGAAATGATAGTTGGTGGGAGGGGATTGAGTGTCCGAGTGAAGTGCAGGGACCAATAGGAAGCCCTACAGATGAAAATTTTCCCTGACAGTGACTAGAAGGTAGTAGGCTAGGGAGTTATGATTTCTTGGAATGCTACAGGAGCAGATGTTTCTTTTTGTAGAAATTTTATCTCCCTCTGATGTGTAGATAGGGAAGGTTTCCATTTCCCTTTACTCCTCTTTCTATGTGGTTTCTTTATTTAACCTGTGGGGAAGTGCCATACCCTTGGACATGTCGGCTTATGGAGGATGGGGTTAGCTTTTTCCCAATGCATGTCAGGGGAAACTGAGCTACAGCTTGTTAATTATTGCAAACCTCGAACAATGAGTATGGTATGCTTGTCCATTCTGATAAGCTCTCCCTAGTGGATGGAACTAGTTTTACCACCAGGTATTACTAATCAGCAACCACATAGGGTGTGTTCCATTTTCTTAGAAAATCCCTGCAGGTCTATTGTTTTTGTCCTCTGGAAAATTTTTCTCAGAAAGGGGTCTTCTCCCTGCAATGCCCAATATAAGCAGACCTTTTCTTTTACTTAACAGCACTGTTCAAATGCTTATATATATATATATATATATATATATATATATATATATATATATGTAATTAATGATTAGGTAAAAACTGCCCAAAGTACATTTCAAAAAATGTTTATTCAACTATTAAATTGGATATTTATCTTATAATTTCTTAACATCCAAAATTTTAATATACATTTGAATGAAAGCTACTGAACATTATAAAATGTTGAGGATGTTTTTGGTTTATAAGCACAACTTATAGCAATAAAGACTTAAGTACAATTATCCTGGATAGGAAAAATATGTATTTGATAGGAATTAATACTTAAAGTATATATTCTATTGTAATATCTGGGTATGCGATTGCTTTTCTTTTTAGCATAAAATAAGCTATCTTTAGTTAAAAATAGCATTAGCAGTTATGATATTGCTGAAGTTAATGCTTTAAGTAGCAATATAGAGAGACTTAGAGTTAGCTGGATATTGAAAAGAAATGTAATTACTTTAGTCTTAATATAAACTATACATCATTTCTTACAAAGACATTTCAAGTCATGTGTGACTTGATTTCCAAATCTACAGGTCTATATTATTAATCTTTGAATGCCAGATCAAAAATAAGAACTAAAAACCTGTCAACTGCAAATCTTTATCTATAATCATTAGCAAATATTTATGATTTAAGCTTGATAGAAAACCTTAATTTGCTCCTTGTTGTTGAAACAGATTTTTGAATATAGAAATTTTGCTCATTTTCTTAGACTACATGAACCATTTTGTTTATTAGTACCATGAACATGAAAATGCATCCTTTGCATGGATGGGAAACATGTTTGGTATTTGCCCTTATTACCTATGGTTGAGGAGCACTGTTCAGGTACTTCCATGTGGCCTCTGAGAAGGTGTATTTGAGATGGTGAGGGAAATGACCAAATTAGAACTCATTGCCTGCCTTGAAACTCTTTGACCCAACCCAGTTAGATAAAAGGACACCTTCATCGGGAACAGCCAAAAATGCTGAGATTTAAGGACAAAAATCCCAGTTAATAAAAGATGTTGTATCATCTGTTATATTTTGTCCTCTTTGTGCTAGGATTCCTCTTAGGGCCTGCGTAGAAACCAGGAGTGTTTGGGCTCAGTACTACAATAGCTTTCAGTCCAAACATTATGTATATATCTGATATGGGTACAAGTAGACCAGCAAGTACATATCTAGGGATGAATATTTGGAGCTCAAGTTACAATGTGGACAGAAATTCTGAACTGGAAGTGACATTGTGTTTCAGACTTCAAAATTTTAAATGTCGTTTTCTGATAGTAATGGGACTGGGGATCCAGAAAATTCTGATCCATTTAAAAACCTGTTGAATGAGAGTCACATGGAAGGGAAAGAAATCTGGTCATGGCCAGAATTAAGATTTTTTTATGGGAATATGGGGAACTTATTCTTAAGCCTCATACCAAAGGGGCCATTACTGTTCTTGTCACCTGAATCCCACAAGAAGTCAACAAAGTTCTTGCATGTTATATCATCAGTAGGTATTGGAGGCTAGTATTTGTTTCTAGGGTCAAGGGAGACTCAACCCAAACCAGGGACATAGGCATTGCTTGGTGCTAGTGATTTTGTTATCCTAACTTATTTGTTTGGTTTATCCTGCTTATTAATTTTTTTTTTCAAATCAGTACTGAGAACTTTCTGCATGGGAAGTCAGGTTCTGTTTCATTAGAAAAAAATAGTAGTGTAAACAGAATATTGTGTTTTAGTCAAAATATTTTTTTGTTTATTCAACAAATATTTATTGAGCTCTTAATATATGGCATAGCAATGAAGTTCATTCATAGCCTGAGAGTTCACAAGATGAGAAGAAGGAGAATTATGGCAAGAAGACAGGGAAGATGGAAGCTGATGTAGCTCAAAAAGTTGAGTGCCTGCTTTGCACATAGGAGGTCCCAGGTTCAGTCTTGGTGCCTCCTAAAAAGAAAAAAAAAACAAACAACAAGCAATCAAATGAAAAACCAACTCAGGGTTGCTGATGTGGCTCAGTGGTTGAGTGCTGGCTTCCTACATACAAGGTCCCAGGTTCAATCCCTGGCCCCAGTACCTCAGAAAAAAAATAAATAAAGACTGGGTAGAGAATATTTGGCCCTGAAGAATCAGCCTCTTGGGCAGCCACCTTCTGGGAACACAGTATTTGACAGCAGAGAATTGAGAAGCTCCTCAGGCTTCCAAAAGATTGTAGGAAACCTCTTATTGTGAGATTTCTTTCAAATGACTCTTAACATCTGGAAAATTGAGTGACAGCCTGGAAAAGCTGAAACCAAGAGGCTTTCTCTTACTTTTCCTTGTGTTTATCTTGTCTACTTTATTTCCTCAAATAATACTAATACCCTGTAGCAAGTGACTTCAGTCTAGACCTAGATTTTTAATATGTACTGATTTGGGGAAATTACTTTGCTATTATATAATAATAGTTCCCAAGCAAAGTAATTATATATATTATATATTTCTTGTATATATAAAATATACAAGAAAATCAGCATTCAGATTATAAATTACTATTTTTTGATTCTGGGGTTTCACTGAATTCTGGGCTATTTATAGTTAAATCCCATGGGTGTTTTTCTAATGCTATAGTCTTGAATTGTGTCAACACTCTAGAACCTCAAAAATGAGAGACTGGTCACATTAGTTAACTATCACTGCACAGTAAACTACCCCCAAACAACTCATGCTCATGCCTCTGCTGTTTGGAATTTAGCCGGGGTTAGCTAGCTGGAACAGCTTGTTTTTGTTACATGTAGTGGCAACTGGATTTATACATGTGTTTGTGGTCAGTTGGCAGGTACCAGGATCTGCCTGGTCCTGGGTGGCCTCTCTCAGATGTACAGCAGTTGGCTGAGACTGTTAGCAGAGGCTCCTCAGTTTTTCTCCACATGGCCTCTTCTAGTGGTTAACTCAGGCTTCCTCACAGAATTACTAGATTTTAAGATGGCTCAGCCCAATTCACAAATGCTCATCAAGCCTCTGCTTTCATCACATATGCTGATGCTTTCTGCGACAAAAATAAGTCACAGAGACAACCCGAGTCAATGAGGAAAAGAACATACAAGGGCATGGATGGTTAGAGACATGACACATTGGGGCCATTAATGGAACAATCCACCAGAGCTGTACTGAGAATAAGCCCTCTTTACTGATACTGAAGAATCCATGTTTTTAGTTCAGTGCAAAATGAAATGGCTACCCACCCAATCCACCCACACACTTGAATGAGACTCTTAGGTAGGGCCAAGTAGAATAAAAAGAAAGGTTCAAGGACAAACCTTTGAATTTTAATTATGTTATAAGGAGAAAACAATGATCCATATGTTAGCACATAATTTCCTTTTAGCAGAAAAAAGTAAGAAAGTTAATTTGCCCATTTTGGGAGGATAAAAGGAATTTTATTGTTAATTAAATGGATTTGATTGCATTATTTTGTCAATATATCATTCCACGTCACAGTCTGGTGAAATGTATCATCCATAATACTGTTTGGTGAGTGTGACTGGACAATAAAAAGAATTACTGAATGTGGGAAATTCTTGATTTAGTGCTTTATCTTGACTGATTATAGAAGTTTCTGAAGAAATAACAACAGGTTTGAGGATATGATGGTTTCAAAATATGTGCACAAATTCTTTGATAACCCTCCCTTAAAGGAAAAGAACTTCACTTCCCTCCCTTTGAGTGTGAGTTGTACTTATGAACAGTGTATGGCAGAAGTGATGGTTTGCAAGGGATGAGATTAGGACAAACAAGGCATTTGCCATTCCCCTTGCTCTTGCTCTCTCTCCAGTCACTCACTGCAGGAAGCTAGTTGACGTGTCATAAGGACACTTGTGGCGCTCTATAGATCAAGAGGTCTGTGTGGCGAGGCACCGAGGGCTTCAGTCAATAGCCATGTGAGTGAGCCGTCTTGGAAGCATATTCTTCAACCCAGTCAAGTCACCAAATGACTGTAGACTCCGCAGAATCTTAACTGCGACCTCCCTGAGGAACACTAAACCAGACCACCCAGTTTAGCTATTCCCAAGTTCTTGTCTCTCAGAAACTGAGTGAGATAATAAATATTTGTTGTTTTATGGTGATAAATTTGTGGGTAATTTGTTATGCAGCAATATAGCAAATACAGAGGAGTTAAATTGCTTATTTGTATATCATTGTTCCCAATGCACAGAAAAAGAGCAGTGAAAGTCTTCAAGAAAATCACTCCAGGGGTACCTGTAGAGTTTACTGACATTTGATGGTATCCTTTCCCAAGAGGGACAGGCTCATGTTTAGCTGATCATAGACTTGACCTTTAACTCCGGGAAATTAACAGAAGAAAGAATACAAAGAGTGAGAGTTTGTGGAGAAAGGAACCCAAAGCTCTTCTTCCTTAACCCCTCTTCTACCCTTACCATGCCTCTATTAGAATCACATTCATGTGGCAGACACTCTGCCTGAAAGAAGAACATGCTACTACACTGAATTTCTGCCCTGGGTGGGGAGATCCACTGGAACAGGTCTGGCACACAGAGGTCTGAGGCCCTTTAAAGAATTCCCATGACACTTAGCTAGCGAAGCCCACACAGCCCTTATTCTTTTCCTCCTTTATCCACAAATCTGACAGGAGCCCAGAGTTAGACACTAGCTATCTCTTTACCTCTCCTCCCTCTCTTCTTCTCCCAGGGAGCTAGACCTCAAATTCCGTCCCACCAGGAGAATACCTGGAATAAACAACTTAGTCCAGTTCTATTCTAGATAATGCAAGTGAATCTTTCTCTCTCTTTCATGTATCTTATATCTTACATTCTTCTATCTGATTGCTTTTTCTCAAACACCAGCACAAATGTTGCCGTCTTTAATAATATCCTAGATTCTGATGTCAGTCTTGAGGGAAGTGGGCTACCATATATATGGAAAAAGAGTCCAGCAAGAATGAAATATCAATTTACTTCTTTTTTGCCTTCTTTGTATATATGTATGTCCTTGGAATTTTTTTGGGGGGGATGGGAGGGACTGAATCGAACCAAGGCACAGATGCTAGTTAGCTCCAAGTAGGACCCATTTTTTTGCTGTTTTATGTTTTTTATTTCACGGTGCTGATATCCCACCCTTAATGGGTTTCCAGAAACAAATTATTTGCACTTCTGACAAGATGAGTTCTAGATGTTATATTTTATATCATGGACCTATTTATCATCTTACCAGAGGTATTATGCACATGCATACATACATAAAGAAATATATAAATGTATATATATTTTTTCCACATTTTACTTAATAAATCCAATGAGGATTGTAACTTGCATTTATTAGAGGATCAAGTTAAGAAATGGATACAATGTCATCAGTCTAGACTATCTGTCAAATTTTCATTCAGGCTAATGCTCTGTAAAATGTGAGGAAATATAGAATTATTCCAAGCAGGAATTGGGCATTGTAATAGTAGGCAAAATTCTGTAGTGTTGGATTCAAAGTAAGGTAGATTGGAAATAGCAATTTAACATCTTTTGTCCTGATTTTGTAGTTTCTGTACCCATCTACCATTATTAGAGAAGGCAGTTTTGCTTGAATATGAACTGTGGAATTGGATCACAGCTGATAAGCTGTGAAATAATTTAACTACTTGGAAAAAGAGGAATGAAAAAAAGGCCCAACAGTTATCACTGTGATGACAGCTTAACAAAGTCTTCTGTTTGGTGTGAAAAGAACTTTAAAAAGCAAAACTCTAGTCAATCTATATTAAAAACCTTTCCTGAGTATCCAGCATGTTCCAAATTCATTATAGGATTATCTCATTTAATCTCATTAAAAATATCTGTGAGGGCAATACAATTATCATCCCTCTGTTGTAGATAAGGAAACTGAGGCTTAAAAATTTTAAATTTGTTGGTCATGGTTACACAGAGTCAGGAAATAAACCTAGGTAAGCTGACCCCAGAATGTCCATTTGTAATAACCTCCCTATAGTGCCTCCAACAAGAATGAACCCTGAAAATACTCAAGTACTTAAATACTACCATCATATTCTGCTAATGGATTCTAAGCTTGTCTCATAGAAATACTTAAACGCTGGTGATTCCAAGAGGAGAAATGAAGAATATTCACCATGTCTTGTTGGCTATCAGCTTGGTAATATAATCTCTTTCTCTCTCTCTACCTGTATCTCTCTCTCTAATGTGACTAATCTTACCACAGATACTACGGCAATTTCCAAATCTCTCTCTCTCTGACTTAATATTTAGGAGATATTCCTTGTGTATCTCAAAATATCTATCTTCCTCCAGATTAAAAGATTAAAAGGACAGGCCAATCAATCCAGGTCACTGTTATTACTGCCCTTTACCAACTGCTCTCAGCATTTTGGAGAGAATCCACATGCTATACACTCCAGTATCATACAGGAAAGCCATTATAAAACATACTGCTTTTACCTCTGTCATTAAACAGATGGTTTGCCAGTATACTTCAGTTGTCCTGGGACTGAGTCCACTAAGATAGCCCTGTTTTGAGCCCTCACTTTGTACAGGAATCTAGTGACATCTGCGGTTTGACTCAATCTGTATTATCTACCCCTTACTTTAGAACTCTGTCATTGAACCTAAGAGAGTTGGGCTAGACAGTCTGAGTGTCACTTCACCAGGAGGAAAACAAAGTGCTCTCTCTCCTCCTAATGGATGTCCTGAAGGCATTTCTTCCCCAGGCTTCATAGTAATCAGGGGAGTTTGAGCAGGTTGGCTATCAGCCCTGAGAGCACACACTAGTTTCTCTCTCTCAGATCCTAGGTTCCTCATGAAAATAGCTCCTAGGAAGTCAACTGGCCAATCCTGAGAAAATGTCTGGATGAATCTGAATCTGCATGATACAGAGTTTGGATATTGTTTCTTACATTCTAGATACATTTGTCAGAAACCTATCATCTGTCAGCCTTAAGGTGGCCTGTATGCTATTGCCTATTCAAATAATTTTTAAAATATACAGCTCTATCTTGGGATTAAATAATTTTGTGGCAGTATTGTTGACTACTTTATTTATGATTAAAACTATAAACTCAACAATTCTGTATAAATTACAATTCTTGTATTTATGAAACTTGCAATTTTATTATACTATGAAAATATTTAGAAAAGTATACTATTATCAATGCATTTGTGTGTCAGTTAAGACGTAAATATCATGCTAGTTGAGGCATGTCTAATAGGTATAGCAGGTTAGCTCTATAAGATCTTGATTCAGAAGGAAGCCATTTGAATGAACCTTTTTTGTTATGCAAATACAAGGTGATTAGGCATATCTTTACAGGGCAAGTTTATGTGGGATGAGTGTAAAAGAACCTGTGTCTTCTGACATCTCGTATGCAAAGCTGTTCAGTGGGCACGATAGACAAAAAAAGCATAAAAAACCAAACACCTTTCGGGAAAGAAGTACTTGAAATACCAATTTCTGCTTTTAAGACTCTGAACGAAGGAAACCCAGCAGAACAATCTATATTTCCCTCTTCAAAGTCCCCTGGCAGAAATGGACTCTAAGGGTCCCAAGAGGGAAAGGGCAGTTTGGGTTGTTGATTCATAGTTCACAGGCAACAGTCCAGGGCTGGTTATAGCACAATAAGGCAGGGACTGGAAGCCCTTTGGGACCCAGCTAACTTGCTTTGGGAACTAATAGTTGAGCATAGAGGTTATTCTAAGCCAGAAACTCTTGCTACTGTGGTCATCATGGAGCCAGCAAGGGCATTTCTACAGAGTAGAAATAGCATTTGTAGTCCCATGTGTGACCCCTCTTCAACAGTGCCACTAGGTCCTTCAAGAGGCAACAGCAAGGGTGGACTCATGAACTTCCAGGTCTCTCTCATTCTGGCATTTGAAAATAGGATTGAAATTTCACTCTATTAAAGCTGAATAAATCATGGGGTTCTTGGACAAATATAGGGTAAAGTAGTATAAGAAACATTTAGTGGATTTTCAGAAATCTAGAGCATTTAGAAACATGAGTTATTAATCCAATATATAATAGGATTAATTCAACATGTGTCCTTAAGTTGATGACATGCCCTTCTATTGGCTTTTCTACTTTCCTGTCTTATTGTCCCAGCTGTTTTAGCTTCTTGGAGTCACTTCCCAAATGAATTACCTGTACCCAAGACCTTGTCTCAACCTTTACTTTTGAAGAAATCAAATTCAAACAAGGAATCTGAGGAGCAGCAGTAGAATAAATGGATTCCAGGTAAAAGATTGAGCAAGTGCACAAAAGTGGAAGAGTAGAGGGTGCTTCTGAAAGCATCTAAGTAGACTGCATTGCTTTAGCAGAGGTAGTAAGGGCAATGCAATGATGAAAAGTGTGATGGATAGGAAAGTTCCTTGAGAAATCGGGTTAGGAAAACCCAAATTGTAGAATGATTTGAATGTGAGCTCCTTTTATTTTTTTAAGTCATAATGACTAAGGAAAGGTTTTTGAGCAGAAAAATGACATATTCAAACATGCATTTCAGGAGCACCAACCGACAGATAAAATTGAGGAAATAGAAGCAAATTAAAAAACTATTGTAGTATCCCAGGTAGAAGTTAATGAGGACTTGAATTAGGCTAGTGGGAATTGTGATGGAAAGGAGGGTAAATATTTGAGAGATACTTAAGAGGTGGAATCAACTGAAAGGGGGTATAATGTGGTAGATAACAGTGCAGATTCTGGAGACAGAGTGCCTGGATTTCAATCCTATTTGTATCACTACCTCTGGCATTGCTTAGAGCAGGACCTTAAACATGGTCCTGGTTTTCTCAGAGATAATCTGGAAATATTAATAATAACTGCCTGGTAGGTGTAGTGAGTATTAATTGAAATAATGTAGAGTTCATGACAGAGTGCTTGGCAAATAATACTGTGAATATGATTATCATCATCATTAACATTGTGCATAGAAAGTTTAAAAATAGTCAAAGATAAAGTTAATATTTGTATTTGTTCAAGAAGGTACTAAAATATTTTTGAGCATGCATTTAATGGCATTCATCACTATAGCAAACATAAAGTTATTATTTTATTTATTTCCTCTCCCCCCCAAAAAAACAACACTTGAAATCAAGTGTTATTATTTCCTTTTCACTCTCGTGGAAATTGAGATTCATGCAGATTTAATGACTTGTCTAAGGTCACACAAGCAACAAATGGCAGTGCCAGAATTTGAATTATCTCTTGATGCCAATGTCATGTCTTGATCCATTCAGCCCCAAATACAAGTATGCACATGTGCACTAGCAGATGTGAAGATAGGAAATTTCCTTCATTTAAAAGTCATTTATGAAGAGCCTATTCTATTTTCTAGTAGAAAATCTCCTAGAAGGTCATTGCATAAGATTCTGTACCAGTTCTCAAAACTATCACAGTGACAGTGGGCATGAAGACGATATTCGACTTCTACACTTTCTTGTGGTATCTTATTTAAATTTCTCAGCAACCTAGTGATATAGGCTGGCTCTTCATCTTATAAATGAGGAAATTTAAACTGAGAGAAATTAATCTACTTACCCACAGTCACACAGGAAGCAATGATAAAGTTGAGATTTGGATCCATATCTGCCTAATTTCAAACACTATCCTTTTTCATAGTTTGAAATCTCAGAGATGTGCTGTTTTCAGGATACCACAAATTCTAAAGATGCATTCAGATAAATATGGAACCAATGTGGATGGAGATGGAGAACTTTAGAATTGGAGAAATCAGAAACTGTGATGAAATTAGAAGACCAAAAAGCAGATGAGGAAGATCCAGAGAATAAAGGCAGAGTTGTCATGGGAGTTGCCTGAGGTAGGTCAGGTGTTGAAGTTATTAAGAGTACATGACCCGGACTGTGTGCAAGAGGAGCTGGGTTTGCACTAGGAATGAATCAATAGGTAAAGGCAGAGAGGTATGGCAGAGGGTTTCATAAGTGGATAGTGGCCTTTGGAAAAAGGAATTATGATTTTTGATGGTAGATATGGCAGTTTGGAATTATTTTTGATGGTAGATGTGGCAGTTTGAAATTATTTTATGAATCCTAAAAAGAAAAAGATTATAATTATGGGCTGGCTCACCCCTGTGGGCGTGAGACCTTTTTCAACTGGACTACCTCAAAGAGGCATGACTCAGGTTGCATCTCTTCCTCTTGCTGGGTCTGATAAAAAACAGACACGCACAGGAAAAGAGAGCTCTGCCATTTTGATCCTGCTATATAAGATAAAGAAGAGGCTCAGAGCACTAAGGACTCAGGGAGAGATGAGCTGTATGCCTGAATGCTTGCCGCTGAAATGGGGAAGAAAGCGGAGCAGCTAAGCCTGAGAGAGGAGTCCGGGAAGGAGACAAGCCATCTCTGGTTGCCATCAGCTGAGCTCCTGAAGATGGTATAGCCCAATGGGGAAGGCAGAGATCGTCTGCCATCTTGCTTCAACATGTGGCAGCTGACATAGGTGAGAAAGAAGTTTTTATGGTGCCTTGAGTTGGACTTTTCAGTCTTGGAACTGTACGGTAAATTTTTTCCTCCAATAAATATAAAAGCCAACAACTTTCTGGTACTTTGCATTGGCACCCCGGTAGCAAACTAATACAGTAGGGTAGTAACTTTCTTATGAGTTAGGGTTTTTCTTGTTTGGTTGGTTTTCAGTCTCTCACATTTAATTGATGCCTTTTTTTCTGAGTTAAATGGCCTCGTAGATTATATTCTGAGAGCAGAATCCATATTACCTTATCATTTGAAATCTAAAATCACTAGGTAGGAGAAGAGGATACTGTAAATTCCCCATCACTAATTTGGAATTTCACAGTACATTTTCATATATTACAATAATATTAATGTGTTAAAATAATAGTGTGGTGATACACTGACTGAAGCAGGTTGTTAGTTGCCTTCCCCCAAATCCATTATCTGCATTCAACATTAGTAACAGAACACAAATTTTAATGGGGTAACAAGGTTTCTTCTTAAACAACCACATTTTTTCAGCTTTGCTTGTGAAAGATATAGTTCCAGCCAATGAGATATAAGCAGAAGTGTTGTGTGAGACATCTGAGAAAGGTGGGTTGCATCTGAGGATGCTTCTAAGGATGGCAGAGAAGCAAGATAAACGGAGCCTGGATCCCTGATAATCTGGTAACCATCACAACATCAGGGGTTAGGGTTTTCCACGTATGGTAAAAAATAAACCTTGGGTGTTAAGCCCCTGTCACTGTGGGTTTTCCCATTTTAAAAGGTCAAATCTGTTCCAAACCAATATAATAACTAATTCCTTTGAATTATAATTGCCTTAAGATGGTATCAAATGCTAGATTTAATGTTCATTTAAATTGAAATCATCATAAAAATATGATTCAAGTGATTTAAATTTTATACCTGAAATTTGTAGCTAAGTCTGGTCATGATTATCAAATTTAATAATTATTTGAAAAATGATCTAGGAGGAGTGAGTCAGAGTTAGGAAACAATAGATAAACATTGCTTTGAATTTTCTTCCATATCTCCAGTATTTCATGTCTCACCCACAGAGGACAAGCAACAAAGGCAGCAAAGTGTTTTGGACTATATCCATACATAATTAATGTTCTACGATAAAAGGGAAATGATCAAATGCTAAAGAAATTCAGAAATTCACTTTAATCTATATTCACTGAGGTATATATATATATATATTCAAATTTATGTGCAAACATTTTTTCTATGAAATTATATTGTTAAACAAAATTTGCTATTTCTGAAAAGTAGTATAATTCTTAAATATAAATCTTATGATAAACTGCTATACATAAAATTAATAATAATTGAAATAGCAGGTTCTTCTACAGTTGTGAATATGCTTGCTAAAACCTCTTCCCAAAATCTTGCTCTAATTTGGCTATGAATTTTCTGTTTCATCACATTTATGGGGTTCCTTACTTGACTGGGTAACTGCAAGCTGATAGAAGACATTGTGAAATATTGATCACTGTGATCCGGGTGGAATGCATCCAGAAGAAAGGAGTGGAGGTAAGATAGCACCATGGAACAGTGCTGAGTAGAACATAATGCATCCTTTTAAAGTCTTCTTGTAAATTAGGGTAATGAAGAAAATAATAACAATAATGAGAAATAAGAATGTAGATTATCAAGTCCAGTCTCTGTCAGGGAATGGAGAAGAGAACTCCAAACAACAACTTAGTAGTCTTTAAAAAGGATTCATTTAGAGTGTCATATTAATCAGAAAGTTTCACTTGCATCCTTATTTTATAATGCTTTATGCTTTAATATTGAGAAATTTATCTAACTCCACAACCTTAATCATCACTTATTTACAGATAAATCCCAAATCTCCATTTCCAAACCATACTTCTGCCCTGAATTCTAGACCTGAATGTCATGTGAATGTCAAATTGACTTCAGTAATCAAATACATTCAAAATTAAAACAACTATCTCTGAGTAAAATAAATGTGGGGGGGCTCTGTGGGAATTCTATACTTTCTGCATGATTTTTCTGTAAACCTACAACTTCTCCATTAACAAAAAAGTTATTGCAATAAAATTAAATTAACAGATATCCTAATTAAAACAACAACAACAAAATTATCTCCCACTGCCTCTGGCCCCAGCTCGCATGTTCTCTTCCTTGGCTAATCCCGTGACCCCTTCTGCCCATCTCTAACTACTTTCTCTGATCTCCAAGTAGACTTACTTCTGTCAAGTTCCTTTTATTTAGTTCCTCCTTTCATTGCCTCTCTTAATGATCTAAATTCACTATCACTAACCCCCTCCCTTCCTCCCCGCCCCCCGCCTCAACTCTCACCTGAACCGTTGGACATCCCTATTACTGGCCTCTATCTTTTCTGTCCCTCTCCTCTTCGACTGAAGCTGATTTATTTTCTAAAAGCCAAGTCTGACCATACTTAACCTCGGCTTAAAAGACATCAGTGAGGGGAGCAGATGGAGCTCAAATGGTTGAGTGCAATACCTGCTTCCCATATACCACGTCCTGGGCTCAATCCCTAGTACATCCTAAAAACAAACAAACAAAAAAACCATCAGTGACCATCTTTCCCTAGCTACCTTTACATTGTCACTTCCGTGATTTATTTCCCATGACCCTACACTGCAGGCACACTAAGCAATTCACCTTTCTTCAAATAAGGTATGCACATGGACCTATGAATTTCCCTTTTGTTCTTTCCTGTGCATATACTTCCCCTACTATGCCTAATCCCATTGCCTGTATGTAAATGTCCGTCAGAGTGAATTGTCCTCTCTTTTGTGCTTTTGAAGAATTTAGTACCCACCTCTCCTGCTTTTCTCTTATATGGTACTAATTTATTACATCTCTTTTCACCACTAGTCTGTATTTTTATCTGTTTTTATATTCTTAGTACCCTGCCTTGTATATACTAGGTGCTTAATAAATTTCTTTTTTAAAGATTTTTTTAAATTTCTCCCCCTCCCCCCAGTTGTGTGCTTTCTGTGTCCATTTGCTGTATATTCTTCTGTGACTGCTTCTATCCTTATCCAGCGGCACCAGGAATCTGTGTTTCTTTTTGTTGTGTCATCTTGCTGAGTCAGTTCTCTGTGTGTGCGGTGCCACTCCTGGGCAGGTTGCACTTTCTTTCACGCTGGGTGGCTCTCCTTGAGGGGTGCACTCCTTTTGATATAAGTTTACTGTCATGTCACACAAATAAAGGTTTTCTGTGTTTTTAAAAATTTATACACTTTGTTTTCTCCCTAAAAATAAATATTAGCCTTTACTTTAGTTGTATTCTCAAAAGGTAATGATTTGCACTGAGCAGGGAATCAAACCTGGGAGATATTCTGTACTCATTGCCCAGGACATTTTAACTTTACCATAGTACTTAGTAATAATCTTATTTATTAAAATTTAACTCTTTTTTTTCCAGTTAATTAAGCTTCATTTGGTAAAGCTATCCAGTTTTGGCAGATAAGCAGCTTTTTATGCATATGTTTGTGTTATTGGCTGACTGGATACAATTTTAACAGCAGTAGAGATTTTCAAAACTCTCACTACTTACATACATAGCAACATCACTTTTTTTTAATATAAGAAGGCTCCCCCACAGAAACGAGGTTTATCTGTTGTCCCTAAAGGGATAAATCTTAAATAATTTAGAGTTGTTATTTTTTCCTTATTATACCCGCATTCTTATAGATTAAACGTACCCTTTTAAAAAACATAAATATTAAAAGAGTCTAGAGCATGGATTTTGGTCTCCCTAAATAATTTATCCTACTATGAGTAAGTGATTTGTGTTTTGTGCCAACAAAAAATTTCATTCTTTTATTACCTCATAATTTCTCATCACAGAATGTACCAATTCCTGAACAGTTATGTTTCTTTTCTAGGAGACATTTGCCTTCCTCTCTGTTTTGGAGTGCAGATATTATTTTTGGAATACGCAAGCAGAGGTAGGCACATTTTACAGATGGAACTGCTGATATGAGTATGGAACTTCAATCACAAGTTTGCCATACTCCAAAAGGAGCCAATCTGCTCAATGCGTCATTCTGTAAGGGGCTTCCTCTGGACTTCCAAATTGAAATGACACCCAAACTTGACTACACATCTTTTTTTTTTAAAGGAGCTGATGGTAATTTAAAAAAAAATTGTCATTATTAATTATAGAGTATTTTAAACATACCAAAGAAACAGAAAATAAGAGTCCTGTATGTCTACCACTTAGATTTAACAGATGCTAATTGTTTTTAGTTTCCTGGCTGCTGGGGGAAAAAAAATACCATGCACAGAGTTGGCTTAACAACAGGAAATTATTGGCTCACTATTTCAGAGGCTAGAATGCTTGCTTCCTTCTGGGGTCTGAAGCTTATCTTTTCCTTGCTTTTCCGTCATGTGGCAATGCACATGGTGGTGCCTTCTCCTTTCTCTTTCAGCTTCTGGATGATCCCCATGGCTTCTCTTTTTCCATGTCCAATTTCCTTTGCATATGAGAAGTCAGCCTTATTGGATTAAGGCTCACCCTCATTCAGTCTGGGCACATCTTAAGTAATAACATCTTCAAAGGGTCTGTTTACAAATGGGTTCACACCCACAAGACCAGTGGTTGAGACCTGAACATGCCTTTTGTAGGGGGCATTATTCAATCCCTAACACTAATATTTTGCCATATATACTTCAGACTTTTTAAAAGAAATAAAACTATATTGATATATTTTAAGTTCCACTCCCCAACCTGTCTCTTTCTCTCTCATGTAAGAGATTATGCATAAAATAATATTATATATTATTTATGGATATATCCAAGTGTAATAAAAATATAAAGGGTTTATTTTATCTAAGGACTTGACAATTGAAAAAAAGAAATTCAAAATTTGTGAAACCATACTTTAGAGCAGGAGTAAGCAAATTTATTATGCAAAAGGCAAGATAGAAAATATTTCAGGTGTCCTGTAAATATTCAAATCTTCGTAGTACAAAAGACATAAACAATACACAAATGAATGCACAGACAGTGTTCCAATATAAGTTTATTTACAAAAACAGGTGGCAGGCTGGATGTGAACTACAGACTGTAGTTTGTTAACCCCTTGTGCTATACAGTCTAGATTGAATTATTTTTGTTAAATAGTTATTTGAAACGCAGTTATGTATACAACAAACTACAGATAATTTTCACTGAGGCTTAGTTAACTAAAACACAGTTATATAGAGAAAAAAGTATAAATAACTTTCACTATGGTTATTGTAATAAATTCTCTAGAAGACATCAATTGTTCACAATACCCAATGTTCCCATTTTCTATAATGATATAATTTTCTTGTGATTGAATCTCCATATTCATATTAGCAGTCCCAGAAACTCTGCATATGGTGGCCCAGAATAAAGTCTAACTTTACCATAAATCTTTGCAGTTAAGTATGGCCATATGACTAAGTTCTGCCAGATGTGATGTAGGTACACGAGTCTGGTGGCAAGTTTGGAGAACCTTCCTTAAAAGAGACCTGGCACATATCCTTTGATGCTTTTCTTCTTCATCCTGCTGCTTCAAATGTGGTTGTATTCGCTGAAATTCTGTCTTGCTTGTGATAATATGGGTCTCACCCCTGGAATGGCTGAGTAGTGAGCTGGAAGGAGTCCAGGTTTAGGGGATTTGGTAAGAGCAGACCCTAGCAGTCATATTGTCCTCCAATTGTTCACCTCTGTATACATTTGATGAGAAAAATAAACTTTAATATCATTAATACATGGTTGTTGTAGATTTTTTGGCACTTAAAACTATATCTACTTTCTACTGATTTAACTTTCAGGCTTTACTCATTCAATAGCAGATAAAATCCTGAGGCCCAGCAAACATTAATGTCCTTGTCTAATAGATTCTCCCCCTCCAAATCCAGACTCTGCATTGCTCACATCTCTTCATCATGGGAAACTGCTACCAGATTAATCATAATTTATTCTCATTAAAAAGTTTATACCAAATGTAAAGGTGTATCAATCTTCTGTCTTAAACTGTTCAAAACATAGACCTAAAAGCTTATATAATCTTTAATCATTATATTTCTCTAATTCTGATTAATAGTAATACCTACAGCAGATTCATGCAAGTATTAAACATATCAGTTTGCCTTTTTCTGAATGTTTGCTCCTGTTACACTGGATAATGGAAATCTTTAGCTGTACTGCCAATTGTTGTCTTTACACAGGAACTGCTGCAATGGAAGCATAAGGAGATATTTGTGTTGTTATAGTTATGACTGAAAGAAAACACGTTCTAGACTGGGCAAAGAATGAAAGGACTTACCCTGATACATGGAAACTATCTATTCCATACTTGTTTGAAGGTTTTTTCATATGCTCTCTTATACATATCAACCTTTTATTTAAAGTATCTTTACTCATCATATTCCAGATAATGACTAGAAGAGGTAAGTTGCAAGAGAAGTAAATCTCAATTTAAACAGTTTAAAATAAGTGAAGGATAAGCAGTTATAATTAATATTTCCAACATGAAAAAACTACTAAGGAAAAATGAACCAGACTGCTAATTTTGCTTATCTCTGATTGTGAAGTTATAGGTGATTTATTTCTTAGTTTATATTTTCTCAATGTTCTAAACAAGAATTCATTACTTTGAAATTAGAAAAGCTATATAATTCAAGTTTCCTGAAACACTCAGATGAGAATGAAAAATATTAGCAAAATCAACATGGCATAGAAATTAGTAGTAAATAAGAGGATATCAGTTCTTATTTATCTTCAGTTAAGGAAGGCAGCAAAAAAATACTACCTCAAAAAGCAAATTAGCCAATGACTAATTTTATGTTGTCTGGCTGTGGAATACCTGTGCAATTAACCTCCCAGCCATTTCCTCTCTAAGCATCTGAACCTCAGTTTTCTCCTCAGTGAATGAGTACTCATAGTTAAGAGCTGTTGAAAGGACTAAAAACTGATGTGGATTCTGACTGACCAAATGGTAGCATAAGACGTTCCAGAGTGCCATCTCCTACAGAATCTTTGAACAACTAGCAAAAACTGGTATAGCCATGTTACTCAAAACTCTGAAAACATTTTAAGTGTTACAGTAATTGAGGGAGTGCCAAAAACAAAAAACAAAAAAGCTTTAAAATATGTAGGCGAGGGAAGCAACCAAAATGGCAGCAGAGAATGGAGCTCCAAGAGTCAGCTCAGAGGGCAGTTAGTAATCACCAGAGCTATTTAAAGCACCTGTTTGGGGGAACAGGATATCAGAAAAGCATCCTGTAACATCCTTGAAAGAATGGAAGGAGGAGACTGCCCATCTGCAGAGAAGATTGATGAGTAGAGCACCTCATGTTGCAGAGGCCAGTGACCATCATCCACTGGCAGTGAAAGCCACCTTGGGAATTAGTCCATGGCTGGAGTTGGAAGCTTCTTTTCCCAAAAACAGGGAAGGAAGAGACGGTCAAGAACCAACTTTTGCTACTGATCAGTAAATTTGCTGGCTAAAGTAAAATCCTAAGAACAGCTAAAGTTTGAACCTGTCCAAGTCAGAAAAAGGCTGGTAGCTGCCATTTTAACTCTTCCCCAAGCTTGAGGAGAAGCAGGGCTGATTGAAAATTACAGTGATGATAAGGATTGGCTTCTTTCTACCCAGATCAGATTGCAGCCCTAACTTAGGCCCCAGCCCCATTTCTGGCAATGAAGAAGCTGGCAGGACCTGCATCAACCTCTCTGGGCAACTGTAGTCACTTTTGGCCTGCACAAATTGGACTGTTGGGCACCTATAGCTCCACCTCCACCTCTGAAAGGACAGATAGGGGAGGTGTTTTCCCAGCCTGGTTTTTGAGCACTTTTGATTCTATCTCTGCCATCTCTACATAGAATAGGAGTACTCTGGTATTTCCTCAGCCTTTCTGGACAATTGCAGGGGCCTTTGGCCTGCACAGGTTAGTTTGCTAGGTGCCTGTGGTTCCATCCTCACTCCTTAAAAGGCAGAAAGAACAGTAATCCCTCAGGACAACTGTAGGCACTTTTGACCCAAATTGGTTCAAATGCTGGGCACTCTGAAGGGCCCATCGCCACCCCTGGAGGGGGGCTGGAGCTATATTACTCTACCTGGACAACTACAGTCAGTTTTGACTCACATGGCTTAGTTTGCTGCCTACACCTGTGGCTCTACCTGTACCCAGGCTGGAGAGGAAGGGGCATGAAGTTTCTTCAGTCTCTCCAGGCAAACACAGGCTTGGAGTGTACAGCTTGATGACTAAGCATAGCTGCAGTTCCATGCCTACCCCTGGCAGAGAAGAAAGGTGGGAGAAGCTTCATTAGTTCCTGGAACAATACAGGCAGTTTCTGCCTCCATAGCTTACAGTACCAACCATATACTTGGCCTCTACTACACAAACAGCAAGGGAGAAAGGGAAAGAAAGCTCTAAACTAAAGGGAGAAATTTCACACAGAATAAATACATCTAGTAAGCCAGATGCCAAGACACCAACAAAAAATTAAAATCCATATCAAGAAACAGGAAGATATGGCCTAGTCAAAAGAACAAGATAAGTTTCCAGATGACATAAAGGAGTTGAGACAACTAATCATAGATGTTAAAAAAAATCTCCTTAATAAATTCAATGAGATGGCTAAAGAGATTAAGGATATTAAGAAGACACTGGGTGAGCACAAAGAATTTGAAAGCATACATAGGAAAATAGCATATCTTATGGGAATGAAAGGCACAATAAATGAAATTTTAAAAGTACACTGGAGGCATACAACAGCAGATTTGAGGAGGCAGAAAAAAGGATGGGTAAACTTAAAGTCATGGCTTCCAAAAATGAACATACATAAGAATAGATGAAAAAAAAAAGAATGGAAAAATTGAACAGGGTGATGGGGACCTAACACTGTAAGAGACATGCAAACATACATGTAATGGGTGTCCCAGAAAGAGAAGAGAAAGGAAAAGCAGCAGAAGGAATGTTTGAAGAAATAATAGTAGAAAATTTCCCAACCCTATTGAAGGACATAGATATCCATGTCCAAGAAGCACAACATACTCCCATCTGAATAAACCCAAATAAACATACTCTGAGACAAATAGTAATCAGAATATCAAATGCCAAGAATAGAGAGAGAATTATGAGAGGAGCAAGAGAAAAGTGAGGCATCACATACAGGGAAACCCAATAAAATTAAGTGCTGATTTCTCATCAGAAACCATGGAGGCAGGAAGGCAGTGGCATGATATATTTAAGAGAAAGACTGCCAGCCAAGAACCCTTACATCAGGGAATATTGTCTTTCAAAAATGAGGGCAAGTTTCAAATATTCACAGATATCAGAAACTGAGAGAGTTTGTAACCAAGAGACCAGCCTTGCAGAAAATACTAAAGGGAGTGTGACAGCCTGAAAAGAAAAGACAGGAGAGAGTTGCTTGCAAAAGAATCTAGAAATGAAGATTATATCAGTAAAAGTAACTACAAGTGTAAAAATAGTGGTGAAAACAAAATATGACAGATAAAATCCAAAGATCAAAAAGAGTGAGGTAAAAACTGCCTTTACAATAATAACACTGAATGCTAATAGATGAAACTCTTCAATCAAAAGACACAGACTGGTAGAATGGATAAGAAAATATGAGCTACCTATATGCTGTCTACAAAAAACTCACCTTAGGCCCAAGGATACCAATAGATTGAAAGTGAAAGGCTGGAAAAAGATATTCCATGCATGCAGTAACAAGGGAGAAAAAAAAAAAACTGGAGTAGCTATACCTATATCAGATGAAATAAACTTTAAAATATTAACTGTTATTAGAGACAAGGAAAGCCATTATATATTAAGAAAAAGGGGAAATTCACAAGGGAAAAATAGGAATCATAAATGTATATGCATTTAACCAGGATGCCCCAAATTATATAAGGCAAACACTGGCCAAACTAAAGGGAGAAATAGGTATCTCCACAACAATAGTTGGAGACTTCAATATACCACTCTCATCATAGGACAGAACATTTGGGAAGAGGATTAATCAAGAAACAGAGAGCTTGAATAATATGATGAATCAACTACACCTAATAGACCTATACAGAGCATTATACCCCAAAAAAGCAGGAAATACATTCTTCTCAAGTGCTTATAGATCTTTCTCCAGGATAGACCATATGTTGGATCACAAAGCAGATCTCAATAAATTCAACAATATCAAAATTATACAAAGTACTTTTTGATCATAATGGAATAAAGTAATGAATCAACAAGAGATGGAGAATGGGAAAATTCACATATATATGGAGATTAAACAACACACTCTTAAATAATCAGTGGGTTGAAGAAGAAATTGTAAGAGAAATCAATACGTATCTTGACATGAATGAAAATGAGAACACAATATATCAGAACCTATGGGATGCAGGTAAGACAGTGCTGAAAAAGAAATTTATAGCCCTCAAAGCTTATGTTAAAAAAAGAAGGGAAGTGAATGTGGCTCAACTAGTTGGGCACCTGCCTACCACATAGGAGGTCCCAGGTTCAGAACCCAGTGTCTTCTAAAGAAAACAAGCAGATGCCAACCCCACTGTAATGAGCTAGACACTGCACCAGCTGCAATGATCAGATGCCTAATGAGCAGATGCCACAAGCCAGCAGGCACTAGCCCATGGGAAGTGGATGTGGCTCAAGCTGTTGGGCACTAGTTTCCTATGTTGGATGTCCCAGTTTTAGTTCCTGGAGCCTCCTGGAGGTGAGTGAACAATGAACAGACAGATTAGAGAACTATCTGGGAGGGGGAGAGGGGAGAGATACATTTTTTTTAATGTTTAAAAAAAAAAAAGGAACTAAAGTCAATGACCTGACTACACAGCTGGAAGAATGTACAAACAATCTACACTGATTCTAGAAGAAATGGGAGACCTCAATAAACCAATCACAAATAAAGAGATTGAAACAGTCATCAAACAACTCCCCAAAATGAAAATCCCAAAACCAGATGGTTTCACCGGTGAGTTTTACCAAGCATTCAAAGATTTAATACCAATCTTACTCAAACTCTTTTAAAAAATTGGACCAGAAGGAAGATGACTAAACTCATTCTGTGAAGCCAATATCACCCTAATTCCAAGGCCAGATAAAGATCTTATGAAAAAAGAAAATTACAGACCCACTTGCTTAATAAATATACAGAAAAACAAAATACTTGCTAGTCAAAACCAACATATTAAAAGAATTATTCATCATGATCAAGTGGGTTTTTTACCAAGCATGCAAGGGTGGTTCAATACAAGAAAATCAGTGTAATACACCACATTAATATATCATAGAGGAAAAATCACATGATCCTATCAATTGATGCAGAAAAGGCATTTGACAAAATAATGTTGTGGGAAACTGGCATACCTGTTCCCTATTTGTTGCTTCCTGTTATTGTAGATGTTGCCGTTGCTTCCTGTTATTGTAGATGATGTTGCAGTTCTGCTATCAAACAGCTGATTGTTAGCTTCTAAATAAATATCATGTGGAAACTAGGGTTGAAGTTCTCAGTTCCAGAAGCTGTGAGTCCCCTGGTCCCATCCGTATCTCCTCTCTTGTGTGTCTCTCTCTGCCCTTTATTTCATAAAGTTTTGCATAACCTTCCCTTTGAGGCAACCAATTGCTGACTTAGTGCAGCAAAATAAAGCATCCTTTCTGGATAAAAATACTACAAAAGATTGGAATTGAGGGACGCTTTCTCAGTATGATAAAGGCCATATGTGAAAAGCCCACAGCTATCATTGTACTGGTAAAAGACTAAAAGCTTTCCTGTGTTAAGACCAGGAACAAGACAAGGTTGCCCACTGTCACCACTGTTGTTCAATATAGTGCTAAAGATTCTACCTAGAGACAAGAAAAAGAATCAAATATTTGGGAGTAAAATTTAGGATGTAAAGCACTTGTATTCAGAAAACTATAATGCATTGCTAAAAAAAATTAACAAAAACCTAAATAAATGAAATACATTCATGCTCACTGATTGGAAGACTAAAGATGTTAATTCTGTCTGAACTGATATACAGATTCAATGCAATCCTGATAAAAATTCCACCAGCATTTTTTAAAGACATGGAAAGCAGAATTATCAAATTTATTTGAAAGGGTAAGGGGCTCTGAAAAGTCAGAAATGTCTTAAAAAGGAAGAGCAAAGTTGGAGGACTTTCACTTCCTGACTTTAAATCATATTACTGAGTTACTGTGGTAAAAATAGCATGGTACTGGCATAAAGATAGGCACACAGACCAATGGAACTGAACTGATGATTCAGAAACAGGCCCTCATATCTCTGGCCAAGTGAATTTTGACAAGGTTGTCAAACCCACACAGCTGGGTCAGAATAGTCTTTTCAACAAATGGTGCTGGGAGAACTGGATATGTATATCCAAAAGAAAGAATGAGGGCCCTATCTCACACCTTACACAAAAACTAACTCAAAATGAACCAATGAACCAAAGGCCTAACAATAAAAGTTGGAACCTTAAAGCTCCTAGAAGAAAATGTAGGAAAATATCTTTAAGACCTGATGATAGGTGGTGTATTCTTAAACCTTACACCAAAAGCAGAAACAATGAAAAATAACATGGGTAAATGGGACCTCCTCAAACTTAAACACTTTTGTGAGTTAAAGGACTTTGTCAAGAAGGTGAAAAGGCAGCCCCCTCAATGGAGAAAATATTTGGAAATCACCTATCCAATAAGGGCTTGATTTCCACTCTATATAAAGAGATCATACAACTTAATAAAAGAAGTAGCAATACAATTTTAAAATGAGCAAAAGATTTAAATAGACATGTCTACAAAGAGGAAATACAAATGGCCAAAAAACATGTAACAAATGTTCCATATTATTAGCTATTAGGAAAAATGCAAATCAAAATGGCAATGGGATATCATCTCACACCACATAGAATTGTCATTATTTAAAAAAACAGAAAACAATGAGTGCTGGAAAGGATGTGGAGAAATAGGAACACTCCTCTGCTGGTGGGAATATAAAATGATGCAGCCTCTGTAGAAGACAGTTTGGTGCTTCCTCAGATAAAATATATAACTGTCATATAAAATATATAACAGTAAAATATATAACTCTCATATGATCCAGCAATTCCTCTACTAAGAATGTATTCAGAAGAACTGATAATTGTGACATAAACAAACATTTTCACACCAATATTCTCAATAGCAGCATTCACAATTGCCAAAATATGGAAACAACCCAAGTGTCCATCAACTGATGAATGGATAAAGAAAATGTGGTATATGTATATGATGGAATACTGTACTGCTGTAAGAAGAAATGAAATTGGGACATATAATGATAACATGGAGGAATCTTGAAGACATTATGCTAAGTGAAATAAGCCAGACTCAAAAGGACAAATATTGCCTGGTGTCACTAATATAAATTAAATATGAAGAATAAATGTATGGAGTTAAAACCTAGAGTATAGGTTATTAGGAGTTAAGAGGAGATCTGAGAAGGGGTAATGATGTTTAATGCATATACAAATTTTAATTAACTTGACTGTAAAAGTATGAAAAGGGATAGAGTGAATGGTAACACATTATAGTGAGTAGAACTAACACAGCTGATGTATAAATGGGATTGTGACTGAAAAGGGTAATCTAGAATTATAAATATCAAAGCTAGAAAATAATTTAGGAATAATCTAGGGACTGAATGACAATGAATCCAGACATGGATGAGAATTCTGGTTGATAGTACAAATAAAAGAATGTCCTTCTATGAACTAGAACAAATGTACATCACTATTGCGAGGTAGTAAGAATGTAGAGAAGCATGGGAAAAATACAAGTAGTATAGCCTATGGACTATAGCCAACAATCTCTGTAATATTCTTACATCAATGCCAAAGATGTACTGTGTTAATAAATGGGGGTTATGGGAAAAATATACCAAATGTACACTATAGACCATAGTTAATGATAATAATCTGAGAATACTATTTCATAATTTGTAATAAATGTTCCACAGCAATATAGTGTGTTGGTGGAGGGGTGCTATATGGGAATTCTGCACATGTGCATGATTGTTTTGTAAGTTCACAACTTTAATAAAAACATGTTTTTAAAAAAGGTAGGAGAAGCTTATGGAACCCTTGGAGGGCCTTCTCCCAACTGCTCCCCAGTGCAATGTGGAGCTAGCCTGCACTGCCATTGTGAATGCTGACTCTGTTCTGGTGGAAACAGCATAATCCCTATGCACATAGTGAAGTGCCTTATTTCAGTGCAATTCTAGCAGTTGGCAGCCCGAAGACTGAACCAGAACATTCATCTTGGGCTCACACTCTAAGAACTTTCCCTGCAGACAGAGGCAGCCTGCAGAAAACTAAAGCAGTGTAAGAAACAATAAGTTGAAGCAGCTTGGGGCAAAGGATTACTTGGTTTACCATATATAATTGAGCACCCAGGAGGGGGAGAAAGTCTATTTCATAGGGAGTGGAAGGAGCATTCATTCACATAAATGAGAGAATTCCTAAGGCCACAAGAAAGCACACACAGTAGACAAAATACAGTCTCAATTAAGATTGAGAGGACCCTGCATTCCACATTCATCTTAGGCTGATCTTCTTGATAGGAGGGCTAAACTCTGAAGGTGAGGGCTAGCCAACACAGAACCAATTTGCAAAGACTCTCACTTTTTTTTTTTTCCATTTGTTGTTTGTTTATGTTAGCACCTGCCACTCAAGGAAATCTCTGTCATATCACCAGTTGGAAAATTTTAGAAAGAAACAGTTCTGGGACTAAATCCCAGAGTTAACACTTAAATATTAAAATGCACAGTGTACAACAAAAGATTACAAGGTAAACAAGGAAATAGGAAATGATGGCCTATTCAAAGGAACAAGATAAATATCCAGAAACCATCAATGAAGAAGACCAGACTTCAGACTTTGGACATACTGGAAAAAGGCTTTAAAAAAAATGATCCTTAAAATCTTTAAGGAGACAAAGGAAAACACAGAGAAAGAATTAAAGGATATCAGGAAAACAATGAATGAGCAAAATAAGAATCTGAAACAGAGGGGAAGGTGTCTCTCAAGAGCATGGGTGGCTCCCAATGGGGAAGGATGGACTAGTATGTCAGCCCTCAGCATTGTTGCAACTATCTATGAATCTTGTCCTTCAAGCATTGAAGCTTGGTTGTCACTGTGGGCCCTGAGGGGAGAGGGAGAGAGGACCAGAATAGGTGGAAGAGGGGGTAACTGGAGGGCAACGGAAGTGTCCTGCATGATCGTGTAGCAGTTATAGGCCATGTTAAATTTCACCAAAAATTTATAAAAGTGTATAGTCTAAAATGTAAACCATAATGTAACCAAAAATTTATAAAGTATACAGTCTAAAATGTAAATCATAATGCAAACCTTAATGGAACCACGGTTGGTAGCTATGTTTCAATATCTGTACATCAGTTGTAAAAAAATAGTAACATCCACATATAAAAAGATCATTGCTGGGGAAGGGGGAAAAGGGTTTGATGGTGGGTATATGGGAGTCCCCTATATTCTATATGTGACTTTACTGTGACCTAAAACTTTTTTGAAGACATAATTTTTTTTTTAAAAAAGGATGTAGACACTGAAGAAGAAATAGAAGAGATTGCCTTGCCACTGCACATACAGGGAAATAACTATTACAGTGATGAAAGGCAAAATGTCAAAAAAAAAGTTTTTATGATATTTCTTTTTTTAATACTGCAATTTATTCTTTATTTTAGTTTTTCTAAATTATTGTGTATTTTATTTCTAATCTTTAAACCTATCATTACTATTTCATTTTCCTATTAATTAAACTTGGCAATATTTTAGGCTTCACTTTGGAAGATGTTTTGGATCACTGAGGGGTTCAATTTTGGCAGGGGAGGAACATTGGTGTGGGTGTCATTGATGCATGGGAGGGAGGGAGTTGTCCACAGCATGCATATAGTGTATACAGATATGTTCATATGTTCATTGGGTATTGACATAGTGAGTAGAGTTTCACATGACAACTGAGGGAGTGCTGAATTCCCATCCTGGGGAGTTCTGTCACATTCCCCAGTGGAACAGCAACAATACCCCAAGTGCAAGGGCAAAGACCAGTGAAGAAGGGTGGTTCAATGATGGGTAGAGCTGCAGGGTACCTAAGAGTTACCTCCTGAAAGCTTCCATGTTGCTGTAAACCAAACTCAGCATATAAATGCATTACCTAACCCCCAGCATGGGACATGACTCCCAGGGTAAGCCTCCCTAGTACCAAGGGATTACTACCAATCACTAGCTGGTGATGCAACTAGAAGAAAGCCTTGAATAAAAGGGGAAAATGGTAAAGACAAATGATTATATATGGCTAAGAGACTTCAAAATGAGTTGGGAGGTCACCAGAGGGGTTGTGCTTATGCACATCTCAGCAGGATCTCAAAGACAGCCAAAGTAGATACAATCCCAGGTAGTGGTGCTCCTAAGGACTACAGAGATGCCAGGTCTTAGAGTCAAGTCAGATGGTTCCAGAGTTCAGTGCCTTGCCAGTGGGCCCTACTTTTGAATTTATACTCCTGAGTGTGATGGAGTTGGACTCAAATGTGACTTCTCTATACAGGCCTCTTCTGTCACTTTTACTGAACCTGTAGTTGGCACTGGGATCAGTGTGTGCTCAGGAGACTTCAATCTCTGGACTGTCCATGTGCCAGCTGGGCCCTGAGCCTCAGCAGAGTTGCAGGACCTACTCTCCAGTTCATTGGACTTACCCAGATCAACTAACAAGGAGGTGAAGATGGTCAACCACCGCACCAAGTAACTGAGAGAGTCTACAACTGCAAGCAGGGAAATCCCATCCATCAGCCATGTGGGATCTAAGCCTTCTCTCAGTTCAGAGTTGAAGTGGGCATCGTCATCCTAGGATCCTCAGGATGGAGGAATAAAATATGGATTAGAGTGGACTTACTGGTATTCTACTATAGAATTATTGTGGCTCTAGCAATGGAAGAAATTATATCATTGATGTGGAGACTGTGGCCACTGGAGTTCCTGAACGCAAGGAGAGGGAAAAAGAGGTGTGATATGGGGGCATTTTTGGGACTTGGAGTTGTCCTGAATGATAGTGCAGGGACAGATGCAAGACATTATATATCCTTCTATAACCCATTGAATGGACTGGGAGACAGTGTAAATTACAACGTAAACTATAATCCATGCCATGTAGCAGTGCTCCAAAATGTACTCATCAAATGCAATGAATGTACCACACTAATGAAAGAAGTTGTTGATGTTGGAGGAGTGGGGAGGTGTGGGGAGTAGGGTATATGGGAACCTCATATCTTTTAATGTAACATTTTGTGTCATCTATGTATCTTTAAAAATATATAGTAATAAAAATTTATTTAAAAAAATCAATCTCAAAGAAAGGAATTTTTAAAAGGAACCAAACAGAATCACTAGAGTTAAAAACACAATAACTGAAATTAAAAATTCCCTAGATGATTTCAACAGTAGATTTGAACTGGCAGAAGAAAGAATCAGTGACCTGGAAGACAAGACAATTGATTTGATTTAGGCTGTGGATCAGACGAAAAGGTAACATTAAAATGGTAATAGACCCTAAGAGACGTGTTATTTTCCACATACTTTTGAATTTCCCAGTATTCCCATTGCTATTGATTCCTTGTTTCATCCTCTTGTGGCTAGAAAAAAGTATATTGCATTATTTGAATACCAATGTACACATTATGGAATGAAGGAGAAAAAGAAATAGGCAAAAAGAATATTGGAAATCATTATGGCAGAAAACTTTCCAAATTTATTGAAAGACATCAATATGCACACTCAAGAATACCAATGAGCCCCAAACTGAATAAATGCAAAAAGAAACATGCCCAGACACATAGTAGTAAAACTATTGAATGCCAAGGAAAAGGAAAGTGATCCGAAAGCTGCAAGAGAAAAACTGTGTTATGTACAAGTGATACCCAATAAGATTGAATACTGATTTCTCATAAGAAAGCAAGAAGGCATTGGATGAAATATTTAAAATGCTAAAAGAAAACAATTGCCAGCCAAGAATTTTACATCCAGCAATACAGTCTCTCAAAAATGAGGTAGAGATTAAGACATTCCTAGAGAAACAAAAGCTGAGAGTTCATCACTACATCTGCCCTATAAGTAATGTAAAGGGATTTCTTCATACAGAAAGAAAATTACACTTGGCAGTGGACTGAAATGGCATAAACAAATAAAGACCTCTGGTAAAGGTAAACAAAGGGTAATTATAAATGCCTGTACTATTTTATTGAATTTTTTGTATGTAACTCTACTTCTTTTTTCTAATAGGTGCTAAAATGCAAATACATAAAAAATTAATGATGAATCTATGATTTAGGACATTCAATGTATGAAGATACAATTTGTCGCAAGCACAAAAAAAAGTGAGCAATGGAAGGGTATAGGACTGTATATGCAATTGAAATTAAGGCAGTATAAAATCAAACATGATTGCTATAGATTCAGGACATTAAATTTTAACACTATGGTAACCACAATGAAATTATATGAAAAACATATAGAGAAAGAAATGAGAAGGGACTCAAATGGTACAATACTAAAAATTAAATAAAAATGAAAGTAGGATTAGTGGAAGAATTGACGGACAAAAGGTTTAAGTCTTACAAAGACCAAATAGCAAAATGACAGAAGAAAGTCATAATTATCAGTAGTGACTTTAAATATAAATGTCTTAAAAGTCCCTGTCAAAAGCCAGAGATTGTCAGAATAGATTAAAAAAACATGACTCAATTTTATGCCGTTTATAAAAGACTTACCTTGAATTCAAAAACACATGTAGATTGAAAATGAAAGGATGGAAAAACATATCATGCACATAGTTAACAAAAGAGAGCTGGGGTAGCTATACTATAATATTAATAAGATAAAAATAGGCTTTAAGTCACAAATTTTTATGAGGGACAAAGAAGTTCACCATATACTGATAATCAATTCAATAAGAAGACATAGCATTTATACAGATATATGGACCTAAAGACAGAGTCCCAAAATTTATGAAGCATGTACTGATAGATTTGAAGTGAGACATAAGCAGTTCTACATTAATAGCAGGAGATGTTAATAAAGCCCTTTTAACAATGGATAGAATATCTAGAAAGAAGATTATAAGAAACAGATGACCTGAATGATACTATAAACCAACTAGACCTAACAGACTTATATAGAATACCTCACCCAACAGCAGCAGAATCCACATTATTTTCTAGTGCACATGGATAATTCTCCAGGAAAGACCATATGCTAGATCACAAAACAAGTCTCAATAAATTAAAAAATATTCAAATAATGAAATATATATATATATATATATTTTTTACCACAATAGAATGAAGCTAGGAATCAACAGCAGAGGGAGAACTGAAAAATTCACAAATATGTGGAAATTAACAATGCACTTTTAAACAATGGGCCAAAAAGGAATCACAAGGGAAATTAGGAAATATCTTGAGAGGAATCAACATGAAATCAGAATGCACCAAATCTTATGGGATGCAGCAAGGGCAGTGCTGACCGGGAAATTTATTGCTCTAAATGCTGATATTAAAATGTAATCTGAGTTTCAGATTCATCATTTTTCCAATCAAATCATTCTCCAGATGATCTCTAAGATAACTTTTGCAAGATAATTTCTAAGGTAACTTCACAAGAACTGATCTAAGTGCTTTATGTACATATAAATATTCTATTATATATATGTATATGTGTGTGTATCTGTGAGCATGTATATGTATGTATGCATATATATATATAAATATACATATGGCATATAGTACAGGGCCATATATAATCCTGATAAATCCTATGTTACAAATAATTACTTTAATTCCTAATTTTCAGGTGAGAAATTGAGACATAGAGAGATCAAGCAAATTGCCTAAAGTCACACAACTAGGATTCAAGCCTAGGAACTCCCAGTCAGTACCATGATTCAAGCCTTGAAAGGCTTTGCAGATGTTACAAGAAACAATGAAAGAAGTACTTTCCAGAGTGGAAGCTCAGCATGACCAAAGGCACAGAAATAGGTGAGCAAGAGAGCTATAAGGAGGCAGCCATGATTCTGGAAAGAGTAGGCTTTGGGATCTAAATACCTGAGTGGGAATTTTTATTCATTTTGTGACAGTTAGAAAATTACTTAGGCTCTCTAAGCTTTAATTATCTGTAAAGTAAGGATATTAACGTGTTCCTTGCAGGGTCAAAGAGAAGATCAAATAAAATAATGCATGTAAAATGTTAAACACAGTATCTGGCACACAGTGAGTGTTTTAATAAAGCCGTCACGAGGAATGGGAGAATCACTAGTTTGCCAAAACATAATCAGAATTACCTGAAAACTAGATATAATGGGCTACAGAGGTAGTTAGGATATGATTTGGGAAGGTCTTGAATGCCTGGCAGGAAGTTTGAACTTTGTATGGAGCCAATGAAAGTTTTTAAGGAAGGAATCTGGCATGGCTATAACCAATGTTAAATTTGTTTGGATTTCCTGAGCACCCACTTGATGGGCAGGAAGAATAGGGCACTGGGCGGGGGGGGGGGGGGGGGGGGGCGGGGATGCTGGGCTAAAAAGTGAAAATCATTCCCATTATTCAGAAGAACTAATTGAGACCTTCCAGTTATGGGACTTTTTTAAGTTTTTCAATAAAAATATCATTAAACCCTAGAAGTGTCAATTCATAAAAAGTAGAAATTATAAAAGGAATTTTCAAATAGGAAATGATTGAACTGCCTTTATTCATTTATCATCCAAAGGTCAATGTCAAATCTATGACATCTCATTCTGAACAAATGAGGATATGCCCAGATTAGAGAGAGAGAGAGAGAGAAAGAGAGAAGGAAAGACAATATGAAGTAAGGAAAAATAAAAAGCCTGAATAATTCAACCTAGATGGACACTTACAAGGTAAAAATGAACTTGGAGTCAGGCAGTTTCACCAATAAATAATCAACAACATTTATTGAATATGCACCATATGCCTGACACTTTGTTAAGGTCTCCACATCCTTTACTTGGTTTAATCCCCACCATGTAATCATAAATGAGTATTATTATTACCATTTTTCATATGAGGAAACCAAGGCTCAGAGTCATTAAGTGCCAGCGTACACAGAGCTAGTAAATGGCTTGAACCAGGATTGAAAACCAGTCTTTGCTGCTCCATTCCGTCAAGCAAACCTGTAGCATCATCATCAGTACCACCTTTCCCCACACCCCAACTCCCCTGCCACCGTCACAGCACACCACTCCCACCAGCACATGCACCGCCGCTATTATGACCAGCACAATCACCAGCACCGACACTCTTACCACCACCATTACTGTCAATATCACCCCTGACACCAACAATCTCCACCACCAATACCCTCTTCCACCTCTCAGGGAAACTAGTTTCTTTAAGACCAAATGCATATCCATGAAAAATAATTTGCATCCATAAAAATCTCCCCAAATCAACTTCTTTCCCAACTTCCCCCTCCATGAGGGTCACGTCCTCAACAACAACACCCCACTCCCAGGACAACCGCCCTCAACATATCTAGTGCACATGGTGGCTAAGACAGCTTGGAGACCAAGCTATCTAGAATTAGTCCTGTGCTCAACTATTTTCCATGGTCATGCAGTAACGAACTTTATAGAACCAAGAATGTTTCAAATTTTAAAAGAATATTGATTACAAAAAGATGAGCTTATTTGAGGGGAGTGATTCTAAAGCCTTTCTACTTAAAATGTGATACATAGACCAGCATCGTCGGCATCACCTGAGAGTTGGTTAGAAATGCAGAATCTCAGGCCCCACCCTTGACATTATAAATTAGAATCTACAATTTAACAGAATACCCAGGTGATTCACAGCATATTAAAGCTTGAGAAGTATTGCCCTAAATCACTTAGCCACGTCTATCATTCTCAATATAACAGTGGGCAATTTTCATTTGGTCATCTTCATGATGAGCTTAACTCAGACTCATATGAAACATAAAAATATTTCCTTTTAAGTAACATTTGTGTATAGAGTTGTTTTCAAAGAGCTGAAAATCTAGTCAGCTCTTCACTGAGTGATAAAAAAGAAAACGGGTATTCTTTAGAACGGGAAAGACAGGCTGCATCAAGTAGGAAGAGAAATTATGAATATATGGAAAAAGAATATCAGAAAGGGTTAATAAAAAGTAAAATATCAAGAGATATTTGAAAGGATCAATAACAGAAAATATTCTTTAAATAGAACAGAAACAAAGAGGACATGGGAAAATGCTGCCCCCCTTTGAAGTAGAGAAGGGAAAGCTGGTAAATGCTGTCACTAAAGTGGCTAAGGATGTTAACGAGTTTTTGAAGTCATATTTTTTCACACACACACCCCAATATATATATAACAATCCTAATCAATTTAATCATCTGTAATCAGTTTTTAAGAAAAGACTCCTCTGTGACTGGGGTAGCTTACAAAACACCCCAGGGATGAAATCTAAAGTCCTTCCCTTGCTTCTAGGCATGCTCTTCATTTTTAAACTAAAACATTTTACTCCTTTCTCTTTTCAGCTTCTACCTTTGTACATCCTTATCATCTTCCTCTCTGAGAAACATATATAATTAAAATCAATTTATGAACTATTTATATATGCTTAACCCAGATCCATTCATTCTACTATCGTTTAGAATACAGAGTTTTAGAAAATTCAAAAAGCTGTGAGAAATAAAAAAGTCTGTCTGATTTCTGCATGCCTTACACACTGGTGCGTCTCTTCTCTCCCTGTCTCCTCCAGCAGTCGACCCAGGATTAGTGCTGGCAGGGTAGCAGACTCCACAACCTATTAAAACTATTTTATACAGTATAGGCCTCCATTTTAGTAATGGAGTTGTTTCTCTCCCAGTTTTTTTTTTTTCTTCTTTATTTCCTTTTAAATATTACATTAAAAAAACATGAGGTCCCTATATACCCCCCACCCCACACACCCCACCCCTGCCATATCAATAACCTTTTCCATCATCGCAGCACATCCTCTGCACCTGGTGAATACATTCTGGAGCACCGCTGCAGCACATGGACAGTAGTCCACATTGTAGTCCACACTCTCCCCCAGTCCGCCCAGTGGGCCATGGCAGGACACACAGCATCCAGCAACCGTCCCTGCAATATCTTCCATTTTTTCCCCCACCATTTAAATGACTCAGTTATGCAAATTATCATCAAAAAGTTAACATTTTTTTTGTTTAAACACAATATCCACAGAAAATTTGTGTGGACCGCATATTCTATGGTTACATAATTTCATTTATGTATATAAAGCTGGCAATTTTAATTTCATCTCTTATTTTAAATAAAAAAGGAAAATTTTATTTCTGTGGCATGTAAAGCTTTGAATTTCTAATACTTTCCCATCCATATCAGAGTCTGTTAGTGCCAGAGAATTAGATTTCAGAGAGATTAAATCTAGTTAAAACAAATCTTTTCCCAGGTAGAATGAATCTCCCCTCTTCAGAGCTCTCAGAGCACTGGAATATACTTCTATTACAGATTGAGGAATTATTATTAATTGTTTAAATACTTTGACCCCTCTTTTAGATTACACACTCTCTGCCTGGAAGGCAAAAGCCCTGTTACTCTGATGGCTATGTGTTCAGTTTATGGTTGGTTGAAACTTTTTTTTTTCAACAATGTTTGTTTGACTGTTGTTTAAAAACATGCTAATATGGATAGAATTGCCCATTAAACTCCTAATGCCTCCACTATTTTTAATTTATATTGGCATATATCTATGCTGAGTAATTCCTGAAATAGAGCCAGTAGAATATATACAGTATATATGTTAGTTTACCTGTGTTAGCATCTTGGCTCCTTTGCAAAATCATTTAATTTCATTAAGCATCAGTTTCTGCATCTGTACAATGGAAATAAAAGTCATACCTAGCTCATAGAGTTAAAATGAGAAAATACGTTAAAGTGCTAATACAATGCCTCTTAGGTCAACAGTAAAGCAAAATCCACGAAGCTATTGATTTTTAATCAGAAAACAGAAAATTGAGAATTTTAACTGTTAAAGACGGGTCAAACTTTGCTTTAGTTCTGGGAGAAAATGTATTCCCTTGCATTTAAATATTCTGTCAACATATCCCAAGATAATCTAAGCCAAAATGCTCATACTGTGTGAGGCCTGTCTCCTAATTTAACTTCAGATGGACAGTCTCAGAAATAGGGAAAACTATTATACAACTACCTCTCCTGCTACGTACAAGATAAAAAGCCTCCCATCTCCCAAATTTCTGATGACAGAATAAAATACAACTGAATTATAGAGAGCCTTTTAAAAACACACACATTTACACACATACACAATCACAAAAAGGAGTAAATTTCAGACCCCAATTGTATTTATTTTCGTTTAATGGAGGGAAAAGGGGAACTTTGAGAATTTGACTAGAGACCACGTGTAACCTCCCTCTCATTAAATTTTATGCTCAAGGGGGGCCTCTCCTGATCATCCTAGGGAAAGCACTACCTCCCCCCAGCCTTTCAGTCCTTGTCAGTGATGGTCATGGCATTTATCATCTGAAATTAGCAATGTATGTCTTCAAAGATTTATTTTATTTATTTTTTCTTTATCCTCCCCTTCCCCCAGAGGCTCATTATTTACCTTCTCCAGGAGGCACCGGGAACCGAACCCGGGACCTCACACATGAGAGGGAAGTATCCAAATGACTGAGCCACATCTACCCCCAGCAATTTATTTCTTATTTTATTTATTGTCTACTTTCCACTACTAGCATGTAAGCTTTTTGAGTCCAGTAAATTTTCATTATTTATTGAATGAATTAATAAATGAGTGCATGTATGCATCTGCTCCTGTGGTTTTTTTCCTGGTTCTTGGGCTTCCCTCTAGAATTCTCCCTAGAGGCTAGGAAATATCAGGATATTTCCCAACTTCATCAGAGATGGAGAAATTAGTTTCCATGCTACTTAATGCCCTAGCCACCTGCACTTAACCTGAGTTATTTATTCATCAAATTAATAGTTAACCTAAGAGAAGTTTATGTATGTACAATCTGGAAAGACACTTCCTAGTGTAAATGGAATTTGTTTTTTTCCTCCCAGGAAATATATTCACTAAAGGAACACAACTGTTTTACACCCTCTGAAAAGTAAAGAGAAAAAAGAGACTTAAAAGTGTACTAGCCCCTATTTCTAGAAATGAGGCTGAAAATCAAAGCAGACTTCCCTCAAGAAAATATCATCTATCGTACTGTTTCAAAAGAGAAACATTTACTTTTACTCACAAGAATTATTATGCTCCCTGACATAGTGAGGTCTGTAAAGCTGTGAAGGGTAATTATATAAAGGATAATTACAAGCTGCTTATTTGGAGGGAGGATACAAGAGGAAACAAATGTGCTCACATAGACTGTGGACTCCTTGAGGGTAGGGACTGCATATTATAATTTGTGGATCCCCCATGGTTAGCTAGTGCAGTGTGTTGTGACATAAGGTAGTATTAAACATGCATCAAATTTCATTTAAGTATGAGGGATTGCATTGCATTTTGATGTAAGGAAAACATTGCTGTTTGGGTGTTATTAAAGCCACAGATTGGTTTCCTGAAAAAGGCCAGAATTTTTTTTTCTCTAAATTTCTTTTAAAAAGAGAACAAAAGCCAGTTCATTTTGCCTGAAACCACTATTTTTTTTCTCCCAATAGAAATAAATGAATTTTTTCAGTCCCTCCAATGTGTGAACTTCCCTTACATTACCATATTTAACAAGAACAAGTTTAGTAGAGTTAGTCTTTCATTCATAGCCTTTGGTGCTTTTATGAAAAAGTCACTGGATTCTAGAACGCTAAAGGGTGTTAAAGTCATATGGTCCACACCCTGATTTGGCATATGAATAAAGAGAGATGGCGTTGATGGACTGTAACCTTTCAATAGTTAGTGTCAGGACTTGACTTTCTCAGCAACGAAAATGGAGGGTTTGAGGACTGAAGAGGAGTTTGCATCAAAAGGCTGTTTTTCTCATATCCAAACACAGGAGACAAGAAGACCTACCACAGAATCCTTCTCCCTGACTTAGAAACTGCCCAAAGGGAAATTATTTAAAAGAGCAGGAAAGGCAGAAGGATAAGGGCAATGTCTCATAAAGACTGGGATTTTAAAGTCATAAGTAATCAATGAAACCCCCAAAAATGTGTGATTACCACATTTTAAGATGCTTATTCCCTGAATGTCCCTTTGAGGAAATGATTTCATTTGAGGGCTTATTGGCAAATAGAAAGCATTCTATTTGAAGAGTGTCTTTTTTAACCAAGTATCTTCAGATTTTTTTACTGTGAGCCTCCAAAAGATATATATTTTGCTTTGTAGCCCAGTACACACATATGCATACAGAAAAGAGACACAAGTTTCAATACTTGTTTTCTATACTATTCTACTTCATTTTTGAAACATTGCCCAGTAAATTGATTTCATGACCAGCACTGCCAGTTCTTCTTACCAGGCCATTACCAGGTTAGAACCTACTCGTGTAGGACCATAGGAAATATTTTCTAGTTTAAAGACAACAGCAGAGTTAAATTTCTATAAATTCCTAGTGCTTCCAACTGTTGCACGAACTCTTTGGTGTTTAATAAATGTCCATTGCTGGAAAAGTTAGTTTATTACTGTTGAGAGACCAGAGAGCCCCATCCCTGATCCCACTTCTCCTGGGTCACCTTCCCTGACATCTTCTGCCTGCAGACATTTCATTTTCCCTCCAATATTGTCTCGATCACAATTAGCGCTTAATTCAGTTGTGTGTCTCTTTTTGCTTATACATACATAGTTTAAGGCTACAGAATACACCCATGCTATTTTTCTCACTAATGTTTAGAATTGTTTTGTCTCTCTTAAGTCACGGTTAAAGGCTATGTCCCATACGTTCTTGGTAGCTTTACAGAACCAAGCCGGTCCTGCTCTCAGAGTATCAGTTGTCACAGTCAGTGATGTAGGATGCCCTGGGATTACCCTCCAGCAGAAAAAATTTCCTGTGTTTGCTCCATTTCAACAATGCCAAGTGCAGCAGCACCCTCCACCCAACAAATATCTCCCAAATTCAGTGCTATTTCAGTGATTTGGGCTAAGGCAGAAGGAAGTTCTCAGTTAGACCTCCAGCAATCAACCATAGGAGGTACTCAAATAACTTTTTCCTGTGAGAGTGAATTAAGCACCATCATCTCTTTAATAATTCTCTGCTAGTTTGCACAGAGCGAGGGTAATTAACGTTCCAGAAGAGGATTCTTAAAGGAGGGCATGGTCAGCTGTTGGCTGGGCGCTGGGCAGCAGCAGCTGGGATGCAGGCAGCTCTTGGACCCAGGACTTAAGACAAGGCACTGAGTGACTCTTCATACCGAAACTCTGAATTCGGACGTACCGGTTTTGTTTGTGTTACTACGTGAGTGTGTGTGTATGCGTGCATGTGTGTCCTTTTTCAGCCTCCTCTCACAATTGCCTAGCCTCCTTTCCTATTCACATTATGTACTGCTAACAACCTCATGCCCACTTAGATCTCCAGAATGAAGTGTCGGTAGGCTCTTCCCTTCAGTGGGCGGGTGCCATGGGGTTTCAGTGTGCTGAGACACACGCAGCCCTCTGGGTCACCAGACTGGAAGTGGCAGGGAGGGAAGGTTGATATATGGAGAGAGGACCCTGGGGAAAAAAAAAAAAAAAACCCTGGAATGTCGGGTGGGAGAGCGAGTCTGTGCCTGGACTCTGGGTCCCTATTAAGTCAGGAATTAGGGGCCCCTGTGGCCCTCTGAGGTGGGGAGTGGGAATTCAAAGGAGAACAGGAACAAGCGTACCTTTTGCCTAGAGCCTTTCAGCTTTCCAGGGAAGGAACCCGGGGATGGGTGGACGCGGGCTGCAGCCCCATTCACACGACACCCCGTCGCCTGGCGCTGCCCCTTGTGTTTGGGAGAAACTCGGTCTGCCCGGGAAAGTGTGCTGCGTTGCTGTCTGGCTTTCTTCCCGTTCTATTGTGTTGTTGTCAGTGTTTATTTTGCCGAGCAGTCAGTCAAAAACCTGGACGGTGCACGGCCACCTTGCGGCCCCGGGACGCGGGATGCTGCTCCCTTAGCCCAAAGCCGGCCAGAGCAGAGTTAGCAAAAGAGTCCTGGCTGCTGCCTCGCACTCCCAGCCCTGGACTAAGGGAGGGTGAGGGCGGCCAGTCCTTGGAACTAACTTGCCCGCCGCCCAGGGCGTGCCCGCCAGCCCCGGCAGCCCCTGCCTGGAATCGGATTGTCCCGGGCTTCCGCTGTCCTCGAGGTCCTGTGGTGGGGTGGGAGAATGCTCGCAGTCCCTAACTCCAAGTCTGGCACCCCGGACTCCCGTCGTCCCTCGCCGTCTTCACCGGGCTCACTCACCCTAGGTCACGGCCCACCGTCAGCCCCGTCGGTGCAGGGCGCTCTTCCGCGCAATCCAGCCGGCGCCCCTCAGCCTGCAGCCTCCCGACTCCGGACGCCCTCCCAGGGCTTGCCGGACCCCCACGGACTCTTCTTACCTCCGGCCTGCAAGCTCCTTTCCCTTTCCCTTCTCAGCCCCCCAGCCCTTAGCCAGCGGTCTCCCCCCATCCCACTTTCCTACGTCGCCCACTACCGACCCTCTCTCCACAGGCTTCCAGTGCTGCCCCCCCGAGTGGCGACTGAAGGAGCCAGGATGGCACTGCATCCTGAGTGAGGAAGGCGGGGGAGGATTCTTTTGGAAACTACCTCCCCCAGGAATTTGCATTCTCCAGAGAGGGGACCGGACTCCCAGAGAGCTGTCTCTGAGGACGGGCTACCAATCTCCCAGCCCCGACTATCCACGCACCCCCCTTCCACGCCCCCGCATCTCCCTACCCAAGGTTTAACTCGGGTCCCTCCACGTGTTTACGCCGCTCTTTAGACTCTGGGATGGCGGGGCGAGCCCCGGCCGGAACTGAAGCAGGAGCTGCCCCAGCGCAGCCCCACTGGCCGGCGGGCCGGGGCGCCGGGGCTGGCGCGGAGGCGCACGGCGCTGGTGTGCGCGCCACTCCCTCTCCAGGGACCGGAGGGGACTGACGGGGGCGGCTGGTCCGGAGGGGTCTGACGCTCATCAATTCCGTTGCCACCTCCTCGGCTGCCTGAGGGGAGGAGGGAGGAGGTGGGGCGTGAGCGTGAGCGACAATTAAGACTCTTTAAGTCAGCAGAAGTTTGCGCTCAGCTCACAGCTGGGCGAGGGCGGGAAGGCGCGGGGAAGGTGAGCCTCTTGGACTCCTGGGAAGGTGGAAGTAAAGCAAAGGGGAAGAGCAATTGTCTTTTGGCTTCTAATCCAACGTGGGGCTGGGTAGAAACCATCAATTAAGGCAGAATTAAAGTGTCAGGTAATCAAATGAGGGATAGGAGGAGGAGGACTCCAGACTAACGCAGTCTGTTCTCACGTCAAACTAGGAAAGCCAGCCCCCCACACGGTTGGGGGGCAGCACTGCGCGCCTGGCAGACCTTCCGGGGTTGGAGAGATGCGCACCGTCGACACCTCACCCCGCGGCTGGCATCTCCTGCCCGGAAGATGGGCACTGTAGCTTGAGATCCAGAGTCTCTGGAACCACCATTTGTAAATGACCTTCGATTCTACTGAGCTGTGCCCAGCCTCCAAGTGAGAGCTAGTCCAGGTAAGGAGAGTATGACAGTGAGCGGGACCTAAAGCTTTGGGGCGTCGGGGGGTAGTAAATCGTGGAGGCGCACGAGGTACCTTGTTTTTAATTATTGCAAAACTGCAATTTGATTGTGGTTTTCGAAGTTCTGATGGATAGGATCAGCTTGGTCTCTGTGGCTTCACTTTACCCTCGACTAAAAAAGGAAAGATTGTTGTCGAAGACACTACAACTTAAGGTTTTGTATTGAAGCGTTCTGTAGATGTCTTGTGACTGTGATTTCTTGTGTTGTTAATGGCAATTTCCCCCACAAGTTTTATTCTCCAACTTACTGGGTATGAAAATTGCGGGACTGAAATTTCTCAATTTTTTTTCCAAATGTGGTTATTAATTTAAAAAAACATAATATCGGCATCTCTAAGATGTGTGGATAAGATGTGTTCAGGATATTGGAAGTGGGTACAGTGGTGAATGGACTTGCTTGTTAAGTCATGTTTTACAATGAATTATTTTCCAAGAATCATTTATGCATAGCAACCATTCTTCACACCTATTAGGAAAAATATGTTGTGTGCATAGTTTCCAAAAGGGTGCTCTTTTTCATGATGCTCTTTCCAAGCCTGGATGAGAGACATCAAGAAAAGCTCTAACAAATTAATTCTTCCCAAAACGTTCATTTTCCTTGAGATCCAAGGAAATTCAATCAAAGTAAAAAATCAACTATCTGATTTGATTTTTTAAAACTCACTATTTAGGCTTTATTTTATAAACATACCCCCAAAGTTCCATCTGAAAGCTTTAACCTACAATAGTATGTGGTATATGCAAGACTAGAAGGTACGGTTCTGTTTGCCAATCTTCAGGAGACCCAGACGATTTCATGGCTATAGTTAACCTGAACCAAGTGATCTGTTCAAGGCTGTTTGTTGACTTCATTGGGTGATTCAAAGGGAAATCTACAAAATAAACCAAAGATTTAAACTAATGTTTAAATAACAGATGCATCCAAGTTGGTCACCTTTGCTTACAGTTCAAAACAAAAAAAGGATATTTTTAGTGCTATGGTATTTACAAAGTATAATTTGTAATAACATGTTGCTAGCCTACTATGCGTTCAGTTAGAGAACTCAGCTTAAGAACTCAGTTTTCAAAGATTGAAATTCCTGGTTTTCATACTGGCATTATGAAAGGAACTAAGAGCATTAGACTTGCACAATGTCTTTACAATTTAAATCAGTGTTTTCAGTGGGCTCTCATATCTGCTCAGTATTTTAACATAGTTTAAAACATCTGTCAACCAGGATTTGTTATGGTTCCAATAGCTAGATCCTAAGACAGTTCACTTTAGGCACTATAGTCACAAGAATACTCTTCAGTCACATTATAAAAAGCTCTAAGATTATTTATTGACCACAGCAACAACTGAATATAGTAAACATGAAATCCTCATACTCACCTTATTACAAGAACACAGAAATAATCTTTGACTTGTATTTGTTTCAGGATGCTCAGAGTTGAAGAAAAATTAGCTCATATAAATATGGCTTCTGTTTCCCATTTCTTGATGAATGATGATGGAGAGTAAAGATAGCATTTGCTTCAATCTCTGTTCTTGTGAACTTCTGACTCTTTCAATGTTGACATGAAGAAGATATTATTAACTGTTGGTTTTTATTAGAGTAAAAGTGAAATGGAAATAGAACAGTGATGTTTTCAATGATAACCTAAACCAGTGTTCTCAATTTGGGCTATAAATTAGAATCAATGGAAGAGTTGGAAAAATGTATTTGGATGCCTGGGCCCTACCCTGAACCAGGAAGGGTCTTCATTTTTAATATACTTTTAGGTGATTGTAACATCCAGCCAGGCTTGAAAACCACTGAAGGAGATGGTCTTCCAAAGGATTTTGTAGAGCCCATTAAAGTCGAAAGATCTTGGTAAAAATAATGCCATTTGTTATGCTGATCTAATCTTTTGTCTGTTTAAAGAAAATGTATATACATAACTTTATTTCTGAGTTAGAAGAGAGGTTTTTTGTGTTTGTTAGATGTTTAAGCCATAACAGCTTCTAGGAAATAAATTACTGTTGGTTGGGTCTTTTTTCTTTCCAGAAATGATGTTGAGTTGGAAGCTCATCTGACCCTTTAGAAAATGCTTTAGTATATGAACTCTAACTTTAAGAAAAGTTAAAAATAATGTTTATGAAACAGAGTTTGATCTCATTTTACTAAGACCTGAATGATGTATAATATGCAACTATGTTTCCTTTTGAAAGGAGAGATGGAGGAAAATATTTCCATTCTTCTTAGCGCCAAGTAACACATCCTGGGTGCTAAGGTTGTTCTAGTACTTAGACTAAATTTATTTTATTTAAAGCTCACAACTGCCCTGTAAGGTACCGAGCTATTATTCTGATATCACTATGAGGGAATTGAGGACGCATTAGGTTAATGGACTTGCTCAAAGCCACAGACCAAGTAAATTAAGTATGTATTGAACCCAGGTCTTCTTGTACTAAATTCAATGCTATATTTTTAGGTATGTGCCTACATACATATACAATATATACACATATACTTATATATGTCTCTGGAAAATGTCATTGCAAATGTCATTGGATTTGCCTTAAATTTAAATTTATATAAATCTCTTTCAATTTATATAATCATCTCTGCTTAGATTTTACTCCCAGCTTCTTCACTCTCTGTATGATTTTGGGGAAGTAATTTAACCTTCCCATGCATTATTCATAAAATCATTTGTAAATGAGATTTTTATGAGGAGTAAATGAGTTAATATTTGTAAAAACACATGGGTAGGTGCCTGGTGCACAGTAGGGTCTATGTAAGTGTTATACTTTTTAAAATGGCCTTTATTCTAAAATAATTTTTGATTGTTTATTACATGACACACATCTCACTAAGCCCCAAGATACGTAGACAACTAAGACACATCCTTATCCTCAAGGATGTTGTGTTTAGAAGAGAATGACCTATAAAGAAGTAATCATTACACTCAGGTATGAGATTTTCCTCCCTCTTAATTATAATTTAAAACATCATTTTGTCTGTGATAATTGTGTGCTTTTCCATGTTAATATAATCTTTCAGAGATCCATATAATGAAAATTAGAAAAGCAAGCAATTATATTTTGTGTTGTCACAATGGTGTTCACTTGCTTTCATGCCTGTCAAAACAGGATAATCACATTAACATGTTTAAGAGTTTAGGATATCAGTAAGATTGAAAGGTTTCAGGTCTTTAAAATGATATTTTAAAAGTGGGTCATGGGAATGAGAAATTGGGAAGGAATCAGTAGAAAATGCCTTTCAGGAATCTCTTCCTGAATACTTCTAGGTGCAGTTTTCTTGAATTGGTTTTCCGAAAACAATATTGTCTGATTGGATTGAAATGTGTTTTCCTATTTGCTTTTTTTTAAAGAAAAATAATTTTTAGGGAAGGAAGAGTAGATCAAGGGGTACAGCATAAGGTCACTAAAATTCAGTTGGCTCGGCAAGATTCATCTCCTTAGAACTGGCTGTGCATGGTGACTGTGCCTGCAGCTCAGGCCATGTGCCAGAAACATCACCCGGTGCCCCCATGGTACCTGTGGATACCTGAGGTATAAAATTCTGACTCTGTTAAAAGAAATGTCCCTCTTTATTAAATAAATAAATAACAGCATATACATTAACATGGTGTATACAAAGTAAGAATTACACAGAAGCTCTAAACCTAAGAAGCTATTTTTGAAAGACGATTCCTGGTTCAGTGAAATATTTTCTCTCTCTTGTAATCAATATTTAACCATCCCATTTAGCTAAAATTTCTGTTTGCAAATGCATGTCTTTCTTCCCTCTTAATCGAGGCCCAAGGCTACTAGCAATTTTCTCATGGATACTAAATTTTTTGTCCTCACAGTTTTACTGCCACCTTTCTAATTTAAGCTTTTACTACCTTTTATACAATACTTAAGTATCTCTAATTTTTCAGTCTCACTGTGCTGCAACCGGTGTTACAGAACAAAAGCAAACTTGTTTTCTAAGCTCTGATATTGTTACCCTCTATTCAGAATTACTCATTGATTGTCCAGGGACTGCAAGAGTTAAAGCCAGCCCTCAGCCTGACATTTAAGATATTTCAAGATATAATCCCATTTTACCTGTCCTATGTAAGTCAGTAGAAAACCTCAACATCTCCCTCATTACACTTCTGAAGCCCATTACATAGTTCCCCCAATTTTGCTTCCATTCTTCACTTTCAACCCTCGAGCCCTTAGCTGCTGTCCCCAGTTTCTATTTTATTGCCTCAAAATTAGTGTGGGGGGGGTACGTTTGTGTGAGTACATGAAGCCCTTTATAGCTGTGGTTCAGGTGTCTTCCCAAACTGTAGTCCTAGTCCCAGGCTTTTATCTATCTGGTGATTCAGAATTGGACATTTAAAATCTTACCTTGCTCCATTTTTCTAAATTTACTAAAACTTCCCCTGTAACATAGCCAACAAATTTCCATCTGCATTGCTTTGCTCATTTTTGAAAACTCAATAAATATTTATTAAATGTAATTTGTGACAAATCACAAAGCCAGGCTTCATGGGAACCAGAAGAGACAGAAAAAGCAACAGACAGAGTGGTGTGGTCAGTACTCTGGTAGAGAAAGGACGAGCACTCTGGTAGCAGGGAGGGAAGAACCGGACTCGCTTTCCAAAAGTGGTGACTCTAAAAGGGATGTAATTCAACATTTGCATGACGAGACAGAATGAGCCGGATAAAGAAGGGGAAGAGGTGAAGTGCATTACAGGCAGGTCACTAGAGAATACAAATCCCTGGAAGTTTGAAACAACATGATGATTTGGGGAAGCTGCAGGTATTTTGGTTGGCCATAGCATGGTCTGTAGGGAACAGACGGCAAAGAAGAGGTTTGCAGCCCTCTCATGCTAAAGGACTGACATTTTATCATGAAGACAGTGGGGGTGGTTAAAGGAGTGAACAGTGTAGGACACTGAAGTAATCAGATTAACCAACTTGGTAGCTCAGCCTAGTGGAAGATAGGAGGAGTATTAGGTGGAAAGGGACCTCGATACAAATTAATTGGAACCCCAGAGCCTTATTGCAGTAACAGAGGGGAGAAGCCATTAGGGCCACCTTGTTGGAGATAGAAAAGAAAAGATGACAGTCAGGAGACATTTTAGGGGTAGCTTTTGTAGAACTGCGTGAATGATAGAAATTGAAGGTATGGATTAAAGAAGGAAATAGAGGAGTGTATGATGAATTCCAGGTCTCTTTCACAGACAATAGGAGAGATGCACTGTCATTCACCAAGACCAGGCAAAGAATAATTGGGGGAGGTCCAGGTCATGATATAGGTATGGAGGAGATCACCGATGGAATAGTAAAAAGAAAAAAAGAAGATGACAAAAAACAAAAAGGAAAACTAGAAATTGAAATTTTAAAAAGAAAAAAGAAAAATATCTACAACAGAACCCTGGGAACACCAATTTTAAGGTACAAGTGGAAAAAGAGCATACAAAAATAAAATAAAATGAAATGAAATGAAAGACTAGATAGAGAAACAACAAGGTAAAGTGGTTCTATGGAAGCCAGAGAGGAGAACATGCATCACCTATGCTGTGGATAGGTGATAAGAACTGGGTGATCTCAATTGGATTTAACTAAGGTCAATTGCAATAAATGGGTGGGTTTGGGTTGAAGAATAAAATGAGAAGTGAGGAAATAAAGATCCTGAATGTAGACAATAATTTCAATATGTTTGAGATGCACTCCTTACACTATCTCCCCTTTTTGAAATTGTGTAATTCCCTAAGGTTAACCTAAGTGCTGCTTCCTCCTTTAAGCATTACCTGCACAGCCAATAACCCCCAAGCAAGATGTAATACCGTTTCTTGATATCTCTTTCCTTAGCACTTCCAAAGGTACCATGCACATTCATGTGCCCACGTCTGTGTGTGTGTGAATTCATGTATACATGTATGTATAAGTTATTATATTATTGTATATGTTATCATAATACAATATACTATAATAGTCATCCCTTTTGTCATTCACTTATTGAAATAAACTTTAAGTTCTTTATTATAATAGCATATTACTAATTCAATGTACTAGTATACACTATTATGAAAATATGGGTTTTATAAAACCCTTGCCCTCAAGCATCACATTCTAAGAATTCCAGTATTTCAGCATCCTAATATTTCCCAGAATGTTTCTGTGCTTAAAATTTGCTTAGGTGAATTTTGTCAGGACAAATATACCAATTTTTAGATTACAAATTTTAACTATCTTATGACATTTGATTCTCCCTTGTGTGTTATAGGAATCTGCTAATTTTTCTTATTCACCTACTAGATTATGAAAAACTGAGTTCTCTATTTATCCTTCCTCCCTAGCACATTCAGGAGACCTCTTCTCTTGGTGAAATGAATTACAACTTATTTTAAATATGGCCATAATATGGTCTGGTCCTTTTTTTCCCCTAAAATGTTTCTTGCTACACTGAGGCTTTAAAATTTTCCTTTTCTTAAGGTAGCAATTAACTTGTCCCAGAGCTTTCAGCTTCTTCTCTCTGATTATTCCTCCATATCAATAATGCATATACATTTTGAACTTTCTTACACCCATGCTTCTATCTTGGGCTTGAGTCAATGTGGACTTGCAGAACGGACCCTGTTTTCTTTAGTGAGCATTTGAAACATAGATTACATATTCAGAATATTTTGTTCAGTTTAGCATGCTGAACTGTTTTCCAGTGGCCCCTTCAGCCTTTCTTAATCACTCAATACGTATCTCTATTCTCTCCTGCCTCTTGTGTTAAGGCTGAAGCTACTAGATGGTGTTTATATCTCTGGAGGGTGAAAAAGAGGACTTTCTTGTTTTCCAAATACCAACCAGAGCCCTGTAAGCAATTAATCCTAAATTATTTCAATAACTGATCTTCAGGAAGTTAATACCTCCAAGACTGTACAGGGGTTGGCTAAAAACAATAACAGAAAGAGCTACATTTCACTGGACTCCTGTGTGCTGAATGTAGCAATACCGAGTTGGTTCTTGTGAAAATCCTGTGGGATATTATCAAGCCCATTCTAGAAGTGAACAAACAGACTCACCTGACTCACCAATGTTCTCACATTTCCCCAGGGGTAGTGCTAGAATTCAAACCTAAAATTCATGCCAAAAGACAATGCTCACTCCATTACTGTAATGAAATGATGTTTTGATGGTGACCTGTCTTTTTATTATACTTGGACTATTAATTGTCTTGAATGATCAGAGCCTTAAAATAACAGGTGAAATCAGAAGCCCTTCTCCGTGGATATTATTATCAATCTCTTTGGACGCTTTAAACTGGACTCTCCAGCCCCATGGGGGCTGCAGGATTTGTGGCTGTTAACAAAATCCCAGCCTTTTGGAAAAGCCTGGAAGAGTCTGGATTAGCCTTATATATCAAGTGGACTTTCCAGGTGATGCCTGCACAGCTAATAGAGAAAAAAATGTATGAAATATGATATAGTTCTTCTAGGATTTTAGGTCTTCACCCTGAGTTAAATATATTTCTTTTAAATAGACCCTAAAAATATTGTTCACAATTAAGTGAACAGATAGGAGTTTGGTGTCAGTCAAATATGGAAAACTACCTTTATCCTTTCCTGGAGCCCAAAAGTAACAACACTTATCCCAGAACTATAATGGAGGGTGGAGTGGGGAATGTCTCTCTGGTAATAATAATGGAAAAGAGGCTTTGCCATTTGAGAATTCCTCTCTAGCTGAGTGTTCATTCATAAAGTCAACTCTGGTAACAAGGGATCAAGGAAAGGCAAATTGCATTGCTGCCAAATTTAAATTACAAATTGACTTGACTCCTACATTAATTAACCCAAATTTCAACCTAATTACTTGTTTCTAATCTCACATCTGACAGAATTCCTGCAAACATGAGGGTGTATTGTAGAAAATGTGGATGTTTACCGACACTGGAATGAGATCTCTTTAGCCCAAGATTCAAAGAAGTGGCAGAGAGCTCACAATAATGCAAATTGATTTAGCACATTGCACATCATTACCTGGGCCTACTATAGGGCTAAAAGGTCAGGATAATATTAGTAATACTTTTTCATTCTTAGCATCACATAGAGTGCTAAGATGGCATTAAGGCAAAACCCCAGCAAAGTAGTAAACAATTGTTGTGGCTCGAGGGCCAATTCAGGAAAAACATGAATTTAGTAGGTTCCTTTTTTTCCCATTCAAAATGAAAATACTTTTATTGCATCCCATGGGGAAAATGTATATTCTTGCAAATTAGGTATATTATTTTGGTGAATACAAGGTCAATGAGAAATTTGGCATTTCTTCTTAGCTACTAAAATATTAATATCTGGCCATTTTGAGGAGCAGCACTTTGGAGTTGGCAAATATTTTATGGTCTCATTTGACTCATTTTAATTTGTTAAAGAAGCATTTCTGGCATTTGAAGTGATGTCCTACATTATCTTGATAACTAATGATTTACTCGTATTATTGTTTGAGTCCAGGCTTTCCATTTAAGAAGCAGAGGCAGAGATGACCTATTTCCCCACCAGTAGGTTACGGTGCTATCCTAAAAATTCCAGACTTCTGACTCCAAGTCCAGTGCTCTCCCTGAAGAATCTGCAAAGTTGCAGGGAGCCATGAGCACTTGCAGAAAAATATTTGAATCAATATATTTACAGATGACCACAGGAAGGTGGCCCTGGACTACACTGGATAAGTAGCAACACCTGTTTCTGATGTCCTGTCCTTTCTCCTAGTTTGTCTAGCACCCACCACCCACAGTACTCCCATCTATTCTGCCTTCCTAAGAAAAAACTCCATTGCGTGAGCCTTTCCATATCCTCCCTTTAAATTCCCTCGCCACCATCCCAAATCAATTCCTTTCCTTTTACCCTCTTCCTACAAATCTTGCTTTCTGTAGCTGATGAGGTAGTAGAATAATCCTTTACTCTTTTCAAGAAAAAAATATTTGCATTATCCATGATTCAAGAAGTGGTGTTTCCTGATGGGGGCTCTTGGATAAAATCCGTTTTGGTCTTTATTTCCAGACTTGAAGCTTTACACTACACTTCAGCTTATTAAAGTTTGTGAGAAGTCTTGCTTCTCTGCATTCTCACCACCTGTAACGTAGCTCAACCACTGTCATCTCAACGGGACCAATAGCCTCCGGCCTGGCCTACTCACACCCTTCCCCTACACATTCTCTACGCAGCTCCCAAGATGAACTCCTGTAAATCAGACCAGTATAAATCCCCTGCTTACAGTCATTTAATGGCCTCCAACCACACTTGAAACAGGATTCACACCACTCCCCTTTCGCCTCACGTTCCTCTGTGATTTTTCCATTGCGCCAACCTTGTCTTGCTGACCACTTCCACCAGTTCTTTCCTCCTCAAGCCCTTCCCACATGCTGTCTCTTTCACCCCTCATTTTTCCAGATCCATTGCTTCTTTTACGTCAGGTATTAGTGAAATGTCACTATGTTAGAGGTCTGCTACAATCACATTTCCTAAAATATGTGCTGTTTATCTCTATTTCAGCCACTTGTTTATTTCCTTCAAGATATTTAAAATGATTTATAGATGTGGGTTTTGTGTTTTTGTTTGTTTGTTTGTTCTCTCTGTTTCTTTTGTTTTTATAACCTTCGTTAAAAAGTAAATTCTGTAAGGTCTGTCCAGTTTATCCCTTTAATCTCCAGCATTTAAATATCTTTTTAAAGAAGGAAAGAATGTATCCATTTAAAGTTGGTCTACTCAGAATTACCCAAACTTAGATGTCTGTGAGATCCTTTTGCACCACACCAACCATTAATATCCTGTTGGAAGACTTAGGGAAATCTGCCTTTCCTGAAAGAAAGTTAAAATAATGACAAGAATATTAAGTATGGATGCACACGTAGCTTGGAGCGTGGGGATTTTTAGATAATTTTCAAATTAGATGTGGTTAGATGTGAATGTTTGTGGTGGGATTGACTGGTGTCAAATCCATGCATCTAAATGATTTGAGTGTCGGCTAAGGTAAAATTGTACCCAAGATTATGTGAGCTAATTTTAGTCTGTGGTCACCCTTGGACATTCTGTCTACAGTGCCGTGGCATCTGTTGAATCTGCTGTTTTCACCAACCACGGCAGTCACTAGATGTCTTACTACTTACATATAGAGGTCACAATTTCTAAGAAAATGCTGAAGAACTTTCCATAGATCATTGGATTCAAATGGGATTATTTTTTTAAAAATACTTTTAAAAAGTTTTAAGTTGTGATATGCAAAACCAGCTGGAAGGAGAGGGAAGTACCCGCTGTCAGCAATACCAATTTGTACGTGATAGGTTCTCAGAGGCTACATGAGAGCGCTGGGCCTGACCAGACCATAATCTAAACAGAGCCAAATGTGAAGAATTGATCAATATCTGAGTGTCAACAAACTATACTTACTGGTTTTCCTTTTTTTAAGATAATGTTTTCAAAACTTTTAAGGAAACATGGATATAAAATAGATTTATTGAAATATTGCAATAATGGTAATAGTCCTAGTGATAATAGTAGCTAACACTTACGTAGTACTTATGATGAGCCAGTAATGTTCTCAACCTCTTATAAATATTAATGCATTTAATCCTCACAGCAGCTCTCAGAGGTAGGTACTATTATTAACCCTTTTCACACTTGTGGAAACCAAGAACAGAGAGGTAAGTAACCTATGGAAGAACACACAGCTGATGGGTGACAGATCTGGAAATGAAACCCAGAAGGTCTGGCTCCAGAGAGTAAGTAAATCAGAAAAGGGAAATGTGCTTATTATAAATGTATGTTAAAAGTTCAAGAGCCACGTTTTTTTATTATGATATAGAGTGTTTTTCCATTTTTCATTTTGTATGTCTTTAACAGGAGTTCCATGGAATTCTCTCTTTTTCTTAGAGAATCAGGGGAATTGAATGGTGGTTTCCCATATTTGCTTTAATTATTCATCTCTTTAGCTGTCATGTGACATACCCATGCTTATAGTATTTCACTCTGCCCTGTGGTTTAAAAATGAGGGGATATTGGGCTTTGTTAAGTCGACTCATTCATAAAAAGCAGGGTCAATTGCAGAAACTTGATGTTTTATTATTTTTAAAGTGTAGTATATTTTAAAGTGCAAAATACAGCTTTAAAACATGATTTTCAAATATAATTTAAAAATTATGTATTGATTATGTACATGAAAATTAGTCATAAACGCTAGATGTGTATGGTTTTAATAATTTGAAGGTAACAAAAAATGGTTTAAAAAAGGCAAGTAAAAATACATTGAATTCTAATTCTAAAAATGGCCAAGTTTCCTATCACTCACTTGGAGATGATAAACTTTCCAAGATCTATCTTAGATGATGGCAGCTCTTTTCCATGTGTTCTATTTGGTCTCATTTCCCTATGAGATGACTACTTTAGCACCCTGTGTACTTGAGGGATCTGTTCTGATGCCCAAAGGAAAATCTGTGTGTATGTCCACGTGCATGCTGCTCAGACTTTTGTGAGTGATTTTTATTTACCATCTCTGATAATTTTTTAAGTTTATTAACCATCTCTGAGGTCATTTATTTTCTTTTCTAATATTAATATTAGCTCTTTTATTTACTGCTTTAAAATTTTCATGCATTCTATTATACAATATGTTTTAGTCTAAAGTCTTTTCTCCCCTTTATGGTTCATTTTAGCCATCATGAAAGAAATAATGAAAAACATGTGTTTCAAGTTATAACACAGAATATTGATCTAGAATCAAAGTGTTTTACAATGGATTATCTAACTTCCTTCTGAACTGGGTCATTTTTCCAGCAGCTCTATCATTTAAGAGGCAATAGATAGAATGTACCAGAAAGTGAGAAAATGTTTATCCTTCATAGTTGTATGAAAGTAATCAAATTCAGGGAGAAGAAAATGGTTATACGGTGGAAGGAAAAAAAAATGTTTAATTTCAACCCAGTTGGGAAAAAATTCATTCTAGTATTCCTTCTGCTTTTTTATATGAAGTTATATTCTACTCACCCAAGGAAAAAAATAGCTCAGGACCTTCTTTTCCATTTAGGAATCTCAAAATATTACAAATATAATATTTGTATCACTCTCATTAATGCAAAACATCCTCTTTGGGACAGAAAGAGGAAGCACCTAACAGGAGTTTTCCTTTTTTAGACTTTAGCTCTCCTTGATCTTTAACACAGAAACTAGTCCTTAAACCTTTTGAAGATTGATCTGTGTCTCTTGTTAAAGAGGAACTGCAGCTATCATTCTACTCAATTTAGAGAACCCCTGTATTAGTCAGCCAAAGGGGTTCTGATGCAAAGTGCCAGAAATCCATTGGCTTTTTTAAAGGGTGTTTATTTGGGGTAGAAGCTTACAGTCACAAGGCCCTAAAGAGTACAACTCAAGGGACCATAAGAGGTACTTTCTCACCCAAAGTCTGTTGCCACATGTTGGAAGCAAGATGGCAGGTGATGTCTGCAAGGGTAGCCTTCTTTCTTCCTCTTAAGGTTCCTTGGCCCCAGCTTCTTCCACTCTCAGTGGTAGTTTGGCATAACCATGTCTCTCAGGACTTCTCAGCTGCTCTATTCTCTTTAACTGCAGACTATCAGGCTCATCTCTCTTCTCAGGGACTCTGCCATTTCTATGGAGCTGTCTCTCTAACTCTGTGTTCTTCTCTGTGTATCTACTTCTGTGTTCTTGATTGTGCATCCATTTATATAGCCCACTGTATTAGTCAGCAAAAGGGGTGCTGAGGCGAAATACCAGAAATCGGTTGGTTTTTATAAAGGGTATTTATTTGGTGTAGGAGCTTACAATATCAGACCATAAAGCATAAGTTACTTCTCTCACCAAAGTCTATTTTCATGTGTTGGAACAAGATGGCTACCGATGTCTGCAAGGAGTCAGGTTTCCTGGGTTCCTCCCTTCCTCAGGCTTCTTTTTCCTGGGCTCAGGGTTTTTCTCTTCCTGGGGCCCATTTCTGTTTTCTGTGTGAACTTACTTCCCAGGATGCCTGCTTAAGGCTTCAGCATCAAAATCCAACATCAAAACTCCAATATCAAAAACCCCTCAACTCTGTCCTTTGCCATGTCTTTTATTTGTGAGTCCCCACCCACCAAGGGGCAGGGACTGAATGCCCTACTGGCACAAGAGGGTGAATCCAATATAAACTAATATGCCCAGAGGCAAAGACCAATTTACAAACATAATCTAATATTTCTTTTTGGAATTCATCAATAATATCAAACTGCTACACCCACCAAGGGAGTGGGGACCCAACTCTCCACACCCTAATGACGTGGTCGAATCAAAGCCCTAATCTTGAGCTATTCAAGTAAATGTAAAGCCTTTTAACTTAACACAATCGAAAGGTATCACACCCAGAGAAACACACCAGTTTGCAAACATAATCAATATCTCTTTTTGGAATTCATGAATAATATCAAACTGCCACAACCCCTAAATAAGTAAATTAGTTAAATCACTTTAGCAGAAACCTAAAGTTTCGTAAACATTGCATTATGTAATTCATTTAAACCATGCCTAAATTTTTCCTTGCCAGAAAGACAAAGAGCAATCTAGTGTATAAACATAGGAAGGTCATGATTCAGAAGTGGACTGACTCTGGTAATATAGCATGCTGAACCTTGAGAGATGAGGGATAGACCCTATTTCTTTGATACTCCTGTCATAGATTTTTTAAGCCCCTTTTTGTTTCATATTTCCAATCTTTGCCACCTCTTAGTGTAACAAAGACAATACTTTCAAACTCTTACGCATATATTTTGTAAATTCCCTCCTAAATGATGCAGGATGAAATTCCTGGTTCAGATACATCAAATTTTGTCAATAAGAGTATTTTCCAGCACCAACTTTACATAACATGTTCCTTTCCAGCCTTCATCTAGACTGAAAAGTTCTAAATATATTAGTCTATTTTAGCCATGGTCTACTTGTACATTTGAGGCATTTTCCAAAGAACAAAACACCTCCCCTACCATTTTCCCCATTCTCTCTCAGTTGTTTATCAGTATTCTAAAAGTAAGCTTCTCTCCCCTCTCCAGTACAAACACTCTTATAGATGACCAGAGCAGCTCTTAGAGGTCCTAAACTAATTCCTTCACCTTACAGTTGAGGAAATAAAAGGGATATGACTTTTCCACTATCACACAGATACTTTCCCTTTCTCTTTTCGTGGGGAAAGTGGCTATTCCAGTCCTATCCCGTGGTGGGGTGACAATTTTGGATTTGGATGGTGGGGTGTAAATTAGAAAGAATTCCTCATTGAGGGGCCAAGACTAAAATTGTGTAAGCTGAGTTTCCTCCTCCTTTTTGCTTCTTTACTCTCCAGTCTCCCAGTTGGCCAGATTAGGTAAAAGAAAGGTCTAGGATTCCAGACATAAGGACCCTGGTGACAAATGGGCAATAAATGTGGGGGATGAATGAGAACTTGGGTGACTCTTTGAGTTTTCCAGGCTGAAGAACAACTTACTATATAGACTTAGGCAGGATAGAAAGCAAACTTATCTGGTCTTACCATCATTGTATTCAAGCTAGAGATTTTGTATTGTAGTTCTCATCTTATTATCTTCCTTCTTCACAGTACTTTTAAGTAGACCTCCAGAGTGGATATTGCTGAGTTTTTAAGTGATAATCATGTATGTATTTTGCCTTTAGGATTTCTCAGCATGCTTGTTTAAATTACATTCAAAACGTTTAAAAAAAATACAAATAAAAACAATGAAATATATTTTGTTGGATTACAAAAAAAGTTCCCAAGACAATTTGTTGAGGGAATTACTTTTCCACATCAAAAATATCCCTGCTTTTTATCAAATGATGGGTGATGTTTGATGATGTTTGTTTTTCTAATTCTTCATTTAAAAATTATCAAGTTGTCAACCCTATGCTCCCTGTACATTAGGGACAGCGGGGGTGAATGGATTAGAATTATTTATAAAATTCAAAAATCTGGGCTCTTTTGAAAAACAAAAAGAAGACTGATAGGGAATGAGAGGTGGTACACAAAGCCAACTCTACAGATGAGTACCACCTTATTGTTATTTCTTTTATTTTGAAATAATTTCATACCGGAAAAATATCAGAAAACCCACACAGAGAACTCCAATATACCCCCTACTCAGATACTCAGATCTACCAACTTTTAACATGGTGCCACATTTGTCGTATCATTCTATCTATTCATCTATCTATCCGTGTATCTACCTCACCTTATAGTTTTTAAAGAATTTTCAAGGAAGCAGGCTACACCTGAAACAAAATGGAAGTATCAGTATATAAATGGTTTTTGCAGAATAGCATACTTCATTTAATATCACACCTAAACTTTGGGAAGTGCTTTCACATTTAATATCTCATCTGATCTGCACCCAATACACCAGGAGGCAATGCTGCTGTAGCAGGAAGGGTGCTGTCTTCATTATCCAACAGGTTATACTACTAACTAGTCTTAATTAGTCTCTCTTAGCCTCAATTGCATATAATGAAGGAATTGTTTCTTCTATCCCAAAGGATTATTTCAGGGATTATAAAAAACGTAGGAAAAGTACCTAGCATGGTACAAAGCGTATAGTAGACAGTCAATACTGGCATATACTATTACAATTATTATAATCCTCCTTTTAAAGACAAAATACAATTCGGAAAGTTAAACATGAATTAAAGTCACTTATCTAGTTAAGTAAAGGATTTGGGGTTTGATTGAAATCGATTTGAATCCTAAAACTTCTTCTGCTTATCCCTCACCACAATCCTATGTGAATCCCAAGACTTCCATTCACTATCCCATAGCACAACTCTGGGAATGTCAAGAACCTGAGAAATGTCATTGACTGAAATGTGCCTCAATCATGTTGTAGATGTACTTTTCAGGTGACATTTCCCTTATGGCACAGCACATAAACTGAAATCAAATGAAATTTTAAATGATTTATTGAATTTCAAGCCAATAGTAGTTACATTCAAACAAGCATAAGTAGGAATGAAAATTGTAAAGATGACCAGATCATATGAAAAGCAAGATAAAGGAGTGCATAAAGGAGGAAATGGCTGAAGGTCATCAGTTTAATGGGAAGATAAGATTTGAAGATGGGCCCATAATTTTCACATTTATGAAAGCAGCCTCATCATGTGACAGGTGTATAAACAGCATATGTGTTTTCCTAAATTGCAGATACTTATTGTCAGTGCACTGTCTGTGTATTTTTTATTTAAATTACCCGGAGAGGACTTCATCTCTCTAGTGTAGAGTGTGGCTTTTTCATTGGACTATTTGAAAAAGTGGGCAACACACTGATGCTTTAGTCAAAAGCTTTATTTTCACCATAATTCTAGAGAACAAAAAGTTTCTTTTTTGAAGAGAAAGGAAATAACATAATTTTAGCCCTCACAGGGAGCAAACAAGAAAGAAAAATCAATTCCTTTTCCTTTCTTTCAGAGGGGTTTTATTTTTCTCTTAGTATAGACATACTCTTTACACTTATATCTCTTATTTTTTAAATTCATCAGAAATTGAATCTTAAATAACTGCTTATAATATATTCAGAGACAAGCGTAAACTGAATATACACTCTGTTGTAAGAATGAATATCTTCAACTTAAAGGATTTAACAGTCATTAATTAAATTTCAGATATTCCTGTGATTTAGGGTGCAAATTTGCAGCACAGAGATTGTCACATGTTGTGTCAGCCACCAGAGAGAGATGGTAACAGGGCTGGAACTCCAAAGAGAAGTTAAAAGTTATACAAGAGACTGGGCACCACGGAGAAGTATGGGGGAGGGAGGAGACAATGATTGAGAATCTTATCTGCTGTGCCAATTGATTCAAATGGCTTGAAAATATTTATATTCAACAACCAAATATTTTTTCAAAGATTTGCTCTGCTTCACTATAAGTACTAAGTAGAAATATTACTAATGTTTTTTCGAGGTACATGGATGCCTTGCCAGCAAACCACCACCACCACCAAGGAAAGAAAGGGAGAGAGAGAGCCATAGCATTTATCTTTGGGCCTGCGGGTTTATTTCAGGTAGTGGAAATATTTTAGGTGAAATAAGGGATTTGAAATATAATACAAATAAAGCATTCCACAAAGCCACAAGAGGGCAAAAGCCTTGGTACATAACACATGAGAGTGTGAAAGCCACTTCTTAATAAGCAAACTGTGAAAAACCAGATTGGCCTCATTTTGCTGGATAGCAATCATAGGAAATGATTGATTGTGTCCCAGGGGCTGGGGGGAGGAGGGCAGAAAATTTTGGCTCTTAGTACCCAGTGAAGGAGCTGTGTCCTGTGGATGATCTGGATTGTGCATGCGAACCTTGGTAGGAAAGAGAGAGTGTGGAAATTTGCCTAGCTTACCTAACAGTTACAAAAAAGTCTCACATATTTTCTCAAATGATTTTCTCAACTTCCCTTTTATTCCCATGACATGGAATATGATAGTGACAAGGATTTTATTACTTGTCAGATTTTTTTAACCTCCCATCCCACCTGACACACCCCTCCTTCTTGCAGTACTGCAGTGGTTCTCAAACTTTAGTCCACAACAGAACCACAGGCAGGCCTTGTTCTGCGCAGATTGCTGGGCTACCCCTCCACAGTTTCTGATTCAGATTGAGATAAAACCTGAGAATTTGCATTTCTAGTAAGTTTCGGGTGCTTCCAAGGTTGTTAGTCAAGCTCTTCTATCTCACAGCTAACCCTTCCAAGGTACGCTCCAACCCAGCCCTTCCCTTCCATCATGAAAGGGTTTTCAGTTCCACTTCTCCAGCACCCTCCCAGCTGGTGTCATATCAGTCCCAGCATTTCCCTGGCCAATCAGAATTTCAGCAAAGCACAACTGATAATGTCGGTGAATTGTGAGTGAAGCATTTCAGAGGCTTTACTTCTTCCTGACCATGTTTGTTGCCTTTCCTTCCAGTATTTCCAGTACTTCCTAGTATTTCCAAATTCATATCAGAAATAGTTGAGTGAATAGGAAGAAAGGGTTGTTTTTCTTCCTCATTTTTCTTCATTCCAATTAATGTTAATTAATATAATAAAAGAAGAATGATTTTAATTAAAACTATATATATCAAGAACTGGAAGACATGAAACGTGCCCCTGCCCTTTCAATTTCTTCACTGAGTGAGACATACAGAAAGAAAAAAAAATAAGAAAAGCTCTATTTACTTCAAATGGCATTCTCTAACTAAAGGTGGAAGTTCCATGAAGTTGCTATTTTTCCTCCCTAAAATTAATATAGAGTTTTTTTTAAAAGTGCTTTTTAAATAAATAGTACTGGTAGAAATAGCTAAAACTTGCCAACCCTTGGTATGCAAAGAAATAAAGATCCTATCACTATGATTGCCGTTAAAACTACTGTTGCTGGTGAAATGATTATATGGAAAGCAAAATTGCTTTAATTTTTCCAAAAATTTGATTCAGGGTGATGGTTACAAGGGTGTTTATGTATATATCAGTTTTATGTTTTTTTTCTGTATTTGTGTTCTTTTAACAATTAAAAAGTTTTGGGGAACAAAAAAATAGATGTAAAAAAGACTGAGATTTAAATTTATTTACTTAAATCCCATCTATTGAGTGCCTTTTCTGGGCTAGGCATTGTTTTAGGTAATTGAGATATATAGCCATTAAAAAGACAGGTAAGTTCCTCTCTTCATGGAAGCATGCTAATACAGAAGAAAGGCATAAACAAGTAAACAAATAAATATAACCAAGAGATTAAAAGGAGTTAAGGTCTTCCCTTCTCAGTTTCAAAACATGCCATGAAGCTGAAGTAACTAAAATATCATGGTACCAATGCAGACCATGATAAATAGATCAATGGAATAAAATAAAATGTCTGGAAATAGAAACAAACCAGTGTATATACTAGAATTTAGTATATGATAACATTGACATTTTAAATCTGCGGAGAGATAACTGAAACTTCAAAACAGATGCCTACCTTGTACCAAACTTAGAAACAAATACTGATGTATGTAAATTCAAAGTGTAAAAATTAAAACCATAAGAAGGCAATAGAAGAGAATATGTTATAATATAGGTGCTGAAATTCTAAATATAATACAAAAGCCTCCCCCATTAAAGAGTGAAAGATTTCACTAATTTGACTATACCCAAATGTACAATTTCTGTAATTTGACAATTTCTGAAAATAAAATTATATCAGCTAACAGCATGAAAAAAGTATTTGCAACTATAGAACAGATAACATTTATAAGCACATACTATGAACTTCATATCATTCTAAAAGTTTATAGCCATTGTACCATTTTTAAGACTCAAGGAAAACCCATCAGGTCTGTACTCTTATTATCCTCAGGTTACATATAGAGTCAGGATTGGAGACTTTAAATAATTTGCCCAAAGTCATCTTGCAAGAAAGAGGTGAAGCTGAGATTTTAAACTCACATCTCCCTCACTTCAGAGTTTCAGTTATTAAACACTGAAATATACATAGGTCCTATAAATCAGTACCCCCAAAAGGAAAAAATAACCCAGTTTTTAAAATTTAGAAAAGTTTTAAGCAGAAAGACACAGAAGATGAAACAAATGGCCTCACTAATAATTAAGGAAAAGAAGCAATTTAGTATTACTTGTCAAAATTAGAAATGCTTGTATGCTTTGGCTCAGCATTTCCACTTATCTACCCTACAAAAATGCAGGTTTCTCTGTATATAACTTATGTGGGTCCAGAGTGTTTTTTGCAGTATTATTTGTAATACTTCAAAGGTGGATTTCCTTAAATGCCAATCAATAATGGAATAGTTAAACGTTTTATAGCACATCCATATTCTGCAATACCATACAGCTATTTTTCAAAAAATGACATAGGAAATGTTCATCATATATTAAGTGAAAAAGAAAGTTGCACAAGAATATTTATCTAGTCAGATAAATAGATAGGTTTCATTTTCGTTTTGTTTTTTAATTATACATTCTACACACAGGTCTATGAGCATAGAAAAAATATCTAGAATGATATGTGCCAAATTGTTAAATGTTTCTACTTCTGAGGAGTGATGTTGGAGAAGTGTGCAATGAGGAAAACATTAACTGTTTTTTTAATATACATTCTCTACAATTCAGACTTTATAATTAAAGATATGACTTTATTAAAGCCAATAAGAAAAACTATGTAATGGAAAATATTTTTAAAACAAACTTTTAATTAAAAAGTAAAGTATATCTGAGAGGACAAATTTCAAGTCAAACAATATTGTCTCCTTGCTGCCAAGTTCTTGTTTATCAAGACCTATTTTTTTAAGATATGACTTTGAATTAGGTGTTAGCTGGAAACATTACCTGATTTGTTTGGTTTTTTAAAAATATACCTATGATATGTTCAGTGCTGTGCTTTATCTGTGTCCCTTTGATATGCCCATAAATGATTTACCAAGTTTGGAATTCAATGTCCCTCTCCTTTGATAAATGCATATTCTTTCAAAACAACTAGAAGGGGGATATCATTCAAAATACTCACATTTATTCTGCTCCAAAAGTGACTATTTGCTGTTTAAACCATCATAAAATTTAGTTTGGGCTGCCAGCCCCAGTCCCATCCCAGCTATTCCAAATGGCTCTAGAAGTGTACAGGCCGGTCATTTCTTCCTCACAGCCTGTTCGAGGGTAATGAGCCAACCTTTCTCTTGCCCATCCACAGTCCTTAAGGGACTCTGGGTTAACTGTGCCTCCTCTACTGTGGAGCACAGAGGGCCAGGCCTTGCTGGCAGGTGATCAGATCAAACTACCCTTAAATATCAAGCTCCTGAAGGATCTGGGGGTTTCCAGTCCCCTGCAGTGGGCTAGCACCTGAGTAGCAATTCTGTTTCACACCCTCTATCATCTGTCTGGAACCTGCTATACACAGGTTCCCACCAGCCCTAGAACCTCAGAGCATTGGGGCCTGTCAATTTTCCCATAGCCAGCACTACAAGGACCCATCCTGTGGCAGTTGAGTTCAGATGCGAGGGAGTCAGTGATTATAAGATCAAGTCCTGACCTTGCCACTTACCGGCAACATGGCCTAGGGCAAGCAATTTAACCTCCCTCTGCCTCAGTTTTCATCTGTGCAATGGGGATATTAGTTCCTACCTCTTAGAATTATTGTGAGAATTGAATGAGAAAAACTCTGTAGTACAGTGCCTAATAAAGAATGTGTTCAAATATTAGTGATATTACATACTCGATAAAATAGCAGATATATGCATCATACTATATAAGGCCTGGCAACTGGAACTTCCACCACCTCTGCCCTGAGAATTCTGCATTTGCCCTGTCCCTGCCGATGTGACTTCCCTTTGGGATGCATTCTTTAGGTAGAATAAACATAAGCCTACTAGTTGGTCTTAACCTCTGCCCTTCCAAATGTATTATTGCTGGACTCTGTATCCCAATAGATCTCTTATGTCCCTCCTTCCTCTGGGTTAGCTCTCATTCTCACAGCCAGAAAAGACAGTTGATCAATATCAGTCCGTTACTGGAAATGAATGATAGGGTCATCTTTAATAACTTGGGTCACTTGTGTTGTCTTTTATCACCTTTGATCTATTTCTATGTGTATTTCCATACTCCTAGGCATCATGGGAGTGGTTTTCTAAAGATAGGGCTGAATGAAATAGAACCAATCAATTGATTAACAAAGATCCGCCCTTGTCCCTGGTCTAGGTGAGATCAAGCTCATTCATATGCCAACCATTGGAGCCCAGCCTCAGTTTTAAAATGACTTAAATGGAAAGCCCTAAAATAGTGCTGTCAGGGAAAGGGAATCTCACCAGCAGTCAGGGTCCCTGGCTTCCAGTACAGCTCTGCATTTGTGACTTTGTGTAAGATTATAATATTTATTGAGCACCTGTTATGCCTTAACATTGAGGTGAATATTTTATCTTATTTCATCTTCATGGCTGTTTTATAAGTTAGATAATGAATTTACCTTGCACAGGTGAGGAAATCAAAACTCTAAGAGGTTACTTAACAATGGCCAAGACCTTGGAGCTGGTAAATGGTGAAGCTAGGATTTGACTGAAGCATTTCTCTGTTCCAAACTATTCTCAATCACTTACCTCTTGGGTTTTAATTTGATTCTTTGTAGAAGAGAGGTTTATGTGCTCTCCACATCCCTACCAACTTTGAAGTTCCCCTGATTTCAGTGTATTATTTAAATGTAATGTCCCATATTTTTATTTTTTTATTTTTTTCACCGACTGCTGGCAGACCCTTTTCTTAATCCAAATTATTTTTATTACAGATTTATGTCAGTCAGAATTACTGAATTATGAAATTTCTTCTTCGGTTGGCTTAACATACCATATTATTATGGTTTAATATTATTTTGTTGTATTTGTAAAATAAAGTAAAATCTTAAGAAGTTGACTCTTGCTCTCCAAAGCTAAAGCTACCCTTTGTTGATAGTAGAGGTGCAGGTGTCCTCTGTCCCATCCATTCAAGAGCTATCTCCCCAAAAGGAAGGTCTCATATTTGTTTTACTAGATGGGGGGGCGGGGGAGGGGTAGGTGGACAAGAAGCTCCTAGAACCTTTCTCCAGACTCCTCTTCATTTTTGGCCTGGTGCCTAGAAGTAAAGTTGTTAATGCATATGTGGGAATGGACTCTAAAGCAGAAGACACTAAAACAGCCCTAGAAACAAATCTTTTGTTGTCATTATTGTTGTTATTGTTTGAATAACAAAAGATTGATTCTGAGCTTGTGAATCATGGTTGGAAAAAGCTTTCACTAATAAATGTGAAATAGTTTGTTGTCAAAAACTGAAAAAGTTTCCCTGCATATGTTCAGAGCTTTGTCCCTGTGACAGGCTCTTAGAAGTCTCATTGTTGTGACACACACTTTAAGTTTCCACATGCATTTCTTAGAAGTTGACCAGTTGTCCAGTAGGTGGCAGAGTGTTAACACTCTGCTAATGACTTTTTTATGTTAAAAGGAATTTCTTTAAACTTGATCGAAAAACAATCTTAGGATGGACTTTCTTTATATGTATGGTGCTGAAACACACACTCACCATATGTATTTCATTTTTGGAACTATATTTTGGGATTAGATCATTTTTTTAGCTTTTTGTTTTTGGATTTGTTCTTAACTTTAGACGTATGCATTTTTCTTTCAAGGGTTTATTTTATACACTTCTAATGTTTTTTTCTTCCTTAGAAATAAGTATAATCAGAGGAAGACTAAAAATGGATCCTTCAATATTATACAGTAATTTTTTAGCAAACTTATTGAATTACTGGTGTCTAAAATGCTAGAAGTTAGTATCACTGTTGTGTACTTTGTAACTGAACTGTAGTAGTAGCTTTGCAAACAATAGACAACCTATCTCTACAAACCATACAAACAATGCATGAAAGAAAACATCAGTGCACCCTGGGTACTTGAAGATAACAAGAAGGTGTTCTGCCATCCTCAGTTCATCCAGATACTATACTGTCTAATACCTTTTCCAATTGTTCCAGTTTCCACATTGCATTCTCTCTGGTGTGTGTGTGTAGCCTAAATAGAAATTGTTGATTACAATAGATGTATATTTTAGAGGTTTTAAAACCTGCCAACATTAATCAAAGTGGCAAATTTCTCCACTAACTTGTCTTTAAAGGCAAAATATAGCTATATTGTTAGATTATATAGTAAATGTTGTCTAACCAAGTCATTGTTTTGAGAAACAAAGCAATATAATGATCTGTTCTGGAAAAAACTGAGAAGATTTCATGGCACATTTTGACATTTTGTATTTCACTAAAGTGCAACAAATGTGCTCCATCATTGTGTTCTGACTAAGCAAGTCATTGCATTTAACTATGTTGCCAGTCTGATCTCTCCAGAAGATAAGATTTTTAGTGATGGAAATTGAACTGCCTAGTTGCACTGTTTAAGCACTCTCCATGATCGACATATGTACTTTTGGAAAGGTTAGCTCCTGAATAGCCCCTCCTGAATGTACTCTTCAGGGTAGCGATAATTCACACACTGGTCATGGGCTTTACACTTCAACTGAGTTACAAAATTACAGAACTATCATGTTAGCTTTGCATTTTTTCATCAAGCTTCAAACTGCAGAGTGTTTATCTAATCAGGTGATCTGAATGAACTCTAAGATCAACCTCCTAATTTTTTACTTTGATCATTTTCATCTTTTCTTTTTTTTTCATTTCATCTTGATACCCTAACCACAAGTCTTAACCTAAAAATATTCTCCTGCGAAGCTTTCTGTGGAAAATGATTAATAACTTCATTTCTCAGCCTCTGGAATAATTATCTTCATGTTGTATCTAATGTCAGCTTCTGAGGCTGGTATTTTAAATGGTGCCCAAATTGAGAATGCTCAAGAAACAAACCAGGAAATTCAGTAATTAAGACAATCTTGTTTTGCCTTTCCTATCAGATTTCCCCTTCTCTCTCTCCAACGTTCCTGGTTGTGAAAGCAGCATAGAATTGGGAATTATGCAAATCCCTTGAAACAGGTGCTATTGCCTTTAAACATTAAAAACTAACAGGAGGTCTAGAGTACTTAATTGTCATTCAGGCTCTAAAACATAAATCTCCAGTTAAAAATATTGTCCATATGGTGTGTGGTCTTGTCCAGATGTGTGCCAGAGACAGAACAGCAATCCGTTTAAGGCAGGGGTTCTTAACCTTTTTTGTCCCACAGACCACTTTTCCAGTCAGGGAAAAGGCACAGACCTCTTTCTAAGTCCACACTATACTGTGTATTATTTAATAAATATATCACACCCACACCAACACATCCCCACAAGAATAATGTTTTCTTGAATTTCGATTTAAACTCACAGACCCTTGGTTAAGAACCCGTTGTTTTAAAGTTAAAATTATTAAAAGTAACTTTTGGAGTAGTCCATATCATTGTAAATGTTTTAAACATACAAAATCAGTTCCATCAAATTGTCTATTTCCCAGAATGAAAGTAATCACTGGAAAATCCAATAAGACTTAATGATGTTCCTGGACTCACACAGAAAACTCGAGTATGGCCAAAATGCAGCACATGTGCTTGTACTTAAAGAAAACTGTCTACCTCACATTTTATGACTCATACCCCTTTCTTTTCCTTGTTTATGAAGCAAAAGAACCAGTCACACTATGGATTAATATGTAAACAAAGTTCTGATTTAAGCATATATCAACACATGAGGTTGAAGGCTAGAAATGTTTGTTTCTTCTTGATTATACGTCTTAATTTCAGAAATATTGTCTGATTGTTGAGTCCAAAAGACCTTGTTGAGACACTAGTCTCCAAGTTAGTTTTCAGTTTAATTCCTTGAGGGTCCTTCCTAGCATGGCCCTGAGGGAATGGGCCAGGACAGGGCCATAGATGGCTTTGATTTCCACCCTAGATTCCATCTGGGGGAAAAAAAAAAAAGTTTAGCAGCCAAAATAATAAATGATTCCACCCAAATCCTTCATAGTAAAGATGAAAAAAATGAAAGCACAAAAAGGCTAAATGACCAGCCAAACACCCTCCTTTGCATAATCTATAGAAATTTAACAATTTGGAAATTCTACATTATTTATTTTCCTACTCAAACTCACCTTTCCATTTCCCTTCCCCAAAATAAAATAAATTAAACACAGTGTTATACTTATTTTACTTGAAAATAATTTGGTAATCACACTGTTATGATTTTTTTTTTGCCAAAACAAACAGTACAATTTAAATCATAATAATAAGAGTCCCAGAGAATAAATATTTGAATTCACACACACATGAAAATAATTTCTTATGGATTGGATTATCATTATAATTATTATCAATTCACATTTGGCAAAGACAACATAAATAGATAATGCACTTTGTATAAAGTAAAGTTAAATATTTCTCTTAATGGGATGATGAGGTTTTCTTTTTTTCTTGTTACAGTTAGGTCACATACATGGGCAAAGACACTCTAGCACTGGAAGTACACAGGATTCAGTACCAATTTTATTCCTTTTTTTTCTGTCTTTACTGCTGAGGAAACATGTTTACATTAAAAGGTAAATGAATGGAAGGGGTTTTATTACAGTTATGTCCCTCAGTGCTTTGAATTCCTCCTTGATTTTAAGTCAAAAACAATCACATGATGATCATTTAAATTAAGAACTATTTCTAGTAATTTTTTACCTCCTCCTTCAGTTTTGTTGAAAGCAAAGAATTAGAAACCACCTAACTTGCAAAAAGATTGATTAGCCAGTCAGTAAAGCCATTCACTTTGCCAGTACAACACTAATATTTGGAACCAGGAAGGTTCTTCACACCCTGGAGGATGCAATAAAACTAAAGATGGGTGTGAGGTGGGCTTTTGTGTTTTGTCTCATTGTTTGTTTTTCCTTTTTGTATGGTAGGAGAAGGGTGATTATAAAAAGGGGTTAGAAAAGGACAAGTTTTGAGGCAGATCAAGTCTGAAAAAAGTACATATAAAGATTGAGAATTTTGGACGTGGATACTCCTTTACTCATTGTATCCTCATCACCTTAGAAAATGTTTGCATACCCAAGGATAGGTGTACACCCAGCTTTAGACCCTTGGTTTAGGAAAGTCTCAAGAAGAGCATCAGATGCTGAAAGAGGATTGATGCAAGATGGTTCCCTGGGAGCAGCAAGATTAAAATGTAACTTCCAGAAGTTGACAATTATTTTTGTTTAGATTTTAAAAAATAAAAAACACTGTCAAAAATCCAGCAAAAGTAATTGGAAATAGAAGCAAAGACATTCCAGACTGAGAAGTCCCATGAAGTCATCTCTTTGTCTCTTGCCAGTATAGGGTCTTTTTAAAACATGTTCTCAGGGTCCTGGCCAGCCTCACATCAACTGCCCCAAAGTGGGGCTACCATCATTTTTTCAAAACCATCATCAAAGTCCGGCAGACAATTCTTTTAACCTGGATTTCTCTATTTAACATAATCATAGTATTAAGAGATATGACATTAAGCTTCCATGAAATTCAACTTCTTAACCAAAATTTGCTCTGTTTGAGCCTGTGCATCTAGAAGCAGAATTCACATTACATAGTTCAAGTTCTTTTAATATGCATAGGCAAAATCACCTTGTCCTTCTACATCTAAATTTAACAAGACCAGTACTCTGCACTTATTAGCAAAAGGACAGGACTTTTAATCTATGTGACATGAAAAGCAGTGACATATATGACCATATTTCATCAAAGAATCTAATAGATCCCTTTATTTCGGACAGTAATATCAACAGGAATCACTTTTATATAGGGCCTTCCAGTTTACAAAGTGGGTCAAGAAGCATTATCTCATGGGGATTTTATTCTTCCAACTCTACCACTTTAACATGCAGCAAGTCAAAGGGCATCCAAAAAACAGCCTAAAGGAAAACTCCTTGCAGGACTCTGCTGCATGTACTCTGCCCTCCTCCTGCAATTCAAGGAGAGTGTGGGGCAGCCCTCACAAAGATGAGTTCATGTTCAGCCTGGGAAAGCGGCACAGCAGACTTTCCTGCTACTCGGCATGAAATGAGCCGTGAGCAGCATGAAATCACTGACCACAGGTGTAGAGACTCGCATTGACATAAATATCTCTGCTGTTAAGCAGTTGGAGGACGGCTGTGGGAAGATTTGTCACAAGCTCTTCCTGGCCAAGTCTGCCTTTAGAAGGAAATGGTCATTTAGACCACTTAGTAATGACCTTGAGTCTCATCCCAACTTCCCGTTAAAATACCCATGAAGATGAATTCGAGAAAAATGTAGGTGAATACTTATCTCAGGCTATTTTATGGAGAAAAGAAGAAAAAACATTGGGCAAAACTGGTATGCTTGAACACAAACACTAAAAAATCTATGTGTTAACAGAGATCTCTATGAAAAAAAATTTATAAGGACAGACAAATTAAGGGCAAAATTGTAGTGTATATGATAATTGATTAGCAAAATAATTACATAAGGTGTTTTAAAATTCTTTCCAAAAAATGACTTACCCTAATATGAAAGTATGGAAAAAAGTGGAAACAAATCATCAAGAAAAATCTTAACAAAACATGAAAAAGCACACAATTTTACTAACAATGACAAATATGTAATTAATGTAATAAAATTACCCTATTTGGCTATCAAGTGGAAGAATTTTTAAAAGCTATTGTAATACCCAGCTTTATCTTAGGGTTTAGAAAGGGGACATTCGACACCATATGATTTCAATTTTTCAACCCTCTTTCCATTTTATCTGATAACTGCCCAAACTTATATAGTTACCTGTTTTATTTATTCACTTGTGCATTATTTGTTTTAGGTTCTTATCAACATAAGCAGCATATAATAGGATTTTTTAACCAAAATAAAAGTTATTTTCTTTTCATGGGAGAATACATTCCAATTATGTTTATTGCCATAACTGGAATAATTGGTCCTAAGTTTTGCTATAAAGTTTCCAGGTTCCATTCATTCAGTGATTTCTATTTATTTGTTTGTTTGTTGTACAGCCTATGTTTTGCTTACTTTTAATTTCTACTGAAATATAAAAGGTAAACGACCTATAACAATTCCATATTTACAGATACCACAAGTAAGCATTGTAATCATAGAGAGATCAGTAGCAGGAAAAAAAAATACAAATAACCAACAACAAAAAGCATTAGAGTTGGTTTATCCCTTTAACAGAATATTGTGTAGTTTTAAAACTTTAATTTTTTTTAATTTCTAGCATAATACAAATATGAAAAAAAAAACTAGTTGCAGTGCGATACCAATTATATTTATATTTGTATTCATAGAAAAAATCTGGGAGATATATGAAAATGCTGAGTAATTTTGTCCTGTATATTGGTTATGGGTGACTTTTTCTTGATTGCATTTTTTTCAAATCTTCTAAATTTTATGTAATGAATGAATACTCTTTTTGTAACCCAAAATTAGCCACAAAAGTGAATTTTAACATGTGCTTCTCAATGAGCAAAACACATCAGGAAAAAAATATATATGTTTTTGAAGAAACTCTTCTAATGCCCTGTAGCAGAACATAGGTATGATTTAGCAGTCTAGGGTCCCAGCTTCCAGTGAGCTAGATACAGGTCTAGCTCTTTAAGAAAGCTGGCTAGTGCCAGCCACATTATAAGCTCTTGATATTTTTGGATGAACAGATAGATGGTATGGAAATTGATGTGCACTCTGGAAAACTGTTTTCAAATATTAATTTAAAAAGTCACAATCTTGAGATGCCCTCTAGACTATAGGTCATCTAACATATACCAGGAGAACATAAAACAAAAAACACTTCAGCAGCTAATTGGAGTGCCAGCAAGCAATCAATTTATTGTTCTAAAATCAACATTTAATGCAAATGCAGGTGGGAAAGTATATTCCCTCAGTTTCTATCACTTAATTTCAATTCTGTTGTTCCTTTACCTTAAAAGAATTCAGTGTTCACTTTGGTGTTTCATTTAAAAAACTGTAATTTGATTTTGGTACTTCAGAGTTTTAAATCCAATTTGTATCTATAGTTCAGCCCAGTGAAGTGAATTTGCATGGCAATCATGGGTTATAAATTATAACCTCAAAATACTTCTGAATTTTTACACAGTCTTTGTAAGGCCAAAGCTGGATTTTTAAATGCCAGATCACTTATTTGCCATTTTTAAAATGAAATTTAGTTTTACTTTTTTGCTACCAATATTAACTTATTTCCTATGGAATACTTTCTGCTCAATTATAAATGGGGAAAGAGGGAGTTGAATTAAATTGATTTATAGAGGAATGAATGCCAATGCTTATATAGTCCTGTTCTCCGTTACACCATTTTAATATCATGAAGATGCATATGGTTTCTTCAGAGCTGACTTAAAAATTTAGACATATTCTAAAAACAGAAAAATACAAATTGTTTAAAAGGAGCAAAAATAATAGAGGTTACTAGGCATTTAAAATAAATTGACTATGATTGCATAATAAATTTGTCTCCAATTTTCCTGTAGATATATGCATATAAAGATACACAAGTCCCATAATTAAAGATAAAAATGGTTGAAAAAATGAATCAGCAAAGAAAAGCTTTTCACTGGGTTGAAATACAAACAAAATGTTATCACGTTTCCTTTCATTATATACATTAGAAGCCTAACAAAATATTTCCAACTATGTTATAGCAAAGATGAGTAACTGCATTCAAACGGGCAATGGATTTGCCCGCCTTCCCAGCAGAAGGACCACATCTTAGCAATTGGCTACTGTCCTCCTACTTAACATAGTCCCGCAACAGTTTCATAGGTACTTAAAACTCACCAAGTCCAAAACTGAACTACCTGCTCCTTGAACCCTGCTGAATTAATCAAATTTTTTTTTTTTTTAGCTGCACACAGCAGAAGCTAATTTGAAGGCATCTTAGCAACCACTGCTTTGTTAAAAGGATCTTAGGGCAGCTCACAGAACCCTAAGGCAACTATATTTCTCCCAAGGGGCTAGAACGAGGCATCGAAAGCCGCAGGAAACTTTTCTAGCTCGCATCTCCGCCATTCTCTGCTTGCTTGCTTCATTCTGCTCTCTATGCTGATGGCTTTGGGCAACTGCCCCACAATTCCTGACTTTGACATTCATCCTCCAGTTCAAGCCACACAGAGACCACCTCTATGGTCTTGTACTCTAGGATCTTGTCAGAGGGAGGCTTCTTTCACAATTCTGCTTCACAAAGGAGTGTGCCTCTTTTACTACCCACCTCCTCCTTTTGCCTAGCTAACTCATTCATTCACTCCACAAATCTTTATAGAGCCTGGACTGTGTGTCAAATGCAGTGCTGGGAACTGGATGAACTCTGGATCCTACCTTAGTCTATAAGGGAAACAAAATCAGTAAGTACGAGGAATATATAAGCACAAGTTATGATAAATACAGTGAAAGAAAACAATAAGACAAAGAATAATAGGGGAACTCAGGGTTGCCAGAGAAGGCATCCCTGAGGAGGTGACATTTCAACCGCTCTAAGGAAAGGAATCAGAATATGCCGAGGTTCTCCTGTGCCTTTGAAGACCTGAAGGAAAGCCAGTGCTCCTGAGTTGTAGGGGCAAGAACTGGAGAGTGGCCATGACAAAGCATGAGACCAGCCAAAGAAGATGGTAGGGCAGGACAGGCCAGATTTGGCTGCAGGCACACTTCATTTGACCGATAGAGCGTTTTAATTTTTTTTTTCAATGTTTAATATCATTAGGCAAGGCAGCACTTTTTAGATCCATAGCCCCATCGCTCATTCTATTCTCTCTCTGTCTCTGTCTCTCTCTCTCTCTATCTCTCTGTCTCTCCCTCTGGCTCTTATAACAGGCCAGGTTCAGACATTTACACTGCTTGCCAGGCCCCAGGATTCCATTTGGAAGATTCTGCAGTCAGCTGAATGGCTGTGGCACACTTTGTTTCTGTGAACAAGCAGAAACACCTAATGCAATGCTTAACATTTTTAGGTTGCTAATCTATGGAATGAACTGAGTGAAATCATGGAGCCACAGTAGAATCCAGCCCAAGATGGTAATCAGAACAGCTCTTTATAGCAGTTTGGCCATTTTATTTCTCTGGATAACAAAGGAAATGCTCCTAAAACTTTTGTCTCTTTCAATCTCATGCAAACGTTATCAGGATTGATTGCTAATTTTGTCCTTTTTATACCAAATTTCTGTATTGCGACCATTGTCACATCTGCTGCCTTCTCTTCTTTCAGTATAATTCTAATTCAATGTGCAGTCCATGCATCTGATCTAGACAAATAATATATTTAGAAAGCTATCTCAATCAATGTCCCCTGATTTTTTAAATCTAAGTCTAACTCATCTCAGGTTAAGTGAGACATCGTCTTATAAAACCCTTAAATATAAATAACAATATTGCTTTTAGGGTTATCTCTAATTAGGCTTTTCCTTTTAAAATATAGTATTTACAGCTATGTGTGTATGTATACTCTGTAATATTTTTGTTTGTCAAAGGAAGGTCCATCTCTTTTTTTTAGTTGTTATTCCAAGAGATTTTTATGGTACATTGGGTTGTTTAAGATAATTTTCTATCAGTGGCATATATATTTTTTTAAATTGCTTAATGATAAAAAAGAAAAGCACCCCACATGGGTTTGACATATTTAATAATTAAATATTAGAAAAAAGTAGTTGAGAAATATCCTGAAGTGAGAGTTTTCAGTTCCAGAGAGGAATAAAGAAGAACCAATGACACCCACACAGACACTTTAAAACTGTCAAAACCAAAACTCAGCTAAATTGGAAACTCAGACTGAGTTGTGCAAAACTAGTTCTAGCTTAATTCCTCTCTACAAGTGACATGGTTACCCTCATGGTTTTTTTCTTCAGCAATTAGGAACAAGGTATATAGTGAAATTCTTTAGGACTTCGTTAGTTGTTTTTTTGTTTTGTTTTGTTTTGTTTTTTACTGGTGTCCTTTGCATTCTAATTTGCCTTGGTGTATGATCAATATATGATAAGACAGAAGAAAAATGAAATGAGAGTCCAACTCAAACACATTGGGTTCTCTAGGAAGTCCCTAACTATCTTTCCTTAAAGTGCAGCACTGAAAGGAATTTTTAAGTTAGTGGTGGTGAAATGTATTCACAGCTCTAAACTGTATCTATAGACTATCTTTCATCAAGTTTGGTTAGTGTTGAATCTATTCTTTTGGGGTGGTGCATATCTTAATTTACATGTGCAAGGACCCAGAGACTTTTCCTTCAAGTATAGGTATTCTGGTTTACTTTCAAACATTTCCCTTGCTTCCTCGCCCCCTTCTAAAAAATGATGATTTCTCAGAGAAATTCAGAAGGTTTGATGCATGCTTAATTGGCGCTTCCCAACTTCAATCTATTTCAGTTTAATATGGATGACAAACCCTAGCTGACTGTGTTTGACTGATGATCCTTCCCCTTTTAATTTAGAGGTACAAATCACTGAGACAGCGAAGCAAGAATTTAACTCTGAGTTTGATTTTGGTAGTTAATAATGTGGTGTAACTGATCTATACTTAGAAATTTTATTAATTGCATTGTGTTGAACAAGAATAGACCCTTAAAGGAGAGCCTGTTCTTGTACAGGCCGGTAAGTTGTCATTATTCCATTTTAGGGTGGCTTTCAGAAATATGCTTCATTATGAAAGTTGTGAAAACATATTAAAAATTTAAAAATAGTTAATATTCAAGCTTCAAAAATTATTTATTATGTGCCACAGAGAAAAGACCATAAAAAAATTATTTCATCATGGAACACTATGATGGTGCAAGGTACAGTAAATGATTAACATATATTTTATTATGGTATTAGGAAAGACAGCTTATAATGCCAAATCTCAATAGAAATCATAAAGGAAGTACATAGAAGCAGAAAGTCGTCCATTTCCCTATCTCTCTTATTTATAACTTTATTTTTCAAAATTGAAAACTTAGGTATAACTTGTGCATTGTCCCACTTCAAGCAGCATATAAAAGCTTGTTATATAGCATATTAATTTTCCATTGCTATGAAATAAATTACCACAGACTTAGTTTTAAAACAGCACCCATGTATTATCTCACAGTTTCTCTAGATCAGAAATCCAAGTATGGTGTAGCTGCTATGGAGTCTCTCCTCCATGCCCCCAGAGTTGAAATTTTGGTATCACCCTGCTCTGATCTCATTGGAGTTGGGGTCCTCTTCCAAGCTCATAGGGTTGTTGGCAGAATTCAGTTTTTTGCAGTTGTAGGACAGAGATTCCTGTTTTCTCACTACTTGTAGACAAAGTGGCCACTTTCTTGCTAGCTATGGGCCAGGAATGAATCTCAGCTCCTAGAAGCGTCCTGCAGTCCCTTGCCTTCTGGCCCCCTCCATAGATCCTCTCGTGTTTCGAATCCTGTCTCCTGGAAGGGCCCAGTCCTGGTAAGACTTACAGGATTAGGTCAGGCCCCCTTCAGAAAAATCTACCTTTGATTAACTCAAAGTCAACAGATCTGAGACCTTAATTCCATTTCCGAAAACTCTTCACTTTTGTCTTACAGCATAACATAATCACAGGGGTGGATTTGATCATATTCACAGCCCTGCCCATCTTCCTGAGAACAGGATTACACAAGGAGAGTACATCCCAGGGTGGGACTCTTGTAGGCCATCTTAGAACTTTGCTTTGCACATTGTTGTGAGGATCAAAATGAAGTAATAGTTGCAAAGTGCCTAGCAACCTGCTGGCCTATGATAAGTGCTCAATTGCAACTATTGCTTCATTTTGATCCCCACAACAATCCCATGAGAGAAATTATCTTATTATCCCTGTTTTACATATGGCAAATCAAGTCTTAGAGGCATTTGCTAACTTCCCCAAGATCACACAACAAGCAGGAGTGAGAGCAGGGATGTAATCCTAGATCATGTGTGTCTGAGTCAGAAACCCATGAATATGTGGAAATGACTCCTTGGGGGTCATAGTCAAAGTGTGCATTGCCATAGACTCTTAAAGAGAATCATTGATTTCAGGGGAGCATTTTCTTCTTTTAATCATGCATTTATCAACCCACAAAGATTTACTGAATACCCTTGCTTTGCCTGAAAAACTGAGCTGAGCAATCAGTGGTTACAAAGATATAATACTAGATCCTCATGATCAAAATGGGAAAATTAATTTAATCATATGGGGAATCAGAAGTGGCTCAACTGATAAGAGTGTTTGTCTACCATATGGAGGGTCCAGGGATCCCCAGGGCTTCCTTGACCCGTGTGGAGCTGGCCCGCGCACAGTGCTGCTGCACGCAAGGAGTGTCATGCCACGCAGGGGTGCCCCTACGTAGGGGTGCCCCATGCACAAAGAGTGTACCCCATAAGGAGAACCACCCCAAGTGAAAAAAGTGCAGCCCGCCCAAGAGTAGCACCACTCACACAGAGAGCTGACGCAGCCAGATGACACAACAAAGAAGAAACACAGTTTCCCAGTGCTGCTGGATAATGCAAGCAGACACAGAAGAACGCACAGCAAATGGACACAGCAGATAACAGGGGAAGGGGAGAGAAATAAAATAAATCTTTAAATAAAAAAAAAGATTATCATATACCTACCTTAAGTTGCAAACAAGATCCTGAATACATGAAACATGAAGCATTTGTCAGACAACAGCCAACAAGTACAGTATGGACTAGAAAAACCACAGAATGCTTCAAAAAGTACTCTGGCCATTTAAAATGGTGGGGATTTTATTATAAAACCCTAAACAGGGAATCTGAATGAATTTTATAGATAGGAGATAATTATTTAATTATTTGGGGAGTAGAGTAACACATCAACGTGTTATTTGTGCAAGTAAAGCTCATAAGGCCTCTGAGGTCAGATATTTCCAAGACCTAAAAAAACATAAAACCTGGAGAAGATCTAGGACAGAGATTCGTTATCTGAGGCTTATAGACTCTAGAACTGTCTTTCTCAGAGTGTAATGTAGCCCATATCCATCCCACGTGTCACCTAGAATGCAAATTCCAATTTCCATTTCAGTTCTATTCAACTAAGTCTCAGGGGATGTGTCTCAGGAATCCACAATGTAAACAACCACCTAGGAGATTCTTATTTTGACAATAATTATCTCAAGAGGTGCATTCCAAGCTTTAGGAGGTAGAACACACCCTAAAAGGGGACACACAGTCTTGATTTGTGCGCCTATATGCTCTGAGAGAGGCTCTATGGCTTCCATCAGATTCTCGAAAGGGTCTGCGATTCAAAAGAAGGTTCAAAATCACTAGGATACAGAAAGAATGTTAAAGTATTTTAAAGGTTGAACAGAATTGTGTTCAATGTTAAGAGAGTCAGAACTATCTAGCCCAAGATAGAAGCACTAACCTGGAGTGGATCTGAGCTTGTGTAGATGTTAAATGGGTGATAACCAAGGGTTCTCCATCTCTACTATAAGTGGAAGAAGAATAATCAACATAAAACTATAGCAGAAGAAAGTGAGAAAGCAAATAAACACTTCCTCACACAAAAAGTGCTCTAAATATCCCCAAGGGTGAGAATAAAATAGATAATCACCTATTCAGAGAGTCAAACTCACCAAAGAATAAATTACCCAGGTCTGTCTGCTTTTTTAGCAGAAAATATCATTATGCATGCTTGATTATTATTGTTATGGAAATAAGTACAATTGTCCTAATAAAGAAAGAGCCTTTATGACACAAAGTATTTTGAATATTTAGGTTATTGAAATTATAATTTTAAGTTAATCTTCTATTGTATCTTTTCATTTTTTTTTTTTTTCCACGGGTAGTGCGGGCAGCGCCACTCCTCAGCAGTCTGCTCCCTCCCTCGAGCTGGGCCGCTCTCCCTATGGGCGCACTCCTGGCACGTGGGGCTCCCCCACGCGGGGGACACCCCTGCGTAGCAGGGCACTCCCTGCGCGCATCAGCACCGCGAATGGGCCAGCTCCACACAGGTCAAGGAGGCCCGGGGCCCGAACCGCGGACCTCCCATGTGGCAGACGGACGCCCCAACCACTGGGCCAAAGTCCGCTCCCTGTATCTTTTCTATGTCCTTCATCAGTTATTCATTATCCTATCAAAATGCTCACTGTTACAATGCAATGGATCAGTTAGTGATTTTTTAAATATTTAGCACATTTTAATTGGCTAATTTCTTACTGGAAAATATGTGGAAATTTTATATTTAATTATACCTATTGTAAATAAATCTGAGTTTATCAATGGAACACTATAAAATTGTCTGGGACCCTGGGTAAAATAGCCCCATAGTAACGAGTCAATTTAATTAATTTGGTTAGGAAAAAAAAAATCTATCAGACATGTTTGACATGTAAGAAAATAAAAATATTGACTTTTCATATAGATATTTTAAATATATCTATATACAATCAAAAGAGGATTAAAACATAGCACGTGATTATGCACAAGGATAGGAAGTTTATAAACATACAACTTACGGAAATGTGACTCAAGGAGAATTGTGACAAACTGGTTGCATGATTGATAAGAGAATTATTGTTGTTGATTTTTCAAATAAAATTGCAAAATATTCAAGTAAGAAGCTAACTGCTAAGGGATAAGGTTAAACTAAATAATTAAAAAATGGTATACAGTAAGTTTAAGAAAGGTATAAAAGAGGTATAGTTATACCTGTAAGTTCTCATTTATGTATTAAATTTGAAAATCATTAGATTTTATTAATAATAAAGGAGGGAAGTTAAAAAGTGGAACATATATAATGTAGCACTATACTAATAAAACCTTATACAGAGATTATATTTACAAGCATACAGAATTTTAACCAAGCAGTATAGGAAAGGGGAAATAAGGTGCTAAGAGATGTGTATTCACTTCCCACTTCATCCAGGAGCTTTTCTCTTAATCTGTTATGACTCCCTGTAATCTATGGAGTGACCTAACAAATGATGCTTTTCTCACCTGAAGTGCTAAATTATTTTCTTCTCATCGTAAAGCATTAATCTCATATTAGAAAATGGTGATGTCAATGAGAGAATTTCAAGTTAACCTGAAACCTGGAACACTGCTTAAGAGAAAAAAAAATTCCACTACTTCTAACTGATTCAATTAATATTTTATGAATGCTCTTTTAAAGTGAAGAAAATTGTTCTACAACTCTTTTTTTAATTTTTGTTAGTTTCTTTTACTTTTTAGTTTCACAAAAGTTCAAACGTAGAAAAACCACAAGAATATTACAAGAATATCTGTATATCCTTTATCCAGATTTACCAGCTATTTACATTTTCCCCATTTGCTTTAGCATTTTTGAATATTTATAATTTTCTGAACTGTTTTAAAGTTAAGTTAGAGACATTTACCCCTTCACTGTGAGGTTCTTCAAGGTATGTTTCCTAAGGACATCCTCTTATACAACCACAGCTGAGTTTCAAAATCAGGAAATTTAATAATGATAGAACACTATTATCTAATCCACAGTCTATATTTAAATTTCACCACTAATTTTTAAATCAAGAATAACCCAAAAGAAACTTCATAAGAGAATACAAGAAAATTTTAAAAGTTGGTAAACACAAAAAAGAAACAAAAAGCTTTCCTCTTAGGAAAAAATAAATAAAAGGTGATCTCTCTACTATTTTCTATAATTCCTAGAGATATTATTTTTCACTTAATGTCAGTGGAACTCATAATTTTTGGAGAAGGTTTTTCTCTCCAAAATCAGTTAATAGGAAACATTAATGTTTCTTAAACAGAAGTGCATGACAATATAAAACAAATTTGCCTAAGCTGATCAGTAAAGCAGAACAAAATTAATGCCCAGACCTCGTAACAAAGTGTGTGCTCAGTTCTATGAAATGGCATGTGTATGTCTGGGGGCAAAAGCTTTCAGCATGGAAAACACCTATCAGGATTTGTTTTGCACTTAAAAATACTCTCATACTTCCTGAATGCATTCACAGTTTCATATCATTGACTACAGGAACAAACAACTTCTGGACAGCCTCACCAGATAACTTAATCCTTCTTCTAAAACAGAACTGCAAAATACTAACCTGCATGCTTTCTCTACCTTGATACCCTCACATAAACACCTAACTGTATTAAGTAAATACTGTTTATATACTTCAACACAATGCAGTTTTAAGAAGGCTGAGATTTGAGGGGAGACAAAACAAAAAATCAAACAAATAAAAAGCTGTCAAAGTTTTCAAAAATAATAATAAATCCTTATTCTAACCATAAAACTTTAATATCATGGCATTAATGGGCAGAGTTCAGTTTCCACTGACAGCTACAGAAATCCCCCACTGTGACTTGTCTTCATCTTCATAATCAAGTCAGAGAAGTCATCAAGCTGCCTCTTAGGACAAGGACAGTTTTTAAAGATCATACACAGCCCTGGGTAGATGAACCAGGTTGTTTACTTCTTTTTTTTAAATTCAAACTTTGTTTCAAACTCAAAAAATAAAATAATAGACAAAAGGCAGCTTGACAAATTATAGAAGTATTACTCCTGAAAAGTTCTGTCCAGGCACTTTTATTTCATCTAATTTCAACAACAAACTCAGTTGCTCCCCCAGTGTTCAGAAAGACACACAAATGAACACAGATTAAATGACATAGTCAAGGTTTCCTTATTCATGAAAAAAAAATGATGAAGAGAAAAAAAGCTTAATCATATTCATATCTCACAAAATCAAGTCCCATATTCTTTTTTTGACCTTTAGTATTAATATAGTTTCTCCTTTGCATTTGCTGCAAAAACACTGCATTATTGTTGTTAATTATAGTCTATAAATTACATTAGTGTTACTTTGTGCATGTGTCACCACATTCCTAATACCTTAGAGGAGAATAATATTCCTATGTTTATATTATTAACTACAATCTTCATCTACCACCAAAATCACTGTTATACATTCCCTAAATTTTCCTCCAGTTGTCCTCCAACTAACATTAATCTCTTTACACTACTCTTTCAGCCATAATCACATCCATACATCAACAGTTTGTTATACTCATTACGTGTTACCATCAAAACCATCCATTACCACATATTTACAATTGACCTTATTAAACATTTACATACATACAACATCATCTCCCCCTTCTCAACCCACATTGGTCTCTTTGAGAACATTAATTTATTAATTTACTAATTCAAAAACTGTGAACTTGAGTTTATTGATAGAAATAACCACACAGTAATAATCTATATATTAGTTTTCAGTTTACAAACAACTTCAGCAGGCATAATGTCGTACAATTCCCATACTTCGGTAAAGTAGGAGTTTTCAAGATCTCTATTTTACAAGAAACTGTGCTTAAGTGCTATGGAAAATATAAAGTTAAGACAGGCCCATGCACTTAAAGAAATTAAGGAAATTTGGAAAAGTACCCAGCTGGCTGGAATTTTTAATATGAAGAATAAAATTTGTATTTCAGCTTGGTTGGTATAAATCATCCAAAAGATGTCACTGGCGTAATTACTTGAGTCTCATATCAGCCATGTGTTAACATTAGTAGAAGCACTGATTGTACTTGGAGAAATAGAACGTAAGTATAGAATTAAAAGATCATAGACCAGCAAGACAGTGAGATTTACACTCAGTCCTCTGTATGTTCATTTGAATAATTATGGGAAGATTATTAGTAGCCATAGAACACTGTATAAAGAACACTAAGAGGCAGTATGGTTTTCTGAGTTAGGAAGATGAACATTGCTTCTCCATCACTGACTAATTCAAGTTTTTAATTTTCTGAGCCTGTTTTCTCATCTGTAGGATGAAGGCAGTAATTAACCAATGTCTTGGTTTTTATATAGATTGAGATGCTGCAAGTAAAATATCTAGTCTAACTCAATAAATGTTATCTCTTTCGTCTGTATGATTATCTGAACATCTCTATATGGAATTATCTATAATTTTTCTAAACAGTAGGCTCTCTCAACTTGTATATGAGTAAATATTTTTGTAGAGTCTGTGCCCCCTTTCATAAAGCCTTCTAATGCAATGATTTTGCTAAAAAATTAAGGAGGGAAAGAAAATGCAATGACACTGTTGTTTCACTAGAATATTATGGTCTTGCGTTCTGCAAACACTGATGCAAGCAAGCTCAGCAGTTCCTCAGAATCTCTATAAAAACACAAACTCTGCATTAAGATAACAGTAGGTACTTTTAGAGCATAATAAGGTAAACTATGGAATTTTTTGGAAGGAGCTAGAACTAGGGACTACTTACATTTAAATTTTTATTCAGAAGAATGGCAATTGAATGACTCAGACTGCAATCTTTGAGCAAGGAGCTATGCACCTATCACCAGAGATTCTACAACTTCAGAGGCATTATAGTATAGCGGGAAAGAATGGGCTTTGAAGGCAGACTCTCCTAGGTTACCAAGTGCAATTCATACATTTACTTTCAGTGAGATTTGGGGTGTTATTAATCACACTCAGTTTTACTTTCTATACTTCAAACAGGAGATAATAATATTTACTTTTTAGAGTTGTCATAAGTTTTAGAAAATTTGCCTAGTATTTAATAGTTATGTGCTAATTTATGTTTCTTAATTTTATCTTTAGTTGTTTTGATACAGAACATTAGAACATTGACAAAATATTTTTGTCATCAGCCTTCTCCTTTAGATCATCCTTTTTTAAGGGCATCTTCAAAATAATCCTTCTGTTAGATAAAGGGATCTTTTGTTAATCAGTTCTGCTCAATTTGTTTTCTGATTTGAAATGTCGCAGAGTGAGCTAGTCTCTAGGGCAATAAAGTTATCTATACCAACTCCTAAACATCAGAAGGTAAAAGCAGACTGCTACCAAACTCATGAGCAGTGGTACCCAGATTTATTTCCCTGAAAAACAACATTCAGATGGAAGAAAATGGAGTATTTTCTGAATTGACTGGACAAGGGTTGGGGGGAGTCTCTAAAATGCTGATAGCCTGTATCTTTAAGTTTTAGAGCTTCTAAACTAATAAATCTCATGAGCAAAAGACCACACCTCTACATTCCCCTTTAATCAGGGTGAACTCCAAGTGAAATGAGGAAACCAGCCGTCTTAATTCCAGTGCACTCCGCAGTCCTAACTTCTCAGTTCATATCTAAACATCAACAATGCCAAGCCTTTTTGATCTTTCTTTTAATATCTTCCGCCACTGAAACCTCACCTCTGATGTTTCATTAACATAAACACTTAAAAACCAATCGCAACTTAATACTTTACCTCCCCCATTGGTCTTTGTATTTCTTTTTTTTTTTTTTAAGATTTATTTATTTTTCTCCCCTTCCCCCCGCCCCGCCCCAGTTGTCTGTTCTCTGTGTCTATTTGCTGTGTCTTCTTTGTCCGCTTCTGTTGTCAGCAGCACAGGAATCTGTGTCCCTTCTAGTTGTGTCATCTTGCTGCATCAGTTCTCCGTGTGGGCAGCGCCATTCCTGGGCAGGCTGCACTTTGTTTTGCGCTGGGCAGCTCTCCTTACAGGGTGCACTCCTTGCGCGTGGGACACCCCTATGTGGGGGACACCCCTGCGTGGCAGGGCACTCCTTGCGCACATCAGCACTGCGCATGGGCCAGCTCCACACGGGTCAAGGAGGCCCGGGGGTTTGAACTGCGGACCTCCCATGTGGTAGATGGAAGCCCTAACCACTGGGCCAAGTCCACTGGCAGTCTTTGTATTTCAACAGAGGTCAAAGGCAATACTTATGCATGAAGCATAATTTGTAAAAATGTCAGGAGGAAGGAAGGGGTGCAAGATTAAGAAGATAATTAGAACTTCCTGTCAAAATGCTAAGCAAATTCTTGGGCATTTTAGTAGATACAGAAAAATGAAAATGTCTCTCAGACACATCTTTGTTTACTCAAAATTAAAATCAAACAACTGAGTCCCATGGAAAATAGCACATTCTTTCCATTCATATTACCTATTTTATTAAATAAAACAAGAATAAAAATGAAAAAATCGGCACTACTTTAATCCTTTAAAATGTTAGTTCCTATGTGAATGTCCAAGAGACAACAGCTTTACTTTAGATTTCACAAAGTGCGTTTCTAGGTATTGCCCCACTTCATTTTTGTCACTGTCCTGGGAGGCAAGTACTGTTAACATCCTTGTTTTATGAGGGGGAAACTAAGGCTCAGAAAAATAAAATGGTTAAGGGTAAACAGGGAGTTAACAGAAATGAGGCTAGAATTAGTACATTCCAGTCAGTCAGCTCTTTTCTGAGTGCCAGTTGTGAGCCCCCCGGCCAGTTCAGGGGGCATTCCTCCTTTTACTGGAGAGCCCCTCCCTGCTTGGCCTTGGTGTGGTTGCCATGCCACCTTGCACCCACTGCACTCATGCCATGGCTGACCTGGGCCCTTTGGCTTCTCTTACCTACCCTGGACACTGGACTTGGAAGCCTCAGCCATGCTGAGCATAGTCCCCCTGCAGGGGTTCCCCTGGATAAATTGCATGTTCCTGAGAGGAGGAAAGGGAAAGCAAACTTCTTCTCTTTGATCTAAAACTGTAAATCATTTGGAGGCTTTTTTAAAAGTATTTTTATTTATTTTTAAAAGATAATTAGGGAAACGGACTTTGGCCCAGTGGTTAGGGCGTCCGTCTACCACATGGGAGGTCCGCGGTTCAAGCCCCGAGTCTCCTTGACCGGTGTGGAGCTGGCCCAAGCGCAGTGCTGATGCGCGCAAGGAGTGCCGTGCTACACAGGGGTGTCCCCCGCGTAGGGGAGCCCCACGCGCAAGGAGTGCACCCGTAAGGAGAGCCGCCCAGCGCGAAGGAGGGAGCAGCCTGCCGAGGAATGGTGCCGCCCACACTTCCCGTGCCGCTGACGACAACAGAAGCGGACAAAGAAACAAGATGCAGCAAAAGACACAGAAAACAGACAACCGGGGGAGGGGAGGGGAATTAAATAAATAAAAATAAATCTTTGGAAAAAAAAAAAGATAATTAGATTTATTTGGTGGCTTTTATTCCATAATCTTTCTTTGAGCAGAAAAGCAATATGTGTAAATGTCAAGACTAACTATAGGAGTTGCTAGCCAACAAACCAGAACAGGTGATCCCTTTCTTCCTAAAACCAGCCTCTATTTCGACCAACATGCAAAGAAGTCATTGTTCTCTGTGGCCTCTGTGCATCGCACAGCCATTTGTAAGGAAGCCAGCAGAATGGGTCCCTTTGGTAGGACACTGGTCTTATATAAAGCACATCAGCCAGATATTTGGATCCCACATATAGTGGCCAAGCATTTCTACATTGACCAGTAAATGGGAAATTGTCTTTCACACCAAGGACATGAATAACTCAGGTCTATTTTTTTGAAAGATTTTTTTTGTTTTGGACATGAGCTACCAGGGCTCATTGATGTAAATTTGTATTGAATTCCTGCAGAAGTCCTCTGGGTCTGTTGGCAAAAGACGACCCTGCTGTTTGTATTCTGGAAAATTGTATCTAAAGGCCTCAATCTGTCCACCCTTCCAAAGCCTAGCCAGATGGACTGTTAGAGGGTCTGTTTTAATTGAGGGAACCATTCCAGTGTCTGAAACAAAGTGCTTTAATAATTTTGTTCCATGTATGAGCCATTGACTGAGGTTTTGGCCCACCATGAAAAGCATTTATGTAGCTTCCTTATTACTATCATTTTCCATCTGTAAAGCATCCTGTCAATAAACTGCCTGCTGATAGGGATCTTTTTCAGCCTAATCTCCTGAACATTATTCTACTCTGCCTAAAGGCCAAAGGAGGTACAGCAAACATCACCCTATAAAACTGAAGGTCTTATAAAGATAGATTAGTGTTTATTGGAGAGTGAAGAGGACTCTGAAAGAGGGGACTACCAAAAGTCCCCTGCCTGTCTGAAATACATTCTTTTTTTATTAATTAATTTTTTTTATATTCAAAGAAGCTTTAGATTACATAAGTGTTACATAAAAGATATGAGGGATTCTTATATATACAACTGCCTCCCCCTCCCACACTTTCCCACATCAACATCATCCTTCATTAGTGTGGTCCATTTGTTATAATTGATGAACACATATTGAAGCATTGCTACTAACCATGGAATACAGTTTACATTATAGTCTACACTCTATCCTGCACAATTTTGTAGGTTATGACAAAATATACATTGGCCTGTATCTGTCACTGCAATGTCATGCAGGACAACTCCAGTGTCCCAAAACTGCAGAGTCTGAAAGGTAGGTTTATAGGAGATAGAAAGGGAGTAGAGGGTGGTAAGCCAATGCCCACATGGGCAAAATCTACAATAAAGTGGAAGGGTATGGTTGTGCAATGGATGAGTGTCACAGTGGTGCAGTGATGTCAGTGGGTTTGACTATGAAACGCATTCTTGAAGCTCAGCCTTTTCAACCCTTTGGCTCTTGTGGGCATAGCTTTTCCTTATAGAGCCCTCGCCTGCCTTTAGATAGGCTTTAGCAGGCAACACTTTTTCCCAAAAAATGACTAGAAGGAAAGTTTTAAAATAGTGAAAACTTCTATTATTTCATCACTATATTTTTTTATTCAAGTCAAACAGTTTTGGCAATTGTTTCTGCTTGACTGCCCATCACTGGTATTTTATTTTATTTTATTTTATTTTTTTTTATTGATTTTGTAATAATATTACATTAAAAATATATATGTGAGGTCCCATTCAACCCCACCCCCCCACCCCACCTCTCCCCCCCCTCCCCAGCAACACTCGTTCCCATCATCATGACACATCCATTGGATTTGGTAAGTGCATCTTTGGTCACCTCTGCACCTCATAGTCAATGGTCCACATCATGGCCCATACTCTCCTCCATTCCATCCAGTGGGCCCTGTGAGGATTTACAATGTCCGGTGATTGCCTCTGAAGCACCATCCAGGGCAGCTCCATGTCCCAAAGACTCCTCCACCTCTCATCTCTTCCTGCCTTTCCCCATACCCATCATCCACCATGTCCACTTTTCCCAATCCAATGCCATCTCTTCTATGTGGACATTGGATTGGTTGTGTCCATTGCACCTCTATGACAAGAGGAGGCTCAGATTCCACATGGATGTTGGATGCAATCCTCCCACTTTCAGTTGTAATCACTCTAGGCTCCATGGTGTGGTGGTTGTCCTTGTTCAACTCCATCTTAGCTGAGTGTGATAAGTCCAATAAATCATATTGTAGGTGCTGGAGTCTGTTGAGGCTCAGGACCTGGCTATCACATTGTCAGTCCAGAGATTCAAATCCGCTAAATATATCTTAAACCCCAACATTAACTGCACCTCCATCACCTTAGCATGAAAGTCTTATGAAGGAAGATCCCATCTGAGTCCAGATTCATCACACATAAACACCAGTTCCAAAAAGGGGCCATCTGACCTGGTAGTTAACCCCATCGGCCATGACCATAACTCCCATGGGTCTCTTTAGCCCTCGAAGGAACCGATATCTGGGGGTTGTATCTGCTTTATCTGTCTCTCTGACTCTGCTCAGTTGTGCATGAGGGCAATCCTTCTGCCAGCCTCCAGACTCTTTTTTAGAAACTCGTAGCCATATAAACTCATTTCTCTTTTCCATTTCCCCCTTACTTTAGGTCAAACAGCATTTTAAAGTCATGTTATTTTATGTAGACAGGGATATTCTGCTGATCCACATTGAACCTTCCGTATACGGTCATTTTCCAGTTGCATCATCAGTTGGTAGTTGATAGCATCACTGGTATTTTAGAGTACTCAACAATGTTCACACTAACAAAACTCATACTTTTCTTGTACTTTGTAAAAGTTTTTTTTTTAATTGGCAGAATAAGATTTTTTACTTGGAGCATATGTTAATTATATTGTGAGCTTTGTTGATTCATTTTTTCAATAAAAATAGTTTATTTTTAAATCTGATTATTTATAAACAACTGTGAAAATTCATTGATGATGAGTTTATAATATTAAAATTTTAGTTGTACACTGAATTTTGATTAAGGTTTTGGTCAGTGGATCTTTGAGTTGTTTCAGTCTCCTAAAGCCAGAATTGTTTTTTTTCTTAACTTTTGTTTGTTTGCTTGCTTTTTAACTTTCCATGATCAGTGATATTCACAACTGACATTGTTGACATGGAAACTAGTTTAAAGAATGAACACAATGAAAGAAATAGGGTTAAAATAATGTAAATATAATTGTGAGCTAACATATAATCATATTTCCAAGGAATTTTTGAATTGTTTCAAAGAGCATATAAAAAACAAATTAAAAAGGGGAGTATGTTTCATATTAGGCTCCCATTATTGACAATTTGCTTATCTTCATCCTCTAAGATGGTTTGTGGTTTTGAGCCCTATTTTGTGATATATAAAGGTAATATGTTATAGAAGGAAATAGCCCTGAAATCATAGGACATAGAAGATGGCCATATGGACCAATAAAGGGAGTAAATAATTTAGCTTCTCAGGTCCCTGCTATTATGTAAAAACTTTAACAGCACCTCAGCCTAGGTTCCCAACTTCCATTCCTCCACTGCTAAAAGAAGATTCTTCTCAGGGTGAACTCACATTTGACCTTCCACATAGTGCTATATCAGTGAATTTTTAACTGTATTTATATTAATTCTAATGAAGCCAAAATGAAGAAATCGATGATAAGAATTAAACATCTTGTCCATGACCAAAAAATGTTTTCATGATAATTTAACTTTTGTAGTCCACTGTGTTGTCTGGAGAGCCTCTTTTTCAGGCATCTCCAAATGAGAATAATACTGAGGGCTTGTAAAAATGTGGATTGCTAGGTCCCATGGTTGGAGTTTCAGGGTCAGTAGGTCTGGGCTAGGGCCTGAGAATTTGCAGTTCTAATAAGTTCTCAGGTGATGCTGACGTTGCTGATCCAGGGACCACACTTGGAGAACCACTCGTGTAAAGGGTCATCCATCCTACTAGCATTGGATTTTCTATCAATCAGTCATTGTGAAAGCAAAAATTCTTATAAGGATCCAAGAATGTTGTAATACTGATAAGAGATGCATAGATTACATTTTATGTTACTGTTCGTTTCATGAGCTTCAGAGGTCCTTTTCCAGGATGGATAACCATCAACACCTGTGTGACTAATTGCCATCTGTGCTCTCCAGAGCCTTGCTAACAGGAGAACATGTCAAGGATCTTTAACGAATTTTAAAATGCACCATTTTACATTTTGATCTTAGGCACATTTTTATGAAAAGAAAATTATAAGCCTCCTTTCTAGTATATTACACTAATCCAAATAGAAGAAATCAAGCCAACTCTTCTGTATGATATAGCATTAAGTTAAATTAAAATGTGGGGATAGAATCTGGATCTGTAGTGACGTGATCTATACAGCTTTTAAAATGAAAACAAGCTGGTCCATCTGTTGAGCCCCTGGAAAGGTCTAGCAGTCAGGAAAGGACTTGAGAGTGGCCTCTTCTGTCAGGAAAGCACATATCTAATGTTCCTATATAAATGGTAGAATTGGTCATCTCTTCATTGAAAGAAAAGTGAATATTTTGATTTCTAAATTCACAGCCTTTGTCAGCCACTGAGCTCCCATGAGGATCATGTAAGCTCTCAGACACTGTGTTTTTTTCAGGGACAACTCTGTTGACTTGTCCCAGCATTACATAAGAGAAAAGAGCTCAGAGTTCTTTCCAGAAGTTAACTTTATAAAATATCACAATGATCAAAGTGCCTATTAGAATATCTTTGTCCCATTTGCTTAACCAACGTACTAGACAGTTCATGCTGAGAAAGATGAGTACTGATAGAAAACAGTGAAGACGAAATTGTGTTTTACATATACAAATGTAGACACAGTGAAATGTAGAAATATCACTAGTGAGACTATCAATTTTATAAGGGGAGTATAAATTGAACTCTTATTCTAAACACAGAAGAAAACTTTGCCTTCACATATACTTGCATTGATTTTATTGCGTTATCTTTCCAATGACTGTTCTAAGTATTTTACAGTGGTGATCACTGACTTCATCCAAACCTCGGTCATCTATTCATGAATTCATTCACTCATTCACTGAACAAACACTAATATCTAGTGTTGTGACTTGAATTGTAGTTGGAACTGTGCTTTGACCCTACATTTTAATTAGTTAAATAAGTCCCAAGTAGTTAAATAAGTCTCAAATGTGAAATTAGAATAAAGAAGAAAAATGAAAAGGATCTTCGCATTTATAAGGGAGTTTAAAAATAAATGAAGAATCATAATAACAAATATGTGGTTTTGTGATTCTTCAAATCATTGTGTTATTCTGCAACTCTATGAAACACATAATTATATCTTTGACATATGTCCACTTGTTAAATTTCAGTCATTCATTCATGCATGCATGCATACAACAGGCATTAAAATAAATGAAATATCCTATAATCATACTTCATGCCAGTGCCTACTGCCTACAGCTATAGAACATCACATTATTACAAGAGAAATTGGAGACCAAGGTTTCCTATAGAAATACAGACACACATTTCTCTTTCACAGATACTTAGAATTCTGGATTATTGGATCAAAATTTTCAATAAAGTTGGTTAAATACTTATATATATATGGTTCAGTTAACAATTTGAGTGGGGTAAATGAGAAGCCTTAATCAGGCCAAGTGTTTTGTGGGTAAGACAGGATGTCTAAAATCATGGAACTCTATAGAAGATTTGCAATGAAACTATGACTTTAAGAAATGTCATCATTGCTTTTCCTTCGAGTTTAAAGGAAAATGTAAGTAAGACCAATTTTTACCATATTTCCCATTAAAGCCTTTTAACAGTATTTTGTTTTTTTCAGGCATAACAATTGATTTTGATATATTTAAATGGGGAATAATGTTTTAGATCTTATTTATATTGTATGATAAAATTGAAAATTTCATGGAGGTTTGTCACTTATTGAGGGTGTACTTTGGACCAGCATGCAGAGCTGTGCTGTACTTTGGTAATTCAGAAATTAGCATAGAACAGTGATGGACCTGAAAGTACTCAAACTACTGTTAATCTTTTCTAGTAGTGTAAACAACGGACTTAAACCTAGACAACTTTTGGGCTGAGTCTTAGAGTATTTACAGAGCAATTTTAGATTCTTTGGGGGAAAAAAGTCTAATATTTCAGAGCAGTAAACAATGATATTTTATATGCTGTAGCCTCAAGTAAGCCATTAGATGATGTTTCATTACTAAATTTACTAAATTAAACTTAAAATTTCGATGCTTGAGGCAATGAAAAACAAAAACTTCATCCCTATACAACTAAAACTGAGCAGGTCTGTTTTTCTCCAAAGATGCCTCAGCTTTAATCATCCTAATCCTGAAGATTACATTTCCTTTCCCACTAGAGCAAACCTACATGGAGTAGCACAGATTTCTGCCTTGACGAAATGGGCCTCTATTTAGTGAAGTGCTTCAATTGTTTATGTTCAACTCTTAAAATAGCTTTGGGTCATCCCTAGATGGTAGTTTGAAGTGGGCAAAGTTCGTTTTAGATGCTTCTTTTCTGGCACCGTGAGGCCATTTTTCTGAGGATGTCTGCCTACTTCAGTCATTTGATGTCTTTAATCAGAGGATCTAAACATATTTAAATAATTAGTCAAAAATCACAAAACTAAATAAGTTTAAAATAAATTTATGTAATTAAATTTTCAAACAATATTTTGTGCATATAGAATTTATAGTTCAGAAATTATTAAAAATTAAAACTGAACTGCAAATTTGGGGACATCCTGTAAATAGAGAGATATACTATTTAAATATAAATGTTTACAATTTAAATATGAATTCATACTTTTTAATGAATAGTGTATAATACATATTAACCCATGAAAAGTTATGTCATACATATACATTTATATAAATACAATTTCATATAAATGTTATATGAATATTTGCTTTGATATATAACTTTATATCTTTATATGTATATAAAGATACATACTTATGGAAATATTATATAAATATGATATTTAGATAGATGAATGTGTGTGTGTAATCCCCTGAAATTCACCCATTCGCCAAGCCACCTATTTGACAGAGATGCAAGAAGATACATTGAGTGAATTTGAAATTCTACTAAAAACATTAGAGTTAATTTTGTATATAATGAGTCCTTATAAGGACATTATATGAGTCCTTATAAGTCCTTATAAGGACATTATTTACGGTGACTAAAACAAAAAATTGCCAACCAAGAATTCTATGTCTGGAAAAATTGAATTTCAAAAATGGGGAAGAGATTAAGACATTTCCAGATAAACACAAGCTGAAGGACTTGATTACCACTAGACTTGGCCCTACAGGAGGGAGTTCTACAGGCTGAAAGGAAAGGACAATGTACAATAGAATCTTCATGAAGAAATGAAGTCCCCAGTAAGGATAATGACATGGGTAAATATAAATGACAGTACTTTTGTACTTTGGGTTTGTATCTCCACTTTTTACTTCCTGTAGGATCTAAAAGACGAATGCATAAAATGTCGTGATAAATCAGTGGTTTGGGATTCATAATATATAGACATGTAATTTATAACAAGAACTACGTAAAGGTGGGGGAACAGAGGGGTATAAGAACAGAATTTATGTGTACTATTGAAGTTAAGTTGGTTTCAAAGCAAGATTATTATAGAGTTAGGATGTTAAATTTAAGCCCCATGATAACTTCAAAGAAAATATCAGAGAATATGCAAGCCCATAGAAACAGAAATTAGAGTACAGGTTATCAGAGATGGGGCACGGAGGGAATGGGGAGTTAATGCATAATGGGTATAGTGTTCTGCTTTGGGAGATGGGGAAGTTTTACTAATGGAAGGTGGTGAGGGTACCACAACACTGTGAAAGTGATTAATCCACTGAATGCTACACTTGGGAGTGGTTGAGATGGAAAAGTTTATATTATATATATGTTCCCATTTAAAAAAAAAAAGCAACTGAAGGGACAATGACAATTAAAAGCAATACATGTTCCTGAATGGGATCTAACAAAGGAGGAGTAAAGGCTCAGAAGGACGTTATTGGGACAGAAGAAAATATCAGAGTACAGAACCATAAACTTTATGTCATTGTTAAATTTCTTCAACTTGATAACTGCACTTAAGTTGGTTACATAAGTGAATATCCTTGGCCTTACAGAATGTACACGACAGTAATAAGAGTTCAGGGAGCATTATGTGTACAACCTACTCTCAAGTGTTCAGAAAATGGATAGATAAATAGAAAAACAGAAAGACAAATAGATGGATGAAGAAAGAGAGAGAGAGAGATGGGATGATAAGTTGATGGATAAATAGAATAATGTGGCAAAATGTTCAAATCGATTGATCTGTGTATCTTGGAGGGGGGTTAGGAATATGTTGGAGTTCTCTGTGTGGGGTTTGTGTTTTTCTTGTAACAGCCCTCTAAGTCTGAAAGTATTTCAAAATAAAGAGTTAAAGAAAGAGATGACTAGACTGATGCCACATGTCAGGGAGTAAGTGACTCAAAGGCAGTATATTAGTATCTTTACTTCACCATAAACTTATGACACTGTCCTTATAGAATCTCTCTTTCTTTTTGAAAAAACAATTTTGTCCAAGTGGTATGGGACTCTATTGAATAAATTCCTAAAACTCACATTGTTATAATAGTTATACTGCATTATCTCTTTATTTAAATAAATACGTAATATTTTGTTTCTTACAATATTTTGCCTTTTAAACTGTACAATCTACCTAAATGGAATAAAAATGCATAAATTATCACTTTACATTATTTCATATGCTCTAGAATATATTAAATTCTTATTGATATTCTTTATAATCACAATTAAATAAATAACCCATTGAAAATATAAGTGATACAAAATATACATTATACATTGCAATCTAAAATTTTTATTTTTCTTTTCCTTTTCTCCGGGTTAATATTAATAATATTTTGCTTCCCCTCCCTGCTTTGCTCTGTTCTACAGAGGATATCGGCCATTGGTTTCAGTGGACAAGTAATAGTGCAATGAATTGGTAAAAACAAAAGAATGAGTGACAAGGGAGATGGTGTCTCTTCCTTACTCCACTACTATTTAACACGGTCATCTTGGAAAAATCACTTCATCTCTCAGGGTCTAAGTTTTCTCACCTAAACAAAAACAAATGACCCAATTCATATAGATACATAGATACTAATGGCCCTTTCCAGATTTTATGGCTAATAAGTCCTTTTGGAATAGTGGTTTCTAATCTTTATGTTAACTCCACATTAAAATAGCTCATTGGGAAATTTTACAACATTCATTGACTCTGACTACCTCTCATCTGTGTCTGTTTCCTGTTTTGTATTTCATGGTTTCAGAAAAATTAAATGTCTAGAAGTGATGACTGAAGTAAAAATGATGAATAACATTATATAGTTTTACTTTTCCCACAAACGTCTTCCCAGAGTATGCAGCCACTTTTTAGTTTAATTTGAAAGGAAGCTCTAAATCACATAAAGAACAATAACCAAAGAAAAGTAATTAAAGCCATTACTAAAATCTTCCATATTCAAAGAAATAATATAAGGATTAAAGCTGATCACCCATTGTCAATCCAGTTCCTAACATGCTGTTAAAATTTCAAATTGACAAGCATACTGATTTAAATGCCTAGAGTAAAATCTCCAACCTTGTCTCAGTGGATATATGAATTGCAATACTGGTAGCTGAAAGGGAGAAATTGCCCTCTACCAAAACCAACCCAAATGAAGTTCCTGGCTCCTCTAGCATACACACTGTGACCTACTGTATATCCTCTTGTTCTCTCCCTTAATCTGAAAGGCTCTCTGCCTTTGACGAGACAGTTATTTCATGAACATAGATCTGAGAAAACTCCAACTAGGTAGTTTCTGAGATAAGTCTGCAAGTACCTAGTAGACTAGCAACTTCTGCTACACAAAATCCAGACAACGTAAGAAATTTAAATAACTGGAGAAAAGTACAGCAGGGAGCCAGTGTTAAATGGCCATGTTTTCCCATATTTTTTACATTGGTCAAGTCAGAAGACACCAAGGTATAGAACAGGAGGGAGTTTAAGTGTTATATAAAAGATTATGATGACAAAAAAAAATAAAGATTATATTTTACATTTCACTGAGGCTAAGAAAGAAAAGTACTTTAAGCCTCAAGATATGGTATTCCCATCTGACAAGAAGTTTTCTCAGGAATGATAATTATAGTTGACCTTTATGAAGCACTGACTATGCACCACATACTTCTCTAAGTGTGTTTCATGATTAATACCTTTAGTCCTCCAAACAACTTTGTATAGTAAATATTTACATTAGCCTTTTCTTTTTTATAATAACAGATCAAGAGACTGAGCAGAGGTGAAACACTTGCCCTACGGGACTTCATTTTTATATTAAAAATCAGTAGGAACACAAAATTCACTTTAGAGCATACTTTATTATGAGAGTTTTGTGAAATTATTTTCTGAAAAAGGTGGAGTCTCATTGTCAACTTAGTGGCAAGAAATTGATAAAGATATTCATACAAATGGCATATATATGTATATATGTATTTATATGTATGTATATATATTATTTTCATTTGTATTCATTTTGTGCCCCGGTCTGATATTTTGATAATTTTTTTAGATAAATTACATATGTGAGTTCCTTGTGGGAGGGGAGCACAATTAATATGTAGGCAGAGCATCACAACTTGAAATTATGTTTGCTTACTTAGTACTAAAAAAATTTCTTCTCCTCAAGATGAAATAAAATTAGTAAATGAAATCTATGAAGTATACAAATACATTTACAATTTGATTATAACTTTGAAGAGAAAAATTACAAATGTATGTACATAAAAACAAATTGAAAAGAAGCAAACCAATATATTGAAGGTGGTTGTGTCTGGGCAGTGGAAATATAGCCAGTTTCCTTCATCGCCATATATTTTTCATTTTATTTAATGAGGGTTTGTTACCGCTGTGATGAAAAAATATGTAAGCAAGGAAATGAATTGTAATTTTATAGTTAGTGTTATAATCACACTCTTAAAATCATAAATATATTATCTAGAATAAATTTCTACCCAATATGGGCATCCATTATAGAAATGTCCAGGCAGTAATACGCACATTTGCTAGATTTGGGATCTTAGTAACTCACTTCTTCAAAATGAAACCTAACCCAATAACAAATATTAGATATTGGAATTAGAAATTAGAATGTTAATATGTAATTATTGAAAAATTCTTCCTTATATTGACCTAAATCTTATTTCACTATTGTAGTTTAGACTTACACAATATAGGAACAATTTCTAGGCTTAAAAAAAGCAATAAAGGGCATGGTATGCCAACAATCCTATTGATGAGAAAGCCAGTGCTTATCAGACAAATGAATTCATTTACCCATCCATTTATTTCAAGTTCAATTTTAAGGCTTTTATTGGCACCCTCTATTTATCTACCAAAAACCAACCAACCAACAAATAAAAACAATTTGAAGGGAACAGAAACATGTCAATATCAATTCTTCCTTAGAAGGAATTTATTATCTAGATCGGAGATGACAACTGCTTGCATTTGCAACTATTGGAGAGAAAATTCAAAGCAATTATTCTAGGTTTTAGAGGGTAAGAAAGGAAATAAATTAGCAACCTCATTATGCCAAAAACAAATTTAGTGTTCTTGAGAATTCATTTTTGCAAATGAATTTTAAGTTATTGTGTTCTACTAAGTTTTTCAGTAATGCTAATTTAAAACATTAATAATATAGTAGCAGAGCCATCCTTATTTTCTTAACTTGTTTTACCCAAACTGAAAAAAAAAATCCAGGAAATAATAAGCTCATTATAAATTTGAGTACCTTTGAACAAGTTGAGTGTCTGCTTCCCACGTGGGAGGCCCCAGGTTCAGTTCCCAGTGCCTCCTAAAAAAACAAAACAACAAGCAAAAATGAAAAAACCACCTCAGGGGAGTTGATGTGGCTCAGTGTTGAGCATCAGCTTCCCACATATAAGGTTCTGGGTTCATTCCCTGGACCAAGTACCTCAAAACAAAATAAAAAAGTTTGAATTTTTTGTCTGCTTTTTGTTTATTATCATTATTTAAATAATGAAATACTCTAATAATGATTGAAGTGATGAAGTCACAACTATGTGATTATGCCAAATACCATTGATTATATATTTTGGATGGATTGTCTGTCCACCCTTGGTTTTTGCTTCCGGAAAGATTTGCCAGTGGCATAAGAGAACAGGATTTTTTTTTAAATTTTGATATTTAGCTAAATACTAGTCTTTTTAAAATTCATGTACATCTTCATACTAGCATAAGGGGAACTGTATAAAACAAGACAAGCTGATGGAATTGAAAGAAATCTGGATTACAGATGAAGTGCAGGGCTTTTCCTCATTATAACTTAAATTAACTTTGTGATTTGTGCAAACTACTCCATTTCTTTGTGTATCAAATTATCCAGCTTCAGAAAGGGAAAGTTTGAAGGAAACGGGAGACAGTTATCCTTTAGCTCTAAAATATTTCACTTTTATATGGTTAACCCTTGACTCCTAAAAATGCACATGAAAAGGAAAATGTTTTTTTCTCTCTCAATCTCACATACGCTTGTATGTATTATAGATGTACACATACACATTTATACCTATATATGTATAAATAGTTATGCATCAAAATAAAGCCATAAATGGGCATTTCATTATTATTTCTTAGACACATGTTATTTTCTTATTTCTTGTAATGCTTGAAATATCTCTTCAAAGAAAATGTAAGCTACACTTTCACCCCTGGTGCCAATTTTTAAATATTTTCAGTAATTAATATGGTTAATGTACCTCTTTTATCTTAAGTTAACATCTCCAAAGTTTTGATAATCCTCCTGAGTACAAATACCTAGGTATACTATTTCCTCAAGGACACAGGGCTTATAGATGCCAATTTAATGATCTGTTTTGACTATTTTTACTGATTCTGGGTTTGATGAGCCATCTGAATTATTAGAAGCACAGTTTGAAGTTTCTGATGGATTACAAGAATGACTAACAGCATGTCATCTCAGAAAACTGTACTCTTGTTTGCATGGATAGACTGTGAAATGTTATCTTTGAAAAAGCATTAATATTTTATTAATGTTGCGGTCTCAAAATTAAAAGCACAGCAGGTGGTTTTTCTAGCTCTGGGAATACCCTTGTCCTGTGTGTGTGTTGGGGGGGAGTGGGTGTACACAATCTCACAATTTCCAGATCTTCTAAGAGTCATTGAAGACCCAAAGAGCTGAAATCTGAAAGGAGACAGAGAAATTATTCGTTTACACCCATTACCTAAAGCAAACAATCACATAATATCCAAATTGGTGAAACGCTATAAATCTGGTATGGAAAAGAGAAATAGTTTCAAGTATTTTACAAACCAATAAACAGCAACATTGAGAGATTTAAAGATATTTTCATTTTGCTTTGCTACGTTTACCACCTAGAAAATACATAGTCGATATTTAAGTTGTTGAGACATCTGGCGTTCACCATGACATGAGTGATAAGCTCTCCTTTAAGAAAAAAATCCCAATTCAGACTCTCAACACACACAGTGTTTCACTAACACTTATCTTTTATATGTTCTTTCTGAACTACCGCTTAAAAAAGTAAAAGCAGGATTATTGGGGAAAAGATAGACAAAATTCACTATGAACAGCCATCTCCAAGATGTATTTGTAGCTTTCTGATTTCCTCAAAATGATACTAATATAAAGCCAGTCGCATAACAGAAATTTAGCAATCAGAATATTGCATGCTTCAGAATTTTGATGAAAGGAAAAGGGTAATAATGCATGTTTGAAATGAGTCCCACTTATGGAGACATCTATTTTTCTTAGTAGTGACTCTGCAAAGTTATAAATGCAAAAGTGTCCCTAGCTGTGAATTTATATGGATATAAAAAAAAAGTGTTGGTTATATATATATATAAAATCTAGGATGAAAAATAAAATGGTCCTATAATTGTTGTCAGCAGCAAATTCTCTCCTTTGCTTTCTGATTAGGGGATTTACTTTCTTGGTGCCTTGGCTTTTGTGGTTAAGTGAAAATATTTGAGAAATGTGACTGTACATATTTGATAAGTGGTCTATTCTTTTTCATCTCTGAAAATGAACTTTCTCCTACTTTCCTAGGATCTGGACGGTACTGTCTCATGTGCAGAAGAGGTGGTAGGCTGCTGCTCTGCCAGTCAGAGCTCCTCACTGGTGGTCTTGTGCCCAGTGGCCTGTGTGGGCCAGGAGGCTGGACAGTTAGCGCTTCATGGAACATGCATAAAGCCACCTGGCCCACCCAGGTGCAACCTAACTTTAGTATTACTGGCAGTAACTCGGGCAACCTGTTGGTGCATTGAAGCATTTGAGGTTATAGGCCCCAAAGCTAGAGTTAAATATTGCAAATTATTGGGCTTTTTGAATAAATATTTCTACCAGGTCAAGGATTCAAGTCTTTCCCTGACTGTAAAACAAGGGAAAGTTACAAGGGAGCCAAGCCAGGAACATCAAAATTTTATAGCTGTAGCATCTCAGTAAACTCCTATTTTGCTAGAAGCCTCAGTGATCTTTCTCAAATTGCATGTGCTCACTGATAATGGACTCTTACATATTTTAAAGTACTGGGGGAATAATGGTCACATAAAAAAGGTCACATTAAAACGCCCATTAAAATTTGGCCTTTGCTGCTCTAAATTCAACAGACCTTAGAGTAAAGGGGCTCAAGCAAAATTGCCCACGCTGTAAAATAAAAAGTGCAACATGTACCATTTTTTAAATAAATAAAAATAAGGCACTCTTACAGAAGAAACCATGGGTTTCTTTTCAGAATATTTGTAACCATCGTAAGTGTTCTCAGAGATAAATAAATGAACTTTTGTTGACTTAACTGTTTTCTCTTTTAGCCATGGGTCACGTAATAATTCCACCTACGTTTAGGTCACATTTTGAAAGTTAATCATATCTGAAGATCAGGCTAATATTTCAACAGAACTGACTTTGAAAATATCTTTCAAAGGTATTTTAATAATAATGTAAATTATGACAACATCCAACACATTTATTGAAGGCTTGCGATATGTCAGGCACGGTTAACCATTACATTTGTATTTGTTATATTCCATATAATCCCCATAACTGCCCTATCAATCACCTCATTGTACAAGAGAGGAAACTGAGGCAGAGGAGTTTGCATATCTTTCCTAGTTCATACTGATAATGAATGAAACAGCTTGGATTTGAACCCAGGTCCTATTCTAAAATCACTACCTTATAAAATCATTTTACTTAAAATTATTATATTCATGATAGGTATTAGTTTTTATTTAAGTTAATTTATGTTAACAAAATTAGATTATATGGAAATATGTAGAATTTCAGATATACAAAAAATAAATTCATAGAATTTAAAGTCACAGAATGGATAAAACAGGAAAAGATGGTAGGCATGTACAAAGACTGAAAATCTTTTAAACCTTTAAGTTTAAAAAGGCTTTCATTTACAACTTAAAAAAACTAGAGATTTTATACAGTAGTTAATGAGCATAACTCACCATTTACCTAACAGTATGGTTTAAATGTTTTATCATTAAATTAATATATGCTCATTATATTAAAATTATGTAATACAAAAGATTATGTAAAAATAAAACTATTTTTTCTCTTAATCAAAAACTCAGGTCCCTGGAGGAGCCCACTTATAACAGTTGATTTTGTATCTTTCCAGATTTTTTTTTGTATTTGGAATACTAAACATTTTTATTAAATGCAAATACATGTTTATTAGATACACAAATAGGATCAAATAATCAATACTATCATATAGGTTTTTTTGGTTTTGATTTTTGTTTTTTCACTAACAGTATATCTTGAAGATCTTTCCAAATCATCCCATAGAGATTTTTCTCATTCCTTTAAATAGTTGCATAGTACTTAATGCCATTAATGAAATATAACTATTTTTATCTTGACAGACATTGAGATTGTTTCAAATATTTGCTATTTCAAAAAATGCTGCAAAAAATCCTTGTATTTTCTACACATGGTACTGTATTTTTAGAATAAATTCTTAGGAGTGGTTGGTTAATTATTTTATGGATATTGCCCTTCCAAAAGATTATACGCCCACCCTCCCACCAACAATGTAAAATTGCATTTTTCTTCCTATAAATATCAATGCTACATAATAAAAGTATTTTTAGCCTTTGCTCAACTAACAGGTAAGAAAGGTTTTGGTGCTAATTTGAATGTATTTAATTATGAATGGAGTTAATTATTAATGAATGAGTTTAAGTATTTTTATAACTGAGTGGAGTTTTCCCATATTTGAGTTGGCTATTTGTATTTTATTTTCTTTTGTCCATCTTTTATTGACTGATTTGTAAGGAATTTAGCCTATTATCTGTCATATATGTTGTGAATACTTTTCACAGTTGTTGGTTTGTCTTTTAGCTTTTATTCATGTATGCATGTGAGTATATAAAGAAAGTTTTAATTCCTATCTTGTCAGAATTATCAATCTCGTTTATGGCTTCTAAATTTGATGCCATCCTTGAAAGGCCTATTTCTACTCCATGATTATTTAAAAATCATTTTTATCTTATTGTTATGTTTACTTATTTTTTCCATTTGAAATGTATTTAAATATAGAGAATAAAAGAGAAATCCAATTTTTGCCCAAGTGGCTTTGCAGTCGTACCAGCACCATTTATTAAATAATCCATCTTATCTTTACCTATATAAAATACTACCTTTACCCTATAATAAACTTCCATGGGTAGTTGGGCTTATTTCTGAATTTTTTATTTATTTAGATTTAACTAGTCTTTTAAAATTTTTTCTTGGGTCAATATTTTACCCAAAAAGGTTTCCATAACTTGGATAGAAAATGTAGCTTCATTATAGCTCTATGATAGAAAGAAATACTAAGGGAATGATGAGTCAAGCTGCCTTCAAACTAACTGTAAACAAAGAGTCTAGTTGGATTTTTTTTTTAATAGTTCAAATTCTTAAAGTCTTAGTACTTTGGATATGAGAATAATTTATAAGGTTTTCTTTGTCTTCCTATATACTTTCTTTTTTAAAATTACTTATTTATTTTTCTTCCTTGTTTTCTTTTAAATGTTACATTCAAAAAATATGAGGTCCCCATATACTCCCCAGCCCCCTACCCCACTCCTCCCACATCAACAACCTCTTCCATCATCGTGGCACATTCACTGCACCCTATATACTTTCTTCTGTACTTAGTTCTCAGTCGTGTAATCTTGAAGAATTTTAAAAATTTGCAGCACTGCTATGAATTATTATATGCTATTTTGAGAAGGACTTTTGCAGAAATAGTAAGGGTAAAAATTTATGTACACTAATTATCCATGGTCTCCAGCTATGTGAAGGGGCATTCTAATTATCACCTAAGGATTAAAGGATGGGAATCTATCTCAATAATATGTTATTAGGTCAAGACCAATTGGCTAGCAAGTAACAAGAAAGAATCTCAAATCAAACTCCTATCTTTTGGTAATAATCCAAAGCTCTTTCTATTACTTCAAATTTCCCAATTGTAGAAGAATTTTCAAAGTTTGTAAATTGGCCTGGCACTATGATAGGCATTGCTTGGCAGAAAAAGTCTTCAGTTCTTTCATCCTAAATATCTGGGACTAAATTATCTCTAATGTCCCTCCCATACTCTGGGTAGGAATAAAACTGTGAGGTCAGTAGTTTATCTTGGCATCCTCTCAGCCATTTTCTCAAACCTTCTTTTCAAATACCAGCCATTACATGTTCTCGTGACTTTATTTGGTCAGAAACATTCCAATATCCTACCCAAACCTATTGGATTTACACTCATCCTTCGAATCACAATTCTTTTTCACTTTCAGTTCTGTGAACTTATAGCACTGCATTCCAAAGTAGTCTCCTAAATAATCCATGCTGAATATTTTTATTAGAGTTATAAGTTTACAAAAAAATTCATGCAGAAAATACAGAGATTTCATATGCTACCCCCATCCCCAACAGTTTTTCCTATTAACAAAGTGCCTTAGTGTGATACCTTTGTTACATGAAAGTTATGAGACAATATTATTATATTATACCCTTGAATATAATCCATAGTTTACATTAGGGTTCACTGTTGTGTTCTATGGTCCTGTTTTGTTTGTTTTTTTAAATTCTAGTAACATATATACAATCTAAAATTTCTCCTTTTACCACATTAAAATATATAAGTAGTATTAATTACATTCACAATCATATTTACATTCACAATTATGCCACCACCACCCATTACAAAAAGTTTTCATCACCCCCAAGAGAAACTCTGTACCAATTAAGTGTTAACTCTTCATTCCCTGTATCCGCTCCTGGATGCTGGTTATCTGTATTCTAGTTTCTGCCCCTTATGAATTTGCTTATTCTAATGATTTCACATAAGTGAGATTGTAGAGTATTTGTTCTTCTGTGTCTTATTTCACTCAACATGATGTCTTCAAGGCTCATCCATGGTGTCACATATATCAGAACTTAGTTGCTTTTTATGGCCAAATAATATTCCATATATGTATATACCACATTTTATCCATTCATCATTTGATAGACACTTGGTTTGCTTCCATCTTTTGGTTATTGTGAATAATGCCACTGTGGACATTATTAGACAATTTCTATTCAAATCTGTGCTTCAATTCTTTTAAATATATACCTTGAAATGGAATTGCTGGGTCATATGGTAACTCTATATTAAACTTTCTGAGGAACCACTAAACTGCTTTTCAAAGTAGCTGCACCATTTTACATTTCCATAGATGGTGAATGAGTGTTCCTACTTCTCCACATCGTCTCCAACACTTATTTTACTATTTAAAATATATATATTAGCCATTCTACTGGGCTATCGCCTGATTTTGATTTGCATTTTCCTAATGGCTAATGATGTTTAACATATTTTCTTATGTCCTTTGGCCTTTTGTTTATCTTTGGAGAACCGTCTATTCCTGTATTTTGCCCATTTTTACTTAGGATGTTTGGCTTTTTGTTGTTGTCTTATGAGATTTCTTTATATATTCTGGAAATTAAACTCCTATCAGAGATGTGGTTCCCAAATATTTCCTCTCATTCTGTATTTTGTCTTTTTATTTCCATCATGAAGACCTGTGATGCACAAAAATTTTTTATTTTGATGAAGTCCCATTTTTTCTTTGTTGTTTGTGCATTTGGTGTAAAGTCTAAGAAACTTTGCCTAACACGTTTCCTTGTGTATTCTTCTAGGGATTTTACTGTTTTTGTTATTATATTTAGGTCTTTGGTCCATTTTGAGTTTTTGGTTTTTGTTTTTTTGTTTTTTTCTTTTGGTGTATTATGTGAAGTAGAGCTCCACCTTATGTATTCTTCTAGGGGTTTTACTATTTTTGTTCTTATATTTAGGTCTTTGCCCATTTTGAGTTTTTTTTTTTTTTTTGGTATATGATGTATACCATACACACAGAGCTCCACCTTCATTCTTTTGCATGTGGATATCCATTTTTCCCAGAACCATTTGTTAAAGAGACTAGTCCTTCTACATTGAGTAGATTTAACAGCTTTGTGAAAAATCATGTGGCCATAAATGTGAGGGTTTATTCTGAACTCTCATTTTGATTCTATTAGTCTATATGCCTGTCCTTGTGCCCATATCATGCTCTTTTGATTACTGTGTCTTTCTAATAAGTTTTAAAATTGGTAAGTATGAGCCCTCCCAATTCATTATCTTTTTCAAGATGATTTTGACTATTCAAGACCCCATTGCCCTGCCATATACATGTATGTGATAGACTTTCCCATTGCTACAAAGAAGGCTGTTGGAATTTTGATTGAGAATGTGTTGAGTTTGCAAACATCTTTGGGTAGAATTAACATATTAACAATGTTTAGTTTTCCAGCCCATAAATATATAACATTCTTCTATTTACTTAGATCTTCTTTTTAGCAATTTTTGTAGTTTTCCATGTATGGGTCCTTTACATCTTTGGTTATAAATTTATTCCTAGATATTCTTTTGGCTGCTATTGAACATGGAATTTTTTTCTTGATTTCCTCTTCAGGTTCTTCATTACTAGTGCATAGAAGTACTACTGATTTTTGCACGTTGATCTTGAACCCCACCACCTTGCTGAATTCTTTTATCAGCTCTAGTAGCTTTGTTGTGGACTTTTCAGGATTTTCTTACACAGGATTATGTCATATACAAATAAGGAATGTTCTACTTCTCCTTTTGCAGTTTAGAAGCATTTTATTTATTTTTCTTGCCTAATTCTTCTGGCTGAAATCCCAGGAATATAGACTAACAGTGGTGACAGTGGACATCCTTGTCTTGTTCCTGATCTCAGAAGGAAAGCTTTCAGTCTTTCACCATTAAGTATGATGTTAGCCATGGGATTTTCATATATACCCTTTATCAGGTTGAAGGTCCTTCTGTTCTCAGTTTTCTAACTGTTTTTATCAAGATGAAGTTTTTTATTTTGTCAGAAGCCTTTTCTGCATCAACTGATATAATAATATGCCTTTTATCCTTTGTTCGATTAATGTGTTATTACAGTAATTGATTTTCTTAAGTTGAAACCACCCTTGCATATTGTGATAAATCTTCTTTGATCATGGTTTATAATTCTTTTAATGTGCTTTAGAATTGAGTTCGCTAATATTTTGTTGAGGATTTTTGCAGCTGTATTCATATGGAATATTGGTCTGTAATTTTCTTTTCTTGTGGAATCTGTATCTTGCTTTGGTACTATGGCAATACTGGCTTCATAGAGTGAGTTAGGAAGTATTCCCTCCTCTTCAATTTTTTGGAAGAGTTTGAGCAAGATTGGTGTTAATTCTTCTTGGAATGTTTGGTAAAGTACACCAGTCATGCCATCTGATCCTGGGCTTTTCTTTGTTGGGAGGTTTCTAATTACTGATACATTATCTTTATTTGATATTGGTCTATTGAGACCCATTTCTTCTAGAGTCAGGGTAGGTAGTATGTGTGTTTCTAGAAATTTGTCCATTTCATTGAGGTTATCTAATTTGTTACCATACAGTTGTTCATAGTATCCAGTTATAATAAATCTTTTTATTTCTGTGGGGTCAGCAGTAAGCCCCCTTTTATTTCTGATTTTAGTTTTATGCATCCTCTCTTTTTTTATCCTTTGTCATACTAGCTAAAAGTTTGTCAATTTTATTGATCTTTTCGAAGAACTGACTTATGGTTTTGTTGATCCTCTCTTGTTTTTTATTCTCTATTTATTTCTGCTGTAACTTTTGCTATTTCCTTCCTTCTTTTAGCTTTGGATTTAGTTTGCTCTTATTTTCTGGATCCTCTACTTGTATGTGGTTTCTGATTGAGAGCTTTCTTCTTCAATAATACAAGCATTTAAAACTATGGATATAACTTTGCCTTTCAGTCCTGCCTTTGCAAGTTTTGGTATTTTGTGCTTTTTCTTTCATTCCTCTCAAGATATTTCCTAGTTTCTCTTTGTTCTTTATCCAATGTTTGATTGAGTGCATTATTAATTTCTACATATTTATAAATTTTCCAGTTCTCCCTCTGTTATTGATTTCCATTGTGGTCATAGAAGATATATTGTATAATTTCAATACTTTTTAATTTGTTCAGACTTTACTTTTTAAATTTTTTTCTAGATTAAGGACTTGTAGTTTGACAGAAAAATCATGTAAAATGTATAGCTTTTTCACATCCTCCCATTATTAACACTTTGCAATAGTGTGGTACCTTTGTTATGATGGATAAAATATTACAGTAGTACTATTAAATATGTAGTCCATAATTTACACTATGTTATGTTAATTACATAATTAACACCTTGCATTATTGTGGTATATTTGTTAAGTGCATGAAAGAACATCTTTTTAATTGTACTATTAATTATAGTCCATTGTTTACAATAGGGATCACTGTGTTTATTCAGGCTTACTTTTGAATTTATTCAAAAGAATGATCCAAGTGTGCTATGGAAGAATGTTTATTCTACTACTATTATGTGAAGTGTTTTGTATGTCTGTTAGGTCCATTAGTTTATAGTATCGTTCAAGTACTCTATTGCATTTTGATTTTTTGTGTAGATGTTCTCTCCATTATGAAAGTGGCATCTTGACGTTTCCTACTATTAATGTAAGACTTTATTTCTCCCTTTAAATCTGTCAATATTTGCTTCATATAATCTGGGGGCTCTGCCAGTAAGTGCATGTATTTTTAGCTGTAGTGCCTTCTTATTGGATTAGTTCCTTTATCAATAAACTTCTTTGTCTTTCATATTAAAGTATCCATGTTTTTCTGATGATAAATTGGCATTTAATTTTACTGTGGCACCCTTGTACATAACACTATGTTTTCTCTTGCAGCTTTCAGAACTTTCTCCTTTACATTTGCATTTGACAGTTTTGCTATTATGGGCATGGTCCTCTTCTAGTTTATCCTCTTTAGAGTTCAACAGCCTTCTTGAATGTTCATATTCATGCTTTTGTTTACATTTAGAAAATTTTCTGCCACTATTTCTTTGAATAGCCTTCTGCCCATTTCTCTCTTTCTTCTCTTTCTTGAATTCCCATAATGTATATATTGGTATACTTGATGGTGTTCCATTGATCTCTTAGGCTTTGTTCTCTTTTCTCATTCTTTTTTCTTTCTGCTCCTCAGCTTGAATCATTTCAATTGTTTTGTCTTAGAGTTCACAGATTCTTTCTTCTGCCAGTTCCAATCTGCTCTTGAAAACCTTTAAGGAATTTATAATTTCAGTTGTTGTGGTCCTCAACTCCAGTAATTCTATTTGGCGCCTTTTAAAAATTCTTTCTTCTTATTGAGATTCTCATATTGTTCATTCATTTTATTTCGTGATATCCTTTAGTTCTTTTTCTGTATTTTCTTTTATCTCCTTGATCATACCTATGATCCTTTTTTTAAAAAATATCTTTGTCTGATATTTCTAAAATCTGGTCTTCTTTCTTGATATTACAGACTTTTTATCTTGTTCTTTTAGATGGACCATTATCTCCTATTTTGTTTTGTTTTGTTCTTGTAATCTTTTCTTGCACACCGTACATTTTAATATTTTAAAGTCTTACCCTGTGACTTAGTCCCTGATATGCTTTAAGTTTGTATCTAGTTAGTGATATGACAGACATTTCCTTGAGTGCCAGGAGCTAAAAATAAACCAACTCAAGAAACACCTTTCACAGTCTGCAAATTTGCTCTGCATTAGCTGGTGCTTTCCTCCTATCAAGAAGATCAGCCTGAGGTGAATGCGAAGTATAGGGTCCTTTCCATCTTTTCTGAGATTGCCTTTTGTCCTGGGATTGTGCTTGCTTGGGGCCTTAGGAATTCCTCCATTTATCTTTATCCAAACATAATTTACTTAAATAACTTCTGAGAAGTGAATTCTTTAGTCAAAATATGTTCAAAATTTTGAAACTTTGTAAATGGATTTAGCTTAAACAACTTCCTACTAGGGTACATTTACGTTATCCCAACAGGTGAAATAGAGTTCCTTGGATCATATCATGTTCACCAAATGCTCCATCCACTTGTAAAAATATTGTTCTTTTAACCATGGCATTCTCAAGATTTTGTGAATGATTTTTCAAAACAAAACCAGTTTCATGTTTGATAAAGGGCAATGTTCAACTCTTTATATTCCTTTGAAGAAGATCTTTGGGTCTGATAAAACAAAGAATGGGAATCTAGAAATACTATCATACAAATTATGAACAATAATGGAAATCGTGTATATATTCACCATTATTTTATGTACCACTAAGAAGGAAAAAAATTTTATTATACTATGCCTCAACACTTCCTTATTTTTTAAAAATTTTATTTTGTGATTTTGAAGGAATTCCTTACATTCATTTAGACATAAATTTTTATAATATATCAATCTTGTGGTCATGCTGCAAGAAATATATAAGCAAATTTTTAATGACTTTGCAAAACTTCTTCACATTCAGATTTTAACATTTCTTATATCACTTTTAGACTCAGAATTGTTTATATGCATCAACTTTGAACTTTGATGCCCATTCTGCATATTTCAGTGTGCATGGGCAGAGGTAATGACAGCTCTGTTGTGACTCTCTCCCCCTCCCCCACTCAGCTGTTTTTGCTGTCTGGGTCCATTTGACATGGGCTTTTCTGTCTCTATGTCTCTTTTTGTCTTCTTTTCTCATCTTTCTCTTCTAGGATTCACCAGGATTCAATCCTAGGGACCTCTGATGTGGAGAGAGTTTCCCTGTCAATTGTGCCACCTCAGTTCCTGGTCTCTGCTGTGCTTCACTTTGACTCTCCTTTTGTCTCTCTTCTGTTGTGTCATTATCTTGCTGTGTGACTCATTTGCATGGGCACTGGCTCACCACAGCCACTCTGCAGGCACTGGCTCGCCACGCAGGCACTGGCTCACCATGTGGGCACTCACGTGGGCACTCAGCTCACCACATGGGCACTTGGCTCGCTGCATGAGCACCCACAGTGGCACTTGTCTCACCGTGCGGGCACTCAGCCCACCGTGTGGGCACTTGTCTCACCGTACAGGTACTCAACTCACTGCATGTATGTGCACTTGGCTCACCCTGCAGGCACTTGGCTCACTACACAGGCACTGGTCTGCCCCTAGGCATGCTTTCTCTTCTTTTTTTCACCAGGAGTTCCCAGAGATTGAACCTGGGACCTCCCATATGATGGGTGGAGGCCTTATCACTTGATCCACATCTGCTTTTTTTTTTAAAAGATTTATTTATTTATTTAATCCACCCCCCCCCCACCCCACCCCCGTTGTCTGTTCTCTGTGTCTATTTGCTGCGTCTTGTTTCTTTGTCCGCTTCTGTTGTCGTCATTGGCATGGGAAGTGTGGGCGGCGCCATTCCTGGGCAGGCTGTACTTTCTTTCATGCTGGGCGGTTCTCCTTACGGGGTGCACTCCTTGGCGCGTGGGGCTCCCGTACGCAGGGGACACCCCCGCGTGGCGCGGCACTCATTGCACACATCAGCACTGCACATGGGCCAGCTCCACACGGGTCAAGGAGGCCCGGGGTTTGAACCGCGGACCTCCCATGTGGTAGACAGACGCCCTAACCACTGGGCCAAGTCCATTTCCCCATATCTGCTTCTTGTGACTCTTTCTTAGTGAGGCTATTATAGATGAACCCCTACTTCAGAGCTATTCATTGATAAATAATGTGCACATCAGAATCGATGAAATATGGAACATGTGTATTTTTCATCACAGTCAATGAAACATGTATGTGTGACAATAGTGTATGCAGAGGAATCATACATAAGCAGACATATTTGAGAAACATAAATACCAACATAAAAACAGCTAAAGTATTACTACTCATAGTAATCTCAATTATATATTTCAAGTGGCATTCATCTTTTAAAATCAAATGAGATTTTGTAATATTCCAATAAATTTTCAAGCATGCATTTCTTTTTTATTCTTTTTTTAAATTTTTAAAAAAATTTTTTGTTTCTCTCCCCTTTTCCCCCATTGTCTGTTCTCTGTGTCTATTTGCTGCATGTTCTTCTTTTGTCTGCTTCTGTTGTTGTCAGCGGCACAGGAATCTGTGTTCCTTTTTGTTGCGTCATCTTGTTGTGTCAGCTCTCCGTGTGTGCAGCGCCATTCCTGGGCAGGCTGAACTTTCTTTCACTCTGGGCAACTCTCCTTACTGGGCACACCTTGCACGTGGGGCTCCCCTATGCAGGAGCACCCCTGCGTGGCACGGCACTCCTTGCGTGCATCAGCACTGCTCATGGGCCAGCTCCACATGGGTCAAGGAGGCCCAGAGTTTGAACCGCGGACCTCCCATGTGGTAGACGGATACCCTAACCACTGGGCCAAGTCCGCTTCCCAAGCATGCATTTCTGATCAAAATAATATGGTAAGTCCATGGCTTGACACACTACCTTTGTACAAACATACTGAGTGGGTATGCAGTACCTGATTGTACCTGGGAGTTCATCTCCCACAGGGTAGTAACTTCACCCTATTTACCTAAGAATACTTATGCCCTTCTCTGCTTATCAATATTTTTTCCACACAAAGTAATTCATATGTCAGACATTTTATGTGATAGAGAAACTGTCTTCTTAACAGCCTATCCTGGGAACAGCTTGAAAGGAAATGATTTACATTTATGAGGATCATGAAATTATCAGTGTAATTCATTTGCCAAAATATATTTATCTAGAAGATATGAAGAACAAAAGTGTTGCTTTTTGAGACTAGAGACACTTTGAATTGTATTTGAATCTTGCAGAAAAATGTGTTCATGTTTTTAGAGAGGAAATAGATGTTGCCGGAATCCACATGACTTTGGTGGATTCCACCCAAAATGAGTGACACAACTTTAAGTAAAAGAAAGCATTAGATAGCATTTCCCCAAGAATTTTTGAAAGTATGACTAAATAACTTAGATTTACTGCTTATTTGTTCTTTTACCATTCTTAAGTAGTGTCATTATGTAGAGACAAACTATTGTCCCTGAATAATTATTTTAGTATTATCTATTGGTTGATTGGCTCTGTTCCCCCCAGAAAGTGAAAATAAAATACGTTTAATTGGAAGCTGAGGTAGCACATTTCTTCTCCACCCTGGCATATAGTAGAAAAAGTTGAACATGCAAAAACAAATTACTTTTTATGTCTTTGATGGTAAGCTTACATATTAAATTGAGCACGGAATTTAGATTCAACTTAATATCAACATTTACACTGAAATTTCACCATTTAGCTAACCTTGCCACTTACGTTGTGCATAGAATAAGTTCTCCAAGGGTAAGTGAAATCCCATGATAAACAGTTCTGAATACTACCTCCAGACTTAGAATATTGATCATTTGAGGGAAAATACTGCTCCTTGAGTTTTTCTCAAGATCAAATATCCAAAACACACTGAGTTGCAGAAGATTTTAAGTCTTCTGCAGGGCTGTTCAATGTGGTAATCATGAAATGAAAGGCTTTAGGAATATGGTACAATGAGAATGAAACACAGTTCTGTGTGGGTGAAAATATTTCATTGTGCCCTCTGCTGTGAGTGCTTGAGGCTAATTTCCTTTTGTGTTCCCCCACTCTGAGCTCTGTGTCGAAAAAGAAAAGGAAAAGAGAAAAAATGTTCTAGTTTCTGTTTGCCCTCATAACATATGCGTAGGTCTATTTCTGGCAAAATTTGCAGAAGAAAACTGTAGTCACAAGCTTTCAAGAAAGAGGTAGTCCAGATAATTACAAGAAAAGGAGGAACCCACTATTGATTCTACTAGGCTTAAATTTGGGTCTAAACTAAGATTTCTACATGTAAGGAAAAGCATATCACAGAATTATTTTCTATGTTTCTTTCTTTTGTTATTAAATACAGAACATATCAAAGGGCATATGACTAGATCTAATGCCTTGAAAAGTACTTCAAATAAATCATAGAGAAGGTATATTAGAGCAAAAGAAAATGGGCTTTCAAGTGGAAAGACATGGGTGTAGTCCTTTATTTAGCACATATAAAACTGGGTAATAATGGGCAAATCACTTGGTTCCTAGGCCTATAGCTAGACATTGTGCATATGGGAAACCAGGGACAAGTTCCACTTATCTGAACTTCATTTTCCTTATCTACACAATGAATATATTTTCATTTGCTGTCTCCTTTAATTAAGAGTAGTTTTGAGGTACGTTGAGATCATGTTTGTGGAGATCAGTTGCAAAACATAGTATAAAATTCAAAAGATTTAGACAATACATTCTTAGGGATGCTAATCTTTATATGAACCCTGCTTATACTTCTCTGGTTTTTGTTGGTTTGAGAGATCAGCTCTTTGCATATAAAGAAATTAATTGAGATAGATACAAACAAATATGGTAATTATTCTGCAGAAGTATCAGGCTGTTAAAAATTCCATTGTAACATATAATAAATATGATTTTCATTTCATCCCTTGCACAAACGTTTCAGTTTATTTTCACTATATTAAAGAACTCAAAAAATAGATTCTCTTCATTTTGGCCATGACTGGAACATACTGGGTGTTTTATTTTCCTAGACTGCTTAAAGTAGATACCATGAAATGTGTTGGCTTTTTAACTATGGATATTTATTCATTTACTGTTTGAGGCCAGGAAAATGTCCAGATCAAGTCATCATCAAGGCAATGATTTTTTCCTGAAAATCAGCTACCAGTGATCTTTGGCTCCTCTGCCACATGGCAAGGCACAAAGCAGCATCTGCTGATCTCTTCCTTCTCTTTCAGTTTTCATTGCTTTCAGCTTCTTGCTTCAGTGGCACTCTCTCTCTCTCTGTCTCTCTCTGTGTCTCTGTCTCTCTGTCTCTGTCTCTCTCTCTCTCTGTCTGTCTGTCTCTCTCTCTCTCTCTCCATTCTGTTTATAAAGAACTCCAGTAATGGGATTAAGTCCCATCCTGAATGAGGCGTGCCACATCTTAACTGAAGTCACTTCATCACAATGGGTTTATACCCACAGGAATGTATTAGATTTAAGAATGTGTTTTTTCTGGGATACATACAACTTCAAACCACCACACTAGATTTTTTATTGGGCCACTAGAACAGTATAAACAAATTATCCAGTCAGCAAACAGAATGAAGCAGATTAGATTTTTAGGATTTCAAAATCATTTTCTATGTTTTCAAAAAAAATTTTGTTTCATGCCTCAGTTTCAATGACAAGACAAGAATTTAGATTTGTGGATAGAGACCAAGTGGAATTTGATAAAGACCTTGATCTCAAAAGAGTTTAAAGATCAGAACATCATATAAAAGATTAGGTTGAAGTTTCTTGAACGGTTATAAGAACTAGGAAGTGTCAAGTTGCAAAGGGCCTTAGTCATCAGCTAATAAAACCCTTTCATTTTATAGACGGGAAATGAGAGCAGTGTATTGATTAATCTAAGATGATGTGGGTACAGTAAAGTGGTAAAACCAGAACAAGAGTGTGGGCCAATAATATCCCTTTAATATTATTATCTGTAACTCCAATAATTGCTTATACTCTTTAAGTGTCCTTCTAATTTTTATAAATATTGTTTCATATGTGCTTAGAGCACCCCCAAAAGTGTTTCCTCCATTTTTGTAAGACACAGAACTGGCAATATACTCAAAGGAATCTTTCCATAGAAAGGACAGAGAAGAGAAACAGAAATGCTGTGATTCTATTTTTTTCCTCAATATTATCCTCCTATTTTCTTTAATTTGAAAGCTCTTTCCTCATTTTTATGCAGGATGCTCTAGGCATCATGCCTTAATATTGATTCTTCAGGACATGCTACGTCAATCACTCTTTCTTTTCTCTTAATTTCTCTGTGCCTCGTTTTGTTCATCTCTAAAATGGGTTAGTAATAGTAGCTATCCCATCAGCTATTGTTAAAATTAGAAGAGACAACATATATAAAACACTTTGAACACTTCTGTACATAGTAAATACTCATAATATTAGCAATTGTTGTCATTGCTATTATTGTTTTCTAAACTGTTTCCTCAGCCAGTGTCAGTGAGATTCCAGTTTTCAGGCATATAAGGATATCACAGGGTGCATGAAAAAATCTGGCCAATTAACCCCAATATAATATTTGAGATTAAGAACAAAATAATTTTTACTAGAGAATTTGTGAGTTTACAAAAACAATCATGCATAAAATACAGGATTCCCACACACCATCCTACCATCAACACCTTGCATTGGCGTTGAACATTAGTTACTATTGATTGCAGCGTTTTTAAAAATAATTAAACTATTTTTTAAAAATAGTTACCTTTTTTACAATTTGTGAAAGGTTATTAAAATAGTTCTATCTATTGGCCATTATTTACATTAGGTGTATTTTTTCCCATACACCACCCTGTTACTACCACTTTTTATTAGTGTTGTACATTTGTTATAATTCATGAAAGAACATCTTCATACTTGTACTCTTTTTTTTCCTTCTTTTTTTTTAATGTTACATTTAAAAAATATGAGGTCCCTATATACCCCCCCACCCCCCTTACTTACCCCACTCCTCCTAAATCAACAACTTCTTTCATCATTGTGGCACATTCATTGCATTTGGTGAATACATTTTGGAACACTGCTGCACCACATGGGTAGTGGTTTACATTGTAAGAAATTGTATACTTGTACTCTTAACCATAGTCCATCATCTACAGTTGGGGTCACTGTGTTGTATAGTTTATGTTTTACCTTTTAATTTTATTCTAGTAATATAGACATCCTAAGGTTTCCTCTAGCAATCATATTCATCTATTCAGTTCACTGCTGTTGATTACACTCACACTAATGAGTTACCATCACCACCATCCATTTCCAAACTTTTACCATTAACTTAAATAGAGTTTCTGTAGAAGTTAAGCACCAATTACCCATTCTGTAACTCCAGTATGTCTCCTGATAAACTATATTCTAGATTCTAACTTCATGATTGCTTAGTTTCATTATTTCATAATGGTGAAATCATGCAAATATTTGTCCTTTTTGTCTGGCTTATTACACAGGAGAAGGAATGAGCATTCTTCAGACTACATCTCAGTCACCAATGCAGGGCCTCTAATTTATGGGAACTGCATTTGGTTTGGGTCTTAGTCTGGTGGACTGGATTTAAAGAGAAGCACTAAGCTTGACTGACTCCAAGAGAAAGATATGTTCCAATTGGAAGAAATTAAAACTGGACACATTTATGGCTGGACTTAATTAAGGGGATCTAATAGTGATTCCATACCTGCAGTTACTTTTATTGCAATAATGAATGCCCACCCAAAAAAGAAGATTCTTTCTTTTGCTCTGTCCAATCTGCTATTAAGCCCAACCAATGAATTTCCTTTCATATAGAGGATTTTTCATTCCTACAAATTCTATTTGGTTCTTTCTCCTGAAATTCCCTACTGCCTCATTCACTATAGCCATCATTCACCACAGCTTTATCCACTATATTATATCATTTTTCTGTAATTGTTTAATGTAGGTATAATAGTTATTTTAAAACCCTTGCCTAAATGTAACTACTGTGTTATCTAGGCGTCTGCTTCTATATCTTGTGCTTTTTCCCTTCAATTATGAAACTCATTTTTATGCTTCCTCCATGTCTAATAGTTTTCAATTGGGGGTGACCTCAGGCCAGAACATTTAACTATATGCTCAATAAATTCTTGATGAATTCATTATTATGAAAATCCATGTAAGCCTAGTTTTAGAAGATTTCTATTTCCAAAAATGAGATATTGGACTTAAACTACCAAAATGTTAATTTACCATATTAAATATTACATATTAATTGTTTAAAAGTGTTTATGTTAAATATTGGAAGGATATAAAACATTTATCAAAATGTACATAAATATGAAAATAATTGTATAATGAAGATCTATATGCATTTTACAGTTTAAGAATATTTTTCTATTACCCTGAGAATCTCTCCCCAATCTCAGCCCATTCACTCCCTGCTCAGAAACAATAGTTATTCTGAATTTTATAATTATTATCACTGTGCTTTTTAAAATTACATGTTTGTGTTTCTAAACAATTTACATATATATGTTTTTCACCTAGTATGTTTTTATTTTCCTCTTTTAGTCCTCAGCTCAAGATCACCTTCTCAAGGTCACAAATACCCCAACCCCTAACCTTTTAACTGACCTTGCCTCCAGGCTTGCTCATCCCCAACCCATTCTCCAAACAGGTTCCTGCTAACTCCCCAATTTAAAGTGTTTAGATGCTTCACAGTTCTCTTGGGACAGGGCTAGAGATGAGGAAATTGATATACACATATGCAAGCTGGAATGCTCTTCCTTTCTTTAAATGTTTCTCAAGGGACTAGTTGAAGCTCCTTTGGGAAAGACTTTCTACTCGTTGACGATGCCTCTGGGTCTACCAGGCAGGTCAGAGCTGTTGTGAGTAGGTCTTGGAGACCTTCTGGCACTGAAGGATGAGTCCCACCTTAATATTTACCAGGGACCTGACCCCCATGGCCATTGGGCTGGTCCTAAGTAGCTCCTCATGTTCCTTGAACCAGAAAAATGTAGAGAAGAGATAGCTGGCTTAATCTGACTTCCAAAAATAATTTTTATGGAAAGGTACATTTTTAAGTCACCAATGCAAACTAGTATTAAGCACCTACTATGTTACTCTGAGTTCCACTCTGTTCAGTGAAATAATAAAAATGCCTTTGCTCACTATAGCAAAATTTACAGGGAGAAACAATTTAAACATCTTTAGAAAGATTTTATATAAAGATATACATAGGCAATTCAAAATAATCTGAAAACCCCCTCTAAATTAAAAAGGTTAATAAAATTATTATAACTGTAATGCCAAACTAATATGATTATAGGGAGTTTCAGGTCAAACGAATAAATGTGCAAAGTATATTTTTATATACTCAGTCTATAAATATCCACACTTTGGAATTACAATAAATTATTACTAATTTTATCATACAGATTTTTCAGTTCTGTATGAAGATCTTTATAATATAGTAATTTCATATGTGTAATTTATCCGATGTAGAGTCCTTAGTCAGGGATGCAGCATACAAATGCAGCATTGATTCAAATGAGAAAATAAACTGGGGATTTCTGTATTTGGTGGAAAGTATTCAAAATACTACTTTAGTCAAAGCCTCTAGAAAGAAAATAAAATTAGCTTCTGCTCTGAAAGCACTTGACCCCAAAGTTTTAGATTGATACTAAATTGGAAATTTTGCTGAGTTGTTTTAAAACTTATTTATTTTGTTTTGTTTTTGTCATATATACTAAAAGGTCCAAAAGGGACTAAGGTATCTGTTTATATAGGAAGCCTGTTATTTCTTAAATAGCTTATTAGAATCTTCTCCTTCCCAGATACAATATCCTATTTTTAGTATTGGAGTCTGAGTTGCCAGCAACTCCACCAGAGAATGACTCCCTAAATTAGATTTTCAGTACTGTATAAAGTAAGACTTCATCATTTCCTGTTGGTAAAACAATATTTGAGAGGCTGTTTAAAACATTTAGGGAAAAGAGTTTTGCCTGGGAACCTTATAGATCCCCCTCTACAGTACGTTTATTTGAAACAACATGGCACCACTGCCCCCTGTTCTGCTTTCAGCTCAGTCACAGATTCTCAAAGGCAAAGCACAAACCTTAGAAACAAAATCTCTTCTCTCTCACTAAAACAAAGTCATCTTTCAAATGGAATCTTTCAGTCTAATTTGCCAAGAGTCATCTTCCTGTTTTCTGCACAAATAGTTCTGAGACTGTCCATAGGGACAAACTGAGACCCATTCAACATGTCACACAGCCTAGAGCTTCATTACGGTTCAGGTGAGTCCCAGCTTTACAGCTTGGTATTTTCCTTTATACTGTAGTTCTTTTCTGTCATGCAGAATATTTCACAAAGAAGTTGAATTTTCTATAATCAAGAAAGTAGGATTCATAGATTTTGGTCCCCTCCAAAAAACTATTTCCTTAATTTCAGTTGAGAAACATTTTTTCCCTGAAAATAGAAAGCCATGCCAAATGCCTCCTGACAGAAACTTTTCCTTTTTCCTCCCTCTTCAGTTTCTCCTCAGACAGAGATCTTTAGGAGAGTGAAGGGTGAGAGTATAATGAAGAGCTAAAAGTTGATTTTTAAATCTACCCAAACTATACACCAGAAACTTAATGCTTCCTTATGAACACTTGTGCCACTTCTACTCAATCAGGATCTTAAGAGTCTGGCCAGGAAACCAGCATGCTTTTCAAATTCCCAGGGTGATTTTACTATGCATCCTGGGTTAAATGGCCCTAGAGTTTCTAATCATGAAACAATAGTGAGTATCTCTGAGCACTTGCACTTGGTACTGCTTATTATCTGTGTGACTTTCAATATTTTCTATACTGCTTTCCTATGTAAATTGGATGTGATGAGTGGTGACACTGCTTTACTTTTTTTTTTGTAATGAAAATCATAAGCAAAAGTTTTATATTCCATATAGCAATTCATTCTGATTGAGGCTCTAAATGTGCATCAGTGTGATCAGGATGAACAATGATCCACTCCATTTACTGTATCAGAATTAAAGTTCTCCAGGTATTTATTTAATGGCTACTATAGGAATTTATGTTTAATTATTGCATTCATTCATTCATCAAGTGTCCTTCATGTACATACAACTAATGAAATGCAGAGAGCCCACATTTATACTAAGGCTAAAAGTAGATGAGAAAGAAATACAACATACACATATGGTCTTGTTAGAGTACCTTTGAATATAGATAGGTGACATCTATGTAGACTGTCTATTCAACATAAAGCATAGAAACCACATTGGGAATGTGGTAACATGAAGATAGGCCTTCTGTATTTACCTTAAGAAATTATCCCCGATCCTCCAGACCTTAGGGCTGTTGCATATCAACTTATTCAATGCACTTCAAATCTGGGAAGAGCATTTTAAAAATTTATAATCTAGACCAAGAACTTGCAGCAACCACTGTACATAAAATTAATTCAAAACCAATTAGCAACTTCATGCTAACTCTTAATCGGTCTCATATTCCCATTCTGCCTAATATGATTGCCACCCTTTAGCCCTGTTGCTTTCTTTACCATCTCCTGGATGCCTTTATTTAGAATGCTTCACCACAGAATCATTGATTCTAGAACTTGAAGAGACCTAGTTTAATTTTCCCAATTTGATATTGGAAAAACCCCGATCTAGAGGGTCTTGTGACTTATTTAAAGTTCTACATCTAATTTATGACACTGAAATAGAGCCAAATACTCTTCCTTAATCTCTTACCTGAAGCATTTGAGCCATATATTTTGGTTATCTATTGCGGCATGACAAGTTACCTCAAAATTTAGTAGCTTAAAACAATGATCATTTATTAATCTCTCACAGTTTCTATGGGTCAGAAGTTAGACAGGACTCAACAGAAATAACTTTTTTCTGTTCTATGATGTCTGGGGCTTCAGCTGAAAGAATTTTAGGGAAGGGACTTTGTGATGAAAGAGAAGGCTCTTTCATCATATGTGTGGCCATTGGGTTCTTGACCAGAACACATATATTTGGCCTTTGTGTGCCATGACCTGGATTTCCTTAAAATATGGTGGCTGGATTTCCAGGCAAGTGTCTCAAGAAAGAGAGAGACACACACAGAAACCATGTTGCCTATTGCAGCTGATGTTGGCCTATGTGGACAATTATACAAGGAAATGTAGACATCATCAGCCTACATCAATTTCTGCACAAATAATGGTATTGGAGAAGATTTCTATGGTTTCTTCTGGTTTTCTTTTCAGTCATTCTTCTCCTTCCTTGGTATCTAATTCAAATTCCAGGCTTGTTTCAAGAACCCCAATATCAATGCCTGCTACTTTCAATCCTGGCTCCCTAGTCTTCTTGCTCTTCATTGCCTTTGAATACTGCTCTTAATCTAATGCTTCCTCACTGGGGTGGTAACTGATTTATAACAGCTTAAGGTATCCCCTTTTTACCACTTCTTCCCCTATTAGTTTGTTTGCCCTGTGTATGTATATATATATGTATGTGTGCTCAACAAGAAAGTGTTCTGGTACCTCTCTAATTACAATGAGGGTGTTGACTCTTCATTGACACTAAACTAACCTTAATTTAGGCCTTTTGGGATGTTATCCTTTCCCAATTATTTGCTGCTTCCTGGAAAATTCCTTGCTTAGGAAAGTAAGCGAGGAGGCGGAGACTCTTCAGATCATCAGCTGAAGTGGAAAAAATCAATCACTGTAGACAACTGTTCAGCCAAATGATTCAACAAACAACTGAGCCATCTGGATATTTGGTAGCAGGTAGTAACAACAACAGAGTCCTGTTTCTTTTCTATGGGCCATTTAGCAATTTCTTCTCTAGTGTAGAGATCATTGTTGTTGTTTTGTTATTGCTTTTTAAGAACATCAAGGAAACACACTAAGAAATATTAAGCCCTACTTTTGTGACTGCTCTTAAAGTTACAGTGGGTTGGTGATGTAACCACATGTGTGCACCAAAGATACACGTGCCTAAAGAGAATATGAATGAGAAACTGTGAAATTGAACTTTAATAAAAATTACTTCATGTCCTAACCCAACTTAGCCTCCTGGCAAAATCTAATCCTCCTCCAGTGTATCCAGTATCAGTGAATTCCACCTCCTTCAGTCATGTTATAAAAGCCAGAAACCTAGAAGCTATCCTCCATATCTTTCTCACACATATCAAATCCAGCATTAAGTCTCATCCGTTTTACCTCTTAAATCACTTCCAAGCTGCCAGTGTACCTCCCCTAGACAATTGCAACTGCTCTTAACTGAGCTCTTTGCTTGCATTCAACCCTTTCCAAATTCTCCTTCAAGTTATATATCTATCGTGTCATATTATCCCTCTCCCTTCTGTGTTAAATCATTTTAAAGACTTTCCATCGTTCTTAGGTTACGGAATCAAAACCTTAGCAGGGCTTACATGGGTTGTGTTTAGCCTCGCCACTGCCTGCCTTTCCTGCCCCCTGTCTCATCGTGCCCCACAGGGACCGTAAACTCACAATATTCACTCACACCCACAAGACTTTACCTGTTGTTTCTACTACTTGAAACTCTTTCTCTCTTCTCTTTGATAAGCTCCAACTCTTCTCTTACGGATAATTCTATCCATACTGTTTCAAGGAAGCCTTCCCTGCCTGCCCTTACCGGGTAAATTTCCTATTATCCTAGTTGTGATTTTACATTTATTTTCCTTATTCGTTTAGTAATTTCTGTCTCCTCATCTTCACTTTAAGTCACAGGTTAGCAGAGATCTCACGTGCTTTTTCTTTTTTTCCTATTATATTTCCATAGTCTAACATAAAATAGAAGCTCAACAAATGTTTTTGTTTGTATAAATGGGATTACTGCAAAAGTTCACTAACAAATATTACAAAGCAAATGAAAGTAGCATAAGGCAATGGTTTACATTTTGCAGTTTCTACCACAGTAAGAGATCAAAGATTTAATACAGGAATCTGTAGCTATGACCAAAACCTAATATCTGCCCCATAGTAATATACTTTTTACCATGATTTGGTTCCCATGCAGGAGATACATTGGTAATAATGCTTAATAGTTCATTAATGACCTCTGGCCATTTATCTCATTTCCATTGCAAATCTTATTATTTTTATGTTTGTCTTTGTGATTCAATTTTGTTTTATCCTTTTTCTTTATGCTTTTTATGGTGATTTTAACACTCACCACTGATATACTTATTTAATTGAGCAAAACCACTGTGATGAAGTATTTTGATGGCATAGCACTCTTTTTTGATGGTAGCTCAAGGCAGTTATTATTGCTCTTTCACAAGGAATTGTGTAGACAACGTCTGAAAGAAAAAGAGAACTAACAGCGTAATGACTAAAAGCCCTGATTCTGTGATTTCTAATTCCTGGCTTCACTTTAGTGCTATCCAGGAGTGGAGATTTTTGTGATTCTTTTAAAGAATAATTTATCCCTCTCCCTCTAGTACTTTCACTCTAAAATTGCTTTTTTTGGTCTTTAGTCACACCTGGCAATCTTGATCAACTTTTGATATTTTATCTTAATGGATTTCATTCAAACTGAAATCCATATAAAATTTGAGGATCTTCCTGTATGAGAATAAATGTTTGTCCTTCTTTTCCTCCCCATTTATCTTCTCTTCCTAAGCAATCCTTTAAAACATACATCTAAAGTTTTGTCATCTCTGCATATTGGAAATATTCCCAGTAAATGAAGCACCACTGCTCTCCCCTTACTCAAGAGTTTTGGCACTTATTGCCTATATCATGTATTTGACTTTTCACTAGCTTAATTTGAGACCAATGAAGGAAAAACAATGGTCTATAAAGCCTGAAACCTATTCGTACATTCACACACCAAAGAGTCAATATTAGTTTAACTTAGTCATGAAATCTGTCCATTTTAAACCCTTGCCAAGAGATTTAGTTCCTATAGTTTCAGAAGAGCCTTGTTATGAAATAGTCTCTAAAAAGATAGCCCTCAATCTATCCTCCTCATTATGCATTGAAAATAAGCTGCTATATTTAATAGGTATAGAGATACATCTAGATTTAAGTCCCATTGTTTGTAATGAGTACAGTAGTATCATACATGTTTCACATAACAAAGATGTAAGGTCAAAATCAGTAATGCTTTGGAAAGTAACAGTGTTACATAAATGCAAGGGAGCATTATGTCTGAGCTAAGCATAAATTTGGGCTAATATTATTTGTCAGGGAATAACATTTAATAATAACAGCTAATTTCTATTGAGCACATCCTGTCACTGTTCTAAATGCTTTTCATCTAATCCTCACAATAACCCAATGAGGAAGATGTTATATTACAGTTGAAAAAACAAGACAGAGAAAGGTTAAGTAATTTGCTCAAAAGACAGACAACTTAGAAATGGTTGATTAACTGGGGCCTGTTTGTGATTATATTATAAATTATTCGATAACTTATATAAGACCATCCCTTCTCGAGAAATGTCGTGTTAAAAATACAAATTCAAAGTAAAATATGGATGCAGTTCATGTAGAGTGGCCAGTTTGTTAACTTTTGTCAAAGATATCACAAGCCTAACTCTGCCCTGACCCATAGTAGATGCCTTTGAAATGGTCATTGAATCCATTTTTAACACTCTAGCTTCAGCTTGTTTCTAGAGCTACAAGCAACCCACAAAAAGACTTAGGACCAATTGAAAAAGAACTATTCATTTTTGAAAGAATTTACCTGGCATTATTAGGACTTTAGTATAAACTTTTGAAAGAAATCTTGAATCTAAATGAATTGTACCTGAAATTAATGTGAAACTGTTGACTGTTTATAGCATGGGGATTGTCTACCTGCAGGCATATTTATTTAAATTGACCCACTAAATCTGCAATTCAGGTTTATTATACTTGCTGAAGGGACACTGGTTCCCTTAAGCAGTGAAAAGACTATCTGGGAATATAGTTCTAATTTATTTTGTACAACAAAATCCTGTTCTTATTTGGTTTTCATAAAGTAAGTATTATTTGTGTCAATATCCTTCAGACAATCTTTTGAATATTTTAAAAGATATTTACTTCAACTCAATATCATTTAGATCATTTTCCACTGGAAGCTAATTAGGCAAAGAACTCTAATTTGCTTAATATTTGGGTCTGAGAAAACCACAGCTTTGGCACTCAATTGTATTTTTGAAAATAAACTTTAAATTTTAATATAGACATTTAAAAATATCTTATACTAAAAACAGGAATTAATTAGTTTGGACACAGAGGAAATACAACTCAACCATTAGGTTGAAAAATACTGAGATGAGTTTTGAATGAAAGATATTCAATATTCAACAGTGGTGATCCATATATAGAATTTTTAGAGGTCAGGGATTACCCATGCAATCTATTGATATTGAAAAAGTCAGATCAACAGATTGAGAAATTGAGGGCTACTTATTAGTAAAATGCTGATGAATTATTGGTTCATGTATCTTTTCGTTTAGTCTGTCCTAATATTTGTGCTATCACACTTTTTATTTTCCCATAACATGCAGAATTGTATGGGAGAGAGCGTAAACTCAGCAGCAGTGCCCCAAGATGCATTTATCAATTGCAATGAATGTGCTACACTAATGAAGGATGTTGTTTATGTGAAAGGATGTAGGAGGTGTGAGGAGTGGGGCATATGGGAATCCCTATATTTTTGGTGTAACATTTATGTAATCTAAGTATCTTTTAAAAAATAAAAATAAACATTATAAAAAATAAATAAATATTGGCTATTAGCGATCTTAAAAAAATTAGTGTTATCAGCTGTGCTCTTGGAGAAAAATGAATTGTGGACAATTCAACACTAAGATAGATGGCAGGAGTCTGGCTGGTTGTTACCTTTTTTCAGTGTTAAATTTCTTCTTTGTTTTGCTTAGGCGTTGCAAGGTTCAACAGAAATTAACATGTGAACAGTGTACTTGATTCAACTTGTCCCCCACTCAAAGTTGAGCCAAAAGCTACTTTAGAATATTAAATTGTTTTATATGTAGGATGGAAAGATGCAGAAAACTGTGTGGGCAAGTGGTTCTACCCCCTCTGTTGGGGAAGTAGATCTTATAGTTATCACATTCTACAGACATGGTTTATCTACTTCTCTATTTCATTTTTGGAATTGCTCATAGCAGAGCTAAGAAGTTTGGCAAAGTTCCCTGCAAAGAAAGAGACATGGGAGGAAACAGGAGAGGAGAAGGAATAAATGAAATATTCAGAGAGGTTTTTCCAGAGCAAAAATCTGATTCCTATTGACACTGTAATTTTGAACAGTGCCTTTTCCTCTCTGAGCCTTGGTTTCTTCATCTTCAAATCAGAGTTTTAGATTAGATCATGTCTAAACTTTCTTCCACATCTGAACTTTCTGATGTTTATATCTAACCCATATTCTTTGAAGTATCCCAGGTATCTATGAAAGTGTACCTGTTTCCACAAGTGATGTCATCACACTCCTCCCACTTGGACTAAAACAGAAAAATGGATATTTCAAACAATTCACTGAAAAGGGAAATCAAACCATGATGAGGGCAAGAGGGGTATGCAGACAGCATTATGGTGACTTTATTTTTCACTTGGATATACCATCTTAATCTAGTCATCATTGAAAAGATGTTCAAAATTATAGGCCTTTACCAGATGCCCTTGAAATTACTCAGAACTGGTTCCTTCTCCAATTCTTCCCTTTACTAAGTAGAGCGTAGGGTGGGAATACATCAAGGGTGACACAGGGACTCCATTGTTGATACTGTAATTGCTCTTTTGCAGCAACATCTTCAGTGAAGGGGTGAAAAACCACATGGTAATATTGCTGCACTATTAAGACTCTAACTGAAAGTGCTATATGGCCTTCTTAACTTTAGAAGGAACTTTGAGATGTTGATCAAAATTATCACTAGAGTGGATGATATAGACAGATAATATAAACTCAGTCTTCCCACGAGAATACCAGGGAGGAGTAGCTGGAAAGATTTTGCTTCATTCCTATGATCTGGAGTTATTTATCTTAAGGAACTTAAGATTCTTTATTGTTCTAAAATGGAAAACAATACAGTTTTGCACAGAAAACAAAAAAGAGAATGACAGTTTGAGAGTTGAGGATATTGAACATTTTGAACATTTATCTCTTTTAGGGCTTAAAACCTTAGGGGTTGTGATAGACATAGAGACCTGTTCTATTTCTTTTGAGTGTCTGTCCAAGAAGACAGATGACAGATTTTATATGCACTGGGAGAAAGAAAACCAAATTGCTGAACCAAGGAACTAATATGTAGTTAAAGAATCCCTGCTGGTATCCTTTGTGTACCAGATATTGCTGAGGTAGATATTGTAGTTATCTAAAGGTCTGTTATTTTGCAGTCAGGGATTGTCTTTATTTCAAGTGTAGATGTTGCAAAATTTAACTATTTTTAGCTACTCTTAAATACTGTTACAACGGTAGTGGTTATTGGGGAAGGCAAATGTGAAATGTAAAATAGAATTTTGGGTTTTTTTTCCTGTTGGTGGGAATTTCTGAAGAAACAAAAAAATAAGAAGTAAAATGGGAAAAATGGGCAGTTTTCTATACATAATATTCCTGAACATGCTCTGCCTTTGTTCCTGTTTTTTGGGGAGTTGTTTTTATATGTGTATTATGACTATTCTTCATTTGCCACTGAGATTCATTTCCCTTTATAGTTGTATAATTGCTTTTATGAGAGATATTTTTAACACCTAATCACCATCATGGCATTCTTAAGAGATGTAGTTAAAAAGCCCATCAGATATTCTCTCTTAAAAGTATTGTTAATTTAGTATTAACTCAGTTTTTACTGAAACTTGCTGTTGGCATCTTGAGTGAAGCTTTAATTATAGAGAATGGCCTCTAAAACCACATTCTCATTGGTTTAAGTGCCTTCATTTAATTTGTGCGGTATTTCTTATTGGGGATTATTGTGAAACATTTTTAAACGATACTTCTAGTTTCCTGAAGACAGATTGAAAATAGATCCAAAAGGTTAAGGTGAAAGAGTATAACTTGCCTCCTATATTCTACAGTTTTTGTTCTGCACTCCAAAGCTACGCCATAAGGAATATTCCTATCAGAAACAGGGAATACAATACAGAACAAAAGAAAGGTGTGCTTCATTGTGTTTCTTTTCTTTTCTGTTTTCTTTTCTTTGTTTCAAAAGCTCTTAAATATTATTTTTTTTTTAAAATTCCACCATCTGAAGAGGTTCTAGTACCAGTTCTGTCACTTACCTGATGTGGAAACTTGTGCAGTTTTCCTTTTTATTTTGCATGTTTGTATGGGTGTGAGAGTATTTCTAATCATCCACTTTCTCCTTTCTCAGAAAAGGATTATATTAATATATCCCTGATATATTAACTTTAAACTTGGACCTTGTAACTTGCTTAGGCAATGGAATATGAGTGGTTATGCCTTACCCTGACTGAGCAAAACTTTAAATGCTATTTTGTGATTTGATTCCACCTCTTGTAAAACCACCAGTATGCTTCAGGTGCTGCTTCTTTAGCCTTGGTCCCACGTCCACAAAAGAAGCTACAGCTGCCCTATAGCTCCCATGTAACCTGAGTGAATGAATAAGCACATGAATAGGATGTGATGAAATTCTTGGGGTTGTTACACTGCAAGTCTAACTGATAGGTTACCTAACCTCCATTTCCAAAATTTGAAAATTACAATAACAATAACACCTACCTCAAAAGACTATTGGCCCACTTATATGAAATATATAAAATTAGCAAATTAATAGAAACAGAAAGTAGGTTGGAAGTTACCCGGGGTCAGGGGAAGTGGGGAATGGGGAGTTATTGCTTAATGGGTTCAGAGTTTCTATTTGGAGTGGTGAAAAAGTTTTGACAATGGATGGTGTTGACAGTAGAATAACATTGTAAATGTAATTAATGCCACTGGATTGTACATTTAAAAATGGTTAAAATGTTACTGTATTATATATATATGTTACCATAAAAAATATATTAAAGCCTACTAATAGGACTGAGAGGCAATACCTTATAGTAGTGCCTGCCGTAAAACCAATATGCAAAAAGTTAAATTTATGAAGTTATTCAAGCATTTTTCCCCATGCACAAAGTATTTATTTACAAAAATGGGATAATATTCTGCATCTAGCTTGTGGTCCTTCTTAAAGTAATAACATACCACAAACATTAGCTAGGTGGTTAAATATTTAAGCAATTTTAATGGCTACAGTATTCCATATGTACAGGTATCAATGTTTATTTAACAAATCCATTATTTGGGGCACTTAGATTGCTTCCAAATTCCTCTACAGTAGGCAACATTATAATGAGTATTTCTTTAATTAAGTCTGGGCCACATTTCTGAGTATATTCTGAGAAAGGTCTCTACAGGTGGAACTGGAATAAAGGGTTTGGATGTTTTAAGGATTTTGACACATTGCAAAATTGTTTACAGTTTACAAAAGTGAAAGTTAGAAAAACTGCAATTTTATAAAACAAAACTTAGTTAGCCAGAGGATAGTTATATAATATATCCAGTACTATAATGCATTATTGAAAACTTCCTATGGCAAAACCTCCATCAAGAAATTATATAAAAATGCATAATACTTTATGCTGAAGTATTTTTTCATGCCTTCCCTAAATGGTTTTAGACATACACACATACACATACATACACAATACATATTCTGACTTGATCTCCAGAAACCTGACATTTATGTTCATACAAGAAAAAAAAACACATAGTCCAATACCAGCATCATTCTTCTTCTTAAATGGGGTACTGTAAAACCGTGTCACTTTTATAATACAGTATAAAACAGCAGGTCACATTTTGCAATAGGACTTTTATATTATATAATCAATCTTTTCTATACTGTCTTTAACTTAATTTTTTTTAAAAAACTTTCAGTTTTTAATTAAAAGTTAACTTCTCAGAAGGAAACAGTTTCTAGGTTGTGTTTCCAGTTGTGCCATTGACTGTGCTTCCTGCTTCAGTAAGGATCATCAGACCATGGGTCATGTGTTTTACCTTTCTGTCAATTTTTCTGCAAATTGCATGCATGTGTGTATGTTGGCCAGGAGGGAATGGCACAGGTGATGGTGGATGGGGTAATGTATTTTATAGTGAGGTTTGATGCCCCTTCTAAGTACTGGATTTATTATACGCATAGATCTCCGTAAAGACCATCTCTCTCTTCCAGGGAAACAACTTCTAATTGACCAAAATTAACCCAGTGACATTAACCGTGAACTTTCATGGCATTGTAACAAATTATTAACTGATGACAATGTAAGGAAACTACTCTTAAGAGTGTTGTCTTTTTTTATATTTGAAAATTACTTTAAGTTATGTATTTATTTTAATGGGTTTTTCTCTTTACACTTTTCTTAATCTATATTATTTCAACATTTCTCCTCTCACTCATTAATAAAGCTGTCTCTATAAGAGCAGTTGATATGGACCAGAGGCAAGCATTTGGCTGGCTCTCTTTCCCACAGCTCTTTGTTTGAAAAGAGCCCTGGGACCAGAGCTTGTGAGCATTAGCCTCATCACTCCCACTGGGTTAAGAAGATCCTTGGTGAATTGAATAGTTCGATTTTCATCATATTTGCCTTTGGTTGTATAAACTGTGCATTTGATTCTGATGAAAGGAGAATAAGATAGCACTGAACTTTACAACTACATATTGTAGAAGTATTGAGGCAGTTAGATCAAGGAATATTAGTTGTCATCCAGCCTAATATTCACTTTGGTGGCCAACTCTAGAATTGGCACATGTCCATGGAGAGCACCTTCAAAAGTGACATTGAAACATTTATGAATAATTGCTTCAATAAAGTCAGGGAAAAAAAATCTATAATTTACATTTGTCTTTAAGCAATAATCATTCCAAAAGTATGATTATTAGTTTGCACATATGATTCAGGGAAAAGTCAACAATCAATGCAGTTGATCTTGGAAAATAACATTTGTACAATGTTTTCTAAATGAATAGCTATAAATCTCTTAATACCTTTTAGATTTTGTCCTTATTGGAATTTTTTTTTCTCCTGGATATAATGGGTTGTTAATGACAGCTGAGAATACTCATTGGTCCATAACCCATCAACAAGGAATATTCATGACAGTATTCCAGAGGCAAGTATATTGTCATTATTTGGAATTAACTGCAAAAATATCTACTTGTAAAAATAGAATTGTATAAAAATATCAAGATAAAGTATTAGCCTAGAGAAAGTATGAAATGCTTTTTAACACATAATAATCTTAAAACAATGTTTTCAATCTAAGAGACAATAAACCATTTGCAAATTTTGACATAATCTTTAAGGAGAAGACCAGTTAAAGAGAAAAATCACTGACGACTTATTTTTAAAGTGTCACCTCCTCATATTTATTTTAAATGTGCATATTTCTAGAATCAGTATGAAATATGGAAAGAGCCTAGATTTTGAAGTATGAACTGTTTCCAAATTCTGATTCTGCCCCTTACTGACTGTGAGAATTTAGTCATTCCTTAACCTCTATGAATCTTTGTGTACTTCTGTATAAAGTGGAGAAAACTATGCCTATCTGTATTTGATGTGATGATAATGTACTGTAAATTAATTACCTGGCTGTCTCTATGCATTCAGTTCATTTTAGTTTCCATCCTTCTATTCCACCAGTTTTCTCTTGAAAGAACAAGAGGTCCTTTTAATACATATTTCAGTTTGGCTATTGATTATTGTCTATAATTGTGTGTCAATTAACCAACATAAGTAGATTTGTTTGATAAACATTAGGATCCACCTATATCTTTCAAAAGAATCAGAATTTTCTGGGACCTAAAGCCTGCACTGCTGCTGAAGATTGTCTCTAACTCCTGCAGCTGAGAACAGAGGCTGAAGAAAGAACTCTTTTGCTGCCATCTACCTGCCAGATATTGATTCAGGGCCCAAGAAGGCCCATCCATTAGCAGCCATGCCCATTAGCCACTCTGCCCTTTAGCAACAGCAGAGAAGTGGTGAACTTCTGTTGCAGTCAACTTGCAAATGGAAAAGCTAATAGTAGTCAGGAGCCCTTTAAAGATAAAACACAGATCCTGTTAGAGTTAACTCTTGGTCATTTCTGTTATTCCAGATCCGCTTATTGGCTTTGCATAAAATCTAGCTCTTCTCCTCTGCTTCCTTATGTTCCCCTTTCCACAGACGGCATACCACAGCACCACCAGAGGACAACAGGGGAGCTACAAGGAGATGCCAAAGATAAAGGAACAAGTCAGATAAGGGAGATACAAGGAGATGTCAGATAGAAGGACAACATGGATGGGGATTACCCGAGGATAATTCAGATGTGTCGTCCTCCCCCCCCCCACACACACACACACAACCTTAAATAACTGAACTTGGGCAGTATGTGCTTCTCGGTTTTTATCCCGTCTACATCCAAAACTAAATCACATTAATTCAATTACTTCTTTGGTGTGCCTAATCATCACATTTGTGGTTGGCTAAGTCTTATTCTATGTGCCATAACTTCATTAAAGACTTAATTTTTTCAAAGTGCAATGGCAAAATGAGTCATATGCAAGCTCCTCACACAGGAGAAGCTTTATTTAATAAAACAAGTTGCAAGATGTTCACTTTAACTGAATTATTAAATTGCCACACTGAAATAGACTTGACACCATTATTTTGGATTAAAGTCCCTTATATCAGAGCTTTGTATATTAGCTGTGAGAGTTATGATGTGTAACAACTGCTATGAAGAAAACCACTGCATCATCATGACTGACATTTAGGGATCAGCTAGGCCATCCCTAATGTCATTAATTCCACTTAATCTCAGTGGTTTTCAAGGGAGCCCAGATAATTTTACAGAAAATTTTGAACTACTTGCACAGCCATGCAAAAAGGGTAATTTTTAAGGCACTCGAATTTCAGGGAAATGAATCCCTCAATAATTTAATAATAAGAAAAAAAAAGCTTTGTAATGATTAAATTACATTTAGCAGTGCTTTTCTCTATTAGTAAATATATACTACTGGAATTGTAAATTCAGGGGCAAACTGCTTGTCTCTTGTAAAGTTCCAGGTGAAATACATTTGTGGGAAATCTGAGAAATAGTGAGAGGATTGGGGAGGAATGTAGAAATAAGGTGGCACCCTCTCGGGCATTCGCGGTTGTACATAAAGACCCCCTGAGAGCAAAGACCACATCTCTCAGAGTGGTTCTCAGTAAATATTTGATGAATGAATTTATAAATATAACAAGTGCTCCCTGCCTCATTCCGCCCCATCTCCATTTCTGAAAACACAAACATACAGAAATACATGAACAGTGCAAAGCAAGGCTTCGGGGCAGAGAAGGGTGAGTGGGGAAAACCAGAGCAAGTTTGCAGCTTTTCAGGACTGGTACAGCAGTGCCCATGGTTACCAGGAGGAAATTGTTACAATTGGTGACAGTTTTAAATAGCACTGACTGTTAAATATTTTGTACAACATACCAGGATGCTCCTTTATTTTACCTCCACTTTATTCAGGCCTAGGCTTCTTATACTCTAAGATAACCTTGAATTCAGAACCAAATAGGGTTCCCAAAGGTGGTTAAGGGGGAAAAAACCTTATCAGAGGATGAGTTGCAGTCATGGGTTGCTTCTATCCCAACTAGACCAGACCTTAGAGGCTTCATTGGCAGAAAATTGAGTCAATCTAGGAAAAATGTCTGAGAGCCAGAGTGGCAAATTAGAATGTTCACTGGATTGGGAATCTGTGATCAAGGTTTAACCAGAGTTCTGCCTCTCTCTCATCCATTTGAAGGAAATCATATCAGTAGGTTTTAATTAGCTCATCTGTATGGTGAGAAGTTCAGGTTATTTGGATTCTAGAACCCCTTCCAGCTCCATAGTCTAATGAAATCAGGCATTTGCGGTCACCCCTCGGGCTGAAGTGTGATTTGCTGGCCTGGGGGGGGAGCAGCCGCGGCAGGCCAAGCCGCTGCCCCCATAATAGGGTGGCTGGTCGGACTCACCGCCACCCCTGAAGGGAGCTCGGCATGGGCGCAGAGTGCCCTCGGGTCTCCCCTTCTCGGCAGCCATGCTTCCGCGGCCGCCCCTCCTCCCGGATGGCGCCACACGATGCCTGTGGGGCGGCACCCTTCTTCTTCTTTCTCCCTGCGCAGGCGCAGGGCGGAAAATTCCAGTTTGCCCTTTTCCCCTCCCCCGACAGCAGCAACAGCCAGGCGTGGGCGGGAAACTCAAGTCTGCCCTCCACCCCAGCAACAGCAGCCACCAATCCCTAAGCCCTGCCACTTCCCCCAGCAACAGCAACAGCCAATCCCTAACCACCACCCCTCCCCCGTCCAGTACCGCCCACTGACCTTTCGCCGGCAACCAATCAGAGCAGGGTGTGGCTTCGACCAATCAGCCTTCCCCAGCCCCTATAAAACTGTTGCCTCTCCCTCAATAAAGTTGGACTTGTGTGTTTACCTTATCTCCGCGGTAGTTCTTCTGCCGTACGCCCTCCAGTCCTGAGAGCCCCCGACAAGGGCCTGGCCTCCCTTGTCCCCAGTTCGTCGCCTGCTTCTCCGGGCGACCCCTTTGTCGCCGGCTTTGCCGGGCGACCCCGTCAGCAGAACCGCGCAACCCCTGTGAGACCGACCCCTCGTCTGCTGCCGGACCGACCCCTCGTCCCAAGTGGGACCGACCCCTCGTCCCAAGTGGGACCGACCCCTCGTCCCAAGCGGGACCGACCCCTCATCCAAAGCTGGACCAACCCCACGTCCGCAGCCAGACCCCACCTCTACCGACCGAGCAAGCCGCCGCAGGCATTAGACTATGGAGACTTTTTCTGAAAGACGGTTCTTTCAACAGGGTGCAGATAGGATGGGTAACAGAATAATGTTATGTATATATAAAAGCTACATCTTAAACCCACCATATAAAATTTTGGTTGGTATTTTTGGATGGCTTAATATGTACTTGGCATTAACTTTTACCTAAATCTTTCAAAGTTTGGCTTTGAAGAGTTTATAATTTGGAACATTCAATTTAGTGCCACTCAGAAAGTCTCCTGTGTAAGACAGAATACTTCTCATGCATTGGTATTTATGAACATGGACTTTCAAAATAAAACACAACATATTTGACCCAATTATCTCATAATTAGAGTTTCAATAAGCCAGACAAGATGTGGCAAAGTCCTGCAACTTCTATTCCATCATAATAAAGAAATGATAGGTCTGCAGCTTTTGCCCTTTACTACTGCTTTTTCTGCTAATCAAGTGAACATCACTTCTTTCATTCAACGAAATCAAAAGAAGTCAACTGTTTGCCGGGTTTGCATGCCTACCCCCTTGAATATTGATTGCACATTTAATGTTGGTTGCTATAATTGATAGCAACAGCTAATTTAAATGGAATTAGAGGATCCTTTTGCACAGGATTTCTCAGGAACTTTGATATGTTAATGTACTTAGAAATTTCCAGAAAAGAGAATAATATTTCACATTTTTCAACTTTGCCCCAATAAACTACCCCCTCCCTTTTCTGATATTAAGTGGGTGTTTCACAGGAATCATATTTTGGAGCACACAATGTGGAAAATGCTGTTTTAAATTATTTTTCCATTGAAGAGTCAAGTAGAATCAATATTTAATTGCTTCCCTCGCTGTGCCTGTCAAAACTGTGCATAACATCTTTAATAGTCATATAGTGAGTTTGAGGTTCTTCTGGATTCAAATATGGATCCTTTCTGTCTTAGTCCAGTACTTTTTTCCTTTGCATCATCCTCATTCCCCTTCCCATATTTACCATAGCTGATCTCAATAGAAGTACTGATAAAGAAACTTTGAACATGATAATTTCAATCACGTGCATTGTAGATTCTCCACACAGAAGATCCAATTGACAACTCAAATTTCATTTGCCCAAAACTGTGTTCATTTCCTTCTCCTTAGCATGGCATATGTATGTTGTGACTAAGAACATCGCATTTGGAATCAGGTCCCTTTGATATAAGTTTCAGCTTTGCCATTTATTAGTCATGTAACCTAGCTTCTCTGTGTTGCAATATCTTTTCCTCTAAAATGGAAATGTAGGGTTATTTGTGATATCCAGTAAGATAGCCACAAGTCAGATGTGTCTATTGAGCATGTGATATGTGGCTAGTCCAAACTGAGACCTGCTAAAAGTGTAAAGTACACATAGAATTTTGAAGACAGTCTGAAAAACAAAATGTAAAAATTTTAATGATAATTTCTTAGATTGACTGCATGTTGAAATGCTATTTTGAGTATACTGATTTAAATAAAATATATTGTTAAAATTAATATCACCTGTTCAGTTAAATTTTTCATGTGCTCTTTAGAAAATTTAGGATATCACATTTGTGTCTTATATTTCTATTGGCACCAATTTCAAGGATTCCGTGATATAATCAAATTAAAATACTTGACATGATGTGATCCTCATATAATAGTAAATGAAAGGTATTAATATATTCTTCTTCCTTATCTAATGTTGAGTAGTTTAATTAGTTATCACGCTTCTTTCAAAATAAAGGTTTTGGATTCATCCTTGATTCTTTGCCCTCTTCTCCATCATGCATCATGTCCAATCAGAACTCCTCAAAGCTGTCTTTCCAGCTCAGTCCCTAGCTACTTTTCCTCACCTGATCCACACCCACCCACTCAGAGTTTCTTCAATATGCTCAGTGATTCCCGAGTCATCTTTGTTCATGCTTACTGTTTAGACTACACTATTTTTCCTCACGGCCTCTCACATATTGAAGTTCAGCTTTACCTTGCAATAGCACTGAAATACATGTCATATGTGCACAATATATTTTTAATTAAACTGATTTGAAAATAAAGGTTTTTATTTCACCTCTGCCAATAATTGCTGCTTTGGGAAAGTCAGTACTAGAAAATATCCACAAGGTCGAAAAGCTGATTCCTCAAAATAGTTTTAATTGGCCAAATTTAATTTAATTATCCCTTAATAATATCCATTTGAGTAAGTGAACATTTTTGAGCTGCACAAGATTCAGAGCCATTTCTCCAAGATCTCCTTGTTTATTAATGTTGCCTAGCCAACCGTTTAGACTCTGTATCAGTTTCACTCAATACCTGTTTATTGAACACTTGTGCAAAGCTCTGTGTTGAACCTTGCATTAACTATTCACTTAAATGAGCTGTTGTATCCAGAGTCAAAGAAAACCCCATTTTTTAAAACTTTCATCACACTAGTATAAACCATTGCGTAATTTTACATTTTGTATATTACCTTAATTTCCCAGTAGCATGTATGACTAAAGGCATAGGTACTCAAGGAAATAGGTTTCAGACTAGAAATGCTGACACATTTAAAGAAATGAGCCCAGCAACTTTTCAAAACTTGTCAAATATTTTATATTGTTCCTTCCAGGGTTAGTCTAGCATATTGGAGAAGAAAAGAGAGTACTTTAGAACCTTCCTTAATAGCTGGAAATTCAGTTTCACCTCTCATCTGGATTCCTCTTTTTACACTGTGTGCCACATTGTGTGCCAAAGACAACTCCTCAATGCCATATTTGTCTAGAATACAAAGAGTGCCAAGGTTTTTAACAGCTGGTCTTGGAGCCTGGATTTAAATGGGTATCATACTGAGGAGCAGGAAGGTATTCTGTTTTGCTTCATTTGGCAACATAAATTGGGCTTATGACCACATTATGCCCTGGCAAGTTGGTTCCTATAGTAATGGAGAATGATTTTCTAATAGGTTATATAATCAAGGATTTTCCCAAACAGAGGCATTGCTAAGGCAACAAACCAGCATACCCTGTGCTTTCACAAAATTTACTTACCTGCTCTCTTCAACTCTGTCTTCAGAAATATAAAATTAAATAGTGTTACCTTCAAAGTTTCAAATTTTAAACAGATTCTAGGCCTTGGGTGACAAAAGCCCACAACTGCTTTAGGATAGCAATGCCTACTTCTTCTCATTTCCTGTTCTTTACCCAAACCCATTTGCTCTCCTTGCCAGGTTGTTAGTGGAGAGGTCCTTCACAAATAATGCTCCAAAGGAGCAATTGCCTCTCAGACACCTTTTATAGCTTTAGACGGTACCAAAACTGGAGAACATTGAAGACCTCACAAATTTCATCCTTGCCACATGGAGAAGAAAGAAAATGTTTAAGTAAAAGGGCAGCTCTTTCTCATGACTTGGAAGCTTAATTGACTAGAATGGGTAAGCTAAAAAGCATTTTCCAAAGTGTGTTATATGGATAGGTTAATCATTTTTATCCACACACACAAAATAATGTTTCATGGTCAAGTAGATGGGAGAATGATGAAGTAAACAAAGACAAACTAGCATCTTTAGTAAAGGAAAATTAGTCTTTAAAGTGCTAGTGTCTCTGGTGCATCTCTAAATGGAGTATAGGAAATGCCTAATTTTCCAAATTTATTTGGCCATGGAAACTTCATTTTATGCAGCTTCTCATGGGATTACTGCTATTCTATGGAACACACTTTGGGAAATGCTGATCTATAAGAATAGACATATTATTTTCAGACACTGACCTTTCATAATATTTCCACAAAAAATTTAAAAATATAATTTTACTTTTCAAGGAAATTTGTTCTCAGTAAATGAAAATTATTTTACTCAATCATCATTATCACTGGATTAGTAATTTAGACTCTATTATTTCGTAGGAGGAATGGTCCCCACTGATCAACACACCCCTGCAGCCAAAGAATGCAATTTTCTGAAGAGGAGGTTAACTTCCAGTGCCCCTTAGAAGATTCAGAGCAACGCAGATTCTGTTGCCCTTCCTGACCACAGTTTCTTCATTTCCATATTCTAAATCAAGCCCCAAAATAAGGTTTAGGCATCATGTTGATCTGGTTTATGTAAGGGGCTCTGACAAGAGCATTTGTCTGAAAAATGTTTCTGTTATTGGAGTTGAAACATGTAGCTAGTGGGTTCGTTGTCAAAATGTATTCTAGGTCAGGGAGCAAGTGTAGCTCAAGTGGTTAAACGCCAGCTTTCTACATACGGGGTTCAATCTCCAGCTCCCATACTTCATTAAAAAAAAGTATTCTAGGTCTTGGAACTACAGTACATTATCACTAGAGCTGAGAATTCCTATTTCAAGAGAACACAAAATACAAGCCAAAGGCAGTATCTGCCCTATACCTCAACGTATTCTGGTGAGCAAAGTAGATCTAGATCAATGGACCATTAATTCAAAGTAACCATGTATAACTGTATGTGAAAGTAAAAAATACAAAGATAGCCATGCAACAGGCAAGACCACAAAGACACACAGATAGGACGAGACCTAAGGTGGACAAGTTTATCTTCTGTGCTACAGGCTTTGCTTTTGTAGACTATTTCCCATCCTCACCGCACCCCTGAACCAATGATGAACAATATGATTCTGGCAGCACACAAGATAAAAACCTACATCCTGGTTGAAAATATGTCAAATATAAGATTCTTTCATAAAACAATGAAATGAAGCCCTTTATAAATGTCAATTATTTGTGTTAGCCACTATAGCACAGAAAATACACAAATTTCTATAGTTTAATGCAAAAGAACTTTATTTTTCCCTCCAATAGAGTCCATTTGGAGGTGGAGTTCTCTTCTGTATACTCATTCAGGGATCCAGACTGATGGATATGTCTGTTGTCTTCAATGTGTGTGTTCCAAGGTTGTCCTGGACCCTGATATCCAGAAGGCAGAGAATGGAGAATAGGAGGTTTTTAAGGATCAGGCCTGAAGCTGGTATACATAAATTCTGCTGTAATTCTATCAGACAGTCACGTGGCCTCACATAATTGCTAAGGAGGCAGTGTTTCCAGAAAGAGAGGAAAAGGGGATTGATAAACCACTGCCATACTCTTTTCATCTCCATCTTAGGGTGTAGAAACTGAAGCTCAGAAGTAATAAACAATTTGCCCATAATCACAAAGCCATTAAGTATAATTCCAACCCAAGAATTCTGACTCAGTCTCTGGCCTGAGTAATATATTGTTTTTATGTCCCGTGGTAATGGTACCTGGGAAAGTTTATATTAAAAGTGACAGAGAGGGTCAGACCTTGTGTTTGCTGATGATATTTGCTCTCTGAGTCGCATCTTTCTGTGATGAGTAACTCATGATTTTGTTGCAGCCCCCTAGAGACTTTCATGCATAGATAAGATGCTCAAATAGTATATGATCCAGAGTCCTCTAAAGTATATTTCATTTTTCTCTTTCATCACTTTAAGTCTAAAAGAAAGAAAAGAAAAGAGAGGGGTTATAGTTGATATTAAAGATATATTAATTTAACTGTTTGATAATTTAATTTTTTACAGGGCCAAAACAGAAGACCATCTTCAAAAACCAAAATGAAGTTAACAATTACAAGCCGGTGCTTCTTCCTGTTCATCTTTCTAAATGTAAGTAGAAAAAAATGATTCAAAGCTATGTTAACCAAGAATGCTAGAATAGGGATGAGTGTTTGAGTAGGATTGAACTGGAATTTGCAATGATTGACAATGTTCTCCAGAGGCCAGAACTAAATTCCTCAAAATCATCATGTTCTTAATATTTGTTAACAAATCAACCTGAAATTTCATTAACTTAAACTAGTGTTTTAGCTTACCCAGAATTTTTAACTTTGCTTGCTTTACAAAAATTGACATGAATTGGAAACATTTCCATATTATCATATTAACATCAAAGGCTAATAGTGTTCTTGGAGGAAAAGACTAATATTAGACATGTGGATTTGAATAATCACAGTTTTGGGGCTGCTGTCCTATTAAAACATCTGAACTCTTTTATTCTGATTATTAATTTCAAATATATATCTCATCAAATACTAACTGAAAAAATAAAATAAAAAACTAAGAATTTTCACATGTCCATGCCACTGTCATTCCATAGCTCTTTCTTTAGCCTTTTTTTTTAAAGATTATTTATTTATTTCTCTCCCCTTCCCCCCAACCCCAGTTGTCTGTTTTCTGTGTCTATTTGCTGCATCTTCTTTGTCCGCTTCTGTTGTTGTCAGCGGCACGGGGAGTCTGTGTTTCTTTTGTTGTGTCAGCTCTCCGTGTGTGCGTCACCATTCCTGGGCAGGCTGAACTTTCCTTCACGCTGGGCGGCTCTCCTCACGGGGCGCACTCCTTGCGCGTGGGGCTCCCCTACGCAGGTACACCCCTGCATAGCACGTAGCACGGCACTTCTTGAGCTCATCAGCACTGCATGTGGGCCAGCTCCACATGGGTCAAGGAGGCCCGGGGTTTGAACCGCGGACCTCCCATGTGGTAGACAGACGCCCTAACCATTGGGCCAAGTCTGCCACCTTGAGATATATTTCATATACAATGCAACTAACCCATTTAAAATGTACATTTTATTTTTTAATATATTCATGGGATTGGGCAGTTATCACTTCAATCTATTTTATAATGTTTTTCACCCCATACCCATTAAGTAAATGTTCATTCCTCTGGGTCAAGTCTGCTTCCCTCTCTAGCCTTTTAAATTGTGTCCAGTTTATTTAATTTTACGCAGTTTATTTTCCTAAAAGAGGTAGCAAATAGTAGCATCATTGTCTTGGAAACACTATCTGTGTCTATTTATTTCTGTCAGCATTGTTAACCCACCATCACATGAGTTTCAATACCATATGAAAGGGAGATGAGTAAATTTTACCTTAATTAGTCTGGAGTTATCTCAATCCTTACCCTTTCTACTGCAGTAGAATAACATTTGGCAATGAATTCCAGTTGGCAGTAAAGATTATTTAACCTTTGCTAATGTTATATTGACCCAAGCAAATCTTGCCCGGGATACCAGAATTTCCATTGCTCATTAATGTGCAGTTGTAGCTTACAAGACTGCCTAAACTGCTTCTCACACATTTTTAAAAAATATATTACTAATAGTTCATGAGTACTATTTTTAAGGGATTTTTATTTTGTAGTGTATAAATCCAGCAGATGGTTTATGGGAATGATTGTTAATTCAGCCCTTTTGTACCTGTTTGGATAATGAGTATGTTTATTTTATTATGCAAGATTGTCACATTATTTTAACCTATTAAATATTTCTTTTGATAAGTTACAGTATAAATTGCTAAAATTAATCTAGTATTTGGAAATACAGTTAACTTCATGCCATTTGGGAAGTAATAAAAACATTTAAATAAGAATGTTTAAGTTAATAGAATATTTAATTTGTCTGTAAATACCTAGGGCCTTATGTGGTATTCTAAGGAGGTAGAAATATTGGTATATTTTATTCATAAACTTATATTGTTTGAAATCTCGTGTAATCAGATATATGCAAATATTTCTGTACAATTCTGTTTCATAAGGCATATGTTTATATTGGACATTGATAGAGGAAAAACTAAAGTGATTAGTAAATACTAACGAAGAGTTTGAAGATTATATAATTACCTTCTTTACTCCATAGACTACAGATAATTTTTGGTGTTTTAAAAAACTAAAGCAGGTCGTTTATATTCAACACTTTTACTTGATTTGTTTTACAATTTACAGATTGAAAAAATTTCGTGTATTTACATGAGCCATGGACAGAAATATTTTATGGTTTGTGGGCATCCACGTTACTAACAAATGTAACTGACCTGGACACTTACATAGCTTTGTGCTCTCTTTGCTGTGACAGAAATTTGCTTCTCTGTATTTGGATTATGTATTTGGTTTGGAGGATATGTCCATCAGACAAAATCCAATGCATCAATTTGCTTCTAAAGCATTCAATGTGTTCCACATTTATACTCCTCCAAGAAAAAGTAAAATTAAAAACAAAAATTTAAATATTCTGAACTACTCCAAAACATCACTTCTTAGGTATTATATTATTGTGAAAAAGCCTTACCAGTATGTTTAGTTCTACCTGTATAATTTAGTTCTACCTATATAATTGATTTCCAAATGATCTTTAAAGTGTCCATTTGATCACCACATTCCATTAGCCTCATCTACATTAATCAAAACCACCTACTCATGTCCTCTCCACTCTCTGAGGTAATATAAGGGACTTAGAACAGCGCTTAGCATATAATGAACACTCAAAAAGTACTAGTGATGGTGATGATGATGATGATAACAATGAAATCAACAATAGCAATGAAGACAGAGGAAAACAGGGCTCTTCTAGAAACAATTTTTTTCGTTATTGTTGGTTTTGTGGCTGTGTTTCCTATTTGCTCTGAATTTATGATTTATGCAGAAATTTTGTTGTTTATATGATGCTTAAGTGGAAGGTACTTAGGACCCTAACCAGGCAACTGATCTTACCTGGAAGAACCAAGACTGATACTTTAGAAATTTTATATTTTTACTTTCTTAATTTGAAAAATACAAGTAACTGAAAATCATAAATAATTTTCACATAGACATTTTCCACATTCAGGACAGTGACATGGAAATCCTGTTGGTTATATCAATTTGCAGGTTCTGGATTCATATTTTTGGTAGAGCAGTTCTGCCTGTGCAATCAGTAAAATTGTTTCCCTTCAGCAAAGTAGCAAGTGTCCACACATTCAACAGGCTTGAACAATTCCAGACACAGGACATTTCTCAAAGTTCCAGACAGAATAGCCTTGTAGCTGTTTCGTTGCTGTGCTGTTGTTTCTTCTAGAAATTACATGTAACCCAAAGGCAGGCTGGATGCCTTACACTGAGGTAGGGATTCCTGAGGTCATGGCCATTCATATCACATTGCTTCCTCCCAGCCTCCATGATTCATGTGGATAAATCCTCTAGAATGTAAGCTCCATGAGAGCAGGGACCTTGTTCGCCAATATTGTTTACTAATGCATCTCCAGAACTACAACAGTGCCTGGAACATAGGAGACATTCAAAGTACCTGTTGACCTAAAGAACAAGTGATGTTTCAGATGCTAACTCCAGCTGTTGGTGGCAGCTTGGTGGTCGTATGTGTGGTGCCATTTATTTAACCTTTAGAAGTGACATCACATATACGGTGGCTAAACTGCTACATGGGACAACAATGAAAACGTTTTCTTTTGAAGAATCATGTTAGACAGCTTATATGTGAAAATTTGAACACTGATCTTTATTCAATAAAGCAATGTCTAATGCCATTAATGTTACATTTCTATCTGCATGTCAGCATAGAATCATGTATTTATATAAATCTCCAAACTACATTGCATAAAAATATTACTAGAAGTAGAATACTTTTAGTCTTCCCTATTGATTGGTAGCTTATCTAAATGCTACCGATTTTATTTTTCCTCCTTATTGTTGAAAATAATACTGCCACACTAGCAATTTTTACTTGTATATAATCATCAGTCAAAAATTTACTGTGTTTTATGAAATTTGTGTGTGCTTTATTAAGTAGTAGTCATTTCAGTGTGTATGTTATGTTATTTTAGGACAAGTGTTCTTGAATCATTCGGCTACCACTTGGAAAATTTCATCTTCAATGCTTAAACATGAACCAGACTAAGATCAGACTCTGATTATTATGGCTAAGCTAACAACAGAAGCTCCAATTTCTCATTTCTTCAGTGTTGAAACAATCTCTGGTGAGCTAAGTCCCAAGTCATGTTCACTGGAGTTTGTTTCAACACTGTATGAATGATTAAATTTATGCAAGTGTCATCTACGTGAACTATATCTACTCCTATTATATGATTGTATCTCGACTATTACTGATGTTAAAACTGCCTTGAGCCACATAATGCTGTAATTGAAAATGCAAGTGTAAGAGTCTTCCACTTAATGTCCTTACCCACACTATCTGCTCAAGGCTTCCAGTGCAAGAACATTTCTTAATTCGCTCTCTAGCCCATTTAAGAACAGAATTCTGAATGTCATTTTTGGAAAAGGTTCCAGCCAAATCTAAGCAAAATAGTCCATAGTATCTAAGACATTTAACATAAATGATTTATATATGGCATCATATTTCATTTTCTAATTCAATTGGAAGATGGAAAAAATGATCCAGCAATTAAAAATAAAATAAAATATATTAAATGATAATGGGCCACAATAAGAAGAATCTGAAATGGAACCAAACATGAACCAATCACTAATATCTCTATTATGAGGACATCATAATCCTGCTTTGATGGTTACATGATATTTTGTCAAATTTTTACACACACACACACACAAATGTATGCTAAGAAAATACAAACAAAAGCCTTAACATAGAATTTCTTCCAAATAATTGACTTTATAAATCTCACAAATCACTTTCTAATTCCTAATAGAGTATATGACCATTTTATGACTAGTGATTCTTTACACTTAACAGTATCTGGTATTGCGAAAAAATGTAGAGTATTGATCTTTCTTGCTAGACTGTAAGCTCCATGAGAGCAAGATGTATACCTGTTATATTCAGCACTATTGTTCAAGCATCTAGCACAAGAGCACAATGTCCAGCTCATCAAGCTCAATGAATAATTGCTGATTGATTGATTTGAAAACCAGTGGGAAAGAGATCATGTGGCAACAGAATGGTGTTCAGCTACACTGACAAAGATTTTTACATTTTCAGTCATTTTTATGAATTCAGATTTTCTCTTAATTGTCATAAATACAAAAGGCACTAAAACTAGAAGGAATATAAATATATCTAAGAGTAGCATCAACTTTATTCACAAGAGGAGTTATAACAGCAATGTTATAAAAGTTTTAAATATTTGCCCTATTCTCTACATATGCAGGTGGCTTGCTGTCACCTCCAACACAAGTTCAAAATAGAATTTATTTTCTTTCCTCAGTAAGACTTTCATTTTACAACATCTCCCATTTTTCAGTACTGTATTAGTCAGCCAAAGGGGTGCTGATGCAAAATACCAGAAATTGGTTGGTTTTTATAAAGGGTATTTATTTGGGGTAAGAGCTTACAGAAACCAGGCCATAAAGCCTAAGTTACTTCCCTCACCAAAGTCTATTTTCATGTCTGTAAGGGTTCAGGCTTCCTGTGTTCCTCTGCACTCAGCTCCTCTGTTTTCTCCACAGGATCAGCTGTAGACTAGGAGGCTCTCTAGGTTTTGTCTCTCTCCACAAGGTCAGCTGTAAACTTATCAGGCAAACGGCTCTGTCTGTCTCTCTCTCTCCTTGGAACTCCAGCTTCAGCATCCAACTCCAACATCAAAACTCCAACATTAAAAGCCCTCAACTCTGTCCTTTGCCATGCCTTTTATCTGTGAGTCCCCACCCACCACACCCTAATGACATGGCCCAATCAAAGCCCTAATCATAACTCAATCTTGTCCAGGTACAGACCAGATTACAAACATAATCCAGTATCTATTGTTGGAATTCATAACCATATCAAACTGCTACAAGTACACTACCTTTTTTTTCAGTTATATAGCTAAAATATATGGGCTTTTAAAAATCATTCCTGTTCTCCAGTCCTAATATCTATGTATGCCTTCACATGTTTATTATTTGAGAAGGTGTTAAGAGCTGTTTTCTTTTCCCATCACATGATCATCTAGTTCAGGACTTAAACTTCCTAGCTGGTATCCCATTTCTAACCTGCAAATGCCCAATGCCTATCAGATTAATTTTACGGAAACCCTCCTTTCATAACCTTCTCTGATCAAAAAGCTGCAAAGCATCTCTCTTTTACTGCCCTATTTTAATAATATTAGCTAAAATGTATTGAGCCTTTCATGTCACTGGCACTTTGTATTTTTTTGTTTGTTTGTTTATCCTACTAATACCCATTGGGATAAATATTGTTACTCTTCCCATTTTGCAAATGAGGAAACTTAGGCCTATAGAGGTTTTAACTTGTTCCAAGTGACAAAAAAAAAAAAAAGTTTAAACTCTTTTTCTTGACTTTCAGGGTCCTGCATTATCTGACTCTCTTGACCCCATTTCTTACTAGTCCTCAAGTATGCTTTCCTTCAGGCAGGATGCTTTCCTTACTGTGTCTTGCACACATATTTCCTACCTCTACACTTTTATGCATTCCCTTTTCTCCATCCAGATAGCCTTCTCTCTCCTTTCTGCCTATTCAGATACTACATGTACTCAAGGTGCAATTCAAATTCATCCTTGTATCCATAGCCATCCCAGACTATTCATATCCTGTTCTCTCTCTCCAATCTGAATTTTTATTTTATTATGTGGTATAAAGTTTGTCATTCAGTTATATGCTATCTCCTACGTTCAGGAGGCCCACTCTGCACAATGACACACACTAGAAAATAGTAAGCCTCCACTGATGGATAGCCTGGGGTAGAAGGGTAACTTAGTAAGGATGAGTTCTCTTTAGAGCCTGGGGGGGATATAGCCAAGCACACATTACCTCTGCCATCAACACATTTGTGAAAACTTCCTTCATGAAACAATTTAGATGGAATAAGGCCAAATAAGAGTATGCTTCAAAAAGTTTGATAGAGACAGCAAACAGTATTATCAACTGCAGAAGAACAAAAGTCATTGCAGGCTGAAGTTACAGGTCTTCTCAAAGAAAATCTCAAAGCAGAACATGGATATAAAATGCCACAGATTCAAGCATCCCTAAGAATAGCAGTTACGGTCACAAAAGAAACTGAAATCTATATGAACATAAGTGATAAAGGATCTTATGACTTATGGTGATTTTTGCAGACACACACGCATACCTCAATTGGATGAAGAGACCTGGGAAGGTGACTGAGATTAACAAAGACTGTAAAAGCTAATGCCAATCTGTACTAAATGCAAATGGACTGAGAGAAGTATTTAGGATTTACATTGATTTTCAGCAATGAAAATGGATTCTGCTGTATAGGTCATTTCTGATGAAACCAAATTAAAGACATTAAGACCAATTACGTGAGGCAGAATATCTCAGAAGAACAAACATTTTGTTTGTTCTATGGAATAGCTGGGCTAACTTTGTTGCAGAGTGCACAATAAAACTTTCCTTAAAAAAAAACAATAAAAAGCTTATTTATTGTGTTAATATGTTTATTTCTAATGACATGATTCATAATTGTTAAGATTTCCAAAGAAGGCAAAATTGATGTAGTATTAGTAATTTCGAGGAATCAAATTATTTGCTATGTTTGTTTCTTAACTTCACAATTATAAGTATTTTTTAAAATAAAATTATAAAAAATATATAAAATGTTTCAATAATAAGATAAATATTAAAAAGAAAAACTTTACAATTATAATGAAATTAAAACAGTCTTAGATCATAAAGAGGTGTGTGGGTATGTGTGTGTGCCATTCATATTCAATTGTGATGGAAGCTACTGCAAATATAAAATTTGTAGACAGAGTTTATAGATGAAATGCAAATAAACTTTTAATGTAATATGTAAAGCAAAAATATTCTACATTCAGACCATGAATAATTGCTGCTTACAGAAGGATAATCAAATTGTTCTCAAATTTTTGTTGAGAACATGCTCACTCATTCCTTCTCTCTATAAGTAACCAATTTACTTTTTTATACAGCACCCAACCCCAATTCTTCCTGCCCCTCGAAATCACACCTATCCTTCAACAATAGAGCCCGAGCCATTTCTGTACGTTCTAGGACGCAAGAAGATGATAGATGCACAGTACAAATGCTATGACCGAATGGAACAGTTACCACCATACCAAGGAGAAGGTAAAGAGAAGAATGATGTGAATATGTTTCAAATATCATTAAAGACTTACCTTCTTCAGCAGGCAAATGTGTTGACTAATTTTAATTTAGCATGCCAGCAATTTTCACAGCAGTTTTGATACTGTTGTGTGTTTGGGTATTTCATGCAACAGCCATGCCTAGTTTCTTTACTCAAGTTCATCTCACTGCTCTTTGGCTAACACCTGCTCTCATGACAGAGTTGCTGCAGTAACTCGGTATATACACCTCGTGGCAGGAAGGACAGATACAGGCCTAAGTGAGGGAGGGGAATTGGAAAATGACAGGGAGGGAAATTGGAAAACAGAGGGCAAAACATTTGCCTGAATTGGAACCTGTCAAAACCCTGTGTTGTTTGGCATCATCCAGCAGCCATCTTCCCTTCACTCTCATTGGTTGGGAACTTCATGCTATTCCCTCTCCCTTTCCAGAGGAATTAGAAAAAGATAGCTCCTAGGTAGACATTATTTACTTATGGCCCTCCCTAGCAGGGAATATGTGTCTGTTCAAATAGTCTTAGGGATAAGCATATTCAATTACTTATAAAAGACCCAGAGGAAAATAAAAGGGGTTATGTTAGGACAAAACATGGCTATAACCATTTAAATTCTCTTCCCTGTCCCCTGAGATATTTGAAAAGACCCAATAGGATCTTGCACACCCTTATAAATCCTCAGGACAACCCATTTTTCCCTGCTTGGTAAGGGGAAAAGAGTCTAAATATACTCTATCTCTACACTTGATTTGCCTTCAAATAGTCAGTCTTAATTTATAGTTCCTATTTTAGCATTTGCTTTAAATAAAAAATCAAGTCAATTGGAAGACAGATTCTTAAGTCTTCCCTTAGCCAAGAGTATTCCCAGTGTTTGCTAAGAACCTGAAAAGGCATTAGATGCGACTCTGCCTAAAGGGGAAAAAAAACCAAGTTTCTAAAGCTAATGGGGAAATTGAAGCATAGTGCTGTTTTTTTTAATAATTAATTTTTTTTAAAGAAGATTTGGGTTTGGCAGTGCTGGTCTGTGAAGGGTAGTAGGGTGAGAGGGTTGGGTTGGACTATCCATGGGACTGGGGCTGAGGGTGGAGGGAAGGAGCTGATGAACTTTGATGGTACTGATATTTTTAAAGACCAAGTTAGTGTTGTTCCCTTCACTTTATTTTATTTTTTTGGATTTTATTTTATTTTACTGAAGTATATCACCCACACATAAACATACATAAACATAAGTGTATAATTGGGAGGTTGAATGTTTGTGCTCTCAACATTGCTCAAAACTTTTTTTTTTTCTCTTTCAAGAACTGCCTTCAAAACCTGAACTTCATTCTTTTGAATACCTTTCTAAAACAGTGAGAAACCACTTGGAGCCAATGTGAATGAATACAGAAAATGATCAAATTGAGTATTTTTATAGTAGGAAAAAAAATGTGATTCTAGGGTAATAAGACTGCTTTCGTATGTGATTCATTAACTGACTGTAAATGTGTCTACAATAGGAGTTTTAAACAATTGCATCTGCCTTGGATTAAGACATAACTATCAAAAGTAACGTCTTTGAAGGTTAAAAGATAGCAGGATCCATATGCTCCAAAGCCATATACTATTTTTTTTCTTTTCTTTTTATCATCTTTTTAAAAAAATACATAAATTATAACACTCCTTTTATCCAGAGATGGTATCATGTACACTTTGACAAGAGTTCCTGAAAATATTTTAAGGAAACCTTTTTGGTGGAAAGATTCCATACATATGACATGGGTATTTTTTGAGAAAAAAGTGGAGAAGACCCTATAAAAATGTCAATTCCATTAGTAGCAGGGAAAGTAAATGCCTTTATTTTGTTTCTGTTGCTGCAGCTGCTGCTGTGACCTTAATATTTCCATTTCCAAATGAAAAGACCAAAATAAAATATGGCCAACTGTTTAGGCACCTGTTAAATCCTGTTGGGGATTCTACAATTTTTGACAACTTTCGATTTTATCCTAATTGTCTAAACTAACATGGACTCCCAAATAAAACATTTAGTTGTGAGAACCAAACTTCCAAGGACAAATTCCCTGCAGAAAATGCAATTACTTCTTTTCAATTCCTGGACCTTATTGTTAAAAAAAAAAAAAAAAAAAAGAATTTAAAGAAAGGATTGGTAAGATGTGACATGCTGATAAACTTTGAAAAATCTATTCTTTGAAAATGTTCCCATTTTTAAAATGTATTTCAAGATTTTGAAGAATTAATCTGTGTGATGAATTTTTTAAAGTAATACTCTCTTACAGTGTTGCTCCTTATGTTAATAATGGTAGAAAACCTTAACATATCTTACAGGAACTGCAAGACCTCCCAATCTAAATCCAGTTATCTGGTTGGATACTTGAAAGGATAAAGTTTCAGGAAGTAAAACCTGGTCAACATAGCTCAAAACCCATTTAATTAATATCTAACATATACCTCAGATTCATGTTCTCACTTAAAATCAAATTAATGGAGATAAGAGAAAAATGTGCCTCTGCTGACCAATCTTTGGAACTACTTTTTTTAACAAACTCAACTTACAAAGTAGGAACTAGAACCCTACTTGCCAATAAGTTAATTTGGTCACAGGTATGCCAAGGCTATTTGACCCTTTATTTTCAATATAAATGATTTTTGTTAATTTGAAATGTGAGTCATCATGGCTGGACTAAAGAGTTCAGCCACACATAAGATTGTCCTGATCGCAATCTTCTTTTACTGTAAGTCCACATGGCTTCCTATTAACTTCTTTCTAAATGGCCAGGTCCGTATTGCAACCGCACCTGGGATGGATGGATGTGCTGGGATGACACACCAGCTGGGGTGATGACCTATCAGTACTGCCCTGACTACTTTCCCGACTTTGATCCATCAGGTAAGGGTCGTTCTTTCCATTGTACATTTTACTATGAAGCTTTTAGAGTGTCCACATTTCTGAAAATAAAAAGCATAAAAACCTAACCATACTCTCCAGCTTTGAGCATGTTTCAAAGGTTTTTCTTAATTAAAATATTACCCAGATGTACAAATATTGCAAACTGTCCTTATTTTTTAAGTCACACTGCTGGTCAGTTATGCACATTGGTTTAAATTCTAGCTTGTAAAATTAATTTTTCTAAAACTCTATGAATAGTTTTAATCTTTTTTTCAATTCTATTGTCTTGGATTTGATGACTTATGCAAATGTTTGATCCAGAATTTGCATATACTGGGCTTGTATAACATGCACAATGGAAGTTTTGTATAACCTTGAAAATTATATAAAACTGTCAGGTTTTAGGAAAATAAATCAGAAGGTGGTAATTCTAGATACCAAATTTCTGTTCCAATTACAAAATATTAGAAATGTTCAGTAAATAAGACTAATACTGTCATAATGGATGATAATAACAGTCAGCATTGTGCCTACACACCATGGACAGCCAGTAAACCTGTGTTAAGTATATCAATGACACTAAATTCATTTTAGTTATGAAAGTAACATAGGAGTGCTTTCTACTGAATATGAGTTTTTATTTTTCAAAACATTTTCATATGGATTATCTCATTTTATGCTCACACAATTCTTGATACAAAACACAAGTGAAACTACATCTCCTGAGGCCTCGCTAGTCCTTTCTATATAAGTACAATAGTCTTAGAAGAACACTTGAGAAATTGTATTTTATTAGGCATGACGATCTCCATACCAACAAGTGTAGGCTGAAATATTTTTAGAACATCCAAAGGAGGGTATGTTTTTCCTTCAGACCTCAGGCCTGTCACAGTGGTGAGGTTAAAAATTGGCCTGGAATGCTCAGATAGGATAAAGATCTTAATAGTACCAGGTATCAAGTAGAGTGGGAAGCTAAGGAGCTAGAGTTATATATCTTAGGATTTATAGGTATCCACAAAGGATAGAGATCTGGAATCCAAGTTGAGGGGTAGGTGAATGGTAGCAATGCAGATATGGCTTAGGAGAGGCATGTATAAGTTTATGCAACAGGCTCAGTCTGGAGACCAGACAGACACACTGGCATGGGGATTGGGATTGGGTCTGGCCTAGAGTTAAGTGAGTAATTCTCAATTTATCTGAGAAGATGTGGGACTTCTAAAAGTCCTCTGCTTAACCTCATCCCAGAGATTCTGATTAAATTGGTCTGGATTGCAGCCTGGACATCAGGGTTTTTAAAAGTTATTTTTGTGGTTAAATAATCAGCCGAGTTGGGGAAACTGTAGTAAGCAATAAGAAAGGCCAGATAAGAAGGTGACTGCTACCAGGGAGCTCAATCCAGTACACTAAGTAGCACAGGCAGCCAGAGGAGGCAGAGCACAGTATCAGATGAGTCTGATAAAAGCAGTGGACCAGGGTAAGTCCCAAATGGGTGAAAGGCAGTAGCAGTTCAGCTCCAGTGACCTTGGGAACAGAAAAGCTCTGTGCTAAGAAACTAGACAGAAAATCTGTCCCATTAAAATAAATCTGAGATTAAGATAAAAAGGTTTAAGTCTTAGTTCAAAAGGAGGCTCAGATGCTAAAACTAAGTGGGACCAGCTATGGACCCAACATGCAGGACATTGCTGATGACTGATAATTTGTTCCTGAGAGTAGAGCCAGCCTGAGGCTGCAGAAGGTGCTTAGGTAACTCTGGATGTAGGAACTGGCTGGCTGTAGGAACAGGGATCAGGCAACAAAGCCATTCCACCTCAAGCTCCACATTTCTTCTGTCAAGACGTGGTATAACCAAAACTCAGGAATCCCTTCATACTTTACAGTGCTCATCTTCCTCCTTCTTCCTTCAGTGTCCTAAAAGGAGTAGATCCAGGCAGAGAATTAGAACTTCAAATCAGTAGAGGGGAACACCAAGGTGCCAACAAGGAGGGTCTTCTCTGAGTTAGCTGGATTAGACTAGAAATGGCATGTAAAGAGAGGAAGTAATATCTGCTTTATGCTTAAGGGAACATAGCAAATGAAACTTGACTGAGATTTTTCCAGGACCTATTGGATCAGTTTCTGCCACATGCCAGAAAATTAGGAAATGTAAAGGCTTCTTTCTCCTGGGAGAGAGTAGTTCTTTCAGGGCCAACCAGCCCACTTGATTACCCTCACTCGCTATGAATGAAGCAAGAGGTTTCAGCCCATAGACTGAAAGTGAAACTTCAGTTAATGTGGGAGCAGCAGTCCTATAGAAAAATGTAGGCAAGAAAGTCTTTAGGACCCAGGTTAGAGCAGAGAAAAGAGTCTATCCATAAACAATATTTGGAAGATGCTTTTTGTGCTTCCTTCAAGGGTAAGAGCTCATGTGCCCATTTGTCTCTGAGACCAAAGTTCCATCCCAATAGCAGAATGTACTTCATCACAAGGAACACCCCTCCTTCTGCATGCAACATGTTTTGCCATCCATAGCTACATAACCTTGTTAAAACCAAATTACTGATTTATTATTGTTGCTTATTCATTTTGATAAAACAAAAAAACTACTTTCCGACAATATAATAAAGACAGAATGCTGCCATTACAAACCACTTTTTTTAAAATTGCAAGTAAGTTTGGAAAGATCATCATTGTCAAATAGCATTAGCAAAATCATTGATAAATTTTCATCCTCAATTTTTCTATCCTGATTAGTGCTAACTCTTCTTGAAACATAGTTAAAGTCCAATGGTGATTCTTAAATGGGTATTACCCAATGACTGTCTCAGCAAATTCACAGTTCTAAATTTTTCTATTTAACTTTTTAACAGATTTACCCAAAGCAGTAATGATTCTGGTAGAGTGCTTGAAACTATCCTTTGCTTTTTTAAAAAAGTGTGGTTTTTCATCCATTTAAAATAATTTTTGGAGCAGATATACAAGCAAGTCTACAACTAGTGGTTTAAACCTTGTGTTTAGTTTAATAGTTTCTATGTATCATTCATACAATGAAAAATGAATTTCACCAAAACTGTCAAAGGTAACAGCATTTTCATGGTAGCTTTTAGCATATTGACTAACCAAAATTAGTGATGGGCAATTTTTTAAAATATCAGCTCTCAATAATATTTCAGCCAAGTGAGGTATTTTTTTTTAAACATTAGTTTTTTGCTTAGCCCTTAAAACAATGGCATTGTCCTCCTAATATTAATATGTGATCCTAAGGCTTTCATATTCTTTTGCTAAAAAATAGCCAATATGGAAAGGTTATCCATAGGAATGACAGACCTTTGCCTATGCAAAAAGAAAATGCTTCAAAAATATTTTCCCTAAGAAATTATCAAAGATCAAAACGTTGTGAAGATTCCAAAGTACTTGGGTAAAATCTCTTAATACATTCTATTAATCCAGAGTTGCTGTATGATCTCTGAGGCAATAAACTCATTTATAGGTGTACATTTAGAGAACTAGAGAAAACCTGAATAGTCGATTAAATTTGGCAAGTGCAGTCATTTTAATATTTACTTGCTCATTACTTATAATTTATTTAATAGAATATAAGTTTGTCTTCCAATTGCTAAGCTAGTTAGGAGGTTAGATTCTAATATTACCTTGTAGCCAAAAAAAAAAAATTTATTATTCTTTAGGTCATTGGAATAGAGTATAGATAATCTTGAGTATGTATGGAACTTCACTTTCTGAAGTCCCAGTACCTAATTAAAATATTTTGTGCAAGTATTGTAATAGTAAAATGAGGTGTTTTGGTTTGGGTTGGGTTTTGGTGTTTTTAGATCATCCAGCTAAAGTTTAATTCTATTCAAATACTATCTTTGTTGTTTGCTAAAGATATATTGGTTTTGAAACGTGTAGCATATTCAATGTGGGGGAGGATGAATGGAGATAAAAACAAGGTCAATGCTGGTGCTAATCTCTTGACAAATCTGATCTCACCTTTCTGACCACTTTTTGCTTATTCCCCTTCCCCATTAGCCAAACCAGCACTTCTTGGATTCCTATGCCAAATCCAACTCCCAGGTGCCATTTCTATCATCTTATCTTCTCACCTGCACCTGCGCCTTAACACTAAGGGCTCGGCCGTTGCATTTTCCTCTGACTACAGTCTCCAATCCACGAGACCGTGAGGCTTGATACAGAGCTTAATAGCTCTGTGACAACTTTGGATTCAAGTGGACCTGGATTTGATCCCTGGCCTTAGTACTCAATAGCTGTGGAAGGGAAATTTCCTTTATTTCTCTGAGCCTCAGTTTCCTCATATGTATAATGGGAAAACCAATACCCATCTCAAAGTGTCATTATGAATTTTAAAGAAGATAATTCTGCACAGTGTTTAACACAATGCCTGCCCTGCAGCGGAGGTGGAGATCTTTAATATGCTGATCCAGCTGAGTCAGCAAATTACACTAGCGGTCTCCAAAAAGATGAATACCTAAGAGATGTTTAAAGAAGTAAACAGGGAAGGCTAAAGCTATCAATCCCCAATATATTATCTGTGGGATGAAGAGAGATCATTCAATGAAGTCTTTCTGAGAAAGCAGAAATACAACTTCTTGATACATCTCTTAGCTTCCAACTTTTTTGTTCTATTGGATTTAGCCATGTGATATTGCCAATATTTGACCATTTTGGCCCACAAAATCTAAAGTTTCACATAGTCAACCTAATCAAAAGCATTCTGTATTAATGAATGAAGATATAAGCCTTGATTTTCTCACAAAGTTCCCATCTATAATCAGAAGTTTTAATGTCTATTTAAAAATATGAGATACAGTGTAGGTAGCACTTTGGAGTCTGACAGACCTGGGTTTAAATCCTGGCTCACCCACTATGTAGTTCCTTTTCAAACTCCATAACCTCGCTCACTGTCTGTTTCTTTGTTTGTAAAACGCAGATAGTAATGCCTGCTTCACATGACTCTGCTGAGGATAAAATAAGACAATATGTGTTAAAACACCTTGTATAATGCATGATTCATGGTGGTCTCTATTGACTTATATTCAAGTTCTGTAAAAGTGATTCACACTCTGGAATGGCTTTCAAGCTTTAATTTGTTATTTTTCCTTCTTATGATTTTGAAATATTAATGTAATAATTGTTACCTTTCATTCACAGAAAAGGTTACAAAATACTGTGATGAAAAGGGAGTTTGGTTTAAACATCCTGAGAACAATCGAACCTGGTCCAACTATACGATGTGTAATGCTTTCACTCCTGAGAAACTGAAGGTAAGTTCTATTTTGACTTTCAGTTTGGGATGATAATGCCATTATATGTACATGGAAATGAATTCATATCTGTAAAATATCTACTACTAAGAAGTTAACAGATTTTATAGAAGGAGATCAGATGATAACCTATGAGGTCTAGGAATGTTATGAAGTGGCATTAGAGAAAATTACCAGATTTACCTCTTGGTCAGCACTCAGTGTAAATGGGAGTTCCACGAGCATTTGGAATCAGGTAATTTACGACAAGGTAAATAGTATTCACTGAACCCATGATGGGATTTATGTTTTTAAGAAAATTCCAGATTTTCTATTTCCTTTTATGTCAGTTTTGGTGAATTATATTTTTCTAGTAATTTGTCCATTTCATCTAAACTTTCAAATATTGCAATGATGTGATTTATAGCATATTCTTGTTAATATTTTAGTATTTGTAAGATGTGTAGTAATACCCCATTTTAAAATTTGTGTCTTTTCTCTTTTTTCTATTTTTTAAACAGCTCTATTGAAATATCATTTACATACCATAAAGTCACCCATCTAAAGTGTACATTTAAATATTTTTAGTATATTGTAGAGTTGTACAACCATCAGCATAATCCAATTTCAGAACATATTCATCATCCCAAAAAGAAACATTATACCCACTAACTTCCCATTTCCTCCACCCCACTTTCCCATCCCTCCACATCTCACCAATTACTAATCTACTTTCTTGTCTCTATAAATTGTCCATTTTGGAAATTTCATCTAAATCAGATTTTAAAAATAGGTGGTCTTTTGGTACTGGCTTCTTTCACTTAGCATAATTTTTTCAAGTTTCGTCCATCCATGCTGTTGCATGTATCAATACTTTTTATGGCATATCATATTTTACTTATCCATCACTTGATGGACATTTTGGTTGTTTTTTTTTTTTTTTTGGCTATAATGACTAATCGGCTCTTTAAACACATATGCATAAGTTTTTATGTTGACATGTTTTCATTCCTCTTGGGTCTTTTTTTTTCTCGAGCGGCCTTGTTAGGTGGGATTAATATTAACTTTTTTGAAGAATTAGGTTTTGGATTTGTTGTTCCTCTTTATTGTATGTTTAATTTCTCTTTGTCATTACTATTTCCTTCTTTTTATGTTCTTCACATTTAATTTTCTGGGTTTTTTCCCTAGCTTCTTTAGATGAAAGTTTAGATTACTGATTTTCAATGGTCTCATATACATTTTAAACTTCAAACCTCCCACTATTTTCAGCTTCATCTGTATCCAAAAAGTTTTGCTATGTCATTATGAGTTCTTTGATCCAAAGGCCATTTAGAAATGTATTGCTTTATCCCCCAATATGCAAGACTTTTATTACTGTTATCTTGTTTTAATGATTTCTAAATTTTTGTGGTCAGTGAAGATACTCTGTAAGATTTCAATTAATTGAAATGTTTCAAAATTTGCATTATTGACCAGCATATGATTAGTTTATTCTTTGTGCAATTGAAAAAACATTATTCAAATTTAGGTACAACATTTATTATATATGAATTACATAAAAATTTTTATCGTATTTAATTTTCTATAGCTTTGTTGATTCTTTTCTTTCTGTGTGTTCTATCAACTACTGGTAGGTGACAATTTATAAAATTTGAGCCTCTGTTATTAGGAGCACAAAAATTTAGAATTGTATCTTCCTGCCTCAATGTCTGGGCCTGTCTAGTATTTTACATATGAATTAGATTTACCTTGCTTAATGTTTACCTAGTCCATCTTTTTTCATCCTTTTACAGTTAATCCCTCTGTATCCTTGAATTTAATGGTGTGTCTCACAAGCAGCATATAACTGCTTTAAAGATCTTCCAGCTCAACCAAATTATTTTACTGTTAAGGTAACTGAAGTCTAGAGAAGTGAAATGACAGACTTACAAAGGTCATACAGAATAGTAATGGTAAACTCCAAGTAAAAACTAGATCTGCTGATTCCAGTCTTAAGTTCCTTCCACCACATAAAGCATTTTCTATTGCCAACTAATAATCCTACAATATTTAACAGTTATTCAGGAAATCCAAGTGATTAAGAATGCTCTTCAAATAAAGCAAAAATGCCATCACTATTTTTCATTTTATTTCTTCAATTAATTACATTTTAAGAATTGTACAAATGCAATGAGATTTCTTCCTTCTGAAATTAGAACTACAATACAATATGCAAATTATGCTAGGAAAGAAGATCAGCAAGTGAAAACAAAATTCCCAGTTCCAACAGATTCAAGTGTATTTCAATTACCACTAATGAAATTAACTATATAATATTAATTGCAAGAGCTATTGTCAAAATTGTGAGAAAGAGAGAGAGGTGGAATCGATATCTCTCTTTTCTGCGTAGTAAATCATATTAATATCATGTGAAAAAAGGAATGTGATGAATAAAGAAACAGTGCTGTGATATTATGCTTTTTATAAAGAAAAACATACTTCTAAGTCAACTCACATAATACTAAAAGAGAAGTAAAGGATAATCATGTTTGTGGGGAAAGACTTAACAAATGACTGTCAAAGAGGAAGATTTCAGCTTCTTTGGGCTGCTGAATGCTATTGATACCACTTTAAACCTAAGCTAACAAAAGTACAGAAACCTTCCCACCGTAGTCCTTGCTACTTATTTACATTCATACTGCTTGGAGTTGGGAGCCTTTGGAAAATAGATTATTGTTCTGCCAATTCTGTGGGCTAGACATATCCACTGTCTATAATAATACCCCGTAAGTTAAAACCTGCCCATATCACATACAGGGCTAGGGATTATAATTTGTAATGCCTTTAAACCTCCTTCTGATATAAATATTTTTGAATGAGATTTAATTCAGCACTTTATTCTTTGAAAATGGGTCCATTTATTCCCATAAATTCATATTAGGAAAGATAAAAAATAATTTAATTCTCTGGATTCTTTGGGTTATTTTAGTAGAATTTTCAACAAAGGAAACCATTTGTTGATATACATGATTTTTAAGAATAGAAATATTTTCCCTTGCTGTAATTACTTATTTATCTATTTGTTTTTGTAACTTTTTTTTCTTCCAGAATGCATATGTTCTGTACTATTTGGCGATTGTGGGCCATTCTTTGTCGATTTTTACCTTAGTGATTTCCCTGGGGATTTTCTTATTTTTCAGGTAAGTACACTTACAGTATCTGCTTTTTTATTTTCTTCTTTAAGCTACTGGAATAAATGGTAAATTCTTCAGGCATGTAATAGGGTGAGTGTTTTTCAGATCACAAGAGACATGCAAGAGATATTAGGATGTCATGAAGTAGCAAGAAAAATGAAATGAGCTCAAATATGCTTTTCAACTTTATATTTGAGAACAGGATAGAGACATAACATTTGCAAAGGTTATAATGCTTTCTTCCCAAAATGAGACAGTACGGTGTAAATGGCTAATATTCCATTAAATATTGAAGATCCTCCTCTTTCCTTTAAGTCTACTTTGATATATGGATATGCATGACCATAAGTTCAAATGCCCCTGGACTAATTATGACCTGTATTATAAGTGGATTTGGCCAGAGGAAAGTTATTGCTGGTGAGGCCATGTCAATGGTTAATCTCCTGGCTCCCAAGGTAAGGAAGAAAAGTCTTGACTGAATCTTCCTTCTTGCCTTGGCTCAGTCAACCAGGATTAAAGGGAATATCTGAAAGAATATGGCCTATTGTCAAGTATCAATGCTTTGCTCCAGCAAACAGAGCACTGTTAACTATGATGATCTTCTAAGACACTATGAGGAGCAAAATTCCAATTAGGGTTTCTGTTGTGAGGCTGTGTCTCTTCACTTGATTTCATTAACTATGACAAAATGATTAACTTGGTATAGCTAGCCGATTCCACAATAATAGAATTAGAAATATTGATTCGATATTTTTCAAAAATGACTTGAAAATCTATGTGGAAACATAATATATGATTGTATTAAGATGTCTTAAACCTTTATATCTTTATATCAAAGATATAAAGCACTACATTACCCTTTCATGAGAATCCTAACTTCCACACTAGCATGGAATCTCTTGATTTACACTTTTCTACTGTTGTTCCCCTATAAGTGGTATATTCTATATTTTGTTTTGGAGACTTGGGTTGGCTAGGAAAAATCTTCGTACTCTGTTCTCCATTGTGTGGATGGGTCAGGAGCTAAGTATGGATGCCATACACAATGCGGAAACTCCCATGATATACTTCCATCAGCAGAGGGCTTTTATTTTGTTCACACAGAAGACCTCTTTATCAAAGCTTCCTAAAGTCATTACACTAAATTTAAGTAATAGTCAACATGTTCTAGAGCCAATGTAGATGCAATAATCTATGGAAATGATCTGACAGTTACCATCTGGTTGGATTCCTTAACTAAAATTTCAGAATGGTGAGATTTTGGAGACTTGTTGGCAAAAAATATATAAAAAGGAATTAAAAAGTACATCAGTGCATGAGTTTCTGTGAAACCTAGTTCAAATGGCATTTTCCCTTTAAGCTTTGTAAGTACACAAATTATGCCAGAAAGCAAAATATGAGTAAGTACACAAGGAGAAAGTTGGATATTTTAAAGAACTTGCCATCTTTAGATGAATGTGACATAGGAGTTTTTCATATAATCATGAATTTGTATATGAGTTTTTCATATAACCATGAATTTGCATCATAGCAAACAGTGAAAATGAGGTACTGAAGGAAGCAGCTGTGGCTCAATCTGTTGGGCTCCCGTTTACCATATGGGAGGCCCTGGGATTGTGTTCCAGGCCTCCCTGTGAAGGCAGGCTCACCTGAATGCTGCATAGAGCCACTGGCCTGGGCACCGCAGAGTGCCACCCGGCCTGCAAGTGCCATGGAGAGCTGACTTAGCAAGGTGACACAACAAAAAGGGAGACAAGCAAAAGAAACGCAGAAGAGTGTTCAGTGAATGGACACAGAGAGCAGACAGCAAACAAGCTGCAAAAGGCGGGGGGGGGGGTGGTTAGTAAATTAAATAAATAAATAAATAAATAAGGTAGTGATAACATAGCACTAAACTGGTTTTCTGAAGTGTATTCACAAACATAGATTCAAAGTAATCTGCATGGGGAGACATTATAGATCCACAGCAGTTCAGTAAATGTGTTAAAAGCTGAAGTAAAATGAGATAGAAATGAGATAATAAATGCAAATTTCCTGGATTTGTATCTAACACATAATAAGTGACATGTAGGTGTTTAATATCATTAATACTGTTATTATCATAATCATTATTATTAGTAGTTATAGTAATAATGTTGGTTTTATATAAGTGATAAAGAAAATCTCCTTCAAAGCTCCAAACAACAAATAATCTTCCATACTTAAAATATTTGATAGGTAGGCAAATATATAGCAATTAATATATTGAATAATAGAATCTTGATTTGACTTTTTGTCAAAATATTACTGTATTAGTCAGCCAAAGGGGTGCTGATGCAAAATACCAGAAATTGGTTGGTTTTTATAAAGGGTATTTTTTTGGGGTAGGAGCTTACAGATACCAGGCTATAAAGCCTAAGTTACTTCCCTCTCCAAAATCTGTTTTCATGTGTTGGAGTAAGATGGCTGCCGACGTCTGCAAGGGTTCAGGCTTCCTGGGTTCCTCCCTTCCTGGAGCTTGTTTCTCTTTCCTCTATATGCTTACTTCCTAGGGCTCTAGCTTAAGGCTTCAGCATCAAACTCCAACATCAAAACTCCAATATCAAAAAACCCTAACTCTGTCCTTTGCCATGCCTTTTATCTGTGAGTCCCCACCCACCAAAGGATGGGGACTAAACGCCCTATTGGCACAAGAGGTTTACATAATTACTTAATCAAGTAAACCTATGAATTCAATATAATATAGTATGCCCAGAGGAAAAGATCAGTTTACAAACATAATATAATATTTCTCTTTGGTATTCATCAATAATATTAAACTGCTACATTCCACCCTCTGAATTCCAAAAAGACATTACAATATTTTTTTAAAAAACTTACATCAGTTACAATGCAAGTACTAAATCATATCACAATCAATTTAAAGAAATACAGTTTGTCTTGGGGCAAAGTCTTGTCTGCTATAGACCTCTGAAACTTAAAAAACAATTCATCTACTTCCAATACACAAATAGACAAAGGATAAACATTTTCATGACAATAAGGAGAAATTGGGAGGGAAACATGAGTCATGGTTTCTCTACAGTTCAGTAGACCTGCAGGGAATCCTCTCTTAGATTTCAAAGTCTGGGAGTCATTCTTAAGAAGATGGTTTCTTCTCCTTGGGACCATAGGGACCCATCCTCTCCACTGGCTTGCCCAACACCCATCTTGATTCCATCCTCATCAAGCATCTGGATGTCAACCAAGCTCCAGACCTCTCCCTCCAAAAGTGTTGGGGTGTTTGCCACACCTTACCCAATCTTTGGGTTAGAGTCTTAACCCCCTTAGTACAGTGATGTGAAGACAACATTCCCCTAACCTTTGGCATACAGGCTCAACCCTCTCAGAGCAAAAAGTTGACCACCTAGCCTTTCCTAACCTTTGGGGGACAGGTCCACCCCTCTCAGACCTGTGGGGTGCTGATGTTAACCACTGTAATCCTTGGGGAATATGCTCCATCCTCTCTGTACCCTGGGGTAGTAAAACTCTCCTGGAACATCAGACAGAAACATCCAGCCTTTTCTACTGCTGGGGCAAACTCATCCTCTCTGTACACATGGGTGGGTTCCTCTCTTGGCCCAAGGTGATGTCTTAATTCCAGATCTCAGCTTCCATGATTTTCCTCTTAAAGCTCTTTCTCCTTCAATCTCTCCTTTTCATGTTCTTTTTATTCCAGGCTAACAGTGGTTTTGTTCATACAGCTCTCTCAAAAACCTTGTTGGTTTAGCATGCAGGAAGCTGGGGTCCAAGCCATCAGACAGTAAGACTTTCCACAAGTCTTTCCTAGATAACTGCATCTTCAATCTTACAAGTTCCAAGTTTAGTTAATTCCTCCAATGGGGCTCTTTCATCTGGGAGCTTGATTTTCAGAGGATTGGAATTTCCAGACTCAGTTTCTGTTTTCTTTGTGCCTGACAATTCAGTCTTCAGCATATCTCTCTTGTCTAGCATTTTGCTATAAACTACAAGCAGAAGCCAAGCCACATTCTCCGGGTTTACTTTGGAAATTTCTTCAGCTAACTTCCCAGGCTCACCATTTTCAAATTTTGTCTTCCATAAAACACCAGGAGTTCATCTTGCTAAGTTCTCTGAAACTTTAAAACATGAACTGCTTTTCCTTCAGTTTCCAATAATAGTTTCATCATTTACTTCTAAGGCATCATAGAAAGTCTCTTTAGCATCCATATTGCTATCAACAGTCTCTTCAAAGCAATCTGGGCCTTTTCCATCAAGCATCTCACAATTCCTCTAAAAAATATCCCTTACCTATTTATAAAACCATTCCAGCATTTTGGTAATTGCAAAAGCACTTCACCACTCCTCGGTACCAAATTCTCTGTTAGTCAGCCAAAGAGGTGTTGATACAAAATACCAAAAATTGGTTGGTTTTTATAAAGGGTATTTATTTGGGGTAGGAACCTACAGATACCAGGCTATAAATCCTAAGTTACTTCCCTCACCAAAGTCTATTTTCACATGTTGGCGCAAGACGGCTGCCAACATCTGCAAGGGTTCAGGCTTCCTGGATTCCTCCCTTCCTGGGGTTTACTTCCCCTTCCTCTGTGTGCTTACTTCCTGGGGCCCAGCTTAAGGCTTCAACATCATACCCCAACATCAAAACTCCAACATCAGAAAAGCCCTAACTCTGTCCTTTGCCATGCCTTTTATTTGTGAGTCCCACCCTTTGGTGGGTGGGGACTCAATGCCCTACTGGCACAAGAGGTTTACATAATTACTTAATCAAGTAAACCTCTAAATCCAATATAATGTAATATGCCCAGAGGAAAAGATCAGTTTACAAACATAATCCAATATTTCTTGTTGGAATTCATCAGTAATATCAAATTGCTACAATTACCATGGCCATACTAAAGAAAATTAAACTGGGGAGGGCGACAGGGATCACCTGTAAACAACCCCTAGCACAACTCATTATTTTTCCTTGCTACCCCTTTAATCTTTGTCCATATCATGGTCAAGATTCTTATATCAACCAAGCAATGTAACTGAACAGCAATTTGTTGCTAACTGAAAAGCAAATTATGACAGAAACAATGAGCTACTTCCATAAATGTTTACCAGGAGAAAAACTGATAAACAAAGCAACAAGACATGACGGATTAATTACTAGAATTAGATTAAGAATATTTTCAATTATAATGATAAGAACACAGCCAAGTAAACACATATCATGATTAATCTTGGAATGCCAGTTCATTTTTCAACTGTGCTTCAATGTGGTGAATAAATATATCATCGTGACTCTTGAACAACTTTGATTTTTAAAATCTGTCACTAAAAATCTATTCATTATAATTTTATAATAGAATTATAAGAAACCTGAAAGAAAAAAGTCCCCAAATTTGTAATCATGCAATTAATAATTGCATTTATGATTTTAAAGGTAAAACATCTCAAGGGGAACTACTTAGTTCTTTACTTCTCCAGCCACTTAAATAAGTGATGAGGTGTGAAAGCCAAATAGTAAAGAAAATAAGAATTCCTTTTAATGCTCATTTCTATATTAAGTCACTGATGATGAGTGTTTATAATGCAGCACAAGACAAAGTAAATATTACTCAACTCCAGTTAGTCCCAAAGCTGAATGATTCTGGCCAAACCCTTGAAAGAACGTAGGGACGGTTTCTCTAGGAAGTACCTGATTTTGTCCTACTGTCTCTCAATTCCAAGAACCCCAAGCAGTAACTTGAATCTAGGAAAAGAAGCAAGTCTTATTGATTTATAAGCTGAATATAATTATGGGAATATATAAACCCTAATAGCTGTTCTGGAGAGTAGAACAAGCAAAGACAGGGTATGAAAATACACATGCTAAATACTTAAACCTAAAAGACGGCAGGTCTGATTTTTATACTTCTTCTCAATCATGTCCTAAATCTACCCAAATTAAAAATATTAAGAACATCTGTTTCCTTCAAATTAAAGTATGCTCCTGAATTCTCAAACTGGTTTTTTCAATTTGTATTTTTTAAATACTCAAGTGATTGTGAAAAAAAAATTCTGTTATGTCACTGGATTTTTGTTTTAATTAGCACTATCTTCCCACATTCCATACTCCACTTTCTCCTTAAAATCTTTACTACCTATGGCAACTGAAGGTTTTATGATTTATGCCCTTAAATGACAGCATGAATGAAACCTGAGAAAAAAAGAAACACTCCCTTGCTAATTCTGTATTCCCAGAGTTGAGTAATTTGGCAAAATCCAAACAGCTGATTTGTAAAACTTTCATGAACCCAAAATGAAATGTTAGATGAAGTTACATGCAACTCTACTGCTGAAAGCCGATGCTCTATTCATAGTCACCCCATTGAAATCTCACTGTAAAGACCTCAGAACTCCTAAAATGTGCCTGATAGGGTCAATAAAAAGGAATAGCTCTGCAGGTGTCTTCCTCAAACTCACAGGCTAAAGAGACCTGCAAAGGAATTCAAAGTTGTGGAATATAACAGGAGATGTGGAATGGTTAGTCCTTTGCTAAAAAATCCTGGAATTTTACTCAGAATGATATCATTAAAGCAGATTTTTAATTGTAATATGATTTTATCTTTAGTATGCAGGCAGGGCTATGTAACCCTGAAACAAGAATCATCCTCCCTCTGCTATTGGAAAACAAATGTAGAAATATATAAAAAGTCATCATTATTTTAAAGGAACATTGATCTTATATGCCGTCTTCAACCTAGAGAAAAAAGTTTCAGTGATTTAAATCATAGCAAAGGTAATACTAAGGATTTTAATTATACCAAAGTGGCAGAATTAAAATTTCATTCAGGATGATATACAAGTTACTTCTGGTTCACTGGTTAACATTGCTTTAGAACAATATTTGGAACATTTCCAGGAAAAAATAGGAGCAATAATATGTAAAGAGAGGTTGAAAAGAAACATCAAATTAGCCAGCAGGTCCTCTCATATAGATGCCTGTAGCAAATATCAATACAGAAATTGAGATGAAGATGTTCTTGGCAAGGCTGGCTTGAGAAAGTTACATAGGTGAACATTCATTTGGGCTTGGTTCCTGAATATGTTAAGCAAGTTCGCAATAAATTCACTTGAGTTTATCAATTTGCATTTCTATGGAATAATCCTAAATACTTAAACATCTTATTGTATTCTCTCAAGAAAGGCACAATAATAGAACACTCACCAGCATCCATTTTGATTGACGGGTACCCATGCCTTACTGATTGTTAAATATTTTGAATATTAATTACTCTTTCCTAAAAGTAGATATATATGTTGGAAGACAGGGAGTAGATCAAAAGCCACAATGGCCACATTTGCAAAAGACTGTACCAAAAGTTTTGATATTTTTTAAAGATTTATTGCTTTTTTAAAATTTCTTCCCCCCCCCCCACGAGTTGTCTACTCTCTGTGTCCATTTGCTACATGTTCCTCTGTGTTCGCTTGCATTCTCGTCACTGGCACCAGGAATTTGTGTCTCTTTTTGTTGCGTCATCTTGCTGCATCAGCTCTCCATGTGTGCGGTGCCACTCCTGGGCAGGCTGCACTGTTTTCACATGGGGCGGATCTTCTTACGGGGCACACTCCTTGTGTGGGGGATCCTCTACACAGGGGACACTCCTGCGTGGCATGGCACTCCTTGCACACATCAGCACTGTGCATGGGCCAGCTCACCACACAGATCAGGAGACCCTGGGTTTGAACCCTGGACCTCCCATGTGGTAGGCAGATGCTCCATCACTTGAGCCAAATCCGCTTCCCTGTACCAAAAGTTTTGACGTTGGGTCATGAACTAATGAATTCAGAAATTTCAAAATATAGGAGAAAAGAAAATCAGGTGGAAGATAGCAGAGTGATGGTTAAAGGTTAGGGTTTGTTAGATGGATTAGGTAAGAGACAGTCAAGCAAGAGTTGAAATATTAATAAAATCCCTTTTGGAGACAGTATTGGTAATCATGTAAGTTTAAGAAAAAAAAAAGGAAGAATGAAAGAACACTGATTCTTCTATCATCGTACTCAGTATTCCCCATTATTCCATGTCATATCTACAGATTGGATGGGCGGATGACTCTTTCTCCTTATCTTCTATATGATCTGCATTTTACATCTCTAGCTGCTTTCCTATTCCCCCAGGGAAATCAATGGCACCAAAGATAGCTTCCTTTCTCCCAAACTGCCCCTGACATGACAGGGCACAAAATATAACTGTTGGTCATTCCTGGAGATGACATCTGTTTCAGGGAATAGAATAGTAGTAACAGGAAAAGAATTATTATTGAAAGGGAATTCTTGGACAATAAGGATTTTACTGCTTAACACAAAGGCATAAAGTGCCTTGTCACATAGGAAAGGTGAAAATATATTGTGTTAAACATTTTCCTATGAGCTTTAATGCAATCCATTCCACATAATTTCCTCTCCTTCCCTCCCTCACCATGTCCATTATGAATAAGGCAAAGATATTTATGTAAAGGAAAATAAAAAGTGACACTGGAAGATATAACTTAGGCTTGTACCAATCACAGCAATGATTACAAATGCATATGTTTCCCATGCACCAGCAAATTCATAGCAACTTTCACTTGTTTCATTATTTGCTACTATCCATTTTTATCCTGAATAGGACTAAAATTACTCTGCCTTGTAAAGGAGCAAATACTGTTGTTCCTCATGCTATGATTTCAAACTTATTTATGTAATCTACAAAGCTCATTGCAAATATTAAATGCTGTCTTGCACAACCACAAGTTCAAAAAATGTGCACACATGCATACACACCTAGGGTACTGATAAATTGAAACAAACTCTTTAATATGAAAGAATTACACCAGGTAAAACTGCAACTTTGAAAATGTTTGGCTTTAATCTGAGATTCACACTCAAGTAAATAATTATCTCATCCTTACAAATGAATGGTCCTTTGGTTAGACTAAGGCAGAAGTATGTTATGTTGTTTTATCCTCACACTATCAGAGAATCTAATAGGAATCATTCAAAGATTAATGTTCTGTCCATCTAAATGTTTATTTTTTTATTAGCAGGAAATAGTATAGTTAACATTAGTTTTGTACTATTTCTTTTTTTTTTTAAGATTTATTTATTTATTCCACCCCTCCCCCCATCCCAGTTGTCTGTTCTCTGTGTCTATCTGCTGTGTGTTCTTCTTTGTCAGCTTCTGTTGTTGTCAGCGGCACGGGAATCTGTGTTTCTTTTTGTTGCGTCATCTTGCTGCATCAGCTCTCCTTGTGTGCGGTGCCATTCTTGGGCAGGCTGCACTTTCTTTCGCGCTGGGCGGCTCTCCTTCTGGGGTGCACTCCTTGCATGTGGGGCTCCCCTACGCAGGGGACACCCCTGCATGGCACAGTACTCCTTGTGCACATCAGCACTGTGCATAGGCCAGCTCCACACAGGTCAAGGAGGCCCAGGGTTTGAACTACAGACCTCCCATGTGGTAGACGGACGCCCTAACCACTGGGCCAAGTCAGCTTCCCTGTGCTATTTCTACTTAAGATATTTCAGATCTGAAAGGAAGCTGTTATTATTTCTTTCATGTCCACTGAAGTGACAGAGACTCAAGTGGAAGCAATGAAAGACATAAGTTCTTATATCAAATTAATCCATTCTCCTTCAGAGAAATTATTATAATAGCAGTAAATAAATAATTACATAATATGTAAGACCCATTAAGGCAGAAAATGTCTATTCTGTCCACTGATATATCCTTGGCGTCTACCTGGGGGCCTGCATTATTGTGAATAATGATAATATTTTTTGGATTATTAAATGAATTTTGGTCAGTTTAAAGTACATTTAACCCACTTTAAAAAGCTGAGTGTAAATGTCATAAAGTAAGTAAGATACAATTTTTAAGACTCAGTGAGCAGAAGTTATATTGGAACCTTCAAGAAACAGAAATTCCTGTTATGTATTAGTTATATTATTTTATAGGCTAGCAGTTTATCTAAACTTTCCACCATTATTTTCTCATTGTGTACATCTTACAGTTTTTGTATACATCTTTCAACTAATGTCAAATGATAGGATAATATCCAATATTAGTTAGCTAATTTCCGATGAAATAATTTTGCAAATGTTCAGTATAATACTACATATAAGGTCTGAAATTAAATAGAATTTAATGTAGTCCTCTGATGTACTAGAAAACTGATTAACGGTCACATTTCCCAGAAGAAAATGTGTCTTATATATTATTTTTCATTCAACAAATGAAAAGTAAGCCCTACTGCATGCCAGACACTATTCTTAGTGCACAAAACAAATTATTTTAGCATTTCTATTCTAATGGGAGGTGAGGAGAAAGTAACAGGCCATAAAGTAAGCAGGCCAGAGAGTAAGCTAGAGGTAGAGGAAGTGGAATTTTATTTGTGGTAGTTTGGTTTACGCTGGAGAATGAACCGTAGCCACTGGTTCTCTGTACACAAGCTAATGTTGTACATCAGCTGATTATTGAACTCTATCCTATAAAAACAAAAACAAACAAAACAGAACAGGCATGAGAATAACAGTGCTGTATTATAGATTCATTAATAACATCATACTCCTTAATTCTGGATAATGTAAATTTTCATTAGGCTAAGCCAAATTGAATCCAATAATGAAGCTATTATTTGCCTCCCAGTGAGAATTCTAAATTCTATTATGATTATACAGAGGGTGGTACATCACAGATTCAACAGTGTTAACTGTACGGTTGCAATATGCATGTTTTGCAGTATAAATGGGTATGAAGCTTGGTATTATCAAATTTTTTCTCCTTAAACTCCTAAAGTTGCAAGTTACCTTTAGTGCCATTATAAAAACAATTAGGTTCAGGTTATTTAATATGTTCTCTACTGCTAAATAAAATAGCAAATGGTAGTATATGGATGTGAAAGTGCTTCTTTAAAACTCATCGTTACCATATCCTGCCTCCTAGAGATAAAGTTCTGCATTCTACTGTGCTCAACAAGTTGAGAATTTTTAAACATTATTTATTAACTTTTTACTAATACTTGTGTTCCTTGGAAACTTTGAAAAATGTACCTGGAATAATCAATATATGCTCTAACAGATGCCCTCATTACTTAGCATTTAAAGTTACTTTTTAATACAGATAATTGACAACCCCCTTTCCTTTGATTTGGAAATATAGGAAAGTATGGTAAACACAGACCACTCACATATTTCATCTTTCCAGGAATTTCCTTTTCAAAATTCTGGAGATTCTCACTTCATTTCATGAAGATATTTTAGGAATAGTTTTTATGATGAGTTATTGGCATCATAGATTGCATGTCTTCAGCTTTCACAGGATGAAGTACTTTATACGAAACATTTCCTTAGTCACATAGCTAGATTCAAGAGTTTTATTCCTCTAGCATAATCATTCCATGCTGCAGACTCTCAAAGTGAAACAGGGTATTCAAAATCAAGTTTATTGATATGAACATCCACACAAATATGATACTTTCAAGCTTATGAAATGGGGGAAAAAGGAATGAAAAATCCAACAAATTGCTTAGGGCCCAAAAAATTGGAAAGGATGGCACTGAGAAGCAGCAATATTGGGATTGGTCTAGTAGGATCCAAACCACAATAATGCCTCATGAAATCAAATTTGAAAATTCTTTACCTGTAGCTGAGCTCTGCTATGAGAAGGGTGTGGAGAAGAGAAACCACAAAGTTGATTCCAATTATCAGATGTTAGGAGAGCAAAAGCCTCCTTATATGACCGGGTAAAGGACACAACTCCCAGGCAGCCTCGGTCCGCCCTCACACTCTGTTGCCCCATCTCCCTACACGGTTTCCCCCCAGTGACATCAATAAATAGTAGACTTTTGATTTGAAAGACACTTTGAAACCTAATGGTTTCTCATATAAGAGGCCTTCTCAATGAATTTCATGGCATTTGTTATAATTAAAAGTGATTTTACCACTTATTCTTGTAAGAAGTCACTCTGAGGACTGAAAACTTTGAGCACCATGAGTGGAATACTGTTTTAAAAACTGTTTGAAGGAGCAGATATGGCCCAAGTGGCTGAGCACCCACCTCCCACGTGGGGATCCCAGGTTCCGCTCCTGGTGCTTCCTGAAAACAACAACAACAACAACAACAAGCAAAAAAATGAAAAAGCCAACTCAAGGGAGCCGATATGACTCAGCAATTGAGAACCCACTGTCCACATGCAAGGTCCCAGGTTCAATTTCCAGCCCCAGTACTTAAAAAAAAAAAAACAGCAGGAAAGTAGTAATAAGCGTCAAAGATGGGACAATCCTCACCTGCTTTTATCTTCTCTCATCTGTTGCCAAAGGAAATATTTTTAAATACTGCCAAAATGTTCTTTTCTCCAGATATTTCCCCTTTCAGGCACTGGCTAATGTTCTGTGCTACATTTTCTTCCAGAAGCCTCAGCTGCCAAAGGATAACACTGCACAAGAACATGTTTCTTACTTACATTCTGAACTCCATGATCATCATCATCCACCTGGTTGAAGTGGTGCCCAACGGAGAGCTTGTGAGAAGGGATCCTGTAAGCACAGCATGATTCTAGTTTTAAGTTTATTTTCAAGAATATAGTATCTACAAATAGTGAACATGGTGTTACTATTTCATGTAAGCAATTGTTTACATATATAACCAGATTTGCTTTTACAGTTGAGTTTTGTATTAAGCAATGCATATCATTTCTGTGTAGCTCTTGAAAGGAATTGTTGTAGACCATCATAAACTGAATTGTAACCAAGTAAGAACCATATAGCAAATCATGAGTATTCATGACTAATCAATAACTATTAACATCTATGGGAAGTTGACTGAGCATGAATTGTGGCCTTAGATGATACTAGATGCACTCAAGTTGTGATTTCCAGTGGCCCCAAGATGTGTCTCATGGGTCATAGATGTGCTTTGCTATGGATCCCATCAAGCTTTTTGGGTGCCAGGCTGGGATTGAGCCTGTCACCACATTAGCAGCAGCTGTGCATGTGTTAGTAATCCATACAAGTACTTTCATGGTCTTTGTCTGCATTACTTAAAAAGATGACTCTGACATAAAGAAAGACAAAAGAATTTGGGACAACAGGAAACTCATGCCCACAGGCACCATTGTTAGCAAGCAAATTTGGTTAATGTTCTCCATCTCTCTGAGTACTTTGGAGAAGAGGGGAGTTGGATCATTTAACTCCATTCCTGGCAACAGCTTTGGATTCCTTCTACCAGAATTGTCCTAAGAAGTGTTGACAAAAAAAAAATTGATATTTGTCTTCTATCTTCCCTCTTTCTCTCCAATATACTGTTTTTCACAGTGGTTTCCAAACCTGTTCACACTTCAGAATCAGCTGGGGAATGTTTGTAAATATTAGACAGCTGCTGTCTACACGATGCTAGGTTTTCAGTAGGTTTGAGGTGGGGCCAGGGTATACACCCAGGTATTTCCACTGTGCTGCCAATTTAGAAAATCATATATCAATGTTGGCTGAAACAAACTGTGGGAAAAAAAGTATCCTTATTGGCAGAGAAACTATCCCTGAGGTTTGGCTGGTTCGTTATCAGTTCCTGATATGAAAAACAATAAAAATCTCAACTAAACTAGATTTTAGAGTTTATTTAATCCTGAGTCCTCATTTTGCAGATCAGGAAACTGAGGATGAAAAAGGCAAAGTAATTTGCCCCAAATTACATAATTGTTTGATGGGAGAGCAAGAACTCAAGTTCAGTCTCTCTACTCTCAGATTTTGTTCTTTCCTTTGCATAGCCATGCTGTGTCTCTAATTATAAGTCAGGTAGGGCTTTACAGCAAAGTGGTTAATTAAATTTCCAAATCTATCAGATTGATTTTTAAAATCAATCACTCTTTGGCACTATGGTTACAAGCAACCACTTACTCTACAGAATTTTCCATTTATCTGCCCAGTGTTTAAGTAATGTATAATCATGGTTTCTATTATTTAATAGTCACTTTACCCTCAGTAAGTATTTCTATTTTTAAAAACCACAAATGTCTCTTTAGCATCTCTTGCAAATCTGCCTTCCTTAGTTTTAACACCTTTTCCCTTTATAAATCTGGTAATGGCCTATGTTTTAGTGCGATTTAAACATATTTGAAACAGTTTAATGATGTGACTGGTTGAATGTGCAATGGCCAGTCTTTGATGGACTTTGGTCTACAGAATTGGCAAATTCATATATTTCATCCTAACTCAAATGTGTGGGCTCAATCCTGGGTATTAGTCCACAGTTAGGTTGGTACACAGTGGGTTAGTTAGCAGTGAGGGCACTTACCTCCCACCCCCAGGCCCGAATGAACCAGTGGAGGGAGCATATAGGATCCTAAAGGTAGAGAGGCTGTGTGGTGGGGCTGCTGTACAGAAACTCTGACCTTCTGCCTGGGGACAAAGGCTGCCCGTGGCCACCCTGCAGAGAGTAGGTGAGGCACTCTGGGCTCACTCTTCTCTCATTTCTCAGTGTCTGCTGATATCCCTTTGGAATGAGCCCAGCCAGAAGCCAGAGTGCTGAGACAGATCACCCTGCCTGGGCCCAGAGCAGGGGGAGCAGGGCACAGAGTACATCTGGAAGAACAAACAGAAGCTATGTAACACACAAGAAATGGCCAGGGGATATTTTCATTTTATTTCTTTGCTTGGAACTACATTTTGCAAATGTCTGTAGATGGCCTCATCTTTCAAAACTGGCATTTGACAGCTTTGCCAACCCAATGACAAAAATGCGTGAAATCTGCCTGGAGTTTGCATCCTGCATGACAGTGGCATGACATGGGAAAGCAGCTTCATTTGGCTTCTAGTAGAAGAGCAGTGTTTATAATTGTTGCAGGGTAAATATATCCAGAAAGGCATTATAATTTATCTTTTTAAACCATGCATCCATTATCTGAGATGAAGTCCTATCTTACCTGTAGAATTATATGGCCAAATGGATTTACCTCTATGAGTTTTCTAATATTCATGCAAGACTGCAGTGGAGGAAAGGGTAGATATTCTCCCCATTTTTAAAGCTGAGGAAACTGAAGCTCAGTAAAGGCAAGTGTCCTTGATACTGTGCATAGTTAGAGTTGGCATTCAAACCCAGACCTGTCTCACACAGATTCTCATCCTCTTTCTTCTGCACCACACCATGTTCTTGACCATCTGTATTTATGGCCGTAGGAAGATGAGTTCTTAAGAAACGGAGCCTGCCATTCCAAAGTGATGACTCTGTCCATGATTGGACATGCACACCACAGCTAATTAAGAAACTGACCCCCACTGAGTTTAAAACAGATGTAGATGCAATTAACTAAGCATCTCTCAGCAGAGAAGACTCAAATTGTTGGCTTCCCATTTCCCATTAAGTGTGGAGACCCTGAGAAAGTTACAATCTGTACAAGGAAGCCAGAATATGGCACTTCAGTCATTAAATAATCAAACTCACTGACTTGGGAACAGCTCTCAGTCAAATTATGAAGTATTCTAAATTTTTGTCATCACTCTTTGGGTGTCTGCATCCTATACCTCACTCCTCCAGCCTGCTCCTTGGCTGTTAGTGTGAAGAGGGTGTACACCCATTATGAGGTCATACTAACCTAGTATCTTTCTCATATAATCTAAATGCAGGATTTTTCTGAGTTCTTTATTAAATTATAGAAACCATTTATACTTATGAGAATAAGAACTCCCCTGCTTACCACTAAGGGATTGTCCTGGAGTCTCAAAGAAACATAAGTATTTAAAAAATTCCCAAGGGCATACATTGAATGCTAACACTCATAGGGTTCTTGTTAGTCCTTGCCCTGTGGTCAACTCCCTAGGTGTCTGTCCTTGGCTTTCCTAACAAGTTAGTTCCTCTATTCTTTGTGTTTAAGTCTCATGAGTTATCACAGCTGGATGTTTTCACTTTCATAGGAGACTTTAGAGGCGGATATGCCCAGGCACCCCTCTAGTCTCAGCACACCAGCTGTTTCCCAGCTCCCTACAAGCTTGCCCTGATCTGCTTGCAGCTTCTAAACTACCAAGGAACCTTTAATAAAACTTGTAAGCAGGTATCTAGGGACCTGGCTCAGCTGATTCTCTGGGGGAATCTGAGTGTGAGCTCTGGGGAAGCAGAGAAATTAATGGGAAACATATTTCTGGGTATAAAGGAGAGAGGGCTGCTCTTCCACACATATTAGGCTTTCTCCAAGCAACCTAAGTTTGAAAAACAGAGAAGAAACTTATCTTCATAGCATGATTAGCAACTGACTCCCCCAATAAATATATTTTAAACTACCAGATTTGTTCTTTTTAGCAACAAAAGAGCAAACTTCCCAGAGAAATCTATAAAACCCTGGAAAGGTAGAATTTTGTTTAGTCAATTTTGTCTCTTGAACACTCCAAACTCAAGTTTCAGTCTTCAGGATGAACTTAATTCCTACATTATGGAAAAAAAATGTCTATTTATGACATTTCCTTCACAATCCCTAGGAACATGCAAGCACCTCATGGAAATGGCATCCCATGTCTTATAGTCATACATGTGGGATTGACTCACAGGTTCATCTACTTCAAAAAGGAGCAAGAAATGTGGGTATTCTTTTCCATATGCCTAAAAGAGAGGGCCCTTCTCTGAGGATGGACAAAATGAGAACAAGGCACCAACAGCTAGCCACCTCCAGTAGTAAACCGTGCCCTTTTCCACATTCCCCAATGTCCATTTCTTCCACAAGATAACATTTGGAAGCATGTATGTCTCACCGAATATATATAAGTAGTATAGGCTTAAAAGAGACTATAACAACAACAAAATCATTCATTATTTTAAACTGTGAAGCATACACTTCACCCAGAGAGAAGAAACAAGCTCATTTGTTTTTTAGTAATTTCTCTATTTGAATATAGCCCTTGTTTCCAATGAAACTTTTGTTACATCTCTTATCTAACCTTCCATATACAGACAACACAGGACTGTTATGTCTAAGCAAACAAAATTAGTTCAAGAAAGGACAGGAAAAACTTTTAAGTAGACATATATGCTATTCATTCCTGAAATTGCCTATTTACTAACTATAAGAGAGACCGAAGCTGAGAAATGTGCACTGTGCTCCATCTTGAAAACGTACATTGTCATAAATGCATACATGGCTGCCCAATATCTTGAGAATCTCTTCCCACCAAAATGATTACTAAAGTGGATTGCCATTGAAATTATAAATTCAGGCATCAAGAAAGAAGAAAATACCATAAATTTAAATACACAGGGGAAAAACAAAAACTAGGAAAGAAGGCTTAACTGTTCATTCCAAGCCCCATCTTCTAGGAGTAAAGTTTCTCTGCTTCTAAAGACACAGACAAAAGGTTATCCAAAGGCTGAGTACTACATCATTAACTTATTACTGAGCTATACACAGAATCATTTAACATTAATAGCTAATGTTACTTAAAATTAATTATTTGAAAGATTGAAATTTTCCTGATAAATGAAAAAATGAAGAGTCCAGAAAACATTAGAATAAGGTCCTCCCTAGCCAATAAAAGTAGAGACATGAAAGAAAAAAACAAGAGATAAGAGATAACAAAAAAATAACAGAAGAAAATTTTGGAAAGGGAAAGTTATATTGGACATTGTCAATTTACAAATATTTAATTAAATTGAAACTAATGGGAAAAAAACAATAGTTACAAATTAAATAAAAGCGCATTAATCAGCATTTTTAAATCTGTGATTCTAGCACATATGTCCTTTTAAAATAAAAACAGAGTACATAATCTTTAAAGACTCCTTCTGCCTTAAGCGAACTAAAGGTAGAGTTGTGGGTTACTTTTTTTTTTTTTTTTGTCACTTTGACCTAATTCTCAAGTCACCAAATTAGCAGTTAAGAAGCAACGTGATTCTCCTTCCCAATATCCAAAGGAATTATTAAAAAGAAGTTATGTCTTGAAAAAGGAGGCTGCATCTTCCCCCCCTGCCAAATGCTGTCGTACTGCTTCTGTAAGAGTTTATTTTATTTTGTTGAGAGTGAAAGAAAGCATGAAAGAAAGCACAGTGCTCCATAGAGGTAGCCGGTTTCCTGTCTTGAAAGTTTATGGTTAGGCAAATTCTTTTCTGTGCAACCACATTCACATTCACATTCACATTCTTTAAAAAAATTGAACTCAAAATAACTCATGACATAAATAAGGGCTGAAATAGTTCCTCACTTTATTGAGTGATGTGAAAATTGCCCATTGTCATTTGTGTCATTTGAGCATTTCATTTCCATAATATCTAAAATTTTCATTTTCTTGTTCTTTTTGCTCATTCCATGATCTTCATGTAGAGTCAGGAGGTAGAATTAAAAGGATTGTTCTTGCTGCGTCTAAAGGAAACTGGCAGCATGCTTGTCACTTTCTAGAAAGGAATGTCTCTCTGAATTTTTAACTGGGTCTGAAAGGGACAATACAAGGAGATTAGTTTGTACTAGGACCTGAGCACTTTGTACCTCAAAAGCCTAAATGATTGAATCTCATTTTCTATCACCATTTAAATAAGCAAAATCAAATGATTCTCAAGTTCTGAAAAACAAAATGAATTTTTTCTAACCTCATTTATTCAGGACAGTTGAGCCACTAGGCGATGCCAGAGCTTCATCGTAGGCCCCAGGAAGATCAGTTTAGAATGGATGCTTAGAACCGAGGCATTAGAGAAAGATGACACACAGCGTGGTAGCTGATCTCTTACTGCAGCAGCCCAGTGAAAACTGTGAAAGCCTGGTGCAGGGGAGGGCATGTAAATGTGAAGGAAAGCAGAGGTACAGCAGAGTTTTTGACAGTACAGATCAGTGGCAATAAAACCAGATTGGGATTATCTATTTCAGTACCCGATGGAAAAAATGAGATTAGGAATGAAAAAGTACAATGTATTTAGGAGACAATGCAAAAACAGTAATGCCATTTGTGACAATGGAATGATGTAGCTTACCCTGGTTGTTTATGCTACTTCATTTTACTTACATGTCAAAACCAGTAAATGGTCTTTCAACCAAGATCATGTGGGGCAGAAAATTATAGAAGATTTATTACTTTCCTTCTAAATTTATTAATTATACTTGACCATGCTCCCATTTGGATTTGAAGGAGAAATAAGACCTGTTGTGGTTATAAACATCAACCCAATATCCTGTTCTTGTCTAGACAAGTTGGGTGGCACCTCTCTGCATGAAAGCAGTGATTGACCAACAGTATCTTGTGGTATGGTTTACAAAAGAATCTTCATCTCAACATTTGCCACAGGTTTCCCCTGCTTTGAGAACACTGTGGTTAGTTTAGTGCAGAACCTCTTACAGATTCTTTTTTTTAATCCCCCACACACACACACACTTTTGTGGCTTTTTTTTTTTTTTTTTTTTTTTTTTTTGCATGCTGTCTGCTCTCTGTGTCCATTCACTGTATGATCTTCTGTGTCTGTATTTATTTTTTATTTTATTTCCTCTCCCCCCTTCTGGCTTGCTTGCTTTCTGCTCTCTGTGTCCGTTCACTGTAGGCTCTTCTGTGTTCTCACTTGTCTCCCTTCTTTTTTTTTGTTGTGTCACCTTGCTGAGTTGGCTTTCCACAGCGTCTGTGGGCCGGGTGGCACTCTGCAGCATGCAAGTGAGCCTGCCTCCACAAGGAGGCCCCAGGACACAAACCCAGGGCCTCCCACATGGTAGATGGGAGCCCAACTGATTGAACCATAGCCGCTTCCCTTACAGACACATTTTTATTCTACAAGAACTTCCAGTTGAGATGCTAGAGGCTTTGCACATTCACTAGAGGCATGTTTGTTCATTGCTGTGGTCAATTCCATACCTGCTATGCTTTCCTGGACTGCTCCCAATAGTATAGCATTATTCCTGCTGGACTGCCAGATCTTAAATCCTAGCTCTTCTATTCTTTTCAGATTACTCGGTGATCTTGGGCAGGTTACTTTACCTCACTGTGCCTGAATGGAGATAATCATGTGTTGAACAGAGATAATGATAGTACCTTCCTCACATAGTTGTTGGTGAAGATTAGATGAACCAGGGCATCTCAAGTCAAAAAAAACAGGGTTTGGCACATAACTCTCAAATGTTAGCTATTGTAATTTACATTATTATTTTTTTAACCTTATTTTGTACATTTAATAATTGAAAATATAAACAATTAAAAACTAAAAAGAAAACACAATTGAATAAAAACACACATTTCTCAATTAAATGCACTGGATACCTATAAATTATTTTTTGATTCATACAATATATTACACAATGTATTTGGCTCATAGTAGTGCAATCATACAGTATTTACATTATTGTTGTTAGCATTATCATTAGACTTTTAGCACCTGTCAATTTCTACCCAGTTCATCTCTGTGTAACACAGTACACAGATGTGGAAACTCAGAGCATTTGTAAAACCCTGCTTAAATCCAAAAGAGAATAAGTGTAAAAGCAGAATGCACACACTCAGAGGTTTGTAGATTACAGATAACCTAAAGGGCTGCCATTTGAAAATATCAAACTAAATCATCCCTGGCTTGAGAATTCCAATGACGAGTGATAGAATACCTTCACTACACCATATAGACAAAGACCCTCAAATTTAGAAAATTGTTACTTTTGATCTCCTGCTACACTTCTTTCCTACCAGTTGGAATTGGATGTGTTTTCTCTTCTGTTTGTCCTGGTTTTGTTTTCTGAGCACTTCCAGAATTCGCCTTTGTCAATTTCTATATCATCTCCCCATGTGTTTGGCTTGGATGAGATTTGTGTCTCTCCAGGGTTTTTTCTTTCTTTCTTTCTTTCTTTCTTTTTTTAACAAACCTAGTCACGATCATGGTTCCAGAGATTCAAGCTCATTTTCAATGTGACTTTATCAGGAATCATCTCAGGATTGCATGACAGACTCACGTTTAATTGAAAATGTTACATCCTTAAAATCCTCTGGTGAAAATATGTAGTACTTTTCTTCAAAGTTATTTAATGGGAGATTTTTCTCTTTTATTCAGCTTGCTTTAAAGACTGTATAAGTTGACAGTTTTCAAGTTGATATGAGGTTACTTTTTGCCCATCAGTTTATCAACCACACTCGCATCTTGACAAAAAAGGTCCATAATTATTCTTCTTAAGATTTGATTTTAGGCGTGAATGAAAGTCAGGATGTTTCTCACTGCACCGTGAGTCCATAAGAATAGGGAGCTTGTGCTCTGGTGGTTATGATAATTAGCACTTGAAGGCCAGAAAATAACCAAATGGGTCAGTGTACTGAGGAAACCTCTCTGTACCCCAAATCTATTCAAAGTAAAGTCTGAGGACCAAGAGCATCCAGTATCATGCAGGTACTTATTAAAAATGCAGAATTTCAGGCTCCACTTCAGACCTACTGAAGCAGAATCTGTATGACCAGGTGCCAGAATCTGTGCTCTAACAAGCTCCCCTGATGGTTCTGATGAATACTAACATTTGAGAAGACCACTATAGGCTCTTATATTTTTTACACTTGAACTGGATTCACTATGTCACTACCTTCAGGAGTGCATAATCCTATAAACAGCCCATGCCCACCCCCACTAGAACTTAACTTCAAGAAGTAGATTAAAGCACAATTTCTAATTTGTGAGATGCGTGAAGGGATAGAGAAGAAAAGGTAAACAGAGAAAAATAGAGAAGAAAAGGTATTTCCTGGTGGATCAAACTGTACTTCTCATTTCTAGGAAGCAGGGCTGGGAAAATTATGCAATTGATTGTCCATCTCGTATGATCCATCCTCCCTTATAGACAAAAAACAAAACAAAACAAAACAAAACAAAAACCCACTCATTTCTCTCCACAGTAACACCCATTTCTAGTCCCAAACACTTTAGAGAAGATAACAGAGATGCAACCCCCATTCTTCAAAAGTGTGTGGCCTCCTAAGGCAAAATGACACAACCACTACTAAGAGAGCAGAGACAGAACAAATTCTAGACACAACGCTGGCTGGCAAAAGCAAGGGCTCGTGCATGAAGGGTCTTCACTCTGGCTTCTAGCCTCATTCCTACGTCCTTAGAAATTGTAACAATAAAAGTTATCCTTGTCAGAGACTGGGCATCTGAGAAGGGTTGCTAAAATATCTTCCTTGTTGGCTGCCTCTACCTGAAACAGTCACATGTAAACAGATATTTGATTGACCCAGGACTTACCAGACTCCAACAAAATTGACTAGATGATCAGATTGTTTTTGGCTTTAGCTTTTAGTCATTATTAATCTGCCCCTCTCCCACAAGAATTTTCCTCCCTCTGTGTTCACCAGCCATGCCTTCCAGTCTCCCAGTTCTTCTGGATGACTTTGGTCTAGCCTGCTCTAAGACAGTGCCCCACTTCTCACCTCTGCTTGATGATGGTGCTCTGTGGAGAGGTGAATAAGACATGGGCAGTGTCCTAACCCAGGCAATCATTTGAAGGAGTCTGCAGTCTTCTAGGGTCCTGACTCCATTTTCCATAGGAAAACCCCCACTGTCTCTGAGAGTATAAAATTACTCTTCTTCTGCCTCTGGGCCCTGCATGGCATGGTTCCCTGAAGAAACTGGGGAAGGGCTTTTCTAGTACTTCTTGATACACATCCTACCCTGAGACACACTCAGGTGACACAAAACACTTCTCTGGAGTAGAACAATTATTGCTCCCCAAACAGTTCTAAACAGAAGCTGCTGCTTCTTAATCAAGGGCTTTTCTGCAGGGAAGAGGAAGAGACTTCGAGTAGTTAGAAATATCGTTTCGAAATAAAAGTGCTTCAAAAAAAATTTAAGCTATTGTCACTAGAGCACGATAAACAGTCTGAAAAACAGACACACTGTAGGCCGGAAAAACTGAGAATAAAATAATAAGGCAAAAAAAAAAAACCACTGAAATCTAGAAGAGTTTAGGACACGTAGGACCAGGTTTGATATTTGTTAGCTTTGAAACAAATATATCACATCCTAGAGAATCATTCTTGTTTCTCCCCTGTAAACGCTCCATATTTGGAATGTAGTTCAGTGGTTTAATAAGTCAGTGGAACAGACAGCTTTCCAAAGAGTATGAAATAATCAAACACCTAATGAAAAACTTAATTTGAAGAATATAAACTTTTGTTTGAAAATTTACAAATATTTTTCTTTAAGGTAAAGGTTTAAAGGGAAAAGTGTTTCAGTGAAATGACATCATTTTAGGGTTATTGAATATTAAAGACAGCCTATAAAACAAAATCCCCAGCCTCCAAAATCCCTTAAATCTTTCATTGAACACAATGTACATCTTTGTACAATAATTTTTTTCACACTAACATCTGAAAACCCTGTGGGTTGTGTTTCTGGGCATCTTTCTCTGGTAGGAACACTTATTTCCTTGCTTTAAATAGCTTCCAGAATGATAAGAGACCATTTAGAAGAGAGAAGAGATGGAAATGATAAATAAAATTATTGATTTGTTTGCTAAATTTTAAAAGGAACTTTGCAAAAACAGATGATTTTAGAAAGAAAGGAGAGCAACAGAAAAGATGAAAGAAAAAAAAGAGAAGAGTCTTTGACTCTACAAAGTGTAAAATAATTCGCCTTTTTCTGAATACATACCAAAAATACTAGATATCTCATTCTCTCATGCCATGTCTGAAGGCACAATTTACAACTTCAAATAATTAGAGAAGGGAAAGAAAACTCTTCTTAACATCCCACATGTCATCAGATCTGGTATCTTCCATTTAGCTTTGGCCCTACAATTGGTTCACTAATATTGATATTAAATGGAAAATAAGCCACACTACTAACCATCTCAGGAAAAAATGGAAGCATTTGTAGACTTCTTTCTTATTAAACTAAAAGCCATTTCTGAAACTCTTCTCCAATAATATTACTTTTAAATTATCCTGAAACAAAAATCTTTTCAAGAGGCAAATCAGTGAAGAGAAAAGTTTAAACGATGACTCCATGAACAGGAATCTTTTCTGTATTTGAGAAATACAGAATACCTGTTTTCTGAGGAATCTTAGTTTGGGATGGTGGGGTGGGGACAAGAGACACAGCATTTTTGATTTGGACAAAACTAGTGTTTTAAAAATTATAATGATAAAGGAAGTAGCAAAAAAGACATGCCTATAAATAGATCTCATAAAAATAAGCCATCATAGAAAGATGTTTTAATTGCATATATAAATAACACTTTGATGGAGAACATCCATCTCAGTGTCATGTGAATACTGAGTTCAGCTGGCAAATACATTCTACATCACTCCTTTATAAGAAAAAATGTGATTTTTATAGATTATGTATGTAATAAGTTCAAGGTCCTTAAAAAATTCTGGAACATTCTCCAGATAAACATGAACCATTGCTACAGAGTGAAAAGTAAGTATCTTATCAAAATTAAACTACCAAATTTACAGACAGCTATATTCTTAAATATTTTATTTAATCACTACCTCAGGGCTGGAATGAATTAAAATAAACTGCAAATCATGAATACAGGAAGTATTTTCAAAAGTAAGAATCATAAGTAAATAAACTGAAAAAATAAAGGTAAGTCCTGAGATGTAGATGTACTATTATTTGCACTTTCAATTTAGCCAAGTTAAGTACCAACTAAAACAAACAACACTCAGAAAATTTCAAAGAAATATAACAGAATTAAGAATCTACAACTTAAAACTTAAAATATCCATAATACAATCCAAAAATTAAAAGAAAGAAAAAAAAAGACTCATTCTCAAGAAAAAGCACAGTTGAGACTGACCCTGAGATGACTCAGACATTAAGATTAGCAGCCAAAAATGTCAAGGCAACTATAATGTTCAAGGATGTGAATGAATGAAAAGATATGAAATTTCAACTAAAAATTTAAAATTATTTAAAAAGAATTGGGAACTCTAGAATTCAAAAATACAGCATCTGAAATTTAAAAAAAAAATACACTGCATGGGTCCATCAGCAGAGTGGAGATGATAGAGGAAAGTCAGTTAATTTAAAGATAGATCAGTATAAATTATCCAATCTGAAGATCAGAAAGATAAAATATTGGGAAAAATGAAAAGAGCCTAAAGAAGTTATGGAACAATATCGAAACACCTAAAATACCTGTACTTTGAATCCCATAAACACAGGTGAGAGAATAAACCTGAAAATATTTTTTGAACAAATAAATGCCAAAAGCACCCCATATTTGGTCAGCTTTTCTATGTTCTCATCAGACTTTAACTCAAGAGCAAAGACCTCTCTGACATAAAGAAGTGAGGTCATTAAATGAAAATTGCCGTAATTTCCACCACCCACACTCTAATTTCAGAACATTCCAACAAGCTAAAACATCCCATTTTGAATGTATTTACCTTAACAGACATTTGCATCACACACAGAAAAATAGAACACCCTAAGGAGAGTTTAGGGTATCTTGACTAATCATTAAATGATGTTTCCCCCAAAATAATATTTCAGATTATTCCATTGTTTGCACTTGAAGTTTGCTTTATACCTGGGTAATGCACCATAGTAAAATTTGGGACAGGTGAGGAGTGTATTTTTATGTTGCAAAGTGAAAAGGGTGGATGGAAAAGGAGAACCCAGAGGACACTAGGAAATTGTGCATACAATTTAGTAGTCACATATCCACCTTGTAAAATCTTTGCACATACCCAGGTGTACATATGCATGCCCAGTTGAAGATGACTGTACAAAGGGAAATAACTGTTTTGCAAGGGGCAGAGATGACCAGATTTTGGGACTGCTACCTCCTGTAAATACACTTCCTGAAACTTAAAATACCATGACAAAGACTGGAGCTGAGTCACAGGGATCCCAGACCAGCAGCCTGACTCCTTCATATGTGCCCTGATATAGGGGATTGGAAAGAATAGTAGTGCTGTTAGGTAGAAAGACCCTGGAATTTATTTGTCAGAACTTGGGGAACCAGCACTTATTTGGGCACTTGAAATGATCATTGAATTAAGAGTTAAGATTTACAACACTTTCTGTGAACAACATTGTAAACACCACTCAAAACCGTATTTGTTTAAATTTATTAAGTGTCCACTGCACACCTTCTTATTGGGCTTAGTCCTGAGGGTGGAGATGCGAGAAGTGGCAGAGGATATAAAGTTAAATCAGGCAGACACATGTTTAACAGGAATTGCATATTTATTCATTAGGTAATCAAAGGTGACTTTTAAGTGAATTTTTGACAAATTAACCTGGTCAATTTGGCCAACATAGTCTACAAATAATCATTTTTATTCAGGGTATTTTTAAATGTATTTAACTTCGTATGAAATAAATGAAAATCGACATATAGATTCTTCTTCCCTTGCTCAAGTAAACATAACTTCATTCCTTTCCTACTGTGCTAAAGTGAACTGGTGATAAAACATTTTTAGAAGCTGCAGGAAAATGTAAAACAATCATGCCTAACCACTGGAGATAACACTGAGCCCACAGCGAAGTTTATTTCTGCTTTAAGACAAGACTACAGAAATAAACTTGGCAGGTTTGATTCTGCCCAGAGTGTTATGGATTTAGTATTATTTAGACAATTTCAAACTAATTTTGTAATAATTTGAGTTATTTATTAATACATTGTATAGTGGGAGTGTGGTTTTAACTTGCCATTGAGTTTCCAGAAATACTCATTGTAGACCCCAGTAACTAAAGAGAAGGAGAAATACTCCTTGTCTGCTCTTCATTTGCTTCAATATTATCCATGAAATTTGACAAGTAAATTTACTGCCAGTCCCTTCCTTTACTGTAAGTTAGTCTATAGTGCAGCCTCCAAATAATTCAAAAGCTGGAGGAAGAGCAGAATGTTTGACTTAGTGCTTATTGACATGTTCAACTTCAGCAGAATTTACTAATCCACTCACACAAATTAAGGGGATTATTTCATGCTAATAATGCAAATCCCAATAGTTTGGTTCATTTGTTTCCTCTAATTTAGGTGCCATACCCTGCTACGTACCTGAGAAAGGAACTTTTTAATTCTTTGAAGTTGGCTAGAAAAATTACCTTTTTTAGAAGTCATCATACATTACAATTACTTTTTTCTAGGTCTGTCCCCACCAGAAGGTGATTTTCTTTATTGCAAGCAATGAACATTTTTTTAGCAATTCAATTTTATTGTTAAATATTAATAAAGCATAAATCCACCCAAAGAATACAATCAATGGTATTCAGTGTAATCACATATTTGTGCATTTGTCACCCCACTCATTCCCTGAGCACTTTCATTATTCCAAGAATAATAAAAAACAAAAAACAAACAAAACTCATTACTTCTCAATCTCTCAATGCTTTCCCTGCCATACATGACTGCTATTCTTTTTCTTTCTCTCTAGTATATTTGTTTTTATATTTTGTAAAAACAGTATTACATATGCAATATTCCTCATATTCGTGTTTTATATGAGGTTTTACTATCTTATACAGTCCCATGTTACAGTTTTTAGCTTTCCTTCTAGTAATATACATGACCTTAGACTTTCCCTTTCGACCACTATCATACCCATACACTAGCACAGCTAGTTACAAACACCATTTCTATTCCCAATGAACTTTATTTTTGTAACCATAGAACCTAGCCCAGGACCAAGCACAGAAATGCAATAAGTGTTTGTGGAATAAATTAAGGATTATATTCACAAACTCCCTCTTCTGAAGTCTAACTGTAGAATTACCCTTTTTTGCTGATATGCAGTTAGCCAAATCCAGCAGACAGAAGTAAAATTGGGTGGTAGAAATGGATATACGGGTAGGTCTCTGTGGCCAAATTCCCTGACCATGTATTAGGGTTCCCTGACCATGTATTAGGGTTCAAACCATGTATTCAGAACAATTAAAAGCTATGTTAAGAGACATTGTGCAAGGAATTGGCTTTTGTGGCTGTGGTGGCTGGCTAGGTCTGACATCTGCAGGTCAAACCATCTGCAACTCTTGACCACAAGGGGAAGCTGCTATCCATAGTTGGGATTTCTTCTATTTCAAGGAAGCCTCAGCTCTGCCCTTAAAGTCTTGTCACTGATTGAATCAGACTCAGCCCATTTGTTTAAGATAATCTCCCTTCCCTACAGATTATGGCCTTGAATCCCATCTATAAACTACCTTCACAGCAACACGTAGGTTAGTGTTCATTTGAATAAATGAGGGCTAAAGCCTCAAGTTGACACGTCAAAGACTATCTCAGAGTAGTGACTTCTTCCATTTGAGATTGCTAGAAATTTTCTGTCATGATGAAAACAGAATTAATTTATCCTAGGAACTCATTTTTACAGCAACAAAATCAGAGGTAGAAAGACGGAATTAAAAAGGCATTTGTCTCCTCTGACCCCAGGGACCAATGCCTTATTTTTAAATTAGAGAAGTTGTGAGCTTACAAAACAAGCAAACAGCTTGCAGAATTCCCATACATAACCCCTCCACCAACTCACTGCATTTTTGAGGAACATTTGTTACAGATTGTGAAAGAAAATCATGAAAATACTACTACTAACTATGGTCCATAGCTTACATTTGGTGTATTTTTCCATAACCCCCCCCCATTGTTAATGCCAGGTGTTATTATTGTATATTTGATAAAGTTCATGAGCCAATGCTCTCAGTCCATCATCCACCACACGGCCATGTTACACAAGCCCATGCCTTGTACAGTCCATCAAAAGTGTACAGTCAGTGGCTCTCTCACTTTCATCGCAGATTTATCCTGTCATCTCCTCAGTAAATTTCAGAACATTTACCTTAGTCCAATAGAAAAAAATCCCATACACCCCTATTATTGACCCTTATCATTGATATAGTACCTTCTTTGACATTGATGCAAAAATATTACAATATTGCTGTTAACTATAGCCCATAAGTTACATTAATTGTATTTTCCCCACATACATCAGTGTGTAATAGTGACATACATTTGTTTTGGTTCACAGAACATTCTTTAATTTGTACAGTTAACCACAATCCTCATCTACCACCTAGTTCATTATATTATACAGAACCTAAGTTATTGTCTAGCTTTGTTTCAGTTGACATTTACACCCTTAAACTTCCCCTTTCAGTCACTATCACATTTATAATTCAGCAGTGTTAGTTATACTCACTACAATAAAAACTCAGCTGATATTCTCCATGGAATTTACAAATATGCCATCAAGATCTAATAAATAATATGACAGCACCTCAGTCAATCTTAATTTCTTGAGGATCCCTGCATTAAGTGATGCATTTTTTCAATAAAAATTCACTGAGTGTCTTCTAGCACTGACCTGGGTACTATTAGAATTTGCAAAATATATGTATCACTTTCCTATCTCGGGGAAATAAGCTACATCTAATGCATCTCCTCTTTCCTCACTTGACCAACACTCGCATTTTCAAGTCCCAGCTCTGCTGATCCTTGTCATTACCAGAGAGAGTTCCTGAAACTAAGCACAGCCAAATATCCTGGGCAGTGGTTCTCACCTGGGCTGATGTTGCTCCCCAGAGGACATCTAGCAATGCCTGGTTGACATTTTTTATTGTCATGATTGGAAGTGTGGGGGGTGTGCTACTGGCATCTAGTTAATAGACTAAGATGCTGCTAAACATTCAAAAATGAACAAGACAGCCCCCATTCCAATCCCCAATAGAGCATCTCAGTAGAGCTGGGTGGAGAAACCCTGACCTAGGGATGTCCAGGGAATGGTATAAGGTATCCTATTATACAGTTTAAGCAGTGGTTATTCCCACACAAAGCTATGTAGTTCATCTGTTCTCCCAGGGGTGTGGTTCTTACATTTGCCCTGAGCACTCAGCGAGGTGCCATCCTATTCTCTGTGCCCATAGTGGGCCTGACAAACACTTGCTTCCCAATATAGAAACTGGGGCTTCCACGTGAAAGCAAAAACACTCATATCAGCTGAGCTTAGCATAGCTCCAGCTGCATACATGAGACATTTATACCTGATTCTCTCCTCTTTACTAGTAGGGAGACATCATCAACAGATCAGCGAATTTCAGGAGCAGCATAAAAAATTTTTTAGTTATTTGCCTCATTGGCCATAGAAAAGGTACCATAAAGTCATGTGACAGATCCTTGGATGCTATCTAAGATGATGGGTCTCCAACACTTGGCAAGAAAATGACACTGTCTAGTCTGGATGAGTCACTAGAAAGCAAGGAAAAGAACATTTTGTGGGCTAGGCTTCTGTTGGACTATTTGGTTCTTGACATGCACCATCTAAACTCCATCACTCCAATTGGTGGGTGTAGATGGTGGCATGTGTTGACAGATGCGTGGGGAAACTGCCTTGCAAGCTGAATGCAGATACTCCTGCTTATTGCCACATTTGTCCTCTGTTCACTGCCAGCCGCTTGCCAGATCTTCCACTCAGTATCTCCATTTCTTTCTGACAGGTGAGCTGCAAGATTTTGCACTTTTTCCACCAGTACATGATGGCATGCAATTATTTCTGGATGCTCTGCGAAGGGATCTATCTTCACACACTTATCGTCATGGCTGTGTTCACGGAGGAGCAACACTTGCGGTGGTATTATCTCTTGGGCTGGGGTATGTATTTTCTCCAGCTGAGTTTTGAGCTACCTTCACCTCTGTCTTTATGTTTAGAGTTTTCTTCTGGTCTTGAACTTGGAGAACAGAGTCAAGGGCCCAGGTCCTCAAAGGGATGACGGGACATAACTGATGGCAGGAGTTCCATCTCCTGGAGGGTTTGGCAGAATGGTAACCTCCCCTTAAGAAAAGTTCCCTTGGACTGTGATGAGTGTGGTGTCCAGTACAGATAAGGAGGGGTGTGATTATAAGAGTGTATTCAGGAAATGAACCCAACTAAATGATGGAAGCAAAGCGTGCACCAACTGAGAAAGGATCTAAATAGGGCTCCTTTTTTATCCATCACACGCTTCCAGTGCCAAAGAGGATTGCACAGTTTGAATTCTGTCCTGGGCCCACTTCCATTCCTCAGGAAGTTTTCCTCCCGCTAGACCAGAACCTAGACTCCTCCAGTGAATCAGGAAGTAGTCCCACTGAGGGATCGACATTAGCACCATGGGCCTCTAAGAAGTGCCAGGTCTGCCAGCCTAACCCAGAGTGATGGCTTAGAAAGCCTGTCTTGGACGTTGTAAGCTGCAGCTGCCTCTGTACAGACTAACTATGGCAGGGTCCTGAACTCCATCAGGACTCTCCTGAAATGGTTCCTCTTCCCCCAGGGCTGCTAAAAGTCCAGCCCCCACTGGTAGAAGGGGAGCAGAGAGGCAGTAAGGCAGTAAGTGGAAAGAAGCTCTGGGACAAAAACATACTGCCTTGTCAAAAAAAAAAAGTCATTTCTTTTGAAATGTCTACACCAAAGCAGGAACTGTGGACCACCCACACTGTTGATGGAGCCCAGGGCTGCCCTCACCAAGTTCGCTCACTAGATAGATGACTGTGCCTCTTGAAGCAAAAGCTGTAGATTGCCTTCAACTAAGCATGCTCTTTAGTACAGCAAGTTGGAGCATCCCTAAACCTTTTGATAAGAGAGGAAAGATTTAATGATGAGGGAGATAGTCCAAGCTTTTCTAAGAACATCAACCTTTGTATTTAAAACCCTGTCAAAATGCATTGTTCCCAACTGCATAGAACTACGTCTAGGAAGTAACATGAGCATCCCAAAGTCTTTTCCACAGTCTGTATGACAGAGTTGATCCCATGAATATTTGCTTCCACACCCTTCCCTAACTGGATACTTGGACTTTAAAGCAAGTATTTAAACCTAAACCCAATGGAATGGAATTGCCAAATCCAATGGAATATTCCTGTAATGGTGAGTCTATGGGACAGTATTGGGAGTGCCTCAAAATTGGACTGATTATGCTGCAATTCTTTGGTTGCAAGTAGCAAAGAGAAGTTATCAGAATCTGGGGTATCTCATGGACGTCACAGACAAAACTGCAGCCAGGCCACTAAAAGGGCTTTTCTATGGTACCAGATACTGCAAGGACTCTCCTCCTTTTTCTCTGTTTATCTCTGGGCGTCTACTTTAACCCTCCACTTTCTCTACACACCATGTACCACATGATCTCTGCTTCCCCACTCCTCATGGCTAAATACAACCTACCCCTAAATTTTCCAAGTTCATGTTTCTCTGTTCCAGCCTCACACAGAGACTAAGATTGTCCATCATTAAGTCCCAATTCTTAATAGCAAGGCTAGAGAATCTGATGGTCCAACTGAAGTCAGGTGGCCTGCCCTGGTCCAATGTATCAGCCATGGCCAAGAAAACTGAAGGGATGTTATCACACGTATAAACATGGTGGAGGGGTGACCATCCAAAAATATGGGACCTGAGTCTTTGTGAACTGGACAGGCCATCTAGAGTATGTACCAAACCACCTCACCAGCTTGCACTGCTTCCGGTTGAGGGGGTGGCAGCAGCAGTGGCAGCCCCAACATCCTGTTTCCCTAAACATCCACCACAGTTAGAAATCAGACTGGTAACTATCCTTCTGGTCGCACCACAAGTTCACATCTTGTCCTCAAAATAGGCCAGAAGGCCATCAAAATGGTCTTTTAGTGTTTTTCTTTTTCTTTTAGCTCCAGCTCTCTGTGACAGGCTGATCTTTCCTCCTAACAATTCTAGACTCCAAAGCTGATCAGGCCAGGAATGAAATGGATACAATTTTATCCCCTCTAAATAGTAATAACAATTGTGATCCTCACAATGGTAATGCCTGATGCCAGTCAGATGCCTTCCAAAAGAACACCAGATGATACGACCCCACCCCAGGCACACAAACATACACACTCATGCTGTTTCCATGGGATCCATTTCACTTATTTCCATTGCAATAAAATCTATGGCCTATTTGTTGTACCAGTTTTGACTGTTCAAAAAACATCTGCCACACAGAAAATTTTCCTTGGAAGAAAAGGGCTGTAAATTTATTCTTGCCTGTGACATTCAGCAGAGATGAGGGCACCCTGGAAGGAACAATTTATACTGCTCTTACATGCTGAAGCATTGTGAATTAGTTATAAAACTTTTTGGCATCATCATAGACAGCTTGATGAAGACATGTGCTTAACACAAATAAACAACTCAAAGGAAATAAGAACACACTGTTCAACTATATAAAAAATAAGGTAATACTGATAAATAAAATATGTGATACCTTAAATCTCTTTAATCAACAAACATTTAAAACTTAACATTTATCAAAGTGATTTAAGCACAATCTTAAAGAATGTTGCATTCAGTAATGTAAGCATAGACTAATCAATTTAAAAGAATGAGAGGGATTTACACTTTGATAGATAGTTGCTTGGAAAGGCAGTCAATTGACATAGTTCTAAAATGTAATTATTTTTAACATGCCCAAACTAAACATATTTTTCTCCACTCCTACATGCATACACAGTGCACACCAAAATTCCACCAGATTACTTACCATTTAAAAATAGGGAAGCAGCTTGGCCCAGTGGTTAGGGCATCCGTCTACCACATGGGAGGTCCGTGGTTCAAACCCCAGGCCTCCTTGACCCATGTGGAGCTGGCCCACGTGCTGTGCTGACACACGCAAGGAGTGCCCTGCCATGCAGGGTGTCCCCGTGTAAGGGAGCCCCACACACAAGGAGTGCTCCCCGTAAGGAGAGCCGCCCAGCGTGAAAGAAAGTGCAGCCTGCCCAGGAGTGGCACCACACACACGGAGAACTGACACAACAAGATGACACAACAAAAAAAAACACAGATTCCCATGCCGCTGACGACAACAGAAGCGGACAAAGAAACAAGATGCAGCGAATGGACACAGGGAACAGACAGCCAGGGGAGGGGAGGGAATTAAATAAATAAATAAATATTTTTAAAAAAAAAAAAGACATAGAGAGCAGACAACTGGGGGGGGGGAGGAGAGAGAAATAAATAAAATAAATAAATCTTTAAAAAATAAAAAAATAAAAATCAGAGTACCAAATCTCAATTAAAATAACAAACTAAAGAGACAGTTATGATGACTTATTTTAAAGCAATAGACCTCTCTTGGAACTTTAAGCAAGCAGTATATTCTGATGGGAGGGGAAAAAGTAAAATTACAATCAAAATTATTTAAGAAAAATAGCTTCACAGAATCTTAAAAGAATTTAATGGAACATAGAAGAAGAATTTCAACTTGACAATAGTTTTTGTCGTTTTGAAATTATTTTCATACTTAGAGAGTATGATAGCTTCTAGATTTTACATTGTGAAAAAGAAAAAGAGACATAGCACTTTGAGAAGATTCTTTAATATGTGCCAACAAAAAATTTGGCCTCCAAAAAACCCATGTCTTAAGACTCAACTTTATTTGCAGTTAATGTGTAGCTATCCATTCATTTTCAGCTCTGAATAATATTACTTGTTATAGGATCTAGAACTTATCTCAAAGAATTTATATGAGTCATTATGAATATCACCCTTTGGGTGAACAAATACCTGGTGGTGAAATTCTCTCCAGAAGAAAATGGAAGAATGCTTCTTTCAGTAGTTACTCCCTTCCAAGACAAGACCACTTTCTGGTCAATTTCAATCTGAAGCAAGTCCAAATACTGAAATTTAGTTCTTGGAGAAATCATTTAATTTGTGACTTTCAGGCTCCTTGCTAGTTTCCCCCTTGTTATATATCAAAAGAAATTCCCCATTGGTCTTTTACATTGAACAAAGAGAATTTATCTAGCCTTCCTAGAACTAAAAATCCTAGAAAAGGGAGGATTAGTCTTAAATTCACCATCTTTGGTAGGAAGAGGGAAGAAGAGATGTGATGTGGGGGCACTTTCAGGACTTAGAGTTGTCCTGGGTGGTACTGTAGGGACAGTTACTGGACATTGTATGTCCTCCTATGGCCCACTGGGTGGACTGGGGGAGAGTGTAAACTATAATGTGGACCATTGTCCATGTGGTACAGCAGTGCTCAGAGATGTATTCACCAAGTGCAATGAATGTCCCATGATGATGGAGGAGGTTGTTGGTATGGGAGGAGTGGGGTGAGTGGGGTGAGGGGGGTGGGGGAGTATATAGGAACCTCATATTTTTTTAATATAACATTTAAAAAAATAAATAAAGGCAAAAAATATTCACCATCTTTGATGGGATAGAAGAATTGTTATGACTCTGGGAGCCTAGAGAAAAGGGAAAAGAAAAAGAGGAAAGAAAAACCTAACTGCATTAAAAAAAGGCATCACAGCTAGAAGAAAGCAAAGAACCTTAGGAGTTAGAATACATGGGGGACGGGGATGGAAGTCATACTGCCTTCTGTATTAAGCAGGGAAGACAGATGCCTTTTTACAAAATGATGCAGTGGGATTGGGATCTCCACATGCCTCTCTTGCTTTCTAATTCTAAAACACGCATTTCAGAATAAACCCAGACAATGAGTTTCTGGTCTGCACTGAAGCAAGGAAATATGTTAGAATTTCTATGAATAAAACTCAATTATATTTTGTATTAATAGTCAAACTCAAAATTATTTCAGGGTAAAACATTTAATCAATGGTCCTTTTGAATTATATGCTTCATGGGTTTAGAAGCTGAGGTTGTTCTTAGGTGAAAACTCGGTATTTTGAGGCATTCTCTTTTTGCGTATAATTCATGGGGAAAATGTATAGATCTAATTCACTCCTGAGACACAGTTCTTAATCTGATGATAATCTTTAAAATCTATAAATGTCTAAATCAAATCAAACAATATTCTACTGTGCATAGGTACATCTTAGGAAAAAAAGACAATATTTTTAATAATAATCACAACTTTACTCTAGATTACATTTACAGAAAGAAAACTAGTTTAAAAAATATGTAACCTGGTAAGATGCATTGCTAGTAACCATCTCCATTATTCTGTTTATAAATTCAAAGTTGTTTTTAACCAGCACTTCATGATTAGTCAGCAAAGTAGATACTAAGCTGCCTTCATAAAGATTCTAAAGCCTTTACAGTGAGTGCCTGATGCCGGGAGCACACTGACTTCTCTGAAGTGTTTTTTTTTTAAAGAAAAAATAATTATAAATAGGATGGACGTACGTGATATGAACAGTCAGAAAAACAAAAAGCCTAGAAAAAAGAGTGTGAAGACCACCTAAGTCCTCAGGAACAATCAGGCTTTCTCTTGCAGACTCTGTCCTAGGTCACTTTCCTGCCCTGTGACCAGCTCCTCTCCACGAGAGAATGGAGTTCCCGCGCAGTCAAGGGCTCCCTGGTCTCCTTCAGTAGTCGTCGTCGTCATCGTCATTATCACGATCCCAGGCATAACAATGGAAGTTTAGTGGTAGTGAACGTAATAATGTACCTAATTTTCTGGGTACTTCGGGAATATGGTCTTAACTGAGTTCTCTGAGAGCATTTCTACCTGTTTTTTTTACAAAAATAATTTGCACTAAAACATTAAGGAAATATTGCGACATTTGACACCGATTTTGCAAGTGAAAAGTACCATTTTCCATGTATCTCTAGTGATAGTTCATGGCCAAGAAACCAGGTGTGATTTGTACATTTTCACATTTTTAGGTTTCCCGTTGGTGCCAACCACTATCCATGCTATTACTAGAGCTCTATACTTCAATGACAAGTAAGTATTATGATGGTTTTTAAGTTAACATGTTCATAAATAGAATGCACTTGTGTTGATGTGTCTCTCCCCCTTTTTTTACAGCTGCTGGCTAAGTGTAGAAACTCATTTGCTTTACATTATCCATGGCCCTGTCATGGCAGCGTTGGTGGTGAGAATTGCTTTTTAAATCTATTATTAACAGTGTTATTGCTTTTGTTAAGATTTCTGCAAATATGGTTTTGGTAGCATATGTATTGTAACTTCAAGATGAAACTAACTTAATGTTATTCTATAATATGAAGAGCAACTTGTTTTTAGGTTTTAAAAAATGTCTTTTATTTGATACAATTTTGTGGGGGAGTACACTATAAGTTCATTTCTATACATGCCGTAACAGCAATGTAGTTTATTTTTTAATATTCTATAAATAAATTTTTCTGTTGGAGAGAATATAAAATGGTACCACCCTTTTGGAAAATGGTTCAACAGTTTCTTACAAAGTTAAATATACACTTACCATATGAACAGGCAATTCTACTCCTAGGGACTTATTCAAGAGAAATAAAATCTTATGTTCACAGAAAGACTTGTCCACAAATATTCATAGCATCTTTATGTCTAATGTGCAAAGGGTGAAAACAATTCAAATATCTATCAAAAGGAGAATGAATAAAGAAATTATAGTGCATTATTCGTAGAGCAAAATACTACTCAGCAATAAAAATGAATGAAATGCTAACATACACAAGAACATGGATGAATCTCACAGATATTATGTTAAGTAAAAGAAGCCAGGCAAAGAAATGTACAGGCAATATTACATCCCATTTTTATGGTAGTAGAAATTCAGTGGCTGCAAAGCAGCAAGAGAGAACTTTCTGGGGTGATAGAATTTGTTTTATCTTTTTTTAAGAGGTTGTTATACATTTAGATACAATTGTCTAAATGTAACAAATGTACACTTAAAATTTGTGCATTTAATTGAATGTAAATTATACCTCAATAAAGCTGTTTTCTAAAAAAATACATGCATATATATACATATATTTATACACACATATACACACATAAACTGGATTAGTTGTCTCTACTATATAAACTTTACAGATAAATTTTTCAGTCCTTATCTTCACTTTCAGTTGTGTAGTCCTGGCTAAGTGGAAATTTTGAAAATGAAAAAAGCAAGATAAAAGTATCATTTATGACTTTCCTTTTAAAAGTTATAAAGATTAAAATAAAGTTGTAAACACTTTGAAACGTTTTGGCAATGGATGCTGGTGATGGAGGCACAACTTTGTGAATGTAATTGACACCACTGTATTCTGTATTTGAAAGTGGATAAAATGGGAAGTTTCAGGTTGTATAAAAGTAACCAGAATTAAAATCAAAACAAAATATAGAATTGTATAACACAAAAAGTGAACTCTAATATAACCTGTCAACTCTAGTTAGTAGTATAATTATAATAATGTCTCATCAGTTGTAACAAAGTTACCACACTAATGCAGTGTTCATAACAGGGAATACTGTATGTGTAAGGGGAATATTTGGGAATATTATACTTTCTGCATGATTTTCTGTAAACCTACAACTGCTTTAATGTAAAAAAAAAAAAATCCTCATTAGAGTTGAACTTAAAATATTTACACATACAGAAAAACTATTTTCTCATTTATTAAAAATATATATATTAACACAGATCTGAAAAGGCCTTTGTCTATACTGATGTTTGGTGGCCCAGGATTGCTAGCTGAATTGTACCTCCTGTCAGGCATCCTGTTCAGGTGACATCTGTTCCCCACACTGGATATAAAAGAATTGAGGAAAGTCAGGGCCCTTAAGCACTACTTAACCAGTTGATTTACTCATAACATGGTATTTTGGCAGGTCAATTTCTTCTTTTTGCTCAACATTGTCCGTGTGCTTGTGACCAAGATGAGGGAAGACCACCATCCAGAATCGCACATGTACCTGAAGGCTGTGAGGGCCACCCTGATCCTGGTGCCCCTGTTGGGAATCCAGTTTGTTGTCTTCCCCTGGAGACCATCCAACAAGCTGCTTGGGAAAATCTATGATTACCTCATGCACTCCCTGATTCATTTCCAGGTAAGAAAGCTCATGGGGTATTCATACAACTACTTGTTCAGCTACTCGATGCAGGGAGAGCAATTTTCTGGGGCTTGCTCTGTGATTACAGGGACACTTGAGAATGTGTGTTGACCTAGAAGCAGCAGAACACCTCCCTGTCTTCTCCCTGAATGCTTTCCCATTCTTGGAATCTTAAAATGGAGATGTAAATTTCTATGTATTCTATATCTAACCTTTAAACCCATCACTATATTCCATTTTTCTATTAATGGAACCTGGCAATATATTGGGCTTGCTCTTTAAAGAAGTTTTGGACTACAGAGAGGTTCAACTATGGCAGGGGAGGAGCACTTGTGTGGGGTGTCATTAGTGGGGGGCACATGGTTGGGAGGGAGTTCTCCAGGGCATGTATACAGGGTACATAGAAAGTTTTGGATATTTTCATAGTGGTTTCAGTTGGAAACGACAGATGAGAGAGTGCTGAATTCCTGGCCAGGGGAGCCCTATCACATTCCCCAATGAAACAACAACAATCCCCCAAGTGCAATGGCAAAGACCAATAAAGATGGAAGGTCCAACCATGAGCCCTTGATACTGATGGCTCTGATTATGAGCCTATGGTCTGAAATATGAACTAGGCCTATAGCTGTGGGGTGCCTAAGAGTTACCTCCTGAGAGCTCCCATGTTGCTCAAATGTGGCTACTCTCTAAGCCAAACTCAGCATGTAGATGCATTGCCTTCCCCCCAGCATGGAACATGACTCCTGGGAATGAGCCTCCCAGGCACCGAGGGATTACTACCAAGCACCAGCTGATGATATAACTACAAAAAGATCATGAACAAAGAGGTCAACTCAGACCAGCAGAATATCTCAGCCTACATGTAATATCAGATGTTAAAACTGCTTTTTGACTTTGGATAAAAAGGGGGAAATGGAAAGGACAAATGAGTTTATATGGCTAAGAGTCTCCAAAAAAGAGTCAGGAGATCATCAGGGGGTGATGTTTATGCATGCCTCAGCAGGGTACCAGAGACAGCCAGGGCAGATGGAAACCTAGGTGCTGGTTCTCCTGAGGACTGCAGCAACCCATGGGTTCTATGGTCAAGGTAGATGGCTCTGGAGTTCAGGGCCATGTCAGTTGGTCCTACTTTGGAGTTTGTGTTCCTGAGTGATGGAGTTGGGCACAGATATAACCTTTCTACACATGCCTCTTCTGTTACTTTTACTGGACCTGTGGTTGGTGATTGGGTTGGTGTATACTCAGGAGACCTGAAACTCTGAACTGTCCATGTGACGACCAGGCCCTGGGCCTCAGCAGACTTGTAGCTTCTACCCTCTGGTTTCTTGGACTTACCCTGGTCAGCTGACAAGGAGGTGAAGAGGGTCAACCACTACACCAGGGAGCCAAGAGTGCCTACAGCTGCAAGCAGGAGAATTGCATCCATCATCCATGTGGAATCTAAACCCCCTCTTAATGTAGAGGGGGACTGGACATAGCCATCCCAGGTCCACAAGACAGAGGAATAAAGTATGGATTAGAATGGACTTACTGGTGTTCTGCTGGGGAAATATTGTGATTAGTAAGGGAAGAAATTGTAGTAGTGATGTGGAGAGGGTGGCCACAGTGGCTGCTGATGGTTGGGAGAGGGAAGAAGAGATATGGTGTGGGAGCATTTTCAGAATTTGGAATTGTCCTAGGTGGTACTGCAGGGATGGATGCTGGACCTTGTGTGTCCTGTCGTAGCCCACTGGGTGGACTAGGGGACAGTGTGGACTACAATGTGGACCACTGTCCATGTGCTACAGCGATTCTCCAGAATGTATTTGCCGGACGCAATGGATGTGCCACAATGATGGAAGAGTTTGTTGATGTGGGGGGGGTGGGGTGGGGTAGGGGGTATATGGAGACCTCATATTTTTTGAATGTACCATTTAAAAGAAAATAAAGAAGGAAAAAAATGGAGATGAAAAACGAAGACTGTGTGTACTTTGAGAATACATCTTTATGAGGATAAATATATGCCCATATGGTGCTAAGGACAGAGCCTTTAATCCCATAATCTTTTAGACCTTTCCTCTTCTGCCCAGTATTTTGAGTGTCACATTTGATTTTGCTTCATTAGGGGGAATTTTGAAGGCCAACATAACCAGTGCCAATTATCAGTTTCCTAATTTGAATTACTATATATACAACCTCTAATGCATGGAAATGCAAGAGAAGAATGCAGATATTTGTATCATAGTATAAAATATCTCCTCTTGCACCCCAAAACTGGAAACTCTATCCCTGTTAAACTGGGCCCCAGTTTTAATGCCTGCTTAGAGAGGACAGGATCTCGTGATACTTAGCAGGACAGCCACTCCTACAATAGTAAGGCATACCCTAGAGAGCAGATGTGACTGATACTCTTACATTGTCTAATAAAAAATAAAGACAATTATAGCTACTCTTTATTAAGCACATGATGTGTGATGTAAGTTTTAACTCCGTTTTACAGTTTTAAAAAGTGGAAATTTCTGGTTATTAGCCAAATCAGAAGATCTATCTAACTCTAAAGCCCAAGATTTTCAACATTATAACATCCAGTTCAGTGGGTCTGGCCAAAAGTTTTAAGGACTTCGAGGTCTTTGAGGCACCATCCTGCTTCTGCTTTCAGTGCTTGCTTTCCATTTCTCCCAGCACCCTCAGCTGGTCCCACCTGAGCATGTTCTCCATGGTCTCACACACAGTCACTGTCAGAACTTTCTTTCATATAAACGTTGACACATTTTCCATGAGTGGTAATGAATTTGCAAAGAGCTGTCTGTGCCTCCTGCTCTATCTTCCATTGGTCTGAGAGATGTCAGGAATCTGTAGCAGTTTGGCTATAAAGCCAATGGAGTGAGCCCTCAGGGGCTGTCCTCTTGCCGCTCGGCATCTGCCACCTGGGAAAGGGGATGGCTGCCTATTCCTATTCACTTGGCCCCAGAGTCCAAGCCCCATTGAAAGCATAGTGCTGGTTATTCAGAGGGCAAGGTGGGAAATCAGGGCCCCAAGGCAGTGTTCTGCCACAGGCTCTTAGGCCATTATAAATTTTTGATTAGTTTCATTTTCTACCACAGAAGCTTAATGTGAGAAGGAGATCAAAATTAATAGGCTCGTATTTTTTAGGTAAATCTATATGCTGAAAAGTAGAGCTCAAAAATGTTAATTCAATTCGCTTAATTACTGCTTAAAATAATGGTACTGTGTAAAATTGTATGATGGAACTCATAAAAGGTAACGTTTATTCATAAAAAAATTAATAGGCTCAACAGAAGGTGCAGGGATTGTTGTAAATTATCTGTGCTGTTGCTCAGGCCATTTCTATAGACAAAGCACAGGTACATGGAACCTTCTGAGGAGGGACTGATACCTTAGAGGTCACTTAGTCCACATCTTTATTGGAGGATGAACTTTGCCATGAGTTCAGTCCTGGAGCCATCACGATGACACTGCACAAGACCAAGCTCACTGCGATGAGCTGTGACACTTGCCAAAGATTTCTCTACGAATTTCCACAAGATCTCAGGATTAAATTTGGTTCAGCACACAACCTCTGTGAATCCACTGTAAAATCAGTGTATTCTGCTATAAATCCCATATTAAAGGGAAGATAGCCATATACTAACCAGATTTATAGAGCTGTCCTTTTAGCCAAATGATAGAATCCTATCAACAAAAAGAGAATACTTATTGAAATTCTTGTACTGCAGCACTGAATATGAGTAAGCAATTCTTTTTCTTGCCTTTATGCTTCTTTATCCAGCCTTGACTTGCTCTCCCAGAAGTGAAATATTCCTCCCCATGAAGGCTATTTCTATTGATTACTAAATACCGTAATGCACCCAGAAATAATTTCAACTCGATTTTTCCTCCTCTATTTTTAGGGATTTTTTGTTGCAACTATCTACTGCTTCCGCAACAATGAGGTAAGCATACATTTCCTATAATACTGTATCACCCATTTATTTAAAGTCAGCACTTTACAGTTTCCAAAAGGATTTCATATATATTTAATTTGATCGCACTTCCACAGTGTACATTTTTCCCCACTAATCCAAGCTGAATCTTTCCTGTGTATATGTGGTACAATTGTTATCAGGACAGGCAGCTAAGTTCTAATATCCTTAGGGTGCTGCTTGAGCTGGTCAATGCCCCAGCAGCAATGGTGAAAGCTATTCCAGATGCTCCTAGAAAAAGAAATCATGCCCCCATTCCCTTTGAAAGGTAGCATTCCTCCCTAGGGCAGAGCTGATACCCTGCCAGTATGTACTGCTTTTCCAGTTGGTTGGTGCCAGTGTTACATCACTTAGCCAATATTTTGAAAATCACCCTGGAGTTCAGACACAAGAAGTCAGAACAAAAATTCCGTTATTTGAATATGTAGACTTGTAGACTCTAGAGCTCCACATGGCCAGTGTTTCTAGCAATTTTTAGCTAGGGTACCCTTTCTTCCAATGAAACCTTTTCTGGGAGCCCAATTTGTAAAGCAGACAAAAGTGGAGCTCCTATAGCCCCCGCAAGTTCTCCCAAATAACTTCAGCTTTCAGGGAATATAATTTGGGAGAACACTTATTTTTCAGATGAGAAACCTGAATTTCAGGAAAATCATGTGTGACCAGCTCAATGTCATAATCCCAGTTGTGGCTATAACAAGGACCAGAACCCAGATTTCCTGATTCCCAATTAGCTGAATGCTCTTTACTTCGCTATTTTCCATCTGTGATTCCTCCCTGAAGTTTTATTAATTTATTTTTCCTAGGACCACATAACTTTGGCAGTGTTTAAATTTAATTCCCTTAGGAGTGATTCTACACCATGGCAAATCACATTTTGTTAAGAGATTGATATATTTTCCCTGTTAGTAAGTTCTTCCTTTCCTTTGGTACATTTTACTCACTCTTTCTTTCACCCATCTATCGTCAACACTTTCCTTCATTCAGCAGGAATACCTTGTTCATTCACTAATTCTAGGTGCTAGACTGAGGTTCCAGGATAGAGGTCAAAAGACAGGCTTTTGTTTCCAACTGTTAAACTGTCTCTTCCTTTTTTATTCAAGAATAGTAAAAACTAATAAGTAGGGCTTACCTAATTCCATGGTTTATATCAATTGCTGTGATTGGACATCCATGCTTTCAAGTTGTTTCAGGTGGCATACAAAATAATCCTTTTTATCTACAACAATACCAAAATAAGGCTAATTTAAAAACCAGATTCAGAAGGGACACCCCCTTGAAAAGCATGAAAGAATCACATGCCTTTGTAAACATACTGCAATATTTAGTAACTATGATGCCATCATTGGAAGCATCAAACAGAAAGCAAACCCTTTTTTTCTGGTATCCCTAGAAATAGAATGGTTCTAGTTCATTTGAGAATGTTATTTTTGCTTTTTAATGTAAAGAAAAACCATTTCCATTTTAATTAAGATCCTGTTACTGCAGAAAGGTACGAGTGTAACATCTCTAATAATATGGAAATTATGTATTATGTCCAATATAATATAATAGCCACATGGATTTTAGGCATCTGGGTCTTGCCTTAGCATTCTGTAAACCTGTTGCCTTGCTTTGGCCTCAAAGCAAACTGTGCTTGCCTTGCAAACACAGGCAGGGATCTCATACATGCAGAAAGTTACTTCCAGCTACAGCTGACATAGGGTTGTGATGGGGTCTTGGTCTGTCTCAGTATTAAGTTTTAGCAGAGAACTCAGGAGCTGTGATAATGAATAGATGGGTGTTTCCAGTTTGATTTATTATAAGTATGTTATCAGTTGGAAGGAATTTGGGGAAGAATTAAAGTTATTGGTACCAGAAGATGATCATGAGAACATACCTGTGTGTACTCAGCATTTCTTACAATTCTTTTTTTTGGAGCTACCTGGGCTGGAGCTTGAAGCCAGGACCTTGTAAGTGGGAAGCCAGTGCTCAACCACTAAGCCACATCAGTTTCCCTGAGTTGGTTCCCTCATTTGAACCAAACCTGGGACCTCCTATGTGGGAAACAGGCGCTCAACCACTTGACCCACATCCATTCCCCCACTTCCTACAATTCCTACAAGTGTGTATACACAGACTATCCAAATATTTCAGTAGATTATTCAATATCTAAGAGAATTCAGATAATGATTGTAACTATACAGATGCCCAATTTGTTACCAAGAATTAGCTTAGATATTGAGAGAGTATGCGCAGCACACTGGATTTCCTCCCTTTTACATGTTTCTTGCTATTTCACATGCCTTGTGGATAAGAGAGTTTTTAGATCAAAGTAGCATGATCAGACATATCTCAGTTTAACAGTCACAACTTGGAGTGCAAGAACACTAACTAAAACTTTATATGCTGTAACTTATTTCATCTTGCTCTCAAGAGCCTCCACCACCAGCCCCTCCTGGTTTACAACAGTGTCTTTGTGGAAAGTATTCAATCAGTTGAAGACTATTCAAAGGTGCAGCTGTTTTTACCAAGTATTATGTTGTCATCCCTTACTTCTGAGGATCCTAAGGTCCTCTTTGCTATATAGCCTCCTTGACCAAGACTCAGCCCAATTTTGATTCACCGGCTGTCTCCTCCAAGCCAAAGGATCCAGGGAAATCCAGCTCCTTTCTTCACACTGCAGCTCAGTATGTAGGGTCTGCAAAGCTATCTTCAGTTCCTGCCAAAGCCACTGCCATACCAATGCTTTGATACCAGGTTGGACATGGTGCCAGGTCAAATGTGGGACTTCTCTACAGAGTTTCAATCACCTGGACTGTGCTCTGAGAACCAAAGAGAAAGACCTGCTATAGGGAGGGTGTTTCTTTAATTCCTTGCTTTCCTTTTCTATCCTTTTCTCCAGGAATTTCCAACATGAAAAGGGAGATGCAAGGTTATTTTTATCTCTGTTTATCTCTCTCTCCTTCTCATGACCAGTAGGGCTCTGTACTCCCCTCTTCCCTTGTGATGGCAGAAAGCAGTTAGTAAAGGAGCTGGCCTTAAAATTTTTGCATTCATTGGTTCAAATCTCCTAAGGTAAAATCCACCTTCCATCCAGCAGTGAATAACTCCAGGTGCTTATTATGAACTTTACAGGAAAAGAAATTCAACAGATAAAAACATTCAAGTCCAACCATGAAGGTTCCAACCCAGTTTTCATTTTTACAAATGTGAAAATGGAGACTCAATTACCGCAAGTTTACACAGCTGGTTAATAATAGAACCAGATGGCCTACTTAGGTCTTCAAACACTCAGACCAGAGCTCTGTTTTCTAAAGCTGGCAATAAATAAATGTATATAATCAGGAAAAAAAGGAAAGCGATTTGTATTCATTGCTTTTAGGATGAGTGATGAATTTTAATAATTCAAAACTTCTTATGTAATACGTATCCCTTTGGAAACTCCTAATACTTCTGATGTTTTTTGGCAACACAAAAATCTTCCTGGTTTTTTCTTTTTTCAAACAGAGCCAATGCTATTATTCTTGTAATCAAATCAGCATTAGGTTCAACCTGCGGTATTGTAAGATTTTTTTAAATTTTATTATTAAATTTTAATTATTGAACTGTCTTTTCCATCCTGCTAAGGGCCTGTCTTTATATGTGAAGTTTACAAACTGAAACAGATTGTCATCTCCACACCACAGGATAGGTTATAATTTTAGAATACAATTAAGGAAGGCTATGAACCTTTCTGTAATAATAATTTTTAAAAATTAGAATAGATATAAAATTTTTTGTCCTCATGCTTGGCTGGATATTTCATTAATGTAAATAGATACAATGATAGGGATTACTTTAAAAGGACAGGTGAGATGAAAACCAAGACTGATTTTTTTCTGCCAGGCACCTTGCAAATACTCTCTAAAATTCTGTCTCTTCAAATACCTCTAAACAACTTGTAAGTTTCAGCTATGAATATGATCTTGGTTTTTTAAGAGATGATGAATCAATGGAAATTATTACTATTGATAGAAAGAGAAGCAAACGATGCTGTGGTGTTACTTTTCTCCCAGGTGAGTTCTCCAACACCACTGGTACAAGATAACAAATGTTTGCTTCTGATAATTTCCAAAAGTAGAAATACATTGGAACTCAAGGGCAACTCCCAAAAACTACTGTGGCATGAGAGAAGAGCCAATAACAGAGTTCATATATTATCCGAAGTCCTGTAGTTTACAACACAGCTCAGTGTGGACTTCACCTTCTCCAAAACAAGTGATTCTAATTCTTACAGCAAAACCTAGGGTTTCAGATTTGTATGACAGAAAACTTCGGTTTCTTCATCACGTTCTCCCTAGACATTTTCAGCACCCCGCACCCTACTATTACTGGATGCCAATGCACTAATTATAATAAACTCATGGGCAAGCACTTTCTTGACTGAACAAGTTACAAATTGGTTCTAGAATGCTTGCTGACAACCAGTCAACAAGCATTTATTGAGTAACTGCTATATCCAAATGCCATGGAAGTTTCTAGGAATACAAAGATGAATAAGACATGGTTCCTGCTCCTAAAGATTCACTATACAGGAGGATAGAGGGAAATAAATAAGTCTAATAAATTAATAATATAGTAAGAGCAATAATAAATATATGGACAACTACAGCAAGAGCATGGAAAAGAGTCTCCTTGTCTCAGGAGGAATGACTGCTGTGCTTAGTCCTAAAAAGAGTGTCAGAATTTATGGCAGGTGGCCTGGGGCATTTTGAACAGTGGAAACAGAGGGAACAGAGACTGGAAGGGAAGAAACAGTATAACTGGTGGAGAGACACTTGCATTTGCTATTTTTGGAGGAAAAAGTTCAAGGCAACAAGCGGCCACGGCCAGCTTGGCAGAGAGATGACCCAATGGAGGTGAATACAGGAGAATGTGTTAACAAATGCATGGGATAATATCTGCCCAGGGTGTAGCATAAAGAAAAGGTAGCTGTGACAATGGTAGTTGTGAATACTTTATTGTTGTCAGAGATTTCCCTGAGCTACCCAAGTCTAGTGTGAATGTGAATTAGTACTTAAACTTTACGGTCTGCTCTCTATAGCATATGCTGCCACTGAGTGGCATAGTTGGGAGGCATAGGCTTGGTTTGGGATTGTGGCTCTGCCACATTCCACCTGTCCAGGCCTGTTATATAACCTCAGCCCCCTGATGTGTGAGGTAAAGATAACAGCAGGGCCCTTCTTACAGGGCTGTGATGAGGATTAAATAAGTAAATAAAAATCAAGCGCTCAGAGTAGTGCATGGCATGTGATAAGCACTCCATGGATATTAGCTAAAAACTTTTTATGCCGCCGTTTTTCCCCTTTATGGCTTTAGTCAATGCAAAGTTCAGCTGCATAGCACACCTCACTCCTTAGCACTTTAAAGTTTTTGTCTTTGTGTCTTTCAAATAAAAATAAATCTAAAGTGCTTTGTAACCAAGCACTCATCACCTCTCCAGAAAAATAACATTAAAAAAGAATTTGTTGTCTCAGTAATTAGGAAAGACTAGTACAAATTATGAGATTACCAAATTATCTTGATTGCCATTGTCATCTTGAACCTCTCATTGCTCTGCTGTGTGAAGATTAACCTCTCAAGCTACAATCTCAGACCACCTTGAATTGGTTTTCAATAAATCCTTTGGTTGCTCTTCCATGACTTAGGTAAAAATCTTTAAAATTTTTTGGCAAATATTAAAAATCACCTGGAAAAAATTGTTTTTCTCCTATATATAGAAAATGCCTATTTTCTTCAGAAACACTCCACCTTATGTTATGTATATAGTTTTATAACATTAATAGGTACAGCTGTTTCAATCTTGTTTCAGATTCTTACAAATGCAAAGCGGATTTTAAAAAGCTCTCAATGATCAATGTGTTACATGCTTTAGCTCATGTTATATTATTCCCTTGTGATTCTCTCTAAGTGCTCCATAATGTCTAATGGCAGTGGAATGAACTAAGGATGTATTAATAAAATTGATGCAAATATTATGTTTGTATGCTCATCTTATGTACTGAGTGTAGAAGCTCCTGAAAATACAAAGCAGAGATGGTATTTTTTCACTTACTTTTGATCAGCTCACCTATAGACCAAAGCAAGAAGTCTGAAGAGAAAAGGGGGTTGAACTTAACTCTTAAACCAAATTCAGTTCTGCAAAAACCAGATCTAGATGAGCAAATTTATTGCCTGCAATGTTGTTTTCAGTTATCATTACTGTAGTTTTCATATTTAGAGATTCCTGACTTTAGCATTTCCTCCACTTCTTGTCTTCAGTATACGGTTTATCATATTCTAATTTGTTTGAAATTTATTCACAAATTTGGTTAGTTTGTTAACATGTTAGAAGTCCTTCAGTAAAGAGAGAATGAAATTTTATTCTTAAAAGATTATCACTCCATTAACCAGAACATAGAATTTTATCTGGAACATCCATCTACAGCCATGTCATTTTCATAAAATCCCAAACTATGCAGTGATCAGCATATGTATTTTCATAATCAATAATGTGTAAATTTAGATAAGAATTTCTGCCTTCTCAGTGGTGGTAGCCCATGAAAAGTTTCTAAACCCTCTCCCTAATATTTCATATAGTATGTGAAACCAAATAAAGTTTCACTCATTGGCTAAAAGAGCTAAAGAAGAAATCTTTGCTCAAAATTGCAATTAACCATGGCAGTGGTTGCTTAGACAAATAAAGCAGGTGTCAGTTTGGATTTGTTCTTCTGAGCTGGTATATTCCACAGGCTCCAGATCTGATTTACGTGCCGATATCCTTGAATTGTGCTCATGCGCTTTGCTTGAGGCATTGCTGACCATCAGATGCAAACACACCAACCTCCTCCGTTCTCTTCCAGGTCCAAACGACAGTGAAGCGCCAGTGGGCGCAGTTTAAAACCCAGTGGAACCAGCGCTGGAGAAGCCGCAGCTCCAACCGCTCCACTTTCAATGCCGCAATGTCTGCCAACGATCCTCCTGTCTACATCTGCCACCAGGAGCTGAGAAACGAAGCGGCCAGCGATAAGGGTGAGGAGGGAATGGAAGTCATCGCTTTGAAAATCATAGAACAAGAATCATCTGCTTGAATGTGAAGCAAAACAGCATTGTGATCACTGAGCCTTCACTTCCTGGGAGAAAGATAGACCATGCATTTAAAGTGACCCCATCCTCCCAGGAGCAGAACATATCATTTGTGAAGAATAATTAAGTGAATTTGTCCATCGTGAATCTGAGGAAAGTTATATTTGGTACTATTGCTCTGGGAGACAGTCTAGGAATGGAGTCTCCCACTGCAACATTTGTGAACTGCATCATTCAGCCAGGATTGAGATGTGGATGTCATAGGAGTGCAAGCAGAGTATCCAAGAAAAACACAATTAAATTAACATAGTTCAGATACAGGGTGCTCCTTGTTAATCTTGAGCCATTTATACCTTTGAAAAGTTAAAATCACTGTCAATATTCTTTTTAACTCTAGACTTTGAATTAGAATATCTCTGTACTTGGCTATGGATCAGACTTTTAAATTATTTTTATTTCAGTCACTGCTGATGTTACTCAGATGTTTTACCATCCACACAATGCCAGCTGCACCAATGATAATAACAGGACCTCTGCAAGGCAGACTGGCTTTCTAAAAGAAAGATGACTAAGCATGTGGGGGAGAAGACCTGAATTTGGCAGGCAGATAGAATGTTTGGAATGAAAGAGAAATTTAAAGTCCATTAGCTTGAAACTTTACATGGACCAATTTGTTGATTGGTTTATTAATATTGTGTACCCAGCTTGGTTTGGGGCAATCCTGCCCATCGCTGTACAGAATTGACCTTAATGTTGAATATGCACTGATATTGGGCTCTGACATTTATAAATCAGAGGTTGCAAAGAATCCATTACTAAATTTTTCACAAAACTGCCAAAAATACAATTCCTAGTGGAAGAGAATATGCTCTTTAAAGACAGTTTTCCACTTTCCTAAGCTCCAGGATTTATAAAGCAAATTACTCCAAGGTTTATCAAGAAAATTACCTCTTACCCCTGGGTGCTATCTAGCTGTAAAAGATAAATTTGTTTAAGACTGGTAATTAAAAGACTCCATATAAGTCCATTAACTGCTTTCCACGCAGCTGCAAAGCTTAACAAGATCTCAGTGTTTTCTAGGAAGATTCAGTAGGGCTAATTAGAAATGATTTTGTATCTGACCTCTTATTTGCTGCTATTAGAAAAACGGGAGGGGGGGCGTTGCAGAATGTAATGGCAACAAATTTAACCACATAACAATTCATGTTAAAATAAAAGTAGGGTTTCTCATTAAAACCCAATATTATATTCCCATGTCTCTCTGCAGTATAAGATCTTTGAAAATCTCTAAATAAGCCAGTATCATTACTGACACCTGAAATTAATTAGTAAATTTGCAAGTGACAGTTACTGTTATTTAATATTATGCTAAATGAGAAGATACATTGAAACCCCCCAAATCTCAAGTCTCATCTATGTCATCTTATGCCACTGCCTTCCAGAAAAGGTTTAGCTATGGAGAGACAATAAACTGATTTGTTCTGATTACATATTTAATGCACCCAAAGAAAATTAGATTCCTCCAATGAAAATGCATTTTGGATACTATAGAAGCTTATGTCTGCTTTACTGAATATAAGGGAGTCAAAAAGAATATATTTTTCACAGTGTTTATGTATTGTTGTTCCTATTTTTGTTTACAAACATGGAAAACAGAGTATTCCAGGCAGCTCTCGTACAAATGTAATAATATATTGCTGAAATATTGTTGATGTATTTTGTGCTTTATAGTAGGAGCTCAAGGAAACTAAGTAGCTTATCATAGAATTGTAAATGATGCCAAAATTATGTGAAATGCTTATGTTATGTATATGTATAAATTTAATACAGAGTATGTTAAAAGCAAAAAGATGTATATTTGCATATTTTTCTAAAGAAATATATCTTCACCTTTTCATTCATTCATCTTGTCTCCTGCTCATTTCATGCTCTTTTGTTCATTTCAGCTACAGGTTGCTGACATCCTGTCTAGTACTGCCAGAGAGGGAGAAACAACCCAAAGTATAGTTAGAAACTGTATGTAAAAAAGATGAAGCTTATTTTCTTTATTAGTCTTTAATCTTCAATTTGACTACAAACTCAGTGTCACAGTTCCCATGTCCTTGATAAAACTTAGATTTCACAGCAAAGAAATCTAAGGCAAGAGAATATTTCATGCTTTTATTGTTTTGTGCTTTTTAAAAATTATCCTGAGATAAGGTTTGAACTGTCCAACATTTCCACATCACATCAGATCATTAGAATTGTTATAATCATCGGATTTTAAGACAGTTTGGGAGTGAGACTAAAACTGGCTAAAAAGACAGCTAATTAAATATCATTAGAATGCATAGGGCCATTGCTGGAAAAATTTTCAGATCTGAAAGCTTAAAATGGAACATATGAGGATTAAATCCTTCCATGTTCTGAAGGGCAGAACCAGTAGATGTCAATATCCTTGCGATCTTGAAAACACAAGAAGAATTTCCCATCATACCATAAGCTCAGATTCTCCAGTAGCATACCTGGAAATCAGCTGTCCATCGGCTTTGATCCCTACTACTAAGTGACCCCAAATAGGCTTGTGCACACGGATATCACAGTTCCTGAAGGAGGGCAGGATGATAGGAAAGATAGGACAAAAGTGCTATCATTATGCAGCTCCATCCTTTCCATTCATTCACTCGTTTGTTCAACAAATGTTTCATACACCTCTCATTCAGCTGTACAACAAATGTGTATTCATAGTAAGAGCCACGTAAATGTTTCTGTGCAGTGGTGACAGCTTCTTTCCTATGTCAGTATTGATAAAATCAAAACCTGCTGAGTGAACTATTACCCTAAAACTGATATCTTTGAGATGGAAAAAGAAAGTAATGCAAATGTCTGGAAATGGTAGCTGAGTGTCAACTTTCTTCTTCATTTGCACTGGGCAGGAGAGCTCAAGTTATAAGACACCATTCTTGGAAGAAGATCTCTGGACAAAGTCTTACTTAGGACTAATTTCTGGATAACAAGGTCTAAAATAGTAGTTGTTCCACTGGGTAGATTACAATTCAATTGTTTATCATTAGAATTAACAGTTTGGAGTTTAAACTAAGTTTATTCATGGAAAAGGGAGAGCAGAAACCATATTTAGATAGCCAACCAAGGAAACTCAGAAGAGAGCCCTATTTGTTATTTAAAAAGAGGAGTTCAGAGGATCTACCCCTCACTTTAGCTGATTTAAGACTTATTTTACAAAACTAATCCATAGATGGCTAGGGGAGGAGGGCAAAAGAGAAGAGAGAAAGCAATAATTGGAAACTTAAAAAAGTGTAATTTTCAAATGTAGAAAAGCCACATTTGAAAATTAATAACTAACTATATTCCTGAGGATATTTGTTCTTCAGGATATGGAATTATCATCAGTTTAGTATCTCTGACTAACACGAAGTATTAAAGAGGAGAAAATACAGTCATTAAAATACAGCTAATACAGATCAAGAAGATTTTCTAATATCTTATCTCCCGTCATCTGAATTAACAATCTCTGAAATCTTTCAGAAAGTTTCAATTATCTTAAGCTTTGGCCAGTCAGTTTCTTGGGTCACTGATCAATGTCAATTTTCTATGTAAATGAACAGAAATCCAATGCCTTCTGTCTAACTTTCCTAGAAACTCCTCCCCTGAAACTAAAACAGTGCCCTCCCTCTTTGGCTATTGACCAGCAATGCCACAGCAGGTCACTGCAGTCTCCTTTGCCTGAGACCTAATATCTTATTTTAATTTGGGGAATCTGCTTCCAAATAAAATCTGAGAATTTTGCTGGTGAAGTATTGAACAGAAATTTAAAAATAAAAAACAGTTGAGATGCCTTCAATGAAAAAACAACCTTCAGAATAGGTCAGGAAATCTGTCTCCATCCATCCCCGCTAGACTGATTGATGAAAGCCAGCACACTTGTTCCATGCAGAGGCCCTGTACCTAAACTTAGACTCAGTTGCAAAGTCCTGAAATCTTAGCACAACAGGGGTGAGTGGTTAGTCTTAGGGCACATTTTGCTGGATGTAAAGCCTTCCCCACTACACCCATGTTTTTGTGCATTGTCATCAGGAGAGGAATACTGTGGGACCTAAAGTTATGGAGAGTGTTCCTTAAATAGGAATGATTAAGAAAGAGAAAGAAAGAAAAACACCAATCATTCGAACACTATACTCAATATAGACCTTTAGATATTAACTCATCTATTTTTTGTAACATCTCTCTCCCTGCATTTTAGTGATAAGTTATCTAAGTGGAAGAGAAGTTAAATCGTTTGTCCACTATCACATGGTTAGTAGGTAATTGGATTTGAATCAAGAGTACCCAACACCTGTTTTTTAAATTGCCAAGTTGGCTGGCTCTACCATACTATCCTGACATGCAAAGCATGGCTATTTCCCTCTTAACTCTAAAGCATACCAGTTACTTATCTCCTGCTGGTTGAAAAGGACAGGAATTCTTTTGGGTCCAGAATGAACTTAATTGGTGGGCCACAGATTCCTTTAAATATAATGGGTCTTCCAGTGAAATTCATCTTTCTGTAGTCAGAAGGGTTTCTTTCTGTAGTGATGATTTCGTTCTCTTTAACCAGAGGGTTTTCACACACAGTCCTGGTTTCCACCATCACCACTTGGAATGTGGTCTTTGTGAAGATACTTGGGAGACAAAACACATTTTGGACAACTTTCCATGAACTCTTGGTGGTAACACCAGGCCTTCTGAGGTCTGCTAAAGAGCTGGGTAAGAATAGGCAAGGCTGTACTTACTACCACCTGTAGTAAGACTTCCATGTGGTGGTTTTCAAGAATTGGGACCTGAATAGTTAGGATGGTCAGGGCCATGAATAGGCAAATACCCATTCAACTATGCATCTAAAGTAAAGAGAAGTGAGGAGGAAAGAATAAGGACTTGAGGAACCACAAAGCCAGCCGAGATGGCAACCTGATATCAACCCTGAAGGAACTGCAGAACAGGGGGATACACACATTTCAAGAATTAGTGATTAGGAAAGTGGATATGGCTCAAGTGATTGAGCTTCCACCTACCAAATGGGAGGTCCAGGGTTCAGTTCCAAGTGCCTCCTGGAGAAGACAAGCAAGACAGCAAACTGGCATGACAGGCAGGCACAGCAAGCTGACACAACAAGATGATGCAAGAAGGAGACACAAAGGGGAAAGACCATGAGAAGCACAACAAAGCAGGGTACTGAGGTGGCTTAAGCAATTGGGCACCTTACTCTTCCTTGTGAGGCCCCAGGTTCAGTTCCCAGGAACTCTTAAACAGAAGATGAGCAGACACAGAGAGCAAACAGTGAATGGACACAAAGAGCAGATAGGGAGCACAGACAATGGTGGTGGTAGTGGGGGAGTGTAAATAAATAAATAATCTTTTTAAAAAAAGAATTAGTAATGAAAAAATGGAAAAAGAAAAAACAAGCAAAAATGAGAAAACGTTAAGGAGAGATGGAGGGGCAACAGTTGTCTGTAGAGCAGCTAAAGGGAGAGACAGACATGGAGGAAAGCATATATTAGGCACTGCTCTGGACTTTTTCTGTTGCCTGGGAACATGGCTTGTGGCAACCAGTTTGATTTCTGGTATGAGTAACCACAGGATACTTACAGGGCATCGCAGAAGTCTTGAAGGAGTAAAAAATTTATGAAACCAAAGAAGCATGTACTTAGCAGCCATCTAGGGCATTCACACCTCCCCTTCCTTCCTTTCCAAACCCACAGGGCTGGTGGATTATAACCTGGGTAGATTGTCTCACCCTAATGCTTTTCCTCCACAAGTTTTAAAAGTGACAAGATTTGAATTTTCCTGGTAAAATAGCAGCGAAAGGAAAGACAAGCCTGTTTCTATGGTGACTGAGTCTTTACCTTACACCTCCCTCCCTCCATTCTCCTTAAATTCATCAAGACCCACAAAATAAGAACTAGCTTTTGACCATTCCTCAATAGACGTTATCAGACCAGTTACTACAGGAACAGGAGCTCAAAGGCCAAAAGAACTAAGCATCTGAAGGACACAACTACTCCAGAAGAAAAACCAACAAACTACACTGTCACAGAGTGATTGGGTATCATTGATAAAGAATTCCAAATAAGCTTGAAAACATATATTCAAGGGCTTAAATATTATAGCAATATGAAAAGGAAGAAGAAATAATATAAAAAGTGGAAACACTGGTTATGAAAAATGCAATCGTTGAAATAAATAGCACTATATGAACTAGGTGAAACAAATGACAGCTAATTAGAAAGGTTAAAAATAAATAAGGAGCTTAAGGAGTTCAGGGTAATCTGAACTCTCAGATAAATTGGAAATGTTTTTCTTTTTCTGTAAGATTGACTTTAACTGTTATGTAGGTGAATTAAATAAATCCTTAGATATGAAAAAAAAATAAGGGGAGTAAATGTAGCTCAGTGATTGAGTGCCTGCTTCATGTGTATGAGGTCCTGGGTTCAATCTCCAGAATCTCCTTAAATAAATAAATAAATTTCCCTTTAAAAAAATAAAATAGTGAGTTGGAAGATGGGATTAGAAAGCTCTCCCAAAAGAAGCAGGAAAGGATAAAGTGATAGATAAAAAGCAAAGATAAAACTAAAAGATACAGAGATAACAGTGTCACTCTGGATAACAGGAGTCTAGTAGGATACGAAAAATGAAAAAAGAGAAGGGAAAATATTTGAAGAAATAATGAACAAAATCCTCCAGAATTGAAGAAAGGTAAAAGACCTCAGATAGAAAGTATTCAAAGATTTCCTGCCACGGGAATGAAAGACTAACACACCAAAACTCATTTGCAGGGAAGGCTTCATCAGGTTTATTTTTTTTTCTTATATATAACGTATTTTTACATTGGGCCAAGGGCTGTGGTTAAAGTTAAATTTCTCAAGGATGTTTTGTCTTGGAGCAAGAAACCTTGTCTCTAGGCTCACATCCTACATAGCATCAGAAAGTGCAAGAAGAAGCCACTTCAAACTTGAAGCAAAAAGAGATAGCTTGTGCAGAGATAGCAAGGACAGAGCTATTTTTGTTCTGAAACAAGAACAGATGAGCTTTAATAAGCCATTTAACCATGCCCTTGCCAAGGTGGTGGAACTAATCCCCACAATCTCCAAATAACTGCCTTAAGCTAAAAGTCTTGTTAAATCAACAAGATTGGGGCAGGAAGAGATCAAATATGACATGAGAATGGCTGAAGCTTTTCTCTTTCAGTGGGATGATAAAGATTTAGATAATTAAGAAAGCAAGATGGATTTAAAAACAACAACAAAACAAAAACAAAAAAACAGCCATGCATACAGGTCATAAGATTGAAATATATTCTAATATAATAATAATTTCAATAAAGTGATCAAAGTCACCAATTAAAAGAGAATTCCATATTGTATTAAAATTTAAATTCTCATAAGTAACAAATATAAAAGACATGAAAGCAAAAAAAAAAAAAGAAAGATTGAAAAGCACCATCTTTATTTTTAAACAAGAAGGCGAAAATAAATAATAAGTTATGGAAAGACTAAATGTGAAAACACGAGAGGGATAATTTCACCTGAGAAATAACCTCAATGCAATGGTAGTCTCCAAGCCAACAAGCTATCCTAGAGTCAGGACACAGAAAGGCTCAAGACCAAATTAAGATGCTCAAATCATGAGGTGTGTTCAATCAATCTTTACACACACCTAGAACCATGGGGAAAGATGTGGGCAGGTTAGCACCCATATGGCACAGTGAAAGCAGAGTGAACTAATCACACTGCCTGAATCCTGCCATAAACAGCCCTCACATGTTCTCTCCCTCAGGGCCACATCAGCCTTCCCTGCTGTAGATGTGGTTCTGAGGACCAGAGTTGGCAGTTTGAGTAATAAGGCAGAGCAGATGGGAGTTGCCTTGAGCCAAAAGACATACTTGCTCTATCAGAGAGACACAGGGACACATTCTCCTAGCCAAGGTTGTAGCTTGCCAACTAGCCTGATTAACAACCAGAGATTTTATCTACATTTCTTGGGCAGTGAACACAGGAATTAGAAGAGAAGGCACCACAGGTAGCAGATTTAGGATCTCATTTCTACTGAGTATCCTACAGGCCTCATGTATGCTTAGAGCATCATGAATATAAGGGCTTCATATGCCTTGGTCTCCTTAGTATGTCATGAATATGTGGTATCTCATGGCTCTTCCATATTGTGTAGTCCATGTTAAACACAAACATGCTCTACTTAATTTATTCTATGTCTGCTGTATCCCACAAGTTGCTGATCATTTATTGCCCATACTTCCACTGGATTTTTATCTCAGAATTAAAAGTTCTCAAATAACTCCACAAACATTGCAGAGGAACATGAGATTATGGGCAGAAATCGACAAAATAGAAATTAAAAATACCAGCAAAACCAAAATTTGACTCTGTGAAAAACATTATTAAAAGACAAAGTCCTCTGGAAAATGATAAGATCATTATACATAATAATACACTAATGAATTTGAAAACTGAAATAAAACAACTAAATTTCATATATTTATGAATATAGAATTAATATGCAAATATATGCATATATAGAATTCATGCAAAAAATGAACTTGAATAAACTAGTAGTAAAAGACCACAGGTTCAGATGGCTTTATAAATAAATTCTACCAAATTTATTGAGAAATAGTTAACTTCTACATTGAAATTTTTTTTTTTTTACACAAGATGACCCAGAGAATATCTTGAAAGTGGCACCATAAATTGGGGGAGGGGGAAGCAGTTATGTAGTAGGTGCTGGAGAAACTGGCTCAGAATATGAAGGAAAATAAAATGGCATTTTAATCCCATGTAAAAAATAGACTCCAGAGGATTTAAGATCTAATTGTAAATTTAAAATATGTGCATTTATAACAATTATATATAAGGAAATAGCTTTAGGGCAGGGGAAACATTTCCTAACCAAATAGTTCAACAAGGGACATTATTTTAAAAATTACTGGGCATGAAATTGAATGAAAGATAAAACTGACAAGGAATTCATATCTAGAACATAAAAGGAATTCTAGTGTATGAACAAGAGAAGTATGGACAGTAGAGATGAACAGGCAGTTTACAGGAGAGATGATCTTAAAGATTAACAAGCATGGGAGGATTTCCTCAGGATCATTACTTAGCAGGGAAGTGCTTATTAAAACAACAATGTGGGCCCTACTTTGGAGTTTGTGCACCTGAGTGTGGCAGAGTTGGACTCAAATGTGACTTCTCTGCACATGCCTCTTCTGTCCCTTTTATTTGAACCTATATTTGGTGCTGGAGTTGGTGGGTGTACATGCAGGAGACTTGAATCTCTGGGCTGTCCATGTGCCAGCTGGGCCCTGGACCTCAGCAGAGCTGCAATGCCTACTCTCCAGTTTGTTGGACTCATCCAGGACAACTAGCAAGGGGTTGAGGATGGACAACCACCACACCAAGGAACCGAGAGAGTCTACGAATGCAAGAAAGGGAGTCCCATCCATTGGCCATATGGGATGAAGGCCCCCTCTCAATTGGAGGTGGAGTGGGCATTGCCCTCCCAGGGTCCTCAGGACTGGGGAATGGAATGTGGAGTAAAGTAGACTTGCTGGTATTCTACTGTAGACTTATTGTGATTCTAGCAATCGAAGAGATTGTATCATTGATGTGGAGACAGTGGCCACTGAGGGTGCTGGGGCCAGGGAGAGGGAAAAGGAGGTATATTATGGGGGCATTTTCAGGACTTGGAATTGACCTGGGTGACATTGCAATTACAGATACAGGCCATTGTACATCCTGCCATAACCTGCAGATTTGGGTGGGAAAGAATGTAAACTACTGGGTAGACTATAGTCCATGCTTGGTAGCAATGCTCCAGGATGTGTTCATCAATTGCAATGAATGTACCACACTAATGAAGGAAGGTGTTAATGTGGGGAAGGGTGGGGTTGTGGGGAGTAGGGCATATAGGAATCTCTTATATTTTTTTATGTAGCATTTTATGTAATCTAAGTATCTTTTTAAAATAAATTAAACAAATATTATAAAAACAACAGCAACAGCAACAATGTCCCTATTACACATAGGAATAGGACTATTTCCAGGAAGAATCACCAAGGTCTATACTTCCTCTTGTGGACATTATATGCCACAAAACGGCATGTTTGTCTGAACTCAAAAGTTATCATAGTTGATATATGCTTTAGGAGCAAGCAGGCTTTCCCTATTTGGGGCAAGAAACTCTCCTCCAGTCTTTTGGGAAAATAGAAAGAAGAAATTAATTCTGAAAGATCAAAAAGGAGGCAAAGTCAAAGTATGGAAATTAATGAACAGAAAAACATGCAATAGAAAATGATAACTATTTGATTTGTGCAACAGCTATGTGATCATGGAGGATTATAATGAAGCATTTAAACAACAAACAGCAGCAATTTATAAGTTAGTGAATAATAATAAATAACTTGCCTTCCTTCACACTTAAAAGACAGGATTTCATGAATTAACAAAGTGGAGAAATTGTATCCCCATTCCAGAACAGGAATTGTGTCCAGGTAGTGATAAGCCCATCACCATCTAAGAGACTTTGTTTTCCACCATACTTCTTTAATTTAAAATTTTATTTTTATACCAATGTTACAATTTACACAGTTAATACAAATGGCTACACTTTCCCCTTATTTTTGTTCATTCCTCAATCTTGAGGGATTTGAGGTGATGTCCACTCTGCTTAAGGCTGAGACAGGACGTAGATATTATGGAGCAAAGGAAAGGAAATGTTTTGCTTGCAGTTGAAGATACTCCTTGCTTTTTGAATGGCTCTGGTCCATCATCATCATTTTCTTAGTTGTCTAGGGAAATCCTGAAGAACGAAAGAGGAATGAGTCCTATATTTACTAGGCTTCAGGCTCAACTGGCATATAAACAAACTAAAGACTTAAGTGTCTGAGAAATATAGTTCACAGGTTTTTAGTCAGGGTTCTCTAGGGAAATCGAATCAACAGGAGATATCTGTAAATAGTATGAGATTTTATAAAATTCTCTCATGTGACCATGGGGATGCACAAGTCCAGATTCTGTAGGCAGCCTGCAAACCAGGGGCTCCAACGAAAGTCCAATGAAGATCCTTGATGCATTCCTAGGAGTTGTTGGTTGTCCAAAGACGAGCTGGGAAATTCTCTCCGCATGCTGAAATGGCTTCCCCTTTTCAGGGATTCAACTGATTGGATAAAACGTTACTCATTGCTGACAGCTATCTCTCTGGTTGATTGTAGATGTAATCAGGCACTATGCAGTAAACACACTGATGACTAAAGTCCATAAATGTCCTTTTATTACAATTAGCCCAGAGCTTCCTTGACCAAACAACTGGGCACAATTACCTGGCCAAGAAGACATATTAGCCAAACCATCACAGCAGGTAAATTGAAAATTATAAGTTCAAATAAAAGAAGTTGAAGAATAATGATTAGGGGAATTATAAATGAGTATAACTATGTTATAGTGGGAAAATAGATTTTCATATGTTCTCTGGTAGGGCCTACCAAGGGGGTGTTTTCATGAAACCATGTGGCTTGCCTATGGTGTCTAGGGCCCTCAAGAGCACTTTTGTTTGAGATTTCTTTTCTGTGGCCATTTGTGAAATCTGGCAAGACCACATAAATGAGTCCAGGATGACCTCCAAACTCACTTTGAAATCTCTTAGACATAAAAACTCTATTTTATTTACAAGCTTTTTAATCCTTGTTTATACCATGTTTTTTTTGACCATGGCACATTGGACCATGCAAAGACACCTAACCTAAGCTGAGCTGAGTTCATCATTCTCGTTCTCAGAAATTTTAACTAAGAGACGTAGAAACTATTTATTGCATGGTGATTGATTTTGGAGATAGGTCAGAGAATAAGTTTCTATAAATTTTAAAAAATTGAAATTACACAAAGCAATTTCTCTAATCACAATGGAGTGAAGCTGCCAATTAATAAGGGGTGGAGAAACAGAATAAACACATATATATGAAAGATATACAACACACCCTTAGACAATCAGTGGGTCAAGGAGAAAACTGCCAGAGAAATTAGTAACTACCTCAAAGGAAATGAAAATGAGAACACAACATACCAAAACTTATGGGATGCAGCTAAAGCAGTTCTGAGAGGGAAATTTATAGCCCTCTATGTTTACATTTAAAAAGAAGAAAGAGGGAAGCAGATGTGGCTCAATCATTTGTACTCCCATCTACCATATGAGAGGCCCTGGGTTCACATCCTGGGCCTCCTTTAGAAGGTGGACTTGTCAGCATGCTGCAGAGTGCCACATGGCCCACAAGTGCCATGGAGTGCTGACTCAGCAAGGTGATGCAACAAAAAAAGGGAGACAAGCAACAACACAGAAGAGCATGCAGCAAATGGACACAGAGAGCAGACTGCAAGCAAGCCACAGCAGGGGAGGGGAAATTAAATAAATAAATACAGATACAGAAGAGCACACAGTGAATGCACACAGAGAGCAGACAGCATGCAAAAAAAAAAAAAAAAAAAGCCACAAGGGGAGGATTAAAAAAAAGAAGAAGAAAGAACAAAATCAAAGACCTAATTGCACACCTGGAGGAATTAGAAATAGAACAACAAACTAATCCAAAGCAAGCAGAAGGAAGGAAATAACAAAGATTAGAGCAGAATTAAATGAAATTGAAAATAAAAAACATTAGGAAGAATTAACAAAACCAGACTCTGGTTCTTTGAGAAGATTAATAAAATTGACAAACCCTTAGCTAGCCTAACAATAAAAGAGAGAAGGTTCAAATAAATAAAATCAGAAATGAGAGAGGGAATATCATCACTGACCCTACAGAAATAGAGTGTCATAAGAGGATATTTTGAAAAATCATATGCCAACAAGGTGAACAATTTAGATGAAATAGATGAATTTCTAGAAATACGAAGTGGCTTACATTGACAAAAGAAGAAATAGAAGAACTAAACAGACCAAGAACAAGTAGCCAGATTGAAACAGTCATCAAAAACCTCCCTACCAACCTCCTCAAAATTCAACACTTTTATACTTCAAAGGACTTTGTCAAAAGGGTGAAAAGACAACCAATTCAATGGGAGAAAATATTTGGCAATCACCTATCTTATAAAGCATTTAATATCCATGATATATAAGGAGATTATACAACTCAACAATAAAAAGAAAAAATATCTCATTAAAATATGGACAAAAGACTTGAAAAGAGACCTGTCCAGAGAAGAAATATGAATGGTGAAGAAACATATGAAAAAATGTTCAACACCACTAGCAATTATGGAAATGCATATCAAAACTACAATGAGATATCATTTCACACCCCTTAGGCTGACCAAAGTTAGAGAGGATGTGGAGAGATAGAAATGCTTATTCACTGTTGGGGGGAATATAGAATGGTACATCCACTGTGGAGGACTGTTGCCGGTTCCTAAGGAAGTTGAATATAGACTTGTCATGGGACCTGGCAATACCATTGCTAGGTATATACCCAGAAGAAATGACAACAATGAAACAAAGAGACATCTGCACACCGATGTTCATAGCAGCATTATTCACAATAGCCAAAAGTTATAAACAACCTAGGTATCCATCAACTGATGAATGGATAAAGAAATTGTGAAATATACACATGACAGAATATTATGCAGTGGTAAGGGCATCCAAACAAATAATTATGTAAATGAACCTATCAAAAAAAACCATTATAACCAAGAAAAACTGAGGAGCATATGGCTTCACATGTGAATTCTACCAGTCATTCTGGAAAGACTTAGTACCAATCCTGCTCAAACTCTTCCAAAAAATTAAATAGGAGGGAACATTACTTAACTCATTCCATTACGCCAACATCACCCTAATACCAAAGCCACATAAAGACACTGCAAGGAAAGAAAACTAGAGATGAATCTTTTTAATTAACTTAGAGGCAAAAATTCTCAACAAAATACTTGCTGATTGAAGCCAAAAACACATCAAATGAATTATACACCATGATCAAATGGGTTTTATCCCTGATATGCAAGGATGGTTCAACATAAGACTATCAATCAATGTAATATAGCACATTAACAGATCAAAGGAGGAAAAAAACACATGCTCCTCTCTATCAATGCAGAAAAGGCATTCAGTAATACAGCATCCTTTTTTGATAAAAGCATTTTGAAAGAGTAGAAGGAAATTTCCTCAACATGGTAAAGGGTATGTATGAAAAAAACACAGTTAACATCATGCTCATCAGTGGAAGACTAAATGCTTTCCCCTCTAATCTAGAACAAGAAAAGCTTGCCCACTGTCACCACTCATATTTAACACTGTATTAGAAGTACTTGTTTGAGCACTTAGGCAAGAAAAAGTTATAAAAGACATTCAAATTGGAAAAGAAGAAGTAAAACTTTCACTATTTGCAGATGGCATGATCCTGTATTTAGAAATTCTCAAAAAATCTACACCAAAGCTTCTAGAGCTGAAAAATGAGTTCAAAATATTGGTGGAATATAAGATCAAAACACAAAAGTCAATAGTATTTCTGTACACTAAGTATGAACAATCTGAGGAGGAAATCAAGAAAAACATTCTATTTACAATAGTAACTAAAATAATCAAATGTCTAGGAATAAACTTAACTAAGAATGTAAAGGACTTGTACACAGAAAACTAGACAACATTGCCAAAAGAAATCAAAGAAGACATAAATAAATGAAAGGCTATTCTATATTCATGGATTAGAAGATTAAATATCATTAAGATGTCTATCCTACCCAAATTGATTTACAGATTCAACGCAATCCCACTAAATGTTCAAACAGCATTTTTTACACTATTGGAAAAGCCAATTATTAAGTTTATTTGGAAGGGGCCCTGAATAGTCAAAAACATCTTGAAAAAGAAAATCAAAATTGGAAGAATCGTGCTACCTGACTTTAAAGCATGCTACAAAATTACAGTGGTCAACACTGCATGGTATTGGCACAAGGATAGACATACTGAACAATGGAACTGAATTGAGAGTTCAGATATACATATGTGCATAGATGGTCAACTATTTGACAAGGCCATCAAGCCCCCTTACCTAGGGCAGAATAGTCTCTTCAGCAAATGGTGCTGGGCAAACAAGATATCCATATCCAAAAGAATGAAAGAGGATTACCATCTCATACCCTATACAAGAATTAGTTCAAGATGGATCAAAGACCTAAATATAAAAGCCAATACCACAAAGCTCCTAGAAGATAATGTAAGGGAGCATCTACGAGACCTTTTAGTAGGAAATGGTTTCATAAACTTTATATCCAAAGCACCAGAAATGAAAGGAAAAATAGATAATGGAACCTCCTCAAAATTAAAAAAAAAAAAAGTGCTTTAAAGGAGTTTGTCAAGAAAGTAAAAAGGCAGCCTACTCAATAGGAGAAAATATTTGGGGACCACTTATCCAAAAAGGCTCTAATAATATGCAGCATATATAAGAAAACCTTACATCTCAACAATAAAAAACAAGCAACCCATATAAAATTGGGCAAGAATCTCTGGTGACCATCATTTTTATATCAATGTTACAAGTTCTTCCATTACTAGAATAATAATAAGCCTACTTTGGTCCATAGTTGTGCCTTATGTTTGTTCATTCCTCAGTCTTCAATATTTTGTGATGGTGATATCCATTCTGTTTCAAATTGAGAGGACGCTTAGATCCCATGGGACAGATTGATAGAACTGTCTTGGTTGCCATTGTAGCTACTCTCTGTTCGGAGGCAGAATGAAGAATAGATGTAACACAGGACATTTTGGGACATTGGAATTGTCCTGCATGACACTGCAAGGACAGATACAGCCATTATATTAATCCATTTTGTCAAAATATAAATTTGTGCAGTGCAAAGTGTAAACTATAATGTAATTTATAGACCATAGCTAGTAGCAATGATTCAATATACATTCATGAATTGTAACAGGAAGCAGACTTGGCCCAATGGATAGGGCATCCTCCTATCACATGGGAGGTCCACGGTTCAAACCCCGGGCCTCCTCGACCCGGGTGGAGCTGGCCCATGCGCAGTGCTGGTACATGCAAGGAGTGCCCTGCCATGCAGGGGTGCCTCCCATGTAGGGGAGTCCCACACGCAAGGAGTGCACCCTGTAAGGAGAGCCGCCCAGCGCAAAGGAAAGTGCAGCCTGCTGAAAAATGGCGCCTCATACACAGAGAGCTGACACAACAAGATGACCCAACAAAAAAGAAACACAGATTCCCAGTGCCGCTGATAAGGATAGAAGCAGTCACAGAAGAACACACAGCGAGTGGACACAGAGAACAGACAACTTGGCGGGGGATGGTTGGGGAGGAAAGGGGAGAGGGGAAAAAAAAAGAATTGTAACAAATGTACCACACTAATGAAAATTGTTGTTAATGGGGGAAAGTGTGAGGGGGCAGAGGGCAGGATATGTGGGAATCCCCTATACTTATGATGTAACATTTATGTAATCTAAAGCTTCTTTAAAAATAAAAATAATGTAAGGCCAAAAAAAATCAGCAAGAGATTTGAACAGACACTTTTTTCAAAGAGGAAAACAACAAATGACCAAAAGAACACATGAAAAGATGCTCAACATCACTAGCTATTAGGAAATGCAAATCAAAACTACAATGAGATGTCATTTTACATCTACTTGACTAGTCTGCTGCTAAAAAACAGAAAACTCAGTGTTGGAGAAGATGTGGAAAAATAGAAACATTCATCCACTGCTGGTGGGAATGTAGAATGGTGAAGCCACTGAGAAAGATGGTTTGGCAGTTCCTCAAAAGGCTAAGTATGAAATTGCCGTATCATCTGGCAATCCCACTACTAGAAATATGCCCAGAAGAACTGAAAGCAGAGACATGAACAGATATGCACACTGATATGGTCATGGTATTATTCACAATTTCCAAAAGTTGGAAGCAACCCAAGTGACCTTCAACAGATGAGTGGGTAAGACAAATGTGGAATATATATACAATGTAATATTACTCAGCTGCATGAAAGAATGAAGTATTGACACATGTGACAACATGGTTGAACCTCAAAGACCTTATACTAGGGGTTAGAAAAGGAGTAGAGAGTAGTGAGCCGATACTCAATCTGGGATAATCTGGGGTAAGGTGGAAGGTGGCAGTTTGGGAGTGGTCAGGAGTGAGAGTTGGGCAGCGATGTGAGTGGGGTAGATGATCTTAGAATGTGAGGGTGGGTGGATTGGAAAATCCATAGAGTTGGGGGGAGGGCTAGATAAAGGAACAAGTGAAAATGTGGCTTGGTGAACTCTGGAGAGGCCAAAAACTGTGGCTGACAATACTATTGTGGGAGTATTCTCTTGGGATCTATGGCAGGGGAGAGTCACTGGGATAGGGTGTCAGTGGGGAGGGGTATGAATGGAGAGGGGTGCACCTGGGACTTGCCTCCATGGAAAATGAATGTGTTCATGTTGTCATAGAGTGTTTTCTCAGGGGTTGGAGACCCACACAATAAATAACAATATATTAAACTCTCATCCTGGGGAGTCTGGCAATTTTCTCAATTAGAGTGGCAAAAATCTCTGGAGTATATATCCAGTATCTAATAAAAGGAAACCTAGCCTAGTAATATATATTGCCTATGAGTTACCTCATGAAAACCTCCTTGTTCCTCAAATGTGGCCTCTCTCTAAGCCAAACTCAGCAAATAAACTCCATACTTCCCCCTGACATGGGACAAGAGTCCAGGGGATGAACCTTTCTAGCAACGTGGGATTACTACCAAGTGCTGACTAATGACACATTTGGAAAAGGACCTTGACCAAAAGGGGAAACATTAAATACAAAAAAGTTTTTATGGCTAAGAGATTTCAAAGTAAATTAGGAGGTAATTTCACAGGTTATGCTTATACACATATCTCACTAACTGCCGCAGTAAACGAAGCCTCAAACAGGGGTGCTCCCAAGGGCTCTAGAGATGTCCAGATATATAGGCAAGGCACACAGCCTCATAAAATCAGCACCCCGCTGGTAGGCCTTATCATGGAATATAGATCATCTGTTTCCCCAATATAACAGAGTTAGACTCATTTATAATTTCCCTACTCATGATTTTTCTGCCCCTTTTACTTGAACATATAGTTAGCACTATACTCATTAAATATATGTCCCGGAAACCTGAAGTTTCAACCTGTTCATATGCTGTTTGAGCCATGAATCTCAGCAGAGCTATGACCAATACCTATTCTCCAGTAAATTAGACTTGCCCAGGACAACTAACAAAATGATGATCTTGGACCCAAGACCCATCCCCAAAAAACAGAGTATCTACAACTGGAAGCAAAACAGTGACTTCCATCTGCCCCATAAGATTTAGGTTCCCTCCCAATCTGAAGCAGAGCAGGCATCACCATCCCAAAAGCTTTAACTGAGGAATGAACAAACATAATGGGGGAATAAAACCATGGACCAAAGTAGACTCTTTATTATTGTAGTAACAGATGAACTTATAATATTGATATAAAGATAGTGGTTACCAGAGGTTCTGAGGGAAGGTGGAAGGAAGAATAGGTGAAAAATAGTCCATTGTTTAGGGCATTAGAATTGTTCTGCATGATATTGCAATGGTGGATACAGGTCATTATACATTTTGTCAAAACCTATTAAACTGAATAGTGCAAAATAGAAATCATAATATAAACTATAGGTCTTGGCTAGTAGCAATGATTCAATATTGATTCATCAATTGTAACAAATGTAACACACTAAAGTAAAACGTTATTAATGGAGGAAATGTGGGAGAAGGAGGGGTTTGGTTATATGGGAAGCACTTTTGATGTAACTTTTCTGTCATTTAAAATTCTCTAAAAATAAAGTGTACTAAGAAAAAATAAAGTTCACAAACAGTGGCAGCCATTCTCAGCCATGGGCACAACGAGAAATGAAATAGAGAACAAAATAGACACACCCAGAGAATAGAGACATGAGATGATGACTCTCTCTAGAAAGAGAAAGACAGTGAAAAAAAAATGAAAAAAGAAAAAAAAAATTGCCTGATTACTTTCTATCTTTCAAGTGGCCAGGCAGTGTTTTCAATAATTGGATTCCATAGGATTGCCCTGTAGTCTTACACTGAATTCCTCTTTTCTTTGAAATAGTTTATGTGGGTTTCCATCTTAACATCAAAATGTGTCCTAACCAAGATAATTGGCTTCTTAGAGCATATATCTACACTCTGAACAAAAGTTTACCAAGGATCATTAAATGCAATAGACTCCTCTTACTTCCATGAATGGCAACATCAGGAAAAAACACTCCCTGCCACAAAGTGTTTTAGATACGAAGCTGAAGGTTGTGGGAGCACAAATGGTTTTCCTCACTACAAATGAAGGTACTAGCTTTGTAACAGAAAGATGGAATGAGAAGAGTTTGATCGGAGCATATCAATTAAAAACAAAATGTGGTTTTCTAAATCTTATAACAACTGTAAATTGAGTTCCTACTGAGGGCTAGCCTGCTTGAACTAAAAGCAGAGAAGATTCTATTAAATCAAAAACCTACTGGTAAAATCAAGGAACTGAACTGAAACATGAGGAGAAAAGGGACTATAGTGCCTCAGGACAGTCTTAAAATGTTCTTCTGTAGAGGAATCCAGCATGGCAGATAAAGTAGAACCACAGGATAAGAACATACATGCACATGGGAAGTTAACTAGGAAGAACATCAGAAATATTAAATCCTAAAAAGATTACATAAAAATACACAATGTGGAAGCAACAAATTTTAACACATATGGGGGAATTCCATCACATGGATGTTGAAGACTTGGAAAGAAACAACAGTAGGACATTGTTTTAGTTTTCTAGGCTGCTGAAGCAAATACTATGAAATGGTTCAGCTTAAACAATGGGAATTTATTCACTCATGGTTTTGAAGCCAGTAAAATGTCCAAATCAAGACATCATCCAGGTGATGCTTTCTTCCCAAAGACTAACCTTGTGGGGTTGGCTGCCGAGGATCCTTGTTTCCTCAGTCACATGGCAAGACACATGGCAGCATCTCCAGGTCTCTCCCTACTCTTCTGGTTCTATTGATTTCAGCTTCCGGTTGCTCCATCTGAGGCTCTGTCTCTCTCTCTCTGTCTCTCTATCTGTCTGTCTGTCTCTCTCTCTCTCTCTCTCTCTCAATTCAATCCATTTATAAAGGATTCCAGTAATATGATTAAGACCTATCCTGACTGCACTGGGCCACTCACACCTTAACTGAGGTAACCAAAAAAAGGCCCTACTTACAATGGGTTCACCCCCACAGGAATGGATTAAATTTAAGAACATGTTTTTTTGGAGTACCCGCAGCTTCAAATCACCACAGCCATGGTGTTTTAATTTTTTAAAATCAACTATTGATGGAATAGAAGACCAGAAAAGTATATTACAAATTTATTGAAACTCATTTGAGGTGGCTGTACAATAAAAAGTGAACCTGATGATGAATGATGAAGGGAGCGGAACATGTAAAGAAGTCAGCATGACTAACCTGGAGCTCTCTGAACAAGATGCTACATATACAAAGAAAAATACACAGCTGGAATTCCTATTTCTGTTAGTGGTTAATTAAGTAGTTCAGATTCATTCCTTCTCAGAAAAAAACTTAAAAACTTGATAAAATATTAAAACTATCTAGCTAAAAGCAGACAATTGAAAAAAGAAAGGAAAGAAATACAAAAAAAAGAATGGAAAATAATAATCCAGAAAGATAAATGTTCTTAGAAGCCACTGCACACTGAAGGTATTTGCCAATATGAAAAATTACAATCTAATTTTGACATACAAGGTGAATATACACCAAACACACACAAAAATTCCCTCTTTCTAATGAGATGGGCCCAAAAGGACTACATTTTCAGGATGAGGGTGAGTTGAAGTGAAATAGCTCTTATAGAATTTTAGCCCATTTCACTCCTTGGGGTAAACTAGAGAATTTCAATTTGTGAAATTCATTCAGGTTCTCCAGAAATATTTCTGTGCCCAAGTGCCTGACAAAAGTAAACTTAAATGATCTATTGTTTTAAAATACTTTAAATGGAGGATTGTGAGAAAATGGTAGAATAGGAAGCTCCCGGACTTCATCCTTCCACTAGAATAACTATTAAAACAAGCAGCAACTGTCTGAAACAGCTATTTTGAAACTACAGAGGCAAGAATAACACTAGATGGCATCCAGAGAAGAACAGGAGGAAGAGGCTGACACATCATGGTAAATAACACCACACTGCTCTCTCCTTTCAGTGGCGACAGGTGCCCATCTCCCATATCTTCCAAAATAGGAAAATAGAAAAATAAAAGCAATTAGAGCCCAAAGCAAGCAGGTAGAATAAAATAAAGATAAGAGTACAAATCAATGAATTTGAGAATATAAAACAACAAGTAAAAATCAATGAAACCAAAAACTGGTTCTTTAGAAAGAATAAGCACAAAAGAGAACCTATATAATGTATCTATTTACATAAAGTTGAAAAACAAACAAAATTAAATTACATTTTTCAGGGATGCATAGTTAAAGGTTTACTTGTTTAAAAAAGTAAGAAAACAATAACCTCATAAATTTAGTTCATAGTCCCTCACGTGGGTTTGGGAGTGGGAATAATATGGAATGAGAAAGTAAGGAGCATCTGGGGTTTCATGAATATTCTATTTCTTGACCTGGGCAGTGTTTATATAGGTGTTTACTTATAAATAATTTCTTAAACTGTAAATTTATATTTGTGAACTCTTCTTTGGTGTGTATAATTTTTCACTCATAAAAACATTAAAAATGCAATATTGCATAAAAATTAAGAGATAAAACAGGACTCTACAACACCATGAACCCCATTGTAAACAAAGAACTACAGTTAATAGTACACGTATAAAAATGTTGTTTCATGAATTATAACAAATGTACCACACTAATTCAAGGTGTTAGTAATAAGGTGGTATATGGAAAAAAAATACACTCTAATGTAAACTAAGTATTATAGTTAATAGTACAATTTTAATATTCTTTCATCAATTCTAACAAAGGTACCACACTAATGCAAAGTGTTAATAATACTGGAGGTATATGGGAATGCTGTATTTTTTAGATGTTTTTTCTATAAACCACAACTTCTCTAATTAATTTTTAATTTAATATTTCAGAGTTAGAATGCCTATGTTTGAGCACAGAGTTACTCTTAGGCAGATCACTAGGTAAATTATCAGGAAGGAAATCAAGACAGAGGATTACTGAGTAGTTTCCTTTGAAATGTAGATTGCCAGGGAAAAAGCAAAATGGTGGAGATAATATGAGTGATCTCAAACTTACAGCTTCCTGCTTCTGAGAAACTGTGCTAAAATCTTAAAATAGGCCTTGCAGATGCTGCCATCCACCAGTGAATTTCCTCACACCCAGGCATGGTCAATCCCACCATGTTCTTCCACTTCGCCATCAGTGGGGAGCCACATCTTACTTGAGCTGTTTGCAGACAAAGTTCCAAAGACAGCAGAAAAGTTTCCTGCCCTGACGCTTGGGAGAAAGGATTTGGTTATAAGGTTCCTGCTTTCACAGAATTGTTCCCAGGTTTATGTGCCAGGGTGGTGACTTCCACAATGGCACTGGTGGCAAGTCCATATACAGGGGGAAGTTTGATTATGTGAACTTCATCCTGAAGCATACGGGTTCTGGCTTCTTGTCCATAGCCAATGCTGGGACCAACACAAATGGTCCCTAGTTTTCCTTCTGCACTGCTAAGACTGAGTGGTTGGAAGGCGAGCACGTGGTCTTTGGCAAGGTCAAAGAGCACATGAATGTTGTGGAAGCCATGGAGCACTTTGGGTCCAGGAACAGCAAGACAAGCAAGATCACCATTGCCAACAGTGGACAGATCTAATAAATTTGATTTGTCTTTTGTCTTAACCACCAGACCATTTCCTTTGGAGCTCAGAAGAGGCTCTGCCACCTCTGGTCTATTCTCAGGATCCTATTATCTTTGTGCTGTTGCTGCAGTTCTTTGGGTTCCACATCCTCCTCCCTTCCTTCCAAGTGTAGCTGGATTGCAGAGTTAAATTTATGATTATGAAGCTAACACCTCAAACAACCAAAAAATATACATATCTTAAAGGATCTCATGTAATCTTCACAGAAATGATCTGAGGTAGGCTTTATGTCTGCATGATGCAAGTGGAGGAAAAAAAGACTCAAATGCTTTGGACGAGTTTGGGTGAAGTCACATAGCAAGTCAGCGGCCAAGGTAGGATGCAAAACTAAAACTGTCCATTCCAAAGCCTTTGTGCTTTTCAAATTAGTAATCCAATGGTGAATGTTCAGACAATCTGACAACAAACAAAAGAACACATGCAGAATTAAAGTGACAGACCTTGCCTACAGTTTGTTTGGAAAATATCTGTCAGGTTTCACTAGCCACAAGCTCTGTGAGATGCAAAGGATTTAGAAAATTAAGGCATTCTCAGGCTGCATTCGTGTCCAGATCAAAAGAGTTGACAGCCACTGTGCTTAATTAACACTGGTATCACAACAGTAAGTATTGAGAGCCCATGTCTTCTTCCCACAAAATGAAAGAAAATTGACAAAGTAGAGCATGAACAGTGCAGAAACAAAGATGATGAGAGGTCTGGAAACCAAGCCAAATGAGGAATTTCCTGGAAGAATAGTACCCAAAAAGGGGGGATGGGGTGGAGAAAAGGAGCAAAACAGCTGTCCTTAAATATCTTAGAAGTTGTCACATAAAAGAGATTTTCCTTTACTCCTGGAGCATATTTTGAATTGGAAACCATTAACTCAGGTAAGCAAAAAATGTCTCATTTCTTTTTGTATTGCACTTAAATTATATCTGATTGTCAGGCTCCATCTCCTCACAGTGGAGGAAAATAAATCTCCCTTCCACATTAGGGCTGTGCAAAAGTCTGAGGCTATATGCAGAGCAAAACCTTCCTGGTTCCCGATATCTGACAAGTGGAAGGAACCAAGTGTCCATCAACATATGAATAGATTTTTTAAATGTGGTATATTCCTACATAGAATATTATTCAGTCATAAAAAGGAAGATCTGATACATACTACAATATACATGAAACTTGAAGACATCATATTGAGTGAAATAAAACAGACATAAGAAAACAAATATTACATGATTTCACTTATATGAAATACCTAGAGTGAGCAGATACATAGAGTGAATTACAGGTAACCAGGGGCTGAGAATAGGGGGTTGGGAACAGAGAGTTATTGTCTGATGGGTATAGAGTTTCCATTCGGGGTGATGAAAATATTTTGGTAATGGATGGTGTTATTGCTAGCACAATATTGTGAATTTAATTGATATTGAATTGTACAAATGATAGTGATTAAAATGGGAAGTTTTGTATTGTACATATTATCACAATAAAAAAATTTTTTAAAAACCTTTTCTGATTCCTCCTCTAAATTTGATATTCCATGATGCCCTCTGTCAAGTCCATGTGAACCTCTAGAATATGGAAGTTTGCTCCAACTGGAGCCAGAGATTTTTTTTTTTTTTTTTTTGCTGGGAACACCCTTGACTAGCCCCAGATCAAAGTACCTTCCTGGGAAAAGAAATGAAGGATCAAGTTGGGGCACAGCCAGGAAGTGATGCATTGTCTGCTATCTTGAGTAGGCAAACTCCATATCCACCAAAGTTTTGTTTTGTTTTGTTTTTTGTTGGGGGGAGGGGGTAGCATTCTCTCTGTCCACTGCTTCTGTCTTTAGCTTTTAAAGGCATTCAATATTTCTCCCACTATTCCCACACCACTTAGGAAAGCTAGAATAATACCACTCAAGGAATGTTGCAGTTTTCCAGCTAAAGTCTGACTTCGAGCTTTTTTGGAATAGAGGAGGAATGGAAAAATACAGAGAGCACAGCACTCTAGCTTTTACCCTTTCTGATTTTTCTACCACTGCAAGAAAAAAACAAAATTGAGAACAAAACATTTCATATCATCCTTCAGTGAGCAGAACAAGGGCCCAAGAATGGACTTCCGTTCAATATTTAGAAGGGCAGTCTAAAAATTAACATGCCAAATCAACAGCTAAGTGAAGAAATTTGTAAAAGATCAACTCTGAAATACCTGAGAGAAGGAAGGCTGGCATCTGTTTCCTTGAACAGCAGCATATGGAGCTATGGACAATCATAGGTTCATCTCAGTGATGACAATGGAAGGGAGCTAATTCCTCGTGGGAGAAGTGGGTATGTCTGCTCAGTAGTTTGAGGATACATGTTAACATAGGATGGGCACCTGCTTCTAATTTGATCAAGATTGCCAGGCAGGGGGAAACAAAAGGAGTCAAGAGTTGGATGAGCTATACACTATTTTGGTGAAGAAAAGGTACAGAATTTTCCCCAAGGGTTTAGCACACTCCATGGTAAGTGGCCAGGATCCAGAAAACTCAATAGCACCCTTTCCAGAGGGGCTGCAGGCTGAAATCAAGTAAGCAGGTGGTAGAGGGCTGTGGAGTAACACCTTTCCTAACCAAAGCAGGTAAAGAGGGCACCTGGACAATGAATGCCCTGACAGGCAGGGAAGGACTTCCCCATAGAAGCCTCCATGACAGCCACGCCTGTGGCCCATGAAAGACAGCCAGTGTTTGAATGCCAGTTTACTGCAGAACCAATCATATAAGAGATATTTTTTTTTCTCCATTTCTCCTCACGGTTGCCAAAGCACTTGAGAAAGGATGGAAACAAAGAAGTGCTACAGGAGATGGGCAATCCCTGCTCCACCTTCTCCACTGCAGAAATCTTTAAGCCATAATTCAGGACTATGCTAGAAAAAGGGGAAGATTCTTTAAGTTGACTGTGAGGTTGACATTTTTAAAATCTAGCCTGCCTCTTTTTTAATTACATAAATGATACATTTTAAATTTTTTTCAGGTATCTTTTTAACACCCATAAGAGTTGTGAAGCCCTAAGAATATGAAAGAATGAAGGAAGCCCTCAAATCCAGGGTCTTTAGTGTTAGCAGGAAAATATAATTACATGTCTAAGAGATGAGAAAATGAGAAGTCCAGCAAAGCAGTCCTCCTTGTTGGGAGTAGTGGGGGTATGTGGGAGTAGATAAAAGAATTAGGTAATTTGTATAGATTGAGTCCAGGAACATGGACTTGAAGTTATGGCATCAGTGACATAGCAACTATAAATGGGGTTCTAGTGTGTCTTGTGAGAGTCACCAAGAAGAAACTAGCCTGCATCCTGATCATTGTGCATCCTCAAGTAAGGTGAGAAGACAACTTAAAAAGTTCTGTGGGTTGTATCTACTTTGGCTGATACAACCCACACAACTTTTTAAGTTGTCTTCTCACCTTATTTGAGGATGCACAGTGATCACAATACAATAGATATTACCCCAGGTAGTGGTTCTCATGAGGGCTACAGAGACACCCAGGTTCTACGGTCGTGACAGATGGTTCTGGAGTTCAGTGCCTCGCCAGTGGGCCTTAGTCTGGAATATGTGCTCCTGAGTGTGATGGAGTTGGACTCAGATGTGACCTCTCTACACATGCCTCTTCGGTCACTTTTACTGAAGTGGCTGGTCCGGGGTTGGTGTATACTCAGGAGACTTGAATCTCTGGACTGTCCATGTGCCAGCTGGGCCCTGAGCCTTAGCAGAGTTGTAACACCTACTCTCTGATTCGTTGGACTTACCTAGATCAGCTAACAGAGAGGTGAGGATGGTCAACCACACCAGGGAATCGAGAGAGTCTACAACTGTAAGCAGAGAATCCCATCCATCAGCCATGTGGGATCTAAGCCCCATCTTGATTTAGAGGTGGAGTGGACATCACCATCCCAGGGTTCGCAGGATGAAGGAATAAAATGTGGATTAGAGTGGACTTACTGGTATTCTACTATAAAACTATTGTGACTCTACCAATAGAAGAAACTATCATGATGTGGAGACAGTGGTCACCAGAGTTGCTGAGGGCAGGGAGAGGGAAGAAGAGTGTGATTTGGGGGCATTTTTGGGACTTGGAGTTGTCCTGAATGATATTACAGGGACAAATGCAGGACATTATATATCCTGCCATAACCCACTGAATGGACTGGAAGAGTGTGAAAACTACAGTGTAAACTATAATCCATGCTGTGTAGCAGTGCTCCAAAATGTATTCATCAAATGCAATGAATGTGCCACACTGATGAAAGAGGTTGTTTTGGTGGGAGGAGTGGGCGGTGGGGTGAGGAGTAAGGTTATATGGAAACCTCTTATATTTTTTAAAGTAACATTTTGTGTGATCTATGCATCTTTTTAAAAAAAATTTCTGTGGGGTAAATATATAAAATATGTAATAACAATTTACTTAAATCTTTAATTTGAAGGGAGATTTAGAATTAAGTTTATAAATGTTAAAGTGATGGGAAGCGAATGTGGCTCAAGCAGTTGGGCTCCTCTATACCATATAGGAGGTCCAGGGTTCAATACCCAGAGCCTCCTGGCGAACACAAGCTGGCCTGTGTGGCGAGCCAGTCCACATGGAGTGCTGTCCCGCGCAGGAGTGCTGGCCCACACAGAGAGCTGAAGACGCAACAAAAAGAGACACAGAGGAGAGACAATAAGCAGTGCAGCAGACCAGGGAGCTGAGGTGGCAAAAGAGAATGATTGCCTCTCTCCCACTCTGGAAGGTCCCAGGATCAGTTCCCAGAGCCACCTAATAAGAATACAATCAGATACAGAAGAACAAACAGCAAATGGACATAGAGAGCAGACAATGGGGGGGGAGGGCAGAAATAAATCTAGAAATCTTTAAAAAAATGTTAAAGAGAATCAAACTTGTATTAAAATGTATATATATGTGAGTCTATATATACTTGGCATTTTAAGAATTCGTAATTTCTAAGAAAGTATGCCTTATCAGAATGACAGGTCAACCTTGTGATTTCAATTTAAGATATGTAATAAAACAATTGATTTAGACTGTAAGTAAAAAACTTACTAGATTGACATAGTGTGGAAACATTTAGGAGAAATTTAAAGTCACTATATTTACAAGTTAAGTTATGAGATTTATCAGAGCTATTTAAGTACTCAATAGATTTGATTAGATGAGTCAGATAAGAGGTAAAGTGAAATATATTTAATTTATAAATAGAGTCTAAGATGCTGAGGATATTTAAGTTTGTAAATAAGACAAAACAATATTTCAAGCCCCTTTAAAATTGTTTCATTTTGTTTTTTTAGTAGGTACCAGGGACTGAACTCAGGACCTCGTACATGGGAAGCAGGCGTTCAACCACTGAGCTATATCCACTCCCCAATGAATGTTGTATTTTTCATTTGTTTGTTTGTTTTTAGGAGTTACTGGGGATTAAACTCAGGACCTTGTACATGGGAAGCAGGTGTTCAACCATTTAAGCTACATCCACTCCCCAAATTGGATTTTAAAATTTGCTAAACTTAAGAATAGAATAAACTTTAAAGCTGAACCTAAATGCACAATGAAGAACTGGACTTTTAAATTTATAACTTTAATGAACTATTAGTTTTAAAAATCAAATAAACTTCCAAATAGTATTTTCAATACCAAAAAATGACCCTTGAAATTACCAAAAGCCTTCCATACAATATTTTTGTGGAGCAAACAGTCTAATCAAAGTTAATATTAATAAGTGATCCATGCTGGCTAGAAATTGACCCTATACTTTGAGGGAGTATAAAACATATTTTGATTTTAAAAGAATTTATTTCCAGTTTCTAGTAAATTTGGCAGAGATAGAAGTTAGTAGTTTCCACACAAAGATTTTTGTAGAAAAACATAACCCAGTCACAAAAGATCTATGCAGTTTTTTAGACAGGGCTGAATTTTTCACAGTGTTCAGATACAGCATAATCATTCTCTCAGACACGAGCTGATATATATATTTAAATTAATCACAGCAACCTTGCCTTTCCAATGAAAATAAATTCAATTCAACATTTATCCTATTATTTCAATAAATTGGCAATAAACTATCTTACAAGATAAGAAGTAATCATTACAGTGACTGATACTTCCTCAAATATAATGACTTTTTAATACTGTGTTCACTGATATACTCCATCACTAGATCTAAAAGGCAAATTCTCTACTAATGTAATTTGCATTTGAACCTATTCTCACACATAGTTACTGAGATTGAAAAAAATATAAAACCATTTTGTAAAAAACGTTGACTATCAAGAAGCATTGTTTAGAATTGGTGGTAGAAATTTGAAAGAACGTTTAATAAAATTTTCCAAGCCAAGAGTTTCACAGGCACAGTTTTACTTGTCATTTAATAACTCTCACTTTCCAAAGTTTGAGAGAATTTGCATTTACTGACCACTCATTATGTGCCAAGTATTGTACATATATTACTCATTTACTCCATCTAGCAGCCTATGAAAAAAATACTTTAACCTCCATTTACACATATGGAAAGTGAGGTCACATAAGGAATAAGTGGCAGAGCTTGAATTCAAAGTCTGACTACAAAATCCACGCTCTTTATTCCAGAATTTCTCGATGTGCACTGAGGACCAGTTGCAACACAGTTGCTGATGTGCTTGCTAAATATGCAGGTTCTGGTTGCCCATCCCAGGTCTCTAACATGAGAATATCTAGGAGTGGCATACAAAACCTGGATTATAAGGACTGGTTTGAGAAACAATGTGACCAACACATGCTACCACTCTCCACTTTCTTCCCTAGACTTGAACTTCACCAAGAGCATGGTGGTCCCACTTGGCAATTAGTGAGGCTAAAGCAACTCCTCCTTTATGAATAGTGTGATCACATTTCTGTTTGTCCAAAACTATTGCCATTTATGCCTATTGCCCTGGCAACATTATTAAGAGAGCCTTCTCTCAAAATTGTTCTAGTTTAGACTATAAATTATATAGTCCCTGATTTATAAAACAGTAACTGTGGATTGGATTGTGTCTGGTAGCATTTGGTACTGAATGCCACATGGTTAGGGGACACAAAGGAGGGAAAACTGCAGTAGTCAAACAAATTGGCCTTACAATGGTATGCCAGATATAAATCATGAAGATGTAGCTGAGTCACCTTTTCCAAGTGGACAAGAAAAGGCAGTCGTCTATTTGAAGTTCATCCCAACTATCTCCAAGTTCAGTCGTTAAAGATAAACACACACAAACACAAGCCCACGCACATACATACCCACTCTTACAGCTAAGAACTAAATATTCAAGTTTGGCAACAATCTCCCTGAGCAGATGCCAAGTTAAAATTTTCCCAAGCACAAAGCCCATCCCTAAAATACATCCAGTATCACTTTCTCTCTAAGTCTGCTCCTGAAACAATTAAGAGCCCAATATTAAGAAATATCAAGTGACTCCAGTCTCAGAAACCTCCGTAAAAACGCTGTGGCCCCAAAATGCCCATACAAATACAATCAACCCAGTTGGGAGGTGAGAACTTGGGACACAATTTCCTTTCTTCACCCTGAAATTCAGCAAGGCATTATCATCTAAAGCAGTGCTTCTTGAAGGCTAGTGTGCATGTGAACCACTCCAAATTCTGGCTAACATGCAGATTTTCATTCAATAGGTCTGGAGTAGTAGTAGAGATTCTACATTTCTAAAATCTCTCAGGTGATGCTAACACTGCTGGCCCACTAAGTGGTCCAAAGACAATGTACCTGGCGAGGAGTCTATCAATAGGTGGTGTGATACAGGGAGGACTGAATCACCTACAACTATACACTTTTTCAGCAGTGATAGGTGTCTTTTCATAAAATCATAAAAATGCTTTTGATAAGTTTCTATAATTCACTTTATCATAAATATTTATAAGCACCAACAGATGTTTGCTGATAAAAATAATCATTTGTGTTTATAATTCAAAGCGACTACAAGGGCAAACCCATACTTATTCCCATTTTATCCAGATCACGTTTCTGTTTAGCTTGTAATTTATTATCTCATGTCTCTGTATGGCTTCCAGACAAGTACCTAAATTAATTTTGGCCTTGTCAGACTTAGCAACAATTGTGTTTAGTCATTGTAATTGAAGTAAGTAGTACTTTGTTTTATAGGGAAAGTTTCTTCCTTAGAAAAATAAATAAAATCCACGTTTTTAAATTGTTGCGATAAATGATGAGCCATTCATTCTGGGGCATATTTGTGAAATCAGTGTCATCTTCCTACTGGGAGATAATTCAGCTATCAAGAATACTGGGTCTATTTTTTGTTGGAAAGTCTCCATGCCAAAATTAGACAACACTTGTCAACAAAACATGCCTTCACAGGACTTTCTTTTATGAAATCAGCCCTACAAATTGTTCTAATAGGTTGCTCTGATTTGTGGCTATAATGTCTCTTTTGCAGCAATTTCTTAAACAGGTATGAGTTTGCACACAGCATACAGACAGCTTCTTAGGGATATTTTTACTTAACCATCCAGCCACAGTTCTACTGTGTGGCCTAGCAATCAATGGAGACCATTTCTAAGTTTTGGGTATAGATAGAACAAAAGTTTACACTGAGTTTCTATTTCTGGATGAGGTAGAGGTTACTAGGATTATCATATGCAGTTCTCCTCCCCTGATAGGAGTACAAGGAAAGATTTCAGGGAAATGGGACCATGTACTAATTCTGGCAAATGGATTGAGAGTGGATGTAATGAATGTCCCTCCAGATCAAGGAAGTATGCCCTCCCCTTTGTCCTCTTCCTCTGCTGCTGGGACCCTACAAGTGTCATGTTGATATCAGCAACATAGGCCAGTGGAGTCTCTGACAACAAATTACCCATAGCAGAAACTCCACCTAATCCTCATTGTCCATGTAGGACATGCAAGAAATAAACCTTGATTCTGTTAATCCCACTGAAATCCAAATTTTGAAGCCTAATTTATTATAACAACCTAATCTAACCTATCTGGACTCATAACTGGGTTTTTTATGCAATTTACCCCTTTAAAAGGCCATGTCTGATACACAGTCTCCATTGTATTCCTACCTAGTTATCTGACCTGGGTCAAGACATTTTTACCTCTCTGGACATCACTTTCTGCACCTCTAAAATGAGGATCTTAGACCACATACAATCAAGAGATATTTATTGAATGTATGCTGTTTGCAAAATGCCAGCCCCTGGGGTATGGCGTTTTATATCCCTCACAACCTGCTGAACGGAATGAAGACTAGCGCTAGGCCCACACTTCAGACAATAAAAATAGAAACGGTGTGTGAATGAACTTCCCTCTCGAAGGAAAATCACAAAGAACTTTCATTCTTTCTCACCATATCCTTCAAATTCAGTCTGTAAACTGCCCCACTGCTAGGTGATGTTTTGGGAAGGTACTGTTGATTTTCTAGTCCTTTTCAGTCACAAGAACAATCTCAGTTCAGGAATTGAAATGCCCATGTCAGTGTAATAATCACATAACTTCTTATTTAAAACCTCGTCTCTCCCTAGGTCCTTCAGTCCTGGTATCTGGCAAAGAAGTCTGCAGCAGCAGGATGGAGGGTGATGGCTAGTTTTCCTCTCTCCCCACAGTCCAACTGATGTTTCTGACCCCTCCATGGTTGTACCCAGAGGAAAGAAGGATTAGGAGGAAAAATGGCACCTTACATGGTGGCCACAGGGTGATCTGACTTCATTCCCTCTGAAAGTGTAGGACGTAACATTTTTTGGCTGTATCTAGCTCAGGTTCTTCATAGGTCCTTCCCCAGAGCTCCTTCCCACTGCCTGAAGCTCCCTCGATGGCCGCATGGAGGCGGCTGCCCTTGCTGCTTTGCAACCTGGGACTCCCACAGTGCACCGCCTTTGGAAGGGCCGCCTCTTAACTCCAGGCTGGCGCCCTTCCCATAGGTCCACACCTGCTCACTGGAGAACATGAACTTTTGCCCTACTCTCCACTTTGCCACCAGACAGGGGCAGCTTCCACCAGCTTCCCAATTATAAGCTTCTTCGTAGAAGTCAGACATCTTCTCTTTTTTAAGCTTATTTAGCATATGAAGGTGTTTTTTTTTTTCAGAAATGTCCACCTTTTACTCTTCTAATTTGATTTATAACTGGATGAACGCAAACACATTCCTTCTGCCGTAGGTGGGAATGGGAGAAGCTAGGCATTCTTGAATATTTACATCTCTCCAAGAAATCCTTTTTCTTCAGGTCTTTTTGCCTCAAATCTTTTATACCCTCAAAGGACATGACAGAACCATGTTGAAAAACCTGATTTACAATCACTTGGGACCCCCTATGGGCTAACAGCTTACCTTAGGATGTTCTTTAGTGATATTTGGCACCTGTCATATTGTTCTTAGCTGTTGTACTCTCAGTCAAAATGGATGCATCAAGAGGACTGTTTTGACATTCTGTTTATAATATTAACATATCTGAATTTTACAAACATCTTAGAGGCAGTATAATAGAAAAAAATACATTCTAGTGTTAGAATTTGGTTTAAATTTTATCTCTGTCACAAAGAAACTCGTATCAGATTCTCATCTGTCGAATGTAAAAAATTATCATAGCGTTTTGAGAATTAATTTAGATGATATGTAAATACAACAACACTGTAAGCAGTCAACAAGTTGGGATTTCTTTATTCCTCCCTAAATTTCTGTGAGATTGAGCCTGTCGTTGATCATTTCCTAATGACACTGAGTCAGGAACCAAGTGGCAGGGGCCAGACTCAAATGCGGGCCTTCTCCCCCCACATCTCAATCTTTTTAACATATCAGCTTGCCTTTATGTGCAAAAGCTTAAGATCGTGAATAGATGGTTCAGGTGAACATGATCTTCTCCATTGGCTATTCCTAGTTTATAAAATTTAGTAGAGATGGTAGAAGATGCATAATTAATCCCACTCAGATGCTGGTGGTTTAGATATGCATCATGTATCTTGAATGAGCCCATTTGTGTTCAGAATTTTGATTAGTTAGCAAATTCATGATAATTTGAAAGTCAGTTCTGGGGATGGCTGCTGATGACTATATTTATAGAGACTGGTGCACAGAAAGCACGACTGATGATTGAGTGTTTGTCAAGTTACAAACACTATCATTTAAATTTATAAATTATTTTTGCACCCAGGATAATACAAAGTCTTCACATTTGTTGAGGTCTAATATGGAGGGTATAATGACAAATACCCCAATGAGGACTTCCTCCCACATGGTAAAAAAGACATTGACCTCCTCAGCTTATTTATTTCACTATTCATCTATCCATAGGTTCACAGTTTCTTAAAAAAACAGACTGGGAGTGTGGCACACATGGAGATGTGCCATTCTTATCCCGCTTTAAGAAATGACTGACTACAGGATTCTGGGAGAAGTGTGGGAGAAGGTCTCACTTTTGCACTGAGAATACACTCCTCCCAGCATAGCACCACCCATGGCTAAGAGGTATTACATTTCTTTAAAGTCAAGTTCAGACGCTAAAAGATGCAACTGAAGTACTCAGAAAAATAGTTATAGATTTTTACCACTTTTTCAATCTTTACAGTTGTCTCACCCACACTTAATTCATTTAACTAAGTTTTCTACCAAATAACTCTCTTTTCACACTCGTTTCGCTTTATGCAATAGTTAAATTCTGTAAATACAGAAGCTACAGCAACTGATTCAAGTGATTTGGAAACGAACACTTGTTAAGCACGCATGTATAATTGTCATAGTACTTCTTAAACTTCAGTGCATTTAGGAATTGGCTGGGGATTGTTAAAATGTAGGTTCCTATCAGCAGGTCTGGGGTGGGTCCTAAAAATCTGTATTTCTTACAAGCTTCCAGGGGATGTGATGCTGTTTCCTGGTCTCAAACCACACCTTCTAGAGTAATTTCTGGCCATGAGTATTCAGTTTGCTAATATGTTTTATAAAGGGAAGGAAGAACACAGTATCGTCTGGCAAATCAGGATAGTTGTTTCCATGAGATTTTACTTCAGTCACACAGTTTGCTTAGTGAATTACATATACCTTTTCATTTAATCCCCTCAAAAACCATATCAGGAAGATATTTCCATTTTATAGATCATAAAATGAAGGCACAGCAGGCTCACTTATTGCTCAATGTCACATTTAGTGCCATTAACTAGGTAGGAGTAGCTCTTCCTCATTTCCAGTTAAGATTTTGAAAATCAACTAAATGGAAGGAAACCTAATCAGGACTGAAATCTTCAAAGAAGACCAGCCTGTCCCTCACTTTCTTTTAATTATAGTTCAATGATTTTTCCCAAAAGGAATGTGGGAAAAAGAAAGAATGAACAAAATGTTGTTCAAATTCTGAGCCTTCAACAGATTCTGTATAGGGTAAACCCGAGTCATATTTCATTTAATGAAGGCAAAATTCTTATTAATAGAAACACTTCATGCTTGAAATTCTGTCCTAATTATTAATCTATTTGCTAATTTTTGAGTGCTCATGAATCAAACATACCCCCATCACATTAGCCTTAAAAAGAATGCAATGTCAAAAATGACAAATTCGAGTATATAACCAAACCCAAATTAAGTAGTACTGAATCCTAAATATTTACAAAGTTTTTAAATAATTCAGCCCAGAATAGAGTCATCATTTCCATTAGTAAGGACCTAAAAAAGGGAAGTCACATTTATATTTTATCCTATTCTTTGAATCACTGTGTTACCACCTCCAAGAGGAAAAAAAACCCTGTAATAAACCAGAACTGAAAGCCAAGAAAACAGAATCCAGATGTTTTGAAATTGTTCTTCCTGAACAACAATCCAACTAAAAGCAATTTTGATTCCACAAAAACTTCCTATTTTACTTACATTAATTACTAGTTGACACAACTTTAAAGAATAAATTTAACTTCATACTGTTCTATAACGAGGAAACATTTTACAGATGGTAATTTCAGTCGGTGAAGTACTTAAGGCAAGTCTTATTGAGTCTGACAAATATTTGAGTGCCTACTAGTGGCTACATCGTGGTACTGCACCATGAAGTCTACCTGCTTAACTGTTGGAGAAATTGAGGATCTGGCATTTTTAATTTAGAGTCTGAAGTGACCAGCCAACTCTCTTGCTGTCTTCAAAAAGACAAGAATAAAGGAATTCAGTTTATTATAAAAATTAAAACTTTTGAATAACATTTTTATTTTCTTGAAATACAAAAATTTCTTTCAGCAAAAAAACAATGACATGTAAACCAGAGTTGCAGGGGGACCTGCTGAGAGCACCATGACTGTGAAACCCAATACCAGTGCTCTCATCCTGCCTCTGCCACTTACTGTTTCTTGGTTTTCACATCTGTATTTACAATTCTAAGACCTTATGAAGAATTTCCTTAGCAATGATCACACTTTAAGAGTTCTAAATATAGCGATGTTTTCATATTACAGCATATTATACTGAAGTGATCGATACAAAATTGTTAATAGAGGTAACCCCTGGTAGATGGGCTAGACTATTAGGGGATTTTGATATTCTTTAAACTCTTCTATTATTTTCTGGGTTTTTTTTTCAAATATTATCCCTACAATCATAAAATGCCATTTCAAATATGAAAGAAACATGAAGTGAATCACGGTTCTTTCAATAGGATACGTTACACAACCTCCTTGAAAAATTCCTCCCCACTCAATTCCAACAATAAAGTACACTATTAATAGTAATTTGGGCCATCATTGTGATAGTATGCATTTTTTAAATTTCTCTCCCCTTCCCCTCCCCGCCCCGTCTGCTTTCTATGTCTATTCGCTGTGTGTTCCCCTGTGTCTGCTTGCTTTCTTGTCATCGGCACTGAGAATCTGTGTCTCTTTTTGTTGCATCATCTTCCTGTGTCAGGTCTCCGTGTGTGTGGTCCCACTCCTGGGCAGGTGCGCTTTTTTTGCGTGGGGTGGCTCTCCTTGCGGGGTGCACTCCTTGTACTTGGGGCTCTCCTACGCGGGAGACACCCCTACATGGCACGGCACTCCTTGCACGCATCAGCATTGCCCATGGGCCAGCTCACCACATGGGTGATAGTATGCATTTTTAATGTGGTTGATTGATGTTTCTTTTAAAGAATAAATTAAAAGTGGAACACTTTGTTTGGAAACAGCTTTGGTATCACAAAAAGGAAATGGATTTTTTCCATCTTCACATAGCCAGTTAAGAATCCCACCTTCCTACTTCCCAGCTGTGACTTTGGGCAAGTTAGCCAACCTTTCTGATGATGGGTTAGGGTTACAGTAGGGATTGCAGGTTGTCTCTCAGGGCTAATCCTCTCTCCTGGATTCTACTCTGAGATCCTGAGTCTGGGACTTTTGAAACTAAATTTCCAAGATTCTCTTGCCAGCTGAATTCCACTTAAATTTTGTCAAAGGGAGTCACTGACTGATGAATGAAACTTTCCAGATTCTCTCAGCATCCCTCCTGTAGCAGTTGCAGGTGACAGCTCTAGCACCAATTCCATCTACCAGCTTCTCTCAATGCTCTCAGCACTGGCTGTACTAAGCCCCTTCAGATACCAGCCAGCTGCTCTACCCCAATGATCCAAGCACCAGTCAGCATGGGCTCCCGAAGTATCAGCACCGGTCACACTGCATATCTCCTGATACATACTTCCCCTCAAAGATCCAAGCACCTTCAGGTAATGTGCTCTCCTCAGAGGCCCAAGCACCAGCTTATGGGGGAAGGAGCGTTTCTCCTTTGAGCCCCTTCTTTTCCTCTAGGTGAGTGCTTGCTACACTACCCATATAACTAAGAAATACCTTGCTTCATTCATTCTTGAAGCAGTTTTGAATCAAATTTGTACCTTAGTAAACCTACACACCTTTGGTTCTTTGGATGCTTGTGTGTAATTAAAATGGTATGTTTAAAGCCTACCATAACAAGAGTATGTTCTATCTCTAAAAAGACCTTATTAAGAGGTCACTGAAATAGCCTATCTGTGCATCTGCAAAAATATTCCAAAATCTGCAATTCCTACATCCTTTGTAAGGGCAACTTTGCCCTACAAAGTTAATCTGAGAACCGCTTCCCCAACAGTAAAGTGCTAGTCCTTCCCCAAACCACTAATTTGTGACTTCTTACACCTTCATCCATCCCATTTGTTTGGCAAAGAAACTACAGTAAGCCAAATTAGATGACTAAAAAAAGACTTGTACTTTAACATTCCCTAGAAAGTTCCTTAAATTCCCTCTAGAATAATGGTCAGAATGTTAAGATTTTGTCCATACTGTAAACTTTTAGTTGTGACATGATATTGTCACTTAAGTGATATATACCAGACAGATATGATTTTTTTTCACTTTAGGCAAGGAAGAAAGTGCACTATGTTTTGGGCTTTATTTTCTGGCAGATTTAGTAATCAATAAGTAAGAGAAATTCCATCAAGCTTAGAAGCCTGTTATTAGTTAGTATAGGCTCCTGGTGAATGAAGTCATTTTTCTGAAGTCTCCTAAATTCTAAGGAGGATAACTGGATTTCAATTGTCCTCTGGCTTCTATACTTCTCTGGAGCAATTTAAAGAGAACTAAGAATATTAGTTTCTCTCTTACTTTAAATCAGAGAAATTAAATGGATGAAGTATAAATTAACTTTCCCAGCCTCCAATATTGATTGCATTTCTCCCACAGTTTCACAAGCTTTGTCCTTTGTCACTCAGAAATTTCAGATTACTATATTATGTGCTCATTTGGATGAGTGATAGATTCTTTTGTTTTCTTGTTGTTTTTACTTTCTGGGATTCCAGGGAGACATTGTTTAGACTGAGTAAAGAAAGGGGAATGGACTGAAAGCTTCCATCCTGCGTGGAAATGAATTCGGGTGTGTGAGTTCTACAGAGCTTAAAGGTTGTCCTGTCTTTATGATAGAGATGGTTTTCCTCTATATTGATGAGTGGCCCTGGCTGGGACTAAAGGAAGCGCAGTCCTTTCAGATATGTAGGAGGAAGCTATTTTATTGTTACTGGGGCGACACATTAGGGTCTAATTGCAGGCGTTGATTTATTACTTGGAAACAGGATGAGGGTGTATGGGGGATGTGAGGACATCTGGTCCTATACAGGCTAGTTTTTGAGTCTTTAAGAGGAAACAATTCTCAACGCAAAAATGAAAAGGCTGTTTACACAAGAGATTTTGTGGATTCCAGAGCACAAGAAACAGGGCTTGGGTCTAGGCTGGAAGTGAAACTCAAATAACAGTCAATCCCACTTCAATAAAGACACAGTGTGACCCAGAGTGAGTAAGGATTAAAGGGAACACAGCAATGGTTTATACATTGAGGTTTTGTGTTTTAGTATTTGCAAGTGGTGAGGCTTTAGGCTATTTCAGAAGACAACAACCAGGAGGACATGCCATGAGGATATGACAAGCCAAGGCAGGAGAGAGGGATGTCTACTCAACCTGGCTGTTGACCAGAGGACAAGGCACGTGGCCCAGGGGTGAGAGGGCACAGTGCCCTCTGGAGGATGTGGGTCGCCCCTAGGCAAGAACCTTGCTGGGGCCTCGTGCTGTACAGTTGTGCACGAAAAGTCTACCAAGCAGAGGGATTGGGAAATTGATGCTCATTGTCTTTGTATGTATGTACAAATGGATAGAAACTGGATATTTTCAGATTATACATGCATATCATATATTACATTTCACATTAAACATGTTTGCAGTGATGTGAACACTTGTCTTGCAAAACATTTTTCCTTTCAACCAGAGGCCTCCTTTTTTGAGGAGTCTGGTTAAAATATCTTTAATTACTTTTTTGTCTTTGTGGCTTTTCAGTGCCAAAAAATTAAATTAAAAAAAAAAACTCTAGGTAGAAACCATTCTCTTTTGCAATGACTAAAACCAAACATTTTCTATGGTTCGAACCACTACCCTGACTTCTTCGCTATCATATTTCCTTTCTGGATATTTCTGAAAAGAAAAATAAAAATGTTTACTTGTCACAAGAAACCACATTTGAATATCATTTGACATAAAGTTAAACAAAAGAAGTACCTATTTTTCTATTTATTAAAAGAAATCAGCAAATTCAAGCAGAAAGATCTCTTAAGAAGTATTAATGTGGTCTGCTGCCAAGCAGCTGGACCATTATAATGGAAACTCTTTGGGCTTGTGGGACACAATCACTTTTATTATTGTTGTTATTATTGAATTTGGCTTTAGGATCACTACTTACTTATTTCTCAGTAACAAACTATCCTAAGATTTCCCACTGCTTTCAGTGGAAAGCTTGACAAGGTAAAATTTTAGCGGTTTTAACTAATTAATAAAAAGCAAACAAAGCTATTGGGTAGTTGGTTCTATTTGGATTTCAACTATCCATAGGAGATGGTTCAATGTTTTGGCAAAGGGACAAAACTCAGCAAGATTTGACAGTCAGTGCAAGCCAACCCTTTCTCCACGTAATGGACATCTCCAACATGCAGGCAGAAAAAGAAGAAAAGGGAATTGTCCCTGACAGTGACTTGAGGGCAGACCTCTGCCAGGACCTAGCAAAGATAAATGTTCAAACAAACTTTCCTTGTATTTCTTGAAGTGTCCAGGTTTCTCTCTTCTGAGGATATGACTCAAGCAACTCCAGAATGTCACCGCATCATCTGCATTTCTGCCTCACTGGGTTCAGGTTTCCATCGGCCCCACTCTTCCTATTGAGTACAGAGAATTTCCTTCAGTGCTCAGAAAAGCAGGCCTCAGAGCAGTGAGAATATCACTCTGGGAGAATGTGAGGGGTATTCTACAGGAGTTGAAAGACTCAACCCCAAGAACAGGTCATTTAAATGCAATTCTGTATCAACATTATGCCAAATTGACTTCTGGGAAGATTGCATTGGAGCAGGTAGGCATGGTTTAACTCTCACAAAAACAATGGACGGACAAAAAGCTGTCTGAGGGAGCTGCCTGGAGGAGCTGCAGACCAGGAGAGTGCTCCACATCCTCCAGGAGGGCAAGGGACAGAGATGAAGAAGTTGAAATGAAAACCGTGAGCTACTAACCCTGCGGCCAAGAATGGTTCCCATCCCTTGCGGCAAGGTAAACAGCCTAGATAAAACCTGTGGCTCACTGCAGCCAGCTGAGATGGGAACAGATGCCTTCATCCCTGAGAAGAGGGAGGATGCAGCAGAGGGCAGAGCAGTTTCTGTTCAGTGAATTTGGCCAGCAGAGCCCACTTTGGATGTCAGCTCTCACCAGACCAGAATCACCAGCAAGTGGAGGGTGAAAGAGACAACGCCATGGAAAGATTTGCTGACTAGCACCATCTGCTGGCTAAGCAGGAAACTGCAAGGAGAGAAACTGCTTTTAGGAGTCTCCATTTTCCAGAACCCTTAGAGGGAATCTGCGCTTCATTAGTGAGTCTCTGTCCCTATTTTGATAAATTAAGCTGGGAATGTTTAAGACTTAGAAGCTGAACCAAAAAAATCAAAGAAGAAACAAAGCCACAAGGTAAGAGAGAGAGAAACTGTCAGAATAAATTCGTCAACATATTCAGGTGACTAGACATCAGTAAAAAATTACAAGCCATATTAAGGAACAGGAACAGATCTGCAGCCAAAGGAGCAAACTGTAAATCCTGAAGAGACAGAAGATTTAAGACAATCAGTGATAACTACACAAATCTAGATCAATTCAAGGAGTTTGAAGGAAAATATGACGAAAGAGATAAAGGATATTAAGACGATACTGGGTGAGCATAAAGAACAGTTTGAAGGCCTGCAAAGAAAATTAACAGAACTTATGGGAATGAAAGACACAATGGATATGATTAAAAATACATTAAAGTCATATAACAGCAGATTTGAAATGGCAGAACAAATAAGTGAAACAAAGACAGAATCTGAATTTGCGAAGATAGGAGGACAGAAAAAAGAATGGAAAAAAAATTGAACAGGATCTCAGGGAATTGAATGACAACATAAAATGCATATATATGAATTATTGGTGTCGCAGAAGGATAACAGAACAGAATATTTGAGGAAGTAATGATTGAAAACTTCCCAACACTTATGAAAAACTTAATATTAGTACCTAGAAGGATAATGCAACCCAAACAGAATAAATCCAAATAAATCTACTCTGAGACACCTACTATTCAGAATAACAAATGCCAGAGATAAAGAGAAGATTCTGAAAGCAGCAAGAGAAAAGCAAAACATCACATACAAGGGAACCTCAAAACTACTAATTGCTGATCCCTCATCAAAAACCAAGAAGGTGACAAAAACTGGTATGATGTATTTAAGGTACCGAAAGAGAAAAACTGCCAGCCAAGAATTTTTTTATCCAGCAAAACTGTCCTTCAAAAATGAGGGTGAATTTAAAGTCTTCACAGACAAACAAAAACTGAGAGTGTATGTTACCAAAAGACCGTATTTACAGGAGATTCTAAAGAGAGTGCTATAGACAGAAAGGGAAGAAAAAACAAGGATGAGAGGCTTAGAGAAGAGTATAGAAATTAAAATTATTAGGAAGGATAACAGTGTAAAAAGACAGACGATATAAAATATGACAATGGAAAACCAGAAAATAAAATGGACGAAGTAAGTAATGCCATTACAACAATAACATTGAATGTTAATGGATTGAATACCTCAATCAAAGGACACAGACTGACAGAATGGATTTTAAAAATATGAGCCATCTATATGTGGTCTACAAGAGACTCACCTCATGTAAGGACACAACCAGGTTAAAAGTGAAAGATTGGAGAAAGATATTCCACATAAACAGTAAACAAAAAACATCTGGAATAGTGATACTAACATCAGTCAAAACAGACTTTAAATGCAAAATGTTTTTTTTTTAATTATATGTACTCTTTTTTTTTTATTGACTTTGTAATAATATTACATTAAAAATATATATGTGAGGTCCCATTCAACCCCACCCCCCCCACCCCCCCTCTCCCCCCCCAACAACACTCGTTCCCATCATCATGACACATCCATTGGATTTGGTAAGTACATCTTTGGTCACCTCTGCACCTCATAGACAATGGTTCACATCATGGCCCATACTCTCCTCCATTCCATCCAGTGGGCCCTGTGAGGATTTACAATGTCCGGTGATTACCTCTGAAGCACCATCCAGGGCAGCTCCATGTCCCAAAGACGCCTCCACCTCTCATCTCTTCCTGCCTTTCCCCATACCCATCGTCCACCATGTCCACTTTTCCCAATCCAATGCCACCTCTTCTATGTGGACATTGGATTGGTTGTGTCCATTGCACCTCTATGTCAAGAGGAGGCTCAGATTCAAAAGCAAAATGTTATGGGAGACGAAGAAGGTCATTACATATTAATAAAAGGGGCAATTCACCAGGAAGAAATAACTATAATAAATAATTATTCACCTAACCTGGGTGCCCCAAGATACATGAGGCATACACTGGCAAAACTGAAGGAAGAAATAGACATCTCTACAGTAATACTTAGAGACTTCAATACATCATTCTCAGCACTGAATAGAACATCTGGACAAAGGATTAAAAAGGAAACAGAGAGTTTGAATAGTATGATAAATGAACTAGACCTAACAGACATTTATAAAGCATTACACACCAAAACAGGATATGTATTCTTTTCAAGTGCTCATGGATCCTTCTCCAGGATAGACCATATGTTGGGTCAAAGACAGATCTCAATAAATTTTAAAAGATTGAAATTATACATTCACAGCACCTTCTCTGGTCATAATGGAATGAAGCTAGAAATCAATAATGAATAGAAAAAGGGAAATTCACAAATATATGGAGATTAAACAACACAAATAATCAGTGGGTTAAAGAAGAAATTGCATGAGAAATCTGTAAATACCTTGAAATGAATGAAAGTGAGAACACAACATATAAAACCCATGGGATACAGCAAAGGCCATGCTGAGAGGGAAATTTATAGCCCTCAATGCTTACATTAAAAGTGAAGAAAGAGCTCAAATAGAAGACTTAACTGGACATATGGAGGAACTAGAAAAAAAAGCGAATGATTACCAAAGCAAACAGAACAAATGAAGTAATGAAGAGTAAAGCAGAAATAAATGTAATTGAGAAGAAGAAAAAAACAGAAGAGAGAATCAACAAAACCAAAAGCTGGTTCTTCGAGAAGAAAAACAAAATCAACAAACCCTTAACTAGACTGAAAAAGAAAAAAAGAGAAAAGATGCAAATAAATAAAATCATAAATGAAAGGGGTGTCATCACTACTGGCCCTGCAGAAATAAGACAGATCATAAGAGGATACTATGAACAACAGTACACCAGTGAACTAGACTATGTAGATGAAATGGACAAATTCCTAGAAACACATAAACAACCTACACTGTCCCTAGAACAGAGGTTCTTAACTTTTTTTGTTCCACGGACCCCTTTGCCAGTCAGGTAAAACCACAGACCCCTTACTAAGTCCACACTACACTGTGTATTATTTAATAAAAGGTCACATCCGCACCAACATGTCCCCACAAGAATAATGTTTTTTTGAATTTCAATTCAACTTCACAGACCCTTGGTTAAGAACCCCTGCCCTAGAAGAAACAGAGTACCTAAACAAAGCAATCACAAATAAAGAGATTGAAACAGTCATCAACACCTCCCCCCCCAAATGAAAACCCCAGGACCAGATGGTCTTCACAGGTGAATTCTACCAATCATTCAAAGATGATCTAATACCAATCTTACTCAAGGTCTTCCAAAAAATAGAACAGGAAGAAATGCTACTAACCTCATTCCATGAAGTCAACATCACTCTAATAACAAAACCAGATAAAGATACTACAAAAAAAGAAAATTACAGATCAATTTCTCTAATTAATACAGATGAAAAAATCCTTAACAAAATACTTACAAACTGAGTCAAAAAACACATTAAAAGAATTATACACCATAATCAAGTGGGTTTTATCCCAAGTATGTAAGGGTGGTTTAACACGAGAAAATCAATTAGTGTAATAAGCCACATTGATAAATTGAAGAAGAAAAATTACATGATCGTCTTGATTGATGTAGAAAGGTATTTGACAAAATACAGCATCCATTCTTGATAAAAACACTCCAAAAGATAAGAATAGATGGAAGCTTTCTCAACATGGTAAAGTATATGAAAGAAAAACTTACAGCTAGCATTGTACTCAACAGTGAAAGACTGAAAGCTTTCCCACGAGATCAGGAACAAGACAAGGATTCCTACTATCACCACTGTTATTCAATATTGTACTAAAAGTTCTAGCTAGAGCAATTAGGTAAGAAAAAGACAAAAAGTGCCCACGTAGAAAAGGAAAAAGTAAAATTTCATTATTTCCTGATGAAATGACCCTCTATCTAGAAAATACTGAAAAATCCACAACAAAGCTACTAGAACTAATAGAGATGTTTAGCAAAGTGATGAGATACAAGATTAATACACTCAAATCAGTAGCATTTCTATACACTACTAATAGGCAATCTCAGGAGGAAATTAGAAAAAAATTCTATTTATAAAAAATGAAACATTTATGAATAAACTTCACCAAACATAAAGGACCTGCATTCAGAAAACTACAAGACATAGCTAAAAGAAACCAAAGAACACCTAAATAAATTGAAGGATATTCCATATTCATGGATTGGAAGACTAAATGTCCTAAAGATGTCAATTCTACCCAAACTGATTTATGGATTCAAGGAAATCCCAGTAAAAATCCCAATGTCAGGAAGCAGACTTGGTTCAATGGATAGGGCCACCGCCTACCACATGGGAGGTCCACGGTTCAAACCCCAGGCCTCCTTGACCTGAGTGGAGCTGGTCCGTGCACAGTGCTGATGCATGCAAGGAGTGCTGTGCCACACAGTGGTGTCCCCCGTATAGGGGAGCCCCCCACACAAGGAGTGTGCCCCGTAAGGAGAGCCGCCCAGCGTGAAAGAAATTGCAGCCTGCCCAAGAACGGCGCCACACACATGGAGAGCTGACATGCAACAAAAAGAAACACAGATTGCCGGTGAGGACAGAAGTGGTCACAGAAGAACGCGCAGCAAATGGACACAGAAAGCAGACAACTGGGAGGAAGGCGAGAGAAATAAATAAACATAAACAAATCTTTAAAAAAAAATCCCGATGTCTTTGTTGCAGAAATGGAAAAGCCAATTATCAACTTTATTTGGAAATGTAAGGGGCCCCCAATAGCCAAAAATAACTTTAAAAAGAAAAATAAAATTGGAGACTCTTACTTTTTGACTTTAAATCCTGTTACTTAGATGCAGTAGTAAAAACAGCATGGTACTATTATAAAGATAAGCATACTGACCAATGGAATGAATTGCGAACTCAGAAATAGGTACATCTATAATTATCTGATTTTTGGCAAGGCTGTCAAGCCACCCAGCTGTGGGCCAGAACAGTCTATTCAAAAGATGGTACTGGGAGAACTGGATATCCATATCAAAAAAAAGGAGGATCCCTATCGCACACCTTATACAAAAATTAAATAAAAATGTATCAAGGACATAGATATAAAAGCAGGAACCATAAAACTCCTAGAAGAAAATATAGGGAAACATTTTCAAGGTATTGTGATTAGCGGTAGTTTCTTCAATCTTACATCCAAAGCACAAACAATGAAAGAAAAAATAGATAAATGGAACCTCCTCAAAATCAAACATTTGTTCTTCATATGACTTTGTTGAAAAGGAAAAAAGCAGCCTACTCAATGGAAGAAAATATTTGGAAAATACATATCTGATAAGGGTTTGATATCCATGTTATATAAAGATATCACACAACTCAATGACAAAAAAGGCAAGTAAACAAATTTAAAAATGGGCAAAAGACTTGAATAGATATTTTTCCAAAGAGGAAATAGAAATGGCCAAAAAGCACATGAAAAAAGATCATTATCACTAGCTATTAGGGAAATGCAGATCAAAACTACAATGACAGAATGTGTATAATCCATGGCTAGTGGCAATTCTTCAATACGTGGTCATCAATTGTAACAAATGTACCACACCAATGAAGGATATTGTTAAAATGTGGGAGGGGAAGGGGGTGGGGCATATGGGAATCCCCCATATTTTTTATGTAACATTTATATAATCTAAAGATTCTTTAAGACAAACAAATAAACATTTAGAAGCTTTCCTCTAAAAAAACAAAACTATAGTAAGATACCACTTCACACCTTATCGAATGGTCATTATTTGAAAAACAGAAAGCTACAAGTGCTGGGGAGGATGTGGAGAAATAGGAACACTCCTTCACTCTTGGTGGGAATGTAGAATGGTGTGGCCTCTATAGAAGACAGATGGGCAGTACCTCAAGAAGCTGAATACAGAACTGTCGTTACTAGAAATATATTAAGAACTGAAAGCAAGAATGCAGACTGACATTTGCACACTGATGATCACAGCAGAATTATTCACAATTGCTAAAATATGGAACAGCCCAAGTGTCCATCGACTGATGAATGGGTAAACAAAATATGGTATGTACAAACAATGGAACACTATTTAGCTGTAAGAAGAAATGAAATTGGGATGCATATTACAGCACGGATGAACCTAGAGGTTATTATGTTGAGTTAAATAAGCCCAATACAAAAGGACAAAGACTGTACGGTCTCACAAATATGAACTAAATGCAATGAATAAACTCACGGAGTTAAACTCTCAAGCATATAGGTTTCTAGGAGATAGAATGTGGGTTGACAATGGGAGGTGATGCTTATTGTGTGTAGAATTTTTAATAAAGTTTATTGTAAAAGTGTGAAAATGAATAGAGTTCATGCTAACACATTATAGTAGGTCTTACAAACACATTTATAAATGTGATTGTGGCTGAAAGGGTAGTCTGTGAATGTAAATGTCAATTTAAAAAAAAACAACTAGAGGAAAGCAGATGTGGCTCAAGTGATTACACTGCCGTCTACCATATGGGAGGTCCAGGGTTCGATTCCTGGGGCATCCTGGTGAAGGTAAGTTGGCCTGCATGGCATGCTGACCCACACAATGAACTGGTCTGAGCAGAGTGCTGGCCCATGTGGAGTGCTGGCCCGCGCAGAGAGCAGGCACAGCAAGATGATGCAACAGAAAAAAAGAGACACAGAGGAGAGACAATAAGAAAAGCAGCAGGGAAGCAGACTTGGCCCAATGGATAGGGCATCTGCCTACCACACTGGAGGTCCATGGTTCAAACCCCAGGTCTCCTTGACCCGTGTGGAGCTGGCCCATGCACAGTGCTGATGCACGCAAGGAGTGCGATGCCACGCGGGGGTGTCCCCCGCGTAGGGGATCCCCATGTGCAAGGAGTGCACCCCATAAGGAGAGCTGCCCAGAGTGAAAGAAAGTGCAGCCTGTCCAGGAATGGTCCCGCATACACAGAGAGCTGACACAGCAAGATGACACAACAAAAAGAAACACAGATTCCCGGTGCCACTAATAAGGATAGAAGTGGTCACAGAAGAGCACACAGCGAATGGACACAGAAAGCAGATAACTGGGGGGGGAGGGGGGGAGGGGGAGAGAAATAAATAAAAAATAAATCTTTAAAAAAAAGAGAAGCAGCAGACCAGGGAGCTGAGGTGGCATGAGAGATTGAGCTCCTCTCACTCCAGAAGGTCCTAGGATTGGTTCCCAGTGCTGCCTAAAGAAAAGACAAGCAGACACAGAAGAACGAACACAGTGAATTGGACGCAGAGAGTGAGTGCAAACAATGGGAGGAGGTGGGGAGGAGAGAAATGAAAAAAAAAAGAAAACTAGAGAATAATCTAGGCAATGTATAACATAATGATTTTGGTGGTGAATGAAGATTGTAGTTAATCGTGTAAATATAAGAATGTTCTTCTTTTACAAAGTGTTAAGAACATGGTGCTACACAGGAAAAATACAACCAATGTAATTTATGGATGATGGTTAACAGTAATATTGTAATATTTTTGCAGCAATGGTGAAGATATATCAATTCTAAAGCACAACAATAGTGGAGTATCGGGGAGTATAGGAGTTTTACTTTTGGAGTAATGAAAACATTTTAAAATAGACTGAGGTGATGACAGCACACTTCTGTGATGAAAATGAGAGCCACTGAGCATACAATTTGAATGGATTGTACAAAGCATGGAATGTATAACACAGGGAATCCAGTGGTAGAAGATGGACTGTGGTTAACAGGGCAAATGTGAGAACATTTTTCTCCTGAACAATAACAAACATTTAATACTAATTTAGGATGTCAATAAGCGGGTGGGTTGGGGAAGAAATATACCAAATGTAAGACATGGGCTATAGTTAGTAGTAATATTTTAAAGATGCTCTTTTGTAGTTTGTAACAAATATGTCACAACTATGTAAGGTGTTGGTGTGGGATGATGTATGGGAGCCTTTATGACGATATTCATGTTTATTTTGTAGTTCACAATGTTTCCTATACATGTATTTTCATGTATGAATGATATATTTTAACAAAATTTTATATTATAAAAAATTACTCCCAGAGAAAAAGCATGCCCCTGTGGTCTATGAGAAAACTCATTAAACCTCAGGGGCAAGACTGTATCCCTATCCCAAAGAAGATCTAAGCCTGTCAGAGAAGACCTAGGCCCTGGTGAGAAGACTACCCAAAGGGTACCCAGGAAGTACACCACTCCCTGTCAGTAATGAGGCTGCCTGAGTATCTTCTCTGGTTTTCTAGCCGAACCACTCTTAAGTTCACTGTATCTCATTCTCACTTTAACATTGTTTAAATTTTCAAGACCTGGCAACACAGCTGACATTTTCCATAGTTACAGAATATTCTATTACAGGAACAAGCAACTTGTGGACTGCTCATATATGCAGTCAGTACTTCCCCAAAAAATTCTGTCAACTGTTTTCCTTAAAATTTAGAAAACAAAATACATACCAGAAAATGATTGGGATTGTCTGTATCTTTCAATTTTTTAATCAAATATTGCCTCAACTCTAAGATTCTCCCAATTATTTTGAGGGATCATTTGGAAATGTTATTCTTTTAAGAAATATTTTCACTGCACACATGCTCATGCTCAATGAAGTTAAGTCAAAATCACTTTGTATTACCTGCGGGGCAGGGGCATGACAAGGGGAGCAGATGTAGCTCAGTGGTTGAGGACCTGCTTCCCACGTATGAGGTTCCAGGTCCCTGGTGCCCCCTTACAAAAAGAAGGAGAAAGGAGGAAGGAGAAAAGAGGAAGGAGAAGAAATGACGAGGACTACAAATTAGTTCACCTGCTTTCATCTTTAGAAAGTCAGCATTTATAAATTTTCATTCCAAGCTAGTTGAGTCCCTCATGTCAGTCACCTAAAAATCCCTCACAGACTAGCCCAGTGCTAGCACCTCATGAGGTGAATAATACCCTTTACGTTCCACTTGTTCGTATTACGGCTTTTTAAGGATGGCCTCGCTGTTCTCTGCGTGCATGCATGTCCTCTAGCTCAGATGGCTTGTCCTAAAATCTTGCTTTCTTACTTTCTGAAAAACTGAAAATGTACAGAACTCAATTCAGAAATCCCGAGTAACTGATAGTATAGACTTGGACAAAGCTTGAACATATGCCCTCTACCCTCCTCCTCAAATGCACACATTTATACTCTAGCAAGAACTAAGAGTAATTTATAAATATCTTATCATAGTTTAAGCAACTTGGTATTGACTCTAAAGGAGGTTATTATTTTGGAGTTCTGCCAAAGACACACACTCTAGAAATATTCACATAGAAATTAGAGTTAGTTTTGTTTTTTTTTTTCTTTTTACCAGAACTGAAGAAAAAGCTTAGGTGGAGTACATTGTCTTTTAAAGAAAACACAGATACTTAAAGGGTAAACATGCTCCTGATTTAGCTGCCTTTACACTATTGCTAATATATGGAGAGAAAAATTAAATTGTCATATTTGATAGCCTCATTTCCATTTCACAAGGTTCTACATTCCACCACTTGATTTACAGCCCTTTATCCCTAGTGGTCAGTCAGGTTCTACCAAGGTCAACTTTTCTTTAGTTTCCAAGGAGTCCATTTGACCATTTCTCTAGCTCTTGCTCTTATTAAAGTGTGTCTAGACTGATTTTGCAGTGGTTCACCGCTCCCCATCTAACATTTATGAGAAATGGTTTCTCATTTCTGGAAAAGCCTATCCCCTCTTTAACACTTTACAAAATAAATTTACTGGTGTGAGCATTCACCTGCCCTTGCAGGGCAGAACATCTCCATGACCCACAGGCTCCACCATTGCCAGTTTGCTTTTTTCCTGCATGTATTTCATGTGTAAGACTCTAATACTAATTCCTAGTAACTGAGAACTGCATCAACTCTAACACAATGATCCAAATGCCTCCATTTAAGTCTAGAATCTAGTCTACAATCTCATCTAAAGAAGGACTGTGTCTGTCAGCTATCGGCTTTCAGGGATCCAATTTGAAATGATTTGTTTAGAATACACTAATAGAGTAGCCAGTGGCCCAGTTAAAGGCTATCAGTCTCCTCGTATTGGCTTGTGCAAAGCACATGAGCAGAGGCACAAGCATGACTGAATTATAGCCTATGGGAAGGACTCTCTTATCCTTACTCCACAAAGCCAGATAAAAGATTGGACAGAAGGCAGCAACAGATTCAAATTGGATGCTTGCCTCCCACCGGGTTCAGTTCCCAGCGCCTCCTAAAGAAAATGAGCAAGACAGCAAACTGGCACAACTGGCTGGCATGGTGAGCTGACACAACAAGGAGCTGCAATAAGGAGACACAATGACATACAAATAAACAGGGAGCAGTTGTGGCTCATGTGATTCGGTGCCTCCCTTCCATCTGGGAAGTCCTGGGCTCAGTTCCCAGTGCCTCCTAAAAAAGAAGATAAGCAGACACAGTTTGCACACAACGAACAGACAGAGAGCAGACAGTGAGCACAAACAATGGGCAGGGGTAATAAATAAATCTTTTTAAAAAGGATACTATACCCCTTACACTTGCTAAAAAAATGAAATATTTAGATGTAACTCTAACAAAATATGTACAGGACTTGAATGGTGCAACCTACAAAATGTTGATGAAAGAACTCAAAGATCTAAATTAATGTAGAGACACACCATGTTCATAGATTAGAAGATTCAATTTAGAAAAGATGTCCATTCCTCCTAAATGATAGGCTCATGTACCTTGTATCAAAATTCCAGCAATATTTTTTGATGATAGACACAATTGTTCTAAAATTTATATGGAAATACAAAGAAGCTAGAATTTGAAAAATAAGAATAAAGTGGGAAGAATCAGTTTACAGTAATCAAAGCTCTTTAGTATTGGTAGGGGGAAGACATGAATTAATGGAACAGAATAGAGAACCCAGAAACAGACCCATACAAATATGCTCAACTGATTTTTGACAAAGGTACACAAGCAATTAATGGAGAAAACAGCCTTTTCAACAAATGATGCTGGAACAATTAGATATCCAAGGATAAAAGAGTGAGCCTCAGCCTAAGTCTCATGCCTTATTAAAAAATTAACTCAAAATGCATTGCAAAATTAAATATAAAACATAAAACTTTTTTAAAAAGCAAAGGAGAAAATCTTCAAGATACAGAGCTAGGAAAAAAGTTCTTAAATTGACACCAAAAGCAAGATCCATAAAAGGAAAATTGATCATATGACCTTCATCAAAATTTAAAACTTTGCTTTGCAAAAGATCTTGATGAGAAAATGAAAAGAAAAGCTACAGACAAAGAAAATATTTGCAAAATATATATCTCACAAAGAACTAGTGTCTGGATATATAAATTACTCCCAAATACTTGGTAAAAAAAAGAAACAGTCCAGTTAGAAAATGGGTAAAAGACAATGAAGAGACATTTCTTTGAAGAGGATATACAGATGGCAAATAAACACACAAAAAGTTGCTCATCATCATTAGCCATTAGGGAAATGCAAATTAAAATGACGAGAAGAAATCACCACCTGTCTACAGTATAACCAGTCTGGCAAACAATTTGGCTGTTTTTTCTTAAAAACTAAGCATCCAATTCCCACACAGCACAATTCATTCCTTGGCATTTATTCCAAAGAAATAAAAACTTACATTCAGAGAAAACCTATACATGATATTTGTAACAACTTTGTTCATAATAGCACCAAACTGGAAACGGTCCAGACATCTTTCTATAGGTGAATGGTTGCATTGTGGTATATCCATGCCCTGGTATTGGTTCCATCATCCTCAGGAAATTCTGCTTAGCTTCAAGGCAAGAATTGTTCTCTAGAATCTTTCTGTGACCACATTCTTCCTTGTTCATTCATTCAACAGATAATTATTTATATGTTGGGGTTCCAGATCCTGGGGTGATAGCAGTGACCAAAACAGAATGTCCCTTATAGATTCTTCTCTCTCTTCTCAAAATTATGAAGCTATATTACTTCTCTCTCCTCTCTCCTCTAGACCCTTCCCTTATATAGAGAAATGGTAACCAGTTCTGTACCTTACTGGGAGCTGACCTAATTGGAAAACTTCACCCAGCACCACTGACCTTACAGAAGGGTCTGATGTTTTCATATGAACGCATTCCTTTCTCTCTAGGCCCAGAGTGAATGAGTGAATTAAGCAGGTGTGGGATTTGGCTAACTCACACTTCCTGCCCTAGGAAGAAGAGGGAAAAGGGAAGTCCAGAGTCTGGTCTAGCTTCCTAGCTTCCTAGGAAAAGGCCCAGCTCTTTGTAGACACAGTTTCATACAACTTTATACAAGATGTTGCCCTGGGTGTATTTGAAAAGACGCAAATGGGAATTACAACCTACTTATAGATAAAAAAAAAACAATGAAACAAATACTTGCAAGACCCGGGCAGTCAGCACATCAAGTTTATGTTATAAAGGTTTACAAGTTTAGCTGAACCACCTTGTATTGATTGACTGATTTAAAGCCCTGGTTTGATTGTATTTGTTCATTTTATTTTTTTGTGCATTCAAGCCAGCCATTTTTGAAAAACAAGGAAAAAATCATGACTCACCTGGTTGAAGGAGAAAGTTGTAACCTTTTGACAAGGTATTCAATAGTTCCATGCTTTCTTTAATCCTAATGGGAAAAACAAAAGCAAAAAAAAAAAAACTTAAAAACTCCTTTGAAACTTGACTGGCTGCTTTCTAAACTATCGGAAATCCTTTGAAGCTATCAGTCGACTAACTCAATCTTAACCTCTCTTATCTTCTCTTCTACAAATATTTCAATTGTTATTTCCCAAGTCACAATTTGTTTTTCACCTGGGTCACCAAGGCATGATGATTTGACTAGTGAATTTATCTGATTCTCTGAGAAACAAGATTTCAGGTTTTGATGTTTCCTTTTTAACTCACAATAAATTTTATAGTTTCTTATGTAAACCAGAGAGAAGTTAATCTGTATGACTGAAAAAGTATCATAAAAAAGGGACTAGGTTGTTCTCTTCCAAAAATTTTAACCTTAACTACTCTGTAGTTTAAAATCACTTGAGGCCTTTCAAAAATGTAATTTGAGTTTATAATGAAATAACCTCAACATTTTTTTAAATTAGAAGATATGACATAAATGCAAACCAAAATGCCCTGAGGCCTTGTTCATATTATCTTTTGATTAAAAAGATTTCATGCAAGAAGCAAAGCACAGCTAGGTTTTTGGTAAATAGCTTACTTGCTTCTTACTGTGAGGACCACTGCCAACACATATAAGATCTTTGGGCAAACTAGAAAATGGTACCCTATCTGGGCAGAAATTACCAAAAGCTGCCCATTCCTCTGGAAGGCCTCTTGGACCTGGAAGCACCTAATGCGGTTGGTAGTGGAAGAAAGGACTGAGAGCACAGTAGCAGAGTCACAAATGAAAGACTCTTAAAGAATCTTGTCCCTGATACAACACGGAAGATAATCACCCAGCGTCAAATATCAAAAGGTCAAACACATTCTTAGCATGTAATTGTTAGCTCATTTATCCAGTTTGAATGATACATTAATCCCACTGAGTTCCCACTTTGAAATAGTTAACAAAACTGGTCTCACCACACTTTTCCTTTCCCTCAAGTGTGATGCGTGTTTCTGGAGAGCTAGCTTCTTTCTAAGACACTTACTATCCCCTCAGCTTGCCAAGTCTTTCTAAGCAGTCTACCAGCCTTTTGCTGTATTTTTCTCATGGATTAGGTTTTCAAGGTCTTTGATCATGTCTGCTACTTATCTCTGAACCCCCTCCTTTTGCCTGCTTTTCTTGGATAATGAAATGGCCAAGACTGAATATATTACTCATCAAAGTAGGACAGAAGGGACATATTGTTTTCCAAGATTATGAAGGGATTTCTTGGGCTATGCTATGCAGAATTTCTTTTAAATCCATCTCTCCTTGGAAATTTCCTATTTACTAATAACTTAAGTTGCATTTCTGCTCCCTAGGCTTATCCTTTCAGTTCAAAAGCTATTTGTGCAAATATTTATCTGAAGGGCTTAGAAACCCACAAACTGATGGTTCTATTAGGAAAACAAAAGAAAGTCAAACAAACAAACAAACAAAAAAGGCTTCATATTCATCCAGGCAGCAGAGGAAGGCAGGACAAAATCAGTCCACCCAAGCACAAAGGCGTAACCAAAAGAAAGAAACACACAGTCATTAAGAAAAGTCTTGTAACCACAAATAGAACTATCAAAAATAAGAAGCTGTTAAAGTAGATACAATCCCAGGTATTGGTTCTTCTGAGGGCTACAGAGACCCACAGTTTCTATGGTAATGGCAGATGGAGTTCAGCGCCACGTCAGTTGGCCCTACTTTGGAGTTTGTGTTCCTGAGTGTGATGGAGTTGGACTCAGATGTGATCTTTGTTCACAAGCCTCTCCTGTTACTTTTACTGGAACTGTGGTTGGTGCTGGGGTTTAGTGTACACTCAGGGGACCTGAATCTCTGGACTGTCCATGTGATAGCCATGCCCTGAGCCTCAACGGACTCGCAACTCCTATCCTCTGGTTTATTGGACTTACCCAGCCAGCTAACAGGGAGGTGAAGAACATCAGCTGCCACACCAGGGAGCCAAGAATGCCTACAACTGAGAGCAGGAGAATGGCATCCATCATCCATGTGGAATCTAAGCCCCCTCTCAATATAGATGTAGAGTGGACATAACCATTCCAGGGTCCACAGAATGGAGGAATAGAGTATGGATTAGAGTGGACTTACTGATATTCTATTCATGAACTATTGTGATTAGTAATGGAAGTAAATGTAGCATTGATGTGGAGAAAGTGGCCACAGTAGTTGCTGAGGGTAGGGAGTGGGAAGAAGAGATGTGATGTAGGGGAATTTTCAGGACTTGGAGTTGTCCTGGATGGTACTGCAGGGATAGTTACTGGACATTGTATATCCTCCCATGGCCTACTGAGTGGACTGGAGGAGAGTGTAAACTATAATGTGGACCATTGACCATGTGGCGCAGCAGTGCTCAGAGATGTAGTCACCAAGTGCAATGAATGTCCCATGATGATGGAGGAGGTTGTTGTTATGGGAGGAGTGGGGTGAGGGGGGTGGGGAGTATATGGGGACCTCATATGTTTTGAATGTAACATTAAAAAGAAATAAATAAGAAAAGAAAAAAAATAAGAAGCTGTGATGTGATAAGGAAAAATTGCCATTGCTGATCCTTAAAGCATTTGTAAATTGAACATTTCTGGATATCAAACATAACATTAAAGAACAATGAATGAGGAACACCATCAAGGGGAGAACACTCCAGATAAATGTTTGGCTAAATATATCTGACAGAAAGAGTTTTTTATTTTTGTTTCTGTTTTTAATATTTAAAAATAAGTAAATCACAGACCAGGTCCTGCCAAAGAGCAATTTTGATTCATTTCACTTATTTAACTGAAGTATTGACTCATTTTTCACAAAAAGACTGGGAATATTCTATGTTCATTATCAAATGGGAGATAAAGTATGACAAAAACGGATTAACACCAACCACCTTCCTAGGAAAGACCTGAGCAGAAAACAATGTAACTCTTTGAGTCAAAATATCTAGCCATCAATTTGTTATTCCCATGGATGGTCTAAGTAGTACAATCTGTTTTTTGTGGGTTTTTTTCTGAGGTGTTTTTTTTTAGAGAAGATATAGGTTTACAGAAAAATCATGTAGAAAGTATAGCATTACCATATACCTCCTGTCACATACACCATTTTCCCTATTATTATTAACACTTCGCATTGGTGTGGTAATATGTTACAACCACTGAAACACAATCTGGTTTTAAGTGGCTTATTTTGGGCATATCTTCTAGGAAGTTTGAAAGTATTTCTGGGAAAGCATCAATACTATTCTGATTAGATTAGAATCCATGGAAATCCAGTTTTCCACCTTTTGAGACTGTGATTTGCAATCTAATCAGCAAAAGAAAATTTCTAAATTGGAGTGTGGAAGAAGGATACTTTGGGGCTTTCCTTATGAATGACCCAGTATTCAGTTAAGTAAGGCTTATTTCAGACACTTATTAACCAAGAATCTTGATTGCAAGTAGCAGAAAGTCAAGTCAAACCAGTTTAATGGAGAAGGGGAGGGAGAAGAAAGGCATTGGCTCATATAACTGAAAATGCCAGGGCTGGCTTCAGACATGGTAAGATCCATAATTTCAAGATATTGTCTGAACTCACTCTTCTTCTCTTCTTCCCTCTGATTTTTGTTCTCTTTTGTATGAGCTTTGTTCATAGGCAGACCCTTTCCATTCAATAATCCATGGCATTCCCAGGTTTTCTACATCCCAATGGGAAGAGAGGTCTCTTTTCCCCAGTAGCAATTAAATTCCAGAGAATGAGTCTCATTGGCCAAGAGTGAGTCGTGTTTACATGCTGCTTGCAATCAGAAGGGTATGTAAGAGAAGGGTCTGCCTGACCTAATCTACATGGGCAGAGAATGAGGAGGTATGATTCCCAAAAGAAAAACCAAAGTGTTACTAGAAAAGGGAAAAATTATGCTGGGCAAGCAAGATGTCTATCAAAATAGGATCATTTGCATGTAACAAACACAATTCTTAGACAAAGAAGGAATATTTTGAATTCACAAAAATGCAAAAATCACTAAATCACAAAAAAAGGGCAGAAGAGCCTTTTTCTCCTTTCATTTCTTTCTGTTTTTGCCTCACATATTTTTATTCATTTCTTTTTCTTTTTCTTTTTAAATAAGCTTCAGATTACATAAATGTTACATAAAAAAATAAAAGGAATTCCCATATCCCCACTCTTTCCCCCTCCCACATTTTCCCACATTAACAACATCCTTCATTAGTATGGTACATTTGTTACAACTGATGAACCCAAATTTAAGCATTACTAACCATGGACTACAGTTTACATTATAGATTACACTGTCCTGCATAGTTTTGTAAGTTATGACAAAATATACAGTGGCTTATCTCCATCACTGCAATGTCGTGCAGGGCAAATCCATGGCTCTTTTGACCCTTTTATTTGAACCTATAATTAGCTCTACACTTGATAAATATAAGCTCCAGAGACTTAAACCTTTCATCCATCCATGTGCCAATTGAGCCCTGAATCTCAGCAAAGTTGCAACACCTACTCTCCAGTTCATTGGACTCACCCAGGACAACTAACAAGGAGACGATGATGGACAATGCCCATGCCAAGGATCAGAGTGTCTGCTACTGCAAGCAAGATAGCTCCATCCATCTGCCCTGTGGAATCTAAGTCCCCTCTCAATTAGATGCTTCATGTATTTTGAAGCTCTTTTGGTAAGGTCATACACATTTACGCTTCCTTCATTCCAATTTTCCAAGATGGATTCTGCTATCATTTTTCTCTGTTAAAAGGACTTTCTTTAGCAGTTCTTTTAAAGCAGGTCTGTTGGCAAAAAAAAAAAAAAAAAATTCTATTAATTTTCCTTTTTTGGAGAATGTCTTTATTTCACCCTCTTTCCTGAAGGATATTTTCACTGGTTATAGAATTCTGGGTTAACAGTACTTTTCTTTCAACACATAAAAAATATTATTCCATTTTCTTCTAGCCTCCATGGTTTCTGATGAGAAAACTGCAGTCATTCAAATCTTTGTTTCTCTATAAGTTTCGTTTTGTTTTCTGTTGCTTTCAAGATTTTCTCTTTTTCTTTGGTTTTCAGAAATTTATTTATGGTGTTTGTGTGCATTTCTTTGAGTTTATCAGTTTTTCTCAGCTTCCTGAATCTTTATGTTTTTGTCTTTTGCTGAATACTGGATATTTTCAGTCATCATTTCTTCAAATTATTTTTCCATACCATGCTTTTCCTCCTCTCTTCCTGGTACTCTGCTCTGATGAAATGAATGTTAGCTCTTTGGTATTATATTACAGGTCCCTGAGATTCTATTAATTTATTTTCAGGAGATCATAAACAATTTTAAGGGGTCACTCCCCTGAGTTCCCCCTTTGCCGTTATCTACTCAGTACTTTCAAGTTCCCTAGAGCTCTCCTTTTTGGTCCTTCAGTTGAGGTGTCTGATACCTCACTCTGCCATGCACTTCCTTTGAGTCTGCCCACATTTGGATGTAAGTGGTGAGAGGACAGAAGGAGAAAAAGATGCAACAAGGATTCGGCCCACCCTCCTCTGATAGGAGATGAAGGTTCCCTTCCACAGAGTTTGGGCATTTTTGGGCTCCTGTTGCTGCTGTTACCATCACCAACTTGAGAAAGTAGATGGTGGAAGAAAATGGTGGGAAGGAAAGAATACAGAAAAAAATTAATGAAAAATAAATAAAACAAAAGAAAACTCACAGATTTTTTTTCTCACTCTCCAAGCACTAGGATTTCCCCTCTTGTTCCTTGAGCCTGAACTAGAAGGTTCTCCTGGAACAATTTGGCCACCCTCCAGTCTCCAATCCCAGGTTTTGACCTGTGTTGAATTCAGGCTGGGGATCCTGGAAGGGAAAAAAGGAAACTCAATGCCAATTTGGTAGCACTTTAAATTCTGGTCTTCTTTCCCCATCTGTCTGTTACTAATTTCTTTTCAGAGAGATCAAATAGGTACTCCATGCATTATGTTCAGGTTCTATAGCTTTATCCAGTGGAAGAGACAGGGTGGAGTATGCTTAATCCACATACCCTGGAACTAGGTTCATGAATGCACCTGCTTTAATTTGCTAATCTGCTGAAAGCAGATACCATAAAATGCATTGGCTTTAACTATGGGAATTTACTAGTTTATAAGTTTGCAGTTTTGAAGCCATGAAAATTGTCCAAAATGAAGACCCCCTGCCAATGATCCTGGACTCCTCTGTCACATGGCAAGGCACATGGGATGTCTGTTGGTCTCTCCCTTCTTTTCCAGGTTTCATTGCTTCAGCTTCTTCCTTCCATGGCTTTCTCGCCCTTTGTCTGAATTTCAGTCTCTTACAAAACTCTAGTAAGAGGATTAAGACCCACCTTGAATGAGATGGGTCACCATGAGATCCTACTTACATTGGGTCCACACCCTCAGGAAAGAATTAACTTTAAGAACATACCTTTCTGGGGTATACAGAGCTTTAAAACACCACAGCACCTGAAAGGGTGAAATGAGGATTGAACTAAGTCAGGAGATACAGTCTTCCTTCTCAGCTCTACTACTGAATTGCCATGTGACTTTGAGCAAATTATTTACTCATTCAACTTCAGTTTCCTAGTCAATGAAATTATAGGGATTATAGTATTATAGTATTAAATTATAGTATTAAATTATGGTTTCCTAACTAAGCTGATTATTAGAATCACATGATGTGCTTTCAAAAAATGATTCCTTAACCTACCCCAAATCTACTTAGTTATAGTGGGTTGCCTGAAGAATCTGTGCATTTTCAAAGCTCTTCAGGTTTTTCAATGCAATTTTTAAATAGTTCTAGAAGAATGGAGGAAAGCTTAGGAAATCCTTCATCAGGAATTTTTGCCAATCCATAGGACTGACTTTGGAAGCAAAATTGAATGCTTTTAAACAATAAGAGGATCTACGTGATATTTTCCTTTTAGTCTATTTTCCTAAGTGCCCAAAACTACATTTTCCTCCTTATTGCAAGTTCACATTACAAACTTGGCCATGCCCTAGGAAGACCTAGGAACATGCCAACATAAGGGCACTTTAGGACTGGGTTTGTCTGCTTGTAAAAGGATTTGTGTGTGTGTGTTGTTGTTTTTTTTTTTTCCATCAAGGTGAAATTCAGATAACATAAACGTAACCATTTTAAAGTGAAAATGTAGTGGCATATAGTACATTCAAAATATAGTGCAACCACAACCTGTCTAGTTCCAAAACATTTTCATCATGCCAAAATAAAACCTTGCATCCATGAAATATTTATTTCCCATATCTCCCCCTCCACCCCTCACCTGACACCCATCTCTGCTTTCTCTTGTTATAGATATACTGATGGTGGATATTTCATTTAAATGAAATTATACACAGTGTGACCATTTGCTATCTGGCATCTTTCATTCAGCATACTGTATTTGAGATTAACCCATGCTGTAGCATGTTGTCATTATTTCATTGTTTTATGGCTGTATAATATTCCATTATAAGGCTATACCCATTCTGTTTATTCATTAATTTATTGATGGACATTTGGATGGTTTTTACCTTTTGGTTATAGTGAATAGCACTGCTGGGAACATTCATGTGCAAGTTTTTGAGTACTTTTCATGTTCATTTCTTTTGTGTGTATACCGAGATATTGCTGGGTCAATGGTAATTGTACCTTTTTAAGGAACCACTAAACTTTTTTTCATAGCAGTAGAACCATTTTACATTCCCACAAGCAAAGTATGAGATTTCTATTTCTCCACATTCATGACAACACTTGTTTTCTGCTTTTCTTTTAATAGCCATGCATGTGTTGTGAGATGTAGTCTCATTGTGGTTTTGATTTGCATTTCTCTAATGGCTAATAATGTTGAGCATCTTTTTATGTGCTTATTGGCCATTTGTATATTTTCTTTGAGGAAATTTTATTCAAATCCATTGCTCATTTTCAAAATTTGGTTGTCTTTTTGTTGTTGAGATCTAAGAGTCCTTTTTTCTGGATACTAGACCCTTACAGATATATAATCTATAAATATTTTTCCAATTCCTTAGATTATCTTTTTAATTTTCATGATAATATCCTTTGAGTCACAAATTTAAAAAAAATTTTTTTGATAAATTAAGGGATATTCTTCTGTAGTTTTCTTTTCTTATGGCTTTTTTCTGCTTTGGTATTAAGGACATTCTGGCCTCATAGAATGAATTTAAAGAAGTATCCTCTACTCTTCTATTTTTTTAAAGAGTTTGAGAAAAATTGGCATTAATACTTCTTTAAGTGTTGTTAGAATTTACCAGTGAAGCCCTCTGGTCCTGGAATTTTCTTCATTGGGAGATTTTTGGTTACGAATTTAATCTCTTTACTTGTGAATCTGTTCAGATTTTCTGTTTTTTCTTGAGTCAGTTTTGGCAATTTGTGTGTTCCTAATAATTTGTATGTTTCATCCAGGTTATCTAATTTGTGCATACAATTGTTCATAGTATTCATTTATAAACCTTTTTATTTCTGTAAGTTCAGTAATAATGCCATTTCATTTCTGATCTTAGTCATTTACATCTTCATTTTTTCTTAGTCAGTCTAGCTAAAGGTTTGTTAAATTTGTTGATCTTCTCGAAGAACCAAGTTTTTATTTAATTGATTTTTCTCTATTGTTTTTCTACTCTCTATTTTGTTCATCTCCACTCTCATCATTACTCTTCTGCTAATTTTTGGTTCAGTTTGCTCTTCTTTATCTAGAAACTTAAGATGTATAGTTACGTTATTTGAGATATTTATTTTTTAATATGTACATTTACACCTATAAATTTCTCTCTGATAACTGCTTTCACTGTATCCAATAAGTGTTGTACATGGTATTTTAGTTGTCACTTGTTTCTAACTATTTTTTAATTTCTAATTTTTTGTGTGACTTTTTCTTTGACCCATTGGTTATTGAAGGCTGCATTGCATAGTTTCCACATTTAAAAATTTTCCAGTTTTCTTTCTGTTATTGATTCCTAGCTTCATTCCATTGTGGTCAAGGAAGATACTTTGTATGATTTCAATCTTTTAAAATGTATCAAGTCTTGTTCTGTGGCCTAACAGGTTTCTTCTAGAGAATGTTCCATCTGTACTTGATAAAAATGTGTATTCTGCTGTAGTAGGGTAGAATGTTCTATATATGTCTTTTAGGAGTTGTTTTCATACAGTTGTTCAAGTCCTTTATTTCATTATTGATATTTTGTGCAGATGGTCTGTCCATTATTGAAGGTGGGGTATTGTACTCTCCAATTATTATTGTAGAACTGTCTATTTCTCCCTCCAATTCTGTTCATCTTTGCTTCATATATTTTGTTGTTCTGTTACATGCAAAATCTTTATAATTTTTTTTCTTGGTGGATTGACCATTTTATTTTTATAAAATGCCCTTCTTTCTCTAGTAACTCTTTTTGTCTTAAACTCTATTTTGTCTGATGACGGTACAGTCAAGCAACCTCACTTTTGGTTACTATTTACATAGAATCTTTCTCCCTCCTATCACTTTTATTTGTGTCTTTGGATCCAAAGAAAGTCTCTCATAAACAGCATGTCATTGGATCATGGTGTTCCTTTTTTATCCATTCTACCAGTCTCTGTCCATTATTAGAGAGTTTAGCCCATTTGCATTTTTTAAAATTTCTTTCCCCTTCCCCCCACCCCAGTTGTCTGTTCTCTGTGTCTATTTGCTGTATGTTCTTCTTTGTCCACTTCTGTTGTTGTCAGCAGCATGGGAATCTGTGTTTCTTTTTGTTGTGTCATCTTGCTGTGTCAGTTCTCTGTGTGTGCAGCACCATTCCTGGGCAAGCTGCACTTTCTTTCATGCTGGGCGGCTCTCCTTATGGGACACACTCCTTGCACGTGGGGCTCCCCTACGCGGGGACAACCCTGCGTGGCAGGGCACTCCTTGTGCTCATCAGCACTGTGCATGGGCCAGCTCCACACGGGTCAAGGAGGCCTGGGGTTTGAACCACGGACCTCCCATGTGGTAGACGGACGCCCTAACCACTGGGCCAAGTCCGCTTCCCCCATTTGCATTTAAAGTGACTATTTACAAGGAAAGACTTCTGCCTTTTCCTTTTCTGTATATTTTTAAGTTTTTCTTAGTAGTTACCATTGGGATTACAATTAACACTCTAAATTTATAGCAATCTAGTTTGATTGATACTAACAGATTTAATCACTTATGAAAACTGTTCCTACACAACTCTACCCCCCTTTACATTACTGTTACAGAATAATCTTTATTCACTATGTGCCAATTAATATAGATATATTCAGTTGGTGGAAAAGGAATTGCAGTTTCAGATCAAGAATTTTAAATTATTATAACTAGGTTCAAACACATCTTTATTAATCAAAATAGCAACCATTACAATCAACACATTTTTGCCAATGAGAAATAAATTTGTTTATTCCTGCAACATAAAAATCCATGCTTTGGGATTCAATGAACTCCTGGAAAGCATTTTCTGTATACTGCTGGTTGTGGAAGCATTTTCCCTGCAAAAAGTTGTTGAGATGCTTGAAGAAGTGGTAGTCGGCTGGTGAGAGTTCAGGTGAATATGTCCGATGAGGCAAAACTTCATAGTCCAATTTGTTCAACTTTTGAAACATTGGTTGTGCGATGCACAGTCGGACGTTTTCACAGAGAAGAATTTGGCCCTTTCTGTTGACCAGTGCTGACTGCAGGCATTGCAGTTTTCAGTGCATCTCATTGGTTTGCTGAGCATACTTCTCAGATGTACTGATTTCATTGGGATTCAGAAAGCTGTTGTGGATCAGACCAGCAGCAGGCCACCAAACAGTGGCCATGACTTTTTTTCGTGCAAATTTGGCCTTGGGAAGTGCTTTGAAGCTTCTTCTCAGTCCAACCACTGAGCTGGTCATTGCGGGTTGTCATATAAAATCCACTTTTTGTCACACATCACAATCCGATCAAGAAATTGTTCATTGTTTTTGCATAGAATAAGAGAAGATAACACTTCAAAACAATGATTTTTTAAATTTTTGGCCAGCTCATGAGGCACCCACTTATTGAGCTTTTTCACTTTTGCAATTTGTTTCAAATGCCAGATGACCATAGAATGTTCGACGTTGAGTTCTTCACCAACTTCTTGTGTAGTTGTAAGGGGATCAGCCTCAATTATTGCTCTCAATTTGTCCTTGTCAACTTCCGATGGCCAGCCACCATGCTCCTCATCTTCAAGGCGCTCGTCTCCTTTGCAAAACTTCTTGAACCACCACTGCTCTATACGTTTGTTAGCAGTTTCTGGCCAAATGTGTTGTTGATGTTACAACTTGTCTCTACTGCTTTACATACCATTTTGAAAATTGCTCAGATTTGTTTTTTTTTTAAGATTTATTTATTTATTTATTTATTTTTCTCCCCTTCTCCTCCAAACACCCACCCTGGTTGTCTGTTCTCTGTGTCTATTTACTGAGTCTTCTTCTTTTGTCCGCTTCTGTTGTTGTCAGTGGCATGGGAATCTGTTTCTTTTTGTTGCGTTATCTTGTTGTGTCAGCTCTCTGTGTGGGCGGTGCCATTCTTAGGCATGCTGCAGCTCCTTTCGCGCTGGGCAGCTCTCCCTATGGGGCACACTCCTTGCGCATGGGGCTCCCCTACGCAGGGGACACCCCTGCCTGGCATGGCACTCCTTGTGCGCATCAGCACTGCGCATGCGCCAGCTCCACACAGGTCGAGGCCCGGGGTTTGAACAGTGGTCCTCCCATGTGGTAGACAGACGCCCTAACCACTGGACCAAGTCCGCTTCCCAGATTTGTTTTTTGTCTAACATCGTTTCCAGGGTTCAAACCCCAGGCCTCCTTGACCTGTGTGGAGCTGGCCCATGCACAGTACTGATGCACAAAAGGAGTGCCATGCCACGCAGGGGTGTCCCCTGCATAGGGGAGACCCACACAAAATGAGTGTGCCCCTCAAGGAGAGCTGCCCCACGTGAAAAAAGCACAGCCCACCTAGGAGTGGCACCACACAAACAGAAAGCTGATTCAGCAAGATGACACAACCAAAAAAAGACGCAGTTTCCCAGTGCCACTGACAAGAATACAAATGGACACAGAAAAACACACAGAGAACAGACAACTGGCAGGGGTGGGGCGAAGGAGAGAGAAATAAATAAAATAAATCTTTAAAAAATAATTAGTTAATTAATGTAATAAATATAAAATAAACAGCAAGTAATAAGTGATTAACAAAAAACATAAAGTGAGAAATGTACATTAAAATTATGTATAACAATCACATTTATTTAAGAATGTATTTCAATATCAAACACCAAATTTCACCAATAAAAAAACAAAATTACTTTTGTATCAACCTAAATATATTATTTTTCTTGCATTTGTCATTTAAATCATATCGAGGGAAAAGAGGAGTTACAAACAACAAATATAATATTTATATTTATATTCATTCATGTAGTCATCTTTACTGGAGTTTTTTATTTCTTCACATGGATTTGAGTTAATGTCTAGTGTCTTTTAATTTCAGCCTGTAATACTCCCATTAACATTTCTTGTAGGACAAGTCTGTTAGAAATGAACTCCCTCAATGTTTGTTTATCCAGAAATGTCTTAATTTCTCCTTCATTCATGAAGGATAGTTTTGTCAGATATAGAATTCTTGGTTGTCTTTTTTTTTTCTTCCAGCACTTAAAATATGTTGTCCCACTGCCTTTGGGCTCCATGGTTTCTGATAAGAAATTGAATTGGCTACTAATATTATTAAGGATCCCTTGTATGTGACAAGTTGTTTTTCTCCTGTTGCTTTCAGGATTCTGTGTCTTTGGTTTTCAACAACTTGATCATAATGTCAATCTTTTCATATTTCTTCAATTTGGAGTATGTTGCACTTCTTGAACGAATGTAAATTCATATCTTTATCAAATTTAGGAAGTTGCCAGACATTAGTTCTTCAAATATTCTTTCTTCCCCTTTCTTTCTCTCTCCTCTTCCTGGGACTACAATAGTGTGTGTGTTGATAAACTTGATGGTTTACCACAGCTCCCTTAGGGTCTTCTTTATTTTTCTTCTTTTTTTTTTTTCTTTCTGTTCCTCAGACTGAGCATTTTCAATTATTATATTTTCAAGTTTGCTGATTTTTACTTTTGTCTGCTCAAATCTGCTGATGAACCCTGTATTAGTCAGCCAAAGGGGTGTTGATGTAAAATACCTGAAATTGGTTGGTTTTAATAAAGGGTATTTATTTGGGGTAGGAGCTTACAGGTACCAAGTATAAGTTACTTCCCTCACTGAAGTCTATTTCCATGTGTTGGAGCAAGATGGCTGCCAACATCTGTGAGGGTTCAGGCTTCCTGGGTTCCTCTGGACTCAGCTCCTCTGTTTTCTCCCCAAGGCCAGCTGTAGCCTGTGAGGTGCTCTAGACTTTGCCTCTCTCCACAATGTCAGCTGTAGACTACCAGGTGAACAGTTCTGTCTATCTCCCTGGAGTTTCTGCCCATGTCTAAGGAGCCATCTCTATTCTTCTGTGTTCTTCTTCTGGCTCAGGTCCTCTCTTCTTGGGGCTTGCTTCTCTTTCTTCTGTGTGCTGACTTCCTGGGGCTCAGGCTTAAGACTTCAGCATCAAACTCCAACATCAAAACTCCAACATCAGAAACCTTCAGTTCTGTCCTTTGCCACGACTTTTACCCTTGGTGGGTGGGGACTCAATATCCTAATGATGTGGCCCAGTCAAAGCCCTAATCATAACTTAATCATGCCCAGGTACCAACCAGATTACAAACATAATCCAATATCTACTTTTGGAATTCATAACCATATCAAACTGCTTCAAACCCCTTGCTGAATTTTCCACTTCACCTATTGTACTTTTCAGCTCCAGAATCTATTTGATTCCTTCTTATAATTTCTATCTTTTTATTGACATTCCCTTTTTGTTCATACATTGCACTCCTGGTTTCCTTTAGTTTTTGCCCATGGTTTCCTTTAGCTCTTTGACAAAATTTAAGGCAATTGATTTAAAGTCTTTGTCAAAAGTAAGTCTAATGTATGGCTTTCCACAGGGAAGGTTTCTGTCAAGTTGCTATTTTTCCTGTAACTGGAACATACTTTGTGTACCTTGTATTTTTGTTATTGTTGTTGTTGTTGTTGAATCTGACATTTTGTTTATAATGTGGTTATCCTGGAATTAGATTCTCCCCCTCTCCCCAGGGTTTGTTTCTATTGATTGTTGAGGGTTGGAACCATTCATTTATTTCATGGCTATCTCAAAATGTTTGTTTGTTTAAAAAACTGTATTCCTTGTCATGCGTGATCACTACAGTTTCTTTTCTGTTATCTCAGTGGCCAGCCAGTGACCTGACAGAGATTTCTTTAATGGCCTGCATCCAAAAAGAAAAAAAATAAGATATTCTCCCAGTCTTTGTAAGTTGGTTTTAAGCTGGGGCAGTCCTTCAACAGTAACTCAGGCTGCTCACAGCTCTGCCTCCGCCTTTACCTCCTGCTTGCCTAGAGCCCAAAGATTAGCCAGAGATGGAAGCCTATGGTCCTCCCAGGTCTTTGCTGGGCATATGTGTTGCACACCATATTTTACAGTATACATGGTAGCTCTTTAAAGTCTTTGTTTTTCCAAGTATCTCTTTCTCAACTTCTCCCTTCCTGGGCTTTTGAGAATGTCTTATGTTTCCTCCCATCTTCCTTCTCTTGCCCCAGGCATTTGTGGGTAGCATATATCTTTACATGCTTTTTTTTAGGCCAGTAAAAAGAGTTAATTGAGAAACAAGAGAAAAAAGTACACACCCAAGACATGGATGTGGGCTATCTCCAGCAAGAAGAAACAGTCGTTAAATGCTTTGACAGATGCTGTCAAGAAAGTTTCTCCAGCTCAAGAGAAACTAAAAGGTTAGCTTCCATGCCAGTCACTCAGGGAAATACCAGGCAGGACAAAACACAAAATTACAATTTTTTTGAACAAGGTCCATATTGGTCCCCAGCTTCATCCCAGCCAGCCACACCAGGAGCCTGAGTGATCCTTCCCTTGGCTACCACCATGCTGAGGAATGGGGGATGGTACACAGGTAAGCAAAAATATCACAAATACAATAAAACTTTCCTACAAAAATTTAGCAGCTTTTTTCTTCATTAAGCCCTCCCCTGGTTGCTGTTTTCTTATTATGTTCCAGAGTTCTAAAAAAGTCGATTCTGCCAGTTTTTGTCAGCTTAATGTTTGCTTCAGTGGAAGGACTGATTCTTGGAGCTCCCTCCGTGTCAATGGCATCACTCCTGTAAAACTCTTAAAACACCATAAGTGCTTGGAATGTTGGTGTTTTGTGATTTTATTTGCTCTATTGTAGGTTAGAATTACCAATCCATACAATGAATGACACCATTTTCCAACATAACTGACATAGAAACTAGGCAGAGAGGAAAAAAGAAAACCAACCCTCAGTTAAGAGTTTAAGAATAAGAATAACAACTCACTAGCTGATAAGGCTTGCTTTCAAAAAAAAAAAATCCTAAAGCACTATTTTTTATCAAAATGCTCTATTACAGGTTTAGAACAATCAGTCAGTCCTTTTAATCTGTCATCTCTTTGAACTTGTGCACACAGAACATCAAGAATAGCCTTGCCCTAGGTAGGCATTCCACATTCCTGTGCCAGTGGAAAGCGTGGGAGACTGGTTGGAGAAAACAAAAAGCCCAGACATGCTTAATATCAGTGTTTACAACATACCTTAAAGGTATCAGAGTTGTTTACTTATTGCCTATATAGGCATATTATCTTTACAGGATTCTAAAAAAATTGGAGAAAAAAGACAATTAAATTCATTATTTTATATCTACAGGAGAGTGGAATGTGTAGCATCTCATTAGTATTCAATTTGTAGCCTGACAGTAAGATCCTGAAGTGACAACAAACAGTAATTAAGCGGGCATGGGAGAACAGGCAACTTGCCTAAAGAAGGTGATGGCTAATCCAAATCTAGCTGCTATTTATAAATATGCCCCTTGCACATCCCACTTCATTCATCATCAGCTCCCTCATGGACACTTTCCAATTTGGCTTCCACTTCCTCTAACTATACTAGAGACGTCATTCTCTTCCCCTTTCTACTGAAATAAACAGGCTTCCCCCACTTCACCCCCAGACCGTCCCTGAGCATCTCTCTCCATTTTACAACAATCAATTGTTTCTTATCAATCTATTCCCATCTTCAACACCACCCTCTTATGGAGATCCACCTACTTTGACAATTTCTCAGGCCAGTTCAGAAAGAGGGAAAAAAGGAGGCTCTCAGTAATTATTTGGAGAATAAAAATGGCCAAAAAAAAAAAAAAGGAAGAGCAGTGCTTTTTGTCTCAAATACAGAATAGGTGGAAATAAAGAACAGTTTTGGAGGGGGAAGGACCTCAAATAATAACTGAAGGTGAGAGGAATGGGACACATGATGGGCAAACAACAGTATGAGAGTAGACCTTGTTAATATAGAAACTGATCCACAATAATAGAGTAACACTGGATATAAAAAAAAGTGCCAACTAGGAGTGTTTATGCTGAGACAGGAGAAGGAAATCAAGTTCAATCGTGTGCATATCCTACAGCCACCAGGCTGAAGTTGCAGCAGGAGCAGAATATAGGGACCTGGCATTGGAGGAGTATCTCATTTACTGAGCACTGCACAGCTATGAGTCAGACGATACCCTGAGCACCTTCATAAGTGTTTTCTTACTTAGACCTCACATCAACCCCGAGATGGAGATATAACTTGATTTAGCAAATGAGAGAACTAAGGTTAGAATAATTTATGAGAGTAAAATTCCCAAGATCACACATCAAGTAAGTGATGGAATCAGATTTTGCACTCAGGCCTGAGTCACACTGCAGCATTCTGCTGCCTTTCCTCGAAAGGCAAGGTAGAGAAACAATGATGGTCCTCAAATCTGAAGACATCTTCCATAAGACTGAAGATAAGGTGCCTGAGAAATTCTTATCTTACCTTTCTGGTGGTTTTATCATTCAGGAAATAATGGAAGGAAAAAGGACTGGTGTGAATACACTGCACAATTCTAGGAAGCACTATTCCTACTATAATCTATGTGAATGTTGTCCCCTGGAGTTGTGCAGTACACAACACAGCCTTAGGAACAGCTACTTTAAAATTCATTCTTGGGAACAGAAATAGCTCAAAGGGTTGAGCACCAGCATACCACATTCAAGGTCCTGGGTTCAATCCTCAACCCCAGTACCTAAAAAAAGTCATTCTTCAAACAGGAGAACTCATTGATAAAATTAGAACGATGAGAATCTTGAAAGAATACAAGATTCCTACAATTCATAGTAGCATGGTAAAAAAAAATGACTCTGAGGCCACAATAATAACTAATACATATTGTTTTCTGTCAGCACTCTGCTAAGAATTTTACATATTTGTCTTATTTAATCCTCCACTACATTTTTCCAATTTTACAGGTGAAATTGTGATGCAAAAAGAATATATAATTTACCCAAGATACACTATCACATTAGACCCCTAAGCTTTTCCCCTTAAGCACTATTCTATGTATTGCCTCTTGCAAGGGAGACATTTGAGAAAGTGCTCTGGAAAAGATCCTCTCTGTCTTGTGGCCAGAGACTGAAAGGGAATTTAGCTCTATTAACTCTAGAGGAAAAAGGGAGGGAGGGAGGATGGAAGGAAGGAAATGAGGGAGGGAGGGAGGAAGAAAGTAAAGAAGGAAGGAAAGGACAGAGAGGGAAAAGAGGAAGGGAGGGAGGAATCTGACCATGGAGTTCCAAACATTCATTTGGAAGGAGGAGAGAGTCATCTAAAGATATACAAAAGAAAAAAATGAGACACATGATGAGAGTCAAATGTAAGAATGACAAGGACCTTTTAGCAGGTTAAAGCACAGCATGCCCTGAGATTTAAGAAGGCTCAGAACAGCTCTAAGGGTTTCAACCTATGTGTTCCAAGAAGGAAGAAGGAGGAAAACAAGACACTCCTTGGGGCACATGGAGTAATATCAATGAGGTTAAAAACAAACACAAAGTGCTCTTCACAATTAGAAAGGGAAGGATGAGAATGAACATGATTAAAAAGAAAAGGAAGTCAGAAATAGATAATACCCTATTATATAAGCAAGCACCTAGAGACTTTAAATGAGTTCATCCTGTGGCCATAAAGAAACTAGAAATAGGAACTGGCAGAAATTTCTGCACTTTTATATGAATGGAGAGGTATCCAAATCCTGGAATTAGGTGAATAACATTCTAATTTACTGAGAGAAATTAGGCTTCCCACACAACCATCCTGGGTAGCTTGCCATGGAATCCTTGGCAGAATTCAAGAATGGAATATTCAAAAATAGCTTGTGAGCACTTAAAAATATGGATTCAAGCGAGGACAAGAAGGAAAACATTTCTACTTTCCCCCTTTTTTTTCTTCAGGTATTAAATTTTTTAAAGGTATTTAGATTACATAAATGTTACATAAAAAATATAGGGGATTCCTATATGACCCCCTCACACCCACATTTGCCCACATTAACAACATCCATGTTTAGTGTGGTTCATTTCTTGCAATTGATGAGCACATTTTGGAGCATTGCCACTAAGCATGGATTATAGTTTACATGTAGTTTATACTCTCTCCCACACAATTCTGGAGGTTATGGCAAGATATATAATAGCCTATATCTGTCTTTTCAATGTCACTCAGGACAATTCCCAAGTCCTAAAAATGCCCCCATATTATACCTGTTTTCCTTCTCCTTGACCTCAAAACCTCCAGTGGCCACTGCCTCCACATCAATGATATAACTTCTTCCATTGCTAGAATCACAGTAAGTCTATAGCAGAATACCATTAAGTCCACTCTAGTCTATAGTTCATTTCCAATCCTGAGAATTCTGGGATGGTGGTGCCCAGTTCACCTCTAATTGAGAGGGGACTTCAGTCCCATACAGCAGATGGATGGGACTCTCTTCCTTGCAATAGTAGACACTCTCAGTTCCTTAGTATGGTGGTTCTCCATCATCATCTCCTTGTTGGTTGTCCTGGATGAGTCCAATGAACTGGAGAGTAGGTGTTGCAACTCCATTGAGGCTCAGGGCCTAGCTGGCACATGGACAGCCCAAAGATTCAAGTCTCTTGGACATGCATCTACCAATTCCAGCACCAAATTAACCATATTTTTTTGGGTTTATGTATGCCTCATCTTTTTAGTTGTTCTTACACTCTTCTCCAACTCTCTCTCTCCTGTTTTTACTTTTCCACCTGCAGAACTCCCTTTAATATTTCTTGAAGTGCAAGTTTCTTATTGACATATTCTCTTAATCTCTGTTTATCTGTGAATATTTTTAACTCTCCCTTGTTTTTGAATGCCAGTTTTGCTGGATAGAGAATTCTTAGGTGGAAGTATTTTTCTTTTACTACCTTGGCTATGTCATATCACTGCCTTCTTGCCTCCACGGTTTCAGATGAGAAATCAGCACTTAATTTTTTTTTTTAAAGATTCATTTATTTTATTTCTCTCCCCACCCCCCACCCCAGTTGTTTGCTCTCTGTGTCCATTTGCTGTGTGTTCTTCTTTGTCTGCTTCTGTTGTCGTCAGCAGCTCAGGAATCTGTGTCTCTTTTTGTTGCGTCATCTTGTTGTGTCAGCTCTCCGTGTGTGTGGCACCATTCCTGGGCAGGCTGCACTTTCTTTCGCACTGGGCGGCTCTCCTTATGGGGCGCACTCCTTGCACGTGGGGCTCCCCTACGTGAAGGACACCCCTGCGTGGCACGGCACTCCTTGTGCGCATCAGCACTACATGTGGGCCAGCTCCACACAGGTCAAGGAGGCCTGGGGTTTGAACCATGGACCTCCCATGTGGTAGACGGACACCCTGACCACTATGCCAAGTCCGCTTCCCAGCATTTAATTTTATAGAGCTTCCCTGGTATGTGATGGTTCTCTTTTCTCTTGCTTCTTTCGGTATTCACTCTTTGTCTAGAGCATTGGACAATTGGATAAGTATATGTCTTAGAGTAGGCCTGTTAGGATTTATACTGTTTGGAGTATGCTGTACTTCCTGGACATGTACATCCATGCTCTTTAATAGGGTTTGGAAGTTTTCAGTCATTATTTCCTCCAACACCTCTTCTGTCCCCTTTCCCTTCTGTTTTCCTTCTGGGATGCCTATAATGCATATGTTTGTGCATTTCTTGCTGTCATTCAAATCCCTGAGTCCCTGCTGGATTTTTTCTTTTTATCTATTTGTTCTACTATCTGTTTGATTTCAGCTGTACTATCTTCCACATTGCTGATTCTTTCCTTTGCATGTTGAAATCTGCTGTTACATGCTTCCAGTGTATTTTTGACTTCTTGGATTGTGCCATTCATCACCATTATATTTGTTATCTTTTACGTATGTTTACAATTTCTTTAATGTGTTCTCCAAGTGTCTTCTTTTTTTTTAAGATTTATTTATTTATTTATTCCCCCATCCCCTGCTGCTTGTGCTCACTCTCTGCTCTCTGTGTCCATTTGCTATGCATTCTTTTGTGTCTGTGTAGATGTTTGAATAGTTATGAATTCCAAAAATACGTATTGGATTATATTTGTTAAACTGGCTTGTACCTGGGCATGATTAAATTATGATTAGGGCTTTGATTGGGCCACACCAGTAGTGTGTTGAGTCCATGCCCCTTGGTGGGTGGGAACTCACAGATAAAAGACATGGCAAAAGACAGAGCTGGAGATTTTGATGTTGGAGTTTTGATTTGGAGTTTGATGCTGGAGTCTTGAGCTGGAGCCCTAGGAAGTAAGCACATAGAGGAAAGGGAAGTAAATCCTGTAAGAGAGGACCTGAGCCAGGAGAAGAACACAGAGGAATAGAGACAGCTTCATAGACATGGCAGAAACCCTGGGGAGAGAGAGAGTCATTCGCCTGATAGTCTACAGCTGATCTTGTGGAGAAAACAGAGGACCTGAGCCCAGAGAATAGCAACACTTGGGAAGAGAGGAACCCAGGAAGCCTGAACCCTCACAGACATTGGCAGCCTTCTTGCTCCAACATATGGAAATAGACTTTGGTGAGGGAAATAACTTATACTTTACGACCTGGTATCTGTTAGCTCCTACCCCAAATAAATACCCTTTATGAAAGCCAACAGATTTCTGATATTTTGCATCAGCACCCCTTTGGCTGACTAATACAGTCTGCTTGTCTTCTCTTCTTGGCGTCTCTTTAGAGGGCACTGGGAACCAATCCCAGAACCTTCTGATGTGGGAGAGAGGTGCCAATCACCCAAGCCACCTCAGCTCCCTGGTTTGTTGTGTCTCTCACTGCCTTTCTTCTGTGTCTTTTTGTTGCATCATCTTCTTGCACCAGCTCTCCACACCACATGGGCCAGTTTGCTTTTCACCAGGAGGCCCCAAAAATCGAACCTGGGACCCTCCATATGGTAGGCAGGAACCCAATCACTTGAGCCACATCCACTTCCCCCAGTGTCTTCTTAATAGCCATAATTTCTTCCTTAACTTCATTAAGTTGATTGATGATATTTGGACATCTTTGATTAGTTGTTCCATGTTCTGCATCTCCTCCTGTTTTTTAGTTGGTTCATTGGACTGGACCACATCTTCTGTTTCTTAGTATGGGTTGTAATTTTTTGTTGGTGTCTAAGCATCAGTTTATCTTGATGGGTTTGTTCAGTTGATTAGCATCTCTTTCTAATCTAGAGTCTCATTTTGTTTTTGTTTGTGTGTGTGTGGTAAGTTTTCACTTTGACACTTTGTTCCTCTTATTCTATTTCCTTGCTGTTGTCTATGTTCCCTTAAAAAATTAGGGTTAGAGAAAAGGAAAAAGGTAAGAAGAGAAAAAGGATAATAGTAATAATAATAGTAAAAGGTAGAAGAGGAACTATAAAAGACCCAAAAAATGAATAATTAACTCAAGTAAGAAGTGCAGAGGAATAAGAATAAAAAAGTGGAGTACAAACAATGCAATGAGAAACTGAATAGAGAAAAATACATAGGATGAATTTAAAAGGCCAGAATGATGAGAAGAGAGGGAAAGAAAAATAGAAAAAAAGTTAAAAAGAAAGAAAACAGAGAAAAAAGGAGAGAGAAATAAAAACAAGAAAAATTGAAGACCGAACAAAAAGAGGTGGGATGTAAGAACAACCACAGAAAGCAGAAGATAGAAAGATGAAGGAAGGAAAAGAAATAGTATAGGTAGACAAAATTGGTAAACAAAACAACAGAAACGAAGGGGAAACACAACAAAGAAGAAACAAGATAGCAGCAACTAATTTAAAAAGGGGGCTAAGAAAGGATAAAAAAAAGCATGAAAAAGCAAAAAGCAAACAAACAAGCAAACAAACAAAAACCTGGAAAAACAGCTTTCCTTCTTAGGCCCCTAAGGAGTTTCTCAGGCTTCTGGTGTTCATCAATCAATTACCCTGCAACCTGTCCTCTGCAGGCTTTGAACCAGGTTTTAGCAGGTAAACAAAGTTAAATTATAAAAAGGAACTTTTTAAAGAAAAATAAGAGATCTAAGAAAAGCTAATACAAAAAAATATATATATATATTCCTTGTCCTAAAGTATCAGATGGATGTCTGATAACCCGTTGAATCATTTCTCTAAGAAGAGCTAGGAATCAATCCAGGGACCTCCCGTATTCAAGGTAGGAACTCCTCCAATAAGCTAAACTTTCTCCTTGGGTCAGTTGGCCTTTCAGAAAGCTATCAGCCCACTTCCCCTTGGGCAGGTTAGAGTCTTTGCTGTTGGCCAGAGTGCTGCTGATTAGACACATGTCTGTCCCTGCTTCCTTTCTATTCTAAGTGCTTTCTCTCCCAGGGCAGCTGGGTGTGACAGCCTGTGTGAGGGGATGCCCTCCACCCCCTGTCAGGTTGAGGTCCCTTCTGAGATTCAAAGGGGACCCTGGTGACTGAACTCACTGCAAAGAAACCACTCTTGACCCTCTTCAGACCCCTCTTCCTCCAGGGCACCCTAAATAGGCCCTTGAAAGCTTATTGAAGCTTCCTACTGCCCACCTCCCTTAGGGGAGTTGGAGTTTTGATAGTTTTCAGAGCCGGACTAGTCAGTAGCCTGTCTCTGCCCTCTCCAGCCCAAGTTCCTCTCTCCCAGGGCAGCTGGGTGCCTCAGGCTGCCGGAGCAGATGTCCTTCTCCCCTCTTTCCAGGGCCACCTCAGTGCCAGCTGCTATGTTCTCCGAAGTTCAAAGGGGACCCTTGTAGCCAACCCCTCAGAAAGGAAACCCCTCTCCACCCTTCGCCAGAACCCTCTCCCTCCCAGAGAATGCTCCCTGCCTCTTGGTGGCTGCTGGGAGTCAGGGGGTTCATGGAGGCTTTTTGCCTTGAGAGTGGGGCTTAGCTGCCTGCCATTTCCTGCCACAGGGGCAAGAAACTCACGGTTTTCTCTTGCTCTTTATCTCTTTGTCTATTTCCCTTCAGATCATGCCCTGAAGCCTCCTGCTTTGTAGATTCCCAAAAATCTCACTCAGGTAGGATTTTGCCCCCTCAGCCATTTTTTGTGAGAGAGCTGGGGAATACCCACCTAAGCTGATGCCATCTTGCCAGAACTCCTTATTTTCCATTTTGAAGATTATGTTAGTATTCTCTTTTTTGGCAAAGAATTTCACAGAATTTCAAATTATCTTGATGGTCAAACTGGAAAAATATAGGAGCAATGATAAAGGTAATGCATTCATGGCTCTTACACACCTGTTCAGAATTCTGCCTATGGCAGTTGCCTTGTACTAGACTGTAGAGCTCTGTCCTTAGTTCTGTGCTACTCACATTTTAATCCAATTGGTTGAGGACATATAAGAAATCCTTCCATATCACATCAGCAAAATAGTGGGGATGCTTCATATTTTGAATGACATAATCTGGAACCAAAATATTCTAGACAGGCTGAAACAAGGCCAAAGTATCAAAATAATATTTAGAAGAAAGTTATTTCAGATCTTGAATTGATATTTACCACAATTCACTGTACAAATTCAGAAGTGGTCAGATTTTTTTAAAAAATATTTTCTGTATTTTGTTTTTTAACATTTTTCATTTAATTTTTCTTTATTAGATAAGTTGTGAGTTTATAGAACAATCATGCATAAAATATACCTTGCATTGTTGTGGAATATTTGTTGTGGATACAATTGAAGATAGTACATTTTTATAATTGTACTATTAATTAGAGTCCATGGTTTAACTTTGGATTCACCAGGTAATGTAATTCCATGCATTTTTTTTCTTTTTCTTTTCTTTCTTTTTTTTTTGAGGTACCACAGCTGGGGATTGAATCTAGGACTCATATGTGGGAAGCAGGTTCTCAACCACTGATTTACACAAGCTCCTCCCACGATTTAAAAAAAAATTTTTGTTGTTATCTATATGAAGGGGTTAGATTTTTAATAGCACTGAATTTGTAAGAGTTTGTAGAGTTTTAGCTAATTACAAGTAAAAATGAGTCAACATTTTGTACATGACTTGTTTGCCATCAGGCAATGCAGTTGCAGACAGCTTTAATGAAGGGAGATAAGACAGGGTCAAAGGGCAGAACACAGGACAATGCATGTAGATTCTGTGGAGTTCACTTCCAGATTCATAAAAAGATCTCTGATGATGAAACCTATCTGTGAAAAAGTGAGTTTCCTATCACTGGAAATTCTCAAATGTTGCTAGGATTGACCTGTGAAGAATTCTACAGAGGATATATCCTGCCCTGGGTAGAAGGTTGAACTGGGTGATCTTTAAGCTTCCAATAAGCTTCAAAACACACTTTATTCTGGAAACATTTTAGCAGCATGTCTTATTGTCCCCTGGAGCTATGTGTTATGAGATCCCTACTGCCAGGCCCACAGCAGACTCCCAACCAGATTCACTGAACCCTGTGAGAACATGATGTACCCAGTCTTCAGCTTCACAAAAGACCCCTGACACTACCAGCCTGATCGCCCTTCCCACCTTCATGCAGGTCCACCATGGTCTTCCAAAACTGTGGTAAAGAGGTAATTGCTCATCTTTCTTCTGCAGGCTCAATGATACCTTTGAACAACCTACCTCCAACCCTACCTTTACCAGTTGGGCAATTCTAGTGTGATGCTACCATTGCTAAGTTTTCCTATCTATTTCAAATACTACATTTATATCATTTACACATTATCCTGGTAGCTTGGGAGACAAGAGCCTATAGTACCAAGAGGTCAATCCCTAATACCTTGATCCTACCACACAACAGTCTTCTATGCCACCCATCATTTTTATCAAATCAAAGTATTTATCAAAATATCCTCTTTTAATTCTCCTGAAGATGAAATTTAAGGTTGAATGGGCAAAAATGACCCAATGGAAAAGAGGAGGTTTGACATTTTACATGAAAAAAAAAAAGTTATTTCAGCTTAAAATTGAAAGAAAGAAAGAAAGAAAGAAAGAAAGAAAGAAAGAAAGAAAGAAAGAAAGAAAGAAAGAAAGAAAGAAAGAAAGAAAGAAAGAAAGAAAGAAGAGAGGGAGGGAGAGAGGAAAGGAGGGAGAGAGGGAGGGAGGGAAAAGGCAAGGAAAGGCAAGAAAAGAAAAGAAACCATCAAGATGCCTTAAACCACAAGAGCCAAGTTTCTATCATCATAGTTAATTAACATCCAAACAACACTTTAAATTGCCATTATGTTGTAAATTCACCTAGTATGCTCAAGGTGATCAATGAAACTTGAATTATAGAGATCATCTAGGTTTTACTCCACAAGAGGATTTGAAAGCATTTAAACCATGTGCCATCAAGCAAGCTTTTACAGATGAAGACAAGGTACTTACTGCACTAAGTATACCAGGTACTGCCAAATCTCAGTCCCTGTAGGTGCACTAATTATAATCTCATTTAGAATTTTATTACTGAGCACACTTTAACCTCGGGGACAAAACTGCAGCTAGTTTGCTTGCAACAAGCCTTGGCTCAAAGATTAATGAATCAGAAGAGGTAACCGATGGACCTTAGCCCAAAAAGATTTTAAAATAACCATCCCATTATCTGAAGAAACAGATACCTTGCGGTTCATTTGTTTGTTTAGTCAATGAAATGGGTAGGAGGTAGAGAAAGGGTGTGTGTGTGAGTGTGTGTGTGTGTAAATATGAGCATGAAAAGGAAAATATCAGGTCATTGTATTTATAAATTTATAAAGTACAAAATATTATACTGAAAGAATTGAGAGTACTCTCCTGACACTTTTAATATATTGATAAATGTCAGAGCTATAACTCCACTAATGTCTCTGTTGATTTCTGTGTATTTCCCTTTTCTTTGGTTCTTGAGTCCTCCATCAATCAGAAAAGAAGTGGAAATAATGACTCTAAGAAACTGCTGACCTAAGTGTGCAAAAACATGCCCACTTGCAGAACCAGTTCTTTTGTTCCCAAACCATGGGCTAGAGAAAAGGGCTGCGGAGGAGTGACTGGCATGGGAAAAGCATGGCAGAAGCAAAGCAGAAAAGATTCTGCTCTGCCGGCAACAGAACAGAGTAGAAGAGACTCAGTGTTGAACTGCCCCCAGGTATGACATTTCTATCACCTACCATTCAACAGCTCCAGACTCAGAAGTCCCCTGAACAGAGGTTGGGGGCGCTGGGTACCTTGTATGGGGAAGAGGGTAAAGAGAAAGCCTTCCCTACAACTTAGGTGGAACTGAGCAGCCTGAATTTACTTTGGAGCTGGTGCAGCAGCAGATACACTCCCACAGTCACATGAATCACACCTGAACTTCTTAACATTCAGAAAGGGTCCTTTAGGTGGTTAAAAAAAAAAAAAAAAAAAAAAGGCATACATGAAGACTCCTGAGCATTCACTTGTGCTTTGCATAAGCAGTGATTCTCATTTCTCCAAATCAAGACACAACACTCATCCTCATTAGACTCTCCTATCAAATCTGGAGGCACTAAAAACTGAAGGAGTCCCACTGAGGATAAGCAGGGTATTAACTATGCCCCAGGAAGGAGGTAAACGTACAGCCAGGGAATTGATGCTGGGCTTCAATTTAGGGCAGACTTGTACCCTGAGGAAGCATGACAAAGTCCCCCAGTGGCCAATACCTGGATCACATGGCTGCTAGAACCCTGATGTGCAGTGATGGGAAAAGCAATGGGTTCAAGTTCTGGTTCCACCCCTTACAGTATACCTTTGGGAAAAAGGTTTAAACATCCTGCTTAAGGTCAGGTCAGCTGCTCCACAAAACGAGGTTAAAATAGCTAACATTTATTGAACACTTACTATATGCTAGGTACTGTTCTAAGTGGTTTTTTCAAATATCCTTTTACTCTTACAAAAGCCCTATAAAGTACATATAATTATTATTACCATTGTACAGAAAGGAAATGCTCTCACTAGAGACTAAGCAAGGATAAAAGGTTACAAATTCAACAGATCTCTAGCAAACACATCTTGAGTTTGTAGTACGTCAGACCTAGGAACAAACCAGAGGGGAAAAGCCCAACTTAGCTCTGTACAAAATGAGATACTTTTCCTAAATTAATCAAGTGAAAATTATTTGCTTAGGACTACCATCTAGGGTGATAGTTAAGTGCACAGGCTATAGAAGCAAGCTATGTGAGTCAAATCCTGCCTCTTCCACTTAACTGCAGAGCAACAGTGAGTTACAGAGAAATTAACTAAACCATCCAATTCCTTCATCTGTAGATGAAGAATCAAGTGGGGATAATAATAATGGTACCTATTACGCAAATTTGTTAGGATTAAATGAATATAAAAAAAGCATTTAAAAATACCTGGTGAATGTTATCTATTAAGATTTTACTATAATTTTTCAGCACGGCTGAGTGTTAGAGGAGATATGCAAATGCAGGGGACAACCCCTCCCATGGAGACCAAAACCCCAAATCCAGGACAACATAGTAGGGAGAACTCAGAAGGTGGTATAGATTTTGGCTGAGGAATTGTGATGATGATGACTCAAGTGGCTAAGAAGGCATCACTGAGAAGTGTCCTGGGTGGATGTAGATGGGGAAATACAGGCCATTAAAGAAATGGTAAAGACAAGAGCAAAGGACTGCTGTGGGGTGGGAGATGGGGGACAGGCAAGAGGATGTCTGAGCAGGTAGAGACTGGCACAGCATATTTGGTTTATAAGCTGCATACAAGAAAAAAGTAAGCCGCACATATATTCTTTTAAAGGATAGTTCTTTGAAAGTTCTTGGAAAATGTAGTTCTTAGAATTTGCTTCATAAGAAACATATAAAAATAAAAGCTATGCATTTTTTCTATTCCTAAAAATCACTTGTCCCAGTATCTTCTCCCCCAGTCATTCTGACTGGTCAAGATATTCATCCTGATGTATTCTACTAGGAAAAGCACAAACCCCAATTATAATAGCCTTTTTGTGTAGGGCTTTATGGAAATCTGAGAACTGTGGCTTGATAACTCCATTTTTCATTTTAGGCACTAAAATAGATGTTCTCTGTATACCTCCTGTCAGCCACACAGGTCCAGCTGTCACTTTGTATTAACAGTAGAATGGGTGCTGCCACAAATCCTTCTGTATTTTCAAGGATAGATGTTCATTAACCAATTCTGTCGGATGTTTCAGTAACTTCCTAGATTAGGGAGGATGGTCAGCCAAGTGAAACTTTACACATACATCAACCATTTGAATGCCCAGCTTCCCTCACCAAAACTGGCTTTTCTCTTAACTGCTGAGAGAATTAAAGACGAGATAACTGCAAAATGATACCTGCTATTAAGTTTATCCAGGTGTTCCACTTGTGTCATTGCTCATGATATATGCACAATCAAAAATCTCCTGGGATAATCTTTTTTTATTCAGCTCAAATCAGTGTGAAGAAGACACAACATGTTTGGTGACCCGTTCAAACACTTGTTTATCGTAGAGACTCATACGGAAAAGGCAGTGCTGAGTCTAAGATTTATTTCATGGAAATGTGAAACTTCTTAAACAAAAGTGGGCAATGCAATTTTTTCCCTAAAAACAGGAAGAATAGTCTTTTCATCAGTCTATCTGGAATAGTTATGATACGGTTCTTTCTGTGAGTGGAAAGTTCCAGGTAGACAACTTCTCTGGTTCACTTTCCCTCGTGTGGGTGGATAATTAGCAGGTAGGTCTAAGGCAATGTTTCCCAAACTTCAGCAAGTGTCAGAGTTTGTTAAAACATCAATTGCCTCTTCCCCAGGTTCTGAATCCATAGGTCTGAGGAGGTGCCTGAGAATTTCCATGTCTATCAAGTTCTCAGGTGATACGGAGGCTGTTCGTCTAGGAACCACACTGAGAACCATTGTTCTAGGCATTTTATTAAAATTAACCACATCATTTTAGGCAGCCTCCAGGGGTTAATTGAAATAGCGATTAAGGAATTGAAGTAAATTATCACGTCTTTTTAACTGCTAAGTTTTCAGTTTCAAATGCCAGTGTGCTTCTCTCCTCAACAAGCATCAAGTAATTAATCCTCTCCCAACAATATCAACAATTCAATAAACAATCACCAATTACATGTCGGATTCAGTAGAAGGAGCTCTGGAGTGCAAACAAGTATACATATGGATAGTCTTGCTCCAAAGGAACTGACCACCCATTAAGGAGAGTTTAGGCAGGATTTCTAGTTCAAGAGATCTTTCTTCCCTTCAACCACCCCATCCACTCTATTTTTGAGATAAGATTCTGTGCTAGGCACTTTGAAGAATGAACAGAGGAATATGGGAGTATTCTGGACCATTCCCACGGCTTTCTCTATACAGAGATCCCCCCACCCCAATTTATAGACCAACAGACATTATTCATTTTGGTGCAGAGTTGAAAATTACAATTTGAGTGGCCGTAGGTGAAGCCTGGACTGCACTGTCCACTTTTCAAAATGCCTGTCACTTGCTACTGAATTGTGCTGCTTTATCCTTTTGTTTCCTGCTTGGCTGCAGAAAACATCTCAGCTTGCAGTTCCTGCTTAGCCTTCAGTTGAGCCACTTTCCTCTTCCCTTCCGTGCTCCAGTTATACTGACCTTCGTTCTGATCCTCAAACGTGCTCTCCCCCCTCTCACTCCTCACCTAACTCCTCCTATCCTCAGTCTCAACCTGGATATCTTTTCCTTAGTGGAATCTTTCCTGCTCCCACCCAAACCTTTCCTTTAGAAACTCCCATGTTAGTAAGGGTTCTTTAGAAAAACAGAACCAACAGGATATATATATATATGACTATTAATAAATATATATATGACCAATATTTATTAATAGTCATGGATGAAGTATGATTTTTCTGCCTCCTCAAAATGCTCTAAACACTATCTATATGCTGATGACTTCCACGTTTACAGCTCTAGCCCTGACCTCTTCTCTGAACTTGATTCATGTACAAATGCCTCTCCCATCACCAACTGTGTATCTCAAGGTATCTCAAACTAACCCATCCAAAAGTGTTTTCTTTATCTCCACAAACCCGTTCTCACAAAGACTTCTGGTTCCTCAGGCAAACGTCTTAGAAATCACCCTCAACTCCTCTTTTCTCAAACATCACAGCAATCAGCAAACCTCCCCACACTTTACAGGCCCTCCTTCTCTGGCTCCCTACCTGCCATGCCCTTTGCGCTCTTCCTCTCTCTTTTTCACTCACTACTTGAGACACACTGGCCTCTTCATAGTTCTCTGATTCACTCTTGTTAAAACTGTATTACCTTCCACCACCACAACCATCATACCACCACCATTCCTTGTCACTTTTTCTCCATACATCCTATCCCTGACAAGGCTAAATTTCATGGAAAAGACAGCAATTTGGTTGGGTCCTTAAAGATGCAATTATGCTTACTAAATAGGAAGTATAAAAGTCAGGTAAGGTTGACAGCAGGTAGTCTGCAAAAATTGTCTTTCAATGGTTATCTGATGGGTAATCACACTTGAGTGTAGACTCTAGAAATGAGCTCTCTTAAAATAGAAACCCTGACTAAAATGCCATCACCCTCTAAAGCAAAGATTGGTATGTTGCTATCTGTAACTGAACAAAAATGTTCATAGTGCCTATGATTCTAAAGCAGGAATCCTTTTGGTTATTGGTAGGCAGAATCAAGAAATGTAGACTGAGAAGAAACCAAGACTGTTGTTCATGAAATACTTTTTTCTAGGTTGAAGGATTCAGCTCAGTGTGAAAAACTACTTAAAAGGCAAATTTGGAAATCCTCAGCAGGGCAAAGAATCTTCTCAGTCTTTAGTACAAGAAATGATCTCTAAGGTAAATTACAAAAATGCTTCTTCATTAAAAAAAAAAATCAGAAAGAAATTGTTCTGTATAAATCGAATAAAAAAAGGACCAAAATCCCAGAAGGAGATCAGTTATCTTTCTTCCTCAAATCCCTGCCCTATCCTCTCTGTCCCCACAAACATTCCTATCAAGTTAAAGAGATCTAGCTAATTGTGGTTTTGATTTCAAATTGAAAAAAAAAAACAGTTAAACTTTGCAATATTTTAAAAATGATGTACCAATCAAGAAAAGTAGCACTGATGTGGAGAAAGTGGCCACGGAAGCTGCAAAGGGTAGGGAAAGGGAAGAAGAGATATGATGTGGGGTATTTTCAGGACTTGGAGTTGTCCTGGGTGGTACTGCAGGGACAGATGCTGGATATTGTATGTCCTGCCATGGCCCACTGGGTGGACTGGGGAAGAGTGTAAACTACAATGTAAACCATTATCCATGTAGTGCAGCAGGGCTCCAAAATGTATTCACCAAATGCAGTGAATGTGCCACGATGATGAAAGAGGTTGTTGATGTGGGAGGAGTCGGGTGAGGGGGTGGGGGGTATATGGGGACCTCATTTTTTTAAATGTAGCATTAAAAAAAAAATAAAGAAGAAAAAAAAGTATATCAAAGCTAAAGAACTATTTTCCTCTGTTCATTTTGAACCGGTTGAGAATTCTAATCGGACAAAGGTTTGTCTTTGTTGTGTGCTTCAGCTTTTTGATAGCCTTTAAAAATATGTGGATAATAAGAAGTGTGCAAATATTTTCCATAATAATAAAAAACTGTAGAAACCTGCAACAGTCTTATTATTTAAAAGATTACATCAGAGTATTAATAGTTTCCATGTCATTAATCATTGCCAAGAACGAAATATTATTTTAGCCATTAAATCTGTATTAAAACTATTCCAAAGAATAGATTTATATAAAATATTTCCCCCATTACCACGTACATTTTCTCTGAGCAAACATGTATTTCATCTTCAAGCCTGAATTTTTGTTACAAAAGGTAACGATGCTCAAAGAGAACTGAATTACAAGCTTTTTTTATGACTACATTTCAGTGAGTGGGTAAAGAAAAAGCTATTTAATCTAACTCACAAAGTTTCACTTCAGTACTCAGCTCAGAATTTTCAAATGAAATTCTGCTTAAAGATATGCTAAAATATCATATGGTCCTAGCTCCAAGAGAAATTCTATTTCATTTTGTAAGTTGAGTAAATGAGTTTATTAGTCAAAGTGAATTTAAAAGATCTCTGTAGATTTTAGAAACTTTATGAAAGTGGTTCATTTAAGTAGCAAATTCAGTTCATTTAAATTACTTGTATCTCTCCAGCATTTTGTATAAGACAATGCATTTTTAGAAATAATCATTCTTTCTCAAGGAATACTAATTTACCATGTTCCCATATCAACTTAAAATCTTGAATTCTATAGGATACTTTGACATAAAAAGTCAAAGTTAAGGAAAACAGACTCAAAAAGGAATTTTTGATAATAGTAAATTTTTGGCAAAAACAATTCTATTTACAGTTTCAGCATTTTAATTCTGTGTTTTAAAATTAATTTTACTAAATGTTATTTCATTATAGTTCAATATCACTGCATAATGCATTTGTAAAATAGCTAGTAACTATTATGTAATTTCATAATTTAAATATGCTGTTACTGTTCTGATGTTGGCACTTATTAGGCTACTTTTCAATGTGAATTTTTTCCCCAAAAGCATTAAAAGAGATTCACCACTTTTATTTTTATGATGAAGAAAGATAGCATGAGCTGGTTAAAAGGTCTGAGAGATTGCATGGTTAAGTTTCCAAGGAAATGAGAAATTCTTTTGTATCTAATTCCTATTACCTAGGAAAACATTGCCTCTACTAGGCAGGTAATTGCTGTTCACATTATCTAGTGCCAACTAAAGTAGATTAAGGGAAGCCAACCATAAAATCCATGTAAAAAAATGAAATAAGCAGCTCCTAATCAATTGAGAAATAAATCAGAATTCATTAGCTCTTTATGTACCCAGCTGAATATGTCATTTAAACACAAGAACCAAGCTTCTCTCATGTTTGTTTTCTTCAAGTGGCTGTGTACAGATAATGGCTACAGGTACAATCTAGTGCCACATGGATAACATAATGGCAGCAAATGCATACTTTTTTACATGAGGAAGTATTCTTATCAATATTACATTGATGGTAAATTAACTGTGAAGTGAGAGGTTGAAAACAGAAAGTTCATTACAAACACCCCCACACAGACCTATTATAAAAGTGCTTCACTTCTACTATGCCAGTTATGGACATCCATAAGTACTGATGGTAGTTGAGAGGCAACTGTCTTCTCATCACCTATATGCCTGATCATTTGCTGTTCTTTGCTCTCCACTGTAGCATCTCAGTTCCCAGAAGAATCATATGACACAAGGCCTATTTCTCATGAAATGATATAGGATTCCATGAGACGCTGATGTTATAGGTCATGTTCAGTAATCACTGTACCAACACTACACAAGCTTAGATATTTTCCACTCTCCAATTGGAAAGAGCACGCAGAAAATTCCTATCATACATTCATTAAAAATGTATGGAAGGTTGAAAGGAAAAACATGAGAGAAGGTTGGAGGAGAGTGTAGAAAGGAAACTTATTAGTAAGAGTAACTAAAAGAATAAAAAAGGAAATAAAAATAAAATGACATATACAAACCTAAAGAAAAATGGCTAATATAAGTACTGCCTTGACAATAATAACACTGAATGATAATGGATTAAATTCTCCAAACAAAAGATACAGAATTGACAGAGTGGATAAAGAAATATGACCTATCTAAATGCTATCTACAAGAAACTCACCTTAGACCCAGGTATGCAAGGAGGTTGCAAGTGAAAAGTTGGAAAAATGATTTTACATGCAAACAATAACCAAAAAAAGGTGGAGTAGCTATACTAATATCAAAGTAGACTTTAAATGCAAAAATCACTCTAAGAGACAAAGAAGGACACTGCATATTAATAAGAGGGGTAATCTATCAAGAAGAAAGAACAATCATAAATATTTATGCACTTAACCAGGTACATAAATACGTGAGGCAAACAATGGAAAAACGAAGGGGAGAAATAAATGCCTCTACAATTATAGTGGGGGACTTCAATACAGCATTATCATCATTAGACAAAACATCTCGACAGAGGGTCAATAAAGAAACAGAGAGCTTGAATAATACATTCAAGACCTCAGAGACATACACAGAACATTACACCCAAATACAGCAGTTATATACATTCTTTTCAAGTACACATGGATCATTCTCCAGGACAGACCACATGCTAGGTCACAGAACAAGTTTCAATTTAGAAAGATTGGAATTATACAAAGTAATTTCTCTGACCACAACAGAATGAAACTGGAAATTAATAGGGAGCAGAAAAGCAGAATAGGCACAAAGATAGGGAAGTTAAACAACGCACTCTTAGACAATCAGTGGGTCAAGGAGGATATTCCATAAGGAATCAATAACTAACTTGAAACAAATGAAAATGAAAACACAACTTATCAAAATCTATGGGATTTATCTAAAGCAGTGCTGAGAGAAAATTTACAGTCATAAATGCTTATATTAAAAAAGAAGAGCTAAAATCAGACCTAATTGCACACCTGGAGGAACTAGAAAAAGACCAACAAACTATTCCAAAGCAAGCAGAAAGAAGTAAATAACAAAGACTAGAGCAGAAGTAAATGAAACAGATAATTGAAAAACACTAGAAAAAATTTACAAAACCAACAGCTGGTTCTCTGAGAAGATTAATAAAATTGACAAACTCTTACCTGGACTAACAAAGGAAAAAAGAAAGAAGATGCAAATAAAATAAAAATTGAGAGAGGGGATATCACCACAGATCCCATGGAAATAATAGAATATCATAAGAGGATACTTTGAAAAATTATATGCCAACAAGATGAATAACTTAGATTTAATGGACAAATTTCTAGAAATACACAAGTAACTTACATTGATGAAAAAAAGAAATTGAGGAACTCAACAGACCAATCACAAGTAACAAGATCAAACTCATCATCAAAAACCTCCCAAACAAGAAAATCCCAGGGCTAGATGGCTTCACAGTGAATTCTACCAATCATTCCCTGAACTAACACAAACCCTACTTAAACTCTTCCAAAAAGTAGAAGTGGAGGGAACATTACTTAACTCATTCCATTATGCGAACATCACCCTAACGCCAAGTCACATAAAGATACCACAAGAGAAGAAAACTACAGACCAATCTCTTTAATGAACTTAGATGCTAAAATCTTCAAAAAAATACTTGCTAATCATATTCAACAACACATCAAACAAATTATACACCATGATCAAGTGGGTTTTGTCCCCAATATGCAAGGATGATTCAACGTTAAAAAAAATCAATGCAATACATATTAACTTACTGAAAGAAAAAAATCATATGATCATCTCTTTTGACACAGAAAAAGCATTTAACAAGATACAGCATCATTTCTTGATAAAAACACTTCTAAAGAAAGGAATAGAAGGAAACTTTCTCAACATGATAAAGGGTATATATGAAAAATCCACAATTAACAGCATTCTTGATGAAATGCTAAAGGCCCTCTAAGATCTGGAACAAGACAAGGACACCCACTGTCACCATTCTTTAACATTGTGTGAAAGTCTATCTCAAGCAGTTAGACAAGAAAAAGATTTAAAAGACATCCAAATTGGAAAGGAAGAAGTAAAAATTTCACTCTTTGCATATGACAGGGTTCTACACATAGACAGTCCCGAAAAATCTACAACAAAGCTTCTAGAGCTGATAAACAAGTTCAGTAAAGTGTCAGGATATAAGGTCAACATGCAAAAATCAGTAGCAGTCTGCACACTAATAATGAGCAATGTGAGGAGGAAATCAAGAAAAAAATTCCATTTACAATAGCAACCAAAAATAAAATATCTAGGAATAAACTTAAGTGAAGACGTAAATGACTTGTATACAGAAAACTACACGTTGTTAAAGGACATCAAAGAAGATCTAGATAAATAGATGAATATTCCACATTCATGGATTGGAAGAGTAAACATCTATAAGATAGCTATCTACCTACCCAAATTGATTTATAGATTTAACACAATCCCAACAAAAATCACAACCGCATTTTTACTGAATTGGAAAAGTCAATTACGAAATTTGGTAGGGCAAGTAACCATGAGTAGCAAAAAAAATAAAAAAATAAAAAGCATATATATATATATATATATATATATATATATATATATAAAGAAAAACAAAATTGGAGGAATCACACTATCTGACTTTGAAGTATACTACACGGCTACAGTGGTCAAAACTGCATGTTATTGGCACAAGGATAGATATAATGACCAATGAAAATGAATTGAGAGTTCTGTTGTAGATCTTTGCATATACAGTCAACTGATATTTGACAAGGCCACCAAGCCCTCTCAACTGAGACAGAATGGCCTCTTTAACAAATGGTGCTTAGAGAACTGGATCTCCATAGCCAAAACAATGAGAGAGGATCACCATTTCACACCCTACACAAAAATTAACTCAGGATGGATCAAAGACCTAAATGTAAAAGCCGAGCCTTATATAAAACTCCTTGAAGCTAATGTAGGGAAGCATCTATGAGATCTTGTAGTAGGAAATGGTTTCATAAACTTTACATCCAATGTGCAAGCAATGAAAGAAATAATAAAGGTGACCTCCTCAAAATTAAAAATTTCTGCCCTTCAAAGGAGTTTGTCAATAAAGTGAAAAGGCAGCTTACTCAAAGGGAGAAAATAATTTGGGAAGCATATATCTGATAAGGGCCTAATATGCAGCATATATAAAGAAATCCTACATCTCAAAAATAAAAAGACAAAACAACCCATTTAAAAAATGGGCAAGAGATTTGAATAGACACTTTCCAAAGAGGAAATACAAATGGCTAAAAAGCACATGAAAAGATGCTCAACATCACTATTAGGGAAATGCAAATCAAAACTACAATGATATATCATCTTATACCTATTAGACTGGTGGCTATTAAAAAAACAGAGAACTACAAGTTTTGGAGAAAATGCTGAGGAAAGGGAACACTCATCCACTGCTGGTGTGAATATAGAATGGTGCAGCTACGATGGAAGATGGTTTCACGGTTTCTTAGGAAGCTAACTATAGAATTGCCATATGATCCAGCAAACCTACTACTGGGTATATATCTGAAGAATTGAAAACAGGAACACAAACAGATACATGCACACCAATGTTCATAGCACATTATCACTATTGCCAAAAATTGGAAGTAACCTAAGTGGACATCAACAGATGAATGGATAAGCAAAATGTGGTATACACATACAATGGATTATTCTGTTGCAAGAAGGAATGAAGTATTGACACACATGACAAGATGGATAAATATTTAAGACCTTAAGTGAGATAAACAAGTCACTAAAGGACAAATATTGCATGACCTCACTGATGTGACCTAAGCATATTGAACAGACTCACAGAACTTGAGTCTGGTAAATAGGTTATCAAAAGACAGAAAGGGAGTAGAGGGTGGTGAACTGATGCTCAATATGGGCAAACTATGATAAGGTAGAAGAGGGTGGTTAGCCAGTAGATGGAGGTGATACTGATGCAGGGAAGTGAGTGGGGTCAATGGCGCTGGAATGCGAGGGTGAGCTTGGAGGTTTGGGTTGAACTATCCATGGAACTTGGGGGAGGGCTGGAGGAACAGGTGAACTCTGGGCATTTGTAGGTCTGTGGTTGAGACTACGTACGATGGTTTGAATGTTCTTCTGGCAAATATGGCAGGGGAGGGTGCAGGGCATCAGTGGGGGGGGGGGATATGTGGGAAAGGGTTCACTCGGGGCATCCTTCTATTGAATATGAATGTGTTCATCTTGTCATAGGGTGTCATCTCAGTGGGTGGAGACCTACACAACAAACAAGACAATTAAACTCCAATCCTGGGGAGTCCTGCTATGTTCTCAAATAGAGGGGCAAAGATCTCTCAGGGACACAGGCAGCGCTGAATAAAAGAAAACTGACCGGTATGTAAAGTCCTCAATATTAATGCATGTAACTATGAACCTTATTCTTCAAAAATTGAAACTTAGTACTTGCCGTAGGTTCCAAGGGGAAGGGTAGGGAAGAATTGGTGGAATAGAGGGCATTTCGGGGGCATCTGAATTGTTCTGCATGACCTTGTATTAACAGATACAGACCATTATACACTTTGTTGGAACCTATAAACATATACAGCATGAAATGTAGACCATAAAGTGAGCCAGTGATCATGATTATTAGCAATGCTTTGATGTTTGTTCATAATTTGAAACAAAGGTACCATACTCATGTAGGATGCTATTGGTAGAGGAGGATGTGTGTGTTGGGGGTAGGGTATATGGGAATCCCCTATATTTATTTTGTGTCTTTTCTGTAACCTAAATCTTCTTGGAAAATAAAGTGAAAAAAAATTAAGGTATTAGGGAAACACACAGAAGAAATTGTCAATGTACATAAAAGATAACATCTTAGTAATGAAAGGCACAATGCAAAAACACTTTTTTTAAATTTTTATTTTATTATATATGTTTTTTGGCTTTGTTTGGGGGGAAGTTTTGGATTGCAGTAGGGTTGCAAGTATGGCAGAGGGGGATTACTGGTGCAGGATGTCCAGTGGGGGAGATATGTGGGGAGAGGTGCACCTGGTGCATGCCTCTATGAAATATGAATGTGTTCATGTGGTCATGGAGTGTTGTATTAGTGGGTGGAAACCCACACAGTAACAAATGGAATACTGAATTCCCATCCTGGGGAGTCCTGCCACATTCTCTAATAGAGTGGCGGGAATCTCTAGAGTACATGGACAAAGGCCTAACAAAGAACAGACTAATATGACAAGGCCTTGTAGATACCTGTACCTATGAATCTTGTTCTTGCGAAATAGAAACTTAGACCAGTGATATATACTGCCTAAGAGTTACTTCTTGAAAGCCTCCTTGTTGCTCAAATATGGCCTCTCTCTAAATCAAACTCAGCATATAAATTCACTACCTCCTGCCCTGTGTGGGAGATGACTCCTGGGGATAAGCCTCCCTGGCACTGAGGGATTATTACCAAGCACAAACTATTGATGCATTTGGAAAAAGACCTAGACCAAGAGGGGGAAATATTAAATACAAATGAGTTTTTATGGCTAAGAGATTTCAAAGTGAGTTGGGATCTTTCCAGGGCTTATGCTTATGCATGTCTCAGGAGGATCTCAGTGATTGCTGTAGTAAAAGTGCCTTAAGCAAGAGTGCTCCCTGAAAGCTCTAGAGACATCTAGACATTATAGGCAGAAGAGACAACTCCAGAAAACTAGCACCCCATCAGTGGGCCTAACCTTGGAATATATGATAACCTATACCCCCAATGTATCAGTTAGACTCATTTATAATTTCCCTACTTGGTTCTTCTGCCCTTTATATTTGAACCTATAATTAGCACTATACCTATTAAACATATGTCCTAGAGATTTGCGTTTTCAGGCTGTTCAAATGCCAGGTGAGCCTCCCATCTCAGCAAATTTGCAGCCAAAACATATCCTCCATTTCTTCAGAGTCACCCAGAACAACTAACAAAAGGATAATGATCCTGAAACACAGATAGTATCTACAACTGCAAGCAAAATAGTATTCTAGGGAAACGGACTTTGGCCCAGTGGTTAGGGCGTCCGTCTACCACATGGGAGGTCCGCGGTTCAAGCCCCGGGCCTCCTTGACCCGTGTGGAGCTGGCCCATGTGCAGTGCTGATGCGCGCAAGGAGTGCCGTGCCACGCAGGGGTGTCCCCCGCGTAGGGGAGCCCCACGCACAAGGAGTGCACCCATAAGGAGAGCTGCCCAGCTCGAAGGAGGGAGCAGCCTGCCGAGGAATGGTGCCGCCCACACTTCCTGTGCCGCTGACGACAACAGAAGCAGACAAAGAAACAAGACGCAGCAAAAAGACACAGAAAACAGACAACCGGGGGAGGGGAGGGGAATTAAATAAATAAAAATAAATCTTTAAAAAAAAAATAGTATTCTATTCATCTGCCCCATGGGATCTTCAGCTCCCTCTCAATCTGAAGTACAGCCAGCATTGCCATCCCCAAATCCTCAAGAGTAACTTAAGGGGGAATGCAACTATGAATTAAAATAGATTTATTATTATTCTAGTAATAGAAGAACTTGGGGCACTGATATAAAGACAGTGGTCACCAGAGGTTCTGTGGGGAGGGAGAGGGAAGAATAGGCATAACATAGGGCATTTTGGGGACACTGAAATTATTCTGCATGATATTGCAATGATGGATACAGGGAGGGAGAGGGAAGAATAGGCATAATATAGGGCATTTTTGGGACACTGGAATTATTCTGCATGATATTGCAATGATGGATACAGGCCATTACACATTTTGTCAAACCTATAAAATTGTGCGGTGCAAAGTGTAAATCATAATGCAAATTATAGATCATGGTTAGTAGCAATGCTTAAATATGTGATGTTTTGTCAATTGTAACATATGTACCACAATAATGAAATTTCATGTTGTTAATGGGGGAAGTGTGGGAGGGGAGTAGGTGGGGTATATGGGAATTCCCTATATTTTTTTATGTATTATTTATGTAATATAAAGCTTCTTTAAAAATAAGAATTATATATTGATAGAGAGAGAGAGAGAGAGAATGCATGCTGTGGAGCAGGTGAACCTCAGTGGTTGAGTGCATGCCTCATGTGTACAAGGTCCCAGGTGCAATGCCTGGTACCTCCTAAATAATCTTAGTTAAAAGAAGAATGCATGAAAATCAGTTTTCATGTCACATGATGGGAAAAGATCTTTGGCTTTAGGATAAAATTTAGAGGAGTAGTACACCATCGCCAAAGTCTGGTTAACTGAGTTTAAAGTTCATCATTGGCTAAATTTACATTATGGTATATCTTCCATACAAAGTAGATATTTTAAGAAGGTAAACATAACATATGACACTATACTATGCTTGACTGACATTCTTTCGCTGCGTCAGCTATGCCACATTTTGCAGTCCTAAGACAAAAGTTGAATTCAAAGAAAACAAAGTTTATATACAAAATGTCCCATATTTTAAAAAGAATGAAAGAAAATCCTACTCAGGAACTAAAAATATATATGCAGTAAAATTACTTTTACCCATTGGTTTCAGGATATAAGATCATTAAAATTAACACACAAAAAAATTGCATTATGGTTTCATAAAATCTGCCTACCATATAAAAATATCAAAAAAGCAGTCTCACATAGGTTAATCATATTAGAGTATATTTATTAAATTTCATAATTTCTGATCACTGTTATGACCAAATTAACCCTGACATAAACTTTGACATTTAAAAACACAAAGAACATACTCATTTTTCAACTATTTTTTTTACATAGACTTTAATTTTCATGCAGTGCTCATAATTAAGAGATACTGTATGTACATTACCCTCTCATATTTTGCTTATTAAATCCAAAGTTTGGAGGGTAGAAAAATGTCAACATATTTTCATTGAAATTCCATCTCCAAAAGCTGTGCATGGATGTATTAAAACACTTTCTTCTAACTATACACTTGTAGTACATTCTTCTGTAAAGTGTGTAATTGTAGTCACATAACAATAGTTATGATGAGGCAATATATCTTTTCAGGAAGGGATTACAGAAAATGAGACCAAAAGTTGAACAAAAGAGTCCAGGGCATATAAAAATCATTTGAGAACACCACATAAACGTAATGCTTTTCATTTTCCAGTTGGAAAGAACATGCACAAAGTTTTCTTATCAGATAGTTGTCAGGAGTGCATGGGAAATTGGCTAATATATTGTCAGATATGTTGAGAGAAGATCAATGCCATTGAGGGAAAAAAGAGCTGTATTCATTATCTTTTGGGTCTGTCTATATCATCTATAGCTGCCAGTAGTTTCTGTCTTGCTTTCTTATTGATATGGGATCCCAAGCAAACATTCACCAGATTTGTCAACTGCTTCGTTGAGTACTCCTGCTCAAAGAAAGAAGATCCAAATTTAGTATATTAAGAGACATGTATTTGATCAATTCAATGAAAGAAGAGGCAAATATTCAGGTTTCAGTAGATAGTTACTGAGCATTACAAACCAGTGAAAAGCAGTGACACTCATGGTTGGGACATGGAAGACAAACTGTTTACTGAGCTATAAAATCAGCGAATTAAGAATATTTCACTATACATTCATGTGGTAGAGCAATCACATACCTATGTATTTTATTACTTTAAAGATCACGTACTTTATGCTTGCCTCTGATATTCTTTGTTATTAAGTTATCAATATGCTGATAGTATATACCTAGTAATGACAATACACCTAGTAATGGTATTACCGGGTCACATAGCAAGTCTATATTTAACTTCTTTAGGAACTGCCAAACAGTCCTCCACAGTGCTGTACCATTCTACATTCCTACCAACAGTGAATAAGCATTCCTATCTCTCTCCATCCTTTCCAACATTTACAGTTTTCTGACTTTTTAATAGTAGCCAGTCTAATAGGTGTGAAATATTTCATTGTAGTTTTGATTTACATTTCCCTAATTGCTAGTGATGTTGAATATTTTTTCATGTGTTTCTTTGTGATTTTTATTTCTTCTTTGGACAACTGTCTTTTCAAGTCTTTTGCCCATTTTTTAATTGGGTAGTTTGTCTTTTTATTGTTGAGTTGTACGATCTATTTATATATCAGGGATATTAAACTCTTATCAGATATGATTGCCAAATATCTTCTCCCATTGAGTTGGCTGTCTTTTTACTCTTTTTTCAAAATCCTTTGAGGTGCAAAAGTGTTTAATTTTGAGGAGGTTCCATTTATGTATTCTTTCTTTTGTTGTTCGTGCTTTGGATGTAAGGTTTAAGAAACTACCACCTACCATAATATATTTTCACTGTTGATAGGATTGTAGAATGGTACAGTTACTGTGGAAGTCTGTTTGGCAGTTCTAAGGAAGTTACATATAGATGTACCATGTGACTCAGCAATACCACTACTAGGTATATACCCAGAAGAACTGAGAGAAGTGACATGAACAGACATCTTCACATCGGTATTCACAGCAACATTATTAACAATTGCCAAAAGATGGAAACAACCTAGGTGTCCATCAACTGAAAAATGGATAAACTGTGGCATATACACATGAAGGAATATTATTCAGCTGTTAGAAAAAATGAAGTCATGAAGCTTATGACAATGTGGATGAAACTGGAGGACATTGTGTTGAATGAGAAACTAGGCATATAGCTGTGTTTGTATACCTGAACCCTGAGAACACCTGTAACCACTAGGGAAATGATCTCATTTAATCAGTCAACAATTGGGAAGGAACCATCCTCAGCCAGCACCAGGGCAGTCATTGTGGGGAGCTCACCTGGCAAGAGTTACAGAGTCCTTATTATAGGGAAAGTTTCACTGAATGAGTTAAAGTTCTTCCAAAATACTAAGCTAACATTTTACTCCACTCTATTTTTGGGACTTGGAATGATGTACCCCAGAAAAATATATTCTTAATCTTAATCCATTCCTGTGAGTGTGAAAAGGTTATTTCAATTAAAGTTTGGCCCAAATGAATCAGGATGGGTCATAATTCTATTATCAGTGGTCTTATAGAGAAGGACACAAAGAGAAGCCAAAGGAGCAGCCAGAAGCTGGAAGTCAACAGAACCCGGAAAAGAAAGGAGAAGACATGCCATGTGACAGAAAAGCCAAAGAACCCCAGAAACTACCAGTCAGGCAGAAGAAACCAACACCAGGAGGAAGCAAGCCTTTTGGCCTCTGAAACTGTGAGCCATTGAATTCCTGTTGTACGACAACTCATCGAATGTGTATTTGTTTTAGCAGCTGGGAAACTAAAACAATACTAAAAGAGGAAACCCTAAAATGGGCATGGTTTTTGCATCAAATAATGGATATTTAATAGCTGTGCTTTTTCCCTTTGGCTACTTTGAACTCTTTCCCCCAATTCTTCCTCAATACTAACCCCTAAGCATTTACTGCTTATATTATAAATGGATCCTACCAATATATTCAGCAGTCCACCTGTACCAGATTTAAGCATTTTCCTTCTCAAATGTTAGAGGTTAGTGAGTCTAAAAGTGATGATGTTTTTCTCAATTCCAGTATACTGATCAAAATCACCGAAAATAGTATGTACATAACTACTTGGCCTCCAAAGATCCAAAATTGGCCTTGAAAGGGCACCTTTACAACTCAAAACTAACAGCCCAGGCTAATATTCATTTCATTTCTCTAGAGTGTTGAATCCAGAAAGGATGAGTATGGGAAAGCAGAATTGGCCCAGTGGATAGGGCGTCCATCTACCTCATGGGAGGTCCAAGGTCCAAACCCCAGGTCTTCTTTTTTTTTTTTTTTTTTTTTTATTGACTTTGTAATAATATTACATCAAAAATATATATGTGAGGTCCCATTCAACCCCACTCCCCCACCCCCCCCTCTCCCCCCCAAAACACTCGTTCCCATCATCATGACACATCCATTGGATTTGGTAAGTACATCTTTGGGCACCTCTGCACCTCATAGTCAATGGTCCACATCATGGCCCATACTCTCCTCCATTCCATCCAGTGGGCCCTGTGAGGATTTACAATGTCCGGTGATTGCCTCTGAAGCACCATCCAGGGCAGCTCCATGTCCCAAAGACACCTCCACCTCTCATCTCTTCCTGCCTTTCCCCATACCCATCGTCCACCATGTCCACTTTTCTCAATCCAATACCACCTCTTCTATGTGGACATTGGATTGGTTGTGTCCATTGCACCCCTTGACCCGTGTGGAGCTGGTCCACTTGCAGTGCAGATGTGCACAGGGAGTGCCCTGCCATGCAGGGGTGTCCACCATGTAGGGGAGCCCCACGTGCAAGGAGTGCACCCCATAAGGAGAGCCACCCAGTGCGAAAGAAAGTGCAGCCTGCCCAGGAATGGTGCTGCACACACAGAGAGCTGACACACAAGATGACGCAACAAAAAGAAACACAGATTCCCATGCCACTGAGAACAACAGAAGCGGACAAAGAAGAACACACAACAAATGGACACAGAAAGCAGACAACAGGGGCTTGGGGGGGGCGGGGGAAGGGGAGAGAAATAAATAAAAAATAAAAAATAAATCTTTAAAAAGAAAAAAAAGAAAGGATGAGTCTGATAAAGTAAATACAAATAACTCCTAATTTCCTAATAAAATTTTACTTAGCTTTTTACCCATGAATCACGAACACTAGAGTTAAAGTTAATAAGATCTGGCGATGATTTTTAACACTTCCAATTTTTCCATTAAATCCACCTTCAAATATTGGCTATCAATACAAATGATATAAGAATCATGCAAAAAAGCTCCCCATACTGATGATGCTCAGGGGATATATGTTGAATATAACTGTGTCATAAATTCAGCATCCTAAACACCATTTAGTAAATCATGTTTTTCTCAACTTATCTATTTATCCACACAAAAGAAAAATAATCACATCTATATCAAAGATAAAATCTAATCTAGGAAACAAATTAAATCTAGCCAATTAAATACTAATATCCTCAACTGCCACGAACACATGTTGATGTACTGAGGATGTCACCATTTCAGTTGTTTAGGGATACAAGAAGGTTTAAGGTACATAACAGACTTTATAGTTTGTAAATATTTGCAATGTTGCTGTATTCAATTTATCTTGATGTTAACCAATTTCAGCCTTTTACTACACCAGTTACATGATAAACAGTGTTCCAACTTTGTCTCCAGATAACTACTCTTAAAATTCACAATGAGCGAAAAAAAAGGATATGACTAGGCAAAAGGCATTGCACAGACATACCCTGAATGTGGCAAAGAATTGGCCTAAATAGTTTTGTGCTAGAAAAGCAAATGCATATTTGCATTTCACTCTTGAAAATTTTTTATCACTTTAAAGAAATAATTACTTTAAATAAATGAGTTTGAATAAAATAATATACCAGGCAAGAATAACATGAAGGAAAAGGAATGAAAAATTTAATGGTTTTCCAGTTCTCACCCTGTGTTCTTTAATCCAGCGCTCCATATCATTCTCAGTCAGATAGTAGGCTTTAATATAAGTTTCCACAAATTCCTTATCAGGAATGGGTCTGATATCTGTTAGCTTTTCAAGTTTCATTAAAAACTGTTGAAAATCCAATTGCATCAAGGCACGACCCTCATTACTACACTTCTTGACATTGGCATAGCTAAGATACAAAATAATAATAATAAAAGGATGGCATGTTTAGAAAATAAGTCTTTAAGTACTTATAAAAAACCTGTATCAAACCATATTTAGACAGATTTTCCAGATATGAAAGGGTTACAGGTAAGAAAGGGTACATGATCTCTGAGTCAGAAAGATTGGGTTATATTTGGGCCCTAAAGTCATTTTACCTACCTGGGCCTTGGTTTCCTCATTGGCAAAGCAGAGACTGAATAAATTCTAAAGGTTCTGTGTTGATTTAAAGACCATAGTTATCAACAACAAATTAATATAATGGTCCACAAGAAAGTTAAACTGTTATTCTAGGTAATCAGGTTGTCAAGAATCATTTATAAAATGGGGCTACGAATAGTCCGAAGTAGTCTCAGTTTTCATAAAATATTGTAACTACTTAATGCAATGAAAAAAATGAAATGACTCCCCCATGAATATTCAATAACCCAAGAAACATGTAAGCATATAAATTACAAAATATATACACATTTTTTCAAGATAGAACACTTTACAGACTTATTCTGACAACTCATACTACTAAGACAGTGTTTTATGGTGGACTAGCAGTAAGAATAAATTTATTAAGAGTCTCATTCTTTTAATCAATCATACCAAACATGGAAAATTTAATTGTAGGGAATGATTTCCCTAAGGAAATTTGCAAGAAAATTCATGTTTATACAGTTTAAAGTGACCAAAATTTTCCTTTAAAAAGTGTTTATACAAAAACCTAACATATATACTTTTCTATTTTATTAAATTTACCAAAAATACTTCTCAGGCATGATGGAAAACAAGAGCCATTTTACCCTTTATCGCATTCATTGTTTCAAAGTGCCAAACTGCTGTCAGCTTATTACTATTACCTTTCTACTTTTAAAACATTCTTTTTATAATGAACAAGAACTGAAGGGAATCAGACAAAAAATACCATGAACATTCAATCAGCATGCAATTCTACACCACAGATGGTCTTTGAAAGAGCTGTTTGTTTTCAAGGATATTAAAAAGGATCAATGGTTCTTATTTCTGTTCTCCACATTATGTGCACAGTAAGCATGGTCTCTGAGTAGCTGAACAAATTGATAGATGGTAGGTAAGCTCCACACATGTAAGATTTGCAGATTTATATGGCATAATTAGGATTATTGTTGACAGTGATATAATTGTTACGAGTACTGACTTTAAGCATCAGGAAATCAGAAGTTCTTATGCCTTCTTTCCTTAAAAGTTGTGTGATCTTGGACAAATAACCTAACCACTCTGAGCCTGTTTTCTTACTGATAAAATAAAAAATAATAATTCCTATCAAAGATAGTTTTTGTCAGGATTTGGTGAAATAATCCTGTTAAGTGTTTAGTTTTTGGCACATAGTGCTCAATAAATGTTCACTATAATCATCATCATAGTTACATTCTTAGGTAATAAGAGTTATCATTGGTTTAACTTTCAGATAACTATTTGATGGTCAATCCTCACTCATCTACTAGCTAGTTCTCAGTCACCAGCAAGAAGAGAAAGCAAAATCATAGGCAGGCACAGTGGCTTTTAAGGTTTCTTCTCTAATTATATTTCAAAGTCAAACTTGAATTATTATGGATTGTCTACTATTTATCATCATGTCTTTATGCTCATATATTATAATTTATCATTTAAGAAACAGACTCCTTCATGCAAAACTTACCCTTCCACTATAGTTCTATTAGCCAGTCGTATACAATGTTCCCAAAGTATATTAGACACAGGCAAGGGTATCCGGACTCTCTTAGAAACCTCATTTAGCCGCCTGTTAAACTGTTCGAATTCCTAAGAAGACAAACATCATGGTTATATGTGAATATCATTATAATGCCACATTACTTTCTCACCAAAGTATCATGAATAAGATTTAGACAAATCAGAATCAAAAACAATGAGAGAGGATGCCAAAGATAATTCTGATTTAGTGTGAAAACTCAAGAAAAAGTATACCAATTTGAATATAGTACAGCGTTAACAGAGACTACACTAAATTTCATTCAAAGGAAATAAGTGCCATTAACTGATTAGACAATGTTAACAATGCCCAAATAATTTCTACATTGCAACTGTTCCTATGGTTGTCAGTACAGATTAAAAGAGCTGAATAACCTAAAATATCTTTCAGAAATCTAGTTTTTAAAAAATTATAAAAAAGCTTGCAACTCAGAGTGAATTACTTATAATCTGTGGCTATACACACTAGAGAACAATCTAATAAATTATCTTTCCTAAACATTTGCTGAAAGAAACTAATTGAATACAGAGAAATTCAAGTCATGACACAGTTGCAAATTTTTAGTCCAAGGGAAAAAAAATGAAATAAAATGTTTTCTATTAACTACCCTAATTACATTGTTGAAAATCACAGTTAAATAACTACTTTATTGTTTCATTTCATGGCTCTAGTAGACAGTAATATTTGCTACTGTATTTATGTATTCACTTATAGTAAACTCTCATTTGGATTTCATGATAAAAAGCTATTCATTAATATTTTATTTTAAAGATAAAGTTATGTGTATAGCTTGTATAAAATGACATTCTACAGTATAAAATGGCATTCTACTGATTTCATTGCTAAATTCAATGGTCAAGAAGACGTGTTGAATGATAAATGCATTTCATTTTACAGATGAATATTTTGGGACAACAAAAGCAGATTTAGCTAATTATTTGGATTAGGAAAAACAGAAGTTATCACTTTATCTGTGGGTAGGAAAGATAAGCTCCTAAAAATTGAGTTCAGGTTAACAATCTGCATAACGCTGATTCTTTCTTATACTATTCATGTTTCTGGAAATTAAGAATAACTGAAGCAAGGAGGCACCTTCTAGGATACATATGTATGTGTGTGTGTGTGTGTGAGTATACATACAAACATACATATATATATATTCACTGAGTGCAGAAGTCTATTTTTCCTTACATCCCTCTGAGTACCATGGCTAGCAGATCATAAAAAACAATCAACTTTTCAAAAACAATGTTAATAAAAAGGGGAGTGAGTATTAATACTTATAAATTGTATTTCCCATCTTTTAATTCCAAATTAAAATTCTCATTGAAATCTCCCGGGTGCTCTAGAAATCAAAGTCTCCCCTTATCTTTTAAGATCAATGATGCCTGAATTCCAAGGTAGCAAAAATAGAGCATCCTTGCTGTCACACACCTATTAGAGCCCCATGCTAAACCCCAGACACTGTTAACTGGTCTTCGCACCCTCAGTTCCTGCAGTCTGGCCACAACCTTGCAGTCTTCAATCCAGCCCTGCAGAAGGATTCAATACATTGATCAGACTTGGCACACTAATAAACTATAATGCTATTTCTGTTTATTGGTTCTGAAGTGTCCCAGGCTATTATTTACTGCCTTGGGATAAGAACATTTGTGTAAATGAAATACAAGGCAGAAGTTCAAGAAGGTCAGTTTTCTTTTCTTTCTTTTTTAAATGGGGAAAAATGTGTTAAGGGGCATTTCACTCAAAAACTTCATCAGTAGCATATTAAAAAAAGAGGAAGGACTCTGATAAAAATGGTAGCAGTGATTTATACATGTTAAATGGTTAAGAAATGTATCAATATTATAGTAAATATGGCACTTTAATTTGGAAAAGACATGATATTTGCTTATGGAAGTGGTTATCAAAAAGATCTCAGTCCTTCCACAGAAAGAACCACTAAATAGGCAGGCACTCTGAAAGAACTATTTTGAAACTTCAGAGACCAGAAAGACATTGTATAGCATCCACTAAAGAGCAAGAGAAAGAGCCTGATAAATTACAGTAAAGAACATTAAATTGCTCTCTCCATGCAGTGGTGACCAGTACCCATTCCCTACACTCAAAGACAGGGTGAGGTCCGACCCCTGCCTAGTTTGCAGAAAGGTAAAAATCATCTCCAAGACAAGGAGTGAGCATGGCTGATCAATAGTCACAGCTTTTGATTAGTGATTTTGGATCACTGGGGGTATGGCTCTAAGGGCACAGCCACTGTTTTAATACACCCCAGACAAAGGCAGTAGCAGCCACCGAACCCATCAGGACAAAGATGACGAGAGCCATGGTTGCAACCTGCCCAAACTGGGGCAAAGGCAGTAGAGTCCTAAGGATACCATGCTTCCTCAGGGCTGCACAGGACTCATTAATTGAAGGGTTGCATTTGCTAGGCAGGGTAGGAAAGCTCTGTTTGGGGAGCCACAGGAGAAGCTATTGGTGCACTACCTGATCCCCTTCTCAGTGCACTTTGGAAGTGGTCTGCGACCCTTCCTTGGGTCCCTGGACCTTTTTCAGATGAACAAGACTGACTTGGGAAAGTCCTCTCCAGCATGTCCAACCTCCCAGAATTTGTTCTCTAGGGAAAAGCAGTTTGAGACAAGGAAAGGAGCGTGAGAAATTATAGAGGCAGGCAGTGTGGGGCAAAGGACTGACAGCTTCAAACACAGAGAGGGAAGTCTGTCTCCTGAAAAACCAAAAGCCCAGGACAAGAGAGATGCCCCCAAAGAGAGGAAAAATCATGCACAATGCATTCACCTTGGGTAGACCTTCCGATTAAAAGGGCTAAAGCTCAAGAAAATCTGTCTTATCCTCAGATGGTTACAGAATCAAGAAAAAAGACATCTCAGGGAATAAATACCAGAGTTTACATTTTAAAACATTAAAACGTACAGTGTGCAACAAGAGTACAAGACAAATATATAGGAAATGGCAACCAATCCAAAGGAAAAGGATGAATTCCGGAAAACACCAATGAGGAAAACCAGAATATGGACATTCTGAACAAAGCTTTAAAAAAATGATCATAAAAATGCTCAAGGAGATAAAAGAAGCTACAAAGAAATAAAGGGTACCAGGAAAACAATAAATGAGCAATATGAGAATTTTAGTAAAGAGATAGAAATTTTAAAAAGGAACCAACTACTGGAGTCAAAGACCACAGTAACTGAAATGAAAAATGCCCAGGAGGGTTTCAAGAGCAGATTGGAGCTGGCAGAAGAAAAAATCAGTGAAAGTGAAACATGACACATGAAATGAGCTAAGTTGAGAAACAAAATGAAAAAAAAATTACTGAAAGCAAAAGTCATCTAAGCACCTATGGAACATCATCAAATGTACCAATACACACATTATGGGAGCCCTAGAAGGAGAAGAAAGACAGAAAAGGGCAGAAGGAATATTCAAAGAAATAATAACAGAATTTTGCAAACTTAGCAAAAGATGTGAATATGTATATCCAAGAAGCCCAGAGAACACCAAACAGGATAAACATTAAAAAAAAAATTATACCCCATCATATATCAATCACACTAAGTCAAACAGTAAGGAAAGAGTTCTGAAACTGTAAGAGAAAAGCAATGTGTTACGTACATGGGAGTCCCAATTAGACTGAGTGCCAATTTCTGATCAGAAAACAGTTAGGCAGGAAGGCAGTGAGTTGAATACTCCAAGTGCTGAAAGAAAATAACTGCCAAACAAGAATTTTATATCTGGCAAGGCTTTCTTTCAAAAATGAAGGAAAAGATTAAGACATTCCCAGAAAAACAAAAGCTGAGGGAGTTCATCACCACTGGACTTGCCCTCCAAGCAATGCTAAAGAGAATTCTTCAGAATTAAAGGACAGGACATTAGACAGTGGTTCATAGTGACATAAAGAAATAAAGACCTGAGGTAAGGTAACCATTTGGATAATTATGAATGCCAGTACTATTGTAGTATATTGTTTGGTAGGTAACTCCAATTCTTCCTTCCTACAGTTGCTAAAATGCAAAAGCATAAAATGTGATAAATCTACAGTTTTAGATGTACAGTGTACAAAGATGTAAGTGGCAACAAATATAAAAAATAAAATGTGGGGACAGAGGGGTGTAGGAAAGATGCATGTTATTAAGTTGGTATCAAACCAAACATGACTGTTACATATTTAGGAGATTAAATTTTAAGCCATTGTTAACAAGGAAAACAGATAAGACGTATGTCCAGAGAGAAATGAAAACTCACTCAATATGGTAAAACACAAAAAATTAAATGAATATAAAACTATGCCCTAATAATAGACTTGAGGAACAAAAAAGGTTTAAGACTTACAAAGGCTAAACAGCAAAATGGCATAAGATATAAGTAGTGACTTTAAATGGAAATGGATTAAACTCTCCAGTCAAAAGGCAGAGATTGGCAGAATGGGTAAAAAAAAAAACATGACTCAACTATATTACTGTTTACAAGAGATTCATATTAAATTCAAAGATACAAATAGGTTGAAAATGAAAGGATGGGAAAAATATATACCATTTAAGTAGTAAACGAAAAGAGTGACTTTAAGTCAGAAACAGTTACAAGGGACAAAAATGGTCATTATATACTGGTAAAGGGGATAATTTAACAAGAAGATATAACACTGATAACAGTAGAGTCCAAATATATGAAGCAAATACCAACAGATTTGAAGAGAGAAACTGATAGTTCTACATTAATAGTAGGAGACTTTAATATACCACTTTCAATACTGGATAGACCATTTAGACAGAAAATCATTAAGGAAACACAAGACTTGAATGATACTTGAAACCAACCAGATATAACAGACATACATAGAACACTTTACCCAAAAAAACAGAATACACACATTTTTCTCAAATGTACATGTATCATTCTTCTGTTAGGTCAAAAAGTAAGTCTCATTAAAAAATACTGAAATCATATAATGTATATTCTGTATACACAACATAATGAAGCAGGAAATCAATAAAAGTCAGAGAAATGGAAAATTCAAATATGTGGAAAACAAGCAACATACTATTAAAAAATCAATGCATTAAAATGGAAATCAGAAGCACTATAAGGACGTTATCTTGAAATGAATGAAAATGAATATACAACAAACAGAAACTCATGGGATGCAGCAAAGGCAGTGATGACTGGGAAATTTATATTTCAAATGCTTACATTAAAAAAGAATAAAATCAGAGATGTAACCTCAAAACTAGAAGACTAGAAAAAGAAGAGCAAACTGATCTTAAAGCAAACAGAAGGAAGGAAATAACAAAGATTAGGGCAGACATAAATGAAATAGAAAACAAACAAAAAATCAACAAAACTAAAAGTTGGTTCTTTGAAAAGATCAATACAATTGACAAACCTTTAGCTGGACTGACATAGAAAAAGAGGATACAAATAAGTAAAATCAGAAACAAAAAAGGGGAACATTGCTATTGACACTGCTGAAATAAAAAGGACTATGAGGATACTATGAAACAACTGTACACCAATAAATTAGATAACCTAAATGAAATGAACAAATTCTAAAAAACACTCTAAATACACTGCATCTAAAAGAAATAGATCTTTAACAAATCAATTACTAGTGAAGAGAATGAATCAGCAATCAAAAACCTCCCAACAAAGAAAAGCTCAGGAACAAGTAGCTTCATGGGGAATTTCACCAAACATTCCAAAAGGACAACTCCGTTTCTATTCAAACTCTTCCAAAAAATTGAAGAGGAGGAAATACTCAATTCATTCTACAAGGCCAACATCATCCTCATACCAAAGCCAGATGAAGATATCACAAGAAAAGAAAACTACAGCCCAATATCTTTTAGGAATGGACTTCTCTGCAAAGAAGACAAATTGCCAGAAATCACATGAAAATATGCTCAACATCATTAGCCATCAGGGAAATGTAAATCATAACCACAATGAGATATCACTGCACACCCAAAAGAATGGCTCCTATTTTTAAAATGTAAAATAAGTATTGGAGAGGATGTAGAGAAATAGGACACTCATTCATTGCTGGTGTGAATGAAAAATTGCGCAGCCACTGTGGAAGACAGTGTAGAGGTTCCTCAGAAAGCTAAGTATAGAACTACCATGTACCCCAGCAACCCCACCACTCGCTATATACCACAAATAATTGAAAACAGGAACTTGAACAGATATTTGTACACCATTGTTCATAGAGGCATTATTCACAACTGCCAAAAGATGGAAGCAACCAAAGAATGGATAAGTAGATAAATAAAAACACATACAATGGAATGTCATTTACTTGTAGAAAGGAATGAAATCCTGATATATGCGACAACATAGATGAACCCTGAAGATATCATGTCGAGGGAAATCAGCCAGACACAAAAGGACAAATATTGTATGATTTCACTGATTTGAAACAGTTAGAATACACAAACTCATAGAGTCAGAATTTGGAATGTAGGTTCCCAGGGAATGAAGTGGGGATAGGGAACAGGAAGTTAAGGCTTAAAAATATACAGGTTTCCTATTTGGATTGATGAAAATCAATTGGTAATGAACAGTGTGATGGTAGAAAAACATTTTGAATGCAATTAATAGCAGTGAAATATAAGCCAGAGTATGATTAGAAGAGGAAATGTTAGATTGTATATATGATAACAGAATAATTTTTTTTAAAAATCCATGGAAATATACTACACAGTGAATCCTAATTCAAACCATGGAGTATAGTTAATAGTACAATTATAATAATGTACATAAATCAATTCTAACAAATATTCCATACTAACACAAAGTGTTAATAATAGGATGGTTTATGGAATTCCTGTATTTTATGCATGACTGTTCTATAAACGCACAACTTTTCTAACAAAGAAAACGATTGCAGCTTGTGAGTTGGTAGCAGGTTGTGAGTTGGTGCGGCTTGTGCGTTGGTGGGTTGACTAAAATCTGATATGAAGTTGTAACACCAGATGAGGACAGCTGTGAGGCCAATTTTCTTTTCATTGACAAAAATTAAAAACAAAACTTTTCTGAAAGCTATTTCTATTTTCTTAGGTGTTCTTTCTTCTCCTCATAAATCCACATGTCCCATTTCCTTGCTGCCTACAGGCCTCTGCTCAACTGCCATATTATCAGAATCCTCCTCTGGTCATAGTAAATAAAAGGTATTCTTCCTCCATCCACACCTTCTCTCCTTATCCTTTTCTGCTACCTTGTTTTCTTTTTTTCTCTCACAGCACTACTCAACCCCTTTATACCTTAATTTATTTATTTACTGCTATTTTCACATTGGATTTAAATTCCTTGAAGGCAGGGAAGTTCCTTAATTCACAACTATACTGCTTTCACCTTTATCAGTGTGTAGCACATTAGGTGACCTATAAATACATATTGATGTATAAACTAATCCTCTCAAGGAAAATTATAAATGGAAGTCATTAAATGCAAAGAGGTATTTAAATTTGCATGACACATTATGAAAGTAATGTAATTTCTAGAAAAATCAACTTGGAGGTAATTCAGGGGTATAGTCTTTGCTAAAAAATACAGAAACTGAACTAAAGAAATATCTTCTAATGAGATAGAAATATCTTTTTGCCAGTAGAATCATGGCTATTGAGATTATCACAGTCAGCCATGGCATGCAAAAGTCAAACTCTAACTCAACATGGGAAATTAGTGAGCATAAATAAAAATCTACAAAGTATTCTTGGATCTAAAATTCACACACAAAATTCAGAAAGTAAGCCTACTCCAATTCAGGAACCTTAATTAATACCACAAAGCTAGAAATGTGGCAATAACTATAACCTTAATACTTTAGAACAGCTGCAATCACAGTAGAATGATCTTTAACAAAAATGTTTCCCAGGTACTTGCCTTTAATAATGCATCTACATATATGTTATGCTGTGACATAATTTCTTTTACGTCCCATTTCACATTAGCCATTAGGAGCAGCATCTGTTCATAATCAATAGCTTTACCAGCTACAATCCAGTATATTGGTTTGCGCAGTTCACTGGCAGTTGAGACTGTCTGAAATAAATTTCATAGAAATAAAAACAATTACTTCCTTAAAGTACCTAGTTTGTCCAGAATATTTTGCCCTGGTTTCTAGTATATACCATATCTGAAACTAAAACACTATACATTTGGAGATTTAAATTATGAAAATAGTTTTAACTTGTGGGCAAAGGCCTTCCTCAAAGTATAACACTGAATCTTTCAGTTAACTTGAGGACAGTGACACTACAACTATAAAACTACAGATTTTCCTGGATACTAGGAAATATTTCTCAAATTCTCTCACTTCCCTCCATTTCCACTCCCAACAACACAGTTCAGGATTCCATCATCTCTCATCTGCAACAGCCTGCAAACTGGTCTCCCTGCCTCTAGGCTCGTCACCTGAAGTCTGTTCTTCACACTGCTGCCAGAGAACTCTTTCTCAAACACATATTTGAGCATGCTACACACCTGTTTCAAACCTTCGATTTTCCCAGTGTCTTCAATAAATAAAGCCCAACTCTTGGTTGAGAGAGTTCTATATTATATGGTTCCTACTTACCACTTCCACCATTTTTCTTTTCTCTAGCCTCTTCCCTGCTTTGACAAGTTGAGTTTTTCCTTATCTGATCATATACACCATGCTGTCTCACCTTCTGGCCTTCATATTTGCCATTCCCTTAGTCTAGAATATACTCTCAAATCCCCCTCTTTACCCAGCTCATCTAATTGACATATCACATCCTCCAGACAGCCTTTCTGGACAACTTTCTCCCAATCACACCCATGTCCTTCTCCACTCTGAGTTAAATATGCTGCCATTTATTGTTACAAAACCTTGTTCTTTCCCCTTATAACACTTCACATACTTTATTAGCTCTTTCTCATTAGAACAAAAGCTATATTTAATACGGGTATTTATTAATGATTAAATGAAGATTCTAATTCAGCTGACCCAGTAATTTGAACTGACCACTAGTAAAATACCTAAATAAATAATATGTGACCACCCTATTTTGCTCACAGGTAAGATTATATACAAGACCAACTCTGACCTGGGAATAAAACTGCTGCAGAAAGGGTTTTTTCACTGCAGGCATCACAGCATCCAGATATGGCTGAAGGAACTCAAATTGTTCAGCCAAGAATACCCTAAAGGGAATAAATAACCCACTGTATAAAAGAAGTGCAGGGTGCAGAGCCTGTCAAATGTCTTTTATAAATCATCATTAAGATCTCTAATGCAAACTTTAAGAATTAAAATTATTTTCTATTTCAGCGATCTACCTTGTAAATACCACTTAACTCAATCATTTCCAATCTATACAATAACAAAAGCTAAACTTTTGGACTGTAAGCTAAGGTGAAAGAAGGATAACTTCAAAGGAGCTAATCTGGTTACCACAAGGTGTGGGTTATGCTGCTTTGCAATTAAGATATTAGCACAGGTTAACAAAAAAGACTGAAGAGAGAATACATTTGCATTTCTTTTGGAAGGATTTCTTTTAAAGATCCCTTTTAATTAAACACAACAGACTATTGGAATTCACAGCTTTTAACACCTGAGAGTTTTCAAAAGTAACCCAAACATTTATAACACACAGCAAACTGTTTTAGGTTGCAGTATTCAAGTGAACTCCTGGTGTGGGAGGCTGGTGTACAGGAGTGGGAGTCATTTGGCTCATCAATAAGCCTCCAGCCACTCTGCAATGGGGCACTGTTTATCTCTACTTTTGCTATATATGCAAAACCTCTTCAGTTATATACGACTTCATTTTGTTGTATTATCAAAATTGGGGATTTACAAGACCAGGAAGCACTCTTTCTGATACAAAGGGTCAACTATTTTTAACACCAAACTGACAACAGAGCTCCAGTTTCTCTAGAATCTGCTGTCATCAATCAATAGGAAAATGAAAGTACATCAGAGTTTTCCAGTTGTAATAAACATAAAATATGAACTCTGCGACACTTTTTTAAAGATTCCCTTAAAGCAAGGCTCATGTTACTAATGCTTGACACTTAAAAGATATCCTTTCCTCCATTTATATAACTGAAAGCTAACCATACAGTTTTAAAAATCAATTGGTAATTTATTTTAGGATATACTTCTCAGAAATACATAAATGTTATTTAGAAACAGTACATGGATCTCTTTAGTGCTTACTTTTATACCTTCCCTTAAATATTTTATGGCAAAGGAACTGTCTGTAACAACTTACAAGGATTCTGTGGCTACCACTCTTTCTGCCAAACCATATAACGTATCTCCAGATGTCAAAACCACTAGCTGACTGAGGTGTGGGCTCGGGACCTTCTCCTTTCTTTCTTCTGCTGCTGTGAGAGTGGCAGCAGGATCAGCCGAAACTTCCTGAAAAAGCATCACACACATATACATACAACCTGAAATAGCAAACCTAATAGCAATAAACCATGTGCTTTTGACAAAACTGGAACTATAATTAAAATACTCTATGGCATATATTAATTAAATTTAGTTAAGGTTCTTCTTGTTCTGCTTTTATATTTTGTAACTACTGACATTTTCCTTTTTTCCAGTAAGTGAAAATGATACTTGCATAATATCATTCAACACTACATACTACCATCTATGCCTAACCAAAGTCTGACAAGACAAGGAATCTTTATGAATTAGGCAAGATGTTTCAGAGACAATAGTGAGATGCTCTCCGAGAACTTGTAAATGAGGGAAATGAGGTGCCCTCTGAGAGTCTAGCAGGTAAAAACTAAAATATGATGGGATTAACCATTTCACACCCAAATCTTAATTAAGGTAAACTTGGTAGGATCTCAAGAAGGCAGGACTAAAATAAAAACTATAAACTGGAACAGAATAAAATGTATTGGGATGTGTAGGGACAGATTAGTAATGAGAAGGAAGGTCAATGTAAACAAATTAAAGGGATGGCCAAAGAGCCTAGTGTGCTGGATTCCTCAGCATTAACCAGGAGAAAATCCCTGTGTGGGTAAACGTCAGTATAGTCAACAATAATGATATCTTGAGGTAGGGAAAATTTATCAGAGTTCAAATCATTCAGTTTTACTTTCATTTGATGCCATGCTCACTACGATCCTCTCATTACTAATTTGCCTTTCCAAGTATTCTGATACCAAGCAAGGAGGTCCTCGGATGTGAGTCCTGAACCTTCCTGGACTCCATGGAAATATATCCTCTATTATAAACAGTCTATCTAGACTGACACTGGGATATGTATATATTTTTTAACTTTCCTTCAATACATAGCAAATAACTCTTTTCTTTCCTGAGCTCTTAGCAAACAGAAGAAAACAAAAAAGAGGAAAAAAGGGGGGAAGCAGATGTGGCACAAGTTATTGAGCTCCTGCCTACCACATGGGAGGTCCCGGCTTTGGTTCCTGGTGACTTCTAAACAAGACAAGCAAGACAGCAAGCTGACATGATGGGCTGGCGCAGCAGGCTGATGCAACAAGATGATGCAACAAGAGACACAAGGAGGAAAAACATAATGAGAGACTCAACAAAGCAGGGAGTGGAGGTGGTTCAAGTGATTAGGCCCCACCCTCCCACACAGGAGGTCCCAGGTTTGGTTCCTCATCCTTTCTAAAAGGAAGACAAGCACACAACAAATGGACACAGCAAATGCAAAACAATGGGGGTGGGGTGGGGAGAAATGAATAAATAAAATAGATCGTTAAAAAAAAAGGGGGAAAAAGTGGAAAAAAGCTGAACTCTTTAAAAATCTTTTTAGAGGGAATGCCATGAGAAGGTCTTAACTAAGGAGGTAATAAATAGACTGGCTACTTGGAGCAGCTGACAGCACCAGATGACTGACAATTCAAAATACCAACTACTCTTCATATATCAATAAAATACATTAAGGTTAAAAAGCTTCCCCTTCGGAAAGCAAACACCTAAGAATACTGTTTAGAATACTGATATTAGTATGTTAATTACTTAAATAATTGCTACAGGCAATGTCAGAGAAATAAAGTTTTAAATATTGTTTTTTTGGGGAAGAAAGCAAAGAGGTCAAGGTAGTAACATAACCTTTGCATTATAGAAAGCACATTCCCATGGAAGAGTGGCTTTCAAGAAACGATTCCTAGCAATACTGATATTATAATCCCCAAGTCACTACTCTATGTGAGGCCATGAATGATTTTTATAATCAAATATATTTCTAATAACAGTTAGCTTGAGTTAGCAAAGAACATTATAATTTTAGAGTATACAGGGGATTTTCCAAGGCTGACTTCTCAACAAGCTCCATTGATTGCATTCTGAAAAAAATTTTCATAAGAGAAATTTACAAAAAGAAAAATTAAAAGAATGTTATGCAAATTATGCAATAACTTATAGTACAAAAGTGTTATGTTTTCTTAAAATTATCTGAATATAGGTCAACCAATGCCCTACCTCAATCCTTTAGTAAAAATTTAAAAAATTTTGATTGACTAACAGAATAAGGGCAGAAGAGATCCCAAATATTGTAGAATAAAACCCTTGCACTTTACATACTAGCTTAAGTATGAAAAACATCAAATGGTTATCTCCATTACGATGTTTAAAGTACAGAATATATGAGCAGACAGCATAAGTAAATGTGTAAATGCAAACATATTTAATGGGCTTAAAAGTCCTTCAAAGAAAATACTAGAGCAAAAATTGGATGCAATTAAATCTTAAACTGTTGAAAACCTAAATCTAGGATTGAGGCAGGTTAGTATAGGAAATGAGGGCAGGTGGCTAGTCAGAACAGAGCCCTGAACAGCTGGAACCCTGCTGGTCAGAACATAAGTCATGAGACCCCGTCCAGAACCCCCGAGGGAAGGCAGCGACTTGAGAACAAAGCCATAACCATTACAGCTGAAAAATCCACCAAGACTCTAGTTACAAGGTCTCATTTGAAACTCCTGGGATCAAAAAAAGTCTGGATAACTCCAAACAGAAAGGCCTCCCTACTGGTTCCCTGAAAGCTAAGGTGAAGGTAGAAAGGCTGCCAATCAGGAGAGCAAATAGCTGAGATCCCTCCTTACTATGGGGAGCCGGGAGGAGGAAAGGCTGAGGAAGGCCAACCCAAGGGCCCCAGGTTGTGCGTCTCACCCTGTAACATACCCACTCCCATGTCTCTTCTCTAGTTTCTCAATAAACTCTTTTTACTGGTCTCATTAAGCTAGAACATCTCTGAATTCTTTCTTGTAATGAAGCCAAGAACCTAGAAACCCAGAACGTTCCTTCAACAGGATTACTCAATTATAGACTCAAAATCACCAATTATTTCAGTAAGAATAAAGTAGAGAAAAAATACATTAAGACTCTGGAAATATAATTTACTTTTATAAATTGTAGTAATTGGTTAGAAAATGGCTTTATACCTCTTTATCTCTTTTTTATATCATACCTCCTACTAAAGGTATTTTCTCCTTACAGTCTCTGCTCAATTAGTATTTAAACAGTATTTGGGGAAATAACAACTGAGCTTCCTCTAGGGAAAATCAGGATGAGGGAATTATGCAGCTTAAGTAATGTTGTAACTCCATCATTCATTTCCTTTTACTTAAAAGGAAAATCATTACCACACCCCTGCACATACACACACATTCACAAGCAATTAAAATTTGATACTGTTTGGTGTCAGTTGGTTGCCTGTGCTATTAATACTTAATTCTGGTGTTTATTTAATCCGCATCGAATGACTGTCCAAGTGAGAAACTTGGAAACACTCCTGACTCTCTTTCCTCACCTCCCCCAACCAATCTGTCACTAAAACATGCCTGAACAGATACCTCTCTCTATCATTTCTTTCTGATACCACTATTTAATGAGGCTCTGGGCCCATTAGCTTTCCCGTCTGGACTATTCTAAAAGCTCTTTACAGAGATCTCTGCCTCCAGCTTCTGTTTCTATTCCAGTTTCCACACAGTTAATTGGTTTATCTTTTTACAATACAGATGTGATCTTTCTAAAGGACATATTTGACCACACCTCTGCCCAGTTAAAAAGCCTCAAATGACTATCCATGCCCTGCAGGAAAAAGTTTAACCTTGTTACTAAGGTATGAGTCCTTACAACTCACACCAATTACTTTGCCAGGCTCATTTTGAGGTATTCCATACCCTAAAGTCTAGCCACACTGGACTACTTGCTCTACTGAGACTCCCACCTTACCAGATCTCTTCCTCATTTTTTAATCCTGAGTGCAGATTTCACATCCTTTCTCTAAATTTATCTCCCAAGAATTAGCACCTTAACTTTGATTCCCATTATCTAAACACATATGTATAGAAGTTGATATATGGCAAAAAAAAAAATGCCCTTATTAGCTGTTTCCTAATTCTTCCACCTTACTGTGAGATCCTGGAGACCAGAGTTCAGTTTCATCATCTTTGTATCAAAAAAGCTGTGCACGCCTCTGGGCATTAAGAGCCCATCAATTAGTTGAACTGATGAGGATGATGACAGTGGTGATAATAGTCTTTACTTCCTCTCCTCGTATTCTTATTTTTTTTTTTTAGACAAATATTTTATTGTCTCATTGGTATGAACTAAATACAATTAATTTTATCCGGTTATTTTGTTGGTTTCATTTGTGAAGAAGTTTTGGATCACAAAAGGGTTACAACTGTGGCAGGGAAGGATCATTGGTATGGGGTGTCAGTGGCGGGGGGATACATGAGAGGAGGTTCACTTGGGGTATACCTATAAGGAATATGAAGGAATTCAAGTTTTCAAGGGGCAATGTCACAGTGGGTGGAGCTGTACACAAAAACTGAATATTGAATTCCCATGCTGGAGAGTTCTGCCACATTTTCTAAAGGGACAGCAAGAATCCCTGAGTACAGGGGTAGTGACTAGTGAAGGAGGATGGACCACTGACCGGCCCTTGATATTGATGACTGTACTTATGAACCTTTCCTTTTGAAACTGAAACTTAGCCTAGTATTATAAATTGCCCAAGAGTTACCTCCTGAGAGCCTCCTTGTTGCTCAAATGTGCCCTCTCTCTAAGCCAAACTCAGCAAATAAATGGATTACCTTCCATTACCTAGCCCCACCCCACCTTCACCCACTGGTATGGGACATGACTCCGGGGGATGAGCCTCCCTGTCACTGAGGGATTACTACCAAACCAACCAGTAATGCAACTGGCCAAAGACCTTAACCAAAAGGGAGAAAGAATAAATACAAATGAGTTTGTATGGCTAAGAGACTTCAAAATTATTCTAGAGGTCATTCTAGGTTACACTTGTACATGTCTCATCAGGATCTCATTCTCTTTCAAACCCATTCCAATCAGGCTTTTATCTATCCCACTCCAAAAAAAGTTACAAGATCTTATATTCTGCTCCCCAGATTATGCCATCCAGACGTACAGTTTGAAATGCCATCTATGTGACAGTAATTGCAGAATTTATAAACCTAGCCCCGACCTCTCTCTTATCTTCAGAACATCAAACTGTATTTAACATATCTGAAACTGAACTCTTTGTCTTCCTCAAACATGTCACTCCTGTAAGTCTTTCTATTTCCAACAATGGCACCACCAATCTGCAGTTGTTCTACCTCAAAAGTGATGCATTATCTTTAGCTCTTCTTGGTTTCGTACCCCACTTCCAATCCATCAACAAATCCTAATGACTCTACCTTCAAAACAGATCCTCCCTGTTTCACCACTTCTTCCACTATCACCTTGGTTCAAAGTTACCTCATCTCTCTTCAAGGCTGGTAGAGCAGCCAAAATAATACTCCTTTAAACATTATTAAGTTAGAACATATCAATTCTTCTCCTTAAAGGTTTTCAGTGGCTTCCTATGTTGCTCAGAGAATAAAGTCCAAAGGTCCTATATGATCTAGGCCCTGGCTACCTGTCTGGTTTCATCTTGCTACCTCACCTTAAGGGCTTTGCATTACTTTGTTCCCTCGACCTGAAACACTTTTCCCCAAGATTCTCTCCTTACTAGAAAAATAAGCTCTGTATGATTGGGGAATCTGTCTTTTTTAAAATTCCACAACTGTATTATTGGCTCCTATAACTGTACCTGGCATAATATACAGAGTTCAAAAAAATAAAGAGGCCCCAAGTATGCCCAAATAACATCACAGAAGGGTCTCTCTTCTATCATCTTTACACAGTTCTTCACAGTTCTCAACACTATTTGACATTAAATAAGGTAATTATTTATCCCTTATCTGCCTCCTCACTAGTGGGACCATCAGTCTACTGCAAAGTTCATAGGCATTAAATGAATTAGTAAAATAAAAAATAGCTATACAAATATCTTGTATCCCCTGAATCTGTACCCTAATCACCTATCTCCTTGCTTTCTGTCTACTTCCAACACCTCCTGTAGCACTCTGTATTTTGTGTTTAGTCATGATTTTGAATATTTATCTCAGAAAAGTCAAAGAATGGTGAGATCTGAAACTCTGAAACATGAAAAACTAATAAAGGAATGGGAGAAAGTATTAACTCCCTTGGACAAGATGGCTAGGCTGGCCAAAATGCCCCAATGGGGTTGAAATGTGAATAACAGAAAATACTTATAGAGAGACAGATTTAGCTGCATCCTAACAAAGTGCTTTCTGTCAGGCAAAGGTGTCAAAAGGCAAGAAGTGCTGCTCTGGATGGCAAGTGAGCTCCCTACTGCTAGAGAGGTTCAAACAGAAGCTGATAATCTGTATAAAAGCCACACACATTAAATGAGCACAGGTAAGTTTTCTTCCATGAATTTATGAGTATAAATCTGGAGATGCCTTTTTCTAAGCTTCGAACACTACTTTTAAAATATTTTATTATTAAGTTCTAAAAAAACTGACATTAACTTTCTGCCAATATTGTGCAATCTCCAATAAATTCAAAATAGTTCAATGATTACCATGAAGAGCACACATTTGTTATACAAGTCACTTTTGATTTCATTCTTTTGTGAATATATTACCAAATATAGAACATATTTACAATAACTAGAAGCTTCTTTGAATTTAAATATTAACTAGTTAATTTGGGATAGAAATAGTTTGGTATAGAACACAGATGGTGCTCTATCAGGTGGTGAAAGACCAGGAGGAGAGGGGAACACAGTTGATCTCCGGGCTTGACCATACCTACCTCCTTTCCTACTACCTACACAAACGTGATAGGAAGGTGCATTCCCCCTTTACTCACAGAGCTGTTTCACAAAGACATTATTTCAGAGATCACTGGGATTGTATCCCTCCAGTTCACACTGGCATTTTAGGCATAAAAATTACGCTAATTATTTGCTAAAACACTAAAGTTTCTTGTTTTCACATTTAAGGAAATCTGCTTGAAGACAGCAAGAGAGTCACAAAAAATGTCAAGCTGACATAAATAAATGATGTGTGCTTTATGTGCACACTTAAATGGAAAAGCAACTTGTTAAATTAGATCAGTGTTCCAGTTTATACCAGTACAATAAAATGATATTATCCTTTGAAACTTTAAGAAATGGAACTTTCATATTTTATTCTCATGACAAAAGTTCCATTTTTGAGCCTTTCCTGCCACTAATTTACTACCACAAAGATAATTCATATTTATGGACTTTCTTGGACAAATTTAAAATACATTTTTTATTATCAAAGACTTAAATTTGACAACGGTATTAAAGCAAACAATTTAATTATCAAAATGGATATCTAATATCTACATTCTGGTGCCATTATCACCTATACCACCTTCCTTTACTATTCACTCTTACTCTATTCAGACCCCCTTCTGTAGACATTTTCTTTGATGTGTCAAACAAATTTTCTTAGTTTACACTGAATCTATACGTCAAACAATTTCAGCTGCCATTTTAAAAACCACAATGACTCCATTTTCCTTTTTACAAGTTAAAGAGAAGCAGAAATTAGAGGGTATCAATGGAGAAGATAAAATTACATGAGTGTTTATTAAAATTTTAGCTGACATGGAAAAATACAAGGAAACTACTGATTCTTCTAGTTGGTTCCAGATTATTAAGGTTATCGATTATTCCCTTACTCTCCTTTATTTTCCTTCTTAACCCTTGTTGGTATCTGATACAATATTATGTATTTGTTTATTTGCCTGTCCCAATAAAATACAAGAAAAACAGGAATTATCTATTCTGTACATTGATGCTTTCTTAGCACTACAACAATGCCTGAAATATAAAAATTATCTCAATAAGTATTTCTTAAAATAATAAATGATTATAATACTTTATAAAAACTTCAATAACAATACAAGAATTATTTTAAAAAAAAGAGGAAAATGATAGCCTGTTTGGGTAGATGATGAAATAAGGGCTATTTAGAGAATCCTGAGGTTAATGCAGATAGAGAAATGTATCAAAAATAATATAAATTTCTGGCTACAGTGACCAACTACAAGAAAAAAAAATCTCATTTTAAATAGTTCTGTTAGCTTAAAGACTACAAAGCCCAGTGTTAATGCTACCTAACCTTAAAACATGCATTTCATCATGTAACAGAAGAGTCAAGAACCAGGATTGCCTATTGCACAGCAAATCAAACCCCAACTTTCTCTTTGAATTTCCAGGCCATTTATAAAGTGTGCCTAGACACTTTTTGCAACATAACTTAACTCCTCAGCATACACCAGTACCCTAGTCACAAAGATCTCCCAAAATCTGAACAAAGGCCTGCTCTCACCTGAAGGTTCTTGCTCAGTCTCTCTACCTTTATTCAAATGCCATTCTTTCTTCTCTTTCTCACTAAACCCACAACAGTTTTGCAAATTCTAGCAGAAGTTTCACTTCCTCCTTTAGTCAGCCTCTGACATCAGTTTATTACATAACTCCTTCTTCTCTCTCAACTTGAACTGGATATAGTTAGGAACATATTCTTTCACATATACTAGTTCTCTCTCTAATTGGACTGTAAGTACCTTCATTTTAATTCTTACTTGTACTTAGTGTAATACCAATTACACAGGCACTCAATATATGTATAGACATATGCTTATATGTACTTGATTGGATTATTAATTTCTATTTTATGAAACCCAAAGAAACTGATTACTTACTAGATCAATAAGGCTTTCTTGTATTCTGTTAAGAGTTGTTCTTAGTCTACTGCTACTAAGGCCTAGTCCCGTTGATTCCAACTGAAAAAGAAAAAGTGAGGCAAATTAAATCACTTTGGAGGTAATTTTGCAAATATCGTAACTTCAAATTAACTAAAGTAAAGTATCAGATGAATTTCCTCTCTGACACTTAGACTTGAGGGTTTCTAAATTGCATTTGAAAATTCCAGCACAGCAAGCAAAGTTGTCAAACCTTAGCCCTAAAGGGAACAAAACAACCATTTAGATGTATGCATCAATTTTATAAATTATAAGGAGAGAGTTTACCAGAATTTCTTTCTCACAAGTTGTTTTTTTAGTTACAAACTTGAGACTTTATATGCTTAAAGACAAGTACACTGTGTTGTATTTAAGGTACAATGTGTTGGATTTATATAGAATAGCAATGTAGGGTGTTGTAATTTATATTGCTTATACAAATTACAGTCTAAATCCTCATTTAAAAATCAGTGAAATTTTCTATTACACTTAGTAAACATTTCAAAGTCTAATATTCTATATCAGAGTATAGTATTCTATTCACAACCACAAAGCCAAAGCATTTTTTAAAGCTTTCACTTAAGAGCATAAATGAGAAGGAAGAATTGACAGTTCAGACATGGAGAGCCAATTAGCCCGCTCTTTGTATGAGATTCAATCAATGAAAATTAATTTAGAGACAATCACAGATTTAGACATCTGCAAAACTGTTCAAATGTTCTCTATGAACCAAAACATTTATAATGTCAATAATAGTAAATTATAAAGTATAAGTCTCACTTATGCATTCATAGGAATTAAAATGTGCATACATATATACATAATCATAAGCATGTACATACATTGTTCCTCATCCTTTCCCATCTGAGATGCAAGAATGAGAATTCATTTACATACCATGTATTAGAAAGCTAGAACAGCTGTGTGATGGCAAGGTGCAGTAAAACATGACTAATTTTACACATGCACTAATTTCTCTAAGTTTTATAAATAAACTCAATTTATTTTTCTTAATTCATTAAGGTATTGTTTACAAATAATTAAATTCAACAATTTAAGTATGCAGTTTCATGAATTTTGATAACTGTATATAAGTAACCACCAACATAGCTGAAATACTGAGGAGTTCCTTACTATAAAATTGTCTGCATGCCCTTTGCACTTGATCCCTTCCCTGCACTATTAAACCCTGATCTGCTGTCAGTGTATATAGTTTTTTCTAAAATTTCATATAAAAAGAATCATACAGTGTATAGTCTGTTGTGTTTGATTTCTTTCACTTAGCATAATTTGAGATAAATCCATGTTGTAAGTCTATTAGTGTTTTGTGCTCTTTTATAGGTTAACATATGGATATAGCTCTATTAGTTTACTTATTCACATCAATGTGCATTTGGATTCCAGTTCTTAGCTAATATGAGCATTCATGACATGTTTTTGCACACATACGTTCCCATTTCTCTTGGGTAAAATACCTAGGAGTGAAAATTCTGGTTTCTATAGTAAATATATTTTTAACTTTACAAAGTATTCCCATACTGTTTTCCACAGGGACCTTTGCATTTCTCTTAGCAATATATATGTATTCTGGTTGCTCTACAACCTTGTCAATACTTGATATTGTCAATCCTTTTAACTGTAATCATTTTGTGAATGTGTAGTGGTATATCACAGTGGTTTTGATGTACATTTCATTGATGACCAGTGATCTAGAGCCTATTTTCACATGTATTTTGGCCATTGGAATATCATGTTTTGTGAAATATCTGGTCAAATCTTTTGCCAATTAAAAAAATTGGGCTGTTTGTCTTCTTACTGAGTCTTTTTAAATTTTAAAATGTTTAGTTTTTAAAAAAATTTTAATAAAGCTTTAGATTACATAAATGTTACATTGAAAATACAGAGGATTCCCATAAGTCCCACCCCTCCCCTCCTATACTTACCCACATTAACATCTTTCATAAGTGTGGTACATTTGGTACAATTGGTGAACACATATTGAAACATTGCTACAAACCATGGAATATAGTTTACATTATATTTTACACTCTGTCCCACACAATTTTATAGGTTTTGACGGTCTGTATCTGTCATCGCAATGTCATGCAAGACAATTCCAATGCCCCAAAAATGCCCCCTTGGTACGCCTATTCTTCCCTTCCTCCCCATAGAACCTCTGGTGGCCACTGCCTTTCTATTAATGATACAAATTCTTCCATTGCTAGAATAAGAAGTCTATAATGGAATAAGTCTACTTTAGTCCATCATTCATTCTGCAGTCTTGAGGATTTGGGGATGGTGATGCCCACTCTGTTTCTAATTGAGAAAGGGCTTAGATCCGATGGGGCAGATGGATGGAACTGTCTTGTTTGTAGTTGCAGACACTCTGTTCTTTGGGATAGACATTGTTCATCATCATCTCTTTGTTAGTTTTCTTGGGTGAGTCCAGTGAACAGGTAAGTAGGTGCTGCACTTCTGCTCAGAGTCAGGGCTCAAATGGCACATAAAAAACCAAAGATTTAAATCTCTGGGACACATATTTAAAAAGTATAGCACCAATTATAGCTTCCCTGGGGAGTCCTGCTACATTCTCTAATAGAACGGCATAAATCCCGAATACATGGGCAGTACCTAGTGAAGGAAGACAGACCATTACACCAGGCCTTTGATATTGATGATTGTACTTATGAACCTTTTCTTATGAAATTGAAACTTAGACTAGTATTATACATTGCCTAAGAGTTACCTCCTGAAAGCCTCCTTGTTGTTCAAATGTTGCCTCTCTCTAAGCCAAACTCAGCATATTCACACACTACCTTCCCCCCAACATGGGACATGACTCCTGGGGATAAGCCTCTCTGGGACTGAGATTATTAACAAGCATCAACTAGTAATCCATTTGGAAAAAGACCTTGACCAAAGGGTCAAATGAATTTCAAAGTGATTCTGGACGTCATCCCAGATGTTACGCTTTATGCAATTTCAGCAGGATCTCATTGACTGCAACAGTAAACAGTTCCTCAAACAGTGGTGCTCCTGAGGGCTCTAGAGGCATCTAGACACTATAAGCAGGGAAGGAATTTGGTACCCTGTCAGTGCGCCTTACTTGGAAATTTAATTTAAATTCTGTGTATGTAATGAGGTAAGGAGGGATTGAAGTTTTTTTCTATACATAATATCCAATTATTCCAGCACTATTCATTGGAAAAAAACAACAACTATCTTTTCTCCAATGAATTACCTTCAGAGATCAACTGATCATGTAAGTGTGCAAATATGTCTGGACTCTTTATTCTGTTACACTGATCTATATATCTATCCTTAAGTCAACACTACACTGTCTTGATTACTGTAGCCTTGCAGCAAGTCTTTAAATTTAAAAATCTAAGCCAAAAATTTTTGGCTATTCTGGACACTTTATTTTCTATAAATTCTGAATACAGTTTGTCAATTTTTTCAAAATAATTTTTTGTTACTATTTTAATTGAAATTGAATTAAATGTACAGATCAATTTGGGGAATCTGCTTTCTTAATATTGAGTCTTCTAATATATGTAATAGTATATCTCTTCATTATTTAGTTTATTTATTTATTCTTAGCTTTCCATTCCTAATGATTTAATGTTTTGGTATACAAGTCTGTCAAATTTTTCTGTGAAATTTCTAAAGGATTTTAATGCTATTATAAAGACTTTCAAAATTTTCATTTTCCAATTATTCATTGCTATTGATTTTTGTACACTGTCCTTGTATCCTTGAAGCTTTCTAAATTTATTAATCTAGAAACTTGCTTGTGGATTACAAAGGATTTCCACAAAAGATATCAACTGTAAATAAGAGCTTTTGCTTCCTTCCAATCTATGTACCTTGTATCGCTTGTCTTGACTTACTGTAATGTATCTCCAGTACAAAGTAAAATAAAAATGATGTGGCTTGACATCCTTGTTATGTTTCTTCATCTTAGGCAGAAAGCACTGAGTGATTCACCACTGTGTAGGATGCTGTTTTATAAACATCCATAATCAGGTTTAAGAAATTTCCTTCACTTACTAGTTTTGAGTTTTTAATGTAAAAAAAACGTGTTGAACATTGTCAAATGATTTTTCTGAATCTAAACAATCAAAGTTTTTCATTACTCTATTAATACGATGAATTACAATGATCAGTTTTAGGATGGGATTTTAGGCTGTGAAACCAATCTTGCAATCCCAAGACAAAAGTCATTTGGCCATGAATTATTTTGTAATATTTTCTCAAGTATTTTTTGAATCTATGTCCATGAGGGATATTGATCTATAGTTAGCATTTCTTGTGGTGTGTCTGTCAGGCTTAATTATCAAGGTAATATCAACCTCAGAAAATAAACTGTGATTTCATTATCTGAAAGTCTGAGCAGCCTTGGTATTATATTTAAGGTTTTTATTTATTCACTTAATTGATAAGAGTTTGCTCAAGTTTTCTATTTTTTTGTAAATGAGTTTTTTCTCATTTGCATTTGCCAAGGTATATGTTCATTTAATCTAGTTTGGCAAATTTATTCACCTTGAGTTGTTCATAATATTCTCTCTCTTATCCTATTGTTATTATCAGAAGGATTTATAGTGATGGCCCTCTTGCATTACTGATAATGAAATTTGATTCTTCTGGCTTTTTTCTTAATAGTGTGGACTAGAGATTTATCAGTTTCCCTCATTTTTTAAAAAGAGAACAACTTTTAGTTTCATAGATTTTTTTCTGTTGCTTTCTGTTTTCAATTTTTTTTATTTCTCCTTTTTTTTCTTTATTATTTCCTTCCTTCTGATCACTTTGGGTTTCATTTACTTTTCTTTGGTGAGCTTCTTAAGGTGGAAGTTTAGATCACTGACTTGAAACTTTTCTTCTTTTCTACTATGGGCATTTAAATCTATATACTTCCCCCTTTAAGCACTGATTTAGCTGCTTCCACAACTTTTGATATGTTGTGTTTTCAGTATGGTTTAGTTCAAAATATTTTCTAATTTTCCTTGTGATTTCTTTGACTCAATCATTATTTACAAGTGTACTATTTAATTTCCAAATATTCACGTTTATTATTATTGATTTCTAATATAATTCCATTGTGGACAGAGAATATCTTGTGTATGATTTCAATCTTTTAGATTTATTGAGACATACTGGCCCAGAATATGGTCTATCCTGATAAACATACATGTACACTTGAAACAACTCTGTATCTTCCAACTGTTGGGTGTATTATTCCATAAACATCAATTTTATGTTTATGGTGGTTGATGGCATTGCTCAAATCTTCTATGTATTTGTTGATTTTCTCTCAACCTGTTGTATTAACTTTTGAGTGTTGTTAAAATCTCCATCTCTTTCCCCCTAATCCTATCAATTATTGCTTCATCTATTTGAAGGTCTGCTATCAAGCAACATACACATTTCTGATTGAAAGGTCTTCCTGTTAAATTGACCATTCTATCATTATGAAGTATCCTTATCTTTGGTAATAAATTTTGTTTTGAAATCAATTCTTTCTGATATTGTCTTAGCTTGCCAGAGCTGCTACCACAAATTCCACAAATTGGTTTGGGTTGAAACAAGGTTGGCACATGGTTTTGGAGGCTAAAGAGGTTTGCTTCCTCCAGCGGCCTGTAGCATTCTGGTGCTGGTTTGCCACAATCCTTGGGGTTCCCTGGTTTGCATGTCTGCATCCTGTCTCAAAGTTTTGTCCTCTCTTTTCTTGCTCTTTCAGTTTTCACTGACTTCCAGCTATTTCCTCAGTGTTTCTCTGTATGAGGCCTCAGGAAAAGCAAGATTAACACCTACCCTCTTTTAGTTGGGCCACACGTTAATTAAAAATATCTTCAGGAGGTTCCTATTTACTGTGTATTCTCACCCGCAGGAATGCAGATTAAGAACATATCAAGGGGGCGGTGGACTTGGCCCAGTGGTTAGGGCGTCCATCTACCACACGGGAGGTCCGCGGTTCAAACCCTGGGCCTATGCGCAGTACTGATGCGTGCAAGGAGTGCCATGCCACGCAGGGGTGTCCCCCGTGTAGGGGAGCCCCACATGCAAGGAGCGCGCCCTTTAAGGAGAGCCGCCCAGCATGAAAGAATTTGCAGCCTGCCCAGGAATGGCGCCACACACACGGAGAGCTGACACAACAAGATGACACAACAAAAAGAAACACAGATTCCCGTGCTGCTGACAACAACAGAAGCAGACAAAGAAGATGCAGCAAAAAGACACAGAGAACAGACAACCGGGGTGGGAGGGGAAGGGGAGAGAAATAAATAAAAATAAAAAAATCTTTGAAAAAAAGCATACCAAAATTGGGGAACATAATTTAATCTACTACATATATTAATACAGCCACTGCAGTCTAATTATGTGTATTGTTTGCATGACACCTCCTTCATTTATTTGTTTTCACCCAATGTATAAGTAGCTGTTTTTCTTTTTTTTAAGTATGACACCAGTAAACAGCATATAGCTCGGTTCTGTTTTTAATATAATCTAACAATCTTTGCATTCTAATTTGAATGTTTTGTTCATTAACATTTAATGTAATTATTGATATGGCTGGGTTTGAATCTACCATTATATTTTGTCTCCTTTGTTCACTGGTTCCTCCTTCCCTGCCTTTTGCAATTACTTGAATATTTTTCAGAATTTTATTTTAATTTTCCATGTAACTTTTTAGTTATAGTCTTTATTTTTCATGGTTTCCCTTAGCAAAAAACAATATACAAATTTAACTTATTACAGTTCATTTACCATTAATAACATACTGCTTTATGTAATGCAAATAAATTTTGCAAACTTCTATAACCATATTCTCCTACACATCTTATTATAGTTGTTATATTTAATACATCTATATATATTATAAACTCCAGAGGACAATACCATGATTTCAGTTTTAAACAGCTATTTGGTTTATCAAGAAATTAAGTAGAAAATTTAAAAGATAATAATATTTTGCATTCCTCAGATGGTTTCCCTTACCAATGATCGTCAGTCTTCACTGAGTATCCATGTTTTCTCTTGGGAAAATTTCCCTTTTATCTAAAGAACTTCTTTTAGCCTTTCCTTATTACATGTTGTAGTGGTTTGATATAACTGATGAATTCCAAAAAGAAATATTGGGTATACTTGTAATTTGATCTGTACCTGGGCATGATTTATGATTAGGGTATTGCATTCCCACCCCTTGGTATGGGGGACTCACAGATAAAAGGCATGACGAAGAACAGAGTTGGTGATTTTCTGATGTTAGAGTTTGATGCTGAAGACCCAGGAAGTCAGCATACAGAGGAAAGAGAAGCCAGTCCCAGGAAGAAAGGAACCTTGAAACCAGAGAACAGCAAGCCCCAGGAACATAGGAACCCAGGAAGCTTGAACCCTCGCAGATGTGAGCAGCCATCTTGCTACAAATAGACTTTGATAAGGGAAGTAATGTATGCTTTATGGCCTGGTATCTGTAAGCTCCTACCCCAAATAAATACCCTTTATAAAAACCAGCCAATTTCTGGTATTTTGCATCAGCACCCCTTTGGCTGACTAATACACATGTCTATTGGTTTTAATTTGCCTTAGCTGGTTTTTTTTTTTCATTTTATCTGAAAACATCTTAATTTCACCTTCAGTTTCATGGTGCCATTGCTAGATATAAAATTCTAGATAGAATTTCTTTCTTTCAGCACCTTAAGGATGGTGTCCAACTCTCTCTTTGCCTCCACAGTTTCTGATGAGAAGCCAGACATTATTGGATCATTCATCATCTTTATGTAATAAGTCTGTTGTGGCTTTCAAGAAACAGCTCACTATAATATGTCCTGCTGTCCATTTCTTTGTATTTAATCTGCTTCTTGTTCATTTAGAAACTTGAACCTGCAAATGACTTTCATCAAATTTATAACATTTTTGGGGCTATTGCTTCCTCAAATATTTTTTCTGTCCCATTCTATAACTCCCCTCCCTATCTGGTATTCCAATTACACATATGTTGGATCATTTTTATATAATCTAATATATTGCTTGGCTTTATTATTTTATTTTCTGATCTTTTTCTTTTCACTGTATTAATCTTGGATAATTCTTCCCTTTATCATGTCCAATTGGTTAAGCACAGTGAGAATTTTTTTTTCTCAAATTTCCAAAATTGTATTTTTCTGTTCTAGGGTTTCCCTTTAATTTTTTTATCATTGCTTCTACAGAAACATCCTATTTCCTTGCTAAGATATTCATGTATGTAAAACATGTTTTATTTTTCTACACAGACATTATAATAGTCTACTTAAAATCTTTATCCCTTAGATCTAACATGTATTTCATTTTGGAATTGGACTACATTGATTTTCTTTTTACTTGAGGATATAGTCTACTTATTGGTTCTCTGTATGTCTAGTAAATTTCAATTTTGTCCTTATTTTAATTCTGGAGATTCTAGATTCTGTTATTTTTTTTCCAAATAAGTACCATCTCCTTCGTTGTCAGCACGTAATTTGCTTGACTGGGCTTGCATGGAAAACTCTATTTCTTTGTGAAGCAGCTTCAACCTCATCAGATCTTATTTTCTTTGGCTGAGCTGCAGTCACTATGTTTCACATAAACATGGTTCCTGGGTTAGTCAGAATTATGGGTAGACAAAATTTAGGGATCTTCTCTCCAGCTCCTCCCTTTCTGAGATCCCCCCACTCTTTTACCAAAAAAGTGGTTTCCTGGCTTCACTAATCTGACTCCCCATTCCATAAAGAGAGCAAGTTTTCCCACATTTGACTCCACTTGTGTGTCACATGGCTTGCACTTAGTTCTAAGATAAATGCCATAGGGAAGGAATTTACTTTTATAGCTCCCAACCGGAGTCTAGCAACTTCTGTTTACTGTCCAGTATCTTTAGATAGTTGTTTTTGGAGTATGTCTAAGTTTTATAGTTTTCTGAAGGAAGGATCATCCGGTAGTCCACCATATCTGGCAGGAGAAATAAGCTACAGAATGGTCTTCACAAGAGACTATGAACAGGAAAGACGAAGGAAAATATTACTTGAGGTGAACAACAGAAGTCTAGGGATAGGTAAGATAAAGCAATTATTATGAGCAAACATTATTATAATAAAATGAAAGATATATATATAAAATAGAGCCTAATGTAGGTGATAACCAGAAATAAATATAAGGAATCTGACTCTTACAAGTTATTTTATTAGCAAGGCATAAATTATGGAGTTTAAAAGTCAGAAGAGCTCCAAAAGGGAATATTAACTGCACAAAGGGGTGACCTGGGAGACCACACATGTAAGGGATAATATGTATCTCCCTCATGTAATTGCCAAGGCAGTGAAGAAGTCAAGGCAGCAAAGAATCCTTCTGAAGAATTTAGTATTAGCAGGAACAACCTCTTGGCCTAGTACATACATTGTGTATTCCCAGCTAATGACTTACTGGGAGCTAAACTCTGCTGAGAAACAGATGCCTACCCCTCTACAAGGAACATCCACCTAAATTCACTCAGACAAGACCCCTTATTCCAAAAACAGAGGCAGGTACACGTTTAGACCCTGTTTTTCTACTCTATCTGATTCCTCTTAACACTTTAGACTAAACTGTTTACAGGGCTTTTTTCTTTTTTAATGTATTTGGAAACTTCTAGGATTTCTAATAGGCTTGAAGAGCTTGTTTTCTTAGAATAAGCTTAAACACTCTTAAAAGCTACCTCTTCAATACTATATGCATGCATATGCTTATTTATGCTATTTATTAAGCTATTGTCTTGTTCTGAAATGGAATTAAAGTAACTAATTAAGAAGAATATAACACCTTGTAAGATAATATTACTTCACATGTATGTAAAATATTAAGTAAAGCAAAATAGCAGTGTAAAAGCAAGATGGAGTGATTATGTTTACAAAAACCCTTTTTTATTGAGATTTAGTCTTTGCTTTTGCTTCAAATAATGTTTTCTCCAGTTTTGCATGAGCAAAATTAGTAAGATCTGAAATATAAGTTGTTGTATTTGAAGATGTGCATATTATCGATATTCACACTGTAGGTGAAAGGTAGGATTACTAAACAGAATCTAATAACAGGAAAAGTCTTAAAACAAGTGAGAGGAAATGCTATCTTTTTTCATACACACTCACTCATATGCTCCTTTTTTATTGGTCTCTCTAGAGGCACAGGTCAGAACATAGAGTAAGGCTCATCTAGAAAACTGGAAGATTCTAAGAATTAGCTAAAACTCTAGAATGTCTTTATTCATTAATAATTATTGAGTTTCCAGCAAATAAACTCACTACCTTCCCCATGACATGGGACATGACTCCCAGGGATAAGCCTTCCTGGCACCAAGGGATTATTACCAAGTGCCAATCAGTAATGAATATGGAAATACACCTTGACCAAAAGGGAGAAGCATTAAATAAAAGAAAGTTTTTATGGCTAAGAGATTTCAAAGTGGGTTGAGAATTTATTCCGGAGATTATGTTTCTGCAGGTTCCAGGCAGATTTCACTAACAGCCAGAGTAAAAAAAAAAACAAACCTTTGTGCCCCAAAAGGTCTAGGAACATCTGGACACCATAGACAAGGCACAGAGTCACATGAAACCAATATCCTCTTGGCAGGCACTATCTGGGAATACATGCTAATTTATTTCCCCAATTTAACAGATAAGACTCAATTACGGATTCCCTCCTCATGACTCTTCTACCTCTTTTATTGGAACCTATATTTATCACTATACCCATTGAACATATGTCTCAGAGATTTAATCTTTGGGTTGTTAAATGCCGGTTGAGTCCTGAATCCCAGCAGAGTTCTGGCCAACAATTACTCTCTAATTCTTTAGACTTGTCCAAGGTAACTAACAAAATGATGATGCTGGACAAGTCCCATCCCAAAAAACAAGGAATATCAACAACTACAAGTAAAATAGTTCCTTCCATCTGCCCATAATATTTAAGCCCCCTCTTAATCCGAAGCAGTCAGCGTGGACATCACCCCAGATTCCTCAAGATTGATGAATGAACAAACATAAGGGGGGATGGGTAATAATGGACCAACATAGATTTATTGTTATTGTAGGTATTATCACATGATAGCAGAAGAACTTTAATTTGATATCAAGATAGTGATTCCAGATGTTCAGAGGGGAGAAAAAGGGATGAATAAGTGGAACACAGGATATTTTTAGGGCACTGGAATTGTTCTGTATAATACTGCAAGGATGGATTCTTGACATTAAAAGTTTGTCAAAGTCTATAAAACTGTACAAGAGCAAATTATAAACCATATACTATATGCCTTGATTAACAGCAATGCTTCAATTTGGTTCATCAATTGCAACAAATATACCTCACTAATGTAAGATGTTAATAATATGGGAAAATGTATATGTGGGTGGCTGGGTGGGTGGTTATATGGGAATCCCCTACACTTTCGATGTAACTTTGCATAACCTAAAACTTCTCTAAAATTAAAAATAAAAAAGTAATTCAGTTTCTGAATTCAAAGAGATGAATGAGTACATATTTTATAAAACTATAAATACTGTGACTACATTTTGTATTTCTCTGATTGTATTAGTATTCTTTCTTTCTAAGGAACATTTTTCAAAATCAGTAACAAAGGAAATTCAGATCCCATACTAAAAGATAATGCCTTTAATATATTTATGATCAGAGGAAGACTGAATATTTGTGATAAATGCAGTTATATGTGCTTTTAAAAAAAGGTGTAGCAAATAGTACAAGAAGGTTTAAAGATGATTATAATGTACTCATAGGATCCAGCAGTTTACTTTTAAATAGAAAACTGTCAAATAACTAGGCACATAACAATTCACAAAGATTAGTCACCTGCTTAATATGCATTGCTTTTTGTTAAGAGCAGAAAAAGATAAACTCAATAACACCTTTAGAAACACAAAAAGGAGATACAGAAAACACTAATTCTGTGGTAGACAGATGTTCAGTTCAAAATTTACAATTACTTTAACAAATATCTTCTATTATCTTCTGAATGTATTAGTGGCCACTAAAGTCATTAGCCAATATTTAAAATGTTCCATTTATGGTGTAGTAATTATACATGGTTCCAGATTTAAATAAGCCAAGCTGTACATTTTTAAGTGCCACAGATGTGTTTTTTCAGCCAAAATTGTAAACAACAATACAATATGTTTTTACATCAAAGCTCAAAACTGATACATAAATAAGACAATTAGGAAGAAGAAAGCTTATCTCAGTAATTTTGTACTTAGATAAATTTCAAAATAAAAATATTTGTATATTTTATAAAAAGAGAATGAAAAACTTTACTATGCACGTAAAAAACAAATATATTTTAAAAGAAACACTTTCCCCTCCAAAGGTTGACTTACTGAATCATTCCGGCCAAAAAATGTATATATGGCATACAAGTAATAATCAAATAGCTGAGACATGAAATGGATAACATCAAAGGCAATTGGCTTAAGAATGTTCATCATCTGCATATATTTTCCTAAAAGAAAAAATAAAGTAAAAATTAAGGAGAACAAAATTAAAATGTTAGCCTATAACTACAGAGAAAATAAAAATACTTTACTGAACGCAACGTTTAAGTTTTCCTAAAATTCATAGTACATCTTCAGCATGTTCCTATATGACCTTGGTGATATAATCTCTTTTATGCCATGTGTTATATAATCCTATAATTAGTATTTAGAAAAATTATCGTTTCTGTAATGGTATTAAGCAAATGAGGGAAGTGGACTTGGCCCAGTGGATAGGGCATCCGCCTACCACATGGGAGGTTCGCATTTCAAACCCAGGGCCTCCTTGACCCGTGTGGAACTGGCCCATGCACAGTGCTGATGCACGCAAGGAATGCCGTGCCACACAGGGGTGTCCCCCGCATAGGGGAGCCCCACACACGAAGAGTGCACCCCGTAAAGAGAACTGCCCAGTGCGAAAGAAAGTGCAGCCTGCCCGAGAATGGCGCTGCACACAAGGAGAGCTGACACAGCAAGATGACGCAACAAAAAGAAACACAGATTCCTGGTGCTGCTGATAAGGATAGAAGCAGTCACAGAAGAACACAGTAAATGGACACAGAGAGCAGACAACAGAGGGGTTGGAGGGGAAGGAGAGAAAAATAAATAAATAAATCTTTTTAAAAAAAAAGGAAATTTTAAAAGTAAAACTCCTGTTTTATATATGCAAAGACATAATAAACATATATGTAAAATAATAAATGGAATGATACTCAGATGTCAAAACCTACAGCTAGTGATTTAAATCATCTTGCTTAATTGGTACACCAAAAAGCAAGCAAAAAGAGTATTACAGAAATTATATAATTCATTCTTTCCTGGCATGTTTTATATCCTTCAAATGAACTGAAATTATAGAAAATAAGTAACTGAGAAGAAAAGGGCACTATACACATGATAAAAACTTTAGAAAGACCATTTCCTGCCTAATCAGAGTTGTGAAGGAGTCAATCAGTGACCATTCTAGACTGAACTACTAAGGCATTTTAAGGTACAACTTGGGAAGTGGACTTGGCTCAACCAATAAAGCGTCCGCCTACCACATGGGAGGTCTGCGGTTCAAACCCAGGACCTCCTTGACCCGTGTGGAGCTGGCCCACACACAGTGCTGATGCGCACAAGGAGTGTCATGCCACGCAGGGGTGCCCCCGCGTAGGGGAGCCCCACGTGCAAGGAGCGCGCCCCATAAGGAGAGCCACCCAGCGCAAAAGAAAGTCCAGCCTGCCCAGGAGTGGCGCTGCACATACAGAGAGCTGAGGCAGCAAGATGATGCAACAACAAATAAAGAGACACAGATTTCCGGGCCGCTGACAAGAATAGAAGTGGACACAGAAGAATACACAGCAAATGGGCACAGAGAGCAGACAACTGAGGGGGGTGGGAGGGAAGGGAGAGAAATTTTTTAAAAAAATTAAATCTTTAAAAAAAAAAAAGTACAACTTTAGCCAAATGATAGCACCCGTCCAAGCAAAATCCTACAAAGGTTTCTCATCTCAGTGTAAATGCCAAAGTCCTTATAATGGCCCTCATGGGTCCATTATCTGCTGTCTTTACACCCAACCCCTTAACTCACTACCTCTCTTCCATGTACTTCTGACCTCCTTGCTGCTCCTAGAATATACCAGGCAAACATTCACTTTGGTGCCTGTATGTTTGCTGTTCCCTTTGCTTGGAATACTTTTCTCCAGGGAATTATAATGGTTTGTTCTCCCACCTTCTTCAACTCTGCTCCAATGTCATTTACTGAGGGACACCTTCCCTAAACAGCTTGCTAAAATTGAAACATCCACATGTCTTTTCCAGTCCCTGCTTAATTTTTCTCTAGAGCATGTATCACCATCTCAAAAACTATATATTTTGCTCATTTCTTTTTATTCCTGTCTTCTTCCCTGCAGTAAAATGTAAATTCCAAGAAGCCAGAAGGGAGAAATTTTTGTGTTATGGCCCTTATGCCCACAACTGTACCTTGCACACAGGGGTCACTCAATAAAGTATTAACTTAATGAATGGATTAAGTACATTTAACATTAAAGAAAGCCAAACACGTTTCTCTATGAAATTTTTAGTAGGCATACTAGAACAATACAATCAGGAGATAAAAATTATCTGCCAAGTAGTTAGGGAAATTAAATCTACACTTCAACTGTTTCTTGTCCCAGAAAAGTTAATCCAAGTTTGTGTGCTTTATTTTCCCCAACCATTTAGCAATTACAAAAAAGATAAAGGGAGCTATCTTAATTTTATAGATTATCCACATATAAATACAATGACAGGAAGTGGATGTGGCTCAACAGATAGTGTCCACCTACAACACAGATCCAAGGGTTCAATACCCAGGACCTCCTGGCTCATGTGATGAGCTGGCCCACACACAGTGCTGATGCGCGCAAGGAGTGCTGGCCCACGCAGGGTTGGCCCCGTGTAAGGGTGCCCCCCGCGCAACGGGTGGCCCCTGTGCAAAGAGAGCCACCCTGCGTGAAACCACAGCCCACCCAGGAGTGGTGCCACACACACACGGAGAGCTGACGCAGCAAAAAGAGACACAGATCCCCAGTGTTGCCTGATGAGAATACAAGCAGACACAGAAGAACACACAACGAATGGACAACCAGCAAGGTGATGGCAGAATAAGGTACTCCTACAGTCAGCCCAGGCTACAGAGCAGTTAGTATTCACCCAGAGCTAACTAAAGCATCTGTTTGGGGGCTTCAGGAGACTACAAGAGCATCCTGCAACATCCTTGAAAGAATGGAAGGAGGAGACTGCCCATCTGCAGAGGAGATTCTTAAGTAGAGCACTCCACACCACGGAGGCAGGTGCCCATCCTCCACTGGCAGCACAAGCTACCTTGGGAGCGATTCTGTGGCTGGAATTGGAAGTCCCACTTCCCAAAAATGGGGGAGGAAGAGAGAGTTGGGCACCAACTTCAGCTACTGATATTAAGTTTGGTGGCTAAGGTATAATCCTAAGAATGGCTGAAGTTTGAACCTGTTCAAGTCAGAAAAAGGCACCATTTTAACTCCGCCTCTGGCATGAGGGGAAGTGGACAGACTGAAAATCACACCACTGGTAGGTACTGGCTTCTTTCCATCCAGAATGGACTGCAGCTCTAGCTAAGCTGAAGCTCCATCTCCGGCAGGGAAGAACCTGGGGGAACCTGCACCAGCCTCTCCCGGAAAATATGGGTCATGCCACAGAGGCTGGTGATTATCCCACTCTTGCAGTTCAAGTCACCCTAGGAGCTGTTCTGTGACTGAAGTGGGAAGCTCCATTTCCCAAAAACAGGGGAGGTAGAGACAATTAGCCACTGACCTCAGCTACTGATTAGTATATTCAGTTGGCTAACATATAACCCTAAGAACAGCAAAAGTTTGAGCCTGCCCAGGTTGGAAATAGGTTGGTAGCCATCATTTTGACTCTGCCCCCCAGCATGAAGGGAAGCTAGGCTGACCGAAAATCACAGTGACAAGAGGGACCTGCTTCTTACAACCAGACCGGCCTGCAGCCCTAGCCTAGGCTTCAGCCTCACCTCTGAGGAGGAGGTGGCTGGCAGGCCCCGCATCAGCCTCTCTGGGTATAAGCAGGTACATTTGGCTGGCACAGACTGAAGAGTTGGCAGCCCAGCAGGGCAACTGTAGTTACTTTGGACCCGCACAGCATCGACTGCTGCCCACACCTGCAGCTCCATCCCTGCCCCAGAAAAAGGAGAAAGGGGACTGAAGCTTCATCAGTGTCTCTGGGCAGAGTTTAGGCCTGCATGATTTGGATTATTATACATGGCTGTGGCTCTGCTTTTAATTCTAGCAAAAGGAGAAAGTTGGGAGAAGCTTCATCAGTCCCTTGGGCAATGTGGAGATGTATAGGGCTAATGGTAACACATTATAGTGAGTAACAGCTGGTTTATAAATCAGAATGTGGCTAAAAAGGGTAGTTTGGAGGGAAACGGACTTTGGCCCAGTGGTTAGGGCGTCCGTCTACCATATGGGAGGTCCGCGGTTCAAACCCCGGGCCTCCTTGACCCGTGTGGAGCTGGCCATGCACAGTGCTGATGCGCGCAAGGAGTGCCGTGCCACGCAAGGGTGTCCCCCGCGTGGGGGAGCCCCACGCGCAAGGAGTGCGCCCGTGAGGAAAGCCGCCCAGCGTGAAAAGAAAGTGCAGCCTGCCCAGGAATGGCACCGCCCACACTTCCCGTGCCGCTGACGACAACAGAAGCAGACAAAGAAACAAGACGCAGCAAATAGACACCAAGAACAGACAACCAAGGGAGGGGGGGGAATTAAATAAATAAATAAATCTTTAAAAAAAAAAAGAAAAAAGGGTAGTTTGGAGGTAAATGTCATTTTTAAGAAAGCTAGAGAATAATCTTGGGACTGATTAATACAGTAAACCCAGAGGTGGATAAGAATTGTGGATGATGGTACAAATGCAAGAGCTTTCTGAGCTATAGCAAATGTAATATCACTATTGCAAGGTGGTGGGAATGTGGAGAAGCATGGGAAAATTACTGCAGTGACCTATGGCCTATGCTTAACAGTAATAATGTAATATTCATGCATCTTTGCCAAAGTTGTACTGTGTTGATAATGGAGGAATATAGAAAAAATGTGCCAAATGTTCGCTATGGACTGGTCTGATGATATTATCTCATAATCTGTAAGAAATATTCTACTACAGTGTGGTGTGTTGATAAAGGGGTGTTGTATGGCAATTCTGCATGTCATGACTGCTTTTTAGGTTTACAACTTCTGTCATAAAAATGTATTAAGAAAACAATAATAGGGTAGATTGGGGGGAAAATACACCAAATGTAGGATAAGTAATGTAATTAGTAGTAAGATTTTGACCATATTCTTTCATCATTGGTAACAAATGTCTCACAACAACGCAAGGTGTTGGTAGCAGTTGATGTATGGGACCCCTGTATGATGTTATGTATGTCTGCTTAATAAGTTCACAATTTTTACTATAAACTTATCATTTATGTATGTTCCTATATAAATAATAAAAATAATAACAATAATAGGGTAGTTTGGGTGAAAAATACACTAAATGTAATATATTTTGGTTCATAGTAATATTTCAAGGATGCTCTTTAATCATTAGTTAAAAATGTTTCTTAACAATGCCAGGTATTATTGGAAGAGTGAGGTATGAGAGCCCTGTATGATGTTATGTATGTTTGTTTTGAAAGTTCACAACTATTACTATACACTTATTTTTTATGTAGAAGCTATATACCTCAATAAATTAAAAAAAACGTTTTAAAAATTATGCCATACACTTGGTCAAGTAACAAAGGTTTTAATCAAGTTGTTAATTTGAAACAGACAATGGCTAGTGGATTTACTTAAATAGGAAGTCTGAAAATATCTAAATACAAAAAAAACCTTCTAAGAGCAGTACATACATTAGTGAGAAAGTTAATTACCACTAAACTTAATATTTTTCTGTTATTTCCTCAGGGAAAAGTTAAAAAGGCAGAGAAATACAGAAGGATAGAAAATTGCTACATTAAGTAGGGAAGCCATGTCTAAAGCTGCACTTTCCAATTTGGTAGCCACTAGCCACATGGTGGCTATTTAAATTTAAAATATTTAAATAAGATAAAACACATTTGACTTCCTCAGTTGTACTAGCCATGTGACAAGTACTAAATAGCCATATATGACTAGTGACTACCACACAGGACAGCAAAAATACAGAACAATTCCATCATCTTGTAAAGTTTGTTGGATAACACTCATTTAAATGATATCTACAATAATGTTTTCCTTTTATATTTCACTGTCTAACAAATATTCATGGAACTCCTACAACACTCTTCCGCAAGTGGCACTCTACACACTTTTTTTTCCCCCTGGGACATCCCATTTAAAATAATTTTTTCAAAAATACCTAATTACCATAAAACAAAAATAATTGTTTCTTTTTTAATGAGGAATTGAGGGGGAAAAAAGATTTTTTTTTCATAACTACATATACATACATGCAGCAAAAGTAAAAAAAAAGCAAGAAGAAAAAAGTCTCATGGAAGTCACTGCCCACTCCCCTGAATCTCAGCCCTGTGAAATCTTGTGTCAGAGGCCAAGGACATTTCTTCATAACTACAAAATGCTCAACAGTTACAAACTACCAAGAATATATCCACCTCAATCCTTCCTTTGGCAGATGCCAATATTCCATTCTCCTTCCTTAAAATTTAGTGTCATATATACTCACAAACAATTTAAAAAACAAAATCTCTGCATTTACAAACTTGATAATATATCTGATGGATATGTAGGAGATGGGCTGAATTCAATAACAACAACCAATCTCTAATTCTGTTTCTTTTCATGGAGAAATAATTGGCGGGGAAAAAAAGCACATTTCCCTTCTGTAGAAATATAATGTTAAAACAAGCATTTGTTCAATTTTCAAAAGGGCAAATGATTCTACTTCATGTAAGTGCTATAAATTTTAGACTTGTACTATGGAAGAACCAAGATTCAAAAGAAAATACATTAACTGCAGTAGAAGAAATGACATCTATTCTAATGGAAATTGTTACTATCAAAAGTACTTCTTTACTGTCTATCCCATTTAAAAACCCTAGCCCTTAAAGAGGTCAAGACCAAGCACCATAGGATATTATACAGAGCTCCTGGAAATCCAGTTCTTGCCTACCTTTCTTGCCATATCTCTCTTATTCCTTTCTCCGACCTCCCATCACACACTAGCAAACTAAACCACTGAGTTCTCTGAATATATCACATCTTGTACATGTTGTTCTCTGTCTAGAACGCCTTTCCCAATTTCTTCATTATCTAAAGTCAGCCAGAGTATCAATGCCCCAGTGAGTCAGTCCTTTCATCTGCTACCCCAGAAAGAGAATTAAATGTACTTTCTCTGTTTTGCTTGTTTATGCTTACCATACTACACTGTAAATTTTTTTCTTTTGTAAGTTATTTCCTACAATAAATTGGACTCTTAAAGTACAAAGACCATATCTTCTTCAGGACTGTATCTCTAACACATAGCAGATTGCCTGAAACAAAATATGAGCTTAAAAAAAATCTGTTGGATGGAAAATGAAGGAGTGCAAAACAGATGGCAAAAAAAACTGATTTCTTTAAAGGAGGTATTAAAACATTATTTCCTTATTAGAGAAAAAAAATGGGCAATGGATACAAATAGGTGTTCACAGTTAAAGAAATAGAAATGCCTTTTAAACATGAAAAGATGCTTAAACTCTTTCATAATTAAAGACACTTTTGAATGAAATGCCATTTTTTGTCTGTAAGACAGGCAAACATTGGGAGCTGAATGATGAAAGGTATTTCTAAGAAGCCAGGTAAAGAGACACTGTAATATATATTGTTGGTGGATGGATAAACTAACAGTGTCTCACTAGTAATCTCCTTGGTAAACTAGGAATGCCCACAGAAATTGAAAATGTATATACTCTAGGAAGAAAAATGTAGGAATTTGTCCTTCAGCTATATTTGCATATAAACAAAGGTATTTCCTCAAGGATGCTTAAAATATCAAGAAAACACTTAAATGTTCATAAAAAGAGGATTGGTAAAATAATTTGTACATCCACACAATGGGAACATAAAAGTATTACATCTATACATATTAAGGTATTATATATTGTGTGACCTTAAGATATTTGAAGTAAAAAAAAAACAAGAAGAAGAAGAATATATATAGTGTTATCAAATTTTGAAACAAACAACCTAACTTGGTGGGGAGGAAAACACATGTATTAAATATGTTTGTAGAAGCATATAACATTAAAAAAAAACAAAAACAAAATGGGAGATATTCTCTGGGAAAGGGGACTTAGAGGTCAGTAGCTCTCTTTATATTTTGGGGTTATCTTTATTTTTATTTTTTTAAATTTATTGAAATATATCACTCATACATAAACATACATAAATAATAAGTGTAATAGTTGTGAATTTACAAAACAAACATATATAATATCAAGCATATATAACATCTCACCCTACCACCAATAACTTGCATTGTCTTTAAACCTTTTTAGCTAATGATTAAAGAGCACTGTCAAAATATTACTACTAAACAAAGTAGTTTTCCCCTAACCAATCCAATTGTTTTTATCTTTATATCATTTATATATGAACATAAACAATTAAGTGTATAGTAAAAGTTGTGAACTTACAAAGCAAATATGCGTAACATGATACAAGGGTCCCATATATCAACCCTCTACCAACGCCTTGCATTGTCATGAGACGTTTGTTACAAACTATAAAAGAACACTGCCAAAATCTTACTACTAATCATAACTCTTATCTTACATTTGGTGTTTTTTCCCCAACCCACCTTAAATCTTTTTTAAAAATATATATTTTTTATGACAGAAATTGTAAACTTATAAAACAATCATGCACATGTGCAGAATTCCCAAACACCCCTCCATCAACACACCACAATGTGGTGTGTCATCTGCTACAGATAAAATAATATCATCTGATGGTTATCATGTCCATAGTGTACATTTGGCTCACATTTTCCATACTGTCTCAGAATCAACACAGTACATCTTTTGCACAGATGCAAGAATATATTATTACTAATAACCACAGTCCATAGGTCACTCCAGCTGTATTTTTCCCATGCTTCTCCACATATCCAATGCCATGCAGTAGTGATATACATTTGTTCTAGCTAACAAAGGACACTCTTGCATCTGAACCATCAACCTAAGTTCTCACCCACCTCTTGGTTTTCTGTGCTATCCAGTTCCTAGATTATTCTCAAGCATTCTGTCAACTGGCATTTACAAAACTAGACTACCATTTTCATACATCCCCCTTTACAAACTAGCTGTTACTCACTGTATGTTACCATCCATTCTATACATTTCCACAATTTTACGGTAAAGGTAATTAAAACTTCTACATACATTAAACATCAGTAGTCCACTCAGTCCTTCTCTTATCTCCTTTAAGAATCCACCACCTACCACCAGATCTTGAAGATATTTTCCAATAATTTCTTCTAGAAGTTTTATGGTTCTTGCTTTTATTTTTAGTTTTATGGTCCATTTTGAGTTAACTTTTGGATAAGGTGTGAGATAGGAGTCCTCTTTCCTTCTTTTCAGCTACGGATGTCCAATTTTTTCAGCACCATTTGCTGAATGGACTGTTCTGCCCAAGCTGTGTAAGTTTGACAGGCTAGTCAAAAATCACTTGACCATACCTGTGAGGGTCTGTTTCTGAACAATAAAATGGGTTCCATTGGTCTATTGTGTCTGTCTTTATGCCAGTACCATGTTGTTTTTACCTCTATAGGTAGGTATTATGATTTAAAGTCTAGAGATGAGGGTTCACTTTTCCTTTTTATGAAGTTTCTGACTATTTAGGACCCCTTACCCTTCCAAATAAATTTAATGATTGTGTTTTCAGTTTTTTCTTTAATGCTGGTGGAATTTTTATTGGAATTGCATTAAATCTGTATATCAATTTGCATAGAATTGACATCTTAATGATATTTAGTCTTCCAATCAATAAGCATAGAATGTTCTTCCAGTTATTTGGAGCTTTTTCGATTTATTTTATATTAAGTTGCAGTTTTCTGAATATGAGTGCTCTATATCATTGGTTAAGCTTATTCCTGACTATTTGAGTTTATCTGTCATGTTTTATTTTCACCACTCTTTTCACACTTTCAGTTACTTTTATTGACATAACCTTCATTTCTAGACTCTCTTCCAGGCCCCTCTCTCCTCTCTTTTCTTTTCAGGCTCTAGCACACCCTTTAGTATTTCCTGAAATCCTGGTCTCTTGCTTAGAAATTCTCTCAGTTTCTGTTTATCTGTGAATATTCTAATTTCGCCTCATTTTTGAAAGACAGTCTTGCTGGATATAAGTTTCTTGGCTGGAAGTTTTTCTCTTGTAGTATCTTAAATATACCAGACCACTGTCTTCTTGCCTCCATGGTTTCTGGTGAGAAATCAGCACTTACTCTTATTGGATATCCCTTGTATGTTATGCATTGCTTTTCTCTTGCTGCTCTCAGAAATCTCTCATATTCTGATAAGTATGTGTCTTAGAGTTGGTCTATTTGGATTTTTTCAGACAGGAGTATGCTCTGCTTCTTGGACAGGGATATCTATGTCCTTCAATAGGGTTGGAATATTTTCTGCCATTATTTCTTTAAATACTCCTTCTGCCCTTTTTCCCTTCTCTTCTTCTGGGACACCCATGACACGTATGTTTGCACGCCTTTTGCTGTCATTTAGTTCCCTGAGACCTTGTTCGTTTTTTTCCATTCTTTTCATCTGTTTTTTTGTATGTTCATTTCAGAGGCCATTTCTTCAAGCTCATCAATCCTTTCTTCTGCCTCCTCAAATCTGCTATTATATGATTCCAATGCTTTTTTAAATTTCATTGATTACACCTTTCTTTCCCATAAGGTCTGCTATTTTTCTATGTATGCTTTCAAATTACTCTTTGTGCTCATCCAATGTCTTCTTAATATCCTTAATCTCTTTAGCCATCTCATTAGATTCATTAAGGAGATATGTTGGAGCATTTATAATTAGTTGTCTCAACTCCTTTATGTCATCTGGAGGCTTATCTTGTTCCTTTAACTGGGCCATAATTTCCTGTTTCTTGGTACGGATTGTAATTTTTTGTTGGTGCCTTCACACCTGGCTTACTAGAGTATTTCTTCTGGGTGCAGTTTTTCTCTTTAGTTTAGGGCTTCCTATCATTTCTCCCCCCTGCTGGTTGTGCAGTAGGAGCCAAGCATGCAGTTGGTGCTGTAAGCCTTGGAGGCTCAAGCTGCCTTCATTGCACCAGGGACCAATGAAGCTTCTTCCGACTTTCTCCTTTGCCAGGGGTAGGGACAGCGTCACAGCTATGTGGAATAATCCATGTGCAGGCCTAAATTGTAGTTGCCCAGAGAGACTGATGAAGCGTCACGTTCCTTTCTCCCCTGCCTGGCACAGGGATGTAGCTGCAGCTGTGGGCAGCAATCTATGCAGTGCAGGTCCAAGATGACTGCAGTTGCCCTAGTAGACTTCAGATTTTCAGTCTATGCCAGCCAAAGTTACCTGCAGTTACCTACGTAGGCTAGTGCAGGGCTCCTCAGCCTCCTCCCCGCCAGAGGCAGGGCTGAAGCCTAGGCAGGCTGTTCTGCGTGAAAGAAACTGGTTCCTATTGACACTGAGAGTTTCAGTCCACCTGGCTGCCCTCAGGCTGGGGGCAGAGTCAGAATGGCAGCTACTGGCCTCTTTCTGACTTGGGCTGGTTCATACCCCTGTTCCCAGGGTTATCTATTAGCCAGCCAAGTCTACCAATCAGTAGTCAAAATCGGCAGCCAACTGTCTCCTCCCATTTCTGGGAAATGGAGCTTCCAATTCCTGTCACATACAGCTCCGGGGGTGCTTTGTGCCACCAGAGTAGGATGATCACTGGCCTCCGCGTCTCGGCCAGTAATTTCCTGTAGAGGTTGGCGCAGGTCCCCGCAGCTTCCTCCCTGCTGGAGGTGGCACTGGGGCCTAGGCTAGACCTGCAATATGATCTGGATGGGAAGAAGCTGGTCCTCACCAGCACTGGGATCCTCAGTCCACCCCGCCTCTCCTCATGGTGAGGAGAGGAGATGGTGGCTCCCGGCTTCTTTCTGACTTGGACAGGCTTAAGCTTTAACTGTTCTCAGGATTATACTGTAGCTCACTGAATTTCCTCATCAGTAGCTGAAATTGGTGCCCAACTCTCTCTTCCTCCTCCATTTTGGGGAAGTGGAGCTTTCGATTCCAGCCACGGAACAGCTCCCAAGGTAGCTTGTGCCTCTGGTGAAGGATGGGCACTGGCCTCCGGGGCCTGGAGCTCTCTCCTTATGAGTCTTCTCTGCAGATGGGCAGTCTCCTCCTTCCACTCCTTCAAGGCCATTGCAGGATGCTCTTCTAGTCTCCTGGAGCCCTGAAACAGGAGCTTCAGCTAACTCCAGACAGCTCTGGGTGTTTTCTAATTGCCCTGTAGCAGGAGCTGACTCCAAGAGCTCCTTACTCTGCCACCATTTTGCTGGTTGTCCTGGTTATCTTTATTTTTAACCATTTTTATGTATTACTTTCTCAATTTAAAAAAGTCAACGATAAAATAAGATTAATGCCCCCACCTAAAAGAATGTACCAATGAAGGAGTGAATCTTTTCCCTGCAAGTTGTTTTCTCCACCATACTAAGCTACACCTCAGCCACACCATGTCCAAATATCCCTTAGATGTACCTATTCAAGACTCATTTTAAATTCTGATGCAATACACTACTTCAATGTTTTCCAGCTTCTAAAGTAATACTTTTGTCCTTGTAATATCTCTAGCTTTTAAAAGCGTGGACTTTCACAACTCATCTCCTGCCCCACAGACTTACCAGACCTGCCCAGGCAAGTGCTTTCAGGAGAGAGCGCTTTGAATATCATGGTTATTTCAGTGATGCAGCACATTCCTTAAACTTTCCTGGATTCTGTCTTCAAGAAATTACCAGTCTGACAGGTTGTTTTCTTTATATAAGTATTCTGATTAGTCCTCTGCCCTTGTGGAAAGACTCCCCTGAGCCTTTCTGACAGATGTAGGTACCACCTGGGGCTGAGAGTCCCATTACACTCTCTTGTTTAATCTCTCCTAATTATCTGCCAAGTAAATACCAGTTGAAAAGGACATTTTGAAAATGGCTTTAATGTTCTAAAAATGTGCCTCCCAACTGCTCAATAAGTAGTTCCTTCATCTCCCCAGGCACCAAAAATTAATCTATCTTATTCACACAACTGGATTTTTCGCTTTATAAGAAGAGACATAAGTTTCACTGGTAGGTGGACACTCTATCCATTGAGTCAAATCTGCTTCCCCATATGTCATTTAGAGCAAAAAACAACATAGCTAATTCTTTTTGAACTAGGTAAGGTAGATACAAACAATTACTTGTATATGGTAGATCGAATTATTTTTACTAATTATATATGCTTCCTTCATTCCTTGTAAGAGATCATCCATCCCTGTCCACTGCTCTGGGACTTGCAGTACTTTACGGGGGACAAGCATACTCCTCTATCCCCCTGTCAAGCCTGATTTGATTTTGGCCAGTGACATGCCAGAGAAAATACAATGTGCCACACCAGAGCAGAAGTTTTAACAGTCACAACATGTTTGGACCCTTGCTCTTCTTCCCATGTTCCAGACTGGTGCTATTCTTTCAGCCAGCAATCCAGAATGAAGAGATCCAGCAAGCATAGCTACAGACAGACAGGAGTTACATGTATCATGAGTGAAACAGACTTTTGTTGTTGAAAGTCATTGATATGTAGACTTTGTAACTTTGACATAACCTTCATAAGTTGGCTACATTAGACTACATCTGGAGTAGTGTTTCTACATACTGGAAACTACAGTGAGCTGAAAAGGCTGAGAGGAAGATGAAAAAGGTTTTCAAAGGTCTAGAATTTCTATCCACGAAGGTCAGATAAAGGAATTGGGCACATTTAGCATGAAAAAAATGGATTGGGGGTATGAGGAAGAGAGTGGATGTGAGGAAAGGAAGGACAGGAAAACTAACACCACATATTGGAAAAGTGTCCACCTGGAAGCACAGGAGAAGCAAAAAATCAGACTTGTTCTTTTGCTTTTAAGGACATAACTAAGAAAAACAGACAGAATTGCACAGTAAGATAGATTTTAGTTTAAGGAAGAGTTTTCCAACAATCAGATCTGACAGGAGAATGAGTAGTCTTGCAAAATAATATACTTTCAGTGACTATGAGTCACAATGCAAAGACTAAGTGGCCACCATATATTAGCTTTATTATAGAAAAACATTTTTTATTTTGTGAGAACTTAGATGACATCATACTAGAACCTCCCAATTCTGACTCCAAAAATTCTAGAAAGCAATTCCTATGTTTGGTTAGTTCTCTTGAATAAAAAAAAATAATTTAATTTCCCTGGCAATAGTCAGCTACAGAATAGCTTTTAGGAATAGATTCCCACTTTTCTGTGTGTCACAGAAATGCTTACCTTTTCTTTACCTCTTAAATCAACATTACTTATTCATTACTTGTTCTAAAGAAACTGGGATTCCTCAAAATATTTTTGGATACTTTATCTCATTTATTAATGATGAGAAATAATCTTAAAGAACATAGAGCACTTAGTAACAGCTAAGAGTAATCAAACTAGGCAACATGTAAATATCACCTCCATAAGTAGAAATAGTGATTTTTACAGAAAACTACTAAAATTCCTAATTGGTAAAGATAACAACTAATCTGATAAAATATCTCTATAAGCTATTTGTCAAATGTACAAACTTATTTGTGAGATATGAAGGCTGAAATAGCATATTAGATGTTGAAACACTTACACAAAAAAACTACATTATCCTGAAACCTGAATAGTTTAAATGGCATTTCTTCATGTTGTTTGCCTTCCACAAAATCATTAATAAATGTATTATCTGTGATAAGAACAAAATTTCCCCTGATGTGAACAATTAGCTTCCAGAATACTTGTGTCTGAAAAATGCTTGAGAATCACCATTTGTTCTAACAGGAAGATTGTGAAGATCAATGAAACAATTAACAATGAAAATACAATAAAACTGGTACTGTCATCATCTGACATGTACCTTTAACTCACACAGAGAATTCTTTACTACATTCCAATTCACTGGACTATTTTAGAAAAATTAAATGTTGCAAAACTTAATAAGTAGTAAACTGAAAAACATAAGTAACATCAATACTGGTATACCATTTGGAACATTAAAGATGAGAAAGCATCGACATATGACAATCTTAAATCCTTCACTGCAAGGGACACTAAAGTGTACTCTACAATGAAATCCCAAGTATAAAGTATTTGATAAGAAAAGTGGACTAATTTAACTGCTATAAAATAAGTCTTTTTTAAAAGAAGTAGTACTTACCAACAAGTCTTATTACATTCAATGTAGTGTTTGTTAAGATTGGTGCATTCACTTTATTTAGACTATAATCTGATTTCTTCTTGCTTTTTAGGGTTTCTCGAGAAACACTTAATTTGGAAAAAGAAAACAGAGCTGCAATTAGGGTTGTCAATTAGCAATGAATACATTATCAAGCTTAGGATCTACTATTCACTCACTAATTATTTCCTGAAAATATTACTACTCTATGTCAGGCTGGAGAAGTAGAGATTATCCTCTTATCCATCCAGAGGTCACAGTCCAGAGGGAAAAATAAATAAGTAAGCAAAGAAATAAAGTACTACAATGTATTTCCTTGACTCTAAGACATTCTTGACCATTAAAACCATTTAAAAGCTATATTGCTTTAAAAGAAAGATTTTATAGGGAAATTAGATCAAATGTATAAGCAATCTGATTTTAGAAACTCATAAATATGAAAAATAAATTCCTTAGAATATGAATTCATTAAGACAGAGTGTGATGGCAGAGTTGGGGTATGGAGAGCACAGAGGTATAAAATTTAAAAACGAAACAAAAGTTATAGGGTGAGTTCAAGAAAAAAACATTATAAGCAGTCATACATAAGGCATATGAACCTTACCTTGAATGCAAAGGTAAGCCATTAAAAATCTTAACCAAGAAAATATCAAGATTACATTTGTAACTAAGAAAAAGAAATCTAAATCTGTATCTATGAATGAATTGGAAAGGATAAGACTGAAGAAAGGAAACTAATTTAAAGGGGCTGGTTCAATAATCTGGCACAGATGTTTTAGACATAACAACAGTGAAGTAAGAGAAACAGATAAATTAAAGAGATGCGTAGAAGTTATGATTGATAGTAAGCATAAAATGAATGTTAGTTAGCTTAGGCGTTCAGGTTGTTCAAGTTTCTTAGGGGTGAATTAGATTAGAAGCCTGGATTAACTCTACTAAAACTGGAGGTCTATACACATAACTAGCAGGCACTATCTCACCTGTTCATTTTAATTCAAGTAGAACTCTCCTTTTAGCCAAAATGTATCAAAAACGCATAATGAAGAAGTTCAGCAAAACAGTTTTACTTAATTCACAGAGGATCGTACAGGTAGATATTTAAATGCCATAATATGTAAAAACTAATAGAAACAAATTTTTCACAATGAACATATTCATAACTACATGAAGTTTACTTTTGAGGAGAGAATTAATTCAACCAAGGTTTCAAGTCAATCAGTTATTAAGTAGATAACTAGTATTTATTTTAAAAATATTTTCTGGTCACTAAATGTCTAATATTCAGTTCAGAAATGAATTCACTCCAGCATCAGAATCAGGCTCATTTAACTGGGAGAAAATGACAAACAAAATCTATCATCGTTCTAAAAAGGACACTTTATCATAAAACAAAACTCAACCACTAATTAAGAACCTTAATAGATGGCTGAACTAGTGAATATAAATGACACTGGGACGATAAGTAGAGATTTTCTGTATTTACTACATTGAGGCAAGAATTCCATATGTAAAACAAATGACTACTTTCATCCTTGAGGTTTTTTTGATCCATATGAAGCACAAATTACTTTCAGAGCCAATATTTATTTTATAAAGCTAAAGTTTAATATTTGGTAAAAGTTACCTCTAAAAGAGCTCTGACTATGCTCAAAATTTTCATCAAGGCAATAAAGTAATAAAAACTTTTTTGAAAACATGATTATTTCTTAACTTGGGAAGCTGTAGAGAAACTGAAAACCTTTTAAATGGCTAAAGTTTTTCTTCTCTAAATATCTGAAAGGTTACTATATTACTGACACAACAATCCAAACTAACAATTAAATGAACTGGATTTGTGAAGAGACAACAAAGGTTTTGCTATGTGACACTTCCCTTGTAACTATTTTCCCTAGAACATAAGGAAAAGAACTTATTTTTAGCTTTTTAAGAATCTTTATTTAAACATTTTTACATCTGTCACATGACATTACAACCACCAGAAAAAATTAACCTTTGATTTTTTTTTTTCTTAACCTTCAAAGGAAATCTTACAAGATGTTAAGCACACAGTCTAAAAGGCTAAATGCCATACAATCAGAGAATACCTTTTCACAGGAGCATCGCCCGTCTGCTCATCAACATAATCTCGTTTTAGTTCCTCAGGAACATCACTGTCACTGTCATACTCCTGATAGGCACTCTTTTCTTGTTCATCAGATTCATACTAAAGAGAATACAAGATAATAAAAACTGGGTATATAGGATCAAACTTTGTCAATGACACATATAAACTCTATCTGTACAAGTGATATGGTAAGTGGGTAGGTAAGGAAGTAGATAGAAAGGTGGGTGGTAGATAGATTAATAAATCTAGTAAATTACCTTGATCACTGCATCGAACACCTTTTAAATAAGGAAACCTTACTTATGTTTCACAATAAGTTTAAAACCATCACATACCCCATTAGAAGCCAAGACATCTTCTGTTTCTTCATCTTTGTGGTTGGCCTGAATTTCAAAAGGATTCCCACCACTACAGTACTGCTCAAACAAGGTCACTGTTTTAGAGGAAGTTGAGGCAGGCTGCTTACTAGGTGAAACTGATGGCGAACGAGACTGTTCCATGAATTTAAATTCCTATGTATCAGAAAAAGGAGCCAGATATCTTTTAGCAACAAGACTAAAGTTCAAGTACATAAACATCCAAGTAAATGTGGTTAGTGAAAAAAATCTTGATTTTCCCAGGTTATTCATTTTTAAATCTTCCAAGTTATCTAAAAGCACAGAATTGGAAATACCTGTGTGTAGGTTTTCCTAAATATACCATGGTCAGTGATTTACTTAAAACTGTTATTGGTACCAAGCTACTTCAGGTGTACTTCACAGAACTGCATGAAAAATTTTTCATAATTACCTATGAAATTTGATAATTTTTACAAATTTTGGCATAACAATAAAAGTTCTAATAAAATATGGTTTTAATCTATAAAGCCATTTATAAAAACTAATTGGTGCTAAATCAAACATCTTGCTTATTTATTCGTATACATATATAATTTATTCTCTACAAATGCACAGTAACAAAGCATGAATGATATATCTTTCTTTGTTACATTGATATCTATAAACTTTCCTCCTATGCCAACTAGTACACAACACAAACACACTGAGACTGATGATGTGTCCTCTAGTCCTACTTTGTTATTAATCCATTACAAGTTCAATTAGCTTCCTGTGCAATGCTGACAATGTCGCCTGGTTTTTCTATGCCTCAGTTTCCTAATCTGAAAAATGAGAGGGTCAATTTAGATTGAGAGAATCACAAATATTAAAGCTAAAGAGTTGCAACATCTGGTATAAATCATGAATTTCACAGATGAGGAAACTGAGGCAGTCGAAGATATTAAGTGTCAAGTACAAGATTCCACAGCTAATTAATGGAAGAGCTAGAATAGTCTCTGATGGTCCTTTGAAAAACAAAGCTCTTGAGTCTATGATTTATCCCTGAAATTAAATAAACATTTTTCTTGTACTTTTATCTAAAAATATTAATCCCAAATTAAAGATTTCTCATATTCAATGATATTCCTCTTAAAAGTTACACTGGCTGGTTAAGTTTAAAGGATGTGTTTATTTTCTTTTAAAAGTTCTACTACAAATTAAAACTAATGTTCAATAGTCATGCCTTTTTTTTTTAATAATTCAAAATAAGGAGTGACTAAAAATGAATGGAACAAAAAAAAAAATGAATGGAACATACATTTTTTAAAATCAAATTAACAGGAATGTATATGTCATGTGTAATGTATAATTTTCCAAGTAGGAAACAGTTTTCTCAATGTACCTACTTTCAAGGAGATAATGCTCATGTGGATGGAAATGTTTCAATATGTCTTGTAAAAAAAAAAAAAGATTTTTAGAATTACACTTAGTATATGTGTTCTCACACACATTTAGATGGTTTTATACAAATTCAAATAAAATTCCTTAAGAACTCTGAAACTGAAGTTAAACTTAGAAATCTAAAAATGTTAAAGAATTTTAAAAATTATTTTAGAATTTAAGAATTCCAAAATAATGTTAAAATTAATGTTAATTTTGCTGTCTTCAAAGAATTTATTAATCAACATGCTTCAGTATTTTCAATATTTCCTCATTAAGAAAGCAATATGATAGAACTAGATAAAAAATAAGCTATTACTACTACATGAGACTAAAGACTATCCCTTTCAATAAACCTTTAGTTGTACATTATTTACATTCATCCGGAATGAGAAAATTGTTTCTAGAAAGGCATTCCTTATAAAGGCAAAATCTAAACACAATGGGCCTGAAGTAAACATGCTATCTTTTGACATCTGGTATCTGTAGAACACTCTATTACACAGGGAATATTTATCTATAATATGTTTCAACAAAGGGGAAAATTAAACCAATGCAAGATTTTTCCACAGACTGCTCATTCAGTGAGAATTCAGGGAATCCATTCAACTAATAAAAATTAATAATTGGTTAAGAATAGTTTTTTTGTAATTGCCTCTTCTATTTCTGAGGCTTTTTCTCATAATGGGTAAATTTATAAATTATTACATACATTAAGAACCTAATAGTCCCTTTACAAAATGACGAATACTTTGCTAATTTAAGCATTTTTACTAAAGGCTACAAAAATACAAAGGTCTATTTTTCTAAAGATTGAAATAAAGCACAGACCCTCTTCTGAAATTGAAAGAAAAAAAGTACATTAATTGTGCCTCTTCCTTGGCAAAAGTTTCCTGAAGTGTGAAAATTGAATTTTAAAAAGATAGATTTTTGCATCTATGAAAGGATTACTGTTGAAAAAAGGCTTACTATTAACCACTTCCAAGGAAGAAGATAAAGGACTATTCCTAAAATATTTTATAAACTCTTTCATACATCAGATTCTTTTTAAAAAGACAGAGATAAATTACTTATTTTTAAGAAACACTTACATGAAGTTGCAAGATGCTGAAATTTGACTTAACAGGACAAAGCTCCCAAGTCTCATTCTCTAGGAACATTCTCAGTTCATCGAGCCGTGTTCTTAAAAAAAGAAATTGAAAACCCAAAAGGTAAGAAGAAAAGTACACTACATATATAGAATCCAGGAAATAAAATAAAATACAATTACAGGATTATCATTATGATCATAATCAACCTTGAGAACTCATTCAGATTAACACAGTACACATAGATGTTTATTACTTTTACTTGTTAATATCTTATTCTTAGGAGAAAAGCTTTTTCAAATATTTAGTAAACAGAATATTTTTGCCATGTTGCAAAAATGTGTAGGAAATGACATTTTTATTAAGGAATTCAACTAAAAGCTTGGTATCAACTCATACAATTAAAATATCTTTAGCTAACCATTTATCAATGCCAAAAAGAAGAGAATTTATAATTTAAATGAGATCATAATAATTAACACTATATGCTAAACAGCACAGCTCTTACTCATATTGACTAAGCCCAAATCGTCAAGATTATTATCACTCTCAGAATGTATTTATTCTGCTCAATGCCTTGCTCCACACAAATTTATGAATTAAATTAGCAGCAATGGCTCATATCATGTTTAGGTCACACTGCTTTCTATAACAGATAATGGCTCAATCTGTGATTAGCAGAAATTGCTCTAAATATTAGCAGACAAGGACTTTAAAATAACTATTATAAATTAAATAAAATCTAGGAAAGATTTACAAAATGGATGGGAAAGATGGAGAATTTCAAAGAATTGTGATAGCAAAAACAAAACAATCAGAATTCAAGAACTGAAAAACATAATACTTTAGAACTGATTGGATAAGCATATCAACAGTCTAAACAACAGTAGAAGACAGAATTAGTGAACTCAAAGATCAATCCAAACTAAAGCACAAATTGAAAAAAGAAGGAACAGAAAACATCATAAAGATGTATGAGACACAGGGAAGTGGATGTAGCTCAAGCGGTTGAGCGCCTGTTTCCCACATACGAGGACCTGGGTTCGATCCCTGGTATCTCTTAAAAACAAATGAAAAAAAAACTCTCTTTGGGGAATGGATGTTGCTTAGTGGTTGAGCGCCCACTTCCAGTGTACAAAGTCCTGGCTCAATCCCTGTACCTCCTAAAAGAAAAATCATAATGTATTATATTACATATAATGCAAGAATATTGTGTATAATGCAGAGAATAGACAGAATGAGCAGAAACGCTATTTGAAGAGGCCAAGAATTTCCTAAAAGTGATTTTTACCCGTACTTCATACCATATAAAAAAATTAAAATGGATCAAAAGCCCAATGTAAGCGCTAAAACTGTGAAACTTCACAACTCTAGAACTCAATAATAACCCAACCTAAAAGGATGAAAATAGTCTTAATATACATTTCTCCAAAGAAGATATACAAGTAGCCAATAAGCATATGAAAATATGCTTTAGACATTAGGGAAATACAAATCCAAACCACAATGAGATACCACTTTATACTCAATAAGATGGTTGTAAACATAAACCAACAATAACAAGAGTTAAGGAGGATATGGAGAAACTGGAACCCCCATATCTTAGAGGTGGGAATTTAAAATGGTGCAGCCACTTTGGGAAGACATATATCAGTTGTTCAAAATATTAAACATAGTTACTATATGACCCAGGAATTCCATTTTGTATGAATGCAGCAGATTGAAATGCTGATGGCAACTGTTACAAGAATACATAAATAAAAAGCTAACTAAGACAAAAAAAATTGTATAAATTCATAGAAGGAACAGAAAACATCATAAAGATGTATGAGACACAGGGAAGTGGATGTAGCTCAAGTGGTTGAAAAATTGGATGAATTCAAAAGAAAGCAGGAAGAGAAAAAAAGATGGAAAAAAGGATAGGACTTTTTTAGAAATCAAACAGCAACACATGTGTAAACCCAGCTATACCAATAAATACATTAAATGTAAATAGAAAAAAGTTAAATCAAAACACACACACACAAATTGGCAAAACACCAAACTATATGCTATTTTTACAAGAGGCATGTTTTAAATATGAAGACATAGTTAAGTTGAAAGTAAAACTTACACAAAAACATCAGTTTTAAAACCATAACCAGGATGGAATTTTGAATCAAACTTCCCTCCATTTAATAAAATGATCATTATAGTGTTTATCCTGTATTCTATTAATTGGTAAATTAAATTTATTGCTGTTCTTAATGTTTAAGCCACCATATTCTCCTGTAAACAACCCTACTTTTTCATGATATACTATCATTTTTAGATATCACTGGACTTATTTTGTTCTTAAGAGATACTATGGTCTTAAGAGATACTAGTCAATTTTCCTTTCCTGTAATGTCCTTGTTATATTTTGGTTTCAGTGTTATGTTGGCATCATAAATTAAACTGTGAAACATTTCCTCTTCTCTATTCTCTGAAAGAGTCAGTGTTGGTATTATTTTTCCTTAATTGTTTATTAGAAGTGACCAGCAATACAGAGGGGTTGGAGATTTCTTTGTGGAAATTTTGAAATACATATCCTATTTAATTAAAGGACATAGGACTATTCGGATTTTCTATATTTTTCAAGTTTATTTAGTTTGGTTGTTCAAGGAATTTATTCATATCATAAATTATCACATTTATTGACATATAAAGAGGTTCATAACATCTTATTATCCTTTTAATATCTGTAGATTCTATACATTCTTTTTTATTGCCAATACTGATAATCTGCGTTTCTTTTGCTCAGTCTTGTTAGTGGATTTGCTTTCTACTTAATTGATTTCTACTCTCAAAATTTTTTCCATTCTATTTCTTTTGGTTTAATTTGCCGTCCTTTTGTAACTTCCTGCAATGAAAATTTAGATTGCCGATTTTCAAATTTTCTTCTTAGTCAATAAATGTATAAGGCTGGAAATTACCAGCTCTGTTGTAGCTGTATCCCACAATTTTGATAACATATTTTTATTTTTCACCTTAAAATACTTTTTATTTTCAATATGATTACTTCTATGACCACTGGAAATAGGTTAATTTCCAAAAATTGAGGGACTTTTAGATACCTGTTAGTCCTACTTTGACTGCATTGTGACCAGAGTGTACAATCTGTACAACTTCAATCCTTTGATATTTTTTAAGAAGTTGCTTTATACCTAGCATATGGTCATTTTCAGTAAATTTTCCTCGTATCCTGAACAGAATGTATATTCTGCAGTTGTCAAGTACTGGGTTACACACATACATACCAATATGAATTCGATTAAATATGTTGAACAAACATATATACTTACTGATTTTTCTGTGTGTGCTTGCACTATCAATTACTAAAAGTGGTAAATGAAGTTACCCAACTATGATTATGGATTTGTCTCTTTCTCCATTTAGTTGTGAATATTTTAACTTTATATACTTAGAAATTTTTTTTATGTCAGTAGGTGCATACAAATTAGAATTGTTTAGGAACAATCTCTTATCATTATGAAACAGCCTCTTTACTTGTAGTAATACTTCTTTCTGAAAGTCTCCTTGGTCTCTTACGAATTTCCTTAATCTGATAGAGAGTATCTATAAAAACCTACTGTGAACATCATATTTAATTACAAAGTACTGAATGGAAAGGATGCTCCTTATCATCCCTTCTATTCAACATTGTATAAGAAGCCCTTATCAGTACAAAGATTAGAAAGGAAGACGGCATAAATGTATACATAGAAAATCCAAAAGACTCCCCAAATTATTATATAAAATGCTACAAAGTCTCAGGAATCAAGGTTAATATACCAAATCAATTCTATATACAAAATAGCAAGAAATAATTGGAAAATTTAAATTAAAAAAACAATGCAATTAACAACAGTACCAAAAACAACATTTACATAATGTTCAAAAACAGGCATGATTCATCAGTGGTGCTAGAATAAGTATAGTGGTTATCTCTAAGGATAAAGATTAGAGAAAGGCAGGATGGAACCTTCCAGGGCATTGGAAAAGTTCCAGTATTTAATCTGAGTGGTTTGTTTCATATACATATATTAAAACTACCCTGAGCTGTACATTAAGATATGTGTAGTTTTATGTGTATTACGCATTAATGTAAATTTTTCTTAAATATCCTTTATTATTCTTATTCGTCCTCCTGAAACTTTCTTCAGTGAGGAGGAGGCTCATTTTAAAGAGGAGTTCACAGAGGTTCCGAGGAAGGGTCACAGGGTCACAGATAGTAGACGATGGGCCCTGACTTCTAAATCTTGTTTTTAGAGCAACATGGCTGGAAAAAATAGTGCAAAAACCTACTTATTTCTTGACCATGAATGAACACAAATTGGTTAATATCCAAATTGATTCATTAGAACAGCAGAAAACTTTTTTTTTACTTTGTTATTTGTATCTCTTTCCTGAAGAACATTTACACAAATTAAAAGATTTGTATTTTATCACTTTTCTTTTTTCCCTTTTATTCGTATATTAATGTGCATAATGAACAGTCATAAAATTACCTGAGAAACAATCCTTATTGTAATTACTAATGTACTTTGGGTGCCATCTTTAAGGATACAGGATACAAGTTTTATATGCTTTAATGACAAAGAACGTAAGTTTTTCTTTTTTTTAAGATACAAGTTTTATATGCCAAAGAAGCTTCTTTGGCATATAAATAAACAGATAGAATGGAAATAAAATTTAAAGAGATTTTAAAGTGTAAATATTGTGGAAATAATAAAAAACTAACCTATATGCTATCTCAAATTTGTTGATCAGCAAACTAAAGGAAATACATGCAATGAATTATAACTTTGTAAAACTCAGATCTTTTACTTAAATCTTATAAACGACTTCAATTACAAAATCAATAAAGGGTAGATACCAAAAGAAGAATGATAAAAACCACAGATTTTTTAGTATAAAGGAGGTAGAGAGTATCTAGTATAAGCCTTTTACATTTTAAAGAGAAAGAACTTGATGCTCAGAGAAGCAAGAAATCTGATTAAAATCATGTAGACAGTGAAGCTAGTGAATAAGTGAATAGAGGTAGAAACCCAAAGCTACTGACGATACCATGTTGCCCCCAACCTTTCAGCGGCAACAAAAGAGGTGAAAATCAATAACAGTATAAACTAAAAGGAAATTAATTACGGTTTATTCACTATTATTATATATATACTATAAAGGAAAATTTCCTGTCCCAGACACATTCTTTGCAACATGATTTTGATAATCCCCAATCAAAAAGTAGAGACTATTCACTCTTCTCCTGAATCTGGGCCACACTTATGACATGCTTGTAATCACTGGAATTGTAGAGTTGATCACATGACTTCTGAGGCTACATCAGATAAGGCTATTAAGTCTCTGCTTTGGTTATCTAGGAAAGCTTGTTCTTTGGGGAGCCAGATGCCAATAAAGTTACCTTAGACCTTTAAGACAAACCCTCCCTCCAGCTAAGGATTAGTTAGTCACTTCAGTCAATGCCATGGAGGAGCAGAAGAGTCACCTAGCTAAGTCCTGCCTGAATCCTTGACTCAAAAAATACATGAGATAATAATAAAATGGTTGTTGTTGAAAGCCAGTAAGTTTGGGGCATTTTATGCAGCAAACACAGCAAGTGTTACTAGAACAAATTACTGGACACTTACCAATTGAAGTTTTCATTTTTGTTAGTTTCTTTTAAAAATCTCCTAAGATCTACTATAACACAACTAGAACTATTCATAACAAATTATTTCCTACTCTATCAACTCTGAAGTTTTAATCAAAATAGCTTATGGGACAGAGGTTATACAGGGGAAATATAAGCAAGTCATTTTTAGATTTTTAGAAGATACTAGACTCAAAATTAATAATTTTTAAAAAACATGATTAAATTACTTAGTTCAGGGTGAAAATAAAAATAAGACTGTGAATAATAAATTTGATTCTGTAAACACAACATTTTAAAAGAGACTTTAAAAGAATAAGCTTCTCTTACTTAGGCAGGGGAGAGTTTTCCTCCCCAAAAGGCTAGATGACCTCTCCCATCTAAAGGCGCCTTTAGAGTCCTTGACAACAATTTTTAAACTTTGCTTGCTAGAGATATCACAAAATGAAAGTGCTTGTTAAATAGAATGTTTCATCAATCACATATTGCTACATAATTTCTATGTCACTATTGTTTAAATTAGATAATTTGTACTTTTCAGTATTCTGCAACTGGAAGAAAAATGATAGCTTTCGATAATTACAAACTTAGTACCTGAACACAAAGGAATTTGGGGAAATAAAACTTATATTTTTGGAAGATAAGAACTCACATTGATATGCAATGTTCCCTCACATTCTCATGCAATTTTCCCTTAGAAAAAGATAATGCCATGCAAACTTTATAAAACCACCATAACTTGGGTTCACTTCATAAGAAGATATCCCACTGGAGAATAAAATGCTATCTTCACCTTTTCATTATGCCTATGACATCAAACCAATAGCCTAAATGGACTCAAAGTCAGAATAATTTGGTTCAAGTGTTACTAATTTGAATTATAAATAACGAAAAAAAAAATTCTAAGGATTTCCTCATGATCAAAAGCTCTATTTGATAGTAAAAGACAAAGAAACAAATCATAATCACAATTTAAACACTTTTGTTTAAATGTTTACAAATTAAAAACACATGATCTATATTTTACCATGCTGCTTCTCAGTATTTATGGAGAATGACCTGGTGAAGAGGATATAAATTGGGGTTTAGTAGACTTAGATTATAGTGCCGCATTTATCATTGGCTAATGTAATTTTACTCAATACAACATCATCTCTAAACTGCCTGCCAAGTTTATCTCACAAGAAACCAATGTACTTCAGAATACTTTGATTGCTGGCACCAACTTTACCAAGTGACTTCCTTTATTATATTCTAAATAGCAATTGTTAAAAAACTAACATACAGCATACAATCCAAATGGAACTTAAACTTATATTTAAAAATTGGGGAAAGAGAAGAATACTAAAAAATACTTAATCTTTGCTTTCTTAATATTAAAAAACACTTAAATCTTTACATTCTTAACCTGTTAACCTTGTAACAATATTAAATGCAGCAAGAAAAAAGGGCAATATCTGCAGACAAGAGTTATGGAGACATTTTAGTTCACCCACCTCATTTGAAAATTGATAAAACCACAGCTCAGAGAGATTAGATAACCTGCCCAAAGTCAGAAACTGTCAAATAGTAAAAACGGGACAAGAACCCACAGTCTCTTCAATGGAAACAAGTTTCATAAATGTTGCTAAAGGAAAGCCATTAAAATGTTGAGTGTTCTGGAAACATTTAAATAATTCATTTCTATATTCTCTAATTTCACCAAGGTAAACATCTACAGGGAACCTTCATCAGTCAGAGACTAGAAATGCCCTTGACTGGTTGCCACAGGTGACAGAACACCTTTTGACAATTAGCAAAGTAGAATGCAGAATAGAAGCCAATAAATAAATATATGCTTTTTGCACTGACACACAACTCTTAGACAATAGGAACAACAAATGGTCTTCCAGTTGTCTTGTTGGACATTAAGCAATTGACATCTGGTATGCCTTTGTTCTGGAAGGATAGGTGAGGCTTCTGGCCCCTTTGTGGCTCTTGTTCTTTTCCCACTTGTGATTAAAAGGTCTTTCTCCCTCTGTACAGCCATGTGTCCAAGTTAGGCCTTAGGTTTTAGTCAAGACTTAAGTTTTAGCATAAGAAGAGTTAGAAATAAAGGCAGTTAGAGTTTCACTGTATTCCCATACCCTTGTTTCCCTGAGGTTAATGCAATTAAATTATTTTTTTTTTATTTTTAACATTCTCTTCATTCAAGTATAAAATCCAAAGGCTCTGCTTCGGTACAGGTTCAATTTGATATTGTTTCAAAATAATTTACTTACTAGTTTATAATTAACACATATATTAACTGGTACTTAAAATATTGAATAATTAATGAGTCAATGGTTTACCATCCAATAATCTCTCTTCTTACATGGCACATATTACTGTAACCAGATGATGACCACTAACAAGGAAGGAAAGCAGAACTTCAAATTCTGTCTCTCCATGGTACCAAACAGCAACAAAATCAAAACTTAAATGTAAATGTAGAATAAAAAAGATATAACTCAATTCAAATGATAAAATATATGTAAAGCATATAACACAGCAAGAGAGGCCTAATAAAGTTAGTTCTTTTCTCTCAATTTAATGCTGCTTTAAGCATACAATCACACCACTACATAAATACTCTTCCCCACCCACTTCCATAATCAATCCTCCTCACCCTTTAAAGTTAGCAGTAACTGTTTTGCAAAGCACAGTAGCCCACAGTCTAGGCTTTGTAGCTAGATTCTGAATATCTTATCTAAAAGTCTGCTAATGACCTGAAAGCCAGAAGCAACTCCTTACTGTATGGTGCCTCTACTAATTTAATTTTCTTACTAGCTCACATCATATATATGAAGGCACAGAAGAGTAGCCAAATTCCTTCTGTGAACCCTGATTAATAATAATCTCTTACTCATAAAGAAATCAGCTCAATACTGAGCCCCTCAGAACAAAGAATATATGAAAATTAACAGTGAAGAAATCATCAAATAAGATTTTTTGCTGCAAAAATCATTAACCACCCTAAAAAGAGCTACAAAGAACAAATGGACTGGGGGAGGGTGTAAACTACAATGTAAACTATAATCCATGCAGCACAGCAGTGCTCCAAAATGTATCCACCAAATGCAATGAATGTGCCACAATGATGAAAAATGTTGTTGATGTGGAAGGAGTGGGAATTGCGGGGGTGGGGTATGTAGGAACCTCTTCTATTTTCTACTGTAACATATTTGTGATCTATCTTTTAAAAAATGAGACAAAAAAAAAACTGGAAAAAATTTAAAAGTAATTGTTTTAAATCATCTAATGCTATAAAATTAAACAGTACACAAAAGTATTCTCATTATTGGATAGTCCATTCACACTTGATGACAGTTCTTACCTATGGTAGTTCTTGAAATAATTGACACTTTGTTTTCTAATAGACTCTTGCAAAACTTCAGACTTGCTACCACAAAATTCTTCTCCAACTTGCATCAACCTAGTTCAATAAAGTTTATTTTAGAAAGAAAGGTTTGTATAAATTACAGCAATATCTTCATAAAGGAAAAAACATTGTTTCTTCAAACCTAACAAATCATAGAAATTTGGGTATTTGAAGAAACTCTGGAGACCACAAATCCATTATGGTTTAGAAATATCTGAAGAACAAAAATATTTAAACATATACACACCCAAACCCAGCAGCAATTAAAGAATATGATCTACAAGAATCTTAATTTCTATGAAGAAGTTTTACATAACTCACTGATTCATGATTTCTTTAATCACTAAAGAATAAAGCAAGGAAGATCTCAAACACTTACCTTCTGATTATATCCAAGACAAAGATGAAATCATCATATTTGAATATGGACAAGTCAGTACCAAGCAGGTATGTTTTAACTTTTAGCTGAACATCCTATAAGGAAAAAAAAAACCATTTCAAGTGATCCAAAATATAGAAAATAAGTTCTCAGAACAATTTAATGTTATGCATTAAAATAAGACAGGAACATATTCTAATTTGATAAAGAATATCTATTTAGGTCAACAGTCAACATCCTTAAGGGTGATATAACAGAGACAATCCATGAATATGAGACGCAAAGTAATAAAGGCCACAATTATCATCATAACATGGTTCTATAATTTCCAATCCAATGTAAAATACACACAAACACACCTAAATATGTGAAGAATTACATCCTCATACTGAATATAAGGACAGAAATCATCATTATCTGTTCATGGTTAGGGTGGCTTGACAGCCCAAGATAATAAATTTAAACATATTATAATTAGTAAGATTATATTAATATAATCATAGTAGTTTAGCTATGTGAACTGACTATATAAAACATAACATAAAAATTGAAAGCTATCAAGTACACAACTACTATAGTGCCTTAGAATAGAGAAAGAGATTCCATTTAAAATAGAGATAAAAATATAATATGCTTATGAATAACTTGAATAAGAAATATCAGACCTATATATTAAAAAACTAACAGTTCTAGGGAACAAATGTGGCTCAAGCGGTTGAGTGCCTGCTTTCCACATGGGAGGTACTGGGTTCAGTTCCCAGTGCCTCCTAAAAGCAAAATAAAACAAAAAAACAACAAGCAAACAAACGAAAAAACCAACTTAGGAGAGCCAATGTGGATCAGCAGTTGAGCACTGGCTTCCCACATATGAGGTCCTGGGTTCAATCCCCAGCCCCAGTACCTCAAAAACAAAACAAAGAAAACAAAAAATGCTAACACTTCTAATGAGAACCAAAAGAAATTACAATTAATTGAGACAGCTGGATGGGTGACTAAATGGTGTAAAGATAGGAAGTTTTTCAAATTATTGCATAGGTTCAGTGAAATTCTAACCAAAATGAAAGCAGAAACATTTTTCCTAAACAATTATCCTAAAATTCACCTGGAAGAATAAACATACAAAAACTGCTATAAAAAAATCTTTGAAAAGAGGGAATAAAAATAATATTTAGAGAATCTGTATAACTGTATATTAAAATATATTAAAAATTATAGTAAAAGCACACTAGCAATATCAAAATAAATGAATAAATCAGTAGAAAAGGACCAAAAAAACAGAAGTAGTGCTAGTACCTATAAAAGAACTTAAACAGTAGTAAAATACTACTGTTTTCTGAATATTTACTATTTGTGTCAAGCGTTGTGCTAAAAATGTTTATCTTTAATCCTCATAACAGCCTTGCTGAGCAGGCATTTATTATCCTCTAACTGAAGAGAAACTAAGAAAACGTCAAGTAATTGTCATATCTAGTGAATGACAAAGCTAAGACTTAAATACAGGTCTGTCTGCCTTCAGAGTCTCCTCCTTCTACTACTACCATGCTACAAGGAGGTATTACAAATGAAGAGGGAAGAAAGAAACATTATACAATTAATGGTGAAGGGAACATTGGCTAGATTTTTGCAAAAAATCCCCTCTTCATATCACACAAAAAAAGAAATACAAAATAGATTAGTTAAATGTTTTTGTATGTTTTCAAAAAAATTTTAAAGTTAGAAATAATAGATTCATTCAATAATGCAAAACTAATTTCTGAGCACCCATTAAGTACTCTAGCTAGAAAGTATCTTGGTATTAGGGATAGAGCAATTAAGTTTTGATGAACATTTATAATTAACAGATGAATATTTAGCTAAACTTTACAAAGGAAAGATTTTAAGAATTGTGATATATCAAAGAACAAAGTTAATATATACGACCTTATGAAAAAGTTAACCATTTTTATATCAAAACATAATAAAAAAAGGTAAAAAGACATGATATATAAAGGATCAATTCATGATCACATGAGCCATTTAGATTCTATAAGATAAATAAGCCACAAACATGAGCAAATAATTCAAAAAACAATTTTAATTAATAAATTTTTAAGTGTTCAATGTATCAGACAGAAAAATATAGAGAAACATTAATGAAAAATATGAATAGACTCAGTTCTCCTATTAAAAGATAAGCTGTCTCTCTTAAAATCATAATAAAGCAAAAATCAAAACCCAGTCATTTTTATATTTACAGGAGACACAACTAAAACACTATCCAAAAACAAGTAAAATAAAGGGATGGGCAAAAATTAACCAGGCAAATACAAACAAAATGTACACAGGAGTGATAATTATAAGATAAGATGAACCAAAATTCAAGGAAAATGGCCTCAGGACACTCTTTAATTAATGAAGGGAATTATGTACAAAGAAGGTAAAGTAGCTATTAACATTTCATCATCAATCAACACAGGATCCAAATATAAAATGCAAAGGCTTTTAGAAATAAAAGAAAAACACGACAAAACCATAATCATTCTGGAAGATTAATACTCCTTCCTCAGAATGCCACAGATAAAGAAAACAAAAACCAAATAAGGATATAGGTTAGAATAATACAATTAACAAAGCTTGATTTGATATACATATAAAACCTAATTCCCATTCAAAGAGAGAATGATACGTGGTTCTTCATATCAGTGCCCAAGGGACATTTTTAAAAATGGATAAAAAAGTAAAAACATTGCAACCAGAATTCTCTATAACAAAAAATGAAGTAAAAAACACTTTAAAAATGTTTCTCACACATCAAATTTTAAGTTAAAAAAGAAAATTTTGACACACCAGCTCTTTCACATGGTTACATAGGTAATCCCCATGAAGTCAAGGACCAAAGGTTCACCACCACTATGTATCTGGCACATACTATGTCCTCACTGACAGTACTCACTGAGGATTAATTGATACAGCCTTTCTGGGAAGTGATGTGGAAAGATGAGCAAAAAATCAAAAAAAATTATTGATCAAATAATTCTCCTAAATGTGGCTAAAGATTTATGAATTGTTAATGGCAGACATCATCATCATAAAGAAATGGAAATTACTTAAATGTGTAATAGTCAGGGAATGGCTAATCTTCTTAAAGTATATAAATAAATTGGAAAATCATGGAAATCTTATTTTTGGTTTTTATTTATAATATAATTTGTTTCAAGAATTCAATGAGACAACCTTTTCCACAATTAAACATTATGCATATGAAGAAACCTTACTAACAAGTGAAAATATTTCTGATATAAAATTAAGCTAAAAAAAGCCAAATAAAAAATCACATATATATATAATTTCAAATACATTTCAAAGAAATCATAGGTAAAATATGGAAAAACAGAGTATTAATAAGTGTTATCTCTAAATTTTAGGAATGATAGTTCATGCATATTTTCCTCTTTATATTATTCTATGTATTGACCATTTTCATATTTCATTTTTATCAACTAAAAACAAGTATTCTTTAATTTAAAATGCATGTGCCAATAATAATATTCATAAAGGAGTCATAATTGAAAATTGTCTGAAATGTCTAAAACCTGAAATATTAAAAATAAATTTACCTGGAAGGTAGGCATCTTGTTTTAAAAATAAGGTTTTTTTCTCAAAACTTCTAGTCAACACAAAATGCAAGGAAAATCTGATACAATATTCTAAAAATGTTTCCTTTCAAAAATTAAGGTGATTATGATGCTGGCTTTCATTTTAATGTCAAAAAGGTTAAATATCTCCTCTGCTTTTCAAGCACCTTTTATCTCTTTAATAATAAATTTAATTGACAAGTGTCTACAAATTGTCACACTTATAATTGAAAGATAAAGTTCTTTGCTATATTTAAGTTTGGCATGACATGTTATTAAAAAAAAAAAAAGAAAAACTATGATGCCAGAAGCATGTGAACTGATAAATGTATGACTGGCCACTGCCCCGAGCACGCCCCAGGTGCAGATTATGCCTCCCTATAAAGGAGGGAGCTAAGATGGATCCCTGTACATGCATGCCCTTTTAGTACTTACAATGTAATGGGAAATTTCATCAGCCAAGGCCATTTAAAATCAACCGAATTAGGAATCTTAACCAAAAGGTAATACTGCTACTCAGCAATCAATGTTATTGAGAAAAACGAAATGACAAATTCTTCTTTCACACTGAATGACACCAGCACATGATTATAATGCCCCAGATCAAACGCATCATGTATATGATTCTGACCTAAGCAAATTAAATGCAAACTATCTAAAGTCAAAATGATATTCTGTTGTTATTCTATCATGCATTCACAACCTCCACCATGTTTATAACTGTTTCATCCCATTTGTTCCAGTTAGGGTCAAAACCCAGAGGGAAGAAAGTGGATCAGGGGAATGGAAGACCTGGAGGTACAGAATGACCCAGTGGCTGGGTCACAACCACAACAAGGAAGGAAGGCGGCTAAGGTCAGAAGGTAGGTCAAGAACAAGACAGCTGAGCAATTATATAAATATATTGAGGACAATGGGAGCCATGTTTCTCAGTGATAGAGAAGAGAATGAAAAGTAGGGAAGAGGGGAAGCTAAAATAAGCCCTGTACTGATGGAACGGAATTGGATGTATCAGTGTAAACTCATGGTTTGAAAATATACAGATACAGAAATACAGATGTAAAGCTGTACCTTCGTGTGTGTGTCTGTGTGTATGCATATATATATGTCCTCTGCCCATGGAGAAGGCCTGGATGGTGACCCTCACTAGCAATAAGCATTCCAGACTAAAGTCCAGATCATTTGTTTCTAAACACCATTCCCTACTAAAAGGAACCAGGGCTCAGGCAGAAAGGTACAAAGTCTAGAATATCTTATGCAAGGAAGTAAAAAAAGTCCACAAAGAATAACGAGAAAGTGTCAGCAGGACACAGAAGCCAGCTAGAAGGGGGCTCCAATTGGCCATATCAGGATGATATGCCCATGAAAATAAATTATGTTAGTAATGGGTTATAAATTGGATTATGGATTGTATGTATAAGCACATATATATTTGCATATATATGAACCCAAACTGATACAAATAAATAAATGGATACATAAATGGAGAGAAGGAGCAGCTCTTCCCTAGAGTAGAGTGCTAATAAACATTGAAGGAAAAATAATTATGAAAGTCATGACTTGGTAACTGTCAAAAATAATAATTGTACAAGCAGGATACAGCAATAGATGTTAAAACTAGTGGATAAAAACAGAATGTCAATGAATGTTGAAGGAATGAGAATTAGAAAAGCTCATAAAATACTGGCAACCATCATAATTAAAAATTATTCAAGTAGAACCTAAGGTTAATAAGTGAAAGTTGGGTAAGAAATGGCATATTTGTGGGAATGTATCTTCCAAAAAAATACTTATTGATGATAAAAGGCAAATGAGTAACTTTACACTTAAGGCATATTACCTTAATCAAGGTTAATGTCATCAGTGACAGGACAAATTCAAAACACATGGTATTTGATGCAATGCAGTGAGAAGAATACAACATCATTTCTATGACATACTTTTTAAAAAACTTCATGACCTTAAACTACTCATAAAAACACATCAGACTAACTCAAATTGAGGGACATTCTGCAGAAATAACTGACTTGCAATCTTCAAAAGCACCACGGTCACTGTAGCAGTTTGATATGGTTATGAATTCAAAAAATAGATATTGGATTATGTTTGTAATCTGGTCTGTACCTGGGCATGATTAACTTATGATTAGAGCTTTGGTTGGCCACATCATTAGGGCATTCAGTCCCCACCCCTGAGTGGACAAGGATCAAAGACAAAAGACATGGCAAAGAACAGAGTTGAGGGTTTTTGATGTTGGAGTTTGATGCTGAAGCCTTAAGCTGGAGCCCTGGGAAGTAAGCTCACAGAGGAAAGAGAGGAAAGAGAAGCAAGCCCCAGGAAGAGAGGAGCCTGAACCCAGAAAGAAGCAAGCCCTGGGAAGAAAGGAAACTTGAATCCAGAGAGAAGCAAGATCCTGGAAGAGAGGAACCCAGGAAGCCTGAACCCTCACGGACATCGGCAGCCACCTTGCTCAAACACATGAAAATATACTTTGGTGAGGGAAGTAACTTATGCTCATGGACTGGTATCTGTAAACTCCTATCCCAAATAAAAATCCTTTATAAAAACCAACCAATTTTTGGTATTTTACATCAGCACCCTTTTGGCTGACTAATACAGAATTTGGTACCAGTAGTGGGGTAGTGCTTTTGAAATTACCATAATGCTGGCTGGGTTTTATAAATGAGTAAGGGGTATTTTCTGGAGGAACTTTGGTAGCGATATGGGTGCTGAAGAGACTTTTATGATACCTTAGAAGTAAATAATGAAACTATTATTGAAAACTGGAGGAAAGGCAATCTCTGTTTTAAAGTTGCAGAGAATTTAGCAAAATTAACTCCTGGTGTTTTATGGAAGGCAGAATTTGAAAATGGCAAGCCTGGGCATTTAGCTGAAGAAATTTCCAAAGTAAACCCAGAGAATGTGACTTGGCTTCTGCTTGCAGCTTACAGGAAAATGCTAGATGAGAGAAATATACTGAGGACTGAACTGTCAGGCACGAGGAAACAGAAACTGATTCTAGAAAGTCCAAGCCTCTGGAAATCAAGCTCCCAGATGAAAGTGCCCCACTGGAGGACTTAGCTAAGCCTGGCACTTGTAAATCAGAATTGAAGATTCAGTTATCTCAGAAAGACCTGTGGAAAGCCTTACTGTCTGATGGTTTGGACCCCTGCTTCTTGCATGCTAGACCAACAAGGTTTTTGGGAGAGCTGCATGAACAAAACCACTGCCAGCTTGGACTAAAAGGGACATGGAAAGGAGAGACTGAAGGAGAAACAGCTTTAAAAGGAAAACCATGGAAACTGAGATCTGGAATTAAGATATCACCTTGGACCAAGAGAGGAACCCCACCCATGTGTACAGTGAGGGTGAGTTTGCATCAGCATTTGAAGAGGGTGGATGTTCCTACCCAATGTTTGGGGAGAGATGTGCTGCCCCAGCGTGTGGAGAGGGTGAAGCACATTCCTCAAGGATTAGGGAGGTTGAGCTCAATGCCCCACAGGTCTGAGAAGGGTGGACCTGTCCGCCCAAGGTTAGGGAAGGCCAGGTGGTCAACTCATTGCTCTGAGAGGGTTGAGCCTGCATGCCAAAGGTTAGGGGGAATGTTGTCTTCACATCACTATATCAGGGGTTAGTACTCTAGCCCAAAGATTGGGTAAGGGATGGCAATCACCCCAACAGTCTTGGAGGGAAAGGTCAGGAGCTTGGTCGACACCCCAATGCTTGATGAGAGTGGAACCAAGAAAATGGCTGTTGGACAAGCATGTGGAAAGGGTGGGTTCCCATAAGGTACCAAGGAGAAGAAACCATCATCTTAAGAAGGACTCTCAGACTCAAATCGAATGGAGGATGCCCTGCAGGTTTTCTGAACTGTAGAGGACCCATGACCCATGTTTCCCTCCTAATATCTCCTTATTGTAATGAAAATGTTTATCCTTTGTTCATCCATTTGTGTATTGAAAATAAATTGTTTTGTAAGTTTCAGTGGTCTATAGCAGAAAGGACTTTGCCCAAAGCAAACTGTATTTCTTTAAATTATTGTGATATGATTTAGTACTTGCATTGTTACTGATTTAAGGTTTTTTCAAATATTGTAATGTCTTTTTGGAATTCAGAGGGTGGAGTGTAGGAGCTTGATATGGTTATGAATTTCAAAAACAGATACTGGATTATGTTTGTAATCTGGTCTGTACCTGGGCATGATTAAGTTATGATCAGGGCTTTGTTTGGGTCACATCATTGGGGTGGCAAAGGACAGAGCTGAGCGTTTTTGATGTTGGAGTTTAATGCTGAAGCCTTAAGCTGGAGCTCAGGGAAATAAGCTCACAGAGGAAAGAGAAACTCCAGGAAGAGAGGAATGCTGAGCCCAGGAAGAAGCAAGCCCTGGGAAGAAAGGAACCCTGAATCCAGAGAGAAGCAAGACCCTGGAAGAAAGGAATCTAGGAAGCCTGAACCCTTGCAGACGTCGGCAGCCATCTTTTTCCAATACATAAAAATAGACTTTGGTGAGGGAAGTAACTTATGCTTTATGGTCTGGTTGTCTGTAAGCTTCTACCCCAAATAAAAAACCTTTAAAAAAACCAACCAATTTCTGGTATTTTGCATCAGCACTCCTTTGGCTGATTCATACAGTCATAAAGGCCAAGGAAGGACTAAGGACACCTTCTAAACTAAAGAAGATGAAAAGGGCATGACAACTAAGCACAACATGTAACACTAGATTGGACCCATTTACTCTAACTATAAAGCATACTTCTGACTCCATTGGAGAAATTTTGAATAGGTCTCTCCATAAAAATTATATTGGAGTCATTTGTACTACTCTTGAAAATTTCTGTAAGTTAGAAGCAAACATACAAAAAGGTCTTATTATTTACCCATGCATTTATCCATTTTTGGTGCTTTCATTTCTTCATGCAGATCCAGGTTTCCATCTGCTATCATTTCCCTTCAACCTAAAGTCATCTTTTTAAAATTTCTTACAGTGCAGGCCTGCTGTAGACAATTTTTTCAGCTTTTATTTGTCTCAAAATGTCTTTATTTCTCTTTTTCTGAAAAATACTTTCACTAGACGGTATAGAATTCTTGATTGACAGTTTGGTTTTTTTTTCTTTCTTTCTGGATTTTAAAGATGCTGTGCCACTGTCATTTGTTGTTTCTGATAAGAAGTCAGCCATCATTCTTATGATTGTTCTCCTGTATTTATGCCTCTTTTGCTCTTTGGATGATTTCAAGATTTTCTCCTTATCTTTGTTTCTCTATATTTGCTTTTGCTATGCTTAAGTGATGTCGTTTCTTTTGTTTTGTTTTGTTTTCTGCCTGGAGTTTGCTGAGTTTCTTGGATTTATGCATTGCTGTCCTGCATCAGTTTTAGAATATTCTCAGCCATCATCTCCTCAAATATCTCCTCTGTCATTCTCATTTTACTTTCCTTCTGGGACTCTGAGTACATGCATGCTACTCTACTGTTAAGCCCACCAAAAAGATGATCATTTCTGACTTTAATTCCTGACACCCCCATTTATAGTTGCCACCTCTGCTTAAGTTCCCCATCTATCCATGCATCTGGTTGACCTCCTCCATCAGATCTTTAACAAAGGGGATTCTCAAAGTGTCATCCCTAGACCAGGAGCATCAGGAGCACAAAGAAACTTAATAGAAATGCAACCTCTTAAGCCCTATCCCGACCTACTAAATCCGAACCTTTGGGGGTGGGAGCCATCAATCCATGTTTTAACAAGTCCTTAAGGTGGTTCTGATATATGGTTAAGTTTACAAACCATTTACTTAACAAATATATCAGTTATTTTAAAGTCTCTAATTCCTCGCCTAAATTATTCTACAGATCATCTTATAATTGGCCATTTCCTAGGCAGATGATAAGTTACACTTTCTTCATCTTCACATACCTCATTATTTTTCATTTTATGCCAGACACCATTTGATAGTGAAGAAAATATTTACCCGCTCCCCAAAAAGGCACACTTTCTTCTGTCCAGCTAGTAGAGAAGATGTCTGAGTCAACCTGATCTGCACATGAGATGTATCTGGGGTTTGTTGCAGCTCTACTTAGATTCAGTTTAACGGCTTAAAATGTGCTGAGGTCAGGATGAGACCTTTCCCTTTAACAGGACTTGGAAGCCAAGCACAGAGACTCTAAAGATTGATCCATTTATACTTTATAGCCCAGCTACCAGCTTTCCAAGGGAGGGAGATGACTCTCTGATTTAGCTTTTTAGGTCACTAGGGAGTTTCTTTGCTCTCTAGTTCCCATCCCAGCTCTCCATGCCTCCGGAAATATCCCTTCACCCTACTGCCCTGCCCTCAGCCTTCTGAAGGGTCACCACAGATTCTTGGTAAAGTCCCAGGATTCCAAAGAGGAATTTCTCTCAACTCTTCAACTCTAGCCCCAGCCATCAGTGTCACACTGCGGGAAGGTTCTGTGCATCTCAGAATGGATCTCTCTCAACTATCCCCTCCCTCCAGCCTTCAACAAACTATTCTCCTGCACTCTGGAAAGGCCTGTGGGAAAGAGTTGGCAAGTGAGTCTAGACTTGCTCTATGGCTGGGGTTCCTCAGGGTTCTAATCAACCACACCAGCCTATACACCTTTTGTTAAAAGGTTGTTAGATATTTGGCTGGTTTCCCATTACTCTCATCTACTGTGATTTCTCCTCCTACGATAACCCCATCCCCACCCCCACCCCAGGATGAAAACAGCTGTGGGTCTCTTCTAGGAAGATGTGGTGGCTCAGAGCTATGTCCCCCAGAAAAACATGTTCTTAAACTTAATTCATTTCTGTGGGTGTGAACCCACTGTAAATAGGAACTTTTGATGAGGCTACTCCAGTTAAGGTGTGGCCCAACAGAATCAGGATGGGTCTTAATCCAATTACTGGAGTCCTTTATAAGTGGAATGAAATTCAGACACATAAAGGGAAAGCCCCAGGGGGAGACAGACGCTGGAAGTCAAGAGATTCTAGAGAAGCCAGGAGAGGGCACCATGTACACTGCCATGTAACAGAAAAGTCAAGGACCAAGAATGGCTGGCAGCTAGCCTCAGAATGCCACAGTCTTCTGGAAGGAAGCATCACCTTGATGACACCTTGATTTTAGACTTCTCCTAGCCTCAAAACAGTGAGCCTATAAATACCCATTGTTTAAGCCAACCCATTGCGTGGTATTTGATTTAACAACCAGTAAACTAAAAGAGAAGAGATTGCCATTTCCTTTATTTAGGTCATTTAGGTTTCTTTGCCTCTTCACCTCTAAGGAATTTATATATATATATATTTAAACACACACACACACGATTGTGTAGTTTATCTGGTTTGTTCCTGAGTTTAGGGTAGGAGAGATGGTTTCTTGCAACATTCTAGATCCTAACCAGATGCAAAAGTCACAAGCCAATTTACTTTTTAAGAATCATCAGAGGAAAGCGGATGTGGCTTAAGTGATAAGGCCTCTGCCAACCAAATGGGAGGAACCAGGTTCAATCCCTAGGGCTTCCTGGTGAAAAAGAAGAAGGGAAAGTGTGCCTGCACGGTGAGCCAAGTGCCCACACAGTGAGCCAAGTGCCTGAGCGGCAAGCCAAGCACCCATATGTGTGTCCAGGTGGTGAGCTAAGCACCCATGTTGCTGAGCCAAGTGCTCATGCGAGTGCCCACATGGCGAGCCAGGTGCCCGCATAGTGAGCCAAGTGCCTGTGTGGTGAGCCAAATGTCCATGTGAGTGCCTGTGTAGTGAGCTGAGTGCCCATGAGAGTGCCCTAGCAGCAAGCCAGGGCGTGCACGGTGAGCCAAGTGCCTGTGCAAATGCCTGTGTGGTGAGCTGAGTGCCCATGTGGTGAGCCAAGTGCCCTTGTGAGTGCCTGCGTGGTGAGCCAGTGCACATACGGTGAGCCAGTGCCCACATGGTGAGCTGAGTGCCCGTGCAGCAAGCCGAGTGCCTATGTGCGAGCCAACTGCCTGCACAGCAAGCCAAGCACCCATATGTGTGCCTGCACAGTGAGTCAAGTGCCCATGTCGTGAGCCAAGTGCTCACGCGAGTGCCTGCATGGTGAGCCAAGTGCCCGCACAAGTGCCTGTGTGGTGAGCCGAGTGCCCATGCAAATGCCCATGTGGTGAGCCGAGCACCCATGTGGTGAGCTGAGTATCCTCGTGAGTGCCTATGTGGTGAGCCAGTGCACATGCGGTGAGCCAGTGCCCACATGGCGAGCCAAGTGCTAGTGCAGCAAGCCGAGTGCCCATGCAGTTCTCTGGACAAGTGAATCACGCAGCAAGACGATGACACAACAAAAAAGAAACAAAGGGGAGAGTCAAGGTGAAGCGCAGCAGAGACCAGGAACTGAGGAGGCACAACTGACAGGGAACCTCTCTCTACATCAGAGGTCCCCAGGATCGAAAACCAATGAATCCTAGAGGAGAAAGAAGGGAAAAGAAGACAAAAAAAGATAAAGATACAGAAGATCACACAGTGAATGGACACAGACAGCAAAAACAGCAGGGAAGGGAAGGGGAAGAAAAAAATTGAAAGAAAAAAAAAGAATCATTAGAATATATAGGTTATATACCTGTAAACAGTCTGGAACAAAAATTTATAACTAGTACATATATATATACTAACTCCTCAGTGTCCGAGGAATAAACTTTGAAATAAACAAAAAACACCTCAAATTACAGGTAAATTTTCTACCCTTATTCCAACTCTTATTTCATTTGCTGCTTTATCTAAATTCATCCTTAGCCAAATACCCTTTGGAATTCTGGATTTCATATGTTAGAAAGTGATGTCTGGGACAGTACATATCACAAATTCAAACACATTAATATTTCTGCAATATATGAATGTTTGCTTTAATGGAAAAATAAATACTATAAATATCTTAAGGACAATACTGGTCACCGCTGCCAAATGATTTCAAACAGGTCACACTTTGCTGCTCAATGTATTATCAAAAAAACATTTACTTCCATCAGCAAATGAATAGACAAACAAAATGTGGTACATACACCCAAAAGATTGTCATCTGCCCATAAGGAACGAATAAAGTTATAAGACATGCTGCAACACAGAAGAACCTTGAAAATATTTTTTTCAGTGAAATAAGCAAGAAACATAAGGATAAATATTATATGATATCACTTAAAAGAGATGTCTAGAAATAGCAATTCGAGAAAGAAAGTTGATTAGAGGGCACCAGGGAAAAGGATAGTTGTGTGTTTGGAGGATATGAACTGTGTGTGAATAAAAAATATTATTATAAAAAAAAAAGTAGTCTTTGAAACTCCTAAGTTCTAATGTTTCTAGAAAGTCAATTCATTGAATTGAATTTCTCCAAACTGAAAAAAATAGAACAGCTCCCAACCTGAGGTTTTGGTTTGTCAAGTTTTAGTCTACCATAGAGATTTTTATGGCATTCTTATGAACCTCTGAAAATAAGAATAGATGTGTAACTGCTGAAAAAGATGACTTTTCATTGGTGCTCCTGGGCCTGATAGGATTTTGTCCAAGGGCCTGAGACCATGGGAATGAGTTTTGTAGACTCAGAGAAGGCTGGAATAAAATTCAAGAAAAAAAAAAGTACCTTTTGTCAATTAATAAAGTTTCTCAATTTATTTGTTAATAAATTTGTAAGTGAATGCAGCATGCATATAAAATCATTTTTCAACATTTAAGGAATTCCTAGGCCAGCTTTTGGGCTCATAAATAGGATTTTAAAATATTCTGAAAACATGGGATTAAAAAAATCACTAAAGAAAAAAGAAACATTTGTTTTATATGCCTGTTTTTTCAATAGCATGAACCTTGTAATTTCAATTTAACAAGCACTCTATGAGTTGCTAAAGTATGCAAAATCCTGTTCAAGAACTGATTGAGGGTTGAGGCTGAGGATGTGGGGCATATGAAAAAAGGTAAAGATGAAAATAATCTGAAGCTTGAAACCTAGAACACAATATACTCTACTCAAAAATATGATGACTTCCATTAAACTGACCAAAGCTTAATTCAGAATAGTTTTACCAAAACAAATTGAATAGATTTTCCTATATAAGGAATGCCATCAAGTTGCCAAAAATCAAAGAAGCATTTAGAATTACCAAAAATTTTATCCTGGATTCTACAATTTAAACTAAGTACAACTGGGGTCCTATAGAAACAACTCATATTCTTTATATATAATAGTTGGAAAAAAGTCAGCCCAAATGATTAATGATAAACTAAATATTACTTTTATACAATCATATAAGAAAACATGGAAGTTAAAACTGTTAACAACTGTCACATAATTATGTTTTAAATATTAAAGCATAAATTCAAATAGTATTTCTAAAATAAATTTACCAAAAATTAGAAGAACACTAAATTATAGCTGCTAAGTGGTTACTGTGGAAATTTATGTTTTCAGGGTATATTTTCCTGCAAAATTTATTTAAAAAGAAATCTTATTAACAGACTATCGAATTAAAAATCAGCCTCTGTAGAAAAATCAAAAATACACTGTAAAAGACAATAACATAGGCAAAGGGTCTATAGTCTTCTAAACTTCAAAGTAATCTGAAAAGAACGAAAGAGTTACTTTCAAAAAAATTATACTTTGATCTAAGAAGCAACAAAAGACATTTAATTATCTGATAACAATTGAGCTACTAAACTGCAAAAGGACAGTTTAAGACACTTTTACCAATAAGCATGTAAGATACCCTCAAGGCACTGAGTTCGCTGACCTAGGAAAAATTTCTTCATTCTATACTAGAATCTGACCCAACTATGCTACCTAATTAGTGATCCCTGCCCTAATATTAAGAGAAAAGTAAAGTAAGAGAAAAACAAATGAAATAAAAACAGAATATCTCAATAAGAAAGTGATTTCCTTAGGAAGGCATAAATTTGCTAATACTCTAAGAACAAAAATTGTATCCAGGATATATGAATATTTCCAATGGAGATTTTCAGATTAAAAGACTTTTTCTAACTACCATTTGAAGTGAAATATAATTCCCAATTGAATTACAGACATTAAATTAAATGATAGCCTTGTTCCTAAGAAAAACTAACATGATTAAAGATGCAAAGAATTCAAATAGATGCAGAAAATGTTAAAAATGAATTTCTAAAACAATTTTGATACAAAGGTATATATCGATTTTATGAAAAATAATTTAAAAAAACCAAACCTGCCATATTCGTGTAAGCCCATGTTCTAATTTCTTTTTCACATAGCCACGATCAAAATTAGTTTCTTCAGTACCCATCATATTATTTCCTTCTGAAAAATAAAAGATGTTATACGTTTTTAGATGTACTCAAAGTACTTTCATTTTCCAAATAATTTCTATTTGGACTCTCGCTTATCACAGGCTTATGTAAGATACGAAAATACACTCAATGCTAAACAATAATAAATTTGGCAGAAAAATTTTAATTTTATTAGTTTTGATATAATTAGATCAATTGTTGAATTATATCAATACAAAAAAGCACTGTCTTCAGATATAAAGAATGCCCCTAATGACTAAGTATAATCAAGTTAGTTTAAATTTAATTCAAATTTCTAAATAAGATGTATTCTAATACAAAGTAGGATTTAGTAACTTCAAAATCTGTATCTAGTATACTTTATGAGCCAAAGTTATCTACAGGTTTCCAGAGCTAAGTTACTGAAAGCTACAAATTACCTCCACACAAATAAATCAAGTAGATAGAAAAAAGTGATTTTTTCTCCTAAAAGAGAAAAACATAAAGGAATACTAGCAAATATGTAAGAAAAAGACATATGGTCTTTTCTGCTGCTTGTGGCAAATGTTCATTTGTAATTTTTTGTGACTTGTTTTTCCTTTTTTTAGTTCTGTTATGTAAGAAAGGATTTCATAGAGTCAAAACCTAGAATATAGATTACTATGGACCCTGGCGGTGAAGGGAATGCAGAGTTAATTTGTTTGGGGTGATAGAAACATTTTTATAACGTATAATGGGGCTACTATAATTAATAGTACAATTATAATACTATTCTTTCATCATCTGTTACAAAGGTACCACAGTAATGCAAGGTATATACGGGAACTCTGTATATTTTCTGCATGATTTTTCTTACTTACTTACTTATTTATTTATTTATAATCTCAGGTCATTTACAGAATTTCTGGGCTAACTGGGATTTCAGTTTTCCACAAGCTTATCCTGTTTTGACAATCTTTATTTTTTTCTGGATGGGAAAACTGTTAAAAACATTTCAACATCTCTCTTTGCTTTTTGCTTTTTTTAGTACATTATTTAATGAGATATAAAACAATTAGGAAACAGTACCTATATATTCATCATGGTGAAGTTTGCTTTTTACTTTAGGCTAATTGTCTATATGTATGTATATGGGAATATGTAAACATTTTCATTGGGGTAGGAAGTCAAACTTAAAACTCTGTTTAATCCTTACATATGCAGTCCTTTTTGCTAAAATTTCTCTTCGGAATTCATCAATAATATCAAACTGCTACACTCCACCCTCTGAATTCCAAAAAGACATTACAATATTCAAAAAAACCTTAAATCAATAACAATGCAAATACTAAATCGTATCACAATCAATTTAAAGAAATACAGTTTGTCTTGGGGCAAAGTCCTGTCTGCCAGAGACCACTGAAACTTACAAAACAATTTATCTGTTTCCAATACACAAATGGACAGACAAAGGATAAACATTTTCATTACAATAAGGAGAAATTGGGAGGGAAACCTGAGTCACAGGTCCTCTACAGTTCAGTAAACCTGCAGGGCATCCTCCATTCGATTTCAGTCTGAGAGTTCATTCTTTTTTTTTTTCATTTATTCCTCCCTCCCCCAAGTTGTTTGCTCTCTGTCTCTGTGTGTTCTTCTGTGACCATTTCGATCCTCATCAGCGGCACCAGGAATCTGTGGTTTTTTTTTCTTTTTGTTGCGTCATCTTGCTGCGTCAGCTCTCCCTGTGTGCGGCTCCATTCTTGGGCAGGCTGCACTTTCTTTTGCACTGGGCAGCTCTCCTTAAGGGATGCACTCCTTGTACGTGGGGCTCCCCTATGCGGGGACACCCCTGCATGGCACGGCACTCCTTGCGCGCATCAGCACTGCGCATGGCCAGCTCCACACGGGTCAAGGAGGCCCGGGGTTTGAACCGCGGACCTCCCATGTGATAGGCGGATGCCCTATCAATTGGGCTAAGTCTGCTTCCCTGAGAGTTCATTCTTAAGATGACGGTTTCCTCTTTTTGGTGCCTTATGGGAAACCACCCTTTCTACATGCTTGCCCAATGGTCATTTTCTTGGTTCCAACCTCATCAAGCATCTGGATGTTAACCAAGCTTCAGACCTCACCTTCCAAGAGTGTTGGGATGATTGACACACCTCACCCAATCTTTAGGTTGGAGTCCTAACCCCCCTAATATTTGCCTCTCTCTGGGTTCAGGGTTCCTTGCTTCCCAGGACTTGTTTCTTCCTGGGTTCAGGGCTCCTCCCTTCCAGCTTGCTTCTCTTTCATCTCCGAGCTTACTTCCCATGGCTCCAGATTAAGGCTTCAGCATCAAACTCCATCATCAAAAACCCCTAACTCTGTCCTTTGCCATGTCTTTTATCTGTGAGTCTCCACCCACCAAGGAGTGGGGACTCAAAGCCCTAATCATAATCACACCAGCATAATCCAATATCTATTTTTGGAATTCATAACCATTTCAAACTCCTTCCACAGGGAATCAAACAGATATTTGCATACCAATGTTCATAGTGGCATTATCCACAACTGGCAAAAGATGGAAGCAACCCAAGTATCCATCAACCGAGGAATGGATAAACAAGCATGTGGTACATATATACAATGGAATATTATTCAGCTCTGAAAAGGAACAAAGTTCTGATACACATGACAACATGGTGGAACCTTGAAGACATTATGTTGAGTGAAATAAGATTCAGGAGGGCAAATATTGTATGATCTCATCAATATGAAATTATTAGAATAAGGAAATTTATAGACTTAGAAACTAGAATACAGGTTACCAGGGTCCAAAATGGGGGTAAGGAATGGGGATTTAATTTTTAATTGGTACAGAGTTTCTGTTTGGGGTGATGGGAAAGTTTTGGTAATGTATAGTAGTGATGGTAACACAACATTGTGAACGTAATAAACACCTATAAATTATATATCTGAATGTGGTTAAAAGGAGAAATTTTATGTGGCATTATTTTGATAGAATAAAAATTAAAAATAACAACAAGAAACAAAAGCAACCATAGAACTGTACACCACAGTGAACCCTAATGTAACCTGTGGACTACAGATAATTATACAATCATAATAATATTCTCTCATCAACTATAACAAAAGTACAACACTAATGCAAAATGTCAAAATGGGGGTGGATATATGGGAACTCTGTATTTTCTGCATGATCTTTTTTTTTTTTAAAAGAGTTATTTAATTCCTGCCCCGCCCCCGCCCCCGTTGTCTGTTCTCTGTGTCTATTTGCTGCATCTTGTTTCTTTGTCCACTTCTGTTGTCATCAGCGACAAGGGAAGTGTGGGCGGCGCCATTCCTGGGCAGGCTGCACTCTCTTTCGCGCTGGGCGGCTTTCCTTACAGGCGCACTCCTTGCGCATGGCGCTCCCCTATGCGGGGGGCACACCTGCGTGGCAGGGCACTCCTTGAGTGCATCAGCACTGCGCATGGGCCAGCTCCACACGGGTCAGGGAGGCCCAGGGTTTGAACCGCGGACCTCCCATGTGGTAGACGGACGCCCTAACCACTGGGCCAAGTCTGTTTCCCTGCATGATCTTTTGTAAATCAATACCTTCTCTAATTTAAAAAAAATTGATACAAAAAGTCTGTACACTAAAATTTCTTTTTGCTCATATTAAACAAAAAGTTGATGAAATCCTTTATTACTTATGAAGTATTGTGAACATGTACTTACCTATTATTCAAGGAAAATCAGTTAAAATATATAATTATACAAATGAGGCAATATAAATGTTTAATCATTATAAAAATTTCTCAGATTTTTTTTTATATTTTAGCTAACTATATCATAGTCATATGAAGTTGTATTTTCCATTCAAAAAAGATGAATATTTTAAAACATCAATATCTCTTATGAAATTTGTCCTATTGTATTTTCAGGAAAATATCAATATAACTATTAATTTTTAGATTCTAACTCTACTAGTATAATTTGAAAATTAGTCAAATAATTTTTTTTAATATTGAATATTTAACAATGATTTTCCTGTAAATTTATAGTAATAGTGTACATTACTTTAAACAGTGTGCTGGTTAGGTTCATGTGTCAACTTGTTCAGGTAATGGTGCCCAGTTATTTGAGCAAGCAAGCAAGCACTGGCCCAATTTTTACTGTGAAGATATTTCCTGTTCTTAAATTATCAGTAAGTTGATTACATCTGTGGCTGATTACATCTAGAATCAACAGAGGAGACTGCCTTCAGCAATTAGAGATATCTTATCCAATGACTTGAAGGCTTTAAAGGGAGAAGTGATCATTTTAGTAGTCAGAAGAGAGAATTTTCATTCCTAATTCAGCCAGCCAGCTTCTCCTGGGGAATTCATTGAAAATCTTCATCAGAGCTCCCATCTTGCAGCCTGTCCTACAAAATTGGGACTTGCACATCCCCATACTCAAGTGAGACAATTTTATAAAATCTCATAATATTTACAGATATCTCCTGTTGGTTCTATTTTCCTAGAGAACACTAACATAAACAGTAAATAAAAAGTTACAGTACAAGACCAAAATTTTACTAGCTTGTAATAAAATATCTTTAATAGTCAAAGAAAAAGCCTTCTTCTAATAATTCAATTCTAAGGCCACTGGCATGTATTCTTGCAAACTGATATGATCCTTCTACTTATAAAGTCCTTTGATCCAGTTAATATCCAAAGGTAATGGAGCCTTGATAGTAGGTGAATCACTTTCTTAAGTAATCATTTAATCTATGGTTACTACAGTTTATGAATTCCTAAATTAAACCCTGCCTCTTTTCTTTCTCCTTTGTAAAAAATGTGGCATATCTATATCTCAACATTTCAAATAAAATCAAAGTAATTTCCTACCAGAAGCTGAAGTAGTATCCTCACTGTCATACTTCTCATGCCATTCCATAGTCCTGTAATAGCTAAGCATAACTTCCCACAATGCTTTGCAGAGGTCAGCAAGGCATGGAATATAGCTGTCTGGTGTAACGTGCTAAAGAAAATAAGAAAAGCCAACTTTGAAATCATTACATTTACTTTCACACTTAAAGTTAATCCAAACAAAATATTACATTAGTAATCAAATTCACCGAAGAATGATAATTAAGAAAATTTCTTCCACTGACATATTTAACACAGGAATTTAATTATTAGAAAATTCTTTTCAAATAACTCTCATTTCAACATGGCTTTTATTAGTCATTAGGAATACCAGTACATATACTGTGAATGAAATTATATTCACAGAACTAAAAAGTCAATGAAAAAATTATTGAATTAGCAAGTATTCTCATAAACAGGAGTGTAAACTTCCTCATATTTTTTCAAAGACATGCTTCTAAGCATGCAATCACTGCTTTATCGTCAATCTTGAACTCAGTTCACAACTTTCAAAAAGGTGATCAGTTTTACAATTCAATCATTTCATATAAATAAATAAAATAAGCACCATTGACAATCTCTAAATTCTTTAAACCAAATGGATAGCGATATTCTATATCTGACAGTAACATTTTAAAATGTTTTATATAAACATTGCTATGAAACAATATGTGATCCCAAATCTTCTCCATCATGGGAATGCATGGAATTCCCCCCCCCCCCCTTTTCTTTGTAAAATCTATCAGTTTATCACTTTCCCCTTTTCTCTGCGGGCAGAGAAAGGCCTCTATTCTACTTTGCATAGTGCCCAATTGTTAGAATGCAGCACTAGCTCATAATCTGGTATTATCTAGCATTTCTTCAGGTTGTGATCAATCTACCAACAAGTAATTACACTGATATAACACTGAAGGTTAAGACTCTGATGTAAGCCATTTGAGGTAAAGAGTTATAAAAATAAGCTACAGATAGTTTGATGTGGTTGATGCTAAGAAAGTCACAGTAGGTGAAGGCTCTGTCTTTGAAAAAGATATTGCTCCCTATAAGGGTCCCTCCCTCCTTCCTCTAAACTACTAATTTAATAAAACATTCATTTAACAAGTAATGGAAAGAGTAACTTTTAAGAGTTCTTACACTTTCATGTAACTATGTCAAAACTCTAAAACTAAACTGAGGGAAATGAAAAAAGGAGGTTAAGCTCTGGAGTCAGCCTTCCCAAGTGGGGTTTAATACCAAGAATGTTAAGGTGGTTCAATCTTAGAAAATCTATCAATCTATTTCACTATATTAATAGGGCAAAGAAAAAGAAATCAATGACTATCCTCATAAAAGCTGAAAAATACCCTTGATAAAATTCAAAACCCATACCTAATAAAAATGAGTAAAAACATAGCTCATCCAGCCCACAGGCCCAGCCAGCAGCAACTTTAAGAGCTCTGGGGTGTTTTGGGGGCCCCAGGCCCAAAACTGAGGGAGTGCTGAGCTCCTAGCTGGCGGACCTCTGTCGCATTCCCCAATGGAACAGCAACAATCCCCCAAGCACAAGGGCAAAGACCAGTGAAGAAGGATGATCTAATGATGGGCCCTTGATAATGATGACTATGCTTATGGGCCTGTGTGCTTGAAATTTCAAGTAGGTCTAGAGCAGCAGGGTGCCTAAGAGTTACCTCCTGAAAGGTTCCATGTTGCTCAAATGTGGCCATTCTCTAAGTCAAACTCAGCATGTAAATGTATTACCTTCCTCCCAGTATGGGACATGACTCCCAGAAATGAGCCTCCCAGGCACCAAGGGATTACTACCAAGCACCAGCTGGTATTATAACTAGAAAAGGACCTTGAATAAAAGGAGGAAATGGCAAAGACAAATGAGTTTATATGGCTAAGAGACTTCAAAATGAGTCAGGAGGTCCTCAGAGGGGTAGCACTTATGCATGTCTCAGCAGGATCCCAGAGACAGCCAAAGTAGATACAATGCCAGGTACTGGTGCTCCTGAGGGCAACGGACACACACAGGTTCTATGGTCGTGACAGATGGCTCTGAGTTCACTGCCTTGCCAGTAGTCCCTACTTTGGAATTTGGGCTGAGTGTGATGAAGTTGGACTCAGATGTGACCTCTCTACACATGCCCCTTTTGTCACTTTTACTGAACCTGTGGCTGGCACTAGGGTTGGTGTATGCTCAGGAGACTTGAATCTCTGGACTGGCCATGTGCCAGCTGGGCCCTGAGCCTCAGCAGAGTTGCAACACCTACTCTCCAGTTCATTAGATATACCTAGGTCAGCTAACAGGGAGGTGAGGATGGTCAGCCACCACCCCAGGGAAACAAGAATCTAGAACTGCAAGCAGGAGAATCACATCCATCAGCCATATGAGATCTAAGCCCCATCTTGATTAGAGGTGGAGTAGACATTGCCATCCCAGAATCGACAGGATGGAGGAATAAAATATGGATCACAGTGGACTTATTGGTAGTCTACTACAGAACTATTGTGATTCTAGCAATGGAAGGAATTGTATCATTGATGTGGAGAGAGTGGCCATGGGAGTTGCTGAGGGCAAGGAGAGGGAAGAAGAGGTGTGATATGGGGGTATTTTCAGGACTTGGAGTTGTCTTGAATGATATTGCAGGGACAGACGCTGGACATTATATACCCTGCCATAACCCACTGAATGGACTGGGGGAGAGTGTAAACTACAAGGTAAACTATAATCCATGCGGTGCAGCAGTGCTCCAAAATGTACTGACCAAATGCAATGAATGTGCCACAACGATGAAAGAGGCTGTTGGTGTAGGAGGAGTGGAGGGGGGTGGGGGGTGGGATATACAGGAACCTCTTATATTTTTTAATGTAACATTTTTTGTGTTCTATGTATCCTTTAAAAAAAAAAGACAAATATTTTACAGAAAAAATATTTTTAAAAAGACAAGTAAATATATATTCTTTAATGTAAAAATCACCAATGTTATATATGAAACATATCTCTAAAACAGATGCTAAATCTCTGCTAATTATAAATTAAATAGCTGGTTCCAAATCAAAAAGAAAATAATAAAGAATGAATGTTTCCTAAAGATGAGGAAATTCAAAGCATGACTACTATGGTCAGGAACAAGGGAAGGATGCCCACTATCTCCATTACTATTTAACTACATTCTGTAAGTACTAGCCAATGAAAGTAGACTACAGAAAACAAAGGCGAAAAAAAAAAAAGGAAAAGAAGATACAAAACTATTTCAATCTGCAAATATACATGGAAATTCCTGAAGAATCAATGAAATTTAAAAATTCAGCAGGGTAGTGGGTTATAAAAATAATATGCAGTGGGGAGCAGACATGGCTCAAGCAGTTGAGCATCTACCTCCCACATGGGAGGTTCCAGGTTCAGTTCCCAGCACCTCCTAAAGAAAAGAAAAATACAGACAACGAGCCAAAAAGAAAAAAAAAGCAGACAACAAGCAAAAACAACGAGCAGACAACAAGCACAAAAGCACAACCAACCAATAAGCAAAAACAACTACCAAAAACAATGAGCAATAGACAAGGCGGCCATCTTGGGGGAAGGGGCACACAGAGTTTTCTGGGAAGATGGCGACTAGAAAGACACGGGAATTTCTTCTTTCCCAGAAAAGTAGTAGAGGACAGGCAGAGACAGCCTGAAAAATATATCTTCTAGGGTTTAGGATACCAGGGGAAGGCTGGACACCACTCAGAGGAGAGAGGGACAAAGGAAAAGAAACACGACAGCAAAGCTGTGAGTTAAAAAGCCAGAGATGAAATATGTGCCAAATGTTCGCTATGGACATAGTAACAATCTGAGGATATTATCTCATAATCTGTAACAAATGTTCTACCACAGTATGTTCAGTTGATAGGGGGGTGATGTTTGGGAATTCTGCACATGTGCATGATTGTTTTATAAGTTTACAACTTCTGTCATAAAAATATATTTTAAAAATAATAAGAGGGTGGGCTGGGGGAAAATATATACCAAATGTAAGATAAGGACTATAATTAGCAGTAAGATTTTGGCAATATTCTTTCATAATTTTCATAATTTGTAACAAAGGTCTCACAATGCAAGGTATTGGTGATGGGTTGGTATATGGGACCCCTGTATAATGTTATGCGTGTTTGTTTTTTAAGTTTATAACTTTTACTATACACTTACTGTTTATGTATGTTCATATATAAAAGATATAAAGATAATAATAATAGGGTGGATTTGGGAAAAAATGCCTTGATACTAGTAATATTTTAAGAAGGCTCTTTAATCATTAGTTTAAAAAGTCTCACAACAATGCATGGCATTGATGGTAGGGTGAGGAATGAGATCTGTATGATGTTATGTATGTTTGTTTAAGTTCACAACTACTAGTATACAGTTATTACTTATGTATGTTTATGTATGAGTGATACACTTCAATATATTTTTTTTTAAAGTGAAAAAAAACTTATGGGATATAGTGAAGATGCTCTTGAGAGAGATATATATAACCATAAATACCTATATTAAAAATGAAGAAAGAGTCAAAATCAAAGATCTAACTGAACTAGAGAAACTAGGAAAAGAACAGCAAACCATTCCCAAAACAAACATAAGGAAAGAAATAATAAAAATCAGAGCAGAAATAAATGAAATTGAGAACAACCAAAAAAAAAAGAAAAGAAAATAGAGAAAATCAACAAAACCAAAATCTAGTTCTTTGAGATCAATAAAATACAAAACCCTAGCTACACCAACAACAAATAAAAAGAGGATGCAAATAAATAAAACAAGAAATAAAAGTGGCAAAGTTATGAGTGACCCCACAGAAATAAAAGGATTACAAGAGGATATGATGAGAAACTCTATGCCAAAAAACTAGATAACCTAGATGAAATGGACAAATTTCTAGAAATGCACAAACAATCTAAACTGACACTATAAGAAATATAACAACTCAACAAACCAATCACATTTAAAGAGTTTCGGGAAGCAGACTTGGCCCAATGGATAGGGTGTCTACCTACCACATGGGAGGTCCATGATTCAAACCCTGGGCCTCCTTGACCTGTGTGGAGCTGGCTCATAAGCAGTGCTGATGCGCGCAAGGAGTGCCGTGCCACGCAGAGGTGTCCCCCACGTAGGGGAGCCCCATGTGCAAGGAATAAGCACAGTAAAGAGAGCCGCCCAGCACGAAAGAAAGTGCAGCCTACCCAAGAATGGCACTGCACACACAGAGAGCTGACACAACAAAATGACGCAACAAAAAGAAAACACAGATTCCCAGTGCCGCTGATAAGGATAGAAGTGGTCTCAGAAGAACACACAGCAAATGGTCAGAGAGAGCAGACAACTGGGGAGGGGGAGAAGGGGAGAGAAATAATTTTTTTAAAAAATCTTTAAAAAATGAATAAATAAATAAAAAGATTGAATCAGTCATCAAAAATCTCCCAACAAGGAAAAGTCCAGCTACAAATGGCTCACAGGTGAATTCTTCCTAGCATTTTGAGAAGAATTAATACCAATTCTGTTTAAACTCTTCGAAAAAAACTGAAGAGGGGGAAAATTACCCAACACATTTTATGAAGTCAAATCACCCTAATATTAAAGCCAGATAAAGACTCTACAAGAAAAAAATTTATAGATCACCCTCTGTAATGAACTTAGATGCCACAATTCTCAAGAAAATACTTGCAAATAGACTCCAACAGCATATCAGAAGACTTACATATCATGACTAAGTGGGATTTATTTCTGGTATGCAAGGCTGGTTCAACATAAGAAAATCAATCAATGTAATACACCACATTAACAAATTGAAGGAAAAAAACCCCACATGATCATCTCAATCGATGCAGAAAAGGCATTCAACAATTTCCAGCATCCTGTCTTGATAAAAAACAATTAGAATGTTAGGAATAGAAGAAAAATTCCTCAATATGATAAAAGGCATATATGAAAAACCAACAGCCAACATTGTACTCAATGTGAAAATGTTGAATGCTTTCCCTCTAAGATTGGGAAAAAGACAAGGATGCCCAATGTCACCATTGTTATTCAACATTGTACTAGAAGATCTAGCTAAAGCAATTAGACAAGAAAATGAAATAAAAGGCACCCAAATAGGAAAAGAGGAAGTAAAACTCTCACTATTTGCTGATGACATGATCCTATATTTAGAAAATTCTGAATGTCTACAACAAAGCTACTTGAGCTAACAAATTGAGTTTAGCAAGGTGGCAGGATACAAGATGAACATGCAAAAATAAGTAATGTTTCTGTACACTAGTAGTGAACAATCTGAGGAGGAAATCAGGGGGAAATTTTCATTTACAATAGCAACAAAAAGACTCAAATACCTAGGAATCAATTTAACCAAAGAACTGTAGGACCTATATGCAGAAAACTAAAAAACAGTGCTGAAAGAAATAAATTAAGACCTAAACAAATGGAAAGATATTCCATGTTCATGGATAGGAAGACTAAATATTGTGAAGATGTCAACCATACCCAAAGTGATTTATAGACTCAATGCAATACCAATCAAAATTCCAAAAGCCTACTTTACAGAAATAGAAAAGGCAATTTCCTAATTCATTTGGAAGGAAAAGTGCGCCCAAAAAGCCAAAAGCCTTCTAAAAAAGAAGAGTAAGATGGGAGAAATTTTCCACCTTCCATGTTCCTGAAATGTATTACAAAGTTATAGTGGTCAAAACTGCATGGTAAGGACACAAAAATAGACACATGAATCAGTGGGATAGAAATGAAAGTCCAGAAATAAACCCTCAACTCTATGGCCAACTGGTTTTTGACAAACCTACCAAATCCATGTTGATGGAACAAAACAGTCTCTTTAACAATGGTACTGGGAAAACTAGGTATCCATAACCAAAAGAATGAAAGAGTACCCCTATCTCACTCCCTATATAAGAATCAACTCAAAATAGATCAAAGACCTACATATAAAAGCCAGGAACACAAAACTACTATAAGAAAATGTAGGGAAACATTTTAAAATGTTAAAAACATTTTAAAGTGGTGGTTTCTTGGGCCTTCCACCCAAAGCACAAGCAACAAAAGAAAAAATAGACAAATGGGACCTCCTCAAAATTAAGCACTTTTACACCTCAAAGGACTTTATTAAAAGGGTGAAAAAGCAGCAGACTTGATGGGAGAAAATATTTGGAAATCACATGTCCAATAAGGGTTTAATATCCATGCCATATAAAGAGATGTAACAAGTTAACAATAAAAAGACAAATGACTAATAAAAAATGGGCAAAAGCCTTGACTAGATTTATGTCCAAAGAAAAAATATGATTAAAAAAAAAAACACATGAAAAAATGTTCAACATTCACTAGTGATTAGGGAAATGCAAATCAAAACTATAAGATTTCATCTCACACCTATCAGAATGGCGAATATTAAAAAGACAAAGAACTAAAAGTGTTGGAGAGTATATGGACAGATAGGAACACTTATTCATTTTTGGTGGAATGGTGAATGGTATAGCCACTACAGAGGACTGTTTGGCAGTTTCTAAAGAAGTTGAATATAGATTTGCCACATGACCTGGCAATTTCACTGTGGGTATATACCAACAAGAACTGAAAGTAGTGATAAGAACAGACATCTGCACCCTAATGTTCATAACGGTGTTATTCACGATTGCCAAAAGCTGGAAACAACCCAGGGGTTCATCAACTGATGAAAAGATAAACAAACTATGATGTATTCACATAATGGAATACTATGCAGCTGTAAAAAGTAAAGTCATAAAGCATATCACAACATGGATGAACCTGAGGGATATTTTGGTGAATGAAGCAAGCCAGACACAAAAGAACAAATACTATCATTGTACTACTATGAACTAATATACTGTATGATCTCATGGAGTTACTAACTTGGACATGGGTCACCGGAAAATAGAACTGAGTTTAGAGAATGGAAAGCTGAAGGTTAACTTGGGCAGAATTGGTAAAAATGATGTGTGTTAATCTTTAGAAATGAATTGAAAAGGTGAAAGCCCAAAATAATGTTTGTAATTAGCAGTACTAGTATGTGAGTATAAAAGTGGTTTAAAGGGAAAGTCTAAGCTCAAGTATATTACTAAAAATAAAGCTAAAAACTGTAACATGGAACTGGATGTGAAATATGAATATGGGTAAAATTGCATCTATAAGACTGTTTTTCTTTGAAGCTGAACAAATATATTTAAATACTATAAAATGTTACTATTAGGTTAAATGAAAGAAACAAGACACAAAGTATACATATTGTATGATTCCATTTATATAAAATGTAAATTAAATCAATTTATAAAGATGAAATTAGATTAGTGGTTATGTAGGGCTGGGAAGGACTGCTAAGGGGTGTGGAGCTTTTTTCCTCTGGAGTAATAAAACTATTCTAAAATTTTTCATGGTAATAAATGCATAACATTGTGATTATATAACACTAAAAGTTACTAATTATACACTTTGGCTACATCATGTGGTAAATGAATATATCTCAACAAAACTGCTTAATAAATAAATAATTGTGCAAGAATTGCCAGAAATAGCAGCTATGTACGGCAGAGGAAGAAAAGAGATTGAGAGGTAAAGAATTTTCTTGTTTATTTTTGTCTGTTTTTTGTTTATTATTGAAATAATTAAAATGCTCTAATAATGATTGAAGTGATGAATGCACAACTATGTTTTTATACAGAACACCACTGACTGAACATTCTGGATGAACTGTATGTTTTATTAGTATGTATCAATAAAATTGATTTGTTTTTAAAAAATAACATGCAAAAAACAATAGCATTCATATAAACAATAATAAGCATTTTAAAAACATGAGAAAAATCATGTGTAGCAGCAGCAATAAAAGATAAAGATTTTAGGATTAAACATAACAAAAAAGATCAAAACCACTAAGGAAAAAATAAATAAAAAACAGCTATAAAATACTGAAAGACATAAAGATAGACTTGAACAAATGGAAAGCTATCCTTTATTCTTGGTTAGTATGTTCAAATTATCATCCACAAGTCTGTTAATCCTCCCTAAGTTAATTCATGAATTTACTGATACCAATAAAAAATTCTATATATAGACCCAAACTCATACAAAGATCTAGTATTTGATAAAGAAGTTATTGTATGTCACTAGGGCAAATGCAGTCTTTTTCATAATTGGTATTGGCTCAACTTGATAGTAAGTTGAGTTGGAAAAAAGATAAAATTAGATACATTTCTCACACCATACAGAAGAATAAATTCCTAATGGAGCAGAGATTCAAATGTAAAAAAATAAAACTATACTAGTACTAGATGAAAATATGGGCCAATTTCTCTTTAACCTTGAGATAGGGAAGCACTTTCTAATTGACTACATTTTTTTTAATTGCACAGCAAAAATAACCCTCATCCAAGTCAAAAGACAAACTAGGACAAAATATTCACAACATATATAAAAATAAAGGGCTAAAATTACAAACATTTAAGGAAATCTTAGAATTTTGTGGAAAAAAAAATGACCCAACAATTGTTTTTAAAAATGGGGATATAAAAATAGAGATATAAAAATAGAGATATAAAAATGGCCCTTAAATGTATGAAAAGATGTTCAGTTTCACTCTAATAAGGAACTTTTGATACAATTTCTCACCCATCAGACTGGCAAAAATGTTAAGGCTTGATCATACATACTTTGTTGGCAAGGCTGTGGAAAAACAAGCATTCTCTCACACACTGCTGGTAGGAATGTAAAACAGTGCAAGCCTATGGAAGAAAACCCTTCGACCCAGCAACCCCACTTCTAAGAATTCATCCTGAGGAATATTTATGCACAAGGTTATTTACTTAAGGATTATTTGTGAAGGCAAAATATTGGAATCTATCTGAATGTCCAGGCACAGAAGATTGGGTGAATAAACTATAACACATACATGCAAAAGGGTACTATGCAGCAATAAAAGGATGAGGAGGATCTCTAAGAACTCATACAGAGTCATTTCAAGGAAAAAACAAACTGCAAAAGAGGCAAAATATGTACACATTTTGTTTCATAAGAAAAATTTTTGAATACATAAATCTGCTTATCATTACAAAAAGAAACACATGAGTTGGTCACCTTAAGGAGTTATGGGAGAAAAGTAAGGAATACAGAAAAGAGTGACAATTCTCTGACTATACAACATTGATTATAGACATCTATTTACAGAAGAATTAGAAAGGCTATTCAGATTTATACATGGCTTTCAAAAATCAACAGAAGATACTTTCACATATTTACACCATAATTTTGAGTAGTTTTTCACATTTACTTTTATAATTGCTATCTTTATTATGTACCGGTCTTGATTTTTACCCCTGGTTAATTTTTACCACATCACTGCACCTGCCCTATGTCTTAGACGTACACACACATAGTGAAAACCCAGACTTATGCACGGGGTCAAGAAAAGACTACAAGCAGAGAACAAGGCAAAGTAAAATCACAAAAAATGTTTTGGGCTGAAACTCAGCAGACCCTCCCCTGAATAAAGGTACTCCTCTAAAGGTCCATTAATCTAACTTTTATCACCTCAACTTTGCATATATTTATGTTTATGTTATTCATATGGATTTACTCTAGTTATATCCCAACTTTCCTTCTTACAGTTAAGAGGGAAGGCAATGTTAACCTTATTTTTACCCAAAGAAAATTAATTTCTATCATAGAGGTTACAGTTTAACAAATAAACCAGATATGTGAACCTTAGAATTCCTATCTTCTATTCTCTACCCAATCACTGTCTTGCTATATTATTTGCCTATTTATATGAATAATAAATAACAGTAAATAGTAAAAAGGAGATCCTTTACTATATTCCTGCATGGTGATCTGTTAACATTTTATGTGTTTGGGTCAGACACACACACAGGAATATATGTGCTGTGTTTTTCAAAATAACTTGAAATGTAGTAAAGTTCTAACAGGCTTTTTCTCACTAAGCCAATTCAACTGTAAATAACTTGCAGACCTAACTAATCCACTGTGCATACCTAAAAGTCTCCCAAAAGAATCCAAATTTTATTATCTTCAAGATGTTTATATATATAAACATTCAACAATATGCTGAGCACCAGCTAACAAGATGATTCTAAAAAAGGAATAAATGTAGAAATCCATTTACTAAATACTTATACAGTAAATAGTTTAAGAGAAAAAGACAAGGTAGATAAATAAAAAATAATATTTTCATTAGTTTAAACCTAGAAGTGTTCTCTTTCTACTTGAAGACTCTGCTGGCAATAGGTTGAAAGAATTACTTCATTTCAGAACTAGACTCCCAAAACTACTTTCATGCAGCCAACTGGTATTCACTCTCAGATATAAATGCTTTCATGCTTTTCACACATTAAAACTGAAATCTTAGCAACCAGTAGTCTCTCATTACTTTATATCAAAATCACCTCCAAAGTTCAAACAGAGAATCTTACTCGCAGAAATGGGTGAACCATAATCAAAAAGATAATCCATGATTAGTGGTAATGTTCCAAAATGTGTTTATCAACTGCAATGAATGTACCATACTAATGAAAGAAGTTGTTTATGTGGGGAAGGGTGGGAGGTGTGGGGAGTGGGCATATGGAAATCCCTTATATATATATATTTTTAATGTAACATTTTATGTAATCTAGGTATCTTTTAAAAATAAATAAAAAATATATTTAAAGAAACCAACAAATAAATAATTGCATAAGTAATCTAAAAATATTTGGCCCAAGGGATAGGGCATCCACCTATCACATGGGAGGTCCAAGGTTCAAACCCAGGGCCTTCTTGACCTGTGTGATGAGCTGGCCCACGCGCAGTGCTAATGCGCACAAGGAGTGCCGTGCCACGCAGAGGATCCCCCATGTAGGAAAGCCCCACGCGCAAGGAGTGCGCCCCGTAAGGAAAGCTGCCCAGCGCAAAAAAAGTGCAGCATGCTCAGGAATGGCACCGCACACAAGGACAGCAGATGCAGTAAGATGACGCAACAAAACGAGACACAGATTCCGGGTGCTGCTGACAAGAATACAAGCGGACACAGAAGAACACACAGTGAATGGACATAGAGAGCAGACAACTGGAGCGGGGGGAATAAATAAAAAATAAATCTTTAAAAAAAAAAAAAGGTGAAGCCAAGGAAAGAACTTGTATCTCTGAATTTACAACTCATACAACTTCCACAATGGACAAAGGCCTAGACAAAGAACTGGAAGCCTTGGGTCCCAGGTGGCACCAGTTCCATAACTTACCAGTCAGATGACTTTAGACAATAAACCACTCAGACAATAAACCACTCTGGATCTGAGTTTCACCTTTAATAAAAGAGTGCTGTGGCATCTGGATCTGTATACCTCACTACTGGTTTGAGTCATTCACTGATTACTAAATACCTAACGTTGCAACTCAGTTCAAGTCTCAACTAAGGGGCATCTTTAGTATAAGACCAGGTAAACCCAGGCAGAGGAATGCCATACTCATAATCCCAGATCTATAAAACCAGACAACACATATCAGTAATAGCAATGGAAACCTTGAGTTAATCAATTTAAAAAATATTCACATAGTGAGACAGCCTAAGGAACTAAATAATATGTCTTGAAATGAAAATTAAGGCTAGATGACAAATAGTCCATAATAAGTACTTCTCTAAGAGCTATTTTCCACTGCACTCTTTGACTGCAAGCTAGCAGCAATTTATTCAGCAAAGGTTCTGAGATGAGGGGAAAAGAGAAAAGAGGTATAGTCTTAGAAATATCTCAAAAAATATGGAGAAAAATAGGGAAAATTTTAGTAACCTCAAATTAAAGATAAAAAATCCAGAGCCTCTGTAAGAGACATACATGTCTAGTAACTTTGGAGATCACAAAAGGTTAACAAATAAGCTAGAGAAGATTCACAAATCTGGGTAAAACAATCTAAGAAGTTCAACACAGCTTTTCCACCATGCTAAAAATTCAAACATCAAAATAAGCTCCTGTGTACTTAATCCAATCCTAAGTAATGCTCTCACAAAATCCACAAATCTGATTACCCATCTCATCACTATATCAACCACTTCATAGCTCAGAGTAACACTTGGCACCATCCAATTCTATTATCAACCATCTCAAGCAACCTAACTGGAGAAAATAAAAATCATAAAATTAGCTTATTAAAACCAGCAACATCTCAGCCTTGTTTATGAACAGTAAATTTAATAAGAATCTAGACATCATTTCCAAAGAGGGTAAATCCAGAAATGAATATTAGCAGTTTCTTTCTGAAGGTGAAATATATAGTGAAAGAAGGATATCTATCATCTTTTGGAAGTTGCTTAATTGCAAAGTTAGAGACAAATATGAAAGAAAGGGAATACTAGATTTAGTCTCTGAATTTTCACTATATAGTTTACTTTTTTTTTTTTTAATTGATGTACTGGAGCTGGGGTTGAACCCTGGACCTGGTATGTGTGAAGACAGCACTCAACTACTGCACTACACCCACTCCCCTATATAGTTTACTTTTATACCTATCAGAAACCACTACTACCAAATCCCTATAGAAGTTCCAGGAAGTTAATATTTTATATTAAAACATGAAAATAAAAAAAAAATTGGGGAATGTCCTTAAGGTATTATTTTGTTTTTATTTCACCTTCAGAGCTACCACTCTAACCACATTCCAACCAAGGGAAGAAATGTTTGACATCCTCACAGAGATCCAAATGTCTGGTCCATTCTCTTCCCTGCCCTCACCAACTAACAGAGATTTCAAAAACTAACAAAGAGTTATCAATATTCTTAAATGGATGCTGCTAGCACTGTAAGCTCACATTAACAGAAATTGCTGGGGAGACTAGTGAGGACAGCCCAGGGGACTAAAAGCATCTCTGGGAGACTGAACACTGAACCAAATAAGTATCTGGGCCAAGTGATGCCAAAAGATTAGAGACTCCAATCCGACCTTCTAATTACTTCTGTTAAACGCCAACTAGTACAAAATGTGAACATCATTAGAACTTTCTAACCATTGGAAACCAGAAGCAGCACTGTACAGCAGAAAGAGGACTCAACTCCCCAACTTTGTGACTCACCTAAGTCAAGCCTCATGCATATCATTTCATGACACTGAACTCAAGAGTTAAAGCAAATTACCTGGCATCTCTCTGAAGCTTAAAAAAACTATGATTCTCCATAGATAAAAATATGCACATACTTGTGGGAAATCTTTGCTTGTTCCAGACTGGGTTCATTCATGATTTAAAAACAAAAATATCACAAGTACTGTTAATACTAAATATGTACATGCACAAAAAAGTATATGTAATATGTACAATACAAGTGATCCCAAGCTGGAACTAACTAACTAGAATCATCTGGTGAAGTAGACAGAAGGCACTCCTTTAGTTCCATTCTCAGGTTTTTCTAATTGCTGCTGAAAAGTATTAATCAAATAAACAGCTCAATACAATAAAACAAAGTATGGGTGATTAGAATATGTAATTATCTTTAAAAGTTTCAATTAATAAAATGCTACTGACCTCTTATGCTGGTCTGAGGTCATCACACACAAAAAGGCATTATTTAAATATAAAAACACCAGCAAAATAATAGAAGGGTTTCTTGGCAGGTTTCAAGGAATGGCTTTCTACCAGTAAATTAATTTTTGCTTCTGCTGATAACTGTGTGCCATATTCTAAAAATGCGCTAAAAAAAATGGTAAAATCCCAACCCTACCACCAGTCTAAATAAAGGTTGTTTTTTTTTTAAAGCCTGGACAGCAGAGAGGCCTTACCACACTTGAGCCAGTTTCAAGGATACAGAAAACCCCTCCACTTTCAGTCAAGAGAAAAGCTCAAATAACTACAGCCCAAAGCATGCATTCCACAGACAGACTAGTTCTAAGGTGCATCTAGAAACAACCAGATCACCATACTGAAAACTCATTAAACCAAGCTAAATAATCTACTGTTCTGTTCACCTGCCTTGTCCTCTCCTACTCACAGGTTATTGCTCACGATAGTTCCTTTACATCCCTGAACCTAACCATATCATTCTGCCTGTTGAAATCCTTTAAGTTCAACTCAAAAGTTGCAGCTTCCTCTTAATAATAAGGTAGTTTTTGCTGTCCTTAGAATCTTAAAGAATTGTATTGACCCCTTTGACACTTTACGCTATTCGAATTTTTCTTACTCTACCTCTGATCATAATGAATTTGTCCTTACTATATTTATGTTCTAAAGTCTTTAAAGCCTTCTTTATCCTTGCTGAGCTGAACTGATTACTTGATTAACAAAAGTTGAGTACTGACTATAGAACTGGTGTATACTTAGCAAGTTCAGAATGCATTAAATCTTGTTTCACTTAATTTTTTGTGGTGTTTCTCCTGGAAATTCTATTAACAATTAAATATTTAACAACTCTTCAAAGACCTGCTTATTTCTAAAAAAAAATGAGAACGTCCTGTTTCTCTCATATATCACCCTCTGAGAACATACTACCAAGTACCACCAACATTGTTCTGATGCAGCTGTGAGAACTGTAGATACAGGCCCCAAATGTAATTATTTAGTCCCAGAGCTTATGCTTCAAATCCAAACATAAATCTTGTTAAATATCACTATACAGTATGTGTACGTGTATTGTATAAACTGAATGTGTGGTATATACACTGTGTGTATATGAACAAACACATGGTACATGTAAACACACACTGCTATACACTGCTATATACATACACACAATAATATATATGTATGCATATATAACACACATATACAACACAGAAAACTGCACTCAAAAAAGATGAAGTGTCTAATCATGGCCCTAGACAGGTGGCATTGCTTTAGTTATCCTTCTTGGGAGAGGCAATCAACCACAGGCCCTGAGCATTCCTGCATGTTCTTTCTGAATATAATAAAAAAAGAGGTCCTGACCACTCTTTTACCCAGACCATTCTCAGGAATGTATTTGCAGTCAGCAACCTTGAGAGATGAGGTAATGCCTTACTCCAAACAAAAAGCGGGTTTGCTTCCACTTACTATAAAAGCAATGAATCCCCCAAATTCAATGTTCTTCTCCTATAAAGCAACTCACCACAAGTATTCATCTAAGCCCCCTTATGTGCCCCTATAGGAATTAAAGACATGGAGGAAGTAAAGCAAACAGAAGCTCTAGCTACTACTTTTGCCCTGAGCAATAAAGACTTTTGTCTGGCTCTCAGGTGTCTAGTATCTTCTACCAACATCCATAAAAAAAAGAGCATGCTAGTTTGTCAGTAAGATAAAATATTAGACCCTTCATCGTTCTTAACAATCTTGAGAGTAAACGACAGGGAAAAAGCAAGAGCTGGATGAACTTTCCTTACCTATATTCTGATCAAGTTTTAATTTAAAAAATTTTCACAACCAATTTTTTTCTTTAAATCATTAGAAATCAATATATAAATTCATATATATAAGAAAACTATATATTATAAAATACATGATAAAAATAAATCTGACAACAGATTTCTTAAGAGTATTCTAAAACTGACCAGAGTAAGCCTTCAAGTAAATATTATTCCTCTAAATGAAAACATTTCTCTCTTCCATCAAATATTCACATTTGTAGTTTCCAGCTAAAAAAAGTAAAGGTGCACTCACCTACTAATCTAATCAACCAAATTAACCTCAGCAATCAATGAAATGTTCCAGTTTCATTTCCTTTACATCTGAACTATGATTGATAACATGAATTACTCTTGATTTGCTACCCTTTGGTATCTAAAAATTATGCTATTAAATAACAACTAGTCACCATTCATGTGATTATGGAAAGGAATAAAAGCAGATACTGCTGATGAGGAATGCAAATTGAAATACAATTTCTAAAGGGCATTTTTGGAATTATTAACCAAAAACATTTAAAATGTAAAAGCTTTCACACTACAGTTTCATTTCTTGTGATTTACCCTTAAAAAAAAAAAAAGATGTATGCAAAGATTTAGCTTTAAGAATATTTACAACACTGTTGTTTAAATGACAAAAGCTAGAAATAACAGAAATTTCCAAGAGTATGAACTGGTTAGTTAAATCACAGAAACACTGCTATATAGAAATATTGTCAAGCCATTAAAAGTTAAGTGAGTAACATATTTACTGCATGGAAAATTGTTCATAACATAACAAGTAAGGAAGAAAAGTTAAAGAAGAGGTACACAGGAATATTACTTTTAAAAGGCTATTTGCTTTAAAGGGCTATTAAAATAGGCAGCTTTGCATGACAGACTTGTACATAATTATTTTCTTCTTTTGCTTATCTATATTTTCCTATTATTAATATGTATTCGTTGTATACTTTTAAAATATGCATAATTTGGGGGAGGGGGACTGGGCTGGTTTATTGGGGCTGGTCCCAGGCGCGGGACCCTAGAAGAAGGTGTTGGGCAGGAGGCGGTGGGACAGCGGGAACTTGATCTTGGAGTTATGGAACTGCTTGGCCGCTGGCGGCGGCACTTTCTGGTCTCGGTCTCCTCCACTTTCACCCCCCTGGATGAAGTGGGACGTGCGAAGTGGGTGCGCGCGCGCGCGGTGCGGGGTATCTAAGTTCCGGTCTGGTGGGGAGGAGCTCGGTCAGCACTTCCCCCGCCCCTTCGTACCGTGCCCCCCAGGGATGTAGAACCTCCACATTCACTCTGAGGGGCACCACACAGCCCCCAAAGGCGACGAGATTCGCTTGCCTTTCACACCGCTGTTTAAGCCGCTGTTACTAGAAACTGCAGTTCTTGGGTTTGGGTGCGATTACGTAGGATCTTTTGGTGAGTAGGAGTTTAAGTGTGGTAATCTTCTTAATGGAGTCAATTACAAGAGAATGAAATTCAGAGAGAAAGAAAATCATGGAAACAAAAGGCTGACAGCAAGGAAACCTGGAACAGAAGAGACCAGCAGACCGCGCCACGTGTCTTGACAGGTGATGCAGGAGTCCAGGATCACCCTCAGCCCGGGTCTGGGAAGAAAGCACACTGCCTGATGATGCCTTGATTTGGACATTTTCCCAGCTTGGAAGCTGTAACCTTGCAAACTAATTAATTCCAGCTGTTAAAAGTTAACTCAGTTTATGGTGTCTGCTTTGAGCAGCTTTAGTTAACTAGCACTGTGCCCTTAGAATTTAGGATCAGAAGAATGTTTTTGAGTCAAAAGAGGAATGTGTTTTTAAGTTTTTATATGAATATTTAAAATAGACCCTACCTTCAACAAGGATTTTACTGAAGATACTAACCTTCCAAATAATGATGACATGTGGTATATTCAATATCAAAAGATATAATGAAAATTTAGAAGTTTAGAAGAATGTAAAGCATCAGACTAGACTTCAATGTGTCATTCTATGACGTATGCATATGAAGCACCTGTAAAAGTTCATTGCACAGAGGTGCTCAATAGATCCTGGTTACCTTTCCCTCCTGTTTGACCTAATCAAATTTGATATGTATCAACATCATACTAATCAGAAACAAATACAGCAATTTAATTTATTCAAGAAACATTTACCAAATAATTACAATGTACCAAACACTGTGAAAACACATACTAATGCGTTTTTAAAGTGTTTTCTCTCAAAAAATGAAACAAAATAAAACAACCAAAAAAAAAACCACTACCTTATCATTTAGGAAAAGAGAATATAAAATTCGGTAAGGCCAATTGGAAATGATCAAGTGCAAAGTGATTTGAGATGTCAATTAGCTTAGCCAGAATATCAAAAAATTAATCAATAACTATTCTAATTAACATATTGCAATAACTTCTCCAGGGAAACCCATCAGCCTGTCAAATAGATGTTATAAAACATAAATACTTCATAAGTTTTAAATAACCCTAAAGTGTTTCTCTACAAGGTCACTGTGATGGTTTGAAGCTGTAGGTACCCCAGAAAAATATGTTCTTCAAGTTAATCTGTCCCTGGGGGTTTGAACCCATTGTAAGTAAGATCTTTTAATGAGGTTACTTCAGCGAAGGTGTGGCCCACCTGAATCAGGATGGGTCTTAATTCTATTACCAGAGTCTTTAAAAGTTGAGTGAAATTCAGAGAGAGAGAGGAAGCCACGGGAAGCAAAAGGATGGACACTGAAGGAACCTGGAAGTGAACACAAAGACCAGGAGACAGTCGTGTGTTTTGCCATGTGACAGAGAAGTCAAGGGTCTCTGGTAGACTTCCGAGAGAAAGCATCACATTAACGATGCCTTGATTTGGACTTTTTTTTGGCCTCAAAATTGTAAGCTAATAAATTTCCATTTTTACCACAACAATTTCACAGTATTTGCTTGAGCAGTCTAGGAAACAGTCACTAAATAGAGCTTCCACTAGGTGTCTATAAATCACGCCACAAGTTGGGTAAACAGGTAGGGTACATCAAAATGTAAATGCTATTACAAACAAGGCTTAAATTTTTAAGTAAATAAAATGACCACTGTGATCCTGTAGATTACTCCTTACCAAAAGTGAATGAAATTTAATTCTCATTTGAAAATCTTGCTGCTAAGTATCAGCTATTTAGTTGGGCTTTAAAATAATGTATACATGGTTTTTAAAGAACCTAAATGATTGGTCTATAAATAGTAAGAAAAATAGAAGAAAACCAGACTAAAATCAAGTTTATAAAAACAAAAACTAGGCTTTTAATTAAATCATTTAGAAATATGGTTTAATACAGTAAAGAAAGAAAAAGTCATTCAATTGAAAACTGACTTTGAAAAGCTCAAATACAACTAAACTTTTAAATTCATAGCAATGTAACAGACATGAAAGGCAGAAATTTCAGAATGCGGCAGGAAGTTGCTGCCCTAAGAACTGAAGTTCTCTGTTTACCAGAGTAAATGAAAAGAGAACACTAATATTGCCCAAGATTTCTTTGTAAAGGGATGTCCAAAACAATTAGTTCATTTTTATCTAATACATTTAATAATAGACTGATATCTGCGATGGTTTAAAAAAAGTAATACTATGAATAGAGCAAGCAGATAATTATCTCTTTTCATTTTCCAATCTCTTTCCATTCAAAAGAAACAATCATTCCCTGTTCACAGGAGCTACACTTTCCTCTCACTCAAATTAATGTACCATTTATTTTCATTGTAAATGTTACTTTTAAACTCTATCTATGATAAAGGACTTCCTTCAAAATATTGCTACAATATAGAGAAAACCAACTGTCAAGATGTCTAAGCTTAGGCCCTGAGCCTCAACAGACTTGCAACTCCTACACTCTGGTTTATTGGACTTACCCCACTCAGCTAACATGGAGGTGAAGAAGTTCAACCACCACACCAGGGAGCCAAGAGTGCCTACAACTGAAAGCAGGAGAATTGCATCCAGCATTCATGTGGAATCTAAGCTCCCTCTTGATATAGATGTGGAGTGGACACAACCGTTCCAGGGTCCACAGGATGGAGGAAGAGAGTATGGATTAGAGTGGACTTACTGATATTCTATTCATGAACTATTGTGATTAGTAATCAAAGAAAATGTGGCATTGGTGTGGAGAAAGTGGCCATGGTGGCTGCTGCGGTAGGCAGTGGGAAGAAGAGATGTGATGTGGGGCGTTTTCGGGACTTGGAGTTGTCCTGGGTAGTGCTACAGGGACAGTTACCGGACATTGTATGTCCTCCCATGGACCACTGGGTGGACTGTGGGGGAGTGTAGGCTATGGTATGGGCCATTGACCATGAGGTGCAGCGGTACTCAGAGATGTATTCACCAAATACAATGAATGTCTCATGATGATGGAGGAGGTTGTTGTTGTTGGCGGAGGAGTGGGGTGGGCGGCTGGGGAGTATATGTAGACCTCATATTTTTTTAATGTAATATTAAAAAAATAAAGAGAAAAAAAAAGATGTCTAGGTTTTTCCTTCTCATTTCCAAACTATACCACCATCAACAACCTACACTCCTCTCCTGAGGACTCTGCTGTTCCTTTCTTACCCATCACTCCATTGTCAACATTGTTTCCACACTGGTATATCCCCAATAGTTTTATCATTCACTTTTAATCAGGGGATAAAATGATTTCCCAATGCCACATATTGAAAAATTAAGAATACTACATTCTAATTAGAGTTTCCTTTACCAATTATCTCTCTTTCCTGAGTTATGCCGTAAGAGCTTTCTTATTTGTTCTTACTAGGAATATGTATTTAAATTCTCTTTCATCAGCTTAATTATTAAACTCCTTCTAAGGGCTCCCTCCATTTTTTCTCTTCTGAGCTAAGTGCCTTCATTTACAGAACTCAGATATTAGAAGTTCACGTTTACATCAAAGTAATAAATAATAATAATAATAATTTCTTCCTAACCATACATGTTATAGGGGTAAATAAGTCAAATATTATTCAATATAATGAAATATATTAAAACATACCCCCTTAATTTTTTACTAAAAACAAGGCCAACGACAATGGGCCACCTTAAAATGTATCATGCTCTTCATCTCATTATCCAACTCCTCTCTTTTCCTTTAAACATAAACAATCCACCATATCTGTTACCTCCTTTCCTCAAAAGAAATTCTCCACGAAGCCTTCCCTAATATTATTTGCTACTATTCTCACTTCAAACCAAAACTACTCCAGTTCTTTGCACAGTTTGGATATAAACCACAAATATACAACTGTGTCTAATCAATAATAATCTAAGTGCCTGCTGTTATGTACATGTGTGTTTTCTATGATTAGGCACTAGAATACTAATAAATTACTTATTTTTAATTTAATTATCTGTACCTCACCAAGTACCACATAAATATGAATCTTTTAAAAATAATATACCAGAAGTTCTTTGGGGTAATTTTTTTAAACAAACCAATTTTATTGACCCATATTAATAAAGCATAAATCCATCCAAAGTGTACAATCAATGGTATTCAGTGTAATCACATATTTGTACATTCATCACATCATTCTTAGAGCACTTTCATTATTCCAATAATAATAATTAACAAAAAACAAACAAAACTCATCACCTCTCAATCTCTCTATGCTTCCCCTGTCATACATAGCTACTATTCTTTTTCCTTCTCTCTAGTATATTTGTATTTATATTTTGTAAAATCAGTCTTATATATGCATTATCACCCTTTATGGTAATTTTAACAAGCATTTACCCAAGATAAAATTAAGAAGGCTAACTTATTTAACTGATAATTCCAATATACACAGTTACTTCAAAGGGTTAATTTAGTCAGCTTTTAAAAAGTGAAAGAAATACAGAAGAAAAATAACGATGTTGTAAACATCTTAACAATAAATTTTTACTCATAAAAATTTATAAGCTTGTACAACTTTTAGCTTTGTAGTATGGAAATGAACAGAATTGTCAAGAAGCATCAGCACAACATGCTTTTGACTTTAAATAAAGGACAAGTGGTAACAAAACACATACACCCACATACACATACCTCAGACTCAACCAAATCAAAGACTGAAAGACAAAGGCCTAATTTGTTAAAAAAAAAAAAAAGTGTTTTAATTATCAAAAGTTATTTTCTGCTTTAACAGCAAAGTTTTTGACTTGCAAAAATTGCTTTACAATTTAAATCACTGACAGTAATACTAATAAAATTAAAAAATACAATTGACTATTTGGATATCTAATTTAAAAATACATACTACCAAAATAGAGAAATATATAAATAAGGAAACACATTTCAAAATCATTAAAACATACCAAATTTTTAAAGGTAATTATGCAACATTATATTTAATCATAAAATTTGTGAAGCAGTCCTTATGATTTATAAAATTATAGAAAAATTTTAGCTATATTAACAACCATCCACTTTCACCATTAGTTTAACCCTTAGTATATCATATACAATCACTTTCTGGAATTTGTTGTAGCTCAAGTAAGACTATTTCACCAGTTCCCATTGGACATATAACCTGAACTTTGACAAATAATCTCACTAAAAATTGAAGATTAGTTTAATTTCACTAACTGGTGCTCTTCACCAGTATTCCCTGCAGAAGCAAATGATACCACCATGCACCCAGTTGTTCATCACTTTTTCTTCACACTCTACATCAACCAATCAGCAGTATCTACTTTTCAAAACATTGCACCAATCACTGCACTTCTCACCTGTATGTTTAATTACCGATAGACTTAGGTTTCTTTAAAAAAGAAAAAGAAAAATTGGTCACAGATGCTACAGCATTTATACACATTGAAAGACTGAAAGTTTGTACAGAAACTATTAAAGGTGATTGCTTAGAAGCACCCTAGATGCAACCATAGAAGAAACATAAAAGCCCCAAAGAGAAGGGTAATAGAAGCTACCTAATAGTAAAGAGTCAATTTAGAAGCAACTACTCTCCACAAGTCTAAACCATCTCATCATCAACTTTTACCATCTGTGAATGAGTCCACCAGTTTCTCAATAAGGAAAGGAATAACATGAGAGAAAATGACATTTGGCAAATACATTTCATTTTATTTTAGTAGCATATTCAAATACACTAAGAGAATAGAATATTCGCTTAAAAACTAAAAAAGAGACATAAGAATGATAATTAAGGTACTACATACTGTACAGAGATCTTTATATTGTAGCTTTTGGAATTTTGTATCTGTGTTTCCTGCACATAGTTCCACATAACCAAGAACAACTTGAAACACAGTATTGTGAATAGCTTGGGTGAAGTGCATATGAAGTTGATCCATTGCTGTCTGTGGAAAGAAAAAACATACAACATAATTTCATGCTATTAAAATAAATAAATTTCAATAGATAAGAGAAACACAGGGGAAAAAATCTTTCCAATTATAGCTACAGCATCAAAGATCAGGGTATTTAAATATAATGTTGATTATAGTGCAAATAACCTTTCAATTAGCCACATAATTTCGCTGAAAATAAATATGACTCATGAGCAATGCTCTGTTGCTATCTATTTATGATTGTGTTCTTCCACAAACATGCAGTGCACAATCAGACCTCAGGATTCTCTCTGCTATCAGACGCTCATTCCCTTATATATTCAGAACACTTCAGTGGTCAAGTTCTCAGAGAAATCTTTCCTCACTATCCTATATAAGTCCCTACTTTCTACCACTCTATTTATTTACCCAGATATATATTTCTTTAAAGCAATTGTTACCACTGGATACTATATTAATTAATTTATTTAATGTCTGTGTCCCACCACAAGAGTATAAAATACATGAAGGCCTACATTGAGGCATGTAGCACAATGCAAATAGTATATATCAATAAATATTTAATGTAGGAATGAATTCTACGGGGGAAATTAGAAGTTATTAATGCAAAGATATTTTCAAATGTCTTTAAAAATGTCCCTCAAAAGTGTCAAGTGTCTTCCTTTATATATTTTCCTAGGTATAGCTTAAGACATGAAAACTAATAAAGTATAATCAATGACAACATTCCTTTTTGAAGATTTTTAAATAGAAACAGTTTAAATGCTTTAATAAAGACTTAAATTTCCTTCTAAGGGAGGGGAACAGTTAAGGAAAGAAAACATTTACATCTATCATGTTTAAATGTACAGATAAATACATAATCCTGTACAAACAAAGTACAATTAACTTGCAAACCATGGTCCATCTTTCACATTTTTCATGGAATCCCTTGAGCAGTAAGAATACTGGAAGATAACAGAATCCATTAATGGTCCATGCAAGGGACCTGTTCTACAGATAAATGTACAAAAGTTTACAAACCTTTTTGAGGGTGTCATATTAGTCCATTTAATAACCAATAAAGCTCCAAGTTAAGAACTCCTGATCCAGAACTAAGAGTAGAGGTTAAAAAAACTACACATCTTCTCCCACTGAATTATTTCATAAAATTATATTATACTTTGTTTAAAAACCTACATAAAATTTTAAAATATTGAAACTACACAACACTACAAAGTTCAAAAAATCTTTCTGTAATGTTCTAATTACATTACACATACTGTGAGTCTATATAAGCAACTACATTACAATTGTTAATATAGAATAAAAACTTACTTTCTTAAATGAAACTCTTTAAGGATGCTACATTAGTAATATTCAGACTTAAGCAATCTTGAAAGTCAATAGATTCCTGATTAAGGAAAAAAGCAAACAACCTTTAAAAACTAACCTGTGTTTTTCCAAGAAGTCGATAAGCTTGTTGAACTTTGGTATAATGGTTAATGTCAAAATTTTTGCAGATTTTGGAAAGAGCTACATCCAACTGTTCCTATGCAATTAAAAGAGGAGACAAGAAGTGGCTAAAGAATTATGTTTTCAAGGCAATGAGAAGAAAATATTGTCTAATTGCTCATTTTTAGTTAATATCTAAATAAAATTAGTATCACACTGGATTTAGGAGTCAAAAAAATTTTTTTTAATTATATTATCATTTATTAGAAACTTAAATCAAGTTTACTGAGATATTACTAACATTTGAGTTTCTAAAACCCCATGCCAACTATTTTAATGAATACAAAATAAATAGAACAGTTTCTTAAGGATTGCTATTTTTTTAAATATTTTTATTGAAGTTTATGTTCCCTGAAGCATTGCTAAAATATTAAACTATATGAACTGAATTTGTGGAACTACTGAAAATACAATAATCCTTCTGTAATCACAGAAAAGTAATTCTCAACAAAACATCATTGGTCTTAAAAGTACATACTTCAACATTTAAGCTTTTATGTCTAAATGCACTGACTTTGTTTATGAGTTTCTACTTCAATGATTTCATATTAAAACAGTCATTTTCTACATAAGTACAGAATAATAGTACACAAGAGTAAAGAAATACTGAGTTTTCAACAGAAAACCCTCATCGAAAATATTCAGGGGATCATTTACTTATGGAATTCTCAAAGGAGTTGTCATACTTTTTTACAATTAGCAAATACATGCATTCATGATCAAAAACTACTTTCACAAAACGTCATTAGAAAGTCCAGCCTCAACTTTTATAAGTATTCTTACCAGGAAAACAATAAGATAAATACCAGAAGCAACCAAATTTTTATTAAATTTACTGTAATAAATACTCTACTTTGCAAAGATTGCCAAGGAAAAAAATAAACTCTGAATATATGTAGGAGGAAAAGAGAGCCTTCATGCTCACAATGATATTGCTTTTCATTTCCAGTTCCTACATTTTTCATGAACTGTGTGAGATATTATTATTAGGTTTAGGAATTTAAGAGACTTTTCATCAGCAAAAAGTTATTCCTAAGTAAATCAATTCACTAAACTAAAAACGAGAAACAGTTGGTAAAAAAAAATATTAATACATGGAAAATATTTTGCTACAATTTATATAATGAAGACTAACCTACAAATAAGTTTGGGGATTTTTCTGGAAATTGTGATATTTTCAAATACTGCTTACAGTTCCCATGAGATTAAAAGTATCACTGAGCTTGCTAGTAGATTAACATTAACTTGGCCATGTACAGATATTGCAAATACAAAACATGAGAAAAACTGGCAATAATAATACAGAAGCCAAAATGTAAGGTGTACCTATGCCATTTGAAAAGCTCTAAAAAGAAAAATCCATTTAACTTGTAATCATCTTACCTCAATTTGTTCTAAAGTATCTTGCAGCTTTGAATTCAGTTCACTATTTAATAAAGCAGAATGTTAGATGTGTCTATCTTTAAAACAGACAAATACCACAAGAAACACATGCTAATGAAGTAAATATTCAATAAATTAAAAAATAAACAGTATGAGTAATAAGCCATAGCTTTCCTGCTGATTCTACATCAGTCGTTTGGAAGTACTTCTATGGTCCTGCTTCTAATCAGTTTAAGACACTTCATACCCACATGCACACAAACACCCACAAACACAGACACACATATACATAAAATTAAAATTTCTTATATTTAAAAAAACTGAAATAAACCAAAAATTACACTGAACATACACTATTTTATATTTTTAACTGGAACCATTAAGTATTTTTCATAATTAAGATGCCATTAAATACCAAGAAGCCAGAGCTCTTTGGTAAAATGGCTAATTTTAAGTCTGGAGAAAAAAATATTGCAAAATAAGCCAGAAACATATTATTTTTCAAAAGAAAGAAAATTATCAAAAACACGTGGAAATGGACCACAAATATGGAGACATTAATCTGATAAAAGATATCAACAAAACCTACAGCAAACACCATATTTAATGGGGTAACATTATAAGATTTTCCCCTGACACTAGAAACAGTCAAGAATACCTCTGTCACCATTTCTATTCAACATTATACGGTAGGTTTTAGATAGAGCAATAAGACAAGAAAAAGAAATAAAAAGAAAGGAAGAAATAGGAGTCATTAATAGCAGCAACAGGATTGTGTGGGAAGAAAATCCTAAAGAATCCATAGATAAAACTAAGAATTTAAGAATTAAAAATGGATAGCAAAGTCACCAGATTAAAAAGTAAAGCTTCAGAGAACCAGCAATTGGCAGTGGAGTAAGGAGCTCTTAGAGTCAGCTCCTGCTACAGGGCAGTTAGTAAATACCCAGAGCTCTCTGGAGCTAGGTAAAACACCTGTTTGGGGGCTCCAGGAGACCAGAAGAGCATCCTGCAATATCCTTGAAGGAATGGAAGGAGGAGACTGCCCATCTGCAGAGAAGACTTGTAAATAGAGAGCTCCACACCATGGAGGCCAGTGCCCACCCTCCATTGGAGGCACAAGCTGCCTCGGGAGCTATTCTACAGCTGGAATTGAAAGCTTCACTTCCCAAAAGCGGAAGGAGTGGGGGAGGGAGGAAAGATAGTTGGGCACCACCTTCAGCTACTAATGAGGAAATTCAGCGAGCTAACGTATAATCATGAGAACAGCTAAAGTTTGAGCCTTTCCAAGTCAGAAAGAGGCCAACAGCCACCATCTTAACTCCACATCTGATACAGTGGGAAGTGGGGCAGACTGAAAACCACAGTGCTCATGGGGACCAGCTTCTTTTCATCCAGATCAGATTGCAACTCTAGCCTAGGCCCCAGTGCCACCTCCAGCAGGGAGGAAGCTGCGGGGACCTGTGCCAGCCTCTCGGGGTAATTACCAACCAAGCCACAGAACCCAGTGATTGTCCTACTCTGATGGCACAAGCCACCCCAGGAGCTATTCTGTGGCTGGAATTGGAAGCTCCATTTCCCAAAAACAGGGGAGGAGGAGACAGTTGGCTGCCAATTTCAGCTACTGATTGGTAGATGCAGCTGGCTATGATATAACCTTGGGAACAACTAGGGTGTGAATTAGCAAAAGTCAGAAAGAGGCCAGTGGCCACCATTTTCACTCAAACCACGGCATGAGGGGACCCCAGGCTGACCTAAAATCACTGTGACAGTAGGAATCAGTTTCTTCCACCCACATTTTTGCCCACAGCCTAGCCTAGGGTTCAGTCCCCACTATGGCAGGGAGGAGGCTGGCAGGTCCTGCACCAGCGTATCCAGGAAATTACAGGTACATCTGGCTGCACAGACTGAAAATTGAAAGTCTACCAGGACAACTGCCATCATCTTGGACCCACACTCCATAGATTGCTGCCCATACCTGCAGCTCCATCCCTGCCCCAGGCAGAGGAGAAAGGGGTGTGAAGCTTCAATAGTCTCTCTGGGTAACTACAGTCTTACGCCTGCACTTGGATTATTTCACACAGCTGTGACTCTGTCCCTACCCCTGGCAAAGAAGAAAGTTGGAAGAAGCTTCATTGGTCCCTGGTGCAATGAGGGCAGCTTGAGCCTCCACAGTTTATAGCACCAACTACAAGCTTGGATCCTACTGAAAAATCAGCAAGGGAGAAAGGGCAAGAAACCCTAAACTAAAGAGAAAAACTGCACCCAGAATAAATATTCCAGTATGCCAGATGCCAAGACACAACAAAAAATTACAATCCACACTAAGAAACAGGAAATACGGCCCAGTTAAAGGAACAAGATAAGCCTCCAGATGACATAAAGGGTTTGAGACAACAAATCATAGATGTTCAAACAAATCTCCTTAATAAATTCAATGAGATGGTTAAAGAGATTAAGGATATTAAGAAGACACTTTGTGAGCACAAAGAAGAATTTGAAAGCATACATAGAAAAATAGCAGATCTTATGGGAATGAAAGGTGCAATCAATGAAATTTAAAAAGCATTGGAATCATCATATAAAATAGCAGATTTGAGGAGGCAGAAGAAAGGATTGGTGAGCTTAAAGAAATGGCCTCTGAAAGTGAACATACAAAAGAACAGATGAAAAAAAGAATGGAAAAAATTGAACAAGGTGTCAGGGAATTAAATGATAGCAAAAGGCATGCAAACATACGTGTCATGGGTGTCCCAGAAAGAGAAGAGAAGGGAAAAGCGGCAGAGGGAATATCTGAAGAAATAATGGTAGAAAATTTCCCAACCCAAATGAAGGACATAGATACCTATGTCCAAGAAGCACAATGTACTCCCATCCAAAAATATCCGAGTAGACCAACTCAGAGACACATACTAATCAGAATGTCAAATGCCAAAGACAAAGAGAGAATACTGAGAGCAGCAAGAGAAAAGCAATGCATAACATATAAGGGATATCCAATAAGATTAAGTGCTGATTTCTCACCAGAAACCACAGAGGCAAGAAGACAGTGGTCTGATATGTTTAAGATACTACAAGAGAAAAACTTCCAGCCAAGAAACTTATATCCAGCAAGACTGTCTTTTCAAAAATGAGGGTGCGTTTAGAATATTCACTGATAAACAGAAACTGAGAGAAATTCTAAGCAAGAGACCAGATTTTCAGGAAATACTAAAAGGTATGGTAGAGCCTGAAAAGACAGGGGAGACAGGCCTGGAAGAGAGTCTAGAAATGAAGATTATATCAATAAAAATAACTAAAAGTGTCAAAAGAATGGTGAAAATAAAAATGGCAGATAAAACTCAAATAGTCAGGAATTAACTTAAACAACAATTAAAGCACTTGTATTCAGAAAACTGCAACCCAATGTAAAAAGAATCCAAAAAGTCCTACATAACTGGAAGAACACTCCATGCTCATGGATTGGAAGACTAAATATCATTAAGATGTCAATTCTACTCAAATTGACATACAGATTCACTACAACCCTGGTAAAAATTCCACCAGCATTAAAAAAAAAAATTGAAAACATAATCAACAACTTTATTTGGAAGGGTAAGGGGTCCTGAATAGCCAGAAACATCATAAAAAGGAAAAGCAAACCCTCATCCCCAGACTTTAAATCATATTACCTAGCTATAATGGCAAAAACAGCATGATACTGGCATAAAGAGAGACACATAGACCAATGGAATCAAACGATGGTACAGAAACAGACCCCCACATGTACAGTCAAGTGATTTTTGACTAGTCTGTCAAACCCACACAGCTCAGGCAGAACCATCCATTCAACAAATGGTGCTAAAAAATTGGATATCCATAGTCAAAAGAAGGAAAGAGGACCCTTATCTCACACCCTATCCAAAAATTAAGTCAAAATGGATCAAAAACCTAAAAATAAAAGCAAGAACCATAAAACTTCTGAAAGAAATTATAGGAAAATATCTTCAAAATCTGGTGGTAGGTGGTGGATTCTTAAAGGAGATAAGAGAAGGACTGAGATGGACTACTGATGTTTAATGTATGGAAATTTTAATTAGCTTTACTGTTAAAGTGTGGAAATGGATAGAGTGGATGGTAACACACAGTGAGTAACAGCTAGTTTATAAATGGGGATGTATGAAAATGGTAGTCTAGGTATAGAAATGCTAGTTGACAGAATGCTAGAGAATAATCTAGGAACTGAAGAGCATGGCAAACCAAGAGGTAGATGAGAATTATGGATGATGGTATACATGCAAGAGTGTCCTGTGTGAGCTACAGCAAATGTACATGACTACTGCAGGGTGTTGGGAATGTGGAGAAGCACGTAGAAAAATACAGCTGGAGTGGCCTATGGGAATGTGGATAGTAGTAATAAAATAATATTCTTGCATCTATGCAAAAGATGTACTGTGTTGATAATGATGCAGTATTGAAAATGCGAGCCAAATGTACACTATGGACATGGTAATAATCAGACAGTATCATCTTATCTGTAGCAAATGTCCAACACTGTGTGGTGTGTTGATGGAGGGGTGTTTTTGCAAATTCTGCACATGTGCATGACTGTTTTATAAGTTTACAACTTCTGTCATAAAAAACAAATTTTAAAAATAATAATAGGGTGGGTTGGGGGAAAAACACACCAAATATAAGATAAGGACTATGATTAGTAGTAAGATTTTGACAATATTCTCTCACAATCTGTAATATATGTCTCACAACACTGCAAGGTGTTGGTGGAGGGTTGATGTATAAGACCCCTATATGATGTTATGTATGTTTGCTTTGTAAATTCACAACTTTTACTATATACTTAATTGTTCATGTATGTTCATATAAATGATATAAAGACAATAATAATAGGATTGGTTTGGGGAAAAATACTTTGGCTAGTAGTATTATTTTGACAATGCTCTTTAATCATTATTTAAAAAGGTTTAACAACAATGCAAGTTATTGGTGGTAGAGTGAGTTATGAGAGTCCTGTATGGTGTTATATATGTTTGTTTTCTAAGTTGACAACTATTATTATATTCTTATTGTTTTATGTATTTTATATATGAATGATATACTTCAATAAATTAATTCTTTTTAAAAGGTCAAACTTCAAAAATAAATTTAATTTCTATATACTAAAAAAAAACAATTATAAGTGGAATATTTTTTAAATACCACTTATAATAGCATTAAATAAACCAAATTCCTGGAAATAAGTCTAACAAAAAATAAGCAAGACCTCTTCAAACATGCAAAACTAACCATAGTGACAGAACCAGAACAGTGGCTACCTTGAAGTGTTATGACTGGAGTAGGATATGAGGGAAGTTTCTGGGAAGTGAAGATGGTCAACCACCACACCAAGGAACTAAGAGTGCCTACAACTGCAAGCAGGAGAATGGCATCCATCATCCATGTGGAATCTAAGCCTCTTCTCAATATAGAGGTGGAGTGGACATCACCATCCCAGGGTCCACAGGATGGAGGAATAAAATATGGATTAGAGTGGACTTACTGATATTCTACTATGGAACTACTGTGACTAGTAATGGAAGAAATTATAGCATTGATGTGGAGACAGTGGCCACAGGAGTTGCTGAGGGCAGGGAGAGAGAAGAAGAGATGTGATGTGGGGCATTCTCAGGACTTGGAGTTGTCCTAAATGATAATGCACGGACAGATGCTGGATATTATATATCCTGCCATAACCCACTGAATGGACTGGGGGAGAGTGTAAAGTACAATGTAAACTATTATCCATGTGGTGCAGCAGTGCTCCAAAATGTATTCACCAAATGCAATGACTGTGCCACAATGATGAAAGGGATTGTTGATGTGGGAGGAGTGGGGTGGGGGGTATATGGGAACCTCTTATATTTTTTGAATGTAACATTTTTTGTGATCTATGTATCTTCAAAAAAATACAATTAAAAAAATTGATGGGGGGTGGGGAGTGGGTACATGAAAACCTCTTATGTTTTTTTCTTTATCCCTCCCCTTGCGGCTTGCTTGTTGTCTGCTCCTTGTGTCCATTTGCTGTGCGTTCTTCTGTGTGTCTGTATTTTTTAATTTTTATTTATTCCCCCCCTTGCAGCTTGCTTGTCTGCTCTCTGTGTCCATTCGCTGCATGCTCTTCTGTTTTTTCACTTGTCTCCCTTTTTCTGTTGCATCATCTCTGCGGTGCCTGCAGGCCGGCAGCTCTCCACAGCATGCAGGCAAGCCTGCCTTCACAAGGATGCCCTGGGACGTGAACCCAGGGCCTCCCATATGGTAGACAGGAGCCCAACTGATTGAACCACAGCCGCTTCCCACCTCTTATGTTTTTTAATGTAACATTTTGTGTGATATATTAACTTTTAAAAAAGATAATTAAGGCAGCGGACTTGGCCCAGTGGTTAGAGCATCCGTCTACCACATGGGAGGTTCGCAGTTCAAACCTCGGGCCTCCTTAACCCGTGTGGAGCTGGCCCATGCACAGTGTTGATGCGCGCAAGGAGTGCCGTGCCACGCAGGGGTGTCCCCCACATAGGGGAGCCCCACACTCAAGGAGTGTGCCCCGTAAGGAGAGCCGCCCAGCGCGAAAGAAAGTGCAGCCTGCCCAGGAATGGTGCCGCACACACGGAGAGCTGACACAGCAAGATGACGCAACCAAAAGAAACACAGATTCCCATGCTGCTGACAATAACAGAAGCGGACAAAGAAGATGCAGCAAATAGACACAGAGAACAGACAACTGGGGTGGGGGGGGAAGGGGAGAGAAATAAATAAATACCTTTTTAAAAAAGATAATTAAAAAAAAATAAAATAAAATAAATGTTCCATTTCTACTTCTATTTCTAGGTGGTAATTACATGGGTATGTTCACTTTGTAAAAATTCATTGAGATATATACCCTTATGATACATGATTTTAAGTGAATTGTTTTCATTTAATTCCTTGGTTAGCAGCTGGTGACAGAAAGGGACATAAAAATCCTCTTCCCAGCGGCGGACTTGGCCCAGTGTTTAGGGCACCCGTCTACCAAATGGGAGGTCCATGGTTCAAACCCTGGGCCTCCTTGACCGATGTGGAGCTGGCCCATGTGCTCATGCGCGCAAGGAGTGCCCTGCCACACAGGGGTGTTCCTGAGTGGGGGAACCCCACATGCAAGGAGTGCACTCCGTAAGGAGAGCCGCCCAGCGCAAAAGAAAGTGCAGCCTGCCCAGAAATGGCGCTGCACACACGGAGAGCTGACGCAACAAAAAGAGACACAGATTCCCCTGCCATTGACAACAACAGAAGTGGACAAAGAAGACGCAGCAAATAGACACAGAGAACAGACAACCGGGGTGGTGGGGAGGGGAGAGAAATAAATAAATAAATCCTTTAAAAAAATAAATAAAAATCCTCTTCCCAAAGAATGTATAATCAATAATGGCTTTTGATTAGGGAATTCAGAGGACTGGATCCCTGAGGACAGCTATTGTTTCGACCCCATGCAGACAAAGGTAGGGTTGTAGCTATTTTTTCAACCCTCCCTGGAAAGGGGTGGAGGCAGGAGAGATTGAAAGACAGAGGCTTCCTCAGTCACAGCAGGAAAGTTAGCTAAAGAGCTAGATTTGCTGGGCAGGCCAGGAAAGCTCACCTTTAGGGAGCCGTTGGAGAAGTTTTTGGCACCCTGCCTGACCCCTTCGACTGGACCATTTGGAGCTGGTCCGTACCCCTGAATGGGTCCCTGCCCTATTCTGGCAGAGAAAGACTGAATTGGGAAAGTCCTCCCTAGGATGATCCTCCTCCCAGAATGTGCCACGGAGGCAAAAGCAGTGGGAGTCAACAAAAGCTGTGTAAAAAACTATAGAGGCAGACAGTCTGGGACAAAGTCTTGCCAGCTTCAGATACCTGGGAGTGGGAGATTTATATCCTGAGAAACAGAGCGGATAACCAAACTCCTGTAACAGAGGAACTCCAAAAGAACTAAGGAGTAGAAGCTCAGTAAGGAAGGGAAAACCTTACCCAGTGCATCTGCCTTGGGTAGAGCTTCCTGATAGGAGGGCTAAAGTTAAAGAAAATGTCTGTCTTATCACGACCTGGCTACAAAACCAGGAAACAGACATCCTAGGGATTAAAGCACAGAGTTAACATTTTAAAATATTAAAATTTACAGTGTGCAACAAGAGTATAATACAAAGAAACAGCAAACAATAGCCCATCTAAAAGAAGAAGACAAAAATACAGAAAACACCAAAGAAGGTGAGAATGTAGACATACTGAACAAAGCCTTTTAAAAAATTATCTTAAAAACTGCTTAAAGAGATGAAGGAAAGTACAAATAAAGAACTACAGGATATCAGCAAAGCAACGAATGAGCATTATGAGAGTCTAAGCAAAGAGACAAAAATTTTTAAAAAAGGATGCAAACAGAACTGCTGGAGTTGAAGACCACAATAACTGAAATGGAAAAAAAAAATGCCTGGGAGGGCTTCAAGAGCAGATTGGAGATAGGAGAAGAAATAATCAGAGAAATTGAAGAAAAGACACTTGAAATGAGTCAGGCTGAGGAGCAGAAGAAAAAAATATATATTAAAAACAGTAATAGCTTAAGACAGATATGAAACACAGTCAACTGCACCAATGTATGTTTTATATGAGTTCCAGAAGGAGAAGAAAGAAAGAAACAGGCAGAAGAAATAGTCAAAGAAATATTGACAGAGAACTTCCCAAACTTAATAAAAGACATGAATATGCAAATCCAAGAAACTCAGAAAGCAACAAATAGGATGATCAAGAAGAAAAATACGCCCCATTGTATAGTGATAACACTATGAAATGCAAAAGACAAGGAGAGAGTTCTGAAAGCTGTAAGAGAAAAGCAATGTATTACATCCAATGGAATCCCCAGAAGATTGAGTACTGATTTCTCCTCAGAAAGCATGGAAACAAGAAGGCAGTGGGCTGAAACACTTAAAGCACTGAAGAAAAACAACTGCCAACCAAGAATTTTATATCCAGTAAGACTCTCTTCCAAAAATGAGGGCAAGATTAAGACATTCTCAGATAAACAAAAGCTAAGGGTGTACATCACCACCAGCCCTGCCCTACAAACAATGCTAAAGGGAATTCTTCAGACTGACAGGAAAGGACACTAGATATGGGTTCAAAGCAGCACAAAGAAATAAAGACCTACTGTAAGATATACCATTTGAGTAATTATAAAAGCCAAAAATATCATTTTGTAGTTTGGTATGTAACTCCACTTCTTTATTCCTACAGGTGATAAAATGCAAATGAATAAAAGGTAATGATAAATCTATGTTTTTGTACATACAATGTACAATGATATAAGCCATAAAAAGTAAAGAAAATGGTGGGCGGACAAAGTAGTATAGGAAAAGTATATGCGCATACTATTCAAGTTAAGTTGGTACCAAACAAAATATAGTTGTTATATATTCAGGATGCTAAATACTAACCTATGGTAAACACAATGAAAACCAATGAAAAATACATCCAGGGGGGCGGGGCAAGATGGTGTCTGAGTGAGTGCACCTTATAGTCTCTCCTGCAAAGAAGCGGCTAGGCAGCGTTGGAAATTCTTCAGGACCAGGCTGTTTCGGGATTTTGCAGGGAAGGAGGTGTCTGGACATCGATTTGGTGGGACAGTAACAGAGAAGATTCATGTAAAAGCTAACATGGAGTTGAAGAATGTCAACCATCACACCATGGAGCCTAGAGTGCCTACAACTGAAAGCAGGAGGATTGCATCCAGCATCCATGTGGAATCTAAGCCCTCTCTTGACATAGATGTGGAATAGACACAACCAAGCCAAGGTCCACAGGAAGGAGGAATACAGTAAGGATTAGAGTGGACTTAATGATATTCTATTCATGAACTATTGTGGTTAGTAATCGAGAAAATATTTCATTGGTGTGGGAAAAGTGGCCATGATAGCTGTTGGGTACAGGGAATGGGAGGAGGAGATGAGATGTGGAGGCATTTTCAGGACTTGGAGTTGTCCTGGGTGGTGCTGCAGGGACAATTACCAGACATTGTATGTCCTCCCATGGCCAACTGGATGGAACATGGGAGAGTGTGGACTATGATGTGGACCATTGGCCATGGGGTGCAGCAATGCCCAGAGATGTACTCACCAAATACAATGGATGTGTCATGATGATGGGGGAGAGTGTTGCTGTGGGGGGAGTGGTGGGGTGGGGGCGGTGGGGGTAAATGGGGACCTCATATTTTTTTAATGTAATATTTTTTTTAAATGAATAAAAGAAAAAAAAAGAAAAAAGAAAAATACATCCAGATAGAAATGAGAAGGCACTCAATATAGTACAACACAAGAAAGCAAATATATATAAAAGTAAGTTTTAATGGCAAGCAGGGACAAAAAGGTATAAGACTTAAAAAAGCTAAATAGAAAAATGGCAGGAAAAAAGACCTGTACTATCAGTAGTGACTTTAAATGTCAATGGTTTAAACTCTCCAGTCAAAAGGCAGAGAATAGATAAGAAAGCATGGCCCAACTACACACTATCTGCAAGAGACACACCTTAAAGTCAAAGACAGAAGTAGGTAGATGACTAAAGGATAGAAAAATATAAAATGCAAGTAGTAAGAAAAAGAGATCTTGGGTAGCTTTACAAATATTAAATAAGATAAACTTTAAGTCAAAAACAGGAGAGACAAAGATGGTCATTACAGTATATATTGATTAAGAGAAAACTCAAAAGGAAGATGTAACCATTATAAATGTATATGCACTTAACAGCAAAGCCTCAAAATATATGAAGCAAAATACTGATATATTTGAAGGGAGAAAATGATCATTCTATATTAATTATAGGAGACTTTAACATACCATTCTTAATAATAGGTAGAAATTCTAGTCAGCAGATCAATAAAGAAGTATAGGTCATGAACAATACACTAAACCCACTAGACATAACAGACATATAGAATACTGCACCCAACAAAAAGAGAATACACATTCTTCACAAGTGCACATGGATCATATTCCAGGATAGACCATATGTTAGGTCACAAAACAAGTCTCAATAAATAAAAATACTGAAATCATTAAATGTATATTCTCAAAGAAAATAAAGCTAGATATCATAACAGTACCAGAAAGGGAAAACATGCAAATATGTGAAAATTAAATAACATACTCTTAAATAACCAGTGGGTTAAAGAGGAAATAAGAAGCAAAATTAGGAAATATATGGGGGCAAATAAAAACAAACATACAACATACCAAAACTTATGGGATGCAATGAAGGCAGTGCTGAGAGGGAAATTTATAGCTCTAAATGTTTACTCTCAAAGAAAAAAATTTTTTCAAATCAGAGACCTAACCTCAAACCTGGAAGAACTAGGAAAAAAAGCAACTAAAAACAACACAAACAGAAGGAAGGAATTAAAGAATAGAGCAGAGATTAATAAATTAGAAGGAAAAAAAAAAAGCATCAGAGAGAATCAACAAAATCAAAGGTTGATTCTAAAAGATTAACAAATTCGACAAATGTTTGGCAGAATGATGAAGGAAAAGAGAGGGCATAAATAACAAAAATCAGAAATGAAAAAGGGGGACATCAACAGCAATGCCACTGAAATAAAGGCCTATAAGTGAATGCTATAAACAACTAACTGTATGCCAAATAAATTCGATAACCTAGCTGAAATGGACAAATTCTTAGAAACACACAAACTACCTATATTGACTCAAGAAGAAACAGAAGATCTCAACAAAACAATTACTAGTAAAGAGATTTAATCATTCATCAAAAACCTCCCAATAAAGTAAAGCTCAGGTACCAGATAGTTTCACATGGGACTTCTACCAAACATTCCAACAAGACTTAATTCCAATTCTGTTCAAACTCTTCCAAAAAAATGACAAGGAGGAACCAATCCTTAACTCATTCTACAAGGCCAACATCACCCTCATACCAATGCTGGATAAAGAGACCACACAACAAGAAAGCTACAGACTTGTATCTCTTACGAATAGCAATGCAAAAATCCTCAGCAAAATAACAGCAAACTGAATTGAACAGCATACTAACAGAATTATACACCATGATCAAGTGGGATTTATTCATGGTATGCAAGGCTGGCGCTACATAAATCAATTAACGTATTATACCACTTTAACAGAATAAAGGAAAAGTCCTCATGATCATCTGACCCAATGGAGAAAAGGTATTTGACAAAATATCGCAAACTTTCTTGATAAAAATACTTCGAACACCAGGAATAGAAGGAAAGTTCCTCAACATTATAAAGGACACATATGAAAAGCTCACAACTAACATCCTATTGAGTGGTGAAAGACAAACTTTTCCTCTAACATCAGGAACAAGACAAGGATTCCCACTGTCCCCACTGTTATTCAATATTGTACTGCAAGTTCTTGCCAGAACAATTATGTAAGAAAAGTAAAAGGCATCCAAACTGGAAAGGAAGAAGTAAAACTTTCCCTATTTGCAGATGATATGATCCTACAAACAGAAAATCTTGAAAAATCTAATAGGAATCTCCTAGAGCTAGTAAATGAATTCAGCAAAGAGGTGGGATACAAGATCAAACTAAAAATTTACCAGTGTTTATATATACAGCAATGAACAGTCAGAACAAAAAAATCAAGAAAAAAATTCCATTCAAAATAGCAACTAAAAGTATCAAATATCTAGGAATAAACTGAACCACAGATGTAAAGGACTTATACCCAGAAAACTATGAAACACTGCTATAAGAATGTAAAGAAGACCAAAATAAATGGAAGGATTTTCCATTTTCATGAATTGAAAGACTAAATATCACTAGATGTCAATACTACCCAAAGCAATATATATGGATTCAACACAATCCCAATTAAAATTCCAACAACCTTCTTTGCAGAAATGGAAAAGCCAATCATCACATTTATATAGAAGAGTAAAAGACCCCAAATAGCTAACAGCTGTGGGATAGCCTCCTCCTCAGTAGGGGCCAGCCCTGGCGGAAGGTAGACGCGTAACCTGGAGCCAGTGGTCAAGGGAAGGGCTGGTATGGGCGCAAGCCCTCAGCCTGCCCAGGCCCACTACGAGACTGCCAGTACGGATGCCACGTCCTCCGGCCGTTGGTATGCGGCGCTCCAAAGCCCGCCCAGTCATCTAGGCTATGCCCACTGTTCCCGCCAAAAGGCAACATCCGGATGGCTCCCCCACCCCCCCTTCCCCCTCCTCTTCCCGCCTCCCCTCGCTGTGACGCCATTCCCGCCCCTTCCCGTACCCCCCCTCCTAGCAGTTCCGTGTTGCTCCTTACCAATCCTCATCGAAAGTCTCCCCAGCACGCCTTATACGGCATCCCAGCAAGAACTCTGCCCGCCCCTCCGCCACAGCCCTGTATAATCTCTGTACATTCCCCAATAAACGGCTCTGTTACAGCTCCACAAGGGCGTTTCGTCTCCTTTGTTCCTTTCGCCCTCCACACCTTGCACGCCTCCGCTGGAGTCTCCCGCCTCGCCCTCGCCTCCGGGAAGAACGGCCTGCCAGGCTACGAAGACCGCTGCTGCAAACAGCCTCTTGTAAAGAAGCTGGAGGATCACACTTTTTGATCTTAAAACTTATTACAGGCATGGGAATGTGGCTCAAACAATTGGGCTCCCATCTACCAGATAGGAAGTCCAGGGTTCGATACCCAGAGCCTCCTGGTGAAGGCAAGCTGGCCCACACCGGGGTGCTGGCCAGCACAGAGTGCTGCCCCGTGCAGGAGTGCTTCCCCATACAGGAGTGCTGGCCCACATGGAGAGCTGATGCAGCAAGCTGACGCAATAAAAAGACACATAGAGGAGAGACAATAGGAGATGCAGCAGACCAGGGAGCTGAGGTGGAGCAAGAGAATGAGTGCCTCTCCCCCACTCAAGAAGGCCCCAGGATCCTTTTCCGGAGCAGCCTAATGAGAATACAAGCAGACACAGAAGAACACATAGCGAATGGACATAGAGAAGAAATAATGGAGGGAGGGGGGAGAAATAAAAATAATCTTAAAAAAAAAAAAAATTTTTTTTAATTACTACAAAACTACGGTAATCAAAACAGGATGATTCTGGCACAAGGACAGACATATAAACCAATGTAATAGAATGGAAAGCTCAGAAATCAACACTCATATTTACGGCCAACTGATTTTTAACAAGGTGGCAAACACTACTCAAGTGGGAAAGAATAGTCTCTTCAACAAATAGTGCTGGGAAAACTGGATCTCAAATTTGCAAAAGAGAGAAGAATTCTTACCTCCCATTATATGCAAAAATCAACTCAAAATGGACCAAAGACCTAAATTTAAGAGCTGTAACTATCGCATTCCTGGAAGAAAACTTAAGGAAGCAGTTATCAGGTCCCTGTGTTAGGCAATCGTTTCTTAGACTTTACACACAAAGCACAAGTAACAAAAGAAAAGATCAATGAATGGGACTTCATTAAAAAATTCTGCACCTCAAGGTCCTTATCATGAAAGTAAAAAGACAACCTACAGAATGGTAGAAAATATTTAGAAATCACATATCCAATAAAGGATTAATATCCAGTATATTTGAAGAAATCCTTCAACTTAACAACAAAAAGACAACCTAATTAAAATATGGACAGAAAACTTGAAGAGATATCTCTCCAAAGAAGATACACAAATGGCCAGAAAGCATATACAAAGATGTTCAACATTATTAGCTATCAGAGAAATACAAATCAAAACCAATAGAAGGTGGTGGTGGTGGGCTGGTATATAGGATCCTTTAGTTTTGCACGATTTTTCTGTAAACTCACAACTTCTCTAAAAAAGGGGAAGGGGGAAGCAATTTTTCAGAAAAGTAAAACCACTGTAATATCAGTACACAGTTATTTGATAGTCTTAAGGGTAAATGTCCAAACGTAGCAAAATTAGATCATCTTCTACAAATACTACTTTTAATAAGCAAAACTTGTGAATTAAAGATTGTATTCTCTAGTAAAAACTGAGAGAAAAACTCTATGCTTTGACAAGGAACAATGTAAGATTGATACATGATTAGAAAAATTAAGTTTTCTAAACAGTATTATATCTGGAAAATGGTCCATATCCACAGATATAAGTTAAGTAAATAATTATAGGCCGGAATGAGGTTTTTTTCTTAAAACAGTGATTCTGGCAAAACTCTTATCTAAAAAATGAACAAATGAATAAATGAAAAAAAGAAAGAAAGTACGCTAAAGGCCCCAAAATAATGACACAAAAAGGAAAACCACACTCGTTTCTCTTCACCAGTGTCAAAACCATTGATGTTACAGAAGAAGTCACACTTGGAACCATTAGAGAAAACACAGATTTTTTTTTTAAATAATTTCAGAAAATCTGAATTTCACAAAATAAAATGATTAATTTATTTTTTAAGTTTCTATTATCACAAGCATATACATGTATATAAATATATACACTGACTCCTACAAATCAGTAAGAAAAGACTAGCAACCAATTGGAAAAAGGGCCAAGAATAAGGATAATTGACAGAAAGGGAAATAAAGATAACTCAAAAACATAACAATAAAGCTAAGCTTGCCGAAAACAAATGTAATGCAAATTAAAACTACAATAATGTATTATATTTCTTATTAGATTGGCAAAGACCAAAATGTCTGACAACATATTAGATTGTTATGGGTTTGGGGAAACAGATTTTCTCTTAGCCTGGTAGTGGGAGTGAAGAGAGAATAACTTGGTAATATCTATCAAACTTTAAAGGCACATATCCTCAGACCATTAGTCTCTTGAACTAATCTCCAAGATATATTTACAATTAAGAAAAAAAGTGTAAGACATAGATGATCAGGGCTACTGTGCTATCTAACACACAGAGGTATCAAAAGCATAGTAGTCTCTATAACAGGGGGAGGAGGACAAGAGAAAAAATTAAATAAATAAATATCTGCAAATGCTTGTACATACAGAGACTATTTTTAAAAGGATAAAATAAAATTGGGGAAGCAGGTATGGCTCAAGTGATAGAGCTTCTGCCTACCATATGGGAGGACCTGGGTTTGACCTCTGAGGCCTCCTGGTGAAAAAGAAGAAAAAGCATGCCTGCACAGTAAGCCAGTGCCTGCACGAGTGCCCGCATGGTGAGACAGTGCCTGCACGAGTGCCCACGCAGTAAACACGAGTGCCCGCATGGTAAGCATGAGTGCCCACCTGGTGAGCACAAATGCCCTCGTGGTGATCCAGTGCCCGCACGAGTGCCCACATGGCAAGCCAGTGCCTGCGCAAGTGAGTCACGCAGCAAGATGATGACACAACAAAAGAGAGGCAAGGGAAAAGTCAAGGTGAAGCGCAGCAGAAACCAGGAACTGAGGTGGTGCAACTGAGAGGAAACCTCCCTCCACATCAGAGGTTACAGTATTGAATCCCAGTGAATCTTAGAGGAGAGAAAATGAGGGGAGGAGACAACACAGAGAGCAAAAACAGCAGGACGGGAGGAGGGGAAGGGGGGAAAATAAAGAAATAAATAAATCTTTAAAAAAAAAGAACCTAACATTCTGTTCCACAGGGGCTACATCATTAAAAGAAATAAAATAAAATCATCCTTTAAAATATTTTCTAAACATTCATGAACAAAAAGTATATTTTTGCTGTTAAAGTTGTAAATATTTTTTCTGGTCTTTATAAAATAAGTAGTTATCATGTTTGAACTAACTTTTTTTAACCCAAATGCAAAAAGCTTCATTTTCATAGCGAGTAATGGAACATAGATAATCTGACCTAAGATACCCAGAGTAGGATTTTAATTCTCTATGTGAACTCATCATCTATGGTGTCAGTTTTCTGAGTTAAATGAGTTGCCTGATTAGATATCTAAGGAATCATAACTCATTCAACTCCTTTTATCCCACAGGAAAAAGCACAGAATAGGTAAAAGAAAGAAAAACTACTCAGAGCAAAGAGTTGAAATCAAAGAGTTCAGGGTAAGAATCTTAGCTGTCTCTCCTACTAGCTGTGTGACCTTAAGCAGGTACTTAATCTTTCTGAGCCTTTTCTCATCTATAAAGTAGAGATGTTATCTATTTCCTGGCGATTCAAGGCAATAACACCTGCAAAAAAAGCACTTTGTTGGGGAGCAAGAATAGCTCAGTGGTTTGAGCACCTGCTTCCTATGTATGAGGTCCTAGGTTCAGTACATGATATCTCCTTTTTTAAAAAAGTACTTTGCCTAACAAATTGAAAAATTATTCAATTAACTAGGTTCTATTATGCAGCATTACAGAGACCATAGTATTAACTATTTCTATGAATCCTCCTCTACCTCCAAGCTCTATTTCCATCTCTTGCCACCTTCTCCAGACCTTTGCTCCATCATTTATCCACTTTTCTTGAATTTTAATTCTCTCTTCTCACTCCTTTCTCTCATACAAAAAGTAGACTCAAGCCTCATCCACCCTTAAAAAGAGGTCTTTTTTAAACCCTGATTTGCTTTCAAGTTAGCATCCCAACTTGTTCTTTCTTAAGCCAATAAAGTTTCTGACTCAGACATGAGCTAGAAAAAGTTCCTTAACCTCTCTGACAATCTGGGCTCATTAAGAGGTGGTAATGCTAATAATGCAAAATGTCCATCACAATGCCTTAGCACTTAGAATGAGTTCAATAAATCTCCACACCACATGCCTACCCCCCAAAAAATCTTCATCTCCTCTCTCCCCAGAGTTGCTTCTTCTGCCATGGTGCCTTTCTTGGTGTACAGCATGGTACCCACTCAACCCAAGTTGGAAATCTCAAGAGTCACCTTTAATTCTTCTATCTCTTCAAACATAACTGGTAACCAAATTCTGATAATTCTGTCATTTCAGCATTTCTCATATCCAGCAACACTTCTTTCTCAATTCTGTTTCTGAAGTCAGGCATTACCCACTTTTGTTTAAATTATCAACATAGCCTCCTAGTGAATTTCTGTGCAATACACACACACCCCAATCTTCAATCCATTCATCTGTTAATTTGACAAACACCATCAACCTACTGTATACCAAACTATGAACCCTTCAAAACACTGTCCAGGATAGCTGTCTGAGCAAGACTCTAACTTCATATTAGATCTGGTGGTCAATGTGCTGTTTGGTTTGGCAAACAAAGCATTTTCAGAGAGTTTATATATGAAAGGCTTTAGACAAAGCAAGCATACTCTAATCCAATGGGCAATATTCCCTACCATCTTACATCTGGCACTTCACATATATGTTACTTGACTGGGCCCTAATGATACCTGAGATTGCAGCTCCTAAGTAAAAGGACAGACAAAATCACATCAATCCCCTGCTTTAAAACGGTTGTTGGCTCCTCGTTAAACACAAGATAAAGCCCCAAATTAAATGGCATGTAAGGTATTTCACAAATAACTTTCCATTCATTTTTTAAATGCCTATATTTTAACCACATGGACTGTGAGCAGCTCCCCAAACCAACAACAGATTCTCACACCCTCTGTTTGGGGCATAAGGTTCACAATAACTAAAATAATACTTCTTTCTCTTTTACTCACAAATGTCTCTTTCCAGACTCACTTAAATGTCATCTTTCAGCAGTCTTCCCCGGCTAACTGACAACACATTGTTTGACAACATTCGCATACTACAAACTGGATTAGAGGAAGGAGTATCTGTCACTGTGAGCCCCAGGCAGAGATAACAGTCAGTTCCGATGACTCCCTAGAACTAAATTCTCTGCCTGACAAAGAGCAGGTACTCAATAAATATTTGCTGAATCAAATTTGCAATGCAAAGAAAAATGGCAAGATTGTATCATTATCCCTTTAGCCCCTATTTCCTACCTCAATACAGAAAACTAAAAGAAGAAAAGGAAAAGAGAATGTTTTAGGAGAAAAAGAGCTAAACTAGACTCGGGTCTGTAAGTGGCTTAGATAAAGAGAAAAACAGAGATGAGTAGAGCTAAAGCTAGTTTGCCTTCACTATTATAGAAGGTTCAGAAGTTCACCTAAGACTGAAGCTAGAGACACAGATATGGGCAAACAAGAGCACCTGGAATAATGAGTAATTCAGAACTGGCATTTGAGTTTGGAGGAAAAAGAAATATATCTAAATTCATTCTAAGGTAAAAGTAACGATTTTAACTTCTTTACTGAAAAATGAGCTTTCGTGTCTATTTATAAAATTACCATAACTCTAGATACTATTTTTATTGTGGTTATTATTTAGGGTTAAATTTTTTTATATCCTAAGTATAAAGAATTAAGGTAAATGTAATAATGTAAGTAGTGTTTAGAAAATTCTAAATATATATATAAAACCCATAAATCACAAAATTTGCTTTTATTAAAAATGTTTTCAAAATCTAGAAATGCAATTTAACAATTTACAGCTAATTAAACATATATAAATATTAGGATTGGACATATTTACTGTACAGCCTTTAAAGAACAGTCCTTAAACATTATTTAGAAACATAAATTCATGTCATTTCAGGCAAATAACTAAAGCATGTTAAAAAGATTATTTCACAAACATTTTGATAAGTAAAAGATACATTATGCTCAAAAAAAATTAGTAATATTAGATGGAAGACTAAGAGCTATTAAAGGCTACCTATAAGTTGAATGAAATGAATCAAACTATTCTCTAGACCATTTATACTATCACTACAGAAAATATTAAAGATAACATAGCCAGAAATAAGTAACAGAATTCTTTTAACTAGCTGACCTTGTAGACGCACACATGCGCACGCACATACATGTCCTAGAAAAGTAGCATATAAAATAAAATTTTGTACAAATTTGACACACAGAGAAACAAGATGACACAGAAGCAATTAGCATTTTAATGTTCTTTCCCTGGCCTGTTACTAACAAGCCATGTGATTTAAGTCAAGTTCCTTAATATCTTTGAGAATCAGTTTCCCAGGTATATAAAGATAGACTAGAGCTAAAGAGTTACAGCACTAAAGTCCCACAATTCTAATATATGCTAAATACCAATTACCATGTCTTTGTGTATGACTAAAGTACTAAAACTTCTAACATAAATTTAAGCAAAGAGACTTAACTCTCTACCATGTGTCCAATGGCTAAGGTGGGTTTCCAGGAGCTTCATTCTACTCACAGTTAACAAGAAATATATCAACAGACTTCCGAGAAAATCTAATGTTCAAATACTTTTACACTAAAACAACAAACTGGATGTACTGTGAAATTTCCACATGATCCTTCAAATTGACCAGATATGACCAGACTTTAGTAGAACTTCTAAAACCGTTTTGGTTTTGCCCAGATCTCAGGCCTCACTCTGATTTTTAAAATCCCTGGCCTAATCCAGAATGCAATCACCACAGAAAAAGCTGATAGTTCATTACGATGGATAATAAATGCTCAAAACATATCCATATCTGATGAATTATAATTCTAGAGCAGAGATCAGGGACTACAGGCCAAATCTGGTCAGCCAACTATTTTTCTAATTAAAGTTGTATTGAAGCACAGCCACAACCCTTTGTTTACAAATTGTTTGTCGAAGGTTGCTTTTGTGCTACTAAGACAGACCTTTTCTTGGCACTTGATGGTTGTTTTAAGTTCTTAGTCTCATATGAACCAAAGCACAAATGAATTGTCTGCAATTTCAGGTTTCAGTTTCTCTAAAGTCCAAGAGGAACTTACAGACAAAGTGAAGCCACCTAAATGCCAAATCACATCTAATTACCTTACACCCCTGCCCCCCAATTTTCATGAGTTGTCTCATCTATAACAAATTTAAAAGGAAATTTATTTTTAAAAATTTGTTTTCTCTCTAATGAATTTACTTACTTTTAAAAACTTGTTTTATTTCATTAGTTTATTTATTTAAATAACACAAATATAGCAACAAACACAACTGGCAAAACAGGTTTAAGGGAAAAATAGAATTAACTCTAATAGGTATACTACTCAGTTATTGAAGCACAATAATAAAAAGTGGCCTACATGCCATGAACTTCTACTGTATACAACAGCAATTACATAAACAGAGAACACAGTATAGTAGTGGTTACGAGCACAAGCGCTGTAATCCAACAGACCAAGATTTAAATCCTTAACTTAAAAAGACACAAATTTCCTCAACAATAAAATAGAGACAATAACAACACCTCAGAGGGTTACTTCATGAATACCAAATAAGATAATGGAAGGATAATTATTAGAATATATGACATACAGTAAAGGCCGAAACATTTCAAATATTATTAATATCATAATCATCACCATTACTACCATCATCATGATTCATTTTTTATAAGCTAAAATAAAGCTTTACTGAGAGAACATTATTAAAATCTGATTGAGAATTACTGTACAGTCAGCATTGCCTTAGCTAACAGTGCCTAGCAGCTACTCCCACTCCTATAAATGTCAATAAATTTTCCATTCCAGCAGGGGTATAAAGATGAGCCATTCACAACACGAACATCTATGATGATTGGATGAGTATCTGTGCTCTTTACTGGAATATTCTCCCACAAGCCCCATGTTAACAGACTGTGATTAGAAACTACTAGAGAAAAATAAATTTCAGTTGCTCTTGATATAATAACATAGCATCCCTTGCAGACACATTAAATAAATAATACTTCACTATTTTCCCACCAACTGGAGGAAAGAGTGTGACATAGATGACTTTTTCAGATGAGTGGTAAAATTTCTGAATGCCAAAGAAAAAGAGAAAATCCTAAAAGTTTCTAGAGAAAAGAATGACATTAACAATGGAATGAGGATGAGAACAGCAATTGACTTATGCCCTACAAAACAGATGCTAGAAAATAATTGGGCAATGTCATCCTCTTTCTGAGAAAATAACTATTCTTTTGATCAAATATGGAATAAATTAAAATAATTTCAAATTCTCAAAGTTTATCTCCCATATATCCCACATTTTTTAAAAAATTCTCAAAAGGGAGCAGTAACAAAAACAAAACAAAGGCGTATACAAAAGACGAGCATTATATAAAAAATTATACCAGCTGAGTAGGATCTAAACAAAGTAGAAAAGGTTCAACAGAAATTTAAAAACACCAATGGACTTTGATATTTGAGGCATTTCATTTCAACAAAGAATTACTTTTCCTCTTTTATAAGCCTATCACTCAGTTCTCAGTTAATAAGTTTTGTAATCATAATAAGGTAAATGAGATTTCTATTAGAATAGTTAATTTTTTTAGAAGTAACTATTGACAAAGCACAGAAGACTTAATTATAGTTACAGAATAGTATAGATATTATAAACATAACCAGGTAAAAAGGATCACTAACAAAACCTGGAAGATAGAGGAGGGAAAAGAAGTAAAAGGAAGTACACTAAACTCCTATCCTTCATTGATATTTTATTATGAAGAATAAAAGACCATGAATCAGCAGACCTGTGTCAACAGTGATAAATCAGGAAAGAGGTATTTCAGTTTAGTTTTAAATTACAATGAAATCTACTAGGAAAAAAAGTAATAAGCTGTAAAAGTAGTTTACTCTAGAGAGTGGGAAAGGAAATCATGGGTGGTACAGAGGGAAAAAACATTTATCTTTTGTTCAAAATCCTTTTGTTTAAGTATTACGTTTTTTGCCATGTACAGATATTACTTTAAATTATTTTAAAATGCCACAGAAGTAGGGGTGAGCAGAGGGAAACAAGATAGAATAAAAAAATAAAAGGTGCAAATCGTGTCAGAGTAGCATGGTATCAAAACCTAGGCCAGGCAGACCAAGTATGAAGGATTCAGGATAGACACTGGTCCTAGCTAACAGTCCTGTTACCCAGCAGAAACATTCAACACTCAAATGCTACTCAAGGCAAGATGCCTGGTGTCACCTTGCCTGAGCCCAGAGAAAAAGAAATCAGGCACATGTTGCTAGAAGGGAATTAAGGGCAAGTGGGTAAGAAAAGTCCCTAGTTTTGCTGTGTTTGTACACAAAAGCTACATTCATTACACTATGATTTAAAGACATTCTACAACCTAGAATTTACTCCAAACTGTAAAGATCATATTGTGACCAAGTATAATGTCAAAAGGGCACTATTGGGACTTATGAAAAAAACTGGAATAAAGACTGTAAGCTTTATATCAGTGTAAAATTGCTTGAACTTGGTAAAGTGGATACATAAATGAATATCCTTGTTCTTAGGAAATGTAAATGGCATTATTAAGTGTTAAAGGAGTATGATGCATACAGTCTACACTCAAGTGTCCAGAAAATGGACTGACGGATGGATAGACAGATGGCTTGATAAGATAGAAACGATATGGCAAATGTGGCAAAATGTTAAAATTGGTGGATCTAGGTTTCTGGAGGGATAGGAGTATGCTGAACTTCTTTGGATGGAGTTGGTATTATTTTTGTAACTGTCTTGTAAGTTTGAAAGTATTTCAAAATAAAGGTTTAAACTTAAAAAAATAAGGGTGAAGCAGTTTTGATTTTTAAATAAAACTTCTAAAAACTAATACAGATACTATCCACATGTAAAATGTTATCAATAGGGGTGAGTGGAAAGTGGGGAGGGCTTTGGGTATATGGGAATTCCCTATATTTCCTATGTGACTTTTCTGTAGCCTAAAGCTTCTTTGAAGATCAAATGCAAAAAATAAGACACTGGGGGAATATTCACAAGAAATTGTCACTGTACATACAAGACAGCAGATCTTACAGTAGTGAAAGACACAATGTCTAAAGAATTTTTATACTATTTCCATTTTTTGTATTTTATTTGTTATTTTTAAAACTTATTATTTTATTTTCTTATTAATTTTATTTGGTTAGTTTGTTGGCTTTGTTTTTAGAGCGGTTTTGGATCACAGAAGGGTCACAACTGTGGGAGGGGAGGATCACTGGTGCACGGTTATCAGTGAGGGGGGATATGTGGGGAGGGGTGTACCTGGGGCATGTCTCTAAGGCATATGAATATGTTCAAGTGTTCATGGGGTGTTGTCTCAGTGGGTAGACATCCACACAATAACCAAAATAATATTGAATTTCCATCCTGAGAAGTTCTGCTGCATTCTCTAACAGAATAGCAAGAATCCCCCAAGTACAAGGGCAGTGCCTAGTGAAGGAAGGCAGACCATTACACGAGGCCCTTGATATTGCTGATTGTACTTATGAACTTTTTCTTGTGAAATTGATACTTAGCCTAGTATTAAACATTGCCTAAGAGTTACCCGCCAAAGGTCTCCTTGTTGTTCAAATGTGGACTCTCTCTAAGCCAAACTCAGCATATACACACACTACCCACCCCCACACCACCTAGGCACTGAGACATCATTACCAAGAGCCAACTTGCAATGCACCTGGAAAAAAACCTTGACCAAAGGGGGAAAATATTAAATAGAAGTGAGTTTTTATGGCTAAGAGATTTGAAAGTGAGGCAGGAGGTCATTCCAGAGGTTATGCTTTTGCATGTCTCAGCAGGATCTCATTGACTGCCACAGTAAACAGTGCCTCAAACAGCAGGGCTCCTGAGGGCTCTAGAGACAATCAAGCACTATAATCAGGACAGACAGGCTCAGGAATTCAGCACCCTATCAGTGGGCCTTACTCTTGAATTCAAGCTCCCCAGTGTTACAGACATAGACTCATTTATAGTTTCCCTACACATGGCTCTTCTGCCCCTTTTATTTGAATCTATAATTAGCATTATACTTGTTAAATATATGTCTCAGAGACTTAAATCTTTGGTCCATTCATGTGTCAGTTGAGCCCTGAATCTCAGCAGAGCTATACCTACTCTCCAGTTCACTGGACTCACCAAGGACAACAAGGAGAAGATGATGGACTATGCCCATCCCAAAGAACAAAGACTGCCTGCAACTCCAAACAAGATAGTTCCATCCATCTGCCCCCATGGGACCTAAGCCCCCTCTCAATTAGAAACAGAGTGGGTATCACCATCCCAAAATCCTCAAGATTGGGGAATGAGCAATGGACTAAAATAGACTTATTATTATTCTATGATAGACTTATTATTATTCTATCAATAGAAGAACTTTTATCATTGATATAAAGGCAGTGGCCACCAGAGGTTCTGAGGGGATGGAAGGAAGAACAGATGTAACATGGGGGCATATTCAGGACACCGGACTTGTCCTGAATGACACTGCAATGATGATAGAGGTCATTATATATTGTGTCATAACGTACAAAATTTTGTGGGATAGAATGTAAACTATAATGTAAATTATAGTCCACGGTTAGTAGTAATGCTTCAATATGTGTTCAGCAATTACCACAAATGTACCACACTAATGAAGGATGTTAATGTGGGAAAGTGCGGGATAGGGAGGGAGTGGGGCATATGGGAATCCCCTATATTTTTTATGTAACATTTATGTAATATAAAGTTCTTTAAAAATAAAAAATTTAAAACACACTAATACAGATAAATTTAAATGAAAAAAAATGCTTCATTTACAGATACACTTTAGCAAAGACACACTCTGATTCTTATTCCCAGTTAGGCCACAACTACACAACTCTGTCAATCAATTCAAGAAATGTCAAATTATACAAAAATGTTCCTTATTAGTCATAAAATTGAACAAAACATTCCCTGTTGGTTATAAAAAGTGAAACACAGCATATCTCAGGAAGATAAGATACTAAAGGGGCATCCGTTTTCTTCCATTTTACAGCCAACTGGGTGCATCCTGATATTATTTGGCATTTCCTACATTAAACTAAGTAATTATATAATGTAGTTTTACTGGGAATACAATTGATAGCTTCTTATGCAGAAGTCAGTGTGTCAATTCTATTTTTCCTGATTCCAAAATCACAAGAGATGGTCCTCAGTTGTGCCATATACTCTATTTCAAGTACCTCTCCTAAGACCACAGGGTCTCTGATCTCTACCAAAATCTTGTTATCAAAAAAGGAAGGATATAACTTAGAAAGAAAAGAAAAACACAAGATCCACCAGGGGAAGTTTAGGAAGTAGATAAACAGGTACATTGTGGATATGAACTTGCCTACAGTATTTTAAAAATCACATAAGAATTCCAGAAATAGTTCTGAATCGTGGGGTGGTTTTTTTTTTATAAAACCCTAAACCTCACTAAGCTATAGCTCTCAAAGGATATCTCTAAAGGGAATATATTCCATGATTCCCTACTTGTTGGCAAGAATGAAAATAAATTTAAATGGTACAGAAAATGAGAAAATGTAAATTCAGTTGGAAATTAATTATTATTCCTATGATTAACAGATGATCAAGTTACTTTTCACTCTGATTCACTCAGGTCCAAGCAAAAATTAAATCTTGCCTTTGGCTAAACTCCACAACTCCAGGTCAATTAAGTGAATTTTTAACTGCTGGTGAATCCTGTCTGAACAGGTCAGCTAGAGAACTCAAGAAACAGATACAGTAATGTGTTTGAAGAGCAGAGGAAAAAAGAGCAAAAGAAAGAAAAATGTATAGAATAAAAAAGTACATCCAGCGAATAAAGACCAAAATAAAAGAGGAAATTCGAATAAAATTTCTTTCATCTTGGTGGACTCAAAATACCCTGCCTATGAACTAATTGTTTTCGTTTCCCAGCTGCTAAAACAAATACTATACAGGAATATACTTAACAGGAATTTATCAGCTCACTGTTTCAGATACTAGAAGGCTTGCTTCCTCCCAGCATTTGTATCTTCTGGCTGACCAGCAATCTTTGGGATTTTGAGGCTTTTCTATCTCATGGCAAAGTACATGGTAGTATCTTCTCCTTTCACTTCCGGGTTCTACTGGCTTCTACCTTCTGGCTGCGTACTATGGCTTCTCTCTGTGTCCTTCTCTATAAGGTGTCCAATAACAGGATTAAAACCCATCCTGATTCAGTCTGGGCACAACCTAACTAAACGTAATCTCATCAAACGGTCCTATTTAAAAAGGGTTTAACTGAACGTACTGGGGGAGAGTGTGAACTACAGGGTAAACTATTACCCATGTGGTGCAGCAGTGCTCCAAAATGTGTTACCGAGTGCAATGAGTGTGCCACAATGATGGGGGAGGTTATTGGTGTGGGAGGAGTGGGGTGAGGGGGTGGGGGGTATACGGGATCCTCATATGTTTTTTAATATAACAGTTTTTGTGATGTATATATCTTCAAAAAAATACAATTTACAAAAATGATGGGAGTGGGTTACATGGGAACCTCTTATGTTTTTTTACTGTAACGTTCTGTGTGATCTATTAACTTTAATAAAAAAATGTGTTAAAAAAATAAAGAGAGATGTGGCTTCAGAAAAAATAAATAAATAAATAAAATGGGTTCATACCTACAGGAATGGATTAGGACTAAGGACATGTTTTTCTGGGGCATATAATTCATTCCCCAACAGTCTACCCTCTGAACTTCAAAAATACATGTTCTTTCCACATGCAAAATACATTTAATGCATCACAACATCCCAAAAGCCTTAAGTCATTTCAGTAGCAATGCTAAGTACCAAGTCCCATCAAAATCAGTTACAGGCATAGTCAGTTATATGCTTCTGTCTGATCTAACTGTGAAACCATGAAACAAGTTATATGCTTCCAAAATACAATACTGGTACAGGCATAGGATAAATACTACCATCACAGAAGGGAGAGATTGGAAGGAAAACAGGGATCACAGGTCCCAAACAGTTCAAAACCCAGCAGGACAAACTCCATTAAATTTCAAGGTCTGGGAGTCATCTGCAGATTGATGCTTTTTCCCCCAATACAAAGGAATGGCAGCCAGGCTCCCTGAATAACCCACCCCCCCCCCCCCTCCAAGCAGAACCACCATTTCCATATATGTGGATGGGCCCACTCTCTTGGTCCGAGCAGATCTTTTCAATCCAGACATCTGCTTCCATGATTCTGCCCTTGAAGTCACTCTTCCTTCAATCTATCCCTTCTTTGTCCCTTATAGTCCAAGCTGGCAGTGGTTCTGCTCATACAAATTTTGCAATAACCTTCTCAGCTATGCATACAGTTCAAGCGGGTCCAAACCATCAGACACTAGAACCTTCCACTGATCCTTCCTGCATAACTACATTTCCAATCCCAACTTACATTAAAATGGCTGCCTGGATCCATGTTCGGTTACAACCTCCTTAGCAGATTGTTCAGTTAAGCCCTCACATAGAGCCCTGTTCTCTGGAGACTCACTTCCCAGAAGAAACTCGGGTAGGTTCCTGATAGACCTATATCTGGCCCTACTCTCAGAGCATACTGTCAGGACAGGCCAAGAATTTTCCAAATTATTAATTGCTGGTTTCCTTTTGCTTAACAGTTCAATCCTCAGTTTATTTCTTTCCTCTGTCATTTTACTATAAGCAGCAAGGAAAAACAAGGCTGCACCTTCTACACTAAGCTTAGAAATCTCCTCAGTTAAATATCCAAGTTCAATGCTTTCAAATTCTGCCTTCCATCCAACATGAGAACTCAATCTGTCCAAGTTCTCTGCCAATTTACAAGGATCACCCTTCCTCCAGTTTCCAAAAGCATATTTATCATTTCTTTCTCAGGCTTTATGAGAAGTACTTTTAACACCCATAATTCTATCAACAGTCTCTTCAAAGCAATGTAGGCTTTTTTTCTATCAAGTGCCTCCCAACTCTACCAGGCTCTTCCCATTACCAAACTCCAAAGCCATTTTCACATTTTTAGGTATTTGTCATACCAGCACCCCACTTTCCAGTAACAAAAACTATTTGTTTCCCAAATGCTAAAATAAATATCATAAATGGGTTGGCCCCTTAACAGGAATTTATTGTCTCACAGTTTCAGAGGCTAGGGCTTGCTTCCTCATCCCATGTAGGCCTACTTTGATGCAAGTCCTTCCTGATAGATTATATTCTCTATAATACCAGGGATAATATTGATTACCATGAATATTATTGGCCATTTTACTGCCAATTCCTAAGTGCCTGGAACATGGTAAGGACACAGTAAATATATAACTGTCTGAATTATTTTCACCCAATCAAAGTAAGCTATTACTAATAAAACATTCATCACCACAAAATTAAATAGGCTTTGTTACCAAATACATTCAACATATCAGAGCTAAATCTCTATGCACTCAATCTAAAAAATGCAAATGACATAATCAAGTTTTTAATAGTGTGTATTAATCTCTCTCAAAATAGACAAAATCAAAATATTTCTGGTATCTAATCAACTATGTGTTTCTTAATCAAAAAAAAAAAGGTGGGGGTGGATATTGCTTCAATCTCTACAGTTCTAAAAGAAAAACATAACCAAATATTTAAATACCATATCTGGGAGAAAATCATCTAGCCCTTAACCAAATACCCAACAGACACATAAATTATGACAGTGCATTAAAAGAAAAAAATTTAATTCAAACTTATATTAACATTTTACTCTACCATAATCCTTTTATTTTTCAGATACTATCAGTTAACATCAATATCATCAGTGAGTCTATGCTCACTGAGAGAATTTTCATACAGGAGAATCTAAAGGGCTGCCTTCTGGAACAGGTATGTGATTTAATTTGATACAGGGTTTGTACTTGGACTGTATTGTTTATTTGTGATGACTTTAGAAGAATGATGATGATACTTGGGATTAAAGGTATTATCACCAATAATGCAAACCCTTCCTTTTAAGCAAACCAACAATCTACTAATAAAGATAGAATCACAAAGGATGCAGCAGCCAATTTCATGCTGTACACATTACAAGTAACTAAACAAAATAGGTAACACATTAAGTACAAAATCACTTAAAAGCTAAAAAGACGGTTATTATATAAGCTAAAATTATGCTTAAATTTTCCAAAAGAATTCTTTCAGGATAATCCAAACACTTGAACCATCTGGATCTTAAAAACAAGCTGCAATAACTCTCCTAATATTTATAAGTTAGCCAAAGTTAAGGAGGAAGAATTCCCAATAGATATGATGGAACATCTATTGTAAACAGATACATTTATTCTTCTCTACTATTCTTTAGAAAGTAAATCTATCAGATTGGAAAGGATCTGAAAGAAAAAGCTTCAGTGAGGTGACAAGAAGCAGGATTAAAAATTATCTGATCTTTCAAACCTTAAGATTATTTATAACTTTATTGTACTGTCCATTTATGAACAAGAATGTCAAACTAAAATAGAGCAGTTCATATTAACTTCCAATGTTTATTAACATTGACTGTTATACAATTCCCATATAAAAAACTTTGAAATTTTTATATTGCCTTACCTTATACAACTGTAATGTTTAAAAGTGCTGGCAGCTTTCTGACATTCCAGGCATAACTGAATAGCTCCTGGATAGTCTTCCTCCTAAGATAACAACAACAGAAGTGAATAAGCTAGAAACATTTTTCTTAACTCTCTGAACAAAACAAATTTCTGTTCATTCACTATTCAGAAGTTACAAAATCAATTTTTTTATTCATCTTAAAGACCAGAATAACAGTAATAGAAAAACACTAAATTATATGAAAAGGCAACTAGCTCTAAGCCTAAAATACATGAATAGAAAAAATATTAAAAAGATTTTGTTGCCTCTAATACACAGTAATGGTCACCCTGAGACCATGATCTATAGCATAAAGCCTATGAGGAATTAAAGCTGCTTTGCAAAGAAGGTGTTCTTTAACTGTTAATAAATCTTAACTTTCAGTATCGCCTACATAAAATCTTCCAAAACAGTGTGCTTTCTAAAAGTAATCAATATTGAACAATTCTCTGTAAAGAAATAAATTTGGGGATAGAGTAAAATATTTATTAATAGCTTCTGAACATTTTATCACCTGAACAATAATTTAATGCCATGAGAATATTTCATATGGATTGCTCAAATCCTAGTTTAAAGATAACTGCAATCAAATGCAATACTGTGATTATACAGAAAGCCTAGAGAAATTTTCCCTCTTCTCATATCTAAATTCAACAAGCACAATTCAAACCAGTGGGGATGCTGAGATGATGACAAAGTATGTGCCCCAAGGAGCTCAAGTATTGTGGAGAACCCCACATATTATAATATGCTTTGGTAAACATTACTACAGGAGTAGACAGAGAATGTAAACAAAGCATCAAAAAAAAAAAAACAGATGGCCAACTCAGTAACCAGTTAATGTATGAGATACTAAACATAACTAAAGCATGATATATTCCTTAAATCACTACTACATGTTAGATGCAAAAGATAGTATTATTACTATTTAAATACAATGCAATCAAAAGATACAATATTAACATACTCAGACTGCTACAAAGTAAACTGTTTCTCCAATAAATTTTTCTCTAAATGAATTAAAAAATGCTCTAGAGCAAAATACCTTTACATGTCTAAAACAGTCGTTATACCACTGACCAAAATGTACATCTGAATTTTCTCCACCACTATTTTTGTATTAAATATTATCAGGTTCACCCAATTTCCAAGCCTTTTTAACTTACCTCCAGCATTTCACTTAAGCGTACATCTGTTCTTTGCTGGAAAAAAACAAGAATTAAAGGTAAAATCTGTTTCAACCACAAAATTAAGTTTTAATAAGCATAAGAAATTAAATAAGTAACCTAGATATACCAATGTTTTTATAGTTCTCAGAGATTTCAGAAGTCCAATCAGCAACTGACGTTTCCTTTGATTTGCAAGAAGGCCTAAACTAGCTTGAGTAAAACCTTCCTTTGCAATATTCAAGTGCCTACAAAAGAGAGCAGTAAATAAATTTTTCTAGAATAATAAGAATACTATTTACATAGAACAATTAGACAATCAGTAAGGTTACAGCAAGGATTACTATTAAAATCAGGGATTGTGACTAATATTGACAAATTTATTTAATGGATCGATCTAAACCAGCACTACTCAAAGGATGGTGGGTGACTGGTACCAATCCAAGAATATGCCATGAAAACAAAAGTACAGAAATAGGGAATAAGAATTTAAAAACAGAGCAAAATTTGACAGAATAATTTTATAATTGATGAATGTAATAAATAAATTGGGACTGTATTTTATATGTCTCTGTTTTTTGAAATTTCATTTTCTTAGTAATATGTTATTGTATTTTACCAAAAAAAAAAAAATAAGTCTGTGACAGATTGGAAATTTTTTTAAAACAGTATTTCATGATAGTTTGAGAAGCACTACTTTAAATAATAATAAATAATACTTTTAAGTCATAACTAGATTCATAGACATTTCCCACATACCTTCTTAGCATAGGTTTTAGATCATAACATACATTTACTTAATGGTGGGTATTCTAGAAACCATAGTCATGGTGAAAAGTCAATTATCCTTGATAGATTCCACAGTTATTCTTGAAATAATTTCCAACTTAAAAACAAAACATCAAGCGCAATACCTCCTCCCATTTGTGCAGATAACAGCAGCTAATTGAAGACCTGTCTGTAATGAGGTAACTCTTTCAAGTTCCTACGGAAAGATTAAATATAGATTATTGATTGAGACATTTTTATTTTTCTTTCTTATTTATATGATACTCTAACAAAAATTCTAGTGGATTTAAAAGAAAAGCCTACTTGAAAAACAAAGTAAAAACATATATATGTGAACTTGAACTGTATTTATATAATTTTCATAAAATTGTTTAAAATAATGACTTTCAATCGATTTTCACAATGACATGTAACAAAATATTTAGTCGGTATCACATATAAAAAATCTAGACCCAGTCTGTTTTAGTTAGAAATAAACAAATATAACAATTCATCTGTTTGCTGTTTCTACCCAAAAAAACTTCACAAATATAATTTGTTTGCTAGATACTTTGACAATTAATGTCTTTATCTGAACACTAGTAGATATTCCAATGACTTTAGGTCTCTAATTTTCTCATTAAAAAAAAAACAGATTTAGCAAGACAATTCCAATTTTACCATTTCAAAGGTAAACTATTTCATTGCCATTGAGCAGTCAGTATTGCTGATCTAACTGGTATAAAGTATGCAAAAGCAATTTTCAATAACCCTCTCAAGTTTGAAAATCCAAAGAGATGACTTAAGAATCACATATAAAAACTCCTCCACTACCTGAGTTTGGTAAAATTTTCCAAATTAACAATAAAAAATATTCACACTCCATATACACATATACACACACACACTAAATAGAGCAAGCATGTCACTATACAGAACTATAGGCAAAAGAATAATCATAATAATTCAACAGTTCCAAAAAAAGTCACTCAAACATTTTTAATTTGCTATAAAAAAAATAACAAATACTATCCTACCTTTACATAAGCAGGCTGTTTTTCAAGGATTAAATCTGCTACTTTTTTAGAGACCTATAAGGACACACAGTAACACAAAGGAAATGAAAGTAAAAGCTTTATGCTTCTTTTTACACATTACATTTAAAATTTTTGAAGAATATTCCATTGTCTTCCCAATAATTTCTATAGCAGATATTGGCACTCTATGGCTACACACATGTCCCTGGGCTATGAAATTTTAAAAAGCACTAAAACATTACCTAGTCCTAATACAAACTCAATAAAGAGTCATTCTTATTGTTATTAATGTGAGTATCATTATCTGATTTAACTAATATGCACCAAAGTGTAACCAATCTTTAAGGGTACAGAATTTGCTTTAAAAAAAATGAATTTGTTAAGCCAAATAAATTTCAAATCAATGGAATTTATGGAGACAATTTTTGAGAACAGAGAACTTCCTTATACCCTTTTTGGCTTCTACAACATAAAAGGACAAACCAGTCATTTGGCCCTCAACTTCTGAAAAGCTAAAAGCATATGTTTTTAGAATGCTATGAAGATGTCTAAGGTTTTGCTGGCTAATTCCCTAAATACTGGCATTATAAATAGATTAGTATTTAATGATTCTGCATATGAGACCCTTATTTCTGACCTCTGCCACACTGCCCTATGGCGGTACCATGCCTGCCATGAAGCATGGCACAAAGAATGTACTTATTTAGTGGATGTTTGCTCAAGCAACACAATTGGCTCCCCTACCCCAGGCTAGTTGAGAACAAAACTTTACAGATGCATTAAACTACTATATTAACCCTTTCACATTTTTTTAATCTGCTTTAAACAATTTTGAAATTACATGAATTAAATTCTAGATACACTCATTTTTGTCTAGAAAGGATTCCATTAAGGTTAATAAAATCAAACTATAAATAGCTTACAGATCTCAAATATTGAAGAAATATCAATCTGAGTCCTAAATATCATTTTAAGAACTCCAAAGTTTCTGTAGGAATGTCTAGGAATAACTTAAGATAATACTAACATCATCTAAGACAAAGTCAAATAGGAGCCAAAAGTAAGGAAGTAAAATCTTTCAATATTTTTGATGTGCATGAAATTTGTATAGATGTGCGCAGACAGAAATCCATCTAATTTTATTGAATCGAGTTTGTTTGTTTGTTTTAAATAGACTACATAGTTATTAGTCTGCACCATGCCAGGCATTGTACTAAGTGCTTTTCCTATACTATCTCAATTAGTACTTAAGGCAATCCAATGAGATGAGTAACATTTGTCATCATTTTCCAAATGAGCAATCTTAAGAGTAGTAACTCACCCATAGTCTCACAGTTAGTTAAACTGCAAGGCTTTAAATTCAAATTGATTCATGATTGCCCCATTAGTTTAAAAATTTTTTTAACAAAACCACACATCATCATTAATTAATCTTCTACAGTGAAGTTTGGCTTTCATACAATTAGTTTCATCTAAAACGAGGAAATGGTAGAATCACAGAATTTTACAGCATTATTGAAATGTAGGCCTAACCCATCATTTTACAGATAAAGCCGAAGAGAGTTAACAAGGTTAAATGACTTGCCCAATTAATAACAGCTACAACTTAAATTTCCTGAATCTTAACCCCGTATTCTCTCTGGACGTATTTTAAGTAGCCATGGGGACCCTTAATCTGAAATCAGATTATTCCATCACAAAACTACAGGTAGGGAAGTCACACATGTATAACAACAAGCCTAAAAGTACTAATCTGAAAAAGAGTTCAAAGTACTTTAATCACATTTAGGATTCCAGAAAGAGAACTTGAAGTTCTAGAAGCAAATTTATCAAAGTAATGAAGGAAACCACATATGGATTAAATTTTAATATAAATTTATCATTTGAGTGAAAATTATTTTAAAGAACAGGAATGGTTTATATGTGTGTGTGTGTATATATATATATATATACACACATTATATAATTTATCTAAAATCTGCAAACAATATATGTTATGTTTCATTTACAGTTGTGTCAGAAAGAATGTGTTTTGTTACTTACTGCAGCTTGCTGTTGTTTCAATTTGTCTCTGTACTCCTCTAATTCTTGCAAATTTAGAACAGGAGGGAGCTTCTATAGGAAAAAAATCCATAAACAAAGAGCAAAAAGTATATTGTTTAATTTGGTATCATCTACCTGGACCTGTTTGACTTATTAACAAAACAGTGTCATAATCCATTCCCTTCCATTCTTCCTGCCCTCCCAACCTCACCCACCAGATCCCCCAACACAAAAGCCTACCCATCTTTATTATACAACCCTCTAGTGATCAAGCTCCATCCCTCTCTCAGCCTTGCTTTTTTCTCTACTGCTGCTGCCCCCATCTCAGGGAAACCCCATTACCATGTGGATTCCTGGCACTGCTTCCATGACCTGTGACAGAAGAACATGAGCGAGGACTCTAAGCCTAATACCTCATACCACCAGTCACAGAGAGATGCCTGCTCATCTATTATAGAACATATATATCTCACTATAATGTTATGAAAGATAACTATGTACTACCATGTGATAGTGACAGTTGTTGGAACTACATCCTGTATTACATCAGCTTTCAGAGAGGATAAAAGGACAAAGTAAAAAAAATGCCTACCACATATATATAGAAAAGTGGACACAAGTTCTCAGTCAGGTGACTGATGAAATTCTGGAATGAGTGAGTGTCTGAAGGTCTTTGTATGCTCTGACTACTGCATTTGGCTTTGTCTAAAACCAAATTTTATTATTCTGATTTTTATTAAACTTCCTATTGATTTAAAATGTCAATGCTGTACACATTATGGCATAACAATATTTCTCATGACTAAAAAATTATATAAAGAAACATTTATGATTAAAAGTCTCAGAGCGTTTTCATACATATTCAACCAATATAAAATAAGACAGAAGCCGCTTACTAACATTGGCCACTAACAGTTAAAAACTAAACATATAACATTTTTCTAACCAATACTTAATTTTACATTGTTAAAAATTATTTTGGCTTTAAACAATGCTGACAATTCATTTAATCACAATATGTTAATCACAGACAAGTTCTGGTGACAAAAAAATTAATGCTCCTAAAGAGCATTCAAATCTCATCCACAAATTCAATCACTGAACAAAATAGGCTTCAGATATGTTTTAACGAGAATTTTTTTTTACCTCTAGCTCATACTTAACAATATCAAATGAGTCCGTAGAAAAATATACTTGTTCAATACTATTAATTAGTTCTTGTTCAGCTTGAGGGTCACTTGGCTGTTCTCGAAGTTCCCTGAATTCTTCCTTTAAGAGAAAAAAAAAGGAGGGTGGGGTGGGGCATGACTGTAATACTTGTAGCTGTTAGAAAATAAATGATCATCTGTCTTAACGATTACATATCTCCTGTGAACCATTCTGAGAGATAGAAAAGAACACAAAAACGGTCATGAAAATTTGGGAAATAGCTAAACACTAAAACTATCCATCTACTGGAGAGAAAAAAAGTAGCCATTTCAAAGAGTCAGATTTAATTCTCAATTCCTTGTGTGCCAAGTAGTAGTGAAGATGGTTAAAATAAAAAATAAAAACAAAGTGACTACCTGATACCTATCATACATATATACCACGTACCACATAAATACACATTTTCATCATTTAACAACACTCTTAAATCTGTCTTCCCACAGATAACAAGGGAACACCTCAGTGAGTTCTGGGACAGCAGAAACAAGACATTTTACCTTCTGCTGATAATCTAACTACTCAGCTAAGAAACATTAACTCCAGAACAGTTTCACAAAATGAACTCTGGACTTGTAAGAGGCTTTCCTTCATGGTGTATCGATGCCATACTTATTTATCTGATTTGAATCTGAAGCTCTGTACTTGATAAAACACTTTATTTCTAATGATACAGAATGGGGCTTCTGTAGATTTATACAACTAAATGAGCTTGAGAGACGGGCCCCTACCCCTAATGTCAGTGCCCTTATCCTAATCAATTTTATTGCATAAATGTATAAACCTTGAGTTAAATGTGCAATTTCAGTAATTCAGATACCCACTTCCTTGCCATACAAGTTATTCAGGACACTATTACCTACATATAATAGTTTCCAACTTCACCACTTGTTTTTTATTCAGATTAACTTTGAATATATTTAAGTACTCAAAAAAGAAAAGAACGTCTTAGTACTTAGAATCATTTTGTGGTTATTTAAATAATACTTAACAAAAATCTTTAATGAATCATCACTAGTTAAATTTTAAAAAATTATATGGTTAATTAAAGGACATTATTTTCCAAATGCAGATATTCTAAAGTTCTTGACTGCAGAGAATTCTTGATTGCAGAGAACTTTTTCATTTATAAAAAAAAAGCCCAGCTTGGATATCATTTAGAGCTCAACTTAAATTTTAAAATGTATAGGATTATTAACTATAAAATTATCCCCTATTAATGGAAATGAGATTTTTTAAAGTAATATATAATAAATCTGAAATTCAAGAGAACAGTTAAGTGCTTAAACTTAAAATCCTAGTAACTTAAAAAAAGGCAAGCCATAAAAAATTAAGACTGCAAGATGAAAAGTGCAGAGAGAGAAAAAAACACCCACCTCTTCTGTACCAAAATCCAACTCCTAAAACACATGAACAAAAAGGTCAAAGATAATGTCCATATTTCAGCACATAAGATACCATGAATGCATTACGAGCTCTAACATCCTAACAGTGGGTTCTGCCCTCCTGTCCGGGTTTACCCAGAACACAAGAATCCCTGCAGCACCCTGGACAGCGGCGCTGCAGCATGGACTCTTGCTAATGCCACAACACTGGTGGAAGGGTTCCCAATGAGCCTACCCACAGGCAACCGCACTGCAGTCAATGGACACTTAGAATGACAGTGAGGTACAAAATGGAAAAGGAGGAGAGAAATCCTTTGCAATCTTCCTCCCTAAAAATCCACACATATTTAAAATATCAGTTTCAAAATGCTGTAATCTTTGGGAAGGAATATGCCCTAAATGAGAATATGGAGCTGTTACCTCCCTAGAAGTTTCCCAGCACCATAAGCATAGAAATAAACTGATAATGTTCAAAAAATATTTGAAGATTACAAAAATTGCTAAGATTGAAAAACATCAAGTCTGGAGCTAAGCCAAAAGTCCACGTAGATGGCAGTGAGTGAGCACTGTTATGTTAAATGTATGAATGCCAAAGGCGTTTATGGTAGTATGGAACTATGTTGAGGTTCTCCACATACTACCTAAATGATTGATCTGATGGTAAAGACATTTTGATTCTAGTTGAAACTCTGCTGTTCTCCATGGCCAACTTAGCCTCTCTGTACTTAGTTTTCTTCATCTGTAAAGGAAGTCACTATTACAAACAGAGGTGCGTGTGCACACACTCAAAATAACAGTGAAACAAATATTCATAAGGATGTCAAAAGCAAATCATGATTTCATTTATAAATATCTTATAAGTATGCATTTCAAAAACATAATGAATTTGTAAAAAAGAGAACAGTCTATCTATACATAAAAGGTCAAATGCCATTCCCTCCCAGAGAAGTAAGCAATTATATTAAAGAGAATAGACAGGCCCATATAATCTTAAAGAACTGACATGTAACACTTGATACTCTAAATATATGTAACCTGGACTAAGGAGAGGGATAAACCTTTAGAAAGGCTGGAAAAGGTAGGGAGCACACTAAGGGAAATTCAATTCAAAACAAATAGCCAAAGAAAAGACTAATCTTATAAAATACTCTCTCCTTTCAGATAATTTGGTGGTTCCTATGTTACAGCTTAACTCATTCAGACAAAACCCATTTCAAAAGAATCAGATCACCATATTCCTTCTCATCCTACTGCACTTTAGTCCATAAAACTCTGCTTCTACCTAATCATTCTCTAAATGTTTCATCATTGTTAGCACCGCCTTCTCAACTAGATTACACACTTCTTGGGAACAGATTCCTCCTTATTCTCCATCATGTTCCTCACTGCCAAGGCACATCACTAATAATAATAATAATTGATTGAAATGAAAATTAATTTACATAATCATTTGTATAAGAAAAGGAAAATAAGAACAAAAAACAAGGAAAGACAATGTGTAACAGTCAAAATTTTCCAAACTCTTTAAAAAAGGTTTCTTTCTTCCAGTTAGAAATAACAATAAATATTAAATGTTTTTAGATATTCTATTAGTGTAAACTAGAAAAAGAAAAAAAAAAAAACAGCTAGATTGCATATTTTCCTATCACAACTACTCCATAATTTTCCATTTGTGAAAACTGACTTCTTTGGATTGGAAATAAACAAAAAATGTAATTCCTCACTTAAAACCAATTTGGCAATACAGTCTATGAATATGAGACAAAATCTTACATAGGCAAAATGAACAAAACACTACTTAGAAAAACAATTTAAAGGGCAAAATCAAGGAGAAAAATACCAAATGAAATTCCTTATGCCATATTAAAACATATGATTTAAGAAAGAAAGTTACAATAGTATTAGATACAATAGTATTAGATACTAAGTTTGAGGGTAAAATATTTTCATGTTATAGAGTGTTATTATTAATAAAATTTCAAAAAATAAAAAAAACAAAGGATTTGATTTTTAAAGTTTTTTTTTTTATTGTGGAGCACTTCAGAGTCAACAACTATAGCACAAATGTGGCACAACAACACCCCAAATAAAGGAAAAGTACATCAATGCCACTCCAGAGTTAAAGCAAGAGAAAAACTACAATTAATTAATTCAATTGCAAAGGGGTGAAAAGCAAAAGCACAAAAGGCAAAAATGAACAAATTAAATCTCTCTCCCATACTGTCATTAATAACTTTTAAACTTGTCTACTTTCAAAGCTCTACTTCCTTGCCTTTCCCTAAGTCAATATATTTCAATTTAACAATGTTTTTAATGCCAACTATGTCAAAATTTCCCATACTAGATGATACAGAAACAAAGATGAGTAAAAGAGAGCCCTCTTTGCAAACAGCTGCTCAAGTAACAAGAGGCGTCAGATGAACAAGTAAACAAGAAGGCAAAGAAGAACGCAAGAGAAGAACAAAGAAAACAAAAGGCATTAAAGGATGTTGAGTTCATATCTGATGGAAAAGGTGGCATGTGGAGAACATGAGAACAGGTAGAATTTCAATTTTGAGAAATTAGGTGAGTAGGGCTACAAATAAAAACCAAAAACAGTGCAGTGGGAAAGCATACAACCGGTTCAAGCTATGGAGGGTGGTTCTCAGCAAGGTAGAAAAATGTCAGGGGGAAGAGTGCACTGATTACCAGGATGCAATAAAATACAGCAATTCAGATTTTTAAAATTGATATATTTTTATACATTACAGCTGCATTTTTTTCCTTTACTAAAAATAGTGCCTTAACACATATCACTGTGTCATATTTCATATCAAAAAGTAAGCATACTCAATGTTTTCTTAATATAATAAAGCAAGCAGGATTATCTCAAGAATGTGGTAGACAATAAAGAAGTCATTCAATATCTTAGAAGCTGTCTTTTCCAGCAGTCACAATATACTGGAAGGCTGCTTATAATACTACCCAGTCTATTTTTCTGTTTTGATCATCTCTGAGACAAAGCTATGCACTATGTGAACATACACATAAAAATGCACATCACAAATTTAATCTTTGAAAAAGGAAGAAAAACAATCATAATAGAAATTTAAGTCAAGCACTTTGATTTTTAGCTGAGCCACACTTTTCCTATCAACATAACAACAGAAGATTTTATTAGAACTGGGGGTTCAAGTCTATAAAACAATCTGAACATTCAAGTATAAGATGTGTTAAAACATTTCCAGTATGGTTTCAAAGGAACTAGGCTATAACTTTACAAAGCATTTCTTCATTTAAGAGTTTAGCTCTGAAGGTAATATATTCATGTGTAAGAGGGAAAAAAAGACTAAAAATTTTACATTTAACCACTACTTTCAAATTAACATAAATGCCACACTAATTTAAAAAGTCCACGCCAAGTTTAGGATTTTCAAATCTATCCACTTTTATAAATGTGTAGTTAAGACCATCTAACAGTTCTCCTTACCTATTCTTCAATTCAATATTCTCTTTAATTTTGAGAAGTAAGTTAATTTTTAAACCCACAAAACAGCTTAGCAACTCATAATCTTAAGTAATCAAACAAAATGATGAAAGTAAAATCTTCATTTCACAGGTCAGGTTTCAAAACGCCTCAGAAAATTAATAGCAGAATTAACAATGATACTTAGTTTGTTAGGCCAGAGTTCACATTATATAGCTGGATGAGAGTACACACTATGTTGGGGGCAAGGAGAGGAGGGACAAAGGGAAGAAATTTTGCTCTAGTAAGCATGAATTTAGATTTGTCAGACAAATCTTAAAAACAGCTTTTGTTTCGCTGTTTTCATTTCTTCTTCAGTCAACAATAAAAAGCTATTCTGTTATAATAAATTCTAGAAATGGAAATCAGTCTTATCTGTTTCCTTCACATTAGAACTCCAAATGAAAGGAGGAAAATATTTCACCACCAAAACCTATACAGAGTTAAAAGGATGAACAAAAACATTAAGTTTTCAATATTCAGTTGGCATTATAAAAGACATAAATCACTGAGCAGAAATAGGTTTGGTATGTTTCCAAACTAAGATTAAAAAACTATTTCAAGATAATAGATACCCTAAAACCATACATATACCACATAAGTTTATAATGAATTGCCAGATGTCTGATTAGATAGAGAAATGGCACAATTTCTTAAAATCCCATTAGAAAAACAATAATAATCTATCGAAGGCAGCTGGTTCATCAGTTTACATACGTGTGTTTTAAATAAAACATAGTTTTTAAATCCTACTTTTTCTACAGGCTTCCAGTGCCATCTAGTGGAATATTAGTAAGGTTACAATATGAAAGGCAAGTTTCACAAAAATGATTGACAGATTTTAGAAGACTATTAAAGTGGCATTATTGTAATCCACCTTTACAACATACTTTAGTGATAAAAATCATATATTTTAATCACTTTTTACATAATAGCAGGATTCCAAGCATGCATATTTTAAGAGATCATAAATATTGATTTTATATTTTACAAAATGTACTGTTATTAACGTACAAAAATTACAAACTTAAGAAACAAAACTTTCATAGTTGCTATTTTGTGAAATAGCTTTCTCTTATTCAATAAAGTTACAGTTTTAACAAGTATTTTTCTAAATTTATTTCTATGAACAGAAAAACATTAAAGAAAATAGCTTTACAGAAGCCAAACTTAAAAAAAAAAAAAAGCTATCTTTAAATTATTCCTCAACTTTAGTGAAAACACTAAACTTTCTGCCACATGCCTGTCAGCTCCAAGGTTAATGCTAGAGAAAACACACATCACAAGTTAAGGAACACAGCGAAAAATCCTATACATAAGTCTTAATTTTGAATTCTTTTAATTTTCAAAAGTCTCATCATATCCTCTCTCTAAAAGGAGGAATACTATTTGTTCTGAGAAAAGACAGTATCATCTTCAAGCCTAGTACCGAAGTAAATGCCTCAGTCTTTCTGAACCCTTCATCTTAAACATGCAATCAAATTCTCACTTAGATTCTCCTTTTAAAATGTCTCTCAAACTTACTGTCTCCAATTCCTAACCAGTATTCCTGTGTCTAGACTAGACTTTCTATTCAACAACCCATCATGTACACTAGATACATTTCTAAAGCAAATTCATGACCAATTCTAAAAGACCTGGCAGTCATTTCAATCTACTCCTAATCTGGATAGGCTAATTCATTTTCCCAGCTGTTATACCACTGTACATACTTTAGTACAAACCTCTATTGTACTCATATTATTCAGTAATTATTATTTTTGTTTGTCTTTCCCCACTTAAGAGGTATTAAGACAATCATGTACCTCTTTGGATGTTCAATACTTAGTAACTGCCTGGCTCTGCCTGGCTCAATAAATGTTTGGAAAATAGACTGTATGAATGAGCCTTTATGATTTATACTTGGAAAGAAGGGTTAAGAATCTCCAAGTATCTGAAGCCACAAGAAACAAAATTTCATTTTGTTAAATGAATGGTTAAATAAATATTGTTAGTCATGAACATCTAAATGATTTTGTAGATGCAAGGTTAAAGTCTTGCTTGGAACCACCTGCAGAAGATACCTATCCTAAATGCTACATGCACTTAAATTCAAAATTTGTATCCCAATCACTATGCTAAAAGTCTCATGGTTATAAATCTAACACTATTCCTGCCTGATACAAATATCAATATACTCATCTTCTAAAACCTACACAGTATATTTTTTAAAAAAAGATTTATTTATTTATTTCTCTCCCCTTCACCCCACCCCACCCCACCCCAGTTGTCTGTTCTCTGTGTCTATTTGCTGTGTCTTCTTTGTTTGCTTCTGTTGTTATCAGTTGTACGGCAATCTGTGTTTCTTTTTGTTCCATCATCTTGTTGTGACAGCTCTCCGTGTGTGCGGTGCCACTCCTGGGCAGGCTGCACTTTCTTTCATGCTGGGCGGCTCTCCTTACAGGGCGCACTCCTTGCACGTGGGGCTCCCCTACGTGGGGACAGCCCTGCGTGGCAGGGCACTCCTTGCGCGCATCAGCACTGCGCATGGGCCAGCTCCACACGGGTCAAGGAGGCCCAGGGTTTAAACTGTGGACCTCCCATGTGGTAGACAGATGCCCTAACCACTGGGCCAAGTCCACCACCAGTACATTTTTTTAACACATGTCATATTTCTTTCCTTCAAATATAAGAAAGCTTAAAATATTGGAGCTCAAATGGAGTTTCAATATCATCTAGTCCAATTTTTTTTCACAGATGAAGAAACAGAGACACAAAGCAATTAAAATAACTTTAATTGCTTTAAAGAGCTAAATTTTAAGTCAATGTCATTGAACCTGAAGCTCTGGAAACCAAGCTCTGTGGTTAGTGTGCGGTTTTAAGATTCTTTTCAGGGATGCTAAGATATGTCAAATACATTTATCTTGTTTCACAGAAGCATTTTAAACTATAGAAAACATTCTCCCCAAGTTCCCAGAATGTTATATAATAGAAATGCCAGAAAGTAGGCCAGTACTCAATAAATATTTATGGAATAGATGAAGTATAAAAATAAAAATACCTTCCTATATTAGGCAAATAGGTTCTTATGTTTTGACTGCATAATTTCTTTTGTCCCCTCATTCTATATTTTTCTTTCATGAAAAAAAAAAGGCATGGTTAAACCAATCGTGTAGTAGTAACATAGATGAGTCCTCTTTATAAGTTAAATCAAGGACTTAAAAATATAATCTTTAAAGAAAAACATTACGAAGAGACAATATTTCAATGAAAATTTGTTAAACAATATTAGTTACAGTACTCTTTCAGGTTTACAAACTATAACTATTATGGAAGCACTATAGAAAGGTTTATGTAAAATCTGTATGTGATATATAAGGCTCTGAATACTATTTTACTTTTTAATCAGGTTTCAGCAAATACTCTCTAATAGTCCTAATAAGTTTTATAGGCAATGTGATTATTATTATTATAGTTATTATGTTGATTATATTGACTATGATTATTATGACCATTATAAATTATAATAAATCTTGGCCTTAAGTCTTCATAATTCTTGTAACAAATTAAGTGAAAAACCTTTACTTAATTCAAGAAGTATAAATTTAAGTGGATAACAAATTTAATCAGTAAATATTATCCAGATTAATTTCTTATATCCTCCTCACCTTTTCAAGTTTATCTTGTCAACCTGAAATATAGTAGAATCTATATCCCAGGAATAGAATTTTCTAACTCTTCATTCTCCTTCTTTCTACAAACGATGCCAATAAAACTTCCAAAAATATTTTTCTGGAATAGTTCATATATTTCTCCTTTTTCCAGTCTTGTGATCAGATCCTCAACCATGGCCCCTGGTTCCCAATTTGGCTGCACAATGGAAGTCCCTGGGAATCTTAAAAATACTGATGCTGGCTCTACCCAAAACACTATGATTCCATTGGTATGGGGTGGCATCTGAGCACTGGTAATTTTAATATGTTGCAAAAGTTTGGATACCACTGACAGCCAAGTAACTAAGATTACTGAAATATGTTTCAAAGTTTCATCTCCACCAGTTAAAGAGAATTCTATTTTTTTCTAATTTTCTATATAATTTTCTCCACTAAAATCCCAAATTTACACTACATGGAGTACTATTTGACTCACCCCACATCTCCTCTTAAAATGGAGTACATTGTCACATCTAAAAGTGTGAAAGTTGTACCAGGAAATCCCTAGTTTCTTCCCACCTGAAATTTACATAGTTCTCAAACAAATAAACAATACTTCTAAGCTTTTCAAGCACACCTGCACAGCCTTCTGTAGTTCACCTTTACTACCCTCTCTTTTCTAACAGGTCGAACCATATGAAATTTGCCAATATAAAACCTTTTTTAACCTAAACAGCCATTTCATGAGTCATCCTAATATTTTCCTATTATCCTTCCTACTAGAGCATTTTAACATAATACAACCTAAGCTATTTCCGTAGTGAAAGCCCCATGCAATCCCCATTCCCTTGTTCCAACTGAGAGAGACAGTATGACAAGGAAAAAATAAAAGAGTCCACTCCTGAAGAAAAAGGATCCTTTTCTATTATATTCTATACTTCTGAGTGTGATGGAGCAATTAAATGAAGTTAGTATTAGAAAGCTTCACCATATAAGCATTTAGATTACTACTTAAGTAATACAAATTGCTATTTTTCAAAAAATATTTTTCCAAACCAAACTGTTATGTACCTTGCATTTTAAATTTAGTAATATATTGTGAGCATTTCCATGCACTATGTATTACCAAATTTCAAACCCAAGTGTCAAAATAATTTCTAGCATATAAAATCATTTCTGTAAAAAATAAAGGGAAGGGCAAGGTCATACCAATCAACAAAATTATATATATATAAATAAAATAAAGAGAGGGGAACTGACACATACTATTTCATGGTACCTCCATCTTCACAGGGTTTAACCCCTCATCCTCTCTATTTCCTTCATAGTATTTGTTAAAATTTGTAATCATCTTGTCTACTGTTTATCTTCCCTGGGCCTTTGTCTTTTCCACTGTAGGACTCCCAGTGCCCAGACATACATTGTCAGTGCCTGAGGTCAGAGATTTTTTTCTATTCCACTGTTGCATTGCCAGTACTTAGAAGAATGTCTTCCACATTCTAGATGCTCAATAAATTTGTTGAGCATGCATAGGAAAAAGACCAGAAGGATAAACATATAGCTGACTTGACTGTGCTCCACTGGTAGGATTAAAGACTTTTTTTTAGGTACCTTTTTCTGTTTTCCTTGTTTTTTATTCAGTTTATAATTTTTTTTAATTAAAGGAAAAGGCAATTTTAAAATAACCACTTCAAATTAATGCTTTACATTTTTTTAAATGTTTTTAATAATTTGAAAAAACTTAAACATCATTTTTGAAGCCAGAAAAGTTCAGGATATCAAGAATTAGCTGCAATTTTAGTACTTATTTATCATTAGTTTTTAAATAATTGTATAAAAAGAAGTCATTTAAAATACATGTGTATGAACTAACTATAAAGTAACATCTTAGTTGTAAAAAATATATTAAAGTTATACCAAATTATGCTGCGTAGGGAATTTTTTAATATGAATCTTCCTAACTTGTAATTTCATAACTGACTGCAAACCTGACGCACATAACGCAGCCTTGTCTGGAGCCTTGCCACTCTCTGGCTAGACTCTTATGCTGTCAAAACTGTCCAGAGTTAAAGGCAGCAACTCTGCCCACTCACTCTGTAACAACTGCAGTGCTGCAAGAGAGCACAGAGAAAACAGAGAGACACAAGAAACATGTCAGATTTTCTTCGTTTAAGGCTAAACTGAAGTTTAGAACATTGACACTAATTTTGCTCTACTATTTTATAATCTAACTAACTCATCTTCTTAGTGTGTGCCAATGAGACCAATGCTCCAAGCTAAAACTTCACCTGAACAAATTACCTTGCTAACCTCATGATCGCAGACTGTTTTCTCTAGCCAGAGTCCGCCATCTCCAGAGCACACACCACTCACTAGTCACTGGTGGGATGGTGAGTCAGTAAGAAGATTGTGTAATGCGATCATAAGAAATTTACCACCCTACCACAACTGGCAAAACAACTCAAGGTTCACAGTTTAATAGCAACAGAAAGTTCTTAGACAATACATAAATGTTTTTTGAAAAGAGGCATACTTACCAAATTTACACTGATTCTGAAACATGTAATGCAATCTACTTCAAGGCATAGTAATAATGCATGATAACCTTTTTTCTTAAGTTAAAGAAATATAGAGAATTATCTGTCAATTAGGATTTATGGTTATCTCTTGGTTCCCAATTTTATCACAATAATCTTTCATGTCATAATATAAAACTAATAAAAATGTCTCTAAGTTTTTCTCTGAACCATTCATGCAAGGTTGGTTTGAATTTTATCATATTTGGAGAATATTTTGAGGTATGCTCTAAAATAAGGGAAAGCATTAAATACAAAACTCCTTTAGGGTGTAAGACACCTGAAAGAGTTGGGAAGTCATCCTCTTAAGCAGCTGACCCTGAGGTATGACGAGAAGTCTTCTGATTGCTAATCAAGAGAAACAAGCCCTATGTAATAAGACTCCAGACACAGAAAAGAGCCGTTTCAAATATGATGCCCAAATTGAAAATCATGAAAATAGATAATAGGCTTTGCTTTATGATGGAGCTGCTAGTTACACAGACAGCCTCCAGCTGCAATGCTCCAGAGTGAGAAGCAGCAGAGATTAATTTATTTAACAATGGTTAGTAATTCTCCTGAGAGGAAGCCAGTTAGCATTCAAATAACGTACATTAAATTTGTAAATTGAGAAGTTCACATGACTATCACGAAACTAAAATCTAAAATATTTAAAATTTAGTATAGGTATATTTACCTGTTACATTAAAAAATCTCTGCTCCACAGCAAAAATATACTCAATTATGACTGTTGGCTCAGAGTGCTACAGCATAAAAAGCCAGTGGATACTTAATAATTTCATTTCTCCAAATTACAGCAGATAAATTAATAAGTTTAGTATAAATAACTGCTTTCCGTAAATAATAATGAAGTCTAAATTTATCAGTTTTGCACTTTCTGCTTTGCCATAATGAACCATACAGCATCCCAATGAGTAATGAAAATAGAAACAAGTCCCAAGCCTACCATACCATAAAAATCTCCCTAGTTCATCATAACAATCATGTGCCTGTAGAAGCAAAAGGCACCTGCGAATCAATTATTACCCAAAGGCAATAGTACTTTCTCAAGAAAGGGAATAGTCATGTTCCCACGATACCTTTCCAGGGACTCGGAGACTCTCAACGGCACCAAGATCACTGAGGCTCTCTGGAGGGCTTTTCAGACCCTTAAAAAAAAATCAGATAAGTAGACTATTAATTGTGCTGCAGAGCTGTAAAAGGATAAAACACATCTATTATCATTTTAAATCAATACTTTAAAAATAGAAATTTTCCTGCTTCAAACATACTGAATATATGCTCTAAAAATGACTGTAATTTAATACAAACAGTACTATTAGTAAATTAAGAAATGATACATCGGTGGTATTTTTTTTTAAAAGATTATAAGTCATCTCCATAACAAATGATTAAGGTCTAACTTAACCACAATTTAAAAGAATCGAAAGAACCTTAGGTGACAAAAATAATTACATAAAAGAAGAGCTCTTATCTATCAATTATTTCCAATTTCACCTTGTAAAAATGTGCAGGATTCACAGATACCATCCGAGGAAATCAAAGATTCTTAATTAATTTCTTAATATAACTGACACAGGTAAACCCTTCATTTTAACTGATTAATTTCTAACTCACATATTCAATTTATGTTGCATAATTAAGACTTAAATCTTAAGTCACACTTGCTTTCTGCCTGTTCTTCAGTTCTTTGATACTCCATACTTGCTATAATCACATCAATGAAGGAATTCTAAAGTCTTACTTGTACCAGAGAAAATTTTCAAGACAGAAAGAAATCAACAATTTAAATTTTATTTAAAAGCCTCTTTTTAAAAAACAGGCTATTCAAAGAAGATACCTAAAGTCCCTCTAACATTAGTCTTTAGATAAAATTAGCTAGTACAATAATTTGGGAGAGAGTTTAATGATACAGTCTAGTCATCCTTTAGGTACCCTATATGTTTAATGGGGTCCTTAGTAACCAAAGCATATGACAGGTTGATGGAGACAAAGAGCAGAACTTTCTTATTTTTTAATTATAGATATATGTAGGTATATAATTAGCTTTCCTATTATGAAATCCCACCAGTCTTATCTACAATGTTTTTAAGACAAGGTGCTCTGCCTCACCCCCACATCCTCCATTACGCTCCCAATAATTTCCTCACCAGCCTTTCTTCTCCCTCCCTCCCCTGCCCCCTCACCCTATCTCTCCTCTCTCTCTCTCTCTCTTTCTCTCTCTCTCTCTCTCTCACACACACACACCATCATCTATAAACCAATATACCACTTTCAGAATTACCTCCTCTATGAAGTCTTCCTAAATACCTATGCTTCACAGAGCACAGTATTTCTCAGTGTGGTCCATGAACAGTCTATTGACATTACTTGGGGAACTTTTGTAAAAAGTAGGACTCCTGGGTCCAGCCATAACCTAATGAATGGGTATTTCTGGGTTAGTACCAGCCATCTACATTTTAACAAGCACCCAAGTGACTCATATGATCGTTAGTGTTATAGAAACAGAACTAAGACAATTTTCCAAAATATCTCTGCCAAGTACTGAAGTTATAAAATTTAAATATCTCTCTTTTTCTCCCAGACCTTAAGCCCCAAAGGAAGAGACAGACCAAGTCTTATTTGCCTCTGTAGCCCAGTGGCTACCAAGGTTCCAGGAAAACAGAAAACACTAAAGAAATAAGGAAATGATTGGATAGAAGTCCTTGGTCAGGCTCCAAATCCCAACTAACTAGAACACTGTTCCCATGGGAACATGTATTGACTTCAAAATGAAGTTTCCAGGAAGGCTTGCTTTGAAATTAATGGCATACTAAGATTTCATATGTTTTACAATAAGTGAGGGGGAAAGAAGTATGTCGCCACTAGAATGGGGGTTCTTAGCCTTTTCAGTTCCATGGACCCCTTTGCCAGTCAGGTGAAAACCACGGACCCCTTACTTGTCCCACTATACTGTGTGTGTTTTATTTAACAAATATATTACACCCACACCAACACGTCCCCACAAGAATATTTTTTTTTAATTTTAATTCAAGCTCACAGACCAATTGTTAAGAACCCCTGCACTAGAAGCCATTTGTTATTCTTTGTCTCAATTTCTCACCAACAGTCACAAAACTGGTATCACAAAAGTGGTAAAGAAGGCAAGACTGGGATATGGTGTGTGTGTGTGTGCATATACATATCAACTTCTATATACATTACATATACATACATGTATGCATACATATATACATAAATGTGTGCATATAAATGCATATAAAATTACTCTCTCTATATATACAGCATGAGTAAAACTGCTCATAACTTGATTCAAAATCATCACGCCCCCCAAAATAATATCTTTTCTAAAATGTAATTGCCACCTTTAAAAAAAAAAACATTTTTAAACACAAAGATATGTTTAACCAGTCTAACAGAGTTCCCTGGAGGAGTATATCAGTCGAGTTTTCTCTTTTCCCAGAGCTATTCAGTAAAGAAATCAATGCCTGAAATGTTATATGTCAATATCTAGAAAACAGACTTACCTCCAATTTTTTCACCACACACAATTCCCTGCTAAGACATGGCAAATTTCCACCAAATGCACAAGTGAAATTAATAAAATCGAAACCCCATGTACCTGTAAGGAGGCAGTGGAGTGGAGCAGTTCAAAGAAAGGGCCCTGGAGCAGACCGCTGGATTTGTACCCCGGCTCTCCTGCTGAGGCCTTGGACAAGTTACCTAAGCTCCCTGCATATCATATTCTAATAATGGTCATAATAACTCACAGTAGTAAAGGACATAATGTATGGGAGAGGCCAAAATCAGTATGTGGTACATCAAAGCACTCTATTATCTTATTATCTTATTATCTTACTATCATGATCACAGAGGGGTGTTTTTCTACTATTTTATCAAGACAAAAATGAAGAATTACATAAATGTCTCAAAGCAAAATATGTTTTAAAAAAGGCAAAATATCTGTATTAGTCAGCCAAAGGGGTGCTGATGCAAAATACCAGAAATTGGTTGGTTTTTATAAAGAGTATTTATTTGGGGTAGGAGCTTACAGATACCAGGCCATAAAGCATAAGTTACTTCCCTCACCAAAGTCTGGCTCCAATGTCTGCAAGGGTTCAGGCTTCCTGGGTTCCTACATTCCTGTGGCTTGCTTTTCTCTGGGTTCAAGGTTCCTTTTTTTCCTGGGGATGGCTTCTCTTTCCTCCGCGTACTGACTTCCTGGGGCTCCAGCTTAATTCTTCAGCATCAAACTCCAATATCAAAACTCCAACATCAGAAACCCTCAACTCTGTTCTTTGCTATGCCTTTTATCTTTGAGTCCCCATCCTATTCATAACTCAATCATGCCCAGGTACAGATCAGATTACAACCATAATCCAATATCTATTTTTGGAATTCATAACCATATCAAACTGCTACAATATCTGATACTCAACTGTATTTGAGGATCATTGATCTTTAACCTTGTGAATATCAACTTTATACTAAGTCATTTTTATTTTATCTTCATCTCTCTAAACCACAAAATCATGGTTATAATTGCAGCGTTGTGCCTTTATTAAACTTTCACTGGAATCAACCATTATTTGGTTTTCTTCTGTTTTGCTTTGATAATTTCCCAAGTTTAAATGTGTATAAAATTCAACCTAAGTAACACCTGCCCTTTCACTTTATGTTCTTCACCAAATCACATTAACACTTGGGACTGCTTCAGTCACATTTACATGAATTCATGAATTCTCAATTTTCATTTATGAGACCAGCAACGCATGTCCCATTGATCAAAAGGAATACACAGGATGACTTTTTCCCTTATCTCTTCAGCAAAACTCAACAGTGTTTATACTCAGTCTCCAATTTCTCTCCTGCTATTTTGTCTTAAAGCCACACTCATCAGGATTTCCTCCCCACCACTTCACCAAAACTGCTCATCAGTCACCAATGATGGCCATGCTACCCAACTCAAAAGGCTCATATTTCCTTCTCAGTTTAGTTAGCTGATCTGTAGCATTTAACAAAGCTGAATGTTCCCTCTTCTTTTAAATTCTTTATTTGGCTTCCAGAACCCACTCTTCTTGCTTGCTCTCTTTATCCAACATTTATTCAACAAATATTTATTGCACACCTGCTATATGCCAGGTGCTTTTCAGAATGCTTTAAGACTTAAATCTTATCTCATTGGCTGTTCTTTCTCCATCTGCTTTGCTAATCCACCAATTTTTATCTCTAACCTAGATTTCTCCTCAGAAATTCAGACTCATTTATCCAACTTCCTACTTTATCTCTCCATTTTAATTTAGGAGGCTCTCAAATTAATAAGCCTAAACCTTTTCCTTTTCCCCAATCTGTTCCCCCCTCAGTCCTACCCATCTCAGTAAATAGCAATTCCATTTTCCAGGGTTCAGGCCATAAACTTTGGAGCCACCCTTGATGCATCTCTTTCCCCATATGGCCCAAATCCAAGTCATCAGGTAACCCTGTCAACTTTACAATTTAGCCACAATCTGAATTTCTTCTCACTCAGCTCCATCACTACTACCCTGATCAAGGCCCACACACATTCTCACTTGTACAACTGCAATAGCCACCTTATTGGTTGTTGTTCTTTTCCCCCTTCAATCTATTGATTTTTTTTTAAGATTTATTTTATTTATTCCTCCCTACTCCCTACCCCATTGTCTGTTCTCTGTGTTCATTAGTTGTTGTTCTTCTGTATCTGCTTGTATTCTCATTAGGCAGCTCTGGCAACCAATCCTGGGACCTTCTGGAGTGGGAGAGAGGCAATCATTCTCTTGTGCCACCTCAGCTCCCTGATCTGCTGTACCTCTTATTTTCTCTCCTCTGTGTCTCTTTTTGTCATCTTGCTGCGCCAGCTCTCTGCATGGGCCAGCACTCCTGCGCAGGGCAACACTCCTGCACAGGCCAGCACTCCGCATGGGCCAGCTCGCCATACAGCCCAGCTTGCCTTCACCAGGAGGCCCTGGGCATTGAACCCTGGACCATCCACTTCCCTCAACCTATTCTTAATATTCTGCTCTGGCCAGAATGATTTCCCTAAAGTGTATGTCAGTTCCCATAACTCTTCTGCTTCCCACTTTACTCAGAAAAGAAACAATGGCCTTGCTACAGTCTATAAAGTTCTATGTGATCTGGCTTCCTGGCCCCATCTCTCTAACCTCATCACCTGCTACTTTTCTCCTCACTCATTTCATTCCAGCTACACTGTCAAATGTACTGTTCCTCAAACAAGCTCCTGCCTCAGAACCTCTGCTTTTTTTCCCCTCTCCCTGAGAATGTTCCTTCCAAGACGTCAAATTTCCACATACTTCCAAATTTCTCACCAACTTCAGGTCTTTACTCAAATGTTACCTACAGTGAGGACACTCTCCTGGACACTCGATATAAAATAAATGACCCCAAATTGCCAACAATTCCCAGCACTCCCTGTTCTTCCAAAGTATTATCATCATGTTTGCCTTAGTACTTGGCAAGTGTCATGTTCACTTTCTGCATCTCCAAACTTAGAATATTGCCTGGCATATACAGCTCAAAAAACATCTGTTGAATGAACAGAAAGAACCAAGACCAACATAATGGAGAAGACTGAACACTAACTCTGATCTAAATTTAAAAAGCTAATAAAGCCCTCCCTTCCATCCCTTTCCAAATCAAAATCCTGGGAGAGCTGAAAAAAGCACCCTGCTTTTATGCCTCATAGATTCTTAAACTGTGCACTAATAATGATCAAATATGTTTTATAAATGTGACTGGTTGAAAGGGGTCATCTAGGAAGGTTAATGGCAATTGAAGGAAAGCTAGAGGATAATCTAGGGACTGTATAACGTAATGATTTTGGTGGTGAACAATGATTATGATTAATAGTACAAACACAAGAATGCTCCTCTATTACAAGCTATTAAGAATATGGAAGGACATGAGGAAAATATAACTAATGTAGCATAAAGCCTATAGTTAACAGTAATATTCTAATATTTTATAGCAAGGTACTGTATCAATGCTAAGGGTAAATAATGGGGAGGTATAAGGGGTTATAGGATGTTTCCTTTTGGAGTAATGAAAATGTTCTGAAATGGACTGGGCTGATGACAGCACAACTCTGTGATGAAACTGACAGCCAGTGAGTATACACTTTGGATGGACTGTGCAAGGCAGGGGACCAAAGAACAGGGCGAACCCCATAGTGAATGACAGACTGTGGTTATCAGTACAAATATGAAAATGTTCTCTCATGAATGATAAAAAATATACAATACTATTACATGGTGTTAATAATAGGGTGGTTTGTGGGAAATAACACCAAATATAAGCTATGGGCTATAGATAATATTATGACAATGTTCTTTTTTTTTTAGGATCTTTTTTTTTTCTTTATTTTTTTTTTAATATTACATTCAAAAAATATGAAGTCCCCATATACCCCCAACCCCCCCACCCCACTCCTCCCACATCAACAACCTCTTTCATCATCGTGGCACATTCACTGCATTTGGTGAATACATTTTGGAGCACTGCTGCACCACATGGATAGTGGTTTACATTGTAGTTTACACTCTCCCCCAGTCCACCCAATGGGCCATGGCAGAGCATTCAATATCCAGCATCTGTCCCTGCAGTACCACCCAGGACATCTCCAAGTCCTGAAAATGCCTCCACATCATATCTCTTCTTCCCTCTCCCCACCCTCAGCAGCTACTGTGGCCACTTTCTCCACATCAATGCTACAACTTCTTCCATTACTAATCACAATAGTTCCATAGTAGAATATCAGTAATTCCACTCTAATCCATTCTAATCTATTCTTCCAGCCTGTAGACCCTGACAATGTTTTTTTCATCATGTGTAACAGAATATTATGACAATGTAAGGTGTTGGTGGTGGGACAATGTATGGGAATCTTGTATGGTATGTATGATTGTTTTGTTAACTCACAACTTCCCAAATAAAAAAAGAAATTAAAAAAAATAACGATCAAGTATGTGACAGTCAAGCATAAACTTATATACAATTAGGGTGAATTAAAAATTTGTGACACTATCAATTTTAGCTCAATTTTATTCAATGTGGCTCCAGCATTTCACACATGTTCTTTAGTATTTTTTCCATTTCAATTGAACACAGATTTGAACTGAAGTCCAATAAACAATTGACTAAAGCTTAAAAGTTATCATTTTCAGCATAATTTCATCACATTTAGGAGACAAAAACTTATTATCACTTGTATCTGGGTGATACTTTTGTATTTTTTTTCTTCCACTCATTTTTACAATGTAAGGTCAAGAAATAATAAACCAACCAAAGGTGCTGTATAACAATGACCATGTTGACTACGCTGAATGGCATGGCAAGCAATTACTTGAGAGAGCACACAACTTAGCACACAAAAGCCTAAATTCATATTCCAGGGGCAGTTTAGGGGCAATAGTGATATAATGTACAAAAATGTATATTGTTTATTAAAAAAAAAAAAAGTCTACCAGATATTATCTATTGCATGAATTACTACAAAGTCTGCTTCCAATTTTCTCACTCTCACACCATCAGTATAGCCACGGAGATGATCTTTATAATTAAGCACCTCCTTGTTAAAGCCTAGGAACTGGATTAACTCTTCCACTTATCTCTTTAACTTCAGTATGTCAACACTATCAGACTCCCTATAATATATATAGATTATTATGGCTATTTTAAAGATATGGAACTAGAAGCTGGGAAAAGTTTGGTGATTTGCCCAAAATAATACAGCTAAGACAGGATGGGGCAGAACCCAAACTTACTCATTCCCGCAAGTAAGAAGTGGTATGAAGCTTAATACAAGTACGCAACAAATTTCCATTTACTTAAATCTTTTTATTATCCAAACTGAATTCTATTTTCATGACGTTAACAATATAATTTGACAGAAGCAAAATAATTACACAAGAATTATTTATGTATTGTTTACCAGAAATTTACAATTCATAATCTATTGGGTTCTCTCTCCAATTCTGAATTTTCAAGAATTTAGAATTGTAATCTTTATAATCAACGACAAAACACCTCACAAATAAACCTGTCACTAAAAGACTACCCTGTACGTTCTCCAAAGCTGTCAAGATTACATTGACATAAAACTCTAATCTATGTTGTTCTAATATTAAAATAACAAAGAACGACCAATTCTAGTGAAATACTAGAGTTGAAATAAGGCATCTAAAACCAAAACATGATCAGTAAGTATATAAGTTCCTCCTTGCTTGAAGGAAAGTGTACCTTATTAGGGAGTTACTAAAATCGATGATTAAAGAAAAAAATAGCCAAGGCTTTTAAACATGAATTAAGATAAAAGACCATTATTTTGTCATGACACTGATAATAAAAATGTAGCATTTCACAAAGAACTTTCACATACAGTAGTTTATTGATGACCCTCACAACAAAACTGTGAGAAAGGATGAACAAAAATATCATCATTCTCATTTTCATATAGGGAAACTTAAGTTGCAAGGTTTGGGGACTTGCCCAAAGTCACAAAGCCACCAATCCTGTCTTTGAATTGCCCATTTTTCTTACTCTTTCCAGATCATCTCTATTGTACACCCCAGCTCCCTACGCTCACAGAGGATGGGCGGCTAGCATGCGCTGAGCAGACCCTAAGGGGCTGCCGGGTGGGTTACTGGAAAGACTGTAAAAGGGAGGGGAGACGAATATAATCTCTAACTCCTTCACTGGCCTTCTCCGAAGGCGTTTCTGGGAAGCCGTTGCCTTCTCAAGGAGGGCTCCGATCCAGATGGCCCAGTTTATTTTTCCAGGGTATGCCCTAGCTCCCCTGTACTGACATACCTGCCATCACCTATAACTTAGGCCCATGCCCGCCGCGGCCCAGGTACAGAACATCTCAGCTCCGTCTCTCCCAGCAGCTGTGAAGGAGACCTTTGCTCCAGTCCCCCTAACTTACCTGTCGGGTCATGAGAGATTTGATTTTTTGCATGTCGAAATCGTAAAGGGGCACCCTGCCACTGAGAACAAACAAATCACGAGGGACCACCCGAAAGCCGGCCCAGACACAGGGAAGCCATAGTGGGTGGTCACGTGGAGTAGCCGACCCGGGTCAGTCTTCCCTGCCCTGGGTATGCTGGGAAGTGTAGTCTTCTGGTGACAGCTAGAACCTGCAGAGAAGAGGAAAAGTCAGTCTAGGTACTACATTTCCCATTAAAACAGCGGGTGCTTCCGTTAAACCTGCAAATCTTGCTCTGAGTGACCACGGAGATCATTCCTGGCAGCTCCCCTTGGGCCGAGCGGATTTCTAAGGGAACGAATATAAAGGACTGACGAGACGTCCCTAAAGAGTGCGATGGCGGAGACCCCACTTGGCCTAGGAGGGCGTGACGGGAGCTCGTGGAACTAACAGGAAGGAATAGAAACTCAAGGGAAGGCACTCTCAAAAAGTGATCGGAAAATTCGGGACTCTTTAGGGGGCGCGGGGTTTACCCAAGGAAAGGTGTGGTCTAGGGTTGCCCAATAGGTTGTTGGCCAAAGTTAGGACTGCTCTTCCTCAGTTTTAGTATTCTCTGCAAAAGGTCTCAAGTCGAAGGATTTTCACCATCATTTTACTACTTCTGTGAGCTAAGGCAAGTCAAGACGGAAAACACGACAGTGATAATAAATCACGAGTCCCTTTAAAGTAATCTTTTCAACTTCTAGCAGTTTAGCTAAATTGGGGAAGTAATAGGAAAGTCACTGGGATTCAATTTAATAAAGGACGTTCCAATTACAAGAATCAAGAAAACCAGAGGTTAACATTTATTGAAAGTTTATAAAGCATGAGGAATTCTGCTAATAGCTTTGCATGCATTATCTAAATTTATCCACACAAACATCCTGTGGAATTGGTACTATTATCCCCACTTTACGAATGGGGATATTGAGGCACAGATTAATTAATTTACTTGCCTAAGATACCTGCAGGTGTGCAAGCAGAAACTGCAAGACCAATTATCTAGATGTAGTTTTAAGTAAGAATTTTGTGTATTGTGTTGAAGAGGGAGTCCTGAAGCATGGTACCTTTTTTAGCATTCACAGTTTTTTAATGTTATTTAGGGAAAAAATAACAGATCCAAAAATATTTCTTAGGGCAACTAAGAAATGCGTGTCATCATAATGAAAAAAATTAGGTCCACAATAATATTGGGGGGTTTAAGACATAGTAAAAATAATAAAGATGGTTTACAGATGACCAAACTGTGAGACATTAGAATAGAGGTCTTTTCCAATTCTGAAATTCTGTTATTTGATCTCTCAAAGTTTTATTTCATTAATTTTTACAAATGGGTAGTAATATTTGACCTAGGGTTTTGTAAGGATACATGAAACGATGTAGATAAATTCACTTTAAAAATTGTAAAGCATCATACAATTAGGAGGTATTATTAGTCATAATTCTGTCACATTCTCAACTCCAACAGAACCACACCCCGAGCATATTTCTGTCACTGTACTTAACAATTCCTTTCGAAATTTTAGGTTAACCTATATGCTTGTTTGACCCTAGTATTTCTAACCCCTTAAAGAAATTGAGATCACTTTAGGACAATCCTAGTGGAGTTCATTCTTTATCCTCTCTAATTAATCTTAATTGCCAGACAGTTGGTAGTCTGTGAAAATCTTCACTGTTCAGAAGTTCTTAATCAAAGGAAAGAGAAACAGCCAGCCACATTAGTATATAAAATGAAACCCAGTTCAGCAAATGTTATTGAGTGTTGGACACAAAGCAAACACTATACTAAGAACTTTAATCAGACATGGTTTCTGTTCCTCAAGGAGTTTACAGTTTAGTTGAGAAGCATCTCTTCGAGGTGATCCAAGCCCAGTAGTTCTCAAACTTGACTGTTAAGATTCACCTGAGGAGTGTGCTGTGGTGGTGGTGGTGGTGGTGGTAGTGGTGGTTTTCTTTGGGTTTGGTTGTTTGTTTAAGATCTTCAGTGATTGTTATAGGTAGCCCAGCTCTAACATTTCAAATCCTTTCTTTAGAGATGAGAAAATTCATATGTGGAAGACTTCTGGGCCACACACTTTATTAGGGCTTGATCCAGGACTAGGACTCAGACCCAAACCAAAAAATGTCCTCTTCTCATACTCAATACAGAAAGTTGCAGGTGGCCAAAGAAAATTATTTTTATTTATTGTATTTTTTTTCTTCTGTTCACCAAATTTTGGAAAATGAATGTTTATTTATCTATCTAATGCTGGGAAAGCAAGAAAACATTAAAACTTTGGTTCACTCTACTACACTTACATTTTAGTTTATTTTTAATAAACTGGAGAAATGGACAATCCAGACTTCTAAAAGTTCAACAGCTATAACTATAATATTGAAAACTTGTAAAATACATCTGCACTGTTATATAAATAACCATATATTTTAATTCAACATACACTAATACTATATAAAATAACCAAGCCAAACATATTGAAGCATGTTAATAGAGAGAACGAATAAAGCTTTAACAGCTGGGCCCCCACTGGTCAGAACATAGCTTTGAGAAGCTGCCTAGAAACCCCCTGAGGGGAGGCAGCTTCTTGAGAAAAAAACTGTAAACATTACATCCTAAAAGCCCACCAAGACCTTGGTCACAAGGTCTCATTTGAAATTCCTGGGCTTAAAAGAAGCGCCTGATATTCCAAACAGAAAGGACTCCCTATTGGTTCCCTGAAAGCTAACAGGTGAAGATAGAAAGACAACCAATCAAGACAGCAAGTAGCTGAGATTCCACCTTAATATGGCAAGGAGGAGGATGTAGCACTCCCACACCCATGTCTCAAGTGTCTTCTCTCATTCTTTCTTGTTTCTCAGTAAACTCTTGTTACTGGTCTCATTAAATGGACACATCTCTGACTTCTTTCCCGCAATGAGGCCAAGAACCTAGAAACCCAGAGTATTATGCCAACAACACGGTACATTTTTAGCTTCCTAAAAGAAAATTAAATGAACAAGAAACAAAAGTCTAGAGCTCTAAAGAGCAGTTTTTATACAAAGTCAATAAAAAATAAAAAAATTAAAAAAAAAAAAAAATAAAGAGCAGTTTTTAAAAGGTGAATATTATTTCATTTCCATTAAAAGAAAATCCAAGATTTATTTTTCTTATTTAAAACTTTCACATTTCCCTGCTAATCATAAGCCAGAGCAAACTAGTGGAAAACAGTGATGGCCAGTCTTGAGGAAAGCTTGCAGGAAGATTGTCCCTTGGTATAGGAGTGCCAGCCCCATTTTTGCAGATTGGAACACCAGCGCTGAGAGTGAGTTGATGTAATTTAGGGCAGTAGCACTAGCCGAAAGTAGGGTAAGTGCATATTTCTGGTGGCTCAAATAGGAGTTTCTGGAAATGTAAATAAAAGCTGAGATCCTAGACTGATCAGGAAGATAAAATTCTAACCCTTCCTATAAATACCAAGCAGCTGAGAAATGTGACACTCCAGTACGATATGACCACTCTTCCTGAGCAGGCAATAGCTATAGGTGAAACTGACCTGGGGAGAGGTGCAGAAGAGAAAACATGGCTGCATAACCCTTTTTTTTTTTTAAGATAGACTTTTTTTTAAAGATTTATTTATTTACTCCCTCCACCACCACCCCCCACCCGTTGTCTGCACTCGGTTTCCCTCTGTTTCCATTTGCTGTGTGTTCTTCTGTGTCTGCTTGTATTTTCATTAGGCGGCTCTGGGAACAGATCCTGGGACCTTCTGGAGTGGGAGAGAGGCAATCGTTCTCTTGTGCCACCTCAGCTCCCTGATCTGCTGTGTCTCTTATTATTTCTCCTCTGTGTCTTTTTTTTGTTGCCTTCTTGCTTCACCAGCTCTCTGTGTGGGCCAGCACTCCTGCACTGGCAGTGCTCTGCTCAGGCCAGCACTCTGCATGGGCCAGCTTGCCACACGGGCCAGCTTGCCTTCACCAGGGGGCCCTGGGCATCGAATCTTGGACCTCCTATATGGTAGACGGGAGCCCAATTGCTTGAGCCACATCCGGTTCCCATTGCATAGTCCTTTAGCAGCCATACCAGATAGATCTAGGATTCTGGAGGCAGTATTGTAGACTTAACTATGCAGGAATCTGCGGCAGCGGTCTTCGTAGCCTGGCCCTCTCCCTTGGGCCAGGCGGTTCTTCCTGGAGGCCAGGGCGAGGCGGGAGACTTGGCCGAGTCTCCGGTGGAGGCGTGCAAGGTGTGGAGGGCGAAAGGAACAAAGGAGACGAATCGCCCTTGTGGAGCTGTAACAGAGCCGTTTATTGGGGAATGTACAGAGATTATACAGGGCTGTGGCGGAGGGGCGGGCAGAGTTCTTGCTGGGATGCCGTATAAGGCGTGCTGGGGAGACTTTCAATGAGGATTGGTAAGGAGCAACACGGAACTGCTAGGAGGGGGGGTACGGGAAGGGGCGGGAATGGCGTCACAGCGAGGGGAGGCGGGAAGAGGAGGGGGAAGGGGGGGTGGGGGAGCCATCCGGATGTTGCCTTTTGGCGGGAACAGTGGGCATAGCCTAGATGACTGGGCGGGCTTTGGAGCGCCGCATACCAACGGCCGGAGGACGTGGCATCCGTACTGGCAGTCTCGTAGTGGGCCTGGGCAGGCTGAGGGCTTGCGCCCATACCAGCCCTTCCCTTGACCACTGGCTCCAGGTTACGCGTCTACCTTCCGCCAGGGCTGGCCCCTACTGAGGAGGAGGCTATCCCACAGGAATCAATATAAGCACAGGTACAGGAATATGTGAGATGATGGTCAACTCTTTTCTGTGACCTGATGTATTAGTTTCCTGACTGCTAAAACAAATGCCATGCAGTAGGTTTGCTTAAACAATGAGAATTTATTGGCTCACAGTTTTGAGACTAGGAGAAGTCCAAAATCCAGGCATTAGCCAGGTAATGCTTTCTCCCAGAAGACTGTGGAGTTCTGGGGCTCGCTGCCAAGGGTCCTTGGTCCTTGGCTTTTGCATCACATGGCAATGCAAATGTCCATGTCTTCTCCCTTCTCCTCTGAGTTCCTTTGACTTCTGGCTTCTGGATGTTCCCTGTGGTTTCTTTTCCATCTGGCTTTCACTCTGATCTTAAGGACTCCAGTCACCCAGATTAAAAGCCAAACCGATTCAGTTGGGTTTACACCTTAGTCAAAGTAACGTCCTGAAGAAATCTTATACAAATGGGTCCACACCCACTAGAATGCAGACCAAGATCATGAATATGTCCAAACTGGAGTACACAATTTAATCCACATCACCTGCCATTATTGTTACTTTCTTGACAAGGAGTAGAGAGATGATTAAAGTGAGGGGAGGAAAAAGATGATCAATCAGTTAGATTTATTGGACTACAACAAATCTGCATTGTAGGAATGAGGAGGGGTACATTTTTAAAGAAGCCTATATGACTATGTGGTAGCTCTCCAAATAATCGAAAAAATTGAATTACTAGATTCCAGAAAGCCAGGAAACAGGAAGCTCTTGAGATCTAGGAATAAGAACTAATAGAGGATAGTTTGAAGACTGCCACTGCCTCAATCAGCAGCAACATATTCCATTCATAAGGCAATTGGCTCATATAAATTCCTAGGAGAGTGGGCCTTATTGGCATAGCTCAGCCCAGGGCCAAGGAACCTTGATTGAGGTTCCCATTAAGATTATATGCAATAGTGGAAAGGGGGAGGGAGGGCAGAAAAAAAAAAAAAAAGAATGGCTACTGGTAGGTAAAGGTAACATATATGCACTACTTGGATACTTAAAAATTACAAATTGCCAAGTGTCCAGGCAAGAGTGAAAATAAGGGTAAAATGCTCTAAAGAGACCATTAATGTATTTCACAAACGCTTACTTAGTTGTAATACAAAAATTATCAACTTGCAAAGAATTCAACAAAAATAGATTTCTCCTGCTTCTCAAACCTTCTTTGATTTCATCCTTTTCCCTCCTGCACCCAACTTTTCCCAGTCTTTTCCAGGTTCACTGAAGAAGTGACCATATCTAATTTAAACAGTAAGACATCACTTTCTTTTTTCAGTTCTCTTCATCCTCTGTATTCCACATTGACTTGGCATTTCACCATCTCTCCGCCCCAGTTTTCCCTGTCATCGTAAAACACTCATGTGCTAGTAGTGAGTAAAGAATGTGGCTGTTTGAAATTCATGTAAAAGACTTTTCGCTTCATAAAGCAACACTAGCCTTACTCGTAATTTAGACAAACTAGATAGGAAACTGTAGTGTATCTTGAGAGATAACAAAAAATTAGGCTCATTACACAGACACATACATACACACACAATACCAAGGCCTTCTTGCATTGCTTGAAATTTAATCATGTATATAGATTGCTTTGGGTTAATCAGCTTTCTCATTTAATACACAAATATAACTAAGATCAGCATAAACAGTAAGGCTAGACTCTTGTTTCTGAACTGCATTGAAGAGCAGAGCTTGCCAGTGGGTTACAGGTGTGATGTGAGCTATAGATAGTGGGACATTTCTTATAATGATAAAACAGTTTAAATAATTTTTAACAAGCATGTAAAAATTGACAAGAGTTAAAGTTATACTAGAACTTACCTCTATGACTTCCTTATAAACTTCCTTAATTCAGAAATTTTTCTAGCCTGCCGCTAGGGGGCGTCTTGTCATGGTTAGACTTCATAGCGCTTCAAAATGTGCCATCCAGGTATTGCCCTTTTTTAAAAATGTGTGCCACGGCATGAAAAGATAACAATTATGATTCATTTTGGCATTTGATTTATTTATGTAGCATCTACTATCACCTTATGCTATAAATAAAAGATATTTTAAATACATCAAAAGAAAAAAAATCTCAGAATAAGGAACAGTTCTTCAAATTGAATAAATCTAACACTAAGAAAAACTCACCCCATTGTATTTATTTCTTTCATTTTGCCAAAAAACAGACAAACTTTATCATGGACCAGCAGTATCTTTTAAAAACATCAGAAAGAGCTTATCTAATAAAGGCAAGTGAAGATTAACATTGATTAAGGAAACAGATGTGGCTCAAACAGTCGGGCTCCCATCTACCATATAGGAAGTCCAGGGTTTGATGGCCAGGTCCTCCTGGTGAGGGCAAGCTGGTCAACGCAGCTAGCTGGCCCATGTGAATACTGCCCCGGGCAGGAGTGCTGCCTCACGCAGGAGTGCCGCCCTGCACAGGAGTGCCAGCCACCGCGGAGAGCTAGCACAGCAAGATGACACAACAAGAGACACAAAAGAGACAAAATAAGTAGACATAACTGAACAGGGAGCTGAGGTGGTACAAGAGAGTGATCACCTCTCTTCCACTACAGAAGTTCCCAGGACTGGTTCCTGGAGCCTCCTAATGAGATTTGAGGAGCTCATAAAGGAAAATAAACATGCAGTCAAATTAATTAAATTTCAGTGAGGTAAGTGATGCAATAGACACTTGTACAAGGTTTCAAGATAGCACAGAGAAAGCTGTGTAAAGTTATTATTCAGGGAAAGCTCTTGCCATTTTTCTGAAGCATGGAGAGTTCATAAAGGAGTGACCTATAAAAAACACTAGGTTTCCAACTGTCACTCACTCTCTTTGCCTAGAAGAAGCCCTTCTAGATGAGGTTGGGAGCCCTAAAGCAAAAAGTATTTCCAAATATAGATTCTGAAATAACTGTCATTTCTTCTTTGATCTTTAATTACACCTGAGGAGTGTTCTTCCTTACCTTTCATCACTGAACTTCTTTAATGTACTTTACTGTTTTGTTTTTTAAAGACTTATTTTTCTCCCCCCCCCCCCCCACAGTTGTTTGCTCTTTGCGTCCATTCGCTGTGTGTTCTTCTGTGACCGCTTCTATCCTTATCAGCGGCACCAGGAATCTGTGTTTCTTTTTATTGCGTAGCTCTCCGTGTGTGCAGTGCCACTCCTGGGCAGGCAGTACTTTCTTTCGCGCTGGGCGGCTCTCCTTACAGGGCGCACTCCTTGAGTGCGGGGCTCCCTTATGCAGGGGATACTCCTGCGTGGCACGGCACTCCTTGCGCACATCAGCACTGTGCACGGGCCAGCTCCACACGGGTCAAGGAGGCCCAGGGGTTTGAACCACGGATGTCCTATCCATTGGGCCAAGTCCGCGTCCCGTATTTTACTATTAAATGTAATTTGTGCACAGAATTTTACTTGATTTGATGCAGATTTGGCTATTTAATCTCTGTTTTATGTAGTGGAAAGCTTGGACCATAACCTTCTTGTAAATGGGGGTTAACTTGTAACATAGTAAATGAAATGGAAATGCTCAGACAACCTGCTGCCATGACAATGAAGAGGCCAGGTTGAAAAGCTGTAGCCCAGACACCTTGGTAGAGGCAATATCTTCTCTGGGTCATTGGTTCACTTCCTCTTTGCTTCAGATGTGAAAACTTGACCTCATATACTATCTGTTGGCATAGGCTTTTCATTAGAATTATGCATGGTCCATGCTTCAGCCCCACTTGGAAACACGCCTGTGGCTTGCTATTAAAATAAGATGGATCCATAGATTCAGTACAACCATAGTAGCCATGGGTTATAGGGAATACTATGTAGAAAAACTATTTTTTAAAAGATATTCTGATGCTCTCTTCTGATTCTCTGATATAATTTTCACATGCTACTTTGTGACTTCTTTAAGATTTATAACTATTCAACAGATACTTAAAACTTCAATTTTCATAGGGAAGAAAAGAAAGAAAAATTTAAAATAATGGCAACAGTTTACATGATAGGCAACCAGCTTCTGTTTTTAGTAGACTTGTACAATATTCTCACATTATGAAAACACACCATTTTTCAATAAAGTTAACCAAAAGGATATTTTCCTTCGTATGATTATTAAGAATTAAGAAGAACTTATATAATATACTGACAATTACTGATCCTAGCCAAGAAACTGTTCCAACAGGCAGAGCATATAACAGGTGTTCCCACTCCCTGTGTCCTTTGTATACACATTCATTCTGTATTCAAATCACAGAAGCAAAAGGCAGGATAGGGTCTGTTACCTCACTGCTAATTTCCCTAGCAAATAAACCAACAGCTGCTGGGCCATGAACCGAGGTGCTACTGAGAACAGGGCACTGTATGCATGGGACAGGATGCTTTCATGGAGCCCTTCAGCAGCACAGTTGGGGTCTTTCAGTGTAAACTATACCTCCTTCTCTTAGGTAAGACACTGCATGACTTGGTTTTAATTGTTTTTATTATGTGCCTAAGATAAATATTTTGTAAATAGGCTGTAGATTCTTTTGGATAACCGAAGAGCAGTTCAGAATCTTTTAAACAACACACCTTGTTCCAGCAAAGAAGCAGGAAGATTTAGGAGACCGAGGGTCAATATGTAGATCATTATTGTTTTCTTGGAGCAACACTTACTGTCAAAAGCACTTATTTGGATTAAAAATCTACTGAATATCTTCTTACAGAGTTTACATGTAAGTTCCAAGACTTTAATGAATTTTATGGTAATAAATATTCTTACAGGCCATGAAATTGTGATCGAATATAGTAAAACTCAAAATAATTTATGAAAATAGTTTCCCGTTGTTTTAATTGAAACTGTTGACTCTGTCTCATTTTAAATTACTTATATCATGAAATGTGGGGGGAAATTACGTTCCGAATTGACAAAAATATTTATAAACAGTAGAGAGAAAGGTGTTAGAAAGTATTATTTCTCAGAAGTGCCGTTAGCCTCTCTCTCTTTCTAATAGCTAGCCTATTAAAACTTTTTTTCCTGCATTTTAATATTTTTCCTTCATTCCTCTCTTAATCCTTAGTGTTTAAAGGAGTCTCTCTCCAACAATCCCACACTTTTTACTGTTGACATTATCCTTCCTATATGGTCTCTTTTCCATGTTTTCCTATTTTAGAAGTCATGTTAGTTTGTTTCCTTTATATTCAACAGGTAGGAATTTTAAAAATTTTTTTCCTTAAATTTTAAGAATGACTTATCTAAATAAGTAATTTAAGGTTGTTTTTTTTTTTAGTAATTTAAGGTTTAATCTTCGGTAATTTAGAGCCCTGGTTTCACTGATATACTCTGTTAACTGTTTTCATTGTAAATGTGATTTTTATACAAATTTATACCTGACTTGTATATATCTCTAATATTTTAAATATACTGTTTGAAAATTTCTTTTAAAAAATGTTTGAGCATCCCATAGTTGTGATTGTTCCAGCTTTTTATAGTGTTTATGTTATCAAATTCAAGTCTATAATGGATTTTTAATTTTTGAAAAATTAAATAATGGACTACTGGTTCTTTCTCTTCGTGAAATTTTCTTGGCTTTAGAACTATCCTGTGAATCAGTGCCGCACTTCTTTTTAATTTTGGGGTGACAGGACTACTGGCACTTCATAAACAATGTTTTTATCATTGACTTTAAGAGAAAATTAGAGACAATACATTTGAGACGTTTAATCAAAATGAATGTACTATAGAGAAATGGGTATCATATTCATAGTAGTTAAAGCAGTTATTATCCTGTAAGACTTGCTTATGCAAGTTTATTTTACCCTGTATATAGTATGTTGTAAAGATATTTTTTGCTTTTAAAAATATTGAATTTTGTGGGGCTTTTACTTTTATTAAAAATCCAAAAAAAATTGGAGCCCAAAATGTCTATTAAAAATACCACTTCATAATTTCTACTTTTGCTAAAGATGCAAGAGTTTATTTTCAGTCAACAATAGTCATGTTATGCTTGCTAATACTATGCATGATGAGGGGAAAATAAATGCCAACTATTCTGAGCTACAGCTAGAGGTCACTTTGGTGACGTCAGATGTTTGTATTCAATACAGTGAAACTGGACTAGGGACTTATTTGTTTCTGGAATAAAATAAATTTTACAGTAGGACTTCAAATGTTTCATAATACTGTATATACCTTTATAATCATTATTATCCAGCTTAAGAGAGTCTCTGAAGGAGACATTAATGCTGAAATTTCATATATCAGTTGATATATGGTATCATAAACATTGCTCCAGATTAGTGTAATTCCTTAACTGCAAAAAGTCTAAGAGTGTTTATTTTTTCATACTCAAAAATTAAGTATTAATGGATCTAATAATAAAACTGAATTTCCATTTAAGTTCAAAATTTGGAATATCAAAATAAAATTGTTCCAACTCTTATATCATTTATTTTATTGACGTTTATTTGTTCATATAGAGGCTGACTTTTCTAAAATCTGCAGTTTAGTCCTTTAGGTTTTCTCATACAACTAGAAAAGAACACTTGAAAAATTCTCAAAATGAAGTTTTATTTTTAAATTAGTAGATTGCTGTTTGATAGCATGGATTTATCATATCTGTAGTGGGAAATATATTAATAGCAAGAGAATAGATATTCCCAAAATGTAGAGGACACATCCAATTATTCCCCAAAGTTCACTAAAGTAAGGACAGCATCGTATCACATTTCTTGCAAAATAAAAAATTTTAGGTGGCTGAGATGATACTGTATAGAGAAATTTCCATTCCCTGCTCACATTCCCATAACTTGCTACCTATAATTTATTTTATGAAAATGTCATAGTAGTTTCTAAGAAAGCAGCTATTGTAATAGCTGTGCTATCTCTTACTATCATACACACATTTGAGAAAGCACACATATTTGAAAAAAAATCATTTGATGAAGAAGTATTGAATATATTCAGAGATAGCAATGGAAATATAATACTTAAGGTATTATTACATGACGTGGTTTCTAAAATAGCCCAAGGAGCTACTTTTTTCCCCTTTAAAAACTATTGAAAATATCATTTAAAAAATGTTATTATCTATTAAAGTAGTCTCATTATCTTCTGAGCTGCAGTATTTGTGTTTATATTAAATAAAATTTGCTTTCCATAGACTCTACAGTCAGTCCTTTCATATCTAAGATTTGACAGTCTGATTCAAGATCCAAAAGTCACCAACATTTTTACTCTAGTAATATTACCGCCCCTTAGTAAATACAGTGTGCTGCAGCCATTTCTAGTATATTACACTCTCAGTCCATCTTTTTCAACTACAACTACAAGAAAAGCAAAAAAGAAGGGTTCCTCTCCTTTTGTATGTATATAAAAAAGTAAAGATTTCTGCAATATCAGCCCCAAATGACAAATGCAGATAATTGCATTCATACCTTCTAAATCTACTTCTTAGTCTAGCAGTGGTTTCTAGCTTGAACTGTAAAATGTCTTTAATGGACCAATAAAATCAATGACCAAACACTGCCAGAGCAATTACTATGTTTTGTGCCAGTAGCCATGCAACTTTTCCCAGTGTACTCCCAAGGTAATGATATGGCTTCCTACCCTTCTTGTTTTCTTTGATAACAAACACGGAATTGCCATTTTATTGAAGGACATCCTCCAGGATTAACAACATAATGAGTGGACAAGCAAACCAACACTCAATACTTCGAAATTCTTTGGGTCTTCTCTCAATCAAACATGGGTCCACCACCTTAAATTTGGATAAACGTTACCCTGATTAATATGCCTCGGGATGTCAAAATCGTAAACTGAGAGAGAGGCCTTACACCTCGTCTAAAATAACAACCCTTTTTCTTTACATGTGGGAAAACTGAAGTCTAGAGAAGTAAAATGACTTATCTCATGTCTCATACCTGGACAATCAACATTTTATCCCAAACGTGCATCCTTTACTAAGGCCTCTCATTTCGCTGGATTTTTAACTTTTTACAAGTAGCATATACAGTAATCAGAGAATATGTGCCTGAGCACATTTCAGAACAATCTACAAGTGATAACTTTAAGGTTATGTGGAGGAAGTAAGCCCAAGGTCAGGAGTGAACCATGAAACTCTCAAAAATATTTTAATATTCACCAAAGTAAAAAAGTAACCACAGTATACATAATAAATACAATGAAAATTACATTTTTGCATGCCATAAGTTAGTAATAATGGGTACCGAACAATAGCTCCCAATCCCCAATTTCAATGAAAGGCTTGTAAATAAGTTTTGTTTTGCACAGATAACACATATAATAGGAGTAATCTTTTCTTGTGCTGGTCTTCCATCCAAATGCCTAAAGTCTCTCTAATTTTATTACTTTGAGAGTTTCACCCTACACTGTCAGCTTCTGCATTATACATCTCAAACATCACTAGTTTTAAAACAGCACTCTCCTCTTCTTTCTCTCTCCTATGATTTCCTTCCAAAACCCATTACTCCTTTTCTGCAATCCCCTTTATTTCCTCAGAATTCCCAGCATCCAGTTCCTTCCTTTTCTAATCGCTCAAATTAGAAACAACTAATTCAATATTCTTGTACTTACCAGAAGGAATACAGGACCAAATTTTCATACCTTTGTAATTCCCTTGTTATGATTCAAATCACTAAGATGAATATGCAGGTATAGTCCATTAGCAGAAAAATCAATCACAAATACGTGGGTGTCTGTAGGACATTTCCTTATTTTTCCCATATAGTCACCTACTTTTCAGTCGCTATAGTCAGTTTCAGTTGAGTGTCTGGGAGTTCCTTCTACCTCTAACATCCTCTCGTCTTTCTCCTTGTGCTTTCTCTACCTGAGTTCTTGCTCTCGCTTACCTGCCTGCTCTAGGGCCTCATTCCTACTCACAGCTTGCCAAAGGACAAAACCACAAGAACCTTTGCTCCCACCTCCACCCTGGGAAGGCAAAGAGAGAAATTTACTATTGTTGGCTTTTGAGTCCTCATAGGAGCAGGCCTGCATCTTTCTCCAAAATAGTCATGTTCAAAAGACAAGCAAACCTTTTCTAAGGTTGATCACTTTTGATAACATGATTTAAATGAAACCTAAAGACTCCCTTCCTAGTAGAGGGGAAAGGGGAAAGTAATCAAAGAGGATAAACATTTTGTGTGTGGGGAACTTGAAATTGAAAATAATTACTGTGTTTTTTTACTCTAAAATGTAACAAAAAGGATAAGTAATTTGTGCATGAAAAATTATAACTATAAAATAATTACTATACTCAGTAATTATAAAATGCAGCTGGTGGGTCTGCAATGGTGAACCTTTAGGTTGCTTTCAATATTTTACCATTATGAAATATGCTGTAATAAATACCCTTTCATGTTGAAAATGCAACTGGTAGAGTATTTTTAGCATAAATATTTTTGGAGCATCCTGTCCTATTGGTCTATTTTGCTATGCATGGAAAGATGTTAGGAATATCTTGTTCTCCAACTAGAATGTCATATTTCAAAAAGCTACCTCAGGGAAGCGGACTTGGCCCAGTGGTTAGGGCGTCCGTCTCCCACATGGGAGGTCCACTGATCAAACCCCGGGCCTTCTTGACCCATGTGGAGCTGGACAATGTGCAGTGCATGATGCATGCAAGGAGTGCCCTGGCATGGTCCCCACGTGGGGGAGCCCCATGCTCAAGGAGTGCGCCCCTTAAGGAGAGCCGCCCAGCATGAAAGAAAGTGCAGCCTGCCCAGGAGTGGCACCGCACACATGGAGAGCTGACATACAAGATGACACAACAAAAAGAAACACAGATGCCCGTGTGCCGCTGACAACAACAGAAATGGACAAAGAAGATGCAGCAAATAGACACAGAGAACAGACAACCGGGATGGGGATGGGGGTGGAAGGGGAGAGAAATAAATAAATCTTTTTAAAAAAAAAAAGCTACCTCAGACTACTTTTTTTCTGTTACACAGGAGATTAAGGGTCATAGCCTAGCATGTCCCCACTTTACCTTTTAGCTTACTTTATATGTATATAATGAAGATATTTCTGAATCATGCTGTATATAAAAGTAATTATTATTTTAGAAAATAGCAAATGAATGAGTTTTGAGTTGAGAAGACAGGATTTATAATTCATTACTTTACCTTTAGACAGGAGGATAAAAATGTATTCACTCAAAAATTCATTGCACTCTTGTGCAAGACACCATGCAGGTTGTGGAAATAATAAAAATGACTAAGACACAGGCTAGTGGAATCCAAAGATGATTCCAATATACTACCACATTTTCCAAAATACCTGCATATACTCTCTCTTCCCTCTTGTTGTTACAGATAAGCAGCTTCTATCCAAGGCCAACTCCTCAATTTGTACCCTAATTTCCACCTCTTCTCATCTGCTCAAGGATTTTATTTTACCTTCTCCCACCTCTTTTCTGTTCCATCAATGTCTCCCACTCCAGTGCATCATTCCCAGGAGCTACAAATGTTGTGCTCAATTTCTATCTTAAAAAAAACAAAACACTTGATTTCACATTTTACGTTCCTCTCCAGCTCCCATCTGATTTCTCTGCTTCCCTTCACAACAAAGTTCCTCAAAATTGTTGTCTATAAATTTCCTTTCCATTCTTTTTTCCCCCCACTGTTCAAAATACTCCACATTTAAATTCCTCCCATTCTCTTCTCTATTATTTCAAATGTTGTTAAGATAAGGATACCATATTGTCCCCCTTTTCAAGAGGATATTAAAGCAGTTTTATTAGAGTTCCAGCAACATGGTACTCTGAGCTAAGTAGGACTCTCCTCCTACTACAAATATATAGAAATGCTATTAAAATAAAACAGCAATATATCCTGTTTCCAGGAAAATATACAAGTATTCTCCAGATGCCAGAAACTAGGAAGAAACCTGCAAACATAACACTGAGTGCAAGGGCACTCACAATCCAGGCAGTTTGCAATGGAAAGAGCTCCAGGTCCCAAGGGCCCTCAAAAACCCTCACTATCTCTTGAACCCACCTCAGTCAGGCTTTCATGCCCAATATGTCCTTTCAACATTGTTTCTTGGATGTCTAATAGACATCTCAAATTATAAAAAACTGACTCCTGATCTCCCAACCCCCAATATCTGTTCTTTCCAGTCTTTCCCATCTTAATAAATGGTAACTCCATTAGTCAAGTTGATCAAGTCCAGAACCTTTTGAGTCAGTCTTCACTCCTCTTCTTATTTCATACCCTAAGGTTTCAACAAGTCCTTTCAGCACTCCCAGCTTTTTATGACTTTATCTTTTACTACCACCGTGGTCTATACCACAGTCTTCTCTTGCCTATTTTATTGCACTTGCTTCCTAAGTAGTTTGTCTACAGGTCTTGCCACTCTTTCAGTCCATTCTCACAGCTGCTATAGTATACCTAGGAAAACAAGGCAGATCATATCCCTCTTTTGCTCACAACTCTCCAGGTGCATCCCCAAATCACTAAGAGTAAAATTGCTAAATTCTCTGCCATGACCCCAAGGCTCTGCCTGATCTGGTCCCTGGCCACTTGCTGACCTCGTGTGATACCAGGTTCCTCCTCCTGCCCTCAGCTCCATCTTCTCCTGCCTCTTGCTTCTCCTCAAATACACTAACCAGATTCCTGGTTCTGGGCTTAAAACCACTCTTCCCAGAATATATGCATTTAAGGACTTGGCTTAAAGGGAGAAATTCCCAGTACAGAAATGAATACCAGTCCTTTCAGGACGTGCAAGAGTTCTTGGGTGGAAGTAACCCTCTGGTGTTCTCAAAAAAAATAGTTTGATTAGAATGTGACTTGACTTACAGCATTGTATATTGTTAAAGGTTTTCATTGGACTTTAGAACTAATAATCTTCCCAGTTCTCCTTTCCCATTATTCTTTAACAGCCATAGATAATAACTTCTGCTTTTCCTTTTCATCTTGCCTTTAAAGAAGTCATTCAGTCATGATCTTTGGGTGGAGTTTTTGAAATGCAGAAGGTTTCAGAGACAAACTATTTACCTCTCTAAGTAACCAGTATTAGAATGGTCAGTACCTAGAAGCCTCTGTTTTTTGAAAAGGATTATAGCCCCATCAGGGACCCCTTTAGATTGTGACATGTGGCTTCCGGTCTTCACAGCTTACTTTTCCTTTGCAGCAGGCACTTGCTCAGGGCTGACTGTGATTGTGCCGTCACACACGGTCCATGGCATAAGGGGTCAGGCCCTCTACCTGCCTGTGCACTATGGCTTCCACACTCGGGCATCAGACATCCAGATTATATGGCTCTTCGAGAGACCCCACACAATGCCCAAATACTTACTGGGCTCTGTGAATAAATCTGTGGTTCCGGACTTGGAATACCAACACAAATTCACCATGATGCCGCCCAATGCGTCTCTGCTCATCAACCCACTGCAGTTCACTGATGAAGGCAATTACATCGTGAAGGTCAACATTCAGGGAAATGGAACTCTATCAGCTAGTCAGAAGATACAAGTCACTGTTGATGGTGAGTCCACTATAAGTATACCTGGGCAGCAGGGTAGCATGGTGATTGGCAAAGGCTCGGGAGTCTGGACTATCTGGGCTTTAGATGATTGCTCTACAACTTTGGACAAATTAATTAACCCTCAAAATCCCAGTGTCTCATAGCACTAATTATCTACCTAATGGGGTCTGAGAATTAAACAATACATTGAATGCAAGGGCCCGGTACAGTGACCAGCCAAAGGTAGTCAAGCAATAAGGGGAACTTATTGTTTGTTTGCCTACAGACCATCAAGTATAAAGTTGTTGGTATAATGAGATGGAGAAAAATCTTATTTCCTGAGTAGTAGAATGTACCCTGGAAGAGCTCTATTTTTGTCACATGAAGATTTTTATTTTGGTAAACTGTTTGGGGGCAGATGAGGCTGGATTAAAGGCTATACTTTAGGAAAATAGAAATTGCTGAAAATGTCCTCTGGGGAGAAGCAGGGCCAGCTAACTTTCAGACATTTGTTTTCCTTATTAAGGTATATAAGTGGCATACTTTAAATATCCTAAGTCTCAAAACCAACTTTTGGTTTTCCTTCTGAAACTGTTTACCGTAGTACTTCCCTGCTCCCCAACACCATCAGCTCTCATTTGGACTTTCCTAATAGCCTTCCAACTAGTCTCCCTGCTTCTGTTCCTGCTCCCTGCAAATTAAAACCCTTCAGTAGTTTTCTATCTCACTCAGAGGAAGTCAAAGTCCTAACAGTGGCCTGGAATGCCTGACGGGCTCTCCGCTCACATACCTGCCCCTAGCTGACCCCATTTCCCATTCTCTTCCTTTCACTCACTCGGTTCTGGTTACATTGGCCTTCTTGCTCTTCTTAGGAAAGACCAAACACATTCACCCCTCAAGGCATTTGTTCTTGCTGTTCACGCTACCTAGATGGATTTTCTTCCAGGTATTAGCAAGCGAGCTCCCTTATTTCCTTGAGGTCTCAGCCCAAATGCCACTTTACCTCGGAAACCTTTGCTGACCACCCACTATAAAACACACACACACACACACACACACACACACACACACACCATTTATCTCTAATTCTGCTTTCTTCTTTTTCACAGCATTTATTACCACCTGAACATATTATATATTTGTATTTGTTTATGCTTCTCTTTCCCACCTCAAATACAAGGTCCATGGGAGCAGGGAATTTGTAATGTTTGCTGCTTTATCCTCAGGGTCTAAAACCATTGCTGCCCCTTATGTAAAGCCTTAGTGAAAGCTGTGGAATAATAGAGTGGCAGTGGGGAGACAGGAGAGGTTGTCAGGCAGCAAAGACAGAGGATGTGCCATCAGATGCCTAGAGAGTGACACTGGGAAGAGAAAAATATATCAAAAAGGGATTCTGATGATGCTTTTCTTTGTGGTATCCTATCTCCCCACAAAACTTTTAGTAGAATATCCATTATTTGTTAATGTGTAGTAAAATTGGATCTAGTTAGAGAAATACAACCAAAAACTTAGAAAAGGACTGACGAGATTAGGGTCTGAGTGAAAAATCATCTTGAGGAACTTCCACGTCTGGGTTACACTGTTTTAAGTAAATATGTGATCACAATACCAATTACTATTCTAATGATTGGTTCTCCTCATACAAGACCATTGACATATAACTATATCACACATATTTCCACACACACATACATTTTGAAAATAAAAATGACATACTCATTTTCTTTTTTATTGTAACAGTGTAAACAAAACCTTTTCCAAGCCCCTTGTTTCTGCCAGAAAACCTAAAGGATTAAATTAAATAGGCAACCAGTTGATTATACCCAGCTTGAGAAAGGCTGAAGGCTTCAGAACTACTCTGCTCCCCTACAAGTTGCCTTTCAACCTTCTTTCTTATTATTTTCCATTTCCTCCTATTTTCTCTGGATTGTAGGACTGGGTCTGTATATGCCCAAATGTACATTTTTCCAGTGTAGTAAAATGTGAGCATGAATCAAGTCAAATTTACCTGAGGAGATGCATCATCCCAATTAGAAACTTGATAGGAAATCCAAGCCTAAATATTATAGCCAACCATCTGTCATTTATGTATGATCTCATTCTCCCTTTATCCTGTAATCATACATAGGAGATTATTAAAAACATATCTCTACAAAATGCAAGAGAAAAACATTGCCAAACCTAAAACCCTCTTCATTTTACCACTTATTGCTGTGTAACACTGGCCAAGCCACTGGTCTTTAGAAAATAGAATCATGATTAATGGAACTGCTGAGAATAGTTGTAGATGCTTATATAATTCCCACCCTTATTCATCAATTTTAGAGTTATAATTCAGGGCATAAATATTTACTCATTCTTGGAAATTTATTCCTTTGTTAAATATTGTTAAGTGCCCACTGTATACCATTCTCATGGAAATAAAACTATTTTCCTATAAATTTCAACAGGAATTTCTATTGGACTTGTCTTGTATATCTCTAATTGGCTATAATCCAAATAATACATTTTATCCTATGTTCTGACTCAATCAGTATCTGCAATGTAGGCTTTGGTTTGTTAAAAAAATATTGCCACACAGATACAGAGCAATTAAAGGTATAATTAGTTCACTTACCTAGAAGGAAATGTAAGTTGTGTATATGTGATTCTCTAAAACTTGCCCGGTTTCCCAAAAGTTTAATATATAGGAAGTGTATATTTGCAGATGGTACATAGAAATTTGAATTTTCCACCCCACCCCAACCAGCTGTTCTTGAGACATTAGGACAAGTCAAGAGAGGGAAGTAGTAAAATTTGTGCATGAGAGTGTACCTTTATGTTGTTGCGGAAAGTATAATGAAGAAGAAACCAGGAAGCTGGAGTTCTCTACCACTAACTGTAATATCTAGAAATTAAAGGGTTTTATGAGAAAACACTTTAAGAGTAAGTTCTACAATTTGGTTACCTCTGATGTTGAATGGTTTTTTAAGAATATTTTATCATTTTGTGTTTTCCATGACCCTTTATTCTCTTAAGTATTGCCTGAGCTGCGTATATTTGCAAAATGAAAACATTTGGAAACTTTTCACGAGTATTTAATATTCGAAAGACTTCAGAGTATTATTATGATTCTATGGGTGACAAAAATCATTTCTGTTTCTCTTGATATTGCAGACCCTGTCACAAAACCGATTGTACAGACCTGGCCTTCCTCAGGGGCTGTGGAGTATGTGGGGAACCTAACTATGACATGCCTAGTAGAAGGAGGTACCCGGCTGGTTTACCACTGGCTGAAAAATGGAAGGCCTGTCCACACCAGCTCCTTCTACTCTTTTTCTCCCCAAAATAACAGCCTTCATATTACTCCAGTGACCAAAGATGACATTGGGAATTATAGTTGCCTGGTGAAGAACCCGGTCAGTGAGGTCGAAAGTGACACCGTTATACCCACTATATATTGTAAGTCGTCTTTTTTTTTTTAACTGTTCATGAGTTTTCTTCTGGGATGTCCACACAGGGTAGTAGTGGAAAATATCAACACTAGATTGTCCAGTTTTTACCATTATTATAGTTCAGGACTAGTTCTAATCACAATTCCTAGGTACTGCCTTGTCATGAAATGTATTTACCAGCACAACCTTGTTTTTAAAGTCCAAGTTAATATACGGGTCAGGGGCCATTCAGGATACATTTTAGGACTTTTGTCTATTGTGTGGTCTCATTTCCATTGGAAAGTGGGAAGCTCAATTTCAAGATTCCAGAACCATGCAGAGGGGAGTAAGTTTAAATTATTCATCTCCAAGTAGGAAGAGTTGGTAATCATAAACCTAGAGAAGGATATGTATGCCCTGTGACTGACCACAGGAAGAAAGAAATTTCCCAGGTTATGCATGGGTAGTACATCCCTGGATAGGGTTGTTTTCTCTGCTCCTTATTTCAGCTCTATTTTTGGAGGCAAGGCTCAAGGAGAAATCACAGTCAGAGAAAACTTAACTATTCTTCAGTACAGTATTCAGGTTCCCAGGGACTCCGTAATTATTTTTGGATTCAAATGTTCTTTGGTTCTTTTTTGTGTTGTTTTGTTTTGTTTTTTTGACCTCATGGACAGTTAATTCTTCAGTTCATTGCATATTATAACTACCAAGCCAGTAAGTTCCTTATCTTTATTATACTATTTTCCCAGTCCCTTTTACTCTATAGCACCACCTCTAATATATTTAATCTTGCATTCTAATTTCACTTTAACAAAGGGCTCCTCAACCTCTACACTAACGACATTTTGGACTAGACCATTGTTTTGGGAGCGGGGACTGGCCTGTGCCTGTTCAACAGCATCCCCGGTCTCTACCCACCAGATAGTAGCACCCCCTAACAGTTATGACAACCAAAAATTTCTCCAGGCATTGGCAAATAAATGTTCCCTGGGGAATGAATCTGCTCCATTCCCCCTCCGCAGTTGATAGCCAATGGCCCACCACACTGGAAAGTCTTCTTGTCAGTTACCAGATAGCTTAGAGTATAACTGCAACTAGCAGCTTCATGAGAAAGGTGAGGCATGACAAAAGCATGGGGATGGATGTTTCAGCTGATTGAATCATATAGACAGAATTAAACCTGGTACCTTTATCCACTCACTCATCAAATATATTTGCATAATACTGGGAGAGACCAAAAAACCTAATGTTTCAATGTTAGGAATCAGGCAGTCCTAAGTGGGAAACCTGGTAAATCCCTTGATAGTTCTGAGCCTCAACCATGAAATAGACAAAGTTAAAATGACCTTGTCATATTGCTTTACTTGAATAAGGTATTATCTGAAAAATAGCCAACAACTGATACAAAGCAAGCACTCAATAAATAGAGCCTGTTTTTAAATTATCGATATATCTGTATTCTATTTTCTTCAATAGAAACTGATAGTCCTCTTGAAATATATTATTAACTGTTTATTAAAAAAAAACCACCAGTATGTGTACCAAATGTAGCCTTTCCCAACTACATAAGCTTAAGGAAAAGGAACTTCTGGGAAGAGCAGTGTAATGGTATGATGTAGGATAGTATAATAAAGATTTTGTTTGAACCAAACAAACTAAGCTAAGGAAAGCAGAATGATTAATCTTGAATATAATTGAATCTGAACATTGAATATGATTGAAGAGAAAAACATGTACAATAAAATGTATCATATGGAATGTCATGGGTGCCATGAGAAAGTGTGCAATGGGGCATAGTGCTTAATTCAAGCAACAGGGACAACAGGAACCAAGACACATTGCAGAGGAAAAATATTTGGCAAATGGTCCAGTTTGTCTAGAATGCAGAATATAGAGAGAACAGTGGTAGAACAGATGGTAAGATAGATAAATTAGAGTCAGATTATGGAAAGCTTTGAATGCCAGGCATTATTTTATAATCAATGAAGAAAATTGAAGTATTTTTTAAACAAGAGTCTATGTAAAAAAGAATAGAGACTGGTTTCCAAATGCTTATGCACACATAATCATAATAACATTCTAGGCTAAATCAAGAAATATTTCTTAAGAGACTACATGTTTTTAAGATAGGTCACAGACTTTGTACAATTATACAAAGGATATAAATATATATTACTTATATGTCTATATAGGTATGTGTATGTATATAAATGTATTATATCACAAGGTAAAAAGGGAGTAGGATGTATTTTAGCCTATGATATAAAGAGAAAAAATCACTAATTTTGAAATATCTACAGTACTTAAATATGTCTAAGAGTAATTTGAAAGCATTTTTCTGAAAAGTATTATTCACACAGAAATAAAAAAACTTTGCACATTGATTATATCATTCAATTTTGGGTGAGTGAGAACCAAAGAATATAACTGCTAATGCAACCTAATAAACTCAATGTCTCAATGCTGAATTAATCCCATCACTCAGAAATAGAAGAAATTACATTAAAGAGTACCAAAAAGAAGAGAAAATTATAATTTTTCACCATGAAATACCAAAGCACCACACATTATACCTAAATTAATAACATTCATTACATTTATTAGTTATCTTGTTTAACATGGCATTTTTGTAGCTGAACTTTTAGCTATATTTCTATTGTAGTGTTACGTAAACATCTTCAGATAACATGAAAATATTCTGCCTGCTTAAAACATACTATCTTTATCAAGGCTGAGAAATAGATTCTGTATAACTAGCATTGAATTTGAGTGAAATTTTCAGATTTGGCACAACCTAATTACATGTGCAATCATATTTGTGACTGAATAAAGATATTTTGACGTGACTTAAAGACTCCATTCAACCCCAAGTAGCACACACCCAAGCATTTGAGTTACTTAAACACAGTGAAAAGGAATGACAGACTGAAACAAATCAGGACTATTCAAACCCATCCTTACATTATTCTTTAGTCTTTGGTCTAAATGGTTTGCACTCAGATAGACAAGACCCAAAATAACCAGGTATTAAACCATTCATATGACTCCCTAGGAACCATCTTTAAATGTTCTAAGAGACAATAGGAAGTAAGATCTCACTGGAACATTCCTTGTCAATTAAAGAAAACCTGATCGTATTTTGTTTCACCCGTGTGCTCTAGTTAATATCATGTCATCTGGCGTGTGGAGTGGGTAGCACAGGGCTGATGAACCTCACCTGAAAATCTGACTGCCTAGGTTAAAGCTCTGGCACTGCCATTACTAGTGTGTGCCAGAAACTTCTCCTTTTGTGCATCAGTTGCCTCTCCTCATTATCTACACTGTCCCCAGTGTAAGTTAACATCTATCTCCAGAAAGTTGGAGAAGATTAAGTGAAATTTCATGAATAAAGAAGTGAGTGAATGGCACATGGAAAGAGCTCAGCAAATGTTAGCTGTTCCTTTTTCTTTTTTTTTTCTTTTTTAAATTTTTGAGCCTAAACTGTGTTGACATGATTGGCAGCAAGAAGTTATGGAGAGTCTGAATAATTTACAAGATAAATTATTATTAAGCAAACAAAAAATTTTAAAAGCACCGTGAGAACTTTCTTCTTCCTCAAACATTACCATTCTTATTTTAACATACTCTATTTTTCTTCATTAACACTTTTTCTTTACATCAGTTCTTTCTTGTATCCACCTATGGATTTATTTATCCATCTATGTATCATCTTCATTTGCCAGCCATAGATTTAAGTGAAACATTCATGGGAGAAACAGCATAAATAATTATAGGCAAATGAATATATCATTTGCATTTTTAAGTATACTTTTGTTTTACTATTTATTTTTATCTGGCAAAATGAAAATAAGATCTTTCAATTTTGCCAGTCTGTGCACCAATTGTAATATCATCACATAATAGGCTAATAGTTTGGAAAAATATTAAAATGTGAGGGATAAACATGTTAAATATTATATTTTAAATTTCTAAACTTCTTTTTCTTCTCTCATTTAAAAGAATTAAAATATCCCAATTTGAATGTTAAGTTCAGATTTCTCAGAAAATAGCTTTTACATACAGATTGAATGAACTTTCTTCTTTACATTCTTTTAGACATAGCCTATGGAACACTTACAGAGAAATATCTGAAATGAGCAGACCAGTGACAGATGGCAGAAGGAAAATCATTTGTAAAATGTATAAATGTGGGATATATTTATACATTGTAAAGATGGACCATCTGCATGATTTAAGAAAGATTTTAACTCAGTGGTAATTGTCAATGTAGTATTATTAACTTATTTTCTTGATTATTTTTACATTCTAATTCAGAAACCTTCATTTGGTCAATATTGTACCTTATTGACATTAATTCACTCATTCATTCATTCACTCATTCATTCATATTTTGACTTGATTCAAAAATCAGACGTCAGGGATTCAGGGGCAAGACAGTAGTGAGTAAGGAGATCCAAGAGTCAGCTCGTCCTACAGGGCAGTTAGTAATCAGTCAGAACTATCTAAATCACCTGTTTGGGGGGCCCTAGGAGACCAGAAGAACATCCTGCAACATCCTTGGAAGGACATAAGGAGGAGACTGCCCATCTGCAGTAAAGATTCATGAGTAGAGCACTCCATGCCATGGAGGCCAGTGCCCATCTTCCACTGGCAGCACAAGCCACCTCAAGAGCTATTCCCTCGCTGGAGTCATAAGTTCCATTTCCCAAAAATGGGGAAGGAAGAGACAGTGGAGCACCAATTTGAGCCACAGATTAGAAAATTTGGCTGGCTATAGTCCAATCCTAAGAACAGCTAAAGTTTGAAACTCCCCAAGTCAGAAAGAGGCCTGTAGCCTCTATTTCAACTCTGCCCCCACATGAGAGGAAGCAGGACTGATTGAAAATCACCGTGACAGTAGTGACCAGGTTCTTTCCACCTAGGTCAGATTGCAGCCCTAGCCTAGGCTCCAGTGCCACCTCCGGCAGAGAGTAAACAGCTGCAGGTGCTGTAGGCCTGAACAAAGTGGATTGTTGGACACATCTCTGGCTCCAATCCCACCCCTCACAGGTCAGGAGGAAGAATAGAGCACCCTCAGCCTCTCTGGGCAACTGCAGGCACCTTTGGCCCACATGGACTAAAAGTTGGGCGCGCCTGTGGTTCCATCCCCACCTCTGACAGAGCAAGAGGAAGGATAGTGCTCCCTCAGCTCTCCAGACAACTGCTGTCACTTTTGGCCTGCATGGGCTACATTGCTGGGCACAGTGGAGGCTCCATTCCCTTCCAAGGCAGGGGAGGAGGGTGACCATTGCTTCATCAGCCTACATGGGCAGCTGTGGTCAGTTTTGACTTGCAGGGCTTAGTTTGCTACCCGCACAGGCAGCTTCGTTAGTTTCTCTGAGCAACCACAGATGGTCTTGGCCTGCACGGCTTGGTTTACTGAACAGAGCAACAGTACCATCCCTACCCCTGGCAGGTGAGAATAGTTGGAGATGGGCAATGCAGGCAGGTTCAACCTCTGTGGCTTACATTACCAACAGCATCCTCAGCACTTATCCCACAACCAGCAAAGGAGAAAAGGCAAGAAATAGATGAAAAAGCACTAAAAAAATTTCAGATTAGCTAAACATGAGCCACTATAAAGCCCCAAATTAAATTGAATCAAGTATCAAAGATGGGCTGTAGTTCAAAGCCAATCAAAGAGAAAGCCCTAAACTAAAGAGAAAAAAAGAGGTCAAGAATAAATACATTCTAGTAAATCAGATAGTGAGACACCAACAAAAATAACAATCCATACCAAGAAACGGGAAGATATGGTCTAGACAGAGGAACAAACTAATCGTCCAGATGACGTAAAGGGGTTGAGACAACTAATCATAGGTATTCAAACAAATCTCCTTAATAAATTCAGTGGGATGGCTAAAGAGATGGAGGACATCAAGAAGACACTGGGTGAGCACTAAAAAGAATTTGAAAGCATACATAGAAAACTTGCAGATCTTATGAGAATGAAAGGCACAATAAATGAAATTTTAAACACACTGGAGGCATATAACAGCAGATGTGAAGAGGCAGAAGAAAGTATCAGTGAACTTGAAGACAAGGTTTCTGAAAGTGAGCACACAAAAGAACAGATCAAGAAAAGAATGGGTGAAATTGAACAGGGTCTCAGGGAACTAAATGACAGCAAGAAACATGCAAACATACATGCCATTGGTGTCTTAAAGGAGAGGAGAAGGAAAAGGGGGCAGAAGAAGTATTTGAGGAAATAATGGTAGAAAATTTCCCAGCCCTAATGAAGGACATAGATATACATTTCCAATAAGTTTAAAAAGATCAAAATTATACAAAGCATTTTCTCTGATCATAATAAAATAAAGCTAGAAATCAACAACAGGCAAGAAGAAGGAGAATCCACTAAGATATGGAGATTTAAAAACTATTAAATTGTCAGTGGTAAAAGAAGAAATTGCAAGAGAAAGCAATAAATATCTTGAGACAAATGAAAACATGATCACAACATTATCAGAACCTATGGGGTGCAGAAAAAGCAGTGCTAAGAGGGAAATTTATAGCCCTCAATTCTTGCATGAAAAGAAGAAAGAGCCAGATTCAAAGACCTAATTACACAGCTAGTAACTAGAAAAGAACAACAAACTATACCCGAAGCAAGAAGAAGGAATGAAATAACAAAGATCAGAACAGAAATAAATAAAATTGAGAAAAAAATAGAGAAAATTAACAAAACCAAAAGTTGATTGTTCAAGAAGATAAACAAAATTGAGAAACCCTTAATTAGACGACAAAGAAAAAAGAAGATGCAAATAACTAAAATCAGAAATGAAATAAAAGAGATCATAAGAGGATACTATGAACAGCTGTACACCAAAAAACTAACAATAAAGATGAAATGGAAAAATTCCTAGAATATGCACAATGTACCCAAGGAGAAATAGAAGACCTAAACAAACCAATCACAAGCAAAGAGATTAAAACTGTCATCAAACAACTCCCCAAATGAAAATCCCAGAACCAGATGGTTTCACAGGTGAATTGTACCAAACATTCAAAGAAGATTTAAATAACCAATCTTACTCAAACTCCTAAAAAAAAAAATTGAACAGGAAGGAACATTAACAAACTCATTCTATGATACCAATAACACCTTAATACCAAAGCCAGATAAAGATATTATGAAAAAAGAAAATTGCAGACCCTTTTCCCTAATGAACACAGATGCAAAAATCCTCAACACAATACTCACTATGTGAATCCAACGACACATTAAAAGAATTATTCATCATGATCAACTGGGTTTTTATCCCAGGCATACAAGTGTGGTTGAACACAAGAGAATCAATCAGTATAATACACCACATTAATAAATCAAAGAAAAACCACAGCATCATCTCAAATGATGCAAAAAAGGCATTTAACGAAATCCAGCAGCCTTTCTTGATAAAAACATTCCAAAAATAGGAATCAAAAAAATCTTTCTCAACATGATAAAGGCCATATATAAAAAACCCACAGATAACATTGTTCTCAATGGTGAAGGAATGAAAGCTTTCCCACTGAGATGGGGAACAAGACAAGGATGCCCACTGTCACCACTCTTGTTCAAGATAGTACTAAATGGTCTAGCTAGAGCAATCAGACAAGGAAAAGAAATAAAAGCATACAAATTGGAAAGGAAGAAGTGAAACTTTCACTATTTGTAGATGATATGAGCTTATACCTTGAAAATCTCCCAAAATCTACAACAAAGCTACTAGAGCTAATAAATGAATTCTGCAGAGTAGCAGGATATAATATTAATATGTAAAAATCAGTAGTGTTTCTAAATCCTAGTAATGAGCAATCAGGGGAGGAAGTCAGGGGGAAAATTCCATTTACAATAGCAACAGAAAGAACCAAATATTTAGGGATAAACTTAACCAATGACATAAAGCACTTATTTTCAGAAAACTAAAATGCATTGCTAAACAAAATCAAAGAAAACCTAAATAAATGGAGGAACATTCCCTGTTCAGGAATAGGGAGACTATCATTAAGATGTCAATTCTACCCAAATTGATATATACAAATTCAATGCAATCCTGGTAAAAATTCCAGCAGTGTTTTTAGAAAATGGAAAACCCAATTATCAAGTTTATTTGGAAGGGTAAGGGACCCCAAATAGAAACATCTTTAAAAGGAAGAACAAAGTTGGAGGACTCTCACTTTCTGTACTTTAAATCATATTGCCTAGCTACAGTGGTAAACAACAGCATGGTACTGGCATAAAGATAGACAAGAGTACAATGGAACCAAATTGATAGTTCAGAAATAGAACTTCACAGGGATGGTAAACCTACCCAGCTCGGGGAGAACAGTCTATTCAGCAAATGGTGCTGGGAGAACTGGATATCCATATCCAAAGGAAAGAGGACCCCTACCTCACACCTTATACAAAAATTTGATCCACTCAAAATGGATCAAAGACCTAAATATAGGCGGCGGACTTTGCCCAGTGGTTAGGGCATCCGTCTACCACATGGGAGGTCCATGGTTCAAACCCCGGGCCTCCTTGACCCATGTGGAGCTGGCCCATGCGCAGTGGTGATGCGGACAAGGAGTGCCCTGCCACACAGGGGTGTCCCCGCGTAGGGGAGTCCCACGCGCAAGGAGTGCACCCCTGTAAGGAGAGCCACCCAGCGCAAAAGAAAGTGCAGCCTGCCTAGGAATGGTGCCACACACACGGAGAGCTGACGCAACAAGATGACGCAACAAAAAATAACACAGATTCCCATGCCGCTGACAACAACAGAAGCAGACAAAAAAGAAGATGCAGCAAATAGACACAGAGAACAGACAACCAGGGTGGGGGTGGGGGGAGGGGAGAGAAATAAATAAATAAATAAATCTTAAAAAAAAAAAAAAAGACCTAAATATAAAAGTGAGAACCACAAAACTCTAGGGAAACATCTCCAAGACCTGGTGGTAGGTGGGGGTTTCTTAATTCTTACACTGAAAGCATGAGCAACAAATGAAAAAATGGATAAATGCGACCTCCTCAAACTTAAAAACTTTTGTGCTTCAAAGTACTTTGTCAAGAAGGTGAAAGGCAACCCACTCACTGGGAGAAAATATTTGGGAACCACATATCCAATAAGAGTTTGATTTCCGTGCTATATAAGGAGATCATACAATGAAAGAGCAAGCAATCCAATTGAAAAATGGATAAAAGAATTAAATAGACATTTCTCCGAAGAGAAAATACAAATGACAAACAAGCACATGAAAAAAACATTCAATATTACTAGCTATTAGGGAAATGCAGATCAAAACTACAGTAAGATATCATCTCACACCTCATAGAATGGCCATTATTTAAAAAAAAAACAATAAGTGCTAAAAAGGATGTGGAGAAATAGAAGCATTCCTTCACTGTTGGTGGGAATGTAGAATGTTGCAGCCTCTTTGGAAGACAGTTTGGCAGTTTCTCAGGAAGCTAAATATAGAACTGCCATATTATTAGGCAATCCTTCCACTAGGAATATATCCAGAAGAGCTGAAAATGGTGACATGAACAGACATTTGCACACTTATGCTCATAGCAACATTGTTCACAATTACCAAAAGTTGGAAATTACCCGTGTCCATTGACTGATGAATGGATTAAGAAAATGTGGTATATGCATACAGTGGAATACTATTAAGCTGTAAGAAGAAATGAAATTAGAATGTATATTACAACATGGATGAACCTAGAGAATATTATGTTGAGTGAAATAAGCTAGACCAAAAGGACAAATATTGTATGGTCTCACTAATATGAACTAAAAATGAGTTAACTCACAGAGGTAAATTCTAGAGTATAGGTTACTAGGAAATAGAACGTGGGTTAAGAATGGGAGTTGATGCTTAAAGTATGTAGTATTTTTAAAATATGGTTAATTGTAAAAGCATGGAAATGATTAGAGTTGAGAGTAACACATTATAGTGAGTATGATCAACACTGCTGATTTATAGATATGATTGCAGCTGAAAGGGATAGTTGTGGATGTAAATATCAATTGAAAGGAAATGAGAGAATGATCTTGGAAATATAAAACATGGATAAACAAAATATGGTAGACACATAAAATAGAATACTGTGCTGCTGTAAGAAGAAGTGAAATTGGGACACATATAATAACATAGATGAACCTTGAGGACATTTAGGCTAAGTGAAATAAGCCAGACATTAAAGGACTAATATTGTATGATCTCACAAATATGAAAAATACAAAGAATAAGCACATGAAATTAAAACCTAGACTATGGGTTAGTAGGAGATAGAATGAGGACTGAGAAGGAGTACTGAAGATTAATGTATGTAGAATTTTCACTTTTCTCACTGTAAAAGATGGATAGAGTTGATGGTAACACATTATAGTGAGTATAACCAACACAGCTGGTTTAAAATGGATTTGTGGCTGAAAGGGTTAGTCCAGTGATGTAAACATCAACTGATAGAAAGCTAAGGAATAATCTAGAGACTGAATAATATAATGAACCTGGAGGTGAATGAGGACTGTGGTTAATAATACAAATGAAAGAATGTTCTTCTATGAACTAGAAAAAATGTACATCACTATTACAAGGTGATAAGAATATGGAGATGCATGGGAAAAATACAGTTAATATAACTTATGAACTATAGTTAACAGCAATATTGTAATATTCTTGCATCAATGTCAAAGATGGTACTATATCAATGCTAAGGGCCAATAATTGGGGGATATGAGATTTTTTTCTTTTGGACTAAAGAAAAGGTTCAAAGGTTTACTGGGGCAATGACCACAGAACTCTGTAATGAAAGAGAGACCCCCTGAGTGTTCACTTTGGATAGTATTTACAAGGCATAGGACTGTATAACACATATAAACCAAGTGGTGGAAGATGGACTGTAGTTAACAGTATGAATATGAAAGTGTTCTCTCGTGAACTATAACAAATGTGCAATACTAATACACACATAGTGTTAATAATAGGGGATGGGGAAATGGATGTGGCTCAACTGATAGAGTGTCCATCTACCATAGGAGGTCCAGGGTTCAAACCCAGTGTTTCCCGGCCCATGTGGTGAGCTGACCCAAGTGCAGTGCTGCTGCGCTCAAAGAGTGCCATGCCATGTATAGGGGAACCCCACAAGCAAGGAGTGCACTCTGCAAGGAAAGCCACCCCACACGAAAAAAGCACAGCCTGCCCAGGAGTGGCACCGCACACATGGAGAGCTGATACAGCAAGATAACACAACAAAGAGACACAGATTCCCGGTGCTGCTGACAAGAATGCAAGCAGACACAGAAGAACACACAGCAAATGGACACAAGAGAGCAGACAAAAAAGGGGGGTAAGGGGAAGAAGAAAAATAAATAAAATAAATCTTAAAAAAAATAAATAATATGGGGTGTATGGCAAAAATATACCAAGTGTATGCTATGGACCATAGTGGTAATAGTCTGATCATATTCTTTCATATATTCCACTACAATGTAAGGTTTTGGTGGAGGGGTGTTGTACAAGAATTCTGCACATTGCGCATGGTTGTTTTGTAAGGTCACAACATCTCTAATAAAGAAATGACGAAAAGCAAACATCAGGGTCTCGTTTGTGCTAACCATTTTACTTATCACAAAACATACAGAAAACACAACCCAGACTCATTAATAATTTTTCTTGCTAATTACTACTTTAACCACATTTTTGTTGTTGTTTGTTTGTTCTTTTAGCTGGCTAGTTGGTTAGTTTAGGGCTATAGAATTAAGTAAAGGTATAATCTGTAGATTTGTCATTTACATACCTGTTGATGTGGCATCAACACATCTATAATCTTTATTATTCCATTCAAACTAGGACTATGTGTCCTGGTTGATGTTATTCATACATCTCTTTCTTCACCTAGCTACACCCTCTTCTTCCTTCAGAACATCATAATCTCCAGAAAGGCTTGCCTGCCCACTTTCCCTTGCCCTGCCTCAGTCTCACTAAGAGGTTCACTGAATTTCTGTTGCACCTGTAGCAGTTTAGTATTATTGATGAATTCCAAAAAGAAATATTGGATTATGTTTGTAAACTGGTCTTTTCCTCTGGGCACATGAGATTATATTGGATTCAGAGGTTTACTTAAGTAATCAAGTCAACCTCTTGTGTCAATAGGGCATTGAGTTTCCACCCCTAGGTGGGCAGGGACTAGCAGATAAAATGTATGACAAAGGACAGAGTTAAGGATTTTTGATGGGTTAGAGTTTTGGTGTTTGAGTTTGATGCTGAAGCCTTAAGCTGGAGCCCTGGGAAGTAAGCTCACAGAGGAAATAGAAGCAAGCCCCAGGAAAAGAGGAAACCTGAGCCCAGAAAGAGCCAAGCCCTAGGAAGAGAGGTACCCTGAATTGAGAGAGTAGCAAGACCCTAGATAAGAGGAACCCAGGAAGCCTGAACCCTTGTAGACGTCGGCAGCCATCTTGCTCCAACATGTGAAAATAGACTTTGGTGAGGGAAGTAACTTATGCTTTGTGGCCTGGTATCTGTAAGTTCCTACCCCAAGTAAATACACTTTATAAAAACTAATCAATTTCTGGTATTTTGCATCAGCACCTCTTTGGCTGACTAATACAGCACCCTGTGCACATCTCCGCCTTCGTACTAACCATGTTATATTTTCCTTAATTCTTTCCCACTCTCAAGTGCCCCATCCCCAAATGGGAGTTCTGCCTTATCCATCTTTGTATACCTCAAATAATACCTAACAGAGATTAAAAATCCAATAAACGTTTCTTGAACTTGACTAAAATGGAACAGATTATCTCTCTTCATGTTCCTTTAAGATTCAAGTGTTAGTTGATGAAGCTGTAGAAAGGTTAAATTCCCATTATAAAATGTCAGACTTTTAGTTATAATTCTTTGTCCCATTTTTCCTAACCTTTAGCAAAGTTCCTCAATAATATAGTAAATGTCACATTCTAATATTCCCCCATAGAGGGCTACATCATAATTTAGAATTCTAGCTGGAATCAGTGATTCTGTTTTCTTAAGTTACCCTTTTGATGACAGTTTCTTTTGTGAAAACTGGGATTATTTTTTATTTGGGCAGAAAAAACTAACAAATACATCAAGATTGACCATATATTGATGAGGTTTTGATGTTAGAATATGGTATTGGCCTGGTGGGATACAATGCCAAGCTAATAGTTCAGACAAAGATCTACTTGCGGGTCATGAAATACACATATCTACCAGCTCTAGTTGTAAATAATAACCCGGTAACCACTTCATTTTGTGCAGAACATATGGCACTGCTGCAGGGAAGTAAATTTAAGTGATAAAAATTAAAGGGAAAAAAGGTCATTCACATTAATTGGTTACCATCTGCTCCCAAGCAGGGTGACAAGCAGCATCATGACAGAAATTTAGGTACCGTTCCCGCCCAGCCATAAATTGTTAAATAGAACAGATGATATGAGATTTTACACGTCATTTGGTAAACAGCTATTCCTGAAGCAAAGGGTTTGTTTTGTTTGGGAGCTCTCTGCCAAAGGCAAGTAGCTGAATCATAACCCAAAGTCAAAATGGAATTAATCCTTCTACTTCCATCTTGGGTGTCAGAGGCCACTCTGGTTGAATCACTCCAAATGTGTTCAACTGGATTGCTCATTCACCTGAATAATGCGCTAGGTTGCCCCTCAAAGTAGAGGGATTGTCAGCCTGAAGTGCTAATGAAAAAGGAAATAACAAAATCATAGTGTTCACAGTTCACTGTATAAGGTCAGAAGAAAATAGATTATAAGCAGGGTGCAGAGTATATTTCTTTGTGTGATATATATGAAAGAGAGATACATAGAAGAAAGACTTAAAGATCATACACCAAAATATAGATACTAGTTTTCTAACTGGCTAAACTATAGGTGTCTTTTCTTTACATATTTGTGTTCTCTGAATTTTCAGGATTTTCTGCAATGAACTTGTTTTTCTTATATAATCTTATATAATCATATAAAATATGTCACATTTTAATAAATGATATTAGAAGCAAGGATCTAAAATGCTTTAAGTGGAAGAAAAGTTTGAAGGTGTGGAGGGATTCGAGGCTGATTCTGAAAAGCCCTCTATGCCATATAGTTAAGATAGACAGAAAAGAAAAGACTATACCAACCAGGCAACCCAACAAAGGAGGAAGTAGCAAAATCAAATTTGAACCTCAGTCATTAGGCAAGATAGCTAAATGAATCAGATTCCTTTCTTTAGAAGCATGTTTTCTTTTTAAACTAAAGTTATGCTATTAAATTAGATCATCAACGTTAATCAACAACCTTGGCTCTAAATGACTTTGGGCTTCCTTTACAGACTAAACCCATCCTTAGAGATAGAAGAATTACTGCTTTTGAGAATATTCCATTATGTTGCAAGTTCCTAAAGCAATTTCAAATGAGGACTTCCCAAAAGTTTTGAGGACTTCACAAAAGTTTTAAAGAAAACTTTAAAAGGAATAATACTCATTTTTATACATGTTAAATTATGAGGCAATTTCGTTTCATAGTCACATTGTATAAACTGGAAAGATCTTTCGGAAGGTAGAGACCTAAACCGAATGGCCATACTTTGAGAGAGAGACTGACTCATGTCTCTTGTTGTTCCAAACCTCAGCTGACTTCTCACCTTGTTTTCTCTCTATATGAACCATAAATAGTGCCCAATAGTCATAAACAGTGTTCTGTGAAGGCTGACAATTTGTAGGGTCCTGCTTCTCCCCAGACCTGAGATAACAGCCACGGGAACCATGGCATTGACATCTCAGATTCCCTCACATTGCCTAGACAAGAAAAGTCTTACAATTGATTTTGGTTGAGGGAGTGAAAGCAACTTTTTATCCCTCTTATCCTACTTAATATTTAGTGGACTTCAGAATAAGAGGGTTCTATTTTAGAGCACAGATTTCAAAACCAACTTGTCACAGTGGTCTCACCAGAGGCAATAGCACAGCCTGATACTGGTTTTTTAGTGTAATCACAGGGCAGGGACATTCATTTCTCTTCTTCTGAGTCCTCTACTTCCAGTTCCTGATTATTTCCATTCTGAAGGTACTAATTTCTGTTTGCTTTCTTAAAGAAGGGTCTTCTCGTGTGTGTGTGTATATAAATATATATAAATCTATAAGGTTCTTTTGCATTTCTCTGTGTCTTCAGAAAAAAATACAAAGGGATGTTCCTTAACTAAATACAATCCATTGCTTTGCATCCTCAGTGGTACATTGGTCAGGAAAAACTGACATCATAGAGAGCCACACTGGGAGTCTGCAAATGTGTTTGGTTGGCCCTGTATCCAATATAACTTTAGCATGGCATGAATCCTGGTGTTTCAGAGGTAGAAAGAACCTTCCTTAACAATCAGTCATCTAGTCCAACATCTTTATTTTGAAGATGATGCAAGTGAAGCCAAAAATGTTTAAATTACTTTCTGACTTTCTGACTTTAACAATTGGGAGAATCAGGATTCAACCTAGTTTTTATTGTTAATCAATGAATATTTGTTAATAATGAAGATGTATTTTTTCCTCAATGGAATCCTAAGCTTACTAGGTATTTTAAAATTATGTATCTGATAAAATAGCATGAAAGTATGTTAACATTCATATTATTTGCATGAATTTGTGTTGCCTGTGAAACAAGCTGTCGTTTGTAAATATTTGACCTATCTCAGCACTGAGAAGAAAAACAGATAATAATCAAAGGGTGGTGGCTGTCAAAGAGAAAATAGTGCCCATTATCTATTGTAAGTGTGGTTATAAGTGCCAAAACTATTTCAGAAAAATTGAGTTTTTTAAATAAGAGTGCAGATTTATCAAAAGATTACCCAAAACCTTAGCACCACAATCATTATGCCAGTGTCCATAAGATTATATCCTAAGACTTTAACTATTTCAAATTAGTTCAATCACATCTCAAGTAATTTCCATTTTATTTGATATCAAAACAAAGTCATTTTAAGTCCTTACCATTTACTGGGAATCTAAATGAGAACTGATTGCAAATTCTATAGAAAATACGTTGCTAAATTCTCCTAGATTAAAAAAATATGTCATGATTACTTATTTAACCCCTTTATTTCTTTGTTATATTAATGCAGATGGACCATATGGACTTCGAGTTAATTCTGATAAAGGGCTAAAAGTTGGAGAAGTGTTTACTATTGACCTTGGAGAAGCCATCCTGTTTGATTGTTCTGCTGATTCTTATCCTCCCAACACCTACTCTTGGATCCGGAGGGCTGACAATACAACATATGTCATTAAGCATGGGCCTCACTTGGAAGTGGCATCTGAGAAAGTAGCCCAGAAGACAACTGATTATGTGTGCTGTGCTTACAACAATGTAACTGGAAGGCGAGATGAAACTCATTTCACAGTTATCATCACCTCTGTAGGTAAGTGTGACATAAAAGGAAAGCATCCCAACAAAACTCAAATGCGTGATGGCCTTGCCCTTCCCCTGTTTTATAGTTCTGCCAAAAAGGAAATGATTGTGGATTATTTCATATACTCTAAGAAATGCTCTTAACTAAGTCAAGGTTTCTATTAGTCAGCAAAGCAAACCCAAAACAGAACTGAGGGGGAATTCAGTTGCAGGCTTTGAAGGACTCTGAAGAAAAAAGAGACTTCAATAACTTATGTTCTTCTTTCCTAGTTTTACAAATAGAAACGTCAGAGAATCAAGCTTACATTCAGAGAGTTTATCTCTATTGTTTCATTAGGTCAAATGAATAAATCTCCATGAGTTGGAAGTCTGGTTTTCCTACTTCCTAGTTCACTCTCCTTCTCACTGCACTCCCCTTCCTCATTTGCTATTTAAACACCTGGTCTCTGTGGAAGTTTTCAATAGGGATCTCAATGTCTTGGAAATAATACAATTTTGTACATTTGTGAGCGTCAGGTTAAGAAGCACTGCCTAAAATATTGATATCCACTAAATCTCCACCCTCCCAAGCTTTCTTCTCTTCTCTTTCTACACATTCTCCTGGGTGTTTTCATTCACTCCTATGGTTTCACCTACCACTGATGCATCCCAAATCTATGTCTGTAGAGCTCTAAAACTCTATACCAAGCAGCACACAGGCCCAACATATAAAACTGCACCATTTTCTTTCCCCACAAATTGCTATTTTTTTCTGTATTTCCTGTTTAAATGAATGACCCTGCTACCTACCTACTTACTCAAGCCAGAAAACCAAAAGCCAACCCCGACTCTTTCCTCTTGCTTATTGCTCTAACCCAAATCCAGTACAAAGTGCTGTCTATTCTTCTTCCTTTCTGTTTCTCTGGTCCATTCTCTTCTCTCCTCTACCTCCTACTACTGCTACTATCACTTCCACTACTACTATCAAGTCCTTTCTGGACTCTCCTGTGCATGCAGACAAAGTCAAGTCAGATCCCACTTGGGGAAATCCTGGGGGCAGGCTGGATCAGGAAGTGGTGCTTAGTGTGCCAATGATGGGTGGAGGAACAAGTTCACAGATCACACCACCCATTGATACCTTCTCCATTAACACTTTCTTCATCATCTTTGTAGTTCTCCTATCAAGCATAGAGCCCATAACACAGAGAAGCTCAATTCATTTTGCTGAATAAATGAAACAGGAATATAATCCTTTTAATTCTCAGGCCAGTATGTGGCCCTTGAACTACCTCCATCAAAACCACTTGCTAAATATATAGTTTCATTAAGACACCCCATACATATCACATTAGGATCTCACAGGTGTGAACTAGGAATCTGATTGTTTAGCAATGATAAGTGTGGCCACCATTTGTTTAAGGAGTTTTTCCTCAATAGACCTTGGAATTTATTAAAAGTCTCTTAAAGATCCATCTACAATTATGACTATCATAAATCTTACAGATAGATGAAGATATACATAGTGAATGGGGCCTCACAAGACTCCTTAAAGTCAAGGGTATTCACATGTGCAAAACCATCTGAGTATATGGTATTTTTTAAACTGGCCTGGTAGGGTCATATTTTTTTATATGAAGAAAAGACCACACTTTCTAGAACAGTGCTGTCCAATAGATCTTTATGTGGTGATAGAAATGTTCTAAATCTGTGCTGTCCAGTATGGTAGCCATTACCCTCATTTAGCTATTGGGCATAAAATGTGACTATGCATCTGAGGAGCTAAATTTTACATTTTATTTAATTTTGATTAATTTAAATTTAAATAGCCACACATGTCTAGTCACTACCAAATTGGACAATACAGCTCTCGAATTTTGGCCTGAATTGAATTTGAATTCATTTGGGCAACAAATAATGATGTATTCCCCTTGGAGATCTGAAAAGTATATCTGTGTGTTAAAGGAAATATAAATTATGAACTCATTCATTCATTATTGAGCATCTATTATGTGCCAAGAATGTGGTAGGCATGAGAACACCATATGGAAAAAAATAAGTCCTCCTAACAAAAGCAGACATGTAAACAGCTAAAGTGCATCCTTTGCTTTCTGTTTTTTAACTAGCCTTAACAAACTTTTCACCCCAGTAGCTAACCAAAACAATTTTAAAGCAAACCATAATTAAGTCTGTAAGATGTTTCAGTTGCAACTTGGTTGGATGTCATCCTAGACTTCTTCCTCTTGCTCACTGCAAGTGAAAAATGGCTATAATAAGTATAGGCATATTGCAGAAAACCCAAGTGTATTGCCTACACTTTCTCCTTTACTATTTGGACAAGGTATTTTCATAATATCAGAAGTACCAACATTCGATTAAGATCTTATTACCAAGGTCCAAAGACAGATACAGTCTTAATGTCAGACAATTCCCTTTTGCAAAATCTAAAAAACCTGTTTGACCTGAACAAAGACCAGGCATTTGTTATTATAGTAAATAAGAAGGGCAGGTGCTTATTTTTCAGAGAGATTCAGAGTTGTCAACATTAGTGACCTCTCTGTGGTTTCTAGAGCTATTTTAGCACCCCCCTGAAAATCCATAAAATTTTAACTCAAACAGCAGCAAAATGGTGGGGAAAAAAATGACTACATTGATGTTTTGTTAATAATTAAGTTTTCAGTTTTCCAAATGAATGTGTCTTTGCAATGCACTACCCTACAGTTAGAAATGAGCATCACTTCTGCCAACTGAGCATTTACTTACCTTCTACTCTAATGGGAAATCTATATTAAGATCTGTGCAGAATTTAAAATAATTTAAAAGGATAAGCCTTTGATATGTTTCCAGAAGGATGTTGATATTTGTGCAACCAGAGGCAAGTTGTAGGAAATAGATGAACCACTTTGTTTTTAATGAGGCAAAGAATATGGCTAACCCAAAGGCCGCAGGAATAAGATGTAGAGGGCAAAAGAAAGAGAAGTCAAAGATGACTCCAAGGTCACAAGTGTGGAAAGAAAATAATTTCAGGAAATAATCATATGTTTTATTGGGAGCTTGCAGTGGGGAGAGGATGGATAAAGAATGTGATAATTAGCTGTTTCTCCTGCCTTTGTATAACTAGACCAGATGGTGCCTCCACCTCTGTGGGTTATGATTCACATCTAATTGAGACAATAACTGACTTTTCTATATCTCGGTTTCTAAAGGAAGCAGGGATAATGGGCAAGTTCACACAGTTAGTAAGTGATAAAATAATATCTGAATTCAAAGCCCGTGTCTTTAGCCACTACTCAAACTGTCTTCCTTGATGTGATCGATAACATTGCTAGAACTATGTTCTTTCTAAAATGTATGTTCAGTATACACACATACGCAGTGTAGCACATACTTTGTCATGCTCATAACTAATTGTATGCTATGAAGATAACTTACGGCTTGTCTGTTACTTTCATGTTAATGAAAAAAATATGAAACGTGTACTAAAAATAATATATAATATGTGTTTCAAGGAAAGAATAACTTAAAATAATGAATTAGCATTTATATGTGGAAAAACAATAATTTTTTACCTAAATTAAGGCCTCATTCCTTGAGTGCAGCTGTCCCTACTTTAAAGTTTTAACTGGACCTAAATCACTGTGGTGACATGAAATACATATAAAGTGAAAATGTTTGCAGAAATGTAAGCATCTGATCAGAATTCAAATGCTCACATTTAATGATGGCATTAAAATGTGTAAATAGCATTTCCTATGACCATACTCATATGACATGGCCTCAGTTTGAGCTTTAGTTGATTTAGAAATGTTTTGGATTCATCTGTGAATATGAGAAATCTACCACTTTTTATGTTTATTTATATACCATGTGTTTTCATAAAGAAGAGAATAAGAAAATGATCCAAAGCAGAAAATGGTTTTACTGATTTCTTCTAGTTACCTAAGGAATTTCTCAAGCCAAGATCTACAGGAGACATATTTCACTTTGGGCCACAGGATATAATGATTGAGAATAGAACTGATAACTAGACCCTGGGACCTTAGGTGACATCCCTGTGAACATCTAGCTCAGAATAACTGTGTTTGTCAGGTGTGAATATGGTATGCCTCTCAATATGATGCCATCAACTCCTTAGGGACAAGCATCAACTTCCATAAGCAGTGAATAGATTAAATGGGAGATAGCTTAGGATTTCATTCTGATTCAGAAATAGGCACCCTGACTAGTAGCATATGGTGTCCTGTCTTGGGTACAGTGTCTCAAACAACAGGGTTGTGATACCATGGATACCACACCTCTTGCCGATATTTGCACTTAATGTGTCATTTCATTTTATTTGTTTGCCTAAGGAGGGAGCAAATAGCATTTGCACTAGGGCTTTGGTAAATGAGCCAAAGATGTTTAAATAATAGAGGGAACAGCATGCTTTGTGCTATAGAGTAGTAAACTCCCTGAAAGGAGAAAGAAGGAGGTTCCTGTAAGAGTCCAGAACTGCATTAGGGATCCCTATGTATTCTGTGTGTGGCAATAGGGTCAGAATTTCCCTGCAGTCTTATTTTCAGGTTGGGGTTCTGGAAGTCCATCTCTCCAAACCCACTTGCCTAGCACTGAGAACACAGCAACTGTGCCCCTTGATTTGATCCTTGATATATTTCAACTTTGATCCTTGGTATATTTCAAAGGGAACAGATTTCAAATACTGGACCTGGTAAATCTTGTGTATTCTGGGATAGAGAGGCAGTGTTGAGAGCAGGGAGCCAGCATGCTCTAGAGGAAAGGAGGGCCTAATACAAAAAAGTATGTGCCCTGAGAAGAGGACTGTTCCTATTACCCATTCTTCAGGGGAGGATGTTCAGGCTTGATCATAGGGTGGTGCTTTCTGTAGGGCAAACAGACTCAGCAGAAGAGGCAGGAGGCCAGTAAGGAAGAGGATGAGTCTAAAGAAATAAGGAAGGAATAGTGAAGGGGAAAGTGGGATCCTCTGTAGGACAGAGGTGAAAATTATGTCTTGCTAGAAACTACATATTAAAAGGACAAACAGTTAAAAATGAAGGAGAGGGGAGGAGATGTGTCTTACAGGCTTCAGAATCATAGAAATACCCATCAAAGAGCTGATGCATGTCAGAGTATAACTTCACAACAATGAAAATTACTCTGAAATAATTATTAGCTTATTTTCAAGTTCAAGGGAAATGACAGCTGAAACTGTACTCAAATGTTTACCATGGTTACTGTAAGTTCTGGTAAGTCTTATTGCAGGAACTTGAATAGATAAATTACCACTGAATTATCTTTTTAGGAGTCAGGGTTGTTGAATTTTGGTGAAGGCAGTCTGGATATCAAGAAGTGAAAAAGTTTATGCACATGAGGCTTGATGTAGAAAAGCTTATAGAAAAAATTGAATATATAGGAGCATATCTAACAATTGCAAAAACTGTTGTTTGACTACAAGTTAGCAGGAAAAATTACTTAATTAATTAAACTTGCAGTCAGAATAAACCTATATTCCAGTCTCAATTCTAGGAATTATTGTCTATAGCAAATATTTTAGTTTCTCTGAGCCTGTTTATTTATCTTTACATTTAAATGGTCCTTTAAAATTTTATTTTATTATTATTATAATATACCTATACCAAATAAATGGTACATTTGGTTTTAAATGCACATCATGATCATATAACTCATTTCACATTAATTGGAAATTCCCTTAGATAGCTTTGATTTTAATATCAGATCTAAAATGAAGAAAGAAATAGAAAATTCACTTATGCAAAGTGTTGCCTAAATAATATGATATATTTTAAATCCTGCTATTCTACTATTCAATTTTTTATTAATAGTTTTCTTCTTTATTATATTGCTTTTCCATCAATTCCATTGTCTCAAGAGAGCATTCTACTTGCCTTTGCCTTATTGACATTCATATCACAGTATGAGGTTTCTTCTAGAATTCACATTTTAGGAGTGAAATTAACTAAGTTGAGTTAAGCTTCCAAAACTGTACCACTAGGGAAGTAGGGAATCTGGAAACTGGTAATAAAAAGGACAACAAAATGATCTGGAATGTTTAATCTGAAAAAGATAATTCTCAGGGGAGATGTGATTGTTTCATCAAACAACTGAGAAGGCATTATGTACAGACAGGATTTGACTTCTTTGTTGTGGCTCCAGTTGGTGGAAACAAGTCCATTGGAGCTTAATGAGTAGAAGGATTCTTTTTATTTTATAATTGTCAATCAGGAGTGATGGAAAGCACAGAATTGTGGTCAAACATTACTAAGGTCATATTTGTGTCTTGGGACCTTGGAGTTTTACTATCTTTAATATGGATCTTATTCTTGCATTGCAGAAGCAGCGAATGATAATTATATTAGTTTCTAGTAGGTTTTATATTAGATTTTAATAATCAAGGCCACGTTTAATCTCTAGAGTTACCACTAAGGCAAATAAAAATTCATAACTAGCAAGCAAATATGAGGAAAGCAGAATGAAATAAAGCACTGATAATACAAAATTAAGATAAGAGAGGAAAGAGAAACAAAACCTGTAAGAAATCTAGACAAAAATAATAAAACTGTATTTAAACCATATATATTAGTAATTACATTAAATAATAATGGATTAAATACTATAAGAGAATGACAAATATTTTAAAACTGGATCAAATAACCCAACTTTTTGTCATTAGTAAGGGATACACCAAAATTTGCCATATGTAGGGTCATAAAGTCTCAACAAAGTTCAAAGGATTGAAATCAAACATGGATCCACTCTAACCAGAGTGGAATTAAGCCAGAAAACAACAACAGAAAGAAAATTTTAAAACCCCCAAACTTACAGAAATTAAGCAACATGCTTTTAAATAATCCATAGATCAAACAAAAAATGACAGGAGAGTGGATGTGGCTCAAGTGGTTGAGCTCCTACTTCCCACATGGAAGTTCCCAGGTGTGGTTCCCAGTGCCTCCTAAAAACAAAACAACAACAACAAAAAGAAGCCAACAAGCTAACAAATGAAAAAATCAACTCAGGGTAGCTAATGTGGCTCAGTGATTGAATGCCAACTTCCCACTTTTGAGGTCCCCAGGTTCAATCCCCAGCCCCCCCCTCAAAAAAAGCTGAGTGATAATTAGTGAATATTTTGAACTTATTAATTAAAATATTACTTATGAAAACTCGGTGGATGTAGCTCAAACTGTAATTAGAAAAGAAAAAAGCTGACAATCAATGGCTTAAGTATACACCAAAAGAAGTGGGGGGGGAGGGGCAGAAAATTAAATAGAATGGGAAGATGAGGATTAGAGAGGCAGAGGGTTCACTTTTCTCCCAGAACAGAACAGACAGAAACTGTCTGGAAAATTATTCTAGGGCTTAGGACACCAGGGAAAGGCTAGACACCACCCAGAAGAGAGAGGGGCAAAAAAAAAGTAGTCTCAGCTGACTGGGAAAATTCCATGAGTAAGGCTGCAGCAGCATCTGCTGGTGCCCATATCCCGCCTTCAGAGCAAACAGCACTGAATCCTTCAGCCCCTGGGAGGCAGCTATGGACTGAGGGGTTCGTAGGGGTCCTCTTCCCCAAGAAAGGGGAGAGGGAAGGACATAGCCTATGACAAATTCAGATTTTGGCCAGCAAACTTGGTCTGCTGTGTTGGAAGGCTGCTCACTTCCAAGCTGGGCAGGAAACGACATTTTTTTGCCCTGAGAGGTGGCAGGAAGCTAAAGATAATTTGCCTACTCAGACACCCTCACAACTGTCCTGGGCTGGTTGCTGAGGACTCAGGGGGAGGGAGACTGTGACTGGTCAAGGGAGGAGAGCAACTTCTGAGAAAATTTGTTTGTAAGGCTCAGCCCATCCTGAGGACATTGTTTTGCACCATCTGCCTAGGCAGGGTCATAATGAATACATTACCTGCTGGCACCAGGGGCCTGAGCTGAGAGGTCTGCCAAAGAGCACCATCTGATGGCAGACCAGGAAAGTGCATGCAAAGAAGGAAAAAATAGTAAGAAATAAATAAAAGAGACAGTCTGGTTCCTTTACTTCCCCCCTCTCCAAGGCCCTTGAAAACTGGCCTGCACCCCATTTCTGGGTTCTTAGCCCTGGTTTGAGCTATTAAAAGGGGGAAATCCTAAATATCTAGAACAAGTAGACCCAAGAACCAAAGAATAGTGGTAGCACATGGCTGTTTAACAGTCAATCTCTAGGCAAGAGAGAGAAACTGCACATCAGAGGAAACACAGCATCCAAATCAGATACCTAGACATCAGCAAAAAATTACGAAACATACAAAGAAAAAGGAAGGTATGATTCAGGAAAAGAAACAAATCAAAGCTCCAGAAGCATCACAGGACTTAAAACAGCTAATTAATGATGTTCATACAACTCTCCCAAATCAATCATGGAGTTGAAGGACAATATGGCTAAAGAAATAAAGGCCATTAAGAAGACTCTGGGTGAGCACAAAGAAAATTTTGGAACCTTGGATAGAAAAATAAAGAGCTTATGGGAATGAAAGATGCACTAAATGAGATTAAAAATGCAATGGAGGGGGAAGCAGCTGTGGCTCAATCAGATGAGCTCCCATCTACTATATAGGAGGCCCTTGGTTTGCGTCCCGGGGCCTCCTTGTGAAAGGAGGCTCACCTACATGCTGTGGAGTGCCACCCGGCCCACAGATGCCACAAAGCACTGACTCAGCAAGGTGATGCAACAAAAAAGAAAGGAGACAAGCGAGAACGCAGAAGAGCCTGCAGCAAATGGACACAGAGAGCAGACAGCAAGCAAGCTGCAAGGGGGTAGGGGAAATAAAAAATAAATACAGACACATAAGAATGTACAGCAAATGGGCACAGAGAACAGACAGCATGCAAAAAGCCACAAGGCGGAGGGGGGGGATAAAAAAATACAATAGAGGCCTACAAAAGCAGATTTGAAATCATGGAAGAAGGAATCATTGACAGAGGACAGAACAGCTGAAATTAAAAGGAGAGAAGAAAAGAGAGAGAAAAGAATGGGAAAAAATTGAACAGGGGCTCAGGGAGTTGAATGATAGTACAAAGTGCACCAACATATGTGTTATGGGAGTCCCAGAAGGAGAACAGAAGGGAAAGGGAAGAAAGCGCATTTGAGGAAATAATGGCCAAAAATTTCCCAACACTCATGAAAGATATGATTGTATGTTTCCAGGAAGTACGGCCTACTCCAATTGGAATTAACCCAAATAGACCTACCTCAAGACACATAATATTCAGAATGCCAAATGTCAAAGATTAGGAGAAATTTCTGGAAGCAACAAGAGAGAAGCAAAACATCACAAACAAGGGATGCCCAGTAAGACATAGTATGGATTTCTTTTCAGAATCCATGGAGGCAAGAAGGCAGTGTATGAAGTAGAAAAACTGCCAGCAAGAATTCTTTATCCAGCAAAACCGCCCTTCATATATGATGGTGAGTTTAAAATATTCATTGGTGAACAGAAACTAAGAGAGTTCATAAACAAGAATCCTGCCCTGCAGGAAACGCCAAAGGGAATTTGGAGCCAGAAATGAGTAAACAAAAGAGAGAGGCTTGGAGGAGAGTATAGAAGTGAAGACTATCAGAAAGGGTAACCAAAAGGGTAAAAAGACAGACAAAAATAAGATATGACATATGAAAGCCAAAGGATAAAATGGTTGAAGTAAGCAAGGCCTTTACTGTAGTAATGTTAAATGTTATTGGATTAAACTCCCCAATCAAAAGACATAGGCTGGCAGAATGGATAAGAAAACATGAGTCATCCATATGCTGTCTACAGAAGAGTCACCTTAAACCCAAGGGTGCAAAGAGACTGAAAGTGAAAGGTTGGAAAAAGATACATCACACAAACAGTTAACAAAAGAAAGCAGGGATAGCTAGCTATACTGGTGTCAGACAAAATAGACTTTAATGCAAAAAAGTGATAAGAGATACTAAAGACTAATATATATTAATAAAAGGGGACAATCCAACAAAAAGGAGTAACAGTCATAAATATCTATGAACCTAACCAGGGTGCACCAAAATACATGAGGTAAACTCTGGAAAAACTGAAAGGAGAAATAGATACTTCTGCAGTAAGAGTTGGAGACTTCAACATGTCATTCACATCAATAGACAGAACAACTAGACTGAAGATTAACAAGGAAACAAAGAACTTGAACAATATGATAAATGAGCTGGACTGAACAGACATACAGACCACTGCACCCCAAATCAGCAGGTTATACCTTCCTCTCAAGTGCTCATGAATCTTTCTTTAAGATAGACCACATGCTGGACCACAAAACAGTTCTCAATAAATTTAAGAAGATTGAAATTATACTAAGCACCTTCTCTGATCATAATGGAATGAAGCTGGAAATCAATATTAATTGAAAATAGGGAAAATTTGCAAATATATGAAGATTAAGCACCATACTCCTAAACAATCAGTGAGTCAAAGAAGAAATTGCAAGAGAAATTAGTAGATATCTCAAGACAAATGAGAACAAGAAAAAAAATTATCAGAACTTATGGGATACAGTGAAGGCAATGCTAGGAGGGAAATAAAGCCTTAAATGCTGATATTAAAAAAGAAGGAAGAGCTAAAATCAAAGACCTAAATGAACACCTGAGAAACTAGAAAAAAACAAGAAAACCAATCCCAAAGCAAACAGAATGAAAGATATAATAGAGATTAGAGTAGAAATAAATGAAACTGAGAACAACAATAGAAAAAAAATAGAGAAAATCAACAAAACCAAAAGCTGGTTCTTTGAGAAGATCAATAACACTGACAAACCTTTAGCTGGATGAACAAAGAAAGAGAGAGAAGATGCAAATAAATAAATAAAATCAGGAACAAAATTATAAGTAACCCCCAGAAATAATAGGGATCAAGAAAGGATAATTTGAGAAACTGTATGCCAACAAATTAGATAACCTAGATGAAATTGACAATTTCCTAGAAATACACAGACTACATTGACTCTACAAGAAATACAGGAACTCAACAAACCAATTACAAGTGAAGAGATTGAATTAGTGATCAAAAATCTTCCAACACGAGGCGGCGGACTTTGCCCCGTGGTTAGGGTGTCCATCTGCCACATGGAGGTCCACAGTTAGGACCCTGGGCCTCCTTGACCCGTGTGGAGCTGGCCCATGTGCAGTGCTGATGTGCACAAGGAGTGCCGTGCCACGTAGGGGTGTCCCCCGCGTAGCGGAGCGCCCTGCGCAAGGAGTGCACCCAGTAAGGAGAGCTGCCCAGCGCGAAAGAAAGTGCAGCCTGCCCAGGAATGGTGCTGCACACATGGAGAACTGACACAACAAGATGACACAACAAAAAAAGGAGGCACAGATTCCCGTGCCGCTGACAGCAACAGAAGGGGATAGAGAAGATGCAGCAAGTGGATACGGGGAGCAGACAGCCAGGGTGGGGGCGGGGAGGGGAGAGAAATATATAAATAAATAAATCTATCTTTGAAAAAAAAATCTTCCAACAAAGAAAAGCGCAGTATCAGATGGCTTCACGGGTGAATTCTACCAAACATTTCAAAAAGAATTAATACTAAACTTGTTTAAACTCTTCCAAAACTTGAAAAAGAGAGAAAACTACTGTAGCAGTTTAATATGCTTACATATTTCAAAAATTCATATTGGATTATGCTTATAATCTGATCTGTACCTGGGCATGATTGAGGTTATGATTAGGGCATTGAGTCCCCACCCACACTCACAGATAAAAGGCATGGCAGAGAACAGAGTTAAGGGTTTTTCCATATTGGCGTTTTGATGTTGGAGTTTGATGCTGAAGACTTAAACTGGAGCTCCAGGAAGTCAGCATGCAGAAAGAGAAGCAAGCCCCTAGGAGAGAGGAACCTTGAACCCAGAGAAAAGGCAAGCCCCAGGAATGTAGGAACCAGGAAGCCTGAACCCTTGCAGACGTCGAAAGCCATCTTGCTCCAAATAGACTTTTGTGAGGGAAGTAACTTATGCTTTATGGTCTGGTATCTGTAAGCTCCTACCCCAAATAAATACCCTTTATAAAAACCAACCCATTTCTGGTATTTTGTATCAGCACCCCTTTGGCTGACTAATACAACTGCCCAACACATTTTATGAACCCATCATCACCCTAACACCAAAGTCAGAGAAAGATACTACGAGAAAAGAGAATTCCAGACCAATCTCTCTAATGAATACAGATCAAAAATTCTCAATAAAATACTTGCAAATGAAATCCAACAGCATATTAAAAGAATTATACACCATGTCAAGTTGGTTTTATTCCTCATATGCAAGGGTGGTCCAACATAATAAAATCAATTAATGTAATACACCATATTAACAAATTGAAGGGGAAAAAAAACACATGATCAGCTCAATTGATGCAGAAAAGGCATTTAACAAAATCCAGTATCCTTTCTTGGTAAAAACACTTTGAAATATAGGCATAGAAGGAAAGTTCCCCACCATAATAAAGGGCATATATGAAAACTCCACAGGCAAAATCATACTCAATGGGTAGAGGTTGAAAACTTTCCCTCTAAGATCAGGAACAAGACAAGGATGCCCACTATCACCACTGATATTTACCATTGTTCAAGAAATTCTAAATTAGAAAAGGAAAAGAAATAAAAGGCATGCAAATTAGGAAAAGAGAAAGTAAAACTCTCACTGTTTGCAGATGCCATGATCCTATATTTAGAAAATTCCAAAATATCCTATATTTAGAAAATTCCAAAATATCCAAAATAGGGCTAATAAATGAGTTCAGGAAAGTGGTAGGACACAGGATTAACATGCAAAAATCAATAGTGTTTCTATATATTATTAATGAGCAACTAGAGGAGAAAATCAAGAAAAAAATCCAATTACAATAGTAACAAAAAGACTCACATATCTAGAAATTAGTTTAATCAGGAATATAAAGGATTTGTGTCCAGAAAACTACAAAACACTGCTAAAAGAAATCAAAGAAGACCTAAACATCATGAAGATGTCATTTCTACCCAAACTGATTTATAGATTCAATTCAACCCAATCAAAATTCCAATAGCCTACTTTACAGAAATAGAAAAGTCAATTACCATGTTTCTTTGGAAGGGAAAGTGGTTCCAAATAGCCAAAAACACCCTGAAAAAGAAGAGCAAAGTCAGAGGCCTCAGGCTTCCTGATCTTGAAGTATGATGTAATGCTACAGTGGTCAAAACAGATAAGATTGGCATAAAGATAGACACAGGGATCAATGGAATGGAACTGAGAGTTCAGAAATAGACCTGCTCCTCCATGATCAACTGATTTTTGATAAGCCTGCCAAGTCTACTTTTCTGGGGCAGAAAATTCTCTTCAACAAGTGGTCCTGGGAGAACTGGATATCCATAAGCAAAAGAATAGAAAAGGATCCCTATTTCACATCCTATCAACTCAAAGTGGATCTAAGATGTAAACATAAAACCCAGGATCATAAAACTCCTAGAGGATAACTTAGGGAAACATCTGCAAGAACTGTAGTAGATGGAGTCTCTAAAACCTTACACCCAAAGCACGAGCAACAAAAGAAAAGATAGATAATGGGATATTCTCAAAATTAATCACTTCTCACCTCAAAGGACTTTGTTAAGAGGGTAAAAAGGTAGTCTACTTAATGAGAGAAAATACTTGGAAATCACATATCTGACAAGGATCTAATATCCCTGATATATAAAGAGGTCCTACAAGTCAACAGTAAAAAAACAGATGACCTGATTAAAAATGGGCAAAAGACCAGAAGAGACATCTTTCTAAAGAAGAAATACAAATGGCAAAAAATCACATGAAAAAAATGTTCAACATCACTAGCTATTAGGGAAATGCAAATCAAAACTACAATAAAATACCATTACACACCCACAAGAATGGCCACTATTTTTTAAAAAACTATAAAACTACAAGTATTGGAGAGGGTGTGGAAAAATAGGAATGCTTACTCACTGTTGGTGGGAATGGAGAATGGTACAGCCACTGTGGAAGTCTGTTTGGTGGCTCTTAAGGAAGTTAAATATAGATCTGCCAGAGGACCTGGCAATACCATGACTAGATCTGAGAGCAGCGACATGAGCAGACATTTGCATACCGATGGTCATAGTGGCATTATTCACAATTACCAAAAGATGGTAACAACCCAGGTATCCATAAAATGAGGAATGGATAAACAAATTGTGGTATACATACATGATGGAATAGTATTCATCTGTTAGAAGAAATGAAGTCGTGAAGCATATGATAACATGGATGAACCTGGGAACTATATGTTGAGTGAAGCAAGCCAGGCAGAAAAGGACAAGCATTGTATGATTTTGCTATTATGAACTAAATATAATGAGCTAACTCATGGAGTTAATAGCTAGAATATAAGTTGCCAGAGAAAGGAATGTGGTTAGAGAATGGAAAGCTGAAATTTAATATGTGCAGAATTGGTAAAAAGTTGTTTGAAAATATTTGGAAATGAATAGAAATGGTGAAAACTCATCATAGGATTTGTAATTTGTAGAGCTAATATATGGGTATGATAGTGGTTTTTTATGCTTTGGTTCTTTTTTTTTTTTTTTTGAGTAATGAAAATGCTCATATTGATTGAAGTGATGAATGCACAACTCTGTGATTATACCAAATGCCATTGATTGAACACTTTAGATAAATTATATGGTTTATGAGTAACAAAACTAATAGGGAGGGTTGGGGGGAAACACCAAAAGTAAGATATGAACTATAGTTGATAGTAATACTTTAATGATGCTCTTTCATAATTTGCGACAAATGTTTCACAACAATACATGGTAGTGGCTGTGGGATGATGTATGGGAGCCAAGTATGATGGGTTTTTTTGTTTTTTTAAAAAAAATATTTGTTTATTTATTTATTTCTCTCCCCTACCCCCCAACCCTGGTTGTCTGTTCTCCGTGTCTATTTGCTGCGTCTTCTTTGTCCGCTTCTGTTGTTGTCAGTGGCATAGGAATCTGTGTTTCTTTTTGTTGCATCATCTTGTTGTGTCAGCTCTCCATGTGAATGGCACCATTCCTGGGCAGGCTGCACTTTCTTTCATGCTGGGCGGCTCTCCTTACAGGTGCATTCCTCGAGCGTGGGGCTCCCCTATGCGGGCACACCCCTGCGTGGCAGGGCACTCCTTGCACGCATCAGCACTGCTCATGGGCCAGCTCCACACGGATCAAGGAGGCCCAGGGTTTGAACCGCGGACCTCCCATGTGGTAGACAGACGCCCTAACCACTGGGCCAAGTCTGCCGCCTCAAGTATGATGTTATACATGTTAGTTTTGTAAGGTCACAACTCTTACTATATACACTTACTGTTTATGCATGTTCATTTATGAATGATACACTTCAATAAAATGCTTTTAAAATGAAAAAATCAGTCTTAAATCCCAATGGTTTCATTTTGGAGTGATGAAAATGTTCTAAAATTAGGTAGTGGTCATGGGTGCACACCTCTGTGAATATACCTAAAAAAACACAATTTAAAGGGGTGAATTCTTTGATATGTGAATTATATCTCAATAAAACCAGTAATAAAAAAAAGAAGGAATGTAGGTAGAATGAAATAATAAACCTACAAACAAGAATTAATAAAGTAAAAAACAGAAGTAAATTTGAGGAGATTTTCAAAGCCAAACCTTGATTATTTTAATCTTGATAACCTGGCAAGAATATTCAGCAGAAGAAGATAAGTGACATAACTTAACAAAATTAGTAATGAAATAGAGGACATTACTACAAATTGTACAAACATTAAAAAAAGAATGAGGGAAGCAGATGTGGCTCAAGTGACTGGGCTTCCCCCTCCCATATGGGAGGACCCGAGTTCACTCTCTGGGACCTCCTGGTAAAAAAAAGGCATGCCCACATGGCAAGCCAAGTGCCCATGCAGCAAGCCAAGTGCCTGCATGGCAAGCCAGTGCCGGCGCAAGTGAGTCACGCAACAAGATGATAACACAACAAAAGAGAGATGAAGGGGAGAGTCAAGGTGAGGTGCAACAGAAACCAAGAACTGAGGTGGTACAAGTGACAGGGAACCTCTCTCCACATCAGAGTTCCCCAGGATCAAATCCTGGTATATCCTAGAGGAGAAAAATGAGAAGAGAAGACAAAAAGAGAAATAGAGACAGAAGATCACACAGCGAATAGACACAGACAGAAAAAAACAGCAGGGTGCGGGGGAGGGGAATGGGGAAATAAATAAATCTTTTAAAAAAAAATGAGGCTATTAGTCTAGGCAAAGCTTTCTTAGGTGGGTCACAAAAAGAAAGAACCATGAAAGAAAAATTTGGTAAATTGGGCTTCATCAAAATTATAAAAATTTGCTCTTTCAAAGATCCTGTTAAAAAAATAAAAGATAAGTCACAGACAAGGAGAAAATACAAAACATGTTGTCTAATAAAGGGTTTGTATACAAAATATATAAGGAACTCCTACAACTCATAGATAAGAAGACAAAAACACAATAAAAATGGGCAAAGATCTGAACACTTTAGAAAAAAAGATATTTGAATTGAAAAGAGGTACATGTGGGAAGTGGATTTGGCTCAACTGATAGAGCGTCTTCCTACCATTTGGGAGGTCCGGTGTTAAAACACAGGGCCTCCTGACCCGTGTGGTGAGCTGGCCCACAAGCAGTGCTGATGCACGCAAGGAGTGCCCTGCCATGCAGGGGTGTCCCCCGCATAGGGGAGCTCCAAGCACAAGGAGTGCGCCCTGCAAGAAAGCTGCCTCATGCAAAGAAAGTGTAGCCCACCCAGGAGTGGTGCCACACACATGGAGAGCTGACACAGTAAGATGACACAACAAAAAAGAGACACAAATTCCTGGTGCTGCTGACAAGAATATAAGTGGACGCAGAAGAACACATAGCAAGTGGACGCAGAGAGCAGACAATGGATGGGTGAGGGGAGTAAGGAGAGAGAAATAAATAAAAAGTATATCTTTAAAAAAAAAAAGCACACGAAAAGATGCTCCGCAACAGCAGTCATCATGGAAATGCACATTTAAATATCTACACATACTTACTAGAACAGCTAACATGAAAGAGACTTTGTACCATGTTTTGAAGTAGATGCAGAGTCACTGGAATCCTCACCTATAGCTGGTGGGAATGCAAAATGGCATAGGGACTTTGGAAAACAATTTAGAAGTTTCTTAAGAAGTTAAAAACACTTATTATAAGGTCCAACAATCCCAGTATAAGTGGTTCCCAAGAGAAATAAAATATATATTCACATGGAGGCTTATATGTGAATGTTAAGAGTAGACATTATTCATAATTACCCCCAAATGGAAACAACTTAAGTGTCCATCAACAGCTTTATGAAAAAACTGTGTTATATCCATGCCCTAGACTATTACAGAGTAGTAAAAGTAACAAACTGCTGATACACATAACATGGAAGACCATTATGCTAGGTAAAAGAAGTTAAATAGAAAAAAATATATCCTATGTCGTTCCATTTATATAAAACTCTAGAAAAAGTAAAACTATAGTGACAGAAAGCAGATGAATGGTTTTTAGGGGCCAGGGTTGTGGGGAGGAGATTGATTGCAAAATGTTATAGAGCAACTCTTTGAAGGTTATGGTAATGTTGTACATATTGATTGTGGTGGTAGTTACATGACTGTAAATTTGTCAAAAAATCTTTTAATTGTTCTCTGAAAATTTGTGAATTACTTTATCTTCAATAAAGTTAATGAGAAAGGTAATAAAGCTATTATGAACAACTTTACACCAATACATTTGAAAATTTAGATTAAATGGACACATTCCTAGAAAAAATTGCTCTTAACATAACTGTTAAAAAACTATAAAACTGTACTGAAATAAAGAAGATTTAGATAAATAGAAAGCTTTACCATATTAATGAATTGCAAGACTCACTATTGTAAAGATGTCAGTTTTCCCAAAATTGATCAAGGATTAAACGCAATGCCAAGCAAAATCTCAACCGGATGATTTTTGTCAAAATGACCAGTTCATTTCTAAGTTTATATGAAAAAGTGAAAGGTCAGATATTAAGAGCAGCTTTCAAACTCCATAATTAAGACAGCCTGCTACTAGAAGGACAGACTCGTAGTCTAGTGGAAGAAAATAAAACAGGCTTACATATAAAAAAAATCTCTCTATTTATGACAGAGGTGATACTGCAGAGAGAAGTGGGGAAAAAACAATATTTTCAATAAATATTGCCAGGTCAGTTAAATATTCATATGAAAAAAGAAAATAACTCCTACCTCATAATGTCAAAAAAAAAATCAATTCCACATGGATTTAAAGTGAAAGGTAAAATAACAGTTTCTTAAAAGACAACATGTGAGAATATCTCATAACTGGGTAGGCAAAGGGTTCTTAAGCAGGACAAGTTGAGCAAAAGACACACAAGAGTAGTACTATAGGATTCTATTTATATAAAATTCAAACAGAGGCAAAACTCATCTGGAGTATCAGATGTCAGGATTAGATGTCAGTAGAATTTTGGGGCAGAGGAGAGATTAACAACCTGGAGGGGGCATAAGGGAACTCCTGGAGTGCTTTCTTTTTCCTCATCTTAGTGTTGGTTACAAGGGTGTATTTATTTTGTGAAAATTCAGCTATATTTCTCTATATGTCTATAAGAGCTATAATTATTAAAAAGAATATTTTTATGAATGAGATAAAATATACAGCATCTTGTACAATGCCTGGCACAAACTGATAATAAATCCTCATTTCTTTCCTTGCTGTTATAAGAATTATTCAAATAGAATCTTTAGATCAGTGCTCCCAGACTTTAATGTGCATAAGAATAGCTTAAGGATCTTGTTAAAATGCAGATTCTGATTCAGCTGGTCTGAGGTGTGGTCTGAGATTCTGTATTCCTCAAAAAACCTCACTGCCTGACCACTCTTTGGGGAGCAGGCTCTAAAGCCACTTTCTTTTCTAGGACACTATCATTCTATAACATGATTTTATTCTTCTGCTGCTTTTCTATGACATCTGCCCTGTCCTGTCCATTCCTTTTGATTTCCATGATCATCTTTGATTTCTGTTAGACCAGTAGTTGTCAAACTTTTCTCAGACTGCTTGCCAGATCTCTGTGATGACAGGTGTTTATAAGCCACCTGTCCCAACACACTCATGATTGCTTCTTCCAAGAAAAACAGTAGCAACAAACTGGATTTACTGGGGTAAACTGTGCTGCTCTTTATGAGATAATCCATGAGGTGAAATATGATTTTTTTTGCAAGCCATTAAATGGAAGTATAGTCACCATAAACAAAAATGTGAGAAAATAAACTCTAGACTATTTAGAAGACCCTTCAGGACCATCATGTAAACTACATGCCCTACTACAATTATATTTGGGGGCTTATGTATTCTTAAAATACATCTGTAAATACACACTTTAACTTTGATATTAGTTAGTTTGAAAATGATCAAACAATTATCTGCATCTTTTTTTTTTTTTTTTTAAAGATTTATTTATTTATTATTTAATTTCCCCCCCTTCCCTGGTTGTCTGTTCTTGGTGTCTATTTGCTGCGTCTTGTTTCTTTGTCTGCTTTTGTTTCTTTGTCCGCTTCTGTTGTCGTCAGCGGCACAGGAAGTGTGGGCGGTGCCATTCCTGGGCAGGCTGCACTTTCTTTTCACGCTGGGCAGCTTTCCTCACGGGCGCACTCCTTGCGCGTGGGGGCTCCCCCACGCGGGGGACACCCTTGCGTGGCACGGCACTCCTTGCGCGCATCAGCGCTGCACATGGCCAGCTCCACACAGGTCAAGGAGGCCCGGGGTTTGAACCGCGGACCTCCCATATGGTAGACGGACGCCCTAACCACTGGGCCAAAGTCCGTTTCCCTATCTGCATCTTTAGGTTACTTGATTCGATCATATCTACTTTTTATAAGTGTTCTCCTTTGAACAGGCTTGTTTTTCTCTCCACTCTTTTGAGTCTATTTATATTTAGAAATGAGAATATATTCTTAAAGAAAAGCTCTAATGAGGAATAAATAAGTGACTAGAGCAAGAAGTTAAATAAAGCTTAGTTTTATGAGATGAGCTGTGAAAGCAGTGTTTCATAAAAATATTTTCTACAACTATTTCCTATATAAAGTCTGTAGGTACTGTTTCACTGCCTTGGAAAATGAAGCTTTACTTCTCAGAAGATTTTGGATCAAGGCATGAAAACTTGAGGATTCAATGTACTGCCAGTTAATAGGGAGAAAGAAAGAAGAAAGAAAATATTTTCTCTCATGCTCCAACATGAGGAAAATGTCAATGTTTCAATCCATTCTTTTGTTTTTTGTTTTCTTGTTTGTTTAATACTGTTTTTATTTGTAAATACTTTAGATTACATAAACATTACATAAAAAATAGAGGGTATTCCCATATACCCCACTCCCTAGCCCTCCCATACTTTCCCACATTAACAAAATCCTTCATTAGTGTGGTACATTTGTTAAAATTGATGAACACGTATTGGAGCATTGCCACTAAGAGTGGATTACAGTTTACACTCTGTCCCACACAATTTTGTAAGTTATGACAAAATATATATAATGGCCTGTATCCATCATTGCATAACATCATTGAAGACAGTTCTAATGTCCTGAAAATGCCCGATTTTACACCTGTTTTCCCTCTCCATCCCCTCAGAACCTCCAGTGGCCACTGCCTCCACATCAATGATAAAAGTTCCTCCATTGCTAGAATAACAATAAGTCTATAGTAGAATACCAGTAAGTCTACTCTAGTCCATTGTTTATTCCCCAATCCTGAGGATTCTGGGATGGTGATGCCCATTCTGCCTCTAATTGACAGGGGGCTTAAATCCCATGGGGCAGGTGGATGGGACTCTCTTGCAGTTGCAGACTCTCTCTGTTCCTTGGGATGGTCATTGTCCCTCATCGAATCCTTGTTAGTTGTCTTGGGTGAGTCCAATGAACTGGAGAGTAGTTGTTGCAACTCTGTTGAGATTCAGGGCCCAGCTGGCACATGGACACCCAATCCATTCTTAATTGCTGTTACTCCATCTCTTTGCTGTGCTTAGATCTTTTGAGCTCTCTTCACATTACATTTGCTCTTTCCTCTCACTGCTCTTCACTTTCCCATCCTTGCTTTACATGAAGATAAATGCTATGGAAGTGCCTGCTTTTGAGTTGTTGGAATCAGTTAGGAGAAACTGTGATGTTCTGATTATCTCTAGTATATAAAAAGTTCCCTGATCTTGGTGTAAAACAGTAATGATTTTAATGCATTCACTGATCCTGTAGGTCAGGAATTTGGACAAGGCAAACAGAATGGCTTGCCTTTGCTGTGCTATGTCTGGGGCCTCAGTTGAGAAGTCTACTGGCTGAAGGTGACTCAAATGACTGGGGGACTGGAATTATCTGGAGGCTCCTTTCTTCACATCTGGCACCTGGATTGGGGTAACTGGCAAGCTGGTATCAGCTGGAACTGTGGCTTCTCCAGCTACCTTGAGTTTCTCACAACATGACAGCTGGGTTTAAAAGGAATGCCTCAAATAGAGACTTACATAAAAACCTGACAGACACTGCACAGTCCTTTATGACCTAGCCTTGGAAGTCACATAGATTCACTTCCACTGTGCTCTATAGGTGGAAGCAGTCATAAGCCCTCCCACATTCAAGGGAAAGAAACATAGAACCCCTCTTCTTATGGGGAGGAATATCAAAGAATTGGTGGCCATTTTTGAAAAACTGTTACAAGTAGGAAAGAGTCTGTGCTGGAGCCAGCTGGTATTGGCATGTGAGTACCAATAGTTACATTTTCAGAAATGTTGCAAGCCAGTTGCTAAACATAGTCATTATTAAATAAAGTTATATCAACTTCAGTTAAATAAATTATATTAAAACAAAGGTAATAAATAACTCCAAACTCATCCCTTCCTAATAATTTTACTACATTTTTCTGTTACGAGTGCTACTGACACTATTTATATCCATTGTACTGAATGGCAGAAATACTATATAATGGCATGCCCCTGTGCCTCTGTTCCCAACTCCGTGTTCAGTGATGTCACCTTGCTAGCTTGAGATGGGCTATGGTGTGAATATTACACTTGGAAATCACCAAATGCTAAAAATTAGGGCTTGGCTTATTGTTTTGTTGATTGTCTACATTTAAGAAAGTGATGGAGAAAATATTAATAATGTAGATTATGCTTAACAGTAGATTGTGGGAAGTGGACTTGGCCCAATGGATAGGGCATCCGCCTACCACATGGGAAGTCTGTGGTTCAAACTCCAGGCCGCCTTGACCCGTGTGGAGCTGGCCCATGTGCAGTGCTGATGCGCGCAAGGAGTGTCGTACTACACAGGGGTGTCCCCCGCATAGGGGAGCCCCACGCACAAGGAGTGCGCCCAGTAAGGAGAGCCACCTAGCGCGAAAGAAAATGCAGCCTGCCCACGAGTGGGGCTGCACACACGGAGAGCTGACACAACAAGATGACGCAACAAGAAGAAACACAGATTCCCAGTGCTGCTACTCAGGATGGAAGCAGTCACAGAAGAACACACACAGCAAATGGACACAGAGAGCAGACAACGGGGGGGGGGGGGGGGGAGGAGGCAGAAGGGGAGAGAAATAAATTTTAAAAATAAATCTTAAAAAAAAAAAAGTAGATTGTGTCTAAAGCCATACATTGTGAGTAGCACAAAAATAATTGAGGAAATATTCTTCTAGTATTCAAAAACTATTATTTGATTCAGCAAAATCACATAATGAATGAATGAATGTGTATCTTTGTTGTTTCCCTGTCATCATATTTATTAAATATCAGCCAACATTTGTGTGGGAACTATAATGCTCATCAATGACATGAGCACCTTCTTTGCTGAATCTGATAGAGATCAGTCATTTTTTGATGTCACATTTGTTACATTTGTGAAGTCACAGCTGCTTTCCATTTTATGAATTAACCACATGACTACACCTATTATAGTTTGGAGCTGGAATTAATAAAGCCATGGATAATCTGTAAGAGAGGAATAATAATACAATAAGTTCTGTATGAGAGGAATAATAATAATAAATCTTCCTCATAAGATAGTTGTGAAGAGTCAATGAGTTAATCTGTATCATGTACTCTTAGAATAGAAACTGACATATTGCAAGCACTCAGAAAATATTAACTGTTAGCACTCTATTTGATATAATAGTAATAAAAAAGGGAAGAACTATTGTAAAACAAGCGAATTTTAGTCACAAGGTGGGACTTTAATTTTTATTGAAAATCACATGCATCCTATTTTAAGGATTAAAAATTCATCATTGGTCAAAAATTAGCAAGATATTTTTTAAATAAACACTGCCACTTTCACACTTTTAATAGCATACAGTCTTCCTAGAAAATTTTCATACCTGAAGTATGCTCAAAGGGAGAGATGGAAGGAGGGAGAGAGAGAAAATTGCATCTGGGGATGAGGAATCAATGAGTAGAAAGAATTTTAAGTTAAATGACAGCAAACACAATGAAGAGGTATGACATGAATTATTTGCTACATCTAATACAATATATAATATTATCTTGGGCAGCTCATCACATTTCCAATCTCAAATATCCTTAGGGATTTTAGTGCATGTTCTGAAATATATACATTCCTTCCTTTTGCCCACCTTGTCTCTCTTTCTTTTTCATTGTCTCCCGCTCTCTGTTAAAGCAGTTTTATTCATACACCATACAATCCATCTAAGTGTTCAATTAATGGCTCCCAGTATAATCACATGGCTGTGCATTCATCACCACAATCTCTCTTTATATATACTTGCAGTAGTGCATTATTTAAGATAAAGTATAAACACATCAAGCTAAAAGTAACCCTTAATAAACTGTTGACCCTTAATAAAAATTTTTAAAATGTATTTGTCCTTTTTTATATAGGACTGGAGAAACTTGCACAAAAAGGGAAATCATTGTCACCTTTAGCAAGCATAACTGGAATATCATTATTTTTGATTGTATCCATGTGTCTCCTCTTTCTATGGAAAAAATATCAACCCTACAAAGGTAGGTTAAAATTAGAAAAGAAAAAGAAAAAATATTTTTATATATGTACTAAAAAAGTAACTTACTATATTTTCCCCCTTCTGGTTTTAGTTATAAAACAGAAGCTAGAAGGCAGGTAATACAAATGTTCTTACAAAAAAAATTTTTGTCTTGAATTTTTTTTTCCACATTTATTATCACTAACAAAAATACCTTTTTATCTTTTAAGGCCAGCAACAGAGTACAGGAAAACACAAACATTTTCAGGTAATGGCCAAGCTGGAAAGGGCTATTATTTGTGTTAATGTGCATCAGTTAATATTGCTATTGAGTACTGTATACAGCATACTATTGATGTAATATTAATATAATAATAGCATCCTCACTTCATAAAGTGCTATGCCCCATATGATTTTATCAAGTCACACGCTGCTGAAAGGTAAGCCTGGAAGGTGCTCTTGGCTCCATTTTAAAGGCAAAAGAACTAAGGGTCAGAGTCACTTGCCCACAATCATCACGTTCCGCTGAATCCGTTGATCTGCCGAGTCCATTGCTGCTGGTATTATTTTGAAAATGGCAAAAGGCTGACTTTTGTTAATCTCAAAATAAAAAGCTTTTAGGTCATTAGTCGGGCAGATGTCATTTTGGCAGCTCTGTCCTAAGGAGAGGAGGAAAGGGAGGTTCGACAGGGGCGGGCACTGCTTCTGTGTTCCCAGCTTGCCCCAGATTGCCATCACTACTGACCCCATACTGAGCTGCTATCATAAGCTAACAATGGAGCTTTTACTCAGGACTTGGAGTCAGACAGAGCCAGTTTCAGTCTCAGGTATGCCACTTTACCCCTGTGTGAACTTGGGAAAATTAATTACTTTTCCTGACCTCAACTTCCTCATCTATATAATAGAGATAACAACTTCCTCCTGGGGTTCTGAAAATTAAATAAACTGATGTAGGTGGAGTGCCTAACAGGAGGCCTGCGTGCTTCTCCTCCGACCTAGCCCTTTCTCACTCACAAATGATTCAAGGTCAGAGCTAGGAAAGGTCCCAGAGACCATCTGGTTCCCTCTCCCTCCCCCATCATTTTACAGACGATCGTTTAAGTCACACTGATATTGCATTGTGTTATATTGTATTGTATTTTGTAGGTACGGGAAGCTATGGTTATTTCTTTTTCTTTATAGTTTTTGCTGGTCTCTGTTAGATCTAACAGGGTGCATTAAATATTATAAATGGATCAAGAGCTCTTGTGACCTCCAGACTGAAGCCTTGAAGTCCATATGTTTCTGGTAACCCAGGGCTACAAAAAAACAACACACCGTTCCCACACCAGGCTTTAACAATTATTGCTCCAATTCAATCTGTCGTGTAGTTTCTATACTCAGCTTTAGAAGGATTTCAACACTGCTTACTGTCAACATGACTAAAGAGACTAGGAAGGCTAAATTGGTTTTGTAAAGATTTTTTTAAAAACAACAACAGCAATTTGAGGCATTTGGTTTGTAAATAGTATTTGTTTTCCATTTCAGGCCATGAAGATGCTCTGGAGGACTTCGGAATATATGAATTTGTTGCTTTTCCAGATGCTTCTGGTGTTCCCAGGGTTGGTTTCCTAGTGGCTGATTAGCCAAGAAGTAGAGTTCTGCTTCTCCAGAGGTGTCAGCAGTGTTCATTTAAGCCCTTAGGCAGTGTGGTCACATGGCTGCATGACCCCTCGCAGTATGGATTTACTCTGTAAGGAATGACCTTGCAGGCTGGGGCACGGAGGCATCCCCTGTAGCCTTTATTAATCAGAGTAATACAGATAAGGAAGCTATACTAATTCATAAACAGTTTTACCTGGTAAGCTTATGAAAAGTGAACTGACTAGATTGAAGTTCAAGAAAATGGAATAAATTGAAGATCGGGAGCACTAGTTTAAGTCTAATGCTGCATCTCTGCAGGAACTGCAGTCACTTTACCAAACTCCCTCGGCTGCTTTCCCCCTCATTTCTCCCTCACATCTATTAAGGGTATTGCAAAGACAATCGTTCAGACTCTTGAAGGTACCCCATGCTATTCAGAAGAAAAGTGCCAAATAATCCCAAAGTATGCAACCATGCATATTTATTATCATGGTAAAGGTGCACAAGGTGACAGAAAAAGCTTTTGTACTAATGAAGTTATTTTTCAGTCTGCAAAGAAATGATTTTTTAAATTTTGCTTAACAGGTATGCAAAGAGTTGCTCTTAGCTAATCAACTTATTAATATTTTTAGAGATTTGCATAGAATGACTCTTTCTATCCTCTTGATTCCTGATTCCCCTATGATAGTTCACTTAAGGAAGGCGCCACAGGCAGATTATTTGCTTCTGGCCATTATCATTTCCAGTTTTCAAAGAACTGTTTGCTGTCAGGAAATGGTTGCATAACTTGTTCAAAGCCTTTTATCAACATGTAAGGTCCATCCAGTGTATTTCCTGTCCACAAATCCATGTGAGAATGGAGAGGGATGGATTGGATTTCATCCTCCCTATGTGTGACTCGACAGCCCAGGCACTAGCATCTTCACAACGTGAAGGTTAGAACTGCTTTACAAAGGCTTTGCAATGCCTTTTTCAGTCTCAGGCCAGGTTGACTCACCTCGTCTTCCATAACCAGAAAAACAAAAATACTGGTGGATCAATTATTTCTGTTTCTCAATGTAACAGAAAACACCCCTCAAATGAGAGAGCTGTGGTTTCAAATGGGAGAACAGAGCTGAAGAGCTAATAAGTACTATAAACAAATTTTTGAAATGAGGCATTCCTCTATTTAAAATAACACAGTTTTTACTTCTAGGACTTCATTAGAAAAGAGCAGCATTAATGTAACAAATTTTAAATTTAGTTGTGTGATTAACCAGGGTTGAGTTTTACGGTTTTTTGGGATGAACTCGATTGGTTCCAACTGGTGTAATCCTCAAGAACTTGCAGCAGTGAGATAAGTGTTTTAATCACACCTCAGAAGCCCCACTTATTTCTGTTATAAGCAGAATAACTTAATTTGCAGCCATGCCCATCTTCAGAGCTGACAACTCCTGAGGAATCTGCTAAGATTCTTACTTGGCTGCCAGGTACATTGGGGAAGAAGTGGGAAATCCAAACCAACAACTAAGGGAGAAGGAGGAGGGATAGGACATGAGGACTAAGATCTGTGTGAGAAGCCAGAATGCCAGTTAGCGACCAAATGGCATGACCTTGGGAAGTGGAGGAAAAATAATAATAAAACAAGACTGAAGAATTCAGGTTAAGGAGGGAACTAAATTAAATTATTAACTTTTTTGAGTTTTAAAAAAATAAAATGTTCTCTTTGCTTGTTATGGTGCATGTAGATAGAAGATTCCTCCTCTCTCTACTTGGTGCTCATTTCACCATCCACTTAGCACCTCTTTCGGGAGTTGGACAGAAGGCAGTGAGCAAGTTTGCTGGTTATTAATAGCTTTAATATTGGATTACGTGATTCAGTTAGTGATTATGTTTTTACCATAGCCCCTGAATCCCTCCATACTGAAGAAAATCAAGAGTTGCTCTAAAGTACCACTATAAACTCAAATCTCCTTGACACAAAAATGATAGGACAAATCACATTTCCTAGGTCTGCTCATAAGAGCTTTCACAAGTGAAATGGAAACAGGTGGTTTCCAGAAAGACGTACAACTAAACTGTTCCCTATAACCTGGTAGGTTAAATTGGAATGAAGTCAAGATCCCCTCAGACTTACCAAGGGCAGAATTTTCTAGGTGGAGATGTATAATTATGAAGGTATAAAAGTGGACAGAAGTGTGATGAAAACAGGTAGACTTTGAGATAGAGTAGGGAAACAGACTTAAGTTAAATAATTGCAAAGCAGTCTTTATAGAAAGAAGGTAATTATAAGACACAAAGAATGGAAGTTAATAAAAACATGAATGCCAGTTTCAATAAAATACATGTTGACTTTTACCAAACAGAAATACACTATTAATTACATTTTTCATATTCATCTACACCTTTAACTTTTAGATCCCATCACTGCATTCAAACCAAAACATCTCCTTTTGTGTATCTTATGTTTCTTGGTACCATCTTTACTCACTTGCAAATCTGATGAGGGCTTTGGCTATATACGTCTCTTTCTTTCATCCATCTTTGTACAGGTAATTGGCAAATAGCATCAAAAGCATAACTGAGATACAATGTGAAAGATAATAATATAAGCTCTCTGATTCTAAGCTGTCCTAATATCTCTTTTGCTCATTTTTTTTCCCTTTCTATTGTATTTTCTTTGCAGTAATGCCAGCTTTCTTCTTAAATGAGGAAAGAAAGTGATGGCTTTGTCAAGCTATTCCTCTTCTGACCTCATAGTTATGCTGCTGCACAAATTACCATAGAGTAAGTGCAGGAAACTGTAGTAAGAAGGAAATGAACATTCTAGGGAAGATAAACGGTTCTAAATCATTAATCATCACGACTTCAGTTGTTTGAACTTATCAGTGTAGTGGAAACACTATTTACTAGGCTTCTGATAATTTTTATCTTTAATGTGCCACATTTTCTAGATGCTGAATAGGTCTGCTCCAGCCTCTGATAGTGTATCAGGGCAAGACTTGCACAGTACAATTTATGAAGTTATTCAGCACATCCCTGCCCAACAGCAAGACCATCCAGAGTAAGTATGAGCTGCTTTTGGTGGTGCTACTAAGAAGAGGTTCAGCTTTCAGCCCTGCTTTCCCCAGAATGTATTCAAAGGCTCAGAAGAAAAATATTGAAACAGGAATGTATAGCTTCTATACATTTGAACATACGTCACCATATGAAAATAACTTTGAGAAATAAAGAAGGCAAACACACAAATATCTGGGGTGTGTTTCAGAGCCCTGAAATCAATGGCCAGGTTTGTACATGTCTCCCTTCTCGGAGCATTTTTGCAAGGAATGCACATGGGGGTATGGAAGGGATACCCGGCCTAGTTCTCAAGCCGTATTGGTTGTCTTGGTTTTTCAGTGGCTAGGCTGGTATCAGGGTTGTGGTGATCTGTCACTAAAAATACGACCAAGAAAAAAAGCCTACAGCCCATCCACAGGATGATCAGCGTCAGATACCCAGCCTCTTACACAGTCAAAGCAGGTCTATGCCTACGTGAAAAGAAGCACAGTGAGGACTGCCCTCAGGACTCGGGAGGACAAAGCCTTTGCAGAGGCCAAAGCGGGGAAAGTGGCCAGGACTTCTTAGCTAGTTAACCTCCAGGCTGCCACAGCCTCCTTTCCCTGCCAGAGAAGCTATACCTACAAGTCTTTTGAAATAATGAAATGAACTTCCCCTTTTTTCATGGACTGGAACTGCCTGCAGGTGTAACTGCCACAAATCATCTCCCATCATTTCTTTATTAGTCATTTATTGACTTTGAAAAGAACATCAATAACCCACACAGGAATTGGCCCTCTGGCAAAAGAAACTGCCTGACAGAGTAATTCGTGCACACTTCTGGGTAAACACCAAAAATAGCAGCCGGGGGTGAATGAATGATAGGAAGTCATCTTATGGGGAGGAAACCCAGTCCTGGGGGCCTGTACAGTCATTTAAGGGCGAAGTAGGTGTCAAGAGTACTTTCGGAGGACCCCATCCCAGCATTCCTTCTTGTCCCCAGGAACCCTGAGAAAAAGAAGTCAGGTAAATTAGGAACAGAAACTGACTCAGGTAGGAACTTCTGGTTTGAAAAGAAAAGAAGAGTGCTTTAAAGCATTATATTACTAACTAGCAGAATGCAAAAGTAGGATATTATTCCATAACAGCACGTAGAAAGAAAATCAACTCTCTAAAATGAAACCTACTTTCTGGAAGAGAAAGCAAGGGTTTTTTTTTTTTTTTCTTTGTTAAATAGAAGGAATAAAAAAGAAGTTTGAGAATATGCTTCCTAATTTTAAGATAGGATTGTACCGAATTAAAAATTTTATCCTATTTAAATTCATTTGTTTTTGTATACATCTCTTTTTTTCTAAATATCTGTATCTTCACTAGAATGCAAATAAGTCAAATGAAAATATGAGGTTCATTTTTTACAGTTCCAATTAATAAATAATAAAGGCTGTTTTCCGATTTGGGGTGCAGCTACAATGACAGAACATTAAATGAAGTGATTAGGCTGCTTGCTTTTGTATATCAAGAAAGAAACTATACTTATTTTCAGACATAAATAAAATACTTAGAATTTCTTGGGAATATAAAATTTTATTTTAAAAATAAACTTTAAAGTTTGACAATCAAGCAGAAACGCTCCTTTTTGAGTACATAAAGGACTATTCAAAGCTGCTGCCCAGTGCACACACCTCGGAAGAGCTGTCATCCCAGAGGACTCAGCTCAGCTACGTAACCACTCACATCCCGAAAGTTCCCCTCTTTTCACCTCATCCTTCCCTGTCTTCTGAGCCTCTCTTTGTTTCTGACATATGCCTTTGTCTTTGAGTGACTCTGCTCATTAACCTCCATCCTTTGATTTCTTTCCTATCTATGCCTGCCTTTCTCTTTCCTTCTCTTTCTCTGTCAGTCTCTCCTCTGTTAGCCCTTTCAAAATGTCCCATGTCTGTCTCTCTTCTAATTCATCTTAATATGAAACTAACATTTTTTAAAGTGTTATATTTTAAAATTTTCCATGAATACAGATTTATGTTACCCATCTTAAAATTGTAAGACAAAAAAATAGAATATTTTCTTTTTATTTCATCACTAACTGTCTTGCAGATTTTATTTATAATGGATCCAGAAATATTTCCAGGACATTTACTATGTGCTAGAGATAGAGATTAAATAAGACTCAGTCCTTTAAGGGTTTCATAATTTGGTGAATTCCTGTTTGCTTATTGTAACTAAAGACTGGTGGTCCTTAATAGAGTAAATTATCCAAAATAGAATAAATTTTGCCTATACATGCAGAAACCATTTTTCTCTCCTGATTGTATTTTCTAGGCCCAATTAAATTGAAAGGTCAGTTTAATGAATAATGCAGTAATACAGGTGGTTATGAATTTTTCCCACCCCCCACTTTCATAGTGAATGTGCCAACTCTGGGGGGAAATCCTAACTTATTGCTTTCTTTTACCTTTATTTGATAGTCACTTCTGAGATGGGAAAGACAAACAATTTATTTGGCTTCTAGGCTATTCTAACAGTGTTGTTTTCCCTGCTATATCTATTACCTAATTAGACTGGTGTTTAACAAATTGATAAATTGGCCTGTCTTCATACTCTAGTACTTGGTCCAATTGTTTGTTGAACTTATGGCTGCATTTATTTAAATGATGGCTGCTGAACTTATTAATTGCTCTTGGCCCAGTTTGTTTTGAACCTAAGACTGGGCTGTTAGAATCTTGAAAACAGGATATCCAAGTAAGTAAACCTTTAGTTTCAAAACATTCCCATGATTTGAAGCTATGAAAAAGAATAAAAGAATTAAGGTTCTTCTACCTGTAGACTGGAAAACTATAGACTATTTTACATATCTTGTATATCTCTTTACCAGGTGAGCATTCCCAGGCAAAGCAGTGCATTGGGGTGAGATAATGAAGGAACATTTTCAGGAAAAAACAGTGGAAATGTATATTCATCAAGAATCAGTGAAGAAATCAAGCCCAGTTCCTCTTACTCATTATTCCTTTTAAATGTAGAATAGAGTCATTTTCTAAAACTGGACTGCAAGTTTTCCAGCATATACACATTGAGTGCCACAGAGAAAAGTGGTGGAAAAATATTGCTCAGTGGACAGTCTTCAGTGTGCTAAGAGGAAGAAAAGGATGGGGCTTTTGAATTAATCTTTCTGTATCAAGTTTCGCTAGCAAGCCTAATTAGTTCTAATCTATACTTTCACTTTTGTCAGCTTTAACACTATCCTATCTAACCTACAAATATGGTAACTTTATATTTGTTTCATGAAATTCTTATTAATGTTAAGATTGCTATGTTTATTTTCTTATTTTAATTCCGGATTTCCTTCTTGTTATTTGTTCCAAAAATAATAAGGATGGTTGCCACAAAAGCAAGACTGTGCTTTCTCATAGGTTGTTAATCATCAATGGTATTTTTGAAGATTTATTAAACCATTGAAGGAAATAACTTATTAAATCTTTTTACTTTTGTTCAAAGAGAGATGGATTCAAATAAATTATTCCATTTTTGCTTTTATGTGTCCTTGATTCTTTTTCTTCAAGTGTAAAATATTATACAAGTCAGAATAGAGATTTAGGTTTAATCTTTATTTCTCAATGTACAGAGAAGTGTAGATTATAGAATACTATTAAAACAAGAATTGCTCTTCATAGCCATTATTTTATACAAAAGAGAAGAAATCAAAAGAATAGCATTTCTTTTTATTGTTTCAAGTGAGCCACTATATTTATACAGTCCTTCCCATACTTTTATAGTAATATAGCCTGTATGTGTGTATGTGTGTACTCAAACTTATCTAATTCTGTATCCAAGTTTGCCTAGTTTCCAGAAAGCCACTTAAGTAATATAAACTCTATAGGCTTTATGTATTCAGGAAGGATGTAAACTGAATGTGTATTCGAGCTTATATCCAGATGGAATGTGGGCAGTATGTTAATTCAAGTTTACCTGGTATCCAAACAAACTCCTAAACCCTAAAAAACTAAGAAAGTCTTTCTGCTGCCAAAACCTCTCCTGGTCCCACCCCTTTTGTGTCTCTTGTATAAAAATAACCTAAAAGCCCTACTCTGGGCTTGATTTTTGGACAGGAGTTCACCAGGCCCAGCCAATCATAATAAATCTTCCTTCTCAGAGAATTCCCTTGTCCTAGTCTTCAATATATGATTACCAACTTCTCTCTGCTGCCACTACATTTCTGGGGGCTCATCCGGGATCTCTGCAAAGGCCAGAGGCAGCAACAGTTGGTTGCCCCTCTCGGACATCTCCAAGAAAGCTGGGAGGGCCCAGGTGAACCCCAGCCCAAGGTGCCCCTGGACCCCTCTAGTTCAGAAAGAGGTTGTGGACTCCACCGGACCCCTCCCAGAAGAAACCGGAGGCACTGAATGGAACAGAAAAGCTCCACATGCCAGACCGGTAAGTCCCCTGGGAGCATAGTGTAGGAAAACACTAACTAAACATTAGAAGGGGAGCCTGATCAACTCCCAAGAGGACTCTAGTACTCCCAAAAAGTTATGGGAGAAGCTCTCTTCTCCAGATCTGAAAAGGAAAGAAGAGCAGGTGACTGTGTATGTGTGACTGTGGACACTGAGTAAGATGCAGCAACATTCTTCTGTGGGGCAAGAGCAGAGTTCTAACCTGCTGTTCTGTGGTGACCTCATCTGGTCAAGGGCAGTGAAGGCACCCTCTGGGGCTCTTCATCCAAGTGGGGGTTTATACTGACCTGCTGTTTTATTATGGTTAACTGAAAGTAAAATGTTTGGCAGTAGTGAGAGAGGTTTCACGGGTCTCTTGTCAGTATCCCAGTGCTTCCCACTGGAATACATTCAGAAGAATTGGTCTAGACTTGGAAGATCTTGGTTACAGAAAAATGGATTGGTTTTCATAATAAAGCTTGGTCTAAATATGAATTGAGTGACAGAAGTTTGGCCAGAAATCGGTCTTTAAATTTTAATGCTGGATTACAATTGAGCTTGTTTTGTAGACAGCAAGGGTAGGTAAAGAGTCAGTCAGAGGTTCCCCCTCATAAACCCTCTCCCATAGCTTATCTGTCTGAAAAAACAACACTTCCTAAAAGGTTGTGAACTAATACTGTGTGACTCCCCTTAGCTCCAGTTGAAAATCTTAAAAGCAATAAAAATAAAAATGTAAAATGATGGTGGCAGACTTGGCCCAATGGTTAGGGCATCCGTCTACCACATGGGAGGTCTGCAGTTCAAACCCCGGGCCTCCTTGACCTGTGTGGAGCTGGCCCATGTGCAATGCTGATGCGCGCAAGGAGTGCCTTGCCATGCAGGGGTGTCCCCCATGTAGGGGAGTCCCATGTGCAAGGAGTGTGCCCCGTAAGGAGAGCTGCCCAGTGTGAAAGAAAGTGCAGCCTGCCCAGGATTGGCGTTGCACACACGGAGAGCTGACACAAGATGACGCAACAAAAAGAAACACAGATTCCCATGCTGCTGACAACAACAGAAGCAGACAAAGAAGATGCAGCAAATAGACACAGAGAACAGACAACCAGGGCGGGGGGGAAGGGGAGAGAAATAAATAAATAAATACATCTTTAAAAAAAAAAAGTAAAATGGTGGAAAGCTTGGATACAACCATACCAAAAGAGTAAGAATTGTGAATCAAATTAATGAACTTTATGTTTCTGTGTGTTGTAACTCTTTTTGTGTTTGTCCATTTGTTAAGTGCCAGTATATATTTTCATACCTCCAGATGGTAATATTAAATTATGCAAAATGGTGAACTTTGATTAGGCTGGAACTCTGGGATGCCAGGTCAGTCAACTAAAAGATGTCTCTTCATTCTTCCTAAAATAATAAATACAGGTTCTGGCATACCATCAAACTCCTCACAAGAGTCTCTTCTCAGGAATCAGGAAATTCTGCCTCCTGCTTGTCCACATGGCCACAGAGCAGCCTCTGTATAAAACCCTGAATTCCAGTTAAACCAATGTAAAAAAAAAAAAAAAAAATAGATCTGAGGCCCAGAAACCTCATATCATGTCTCCTTAATGAACTGAGACGATAAACCTCGAACTTCCATCAGTGTAAACTTGGTTGTGCATATAAAAGGTGTAAATAGTGATCAAGATGAAAAAGCTCATTTGCCATCAATTAAAATCAAAGAGTTCCTAGAAATGCTCAAGGTATAGAATTTTCTCTTCTGTTTTAATCTGTGCTTAACTCTGTGTTCAACTTTAAAATCTGCATTTAACTTTGTCAGTTTGCTTATGCCTAGGAAATCAGATTTGGAGTTCACCTGTTAGAAATTAAATAATAGTGAAAGGTTAAATTTAATACCTAAATCACAAGTGAAATTTATTTAATTGCAGGAAAAAAAAAACAGAAACTGTACATAGTTGTTACTAATAAAATTGTTTTAATTGCCTAAATTAATAAAGGTGCCCAAATTGATTTTTTTTGTCTTTATTTATTTTTTTAACGTTACATTCAAAAAATATGAGGTCCCCATATACCCCTCAAGGAACTAGGGCTACATCATATTGTCTTCCAAGACCCAACCCCGACATACTTTAGATCACAGACAATCTTAAATAGCCCTTTCCTGAAAAAGTAATCATAGTCCTAATTTTTTAAAAAGATTTATTTATTTATTTCTCTCCCCACCCCCACCTCCTGTCTGCTCTCTGTGTCCATTTGCTGTGTGTTCTTCTGTGTCCACTTATATTCTCATCAGGCGCCACTGGGGATCTGTGTCTCTTTTTGTTGTGTCATCTTGCTACATCAGCTCTCCATGTGTGTGGTACCACCCCTGGATGGGCCATGGTTTTGTGCGGGGTGGGTCTCCTTGCACAGGGGCCACTCCTTGCACAGGGTGCACCCTCACACAGGGGCATCCCTGCATGGGCCGGAACTCCACGCACGCAGCAGCACTGCACGTGGGCCAGTTCACCACGTGAGCCAGGAGGCCCTGGGTATCAAACCCTTGGACCTCCTATATGGTAGGCAGATGCTCTATTTGTTGAGCCATATCCACTTCCCACATCCTTATGATCCATAAATCAAAACCCTAATAAAGCATGCACCACAGATTATTTTCATTAGTTTGGGGGTTTGATTTTTGTTTTGGCTGTTTTTGTGTATCCCTCCAGAGTTTCTCTCTACAAACCAAAGAAAGCACAGATACATATTCTTATTTTTTCAAACTTATTTTTCAATCACTTGTAATTTCTTTCATTTCTGTATGTATCTGATATGCATACAAATACATGGACACTCTTCGTACAAATGGTTCCACGGAAAGAAGCAAGGAACTGCTGAAGGGAGAAATGTGAAAGGATCTAGAATCCAATTAACTTTTACTGTCATTGGTGTGTAACATTGGATGAGTCACTGCTTTTTTAGTAAATGGGGATGAAAATCTTATACATTAATCAAGGTTTCAAAGGGAAGTAATGAACCAAAATGCAGATGTTCACCTGATTAACAAATATTTCTTTAAAAACTTTCCTAAAATTCTTCTTTATTACTGAATATAAGCTATTGGTAAATATTTTTAACTTTATATTACTGCTTCTATCTTACAATAGAACCAAATATATAGTGCATATTATTTTTTTAAAAGAGTATATCCTACTGATAGACTTGTTAGCAAAAAATTAAAATGCAAAACACAGTTAATTTCCTAACATTTGTACACTTCCATGTTAATAGGACAATTTCATTTGAAGTAAACTGCACATGCACACTCAAAAAAGCAGGTCCTTTCACTCCCTCAGTTCTAAAAGACAACAGATTTTACCAATTTTTTTAACATAATAAAATTAAGTGATAGCACAGTACTTGGCATATAGGTATTTTACTATATTTTATTTAATATATTTAATATATTTCTAGAAAATTTTCTACTTCCATACTGCTAGGCATCCCTGTATATTACCCTGTCATTCATATATATATGAATATATAATGTAGTTTCCTTTTCATAGATACGGAACTCAGACATCGCACTTACATTTAACAGTGTTATTCTCTTCCTTCTCATCCCCCAGATACACTCTATTTTGTGAATACCTGTGTTAACCCTGAAGTTGATAAACACTTTCACAAACTTTAATTTCTTTGATCTTCCCAAGAACCCTGCGAGCTAGAACAAGCATGCCCACTTTACAGATAAAGAGCCCAAAACTCTGAGCCTAAAATGATTCTCCCAATGTTACAAACCAGTAAATGGCAGAACTGATGCTTGAACTGCACCTTCTGGCTCCAAGCTTCAGGGACTAACGTGATGTACCACATGATCTCTCTGGGGTATGCTGGAGTGGAGAGCACACCAATTTGTCTTCTGTTGGCCTTACCTTGGAATTTCATTAGTTTCAAATATCATTTGACCCTTGCCAAACATTTTATTCACGTGTGTGTGTGTGTTTGTCTCTGACAACTTTCTCATTTGAATATATTTCTTGGGAAGATGACAGCTCAATTGTTTTCTATAGAACACAGCATAACTGGGAGATTGCTTCTCCCTGTGTTTTCCACACCTGTGAAAATCATCAGCAGGATTCCACCTTAGGTTAACAAGAGAGACTTTTGAAGTCTCTGGGCAAAATCGCGTCCTTAAGTTCTAGGTAAACCAATTGTCACGGCAGATGGGTCTTCTGAAACTCTCATAAAAAACAGTTCATCCATCCCAGCACATGCACTTTGGAATGAAGACAGTAAATAATCTGTTTTATTGTACTGAAATGAATTATTTGACCTTTGTGCTTTTTAAAAAAGATACCATCTACAGAAGGCAAATAAATTACTGTGCTTCCAATCGCCAAGTCTCTTTGAGATTGACTCTCAGGGGTACATGATAATTTTGGAAACTCTTCACTGAGACTCTGTGAAAAAAAATTTTTTGAGTTTGAATGCAGAAGCCACATGCTTATTAATAATCTGATTAACTTAAAAACACCAAGCCAGTTTGTTATAAAGTGCTCCTCATCCGAGAATTTGGACAAAACCATCACTCCAAAGTGAATTTAAAAAAACAATTTATAAGGCAAATACTGACAACAGACATGAGCAGGCACTATCAAAAATGCTATTTGTTCTTTCATTAAATTATGTCATTTTCTAAACTGATGAAGATAAATCACCTTAACATAATATCTTTTCTGTATAAATATCCGTAAATAAAAAATGACTCTAGATACTCTAAAGAGCCTCAAACATTAATACCTATAACAAAAGCTTAACATCTATTTTTTAAAAAGCAGTAAAATCCTCTTCCATTGAAAATCATTTCTCTGGTACAAATGAGCAAGGTCACTACTCCAACAACCTCTTTTCTATAACAACATAACAATGCTTACACATCTTAAATTTGATAGGCCACAAAAGTTAGAATGCAATCATTTTGCAAGTTAACAGAAAAATAAATAAATAAAAATTAAATATTTTAGCCCAACATTTGATATTAACAAATCAGTAGTGTCAATTTTACATATCAAGGGCAGTATCATCTGTTTTTTCAAAAATCCTCAATATGTCACAGTATTTGAGTTTAAAATATTTAGAATAGTAAATATTTCCTTTTTGCTTAAAAATATAAAACAATCACCATCAAGCTACTGTAACTCATTTTTAGCTGGGATAAAGTGCCCATTTATTTGGTCACAAGTTATAAATATATTACTTTTTTGTCATACTCAAACCTTATAAGATTTCACATTTATAAGTTATAATATACACTAAATTGTCAGTCCGTCACAGTTTTTTTAGAAAAATACCCACATTACACCATCATTTGTAATAGATAGGATGGAAGGAAGGAAGGAAATGAAAAGGCAGAAGGAAAGGAAGGAGGGAGGAAGAAAGGAAAATGCACACTCATACTGCAATGTTATTAGGAAAATACTCTAGCAAATAAATTATATAAAGATAAAATACACTTCAAAGGTATGTGGGTTTCGTTGTTTGTTTTTTAATAGTCTATAAAGTGCAGAGAAATCATAAGTAAAGGGAAAAACTACTCCCTATAACAATAGTTTAATTACAGCAGCAGTTTCATAACAGTACTTTGAGGAAGGTGGACACCAGTTTCCCTCCGGAAAGGCAGATGGAAGAGGATCTTTAGATCAGATTTTTTTTTTCTTTTTTGGTCATAAAATCTGCTTTCTTTAAGAATGGTTACAGATGCCAAATCTCCATTAATTGTATTTCTTCAACAGTGAACAGGTGTATCTGGATTTCCAAGAGGGAATATCACTACAAGAGTCTTATCTGAGTAGGTTCTTGGGTGGCGCTGGGATAATCAGTGAAGCGTGGATCTTGGTTCTTTCACAGAGCGGCTACTCCTCTCTGAACTTCAAGAACCAGGCGGCCGACAGAAGCGTCATCATTTGAAAAGGAGAAGGTGACACCGGAGAATCTAAGGGATCCAGATGGGGGAGTTGAAACATCCCAGGCTTACATTTGGCACTCGCTATCTTCACACAGTCTTCAAGTGTGTGATGAACGAATTACCGGTGGCACTAAGCAAAGAGGCTTCTTTCTTGTTTTCCACGGTGGAAGATGAACGACTCTCATCATGGTGAACAAATTCTTGGATTGTATGAACTTGTTGCATTAAGAGGAGACAGTAGAGGAGTTCAGACATTTGGGTTTTCAGAGATTCACTGGTTTCACTTATTTTTCTTTTTTAGTCCTAGTGTCAGTCAAACAGGCTTTGGAACTCCCCAGAGCATGTATGTCTTAGCCCCATTCCCCGCTTTTATGGATGCTCTCCATATTTTATGCTGCTCTCTTGAAATGATTAATTCATCCTCGTGTTTGCTGGACTTCAATTTCACAGGCTCCCATCTTTATACTTCCTTTGCTCGCTTTGCAAACAACATCCTGTGAATCAGCTGGGCAGGATTCCATGATCTGAAACAAGCCAGCGGGGCTGCCAAGGCGTGGGTAGTTGGTCCAGTTGCACAGAAGCGCGCCCACCCAGCGCCCAGCCCGCGGGCCGCGGGGAGGCGGCGCCCTGGAGGCCGCGTGGGCAGGTGCCGAGCGGAGCTCGGGGTTGCGAGGTGCCGGCCAGGCATCTTCCCGCGCGCCGCGGCGTGCCCCGAGCCAACTACGCGCTCCCTCCTCCTCCACCCGTGTGAAAACTTCTTATCCTGCAGAAAGCAGAGCCTTGAGAGTGCGATACCTATAAAAAAAATTTTACCCTCATTAATTACAAAACAACTGAGAGTTTGTGAGCCACAGATCGTGTGCCATTATCCACGCTACTGATGGGGAAAACTGAGACTCAGACCTTCAGGGCCTCAGTTTCCCTGTCAGAACATGAAGAGGATTTGAATTGACCTCTGCCCGGCTTCGATTTACCCAGCAGTGACACTGCGATAATGTCTTGGCCTCTCCAAGCAGAATCAGGGGCCTCTCTTCCTGCACTCACATTGCACATTTATGGAAGCAATTACCATACTACTGTGATTATACTGTAAGCCAAGCATAAATGAAACAATGATAATACTGTGCTCTAAATGCAAAGTAGAAGTGTACAAAAAGGTTAAATGGCAGTGCAGAGAAAGGAGTGGTTATTTCCATTTGTGGGCCTTGAGGAAGGTCTCCTGCAGCAGGTAGGGTTTTGAAGACTTGAGAGGATTTCACAGTCTGTGGAAGGAAGGGCATTCTAGCAGGGAACATTCATTAGGATACAGGGGGAGGAGCAAGTAGGAGAAGTAGATAAGCTAAACAAGGGACATGTGGAATATCCAGGAGGGGATATTTAACAGAATCATACAAACTCATCCAGTGCTTGGGAAATAAATCTGGTTGGGAACTTCAGTTGTTATGTTCAAATAAGTATTTATTAACTCTCATCCATGTGCCACAGATTCAGAGAAGAAACAAACATAACCCCGTCTTCATCTTATAAGAGTTTTCAGAGTAGTCACAGAAAGAGACACACATAGTTATAATACTAGTAATAATAATAGCACGAAATAATACAATAAATACACTTACTGTGAACGACCACAGAGCATGCCGTGGAAGCTTAGAAGAGGGCATCAATTTTAGGCTAGAGGGGTGAGAGTAGGCTTCCTGCTCTCAATCAGTTGAGCTGAACCTCTGCTTTAGTTTGCCGAAGGGCTGCTGATGCAAAGACAAGAAAATGTGTTGGCTTTTTATAAAGGGGGTTTATGTAGGGTAAAATCTTACAGTTTCAAGGCTGTGAAAAATCTAAACAAAGGCACAGTAAGAGGTGCTTTTTCACCAAAGTCAGCTACTATTAATCCAGTTGTTCCGGGCATGAGGTATACATGATTGGTTTGTTACCTCACAACTTCTCAAATTAAAAAAAAAAAAAATTGTTCAAATTACAATGGGGTCACACCCCCAGAAATGGATCAAATTTAAGAACATTGTTTCCCTGGGGTACATATAGTTTCAAAGTACCACAGATGGATTCTCTGAGAGTAAACAGTAGATGATTTTGTAAGACAGAGCTGCAAGTAGAGAAAGAATTTGGGATGATATTCCCATTATTATGATAAGGTTGAAGTTCTGGATGAACTGTACAAGGGCAGCAGATATAAGCAGTTTAAAGATAAAACATGTAGGGACTCAGTGATTGGATAATAGAGAATTAATAAGGGGAAAGCCATGAATAGCACCTACATTTCTTTCTTGAGTGGCTGATGATGTCATCACCCAAGACGGAAATGCATATGGACAATAGTGTTTAGAAAGAGGGAAATGAATCAGAATTAGTTTAAGAACCAAAAAGAAATGCATGATATGCAAATATATAACCAGGATAGGAACTCTGAGAAGACATATGGGCTAAAGAATAAATTTGAACCAGGTAACACTTAGAATGCCTTTGGCAGCAAGTAATCTCTTTAAAATGGAAATCTCTTTAAAATGGACTTAAAGAATATTTGTTGTTGCTAATGACAGGGAGTTCAAAGGCAAGTTGAACTCCAGTATTGGTTAATGCAATAACTCAACAATGTCATCAAGAACCCAAGTTCTTTCACTGATGTAGACTATGGGTGGGGGGCTGATCATCTCTTTGTAGATAACCTGAACTGTGTGTGTCCTGAGCTGTGTGTATGGGACAGTGAAAACTGCAGCCCTGCCCTTGATAACCATGACAACAACTCCAGTCCCAGAAAAACAGTTTAGCAATGCAAACTCTATAAACTTTAAATATTCAGGGAAAATACAAACTAAATGTGTTAAAAGCTTACCTGAAGTGTATGAAGTCCATGCTAAAAGCTTACATGGAATGTATGAAGTCCGTGATAAAAGCTTACCTGGGATGTGGAAGATATATGTTAATTCAAGCTTTTTGAGCACTGAAACAAAAAACCATTTGGCCCTTCCTCTGTATAAAAAGAACTCAAAAATCTTGTTCAGGGCTCGGGTTTTGAACAGAAAGCTCCTGAGTCTGGCTGGCTGTAAATAAATTACTTTTTCCTTCCCAAAATTATTCCTGAGTCCTGGCCTTTCTATACACAAATGATTGAACCTCTCTCAACTTCTACAACATCATCTCTCTACTTTTCCCTCATGTTGACAGGATGGCTGCAGCAATTCCACAAGTTATATCTAGAAACTACAAAATCCAGATGATGGAAAAATATTTTCCTGTATTATTTTCTTGGGAGTAAGGAAATCTTTCCCAGTAGCATCCCAGCAGAATTCTGATGTTTTCTTGACCAGAACTAGCTTTAATGTTCTTTTCTAAAGAAATTACTGGCAAAAGGAATGAGATTGCCTTGATTGACACACTATTTAGAATTTACTCCATACCTTGAAGGTGGAGATGGATCAACTTCCTCCCAAACACTGGGCTGGGTAAAGAAGAAGGGACTACCTGAATAATATTGGTGTTTGTATGGAAATGAGGACCAGGGGGAAATGGCTGCAAAAGCGGGAAACACCCTTAGAAATACCAATTCCTGGAAATTAAAGAGAAGTCAAAGAAGGTTATAAAGCAGTAGTGGGAACATGAGGAGAACCTGGAAAGAAACTTAAAGATGACCTGGGCATACCTAATAAAGGGAGTGACAGGGACAAATTGAAAAGGCATTTTATCTTTGTGTATCCCTAAATATCTAAGAAAGAGGATTGCCCTATATATTCTATTCCCTGGACAGGGAAGTTCCTATGTTTATAGTGACCAACCAAAATTGCATTTCTTAGACATTAGTAACTTTAGTGAAATTTTATTAGTTTAATTAATACATATTTAATATATGTTAAATGGCATTTCATTTTTTTAACTTTATGAATTTGCATATTAAGATATTTACCAAATGGGAGTCCTTAGTTTATTTTCCAACCCATAGCAGTGGAGACTAAAGCAATCATAAATAGATTTAGTATACAAATATATCTGCTTGATTCTTTATCCAATAAACAACCTCTAACCTTGATTTAGTTTCCCAAACCATGAAGAAAATGGCCAACACACTCTTAAAACATATTTATGTCAAATCTTCCACTCTCAAAACGGTCCCAATTAGGACAATATATTCTATTGTGACAATATGTGGAACGCTCTCATATACCTCCTTGTCCATCTAGAAAATTCTTATTTAATTTTCAAGATTATCAGTGGCAATATCACCTCTGCTGTGAAACCTTTCCAGAAGTGCCCAAGACTCTTAGGTGGTCCTTTAGTGCTACCTACAAAATGCTGTGGGACTTCTGATCACATGTCTGCTTTCCCATACCAGACAATGGATGAAATGATTTTAAATAATAGCATTTAGCTTCTCTGTTACAAACCTAGAAATATTGGTAAAATAGTAATGTGTACATCATTGTAAAACCAAACACTGCTTTACCTGTCCAGTCCTCATTGTCTAATCTGTAGTATGAGTGGGTAGGACCAAGCAAGCTCTAGGATGTTTTTAAGCTCCAAAGTCTAGGAGTTTATTAAGTTATTTTAAAAATCTACTGTATCTTCTTAGCAGTCAGACATTGTAAGATACACATCTTTTAACCAAGTTGCTACCTTAGTTTAAATCACTGAGCCAGGAACTAGACATAAAAGGTTTCCTCATTTGTACCCATACAATGCTACTTGTATAAAGTACCATCAGTAATTATCTACACAGTATAATAGTTGTCAAAAAACCTATTATATCAGTAAAATATCTTAAAATTTCCCAGTAGTATTTTTGGACTTTCTCTTTTTCAAAATATCTGTTTAAAGGGAGAGAAAAGGAAACCAACATAAATACCTATCAACAGGGGACAAGTTAAATAGTAGTTAAATAGAATTAGGGCACTCTGCAGCTATTAAAAAGAAGGATAAATCTAAATGAGATAACAAGGGTAAAGTTCTGCATATATTGTTAGCTGAGAAGGATAAGTCACAGGTCTGTTTGATGGCATGATTCTATAGGTGGATAAAAATGTATTTCTTTATATATATAAAATATATGGAAGGAAACGAACTAAACTATGTAGCAACCTCTCAGAAGAGTAAAGAAATAGTGAATGGAGGCATTTAATTTTTTTTCTTTTTTTTTCACATAAATTTGTATGGCTTGATTTATAATTTTATAATGAGATAAAAAATTTTAAGTGTCAGGAGAACCTAATATTCTAAATCATACATTTTGACTGAAATTACATTTGTTCAACATAATTCTGTTATTATTCATGTATGCCATTTATCCATTCCCCTTCATCACCCTCTTTTTCTTCTGTCCATTTAACCTGTTCCTTTCCTCCTCATTTTTCTTATCTTTTTCCTAATTTCACTTCTCCTTGTTGTCTACCCTACCTTCCTGCCTCTCATTTCCTTTCTTCCTGCCTCCAAGCTGAATCCTGGAAAGGTGAAACTCTGAGAATGCGACCAGGCTGTGACCCGTTTGTGCTGGGTGGTGGCTCTGGGCATGGCCCGGGCTCCCCAAATAGAGGATGCTGCAAAGCACTGTTCTGGCCACTTGGGAGGCACTGCAGCCAACATGGAAGGACACCAACTCAGAGACTAGCAAGAAAGATGTTTAAAGCAAAATTATATCACTGAGGCCTTTCTTCATTAAAATGTGTAGAAATTTGGCTTCAATGTCACGGTCATCTCTCCTGTGGGCTGTAGAAGAAGAGTGAAGTCTGGGTAAAGGAGCTTCCATCCTAAAGAGAGGGCTGGGCTGATGGTTACCATGGCAACTGCAGGGTTGGTCAGAAGAGTTAGTGAAAGATAAAGTATTTGGGGTCTTGCTTCTTGTGGATAAAAGTCTATGACATATAGCCTCATTGAATTGGGACACAAAAGACTGACCTGGGCCAGAGGCTTTTCATGGATCTGCTTAACTTATTGTTGCAATTTATTGTGCAATTTATGTCAAACTCTGCCATGTACCTGAAATAAATTCTCCCTCAACCCTCAGAAAAATTATATGAAAAAATTGTCCCTGTTTTATAAATGAAGAAATAAAGCCTAACTCGGAGTAGTTAGAAACTTCTCTAATGTCATCAGCTAATAAATAAATGTTCGTGTGTCACTCTCAGATCCCTCCCAGACAAATAGAGCAAAGAGTGTTTGTTTACCTACAACGTTGTCAGCTAAAGCCTCCAAGCTCTCTGGATCTAAACAATTACAGAACATCAACTATTCAATTGTTCAGTGCTAAGATGGTTTCTAATTTACATAAGGAAACTAGAAAAAAAAAGGAGAATTACAAAAAAAAGAAAACCAATAAGCTAGAATCAAAAGGAGTATCTCACTTACAATGTATATAATATACATATATATAAAGGTGTTAATACATATATAGAAATGTCTATATACATATTTATATATTCTCAGGCAGTGTTTCCATTACAGTGACAAAGACTGCAAACTTTAGCTGCAGAACGATAAAGATAAGATGTTATTCTTTACAATTTCTAGAATCTAGTGCCCAGAATTTCAATTCACAACTCTCCCAATACCAAGCTGCTCCCAGAAAGTTGTCAATGAGAACTTTATTGATATAGAGATAGGAGATGAAGGAGCTGCGTGTGTGTGTGTGTGCATTTAATGTGTCTCTGAAAGGACTCCAAAGAAGTGAGTGCTTGTTCAAACTAGTGTAAACCAGTTTTAATGGGTAGATGCACTTCTTATGTCCTCTGCATCTAATGCATTTTTTTATTCTGAGTGGCAATTAGTAATGATTCGTATTTCATGATATATCTTTGAAAAAGCACGAATGATTGCTTCCCATGACTTTCCTCTGTCCTTCCTATCTCCCAGCCATAAAATAAGGGATGATTGAAAATATTTTCTACTGTCACTTCTGAAGGAGGCTACAGAGGGAAAGCCAACTCCCAGATTTTTCATTTCAAGCTAAGGCAGGGCAAGTAATATTTACTATGTTTCATTCATACCAGGAAGAGTCATTTGGTCTTCTGAAGAAAGCAGGCACTCTAGCTGTCAGCTCTCCCTCTCCTAATGCCTGTTTGCATTTCAGTCACTCCCCTACTGATATCTAGAAGCATGGAGTAAGAAGCCACAGGAAGGGCAAGAGTGGTCGAGCAACTCCCACTGGCAGTGCAAACAGTGGCCAGAGGGAATATGCAAATCCCCTCCACCAAGACGCGTAAGTTTGACATTTACATTTTTCGTTTAAAAGACAATTTCCAGGACGCCTCCACCAGCTGCACACAGCAGCTGGCAGCTGGGGGGCCGCCGTGCCTGCAGGGCATGGGGCCAGTGGAGCGATGGCTGAGGGGCACGCTGCGGCCACTCCCCACCGCCAGCACAGGGCCCAGCTGCAGCTCCGCCATCTCCAGCCGCCACCTCACTGCTGCCTGCACAATGCAGAGCCTGCCCATTTCTCAGATACAGGAGAGAGAAAGACATAGAAACAAGAAGTGAGAAATGGGAAACCTGATTTCAATCATTTGCTCACTGGTGTCTAGTTTGGTTTTAATAACAGCAAGATTAATATTGTGCAGTTTAGTTTTTTTATATTACCATTATTTGTAGTTAGATGTTAAGTCCTACAAACTTTAAGTACATTTTTTGGGAAAGGATGTTATTTTTTTTGTTAGTGGCAATGTTGATTACAACATTTTAATTAAACTTGAATAAATTACGCTTAAAATGGATCCTTTTATTATTAAAAGAAAGAGGAACTAAGAAGTGAAATATATAGAAGCATGCTCAAGTTCAACTCTTGGATCTGAAAGTGTGATTAGTAACAATGTTTAGAAAAATATTGATTCTTATCAACAAACTTCAGCCTCATTTGAGCCACAGTCAAAAATAAAAAAGTAGGTGCAAGACATTATAATGAGGATTATTTAAAATATGGTTTGGGAAGCAGATGTGGCTCAGGGGATTGGGCTCCCATCTACCATATGGGAAAGGTTGGATTACTGGGGCCTCCTGCTGAAGGCAAGCTGGCTGGCACAGTGAGCTAGCCCGAGAGGAGAGCTGGTGCAGCAAGATGACGTAACAAAAAGAGATACAGAGGAGAGACAATAAGAGACGCAGCAGACCAGGTTGCTGAGGTAGCACAAGAGATTGAGTACCTCTCTTCCACTCCAGAAGGTCCCAGAATCGGGTCCCAGTGTCACCTAAAGAGAATAAAAGCAGACACAGAAGAACACACAGCGAGTGGACACAGAGAGCAGACAATGAGGCGGGGGGTGAGGAGTAATAAAATAAAAATACAGTTTTATCAAATGTGAAAAACCCCTTGAGCTAGACATAACCTCAGTGTGTTATTTGTAGTAACATTCTTGCAAATGAAAGCTTAAAACCTTCTAAATTAAAGACACTTAGAAATTCAGCATGCTGAACTTTTTTTTTTTTTTTTTTTTAAGATTTATTTTACTTACTCCTCTCTCCTTCCCTCCTGTTGTCTACTGTGTCCATTTGGTGTTTATTCTTCTGCATCCACTTGGATTATCCTGCAGCACTGGAAAACTGTGTCTTTTTTGTTGCATCGTCTTGCTGCACCAGCTCTCCGTTCGTGCAGCACCACTCCCGGGCGGGCTGCACTTTTTTCACGTGGGGCAGCTCTCCTTGCAGGGCACACTCTTTGTGCATGGGGGACCCCTTCGTAGGACGCCCCTGCAAGACACAGCACTCCTTGCACACAGCAGCAGCACTGCATGTGGGCCAGCTTGCCACACAAGACAGGAGGCCCTGGGAATCCAACCCTGGACCCTCCATATGGTAGATGCTCTATCAGTTGAACCATGTCCACTTCCCAATGCTAAACTTATTGATAAAAATCTTGAATGTTTTCAAAGAAAGGAAAAAAATGTGAAGTTATCAAGATAATTTCTTAGTTGTTCTACCACTGTTAGTGAAAAAGCCTTATTATCATATTTAGTTGCATGTTGTGTGGCAAAAGATAAAATGGCTCACACAGCTGCTGAAAAAATTATTCTTCCAGCATGTTTGGATATGGTGCACACAATTTTTTATGATAAATCAGCTGATAAATTAAAAACTATACCTAGTGATAACAGTATCTCTTCGAATTTGTGCTGTTGCAGAACATTTGGAAATAATGCTTATTACTCGATTACAGTCCCATATAGATTTTGCAATCCAACTTGATGAAAGTGCTGATATTGGAAACTGCACAACACTTTTAGTTTTATGTCAGATATGCATGGCAAGATGGTTTTATGGAGGGCTTTTTATGTTGTGTAAGTTTAGCCTCAAATGTAAGTGGATTCGATATTTTTAAAGCAATATAAATTAAACTGGACAAACTGTCAAGAAATTACAAGTGATAGAACCACAAATATAACTGGAAACATAGCAGAGTAATTAAAAAATTGCTAGAAGTTCTTGATGGTTCAAGGAATCATTGTTTTATACATTGTGAAGGTTTAAAATCCAGAGAAATTCCACAGAACCTCACAAAACTATTGAAAAATGCAGTGAAATAAAAGGAAGCTCACTGCATAACCAGCTCCTTGAAACATTTTGTTCAGAGATTGGAATAAGTTATACTCACTTACTGTATCATACCAAAGTTTGTTGGTCATCTCAAGGGAAAACCCTAAGCAGGGTTTATGAACTCAGGAATAAGATTAATATTATTCTTGTGGGAAAAAATTTCATTTGGCAAATATTTTCAAAGATGATATTTGGATAACAAAATTGGCATATTTAACTGATTTTTTTGGCATTCTTAATGAATTAAGCTTAAAACTCAGGATAGAAACAGTGATATATTCCAATATGTTGAATCTGCCCAAGGATTCAAAAAGACATTATTGCTGTGGCAAGCAAGACTTAAAAATATTGGCCTAGCTACTACATGTTTCCAAAATTTTTGCAACATACTGAAGAGAATACTAATAATGAAAACATTTTGAAAGAATTAAAATTAGAGATATTGTTGCATCTCACTTCTCTATCTCAAATTTTAACCATTTCTTTCCAGAAGAGAAATTCAAAACATTAAGGGAAAATTATTGGGTAAAAGATCCATCGGCTTTTCAAAATCTTGAATCTATAACTGAGTTAAATTTGGTGCCTGAAGAGGAGAATGAATTATTGCAGTTTAGTTCTTCCTATATGTTGAAGAATGATTATGAGACATTAAGGTTATCAGCATTTTGGATTAAGGTAAATGAAGATTTTCATTGCTAAATATCAAGAGTGTCCTGCTATTGCTACCATTCACAATTAATTTGTGTGAACTGGGGTTTTCAGTCTTGATCCAGTTGAAAACAAAGGAATGAAATGGGCTGAATGGTGCAGCAGATGTGCAGGTAGCATTGTCCTCCTGTGTTCCAGACTGAAATGAACTTATGAACCGGCAAGCACACCCATCACACTGAAGAAAATCCTACTGAGTGTTTGCTTTTGTATTTCTTATTTTGTGATATTTTTCTATGTATTTAAATGTTCGTATAAAATTATATGTGGTAACTTTGTTTTTATAACAACGTTTTTTTTGTTATATTTACATATTAATAAAATCATAATGGGAAAAGATATTTCTGTCAGCAACAATATTGCTCTAGAGAGGCTGCTGGATATTTGCTATGCTAACTGTAAGTACAAGATGTACCTGGAAACAGTATCATTATCCCATTTCATAATGAAGGTTGGACTTCACTCCTGCAGACCATACATGGTATAATTAACCAAACCCAGAGTCTGATAGCAGAAATCATTCTAGTAGATGACTTCAGTGATAGAGAATTTCAAGGGACATTCCAATTACCCTGTGAAGAAAAATCAGGAATTGAAAATAAATGAAACTTTAGAGTCTCAATTTCTCTTAAGGAGAAAACATCTCGCATAAATAATTACAGCAAAGGAAGAAAAGCATCACTCTGGCTGAAAGTTTTCTTGCAGAAAAAAATATATGAATAATGGAGGGATTTTTATAGACACCTGTGTTTCCAGGTCTTGAAGGTACAAAATAACATGCTGAAAAGAGTCCTGCCTCTAGTGTCAAATTACATGAATTTGAATCTCTACTTTATCACTTATTAGCTTTGTGACAAATCTGACAGTTATGACAAATGACAATGACAAGTCTACATGTATAAACTCTTTCTCTGTGAAACAGAAACAAAAATTTATAAATTTACTTCAAGAGAGCTGCTTCAAATAGATCATTGTTAGATATTTAACATTTTTGTATTGTGAAAATAAAATTGAAAATGTATTTCCAAAAGATAAAAGTTAAAGAAATTTTCATATGAAAAAAATGCAAGGAGCAAAACTTTTCTTCACCTCCGCTTTCGCATGTATCAAATGGGAATAATTATACTCAAGCTTGACAGAAGGTGATTATGATGATTCTGTAATTGAACATGTAAAGTGTCCATCCCCTAAGAGAAATAACTTAAGAAAAGTGAGATCAAGATAAGTGCTTCTAGGAAGTGAGGGACCCTTGACATATCTGTCCCAAGGGTGTCAAAGACTACCCTCCCTGCTTCTTTCTGATTTGTCTCTCAGTCTTCTCCGGAGCCGGTGCTTTGCTATTCTCATGCCTAATTTGCCATTAAACAAAAAAAGAGAGATAACAGGAAAATTAGAACAACTCTCAGTAGGGGATTATTAAAGTTTCATGTTTGGGGAATATCATAGGTGTTCATTAAAGACTCATTGAAGAATGAAGCCTGGTGCCTTTTTAAAAATTCCATCTTTAGCTTAATTGAATATCCTTAATATGTTAAAAACTGTATATTGCTACCAAATGTAGCTATGGATCACAGTTAGTGGTAATAGTCTGATGATGTTCTTTCATAATCTGTAACAAATGTTCCACAACAATGTAAGGTGTTGGTGGAGTGGTGATATATGGTAATTCTGCATATTATGCATGATTGTTTTATAAGCTAATAACTTCTCTAATTAAAAAAAAACATATTGCATGCAAAAATGTTTATTGGATACAAAGATGACATGTATTTTGTCTACAAAATCTCCCTGTGACAGCCCCATTAGTGAGTCTCTTATACTCAATTAAATATGACAAACAAACAAAAAAATGTTTCCACACTGAAAACCTACAAAAAGAGTCATCATACAACTGAGCAAGTAATGCAGTGATACACAAATTAACACCCACAACGTTACAGTGATCATTTTTATGATCAGGTAATTCAAGTATTCTTTACCTTTCTGAAGCATGGGCTATATTTTCCTCCTTGAAAAAGTTACAGAAGCAGAGGAATGAAAGGTGGCAAGGTTCAGTGTGACACAATTGGTATTTAAAGGAATAGTTTGCAAATGGCATTATAAAGTATAATCCATAGCCTAGAGAACAAGATAAACACAAAGAAGCTTACATTATTACAAAGTCTCAAGTATGATGCACCATTAAGACTAGACTGTACGGCCAAGGTGATTTATAGAAAATTTCAAGAGCAGAAAGGATTATATTCTAGAATTGTTTTTGGCTTGTCTGCTATAAAGAAAGGTTGCTGACACCTATTCAAGATCCCTTCCAGCCTAGGATTCTGACAGTAGCTGCAGCTCCATTCCTTAATCCTTTAGTGCCACCTATAGTTCCAAATTAGAAAGTGTTCTTTAAACCATAAACACTAGATATGATGAACAGTCTCTAGGCTAAAAATTAGCATATTTATCGCTCAATTATATTTTGTCTTTGAACTTGATTAAATGAACCAAATATCTTTCTGGAGGGCAATATGTATTATGAGATTTAAAAATCTTTAGTCCAATAATTCCATGTCTAGAAAATGAGAGACAAGGATTTATGTATAAGAATGTAACAGTATTATTTAAAATAACAATGTGCAAATGATTATAATACATCTATATGCCGGAATACGATGCAGTCACTTTTTAAAAATGTGACTAAAGAAAGAAAATCACCTTTAGTCGTAATCTCCCTATTTTTTTTCCTTATTGGAACATGTTAGGTCTTTTTTTTTCAAGATTTATTTTATTTATTTCTCTCCCTTTCCCCCCCAGTTGTCTGCTGTGTCCATTTGCTGTGTGTTCTTCTGTGTCCACTTGCATTATCAGGCAGCACTGAGAATCTGCGTCTCTTTTTTGTTGCGTCATTTTGCTGCTTCAGCTTTCCTTGTGTGCAGCACCACTCCTGGGCGGGCTGAGCTTTTTACACACGGGCAGCTCTCCTTGAGGGGCTCGCTCCCTGCGCGTGGTGCATCCCTACATGGCACGGCACTCCTTGCATGCAGCAGCACTGCTCATGGGCCAGCTTATCACATGGGTCAGGAGACCCTGGGGATTGAACCCTGGACCCTCCATATGATAACAGACGCTCTATCTGTTGAGCCACGTCTGCTTCCCTAGGTCTTTTATAAACTGTCAAATTAAGTCAACTTTTAAAAACTGAAATTTTTCTTTCCTTGACAAGCAAGTATGACTTACAGGATGATGAGGCTATAGATGGACATAGCCTCATGATAAAGACCAAAAAACTGATAATTGATGTGATCTGGAACCAGCCAGGGAAACATGTTGACAGAAATGTTAGAGATGCCAGCAACAACACAACAGGAAATAAATCACGCCATGGGTTTAAGATTCCAAAACTCCAGAAGAAATGAAAAATAGCTAATTTATGATTGAAGGTACTCATTTTCTCAGAAGAAAAGGAAAATCCAGAGTGATCTTCAGACACTGGAACAAACTGAATATGTGTCATCCAAAAATAAATACCAAGACATTCTCAATGAGATTGCCAAGGATATTGAACTCTAAGAATGTATCGTAACTTTGAAAAACCAAATTGGCAAAACTTCAGCAGACCCTGAATGCACTAAAGAAGGCAGCATTTTATGTGGAACAAATTAGTTATTATGACACCTACATAATGATTTGTTTAGATTTGTTTCTTTTACAAAGAAAAAATTGACTTGGAGGTCAATTAAACTAGATGGAAAGGAAGAACCCACAGGGCCAAAGAAAGGGAAGCCTATGAGATACACTGCAAGAAAGCTGCATGAGAAGGGTGTCCTGCTAGACATCGAAGATCTTCAGACGAACCAGTTTAAAAGCGTTACATTTGATATCATATCTGCTGAAGAAGTGGGCATCTTTGACATCAGATCGAAATTCCTGGATGTTGGGATGGAAAAGGTGCAGATCAGTATTCAGGATTTAGTTTAAATGCAATATGAAGTAGTAGTCGTAATGAAAATGTTTGATAAGGTTATATACCTTATTATATACCTACTGAACAAGAAATTCTATGGAAAATGAAGTGCCTGAAGGAATTTCATGTATTCTGTGTCATCTGAATTGGGAAACACTTTTGTTCAGTGTTTTTGTTTTAAACATGATTGAAATTGCTGCTTATAAATGTGTGATTATTTTTAAAGATCAAAACTGTTCTGAAGAATGTACCCATGTGCCTTTTTGATAATTTGATACTACAAATAGAATGATACACAAAACAAATTAATGTAAAAACTTACACATTGTATTGTGGTATAGGCACTCTGATTTACAACTTTAGCTATTCTGTGATCTGCGTTGCTTTTAAAGTAGGAAAAAATAATTTAGCTGACTAGAGATGAACGTATAAACCTATTTTCCTATGAAAAAAATGTTTTAATGTCCCACTTGAATAATGTAATTTTTTCATAGATTTTTTAATCTATGGAGACGTAGAAACATAATTATTTGTAATAAGTTATTAAGTGGAATTAATTCTTACTTAATTCTAAGCCCTGTCTTCTGGGAGTTGTCAGTTTTAAAGAGAACTTTTGTGCAATTCAAAATGAAATTTTTCTAAGTTATTTAAAGTGACAATACACACATATATACACAATATATACACAAATATACTTTGTGTATAAAAGTACATACTTTTTTTTATATTTATTTTTTATTTATTTCTCTCCCCTGCCCCCCAGCTGTCTGCTCTCTGTGTCTATTCACTGTGCATTCTTCTGTGTCCACTTGTATTCTTGTCAACAGCACCGGGAATCTGTGTCTCTTTTTGTTGCATCATCTTGCTGCATCACCTCTCCATGTGTGCAGACCCATTCTTGGGCAGGATGCACTTTTTTCTGCACTGGGCAGCTCTCCTTACAGGGCACACTCCTTGCACGTGGGGTGCCCCTACACAGGGGACACCACTGTATGGCACGGCACTCCTTGCACATCAGCACTGTGCGTGGGCCAGCTTCACCACACGGGTCAGGAGGCCCTGGGTTTGAACCTTGGACCTCCCATGTGCTAGGTGGATGCTCTATCCATTCAGCCAAATCCGCTTCCCAAAAGTACATACTTTATGTGATTTATTCCTACTAAATGCAGGTGCACTACTGTGGATGTAAGAACTGTTGTAGTGAGAGACTTTAAATGACAAAGGAACAACGTGGACAGCCGTCATAGGCCACGGTCTCCATCTCTCACAATTCATATGAATACTTCAATTGTGCCTCTCAATATTTTTTGTAATGCAATAAAATTAGTATAGATGGTTTTTAAATATATTTGTTGGAAAATGTTTCATGTAAAATAATGTAGCTTAATTACATTAATATATATATAAACTGTCAAAAACCAAAAACTTAGAGCTATATAACTCTACAGTGTGTAATAGCACACCAAAAAAAATATAATCCATAGCCCACAAAACTAAACAGCTTTGGGCCTCGAAAGTAGAATTTACAAATATGCCAGAAAAGATTAAGTTGTATAAGCACCTGACCAGATAAAGGAGCTGAAGACACCACTTTACAAAGAAAACAGAACTGGCCAGATGGAAACTTCTTTATCTTACTAAAATGAAACATACACATCACATCTCCCTCACGCTTCCATCCATAGAAAGGGCCATTAATCCTGCCACCTATGCTTTGGGTTCCACCTCGGTTACCTATTCAAGAATGTTACACTATCCATTATCCCTTTCTTTTTTGTATATTCAGTCTGTCCTCACAACTGACTGTTTCTCACCACCTTTAAACAGGCATGCTCAAGTGTCTGTTACTTAAAAAAAAAAATAGAATACCTCACTCAAACCCATATACCACCTCTCCACTTCTTAGCAAACCATAGTCCAACCATCTTTCACTTCACAATCTTCTTAATTTCCTATATTTGTCACCACAATTTTCAAACCTCAAACCCACTCCAGTCTGGCATATGGCCCTATCATTCCATCAAAACTGCTCTCAGTAAAGTCACTAATGACCTCCAGGTTGTTAAATTCATGGATTTTTTTTTTTCAGTCTTCATCATAGAATCAGTGCTCTAAGTTCTATAAATGGTCCCACCACCCATTTAGTTGTATAAACCAAACCCTAAAAGTCATCCTTGATGACTACATCTCTTTCTCTGTGCATATTTAATTAAATAGTATCTCACTGGGTTTGGATTTGCATTTCTAGAATGGCTAATGATATTGAGCATCTTTTCATGTGCTTATTGGCCATTTGGATATCATATCTGGAGAAATGTCTCTTCAAATTTTTTGCCCATTTTTTAATCGGATTAATTGTCTTTTTATTAAGTTGTAGGATTTCTTTACATAATCTGGAAATTAAACCCTAATTGGATAAGTGGTTTACAAATATTATCTCCCATTCTGGATGTTGTCTTTTTACTTTAATGATGAAGTCCTTTGATGTGCAAAAGATTTTTATTTTGATGAAGTCCCATTTATCTATTTTTCATTTTGTTGCTCATGTTGTTGATACCAAGTTTAAGAAACCATTGCTTAACACAGTCTCTTGAAGATGTTTCCCTATGTTTTCTTCTAGGAATTTTATAGTTCTGGCTCTTATGTTTAGGTCTTTGATCCATTTTGAATTCATTTTTGCATATGGTGTGAGATGGAGTCTGCTTTCATTCTCCTTTGCATATGGATATCCAGTTTTCACAGTATCATTTGTTGAAGAAACTATTCTTTCACCTCTGAGTGGATTTGGCACCCTTGTGAAAAATCAATGGGACATAGATATGAGGGTTTATTTCTGAACTCTCAAATTGATTCTGCTTATCTATATGTCTGTCCTTATGCCAGCACAACAGTGTGTTGATTACTGTACCTCTGTAATATGTTCTAAAATCAGGAAGAGTAAGTTCTCCACAAAAATTCTGCATTTTAAAGATTGTTTCAGCTATCCAGGGCCCTATACCATTTCATATAAATGTGATGATTGGCTTTTCCATTTCTGCAAAGAAGGATGTTAGAATTTTGATTGGGACTGCAATGACTCTGTAAATTGTTTCTGGGTAGAACTGAAATCTTAACAATATTTAGTCTTCCAATCGATGAACACAGAATGCCTTTCCATTTATTTAGGCCTTCTTTGAATTCTTTTAGCAATGTTTTGTAGTTTTTCATGTATAAGTGCATTATATCCTTGGTTAAATTTATCCCTCAATATTTGGTCCTTTTAGTTGTTACTGAAAATGGAATTTTTTCTTGATTTCCTCTTCAGATTGTTCATTACTAGGAAGCACTGCTGATTTTTGCATGATGATCTATGATGCTGGTTGTAAGTTTTTCATGCATGTTCTTTATCATGTTGAGGAACTTCCCTTTTAGTTTACTGAGTGTTTTCATTAAGAAGATCTTCTTAACAAAAGGGTGTTTTATCAAGATAAAATACAACTGATTTTGTGAAATGATTTTTCTGTGTCAGTTGAGATGATCATGTGGAACTTTTCCTTCTTTCTATTAATGTGGTGTATTACATTAATTAATTTTCTTATGGTGAACCACCCTTGTATACCTGAGATGAATCCAACTTGATCATGGTGTATAATTATTTTAATGTGCTATTGAATTCAGTTAGCAAGGATTTTGTTGAGGAGTTTTGCATCTGTGTTCATTAGGGGAATGGGTCTATATCTGGCTTTGGTATAGATGATATTTGGTAATGTTCCTTCTGATGAATTTTTGGGGAGAATTTTATTAAGATCAGTATTAAATCTTTCTTCAGTGCTTGGTAGAATTCGCCTGTGAGTCATCTGGTCATGGGCTTTTTATTTTCGGGAGTTACTTAATGACTGACTCAATCTCTTTGCTTTGATTTTTGAGGTCTTCTACTTCTTCTAAGGTCAGTATAGGTTTTCATACATTTCTAGGAATTTTTCCATTTCATCTATATTGTCTAGTTTGTTGGCATACACTTGTTCATAGTATCCTCTCATGATCTCTTTTATCTCTGTGGTGTCAGTAGTAATTCCCATGTTCATTTCTGGTTTTATTTATTTGCATCTTCTCTCTTTGTTTCTTTGTCAGTCTAGCTAAGGGTTTGTCAATTTTGTTGATCTTCTTTAAGAACAACTTTTAGTATTGTGAATTCTCTCTATTGGTTTTTGTTCTCAATTTCACTTATTTCTGCTCTGATCTTTGTTATCTCTTTTCTTCTTTTCTTCTTGCTTTGGGCATATTTTGCTGTTTTTTTTCTAGTTCCTCCAACTGTGTAGTTAGGTCTTTGATTCTGGCTTTCTTCTTTTTTAATGTAACCTTTGGGGACTATAAATTTCCTTTCAGCACTGCTTTCACTGCACCTACAGGTTGTGATATGTTTTGTTCTTATTTTCATTCATCTCAAGATATTTACTGATTTCTCTTACAATTTCTTCTTTAACCCATTGATTGTTTAATAGTGTATTGTTTAATCTCCATTTCTTCATGAATTTTCTCCTTTTCTGCCTGTTGTTGATGTCTAGCTTTATTCCATTATGATAAAGAAAGTGCTTTGTATAATATTGATCTTTTCAAGTTTATTGAGATCTGTTTTGTGGTATTTATTGAAGTCTCTCAAACTCTGCCATTTATTTTAAGTATCTTTTAAGTATATTTTAAGTATTTTTTAAGTTTATTCCTATTTGAGTTTTTTTTTTTAAAGATTTATTTTTATTTATTTAATTCCCCTCCCCTCCCCCGGTTGTCTATTTTCTGTGTCTTTTTTTTTTTTTTTTTTTTTTTGCTGCGTCTTGTTTCTTTGTCCGCTTCTGTTGTCGTCAGCGGCACGGGAAGTGTGGGCGGCGCCATTCCTCGGCAGGCTGCTCCCTCCTTCACGCTGGGCGGCTCTCCCTAGGGGCGCACTCCTTGCGCGTGGGGCTCCCCTATGCGGGGGACACCCTGCGTGGCGCGGCACTCCTTGCGCGCATCAGCACGGTGCATGGGCCAGCTCCACACGGGTCAAGGAGGCCCGGGGCTTGAACCGCAGACCTCCCATGTGGTAGACGGACGCCCTAACCACTAGGCCAAAGTCCGTTTCCCCCCTATTTGAGTTTTATCTGTCATATTTTATTTTCACCACTCTTTTGACACTTTTACTTACTTTTTTTATTTATCCCCCCACTTGCTGCTTGCTTGCTGTCTGCTCTCTGTGTCCATTCACTGCATGTTCTTCTGTGTCTGCTTGTCTCCCTTTGTTGCATCATCTTGCTGAGCCAGCTCTCCAGGGGCGCAGGCTGTCAGCTCTCCGCAGGCACAGGCCAGCTTGCCTTCTCAAGGAGGGCCTGGGATGTGAACCCTAGGCCTCCCATATGGTAGACAGGAGCTCAATCGATTGAGCCACAGCTGCTTCCCACTTTCATATATTTTCATTTTTTAAATTTTTCTGTGCTTCATTTGGGTAAATTCCTCAAAACTATCTTTGAACACACAAATGTTTTTTTTTTTACCATAATCAGAATTTATCCTATCTATTGAATACACATACATATACATACACATAAAATATATGTGTGTGTATATACATATACACACACATATAACAAAAACATATATATATATGTGTATGTGTATATGTGTGTGGTTTCTAAGATTTCTAGTTAGCTCTTTTTCTTATTCCATTTTCACCCTTTTCATAACTGCTTATTCTGATTATGGATTGTCCCTTTGATAGTCCTAAATATGCTTACCAAAATTTAAATTTACTTTTATTTGGAATGAATTCATAGCTGATTTTTTTTTTTTCTGTCCTTTTTTGACGTGAGCTTCTTTGTGTGTTTTGAAATTTTGGTTTCTGAAATCATTTTTAGTGGACTTCTCCCTCTGCCCCCCCTTTCTTCACCAGTTTACCACTTTCAGTTGTAACTGCCTTCACAAGCCATCTAAGACACCCATTGTAGCACTGTTGGAGTTATTGCCAAGGGAGTCCCTGAGATAGGTGTGTTCGTTCTGTTCCAGTTGTGAGATGATGTCTGTGTCCCCACAGCTCTCCATATACCCAGCTTAACTTGGAACCTGATCCCATCCCTGCCTAATGTGCACCACTTTTAGCCCCTGTTACCTCACTGCAGCTGAACTCCTCAACACTCTGGCACACTTTCAGGCCTACTTTGCCTTTCTGTTATGTTTTTGGGCCACAGAAATATTTTCTTGATATTTAATTCAGTTATGTTGTTTTACTTTTCTTTTTAAAAATATATATTTTAGGGAGCAAATGTAGCTTAAGTGGTTGAGCACCTGCTTCCCATGCATGAGGTCCCACATTCTATCCCAAGTACCTCCTAAAAACAAAACAAACAAATGAAAAAAACAACTCTCACTGGGGAACGGATGTAGCTCAGTAGTTGAGTGCCTGCTCCCTATGTATGAGGTCCTGGGTTCAATCCCATATATATATTTCCCTTTAAATTTCCAGTCTTTTTTCATCTCTGAAGATTTTAGGCTTGCAGTCCTTTTTATAGCTGGATTAGCATTTATTCTACAATTTCTCACGCTATTACACATAGCTCAGAGATTTTTATGTCTTAAAATGTTTGAACACTGATAATGAAAGTAAATTATCAAAAACATATATTTTTAAAGCAGATCAATACTCAGAAATTATAAAATTCTTTTCCACTCTTTGTAGATAGCATTTAGTTATAAATAGATGACATATAGAAATTCTAAGCAAAAGAGTTAGCAATCAAATTCTCAGAAATGCATACAATTATTACTAACAGTCACATATACCTTCACTGGTCATACATCAGTGTCAAAATTTACAAATCAACAGATACAGTTTTCATGTCATCATTGAATATTTGTGGATTTGTATCAGGTGGAATCCAGTGAAAACTGTGCCCAGGAGAACTTTGAGGAAACTTACCTAAGTAATTAAGGTCAACAAGCATCCAACAATTGGAATCTTCCTTTGAAAAGCACTCTTGGCTGAATTGAGGAACCTGAGGGACCTGAAGAAGTGGGATAATGTGAAGTTAAAAAATCAGTTGGAGGGAAGATTGTAGGAAGATGGTGATGGACTAAAAGGCAGAGCTGAATGCTCTCACAAAAACAACAGAGAAAGAGCCAAAATCTGTCCGAGGGAACTTTTTTAGACCAGGACAGTGCTACACAGCTCCCAGGAGGGTGAGGGACAGAGAAACAAAGAAGCTAAATCAACAAACATGAGTTACCAAGCCCTGGCAGTAGCCAGAAAGGGCTCCCCTCCCCAACCCCCAGATATTAAGCTGGGGTAAAAACCCTGGCTCACTGAAGCCTATTGAAAGGGGAGCAGACATGTTTCAAGAGAAAAAGAAGAGGGGAATTGGGAGGCTTTTCTTCACTGAATTTGGCCAACAGAACCTGCTTTGATCTCCACTCTGGAGATTCAACACAGGAACATAGGAAAGCCCAGACTGAAACACCTCCATAGATATGTGTGCTGATGAGCACCATCTCCTGGCCTGTCTGATGGAGGTTCCCACATCAAATCTCAGTGCATATTTCCATCTTTCTCTCACATTTCTCAGCAAGTTCTGTTTTTTCTCCCCATTTCCCAATAGATTATTTTTACTGGACAAAAGAAAAGAAAAGAAAATGACAACAACAACAACAAAAAATGAAACTGTTTATGGTACTCTGTATCCTATCCTTGGGAGTCCCCAGCCCAATTTTGATAACTCAAGCCAGGCAATTTTTAAAGACTTAGAATAAGGTGAACCAAATATCAAAGAAGGGCTGTGGGGAAAAAAAAAATAGGAAAGGAAGAGAAATTGGCCATCAGAGTAAATTCACCAATTCAGATGCCTAGACATCAGCAAAAAATTACAAGCAATACTAGGAAATAGGAAGAGATGGACCACCAAAGTAACTAACTATATATCCTGAAGAGATACAAGATTTAAGAAAATTAATCAGTGATAATCATACAACTGCCCTAAATCATTTCAAAGAATTAAAGAAAATATGACTAAAGACATAAAGGATATTAAGAAGACACTGGGTGAGCATAAAGAACAATTTGAAAGCCTGCAAAGAGGGAAGTAGATTTGGCTCAACAGATAGAGCATCCACCTACCACATGGGAGGTCCAGGGTTCAAACCCAAGGCCTCTGTATCTGTGTGTAATGAGCTGGCCCAAGCACAGTGCTAATGTGCACAAGGAGTGCTGTGCCACACAGGAGTGTCCCCCTCATAGGGGAACCCCACACACAAGGAGTGTGCCCCATAAGGAGAGTCACCCTGTGCGAAGAAAGTGCAGCCTGCCCAGGTGTGGCACTGCACACAAGGAGAGCTGACGCAGCAAGATGATGCAACAAAAAGAGACACAGATTCCCAGTGCCGCAGACAAGAATACAAGCAGACACAGAAGAACACACAGTGAATGACACAGAGAGCAGACAACTTGGAAGGGGGGAAGGTGGGGAGGGGGGGAAAGGAAGAGAAATAAATTTAAAAATAATAATTAAAGACATGGTGGATGAGATTTAAAATACATTAGAGGCAAGTAAGAGCAGATTTGATTTGCTTGAAGACAGAATTAGTGATTTCAAAGACAGAACATCAGAACTGGAAAAGATAGAAGAACAGAAAGAGAAAAGAACTTAAAAAATGGAACAGAGTCTCAGGGAATTGAAGACAAAGTGAAATATACAAACATTCACATTATTAGTGTCCAAGAAAGAGAAGAGAAAGGAAAAGGTACAGAAAGAATATTTAAAGAAATAATGAATGAAAACTTCCCAGCCCTTATGAAAGACATAAGTGTCAATGTTCTAAAAGGAATAAATCCAAATAGACCTACACTGAGATACTGCTATTCAGAATAACAAATATCAGAGATAAGGGGAGGATTCTGAAAGAAGCAAGAGAAAGGCAAAACATAACATACAGGGAAACTTGATAAGATTAAGTGCTGACCTCTCATCAGAAACCATGGATGTGAGGAGAAAGTGATATGATGTATTTAAGGTACTGAAGGAGAAAAACTAGCAGACAAGAATTCTTTATCCAGCAAAGCTGTCCTTCAAAAGTGAGGGTGAGTTTAAAGTCTTCACAGATAAACAAAAACTGATAGAATTAGTAACCAAAATCCAGAATTACAAGAAATAGTAAAGGGACTGCAGCCTGAAAGGAAAAAAACAAGAGCAAGAGATTTGGAGAAGAGTTTAGAAATGAAAATTGTTAAAAAGGGTAACAAGATAGACAATAGAAAAATATGACAAGAGAGCCAAAGAACAAAACAGATGAAGTAAGTAATGCCTTTAGAGTAATAACACTGAATGTTAAAGTATTGAACTCCCCAATTAAAAGGCATAGACTGAATGAATGGATTTAAAAATATGAGCCATCTATATGTTGTCTACAAGAGACCTACCTCAGATGTAAGGACACACCCCAATTAAAAATGAAAGGTTAGAAAAGGTATTCAATGCATATAGTAACCAAAAAAGAGCTGGAGTGGTGATACTAATATCGGACAAAATAGATTTGAAACGCAAAACTGTTATAAGGGGTGGAAGAAGTCATTATATATATAATAAAAGGGGCAATTCATGAAGAATAACTATACTAAATATTTATGCACCTAACCTAGTATCCCAAGGTACACGAGGCACACACTGGCAAAGCTGAAGGGAGAAATAGATGGAAATAATAGTTGGAGACTTCAATACACCACTCTCAGTATTGGATAGAACATCTGGACAGAGGATAAATAAAGAACAGAGAGCTTGAATAAGATAATAAATGAGCTAGACCTAACAGACATCTATAGAGCTTTGCATCCCAAAACAGTAAGATATACATTCTTTTCAAGTGCTTATAGACCCTTTTCCATGATAGACCATATGCTGGGTCACAAGACAAGTCTCAATACATTTAAAAAGATTGAAATTATACAAAACACTTTCTCTGATAATAACAGAATGAAGGTGGAAATAAATAATAGACAAAAAAAGGGAAATTTCATAAATATATGGAGACTGATTAAACAGAGTTAAACAATCAGTGGATCAAAGAAGAAATTGCAAGAGAATTCAGCAAATATCTTGAGACAAATGAAAATAACATAACATATCAAAACTTATGGGACACTGCAAAGGCAGTGCTGAGAGGGAAATTTATAGCCCTCAATTAAAAAGAAGAAAAAGCTAAAATTGAAGATCTAACTGCACACCTGGAGGAACTAGGGGGAAAAAACAGCAAACTAATCCAAAAACAAGCCAAAGGAAAGAAATAGTAAAGATCAGAACAGAAATAAATCAAGAACAACAATAACAAAATCAAGAATCAACAAAACCAAAAGTTGGTTCTTTGAGATCAACAAAATCAACAAAAAACCCTTGGCTAGGCTGACAAAGAAAAAAGAGAGAAAACACAAGTAGATAAAATCAGAATGAGAGGAGGAACATTACCACTGATTCCACAGAAATAACAGAGATAATAAGAGGAAACTATGAACAACTGTATGCCAAAAAACTAGACAACATAGAGGAAAGAGACAAATTCCTAGAAATACACAAAACACCTACACTGACCCTAGAAGAAATAGAAGACCTCAACAAACCAATCACAAGTGAAGCGATTGAAAGAGTCATTAAAAACCTCCTGTGAATCATGGACCAGATGGCTTAATAGGTGAATTTTACCAATCATTCAAAGATGACCTAATACCAATCTTGGTCAAGTTCCTCCAAAAAATTGAGCTAGAAAGAATACCAAAGTCATTCCATGAAACCAACATCACCCTAACAACAAAACCAGATAAAGATACTACAAAAAAAGAAAATTACAGACCAATACCTGTAATGAATATAGATGCAAAAATCCTCAAAAAATACTTGCAAACAGAATTCAAAAGCACATTAAAAGAATTATACACCACAATCAAGTGGATTTTATCCCAGGTATGCTAGTGATTCAACAACAAAAAAAATGAATTAGTGTAATAAACCACAGTGATAAATTGAAGAAGAAAAATCACATGATCTTCTCAATCGATGGAGAAAAATCATTTGACAAAATACAGCACCCTTTCTTGATTTAAAGAAAAAAAAAACACTCCAAAAGATAGAAATAGAAGGAAGCTTTCTCAATATGGTAAAATTCATATATGAAAAACCTACAGCTAGCATTGTATTCAATGGTGAAAGACTGAAAGCTTTCCTGCTGAGATGAGGAACAAGACAAGATGCCCACCGTCACTATTGTTATCAATATTGTGCTAGAGATTCCAGCTAGAGCAATTAAAAAAAATAGAAGATAAAAGGCACCCAAATAGGAAAATCATGTCATCACTATTTGTCTATATGTAGAATCTTCTGAAAAATCTGTAACAAAGTTACTAGAACTAATAGACAAGTTCAGCAAAGTGGTGGGATAGAAGATTAATACACAAAAAGCCAATAGCATTTCTATATACTACTGATGTGCAATCTGAGGAGAAAATCAGAAAAAAAATTCCATTTATAATAGCAACTAAAACGATCAAATATTCTGGAACAAACTTAACCACGGACATAAATGATCTGTATTCAGAAAACTATAAAACATTGCTAAAAGAAACCAAAGAAGACTTAAACAAATATAAGGATATTCCATGTTCATGGATTGGAAGACTAAATATCATTAAGATGTCGATTCTATCCAAACTGATTTACAGATTTAATGTAATCCCAATAAAAATCACAACAGCCTTTTTTGCAGAAGTGGAAAAACCAATTATCAAATTTATTTGGAAGGGTAAGGGACCCTGAATAGCCAAAAAGATCTTAAAAAAGAAGAATGAAGTTGGAGGGCTCTCACTTCCTGATTTTAAAGCATATTACTTAGCTACAGTGGTAAAAAAAAAACAGCATGGTACTAGCATAAAGACAGATACATTGACCAATGGAACCGAATTGAGAACTCAGAAATAGACCCTCAAGTCAAGTGATTTTTGACAAGGTTATCAAGCCCTCCCAGCTGGGCCAGAATTGTTTATTCAACAAATGGTGCTGGCAGAACTGGATAACCATATCCAAAAGAAAAAAGGAGGATCCCTATCTCATACCTTATACAAAAATTAATTTATAATGAATCAAGGGCCTAAATATGCCACGCAGGGGATACCCCAATAGGGGAGTCCCACATGCAAGGAGTGCGCCCCGCAAGGAGAGCTGCCCTGCACGAGAAAAGCACAGCCTGCCCAGGAGTGGTGCTGCACACATGAAGAGCTAATGCAGCAAGATGACACAATAACAACAACAACAAAAGTGACAGTTTCCCACTGCTGCATGACAAGAATGCAAGTGGACACAGAAGAACACACAGCGAATGGACACAGAGCAGACAACAGGGGGAAGGGGAGAGAAATAAGTAAAATAAATCTTTAAAAAATAAAAAAAAACTACAATGAGATATCATTTCACACTAGTAGACTGACTGCTATTAAAAAGTGGGAAAACTATAAATGTTGGAGAGAATGTGGAGAGATAGGAATGCTTATTCAGTGTTGGTGGGAATGTAGAATGGTACAGTCACAGTGGAAGATTGTTTGGCAGTTCCTAAGGAAGTTGAATATAGACTTGCCATGTGACTGGCAATACCATTACTAAGTACATACCCAGAAGAACTGAGAATGAGCAGAGACACAAACAGACATTTGCACACTGATGTTCATAGTGGCATTATTTACAATTGCCAAAAGTTGGAGACAACCAAGTATCCATCAACTGATGAATGGATAAACAAACTGTTGTATATACACACTATGGAATATTATGTAATGGTAAGAAGAAATGAACTAATGAAGCATATAACAACATGGAAGAACCTGGAGGACATTATACTGAGTGAAGCAAGCCAGACACAAAAGGAAAAATACTGTACGATGGCACTATTATGAACTCAATGTATTGTGTAAACTCATGGAGTTAATAATTAAAATATAGGTCACCAGAAAATAGAAGGAGGGTAGAGAATGCAAAGGAGGGTAGAGAATGCAAAGTTAAGGGTTAATCTGTGTAGCATTGGTAAAAGGTTATTTGTAAATCTTTGGAAATGAATAGAAATGATTAAAGTATACCATGGTGTTCATAACTAGTGGTACTATTGTATGGGTATGACAGTGGTTGAAAGGGAAAGTCTAAGGTCATGTATATTACTAGAAGGAAAGCTAAAAACTATAACATGGGTCTGTATAAGATAGTAAAACCTCATGGAAAACACGAATATGGATGATATTACATAAAAAAAGACTGTTTTTACAAAATATAAATACAAATATACTAGAGAGAAGGAAAAAGAATAGTAGCTATGTTCGGCAGGGTAAGCATGGATTGAGAGATGATGAGTTTTGGTTGTTTTTTGTTTATTACTACTATTGGAATAATGAAAGTGCTGTAAGAATGATTGAAGTGATAAATGCACAAATATGTGATTACACCGATTGCCATAGATTGTACACTTGGATGGATTTATGTTTTATTAATATGTATCAATAAAATGGATTTGTTTCACACAAAAAAATCCCTCACCTAATAGCACCTAATAGCAGCACTCCTCAGGAGGGAAGAATCCCCACCCTCCCCTCCCCCCCAAATCAATTGGATAAACAAATGCAATGACCTATTTACCTTTTAAAGTAATTCCCCACACTGATATGCAGAATTTAAAATTTATTTCTAGAATGCCTTTAATTTCTCTCACAAGCCCCCATTTCTACTGATGGCAATGAATTTGTCCCTTGCAGGTATATTTAATCAATTCAACTGGTTTATCAGTTATCTTAGAATGCATTAAATCAGTAACAGTATAGTACAAAACTCCACCTCTGAGTCCTCTTACCTTATTTCTGGACTTGGGGGGAGGGAATTTTGCGTCCTTTGCTGTGGCTATCTGACGACGTCCTGGTGACCTGACCTCTTTGTGGGTGATCCTGTGTTGGTTAGAGAGCGGCCACCGGGCTCCCTCATATCTCCCAGGTGTGGATGATTCTGAAGAGTTGCAATCACTCCTCACTCCAGTGCAACAGTGCAAGTGCATGCTCCGATGCCTCCTGTGCTTTACAAAGGCACTTCTTGGTGCTGGTACAACAGCGCCCTCAGCCAGCTCACTCCCCTATTTAGGAAATTAGGAGACTTTGTGGGCTAGAGCCTGTTCCTGCCTGGCTGTGGGTCCTCAGTCCTGCTCCCCACTCCCATTATCCCAGGGGCAAAGGGAGTTCCCGCTGGCCTCACTCAGTCTTCTGAAAGTATCTCAGGCTCTTTCCTCCAACCCCACCACTAACTCCTCCCACCCAAATCCTATTCATCCTTGATTCCAGGGCAGGGAAATTTTTTAAAATTGTTTTACCTAATCCTATCTCATTTCAAATGTCTCAGTGGTCTGCACTGTCTTGCAAAGTCTGGGAGGAGAAAACTGGTCTAGAAGTCCCACTCTGCTGTGTACCAGAATGAGTCAGAACCTTAACTATTATCAGAGATTCTCATGTGCTCATGACTTAACCAATTGATTTCAAGCTCCAAATATTCTAAATATAGAGGAAGTCTATGTTTATAACAAAGTTATGGCCTCCAAGCTAGTTCTTTTGCTTGAAACTGGACAGAGTCCAGATGTTCAGAGGAAACAAAAAAGCACACCCACTTGGAATGATTACTATACAAGGAAGTTGCCAAGAAACGAAAGAAAAAGCTGCCTCCAGCTGGAATCTGCTCCCAAACACTTGAAGAGACTCCAAAGTCTCAGAGCCATGAGAACAGTTGCAGGCACATTCCCCGGCCCCTCCAAGGTGGATCTCCGGCAGCTAGCCCCAGAAAGCATCCTGTCTTGATTTGGGGCATCTCCTCAAAACCATGAGACAATAAATTTCCATTGTTTAAGCCAGACCATTTATGATATTTGTTTTAGTGGATAAGAAACTAAAACACAGGGCTGATATATTGTTGAGCCAAGACTTTACCGGTCCTTCCAGGACAATAAAATCTTCCTTTGCCTTAAAATGGAATTTTTAATCTGAGGCTTTTTGTGTAGAATCCAATGCCAGTAAATCAAATATTCTTTCATCACTAAGATGGTATGTGCTCTGGAGACACTGTAAGCAGGGGAGACAAGCATATATACAGATCGGTGTCAATTTCAGTCAGGACAAATTAGTCCAGGGTGGAAGGGGTGTGATAAACCAACCTACCATGAGGTGCCTGGCTAGAAGGACGGTCAGCGAGGGCTCAACAATGGCCTACGCCGTAGGCAGCTTGGCCAATTAGTAATGGGCAGTAGCTCTATCTGGCTCGAGCCTATGCTGAAGGGCACATGAATAGCCTCCAAACTTTCTATTTTGGCCACTCCTAAGGTGGTCAAGTAAAGAGCTGTTGGACATCTACAGGATAAATTTCCCTGTCTGGTAGACAAGTTGGTGGTTCGGTGCCTTCTCTTCAGTGGATGCTCTCTGGCAGACATAAGGTAAAACGATCCACAGAGCTTGTGATCACTACCACAGATCCATATGCCTCTGCCCCAAACTCCTCTCTTTCCATTATTCCATTCTTTCTCCTTCCAGGCCCCTGACAAGCCATCTAAGACATCTGCCACTGCTCAGGGGCTTATGTTTATCCATATTCTGGTCATTTCCCCTTCCATACGAATGAATGATCAATGTACTGCATGTAGCTCTGCCCACTGGAGGTGTTATCCTTCACTGGCTTTTGTCAACGCTACTTCTGAGAGTGACTAATGGGGAAACGGACTTGGCCCAGTGGTTAGGGCGTCCGTCTACCACATGGGAGGTCCGCAGTTCAAACCCCAGGCCTCCTTGACCCGTGTGGAGCTGGCCCATGCGCAGCGCTGATGCGCACAAGGAGTGCCCTGCCATGCAGGGGTGTCCCCGCATAGGGGAGCCCCACATGCAAGGAGTACGCCCCGTAAAGGAGAGCCACCCAGCACAAAAGAAAGTGCAGTCTGCTTAAGAATGGTGCCACACACACGGAGAGCTGACACAACAAGATAACACAACAAAAAGAGACACAGATTCCCATGTCACTGACAACAACAGAAGCGGACAAAGAAACAAGACGCAGCAAATAGACACAGAGAACAGACAACGGGGGGTGGGGGTGGGGTGGGGTGGGGTGGGGTGGGGAGGGGAGAGAAATAAATAAATAAATAAATCTTTAAAAAAGAAAAAAAAGAGTGACTAGTGTGGCAACAGCTAGTTTTTAGTTAGCACCAACATACTGTTGGACCCATCTATGAAACTAGCCTAGTTTTTGCCTCTTCTCAGTTGTAAGGTATACTTGCAATACCATAAGGATAATTTGAAGGAGCAGCAGCAGTGCAGCTGAGATAGGTGAGGTGGAATTATGGCTCACCTGTTTATGTAATTGCTTGTGACCTCTGGATCTGCTCAGATGTGATCCTGAGTGTACCATTCTATCATTCAACAGATCAGTGTTGCACCTGCTTGACCTCATGACTTATTAGAGCAGATAATATCCATTTCCTTTTGAGAAACTCTGGTCACATATAATTTTGATATCCCATGGTCAGGCATTCAGTCTCTTCTAGGACACTTTTTCAAGCATCAAGTAGCTCTCTGCCACATTAGAAAATAGCCACTTAATGCAAAAAAAAAAAAAAAGAAAGAAAAAAAAAGCAGCAAGGGAGAAATAGAGGATCAAGAGTCCATACTTTTTCTTGTGATAAAAGGCTTAAAATCTTATAGTATTCCTAAGGTGTGCTGCAAAAAAAAGCCTTCAAGATAATTTTTCTTAGAATTACTTTTTACAAACTTAACGATAGTTTTAGAAAGAATGCAAATTGGTTTCCATCTGACAATCTTGTTTTACTTCATTATTTTTGTCAGTAATAATTTTTTTAAAAACTTACTCATGTAAGCTTGGCTGTATGTATTATTTTTCTTACCCACTAACTTAAACAGTGTTTGATATGTCTTCATACATTACAGAGTATATCTGGAATTGGTAAAAAGGGCAATATACAAATATTATTATTTAAGTGTTGTTTAATCTATAAGGACTTTATAAATAGAGAAATAATTGATATTTTAGTTTCCTTTGTTCTGCCTGTACAGGTTTCACTTTGAAATGCTGATATTCTATAAACCTGCCAAAAAGCTATACTATATCAAAGTTTCATACACATCAAAAATTACATTAAAAGGGAAACGGACTTTGGCCCAGTGGTTAGGGCGTCCGTCTACCATATGGGAGGTCCGCGGTTCAAACCCCGGGCCTCCTTGACCCGTGTGGAGCGCAGTGCTGATGCGCGCAAGGAGTGCCGTGCCACGCAAGGGTGTCCCCCGTGTGGGGGAGCCCCACGCGCAAGGAGTGCGCCCATGAGGAAAGCCGCCCAGCGTGAAAAGAAAGTGCAGCCTGCCCAGGAATGGCGCCGCCCTCACTTCCCGTGCCGCTGACGACAACAGAAGCGGACAAAGAAACAAAAGCAGACAAAGAAACAAGACGCAGCAAATAGACGCCAAGAACAGACAACCAGGGGAAGGGGGGAAATTAAATAAATAAAATCTTTAAAAAAAAAAAATTACATTAAAAGTATATATTTTAAGTTTCCTGAAAAAAATCCAAAATCCTATAGAATCTATAATGTGTCTCTCATCTTAGGCCTTGCTAGGCACTTCATGCAGTATTTTTATCCACAATGGATGCTGCTAGCATCATGCAATCTACTGGGGTACAGCCGTATCTTTAGCAGGGCTCTGTCTTGCTATGGACTCCACTTGAAACTGGTACCCTACTGAGCCATCCAAAAACTGCATCAGAGAAGTATTCCAAAGCTAAGTATATACTACCTCTAACATCCAACGAGGTCTACCAATTGCCTTTTTCTTAGTGGTAGGAGTTCTGAGATGCAACAACTCTCCCCTTTTCTTAGAGTAGATTTCCTTGTATTCCATGAGAACATACACTCCTAAAAACTTCACTGATGTGACAGACTCCTGGATTTATGAGGTATATCTTCCACCCTCTAGCACATATTTTCTTCCTAAGGAATCCAGAGTCTCCAGGTCCAATTTGTATGATGTCCTCAACATAGTAGATAAGCATGATGTTCTGTGGAATATCATGATCCAGGTCCTTGTAGTCTATATTAAGAGAGTTAATGTAGCCATGGAGCAAGAGATTAGATGTGTATTGTTCTCCTTTCCAAATAAAAGCAACCTGTTTTTAATTGTCATTGCTGATAGAGATAGAAAAGAATGCAGTCACCACATCAGTAGCTGCATATCAAATACCAGAGGCTATGTTGATGTAATCAGTAAAGATTCCAAATCTGGCAGAGCAGCTGTGATTGGGATTACCACTTGGTTAAACTTATGGTACTCCACCACCATATGATTGATTCATCTAGTTTATGTAGAGGCCTTGAAGATAATTTGAATATAGTTATTACAAAATTCTCCTCAGGATGAAGTATTGCTTCAAATTTACTATTTTGGAAGCAGGGGATTTGGGCAGTTCCAGTAGCATTTACTTTGTCCTTTCTATTGTGATGGCTCCTACTCCATAGTTCATGGAATGAGTATGTGAGTTTTGCCAGATGATAAATGTATTTACCACAACTATGCATCTTGGGACTGAAGAAATAACCAGTGGAAGTTTGTAAGTGCACTGGGCCCTCCTGTGAGATGGACTCTACTAATTTTCCTCTGTAAGCCCCATTCTAACCAAAGGGCCATTGACCACAATGCCATTTTGGATTCTTGGCTTCAAAAGGTATAGTGTCCCCTCTCGATTTAGAGGTGGAGTGGACTACACCATCCCAGAGTCCACAAGATAGAGGAATATATTATGGATTGGAGTGGACTTGCTTGTATTCTACTATAGAACTGTTGTGACTCTAGCAATGGAAGTAATTGTGTAATTGATGTGGAGAAGGTGGCCACAGGGGTTGCTGAGAGCAGGGAGAGGAAGGAAGAGGTGTAAAATGGGGCATTTTCGGGACTTGGAGTTGTCCTGAATGATACTGCAGAGAGAGATGCAGGACATTGTATATCCTGCCATAATCCACTGGATGGACTGGGGAAAAGTGTGACTACAATATAAACTATGGTCCATGTGGTGTGGCAGTGCTCCAGGGTGTATTCACCAAATGCAATGAATGTGCCTCACTGATGAAAGGGGATGTTGGTGTGGGAGGATCGGGTGGGGGCAGTGGGGAGTGGGGTATATGGGAACCTCTTATGTTTTTTAACGTAACGTTTTGTGTGATCTATTTATTTTTTTTAAAAAGACAATAATAAAAATTATAAATAAATAAAAAATAAAATAAAATGAAAAACCGTGTAGTTTTATATAAAAGTCCTAAAGAGACAAACCAGAGCTATGCTGTTTAAGAATACATATACAGGTAATAAAACTATATAAAAACAACAACAACAGGGATAGCTCAGGGACCCAGGGATGTCTGATGGGGTGGCAGTGTTCTATTTCTTTACTTGGGTGATGGTGATGGGAGGTTTACTTTATAACTATTTCTCAAGCTGGGTGTAACTTTTCCTTCCTTTCAAATATGTTTCTGAATTTTATGTTTCACAATAAAAGTGATTTAAACAAACTATTAAACAAATAAACATGCCAAAAAAAAAGGTATAGGTATTCCTCTTCCCCCATTACACATTCAGGTAAATGTGTGCAGGTTCCTGTGGGAAGGCTTGGGGAAATATTGATCATATTTATTGTCATGGCATAGTAAAGGCCTTCCTTGACAGACATCTCCTCCTCATTCCATGGGCTCTGGGTCTATAAACTGGCTTAGTTCTTGAAACATAGATCACAATTTTCTAATGTGGTGGCTAACATCTCTTCTCCAGGTCTTAATCCTTTTGATTAGGCAAATTTGGTTATACTTGTGATACGTTTGCTTGCCCATGCATCTTATCCCAAAGAACACCACGATCTATGTTAGACCTAACCTCAGACCCCAGGTTGCCATTCTGGTCTCACTGCTCACCATCATTATTGTGCCCACCTTGCTTCTCCATTCAAGGCTATCTCTTGAACTCTGCCATTCCAGAACACTATCATCCTGGTAGAATCTAGAGAGCTCAGTTCTGTGGCCATGTCTTCTACTGTCAATCCTGGCCCTCAAGGCATCTGTTACTTTCTCAAAGATGCCGTTGCCCCTTTGTAGGTGCATGCTATATGCTTAAAGAAAAGGAGTGTCCTTGGGTGAGTTGCCAGGAAACTTAAGCAAATGGTTGATCTTCTGGGGTCATATGATAAATGCATTCATTCTCTCTTCCCTGAGCTTTGTGCTTCCTTCTTAAATAGTCTTCCAAGGCAGGTCCAGCATCTCTACTTATTTTACTGTAACATGTAGTTATATTCTGCCCAGGATACTAAATCCAGAGTTATGAAAGAATGTTCTGTGAAGTGGATTTGGCCCAACTGATAGAGCATCCGCCTACCACATGGGAGGTCCAGGGTTCAAACCCAGGGCCTTCTGATCCGTGTGATGAGCTGGCCCATGCGCAGTGCTGATGTGCGCAAGGAGTGCTATGCCACGCAGGGGTGTCCCCTGCATAGGGGAGCCCCACGTGCAAGATGTGTGCCCGTATGGAGAGCCGCCCCATGCAACAAAAAATGCAGCCTGCCCAGGAATGGCACTGCACACTCAGAGAGCTGATGCAGCAAGATGACACAACAAAAAGAGACACAGATTCCCAGTGCCACTGACAAGAATACAAGCGGACACAGAAGAACACTCAGCAAATGGACACAGAGAGCAAACAACTGGAGGGGGGGAGGGGAGGTGCAGGGAAGGGGAGAGAAATAAAAAATAAATCTTTAAAAAAAAAAAAAGAATGTTCCCTAGTCAATAAACTTGCTCTTTCAGGATATATTCCGCCCATTTTCATACCCCAACCCAGTGCCCTTAGGATCTCCTCTCACATGTTTTACTCTGGTTTCTGATGGTATATGTAAGACAGGTCTGGCACTTTTTGGGTTGTTTTAGTTTTCCAGGTGCTAAGATAAATACCACACAGTGGGCTGGCTTAACCAACAGGAATTTATCAGCTCACAGTTTTGAGGCATCAGCAAGGCAAAGCTTTCTCCCTGAAGACTGTGGGGTTCTGGGGCTGGCTGGGCTGCGATCCTTTAGTCCTTGGCTCTTCTGTCACATGGCCATGCTCATGACAGCATCCTCTCCTTTCTCTTCCAGTTCCATTGGCTCCCAGCTGCTCCTCCTCCACATGGCTTTCTTTTCATAAAACTTCCAATAAGAGGAATAAGGCCCTACCTCATTCAGCTGGGCCCTACCTTAACTAAAAATAACATCTTCAAAAGATTATTTTTTGGAAATACTATCTTCAGTTATTACACACATACAGGAATGCAGATTAAGATTAAGAACATGCTTTTTCCTAGGATACATAATTGCACCTACCACACCGGTTATATATTCTCAGGCTGTATTTTCCGGCTTGATCTATACTGAGACCTGACCCTAGTTATTGATACTAAGCAAGGAGAGGAGATGGGAGCAGATCTCACAAAGGACATCTTGCTCCAAATGAAATCTCCACCAGGTCTCTTGGAAAAGAAAGGCCACTATCCTCTAAAAAAAAAAAAGGAGCTTGATTCTGCCAGCCCATAAGGCCAGCAGAACACAGGTGTTTAAGATTATCAGGCTCCTCTACCCAAATATCTCTATCGAGGTCCCAGAGTTATATTGTTTTCCCCTCAGGTACCTGACTGGCCAAGAACGTCTACAGAAGTGCTACATTTAGTCTGCATTTTAGACATTCCACCCTTAAAATTAAATGTCAGGCTGATTTTCCGTAGGGTCTTGCCCTGAAGCTCCAGGAGATAAAAATATTCCTTTAAATACTCCATGAGGCCTTATGATTTCACAGCCTGCCTTGAGTTTATAGTTGGAACATAGGAACCTATCATTTTCTTTATCAAGGCCTCTACAATCCAGTCCAATTGGCAATCCTTAAACAATTTCTTCTACGCATTCAAATGCCAAAGCTACAATATAAGCCAGTGCTTCACCTTCGCCCTGTACCTCTTTGCTATCCAAAAATTAATTTTGTTTGCTCTTGAAATTTATGTAAATGATAAGTAGAATATCTTACGTTTGCTTTCCTATCTGGCTTCTTCCACTCAATATTATGTTGTTTCATTCCCAGTGTTGTGTTGTATTTCATCATGTAATTCATATTTATCCTATTCTACTGTTAATGGGCATCTCATGAATAAAGATGTGATGAACTTTCTTGTACATATCTTTAGGGACATATACCTAGGATGTTAAGCTTGAGTAGATAAAGCCGAACAGTTTTCTAGGGTGGATATACAAATTTATACTACCATAGTCATTGCATGATTGTCCTCATTGCTTAACCTTATTAAATGTAGTCCAGTTGATCAATTTTTCCTTTATAGTTCACATATTTTAAGTTCTGCTTAAGAAATATTTTCCTTCTTGTTTTCCTGTTTTCTTCTTGAAGCTTCATTCTTGTTATGTGTATTTTTAGTTTTGATAGATGTTACTGAATTGCCCTCTACTAAGATGATTCTCATTTACATGTCCACATATAGTAGGAGTTGCACACCTTCCCTAATACCTGATAGTTCACAGTGTTTAACTATGAGTGAGGTTGAAAATATTATGTTTACTGACCATTTGTATTTTTTTCCTTAGAAACCCTTTTTATATTCTTTGCTTATTTTTACTGAACTGCCAGGGGTTTCCTTACTGATTTGTACAGGTTCTTTGTGAATTAAGAAAATTAGTTCTCTTTAAGTATTATAGGTGTTGTGAATATAATTTTCCTGGTTGGCCAGTGCTCTTTGGCTTACTTTATGAAATATTTTTCCAAATGATTTAAATATTTATGCACTCAAATTCATTAGTTTTTTCACTTTATGCTTTTTAGGATTTATATTATGCCTCCCAAACTTTAATATTATTTTTAAAATTTGGCCATATATTCTGAGAGTGAATTATTTATTACATTTAAAACATTGAGTCAACTGGTATTTAATTTCATGTAAGGGGATTGCAATATTCTATTTTATTTGGCCTTATATCGGGGGGCACACTGTGTAGGGAACACCATGTGGAGGGGTACCATGTGCATAGTTTTCCCAGGCAGCCTATGCCTCAGAAACATTGATTCCAATGGGTTCTAACCTGTTACCACACTATTTATTTTGAAGCTCAAATTGTCCTAGATTTGGTCAGTGAGCACCTATTCAAGTTGGTTTTGAGACCTAGTGCCATGCCCTCCATTGTTTTTTGAGCCCTTCTTTGCAATCTGGCACAAGATACTCTAATTTTATCTAATACTTTCCCTGTCCCATCTCTGGAATCAGCTATCTTTCCAAGGTGCCCTGGTTCTTTACAGGAAAAAATATATAGCATTTAGAAGCAAAGATCTGGGTGCCAGTCATGTTCACTGCCGGTAAGGCATCTCTCCTGCCTCTCAGTGAACAATCCAAGAGAATATGCTCATAGCTATATTTATTTCTGTATCTACATACAGTGAAAACCATGAGATCACCCAGACATCTCTAATTGCAGTCCCTTATCAGAGGGTTCATTCTAGCTACCCTTCTTCCGTATTTGTAACCACTTCTCCAACAGTGAGAAATCTGGCTTTTATTTCCTTCATGTATTTCCTTATTTGGTCAATTCTGCTGTGTAATCAATCTCCAGTCCTCTTTCCCATCCCCTTCCTTGCACAGAAGGCCTCCTCCTCTACTTCTCTGCTTGGGCTCTGACTCCTCATTTCAAACTACTCTCCTGGAAGGACGCCTTCCTGGTTCTGCTAGGGTTCTGCTACGCCTCCATTTAGACACATTGCTTACCCGGCATGAGCTGACACACCTCAGGCTGCTCCTGCTCGTGGGCACCCTCCTCTCCTTGCTTGGGCTCTGACACACCACTCTGGCTGCCCCCTTATGCATGCCCTCCTCACCCTGCTCAGGCTCTGATTCCCCATGCTGTGTCACCCCTGTCTGGGGCCACCTTCTTGGGCTCTGATTTCCTGCTCTGGGATACCTTGACACCCTCCCCACCTACCATAGACCTTCCTCTGTGTATTCATGGGTTTAGGACAGAATTGTTAAGAAATGGGAGAGACAGAAAGAGAAAGGAAGGGAAAGGAAAGGGAAAAGGAAGAACTCACTCATTTTATTCCAGATGTACTAACCCTGGCTATACATTAGACCTACTTAGGGAATTTAAAAAATTACTTTTGCTTTGCCCTATCCCTTGCTGTCCAGTAGAGGCCCTGGGCATTGTTTTTCTGAAAGCTCCCCAGGTGATGTTAATGTGCAGTCCAAGTTGAGAATCTTTGCTCTATTAGGTACAAAAAGGAGAGTATAGGTTGGGGTGCAGGTGAGGTTGAGGATGTGGAGAACAGAACATGTGAGAAAGCTTATCTGATGGCTTTGTTTTGTTTATTATGTAGCTCATGATGTCATCAGCTGAGAGTGATGGGGATGAAAATTTTGAGGGGGCATGGAGAATATATGAAATGATACTTATTGAGAGAGGGAGAAGAAGCTTAACAAAGAACTGTAGATTACTGGTAGTATACAGTTATCTTTTTGAAATTATATCCTTCAGGGCCTGGCAAAATTTCTCAAATACTAAATTTAAAATTTTAAGGGTATGTAGAAAAAAAGGAAATAAACTGTTGGAAACAGAGACTGTGGCGGATAATGTGTTATTCCCCTCCCCCTTCTTCATATATTCATATATATTTCTAATTCTTAAGTTTGAAGATAAACTTTATTATATTCCTAAGGAAAAAATGTTATAATTTTCAAACAATAATGAATTAAAGTATGGCCCCTGAAAGCAGAAGAATTTAGGAGCACTTGGATCATACTGAGATTTTAACGTTCTATCCACAATTTCCACACTTCTTTTCTATAGGTTTCTTTTTTTTTCCTGATTTTTTAATTTTTGTGACTTAAATATCCATTTGGTGTACAGTTTTGAAGCAATGGTTCAGATTCATTGATAACTTCCTGGGTGCTATTATTTTCATGTTTTAAGTCCTTTCGAATACGAATGGATGTGTTACCAAGCAAAACTGAAACTACTTCCTCATTCTGCTTGGGCAGCCACTCTCCCCACCTCCAGGAAGAGGCAGAGCATCAAAAAGTCTGAGACCAAAAGACTTCACAATTCAATGGCTTCGTTTTTTAAAAAGGATCCTTATAATCATCTATCTCCTAGCCATCAGAAGATGAACAAGAAAGCAAAGGTTTAAATGACCCATTTCAAGTTTCTGATATAAAAAGAGGAAGTTTTCAGAAATATCCTGGTAAGTTGCTGAATCATTAAAACTTTATTTTTTTTATGCCTAAGAGAGGACAGCTATTTTTAAAGATTCCAACAGTAATTTTTATATAAATGTAAATTTACATGTAAAATACTGAAATAATTAGAACTTCAATGTATTAAATACGTATCAATGTATTTAGCTAAAACTAACTTTGTAATGCTCCTCTAAGAAAAAATGCACCAGTGAGCGCAGTGAAGGTGGTCAGAGCACTTTGTCGAAGTGGGAAAGAAGTTAGAAAACAATACAAAGAAGTTCAGGAATTTAACCCTGAAAGATTGTAAAGGACCCGGTGCTCATGTGCAATTATGCAAAATTCTGGCTTTCACCACTTAAGGTGATATTAAAAGTTCTACACTTTTCTATTTGAATCTTTCCTTCATATTGATCTGATCTGGTTAAAATTTAAACAACAAAAAAAATTTTAAGTGCCCTTCAGGAAAACGAAACTGATTTGCTTGTGGGTGGTTTCAATTTGTCACAGGGGTGTAACTGCCTGACCGGAGCCTGGATTCAGAGGCATCGCTGCCCCAAGAACAGCTGATCCGCTCCAAGAGACCTGCATGGTAGAATAATTTCTCAGGGTATGGCTATGTGAGGTGCTGCTGAGAAACCACCGGAGGTGACGGTGAGCACCATTGCTTGTCCCCAAGAGCTCTGCTGATTTGGGGGGGTGAGGGGGGGCGGGGGGAAGAGAGAGAGAGAGAGAGAGATTAGATTTCTTCAAGGGTCTTCCAGCAGCTGTCTTGGGGGAGTACCAAATGACATGTGGATTTCTTGCCAGGTTCCAGATCCATCTAGTGATTCCTTATACAGCCTGTTTCACTTCTTGATCAATACCCAAAGAGAAAATTGAAGTAGTCCCTAAGGGCTCCCTGTCCATAATTAATGTTACTAATTAGATTTGTGTTCACAATTGTTTCAAAACAGGAAGCCAAAGGCCCTTAGGAAATCAAGGAGTTATGACGAAATATTCTCAAATTTTGTCCACACCAGTCATGATAATTTTTATCAAGAAAAGGCAACTAATCTAACAGAGTTCAAGATCAAGGAGCCTCACGATGACCTGTTTCAAGCTTCTGATGTAAAGAGTGAAAGTTTTCAGAAAAGCCTTGGTAAGTTCCTAATCATTAGAGCCATTATTTCAACTCTCATTAGAAGATATCTTTAAAAAGCTGTTTTAAAACTAAAGCACAACTTTGAAAATGAATGTACTTTCAATGTACTTAAACTATTTCTTATGAAAGAATTTTAAAAGAAATGACAAATAGCATTGCTTTCATTAGCATGTCACTAGAGTAACTTATGCCAACTGCAGGGTTTTTGAAAAATAAACCTCACAGCAAGCATGGTGAGGGTGCAGAGATTTTGGGCTCTGGGAAGGAAGCTAGAAGACCTGTGTAAAATGTAGATCAGCAATGCAAGCATACTGAATCTTGTAGAAGACTGTGGCCACGTACAGTTATGCAGAATTCTGTCATATAAGACCTTAAGATGATCTCAAAGGTTTACAATGAATCAAAGACGAAACCCTCCAAGTTTTAACCATGTTTTATTTAGAACTTTATGTCTAGGAAGAAATACATGATTTTAAGGTACACGTCAGGAAAATGAAACTAATTTGCTAGCGTGGGTTTCAGTTCCTCCAAGCATGGAAGCAGGATGTAAGCCCTCTGTGCTCCAGCCAGCACTCCCAGCATCATTTCCATGGGGCATGGATACCTGGGCCACTGCCCATACCCAGCTCCCAAGTGCAGGTGGACCCCAGCACTTGCCCTGAGAGCACTGGTGGTGGGACGCTTCTTGTTCTCCAGAGAGAGAAAATAGAAGTCCTGAGGGACTGGGTGCCAAAATTAGATTACTAATAAAGGGACTTTTGGGGCTCAAAATTTTCCCAGAACAAAATACAGGGGATAAGGTGGAGGTCTCCTTCCCAGCTCCAAACAGGGCAGCTACACCTTCACCCATTTTAGATAGGGAGGCTTCATGCCAGTTTCTTTTGAGGAAACAAAACAAAAACAAACAGGAGCAATCAAGATGACACTGGTTCTGGTCCCATTTATCTCTACTATGAATGGGAAAACTTGAGGCTGGCTGAAAGGAGACCTAAGTTAATCATGACATAGTTTTGCTGATCACAACTCCCACTCACTTTATTTACAGGATCTTCTTGGTACACGATCAGCTCCCCAGAGCAGAGGGAGCTGGTGAAAAGAATAGAAGTGCTGAAGCTCAGTCACATAGGGGAAACTCTGAGAAAGGGCCTTATTTGGGGACTGTGAGGGACACAGCAGTTTATGGGGTGGGGGGGTATGAAACTGGAATATATAGAAGGATTGCTGGAGAAAATATGTTTATTTTTCTTTTCTTTTAATAAATTTTCTTTTCAGTCTTTGTGACCCAATAATGGAAGTAGACATTAGCTCTGGTTTAATGGGTAGCATGATAAAGAGATTTCCCCAAATTTCAGTCTGGGTTTTTAAGTCAAGTGAAACTATTGTCCTAGTAAACATACTGAATCTTTTGACCCATAGGCATTGCCAACTCAAGGATTTCAAAACCATCTTATTTCAGTTATTTTTAAATAACTAAAGAAAGCACATTATCCATTCAACAGTTTTTGTTGAGAAGCTACTAAACAAAGGACACTATAAGAAAGTGAAAAACAAAATATACAAAAATCCTTGTCCTCATGGAGCTTACAGTCTAATGGATGTGACAAAATTAATTAGAGAAATAGGTAATATACATATGAAATACTTGATTGTAATAATTCCTAAATGGATAAAAATAAAGCCTGAATAGAGAAAGGAAATAGTATAAGATGGAATGAAACAGAAAGGTTAAAAAAATAAATAAGCCAGCCTTCTAGGATATGGATCTAATCAGATAATGTTCTTGAAAGGGCTTTGTAAACCTCAAACGGTGAAGTGTATTAAAGTTCTATATACCTATGATCAGACCTTTTGCCAGAAAAGGTTGAAGACACTGACTGGGCTAAGGAATTATTTCAAAGCATTCCTAAAACCTTTTATGCCGAAATCATTTTTGCCTTGAACTAAAAACATAGCTTCACCAAATTAATATGGTGCATGAATCATATAAGATGCTCTTGTAACTGACAGAGTGCAAATTCGTGTGACAATATTACTGAATCTATAGTAGCTTCAAGTCACTATGTATCTTCTTAGCTACAGTCGTAGGAGAGGCGGTTGCTATTATAAGGGGGTCTTCATCTTTAAACAAAAGGGAACCTCTGAGAAAAGGTAAAGATAAAAAGTCAGCAGGTTTTGGGAGGACAGATGTCAGTTACCCTATTTGAGAAGGATGCTTCTATCTCCCTGGTAGCTCCTCTCAGAATTCAAACGAAGAAGAAGGTAGACAGAAGCTGTCACCCTGTAAAGTGGCACAAAGACAAGCTCCCACCTCACCATCCCCCACATTACACACACACACAGTGTCTTAGCAAGTTGTGGTGGCCCCAAATGCAGGAAATCCTTAATGGAAATCCTTCACAGTAGAGTGCCGGCGTCTTTTGAAATGGCTATAATCATGTCCTAAACAATGATTTCCTTTGCAATCTTTGGGGTGTCCAGAGAGAGAGTGTGTAACTTGAATTACTGAGAGAGGACTCTGGCTAAGAGAAGATATCGCACCAGACCTGAACAGAGCAAGTCTGTGCAGTATGATAAAAGCATCACCAGAGGCCCATTTCCCCAGAGGAAAGGAAATAGTGAAAAAAAAACAGAGGGTGGTACTAAGCTCCGTGGGCCCAGCTCAGTGAGGACCTAGAACAGAAAGAGAACTCCTCCAGGGAAAATCCTATATAAGAATGTCCTCATTAGGGGATCGAGAGACAGCCAAGCCCATATGGGGGATAGGAAACTGGGACTCACAGTAAGACTTTAGTCACTGTAATTTGCTTTTGGATGAAAAATATATGCCTATCAATCTTCCGTTAAAAATATTAAACTCCCTTCTTACTCATTGTGACCAACTGATTTGGAAGCTAGAGTTGATTCTAGCTTAATAGATGACAAAATGAAGAGATTTCCACAGATTTCTGCCTGGGGACTCAAGCCAAGAGAAATCATTCTCCAAAAAAATTACACATGCCCATTGTTCCATAGGCATTGATAACTCATGGTTTCCGAAATTATAATTCAATTGCTTCACTATTCTAAAATTCTTAATTTATCCATTCAGCAAATATTTATTGAGTATTTACTTTATGTCAGGCCCTGGTAATAAACCAGTGAAAGAGATGCAACACAGCCTGCCCTTGTGGAGATTACATTCTGGTTGCTGAGAAAGAGGAAACAAAAGATAATTAAATAAAATATACAGTATGTAAATCCTAAAAAGAAAATTTGAAGCAAGAAAGGGTGGCAGAAGATTCTGGAAGAAGGACTGAAATTTCAGACAGAGTGGCAAAGAAAAACCTTACTGAATCTGTAGAAAGAGCTGATGAGGGAATGTGAGCTCTATAGCTGTCTGGAGAAAGAAATTCCAGGCAGAGCAAACAGCTAGCATGAACACCAGATACAGCAGCGTAGCTGCCTTGTTTTAAGAACAGAAAGACAGCCCCATGGCTAGGGTGGAGTGAGCACAGGTGATGAGGTCAGAGAGAGAGTGGGGTGGGGATATCACATAGGATTCTTACAAGTCATAGTAAGGTCTTTGGCCTTTACTCTGCATGAGATGAAATTCATTGGACAATTCTGAGCAGAATGAATGACCACGGCAACTGTGTTGAAAATGAGTGAATTGTGGGGAGCGAGAGGGGCAAGTCAGAGTCAGAGAGACCAGGTGGCAAACTATTAAAATAATCTAGGACAGAAATGATGGCCTTGACCAGGGTAGTCCAGTAGGGATGGTAAGAAATGGTAGAATTCCAGGTATATTGTGAAGGTGGGGTTAAAAGTATTTGCTAATATACTGAGTGTAAGGTGAAAGAGAAAGGAAAAGGTCAAAGATGCTGCACAAGTTTTTGTCTTGAACAAAGTTGCCATTAACTGATAAGAAGGTGAGGGGAGCAGGTTTGGGGTGAGAGGGGCAGATAACAGGAGATAGGTTTGGGTCGTGTTAATTTTTAAAGGACTGGCAGACTGTCAGGTGGAATCAAGGAGATGGCAGTTAGATACATGACTATGGAGATTACAAAAGAAGTCAGGGCTGATAATATTAATTTGGGTATCATTGGCATACAGATTACATTTAAATACGAGATGGATGACATCTGTAGGAAGAGATTCTGGATGGGAAAGAGGAGTCCACAGGCACTCCAGCATTTAGAGGTGTAGAGTTAGGGAGAAACTAACAGAAGAAACCAGCAGAAGGACCAGCCTGAATGGGAAAGGGAAAGTCAGGAGAGTGTGGTACCCTGAGAGTCCATGGGTAGGAGAGCATTTCAAGGAAAAGAGAGCACTCACTTGTTTCAAAAGCTGCTGATAGGCCAAGAATTGTTTTTAGCCATGAAACGTGCAATTTCGGTGGAATGGAATGGCCAAAGACTGAGTGGAGAGTCCTACAGGGAATGGAAGAGAAGAAATGGAAACAGCTAATATGGACAATTCTTCCAAGCAGTTCTATAGTGAAGAAAAACAGAAATCGGAGGGCAGTAGTAGAGTCAAGAGTCTTGGTTGAACATGAAAAAAAAAAAAAAAAACATAAAAGAAACGATTCAATAGACAAGGAAAGACTAATGAACCCTGATAGAGAGCAGAGAATAGCTGCAACAACTTTCTTAAGTAGATGAGGGGCTGGGAGAGTTAGTGCACAAGTGGAAAGGTTGATCTCGCTAGGGGATATGTGGACAGTTCATTATAACAGAAAATAACTTAGAATCTATGGGTGTAGCAACAGAAGAGAAGTCAGGAATCACGTTGGTGGGTGGATGTGGCTTTAGGAGCTTGGGGAAGCTCTCTTTGGAGTGCTTCAATTTTCTTAGTTTAAATAGGAAGCAAGGTTATAGCTGAAAGTGATGATGGTGAGGAGGTGTTGAGAAGTTTGATAAGAGGAGAGAAGGTGAAATAGTCATTTAGGACAGCAAGAGAATTACAAAGCAGGGGGATGGGGCATGGATGCTGGGAGCATTAATGTCCATTTGAGGATAGTGGTCATGCCCTTAAAGTGAGGCCAGTCAGGAGCTTGAGGGTCCTTCTCCAGCCACATTCTGCTGAACTGATGTAGGCAGAGGGGTGGATTAACCAGCATTGTGGTTTAGCTAAGGAGTAGCACAAAGGGCAAGAGAAGAGAAAGCCAGGGATTATAATGAATGACAAAAAATTGAGGGAAGCAGATGTGGCTCAAGCAGTTGGGCTCCCACCTACCACATGGGAGGCCCTGGGTTCGGTCCTGGTGCCTCCTGAAAAAACTAAACAAAACAAAAAAACAACAAGCAAAACAAGTGAAAAACCAACTCAGGGAAGCTGGTGTGGCTCAGTTGTTGAATGCCGGCTTCTCACATATGAGGTCCCAGGTTCAATCCCCGGCCCTAGTACCTAAAAAAAAAATAATAATAAAGTCAGTCAATGGGAAAAGTGAGACCAACAGGAGGGTAATAGAAAGTGAGCAGATAAAGATAATGGCAGGATCATGATTTAAGGCCTTAGTGTTAAAGAAATATTAGCATTTGAGCACTAAAAGCGGTAAGCCTGAGGGGTAGGAGGCAGTGGTGAGAATGAGATGTTTGAAATTGATATGATGGAAGGTTTGACCGTATTGGTAATGATAAAGTCAAAGATGTGACCTAGGGAGTGGAGATGGAAAAGTTCTGGATCATTAGGCAAGAGGATGTCAAGACGGTGAGAGGCCAAGTCATTGGAAGGATTATATACATGTCTTCGTGTCCAAGGAGCCACCAATAGAGATGACAGGATAGGGTCTGCGGGTATGAGTGCCCTTCTCCCTTCAGCTGCCTATAGAAGGGGGTCAAAATGGATTAAAATGTATAAAAAGCAAAGTGTTCAGCAAATTCTCAAAGTAAAATATATGTGTGAAATAACATGGTAGTCATATCTTTTTTTTCAAACTTTTCTCCAAAGTGACTTCAAAAAACCTTTCATTAGGAATAAGTTTATTAATAAATATTTATGTTATTGACCCCATATAATGCTTGTAAACATCTTAACCCAAGATGGCATTTAGGACTTAGGAGGATGAGGGATGGGCCTTCCAATTACCCAGACTAGAAGAAGCATCTATAATCCTATAATGGATGCCTATGGGAGGCCCAGTGCCCTGACCTGAGAGCAGAAGCAGGTGCTATCCGGTGCTGGAACATCACCACACCTATATACCTTAGACCCCACTATATAGGCCTTTGGAGAGTCCACCAGGTAGATTATTCCTTATTTCCTTATTTATGTCCCCAAAACTTTCTCCCCCTACCTGCCTCCCACCCTACTCTAGCAGCTCCATCTTCTTTCATCTCACCTGCCCAATGTCCTCAATCTCCTCCTAGGGATACCGAACATCTCCCTACATGTCCCAGTCATAAGCCCCTTCTCGTGTCTATATCCTACTCTTATCACAATTCATATACATAACTTTTCATTATAAACTTTTTTGAGTGTATATGTGGTTTGTTTTATTTTTCTTCCCCACTAGATTATAAGCACCATGAAAAAATTTCACATCTGTTTTCGTTACCACTGTTTTTCTTGAAATGATGCCTACTGCATAATAGGGGCTCAGTAAATATTTGGTGAATGAATGAATGACACCATTTAAGGTGAAATAATACTTATATCTAGTTACAATATGTCGACTAATTTTTATGGGACCTCCAAGACTACTTTCATCTATATAGTAAAGACACTAAGGCAATCCAAGAAAAGTTTATCAAAGCAAGTGGAAGCTGCTATGCCCAACGATTGCAAGCTCATGGAAAGAGTAAATCATTCCAGTGTGGGTAATAATATCAGAGAGCTTGTCAGAAAATGCTTGGCCTGGCTGCTTCTATTGCCAGGTACAGGGCTGCAGACTAAGGCTTCAGGTTAAGTCATCCTCCATGCTTGACCTCAGAAAGACTATTTTGAGATATAGAAGGGTCAATTTTGTAGTTTCACTCAACTTTGTGATTGGTTATACATTAAATTTTTAGAAACCCAGGTTCCTGAAATCTTTCATATAAAAATCACAAATCTTTTAAAATGGTTGTATTTTCTCTCTTTATAATTTGATCTTTTATTTGAACTTTAATGCTTATAGTTTATCCTTGTATTACTTTCACTCTCTTTGTTGTTTTTTTTTCCTTACCATTTCATAGGTTTATCTTTTAAATTCTGATTAAGTCTGGGGTGGGACCTGAGAATTTACATTTTTAGCAAGCTCTCAGGGGATGCTGATGCTGCTAATCAGACACCACACTTTGAAAACCACTGTTATAGATCTTATCTACACAAGAGAATCACTCCAACAAACTTTAAAAAGAACTAATGCCTATCCCAACCCTACCTCCAAAACCGATTAAATCAGAGTCTGGGGACCTGGATCACCAGATGATTCTAATGTTCAGCCAAGATTGAGAACCCCTGCTCTAGGGTGTCCAGAATATTCAGTTTTTGTATTTCAGCAAAGTACATTATTATAGGACCTTCCTCAGTCTCAGATAATAAATCAGACTGAGATGGGCTTTTAAGAAGTCAGAAACTTGTACTATTTTCCCTACCTAATTTCAGCAGGTCTGATCTCCTAAACTATAGCTAGTCTCTCTTTTTTTTAAAAAGATTTATTTACTTATTTATTTATTTATTATTTCTCTCCCCTTCCTCCTCACCCCCCCCCCAGTTGTCTGCTCTCTGTGTCCATTCATTGTGTGTTCTTCAATGGCCGCTTCTATCCTTATCAGTGGCACCGGGAATCTGTGTTTCTTTTTGTTGCATCATCTTGTTGTGTCAGCTCTCCATGTGTGCAGCACCATTCCTGGGCAGGCTGCACTTTCTTTTGCACTGGGTGGCTCTCCTTACGGGGCACACTCTTTGCACGTGGGGCTCCCCTATTTGGGGGACACCCCTGCGTGGCACCGCACTCCTTGCGCACCTCAGCACTGCGCATGGGCCAGCTCTGCATGGGTCAAGGAGATGCGGGGTTTGAACCGCGGACCTCCGATGTGGTAGGTGGACACCCTATCAATTGGGCCAAGTCCACTTCCCTAGCTAGTTTCTTTTGGCACCTTCTGAGAGCCACAAGAAATAACCAAATGGACTATCCTGATATTTTGCCACCAAGTCCCCAAAGTCCCAGCCTTGGTGGCCAAGCAGCTTGTGTTCCAAAAGACAACAGGTAGTGACTTAACCATTGTTTGGTTACTATGCAACAAAGATAGCCAGCTTCCCAGCTAGGAAGAGGGTTTTCCATTCCCCAGCCCACATTCACCTAGCCAGTTTCATATCTTAAAGTTTATTTGCAATATTCTGCTACGAGAACTAAAATCTGTGTTACTTAAGATTCTGGTTTTAAGTTACAAAAATTCAGCTTCCACCTAATTAAGCCTAAAATGGAAAATTATAAGGATAAAGAGATGCATTACCTTAGTTAGCAGCTATTTCATAATCACAATCACATGGGAAATAAGGGTATTGATTGAGGACTATAAAACAGCTAAAGCATCAGGCAGTTTTAAAAGTCTTTCTCTCTTTCTCTGGAATTACATACATATTTCAGTATATATGAGATTACATATATATATATATATAAAATTCACTATGTGATTTCAATAATATTTAATACTAAGTTATTTTTATATTATTTTTCTCCAAAGAAGAAAATTACAACATTGACATGAGTGAACAAGTAATTCTACCTGAAATGACCAAAGACTGGACCAAAGAGCACGTGAAAAAATGGGTAACTGAAGACCTTAATATTGATGACAAATATGGGCAAATTCTGTTCCATGAAGAAGTGACAGGATTAGTCCTACAGGAATTAACTGAGAAAGACCTTCTAGAAATGGGCCTACCACGGGGTCCAGCACTTTTGATAAAACGTATGCATAACAAGTTGAATAGTAGTTCTCCTGAAAGTCAAGATCAAGATTCTGGACCAGTGGATCACACAAAGACCCAGACCCCAGAAAAAGAACACCAAAAAAAGCGACAACAGACAAAAAAAGGAAAGGAAAAATCAATGTCATCCAATATCGATAATGATCTCATTGAAATCAAAGTTGCCAAAGAACAAGAATTGATTCCTAAGGAAGAAAATGTGTTAAATGAAGTAGCAAGCACTAAAGCCAAAAAAAAGAACAAGCTAAAAACTGAACAATTGACTTGTATGCCTTACCCTTTTGATCGGTACCATGAGGGCCAACGTTACATTGAACATTATATACTTCCATCTGAAACAGGAACACTCAATCTCATTGACCCAATACATGAGTTCAAAGCCCTCACAAATACAGAAACAGCCACAGAAAAGGACATTAAGATGAAATTTAGCAATGAAGTTTTCCGATTTGCATCAGCTTGTATGAATTCACGTACCAATGGTACCATCCATTTTGGAGTCAAGGACAAACCCCATGGAGAAATTGTTGGTGTGAAAGTCGCCAGTAAGGATGCCTTCATTGACCATTTCAATCTAATGCTCAAACAGTATTTTGAGGAAAGTGATATCGCTGAGGCCAAGAAGTGTATTCGAGAGCCAAGGTTTGTGGAAGTCTTATTACAGAATAATACACCATCTGACAGATTTGTCATTGAAGTAGATATTATACCAAAATACTCTATATGTAAAGAAAAGTATTTCTACATTAAGATGCAAAATTTTAAAGATGAAACATGGAAGCAAATCCAAGATCATTCACTGTTTGTGAGAGAAGGGGCTAGCTCCAAGGACATCCTGGCCAATGTCAAGCGTCAGGATGCAGATTTCAAAGCGTTTATACGAAATATAAAGCCATTGGCAGCAAGTAGAAAAGAAGCTGAAGAAGAATGTGGAATGAGGTCAAATAAGATAGAGAATGAAGGATTAAAGCTGGTTAAACTTCTCATAGGAAACAGAGACTCATTAGACAATTCATACTATGATTGGTACATTCTTGTAACAAATAAATGCCATCCAGACCAAATAAAACACTTAGAGTTCCTAAAGGAAATTAAATTGTTTGCTGTGTTGGAGTTTGATCCTGATTCTGAGAACAATGGAGTGGTGAAAGCTTATAAAGAAAGCCGAGTAGCAAACCTTCATTTTCCAAATCACTATGATGAGAAGACACCAACCATTAGGGAGAAGATTTCTATTCTGAATCTTTACCAGCAGCCCAGCTGGATCTTCTGCAATGGGAGATCAGACCTGCAAAATGAGGCATATAAACCTCTAGAACCATACTTATGGCAGAGGGAAAGAGCTTCTGAAGTCAGGAAACTGATTTTATTTCTCACAGATGAAAATATCATGAGAAGAGGGAAATTTTTGGTGGTGTTTCTATTACTGTCTTCAGTGGAAGGTCCAGGAGATCCACTCATTGAAACTATTTGTGCTTTCTACCAAGCCCTGAAAGGCATGGAAAATATACTGTGTATCTGTGTAAACTCACAGATTTTTCAGCGATGGAAAGATCTGCTACAAACAAGATTGACAATGGGAGATGAATTAACAAACCACTGCATTTCCACTTTAAATTTGAAATTGATAAACAGTACCATCCTTAAACTGAAATCAGTGACTCAGTCATCAAGAAGATTTTTGCCCTCCCGTGGATCTTCTTCTATTGTCCTAAAGAAAAAGGATGAGGATATCTTCACTGCATTGGAAATCCTCTGTGAAAATGAGTGTAGGGACACAGACATAGAGAAAGATGAATCCAAATTCCTAGAATTTAAGAAATCAAAAGAAGAACACTTTTACCGAGGTGGCAAAGTATCCTGGTGGAACTTCTATTTTTCTTCTGAAAACTATTCTTCAGCTTTTGTCAAAAGGGACAGTTATGAACACCTTAAAGTTCTGATAATGGACTGGGCAGAGTCTCCTAAACCAATCTTTACAAAAATTATTAATCTTTATCATCATCCAGGCTGTGGGGGGTCTACGTTGGCCATGCATGTTCTCTGGGACCTAAAGAAATCTTTTAGATGTGCTGTATTAAAAAACAAAGCAACTGATTTTGAAGAAATTGCAGAACAAGTGGCCAAATTGATCATGTATAGGGCAAACAGCCATCTGGATCACTTCCCTGTACTTCTCCTTGTGGATGATTTTGAAGAAGTGGAAAACATCTACATTCTACAAAATGCCATCAATTTCATTTTGGCAGAGAAGGGTTTGCGATATGAAAAAACATTGGTAATTATATTAAACTGTATGAGATCTCAGAATCCTGATGAAAGTGCAAAATTACCAGACAGTATTGCACTGACATACCAACTTTCTTCCAAGGAACAAAGAGCATTTGAGGCCAAACTGGAGGAAATTGAAAAGCAGCACAAGAACTGTGAAAACTTTTATTCCTTCATGATCATGAAAAGCAATTTTAATGAAACATATATAGAAAATGTACTCAGGAACATCCTAAAAGGACAAAATGTTGGCACCAAGGAAACACAGCTCATTTCTTTCCTGGCACTGCTTAACTCTTATGTTACTAATTCTACAATTTCAGAGTCACAGTGTGAAATGTTTTTGGGAATAATATACACTAAGACTCCCTGGGAACCTGAAAGGCTAGAAGACAAGATGGGAACCTACTCTACACTTCTAATAAAAACAGAGGTTGAGGAATATGGGAGATACACAGGTGTACGCATCATCCACCCTCTGATTGCTATGTACTGCCTAAAAGAACTGGAAAAAACCTACCACTTGGAAAAAAGTCAAATTGCCTTGAATATACTAAATGAGAAATTACTCTATGTTCCTGGAATCGGAAGAGACAAATTTCTCCATGATGTGCAAACACTTCTGCTTACGAGGCAGCGCAAAGAGCATGGAGATGAAACAGACACTTTGTTTTCCCCATTAATTGAAACTTTACAGAACAAAGACATTGAAAAGGTCTTGATTGCAGGCAGTACTCGATTCCCACAAAATGCATTCATTTGCCAAGCCTTAGCAAGACATTTCTATATTAAGGAAAAGAACTTTAACACTGCTCTGGATTGGGCAAATCAGGCCAAAATGATAGCACCTAAAAATTCTTATATCTCAGATACACTTGGTCAAGTCTACAAAAGCAAAATAAAATGGTGGTTGGATGAAAACAAAAACTCTAAGAACATTACTGTTGGTGATCTAAAACATTTCCTAGAAGCAGCTGAAAAAGCTTCAAGAGCTTTCAAAGAATCCCAACAGCAAACTGATAGTAAAAACTATGAAACAGAGGCCTGGGCACCACAGAAGCCCCAAAGAAAATATGACATGTACAATACAGCTGGCTTCTTGGGTGAAATAGAAGTTGGTCTTTACACCATTCAGATTCTTCAGCTTACGCCATTTTTCAACAAAGAAAATGAATTATCTAAAAACCCTATGGTACAATTTTTGTCAGGAGAGGGGAATATTCCTGCTAACCCAAAAAATGAATACTATTTGGCTCTTAAGAATTTTACATCCCACTTACAAAATTTACAGTCAGATTTAAAAAGATGCTTTGATTTTTTTATCGATTACATGGTTCTTCTGAAAACAAGGAATACCCAAAAAGAAATGGCGGAAGTCATATTAAGCAAGAAAGTCAGCCGCTATTTCAAGAAATACATAGAACTTTTCTGCCATTTGAATGTCGATCTATTACAAAGCAAAGAAAGTTATTTACTCCAGGAGGAGAACTGCAGGAAAAGTCTAGTCGCTTTGAGAGCCGATAGGTTTTCTGGACTCCTGGAATATCTTAACCCAAGTCACAAAGAGGCTGCAAACATCATGGAAAGTATAGTGAAAAATTATATCTTCCTATTTCAGCAAAATCCACATAAAAGGCTGACAAATGAGAAACAAAATTTCATTTTGGCAAATATTATTCTCAGTTGTCTAAAACCCAGCTCCACATTCATTCAACCACTTACCACACTGAAAAAACAACTCCGAGAAGTCTTGCAAGTTGTAGGACCAAATTACCAATTTTCAGACCCATATTTCTTAGCCTGCCTCCTGTTCTGGCCAGAAAACCAAGAGCTAGATGAGGATTCCGCACTAATGGAAAAGTATGTTTCATCTTTAAATAGATCCTTCAGAGGACAGTATAGGCGCATGTGTCGGTCCAAGCAGGCAAGCACACTTTTCTATTTGGGGAAGAGAAGAGGTATCAACAGTTTTGTTCATAAGGCTGAGATAGAGCAGTACTTCAGTAAAGAAGAAAATACAAACTCAGTATGGCACAGTGGAGTCGTGTGGAAAAAAAACAAAGTCAAAGACCTTCTGCGTCGTCTAAATGGTCAGGCTGAAGGCAAGTTGATCTCTATAGAATATGGAACTGAGGTAAAAATAAAAATACCAGTGATATCTGTTTATTCAGGTCCACTCAGAAGTGGCAGGAACATAGAAAGAGTTTCTTTCTACCTAGGATTTTCCATTGAAGGCCCTCTGGCATACGATATAGAAGTAATTTAAGATTTATTTAGTTCAAATACATTTATTCATATCTCTCTGACATTATCCCTTCTTTTTATTGCCATAGCTTTTTTGATTTTTGTTTTTCATATAATAAACTTTATTTTTAAAGATGTTTTAGATTACAGAAAAGTTCCATCAGAGATATAGGGGATTTCCATATGCCCTCCCCTTCCCCCTCCCATATTTTCCCCTTTAATACCATCTTACTTTAGTATGATACATTTGTTAAAATTGATGAACAAATATTGAAGCATTGCTACTAACCAAGAGCTATAGTTTACATTTTGCACCATATGATTATATAGGTTTTGACAAAATGTCTAATGACCTGTATACCATAGCATTTTGCTGACATTATTGGCATAACCTTGAATTATGATCTGATCATTCTGCTTTTGTCTCTCTGGTTGAATTGTAAACCTTTTTAGGGCACAAAATGTATATGCACAGAATCTGGTGCACATTAGAGTCAGTCAGTCAATGTTTTAAAATATGTGTTTCAAACTAACAATTAAGTTTCAGCTGATATCCACTGGTCATACCGTAACTGATTACAGGTCAATAAAATTTATTTTAATTTTATCTGCTGCTATGAATTTTCTGAATTATTCCTTCACTGTGGAAGCAGAGATTTAAATAAGATTAAAGTGGAAGAGAAAGCACTTCCTCAGCTTATTGAACTCAAACTCAGAAATCCACACCAGAGTGCCTCTTATTTCACCTTAGCATCAAAAGACTTACATGGAAGATAAATATTTGTATCCCTCCCCCACTTAACCGTCTCTTAAACACACACAATTTCTTGAGCCCCTTGCCTTTCTCCCAATTCATTACATCAGGAGGGGAAAGACAGAAGAAAGAGAAGAAAGCAAAAACAATTCTTTGCTTTGGACATTCAAAAAATTAGACTCAGACAAAGATTTTCAAGAACTCTTCATGAGTAACACACACACAGGATAATGATTCCCTTGGATGGGTTTGGAAAGAAAGTGGAAGAAGGGAGTGCTTCCTGAAGAAGTGGCCCTTGTAACCTCTTACCCAGCCTAAAACCTGAAGTTGGGGCAGAAACCACAGAATGTTTGGGGGGTTTCCAAGAGCAAAGGAAACTCATATCTCACCTCAAGGAAAAGCTGAGGTTGATGGTGGTGCTGCGACACAGAAGCAGAGAAGGGGAATAGAAATGCAGTGCCATATTTCAGGCAGATGAGTCTCCCCATAATGTATGAAGGAAAGGGCAGAACAGAACGTTTTCTGTGTTCCCAGTGAGTGGCACAGAAGCAGTAAAGAGCCTTCGTCATCTCCACCAAGTTTCTCATAGCCACAGAGTAATGTGGGCTCAAGCAAATATTTCCCCTATGTCTATGATGTATAAAAATGACAGAGAGAGAGAGACAAACCTGACATCAAGTGGGATTGAGGACTAGGATAAAAAGAGTGATAAACTCACCACCAAAAATCAGTGGAGACAATGCACATCCATGTTGATGGTGGCAAGAACCGATGAGAACCACCCACCACCCATAGGTTGCATAAGCCTTCTGAAGTTAGATGTAATTCAGGCAACATGAAAGCTAATATTGAATAGGCTGGGATTTAATTTTTGGAACCTGGCTGAATGGGCATTACAACACAAACAAGCTCAGTTCACCTGTGTTTGTGAATGAGATTTTTAGGCTTTAGACCAATAACATTAACTTCCCTTTTTATAATGTATCCTGTGCCACTGCTTTGAAAAGTCATGGATATTGTCCCAACCACTTCTATCCTCACTGAACAAACATTCTGGCAGACACTGCCAGTTGCCTACTTATTTCCATTCTCCCCTCTTTCTTATTGATAAAACACAGAGTTTGCTCACAGCAGTAATGTGCTCACCTGTAAAACTAAAGTGTGTAGTATTCAGTTCTGGTGGCCAGGTAGCACAGACCTAGCCAATGGGACATAAGCAGAAGGCTGCTGGGAATGTCTAGGTTAGTTATGCTTTCTTGAAATAGATGCCACTTCTTCCTCCTCATTGCTTCCTCTTTCTTCTGCCTGCCTGGAAACAGAAAGGAAACTGGAACCATTTTCTGACCAGGAGGTAACCATGAGGTAAGAGTCAAAACCAAGAATTGTGAGCCAAAAGAAAAAAGACCTGAGGTAGGAATAAGAGCTTAGAGTCCTTGAATGTCTTCTGCCTTGATATGAGACAAAAATGAGCCATATTTGTTTAAACCATTATGGTAAGTTTTCTGTTACATGCACCTGTAAGTAATTCCTAACTGATACAAGCAGCATGGCAACCAAGAGTGACAGCCACATGGCAATCCCGCTCTTGTCAATCTTTCATTATACTGGCCTCAGAGTCAGGATAAATAAAGGCTTACAAAAGCACTCCATCATATGTTTACCAAATTATGCCAAGTAAAAATTAGTGATGCTAACTGCAGAGGAAATATTTTTAAATAACTAAAATCTCACTATTTCCCTATGCAATTTTAATCTGTCACCAGGGTAATCTTTATTCAGTTGTGTTCTTCCTGGGGCCACTAGGGTAATCAGTGAATCTTGCAGCATTCTAGAATACTTACTTGACCTAAATTGCCTACCAGCAATATCTGAGTTGGGAAGGTGAGTCCTAAACACAGCTTTAAACAGCAGACTGTCATAAACACTTATATTGAAAAATACCCTCTTTGCAGTAACTTTCAAGATTACCCAAAATGAACATACCACTTATGTAGAAGATCAACATTCCATCTCTAACTATATTATAACCAGAAAAGGAAAATACAAAATGTTCTAAAATCAGGGGTAATGCAGCACTTATCCAAGGGAAGTACCAAGGCCTGATTCACCCTTTCACCTGAAACAACCAAATTTAGAGTCAACTAGAAATTGTGATAAAGGTATGAAACAACAGATTTAAAGACATCGGACATCATCAGGCAATGAAGGACAGTGATTCCGGAGAAATGGGAAAAGCAAGATGATCCCCACTATTTCCTCAGTTTACTGCCTTGAGAGAATTTCCAGGCCATGTCAAAGTCAGGGAAGGAACTAAGGGAGCACAGCGGGCATCTAGAGATAAAGAAACAAAGCTGAGAGTCCTAGAGACAAAGATGATTAGAGTTCTCAAGGCAGAGTACTGGAGGAAAAAGAGTTGCACAGGAAAAGAATTCCAATGACCTGTAGAAGTTTTCCCTAAATATTCAACAGAGAACTAATCAGTGGATCAATCACTAAAATAACAAAATAGTTACATCTAATAAGCCAAAAAAGAATGTAAATAGAATCATAAAAAGCTACTCAATTAATTCAAGTAAAAAGTCAGAAAATAGAAGAAAAATAGAAGAGATGAAACAAATAGAAAACAGAGAGATGAGAGATTTAATTCCAACCTATCTCGATAATCACATTAATTATAAAAAGTCTAAACACACCAATTGAAAGGCAAAGATTTCCAGATTAAAATAAAAAGCTAAATGCTACCTACAAGAAACCCATTTTAAATAATAATAAGAAAATAGATTAAAAGTAAAATAATGGATTTTAGGGATCTGTATATACTGACTACTTTAAATGCGGGTGGGGGCATGGTGAGGTGGGAAGAAGATTGAATTCACAAGAATATTTTAACTTGAATTTACAACTAGAAGTATGTATTACCCAGATACAGATTGTTATTTTAGTATTTGTCAAGAGGGGAAAAAATGTAATAAAAAGAGGGGGGGCAAGATGACAGCTGAGTAAGGCATTCCAAGAGTCAGCTCATTCTACAGAGCAGTTAGTAATCTAAACAGTTATCTAAAGCACCTGTTTGGGGGGCCCAGGAGACATCCTTGAAAGAATGGAAAGAGGACACTACCAATCTGCATTGAAGATTCATTAGTACAGCACACCCTCCACTGGCAACACAAGCCACCTGAGGAGCTATTCCATATCTGTAGTGGGAAGACACATTTCCTAAAAACAGTGGAAGAAGAGATGGTTGGTTACTGACTTCAGCTACTGATTAGTAAATTTGGCTGGCTAAAGTATAATCCTAAGAACAGCTAAGGTTTGAACCTCTTCAAGTCACCATTTTAACTTCACCCCTGGCATGAGGGGATGGGGCTGATTGAAAATCACATGATGGCAGGGACCAGCTATTTTCTACCCAGACAGAATTGTAGCTCTAGCTTAGGCCCCAGACCCACCTCTGGCAGGGAAGAAACTGGGGGGACTTGCATCAGCTTCTGCAGGCAACTGCAGGTGCTTTTGGCCAGCAAAGACTGAATACTAAGACATCTGGGACTCATTCCCACACCTCAATAGGAGAGGAGCTGTGCTTCTCTGGGCAACTACAGATGTTTTTGGCCCATACGAACTGGTTTGTTGAGTGCCTTCTATTCCATCTCCATCCCCTGCTCCTCCCATAGGATATGAAGGGCTGGTTTATTCTCAGCCTCTCAGGACAAAGGCAGGTCCTTCTGGTCTCCAGGAACTCAACTATTGAGTGCATTTAGCTACTTCCTCAACCCTGATAGGACCAAAGAGGGGTGGTGTTTCCCCAGCCTCCCTGGTCAATGGTAGATACTTTTAGCCTACAGGGACTGAACTGCTGAGCGCCTTTGTTTTTTGGGTTTTTTTTTTTCTTAAAGATTTATTTTTTATTTGTTTCTCTCTCCCCTGCTCCCCCTCCCCCATTGTCTGCTCTCTGTGTCCATTCGCTGTGTATTCTTCTGTGTCCGATTGTATTCATGTCAGCAACACTGGGAATCTGTGTCTCTTTTTGTTGTGTCATCTTGCTGCATCAGCTGTCCATGCATGTGACGTCACTCCTGGGCAGGCTGCATGTTTTTCACATGGGGTGGCTCTCCATACGGGGTGCACTCCTTGCACATGGGGCTCCCCTACACAGGGAACACCCCTGCGTGGCACAGCACTCCTCTCGTGCATCAGCACTGCATGTGGACCAGATCACCACACAGGTCAGGAGGCCCTGGGTTTGAATCCTGGACCTCCCATGTTGTAGGCGGACGTTCTATCCATTGAGCCAAATTTGCTTCCCTGCTGAGTGCCTTTGGATCCATTCCCACCCCTTGACAGGCAGAAAGGACAGCACTTCCTCAACCTCTCAAGGCAGTTGCAGGCACATTCAGTCCACATGGATTCGATTGTTGGGCACTCCAGAGGGTCTATCCCCACTCCCAGCAGGAAAGGAGGGGCACAGTCTACCTGGGCAACTGTAGTCATTTTGGACCAGCTTGGCATAGATTGCAGGCCCTATCTGCAGCTGCATCTTAGACCCAGGTTGGGGAGGAAGGGACACGAAGCTTTATTGGTTTCTCTGGGCAACTACAGACAATCTGGGCTTGCACAGTTTGGATTATTATACACAACTGCAGCTCTGTCCCTAATCTTGGCAGAGGAGAAAGGTGGGAGAAGCTTTATTGGCCCCTGGGGCAAAGTGGGCATCTTCAGCCTCCACAGCTTACAGTACCAGCTATATCCTTGGCTCCTACTAAACAACCAGCAAGGGAGAAAGGGCAAGAAAGTCCTAAGTTAAAGAAAGCAAGCCCAGAATAAATACATCTAGTAAGCCAGAAGCCAAGACACCAACAAAAAAAATTACAATCCACACCAAGAAACTGGAAGGCATGGTCCAGTCAAAGGAACAAGATAAGCCTTCAGAGGACTTAAAGGAGTTGAGACAATCAATCATAGATATTCAGACAAATCTCATTAATAAATTCTATGAGATGGCTAAAGAGATTAAGGATATTAAGAAAACCCTGGGTGAGCAAAGAAAAGAATTTGAAAGCATACACAGAAAAATAGGATATATTATGGGAATGAAAGGCACAATAAATGAAATAAAAAATACACTGCAGCATATAATAGCAGATTTGAAGAGGCAGAAGAAAGAATCTGTGAACTTGAAGATAAAGTCTCTGAAAGTGAACATACAAAAGATCAGATAAAGAAAAGAATGGAAGGAATTGAACAGGGTCTTACAGAACTAATGATGGCAAGAGGTATACAAACATACATGTCATGGGTTTCCCAGAAGGAGAAAAGAAGGAAAAAGGGTCAGAAGGAATATTTGAAGAAATAATGGTAGAAAATTTCCCAACCCTATTGAAGAACATAGATATTCATGTCCAAGAAGCACAGCATATTCCAATCTGAATAAATCTGAATAGACCAACTCCAAGATATATACTAATCACAATGTCAAATGCCAAATACAAAGAATTCTGAAAGCAGCAAGAGAAAAGCAATGCATAACATACAAGGGTTACCCAATAAGATTAAGTGCTGATTTCTCATCAGAAACCATGTAGGCAAGAAGGCAGTGGTAGGATATATTTAAGACACTGCAAAAGAAAAGCTGCCAGCCAAGAATCTGGCAAAGATTGTCTTTCAAAAATGAGGGCAAATTTAGGATATTCCCAGATAAACAGAAACTGGAGGGTTTGTAACTAGAGACCAGCTTTTCAGGAAATACTAAAGTGAGTGCTACAGCCTAAAAAGAAAAGACAGAAGAGAGAGGTTTAGAAGAGAGTCTAGTTATGAAGATTATACCAAAAAGTAACTAAGAGTGTAAAAAGATGGGAAACGGACTTTGGCCCAGTGGTTAGGGCGTCCGTCTACCACATGGGAGGTCCGTGGTTCAAACCCCGGGCCTCCTTGACCCGTGTGCAGCTGGCCCATGCGCAGTGCTGATGTGCGCAGGGAGTGCCGTGCCACGCAGGGGTGTCCCCCGCATGAGGGAGCCCCACGCGCAAGGAGTGCGCCCTAAGGAGAGCCGCCCAGCGCGAAGGAGGGAGCAGCCTGCCGAGGAATGGCGCCGCCCACACTTCCCGTGCCGCTGACGACAACAGAAGCGGACAAAAGAAAACAAGACACAGAAAACAGACAACCAGGGGAGGGGAGGGGAATTAAATAAATAAAAATAAATCTTTAAAAAAAAAAAAAAAAAGAGTGTAAAAAGAGTGGTGAAAATAAAATGTGACAGATAAAACCCAAAGGTCAAAATGGGTGAAATAAGAACTGTTATACAGTATTAATATTGAATATTAATGGATTAAACTCTCCCCAAAAAGACACAGACTGATGGAGTGGATAAGAAAATATGAGCCATCTATATGTTATCCACAAGACACTCACCTTAGAGCTAAGGATACCAATAGATTGAAAGTGAAAGGTTGGAAAAATATATTCCAGGCGTGCAGTAACAAAAAAAAAAAAAAAAAAAAAAAAAAAAACTGGAGTGGCTATACTTCTAACGGAAGAAATAACAATCATAAATGTATATGCACCTAACCAGGATTCCTCAAATTACATGAGGCAAAAACTGGCAAAACAGAAGAAAGAAATAGATGTCTCTACAATAATAGTTGGAGACTTCAATATACCCCTCTCAGCATTGGATAATATGTGTGGGCAAAGGATAAATAGAGAATCAGAGAGCTTGAATAATATGATAAATGGACTAAACATAATAGACATATAAAGTATAGGTTATTTTTTTTAAAGATTAATTTTTTATTTATTCCCCCCCACTCCCTCCATAGTCTGCTCTCTGTGTCCATTCACTGTGTGTTCTGTTTCTGCTTGTGTTCTCATTAGGCAGCTCTGAGAACTGATCCTGGGACCTTCTGAAGTGGGAGAGAGGCAATTTCTTTCTTGTGCCACCTCAGCTCCCTGTTCTCTACATCTCTACATCTCTACATCTTATTTTCTCTCCTCTATGTCTCTTGTTGCATCATTTTGCCATGGCAGCTCTCCATGTTGGCCAGCACTCCTGCACGGGGCAACATTCCCATGTGGACCAGCACTCTGCGTAGGCCACCTCATGATGTGGGCCAGCTTGCCCTCACCAGGAAGCCCTGGGCTTTGAACTCTAGACCTCCTATATGGTAGATGGGAACCCAATTGGTTGAGCCACATCCTTTTCCCAAAGTATAGGTTATTAAGAGATAAGAGGAGGACTGCAAAGAAGTACCAATGCTTAATGCATGTAGAAGTTTTAATTAACTTGACTCTAAAAATGTGGGAATAGAAGCATTGTTGGTAGTACATTATAGTGAATAGCAGCTGGTTTATAAATGGGATTATGGCTGAAAAGGGTATTTTAGGGATGTAAATATCAATTGTAAGAAAGCTAAAAAATAATCCAGGGACTGAGTAATACTGTGAATTCAGAGGTGGATGAGAATTATGGCTAATGGTACAAATACAAGAATGTCCTTCTGTGAACTTGAGCAGATATATGTCATTATTGCAGTGCAGTGGGAATGTGGAGAAGCATGGGAAAGTATAATTAATATAAACTATGGACTGCAATTAACAGCAATACTGTGATATTCTTGCATCAATTCCAAAGATATACTGTGTTAACAATAGGAAAGTACAGAAAAAATATGCTGTATGTACACTATGGACTATAATTAGTGGTAATAGTATGATCATATTATCTAATAATCTGTAACAAATATTCCACAATGACGTGGTATGTTGGTGAAGGGGTATTGTAGGGAAATTCCACACATGTGCATGATTGTTTGTAAGTTCACAACTTCTGTAATAAAAATATATTTTTTAAAGCAATAAAGAGGGAATTGTGGGAAGATGGTATCGGATTAGCAGATAAGGCTCAGTGCTCTCACAAAAACATTAGAGAAAGAGCCTAAAGCTGCCAGAGGGACCTGCTTTTGGGATTAGCAGACCAGGACAGTGCTTCGCAACTCCCAGGAGAGTGAGAGACAGAGAGATAAAGAAGCCAAAACAAAAAAACTGAGCTACTAAACATCCCGGCCACCAGCTAGGGCTCTCCTCCCCAACTCCTGAGATATTCAACAGTAGTTAAAACCATAGCACACTGAAGCTGACTGAGAGAGTATTAGACATCTGCCTCCCTGTCAGCTGTTACAAGAGAAAAAGGAGGGATAGTCGGGGGACTTTTCTTCAGTGAATTCAGCCAGCAGAGCCCACTTTGAATCTCAACTCTGACCAGATGAAAACAAAAGACTAACAAGAGAGATACACTTCTGTGGAAGCATGCATCAATGAGTGCCATCTCCTGGCCCATCAGGAAATTACCTGGACAGAAGCTGCTTTTAGAGCTCTCTTTACCCCACCCCTGGAGAAATTCTGCACCCCATTAGTGAGTCCCTGGCATGGTTTTTAGTAACTTCAGCTGGGCAATTTTAAAGACTTAGGATAAATTGAACCAAATATCAAAGTACTGTGAAAAACTAAAAATTACAATAGGCAAGAGAGAAAAATTGTCCATTAGAATAAACTCACCAATATCAGATGCCTAGACATCAGCAAAAAATTACAATCTGTACTAGCAAACAGGAAGAAACAGCTGAGCGAAAGGAATAAACCAAATATCCTGAAGAGATTCAGGACTTAAGACAATTAATCAATGATAATCACACAACTCTCTTAAACCAATTTAAGGAATTTAAAGAAAATATGACTATAGAGATAAAAGATATTAAGAAGACACTGGGTGAGCATAAAGAACTATTTGAAAGCCTACAAAGAAAAGTAACAGACCTTACAGGAATGAAAGTCATGATGAATGAGATAAAAAATACGTTAGAGGCACATACGAAGATTTGAACTGCTTGAAGACAGAATTAGTGATTTTGAAGACAGAACATCTGAACTGCAAAAGACAGGAGAAGAGAAAGGAAAAAAAAATGGAACAGGGTCTCAGGGAATTGAATCACAATGTAAAATGCAAAAGCATATGCATTATCAGCATTCCAGAAGAGAAAATGGAAAAGGGGCAGAAGGAATATTTGAGGAAATAATGAAAGAAAACTTTCCTACCCTTATAAAAGACATAAATATAAATGTCCAAGAAGGACAACGCACCTCAAACAGAATAAACATGAATAGGCCTACCCTGAGACACCTACTATTCAAAATGACAAATATCAAAGATGGAAGATTTTGAAAGCATCAAGAGAAAAGCAAAGCATCGCATACAAGGAAAACTCGATAAGATTAAGTGCTGACCTCTCATCAGAAAGCATGGAGGTGAGGAGAAAGTGGTATGATGTATTTGAAGCACTGAAAGAGGAAAACTGCCAGCCAAGAATTCTGTATACAACAAAGTTGTCCTTCAAAAATGAAGGGTAATTCAGTCTCAAAACAAACAAAAACTGATAGAATAAAGATCAGAATTACAAAAGATACTAAAGGGAATGCTGAAGCCTGAAAGGAAAAAACAAGGGTGAGAGACTTGGAGAAGAGTGTAGAAATGAAGAATATTACGAAGGGTTAAAAAAAAAAAAATAGACTATAGCATGATACAACAACTGAAAACCAAAGGTCAAAATAGATGAAGTAATGCCTTTACAGTTATAACATTGAATGTTAATGGCTTGAACTCCCCAACCAAAAGACACAGATTAGTAGAATGAATTAAAATATATGACCTATGTATATGTTGTCTACAAGAGACCCACCTCAGACACAGGGACACAGCCAGGTTAAAAGCAAAAAGTTGGAAAAGATATTCCATGCGAATAGTAACTAAAAAAGAGCTGGAGTGGCAATACTAATACCACTGGACAAAATTGATTTTAAATGCAAAACTGTTATAAGGCAGAGAGAAGGTCATTATATATTAATAATTCAACAGGAATAAATAATTATTCTAAATATTTATGCACCTAACTTCACTGCCTCAAGACACATGAGGAACACCCTAGCAAAGTGTAAGGGAGAAATAAATGTCTTTACAATAATAGTTGGAGGCTACAATACACCACTCTCAGTGTTGGACAGAACATCTGGACAGAGGATAAATAAAGAAACAAACTTGAATAATATGATAAATGAACTAGACATAACAGACATGTATAGAGCATTGCACCACAAAACAGCAGGATATACATACTTTTCAAGTGCTCATGGATCATTCTCTAAGATAGACCATACATTGGGTCACAGGACAAGTCTCAATAAATTTAAAAAGATTGAAATTATACAAAACACTTTCTCTGATCAAAATGCAATAAAGCTGGAAATCAATAATGAACAGAAAAAGAGAAAATTCATAAACATATGAATATTAAACAACACATTCTTAAACAACCAATGGGTCAAAGAAGAAATTACAAGAGAATTAAGCAAACATCTTAAGATGAATGAAAATGAGAATGCAACATATTAAAACCTATGGGATACCTCAAAAGCAGTCCTGTGAGGGAAATGTATAGCCCTCAATGTTTACATCAAAAAAGAAGAAAGAGCTAAAATTGATGATCTCGCTGCACGCCTGGAAATACTAGAAAAAGAACAGCAAATTAATCACAAATCAAGCTGAAGGAAAGAAATAGTAAAGGTCAGAGCAGAAATCAATGAAATTGAGAATAAGAAAACAATAGAGAGAATGAACAAAACCAAAAGCCGGCTCTTTGAGATCAACAAAATCAACAAGCCCTTAGCTAAACTGACAAAGAAAAAAGAGACAAGACACAAATAAATAAAATCAGAAATGAGTCGGGGGACATTACCACTGACCCCAAAGAAATAAGGGAGATCATAAGAGGATACTATGAAAAACTGTATGCCAAAAAACTAGAAAATGTTAATAAGATAAACAAATTTCTGGAAACATATGAACCACCTACACTGACTTTAAAAGAAATAGAAGACCTCAACAAACCAATCACAAGTGAAGAGATTGAAACAATCATCAAAAACTTCCCAAGGATTCACTTGAGGTGAATTCTACCAATCATTCAAAGAAGAAATAATGCCAGTCTTGCTCTAGAGCTTCCAAAAAAGTGAACAGGAAAGGATGCTACCAAGCTCATTCCACTAACCCTACTAACAAAACCAGATAAAGATACTACAAAAAAAGAAAATTACAGGCCAATATCTCTAATGAATATAGACGCAAAAAACCTCAATAAAATACTTGCAAACAGAATCCAAAAGCACATTAAAAGAATTATACACCATGATCAAGTGGGTTTTATCCCAAGTATGCAAGAGTGGTTCACACAAGAAAATCAATTAGTGTAATAAACCACATTGATAAATTGAAGAGAAAAATCACATCGTCCTCGCAGTTGATGCAGAAAAGTCATTTGACAAAAAAGTCATTTGACTTTCATAATAAAAATGCTCCAAAAGATAGGAATAGAAGGAAGTTTTCTCAATATGGTAAAATTAATATATGAAAAACCTACAGCTAGCATTGTAGTCAATGGGGAAAAACTGAAAAATTTCCTGCTGAGATCAGGAACAAGACAAGGATGCCCACGATCATCATTATTATTCAATATTGTGCTAGAAGTTCTAGCTAGAGCAATTAGGCTGGACAAGGAAATAAGTGGCACCCAAATAGGAAAAGAAGAAGTAAAACTTTCATTATTCACTGATGACATGATCCTATATCTAGAAAATCCTGAAACATCCACAACAAAGTTTCTAGAATTAATAACCGAGTTCTGCAAAGTGGCAGGATACAGGGTTACTATGCAAAAATTACACTACCGATATGCAATCTGAGGAGGAAGTCAGAAAAAAATTCCATTTATAATAGCAACTAAAACAATCCAATATTTCAAAATAAGTCTAACCAAGGACATAAAGGACATGTATTCAGAAAACTATAAAACATTACTAACAGAAATCAAAGAAGACTTAAAGAAAAGGAAGGACATTCTGTGTTCATGGATTGAAAGACTAAATTTCATTAAGATGTCAATTCTACCCAGACTAATTTACAGATTCAATGCAATCCAAATAAAAATCCCAAAAGCCTTTTTTTGGCAGAAATCAAAAAGCCAATAATCAAATTTATTTGGAAGGGTAAGGGACCACGAACAGCAAAAAAAAAAAAAATGTCTTAAACAGGAAGAATGAAGTTGGAGGACTCTCACTTCCTGACTTTAAACCATATACTTAGCTACAATAGTGAAGAAAAAACAAAACAAAACCAGCATGGTACTGGCATAAGAACAGACAGATTGACCAATGCAACAGAAGGAAGAACTCAGAAACCCTCACTTCTAAAGTCAAGTGATCTTTGACAAGGCTATTAAGCCCACCCAGCTGGGCCAGAATAGTCTACTCAACAAATGTTGCTGGGAGACCTGGATAGCCACATCCGAAAGAAAGAAAGAGGACCCCTATCTCAAACCTTATACAAAAATTAACTCAAGGCAGTGGACTTGGCCCAATGGTTAGGGCGTCCGTCTACCACATGGGAGGTCCGCGGTTCAAACCCCAGGCCTCCTTTACCCATGTGGAGCTGGCCCATGCACAGTGCTGATGTGTGCAAGGAGTGCCATGCCACGCAGGGGTGTCCCCTGAATAGGGGAGCCCCGCGCGCTGAATAGGGGAGCCCCGCGCGCAAGGAGTGTGTCTCGTAAGGAGAGCCACCCAGCGCGAAAGAAATTGCAGCATGCCCGGGAATGGTGCTGCACACACGGAGAGCTGACACACAAGATGATGCAACCAAAAGAAACACAGATTCCCATGCCACTGACAACAACAGAAGTGGACAAAAAAAGACGCAGCAAAATAGACACAGAGAACAGACAACTGGGGTGAGGGAGGGGAGAGAAATAAATAAATCTTTTTAAAAAATTAACTCAAAATGGATCAAGGACTTAAATATAAAAACAACAACCATAAAACTCCTAGAAGAAAACGCAGGAAAACATCTTCAAGATCTTGTGGTAAGTAGTAGTTTCTTAAACTGTACGCCCAAAGCATGAGCAAAAAAAAAAATTTTAAGATAAATGGGACCTCCCCAAAATTCAACACTTTTGCACTTCAAAGGACTTTGTCAAAAGAGTGAAAAGGCAGCCAACTCAATGGGAGAAAATATTTGGCAATCACATATCTGATAAGAGTTTAATAACCATGATGTATAAGGAGATCATGAAACTCAACAATAAAAAGACAAAGTATCCAATTAAAAAATGGGCAAAAGACAATTGTCCAAAGAAGAAATATAGATGACAAAGAAACACATGAAAAAATGTTCAGTATCACTAGTGATTAGGGAAGTGCAAATCAAAACTACAATGAGATATCATTTCACACCTATGAGACTGGCTGCTATTAAAAAGTGGGAAAACTGTAAATAGTGGAGAGGATGTGGAGAGATAGGAACACTTATTCAAGTTGCTGGGAATGTAGAATGGTACAGCCATGTGGAGGACCTAAAGAAGGTCCTAAAGTAGTTGAATATAGACTTGCCATGGGACCTGGAAATACCATTGCTAGGTATATATCCAGAAGAACTGAGAGCAGTGACACAAATAGATATCTGCACACTGATGTTCATAGCAGCATTATTCATGATAGCCAAAAGTTGGAAACAATCCAGGTGTCCACCAAATGATGAATGGATAAACAAATTGTGGAGTATAGATATGATGGACTATTATGCAGTGGTTAGAACAAATGAAGTCATGAAACATATGACAACATGGATAAACCTAGAGGACCATTATATTGAGTGAAGCAAGCCAGACACAAAAGGAAAAAATACTGTATGATTGCCCTATTATGAATTAAATATATTATGTGAAATATAAACATATTATGTGAAATATGAATATGGGTAGAATTACATACATAAAACCATTTTTCCTTGAAACTGAACAAATGCAAGTTAATACTACACAATATTAATATCAGACACACACACGCACTAAAAAAACATTATACTAAGTGAAGGAGACCTGACACAGAGTACTATGTATTGTATGATTCCATTTATATAAAATATAAATATAAGTCAGTTCATAAAGATGAAAGGAGATTAGTTGTTACATAGGTCTGAGGAAGGAATGCTAAGGGGTTTGGAGTCTTTCTTTTTGGAGTAATGAAATTGTTCTAAAATTTTTGAGATAATGAATATACAACATTGTCATTATACTAAGAGCCATTTGATTATACACTTTGGATAGAATGGTCAGAAACAGCAGTTATGTATAGAGGGGTAAGCATAGGGAGATTGAGAGGTGAGGAATTATCTTGTTTGTTTATTTGTCTTTTTTGTTTATTATTATTATTATAGAAATAATGAAAATGCTCTAATAATGATTGAGGTGATGAATGCACAACTGTGTTATTGTAGCAAATACCATTGGTTGTGACACCTTGGATGAATCGTATGCTTTATTAATATGTATCAATAAAACTGACTTTTTAAAAAGTAAGAGTAGGAAGGAAGAAAAAAAATTTTTTAAGTTAAATAAAGGGAAAAAGTTATATCATACTAACATAATGAGAAGAAAGGTGGAATGACTTTATTAACATCAAAGTTTATTTTAGAGCAAAGAATATTCTAAGAAATAAAGATCATTTCAGAATGATAAAGGAATCAATTCCTCAAGAGTTCAGAACAGTTTAATCACCTACTAACAAAACCTCAAAATGCATGAAGAAAAATGGACAGAAATACAAGAATAAATACATTCAGAATTATAGACAGAAAGTTCAACATACCTCTTCAATAACTGAAACAAGAAGAGAGAAAATCAGTAAGACTAGACTTGAGCAACACTATCGACAAAACTAACCTAATTGACATTAGAGGACACTGTACCAACAAAGGCAGAATACACATTCTTTTCAAGTTCACAAGGAACATTTAGCAAGATTGAACATATTCTTGCCAAAAACCAAGCCTTCAAGAATTTTAAAAGATTCAAGTCACATAGAGTATGCTATATGACCACAATAGAATTAAATTAGAAACCCATGACAGAAAAGTCTCTGGAAATTCACCAGCTCTTTAATAAAATATAATATCTATTCAAAAATGTTTTTAAACTCCTCTCATCAGCAAACTAGGAATAACAGGGAACTTGCTCAATCTGATAAATGGAGTACAAAAATCCTACAGCTATCATCATATTTATTAATGAAATAATTGAAACTTACTCCCTAATATCAATAACAAGACAGAGGTATCCACACATGCCACTGCTATTTGAAATTGTGCTGGAAGTCATAGCTAGTGTGATTAGGAAAGAAAAAGAATTAAAAGCCATACAGATTAAAAGAAAGAAATTAAACAGCTCCTATTCATAGACCACGTGGTTATCCCATGTACCAAAGCCTAAGGAATCTACAAAAATTTTGTCAAAATAATAAACGAGTTTAGCAAGTTTGCAGGTACAAGATCACCACTGAGAACTCACTCATGTTGATATTTACTAGCAATGTATAATTGGATATGGAAATTTTAAAAGACCTACACCATTTCAATAGCTCGGAAATGAAATACTGAGATAGAAATCTATGAAAACATTATAAGATCTCTATGCTGAAAACTACAAAATACATATCAAAGAAACAAAAGAAAACCCAAATAAATGGACAGATACACTGTGTTCATGGATTGGAAGTATCAATATAGTAAAGACATCAATTCTTCCAAATTGATCTACAGATTTAGTGCAATACCTATAAAAACTCCCAACAGAATTTTTATAGATACAGGAAAGACAATTATAAAATTTATATGGAAAGGTAAGGAGCTAGAATAACTAAAACAATTTTTTAAAAAGAATTGAATTGGAATAATTATACTACTCAACACTAAAATTTACTCTAATGTTACAGCAATAAAGACAAGGTGGGATTGCTGAAGGGATAGACACCTACATTAAGGGAACAGAGTAGAGTGCAGAAACAGACCCATACTAATATGGTCCTTTATTTCTTACAAAGGTGCAAAAGCAATTCAATGGAGAAAGAATAGTCTTCCAAAAAATACTTCTGGGCATTATTGGACATCCATAGGGGAAAAATGCACCACACCCTAAACCTCTCACCTTATACAAACATTAACTCAAAATAGACCTAAGTGTAAAACATGAAATTATATAACTTTTAGAAAAAACAGAGAAGAAAATCTTTATGACTTGGGTTTGTGGGAAAAGTTCTGACAAGATCTATAAAAGAAAAAATTTATAAATTGGACATTATCAAAATTAAAAACTTTTGCTCTATGAAAGATATTATCAAGAGAATGTGAAGACATGCTACAGACAGGGAGAAAAGATTTTTAAAGCACATATCTATCAAAGGACTTAGATATAGAATATATATATATACACACATACACACACACACACACATATATATATTAACCCTCAACAATTAGAAAGCTATTGAATACAAAAACAGGCAAAGACTTGAACAAACATTCCTCTGAAGAGGATATAAGGGTGGTGTGATGGTTTGGAGCTGTATGTTTTTCAGGAAAACAAGTTCTTAAACTTAATCCATTCCTGTGTTTTGTACCCACCATAAGGAGGACCCTTTAGATGAGGAAACTTCAGTTAAGACGTGGCCCACCTCAATCAGGTTGGGTCTTAATCCTATTACTGGAGTCCTTTATGAGTGGAATGAAATTCAAACAGGCAGAGAAAAAGGCACAGAGGGAGCAGCCAGAAGTTGAACATCAGTGAAACCTGCAAGAGAAGGGACAGACCAGGAGAGGCCACAATGTGCTTTGCCATGTGACAAACTAAGGAGCAAGGACAGCAGCAGCCAGCCCCAGAACACCACAGTCTTCAAGGAGAGATTATCACCTTGATGATGTCTTAATTTGGACTAACCTCAAAATCATGAGCCATTGTTTAAGCCATCCCTTTGCTTGAGCAGCCAAGGAAACTAAAACAGGTGGGAAACAGTACATGAGATCCTCAACATCATTAGTCATTAGGTAAACGCAAATTAAAACCATGATGAGCTACCCCTATTTATCTATTAGAAAAGCTAAAATTAAAAATATTGATAATATCATTAAGATGGCAATCCTACCCAAAGCAATTTATAGATTTAAAGCAATCCCAGTAAAAGTTTCAACAAGTTGCTTTGCAGAAATGGAAAAGTCAATAATCAAATGTATTTGGAAGAGTGAGGGGCCCTGAATACATAAAGAAATCTTGACAAAAAGAAGAATGAATTTAGAGGACTCACACGTCACAATCTTAAAACTTATTACAAATCCACAGTAATCAAAACAGCAATGGTACTGGCATAAGGACAGACATATAGCCCAGTGGAATTGAATCAAGAGCTCAGAAATTAACCTTCACATTTATATCCAACTGAATTTTTTTTTTTTTTTTTTTGGCTACTGGAGGCAGGGATTGAACCTGGGACCTTGTTTGTGGGAAGCTGGTGCTCAACCACTGAGCCACATCAGCTCCCCTGAGTTGTTTTTGTTTTTGTTTTCTTTCTTTTTTTTTTTTTTTAGAAGGCCCTGGGCACTGAAGCCAGGACCTCCTATGTGGGAAGCAGACACTCACCTGCTTGAGCTACATCTGCTCCTGGGTCAGTTACCAATGCCTCCTAAAGAAGATGAGCAGACACAATGAGCTGATGCAATGAGTTAATGAATGAGCAGACACAACAAGCAGGAAGTGGACGTGGCTCAAGCAGCTGGGCACCTGCTTCTCAGATGGGCGGTCCTGGGTTCAGTTCCCAGTGCCTACTAAAGAAGATGAGTAGACACAATGAGCAGACAATGAGCAGAGACAATAAGCAGGCACAATGAGCAGAGCAATGTGCAGAGACAACGAGCAGACAGAGCAAGCAGACAATGAACAGACAGATGAGGGAGCCATCTCAGGTAAGGAAATGGTATAATCACTTTGTAAAACAGCTAAGCAGTTTCTCAAAATGTTAAATATATACCTACAGTCTGATCCATTCATGCCCCTACTACCTATTTATCAAAAAGAAATGAAAGCATTTGTCCATGTAAAAAAAATTTATAGAAGTGTTCATAACAGCTTCATTTATAGTAGCCAAAGAGTAGAAATAACCCAAGTGTTCTTCACCATGTCAATGGATAAACAAATTGTGATATATCCATACAATGGAATGCTAGTTGCTAATAAAAACAAATATACTATTGATGCACAAACAAATCTCAAATTAATTACTCTGCATGAAAGAAGCCAGACCAAAAAAAAAATGTTTATACTGTATAATTTTATCCTATAGTAAATGCAAACCAATGTGTAAGATGGAAAGCAGGTCAATTGTTGCCTGGATATGAGGCATGTGAAGAGGGACAAGAGGAAAGGTTTACAAAGTTGAATAAGGAAAAAATTAAGGATAATTGATATGTTTACTATGTTGTTTATAGTGACCATTTCATAAATGTATATTTACTCCAAAACGTATTAAAATTATATACTTTAAATATGTACATTTTATTGTATGTCAATTATTCCTCAGTAAATGGTTAAAAAGAGAAATTATAGCTTTTCTCTCTCACACACACACACCCATAGATCTGTGAAATTCAGAGGACTTTGTCCCTTGGGTGGTCTTTGTCTCCCCTCTGTGACACATTCAAAGCACAAAAAAGTAGTCCTGGGTGCTCTAAAGACTCCCAAAGCCCAAATGCTTGCTGAGCTATGAATTGAAGAATCTGGAGAATCTGGAGAAACTGGAAACGATTACAAGGGTTTCTTTTGAGGTCCACTTCACCTCATTTCCCTAGAATAGAGACTACGCCTCCTCCCTTCCCCAAGAACAACGAGACTAAGAAGGAGACCTGTCATTCTCCTAATTCCCCAAATCATTCTACTAAACCTTTTAATAAAAAGCCCTTCTTTTTGGTGCATGCCAAGGACCCAAATCCCATCAATTTGTCTTTGCTGCCATGCACCAACATTCCCCAGAGCCCGTCAGAAATCTCTTTTTTTTTTTTTTTTTTTTTTTAAAGATTTATTTATTTATTTAATTTCCCCCCCTCCCCTGGTTGTCTGTTCTTGGTGTCTATTTGCTGCGTCTTGTTTCTTTGTCCGCTTCTGTTGTCGTCAGCGGCGCGGGAAGTGTGGGCGGCGCCATTCCTGGGCAGGCTGCTCTTTCTTTTCACGCTGGGCGGCTTTCCTCACGGGCGCACTCCTTGCGTGTGGGGCTCTCACGCGGGGGACACCCTTGCGTGGCACGGCACTCCTTGCGCGCATCAGCACTGCGCATGGCCAGCTCCACAGGGGTCAAGGAGGCCTGGGGTTTGAACCGCGGACCTCCCATGTGGTAGACGGACGCCCTAACCACTGGGCCAAAGTCCGTTTCCCGTCAGAAATCTCTTAAATGTTGGCTCACAGATGCCCACCTCTTCAGCCACTCTTCTTTTGAGAATTTCTTCAATGCCCTTTCATCCTCATCATTCTGCCCCATTTGCTTTGCAAAAACCACTGTGAATTAATCTGGTTTACCAATTGCTAGGCCACCTGCATCCAGGCTACTAACTAGAAAATGAGTAGAGGAAATTATGCTGCAGTTTAAATTGATGTCGGCTAATGTTGCATGCCCGTCTCCTCATTGACCCAGCGTTACTGCCAGGCCTCCCCTCCATGGTTATCTCCACCCATTCCCTCAGCTGGTGCTAAAATCTCCTATTCTAAAATCTATTCCGTTCCTTGTTTTAGTTTCCTGGCTGCTAGCACAAATACAGACAATGGGTTGCCTTAACAACAGGAGTTTTTGGTTCACGAATTCAGAGACCAGAAGGCTCACCTCCTCGCAAGGTCAGTATCTTCTGGCTGGGCAACCATCTTTGGGGTTCCTTGGCTTTTCTATCACATGGCAATATATATGGCAGGGTCTTTTCCTTTTTCTTCTGGGTTCCACTGACTTCCAGCTTCTATTGGCCCACCAAGGCTTCTCTCTCTGACTTTCACTCTGCTTATAAAGAACTCCAGTAATCCAGATGAAAGCTCAACTTGATGCAGTTGGGCCACACCTTAACTGAAGTAACATCTTCAAGAGGTCTTATTTACAATGGGTGCACACCCACCAAAATGAAGACAAGACCAAGAACTACAGTGCACAGTTCAATCCACCACCCTCCTCAGTCACTACAGAAGCCACAAACTTGTATTCCATCCATTCTTATTCCCATTTACAAATGAATCTGTTCTTTTGCCATTCTTTTCTCCTCCTATCAATGAAGACTTATCTTCATTTGTTTTTAGATCCCATTTCTCCTGGCTTCTTTTCTCCATTCCCTACTCTCTTTGCTCTCTTTACTTCCCAAGCTGTGCTTTGTGCATATGGCTGTTCTCTCTGTCTAGTTGTTGCTTATATTTGCCAACATTTTCCATATAGCCATTCTTATTTGTTTCAGTTCAAGAGTCACCTCCACCAGAAAGTCTTCCTTGACAACTATAACCCATGCTTGATCAGATTCCCTCCTCATGGCAACATGTGCTCTCCACTTCCCAATGCCAGGAAGGCCATCCCAGAAGCTCTTTCCTAGGTTTACACCAGTCCGAATGTCCTCGAACAGCATTCTAGAGCTTGGATTTTAAGAGATTATCTCTTGCTTATGAAGTGTAGCATGTGATAATATAGATTAAATTTGATATTTAAATAACAAATATATGTTTACTTATCCACATCTTTAACTCTTTATATGTAAATTAGATATTTCAGTCTTCTCCAGCCTTTATTTAAAACCCAAACCCAACTCCTCTTGTCATCAGGATCTATTCCTTATTGGAGTTCTCTTCAGCAGTATTTCTGAGTATCTCTGGGGAATGTTTGCATGGTCCAGAAACACATCCCTACTGCTAGAAGCCACAGCAGCTTACTCTCCTGCTTCCCACCTCTTCTGCCCACCTGTCCACCATTTAACAGGCTTCTTTCAAGCTGCTGCACTCCCCAACCCCCAAAGCATTTAAAGACCTGTGGACATAGGGTTATTCATTAATTCTCCACAACTCAGCTAAGATGGGGTAGAGATAGGGAATGGGAAGTTAAAGCTTAAAATGTACAGGGTTCCTGCTTGGAATGATGGAAATGTTTTGGTAATGGATGCTGGTGATGGTAGTACAACATTGTGAACACAGGCGGTGGACTTGGCCCGGTGGTAAGGGCGTCCGTCTACCACATGGGAGGTCCGCAGTTCAAACCCCAGGCTTCCTTGACCTGTGTGGAGCTGGCCCATGCGCAGTGCTGATGCACGCAAGGAGTGCCCTGCCACACAGGGGTGTCCCCCGCATAGGGAAGCCCCACGCGCAAGGAGTGCGGCCCGTAAGGAGAGCCGCCCAGCATGAAAGAAAGTGCAGCCTGCCCAGGAATGGCGCCGCACACACGGACAGCTGACACAACAAGATGATGCAACAAAAAGAGACACAGATTCCCATGCCGCTGACAACAACGGAAGCAGACAAAGAAGACGCAGCAAATAGACACAGAGAACAGACAACCAGGGTGGGGGGGGAGGGGAGAGAAATAAATAAGTAAATAAATCTTTAAAATAAAACAAACATTGTGAACACAATTAACAGCACTGATATATATTATGTATCTAAATATGATTAAAAGATAAAAGGGGATATGTTTTTCTAATCCATGGATCTATACGACACAAACAGTGAGCCCTAAGTTAAACCATAGACTTTATTTTTTATTTTTTTTAAGATTTATTTTTTATTTATTTCTCTACCCTTCCCCCTCCCCCATTGTCTGCTCTCTCTGTCCATTCACTATGTGTTCTCCTGTGTCCACTTCCATTCTTGTCAGCGGCACTGGGAATCTGTGTCTCTTTTGTTGCCGCATCTTGCTGTGTCAGCTCTCCATGTGTGCAGCGCCACTCCTGGCAGACTGTACTTTTTTCACGCAGGGCAGCTCTCCTTGAGGGGCGCACTCCTTGCACGTGGGGCTCCCCTACACGGGGGACACCCCTGCGTGGCTTAGCACTACTTGTGCACATCAGCACTGCATGTGGGCCAGCTCCACACAGGCCAGGAGGCCCTGGGGATCAAGCCCTGGTCCTCCTATATGGTAGGCAGATGCTCTATCAGTTGAGCCAAATTTGCCTCCCAAACCATGGACTTTAGTTAATAGTATGTGATAAAAATGTGCTATCATCAGTTGTTACAAATGTTCTACACCATGCAAGGTGCTGGTGGTGGGGTGGTATACGGAAATTCTGTATTTTATGCATGATTTTCTGTGGACCCACAACTTGTCTAATAAAGAAAAAAAAAAGTTGGGGCTACAACACTTAGCAAGATTTCACTAAAGGCTCAATATAAGAGAAAAAAATTAAAACAAAAGGAGGAAAAGCTGTTAGCTACAACTGTTCTCAGAGTTCACAGACCCAGCCCCTCTAAAATGTTTCATACTGGGCTTCAATCTCCTCAGCCCCCATTTCAATAGCCATGTAGTAGGTTGACCCTTGCTCAATTCTCCCAGATGGGATATCCCTAAACATGGATCTTTGACTCATAATAGCCTACAAAACTTCTGAAGTTCTCAGAAAGAACAATATTTTTTCTGAAAAAAAAAAAAAAATATATATATATATACACACACACACATATATAATATGCAGTGATGCCACCCTACCCAAAATGAGGACAAGATATTACATTATTATACACAGAAGTTCAACTTCTCATTCCAGAATTATTTGCTTTACTCTTGAAAAATTAAGGAGCCCATTAAAACACCTTTCCTGAAACAAATTCCTTCAAAGGTGAATTCAGAGTCTACCTACAGAAAACTTATTATAACCTTAAATTACAGATTATCCCATTTCTACCATCTATATTTCAAAAATATTGGGATTTAACTTCTGTTCAGGGAAGTCCATTAAAAAATTAAAATGATCATTTTTAGTCAATTCATTTCATAAAAGTCCCTCCCACCTCTGTTTCCCAAAACTCCAATTGGGGAAACCTGAGTGAGAGTAATTTTTTTTAAATGTTGGATTGAATATTCATTAGCTTTTAATACTATGTATTCTTTCTGCTGCCTCTTCAACTCCTTACTCATGAGGGCTCATGTGCTTGCATCATCTCCAGTGTGTGCAGCTATCCACCTAATCCATAAATCACCAGCCCCACCCACAGAGAAATTAACTCACAACTGTTGCTGGCACAACAGAGACCCAGGAAGTCTCATAAATGGGAAACAGGGAACCAAGACAGCCATTGGGAAAAGTCCACTCTTGGAGAACAGTCAGGTTTGGAATAGGAGCCTGACTCTGCCAGCCATCCTCCAAGTTGGTTTATACAGGTAACTGAGTCAACGCTAGGAAGGGAAATATGCCTAGGACCGTTAGGAAAACTCCGGCCTCCCGAGCCAAGAAGCTTCTTGGAATTCTCATATGTCAATTCTTCCTTCATCTGGGAAGAAGAGAAACAAAATACAAAGCTTTGGGTGATCTGTTCCCAAGGGAAATGCCAATGTAACAAGGAAAAGGAATGAAAGCTTCAGATGTTCTATAAAGTCTTTCTACGTCATGACAAAAATCCTTATGCTTCTACTTTATAATAATTTTATTAGACAATAAAGGAAATGCCCCCTCCGTTATGGGGGTTAAAGAGAAATACTGACCAGATGGTGTTCAGGAAGTTTGATTTTGGACAATCCTCTCTTAAGAAGGGGACCTTCAATGCTTAGAATTTTGCAATAACCCCAAAAATTTTAAAAAATCATACAACTCAGTCTAATAAAAGGCTTAAGAGAGACCTAGAAAGGAGACCAGAACATCCCCTGACCTTTAGCAGAGAATTCCCTTCAAACATAGAACACACCCTCTAACCAGAGGCATCTGCCTCTAGACAAGCCACCCGCCATGGTTAACCCAGGAGGTTCTGACTCATCCTAGAAGCAGGAAAAGGTTGAAGGGTGGAGTGTCTGGTATGTGGGCAAATAAACTGGCCTAGAAAACACCAGAATGCAACAACAGAATCCCCTCAGAAGGTGAGAAAAAACTAGTTTCTGTGCCTTCTAGGGATGTTTCAGGAAACAGTTCGCCCAAGAACTTCATATGCAATAGCAGGACTGAGTCAAGTGGACGGTATGTGCAAGTCCAGATCATGCAATCTCAACCAGGAGCCCTCACCTCCAAAGTTTTGGGAAGCAACAAAATCATACACTTTTTCTGTAAAAAGCACAGATACACCTACACTACATAAACAGACAGTATTATATAAATGATTATATATGGTATATACAAATGATGGTACTATACTTGTGGTATTAAAATTTCATAGGGTTAAAAAAAAAAAAAGCCTAAAGAGCCTCCTTAGAGGGACAATAATGGGAAGGAAAAAGAAAAAAAGAGATTGAACAACACTGGACTGAGTGGTCAGATGGGATGAAGAAAGGAGTTGCCTGAGCTGAAGGTCTAGGAACTGGCATGTTGAAGGGGAGTCTAAGCAACGAAATAAACTAGTGGAATAGAAGCTCAGTGGAGAGCAAAGCATAAGTGAATTCTCATGATCTGGCCACATAGACAGGGACACCTAGGCTTGGCAGCTCAGGTCAGAAGTCCCCTTCCCAGGATGACAGCCATAGGTGGGTGATGAGTCTGCCGGTCATATCTGGGCTCCTCAGCAGCCATGCTCTTTCTTCCTGAGGCTCAGAGTATGTGAGCCCTGGCCTGAAGCACACTACCACATTATTTAACTGCTGTGTCTCTCAGATTCTCCAGCTGTAGATGGAAATAAAAGCACCTACCTCAGAAGACTGTTGTGAAGAGTAAATAAGTGAATGCATGTAAAGCACTTAGCACAGCACCTAGCACATAGTAAGCGTTCCACAAGTGTTCACGCTTGCTGCTAATTCTTTAAATGTTACTTATTTCTGTCGCTCTCACTCAGGCAGTTTTCTACCTCACCCAGAGACTGACCTTAGAAAAGATAAATCTCTCCTCTGAAACCAGAGGGATTTGTATGCAGCACTAACCCAGAGACCTTTGGCATTTATAGGGAGTTCAGGGAAGTCCCTGAAAGCCACTCCTCTATACTTGAGGAAAATAGTCCACCCTTGAAAGCCAGTGAAACTTCTACGTACACCATTCTTCACCCTGAGCTTCACAAGGCTCCTGAGAGCAGTAAAAATCAGTGTTCACCAGGGACAAGAGACCAGAATATCCTGCCCTTTGTCTCTGCCCCTCGTGAAGGCCTCTGAACAGAAAAAAACATTTTAAACCTTCAGATTTTAACCAAACGGCGGCATAGTTGTGACTCACAGGAAAGTCAGAAAGGCTCTTTTTTAACTCTGATCGAGGGAAATGAAAGTAAAAGCAAGTTTGCACATTTCCTTCCCTTCACTTCTCATATACAGCACACTCATTTCTAAGACACACCCTATTACTTCTGAGCCAATTAGCATTTGTGATGAGATATAAGCAGAGTAAAACCGGAACAAAAAAAATATTTGTCTCTGACATTCTAGGAGGAAGAAAACAGATGTCAAATGGATATGGTTTCCCCCTTAACATAGAAGGAATTTGCAAGACAACTTGGGTAAGTCCAGGATTATTAATATTATTTATATATATTATAGAATTAGAAGAAATCTACCTTTCAATATGGACAATTAGAAGATTGAAACATAATCTCAAAAAAAAATTTTTTCCTAAGCCTAGAAATACCAACCTATTTGTTGTCGTGACAGGAGTCTGCTTTATATTAGTTGGAAAATCAATCATAACATTCAATAAAAGATGTAATTGAACAATACATGCATTTTATTGATTAAATCCTCAAGGCATTAGCAGTACCTTCAGAAAATTTAAAGATGTACTTTATATTTAAATAAACATTTAAGGGTATACTTTACATTTATTAAAGATACCTCTACCATTTACTTTAAGGAACAGGCAGGTTCCCAAAAACAAAACTGTCTCATAGTTTCTCAGATATTAGTGTCAGATAGAGGATAGATGATAGATAGGTAGGTAGATAGGTAGGTAGGTAGGTAGGTAGACAGACAGACAGATAGATAGGTAGGTAGATAGATAGAGACTACTACAGGAAGTCCTTAGAATATGGCAGCTCTGTTTCATAAACATCCTGGGTTTATGTCTGATTTCCTCCCAAACAAGAAACAAAATAACGCAAGGGGATGGGGTCCATTCAGGCCCTGGCCCCACTTCCCCAAGCCCCACCTACATGTGTATATTATACAACACCGGCATTAATCAAATCATCTGTCTAATTCACCACTCCATCTCAAAATCTGATTTGTACCATATCTCCCAGGGGCTAGGGGCTAAGTTTGTAAGGTTCTGTGAGGCTCTGCTGACAGAAGAAGTCACAGAGACCGCAGAAAAAGGATCCAGGAAGGACAGGGACAGCGAAGGGACGGGAAGAAAAACCCAGGATGTGAGACTTAGGAGCCAGAGCACAGGAAGCAGCAGAAGGCGCAGGGTCCTCCTCCTTTACGGGTTACAATAGTGAATCGTACTCATACAGCAGTATGAAGTGCTCCAATCTGAAGTGAGTAGTAGATGGAGTAGATGGGTTTTAACAGATGAAAAGGACTTGGATAGGAGGGTTACTACAAGAGGGTGGTGTCAGGTGTTAGGCAGTTATGAACTCAGTGCGAATCAACAGAGATGAAAAAACAAAAAAACCAATCCCATAATTTGGGGTTGCAAAAATAAACTTCTGATAAAACTTTAGGACCTCAGAGGCACAGAATTGAATTAATCATATCTCTTATTCATAACACACCATCTCTGTTCCATGCATGTACCACTTTCATTTTATTCATGATTTATTTATTTCTCATGTATTTTGGAGAAGTTATAGACTTTTTAAATGAATGTAATTTATATAAAATAAATCTTATGAATATGAAAATTTCATATGAAATTTTATGTATTCATCAATGTAAACACTAACCAGATCAAGATGTGAAACATTCTTATCACTCCAGAAGTTCCTCTTCCTAGAACATATCTCTGCCTCCCTAAGAGGTAGCCACTAGTCTGAATTCTCTTGCAATACATTAATTTTGATGCTCCAAGCTCCATAAAAATTGACTTATACAATATATATTCTACTGTGACTAGCGTCTTTTACTCAAAATTATATCTGTGAAATTCATCCATGTTGTTGCCCATATCAGTACTTTAATCCTTTTCATTATAATTGCTAGGTCATAGAGTAGGTATGCATTTAACTTTTTAAAGAAACTGGCAGATAGTTTCTCGAAGTGGAAGAAACACCTTACATTTCCACCAACAATATTTGAGAGTTCCATTTATTTTACATTTTGGCAACACTTGGTTAGCAATTCCTGTGGGTGTGTAGTGTTATCTCCTTGTAGTTTTACTCCGTATTTCCCTGATGGCCAAAGACTTGGGAGCTCTTCCAGATTCCAAGTAATTACAGCCACCTACACAATTGTCAGAAGCTCCATTGATTTCTCTTTCTCCCTGTATGCCAAGTCTGGTCCTCAATCCCAGCCCAGAATCAGCAAATACCATGAAGTTTATTTAGGGAAGGATCTTCCCTCTCTGAAATTTTAGTCCGTGCGGTCCTTGTTACCTCTACACCTCTATGACGACTTCAAAAATACAAGCTTTTCCATGTATTTTGTTTTTTCCTTGTTGTTACTGTGGGAGTGTTGGTGGCCTGTTGCAACCATCACATTGTGAAGTGGGATGACTTCCATTTCTTCTCAAGTCTGCATTTTAGTAAGTTAGATTTTTCAATGAATTTGTTCACTTCACCATAGTTTTCAGATCTATTCATGTAAAGTTGATCGCAGTATCTGCATATCTTTTTAAATTTACTACTTCTGATATTGTCTATTTGTGCCATCTCTCTCTTTTATTTCCCAGTTAATCTTTCCATAGATGTGCCAATTTTATTACTTTTTATGAAGAAGAAGTTTGGGGCTTTGTATGACCCTTTGTATTATAACTTTGCTTTCCATTTTATTGATTTCTTTTCTAATCTTCCTTTTTTCCCTTCCTTCCAATTACTTTGGGTTTATTCTGTTTTGTTTTGTTTTTTTCCTTTGGACTTCTTAAATTGAAATTTAGTTTATACTTTTCAGGCTTCTATTTTTATAAAAGCATTTAAAGTTATAAATACCTCCCCAAATACTGTTTACACTGTATTACACAAGTTTTGATATGCAGCATTTTCACTACTGTTCAGTTCAAATATTTTTCCTCTTATGTATATGCCATTGCATTTTTCTACTTTTTGTTTAAATTTTTTATTTTGAGATACATGTTGAAAGAAACAATGAGATACTGAGTATCCTCTATTTATGATCACTGATATGCTCATATGAATTTTCTTTTGTATCCTGTAAATACAATAGGTTACATTTATTTATTTTCAAATATTGAACCAGCCTTGTATCTTTGGATTAAACCCTACTTGGTCATGGTATATACTGCTCTCTACATATTCCTGAATTCTATTTGCTATTATTATGTTAAGAATTTTGCTTCTATATTAAGCAAACTATAAGCCTAGAGTTTTCTTCTTTTCTTCTTCTTTTTATTTACTGTCTTTGTCTGGCTTTTGTATCAGTGTATTAATTCTCTTTAATACTTCTTTAAACATTTGGTAGAATTCAGTGAAACCATCTTAAGGTTTCTTTTTTGGAAAGAAATCTGATTTCCTCAGAAGTTATAAGACTATTCAAATAATCTATTTCTTTTTTTTTTTTTTTTTTTTTTTAGGAATTGGTCCATTTCACTTGAGTTGACAAATTTACATGAGTAAAGTTGTTTATAGTATTCCATCATTGGCCTTTGATGTCTGCAGGGTCTGTGCAAATTTCTGACATTGCAAATTGTGTCTTCTCTTTTTAGTCATCATCAGTCTTGCAGGAATTTTGTCAATTTTATTGATCTTTTCAAAAAAGTAGCTCTTGTTTAATTTTTTTCCCTTTTTTTTTCTGTTTTTCACTTAACTTCTGCACTTATCATTATTATTTCCTTCCTTCTGCTTGCTTAGGGATTATTTTGCTCTTATTCTAGGTCTTTGATGTGAAAGCCTAGATTATTGGTTTGAGACTTTTGCTCTTTTATAATGTAGACACTTATTGCTATAAATTTCCCTCTGAAACTTTCCTCTACTTCAGTCATGTCCCACAGATTTTGATATGCTGTACTTTCATTTTCATTCATTGTAATATATAAATATTTTTTATTTCACTTGAGTATTCCTTTTTGGGAATATATTATTTAGAAGTATATGGTTTTGTGTTTAGTAATTTTCCTCTTATCTTTTGGTATTGATTTCTAATATGAGTCCATTGTGGTTGGTGAACACACTCTGCAAGATTTTAATTAGTTTAAAGTAGGTGGTATTTGTTTTATTTGTTCCAGGTATGGTTTATATTGGTATATGCTCCATGGGAAATTGAAAAGACTGTACTTGGCGGTTGTTGAATGGCATATTCAGTACATCTTGATTAGATCTTTTGGCCAATGGTGTTATTGAAGTCTTCTACATCCTTGGTAATACCCTTGATGGTTGTTCTATCAGTTGTTGAGATAAGAGGTACTGAAATCATCAACTATAATTATGAGTTTATATAAAACTAAAAAGTTCCTTAAGTTTTTACTTCACACATTCTGCAACTTTGTTGTCTGCTGCATGTACTTTCAGGATTGTTACATCTTCTTGATGGATTGACCTTTTTTCATTATATTGCATTCCTCTCCTCCCATGTCACTGATAATTTTCTTTGCTCTGAAGTCTACTTTATCTGATATTAATATTGCCACTCCTCCATTTTTAACTAATACTTGTATGATATATCTTTATCCATCCTTTTACTTTCAATCTACCTATGTCATTATACTTCAAGTGAATGTCGTAAACAGAATATATAGTTGGGCCACGTTTTTAATCCACTCTGCTAATCTCCAACATTTAGACCATTTACAATTAACATAACAATATGATAGGATTTAAGTCTGCCTTTTTTTGTTTGTTTGCTTGTTTTCTGTTTTCTCTGTTTTTCATTTCTGTTTTATTTTCCTGCCTTCCTGGGGTTTACTTAAAAACTTTTTTAGAATTCCATTTTTATTTATCTACAGTGCCTTTGAGTATATCAGTTTCCATAGACTTGTTAGTGGTTACTCTAGATATTACATTATATAAACATAACAGTGTACTGGTGTCATTTTACCAGTGTGACTGAAGTGTGGAAACCTTACCTTCCTTTACTTTTCTTTACTGTCCCACATATAAGTATATTAAATATTTTTCTACATATATGTAGAACTATACCAACAGTTTTTGCTTCAACCAGCAAACATTTAGAAAACACAATAGAAGAAAGTCTATTATATTTACCCATATTTTTGTTTACCATGTTCTTTTTTTCCTCCTAATGTTCCAAGATTCCTTTTCTTTCCATTTCCTTTCTTTAAACATTTTGTTAATGGTGGGTCTTAAATTAAATGGTTAATTTAAACCATTCTAAACTTCCTTTAGTCATTCTTTTAAGGTAGATCTTCTTCTAGCAACACATTATCTTAGATTTTCCTTCTTGAGAATGTGCTCATTTCCACTTCAATCCTAGAGGATTTCTAGATATAAGATTCAGAAGTTTGACTGTGATGTGCTTTGTTATAGGTTTCTTTAAATTTATTTTGTTTGAGGTTTTTTTAGCTTCTTGAATCTGTAATTTATGTCTTTTTGCCGAATTTGGGGAATTTTCAGCCATTATTTATTCAACTACTTTTTCAGCCTGCCTTCTTTCTCCTCCCCTTCCAGGACTCTTCTGAAATGAATGTTAGATTTTTTGTTATAGTCCAACAGGTCCTTAAGGCACTGTTTTGTTTTGTTTTTTTCATTCTATTTTATCTCTGTTCAGATTGGGTAATTTCTATTTTCTATCTCCCAGTTCACTGATCCTTTTCTCTGTCCCCTTCATTCTGCTGTTGAGCCCATCCACTGGCTTTTTAATTTTGATAATTATATTCTTTATTATGAAATTTCCATTTAGTTATCTTTTATTTTATATTTCCTTGCTGAGTTTTTCTATTTGTTTGCATCATACCTTGTATTTTGTTTCAAGTTTGCTTGCAATTGTTTCTTATAATGAACTGCTTTAAAGTCTTTGTCACATAATTTAACTTCTGTCATCTCAGTTTTAAAGTATTGTCATCTATTGATTGTCTCATTTCATTCAGTTTAAGTTTCTTCTGGTTCTTTTTATGGTTTAGTGATTCTTTTACTGAAACCTAGGCTTTTGGGGTATTACACTAGGAGTCTCTTGCTCTTATTTAGATCTGCCATTTTACCTGGCTTCCTTGCCACTACTCCAGCAGGGAATGGAGGGCATGTGCTGCCTTGTTACCACTAGGTGAGGGTAAAAGTCCAGATTCCTCACCCATTGAGGAAGGCTTCTCATTACTTCTGGAGTTCTGACTTCTCCACTAGATCTCCATTAATGGTCTCAAAGTTGGGAAGAGTAGGAGTGCCATGCTACTGCTTCCCACATGACACCATAGTAGTGTTGGCTTAATCCCAACTGGGTGGTAGTGAAAGTTCTTATCCCCATTAGGCCTCCTCTGACAGTACCCCTGTAGGGAGCAAGAGGGGTACTCTCCTTAATGCTGGATCAAAGTGGAAGTCCAGGCTCCCCATGTGGTCTCCACTGGTGACATGGAAGAGTATCTTGTCACCACTTCGCAGGGATGAAAGTGCAGCTTCCTACTCAGTCTGCTTTGAGACCACCCTGGCAGGGGTTAAGTGGGGAGATTGGGGAATCTCATTCAACCTGGCCAAGGAAGAATTCTAGACTTCTCATTAAACATTTGCTGGCTCGATGATGATAGTGTTTTTTTCCTTATTATTTAGCTAAAGTAGAATGTTTATTGTTTAAACATTTTCTGTCTTGCTCAGCTGCTCCTTCCCTGGTACTTTGCTACAGTGAGAAGGCTCTGTTGGGGCTATTTTTATCTGTACCCATTGGCATTTTCTGGTTGCTGGCTTCTTCAACTCCAAAATTGGGATATATAAGGGAAAAAACCCAGGGAACTGAACACATTCTTCTCTGTGTACCTTTGCTCTTTATCTACCTAATCAGCCATATCATCAGCTATTGAGAGGCATTATTCTTATGTACTACTTCACAGTACTGGTCCTAAATAATCTATCTTCCATATTTCCTTAGGCTCATCTCCTTGATAATCATCCACTGGGAGGCAATATTCCTATTTATTATTTCACAGTACTGGGTCTATATAATCTATTTTCCATATTTCCCCAGGTTTATCTCCTCTGGTAATTGATTTCTCCCAGAACAAATGAAGGTTTCATTCATTGGAATAGCATATATTTGAGTACTATATTTTTGGGTCCTACTTAAAGATGTTTATTATTATTTGGATTTTGTTTTTTCTCTCCATTGCCATATTTTTCTAGCCCAGATTACCATTAACTTTCCAGTCAGTAGTCTTCCAGTTTGCTGTCCAAATATTAGTACCATTTATTATTGCTCATAAATCAATATAAATACATATCTGATGTCAAATATTATGTGGAAAATTACATTGATACAATTGTAGCCTCCAAGTATACTACCCAGCAAATTATCCCAGAAGTCATGGAACAGAATAGCTTCCAGACCAAATTAAGAAGCTTGAAGCTCATACCTTATTAAATCAATTAAAAGACAAAACAGAAAATGGGGGTGGGGGGGGAGACAGGTTAACAAGTTTCAGATAAACTATAATAAAAAAAGGTGGAAGGGTCTCATTACCTGAGTTGTGCAATGTTCATATATATTTTCTCTCCCTCTTTGCTCTATCAGTGTCCTCAAATAATTGTGTGATTATGAGAACCAGAGCTGAGGTCTCTCTAAGGGAACATTAATTAATGGCAACATCAGTGATTGGCAACTTTGGATTCTACTTATGTTTTTTGAGTATGGGGTCAGAATGGAAGTCACCAGTGGATGAGCCGATTAATGCTTCAAAATATCAAGTGCCAAATTGGTTCTTTTATACCTTACTATGTTTAATGCTGATAGGCTATACTTACTTTATCTATGTCAATCACAGCATGTTTTACTAACTGTACTTACTTTCATTCTTCACTTTATTTATGTTCCTTAGATCATATATCACTTTCTGCTTAATTTCATAACCTTTGTTTCTCTTATTTTCAGTAGCAGAACTGAATATTCTTAAATAATAGAGCAAACACATATTACAGCAAGCAACCATTAATACGGATGAAGTATCTCTGTATGAATAGTAACTGGAAGAGTCTACAAAACATACTTAGTGACTAAAGAAAGCAAGGTAAAGAGAAGTGTATATATTATGCTACCATTGTCATGAAAAGAAAAAGCTTATATATTTGTATACATGCAAATATATAGTATTTATACTATTTGGCAATATTTCTCTGGAGTAATACAGAAGAAATTGGTAATGGTAATTTTTCCTCTGAGGAGGATAATTAGGGTGGCTTGTAAACCTTTTTGAACTTTAAAAATTTTAACACATACATATTGCCTATTGAAAAATTAATTATTTTTTAAAATTTGCCTATAAAGATACAAATTATTTTTCTTTTTCTTTGTATAGGTATCAAAATGGCAGAGCAACTGAACCTGTCAGAAAATACAGATGACTGGACAAAAGAAGACGTAAATCGTTGGTTAAGAAGTCATAAGATTGACCAAAAGCACAGGGAAATCTTGACTGAACAAGATGTGAATGGAACAATCTTGAAGTTATTAACCAAAAGAGACCTTGTTGATATGGGTCTAACACATGGACCAGCTATCCAAATAGTAAAACTATTCAAAGAATTTCAGAAAATGCCCTCTGGAGAGCCTATTGAGCCATCTAAGAGTAAAAAATGCGGTAAAAACGTTCCTAAAAAACAAACTTTGATGCAAGGCAAAAGTGGAGAAACATCAAAGCAAACACAAAAGGATGAAGAGAAATCAGATATGGCTACTGCTTCTACAATGAGTACAGTTAAAAATGATTCTAAATCACTAAAAAATACGTTTATGGAAAATGAAATAGATGGTACAAAGGAAAGCCAGTCAGTCGTAGAACCAACGTGTCCATCACACCCGTTTGATGAATTCAATGACCTATATAATTATAAACTGCATTTTATTCTACAGCCTGAAACAGGACCACTCAATCTCATTGATCCAATACATGAATTCAAAGCCTTTACAAATACAGAAAAAGCCAAAGAAGAGGACATTAAGATGAAGTTTAGCAATGAGGTTTTCCGATTTGCTTCAGCTTGTATGAATTCACGTACCAATGGCACCATTTATTTTGGAGTCATGGACACACCCCATGGAAAAATTGTAGGGACAAAACCCAATAAAGCAGCACTTATTTCCCACTTCAATCTGATGATTGAACAGTATTTTGAAGAACATCAGGTTCAACAAGCAAAGAAGTGCATTCGAGAACCAAGGTTTGTGGTAGTTTTATTGCCAAATAGTATTCCATCTGACAGATTTGTTATCGAAGTAGATGTCATTCCAAAACATTCTGTATGTGAAAATGATTATTTCCAGATTAAAATGCAAAATTGTAATAACAACACATGGGGGAAAAGTCCAAAATTCTCAGTCTTTGTACGAGATGGGGCCAATTCTGTGGATATCATGAAAAATAAAGCAAAATTCAAAGCATTTAAACTAGATCTGAAAACAATGGCAGAGTCTCGAAGAGAGGCAGAAGAAAAACATAGAGTAAAAACAAATAAAAAGGAGAGTGAGGGACCAAAGCTGGTTAAACTTTTGACAGGAAATAAAGATTCATTAGATAATTCATACTATGATTGGTACATTCTTGTAACAAATAAATGCAATCCAAACCAAATAAAACACTTAGATTTCCTCAAGGAAATTAAATGGTTTGCTGTGTTGGAGTTTGATCCTGAATCTAAGAGCAAGGGGATAGTCAAAGCTTACATAGAAAGCCGAGTAGCAAACCTTCACTCTCCAAGACTATACGAAGAAGGGAAAACCACAAGTGAGAAGATTTCTAATTTGAATCTTTACCAGCAACCCAGCTGGATCTTCTGCAATGGTAGGGTAGACCTTGACAGTGAAAAATATGAACCCTTAGATCCAAGCTCCTGGCAAAGAGAAAGAGCTTCTGAAGTCAGAAAACTGATTTCATTTCTTACACATGAAGACATAATGCAAAGAGGGAAGTTTTTGGTGGTATTTCTGTTACTCTCATCAGTGGATGACCCAAGAGACCCCCTCATTGAGACTTTCTGTGCTTTCTACCAGGATCTCAAAGGAATGGAAAATATACTTTGTATTTGTGTACATTCTCAGATATGTCAGGGATGGAAAGATCTACTTGAAGCAAGATTAACAAAACAGCAAGATGAATTAACAAATCAATGTATTTCTGCCTTAAGTCTTGAAGAGATAAATGGCACTATTCTTAAACTAAAATCTGTAACTCAGTCTTTAAAGAGATTTTTGCCATCTATTGGTTCTTCTACTGTTCTTCTGAAAAAGGAAGAAGATACCATGACTGCCCTGGAAATCCTATGTGAAAATGAATGTGAGGGCACACTCTTAGAGAAGGACAAAAATAAATTCCTTGAATTCAAGGCATCAAAAGAGGAAGACTTCTACCGAGGTGGTAAGGTATCATGGTGGAACTTCTACTTTTCTTCTGAAAACTATTCTTCACCTTTTGTCAAAAGGGATAAATATGAAAGACTTGAAGCAATGATTCAAAATTGGGCAGAGTCTTCTAAACCAACATGTGCCAAAATTATTCATCTGTATCATCATCCAGGCTGTGGGGGTACTACCCTGGCTATGCACATTCTCTGGGAACTAAGGAAGAAATTCAGATGTGCTGTGCTAAAAAACAATACAATGGATTTTGCTGAAATTGGAGAACAGGTCACCAATTTAATCACCTATGAAGCAACCAATCATCAGGAATACTTACCTGTACTTCTCCTTGTGGATGATTTTGAAGAACAAGATAATGTCTATCTTCTGCAGGCCTCTATTCAGACAGCTGTAGCTAAAAAGTATATTCGCTACGAGAAACCTCTAGTTATCATTCTAAATTGCATGAGATCACAGAATCCTGAAAAAAGTGCAAAAATCCCAGACAGTATTGCTCTAATACAACAACTATCTCTCAAAGAACAGAGAGCTTTTGAGCGTAAGTTGAAAGAAATTGAAGAACAGCATAAAAACGTCAAAGATTTTTATTCCTTCATGATCATGAAAACCAGTTTTGATGAAAAGTACATAGAAAATGTAGTCAGGAATATCCTGAAAGGGCAGAATATTTTCACCAAGGAAGCAAAGCTTTTTTCTTTTCTGGCCCTTCTTAATTCATATGTTCCCAATACCACTATTTCATTATCACAGTGTGAAAACTTCTTGGGAATTGCAAATAAAAGGGCTTTCTGGGGAATAGAAAAACTTGAAGAAAGGATGGGCACCTATTCTACAATTCTGATAAAAACAGAGGTGGAGGAATGTGGGAAATACAGCGGGGTACGCATTATTCACCCTTTGATTGCAATTCGCTCATTGGAAGAATTGAATATAAGCTACCACTTGAAAAAAAGTCAAATTATGCTGGACATGCTGACAGAAAATTTGTTTTATGATACTGGTATAGGAAAAAGCAAATTTTTCCAAGATATGCAAACACTGCTGCTTACAAGACAGCGCAATGAACATGAAGGTGAAACAGGAAATTGGTTTTCTCCATTCATTGAAGCATTACATAAAGAAGAAGGAGGAAATGCAGCAGTTAAAGATGTATTGCTTGAAGGCATCCGTAGGTTTGACTCAAATGCATTCATTTGCCAAGCCTTGGCAAGACACTTCTACATTAAGGAGAGGGACTTTAGCAATGCTCTGATCTGGGCAAAGCAAGCTAAAAAGATAGAACCTGACAATTCTTATATCTCGGATACACTGGGTCAAGTCTATAAAAGTAAAATAAGATGGTGGGTAGAGGATAATGGAAAAAACAGGAACATTTCAGTTGATGATCTAACTGAACTTTTGGATTTGGCAGTACATGCCTCAAATGCGTTCAAAGAATCTCAGCAGCAAAGTGAAAATAGAGAGTATGAAGTGTGGGAAAGGCTGTGTCAGAAGTCAAAAAGGAGGTACGATACATACAATATAGCTGGTTATCAAGGGGAGATAGAGGTTGGCCTCTACACAATCCAGATTCTCCAGCTTATTCCTTTTTTTGACAACAAAAATGAACTGTCTAAAAGAGATATGGTCAATTTTCTGTCAGGATGTAGAGCTATTCCTGGGGATCCAGACGATGAATTTAATTTAGCCCTCAAAAATTTTATTCCTTATCTAACTAACTTGCAATTTTCTTTAAAAAAGTCCTTTGATTTTTTTGATGATTATTTTGTCCTTCTAAAACCCAGGAACAACATTAAGCAAAATGAAGAGGCCAAAACTCGGAGAAAAGTGGCTGGATATTTTAAGAAGTATGCAGATATATTTGGTCCCTTGGAGGAATCACAAAACAAAAATTTCAGATCAAAGCTCACTTCGCCACTTCAGGTAGAGAGGTATCGGAGAAGCCTAGAAGCTTTAAAAGCAGACAAATTTTCTGGGCTCTTGGAATATCTCATCAAAAGTCCAGAAGATGCTATAACCACCATGGAAGATATAGTGGACAAATATAGTTTTCTCTTTGAACAATGCACTTTCAGAATCCAGCTAAAGGAAAAGCAAAATTTCATCCTGGCCAACATCATCCTCTATTGTATTAAATCTACTTCCAAATTATTGAAACCAATTAAAAAACTGAAAGATCAACTTAGGGAAGTCCTACAGCAAATAGGTCTGACGTATCGCTTTTCAGAACCTTATTTCCTAGCTTCCCTCTTATTCTGGCCAGAAAACCAACAACTAGATCAAGATTCCAAACAAATGGAAAAATATGCTCAATCACTGGAAAATTCTTTCAGGGGGCAATATAAACATATGTATCGCACCAAGCAACCAATTGCATATTTCTTTCTTGGAAAAGGTAACAATATGAACAGGCTTGTTCACAAAGGAAAAATTGATCAATGCTTTCAAAAGACACCTGATATTAATTCCCTGTGGCAGAGTGGAGATGTATGGAAGGAAAGAAAAGTCCAAGAACTTTTACTTCGCTTAAAGGGCCGAGCTGAAAACAATCGTCTATATATAGAATATGGACTCAATGAAAAAATCACAATACCCATCACACCTGCTTTCTTAGGTCACCTTAGAAGTGGCAGAAGTATAGAAAGAGTGTCTTTTTACCTGGGATTTTCCATTGGCGGTCCACTTGCTTATGACATTGAAATTGTTTAAAAGCCTAATCTTATCCCTCCAGAAATGTGGTCACAGTAACATGTTGGATCTTTTTTTAAGCTCCAAGAACTTTAAATGGTAAATTTCTAGGCACAGTCTCTTTTATGTAATAGTTTAAGCCCTACCCACACAATAGTTAAAGTTTGTTATGAGTCCTACAAAGACTCTGTTAATGGATAAAGGAGTGAGATTTATGGAAAGTAGCAAATCTCTTTCTTAATTTGGATAAACCAAACGAATTTATTAGCTGATCAGGGAAATTTGAACTTGGACTGGATATTTGATGATATTAAGGTACTATTACTGATTTTAGGTGAGATGATATATGATTACGTTTTTAAAAGAGTTATCTTTAAAGATACGTGCAAAGTATTCATGAATAAATAATATAATCTAGGGTTTGCTTCAAGGTAATTCAGGGTCTGGGGTTGGTACAGGAGAGTAGAAAGGCAATATAGGTGCAACCAGATTGAACATGAGTTAATAATTGTAAGGCTTGGTGATGGCTACCTGGAGTTCTGTTATACTATTCTTTGTGCTTTTGTCTGTGCTTTTGAAATTTCTGTACTAAAACATCTACAAAACAAGAATAAACAAAAAAAAATTTATTTTTGTCTTCATAATCCCTTTAGAATTTTTTCTCTGGGGGAAATCTATCCCTTGCACTTGCCTGAAATTTCAGCTCCATGTCTCATTATCTCACTTTTGTTTAAAAAAAAAAAAAAAAAGAAAGAAAATCTTCTAGTTTCAATGTAGAAATTAGGATGTCCAGTCACATTGTTCTCTGGAGCCACTCCACTCTGCCCGGGATTTCTAGCAGTTCAGTCTGCACACTACTGTCTCTGTTTGAGTCCTCTTGCCCTTCCAGGTGATCACTTGAACTAAATTAAACCAGATTAGGAAGATGTTCTCTCTCCATGACCTACCTTGGGACCCTGGGAACCACCCCTGGATGTTTGTTCTACTGCTGGCAGGGAGTGCAGCTAATTTCAGTCTAGGGAACAGCATGCCCCTAAAATAGGGAATACCAGTTAAGCTCTCTGAGAAAGCAGACCTGTTGAAGCCCTTCTCTCTAGTCTCAAGATGAGTTCTGGTGTGAGCTGGTGAGAAATTTTTCCAAAGGGACTGCTTCATAAACCCTCTCTTCCTCAATGCCCATGGTGGGCACAATGGAGCCTGTGGGCCAAATCTAGCCTACTTCCTGCTATTATGACATTTTATTGCAACTCAACCATAACTATTTATTTAAGTATTAGCTATAGCAGCTTTTTGCCACCAAAACTAACAAACAACCAAAACTGAGGGCATATGGTCTGCAAAACCTAAAATACTTAACTCTGGCTTTTTGCAGAAAGAATTTGTTGATCCCTGCTCTAAACTGTCAACCTTTTTACGTCTTTATCGTAGGTCATTTGTCTATCTGGTTCTTTTTTTTAAATAAAATTTTATTGACATGTAACATTCATACATGAACATGCATAAATAATAAGTGGATAGTAAAAGTTGTGAACTTACAAAACAAACACGCATATCATCACAAAAGGCTCCCACATATCACCCCATCACCAACATCTTGCATTATGAAACGTTTGTTATAAACTGTGAAAGAGCATCATCAAAATATTACTACTAGCTATAGCCCAAAGCTTACATTTGATATCTTACATTTGGTGTCTTTTCCCCCAACCCATCCAATTATTAATACACTGTATTAGTATTATACATTTGTTATAGTACAAGAGAGAATGTTGTCATATTTGTCGTAACTACAGTCCGTCTTCCACCACTGGATTCCCTGTTTTATACAGCCCCATGCCTTGTACAATCCATTCAAAGTGTACACTCAGTGACTCTCATTTTTACCACAGAGTTGTGCTGTCATCACCTTAGTCAATTTTAGAACATTTTGGCAGCAGACTTGGCCCAGTGGTTAGGGCATCCATCTACCACATGGGAGGTCTGCGGTTCACGGGCCTCCTTGACCCATGTGGAGCTGGCCCATGCGCAGTGCTGATGCGCGCAAGGAGTGCCATGCCATACAAGGGTGTCCCCCACGTAGGGGAGCCCCACACACAAGGAATGCGCCCCGTAAGTAGAGCCGTCCAGCACGAAAGAAAGTACAGCCTGCCCAGGAATGGCACCACACACACAGAGAAATGACTCAACAAGATGACGCAACAAAAAGAAACACAGATTCCTGTGCCACTGACAACAACAGAAGCAGACAAAGAATACACAGCAAATAGACACAGAGAACAGACAACCAGCGTCGGGGGGGAAGAGGAGATAAATAAATAAATCTTTAAAAAGAAAAAGATAGGATGTGGAATTTTTTCAAGTCAACATTCTTTATCTAAGTTCTTTATCTAACTTTATCCAAGTTCTTTATCTATCCTTTAAACCCATCGCTATATGCCATTCCCTAGTAAGGGACCATGACATTATATTGGGCTTCAAATTTCGGGGAGTTCTGGATCACAGAGTGTTTCAACAATGGCAATGGAGGGATACTGGTATGGGATACCAATGACAGGTGATATATGGCTGACAGGGAGCTGTACAGAACATATGTCCAGGGTACATGGTAATGTTTGGATATACTCATAGTGGCAACAATTAAAAACCACAGCAGGGGGGGTACTGGGTTCCTGGCCAGTGGTGCTCTGTCGTGGTCCCTAGGGGAGCAGCAACAGTCTCCCAGGTACAGTGGCGGGGACCGGGAGGGAGTGAGGGTTCAACAGTGAGCCCCTGATGCTAATGACTATGCTTGTGAGCTGATAAACCTAAAATAAGAACAAAGCCTAGAGCAACATTGTGCCTGGGAATTTCCTCCTGTCAGCCTTCATGTTACTCAAATGTGGCCAGTCTCGAAGCCAAACTCAGCATGTAAATGCAATGCCTTCCCCCCAGCGTGGGACATGACACCCGGGGATGAGCCTCCCTGGCAACGAGGAACCACTATCAACTACCAACTGATGATGCAACTGGAAAATGACCTTATATGGAAGGTTCAATGCGGATCAGCAGAATATCCATGTCTACATAAAATACCATGACTTTAAAATGCTGTTTGACCTAAAGTAAGGGGGAAATGAAAAGGAGAAATGAGTTTATATGGCTACGAGTTTCTAAAAAAGAGTCTGGAGGCTGGCAGAAGGATTGCCCTCATGCACAACTGAGCAGAGTCAGAGAGACAGATAAAGGAGATACAACCCCCAGATATTGGTTCCTTTGAGGGCTAAAGAGACCCATGGGAGTTATGGTCATGGCCGATGGGGTTAACTACCAGGGCAGATGGCCCCTCTTTGGAAATGGTGTTTATGTGTGATGAATCTGAACTCAGATGGGATCTCCCTTCATAAGACTTTCATGCTAATGCGCTGGAGGTGCAGTTAATGTTGGGGTTTAAGATATATTTAGGGGATTTGAATCTCTGGACTGACAATGTGATAGCCAGGTCCTGAGCCTCAACAGACTCCAGCACCTACAATCTGATCTATTGGACTTACCACACTCAGCTAAGATGGAGTTGAAGAAGGACAACCACCACACCATGGAGCCTAGAGTGATTACAACTGAAAATGGGAGGATTGCATCCAGCATCCATGTGGAATCTGAGCCTCCTCTTGACATAGAGGTGCAATGGACACAACCAATCCAATGTCCACATAGAAGAGGTGGCATTGGATTGGGAAAAGTGGACATGGTGGACGATGGGTATGGGGAAAGGCAGGAAGAGATGAGAGGTGGAGGCGTCTTTGGGACATGGAGCTGCCCTGGATGGTGCTTCAGAGGTAATCACCGGACATTGTAAATCCTCACAGGGCCCACTGGATGGAATGGAGGAGAGTATGGGCCATGATGTGAACCATTGTCTATGAGGTGCAGAGGTGCCCAAAGATGTACTTACCAAATCCAATGGATGTGTCATGATGATGGGAACGAGTGTTGTTGGGGGGGGGGAGAGGAGGGGTGGGGGGGTGGGGTTGAATGGGACCTCACATATATATTTTTAATGTAATATTATTACAAAGTCAATAAAAAAAAAAAGATTAACACTATAAAAAAATAAATAAATAAATAAATAAATCTTTAAAAAAAAATTTTTTTTAGAACATTTTCATTGCTCCACAAAGAAAACTTTCATACCTCCATATACCTCTTTAGTTGTCTCATAGAATTGATATTTCTTCTTTGCCATTGCTGGAAAAATATTATAATATTATAGTTTATCATCCATAGGTTACATTAGTTGTAAGTTTCCCAAATACCATCATATTCTTAACACTTTGTAAAAGTAGAACATTGTTATATTTTTGCTATTAGTGACAATCTTCAAATACGACCATAATTGCTGCTACACATACCCTAGATTATTCTCTAGTTTCCTTTCAATTGACATATATGTCCACAGATTACCCATTTCAGTCACAATCTCATTTATAGTGTGTTTAACTGATTCTTGGACACCTACTATGAAAATCTGCTGTAAGTATATCACCTCATTTTGGTACCTGATATCTATTATTTTGGGGCCATAGTTAAAACTTAACATCCATTTATACATAAGCCCTCTGTTTGCATTATAGTCCAGACCTACTGTCCCAAGTACTAACAGAGTAGTAAATGTGTGGGACTTTTTTTTCTTTTGCAAATTAAAAAGTCTGATCTACCGTGATTTTCTTTACCTATTTAGCTTTGTATTTTCTTCAGGTTCATAGAATTTGGTCTTGAAAAACAGAAATCTGAAAGGTAAGATTTAAATATTGATGTGGTGTGGCCTTAAAAGGAGAAGTGATTTCAGCCTTCAGAGAGAGAATTCCCACCTCTATCACAGATAGACAGCGTCTCCTGGAGAATCTAACGAGGACCTTCGTAGGAGTCCCTGGTTTTCAGCCTGTCCTACAGAATTTGGAATGTGAACCCCCATGGTCATGTGAGACCATTTTATAAAATCTCATATTATTTACAGATATCTCCTGTCAGTTCTTTCTCCCTAGAGAACCCTAACTAATACAGCTAGGTACCAGGAATGGTTCTTGAGATAACGAATCTTAAAAGTGGAATTTCTGAATTGGTTCTGGAATTTTTGCAATTGGCTCGCTATTCTGATTAGATTCAAGGGCACTAATGACTCTTCAATAATCAAGAGGCCACTGACAGTCCCTGGTGTGAGTTGGCAATAGAGATACACAAAATATCACCACCAGATACAACTACTTCCATGCTGACAAGAGGCGAGGATCTGGGTGAGAATGTTTATAACACCTTAACAGAGTTTTGTGGAGTTAAATGGTACATTTGGCTTGCTGTTCCTAAATATGGTAGATACAGTTACAGAAGAAAGGGATGAGCTGAAGGCTTCAAATTTGCAGCTTAAGTGCCACATGAATGATGTGAAAGTTTCCATAGGTGCTCTGAAAGAAAATCTTGTTTCAGGCGGCCACAAATTTAAGATCTCTGAAACCAGATTCAGAGTCTCATTGTGCAAGTAACAGAGTTCCAAAGGAAACTAAAATCTCAACCATGCAAGGTGTCTGCTGTTAAAGTAAGGGCATTAATTGGTAAGGAGTGGAATCCTGACGATTGGGATGGAAACATATGGGCTGATGATAATGGCAATGGGGACATCGAAACTCTAAATTCTGCTGAGACTTTGCCAGATAAACCTGTAATGGTCTGCCCTGAGGAGCCACCCAACCTCCTTCCTGCCCCAAGGAGTCTACCATCCTATTGACACCTGAAGACATTAATCCTCTCTCACCCGATGAAACTGCAACAGAATGGCCTGAGGTAATTGGCTCACAATACATGTCAAATGCTTCTCCTTATCAGCCACTACCACCCCTCTTTCTTCCGCACCTATAACTAGACTAAAGTTACAACAAGTCCCCAAAGGTAAAGTACAAAGTGTGACCCACGAAGAAGTATGCTATAATCCAAAATAGCTGCATGAGTTTTCTAGTTTATATAAATAGAAATCAAGAGAATATTTATGGGAATGGATATTAGGGGTATGGGATAATGGTGGAAAGAATATAAAGTTGGATCAGGCTGAATTTATTGATGTGGGCCTACCAAGCAGAGATTTGGGATTCAATGCTATAGTTCGAGGGGTTAGAAAAGGCTCTGGGGAAGAAGACGTGGCTCAAGTGATTGGGGTCCCATCTACCATATAGGAGGTCCTGAGTTCAATTCCCAGGGTCTCCTGGTGAAGGTGAGCGGGCCTGCACAGTGAGCTAGCCTGCAGAGAAATCTGGCCCATGCAGATAGCTGACACAACAAGATGAAGCAACAGAAAAGAGACACAAAGGAAAGACCATGAGAGACACAACAAACCAGGGAGCTGAAGTGGTTCAAGTGACTCAAAGCCTCTCTCCCACAATTGAAGATCGCAGGATCAGGTCCCTGTGCCTCCTAAAGAGAAGATGAGAAGAGAAGACCAGCAGACACAGAAGAAAGCACAGCAAATGAACACAGAGAGTAGACAGTGAGTGCAAGCAGCAGGGAGGTGGGGGAATAAATAAATAAAATAAATCTTTTTTAAAAATGAAAGAAAGGACTCTGTTTGGGTGGCTGCCTGAAATATGGACCAAAAGATGGCCGACATTGCCTGAGGTAGAGATGCCAGAATTTCCCTGGTATACTGTAGATAAGGGGTTCCAATCTTAGAAAGACTGGAATTTTCAAATGAATTTACCTTCTGAGACCTGCCCAACCACCCCAAGAATGTCCATGTGACACACCTTTCACCAGTTCTGTGAGGAATGAATTTGTGAGACTAACTCCATCTGCCCTGAAGAGCTCTGTGGTTGCTCTATTCTGCAGGTCAGATATTACTGTAGGAAATGCTATCGCTGAATTTGGATCATTAAACACTCTGGAAATAAATTAATTCCAGGACAGCAGAGAACAAGTGGTAGCACTTAATCATCAAAGAGAAGGTGAGCATGGCTACCACAATGAAAAGCACATTCAGAGCTACAAACAAAAAAATCTGAGTCAAAGAGACATATGGCATTGAGTAATAGATCATGGGATACCTAAAAGTAAAATAATGGGCACTCTACTAAATTTCTACTAGATCTGTATAAGCAGAAGAGTTCTATGTCAAGTGAACAAAAGCCTAACTTGAATTACAGAAGAAGAGTGTACAGACCCTTAATCAATTCCCATACTTGAGACAGTTTACAGACTCAGAACCCCTTGAATGAAGGGAAGGCCAGGTCCCCGTGGGGAAGGACCCTGTTCCACTGCCAAAATTTGTACTGTTAATTGTCCTCCCAGCCTACCCCAAAGAGACCTATGGCCTTTTACCAGGGTAACTGTGCAAAGGGGAAAAGGTATTGACCAGACATTTCAGGGATTATTAGACACTGGCTCAGAAATGACATTCATTCCAGGAGACCCAAAACATCACTGTAGTAGGGGCTTATGGAGGTCAGGTGATTGATGGAGTTTTAGCTCAGGTCCTTCTCAAAGTGGGTCCAGTGGATCCCCAGACCTATTCTGTGGTTATTCCCCCAGTTTTGGAATATGTAATTGAAATAGATATATTCAGCAACTGGCAGATTCCCCACATTGGTCCTGACTTGTGGAAAGTGAGGGCTATTATGGTAGCTGTCCTCTTAAAAACCACTCACTAGGTCATTGTGATACAACAGAGTTTCTCAAGTCAGTATTCAAAAGGAAAAATGTTTATCAATACTCCCAAAACAAATAATGTCTAAACAAATGAGCTTTGGAAACTATAGTATTCTGGTTTTGGCTGTTCTGGTTTTGGCTCTTCACAATGGATTAGAAAAAAAAATCAGAAAGTAATACTAAAGGGAAGACCATTTTTTAAAAAAGACCCAATGTCTTTCATTCCCTCACTTACTACGTCCCTTGATCCTCCAAAGATGTCCCTAGTGCACAACTTGGAAAGTGCTAGAAAAGATTTCACTTGCACTAATGCCAAGAAGCCCACCTCCAATTAAAATAATTGGACTATTTTTCTCCATTCTTTTCTGAATTTTAAAAACTAAAACATATGACTGCCCCATAATCATAATACTGTAGCCAAGTTTCAAATTCTATGCTTGCCTTTGTAACCTCAAAATGCTACATCACCACTGAAAACATTCTAAGTAGGTTAAAAAAGTGCAATACCTTTTATTAGTGGAAGGAGGAAATTGTTCTCTTAGAAATCCAGAAGTATACCCTTTAGTAAGATGCTTTCATCATCTCTTCCTAGTTGCAGTAAGTACAGATTTAAATCCACATTTTAGCAATTCCCTTAAAATGATGATCTACAAGTAAAAGTCTGGGCAGGAAACAGATGGCACATTCAAAATTGGTAATTTGAGAAGAATTTAATAAAGGAACTATTTTTTTATTAAGTTTAGGTAGGCTGAGGGAAACCTCAAGGAATAATGCAGTAGCCTGGGCTTGCTAGTAACATCAGGGAGCCCCTGATGTCTTAAGCTTGAAGACAGAAGGGAAGAGAGCTATTAACAGAACATTGTCAGAGAGAGAAGTGAGGGTGAGAGGAGAGAACTCTATATGGAAAAGACTGCCTAGGGAAACGGACTTGGCCCAGTGGTTAGGGCGTCCGTCTACCACATGGGAGGTCCGCGGTTCAAACCCCGGGCCTCCTTGACCGGTGTGGAGCTGGCCCATGCACAGTGCTGATGTGCGCAAAGAGTGCCCTGCCACGCAGGGGTGTCCCCCGCATAGGGGAGCCCCACGCGCAAGGAGTGCGCCCCATAAGGAGAGCCGCCCAGCGCGAAAGAAAGTGCAGCCTGCCCAGGAGTGGCACCGCCCACACTTCCCGTGCCGCTGACGACAACAGAAGCGGACAAAGAAACAAGACGCAGCAAACAGACACAGAGAACAGACAACCCGGGGAGGGGGGGGAATTAAATAAATAAATAAATCTTTAAAAAAAGAAAAAAAAAAAAGACTGCCTAAAAGGAGCTATGATCTTCAGTAGAGGAATGTAGCCAGCCTGAGGTGCCCTACAGTAAGAGAGCCCAGGGGAATAAAAACCTCTATGTCACTCTCCTTCCTCCCTCAAATCCCCTGCCTGTGCCCCCAAATCAGAGGGAAAGAGAGTTCACTAATATAATTCATTCAAGTCAGCAGAGTACAGAAGAAAAGAAAGAAATTCAATGGGCAAACAGAAGATACCCAGCACCATTGCTCTGAGATCCTTAATTCCTAAAACAACCCCAACACTAATCTGTTTATGACATTGACACATGATCTTAAAAAAAGGGAAGTGGTAACATCTTAACCTAGTCCTTGTCTTGACCCATTTTAATACTCTTCTTGCTTTCTAAGAAAGCAATGGAAGGGCCTTAAAAATAGAACTACTTAATAGATACATGTTTGGGAACTGATTCAATTCTTTTTTAAAATTTATTTTTAAAGGAGCTAGAGATCACATAAATGTTACATCAAAAATATAGTGGAGGGGGGGAAAGCAGATGTAGCTCAACAGATAAGAGCATCTGCCTACCATATAGGAGGTCCAAGTGTTTGATGCCCAGGGCCTCCTGGCTCATGTGGTGAGCTGGCCCACACGTAGTGCTGCTACATGCAAGGAGTGCTGGCCCATGCAAGGATGCCCCCATGTAAGGGTGCCCCCCACGCAAGGAGTGGCCCCTGCGCAAAGAAGAGCCACCCCGTGTGAAATCGCAGCCTGCCCAGGAGTGGTGCCACACACACGGAGAACTAGCACAACAAGATGACGCAGCAAAAAGAGACAGATCTCCAGTGCCGCCTGATGAGACACAGAAGAACACACAGCAAATGGACAAAGAAAGCAGACAATGCGGGGGATGGCAGGATGGGGAGAGAAATAAATAAGTAAATCTTTAAAAATATATATATATAGGGGATTTCCATATACCCCTCCCTCTCCCACTCCCACGCTATCCCCCATTAATAACATCTTTCATTAGTGTGGTACATTTGTTACAATTGATGAACACCTTTTGAAGCATTGCTACTAAGCATGGTCTCTAATTTACATTATGGTTTGCACTGCACAATTTTATAGGCTTTCACAAATTGTATAATGGCTTGTATCCATCACTGTGATATCATGCAGAACAATTGCAATTTCCCCGAAATTCCCCATGTTACACCTATTCTTCCCTCTCCCTCCCCTCAGAAACTCTGGGGTCCACTGTCTTTATATTAGTGTTACAAGTTCTTCAATTACTATAATAATAATGTCTATGTTAGTCCATAGTTGCATCACCCCCTTATGTTTGTTCCTCAATCTTGAGGATTTGGGGATGGTAATGTCCACTCTGATTCTGATTGAGAGGGGGCTGAGCTACCATGGGGCAGATGTGTGGAACTGTCTTGCTTCAGTTGTAGATACTCCCTATTTTGCAGGATGGACATTGTCCATCATCATCCTTTTGTTAGTTGTCCTGGGTGATTCTGAAGAAATGGAGAGTAGGTGTTGAATACAACTCTGCTGAGATTCAGGGCTCAACTGGAATATAAACAGCCAAAAGATATAAGTCTGTGGGAAACATATTTCATGGGCATAGTGTTAATTATAGATTCAAATAAATGGGGCATAAGAACCATGTATAGGAAAATTATAAATGAGTTTAACTGATACATTGGGGACATAGATTATCATATATTCCAAGGAAAGACCCACCAAAGGGTGCCAATTTCCTGGGGTTGTCTTCCCTGCTTATAGCACCTAGATGTCTCTAGATCCATCAGGAGCACCCCTGCTTGAGGCACTGTTTACTGTGGCAACCAGTGAGATCCTCCTGAGAGATGCATAAGGGTAACCTCTGGAATGAATTCTTGACTCACTTTGAAATCTCTTAGCCATAAAAAACTCATCTGTATTTAATATTTCCCCCTTTTTGTCTAATTCTTTTTCCAAATGCTTCACTAGTCAGTGCTTGGCAATAATCCCTTGGTGCCAGGGATGCTCATGCCTGGGAGTCATGTCCCATGTCGAGGGTAAAGTAGTAAGCTTACATGCTGTGTTTGGCTTAGAGGGACACCATATTTGAACAACTAGGAGGCTTTCAGGAAGTAACTCTTAGGCAATAGATATTACTAGACTAAGTTTCAATTTCACAAGAACAATGTTCATAAGTACAAGCAACAATATCAAGGGCCTGGTGAATTGGTCTGTCTTCCTTTGCTAGGCAATGCCCATGTACTCTAGAAATTCTTGCCACTCTATTAGAGAATGTAGCAGGACTCCCCAGGATGGGAATTCAACATTCCACCAATTATTGTGTGGGTCACCCCATGTCCATATAAACACATTGATATTCCATAAAGGCATGCCTCAGGTACACCCCTCTCCACACATCTTCCCACCACCAATACCCCACACCAGCTATCCTCCCCTGCCACAGCTGCACTCCTTCTGCAATCCAAAACCTCCCCCAAAGCAATGCCAAAAAATAATAATAGTAACGTAAAATAAAATAATTTTAAAATAAATTTTTAAAAAAATTTTGCATTGTGCCTTTCATCACCATAAAATCTTTTATATATATTGACAATTTCTTCTATATGTTCCCCCAATGTCTTTTTTTTTTTTTTCTCTTTATTTTCCAAAACGTTTTGGTTACAGAAAAGTCACATAGAAAATATAGGGAATTCCCATATACTCCACCCCCTCCTCCCTGTTTTTAACTATAATTTCCAATACCTATTTGTTCCCAATTTATGGAAGTTTTGTATATGTTTCTGGAGAGCTTTAAACTGACAGAAGGAACTTTATTTTTCAACCATCCCTTATACTGTACAGCAGGTTCCCAAACATGTATGAAAGAGGTATTTTAACTCACAGATTTGAGGCAGTGAGGAGAGAAGTTCTAATTCTTGTATATCAACTGCCTTTTGTTGCATTAACACTTTCATATTTTATATTTTTTGGTTTAAGTTTACAGATTATGTTTCTTATTCCCTTGGGAATGCCATAATAGAACTCTGAGGTTAACATTCTACCTCCTCTTTTCTCCAGGGGAAAAAAAAAATCGTTAGCTTAGGTCCTCCAAGAAGCAGATGCAAAGAAAGGATAAAGTGTACAAATATTTTATTAGGGACAAAGCCTATGAGAGGAAATGAGAGAGAATCTGGTAAGGCTGAGAGATGCAAGTCTGGCCTCAGGTGAAGGAGAAAAGAATGTAGGGTTGACTACTGTTCAGTCTATGAAAGGTATAGTAAACCCATCAGAAATTCCCTGACCCAAAAGTCAGCCACCAGAGGAATCAAGGTCTCTCAGAAATGGGTTTACCTTAATATCCCTGTTGTGATTAGTGATTGGCTAGGAGAAGCCCATGAGATGTGTGGCCATGGTACAAATGTGGGGACAGATTTCAAAGTCCAGGAGCTAAGACCCTTAGTCAATTAAGCTCACTGGAGTTAGAGAGCTGAGAAACTTGCTCCCGTGGCCATTATAAACACCAAACACAAATAAAACAAAATTAAGGCAATTCCAAGTCTAAGATAAAGATTGATCACATTTACTAAAGTAAGAAAATTTGATTCCTGAACATCTATGCAAAGAGATGTATTGTTACAATTCCAGGTACTAATGCTCCTGAGGACTACAGAGACACATATGCTCTACGGCCATGGCAGATGGCTCAGGAGTTCAGTGCCCTGCCAGTGGACCCTACTTTGGAATTTGTGATCCTGAGTGTGACAGAGTTGGGCTCAGATGTGACCTTTCTACACATGCCTCTTCTATTACTTTTATTGTACCTGTGGTTGGCGCTGGGGTTGGTGTATACTCAGGAGACTTGAATCTCTGGACTGTTCTTGTGCCAGCTGGGCTCTGAGCCTCAGCAGAGTTGCAACACCTACTCTCCGGTTTGTTGAACTTACCCAGGTCAGCTAACAGGGAGATGTAGATGGTCAACCACCACACCAGGGAACCAAGAGTATCTACAACAGCAAGCAGGAAAATCGCATCCATCAGCCATGTGGGATCTAAGTCCCCTCTCGATTTAGAGGTGGAGTAGACATCACCATTCCACGGTCCACAGGATGGAGGAATAAAATATGGATTAAAGTGGAAAAAAAAGAGATGTATTGTTTCTATAAATGTCGCTGGAGAAAGCTCTAAATAAGCTGAGTATTTTTAAAATCTGATCATTAATTAAAAGTTATGGTACAGAAATAAAATAAAATAGCTAGTTTATTGGTGAAGAAAATGGATCCATACATTGTTCTAGTTCAGATTCACTGATCCCTGCAAATGAGTAGAAATAAGGAGACACAGATTATGCAAAAAAAAAGAAAGTTAGACATTCATAGAGATGGGCTTTTTACCTTAGTCTCGTGGCTTGTTCCATACAGCATTATATTCTGCAGTGTGATCTAGGTCTACAGAATTTTACTGGTTTTGTGAACAAATCCAAAGTCAAAAAAACAATAATCAGATATGTGGTAATAATGTTCTTTTCATTTCCTTTAGCCTGCATTAAATACTACATCAGTGGTTTGAATATCTTCAGAGCTAGGAATAAACCCTGTTGAAGTTCTTATTGGGCTCAGAGGTGAGTCTAATTTTACGGAGGTAGGAGATTCATGAATCTTTATAGAGTTTATCTACCATCCTGTGGGGCACTTGTTTCTTAGCAGGCCTTCCTATATGCTAGCCACTTCTTGTTCATCTGAGCAGTTAACATGATATCATCAATATAGGGGATCAAAGTACTGTTCTGAAAGATAGTCTCACATCTTCAGGGGATGTTATGACACAGAGCCGAAGAGTTAACATAGTCCTCGGGCAAAACTATGAATATATACTGTTGTCCATTATTGATCCTTTTTTCTGATAAAGCTAGAATGTAATACACTGGCTAAATCAAGACCCTCAAACCACATACCTGAGGTCATCTTAATCTGATCTAGAAACACACCACATCTGGTAAGGCAGATGAATTTATTTGGTTGAGTTTTTGATAATTTATTATCTAGAGAAAAGGTCTTATCAATTCAAACTTAAGCATAACAGAGACTTACAATTTCTAACTACAATGCATGGAAATTTTAACATCCTTGTATATTTAGAAATTTAAAAGCAAAAAACCTTTGTGCTAAAGAGAAAACCATAAAGGAAATTTAAACCGAATGAAATATTAAAACATTGCATGTCAAAACTTATGAGATACAACTGAAGTGTTGCTTGGAGGGGAATGAATACCCTTAATTGCTTATTCTAGACAATAAAAAATGATGACTAATTGTCAACTTATATAGTTAGGAAAAATAGAATAAAATCAGAGAAAATAAAAGATATAATGAAGATAAAGGAGAAATTAGTGATATAGGAAACAACCAAATAGTGGACGAGCTCAATAAAACAAACAAACAAACAAACAAAAAAATTTCTTTGGAAAGATTAATCAAACAGAGAAAAATTTAATTCTAGTTCAAGACACTTCAAATTATGCCCCATAAGGAGCCACTAATTATGAACAGCCACTCAAAGACCCTGATGTATTTCTTTGTCAACAATGTGGATACCCCCTTGATTATTTACATATTACAATCTTCAGCTGAGTCAATCTTTTTCTAATTATTTTTATCTTCCTCTAGGAGCCCTTCCCAGGCTAAATAGAAATCAGCCCTCAGCAGTTACCATCTGGTATTATTTAGTGGCTTCCAATTGGTGAGTCATGGAACCGCAGCAACTTGGAGTTGGAAGGGGCTTCAAGGTCACTTGCCTAATTTCCCTTCCCTGCAAGAAGTCCTGCACTAATTTCCCTTATAAGTGGCCACTCAGCTGCCTGCATGTTTTCAGGTAACAAGGAGGCCCTATTTTAAATACAAATTATTCCACCCTACCTGTGAGAGACTTTTCCCTAAATTAGGACAAAATGTATGTCCCCGTTCACCATACTAACTGGTGCTAATCATTCCCTCTAGAACAAAGAATACATCTCTTCCCTATTTTCAGGTCAATCCTTCAAATATTAGCCAAAACTAATGATGTCTTCACTTAGTCTTCCCCAGACAAATCATCCATCATCAGTAGATCTAAAGAAGTTCCACTGAGGACACTTGATAGTTTCCAGACTCCTCACCATGCTTTTAGCCCTTCCCTGGCCGTGCTCCAGTTTTGTTAAATAAATTAATGCTCAGTAGAAAACACAATGTAAGAAGCATGTTCTGAGCAAGTTAAACTCACTGGCTACCTTGTTAAAGAAATTAAAATTTGGGTAATGTCACCAAGACTATACCCACCTTCTTTTTAAATTATCATTACCCACCATCATCCTGACTGATGATCAGCCAATTACAACACTTGTATCTTTTTCACAAATACAGAAGAAACTCAGCCAGGTATTCCTTATCCTATATTTGCATCTGAATTCATAGTCTTAAATTTCACAAGGTAGATACACTCTTCTCAGCATAAAGATGAGGAAAACTCCAGACAGATTATTTTGCAAGGGCCCCACAACTAGTAAGTGGCTTAGCAGAAATTTGTTTTTATGTTGTTAACTACCAGTGTTTATTTTTTCTTTCTGATATGCATTTTTATTTTGTTTTTAAAATTTTTTTTTACTTTTTAAAGATATTTAGATTATATAAATGTTAAATAAAAATATAGGGATTCCCATATGTCCCACTCCCTACACCTCCCACAGTTTCCCACATTAACAACATCATTTATTTCTGTTATACATTTGTTACAATTGATAAAAACATTTTGGAGTGTTGCCACTAAGCATGGATCATAGTTTAGACTGTAGTTTACAATCTCTCCCACACAATTTTGTAGGTTATGGCAAGATATGTAATGGCCTGTATCTATTGTAGGAATGTCATTCAGAACAATTCCCAAGTCCCAAAATATGTTTTTCTCTCCCTGCCCTCAGAACCTTCAGTGGCCTCTGTCTCCACATCAATGAAAATAATGTCTTCCACTGCTAGAATCACAATAAGCCTATAGTAGAATACCAGTAAGTCTATTTTAGTCCATAGTTCATTCCCCAGTTCTAAGGATTCTGGGATGGTGATGCCCACTCCACATCTAATTGAGAGGGGGCTTCAATCCCATGGGGCAGATGGATGGTACTCTCTTGTTCACTGTTGTAGACACTCTTGGTTCCTTGGAATGGTCATTGCCCATCATCATCTCCTTGTTTGTTGTCCTGGGTTAATCCAATAACCTGGAAAGTAGGTGTTGTCACTCCATTGAGATTCAGGGTTCAGCTGGCACATGGACAGCCCAAATATTTTAGTCTCTTTGGTGTACACCTATCAACTCTAGTACTAATTATAGGTTCAAATAAAAGTGTCAGAAGAGCCATGTTTAGGGACACCACAACTGAGTCCAACTCTGTCACATGGGAAAGCATAAATTCCAAAGTAGGGCCCACTGGCAAGGCACCAAACTCCTGAGCTATCTGCCCTGACTATAGCTATATGGGTGTTCCAGGAGCCCTTAGGAGCCCCATTATTTGAGTATTTACTTTGACAGGTTACATAAATGTAACCTCTGAAATGACCTCCCGACTCATTTCAAAGTCTCTTAACCATATAAACTCATTTGTCTTTACCTTTTCCCCCTTTTGGTCAAGGCCTTTTTCCACTTGAATTGGGCTTAGCAGAAATATGACCCCAGATTAAAGACTGTGTTTTCTATGAGGTTATATATTATACCTGTAAGGGATCTACATGGGCACCCTTTGGTACTCCCCACTACAAATTTTTGCTGTAACTGGGCAAGCATAACAGCCACAGTCTGAGAAGGATATGGTTACCAGGATCTTAGAAACACCAAAGACTAAGGCTTGTGTCATACCTATGGGTGAGTCACAAATGACAGAGAGGTGTTGACTGAGGGTGAGAAAATCTAGAATGAAGAGTAGAGGGAGGAGATTATGAGTATCAGTTGCAGCACGAAGAGCAGCTACAGTGTAAGGGCTATAGTTTGTCCCACTTGCCTTCTTCTCATTGGTTTCTAGGAGAGGTCCACCAAAATCCTGGAAGATCTGCTCCCAGATCGGACATGAACAAATAGATCCTAGCAGCTCAGGTGTGGGATGTAGTGAATGCTATGCTGCATTGTCCAAATTCTCCTTCAGCATAAAAAGAACTTATTCCCCCAAAAAGAACAAATTCCCCTTCAGCATAAAAAGAACTATTCTGGAGTACTGCCAGAAGGTAATCCTCAATTTTCAGTCACCATCTTTGGGAATTGCCAAAAAGCATGCACTCAATAATCAATGTGGAACATAAAGGCCAGGGCTCCTGGCCCCTCCTCAGAACAACTCTGAAGAACTATCTTGTCCTTAGATCTTCCCATATAGTCAGCTGAGGCCTTTGTTGGGACTAAATTGTGACACAACTTTTCCTCTGCCCAATCCTTCCCTTTCCTTCCACAGGTATTAATCCCAATCACTCTCCCTAATAAACTCGCATTGTTGAGGGAATCCCCTGCCCCTCCCTTCTATCCCGCTATGCAGTGTGGTACAGGCTGCCCTCTGATAATGCAGCCCTTGGGCGTGTGTGTGTGTGTATGTGTGTGTGCTGTGAGCTGCAGGGTGCACCCCTGTAAGACCTTGATTGTATGAGCCAGCAGGCTAATCTGGGCTGGCAGCCGTTGCCTCAGCCTGTGTCCATTTATCGCAAGATAACCAGAAAAATTTGCTTCTGTACTCCCGCCTGCTTCCCACCAGCCTCCCTATATAAGCCTTTGAAAACCACAGCGGAGGGCCCAGAATTTGGAGATTGAACTCTCCTCTGGGTCCAGGTGCACAATAAAACTTGGTTCCTCCATCTCTCTGAGGGTCGCTTGGGTTTCTTGGCAAAATCTGAACATCTTCTGCAACACCATCAATCAGAATCTCAGAGTTTGCTTCCCAGAGAAACTATCCTGCAACACAGACTGATGCAACAGATGAGCCAAGAACTCCCCCTCATATATATGTATTCTTGACTTAAGACAAAAACAGCACAGCAGAACAGATTTTCCAGTAAGTTGTGAAGGGTAAATCAGTTTTCCATACAGGAAGATTGAAATCGAACTCTACATCATTCCAAACACAAAAATCATTTCAAAATGACTTAAAGACCTAGATAGAAAAGAGGAAATGATAAATATTTTGAAAGACTCTTCTTGATTCTGGGATACCAAGGATTCTTTAATTAAGAAACAAAGTGAACTAATTTAAGGAAAATACTAATTATTTAAAATACATTTTAAATTATGAACATCTATTCATCAAAAGATATCATATAAGAATAAAAATGCAAGCCACAGGCAAAATGCCTGCAATATATAATCAAAACAGTCTAGCATACAGATTATATAAAAAACATCTATGAGTAAAATAAACTTACATAAATAAATTAGTTCGAGTACTATTATTACCTAGAACAATAAGTAAAAGGCACACAAGTCAATTAAAAAATTTGGCATAAACTTGAACCATTTTGACTAACAAGGATATGAAAATGTAATCAACCTCATTAACTGATAAGGAAATACTAATTAAATCTCCAATGAAATACAATTATTAGATTGGCAAAAATTTTAAAGGCTAATGGTACTTAGCAGATATAGAGGATCAGGAAGTTTCATTCTCTGAGGATGACAGTATAAAGCGGTACAACCACTCAAGAAAACAGAATGGTAGTACTGGGTAAGCTTAAAGATATATACACCCTGTGAACCAGGAATTCCAGTCCCAGGTATAATCCTCGGAGCAAGAATTTCTCAACCTTGACACTATTGACATCTTGGGTGTGATAATTATTTTTTGTGGGGGCCTTTCCTGTGCATCAGAAATGTTTAGCAGTATTCCTGGCCTCTACCCACTAGATGCCAGTTAGCAGTTACCAGTCAGGTCACCCAAAAATGTTTCCAAACATTGACACTTATGTAAATTTCTCCAGGGGGACAGGGGAGCAAAATCTCCCTGGTTGAGAATCAGTGCCTTAGAGAACTGAAGGTTATTTGTACCAAGATATATATATAAGAACTTTATAGCAGCATTGTTCCTAATTGCCAAAATCAGGAAACAATCCCAATGCTTATCAACGACAAAACCAATTATTATATTGTGGCAGAGCTACAGTAACAACATAGGCTCTCACTCACATTACATGGACTGAAAAAAATCCTGTGGTTTTACACAAAAGAATACATATTATTATTTATATATGTAAAGTTTCTTTTTTTAATAGGCAAAACAAAACCATGTTCTGAGAATCCATACAGAGGTAGTGCTCTAAAAATGATTGAAGTGATGAATGCACAAATATGTGATTATACCAAATACCAGTGGTTGTACACTTTGGATTAATTTATGCTTGTTAATGTATCAATAAAACTGATCTGTAAAAAATAAAGTAAATATAAAGCAAGGGATTGTCTGACATAGAAGTCAAGTCCTTCTCCTATGAGGGTGAGATGAAACATTCCACTCTTGATTTGGGTGGTGGTTACATGAGTGTTATCTTTATAACTACTTTTTTAAACTGTGCGTGCAAATCTAATATACTTTTCTGTATGTATGATAGGTCTTGAATTTGTTTTAAAATGTTGAAATAGAAGCACTGTCTTGAATCATCTCTCCAATACCATTTTCATATCTCTCTTCCCTTTTACAGACCTTTACTGAAAAACTTCTTCAAAAAGCTGTTCTAACTCACTGTCTCTTACTTCTTTCATTCTCTTTGGAACCCACTCCAATTAAAATATTGCTGTAACATCACTTCTCAGCAGCATTTGACACAAACAATCATATCCTTCTCCTTGAAACTTTCTCCATTTGCCTTGGAACAGAATAATGTTATTTAAGACTAAACAACAAATAATGGAATGAGTGAAAAAATATTCCTTGATGTAGTGAAAGCATATTTATCAGCATATATTATGAATTATCTATACTAATTACATAATTATATAACAATTACATAAAACATTTAAGTTTCTGTTTCCCATGAACAAAAATGTTGTGGCCCAGAGTATTTACAGCAAATATCCTTATTTCACTAAACAAATTGGAAACATTTCATTATGATGTCTATAGAAATTATTGAACTTACTTCAAATTTTTTCATAATTCTTAATTATTTCTAGAAGCTAAACACCAGAACTTGACACACACACAATTTCTTACTGAAAGACAATCCCATGTTTTTGAACATGGCTTATATTTTTGCTGCATATTACATGGTATTATTTCAAATTAAATCAAGAGAAACATATTAATGTGTTACTTTATTTTTATTATAAAATGAATAATTTATATTGGAACAATATCACTTTAACCTCACCTTAACTTCTTTAATTAATCTATTTTTTTATTTTTTTCCAAGCTTTTTTCAAATTCAAAGACAACAAAATAACAGAAAAAGCTCACCAAGTTATGGAAACATTTCTCCTAAAAATTTCTGTCCAGGCACTTTCGTCTCATCTAATTCCAACTACTAACTCAATTGTTCCTCTAGTATTCAGAAAGATACACAGATGAAAAGATTAGTTAAATAACATAGTCAAGGTCTCCTGATTAATGAAAAAAATAAAGGAGAGAAAAAATGCTCAGCGTATTCATAACTCATAGAACCAAACCTCATATTCTTTTTTTTTACCTAATTAATCTATTTTACAAAATGAATTCTGTAATTTATTTCCCACTGGTTTTTTAAATATGCCTTGAAGTCATATTATTAATATGTGCATTTAAATTTTAAAGTGAAGACCCATTTCTTCTGAAAGAAATTTTCGTTTGGTCGATAGGTTTGTCAATGAGCACTCGCTTTGCAAATTAAGTTTCAGGTTGCCATTTTCTATGAATTGAGTTAGTTAAATTTATAGTTCTAAGATTTTGATAAAAATAGGTACAGTACAGCATTTTATGAAAAATTATCACACTAGCAAATCTGTTTTGAAACTAACAATATATTTATTTTCCAAAACCTTTCTGAATATACTGGGTTAAACAAGGTGACTCTAAGTTAAAAAAACAGGTATAATAAATAGTTTCCCAGAAACTGAGAAAGCAAATGACTGTAATGATGGAATAAGAAAATATTTTGCAAGCCATGTTGTTTCCAAATCTTTGTATTCAGCAAAATTGAAGGTGGACCTAATTGACAGATCATTAAACAATTTTTATGATAGGTCATTACATGATTGTTTGCAATATAAATCATCAGGAGTTCAAATAACTGTCATAGTTTTAACAAAACTATTCCCATTCCCATCTATCATTTATGTAAACAAGATTTCTCAGCAGCTCTAGCTAGAAAAATAAAAAGCATAAATAGAATTGATGTTAAACTCAACTTTTTCTGGCAACAACTAGTATTTTTCATGGATATGAAAAAAAACAATTTAAAAAGGTTCAAATATATTTAATCAATAGATGTGTTTCTAATAAAAATTTAATATCTGTGCCTGATTGCTACTCACCAAAATTATTATTATGTCATGAAAAATTCTGTACTACTACTAATAGTGCTCATAACTAAACACAGAAATTTTAAATGTTTAGACATAGTCTTTTCGTCACAGGGAAAATTACTTTTAATTTTAATAAGGTGATTAGGAAATATTTTCAAACATTCAAAAATACTGTATTAGGATAAAATTCTGTGGACTAGAATGGAAATGTGAGTTAAGAAGAGAAAAGAATAATGTAAAATTTCAAACTATTACATTATATCTTGTTCATGTTTCTTTATATTGATGGTGATGCCTATAAACCTGTTAATAATAAGAATCCATCTGGATACTTGTGAAGAGTTGAACTTTAAAATATCAATATTTACAATATCCCCCAAATCGCATCATTTGTCACTATTCAAATTTAAAATAAAAAGTTTGATGTCACTTTTAAAATGTGCAAGGAATTATCTAATTTTTGAAGATTATTTTGGAAGGCACTGAAACAAAAAAATCACTTTAGAAAAATTCTCACACATGCATACGTGACAAAATGTAAAACAACATCGTTGTAACATTGCCTTAATGAAAACTTGAAGAAAAACTAAATATCTATCAACAGGAGAATGGGAAGGAAAAATATACATAATGGAATGTTATATATACAGGATCAAAATGGATGAACCAGAATACACGAGTCAACATGAATATTTTTTTAAATGTTGATACCAAAGATATATTTTTATATATAAGTTTTAACCAGCAAAGCAACATTTAAAATTATTTATATCATTGCTTAACTAGAAAATATAAATACAATTTTAAAACATACATGGAATTAATAGAAAGTATGAGAGAAGTTAAAATTGAAGGAAAGAGGGAGAAATGGGATTGCAGAGAATACACAGGGGCTTCACTTTAATCTGTAATGTTTTTCTTATTTTAAAAAGTTTGAAGTAGTTACCACAGACTGCTAGGCTTATGAAAACTTGTTAAAGCTGGGAGGTAGGCACATAGGTGGGCATATACTTATCTGTATATTTGAAGCGTTTAGTAATAAAAACAACTAAAAGTAAAAGGGAACATTTAAAAGAAAACCATTACTGACATCAAAAATTGGCGGAAGAAAGCTTTTTAAAAATTATCAATACAGCAGATCATTGGAAAAGAAGTAAAATACAAAGAAAAACCTGATAAATAAATTTTAAAAATCACTAAGTAAGATGGTGGGAGCAAGTTCAAATATATCCATAACCAAGAAATCTACAAAGAACTTAAAAGCCCCCATTTAAAAGACTGAGATCCTCAGATTCTTTTTAATCCAGCCATGTACTGTTTACAAGGGACTCACTTTAAACAAAATGAAAGAAATGACACAGAAAGGTAAAAGACAACGATTTAATAGCAGGCAAAGGATTTCCTAAGGAAAGTTAGTGTAGCATTATTAATGTCAGGTAAGAAAGAATTTAAGGTAAAGATCAATAACAGGGATAAAGAGAGAAATTGCATAATTAAAAAGGAGCAATTCACTAAAGAGTCAATAACAATAATTTGTGTGCATTTACCAATTAATACACATAAAGCAAAAAGCTGACAAAAGTACAATGAAAAGTTGACAAAACCACAATCATCAGGGAAAGATTTCAATTTACATGCATTAGAATATGATCGACTGAGTAGACCCCCGTCCTCAAATCGTCAGAATACATAAAATTTGAACAACCAAATTAATATAGGAACTTTAAAGACGTATATAGAACCCTGCAAAGAAATAGAGAATATGCATTCTTTAAAATGCACTAAGAACAATGAAAATTACCTAGATTATCTCTCAAAAGAAGGACTCAACAAAACCCAAATCAACAATTCCCACACAGATCACATTCCGTTGCCAAAAGCAAATTAAATTAGAAAACAACAAGCAAAAGGGTTGCTTTTAAGTATTACCATACTTTTGAAACGCTTTTTTTTTTTTTTTTTTTTTTTAAGGACTCCTAAAATAAGGAGAACGGACTCTCAGGCTGGAAGGGATAGATCTGAGTGTAAGGTCTAGCTTGGTTGCAATAACATGTAGAATCCACTAGAGGCCAGTGTTGCTTCATATTTATTCCTGTCCTCGCGGTGGGGTCAAATGACGCCAAACACCAAGTCCAAAGAATTAGATTTCCATGCCATTTAGTTTTAAGATCAAAAAGTCTAATAAAGAGGAAATACTAATGCTTATCATAAATAATTGTAATGTATTATACAATGTAACTTATTTACCACACGAGCATTTTAAAATTCGCTTTTCGAATATTTTCTCTGAATTAATTTTTAACCTGCTAACGCAGTTTCGTGTCATTTTATTGGCCTTTTAAGAGACAGAAGAAAAAGACATAAAGCTAGCATTTCTTATTGCCTTTGAGAAAAAGAAAATTAAATTGTCTCCAATTCTATTTGTACACAAAATATATTCCTTTTAGAAATACTGCCCTGTAACATATAATACACAGTTATTACAAGGGGGAAACCATCTAATCTAACTGGGTGCCCTTAAAGTCTGGAAATGGGGAGCTATTCTATTTTTTAAAGACCCCAGGGAAGGAAATCATCAATCAGGAAGTTTTTCCCATCTAATCTAAATGCCTTCTGGTGAAGCTTAATCCCATTTCCTGTCCTGAGAGACTTTCCAAGCGAGGATGAAGGACATTTGCTGCTCCCCATCCTTATCAGGAGAGTAAACCTTCTTGTCCTGGAAATATGTGTATGGAATGTTCTCGTGGACTGCAAAATGGGCCTCAACGAGGGAAGTAGCTGTGACCAGCTCAAACTAACAGCCCCAAAGCTATCCTAGCATTAAAGAAACTCTCTAATAAGAACCTTTTGGAAGGTACAGACACCTGGCCTTGAAGAAAAGCAAGAGTTCTTAACCTTTTCTTTTCCACCGACCCCTTTACCAGTCAGGTGAAAGCCATCGACCCCTTTTCAGAATGTAGCAGCAGATAGTTTTACGACACTCAACTAACATCAGGTCTAACAATTACTGCAATTCGAAGTATGGGTGAGCATAAGTGATTTTTCGAGATATGCAACAACTGTAATCTGATATGAAATGAATACTACTGTAATTTATTGCCTACATTCATAAGTGAAGGAAATGCTAGATTTCAGTTAGAGGTCAGAGAAAATAAAGATAATATTTATCTTTAAATAAATATTTAAATATGGACCCCTGGTTCAGAACCCCTGAAGTAAAGAGATATGGGTTCCTATGTCCATTCTACTATTAGCATTCTGGGTGACATTAGGCAGCAGGATTGAGTATAATAATCATTGAGCACCTACTATGCACAAGGTTCTTTAGTTCTTTATAATCCCCACAATAGGTCTGCAAGCTAGGAGGAATTATTATTATTAGCATGACTATTCATTTCACAAATGGGGAAATTGAGGCCCAGGGAGGTTAATTAATTTGGAAAGGGCACTCAGTCCATAAAAGAGAGAGCTGGGCTTCTGGTTGAGTGCCTCCAAGCGGAAGCCCTTTCAGTATGCCGCTGTCCTTCAAGTTCTTCCAGCTTTAAAATGATGCATTCTCAAAAAGGAAACTTAAAAATCAGAAGGGTGTTGCTCCATTCAAATCACACCTCCTCCTTTCCCTTAACAAGGGTGGTTGAAAGTTAACACTGAGCGAGTTAACATATGAAGATCAGTTGTTCTATTTTTACCCTGGGGGCAGAGGTACTTCGTTTAAATATAAGGAAGTGGTACTTGACAATTAAGATCATTGCACACCACTGCACACCATTCTATCTTTAAAAATAAGAAATATTCACAACCACATGAGGTGGCCAGATCTGTGCCCCAAGTGAAGTCAGGGCATGCCCTCCAGGGGTCATTTCCCTAAATCCTGACCTAGCAGCAGACTGAGGATTGCGTGGTCCATGCCTTCTGCCATACTTTTTTTCTTCCTTCTTTGGCTTTCCTTTCCTTTTCCTTCCTTTTTTTTCTTTCTTTTCCCCCTTCCTTTCTTTTTTAAATTACAAAACAACCACGCATCTGTTGAGAAGACAAATCAAACCATACAGGCATATGGAAAGTAAAACATGCTAAAAACTCTCACTTCATCTCTCTACTCCTTTACTCCAGGTAGTAGCCATTAAAAGTAGTTGAATGTGTATCCTTGAGGGCTTTTCTATTCTTTTATAAATAAAAAGAGAAGAGAAAAGTAGAGAGAGGAGGAGAGAAGGGAGCACAGTTATTGCTGCAAAACCAGGGTATTTTACATATTGTTCCATAGCTTGCTTCTTCCACAAAAAAAAAAACCAAAAACAAATAAGAAACCTCTCACAGTCATTTAGTGTTTATCCTTCTAACAGTTGCACAGTTTTTAACATAGATGTGTCATAGTTTGTGACTATTCCCCTATCTGTAGGCATAAGTTGTTTCTAATTGTATCCTATTCCAAATCATGCTACAGTGAAATCCTTGCCCATGTATCTTTACACACTTAACGTGGATATTTCTATGAGAAAAGTTTTTACAAGGGGAATTACTGGGTCAAAGGGTACAGGCAATTAAAGTTTAGCTGCCAAACTGCCCTTTGAAAATTCTCTGGCTATACTTCTACAATTTATTTTTAGCCTTTTTCCCACCCTTTACATGAATAAAAAAAAATTGTTTCTATAAAATAGGCAAATAGGAGTAATGAATGGGGAGTATATGAAGGTTTCCAGACTTATCATCAGGATACTTTCTACTTCCTTCTATCTATATTTTCTGATATTGTTGCTTCTTCTCATGGGGAGAAGTGGCAAGCACTGAGCTTATTTTTTTGATGGAGATAAAATGTTATACAGTAAAGCTCACAGATATTTAGGGTGCAGTTCAATTAGTTTTGGTAAATGTAATATAGAATAGTTCTATCACCTCAGAAAGTTCCCTTATAGCCCTTTCCAGTAAATTCCAAATCTCCAAGAATATACATATAGACATCTTTTTGTGGACCTATTTTCATTTCTCTTGGGTAAGTATCTAGGAATAGAATTGCTGGATGATAAGGTAGTGGTATGTTTAACTTAATAAGAAATACCAAAGGTTGCCAAAGGAGTCATACCATTTTTATATTCCCACCAGCACTGTATGAAATTTCTAAATGCTCCACAGTCATGCCAACATTTATTTTGAAATTTTATGTATATATAATCATGGTTTTAATTTGCATCTCCCTGACTATTACTGATGTTTGAGCATATATAATTTATTCTAATGTCTATCTTTTGTGATATATCTATTCAAGTATTTTACCCATTTTTAAATTCCTTATTTGTTTTTTTATTGTTGATTTGTTGGAATTCTTTATATATTTTAGCTATAAATCCTTTGTCAGATATATGTATTTAAATATTTTTTCACAGTGTGTAGCTTATCTTTTTATTAATGAATTATTTGGATAAGAAGTTTTTAATTTTGATGATGTCTAATTCATAACTTTTCCTTTTATGTTTAGTGCTCCTGTCTTCTTTCTAAGAAATCTTTGTCAACTCCATGGTTGCAAAGTATTAGCCTATGCTTTCTTCTAGAAGCATTCTAGTTTTATCTTTTATGTTCAGTACTATAATTCACCCCAACTAATTTCTGTGTATGATGGGAGGTAGGGGTTGAGCTTTATATTTTTCTATATGTTTATCCAATTGTTTCAGTACTATCTTTGGCTTAAAGCATACTTATTATCTCTTTTTTTTTTTTTAAGATTTATTTTATTTATTTATTCTCCCTCTCCCCCAACCTCCCCCACCCCACCCCCACCCCCATTGTTTGAGGTCACTGTCTGCTCTCTGCATCTGCTCATCTTCTCTTTAGGAGGCATCAGGAACCGAACCTGGTACATCCCATGTGAGACAGAGGCACTCAAGTCACATGTGCCACCCCAACTCCCTGCTTTGTTGTGTCTCTCATTGTCTTTCCTTTTTGTGTCTCTCTGTTGCATCATCTTGTTGCATCAGCTCACCATGCCTGCCCATCATACCAGCGTACCTTCTCCAGAAGGCACTGGGAACTGAACCCAGGACCTCCTGTGTGGTACACAGAAGCGCAATCACTTGAATCACATCTGCTTCCCACTTCTTATCTTTTATTACCTTTTAGTGTATACAAGATCTATACTATTAGTTTCTATTTCATTCTTGGTAATGTATGTTTCTCTTTTGGTCAAGATCAGTCTTATAACAGATAATAATAAATTTTATTAATCTTTTCGAAGAAAAAACTTTTGGCTTTTGTTAATTTTCTCTATTGTTTTCTGTTTTATTGATTTCTGCTCTTATATTAATTATTCCTTCCTTATGCATATATTGGGTTTGATTTGATCCACTAAAAGTGGAAGCTTATCTCATTATTTTAAATCTTTCTTCACTTGGAATATAAGCATTTAAAGCTACTAATATCCCTCTAACCACTGATTTACCTACATCCCACAAATTTTAATATGTTGTATGTTCATTATTATTCACTTTGAAATACTTCCTAATTTCCCTGTGATTTCTTTTTTTTTAAGATTTCTTTTTTATTTATTTCTCTCCCCTCTCTCCTCCCCCTCCCCCCCTCCTCAGTTGTCTACTTTCTGTGTCCATTCACTGTGTGTTCTCCTGTGTTTGCTTGTATTCTTGTCAGCAGCACTGGGAATCTGTGCCTCTTTTTGTTGCATCATCTTGCTGTGTCAGCTCTCCATGTGTGCGGCCCCACTCCTGGGCAGGCTGCACTTTTCTCGCATGGGGTGCACTCCTTGTGCATGGGGCTCCCCTACACGGGAGACATCTCTGTGTGGCACGACACTCCTTGCACACATCAGCACTGCATGTGGGCCAACTCACCACACAGGTCAGGAGACCCTGGGTTTGAACCTTGGACCTCCCGTGTGGTAGGCAGATGCTCTATCCATTGAGCCAAATCCGCTTCCCTTGTTTCTTCCTTGACTTATGGTTTATTCAGAAATCTTCACGATATCTTATTGTAATTTATTTCTAATTTAACCCCAAGAGTTTCTCTTTATTTTTGGTTGTCAGAAGTTTGGCAAGTGCCTAAAAGTCATTTTCTTTGTATTTATCTTACATAGGGTTTGATGAGCTGCTTGGAGTAGAAAGCAGTAGAAAGTGATTTTCTATTTCCAATATTGTATTTTTCAGATCTATAATTTCCATTTGGTTCTTTTTTTATAGATTCCATTTCTTTGTTGAGATTTACCCATTTGTCCAATCATTGTGACTCTCTTGTCTTTTAAGTCCTTACACTAATCTATAATAGCTGCTTTAAAGGTTTTGTAACATCTGGTCATTTACTGTTGGGTCACAATTTTGTGTTTCTTCACATGTCTAGTAATTATTTTATTGTATACTGGACATTGTAGGAACATGCATTATAGACTCCAGTTTCTGTTATTTAACTCTGAAAAGGGTTGATTTTTGTTCTAGCTGGCAGATCACTCTAAACTTATAGAGGCTTGGTTTAACACTTGGATGGAATCTGTTTCCGTTTTGTCATTAATCTTAGGGTAAACCCCATAAATGTGACAGCTAGTCTTCACACCTAAGGCATGACCCTTCTAGAATTTCAATGGAAATCTTGGAAAACTGCCAGGCTCCTCAAGCCTGAGAGGACTCAAACTCTAAACTCTATTTCCCTAGGGTGGATGGGAGTTGAAGTCTCTGTTCAGTTCTTTCAGTCATCCAGCTGTAGCTTTCCATTGGGCTCCTCGGAGTCTTCTCTGCACAAAGGAAGGATTTGAGAGGATATTATGAGCTCATTTTGGGTCCATGCCCTTTGCGATTTCTCTTACAGAAACTTATGTCCCTCAACTTCCAGTCACTATGATAGTCCTGAACTCTGACCTCTGACTCTTCAGGCCAGTAAGACTGTGGCTTTCTGTGTGAGTACTAGCTGCCCTGGACCAGGTACACACGAAGTGCCCTCAGGAGAAATCCATAAAAACGTATATCTCATCCAGTGTGATTCCCTTACTTCAAGGATCAAATCCCTTCTAATTTTTGCCTGCTATGATTTCTCTCTAGTGCATTTAAATAGCAGTATTTTAATATTTCATACAGAGTTTATAATCGTTATCTGTGGGAAGGATAGTCTTATACCAACTATTCTACCATGACTGGAGCCAGAACATACATAGGCAACTTTTAAATTTAATTTAGCTTAAGCAAGAGCCTTCTTCACCTGAAGCAAAGATGGCAGTAATTTGAAATTTGGGGACCAGACTTTCATTTCTGGACCCCTGGTTTCTACTCCTAGGTCAACGGTGCTTTACTAAAAGGTAGATGTTCCAAAGAAAGAAGCAAATGAAATAGCAAGTCTGTTTGTGTTTTATTTAGAATTTATAACTAGAGAGACATAGGACCTCACCTTTCTAAAACTCTTCAACCTGAAAGATATGAGTTTATTGTCTACGTGGCCTCAACACTTTTTCAAAAAATCCCTTGAAAACATCTCCATGGCCATTTATGTAAATAAGGGAAACCTTTGCTTTAATTCATTTTGCAGTGGGTACTGGACAAATTAAAGAAAGGAGAGCCAGGTAAAAATTTAGTGATCTGGGAAATGTTGTACCTTTCTTTTGTAGGATGTGGTTTTAAAGATTCCTGGCTGGAGAGCCCCGCACCATCAGAGTTCCGGGTGGGTGCCATGCCACACAGGAAACAATTGTAGCCTGCCCCTGGGAGTAAGCCGGAGAGCTAACAAATTCAGTGTGCATTGTAATGCTTCATCAACACGCCTTCTGCAGGGCCTGCCCTCTCTGCTGGGTCACTGACCTTTATAAGTGCACAGTCATGGCCACCGCCTGACAGGCATGAAAAGAAGACAGACAATGGACGAGAAGGAGACATGCACAGAGGGGGAAAATGCACTCATTCAAGGGATTTACTGGTCAGGGATGTCATGTCCTATGCCCAATTCCAGAACGCATGTGGCAGTGTTTAAACCATGCACATTTGGACTGAATATATATGGAATGAATATTATCAACTTATGAACACAGAAATATCCCTGCGTATCATGATCAATTTTGTGGCAGCACAGAACAATATAGAAAGTTGTTCTGTGCTATTAAAAAAAATCCAACTTTTAAAAGCTTTAGATCATTAAAATTGATTAGAGTGTCATACAGCCTGATTTCAAAGGCATTCCAGACTCTAGAGAACAGCTCATATAGTGACCTGCAAGTGGGGGGAAAAAATTGAATTCAGGTCCTGAGTTTGCCACAAAGTAGCCATGTGACCTTTGGCTGCTTGCTGCAAGCCATCAGGCTCTCATTTTTCCTCCATCTTATTTCCAGAAGATAGACTGTTAGTACAAAATCATATTTTTATTTTATGAATCATATTCATATTTTTATCCTTTTTATTTCAGGCTATTTTTGTTATTACTACTCCTTCACAGTCTCAGATGATGTGTTCAGCTTCTTGTTCAGGAAGTGTAGGAACCATGTGAATACAGTGATTTTCAAAATGAACTGGAAACCCTAAATGTTCCCTCAGTTCAATCAGAGAAGCTCTTGCCTTATTTCCATTATTGGAATTCCATGTAGGATTTTATTTTTAAGAAAGGACCCACTACTGGGGGGGTAGGGGGGGAGCATTTGAAAACCAGTTTTCAAGGAAATGCCTCAACCTCCAAAGATCTATGATTCTTATAATGGAAAAGGAATGCATAAATTTGTGCTTTTATTGATAAGCATTTTTCAGAGGTTTCTACAGTCATATTAAATTATACTCTCATACTGATTCTTGACTAAAATACTATTCTAATAGAAAAATAATGTGCTGCAGATGCATGTGGAAAAGACACATGTGTTTTGGGAACCCCAGTCTGGAATGGGGTGATTGTCCTAGATTGCATCCACAGACCTCCCCACTACAGAGATAGTCACATGGAGTGGAGTTGCCCAGTGGTTTTGCCACGTGTCAAGGTCTCTAAGTCTTAACCACCCTCATCCTGTTACACCAGTATTAAGGACATCTCAGAAATAACATCTTGCCTGGTATTCCACCCCAAAGTGCCGAACAACCCTTCTAGCTTCTTGAAGAACCTCTATCAATTATCAGTTGTTCAGGGAAACAATTTTAACACTAAACAAATCCAAACATAATTAAGAACACAAATCGGAAGAAAAGAATAATCCTATGATGCATTTCAAAGACAAACAAAAGTCATTTCTATTATTGACCACTGAGAAATAATCCTTCTCACTACTCCCTTCTGAAAATTCAGGTGTCTAAAGAAGAAATGTGTGTGAACAATATTCAAGTGGGTTCCTATATTCAAAGCATACGTCTAATATTTACATCAGCTTTCACTCAAGAACCTACTCCCATATCTGGTAGTAATTATTTTTATTTCCACTTTACAAAAGTAATTTATTACTGGAGAAGATAATGTCAAAGTTAATTTTAGTGTGCAGTTGTCCTTCACTGCTAAAGAGACTCTATGAGAGAAGAGCAGTGTTAAGGTGAAGTCTAGTACATCTCCTTCTGGAAGAAAATTATATATCCTTGTCAGTCCATAAACCTACATGATAGGAATAACTGCTCCCAAGTCTTCATGAGAAATACTAGAAGAATAATCACTGTATTGAATATGTTCATCCCAAAATACCAAGGACTACCCTCTAGTTTTTTGTTTGTTTTTCTGTCACATAAAAACTCACATATCATTCAAATAACCTAAAATATCACATAATCTTACGCTGAACAATTTGCATGGTTAGGATTTGGGGATATTTGTTAGTTAGTTCTTGATTTCTCTATTTCTTTAAAAACTTTCTTGCTGGGATAGGAAGAGGCAACTTTAAATTTAATAGAGATGACTGTCAGAATTTTGAGGGAAGTGAGTGTACTCACTCCATCCACTTCCTGTGTGAGGTGGGATTTGAGTCATATTAATTTGTCCCAGACCACACCAAAATTAAGCTGTTCACGTCTGAAACATTCCATGAATTCAGTTGCGAGGAGGAATCTGTTCAGCCATGTTATGGATTCATATTTCTCTCCTCTCCCAAGAAGTTCTGGGTGTCCTTATAAGGGAGAAGGCCTCTGTTTCCCACAGTGTGGAGAGCTAAATAAATACTCTCTCACAGTCAATGCAGAGGTAACTTTTTTTTTTAATGGATTAAAAAAAAAAAAAAGCTGTTCTGAGAGTCCATCACTGTTTCAGCATCCCCATTCAGAGAGGGGGCTTTTGTCTCTCTCTCAGTGGGAGCTGCCATTTTAATGGGGCCTCCAGCAGGGCCTAGTTTGATGATGTGAAGTAGGCCTGGAAGAATTGCTGATTTTTTTTTTTCAGATTTTGGTTAATTTAACCATACTAACTTTCCAATGAACTGAAATTTATAAGTGAACCCACTGTAAGTGTCCTTCAGAAGCTACCACCAGATTATTTCAGAGATTTCTGATTTCTGACGCTCTCTGATGTGAAAACCAATCCCTTGAAGTTCTAATAGGCATAACCGCTCCTCCCCCCCCAATCTATTTGCATAAATGAAAATCAGGAAAATTCGTTTTCAAAACAGTGCACACGTATACACTTATATTCAGCCACAAACATACACTCCTAAGTGCCTGATTAAAGCGTCTTCAATAAATTGCTTTTCGCTGGTCGGGGATGCCAAGCCAGGCTTGGGATCACTTTGTGGTAATTCTGGGGTTTCCCTTTTGCCTGAGTCAGGAGCACAGAGATAGCTGGAATGCTCTCCTACCCCAAGGCCTGACTAAGAAGCGCCAAATCTACTCCCCACGCCCAGGCCCCAGAGGGGGATTCCAAGCCCTCCGCAGCACGCTTTCTAGATAAAACTGTTTCTCTTTGTACCGAGGCCTGAGGCGGGCGCCCACCAGGCCAACTGGCCCGCGGGCCGCTTTCCTCGGGCCCCGGCGCCGGACTCGCTCGGCTCGCGCCCGCCGGCGGCCCCCGCGGCCCCGCGGCCACACACTGGCTGCGCCCGGCAGCTGCGCGCCCAGATGCCAACCGCTGGAATGTGTTTCATGTTCCCGCGTCTCTGCCTGGCCGGCCTCGGGGGAAGACTCTTCCCCGGCCTCTCCGGCTCCGCTGCAGGGCTGCGGCAGCTGGGGAACTGATGTGGGATCAATTTACAGATGAGCTGTTCGCCATTCCAGGAACTGCTTGTCTGCACTAATTCCGTGCAGGATGCACACACTGAGCCCCTTTGTAGGGCTGAAAGGGGACGATCCTCGTCTGCCTGGATTTGTTTAGTAAATAGCTGACTGCGTGGGTCTGCTGTAGGGCCTGAGTACCAGGGTGTTCCTAGGTGTGTGTGCGTGCGCGCGTGTGTAAGTCTGCGTGGGTGTGTGAGCTCATGATCTTACATAAAGGAGCTCACTCTGCAGAAGTACGTGCATACATACATAGGTTTAAAAAGAAAAACTGATGCATCTCCAAAAGACAACTAAATATCTGGAAATGTTGGCCAGTTTTGTTAAAACATATCTGTTCATGATATCATTTTGGGGGAATTTACATGAAGATTTCCTACAGTCAGGCAACCAGCAAACAGGAAAGCACTCTTTAATTGAGTTGAAAGTGGGACTGGAAGAAAAGAAAATTTGCACCTGTCAAAGAAATTAAAATTGAGTGTTGTGTTTCCCAATGACTCTGTTGTCTAGGGAATGCGAGTGGGAGGGGAAAACCCCAAGTCTGTCTTAGTACCCTGCTTCAACGTAGTGACTGTGAAATCTTTTGGGCTGTCAATGGTTTGTGTTTCTTTGTGGCTAGATTTTTAATTTATCATATATAATACAATTTTTACTACTTCACTGGGTACTAATCAAAATATTAATTCTGATTTTGTTTGCTGGGAACTGGGATACGTGGGGGGAGTTATTCTTGTTTTTTGATCTGTTTGCCGAGGCAAGTAGGTTCAGAGACCTTCTACCACCAAGAGATTGCATGATGATAAGAAATCATTTTACCTCTCTTTGCTTTTTCTATGCTTCAAATAGAAAATGACAACCACAGATTCAGGAGTCTAGGAAACATTTGACCCTAGGATGAGAAGTCAGGTACTGAAGAACCAATTTTACACAACATGTATTTCTGGAGATGACATGTAAAAGTAGACCACCCACTTATAAAGTGAAATCCAGGGCAGTATATATACTGTCTTTTTAAACTTTTTTTAAAAATTAAAACTTTATTTTCCTTGTAATGAAAAAATGAACACAATACAGAAATGTTTAAAATAAAAAATTGTAGCAGTTTGGCATTGTTTATGAATTCCAAAAATAGTATTGGATTGCGTTTGTAAACTGGTCTGTTCCTCTGGGCATATTTGATTTTATTCAATTCAGAGGTTTGACTTTTACTTGAATAAATAATTGGGCCAGTCAGTAGGACTAAGGGGCGGGGAATCACAGAGAAATGATGAAGCACAGGAGTTGGAGTTTAATGCTGGAGCCCCAGGAAGTAAATACACAGAGAAGCAGATATGAGGAAAAAGAGAAGACTCCATTAGATGTGAGAGGCCCCAGGAGGAGAGACATGCCTTTCGCCTGATGGCCTACAGCTGACCTTGTGGAGAGAGCAGAGCAGCTGGGCCCAGAGATAGCCGAGACTTAGCCCAGCCTACAGCTGATATTGGAAGAAGCTGGGACCACAGAGCCTTAAAAGGAAGAGGAAGGCTTAACCCTTGCTGAGGTCAGCAGCCATCTTGCTCCATCCCATGGCAATAGACTTTGTGGCAGGATGTAACTTACTCTTTATAGCCTGGTAAATGTAAGCTTCTACCGCAAATAAATACCCTTTATAAAAGCCAACAGATTTCTGGTACTTTGCATCAGCACCCCTTTGGCTGACTAATACAAAAATGAACATGCCTCCCATTCCCAGAAGTAAACACTGTTACAAATTTGATGAGTATCCTTCAAGTCTTTAAATATAATGTTTGTGCACATACATAGATGTATATATGTAATGTATGTATGTATTAATATATATTTTTCATATATCTATATAAAGAGGATTCAGACTTAATGAGATCCTGCTAAACATATTGTTCCATAACGTCCTTCATTTTACTAAAAATACATATTGTGGACAACATTTCATGTCAGTACATACATAATTTTTAATAACTCTATAATATTCCAGAATATCAATTAATGGTAGTTTATTTAGTCCTTCCTATATGGATGGTCATTTAAGTTATTCCAAATTCTTCAATAATACCGATAGAGCTATATAAACATCCTTGCATCATAAATTTAAAGTATATCGTAAGTAGATGCAGCTCACTTTGCCTCTGAGGAAACTATCAATTGAACACATAGAGACAATAAGAAGTAAAGAAAAGGTGTTGTATAAAATATAAACCTGCAAGTTGCAAAGAAGTGAGTTAGAATGGCTTATAGAAAGAGGAGGTTGACTCATTAAAAGTTGCAATTGGATGTGTAATTGTTTTTCACACAAATGGGACTGTTCATCTCACAATATTTTCTTTAGATAACATACAAACCTGTAGGTATGGAGTAGGGTCCTCCATACAAGCCTGAAATACTGCTAAGGACAGCAGTAATCATGGGGTTCCCCGCAGTTAAAAAAGATGCAGTGGTTGCTGCAACCTGTAGACGTATTTGTCTCTTTATTGCTCAAGAGTTCAAACTGAAATAAAATTTTATTTTTCCTTCAGTTTGCTATCCTCTTTATTCTATCTCCTTTCATCATATGTTCTTTTTGAGCACCACTTCACATCCTTATTGATTGGGTCCAGATCATATTCCTTTATATATTCATTTATTGAAATACTTGGGGACATAGTAGAGCTCAATAACATTCAGCCTACCACAAAACTAGCAATGGACCCTTTTTATTTATCATTTTACATTTACAAGTCCTTTTACAAATAATTTATAAAAGTAAGAATAAAGAAGGAGTAAAAAAAGAAACAACTTTGTTAGAATTTAACATAGCAAACCCAAATTTGTATTTGGTGTTTTCCTGGCATTGAAGGTACATATAATCTGTAATATCCTTAAAATTCAATCTTCCATTATCTTATTTATGAGCCTGCATCATATCCATACTATAAATGCTGATTCCAGATTTCAAATTCTTTTTTAATAGGTTCTAGCTAAATATTATTTCTGCTTCTTACTGCATTTGGTGTCATCAAAATGCAGTACCTCTGAAGTTTTTTTTAACAAATTATAATTTTATTGATAAGCAGACTTCTGTGCTCCATAATTACAAAACATTTTCATTTCTAGTTTATAAACACCAATTAAAATGATAAATCCAATTGTTTTTCCATTTCAATATCATCATTTTCCTACCAGGCACCGTTGCATACACATCTGCCTTCTGCATTTGTCCACTTATGAACTGTACCAAGTGAATTTTGGTCCATATATATCATAAACAATGCAAGAATACTGTCACCCACCCTTTTAGCAAAATGGGTATTGTAAGAAGTTACAATATATTGCATTGTACAGTCTTCCTGCTAAATGACCCACTGGATGAAAATACCATGTTTCGTTTTTATTCTTAGAAACGAATTGTTCATTCATCAATTCTTGAGGTTAGGAAAAAATTTTACCTAGAATATTGCTCTCTCAAAACTTATATCTGAGATTTCCCTTTTCTGATCAATTTTAGCATCATCTTTAGAACCTGGAGGGGTGCTGTCTGTCTCTTGGCATTCATGATCTGTTTTTTCTAATCACTGTGGAACACCTTCTGTTGTCAACTCCCTTTTCTTTAACATTATGGGCAGAAAATGAAAATTTTTAAATCCTCAACTATCTTCAACAAAAGTTTTAAAAAGACAACAAAGATAGTTTCTTCAGACTTCTTTTATTCCTTTTTAAAAGATGATGCAGTACTCTGGGTGACACAAAAAGAAGTGTGAAGTGTGGTACAACAGCCACAATTTATTTATTCATTTCCTTCTAGGCAATGTCACCATTCTTTCACTTTCTTCTTTAGTCTTTTTAAGAAGTATAGTTGGTAATAATTAATAGGTGATAATGAAATAATTCCTAGCATGATGAAATAGCAAAATGGAAAAATAGGTAGGATTACTAGGATCCCATAAGATAACTTAGATTTATACAGGGTGCAATAGAACCATAAGATAATTGCAAGTAGAATGGGTTTTATTTTTAAAAAGCAAAATTCCTCTTACTTCTTGAGAAGATCTCTAAGACAAAAAAATTCACAAAGTATCAATCTTTACAAAAATATTTTATAAATAGAACTAAAAAATAAACTTGGGTACAGTGGACCCTTATGATATACTGAGGATCGAGGTATGGAAAAGAGCTATTCAATGGCTCACCTCATACCTTCCTTTTGAGGGTGTACAGATTCAGAATATGAGAACCATCTATGAAGCAGGTGCTGGGCCAATGCTTCACTATCAACTCTTAAAGCATGCTCATTGGTTGAAAATGAAAACAGCTATAATAACAAAAGGTTTGTAATTTCAGAGTTTTGTGTTGAATTTCCAAATGACCTATATCAAATCATTTCATGGAAAAGAAACTGAGATAAAAGTTAAATAGCTTACCTAAGGTCAATTAAATAAAACATTCTGGTTCTCAAAGCTAGGTTTATACAATAAACATTTACTGAGTACCTACAATATGACAGGGACTACGGCTAGGCAGTGAATGTACACACCTTAAAAATGAGTTAAATAGAAATGAAAGTATTCCAGGAATATACTATTTGAGGACAATGTCAGCTTTCCAAACCTAAAGTCTCTACCTAAAAAAAAATAAAAAATTTTTAAAAAGGCTTATTAGAAAATTACTCACCAAAATTGTTACTTAGGCACAACTTTTACTTTCCTTGCTGATTTTACCCTTGCTACCTCTTCTTTAGTCCTGCACACAGCATCAGGTATAAGTGTACCTGTACACTTTCTTCAATCAGTTGATTGATGGTTGATTGATTGGTAGATTTACAGCCTGCTTTGTTCTACAAAGATTTCAGGAAGCATACAAAAATGCTTTTACCACAGCAAGGTAAAAACTAAGACAAGAAATTGAAATTGGTAACAACTTTTGGTTCCAAGTGCAGATATCTAACTTAAAACAGCTTAAGAAAAAGAGAGAAAGTAAGAGAGAAAGAGAGAAAGAGAGAAAGAGAGAAAGGAAGAAAGGGAGAAAGGGAGGAAGGGAGGAAGGGAGGAAGGGAGGAAGCAAAGAGGTATTTTAATTTTGAACAATTATACCTTAGAAAGGGCAGAGATGAAGATAAACCTTAGTAACAACTAGAACCAGCACCTAAAAAACAACCCCCTCTTGCTTCAGTCTCTGTTTTGCTCTGCCTGTCAGTTTCATTCTCCTTCACTGCAGACAGATTTTCTCCATGTGGCAGGAAACTAATAGTATCAATGTAATTAAAGCCAGGAGTGAGGTGTGCCACATGATTTCCACACAGAATATTTCACTTCTTCCACCAACTGTCCAGAGTGGAGATAGAGAAAAAGGCCTCGATAGGGAAGAAATCATTCAAACACTGCCTCCTCTCCCATGCAGTGACACTGCCACTGGTGGGGCAGAACTTTAGGATCGGCCTTCAACGGGGGCCACGGAATTGAGAAAAGTTAGTAATATCCATATCACCAAGGTGCAAACAGATAAGGTGACCAAGTAGAGCTGAATCTCACTAATTACCCTGAACCCACACACTCAGCCCATGCGACCAGGAGAGGGTGGGATCCTTCCTGAGTTACTGTTGTTTGCCTGGATGGAAATTAAGGAGGGGAGGAAGGGGAAGCAGACACAGTTTCACAGCGGGGAAGATCCAGAATCTTCTAGAAGCCACCTATGATGGCTTGAAGTTATATACCCCAGAAAAGCATGTTCTTAAACTTGAGTCCTGTGGTGTGAGCCCCATTGCAAACAGGACCTTCTGATGAGGTTACTTCAGTTATAGACTGGCCCTGCTGACTCAGGTTAGGCCTTAATCCTGTTATGGAGGACTTATTGAGTAGTCAGAGAGGGGAAGCCATAGGAAAAGCAAGAAGCTGGAAATCAGTGAAACCTGGAAGAGAAAGAATACACCACCATGTGCATTGTTATGTGGCAGAAAAGTCAAGGAACCCCAAAGATTGCTGGCCAGCCAGAAGATACAGACCCTGGGAAGAAGCAAGCCTTCTAACCTATGAAACCATGAGCCAAGAAATTCCTGACGTTAAGCCAGCCTATTGTGTGGTATGGTTTTTTGTTTACTTTTTAACAGCCAGAAAATTAAAATACTAACTATATTAGTGAGGATTCTCTAGGGAAACAAAATTGGCAGCAGATATCTATAAGTATAATGACATTTTAATAAAAATTGCCAAGGCAACTGTGGGGATGCAAAGGTCAAATTCTGTAGGTCAGGCTACAACCTGGGTACTCTGATGAAGATCCTCAATGAATTCTCCAGGAGAAGCTGACTGGCTGAAGTAGAGATAGAAAATCTCTCATCTGACTGCTGAAATCATCACTTCTTTTAAAACCTTCAATTGATTGGATGAGACTTTTCCCAATGTTGAAAGCAGTCTCCTCAGTTGACTGTAGATGTCATCAGCCATAGATGCGATCAACATATTGATGATTTAAGTCCACAAAATGTCCTCATGGTAACAATCAAGCCAGTGCTTGCTTGACCAAACAACTGTCCATCATCACCAGGCCAAGCTGACACACGAACCTAATATCACAGTCTACACTTGTCAAGTAGGCAGTCATACACTTAAACCATATTAATCTCTAAATAAAAAATAGTAACAGTCATATTTTTCACCTAATAATACACAATTGTCATGCATACCACCAGAAATGCACTAAATCTCTCCAGAATAGGGTACAAGTCTTTGGGTAATATTCACTCTTAAACTTGATATCCTATAAGTTAAATACTACAACATGAAACTAATAAAACTTATGTCCTAATGTAAGGTGATAAGACAGGGAAAAATAAAGATATTTCCTTTATATAACTCATAACAGAACAAGAAATATATTCATAACTATCAGAGTCCTTATTTCTATAAGCAGCCAATGTGGTCAAAGTTTGTATTTATCACTATCTTCTTCCACGACCTGTTCCATGTTCCCTCAGTAGTCACCGATAGTATTTTGATATTATTGATGAATTCCAAAAAGAAATATTGGATTATGTTTCTAATATGATCTGTACCTGAGCATGACTGAGGTATGATTAGGTATGGCAAAGAACAGAGTTGAGGGCTTCTGATGTTGGAATTTTGATGTTGGAGTTTGATGCTGGAGACTTAACTTGGAGCCCCAGGAAGTAAGCTCACAGAGAAGAGAGAAGCAAGCCCCAGGAAGAAAGGAACCTTGGACACAAAGAAAAGCAAGCCCCAGGAATGTAGGAACCCAGGAAGCTTGAACCCTCACAGATATCAGCAGCCATCTTGCTCCAACATGTGGAAATTGACTTTGGTGGGGGAAGTATTTATGCTTTATAGTCTGGTAACTGTAAGCTCCTACCCCAAATAAATACCCTTTATAATGCCCAGCAGATTTCTGGTGTTTTGCATCAGCACCCCTTTGGCTGACTAATACATCACCTCAGCTGTCTGTGGTTCTTTTCCTGGGGCGGGGCGGGGGGGGGGGGGGGTGCCAAACCTTCATTCCTGAAGTTTCTGGGCCTTTGGTAGTCCTGCCTGGATTGCATTGTTGCAGTTTTCCATTGACTTTAATTACAGGGCACAGTAGTACTAAGAGACTCACTAGGGGATCTTCTGTATTCCATAAAACTCTTCTTTGCCTCCATTGTGTAGTTGCAGTCCAATTCCCCTTGAGAGTCAGGATCAATCATCCTAGCCAATGCAGTAATTCCTTTCTTTGCCTGTTGATTCAGAGATATGAAGAGCCCAAAGTGGCCAGGTGGCAGTCAACTTCCAGTTCAATGGATTCACTTTTGTGTCTTCTGGTGGAAACACTCCTCCTTTTGGAACTAACACCTGTACAACAGCAGAGCTTAAATTTGCAGAGAAAGGAAGGAAAAATTTTTCTAGTGTATTACTAGGGGTAATGATACACTAGAAAATCTGTGAATGGTGCCACTCCCATTTCCAGACCTTGATCCCTGGAACCATGAATCCTGGCTTTGCAAAAAGCACTGCCATAAAGTGGATACTGATTTAGAGAATACAAAGCCACTTGGAGAACATTGCCCCAGTCCAGCAAGGTATTGCAACCTAGTTGACACCATAATTTAATCTTCAAAAGGCCATTCCAGATGTTACAGATGCAAGTGTCCTTCTGTGAGCTAGAGCAGATGTATGTCACTTGTGCCGAGTGGTAGGAATATGGAGAAGCATGGGAAAAATACAATTGGTGTGACATATGGGCTGCGCTTAACAGCAATACTGTAATATTCTTGCATCAATGCCAAAGACATACTGTGTTGATAATGGGAGGGTATGGAAAAAGTGTGCCAAGTATATGCTATGGACCATGGTTTGTGGTAATAGTCTGATGATATTATCTCATAATCTGTAACAAATATTATACCACGGTGTGGTATGTTTGTGAAGGGGCATTTTATGGGAATTCTACACATGTGCATGATTGTTTTGTAAGTTCACAACCTCTGTAATAAAAATATATTAAAAAATAATAATAATAGGGTGGGTTGGGGGGAAAATGCACCGAATGTAAGATATGGACTATAGTTAGTATTATTTTGATGATGCTCTTGCATAGTCTGTAACAAATGCTTCACAACAATGCAAGGTATTGGTGGAGGGGTGATGTGTGGGACCCCTGTATGATGTTATGCATGTTTATTTTGTTAAGTTCACAATGCTTACTATATACTTATTATATATGTTCTTTTGTGAATGATATACTTCAATTAAAAAAATATTTTTTAAAAGAAGACCATTCTATTGTTCTATCAATCCAGCTGCTTCAGGATGATGGTAAGACCAGTGAATTCCATGAGCATGTGCCCGTTCATGCACATGCATGTCATTTGCTGTAAAGTAGGTTCACTGATCAGAAGCAATGCTATGTGGAATACCATGATGGTGGATAAGGCATTCTGTAAGTCGACAAATGGCAGTTTGGGAAGAAGGACTGTGTGCAGGCAAGGCAAACCCATGTTTAAAGTTTGTGTCTATTCCAGTTAGAAAGAAATTTCTGTCCCTTCATGATGGAAGTAGTCCAATGTAATCACCCTGCCATCAGGTAAAGGCTGATTACCTCAGGGAATGGTGCCATATTGGGGACTGAGTGTCGGTCTCTGCTGCTGGCAGATTAGGCAATCACCGGTGACTGTGGCCAGGTCAGCCTTGATGAGTAGAAGGCCATGTTGTTGAGCCTATGCATAACATTCATCCCCATCACCATGGCCACTTTGTCCATGAGGCCATTGGGCAATGACAGGAGAGGCTGGGGAAAGAGGCCAACTGGAATCCACAGAACGGGTCATCTTATTCATTTGGTTATTAAAGTCTTCCTCTGCTGAAGTCACCCACTAGTGAGAATTCTTGTGGGACACAGATATCTTCATGTTTTTTTGTTTTTTTTTTTAATTATTTATTTTTTAAAAAAATTACATTAAAAAAAAATATGCGGTCCCATTCAACCCCACCGCCCCCGCCCCCCACTCCCCCCACAGCAACACTCTCTCCCATCACATGACACATCCATTGCACCTGGTAAGTTCATCTCTGAGCATCACTGCACCCCATAGTCAATGGTCCACATCATAGCCCAGACTCTCTCACGTTCCATCCAGTGGGCCCTGGGGGGATCTACAGTGTCCCGTAATTGTCCGTGAAGCACTATCCAGGACTATCTTCATGTTTTTGCTAAATCTGAAAGGTCTTCCAAATGCCTTTTCCCAGACCTCTTTGTCACCAATTTTCCAATCATGTTCCTTTCAAGTCCCTGACCATCCAGCCAAACTATTATGAATTAATATACAAACACACCTCTGGCCATTACTCCTTCCAAGTAAAATGAGCAGCCAGATGCAGTGTTCAATGTTCCACCCACAGTGAGGAAAGCCCTCACCACTGTCCTTTAGGGACATTCATGAAACGGGCTGCATATCTTGCAGAACTATCTGTAAACCAGGCCCAAGTTTTCTCTCCCTCAGTCAAATGATTGTGGACTTGGAAAGAGAAGGTAATGTGGCAAGGAGTGGAGGTGTTTGGGAGGTTATACTTCTTCATGTAACTTATATGTTTCAGGATCTGATAGGCTCTGTCTTGTATATATTAATTCCTCTGTGGTCCACCATTCTGAATATAGTGCACCTACTCCTGGGTCACACTTTGTACCCCACCTTTTGGGGCCTTTTGTGACTTCAGTCCAGTTACAGATCTGGAACTAAAGAAGGGTGGTAGAGGTGGTTCACAAAAAGAATTACAAGGGTCTTGCAAGCTAATTACCTCAGGGCATTCTGTTGCAGTTTCATCTGGTGAAACGGGGTTAATTTCTTCAGACCGATGAGTGAGAACTGTTTTCTCAGGGGAGGTGGATATAGGTTTATCAGGCACAGCATGGCTAATCTCTTCAGGTAGAGGTTAGATAGCAGATTCCTCAGGGCAGACTGGAGATGAGGTAGCTAGTTTCTCAGGGCTGGCTATTACACCTTTCTTGTAAAAACTCTGCAGAATCTAGGCTTTTCACATACCTACCTCAATCATTATCAACCCATATGTCCCCATTCCAATTTTCAGGATTCCATGCTTTTCCAATCAATGCCGTCAATTTAATAGTAGACATCCTGCAAGGTTGGGGATTTAGTTTCCATTGTAATTCAGCCACTCGCACAATGAGACTCTGCCTATGGGTTTCAGGGATCTCAAGTCTACAGCTATGTGACAAAAGATTTTCTTTCAGGGCACACATACAAATTTTCACATCCTTCATGCAGTGCTTAAGTTACAAATCTGAAGCCTTTAGTTCATCCTTTTCTTTTATAACTGTATCCAGCATATTTTGGAACAACCAGTTAACATCATTATGCCTTTTAACTTCAATCAACTCTGTCAAGGTGTCAAAACACTCCCACCCATGACATTGCCTCTTATAAGCATTTGAGTAACCCTATAAAGTTGTGATATATTGCATAACTCTATTGCCAACTCACACCAAGGACTATCAGTGCTATCTTGATTTTTGGAAATAGAATTATTATTAATGCCTTTGACTCTAATCAGAGTAGAGAGCCAATTGCAAAAACCCCAGAAGCAATTCAGAAATCCCGTTTTTAAGATTCTGTTTCTCAAGAACCACTCCCAGTACCAAAGTTGTATTAGTCAGGGTTCTCTAGGGAAGCAGAACGGACAGGAACTAACAGGAGATAAATGTAAAAATCATGAGATTTTATAAAATTGTCTCTTGTGACCATGGGGATGCATGAGTCCAAATCCTGAAAGGCAGGTTGCAAGCTAGGAGCTCTGGTGAAGGTCCTCAGTGAGTTCCCCAGAAGCAGCTGTCTGTCTGAAGTACAGATGGAATTCTCTCTTCTGACTGCTGAAATCCCATCTCCTTTTTAGTCCTTCAACTGATTGGATGAGATGTCTCTCATTGTTGAAGGCAGTTCCTCAGTGGGTTGTAGAAGTAATCAGCTGGAAATGCATTCAACTAACCGATTATTTAAATCCACAAAATTTTCTTGCATTAACAATCAGGACAGTACTTGCTTGACCAAACAACTGGACATCAATACCTGGCCAAGTTGATACATCAACCTAAGCATCACACCAACCTAGCAGCATTCCTGGTATAAAAGTTTGTGGGACCTGCAAGAGCCTATCTAATAAGCAGGTAACCAGGTCCTCATTCATTTGGGAATTTCTTAGGGAATCAGGAGCTCTTACTCTTCTCTGCTATACCAAAGTTTATTTTTCTTCCCTTCCCTGTTGCTCTTTGCCTTCCCCTGCCCCCTTTTCCCCAAAATTCCAGAAGTCCAATTATTTTAGGGTTGTGTGGTTTTGTCATACAAATGTCCTTCAAAGTCCCCTCAAGTCCTGACTAATTGTTTCCAGGGAATAACTTAATCCACATCCTTTGCAAAGTATAAGTCAGAGGACAAGCTATAATTTTCAGTCATAAGGCAACATTTAAGATGGTAGAATTATTATCTATGTCTACCACCACTTTGTCTGGTGGGAGAAGTTCTAGGCTGGAGGTCCAAATGTTGGTTCTTACACCTGCTAGGCCAATGAGTGTGCCAGTCTCTTAACCTCTCTAGATCTCAGTTTCCTAACAGTAAAATAAACATAATATACACCTCATGGAATGATAGAGGAGTAAATGAAATTAAAAGGCAAAATCTCTATAAATGTATTTCCTATAGTGCCTGGCCCACAGTAATGGTCTCGAGAGTGTTTATACATTCTAAATCTTTTTTTAAAATCTCACTTGGAGAATAATAAAACTACATATGGCATAAGATTTATTAGGGGAAGCAGACTTGGCCCAGTGGTTAGGGTGTCTGTCTACCACATGGGAGGTACGCAGTTCAAACTCCAGGCCTCCTTGACCCATGTGGATCTGGCCCACGCACAGTGATAATGCGCGCAAAGAGTGCCATGCCACGCAGGGGTGTCCTGGCGTAGGGGAGCCCCACACGCAAGGAGTGCACCCCATAAGGAGAGCCGCCCAGCGTGAAAGAGAGTGCAGCCTGCCTAAGAATGGGGCCACCCACAGAGAGAACTGACACAACAAGATGACGCAACAAAAAGAAACACAGATTCCTGTGCCGCTGACAACAACAGAAGCGGACAAAGAAGACGACGCAGCAAGTAGACACAGAGAACAGACAACTGGGATGGGGGGAGGGGGAAGGAAGAGAAATAAATAAATAAATAAATCTTAAAAAAAAAAGATTATTAGCCCATACAAAGTTCTGAAGACTGTTTAATTTGTAATACATTTCTTTAATACAATCCCACTTTAGGTGAAATATGATAGCTTTATGTGAACTAACTGGCAAAGGTGTAAATAATTTTATGAGTATTTTATGTAATTTAATTAGGTTTTTGTATATTCTAATTTATTAATAGAGGAAAAAGGAATTATATCCATTTTATTATTCAGGAGAATAGAATTTCTTTTCAAAAAGATTCTTAAGAAAATTGCCAATGTCCATTTTTCCTTTTATGGAATGATCCTTGTCCTCAGTCAGGCCACAAAGTCATATTGCACTGCATTTGAGCCTCAAGCTCCGGTAGGGAACTGGTCTACAATCTTGAATCTCAATCAAGAGATCATTTGAAACTAGGGTTGCTTTTGTGTGATTATTTTCATCCTGTTAGAATGATCGCTTCCTAAGAAATTAAATTGTCTATTTAATTTTTTCTTTTAATCCATTATTCACCATTTCTCCTAATCTCTTAATCCCCTCCAAACCTCTCTCATCCACCAATTGCATCAAACTATAAAATAAAGTATAGTGATCTGTGAAAAGGAGACGTTTACATCCCACCCTACACAGTCATGAGAATTTAAAATTCCACTTCTGATTAGAGCCAAAGTTCCATGAGGCCAGAGACAATATCAACTTTGAATACTACTGTCTATATAGTTAGTATTTCGTGCAGTCCTGACGTATAGTAGGTGCTTGTCTTAGTTTGCCAGAGGGCTGCTAACACAAAGTACCAGAAATCTGTTGGCTTTTACAAAGGGAATTTAATTAGGGTAAAAGCTTACAGTTCCAAGGCCATGAAAAGTCCAAACCGAGGCATCAACAGAGATGCTTTCTCACCAAGTCAGCTACCGTTGATCCTGGCATGTTGCCACTTGGTGAAGCAAGATGGCCACAGATCTTTGCCCAGGTTTCAGGTTTCAGCATTCCCCTCTGGACTCACCCTTTCCTCTTAGGGCTTCATGCTTAAGCAATCCTGTAGTCCTCCTATATCAGTCTTGGCTTCTCTGCTCTCTTCCTAGTTTCAGCTGTAAGCTATCAGGCAAATGGCTTATCTCTCCTGGGGCCTGAGCTGTTTGAACCTTCTCCTTTCTGTCACATGGCAGGATCAAAAATGACAGTGTTCTCTCTTCCTGGCATAGGGCTTGTCCCTTAGGGCTTTTGTCCTTGCAGCTCAGCTGTGGACAAAAGTGGAGTTTTTTCTCACATGGCAGTTCCCTTTTTCCTCCTTCTGTCCATCTGAGTCCATTAATGTCAGACCCAGCAAGGAGGTAGGGACTCAATCTGAGTCACACCTTTCTGACATGATCCAATAAAAAGTCCTACAGAAATCTTAACAGGTAATCTAATCAAAGGTCCCTCAGCTGAATTAAATGCAATCAAAGGGTATCACACCCAGAGGAATAAATTAGCTTACAAACACCATCTTTCTGTTTTTGAGATTCATAAAATAATCTCAAATTGCCATAGTGCTCAATAAAAGTTTGTTGGATGAATGAAAAAAAGAGATTTTAGGTTTCTTATCATGATTTAATAACCTCAGTAGTATATAGTATGCAAATCCATCACTAGTACCATAATTGACTCAATTTAAATGCCCACTATGAACCACAGCCCACATAGTACCCTTCCCACAATATGCTTAGCTGCAATGGTGAAAATTAATTTTTCTGATGCTTTTCTGAGAGCAGGTTTTATTTGGGAGAGGGAGAGGAGGTATGTGGGAACATGGTGCATTTTTGCAGGGAGAACCATAAAAGAAAAAAACCAATAATGACAATGGCTCTCACTAAATCCTTCCTAAGTGATAAATGTATCTCATTTAACCTTTATATTAGGACTATGAAATTATTCTATTTTACAGATAAGGTAAATGAGAAATTAAGGAACTTCCCACAAGGCTATGCAGCTAATAGATGGCAAAGCTGAGCTTTAAAACAGTTTTCTGTTCCCAAAGCCCTGTGTGGCCACGATGTTTCTGGCCTCTGCGTCCCTGAGGAGCAGCAGGTACCATGGACAGGGGAAAGTGGAGGTAGAAGCAGGGGTGGAGGTGGGGATGGGAGCGTGTGAGTTGGTGGCAGAAGTCACTTGGGATCAACCCAAGATATTAGATACCATGTTCAACCTTGGAGGCTCACAACTAAATGCTGGAATTTGCATAGGAAATAGCACAGTTCCCAAGACTTAGAACTATTTTAGCAAATATGTATTAGCCATAATACAAGAATCACATGTCCCCTACCCATCAGGGAAAGTCAGCAGCTTACCTCAGTTACTTCCCAGTGTTCTAAGAAAGAAATAGGCAAATGCTAGAATGCTACATGTGGAGAGGGCAACATGTACAAGAACTGTGTAAGTCAGGGGGTATAAGCCACATTACTTGGGGCACAGAAAAAAAGTATGATAGCCAGGAAAGTAGAGGAATTAATTTCCCCATGTCAAACTTGGACACAGCAGTCTTCTCAATCTTGATGGATCTGGGGTATGCCGCCCACACTGGCACCTTGAAGTCTGAAGGGTCATTGAGGGACCTCTGTCCCAGCAAAGACATCAGCATCCCTAAGGTAGGCAATGGCTGTGGGGTGCTGGTACCTTAGTTTGCTTGGCTGCTATGATAAATACCACACAATGGTTGGATTAAAGAATAAGAATTTATTATCTCACAGTTTTGAAGGCTAGCAATCCAAACTCAAGGTCTTGACAGGTCATGCTTGAACCCATAGTCTGTAATGTGCTGATGCTAGCTTCTGCAGTCCTCTGCCTCCATCACATGGTGGTCTGCCTCATTCTCTGACTTCTAGTTTCTTCTGACTTCTACTAAATGCATCTGAATTTCCTGTGCTTATGAGGACTCCAGCCATATGAATTAAGGTCAACCCTGATTCAATTTGGCTTCATCAAAATAGGATCTTCAAAGATTCTACATGTAAATGAATCTACCATTTAACTAATAGTAACATCTTCAAAGGTTCTATTACAAATGGGTTTACACCCATAGGACTGGGGGTTAAGACTTGAACATGTCTTTAGTGGGAGGCATGATTTGATCCCCCCAAAAAATCATTCAATGCTTTCAAAGATGGCTGAAACCCACCGAGAAGCTGTAACAAAATCACATGGGGATACTGTGGATGAGTTCTCTTTAGAGTAGGAGTTCTTAACCTGTTTTGCTCCACAGACCCCTTTGCCAGTCAGGTGAAGACCACGGACCCCTTACTAAGTCCACACTATACTAGGTATCATTTAAAAATATATATCATTCCCACACCAACACATCCCCACAAGAATAATGTTTTTTGAATTTCAATTCAAGCTCATGGACCCCTGGTTAAGAACACCTGCTTTAGATACTCCCAAGACCTTCTTCAAATAATAGGCAAGATTCCAGAGATGTTTGTGGTGTTTGGAGGTGGTTAAAAGAGCGAGACACCTTGAATGATTATCCAAAATGTGGCCCACAGAGGCTCATAATGTCTGTAAAATGGAATTTTATACACTAACATGTGTTCTAAGAAGTCCAGACCCATGCATAGAAAATGTCCTGGATCATCTCACGTCTTTATTTTTCCTCGTCCACTCCTGCCCCTTTCCGACACCCAGCCTCTCTTCTCTAGTTACTGACTGTCCACTCCCCATTTCTTCCTGATGATGTTAGGCTTTTCCCAATGTGACCTTTCTCTTCCTTGAACACTTAAGGGTTTTTTGCTAGGGGTTACCTACCTCACTCCACCTCAGTCTGGACCCCTCTCAGGAGAAGCCCCATTCCTCACACCGCACAGGCTTGCCCTGCCTCTCACAAGGGTAGTCAAACATAGAGAAAAACTCTTTGCCCACTAAGGCTTAGTGAAAGCAGACAGAAAGTAATTGAGACCCTCCACATAAATACAAAAAAATAGACATCTGTAGTTTACATGATACATGCCTCTAGGTTAAAGGACAGTATATTAAAACATAAATGACACTTTTAGAACAGCATATTGTATATATTATAATTCCTAACATTGTAAAACAAGAATGTTAGAAGTCCTGTAAAGAGGAAGCGACCATCTGTGGGTTTATGACACGAAGCAGATGGAACAGCAACTGAGACACTCTTAGAAGTGTCTCTTCCTGATACTGTCATCAATTCAATCATCTCTTGAATAGTCCAAGAAGAAATGCGTGTTTTCAAATCCTAAGGTGACACAGTATTTGGGGGACACCATAGAAATGATGGGGTCCATAGAATTCACTGCAGTGATTAAGCATCAGCATGTTCCCAGAATATATAACAACTCATGTGTCATCAAAAGTAACCCTGTACCCTACCCAGGGTATGCCAGCTGTGACAACCAAGTGGGAAGCACTGCTTTTCCCTTCTCACTCCCTGATGTCTCTCTTTCCATTTTGGTTTAGCATAAGACTATTTTAAAGTTTTTTGGCATTGCATTCCAGGGATTTCAAATGAAAATTTCAAATAAATTAAGCAAATAATCTCACCATTTTACTTGAGGAGACTTGGCTTTATAAATGCAGACTGAGGTTCTGTCTTTAAGTACAGTGGCACCATGGGGCCCACTGACTGAGATGCCTGAGGGGCCTGGGAATCTGCACTTTAAATATACTCCACAGGTGATTCTTAGGCACACTGAAATTTAAGAACTGCCCCCAGAATTTTCTATAAGAATATAAGAAAACAGTCCACACATACTATGCTCTTGTGATCCTCATGCAGTCTTGGAGGCTGAAACAAACGGGATAAGGATACTAGTTGTTGTTTGTGGATTTTTTGCTTTATTTCATTTTTTATTTTTAAAAGAAGTAAAAAGATATGCAAATAGCTCAAGAAGAAAGCACACATAATAAAGACCTAAGGAAATGTGTTGTGTATTTCCTCCAGCGGGGAGTATATGGTAGGACCTACACATTTTTTCAACCTGGATTAAGCCTGTTCTATGGTGTCATCCAATTAGCATTAGAGAGGGGAGGATTATTTTGTTGGAAAATCAAAGCAAACAACTTCCAAAATGTCCTTTCCCACAGACATGACACACACAAAAAAAAAACTCTAGGCAAATTCACCTAGTGGACACTGTTTTCTAAAGCATACTTTCAGAAAAGCTTCTTTGGACGAGCTCAGCTCATAGCAGGCTGAAATGGAATGCCCAAACATTGGAACAGCTGTTCTAAAAGTAAAATATCTTGTAACATTTTCATCAACCAACCAACTATTTGGAATGCCTTGTCAGAGTGTCACACAAACATGCAAAGTCTTACAAACTATTCAGAATCCACTAAAATCCAAAATTCAATAACAGGAATAGAGACTTCTCCAACGATAGCTCACATTCAGTCACAAAGCTCTTCCTAACATCCTTTGCTCAGGTTTGCAGAGTGAATCAGCTCATTTTCCCCCCCTTGTACCACGTCTAGCCTCTTGAAGCCCCATATGATGCCCCAACCTGTCCCTGGGTCTTTGAAGCCTACCAGCCCTGAGAACAGCACCTGATTTTCCCTACCCCCAATAGTCTCACCAGCCAGCAGCAAATCCAAAAGATTCAGATTACACAGAAACTCCTAGAAGGATGTGTGACTACCAGGTTACCCAGTCTACTCCTAAGCTTTGTTGGGGAACAGACCCTGACTTCACAGAGCATTAGCCAAACCTGATCTAGCCCAACAAGTCTCCATGGAGGGGCTTCACCAATTCCATAAAATACTTGAGATTGTTTGTGAAAATTTTACGTGTAAATGTGTAATGCCTTTTCCAAAGGTGATTGTCTATAGTTTTCTAAAGATTCTCAAAAGGGTCTGTGGCTTTAAAGGTTATGACATTCTCATCTAATGGTTGAATGCAATAAAGGAGGGTTAGGATATACCCCTTGTCTTTTTTTTTTTTTTTTAAAAAGAGATTTATCTTATTTTATTTATTTCTCCCCACCCACTCATTGTTTGCACTTGCTATGTCTTTTCATTTTCCTTGTTTCCTTAGGAGAAACTGAGAACTGAACCCGGGACCTCTGATGTGGGAGGGAGGCACGTAATTGTTTGAGCCACCTCCACTCCCTGCTTTGCTGTGTCTCTTGCCCACTTCCCTTACCCCTTGTCTTTAATTGGCTTACTTTTTAGTTTTCAGTGTTCACTTCTTTGGGTCATGTGTACAAACCACCTACTGAGAAAAAAGTAAGCAGTTTGCCTTCTGCATCAGAAGTAACAGAGACCCTGTCACAGTGACTTAAACACATTAGAGGGGAAACGGACTTTGGCCCAGTGGTTAGGGCGTCCGTCTACCATATGGGAGGTCCGCGGTTCAAACCCCGGGCCTCCTTGACCCGTGTGGAGCTGGCCCATGCGCAGCGCTGATACGCGCAAGGAGTGCCGTGCCACGCAAGGGTGTCCCCCGCGTGGGGGAGCCCCATGCGCAAGGAGTGCGCCCGTGAGGAAAGCCGCCCAGCGTGAAAAGAAAGAGCAGCCTGCCCAGGAATGGCGCCGCCCACACTTCCCGCGCCACTGACGACAACAGAAGCGGACAAAGAAACAAGACGCAGCAAATAGACACTAAGAACAGACAACCAGGGGAGGGGGGGAAATTAAATAAATAAATAAATCTTTAAAAAAAAAAAAAAACACATTAGAAATTTAGAAACCTGGGAGAGACAATCCAGAGTTATTATGCAGCTAACAAGAAGTTATTAGAGACACAGGCTACTTCTATCTTTCTGCTCTGGCATCCTTAGCACCCAACTTTGCACCTTATGATGATGAGATAGCTGCCATCTGTCTATTTTCCTTTAAGGAACTTTCCTACACATTCTACCAAATAAATATACTTTACATTTTATTGGCCAGAAATTAGCAGCAAAGAGGTTGAGAAATATAAGCTTTGAACAGGTAAATTACCACCACCACCACCACCCCAAAAACAGGGATTTTGTTACTAAGGAAGAAGGGAAAACAGATATTCAGTATGCAACTATCAGTTTGCCACATGTTTTCATGGAAATAGATATCATTGAAGTCATTCTCTGCTTAGGGTTCCTTGGGGAGAAGTTCTTTGTGACACCTATTCATTCAAGAAAGCAGAAGCCTGTCTAGGAAATACATTATTTCACATGTTTGACTTTCTCTCTCTCTCTTTCCCTCTCTCCCTGTCTCCCTCTCTCCCTTTCTCTCTCTCTCACACACACACAAACACACGCCACTGCCAAGGCAGACCCAGAGCACTGGGGACTGGTTAAAGAACTGCTGACAGACCCCAGGGTGGTAGGGCTCTGCCTGTCTCGAACGTCCCTCCCCCCCGCGTGGCATTCTATCTGTTACTACACGCCACTGAGTGAAGAAGGGAGGACAGCCCTCCTCCCACTGCCCTGGTTTTCTCAGGCTTCGAAAAAATGAGCAAAGAGCCGGTCTCTGCTTCTCAACGAATTTCTTTGCTTCTCCTTCACAGCCATGGCTGCACTCAGCCCGTTCCTGGATTTACCCTGAGCCTTCCTGGTGAGCTAACTCCATTCAAGCCCAGTTCAGTCTCAGCTGGTAGGAATGGGTGGGAATCCCGAACTCTTTATATCTTTCCATATTTTCCTCTCTTACTATGATTTACATGGTGGACCAGATGGGCTGCTTTTCTGTTTTTTGTGAGAAAACACCCAGAATCCCATTTGTCTTTCCTCCTTTTGAAGGATTCTGATTTATTACCCAGAATGAGTTCTCAAGATGACACCGCCCAGTCCATGGGAGCAGGGTGCCTATGTCTCCTCCAGGGGTCAGATGGGATAGATAGGAGTGTTCTAACTCCAAATATTTCTGTGTCCTTGAGCAAATCACTTCTGCTTACTGAGCCACTGTTTTCCCCTAAGAAAAATGGCAGTGAGCAGATCTACTCCAAACTGGGAGGAATGAAGCTCTGCAGCCTGGAAAGTAGTATTTTTGAATCGTCGTTACATGTTTGTAATTCACTTGGCATGAAGAGACCATCCCTGTTCGAAAGCAGGCAGCCTGCTGCTGTAGAATTTGCACTGCAGAGTTCCAATTTCTAGTGCCTGCAAGCAAGAGGGGCTTTGGGTCCTGCAGGGGGAACTGGGGAGAGGCCAGGCCCCAAGCCACTGAGTAAAGGACAGTATTTCAGCCTCCAAGAAGCTGATGGCTGCAGGACGAGCCTTGAAGTACGCAAGAGGGGCAGTCAGGGGAGGAAATGGTCCCCCCGGGAAGTGACGTGATCGTCCTCAGGACAAACAGGGGACCGGCTTTTATCCAGAATGGTCTCTCTCTCTCTCTCTCTCTCTCTCTGCCTTGGAACTATATGTACAAGGGTCACAAATCCTGTGTGGAAGGGGACTCTTTAAAAACAATTAAACTGAAAGCCCCTAGATGCTGCTGCTGGCTAAGCAGACTCTCCTCTGCCTGCCAGAGAATACAAGCCTTGTCTGACTTCCTGTGAGCTAGCCAGGGCAGAACATCTTTTCTCCGGATCCTCTTCTCTGCAGCAGCCACAGCAGTAAATCTTCAGAGAGGCCTCATTAGGCAAGTTCCTTTCTGAACTCCCTCCACCCTCCAGACCTCTCGCAACCACCACCGCTGCCATTCTAGCACGTTCCTTTTTCCTCCTAAGCTTGCATTTTCCTCGCACGGGCACCTAGCCCTCCCAGCACTGCTCTCTTTCCTTAACGGACTCTTCTCTAGCTGGAATCTCTCCAAAGGGTGTACACATGCAATCAAAAACTTCCCTTTTTGTTTCATCACATCATTGAACATACCAGATAAGGTCCAGTAAAGGGAGGGAGAGAGGGAAGGAAAGGTCTGGACTGGGCTGGGCTGGGCTGGTGGTGGGAGGGTGACGGGGGCACAGGAAGGAGGTGGGAGAGACCTTCACTTCAGCTCTTAGGGCCATGCAGACACACGGGTATCTCGTGTGGTTTCTTCCCAGTCCTACCTGACCCCTTCTCTGGAAGCTGCACACCCACGTTCAAACCTGTAACAAATGACTGTCCACAACTTGAAAAGAGCAGATTGAACAAATCCGGCAGATACAGTGAGACACAGATACCAGGACATTAAACAGTTAATTTTTAGCAAACCCAAATTGCATTTCCATCATGTGCAAGCAGTCAGCTGCTATTGTAGGTCACCAAGATACAACGCATTATTTCTACAGTTTGTGGAAAACATTAGGCAGCTGTAATAAAGTCAATGGTATTTCCTTCCTTACTGAAACATGACTTCAGTAAATCCCCGTTTAAATTTTTTCCCTTTCTAAACATTTCTCTCCATCTGCACGATAACTCAATAAAAGAAATTAAAAGTTAAAATCCCTAATGAAATTTTATCAGGCATGAAATGGCATTTAAACCAGAGTTGCCACCCGGGCTTAGACGGATGAAAACTGACCCAAACTTGAGGGGTTATGAAAAGCAGGGGGAGGGTAACAGCAAATTTCAGTGGCCTTTATGTATTGCAGCCACTGAAAAAAAAATTGTTCCAAAGAGGCATTCCATGAAACCAAGACTCTCTAAGCAGTTAAGATTTTTACAGGCAGTACATCATTTCTGTAAACCTCCGCATTCTTTTAGACCACCATTCTTTCTTTCTTTATATACTTCTTTGCATTAACATGCTGAAAGGATCTTCATGTGCATACCTCTGTCATGTTCCAGGAATAGTGGCAGGGAGAAAACCTGAGAAAAAATTTAAGAGGAGAATTAGATAGGAAGGGTATGGAGACATAATTCTTAATATTTTTTAGAGAACAGCATTTGGGATGTTCCATCAGGCTCATAATGAGTTTTAAATACATGGGAAGGAAAGGAAAAAATAGTCATTCTTCCTTGCATACAATTTTTAATTTAGTGTTTACTTATTGCATCATCCTTGGGTCATGATAGATAACTCGTTTTCTGGGGAGAAAAGGGTTTGTGGATATTTCCTAGCCTTGCTACCTCCAAGTATTACACTTCCTTTGAAAGAAATTCTGGAGTCCTTTCTCATGCAGGACATCCCCTGAAGTCAAGGGACATTGTATTTAAGAAGGGAGGACAGTCAGATCCTGTCAGAGGCCCTATTCAGGACTTCCGAGAACCTTGCTGTAGTTTGTAACCACAGGAGTGTGTTTATAAGCGTTTGGCCTTCCTGATGGCCATGCTGAGGAGGAAGCAGTTGCCCACCCTGCAGAAAGAGAGGGACTCCCAGCACATAATGGATCTTATCCTTTTCTAAAGGCACTGAAACTCAGTAGGGAATGGTGGTTTCCCACAGTGTGCTCCATTCTGCTGCAAATATAAAAAGCCAGCGTGGAAGTGCAGAGCCCAGACATTGTGGAAGCAAGTCCTAGTCTTGGTCCAGACACTGGCCATCAGATAGTCAGAAAAGTGTGCTGGTAAGGTGTAGGCAGCGTCATAGCACCATGCTCATGAACTGATCTTATTAGGGCCTACCCCCATGTCCATATTTAATTCCCCTTAATTCAAAATGATATAATTTTCAAATATTTGCACAGCTATAGTGCCTCCCAGACTTTTTAAAATCATCAAGGAATATTATTGGGTCCCTCCAAGAAAAGCACCTAGAGGCCAGAGAGTTGGGTCTGCAAGGCCAGGAAAGGACATTTTCACCTTTATAAAAAAAATCCTGATCTTCTGTCATAGCAAAACAATTTGCCCTAACTTTTCCAACTTTCACCACTTCCCATTCTAACCCCATGAATCATATATTTCTGTCTCTTAAATACATAAATGCTTCCAACAATGTATTTGGTAATATTTGGGACAGTTGACTAGAGAGAAAAATATTTACAAATTCAGTGCAACAGGTGCACACACCTCCAGCGATAAGAATCATGGTAGATTTCCATACACGAGTCTCCATGTTTAACAGCCCATCCACCAACCTCCACGCAAGGCTGACCATCACCCATCTGCAACGGAATAAATGTGTGTAAAATATCTGAGCAGTTGCTGGCAGCTATTGATTGAAGACATTCATGGCTTATCATGAAATTCAAGAGGCAAGCAAACCAGCCTGCCATAGGGATATTCAGACCAAGTGAAATGCTGTTCGGACAGAGGCATCATCACACAAACTGTGCAACAACATAGTAGAGTCAGAAACAAAACCAAATTGCATAAGTAGCAGAAGCATGATATAGTGTTGAGATGTGTACAGTAAGGAAAAGATTGCTACTCAGAAATCAGCTGTTTTGGACCCATCATCTACAGGTGGAAGTTCTTTTAATAACAGCTGGGCTAGGTCTCGTGGGGCAAACACTGTATTAACATTGGGGCCTATAAGAAAAAAAAACCAAAGTAACAAACACAAAATGGTGTATGGACATGAATAATTATTTAAAAGGGTTTATGCAAATGAAGGGCCCTGAAGTTGAAGTTTCATTAGCAACCCTGGAAACAATAGTACCTTTTCATAAAAAATGTATGGTGTATGAATATATTTTGGATCAGTTATGCAATGCCCAGACTAATATAAGTACTATATCTCAGAAGAGAGAAGACTTGTTAGACTGTAAAAAAGATTCATGTCATGATAACATTTTCGTATCGTAAGGTTAACTCTTCATCATGTTGCTCCAACTGTTAGGGTGTGTACTTTATCTTGAATTTGAACCCTAGCAGATGTCATAATCTTTGGATTTATCTCTATTAAAAGGTCCTGCAGATTTGGGTTGTTGAGTACTAGATCAGATCCCCTGAGCATACAAAGGGATGAGCTAAAGGTTTTGCACTGGAATCTTTCAGGGGATTCTGTATTTTTTCACGTTCTTCCTGCCTATAATCTTTACATTTTGGTTTAGAATTTGATATAAGCCTTCACTTGCTTATGAAGGGACTTGTCAATGGGTAAAATAACAATTCAAAATCAAAGTAAACTTCAATCAATTTAGATATCTCAACTAGTCATTTTAAGCATCAAGATACATCAATATTACTTAGAAAAAGAATATAATGTGAAAACCATCTAATAAGAATTAAAAGGGAAAATATTACAGGTATCATTGGAATTAATGAATGCAGACCCCAAACACCATTAAAGAATTTGGAAAAAAAATGAATGAAAACAACAAGCTGTGAAGCAAAGCCAAAGCAAATTAAATATCTTACTTTATGGCAGAAATTGTCTGATTTTATTTGTCCTAAATTTGTTATTTCTTTATCTCAAAAGAAATCTGTGGGCTGTTGAATCCAATATCCATTTCTGTACTCTCAGATCAACTATTTTATTGACTGATTGGGGTAGGAAAATAAAATCAATTGCTTTCAAACCATTAAACTTGGCTTTATCTTCTTGATTCTCAATAGCAATAGCAGTTAAAGGATGGCCCCCTGTTCTTCAATCCAGTGGAAGTATAAAACTATTGATATTGCAATTGCCTTTTGATACTGCAACTGCCTTTTGGCAACAATATTCTAGACAGCATATTATCAACTAGAAAGTGGCAAATATACTTGTATTAGTCAGGTTCTCGAGGGAAAAGGAATTGATAGGAAATATCTGTAAATATTACTACATTTTATAAAATTATCTCAGGTGACTGTGGAGATGCACAAGTCCAAATTCTGTAGGTCAGGCTGCAAGTCAGGAACTCTGATGAAAATCCTCAATGAATTTCCTGAAGAGTGACGGCTGAAGTAGAGATGGAAATTCTTTCTTCTAACTGCTTAAATAATCACATCTTTTAAGGCCTTCAGCTGATTGGATGAATGTCTCTCATTGCTGAAAGCAACCTCCTCAGCTGATTGTAAATGTAATCAGCCATAGATACATTCAAATTATTGATGATTTAAGTCCATAAAATTTGCTCTAGTAACAATTAGGCCAGTGCTTGCTTGACCAAACAACTGGGCATTATTACCTGGCCAAGTTGACACATGAACCTCACCATCACAAACCACTCCTTGTCAGATGGACAACGATATAAATCACATTAAACCATACTGAATCTCTAAATCAAAACAGTAACAGTCATATTTTTCACCATTACTCATCATCCCTGTATACAACTGGAAATGCACTAAATTTCCCCAGAATAGGGTGCAAGTCCTTGGGTAGTATTCACTCTTAAACTTGATATCAAATGACTAAAAGTTAATACAACCTATGTCATATGATAAGGTGATAAGTAAGGAAGTAAACAAAGATATTTATTTTATGTACATATACAAATATACTGATAACAAAACAAGAAAAAATATTCATGACCATTACTTCTTGTTTCTGTAGCTGGTCATGTGGTCATAATTTGTATTCATCAACACCTTCTTCCATTACCCATTCCTTGTTCCTTTTACCCTTTGCAAGCAGCTCAGATGGCTATGGTTCTTTGCCTGCTGGGGCAAACCAGGTAACATTCCTGATGTTTCTAGGCCATTGGTAGTCCTGCCTGGATTGGGTTGTTGCAGTTTTCCATTGTATTTAATCATAGGACATTCTAGTACTAAAAGATGCCCTAGGGGATCTCCTATGTTCCACACAAACTTCTCCTAACCTCCACTGTGTATTTGCAGTCCAATTTCCCCTTGATAATCAGGATCAATCCCCAGAGCCAGTACATTAATTTCCATTTTGCCTATTGATTCAGAGAAATGAGGAGCCCCAAGTGGCCAGATGACAGTCTTAACTTGAAATTCAGTAGAATCACTGTTGTGTTCCTTCTTTTGCAAATAAGAACTGTAGACCAGCAGAGCTTAAGTTTGCAGAGACGGCAAGAAAAAAATTTTCCTAGTGGATTACTAGGGTTAAGAGTGAGTGGTACCACTCCCATTTCCACCCCTTGATTTCTGTTAACTGTGAATCCTGACTATGGGAGAAAGAACACCACAAAGTGAATGCTGATTCAAAGCATACACAGCCTCCTGGAGAACACTTCCCCAACCCTGTAAGGTATTGCCACATAGTTGGCACCATAACTGAGTCTTCAAAAGGCCATTCAATCAATCCAGCTGCTTCAGGATGATACAGAATATGAATTCCATGAGCATGAGCCAATTTCCGCACATCTTTTGCTGTGAAATGTGTTATTTCACAAGAAGCAATGCTGTGTGGCATACCAATTCAATGGATAAGGCATTCTATAAATCCATAGATGGCACTTTTGGCAGAAGCATTGCATGTAGGGAAGGCAAACCTATATCTGGACTACGTGCCTATTACATTTAAAACTAATTGCTACCCCTTCCATAATGGAAATGGTCCAATGTAATCCACCTGTCACCAGGTAGCAGGCTGATCACTTCAGGGAATTATGCCGTATAGGGGACTAAGTGTTGGTCCCTGCTGCTGGCAGATTGGCCACTCAGCAGTGGCTGTAGCCAGGTGAGCCATGGTGAGGGGAAGTCCATGTTTCCGAGCTCGTGTACAACTGCCATCCCTACCACCATGACCACTTTGTTCATGAGCCCATTTGTCAATGACAGGAGTGGCTGGGAAATAAGGCTGCCTGGTATCCACAGAACAAGTTATATTATCTACTTGGCTATTAAAATCTTCATCTGCTAAAGTCATCCTCTGGTGAGCATTCACATGGGAAACAAATATCTTCATGGTTTTTTCCCACTCTGAAAGGTCTATCCACATGCCTCTTCCCAGACTTTATCACCAATTTTCCAATCATGTTTCTTCCAAGTCTCTAACCATGCAACCAAACCACTGCCAAAGGATTGAGACAGTATCTGCATTTGCTACTTACACTTTCAGCACCACTGGATCTCCTGGGTCATATGACCCAAATGGCAGAGCAACTTGCACACAAGCCTGGAGTTGCAGCTTTTCTTACCACTTGGGAAATGGGATGGAGTAGCATGCCCAAATGAGGAATATGTTGTCTTCAAAATCCAAAGAGGTTAACTAGGCATAGTGCCTGTTTTTAGGCCATAGGAGGGCCATATGTAACAGCTAATCCTCCACCTCAAAAGGGATATCTCAACTTGCCCCACTCCACTGGTCACCTAGAAATTTCACCCCTGTACTTTTATTGGATTTCTCTCCCATTCTCTCTCACACAAATCCCTAACCACAATAAGTCTAGAGTTATTGCTACTTCCTGCTCACTAGGTCCAATCAGTATGATATCATCATGTAATGGAACAGTGTGATAACTTGTGGGAGGGAGAGATACAAAGTGCATGTGGACAATAGTATGACTAAGGGCTGGAGAGCTGATATATCCCTGAAGCAGGATGGTGAAGGTACATTGCTGGATTTTCCAGCTGAAAGCAAACTGTTTCTGGTGGTCCTTACTAACATCAATTGAGAAAAAAAGCATTTGCCAAATCAATAGCTGCATACTAGGTACCAGATAATGTGTTGATTTACTCATGTAATAATACCATATCTGGAACAGGAACTGCAGTTGGAGTCACCACCTGGTTAAGTTTACAATAATCCACTGTCATTCTCCAAGATCATCAGTTTTCTGCACAGGCCAAATAGTAGAGTTGAATGGAGATGTGGTGGGAATCACCATCCCTCTATCCTTCAGTTCCTTGATGTTGGCACTGATCTCAGCAGTCCCTCCAGAAGTCCAGTATTGCTTTTGATTTAGTATTTTGTTAAGTAGGAGAAGTTCTAATGGCTTCCACTTGGCCTTTCCTACCATAATAACCCTAACTCCATAAGTCAGAACCAATGTGGGGATTCTGCCAGTTGCTGAACATGTCTATTCCAACTATGCATTCCAGTCCTGGGGAGGTAACCTTGGATCCACTGGACCCGCTGTGAGATGTACCTGAGCTAAAACTGTATTGATCACCTGACCTCCATAAGCCCCTACTCTGACTGGTGGTCCATAGTGATGTTTTGGGTCTCCTGAATGAATGTTACTTCTGAGTCGGGGTCTAATAATCCCTGAAATGTTTGGTCATTTCCTTTTCCCAGTGCAGTTACCCTAGTAAAAGGCCATAGATCTCTATGGAAGATTAACAATATAAATTTTTGGGAATGTAACAAGGATCCTTCCCCAAGGGAAGCCTGCCTTCCCCTTGTTCAAGGGGCTTTGGGTCTGAAAACTGTCTCAAGTCTGGGAATTAAGGAGCCATGACTCTCTGTTTTTGTCATTCAAGTTAGACTTTTGTTCACTTGACCTTGAATATTTCTGCTTATACAGATCAAGTAGGAATTTAGTAGACTGCCCATCTATTTTACTTCTAGGTACCCCATGATCTATTAGCCAACATTATAGGTCTCTGTGATTCAGACTATTTTTATTGCTGCTACAAGTCTGCTGTCCATTGTGGTATCGACCCCCCCACCTTGTCTTTGGCGATTGAGTGCTGCCATTTGGCTTATTTCAACCCGGGATCTGATCATCTCCATTGCATGTAAGGATCCCAGTTCAGTGACAGAGATTGCCATGGTAATATCTGCCCTACAGAGAAGATCAATCACAGAGTTCTTCAGGGAAGATGGAGTTAGCCTCACAAATTCATTTCTGCCAATCCTGCTGAAAGGTGTGTCTTCTGTACATTTCTGGGGTGGGTGCACATGATAAATCTACTCTAGGATTCCAATCCCTCTAAGCCTTTGGATCACTTCAGCTACATTATACCAGGGACGTTCTGAGATTTTGACCTCAGATAATGTAAGCCACCGTTTTCAGCCAGCTATCCAAACAATCTGTTAGAACCCTTTTTAACCCCTCAAGTTACAATACTGAATCTCAGCTTAGTGGGCCCATATCAATAAATTCAGCCTGATGTAACTTTATATTCCTTCCACCATTATCTCACAGCCTTGTACCACGACCACATATATTTCCCTGATTTCTATCTATATAAATTGGAAAACCCATGTAGCTCTTTTGGAGTATAGCATACTTCCTCATGGGTCACCCTTTCTACCTCACCTTTTGGAGCCTGTTGGGATTTCAGTCTAGCCATAAGTCTAGAAAAAAAAAATAGTGGTAGAAGTAGATAATGAGAAAGATTAGAAATTTCTTGGAAATGAATTACTTCAGGGCAGTCTGTTGCAGTTTCATCTGGTGAAACTGGATTAATCTCTTCAAGTGAAGGTTGGATGGTAGTCCCCTTAAGGAAGAAAGGAGTTCAGGAAGCTGTTACCTCAGGGAAGACTGGAGGCCAGGTGGCTGTTTACTCAGGGTGGGCTAGAGGTTTGGTGACTATTTCCTCAGTACAGATCATTACAAGTTTATCTGGCAAAGACCCAGTAGAATATAAGGTTTCAATGCCCCCACTACCATCATTATCAAAATGTATGTCCCCATTTAAGAGCAGACACCCTGCAAGATTGTGAATTTAGTTTTTGTTGTAATACAGCCACTCACACAATGTGATTCCTAGTCTGTTTTTCAGAGCTCTTAAGTGTACAGCTTCACAACAGAAGATTTTCTTTCAGGACACATATACAAACTTTCACATTCTTTATGCATACTAGGTACAAATTAAGTTGCAAATTTGAAGCCTTCAGTTCATCCCTTTCTTTTATAACTGTATCCAGTTATACATATATACATATATATATATATATACATATATAAAAGAACTGTATTCTTTTATAACTGCATTTTTGAACAACCAGCCAACATCAAACTTTTTAACTCCACTAAACTCTGTGAAGGTGTCAAAAACACTCTCACTCAGGACATTGCCTCTTTATAAGCATTTGAGTAACCCTATACAGTGGTAATACATTGCGTATCTCCATTGCCAACTCACACTATGGACTATCAGTGCCATCTTGATTCTTGGAAATAGAATCATTAGTGCCTTTGAATCTAATTAGAGTAGAGAGCCAATTGCACAAGCCCCAGAAGCAATTCAGAAATCCCATTTTTAAGATTCTGTTTCTCAAGAACCACTCCCAGTACCAAAGATGTATTAGTCAATTTTCTCTAGGGAAACAGAATTGACAGGAAATATATGTAAATATCATGAGATTTTATAAAATTGTCTCACACAACTGTGGGGATGCACAAGTCCAAATTCCATAGGAAAAGCTGCAAACAGAAACTCTAATGAAGGCCCTCAATGATTTCCCCAGGAGAAGCTGTCTGTCTGAAGTAGAGATGAATATTCTCTATTCTTTCTGCTGAAATGATCACTTATCTTTTTAATTGCAGGTGTAATTAGCCATAGAAGCAATGAATGCAGTGATGATTGAAGTCCAAAAAAATGTCTTCGCAGTAACAATAAGGCCAGTGCTTACTTGAGCAAACAACGGGGTACCATTACTATGCACATGAAATCTACCATCATAAAACTCTTTATTTTTTTGAGGAAAATTACACTGAAGGCATGCTGTAGTCTTAGGAAGGGGTTTTTGAACTGGGTCAGCACAGGTGGAAGAGTTAATCATCCTTCTACACAAATCTGGGTGCCTGGAAGTTTAGCCCTAAAAGCTAGTATGGCTGGGAACCATAACAAACCTATCAGAGTAACCATCTCTTCCAAAAATTGGATCATTGCTCCAGGGTGGACATAACATATTCTCTGCATTACAGCAGGAATTAAGAATTTGTCAAAGTTGCTATGGTGGTCACCCATCAATAGACACAAAGTCTATGTATTTTTCCATTAATTCAACAAACATTTACCAAGAGCTTAATTTATAACAAATGTAGATATACAGAGATGTCTTTGAGGAATTAAAAATACATTTACTATATATATCCATATATTTTCTTCTTACATATTTGGACATAGACAAACCAGATACACACAGACACCGTCAAAGACACACAATTCCAGCAATTTTAACTTTTACAAACTCTAGAACATCTCAGTCACTGAGGAGGGAAAACAAGTCAGAAAGTTTAGTGAAAAAGAATCATGAGCTTTACTCATAGAAGAATATTTGGGCCCCATGCAGAATCCATCTACTCTTACATTTCTAACAATTCCAGAAAGCTCAATTATCTCTTTCTACTATAGCTGTTCAATAATCTCACTGAAAATTAAAGGACACACGAAAAGCTGGAGGGGAGAGGGGTGGAAGTGGTATTAAAATGAACATAGGAAGTAAAAAGAATAATAATTTGGGACCATTTACTAGGCAGACAAGCAATACTACCTCCTCAGTAGTCCCTGAGCTGCAAGGTGTGGTAGTTTGAAGAAAACATGTTCTTAAATCCAAGCCATTCTTGTGGGTGTAAACCCATTGTACGTAGGATATCTTGATGAGGTTACTTCATCCATTCTAAATGGAATGAATACAGAGAGAGAAAGTCACAGAAGCAAGAAGCTGAAAGCAACAAAACCTGGAGGAGAAAGGAGAGACCAGGCAACACCACATTGTGCCTTACCATGTGGCAGAAGAGCCAACAACGGCTCACAGCTGGTTTTCGGGAAGAAAGTAATACCTTGATGATGCCTTGATTTGGACATTTTCATGGTCTTAAAACTGTAAGCTTGTAAGCTATAAAATTCCCAATATTTAAGCCAATCCATTTTTCATGGTATCTGCTTAGGAAGGCTAGGACACTAAAACACATTGCAGAATTAAATTATGTTCAGCATTTTCTACATACAAAGACAAGGAGGTGTGAAATTCATTTTTGAAAAAAATCTTAATTTTTAAGTGACTACTCTGTTACATTCCTTCAGTGATATTGCTGAGCAAAGGAGCTCTCATTATGCAAAGACTCTCATTCACTATTAAACTCATATTTATCAAGTTTACTCCCTCAATAGTTTGGGGAGAAAAAATTATAGATTGGATAATGACATTACAATTTTATGTCTGAAATTAATATACTCCTTCTACTGAGAAAATACTCTAACAAATGTTTTCATCCCAAAATTCCCTTTGGTGACAGAGGGGAGGGTCTCTGTGTTGGAAAGAAAAGAATAGGGCCTAAGCCTTCAACATAAATCCTCCTGAGTTGTAATATGATAGTCCTCCTTTCCATGGACTGAATTGGTTAAAGTGACTCTACTTTCCCTGGAACTCCTAGGACTTACAAGCAAGCTCTTTGCCACTTCAAATGAAACCAGTATGCCCTGTTTTTTATGTTTGTTTGTTTTAGGAGATCCTAGGAGTTGAACCCAGGATCTCATAAATGGGAAGTAGGCACTCAACCACTTAGCTAGATCTGCTCTCCAGTGAGAGTTGGTTGGTTTGTTCGTTCGTTCATTGTTTGTTTGTTTTTAGGAGGTACCAGGGATCAAACCCAGGACTTCAGACATAGGAAGCAGGCACCAACCACTTGAGCTACTTCTGTTCCCTAAAAACCTGTTTTCAAAGCCTCTAAAGTTAAGTAACCAGGCTCCTAAACACTATTACCCCATAGGAGAGAAAGATAATTCAGCAGTCTGAAAAGTATACCTATTCGGTAATACCATCTGCTTGCCTTCCATGGTGATGAAGACCTGGGATTAATAACCTCTATGACAAATTACATATGCCATTGACATGAAGTGACCCATTTAAGGGGATTCTTCACCAAGCACACGAAAGCAAGAATTTATAATGAGCTCCTGGAATATTTAAGGAATATTTAAGGCTTAGTAGCAGCTAATGAAAATTATTACAGGAAGCAAAGGGATACTTCCAGAACAAGTGTTCTGGGTACTCATGTGAGAAAATAAATATTCCCTCCCTGTATTTCCAAATTTGACCACTATAAAATGTGTAGTGAAAGTCTTCCACTATCTGATTTCAATACTTAGTATAAAGCTACATAATAATCAAGAGAATGTTGTATTGCATAAGGATAAACATAGATCGATGAAATAGAAAAGAGTTAGAAATAGATTCACACATATGTAGTCAACTGATTTTCAATTAAGATGCCAAAATTATTCAATAGGGAATATGGTCTTTTCAACAAGTGGAACTGAAAAAATGGATATTCCTGTGCAAAACTTATAAGCCTTGACCTTTGCCAACATTTACAAAAATTAACTCAAAATGGCTCATGGACCTAAGCATACATTCCAAAATTATAAAACTTCTAGATAAAAACTTCCTGATCTTGGCCTTATTAATACAATTAGGATTGCTGCATATTAACAACTCTGAGGTATATTACAGAATACCAAGTTTGGGTGTACATTTTCAGTGTGGTTGAACTCATAGTTTTCTTTTGTCCTTAACTGAATTATTTATCAGTGGAAGTTTAATAGCTTCTATTGAAAGTCAGCTAAAATTTTTTACCAGAAGATATTTAATATTTGAAAGATAGTTTTTTTCTCTTTTTTTCCTTATTTTTTTAATGTTACATTAAAAAATATGAGGTCCCCCTATACTCCCCATCCCCCCACCCCACTCCTCCCACATCAACAACCTCTTTCATCATCGTGGCACACTCATTGCATTTGGTGAATACATTTTGGAGCACTGCTGCACCACATGGATAGTGGTTTACATTGTAGTTTACACTCTCCCCAGTCCACCCAGTGGGCCATGGAAGGACATACAATGTCCAGCATCTGTCCCTGCAGTACCACCCAGGACAACTTTGGAAGAAAGGAACTTGAGAATTGAAAGGAGAGGTGGTGGCTGATGCCAAATTGGAACTTCACAACCAAAAACATAAAGCTCTGGCATAGTCCCAGTTCCTCACCAAATCTTCAGTGAGCCATTCATTCAAAGTTAATGTACTACAGAATTTAACTTGTTACTACAATGCACGTAAGTACTTAGTCTTTCTTCAAAGTGGGAGTAGGGGAAACACCGAGGTTACCACTGGGAATCAATCATGTGCTAATTACAAGAATAATCACAAATTACTTCTCTAAATTATTTTGAGGATTAAGAAAAGATATTAAACTATCTTACATGATACTGGGTACTCCATATACGTTCACCAAATTTTGATTTCCTTTCACTTCTTTTATGTAAATCAGGATATTTTTAGAACTGGAAAGACCTCAGAGGTTATCTTGTCTAATGTTTCAATTTTACAAATGAAAAAACTAGGTACAATGAGATAAGGAGATTGCTCAAACTCACACCGTTACAGTGGGAAATCTAATTTCCAATTCACCGGGATCTTTTCCCTAAAGTACCTGCCTTCAGCTGTGATGTCCCAAGCAGCAGAGGCTGAAGGAGAACTGAGGAAGAGGAGAGTTTAGCTCTACAGATTTAGGGATCATGGACACTTCTGCTTCTGGCTCTCTGTTTGCTTTAGCTATTTTCATTTATTGTTTACTTCAAGAATGGGAAACAAAGGGAAATTTTTCTCTTCATGGACTATGATTGTGAGATTTAGTAAATAAAAATACAGGAGACCCAGTAAAATTTGAATGTCAGATAAACAGTGCATAATTTTCTGTGCCATGCAATATTGGGATCATACTTACACTGGCAACATATCTAGCAACCCTTTCAGGGACTAAATGGTTAAGTAGTTTCCAACTGTGAAGTTTTTTTTCTCCCTAAAGTAAATAATCAGTGGAAACATGGTCAACACGGTCACACACTCTCACATACACACACACACACATATACCACGTATAAATCATGTCTCCCTGGCCAGTTCTGTCCCATAACCATTTTTCCTCACCTAGGATCAGTATAACTGTAATGAACAGCCTCTATGGCCAAGGCTGTGTTTGATGATGTTGGTGGTTGGGCAGGAAAAAGTTGATGATGCACCAAAGCAGGGTTGGGAGAACACACTTTGGCAAGAAGGAAGCACACAATTCTACTAACAGAATGAAGTTCAACTCTCCTTACTAGCTGTGTAGATACATGATTTTGAACAAATTACTTAAACTGCACCATCCCCACTCCCCACCCAGACTCTGTCTTATCCTTAGTAAAATAAGGATACCTTAATTTTTTGTGAAGATCAAATACAATAACATTTACATAGCAATCAATGATCACTGTGCCTAGACTAACCAGAGTCTTACAAATTGTCATTTGTTAAACTGCACATACATTTTACATTCTTTTCTATATACTTGCTATAGTTTGCAATAAAATTTGTTTAAGCAAAGTAGTTCATTAGGGGCAGAATGGAAAGGGTTTTGAATGTTGTAATGTGGCATTTGGATGCTATATTTTATCCTATAGGTATGAGTTAACCACTGCACAGTGCTTGGGGCCTAGAGTTAGGCTACCTCCTTCCAGTTCCCCAATAACTACCTGGGAAATTCTGTAACACATCATTTCCTGTAAGATCAAGCACATATTTACCAACAGAGAATCAGCCAGCCTGCCTCCTCTAAGCATCTTCTTTACCTTCTTTGGCTCCAATCTTAACAAAGTGGAAAATGGGAAGTTTCCCACTGATCTATTTCATGGTGTTTGTGAAATAGGCAGGCCTCAGACACAACCAGGTAAAATTTCCTGCCACATAATTTATTTATTAGCGGACTGGCTTTGTCCAAATTAATCAAACACTCTGAGTATCTATACATTAGAGATAGTAAAACCTAAGCTGGTAGCTTCTTAGAATTAAAACAGCCTAGCAGAGTGCCTGTTTATAGATGCTCAATGTCTATGTTTTTATTTTCTACTTCTTAGAACACTACACTTAAGCTTTATAGCTTATAAGGTCTCTGGAGTGCTATTTCTTACACCTATCAGAAATGTCTTGTTAGTTTCCAGAAGATTGTCCAAACTTGAAGACTGGTCATTCAAGCCAACTTTGTTTAGAAACTTTTTTACCAAAATATCTTAGACAGTTGAAGACATCTGAATGACTCAGGCTCTTTATTCAGCCTTTCACTTCACGCTGTGTAGGTTGCAGTCCTAAGGTTCACCGGTTCCCTCACTCAGGCCTTTAGAACTTGCAGATGTATGTTATCTGCTCCTGCTGTTTGCTCAACTTCAAGTGCTTCTAATCTTTTTATAACCAGTTCTGTTGGCTGTTATCTGGATTCCTTGTAGTGCCTTGTCTATTGTATAGTTTTAACAGCTCCCCACCCTCTTCTCCAGCAATTAGGAGGGCAATATAATTATTTAACAATGTGCTAGAGTTTTCTCCCTGATAAACTCCTTAATTGAAACTTTTCACCCTTTACCATGTGTATGCACACATGCTTGTGTGTGTGTGCACATGTGTAGTGTAAAATATTACCTGAAGATTTTCTTGAAATTGGATTTTTATACGATTTCTTAAATGAAACACCAGTAAGAGCCCAGAGAACTCTTTTTCCAATAATATGCCCCCATTCCCCTTTCTCCACTCACTATGCTTAGAGAGACAGCTATTGTCTCCTTCAGTCTGGAAAGATTAATCAGACCTATTATTTTTAGTTTTGCAACTCTGCTTTTTTTCCGTTTTCTCACATGATTTTATCACTCTTCCTACTCTGGTGGCCTTATCTCTATGACTTCATAATCACTGAAATCTCCAACTCTGTACTTAATCATCAGACAACATGGAATACTGGAAAAAGCAATGGACTTTGAGTCAAGAGAGGTAAATTTTCACCCAGGTTCTGTCTATAAACACCTATGTGACTTTGCCAAAATAGCTAAGTGCTCTGAGTTCCACATTCCTCATCTTTGAATATCTAAAGAACACACACCACCACCTCCACCTTTGGTTTTGTGATTTGCACACCTTCACCAATTAAACGCCCTTCTTTACATATCTGGGCTTCCCACACATTCCCAACCACCCAGGAAAGACTTGCTTTTAGCATATTATTTCAATATTTGATTCTTGTTTTTGCCAAGTGACTACAAACGGGCTTTCTTACTGGCTCCAAGTGACTCAGCTTAGATCCAACATAAAGCACCTCGAGCTTTGCTGAATATTAGATATATATCCACTAACTATTCTATATATTAAAAGCATTCATTAGTCATATAAATTTTCTCTGAGCCTAAAATATAATTTATACTTTAAAAGTCAATTTTACATTTCTTGGGCAGCTTGTAAAATTGACTAAAATAATTTTTCTTTTAAAAAAAAGTGGCATGAGGAGGAGGTGGGGGCTATAAACTATGTTTGTTACCCTCATTCAATACAGAACAGATTAGGAGGGATTAACCAGATGTATTATTATCATGAAAAGGAAAAAGCAAATTCTAAGTGAAAATCTGAACATCTCAATTTTTCTTGAGAATCATAACATTCCTTCTCCTCAGAGCCCTAGTGTCTCCCTGGTTGTCATTTAGAGTAAAGCTGATCACCTATAGGAACAGAGCTCATGGTTTCCAGAAAACTCCCTTAGTTCTGGGCAGGAGCCTTAAGATAGGAGCTATCTAACTACTTGGGTCCAAATCCTTGTTTTATCAGATACAACCAGCTGGGTGAGGACCAACTAACAACCATGACATGCAGAAAGCAGCCCAGAAAATTCTACTGACCACAAGCTATACCTAGCTCTGGACTAACAGCTTATGCCCAGAGCCCCACAGTCATGCCACTGGAAAATAAAAAGTATAAGGTCTTTCAATTTTGAATACAAGCGAGCCTCTGTTAAAACTGACAAGAGGCTGTGTCCTTTGTTATGTTTCCATTTGAATATGAGTGTATATTACGGGTTAAACCCTGTAAATTGAGGGAGTGGTGCTGAACTTGTTGCTCTGGGTTGCTCTCCTCTCCATCCCCACTTTATCAATTAAGTTCAAGCTCTCTGTCTCACTTGACAAACCTATACCTCTTGAGTGCTCACCCTGCCCACATTCAACCTTCTACATCATGGTTAAAGCATTCTTCCTAAAAAACTCTAATCTGACTGAGCTTTCCCCTGCACACTCTTTATATCATCCTCAAAACATAGTTCAAGGTCTTTACCAAGTCCTACCCAATGTCCTCTACAATCTTGACTCCTCCTACTGACCCTGCCTCACTCTCTACCTTTCTTCTCCCTCTTCCACTGGAAACTCCAATAGTGCTGAACTTTTCATACACCTCTAAGCACAAAGAGCTACTTCAAGTCTCTAGATTCCTTTTCTCTCACACCATCACCCTCTTGTCTACTTGATTAATTTACCTCCAACCCATCTGATAGATGGACAGATAAAACTTTTTTTTTTAAGATTTATTTATTTATTTATTTCTCTCCCCTTACCCCCCCTGCCCAGTTATCTGTTCTCTGTGTTTATTTGCTGCATGTTCTTTGCCTGCTTCTGTTGTTGTCAGCGGCACGGGAATCTGTGTTGCTTTTTGTTGCATCATCTTGTTGTGTCAGCTCTCCGTGTGTACGGCACCATTCCTGGGCAGGCTGCACTTTCTTTCGCGCTGGGCAGCTCTCCTTACGGGGCGCACTCCCTTGTGCGTGGGGCTCCCCTATGCGGGGGACACCCCTGCGTGGCGCAGCACTCCTTGTGCGCATCAGCACTGAGCATGGGCCAGCTCCCCACGGGTCAAGGAGGCCCGGGGTTTGAACCGCGGACCTCCTATGTGGTAGACAGACGCCCTAACCACTGGGCCAAGTCTGCTTCCCAGATAAAATTCTTAAGCCACCTTCAAAATCCAATTCAAAAAAGTTAATAAGACCTCCACCTCAATCAAAATGGCACAGTGAGATACTTCAGGGCTCCCTCTCCACACAGAGGCTTTGAACAACCAACAAGAATTGGCAGAAACATCTTTCTCAAAGCGCCACAAGATAGTTAAAGGATTACAGTAACATGGTAAATTGGCATTCAAGAAAAAGAGGCTACTTAAAAGCAGTAGAATCTTATGGTGCCCAGGTTAGCACCTGCCCCCATTTCTCACCAGCTCTGTTCAGAGCTGGCCTGCAATGCCCTCATTCCCAGTGTGGATCCCTGTCCTGTTTCCAGAGGGAACAGAGTAACTCTCATGTACGTAAAGGGAGCTTGAATGTCTCTCCCAATCTTTCTGGCCGTGGCCTGAGGGACTCACCTTTCAGAACCTCCCTTGTATATAAAAGAAAGCTCAATAAGCTCTCCTCCAGAATGCGATGGGAAAGCAGTTAAGTGGCTGCCTAGGCAAGAGATGGTTGGCTGTAAGACATGCAGTACAGTGCATAGCCCATGAAGAACCTAGAAACTGTTTCCTAGGGAAGACATGCATTCCTTTGTAAATGGGGGGAAACGGTATTTCTAGGGTCACATTCACATGCCCAAGACAAAAGGCCTGTGCAGAAAGGATCAGGGAGGTCCCTAACACTTTAACCTGGCACTATTCTCCAAAATCATTACATGGGTAAAACCCCAAGGACAGCATTCGCACAGGTCAATCTGCAAAGATTGGAAAAGGGGCTTTCTTTTGGTCTTTTTTTTTTTCAGGGAAAGCACTGTTATAACTCTAGCTGGATACATGCTTAAACAACAAATGTCTCAAAGTCTAAATACCCGAAATAACATGTTAAAATATAAAAATGTCCAGGTTTCAACAAAAGATTACAAAACATACAAAGAAAGATGAAATGATGGCCAATAAAATTATCGTATCAGAAATCATCAATGAGTAGGCCTAGACCTGGGACATATCAGGCAAAGACTTTAAAAAATGGTCCTAAATATGCTTTAAAAAAACGAAAAGAAAACATAGACAAAGAATTAAAGGAAATCAGGAAAACAATAGATGAACACAAAGAGAATAACAATAAAGAGATGGAAATTATGAAACAGAACCAAAGAGACCTGAAAACCATAGAACCAGAAATTAGAAATTTTCTAAAGGGGTTCATTAGCAGTTGGAGCTGCAAGAAAAGATAATCAGTGAAATTGAAGGTAAGACAATTTAAATCATCTAGTCTTAGGAGGAGAAAAAAAGAAAGAATAAGGAAAAGTGAACAGAGCTTGAGGAATCTATGGGACACCATCAAGCATATATGCATAAATGCATTGTGAGAATTCCAGAAGGAAAACAAAGAGAGAAACAAGCAGAGAGACCAGAGAGTACTCAAAGAAATAATGACTGAAAACATCCCAAATACAACAAAAGACATGAATATGTACATCCAAGACACTCAACAAACTCCCCAATGGAATAAATCCAAATAGACCCACAATGTAATAAAATATAACCAAACTGTCAAATACCAAAGGAAAAGAGAGAAATCTGAAAGCCATAAGAACCAACATGTCACATACAAAAAGCCTCAATAAGATTAAATGCCAAAATCTCATTGGAAACCGTGGAAGCAAGAAGGTAGCAGGATGACATATTCAAAGTACTGAAGGCAAAGAACTGTCAACCAAGAATTCTATATCCAGAAAAACTGTCTTTCAAAAATGAGGGAGACCAAAATATTACTACTAAGATAGTCCGTACCTTACATTTGGTGTATTTTCCCCCAATTCACTTTTTTTTTTTAAAGAATTATTTATTTTTTATTTATTTCTCTCCCCTTCCCACCCCCACTCTCCCAGTTGTCTGTCCTCTGTGTCCATTTTCTGTGTGTTCTTCTGTGTCCTCTTCTGTTTTGGGAATCTATGTCTCTTTTTGTTGCATCATCTTGCTGCATCAGCTCTCCATGTGTGCGACCACTCCTGGGCAGGCTGGACTTCCTTTCATGCTGGGCGGCTCTCCTTACAGGGCGCACTTCTTGCGCGTGGGGCTCCCCTACACGGGGGACACCTCCATGTGGCAGGGCACTCCTTGTGCGCATCAGCACTATGTGTGGGCCAGCTCTACACGGGTCAAGGAGGTCCTGGGTTTGAACTGCGGACCTCCCATGTGGTAGGCGGACGCTCTATCCACTGAGCCAAGTCTGCTTCCCTTATCTTTCTTTATCAACCAATTTTTAAAATTGAGATATGTCACATACCATAAAATTCACCTTTTTAAAGTGTACAGTTCAGTGGGTTTTAGTATATTCACAAGCTCTGCAATCATCACCACTATCTAATTTCAGAACATTTTTTTCCACTCCCCCCAAATCTCCATGTCCATTAAAAGTCACTCAGCCCCTGCAATACACTAATATACTTTCTATCTCCATAGATTTGTCTATTCTGGACACTCCAAATATATGTTACCATACAGTATGTGGCCTTTTGTGTCTAGCTTCTTTCACCTACAATGTTTTCAAGATTCACTTATATTTTAGTATGCCTGAAGTACTTAATTCCTTTCATGGCTAAATAATATTCCATTGCATGGATATAAGCGTCTTGTTTATCTATTCATCTATCAATGGATCTTTCCACTTTTGTCTATTATAAATGATGCTGCTAATAACATTCAAGTACAATCTATCTTTCAGCATAAATATATTTTTCCAGCAAAGGAAACTGCTTTTATGCTTTTAAAAAATTCCATTTCATACATTAGGGGAAAGAATTCTCTTGAAAGGTCTCTGGTGACTTAACTCAGACAACAAATATTTGCTAGGTGTTATCATGTGTCTAGTAATGCCTCCAAGACATAGGATAACCCACCACAGTTCCTACCCTCAAGTAGTTCTTAATCCATTGTGGGAATAGACAAGAAATGTGATGATGAAAACGCAGAGTGAGGAGAGTGCTATGTGAGAGCCCTGCATGGGACATTACAGCAGCACAGAGAAGGGGCAGCAGGGGCAAAATTGGAGAGGCAGGGAAACTAAAAGATACTATCAAGAAATGTGTCACTTAAATAGGGTCTCAAAAAGACTGCAGAAAGACTTGGGGAAAGAGATGATAGGACATTCCCAGCAGAGGCATCATCTGTGCAAAGACATAGAGGTAAGAGAGAACAGAAATAAGTGGGGGAACTCCAAGTAGACCAATAGCATAACAGCAATTAGTTGTGGTGGGAACTGAGCCTAGTGAAATAGGTAGGGGCTAGATCATGCAGAGTCTTGCATGCAATGCTGAGGATTTTTATTTTCTTCTAAAGACACTAAATGGTCACTAAAAACTTGAAACAAGGAAATAACACAGTAAGATTTAAATTTTTAAAAGTCACCCTGGTAACAATCTGAATGGCAGATTATAAGAGGTGACATTGGGTGCCAGGCAACTATTATAGTAGCACAAGCCAGAGATTATTAAAGCCCAAACTAAGTCAGCAGCAATGGAGATGGAGAGAAGAAATATTTCACCAGTATATAGAAAACAGACTCCCAAGACTGGGTGTCCAATTAAATGTGGAGGAAGATGGTCACTAGGCAGCTGAATGTTACTGGAGATGGCTCCATGTCTGGCTTTGAAAACTGCATGATGGTGACAATTCCCGAAATGGGAAATAAAGGAAGAGAAAGTAGTTTAAGGGAATAGGAAAATTATAAATTGTGTTGGATAAACTGAACTTTAAATATCTGTTCATCGGCCAGATGAAGACATCAAATTGTCCATGACTATAGCACTTTTGAATCATGCTCTCAGTCCAGGTTGAAGAAATATATTAGGAATTAATAGTTATATGCATGGGAAGTTGAAGCCTTCAAGAAGAATGAACTTATCTAAGGAAAGCTTGTCAAGGTCATGGATGGGAGTGTAGGAGTTTGAGGACAGAATTTGGTAGAATATCAACATTTACAAGGTCTGAGAGGAAATAAGGCTTTATGAGGAGTGGCCAGAAAGGTGGGAAAAGAGAATACCAAGAAGGGCAAATGGTCAAGAGTATCAAGCACTGTAGACAAGGCAAGTGGGATAAAGAAGTTGAGGGTCCATTTTATTTGGTATTTCAGAAGTGACTGAACTGGGAAGAGTATCAATAGTGAGATGGAGTCAGGCATCTGATTAAAGTGCACTGAGGAATGGGGATGAAAATATACGAGAGCTTGTCTGAGTAGGGGCAGAGGAGAGGGGAAAGGGAGCTAAAGAAGGAAATAGTATCAAAACATAGAGAATGTTTTAATTTCTATATAATTTTACTATTTATTTCTATGGCCAATTATTACAAAATTAATAGATCCATTCTTATGACTATCAATTATTATCTTTACACTCCAGGCCTGGCCTCTTCCCTGAACTCCAGACTCCCTGAGTAGTCAATTCTGACCTCTACCAAGTACTGCCTTCTCCACTTGGAAGTTTAAAAGGAGTCTCAAACCTAACACATCCAAAATTAATCTCCAGATCTGCCTCTTAAAGCCTGCTCCTCCAGCAATCTCCCTCATCTCAGTTAATGGTTACTATCCTTCTCATTGTTCCCAAGCCCAAACCCTGGTTTTATTCTTGACTCCTTTCTCTCTTTTTCTCAAATGGCAATCCATCACCAAGCCTGTCACTTCTACATTTAAACTATATCCATGATTATGCTACCTCTCTCCACCTCCATTACTATCACCCTGGTCCAAGTCCCATGATCTCCTTCTTGAATAATCGCAATGGTCTCCTAACTGGTCTTCCTCCCTCCATTCTTTCCTCTATAGTTAAACAGAGGAATCAAAATCCTGCATAAAAGTGGGCATCTATTACTTAAAAGACTGAAGACAGCAAGGAAAGGATCAAGTAGAATCAGACAAATGTGTAGGTGAGAGGTAGAGAAATCCTATATGGTGACTTCTTCTCTATGAATTAGGAGATAAGGCCCTCTATTGAGAAAGAGGGCATGGGAGCCTAATGGTGACATTTTAGAAAAGATACTAGAAGAAATGAAAAAGAAGGATGGTCAGAACTGGCTGAATTTAAACCATAAATTCATGCTGTGTGATTTTCTGCAGCAACATTCATGTTAGGGAGAATGGAAATGGTTGGCTTTCCCAGGGTTGGGTTTTATCATGGCAAGAAAAGTAAAAGACACTGAAATAAACTGAAGATATTGACCAGGGAGTAACTGACATATTAGATGATGAAATATAGGTTTTTAGGAAAGGAAGGGCATCCAAAAACAAGTGGGAAGATTGAGAAGAAAAGGAGGCACCAAAGGAATCAAGGTCTTGATAAGATAGAAAAGGAGGGAGTAGCAGAGTGAAGAATGGTAGGAGTTGGGGAAAAAATAGAGTCTGGGTTCAAAGAGCGGGATATTGGTGTTGAAGCTTTCAGAAGAGGGGTGGTATCAGGCAAAGGTAAGTTTTAGGGTGTGGCATACCTGTGCCTTACTTGGAGTCTAGTCCCAACTATCTAGAAACCCACAGAGCAAAAACTACTCCCTCTATGTCCTAATTTCTCTGCTTCAAACAGAAGTCTTCCCTGGATGACCCATGCCCTTCCATGCAAGCTCCACCTACAAGCAAGAAAGTGGACTAGCCTTTTGTCCCTAAAAGGAAGCCAAAAACAATCATCCTACATCACTATATTTTGCAGATTCCAGGTTAGTCAGTTTTAAAGAAACACCAGGTACTTATGGTATAAATGGTTTATCATGTAACTGTAAATTTTGAGTTGTTCTAACAGTCCAAATCTGACCACACTCCTTTTTTTAAATTTCTCCATCTGTATTAGTCAGCCAAAGGGGGAAGCAAAATACCAGAAATTGGTTGGTTTTTATAAAGGGTATTTATTTAGGGTAAGAGCTTACAGACACCAGACCATAAAGCATAAGTTACTTCCCTCACCAAAGTCTATATTCACGTGTTGGAGCAAGATGGCAGCCAATGTCTGTGAGGGTTCAGGCTTCCTGGGTTCTTCCCTTCCAGGGTCTTGCTTCTCTCTGGGTTCAGAGTTCTTCTCTTGCAAGGGCTTGCTTCTTCCTGGGCTCAGGGTTCCTCTCTTCCTGGGACTTGCTTCTGTTTCCTCTGTGAGCTTACTTCCGGGGGCCCCAACTTAAGGCTTCAGCATCAAACTCCAACATCGAAACTCCAACATCAAAAGCTTTCAACTCTGTCCTTTACCGTGCCTTTTATCTGTGAGTCTCCATCTCTACGTGGGTGGGGACTAATGACATGGCCCAATCAAAGCCCTCATCATAACATAATCACGCCAAGGAAGAGACCAGATTACAAACATAATCCAATATCTATATTTGGAATTCATAACCATATCAAACTGCTATACCATGCTTGTGCCCTGAAGATCAAAACCCATATTTTACCTACCTTTTTCTGCATTTCCATTCCTGATACATACACACATGCACTACACACATACCTTTCCACAAGAACAAACAACAGTTGAAATACAGTTTAATCTAAACCAGGAATTGTTACCTGTAAAGGACCAGATAGTAAATACTTTCAGCTGTGTGAGCCATAGAGTATCTGCGACAACTATATAGCTCTATGATTGTAGTGGCAAAGTAGCCTCAGACAATACATAAACGAATGTACATTCTATGTATTAAACTTTATTTATGGACACTAAATTTGAGTTTCAAACAATTTTCACATGTCACAAATGTTATTCTTCTTGTAAAGGTTTTTCCCGCCAACCATTTGGAATATAAAATCATTCTTAGCTCACAATTATACAAAAAATAAGTGCCGTGCCATAGTTTACTATCTGTGGTCCAAAATTATATTTAGAAAAAATAGGCTTTTCTGTACAGTGCAATTCTTATCGCCTTTGCATTAATTGGGAGTCGTTCCTCCAGAATAAAGGGGTACCATGCCTAAAAGACAAAGTGAAATCTTTACCTCTTAAGATTCAGAATACTGGTTGCAATTTTTTTAAAAAGATTTATTTACTTCTCCCCCCCGCCCCCCGTTGTCTGTTCTCTCTATTTTCTGAGTCTTCTGTCTTTGTCCGCTGCAGCACAGGAATCTGTGTGGGCGGCGCCATTCTTGGGCAGGTTGCACTTTCTTTCACACTGGGCGGCTCTCCTTATGGGGTGCACTCCTTGTGCGTGGGGCTCCCCTATGCGGGGGACACCCCTGCGTGGCTGGGCACTCCTTGCGCGCATCAGCACTGTGCATGGGCCAGCTCCACACGGGTCAAGGAGGCCCGGGGTTTGAACCAGGGCCTCCCATGTGGTAGACAGACACCCTAACCACTGGGCCAAGTCCACTTCACGGATTTTTTTTTTTTAGTTTCTTCTTGTTAAAGATTTAAAAAGTGGAGTCTGCTCTTAGTGAAGGTCACTTATCACACAGGAAGAACTTTACATAATGGACCTATCAGGACATGGGTTGTGTCTTGAATGGACCACAGACCTTGACTTCTTTTAAGTATGACTCCATTATTCTAGTAACTGAATGTTAAAGATCAAACAGACCTTATAAAGCATCTATTCCAATGGCTTCCTAACCTGGCTTTGCATTAGAACTTTGTAACAATATAGATCCCTGAACCCCAAAAAGAACCAGATTCCAAGGAATTTTTATTGGTTAATAAGTAATCCAAATGTACTAGTTAAGGTCTGTTTAAGAAAACAGAAACTACATCAAGTATTTCAACAGAAAAAAATTTATACTGGGAATTGGTTATGCAAGTGTGGAGAGGCCAAAAGGGCAAAGAAGTAACATGGAGCGAATCCAGAGAAAATACTGCAGGAAGGTATTTAGGACTGGAGAACAAAGGGGGAAAAGTTGGGGCTACAAGGACCCAGAAGCTCAAAGCACTGGGGATTGAGTCAGGTCCCCCTTAAAGACACCTTCAAGTCCCAACCCCCAGTCCTGTGGGTGTGAACCCATTTGTAAATAGCACCTTTGAGGAAGCAGATGTGGCTCAAGCGATTGAGCTTCCGCCTACCACATGGGAGGTCCCAGGTTCGGCTCCCAGTGCCTCCTAAAGAACACAAGCAAGACAGCGAGTTGGTGCAATGGGATGGCATGGTGAGCTAGTGCAACAGGATGACACAACAAAGAGACACAAGGAAGGAAACACAATGAGAGACACCACAAAGCAGGGAGAAGAGGTGTTTCAAGTGATTAGGCACCTCCCTCCCACATGAGAGATCCCAGGTTTGGTTCTGGTGCCTCCAAAAATAAGACAAGCACACAACGAACAGACACAACAAGTGCAAACAACAAGGGGGAAGGGGGAGAAATAAATAAAAATTTAAAAAAAAAAGGACCTTTGAACAGGTTATTAGTTAAGGTGAGGACAAACGGAATGAGGGTGGGCCTTAGTCCATTATAACTGGGGTCCTTGTAAGGAGACAACTGAGAAGGAGGAACAGAAACTAGAGGAGCATTTGGGAAAATTCAGATTGCAATGTGATGGAGGCAGAGATTGAGCACCACTAGAACACTATAGATTTCAGAGAAAACATGGCCTGATAATACCTTGATGTTGGACTTCTAGCCTCCATATCTTTAAGATAATAAGTTCCTTTTCGAGGGGGCTGGGAGTGGGGTATAAGGGAACCTCTTACGTTTTTTATCATAATGTTTGTGTGATCAATTTATCTTTAAAAAAAAAAGAAAATCTAAGAAAAAGAAAAATTCCTCTTGTTTAAGCCAACCCTTCCTCTGGTTTTTGTCATAGCAGTCACAGAAAACCAGGATAGGGCCCTAATGAGTTGATCTCAGACCCCTGAGAAGGAGGTGCAGCCTTGCTGCTGTGTAGGGGCGTGAGGAAACTGGTTCTGGAAATGCCTTAAAAAGCTGAAAACTGAGGCAATGTTGCAACCAGGATGACATTGATAGGAAAAGAAATAAAGGAAGGAAGCCTTTCTTCTTACCTCCTATCTTCCAATATTCCTCCTTTTGGAAAAAACTGTTTGGAAGCCAGATGACAAAGTGGTTGGAGAAATGCAGTTTACAGAGTCCTGGCCCCAGTATCCCAGAAGAAAGTCTATAAAGATTGATGAGGAAGTGAAGGATATTAGGAAAACACCACCAGCACATCGAATCATTCTCATGCAGCCAGCTTATCTAAGGATTGCCATTTAGAAAATGCTGGTATTGTCCAACCTCTTTACACTCAAAGAAGTTAAAGCATAGTTTTTTAAAAGTCCTTTACCAAAAAGATATTTCTGAATTTCAGAATCAGTGAGTTTCCTCTTTTCTATTCATGCTCTTTGGACATAAACAAAAATCTGTGCCTTCAGGTTTGGGGTATTGAGTTGCTGGTTTTTCTTTTCTTCTTTTTTTCTTGATTATGAATTTTTCTTTTTGCTTTTAAATCAACGCAATATGTCAAAGAAAGAAATAGAGAGAGAGGAAGAGAAATTTCTTTAAGGGGGTCTTCCAGTATGAAAAAAATTTAAAGTTTCCTCTAACTTTTAAGGAAAGCCAAATGCTAGAAATAATAAGTTAAAATGTTTACATTGAAGCAGATTGCTAGATCTACAGTGTAGCCCAAGCCTGGCATTGGCAGTTTTTGATAAATGAGAATGAGCCACACAGGCTGGTCTGTTTTTACTAAAATGCCACAATTGTCCAGAAACTAAATCCACTCCACATACCACACTTGTTTCAGGTAGGATAAACTGAGCAAACAAAATTTCTCCCAATATAACAAAATGCCCACAGTATCATAAGAAACTGGAAGTTGCTATCAGTGGAAGAGGATGCTTTGGAGAATGGGAAGGTTGGGATTTTGATATAAAGGTTGATCAGTGGGCTTCATCTTCTTTTAGGGAAACATCACTCTGGGTCATTCAGGTGGCTATTGCACCTTGATCAGTTCTAGGCATTACTGACACATTTCGGATAACAAAAAATGAAGAGGAAGAGAAGCAGCTTTTCTACCTCACTTTCCCTAAATGCCCTCTTGTAAAAAGTTCTCCCAGACTCAAAAAAACACTCATTTCACACTGTCCCATATCGGAATAAACCTTCTCTGGTGTGGAATTGCATCATTTTGAAAAGCTTTCGTATACTTTGGTGCCACAAATATCTGACAAAATTCTCTGGAGTCTTTATACAACCCCTGCTTCCCCGCCATGTAGTAATATAGAGTAATGCCTACAAAACTAAACAAAGGTATTGCCAGTGAACAGAGCTTGCTGGTGATCTTCCATATTTAAGTCAAACCTTCAAATCAAAGGATGAATCACTCCACATTTCCCCAGGATTTGCAGTGCAGTTTGAAATTATCATTTAAAGTAGAGGTTCTCAAACTGCTGCACAAAAGGGTAATCCAGGGAGCTTTTCAAAATAATGATAGTTGTGATCCACACCAGGAGCCATGGGATAGTATCAGTATTTACTGAAAGCACTGGCATATTCCCTCTGGTAATCCTACTGGACGTGCAGGTTTAGGACCACTGGCTCTTGATGCATGACTGGTTATTAGTACTCTGATTTAATTGTGAGGGGCTTTTCCTTACTGCAGCCCACCAACTTTAGCATCTCTCTTGAACAAATAGCTTTCATTTTATATGGCGGAGCCAGAGCTTAGGACTCTTTTTTGTTTTTTGTTTTTGTTTTTAAGTGATATATAGATATACATATCAATACTGCATCCATAGAGTGCTCAAAGTTTCTCTAATAGTAGCCAAGTTCTTCAAAAGAAAGTTATTTCATTTGATTGCTTTGCCAAATATTGAGTAATTCTAGGAGATAACATGAAAATAGTTCTCAGAGCCATGTTTAGTACCTTAAAATCCATCAAGTGCAGTGCCAAAATTATTGAATTTTAAAAGAAGCAAAATTATAAATTTTTGAAAAGAAAAAAGTGTGTCAACAATATCCATGCTTTTATTAACATGAAATAAAACAAACATAACCTTATCAAAGTATGATTCATGTGAAAATTGCCTGTTCCTTAATGTTTCTTCTGCTGGATTTGTGGCAGATTAGTTCAATAAACACTGAAATATGTTCACCAGGAAAAATTCTCCTCTGCCCCTGCACCAAAAAAATCACAATCATTTTTGGATTCCATTTGAAAAACTCTAAGAGAGCATAGACCTAAAATAAAAATAAGTGAAATTTTAAAAGGCAAAATGTTTTTTTAAAATGAAATACAAGGTCTCTTTCTCCTAAAATTGTTATTAAACAAGAAACTACCTGTCCAGTAAATAAACTGGATTGTGTAATTCCCAGAGTAGAAAATACTTCCAACAACAAGCAGTATTTTTTTAGGTAAGGGTTAGGTCACATAAAGAACAATTTTATAATAAAATAAGTTCTCTTTTAAACTGATCCTGCTTCCAGTCTCCCAAGTGCAAAAGATGCAAAAGAACTCTGAACCTGGATGAAATGAGGTATCAAATCTTCTAGTAAGTACTTCAGTTCTTCATCAAATCCTAATAGTCCATAAGAAAAGTCATTTTCCATTGGTTTGCCAAGATATTGTTTTAAGTGTATTCTTCTCAACACATGAACCCTCTATTACAGTCTACTAAGAGAAAAACAAATCACGAATGAGGTATATCACCCAAGTGTCCATCCTTAGACATTCTTCTGGTATAAACTTGCCCTTTAAAAAATTTGATAAATCTTTTAAGTCATTTTTAATCTAGAAGTTTCTTCACCATCCATTTCTTTTCCTTGCAATTTATTTGGTGACAAGGTCAGAGCATTTTCCCTGTAGTTTCATACAGTCTAGATTTTACCAATTGCATACCCATAATGCAATTCAACATTTCCTCTGCCCTCTGTATTTCCTGACAATTGGCAGCTGGATTCAGAGACTTGTTCAGACTCAGGTTCAATACCTTAGGCAAGTCCATAGGAGGTGTTATGTTCTTTCATCAGGAGGCACATGATGTATTATAGTTCTTTATGTGATGTTAGTAGCTTTTGATGCTCAATGCCTGGATCCATTAATTGATTGGGATTGCAAAATGGTGACATTCTAATTGTATCATTTCTTTTATGTTTGTTGGCTGCAATATTTTAATAAAGAGATATTGTCTTCATCTACTTTGGATTACCAGTAGTATAATTCACACAGAAAAAAACAAGTTAATTGCTTGTTTCTTCTCTTTTACCAATGTGATGGTTAATTTCATAGGCCAACTTGACTAGGTTATTATGTCCAGTTGTTTGGTAAAGCAAGCATGTTCTGGACTGATTGTCACTCTGAGGGCATTTCATAAATGGATTTGCATCTATAGCTGGTTAACTACATTTACAATCAACAAAGAAGATTGCCCTCAGCAATAAAAGGAGTCTCTTCACCCAATCATTGGAGGTCTTAAAGCAAGAACTGAGAATTTCGGAAGTCAGAAAGAATTTCTGTCTCTACTTTAGCCAGCTAGATTCTCCTGTGGAACTTAACTTCACCTTCATTGGAATTTCCACCTTGCAGCCTGCCCTGTGGAATCTGTACTTACCAAGCCAATGGTCATGTGAGCTAATTCCTATAATAAAGTTATACACATATATAAAACTTCCTGTCAGTTCTGTTCCTCTGGAGAACTCTGAGTAATACAACCAGTTTTCAAAATAATGAACTGTTTCTCTATTATCTCCAAAGATGACAGGTTATTTTTTTCATATCATTATGAACTCATTAATTTAAACATATTTGATGATTAGGACTGCTTTTAACAAACCAATAACATGTGCACTGAGCTAGCCCTACAGTGTTTAAAATGTATTGATTGATAACTGCTTTGAGTATTTATTTCTTATTCCCTTATTCATATGTACCCTCTGAAATTTGAGTGTGGAAGAGTTTCTAATCCTTGATAGTCCCAGCTTTTAAGACCTCATTTTATGAACCCGGCCTTTACATTTGTACTACATAAAATGGAAGTTCTTCTAAACACAGGAAAGTATAAAATATCACAAATTCATTCTAAGTTTATCCCTCTCCAAGAAATATGTATAATTCCCAACTTTTCTGAAAATATATTTATCTATCTATTCTAGAGCCTAGAAGTCATGGAAAAAGAAATACTAGCCATCCAACCAGAATTGGGAATACAACTTAACTGAAAAATCCAATCTCCTAAACTTAACCTTCCTATTGCTGAAATCACTCATAATGTGTTTGGAGAGAAGGAAGATACCAGGAAAGGACAGGACAAATCTGTGCTACTTCAGTGTCTATTAGACTCAAAAGAACTACACTAGTTCTTAACAAGGGGAAAATATACAGCAAGGAAAAAAGTATTCTCCTAAATTTCATCAGAGCTTTCTTCTCTCAGAATTCAACACATTGTTATGCATAACCATCCTGAAGGATCAGGAAGGAGGAAGATATGGTTACCTCACATTTTAAAAATTAAAAAAATTAGAGACATTGAGAGATGACATGAATTTCCTAAAGGTACATCAGTTCTGGGGGAAAGGCAAAACTTACTAGTCCTCCAAGGCCCATCCTGGCCTTTCACAGGAAACTTGAGTAGATAAAAACATTTTAAAAGAGAGGGAAACTTCAAAAAGCATTTTGCCGTTTTTCTACTTGTCTTTCCTAATGATGGTCTAGTTAAAGCAAATCCAAGAGCTTGAGAATAAAGGTCCCCAGAGCACTCCTTGATATCTTTGCAAATTTCTGGGGTTGGTGCTTTAATTTCCAATCAGTCTGAGTCAATAACGTATGGTTGTCAGCACCATTGTTGACTTTCACAATTTCTTGTTTCAACCCCATAGCTCCTAGAGCTTGGGGCTCCAGGTCAGTGGCAGGGGTTTTGATTTTTGGCTTTCTATGTTTACACAATAGAGCAAGTCAATATCTCTCTTATATCAGTGAATTCTGGACTTAACTGATTCAAGCATGGTAGACATGGAAAGAAAGCTCTCTGGAAATCTGCATTGCTTTTACATTTCACTGAATCCACAGACTCTCACTTGCTCCCCACAGAGATCCCAGTACAAGTGAATAAGAAAGAAAGAAAAATCACATGTGAAGAATGGAATGCTCTTACAATATTTTTAGGTGTCAATGTATACTGAATTCTCAGTCACAGGGTCCTGTGGGAAGCTTGGCCCATCTTCACAGAGCATGCTCCTGTCTATTACAACAGATCTGTACATTTCTCAAGAAGTGACAATATTAAAAAGAAAAAACAAACGAAGACTCTTTGCACAGCATTTCGAGGCAGGCTTTCCTTTTTTCTTTTGTTGACACCTTTTTTTTTCCCCTTTGTATTCCCTCGAATCCAAAACTTTGTACATGGGAAGCAGGTGCTTACCCAGTGAGTTACGCCCACTCCCCAATACCTGTTTTTTAAAAAAGGATGGTAAACCTGTGTTCAAACTCTTCTCCAATTTGATAGACTCAGTTGTGTACCTCATTCAAACCAAAGATTACAGGACTACTTCCAACTCTCCAAGAGGTTAATAAAGACAGATTTTTTTTAAAAGCCACCATCACGTCCTTATTATTATTATTATTATTATTATTATTATTATTATTATTATTATTATTTTGAGATACCAGTGAAGCAGGCTAGTGAGGTAGGGAGTAGATGGATCTGGAACCTGGCAGAGTCCATGTGGACATCTTGAACCCCCAAGATGGCTGCTGGAGGACCCTTATCCCTGGGATTCTGCTACCTAGAACAAAGACTTCTTCCTGGGAACAAGGAAAAGCCCAGATGTTCTCTAGAACTTTATCATTGGGTCCTCACTAAGGAATTGATGGGTGGGTTAATCAATCCAAACAGCAAACAACTGGAACCCCCTTCCCTTCCATTAGCAGAGGGGTGGAATAACTACCAGTTTAAAAGCCAGGCAAAACCGGAGCCCGGGCTCTCTTGTCTTACTTTTTTGCCTGCGGACCTGTCCTGCCCTCTGCGCCGCTGTCTCCATTTTTCTTTTGCCATGTGGCCACACAAGTAACCCCTAGGAACTTATAATCTATAATGGGGAATTGTAGCTTGTAAATTAGCCTTTTTCATCCCTTTTCATTCCCTTCCTCACTACCTGGGACCCCTGGTCTGTTATTTTCTGTTATTTTCTCCCATTTCTCTTCCCTCCCTACCTAAATAAATTACTGGCTTAACTCACCCAGCATGCTCTTAAAATTCATTTCTGCAGCATAGCCAAGAACCTAGATAAAATCCGGTAACACCAGGGCCAGGGATTGAACCTGGGAGCTCATATATGGGAAGCTGGCATTCAACCACTGAGCGACTTAAGCTCCTCTGAGTTGGTTTTTTGTTCTTAGGAGTTACCATGGGCTGAACCCGGGACCTCCCATGTGGGAAGCAGGTCTTCAACTGCTTGAGCCACATCTGCTCCCTTCATCACTTTTAAGAAATAAAATTAATATCGAGAGGAATAAAGTTTTCAGAAAAAAAGTAAAAAATTTTCCATGGAGACACAAGTTGAATAAATTAGGGCTTCCTGATGGTGGAAATAAACGATTGAGTTCTGTTCTTTCACTGAACTTAGAGTGTGCATGTTCCCACTTCCACGTTCATTTGCTTTTATTCTATGAATCTAATTCATCTGTCCTACACCAAGAGATGATAGGGTTTTTCCCAGCCCAGGAGGTTTCAAGCCAGAGGCAATGCTTTAATTGCGCAGAGTATTCTGAGCCACCCAAGTCTATGCTAGGTTCATTTAGCTGAGTGGAGTACCAAACTAATAGAGTCAAAGTTCATCGATTCAATCTTCATCTGATCCTGCTAACCATGACCTTTTATATATCCATGGAACATACCCCACTGGCATTGTAAATTCACAGTGCCATCCCTAGGACAAGATAGGTGGATACAGATGGCAACAGATTGACGGTACTAAGGTCCTATCTCAGCTATTTCATAGCTTTATGAACTTGAGTACATTAGTTAATTTTCTTAGTGCTTCAGACCATGAAATGTACAAATTGAGTCATCAATAGAGATGCTTTCTTACCATAGTCAGCAACTGTTGATCCTAGTGTTGTTGCCACATGGTGAAGCAAGATGGCCCTTTTCTATGTGGAAGTCTCTGCCTTCCCCTCCAGAATTAACCAGATATAGGGTTTGTCTCTCTCTGAGCCTCAGCTTTTAGTCTCTCCAGGGCTTCTCTTTTCCTGCAGTCCTTGCTCTCACATGGCAGAATCAAGCACGGCAGCTCTCTTTTGCTGTGTTTATCTCTCTGTGTCACCCATTATAGAAGACCCAGCAAGAGGGTGGAAGTCAACATGAATCATGCCCCATGGACATAATCCAGTCAAATGGGTCACACACCCAAAGGAATGGATAAGTTTAAAACAAAATTCACAAAATTCAAACTGTCAAAGTGTACTTCAAGCTGAAATGCAAGGACACTAAACAGTAACTCAAATCTCTATGGAGAAATAAAAATACCAATACAGATAATTACATAGAGAAGATAGTATAAATGTAATTATTGTTTGTAATTCTTTATTTCATTCCAAAAAACTGCATAAAACAATAAAATTTTGTGTTGATGGTCATAAAATGTATAAAGGTATAATTTGAATGACAATAGCACAAAGTTGAGGGAAGAAAACAGAGTTATATAGGAGTAGAGTTTTTGTATACTACAAAATTAAGTTGGTATTAAGTTGAACTAATTTTTTATAAATTAAGATGTTAATTATAATCCTCAGGGAAATCACTAAGAAAATAACTCAATAATATATAGATAAACAACAAAGGAATTTTTAAACGATGTACTAGGAAAAATATATTTAACAAAAGGTGGTAATGCAAGAATATAGAAACAAAAAGACATAGATTTGTAGAAAACAAATAGCAAAATGGCAGATATAATTATAATTATATTAAATATAAATGGATTAAGCATTCCAATCAAAAGATAGAGACTGGCAGAATGGATAAAAAATCATGATCCAATTATGTGCTTTAGATTCAAAGACACAAATAGCTGGAAAGTAAAAGGATGGAAAAAGACATACCATGCCAATAGTTACAAAAAGAGAGCTGGGGTGGTGTAGCAGTTTAAAATTATTTATGAGTTCCTAAAAGAAATATAAATTATGTTTGTAAACTGGTCAGTTCCTCAGCATGATAACCCTTTGATTGTATTAGACTCAGCTGAGATGTCTGATTAAATTATGTTAAGATTAGGGCTCTGATTCAACCACATCATTAGAGTGCAACTCAGCATTGAGTCCCAGCCCCCTTGGGGATAAAACAGATGGTCACACAGAAGTAAACACACAAGGAGAAGAACACAGAGGAAGAGAGACGGCTCATTAGACTACAGAAGCCCTGAGAAGAGAGATGAGCTGGATAGCTTACAGATGCAGCTACGCCCAGAAAGAAACAAGCTCCAGGAAAAAGACTAGCCCTCCTGTCTATAGCTGATATTGGAAGAAGCTGGGACCTCAGAGCCTTGGGAGGGCTGAACACTCAAAGAGGCTGGCAGCCATCCTGCTCCAATGCATGGCAATGGACTTTGGTGAGGGTAGCAACAGACTCTTTCATGGCCTTGTGATTGTAAGCTCTACCACCAAATAAATACCCTTTAAAAAGACAAGAGACTTCTGGTACTTTGCATCAGTACCCCTTTGGCTGACTAATATGGGTGGCTATATTCATATCAGGCAAAATAAAATTTAATACAAAAATTCTTACTAGACACAAAAGAGGACATTTTTTACCAATAGAAGGGTCAAACTATGAAGAAGACATAATTATTTTAAAAATATACGCACCTAACAACAGAGCTCCAAATACATGAAGCAAAAATCAACAGAATTGAAGAAACAGAAAATTCAATAATAGTTGGAGATTTCAATATGCCACACACAAAAATAAGTAGAAAAAAAAAGGGCAAGATGATGACAGAGGAAGGAACTCCAAGAGTTAACTCACTCTACAGTGCAGTTAGTAATCAACCAGAACTATCTAAAGCACCTGTTTGAGGGGTCCAGGAGACCAGAAGAGCACCCTGCAATGTACTTTGAAGAAAAGGAGGAGGAGACTATCTTCAGTGAAGATTCATGAATAGAGCACTCCAGGCCACAGAGGCTGTGCCCATTCCCCACTGGTGGCACAAGCTACCTCAGGGGCTATTCTCTGTTTGGAGTTGGAAGCTCCATTTCCCAAAAACAGGGGGAAGACATTCAAGCACTGACTTCAGCTACTGATTAGTAAATTCAGCTAGCTAAATTATAATCCTAAGAATAGCTAAAGTTTGAACCTGCCCAAGTCAGAAAGATAGGAGGGCATTCATTTTAACTCCACCACTGGCAAGACGGGAAGAAGGGCTGAATGAAAAATCACAGTAATGGTAGGGATTGGTTTCTTTCCATCCAGGTCAGAATGCAGCCATAGTCTAGGCTCAAGCCCCACCTCCAGTAGGGAGGAAGCAAGGGTGGACCTCCACCAGCTTCTTCATGCAACTGTAGTACCTTTCTATCCACACAACTGGATAGTTGCACACCTGTGGCTCTATCCCCACCTGATAGGCTAGATGGGTGACTGTGTTTCTATAGCCTCTCTGGGCAACTGCAGATGCTTTTGGCCAGGACAGACTAAATTGTTGGACACTCCTAAGGCTCCACCTGCACCCCTGGCAGGAGTGGAGGGGGGCTGATGTTTCATCAGTCTACCCGGGCAACTGTGGTTAGTTTTAACTTACATGGCTTAATTTGCTGCCCACATCTGTGACTCCATCCCTGCCTCAGTCAGGGATGGAAGGGACATGAAGCTTCATCATTCTCTCTGGGCAACTACAGAAGGTCTTGGCCTGCATTGCTTGGATTACTGCATATAGTTGCAATTCCATCCCTACCCCTGGTAGGGGAGAAAGGAGGGGGAAGCTTCATCAGTTCCTAGGGCAAAGCAGGTAGCTTCAGCCTCCATGGTTTATAGTACCGACTGCATCTTTGGACCCTACTATGCAACCAGCAGGGGAGAAAGGTCAAGAAATAGATTAAAAAGAAATGAAATTCAGACTGGCTAAATTTGAGCCACTATAAAATTCCAAATTAAGTTGAACCAAAAATTAAAGAGGGGCTGTAGCACAAATCAAATCGAATAGAAAACCCTAGACTAAAGAGAGAATCTACACCCAGAATAAACATATCTAGTAAAGCAGAAGCTGAGACACCAATAAAAAATATAATCCATACCAAGAAACAGTCAAAAGACTAAGCTAAACCTCCAGGTGACATAAAGGAGTTGAGACAACTAATCATAGATATTCAAACAAATCTCCTTAGTAAATTCAGTGGGATTATTAAAGAGCTTAAGGATATTAAGAAGACACTGGGTAAGCATAAAGAAGAATTTGAAAGCATACATAGAAAAATATCAGATCTTATGAGAATGAAAGGCACAACACATGAAATTAAAAATACATCAGGGAAGCAGACTTGGCCCAGTGGTTAGGGTGTCTGTCTACCACATGGGAGGTCCACAGTTCAAACCCCGGGCCACCTTGAACTGTGTGGAGCTGGCCCACATGCAGTGATGATGCACACAAGGAGTGCCATACCATGCAGGGGTGTCCCCATTTGGGAAGCCCCATGTGCAAGGAGTGCACCCCATAAGGAGAGCCACCCAGTGCAAAAGAAAGTGCAGCCTGCCCAGGAATGGCACTGCACACACGGAGAGCTGACACAGCAAGATGACACAACAAAAAAAACACACAGATTCCCATGCCACTGACAACAACAGAAGCAGGCAAAGAAGAACACGCAGCTAATAGACACAGAGAGCAGACAACTGGGGTGCGAGGGGGAAGGGGAGAGAAATAAATAAAATAAATCTTAAAAAAAACAATACATCAGAGGCATATAACAGCAGATATGAAGAAGCAGAAGAAAGGATCAGTGATCTTGAAGACAAGGCCTCAAAAAGTGAACATACAAAAGAAGAGATGAAGAAAAGAATGGAAAAATGAACAGGGTCTCAGGGAACTAAATGACAGCAAGAGATGAGCAAACATAAGTGTCATAGGTTTCCCAGAAGGAGAAGAGAAGGGAAAGGGGGCAGAAGGAATATTTGAAGAAATAAGGTAGAAAATTTCCCAGTACTATTGAAGGACATAGATATCCATGTTCAAGAAGTATAATGTACTCCTATCTGAATAAATCCAAATAGACATACTCCAAGACAAATACTAATCAGAATGTCAATTGCCAAAGATAGGGAATCCTGAGAGCAACAAGAGAAAAGAGATTCATCACATACAAGGGATGCCCAATAAAATTAAGTGCTGATTTATCATCAGAAACCATGGAGGCAAGAAGGCAGTGGGATGATATATTTAAGAATCTGCAAGAGAAAGCTGACTGCCAAGAATATGATATCTGGCAACATTGTTTTTCAAAAATGAGGGTGAGTTTAGAATATTCACAAATAAACAGAAACTGAGAGATTATGTAACTAAGAGACTGACTTTGCAGGAAATACTAAAGAGAGTACTACAGCCTGAAAAGAAAAGACAGGAGACAGAGGATTGGAAGAGCCTAGAATTGAATAATATATCAGGAGCATAACTAAAAGTTTAAATAGTGATGAAAATAAGATATGATAGATAACACCCAAAGGTCAAAATGGCTGAAGGACTGCCTTTACAGTAGTAACATTGAATGTTAATGGATTAAACTCCCCAATCAAAAGACACAGACTGGCAGAATGGATTAGAAAATACAAGCTATCTACATGCTGTCCACAGAAGACTCGCCTTAGACTAAGGACACAAACAGACTGAAAATGAAAAGCTGTAAAGATATTCCATGCATGCAGTAACCAAAAAAAAAAAAAAGCTGGTGTACCTTTACTTAAATTGGATGAAAGAAACTTTAAAACCAAGTTGTTATTAGAGACAAGGAAGGACAATTCACTAGGAAGAAATAACAATCACAAATTATATGCACCTAACTAGGATGCCCCAAATTACATGAGGCAAATACTAGCAAAACTGAAGGAAGAAATACATGTCTCTACAATAATAGCCACAGAATTGAAAACACCATTCTAATCATTGATAAAAACATCCAGGCAGAGAATCAATAAAGGAATAGAGAGCTAGAATAATATTATCAATGAACTAAATAGAAATATACTGAACGTTGCACCCAAAATATCAGGAAATACATTCTTCTCAAGTGTTCATGGATCTTTCTCCAGGAGAGACCATATGTTGATCTCAATAAAATGAACAAGATCAAAATTATAGAAAGTATCTGTTCTGATCATAATGGAATAAAGCTGGAAATCAACAACAAACCCAAAAAAAGGGGAAATTTACAAATACATGGAGAAAAACAACACACACTTTAATAAATAGTGGGTCAAAGAAGAAATTGTGAGGGAAATCAATAAATATTTTGAGATGAATTAAAATGAGAACACAATACATAAGAATCAACAGGTTGCAGTAAAGACAGTGCTGAGATGGAAATATAGAGACCACAAAGCTTACATTAAAAAAGATGAATGAGCCAAAATCAATGACCTAGCTATACAGCTGGAGAAACTAAAAGAAGAACAACAAGCTACTCGATCAAGCAGGAGGAATGAAATAACAAAGATCAGAGCAGAAATAAGTGAAATTGAGAACAACAACAATTTAAAAAAAACAGAATTATCAAAACCAAAAGTTGGTTCTTCAAGAAGATTAAGAAAATTGACAAATCCTTAGCTAGACTGACAAAAAGAGAGAGAGAGAGAAGATGCAAATAAATAAAATCACAAATGAAAACAGGAACCTTACTACTGACTCCACAGAAATAAAAGAGATTGTAAGAGGATACTATGAAAAAACTGTACACCAACAAACAAGACAATGTAGATGAAATGGAAAAATTCCTAGGAATTATGCACAACCTGCCCTGACCCTAGACGAAATAGAAGACCTCAGCAAATCAATCACAGGTAAAGAGATTGAAACAGTCATCAAACAACTCCCCAAAATGAAAAGCCCAGGACCAGATGGCTTCACAGGTGAATTCTACTTAGCTTTCAAATAAGATTTAATACCAATCTTAATCAAATTCTTCCAAAAAATTGAACAAGAAAGAATGCTACCAATCTCACTCTATGAAGCCAAGATCACCCTAATACCCAAGCCAGATAAAGATGTTACAAAAAAAGAAAATTACAAACCCACTTCCCTAATGAATTCAGATGCAAAAGACCTCCACAAAAAACTCAGTAATTGAATCCAACACACATTAAAAGAATTATTCATCATGATCAAGTGACTTTTATACCAGGCATGCAAATGTGGTTCAACACAAGAAAATCTATCAACATAATACACCAAATTAATAAATCAAAAAAGAAATCACATAATCATCTCTACTGATGCAGAAAAGGCATTTGATAAAATACAGTATCCATTCTTAAAAAAAAAAAAAAAAAAAAGAAGGTAAAAAGGCAGCCCACTCAATGGGAGAAAATATTTGGAAACCACATATCTGATAAGGGTTTGATTTTCATTCTATATAAAGAGATCATATAACTCAACAATAAAAGAACAAGCATTCCATTTTTTTTAATGGGCAAAAGACTTAAATAGACATTTCTCCAAAGAGGAAATGCAAATGGCCAAAAAGCACATGAAAAAATGTTCAAGATCACCAGCTCTTAGGGAAATGGAAATCCAAACTACAATGAGGTATCATCTCACACCTCATAGAATGGCCATTTTTTAAAAAAGAAAACAATAAGTGCTGGAGAGGATGTGGAGAAATAGGAACACTCCTTCTTTGTTGGTTGGAATTTAAAATGGTGCAGCCTCTGTGGAAGACAGTTTGGCAGTTCCTCAGGAAGCTAAATATAGTACTACTGTATGATCCAGCAATCCCTCTATCAGAACTAGATCCAAAAGAACTGAAAATAGTGAAGTGAACAAACATTGGCACACCAATGTTCATATTGGTGTTATTCATAATTGACAAAAGATGGAAACAACCCAAGTGATAATGATGAATGGATAAACATAATGTGGTATATACATATGATGGAATACTTACTGTTGTAAGAAGAAATGAAATTGGGACAATATGATAACATGAATGAATGTTGAAGATATTATGAAGAGTGAAATATGGCAGACACAAAAGGACAAATGTTCTATGGTCTCCTAAAATGAACTAAATACAAAGAATAAACACATAGAGTTAAAATCTAGAGTACAAGTCACTAGGAAATAGGATGAGGACTGAGAAAGGTTACTGATGTTTAATGTACATAGAATTCTTAATTAGCTTAACTGTAAAAGTATGGAAATGGATGGAGTTGATGATAACACATTATAGTGAATACAGCTAACACAGCTTGTTTATAAACTGGATTGTGGTTGAAAGGGGTAGTCTAGGGATATAAATGTCAATAGAAAGAAAGCTAGAGAATAATCTAGGGACTGAATAACAGTGAACCCAGAGGTGGATAAGGATTGTGGTTAACAGTACAAATACAAGAATGTTCTTCTATGAACTAGAACAAGTGTACATCACTATTACAAGGCGGTAAGAATATGGAGATGCATGGGAAAAATACAACTAATGTAACTTACAGACTTTAGTTAACACCAATACTGATTCTTTGTCTCAATGTCAAAGAAGGTAGTATGTTACTAATAGGCAGTATGGAAAAAATATGTGAAATGTATGCTATAGATCATAGTTAGTGGTAATAGTCTGATGATGTTCTCTCATAATCTGTAACAAATGCTCTACAATAACGTAATGTATTGGTGGAAGAGTGTTGTATGAGAATTCTGCATATGATTGTTTTATAAGTTCACAACTTCTCTAATAAAAAATATAAATACATATACACTTACATACAAACATACATAATAGAACAACCAGCAGTATAAACCCAACAGACCCAAGAGACATCCATAAAACACTCCACATTCTTCTCAAATACACATGAAACCTTTTCTAGGATATATCATATGTTAGGACATAAAGCAAGTCTAAAGTAAATTAAAATATTTGAAATATATAAAGTATGATCTCTGTTAACAATGTAATGACATTAGAGAATTGGGAAATTCATGCATATGTAAAAATTAAACAACACATGCCTAAATAATCAATATATCAAAGATGAAACCACAACAGAAATTAGAAAATACTTTGAGATAGATGAAAATGAAAACACAACATAAGAAAATCTATGAAATACCACTGAACCAGTGCTTAGAGGGAAATTTATAGCAGTAAATGCCTATATTAAAAAAGGATAGAGATCTCAAGTCATTAATCTAAACTTCCACTTTAAAAAACTAGGAAAAGAAGAGAAAACTGAGCCCAACAAAGTGAAAAGAATTATAAAGATTAAAGTGGAAATAAATGAAGCAGAGAATAGAAAAACAATAGAGAAAATCAACAAAACCAACTGTTGGTTCTTTTAAAAGATCAATAAAATCAACAAAAATTTAGCTAAACTGACAAGAAAAAAGAGGAAAGTATCAAATTACTAAAATAAGGAAGGCAAGAGGGGATATCACTACTGCCCTTATAGAAGTAAAAAAGATTATAAGGGAATACTATGAATTATTGTAAATAATAACCCAGTTTAAACAAACAAATTTCTGGAAAGGCACAAACTACCAGAACTGACTCAAAAAGAAATTAAAAATCTTAGTCAACCTGTGGAAGTTTGGAATTATTTTATAATCCCAAAAAGAGAAAGATTATGTTTCTGAACTAATCCATTCCTGTGGGTGTGAGACCTTTTCAACTTGAATATATAAGTGAAACATGTTTCACGTTGAGCCTCCAGTCTCTTGCTGGGTCTGATATAAATGAAGACACACAGGAAAAGGGAGCTAAGCCATATCTGATCTGGCCATGTGAGAGAATGGACAACAGTTTCACCTATACCTGAGCTGCAAGGAGAGAAGCCCCTGAGAGGCTCAAAAAGCTGAGACCCAGGGAGAGATATGCCATATGCCTGATAGCTTGCAGCTGAACTTGGAAAGAAAAAAAAAGCAGCTGAGACTGATAGAGTAGACCTGGAAAGAGACAAACTTTATTCCTGGTTGTCCTCAGCTGAATTCTGGCAGATTCTGGAGGGGAAGGCAGAGAGCTCAGGAGAGACAGGTGACCATTTTGTTTCACCACGTGGCAACAGACTTTGGCGGAAAAGCATTTCTGCTGGTGCCTTAAGTTGGATATTTTACAGCCTTGGAGCTTTTTATTTTTTAAAGATTTATTTTGGGAAATAGATATGGCTCAAACAATTGGGCTTCCATCTACCAAATAGAAGGTCCAGGATTCGATGCCCAGGTCCTCCTGATGAGGGCAAGCTGGCCCATGTGGCAAGTTGGCCCACACGGAGTGCTGGCCCACACGGAATGTTGTCCTGTGCAGGAACGCCACTGCGTGTGGGAATGCCGCCCATTACAGGAAAGTTGCCCTGTGCAGGAGTGCCAGCTGACACGGAGAGCTGGGAAAGCAAGATGATGCAACAAGAGACACAAAATAGAGAAAATAAGAAGTCATAGCAGAACAGGGAGTTGAGGTGGCACAAGAGAGTAATCACCTCTCTTCCACTCCAGAAGGTCCCAGGACCGGTTCCCAGAGCTGCCTAATGAGAATAGAAGCAGACACAGAAGAATACACAGCAAATGGGCACAGAGAGCAGACAATGGGGGGAATGGGGCAGGGGGGAGAAAGAAAGAAATCTTAAAAAAAAAAGATTCCTTTTATTTATTTCTCCCCATCCCCTCATTGTTTGCATTTGCTGTATCTGTTGTGTACTGGTTTTCCTTTTTTCAGGAGGCACTGGGAACCAAACCCAGGATCTCTGATGTGGGAGGGAGGTGCCTAATGCTTGAGCTACCTCTGCTCCCTGCCTTTTTGTATCTCTCATTACGTTTTTCCTTATGTCTCTTGTTGCATCATCTTGCTGTGTCAGCTTGCTGTCTTGCTCATCTTCTTTAAGGGGCACCAGGAACCGAACCTGGGAATTCCTGTGTGATAGGCAGGAGCCCAATTACTTGAGCCACATCCACTTTCCAACTATAAGGTTTTACCCCAAATAAAACCCCTTCATAAAGGCCAACCCATTTCTGGTATGTTGCCTTGGTATCCTTTAGCAAACTAAAACATGATCCATAACAAGGAAAGAGATTGAATTAATAATAAAAAAGTTTCCCACAAAGAAAAGCCCATGTTCAGATGGTTTCACTGATGGGTTCTACTAAACATAAAGAAGAATTAACACCAATCCTTCATAAACCTTTCCAAATAATAGAAGGAACATTTGCAACTCATTTTATGAGGACAGTATTCCCAAAACCAGGCAAGGACACATAAAAAAGCAAAACTACAGACCAATATTCCTTCTGAATATGACACAAAAATCCTCATCAAAATTCTAGCAAACCACATCCAGTCATATATGAAAGGGATTTTATACCATGATCAAGTGGAATTTATCCAAGTTTGGTTCAGCAAATGAAAATCAATCAATATAATACACCATATTAATAGAATAAAAGGCCAAAAACCACATGATAATCTCAATAGATGCAGTAAAGCATTGGGGAAATTCTACACCCTTTCACGATAAAATTATTCAACAAAATAAACAAAATAGGATAGAGGAAAACTTCCTCAATCTGATAAAGATCATCTATGAAAAACCCACAGCTAACATCACACTTAAAGGTGAATTCTTTTTTTTTTTTTTTTGGAGGTACTGAGGTGGACCTCGTATGTGGGGAGCCAGTGCTGAACTACTGAGCTACACTCACTCCTCAAGGTGAAGTTATTTTGCAGGGCTTAATTCTCTCACAGACTATGTTGAGAAAGGTTGAAAGCCATTGAGTTTTTTAGTACATGATTTTGGATTTTATTCTTATCATAAGAGCTAATTTGAGAAACTTTGAGCAAGTGAGAGATATGATTTGATTTTTCTTTTTTTAAAAAATACACAGGCTACAAAATATCCATCAAGATTGGTGGGGATAGGGCAGGAGGAAACCCTCATAATTAAACGTTATGGAAACAGTCCAGGGCAGAGATGATAGTTGCTTCAACTAAAGGGTAGTAGTGGAAATAGTGGAAGCAGAGAAAATCAGAAAGTTTCAGAATAGGGTAAACAGGACTTACTAAGGTAAGAACACATGCATTCCATGCAAACTTCCAGATAGGGTGAATAAGGAAAAGAGAGGAATGAAGGTTGACTCCAAGATTTTTTACTTGAGCAACTAGATGGATGGTAATGACATAAACTGAGAAAAAGACCCAATAGGACTTGATTCAGGAGAAGCAATTCACATTTCTATTTTATACATGCTATATCTGAGCTACCTATTTGAAATTCATGTGGACATAATCAACTAGGGAGCTGGATATACAATTTGGAGTTCAGAAGAGAGGTCAAAGCCAATTATGAAAATTTTGAAATCATCAGCATAGAGACAGTACTTAAAGTCATGGGATTGAATAATGTTGATTGGGGAAAAAATGTGTAGAGAGAGAAAATAAGGGGAGCCAGGATAGGACTCTGAAGTCCTCATATCTTTAGCCTTCAAGCAAAAGAAGAAGAGGAGCCCATGATGAAGACCAAGAAGAAGCAGTCAGTGAAGAAGAAAGAAACTAGGAGAGTACGGTATCAGGGAAACCAAGAAAATTAACTGCTTCACAAAGGAAGTGGTGATCAACTTTGTTGAATACTACTGAGAAGGCAAGCAAGAGAGGAACGGAGCAATGTCCATTAGTTTTTGTAATATAGAGGTTGTTAATAATTTTGACACATGTAATGTCAATGGAGTGGTGGGGACAGACATCCATTTGAGTTAGGTTAGGAGGGAATATGAGTTGAAAAAGTAAAGACAGTAAGTCTAGATAACTCTTTGAAGAAATGTTTTATGAAAGGGAACAGAAAAATGGGATGGTAATTCAAAGAACAGGTAGCCCCGGAAGAGAGAGGTTAATAGAGATGTGGAGTCAGTGGAGTGGATCTCAAACACAATGGAGACCTGTAACCAGGTTGTCCTTTGACCAGGACCAAGCTACATCATCCATAGTAAAGAGAAGGAGGGCAAAGAGAAGGGGTAATGATGCAAGTTGACTGACAGTTTTCAAGGGGAAGGTGAACGAGTTCTTGTCTACTTGCAACTCCTTTCCTGATAAATATGGGATAAGTTATATTGAGCAAGTGAGGTAGGGCAGGGGCATGATGGTGGTGGTGGGTTGGCTGGGTAATGTAAGAGAGTCAAAGATCGAAGAGTGAAATGGTCATTTTGGAGAGTGGAATGGTAAAAATAATAGGAAAGTTTAGCAAGATTCTGGATATGTTGAATGTCCATCTGAGATTTGTGGCTGCAGAATAACTTTATGAATAAGTTTCTCTGCCTCTTCTCTGATGTAAAGATGAGGGTTCTTAAGAAGGATTAATCTAGATATTCTTTGCCCATATATGCAGTACAACATATAAAATTTTGAACCCCTTCCTATTCAGTATCAAATAATGCCACTACAACTGGTAGTGCATTACTTTATTGATGCATTCCTTGTGTTCTGTGAACTGCAAACTTCCAGATAAACTGTAAATCCAAGTAGGCAAGAATCAGGTGAGTATATATTTATATAGGAAACTCTTCCAGAATAGGACTTACTAATTCTATCTTTCTTCACCCATTAGAATTCTTACTTTGATTTTTCAGTTTGAAAACTATTTCTTTTCCAGAGCTTAATATGTTTGATTTCAGACTGTCATCAATATGCATGAAAGGAAGTGGGAATTTTTCAGATAAAATTTTGCCTAGAAAATTAAACTATATCCAGTCTTCCTACCCACCCAAAATTTGAACTAAAATCATGAATATGAAAACCATTTCTAGACTCCATGAGTGCCCTAATCCTAAATTCTTCCTGAATTGTGAAGTGGAAAATTAAACCGTTTTTGTTGGAAAACTCCCTGCTCAATGGGTCCAGATCAGCACTCAGATGATGTCAGCAAATGTTACATTTTTTTCCAATTATGAAATGAATTATGGGGCGCTAGCTAACCACAGTCAGTCATTAAATAAAGCTATTTTGGCTAATGCATTGTTGTCCTGCCAGAAAACACAGGTGTTTTGTTTTTAAAGAATTTTTTAAAAACACTGCTCTAAGAAAAGACTGCATTAACGATCCTTCAGCACAAGCAATATAGAAGCATAAGTAAGAAGGTATTATTGTAGAAAATTTGTGTGACAGGGGTAGAGATGGTAATTTCACATATGAAATAGAGAGCGGCTTTATATCCAAAGAATTGAAACATTTGGGCTGTGATGTATGAAGACAGTGATATATAACCATGCAAATTTAAAGATATATACCCCCACACACATACACAGGCTCTGAAGAATTGAATCAAAGGCACCTTGTAAACATGAAATAGTTATTATTATTGAGAATAAACTCTCTTTGACTGGGATTTTTAAAGAATGTTAGTTCATTCTTTCTGTGATATTTCCCTAAGGTTTCAAATGTATAGTCTCAAAAAGGATGACATTTACTCTGTCAGTATCAAGCATGTACTTGTTAATACTAGAGCTAGAGCTGTACTTTTGTTTGAAGGAGTTCCTTGAATGAATTTTCATAAAAATTTCTAATTGGCCCAATATTTAGAATAGTAATTTTTAATTATCTTGCATTTTTGGTTAACAATCTTACACTGATCTTTTTCTTTCAATCTACAGTCTTCAATTTACGTATCCCTAAATCATTCCTAAATGAAGCAGCTGCTTTCAGCTGATTCATCTGAGGAATTTGATGATCTCATCCAAACTATGACATCTTGAATCCTGCATTAATGGCATGCTTATGGAATGAAGCAGATTTTTGTTTCAAAATAATTTTTTCTTTGTGTGTGTACAAGTATAAATGTCACATATCTATAATCCTCAGAACTCAAAATCTATTGCCACAATCAATTTCTCATCTGGGTTACAACTATGTTTAAAAAGAACAATAATCTATTGACTAGGATACCTTAATAGGCTGTTGCTGGAAATAAATCTTAAGGTTTAAGTGTTGAAAATGTTATTTTAAATGCAGTCTGAATTTAATTCCCAAGGCTTAGATTTCCACAGTTTTATTTCAGAGTTCCTAAATGCCCTTATTATGGTATCCACCCAGCAATATATTTCTATAGAAATGTCCCCCAAAATAAATATGGATATCTCATTGTTGAATACCAAGATCCTTCTTCAAATTCTCAAGAGTGTCAACGTATTTTAAAAGCACATTCAGAATTTAAATAATTATTTATTCACAAATATGTGGAATCCACCTGGCATACAAAACAGTTTTTGAAATGCCAAAAGGACTTGAATTATTTATTAAAAAAACTACTACTCACACAAAATCAAATGAAATTATTCTAAAGGTCTGTTAGAGCGAACTATGAGTTTTCTATTGTCCAACTAAATGATAAAGACAAATTTGTGAAATGAGAAAATTTGGATCAATGATGAGATTTTATACCATATTAGAAGAAAACATAACAGAAGAAAACACATCCCAAAACAAAAACTCGCCTACATCATTTCAGTCTTTTAAACTTAAATGTGGTAAAACCAGTTTTTTGAGTTTGTTTAAGCTGCTAGAACAATATACCAGAAATGGGTTGGCTCTTTTTTTTTTTTAAAGATTTATTTTTATTTATTTCTCTCCCCTTCCTCCCATTGTCTGCTCTCTGTGTCCATTCACTGCGTGTTCTGCATCTACTTGCATTATCTGGTGGCACTGGGAAACTGAATCTCTTTTTTGTTGTGTCATCCTGTTGCATCAGCTCTCCATGTGTGCAACGCCACTCCTGGGCAGACTGCCCTTTTTTGCACACGGGGCCGCTCTCCTTGCGGGGTGCACACCTTACGCATGAGGCACCCCTACACAGGGGTATCCCTGTGTGACACGGCACTCCCTGCGCGCAACAGTACTGCACATGGGCCAGCTTACCACATGGGTCAAGAGGCCCTGGGGATCAAACCCTGGACCCTCCATATGGGAGGCAGATGCTCTATCAGTTGAGCCACATCCACTTCCATGGGTTGACTTTTACAATGGGAATATATTAGGTTACAAGCTTACAGTTCTGTGACTTTTCTGTCTAAAAAGCTTCTTTGAAAACAAAGTGAGAAAAGACACTGGGGGAATATACCAAAGATATTGTCAATATAACATGAAAGATAACAGATCTTACAGTGATGAAAAGCACAATGAAAAAAAAATTTTTTTTGGCTTTGTTTTTGTGGAGGTTTTGGATTGCAGAAAGATTGCAACTGTGGCAGGAGAGGATCACTGGTGCAGGGTGTTGGTGGTGGGAGGATGTGTGGGGAGGAGTGCACCTGGGGCATGCCTCTATGGAATATGAACGTGTTCATGTGGTCATCAGGTATTGTCTCAGTGAATGGAGACCCAAACAATAACCAACGGAATATTGAATTTCCATCCTGGGGTGTCCTGCTACATTCTCTAATAGTGTGGCAAGAATCTCTAGAGTACCTGGGCAGTGCCTAGCTAAGGAGGACAAATCAATACTTCAAGTCCTTGATATTGATGCTTGTACTTATGAACTTTATTCTTGTGAAATTGAAATATATATTGCCTAGTAATATCTGTTGCCTAAAAATTACTTCCTGAAAGCCTCCTTGTCGCGCAAATGTGGCCTCTCTCTGAGCCAAACTCAGTATATACACTCACTGCCTTCCCCATGGCATGGGTCATGACTCCCAGGGATGAGCCTCTCTGTCACTGAGGGATTATTACCAAGCAACAAGTAGCAATGAATTTGGAAAAAGACTTAGACCAAAAGGGGGAAATATTAAATACAAATGAGTTCTTATGGCTAAGAGATTTCAAAGTCAGTCGGAAGATCATTACAGAGGTTATGCTTATGCATGTCACAGGAGGATCTCTCTGACTGCCACAGTAAACAGTGCCTCAAGCAGGCATGCTCCTAAGAACTATAGGGCCATCTAGACACTATAGGTAGGGTAGACAAACCCAGGAAATTGGTACCCTGTCAGTGGCCTTCCCTTGGAATATATCATAAGCTATCTTCCCAATATATCAGAGTTAAACTCATATCTAATTTGCCTACATTTGGTTCTTCTGACCTTTTTATTTGAGCCTATAATTAGCACTATTACCACCATTAAATATATGTCCCAGAGACATAAATCTTTGGGCTATTCATATGCCCATTGAGCCCTGGAATTTCAACAGAGTTGCGGCCAACACCTACTCTCCATTTCTTCAGACTCACCCAGAACAACTAACAAAAGGATGATGAGGGACAACACCCATCCCAAAAAACAGAGAGTATCTACAACTAAAAGCAAGACAGTTCCATCCATCTGCTCCATGGGATCTAAGCTCCCTCTCAGTTGGAAACAGAGTGGGCATCACCATCCCCAAATCCTCAAGACTGAGGAATGAACAAACATATGGGCACAATGAAACCAAAGTAGCCTTATTAGTATTCTAGTACTGGAAGAACTTGTAGCATTGATATAAAGAGAGTGGTCACCAGAGGTTCTGAGGAAAGAATAGGTATAACATGGGGCATTTTTGGGACATTGGAATTGTTCTGCATGATATTGCAATGATAGATATAGGTCATTACATACTTTGTCAGAATCTATACAATTGTGCAATGCAAAATATAAACCATAATGTAAACTATAGACCATGGTTAGTAGCAATGCTTCAATATGTGTTCATCAATTGTAACAAATGTATCACACTAATGAGAGATCTTGTTGATGAAGGAAATGTGGAAAGGGTAGGGGGAGGGTATATGGGAATCCCCTATATTTTCAGTGTAACATCTATGTAATCTAAAGCTTCTTTAAAAATAAAGAAAAAAAAAGCTTACAGTTATGAGTGGGAACATATCCAGATCAAGGCATCATCAGACATGCTGTCTCATGGAAGGGAGGCTGCTGGTGATTCTGGAATCCTGACACATGACAAGGCACAATGGCAGCTCTACCTAGGTCTCTGCCTTCCCTTCCAGGTTTACTTTCTCCCTGAACTCAGCCATGAGTGATCAGGCACATGGCAGGATTTGCTCCTCTTTCTCCTCTCCTCTGGGCCTCACTACTTCAGCTGCTTGTTTTCTGTGGGCCTTCTCTCTCCAGCTTTTTTCCTATCTATCTCTATGTCTGCAGCTTTTTCTCTCTCCCATTTATGAAAGACTCCAGCAAATGGACCAAGACCCACTGTGGGCCACATCTCACTGAGTGATCCAATCAAAGGCCCCCTAACTGCATCCAATTCAGTCAAAGGGTCCCACACCTACAGGAATGGATTAGCTTCAAGAACATGATCTTTTCTGGGGCCCATAAAAGACACAAACTAGTACTCCTGTTATCAAGTATAATTGAGGACTATGTTATATTATCTAACTTAATCAAAGGTGTAGGTTAAGACTTAATAAAAATGCATATAGATAGATAAAGCCCACATACTCACACATACACACACATATTATCCATACATGCATATACTAACTTTTGAAAAATTTCTATGCTAGGTGAGCCCACTAAAACATATTTAACCACAAATGCATTAACTATCACCATCACAGCATTCCAGAAATTAATATCCATATATGACAATGTTACTAAGGAACAAAAGCATTTGTAATTCTGGCTTTTGATGCTATAAGCATTGTTCCCAGGTAGAAAGCTCTCCTGCCTCCCTGTTCCATTCCCCACTCCTGATTTGTGGCAGGTAATAGTGACTGATTCCCACAGTTTCTATCCAATGCTGGAAGCCTTCATGACCTGATGGTGCAGTTAAGGAGTTGCAAGGAGGCTAAGGGCAAACTCTGGAAGGCTGAAGAGCTACAATGGCTGACCAGATGTCCTCCTCAAAATTCTTGGAAAATCTGGGAAAGGGGGATGGGACAGAGAATACTTAAGATAAATACCTAAAGATCTCATTTGCAAACTAATAAATTAAAGGGTGAGATTATTCACCAGTGAAAGAATTATAGTGGGTCCCAGGGACCCTTGAAGAAATGCCTTTTCAAGGATTTGTTTATGACTCTTTAAATCACTAGCAAAATAAGAAATTAAAAGCTAACATGTTATAGCCCATTGCTGATTTTTAAAAGTGGAAGGTTACATATGTTTTTATTTTTATTTTTATTTTTATTTTCATGTTACTGGGCAAGAATATACTAGATTGCTGTCAAATGCAATTCCATAGTTCTGGCAAAACTGAGGATGATTTCTCCTGGACCCCTTACCAACATCCCTCCTTCAAGCACCAGCGCCACATCTGCCTGTCCAATCACACCTCAAGCAGATAGCTCTCAGTCATTGCTTTGCTTTACCCAGGCAGAACATCAGAATGGAAGTCTCACAGGACATATATCTCTCATATTTGGGAGGACAATAATGAAACTAATCTTTCAGAGCATCTTTGGGTGCAAGAGCCCTCCTAATTCTTCAGCACCTTTGACTCTCTCTTTCCGGAAGGAAGGTTTTCTCTTTTACCCTCACCCCACAGGCCTAGTTCTACCTTTGTTTTCTTTTTGACTCAAGGAGAAAAGGGGTCAAAGGGCATAAGGCTCAGCACTGATTGGACAAAAGACTGACAAGTCATTTACATTTCACAGGAAAACCTAAACTCAACTGCCCTCCTTTTTGATCAGGATATCTTTGGGGAACTTTTCCTGACAGAATTAAGCTGGGAATACCTTGGGGATCTATTCTTCTGGTCTTTTATCTTGTTTTATCAACAGTGTGCTAACAGTGAAGTGATAAAAGTGAGGGAATGTCTGAGGCTACAAATAACACATTTATAAGCAGGCATGTTTAGGCTGTCTTTCACAAACTATCTACAGGCTGGAGCTGGTATAACAGTCTTTCTTTCCAGAACGTCCACTGTTACACACTAAAATCCCAGAAAAGCACTTGTGAGATCTATGAGCAAGTGTGCGGTAAGCATTGATAAATATTTCAATTAGATTGATATATTTTCTTAAAATGTTTGCACCAGTGAGTTCCCTTGTGTAGGAAAGGGTCTTTTAAAATAGCATTGATTGGGTTTTGCTCTGTTTGTGAAAATAATGTGAGCTTAATTTTAGAAAAGCCGAAAAAGCATGAGAAAGAAAATAAAAATCATGTCATTTCACCTAACAAAGACAACTAATGTTAACATTTTGGGGCATTTCCTTTCAGGTTGAGACAGAGGAAGTGAATTACTAAAATTGGGGTCATATTATACATGCACTTTTATTCAGTATCTTGCTTTTTTCACTTAATGCTACATCATTAACATGCTGCAACATATATTTATTAATGAACTACTTCGGATCGAAACTGCACTTGTCTCTTAACATTATGAGCATTTTATGATGTTATTAAGTACTCTTCAGAAACATGATTTTTAAAAGATATACAAAGTTCAACAAACATCCCGATATATCACAATTAAATCATTCTTCAAATTTTTAATATATAGGTTGTTTCTTCTCTTGTAACAACTTTACTAAGCTATGGTACACTGCACATAATTAAAGTGTATAATTTGTTAAGTTTTGACCTACACATGTACCTGTGAAACCATCCCCACACTCCAGATATGACCTTATGCTTCATCCCCAAATTCTTCTTATGCTGCTTGTAATCCTTCCCTCTTGCCTTTTCACCCCACTCCATCCCCACCCCCAACTTATCCTGAGGCAAACTTTGATCTGTTTTTTGTTGCTATAGATGAGTTTGGATTTTCCTGACTAGTGTATAAATGGAACCACACACTATGTACTTTTCTTTTGTCTGGCTTTTTCCACCCACCATAATTATGTTGTTACAGAATCAACACTTTATTCCTTTTTATTGCAGACTAGCATTCAATTGTGTGGATATACCACAATTTGTTAATCCATTCACCTTTTTTGTTGTTTCCATTTTTTGATTATTCCAAATAAAGCTGCTATGAGCATTTGTGTATGTATTTGCATAAACATATACTTCCTTTTTTTCTTAGGTAATTTAAACAAAGACTTATACATAAATATTTATGGCATCTTAGAGCAGAATGACTGTATCACACAAGTCTCTGATCACTTATGGTTCATTTCCCTTAAACTGTTTCTTCCTCAATCCTCTTACCCCACTCTGTTTCACTCCAGGCTCACTTTCTTCTCTCTCAGCAGGTGATCCGCTTCTTCTGTCATCAAGAAAATAATGTTAGGTCTGATATTCCCTCCCAACTTTTCCCCAATTTATAAACATAGTTACTTCTTTCCCCCTCTGCCTTACTGTATGAGAAACACGTATTCCTTTTTCCTATTCAAGACAGGTTGGAATCCTTTTCCTACAAATCCAGGGGCATCTATTATGTAGTATCATGTCACTTTCCTATATCTTCAATCCCAATGTAAACATTAACTCCTTTTCTTCAGCATCCAAGTCTGTTTGAGGCTCTTAGAGGTTAAGATCAAAACCCTTCCTCCATTTTGTATTCTTCTCTAGATAAAGCCTTCCTTCCCTTCATAGCTAAGCTTCCAGAAACCACAGATTACCCCACTCATCCTCATCTCCCATTCCTGCCTCAATCATCACAGTGTGGTCCCATTACTCACACTGGCGAGTTCTTGCTGAAGACACCAAGGGTCTCCAAATGGTCCAAGCCCCCAGACATTGTTCAGTCCCAAACTTACTTAATGTCACAGATGCTTCTGATCTCTTGATTAACTCTCCCTTCATTGATTTCTATTGCATGTTTCCTCAAAGTTATCCTTCTACCACTCTAGCCATGCTGTCTGCTTTGTAGGGTTTTCTTTTCTCTCTTAATGTTAGTCAAACCCAGAGTTCTGTGTTCATTTGTCCTGCTACTTGCTTTCCCTGGGAAATTTCATCACATGTATGCCAACACATGCTACCCCTGACTCTTCAATCTATATTTCATCTCAGGACTTTCTCTGGAGCTTCAGACCAATGACCCAAGTGCTTGCGGGCATATCTACTCAGTGGCTCTTCAGGCACTTTAAATCCCACAAAACTAAATATATCTAAATTTCCTATTTTCAATTCCCCGCCTCTGCCCCCAAATCCCAGTCTTTCCCATTTATCTTATAACAAGTCTAGACCAAACTAGAATATTGGTTTTACCTTATGAAAATGCTTAAATCTGTGTTATCTTCACTATCTTCACTGCCCCACTGCAGGCCTTTGATGTCACTGTCCTAGGCTTCTGCAATAGTGGCTGCAGCAAATGCGATGGATCAGAGGGCTCGGCATCTTTTCCAGTACCCTTCTGGTATCCTGAAAAGCTAAAGGTTTTGTTTCCCAAAGTCCCTTATAGTTGGGGTTCTGGGTGTGATTTAGGTTCCACCAACCAAATACAATCTTCCAAGACGTGATTTTGCAACTGAATTAAATGGCCAGAGGGGCAAGATACTAAGATTCTATTTTGCTAAAAGAATCAGCTGGCACAGCTTGGTTCTGACAGCACTTTCTTATGCCCAGATCACAGCTAAGGAGTATTCTTCTGGGGCCAAGAGGCAGGTAAGTTCTGAAGTGTCATTTTAAGAATCATTCCTCAAGGTTCCACCCAAAACCTGCCACTCCAGCCCTTCCCACAAGAAGACACCTTATCCCATTATTAAATCCTTTTCTGCTTAAAATTACTAAAGTGGTTCACATATCTGCATCTGAGCTCTGAACGAGCCAGCCTCCCACTGTGCTTTATACCAGGAGCATGAAGACACTTCCCACACCGCCTCCACACGCCATGCTGCCTCACACTTTCCCCTCTGCTCATGTTGTTACTTTGACCTGGAAAGTCTTTCCCTTCTTATTAGCCTGTATTACTTTAGGGAAATGGGAAATTTTACACACAGTGAAGGAGCTGTCAAGGAATTCGTGTGTATAAATACTTCAATCCCTGGCTTTGTAAAGCTAAAGGTTTCTTCCTTAGCATTTCTCTTCCCCAGGCACATGTTACAAATTATAAAGTGTACCACCTCAACTGATCAGTTCATTTCACATCTACAAAACTTTGGCTTATTTCTGATAACTGACTACCATCTATTATCTTATTAAAAATAATAATAATTTTAAGGTCTATTTTTGTCTATTTCAAGTTCCTATAAGCAAACCAAAAGTACAAGTAAAATCTACCCATACTTCTTCCCTAAGAATCCATTTTCTAAGGTATTCATGGAAATCTTTCCACAAGGAGAAATAAAAATGACCAGAGGCATTTACAGAAAGTATGAGACTGATTCTGGCATCCAGATCTCTGTGGTCACAGACATAGCCTCTGATATCTGTGAAATTAAAATTGATTTTTCACTGACAAGCAGAATATTAGGGCTAGAAGGAATATTATCAATGACTGCCTGTCCTTTGTAGATGAGTCAAGAGGGAATAAAAGGAGAAATGACTTAACTATAATGGTCTAGAACATTTATGGCAGAATTGTGTCCCCTAATGCAAATTAAAGTATAACTTTCACTGTTTCTCAATGCCTTTCTTTTTCAACATTTCCAATAGTGGGTTAATGGCCTCCAAGACTCAGTTTTAATTTGTTAATTTAGGGGCAATTGAGAAAGTAGAAATTTACAAAATGCAAACAAGAGATTAAAACCACATATTCAAAACCTGGAAACAAGATTCATCTTTTAAAATAACTGCTCATTCTGTCCTAGGTTAGAAGGAAACAGGCCTGAAAGACTAGTACATGACACAGAGCAATTCCATTTGATCTTTTCTTACATTTTTGTTGAGCCTGAAAGGTCAGGTTTTCTGGTTACAGCTTAGATTTGAAACTATCCTTACACATACTAAATCGTAAGCCTCATTTCAAATATATTTTGGGCTTCTGCAAGGATTTCCAAAAATGTATTATTTCTAAAGCGAGTTAACATACCAATAAGTATGTAAGGTCTCTTGCTTCAGCCAAATGGAAAGTAAATCTATTTCAACCAGACCTGTTTTATTATCATTCCCACTGTCTTGTTTTGGAGCTATATGTCTACCAGATATCAAGACAATATTCATAATAATTTGTTATCCTTCACAAATCAAGAAACTGGTAACATACCCCAGCACAGTAGCTTGGCTCTGCCCCAGGTGCTTACGTGCAATAGCGTACCTAAACGGTTCCTTAGAAGAGCAAACCTAAGTTGCCATCCCAGTGTCAAAGGGCACACCACCATCTGACTCCAAGTCAGATAGTAGTTTTCATAGATCTAACTACTGTTGCTCAACTGGGTGTCCATGGAAACTGAAAAATTGGTTTGTTGCCTAGAGAAGTGGAAATAAAACCAAGTCATTTGGTTTCTATGTGGTTTCTATGAAGCTAAAGAAATTTCTTGGCAAATGATAAAAAACAAGGATGGCTAAAGCTACATAATTCTCTTGGTCAATTCTTGATCTTATCAAGAAAAAAGCTTTATGTGTATTACTTTAAAAATATGAAAATATTCAAATGAAGGAGTCCCAGAGTCTCAGGGTTTCTGATTCTTGGTTAGTTTGGAAACAATCCTTCTAAAAGAGTGACCAATATATGCAACAAAATCTAATAGGTTAAAATGTCCTTGGATCCATTACATATGGAAAATGCTTCTCACCCACAAATTCAACATAGTTCCAAGTATTAAAGAAAAAGCTAGTATTTAATAAGGGTGGAGGAGACAGAAACACCTATTCATTAATCCTATGGAAATATTTGTCACTCATATGCGGCTTAGGGAATTTGGTAAAAATAGCACCTTCTTAAGACTTTGTTCATCTGGGCATGGACCTTTATCTGTCTGAACAAGTAAATGATGATGTAATAGTAGACAGGGAACTTGCACAATGAACCTCCTGATAAACAGGAGTGCAGAGGTGATAGCTTGGCACAGGTTGGCATGATTTCATGGCATCTGTTGGCCTGCCATCAGATAGAAAACAACTCCTGGCAGATCCCTTTTCTCAATGAATGCACAAAATTAGCCAGGCCAAGAAAGGTAGCATACATGAGTTATAACCAAGAGTTGGCCTGACATCAGCTGTTCAGTATTTCAGATAATTAATGCTCTTTTAGCTTGTCTTAGAATACCTAGAAGAAATACCTGTAAAAATTAAAAGTCCAGAAGAGAAAAAAGAGAAATTGGTTTAACTCATGAGTCACAAACTCAAAAATGCCCAGAGAGACCAGGTAGGTAATGAAATGGATGTACATTACTGAATATAAGTAAAACAATAGCACTAGTGTGATGAAAAATGCCAATTGATGCATGGGATCAGGTTTGGGCAATAATACAGAATAGTGATGATTGTAGCAACCTTGGAACGCATTTCTTGCCAAAAGGAATGATTTTGACTCCAGTCTCACCATTTACTGCCTTGTCTTCAGATATCTCAAAGGAAACTAGGTCTGGTTTACCCACCTCTTGCTTGAGTCCCCTCAATGTCATATTTCCTTATGGTAAATTATAGTAAAATGGATTCAGGCTTAACCAACCACAGGGAGTTCATAAGCCATTAAAATTGCTCTGTAGTTTTGTACAAATCACAAATTTGCTCTAAAAATTATGGCATCCCACTTCAGTAATGTTATGTTCCAATCTAAAGCCTTCCTGCCTTCTCAATACCTGCCAAACAATGTCCCAGCTTCTTGGTTCAGGCTTCTTAACATGTATTCCATTCTCCACATGCAGCTGACCCTCCTCCTTGCAATTCCTCATATCCCTCTGCCACTTTATTTTCTTCTACTTCCACATAATGCTCTCTTTCTCTATTCCTCTCCATTCAAAACCTACTTATCCTTCAAGATCCACTTCAAATCTCATCTTCTGCATGAACTGTTCTTAGACCAGGCCAATCCAAGATGATTTTCCCCTCCCCTTAATTTCATTTGGAATCATAACAACAATGATGGTGATAATAGCCAACATGTCCAGGCTCTACGCAAAATACTGAATTTGCTTTGTCTCATTTACTTCTAATTCCTGACTCTTTCTGAAACAGACAATATTATTAACCCCTATTTTATAGGTGAGAATTTTGGGATCTAAAGCTGTGAAAAGAAAAGCATATCTCTTTCCTAATGGAAAAATAAGAGGGAAGGATCTCATTGGACAATTTGGATTTTCTGTTTATCCCTGAACCAATGTGGACAGGCTGTGAACCACATACAGATGCTATGGGAGTAGGAAGAGTCAAATCCTAAACCATATTTATTAACGTCTCAGGGGAAAGGAAGTTTCCAAAGGAAAACTGGGGTTACCTAATATAAGAAATAATGCTTAGGAAGACAAAAACAAAATTTCCACTTTATTCCCCCATTTGAAAAACTGTTAACTCTCTTTAGTTTCTTTTTTTTTTTTTTAAGATTTATTTTTTATTTATTTCTCTCTCCTTCCCCCACCCACCAGTTGTCTGCTTTCTGTGTCCATTAGCTGTGTGTTCTCTGTGACCGCTTCTATCCTTATCAGTGGCACCGGGAATCTGTGTTTCTTTTTGTTTCGTCATCTTGTGTCAGCTCTTTGTGTGTGCGGCACCATTCCTGGGCAGGCTGCAATTTTTTTCACGCTGGGCTGCTTTCCTTACGGGGCGCACTCCTTGTGCGTGGGGCTCCACTATGCGGGGACACCCCTGCATGGCACAGCACTCCTTGCGCTCATCAGCACTGCACATGGGCCAGTTCCACACGGGTCAAGGAGGCCCAGGGTTTGAACTGTGGACCTCCCATGTGGTAGGAAGACACCCTATCCATTGGGCCGAGTCTGGTTCTCTCTCTTTAGTTTCTGATGAAGATGATCCCACGCTCCTATTTTCCTTACTTAAATAAAGCAACATTTCTAGTCAAGATGATGCAGAGAGTTCAAATTTAACACACACCCACGCCTCCAACCTCATAAAAAAGAGATAAAATAGAAAATAGAAAAGATTGAGCTGGGCAAAGATATATAATAAACACCTTTGTAGATCAAAAACAACAAAAGAAACATAAAGCTCTAAGCATGCTAGAGTTGGTGAACATATGACAGCTTCTACACTTAAAGCTGGGAGCAAAGTTGGGCTCTTTCTCTATTTCCAACTTCATTCTCAAGGCTTCATATCATTAGCCTCTGACCATACTTGCAAAAGAAGGCTCAGAAAACTATTACTGACCAACACCATGAGCTACACTTTTAGTGAGATAAAAGTCTACAGATACCAATACAATTTCCTGACCGTCTCCTGCTGGCTCACTAACTGGATCTGCAACAGCTCCTTGCAATGTCGCCTCAGGCGCAGGTTCTCAAAATGCCACTATATATTCTGGTTTTGGATAGAGGTACATGGGGAGCCAGGTCAGGTAAAGCCAGGTAGACAGGGAGAACTGAGCACCATGGGGGTCTGGGGGAGTCTTCCAACTGCAAATGAGCCTACATACCAAAATTCCAAAATATTTGAGGAAATTAAGACTAATAAGGACTAGGTAATAAAAACATTAATTTACTTCAGATGAAATTAATTTATGAAATAGTCTGATGAAGACTAAAAATATGCTCAGAATGTTCAAATAAAAACAAATAAATGATTTCCATTAAAAAAGAGCAATAAATTATAAAAACATAAAACATAAAACAAAATTAGTACTGAGTTCAGTTTAAGAGAAAATTAAAGACTTGAATAAAGTACTGAGAAATTAACTCAAAATTCAACACAGAGAGACAAAGAGATCAAATATATACATACGAAAAAGTAGTTAAACAAATGGAAGCTCCACTAAACATCTAATAGGAATTTCAGTCGAATAGAATGGAAGGAATGTGTAAGAAGTAATATTTGAAGAAAGAATAACTTTTGAAGGGATAAAAAGATGAGAGCACCCATAATTAAAGGAAACATGAGTACTCAGATCAAAAGTGCACTTTGTTTTTTGTTTTTCTGGGTTTTTTTTTCTTTATTTTCTTTTAAATGTTACATTCAAAAAATATGAGGTCCCCATATACTCCCCTCCACCCCACCCCATTCCTCCCACATCAACAACCTCTTCTATCATCGTGGCACATTCACTGCACCTGGTGAATACATTTTGGAGCACTGTTGCACCACATGGACAGTGATCTTCACTCTCCCCCATTCCACCCAAAAGTGCACTTTGACTAATAAGCAGAATAGATTAAAAATAATGTCACACATAATCACAACAAAGAGAAACAATTGGATTATCTTGAAAGCAATTGACAATAATCAGAATGACAGTAGATGTGTCACCAGCAGTAACAAATGCCAGAAGACAATAAAGTAATATCTTCAAAATTGACAAGGGAAAATAACCGATAACCTAGTATTTTCTACCCAGCTACATTATCACATAAGAGTGAGGGCAAAATAAAGATATTTTAAATATATAAAACCTATAATAAAATATCACCCAGAGAACTTCACTAAATGAGCAATTAAAGGATATACTTCATCAAGGAAAAGCAAATGATCCCAGAGGAAAGGAAAGGGATATATGCAAAAATTGTGAGCTCACAAAGTGATAAAATATCTTGGCACCTATAATCTATAGTAGGCAATTTTTTAAAAACTGTTTTCCAGGGCTTTTTAAGGGAAAGTAAATCTCTAGACCACAAAAACCAAATGGGGTGGGATGAGACATTTCCATGCCTTAAACATGGTAAGGTCCATATTGTATTCTGGAGAACAGAAATGCTAACTTTAGACATCATTAGAAAATGTATAGCTAAGTATGAATATTTAAAATTTTAATGGTAAATAAAATAACAGATATGCAGGGTACAGCTTTCAAAGAAAAGAGAATAAGAAAAACTTTATCCAAAAGAAGACAAGAGAGAGTAGGAAAAAAAAAATAGAGAAAATGGGTGGTAAAATTAAAATACAAAATAAGGTGGTAGAAATAATCCTATATATATCCATACAGTAAGTTTAAATATATCATTATCATAGATACTGTGTTTTGTAACATCAATGCAGTTTAATAAACCATTAACAAAAACGTAATTTTAAAATATGTTTGGAAAATTTTAAACATATTCTTCAATAACTCTTTGTTTAAAAGGAACATCATAGTGAAAGTTAAGAAATATTTAGCACTGAATAACAATAAGAAACACTAAACATGTTAAAATGTGTAGGATGCAGCTAACAAGACCTAGAGGTAACTCCACAGGTTTAAATTTCTTTATTAAAAAGCAAGAAACACTGAAAATAATTGAGTTAAATGTTTCCCTAAGCCTGAATGAGAACAGATTAAACCTAATGACAGGAAAAAGTAGGAAATAAAATTAAAAACATAAATTAATGACATAGGAAAAAAAGAAATATTAGCAAGAATCAGCAAAACAAAAACGGCTAGCAAGATTAAACAGGCAAAGAGGGAAAGAGATAATTTTAAGAATTTTTTAAAGGGACACTATTAAAAACATTATTTTAAATATATACAGTATTTAAACCATTGAAAATATAGAAAAAATGGATAATTTTCTAGAAAAATACAAATTATCAAAATTAAATAAAGATTAGGAAGCCTGAATAAATAACAATCAAATAAACTACACTGATCGTCAGTCTCCTATCCTTACTCCATTCTAATTGTTGCTACTCCTAACAACTTAAAAGAAAAATTAAACCCTCTCAAACTGTTTGAGCAAATAAAAAAAGTAGGAAAAGTAGCCCAACTAATTTTATGAGATTAGTATAACTTTAATGCCAAAACCAGATAAGGGTGGTTCAAAAAAAGAAAATTTTAGACTAATATTATTTATCACCATACATACAGAAGCCTAAAACTTAGCCAATCATATTTGGCAATGTGTAATTTTTAAAATAGGGTTATTCTAGGAATTCAAGTTTCAATATCAGAAAATCTATTCACATAATATATTACAGATTAAATGAGGAAAATATATTATCATCTCAATAGATGCAAAAAAAGCACTTAATTTAAATCCAACCAACATTTATGATTTTATTTTTTCAACAAATCATTTTTATTGGTACATATTAATAAAGCATACAATTCATCCAAAGAGTGCAATCAATGGTATTTGGTATAATCATATAGTTGTGCATTCATAACCTCAATCATCATTAGAGCATTTTCATTATTTCAACAATAATAATAATAAATAAACAAACAAGAAAATTCTTCACCCCTCAATCCCTCTATGCTTCCCCTGCTGTACATAGCAGCTATTTCTGGCTAATCTTAAACAATTATTTATTTATTAAGCAGTTTTATTGAGATGTATTCATATACCATATGATCTAGCCAAAGTATATAATCAACGGCTTTTAGTATAATCACAATGTTGTGCTTACATAACTACAAAAAATTTTAGAGCAATTTCATAATTGTTCATAATTTCAAATTGCGTAATTCCATAATTCCAAAAAGAAAACTTCCACACCCTCTAGCAGTCCTTCCCCAGTCCTACATAACCACTAATCTAACTTCATTTTTATAAATTGATTTATATTTACATTTTATACAAATGGAATCATACAATATGTAGTACTTTGTGTCTGGTTTCTTTCATTTAGCATAATGTGGGAGTTTTTTTGGTCTGATATTAACATCTTGTAGCGTTAACATACATTTGTTCAATTTCAAAGAAAACGGTCCTATATGTAATTTTACCCATATTCATATTTCACATTTGGTTTTTCTATACTATACAGTTCCATATTACAATTTTTAGCTTTCTTTTTAGTAAGATATATGACTTTAGACTTTCCCATTAAACCACTTTCATGCCTACATAATAGTACTGCTAGTTACAGACATAATGTTGGGCTTTCACCTCTTCTATTCATGTCCAAAGATTAGCACACATTCTTTTTACCAATTCTGCCCAAGTTAACACCCTCAGGTTTCCATTCTCTAACCTCATTCTATTCTCTGGTGACCCATATTCTAGTTATTAACTCCATGAGATTACACAATATATTTAGTTCGTAATAGCGCAATCATGCAGTATTTCTCCTTTTGAGTCTGGCTTGCTTCACTCAACATAATGCCCTCCAGGTTCATCCATGTTGTCATATGCTTTATAACTTCATTTCTTCTTACAGCCACATAATATTTCATCATGTGTATACACCACAATTTATTCATTCATTGGTTGATGGACACCTAGGTTGTTTCCATCTTTGAGCAATCACAAATAATGCCGCTATGAACATCAGTGTATGGGTGTCTGTCCCTGTCACTGCTCTCAGTACTTCTGGGCGTGTGCCTAGTAGTGGGTATTGCCAGGTCACATGGCAAATCTGTAGTCAACTTCCTTAGGAACTGCCAAACAGTCCTCCACAGTGGCTGTACCATTCTACATTCCTACCAACAGTGAACAAACATTCCTATCTCTTCAACACTTGTAGTTCTGTCTTTTTAATAGTGGCCATTCTAATAGGTGTGAAATGATATCTCATTGTAGTTTTGATTTGCATTTCCCTAATCACTAGTGATGCTGAACATATTTTCATGTGTTTTTTTCCTATTTGTATTTCTTCTTTGGACAACTGTCTTTTCAAGTCTTTTGTCCATTTTTTAAATTGGGTAGTTTGTCTTTTTATTGTAGACTTGTAGCATCTTCCTATGTATCATAGATATTAAACCTTTATGGGATATGTGACTTCCAAATATTTTCTCCCATTGAGTCAGTGGCTTTTTCACCCTTTTGACAAAGTCCTTTGAGGTTCAAAAGTATTTACTTTTGAGAAGGCCCATTTATCTATTTTTTCTTTTGCTGCTTGTGCTTTGGGGGTAAGGTCCAAGAAACCACTAACTACCACAAGGTCTTTAAGATGTTTCCCCACATTTTCTTCTAGTTGTTCTATGGTCCTGGCTTTTACATTTAGGTCTTTCATCCATTTTGAGTTGATTCTTGTATGGGGAGAGAGATAGGGGTCCTCTTTCATTCTTTTGGCCATGGATATCCAGTGGGTAGCTCAGTGATTTTAAGTTCCCTTAAAAAATAGGAGTATGTGGGAAGTTCCTTAATCTGACGAAAGTTATCAATCAAAAAATATCATACTTGAAGTGTGAAATTTTCAGTGCATCTTCATTAAGGTCAGAAACAAGACAAGAATGTCTTCTAATATCATCTATACTCTATATTGTATTCTAAGTCCCAGTCAGCAAATAAGGACAAGAAAAATAATGAGGAAAAAAAGGCATAAATATATGAAAAGAAGAGACAAAACTGTCTAATTTTTTAAACAGATAATTATCTACCTAGAACATGTAAGAGCATGATTGCTGGATACAAAAGCAGCATACAGAAAATTTAGCATTATTTTAGTTTTTCAAATTATTATGTATTTTATTTCTAATGTTTAAACCTATCATTACTATTTCATTTTACTATTAATTGAATTTGGCAATATATTAGGCTTCATTTTTTAAGAAGTTTGGATCACAGAGGGGTTCAATTATGGCAGGAGAGGATCAGCACTGATGTGAATTGTCTTTGATGGGGGATGCATGGGAGAGAGTTCGTCTGGGCATGCATTTAGGGTACATAGATATGTATGGATGTTCATTGGGTATTGACATAGTGGGCAGAGTCACATGACAACTCAGGGAGTGCTGGGTTCCCATGCTGGGGAGCTCTGCCACATTCCTCAATGAAACAGCAACAACTCCCCAAGTGCAGGGACAATGACCAGTGAAGAAGGATGGTCCAATGATGGGCTCTTGATAACTGATGACTATGCTTATGAGTCTGTTGTACTCGAAATTTCAACTTAGCCTAGTGTTGCAAGGAGCCTAAGAGTTACCTCCTGAGAACTCCCTGTTGCTCAAATGTGGCCACTCTCTAGGCCAAACTTAGCATATAAATGCATTACCTTCCCCCCAGTGTGGGACATGACTACAGGGGATAAGCCTCCCTTGTGCGGAGGGATTACTACCAAACACCGGCTGGTGATGCAACTGGAAAAAGACCTTGAATAAAAGGGGGAAATGGTAAAGACAAATGAGTTTACATGGCTAAGAGACTTCAAAATGAGTCAGGAGGTCATCACAGCAGTCTCACTTATGCATATCTCAGCAGGATCTCTTAGACAGCCAAAGTAGATACAACCCCAAATAGTGGTGCTCCTGAGGGCTATGGAGACACCAAGGTCCTACAGTTATGGCAGATGGCTCCACAGTTTGGTGCCTTGCCAGTGGGCCCTACTTTGGAATTTGTGCTAAGTGTGATGGAATTGGACTCAAATGTGACTTCTCTACACATGCCTCTTCTGTCCCTTTTATTGAACCTGTGGTTGGTGCTGGGGTTGGTGTATGCCCAGGAGACTTGCATCTCTGGGCTGTCCATGTGCCAGCTAGGCCCTGAGCCTCAGCGGAGTTGCAGCACCTACTCTCAAGTCCATTGCACTTACCCAGGTCAGCAGACTGGAAGGTGAGGATGGGCAACCACCACACCAAGGAACTGAGTCTAGAGCTGTAGGCAGGAAAGTCCCACCCATTAGCCCTGTGGGATCAAAGCCCCTGTCAATTGAGAGGTGGAGTGGGCATCGCCATCCCAGGATCCTCAGGACTGGGGAATAAAATATGGACTACAGTGGGCTTACTGGTATTCTACTATAGAATTATTGTTACTCTAGCAACAGAAGAAATTATGTCACTGATGTGGAGGCAGTGACACTGGAGTTGCTGAAGGCAGGGAGAGGGAAAAGGAGGTGTGATATAGGGACATTTTTGGGTCTTGGAGTTGTCCTGAATGATATTGCAAGGACAGATGCTGGACATTAAATATCCTGCCATAACCCACTGAATGGACTGAGAGAGAGTGTAAAGTACAATGTAAACTATAATCCATGCTGTGCAGCAGTGCTCCAAAATGTATTCATCAAATGCAATGAATGTACCACATTAATGAAAGAAGTTGTTGATGTGGGAAAGTGGGGGTGTAAGGAGTGGGGCATATGGGAAATTCCTATATATTTTTTTAGAGATTTATTTATTTATTTATTTCTCTCCCCTTTCCCCTCCCCCCCAATTGTCTGTTCTCTGTGTCTATTTGCTTCATCTTCTTCTTTGTCCACTTCTTTTGTTGTCAACGGCACGGGAATTTGTGTTTCTTTTTGTTGCATCATCCTGTTGTGTCAGCTCTGTGTGCAGCGCCATTCCTGGGCAGGCTGCACTTTCTTTCACTCTGGGTAGCTCTCCTTATGGGATGCACTCCTTGCACGTGGGGCTCCCCTACACAGGGGCACCCCAGCATGGCACGGCACTCCTTGCGCGCATCAGCACTGCGCAGGGGCCAGCTCAACACGGGTCAAGGAGGCCCGGGGTTTGAACCGCAGACCTCCCATGTGGTAGACGGATGCCCTAACCACTGGGCCAAGTCCATTTCCTGAAATTCCTATATTTTTTAATGTAACATTTTGTGTGAGCTATGTAGCATAAAAATAAATTAAAAATATATTAAAAAAGGAAAAATCTAGCATTCCTATACATGATTTTTAAAAACAATCAGAATATTTAATAGAAAAAAATCCCATTTACAATAACAACAAAAAGTAATATACTTAGGAATAAATCTAGAAAAAAGATATATAAGACAATTACAGAGAAACTCATAAGTTATCATCAAAAGCTCTGAAAGAACATTTGGTTAAAAATAGACAGGTACACCAATTTTCACAGACAGAAAAACCCAGGATCATAGAGATGTCAGTTCTCTCCCAGTTTAACCTTTAAATTCAGTGTAACTCCAATCAAAATTCCAATTGGATTTATTTCATGGAACTTGAAAAGTTTATCCTTTGGGTGGAGATAGCAGAGCAAATGGTAGTAAAGGGCACAGACTATGGCTAAACTACCCAGATTCTAATCTTGGCTCTGCCACTGACTAGCTGTGTGACCTTGGCAAATTACTTGACCTCTCTGTTTCAATTTATTCATTTATATAATGGAGCTATTAATAGCACCTGTCCCATAGAGTTGTTATGTGGTTTAAATGAATAGTAATGTTCATTTAATATTAGTAAAGTTCTTGCACATATTAAGCACTACACAAGAGTTTGTTAAATAAAATATAATGATATTAAAATTAATATGAAAGTTAAAAAATACCAAGGAAGATTAGCAGTTGCCTGTGGCTGGAGATGGAAATTGGAGTTAACTGTAAATGGGCATGAGCAATCTTATTGGGGTAATGAAAATATTCTAAAATTCGAAGGTAGTAATGTTTGCACAATTCAATACATTTACTCATTGAATTTCACACACTAGAAATGGGTGAATTTTATGTTATGTAAAATAAATCTAAATAAAGTTGGATAGCAAAGATCTACAAGAACAACAAGGAAGTGGATATGGCTCAACCATTTGGGCACCCTCCTGCTATATGCTAGGTCCCGGGTTGGGTCCCAGTGCCTGCTAAAAAAAAGATGAGCAGGAGCCCCCCCCCCAACCCCCCACCCCGCCGCAATTAGCAGATGTCACGAGCCAGTAGAAGCCGCCGCCCATGGGGACCGGATGTGGCTCAGGCCATTGGACACTCGCCTCTCACGCGGGAGGTCCTGGGTTTGGTTCACGGTGCCTCCTAGAGAAGGCGAGCAAACAAGGAGCAGACAGGAGAACCACCTGGGGGAGAGGGGTGTAAAGAAAAACAAAAAGTAAGTAAATATATCTTTAAAAATAAAAGACTAACAAAATGGAGAAACCTGTTACAGTAACTGGGACACTGCGGTTTAGTCTCAATACCAGTCTTTTTAAATGGAAAGGGCAGAGACCAATGGAACAGAATATTCACCTGCACACACAGGAAAATTTGATAAATGACAAAGTTGTTATTACAAATCAGTGTGCATGTGCAAGTTTGTGGGTGGGGGATGTCATGGATTACTCAAGAAATGGTTCTGGGAAAACTGGTTATACAGAAACAAATGCACAAAAATCTATTATAGGTGGATTACAAACATCTAAATGTGGAAAGCAAACACAAATGTTCAAACTTTTTCAGACATCTAAGAAAGAAAAAACATTTTTTTTGTTTAAGTGCAAACAAATTTACACAAGTTTAAACTTTAAAAAACTTTTAAAGAAATATTGGCAATTTAGACAGCAGGCAAAATGCACAAACTTAAAAGGAAATGATTATCTAACTTGGGCTGCGCTAAAATGTAAAAATTGGGGGCAAAAAAGACACTTAGAGGGAAATGGATGTGGCTTAACAAATTGGACTTCCTTCTACCATACAGGAGGTCCAGTGTTCGATGCCCAGGGCCTCCAGGTGAGGGCAAGCTGGCCCACGCAGTGAGCTGGCCCACAAGGAGTGTAGGTCCACACAGGAATGTGGCCCTGCACAGGAGTGCCACCCTGCATGGGAATGCTGCCTCACATGGGAATGCCACCCTGCACAGGAGTGCCAACCAACACGGAAAGCTGGCACAGCAAGATGATGCAACAAGAGAAAATGAGACGTAGCAGAACAGGGGCACTGAGGTGGCACAAGAGAGTAATCACATCTCTTCCGCTCCAGAAGGTCCCAGGATCAGTTGCCAGAGCCGCCTAATGAGAATACAGGTAGACACAGAAGAACACACAGTGAATGGACACAGAGAGCAGACCATGGAGGGAATGGGGAGAGGGGGAGAAATAACAAAGATTTTTTTAAAAAAAGACACTGTAGAGCAAAGGGAAAAGCCACAGATGAGCAGAAATTATCTATAGTATGTACAACTAGCAAAGAATTAGATTATTTTTTTTAAAACCCTACATATCCAGAAGAAAAAGGCAAACCAAAAAGGAGAAGAAAATATCTGCAAAGATATTAATAAAAATTCAGAGAAGGAAACCTAAATGGCAATTAAACAAACAAGAATCTCACCTTTACTAAAAGTCAAGGAAATTGAAAAATTAAAACATGAGATATTATTTCACACCCAAAATTAAAATGTTTGATGATATCAAACATTAGCTGTAATGTGAAAAAATAGGAACTCTCAAATACTGCCTATTAAATATAGATTGATACAATTACTTTAATGAGCAATTTTCCAGTTGCTATTAGAGCTATTGCTATTCCACTAAAGAAATTCTTATCTATATGTGCAAGAAGAAATACATAGGACCTGAATAGAGCTTAGGGATCTAGGAACAAGAAAATGGATAAATTGTAGTATACGCGTAAAATGGAATGCTATATGACAGATGCAGGGTATCATAAATCCTACCACAACCCACTGAATGGACTGGAAGAGTGTGAAGTACAATGTAAACTATAATCCATGCTGTGGGCATGAATGTGCCACACTGATGAGAGAATTTGGTGTTGTGGGAGGAGTGGGGGACGGGTGGGGAGTGGGGGTATATAGAATCCTCTTGTATTTTTTAATGTAATATTTTGTATGATCTACGTATCTTTAAAAAAATTTTTAATCAATAAAAAAATAAAAGTGCTGAAATAGAAAAAAAAAGAATACTATAACAGCAGTAAAACAGTCATTTATTTTTCCATGGAATAAACATGGTTAAAACCAAAAAAAAATAAAATGTTTAGGGGGAAAAAAGCACATTTCAGAATGATACAAACCACATGATACCATCTATGTAAACTTAAATTTCGCAAAATAAGACCATATATTTTTCGTGGAAGTGCTAAACACCAATTTTAAATATTACATACCTTTTGAAAATGGGATCTTGAAGTACATCATAACATGCTTCAACCATGTGTGTAAACTAAAGCAAATATGGCAAAATGTTAAGATTTGACAAAACTGGGTGGTGGAACATGAGTATTCATTCTGTTACAGTTCATATTTTTTGTATGTTTGAGCTATTTCACCCACCCACACACACACAAATAAGAAGTGCTGGAATGAAAGTTATAAATTGCAAAGTGGTTCAGTATCCCTAAAATCACTCTCTTCTGCAGAAATCTCCTAACTCCAAGAGGTCTGTGGCCCACTTTCAAATATCCACATTTCTCTTCACTTGTCCCAACATTTCTAAGAGGAGGAGCATCGTTTAGGAAGGATATGCAAGGAAAAGCGGTAAATCTCACCTTGTGCAACAAGATTCCTCAAGGTTGGTTGTCTCACTCAGTGGCATCCTCAGGCATCTGCTTTCCATTTCTCTGCCATTCTCATATGTAGTTTTTCCCTCAGGCTGGTGGTAACTCCTGCTGCAATGCCTCATATCACATCCAGACAAAATGAAGTCCAAAGGAAGAAGCAGCGCATTCCTCATGGGATTCTCTTTTAAGAGCCTGCAAATTTTTTCCAGAAGCACTCCAGCCAACTTCCAATTGTTTCCATTTCATTCCATGTCATGCTCATTTTTAAACCTGGTAATCCCATTAGACAATTTCAGCCCAGCATTGGAGGGGAGGGTGGGGCCAATTTCCCCTGAAGCAAAAGGCCATAGGCCAGATCAATATTTTAAAATACTGTCCAGGGCTCTGTAAGAAAGGAAAAAGGGCAAATGGATGCTGGGCAGGCAACCATTACTGTCCACTATAGAGCGTGTCCTTTCATATACTGAAGAAACGGAACTAGAGTTGGGTCTCAGAAAAAAAGATGTAACATTAATAAAGGAAAGTGGAGAACAAACACCCAAAACGGTGGAGGGAAACAAAGCAGGAGGGGAGAAAGGAATATGCAGATGACAACTCCCTTTCTGTCTCAATCCCCAACACTTAAAACAATTCTGCACACATGGTTGCTCCTCTGTCTATAAGGATGGGGATGCTCACAGCAGCAGGAGTGCCTAATATCTGGACAGCACTTAAAAGTTGACAAGTTCTGTCTCTCTGCCTTTTCTCTGACTCATTGATTCCTAAGACTTTTCTTTGCTCTTTCCATATATAAAGGTTGGTATTTAAATATCTACTTTAGTGTAACTTTTACAAAATTCTGTTTTTCAACATCTCTTACATAGAGAACCATAAGAGAAAAAAATCCCATTCAGAGTCCAAACCTGAGGAAAGTTTTGTCCCCTTAGTAGCCACTTCCTTGGTCCATTTGAAGGACTCAGTTTAAATCTTTTCTTCAACATTTACTCTCCGTGTGCCCTTGTAAGAGTCAATTAGCCTCCCTAAGCCTCAGGTTTCTTGTCTGTAGAATGAAATTATCATTAAGATTAAATTAAACCAAATCGCCAAGGATAGTCCCTATCACATAGCCAGCCTTCTGCCAGTGTCCACAGTATTTCCCCACTGCCCAGCCTGCCAATAAACGCAAAGGTATGATTGAGCGGAATTGAAGTTTTTCTTAGCAAAATTTTCTCTCCTTGTTTGACTTAGAACTCTTTCGTTCGTAAACAACAACTGAAACTTAATTAAACAAAAATGAGAAGTAATTATAAGGACGCTGGGGTACCTCGTGGACTCCCGGGGACAGTGGCTGAGCCTCAGCTGGATCCTGGGATTCACTCGTCAGGACGCCCTCACTGCTGATCACAGTGTGCAGCTCGTCCTCTCTCTCTCTCGCCTTTTATTTTTTTTTGGTTTAAACAAGAATGTATTGCCTCACGTTTTAAGAAGACTATAAGTCTAAAATCAAGGTGTCAGCAGGGCCATGCTTTCTTCCCGAAGTCTGTGGCCTTCTGGCACTAGATTGCCCCAATTACTTGGGGTCCTTGCCTTGCATCTCTCCTCCAACCACAATGCGAGTTCACTCTTCTGTTTGCTCTTCCGTTTTCCGCTGGTTTCTGGTCCAGCTTGCCTGTCTGGTGAATTTGTTTCTCCACATGATGGCTTCATATGCTCTTGTTGCAGACTGGTTTTTATGCTCCTATGGCAGAATACTAAGTAGTCAACATTTTGTGGTTAGAAAAGGTCTGACTTCTAGCTTCAAGTGACCTAAATTTCAAAAACCCCAAAGAGGGATTCTGGGTCAGGTGCTCAGGCCCGGATCAATGAAAGTAACCAGGTTTGAGGGCCTTGGAAGAGAGGACATTTGGCTGTTCCAATATTAACTGCAGGTGTGGATAGCTTTCATCCAAAGAGGAGAGCTGGTGAGCTGCGCCAACCCCACCAACACACCCTATGGCCCCCTGTCCCACCCCATATATACTTTTTCTCATTTTACTGAACTAATTTTTCTCATTTGAATTTTTGCTATTATTGTATCTGTTTTTCAAAATAAGTTCCTCAAATGTCTTTTTAGCTACAAATCAGGGTGTAAATAAACTGTACCAATGTGTGCGTGTTCGTGTGTGTGTTTGTGTGCATGTATGTGGTAAGGGAAGAGGAGATTAAAGGGGGGAAAGAAGAGAGGTGGTGGAGGGAGAAAAGATGAGAGGAGAAAAGAAGAAGAATCGAGGTATTTTTGTTAGTTTATTTTGTTTTGTTAGGAGGTACTGGGGATTGAACCCAAGACCTCATACATGGGAAGCAGGTGCTCAATCGCTTGAGCTACATCCGCTCCCCAAGATTCAAGGTCTTGAACCATAATGTAGAAAGGAAAACCGGAGATTGGAAAGTTCAACTTGCCACAATTTACCAGAAGTGTTTTTAGAGGAATTCTGATCATGAAGTCAGAAGATCTAGTTTTAAGTTCTAGCTCCACCACATGCAATTCTATCAAATTTCTTAGTTGCTTTGAAATCATTTATTTGTAAAATGTGAAGAGTAATATTTACTTCAGTTATTTAAATAGAGAAAATGGTGGGAAAATCCAGCCATTACACCACAGTCTGGTAATAGAGGGAGGCCAGACTTGAAAGAATCCACCCAAGGTAGTGGACCACATGCTCTTTGGGAGTGGGCACGCTGGGGTCCTGTCTTTGTATACCTAACCACTTATCCTAGCTCATTAGCAGCAATGGTAATAGCCAACGCAAGGTAAAGAATTTTAAAACTTTGTAGTATCATATTTGGAGTACATTAGTAAAATGATTAGCCAATCAAAACAAAGAGTCAATTTTAAAACAAGATCATTGATCAAGAGGAAAGTCAATGCTATTGATAATGATAATGATTGAAACAATGGTTCATCATGCTCAAAATTCAAAGAATTAACTCAACACAAACAGTTCTTTCCTGTATTGAACCCAAAAGTTCAAATAAGATTATCCATCACATCAAACACATATTGCTCATCTGAATTACATTGTTTTGTAATTTTATTTGTATTAAATTTCTAAATTTGTCTTTGTTTTGTTATTTTAATAAGAGTTACAACTATTATGAGTTTGAATCTAGTTTTATCACTATACATACTATATAATTATGATATTTAAAATAATTGAGCTCAGCATTGGAAGTACATGTGAATTATTTTCCTCTAAAAAGGTTTTGTATATATTTTTTGTTATGAGGATTTAGCAAGACAGTTTGTAAGTGCTTAGTGCTCTCCCAAGACAAGAAATGTAGATTTTAGGCTTCAGTCAATGAAATGCTTATGCTACTGAAGCTCAGTAAAGCTAGACTTTGGAGGAAGAACATAGCAAACCTCAATTAATTAGAATGCTTAAGGCTGATGTGTTTTGAACAAGGTTAACCAGAAATTATTTTAACTCCCAGGTTTCCTTGAAAATATTTCTAAAAAGTATCAGTATGCCTTTCTCATAAAGAGGAATTTAATCTTTATTATATGACTCAGAAACGTTCATTGCTTCAGGTTCATCTTTCAATAATAAATTCTTATTAAAGATCCATAATTGCAGAAAATAAAGAAGTACTATTTTTTTAAAAGTGTATAAAGATTTTTCTTGCAATGTCTCTCCTTTTTTAGCAATGGAATGCATAACATGATCTAATTAATTGAGGCTTCTCATTGGAGTCCAGTTAGTTGAGGTTTTTTTGTATGTGTGTGTGTGTATATATTGCTACCTTGATGTAGAACTGATAGACCGACTAGGGGATTGAGCAGGGGGCGAGGGGAGGAGGGGAGGTTGGGGGAAGGAAGGCAGTAAGAGATGAATCATTGGTCCCTTTGAGCAAAAGAGACAGGAAAGTTTATACTCGATTTTCCACACTTCCACTGAATAACTCGTACAGACTAGAAATTGAGGAAGGGATGAGAAGAAACATAAAAAGAGGAGTGAGATACTATCAGCAGTCCCCTAGAAGTTTACAGCCAACAGGGAAATAAAAATTGTGTGATCCTCTTGCATCAGTGGACTCTAACACACAGTTGCAGTGATCAGCCCTAAGGCTGAGAGAGCATTTGACCACTCAAGATCCAGTGATGGTGACAGCTGTCTCTACTAGGAAGCAATCCTGTAAAGCCACCTGATTAATGGATCAATGTCATTACAGGGGCCAGTTCCTGAAGGAATGCCACAGGCTTGGACAGAACATTGTCCTGCCAGCATATTTTTGAAAGATGAAAATAAAAAGATGATATTCTGCATACTTAATCAAATTTGTAATCAACAACAAACCAAAAAGGACTGCAAACAATGTAAGAGAATCAGGATCCAAAAAGCTGAAACATTTTACTGGATTTAACAAAATGATTACAATGGGGAAAATGAAAGTTCCTGTACTCTGGCCCATAAAGAAACATTGTGTACAAACACAGGATGGGAGAGGCATGGAACGGTGTGTGTGTGTGTGTGTGTGTCTGTGTGCGTGTGTGTGGCTTGAACTTGCTTCAACTGACAACCATACAAAGAAGAAATATAAAGGAATAATGATTAAGCAAAAATGTTTATCCTCATTATTAATCAAAGAAATTAAAATTAAGTAGTAATCTCTCAGTCTATCAAACTGATAAAAATAGAAAGAATGGCAATTCTCAGTACTGACAAGGTGTGAAGAAATAGGCATTCTTATACACTTCAGGTGAAAACGTGAATTAGTAAGTCCTTCTGGAGCAATTTGGCAATATGTATGGGAAATATTAAAACCATGCAGACCTTTCATCCTAATAATTACACTTCCAGGAATTTTCTTAGTCATATAATTAAGGTTGCCTATAAATATTTAGTTACCAGACTGTTAATGACAGCATTGTTAATAAAGACCACACACATACACATATACACAGATATGCACACAAAGTGTTTCAAATAGGGAATGGGTATATAAATTGTGTTTAATATATGCAAAAATTTGAAATAATATTTTAAAATAAATTTATCAAAAATGGTGAAATACAAATACTTTCTTGTTAATGGCATTTTACTAATGTCAGTTTTCTGGTTTTAATAATGTATCATAGTTTTATAAGATTACCATTGGGAGAGCTGAGAGTAGGATAATATTTTTGCAACTTCTTGTGTGTCTATAATAATTTCAAAATTAAAAATATATGGAAATAGCTGTTCACAATATAATATTTCCTGAAAAAGTTGATAAATCAGAAAGTATGATTCCAATTTTTTAATAAAATTTATATGTAAATACAATGATAATTGAGTACCATTTCTTCAGACTTGTTTTGTGGTTTACAAATAGTATCTCCTTTAAATCTACAACAACTAATTTGATAGATATTATTTCCATTTTACAAATGAGAAATGGTATTAGGAGATATTATACAATTTTTCAAAAGTCCCACAGCAAGCCAGTATTTGAATTCAGGCCTCTCAGACTTCAAAGTCCATGCTTTTGGCTGTATTCCCCCCAATTCACTACCTAATACAACTTTTTTACACTCTAGAAAGGTACATACCAAAATTTTAACCATAGTTATCTCTGCATGGTGGGTATTGATGGCTTTATTTTTCTCTTTTTGTTGATTAAGCATGTATCATTTCTGTAATTAAAAATAATATTACTTTAAAAGACTTTGGTGTTCTGGTAGAAAGCAAGGTCAAAATGAGTCCAAAATGAAACAACTGTCAAAATAGATAAGTTTGGTTACATTAACAGAAGAATAGTATTTAAAATAAAGAGTTCATAGTAGTTAGTGTTCAACACTGCAGAGATCAGATCTAATCTGGAAGGTGGAACTCCATTTTGGGAGACACGTTGGTAGGGACATTGATATAGAGACAGAAGAGTACTTAGAGAAAGCAATCAGAATGACGAGATAGTCCAAACACATATCTTAATATGGATGGTGGAGATAACTAGAGAAATCTAGCTTGGAAAGAAACAGACTCAGAGGAAATATGCTAGCTGTTAAAAAAAAAAAATACAACTTAATGAGTCATGATCTAAAAGAATAATATAAGCAGCTACCATTTACTGAGTGCTCACTATATGCTAAGTGCATTGCATTACCTTCAATTACTCCTCACCACAACCCTATGAAAAATATACTAATCATGTACTCTCTTTACAGATGAAGAAATTGAGGCTCTGGGAGGTCAGATAACTTACCCACAGTCACACATCCATTAATGATAGAGCTGAAATTCAAACCCAGAACATGTCAGCACTTTTAACTGTCTCGCATCAAAACAAAGGGAAAGGGGCTGGGTTTGTTTGGGTGGCCCCTAATGTGTAGAATTAGGACCATCAAAGAGAGAATCAGAGACACAGATACAAACTCATCATTCAGAAGATTTATCTCAGAATAGGTTGACTTGGAAGGTCATGACTTTCTCTATACACTTAACATACAGTCAGTGATACTCAGCAATGATGTCAGAGAGAAAAGTCAATCCACATATGGATCTCAAATTTTAGTATGCATCAAAATCACCTGGAGAGCTTTATAAGGCACAGATTCCTGTGCTTTACCCCAGAGATTCTGATTCAGGTGTCTTGGGTGGTGAGGAACATTCTCTCAGCTTCCAGATGATACCAAGGCTGGTCCAGGATCACACTTTGAGACCCTTTCAAACACTAAAATTCTATTACTCTTTTAAAATCAAACTCCATGGAGTGGAACAATTTTGCGTACCCCACAACCTCTGTCATGGAATGGCAGCCACCATGCCCCTGAATGTAAAAGAGATTTGTTGGGTATTTTGTTTGTTTTCCTATTCAAGTTATCAGCCAAGAGAGTAGCCTACGTGCTTTTAAAGTAGACTTTTATAGCTAGGTAGTTGTTTTGTTTTGTTTTGTTTTGTTTTATTCCAGAGTTTGCGGATATATTAGAGACAGGTCTTTTTTTTTTTCAGAAATCCATCTGTATTTCTGACAAAGAAAGAATGGATAAAAGCAAACCACATTAAATTATGACCTAAAAGACTGAAAAATCTTAGCATGTTCAGATTAACTGAGAGGAAATGTATTTTTCTAATATGATTTACTTTTCAGCTGTCTAGCTCAATTTGGAATGGGAAGAGGAAATGCTATTGTTTGCCAAGAAATAGGGATAATGGCATTATGTTATAAACTGTGTTTTATTAATTTCAACATAGTGGCAAACTGACATTAAATACTGTTAATTTTTCAGAGCTCCCAAACTCAATTTAGGTGTATCTGAAAGACAGGTTTATTTTTTTTTTTTCACAATTTTTGATGAGGTTAAAATTGCCAGTGTTTTTAAAGTGAGCAAAAACACTCCAAAATCAAATATTAAGGAGAAAAAAATAGTTCTCTGTAGACTGAGTTTTTGGCCCTCTACTTCCTGGGCGGCAGCTGATACAATACTCACAGCTGCTTCTTTACTCACACGATTGTTCCCTGCCAACCTGAACAGCCACCATCCCCATATAAGAACCACAAGTGGCTTTTAAGGTGATAAGATAGGGGTCTGCTGCTGTATTTTATGACATAATTCAGCCCGTGTTCCTTTACAGAGTGCCGCTGGCTGGCCAACTTTAAACAGTCATAAACATTTGATTATGGAGTCATTTAATTTAATGATATATTTAAGCTTCAAATCACAAGAGGCTGTTTTCAAAACACTTTGTTACCATGTTGATTCTCCGCTTTTTAACCTAAAGGATTAATAATTGATGTCGCTATACGGTTCAAAAAAAAATTGACAATGAACTTCTTTCTAAAGGAAACAGCACCTGTATGGAATATCAGATTTGTATATTGACTCCCCCAGATAACAGATATCTTAAGTAACCAAACTTTTAAAATCACAAGCATTTTGGATTATAATCTTTCTAAAATGTCTTATATACTTTCATTTTATTTTTTTATACTTTCTTAACTATCTAAATAGAGTAATGGAACATATTTTAGCAGTCTTTAATGAATCAAACTAATTCTTATAAACATTAATTATGAGTCCATGGATACCAAATAGTATCCTCAGAAGGTACACTTGAAATTTAGTAGACTTTTTTTGCCTCTAAAATGCCCTCAGACCTTTATACATGTTAGCCCTTTTATTGAGTTTTTATAGTTTTATGCTTTCCTTTTTCACTTACATATACCTACCACTGTTAATTTTTCCTGCACTTTTAATTTGCTGTTAAATTTATTGTGTGCTGGAGATCTGGGTTACTAGACTTACTGGAAGTGTATGCAAATAAGTAAAGGGAGACTTTGAGAATTGTCTGTGAGCTTTCATGTGAATAGAATTTGTGCCATTAATTTTAGCTTCTCAAGGTATTTATTTTGATAGTCCCAATTTACACCTATTGTCCAGGCATAATTATTACTTTTAAGAATGTCTTATTTTACACAACATGGTCTCACTCTCTCTATATATATATACAGCACTTTATAAGTTAATTTGACAACCAAACCCCTTTTTTTCACGCAATACCTGAATATTCTCTGGCACACAGTTTGGGAAACAAGACCTTTGTCCTACTTTGCCAGATGTCAACACTTACCCAGATTTCAAATCCCATGCTAAATGGTTTACATTCTGTTGAAGGTTTCCTTTATTAGTGAACCTCCTCCACAGCTGTAAGTACTTTTTCCCTCCTTCTCTGAATCTTTCTTGTGGCATTTACTATTTTCTGCCATATTTTTAGTTAGGGGTTCAAGTCTTCTCTCCTCTACTATACAATCCATAGTAAAATCCAGGTAGTGTTCCACTTTGTATTCTCCACAATCCCAAACACAATACAGCTCTTCGAATGATTAAACCTAGTTGCACCTGCAGCTCTCCTTTCCTCCTTTCTTCATTATACAGAGGCATATCCTTGTGTAGGCCAAGGCAAATCCCACCACCACTCTCTCCTGCCTTCTTGGAGACTTCACTCTGCCCTTATCCCCTTCCTTTCTTATTTCCCATCAGTACCTAACTGTGCTCAAGGTTCTCCCATCTTAAGGATGCCCATCCTCAACCATGTCCCCTCCAGCTACCATCTTACCTTTCTCCTACTTTTCAAGGCCAAACTTCTCAAATGGCTGTCTCTCCTTACTCACCTCCTATTCACTTGCTAATCCATTCCCCTCTCTGGCTTCTGTCTCCTGCCCTCCACCCATTCTGCTCACACCAGGGTCACCAATAACTTGCTTTTCACTAAATACATTTGACATTCCTCATTTGGGTTTGGAAAACTTAGATTCTGAAACTAGTTTACTTCTGTGATTTAGTCTCTTTAAAAGTGTCCAAAATATTAAAGTCCCTGAAATAAAAATTTACCAAAAACAAAACAAAACAAAAAAAAACTTCCACAGTAAACAGAGACAAGTCAGCCTTATTACTTCCTTCTGTTCAATAAGAATCTCCTTCTGAGGAAAACCTGAAGTGGGGAATTCCCAACCAAAGGTAGGTATCCTAAATAAGCATCTTGAAAAGCTCATTCCACTTATCTCTATCCTTTCCTGCTACACAACCACAGTGTTTCTGCAAAGTTATAGGAAAACAAGGAGAGAGCCAGTCATTTGTAAAAAGCAAGTGAAGAAAGTGTGTATGATCTGAGTGTCGGTGGGTGGTTGGGGAAGGGCATTGCAGTCCACTCCTTTAAGGAGAGATTAAGACTTTTATTGAGCATTAAGATGTCAGTGCTCCAGTCTCCTGCCTGTAGTATGTTTCATGCATGTGTAGGATTCTCTGTAAGTGATGAATGGCCCCCTTCCCATTGTCCAGATATTGTTATAGAGAAAGCCAAATCAGTAAACGTGATTTCTCCGACTTCAGAGGTAATACATTATTTGTACATGTTTGCGATGTATCCATTGCCTGATAAGAAAGTCCTTTTTCCAAAGCCTCATAATTCTTAAACCCCAAGTAAGCATCTTGCCACCTCAAAGAGTTTTCTACTAAGTCTATCATAGGAGAAAGCCTCTAGTGTTTCGAATTGTGAGCTTCGATTCAGTTTGGTAGCACTTGGGAACTCCTTGTAAAATTCTCACTCAGGATTAAGTAAGATGTTCAAAACTCTGCTTGGAGTGATTTTTTTCAGTTGTGAATTCAGTAGATTTGAGGAAGGATAGATAAAAGCAATGAGGCTTTATAGCACACCAAGTTATTAAGGCCTGAATGTGGGCTGTGGCAGTGGAAAAGGAATGATTCCAAAAATATTAAAAACATGGGAAAGAGGGCACTTGGTATCTGAGGCATTTATTTCTGTAAGAGTCGTTTTCTTAGCTTCTCTGAGCTACCTGATCACATGAGAAAAACTTATTAGAATAAAATTACAGGAAGCCTCTTTCTCACTTCTGTCCCCCCTGAAAAAAAAAATTGCCATAAGACTTCTTTACTCCCATGGAATTCCAAGGAGAGCCCATGAAACTCTGTGTGAATTGTGCCTCCTCCAAAGACACTCCCTCGTGCACACGACACTGGCCCGGATTTTGTAACTGCGTTTATGACTGATTTACGGAACTTTTACTTGGCAGGCCCTGCTGTTATTGTTAGCTGGTTACTATGGATCTTTCAACATGCCACTCTGGCATGTTGCATTAAAAATAACATCCCAAGACTGTACAGAATACATAGAACAACGGGAGTACAGTCATAGCTGCAGACTCCAGAGTCTGCTTTGACGCTTAGGTATTCACATGTGTCCTATAGAAAACAACTGTAGGGAAAAAATTCAAACACTATTTACAATGCCTGACTCTATTATAATTTTCCTAAGCTTCCTCAAAGTAAAAGTTGTCAGAGATAACAATGTCTCAAGAAACCATAGACCAAAAGAATAACAAAACATAAATGAAAGTATCTGTTGAAGGCATGGGTTCCGAGGTCAGACTGTCTGGATTTGAATCCTGGCTCCAGCACTTATAGCTTTGAGTTCTTAGCAGGTTATACTGAGACCACAACTATCTCATCTGCAAAAGTGAAATGATGATAATATCCGTCTCAAAGGGTTGTTGTGAGGATTAAGGGAGATGATTCAAATAGAAGTTCTCCATTCAGTGCCATGCACGTAGAAGGTGCTCAATCATTTCTATCCTTTGAACTCCATCCTTTTAGCATGGAGACCTACAACATTTATCAACCTATAACTTATGTTACAGTCCTGGTGTGGTGTGGGTGCTTAATAAATATTTGTTGGCTGAAAGAATGAAGCCCAGTTATTCATGTACATGTCTTTTATGCTTTTTAGTTCTGTTCTTAAGATCAGAAACTATGTTAGATTCATCTTTGTGTTCTCCATAGTGCCTCGCTATATGGAAGGTGCTGGGTAAATATTTATTGAATTAAATGGAAAGAGAAAAGCAGTTATAATGTAAGAGGCAACAGTTCGTTTGAAAAGTGGTAGGAAAAAAATCATAGGCTTCAAGTGCAAGTAAAATCCAGTGCCAAGAAAATATTCTGATGTTCCCTGAGACTAAATTAATATATCAAGCTACACATGAATACAATATTTGTAATGCTGAGTCTCATTCAGTGAATCTGGTTCTAGCTGGGTAATGCATAAAGGAGAAAGCTTTTATCTCCATCCTACTCTTGGCCTCAGCCCATGAGCCAGGCTTGCCCATGACTCAAGAGAAGAATTGCTCTCTCAGAGCCAGATACCACAGTCACCACAAGCAAAGTAGCTTCCTCATGCCACTTCAAGCATCCTTGGATTTGGTGGCAGCAGAACAAGCAGAAGACTTGTCCTGAGAATACTATAGACTCTACCCCAATTTCCACATTAATGCCTAAACCAGCATTAACAGAGCTGTTCCCATGCAGAGGTGAGAAAAGCCCTGTCCTCCCGACAGGAAAGCCAGTGGAGACCTTACTCACATTCTGTGATTTTGAACCCATGTCTGACCTCTAGAGCAAAAGTGAAAATAATAAATCTGTTAAGAGAGAAAGAAAAAGTATGTGTGTGATTTCTGAAGAACCATTCTTTTTTTATAATAGGTGTCAATGTCCTTGAGCCAAAGATCATCAGGAACTTATCTGTAGTTGAGTAAGTAGTGTTTCTTACTCATTGCAACAAGAAATAATACTCCTTATAGGAAATGTGGAGCATCTCAGTAAGAGGGTGTTAGAAAGAATCTATAATAGGAGTTGGGCTTTGCTTGGATGATTTTGGGGACTCTAGGAAAGTGGAAGTTTGTTCTAGATTGGATGCTGTCAGAATGTGGAGACTGGTCTGTGATTTCATATTTCAATAAATATTAACCATAGGAAGGACTGTCTAGAGCAATGATAAAACCGTCATTGCTAAAGAAGAAGCAATCATTTACATTAGCTGGGAGAGGGAGATGTTTAGTATTTTGTGCCTTGAATGATATTCATGTTTTGTCCATGTTCAAGCATGATTATGGAGTAGTCTTGCTTCTGTCTTGGCCCATCATGATCAAAGAATGCCCTTGTCTGATGTTAGTGTTTTATGAAATTGTTTATGTTCAACAGGACCTAAGTTGGATAAGACCTAGCCATGAGTCCCAAGCCAGCTGATAGCAACACAAGACCAAGCTGGTGGTGCCAAGACAGCCCCAGGATGTCAAGGGTTGCTTTTCTCTTTCTCAGTGTTACTAAAGTAGTAGAAGAGAGAAGTGCTACACCAAGTAGAAATGTATTTCAACAAGACTTCTGATAAAGTCTCACATCCCTTTACAATGTAAAGGGATGAGAATTTGGTAAAAACACTTGGCATTTTAACTAATTGATAATGGTATTTGTAGTAGTTTGAGGCTTTTATGGACCCCAGAAAATCGTGTCCTTAGGGCTAATCCATTTCTGTGGGTGTGAACCTATTGTAGGGGGGAACTTTGACTAGATTATTTCAGTAAGGCATGACCCAGGGTAGGTCTTAATCCTGTTACTGGAGTTCTTTATAAAAGGGATGAATATGGAGAGAGAGAGACAGAGAAAAAGCCACACAAACAGTGAGAGAAACCCATAGAAGCTGGGAGAGAAAGCCATGGAAACCAGGAAGCTGAAGCCAAGTGCCTTCTCATTTGACAAAGGAGTATAGGATCTCCAGTATTCGGTCTTCAGGGAGAAACCATTGCCTGATGCCTTGATTTAGACATTTTTATGGCCTCAGAACTATAAGCTTGAAACCTAATAAATCCCCATTGTAAAAGCCAACCCATTTCTGTCATACCTTTTGGCAGCTTTTAGCAAACTAAAACAGTACTCTATGACTATTGATTAAATGTCAGGTTGATGCCAATCTATGCTATCTACTGATATGCCACAGGTACCATCTTCAGTTTTGTCTCATCAATTTATTAATTATTAAATGACTGTGATCAAAATCTAAGCAGATAGTAAATCTATTAGGTGGCAGAGTTAGAATCCAAAAAAAATTCTCCAAAAGCATTAATGATGGCCTGAATCAAATAAGATAAAGTTTAATAACAATAAATACAAACACTTTAATTTGGGTTAAAAAAATCAAATGTATACAATGTAACATTATTCCAATGTAAAAAAAAGTGAAGTGCTGGTACATGCTACAATATAGATGAACCTTGAAGATATCATGTTGATTGAAATAAGCCACATGCAAATATTGCATGATTTCTCTTACACGAAATACTTAGAATAAACCAATTCATAGAACAGAAAGCAGAGTAGCGGTTATGAAGGTCAGGAGGAAGGGAGAAATGAGGAGTTACTACTCAATGAGTATGAGTTTTGGTTTGAGATGATGAAAATAGTCTGGAAATAATGGTGAAAGTTATGCAGTATTGTCAATGTATTTAAGGTCAAAAACGGTCCACTTAAAATGATTAAAATATTTTTGTTATGTGTATTTTACCACAAAAATAAAATTTTTTTTTAATCAGTGCACAAGGATAGGGTAGCAGATATCTGACTTAGAAGCAACAGAAGGGAAAAAACTGATGGTTTAGCTGACTATAACTTTAATAGCAGTGAACAGTGGCCATCAAAAAATTAATGCAATTTAAGACTACATTATTGGAAGTATGGACTCTTTAGTGAGGGAGTTAACAATCCTATCCACTCTGCATCTGTCTGACAATAGCTTAAGCTTAATTACTGTGCTCAAGTCTGGGCATCATATTTTTGACAAATATTAGCAAATGCCTCAATCAGAGAAAGTGACTAAGATTCAATCCCTTTACTTAGAAGCTCAACATAAGCTAGGCAAAAATGAAAACAGAATAGGATCATTGGCAATTAAGAAAGTAGTAGACATTTAGCCTGGAGCACAGGAGATCCAGGGAAAACATGAAAATGCTCTTTAAGTACTTTAAGACTGTCATGTGGAAAAGGAATTTGTCCTTTCTTGGTCTGGTTTAAGGACCTAGAGTCAGTTAAAGTTATAGGGAGGCAGATTTTGCTTTTTTAAAAGACCCTACACACTTACACACAAAATGACAGCAGACATCTTTCTAGTGAAGACGCAAACTCCCCATGATTAGAACTCAATTTTAGCACTTAATTTGGATTCTACAAGGAGAACCTGAGGACTGATGGTAAGGATATTGTGGGAGGGATTCAGGCGCAGAAGGCTGGATTTCTAAGTACTTGATCAGAGCTCTTTTATAATCAGCATGATATTCTCTATCTTTCCTGATTCTGAAAATCAGGAATTTTCAGAATCAGGAAAATCTGTCTATTGGACATGTTTCCAGAAGAAGTTTGTTGTTTTTTTTTTTTCCCTAGGCACACATCCTGTCCCAAAGCTCACAGAATAGTCTGCATGTGTATCAAACTTATATATAACTCAGCAAGAATCTTAACAGGAACTCAAGTTTGTTCTCAAGCACTTCCACAATTTTGGACTTGGCTAACTTTTTTGGCTCTACTCCTACTGCATGATGGTACCTATTTGTATTTTTAATTATTTGCTATATATCTGAATATTAAATATTCTACATTATAAATTCTATTTGTTGTTTTGACTGATAAACAGGTCTGTGCCATCTTCTATTCATGTGTAATGAATAGACTTACCTTCAAAACAATGTAGTTCTAGTTTTGTACAACTTGAGAGCATTAAGCTTTTATTATGATCTCAAAATTCCTAAAACTCTCCATGCTCCTGCCATCCTGACTTGACAGTGAATGATTGGCAAATACAAAAGGTTTCCTTTCTGAATCTTCACTATTATCTCTTAATTTATAATCAGCTAAATTTTTATTATTTACTCTTTCTTAATGTAAATATTGCATATAATTAGGTTTTTAACCTTAAATAAACTAGTATAACATTAATTCATTTTGCGCAAAGTGTCCTTTTAGTCTGGGTTCCCTAGAATGCAGAGCCTATGGCAGGGATTAATTGTTGTGTTTTTTGGGAGGAATGCAATCCCAGGTGAGGTAAAAAAAAAAAAAAAGAAAAAAAGTGAAACAGGAAAGTACAGGAAGCTATACAAAGTAAAAGATTACCATGTTGGTCACTAATTTATAATGAGCCATGAACAGGCACAACAAATCCCTGAACTAAACCTGTAGAGAAATTGTGCTCCAAGGGAAGAAAGGATTGCATTGGCTTAGTTCCCTCTTGACTTTTGTTTTCCATTAGTCCATTTCACCCACAGCGAGTTAGCTTCCGAGCTCTTCCAGGTTGCCTCAGTCAGCATCTTTGGCGTCCATTTGGGAACCAGATTCTATACCTTATAGTGTAGCATTTCATTCAAGCCCATCCCTCCCAGTGATTGGTTAGCAACAGGTGGTGGAACCACTTGAACCCAAGTGGAATTAGCAGCCTCCAGCTGACATTCAGGTGAGGCAAGAGGCCCAGGTTTCAGGAGACATTGACACTAACTCAAGGAAGTACTCAAGCTGTTATATACTTTCTTTGATTCTCTAAACGTCCCTCATTTTCTGCTGTTAGTGTAGCACTTCAGCTATACTTTGTATAGGATAGACTTCTAGTGACCATTAACATGTGGTTCTCCTCCTCTTCCTGGGCATACCTGATGATTACACTTCCTCTCTGTGTTAGTCAGCCAAAGGGGTCCTCACGCAAAATACCAGAAATCAGTTGGTTTATATAAAGGGTATTTATTTGGGGTAGAAGCCTACAGTCACAAGGTCCTAAAGAGTCCAGCTCAAAGTACCATTAGAGGTACTTTCTCACCCAGAGTCTGTTGCTACATGTTGATGCAAGATGGTGGGTGATGTCTGCAAGGGTTCAGTCTTCCTCCTCCTCCCATGGCTCTGTGGTCCCAGCTTCTTAAAATCTTAGCCACAGGCTAGGACAAGCCTTATCTCTGTCCCAGGGCTTTCTCTCCAGATGCAGCTGCTCTGCTCTCTCCACAAGGCCACCTGTCAACTGTCAGGCAAATGGCTTGTTTCTCTTCCCAGGGCCTCTGCCATGTCTATGGAGCTGTCTCACATATCTGCTTCTCTGTATACTTACTTCTGGGTTCCAGGATCAAAACTTTAACCTCCCTTCTCTGCGGTGTGGTTTCTCTGTGAGTCCCCACCCACCAAGGGGGCAGGGTCTCAATGTCCTACTGAAGTGCCCAATCAAAACCTTAATCATTATTTAATCAAGTGAAAGTGAAACCTCTGAATCCAATATAATCTAACATGCTCTGAGGAACAGACCAGTTTACAAACATAATCCAATATCTATTTTTGGAATTCATAAACAATATCAAACTGCTACACTGTCCCCTTGCACTCAGGTAGGGTCATGTGACTAGTCCTGGCTAATAATCATGAGATGAAGTTCCATGTGTACTTCTGGGCCACAGCATTTAAGAGAAAATATGAGTCCTCGCATTCTCTTTTCCTTCTGCAGCAACCCTGGAAGCAATGCAGAAATGATAAGAGTCACAAGATGGAGGCAAACTAAATACCTGAGGTACCACAGATGGAAAGAAATTGTGTTTATATTTCATTAGCTGGCAAGCAACAGAAATCTACCCTAACTGACTCTGGCAGAACATCAAAGGCAGCCAAAGAACCAGGTTCAGAAAGCCAGTGGGAACCCAAAGTTTTACAACGAGAATCACAGTGAACAGTAGGCCCCAGGAACTATCTGGCTAAGACACTGCTGCTGGCTACACTGCCCCTGACCCAATGGACACTAGTGCTCCTACACTCTCTTTGCTGCCACCACCATAAATGATTTCTAAATGATCCCTGTCTCTTTGTGTTACTTCTTTCAGGATAAAAGTCCCAAGGGAAGAAATTGACTCAGCCTACATCATATGTCCACACCCTTGCTACAAGAAAGAGTGAAAAAGGGACATTTGCCCATTCTATTTGTATCCCACTAGTATCACACACATTGGGATATTCCCATAAATAGGAAGGAGCCTTGAACTGAACACTAAGCATCCAAAAAAGATCCAATCCTATAAATGGCCACTGCAGCCCTATCTACATTATTTCTCTACAATGGCTGACACATTTACTTTCTTGCCATAGTAAAAATATTTATGACTGATGAAGAATTGAGTAGTTAAAATTTAACTTTGTAGGAAATAAATGGGCAGCCACAGAATTCATATTGGGTGCTATTTCTGATGAGCACAAATTAGGATAAAAAATGGGAATCTCTTAGAACAAAGTTCTAAGTCAATGGCAGTTATTATAATAACTATGACCATCTTTTCTAATAGGTAGATTTTTATCATTCTTTTTCTCTGTATGCTTAGACACTGGCTTTCTCCTTTCTAAAGTCCCAGTTTCTGAGGAAAGCAAAAACCATGAGATCAGAGCATTTTTCTCTTCACTTCTGCTTTATTGAAATAAACACATGATTACAATCATCACCCCCACTCAAGCACCTCTAGCTTACATATCTTTGGTAACTGCTTCCCATTCTCTGTAGAAAGCTTGAGATGAAACAGAAGATCCATGTCCTTTTCTCCATTGGAAATGTCTCTACCCTACACTATGTCACTCTCTCAAGAAACTAATCTCAAGGAAACAAGGAAATACTATATGTATAGGTATACACACACACACACACACACACACATATATATATAATATGAATAATAAGTTATTGAAAAGTTGCTAGAAGTGTCAAGGGTATTTTTCATAAGCTTTTGCGATACCCATAAAATGTTCCTTGGTGCAAAAATAAAATTTTAATATTGGTGGGCCAACAATCTGACCGGATTTGATTACTTGAATCTTAAATTCTTGAAAACCCTCAACTCAGAGTTGGTGGAAGATTGTTAGGATGACTTGCAACAGGTGAATGGTGGTAGGTGATAAGGAGCAGGATGCAGGCTATAATTAAATTTAAAAAATAATAAACCTTAGAAAATCCTACTGTTTGATTCAATAGGACTTGTTTGATAGATGCCAGGGCAAGATCATACCACATGAAGCAAGAGTGCTTTGGGAAGGCAAAAATTCTAGCTCTCCTGTTGCAACATATGGTGACACCCCTGGGGTAAGTGCTAATATAGCAATTATTTTGGCAATAATCAGCAGGACAAGAGTCAAAGGGCCCTGGGAAAATAACCTGGAAGATGTTCACTCCTTTCTTATTGCCCTTAAAGTATATGGAATGAGAGCCTGCCCTGATAAAGATGGTGGAGTGAAATGCTTCAGGGCTCTATCCCCACAGAGAAGCTTGAACAACCAGCAAGAACTAGCAGAAAGATTTTTCTCAAAGACTCAAAAGAGAGTTCAAAAGAGGGCAAGCACCAAATGAAGTAAAAGGCAACTTAAATGTGGTACGATCTCGTGGTGACCTGGCTGGCCCCTCCCCACACCACACAGGCTCAATGCTGAGCTGGCGTGGCTCCCAGTGTGGATCCCTGGTCTCAGCTGCAGAGGAAGCAAAGTAACCTTGTGCACATACTTGGAGCATGCCTATCTGGCCTTATGTGTCTGGTAGTATCCTGAGTGACACACCATCCCAAAACTTGCCTTTCAGGTAGAAGACAGCTCACTGAGTTCTCCTACAGAATGTGGTTGCCTGGGGCAACCTAGACTGGATATAGGACATACAATGCAGTGCCCAGGACCAAGAGGAAACTGTTTCCTAGGGAAGAGGGGACATTTATATCTGTGTAAAAGGGGGAATTCCCATGGTCACATGGGCATGCCCAAGACAAGGGGCATGAATAGAAAGAATCAGGGTGCCCCTAAGTACAGGCCTGAAGTGATTCTAATGTCATTGTTTTGACAAGCCCTGAAGGAGAGGACATAAGTGAATCCTCAAAAATGGGGACAGTTATTTTCTTTTTCTTCTTTTTCTTCCTTTTCCTCTTCCTCTTCTCTTTTTTTTTTTTTTTTGGTACTTCCTTGTTCCTAGCATTTAAGGAAAACTCTATCATAACACTGGCAGTTAAAGGCTTAAGGAATAGATGCCTAAGAGTCTAAATTCTAGTGATAACATATTAAAATATCAAAATGTCCAGGTTTCAACAAAGATTTAAAAACATACAAAGAGGGAAGCGGACTTGGCCCAGTGGTTAGGACATCTGTCTACCACATGGGAGGTCTGCGGTTCAAACCCCAGGCCTCCTTGACCCATGTGGAGCTGGCCCACATGCAGTGCTGATGCATGCAAGGAGTGCCATGCCACGCAGGGGTGTCCCCACGTAGGGGAGCCCCATGCGCAAGGAGTGCATCCCATAAGGAGAACTGCCCAGCACGAAAGAAAGTTCAGTCTGCCCAGGAATGATGCCGCACACACAGAGACCTGACACAACAAGATGATGCAACAAAAAGAAAACACAGATTCCCATGCCACTGACAACAACAGAAGTGGACAAAGAGGAACACGCAGCAAATAGACACAGAGAACAGACAACTGGGGCAGGCGGGGGAGGGGGGAAGAGGAGAGAAAAAAAAAACATACAAAGAAACAGGAAATGATGGCCCAGTCAAAGGATAAATTAAAGCACTAGAAACCATCAGTGAGGAGAATCAGACCTAGGACATAGCAGAAAAAGACTTCCAAAAAAAATCCTAAATGTGCTCAAAGAACTATAGAAAACATGGACAAAGAACTAAAGGAAATCAGGAAAATGATAGATGAACACAAAGAGAATATAATTAATAGAGATTGTGTAAAGGAACCACACAGAGCTAAACACAGAAACAGAAATGATAAGTTCCTGAGTGAGGGTTCAACAGCAGATTGGAGCTAGCAGAAAAAGAATCGGTGAGCTGGTAGACAATGAAATCATCTAGTCTGAGGAGCAGAAGGAAGAAAGAATGAAGAAAAATGAGCAGAGCCTGAAACCTGAGGGATATCATGAAACATACCAATATACTCATCATACAAGTCCCAGAAGAAAAAAGATAGAAAGGGACAGAGAGAATATTCAAAGAAATAATGGCTGAAAATTTCCTAAATTTAATGAAAGACATGAATATATACATCCAGGACACTCCAAACAGGATAAGCCCGAATAACCCTATGCCACATGTTTTAATTTACTAAAGACTGCCAATGCAATGTACCAGAAATGGGTTGGTTTTCACAATGGCAATTTATTAGGTTAAAATCTTATAGTTCTGAGGCTGTGAAAATGTCCAAATCAAGGCATCATCAGAGATGCTGTCTCATTGAAGTTCAGCTGCTGGCAATCCTGAACTCCTGCCACATGGTAAGGCACAATGGGAGCTCTTTTGAGTTCTCTGCCTTCTTCTCTAGCCTTACTTTCTCTCCAAGCTCAACTGTGGGTGATCAGGCATATGGCTTGTCTCTCCCTTCTCCTCCAGGTCTCTCTGCCTCTCAGGGGCCTCTTTCCATGCTTCTGTACTCTGCTGATTCCAGCTGCTGGGACCTCTCTCTCACTGGTAAGGGTTTCTCTGTGGCCTGCTTTTTTCTGTGTTTCTTGGCATTCAGTCCTCCATTTATAAAGGACTCCAAAAGAGGACCAAAACTCACACTGGACTGACTGAAACAATCCAACCAAAGGCCCCCAAACTGACTCCAATCTAATCAAAGGGTCCCACATCCACAGGAATCAATTAGTTCCAAGAACATAATCTTTTCTGGAATCCACAAAAAGCTTCAAATTTTCACACCATGACATACTATAATCAAACTGTCACATGCCAAAAATAAAGACAAAATTCTGAAAGCCACAAGAGAAAAGCAACATATCACATACAAGGGAGCCTCAATAAGATTAAGTGCTAGTTTCTCATCAGAAACCATGGAGGCAAGAAGGCCATACGAGGACATATGTAAAGTGCTGAAAGTAAAAACTATCAACAAAGAATTCTATACCTGACATAAGTGTCTTTCAAAAATGAGAGAGAGATTAAGACATTCCCAGATAAACAAAGGTTGAGGGAGTTCATCACCACTAGACCAGTCCTACAAGAGATGCTAAAGAGAGTTTTGCAGTTTGAAAGGAAATGACAAGAAACAATAGATCAAAGCTGCATGAAGTAATAAAGATCTCTGATAAGGATAATGACACTGGCAAAAATAAATGACAGTACTACTGTACTTTTGGTTTGGAACTCCACTTTTTACTTCCTAAATGATCTAAAATGCAAATGAATAAAATGAGATCATAATTGGGACGCATAATGTATAAATATTTTGTCACTTTTTTTTTAAATTCAGGGATCTTTTCTCAATAGTACTGGGAAATTGTGGTTGTAACTCTTTGACAACCTGACCATTGTTTTGTAGATAAGCAGTTTTTGTTTTTGTTTTTTAATTTAGAAATTCTGCATGGAAAAAAAAGCTATAATATATTACTTAAATGTCCCCTAATAAAGGTTAATTAGGCGCCATTAGGTATAAACACTGCCTTGCTAAAAATAGATTTGCTTTTTCTTTTTGCTAATGAGAACCATGTGATTTGCTGTTTCCCTTTTTGCCCTAGTTTTAAAAGCCAAATCCAATGTTCAACAACAGAAATATATATTAAAGCATATTCTTAGAATACATGCTTCCTCTTCTTTCCTTGACTCTGGTTATTATCTGATCATTCACTTATTTAATAACTATATGAGTACCTAATATGTACCAGACCCTTTGCCAGGTCCAATGCGTAAAAAGATGAACACAACATGGTTCACCTTCAAGGACCTGATAGTCTAATGAGAAAACATATATGAAACAACTAACTGTAAGGCAGTAGGACAAATACTATAATAAAATTATGCACAGAGAAAATGGTATGACAAGAAAGAATGTTCAGACTGATGAAGGGTTTTGAGTGGGTCTTAAAAGTGTGAGTAGGAGTGTATTAGTCAGCCAAAGGAGTGCTGATGCAAAATACCAGAAATTGCTTGGTTTTCATAAAGGGTATTTATTTGGTGTAGAAGCTTACAGATACAGGCCATAAACCATAAGTTACTTCCCTCACCAAAGTTTATTTTCACGTGTTGGAGAAAGATGGCTGCCGACATCTGCAAGGGTTCAGGCTTCCTGGTTTCCTCTGGGCTCAGCTCCTCTGTTTTCTCCACAAGGTCAGCTATTGACTATGAGGCTCTCTAGGCTTTGCCTGTCTTCACAAGGTCAGTTGTAGACTATTGGGTAAAAAGCTCTGTCTCTTTCCCTGGGGCTCCACCTTAAAAATTCAGCATCAAATTCCAACATTAAAACTCCAACATCAAGAACCCTCAACTCTGTCCTTTGACATGCCTTTTATCTGTGAGTCTCCACCCACCAAGGGCGGGGACTCAATGCCCTAATGACGTGGTCCAATCAAAGCCCTAATCATAACTCAATCATGCCCAGGTACAGACCAGATTACCAACATAATCCAATATCTATTTTGGAATTCATAACCATATCAAACTGCTATACTCCACCCTCTTAATTCCAAAAAGACATTACAATATTTGAAAAAAAACTTAAATCAGTAACAATGCAAGTACTAAATCTTATCACAATCATTTTAAAGAAATATAGTTTGTCTTAGGACAAAGCTCTGTCTGTTATAGACCTCTGAAACTTACAGAACAATTAATTTGTTTCCAATACATAAATGGACAGACAAAGGATAAACATTTTCATTACAATAAGGAGAAATTGGGAGGGAAATAAGAGTCACAGTCCTCTCTAGTTCAGTAAACCTGCAGGGCATCTTCCATTAGATTTCAGTCTAAGAGTCATTCTTGAGATGATGATTTCTTCTCCTTGGTGCCTTATGGGAACCCACCTTTTCCACATGCTTGCCCAATAGCCATTTTCTTGGTTCCACCCTCATCAAGCTTCTGGGTGTTGACCAAGCTCCAGACCTCTCTCCAAGAGTGTTGGGGTGATTGCCACACCTTATCCAATCTTTGGGTTAGAGTCTTAACTCTCCTAGTACAGTGATGTGAAGACAACACTCTCCCTAACCTTTGGCATACAGACTCAACCCTCGCAGAGCATTGAGTTGACCACCTGGCCTTCCCTAAACTTTGGGGGGCAGGGCTACCCCTCTCAGACCTGTAGGGTGTGACCTGAACCACCCTAATCTTTGGGGAATGTGCTCCACCTCCTCTGTACCCTGGGGCAGCAAAACTCTCCCAGAATATCAGATAGGAACATCCACCCTCTTCAACTGCTGGGGCAAACTCACCCTCTCTGTCCACATGGGTGGAGTTCCTCTCTTGGCCCAAGGTGATGTCTGAATTCCAGAACTGTTTCTCCTTCAGTCTTTCATTTCAATGTCCTTTTTATTTCAGGCTGACAATGGTTTTGTTAATATAGCTCTCTCAAAAACCTTGTTGGTTTAGCATGCAGGAAGCAGGGGTCCAAGCCATCAGGCAGTAAGACTTTCCACGAGTCTTTCCAACATAACTGCATCTTCAATCTTGATTTACCACTTCCAAATTTAGTTAAGTCCTCCAATGGGGCACTTTCATCTTGGAGCTTGATTTCCAGAGGCTTGGAATTTCCAGAATCAGTTTCTGTTTGCTTTGTGCCTGACAGTTCAGTCCTCAGCATATCTCTCTCATCTAGCATTTTGCTATAAGCTGCAAGCAGAAGCCAAGCTGCATTCTTTGGGTTTATTTTGTAAATTTCTTCAGCTAAATGCCCAGGCTCACCATTTTCAAATTCTGTTTTCCATAAAACACCAGGAGTTAATCTTGCTAAGTTCTCTGAAACTGTAAAATATGAATCACCTTTCCTCCTGTTTCCAATAATAGTTTCATCATTTACTTCTAAGGCATCATAAAAAGTCTAGCATCCATATTGCTATCAACAATCTCTTCAAAGCACTGTAGGTCTTTTCTTCCAATCATCTCACAATTCCTCCAAAAAATACTCCTGACCCATTTATAAAACCATTCCAGTATTTCGGTAATTGCAAAAGCACTTCCATACTCCTCAGTACCAAATTCTGTATTAGTCAGCCAAAAGGTTGATGGTTCAAAATACCAGAAATTGTTGGTTTTTAAAAAGGGTATTTATTTTGATAGGCGCTTACAGATATCAAGCCATAAAGCATAAGTTACTTAGCTCACCAAAGTTCATTTTCATGTGTTGAAGCAAGATGGCTGCCAATGTTTGCAAGGGTTCAGGCTATCTGGGTTCCTCTGGGCTCAGCTCCTCTGTTTTCTCCACAAGGTCAGCTATAGACTATCAGGCAAACAGTTCTTTCTCTTTCCTCAAGGCTCCAGCTTCAGACTTCAGCATCAAATTCCAACATCAAAACTCCAACATTAAGAACCCTCAACTCTGTCTTTTGACATGCTGTACTCCTGCCCATGACAAGGCACTTGGAGGCATCTGGTTTTCTTCTGGGTCTCATTACTTCAGCTTCTCGCAGCTCCTTTTGTGACTTCTTCTCTCCTGGGTCCTCCTCTGAGCTCCTGGATTCCTTTTCTTGGTCTCTGTGGCTTTTTCTCTGTGTGTCTCTGTATGTCTCTCCCATTTATAAGGACTCCAGCAAGAGGGCCAAGACCGACCCTGGGTCATGCCTCAATGAAGTAATCTCATTAAGTCCCCCCCAACTGAATCCAATCCAATCAAAGTGTCCCACACCCACAGGAATGGATTGAGTTCAAGAACATGATCTTTCCTGGGATCCACAAATAGCTTCAAACTGTCACCAGTAGTAATGATTCCACTGCCACTATTTTTATTGTCACAATCAGATCCAATTTCCTTCACTTTTTCCCCTATTTCAGAAAGTTTCTTGAAGAGTGTTATGCTAAGTGAATGCCATGTTTTCTTTTAAAGAGTATCTTTAGAAGTCCTCCTTTCCTTATACATTCTCATCCTCACTTTTCTTGGGTATTTAGCTTCCCATCTCTCCTGCCTAACCAGACACTCTCTACCTGCTAAGCCTTGCCCAAGTCAAGATCCTTCCCCTTCTGTTCTGTTTGTCCATACTAGAACACAAGCTCCCCAGGGTAGGAAACTTGTTTTTCTACATATTTGTCAAATATTGTGTACATTTAGAAGCTATATAAATAACACAGTCAGAATGAACTTAAGTAAATACCTGAGGTATTATATCTAGACTCTAATTACACCAAATCTATGAACATGAGATGTATAAACAGAAGCTGACTACAAAATAATAAAATTGTATTTTTAGCTGCTGTACATCGGAAACAGGCTGTCAATGTGGATGGATGGCCAAGGTGTTTCCTATTCTCCACGCCTTACTAGCAGAGTCTTGGCTACCACTCATGGCAGGGATCATACTCAAAGGGCCAGGAGTAGGTCAAAGACTAGCCCAATATAATTATCTTTCCCTCTTACAACATTGGCCACTGTCAAACTGCTAAAACCTCTTAGGTGAAATTTCTCCAGCAGATAGGTAGAGTTTATGCTTCACAATGTTGTTTCCTGGTTATTTTATGGGTCTGGCTCAATCTCCTTAACTAAACTCTAGACTCCTGGAAAGTGCCTTTCCCTTCTTTTTTATTCTCTGACAGCTCTGGGCACTTACTCTGTGTCAAGAATTACTTGTCTTGACCTGAAAAACCTCGAAAGTCATGGTCCCTCCTTTTATGGTTTTGGCTAATTTCTCATTTCTTTTTTAAATGTTTTCAAATTATTTATATAAAACATTTCAGGCATATAGAAAAGAATGAAAAATAGTATGATACTTGCATACCAAGTCCCTGAATTACAGATTTTGAAATTTGCCAACTATCTCTTTTGTATTGAAATATTACAAACAGGGAAAATCACCCCCATTCCTTCTCCCTCCCCCTTCATACCTCAACAAAAGATGTCTTTCAGCTGATCTGTATCTTTCACATTTGAAGTTTTTTTCTAGTATATATAACTATCTATAAATAATATGTATTGTTCTTTTGAGTGTCTTAAAATGTTATATACATAATGTCATTGCAGATATCGTTCTTCCCCTTTCCCCCTACTTTCAAAAAGTTTCATGAAAGGTATTATTGGTTTTTCTTCCCCACAAGATTGTATTTTTGAAACTCATCCATGTTGGCATTTGTGGATCTAGTTCATTCACTTTAGCTCCTGAAGAGTATTCTATCAACCTATTTCCCCTTAGAGGAGCAGCTTGGCAGCGCTGTTCTAAGTTTTTGCTGTTCTAAGCAGTGCTGCAGTGAGTATTTATAAACATTTCTCCTTGGGCATGAGCTTCACTAGGCAGAGCATTCAATGGATAACCACAGAAGGCTCTGGAACCTTACTGCCCCAGGACAAATCACAGTTCCACCACAAAATTACAACTTTATGACCTTGGGCAAATTATTTTACTTCTCTGGGCCTCAGTTTCCTCATCAGTAAAATTACGTGATAGCACATCCTTGGAGAGAATAAAGCAGCAAGCATCTTGCCAATAGTAAGCATTCGATATAGGATGGCAATTATTAATATTGAGGCAGAAACCTAGAAAGAGGGTCTGACACTTTTGGCTTTGCTAAGTATTGCCAAATTGATCTGCAGTGGGTTGTGCCAATTCATACGCTCAGTAGCACTGTATGAGTTTCTGCTTCCCCTCATATTCACCAGAACTTGACATTAATGGTGCAGTTTTTTAATCCTTTCAAATCCAAAGAGATTCAAAAATGAGATGAGGGCACAGAAGGGAAAAGATGGGTAAAATGAGTATTCAGAAAAAGCATTTGACCAGCAGGAGAGAAAGGAATTAATAGGAGATTTGGGAAAGTGGAATAAAGGGAACTGTCCTTCAGGTGGGATGTTAAAATCATTTAGAGTCAGACTCAGTGGAAACTTTGGAGACATATAGAAAATAAAGAAGACTATTGCTAGTGAATGACAGGAATAGAAGGGAAGAAACTCAATAGACAAGAGAGGTCTGTTGGGAATCTACTGGTGACTTAGAGAGGGTCTGAGCTCTCTTGGGTAGTTTCAATAGAGACAAGAACAACTCATTTCCAAAAGCGACAAGAGATAAGAGATAACTGTAAAGTTTGAGGATTAGTAGAGGAGCCAAAGTGAAGAGATGGAGCTTCAGGAAAAAGAATCAATTGGTAGCATTATTTTTCTCTGGCTGTCAGAAGACCAGAGTCCCCTCTATGACACAACATCAGCCTCTATGGCATCTCACAGGTTTGTATCTTCCACTCACTTTTCATGGTCATTACCACCCTGCAGATTCTCATTCCCTTACACCGACACAGCTGCAGTGGTTTGCCAACACTGTGCTAAACCAAGAGTGGCAAGGCAGGTGTTACAATCCCCATTTTATGAATGAAAGAACTAAGGCTCAGAAAGATCCACTACCTTGTTCAAGCTTGCACATCTTGAAAATAGTGAAATAAAGACTAGAACTGAGATGTTATGATTCCATTTCCAAGCCTCTTGCACCAAAAAGAATTGAAAATCATCTTACAGCTTTCCTTCTTGGACTCTAAACTGTGAGAAGGTTCTGTTTTTCTCCCAGGACAATCACAACTCCTCTGTTTGACTTTCAGGACATTTGATGGCTCCAGTCTCTCCCAACCCTATTTCCCACCATTCTCTTAGCCACAATCTCATCCCTCCACCCAAGGTATCTCTTGGCTGATTTGTGAGCTCACCAAGCTCACTCCTACATCCTGTGCCTGTGATGTCAATTCCCTCTCCTGGAGAGCCTGCTGTCTTTTCTCCATGATCCTTCTAGGCCTGTCAAGTTTTATACATTCTGTGATTGCTTCAAAGCATACTCTCTGAACTGCCATATTGGCTCTTTCTTAAGGAAATATGATTCTATTTTACATTCTCTAGTTCTCAAATTACTACCCTCTGCAACAAAATGAAAAGCAAATTGCTGTGGGCAGTTTATTTGCTCCGTATTTTCTCACCAACAACTACACATATATGTATGTGTATTTATATACACCCTGATAAGATACTGAGGAATGAGAATTAATAGTAGATAAAAAGTATGAAGACTTGGAAGTTATGATAAAATCACTCATAAGGTAAAAGACTATCAGGCATGGTGGAAAATTTAAATGACAAAGTTGTAAGACAAAATGGTTAAAAAGATGCTGAGAAAGAGATCAGGAACAGGCTAAACCACAGCTTCTTCTGCATTTCCTTCATGGCTCTGGTCTTCTGATACTCTTCAAAAGAAGGGAAGTGACTTCTTAAGTATACTAAACAAATGAGTGCACCCATGCTCAAAAAGAATCAGAATTATCTGCAAATGATGATCACATTATGTGCTCATGCAGCCTAAGTTGTATTTGGCATTTTATGAAGTGATGCAAAAGATTTTTTTATATTCAAGCTTCCAAATTTAATGAGTATCTTGTGAGAACAGAAGACTCTCATAAGGTACTGGTGGAGACATATCAATAAGGTTATAATCCCTGGCCTTGGGCATCTTAAAGTGTGTGTAGTTAGGGGGAAAAGCTCTCATATCCATGCACTCACAAAATTAAACAGGTCCTTTGCAGAGCAACAAGTGAGCAAAAGCAAGTTAATTTATCCATGTTGAGGAGATACTGAAAATGGAAAATAAAGAGAATCAGGCAGGAAAACTTCCAGAACAAAGACAGTAAATGAGAAGAACTTAATTTTATGTGAAGGAAGAGGAGAAACATTCTTGTATATAAAAGATCACAAGATCATGGAAATGGAAGCAAATGCCCTATGACAGTGTGCCTGGTAAGAGTGTATATTATTATTATCACTATCACTATTATTATTATTATTATTAATGGTAGTAATATTCTTATTTGGTAATAGGAGACATCTGGGCATTTAAATTAACTTGCTTCAAATCATACAACAAATTACTGATGCAACTGAAACAGTCATATTTTGTGAACAACTTACATCACAAAACACTGAAGCTGTATATATTTTTAATAAATGCAAGATAAGTAGATACCCTTAGGTACTTCCTAGACAATAATGAGTAGAAAATAAAATAAGTTCTAAAAATGCTTGCTTCACAAATATTGCAAAAGAAAGGCAAGGAGCCTCTTTTTCCCCTACTGAAGGAAGTCAAAGAATATTTTTTAAAAAATCATTAACTCTATTTCCTGTGGGAAAAAACAGACTTTCCAGCCTGTGCTAGAATTCCACATTACTACCCAAATTCAAAGATTAAAGATGTCTTTAACCCATACCCTAAATTTTTGGGAACACAGGCCTTGCCATTATGTAAGGTTTACTGAGGAGGATAATGTGACTCCTCTCTTCCTAGAGGGTCTTATTCTGATCCGTAATATATATTTTTAATTGCATCCAATTCATTACCCAAATTGAAAGATTATCATACAGATTACACACCTCTATCTCTATGACTGCCTGCTCCTCCATTTACACAAAACATGAAAGTCTCTTGGAATGACCAATATACTTGTTTCAATAATCTGCTGAAGCATGAAAAAGAAAGGATTCAGAATAGAGAGTAGCTGGTTTCAAATACTATTTAACTTTCCTCCCACACCCCTTCTGAGGGCCTAGTGCATTACTGTATAGTATGGGCCTTTGTTCAGGCTTATATTTCCCACCTGTATTTCTTTTTCTTTTTCCAGCAACAGTCCGTCTTTGTGCCAACTCCTAAATAACCATAAATTTTGTTCTTATAAACCTTAATGAATGCTTGGCCAAGACGCTGCAACTATTGGCTTCTACATTGGAGCATAAATGGAAAGGGGAAAAAAAAGTGTGCACTGTGAAAAACTGGATAAAATGGAAAAAAAGATCACAGCAAACCCAAAGTCGCAATTTACCTTTAATGTGAAGGAAGCCTTGTTTTCATGGTGTGGCAGCTTTCAGGGGTTTTAATCTCAAAGTGGCTGATCATTTAAGGTAAGTGGCAGGCATTTGGCCTGGTTCCCAGGCTTTGCTTTGCTGCTCTGAGAAAAGAAAGGATTCAGTCAGTCACACAGACAACAGGCATCATCAGCGGCTCCCACATTCCAAGCATTTTAACACAGATTAGGTTGGCATGATTCGACTGTTTACTGAAATCTCCTAGGTGTTGCATTTTTCCTTCTCCTTGCTGTGGTTATCCAAGATGGTTTTCTCAGGTCAAGACCTTCATATGCCAAATAGCTTGCAGGGCTGTGAAGGAAAAAAGAAGAGCATGGGTCAAGACTTCTGATTGAAATGCTATTTCAGTTGCTTACTGCAAAATATGAGACTTCAGACAGCAGGTAATTGAGCACTGAACTTTTGCCTAAGGCACACATCGAGACCGGAACTGTTTTACATGCATTCCTGAGGTGGGGTGGGGAATGAAGATAATTTCTTTAACAAGGACAAACTTAATTCAGCTAGAAATACCCAACAGATTAACAGCATGATTTTTAGCTATTTTCTCTTATAAGCATGAGCTTTACGTGTATGTTGAGCAAGATCACAACCAATATAGTCCATTTTAAATCAACAATTTCATATCATATACTCTGGTTTTTTACAAAACACTTAATATTAGATGATTAGGTTGTCAGACTCCTTTAACACTGTCTTATTTTCCAAGCAAAAGTGAATTTTCTTAATCCATTTAACCTGTAAACCAGGTTAAAGAAATGTGCATTCAATTGATCAGACAAAAAATGAATACATTGTCTGCCTCCTGTGTTTTGTGGGCTACATCATGCTTTACGAAAAATTTACATTTTAAAATACATTTTCACAGTTAAAAAATACTTTGTTTTCCTTCAATATGTTCAAGAATGTTTTTTTGTTAGTGATCTTCATGGCTTATTTTCTCATTTTTTCTCTTTCTGTGAATTTGATCAAAATAAAAAACTAACACAAATTTTTCAGCTATTAGAGTTTTCAAAAGCAATGTCCAAACTGTTATACTTACTTCACCCAAAAATGCCTTCCTAACATTTACATAAATTTATATGGACACATTTCTTCCCAAACTAATACATTGTTGCACTGAAACTAATGCAATTATATTCATTTATTTTAATTTTACGTTGTTACATATGCGAGCATGATTTTTTAAAAATAATGTCTGACTCCTCATTTATTTAAGAATTTAAAAAAGGAGATAGATGAGAATCAGCCATCCTTCTGCTCTTGCTGGATGTGCAGTGCTGACATTTGATGCCTGGACCTGCAGCAGCCATCTTGCAACCATGAGGGGAGCCAGCCTATGAGGCCAGGCTCTGTGCTGAGAAGGGCGGACAAGTAAGATGGAAAGAACTGGGTTCTCAATTATGTCACTGAGCTTCATAGCCAACAGTCCTGGAACCACCCACCTTGAGATTTCTTTTATATGAGATAATAGACCCCTTTCATTCACTCAATATTTATTGAGCATCTGCCATTTCTCAGGCCCTGTTGTAGATGTTTTAAATACCTCTGTGAACAAAATACATAAAATACCTGCCCTTCTGGAGCTCACACTCTAGGCAGAAGAGGCAGACAATAAACTAAAGACATAGTAAGAAAATTCTATAGTATGTTACGAAGTAGTAAACAGAAAGAATTTCAAAGTAGAGGCATGGTAAAGAGAACCAGGAGTGCTGGGATGGAGGGGGACAGATTTTGGTGTTGATTAAAGTGAGCATAGGCCTCACTGAGAAACTCAGATTTAAACAAACACTTGAAGGAAATGAAGTTTTTCTTTAAGCCAAAAGCAGTCGGGATTTTTGAATTTGGTTTTCTGTATTGTTGTTACATGCAACTGAAAACATTTAAAAAGATGGATTTTCAGGTTCACACCTGGTTCAAATACTTGAGTAATTTATGTTACGATTAAGAGTCTTGCCTTTGCTTAAGTTTAAGTTAGCTATAGGTCACTTGCCACTGAAAGATGGCAAACTAGTAAGTTATATTTTAGTCATAAATAAACTATTTCTGGTTCCAGGAAAAGGAAGTTCAAATCGATACTGGACCATAATTCCTTCCTCTATATACAGAGCTTTCTTTCCCATATTAGGGTATCCAGGCAGCCATGAAGATATGGCCTGTGTTGTTTCCAGTTTTACAAGTGGAGTGGGAGGACACTCTGAACCCCGGTGAAGCTAAAGAGAGGAGCTTTATGTTAGGAGTGGTAGTAATGGACATATTCTAACAGAGGAATTCTATAGGAAGAAAGATAAAAGAATTAACAGAAAAAGAGGAGATGGATAACTAAGAAATTTATATTGTACCTAGGAGCTAGGAATAGGAAGTACCAGCTAGAAGCAACCCCAGCTTTCCCAAAGATGCTGATGTACAACTTCAACTGTACATCTGCCACTGGTTGAGTTTTGAAATACGTCACTCATATATACCCTATGACCCTAATACACTGTCATTTTGTCACTGGCTCATCAGTGCAGAAAGATGACACTTGCTCATCTACTTTGCCTATGAAAACCTCCCTCCTCCCCATGTAGTACGTAAAAGTCCCAAAAAAGACAGTGTGAGAAAACTGGAACTTAAGGTATACAGCTTTCACACCGTGGTTGACACTGGAAAATCTTCATTTCATTATTTAGGAAATGGGTTAACAGGAATACCCACTTCGTAGGAATCTCAGAGTGTTAATGTGATTAAATGACAGTGCATGCAAAGCATAAGCCACAGTGCTAGACTTGATAAGCGCTCCATAAATATTAGCTATATATATTTACTATATCCATTTTCTATAGCTGTTTGTATTTGGTCCTCATTCAGAGAGTTACTGTATGGGTTTATTTTTAAACATTGGTGTAAAGGACAAGATGTGTGTATACCATGTGATTACGGATATGAATTAGTATGTGTGTATGTGTGTGTGTGTTGATATGAATCTGGGAGTGTGGTGGCACTGTACGAGTGAGTATGTATGCATTTGAATGCTTCTGCATTAACAATCTTGATTTCCTCATGGTATCATCATCCTCTCAATTATCCACCTAAAAATCCACTATCATCTTGATTTCTCCTCTCATCTTTCTTTCATGTTCAGTCACTCACTGAATCCTAGGAAGGCAGTCAAGGTATCATTAAAAACCTAAGCTGGCCTTCAAATCAAAACTCCAGGTTAAATACATTACTAGTTCTGTGACACTAAGCAAATCACTTAATCTCTTAGAGACTCAGGTCCCCATCTTCAAATCAATGAGAAAACCACACAGCCCGCTAGCATGGTACCTGACCCATTGTAGATGCTCAGTGAACTTGACTGAGTCTGCATATTCCTTCATGACATCTCTGAAAGCTATGCCTTCCTTCTGTTCTTCTGCCACCCTGGAGCAGGACGTCATTCCCTCTTGACTGAGGCCTAGCCTCTAATTGAACGTATAATTTTCTCTCACCCAACCCAAATTATTCCCTGCCACCAGCTCATAAGATAGTTTTACTATATATCATGGCACATCTCTGCTTAAAAACCTCGGGAGAGAAATAAAACAAAACCTCCAATGGCTTCTCACAACAAGACAAATGTTGGCATTTTAAGGCCTCTGACTTCCTTTCCAAAATTATCCTCTATTTTCTGTCAAAAACACTCCATTCTTGGCAGAGAACTTGTCCCAGTGGTTAGGGGCGTCCGTCTACCACATGAGAGGTCCGCAATTCAAACCCCGGGTCTTCCTGACCCCTGTGGAGCTGGTCCATGGGCAGTGCTGATGCGCACAGGGAGTGCCCTGCCACGCAGGGGTGTCCCCCACTTAGGGGAGCCCCACATGCAGGGAGTGCACCCCGTAGGGAGAGCCGCCCAGCGTGAAAGAAAGTGCAGCCTGCCCAGGAATGGCGCTGCACACATGGAGAGCTGACACAACAAGATGACGCAACAAAAAGAAACACAGATTCCCGTGCCGCTGACAACAACAGAAGCGGACAAAGAAGACGCAGCAAATAGACACAGAGAACAGACAATGGGGGTGGGGGGAGGGGAGAAAAATAAATAAATAAATAAATAAATCTTTAAAAAAACACTCCATTCTAGTCAGGTTCATCTACTCGCTGCCTTGAGAAACATTCCATGCATTCCACCACCTCCCCACCTCTACCCTGGATGTTGCTGTTCATGCCATTTGGAAATCCCATTCCTCTTCTGTCTACCCAACTTCACTCTTCCTCCTTGAAGACCCACCTTCACACCCATCTTCCCTAGCAAGATATCCACTGTTATTCTGACTTCACAAATTCAGAGCACTTGAGGGCTACTTAACGCAGAGGACACGTTCTCCAAGTTTGAACATCTTGCCATTCAATTAGAGGATTCTCTCCATGAGGGCAGAAATTATATCATCCTTGGTATGCACATATGTGTGTGTATGTTTGTATATAACACATTATATATGTTAGAGTATAAGAATGTTTGTATGTATATGTGTGTGTGTATGTTTGTATATCATATTTTATAGCTATTATATGTGCATATAAGTGTTGCATATGCGTATATGTCCTTCAAAGTAAGAATGCACATAGGAGACATGCAATGATATGCTGAATGAATGATTAATAAAACAGAGGAGAAAAATTTATTCTCAAAAAGAGCACTGAGGAAGAAACACATTAAGGTAAAAATGAGACAGCAAGGGCAGGATTTAAATACAAAAACTGCTGGATAAACTTCACTTTGTAAAAGGAGGCGAAAGGTATATAGCTTCCAAGATTTACTGGGAAAAAGGAGAGAGATGGGAGAGAATCAGCAACAGGTCACAAAACTCTCTGTGACTACCCCATCAATCTTTAAAGAGTATTCTTTATTCATACTCTACCCATATTTTATCATGTAAATTTTTAAATGAGAGAAATAAGAATTTTACCATGACCATCCATATACCTACCATCTATATTCTCCTAACACTTTATATGCTTGCTTTATTATGCATCTATCCATCTGTACATCCCTCTATCCACCCATTAATTCAATTTTATATCTTCTTTAATTATTAAGAACTAATATTTAGAATATTTTTTAAACTCCTATGAAAATATAAGAAGGAATCCCTAGTATAAAAATGGGTAAAGGACATGAGCAGGCAATTCACAGATTGCTCAATCTCACCAATAACCAGGGAAAAAACAAATAAAACAGGAAGACACCAATTTTTACCTATGAAATAACAAAAATTATATATATTTGATAATATTAAATATGACAAGAGAGTTCAGAAATGGCTACTTTCATACACTGCTCTTGATCATAAATAAATGCTTTGGAGAGCAATCTGGCTACATTTATTATAACATTTTAGATATCTACAACCTATTAATAATAGTTCTATTTTCAGATGTTTCCTAAGAGCACCTACACATAGGCCCAAGGAGTCATGGACAAGGATTTTCATTGCAGTATTGTTCATAACAAGGAAAAATGAGAGAAAAACTAAATGTTACCAATAAGGGAATGATTAATTAAATTAAGGGAATCTATGCTATAGAATACTTAGAGCAGTTTTTAAAAATGAAGTAGATATACATACACATATGATAAGATTCCCAAGACACTGTTGAGCGAAAAACCAAGTTTGCAGAATTATAAGTATAATTTTATACCATCCATGTTAAAAATTTAAAAAACCCTCCAACCCACAAAACTAAACATATATATACAAGTTTATGTAAAGGTCTGGAAGTGGTTACGCCTAGAAAGGAAAAAAGATTCAGGATAGTAGGAAAGGCAGATTTTAGCTTTACCTTTAATGTCTGAATTTTAGATGATAAGAATATATTCATGTATCTGTATAAATACAAATTAATACATTATATAAATTCACACATTCCTGTTGTTAAAAAAAAAGGTAACAATACAAGATGTGTTAAGAGAATGTAGGGTAACATAGCAGATGTGACTCAAGTGGTTGAGTGCCTACTTCTCACATGGGAGGTCCCAGTTTCAGTTCTCCATGCCTTCTAAAATAAAACAAAACAAAACAAAAACAACAAACAAACAAACGAAAAATCTCAGGGGAGCCAATGTGATCAGTGATTGAGCACTAGCTTCCCACATGTGAGGTCCCAGGTTCATTTCCTTGCTCCAGTACCTAAAAAAAAAGTAACACTATTTCTTCAGCCACTTTCACCATATTCCTACTTATTTTATACATTCATATGCACGTCTTCATGCACAAACACATCCCATGTTTGGAGAAGTGTTTTGGGTTTTTCCCTCAAAAAACACATTCATATAGGCACTTTACCCTGGAACTTGCTTCTTTATTCTTACCATATTTCATTGAATCTAAGCTCACATCAGTGGCAAGATACACTCACTATAAGTACCACAGAAATAAAATAGCATCAATTACAATTGATGAGATGCCAGCGGCTATGGCATAAAATGAATTTAGGATGTTAACATGGCGGAAAGTTCATGTCTTAGAATAGATGAAATATGGTAATGATATATCATGCATATCACTCAGGTAAACAGGTAAAGATTTGACTCATTCTTTTTAAGGATCACATAATATTTCATAGTGCAAATATACCTTAATTTTATCAACTATTCCCTTATTGGTGGATATTTAGGTTATCTCCAGTTTTGTTGTGTTTTGTTACTACTATTATTAAACATTTTTGTGCACATCTCTTCAAAGGCAAATTCCCAAAGTAGAATTACTGAGTCTGACTAATTCACACTTTTAAAAATACATAGTTGTCCAAGCTCTCCTGAAAACTGGACATTAATGCTTATTTTAATTTTAAACTATCTGATGGGTGGAAAATGTTTCATCATGTTGCCTTAAATATCAGTGAAGTTAACCTGAAAACTAAATGGTTGGGAGCATATGTGGCTCAAGTGGTTGAGCGCCTGCTTCCAACATTGGAAGGTCCCAGGTTTGGTTTGCGGTGCCTCCTAAAAACAGACAAACAAATGAAAGAACCAACTATGGGGAACTATTATGGTTAAGTGGTTGAATGCCAGGTTTCCACATACAAAGTCCCAAGTTGAATTCCCAGTGCTGGTATCTCAAAAAAACAAAACAAACAAACAAACAAAAAACCTAAATGGTAATTGGAGCAAACTGATTTTTTTTTTAGAAACAGGTGAAATTTCTGAGATTCACATGCTGGTGAAAATGAAATGAAATAAAAAGCTGTGAACACAGGTGCCTTAGGCAGAGAAGAACACAAGAAAGTAAGGTTCCAGAAATGTGCATAAATTGTGGGGATAACTTTGGACTTTTCATGAGTCGTGCCATGATGGAGACAAACCACATTTACCTGCACATGTTTCCAAGAAACTGGGGAGCCTTTGCTGACACTTGAGTTACAAATTCATAAAAAATGTGGAGATAGTTGATATATTAGGATTCTCTAGGGAAAAAGAACTGACAGGAGATAACTGTAAATATTATGAGATTTTATAAACTTGTCTCATGTGACCATAGGGATGCATGAGTCCAAATTTTATAGAGCAGGCTGCAAGCCAGGAACTCCCATGAATCCTCAAGGAGTTCCCCAGAAGCAACTGTCTGTCTGAAGTACAGATGGGAATTCTCTCTTCTGACTGCTGCATTCACATCTCCTTTTAAGGCCTTCAGCTTATTGGATGAGAAGCCTCTCATTGACAAAGGCAATCTCCTCAATTGGTTATAGATGTTGTCAACCATAAATGCAATAAACTCACTGATGGTTTAAGTACATGAAATGTCCTCACAGTAACAATTAGACTAGTGCTTGCTTGACCAAACCACCAGGCACCATCAGGTGGCTAAATTAACACATGAGCCTAACCATGTGACCACCCCTTGTCAACTTAGCAGCCATACATATCATCTTAAACCATACTTAATCTCTAAATAAAAACAATAACAGACATATTTTTCACCTAGTAATACTTAACCATCCTGCATACAACAGAAACACATTAAACCTCTCCAGAACAGGGTCCAAGTCCTAGGGTAATATTCACTCTTAAAATTGATATCATATAACTTAAATTTTACAACATGAAACTAGGACAATTTAAGTCATATATGGGATAAGATAGGGAAGAAAATAAAAATATTTGCTTTCTGTACATATACCAACATACTCATAACAAAACAAGGAAGAAATATTCTTGATTATTACAGTCCTCCATTCTATAACTGGTCATGTGGTCATAGTTTGTTTTTATCACTACCTTCTTCCACTACTCTTTCCATGTTCCTTTTACCTTCAGCAAGCACTTTGACTGACCATGGTTGTTGCCTGGTGGGTTAAACTAAGCCTTCATTCCTGAAGTTTCTGGGCCCTGTCTGGTCCTGCCTGAACTGGGTTGTTGCAGTTTTCCATTGACTTTAATCATAGGGCATGGTAGTGTTAAGAGACCCCCTAGGGAAGCTCCTGGGTTCTAGGCAACCTCTACCTCCATTGTATAGTTGCAGTCCTATTTCCCCTTAATAGTAAGGATCAATTACCCCTGCCAGTACAGTAATTCCCTATCTTTGCCTGTTGAATCAGAGGCATGAGGAGTCCCAAGTGGCCAGGTGGCAGTCAACTTCCTGTTCAATAGAATTACTATTGTGTCTTCTAGTGGAAGCACTCCTCCTCTTGGAACTAAGACCCGTAGACCAGCAGAGCTTAAGTTTGCAGGGACTGGAAGCAAAAATTTTCCTGTGGATCACTAGGTGTAATAGTGAGTGGTGCCACTCCTATTTCCAGTCCTTGATTCCTGGCCGTGGGAATCCTGGCTTTAGGAGAAACAGCACCATAAAATGGATGCCAATTTACAGCATACACAGACTCCTGGAGAACATTGCCCCAACGCAGCAAGTCATTGTCATTTAGTTGGCACAGTAACTGAATCTTCAAAAGGCCGTTCCACAAATCTATCAATCCAGCTGCTTCAGGATGATGGGACACACGGTAGGATCAGTGAATTGCATGACCATATGCTCATTCCTGCACATCTTTTGCTGTGAAGTGGGTTCACGGATCAGAAGCAATGCTGTGTGGAATACTATAACAGTGGATAAGCATTCTGTAATTCCATGGATGGCAGTTATGTGTACATTAAAGACAAATCCAGATTCAGAATATATGTCTTTTCCAATTAGAATAAAATGCTGCCCTTCCCATGATGGAAGTGGTCCAATATAATCAAACTGCTACCAGGTAGCAGGCTGATCACCTCAGAGAACAGTGCCATATCAGGGTCTGAGTATGGGTCTCTGCTGCTGGCAAATTGGGCACTCAGCAGTGGCTGTAGCCAGGCCAGTCTTGGTGAGGGGAAGTCCATGTTGCTGATCCCGTGCTTAACCTCCATCGCTAACACTATGACCACTTTGTTCATGAGGCCATTGGGCAATGACAGGAGTGGCTGGGGAAAGGGACCAACTGATACCCATAGAATGAGTCATCTTATTCACTTGATTATTAAAATCATCCTCTGCTGAGCATTCACACGGGACAAAATATCATCACATTTTGTGCCCAATCAGAAAGGTCTATTCACATAGCTCTTCCCTAGACCAATTTGTCACCAATTTAGCAATTCTATTCCTTCCAAGTCCCTGACCATCCAGCCAAACCATTGGCCACAGCCCATGAATAAGTGTACAAATGCACCTCTGGCCATTTCTCCTTCCAAGCAAAATTAACAACCAGGGACACTGCTTGAAGTTCTGCCCAGCAGGATTTTCCCCCACCACTGTCCTTCAGTGATGCCCCAGAAAGGGGTGCAGTGCTTCAGGAGGGTACCTGAATATCATGCAGAACCTTCTCTAAACCAGGCCCAGGTTTTCACTTCCTCAGTCAACCGATTGTAAGCAACTCCCTAAGGAGTCATAGCTGTGGGCTAGGAAAGAAAAGGTAATGTGGCAGAAGTGACAGGCATGGGCATTTGGGCCACTCCCTCAGGTAACTTACTTGTGACTTCAGGATCCGCTCAAGTCCTAACTCATATATACCACTTCCATTTTATGATGGAGAGCTGCTGTGCACACCAAACTTTGTGGTTTGGCAAGTCAGACATCAGTTAATGATAGGCAACTCAGGTCTCATGGCAACTTCGTGGCCCGAAGTTGAGCATTCTGTCTCCTCTAAAGCCCATTAGCAGATCAAAAGCTTTTTCTCAAAAGGAGAGTAGTTATCTGCAGAGGATGGCAGAGCTTTGTTCCAAAGTCCTAAGGGTCTGCATTGTGATTCTCATATAGGGGCCTACCAAAGGCTCCAGGTGGCATCTCTATTTGCCACTGATAAAACCTCAGAAGTGACATTAATTCCAGGAGACCTAAAACATCATTGAGGTCCATCAATCAGAGGAGGGGCTTATGGAGTTCAGGTGATAGATATAGATAGATAGCTCTGATCCATTTCATAGTTGGTCCAGTTGATCCCCAGTTCCATTCTGTGGTTATTTCCCCAGTTCCAGGATATATAATTGGAATAGATGTATCCAGCAACTGATAAAATCCCCACATCAGCACCCTGACTTGTGGAGTAAGGGCTATTAATGGTAGGAAAGGCAAAGTGGAGGCCACTAGAACAGTCCAAGGAAAATAGGCACTTGTAAGGCACTGACAAAATTAAATTTTCTCTGAAAGACAATTACATTATCCAGAGATTCCACAATTTTTCATATAAAATGTCTGCTATTCAATTAGAAAGTATACCAGGAAATAGGACAAAGACCAGAAGAAACAAATAAACAATAAAAATAGGACCATAGGTGATTCAGACAATGGAGGGTTTTGTTTATTTGTTTGTTTAATATAATTTTTATTTAATTTTAAAAGACACATAGATCACATAAAATGTTACATTAAAAAATATAGGAATTTCCCATATGCCCCACTCCCCACTCCCCCCACTTTTCCCACATCAACAGCTTCGTTCATTAGTATGGTACATTCATTGCAATTGATGACAATGGAGTTTTTAAACACCAACTTCAAAATAGCTCTGATGAATAGTTGAAAATTAGGTAAGATATAAAAATTTCAGCAAAGAATTGAAATCTGCTTTTCAAAAATATGACATGGAAACCCTATATTGGGAGGGGGAAAGCCCGAAATTAAGAATTTGATAGATGGACATAACAACAGAACAGACATGGCAAAAAAAAAGATTAGTGAACATATAGAAAATATCCACATTGAAGCTTGCAGAGAAAAAAAGAATGAAGAATAGAAAAAAAGAAAAGAAAATACATAGGATCATAGTGAAGACTCCAGTTGGAGTCTGAGAAAAAGAAAAAAGAAAGAATAGGGCAGAAAAAACATGGGACAAAATAGCCAAAAAATTTCCAAAACCGATAAAAGACATGAAACCACAATTTCAAGAAGTGCTATGCAGCACAATTAGGACTTAAGAACACACACATTGTAGTTACACAAATAATGAGTAAAACTGCTAAAAACTAAAGACAAAGTGAATGTCTTTAAAAATCCAGAAAATGTTTATTTAAAGGAGTAATAAGAGTAATAGTTGACTGAAATTATCCACATAAAAATGTAAGCAAAAAGAAAATAGTCTAGCAGCTATATTAACAGACTGGGGGAAAAAAAAAAGAACAGCCAACCTGAAATTCCATACTCAGTAACAATATCCCTCAAAAGTAAAAATAAGGGAGCCCTCCAGTCTGGACAAGATGGCATAGTCCTTTTCTCCCTGCTCCTTCCTACTAAGTGCAGCTATAAACTCTAGAAATAATTTAGGAGACAAAGGTGGAAAGAGGAAGCAGAATGGCTGAGGGACCCTAGGACTAGAGGAACAACATAGCAGCAGGGTGTCTTCTGATTTGCAGCCCAAAAATAAGCAGGTGACTCTGACAGTGGCCCAGTATTTATCAAGTCCTGAGAGAAAAGCACTCTCAAGCACAAGTTCTGTACCTGGTGAAACTCCTCTTCAGGAATAAAGGGGAAATAAAGACATTCTCAGATGGAATAAAACTAACAGTATTTGCTACCAGCAGACTGACCCTTTTTAACTAGCTAAAGAAGTTCTTTAAACAGAAAGGAAATGATGAAAGAAAGGATTTAGGGCATCAAAAAGGAAGTAGGAACAATGGAAAGTTCAGAAAATATAGCAAATACAATAGAATATCCTCTACTCATGATTTTTCTGAATCATATTTGATGATTGAAACAAGTTATAACACCACCTCATTCTCAAGAGAATGAATGTTAAAGTAGGGAAGATAAAGACATCTAAAAGGAAGTAAAGTTTCCACACTTTACTTGAAGTGGTAAAATGTTGATACCAGTAGTTTCTGATAAAAATATATATGTAACTATATATAAATACATAACTATATATAATAACCTAATCTTAAATATGTATTCATCTCGTGGCATAGTCTCAAAATATTTAAAGTAAAAACTGAACAAACTGAAAGGAGAAATAGATGAATGTACAGTCATAGTCTGAGAAATTAACACACCTTTCTTAGTAACTAACAGAACAAGTAGACAAAAAAAATCAGTTAATTTGAATCACATAATTAATTAATTTGACATATACAGAGAACACTGTACCCAAAAATTTCAGAACATAATTTATTAAGTACACATAAACTTTTCCAAAAATAGACAATTTCTAGGCCAAAAAGTAAGTTCCAACAAATATGAAAGGATTTAAATCATATATACTATATTCTCAGACTAGAGTGAATAAGGCTAAAATCAGTAACAAAAAAATAAAAAATACAGGAAAGTTTTGATAAGCAATAGACTCCTAAATAATGAATGAGTGACAGAAGAAATCACAATAGAAATTAGACTACATTTGTTCAAATGATAATGAAAAAAACAAAGATGTATCATTACTTACAGGATGATTAGAAGAAAATGTATAACCTAAAGTGCATACATCAGAAAAGAAGCTGAAAATAAGTGTTCTAAGTACTCAGCTCAAAGAGCTAGAAACAGAATAACAAATTAAACACCAAAATAGTAGGGAAAAAAGAAATAATAACAATAAGAACTGAAATTAGTTAATAGAAAAGAACTGCATAATGGAGAAAATCAAGAAAGCCAAAATCTAAAAGATTAATAAAATTGATAAATACCTAGTAAGACTAATCAAGGGGAAAAAAGAGAAGGTACAAATTATCACAGTTAGAAATTTCTTTATAGAGCTAAAGAAATTTAAAAGAGAATAAGAGAATAAAATGAACAACCTTATACCAATGCATTTGAAAATTTAGATGTGACAGATGAAAACAACTTACCACACCCGTCATGAGAAGGAAAGGAAAATGTGAGGAGGCCTGTGTCTATTAAGAAACTGAGGGAAGCACATGTGGCTCACGCAGTTGAGCCACTGTCTCCCACATCAGAGTTCCCAGGTTCAGTTCCTAGTGCCTCCTAAAAACAATAAAACAAACAACAAGCAAACAAATGAAAAAAACACCTAAAAGGAGTCAATGTGGCTCAGTGGTTGAGCTCTGGCTTCCCACATACAAGGTCCTAGATTCAATCCACAAAGAAACCTCCAGGTCAGATGTGAATTCTTGTTTTTGTGAATTCTTACAAAAAAATTTTTAAATCAATAAATAACTTCTTACACAAATTTTCCAAAAAACAGCAAAAAAAGAGGGAAACCTTTCTAACTCATTTGAAAAGTCCAACATAATTTTAATATCATTCAATATAAAAGTATTACAGACAATATCTCTCATGAATATAGCTGCAATAGTCTAAACAAAATATTAACAAGTAACAATGATAATAGATCAAGACGAAGAATGATTTATTTCAGAAAGGAAAAGTTAGTTTATTATATGAAATTCAATCACTGTAATTCACCACATTAACAAAAGAGAAAAAGATGACCAAGAGAAGCAAACGATTTTAGAGAACCTTCACATTCATTGATTTTTAAAAAGAAAATCTTAGCAAACTAGATGTAAAAAAGAACTTCCTTAATCTGAGTCTCCACAGAAAAACCCTGCAGATTATGTCATTCTTAATTAAATTATTGAAGGCTTCACCCTGAGATTGGAAATGAGAGGAGGATGTCCACTATTGCTACATCTAGTCAATATTGTACTGGCAAGCCAAGCCCAGTTTAATAAGACAAGGAAAATAAATACAAATTATAAAGATTGGAAAAATAAAATTATGTTTTTATAGATAACATGATTGTGTATGTAGAAAATTCAAAAGGAAATATTAGAATTAATTAGTAAATTTAGAAAATTGGCAGGATAAGTTCAGCATGCATAAAGCAATTGTATTCCTATATACTGGTATCAAACAAATAGAAAATTATTTTTTAAAAAAAGATAAGATTTATAACAGCATCAAAAATATCTGGGAATAAATTTAATGAAAGATGAATAGGATCTTATATTACTGACTCACTGAAGGTTAAAAGAAGGAGAAAGAATCTGAGTAATTTATGAATTCAGGATTTGACTGAAATGGAGGTGAAAGCAAATCAATCATGAACTGTTTTTAATGATTTTGTCTTTTTATAGTGGTATGGGCAAAGCGATACTGAAATTATTTTAAATGTGATATAGGATAAACATATGACTAAATGGTCGATGTTGCTGAGATCTATCAAGGCATACAAATATAGAATGGGAAAGGCATACAAATATAGAATGGGAAAGGCAAAAGAGAAAAAGAGAACCTAATGGAAAAGATTGGAAATGGTTATATCAGTGCAAATACCTGAATTCTAAAATATATACATATATGTGTGTATATATATATATATGTACTGCATATGTACAGATACAAGTGTGTGTATACATACCTGCAATATACAATATATACCTTTCCTAGCTCAGTGTGCTGAAAGGAACTAGAAATAAAGATACCAAAGTAGCAACGAGCATATCTAGCATCCAAATCCTGGTTTCCAATATCATTCCTTATTAAAATCTACCAGAAATCTTTAGAGAAATGGCTGATTCCAGGACTGGAGCAGGGTACATACAAGATGAACTTAAACATTTTGTTGTGCCAGAAACTAAGAAAGTACTTTTAAAAAAAAGAGAAGAAGATGGAGACATATTATAAGAACTTCGGAGCTCCCACTGGGCAATTCTGGGACATTTTAAACATTAAAGCAATTAAGGAAAGTAATGAATTATAAACCATTAGAAAACTAGGAATCCATAACTTCACCAACAATAAATTCATAGAAAGAGAGAGAGAGAGAGAGAGAGAGAGAAATGAGGTGGTGTAGTAACTTGATATTATTGATGAATTCCAAAAAGAAATATTGGATTATGTTTGTAAACTGATCTTTTCCTCTGGGCATATGAGATTATATTGGATTCAGACATTTACTTGATTACTTAATCAAGTAAACCTCTTGTGCCAGTAGAGTGTTGAGTCCCCACCCTTTGGTGGGTGGGGACTTGCAGATAAAAGGCATGGCAGAAGACAGAGTCAGAGGGGATCTTAATGTTGGAGTTTTGATGTTGGAGTTTGATGCTGAAGCCTTAAGCTGGTGCCCCAGGAAGTAAGCTCACAGAGGAAAGACAATTAAGACCCTAGAAGGGAGGAACCCAGGAAGTCTGAACCCTTGCAAACGTCGGCAGCCATCTTGCTCCAACATGTGAAAGTAGACTTTGGTGAGGGCTTTATGGCCTGGTATCTCTAAGCTCCTACCCCAAATAAATACCCTTTATAAAAACCAACTAATTTCTGGTATTTTGCATCAGCACTCCTTTGGCTGACTAATACAGGTAGGAAGACTCTTGATTACAAGAAAATGCCCAGTGTAAACTACTTAAAGTAAAAGGAGTGCTGGAGTTGGAAAATCATCATTTTGCAACCAGCATACTACAGATGTTTAGGCAAAAATAATCAAAGCATAATAAATCTAAGAGAAAATTTTGATGAGGAGCAGGATATCCTCCCCACAGACTGTTCATTCTTTGTGAAGGAGGAAAGTAGAAACCATTCAGTGGAGAAATCTGAAATACCTTAACTGAGTGATCAAAACTGACATCACCACTTAGGGGCAGATGAATATCATGTCTCTAGATGAGATACCCTGAGAAGGATACAACATAACTTGTATGGTATTCTGGCCAGGAATGTATAATCTGAATCTATATCAGGCAAACCCAAAATGAGGAATATTCTATTAATAAACAAGTCAATGTAAATAAAAATTTTTTAACACTGTGGAAATGATCCAGATAAAAGAGGACTAAAGAGACATGAAAGTAAATGTAATAACTGCTCTTAGTCTGGATAATCTTCTGGAGGGAAAAAATATTTTAAAGGATGTCATCAGATCAATTGGTGGTAAATCAAAATACTGTATCAAAGTTAAATTTACTGAAGTGGATAAATGTTATTCGTAGGAAAAACACACTGACATATTTAGTGGTAAAGGACCATAATATATGCGAATGTCTCAGAAAAACATAATATGTACCAGGAGGGCAAGAGTTAATAAAGCAAATAATGTAAAATGTCAATAGGGGAATTTAGGTAAAAGGTAAATGGGTATTCTTTTTTTTTCTCCTTATTTTCCTTTTTTTTTTTTTAATGAAGCTTTAGATTACATAAATGTTACATTGAAAATATAGGGGATTCCCATACACCCCATTTCCTCCCCCTCCCATGCTTTTCCCCATTAACATCTTTCATTAGTGTGGTACATTTGTTACAATTGATGAACACATATTGAAGCATTGCTACTAACCAGGGTCTATAGTTTACTTTATAGCTTACACTCTGCACTACCCAATTTTATAGGTTTTGACAAAATGTATAATGGCCTGTATCTGTCATTGCAGTACATTATAGAACAATTCCAATGTCCAAAAATTACCCCACATTACACTACACCTATTCTTCCCTCTCCCTCCTCTCAGAACCGCTGGAGACCACAGTCTTTATATCAATGTTACAAGTTCTTCATTATTAGAATAATAATAAGTCTACTTTACTTCACAGTTGCAGTGCCCCTTATGTTTGTTCATTCCTCAATTTGGAGGATTGAGAGGGGCCTTAGATTCCATGGGACAGATGGATGGAACTGTCTTGCTTGTAGCTGTAGATACTGTCTGTTTTTTGGAATGGGCATTGTCCATCATCATCCTTTTCTTAGTTGTCCTGGGTGAGTCCAAAGAACAGAGAGCAAGTGTTGGCTGCAATTCTGCTGAGATTCAGGGCTCAATTGGCATATGAACAGTCAGAAGATTTAATTCTCTGGGACATATATTTAATGGGTATAGTGCTAATTATAGGTTCAAATAAAAGGTACATAATAACCATGTGTAGGAAAATTATAAATGATTCCAAATCTGATACATTGCAAAGATAGGTTATCATATATTCTGAAGGAAGGCCCACTGATGGGATGCTGATTTCCTAGAGTTGTCTGCCCTACCTGTAGTGTCTAGATGGCTCTAGAGTCCTCAGGAACTCCCTTGCTTGAGGCACTGTTTACTGTGGCAGTCAGTGAGATCCTCCTGAGATGTGGGTAAGCGTAATCTCTGGAATGATTTCCTGACTCACTTTGAAATCTCTCAGTCATAAAAATTCATTTGTATTTACTATTTTCCCTTTTTGGTCAAGATCTTTTCCCAAATGCATTGCTAGTTGATGCTTGGTAAAAATCCTTTTATGCCAGGGAGGCTCAAACCTGGGAATCATGTCCCATGCTGGGGGGAAGGTAGTGAGTTTGTATGCTGAGTTTGGCTTAGAGAGAAGCCACATTTGAGCAACAAGGAGGCTTTCAGAATGTAACCCTTAGGCAATGGATATTACTAGGCTAAGAAAAAGTTCATACGAAAAGCAACAATATCAAGGGCCTGCATTACTGTTCTTTTACTAGGCACTGTCCATGTACTCTAGAGATTCTTGCCACTCCATTAAAGAATGTAGTAGGACTCCCCAGGATGGGAATTCAATATTCTGTCAGTTATTGTGTGGGTCTCCACTCGCCGAGCCAACACCCCATGACCACATGAACATATTCATATTCCATAGAAGCATGCCCCAGGTGCACCCTTCCCCATACATCCCTCTGCCACCAACACCCCACACCAGTGATCCTCCCCTGCCATGGTTGCAACCCTTCTGCAATCCAAAACCTCCCCCAAAACAAAGCCAATAATAATTAATTAATTATTTAATTATTTAAAATTTTGCATTGTGCCTTCCATCACCATAAGATCTGTTATCTTTTATGTATGTTGACAATTTCTTCTTATATTACACAGTGTATAGTTTGATAGTATTGATGAATTACAAAAAGAAATATTGGATTATTTGTAAACTCGTCTTTTCCTCTGGGCATATTAGATTATATTGGATTCAGAGGTTTACTTGATTAAATAATGATGAAGGCTTTGATTGAGCCATGTCAGTAGGATATTGCATCCCCCCTCCCCCCAGGTGAGCAGGAACTCATAGAGAAAATGACATGGCAGAAGAGTTAGTTGAAGTCTTGAGCTGGAGCCCCAAGAAGTAAGCACACAGAGACGCTTGGTTGTGAGGAAAGAGAAGCAAGCCCTGGGAAGAAAGAAACCCTGAGCCTGGAGAGAAGCAAGACCTGGGAAGAGAGGAACCCAGGAAGCCTGAACCCTGGGTTCAGCCATCTTGCTCCAACACATGGCAAAAACTTTGGCGAGGTAAGTCATGTACGCTTTATGGCCTGGTAAGCTTCTACCCCAAATAAATACCCTTTATAAAAACCAACCAATTTCTAGTATTTTGCATCAGCACCCCTTTGGCTGACTAACACACCCAGTATCTCTTTTTTTTTTTCACTTTATTTTCAAAGAAGGTTTAGGTTTCAGAAAAGTCACATTGAAAATATGGGGGATTCCCATATACCCGATACCCTCCTCCTTTCACATTTTCCCCTATTAATAATATCTTACATGAGTATGGTACATTAGCTACAATTGATAAACAAATATTGACGCATTACTACTAACCATTGTCAATGGTTTACATTATTGTTTACATTTTGCACTGTACACTTTTATAGGTTTTGACAAAATGTATAATGTATCTCCCATTGCAAGATCATGCAGAACATTTCCAATGCCCTAAAAATGCACTATGTTCCAACCAGTCTTCCCTCTCCCTCCCCTCGGAACCTGTGGTTCAATTTTGAAGTATAAGATTGATAGTTAATGCATTAATAATGAGGGCTTGGTATACTGGTCTGTTTTATTAGGTACTGCCTATGATCTCAAGAGGTTCTTGTCCCTCTATTTGAGAGCATAGCAGGACTCTGTGGGCATTCTTTATGGTATTCTTGCAAGTTTTCTGTAAATTCAAAATTTTTTTCAAATAAAATTGTTAGTTAAAAACAACAAGAACAAAATCACTCAGGGAATGTGAAGGACTAAATGGAGCCATATACTATGTGTATGGATTGAAAACTCCCTCAAATTGCAGCAGTCCTCAAAGTGTGGTCCACAGACCCCTGGAAGTTGCTGAGATTTTTCAGCGGATCTATGAGGTCAAAGCTATTTCCATAGGAATACTAAGATGTTTTTTGCCTAAAAATGTTTTGCACTGATAGAGCAAAAGCAACAGTGGGTAAAATTGCTGACACCTTAATGCAAATCAAGGCAGTTGGCACCAAACTGTGTGAGCTGGCATTGTTTTCTTTACTTCCATGAACTCAGTTTTCTAAAAATTTAGATTAATTTAAGAATATTCTTGATTAAGCAGTAACATTATTGATTTTATTAAAAGGCTGACCTTTGAGCATACCTCTTTTTAATAGTCTATGTGTCAAAATGAGAAGTGCACATAAAGCATTTCTTCTGGGTACCAAAAGAGAAAGTTTGTCTCAAGGAAAAGCACTTGTGCTATTTGAGTTGTGGGCTGAACTAGCCTCCTTTTTTTATGAATACCATTTGTACTTAAAAGAACAACTGACAGACCACTTATGGTAATTCAGACTTGGGTATTTGGCATGCATTTACTTGAAAATGAACAATGCGAGTGTCACTTGAAAGAAAATAACTTACAGTATTAATTGCCAGTATTTGAACATAAAAACAAAGAAAATGGCTGATGTGCTCTTAACAGCTTCCCAGCACTACTTTTCTGATGAGTGATTAGTGTTATCAACAAATTTGGGTTTTTTAAATGTTGTATAAAAAGCTGTGTTAAAATTTGGAAGATCTGAATAACTTAGTGAAGCAATATTTTCCAAATGCCTGATGCATGCTGCTACAAAATTATGCATGGGTCGAAGGCCCACTCAAAGTGTAAGACTGACAAATAGATTCTAATGTCACAGCATATGAAAAGTCCATTGATATGGTCTATTTCACACTGCAACTAAGCTTTAAAGAACTACCATTTGTTGAGTTCATTGCAATATCAAAGAAGAATATTTACCATTTTCTGATAGGCTATTAAAGACTTCTTCCTTTTTATCATTACATACATGTCTGAGGTCAGAATTTCTTCATACACCTCAATCAAAACAACATGTCACAAGTTGAATACAGAAGCAAATAAGCATCTAACAGTCTTCTATTAAGCTGGACATTAAAAAGTTTTGTAAACATGTAAAATGATGTACCTTTCTCACGGTTTTTTATTTTAGAAAATATGGTTATTAATTTAAAATATATTATTTATATATTTTAACATGCAATTAGTTCATTAATGTTATTTTAATGAAATAATAACTAATATTTTAAATTTTCTAGTTTTCATTTCTATTATGATAAATATGGATGCATATAACCTACATAATCAAAGTGCTTTGATAATTTCTAAAAGTATAAAGGAGTCCTGAAACCAAAAAGTTTGAGAGACATCAATCTGTAGATTCAAAGCATTCATAAGCAAAATCTCAGCAGTTTGTAAATTGGGAAACTGATTCTAAATATTTATATGGAAATACAAAGGACAAAAGACAGCCAAGAAAATAGTGAAGATTAGAAGGCTTCACTTAAGGAGAGAGAAACAGGCCAAAACAGTAGAATAGAGAGTCCAGAAATAGACTCTAAATAGACTGTTACCTGATTTCAACAATAGGGCCACTATGAGATAGTAGAGAAAGGATGGTCATTTCAGTAAATTCTGATGGATTAAATGGACTCATAGAAATGAAACTTGACCCTTACATCATCCCATACACAAAATCAATTCCAAATAGATTAAAAGATATGTTACTAAAGCTTCTAGAAGATGGCATAAGAGAACATCATGTTTAAAACTGATTAAAGCACTAACCTTAATAGAAAGACTGATAATTTGGATTTTTTTTAATTTTTTTAAGATTTATTTTATTTCATCCCCCCCTTTCCCCATTCCCCCCATTGTCTGTTCTCTGTGTCCATTCACTGTGTATTCTTCTGTGTCTGTTTGTATCCTCATTAGGTGGCTCCGGGAACCTATCCTGGGAACTTCCAGAGTGGGAGAGAGATGATTACTCTCGTGTGCCACCTCAACTCCCTGTTCTGCTATGTCTTCTTATTTTCTCTCCTCTGTGTCTCTTGTTGCATCATCTTGTTGCACCAGCTCTCAGCATCGGCCAGCACTTCTGCATGGGGCAGCTTTCCTGTGCAGGGTAGCAGTCCCACACAGGGGGGCACTCCTGCATGGGGTGGCATTCCAACATGGGCCAGAACTCCACGTGGGCCAGCTCACTGCGTGGGCCAGCTTGCCTTCACCAGGAGGTCCTGGGCATCAAACCCTGGACCTCCTATATGGTAGACAGGAGCCCAGTTGTTTGAGTCACATCTGTTTCCCAAAATTTAAAACTTATATTAATCAAAAGTCATCATTAAGAAAGGGAAAGGCAAAATACAAAGTGAGAGAAGATATTTGACATATAAATCTTACAAAGAATTCATGTCTAGTCTAAATAAAGATCTCCTATAAATCAATAAGGAAAAGACATTCAATAAATGGTGCTTGGAGAACTGGACATCCATATCCAAAAGAATGAGAGAGGAACACCATCTCACGACTTATACAAAAATTAACTAAATATGGATCAAAGCTCTAAATATAAGAGACAAGACCATAAAGACTTGGAAGATAATGTAGGGAAACATCTACAGGATCTTGTAATGGGAAATGGTTTCATGAACTTCACACCCAAAGCACAAGCAGCTAAAGAAAAAATAATTAAATGGGACCTCCTCAAAATTAAAAATGTTTGCACCTCAAAGGAGTTTGTTAAGAAAGTGAAAAGGCAGACTACTCAATGGGAGAAAATATCTGGTAAATACAGATCTGACAGGGACCTAATATTCCGCATATATAAAGAAATTCTACTCGAAAATGAAAAGGCAAACAAACCATTTAAAAAACGGGCAAGTTAAAGAAAAAAAAATGGGCAAGTGATTTGAATAGACACTTCTCCAAAGAAGAAATACAAATGGCTAAAAAGCACATGAAAGATGCTCACATCACTAGCTATTAGGGAAATGCAAATCAAAACTACAATGAGATATCATCTTACACCCATTATACTGGTGGCTGTTAAAAAAACAAAGGGCTACAAGTGTTGGAAAGGATGTGGAGGAATGGGAACCCTCATCCACTGCTGGTGGGAATGTAGAATTGTGCAACTCTTTGGAGTACAGTATGGCAGTTCCTCAGAAAACCACAGAACAGCCATATGATCCAGAAATTCCACTGCTGGAAGTATACCCAGAAGAACTGAAAGCAAGGACATGAACAGATACATGCACACCAATGTGGCATTATTCACTATTGCCAAAAGTTGGAAACAACCCAAATGCCCTTCAATAGATGAATGGATAAACAAATTCTGGTATACACATATAATGGACTACTACTCGGCTGTAGGAAGGAATACAATATTAATGCATGAATAACATGGATGACTCTTGAGGACCTCATGATGAGTGAAGCAAGCTATGCACTGAAGGACAAATATTGCATGACCTCACTGATATGAATTAAGCAAATTGAGCAGACTCACAGAGCTAGAATCTGGAAGATAGACTTACAGGAAATAGGGAGAAGAAGGCTGTGAGCCGATGCCCACATGGGCAAAATCTATGATAAGGTGTAAGTGTGTAGTTATGCAGTGGAGGAGCATGACAGTGGTGCAGTGATACTATTGGGTTCGGTGGTACAAGTATGTCGGGGGGTAGGATATGGAGGGGGAGCTCGACTGTCCATGGATCTGGGGGGTGGGTTGGGGAAGGAGCAGGTAAACACTGGGGATTGTGGTTGAAACTACAATGTTGGGAATACTCTTCTGGCAATAGGGCAGGGTAGGGTGACTGATTTAGGGCGTTGAATGTGGGGAAAATTCGGGGCAGCACACACGTGGGGCAAGTTTCTAGAGAGTGTGAGTGTTCATCTTGATATAGTGTGCTATATCAGTGGCTGGAGACCCACATAATGAACAGGAAGTTTTTGGACTCCCGTCCTGGGAAGGCCTACTATGTTCTCAAATAGAGGGGCAGGAGTCTCTGGAGAGCATGGGCGGTGCCCAATAGGGGAGGACAGACCAGTGAGTCAAGCCTTCAGTGTTGTTGCATCTAACTATGAATCTGGTCCTGCGAAGAGTGAAGCCTCATGGTTGTCATGGGTCCCGAGGACAGGGGGAGGGAGGAATAGATAGATGGAACAGGCAACATTTTGAGGGTGATGGAAGTGTTCTACATGATCTTGCAGTGATGGATATAGAACATGTTAAGTTTCATCAAAACTTATAAAAGTTTATGGTCCAAAATGTAAACCATAATGTAAACCATTGACCATGGTTAGTTGCTTTGTTTCAATGTTTGTACATCAGTTGCAACAAATGTACCATCCACATATAAAATGTTATTAATAGGGGAAGGGGGACAAGGGGAAGGGTGTTGGATATATGAGAGTCCCCTGTATTCTATATGTGACTTTGCTGTGACCTAAAACTTCTTTGAAGACAAAATGAAGAAAGTAAAACACTCGGGAGACAAACGGAAGAAAATGTCTCTGTACATACAGGACAACAGATTTTACAGTAGTGAAAGGCAAAATGTCAAAAAAAAAAAAACAATATTTTTTTCATTATTTTTTATCACCCCAAATTTTTTCAAAAATATTTTGTATTTTTTCTTATTTTTAAAACTATCATTATTATTTCATTTTCTTATTAATTGTATTTGGCTATTTTATTGGTTTCATTTTCAAAGATGTTTTGGATCACAGAAGGGTTACAACTGTGGCAGGGGAGGACTATTTTGAGGGGTATCAGTGATGGGGGATACATGGGAGGAAGTTCACCTGGGTATACATATGAGGCATACAAATATGTTCAAATGTTCATGGGGCATTGTCATGGTGGAGAGTCACACAATATCGAAAGAATATTGAATTTCCATCCTGGGGAGCTCTGGAACATTCTCTAATGGAACAGCAAGAATCCCCCAAGTATAGAGGCAATGGCCAGTGAAGGAGGATGGTCCATTGATGGGCCCTCGATATTGATGACTGTGCTTATGAACCTCTACTCTTGAAATTGAAACTTAGTCTAGTATTATAGGCTGCCTAAGCATTAACTCCTGAGAGGCTCCTTATTGCTCAAATGGGGCCTCTCTCTAAGCTAAACTAAGCATATAAATGCAATAACTTCCCTCCAGCATTGGACATGACTCCCAGGGATGAGACTTCCTGGCACCAAGGGATTACTACCAAGCACCAACTAACAAAGCAACTGGAAAAAAACTTAACCAAAAGGGGAAAAGATAAAGACAAATAAGTTTATATGACTAAGAGACTTCAAAGTGAGTCAGGAGGTCATTTCAGAGGTTATGCTTAGGCACATCTCAGCAGGATCTCATTGACTGCCAAATTAGACACTACCACAAATAGTGGGGCTCCTGAGGGCTCTGGAGAGCCCCAGGAACTATGGTCAAGGCAGATAGCTCATGAGTTTGGTGTCTTGCCAGGGGACCCTACTTTGGGGTTTATGCTCCCCAGTCTGACAGAAATGGACTCAGTTGTGGTTTCCCTACACATGGCTCTTTTGTCCCTTCTACTTGTACCTATAGTCAGTGCTGGAGTTGGTAGGTATATGTTCTAGAGACTTGAATCTTTGAACTGTCCATGTGCCAACTGAGCCTTGAGCCTCAATGGAGTTGCAACACCTACTCTCCAGTTCATTAGACTCACCCAGGACAACTAACAAGGGGGTGATGATGCACAACCACCATAACAAGGAACTGAGAGAGCCTATAACAGCAAGAAAGAGAATCTCATCCATTGGCCTTATGGGACTAAAGCCCCCTCTCAATTAGAGGTGGAGTGGGCATCACCATCCCAGAATCCTCAGAATTGGGGAATGAACTATGGACTAGAGTGGACTTACCGGTATTCTACTATAGACTTGTTGTGATTGTAGCAATGAAAGAACTTTTATCATTGATGTGGAAGCAGTGGCAATGGGAGGCTCTCAGATCAGGGAGAGGGAAAACAGGTGTAATATGGGGGCATTTTGGGAACTTGGGACTTGTCCTGAATGACATTGCAATGACAGATACAGACCATTTAAATCTTGCCATAACCTATAGAATTGTGTGGGAGAGAGTGTAATCCATGCCATAATCCTGGATATATATAAACTATAATCCGTGCTTAGTTGCAATGTTCCAAAATGTGTTCATCAATTGCATTGAATGTACCGTACTAATGAAGGATGTTGATAATATGGGTAAATATGGGCAGTATGGAGAGCAGGGCATATGAGAATCCCATTTTTTTTCTCCCCCTCCCTCCTGCCCTATTGTTTTTGCTGTCTGTGTCCATTTACTGTGTGATCTTCTGTGTCTATTTCTCTTTTTGTCTTCTCTTCTCATTTTCTCCTCTAGGATGCACTGGGATTCAATCCTGGGGGTCTCCAATGTGGAGAGAGGTTCCCTGTTACCTGCACCACATCAGTTCCTGGTTTCCGTTGTGTCTCGTCTTGACTCTCCCCTTCACCTCTCCTTTTTGTTGCATCATCATCTTGCTGTGTGGCTGGTTGGTCACACAAGCACTTGGCTCGCAGCACAGGCACTTGGCTCACCATGCAGGCACTTGGCTCGCCATGTGGGCACTGGCTAGCCACATGGGCATACCTTTACCAGGAGGCCTCAAGGATCGAACCTGAGTCCTCCCATATGGTAGGCAGAAACCCAATCACTTGATTCACATTTGCTTCCCCCATATATTTTGTATGTAACATTTATGTTATCTAAATACTTTTTAAAAAAATTAAACATTAAAAAGAAAAAGAAAAAGACAAAGTCAACTTTTTTAAAAGGGGAAAAGACTTGAACAGGCTTTTCACAAAAGAGGATATTCAAAGAGCCAATAAACATGAAAGGTACTGTTTTCAGGAAAATGCAAATTGAAAACACCCACCAGTGTGGCTAAAATAAAAAATACTGACAATACCAAGTGTTACTGAGGATGTAGAGCAAAGGAAACTCAAACAATGCTTATGAGAGTGTAAATTGGTGAAGCCATTTTGGAAATTTTGTTGCCTACCCTATGACTCAGCAATTCAACTCCCACGTACAAATTCAACAGAAATGCACACATGAACACAAAAATATAGTTGCTAGAATATTTCCAATATATTATTCTTAGTAACACCAAACTAGAAGCAACCCAAAACTCCATCAATGGTAGAATGAATAAATAAATTCTGGTATGTGTGCATAATGAGATATTAAACAGCAATGAAAAAATATTTCTATGTGCAACATGGATGACTCTCAAAGATACAACACTGAGCAAAAAAAAAGAGTATTGATTGTGTAATTCTATTTATTTAAAGCCCCAAAACAGGCAACACTACCTTATGGTAATAGAAATCCATATAGCCGTCACCTTTGGAGGATGTAATAATGGCGAGGGAGCACAACGTAGGCCTCTGTGGTATTGGTAATGTTCTCTATCTTGATATGTGTGATAATAAATCTGTAAACTTAAGATTTGTGCCCTTTCATCCCATGTTAACTGTAAATTTAATAGGTAAAAAAAAACAGATATTTGGATGCCTAAATCAACCAAGCATAAACTAAAGAACTGAGCCATAAAAATTCCTAAATTATTTTTAATTCTCTTATTGAATTAAAGAGGAAATTCTTTTTTCTACATAACTGTTTGTGTGTGGTCACCATGATCTTAAAGCTAACATATAATATCTAATTTCTAAGGCTTCAAGCTGTCATTCCTAACCCTAAGACAAGAGTGAGGCTCTCTTGATTTTCCAATGTTCTTCTTGTGACCCTGACAAATTATTAATAAAAATAGCTAAATTTGGGAGGCTCTTACTGTGTGTCAGACATCATACTGAGTGTTTGCATTTATGAGCATTTCATTAAGTTGTTTTACAGATGAGGAAATAGGTTGAGAAAACTTAAGAAAGTCATCCAAGTTCACTCTATCTGCCAATTTTCAATCTCCACTGCACCAATCATATTATAAGCACATGATTCATGCCCCTGGGTGAAAAAGAGAACAATACATGGGCTCTAAAATTAAAAGTGGCAGACAGTGTGCTTGAGTCCAAAACCCAGGGGCTCAGTTACTAGCAAGGCTGCTTCCAAATTGGTGATGTCACTTTGCCATGTTAAAAACCAGGTGAAGCAAACGTTTAAAAGCCCACCACCACCTCATGCCACCATGTCAATCAGATCCGAAAGCTTTAAAATTTTGTTGGTTTACTAATTTGAAGAGATATCATAAGCCTACTCATAATACAAATTGGGAGTCTGAAAATCACCAAGCTCTTTAATGAAGGAAAACAGGGATTATCTGGTTTGACAGCTCAATGGAAAGCCATAGCTGTAACACGTGAGTCTCTGCGGCTGCGCACTGACTCAGAAGAAGGGTAAGGAAGAGGGGCCACTTCTGAATCACCAAGACCACATCCTGCCCCTCCCTGGTCTTTTCCCCTGGAAGCTACCCATCAGTCTTCATGGTGAGATCTCCACCCAAAGCACAGGGCTCAGATAATTGCAGCAAATGGCTGTGAACCTAAGAAGTCCCATTTTCCAGGAACCTTTGGCCCTGGTTCTTTCCGTGGCATCAATGTGTGAAGTTGACTATGACTAAGTGTGAAACTGATAGTCTGTGCATAAATGCTCAGAGTTCAGTTAGAAATGTTTATTTGGTTTTTTCTAGGTTTCGTTGGGCACAAATCAATATCTAACATCATGTAGACTTGCCTTAAAAAATATTTTAGTCGATTTAAACTGAAAGAATATTCTTAATCCAAATACGCAATGCCTGCTACATGACATCTTAGGAGAGATGTGTTCTTTCTGAGAACTGAGCTATAGACCTATTCATTATCATAAAAGACTGAACAGGCATTTCATCCTACTGATTCATCTTAAACATGCAGTAGGCAATTCAAAATCTTCCCCATTTACCTTGAAATAAAGAGTAAGAATAAAGGTCTTTTTTTTTTTTAAAAGAAAATTTAGCAAATTATTATCTGTTGGACTTTTGGGGGTTGTTTTATTCGTTTTTTGTGTTTGTTTCACTCAAGACAATAGTAGGAATTGGATTAGAGAGGCTGTGAGTTTGTAGTAGTCAGACTATAAAGAAATTTGAAAGTTCAGACTAAGGAGTCTGAATTTCATTCTGTAGGCAGGGAATAATTCAAAAAGTGTTTTGTTCTACTTTATGTCTAACAATTTTATGTCAAATATAACAAGCAGAGAAGTGTATAAAACATTTGTAAACGTCAATCAAAAATTATAAACCAAAAATTATGCAGCCATAATTTAAGTCATGAAATAGAATATTGCCAGCACCCCAGAAACTTCAATAAGAGGCATTTAAAAAGTAATGAAATGTGGGCAACTAGAGACAAAGCATAAAGCACACATGCTCAGTTTAATGTGTCACCACTAACCAGATCAAGAAGTCGAAGACTGACAGAACCCTAGACTCCTTAAACCCTCTCCCCAGTCACAACCCCCTTCCTCCTCTGAGAGGCAATCACTACTCTAACATTTGGAATAATTCTTTATGGTTTTACCACCTAGGTATGCATCTCTTAATAAATAGTTTGGTTTTGCCAGTTTTGAAATTTATTTAAATGGATTCATATTTTATGTTTCCTTTGGTGTTTTGGTTCTTTTGCCCAACAATATTTTTGAGAGTCTTCCATGCTGCTGCTTGGAATTTATAATCCATTTATTTTCTTTATTATACATATTCTAGTCCATGAATGTATCACAAGTTATTTATCTATGCCACACTTGGTAGATATTTGGATTGTTTCCAGTTTAGGCCTGTTACAAACAATGCTGTTGTATACTCTGTGTGTGTGTGTGAGACAGAGAAAGAGGTCTAGCAGTGCTAGTACTGTCTAGCAATAGTGTGCAAGTTGGACTCAGGGAGTGAAGAAGCAGGAATTTACTTGGGAAGCCCAATCACAAAAAGATTAAAAATGGGAACTTGGTTATTAACAAAGGAAGTAAGAGAGGATGGATTCTTACAATAATCCACTACATGAGGGATGCTGCTTTAAAACTTCCATAGATACTGCCAAGTTTCCCTTTTAAAAAGGTTCATCACTGTGTACGCTCACCAAGGTAATTACATATGGATAATAATGCCTATTCCTCTGCATTTTTGTGCACTTTTAATATTATCAATGTTGAGCACTTTTCAATGTGCTTACTGGGCATTGGTATATATCTTTTGGAGTAATGTCTATAGAAGTCCTTTGCCAATTTTTAAATTGAGCTATTGTCTTTCTGCTGTTCAGTTATAGGACTTTTTAATATGTTCTAGATATTAAACTGTATTAGTTAGCCAAAGGGATCCTGATGCAAAGTACCAGAACTCTTTTGGTTTTTATAAAGGATATTTATTTGGGATAGAAGCTTACAGTCACAAGGCCGTAAAGGGTAGGAATGGACCCTCTGGAGTGTCCAACAATCTAATCCAAGTGGGCTGAATATGCCTGCAGTTGCCCAGAGAGACTGAGGGAATACTGTCCCTTCTGCCCTTTAGGGGGTGGGAATGGAACCACCAACTCTTAACAGTTCAGTCCCTGCAGGCTAAAAGTATCACCATTGCTTGGAGAGACTGAGGAAACATCAGGCCCCTCCTTTCCCTTTGGGGGTGAGAATGGATCCATGAGTACCCACCAGTCCAGGTTGTGTGGTCAAAAACACCTGCAGTTACCCAGAGAGGCTGGGTAAACACAGTCCATCTCTTGCCCTATTGGGTATGGGGGTACAGCCACAGGTGCCCAACAGTCAGGTTTGTGCAGGTCAAAAGTGCCTGCAGTTGTCCTGAGAGGCTGAGGGAACACCAGCCCCTTCCTATTCTATGCAGGGACAGAGGTGGAGTTGGACTTAAAGGTACTCAACAACCCAGTTCATGTGGGCTGAAAATGCCTGCCATTGCCCAGAGAGACCAAGGATACCCAGCTCCTCTCCTATCATATTGGCGTGCAGGGATGCAGCCCCAGGTGTTCGACTACACTGTCTGTATAGGTAGAGAGCACCTGCAGTGTCTGGAGAACCTGGTGCAGGTCCTGCCAGCTTCCTCTGCTGGAGGTGGGCCTGGAGCCTAGGCTAGTGCTGCAGTCCAATCTTGGTAGAAAGAAGCCAGTCCCTAACTTTACTGGATTTTCAGTCAGCCAGGCTTCCCCTCATGCTGGGGGCAGAGTCAAAATGGCAGTTACTGGACTCTTTCCAACTCAGACAGTCTCAAACCCGAGCTGTTCTAGGGTTATATTTTAGCCAGCCAAGTCCACTAATCAATAGCTGAAGTTGGTGGACAACTGTCTCTTCTGCCATTGTTTATGGGAAGTGGAACATCTAACTCCAGACACAGAATAGCCTCTGAGGTGGCTTGTGCCACCATAGTAGGATGGGCACCAGTCCACCCTCAGCAGGGAGGGGGTCTGGTGCTACGTTAGTTTACCTGGGTAACTATGGTCATTTTGGATCCACAAAGCATAGATTGCTGCCCACAACTATAGCTCCATCCCTGCCCAAGGAAGGGGAGGAAGGGTTGTGAAGCTTCGCAAGTCTCTCCAGGAAATTACAGACAGTCTTTACCTGCCCAACTTGGGAAACTGTACCCAAAATAAATATATCTAGCAAGCCAGATGTGAAAACACCAACAAAAAATTATAATCCATACCAAGAAACAGGAAGATATGGCACAGTTAAAGGAACAAGATAAGGCTGCAGATGACATAAAGGAGTTGAGACAACTAATCACAGGTATTCAAACAAACCTTAATAAAGTCAATGAGATGGCTAAAGAGATTAAGGATATTAAGAAGACATTGGGAGAGCAGAAAAAAGAATTTAAAAACATACAAATTGATGGTTTAGAATTAGACCCTCACATCTAAGGCCAAGTGATTTTTTTAAAGGTTCATTTTTTATTTATTTCTCTCCCCTCCCTCCACCCCCAGTTGTCTGCTCTCTGTGTCCATTTGCTGTGTGTTCTTCTGTGACCGCTTCTATCTTTATCAGCGGCACTGGGAATCTGTGTTTCTTTTTGTTGCGTCATCTTTTTGTGTCAGCTCTCCGTGTGTGTGGCGTCATTCTTGGTCAGGCTGCGCTTTTTGCGCTGGGCGGCTTTCCTTACGGGGCACACTCCTTGCATGTGGGGCTCCCCTACAAGAAGGTGAAAAGGTAGTCCACTCAATGGGAGAGAATATTTGGAAACCACATATCTGATAAGGATTTGGTTTCCATTCTATATAAAGAAATCATACAACTCAACAAAAAAAAGCAAGCAATCCAATTTTAAAATGGGCAAAAGATTTAAATAGACATTTCTACAAAGAGGAAATAGAAATGACTGAAAAGCACATGAAAAAAATGTTCCCTATCACTAGCTATTAGGGAAATGGAAATCAAAACATCAATATATCATCTGACACCACATATAGAATGGCCATTATTTAAAAAACAGACAGCAATAAGTGTTGGAGAGAATGTGGAGAAATAAGAATACTCCTTCACTGTTGGTGGGATTATAAAATGGTACAGCCTCTATGGAAGATAGTTTGGAGGTTTCTTAGGAAGCTAAATACAGAACTACCATATGAACCAGTAATTCCTCTACCAGGGTTATATCCAGAAAAGCTATGACATGAACAGACATCTGCACACCAATGTTCACAATGGCATTATTCACAAGTGCCAAAAGATGGAAACAACCCAAGTGTCCATCGACCAATGAATGGGTAAACAAAATGTAGTATGTACACATGATGGAATACTATGCTGCAGTAAGAAGAAATGAAATTGGGTCACATATGATAACATGAATGAATCTTGAAGACACTATACTAAGCAAAGTAAGCCAGACACAAAAGGACAAATATTGCATGGTCTCATTAATATGAACAAAATATGACGAATAAACACATGGAATTAAAACCTAAAGTATAGGTTATTAGGAGATAAGAGGAGGGTTGAGAAGAACTACTGATGCTTAATATATGAACAAGTCTTAATTAACTTGTCTGTAAAAGTGTGGAAATGGATAGAATTGATGGTAACACATTATAGTGAGTAGCAGCTGGTTTATAAATGGGACGGTGGCTGCAAAGGGTAGTCTGGGGAAGTAAATGTCAAATGAAAGAAAGCTAAAGAATATCTAGGGACTGAATAACAGTGAACCAAGAGGTGGATGAGAATTGTAGTTGATGATACAGATGCATGAGTGTCCTCCTGTGTGCCAGAGCGGATGTACATCACTATTGCAGGGTGGTGGGAATGTGGAGAAGCATGGGAAAAATACAGTTGGTGTGACCTATAGACAGTGGTTAACAGCAATACTATAATATTCTTGCATCAGTGCCAAAGATACATTGCATTGATGATGGAGGGGTATGGAAAGTGTGCCAAACATATGCTATGGACCATGGGTGGTGGTAATAGTCTGATGATAATATTTCATAATCTGCAACAAGAGTTCCACCACAGCATGGTGTGTTGGTGAAGCAGTGTTATATGGGAATTCTACACATGAGCATGATTGTTTTGTAAGTTCACACCCTCTGTAATAAAAATATATTTTTAAAACATAGAGTGGGTTGCTGGAAAAATACACCAAGGGTAAGATAGGGACTTCAGCAGTTTGACATAGTTATGAATTCCAAAAATAGATATTGGATTATGCTTATAAACTGGTCTGAACCTGGGCATGATTAAGTTATGATTAGGGCTTGAATGGGCCACGTCATTAGATAAAAGACATAGCAAAGGACAGAGCTGAGGGGTTTTGATTTTGGGGTTTAGATGTTGGAGTTTGATGCCGAAGCCTTAAGCTGGAGCCCCAGGAAGTAAACAAAAATCAAGTAGGTTTGGGTACTTTTGAGTGTCTAAATCTTATACACTGAGAATCTATTATTATTTTTTTTTTTTTTGGAAGGCCATATTTTTTTAAAGACTAGAGAAAAACTTATGAAAAGTTATCAACAGTGACTCCAAAATTTAAAACCTGGGTGACCAGTAGATAATGAATGGCTCCATTAAGAGAAATAAAGATGTCAGAAGCAAGATGGTTTACTGCAGTCATCACAAACCCCAAAAGCCTTTAGAGGCCAGGTGTAGATGAAGACTAGGAGATAACAAAAGACTTAGTGTGGCCTAGAGAGATCATGCTTGGCCTAAATTTCAAAAGCCTTTGAACCAAATAAGATATACCTGTAGGCCAAATTTGGCTTGTGAGCCATAAATGTGTCACCCTTGCAAGTTTAGAGGAAAAGGTAAGGTTGGTTTGAACCAAGAATGATTGAATTTGTGCCTCATAGAGAATCATAAAGCAAGTCCTCTTATTAAAAACAACATAACTTAGTAAGGATGTATTCTTTTTGAAAGGTATATTATAGACATTCAAAAAGTTAAGCAAGTATTAAACTATGGTAGATTATATTATTGGAAATATTGTGCAGAAGTTCAAAACAATGAGATAGATTTTCAGGTATTGATAAGGAAAGATGTCAAAGATTAATTATTAAATGAAAAAAGCAAGTCACTGAACACAGAACATATAGTGTGATCCTATTTGTATTGAATACCTGCATACACATATAATGAATCTGGACAGATACCTACCAAATTGACAAGAGTGGTTCTCTTCAGGAGGAATTAGATGGGAACTAAGGGAAACTTCTGACTTTTTTGTATTGTGTACATTTTTTTAAAGAACGTGGAACTGCATAACATAGTAAACCCTATTGTGGATGGTGACTATGGTTAATACTACAATAGAAGAATGATCTTTCATAAACTATTAACAAATGTACACCACTATTACAAGGTGTTAATAGTAAAGTGGTATATGGGAAAATACAATTAATGCAAATTATCGCCATAGTTAACGGTAATTTTATAATATATTTTCATCAGTTGTAACAAAGATACTACACCAATGCTAAGAGTCAATAATGGGAGGGTGCAGTAAAAGGGGTATGGATTTTTCATCTTTTGTTTTATATGTTCAGAGCAATGAAAATGTTCTAAAATTGACTGTGGTGATAAATGCACAATTCTGTGATGATACTGAGTGTCATGGATTGTACACTTTGAATAGACTGTATGGTGTATGAATAAAACTGCTTTAATAAAAAGGAAAAAAACAAAATTTTAAAAAGTTAAACATAGAATTACAATATTATCCAACAATTGCATTCCTAGGCATATAAGAAAAATGAAAACACATGTCCACATAAAATCTTGTGTAGGAATGTTCATCTCAGCATTTTTTATTATAGCCAAAAATTAGGGGAAAAAAACAGATGAATGGAAAAATAAAATATGGTATATCCAAAATTTGCACAACAATGTTCATAGCAGCATCATTTACAATTGCTAAAATTTGGAAACAACCCAAGTGTCCATCAACTGATGACTGAATAAACAAAACATGGTATATACATACATTGTAATACTATTCAGCTTTAGGAAGAAATGAAATCAGGATGCATATGACAACATAGATGAACCTCCAGGACATTATGTTGAGTGAAATATGTCAGACACAAAAGGTCTCACTAACGGGAGCTAAAATGATGAGTGAACTCACAGAGGTTAACTCTAGAGCAGGGGTTCTTAACAAGGGGAGCAGTGAGCTTGAATTGAACATACAAAGAACCATTATTCTTGCGGGGACATGTTAGTGCAGGTGTGTCATAAAACTATCTGCCACTACATTCTGAGAAGGGGTCTGTGGTTTTCACCTGACTGGCAAAGGGGTCTGTGGAACAAAAAAGGTTAAGAGCCCCTTCTCTAGAGTGTAAGCTATTAGGAAATTAAATGTGGGTGGAGAACGGAAGCTGATGCTTAATATATGTGCACTTTTTAATAAGGTTTATTGTAAATGTGTGAAAATGAATAGAGTTAATGGTAATACATTATATTGAGTATAGCTAATACTGTTGATTTATAAATGCAACTGTCGTTGAAAGGGTAGTCTGTGGATGTAATATTTCAACTGAAAGGAAGCTAGAGAATAATATAGGAACTGTTTAACAGTGATTTCAGTGGTGGATGAAGATTGTGGTTAATAGTATAAGAATGTTTTCTCTTTTACCAAGTGTTAAGAATATAGTGATACACAGGAAAATTACAACGAATGCAATTTATGGATTATAGTTAAGAGTAATATTGTGATATTTTTGCAGCAATGGCAAAGAAGGTACTGTATCAATTCTAAGGGACAACAATAGGGGGTTATAAGGGGGTATGGGATTTTTCCTTTTGGAGTAATGAAACATTCTAAAATTGACTGAGGTGAAAACAGCACAACTCTGTGATGAATATGAGAGCCGTGCATGTATACTTTGAATGGATTGTTTAAAGGACTGTGTGAAAGATGGACTGTGGTTAACTGAACAAATATTAGAACATTCTCTCATGAACTGTAGCAAGTATATAATACTAATGCAGGGTAACCAAGTGGGTTGGATGAAAAATACACCAAGTAAGATATTGGTTATAGTTAGTAGTAGTACTTTGACAATGTTCTTTCATAGTTTGTAACAAATGTTTCACAACAATGCAAGGTGTCAGTAATGGGGTGATATATGGGAACCAGGTATGATGATATCCATGTTTGTTTTGTAAGTTCACAACATTTACTTTATACTTATTGTTTATGAATGTTCATGTATGAATGATAAACTTCAATTTTAAAAAAGTTAAAACAAACAAAAAATAATGAAGTACCGACGCATGCTATAAGGATGCCCTTTGAAAACATGCTAGTTAAAAAAGCCAGTCACAACTGTGTGGAGCTGGCCATGCGCAGCGCTGATGTGCGCAAGGAGTGCCCTGCCACGCAAGGGTGTCCCCCGCGTGGGGGAGCCCCACGCGCAAGGAGTGCGCCCGTGAGGAAAGCCGCCCAGCGTGAAAAGAAAGAGCAGCCTGCCCAGGAATGGCGCCGCCCACACTTCCCGTGCCACTGACGACAACAGAGGCGGACAAAGAAACAAGACGCAGCAAATAGACACAGAGAACAGACAACCGGGGGAGGGGGGGGGGGGAATTAAATAAATAAATAAATCTTTAAAAAAAAAAAAAGCCAGTCACAAAAGAGTGCATAGTATATGATTCCATTTATATACAATGTACAGAATAAGTAAATCTATAGAAATATAAGTAAAATAGTGGTTGCCTAGGGCTGGAGAGATGGGTGGAGAGAGAAATGAGGACTGACTGCAAACGGATACTTGGTTTTTGGGAAGGGGTGATGACAAATGTTTTGGAATTAGTGGTGTCGGTTGCACAACACTGTAAATATACTAAAAACCATTGACTTGTACACTTTGAATGGATGAATGTATAGACATTAATTATATCTCAAAAAAGATATTTTTTTAATGCAATAAATTAAGTTAAGTTAGGGAGCAGATGTGGCTCAAGCAGTTGAGCACCTGCCCCTACATGGGAGATCCCAGGTTGAGTTCCTGATTCCTCCTAAAGAAGACAAACAAACAACAAGCAGACAATGAGCAAAAAAAAACAATGAGCAGACAATGAGCAAAAACAATGAGCAAACGTGAAGGAGCCATCTCGTGGTGGGGGGGGAGTAAGTTAAATTAAAAAGTAGATGGCAGATTGAAGTGATGAATGCACAGCTATGTGATTATACCAAATACCACTGATTGTACACATTGGATTTTTTTTTTTTTAAGATTTATTTATTTATTTAATTCCCCACTCTCCCGGTTGTCTGTTCTGTGTCTATTTGCTGCGTCTTGTTTCTTTGTCTGCTTCTGTTGTTGTCAGCAGCACGGGAAGTGTGGGCGGCGTCATTCCTGGGCAGGCTGCACTTTCTTTCACGCTGGGCAGCTCTCCTTAAGGGGCGCACTCCTTGCGCGTGGGGCTCCCCTACGCGGGAGACACCCCTGCGTGGCAGGGCACTCCTTGCGCGCATCAGCACTGCGCATGGGCCAGCTCCACACGGGTCAAGGAGGCCCGGGGTTTGAACCGCGGACCTCCCGTGTGGTAGACAGACGCCCTAACCACTGGGCCAAGTCCGTTTCCCCACATTGGATTTATGCCTTATCAATATGTATTAATAAAATTGATTTGTTTAAAAAAAAAAAAGAAACAATGCAAGTGTTGACAAGGATGTGAAGCAATAAAAATCTTAGTGGTAAGGTAAATCAGCTCCACTGTTTTGAAAAATAGTTTGGTATCATCTACCAAAACTGAACTTAGGCATTGTCTATGATCTGGGAAGTCCATTTTTAAGTATATAGCTAACAAAATTTTGTACCAAGGGACATCTACAAAAGTGTTCATGATAGTGACGGCGTTATTTGTAATAGGCTCATACTAAAACAACCTACCATCAATCAGCAGTAAAATGAATAAACAAATCATGGTGTATTCACAAAATGGAACGTTGTGCAAACATGAAAAGGAATGAAACCACAGCTATATGCAACAAACATAATCTAACAAACACAATGTTGAGCACAAGAAGCCAAACACAAAAGTATACATACTGTATGATCCAATTTATATAAAGTAACCTGTGGTGTGAGAAGTTAGGATAATGGTTACCTTTGAAGAGAAAGGAGAAGATAGTGTTCAGGAAGGGGCATGAGACGGGCTTCTGAGCTTCTGTCAACATTTTTTTTCTTTATTTGTGAGATAATTACAAATGCATACTTTGTAATAAAAGAGTGTGAGCTGCACATTTTGGGGGAAAGCACTTTTCTGGGAATGTGCAAAGTTTTGTCATAAAAAGGGGTTTGGGTTTTTCTTAAAAAAAAAAAAAAGGAGGGGGGATGACAGAAAGATTACCCACCCTACAGCGAGTAGTGGAGTAACTATAAAGGGTTACTATTGTCAGATATGTGGAAACTGGTTAACCCTGACATCCAAGTTTTTATAAAGAGCCCAAAGATTTCCAATATTTCCTCCTACAATGCCCTAACCTCAAACTGAATTCAATATAACACAATTCAGTAGAACCTAACCTAAGTTCTGAATGGTTCTTGGCAGTTTTGGCAAAGCCAAAGACTGAACAGGATGATTTGTAAAAATCAAGGATGGGCTGACTTTTGAAGAGAGGTACTAGAAAAGCTGTAAGGCAAAGAGACGATTGATTTCAAACCGCACCAGCCTCTGAATTTCAGCTTTATTTGCAAGCTAAACATAATTTCTATATTCACTTACCACTGAAAAGACTGTTGGTCTTTCGTAATTATTGTGTGCCTACTACATGCCACACACTGTGCTAGTTGCTGGAGAGGTAACGACTAAGGCAAAGTCTCTGCTTCTGAAGAGTCCACAGCTTAGACGGGAAGCAAAGAATTAAACCAAAGAAATAGACTAATGCTGTAGTGGAGGCCCAAATGGAGAAGTGCTGTGGAAGCAGAGAGAAAAGAGCAACGGACTCTGCCCAAGTAAAACTGAGAAAACTTCCCAGGAAGTTGTCCTTTAAGCAGCTTGAATCTTGGAGGATGAACAGAAAAGACCTGCAATGCTCTCTAAGCAATCTTCTATTCACATAAAACTCCTATTATGCCACTAAGCCAGTGTTTATATATACCTTTATCTGAAAAGAGATAGAACCAAATAAATATTCACAAAGGTACTAAATATTCTATAAAGGTATCCAGAAAATAACAGACAAGAGTATGTGGCTCGAGATACTTATGGGCTTCTTTATTCTGCATTTTTAACAAGGACACAGATAAGTAAGAAAATAATCTAGTGCTTACCCTAATTTATCTGATAGTTATGATTTTCCTGTTTTTATTTGAACTTAATAAACTGACTCATTTCTGTGTAAAAGATTGTGCTGACCCACAGAATCCTTTCACTTTGGGGATGGAAGTGACCCCAACATGAAGTCTAGTCATCCCTGATTATAGATCAGACTGGATTTAATTACTTCTGATTAAATTTCTCTTTTTCTTAAAATAGCTTATAGAAATATTATCCACAACTTCCCCTGATAATCTGTCTTTTGTCATCCATGGTCTTAGATGTCATCTGTTAAGTGAAAGGAAGTGGTGTTTTAATATGCAATTGCTAGTAAAAACAAACTAGAAACCCAAGAGAACAGTGGTATGGGATTCCTCAAAAACCTGAATTCCATTGAAATGGGAGCTTATCAGCAAATGGCCTGTGAACCAGTTTTGGCCCACAAATATTTTACTCCATCTCTTAATGGGCAAAGTGCTTTTATCTCAATAAGATTTGTCAAGCAATTCCAAAGACACCTTACCATTTGATTGCCAGGCTGACCAGCCCTGCTGTGAAAAACTGAAATTTCTTCCATCAGATTAGTGAGAAAGAAGTAGAACCATGATAATAGGAAGAAAATTTTTGTTCTAGGCAGAAAAAATTTTAAACTATCCTCTACCTGAAGAGAAGGTTTTCCTTCCTCCCATCCTTGGATTTTATTGCTAATGTCCTAGAACAAATGGTCTTTTCACCTCCTAGGCCTGTTTAGACTCCAAATTAGAAATAAACTTGCTACTTGTATTCATGGATTCCCTGTGTGTTACATCAGTGTTGTATGGTTTTATTAAGACTATGCTTACTGTTCAATAAGTATGGCTTTAATTTCATCTCTATTCTATTCACTTTCTTAAATGTTCCAATTCTTTTTTTTTCAGCAAGTAGATTAGCTTTGAATGTTAAAAAAATAAACAAACAAACAAAAAACTACATATCATTGAAATGCAGGATGAACTTGGAAGGTATCTGGAGGTAGTTGGAAGTGTTTTTCCCAGTGTAATATGGCCATATAAGGGGAGCAGAACAATCCTGGACTTAAATCAGCAATGAAAACTTCCAGGCCCTCTACTACCTTCTCAGTTATTATGGCTTGCTGGACTCTTGGAGTGGCATATATTAATTGTCACTGGCTTCACATGTGCAATTTCCTAAGGCATACAAAAGCAGGATTTTAAAAAATGTTTTATTTTTAAAGAAATTTTAGATGATATAAATGATACATTAAAAATATAGGAAATTCCCATATACCCCACCCCCTTCCCCTCCCACACTTTCCCCCATTAACAACATCTTTCATTAATGCAGTGCATTTGTTATAGTTGGTGAACACATAGTGAAGCATTGCTACTAACCATGGTCTATAGTTTACATTATAGCTTACACTTTGCACAGCACAATTTTACAGGTTTTGACAAAATGTATAACGCCCTGTATCCATCATTGCAATACATTGCAGAACAATTACAATGTCCCAAAAAAAATGCCCCTTGTTGCACCTGTTCTTTTCTTTCCCTCCCCTCAGAACTTTTGGTGACCACTTCCTTTATATCAATGATACAAGTTCTTCCATTGCTGGAATAATAATAAGTCTCCTTTAGTCTATCATTGCATTCCCCCCTAATGTTTGTTCATTCCTCAATCTTGAGGATTTGGGGATGGTGATGCCCACTCTGCTTCTGACTGAGGGGGGAAAGCAGGGTTTTATTTCTTCTCAAATAAAAGGTTAATTGCATATGACAGTGTAAAATTTGAGCAGAGAATTGAGGGATGACCCAATATAACTGATATTAAGAATTAGTATCTCTGTCGCCACCGGGGTCAAACACTATTCAGCTATAATCTAGCCATTTCCCAGGAGGCTTTGTGCCAAGGATCTTACACCCAGAGCCTCTTTCAGAATAAACCCAGACTAAGCAATCAATCCATCCCGGACAACTCCTTCCAGAGAGGCCTGAGGTACATTCATTCTGATGGGCTCATCAGAGAATATTCATCTCTGAATGCAAAGAACTAGAACTCTGAACCTAAATGCATAATCTTGGGAAGTGCTGTAACCTCCCTGTGCCTCAGCACCCTCATCCATAAAATGGGTATAGAAATGGTACTTACCTCATAGGTAGTTATGAGACATGAATGAATGAATACATGCAAACTGAAAGAATAATGTATTTAAGAACAAAAGGCATTTACTTAAAATGAGTATATTTGACTGTATAAAAAATTCACTACCTTATCTGCATTCTTGTCATTTAGCCTTGATCAATGAAAATTTCCTCTTGGTCTGTCATTTGGGAATCACTTCATGAAATTATTCCCAAATTAACCCTGTGTATTTCAGATTTGATTTATTTTGCAAAAGATTGCTTCTTCCTTACTTACTGCCCCCACCAGTCACTGACAGAGTCTTGCATGCCTGGAAGATTATCATGTGCAAGGGAGATAGTACAGTTTTCCCTTCCACATTGCAACTTTCCCCATTGTGGTTTTCTTTTCATTGTGGGTCAGCGTAAGAAATTAAATGGGAATTTGGGGGGAGCTTTGTGGAAGCTGCAGACAACACATGAAAGCCAGCAGATGACACAGAAACGTTTAGAAACTCAGAAATGCATACTATGTAGGTATAGTATTGTATACTACTTAAGCCAAATTTTACAATAAGGTACTGTAAACACCCCATAAAAATAAATAAATAAATAAATATAAACATAAATAAATAAATATATAAATATATAAATTCATACTTCTTCTCTGGTCTGAAAGGAGGGTCAAAAAATTGTATGCACATTTTCCAAATCGCGGGGCTGCCACACCCCTAACTCCCACGATGTGGAAGGGATAACTGTCCCTCTATCTTGCTGGTTGTTAGGAACACATTAGTGACAGAAGGTATCAACAGGGAAGTGCGAGGGCCACTCCAGGAATATACACTGCCCTACAAACCCATCTCCATGCGTCTCGTGGCAGTTTCTCCTGACCTCTCCTTCCCAAGCTTACCACTATATCCTCTGGAAATTCTGAAAATCGCTTTTGTAATGAAGAAACACTCTCTCTTTTTTCCACCTCTTCTCTAAAAGTATACCGCCTTGCCTTAATTAAGACATGGTTCTCCCTTAAAGAAGCTACAACTTCTACTACAGTCTCTAAAGTAGAGGTTACTCATTTCCCTGCATTCCATCCATTTTAGAAGATGGGGCAATGCCTTCTCCATTCAAAATACAATTTCCAGTCCCTTCTTGGTCTACTTTTGCATAAAACTGCTTGAAACACTCTTTTCCCAGGTCTCAGGAGCTCTCTCCCTCTCCTGATTTTTCTCCTACCTCATCTGCTTCTCAGACTCTATAATCAGATCCTTTGTTCACCACCACTTCAAGTATGGCATTCCTTGATTTAGCACCAGACCCTACTCTTACTCACTTTACATATTTTCCCTAAAAATTCCCATCCATTCCCATAGGGTCAATTACCATCGACTTTCTTATGAATCTCACATTTTTACCTCTTCCCCAAAACTCTTGTCTGGGCCTCAGACATATTTGTCCAACTGCATGCCCACCTCTTGCACATCCCATAGATTATTCAAACTCAACATGTTGATAGTGGAACTCATTTTCTTCTGTGTTTCCTGTCTCAGAGAATGTACCATCACCCACTGGTGAAACCTAAAGGGACACTTAAACTCTTCTTTTCCCTTCACCTTCCCAGTCTCCAGAGACAACATCCAATTTCTCATCAATATCAGTCAATTTTACTTTATAAGCATCTCTAGACTCAACAATTTCTCTTTTTTTGTACCAGCCTCTGCAACTCTTGTGCAAGTGCTTTTATTTCTTGTATGCATAACTGGAACTCCAGTCTTGCCCCCTCAGTACTCTCTCCACTCTGCAGAGTGAACTTTCTATCACTCAAATCTAATTACAACATTATAACCTTTCAATGGTTTCTCCTACTCAAACATGTTACCGTTGTGTATGAAACACTTCCCACCACACACATACACCATCTACCCAGCACCTCTCACTGCCTGGCTCATTATTTTCCTCCTTCAAGCTTTTGCTTTCCCTAATGTCTGAAGATTGTGTTAAATGCCCCTTCTCTGTACTCTCATAGCATGCTGCTCTTTCCCTAATGTAAAGAATAATGGTTTGCTTATTTGTTTACATCCCCCATCAATCTGTAAAGTCATAAAGAAATGGACCACAGTTGTTTTTATTAACCATCATATCCTTTGGCCCTAGAACTTGGCCAGCTCACAACAGGCACTCAATAATATTTTGAGTAAATGAATTAATGCATTTGATGAATGTTTTGGATTTTCAGTGTTGTTTTTTTTTTAAGATTTATTTTTTATTTATTTCTCTCCCCTTCCCCCTCCCCCCAGTTGTCTACTCTGTGTCCATTCACTGTGTGTTCTTCTGTGACCGCTTCTATCCTTATCCATAGCACTGGGAACCTGTGTTTCTTTTTGTTGCGTCATCTTGTTGTGTCAGTTCTCCGTGTGTGTGGCAGCGCCATTCTTGGGCAGGCTGCACTTTCTTTCACGTTGAGCGGCTCTCCTTACAGGGCGCACTCCTTGCGTGTGGGGCTCCCCTACATGGGGGACACCCCTGTGAGGTAGGGCACTCCTTGCATGCATCAGCACTGTGCATGGGCCAGCTCCACATGGGTCAAGGAGGCCCGGGGTTTGAACCGCGGACCTCCCATGTGGTAGGCGGACACCCTATCCTTTGGGCCAAGTCCGCTTCCCTTCAGTGTTCTTAATTACTAGATGTACTACTTGGGTCCCAAGAGGAAATGGATGGCACACTCAAATTAGGATAATCTGGGAGAGTTTCTTCACAATGGAAGTATGTACAAATGTGGAAGACGGGAACCACTAAGAATGTGCAGTAACTTGGATTCTTACCATCCTTGGGCCAGAGGCAATTACAGGACCAGGAAATAGAAAGATTCATGTTTGAGTCAGCAACTTGAAAGGACCATTTGGTTCAGAGGCACAGCCAGCTCAGGTCTATAGATCAACCAGAGAAGTAGAGCCAGCAGGAGTAATATATTAAGAGACTTGTTGTAAGGGAATGGTTTACATGACTATGGGCCTGGCTAGGCAAAACTGAAGTCTATAGGTCAGGCCATCAGGAAGGGCAAGTTAGAACTCTCAGGCACCAGATGAAGCTGCTTCCACGGATGGAATTCTTCTTCTTCAGGGAAGCCTCAGTTCTGCTCTTAAACCTTTCAACTGATTGAATCAGACCTGCCCAGATTATCTAGGATAATCTCCCTTACCAGGAGTCTGTTATAATGAATTTGCATCTACAAAGTGCCTCACAGCAACACCTACATTAGTATTGATTGAATAATTGGGGACTATAGCCAAGCCAAATTAACATATACAACTAACCATCTCAGCTACCTTGAAGAAAAGGATCCCAAGGAATTACCCATCCCATCCTGTCCTCATTCCCTATCCTCTTCCTGCTCCAGGGGTCTCTGTTGCCTGAGCCCAACCAGTAGCCAGAAAGCAGGGAGTCCACTGATAGGAACCTTACAGGAACTGGGTTCCCCAGACTGCCTGGAGTCGGGACCTGGGGAGTAGTATCAGCTCCAGCCATACTCTGTGGATTGAAAGTGAGAGTTTCCAGAAAAGTGTTAAGGATTCATACTGTGCGGTTTTGAAGACAGAAGTCTTCTGAAAGGAAGAGGAGCCCCAAAATTCAGGAAGAAAACTAGAAATGTGGAGTATTCAGAGGACTCTCCTGTGAAAGATTTGTCTTTTTGTGTGTGTGCTTTTCCCTTGGGCTATGGAGATAGCCCCATACAGTGTACGTTTCAAATGTTGCCCTCTTACATCAGAATTCCCATTAATCACACCCACGCTTCCTGATATTTTGGATTTACCTTTACAGTCTCATGTGTATGTCATGAAGAACAAAGAGTCAGGGATGTCCTTAGGGATGTGAGCTGGCCCACATTCTCTTTGCTAGGGCAAGCCACGTGGGGAGGCTGCCGCCTAGTGAAATGGGGGAAAGAACTGTTGGGTGGACCATTCAGCTACTGTGAGGTATACCCACTTGCCAATATCTCCCAAATGTAAAAGTAAACTGAAAAATGGTAGACTATCTCCTGGGTGATACTTCTTATGGTTAAGAGGACACTCTCTGGAGTTACAATGTTTGGGTACAAATACCTGCTTCACTACTTACCTGCTATATGATCTTAGACAAGTTACTTAACTTATAAAAAAAGAGTTGGGGTTAGTGTGGGTATTAAATTAATAAAGATTTTGGAACAGTACCTGGCACATATATCAATAAATGTTAGCTATTATTATCATCATCAAAAGCAAGTTGAGGAAAGCGGCTGTGGCTCAATCAGTTGGGCTCCCGTCTACCATATAGGAGGCCCTGGAAGAATTATTAAGCTACTGAAACAACCCCCTCTGCCAGCAATCTGCCTATCCTCTATTACAACGTTTCCCCTACTTTCCCTCCTTTATTACAACATGTTCTTGACCTTGATTTGGCAAACTGACTTTCTTAAGTCCTGATTTAAAGATGACAACAGTTCTCATCTCCATCTTTCCTAGATTTTCCTTTCCATGTTTTTATTCAAACCTGGTAATACGACCCTGAATGAGAGTTACTTCCTCTGTTACTTGATTTTGGAGAGGTGACCCCCTCCCACACACATAAAACAGTCCTCCAACAACAAAAAGCCTATCAGTGCAAACAGAATCAAATGTGCAGAAGGCCAAGTACTAAGTATTGTATTTCCTAACTTCATATAGTCATCAGTATTACATTCATGATCAATCTGCAATAAAATCTGCACATGAGTTACATTTATGAAAGTAGACACTTGGGAAAATGCTTTATTTCTAAAACACAGTATCTTGTCTCTTAGCCATGCACATTTAATTTTAAAGGGTTGGAATGCAATTAATGTATTGAAGCACATGACTGATTTAAAATAGCAACACTGTTAAGTTCTAACTTTGTTCTTTTGCCAGTTTTTAAGTTCCATGAGAGCAAAGGATTTAACAGTCATAGTAACTAGGTAAAACCATTGCTTGTGTATATTTGTCTATTTTGTCTCACTGAACATGTCCAAATGGACATATGTAATCCAAACCAGGTACTGCTACAGGCATGCATTCTCAGTTCAGTGCATTATTATGACACTTGCATTACTTAAGGTTTTCTAATATATATTTGACATACTGACTTACTTCATTAAGTACATTGATTTTCAAAGGAATTGAACTTGATAATAATAAGTCATAATTTGAAAGATTGGCTAGCAAAATGAACTGTATTCCTCAAGTTTACCAAAACTTAAACTTTATGCTTCCCCAAGTTCCTTTTGAATGTTATTCTCTAGAACTCAGGTTTCTTTTCAGGAAAAAAATTCTTGAGCTGTTGAATTTTATTTATTTATATATTTTTTGCCCAGTCTTTAAAAGCCATTTCTATCTTGCCAATTCCCAAAAACAGGTGTACCAAATGTTAATTTCCTTTGCTTGGTCTTCTAGAGAAATTAAATTAAACTAAATAACTGTATTAATTGGTTGAAATAAAAAATTTGTGGGGGGCCGTCATACCTACCAAACATGCTTCTACTATCCTAAGAGTAGCCTCATGGTTGCTCTCTTGGGTAAAAGTGATGATGGAACCTCCTGGTTCAGAAACAATATCCTTCACATTGCCTCCTACCAACTCCTAACTTCTGTACTCACTCATTCACTCATCTTTCCAAATTCTCCCTATTTATTCTTTCTCCTCAGGCTACAAACATGTGTAAGTCTTTTGATCCAAAAATGTAAAAAACAAATAAAATAAATTGTAAAGGAAACCATGTTTCCTTTAGGCATGCTCCCTCAACCAACAACCCTATCTATAAAAACCTTTAAAAAACAAACTGACAAAGCTCTTAAAATATTCTATGGAGATTAACTATACTGACCTATAGTCAATGAATTCTTCAACTCTGATTTCTTCCCCACTGTTCTACAGAACTTATTTTGGTTCTCTTCCTAGTTGATTTTTCTATGATATTTGACCTGGCTGAACACTTCTCAATGTTGGGGGAAACTTCCTTTTTGGCTGACTTGGTGTTTTCTTGTGGAATGAGGGCACCTCCTTTGCCTTCCACAGGACTTCCTTTCTGTCTTTTTTTCTAGGGGTATAATAAAAATTATATATATTTTAAAATATTAGAATCAAACTGTGTATACTTTAGTATTCTGCTTACTTTTTTCATTTATAATGAACATTTTTCTGTATCATTTAGCATTTTTCTAAAATGCAATTTTCAGTGGCTGCGTACTATCCATCACATGGATTTATCAAAATTTATTTAAGCCAATTCTTATCATTGAATATTATTTCTATTTTTCACTGTTAAAAATACTAGCTACTGTTTATTCATGTTTATTACATGTCTGAAGCTATTTTATTGCTTTTTACAAAGCTTGTCTCATTATTTATCAGGACTCCATAAGGGTATGATGTTATCACCATTATACAGGGAAGGGAATTGAAGATCAGAGATCTCCTCAACTCACACGATTAACTGGTGGCAGAGTTTATTTATTTATTTTTCTTAAAGGTAGAATGAGTTTATTTTTATTTTTTTAAAGATTTATTTTTTATTTATTTCTCTCCCCCCCACCCATTGTCTGCTCTCTGTGTCCATTCACTGTGTGTTGTTCTGTGACTGCTTCTATCCTTATCAGCAGCACCGGGAATCTGTGTTTCTTTTTGTTGCATCATCTTGTTGTGTCAGCTCTCTGTGTGTGCGGCGCCATTCCTGGGCAGCTCTCCTTATGGGACACACTCCTTGCGCATGGGGCTCCCCTACGCGGGGGGAATACCCCTGCATGGCAGGGCACTCCTTGCATGCATCAGCACTGCTCATGGGCCAGCTTCACACGGGTCAAGGAGGCCCGGGGTTTGAACTGCAGACCTCCCATGTGGTAGATGGACGCCCTAATCACTGGGCCAAGTCCACTTCCCAAATGACTTTATTTGAAAATGCTTATGGCAAATCTTGGAGCAACTACTAAAAAAGTTAATAAAACACCAATGAAGTATTTAACTAAGCACTTATAATTTAGATATGATAAGTGATATCATAGAAATGATAATTTAAACCATGAGATAGAAGAAACATGTGCCAAAAAAAATAACTGTGGCTGACTAGAGATGGTAAGGACTGATAAATAGCCTCTGATTGTTACCATTTGCTGTTTTTTCATTTATTTCCAAAATGCCAATGAGGTCACAGTTGTTGAAAACATTGTTTAAGACTTCTACTTTATTAATGATATTTTTTCTAATTTTCTATTGATTATGGACAATATTTGGAACTGTAATTATAGATTTCACTCCTTTTATAATGTAATTTTTGTCTTTCCTGTATTTTTAAAAATTAATTATTTATTTATTTTAAAGAAAGTTTAAATTACATAAAAGTTACATAAAAATATAGGGGATTCCCATATGCCCCACTCCCTTCCCCTCCCACACTTTCCCACATTAACAACATCCCTTATGTGTGATACATTTGTTACAATTGATGGAAATATATTAGAGCATTGTCACTAAGTGTGGATTATAGTTTACATTATAGTTTAAACTTTTTTCCACACAATTTTGTAAGTTATGACAAGATAAATAATGGCCTGTACCTGTCATTTCAATGCCATTCAGGACAATTTCAATGTCCCCAAAATGCCCCCATATTACATCTATTTTCCCCTCTCCCTTCCCTCAGAACCTCCAGTGGCCACTGTCTCCACATCAGTGATAAAATTTTCCTCTATTACTAGAATAACATAAATTTTTAGTAGAATAACTGTAAATTTACTCTAGTCCATTGCTCATTCCCCAATTCAAAGGATTCCAGGATGATGATGCCCACTATGCCTCTAATTGAGAAGGGGCTTAGATCCCCTGGGGCAGATGGGTGGGACCATCTTGCTTGCAGTTGTAGACTCTCTCTGTTCCTTGGGATGGTCGTTGTCCATCATCATCTTCTTGTTAGTTGTCCTGATGACTCCAATAAACTGAAGAGTAGGTGTTGCACCTCTGCTGAGATTCAGGGCCCAACTGGCACATGGAAAGTGGTGGCAGAGTTTAAGCTCCAGTCCCTCTGACTCTAATGTATGTACTCTGAGTCACTCTTCTGTAAATAATAATATGATAATCAGTCCTGCACATAAATCATTATATACAGCTCTGATCATCTGTTTAGAATACCTAGAATCAGAAATACTGGGTTAAAAATTGCTCAATAACCATTTTTAAAAGTTTTAATCACACCAATCATCCTTTTTTGTTGTAAGAAGTCAGAAAATCAGATAAACACACATTTTTTTAAAAGATTAAATCTTTCTATTACACCATTCTCAAAAATAAAGTCTGAATCAATTAAAAGTTATTATTTTTAAAATAAAATTTTAAGATAATATAGGACAATATGTTTGTAATTTTAACATTAAATTAGACTAAAATGTCAGATGCTATAAGGGAAAAGATGCACTGAATTAACTACAGAAAAATTACTAATTCTATTCAATAAAATGTACCTATCAATGGACACTGGTTGGATTAGACTGCCCAGGTTCTAATTACTCTTCTTTCATCACCAGCTCCTGATTCCTGTTTGGCCATCCATTCTTCCCCCACTCTCAGCTACTGTGGGTGCCATGGAGTTGACTCTACCTCTGGCTTTAGTGGGGTCAGCAGATCCACGCCCTCCTAATAAAAGCAATACCCAACTACCTGAGAGTGATTGTCTCAGAAATGGGTACATGCAAGTTATAGATATCAGAGTGAAATTCAAATTTTGGCTTCTGTTTGAACTGTTGGGGAAATAGATCTTTCCTCTTCTACTAGACTTGGTGTTGGAATGTTAAGAGTTGGGAGCTACAAAGTAGAAACTGACAGTGAAACCATCATGCTTAAGACAGAATGTAAACTCCATAAAGACTGGAATTTTTGTCCGTTTGGTTTAATGATGAGTCTTCATTTTTAGAGCATTGTGTGTACTAATAGGCATTTTAATATTTGTTAAATGAACAAATGACCAGAGAGAGAGAAAAGCTAAGCATTGATGACACAATTTAAACTCCAATTCCAGTTTTATCTGCCACCAGCCCACTCCTGAGCTTTTTAGATATATAAGCCAATAAATTTCCAATTTTACTTAAACCAGTTTGAGTTTTCTGTCATTTGCAAATAAAAGAGTCTTAACTGATATAACCAAGTTCAAAATTAAAAGGCAAAGAGTAGGGCAAGAGAAAATGTGTGCAACATACATAACAGACAACAGAACACACAAAGAGCTTCTTCAAATCAAATTAAAATAACCATAACAATTACTACCGAATGGAAAAATGGGTAAAAGAAATGAACAGGCAATTTACAGAAGTAATACAAAAGAAATATATGAAAAGGTGTTCAACCTCACTAGCAATATAATAAATGTAAGTTAAAACTATAATATGATGTCATTTTAAAAATATAATATGCAAAATTTTGAAATATTGATAAAGGTCACTATTTGCAAGAATGTGCACAAACATGCTTTTTCCTTTGTTGGCAGGAGTAAACTGGTAAAGCCTTTTTGGGAAACAACTTAGCAGTATCCATCAAAATTTTAGATGTGCAGGAAGCGGACTTGGCTCAATGGACAGAGCACCCCTCTACCACATGGGAGGTCCGCGGTTCAAATCCCAGACCTCCTTGACCGGAGCTGGCCCACGTGCAGTGCTGATGTGCGCAAGGGGTGCCGTGCCACACAGGGGTGTCCCCCGCATAGGGGAGCCCCACACGCAAGGAATGCACCCCATAAGGAGAGCCACCCAGCGTGAAATAAAGTCCAGCCTGCTCAAGAGTGGTGCCACACACACGGAGAACTGAGGCAGCAAGATGATGCAAGGAAAAGAGACACAGATTCCCAGGCCGCTGACAGGAATGGAAGTGGTCACAGAAGAACACACAGCGAATGGACACAGAGAGCAGACAACAGCGGGGGTAGGGGGAGAAGGAGGGGAGAGAAATAAATAAAAAAATAAACCTTAGAAAAAATTTTAGATGTGTATTCCCTTCAGTCCAAGATTTCTATGTCTAGGTATTTGTCCAGGAGACGCACCCAAGTAAGAGCAAAGGTCTTTACTATAGCATAGGTTGTAATGGCCCCAAATCAGGAATTGTCAAATAAACTGCTATAGACTTCTATGCAGCTTTTACAAAGACTAAAAGAAAACTTGTTAAAAAAAATCTCCAAAATATATATTTAAAATAAAAACAGATAACTACACAATCATATGTTGAATGTTACAGAATAATATGAATAATATCCTATTTATATAATGAGAGAAAGCCATGTTGGTTAAGATAGACCCCTATATTGGAAAATATCAGGAAGGATACTCACCAACTCTCAAAAGTTGCTGCACCTGTTAATATCAAGAGATGGATAAAGTAGGACATTTACTTCTTACTCTGTATATGTCTGCATTGTTTGAAATTTTACAATGAGAATACATTAATGTATTAGTGTTGCTAATATATTATTTATGCAAATTTATATTTTAAGTATTCATTATCCTACTCCTAGAGAAAACAAATGTTAACCTATTTCTATTCTTCCAGACCTTTTCTAAGACTATGTAACCCAAATAACACTGGGCTTAACAGTTCTATGGCTCTCCTTAGCTTGTTAGTATCATGTGAGAAAATGTAAGATCATGTAAAAGAGTCACCCTCTAACCCCAGTGTACCCACACTGCTGGGGTCTTTATTTTTGCAAAGTTCTGTTCAAGCTTCAGCAGAGCACACCACAGTCATGGCTCCAGTCGGGGCACTATGCCCACCCCAATATCACCTCTTGAGCAACTTTTAGAACCACAACTCATCCTTCCTCTCAAAGTGGACAGAAACATGGCTCCTTCTTCTGGGTTGGGCTCTTCCAGAGAGTTCCCATACCAGGGTGGCTTAGCTGTTGAAGCTCCTTTTGACTTTACATACACTCAGCCTTTCTACCACCAGGGCGCTTCCTCACAGAAAGAATAGCTAGGTGGGACACCTTTAAATAACAAAAGCCACTAAAGACTCCGAATTACTTTGGGAGGAACTTACAGTATAGATATTCATGTAAACTGGTGAGAAATGGCTTTTGTGCAGTTATTCATTATAGCACTGTTTGTACCCAAATGCCTATCAAAAGGAATTGGTTAAATAAATGATGCTATACCTATACCATAGAATATCAGAAAGCTACAAAAAAGAATGAGGGAGTTTTCTTTATACAAACAGGGAAAGAAGCCCAAGGTATTTTAAAAAACAAAGAAGCAAATAAAAAGCAAAGTTGAGAACAGTATGTAAATATGCTGCCTTTTCTAAACAAATGAGAAAAATAAGAATCTATATTTGGATTTACTGGTATATGCATGAAGAAACTACAGAAAGATATGTAACATATCAAGAACAGGGGTTACCAATGGCAGGGGTGATGTGGAAATTAGGAAGATGGAAGACAAGGATGAGAGTTGAGTCGTTCCATTGTATATTTTTTGTATTTTTTGACCTTTAAACCATATTTATGTTTTACCTATTCAACCCCTCAGACCATCAGATTTTCTTCTCTTAAGGTGGAGTCCTTCCCAGGACTCCATTAGGAAAACTGATTGCAAGTGAGCTTCCTGAGTCCAATACTTGCTATGTTCCCCCTACCCCCGCACCCCCCCATGAAGTTCTTCTGGGATGTTATAAATTCAATGTAAATGGGTATAGAGGAGAATAGAACACTGGCCTTATATACCTAATCTCCCCTTGCCATGTATATACCCTAATATACCTATTTTACACACCAACAAAGACATGTGCATACATAATAACATGTATCATGTTTATATAAAAGAATGCTCCTTGGATGATAAATACCAGAAACTCAACTATTATAACGATACTAAGATTTCCCAGAAACACCATGGGCAAAAAAGTACATTAGCCTCTGTAACAAGTTGGAAGCACAGGTTATAAAGCTATCAGGACTGCCTCTAACAAGTACCTGTGCCATTTCTCTCCTTGTACATCTGGCTTCCAGTAGTCCTCTGGTGCATACGGTGGGAAAAGGCTGCCAATAACTGCTGGAGTGTGTGTTTTTGGTCTGGCCACATTCAGAAAATCTGGTGTCTCTCTCCTTCTCATTTGCACTCTGGATCCTGCTCTTACTCTTACTGTTTTCTAAACTTCCCAGGCAATATTCTCAATTGGACCAATCAGCTGTGGCCTGCTAGTTGACAACTTCAACTCAATTAAGTGGAGAGAGGTGGGAGAAGGGGCAATTCTGAGAAAAGGCTTATTTGGGTGGCAAATTAACAGGTACAGTCCTTTACAGTACTATACAACTTATTTAACCTTGTAATGAAAGCTCTTATAAATACATTCCTGCACATTTGTCTGATTATTTCCTTGCATCAAACATGTTTAGGGATTTTGACACATGATCCAAAAATGATTTCCCCAAAAGGTAATATAAATGTACACCAGCAGCAGCAGGGTGTGAGCGTGCCCATCTTATGGCTCTCTCACCATACATGGTATTGTAATTTTTCAGTTTTTTTCTAATTTGATTCCACATTTAGTTCTAACTTTCATTATTTTGTATTTTCCATATTTGGAGCTTCTAACTTGCTGGCTCCCAATCTCCTCCAAGTTCAATGTAATTATATTATTATTAATGACATCTTTAAAATATAGAATTCTTTATAATTTACAAAATGCTTCTCTGATCAAGCCACTTGGGGCTTTATGAAGCTTCTTTTTTTTCCTTTGATGTACAATTCATATTTAATACTAAGAAAATAATTTATACTTAGTCCTATTACATTTTTTTAGCTCAGGGATTATATTTTAATCATCTTTGAATACTATATAATATTTTATTTAGGGCTTTGCATAGTGCACATGTTCAATAATTATTTGTTGTGTTTAATTTAATTAGACTCTCAGAAATGGAAAAATTCATTATCCTCCAAGACTAACTATGGAACAGCAAAGGGAAGGTAAATGTTTGGTCTAACAGAAGATCAACCTTTAAGAAGTAAAGAAAGTGATTTGTGAATATCTGTCTAGTCTCTCCAATATAAATATTCCCACCAATGTAAACAGTGCCATATAACTCCTTACATTATTGGCAAGACACTATCACTCTTTCTTTGAAATATCTCTGATATATAAATAGCCCTTTTTTTCCACTCTTACTGACATTATCCTGGTTCAGGGTCTTCTGATGACATCTACATGTAGTAAGGGAGTAGACACACATATGTAATTTATACATAATCATATATTATAAAAATTGTATATTTATTCACATACATATTTATATTTGTTATATTTTTACATTTTGGTACATGGAGGGATTACATATGGAGATGTTGACCAAGTTTTTTTCTTGTTGTCCTAGTGATCACCACCTCCAGGAGATAACAGTATTCACAACCCCAGAGGGCATTTCTTTGCCCCAGAAGAGAGAGGACCCAAGCTGACCCAGGAAAAACAAAGAGAGCCATTGATTTTGAAAAAGTCACAGAAGAAGCCATAGTCTTGAAAGTCCAGGGGCTTTTGATTTGGCATAGCCAAACTTTTTGAAAAAGAAAAGTGTTTTTGAGTGTTAAAAGCTTATCTCTAAATATAAAAAGCCACAACCTTAAAGGACTTGGACCATGAAGTTTATACCTTAGACACAAGGTATAAATCTGATGATGAAAGTGACTACAGGAAGGGCTGGTGAGAGGAAAGCTAGGGAGCCTTGCCACATCGCTCCCCCACGTTTGAGCTAGAACCATGAAATAACAGTGGCTAAGTGAGATGGGAGTTCAGGAGCAGTCTCAAACGGCCCCCATTTGGTGCCAGTTTAACTGAAAGTCTCTAAGAAAGAAGCAGATGTGGCTGAGACAAAGCCGAAAGGAACCAGAGTTCCCCATGGTTGGAATAAAGAGGAGGCAAAGTTTGTGGTCTTCAAAACCAGGGGTTCTGTGAGCTTGGGATCTTCTGAGCAGAAGCCAAAGGGATAGAGGCAGACAAAAGAAAAAACAACCCATATGGAATTTCTCAGCAGATAACAGCAGGGTATGAAGAACAAATGACAACAAAACATTCTCTTCCTGCTAATTCCATAATATTATCACAAACCTTCCAGAAACTCAGATGTAACCTGGGGGAGAGGGGGGTCGGGGGGAGCACAGGAATAAATTGTAATTGACTGAGTTTAAATCTTAAATAATTGAGCTCCTTTAAAATCAATGAGATTAAGTTTTCCACCAAAATGTAGAACAGAGGTTTAAAATAGAGACTTAAATGAGGAGAAAGAACTACATTTTAAAAATATTTACGAGTAATATATAATATACTTAAGTATTGGTAAGTGGACTTGGCCGAATGGATAGGGCGTCCGCCTACCACGTGGGAGGTCCACGGTTCAAACCCCGGGCCTCCTTGACCCTGTGGAGCTGGCCCATGCGCAGTGCTGATGCGCACAAGGAATGCCCTGCCACGCAGAGGTGTCCCCCGCGTAGGAGAGCCCCACGCGCAAGGAGTGCGCCTCTAAGGAGAGCCGCCCAGCGCGAAAGAGAGTGCAGCCTGCCTAGGAATGGTGCCGCCCACACCTCCCATGCTGCTGACGACAACAGAAGCGGACAAAGAAACAAGATGCAGCAAATAGACACAGAGAACAGACCTGGGGGGGGGGGCAGGATTAAATAAATAAATATATATATATATATATATATATACTTAGGTATTAATTATTAAGTACATATTGAGTATAACACATAAACAAATCAATACCAAAAAGTATAATTTAAAACTGAAACTAAATATGTGTGAGATTTTATATATATACATAAAACTGGTAGTTTTTTTTTATCCTAAAAAGAAAATATTAAATACATGGTACAGCTTATACTTGATGCCTTGGAATCAAGCAGCCATAGATGTTTTTGTATAATCACACTCATTAATATGTAGACATTTTTGGAGAGGCATGATGGCACATGGCATAAGGTTGAGACTTGAGAAATCCAATTACACCACTTTTGAGCTGTGTGACTTGGGCAAGTTCTATAATCTCTCTGGGGCTAAATCATGAAAAATCCTAATTTCTACGGTTGATGGAAAGATTAAATAAATTAATGTTCATAAAAAACTTAGTCTTGCATTATTTCATGGTAAATAGAAACTAAATGCTAGTTATTACCATTTGTGGACATTTTAAAACATAATACTTGCTTTTATGTGCTACATGTCTAAATATTGTTTATAAATGTGCATAATCTATTATGCAAGTTACAAAGAAAGGCTTGTGTTTTAAGGTTAGTCTTTTATTTACACACAAAAAATCTCTATATGGAAAGAAAAAAACAGCATTGAATTCTGAACTCTACATTTAAAAATGGTTAAATAAACCTAATTCAAACTGCCAAGTGTAATTGAGACCAAGAGCCTATGAAAATGCCTACTAAGAGAAAATAGGAGATTCCAAATGGTGCTTGATAAACACTCATTCAATACAGCAAATACTTAGACAGGGCAAAGATGAATGATTTGATTGGGCAGCAGTTATTGTTAAAGGAAAATAAAGTGGAAGAAACTGAAATATTTAGGTATCTATCAAGAAGTGATGAAAGCCAGCTGTGGAAAAAAGATTCTGTAAGGGAGAGTTTCTGTATTACAAAGGAAATAGCTGTTCAATGTCAAGAAGGAATCAGTGGGATGGAAAGCAAGGAAACCCACCACAAAAAGATCTTATATTCACCAAAGCGTTGTTCACATCAAAACTCAACATAGCTTTCTTACATGATTTTACATTTTTGCTTCATTGTTATGAATTTACCATCAAACTTTTGTGACTCTCAAATTTTTTTTTTTTTAGGTACCTGGGGTCTCTTGTGTGGAAAGCCAGCACTCAACCACTGAGCCACATTGGCTTCCCTGCATTGGCTTTTCTTATGTTTTGCTTGTTGTTTGTTTGCTTAGGAGGCACCAAGAACCGAATCTGGGACCTCGCATGTGGGAAGCAGGCACTCAACCACTTGCGCCACATCCGCTCCCTTCATTAATTTCTATATTTGTCTTTAAAAACATCTCTTGTGGTTCCAGGAATACATTATGCTATGTCTACCATCCTTCATGTTGTATCTATTTGGTTGGATGGGTATGGAGGAAATATCTATGGCAAACTGTTATCACAAATGTCTAGATTCCTAAACATTTGTGACAACAATAATCAATGATTCTGAATGATTCTTAACACATTTAAATAATGTGTTAAATAATGCTGCATTACATATAGCAGATATACCTGTTGGCATCACTTTTCTTAGAATAATAATAATAATGGTAATGATGTGATGATGAGAGCAACCAGCTATCATCACCTAAAATATTTTGAGATTTGGCTGTAAGTAGTCCACTGAAATGCTTTGCTAATAAAATGCATGGCAACCAGAAAATGAAACTGACTATCAAAACAGCCACTGTTGAGATTTGTGTTTCTTGAAACCTGTGATGTTTTAAAGCCCATTATGGAATGCAAAGTCAGTGATAAGCAAACTGAAAGTAGCTGATTTCTGATATTCATCAACAACATAAAATAGTTTGGGGTCTTAAATTCAGTATAGACATCATGAAGGAACAGACAGTCTTGCAAGATTTCCAGGACTTCCTGTGTTCAGTTAAACCAGCAATGCCACGAGATGAGCCTTTCTTGTTTATTTTCGTACTTCCACTTCCTGCCAAGTACTGTTAAAAACAGCAAATTCAGAGGTACATGAACAATGATGCACAATTATGAGTTCAATATCTTTAGAGATTTCTGTGGTTTTCACTATATTCAAATTGGCTAGTAGAATTTTTATTTTAATTCAAAAGTGATTATCATAGTTTCTCCCATTTCCTTAAAGTCCTATGTTAAGATGATGTTCTTCTTTCTGGAAGAATAACTACAATGACAAAAACAATAATACCACCAATTGGTGCAGTGCTTTGGAGCTTAACCAGTGGTTCACAAAATTGTGGTCTCCAGGCAAGTAGTATCAGCATCACATGGGAACTTATTAGAAACACAAATTCTCAAGCTCCACCCCAGACCTTTGCAGAAACTCTGGGGGCGGGGACTAACAACCTGTGTTTCAACAAGCCCTCCAGGTGATTCTGACGCACACTAAAGTTTGAAAAATAATGGCTTATACAATCACTTCATAAACATTATCTCACTGAATCTGCAGAACATTGTGAGTTTGGTATTATTATCTCCATTTTATAGAAGAAACTAAGACCCAGAGAAGTGAAAATGGCTTCCAAAGATCACACAGGTAAAGGGCAAAACTGAGGGTTCGATCAAGTTCTTATGACACCAAGCCTACTGCTCGTTCCACATCATAGTTATCTCCTCACATAACTCAGGCATTTTCCTAACATTCCCCACCACCACATAAGTCTTGAGATACTTTACAGAATTGCCCAAGATAATGGAAATGTGCCTTACCTAAAGGGTAAACAACAGTAAGTACCCTCTCATGGAGCTCTGCATGTTTCTATCCTATTTGTTCATGGCCAGGAGACACAGAGAGAACCGAAACCTAAAACTGTTCAAATCAGGTGAGAACAATGACTCATCTAGTCCATCAGGAGTTATTGTTATCCTGCTGAACGGTGATGCTGTTTTTTCTGCTCGATGATGTTGCAGTACAATTTGTAAGAGCAGAAGAGTGCAAACAACCTAAATGTCCATGAGAAGGGGATGGATGATTAAATCTTGCAGCCCTTATATAGAATAAGGCAGCTCTATATGTACTCATACGGAAAATTCTCCAAAATACATTGATAAGGGGAAAAAGTAAGGCGCAGAACAGTGTCTGCAGAATGCTATAATTTATGTGGTGAAGAAAATAATAACACAAACTCACATGTTTGTAAATGCATAGAATTTCTCCAGAAATATAAATAAGAAAAGGTGATTGGTTTTGTCCAGCATAGATCATAGTTATAATTACCTATTTAAATATGTGTATATTATACTTATTTATTTCTAATTATTATATATTGAAAAGGACAATTATCTTCCTCCTGTCTTCCCTCAATAATCAATTATGGGATTCACTTCTTAGAAAGCTTATAATTTTAGTCTAAATTATCTCTACTCCTACTAAATTTCATCGCAATGCGTGAAGCTGAATTTATTCCTTTTAAACTTCCTAATTCTAAATACTAAGAATATATAGGAGTTGTTCTTAAAATGTTTCACAATTTTACAGAATGCATAAGAAAATCCATAAATCATCTCATTAACTTTATCAGTCCTACTGAAATCAAGTGCCTATAACCCAGATGTTGTTTGTCTCTGTTCTTATCCTGATTCAATTCTGAAACCACTCCTTTACCTTCCCCTGTCCATAAAAATACAAAAGTCTTGACTCCAGGATCATCAGTGACCAATGATCATTCTGCCAAATGAGAAGGTGGCATAAATTCTAAAAATCTCTTTTGGATTTTTTTTCTTTTCTTTCCATCTCTGGCTCTCTCTGTTTCTCTCTTCTCTTTCTCTTTCTCTCACACTCGCTCTCTGACTTTCTTCATTTTTCAAAAGCTGTTAAAAACTCCCAAAGCCCAAATCCTCCTGCTGGCCAGGGCCATCCCTCTGAGCCCAGAGCTCTCCATCTCACTTCTTTTCTAATGCAGACAAATTGCTTTCCACCCTGGATCCTCCAACCATGCATCCCCACCTCCAAGCACTCTTTCAATGAGCAAATGTCCAGTAGATAATTAATGAGCTGTGGCAGTGCCCTCACCGTTAGGCGCCTTCTTCTCACAATCAGAGAATCTTCCCCCACTCTGTACCCATCCCAGCCCACCCCCAGCAAAAAAATAAACAAATGAGCAAGTGGAAAAGAAAGAAAATAAATCTGTATATTTAGTCTAAGAGCTTATTATAATTAAGCAAACTGAGTGAGCAATGGTGAGTTCATTTAGGAGGGATGTTAAAATTTTCAAGTAAGGGAGTAAAATTGGCTGCTATATACTGAAAAGTAATGTGTAATTTCTGAAATATGTAAAATTTTGAATGATTCATAAATAAAACTTACTAAGGTGTAGGAAGCAGGATATGGGCTAAGTGGAGATATGTGTGCATGGGCTGGTGATATTGGGAAATACCCATAACATAGCACAACGTGACTCAAGAAGAAAAAAGTGAAGGGGGAAATGCAGTGATAGTAGTTTGGTGTATTGGGTTGGCTGAAGCAGCCCTATTTTGAGAGGACCCACCATCCTAAAAGAAAATGTGAAGTTATAAACATAACTACCAACTAGTATTAATAATGATTTAAATTGTCTAAGCTAAATAGGTGAGAGAGTTCCAAAATAATTCAGTTTGTTAGCACATAACTCTGAGGGCTCTAAGACCAGTCTCTCTCAAATGGATGTTCTCTTTTATAGCTAAGGGGCTTATTCATGTTGACTGATTTTTCTATGGTGAATATACATTACCTGCAAGGATAGGGAAATGTAGAAGAGAGAAAACCTGGTTCTTCTGATCTTCCCTAGCTCATCCTGGAGTCCACGTCAGCCAATCAAAATTATGAGTATGTTTTCCTCTGTCCGATAACTTGCTGACTACAAGAAAAACAGAAGTAGGAAGGTACTCTACATAGATACTAATGGTTCTTAGGGCTAAGGGGATTTTTAGTTTAGTTTTTATCTTGGTTTTTAGCATGAATTTGTTAAAGCAACTTCATTTACCTTCTTTTCTATTCTCTGTTTTCTATTAAATGTGGTTATTAATTACAAAAAAAAAATAGCTGCAGGGTGTAGGGTGTTATACATTTATTGGCATTCCAAAGCCATGAATAAGAACTATATATCATTGTATGTGTTCACTCCTTTCCTTTGAATTCAGAGCTCTGTCAGGTTCAGTTTCCCACAAATCAAGATTGGTTTCTACCAATTTAGTATGATCATTCTCTAACAATTGAAGTATTTCAATTATCTGTACAGGTGTGGTCATAGCTGAAATGCTCAAAGTAAATTAATAAGCACTTAATAAAACGTATCTTAGTTGTTTAAAACAAAAGTACTATTTGACATCTAAAAATAACTAAAATACTAAAAATAACTAAAAATAATAAAGACTTAGGGTTTTGACAGTTTATTTAACAAAACAGTAACTTTTGTGTGCTGGGCACTATACTTACCACTTTGGATGGCAATAATAAATAAAATAAGGGGCCCTGTTTTTGGCATAATCTCAGTCTAATGGGAAGACATGGAAAAGTAAACATAATTTCAATGCAATAAGAGTTGTAATACTGGAATATGAATAGAAAATTGTAGGAGGCAGTGAGCCAGTTCTGCTTGAGGGAATCATCTCGGGTTATTTCATCTTGAAGACAGAGTCAGAGTTTGGGTGAGCATCCTTGGCATAGGAGAAAAGGCTTTATAGAAGCTGGTAATACAGTTGGGGAGGCATTCCAGTAAATAGCTAGAATGTGACAAGAAAAAGTTTGTCAATGGAAGTACACATGAAAGGCTCTGGAAACACTTTAAACAGAACAATTCATTTTGTGGGAGTTATGAGGGTGTAAGTTGTGGGGTTGTGGTCAGAAAAGACAAGTACAGTAGAAAGGATGTGACACTAGAGCTCCACGTTAAAAGAGAAATAGAGAGGGAGAGGATGCGGCTCAAGCTGTTGAGTTCCCACCTACCACACGGGAGGTCCCAGATTCAGTTTCCAGTGTCTCCTGAAATAGCAAAAACAAAAAACAAGCAAAACAGGGGAAGCAGCTGTGGTTCAATCTATTGGGCTCCCATCTATCATATAGGAGACCCTTGGTTCACATCCAGGGTCTCCTTGTGAAGGCAAGCTGGCCCACGCCTGCAGAGAGCTGGCGCAGCAGGATGATGCAACGAAGGGAGACAAGCAGACACAGAAGAACACAGAGCAAATGGACACAGAGAGCAGACAGCAAGTAAGCCGTGGTGGGGGGTGGGGAATAAATAAAATTTTTTTAATTAATCTTTAAAAAAAAATAACAAGCAAACCAAAATTCCAACTCAGGGAAGCTGATGTGGCTCAGTAGTTGAGCACTGGTTTCCAACACAGGAGGTCACAGTTTCAAACCCCCAGCTCAAATAAAATAAAATAAAATAAAATAAATTGGAGGGGAGCAAGTGCAGTGGTTGAGTGCCCATTTCCCATGAACAAGGTCCCAGGTTCAATCCCTGGTACCTCCCCCCAAAATAAAATAAAATAAAATAAATAGAGATTTGCCAGTCATTAAAAAGAGGTTATAAGAGAAATGAACATTCCAGAGAAAAGCAGCACCTTGACCCTAGTTATAAAGTCATTAAGGGAGAACATTCTGGAGTGTAATGATATAAGGGGGTTGAAGCCTAGGGATTAATTAGAAGCAAGGCTTGGCCATATTATGAAGATCATATGACACACTAAGGGAGTTTGGACTAAGGTATATCCTGTTGGCAGAAGGGAATCCAAGAAGGTTTTTAATCCTGGAAGTGAATTATCAGATCTAGTTGTAGAGAAATGACTAGGTTAAAATCTGGATGCAAGTGTCCAGGTGTGAGGTAATGAGCTCCAATCTAGACTGGAGCAGTGAAATGAAGAATAAAAGGCAGAAGAAGACTTCTCAGGAGGTAGAACTGAGAGGAATGGAGGAGATAAGGAAGGGGGTCACAGTTCATTCTTGGGCATCTGGGAGGATGATGGACACTGTTCAGTTCTCCTCCATTTGATGATGGACTGAGCAAGGGAGAATGGAAGATGAAATCTATGTGAACAATCCTAAGGAAGGGCTTTTTGTGTTGAATTTTGAGGTACCTCAAAGACAATTCCTATGAGCAGGTGGAGACGCAGATCTAGAGCTGCACAAGAAGCTGACTTGGAGATGGAAATGGGTCTCATAAGCAAATGAAGGCTGAAGCTCCAGGAATGCATGAGAATGCCTGGGGAGAAGAAACAAGAGAAGGATGAGAAGGAAACCTTGAGGAACCCCCACTTCCAAGGGATAGACATTGAGAGAGGAAATAGGGAGGAGACATAGAACACTCAGAAGGATAAGAGGGGGGTCAACAAGGGAAAGGGGGACAGAACTCAAAAGAGAAGATGCTTTCTTGCAAGAGACATTAATTACTAGTGACAAATGGAGGGGAACTGAACAGTGTCCATTATCATAAGCAGAAATAAGATGACGGTGGGTTGAAAAGAAAGTAAGAATTGATAAATAGAATAATTCATGCAGACTTCTTGCTTAAGAATTTGATGAAGAAGGAAAGGAGAAATGTAGGCCATTAGCACATTAATAAAGAGGGCTGAGCTAAAGGAAGTGGTTGTGTTTGCTCACGTTTTTTATTTCTTTAAAGTCTGGAGAAGCCAGAAGAGACGTTAACATAAGTGGAGGGGAGATGACTTACAAAGTCAAATTAATTGAGCAAGGTTGAGACTTGGAAAGGGTTAGAAATTTTTCTTCTGGAATAAGAGGGAAGAAGGTAAAAATTTGTTCAGGCCTAGAGAATCTGAAGATGGTAAGGGAGGCAAGCTCAGGCAGTTTATGCCTGATGACCTATTCTTTCTTAAAGAAGCAGCTGGCTAGGAAATCTCTAAAGTGAAGTGAGAGTAAATAAGCTGAGAATGAATATTGCTAATAAATGCCAGTATCTTGTTGGTTTAAAAACAATTCTTTTCTGTTTAGTGAAATAATTAAAGTCTTATTCAAGAAAGGCAGTTAAACATGACTGTAGAAAACTAAGAGAATAAACATCCAGATGACAGCATCTACACTGAGCAGGACCTAACACCAAGCTTATATTGCTTTGCCTGGGACTCAAGGAATGTTTTCAATAACATTTCCTTTAAGCACCTTTGGGGCAAATATTGGGTATAGAATTTGTAACTTATTTGGAATAAAATGTTCTGATACTTATCCTGCAAAACAAAACAACAGCAACAAAGCTGAGCCTTTCCCTAGTGTGGGAAAGATGTTAAACCTAGCAGAAAACTAATGTGTCGCTCCAGCCTTATTAGAAACTCAAACCACTGATTATAAGGTTTGGTATGTGCTGCATGGCTGCCCTGAACAAACAAGTCAAAGACACAATTATAAAAGAAAGATATCACACTAGACAAACTGTCACTTAGGAAGAATTAAGACAGCCGTATTATATGCTAGCCATTATCTGATCTACCTCCACCCTGATGTTGCTACTCTCCAGAGGCTACCTAATGTCACTGCGACAAGGAAGCCAGTCTAATTGTTACAGAAAATGAAAGCCCTTTGATCTCATATCAGAGTCAGACTAAGAGGAGGATCCAGCAGGCAGGATAACTGTCTTCCAAAGAATTAATACTACAGGATGGAAAGCAGGAATAGCAGTAATATCTAATTTTGGTATTGCATGAACTTGGTCTACATATTATTATAAGGACTGAAAAGTATTAAGTTCATCCAATTAATGAATAAGATTTGTTTGCTGTAAAACACAAACAGTAGTATCTCTATGAAATCTTTTCCCCTGGATGGTGCTTCAGAGGCAATCACCGGACATTGTAAATCCTCACAGGGCCCACTGGATGGAATGGAGGAGAGTATGGGCCATGATGTGGACCATTGTCTATGAGGTGCAGAGGTGACCAAAGATGTACTTACCAAATCCAATGGATGTGTCATGATGATGGGAACGAGTGTTGCTGGGGGGGGGGGGGGGAGAGGTGGGGTGGGGGGGTGGGGTTGAATGGGACCTCTCATATATATTTTTAATGTAATATTATTACAAAATCAATAAAAAAAAAATCTTTTCAAATGATCAACTTCCAGATATGTGTTATATATTAGTGTGGGAAAGTACAAAGGAAGTGCAATAAATGTAAGAACACCCATCTTTTAACGTTAATTATAAAGGTAGGTGTTGCCAATGCCAACCTACAATATATTGCCCCTACTAAAGAATTTTCTTGGAATGATTTCATAGTGTGATTTAAATAGCATTTGCTATGCTTTGTAAATAAATTAGGTAGCTACATGAGCAAGAAACTGGATTTGCAATAATCAGAATATCTAAGAATACACTAGTGTGTCTGTAAAGTTATCAGACCATTATTCATATGTCAGGAAAATCATAGAAATGTATGCCTATTCTAATGGATAAGGTACATGTTACAATAACTATATCAGTTATATTTTAAATACTTAATAGAATCACGATTTCAAAAACTAGCCCAAGACTATGAATATCTAAGCAAGATTAAATTAATTATAGTATTTAGGGAAAAATAGGAATAATACAGTGTATTTCTTTTACATATAGAGGATTGCTTTGAAAAATATCTCTAGTTTAGTGGTTCAGCCAACTGAACCTCAATGGAGGTAAATAGCCTGTGGTTAGGAAACCTCTCCACTATTTCACATTTTTAATGCTGGGGAATCATGAAAAAAAACTTCAAAAGCAGTACCAAAAAGGTATTGCTGCACCTATTAAAAAACATTCTTTTCTTACCAGAGACAGGATCCATGAAATGAACAACAACAAATTAATGTTGATTTGAATGAGTCTAGAAAAAGTTGTAGTTGTCTAGTTATATCTAGTATACGAATGTCTTCAGAATAATTATGGCCTTCCTGGGATTTTTCTTCCAATAGCTTATAAGCACAGACTTTAAAGTTGTGGACTACTCAATTGCCCACTTCTTTTTCCCTTCCATTAGTTTTCTGTTCCACCATCTTAAAGGAACCACAGCTGTTGCTTACTGAACTTTTATGAGGTCTTCTGGAAAACACAGCACCTAGCTTATGAATTTACTCACCACCCTCATTTCTCTTCACCACTGCTAACAACTTCAAAATTTATACTAGGTGCCCATCAGATACTGCAAATGTATAGTCCCTTAATCTTGCTAACTGCAATCTTCCAACTCCACCCTACCTCAGCCATGCACCAGAAAGATCTCTCCCGAAATTTAAGCATTAGGCATTTGAAATGTTCATTCTACAGCCACAATTCCTTTATCTATCACTCCACTCTTCTACCTGCTCTTCCCACCTCCTGCTCACCAAGTTCAATGAACACTAAATACTTTATAGTTTAATTCATCCATGAACCCTTTTCTCAGTCCCTTTTACTGACTCCCGTCACGTTCTTGTGACCCAACATGTCACATATTCTCTGTCCAATTTTTCTGTTCATGCCCAAGAGCATTGCTAGAGAAAACCTGGAACAGTACTGATTCACTATAACACACTTGCACTAGCTTCCAGTGTGCCGGGAATGCCAAAAGCAGTCCCATGATTCATTGCTGGGAACATTCTCCCCAACTGCTGTTGTTACACACATAATTCTTGCCCTATCATTTTTGTATCATTCATGACAAAGACTTCCTGAAGCAATCAAAAATGACTGGCCCATCTCCCCTGTACTTCTCCCTTTAACATATCCCTGTGTTTAATCCAGAGCCGGCAAATGGTGGACACTCAATAGATATTTATTGAATGAATGAATAAATAAATGAATCTATACCTGAATGTCCTACTTCCAATTCAACTCTAGATATGTGACGTTACTGGAGGAGAAAGGAAAAGGGTCATCAAAGAGAAAGATTGTTTTCTTTTGGGGTGGAGAAGAGCTTTCCTATTCTTTCTACTCCACCTGTCACTATTACCTTCAAATCTAGTCTATGGGTATTCTACCGGGTATTCAACAAAAGGAGGTAATTTGAACATGAAATTGGGCCCAGGTACAATTACTCCAAATAAAAATTTAAAATATAATATACAATTACTATTGCTACTACTTTAAAACACTGTATGTGAAATCAAATTTTTATTTATTTATTTAGAGTATTTATGCATGGACTGATTCCACGTTTCAAATACCTACCTTTATAAAATCAGAAGGGACATAACATCATTCCCACACTCTCCTGGTCATTACCTTTTTTTTTTTTTCTACATTGAAACCATAATGGCCTGGTGGTCACTCTGCTTTTTTCCTTCTTTGTCTTTATGGGGTCCTTATGATAGTGTAAAAAAAATGGTGAATGGTCACTCACCACATCGTTCTATGTGCTTCCCTACCCACATGCTGTTTCTATTATGTATGCGATTTTAAATTTCTCATGATCTTGTTTAAAATATGTGTTTATAAATTGTAAATTCTGTTTTCCTGGTTTCTTCATCTATGATTTTTTTTTTACCCTCTAATGTGGATGAAGTCCAGGAAACTCAGAAGCAATATCTAACAAGATCTGGGCAGAGGAAGGAGAGGAATGGCAAATAAACATTTTCCAGTGTTGGGTTAGGAAGATATTCGATCTTTCAATGTGTTCAACAAATGGGTTTAATAATGCACATTTCAGTATAAAACAGTTCACAACAGAAATATTTGCTACTCAGCCTATTTATCCTGGGAATTACACAACATGGACCATTTTCAATAACTCTTTTCATTATAATGATTTCCTCCTGCTCAAGCAACAGAGATGTATAAACCATTTTGGTCTAGGAATGTAATATGTTGAGATATAAATGTATTAAAGAAAAATTAAAATGCAATCATTTTCATCCCTTTGGGGCAGTGTTATGCTGTCTTTCTCAAGATAATTAGCCTTCTTAAAATTTTCCAACCAGAATATAAAGTAGCATACATACGACTAGGCAACTTGAAAAAGGATGTTTATTTTAAAGGTTTGGTAAATTACTGGTAGGCCAAAACAAAAGATGAAAATATACTTTTAGGAACAGTTGGTTTCTCTTAATAAGGTTTCTTGAAAGTCTTGAGGTACCTCTTAAATCATAAAAAAAACACATTATTTTAATATAATTTTGTATTTAATTTTATATTCTAATGTTAATCCAAGTAGATTATATAGATGATAATTTTTATTTAATAAGATCGTTTGGTTATCTAAAACCTCTTCAAGCATTCTGAATGAATGGAAGTATAATATAATATCATTCATTTGATGATTCATTCATTCAACAAACAAGTATTGAAAGTATATGACATATAAGATTCAATAGAAGGAGTGGATGTGGCTCAAGCTCCTTCCACATCCGCCTCCCACATAGGAGGTTCTGGTTTGGTTCTAGTGCCTCCTGAAAAAACGAAAACAAACAAGAAGCAAAATAAATGAAAAAACCAACTCAGAGAAGCCAATGTGGCTCAGTGGTTGAGCTCTGGCTTCCCACATACAAGGTCTTGGGTTCAATCCTCTGCCCCTGGTACCTAAAAAAAAAAAAAAAAAAAGAAAAGAAAAGATTCAATAGAGGAATTAATTCCCCAGGGAGTTTTACAAGTAGTAGAAGGAATTAAAATATATTTCCATATCACTAAAATTTATAGTAATAATGGCCACAAAGGAGATGCTATAAAAATGCATAGTACTACAGATATTTGTGATAATTATTTTGCAAGCTTGAAAATTTAGCACTTTGAATTTTGTTTTACAAAGCTGCCTGAGTGACAATATAAAGCTCTGTCCTTACTCACAGTTTTATTCTTTTAGACTTTATGCACTCAGAAAAATTTACCACATATGTCTAATTCATGGTGATTAAAACTTCAGGGAACATTTATTCACTGAGCAACACTTTGATTAAAGTACTAAGTATAGCTTAAAAATGAATACAGCATGCATGGTCCCTTCACTCAAAGAGTTCTTAATCTAATAGGAGAAAGGGATTTTAAAAAAACCATGTTGAATGTGCCTTTCGTTCCTCCCTACATTCTCAACATCATGGGAGTTTGAACTTCATTGGGCACCAAAGCAACCACATTATTTCATAGATGTCTTTTTGAAGCAGCAAGCATGACAATTGGTTATGGTCGATTTTACGGTTAGCCCCTGATTGTTGATAAGACAAGTCAGTGTTTTCTAAAGCAGTAGGTGCTGTTGGTATAACCCACACATGGTTTAGAAGTGCTGAGATGGCATTTCTGATCAACTTGAGCAATGAACAGCCTTTGATAAAGGACCTCTGATTCTAAAGCAGGAGCTGCTTGAAAGAGAAAATCCTACCCAGGAAGTGAGAGCTGTGAAATATTTGCTTCTTTGAGACTCTTCCTGGTGACATGACAGGTCCTCTGCCTCCAGAACTCTGTGAATGAGAGCAGAAAGAGCAGAAGAATGGAGGAGGAGACAGGGAGAGCTAGTAAAGAAAAGTCTGTGCAGTGAATAAGGAAGTATAGAAGAAAGTTAGGAAAGGTAGAAGTTATGAGAGAGAGGGAGAGATGCAGGGAGGGTAGGAAGGAGAAAAGAAAGAAGGGAAGGTGGGAGAAAAGGAAGGAAGGGAGGGGAAGGAAAGGAAGGGGAAAAAAAACTGGGCATATAACACTAGTAGCAAGATAGCAGCTGTACCAATTGAACACTGGGTACCGTGCAGTAGGAAACAGCAAATTCTCGGCCAGGTGCCTGGAGCAAGAAACAAAGTACTAAGAAGTGACGGTTGTTTTATCAGAAGGAAGATTAGTAATAATCATAGCTAAAATGTACTATATTCTAATTGGTAAATGCTTTACATTGATTTAACTCCTTAATTCTCCACAACAACCTTATGAGGCAGGTAGTCTTAACAAGCCAGCTAAATAAACTGAGACTCAGAGAAGTTAAAGTAATTAACCCAAGAACACAAAGATAACAAGTGGCAGAGCACAGATTTGAGCCATTGTAGTCTGTCTCCAGCGCCCCTATTCTTAGCACCATGATACCCAGCACTGGGTCTCATCAGGCATGCAAGAACTTGGTATAATAAGATGAAAGGATAGAAGCGTGATGGATTGAGACTGAATCTGGCCACCTTTGGCTTCCTTTTCCACTCCTTAAATGAGGAGAGAAAAATGGTTTAAGCAAAACTCACATTTGTTGCCCACCCATTCCAGTGTAAGAGATAATTTCAATTTAATTGAATATATTTACTTTATAGTCTTAGTAATTTTAGATATAATTTTATCAATGGCATGTAAGACAAATTATTTATTCTTAAGTAATGCCTTTGTGAACAATCCCAGAGGAAGTCTCCTAAGAGGGAATTGACTGGGTTTTAAAATACCTAAATTTAGAAGGATTGTACTAAGGTATACATTATAAATTGTTATTGTTAACTAGTAAACGGTCTTCCAGCCAAGTACTGGACAGCTGTACACCTGGGTAATAGGAAGAGAGTTCATTTATTTATTCATTTGGCACATTTATTCAGTGCCCACTATGTGCCAAATGATTATTTTAATGATACAAGAATGCAAATAACAAGTTCCTACTCTCTTGTAAATTGTATTCAGTAAACAAATAAACAAATAAATCTATAATGTGTCAGGTGGTGTGGTGGTTTGGAGCTCTATGTACCCCCAAAAAACATGTTCTTAAGCATAATCTATTCCTGTGGTCTGTGGGGGTGATGGAGCTACTTCAGTTAAGGTGTGGCCTACCTCAGTTGGGATTGGTCTTAATCCTATTACTGGATTCTTTTATACAAGAATGAAATTCAGACAGGAGAGAAAGTAGCAGAGGGAGCACCAGAAGCTGATTAAAAGAACCTGAAAGAGAAAGGAGAGACCAGGAGATGCCACCATGTGCCTTACCATGTGACAAGCTAAGGACCAAGGACTGCCATCAGTCAGCCCCAGAAAGCCACAGTCTTTGGGTAGACAGTATCACCTTGAAGATGCCTTGATTTGGGCATCTTACCAGCCTCAAAATATGAGTTAATAAATACCCATTGTTTAACCCAATCCATTCCATAGTATTTGTTTGAGCAGCCAAGGAAACTAAAACAGGTGTTGGTAAATGCTAATAAAGAAAAATAAAGTGAAATAAGATGACTATATAGAGAAGGAGGTGGATGCAATTTATGTAGGGTGGCCAGAGAAGGTCCTTCTGATGACTTTTGAGTGAGACCTAAAGGAAGTGAAGATGTCAGCCACGCAGCTGTGTAGGCAAAGAGTATTTCAGGAAGAGAAAACAGCAAGAGAAACAGCAAGAGCAAAGGCTCAGAGGCATAAGCATGCTTGGTGAGTCCAAGGAATAGCAAGGAGGCCAGTGTATCTGCAGCAGAGGAAGCAGGAGGGAGAGTGATGAGATGAATCAGATTAGTGGTGGAGTAGGGTCAGATTATGTAAGGCCTTGTAAACCATGGGAAGGACTTTGGAATCTCCTTTGAATGAAATCGGGTGACACTGAAGCATTTAGACACTGGAGGGGAGTGACATGATCTAACAGATTTTTAAAGAATCATTTTGACTGCTCTGTGGAGAAGGCAGAGGGGCAAGGGTAGAAGCAGGCAGACCAGTTAGGAGGCTTGTCCAGGTAAGAGATGAAGATGGCTGCACTATGGTTGGGGTATGAAGGTACAGCTGGTAGTATTTGATGATGGAGGGCATGTAGGGTATGATAGAAAGATGAGACTAAAACTAGATTGTGAGCTTCTGGTCTGACCAACTGGAAAAATGGAGGTTTTTATTTACTAAGATGGAGAAAACTGTGAGTGGAGCAGTTTTGGGGAGGAAAATGAAGAGTTCTGTTTTGTACATTTTTCACTTTAAGATGCCTACTAGATATCTATGCAGAAATATCAAGGAGGCAATTGTATATATTTGTCTGGAATTCAAAGAAGATATCTGGGTGAAGATATAAATTTTGGAGTACAGCATATAGAAGATATTAAAAGTCATCATACTAGATGAGTGGAACCAGATGAGTTCTAATGTATGAGCCCTGGAACACTCCAACCCAGAGGTTGGAAAGATGAGGAATAACCAAAAAGGAGAATGAATAGGAGTGGCTGTGAAAGAGAAGCAAGAAAGTGGAGTCCTGGAGGCAGTGAAAAAAGCAGTCCCTGATTTCTTCTATTCTGAGTAAAACACAAAGGAAGGGCATCTTGACAATGAGGAAGGGGGAAAGATGCTGAAGATTTAAGAAGACAGGTGGAGGTATGAAATCATCTTCTGGAAAGCAGAATAGAGAATTGACTAGAGAAATATGACAACACTACCTAGAGGTAGTGGGGCTGTTCAAGAAAGCTGCTGATTTGGTAAATACATGGGCAGGAATGGGATGGGTGGGTAGCTCTGGGATGCAAAATTCAATTTCAGGCTTGTTCAGCTTCAGTGTTGGACAGTAGATTTGCAGAGCAGAGGAGAGGATACCAATAGAGTTAAGGCAAACCCAGCAGGAGCATCAGCCTCTAATGCTTGGCCAAAATGAAAAACCATGGAATAGGGCTGGATTAGGCAAAGTATTTCCCAAGGTAGTCTAAAACAACAGGAAGCAGGGAAAGCCCTACCATAGACTGATGGTGGAATAGAGAAGACAAAGGTAAAGGTTAACAGAGTGAGGAAAAGCCATAAATTTGCAAAGAGTTATGAAGTCAGTAGGTGGAAAAATTAAGAACATGTAGGAAGAAGGAGAGTGAAATAGGTTAGATATGTAGTTAAGTTTGAGGTAGTACATGCTACAAGGATGCTAGAAATCCATGTACAGGAGTAAACGAGCTCACAGAAGAACATTTCAAACGCTGATTGTTGCACCTTGGAAAGTACCTCCAGATGATGAGCAGGACAAAGAGGGAAAGCTAATAAATAGCAGAAGTCATGCGTCATGTCCTATGAGAGGAGAGAATTTTGACAAAAGATTAAAAACCAGTGTAGATAGGCAGAGTCTAACAACTAAGACCTGCCGCTGACTGCGTCAGAGAGAACAGTTTTATGAACACACTGAAAGGAGCAAACATCCCTTAAAGGTGAAGGAGGACTGATTTGCCCAGATTTGGAACTTCCATCCTAAATGTTCCATTATGTAGGTAGTCCCAGCTGTAAATTGTGAGGCCCAGTCCAAAATGACAATGCAGAGTTCCTTGTTAAAAAAAAATTATTAAGAATTTCAAGATGATGAGAACAGAGAATTATACCAAGCTCAGTGCCATTCTATTCCCTGTGTGACTACACTGGTCACATGCCCATGAAGCCAAACTCTGAATATAGGAAAGAAAAAAACCCGATGTCACTTGAAAATAGCAGTGAGTTTCTCCAGGATGGTAGATCTGGGCATATTTTAAGACAGAACCAGGCAAAAGTAAAAAGCTGTCTGTTCATTTTATTTTATATTTTTAAAGATCACACACACACACGCACGCACACACACACACACACACACACACTGTCTGCTCTCTGTGTCTATTTGCTGTGCGTTTTTCTGTGTCTGCTTGTATTCTCATTAGGCAGCTCCAGGAACTGATCTTGGGACCTTCTGGAGTGGAAGAGAGGCAATTACTTGCCTGCACCGCCTCAACTCCCTGTTCTGCTACATCTTCTTATTTTCTCTCCTCTGTGTCTCTTGTTGCATCATCTTGTTGTGCCAGCTCTCAATATCGGCCAGCACTCCTGCACAGGGTGGCTTTCCTGCACTGGGTGGCATTCCCATGCAGGGAGTCACACCCGCTCGGGGTGGCATTCCAGCATAGGCCGGCACTCTGCATGGACCAGCATGCCACATGGGCCAGCTTGCCCTCACCAGAAAGCCCTGGACATCAAACCCTGGACCTCCTATATGGTAGAGGGAGCCCATTTGGTTGAGCCACATCCATTTCCCTGTCTGTTCATTTTTATTTGGCTGCTATCACAGATGCAAAAGCAGAATTCCTAAACTTCACCAAGCCATCTTTTATTTTATTTTATAATTTTTATTTTGAAATAATCTCAAACTTATATGATGGACCTAAAAATAATACAAACCCCATACTGAGAACTCCAACATACCACTATCCCCCAGATAATCAGATCCACCAATTATAACATTTTGCTACATTGGTTCTATCATTCTATTCATTTATCAATTGTATCATCTATGTATGTATGTATGTACTATCTATCTATCTATCTATCTACTGAATATTTGAGAGCAGGTTGCACACATCACATTCCTTGAACACATACTTCCATATGCATTTCCTAAGAACAAGGATATTAACTTATGTAGTCACTTAAATGCAGTTATCAAGTTCAAGAAATTTAACATTGATATAAAGCTCACTTTCTATATTCCAATTTTCCCCATATGAACCAATAATCTGCTTTTGAGTCTTTTCTCCTCCAAGCTTAGATCCCATCCAGGATCCTGTATAGCATTTGTCATGTTCTCTTTGGTTTATTTTTCCTTCTTCACTTTTTTTTTAAACTGTGGAAACATATATACAGTGTATCTTCCCATCCCAAACCCTTTCAAGCATACCATTCAGTGAGATTTATCACATTCATAAAACAGCAGTACCCTCACCACCATCCACTACTAGAACATTCTCTTCACCCAAAAAAAGAAACCATATACCTATTTCGCATTAACTCCCCATTCCTCCTGTACCCCCACCCCTGGTAACCTGTACTCTACTCTCTGCCTCTGAGTTTACTTATTCACCAATATTTTCTTTGTGGTTATCATGGGGCTTAAATTTAATAGCCTAAATCTATAACAATCTCATTTGCTCTGATACCAACTTAACTTCAATAGTATACATAAACTTTGTCCTTATACCTCTCATCCCCTGACTTTATGTAGTTCTTACCACAAATTACATATTATATTTATGAGTCCAAAACCATTGACTTATCATTACATTTTATGCATTTGCTTTTGAGCTCCTGTAGGAAGTAAGAAGTGGATTTACAAACCAAGAATGCAACGGTACCTGTATTTATATTCACCCATGTCATTATCTTTACTGAAGATCTTTATTTCTTCATGGGGTTTTGGTCAATTGTCTAATGTCTTTTTCTTACAAACTGCAGAACTCTAGCATTTTCTCATAGAGCTGGTCTAGTGGTGATGAACTCCATCAGTTTTTGTTTATCTGAGAACATCTTAATCTCTCCCTTATTTTGCAGCTTTCATAATTCTGTCTTTGGCTCTGATTATAATATGTCATGGTGTGGACCTGTTTAGTTCATTGTGCATCTTGGATGTTTTTCATTAAATTTGGTAAGTTTTCAGTCATTTTTTAAAATTCTCTCTGATCCTTTCTGTCTTTCTTCTCCTTCTGGAACTCCCACAATGTGTGTACTGATATAGTTTATGGTGCTCCACAGGTTCCTAAAGCTCTGTTCACTTTTCTTCTTTCCTTCTTCCTTCTGCTCCTCAGGCTGAATGATTTCAATTGACTTTTCTCCAAGTTCACTGATTCCTTCTTCTGCCAGCTCTAATCTTCTGTTGAATCCTCTAGGGAAATTTTTATTTCTGTCACTGTGGGTTTCAGCTCTGTTTGATTCCATTTTATTTTTTTAAATATTTATTTATTTATTTTATTTCTCTCCCCTTCCCCCTCTACCCCAGTTGCCTGTTCTCTGTGTCTATTTGCTGCGTATTTTTCTTTGTCCACTTCTGTTGTTGTCAGTGGCACAGGAATCTATGTTTCTTTTTGTTGCATCATCTTGTTGTGCCAGCTCTCCATGTGTGCGGTGCCATTCTTGAGCAGGCTTTACTTTCTTTCACACTGGGCGGCTCTCCTTACAGGGCGCACTTCTTGCGCATGGAGCTCCCCTATGCAGGGGATACCCCTGCGTGGCAGGGCACTCCTTGCATGCATCAGCACTGCGCGTGGGCCAGCTCCACACGGGTCAAGGAGGCCCCGGGTTTGAACTGCGGACCTCCCATGTGGTAAACAGACACCTAACCACTGGGCCAAATCTGCTTCCCTGATTCCATTTCATAATTACCATTTCTTTTTTAAAAAAAGATTTTATTTATTTCTCTCCCCTCCCCCCTGCCCCATTGTCTGCTCTCTGGGTTCTCTCACTGTGTTCTTCTCCACCCACATGCATTATCCGGTGACACTGGGGATCTGTGTTTCTTTTTGTTGTGTCAGCTTGCTGCACCAGCTCTCCATGTGTGTGGTTCCACTCCTGGGCAGGCTACGCTTTTTTCACACAGGGCAGCTCTTCTTATGGGGCACACTCCTTGAGCATGGGGCACCCCTACTCAGAGGCACCCCTGCATGGCATGGCACTCCTTGTCATGGCAGCACTGCACATAGGCCAGCTTACCACATGGGTCAGGAGGCCCTGGGGATTGAACCCTGGACCCTCCATATGGTAGATGGATGCTCTATTAATTGAGCCACCTCTGTTTCCCTCTTATTTCTTTACTGATATTCTCTTTGTGTTCCTCCATTGCTTTCCTAATGTCTATTAGTTCTTTGTCTATGTTTTCCTTGACCTCTTTGAGTATATTTAGGACCATTTTTTAAATGTCTTTGTCTGGTATGTCCCAGGTCTGGTCTTCCTCATTGATGGTTTCTAATGCTTTCATCTTGTCCTTTGTTTGATCTTTTGTTGAAATCTGGACAACTGATATTTTAATGTGTCATTGCTGGGGTTTAGAATCTTGGGCAAGTGCTCTTTAACTTGTATCCAGCTTGTGTTATAACAGAGCTTTCCTTCAATGCCAGGAGCTAACAACAAAAAAATATACAAAAAGAAGAAAAAAAAGAAAACATCTTTCCCAGTCTTTGCAGTTTGGCCTGAATGAATGCCCTCTTTCAGGGCTTAGCCATACAATGAATTTGAGGAATAACTCTAAGCAAAAGCATAGTGTCTTCCTTGGTCCTTTCTGTGCATGCATCTTGTCTGCAGCACACATGTGGCCCTAGAAATTCCCTTGTTTACATATATACAAATATCTTTTCTTCCCTAAGAAAAAGTGTCTCCTTATGGGGCAGAGCACTATATGGGCCATACCCAGCAATTCCTTACCCTAGGCAGCCATGACTGGATTGCTCTCCTGTACATGCAGGGCAAGCTATGGGGAGGTGAGCCTGCAATGAGTATTCTACTTGAGTCCTTCAGGCTGCCACCAGACAGACTGGGCCAAACATACAAACTCCCACTATACGCACGAGGGTTAGTCTGCTTCCTCCAGATCCAGGACAAGGGACCTGCATGGGAAGTACCAGCCAGCTCTGTACTGAACCAGTGAGGGGATGGGACAGAAGCCAGCCAAGCTGTCAGGAGATTACTGCTTTTAAGATGCCTTTTTTAAAAAAATTGATGCTTGCCCTGTTACTGCAATTCGTTAGCTATTTTCTGGGGTTTTGAGAAATATATTTCTGCCAGTTCTTGCTGGTTATTCAAAGCTTCTTTGGGGGGATGGATCCCTGTTGTGTAACTGCTATTTGGATGGGGCAGGTATTTTCCCTCCCTAGCCATCTTCTTTTAAAATCATTTAGCTTTTATCTATCACTGGCAGCACCATTTTTGATATTGCACCCAAAACCTGGTTAGACATTCTGTCCTGTGCCTCAGTTTCATTGCCTGCAAAATGGAAATAATATTACATTGTCATAGACTTATTAGGAATTTAAATGGACTAGTTTATAAAAAGTGCTTAAAGCTACACCTAGCAGCCTATATACATGTTAGTTCTTTTTATTCTGTTTATCTCATTATTAACCAAATCTTGCCATGTATTCTTTGAATTCTTTCTTTTTTATTTTTTACTTTTTTCTGTTCCTAGACTATCACCCAGCATCTCTTTGCTGCATCCTGGATGCTTGCAGAAGTCTGTGCATTGGCCTCCCTGATTGCAGCCCACAGCCTGACACTATGAAAGCCACCTGTCTTGTACACTGCTTCTGTCCTACCACTGCTTCCAGAGCTGCCTCCTCTGCCTAGGAACAGTAAAGCAGGAAGTGTAAAGCAGTTTCTTTTTTATGCTTACTAATCAAGTTTAAACTTCTCTGTCTGGATTTCAGGACACTTCTTGACCTAGTGCAAAACAAGGTGGGTCAGACCAATTCAGCGTCATGAGGTTTCTATCAAAGCTTCATAACATTTGTTTTCATCAAGGGAGTTTGTGATGGTACAACCCAACTGGGGAGGTTAGAAGAGCCGAAGTGGAGACTTCTGTTCATCATTAACAAGGAAGCATAGAACTCTGGGTGGGAAGGAAATAGGTGAGGAAGACGTGGCCTGGGAGAGTAGTTGGTGACTTCTGAGGGGGAAAAGGATCTGACGGCACCTATGATCGCTATGATAGCATATCTTTACTCAGTCAACATCTATTGTTCACTGACTCTAGGCTAGGACCTACATATGAAGAAATAAAAGCCACATACTCTGCCTAAAAGTTGTCCATCAACCTTTTGAAAGGGGACATTGATAGGAGCCAATGAAGGACAGAATCTAGGAACTGTGTGGCCATGGTATTTGATGTCCCCTAAGGGTGGGGATAAGAACGTTGTGAGGAAAGTAGCTGAAGAGGAGGTATTTGAGCATCAAAACACAAGATATTGAGGAACTGTGGAAATACACCTGGGAAGTTTAAAAAGAGAGAGAGAGAGTGCGGTCACCCCTCGGGCTGAAGTGTGGTTTGCTGGCCTGGCAGGGGAGCGGCCGCGGTAGGCCAAGCCGCTGCCCCCATAATAGGGTGGCTGGTCGGACTCACCGCCACCCCTGAAGGGAGCTCGGCATGGGCGCAGAGTGCCCTCGGGTCTCCCCTTCTCGGCGGCCATGCTTCCGCGGCCGCCCCTCCTCCCGGATAGCGCCACACGATGCCTTATGAGGCAACACCCTTCTTCTTCTTTCTCCCTGCGCAGGTGCAGGGCGGAAAATTCCAGTCTGCCCTTCCCCCCCCCCCCCCACAGCAGCAACAGCCAGGCGTGGGCGGGAAACTCAAGTCTGCCCTCTACCCCAGCAACAGCAGCCACCAATCCCTAAACCCTGCCACTTCCCCCAGCAACAGCGACAGCCAATCCCCAACCACCACCCCTCCCCCTTCCAGTACCTCCCACTGACCTTTCTCCGCGAACCAACCAGAACAGGGCATGGCTTCGACCAATCAGCCTTCCCCAGCCCCTATAAAACTGTTGCCTCTCCCTCAATAAAGTTGGACTTGCGTGTTTACCTTGTCTCCGCGGTAGTTCTTCTGCCGTGCGCCCTCCAGTCCTGAGAGCCCCCGACAAGGGCCTGGCCTCCCTTGTCCCCAGTTCGCCGCCGGCTTCGCCGGGCGACCCCGTCAGCCGAACCGCGCAACCCCTGTGAGACGACCCCTCATCTGCTGCCGGACCGACCCCTCGTCCCAAGCGGGACCGACCCCTCGACCGCAGCCAGACCCCACCTCTACCGACCGAGCAAGCCGCCGCAGAGAGAAGGCAGGAGCTCCCCTTAGTATTTCTAGGGAGAGAGTGTGGGGTGGGAAAAGCAGTGTCATCTAAGGACAAGGAAACTTCTGGTAAACCAAAAAGATAAGGTGGAACAGAAGGGAAGAGATTGATATGAAGAGAAATAGGCCTTTAAGCAAAAGTGGGAGGTGACTAAGTGCCTGTGGAGGAATAATCAATGGGGGTACTTTTGAAGGGAGGCAGCAAAGTGCAGGATTTTCAAGACAAAGGACAGCAATATGAGGTACCAATTTAGGGGGCAGAACGGGGCCGTCTTTGGGCCATACAAAAGCAGTGGGAAAAGGAAGAACAGAGCTATATGGTAGGAAGGCAGTGAGGAACAGACTCAGGAGATTAGGCAATACTGGGGTATGATCTGGAGAAGAGAAGTGGAGGCGACCCACCCTCTCCCTCATCCCCTATGTACCTAGAGACAGTTGTGGTTTTGTGAAGGCCCAAGATAATTTTGGGTGTGCTCTGTTTCCAGGGTTGTTCCTCCTGCAGTGGGTGGATGTTTCAATTGAGTTAAAGAGAAAGACAAATGGTTAGCAGTCCCCAAAAAGAGAATAGGAAATGTGACATTTGGATATTGCTTATAAACTAATATTTATTTAGTGTCTACTAAATGCCAAAAGCACATAGAAGGCATGTATTTAATTCTCATACCAAACTGTTGGAGCAGATAATTGTATCCCTACTTTACAGGTGAGGAACCTGGGATGTGGAAGTTAAAGCCCTTGCCCAAGGTCACACAGTAGAGCCAGGGCCATCTAGTTCCGACTGCCTAAATTTCCCCTCCCTGTAATCTAGAGAGAACCTTAGAATCATGTGCCTGGGCTAATGTGGTAGAAAATAAGAATGCAGGCAACAGCCTCTTCCTCTATACATATTTTAATTATGGCTTTTGATCAGGAGCTCTAGGAATATCTGACAGGACCGGAGCCTCTCAAATTCACAGTATACTGCCTTTGACCCTCCCACCCCCTAGTTTCCCACTGCCATCCTAAAGTCCGATGGCCCCTGACATTTTTTTTTTTTTTTAAGATTTATTTATTTTATTTAATTTCCCCCCCTCCCCTGGTTGTCTGTTCTTGGTGTCTATTTGCTGCATCTTGTTTCTTTGTCCGCTTCTGTTGTCGTCAGTGGCACGAGAAGTGTGTGCGGCGCCATTCCTGGGCAGGCTGCTCTTTCTTTTCACGCTGGGCGGCTCTCCTCACGGGCGCATTCCTTGCGCGTGGGGCTCCCCTACGTGGGGGACACCCCTGCGTGGCACGGCACTCCTTGCGCGCATCAGCACTGCGCATGGCCAGCTCCACACGGGTCAAGGAGGCCCGGGGTTTGAACCGCGGACCTCCCATGTGGTAGATGGACGCCCTAACCACTGGGCCAAAGTCCGTTTCCCTGGCCCCTGACATTTTTAACGGTTTATAGATACATCACATCTTCCAAAATTATGTTTCGTGATATCTTTGAAGAATTTCTCTGTTCACCCAAGATTTCTAATCTTGAACCTCCTGGTTCTGTGTGTACTATTGTAATTTATTTACCACATTTTATTAGTGAGGGTTGATTAATTCTATTCATCATATTTCATTTAATCAAATATTTAAAGCCTGGCTCTTCCATTGTCTCTAATGAAAACACTAATGAATTTCCCTAATATTTTTCTACAAGTCTTCATTTCTAGTCAGTCTTGAAAACCCAGAGGGTTTGCTTAGAGAAAACCCTATATAATTCTCATTTGAAATCCAGATGCCCCTCTGGGTTGCTGACATCAGAAATCCATCCTCTGGCACTATTCTTGTTTAAGGGATTTAATTAAAAACAAACAAACAAACAAACAAACAAACAAAAAACAGTAGAATGATGGTGCCTGGAAGAGCATGCTGAATGGAGCCAGAGCATTTCTAAGCCTTTGCAGCTATAGAAACCCATCCAGTCTAGTCATCTCTTTTACTGATGAGGATCCGAAAGCCCAGGGGCTTAAAGGTGTTACAGAAGGTCACATAGGTACTTTGTGGCAGATAGTAGGTTAAATTTCATGTCTCCTGACAACCAGACCAGCTGCCTCCGTTATACCTCCATACCTTCTCTTATGAAGTTAAAGCTCTTTGATATCTCTCTCCAAACTATTTTTATAACATCTTCCTGAATGTTTAGCAATTCCACTCAACAGGCATAGACACTGCAGATCATAAAGGTTAAATGACTCACCCCCGAGGGTACAAAAATGACCATTAGTGAGAGAGGAAGAATTGGGAGAGAAAAAAAAGTACAATACAAGCCTCTTGACTTAAAATTCAAGTATTCTATTCTTTAGGGTTTACTCACATACATATAAGAATATTGGCAAATAAAATTAGCAATCTTTTCAGGTTCCATGCTACCTAGTATCTAATTTACCCCAGAGTTTAGCATTCGGTCTTTTTAAAGAAAAACTATTTTATTGGGATTTTTAGGGTGATGAGAGAAATTTATCTCATCTGCTTTAAATGGTGAATATCTGCAAACATACCAAATTCGCTGAAAGCAGGATGACCTGGTTCTTCCTTGTTTAAGCAAAATAGAACACCGGTCCTCAACTTTTTTCTTTCTTTCTTTTTTTAGGAGGTGCCTGGGAATGAACCCAGTACTTCGTACATGGGAAGCAGGCGTTCAACCACTTGAGCTACATCTGCTCCCCAGGTCCTCAACTCTTAAATGGTATTCTGGTTATGTTCCATCTGTTCCAGCCCAGCTATGCCTGCTTGTTTCAATAACATTGCTGCAGGGACACTAGAACCACTGCTGCATTCACTGAACACCTACTATATTCAGAGGGCAACAGCCAAGTGCTGGAGGATTGCCAAGGGAACAAAGCATAGAGGATGCTCTCAAGGAGCTCAGGGTAGTATATAGCAGAACATTCAGCTTTTCAGAAGGCAGAAAGCAAATGGTGTTAAGGAGATCAGAGCAGGAGTGATGTCTCCCAACTGAGGGAAATCTCTAAAGTTTTATGAAGGAACGAGGCCTTGAAAGGATGGTAGGATTTAGACAAAAGGGCGAAAAGTGAAGAGGAAACAGAATTGCAGATAGAGGAAACATGCTTCTGAGGTCCTGAAGTCAGCACATTGATTCCTAAACTCTATTAAAACGCTTTGCTGGGATTATATAAAAAATTGTTCTAACATATCCCCTGAAGTAAAAAGAAAGAAATAGTTACAAACAAGAGGGACTAATGGATGTAAAGCCAACTTTTCTGTCAACAAACATTTATTGAATATAAAATATTTGCCTGTTACTGAGCAAGATACTAGGGGTATGAAGATATGAGTGAACTCTGAACAAAAGTATAGTAGGGTCTAAAAATCAGAACTTCTCTTCAATTTTTGGTAAAATGCTTGATCCACAAAACTATGCTATCATATACTTTTTCTTCTAGATCATCAAAGAATTCTGAATCCCATTTCATATTATTTACAAGAAAAATCCCTACTAGGACAGCATAAAACAAATTGCATGAATATGGATAAATGTGCTATATAATTTCATTTATTAAGACAGATGTAATTGCATAAGAGGACAAATATAGAATGCAGTTCATTCAGAATCAGGTTGCCTGGATACGCCATACCTAGAGCACCAAGGTTGCTTCTCTTGGCCCCACAGCCTCAGCACGTGCTTCCTTCACTTGCCCTACTTGTTCACAGAAGCCTCTCCGATGGGTATCTTTCTCTTTCCTGGTAACTCCCAGATCCCACTTTATCATCATTCACCCCCAGTGTTTGTACCTTCACTGGTTCATCTGAATGGTCTCTGTGAAACATGCACACACGTATTAGCTCAACCCAAAGCAACTATGAGAACACATTTGTTAGGCCATGTGTGTAGTCAAGGTACAAGTATTAACTTAAAAAAGGAATGTTAGAAGCCAGCGAAAATTACGATGTATACTGAAAAGAAATGTAGGTGTTTCAATGTGATTATCATCTTTTGTAAGTCTATTTCCATAGTTATTTTTCTGATTACTCAAAATTCTAATATAGATGATCAAAGGATCTCAAGAACATGTTTTGAACATGTCACGACCATATCCCAAGATCATACAAGTATTCACACAGAAACACACACATGTACACAAAGGAAAATGAAGACACAGATGTCTATCAAAGGGGAAAAACAGAAAATAGAAAAGATGATAACAAACAAATATGAACATAGTAGTAGCATGCCTTCAGTATAGAGTAGCATAACCTATGAAAACGGAATGCTCCAAGAGATAATAATGTCTGTTTTATCCTCCTTAAATTTTATAAGCTACTACCCTCTATATTTTTTCCCTTCACAGAAAATATCCAAATCTTTTCAAGTTTTACTCCTTAAATGCAATGTACTAGTTCATATGCAACTTAAAAAGAAAAAATTTCAACTCATTTCCAAATTAACAGAACGTATTTAGAAGATTGAACTTAAAAATCATTTGGAGTTCAGACTTTTATGACTGGAAAAAGTTGATAAGACAATTGCTGTGTCCTAGGATTATTAGCAAACTTTCAAAATATTTTAAGGAAAAAACCCTAGAAAATATCTTAGAAACATGTATGGGGCAAAAAAACACGCACAGTGCATTGACATGTACAGAATTACATTATACCATTTATATTAAAATTTACAGGTTTTCACTGTAATTACTTAATAAAGATAATATTGGCACACACGTTAAAATGAGGGTAAAGTTTTAAAGTAATTAAACCAGAAATGTTCTTATCAAAACAATAAACAGGAGACCTTTACAGTAAAAAAGTAAACATTTACATGGTCCTTTGATTAAAATTATTGTAGACGATAGTAAAACTGCCTTTCCAATGTGAAAAACATATATTATAAATTCAAATAGACATTATAAATAAGACATGCTATAGAGTTAGATGTCCAACAATATAAATAATTTTAAATAAATTATTAATTTCTCAAACAAAGTTATTAATTATGGACCAGAAATTTTTAATTTTTATTTTAGTAAAAACAAAAAGTTAAAGATATTTGATATAAAAATGTTCACACATGAAATACATCCCTTGTGTGACACTAAGAAAATTTTCAATGGAAGCAACAATAGCATGTTTAGTGATATATCCATGAACTGTAATTTTTAAACACCTGTAAAATGATTTGTAACTTTAGAATACCTGATATGAGATGCGAAAATACTGGTGCAAATCATTATTCTTGAATGCTATGTACTCACTCATAGAAGACTCCTAACCAAGGGAGTCAGAATTTGGTTCAAAGTTTATAAACTTTGCACAAATTTTGTTATGATAACCTGCTATATACACAGAGGAAATTGTCTATAAACAAAAACAATCTGGTGGTTACTAACTTTATACAATCCATTGTAAAACCTCCATGAGTCTGAATCTTTAACTGGGGTTTAAAGTTAACCATAGGCTGGGAGAGTGAACAACGAGAAATGAGCAGTATCAGAAAAAGCACATTCCACAAAGAGAATCAACACTGGGTATGAACATATATACATAAATAAAGTTCCTTTGGTTTTCACATGTCCAAGTGTCCTAGTAACCTAAATTAGGGAATTTCCAACCCAGCTATGGTGCTGACAAATTCATTTTTTAAAAATGCAATCCAGTGTAGAGGAGACACTTTGCTGTTAATTTTAAAGATATTTATAGTTTACTAGTTTTTTAAACAAATAATTTACTCAAATAAATTCTTGCAACCATGTGCTGGTTCCTATGACTATTTATTGACAATTATTTGTGGATTATATAAATGTCTTAATTACCAGCAAGTAAATCTTGTTTTAAAAAGCATTGATAAGTGTGGGCAATTATAAAAATGGAGGATTCCCATTTGTGTCTAGTGATTAATATTGACCCAACATTTTATATAAATATAGAATCTAATTATTTGCTTTCTTAAATCTATAAAATATATGAGATTATAGAGATCTTTACAAATACAAATTTTGTTCAGAAAATGGATTTTATTTCAGAAGATATGTTCCTAAACACAAAATGTATTTTATGAATTAACTTAAGCTTAAAGAAATTCCATTATTCATTTTCATTGTTTAAGAAAAAAATATTATAATGCATTGCAAAATGAAAATGTTTGCTAATGCAAATACACTAATTTTTATTTACCCAACCTGTTACTTCACATTTTATTATAGAACCAATCTTACAAAAGGCAAAAAAAAAATTTGGTCTACTATGAAATTAGCAACATGGTTTAACCCAAAAAGTCTAAAGGTAGTTAGAGGTAATATTTGCAATTCAAACAGAATTTTGGAGACTTTAATTTTTCCACAAAGTACTGAAATATCTTTCTTTTTTAAACAAAAAAGCTTTGCTTCAAGATGTTTATGAGAGTTTCAAGTATTCTACAAATATAGATTTTGGAAGAACAATGAACTCTTTCCCAATAAACAGCTATATTTTAAGTTTTCCTCCATGTAGAAAGTCTTGAAGACTTTTCCCCCCGAAAAATCTCATTTTCACCTGAAATAGTGGTATTAAGGTTTTCTCAGCAGGTACACATTCTTCGTTTCTTACAAGGTTTCAAATTTCAGAATTCCAATAATGCATTTAAACTGAGAACCCACCGAATCACGTTCTCTCCTCTTTGTGTGTGTGTACGTGTCCCTATTATCTTGCAGTTCTGTTATTTGCACTAAATTCTTGTCTTTTTATTTCCTCAGAAATACCTTAGTGAACCTTCAGCAGTTGCTAACCACTTAATAATTGTGAACCAGCCAACCCCTTCAAGTAGATCGTTAACCACAAGAGTGCCTGACAATTTCCAAACCATATCCTCTGTCCAAAAGGAAAAGATAGGGCTTTGTGCGGCCGAAAGGAAGCGAAGGAAAACAAAACAAATGTAGTTCATGCTGAAAGTGAAAAGTGCTTGGACAGATTCGTATTTTCTTTTCTCCAAGGCGTCCTGCCAATTTTTTTTTTTTTTTTTTAGTAGAGAAGAAGAGTTATTTTTTGGGCTGATTTTTTCAGTTTCTTGGAAAGTGTTGGTATTTACCACCCCCATGGCCCCTAATAATCACTGTCGGTTGTTTTGTGTTTTTCCCATCCGTTCACATCACAGACTGATGATATCTCCGCCTCATCCTGTCAAAACCCCAGTTTTGGGCCACCCTAGGGTTGGAAACTACGGCGAGTCCCGACGACACATCCTACCCTCTCCCTCTCACGTCTCTTATTTTAGTCGGTGGATCCCCCACTTCAGTTTCAGTGAAAGCCGGAAATTTTCGTTTACCCCACCCCACCCCCTTCCACCCCAGAGCTACCGGCTCGCAGCCGAGGGCTGGGGCACCCGGAGGCTCCGAGCACGGCCGGGGCTCAGCCACCTCCCCTCCCTCCGGAAGGCTTTAATTTACACACTTGCTTGCCACAGCGCCGCGAGCCCCCAGCCCCGCCGCGGCGTGGGTGTCCGGCCGGGGCGGCCTCCCGGGTCCCCGCCCAGGCGCGCGGCCACCCTCGCTTCCCCGACTCCGACTCCGGTCGCGAGTCCCGGCCGGAGCCCCACGGCCCCCGTCCACCCCCCGCGAGCGACGCGGGCGGCGCCCTCCGCGGTCCCTCCGCCCTCCGCCGCTGTGCCCACCCCCTTGCCGGAGAAAGTGCTAGTAACGCCTTCCTGGGAGCCGGGTTACCTGCTCCGCGCGGCCGTGGACACGTGGGGAGGTCGGACTGACACACGTAGCCTCCTTGGGAGGCCCGACGCGGCCAGGCTCCTCAGGTGAGGTGCTGTGCAGTCGGGTGGGTGGACTCCAGGGTGGAGGGTCTCGGGGGAGATGCGAAGCCTTGGCCAGCGTCGGAGGCGGGGGAGAGGAGTGCGGGTGAGGGGGGTGCTGTGTGTCCTAGGGTATGCTTCGGTTAACCCCTTCCGAACCGATACCGGGCAGGTTACGGGGGCTTTTGGGGTCCTAGAGGAACTCCTAATCTGGCGGAAGGTGGGCATCCCACACTAGGGATACCCCCAACATCGACATCTTATGCTTGTGCATTATCTAGTCCACAAACACCCACACAGACACAAACGCCTTATCCAGCTTCTCCGAACGGAACTCGAACTCCACTGGACACTCACATAATCTACATGTAGTGTTTAAAATGCTCTCTGTGGACTCCATGCTGGAAAGTGTGCTTCCGTTCCCCATATTTTATTTCCCCACGAAAACTCCCTTTCCATCTCGCGGAGGTGTCGTTGTGGGCTCCACCTTCCCCACCACAAGATAAATGTTAATGCTGGCTTCCTGCTGGCAACCCCTGCGGGCGTGTTGTGTACACTTAGTCGAGTGCACGCAACGGCCTGTGCCCGGCGTGGAGCCCCGCGAGGACGTACGTTTGCTTTAGTTTCCAAGTTTACTTTTATAACTTAAAATACCGGAGTTAAAACGCAAGCCCTATGGGCACCAGCGCCCGGGTCCCGCAGTGCGCCCGTCTGTGTGCACGTGGGCGCATCTGCGTGTGCGCACACGCGGGACTCGCGGTCCCCGGTGTGGCCTTTTGTCGCTGCGCTGGTGGCTACCCTTGCGGTGCTTGGAAGGCTTCGGGAGAGGCACATGAAGGATTTCATTGAGTGTGAAGACAGAGAGCAGAGACAGAAAGCAGAAGGAGGCGGCTGCAGCCTTTGTAGTCGCGGAGGAATGCGGAAATGTTGAAGCACTATGTCAAACTTTTTTGAAATGGGGTCAAGTCACATTCAACCAGCGTGGGAAAGCAACAGCAACAACAACAACAACAACAAAGTGGAGGGGGGGGGCGTGAAGAAAGGCACTGTTGCTGGGGCTTTTCACCGCCCGAGCCGACGGTTCGGAGAGCTCTGAAGACAGTCAGAGCGCGGGCTGCGGACCGTGCGGTACCGGGCGGGGGACGCAATTGCCTGCGGGTGTGGGACCTCCCGGAAGATTCCTTTGCAGCAGAGCCCCAGACTGGTCTGGAAGGGGGTGGGGAAGGTGCGGGAGGGCTAGGCTGGGCGGCCTGCCGCGGCTTCCTCGCTACCTGTGTGGCCCTCGCCCTCGCTCAGGCCCCGGACCGGCTCTGGTGGCTCGTTCTTCGGCTCGTGCTGTATTCGCCTTCACCTTTTAAGGAAAGCTCTGGATGGTGCGAGGTTGAGGGGCTATGCCCTAGCAGCAGTCAGCTACGCACGCACACCGTGGGGTCCCGCGGTTTCTTGAATTCCCGGCGGGCGGTTGCGGGGCAGGTAATCCCGAGGTGACCCAGGAATTACGGACATGCGGCTGGAATGTCTGACCTAGACCGCGGCGGCGATGGACAGGGAATACCCTCAGCCCGGAATTGCAGCTGAATGAGGAGGGAAAGGGGGTCTCCCTCCCCTCCGGGCTTTGTTGTGCTGAGGGCTCCAGGGGCGTTCGGCTGCAGACCGGACCGGGCCTCAAGCCGAAGGGGGGATGGTGAGCCGTCTCCGCTACCTACGTCAAGGACGATCCTTGGAATAGAGAAAGATCCGCGAGTCCCGACTCCGAGATCTCAGCCCCTCTCACCCCCAGAGCCTCAGCATTTATCCCCCCAATCCTCCCCCCCCCCCCCCCCCCGTTGAAGTGGGGTGGGAGGGTGAGTTTTACTCCAGTTGAAAACTTCAGAGCGAGTCACGGTTATGCTTACTTTTCCCTTAAGTTATTCTTTAAGGAGGCGACATACGAAAGTATGATGAGCACCCTTTTCTCCGACCCTTGGGGTCTCCCCCCTCCAGGGCCCCTTGCTCGCCTGCCTTCAAGAAGCGGGCGCCGGAGCCCTCCCCAACCTGAAGGGCTGCCCTCTCTAGGTTTCTACGAGGGAGGTCTTCTGCGTTGAAGGAAGAATTCGTTTCCAACCGAGACTCCTTTACCCCCAAAAGACCATTCATGTGTGCGAGTAGTTTTTAAATGTCTCCTCGTAGAAAAACTGAAAGTAGAAAGAAAGGAAGCAATTTCCAAGCAGATGTCTGACCACCCCTTCTCGCACACTCCCAGCATCGGGTTACAGGGTCCTGGGAGCCCCCACCCACATTCTGCGGCCCCACACGGGTGGGCCCCCAGTCCCTTCACATCAGCTTTGTGCATGACCCTTGAACGCCCCGCGACACCCCAGGACCCCCCTTTCCCGGCACATCCAGGCTCCTGGAGGCGGGGAGAGTTAGCAGTACAATACGAAGATATAGGGATAAACATTAAGCAATGACATTGGCGAGCCGGGCGCCTCCCCTCCCCCGCGCTCCCGGCACACTCTGGGCTGCTCGGCACGCCCCCTCCCGTTCCACTGCGTCCCGCGCGGCGCGCTCATCCCCGAGGGGCCCCCGCAACCTCTCCGCGCGAAGACGGCTCCAGCCTGGTCGGGAATTTTAGGAAACTAACTTGACTCTTCTCGTAGGAACCGGGAAGGATTAAGCGGCCTGGGAGAGGGCAGGAGAGCGCGAAGGGTAGCGATGGGGGCTCCGTGAAGGAAGAGGAGGGGGAGACTGCAGGAACCCCGAGGAAGTCGCCTGGGATGTCTGATTGCACTTTCTTCTTGCCCTGCCATCTCTTTTCTTAGGTAAAATAAGTTTGGACTACGAAGCGCTCAGGCAGAGACTATGTAATCGCCTCGCTGTCTGAGCAGAGGACTCCACTTCGGGGAGGGAAGAGGAGGGATCGGCTCGCTCCTCCGCCGGCGGCAGCGGCGACTCGGCAGGCGGAGTTTCGCGGCGGCGGCACCAGAGCAGCGCCCGCCCGCGGGGAGGTCGCTCCATCCAACCCCGGCGGCCGCGAGAGCCAGAGCCCAGGAGCCGGAGAGGGAGGCCGAGCTCCTGGGCGCGAGGGAGCGGTCCAGGGAACCCGGGAGGAGGTGAGCGGGGTTGCCAGCGGATCCGAGCGCGCCCCTCGCCCGCTCCGGCGGCGCCGCTCCGGGCGGTGACCGGGCGGCATGGAGAAGGACGGCCTGAGCCGCGCCGACCAGCAGTATGAGTGCGTGGCGGAGATCGGGGAAGGCGCCTATGGGAAGGTGTTCAAGGCCCGGGACCTGAAGAACGGGGGCCGTTTCGTGGCGCTGAAGCGCGTGCGGGTGCAGACTGGCGAAGAGGGCATGCCACTCTCCACCATCCGCGAGGTGGCGGTGCTGAGGCATCTGGAGACCTTCGAACACCCCAACGTGGTCAGGTGAGCAGGAGGGCAGCGCCCGCGCCGTCGGGGATCGTGAGCCCTGGGAGGGCAGAGGGTCCTCAGCCCGGGAGGGTGCTGGGGAGTGGGGTGGTACCTGGGGAGACCCGGCGCGACCCGTTGACCTTACAGAGTGCTAGTAAGTTTTGTCAACAGAACCGCGAGCCTGCGCCACTGACCTTGCCAGATAGGGAGCCGAAAGACAAGTCAGAAAAATTGCGACCTGCGCAGACTTCCCCGCCGCTGTGCGAGGTCTAGGTGTTTTCTCTCTGCCTTCCCTGAACAGAAGTCCGAAGAAGTTAGGTGCCTTATAAGAACAAAACAAGCCAATCTAAGCCACCACCGTCTCCACGCATTTTTCTTCGGTCATTTGGGAGTATTTTTGAGAGACAGAATGAATGAGAAAGGTAGCAGGATATGGCCTGATAATTAATGGGAAGAGAACTTCACTAGTCGATTCTAGTATAAGTAAAGTTTAAAATGCAGAAACTTTCAAAAATATTTTTGCCAATCATATCCTCATTTTCTCTATTAAAGAGCGTAATGATGAGTGATTCTTAGTGGCCAAAAGAGCCTCATTGCTGGGCCCAGTTTCACAGTGTCTTTTAAAAAGTTTTTTTTTTTGCCTGAGAGTGTTACCTCCTTCTCATTATTCTTTTATATTTCTGGCTGGCATAGTCCTTAGACTACTCCAAAAAATTGGATGTGAGTACAAGATATGGTATCAGTAAATTCCAAATTTCTGCCTTGCTTTTCCTAGTTTGTGCACTTGGGTGGGGAGACAGCAGTCCTTGAGAGCCTTGCCTGTGTAGTTACCGGTATTAAACGTAAGTGTGTGATTTAGGGTAATGGTATTTTCTAAATTATACTGAAATTTCCCCCATTGTGTGGTTTACACTGTATGGTGTGTCATCCTTTTTTTTTTCTTTTTTAAACAGATGTATAGTTACAGTTGAAAAGAAATGCAGAGAAACTTCTACAAATTGGATTGTGATTTTACCTTTCTCAACTCTTAAGATGTTGGAAAAAGGAAATCTTACAGTCCTCTTCCTATTTTCTCATCCATCCAGGGATTTTCTTCAACAAAGGCATGCCTACTGTGTGCACTGTGGATGAAATTATGTAAATAAGCATAGCTAAATATTTTTGTAAAAAGTCAAACAATTTAGCATTAGTCATCAATGTGAAGAGACCCAAGTCTGACCTTTGAAATACCAAGCCTTCTACAGACTCAGGGAGCCCAAGTGTCTACAAAATCTTCCTGGGAGGTTTTAACTTGTCTCCCTCCTATCCCAGGCTGGGTGATTTGTGTGGTGCTTTGTTGTGAGACTGTTAGATTCAGGCTATGAAAGGCAGCAAAGAATCCAAATACATAAATAAGGTTAGTAAATGATTTTAAAGATAGGATCCCACTATACCTCCACTTTAGCCAATAAAGGAGGGAGACACAAGAGGTAATGAGATTGGGAGAATGAATGTTTTAGAAAGATGCGATTATATCTATACATTACCATTTGTGTGTGTGTGTGCCTCTCTGTGTTTTCTTTCCTGAAAAACAACAAAAACTCTGGGGTCTTTATGAGACTGGAAGGAAAAGGGAAGGGTACAGTTAGCACCTAAGCGCTTCCCATAGAAATAATTCTACCATTAGAATTTTTAAGATAAAAGTTATTCTATTTTGTTACTTATGGAATGTCCGATTAAGGATGATTATGTTTGTAAATGAAATATTAGCCTTCAGAGAGGCACCTCTGCATAACACTATAGTTTACAAAGCATAATCCATTCTAATGACAGAAGGTTGAGTTGTTTTTGCCATTGTGCTGGTAAATTTCAGCAGATCCATTTTATTCTTTTGATTTATCTTCTTGAGATTGGTTTGTTTTCAGAGGTTGCTAATTGACTCATGACTTAGATTTTGTATTGTGAAATTCTAAAAGGCTACACTTAAGTGTTGAATCAAAGGAATCATTTTTTTAAAAATTTTCATATATTAAGTAGTGATGATGACACTTGTCCCATAGAATTGTAGATTAAGTGAGATAGTGTATATGAAAGCACTTTGTAAATTTAAAAGTGCTTTAAATGTCTAAGTATTGTTCATATTCAGGCAGATCAGTGTTGTTCGTATTTAGGAAGATCAGTGGAACCCTTGCTCAGGAGTAAATTTCCTGGAAGGTATCAATTCACCTGATCTTTTTATAGAACAAATCATATTCAAATCCAGGTATTACTGGCTCTGGAACTGAGAAGCTACTTGAATATAATTAGCTTTTAGCTTGTCAGAAAAGACTGAGGTATTTGCTAGGAGGTCAGTGACACTTGAAGAATAATGATGTCACCGTCACGAGTTTACAGATCTCCATACTCTTTGTTTCCTTCCTGTTTCTTCCCTTTCCTCTCTCTGCCTTGGGGCAGCCAGTGGCCCCCATGACTTACTTGGCCAGACTTAGAAATTCTGGATTTTAGTGGTTGCTAATGTTTATTCTAACAGGGTAAGGAAATCTAGGACAGGTGACAACAATTCTTTTTCTTCCAGGAGAGAGGTGTCAAGGTTGGAACCCCAAACCTGTGATTTATTTTTGCCCCACAGAATCAGTTTTACAGACCCTCATGCCTGGTTCTTTATGGTTTCTTTAAAGGGCATATCCTTTTAAGTCATAAGTAAGTGAGAGATAGTTAAGCCTCTAAACCTGAAGGGAGCAAAATAGGCATTAGTTTTCGTAAAAGCTTAAGATTTAATTTATATGAATTTGTCATCTGAGATGTAAATTCGCTCTTATTTTACGGTTGGTATTGCCAAAGCCTGTGAATTTTGCCAGAAAATCTGACTTCAGCGTGAACCTGTATAGGAGCTCCCATACTCCACAAATAAATCCTATTTTATATACTGGACTAAGGAAAATATACAGATAAAATAATAACATGTTTAATCAGCAGTTTGCTCATTCATGAAATATTTATTGAGGGCCTACCATGTGCTGGACACTGCTAACACCTAGGGATACAGCCGTGGAAAAGTCATAAAAAGTCTCTATCCTCATGGAATTTACATTGTAATGGAACAAGCAATGTTGCTTTCTCTTTAAAAATTTGCTTCTCTTTATATTGAGTAGCTTGTTTTACAATATTTAACCTAACCGATTTTATTGAGCAAGTAATACTTGTAATAATTAGGTTACCAGGAATTGATAACTGATTTAATAGACAAGATAACCGAAACACTAATCAGTCAAATGCTTTTTTAAGATTAAATTTCACTTTAGGGACATAAGAATACACCTATATAAGAAGGCATTGATATGTAAATAATCAAGATGAACATTTGAACTTTCCTTATTCAACAAATACTTAGGAAGGACCTACTCTTTAAAAACTACAGGGCTAGATACCTAGGTAAATCACACCTGATTCCTGCCCTTAATAAGCTCCCCCTATGCTTCGAGTTACATATATGTTGATCCCATAATCCTAATAGGTAATAGAAAATGTCCTGTGCTGTAAGAGAGATAGAGATATGTGCTACCTGTATTGCCCCCAGGGGTTAAATTTATTAGTGTAGCAGTAAAAGTCGAATTTGGTTACTGAGATGGTTCTGGAAACTGAATCTCATACGTTTCAGTGAATATACTTTTGCTGGTCTAAATAGGTAAATATGTTAAACTGTTATCATTAGAATATTTAATCATTGCTTTAAAAAAACAAAAATTGTACAACTAAATTTTTATTTTGGAGATTTTTCCAATTTTCTTATTTTGAAGATCTCAGTAATTTAAAGTATAAAAGGGGTATAAAAATAGGGTTTCTCTAGAAAAACCTAACCATTAATAGAGTAGAAAAAACATGGCATATTATTAGTTGCATTATAAAGCCAAAACTTCAGGTGAAAATAATTTTGAATAAAAGTGTTGCTTCTTGGATAGATAATGCATTTATTAGGGCTTATTTCAGTGAGAGCAGGAAAAGCAGGAGTTTAATTCTCCTCTTAAATTCCGGTATGTTAAAAGTATGTTTGTTTCTTGATTCTCTAAGAGTTCCTTTAAAAGTTCCCAGTTTATCATGGTTGTTTAGTAAACGTTTTCACAATGGTGGTCTTCCCATATTTTATTCCTATGGAAGAATTTAATAATGCTGAATTTTTTGCATTTCAGTTGCACCCTTTTAAAACAGCTATTATAAACATGGAATCAGGAGAAAATAGTCTGTAAAAGGAAATGTATAAACTTGGATATCTTTTGGGATATATTCTTATGTTTAAGATGTGGGTTAATGAATATCTTTGAAAACCAAACTCCTTGTTAAAAGTAAATGATCCCTAAAAAAAAAATTATTCTTCAGGAATTATTATTTTTTTGAATGATTGAAACACTTGATACTTAAACTGTTATTGTAAAATCATGGGATGCTACGGTTGGAGAACATTTGGGAAGTCTTTCAGATCTTTTATGTTATAGATAAATTAAAGCCCATAGAGATCAAGCAACTTGTCTATCATAATGTTAAAAATTGTTGACTTGTTCTTAAATCTGAGTAGCAGTTAAAAAAAATCTGCATGATGGAAGAAGTTAAATCAAGTTTGGAGGAAAAAAAATGAACTATGTGTCGACAAAGGTGACAGTCTGCCAGGAAAAAATGACATATCAATTCAAGAAATTCCTGAATTTCACACTATGCCCTACTGAGGTATATCTGTAAAGTATTATGATTATTCCACTGAATTCTTTTTTTCTGTATTTAGAGAATATGGGTTATAACTACCCTTTAATTATCTGTAGTGAAATTGATATAGTTAAATAATTCAGTAATAGTATTGACTTCATTGTAGACAAAGAATAGGAACCATCAAAATGCTTGGTACTTGTGTGATGAATGAAATATTACATAAGGTGGCTCTGATACCTTCTACCCATTTAATGAAACACCTACCATAATATTGAAAAGTAGGCATCCTAACAACCAGCAAACACATAAGCAAATATGTGTTACCTAGCCTTGAAGATCTAATTTCACTATTGCTTATTCTCTTGAGGTACAGATGAGATTTCCTGTCTCTGTGGGAGGCAAATTAATTGGAGTTCCCTGGGTACAGTAGGACATGGCCGAGGTGAAATCTAGGTGCACATAAATTTGAAACAGGAGAAGGTAGTGTGTGTAATGTTGGGCTTTGGCCAAGGTATAAGAGTCAGCACTGAAGACCAGTGGCTGGTAACAAGCATTCCTACATTAGGGTCACAATTTCAGTGATGATCCATTTATCTTACATCTGGTGGGGCAGGCAGGTTGACAGCCAGAGGGAGGATTTTGTAAGAACTTCTAGCCAGTTCATTTCAATATCACCAGTTTGCTGCCACCTGATATTTGTTTTACCAGCTATACATGTAGCTAATGTTACCTGAAAGGTGAAGTAAAAGCACCTCTAGGCATGTAACAGGAATCTGGGTGTAGCACTAATAGCCTGGAAGTCTATTTGAGATGGGATAATTATTAAACATTTTGACCCAACTTTTGCCTACAGTAGTTTACCTGAATTTGGGCAACTACTGATTTTGTAAATTAAGCAGCCATTTTAACGATTGCTTCTTGTCATCCAGCCTTCCAAAAGGATTTAGTCCAATAGACTTAGAATCATAGTATGAGCATTTTTTAATTGGGAGGGGTCTTAGATTTAACCTAGTCTAACCCCCTTTGATCTGGGGATGCAAACAAATTGTTTCTTTTTAGTCAACTGCTTTATTCCGTAATATAGGCATTGTACATACAAATTAGAATAGCTAAGCTTTAAGCACAAGCTAATATCCAACATGAGCAGGACAGGATTACATATAGTCATTTCATACAGAAAACACTGCTTTAAGATCTAAAAGTATTTTCAGTTTAATGATTTTTCTTTTTGTGGGCTTAAAAACAAGAACTTTGCCTTTTATATACACAAATAACATGGTGTCTGCAACTATTGGTTGCCCAGTATGTGTTTCCTGAATGAATGAAGTAGAGTAAATTAAACAGTGAACGTCTCAGATGAGGACTTTTTATCCTTGGATAGAGTTTGTTTTTGCTCTTTGTGTGCATCCCTTACATGTATTCTACAAACACAGCACTCTCTTTTCCCCCGAATACTCTTCATCCTGTCCACTTCTCTGCCTTGAATTTGGACTGATGTGGAATGCTCATCTGTGCCCCTTCCAATACCACTGTTTCCACCTCAAAATGCTACTAATCCTTCAGAGCCATGTTCTAATGACACCTTTTTTTCTGGTGTCCACCTTCATATCTGTACTTCTATTTGGATAAAATTTCTCCTTCCTGTGAACCTTAACTAGCAACTTTGGACTTTCTTTATAGCACTCAGCATATTTCTGATTAATTCTAACTCACTTTCCTTTTCTTACCTTCCTCTCACACCCCAATTGTAAGCTTTTTGAGGGAGGGAGTCTCTTATGATCCTTTCACCCTTATATCCAATGGAAATAAAATGAATAAATGAATGAATGACATTTTTAAGGTGGGGACTCATGAATTATTTTCATGTGAAAGAATATTCTCAGGAGTGTCAGATAAAGAGTGGAAATGTATATTGTATTACACTTAATGAGTTTCCTGGGGAAAAAACTGGAAAAAAATGTTTCATTCCTATTTTTACTCCCATCTATATAGTTGATATTAAAGAAAGTGAGTTTAGAGCTTAAATAAGTAGTTCCTATAGTTAACTGTGCATTCTTGGATATAATATATATATGATGACGAAGACATTAACAGAGAAAATTTGCATGTGTTCAGTGAAAGTTGAAAATGATTTGAACATTTTAAAATGTAAGGTATTATAAATATGTTTTTTATCAGTTGCTTGAATTCTTTTACTTTTGTTTTTTCTCACTAATTCAATCTTTGGCTTTCTGTAGTGGAAAAACTATTAGGAAGAACAGAATTAGGTAAAATCTTCCTAACAGTTTCTAAAAAGATATCAACATTTTAAATTCCATTCAGGCTTTGTCTTCTACTCCTCCTCTTAGTTTGTGTACAGAGAATTTGGATTTCACCTGGAAAAACTGGTAGGTTTAGTTGAGAAGTATTCCTCCAGCCTGAGCTAATTCCTTTTCCTTAAGATACACATGGTTGGGTTTGTATATATGTTCAGTACCGTTGAATGTAAAAACTGAAAGAAGGGACTGTGTTGTCTTGTTCCTTTTATCCCAAGTACTTAGCATGGTGCCTAACATCCTGTACGCACAGAATAAATATTTGTGAATGAATGAGTGAGTGTGTAGCATTTAGTAATTTGGAATTTAATTTTCTAAGTCAGAAAGGAGTAATAATGTCTGAAAGCGTATTTGAGGTCAGCTCATAAAGGGATTATTCTGATTGATCTCTAGTATTTTACCAGGGTTTATTGATCATCTGCTGTATTCTGCTGTATTCAGCATAGACCTTGTGATTAAGACAGTGATTACAGGAAGTATCTATATATTGAAATATTAACAAATAAAATGGTATAAGGCATATTTGTTTCAAAATGGGATATTGATGAAATAAGACTGGACCATGAAATTAATCATTGTTGAAACTGTGGAGTTTCATTGTACAAGTCTCTCCTCATTTGTATATATTTGAAATTTTCCATCATAAGTTTTTAAAAAATATTCCTGCTCATGGACTAGGAATCAGAAGAGTTTGATTCTATTCTGACTCTGCTACTTTAATGTCTTTTGGCTGCAATTTCCCCTAAAATAGAATAGAAGTTACTACTACTCCTTGGACCTTAGAGAGTTACTATGAAAAAGTGAATTTCTGTACCTGAAATTTGAATATTGTACAAATACAGGGCATTAACAAAACTAATTCCTGCCCTCAAGGAATTTATAATTTGGCAGAGGAAACTGACGTGTGTGTGTGTGTGTGTGTGTGTGTGTGTGTATTTATATATATTGCTAGCTGGTAGTATTTTCATTTTCCTCCCTACAATGTAAAAGCATTAATTGAGCTAGGTATTTCTGAAAAGGTATATATTGGATTTATAGTAATTATAGTAAAATACAGTCCTTAACCAGGTATTGGAAATTGGTGTCAAACGTATCCAATGGTAATGGATTCATTAATGGATTTTATTGTGGGAGGATCTGGGGGCGCAGTGCTCTTGAAAACACCTTGTCAAAACTCAGGGAACTTGATGACTTCTTTTGAATTATACTATTCAAGTGAGCTCAGATTTCTTTTGAATTATTCTATTCAAGTGAGCTCAAAGAGAAGTTGGATTCTTTGCATGTTCTTTTTCCTCATTTTTTTTTCTCCCTCTCATTTTTAATTTCAAAATCTCACCCAGAATTATTCATTTTTCTGTCATGCATTGGAATTTCTGCTTATTTATTTTCTGGGGCTGTTCTTACGGCATGACTGCCTTTTGACATTTAAAATTTTGTTTCATGTACTCTTCATGTGAATCATTAAGAAGTTATATCCGGGAGCCAGTGTGGCTCAGTGGTTGAGTGTTGGCTTTCCACACAAAAGGTCCCAGGTTCAATCCCTAGCCCTGGTATTTAAAAAAAAAAGTTATATCCATTGCAAGGAAGCAGTTATCTTTCAGGGACTAATCTCTAGTGAATTCTAGTTCCTTCTTTGCTGCCTTTTCTTGCTAAATCTCATAATTTGTGTGTTAGAAATTGCTAATGTTTATATAAAACATTAATTTTTTTCCTAAAATGCGTTTATTTTGAGAAAGCATAAAGGTATAAAATATAAAGCCAGGAACAGTAACTCTTCCACTTGTTCAGCAACAGAATAAGAAAAACATCTTTGCATTTCAGGGGCAGACTTTTAAACTTTAGATAATTAACACTGACCAAAACGTTTTAAAACTTCTTAGTGGCAACCAAGAGAATATCTGAGTGATTTCAATTTGGGAGTTTTAGATGAGGTAGTCTACATTCCAACCATGTAGGATCACTTATAGAAGTTACTAAATTGCTTTGGGTAAAAATGGGGTATTTTGGTAGAGGACCATGAGAAACCAAGAGACAGATTTAGAGACTGGCTAGAAGGGACTTTTGGTGCTAATCATAAATGAAGTACTTTTGATATGTAAGTTTCCTTAACTGGGATTGTATAACTTCTGGGAAATAACACCCTCTTAAACCTTAAGACACAGAAGAAAAGTTGTGAACATCCTGTCAGTCATTAAAATTATTTTAACCCCATGGGATTTAATTAGAGGTAATCCAGCCAAGTACTAACTCATTGTCTATAACTTGAGGTCAGTGATGCCATTAATATAACCTAGGCTCCTAACTAACGCAGTTAGTTTTACAAAGAGAGAAAGTGTCTTTCAGAAGCATTACTCAACCCTTAAACATTGGCTGACTCAGAGTGATCAGATTGATCACAGGGGCTTTATGGGAGAACATGGTTGACTCAGTGGTACCAATTCCTAGTCCTATAGAAACAGGACTTTTGAAACAAGTCAAGAGAAGCATCTTTGTTCATGAAAGATTTTTTTTTTTTCATTTTAGTTGATAAAAATTTTAATGGATAAATCTATCACTAGGGAAATAGAGAATGATCTAGAGAAGACATATCCATGATGTGAAAAGGTGATACACACATTGAAAGAAGAGAAGGTAGAGGCACAAGATGAGCTAAGTTGAGGTAGAAGTGAAAGATAAAGTTGAGGTGAGGTGAGAAAACTAAAGTTTCTTAGGCTTCAGAGTAATCTGATAGCTATTAAGCTGAAAGTAGATGAAAATTTTGACATGTTAAGAAAGCCTTTAGCCAGTGCTTGTTAGATGAGTAAAGTGAGGGTATCCTTCTTAAATTCTAAAATAGTAAAAAAGCAGTTGTCTGATTGCTTTTTCTTCAGTACCTTATTTTAGTAATCTTTACATAGCTTACTGTACATAGTACACACATATTTTTTTTTTTTTTTTTAAAGATTTATTTATTTATTTAATTCCCCCCCTCCCTTGGTTGTCTGTTCTTGGTGTCTATTTGCTGCGTCTTGTTTCTTTGTCCGCTTCTGTTGTCGTCAGCGGCACGGGAAGTGTGAGCGGCGCCATTCCTGGGCAGGCTGCTCTTTCTTTTCACGCTGGGCGGCTCTCCTCACGGGCGCACTCCTTGCGCGTGGGGCTCCCCTACGCGGGGGACACCCTTGCGTGGCACGGCACTCCTTGCGCGCATCAGCACTGCGCATGGCCAGCTCCACACGGGTCAAGGAGGCCCGGGGTTTGAACCGCGGACCTCCCATGTGGTAGACGGACGCCCTAACCACTGGGCCAAAGTCCGTTTCCCAGTACACACATATTTGTTGAAGTAAAGCATGAAGTAGCATAGAATGCAAGCTTCCCATTAGAATGTAAGTCCCTTGAGGACAGGAATTTTTTCTATTTTGAAATTTTTTGTTTAAAGTAATTGTTCTGGTTGATATTGCTATGTGGCAATATCCCCAAATTTAAGGGTTTAAAGCAACCATTTTCCTATGCTTATGAAGTCTTTAGGTTGGGAATCCAGACAGAGTATATATATCTGGCATGTTTCTGCTCCAGGATGTCTGGGCCAACAGCTGGTGATGCCTCAACAGCTGGGGATTGGAATCATTGGAGGTGTCTTCACTCTCAAGTACCATGGTTCATGCAGGCTGGTTGATGTGGGCTTGGATCTGAGCTGGAGCAGCATCAGCAAGGCAGTGCTTTCTCCCAGAAGACTGCAGTACTCTGGGGCTGACTGCCAGTGGTCCTTAGTCCTTAACTTTTCTTTAGTATGGCAGGGAAACATGATGGTGCCTTCTTCTTTCTCTTCCACATTCCATTGATTTCCCAGCATCTGGCTTCTCCATGTGGCTTCTCTCTCTCTTTTATTTTGCTTATAATGGACTCCCATAATCTGGATTAAAGCCCAACCTGATTCAGTTAAATCACACCTTAATTGAAGTAACATCTTGAAGAGATCTTACTTACAGTGGGTCCATACCTACCAGAATGTGGACCAATAACCACATTTCCAAATCGGGTATATTAGGTAAGAGTTCACTAGGGAAAAAGAACGAACAGGAGATAACTGTAAATATTATGATCTTTTTATAAAAATTGTCTTACATGACTGGGGATATGTAAGTCTAAATTCTGTGGGGTAGGCTGTAAGCTGGAAATTCCAATGAGGTTTCCAAAGAATTCCCCAGAAAAAGTTGGCTGACTGGAGTACAGATGGAAATTCATTCTTCTGACAGTTGAAATCATCACATCTCTTTTTAAAGCTTTCAGATGATTAGATGAGACATCTCTCATTGTTGATGGCAGTCTCCTCCATTGTGGATGTAATCAGCCATAAATGCAATCAACTTACTGATAATTTAAGTCCATGAAATTTCCTCATAGTAACAGTTAGGCCAGTGCTTGCATAACCAAAGAACTGGACACTATCACCTGGCCAAGTTAACACATGAACCTAACCATCACACTGGGATATAGTCCACCACATAACACTATTGACTTCTGATCCATGAACATGGTATATCTCTCCATTTACTTGGGTCTTGTTTAATTTCCTTTGTGAGTGTGTTGTAGCTTTTATTGTAAAGGTGTTGCGTGTATTTTGTTAAATTTACCACTGTGCACTTTTAATGTATTGGATTGTTGTAAATGTATTTTTTTTTCTTTTTATTTCAATATCTAGCTTTTCATTGCTAGTATATACAATCTTTTTCTATATTGACCTTGTAACCTCTAACCTGCTAAACTTATTTATTAGTTCTGGTAACTTTTTTTTGTAGATCCCTTAGTATTTTTCCATGTACATCATTTCTGTGTATAAAGACAATTGTACTCCCCAACTCTCAGTATTTATATTTCTTAATTTTTTTCTTGTTTTTTACCTCCAATGTTGAAAAGAAGTAGTATGAGCAGATATTTTTAACTTTTTCCTGATTATAAGAAAGCATTTAGGAGACGCTATTCAGTTTTTCACCTTTAAATATTTTGTTAGCTGTAGGTTTTCATAGCTGTTCCTAGTATGCTGAGACTATATCATGGTTGGGTATTGAATTTACGCAATATGTTTCTGCATTGTTAAATTGATTATATGGCTTTTTATTTTGTTACTATACTGTGAATTATATTGATTGATTTTATTTTTAATGGTAAACTAACTTTGCATTTCTGGGTTAAACCCCATTTAGTTATGATATAGCATTTTTATATATTGGATTTGGTTTGCTAAAAGTTTGCTAAGAATTTTTCCATTTTGTTCATGAAGGATATTGGTCTATAATTTTCTTTTTTCATAATGTCTCAGGTTTTGGTATTGGAATAATGATACCTCATAAAATGAGTTGAAAAGTATTTCTGCCTCAGTTTTCTGAAGTATTTTATATAGGATTGACATTATTTTCTTCTTAAACATTTAATGGAATTTACCATGTTTATGGGGAGGTTTTTACTACAAATTCTTTTTCTTAATGGATATAAGGCCATATAAGTTGGATCAGTTTTTGTAATTTTTGTTTTTCAAGGAATTTTTCTATTTCATCCAGGTTTTTTAGTTTGCTGGTTTAAGTTCATAATATTTTCATCATTTTAACATCTGTAAAATCTGTAGTAGTGTCCTCCCCTCTTTCATTCCTGGTATTGGTAATTTTTATGTTCTCTCTCTTTTTTTTATAGTATAGGTAGAGTTTTATTAATTTTGTTGATGGTAAACCAATTTCTGATTTCATTAATTTTCACAATTTTTTTTTGTATTCTATCAATTTGTGCTTTTATCTTTAATTTTGTTTTTTTGACTTTGGGTTTAATTTGCTCTTATTTTTAGCTTCTTGAAATAGAAGCTTTAATCATTAATTATGGAATTTTTTTCTCTTCTACTAAAAGCATCATGCTCTTTTATTGCCTACAAATTTTGATACATTGTGGTTCCATTTTCATTCAATTCAAAATATTTTAAATGGCTATTGAATGTAAATTGTGCGTTATTGACTGCTGTATTTTGTTCTTTTCCTTTAAAGAGTGTCGGACTTTATTCTAGTAGGCAGTAAAGTTACTTGACATTCAGTTTGATTCTTCTAAGTCTTGCTTTTAGTTTTTTTTGGGGGGAGGAGTCTAATATAGGCTTTACTTCAGACCTAGGTTAATCCCACTAATATTAGGGTATTATCTTTTTTGTCTCTCTTTGGCTGGTGGGAACTTGAAAGTTTCCTTGCCTTGTGTGAGTTCTGAGAATCATTCAGTTTACATTTCCCTAGGAGGCTGTTCTTTGTCCTGCCTCCTACAGATCCACATGCACAGGTTGATTTTCAAGGGATGCCACGTATATTTCAGAAAGTCTTTTTCTGGGTGCCTTTTTCTTCTCTAGCACTCTGTCTCACAGATTTTAGCTATTTTAGCCTCGCTGAACTCTAATCTGTCTTTTGAACTCTAATCTCTGCATACTAAACTCAGAGATACTGCAGCTCTTTGAGTTGCTCCTTTGCACTTGTGATCTAGAAATCGCCTCCAGGCAAAAAGCCAGGGCAATCTCAGACTCACCTCGTTTGTTCCCTTCTGTCAGGGATCAGAATCTTTTCTGCCTATAGTCCAGTGTCTGAAAACAGTTCTTTTATATGCGTTGTGCAGTTTCTAGTTGTTTATTGTGAGAAGGAAAGCCTGGGCTCTTGTGTACCCTTATTTTCTTATATGTCCATTAGTTTTTATAAAGACTGGGTAGGGGTATAGCTATTAAATAGAACCTTTTCCTCCCTGTTAAGATTTCATTTCTGGGAAAAGTTCTAGGAGGTTCGTTTGAAGGGAGGAGATCTGGGGCGGGAGTACACTTCTTAGCAGGCTTTACTTTTGGATGAATAGGGATGTTGGTCGTCAGGATGTGAAGGAACCTATAACATGATATGAAAGGTTTTACCCAAGTTTTGGGGTGGGAATGGGTTTGCTAACTGGTGCAGTTTACCCAGTATACAGACTTAAGTTAATTCCCTCTTTGGGCTGCATTTCTCACTCCCTTTCTCTATCATACTTGCTCACTCTTAGTCTAGCTTCTACTGCCTCCACAGTGCCCTTATCATACCTTGTTCTAGATCAGTGGCCTTACTTACAGTAAAAATATTTGAGCATTACTGATTTATAAAAATTATAAATCATATATATGCATATATAACTATATATTGCTGTGTCTGTTAAAATATTTTTAAAATAGTTGTTAAGGAAGAGATAAAAATATATATCAATAGAATTTGTGATATTTTCTTCACATTCTCCTCACCCCACCGCCAGAGTATGTTTCCTCTACTTTGTAGACCATTTTCTGTCTGGTGACTTTCTCAGTTTCCTCCATCAACTTCTATTTATTTTCAGTCATCTAGATTATTTACTAAACTCATATATTTTCTGTGACACCACTCCCCTTCTGTATTTCTGGGTTTATTCCTTCTACTTCTGCTGTGTCTGGGAAAGACTGGAAGCGAAATGTGTGTAATGTGTCTGCCATTTTGAACTGGAAGTCCATCCAATATTTTTTTAAAATAATTCTTGAATAATTAAGATGTCCGTCATCTTTCTTATAGAGCAGTTTGCTTTCCTTAGTGGGAGCAAAAGAGAAGGGTTAAAGGTGGTGGCCTAAGAATGGCTTATAAACTACAGGAGGTTTTATTTATGTAGCAGTCTTTAAATTTGTATATATCAAAGGGAGTATGGTCCAGGGAGTAAGTCTGCAAATTAAACCAAAATGTTTAAGAATAGCTGCTCTAGAGAAATATGGGGATGCTGTGAGATATGCTTCTATTTATTTTGCTTTCCTTAATTTTGAAAACAGTATACTCATCTGGAGAGGATCAGTAAAGGGAATGAACCTTGTCTCATTCTTCCATTTGCATGTTGCACCTGTTTATTTAAATTCATTGTCTTGGTTTTTGTACTGTTAATGTACCATCCCTAAAGCCAACAGCTGGTATAAACTGTAATATGCAAAAGCTAATTTGATATCATATTGAATTTGAACCAATTGATTTTTCTAAAAAGAAGCAAACTGAGAAAAGCTCACTGTAGTGGATTCTTTGCAGGAATTTCCCATGTCTAGTGATCTAAAACAATAAATTCTGCATATAAATGAGTCATTATAAGCTTAATTAAAGCTAGTTGGATACTCAAGATTACTCACTGTGGTGTGTTTTTGATGGAGACAGGAAGTGAAAAAGCAGAGTCTATGAGATTTTTTTTCTGTGAAGTCTCAGCCAGTCTTTCAGTGTTTCTCATTGAGGCTTTGGTCGCTAGGGTACATGACTCAAGGTATCTATTGCTGCTTAGCTGTTAAGGGGGGAATTTCCCCTAACATTCCTCCCCTCCCCAAAATAGTTAATTATGTGCGGGAAGTTTCAATACATTGTTCGGTTTGTGAAGTCAGCATATTTCTGGAAGCTCACTGTGAATGTAGTTCTTAGCTGTACTGATGCTTTTGTTTCTCCATCTCTGGAGCCAGCACTGTACTGTAAGGACACAATTCTATCGCTATTTTTTCCTTCACATTTGATGTGGTAGTTTGCATACAGCTGCAGAGTAGACAGTTACCTTTGAAAGGAACATTTGGCTGCTCTAATTTGATTAAAGAAAACCACCTCAATCATTTCTAGACTGAGAACATTTTCATTTTAACTTGGCAGTAGGAGTTGGGAATGTACTCAGTGCACTAAGATATGTGGGGGAGCAGTTAGGGAACAAAACCAACTGCTCAAATGAAGAAAGCTTTGGTGCAATTTTTGTTTTTATTCAAGCAGTGTTACATAGGATTAATTTCCTTCCTCTTTGCCTCCCAAATGTTCTACTACCTTGGTGCTCATCTCCATATCCTTTTGTGGTTGTTTACTTAGTTATTCTAGTGAACTGATTCTGGCAAGGGTAGAATGAATAACCTCAAGTGATTTGAAGGACTTTGAGGTCCTAAAAATTATTCCAGATTTGTATAAAAATAAAACACTGAATCATACATGACTATAAATTGCATGTGCTTTCTTGGCTACTGTTGGGAATGGTTAAAAAAAGTTTTTAGACCATAAGTCTAAGACCATGGTTGGAAATTTAGAAGTTGTCGCTTGCATAGAAGGAAATTGCTACCTGTCAGAAGCCTGCAACTCTCGTGCTAAGCAGTTAACTCAAGTTATCTTGTGTATGTGTACTTCACATCTGAGATAGAAAGATCTGATTGTACTTGCATCAACTACATACATATGTTATTGAAAATGACTCAACAGGGAGTTAATGCCTGTAGGTTATACCATGAACAAATTGATGAGCCACAGTTCAGTAATTCTGTTTATGGTGTTCTTGTTAAGAGTAATATGCTGGTATCTTAAATAAGTTTGAATGTGAAAACTTAAATAAAAATGTGTGATAGTACATTTGAATCCTTGGAAATACAAACACATTAATATTTATTGATCACTGGTCATTGTTGATAACCTAAGAGTGGAGATCAAGTGGGGATTCACATTCTAATTGTACTACATAACGTTGTAACTTGGCCACATTACTTTGCTACTTCTAAGTTTTAGTCTTTTGGTTTGTAAAATTAGTCTGTGCGTTAAATGGTATCTTTGAAGTCAGGGTCAGTTACATGCTTGACATTGGGGAAATTTTAAGTTACTTAGTTACTTCTGCCTCCTCCTCTCCTTCTTGGTACAACACTCAACAGGAAAGTTTTTAATTGGGGTATTTTTGTTCATAGACTAAGTGGCTGTAATTGCTAAATGTCCCTTCAAATTATGATACTATGGGCATCTCTTTCTTGGACAAAATGAGTAAGTCCAATAGGAATCTTTCAGTTCTGCCTAGTTTTCCTCTGGATAACAAACCTCAAGGCAGACATCGTATTAGGTAGTAATTTCAAGGCCTGGACAATGTGGATATAGGAACTGTTCAATAAATATTTGCTGTTTGATGGAGCTTTGCTGTCATTTTGAATACTTTGCTATCTTCTGCTATCCTCAGGTGCTAGAGTTACTTCCAAATTTAGTCTCAGGATTTATGTACTTCAACCTACACTAATCTCTTCTTCCTTCTGAGAGTAAGGGCCAAGAAGGAATCTTCCTATTGGATTTTACACACACTAGGGAGAGCACAGATCCCATCGGTCACACCTCCTTGATCTGTGTGTGCATGAGATTAAAGGGATTCAAAAGATGATCACCCACAGGCCAAATCCATGTTTAGGGACTCAAGGTTTCTTTTCTTTTCTTTTCAAAAAAAATTTTTTTTAATTTAGATTATGTAAGTGTTACATAAAAATATACAGGGGATTCCAAATATGCCCTGCTCCCCACACTACCCCATCTGCCCCCATTAACAACATTCCTTATTAGTATGGAACATTCATTGCAATCAATGAACACATTTTGGAGCATTGCCACTAAGTATGGATTGTTTTACATTGTAGTTTACACTCTCTCCTACACAATTTTGTAAGTTATGGCAAGTTATGTAATGTCTATCTGTCTTTGCAGTGTCACTCAGGACAAGTCCCAAGTCCCGAAAATGCCCCCATATCACAGCTGTTTTCCCTCTCCCTAACCTCAGAACCTCACCTGCACATCAATGATATAAGTTCTTCTATTGCTAGACTCAATAAGTCTATAGTAGAATATCAGTAAGTTCACTCTAGTCCATAGTTCATTCCCCAATTCTGAGGATTCTGGGATGGTGATGCCCACTCCACCTCTAATTGAGAGGGCCTTCAGTCCCATATGGCCATTGGATGGCACTCTCTTCCTTACTGTTGCAGGCTCTCTTGGTTCCTTGTTATGGTGGTTGTCCATCATCACCTCCTTGTTAGTTGTCCTGGGTGAGTCTGATGAACTGGAGAGTAGGTGTTGCAACTCCATTGAGGCTCAGACCCCAGCTGGCACCTGGACAGTCCAAAGATTCAAGTCTCTAGTACATATACCTACCAACTCCAGCACTGACTATAGATAAAAGTAGAAGGGATCAAAGAGACATGTGTAGGGAAACTAACTGAGTCCATTTCTGTTAGACTGGGGAATGTAAATCACAAAGTGGCAAGACACCAAACTCATGATCTGTCTGTCCTGACCATAGTTCCTGGGGCTCTCCAAAGCCCCCAGAGCTTCACTGTTAGTGGTATTGTCTAATTTGGCAGACAGTGAGATCCTGCTGAGATGTGCCTAAGCATAACCTCTGAAATGACCTCCTGACTCACTTAGAAGTCTCTTAGCCATATAAACTCAGTTGTCTTTACCTTTTCCCCCTTTTGGTCAAGGTCTTTTTCTAAATTGCATTGCTAGTTGATACTTAGTAGTAATCCCTCGGTGCCAGGGAAGCTCATCCCTGGGAGTCATGTCCCACACTGGGGCATCAAGATTTCTTTTAGATACTACTTTGTAAATGTAGTTGAATCCCAGGTAAGGTCACAGTGCTTATAGATTCCATAATATAGCTAAATATCGTACAAGGCAATCAAATATTGCAGAAAACAATGCCTGCTGGTTTTGTTCATTTACCATTATTATCACATTAAATAGTATTACAAAAAAATAAATGCTTGTGATTGAGGAAAAGTTGGTTTAATTTGATTAAGATGTTTGGAGACCTGTGGGGATTCTGCAGGAAAATGTTGGATATTGATCTTTTATGTCCTTCTAAACTTCCTTTTTCCTCAATAGACAAATATTGTTGTGATATTTCTTATATGTAATAACCTTTTTTAAAAGTGTACTTTTCTATTGCCCAGAAATCTCTTCCATATACTATTATTACTATCCCCAGGTTTATCTTTTTGTGTTACTTCTGATAACTTAAACGTTCAAATTCAGTGAAATTATTGAAAATTTCTGATGAAATGCATAGTAACTAGTCTGAGACTGAGGTTTTTGTTTTGTTTAGTTTTAAATATATAATGAACGTTTCATTCCCTTTTGCATGGTAGTTGTTTGCTTTTTGAGTGCTGTTATATAGTCTCACAACAATGGTTAGGGGGCTTGGGGATAGATTGTTACTTCCATTTTACAGATAAAGAAACAGAATTTAAATGACTCTCTCAAGGTCTCCTGCCTGGTTAGAGTCTGGACCTAGACCACAAGTTTTCTGACTCCAGGTGTTATTTCCTGTATCTCATAGTTTTTCAGTCTAATACTGCAGGTGTTTTCGTTGCGCACAGATCCTTTGGATTTGACTTTTGATAGAGCCTGTTTGGGAAATATGCAGCATCACTTGCATACTGAGAAAGGCTTGCTGATTATTCTCTAGTATTTTATAATCTTTTAAAGCCATATATAGAGACAAATGTACATGGAATCAGTACTGTTAAGCAGTGTTATTTGGTAGGGGTCATGCTGTTTCTTAACTTACTGGCGGTCAGCTTGCGTTTACCTATATTCTTGGCCAGCCAGTGAGGAGAGGAAGGAGGAGTGGCAGGTCAAAGGAAGTACACTCACCTTTGAATCTGGCACTAGAAGTGCTGACAAAGGTGTCACATATTCTCATGATGACTCGGCACATCCTGGTTTCTCTTTGCAGCCTCGGTACAGCTAATACTGTCGAATGACCTGGTCCACACTGGAGGTTTCAGGGAACTTTGTTACCTCATCATCAAAAATTTGAAATATAAGATGATTTTTTCCTTTTTATTTTTTGATTAATTAATAGTACTGGGTGTGAACCATTGTACTCTTGTGCAGTGGATTAGATACTTCTTTTTCTTTAAATGTTCACAGTCTAAGGAAGTAGCTTTGTCCCTGGACTATAAATCAATATATCTTTACCTCTCAATTTAAGGCAGTCCCATTGTAATTCCCTTGGCCTTTTTATTGTTCTGTGCAATCTTATAACTAAGGAAGGAGTGGAAGGGAATGGAGTTCAAACTGCATTTGCAGTATGTTTGGACATGTATTTTAGGCAAGGCTTAGTGAGCAAAGAGGCCCAGTGAGGGAGGGAAATCCTGGACTCTGTTCATTCGGCCCCTCATCACTTTTTGATGTTCCAGAACAGATCCACTGTGTGCATGAAATCAGATTGTTTCTGTTAACTAGTTTTATATTTAGGACTAACCCAAATTGTTAGTCTCTGAAATTATTAATATTATGCATATTTGAAGATGAAAAAATTCAGAAAACCTTTTAACTTTTTTTGCCTAAGTTTTCCTGGGCTAATGTAACTACAAGACATGTTTGATAGTTACCTATGTTGACAGCCAATTTGTTTAAAGATTGATGAAACAATTGTAAAACCATTTTATAGATTATTGAGATACAAGCCTTCTTTAGAAATACATTTTTATTATTGAAAAAAATCTTAAAGTAGTGGTTTACAGTGAAGAAATAACTACATGATAGCAAGGATATGGCTATATTTTTAAAAATATTTATTGTTGTGTTTTCACCTTTTAGAGACCTCTAAATAGCAAGAATTTCTAGCACTTTACCTCCAAATAAGCAAAAATAAAAATCCCTACAGAAAACATAGGCCTGACCTTTTTGCCCATGTAATCCAAACGAAGTTACCTTTGATGTGGCATTTTGTTACATAATCATACTGAAAATAAGCAGCAATATATTCCTTTGAATGTCTTTCATTCAGAATCATATTTTTGTTTATTTGACTGTCCTACCAGCTGAAAATGGATTATGTCTGGTTGTTCATCTAACCACCCAACCTCAAAATACTTGAGAAATTACATGAAGAGCTTCATTCCAAAGCATAGATAGTCAGAAAAGTTCAGGCCTTTGGAAAATTGAATAGGGAATTTCACTGCATGATGATTAAAATAAAAACAAATAACGGGAGAATGTAAACAATTTACAAACCTAGTTTTTACCAGGCAGAGTACCTGTCAAATCAATAGAAAATATTTTAAACAACATTTACATTTTAGAAGGTGCTTAATATAATTCATTTATTTCAGGTATGTCTGTAGATTTCTACCAAACTACTTGTGCAACTTAACCTTAGGGTATAGAGTGTTTCTAAGCTTTACGAGTCATTACAGAAAATGTGAGAATAATGATCATTATAGGCAAAAGCAACTGAAACCCCTTATTTGCTTGTGTGTCCTCTGGGATGTTGCTTCAGAAATCTGAAAATTGGTAGCATATACCTGAGAGTCCAAGCTTCTGATGGTGTCACACAACAACACAAAACTAACATTTTGATTCATTTTGCATTTTAGTCATCTTTTGCTGGTTTAGTGAGCATTCTGCATATTGAGTGGTAGCAGGAAATTCCCTTAATTATTACTAAGAAAGAAAAATACTATATGGGGTTTTTATTTTTTAATTGATTTTAGACACAGGAAGTTTTTCTATTAACTTGTATAATTGAGGGCTATAATAGAGCTCTCCAGTTTATAAGAAAATCTGAGCATTAAGTCCCGTTTTCAAAGAATATGATAAAATGGACCTAATATCAAAATTCATAATTTAATTATTTGTTGATTATTGAGAAGGTACGTCAAGATGTGTCAGTGCTTTATTATAATCCTTAGGAACTGCAGTTATGATGAGCAGTAACTGTGTCTGCTATTAGAGAATTATTGGTAATAGAATTTTCACTTGATAATGCAATTTGGCTATTCATGACAGGGAAGAGAAGGCTTTATGTCATGTTTGTTTGGTAAAAAAAAACTGAGTTCTGTATTATGTTTTAGTTAAGCATAATAAAATATCATTCCTTAAATTATGGATAAGAAAGAGGAAGGTTGTGAGATTGAGGTAGTAGTGGTGAGAGGCCAACAGGGAGTTTAGATGGAGAATAAAGTAAAATAAGAAAATTAAAATATATAGGAAGAAGAAATTCTTTAGAGTATATAGATAGCTATGATAGAAAATGACCAAAAACATTAAAAGAGATCAAACTAAAGAAACAAATGATATCTTAAAGTTTTAAAATATTATTGAAGGATAAAAATTAGCAGTGAGAAACCTCCAGTTCTGAGAGGTTCTCTAGATTAGAGACAGAGAGGAAACGAAATTAAAGAGGGAGGGGGGAAAAAAGGGAAAAAAAACCTAAAAGTGCAACTTTGTAATACAGAATTTAAATTAGTTTGACTCCAAAATCAGTGAAAAAAAAAAGCTACAACTTCAGTATGGTTTATCTTAAATTTTGTCCTGTTGTCCATAACTGGGAAAAAAAAAACCATCCATTTGTTTGTTTTCTACATATTATTTGTCTTGTAGGAAACATAAAGTAGATTGATTTTGCATTATCCAGCTTTTGGTTTTATAGCAGAAAAATATGGGTGAAAGAGTTGTTATACTTGACATACAGGCAAGGGGTTTTGGTGTGTTCCACACATAAATTTTCCATTGATTTTCTTCATTGGCAGTATTATACATTGTGTTTGACAGAATTTCTCGTCATGTTATGTTAGAGCATGAACTAACTGCTTTAAACGTACAGATAAGTGGTAATCAATTTAGGAAGGTAGGTTCTTCATTTCTCCCTGATCCCCCCACCCGGATCCTCTAGGTCTTCCTCTTCAGGTAGGTATACATATGTGTACATCCATTTTGCATTTAATTGTTTATTTTTAAAAAGATGCTAATAAAGAGGTGAGTAGTGATGAATGGCAGGGAGGATCACTGGAAAACAAATGGTTGCTTCACAACCTGCAATTGTTTACTTTTTTTTTTTTAGGAGATACCAGGAATGGAACCTTGTATGTGCGAAGCAGTCACTCAACCACTGAGCTACACCCACTCCACTATGTTTAATAGGGGCATTTTTAATAGTACTAGATAAATTCTCAAAATACTCTGCTGAATTTGGTGGCAGGGGGTGGAGGGGAGTTGGAGACTACTTGTATATATGTTCTATAATCCCCAGCTATCTAGTTTTACTTAATGTTGAGGATTAGAAACTTCTTTAAACAGAATCTTTCAGTCATTCCTTTTTCAAGATTAATTTTTAAATGAACACTTTAAAACCAGTAGATAAAAGCTAGGCTGTAGTTCATGCCATAGCCAAAAGACATAGTGTTATGATTTGAAAAAAAAAGTAGAGACCCACTGAAGCTAGCTCAAGAAATAGGGATTTTATTTTAAGGAAAGAGAGTTCCCATGAGAACCTTCATCATTAAGCCCCCTGGGTCAGGGGTCCTGGATTCCAGGAGTCCCTAAGGAGGCCTTGTTTTCTCCCACCAGAGATTTGCCCTCTGTTTCTCCCTGGGTGTCTGCCCTGAGTGTCTCCTCATTGCTGCTTCTGCTTCTTTATACCTGAGACTCCCTCATAACCTCAGCTTTCATGAGACCATCATGGTCTTCAGAGCACTGACTCTGCGTGCGTTCTTGGTGTATGCCCCATGTGGATTTGGCAACTGCTATTTTTTTAAATTCATATTACAGAGAATATAAGGCATGTCATTGTGAGAAAAATCCAAGCCTCAGAAAGCCTGGATTTTGGTCCTGGTTTCAAATGGTTATGAAAATTGGTTGACATTTGACTCTCTTGTTCTAAGGTCTAAGTTTTTAAGAAGCAAAGTACTGCATTTGTCACGAAAACACAATTTTTAGATAATTCTTAAATCATTTTTCAGTTTGAGTAAGCATTTCAAAGCCATTTATGGCGGCGGACTTGGCCCAGTGGTTAGAGTGTCCGTCTACCACATGGGAGGTCCACGGTTCAAACCCCGGGCCTGCTTGGCCCGTGTGGAGCTGGCCCATGCACAGTGCTGATGCGCACAAGGAGTGCCGCACCACGCAGGGGTGTCCCCATGTAGGGGAGCCCCATGCACAAGGAGTGTGCCCCGTAAGGAGAGCCGCCCAGCGCGAAAGAAAGTGCAGCCTGCCCAAGAATGGTGCCGCACACACAGATTGCTGACACAACAAGATGACACAACAAAAAGAAACACAGATTGCCGTGCGGCTGATGACAACAGAAGCGGACAAAGAAGACGCAGCAAATAGACACAGAGAACAGACAGCCGGGGTTGGGGCAGGGGAAAGGAAGAGAAATAAATAAATCTTTTTTTAAAAAAAATCAAAGCCATTTATGTTATGAGACAGGTTTAAAGCTGCATGCCAAGACTTAATGGGAGTTTTTTTGTCATAAAATCCTCTCCACTTCAACCATAGAACATCTTCAGAACACTGAAGGAGTTCATGAAGAATAGGTTGCATGGATGAATGTTCGTGCCCTCAGTGATGTCTTGAGCTCACTCATTTTGGTGGAAAAGTCATGTTCTTCAGAGTGAAAAGTCCACATCACTGTAGAAAATGGATTTTTATTTTAAACTGTTGCTTAGAAATGCCACATGGCTTTATGATAACTGGAAGACAACTTCCATATAATTAACTCACTATCTGATGCTTTAACCAGGAACCATCTCTTTGATCTTGAATGACCTGAGCCGACACGGTGGTGGTGGTAGTGGTTGGTGGTGGAGTAGGCAACTGCACAATTCAGACTCCAACTCATGCCGGGTCTGGCCGTGCTACCCTTCATTTGCCTACTTCAGGGACATAGATTATGTGACCAGTTTCTTTGCATTAGGGCTTCAGGCTGCCTTATGGTTAGCAAAGTGCTCTTGAATCAAGAGAGTTGATAAAGGATTATGTAATCATTGTACTTATTTGTTCAGTCTTTGAACCTGGAATATACGATCACTGTTTGACTAGTATTTGTACTCCCCAATATAACAGTACAGCAATGGTCTTCAGCTGGTGGCAATTTTGCCCCCAAACGGATATTTGGGATTGTTTGGACACATTTTGTTTGTCACAACTGAGAAGGGGGCATTGCTTTGGGATCTAGTAAGTACAGACCATGGATGCTGTTAAATATCCTGCTTTGCACTGGACAGTTCCCCACAACAAAGAAAATTCAAAATGTTTGTAGTGCTAAGGTTCAGAAACCCTGTAGTTCAGAAACCCCACACTACTACTAGAGGGGATGAGTTAACATCAATTTATAGGAGACAGTAGTAAAGATTTGTGGCATAAATTGTGAAAAGTACACAGATCTCAAACCACCCAGTATTAATAAGCTAACATTCCTATAACAAACATTCCCAAAGTCAGTACCTTCCATTACCATCATTGGGCAAAAACAGGAAAACCAACATTAGGCAAAACTTTTTTCCTTAACTATTTAATTGGAAGCATAGTGAGATGTTTGAGATGGACGAAGAGTTAAAGGCAACTGGAATATTTGGGATTTCTTTTGAGTGTAGCTTAAAACTGGAACCCAGGATGAAAGTAGAGTGGCAAAGGAAAGCAGTTTATTGAATTGAGTTAGTAGTATTTGGAGCTTGCTAGGGAAACAGGTTTTATAAAAGGAATTTAATCAGAATAAGGCCTCAGGAGGTAGAGTAGCTCAGTGACCAGTCCTTACAAAAGGAGACACAGTGAACATAGTCTAAAGTAATCCCAGGCAACTGATACCACAAATTAGAGATCCCTCCAAATTATGCTGTGCATTGGCTCATCACTGCTCTTTATTGACTTGATGTATATTGTTTGTAAAATGCCATTAACCCATATGAGATGATTCAGTAAAGTGGTCTGTGGAGAAGTGACTCAATTAATTAAGGAGGATAACCCTAAAGTCTATGAATATGCTAGATGGCATATGTAAGTTGAGGCTTCACTTGTTTTTCTAGTCATACAGACTTGAATCTTTAAGATTAATTTCTTTCCTACTTGACATAGATTTTAAAAACCAGGTCCCATAGGTTTTTTTCCTTCAAAATGCCCCTGGTGTCCCATTTTCCCTGTCTAACATTTTTCCCACCCTATTTCAGGGTTCCATCAGTTGGAGCTATTTGACTAACTTTATCTGTTTTGCCTTAACCATCTTCCAGTTTATATAATATCTCTCTTAGTTTGACAGACTGCTGTGACAAATACCACACAATAGGTTGGCTTAAAAAACAAGAATTCATTGGCACTCACAGGAATGTGTTTGTTCAAAAACAATCTTTTTCTTTTTGGGATTCATAAAAGAACTTCAGACTGTCACACTCTATCCTCTGAATCACAAAAAGACATGCTCTTTCCTTATTCAAAGTACATTCATTACATTGCAATATTTCAAAAACCTTAAATCATTTCAGTAGCAATGTTAAGTACAAAATCTCATTAAAAAAACAGTTACAAGCATGCAGTTTGTTTTGAGGCAGTATTTCTCTCTGGCTGTAGACCTGTGAAACTTAGAAAACTAGTTATCTGCTTCCAATATACAAAGGAGGGACAGACATAGGATAAACGTTTGCATCACCATAGGAAGAAATTGGAAGGAAAACAGGCATCATGGGTCCCAAACAGTTTCATAAACCTGCAGGGAATACTCCATTAGATTTCGAAGTCTGAGAGTCACTCTACAGAATGATGTCTTCTCAGGGCCTGAAGGGGGCCCACCCCTTTTAAAGGCTTGCCTGGCAGCCATCTTCTCAGTTCCACCTTCATCAAGCATCTGGTTGACAGCCAAGCTCCAGGCCTCACCTCTAGTACTCGGGTAGTGGCCGCACACTCCCCAGTGGAGCACAGTCTGAACCCCTTAGTACAGTGGGGTGGTGGTAACATTCTCCCTAATCTCACTAATCTTTGGCTCACAGGCCCAACCCCCTCAGAACAGTGGGTGGCAACCTAATCTTCAGGGAGTGTGCTCCACCCTTTCTGTAGCCTGGGGTGGCCAAACTGTCCCTGAACACTTGGACTGAAGACCCATCCTCTTCAAATGCTGGGGCAGACTCACCCTTTCCCACACACAAGGGTGAGATCACTCTCTTGGCCTGAGAAGATGTCCTAAGTTCAGACCTCACCTTCTACAGTTTTCCTCTTGAAGCCATTTTTTCCTTCATTCTCTCCCCTCCTGTCACTTTGAGTCCAGGCTGACATTGATTTCATTCACAGAGATCTTGCCATAAAGCTTGTTGGTTTAGCATGAGGGAAACAGTCCAGCTGTTAAACAGTAAGACTGCCTGATTCCAAGTTTAGTTATGTCTTATATTGGGTACTCTTCTCTGGGGGCTTGCTTTCTGGAAGTTCGGAATTTCTCAAACCAACAAGTTTTTTCTTTGTGTCCAAAAGTATAGTTCTTACCTTATCTCTTTCCTCTCGCATTTTCCTATAAACTGCAAGGAGGAAAACGGACTTTGGCCCAGTGGTTAGGGCGTCCGTCTACCATATGGGAGGTCCGCGGTTCAAACCCCGGGCCTCCTTGACCCGTGTGGAGCTGGCCATGCGCAGTGCTGATGCGCGCAAGGAGTGCCATGCCACGCAAGGGTGTCCCCCACGTGTGGGAGCCCCACGTGCAAGGAGTGCGCCCATGAGGAAAGCCGCCCAGCGTGAAAAGAAACAGCAGCCTGCCCAGGAATGGCACCGCCCACACTTCCCGTGCCGCTGACGACAACAGAAGCGGACAAAGAAATAAGACGCAACAAATAGACACCAAGAACAGACAACCAGGGGAGGGGGGGAAATTAAATAAATAAATAAATCTTTAAAAAAAAAAAAAAAAAAAAAACTGCAAGGAGAAGCCAGGCTTCATTTTCCACAATTAGTTTGGAAATCTCAACTAAATGTCCAAGTCCATCATTTTCAAATTCTGCTTTCCATCTAACATCAGGAGTCAGTTTTGCCAAGTTCTCTGCCACTTTAAAGTAAAGAGCAGCTTTCCTCCAGTTTCCAATAACACATTCATCATTTCCATCTAAGCTATAGAGCTATATTTAGCATCCATATTTTTACCAGCGGTTTCTTCAAAGCAGTCTAGGCCTCTTCTATCAAGCATCTCACAATTCCCCCCCAAAAATACCCCTTACCCATTTATAAAACCATTCCAACATTTTTGGTAATTGCAAACAGCATGAACCCCACTCTCTTGGTACCGGTTTCTGTCTTAGTTTGCCAGAGGCCTGCCAATGAAAGTACCAAAAATGGGTTGGCTTTTATAATGAGAACTTTATTTGGGGTAAAAGCTTACAGTTGAAGGCCATGAAGTGGCTAAATCAAGACACCATCAGAGATCCTTTCTTACCAAAGTCAGCTACTGGTGATCCTGGTATCCTGCCACTTGGTAAATAGATGTAAGTCAGGGCTCCTCTCCTCAGCCTTGAGGTGCTCCTTGGGCCAGTCCCAGGCTCTTGGGGGCCTATTTCCATGCCTATGTGCTCTGCTGATTCCAGATTCCAGACCTTTCCCAGTCTCGGAGTTTCTCTGCCTTTCTGCAGCTGTAGGTGAATCTGGAGTTCTCTCGCTCATATGGCCAGGTCAAAATGCCAGAGCTCCCTTTTCCTGTGTATCTTTTCTTCTCTGTCTCTATTTACATAAGACCCAGCAAGAGGGCAGAAACCCATCTGTGTCGTGCCTCATTGATGCAGTCCAATCAAAAGGGCCCTACATCCACAGGAATGGATTAGTCAAAAAACATAATCTCCTTTTTGGGATTCATAAAAGAACTTCAGACTGTTACAAGGCCAGATGAAGTCTAAAATCAAGGTATCTGCAAAGCTTCCTTTGCCCCCAAACTCTAGTAGCATTTAGGTGCCAGCTACCAGCAATCCTTGGGATTGTTTGGCTTGTATGCCTGCCTCCTGTCACTGGCAGTGTCCTTGGTCTCCTCCTATTCTTCCGGTTTCCCTTGACTTCCATCTTCTGTGGTCTTCTCTCTTGTTTCTCTTGACTTCTGGTTTCTTTTCTTTATAAGGTCTCTGGGAATATGAAGTAAGACCCATCCCAACTCCACTGGCCACACCTTAACTAAAAATAACATCTTCAAAAGATCCTATTTACACTTCCCTCTCATTACTTTTTGATATGCACTCACTTCAAAGGCTAAGCTTGGATCTCATCAGTTCCATTAAAGCATTTCGGGAAGCTTTAATACTAATATTGATCACCTTCTCCCATGAGAAGTTTGTTCCACATTGTTAGCTCTGGGTTAAATCTTGTCTGGCAATGCCCATGGTTATTTCATATGTGCACATCTTTGCTTAACTGTAATGAAAGTACCTTGTTAGCAGAACCCGTTACTTTGTGTGTGTGTGTGTGTGTGGTTAGCATATTGCTAACCATAACACACGTGCTTAACAGTATTTGTTATTTGATTGATTGTGTTGAGATTATTTTTCTTTAAAAATTTTATTGAAATAATATGCACAAATACAGTAACAGTTACGGTATATAAGAAAACTTGAAAAGATAAGTTACCGTAAGTCATTCTAACATTTGGTTTATGTGGGAAGGGTATGTTTTAAAAATGGAATAAGAACATACTCAGAGTGAACTCTTTCCTCCCTCTCTAGCATTGGTTCTCAACTGAGGGCAGTTTTACCTAGGGGACACAATGTCTGGAGACATTTTTGGTTGTCACAACCTGGGAGATACTATTGGCATCTACTGGGTAGAGACCAGGAATGCTGCTAAATGTCTTAAAATACACAGGTTAGCCCCTACACCAAAGACATATCTTAACCAAAATGTCACTAGTGCCGAGGTTAAGAAGCCATAACTTTAGCGTTCTTTGTATACCAAGATAGCATATCTTATCATGTAATAGAATGAAAACATGTAAAAAGCAGTCTTTAAAATAGTGCATTTTATATGGAGGAAATAATCATACCTTATAAGTGATGAGAACTCCAGCAATGTACATGAACCAGAATCGTATGACAGATGTGATAATTGCTTGTGTAACAAATGGGCACTTTATGTCTTTAGGAAAGGAGGACAGGAATTAAAGAGAATTCTCTCAGTGCTGAATGCATGTAGTCCACGATTTTAGACAAAGGCATCTCCTAACCCAGAAGGATATATTGGAATATTAGATGAAATTGTTAATGAACTAGAATTTCTCCAAAGGGATTGATAATTAGAATATTGAAGCATACATCCTTCTATTTTTCTAAACACTTTGAAAGCTTCCTTGAATATTACTTGATAATTTAAAAATGTATGAATATTATGCTTTCTCTCCTGAAATTAATTTTGGCAGGTACTTTTGCTATGTTTAGTAGCAGTGTAGTTGAGAGAACAGTTCAAAGAGAGGTCCTGGGTAGGTCATCTTAATCATTCCATGCCTCAGTTTCCTCATCTTCAAAATCAAGACTAATGCTTTCTGATCTCTAGCTTTGAAATTATGTGTTCCTTTAATTTCAATTTCAGATAATAAAAAAGAGATTGTTTATGCAAAGTTGTTTGTGAAAGAAACTTTGAAGGCATTATTCCAGGTTGTTTCTTAGAAACTTCAGAAATAGCCCTGTCTATAAAGGATTACTTCCAGTGTTTAAAGAAAGAAAGGAATTCCTGTTGTAAGTAAAAGTTGTCCCCACCCCCAAACAAAATAAAGAGTCCAGTGAAATTTACACTGATTCAGAAATGTCATTGTTAGCTAATTCTGAAAACTCTTTTCATTTTCTTTTATGTATATAATATTTAATTACAAAGAAAATATTTTAATAGTACAAATAATATTGACTTTTTCACAGAATTCACTTTAAGCTAGATGTTTCAAAATCTGAGAACTTTCCTGTTTCAAACACATTTTCAGGCTTTTTAAAAGATTTTCAGTCCATCATTTAGTAAGTTACTGAGCTCTGAACATCATGATGAAGCTTTCCTGTTTGCTAAATGGGAAATTAAATGGAGCCTTGATAATTTTAAGTTTTCTCCTTTTTCCATTCCCAAAGTTGGGAGTTCAGATATTTACAAGGGTGGGGATATTATAGCATCCCAAGAAATGAAGCTCACTTCTGTGGTGTGTCTATTCTGAAGAGAAGTGGGAGGTTGTTTCTGGCATATTAAAAATTCCCCAGCGCCCATTCTAGAATTTGGGTTGCAAGATTGCTTAAATTGAAGATACTGTTAGGATAAGACCAGAGATGCTAAGGGTGACCAGCTGCAGTTGGGATCGTGTTAGAATTCATGTTGTTTACAGGCTCATAAAAGGGTGCCTTCAGTAACTTTCCATTTAGCAGAGATTAGCTGAGCATCTCGTGGGTCACGGTCCCTACTACAGACAATATGCAGAGTGGGAATCAAAATGGTTAAGACCCAGTCCCTGCTTTCAATGAGTGGAAGTCAGGGGAGGGGTGGAGGAGTGAGAGAGGACCTTGGCAAGTACAGTAATACAAAGAAGAAAGTAATAAAGATCATTCAGAAGTACAGGTACAATTCTAGGCCGGTTCAGAAGAAGAAATGAAGTCTACCTTATGAGAGCAGGAAAGGTAGTCTCCACAGAAGAGGTTGAATGAACAACATGAGCAGAATCACAAAAGTGGGGATATATGACATGAGCCTGAGGAGATGAAACAGTCCCTGGGGAGACAGAAATGGTGGTGTAAATTAGGGTGGTGCCCTTGAAATGAGAGGAAAGTTTGAAATCAAAGTGTTGAGTAGTAATGGGTAATCAGTGTGGGTACGTGGTTAGGTGTATAAGTGAATAGAGCTCTATGGTCAACAAGATGAATCACAGTTTTAAGTTTGAGTGATGATTCCGGTACTCCTGTTAGAAGTGACATTCACAGGATAATAAGCAGGTTTGATGGCACAATGATGAATTCAGTTTTGAACTTGTTGAGTTATAGGTGCTTTCAGGAAATAGTCATGGGTGGGATTTTGAAGTACAGGAAATTGAGAGCTCCAAAGAGGAGTGCAGAAAACCTTTGACATTCTTAAAGGAATCAGAAGATATCTTTTTAAACCCACATATTTGGAATACCATATTGCACATAATTTGCCCCACAAAGGGGAGCAAACTACAAGTGCCTTGATGTGGATACTGAGCACAAATCTAGGCTCAGTCATTAGCTAAGTGACTTGTTCACACACGCCAGCCTTTCACAGTACATGTGTTTTCAAAACTGTTCCTCAGTTACAAATTGCTTTTCAGCTTGCATCTTCAGGGTCACTGGCAAATTGGACTTTGGTTTAAATCAATGAATAAGAACTCTCATATCTGGTTGTTGTTTTTTTTAAAGGACTGTATATAGAATCTGGAGATCCTCTGTATTTAAGATGGAAGGAAAAAAAGGGCCAGAGAGGAAGGCAGAGACAAGAGAATTAGAGAGAGAAAAAGAAGAAAATTCATGGAAGCCGAGGGAGGGGCCGGGAAGGAGGCAGCGTCTCATTCAGGTATCTCAGGTAATGCTAACAAGTTGAGGCAACCGAAAATTGCATTTAGTGGGAAGTTACTGTTATCCATTCAAAGTGAGAAATTTTCCTGGAAGAGAGAGAGGAAGTCAGTTGTATAAATAAGTACTGAGGAAGTATAGAGGAAAGTATAGACTGTTGTTAAATAAATTGGGTATAATGGAATGTGGTTGGTAGAATGACAACCAGGTGGAGGTAAGAGTGAGCTTTCTTTTTATTATACAAAGGAAATAAGAAGTGTTTGTAAGTGTATAAGAAGGAGCCAATGGAGAAGAGATTGAGGAAGAATGATAGGGGGTTAATATTGAGTGAAGACGTAACAGAAGGTAGAGGGCAGAGTTGGATTTATGCTGTACAGGAGGACACTTAGCTATGAATCATGAGGGGCAGAAGATCCATAAAAGAGGCAAATGGCTTTGGTTTTCTTCTGTTGGAAGAAATGGCAGTTTACAGAGAGAGGGAAGGAAGTGGGAACCCTAAGTGAGGGCTTGACGGATGTGTCAGGAATTAAAGAGAGGAGTAAGAACAGGTGTTAAAGAGAAAGAAGCAGAGGTTTGGCTGTCCTAAGAGGGATTGGAATGGATGGAAGAATCTAAAGTGGTCAATACCCTTGAAGTCACTTAGCCACAGGGAGACCTTTCCCTCATTCATTATTAAATGAAGGCTTTATAGTAGGCTAAAAGCATGCATCACAAGGAAGCCTCATGCTTTATTAAAGACTCTTATAAATAAAATAAAATTCTTAAGAATGAGTAATAAAAATCATCATCTCACATCTACTGTTTAATTGAGTACTTAACATGTCCCACATCCTGACATTTGCCTATGATAAATCTTTTCATCTTCATAGCATCTCTATTGTATAGTTAGGTTTACCTTAAAATAAGGCATTTCCTTTTCTCATATTCTTTTATTGTTTAGAAGTTTTACACATGTATACGTATATGTATAATTTTTGAGGATGTACCAAGAGTGGAATTCACTGATGGATAGACATTTAAAAATTGTTAGGCGACATATTTCATATATATTAAAAATCACTGCTATATACCACATCTGTCAAAATTATTGTGTTTAGCTGGACTTAGTAAAAGTTGGGCATGCCTTCCATAAAATCCAATTACTATTGGGTTCCTTACTATTCCTTTTTCATGAAAATATTGACTTAAAGCTGAAATGCAAAAGACAACTTGATAGAGCATTTAAAAAATTATTCAAATAAAATAATTAAGAGCCACATAGGTTAAAATTCATACATCGAGGGACGTGGACTTGGCCCAGTGGTTAGGGCATCTGCCTACCACATGGGAAGTCCGCGGTTCAAACCCCGGGCCTCCTTGACCTGTGTGGAGCTGGCCCACAGGCAGTGCTGATGCGCGCAAGGAGTGCTGTGCCACACAAGGGTGTCCCCACGTAGGGGAGCCCAACGCGCAAGGAGTGCGCCCCGTAAGGAGAGCCGCTCAGCACGAAAGAAAGTTCAGCCTGCCCAGGAATGGCGCCACAGACACAGAGAGCTGACACAACAAGAGGACGCAACAAAAAGAAACACAGATTCCCGTGCTGCTGACAACAACAGACGCAGGCAAAGAAGAACATGCAGCAAATAGACACAGAGAACAGACAACTGGGGTGGGGTGGGGGTTAGGGGATTGCGGGGGAAGGGGAGAGAAATAAAATAAATAAATAAATCTTTTTTAAAAAGTCATACATCGACCACAAACATGGTCATAAAATTGAATAAACTGTTAAGGGAATATAGCTATGATTTTTATTTTTATATTGAAATACTTTCAAACTTATAGGACAGTTACAAAAAATGATACTCCATGCAGAGAACTCAGGCATACCCCATCCCCCACGATACTCAGATCCACCAATTTTAACATTTTGCCACATACATTGTTAATACAGCATTTTGATATTTGACATTTTAAAGTGATTTCATTACATCATCAAACAATAAATTATTAAAGATTATTCTACTGTAAACAGTTTTTTCTTTCCTATTATATTTCTTTGAGTTAGAAACAAGTTGTGTGCCGTTTGCCTGGAGGCAAAGAAATGTATTATGCGCTCAAATATACAAAGATTTTGGCACTGTGTTTACTCGGCTTTTTATTATTTAATGCTTTTGTTTAGTCTTATGTTAGAGGACTAGAACACATTCATTTTGAATAGCTAAAGCCAGTAACAAAATTCTGTATAACTGTTGACAGAATTCATTTGAAAAGTCAGGTCATCATTCAACACAAGTTATTTTCAATCTTATTTGCAAACCAGCACACCTGAAATAGGAAGTGTACTCATCAGCTATGGTGGCTCCCCAGCACAATCATCACAGTAAGGTTTTTTGTTGGTTGGTTGGTTGGTTGATTGGTTGGTTCTGAGGTGCGGGGGGTTGGAGAATCAACCCGGGACCCTCATGTGTGGGAAGCTGGTGCTCAACCACTGGACATCATCGGCTCCCCTGGATTTTTAAAAAAAATTTGTTGAAGTATATCACACACACATAAATATACATAAACAATAAGTGTATGGTAATAGTTGTGAACTTAAAAACAAACATATATAACATCATACGGACTTTAATACCTCACCCTACCACCAATACCTTGCATTGTTGTTAAACATTTTTAACTAATGATTTAAGAGCATCCTGAAAATACTACTACTAACCAAATATTTTTCTCCAACCCACCCTATTATCTTTATATCATTTATATATGAATATATATGAACAATAGGTGTATAGGAAAAGTTGTGAATTTACAAAGCAAACATGCATAACATGATACAGGGGTCCCATACATATCAACCCTCCACCAACACTTTGCATTATTGTGAGACATTTGTTATGAATTATGAAAGAATATTATCAAAATATTACTACTAATTATAGTCCTTATCTTACATTTGGTGTATTTTCTCCCCAACCCACCCTATTATTATTTTTAAAATATGTTTTTATGACAGAAGTTGTAAACTTAAGAAACAGTCATGCACATATGCAGAATTCCCAAACAACATCCCTCCACATCAACACACCACACTGTGGTGGACACATTTTCTTTAAATTCAGTTCAGGGAATACCATTTTATCTATCCCAAATCCTGCTTAAAGATTCTTTTGTGTCTGTTAATTGAAATAATTTCCCTCTTGGAAATACAGTAACTTTTTGTTACATCATTTGATAGTGGTATTTAAGAAATGTTTTACTAGGGTAAGTAGAATATTTCAGAGTTCTCTGTTACTTTATTTACCTCTGCGGTTAAATACATAAGTATTAAACTATAAATTGTGTTCTTTGAGATTTTAACATTTTGGTGGAGAGTTTATTTTCTTTTGAATATCAAAAAAATATCATGTATATATTTAAGAGGGAAATGTTCTTAGTCTTACTGAGTCAGAGGTTTCCCTTAAGAAAATGTTTTTAATTTTGAAAGAGAAATTTACTACACATCTGAAAAAACAAAGAAAAGAGAAGATGAAATACCAAAGAAAGAGTCAGAAGTAGAATAATGTTATTTATGCATTTAGCACCTTGTAAAATATAATTTTCTTTCAAATTATTCTATGGAAAGGATTAAGAAGACTAAAAAGTGATTATGAAACCTCTCTGATTTATTATGTTTAGCATCTAAAAGCAAGTGAGTTAAAACTGCGATCTCATGTCTCATAGAACTGTGCATCTTCTCATTTCTCTTTGTCAGTTAAAAATGGCTATGTGGCCAATTGGCTTTTTGGTTTTACTTCTAACAATGTCATATAAGCTAAGAGGGCAGTGATTAAATAACCACATGTGTATAGCTTAAAAATACTTTTTTCCCCTTGGATTATATTTTAAAACTCTTGTTCATTACAAAAAAAAAAAAAAAAGCAACATCCCTGAAATATTCCAAGTCAGTCTCTTGGGTTTTTTGTTATGATTGATGCTCATTTTCATATTAATTTCAGTTGCTAGTGATCTTGCCTTTGTTCTCTGTTTGATAGCATTGTTGTGAATTTACTACTTCTCTTAGTTACAGTGGGTATTCTGCAGAAAGTAAACATAAAACCAAAAAACTCCTGTATGTAATTTAATATGAGGGTGGTTTTAGTAGAGTAATATCCAATTAGCTCAGTAACACTAGTAACTGACATTAGCAGAGATGTGTACTTAAATGGGCTAATGCTAGACCTAACCTTTTTTTTTTTCTAATTCCAAATGTATAATGTAAAAAATCTATAAATTTCTGATAGAAGAAAAACTGCTTAAGTTAAAATATCTGGATATTTGTACTTTGAGGATTGGCCAAGATCTTTGAAGGAATGTTAAACACAGGCTTATTGGTATATCAAGATTTAGGCTTGGAAGAAACAGCAGATTGAATATGTACTGTGGCACAAGTTATTTCTCTTCTGTTGCAATAATGCTCTAAATCCAAATTAGGGTGGAATTTGCATAGGATGTGATTTAGGGTGTGAGGTTGTTTCTTTCAGGAAGCTTGCTTTCTGTATTTCCTTGGAAATTTCTCAGAATGTTGGAAGACTGAAACATATCGTCATTCTAAAACGTTTTGTGACCTAGTTTTGGTCTAAGTATACTTTTGTACTGGCATGATAAACAGCAGATTTGGGCTTTACTCTGACAGCTAAACGAACTCAAATGTATACTGAATGTAAATTGCTTTGAAGGCTGAGGATCACAAGTTAATAGATTCTGGACCTTGTTTTATCTTTCATGAGCCAGACATTCCTTGGATTTATGGGCAGTTGAAAATTAAAGAGTAGCAAATTGTTTCCCTCTTTGGAAATAAGCAAAATCACCCTTCTGATAGTAAAATATTTCTTTAGCATGTCACGGCAGTTACTAAGGAAAGAAACCATGAGGAAAAAAATAAGGATAACTTACAAAGAGGTTTACTCTTTAGGAAATGGAATATGTTTAATAAAAGTGTAGTTGCCTTATACTGTGTGACTTGAAAATAATGAGACAAAGGAAAAAAAATGGAAACACTATAGTAGAACTTATACGATCAAATAAATCTTGTCCCTTGGGAAGCAGTCCAGTTTTTCCTAGCTCTGCTCTAATTGAGCAAAACATTTTCAAACACTTTGGAATTGTCTTCAAATTTGTCTTATGAGCCAAACTGAAAAATCAACATCTTTACTTTATTATCACACCTCTTTTTAAGCCCAAAAGAATATTACTCAGCTTCGTCCCCCACTTAATTTATCACAGTTGGAAAAAATACAGTGCACTGTCAGATGGGACAACGGAATATTTTTTATTAATTTACCTATTCTTTTAACATTCACGGTCTCTGAGACAGATATGCTGTGGTAACACAGAGAGTTCTGACTCTGAAAGTGGGAGGGTTGGAAGGGAGACAAGTGAGCAGTCTTTGTGGATGAGTAGGAGATCACCAAATGGACAGGGAGAAAAAGGGGTTTCTAGGCAAAGGTAACAGCTAGTGTCAAATCACAGGGGCACAGAAACCATACCACCATTTGGGAATTGCAAGTATTTTGGGATGAATAGAATCCAGTTAAAGATGAAGGTGGAGTGGTAAGTAGGAGCAGGATCATGAAGGTTCTAGTAAGCCATGAAATGGAGTATGCTGTGGTTAAGGGTGAGAGTTCTTATGCCACAATATCTGAGCTCAAATTCTGACTCTCTGACTTAGTATTTTCGTTTGTAAAAGAAAGGTGATGATACCTACTTTATCAGGTTAAATGCATAAACACAGATAAAAGTCAAGGCACTCTGCCTGCCATAGGGTAAGATCTCGATAAATGTTAACTATTTCTACAGCTACTTTTCCCGATGGGTAAGGGACAATGATGGAAGGGTTTTAAAAGAGCAGGGTATGCTTTTTCAATGTGTCATTGACTACTTCTTCTCGACACCATCTCTTCCCTTGTTTTCTTTTAAAACAGCTTTATTGAGATATACATGCACATACTATGTAATCCACTCAATAAAATTATATGAGTCAATAATTTTAGTATGTTCAGCCATTGCTACAATCTAATTTTAGAACAATTTCATTACCCCAGTAGTGATCACTCACATTTCTTCATTAACCCTCCTCTCCCACACACACACATTGCCCTAGGCAACCACTAATCATCTTTGTGTTTCTATAGATTTGCCTATCCTGGGTATTTTATATAAATGGAATCATATAATATGTGGTCTTTTGTAATATGTGTCTCTTACTTAGCATAATGTTTTTAGGGGTCAACCATGTTATAGCATGTATCATTATTTTTATTGCCAAATAATATTCTGTTACATGGATATACCACATTTTATTTATCCATTCATCAGTTGGTGCACGTTAAATTATTTCCACTTTGGAGCTATTATAAATAATGTTGCTATGAACATCTCTGTACAAGTTTTTGTGTGGACATATGTTTTCACTTTTCTTGAGTGTATACCTAAGAGTAGAATTGCTGGGCCAAATTCTATGTTTAACATTTTGAGGAACTGCCAGACTGTTTTCCAGAGTGTCTGTATGATTTTACATTCCCATCAACAGTGTATGAGGATTCCACTTTCTCTACATCCTCACCGATGCTTGTTATCTTTTTTATTTTTGCCATCCTAGTGGTTATGAAGAGATAACTCATTGTGGTTTTGATTTGCATTTCCTTAGTGACTAATAATGTTGAGCATTTTTTCATGTGCTTATTGACCCTTTGTATATCTTCTTTGGAGAAATGTCTATTAAGATCCTTTACCTATTTTTTAATTTGACTTGTTTTTTTATTGTTGAGTTGTAAAAGTTCTTTATATATTTTGGTTAGAAGCCCTTTATCAGATCTTTGATTTGCAGGTGTTTTCTCCCATTCTTTGGGTTTTCTTGTCACTTTCTTGATGTTGTTATAAACAGCACAAGCATTTTAAAATTTTTACATAAACCAATTTTTTCTTTCGTTGCTTACGCTTCTGTTGTCATATCTAAGGAATCATTGCCTAACATAAGAACACAAAGATTTATTGCTATGTTCTCTTCTAAGTTTTATCAATGTCGCTCTTACAAAAAGGTATTTGATACATTTTGAGGTAATTTTGTATACGGATCTTCTTTCCCCCATTGAATGGTCTTGGCACACTTGATGAAAATCAATTGACTATAAATGTGAGGGTTTATTTCTGTACTATGAATTCTCTACCACTCATCTTGTATGTCATTTTTTTCCTTTTACCACATTGTCTTAATAATTTTAACTTTTATTAAGTTTTGAAATAGAAAAGTGTTAGGCCTCCAACCTTGTTCTTCTTTCCAAGATTGTTGTTATGGCTATTTGGAGGCCCTTCCATTTCCATATGAATTTTACGATCAGCTTGCCAGTTTATGCAAGAAAATGTCAGCTGGTATTTTGATAGGGAGTGCATTCAATCTGTAGGTCAATTTAGGGAGTATTACCTCCTAACAATATTAAGTATTTCTGATCCATAAACATGGGATATCTTTCCATTTATTTAGATCTTCCATTTCTTTCAACAATATTTTGAGGTTTTCCATATACAAGTCTTGCACTTCTTTTGTTAAATTTAAACCTAATTATTTTGTTCTTTTTGATGCTATCGTAAATAGAGTTTTCTTAATTCTCTTGATTTTTTTTTTTTAATGGCACCATTTTCTTCAGCTATTTTCATGCCCTTCTGCTCATGACATGTGTGGCCTCCAGGATTCTGTCTCATCTGTATGATGATAACTCTCCAAACTATCACTTGACCTGTGTCCAGAACTCAAATAGGTATTTATAATAGTCTACTGGACATTACCACCTGAATGTCACAGACATCACAAATTCATCTCTCCTGGAGATTTAGGCCCCAAATTTTATTCTTCTCTTTTAGACTTTGGAAATAGCACCACCATCCACCTAGCTTCCTGGACCAAAAGTCTGAAAGTCATTCTAAATTTCTTTACCTCCTTCAACTTTTATATCCTGTTTGGTTACCAAGTCCTCTGGATTCTACCTTCTAAATATCACTATGGGAGTGAAAATTGTTGCAGTCTTCTGTAAGGCCATTTAAATCAAGGACTTTTAAAAAACGTATGTATTTTTATTCAGAAAAAGTGCATACCTTATTTTGCAGTGCCACTTCTAGTAATTTATCCTATGGAAATAATGAGCCACCTTTACAGGAATGTATGTATAATAACCAAACACGGGAAAAAATCTAATGTCCAACCTTAGTAAATTTCATGCATAAAATAACGCGGTACATCTTAAAATGGTAATAAAGATATATTCTTTGACTTGTGAAAGTATGTTGTGTGTAGTTAAATTTCTTTAAATTGCGGGATGTTATGTAAAATATAATTCTATTTTTATTTAACAACGATAGAAAATAAGGTCTAAGAGAGCAGGGGTCTTGTCTCAATATTCCCCAGAGAGTGTAAGTGCTCAGTAAATATTTTTTGGTTATATTAGTCGCTCTGCGGCCCCTATTTCTCTATCCAATCTATATCTACCTATATTTCCATCTGTGTCTGTATCTGTGTTTCTGCCTATAAGCTATATTTCTTATCTGGGCTGTTGCAGATGCTTTCTCCCTGTTTTCCTCACTTTGCTTTCATTCCCCTATAATCCACTTCCATTCTGCAGTCAGGGTTGTATTTCCAAGTGGCAAATTTAATTGTGGAATTACCCACTATAATTCCAAATTAGGTTCTTCCCAAATGCCCATAAGATAATTTCCAGACTTCTTGGCCTGGATTACCAAACCATTTGTATTATAACTTTTATATCCTTTTCTAGTTCTTCCTTGCTATTTTCCAAGATATTCACCAGGTCATGCCAAAGTACCTGCAGTTCTCCAAATATGAATTTTCTTGTGTACCTGTGTACCTTTGGACACACCATAACTTCCACCAGGACCGTGCCAAACTTCCTTTGTTTATCTGGAAAATTTCAGATCATCCTTTGAAACTCAGCTTCCCAGTTACATCCCCTCTCAGTGTAGTCAGATGCCTGTATTTCAGGACTTCTGTAACCTTTTGAATTCTTGTACATACTTAGCATTTATGGATTACACCACCTTATAAGGCTGGAGTTCATGAGGGCAGAAACTATATATTCTTCGGCCTTCAACTCATCATCTTATTACTGAGCCAGCTTCTCCTTATGCACTCAGCTTAGGGCTTCCCATTATTGGTCTGAGGCCTTGTTCCAACTTTCCCTTGTCTGTGATTAAATTAGAAAAATAATATAAATGAAAAGAGAGAAGTTTTCATAATGCTGAATGTATTCACTTTTTGGTGTTAAAAATGCTTTCTTTATGAAGCTATGTTGATAGTAGATTGTAAAGTATATTTATGTGTTTAGTTGGCAACTTTCTCTCAGAGCCCTAAATTTGAGGGAAATTTTACAGGTCCCAAAAACCAAAGATCTGGAACACTCATGGGGTGGCACCAAGTCCCCAAAGTCAAAAGCCTATGAGTCATCCTTGGCTTCTTTTCTCTCCACTACCACCCCCCTACACCCGCCTCCGCCGCCACATTCAGACACTTAGTAAGTCCTGCCAATTCAACCTCCTAAATATTTCTGGAATCTGTACTCTCCTCTCCATCCTTGCTGCCAATTCCTTAGGACAGGCCCTCTTTATTTTCCCTGTACTACAGCAACAGTCTTATTGGCCTTCTTTCCACTGTTCCTCTCTTATCCATGTCCATCAGAATGAGCTATTGAAAATATTAATGGTAGATGTTCATTTTCCACAGAATAAACATTTTTCATGGCATACAAGGTTTCTATGATTGGCCTTCATATTGCCCCTTGCTTACATTCTGTCTTGATCTCAAGTGCCCTTTCACTGTCATTTTCTTGGGTAACCTTAGACACTCTGAGACAGTTCAATTGTTACTTATTGTACAGACCTTTTCCTCCGACTCTGATTTAGGTGCCCCTCTTCAGTACTGTCATTCTTACTCAATAATCTCTCCACCATAGCATATCCAGATTACTTGATAATCCTCTTTTTAATTATGTCTTCCCTACTAACTTCTGAACAGCATAAGAAAATGTATTTTATTATCATTTTATCTCTAGCATCCAACATAGCGCTTAGAAAATAATAAATATTTAACAAACATTTGTTGGTTAAGTGTATTCATTCAGTGTTATGATCAGATGCACACTGTAGCAGTTTTATTGATCAGAAACGAGGGATAGGAGCAATGAGAGGCAGGGAAACAGGTTAAAATCCCTCTGTAGATGTCAACGCAAGAGTGATGAGACCTGAACTTAGGCAGTGGCATAAATGGAGAAACATTCAGATGGTGGACTTAATGGTTGACTGGATGTGTGGAAATGGAAGATCTAGGATTACTTTTATGTTTGGGGGCTTAGAAAATTGGTTGGATGGCGGTATGATCTGCCAAGGGGGACATGCTCTGTTGTAGATATTTTGAGATTGAGGTCCTTAGAATATTGGTTGAAGTTGTCCAAGAGGTAACTGGATGTGAAGTTTGGAGAGAGAACTGTTTTAGAAAGACAGATTGGTGTTTCACCAGCCATTAGGAACTATTTCAAGCCATGGCCATGAATGAGATAATTATCATTTGTAGTTGATTACGTTGTAGTGATACTGGTGGTGGGTGAGAAGAGAATAGGACGATTGGACTCCAGGTATTGAAGATGCAGACCAAAGAGGAAAGACAGACTTGTGTAGTTCTGAATTTGAATCCTGGTTCTGCCTATTGCCAGTTCCATGACCTCATACTAATTACCCTCTGAATCTCTGCTTCTTTATCTGTAAAGGCAAAAAGATATACCCACTTTACAGGGATATTGAAAACATTCAATGAGTCAGTATATATAAAGTCCCCAGTGCAGTCCCAGGCTTCACTATAGGAACTCCTAAGAAATAAATTGGAGAAAATATTCAGGAAAATATTCCTCAGAATACGAAGTCAGTTTCAGAATAAAGAATGGCTTAGTGGTTACCCTGAGGATTACAACATCTTAAAACTTGTAACTATCTAGTTTGACTAGTATACCAAAACTCTGCTCTATACAGCTCTGTCCCTTCCTCTTTTTGTTTTAATTGCCACAAATTACATCTTTATACATTGTGGCCATGAATATAGATTTATATTATTGTCATATTTATTTGTCTTTTAAATCATATAGGAAGGGAAGCCGACTTGGCCCTGTGGTTAGGGCGTCCATCTACCACATGGGAAGTCCGTGGTTCAAACCCCGGGCCTCCTTGACCCGTGTGGAGCTGGCCCACATGCAGTGCTGATGCGCGCAAGGAGTGCCGTGCCACACAGAGGTCTCCCCGCCTAGGGGAGCCCCACACACAAGGAGTGCACCCCGTAAGGAGAGCCACCCAGCAGGAAAGAAAGTTCAGCCTGCCCAGGAATGGTGCTGCACACATGGAGAGCTGACACAACAAGATGACGCAACAAAAAGAAACAGATTCCTGTGCTGCTGACAACAACAGAAGAGGACAAAGAAGAACACACAGCAAATAGACACAGAGAACAGACAATTGGGGGGGCGGGGAGGTGTGGAAGGGGAGAGAAATAAAAAAATAAAATAAATCATATAGGAAAAAAGAAGAGTTAAAAAACAAAAATTAAATAATAATGGCTTTTATATTTACCTTTGTAGCTACCTTTACCATTGTTCTCTATTTCTTCATATAGCTTCCGAGTACTGTCTAGTGTTCTCGTATTTTAGCCTGAAGGGACTCCCTTTAGTATTTAGTAATGCACATGTCCTTCAGCTTTTGTTTATTTGGGAATGTCATCATTTCTCCTCCATTTTTGAATATAGAATTCTTGGTTGACAATCTTTTTTTCCTAGCATTTAAAATATGCCATCCTGCTGTTTCTGATGAGAAATCAGCTGTTAATCTCATTGAGGATCCCTTCTGTGTGATATGTTGCTTCTCTTATTGCTTTTAAGACTCTCTCTTTGTCTTTTTCTTTTGACAGTTTGATTATAATGTGTCTTGATGTCGATCTCTTTGTGTTTATCCTACTTAGAGTTGTTGAACATTTGGTTATGTAAATTTTGTCTTTTATTATATTTTGGAAATTTGGGGCCCTTATTTCTTCAGATACTTCCTCTGCCTTTTTCTCTCATCATCATCTGAGAGTCCCATATGTTAGTTTAGTTGAGGATGTCCCATAGTTTTCAGCTTCTGTTCAATTAGTTTCTTCTTTTTTTTTCTGCTCCTCAGACTGGATAATTTCAGTTGTCCTATCTTCAGGTTGCCAAGTCCTTCTTCTACCTCCTTAAATCTGCTGTTGAGCACCTTAAGTAGATTTTTCATTTCAGTTATCATACTTTTCAGCTTCAAGATTTTTATTTGTTCCTTTTTAGAACTTCTCTTTATTGATACTCTCTTTTGAGAAATCAAAGGAATCCTGTAGCCCTTTGTGTATATTTAGGAGAGTTGCTTTATACTCTTTATATAGTAAGTCCAATGTCTGTGCTTTTTCAGGGATAGTTTCTATTAAATTTTTTTTTCCTATCAGTGAGCCATAGTTTCTGAATTATTTGCATGCCTCACATTTTTTTAAAAACCAGATATTTTTAATATTACAATGCAATAACTCTGAAAATCAAATTCTCTCTCCTCCCAGGGGTTTGTAGTTTTTACCTGATGTGAGTTAGAATTCATTATTTGTTTCGTGACTTTTCTAAACTATTTTTGTAAAGACTGAAATTTTTGTTGTGTGTGGTTTCTGACAACTATATCTTTAGTTTAGCGGTCAGTTAGTGGTTTGACAGCTATCTTCAAACACCTGGAGCCAGAAAAGAAAGAAAGAGAAAGAAAGACAAAAGGAGAGAGAAGAGAAGAGACAAGATGAGACGAGAAGGGAAACACTCTCCAGCTCTTTGCAGATTGGCAACTCCTACAGTGCTTAGCCAGGCTGTTTACAACTCTGCCTTAGCATTCAGTTCCTAAAGAACAGCTGTCGATGAAAGCATAAGATCTCCTCTAAGCATGCATGTGGGCTTCTAGATTCCTCTGTGTACATAGGAGCTCTTCAAACCTCTGATTCCACATAGTTCCTCATTTCCCAGCTTTTCCTCCCAGGCTTTCCACATGTCTATTTGCCCCAACTCTTACCTTTGTCCCAGGCAACAGCAACTTGTTCATTTGTTTTCAGGGAACACCCTCTATGTAATTGCTTTTCCTCCCTGAGAAAGTTTTGAATTGGGTGGGAAAAAAGCAAGGCTTTTGTTGTCAGTCCTTCAGGGAGCTCCCGGACAATTCAAACCAGAAAATCTCAAGTCCTGAGGAACAAAGTTTGCTCTGTTCCCTCTGCAGCCAGGGACCCACACCAAGAACACAGGTGGTTGCTTTCAGGATCTTTGCCAAGCAAGTAAGGGGGATGGGGAAAAGGTAAGTTAAAATACCACAAAAGGAGGTGTTTTACTTGCTTTTTTCTTGATTAAACATTTCCTTAGTTGTTGTGAACCTTTGACTGTATTCCTGAGCTCTGACAAAGTGGATTCCGATAGTTTTGCCTGTTCCTACTCCCCCACCCTCCCAGTGTTTCTGTGGTGGGATGGGCCCTTGTAGTTACCTTCCTCAAAATAAAAAAATTTTCACTGACATCACTCCCCCAAAACAAAGAATTTAAAAAACAATTCTAGCAAAGGTAGTATTTTATGCTATTTGTATTACAGATCATATTATTTATTGTCACAATTGACAATATTTAAATTCTACCAGTAAAGCACACCATTTTACTGCCTAAATTAAAGTCCCCTAAATACAATTGCAAGTACCTTTTTTTTCTTAAAGCAACAGAAGGGTATATAAAATCCATGAATAGGATAGCACATTTTATCTGTCACCATTTGCCTACAGCCAGTCTACAGCAAAATTCTGTTTAGGTTTAAAGAGAAAATGGTACCAGAGATGTGGTTAAGTCTCAGGAAGTCCCTTATCCCTCCCTTAGCATCCTTTCCAGCCAACAGGTTTGTGCTATTCATGTCACCTTCCAAATCGAAGAAAAAGGATTATTCCTGGCTTCTAAGATCGTTTATTTCTGGTAAACCCAGAAATATGCTCAGGTTATTGTAGTTATGCTCTGTGCGATGTGCTAGGCTGACCACATTTTTTATTCCCGAAACTTTCCTGTATATAATTCACTCTCAAGTTACTATAATACACACTGTTTATTAAATAGAGTATTGACTATATTCTAGGCCTCAAAATAGGAATTTAATATATGCTGTCTCTAATTCTTGCAGTAATTCTGTGTGTTAAGGATCAGTGTCCTCATTTGGCAAGTGAGGAAATCAAGATTCAGAAAGTTTTAAAATCTTACTTAAGGCCCATGCGCAGTGCTGATGCGTGCAAGGAGTGCTGTGCCACACAGGGGTGTCCCCCGCGAAGGGAAGCCCCACGCGCAAGGAGTGCGCCCTGTAAGGAGAGCAGCCCAGCGCGAAAGAAAGTGCAGCCTGCCCAGGAATGGCGCTGCCCACACTTCCCCTGCCGCTGACGACAACAGAAGCGGACAAGGAAACAAGACGCAGCAAAAAGACACAGAAAACAGACAACCGGAGGAGGGGAGGGGAATTAAATAAATAAAAATAAATCTTTAAAAAAAAAAAAAATCTTACTTAAAATTAGTCTTAACAGCTTGCATTTGGGAGAGCCAGCTTTCAAATTCAGATAGGACGATTCATTTTTCATCAGTCTTGTCTTTCTAAAATTCCTTGGCTGCTCTCATGTATTTTCTCTTTCAGATAGTTTTAGATTTGGCGTCCCCAAATCATTGACAAGAATGTTATATACGGTAGTACAGAAGGATGAAATGTCTTGAACAAAGAAAATCTAGTCCCATGAACAAAAATTTTCATGTTATACTCATGTGCTAACCTTCACATTTGTAATGATGAGATTCTTGGCCACATGTCACGTTTGAACAAATGGAGTTTTTTCAGAAATGATATAGATACTCACCCTAACTCTTCTCTGGGCTCATCTGTTACAGATGGGCACACATTTAGTTTTGTGGCATGTCTTGGGTTATGGATAAAGCCTTCTTAAAGCCTACAGGACTGAATGGAAATCAAACCCAAGAATTTGGGCTTCATTCTTAGAAAGATGTCTATCCAACAACAAAAGGAAATTGATATACAATAACTTAAAAACTTAAGAAATTCATGGTAGACTCTAAAACCAGAAACAAGGTGAAGGGAAAAAATAGTCTTGTCCATAAGAGTTGTTATCAAGTGCATGCATGAAGGTTTGTTTACAAAAAGGCCCTTCACTCAGAACTTGTTTTGTTTTTATTTTAATTACTAGCAAGCTTGGATGTCTCTTCTTCCTTTCATCAACTCAGAAGCAAAAAATTACAATGTGGAGGAACTTCACAAGAGACAAACCTATTGTATCTTGATTTATCCTATCATTTTGTCTACGTATATGAAATCATACTCTAAAAAGCTTTTGAAGCCTGCATTTTCTTTTTTTTTTCTTAATTTATTTCTCTTCCCAGCCCCCCCCCCCCCCAGTTGTCTGCTCTCTGTGTCCATTCGCTGTATGTTCTTCAGTGTCTGCTTGCATTCTTGTCAGCAGCACTGGGGATCTGTGTCTCTCTGTTTGTTGTGTCATCTTGCTGCGCCAGCTCTCTGTGTGTGCAGCCCCATTCCTGGGCAGTCTGCACTTTTTTTGTGCGGGGCAGCTCTCCTTCCAGGGCACACTCCTTGCACTGGGGGCTTCCCTATGCAGGGGACACCCCTTCATGGCACGGCTCTCCTTGCGCACATCAGCACTGCACATGGGGCAGCTCACCACGCGGGTCAGGAGACCCTGGGTTTGAACCCTGGATCTCCCATGTGGTAGGTGGACCCTCTATCCGTTGAGCCAAATCCGCTTCCCTGCATTTTCTTTTAATAATATATTATGAGTGCCTTCCTGTGTTCAATAAATATGAACTGTATCATCATTTTCAGTATAACATAGTGTAGACAGACAGATAACTCTCCAGAAAGGTTTTTACTAATTTGTGCTTCCCCAGTGAAGAGGGCACATTTTTACATCCCTTTACTAACACCGTGAGGTTTTATCATTACAAAAATTTTTTGCTCAATTAAAGGCTTAAATAGTTTATCAGTGATGTTTTCATTTGTTGGTTGTTAGTAAGGTTTAACCTTTTCTCATGTTTGTGATCATTTGTGTTTCCTGATAAGGAACTATGTTCAGTGATTGTTTTATTAGATAAGACCCCTAATAATAAGTACCTAAGTGAATTTGTACTGGGATAATTTACTCACCTAGAAAGGATGTGATTATGAAAGAACTTGGGCTTATGTTGTAGGTAAAACTTGGTTGGTTTTCTTCTAAGACCCAGCAGACAGTCTTCATCAGAGACGGCTGCCTAGTTTTGGCTGTTTAGTCGTTTTTCCTCTGGAGAGGCCCAAAGCTGGAGAACAGGGTTTTTACAGGTCAGAAATGGAGACAGAACTGAATGTTGAAAGTTGTCCAGAACATTCCCATATTCTATCTGACTCAAGCCAGCACTGTTCACTTGGAAAAATATCACTTTAACTCATATATTTTTGAGATCAGAATATCCTTTTCAAGCCTGTAGGGTAATCAAAACCTGTCATTTTTCTGCCTGGTCAACCAAAGGATATAGAGGGTTTAGGGGATCACCAATCTTGTTTATTTTATTTTTTTGTGAATTTTCTGAATACTTGTTTCTTTCAACCCAGCATATAAAGAATATATTCTGGGATGTCTAAGCTTCGCAAAATCCAATTTTAGGATTGGCATTCCTATAGCCCCTGTTAGCAGGGTGCCTCATTTGCCACCGGGATGTCTGGGCATCTTGGCCCCTGCTTTACTGCAGCTCCAAATGTGGTGCTATACAGGGGTAGGGTTGTGGAGTGGTTAGAAAACCAGACTCTGGAACCAGTGTCTTAGACAAATTATCAAACGTTTCTATGATTGTTTCTTTTCTTTTTTTTTACAAACTTTATTGAGATGTATTTACATATCATAAAATACACCCATTTAAATATATAGTTCAGTGGTTTGTAGTGTATTTACTGAATTATGCAGCCATCACAATGATCTAATTTTAGAACATTTTTATAACCCTAAAAAGAAAACTTATGCCATTACCATCATTCTTCACCCTCCTTCCTCTCACCCTTCCCCAGACCTAGAGCATCACTAATCTACTCTTCACCTCTATAGATTTACCTGTCCTAGAAATTTCATATATATGGAATCATACATCACATGTTCTTTTGTGACTGGCTTCTTTTACTTAGCATTCTGTTTTCACGGTTCATCCGTGTTGTAACGTGTATCAGTATGTCATTCTTTCTTACTGCCAAATAACATTCCATTGTATGAATATTCCACATTCTGTTTATCTGTCTTCAGTTAATGGACATTTGGGGTATTTCCAGTTTGGGGCTATTATGAATATGCTGCTATGAACATTTGTATACCTATACCTGTTTCTTCATCTGTAAAATCAGTGCCATCTCTTAGAGATGTAAAAAGTGACTAGTTGGGAGTAAGCAAATAAGTATTAGCTAACAAATATAACATATTAATGTTTTGAGTTTTCATTTAGTATCAGTTATAAAATTTGTTTTATTTAGATAGCCAAGCTTTCCTAATTACATCTCTAAACATCTTCTTTTACTTTACCCCTGACTTATCTCAAAGTTATAGTTTTGAAAAGTTTCATTAATTTAGTAAACTTATTGTGAACACCTACTGTGTGCCAGGCATTGCAGTGGGTGCCAACAAGGATTAAAAGAAAAGAGTAAGCAAAAGTACCAAGAGGTGCTTATAGTTTATGCCTATCTTTAGGTTGCTAATGTATGGTCTCTGACCTGCAAGTAAGGCATAGAACTCAGGTTCCCCCTATTCCCACTCTTGCAACAAATGCCACAGGTTTTGGGGTCTCTTAATCCATTCACTATTATCTTGTCTTATCTTGCTCTTTTTTTGACCAATATGTCTATGTTTGTGATGTGACTGGTTGAAAACTCTTTTGTAAGGAAAAGGCTAAATGAAGTTAATCATGTCTAGGTAGAGACCTCAAGAGGTAAAAGGGTAGTGTTCCATTTCCTTAGCTGGAGCTGGGGTTAGTGATTTTTTTTTAATGGTCAAAAACTTATATTTAGAATTAGCCAGCTGGACTCAGTTTAGATGATCCCAGTTTTGTTGGCAGCATCCAAAACATCATAGTCAGGAGCCAGTCAAGCATATGCCACCTCTCTCCAACAGGGTGTTGACATTGGCCATGTCAGTGTTATAGAGCTTCTTCACAGCCTGTTTGATCTGGTGCTTGTTGGCCTTGACATCCACAATGAACACAAGTGGGTTGTTGTCTGCAGTCTTCTTCATGGCTGACTTGGTGGTCAGGGGATCTTGGTGATGCCATAGTGGTCAAGCTTGTTTCTCCTGGGGGCACTCTTCCGAGGATATTTGGGCTGTCTTCTGAGATGCTGTATCTTGTGCTGCCAAAAGGTGGGTAATGTGCAGATACTTTTTTTTGTGCCTGGGAACACCTTTCAGTATTGCCTTCTTGGGTTTGAAAGCCCTTGCTTTGGCTTCGGTTTGGGAAGAGGCAGGGGCTTCTTGCTTCTCTTTATGTGCCATCTTCATGAAAAGGGAGTGAATTGGTGCATATTCTAATCTGGACCTAACAGTCCTTAGTTTTCTCAGCTGGCAGGTTTCTTCTTTGTGTAAAGTTGGTTTTGTTTTTTTTTCAACTTCCAAAACTATGTTGAACTGGACTCTCAGCAAAAGTGTCAGTTGTTGAGCTGCCTGTGTTTTCTTTCTTTTGTTTTTGGGAAGATAATGATTTTCCATGATGGCTCAGTTCAATTTATTGAATATTTTGCTCCCGTTACCATTCTCTTCCCTATAAGAGAAAAATATGTTTTCTGATTTTCCTTATTTTTTTAGTGATAAAGTAATGGTTCTCTTTTTCTATAATAGCATGCCGTTACTATAACAAAGTGACACTGCTAGGTCATTCTTATCTCAGGCATTCATTCAGATAAAATGCATTAGCAGTTTCAAGAATCATGTTGGATAATATAAGAGGGCCTCTAGCACTTGCCCTGGTACTGTGAAAGAAATTTGAGTTCTATTATTTATTGTCCATTTCAGGAATTCATCTTAGATATGAGCAGAGAAATATATAGGCATCCTATGGACCCATAAGGACATCTTATAGCTTATTTTGAGTCTAGCTAGTTGTAGACCAGTTTTATTGCTGATCATGTGGTAGGGGTGTCTTTCCATATACACAGGTTTTATACTTTGCTCTGTTTTGAATATTTACTATAATGCAGGTCACAGCTTGTAAACTTGGTCAGTGGGGGGACTCTGTTTAATCCATAGTGTTTTTTAGTTAACGCATACAGAAGATAGTAACTCATAGAGCCACAGTGCCAGGTATATGTAGATAGACTCTGATATAGATTAATAGCCACTCTACAGATGAATTGGAACAAAACGAACTATGAAAATTTCTTATGAACAATCTCTTTAAGGCTATAGAAATAAAATTATTTAGTAAATAAAAGATGTTGGCTTTGTATTCACTTCTTAGATTATGACAACCTTAAATTAACAATATATACATAGAGAGGTTTTCCCTGCTTTAGAGTTATTGTTGATTTGATGTGCATTTCCAATTTTCAGCAGTAGCTAATAGGGAAGGGGCTATTTAATTGAGGGTTTCAAGAGAACATGCCAAGGATTATTGGATTCAACCTTTAAATGAATTGAACACTATTGTATTATTTTAAAGTACTTCCTCCCCCCCCCCCCATTTCTGCTACCCATTGAGTCCTTTCCTGTTCTAGGTTTCATATTCCTGTTTGTAATGCGCTTGTCTTTCTAATTCCCTTTTCTTTTTTTTTCTCCATAAAAGTTCTCTGTTATCAGACCAGGAATCTCTAATAGGAATCCTGGAAGGAAGCTATATGGCTCCTTGGGACAGGTAAATTAGTCTGCTCAGCTGCTATCATTTACTTTTGTCCAGCAGACATGATAATGAAGTAATAATTTAATATGACTCTTTTCCCAGGAAGTCAGAGAACTAGTGTAGTCCCTTGTAAGGATACTACTACTACTTATGCAGTTGATCTGAATTCATTTTGTCTGATATACAAAATATACTTGAGGTCAAATAGTGCTGTTTCACAGTCATTTAATCATTTCAAAATATTTATAGGTGTATTAGGATCACTTTTTTTTGCAAGTAATAAAAACGCATCTCAAACTGGATAAGCAGAAAAGTGATTTTACTGCTCACATAACTAATAAACCCAGGGGTAGATAGCACAAGTGAGTCAGGTGCTTAAACAGTGTCCCTCAGAATGTCTGTCTACCATCTCTCTGCTCTGACGCTCTTCTGTGTTGGCCACTTTCCATGGTGGGCTCAGTGATGTGGTGGCAAAGACAACCATCAGCAGCTGCAGGCTTATACTTTGCCATTGTGGTAATCCCTGTATAAAGAGTGCTTTACTCTCCCAGCAGTTCTAGCAAAACTCCTGCAACCGATTTTCATGGACCTCTCCACTCCTGATCCAATCATTGTGACCCTCTTTGTCTAGCCAAGGTCAGATGCCACCCCTGCTCTTTACCCCCAAATCCTTTAGCCTGAGTGTGGTGCAGGAATGGTTGCTCAGTGAAAAATATGGTTTCTAGAAGAGTTAACAGATACTGGAAAGGCAGAGTCCACTGACGTCTACTGTAATGGGGTGTAGGATGAGTTTATGATACATAAAAGTTGTACTTAGTGTTCATGGAATTTTGTTCATATTAATACATAGCAATATACTATTACTTGTATGTTTACATGTCTCTTGTATGTTTACATCTTCTCTCCGAATTAGATAGTAAAGCTCTTAAATGAATACTTGTCTTATTATCTGTTGGGATCTCTACACTGAGTACACCACTTGCACATAGTACGCACTCCGTAAATATTAAGGGATGGTGATGACCTTTCAGCAGCATATGTTCATTACTGTTGGTGGCAAATACTCTGGATTACACCATTTGATGTTGGTTGAGAATAGATGCATACACAGTCCATATTTAATGAGCAAAAGGAGAACTCCCTGGCCAGTCTCCAGTAGTACAGGGCTAGTGGGATGTGCGAACATAAATTTGGTGCATATAAACTATAGCCACAGAATGCGCTTCATGGAGTATAGCGGAAGAAATTAGAAATTAAAAAACATTCTTCTTGATTCCAAAAACTGTGTCTAGTTCAAATAAAATTTCGTTTAGCTCCTTAAGGCAGCTGTGCCAAACGTCTCTTGGCCCTTGAACTATTTGACGTCCAAACATTAAAGCATTTGAAAAAAAGTGATGGGAAAAAAATCCTCATAGAACTTCCTATGACAGGTAAAAGTTTAATCACAGCAAATAATGCATATTTCCCTTTTATTATAGCCACAGTAGAAAAGCAGGTCTTGTGTTTATAATGCATGTTGTTCAGGAGACCTTTGTAAAAATGTAATCTTTGGAAATCCCAAACCTGTTGGTTGTATCCCATCCATTAGATGAAGGCAACTTGCCTATGCAGTAGATCCAGAATAGCAATAAATAGAGAACATGAACAGGAAGCAGTCGTTAAGAATTACAATGGGTAGGATGCAGAGTTAATTCACAGAGATATTTTGTTATGAAATAATTACATCACTAGGACAGCTGGAAAGCAGAGTACTGTGCTGGACGGCAGTGCTTGTTCTTTGCCCTGCAGCTGGGGGGTCAAGACAATAGAGACAGCAAGAGAACTTGCTTTATGGGATAGTTAGGGGTTTGGCTGATTTAATTGTAAAATGATAACGACTTATCTGCCTTTTTTTGAGTTGTGTTTTGCATAGCTAAATGAGTCTTAGTAAAGGCTGAGAATTACTTTTTACTTCTACTTTCTGAACAGACATTTGCTTAGACCACATTGGCGAAATAATAAAATGTAAATATTGAATGGTAATTTTCTTTTCCTGTAAAAGTCATCTGAGATATTTTATTCATATTCAACAGTACAATTAACTTTTTTCATATGGACCTGCAGGCATGCCGTCATTGAAATGGTATTTTTGCCAGTTTACTGGATATCTAGCCAAAAATAAAGAGTTTTAAAACATTTTAAAATGTTGATCAACATAAGGAATCATATAGTTGGAATTATTTTTGATGTTTATGTTCCCATGTTCAGACCTGTCTGGCACTTTTGTTTTGCAAGTATAAGCATTATAGGCAGCCTGGCCACATTCCTCATTGATTTATATAAGTATATTATGGATTGTTACCCTTTAGCCAAATACCAGGAATTTCAGCTTTTGTGTAGCTCACTTGCTTTATGTGAGACTTGTTATAATAAAGCATCTGTCTTCTCCTTATTGCCCACCAAAGTGACTGTTATTTGATTTGGGATAATTCCAAAGGGAGTCATTGTAGCCAAAAAGTCACCATGAATGTTAATTCCTAAGGTTAATGTTTACAGCTATTCATTCAAAATGCATTTCCTACACCCATTATGACTAATATAACTTAAGTTTTACTGTGATAATGTTTAGTAAACAGTTAAGTCACAAAAAATTTAATATTTTAGTATAGAGCAATGTTTCCCAAAATGTTTTCCATGGAATACTGGGTTTGCAGGACATTGATGGCCATGATTAGGGCCAAAGCAGATGGTATCGTATAGGACCTTTACTCCCCTCAACATCACTCATGAATCTTTAAGGAGAATGTAATACGCACCCTTTTGAAATAAAATTGATAATGGCACCTTAAAAATAAATAAAATTATTATCTCCTTGAACTAGGATGGACCAATTCTACCAAATGCTATTCTTTTTATAGTCTACAAGAATATTCTGCTCTATGCACTTGTAAAAATTCCACTTTTTAAACATTGCCAATTAAAATTAGTGTCCTTTCTCCATGGCTTATCATTTAGGGACATGATTGGAGCACAGGAATTTCTACTTGGAGAATTTCCTTAGTTAAGACCTCAAGTAGAACTTACCGATGGAGATAGTTTTAAAAACTGCAACTTAGACAAAATATTGACAGTAGCTTCAGTGAGCTTACCTTTATAAATCCAGAGCATCCTTTGAAAGTTAGAGTGTGGGGTACAGTTTCTTCAGATGGCGTCAGTGAACTTAATATTTTGAAGAGAGTGATATAACTTTGAGGAAAATAACTTGGATGGATTAGATGTTATTCTTGAATTGTGCCATGGAAAGCGTGCTTGAAAGCAGTTTCAGTGAGATGAAGCAACAGAGCATATGGCCAGGCTGTTAGGTAACTTCTAAGACAACAGTTTGGGGAGCAGGTGACCTTTTGATTCAACAGTGTTTTATGATCTCTCCATTCTCCAGTTGTGCCCCTTTCAGAGTTGTTTTGTTTTGTTTTTTCCTTTGAAATTACTAAAATGTCTTATATGTATTACAAACTTTAAATACAGGAATGAACTTACGGAAATCAGTGTTGACCCCAGGCAGTGATGAGCAATATATCCTTTATTTAAGAAATGTATTCATTATAATGGAAAGCACTTTTAAAATAATGTTCAAGAAGGACAACTGTAACAGTGCATAATGTGGCCCGCTTCCCATGCGTATACTTGATTTCATTGCTTGCCATCTTTGGTACCTTATTGCTTTACTTTTTTGCAAAAAATAGTAGCAACAGATATAAAGAAGCTTGGTGATTGCAGAATTCCTTTTCCTCCTGAAAAAGGAAGAAAAAAATTGAAGTTGTCAAAGTATGTGGGTTTCATGGAAAGGTGCCTTGTAGTTACCTAGAATTACCATGTTGAAAGAGTTGTTTCGATAAACCTCCCAAGTCTCAGTTATGAGTAGTACCAGTCATATTTTTTCAAAGTATGGCACTCATATGATCTATATAATATCTCTAATAAGTTTATTAATTAGGAGTTTTTACTTTATCAGAATAATTTTCCAGAATAAGTCACATTAGTAGAAGTTTTTAAATTTTAGAAGGAGATGATTAAAACTCAAAAATTAAAATATTTGGAAGTGGATAAATGTGAGGGGAAAAAATCCATTGATTTTAATCCATTTTAATGGAAAGGTAGAACTCATCCCATCATTCAGAAGTAGTTTGGATCTGGCTGTGAAATTGATGTGGTTATCAGTGTTCTGTTGTTCACTCGCACCAGTAGCTTTAACTTAAGTATACTGTTTGTTGCCTTATTTTAAAGTTTAGTTTAGATTCCCAGAGAAGTATCAAATGTTGTGGGGCCCAGATAGTCCAGAAATGTGGTAACAGCTAGGTATTAAAATTTTACCTCAGGTGTAATATACAAAGTGGGTAACTGAGAGTCAATACTTAATTTTAGTAATTGGGTTGTTTGCACGTTTATAGTTAGTTTCTTTGAAGAGGGTGATTTTTTTTTTTCAATTAAAAAATGAAAAAATACCTTGAATAGCATTTTATTAGCTTTTTCATAGAATTTACATTAAATTTTGTCAAGAATTTTAGTTAAAAAGGCTTGTTTATGACTGGTTTCCTTAATTTTTCAAACATTTGCTGAGTACTTCCCTATGCCAGATGGCATGCTATAGTTGAAACTAAAAGAAAATTTGCCCTTTGACTTGAAAATTCTTTTGATTGCTGAAGGCTTTGATTTTCAAACTGAAATATTGAATTAGTTGTAGGATTTCATGAAAGAAATTAAGTTTTCCCATCCAAACCTAATTATAATGTTTGTTAATCTGTCTTTATTATTTAAGGACACTATAGTTTCCCAATAAGGGTTTCCCGCCCCCCCCCCCCCCAAAGGAATGTTAAAATTCTGCAGTTTTGATTAACATTGTTTTTGGAATTCTGAAACTGAGAATTTATGCCCTTTCCAGGAAATGATTTGATTCACCAGGATGGGAAGGCTCTCTTAGAAACAAACTAAATTTCTCCATATTCCATCAAACTTATTCTTACAGGCATGTTTGTGACACCTAAGTTCCAAGAAAATATTCATCGTAGGGTATGGCATCTCAAAAGAATGCTCACTCTGTCTCTTTAATAATTCCCAAACTGCAAGCTAAAAAGAAGCATGTTTTGCCAAGGCTGCAGATTTTAAAACTATCTCCATCGGCAAGTTCTACCTACGGTCTTAACTAAGGAAATTCTCCAAGCGTGAATTCTAATGTCCAATCATATTGCTTTATTTTCACTAATGTAGATGTCATTGCCACTTAGCTAAGTGCTTCAGATGCTCCTCTCCTGAACTTCCCTATTGATATTCAGTGATCAGATCCCATTAGGTATCTTCACATAGGATCACAAGGAATGTTCAATACTGGCCTTCCCCCCTCCCCACTATGTGATAAAATTGATGGATATGTATAAAAGATACAGATTACCTCTTTGTTTATTATCACCTACTTAACATCTCTTTCCCTTTTCTTCTAGGTTGTTTGATGTGTGCACAGTGTCACGAACAGACAGAGAAACCAAACTCACATTAGTGTTTGAACATGTTGATCAAGACTTGACCACTTATTTGGATAAGGTTCCAGAGCCTGGAGTGCCCACTGAGACCATAAAGGTATCAAGAATCCTCTTTCTGCTTGTTCAAGCAGTCACACTATTAGGGTCTGTAAAGCAGTGACATTCTTTCCTTAAGAAAATTGCCAGAATTAGAGATTTCGGAATTCAATATTTAGGTAAAAATAACAAATAAGTGGAATTTTCAAAGAATGGGATGTGTTCTAGTTCAATTAATTGGCAGTGCTAACACATATTAAAATTATTGAAAAATATTGATTTGTACGTGCCTTGCTCTAATCTTGGAAAGTACAGTGTAATAAATATGGCTCAATCTTTTTCTGGTGGTTCCAGGTATCATGGGATATAATATGAAACTTCATTTATGAGCACATTGTATATCATTGTTTTATAGTCCAGGACATATCGTGCTGTTTTTTAATATATCAGAACTACTGGTTGTTAGGCCTTTCGTCCTCCATTCCTTCTCATTCATAAAGATTTATAGACAGTCTAGGTACCGTGTACTATGCCAAACTCTTGATTCAAAGATGACTAAGCCGTGCTTTCTGTCCTTAGAGGTCAGCAAATTAGATGCTGTGTATTAACTAGGACTTTTTTCTTCCTTTAAGTGTAATGGGAAAAGCTACTTAAAAGATTTTTGTTGCTTTTATTTGTGTTCTACGTAATTGAACTTCCTGGTAAATCTTTTAGATCTGTGTACATCTTGTGAGGTCTTCATGAAGACCTTTTTGGTCCGTGTGAATTAAGTGACTTAATTAAACAAACTCCCTACCTCATCATTCATTGCTTGGAAATGTATTATAGAATTCAGCTTCATTTTCAGATAGGAATTATAGCTGAAATTAATTTATTTTCTGAAATGAGTGAGAAATGTCTTTTAGTGATAGCTAGTTTATATTCTCTAGATACTGATACATTTAGAATTCAATATACTAAATAATATATTCTTTTGATTTTAGACTAATATAGGTCATATTTCTGCCTGATGGATTTTCTAAATATATATATATGTGATGCTCAGCAATATTGCCTTTTCTCCCTGGGCACTTTCAAGGAGAATGGGGCCCTCTACATGTGGATCTTCCCAATTAACTGTTCTTGTTCCTCATCTATCACCGTACCCCTTTTTTTTCCTGGCACTCTATTCCAGTCCTGTGGCTTCAGTGTGTTTGTCTAAAACCCTGTGTTCAACATGTAGGGCAGGGCACATCCATTCCCCTTTCATATACTCTGTTTTCTGGCCAAATTGGTCTAATCACCATTCTCTCTGTGTGGTCCATGGTTTCCCACCTCTTAGTTCCTCCTTCTCATGCCACTTATTTTGCTTCTACCACCCCCAGTAACTATCTGTGAATTTGTCAAGGCTCATCCCAGATACCATTTAGTCAATTTTTATAGCTAGAAGTAAATTCATTTGTCTAAATACCTCTTTATCATGTTTTCTACCTTAAATTTTGATTATTTATGTGTATATCTCATTTATTCCTCTTTGTATCCTCACAGTGCCTTATACAATGATTTATACACATAGGTACTCAATAAATAAGACAAATTACAAAGATTTCTTCAGATATAATTATTTCAAAATTATTTTCAAGGTGACTTCCAACAGCTTGGGCATAGATTGTCAAAATAATTATTGATTTTTTAAAAAATAAATGTATTTATTTATTTTTCCCCACTTCCTCGCCCCACCCTGCTGTTTTTGCTGTCTGTGTCCATTCACTGTGTGATCTTCTATATCTGTTCCTCTTTTTGTCTTCTCTTCTCGTTTGTTTTCTCTTCTCATTTGTTTTCTCTTCTCACCAGGATTCGATCCTGGGGACCTCTAATGTAGAGAGAGGTTCCCTGTCACCTGCACCCCCTCAGCTCCTGGTCTCTGCTGAACTTCACCTTGACTCTCCCCTTTGTCTCTCTTTTGTTGCATCATTCATCTTGCTGTGTGACTCACTTGCACGAGCACTCGGCTCACCGCGTGGGCACTGGCTCACCTTGCCGGCACTTGGCTCATCACATGGGCACTCAGCTCGCTGTGTGGGCACTCATGCAGGCACTCATGCAAGCACTTGGCTTAATGCACCAGTACTTGGCATGCCACGTAGGCACTCAGCTCAGTGTGCAGGCATGCCTTCTCTCTTTTTTGTTTGTTTGTTTTTACAAGGAGGCCCCAGGGATCAAAGAGTCCTTCCATATGGTGGGCAGAATCCCTATCACTTGAGCCACATCCACTTCCCAATTAGTGACTTTTTCTTCCCAATTATTTCCAATTTCAATATTATTATCTTTGGTGGAGAGGTTTTTTTGTTTTTTGCTTTTTTTTTTTAACAAAAGGACAGTTAGGGTAGCCATGTATTTGTACCATACGTTGCCACCTATATCGATCTTTGGAGCTTCACGCTGAATTCTTTTAGGGCATTAGAGGCTGCCCACATGGAATCATTAGCAGGAGTATCTTTTTAGTTAAAATGGTTGGCAAGCCTGATCAAGACTAAGGCTTGATCAGGTAGGAGTAGAAATGAAGACGGGGACAGTCCCCATGGGTGGGAGTGGAAAGGCACACAGGAAAAAACAAGGAGTAAGTTAAGAAAAGACCATGAAAAGAGGTAATGGAGGAGAGGAAGTAAGTGGGAGAGTTACTGGACCAGAGTTGATGGGTAGGTGAGCTTGTGGATGTGCTTTTTTTAACAAGCTCACTTGTTAAAAGTTAAAGTTTTTCTCAGTGTCCTGTCTGTCTCCAGGGAAAAGGGACTGCCACTTGATTCTGTGTTGAACAGGAGATTGTTTTAAATTTAAATTGCTTTAAATTAAATTTAAATAGCTTTAAATTTCCTTAGCCATCAGGGCTAGCACTGCCCCTAATCCTTATAGGGACCAGATTGAGCTGGTAGGAGTAGAGATAGGAGGCAAGTGGTTCTGGTTATTCAGGGTTTGTGGTTAATGGTATATTGATGTTTTCATAGTAAAATAAAACCACAGTCAACTGAAATACTTCAGGCACTTCATTTGCATGTTAATGGTTAATGAATGTTTTTTGTTAACTAAAGGGTAATCAGAAGACCCTTTTTTGTCTTCATCCTTATTTCTTTAATTTTTTGAACTATACTAATCTACGTTTCTTACTTATCAAATACTCTAAGATATATTTTTTAAGTAATTTGAGGATTTGTGATACTTTGTCATTATTAAAAACATGAGTAATCATTTAAAAGCATTATAGGGAAGGGGATGTGGCTCAAAGTAATAGAGCTTTCTCCTACCGTATGGGAGGACCCAGGTTTGATCCCTGGGGCCTCCTAGTAAAAGAAAAGAAAAAGAGAAAGTGTGCCTGTGTGGTGAGCCAATGCCCACGTGGCGAGCTGAGTGCCCGTTTAAGTACCCACACAGCAAGCTGAGTGTCCACGTAAGTGAATCATGCAGCAAGATGAATCATGCAACAAAAGAGAGACGAAGGGGAGAGTCAAGGGGAAGCGCAGTAGAAACCAGGAACTGAGGTGGCACAGGTGACAGGGAACCTTTTTCTATATCAGAGGTCCCCAGGATCAAATCCCGGTGAATCCTAGAGGAGACAAATAGAGAAACAGATACAGAAGATCACACAGTGAATGGACACAGACAGCAGGGGGGGGGAATAAAATAAAATTTAAAAATTAGAAATAAATAAATAAAAGCATTATAAAGCCAGTAAGTGTATAGTGATATCAATATGCAGTTGATAGTTTATTTTTAATTAACTCTCATATCTTTTGTTTTTGTGATTCACTTATTTTTAAAACTTGGAATGCAGGTCAAAAAAAATCTGCTAAATGGGAGGTTTAAGCTAATTGAATTTTGGTTAATTGAAGTTTTCAAGCAAACAACCAGAGACCAGAAACATTTTGTTGTTGTTGTATGGGTTCATTTATGGGAAGTCTCAAAAACTAGATCGAGAGAATATTGTTACTGTAAACAATCTATTTGGAACAAACAATTAGGTTCCTTGTATAGAAGGTGTTCTTGTAATAAGCTTTTTCTGAACTTGTACAAATATTTATTAACTATTCACTCTATATAGGGAGAATTCTGTACTAAGCACTTTGGGGGATAGAAAACTGAATTAGGCATGAACTTGCACTCAAGGAATGTAAGCATTTTGGTACACATTCTCTATGGTTATTTAATAGGTTAGGGGGTGTTTTCAAGTAAAAAATTATCACTTACCTATGAGTAAACACAATCTGTAGATGGTAATTTACACTGTAGTCCCAAAAATATTTCCTAAGATGGTTTCAAAAGCTCCAAATCATAGATATTAGTATCATAGACATTAGTATTGACATTGCATGTATCAGAACATGCCATGCTGTCAAAACAGTTATAAATATGTAAAACACTGTAACATTAAAGAAATGTAAAACAAAGACAAAAATAAGTCTTCATGTAAGATCATCTAAGCTGAGGGAATTTTACTTAACCAACTGGTTAATGGTACCCCACTGTTTTCTGCGTCTCTCTTTTTCTGTTAGCAGTTCATAGAAATTTAGGATATTCTAGTGTGCTTCCAGGACATAAGTTGCATTAGGTAGACAGTACTTGGAAAAACTGGGATTAGATATCGTAGGGACATAATCTTTTTTTTCCCTACCATTGTTATAAAAGAGACCATGATCGGTTTATTTTCTCATCTTATATATATATAATGTAACATTTTTTTAAAATGCATTTAACCACCATTTGTTGTTTTAAAAACAAATAAGCAAACAAACAAAAACCACTTAAAATGGCAGAAAACCTCCCCTGAAGCCATAAGATAGTTGAGTGAAATCATCAAGGAAACCCTGCAGTAATAAGTGCAGTAGCGCTTATTGTCAGACTCTGGTGAATTAAACTAAGGGTATAAGACTGAACTGAAAATTGTCGTGGAAAGGTTCATGAGGATAAAATTAAGTCATAGATAATTCTTTCCAACATTTAAAAAATATACCTTATTCTTAAAAAATATATACATTACACATCTTATTCATTCTTCATCTTGAGGTTTTCATCACATTCTTTAATCTCTTTTCTTGATGTTCTAAGTTGCTTTAGACATTCATTTGCACAAAGGAGGCTGTTGACTGCACTGTCAAAGCCAACAAATAGTCAGATTTTGCCTCATAGGCTTGTTATTGCCATATCTTGCTTTCCTCTTTCTGTTTCAGAGTGTTATCTTTGGATCTATTTAATTGTGGAGGAATTACAGTGTCATCTTTAATTTTCTTTGATCGTTTGAAATTTAATATTGTCTTCTTGGACTTCCTTACTTAAGCTCATGAAACAACGAATGACACCTTAATGATTGTTATTTTTTTTCTTTTAGCATTCATAATAAATGTGGAGTATCTGTGTTTATATAGAACCTTCCATTTAGGGGGCCTTTATGAGGAAAAAAAGGACTTCCAAATTTATATTTTTCTCTCTCATACTTTTATGTGCCACCCTATGAGAGGGGGTTGTAAAGAACCATAAATAAATTCCCTCATCATGTTCCTTAGCCATTCGTAACTGCTATGCAGAAAGAGAAAATATAGAAGGGTATATATATAGGGAGAGACCCTTTGTAAAATATTACATTGTACAGACTTTTCAAAAATCACCTTTTCTACCATACCATTCATTTGGCACTTAGCCTTCCTGTATAGTAAATAAATAATCTTTCCTAGCATATGACCTGGCTTCTCAAATATTTTATAAACTCTTTGAGAAACTAGTATCATTTCTTTGACATTCTGTGTGTGAAATTTATGTTTGATGAAATTTTTAATATAAATTCATAAATAGAAATTTGAGGCACTGAAAGGTCATTGAGAAAGATCAGTAGCCACTCTAAAATAGGACAGTGTTCTTTTAGCTTAATACCATATGGCCTCTTTTGACAGCTTAGTCTAGAATAGAAATTATATTTTATGTATCTCTTATAAATGAATTCTGTAGAGCTTGAGAAAGCCAGAAAAGTTCAAGGTTATGGGTTCATGTGGATCATGTTCTCTGTTAATTAGATTTCATTTTATCTTCAATTGAGTGTTTCTTAGAGATTTCTGCTGATTGAAATCTTTTCAATAAGAGATAAAATATACTATTTGGTTTATTTTACAAACCCAGACTTCAGAGACTGACACCCACTCTTAATAGCACCTGTTTTCTGCCTCTGGGAAATATTTGTTTCCATGAATAATATCTGCTGCTGGTAAACAGTGGCTCTGCTGTCAGGGTGGGATGCCCAGGGCTGATTCATCTTTGCCAATTTAACTTAATGTGAAGTGACTGACTCGTGCCCTGTACTGCTGAGGGGAAGGTCTCCCAGATACTCCTCTTCCCCCTAAGGGAAACAAGCCCTGGACCCTCTGGGCTCCTGGTGGTCTCCACTTTGCCTGAATTATGAGCAGGTGATTTGTCTCATCTTTGCAGGGCACAGAGCAAATTAACATGAAAATATCGCTTCTCAGAAAACAAGGCAGGCTTCAATGCCCTGTCACTGCTGGTCATTAGCCATCTGCCACCAACACTCATACTCTGTTTATCACATTTGAAATTCAGAGCAGATGTTGCATAATAAGGTGATCCCCAAAACAAGGCAAGAAATTCAAAGAGCAGATACTCCACAATAATGATAAAGAAACTGGAAGAAAATATTTTTTCAAACTAATATCTTCATAGCTGTTCGAATTGAATAAACTTTTAAATAAAAACAACAGCACTTATCTCTCCTTGGGTTTGATGCAAACTACTTTTTGTAGTAATAGGAGATATTTTTAGGAGAAAGTGTATGTTTGAAAGATACCTGAGAGGACTGTTTAATAAAATTTCTTTTAATAAGCAAAGTGGAATGTTGTAATAACACTAACACTAATAGATGCTTCATAGGTCAGTCTGCCAGTGGTCACTTTACTGTAAGAAGGGCCTCGACTTAAAGCAGTCTTAACTTAAAATAATTCCCTCCACAGCACAGCTGGGTCTCTCAGGTCTTGTAGCTCACCATCTTGGCTTTCCAGCCAGTTTATTTCCTCCTCACTACTCAAGACTGTTTTGCCATAAAGTTTGTCTTCTTTCCCCTACCCCACCGCCTTTTCCCCTCTCCGCTCTCAGCATCCCTCAGCTCTGAATAGCTCTTCCCCTACTTTCTCTTCAGTCTCTGGCTTTAGGCCCTTTCTGTCATGATTCTTTCAACTTAGTTCCATTGCCCCTCCAGTGAGGTAACATTTAATTGAATAGGTTATTGTAATGTTTTACCTAATTTATTTCTGTACGTTCTAGACCCTTATGCGTTATCAAGAGTGTATCATTCACAGTATATTAACTATTGTGTTTAAAGTCATCTCTGCTTTTTAAAAAACAGGCATCACGGGAAACGGACTTTGGCCCAGTGGTTAGGGCGTCCGTCTACCATATGGGAGGTCCGCGGTTCAAACCCCGGGCCTCCTTGACCCGTGTGGAGCTGGCCATGCGCAGTGCTGATGTGCGCAAGGAGTGCTGTGCCACGCAAGGGTGTCCCCCGTGTGGGGGAGCCCCATGCGCAAGGAGTGCGCCCGTGAGGAAAGCCGCCCAGCGTGAAAAGAAAGTGCAGGCTGCCCAGGAATGGCACCGCCCACACTTCCTGTGCCACTGACGACAACGGAAGCGGACAAAGAAACAAAAGCAGACAAAGAAACAAGACGCAACAAATAGACACCAAGAACAGACAAGCGGGGGGGGGGGGGGGGGGAATTAAATAAATAAATAAATCTTTTAAAAAAAAAAAAAAACAGGCATCAAAGCTTTCATCAAGAATGTAACTCTATATTATAATTTTGTTTTTCCTGTGGAAAAGTCAGCTTTAAGTGTAGTCTTTTGACTCAAAAAAAAATGTTTTCTCCATATAAACCCCACCTGCACATTTACAAGCTTTTTTTTTTTTTAGGACTGCCAGACATATTGCTAAGCGAAAGGTCAGCAGCCAGTCTCACAGTAGAGAGAGGGTTAAATTTAAATCTTAGTACTGCAACAATTGGCCATTGACTCATAGGAAAGATGATTGGAAGGTTAGTGAGTCAACACTCATGTGTACTCCAGATTTAGGGGGAAATGTTGAGTGAGGGTGCTATAACAACCTTGATACCTTTATCTCCTAAACTCTTAAGCCCGGATCTGAAACTTGTAGAAAAATGAAATCTTCAGTGCATTTGCTATCTTTCACTCATTCAGTGGTGATTTCCATTTGCTGCCCCTTATGCCCATCAGAAACATACATGTTGTGCCTTCATTCCATATTGTCTTTAATTCCAAATGAAAACTTTTAGTAACCTAATGAACTTCTTCAGGGAGAATGTTTTAAGGTAATCTAGAAACTGAGGACTCTCCCAAAAACAAATCCTTTTGCAATTTCCCCGCTCCTTATAGTAGATGAAAATAGCATGAGGTAAAGAGGACAGAATTATTCAAATATGTGATTATCTAAAAATATGTAATAATAAACTATTACAGATTTCTTTAGTGTTTTTTTTCATCCCAGTAGGAAATACTGGTTTTTAAAAAAGTTAATGTCTTTCTAAAGATACTATAAGAACAATTCACTAAAATAAATACTGACTCATTAGTAAAGATAGAGCAAATGACACTTTGATTAAGCTAATAGCACTAAGTTGGAATCTCTTTGGAAAATGCATTCTTCACCTTAGACATTGAATCTTTTTGTAGAGCCCATTAAAAAGTTACAGACAGGCGGCAGACTTGGCCCAGTGGTTAGGGCGTCCGTCTACCACATGGGAAGTCTGTGGTTCAAACCCCGGGCCTCCTTGACCCATGTGGAGCTGGCCCCTGCGCAGTGCTGATGTGCGCAAGAAGTGCCCTGCCATGCAGGGGTGTCCCCCTCATAGGGGAGCCCCTCGTGCAAGGAGTGCACCCCGTAAGGAGAGCCGCCCAGCGCAAAAGAAAGTGCAGCCTGCCCAGGAATGGTGCCACACACACGGAGAGCTGACACAACAAGATGACGCAACAAAAAGAAACACAGAGTCCCGTGCCGCTGATGACACAGAAGCGGACAAAGAAGACGCAGCAAATAGACACAGAGAACAGACAACCGGGGAAGGGGAGAGAAATAAATAAATAAATCTTAAGAAAAAAAGTTACAGACAGGGGAGGCAGATGTGACTCAAGCAATTGAGCTCCTGCCTACCACATGGGAGGTCCCTGGTTCAGTTCCTAGTGCCTCCTAAAGAAGATAGTGAGCTGGCACAATGGGTCGGCATAGAGAGCTGATGCAACAAGATGACTCAACAAGAGACACAAGAAGGAAAACATAATGAGAGACCCAACAAAGCAGGGAACAGAGGTGGCTCCAGCGACTGGGCACCTCCCTCCTACATTAGAGGTCCTGGGTTTGCTTTCAACAGACACAGCAAGTGCAAACAACAAGGGGGTGGGGAGAAAGAAATAAATTAAATTTTTAAAAAGTTACAGACAATATATACCCAGTCTATATCACCATGGTGACAGATAGAGCACTGCTTTGCATAAAGGAGGGATATTCTTTACCTACATTTAGTGTGTACCTAAGCTCCCTGGTTACAGTCTCCTTTCTTGTTCTTCCTCTTCTAAATGTTGGAATACCCAAGGCTTCATCCTCAACCTGCTTCTCTTCCCTGTCTGAATTCACTGACCAGGTAACTCATTCAGTCCAGAATTTTCAATTATTTTTTCTCCTGTCTGGCCTTTCCTCATGCACTAGACATATATATATATATACACACACACATATAGTCAGCCAACCATTTAACTTCCCCCCATTGCCAGAACATCTTCCAAGAATTCTTTCCCCCACTCAAGCCATCCCCACCTGCCCTATTAAGTTTAAACTCCAAACTTAGGTGTCATCCTTGATTTCTTACTTTCCTTCACAACCTTCATCCAGTCCATCAGCACATGCTTTGGGTTTTGTCCCCCAAAGATATTACCAATCCAACTACTTCTCAGTGTCTCCATTGCTAAAACTCTCGCCCGACCCATGAAACCAGCTTCCTAACTCAACATGTTGCTTCCACTCCTCCCCCTTTAAAACCCATCCTCCATTCAGCAACCAGAGGGGCCTTATTTAGGCATAAATAAAATTGGATTAACCCCTCACCCTCTGAAACTTACCTTTAGTGGTTTCCTGTAACCTGTGTAATAAAACGAAAAGTTGTGCATGATTTCATGTTTCCCCTGCCGCCTGCCCAATTGATCTACTTTTCTTCTAGTTATGGTTTACATAATTACTTCACTCTCTTCATATTACTTACCTAAAAATTTTCCATTCATTTTTTTAATGTGCTTTACCTTTCCCAACCAGAAGGTAAGAGCCTTGAAATTAGGACTCCAGTTTATTGCAGTGTCCCCAGTGCCAGCACACTGCATGGAATATGGAGGGACCCTCAGTAAACGCGTTGGTAACAGTACTAGGTGTGTAACTTAATTAACCTACTAATTAACTCTGAAATGTACAAGTGAGAAAATTGTACTTATTCCAGGATAGAATGTTTCCTTACAATAGAAAAAATAAGTTGAAGGAAGTCATATCTTAACTGTTTCACATTCATTTCTTTGTGGCAAAAAGGCAGGTAGGCAGGGACACTGTGAGGTTATCTTTATTGTAACTGAAAATTTGCTTGGTTGCTTTGGTTTAAATGTAGTCTAAAACCAGTAACTGATTTCTACTAGAACTATAAAGTATTTTCTCCTTTAATATAGTTTAAAGTACTGACTTAACTAAATTCCAGAAATTGTTCTCTTTCAGCATTGGACTCTGTTAAATATGTTTTATACTAAGGATGGGGGAACCAAATCCAATAATGCCTCTTAGACCCCAGTCTCACTCCTCAGGAGTGTACATCTAAAAGATAATTTGACAGTTAAACATTTTACGGAATTTTTTTAAGTCTCCATATATCTACCATTGTATGCAAAAGTCCTCCCCAGTGAGAAGTAGTAGCTTCAAAAGGTTAAATTTTTAAAATCTCATTTAGGCCATTATCCTGTATTTATTCATTTGGATTAACGTTTTATCCAGAAATTTCAGCTACCTGGGGCTTAGAAGTTATGAAAGCACCATTCTATTAGAACAGTTGCTAACAATTTGTAATATTAGTATCACTGAGTTGTAAATTATTGAAAGACATATAGAGAATATATCTATCAATTATTTAAGAAAGTATTTAATATCCTATGCCTAAACAAGTTGGAAGGGATTAATCAATCAGTCGAATATTCCACTGCAGTTAAGAAAGTGATTATTGACTCTACTAAATTTTGTTGAATGAAAAGTGCTTTCACAAACCGTTGTGTAAGGAAACCTCGCAAACCCCATGGAGGAAGAAGGTATGAGAATAATGTCTCCAGCTTATGGAATAATTGTTGTGATTGTATTCATTCTGCTTTTCCTCATCACCCTCAAAGGGGCAAAATTCTCCTAAAAGATTGACAGTGATAGAACATTTAATGAGGAAAGTATGATCTGAATTTGGACTCATATATCAAAATCAGGGGCTTGATGCCAGGCATCTGGGCACTTTGAAACTTGAAATCTTAGGAAATAAAAGAGAATTCTTTTAAGATTAGAAATACGCATAATTCCAATCTCAAGACCCTGGATACTGTCATATAGTGGTTCGCTGGATTTGGATGCCTGGAAAATAGACTAAACAAGAAAATTTGCAAAACTGATTTACCATCTAATAAAGGTTGGTGTAGGTTTCAGTAAACACTGTGGCTATGTTCTCCAAGTGTGGTCATGAATCACCAAGAGTACCCCACCCGGGGGGTGCTTATTCAAAATGCACAGTTCTGCCCTAACTGAAGTTTTTAATAAGTACCTCCTGATGATTCTTACAGACACTAAAGTTTAAAAGTAGTGCCCTACTTATGACATAACCCGGAAATGAAAAATGGCTCTGAAATGACTCAGTCCTCTGGAATATTTGCTAGGACTGTGTGTAGGTCACCCCAGCCAATCAGAAAGCTCTAACTTAAGCCTAGCTGAAGTCAGGTCTGGCATTTTAACTAAAGTCATCTGTATGTATGCTACTTGTTTAAAAACGCTGAAGTTTTATTCCTTATGATGTTCTATTGGAAAATGCTAACTCATTAATAGGAAATTTGAATAAAAGAGAAGATGCTTAGAAATAGAAGAATTCCTAAACAGAAATTCTTAAGCCATCCAGAAATCTATCTTTTTTTAAAAAAGTGGTCATGGCACATCATGATTTTACTTTTAAAAAGTACTTTTTGTTTCATATACACGTGTGCTTTCATGGTTCTCTGTGGTCTTGACTTAATAAACAATCACCAGACTTGCAATGTAATTGGTCAGAATTCTTAACCCTGTTTTGTAGGTGAGGAGCCAAAACCTTATGAAACTGAAGTGATTTATATAGAATTTTAGCACTGATATTATAGTGGCCAAACATAGTATTCATGTACTCCCTTTCAGGCTTACATATTAGAAACCATCATGTGCAGAATCTAATTTTCTTCCAGTTGTAGTTCTAAGCCTTTATCAAATATAAGCTAGCAGTTGTGTTGATTTTTCTATTTATCATTGTTCTCTGCTGTCCCTGGCCATACTTGTTAATTTTTCCTTTCTTGGACAAAACCAAAGAAATATTTGTCATTCTACTCTAGTATAGTCACACCAGTTTTTAAATTGAAAAGCTAAAATAGAACATTGCAGGGAATTGTAAAACACAGGGCATAGGAGGTTGCACTCTGAATTAAGTCCAAAAACTGCAGCATCAAAAGTCGTCTACATAAAACAATCAGATATTGATTGATCTGGAAACAGTTATCCTCAATTTAAGGTTTTCTATGCATGTGGTTAGTATACAATGAATACTTGAAATGCTCCTTGTCAATATTTAATTTCACTAACATGTCACTTTATAATGTTCAAATCTGGAACTGAGAGGTTTACTGTCATATATAACTGAAGACCTGACATGTTCGTTGAGACTAAAAGAGGGCCCTGTTTCCCTGTAGGACTATATATTCCAGGTCTGGAGAATGAGGAACAAGAAGAGGGAAGAAATAAGTTGGTGTCAAAAAAGGAGAGTTGATTGAATGGTTCTCAGGAAAAAAGGAGAAATTTATATACCGTGAATAAATAAAGTAGCCTTTTGTAAAGTTATGACTATGCTGAGAATATCTGAAACATTACTTTGCTAACTCTTGCTCCCCCATTATGAGTATTGCTCTAATTATGGCCATGTATCTTGTAAACCTTAAATCCTTTAATATTTCAACTGAATATTAAAGATGGGTTGCTTTGTGTCTTGAGTTCAAAGCTATATTGACCCAAATGAATTACATGCAAGTATATAAATACTGTTAAGCTTTGTCTCTGACATCTTCTGTTCTAAATGTTGCCACTATCCCAGGAGCCCTTAATGTGTATCTTATCACTGCTGTGGGATCTTAATTAATACAACAACAACAACAACAACAACAAAAACATTTAAGAGCTTAGAAGAAAGTAAAATATAAATTACGTTAGAATGAATTAAGAAAAGAGTTGCATTTTGGTCTCCTCCCAAGTGGGAGAGATTTATGAAAGCATCACACACCAAGAGAAAGGACTTCTTTGCTTTTCTGTTTCAACTCCACCATCACTTTCACCATCACAATTTCACAGGACTTCTTACTTTATTTATCACCAAGTTCCATAATTAACATATGGTTCATGTTATTGATTTCTCAGGTTTCAAAGTAAAATAAATTGAGCTTTCTTCCACATTTAGAATATACAGGGTTTTTTTTTTTAAGGAACTCTAAACAAAGACACGCATTATTTGTAAGTTAGAGAGCAGCTGCCAGAAAACAGAAAATTAGGAATGGAGTCATGGGTGAAATAATGGAGATACTGTTCAGAGGTAACCCTTTGTACAGCAGGAAATTTTCCTTAGAAAAGAGACAGCTGAATTTGCTTGTAAATTTTGCTAGAAACAGGCCTGATTTAGTAACATTTAGTGCTGGTTAGGAGGCTGAAGACACGCTTTCAGCATTGGATACCAAGCAAGTGCCTTCGTTTATGGTTATATATAATATCTAAACACTTTATAGTTTCAAATGTGTTTGTGCATGAGGGGAGCAGTTATTCATTTTTAATAGACTTAATATATAAGTAAATATTTATCAGATCTGAGAGTAGAGAAGGATTTTCTAAACATAAAAGCAGTAGAAGGTATCACAAAGGAAAAGGTCCATAGACTAATCTCTAAATATTTAATACTTAAAGTACTGTAAACTAAAAAGCAAATGTTGAAATAGTTGCCAAAAATGCAAAGGTTGAATATCCTTAACATATAAAAAGCTTTATAAGTGAAAAAAAAAGAGAAAACTACCCAATTTAAATTCGGATTAAGAACATGAACAGATAAAGTCACAAAGAAATACATGTATATGGAATGCTTGGTAGATATATGGGGAAAATGTTCAGCTTCACAAATCAAAAATAGAGAGATGTGCATTAAAAATCAGAATGTACCATGATATTAGGTGGAATAAGTAAATTATAAAAATTCATCTAACAAGGATTTTTCCCAAAAATCATTTTTTGAAGAATAATTACCTAGAGAAGAGAGGTCATTGAGATTTTAGGTTGAGATCCAAACTGTGTGTGTGTTTATACATTATATATAAGCTATATGTTACATAATATCTCAGTTTTGAAATATGTTTCAAATATATGCACTTAAAAACAGGAAGGAAATATACCAAAGTATTAATGGTATATGTCTCTGTATTGGTGGTATTATGAGTTGTTTATATTTGTCACCTAAAATGAGCTTGTATTACTGTACATTGAACCATAGGAAATTGCCAATAGTCTACTATTTTTGACCTACCATAATGGCAGTTTCAGATGATTTCAACCTAGTACTTTTATAATCCATCAAAGGGTCATTTTAATGGGGAAGCCTGTCTGTTACAGAGAAATTGAAGTCCTTATATCTGACTCTCTCATTTATTTCCAATATTGTAATCAAATATAAGAATTAACAGGATGTTGTCACTTCTTTTGCTGTTAAAAGCACAATAGGCCAGATTTTGTAAAATAAGGGATTGTATACACTAAAAACATTCTGTATTATTGATGATGTTCATTATTGATGTTCATTATTGATGATGATGTTGATAAAATGGCAGCTGTTAAGACTAGAAAAAAATGATGCTATAGATTTTTTAGTAAGACTTACATGATACTATTAATGCCTTTAATCTTAACATTTTATCATCAAATGGTATAGTTGGGCTATTATGGAATTTCACTTGATTGTAAATAGAAGCAATTGCTGGTGAGTATTAAACTTAAAATACTGTGTGCATATAGATTAAAGTTACAAGCCTGATTTTACTTCAGTTGTAAATACTGGAATAGGTTGAACAACCTTTAAGTTTTCAGTATTTTTTATTTGAAATTAATTTTCAGTCTTCTCATTGTAACAGACTCATAGCCAGTGACATCAGATATTTGAGCAAAGGCTTTTTAGGATGTCTGTGTTATTCTGTGTCTGCTAAAAAAGGAAAGTTTTTTTTTTTTCTTCAAACCTTAGATATATTTACAGGGAGTGTGCTTGCAAATAGATATTAGGAATGCAAAATTGGTTAAATGAAGGAATGTCAATGCCTGTCCATTTTTCCTAAAGTAAAATCTTTGAGACTTGAAATATCAACAGTGCTCTTAATAAAAGGCACTTGCTCTTACGATTGTTTGTTTGTATATTACTATACATTCTGAAATAACCTACATTTCTCCAAAACTAAAGGAGAATAAAGTACTTCAAAAGTGATACCAAACAAAGGGAATTTGGATGTATATTTATTATTTTTAAGCATTTTTTGCCTTCCTTTAAAATCTGTCATCCCTTTTTATTGTGATACATTGAACATATGAAATGAAAATAGACGGGTAGGTGATAATAGGTGAAAACTTCTGAGGGCACATCATTTATAGAAAGATAAAAGTCTGCAGTTTGGGTAGTCCTTTTGTTGGATTTGGAAAATTGGAATCACCAAACACATTGCAAATAGTTTTTAATCTCAGACTGAATCATCTATACAGTAGCAAAAATTACTGCCTTCCAGCTTAGACCCTGTGAGCACCTGTGCTATCAAAGCAGGTACTATTAAGGTGAAGGCAGCAAGCCCTTGATGATTACCTAAAGCCTTGGTTGGCAGAGGCCCATTTCACTGGGACAGAAACCACCAAGCTATCCTTTAGCAAAAATAACAAATCCTGTCCTCTGGTGATTGATGAGCATGTTGCCAGGGAAATGGACTGGAAAATCATTGCCTTGTCTTTTACTTGCCACAGGAAAGCCAGCCATAACAGAGCATCTCTATTCTTGTTTTTCTTGTTTCTAATAAGAGGCCCAACAAAACATCAAGAAGGCCTGTGAAACCTGGAGATGCGTTACATTCAGCTGCTTGCTGGATTGCCCTTTTTTTTTTTTTTTAAAGAAATACTAGAGAATGAACCCAGAACCTTGTATATGGGAAGCAGGAGCTCAACCACTGAGCTACAGCTGCTCCCCTGGATTGCCTTTTAAAATATGTCTCATAGTTGCCTAATTCACAAAAATGCAGGTGGATGGCTTTTTGACTATTATAGTGTTGCATTTGAGCTGAGAGGACTATTTTAATGTTTACTGCTATTCCTTAATTAACTTAAAATATGCATTTCTGAAAAAGTGTATAATCATAATCCATAGGTAGAATTCTTTTCCTCCTCTTGGCATTTTTTAATGAGAGATTTATATTGTGGAAAAACTTGAGAGCTCAGAAATGTAAACTCCAGCTAAATTCATAAATGCAAGTAATATTTTAGCTAATGAGAAACAATTCAAGAAGCACTGTTCCATTCACACAGCTGTAGCAGGTCTTCTAACCAGGCCACCAGTGACATGACCCTCCTGGAGACTTGGACAGCAGCTTTAACAGACACACCCCTGCCCCCCATCACAGACCTCTTGATGGTCTTTTGATGGTAGGCTCCAAAGTTGTGGATGCCTTCGGCGTCACACTTGAAGCCAAGAGGTGGTGCTCGGGATTTCATACATACATGGCTTCAGTCACATTTGTGAAACCAATTTTGAGAGATTTAAATTCAGATCATCTAGTCTTCACGTAAGAGGGGATGCTTGAAGTTGAATGGCATTCCTGTTTATTAATGTATCTATATTGCTCTTGAGCTAAAAGGACCTTTCATTTAATCAGCATGTTCTCCACACCCTCTGGATTGGAGTGTTAGGATTTTCATTAAAAATCACTGTATTATGAGCTGTGAGCTGATAGGAAGACCCGGTTTGCACTATGTAGTGTGTGTGTGTCTATATGTATATAAATTTTTTTTTTTAAGATTTATTTATTTATTTCCCCCTCCCCATTACCTGCTTTTGGTGTCCATTCACTTTGTGTTCTTCTCTGTTTGCTGTTCTTCTTTTTAGATGGCACCAGGAACTGATCTAGGGACCTTCTGGAGTGGGAAAGAGGGGCTCAATCTCTTGTGCCTCCTCAGCTCCCTGGTCTGCTGCATCTCTTCTTGTCTCTCCTCTGTGTCTCATTTTGTTGAATCGTCTTGCTGTGCCAGCTCTCTGCACAGGCCAGCGCACTGAGTGGGTCAGTACTCCGCGCGGGCAGTCTCCACTCAGGCCAGCTTGCCTTCACCAGGAGGCCCCAGGAATCAAACCGTGAACCTCATATATGGTAGATGGGAGCCCAGTCACTTGAGCCACATCTGCTTCCCTATATAATATATTTTGAAAAATATGTTTTCTTTTCCTCCCCTTCCTCTCTCCGTGCTGCTGTTTTTGCTGTCTATGTCCATTCACTTTGTGATCTTCTGTATCTATTTCCCTTTTTGTCTTCTGTCTCATCTTTCTCCTCTGGGATTCACCAGGATTTGATCCTGGGGACTTCTGATGTGGAGAGAGATTTCCTGTCAGTTGTGCCACCTCAGTTCCTGGTTTCTGCTGTGTTTCACCGTGACTCTCCCCTTCATCTCTCTTGTTGCATCATCATCTTGCTGCATGACTCACTTGCGTGGGCACTTGGCTTGCTTCGTGGGCACTGGCTCACCATGTGGGCACTCGCGTGGGCACTTGGCTCACCACACGAGCACTCGGCTCACCACACAGGTACCCCACATGGGCACTCGCCTCCCCTCACAGGCACTCGGTTCACCATGTGGGCACCGGCTCACTGCTCAGGTACACTTTCTCTTCTTTTTTCACCAGGAGGCCCCAGGAATCGAACCCGGGTCCTCCCATATGGTAGGCGGAGGCCTACAACATCTGCTTCCCTTTTGAAAATATTTGAGTTTAGCCTTTTCTGTGCATGATTTTTCTCTAGTTTTGCTTTTTGATATATTAAATATTTCTTCCACTTACATGTTTTTTCATTTGTGTTTTTTTTCAGACATGCATTCTAGTTCTGAGTTAGAAAAATTTTAAACTTTCCTCAATTCAACAGGTCTCACAAATTATATTTACAAAAATACAGCCCTTCCACTAAAGTTATTCCCCGAGGTTATAGCCAGTGGACGTGGTCATCTATACCCTGCTTTATTCCCACCTTGGTTTTGTGCTTCTTGCCAGAGTGAGTTGGAGAATTTTGTTAATTTAATTTGTTGGTGATGCCCAAGGATAGGTTGCCTGTTTTTGTAACTAACTCTCTGTGGTCAAAGAACAATCATCCTGAAGTCACCATTGTAATGCTGTCTTGTAAATGCCCTCTCTGAAATTGAAACATACTTCCTTTTTCTCCTCTGTTCCCCCAAAAATGAGAGGCCTACCTCAGTTACACCAAATCTTACACATTGTTCATTTGCTGAATTCCCTGGTTGTTGTGAAAATATTCCTTATTTTCTCAGAAACCGATTATGTCCTCTTATGTCCCCTTCACATCAACAAGTACCCTTTAAAACTGGAAACACACTTTAAAATTGGATGGAAGAAAAAGTGAATTAAATAAATTCTTGTTTTTATGAGAGTATCCACTAACTTCAGAGCATGAAAATTTTACTACATACCATGCCTAGCCACAAAATTGAGGTGCTCCTTTGTTGTGCCTTCTTGAGATGCCCTTAGGGCTTCCCAAATTTGTTATAAAACTCTTACCAATGTAATTTTCCTATTAGAACTTTTCATCTTTTCTTCTGAAACTTGGCTTTTGAGTCTTACACAAGATTGTGATTAGTTGACTTTTCTCCTGTGACTTTTTAAAAACTTATTTATGTGCTTTTATTTGTTCTTTTGCGCTGAAATCAGTAGGACTCAATCTATAACAGAGCCACCATTCTAGGTAACCACCAGCTGAATTTGATTCCTGATTATATTGAGAGGAGAAAGTGGATTCTGCCAAGGTCGGGGCAGATTTCCTTACCTTGCAAAACGTTGCAGGCAGTTAATGGGCTTCATTCTTTTGTGTATGTGCTTATGTGTGCGAGAGTGAAAGCGATACCCATGCATAGAATTTTTGAACCGGGCAGTACCTTGGTAGTTAGCTAGAAGCAAGAGATACCTTCTTGGCTCCCAGTCTTTCCTGGAGGCTGCCTGCTGGAAAAGCTTCCTTGGAGATGAATCTCGTGTGGCTTCCTTTTGCCTGAATGATCTTCCAATCCTAGCTTAGACCTTAGAATGCCTTGGAAAAGAAATGCTTCTTACACCCATAGCACTTCAGAGATTGGATTCGTGCAATTTGCCGCTCAGGAAAATAAACCAGCAAATGCCACCTCCTTGGTTTGAAGCGGTTTGTGAAGCATTTTCTTCCTGGTTTGTGCGCACCACATTGTTTCAGCTCCTCTCATCACTGACCAGCTGGCTTGTTGGTGAATAGAACTGTGGGCCTCTCGCCATGTTTCATGTGAGGTCTTGGCTGGGTGGCAAACAGGCAGCCTGTAGCCAGTGTCAGCAATTCAGGAGGAATTGGCACAGCAGTGTCCCCATTAATTTCTGCTTGTCACATACTGTCATGCAAGTTACACCAGAGAGGAAATGACCGTTAAAAAAAAAAGGTACCCTTGTGGCACTGGGTCCCCTCCAGACGTTCCCCGAGGTTAAACAAGTGGATACAATTAGCTGTACACAGACAGCTGCGGGGAAAGGAAAGCCTAGACATGGGCCCCACAGCTATGTGTCTTTCCTGTTAGCAGGGAGTGTCAGCTATCAACATCTGCCATATTTTAACCCTTCAAAGGGACCGGTAAATTAAGGGGAGCTATTATCCCACGCTCTGCTGATCATTATCAATCATAATGTGTTGGGAAATTACTGCAGTGTTGCCGCCTTGGTGGCAGGTTTTGTCCTTTGGGGGTCGATTTTATGTTTTTGCTGGCTGAGAAGAGTGTTGAGGGCAAAGAGGGTGACGGAAAACTGGCCCTTTAATCGTTGGTAATTTACTGTCATGGGCCCTGACAGGGAGGGGACTACAGCAGCAATAAACTCCTCTTCAGTTGGAACTGAAGTAGTTAAAATTGGTGGGCTCCAGACAGCTTCCATTTCCAAAGAGATCCATCTTGCCATCCGACTTTGTCATCCCGTCTTCACCAAGAGCTGTGGCAGCTTTAGAGAGTACGAACAACAAGCTTTAGGAAATGAGAGCCAGTTTTAGAGGAGAAAGGCAATCCGAGATGAGAAAAGAAACTCTAAAATAAATAGAGGCTTCCAAAAACTGTTGTTTTATTTTTTAAAGATGGAAATGATTAAACTGCTGTTATCCAAATAGAGTGCCTGACTAACCTTTGTAAGCACATACTGTGCTTTGGGGTGGATTTAGCTAGTGAAAATTCGACTGCCAGCCCAGAGGATGGACGAATGAGTTAGCCCCATGTGAAATTATGTTTGTTGAAACTCATTTGCTTAAACTAGCCATTAGAACCGTTTGGGGGGGGGGGGAGTGATTTCTTACTGTTTTAACTCCAGCAAATATTAAGTTCATATATAGGTACTTTGAACTTTCTCTGCTGAAGACCATTTTGCTTGGGGCATGAGCATTTCTTGATCAGACAGTTCTGAAAACCATCAATAATGCTAAGTATAGGAGAGATGAATGATATTCTTCTGTATGACAGAGTTAGGACTAAACATTGGAGGCAGTACTCCTACCTGGGTTTTACTGAGTTTTTATTTAATGTTACTGAGGATGATTCTAATGTCATTTAAAAGAACTCTTAAGGGATGAAAGCAACCACTTATGTTAAATTGAGTAAAAGTCATAATGTATCATATTATCTACATTTCATCCCTTTTCAATATGGAAAATGATCACCAAGGAGAATTTAGGAATAATGTCAATGATGGTAATTACGGCTGTTTTAATCCAATGGAACCATTTTATAAATTAGAAAACAACCTTTCAGAGAGGTTAGGAGCTTGTTGAAGATCTCACAGTGAAGCAGAAGCAGAACTCATGCCTCCCAGCTCCCCAGTCACTTCCATGAACTGGCTCAGTGGATGCCACAGAGGAGTTAGCAGCCAGTCCCAGCCACTAACAGAGGGCCATCCTTCCCCACTGACAGCAGGTAGCTGGAAGGAACCACAAATGTGAGATAGAGGTGACTTTCCTCCGTAGAGGTTATAGTCGATTACTGCATGTTGTCAGGTTGTAAATCTAAAGCACCAGTTTTAGTTGGCCTTATTAGAGACAGAGATGTCAATTTTAAATGGTGGTCTTCTTTTCCAATTTTAAGAATTTCTCATAATCCATGGAAGTATTTCTTAATTTTTAATGTTAGAATAGTACGTACATTTGGAGAAATTTATCTCTTGTTATTTATAATCTTTTAAATATTAGATCATAAAAGGAAATCTGTACAGTATACATAAATGTGGGCCTACATGAATATATGTTAAATCCTTAATTGTGAGATCTCTTCTTGTCTTGTAGATGAGATCTGTGATTTTTGTTACCCATGTTACTGAGCTCTGATTTTCCGGGATAATCAGTAATTGACTTCTATTTGAACTTAGGTGAATATTGAAGTATATAATTTAGTAAGTTACACCACAATTTGGTATACAGAAATGGATTTATTCACCATATACTAGATTCTTAGTTCAGTTAAATATGAAAACATAGAAAATAAAATAAATTATATTTACTGCTCAATTAGCATTGTTTTCCAAAATTGTTTTCTTGAGTCTGATTTCAGGATCTGTCATGTAATGTCCAGCTTTTTGAAGCACATACCTGAAGATTTTGTAGGCTCCAGAAGAATACCAGATCATTGGAAACAGGAATAGCAGGAAAAAATACCAATTTCAATTTCGTGAACAACTACAAGCCAATTAGACAAAAAAACGTTGGCTTAAACTTCATGCGAAGGCACCGAATCATTACTAACTCCTGTGGTATTCACAATAATAACATCAATCATGATGAATTGCTTTAGTAGTCGTGTGTCCATAATATGTAATTCCATAAAAATCCTCTTGGTTTTGGCATTAATTAATAGGGACCATATTTTATAAAATGGCATATTTCATTGAAAACACTTGCATTTAAATATGTCTACTAGGAACTTGAAATTCTTTCCTAACATTCATTAAAATTATAATTGCTGAGTTCTCATGGGAAAAAGTAGTTCTTGTTTTAAGTTCTGAAGTTTCGACAGGGTTTGGTATAGCATTTCATTTCTCTTTTAGTCCTAATGACTCACTGCATTCTTTTCCCCAGAACTTATCCCCTGTTTACCCTCAGAGTTTTCACTCATGTAGATACAAGCCTAATGAATCAATAAGCATGACTATTTTCATGAACAATTGAATAATTCAATGCTGAATGCCATTGGAAGACATTGTCTAGCCTGTATGGAAAATTTACATATCTTATACTTTTACATCTTGATTGGATTTGTTTTTTTTAAAAGAAAGATTAAATTCTGAGGTAAACTTCTCAAGGCTAAGCCTGGGGCATTCACATGCAGTTGAGAACTAGCACTGCCCTCATTTACAGATGGAGGCAGCTGGCATAAATAGCTAATTAATGACTTGCCCAAGTTCACACAAGTTAAGAGCCAGGAGCTAGATGTGTGACTTTCACAATCCATTAGACGGTTTTCATCTAAATTACCATACTAGAATTAAATATAATTTCTGTAATTTTGTCAGTGCTATTTAATGAGTAATTCCTATTTATATAAATGTTTTAGCATTTCCATGCCCTCTGGGCCATTAAGATAATTTATTTTTTTTATAATTCTAATTCTTATAGGCCTCTAAGTATACAAAATAAATTCAGAAATGAAATGAAGATGCAAATTTAATTTTATTATTATTAAACCCTATAGTAACAATGGTAGGATTGGGAAACAGATCTTTTCATTAGACTTGGCTGCTTATTACATACTGTCTTATTTAATACCTCTAAAATTATATTCAGAATTAAGGAGAATATACTATTATTTCTGCAGATTTCCTTTAAAATCATTCAGGGATATATACAGTTTGCTTTATATAGATATGCAGTCTTGTTTCTTTAACATAACTATCCTGTGAAAAGTTAACAAAACTGCCTATATGATTACAATTTTAATGATATTTCCGCACAGATTTGTAAATAGTCACCTGTTTATAGTTCTGTTGACATTCTGATGTCATTGAAAAAAGGGTCCAAAATAGGATAGTCTCTAGTTAATCTGGTTAAATACTCTTCTTTCAAAGGAAAAGACCCTGCTTTAAAAAAAAAAAAAAAAAATTCTAGGAGAATGATCCCTACATGAACTTTAACTCAGTTGTGAATTAGAGCCCAACTTAGTTCAAGACACAGATTTACCCAGTCACCTCTTTTCTCCTTAAAATATCAGCAGTAATCTCATACCTAAAATAAGATTTATCACCACCTTAAGACTTATTACAATTTTTCCAGTGTGGCTTAGTATTTTATACTTTTAATTTATTTTAAAACAATGAAGATTGTGAGAGACCAATGAATGTAGAATTTTAATGTTTTGAAGGAATTATTGTATTACATTTTTTCCCCAAGAAACTCAGAAACTACTCCTGGGATTTCTTTATGTATATTATAGATGGTAGAATCTGTATCTACTTCCTTTCCAAAAAATAGGAACACCACCTGGGCTGAAAATTTTACTATTGATTTTTCTAATGATCTTCCAAATATAACACCTATAGAAAACATATCTTGTGATTATTTGACTGGTAATCCACATTCTGCCTTAAAACCTAGAAATGGTTTTAAGAAACTGTTACAGACTTGATCATTAAATCTTTCTTTTTTTTTTACTTCATTTATGCCAGGCAAATTTTTATATTCCAAGAGCATTAAGGCAAAGTAGGGCTTATACAATTCAGTGAGAAAACATTTGAAATTCACATTGCACATTTTATAGCAGATTTTGAAAGCTACTTAATAGCACCCTAGAAAGTCCATTTTAAGATAACACTAACAAAAGTAGAATTTTGGGTCTGTGACCCAAAGACAGAGTTCATATCTTCCTTGCCATCATTTTGTTGCTCAGATTTGGGGAATGGGGCTCTTGTGGATGGTTCATTACTCCTTAGCCAGAAAGAAGGTAAAACTCAATTTAATCAGGCTTTCATTAACTTAGTATTTATTATGTTCAAAGTTTGGGAAAATAGTGATAGAGTCTTTGCTATCAAGTAATTTATATGCTGGTGATCTTAATTACAAGGAACTAAGCTTTCCTAGACATGGAGTGGGGTCACTTTTCAGTAGGGTGGAAGGGATTTTCTGAGATTTGGGGAAGTAAGATTACTGACAGAGATCAGTATTACGAAAACATTGCTGTAGAAAACATATAGTAAGGTCTGGTGAGGGCTACCAGTAAAATCTACTTTGTGTAGACAATAACAATAACAATATGTAGCATTCATTCAGGAAATGATTAATATGTTCCTCTTCTGTGTCCATCCCTGTTCCAGGTGGTTATGACAAAGGCCCTGCCATTATGGAGCTCACATAGTAACAGGGAGACGCATGCTGTACAACAAAGAAAATCCCTATTTAATATGATGTCAAGTAGTGAGAAATTTATGGCAGCACTTAAGGAGTTATTCTAGAAACCATGGTCAGAGAGAATGCCTTTCAGAAGAGGGGATGCCCGAACAGAGGCCTAGATACCGTGGAAGCAGGTATGAAGGAGTTTTGTGTGCTGGGAGATGAGCAACACCCCCGTGTGGCTGGAGCATCTTGAGAAGAGGGAAGGTGGTAGTAGGTGAGTAGAGTAGAGATGGGCAGAGCTAGACTGGGCAGAAGCTCATCGGGCACAGAAAGGAGACTGGCCTTTATTCAACTGAAATATACTTGATGGATTTAGATTAAGGGTGTGTGAGCTGACTTACCTTTTTAAAATATCATTCTGGCTGTAGTTTAGAGACTAGATCAGGCATGGGAGTATGATGAGAATAGCAGCAAGAATCTAGTTAGGAGGTAATAAGCAGCCTGTGAGTGACCATGGAGGCATGACAGGTAGAGGATGACAACGGTGGTGAAGAAAATTGTAATAATAGTAATGATGACCTTACCAGTACTAATAGTAGTAGTAATAATAATAGTAGCAGTAGTAATAAATAAGCAGTATATTTTGGGGGCCTTTTGGTGTGCCACATCTTGTTTTAAAGACTTCACTTGTATTAGCTTACCCTCACAACAGTTCTACATGGAAAGGGCTATTATTATCTTAATTTTTCAAATGAAGAAACTGAGGTACAGGGACTTTATTTACTTATACAAACTCAAACAGTGATTCAACTCTGGATTTGAACCCAGTCTGTCTTCACAGCCCATACTCTTACCAGGTACTTAGTGGATGTGAGACATTTAGAACATAGTGGAGCATGTATCAGGGACTCGTTCGTGGATTTGGTGTGCAGTGTGTGAAAGAAAGAAATTGGGGTGGACTCCTAGGCTTGGCAGTGAGGACCAACAGGTGTCCTTTGGACATGGGAAGTTTGAGATGGCTGTCAAATATCCAAATGAATGTGTAGAGTAGACAGTAGCCAAAGCTAGATATATCATTTGTGGAGTCAGCAGCAGCTTATGGGGTTTATAAGACTATAGATTAGGTACATTTACCTAGGAGGTTAATATAGGTAAAGAAGTGTCTCCCAACACTTAAAGTAGGAGAAGACCACAAACACATAAAAAATTTAAAATGGAGGTATAGTATCCCAGGAGCCATGTAAGGAGAGTGCTTCAAGAAGGAGGGATTCGGGAAGCGGACTTGGCCCAGTGGTTAGTGCGTCCATCTGCCACATGGGAGGTCTGCAGTTCAAACCCCGGGCCTCCTTGACCTGTGTGGAGCTGGCCCATGCGCAGTCTTGATGCGCGCAAGGAGTGCCATGCCACGCAGGGGTGTCCCCCGCATAGGGGAGCCCCACACACAAAGGAGTGCGCCCCGTAAGGAGAGCTGCCCAGCGCGAAAGAAAGTGCAGCCTGCCCAGGAACGGCGCTGCCCACACAGAGAGCTGACACAACAAGATGACATAACAAAAAGACACACAGATTCCCACGCCGCTGACAACAACAGAAGTGGACAAAGAAGAAGATGCAGCAAATAGACACAGAGAACAGACAACGGGGGCAGGGGGGAAGGGGAGAGAAATAAATAAATAAATCTTTAAAAAAAAAAAAAAGAGGAGGGAGTCACGTAGGGGAGCCCCACGCGCAAGGAGTGCACCCCATAAGGAAAACTGCCCATCACTAAAGAAAGTGCAGCCTGCCCAAGAATGACACCACCCACACGGAGAGCTGACACAACAAGATGACACAACAAAAAGAAACATAGATTCCCATGCTGCTGACAACAACAGAAGTGGACAAAGAAGACGTAGCAAATAGACACAGAGAATAGACAACGGGGGCGGGGGAAATAAATAAATCTTAAAATAAAAAAAAAAAAAAGGAGGGATTGATTAGCCATGTCAGATGTCATTGCGAGATTGGTTACAGTAAGAGGGAGAAGTGGAAGGCCAGGCAAGAATAATAGCATGGGTCCAAGTTGTGCAGCATCCTGAAAACTAGGTTTAGAAGTTGAGGCTTGATTGTGTAGACACTGGGAAATAAAGGCAGGCATTTGTGTTGGTAACTAACATCATTATTGCAGTGTTTTAAACCAATGAATGTGGTAGCACTGTATTTAAAGATTACAACAGGAGATCAGTCAAAGAGACTTGTCCTGTAGTTTGGGAATGAGGTAATCAGGGTCTGTACAAAAGAGATAGCAGTGGTGATAAAATGCAAAAAAAAAAAAAAAGTGAGGAATGGTAAAGTAAGACTTGACCAGACTTGGTTACTCATCATCAGGAGTAAAGGAGAAGCAGAAACGGGAAAGTAAAGAGGAATTGCCGGTTTAGGAAGAAGGTGATTAGTTTGATCTTGTTGAATTTGACCTGGATTCACAAATTAATCTGACAGCACCCAGTAACTTGTAGCTGCAACTGCTGAGCCCTTATAAACTATGGAAATTGGACACAGGAAGAGAAGCTGGTGAAGAAGAAAGAAACTAGATGTCAATGAAATCCAGAAGAGATAGGAGAAGATGCTGCTTTGTGCATTGTCATGTAACAGAAAAGCCAGGGAACCACAAAGTTCGCTGGTCAGCCAAGAGATACCAACCCTAGGAGGAAGCAAGCCTTCTAGCCTCTGAAACTATAAGCCAGTAAATTCCTGTTGTTAAGCCAACCCATTGTATGGTATTTGTTTTATCAGCTGAGAAACTGAAACATTGGTCAAAATGAACTTCAACTCTATATCTATTTCATAAATTTTATATTTTTATAAAATTTTATTCATGTGACAAAAAATTTAACTATATAAAGAAAAATGTAGGGAAGCGGATTTGGCTCAATGGATAGAGCATCCGCTTACCACATGGGAGGTCCAGGGTTCAAACCCAGGGCCTCCTGACCTGTGTGGTGAGCTGGCCCACGCACAGTGCTGATGTGCGCAAGGAGTGTCGTGCCACGCAGGGGTGTCCCCTGCATAGGGGAGCCCCATGCGCAAGGAGTGCACCCCGTAAGGAGAGCCGCCCAGTGTGTAAAAAGTGCAGCCTGCCCAGGAGTGGTGCCACACATACGGAGAGCTGATGCAGCAAGATGACACAACAAAAAGAGACACAGATTCCCAGTGCTGCTGATAAGAATCCAAGTGAACACAGAAGAACACACAGTGAATGGACATAGAAAGCAGACAATTGGGGGCGGGGGGTGGCGGGGGCAGGAGGGGAAATTAAAAAAAGAAAAGAAAAATGTAATAATCACTAGGAATAGTTAGCTTATTTTTAGTGTCATTAGGAAATTGTCCTAAAATCTGCCTTCACTTGCATGTCCGATAGCATTGCTAAATTCAGAGAATATTATAAATATTTAAGATTTTTATTGAAAAAGACTCTTTAATTTAGGATCTCCAGCATTTAGTACAATGCCCAGCATATCATTTTGTTCTGTGTTTAGTGAATGTTTGTGGGATGGCTGACTGGATAAATAAATTGTAGTATGAAGTACATTTTCATCCCAAAGTGAAAAAACAACAGCCTTCTCAACTACACAGTCTCTTGAAAACAGTGGACCCACTCTTTTAAGGTTTTTATGGATAATTATTTTCCAACTAGAATACTCTACCTCAACATTATCTAATTTAATATTTATAACAATCTTGTGAGGATAAATATTTTTCTGTTAAAGAAGGAACTGGAGTTGAAAGAGGTTAAGTACCATATTTCATCCGTTCTAAGGTGCCCATTTTTTCATAGGTTTGGGTGCATTTTACAGTCATTATAAGCCAGACACCAGTTATGATTGAGTTGATTTGTGTGCATATGTGCATGAGAACTTACAGAATTAGTCAGTGGTTTGGATGAAAATCCTAGAGGTAATAGTGGAGGACTATTGCTCAACCATCAATACTTTTGGTAGGAGAGAGTACAAAACTGTGTGTAAAAACACAGACACAAATAACCTTGAATGGAAAAGCATAATGAAAGAGAAGGACTATAATAGTGAATCTTAAAAGAGATGTGTCTTTGTTTCCTAGGGCTGCTGTAACAAAGCATCAAAAACTGTGCCTTAAAACAACAGAAATTTATTTTCTCACATTTCTGGGGGCTAGAATTCTGAAGTCAAGGTGCCAGCCAGGGTTATGCTCCCTTTGAAACTTGTTGAGGACAACCCTTCCTTTCCTCTTTCTAGGCTCTGGTAGGCTGCCAGCAATCCTTGGCCTTCATTGGTTTGCAGTACTTCAGTCTCTGCCTCCGTGATCATGTGGCTATCTTCTCTCCTGTCTCTTCCCTTTTTATAAGGACACTGATCCTATTGGATTAGGGACCAACCATACTTCTATATAACTTCATCTTAATTTAATTCCATCTGCAATGGCCCTATTTCCAAATGAGGTCATATTCTGAGGTGTTGAGGATTAGGACTTCAATATATCATTTGGGGGCACAATTCAACCCATAACAGATGGTGTCTTGGAGTCAATGAAGTATACAAATGTATCCAGAGTCACGGACAGGAAAGGTAGGTAGAGTTAGAACTCCAAAGCTTGTGTTCTCTGTCACTGCTGTATATTGTAGAGGGAAAAGAAGAGGGCTGGGGCACTTTTCATCCTTACTTACAATTGACTTTCAATTTTTTGTATTTCAAGAAATTGAGACTTGGGGAGTTGGGAGTTGGCAGTGATTAAAATATATATATATATATATACTGAGCATTATATAAAATGTCTTTAACAACTGATTCTTCCAAATGCCAGACAAAAAATAATACATACAATATATTTACATAGCAATTTATACTTTTTGAAGCACTTACACACTTGTATGTTAACCTGATTATTTAATAGTATATGAGAAATACATGTGGCATCTTCCCATTTACCAATAAGGAAACTGATAAAGGTGGAAATAGGTCAAGTGATCATCTATATAGGAATAACAGGGCCCAAACAAAAACCAAATCTTCCTTTTGGTCCATAAGGCCTCACATGATGTTCCTGCGAGGGAGGTCCTGAATAGCATGCTACGTTGGAATCAAGATACAGAACATTTCCAAAGGCTTCTTCATGCCCCTTCCCTGTCTGTACCATTCATCACTCACCCCCCATGATCAAATCGCTATACTGACTCATATTATCAATTAATTTTGCCTATTATTGAATTTCATACACAAGCACGTACTTTTTTTTGTATCTAGTTTCTTTCACTCATCATACCCGTGAGATGAATTGTCCTCCTTGATGCATGAGTAGTTCTGCAAAAAAGTTTCCCAGGTGGTTTAACCCATTTTGTGTTTCATCATCATAAATGTATGAGTACCAGTTGTACCACCTCTTTGTCAGAATTTGGTGTTGTCAACTTAAGCCATTGTAGTTATATCTAATTAGGTTTTAACTTTCCATTTCCCTAATGAGTAATAAGGTCAAAGATTTCCTTAAGGTACTGGACATTTGGATTCCTCTTTTATGAAGTGCCTGTTCAAACCTTTCACCCATTTTTAAGAATTGGGTTGTGTGTCTTTTTGTAGGAATTTTTATATAGTGTAGATATGAATCCTTTGTCAGATATATGCAGTACAAAAATCTCTCAATACATAAGAGATTTGCATGGAGTATTTCCCCCTCTTCACCCCAATAAAGCATCAGACTGATTATTTTATTATCACTTGGGCCTCTTAATCTGAGTATTTTAAAAAGACTTACATAGGCAAAACATTTCCCTAATGCCTTTCTATTCTTTTTTGGTAATTAATGATATAGAACCCATATATCCTAAACTGGTATATTATAAGTCTCCAGTAAAAACATTTTTAAGTACAAACTAAATATATGTGACACATAATGAAGCCTCATATTTAGGCTTTTAAATGTTTAAAAGCTTTTAATTTCTTGTGTTCATTTTGTCTGCAAAAAAAAAAAAAAGCCAATAATACAATTCCAGAAGAGAGAGACAAAAAAAAAAAAAAGAACTTATAAATGTTAAGGAAGAAAAACAATTCTTTTATTGTATCCTTTGTGCTGCTTTGTGAATGATTAAATTCCAAGTGCATTTGTGTATGTGTGTGTTGGGGTTGAGGGGCAAGTTGTACATACCGTATTCCTCTTAGATGTCCCACAAAAGAAAAGCATAATATATTCAGGTATAAGCTATTATACTTTGTATAAAGGCAGAACTGACTAGCCTAGTACCTCTTGGCAAACCCACAAGTGTCATGTCTTGACAGAGTAAGAGATGACTCCAAAATCTTTGCTCAAAGGTTGCTGCATTGAGCAGAAAGGACAAGATAAAAAGTGTCAGAAACCGTTTTTGAAAGACAGTATGCTGGCTCCCGCAAACTGGAGGAAGGATCAGAGATTGGACGGATTCAAGGGAAGACTCACTACAATCTTTGTTGTAGTGGCTGTTCCTTAGGGTTTTTGCATCAATCATTTTGCCTATAAACATTTAAGCCTTTTACTTTCACCCTTAAGAAAGTTCAGACTTTTTCCTAGGGGAGATTATTGATGTAGCTTCCATTCTGAAATACTTTATTAAATAAAATAAGAGTAAAAAACAGCCCAGTATTTGTTTGTGTAATTACCTCCTCTCTAAAATGGATTACTATGTTGTCATTAGAACCACCTCTAGCTTTTACTTTTCCAGTAATGTTATACTTTAAATACTAAAAGTATAAAATTTGTTGAGTACCTTTTCTGTCATACTGTCCTAGAATCTATGTCAGGAGGAGTGCAGGTTTAAAAAGAAAAGACACAATTAAATAAGTTGTACTTACTTTAAGTAGCTGTAATCTGTTGAGGATATAAAACACTGTTAACTCCAATTTAGGAAATAATGTGTCATTTCCTTTTTAAAACTCTGAAACTTTCTACTTCTGTGGTAGTACATTTTAAAATGGTCTTTGTACAGGTTTTCTTATTTCATGAACCTTATTGGAGACTTCTTAAATTTTATATTTTCAAAAGATTGCTGATTACTAAAATGGAATTCTATGTTTTTTAACTGGGAAATTCAGAAAAACATAAAGATTTTAAAAATCACCTATAGTTCTACTACTGTAAAGCCTTGAGATTAAAAAACTGAAGTCTTCCCTTTAGTCCCCCAACAACTCCCTCTTCTTTCTTGACCCCCATGCCTTCCCCCCACCCACAGGAAACAATCCTTAACTGTAGCTCTATCTCCTTCCAAATGTTTTTATATGTATACAGACTAGAGTTGCCAGATTTAGAAAATAAACTTATGGAACATTCAGTTATATTTGACTTTCAGATAAAGAACAACTTATTTTTTAGTATAAGTATGTCCTAAATATTTCAGGGGATACATACTAAAACATTAGTTGTCATGTATCTGAATTTCAAATGTAGCTGAATGTCCTCTGTTTTATCTTGCAACCCTAATTTGACATATCCATAGATATAGTAATATGTACACCCTATTAGTTTGTCATCAAAATACAATCAAGCTATCCCTGTTACTCTAAGGCTTGCTCCTTTTGCTACTGATTTATCTGACTTGCATGTTAGAATTACCCGTGTTCTTTCTAATGACCCCTTGATATTGCATTGTAGATGAATCATAATTTCTTTAACTGTTCCCCTATTGGTAGACATTTTGGGTGTTTTCATTTTTTTATTCCATCAAGCAAAATAACATGAACGTCTTCTGATTGACTTGTTATAAACTTGTGCTGTTGATTCTGTGGGATGAATTCCTAGAAGTGCAATTACTGGGTCATAGAATATTTTTAACCCAGGTTGTTCTTCTCTCATACTATTCAGTGCCTGAGGCCTGACACATAATAAGCTAACAAGTGCCAAGCACACCTGAGGCACATGGTCAGGAGGAACCAGGCCTCCAGGTAGAGCAGATGTTGTGTAGGGTAGACACCTTGCCTAACCTCTCAAAGCCTGCACCCCTCTTCCACAGTCAGCTCCATGAGACCAAGCGCTGCTGTTCTCCAGCCTCCCACAAAGCCTGCCACAGACTTGGCCTGTGACACAAATTTAGAATGAATGAATATGAATATATTCAGGGGATTGCTGTGAGGATTAAATGAAAAAAAAATGTGTGTAATATGCCTGGAGCCACCCCTTTATTTTCCTCACACCCCCCCCCCCCCCCACCACCATTTCCAGTTCCTTCCCTAGCATCTGATTTAGTGAGGGAAACTAGAGCTACCGTAAAGTAGGATGAGTTCTGTAACAGAACTATACTTAGAGTGCTATAGAATTATAGAAGCAGGGGTACCCAGTTTAGCCTGCATATGTGAGGAGATTTGCCAAGGGCTGGCCCAGGACTTAACTTGAAGTAACTCCTGTAAGACAAGTTGGAAGGAGCCAAACAGAAAAGGTGTGTGTGTGTTGGGGGGGAGGGGGGTGCCAGGCGTGAGCAGAGGGAACCGCATTGCAGTAGGACAGAGGTTTAACAGAGCTTGTCACCTTCAGAACATAGTAAGATGGATGAGGGAACATCTAGAAATGAAACTAGAAATCAGACTTTAATGAAATGAAACTACATCAGACTTTAAGGGGCTTTATGTTGCAAACTGAGTTTACCTTTGTAGTGAACAGTATGGGATTATTAAGTATTATTCAGATTTATATTTTAGAAATATCACTTGCTTGGTTCTATGGAGAAAAGATTAAAGATGGGTAAATTTAAACACTGAGAGCTCTCTGAGTTGGAACACTATTGCAGTAATTCAGGTAAGAGATACTGGGGAGTTGACCATGGCCCTGGAGATGGAGAGAAGGGCTGATTTCAGTGGCAATTCAGGAAGTATAATTACTAGGACCTGGTGACATTAGTTTTGTGGTCAGAAAGAGAGAGGGAATCTAGTGTGTCAGGTTTCTGAATTGATTGTTTGGGTAGATGATGGTACCATTATTCAAGGTAGGAAATACTAGGTAAGGAATAGATTTTGATGGGGGTGAAGAAACTGTTTTGGGGGACATGTTACGATAGGAGTTCCTGTGGAATATTCTAGAAAATAAGCAGCAGTATTGAACTTTGTGTGGACCAGAATATGGCTAAATGTTGAAGCTGAGAGTGAATGGGGTAAGGAAATAGAGGCAGAATTTGGAATACTTTTGAGAAGCATAGTTGCAAAGGAAAGGAGACAGGGAACTCAAGCAAATGGTTAATGTTTGTGGTTGAACAGAGCTCCAGAGAAGGCGGTACTGAAAGCCCAGCTGAGAATGGTAACCATGTTATGTAACTATGCCAGTGTTTATGTGATTTTCCCTCAGCAATCTAATTGTACGAGCAGGGGTGGGCAGGCGATTCCTGACATGAGGTCTTGGAGAACCAGTGTAAGATATGGAAGAGGACTTTATGGTGCTTCCAGGGAAGAGAATGATCCAAGAAACCACCGGGGGGTTGTGGGGAGTAGCAGATGTGACTCAAGCAGTTGAGTGCCTGCTTTCCACATGGGAGGTCCTGTGTTTTGTCCCCAGTGCCTCCTGAAAAACACAAAAACAAAAATACAAGCAAACAAACAAGAAAAACAACTCAGGGGAGCCGATGTGGCTCAGCGGTTGAGTGCTGGCTTCCCACACAGGAGGTCCTGGGTTCAATACCCACTCCCAGTACCTCAAAAAAAAGAAACCACCTGGGGGTTTTAGGTGGGCCAAGGAAATAGTTGAAGGGAAAAGGGGCATGTTTGAGAGGCTAATCAGTTCAAGACACTACAGAACCATACATTTGGGGAGGGGCATCCGAAAGTCCATGCTCTACACACTACACTGAATAAATGTACTTGTACCAGGAAATTTGGATCCTAAGAGTTTCCCAGCCATGGTGATGCCCATCTTTCCCTGGACAATTCCTATCGTGATGCCTGTTTAAATGTTAGCTTGCTGGATTCTTCTAAGATAGTCATAGATTCTTAACCCAGGTCTCATTTTTGCCTTGGTGAATAGTGCTTCAGGTCCATTTGGCCTAAAGATCCCCCACTATACTTTTCATGACTAGCTGTGACCACCCAGAGCCTCTTCTTCCTGTAGATTGAAGAAGTTACTAGTGAAAGCATATGGTCCCCTCCCCCTGGAGATGCATTTGCTGCCTCTACCTTAACAAGCTTCAGCTTAAAAATTCAGTCCTTACAACAACACAAAATAAAAACTGCTGAAGTGCCACCTCTTCTGGAGTCCCCATAAACAGCTGTGCATGCAGCTCTGACCAAAACAGATAATATGCATAGATGTGTTTATGGGAAGAAGACACAAGTACTCTCAGTTAGTTGTTTTCAGCTTCTCACTACTGCAGGGATTTCTTTTCTTTTGCAAGGAAGAGGTACATTGTGGTAAGCAGTGTTTTATGACCTATAATAAAAACCCTTGTAAAGATCATTTTTTGACCAAATGAAGCTGAGTGTTCTTTTCAGAGTCCTCATTTGCTCCTCTCGCTCTTTCTGTATTGGAATGCGCACAGTTCAGCATTAATGGATAACATAAGGAAATAATGTCACACATTCTAGTTCTTATTTGTTAAGCTGGGAAAGCAACCAAAATTAATTATGTAAGGAAATTCATTAGTAAAGTTTTCCCCTCTTCAGTGGTAGTTTCTGAATATATATGTTAAATCTATATTGCATTCTTACAGTATATAGTTATTATCCCATGAAGGCACACTAGAACAGTTTGAGGGAACCTCGACAGTTGGAGGGCCCCATGGAAAATCAGCCGAAGTCCACGTACAGGTGAAAAGCAACTTAAAACCACCTTAGAAAGTTGGGTTATTTATTATAAGAAATATATAAAATAGTGGATAATAATAGATGATGTCTAAGGACCCTTTTAAACCTAAAACCTTCAAAATTAAGAACAGGGAAGATAAGAATTTATTTAAATAATAAATATTTTCTAAATCATATCTTCTGATATGTACATGGTTATGTTTGTTGGTCTTAATAGTGAGATTAGAGGCTGCCCATGCACTCACTGGAAGAAACTAGGTGGATTCAGATGTACAGTGGTGCCAAATGCCATTTTCAGGATGGGTACCAAGCCTCTTCTTGGTTTTAGTGGCACCATTTCTGTGCCTGTTACCCAACAGGGAGTTTCATACCCTGCTTTCAGTTCTCACAGCATTTTGCATGTCCCCATTTTACAGATGAGGAAACTAAGGCTAGATGCTAGAGGAGGTTATATAATATGCTCAAGGTCACCCAGGGTGTGAACTGGAGATGTAGCAGCCCTGAAAAGATGACCCCTTAACATTGACCTAAAGATACAACGTTAAAATAAGGCATTTGTATGTTGAATTGCCTCTTCTCTTGCTTTCACTTTCTAATATTCTAATTTATTCCCATACTGTCTTACATCCTGAGTAGAAGAATGGTCTCCTCATAATTCTTCCCATTCATTCTCTATGCTGAAAGCACACATAATAGCCATGCGATTCTTTTATACATTTTCATAATTTCCCCAATTTATAGATAAGATGCTGTAAATTCCCTATACCCGGTCTAGCAATAAAGCCCTTGCAGTATGACCCCACTTAGCGGAGTGCCATCTCCAGGATTCTGCCTCTTGGGGCTGTTGGCTGGTCTCCAGACACCTAAACACTCACCCACCTCCACATCGGCTTAGATTCTCCCTCCTCCTCAGTACCTTCTTTTGATGACTGTAGCACCTATGTCAGTAGTGGTCCTTGCCATGTACTGACTTGAAGTATCAAGGTGTGTGTTCATGGCTTCTCTCCTCTTTAGAATCAGGAGCTACTTGGGGCTTTGTCTTCTGATATTTGTGTAACTTATTACCTAGCACAGTGTTAGTAGGGGCTTTATATATATATATGTTTTAATAAATGGTAGCAATTCTTGAGTATGAGTAATAATTTATAATATATAAAGTATTTCGATATATATTATCTTGCTTTAACCTCTCCCAACAAGCTTCTTTTTGAAGTTATTTCCATTTATAAATGGGGAAATAAGGCCCACAGAGGTTCTAAATGACAAGCCTTAGATTGTACCACTAATAGTCACAGACTCAGATTCAAAGCTTTTGATTCCAAGTCCAGTACTCTTTTTTTTTTTTAAATCAGATCACACTGCCCTCAGATAAAAATTTATGCCTCATGTGAAGGTGGCTTGCTTAGGTGGTACATTTCTGAAAGGAGCTTCTTTTGTACCTCCCCTTGGAAAGCATTCAGTAAATTCTTAGTGAATAGCCAGTAAACCACAATGCAGGATTATGGCCTTTTTGCTAAAGACAAACTCAAGAATTGGTTTAATAAGTGAGGATGTTCTTTATAACTCCTGTGCACAGAGCCAAGAACAAAAGCATTACACCTCATCTTCATGCATCTCTGTAGACTATTAGGTGATTCATCAACTCAAGTAAAATCAACAGAATTCTCTGCATAAGGTGCCTTGCTGGATTCTGTAGAAAATTTATTAAAGTTGTGCCACATTCTCTTTCCTCAAGGAGTTTACAGTCTAGTTCAATAGCAGTTGGCAGTTTTAAAAAACCCTTTGATTATCTTGATTTTCTCCACAGTCCGAGACAGAGACTAGGCAGGATTTATCTCAGTGATTACACATGAAAAATTAAGGCTCAAAAAGACTGGGACGAGCAGCTAAGATGAAATGAAATTTAGTAATAGCACTGGATTAAGACCACACTTTAAGAAACATCAGTGTGACTATATGAAATTAAAGTAATATTAGGGGAAGCAGATTTGGCCGAACGGATAAGGCATCCGCCTACCACCTGGGAGGTCCAAGGTTCAATCCCAGGGCTTCCTGATCCTTGTGATGACCTGGCCCACACGCAGTGCTGATGTGCGCAAGGAGTGCCCTGCCATGCAGCGGTGTCCTCTGCATAGGGGAACCCCACACGCAAGAAGTATGCCCCATAAGGAGAGCCACCCCGCACGAAAAAAGTGCAGCCTGCCCAGGAATGGCGCCACACACACAGAGAGCTGACACAACAAGATGACACAGCAAAACGAGACACAGATATCGGGTGCCACTGACAAGAATATAAGCGGACACAGAAGAACACACAGCGAATGGACACAGAGAGCAGAGTACTGGCGGGGGTGGGGGGAGAGAAATAAATTTAAAAATTTTTTTAATTAAAAAAAATTTTTTTTAAGTAATATTAGGAGATTTAGCCAAACAGTCCATCTCTGCATCTAAAATGAATACTCATGGCAGAATGACCTGATCCTTGGGATAGTTCCTTTTAGGAAGGAGAGAAAGTTGACTTGAGTACAGTCCTACCACTAGTGTGGTACAATGTGCTAAGTCTATATCTCTTAATTCTCTGTGTATAGTTGCTAAAAGAATAGAGGGGTAAAATAAAAAGGAAGTATCCTACATCCTGTATCAGTGCTCACTGTTACAGACCTTAGGGGTGTGGTATTTCTCAAGTAATGGATCAGAGGTCTTAGCACACATATGAAGATGTTTTAATGCCTATACTAGTCTGCCAGAAGGGGTGCTGATGCCAAATACCAAAAAACTGTTGGCTTTTATAAAGGGTATTTATTCGGGATGGAAGCTTACAGTTACAAGGCCCTCAAGAGTCCAACTCAAAGTTACTTCCTCACCAAACTTCTGTTTCCATGTGTTGAAGCAAGATGGTGGGCAGTGTCTGCGAGGGTTCAGCCTTCCTCTTCCTTCTAAGACTCCGTGGGCCCAGCTTCTTCTGATCTCAGCTGAAAGCTGGAGGGCTTATTTCTTTCCAGACTGAACTGCTCTCGTCTCTTCACAAGATCAGCTGTAGACTATCAGGCAAATGTCTCATCTCTCCCCAGAGCTCCAGCATCAGAATCAAGTTCTCTCCTCTGCTACGTCTTTTTCTTTGTATCTGCTTCTCTGTGTTCCTGACTGAGTGTCCATGAGTATAGCCCACCAAGAGGGTGGGGACTCAACCCTGCATGCCCCAATGATGTAGTCAAATCGAAGCCCCAAACCTAACATAATTTAATCAAAGTCATCTCAGTTAAATATAATACAATCAAAGGGTGTCACGATCAGAGGAACAGACCAGTTTACAAACATAATATCTCCTTTTGGAATTAATAAATAATATCAAACTGCTACAGTGCCTAAGTGTAAATACTGATATACATGCCACACCTCTTTGATCCCTATTGCCTGATCCAAACCTGCTTTTTTTTATTCTTGTGGAGTTTTATCATCAGCTACAGTATTCTTTTTTTGAGGAGTCAGGGACTACTTTTTAAGCTACAGCTTTTGTAGATTTCATAACCATTTCCAAGTTAGTTTGGGCCTCTCTTCTCTATATGAAAAGTCATTCATTTGTTTAAGTCATTGATCTGGTTAGTACTATATGCTGGAAATCCAAGAGGAGTGATTGAAAGCAGGCGCTGCTCTCAGAAGATGGCAGAGATGGGGCAGCACGTGAGTAAAAAATGGAGGGTTTCCACAAAGGATCACCAGGTGAGGTTGGAGTGCTGTGTGGGCTTTGTATGAGGGTGTTCAAGCAGGACGGTGACCTAATAGGATCAGGTTTGCTTGTTTAAAAGATCAGCCTGGCCAGAGAGTTAAAGATGAATTTTAAAAATGAGAGTGAGGCAAACGGCTGCCACAGTACTCATGAAGAATGATGAGAACCAGGCTCACTGTAGTGGGAGTCTTGTGGGTATAGGAACAGTTTGGGGAAAGAAAAAAAAAAAGACAAATCTTTACTGAGGGATTCAGGAGACTTGAATAAGTGGAGAACTATACCATGTTCTGATAAAGAAAGACTCTATATTGTAAAGGTTTGTGTTCTCTCGAGACTCTATATTGTAAAGGTTTGTGTTCTCTCGAGATTACTCTATGAATTTTAGAAATTCAGTGAAAATGCTAAAGGAATTGGGGGTTGCACATGGAAATTGAATAAAATGATCCTTCAGTCAGTCCAGATGAATAAAATGTGAAAATACCCAGGAATGTTTTATAAAGAATGGAAAAAGGAAAATTGTCCGCCAGATATTAAAATGTATTCTGAATCTTAATTAAAGGAGAGAAGCCCTCCAAACAGAGGCAGAAGAGCAACTCCAGAAGCAAGTTCATCTAATTTAGAATATGATCAAAGTGGCACTTAAAATTAGTGGACTCATTTTAAAATGCTTAGAAACCATTGACTCTGGATGGTATATAAATACAAATAGAATAGTGCACAGTCATTAAAAATTGAGCGGTAGGCCTGTATTTATTGACTTGCACATAAGTTCAATATACATTATGTGAAAAGGAAATTACAAGACAGTATGCACCAGCATGCCATTTATAAAACAGAGAATAACTATATGAGTATATATGTATAGGAAAAATACTTGAGGAACTTAATTGTGGTTATCTCAGAATGGAAAAATTGTGGGTGGTATTTAATTTAACAGTGGATACGTGTTGCATTTCTAATCAGAAACATAGAAGGTCTTTCTCTTTTGGAGGAAATGAGGACAGAGTCCAATGTGAAACACTATGGTGAGGTCAAGCCAGGAGTAAAATGTCCCATTGGTTGTGGCATGCAGGTAGTTTTGGTGACCCTACAGAACTACCTGTATTTCCATTCAGTGTTGTGGTATAAAGTAGATGAGAAATGATAAAATGTGCGCTTTTCTTTAAAAACCACGGCTGAGAAGGTAGTGGTATGGATGCTTGTGTTTTTATTGGTTAAGGGACAGTAGAGAGGGAAGAGGTTAATGACCCACAAGGCGAGGACTTGAAGAATCTGGAATAGAGCTTAAGAGGAAGGAAATCTTTTCCACAGAGAGACCAGGGAGGGAAGATGATTGCTAGCACATATAAATTTATAGGTGGAGTACAGGAAGTTGACAGCATTCCATTGATGATCTCTGTTTTTCTCTGAAGTAGAGAGAATTGTATGCCAGACTGCTAAGAGAAGGAAGGTTAGATAATGATGTAGAGGGTTTAGACATAAAGTTTAGACTGGCCCACAAGGACAGCCACAGGGCTGATTAGGGGTGGATAGGATTGGCTGGTAGCACTGAGGTAGCTGAGATTGGAAACTGACTTCATAATAATAATGGATACCTGTGTGATCTACCTCAGCCTACCCCCCACACCCTGCCACAACAGCGCTCTGCAACACAGGTGTAAGAGCCAAAAAAGAGAGTAGTTAGACTAATTGAGGATTAAATTCTGCCTAGAGGTAGTGTAAGATAGAATGACCAGGGAGCAAGAGAGTTGAGGGAGTTGGCAGACCTAGCAAATGATGTATAAAGAAAAAAGTTGCTGTCCATATTTAATTAATTATGCAATGTGCTAAATTCAAGTGGCATTTTGATATCCAAATAAATGCAATTAAAGTACCTTTTTAAAAATTCAAATGAGAAAAAAATAGGTCAGAGGTAAGAAATAACACATTCCTGTTTTGAGGCATAGAAGTAGATGACAAAAAAATGTTAAAGGAATCAAAGTTCTCTGAAGCTGAGTATTACCTGGGAGGCATCCATAGGATGTTAGGTCATGCAAAAGATGGTGAATGTGGGGTAAAGAGGATGAGCCATAGGTCTGATGAATATAGGGAATTGATAGTAAATGATAGTGATGAAAATAAAGGATGTCAGGAATATTAATGAAAGAGGATAGTCTCAGAAAATAAAGATAACCTAATCAACAATTCTAATGTGTTTGATGTTCATCTTTTCCATTTTGTGTTTGATATATTTTATACAGTTTTTATTATTAAAGCAGATTTCTAAAGCCAAAAAGGGAAAAAAAATAGTTCATGCTAACCATCTGGAAGACATAATTGGCAACAAAAAAAGATTTTCAGTACAGGGAAGGGGGACAATAAATGGTAGTATCATTAACAAGTTTTGGTTAATATGATTTCAGTTGTTAGATTTGTTAGAATAATTTTCAACTGCAATTTAAATTACACTCAATGAAAAAAAGTGGCTTTAAAAAGGGCTTATTGTTTACGTAACTGGAAGGCTAGATGGGCAGTAGCAAAATTGATTCACCTCTTCCACCATATCAGAAACCCAGGCTCTTTCTCTTATTAAGTTTTTGCATTTTATGTGCATGGACGTTGTCTGCCTTTTTGTGGCAAGATAGTTGCTACAGAAGCATGTTCATGCCTCCAAGCAGTAGCATTCTGTATTAACTGTGAATTGGGGGCTGGAGGTGAGGAGGAAGTGCAGCAGTTGAGCTTTGACTGTGCTTATCTTATCAGTGAGGAAAATCCTTCCCAGAACCCTCTGGCAGGCTTACCCATAGGTCTCATTCACCAGGGTTGGGCCTCCTGTCCATCCTTGGATCCAATACGAGCAAATAGGAATGGAATTGCCTTCATTGTGTTGCACCAATCCTCTGTGACTGGGAGCCAACGATGTATGCTCCAGCAGGCAAATAATAATAACCCCTAGTCTGTGGAAAACTGACTTCTCTAATACATGACCTCATTTGGAGAGGAGGGAAGTATGGAGTGAGGAAAAAACCTTGAAAAGAGAAAATTGAAAGGAATAATGGGAAAAGATGAGGAAATATGTAGTCTAAATGCAGCCAATTAAAAAAAATTTTTTAAATTTTGTGTAATATTTGTTGAAGTGGGAAAATGTTCACAGTATATTGTTAAATGTTTTTAAAGGGGTCACAAAACAGTATACACATTAAAATAACCATTTCGGGCTTTAGCCAACAGCCTAGGCACTTATACATCATATTTTTTTCATTATTTGTGCTGTGCTGAATTTTATATCCTGCTCTGAGGAAATGAGAATTAACATTGCTTATTTGTAGTTTTGGTTCCTGATGACTTTCCACAGTGGGTTATTAATAGCCATGAAGATGAGGTAATGATTGCTTCTTTCGGACTACCCACTTAATCATTACATCGTCCCTTAAACATCAGCATTTTCAGACTTGGTAGAAATCAGTTACATTTTTTATTTCTAGTTAGTTGAGACTGATTCTTTACTTATTCAGCCTTATCATCACTTCTGGGAATGAATAATATATGAATTCTTTTAATTGTCTCTTCAGAATACATATTTTACTAATAAAATTTATATATGAAGCCACATTGTCTTAGTTTACCAAAGGCTACTGATGCAAAATTCCGGAAATGGGTTGGCTTTTATAATGGGAATTTTTAGGGTAATAGCTTACAGTTCCAAGACTGTGAAAATGTCCAAATCAAGGCACTGTCAGAGATGCTTTCTCACCAAAGGTCAGCTTCTAGCAGATCCTGGAGTCCCACCAGGTGGAGAGCCAAGATGGCTGGTCTGCCAGTCCTGGAACTCCTCTGTGGGCCATCAGGCATCTTTCCCAGGGCCTCATCTCCTTGAGCCTCTTTGGACTCTTCTGTCTTTCTGCAGCTATAGGTGAACCTGGAGTCCTGTCTCTCACATGGCCGGGTCAAAATGGCAGAGCTCCCTTTTCTTTATGTCTTTCTTTCTGTGTGTTTTCATTTTATATAAGACCCAGGAAGAGGGCAAAGACCCAAGGGGTGTCACCCCTTACTTAAGTAGTTCAATCAAAAGGGATCTAATCAAGCAAGCTAATCAAGGTTCCTTAACTGAATCTAATCAAAAGGGCCCATCTACCCTGTGTTTTTAGGCACAGGAATGAATTAGCTTAAAAATATAATTTTGGGGGTTCCACAGAAGACAAACTAGGACACCAGTGTGTTTTTATCCAGTTGCCTGGAGGCAGTATAATGCCAATTGAGGGTCTTGCCTTTGTTTCTTTGTTTCTTCTGAGAGGTCTGAAGGTAAAGTTTGTTGCCTTACTTTTTTCCCTCATCCCCCTCAGACACAGTGGTAAAGTAATAGGAATTATGGCGCAGTGTGTTCTTTTCCTCTTTGTGACCCTTTCAATTAGTCTCCCAGATCCTCCAGTTTATTGCTTGCTTTGAATAAAAATTCACCAATTACAACTTTCCAGGTGACTTCAAAGTTTCAGAGAACTTGCTTTAACCATCTCTTGCCTCATCCTAAGCAATTGCTCCACTTAGATTTATTTGTTAGTTTGTTTTGCCCTTTGTGATTTTGGAGGAGGCATTCTTTGGATACTCCAGAGGGCCAGAGGAGAGGTAGGGGGAACCTACTTTGTAAAACAGTTGTGGAAGCCTATTCTCATCATTGTGAATGAAATCAGTGAAAACTTGAAGGAAGCCCTGTCATGTTTTAATGTCAAATAGTGGTAGTATACCCATCCAGTAAAATTTTTGTGGTGTCTCACAGCACAGATTCTCACTCAGAAGTAGGGGTGGGTGAAATCACCAGTGAGTGAACCCACCTGACCAACTGTCCAGGATCTGAACATGGCTTTGTTACTCAGTTTCATTGCTTATAGTAATGTTTTACCACATTTTATGATTCTAAAAGATCCTGGGACTATCCTTTCATGATTGCCAACAGCCCTCTACTTTTTTATGAATCCCCTATCACCTTTTGTAGGCCCAGGTGATCTTTTATCTCTACTCCTATAGTCAGAACCCCTACCTTAGTTCAAAATGTTATCAGTTCTCTTTAAAAACCTTTGTTATATGTTATATATTTTAGAACTTAGCCTCCTCCAATACTTGGTGGATAGGAGACCTACTTAGGAAACAGACAAATCATTCTGAAGATGTTCTGTCCAATCTTGGATAGCAGATTTGAAAAGATTGGTTCATATGTTATAAGACAAAATAATCTTATCTACAAACTGTATATATCTTATTTTGAATTTTTAAGTAGATAAACCATTAATATACATTTTTGTGCTAAAACTTTGAGGCTGTGAATAGATCACTCAGGTTAGCTCAATATATCCAAATATACAGAATTGCCCATTAAAGCTGTCATTTCTGTGCTGTATTGTATTGGTACAAATTGGACTTTTTCAATATCTTTTGTAACTAATGGTACTTTCTCTGTAGTTGGGATATAGGGCCCAGTGATAAAACTATTTCCCATTACGGCTTTTGTTTGCTTGTTTGTTTTGTTTTTAAAGAAGTGAGAGGATTAGAACTCTAGAACATCTCAGAGAAACAATTACAAAGCTTCAAAAAGATTTCTGGTATTCATACTGAGGTCCAGAGTCTTTTTAGGGGAGTTGCCAAGGACAGAGACCACCCCACCTAGCATTGCTCTGAGCCAGACTTCATTCCATGATGGTGTCCTGTTAAAACATGCTTCAAGTCATGTGGCCCATCTTTCAGAAATATATAGAGTGAGGGCCTCAAGTGACTGTTTATCATAGGTATGACTAGATGTTCAAACCTTTTATACCAGAATTGGTCATTGTAGCATCAAGAGGGAAGCTTTCAAACCTGTATTTAACTTCAAGGGTGTCAGTTGGCAGTATCCTTGGTTTCGTTGCATTGAGTCACTAGGTTACTATGAAATATTAGAATCTTGTATAGGACAGATAAATTTAGATTAAACTCGTGAGGAACTGATCTAAAAGTGTGTCTCACAATACTGGAAATTTGAGATAGAATACATAAGCTAAAGAAGAGTTTCCTTTTGAAGCATCTTTCATCAGAACACTTCTTGTGATTCTGAAGGAAACATGTTTTTTCCTACCTTGTGTGGTGGTGGTTCTTATTTATTTATACATCATTCTCTGGAATTGGGACCAGATCTTAATCTTGTTATCTGACCAGAGTTCCTGACATAGCTAAGTGCACTTCTTTTGAAATTAGGTGTTCCAAGGAATGGTGATGAAAGGTACAGGGGAGAGTTCTCCAAATCATACTTACTACAGGTCCATCATTGTTTATCACCCTAACTTATGGTTGAATTCCTGAAGGTGATTAGTGGTATTTTTGGCGAGGTGTGTTTTTTTTCATTATCCACACCCCCCCCCCCTTGCAGCTTTTTGCATGCTGTGTGTCCTGTGTGTCCATTTGCTGTGCATTCTTCTGTGTGTATATTTATTTATTTCCCCCACCCTTATAGTTTGTTTTGCTGTCTGCTCTCTGTGTCCATTCACTATGCCTTCTTATGCAGTTTTGCCTGTCTCCCTTTTTGTTGCATCACCTTGCTGAGTCAGCTCTCCGCAGCACCCAGGCGAGCCTGCCTTCACAAGGAGGCCCCAGGACGCAAACCCAGGGCCACCCATTTAGTAGACAGGAGCCCAACTCATTGAGTCACATCCGCTTCCCATGAGGTGTTTTTTTAAATCATTAATTCACAGCTCACTAATTCACAACTCTTAAATGTACCTAGATATTGGAGATTTAAAAGAAAACCCTATTTACTAAACAAAAACAAATTTTAAGTAGCCTAATAAAATCTAAAGAATGGTAATTTTTAGGTAGAACCAACTAGTCATACTCCAGTATGCTCTATTTCCATGAAATCAATGTTATTGTATCATGTGGATTCACACCGCTTAAACCATATTTTGATTTGATGTTAGCACGTCATTTTAATCTATCTAGCCTTTAAATCAAGAACTCAGCCCATTGTATAGTAAGTTCCAAAATAATATTACTAAAACCTAATAATTATGATTATAATGTATCCCTGGGAGGAAAACAGCAATGCAGCCATTAAAAATCGTATTATTAAGAAATATATAGGGAAGTAAATTTGGCTCAACTGATAGAGCATCCACCTACCATATGGGAGATCCAGGGTTCAATCCCAGGGCCTCCTGACCTGTATGGTGAGCTGGCCCGTGCACAGTGCTGATGTGCACAAGGAGTGCCGTGCCATGCAGGAGTGTCCCCTGTGTATGGGAGCCCCACGCACAAGGAGTGTGCCCCGTAAGGAGAGCTGCCCTGCATGGAAAAAAAAGCGCAGCCTACCCAGGAGTGGTGCTGCACACATGGAGAGCTGACACAGCAAGATGGCACAACAAAAAGAGGCACAGATTCCCAGTGCCGCTGACATGAATACAAACAGACACAGAAGAACACATAGCAAATGGACACAGAGAGCAGACAACTCGGGGCAGGGGAGTAGGGGGTGGGAAGGAGAGAAATAAATAAAAAATGTTTTAAATCTAAAATATATATATATATATTGGAAGAATTTTGTTGCAATGGAAAATGTTCATGATGAATTGAGGTATGTTTTTTAAAGGGACACAAATACTGTGTATAAAATAACTATTTTTACTTAGACATAATTTTTATGTAAATACTATACAAATAAAATAATATTTGAAAATTTAAAAGACAGACCTGAAAGACGCACAAAAAATTGTTATTTAACAGTGAAGTTTTTTCTAGTTTCTGCGAAGTGGGGTTTTAAGAGGTAGTCATTCCTCCTGTTTTTTTTTTCTAGTTTTATAAGTTTCTACAATTAGCATGAATTTTATAATTAAGGAAAATGTAATCTGTAAAGCACACTTTATTAAATGTGCTATTTAAATAAATACAGAAATAAAAATAACACACGTGATCTTTTTTCCCTGTAGTTCAGGCTTTTTATAAATTTAGATGGGCCTTATTAGTAGTAATTATTAATTAAATAGTTCAAATTTTTGAATTTTTATTCTCTTTGGCTGCTTAATTACTTGAACACTGAAACATGAAGCAAGCAATTTATTCTTCATACAATTTTAAAAGGTCAGTGTTTAGTGTGTAAGAAGCTAAAGATGATGAACCAGCATGACATTATTTTAGGTTAGTCATGCTTTTTAAAATGCAGTGCCTGCAAGTTGTGTGCATGTGTTTCCAATAATGGCTTACTTGCCATAGCAAAAGACTACTTTCTTTAACATTTTGTGACATATTTCTACATTCCTGTTTATTCATTGCAAGTTGTTTGACCTATAGTGGTTTTCAAGTCTTGAAATGCCATACTTCTCCAGGATGTTCTCCAAAATTTTTGCCTGTAGAAGCTTAGAGGGTAACGCCCCCACCATTCAGGATATCCATTTAGGTGGATCTCAAAATCTATTCCAGGACATCTTATGTCACTGCATGCCGCCTCATAGTGCTTTCTTCATATTGATAATGTGGCATTGGACACATTTTCTTATAGTTCTATGTGAATCTGCCTCCCCCAGGAAACATGATACTAATCTTGGCAGTAAAAATCCTAATGCTTACCATTTGTTTGAATGCTTACCATGTGCCAGAAACTGCACTACCCCTTTATATACATAACTTCATAATTCATAATATTATTTAAAATAGACATTATTTTTTCTACTTTATAGATGAGAAAACTAAGGCTTTAGTTTTAAGTAAGCTAGAACTCAAAACTCTGAAAGAAGAACCAAACTGTAAGCCAACAACCAAATATGCTTGTTTCAGTGAGAGGGTTTAGTGATCCGGCTGATGACCAAGTGCATCCTCATGCCACCTTCCAGCTCTAAAGTCCATAATGCTGTCTCATCATTTTTCTAACACTTATATGGACAAAATAGCTCTGTTCTCCCTTGTAGTACACACCAATTTTACAATATTTTTGAGGGTAGATCAGATTTCAGAGGATCATGCTAAAGGTCTTTTTGTTTTTGTTTGTTTTTCTAAGTTTTTGTTAAATTCTTTGTTTATTATCATTTTAAAAGAAGCTTTAGATTACATAACTGTTACAGTGACAATATAGGGGATTCCTATGTACCCCACCCTTTTCCCCTCCCATGCTATTCCCCATTAACAACATCTTTTGTTAGTGTGGTACATTTTTTACAATTGAAGAACATGTATTAAAGAATTGCTACTAACCATGGTCTGTAGTTCACATTATAGTTTATGCTTTGCACTGCACAATTTTATAGGTTTTGCCAAAATGTGTAATGACTGTATCCATTACAATGTCATACAGAACAATTCCAATGTCCCCAAAATGGCCCATGTTATATCTGTTCTGCCCTCTCCCTTCCCTCAGAACCTCTGGTAACCTCTGCCTTTGAATCATTGTTACAAGTTCTTCCATTACTAGAATAATAATAAGTCTACTCTAGTCCAGTTGCAATCCCCCCTTAGGTTTGTTCATTCCTCAGTCTTGAGGGGATGGTCATGTCCACTCTGCTTCCGATTAAGAGTGGGCTTAGATCCCTTGAGGCAGATGGGTGAAACCGTTCTTTCTTGCACCTGTCGATACTCTGCTTTTGGGGGATGTGCATTGTCCATCATCATCCTTTGGTTATTTGTTGTGGGCAAGTCTGATGAACTGGAGAGTAGGTGTTGGCTGCAACTCTGCTAAGATTCAGGGCTCAAATGGAAGATTAAAGACTCTGGGACACATATTCAATAGGTATAGTGCTAATCATAGGTTTAAACAAAAGGGGCATAAATCGTGTGTGAAAATCATAAATGAGTCCAACTCTGGTACATTAGGTGATAGGTTATCATATATTCCAAGGTAAGGCTCACTGACAGGGTGCCGATTTTCTGGGGTTGTTTGCCCTGCCTGTAGTGTACAGATGTCTCTAGAGCCCTCAGGAACACCCTTGCTTGAGGCACTGTTTACTGTGGCAGTCAGTGATATCCTCCTAAGACGGGCATAAGCATAACCTCTGTAATGACCTCCCAACTCACTTTGAAATCTCTTAGCCATAAAAACTCATTTGTATTTAATATTTCCCCCTTTTGGTCAAGGTCTTTCTCCAAATGCATCACTAGTTGGCACTTGGTAATAATCCCTCGGTGCCATGGAGGCTCATCCCTGGAAGTCATGTCCCATTTCAAACGGAATATAGTGAGTTTATTGCTGAGTTTGGCTTAGAGACTTGCTCAAGGTCTTAAGGTCCTACTTTAAGACACTATTTCTGAGTTTTAAATTTTGTATCAATATGTCAGTCCTAAAATTAGGAAATGATGTGACATCGGTTTGTTTTCTGAATGCTCCAGTGCTCCCTGCTGTTAATGTCAGCCATAGCAACTACCATTTACTGACCGATAGTACAATGCTGAGTGCTTTACAAATGGCAATCCTGTGAAGTAGGTATTGTTACTTTCCCATTTTACAGATGGGAAAACAGAGGCTCAGAGAGGTCAAATGGTTTTTGCCTGGCTTTAAATACTTTCATTTAGTGCACTGGAGATTTAACCCCAACTTTTCCAGACCACTGATTTAATCAAGGCTCTACCTCTTATTAGTGGTATGACTTTAGAATAATTACTTAACCTCCTTCTGTGTATCAATTTCTTAAACTGTGAAAATGAAGGCATGGTATTCTTTGCCTCAAGATTGTGGTATGGATTAAATGAGCTTCTAAATGCAGGGTGTTTAGAATAGTGCCTGCTATGTCCTATACAAATAATAATAATTGCCATTATTATTATTCATTGGATTTTAATTTTTGAAATGACAAGTCAAACACCGAAGTATATGAAGTAAGAAGTATCCCTCTCTCACTACCTCCTACTTCTCTTCTTAGAAATAACTGCTGACACCATCTCAAATGATTTTAAGGTTGTCCTTTCATTAATAAACTATTGATTGAAAGTGAAAATTTTTATAGTGTTCTTAAGAATGAGAACATTGAGAGGTAGGAATGGGAAACATTGATTCATTCAGCAAATCTTTATCAAATGCTCTCTATATAGCAAGCAGCACTGAGGCTTCAGTGTCTACTGTGGTATAAGTTGAATTTCTGTTTCAATCACGTACTGATTTTTATTTTCTTTTTTTTTTTGGTTTTATTTAGGATATGATGTTTCAACTTCTCCGAGGTCTGGACTTCCTTCATTCTCACCGAGTAGTGCATCGCGACCTAAAACCACAGAACATTCTGGTGACCAGCAGTGGACAAATAAAACTGGCTGACTTTGGCCTTGCCCGAATCTACAGCTTTCAGATGGCTCTTACCTCAGTGGTGAGTGAGAGAATGCTATTCTTTCATTAAAAGTATTTTCCCTCTTTTGAATGACAGACCGCCCCCTTGTGTGCTCCTCATTTTTACTGCCCATTTTCAGTTGGTGGGCAGAATGTGTCTCTGCATTTTTTCATATAGGAGTTGGGTAAAAGGAAAGCATTCTGCTTTCCACTACAGTCACATCAGGCTGGGCTTGTTGTGGACATGACCCATTGCAGAAATAGCCTGCTGCATCTTAGCCACTAGAAAGGAGTCAGTTGTAAGTTTCCAAATGCTTTTTGCCATAACCACTATTTCAGAGTTGCATATATAATATCTGGGGAAGACAGCTTAAGGTCATGGAGCGGGGGTGGTAGGAACTTTGCCTGACCTATCTTCAGCATCCTGGTTTAAGGAACAGCTGGAGTTCCTACTCAGGTATGTAAACACACTCCCCTGAAGCTATAGTGTCAATTGTGAAGAAGACATTAAATTTACAGTAAACTTTGAACAAATAATACCACCCTGCTGGATACAGGCTTCATGCAAGCCAGAATAGAAAGCATAAACCCAAGGGCCCTGTTTTGGCAAAGAATGACAGTTATAATATCCTGTTCTTTGTCTCATTCAAATGCAAAACCATAATAGCTATGTACTGTGGTTAGCTTCTTTTTCTTGTTACAGTTCATTGTTTCTAAGATGAATTTCAGTGAAACTTTGCACCCAAAATATAAAAAGAGGATACTGGAAGTAGGAACTGACCCTTCTCATTGAAAGCCTAGTTTATATACATTGAATTCACACATAGATTGAAAAAGCCAAGGAATGTCCCTCTGCTGTGCTGCATATTTGAGGCCAAAAGTTAGAATGGAGAATCCCTTTGATTCAGTGAATACTGCAGAAATATTACCCTCAGAGGCATTAAATTAAGCCGTAAAGAAAATTATCCTCTTGGATCATTACAACATTTTCATAAATAGGTCATCATTAACCTCAAAGTGGTTCTCAGTCAGCAGGGGAGTTGAGAAATGTATAGGATCATCTTTGATTGTCACAATAACTTGGAGTGGGGGGATGGCTGCTACTGGAATTTAGTGGCTGTGCTTCAAGGAGGCTAACATTCTGCACACCAAAGAATTTCTCCCAAATTCCAGTAATGCCTCAGCTGAGAAACCCTAGGGGGGATAGAAGTAGAAATCTGGGAAGATAAGCTAGAAATTTATCTGAGAGAGATAACTTGCCTTAAAAAACAATCCAGTTTACAGAAGCGTCCTGATCCCTAACCACAGGAATATGAATACTATAACCTGGACTTGTAGACCACTTACTTTCCCAACATTATATACTTGGCCTAGGATTTTGGAATTTTTACAGAAGGCTCTTGAAGTATATTGCCATTGTTTAAAGATAAATGTAACTTGTTTCCTCTTTTTCCAGCACACACTGTCGCTTTCTAGAAGACAGGCACAGATGATGATTAAAGGATAGGCTTCAGCTTTGGGCTGGGTCAAGTGAGCCCTTGTGTGCTTAACTTATCACACCAGAAAGGGCCAAGTCTGTGTGTTTCCCCAGTGGGAAGGGTGAGGTAGGCTGCAGGCTTCCCTAGGAAGTTGTTGCACACGTTGTTTCAATCCCCTGGGGAGAATCTTGAATGGGTTTTTTGGTACAGAAACTCATCAGCTGAGCGGATGGAAGAAACTGGTCTCCTTGGGTACATTAATTAAAGGAAGGATGAGCCCGCTCTAACTGAGACATTTTGTTTTGATCATCCGAAATGGGCACTATAAATAAAAATAGGAAACCTAATTAGGTTTCGTTTTTATATTTTTTGCTTACTAAATTTGAGGAATGATAACCCAGCTTGTGGATAACAACAATTAACATTCCATTCTTGCTGAAAGTTGATATGTTCAGACAGGATAATGTAGACAAATTATTTCACAGAGAAAAAAGGGAGAGGCAGTCATGAATACATGATTTTTCATTATCAAGTTTGTACTACATGCATATTCTGTATTTCCTATTAGCAGCTAGAGAAGACACTAGAACAAATTCATACTTTATTTGGAATAGGAATAGTTGGAATTTGATGGCAATAATAAAGGATATGTTTCCTATGGGATATTGCAGTTGTAGTTTTTCCCACTGTTTTGGTGAATCTTATTATCATATTTTCTCCTTAAAGGAAAAACCCATTTGGGGATTTGAGGTGTTGATTTACATGTACATGGCAATATATAGAGACTTGGAATCACAGTTTTGCAGACTGAACTGGTATTTATCCTTCGTATTTCTTGAAGAGAAAAAAACTATTCTCTACTTTCTGGATATGTACATTTTTTAATGTGTTATGTCATACAGGAACTGGAACTCAATTTAGTTTGTGGAATGTTAAAGGAATTGCAATTCAACTGATACTAAACTGATACTTACAGCTAGGAGAAAAACTAGTATGTTACTTTATTTCAAAGCTTGACTCAAATGTCCCTTTCTGGTATCCCCTGAAGAAATCTCAGTGTTCAGAGTAACATCTTATTAAGACTTCTCAAGTATTACTTTCTATCTTATTTGTCATTATTTTGGGGTTACAAAGCCCAAAGTCCATATGCTCCTTGAAGATGGACACTCTGTCTTACTCATTCTGTGTCCATCTCAGCCCTAAAGCATATCACAGCAGTGCCTGGCTTAGTATGATAGGCACCAAAGAAATATTTTTGAATGAGTGCATTGGTCAAGGTCGACATATATAATGATATTAGAGGAATGGTTGCATTTGATATGTTTCAATATTCCTACATAGCCACGTGGGAGGACTAAGATAAAAGACTTATTGGATCACAGATCTTAAAACTGCTGAGTCCTTTTTGCATATTAGTCCTGATTTATTTGCAGGTTTTGGTGTTCAGGGCAATGAAAGCTACACTCTCAAGCGTCCATCTCATATTAGAAGGATGATGTCAGTCCAGGTTGACATCTTGTGCTGCTTCACAAGAGAATTACATGTAAGGTTCGAACTGCCTGCCCTGAGGAGAAAGCTGTAGAGATATAGGAGATATTGTTGTAGTTTGCCTGATTATTTGAAGACTTTTCCTTTAACCCAGAGTCTTTTGGTATTAGCAAGCATTACAAAAGGTATTATTTTCTTTTAGAATAATAATTAACATTATCCAAATGAAGGAAAGGATGAAATATTAAATAGCTTTTTCTTTCTTCATCAGTATATATGCACATTTACATAATGTTTATATGTGTTTATATATGTATTTCCACGTGGATCAGTGACAGTACCTTTTATTCTTTGCTTCTTTATGAAAACCTGAAAAAGTTCTCGCAGATAATCTAGCCTTTTAAAGTAGAATTCAGCACTATTTATTTCCATGTTAAGGTTATGACATGATAGATCCTGGACTATTGCTCCCTATTGGACCAGCATTCTCTATGCTAATATTCAAGAAAAGCTATCTTTTATGGCTGAATTTGGTAATTAACTATTCTAGACAGGTGAGCTTTCCAGGCATCTTAGTATCTGCACTCTGATCTTTAGTAAATATACATAATAAATGTGTATGCTTTCTAAGGAAAAAGATCCTGTTTCACTCTTTTCATAAATGGAATATGCTTGATGTTAATTGGCCTCTGGTAGAAATTAATGTAGAACAGTCATTATTAATTTAAATTGTAAGCCTGGACTGTAGCTGTAACTGTAGGTGATATATTACCTAGGACCAAATGACTTTGTTTGTGCCCATCTGATAAGAGAGGGTAAGTGCCCTTCAGATGCCCAAGTGTTCTGTCATGCCTCAGCATGGCACTCGAGGGTCTATCTTTAGAGGTTTTGGGTTTTGCTACTCAACATACGGTTGTGCATGCCCGTGTAAACATACAGAGTAAAGGCTGTTTCTCCCCATTTCTTTAAAGGTTGTAGAATTAAGCTGCATATGGCTCTAGTGAATGCCTTAGGCCCTGGCAAGATGGGCCACTGCCCTGGGTCTCACACTTTATAAGAGCTTGCTCTGACCTGTACTTCAGCCATGCCTCCCTTCAAGGGGTGGAGAATCCAAGGTGCCAGGGGGCTATGTCACCCCAAGACCACACTCGGGGTATCCAGGGACATGGGGACTCTTGACAAATGGCCCTGTGTATACTTATAGGGACTGTGTGGGCTCCTCCTCGATCCTTCCTCCGAATGGTGGTTTGGACCACCTGTAGGTTTACCCTGTAGCCTAAGGGGCAGCTGTTTGTAGATGGAAAGGCAGAGCTTGGATGTTCAGAAGCATGCATGTGAGGCTCCTTATATGCAGGAAGGAGCAGGGAATGGGCATAGAAGTAGGTCCATTATACATAACACCTGGCATAGGTTTTTTGTTTTTGTTTTTTTAACCAAAAGAGCTTCTCTGAAACTGTGAAAAATCATCTTCTGTGACTTTTATTGAAATACTACATTTGTGGAAAACCAAAGAGAATAGGTTATGGAGCGATTTAGTCCATTGCACATAAGTGATATGTAAGAATCATGACTCGTGGTTATATAATCTTTGTAGCAAAAGTATTTCAAGAATATACACATATTTAATAGAATGCCTGTGAGACTTGCTAAAATTATATTTAGAGTTATTCTAAATTGAACATTTCTAAATCTTTGTCATGTCAAATGTTGTGGTGCATGGTGCAACTCATTTTTGACTGTCAAGATAAGGGACATAGAGACCAACTGCTCAGCCAGCAGCGTTAGCCATACTTAATTGTGCACCCCAGTCTAATGTGTCTCAGAAGCAGAACCCTATATGACTCTAATAGTCATGAAGTGCTGTGACTAGCAGCTCAGGGAAGGAGCAGCCCTCTCTTCTCCTTTATAATGCAAAATCCCACCTCCCCCTCCCTACCCTAGCTGAACCAAATGATACAGCATGCAGGGTAAATTCATTGTCATTGGATTGTGGTATTTTGAGATCTCCTTATCAACCATCAGGACAGAGAGCCAGTCACTCAAGGACAGTCACAATATAGCCTTCCCATAGATAGAGAGAAAATTTACACCTTAAAATGATGTTGTTCCTTTTGGTACTTCAGTAACTTCACCTCCAGGGATCAAGTCCAACACTGGCCTGCCTTAAACCAATTTCTGCTCTGCCATGAACAGTGTTAAATGGCCTGACAGTGTATTTAGAGATATTATAAAATCATTAGAAAAAAGGTAGAGTAGCATTTTTCCTTCAAATGCCTATGCCTACTACACCCATAATTTGGAGTAAAATTCCATTTTGTATCATAATGGAGAACAGGAATGTTCTCCTGGCTTTTTAGTGACTTAATAAAATTTCCACTGAGTGAATTACATTTTCCACTTCTCCAAAGGTCTTTTTTCCATATCATTTTCCCAATTAAAAGACACACATGTCCTGGAAACATCTTTGACTCTGTGAAAATCACCGAAAAACGGAAAGCAAATAGTAAACATGAAAAAACTTTTATTAGACAAGCTCTACAAAATACAAGAATTCATCTGGGAATTTTTTTTTCAAAGATTTATTTTTTATTTATTTCTCTCCCCTTCCCGCCCCCAACCCCAGTTGTCTGCTCTTTGTGTTCATTCGCTGTGTGTTCTTCTGTGACGCCTTCTGTCCTTATCAGAGGCACTGGGAATCTGCGTTTCTTTTTGTTGCGTCATCTTGTTGTGTCAGCTCTCCGCATGTGCAGTGCCATTCTTAGGCAGACTGCACTTTCTTTCACACTGGGTGGCTTTCCTTAAGGAGTGCACTCCTTGCGCGTGGGGCTCCCCTACACGGGGGACACCCCTGCGTGGCACGGCACTGCTTGTGCGCATCAGCACTGCGCATGGACCAGCTCCACACGAGTCACGGAGGCCCGTGATTTGAACCGCGGGCCTCCCATGTGGGAGGTGGGCACCCTAACCACTGGGCCAAGTCCGCTTCCCCTAGGGATGTTTTTGAAGTACAACAGATAAGATTCCCAAAACTGCTATTTTTTTCAGGTCATTAATTTATTTAATGCTGCAAGTATTAACAAAAATTGGATTGTTTACATTCCCTTATGCCTTTGGCAATAGATGGTTTCCTACCCTAACTCCCCAGTCTTGGTATCATTTAGTAAACATGAAGGAAACTGGATTCAGAAACTTTTTGATAAGCCTAGAGGAGACAATAAATGAAATCAGTTGTGGCATTCCTTCAGCAAATAATTACTGATTGCTTTCCATGTGCCAGGTGCAGTCAGTGAACCTGAGAGACTAGAGTGAATGGAAATGGACATAGTCCTTGCTCTCTAGTCCTTGCTCTCATAGAGCTTACCAGCAAGATGGGAAAACAGATCTTAAGTGAATAGTCACACAGAGAAATGTAAAATTAGAAACAGAGAAATGCAATAAGGGAAAAGATTCTATGAGGCCAACATGCCAAAGCTGCGAGGCGGGGAAGCCTTCCATGCATTCGCATGCAGGGATATATGGGATAATAAAGAAGTTGCCAGCATCCTCCTCTCGGAACCCACCTGGCTGCGGGTCCAATGGCTGTGCGCGTCCAACAATCCATGCTGTTCCCTGTGTATGGTTTGGAATAGCTCATTGTACAGAACCTAGTTGGCACCACCAAGTGACAAAATGAAGTAGGACCAGAGAGTGAGAACAATGTCATCTTTTAAAGGAAAAATAAATTGTTTATGCTTGTTTCCTCTTCGTGCATGCTGTATTTACTATGGAGATCTGGCAAGGTTTGTGCCTCAGCTTGGGCAGCCGAATTGCTCCCACAGAAGCCTCCAAATGCTGCCAGTGCATACTGAATAAATCAAACCAAGAGCATTACACAAGCATAATGGAAAAAACCCAAAGCCCTGTCGCCTATGCACCTCAGCAAAAGTGCAGGACACACCTCCGACGCAGGAAAGGCTCCTGTAACTCCCTCCCTGCTCAACATCTCCTTGCCATGACACAACACCAGTTCTGTTTTGTTAAAACTTCCAGTTGCCAGTACATATTTCATTGTTAACAATGGAGTGTTTGTGCCGGTTTCGTTTTCACTTTCACCAGGGAGGGAAGTGGAACACAATGGGGGCAGTGCACAGAGCTGGGAACAGGACACGTTTTCTTTAGGATTCCCAGGACTGGGTACGTGGAAAATGCCAGAGCCAAAACAAACATGAAAACCCATCCAGATCCTCAGTTGCGCATTCTCAGTAGTCATAAAATACATTTTGAGTTACCATCTCATGGGTTCACTCTGCCTCCACAGTGAAGGCAAACATTAATGACCACTTTGAGAATTTCTCCTATGTAGAAAGATAATGTATTCCCTGCTGTACAGAAAGCTGTCATAGATGTGTGCGCTGCATGTGGGTATTTAAATGCATCGGGTATATTTGTGAAGTTAATCAAATGACTGCTTTCCTTGTTTATAAAAGATAGCTATTCATTTGACTTACCTACTTCAAGCTCCATCATAAGTGGTCACTGTTGCAGATTAGTTCTGGGCTGTAATACTGCTACCTGGCCAAATCAGAAAGAGGACAATATGTTCTTTGCTTCCTCCTTACGTCTGTTCTGTCAGCATGTAATTCAGAGAATGCTATAGATAGGTTTGGTTGTCACCTGGTTTTAGATCTCATCATGTAGACCCTGTATGATGCCATTCAAAACTCAGAAGCCCAGGTATAAAAATCAAGCATTGTCTTAAGGTTGACAAGAACAAATTCTTTTAGAGAGGTTTTGCAAGCAAAGGGATCCAGAAGATGAAAAAATTTTGGTGACTCTTATATTTGACATTCTTGTGGGAATACATTTGTCCTTGGTCAGTGGCTACTCTGACAAACTCTGATGAAATAATTGCATCTCAAATTTACTTAAATCAAGTGTTGTGTTATGGGCATTCAAAGAAGTATGAAACCTGGTCCTTGGAATTGAATAAAAAAGGTATTTGTGTGGGGGGTGCGAGAGGTGGGGCATATGGGAACCTCCTGTATTTTTTTTTAAGACTTTTTTTAAAAATTTATTTCTCTTCCCTTCCCTTCCCTGCCCACCCCCACCCCCAGTTGTCTGCTCTCTGTTGGCATTTGCTGTGTGTTCTTCTTTGTCCATTTATATTTCTTGTCAGCGGCACTGGGAATCTGTGTCTTTTTGTTGGGTCATCTTGCTGACGTCAGCTCTCCGTGTGTGCAGTGCCACTCCTGGGCAGGCTGCACTTTCATTGCATGGGGTGGCTCTCCTTACGGGGTGCACTCCTCGCACATGGGGCTCCCCTATGCAGGGGACACCCCTGCATGGCACGACACTCCTTGCGTGCATCAGCACTGCGCATGGGCCAGCTCATCACACGGGTCAGGAGGCCCTGGGTTTGAACCCTGGACCTCCCATGTGGTAGGCGGGTGCTCTATCTCTTGAGCCAAATCCGCTTCCCTCCTGTATTTTCTAATGTAACATTTTGTGTGATATATGTATCTTTTAAAAATAAATATGTATATATATTTTTAAAAGGGTGTTTCTATAACTTGGATTTTTACATCCTCCTTAATTTTGTGGATAAGTGTTGTTTTAGTTTCCTTAGCAGCTCACGCAAATACTCTGCAATAGGTCAGCTTAAACAATGGAAATTTATTAGTTCATGGCTTTGAGACTAAAAGAAAGTCCAAGTCTAGGCATCATCAAGGCAATGCTTTCTTCCCGAAGACTGACGGGTGATTCTTGGTCCTTGCCTCCTCTGTGCATAACAATGCACCTGGCAGTTATGTGCCTACTGGTTCTTCTTCCAGGTTCCATTGCATTTCAGCTTCTGACTGCACCTGGTGGCTTTTTCTCTACCTGAGTTTAATTCTACTTATAAGAGGACTCCAGTAATAGGATTAAGACCTATCCTGGCCCAGACCTTAACTGAAGTAACCTTATTAAAAGGTCTTACAATGGGTTCATACCCTCAGGAAAGGATTAAGTTTAAGACATGTTTTTCTGGGGTGCGTACAGCTCCAAACCACCACACGCGTGCTTATGTTTCTCAGCTATTGCTGCCTCCTTGTGAGGAAGGGAACAGTTACAGTATCTTCATTTTGCTTGGGCTTTGATATTCTCCGTGTAAATTCCTAAGTCCAAAACACACTATAGAAAGTCTGTTTTTCCTGCTTTGGATATATTCATTTTTATTCACTCAGTCCAAGTCTTGTACTATTTTAATGTCTCCCACAGTTTCTTCCTTGCATGTTAGGCACTTGATAATGAATGAATGAATCCTCATGATTCCCCATTGCCTGAAGAATGAATTCCAAACTCTGTACCATGGTGTGTAGAGTTTTTTGCAGTCTAGCCCCAACTTCCCTCTTCTTTTGTCACCACTGTCACCCAGATACTGCCTCCATACACATACACATAATCACATATTCCTTGTGATCTAACACCATCTAGTTTCTCACTAGTCTTTGAAGTTAAATTCTTTCACAACTCCCTGCTTTCACAAATGAATCGATGAATGAATTTCCAACTCTGCATTTTCCATGTTGCTCTGCTGTCATTGCATCATTTATTATAGCATCTAAAGATTTCTTTATTTGTTTTAGACGCAACTTTCAGCTAATCTTCCCAATTGCCTGCGTCACTCCCTGATAATAATTTGAACACTAAGCGAGTAACATTCACACTTTGAATGTTTGTCTGAGCAGCCATTCTTAACCTTCCGAAAATTTGTATGCTTTTATTCTCCTTATTTGAGATCATAAACCTTCCTCCCTCTTCCCAACTTATGCACTTAGACTTTCTGTATGGTGTGTTTTTTCTTGGGATCTTTGGAGGAACCATAGTTTCACAGGAAAAGGTTGAAAATGTTTACATTGTATAGTTTCTTTTAGTCATTTTATTTAGTCCTCTTGGGTCCTTGAGAAGATTAAGTACATGGTTCTTCTGTTAATCTGGACAGGTCTCGCCAAAGTTACACTCAAACTTTACTATGTCATTAATTTGTAATACTGGATTTGCTTTCATATTTTGTTGACTTAATTGTTAACATTCCGAAATTTTTTCTAATGATGATCTTTGGCCTGCTTGCACCATTCCTCTTGTTGTTCCTGCTGTCTGCTTCTTAAAACAATGGGTAAGTTGACACTGTTGCATCCAACATCTGTAAGGATACAGATGGTTTTTAAATCCCTCATAAATTTGAATATTACACATTACAGTTGGCTGTAGAGCAATAACCTACCTTCTTCTAAAAGAGAGAAGGACGGGAAGGTGTAAGAGAATTTGTTTTAGTGCCGCTCATATATTTATTTTGAAGGCTGGCAGAATCTAAAAATGGGTCTATAAATTTAACAGTTCAACCATAAAAACCCCAAAGTAAGGGAAAAAATTCTCTATTCCTTCTAAGTGTAGATACTAATAAAAAGTTAACACATTTCTTCTGCTGCCTCTTTTGTTGTAAATTCTTTTTTTTTTTACTCCCTAAAGCTATTTTTCTCTTTCTTCTTCCCTGTTTTTATTTTGATGAATTGCTTTTTAAAGGTTACCGATGTTTTGAAATGTATAGAGGTTTTCAGAATAACTTAGTTGGCATTCTTCAGTTGATAGATTTTACTGATGATGTTTAATACTATCTGTACCTTATGTAACACTGGGTGGGGACTGCACATGGTATCAGTTCTTGTGGGAAAATATGCTTCAGTGGCTTACTGGCACTGGTTTTGGAATGTGGCATTTAAAAGTACCTTTTTACAGTGGGAAAGAATTCTGTCAAGAATAAACAGTCTGACCTTGTTAAATGGGCCAAAGTCTGTCCATAACCTAGTTCCAGAAAACTAGTTTTTACTAGTTTAGAAAAAGCAGATTAGAAAAATACAACTAAATTTCTACAGAGTGGAAAAAGTTACTCTCAGGAATATGGGAAATAAATTCCTAAAATGATGGTCTTCACATATATTCATAAAAATGTCTTTACCTGACTATGAGACACCCCTTTTGCAGAGTGCATGAAAATTCAGGAAAATGGATATTCTTTTCCTGGAAAGACAAGACTGGCTTATAGAAAGGAGATGTGGGCAAACCATGGTAAGCCAGTCGGCTGAGGAGACAAAGAAGGAATAAAATTGTTACTCACTCCCCACTGCCCACAGGTTAAAGTCTGTTTAACCTGAGGTCTGGAATGCAGTCAGTGACCTTTTCTGTGACTTCTACCTTCTCTTTATAGCATTTGTATACATGATTTCCTACCTTAAACTCTCTCATCTTTTTTTTTTATTAATTTACTTTTTTGTTTTTAAATGTGCACTTTTCTAATTGCAAAATTTATTTAAAAGTTCAAATATTCCAGAAAGTTAAAAATGAAAAGGGAAATCCTCAACAATACTTCCTTCCAGAAAACTACCATTAACAGCTTGGTGAATGAACTTTCATACCTTTTTCTATTTTGCATACAACTGAAAATGTGGATGGGTGTATGTGTGTAAAGTGCTTAAAGTATATGTTAATAGGATATGTATGGGTTTTAGTTTGGTTTGAGTTGAATTTTTTTGGTTTACTTTTTTCCATATCATACCTAAGCCTGTTATTCTTTGTCTCACCTTCCTTATATGAATGTACCACAATGTTTTTCTCCAGTCTCCTGGATGAACATTTAGGTAGCTTCTCATTTTTTGACTGCAATGGGCTTATATCTTTTTACCCAAATACTAATATTGTTTTAGGGTAAGTTTCTAGGAAAGGCATCTCCAGGACAAAGGACAAAAAATATGCACATTTAAAATTTTAAATGGGTAATGCCAAATTGTTCTCCAAAGGGTTTCACTTCTCAATCCTGCCTGCCTCTTAACAGAGGGTGAGTGAGCTCTCCTGTTTCTTCTGAGTGTCTCTGGTCATCGCCTTTGCTGGCCCTTCCTCCTTCTCCTGTCTGCTAATAAAGTTTCTTAAATGTTCTGACCTCAGCCTTTATTTGGGTTTCACCTATGTCCAGTACTTCAGACTTTCACGTCTTTGTATAGGCTCCCAAGTCTTCAGGTCTGCCTGGGGTCCCTCTGAATGCCAGTCCCTTATCCCCACTCATCTCTTCACATCTCCATCTGGTGTCCCATGGACAAAAGAGGCATAACATTACAAAAATTTTACTGGCTTCTCCAGCCCCCTCCCCTGTCCCAATAATTCTGCTTGGTTTAACTTTCTTTAACGCTGGTAGTCATCCAAGCTGGTATCCTCAGATTTTTTCTAACTCCATTTATATCAGCATGAATTTGGTTACAAATATAAAGTAACCAGTCAAAAGTTACTTGAATAGTAGGATTTTTTTTAATCCGACATACAGAGTCTGGAGATAGATTATTCTGCAATTGGTACAGTTGCCCCAAGGTGTCATCTTGGCTCTGAAATCAAATACTGGGAAAGTCCATTTTTCTCTCCTCATTGAATTGATTATGTCTTTCCTCATTGTCTCAATACAGTTGCTGTGGCTGCAAGCTTCACATGCTTACATGACAGCGTTCTACACTATGAGTAAGGAAGCAGTGCCGCAAAGGGTTTCACTGCATCTTTGATCAGGGTGGACAAGCATTTCCTGTCCTCAGACTTTCACTTACATTTCATTACCCAAAACGGGACCACATAGATCAGTCACTGAGAAAAAAGGAATGATTACCCTGACAAACTATCCATGCTGTAGTTAGGCATATACTCAGGATTGTGAAAATGAGAGTTACATTAGGTGTTGTGGGTGGTGAGCAGTGAGCATACTGTCATGGAAGAAAATTATCAAAACTGGGGGATCCCTCCCCAAAAAAAAGCTTACTCTAATGCACTGTGATTAATGACTATAATGTGGATTAAGAAATTGTTGGCAGGGAGAGTAGCATAGGAGCTTTTCAGGATATATGATGAGGGTCTGAATAAAGGCAGAAAAGGAAATAGAAATAGGAAATAGATGTATAGCTAGAGAAAAATATGGAAAAACATTCCATGCCAAAGTCTCATAAGGAATTTACCTTATGGGAAAATAAAGAAAAACAAGAAGTAAAAAGTAATATTCCTTTAAATGAAATAAGTAACTATAGTCATAACTCTTCATATTTTACTGTTGTGGATGATAAGGTAGGCATATGTCCAGGACATAGTAGCTACAATTGATATAATCATTATTATTTTTGTTGGCAGTTGAATGAATACATAGAGTAATATTTCTCTTGATATGATTAACATTCCCATTCAAAAGGGAACAGATCTTATACAGAGTCTGCATAAGACTTCTCACTAGTACTTGCATGAACCTAAATTTTCTAATGGTTTTTTGTATATCCTGATTGTAATTACGATGATTCCATATAAAATGATTTTTTTTTTAAATGTACTAACAGACCTTGTTCAAAAAAGTAATTCGTTTCATGGCAGATGCTTTACCTTACTGGCCAAAAGTTCCAATAACGTGATTATGTTCTATCTGCTTAACCACCTGTTTTTCTGTTTGTCTTATTCATCCCCATAATCCAGCTTTGGCTAAAGTTAGCAAATCATGTACCTCACATGTGGTCATTATATGATGTAAAATCCTCATGAGGGTTATGTAATATAAACAGCCACAAAATAACATAATTTACTCTTTTCATTAGACAGCAAAGCACCTTGCGGGAAAAAATGGGACATCACATATTTTATGCTTGCTAAATAGTAAGTGATAACAATGAGGTATTTAAGACATTTATGTCCATTATAAAAATAAAATATACTCATTAGAGGCAAATTTATGTGGTCTTGGTTTATCACCACATTTCAGCTCATCCATTCATTTTTAAAGACAGTAACATGGGCTTGTTTTTCAGGTTTCAAAGTCAAGAGAATCAAAGTGGGGTTTGGAAGACATATGCAACTAGAAAAAGGTGTAGAGTATTTTTATAGTTATTTGTCAGATAATTTCTCTCCTTGGGCTGTTTCCCTTCTTCACCTTTCTTCCCTCTATTGGGCCTAAGAAATAACAAGTTACAAAAATTACGTATTGGTTATAATTCCAGAAGGAGCCTGTTTTTGTGTGAGGTTTTGGAAAAACTTAATATTCCTAAATTTTCACCATCACCAAATGTGCCCTCTCCCCCATCCACTATAACACCACAACCTAATAATGGCAGTTCCCGTTAAGAGAATATTATCACTTTCCTAAGGCCAGATATTGTTAAGTTGGGAGGACATCAGAATTTAAAACACTAAATACCTGGTGTTCTATCTAGTACTGCATTTGTTAATCTGTGAGAGTGTGTGTGTGTTTTCTATATCTCATCGGGTATTGTTGAATAAATAGTTCACACCCTTCCAAGAGAATAAGTCCTTTCTTTTCTTGGAACAGTGACTCTATTGATCCTGTTTTATAATTTCTTCCCTTGTTTCTCTCTTCCTTCTTGGCAGCATTGTTTTTCAAGTCTTAAATTGATTCACGTGTTCCTAGAATATTGCTTTTTCTCTTCTGCCATTTTCAACTATAGGCAAGGAAATTATTTTTCCAAAAGTCTTTCTTCATTGAAGAGGCAATACAGCACATTAGTTAAGGGAACAGATTCTGGAACCAACCCTGTATTTGAAGCTTACCTTGAACCTAAGCGAAATTTTTAGCCTCTCTATGTCCCTCCCAGGTTTCTTATCTGTTAAAATGCAGGCAATAGTATCTTACCTATACAATTGTTGTGAAAATTAAATGAATTAATTCATGAAAGGACTCAGTACTTTGAAAAGTCCTGTAATTAACACAGGAGTAATATTTATCTTTGCACTAGAATATGAAGATAGATACAGTAATGAATATAACCAATTAAACCATTTTCTTACAGGACCACACATACTAAAATTTAGAGTTCAGTTTACTCACAACTTAGGGAGACTCTTCTCTCCTTTTTTCCAATATTATTTTAGGTGTTTTCTCAAATGAGAGAATGTTTCTAGTATTCCTGAGATTGGTGTGTTGGGGAAACCTTTTTTCCAATTTCACAATTCTTTAAACAGTTTTGAGGTTTAGAGAAAGAAAATCATATTTTTTCCCAAGAGTACCCACATATCTGTCCTTTGAATGCAGAAAATTGAATATGCAAACCCAAACAATTGTAGAATTTTCACTGAGACTAAGACTGGGTAAACATGTTATTTTGAATAAAGGTATTAACAGCAACTTTCGAGGAGATCTCTGTGTGTGTGAGATCTGGCTCCTAGAAACCCCGTGCTGTTTCTTCAGTCCTTGCTCAGTGCTTACTTCACCTGCCAGGAAAGTAGGTAAGGGTGGTGGGAGAGAAGCTGAGTTTGGACCCTGAATCACACACCTTCATGATTGTGCTTCTTTTCTTCTTTACCACCTGTAGGACCAATTCTAGAAAGCTGAAGAAAAGAATTTTTTCAGGAAGGACTTATTCTGTCTTTAATCTCTGTAGGGAGGAAGACAGGTGACTGAAAAGTTAACAGTTCACAACATAATAAACTTAATTTCCTTTTCCTCATTTTGTAAAAGTGAGTCTTTTAATCTTATTTTTAGTCTAAACTAGGCAACCTAGTTTTCACTTTCTCTTGGGCATAGGTGCTCAGTGGTTAATATTCAGAAAGTTTCGTTTCTCAAATAAGTTAGATTCTTCCCCATGAATAAGTGACTCATTGTACAATGGATTAGAAATTAATGTCACAAATAACATGCATTTCTTTCCCATGGTCCACTTAAGATGTGTCACATAAGAACTCTTCCAACTATTTAAGCTTTCAAGAAAATGAGTTAAAAGAAATTCCTGAGGCTTTCAGCCCAACCCTTGTATAACCTGCACGGTCTTGTTTTGTTTTACAAAGCTGTGAGGAATGCCCCCCATTCAAAAAAGGAGTTGGTACCTAAGATAATAATTCAGTGCACATTTATTCTTCCATTCTGAAAATTTGTGCGTAGCACTCCAAGTAATTGCTTACTCTTTAATTTTGTTTTTAAGAACATTTGACTTAGTGCCACTATTATCTACCTGTTGCCCAGATTCAGAATTCAGATTAAACCACAATACTGTCTCTAAAGGAAACATACTCTGGCTTTTCTTTGATTCAAAGTAAAGGTGTGGTTTGGCCACGTAAGCTGTGTTGTATGGAAGTGTAATTCAGGAGCCTCTGCAACATGCCTGACTGGGATCCAGCTCTTTGGATACTTCCTGCTCTGAACTCTGCAGCACTTCTTAAACTACCTTATTCATACTCTCTATGAGGCCTTTCATCCTCTACTTATGTTTCATGTGATTTCCTTTTTCCTCATGCTGCTCAAAGCTCCTTGAGATCAAGAATGATGGTTTGTATTTGCTAAGCATGCCCAGCACCATCAATCTGGACCCCAAACCTGCAGAACAGTTGACTACTTGGTGACTGTTTGTTATACACTTCCTCTTTGGGTGTCTAAAGGACATTTGTGGTGGAAATACACTAATATTCTATATATATTATACTGTATTACTATATATATATATGCATATGTGGAATTCTAAGTACATAATATTCTCATGAAATAAAGACATTTTCAGATACATAAACATCAAGAGAATTTACCACTAACTAAAGGATATACTTCAAAAAGAAGGAAAATGATCCCAAAAGGAATATCTGAGGTCAGGAAAGAACAGTGAGTATACATAAATTAGTAAATACATCCAAATGAATCATTAACCCCAATACATGTAAATATAAAAAACTCTGGAAACGGACTTTGGCCCAGTGGTTAGGGCGTCCGTCTACCACATGGGAGGCCCGCGGTTCAAGCCCCAGGCCTCCTTGACCCGTGTGGAGCTGGCCCATGCGCAGTGCTGATGCGCGCAAGGAATGCCCTGCCACACAGGGGAGTGCCCTGACACACAGGGGTGTCCCCTGCGTAGGGGAACCCCACGCGCAAGGAGTGCACCCATAGGAGAGCCGCCCAGCGCGAAGGAGGGAGCAGCCTGCCGAGGAATGGCGCCGCCCACACTTCCCGTGCCACTGACGACAACAGAAGCGGACAAAGAAACAAGACGCAGCAAAAAGACACAGAAAACAGACAACCGGGGGAGGGGAGGGGAATTAAATAAATAAAAATAAATCTTTAAAAAAAAAAATAACTCACAGTTAAAAGACAAAGAATTTCATGTTAGTTTTAAATATATATATATATATATATATATATATCAAATATCAACTATGTTTTTTCTTAAAACACATGTAACTTTGATCCTCTGCTGGTGGGAACCATGTAACCCTGCAATTTCATGCCTGTGAACATACCTAGAGAATTTTTGCACATCTGTGCCAAGTCATATTCAAAAATATTCATAGCAGCATTGTTTGTAATAGGAAGAAACTGAAAGAATCAACGTTAACAGACAAAATAATGGATAAATAAATTCTGGTACATTCATACAGGAAAATTAATTAGCAGTGAAATGATTAGAGTCAACCTCTGGAGGGCTTGATAAAGGAGTTTGAATTCATAGATAAGGATGGTGGAAAGCCATCAGAGGACTTTGAATAAGGAGCCTCCTTCATATTAGAAAGAGGAACTTGGAAATGATTGCCTAACAGCAGGTAAAATGACAACTGATAAAAGGAGACAAGCAAAAAAATAATGTTTAAAATAATATACTTTCGACTGACAGGGAGCTGTACAGAACATATGTCCAGGGTGCATGGTAAAGTTTGGATATACTCATAGTGGCAACAATTAAAAACCACAGTAGGGGGGGTACTGGGTTCCTGGCCAGTGGTGCTCTATCGTGGTCCCTAAGGGAGCAGCGACAGTCTCCCAGGTACAGTGGTGGGGACCGGGAGGGAGTGAGGGTTCAACAGTGAGCCCCAGATGCTAATGACTATGCTTGTGAGCTGATAAACCCAAAATAAGAACAAGGCCTAGAGCAACTTTGTGCCTGGGAATTTCCTTCTGTCAGCCTTCATGTTACTCAAATGTGGCCAGTCTCGAAGCCAAACTCAGCATGTAAATGCAATGCCTTCCCCCCAGCGCGGGACATGACACCCGGGGATGAGCCTCCCTGGCAACGAGGGACCACTATCAACTACCAACTGATGATGCAACTGGAAAATGACCTTATACGGAAGGTTCAATGCGGATCAGCAGAATATCCATATCTACATAAAATACCATGACTTTAAAATGCTGTTTGACCTAAAGTAAGGGGGAAATGGAAAGGAGAAATGAGTTTATATGGCTACGAGTTTCTAAAAAAGAGTCTGGAGGCTGGCAGAAGGTTTGCCCTCATGCACAACTGAGCAGAGTCAGAGAGACAGATAAAGCAGATACAACCCCCAGATATTGGTTCCTTTGAGGGCTAAAGAGACCCATGGGAGTTATGGTCATGGCCGATGGGGTTAACTACCAGGGCAGATGGCCCCTCTTTGGAAATGGTGTTTATGTGTGATGAATCTGGACTCAGATGGGATCTCCCTTCATAAGACTTTCATGGTAATGTGCTGGAGGTGCAGTTAATGTTGGGGTTTAAGATATATTTAGGGGATTTGAATCTCTGGACTGACAATGTGATAGCCAGATCCTGAGCCTCAACAGACTCCAGCACCTACAATCTGATTTATTGGACTTACCACACTCAGCTAAGATGGAGTTGAAGAAGGACAACCACCACACCATGGAGCCTAGAGTGATTACAACTGAAAATGGGAGGATTGCATCCAGCATCCAGGTGGAATCTGACCCTCCTCTTGACATAGAGGTGCAATGGACACAACCAATCCAATGTCCACATAGAAGAGGTGGCATTGGATTGGGAAAAGTGGACATAATGGACAAAGGGTGTGGGGAAAGGCAGGAAGAGATGAGAGGTGGAGGCGTCTTCGGGACGTGGAGCTGCCCTGGATGGTGCTTCAGAGGTAATCACCGGACGTTGTAAATCCTCACAGGGCCCACTTGATGGAATAGAGGAGAGTATGGGCCATGATGTGAACCAATGTATATGAGGTGCAGAGGTGCCCAGAGATGTACTTACCGAGTCCAGTGGATGTGTCATGATGATGGGAACGAGTGTTGTTGGGGGGGGGAGAGGGGGGGTGGGGGGGTGGGGTTGAATGGGACCTCACATATATATTTTTAATGTAATATTATTACAAAGTCAATAAAAAATAAAAAAATTATAAAAAAAAAAAAAAGAATATCTGGTAAATGTGAAAAAAAATATATATTTCCACATAAGGTGTCTGTTTGCAGGTCAGAAAATGAAAAAAAAAAGTAATTGTGTGATGCTCTGTAAGGTGTAAGAACAAAAATGGTGAAATAAAATGGACTAAATCTAAAAAAAATAATAATAATAATAATATACTTTCAGAGCTTGAAGAGAGAAATAGGTAATCTGGGAAAATCATTTATATCTAAGCCTTCATTCATTCATCTTCTCTGATAAATGAAATGTTAAAATATTAGTTTTGCATGCATACATACATACATACACATGTTCTTTCCATGACACATTAAATGTCATAAAAAGGTAACATTTTTATCTAGAGAATTGAGAATACTTACTTTGTGTTTTAATTACTTAACTGTAAATGATAAATTGTGATGATTAATGAGGTCGTTTGAAATGTATATCATATCCATAGATTTGCAATATGTGTATGAAATTAGTAGTACCATTAATTATGCATATACAAAGAGACCTTTTAAAAATCTGTCATTGCTCATGGTTAAAAAAAGTTCAGCTGGGATTATTTATAATCAGAGGCGAATCTGCTGTGCCTAATGATATTTCCACTTCAGAGCCCCTCACTTGCAGTACCCTCCCACCCACCAGGGCCATGGGAGAGGCCCTAGCAATGTGTATACATGGCTTTTTTTTTTCAATTGTAGGAGTACTCTATTTTAAATGGGATTGATTAACTCCCGCTTGTCACACTTCACCTCATGTTGGGGGTGGTACTGGAATAGCCACAGGCAGTTTTGAGATCTGGCTAAGAATAAGTTGAGTTAGTTTGGGTTTTGTGGGCTCTACTTGGGGTTCACTCTGACCTATATATCATCAGTTGTTCTCAATTACTAGGTAACTTTAGTCCCCTAGGTGACATATGCCAATGTCTGAAGACATTTTTGGTTGTCACAGTTGAGGGGAAAGGGGTGTTGCTGGCTTCTAGAGACCAGGATGCTGCTAAATACCCTACACTGCACAGGACATACCCCCATGGTAAAGTATTATATGTCATCAACAGATGAAAAGATAAAGTGTAGTAAATACATACAATGGAATATTAGTCATAAAAAGGGATGAAGTTCTGATGCATGACACAATATGGATGAACCTTGAAGACATAATATTGAATGAAATAAGCCAGGCACAAAAGGACAAATATTGTATGATTTCACTTACATGAACTCCTATGATATGCAAATTCATAAAGAAAGAAAGTGGATTACAGGTTACAGGTTACCTGGGGGTGAGGAGGGGTTGAGAAATGGGAAGCTGTTTCTTAATGGGTACAGAGTTTCTGTTTGAGGAAATTTTTAAAAATGTTGGTAATGATAGTAAAATAATGTGAATGTAATTAATATCGCTGAATTGTATGCATGAAAAAAAGTTAAAATAGGAATGTTTGTGTTGTATACTTGTTACCACGATAAAAAAAAATTTTAATATAATAATTATCCGATCCCAAATGCCGGTAGTGCCCAGAGTAAGGAACACTGATGTGTGGTTAAGTTATGACTGACTATTCCAGTGTAGGGATGGCCTCCAGGTATGCTCCACCACCAGGCATTGAACTTGAAGGTGCAGAGTCTATAGGTCAATTCATAATGTGAACATGTCCTATGGTGACAGGCACGGTAAAACTGAGGGTAGTGGAGAAACAAATCTTGAAACATAGAGGGTCAGAAGCTAGTCTGAGGAAAATTCTTCCAGGCCACAGAGATGTAAATCCTAAGCAGAGGATTCTGTTCTTATCTGAAACATTTTTTGATCAACCGTATTTTCTTCCTTTTCTTTCTTCAGAAATGTCAAGTCAAAAGGTAGCCCAAGCATGTGCAGCCAAAAAAATGTAAAAAAGTTTTATAGAGGAGTGTCAGTTTATTAATTAAAATATTGTGATTTTATTGCTGCATTTTGTGCTATTCATGGGATTTGCCAGTTTTTTAAGATGTGTAAGCTTTAGTCCTCATCATACAGGCATCTGCCCCTGTTCCTGATAATATTAGATCATATTTATCAAATGAGTAAGGCTTTAGGTGTGAACTCTTCCTCAGCTCTCCATCTCTAACACATACACATATCCCTGTGAATTAGTCAAGATTTATCCGTGCCCAACCTCGCCTTCCTGTCTGTAGCCCTAGAGACAGGGTCTTCTAATCTCACTGCCTGGGAGTTTGGTTGCATCAACTTTGGTCTCCTCTAGATCCTTGTTTCATTTACCCCAATGCACTCAGTCACCATCTACCTCCCCTGTCTTCAAGAGAAGAACCTTGAAAAGGGATATATGAGGTTCCTGGGTAGAGTTAAGAGGGTAGATGGAAAAGGCCAGCGAGTACGGCAAGAGCAGGTTTGACTCTACTACATCTGACTCTTTTCTTATTATTCATAACCAAGGAAGGGTGGCCCCCACTCCGGATGCCATTAATCCTTCAATTTCATGCAGGCAGTCTTCTGCTCCCACCATGTTACTGTAATGGATGCTGTAAAGCCCTCGTGCTGCTCAGCACCTTCTGGTACATGTTTGCTCTCTCTTCTCTATTTTTTGTGCATATCCTCCTTGGCTTCTTTGTAAATGTCTCTTAACTGCATGAGAAGTGATACAAAGAATATGTGGGGATAGAACAGATAGATCTCTATTCCATCTGCCCTGCATATTTTCTGTATGAGGACATAAATGAAGTAGGAATGCTCTTTACTGCCTTTGGTCCAGCGGAGAAACTTAGTTGAAGAACTTACCTATTGAACTTTAAAAACCATCCTTATTCCTGATGTCAATGGAATTATTAATATTTATAGGATTCAACTTATCTTTTTAAGGGTGCATTATGTGCTAATAGCTGACGGCATCAGCAGGTTAATTATTGCCGCAAGTGAGATCTAGGGGAGACCTTGAGAGTGCTGGCCACTTCTCATGTCGGCTTTGGTTTGCTGGGGATCTTAAACTAGTGAAAGGCCTCCATCTCTCTGATGGGGAACTAGTTTATCAGTTAATATGCAAGGGAGGCTTCTCAGCCCCAACAGCTGAAGCTGACAAGATTATTCATCTCACATTTATCAAGTTATATACAAAAGAAAAGACTTCAGTTACTATTTTAAATGTAAAAATAATATGCTTTAATATAGGTACAGGCATACTGTGGTTTCTGGCACTGTCCTCACGGAGAATTGTTGAAACATGGCCTCTGATGCGCTTTGTAATAGCATGCTTATTTCATAAACCCAATCCCATATAGGAAAAAGGTTTGTTCCCCATGCAAAGGCCTATAACCAAATGAGAAAAAATAAATTAATTACATGAATATTAAGAGGTTACTTATCTATTATAACATTGGGCCACAAGTTGACTAATTAAAAGGAATGCAGGTTGGAAAGCTGCCACAAATCTGCTCCTTTCATTTAGAGGGCCACAGGCTGAAGCCAGTGATTGTGCGTGACAGACTCTGGGAACAATGGTGCAGCGCACAGACCGTCCAGATGAAGCATGCTCGTCTGAATTACACTGACAACGGGGTGGCCTACAGGCAAACAAAATGGTTAAACAATACATAATAAAGTTTTTATTTGGTATTTCCTGCGAGGCTGTGCCAGTTGCCAGGGAGTGTACTGTATTTTTTCTTTGGCTGTATTAATTGTTGACCATAGCTGGCAGAGCACCAAACAGGGACAGATAAGGGGGAAAATGGCATCTGGACATTAAAGCCCCAAGTGTACTGGGGGGGGGAAGGGGGGGAGCACAAAAAATTACAGCATATATCTGGAATTTTCCAACTAACGATGTGCGGATGTGGTAGCGCTAGGGAAAAAGAGCCAAACTGAGCTTGCTTTGTTCACTAAGAGAGGCCCCCCTGTAACATTCCTTTTAGCTGTGCATATTTTGGCTTCATTTGTACAGTTTTAACTTTATACTGGGAGTGGAGAAACTCACTTGTAACTAGCTGTGCCTAATAATTCTACTGCAACAAAGTTCATGGATAGTTGTTATGTTATTAGTTATTTAGAACCTGCCTCAAAAAACCAAGTGGAGGCCAAAAATTTTTCTGTGACATGTCTTTTTTTCTCTGATTTCACAACAGTTTTTGAGGTTTGTTTTTTGTTTTTTTTTTTCAAAGACAAGATTTATTTATGGAGACAAACAAGAAACAGTGTCTTAAAAGTTTGGGATGGGAGTTGGCGGGGGGCGGTGGGGGGGCCAGCCTGGAAGTGATGAGAATATCTGTACCCTGTCAAAAAAAATAGTCGCCAATGGTTTTGTAAAACATGAAAATTTGTGATGGGAATAATCCTATATGCTATCTTTAAATTCCATATAAAATTAGAATATATAAATTTTAACCATTCTATTGCAGAAACAAACTATTGCCATTTCTTGACCTTCAAAACAAGTCATATGTTACTGTTTTAATTCAGTAATACAGTGAAAATTCTTCAAGTGAACATAGCTCCCTTCTTTTTACCTTTTTTTTTTTTTTCTGGTTGTCAAATGATCCTTTATTGAAATAGTTTCCTTTGTAGTTCTTAACTAGCTGGTAATTCCACTGCACCACTGTTGATGCCATCTGTGATGTCATGAGGGTGACTGCCAACAAAGTTCCCACCCACAGACTGGGAAGTCCCCAGAATCTCCTTAGTGGTTCTGTTTCTGCTCCTTTCTATCTCCAGGTGATTTCTTTTTTTTTTTTTTTTTTTTTTTAAGATTTATTTTATTTATTTCTCTCTTCTCCTCCCCGCCCCCTTCCCCGTTGTCTGCTCTCTGTCCATTCTCTGTGTGTTCTTCTGTGTCCACTTGCATTCTCGTCAGGCAGCACCGGGAATCTGTTTCTTTTCGTTGCGTCATCTTGTGCCAGCTCTCCATGTGTGTGGCACCATTCCTGGGCAGGCGGCACTTTTCCTTCGCGCTGGGCGGCTCTCCTTACAGGGCGCACTCCTTGCACGTGGGGCTCCCCTATGCGGGGGACATCCCTGCGTGGCACGCACTCCTTGCACGCATCAGCACTGTGCATGGGCCAGCTCCACACGGGTCAAAGAGGCCCAGGGTTTGAACCACAGACGGACGCCCTAACCACTGGGCCAAGTCCGCTTCCCTCCAGGTGATTTCTTAAGGGCTTTGATGATCTGGACGGAGGCAGAAGGTCCCACCTCAGTCTGGGCCTTTCTGTTCTGAATGGTCGATTTGTCCACAACCCTTAGACCCTTGCAGTCACCAGTTGCCCTGACTATGTCGTCACTAACCTTTATTGGAAACTGTCCCAGCAGGCCAGTCTCAGGGGCCAGGGTGAACTTGGCACCAGCTCCAACAGGTGGACATCAGGTAGAGGACTTTGATAATACTGGGGTCGAACTTGGGCCACGTGGCAGGGTGGCTAGTGTCAGAAGAACCCAACTATGGGATGACCAAAGAAAACTGAGCGAAGAGCCAGAAAGAGGGCAACTCCCTGCTTTTAAAGATTGGAGAGCCTCGGAGTCTTTACAATTACTATTATTATTACAATAATAATAATTGTCATGTGTAACAAACCAGTAGAGCTGTGAAATGGGGTTCTTTGGCACTTCTTTTGCTGAGGTAGTAATCTGTCTGTATGTGTAACTGTTGTGTTTAGTGGTTAGGGTGAAGGCTCTAGGGTTACACAGAGGTTTGAAATCTAGCTCCCACACATGGCTGACTCTGGGACTTTACTGTAGTTATAACATGTTCTGAACCTCAGTTTCTTGCCTAGAAAATGAGTAAAAATGCAGTGCCTATTCATAGGTTGTTACAGGATTTAAATGACATGAAATCTCTCAAGTCTTTAGTGATGTGCCAGGCATACAGAAAACCCTTGATAAACTTTGACTTATTATTACATCTCCTCTATTGTGGAGCTCTGAGGTTTATTTTAGCTTCTGAAAGTGTTATTTCTAATAGATGGCTGCATTACAGTTAAGTACATTTACTTCATCACCATTAACTTCTACAATAGATAGCAAGTAACAGGTGGTTTGGTCTTAATAAAAGTGGGGCCAGTGGTTTTAAGCATCCTTTGAGAAGCTGAAATTTTAATAACTTTTCAGGAGCACTTACATAGAACAAATGATTAGTCAAGAAAAACTGAGGAACAGTCCCCTCAAATAGCCTCATACTTCCTGAGATGGACTTCCAAACTACAGAATGGACATACTTGTTGGCATTATAGATGGCTGAGTGGTAACACAACCAAATCTTTAGAAAAGATCCTCTCTCATTACTGTCTTATATTTAATTGAATGATTTTCATAAAACTTGCCTTAATGATTTTTGTGTGTATCAATTACATTTTCTCATATATGCTGCTTTTCATTTTCTTCTCTGAAAGTTTCGACCCTCTTGAAGGAAGGAAACATGCTTTAGGGGTTGAGAGACTCTGAATATTAGAATTGCACAATTCACTTTAACGCCCTAGGAACTCAGTGTGCTGTCTATTCATTAATGGGGTGACAGTATAATGATGTCAATGTATAGGTCCCAAATGTCTTTAAATCCACTTCTCATAGACCAAAGCATTTCTTTAAATAGACATGAGTCCTGGACTTTAGGCAAAGTTTTTCTCAAAGTAAATCATGTCCTGAAACCATTTTGAGACCTTAAATACTATTACTACTGAATAACATCTTTTGAGTAGTTTAGCAAACACTGTAATAAAACATACACGTTTTGTGGTCAGTTTCTATTGGATCTTTACTTCTTAGCATTAGGAATAAAAGATTATTAATTTTATTCCTAACAATAACAGTAATAACTAAATGTGGTCAGCTTTCACTCCCTTTTCATTTCTACAATTGGCTTTTTCTCTCCAGCTGCTTTTTAAGTTGGGCTGTTAGCAATTTAGCCTGTCTTTAATTTTAAGCACCATTCCTTCCAGTCAGGAGATCCCCATAGGAAGCCCCACTACCATAGCCTTGCCTCTCATTGGCTAGCTGGGAAAAGAGCATTTCTGCATAAATTGGATGCTTCCTTCTCCCCTGGAGACCAAATATGCTCATGTTTCACAATCCCCTGGTTTGTAAGCTTGAGTCCATTGCCTGAAGCTGGAAACTTTCACTTTGTAAAACACAGTGCACATCGAAATCCAGATCCAATACCCTTGATGTGCCTGTGGGTCTGATAGCAGATTGAATACATACTTCCTAATCCAGTGTTTCTGAACTGCTAAGACTGAAATCAGAAACTGATGTGTGTGAGAGAGGTGTCCTTCAAAGAAAGGTATTTCCTTTGTGCAGCTCCAGTGCACACAGAATCCAAGGGGTTAACCTGAGAGCTGCTTTGAAAACAGAGGCGAAGGTCACTGGCGGCAGCAGCAAAGACTTTTAAAGCCTGCCGTCCTGAGCCTTTCACCCTGCCTTTCCCACCCAGGGGATTGTAAACATTGGCTCCCAGCCACCTCGTCTCACAGCACAAAACTGCTCTGTGCTTTCAGCATATACATTTATGCTTTTTTATGGTAACTGAAGCAAAAGGCACGTTATTGCTGTGAGCCCAGAGAACATGTTTCTGTTCAATGAAAGGGGAGGAATCCTGTCCTGCTGGAATGTGAAAGCATGCAGATACGCTTATTTAGCGGCGTTTCACATGTAACTTAGCCGCTGCTCTCAGTCTGACTTTCTCAAGTCAAAAGAATGTGTAGAATGCTGTCACTTAATCAGAACCCAGAAGAGCTCTTTTATCTGCCATTTGTTCGTAACTAGCAATATTGCTCTTATCTCTTTGTCCTTTAGCTCTATCCAGTGCCCTCGGATATGAGAACTGGTAACATGAAAGCACTTATTACCTTGAACATTGCTTCATGTTTTTTCTTTTTTAAAACTCAGAATTCCTTAATCAACAACAAAGAAGTTGTGGGGTTTTTCTTTATTTAAGTAGGTCGGCTTAGTCCTGGGAACATAGTTGTTTGGTAATGTTTAAAAAAAGAGAGAGATAATTCATGTATTTATGTTGCCAGTTATACCTGATTCTTCTTGTGTGTTATCCACATAGTAACTTATTATTATAATAACATTCACTGATTCAGTTTCATGAAAACAGAATGGAATTTCCAGAGATACTCTGTGTATCTTCAAATTTCTTCTTCCCAAAATTTTAAAATATGTTGTAAAGGGTTAATATCTTTCTGTCTATTAGTAATTTCAGTCATTTGATAAAATATTTTTCTCTTTGGTCATTTTTAAAGACAGGAATACAGAATTCATTTTGGCAGATCCATATGTTAACAGTACATAGGGGCAAAGAAAATAGACCCCATTCCTTTTTGCATTCATCTGTTTTTAGAAGCAACTATATTTCAGGCGTGTACATGTAAAATCTTACTCTTTCATCTGAAATGTCTAGTAAGAGCATAGTTTGTAATAAATGTGGATGCTTACCTACAGAAAACTTAATCACATTCAATCGTTATACCTTCCTGTTTAAATAATATTTACTTCTGAAAAGAACACACAACTGAAAACGGTCCCTAACCATATTGCACAGACATGGTTGTTCTCTAACCTGTAGCTGCAGTTGATAAAAGATATGTATGCCTTTGCCTTTTGCCTGGCAGTCTAAATGACTCTTTTATAAGAGTGTATTTTTTTCACAGTCTTGTGGAATTCTAGTTTTGCTTTATGGAATCACAGATTCCACTCAGTACTTACTAATGTCCTTTAAATTTACCTCTTGATCAAAGTTGCCTTTCTTTAATGTGACGTTTCTATGAATGACATCACTGTCCTGGATATATTGGTACACACTGTCGTGGCCAGAAAGTGTCACTGAGCATGTAGAATTTTTTCTTAATTATAGAATTCTAAGACTGGGAGGACTTCAACAATAATGTAATGTGACCTCTTAATTTTGTAGTTGAGTAAATAGGGGTGATCTAAAATTACTTCTTTTTTTTTTTTTTTTTTTCGAGATATTATTCACAGGTTGTTTAGTGGTATATCTAGAACTAGAACCCAGGTCTCCAAATCTCAGCCCTGGGCTCTTTACCGTATTCCATCAGTCCTTTACCCCCTGTGCTGTGTGATTGAGTTTGCTGATGACCAATGATTAGATTAATAAATGGCTGGTATTTTGTACAGTGAGCCAGGAGGTAACATGAGGTCTTGGTCTTTACTCTTTCTCAATGCATCTGGTGACTAGTATTTCCACCCTTTAGGGATCAATTTGTCACAACTCAGCTTTAATGTACATTTCCCATGATTTCTATAAAGTCTCCTTTTTCCTTTGGTCATTTAACATGGCCTCAAGTAAGAGTAGCTTCACCTTACAACAGTAAACTAGACATCAAAGCTTACCATAGGACCAAAGCTGTGCACAGAGGCTAATTCATGACCTTAAATATTTTTATGATCAAATAAGAAAGAGTACATAAAAATTAAAAGCCTTATCCAAGAAGTCTAAAAGAGGCATCTGTTGCATTTGCTCTTTAAAGATAAATGTCATCTATATTCATTATAAAAAATTAAAACATTGTTAAAGTATAAAGCAATAAATTAGAAAAATACCTTTATAAATTAGGATATAAGACTAAGGTTTAAAGGATTAATAAATGAACTAGAAAACAGAAAAACAGTAAAATGAAAAAAATATACCTTAAGAGTTGGTACCTCTCAAATGCTGTATGATCTCACTGATTTGAAAAAACTAGGTTAATTTAAGCAAATCATAGTCAGGAGCTATAATATAGGTGACCAAGCATGGGGTTGGAGTTGGAAATGGGAATTTAAGGTTTAAAACATACAGGGTTCCTTTTTGGGATGATGGAAATGTTTCAGTAATGGATGGTGGTGATAGTAGCACAACATTGTGAAAGCAATTAACAGCACCAAAGTCTATACCTGAATATGATTAAAAGGGAAATGTTAGATTGTGTATATGGTAACAAAATAATTTTTTTTTTTTAATTCATGAAACTACACTACATAGACAGTGAGTCCTAAGTTAAACCATGGACTTTGGTTAATAGTACAATTTTTAAAAGGTGCTTTCGTTAGTTATAATAAGTGTTCCACACCAATGCAAGGTGTTTGTGGTGGGGTGGTGTATGGGAATCCTATATGTTATGCATGATTGTTCTGTTTTCCCACAACTTTTCTAATAAGGAAAAAAATCTTTTAAAGAGCTGGTTCCTCATAAAAACTAATAACAGGGACAGTTCTTGGCAAAGCTAATCAAGACAAAAAAGAGAGTTAAGGTATGGGGCACATCAGTCAGCTTTGCCACTGGTTAACAGAGCTTTAGGAAGAATTTGTGGTGTAGGTGGCAGAGTCAGATAGAAGGCTGGTGCTCACACATACGTGGGAAGCAGGAGGTGTTGAACCTGTTGGGTTTGTGTTTCTCTCTCCATTAACTAAGGTAATGCTTATTCTCTCCATTAACCAGGGTAAGAAAAACAAACACCCTCACTTGTGTATGTTGTAGGTTCTCATACAAGCAAGAGAACAGAAAATAAATCCTGCAAAAAAGAGTCTGGAACTGTGCAAAACACGTTCCTGTTGCCATTTTCAAAACTCGTTTATCATTATCACCAAATACTTGATTGCACGTGACCTCTGTGTGAGGCATTCTGCTCCTGCTAAGGGTATGCAGTGTAAGGAGCCATCACAGGCTACCCTTGAGAGGTTAATAATTTAGTGGCTGAACTGAATGCAGTAAAAATGCCTGCTAAGAAGGAAACAAGAGGAACCCTGTAAAGAACAGTGATGATAAAATATTATGGGTGTACCAGAGATGAAAGCTAATGAAAATGCCTGGTTTTCATTAATAAAACTTTTTTGTCACAATACTTCCCATGAGGAAAATCATAGAAAGGCTTAGTCCTGTATCATTCTGTTAAGAAATGAATTTATTATAACAATTCACAAAGAATTTGGAATACCAAGTTAAGAGGCTTCCAGTCTCTTGATAGGTAACAGCTTCTTAGTCTTAGAAATTGAGGCAGAAATGGTGTATATGAACTTATCTTTGAGTGAAACTGGCACTCAGCAGAGAGTGGCTTTTGCTAATTAGCAAATGCACTGTTGAGATGGCCTTCCCGTTAGTGCCGATTGAGTGTTAGATATTGATGTGGAACATGTTTTAAAGACTTTTCTGATTGCTGGGACTTTCTGATGGAAAAGTTCAAATTTCAGGCTTTTAAGTCTCATTGAAGCAGTAGGTATCCTTCAGTTTAGTCAGTGATTGTTTGTTACTGTCTTGCATTATAATTAAGGAATTTTTAAAATACAGTTCAATTGCTTACCTATATTTGAAGGACGTGTCTTTGTGCTCAGGTTCTCTTTTATGTCAAAAACATATTTCTCCATATATACTCCAGGCTTTTCTTTCAAGAGGTTTACTCCCTCTGCTGGTTCTAACTATGAAATGAAAGCATGTAAAAATATATTTCTTGTTACAAATCCTGGGGATTGTTTGCATATGGTGTTCTTTGCCTTAGACCTTTTCCAAGGTGTAAAATTTTTTTTTATTAAAATTATTTATTTATTTTTAAAAATTACATTCAAAAAATATGAGGTCCCAATCAACCCCACCGCCCCCACCCTCCACTCCCCCCACAGCAATACTCTCTCCCATCATCATGACACATCCATTGCACCCGGTAAGTACATCTCTGAACATCACTGCACCCCGTAGTCAATGGTCCACATCATAGCCCACACTCTCCCACGTTCCATCCAGTGGGCCCTGGGGGGATCTACAATGTCCCGTAATTGTCCATGAAGCACCACCCAGGACAACTCCACATCCCGAAAACGCCTCCACATCTCATCTCTTCCTCCCATTCCCCAAACCCAGCAGCCACCATGGCTACCCTTCCCACACCAATGCCACATTTTCTCTGTGGACATTGGATTGGTTGTGTCCATTGCACATCTATGTCGAGTGGGGGCTTAGATTCCACATGGATACTGGATGCACTCCTCCTGCTTTCAGTTGTAGACACTCTAGGCTCCATGGTGTGGTGGTTGACCTTCTTCAACTCCATGTTAGCTGAGTGGGGTAAGTCCAATAAATCAAAGTGTAGGAGCTGAAGTCTGTTGAGGCTCTGGGCCTGGGTATCTTATTATCAGTCCAGAGATTCAAATCCCCTAAATATATCTTAAACTTTAGTTTGGCTCCCACTAATCTGGATTTAAAGTCAATCAAAAATCTGAAAGATACTTTACATTCCTTTTAGAACAATACGAAATTCTTTGACACTGGTAATGATTTGATAATTAAGAAAGTCTGGCATGCAGATTTACAGTATATAATAGGTGCTCAATAAATATTTATTAGTTTCTTGATTGCGGTCGTATTTTATTGTCTACAGACAGATTGTGTGTACTTATAGTAGGAGCAATAAATCACCCATTCTGCTTAATGAGGTCATCTGTATTTCCATGACACTTTTTCCTTGCCTTATAGTTCCAACTATGCTATATTGCAATTATTTCTTTTTATATTTGCCTTGCTAGACTATGAACTCTTCTGGGGCAGGCATGGTCTATTATTTATTTATATCATATCAATTCTTATATGGTAGGTTGCTGTGTAAACTACTTTAGCACTACAGTGAAATAAACTCTGCCAAAATGGTATACAAAAAGCCAGAAAGTTTAAGTAATCAGAATTTTTCCTGCATTCTACTTTCACCATATTGGTAATTGAACATAAATATGTTATTTTTTCAGAACAGCCCCTTCCTGAGTGTGAGTCTATCTGTACTAAAAGAAACAGTATAGCTAGTACAGATGTAGCAAGACCTTCTCACCATCTATCAGTAATAATGTGTAGTGATCATTGATAACCTATACTGTGGATACCAAAGCCCTGATGGGTACTTTGGCAACTTTTTATTTTTTTATTTTTTTAAAAAGGAGGTCCAGGAGGACCTTGTACGTGAGAAGCAGGCACTCAACCACTGAGCTACATCTGCTCCCTAGCAACTTTTTATTTTGTACTTTTCTTTTAATTTGTACTTTTTTTTTTAGAAATTTCTTTTTAAAGATTTTTATTTTTTATTTATTCAACCCTCCCCTCCCCCCCATTGTTTTGTGCTTATTGTCTGCTCTCTGTGTCCATTTGTCATGTGTTCTCTGTGTCTGCTCATCTTCTCTTTAGGAGCACTGGGGACCCAACCTTGAACCTCCCATGTGGGAGGGAGGTGCTCAGTCACTTGAGCCACCTCAGCTCCCTACTTTTGTTGTGTCTCTCATTGTCTTTCCTCTTTGTGTCTCCTTGTTGCATCAGCTCGCCATGCCTACCTATCGTACTAGCTCTCTGTCTTGCTCATCTTCTCCAGGAGGCACCAGAAACTGAACCCAGGACCTCCCATGTAGTAGGTGGGAGCTCCATTACTTGAGCCACATCCACTTCCCTGTACTTTTATTTTTAATACAAAACCAGACTTTCATATATGTTGCTTGCTTAAAGAAGTTATGCCAGCTCTTATTTTTCAGAACTATATTCATTAAGTTGCATGCATGCATACATCCAAAAATTTATTTTTGGATTATTTGTGTTCCTGACCCTGTACATTGTCATACACTAGTGATTGTCAAAGCTTTTTCCAAGGAATACTAATCTTGTAGGATGGTAGTGGGTCTTGTATGAAAAAAAAAATTCTTTGGACAAAGTTTGTCAAATATTGAATTCAGTAGGTGTTTTGTTTTTTTTTAAACTGCAGGACTTCTCAGAGCCTTTTTTTTCTCTCTCTCTCTTTTTTTTTTAAGATTTATTTATTTATTTAATCCCCCCCCCCCCCCCCCCCCGTTGTCTGTTCTTGGTGTCTATTTGCTGCGTCTTGTTTCTTTGTCCACTTCTGTTGTCTGCAGCGGCACGGGAAGTGTGGGCGGCGCCATTCCTGGGCAGGCTGCTCTTTCTTTTCACGCTGGGCGGCTTTCCTCACGGGTGCACTCCTTGCGCGTGGGGCTCCCCTACGCAGGGGACACCCTTGCGTGGCAGGGCACTCCTTGCGCGCGTCAGCGCTGCGCATGGCCAGCTCCACACGGGTCAAGGAGGCCCGGGGTTTGAACTGCGGACCTCCCATGTGGTAGGTCACCTCAGAGCCTTTATTATGTCAGTTCACAATATGAATATTAAGATCGCAGAGTCAGTGTAGTCTTATTCCCAGATTTGTTTGATTTTGAACCTTTTTACACAGAACATTTCTGGACATTAAGGTCCTCTAAACTGCCTTTGGGAACGAGGCATGTAAACAATCAGGACTTAAAACAGTGTAGCCAAATGGGTTTCTCCCCCTTCATCTTCAAGATGCTACCCATATTCCTTTCTTATCAGAAGTGTCTTTATTACTGGAAACTATTAATGCAGTCACTTTGAATCTATTTCTCTTTGAAGTTGAACAAAAAAATCTCTTGAGAATTCTGTGTTTGCCTCCATATGTATAACTTCCTAGGCTGGATTACATTATCCCTGCCATATCTTGCCTGCTGCACTTTTGGAATCAGTTAGAATGTAAGCTCCTGAAGGGCAGGAACCACTCACCAACGCTGAGTGCCAGCCACCTAGTAGCACTCCATAAAGTACACTTTTATTGACTAGATGAAGAAAATCAATTCTACAGTCTTTGGGTTTCTAAGCAATCAGGGAAGATAGTATCCCATGTGCCGTGGTTCTTGTCCTTCAGCCCACCCCTCTGAAATACTTGCTGTGGTTTCACATGTTTATGTTCCACGCCTGGGTGAATGTGAATGTAGGCTTGCCACAGAGGAAAACATGGCTCTGTGACCTCCTCAGGAGCAAATGCAGCAACAGGAGACAGCAGTTTAGGGTATGCCCCTTAACCTCCAGGGCTATATACTGACAGGTATGGTACTGTATTTTGTTTATAATGACAGTTTGGAAATTTATCCATAGAAGTAATACAGTAAAAGCCATGATTCAACAGCATCTAAAATGTTTCCATTATTAATATTTTAACTTAGAAACCTCCTCAAACATTTCAAAATACTTTTCAGTTTAGTTTCACTATTCACTGACTAAATCGTCTGAGAACTCTGTATAAATATATAATTTAGAAATCTCCGGAGAAGGACAAACAGATGCTCTAGGAGCTGGAAATTCGTTAAAAGTCAGACATAACAGGGACAGAAGTGAGAAGAGAAGCCATCATTCCAGAAGAGTCTAGTTAGTGCTTGAATAAACCCAGATGATTCACTTTTTTAGAACCTTATTTTCTTTATATATTGTTTTAGTCAAAAGTATAGGACATCCTTCAGGATATCAAGAAACCAGAATGAGATGACTGGGATAGCAAGCTAAATGCAATGGAATGTGCATTACACTTGGAAAAAAGGGTGCATCAGTCACTACTGGAACTGCACAAACTGGCCACTGACAAAAAACGACCCCCACTTGTGTGACTTCATTGAGACCCATTACCTGAATGAACACGTGAAGTCCATCATAACCAGCTTGGCAAGATGAGGGCCCCAGATTCTGACTTGGCAGAGTGTCTCTTTGACAAGCACACTCTGGGAAGCAGGGATGATGAGAGCTAAACCACACTTCCCCAGAGCCACAAGGGTAGTGTATGTGTGTTGCTTTTACCTTTTCTGTAAGTTGTAGCAACGTCCACCAAGTTCTTTCATTGGTACCATTCCTTCAAATAAATTTGGTACCTAAAAAAAAAAAAAAGTGTAAGACATACAGCTATGCACTAACGAGTGATTGGCAAAAATATGGAAAAACTGGAACTCCCACACATTCCTGGAGGGAGTGTAAAACGGTTCAGCCATTTGTGAAAACTGCTTGGTTGTATCTACTAAATATATGCCTAATCTGTATATGTATCAAAGAGAAATGAGTGCCTGTGTCCAATAACAGACACACAGCAGTGTCCATAGCAGAATGTTTATTCATTATTGCCCAAAACTAGAAACAACCATTAACAGGAAAATGGATAAATAAATTCAGACATATTGGCACAATAAAAAGCAACACAACAACATGGACATGGACAACTCTTACAAATGATGTTGAAAAAAAAAAAGCCAGACATAAGAGAGTACATACTGCATGATCCCTTTTATTATGGAAGTTCAAGAACCAGCGAAACCAATCCATGGTGATATTAAGTCAGAATAGTGGTACAAGGGTGCAATTGACTAGGAAAGGCCTAAGGACATTCCATGATTGTGTAAATATTCTATACTTTATTCTTAGTATTGCTCACATAGGTGCTTACCTATGTAAAAATACATTGCATGCTTTTAAGGTCTGTGTACTTCACTAGATGTAGTTATGCCTCAATATAAATAAATGAGTGCTTTAGAGATATATAGGAATTGATGCCAGTGAGTGGTGAAAGCTTAGTTGATCTTTACAAGATATCTACTCTAAGGAATGCTGTATAAATTTTATTCTGTTGCCATATTTATGAATCTAGGACAGCTTTTATACCTTCAGAATAATCCAAAAACATACAGATTTTTACCTCTCTGGTTTAGTGGTTGTATTAGTTTGCTAGGCTACCAATACACCAGAAATGCTCGTCTTTTAAAATGAGGATTAGTTTACATACTTACAGTTTCGATGTTGAGTCTACATCAAGGCATCATCAAGCAATGTTTTCTCCCCAGAGACTGGCTACCAGTGATCCTGGAATCCTCTGTCACATGGCAAGGTACCTGGTGGCATCTGCTGGTCTCCTTTCCTTCTGAATTTTGTTGCTTTCAGCTTCTTGCTTCCAGGACTTTCTCTCTCTGCGTAGTCATCCATTTATAAGGAACTTCAGTAAGAGGATTAAGACCCACCCTGGGCCACGCCCTAACTGAAGTAAACTAAACAGGAGGTCCCACCTACAATAACAGGAATGGATTAGCTGTAAGAACATATTTTTCAGGGATCCATCCAGCTTCAGACCATCACAGTGGAGTTGTGCTGTGTGTATGTCTGTATAGTTTGGGGAGTAAATTGTGAAGAACTTTGTCAGAAAAGGCATTTTTCGTGCTTGTTAATTTAACAAATAGTCAAAGAATTTTGCCTTGTTCCAGATACTCTGCCAGGCGTGGGGGGTCCAAAGATAATTAAGATCCAGACCCTGCCACTGTAGCTTTCACAACCATGTAGGGAAAAGAGAGATAGAAGCAGATTCTTGTGGTCATACATATCAGCGGAGTCTGAGAGGTGTCTTGCCAGGAGTGCAGAACAGGAAGCCTCTTCCTCTCTCAGAATGTTTGGAAAGGCTTTTAGAGGACATCAGTAGGCCCTGTTTCTAGTTTTGCGGTGCACCAGGGGCTCTATAATAAGTATCTACCTTGAAAATTTAAGGGTACTTTTTAGTTTATTAAAAAATAAAGTATTTTGTATAATCTACGTTTTCTTATATACCGTCTTAGAATTGTCTTCATCACTTCTTAGACCGTTTATCAAAGCCCTACCAGTTTCAGTGATATAAGAAGTTACCTGCCATAGATTTCTAGAAAACGACAGCATTCTTTGAAATGTTTATAAATGGAAAGGTAGTATTTCTTTGAATTAGTTCTGAGGTGAAAGCCAAGTTTTACTCAAACTAGAGGGTTGTGTTTTCTTTAAGTAGTGATTGCATGCAGCAGCCACACCACCTGAACACATGTACGGCCAGAGCCCCTGCTCTTAGGTGAGGAGCCTTCCGCTGGTTTTTATGTTCACATATGTGTCGCTCCTGATAGCGGATTTACCTAGAAATACTCTGTAAAGTCCTCGGTGTTAATGTGGTTCTTCCTAGAAACTGAGATGCTTTTAAGCGAGGCATTGAAGCTCATCAAGAACAAATGGATTTACATGTTCTGTAACTACTTACTAATTAATAAAACTGTATTCTCTTTCAGTGACCCCTGATCCGGCACTCATAGAACATATAAAAATACTTAAAATTCTATAAATATAGAAAAGTGTTTTATAAAATAAAGAAGGGAAAAATTAAATACAGAGCTCGGGCCACCCATTACATATCACTTTTTTCCTTAGTAACTTTGAAATGAGTTAGTAAAATCAAGCAATGTAATCATGTCCAAACACTTGCACTGTCTTTGAACCCAAAAAGTTCTTATGCCTAGTAATGTGAATTTTTTTCCCCTTGGGGACTATGTTATAAAATGGAGAGTGATAGTATTTAGGTGCCCCAAACTGTGATCTCCATTTTACTATATCCACAACTCTGGATGTCTGTGTGGTTGCTCTTTTGCAAAGACAAGATGATACATTTTTATACTGCCTGTATGGGTGAGGGGTGAGTTTGAGAAGAGTCTAACTTGAGGAACTGGTTAGATGGTGATTTCATTTGCAGAGATAAGGAAATCAAAAGGAGAACAAATTTGCAGGGAAAAGACAGTGCATGCAGGCTGAGGGAAGGGATGTTGTGGGGGGACAACCATGAAATGCTTGTCAGCAGAAATGAGCCTGTGTACAAGACTGCCAGACCTCTGGTCCCCACGCCAAGCACTGTGGGTAGGTAGACTCTCCCTTCCCTCCATTGGAACCCAGCCCTTTGCATATCCATGCCCCGTCCCTCAACTGGTGGTCATCTTGGTGAAATCTGTTGGGGGATATACCATTACGTTAGGAAAACAGCCTCATGTGTTTTCTACTAAACTTTTCTGCTAAACTTTCATTACTTTGAGATGCTAATTGTTTTGAGAATAAAGGCATTTCCTATTGTAATTAGACTTAAGACAAAAAAAAAAAATCTTGAGGCCACTCACACACCAAAGTGAGAATGAACATGAGTCACATAAGCCTGGTTTCAAATCCTGCTGCTGTCATTAATTAGCTGGTTTGTTCTGGGCCAGCTACTACTTCTCTGAGTTGCAGCTTCCTTTATACATATTTTTACATAAAAATAGTCATCAAAAGCCAAGTGACCCCATTAAAGTGAAGATTATATAAATTCAAGATGAAATCAATCCAGCACAGTACTTGACATCTTTGGTAGTCTATAAATGTTTTCTTCCCTCCTTCCCTAGCCCGCTTTTTTGTCCCCAGAAGGTTAAAAATGAAAATATTTTAGTAAAGAGAAAAGAACAGAATCCCACAGTAACCCATTCTGATATTTAACAGTTCCTATTGACAGAAAACACTTCCTACTGTCTAAACCAAATTCCTTATGCTACAGTCTAAATCCTTTTCTTGGTTGTGTCCTTCTCTTTTCTTGTTTCTAGTTTGTCTTGCTAAATAAATACCATGAAACATCCTAACCTTTAGAGGCATATTTTCTTTATTTCTCACCTTTAATAGGTGGAAGCATAAAATAGGGTGAGAGCCCTAAAATCCTATACAGGGTTTACATTGTTTCTGGTGGCCCAGGTTGGTTGCAAGTACATGGCTAGTTTTCTTTTCCTGCATGAATCTATGTGAAACTTAGATATGTGTAGAGGAAGATATGCAGGAGTCTACAGAATGAGCTAGACCTTGGTAGCTCCTTGCAGTCTGGGATCTCCAAAATCTTCCCATTTAAGGAAAGCCTGTGCCCACAGAATTTTAAGATGTTCAAGAATGTTTGTGCCTGAACTTAGACTTAAAAATTAAGTTTCCATTTCCTTTGTCGCTTGCATTAACTGGATAACCTGAGAGTAGTTATTTAATAGATTTACATGTACCCTGCGTAAAAATTAATGTAGTAACCCAGGAGAAAGAAGGCATAGACTTAAGAGACATTTGACTGTTTCCATAACAACAAAAAAAATCAACTGTTAAAACTTTTTTACTTACAAATCTGAGTTATTATGTGGGCCTCTCAAAACATATAGATTTTCTTAAGAGTTAAAACAACTTTTGAAAGGAAACGATGAGCTGTGCAGCCTGCCATATCCTGTGTTCAGAATAATTTTCATTTCTACTTATCTATGAAGGTTGAAGGAATGTCTACAAATATTTGCTTGGTTTCTATGGTGAAGGCAGAGAGAGATCAACTGTGTGATTGTTTAGTGTCAAAATCAAAACTACACTATACTGTACTTCTAAAAAGAGAATGAGTTTGTTGCTTGAAACATAATAGACATTTAGTAAGTGGTAACTATTTTAAGTTTCATAAGTTCAAAATGAAATTTAAACAATACGGCCTGAAGGAAAGCTTTGACCTTTCAGGCATTTTAAAACTTCATTTTACAAAAAATAAAATGGTCCTCACACTTTGTTAAAAAGTTATCTGACTAAAGATAGTATTGGTGCACTCTCAGAATGCCTGGGTAGGTATGGGCAAAGATTTAACATTCTCTGACCATGGTCTGTAAATTCATACTATAATAGAAATAGCCTGCTTCCTGCCCTAGTTATCCCTTGTAAAACTGTGGCCCTCCATCCTGCTGCTCTCTTCTGGCTACCTATGCATTTATTTGAACATAGTTCTTTATGCCTGCTAAATGCAGCATTGAGCAAGATGCTGGTGATAAAAAGTCAGCTTAGATATGGGCTCTACCCTTAGTGGGCTGGCTTTGGCTCTAGCAAGCAGCAAGTACACAAGGAGTGGGTTACCATGTGATAAGAGCTGTGATCATGTGTGGCAGGGGACAGACTAAGATAAGGTTCACAAGTAGTAGGAGTGGAGGTGTGAGAAGGACATTCCAGGGATACAGCAAGGCCACGAGGCATGACATAACATACATGCTCAAAGAAACTCAAAAACCTTCTGAGCAGGTTGAGGAAAGGACTCTTGAAATGAGCCAGAGAGCAGATGAGAGCTAGTTGATGAGGGCATCATGGGTTAAGCTGAACTTGACACTGAAAGTTCTGGAAACAGATGAAGGGTTTTAAGCAGGAGAGTGGTAAGCACAGGTCAAGTTTAGAAAAACTGATTATTCTAGAAGGAGTAGCAAAACAGAGTAGAAGGAGCCAGACTGGTGGGAGAAGAGCCCAGAAGAAGCTGGGATTGGCAATTCAGAAAGGGAACAGGTCCACGAAGGACTTGTCATGATCTGGTGGCTTCATTGACAGTGGGTCCTAGAAAGGACACTCATATAATGAATTGAACTGAAGTTCACTTCAGCCTTCAAAGCCTGCATGTCTGGAGTAAAACTTTTTTAGGTAAATCTATCTGGACATGAACAAAATGAGAGGTCTAAGGCTCATAAAGAGGTAGGTGATGCCGATATATCACAGAAGCTTGGATCCCTGAATCCACCGCCATTCATCTTTCAGTTCATCATTGTCATCCCTCCTCAGACACAGTACATGGGTTCCAAGATTTCTTTCTTCTTTATCTGAAGGAAACACATTCATCTCGGGTCATTTTCCCGGTACCCTTACCCTGTGAATCAAACCAGATTCATCCCTACCTCCATCCTCAGGTCCAGTTCCTTTTTTAAAGACAAATGGTCATTTAAAAGTACCAAACTGTCCTTGGACATTATAGTTCTCATATTTCCCAATCTAGGGAATTGACTCTGTGTTCCTTAATCAGTGCCACAGGACGTTCCCTGTGTCATCATGTGTCCAGTCATCAGATAATTACTGAGCACCTTGTATACGTAAGATAATATCTATAGAATGAAACAAATGACTATAATGGAAAGTAGAAAGTGTCGAGTGCTGTACACCTGCAACAGAAGCTCAGAAGAGAACAGTCGCTTCTGGCTGGGAGATGAGGATAGACTTTGTGGAAGAGGTGACATGGGAGCCAGGCCTTCAAAGATGGGAAAGAGTGTCTCACAGAGAGAACCACACAAACAATGGCCACGTGGTAGGAAATCAGCACATCTGTGTGGGAGCCAGGGCCATTGTGGGTGCTAGGAATGTCAGACTTCCTGCTGGTAAGAGATGGATCAAAACAGAGAATATAATGGAGTTATTGGTACAGTGCCCAATGCTCTGAATATCATCTTTACAGCGACCTTGACCATTTTGTGTCACGTGTCAAAGCATCTCTTTCTGGTCCTTAGATTACGAATAACTGAGTTCGAGATGATTCCATTATTATTTGTTGTAAAGTACTTTGCGTTTTAACTTTTATTGATGTTTAGCTATTAATAGTCTCCATTTAACGAGCCTTGTAATGAGAAGACTGTGCTTGGCAGAATTAGATTTCTGATTATTAAAATTCTGATTATTTATAATAGTAATAGTATAAATGTATGCTTTTGAATAACTGAATTTTTGAGATTCTTTATGAAAAGTCCTTGAAATTATTGTAACTTTTGATTTTCACTTTACAAAACCATAACAGTCTTCTTTAGGGAAAAAAATATACCTAAGAGAGTTTTGGATCAGTATGACGTAAGTAAACATTAGAGCACAGCTCAGAAAGCCTTCACTTTGGCAAACAAAAATTTTAAGGTATTTTAAGGATTGTATCCACATTCCTCAAAAACCATGGTCTGAGTTTGCATTTGTAACATGAATTGAAATGAGCCCCAGAGGGACAATACTACCACATTGATATATTTCACAGGATACCCTGTAATATATATATATATTTAAATCTTCATCACCACTGCCTGTCATTTAGGGATTCAAAGACTGTTCCATAAAGCAACTTTTCGATTCATGCTTTCCAAATGTCTTTTTTTTGCAGAAGAGAAAACTGAGGCTTAGAAAAAATTTTCACCCATGCTAGTTTCCTCATCTGTAAACTGGGTGTATTCATCAGAGTCTCAACAGGAAGTAGATGAGTCACTCAAAATAAGATGTTTCAAGGAGAGTTTGTCTATAGGGGCATGATTTACAAAGTTGTGTTAGGGCAACTGCAGGGGACAGTGCTGTAACTTGAGTCTTAGTCACAGCTGAGCTGTTACCATTCCCAGGCTTGAAGGGAAGAGGAGAAGGAAAAAATCATGCAGAGTGGGTGGCAGGAGAAGGGCAGTGACTTTGTGGTGACAACACAGCTAGCTCTAGATAATCTTGCTGGAGGGAAGTCCAGGAGTTAGGACCCTGACTTTACTCTTCCCTCCCTCTCAACTCCTGCCTGGGTTTCCCATTAGCTAAACCCAGTAGGAATCTGGAAGCATGTGGTGGAAACAGGTCCACCTCCCATGGCAGCAAGCAGGGTGGAGAAAGATGGAGAGACCATCCAGCGAGGTAAAAAAGAGATACCAGCACAGTGGTCATAACACATTTTTCTTCTATTTAAGCGTGTAGCCATATTAGAAAGATGATCAGATAGCATCTATAAAGTTTTTTTCAGGAGCTTGCTGAAAGGGTGCAGGAACAAAAGGCAATTAAAATGAATACCAAGTGAGGGCAGTTTACTCTGACAAGTATTTGGAGCCAGAATTGGCCTTGACTCTCCTTTATCTTATACTATTATTGAACTGGTTCAAAAAAAATTGTGAATAGAGATCAAAGCAGTTTAAACAGATACTTCCACTTGTGTAAATATCCTTGAGCTCCCCCACCCCTCTTCCTCTCTCCCTCCTGTTGCCAATTCCATTCAGCACCTCTAGAGGCTGTTACTATATGTAAAGATTGTAATAAACGTGGTATTTGCTTTGGTTCCAGCTGGCTCCAACCACCAAACTCTGTCCATATCTTTGCTTGCTAGACAACTGCATTGTTATTGTTAGCAGCCACCTTTGCCATGGATTTCTAAATGTTGATCTTTAAATACTGCATTCTTTGTTTCCCACAATGGGTTTCTAAATATAAATTTACCATTATATTTTGTTCTAAATGATAGTTAGCCTTATTAAACTTAGAGAACTTTGGGGTGGAAAGAACTTTATTATATTGTTGAGAACTTCCCTTACTTCATGCATTAAAACCTGGAAACATTTTCATTGATATTGTCCATTCTTCATAAAAATGGATTTGTGCTTACTTCTCACTCACACTGGTTTTAAGTTAGGCAGCCTTCCATCAAGTTTTTAGTGGCCCAGAGTGTAACCATTCCTAAGCAAAGGGAATTGCATTTTACTGTCAGGAAAATTTATGTTTTGTTCTCAAAAACTTGGAACCAGATTTGGTTGTAGTAGATATTTTAAGTCCTGCAACATTACAGAATTTGCCAGTATGTGAGATTTTTTAAATTACAGCAACTTAATATGCGGATTGAAGGACTCTGGGTCAGAGATTAGAGAACAGCCATGTAAATTAGCAAATTAAGACTGGGACGCTTTCTTGATATCTAGGATAATATTATATAACCTAGGGAAAACTGTTTGAAAATGCTACTCTTTATATTTGGTTACAAAAATAGTAATTTGTTGTTTTTAAATATAGGCACTTGGCCCTGTTGGAGTTATTTTATTAGAGAACCAACACTAGTAATGTATATCTTACATAATCCACACTTTCTTATGAAATTCAAAGCATGTTGAATTCCATAAAATCGATAAAGATTAAACCAAAGATTCTTTATGCACAAGTTGATAGTTCAAAATAACAATCTAATTAATGAATCCAGTTCCTCTAACTTTTCGATTAAATGGTTCATGCATAGACCAAGCACAAATTTTGGGGGCACAAATGAGATTATTAAACTTTAGCTTTAGTGGAAGTTATTGAATGAGAATTAATGAGTAGATATCACACCAGAGTCAGCACTGTTATGCTTCAGAACTGAATTTTGAAGTAATAAAAAAACTTTATCTTAAATTTTTTTAAAAGAAGGTCATTTAACCCCCAAGGGTAGGTGAGTTTTTGAGATTCATAAACTCTTTAAAAGTTCACATTAAAATATGTCAAAGTAAATTTGAAATACTTTCCTTTTGGTTATTTAATTACAGCCATCATCTTTGCGTGTCGATATGTGGATGTTTGGTATACTGAATTTAAGGTGCTGTGTTGAGTTTTGAGGAGGGACCACAGGCTTGAAATCGACAGTCCGGGAGAGAATCCCAGTTATTCCACTTCTTGGGTGTGTTACTCTGGCCACATTACTCAACCTCTCTGACATTCCATTTTCCCAGTTATAAAATGTGCTTTCTGATAGTAAGTCAGCTAAACTCATGCCCCTAAAATCATCGTCTGGCCCTTGTTTTCCTTCCCACTTTCCAACCCCACACTGCACTGCCATGTTTTCGTGAAGATTGCCCCTTTAAAGTTTGACGTCTTTGTATCCTGTTAGAGGGTTCATGTGCATATATGATTGTTTACACCCACACATAATCAAAATTGTAATATGTTTCACGCTATTCCAAAAATTACTTATTCTCTCATTCTTGTGATCAGGAATGAGCTGGATGGATAAGAACCAGCCCGTCATCTTTGATGGCAAATAGCCGCCTATTGGTAATTACTGTGCAATAAACATCCTTGTGAATATATGTGTGCTAGTAGGACTATGTCTGTGGATAAATTCCTGCAAGCAGAACTCTGGGTCAAGGACATGTGCGCTGTTAATGCTATAGATACTGTCAGATTGTTTCATAAAATGATTGTGCCAGTTTGCAATTTAAGACAGTTTTCTCATTCCATGACCATGTTCATGGCCAACCCTGATTTTTGTCATTCTGCCCATTTCTGCTAATCAGGCCGAAAATAATAATAATACCACTTTATTGTGATCTTTCTTCCTCCCTCCTTCCCTGCCTCCCTCTCTCTCTTTCTAAGTGAGTATCTTCAGTAGTTTTTTCCTTCTTGTGAATTGTCTTTTCATATCCTGTATCCATTTTTCTGTTGTATTTTCTTTCTTACTGATATGTGCAAATTCTTTCTTTATTATAGATATTAATTCTTTGACTTTATGTTTGTTTTAAATGGCTTCTCACAGGTTGTCATTTGTCTTTTTCCTTTATATATATAGTGGAGTTTTTGTGTGGTTTTTTTTGCTGCAGAGGTTTTTAGTTTTAAATAACTGTATCTGTGAAATATTTTCCCTGAAGGCTTCTAGGTTACTACCATGCAGAAAAAGGCCTCCACAACCCAAGGTTAAAAAATGTCCTGTTCTGTTTTCTTGTAGTACCTCTTTAGAGTTTTTCTTCTTACATTTAGATCTTCCACCTATATAAAATTTCTTCTTATAAATGGAAAAAAGTAGAGATCAAACTTAGTTTCTGAAACATGATTGGCCATTTCTCTTGCTTCCCATGTATTGACAGACATTTTCTATCTTGTTCATAGTCTTTCTCCCTATATATATCCTGCAAATGTCTTTTTCAATGTATTCCTCTAGCTTTACATTTTTGTTACTACTGTGAATGGGCACTTTTTGCCATTATGTTGTATAACTGATGTATGAGGATTTGTATATTTATTTCTATGTCTGCTGTTAGGTGAATTCTTATTATTTTAGTTCTGTTTTTATCATTAATTTCCTTAGCCAAAAACATAAGGCCCATGTGTATGAAATTAGGCAGTAGGCCTTAGAAATACAAGAAGATCCTGGGAGATGGAAAACAAAAGCTCAGTTTACTTTCAGAGTATGACAAATAAAGTAGATGAAAAGATAAATAAGAATTTGTATGAGACAAATTCTTTTTAATAAAGAACCTTACATTTAAAGTAGAATACCTATTCTCCCCTTAAATCCCATAGAATGTAAGCCATTTATGCACTTTATGCAGTCATAAAGAAAACCATAAAAAAAATTTACCATATAGAAATTGTGTAGGGCACATTTTCTCTCTGTGATGCAATAAAAATAGAAATCCAGCAATTAAAAGGTAACCAAAATAACCTGACCATATGGAAATTTTTTAACATTTTTCTAAATAATTTATTCTTCAAAGGAATTTACTCTGGGATTAAAGAGAAAATTCAAGATGAATTACATATTATTTAAAGGTGAAAAAATAAGAATAGTTCATTTTAAAATATGTGGGATGTGGGAAATGTAATATCTAAAGGAACATAAATGTTCTATTGTTAATTAAAATTGAAAATAAATAAGCCAAGCTTCAACTCAAAAAACAAACAAAAAATAAATAAATAAAAACAAAGAAACTAGCACAGGGACATTTAAAAAGATAAAAGTAGAAATTAAAGCAGAAAATAAGGCAACAATCCTTCCAAAATGGCAGTAAAACTCCATGTCAATTTAAAAAAGAAATATATATATATATGACTAAATTACTAACAAACTTGACTACCATAAAGAGAAAACAAAAATAGAAATATTAGGAAAGAGAAAATCAATATAGCCAATGAAGCAGATGAGGTTAAAATAATTATAAGAATTACTATGTATAAATTTAAGCCAGTACTTTTTTTATTGAAGTATATCATTCATATATGAACACATAAACAATAAGTGTAAAGATTGTGAATTTACAAAATAAACATACATAACATCACACAGGGGTCTCATACATCACGCCTCCACCAACTCTATGCATTGTTGTGAAACATTTGTTACAAACTATACAAGAGCATCGTCAAAATATTGTTACCAACTATATTCCTTACCTTACATTTGGTGTATTTTCCCCCAACCCATACTATTTTTTGAAAATGTATTTTTGTTACAGATATTGTGAATTTGAAAAAGAACCATACAGATGTGTATATTTCCCATACAACTCCACACCCTGGTGGAACATTTGTTACAGATTATGAGATAATATCATCAGACTGTTACCACCAATCATGGTCCATAGCATACATTTTAAGCCAGTACATTTTTAATGTATTTTCTATTTATTTTTAAAAGATCCTTAGATTACATAAAATGTTACATAAAAAAATATAAGGGATTCCCATATGCCCCACTCCCCACACCTCCCACTCTTCCCCACACCTCCCACTCTTCCCCACATTTTTTTTTTAAGATTTATTTGTTTTTATTCATGTCTCTCCCCTCCCCCCCGGTTGTCTGATTGTCAGCAGCACAGGAATCTGTGTTTCTTTTTGTTGCGTCATCTTATTGTGTCAGCTCTCCGTGTGTGCAGCACCATTCCTGGGCAGGCTGCACTTTCTTTTGCGCTGGGCGGCTCTCCTTACGGGGCGCACTCCTTGAGCATGGGGCTCCCCTACACGGGGGACACCCCTGCGTGGCAGGGCACTCCTTGCACGCATCAGCACTGCACATGGGCCAGCTGCACATGGGTCAAGGAGGCCCGGAGTTTGAACCACGGGCCTCCCATGTGGTAGACAGACGCCCTAACCACTGGGCCAAGTCTGCCGCCCCCTCTTCCCCACATTAATAACTTCTTTCATTAGTGTGGTACATTCATTGCAATTGATGAACGCATTTTGGAGCATTGCCACTAAGCATGGATTATAGTTTACATTGTAGTTTACGCTCTCTCCCACTCAATTCTGTAGGTTATGGCAGGATATATAATGTCCTGTATCTGTCTTTGTAATGTTATTCAGGTCAATTCCAAGTCCTGAAAATGCCCCCCATATTACACCTCTTTTTCCTTTTCCCTGACTTCAGCACCTTCAATGGCCACTGTCTCCACATCAGTGATATAATTTCTTCCATTGCTAGAATCACAAAAGTCTATAATAGAATACCAGTAAGTCCACTCTAGTCCATATTTTATTCCCCAATCCTGAGGATAAGATTGCCCTACAAAAATCCTTTATCTTTATGGACATTGGCTCAAAAAGAGGTTGAAACCTAAACAGACCAATTACTAAGAAGACATTCAATATATTTTTAAAGATATACTTCTGAAAACAGTCTAGACCCACGTGTTTTTACAGGTGAGTTTGTTTAACTTTTAAAGGGCTGATTATTCTTATGTCATTTGTACAATTTCAGAGTATAGAAAAGAATGGAAAGCTTGCATATCCCTGAAATCAAAGCACGAAAAATGAACACAAAGATAAAATAATAGATCAGTTCATTTATAAATATGTTAGTATCTTAAATAAATATGAGTAAATATAATTCAAGAGTATATATATATATTTTTTTTTTTTAAGATTTATTTTTTTATTTATTTAATTCCCCTCCCCTCCCCCGGTTGTCTGTTTTCTGTGTCTTTTTGCTGCGTCTTGTTTCTTTGTCCGCTTCTGTTGTCGTCAGCGGCACGGGAAGTGTGGGCGGCGCCATTCCTCGGCAGGCTGCTCCCTCCTTCGCGCTGGGCGGCTCTCCTTATGGGTGCACTCCTTGCGCGTGGGGCTCCCCTACGCGGGGGACACCCCTGTGTAGCACGGCACTCCTTGCGCGCATCAGCCCTGCGCATGGGCCAGCTCCACACGGGTCAAGGAGGCCCGGGGTTTGAACCGTGGGCCTCCCATGTGGTAGACGGACGCCCTAACCACTGGGCCAAAGTCCGTTTCCCAAGAGTATATTAAAAGAATAATATACCATAAGTAGGTATGGTTTATTCCAAAAAGGCAAAAATGGTACCATATTAGGAAATCTGTTAATGTAGTTTATGTATTGTTATAAAGTAAGGGAGAAAGATCATATGGTCATTATTAATAGACATGTTAAAATATTTTATTAAATATTCACTATGCATTTTGAGTGGTAACTAAATTTCACAAGGAATAGAAGGGAACATCCTTGTTCTTGTTATTATTTTGAATGTATAAACATTATTTGATGATCAGAAAAAGTATCACTGATTAAAGTTTTGAAAATGAAGATAGTTCTGAAGTTTTTCTCTAGGAAGAGTAGTCAATCAGAAACCACAGTCTCTTTAGAGGAGTTTAAAATAATAATGTATTCAGATTAAAGTTTTCATCTCAAGTGAAGCTAGAGTTTATTTTGAATTGGGGTGAGATGATAAATGTGTGCCCTCACAGTGCCTGCGTATGTCTGTAAACCACTGGAGTGGAACTTCATGGACAGTTTGCACCTGCACTTCTGTTTACAGTGTAGTAGAGAAACAGAGAAGCATTCCTCCAGCTAGAAATATTAATAAAGCAGCAATAGCTTTTTAAACTAAAAACTAAAGAATTAGATACTCTTCTTAGCAAAAATAGTGCCTTCTTTTTGAGGAATACGGGGGATTGAAAATTGTCCAATTATCTTTCCAGGAATGATTGCCTTAATGTCTTTAATTTGATATTTGTTAAGCCCATATTGATCCATGCATAGTGTTGTGATAGGCATTTACAGACATAACCATTGATAAAATCAGGTCCATGTCCTTGGAAGCTAATCATTTTGTGTACTCTGTTATAAAGTATGATTTTCAGGTTGTCAGTAGGATCAGAAAGGTGATGGCATCAGAGCTGGACCTTTAGTGGGACAAGCAGAATTTCCACATTTAGAGAAGGGAATGAAGAGAATAGCGTGAACAATAGCACGGGGGCAGAAACTGTAGAGTATATTTGTAAAATCCAATGGTGATCAACCCTAGCCAAGTATCAGGGTTACCTGAAGAACATAAAAGAAGAAAGAAATCACCAAGGCCCTTAATCCATGGTAATCTAATTCATTGGGGGTGAAATAAGGCCTAGATCCCCATACTTTTCTAAAAGCCCTATAACTGATTCTGAAGAACAGTCAGGGTTGAGAACAAGTGGTAGAGTCTAGTGTGTGACTAGGGTGTAACAAACATGTGAGTAGTGTGAGAAATGATGCTGGAGAGATATTGGAACAAATGATAACTGGAGTAATACTGTTTTGGTATTGTGGGTCTTTTCTTTTCTGTTTGTTATATTATAGCCATCCCTCCACGAGGTAACAATCAGCAATCCCTTAAACAAAACTTGGCCACTTGTGCAAATCAAAAGTAAAAACCTGTTAAATGTGATCAACATTTGATGGTAGCACAACATTGTGGAAGTAATTAACAGCACTGAAATATATATATCTGAATGTGGTTAAAAGGGGAAATGTTAGGTTATATATATGGTAATAGGATACAATTTTTTTAAAGCCATGGAACTGCACTACATAAACATTGAACCCTAAGTTAAACCATGGACTATAATTAATAGTACAATTATAAAATTGTGCTTCCATCAGTATATCAAATATTCCACACCAATGCAAGGTACTAATGATAGAGTGGTATATGGGAGTCCTGTATTTTAGGCATGATTGTTCTGTAAACTGGCAACTTCTTTAATAAAGAAAAAAAAAAACAGGGGAAAAAATAATATCAAGAAGGGGAACAAATACTGTTAAGAATCTTTTTAAAGTGAGATATTGTTGTATAACCACACAGAACTCAAAACAACATCTTATCATCACTCACAAGCCTGCAGGTTGACTGGACTCAGCTTGGGCAGTTCTGCTTGGTGTGATGTTGGCAGGGGCTGCAGTGATCTGGGTTATTGATTGGGCTCAAATGTTCAAGATGGCTCAGTCACATGGCTGGTAGTTGATTCTGGCTGTCATCCAGAGCCTCTTAGGGCATGGCAGCCAGCTTCCAATAAGAAGCATCTCAAGAGCAAGTATTCGAAAGGCCCAGGCTGTAAGACTTCTTATGACCTAGCTTTGGTAGTCCCAGGACATTGCTTCCACTGTATTCTATTAAACAAGCAAGTCACTAAGGCCAACTCAGATTCAAGGGAAGAAAAATGACAGCCGTTTTTGGAGACTTGCTACCACAATCTTTATGCTCCAAGTAAGATAGTATCAAAATACATAAAGCAGAATTCCAGGAAATTTTAATAGACTTCAACAAAAATACAGTTAGAAAAAATAATGATAAAAGGGATCTGAATAATATAAAATGCTTATATAATAGATTTATGTGAACTTCTTATCTAACATTAAACAATACATCCTCTTTTCAGGCTTCCCTGAAATATCTGGCCTGCTCCAAAAAAACACTTGAAAAACCCCTATATACTCTAGATCTAGCATTTTTATAGTTAATGTGTTTTTCTCACCTTTCAACCTCGAAGAAATAATTACACGTTTGTTTGTTTCATCTGTTATTATACCCTGCTCTTTTTAAATGGTATTCCTACCATTTTGAAATCCCTTTCCCAGATTAATTTTTTTACACATAATCTAAACAGTTATAGGTGCATATTCTCTCAAGTTTTTCCCTATTTTTGTTTTGTTTTCTGAAAGGGTGGTACTGAAGGGGGACTTTGTTTGATTCCCCACATCTCATGATAAAAGCAGCTTGACTTATCCCGGGTGCTCTGTAGGCTTCAGGGTCACCATCCAGCAGCCACTGGAATTATCTAATTTCCCAATAATACTGACCTAGGAATTGAGCTGGGATCACTGCCATCACCTTTTTTCCATGTTTGTGTATGTATGTATAGATGTATGTATGTGTATATATATTTAAGCCCCCTAAGAAAACAATCATAGTTTTAAGATAAGAATTTTTTAGTCTGCTTTTCTTTCTAAAACTTGTTATTTGCCATCCTAGTCTGATGCACAGTCTAAAGTGGGAACCCAGGTTGTGGTGGTGATGTAATTTCCTGGCTGGTCAGCAATGAGTACTGTTTACTTATTGCTTCTATGTCAGGGTCCCCAAATGATTTATAGGAGTTCTTTCCTAACTGGATCTTGGCCTTAAACTACCTGGGATGAAGGGTTAAGTAGACAGCGGTCTTCCTCAGTAACACTCAGATCTCCTTGCCATTGCAGGTCGTCACGCTGTGGTACAGAGCTCCAGAAGTCCTGCTTCAGTCCAGCTATGCCACCCCCGTGGACCTCTGGAGTGTTGGCTGCATATTTGCAGAAATGTTTCGTAGAAAGTAAGAAATACCTTTTGTTTCACTCTGTTTTTCCTTGGAAAGAGACTGTGGACCTTTGGAGTGGCAGCATAGCATTTCTATTTCAAGTAGGGTTATGATAAACAAATCCACTTTTTTCAGTCTATCACTTCCAGGCCTATCATGAAATTGCCTTCTCAGTGCCCCAATGCAGTTTTGTAGGACTGTAGCTTCCAGCTCTTGGAAACTTTGGAAAAGAGCACATCAGTGTTCTTACAGTTTACGTTTGCTTTTGTCAATGATGACAGGACATTGTAAGCATGCAGCATATTATGGTATTTTTTTTAGTGAAGGAATATCCTTAAGTTGTGGACTTTGTCCATGGGAGAAGGGCAGGATTGTTAAATATATGGAAATTTTGATGGTGAGAATAGTTGAAAAGACAGAATTGGGGGTTTGAAAAGGAAATTGGCAAGGAGGGTGTCAGTACTATTTTAAATACTTCAAAATGCCGTCATGTCGAGGAGAGGTTATACATAATTGGGGCACTAGGTTGGGCAGTACCAGGACTAAGGATATGGAAATTATAGAAATAAAGATTTTTACTCAGAAGGGAACAGTTATCCAAAGAGATGACCAGGGTCTGCGAAAATAGTGCCTTCTCTCATTGTGTGTCCAGAAGAGGCTGGGCCCCCACATGTGACATGTTTCCAGGGGCATTCATAGAGTAGGTGGGTGGACTGTGAGACCTCCAGGACCCCGCAGACACTGGAAATCTCTGATTCACTTTGTTTGATTTCAAGTCACAAGAAATAGCCAAACAGTGTAGTAAAGATCCATACCTTGGTTCAGCCTGGTCAAAATTAAACAGGGAACTAATTGTAATCTAATCTCTTTTTTCTTTTCTATTTTTTTATTTCCCTGGGGAAAATGTGTTGGGAAGTTGAGTATGTTCACGTTGGACACATTAAAAATATAGCTGCTTTCATAGCTTACTCACAAGGAGAAGGAATGGTCAATCATTTCTTGTTTATTTGTTGTAACCAAATAAAGCTTTGTACATGTAATATGTGTGCGGATTTGTTTCTACAACTCAGCTAATTCATCTGTAGCTTACAATGGAAGAGTCCAGAAGGGGATCATGGCAAGGAAATAAGAGTACACAAATGTTTAGCGCAGGTCTATGGTGTGCCAAGGAAAGATACAAATCTGTTCCCTTAAGTTACCTTAGTTAACGCTCAGAGGAAACCAAGAAGGCGTGGTAAATTTATTTGTGTAAGGTAAAGGAGCTAGAAGGTAGCTGGGATGTGATTCAGAAGGAAGCCTTGGTGCTTCAAATCCAGTACTAGTTTTCTACTAGGAAGGAGAGGGGAAAAGTAATACTGAATTCAGCTGCAGTGCTTGCCCAACCCATCTGAATAAGTGGTTCTCAAAGTGAGGTCCCCAGGCCACCAGCCTCAGTATCACCTGGGACTTTTAGAAATGCAGCTTCTCAGACCTCACCCTAGACCTCCTGGATCGGAACTCCTGGGGGTGGGGCACAGCAACCTGTGTTTTAACAAGCCCTTCTCCAGGTCATCCTGATAAACAGGCTGTGAGAACCATTGGTTGAATGGCAGGGATCACCTGGGCACTTCTTAAAAGTGCAACTCCCAGGCCTCGCCCTTGAGATTCTGACTCATTACTGGTTTGAGGCCAGGATTCTTGTTTTAAAAGTGCCTCAGGTAATTATTTTTATTCAGCAACTGTGGGAAACACTGGGTTAAAGGTATATGGTCAGAACCAGGATCATTTGTCAGTAGAGCAAGATGGGAGTTGGGGTGGTCATTCCAATTTACCCCAGGAATAACTGGGTACAGCTGAGCAATGTTTATTGAAAGTACACTTACGCATTATTACCCTTACATGTAATGTAATGTAAATATGAAGTCCTTCTTTTGGCCTGGAGTTGGGTAATAAATTATTTTTCAGTAGTACAGATTTTGAATACCAGCCATAATTGATGTTAAAACCAGCATTTTTTTAAATAATGCTAAAAAAAAGATGAAATTTAAGATGTGTAGATTTGAATATTCACTAGTAAGGAAATGGTTTTTTGGTGTGTGTGTGTGTTTTTTGTTTTGTTTTGTTTTGTTTTGTTTTTCAGTATAAGCAGTCCCCACCAATGGAACAGTTGTGACCAGAATTTCATTTTTAAAGCATTAGAAACATTTTCCCACGGAAGTGAAAATATTATTGGTAATCCAGTTCCCAGCCTAGTTTGTAGAATCCTGAAACATCATTCTAATTGTGCTAATGCACCAAAACATATTCTCTATTTATAACATTGTGTCATGGAAAAATTCTTTCTGTGTTCCATCCAAGATAGCGGGAATACTCCTCTCTCTACCCCAGCATTGTTCCTGGGAAGGGGGCCTCAAATGTTGGAGGACCAGAGAAAGACTCCTTTGACAATAGTGGCAAAACTTTAGCTTCAATTTGTTGGAAGAGTGAGATATTGGGTAGAGACTCATCGACTTTTCAAATGTGTATAAAGAGATTGCCTCCTCTCCTTGAGTCCTGCACAGAGGTAGTAAATTGAGAAATAAAAGAGATGAAAGCAATATCAGAATCCAGACCGTGTTCCTTTTTTTTTTTTTAACAAATCTATTTTATTGATACATATTAATAAAGGATAAATCTATCCAATGTGTACAGTCAGTGGTATTCATTATAATCACATAGTCATGCATTCATAACTCAATAATTATTAGAGCATTTTCATTCCTATAATCATAAAAATAAAAAACAAAAACTAATCACCTCTCAATCTGTGTATGCTTTGCCTGCTATTCTATTAATTTTTCTCTAGATTTTTGTGTTAATATTTTCTAAAAACAGTCCTATATATTCAATATTACCAATATTTGTATTTCACAGGAGGTTTCACTAAATTATACAGTCCCATGTTAACATTTTTTAGCATTCCTTCTAGCAATATACATGTTCTGGACTTTCATTTTCAACCATGGCATACCCATATATTAGTTCTGCTAGTTACACACACATCATTTCTATTTTCTTCCAAAGATTTATAAACAACTTCTTTACCAATTCTGCACAAATTAACCCTCAGCTTTCCATCCTCTTTTTTTTATTGTCTAGTGACCTGTATTCTAATTATTATTAACTCCATGAGTTTATGCAATATATCTAATTCATAATAGCTCATATTTACAGTATTTGTCCATTTGTGTCTGGCTTACTTCACCAACATAATGTCTTCCAGGATCATCCACGTCATATGCTTCACAACTTCATTCTTTCTTAGAGCTGCATAATATTCCATTGTTGTGTATACACCCAATTTGTTTATCCTTTCATCAGTTAATGAATACCTGGGTTGTTTCCATCTTTTGGCAATTGTGAATAACACTACTATGAACATCAGTTTACAGATGCCTCTTCATTTCACTGCTTTCAGTTCTTCTGGATATATACCTAGTAACGGTATTGTCAGGTCACATGGCAAGTCTTTATTAAACTTCCTTAGGAACTGGCAAACAGTGTTCCACAGCCATACCTCTCTACATTCCCACCAACAGTAAAAAAGCATTCTTATATCTCCAAATGCTTTCCAACACTTGTAATTTTCTGACTTTTTAATAGTGGCCATTCTAATAGGTGTGAAATAATATGTCATTGTAATTTTGATTTGCATTTTGCTAATAGCTAGTGGTCTTGAACATTTTTTCGTATACATTTTTGCCACTTGTATTTCTTCTTTAGTAAAATGTCTATTCAGATTTTTTACGCATTTTTAATGGGTATTTCTCTCTTTATTGTTGAGTTTATCTCTTTATATATCATGGATATTAAACCCTGATCAGATATATGATTTCCAAATATTTTCTCCCATTGAGTCAGCTACCTTTTCTCCCTTTTGACAAAGTCCTATGAGGGGCCAAGTGTTTAATTTTGAGGAGGTCCCATTTATCTATTTTTGTTGTTGTTGCTTATACTTTGGGTTTAAGGTTAAGAAACACTGCCTACCACAAGATCTAGACAATGTTTTCCTACATTTTCATTTAGGCAGTTTATGGTATTGCCTTTATATTTAGGTCCTTGATCCATTTTCAGTTAATATTTGTTTAAGGTATAACATGGATGTGGATGTCCAGTTCTCCCCACACCATTTGTTGAAGAGACTATTTTGTTCTTTTAACATGGGCTTGACAGGTTTGTCAAATACTAGTTGGCTGTAGAGGTGAGGGTTTATTTCTGGACTCTGAATTCTATTCCACTAATTAATATTTCTGTGTTTATGCCAATACCATGCTTTTTGACTGCTGTAGCTTTGTAGTATGTTTCAAGGTCTGGTACTGAAAGTCCTCCCACATCACTTTTCCTTTTTAGAATGCTTTTGGCTCTATGGGTATACATTCTCTTTCAAATAAATTTGGTAATTGCCTTTCCTATTTCTGTAAAATAGGCTGTTGGAATATTTATTGGTATTGCATTGAATCTGTAAATCAGTTTGGGTAGGATTGACATCTTCATGATACTTAGTCTTCCAATCCATGAACATGGAATGTCTTTTCATTTAAGTCTTCTTTGATTTTTTTTTTTTGGGGGGGGGCAGCATTCTTTCATAGTTTTCTGAATATAGGTCCTGTATTTTGTGTGTTAAATTCCTCCCCACCCCAGTTGTCTGTCCTCTGTGTCCATTCACTGTGTGTTCTTCTATGACCGCTTCTATTCTTATCAGCGGCACTGGGAATCTGTGTTTCTTTTCGTTGCGTCATCTTGTTGTGTCAGCTCTCCGTGCATGCAGCACCGTTCTTGGGCAGGCTGCACTTTCTCTCACGCTAGGTGGCTCTCCTTACGGGGCACATTCCTTGTGCGTGGGGCTCCTCTACACGGAGAACATCCCTGCATGGCACAGCATTCCTTGCGCGCATCAGCACTGCACATGGGCCAGCTCCACACGAGTCAAGGAGGCCCGGGGTTTGAACCACGGACCTCCCATGTGGTAGGCGGATGCCCTATCCATTCGACCAGGTCCGCTTCCCATCTTGGGTTAAATTGATTCCTAGGTATTTGAGTCTTTTTGTTGCTATTGTAAATGGAATTTTTTGTTCCTTATTTCCTCCTCAAATAGTTCAGTGTTAGTGCACAGAAGCATTAGTGATTTTTTTGTGTGTTCATCTTGTATCCTTCCACCTTGTTGAGCTCATTCATTGGCTCAAATACCTTTGTCTTAAGACATTTCAGAATTTTCTAAATATAGGATCAAGTTATCAGCAAATAGAGTTTTACTTCCTCTTTTCCTACTTGGATGCCTTTTATATCTTTTTCCTGTCTAATTGCTCAATGTAGAATTTCCAGTACAATACTGAATAACAGTGGTGATGACAGTGGGTATCCTAGTCTTGTTCCTGATCTAAGAAGAAAGTTTTCAGCCTTTACCCATTGTGTGCAATGTTGGCTGTGGATTTTTCATATATGCCCTTTGTCATATTGAGGAATTTCCTTCTATTACTATCTTTCTAAGAATATTTATCAAGAAAAGATGCTGGATTTTGTCAAATGCTTTTTGTGCATCAATTGAGATGATCGTATGTGTACTTTTCCTTCAATTTGTTAATGTGGTATAGTACGTCAATTGATTTTCTTATGTTGAACCATTCTTGCATACCACTTGGTCATGGTGTACATTTTTTATGTACTTTTTAAATGCTATTGGATTCTATATGCAAGTATTTTTGAGAATTTTTTCATCTATGTTCTTTAGAGAGATTAGTCTGTAATTTCTCTTTTTTAAGAATACATGGTGTTTTTTTCTCTTCCTCTCCCCCTCCCGCACCCTACTGTTTTTGCTGTCTGTGTCCATTTTCTGTGTGATCTTCTGTTTCTGTTTCTTCTTTTTTTGTCTTCTCATCTTTCTCCTCTAGGATTAACTGGGATTCAATTCTGGGGACCTCTGATGTGGAGAGAGGTTCCCTGTCAATTACACCACCTCAGTTCCTGGTCTCTGCTGCACTTCACCTTAAGATTCTCCCCTTCATCTCTCTCTTGTTGCATCATCATCTTGCTGCATGACTCACTTGCAAGGGCACTGGCTCACCATGTGGGCACTTGGTTTGCCATGTGGGCACTTGAGTAGGCACTCGTGTGGGCATTCAGCTCACCACGCAGGCACTCAGCTCACCACATGGGCACTTGGCTCACTGCTCAGGCACTCTGCTCACTACACAGGCACTGGCTCACCATGCAGGCACTGTTTCTCTTCTTTTTCACCAGGAGCCCCAGGGATCAAACCCAGCTCCTCCCATATGGTAGACAGAAGCTTTATCACTTGAACCACATCTGCTTCCCAATTTTCTTTTCTTTAGTGTCTTTTTTTTTTTTTAAGATTTATTTCTCTCCCCTTCGCCCCCCACCCTGGTTGTCTGTTCTCTGTGTCTATTTGCTGCTTCTTCTTTGTGTGCTTCTGTTGTTGTCAGCAGCATGGGAATCAGTGTTTCTTTTTGTTGCGGCATCTTGTTGTGTCAGCTCTCCGTGTGTGCAGCACCATTCCTGGGCAGGCTGCACTTTTGTCGCACTGGGCAGCTCTCCTTACGGGGCACACTCCTTGCGCGTGGGGCTCCCCTACACGGGGGACACCCCTGCGTGGCAGGGCACTCCTTGTGCACATCAGCACTGCACATGGGCCAGCTCCACACGGGTCAAGGAGGCCTGGGGTTTGAACCATGGACCTCCCATGTGGTAGACAGACACTCTAACCGCTGGGCCAAGTCTGCTGCCTGTAGAGTCTTTATATAACTTTGGTATTAGGATGATGTTGGCTTCATAAAATGTGTTGGGTAGTTTTTCCTCCTCTGCATCTTTTTGGAAGAGTTTAGACAGAATTCATGTTAATTCCTCTCAATGCTTAGTAGAATTCACCTGTGAAGACTTCTGGTCCTGAACTTTTGTTAGGAAATTTTTGATAACTGATTCAATCTCTTTAAGTGTGATTGGTTTGTTAAGTTCTTGTATTTCTTGTAGAGTCATTATAGGTTGTGCATTTCTAGGAATTTGTCCATTTCATCTAGGTTTTCTAGTTTGTGGGCATAGTTTCTCATAATATCCTTTCATGATCCTTTTTTTTTCTGTAGGGTCAATCATAACTTCCCTTCCCCCTTCATTTTCTGATTTTATTTATTTGCAGCTTCTCTCTTTTTTTTTTTCTTTGTTAGTCTAGCCTAAGCGTTTGTCCATTTTGTTGATCTTCTCAAAAGAACCAACTTTTAGTTTAGTTGGTTTTCTTTTTTTGTTCTCAATTTCATTTATTTCTTCTCTAATCTTTGTTCTTTCTTTCCTCCTGCCTGCCTTGGGAATGCTTTGATCTTCTTTTTCTAGTTTCTGCAGTTGCTCAGTTAGATCTTTGATTTCAGCTTTTTCTTTTTTCTTTGATCCACTGATTTTTTTAGGAGTGTGTTGTTTAGCCTCCACAGATTTGCAAATTTTCCCCTTTCCCATTTCTTACTGATTTCCAGTTTCATTCCATTATGAAATGAGAAGGTGCGTACAATTTCAATCTTTTTACTATTTTTTTAGACCTGCCTTGTGACCTAATGTGTGGTCTATTCTGGAGAAAGATCCATTAACACTCAAGAATGTATAACCTGCTAGTTTAGAATGCAAAGTTTTGTATATGTCAAATAGGTCTGGCTTGTTTATCATACTGTTCAAGTTCTGTTTCCTTGTTGATCTTCTGTCTATCTGTTCTATCTAATGATTTGAGTGGGGTGTTGAAGTCTCCAATGATTATTGTAGAGATGGCTCTTTCTCCCTTCAGTTTTGCCATTTTTGTCTCATGCAGCTTCTACTCAAGGACTTTCTGTTGAGATTTTTTTCCTGTGCCACTCTCTCTTCCGGATGGTGTCCACCTTTCCCTTGGTGTCCTAACCCTAGACCATTTGTTTCCAAACCATTTTTGCCTGTCTTCTCATTATTTTTCTGGAAGAAAAGAGAGTCCCATGTCTTTCTAATCAGTCAACTTTCTGAAAGTCCAGAAACTGAACCATATTAATATTTTATCCTACCACTTTGCTGAACTCATCTGTTATTTCTAGTTGCTTTGTTGTGGATTTTTCAAGAGATTCTAGATATAGGATCATATCATCAGTAAATAGTGAATGTTTTATTTCTTCCTTTCCAATTTGCAAGCCTTTTATTTCATTATCTGGCCTAATTGCTCTGGCTAAAGTTTTGGTAACATACTCTCTGTTTTTGTTTGTCTTCGAAAACTTTAAATTCACCCTCATTTTTGAAGGACAGTTTTGCCATGTAAAAACTTCTTGGCTGGCAGTTTTTCTTTTTGAGTACCTTAAATTCATCATTCCACTGTCTTCTCACCTCCATGGTTTCTTATGAGAGGTCGGCACTTAATCTTATCAAGTTTCTCTTATATGTGATGCATTGCTTTTCTCCTGCTGCTCTTTATCAGTGGTATTTGTCATTCTGAATTATACATGCCTCAGATTTGGATTTATTCTGTTGTTGTGCATTGTCATTCTTGAATTTTAAGTCTTTCTTAAGGGGTGAGAAATTTTCAGGCATTATTTCCTAAAATATTCTTTCTTCCCTTTTTCCTTTCTTTTCTCCTTCTGGGACACCTGTGACATGTATGTTTTGCATTTCATGTTGTCATTTAATCCCCTGAGAGCTCTGTTCAATTTTTTTCCTTTTCTTTTTTATATTCTCCTGTTTTTTCAAGTTCAAATGTTCTGCCCTTGATTTCAGTCATTCATTTTTCTGCCATTTCAAATCTGCTGTAATATGCCTCTAATGTATTTTTTTTTAATTAATTTTATTTCTCTCTCTCCCCTCTCCCCCGTTGTTTGCTCTCTGTGTCCATTTGCTGTGTGTTTTTCTGTATCCGCTTGCATTGTCAGGCGGCACCAGGAAACTGCATCTTTTTTTTGTTGCATCGTCTTGCTGTGTCAGCTCTCTGTATGTGTGGTGCCACTTCTGGGCAGGCTATGCTTTTTTCACGTGGGGCAGCATTCCTTGTACGTGGGCCACCCCTACGCGGGGGCACCCCTGCATGACACAGCATTCCTTGCACATGGCAGGACTGCAGGTGGGCCAGCTCACCACATGGGTTAGGAGGCCCTGGGTATCGAACCCTGGACCCTTCGTATGGTAGGCAGACGCTCTATCAGTTGAGCCCCATCCATTTCCCTAATATATTTTTAATCTCATTCTTTGTGTCTTTCATTCCCCTAAGCTCTGTTACTTTTCTTTTTAGGCTTTCTAATTGTTTTTTGCTCCCCCAGTTTCTTCTTAATATCCTTTACCCGTTCAGCCATATTTTTCTTCAATTCCTTGAGATTGTGTGATTATCATTGGTTAGTTGTCTTAAATCCTTTGTCTCATCAGGATTTTTTGTTTGTTCCTTTAACTGGACCATGTCTTCTTGTTTCTTAGCATGACTTGTAATTTTTTTGTTATTGATATCTAGGCATCTGATTTTGCTGATGAATTTACTATGGCAATCAGTTTCTGTCTCTTTACTAGTTGTTTTCTTTTATGGCTCTTCTTTGATTTTTGGTTCAACTTATTTTATGTCTTTAAATTTGCCCCACTTAAGTTTTTAGAATAGGGCCAGGGACTCACTAATTGGGTGCAGATCAGAATCCAAGGGGTCTGAGACATGAGAGAGTCCGAAAAGCGGTTTTTCTTCCTGCACTTTCCCAGCCTATGAGCACTTGGCCCTCTTTGGTGAATCAGTCCTTGGATATGTCTCTTTCAACCTCCACTTGTCTGTGATTCTGGTCTGGCTAGAGCTGAAACTCAAAACTGGCTCTATTGGCCAAACTCACTGAAGAGAAACCACTCTCTACCCTCCTCCACACCCTCTCTCTTCCCTGGGAGGAAGACATCTGTTCCCCTCTCAGTTGATTGCAGTGAGCCATGGGTTTTACCCAGGCTTTTTTCCTTGAGGGTGGGGAATGGATGCCATTGCCAGCTGTGAGGATAGTAACCCACAGTTTCATTTTGGCTTGTCTCTCTGTCCCTCACCCTCCTTGATGATGTGCAGCACTCTCCTTGTCTGCAGATCCCCAAAACAGCTCCTTCAGACAGTGTTTTACCTTTCTTCTGTTTTTATTGTTAGAGAGTTGAGCCCTGCCACACTACTTCTACTCCATCTTGCCAGAATCCCCAGTCTTGACCTGCTTTTTGCAGTGCCCAGCTGAGAATTCATAAGCCATAGACTAAAAGACAGACTTTCTAAAGCCTAAGTCAGGGAATCTTTGTATGTGTCTACTCTGGGTTCTTACTAAGGCAGTAATTACCAAATTTTCATCATCTCTTTATTACCTTCTTTGCTTTAGCTGTTTTCTTATACTAGCTGTGCCATGATTTAATTTTTAACTATGCTAAATCAATACATTTTTCAAATTTAGCAGCATCCTATGCAAAAATATATAAAATCAGATTTGATGAGCCAAATATATAACTACTACAGTTTTTTTAAAACTTGGTCCATGTTCAACCCCTGAAATCATCTCCTATATCACAAGTGGTGTGTGTAACAAGTTAGAAATCCTGTAACAGGGTGTTTTCATTCAGATTACACATAATTTACTGAGTCACTACTATATGCTTGGACTTACTTCTCTAGGGATAATTTGAATCCTAGTGGAGGAAAGAGGCATTACTTGTACAATCAGTTAATTAACTAGAGCTGCGGTAACTGCCACGAAGAAGAATAGGATACTTTGAGTGGGTATGATTAGAAGACCATTTTCAAGGCATAAGAAAGACTTCTCAGTAGAAGCCTAGAAGTCAGGATTAACCTCCTTAGAAGTCACAACTTATTTAGATATGTAAAAACTCTTGAGGAAGAATAATTTTTGCGTCAGTAAGGCTCACCATCTTCTATGACCTAGGGAAAATGAAAGGAAGCAAAGGGAATTAACACTTCTCTGTTGTGGGACAGTACCAAGGTTGGGCCTTTCATTTGCACTATCTTATTAAGCCCACATTGTGAAGGCTGTTATCCAGAGTTTACAGATAATGGTCCAGAGTCTTCCAAAAAGAGGGTAGTTTATCCATGATCACACTGTTATTAAATGGCTATGTGACTCTGTAGCATTTTGTTCTTCTACGATACCATGTTATTGCCCTTGCTGTTGTTTGACCTAAGAAGCCATATGTATTTTTGGAATGTTTTGTGCATTGTTGTAACATAGCAGCAGTGATATTTTAGAGATGTCAAGCAGACCACACTTTAATACCCTTAATTTCCCATGTTTACTATACTGGAAAAGTTGACCAATTCTCTGTCATATTAAGAAAGTACATGCCTTCTGTTCTAAAACTGAATATGTAGGAAATATGACTCACTAAAAAGAGTCTGAGGGCAGATGGCTGATAAAGAGCAAGGGAGTTTAAATACCATTTGTCATTATTATCTGCATTTAATAATTATCCATACTGGTCTACAGAAACATTCTACACAATGGACAAGAGCTATATTTTTTATCTTCCTCCATTTAACTTTTCATCCATGGATAATCCATCTTTATTTCACATTGTTATATTTTAATACTAAAAAAAAATTGTGAATTCAATAAGTAGTGAACTATCCAGATTAAAAGATGTGATGGGGTGGATGGATGGATGAATTTTAAAGTCAAAATCCCACTAATTACAAGTTTTTTTTACTTCATAATAAACTAAATTCACAGTGAACATTCTGGTATCTGTTGGTTGCCTTGTGGTCCTGGACCACTGATGCCTGTGGTTTGAAAGTTATGGAGTTTGCAATTTACAGTGAAGTCATAAAAAAAAATGCATATTTTTAAAAATAAAACATGCTGCAAGTTCTTTGAATATGGAGATTCTGGTAAACAGATAGTAATACTTAGAAGTTCTGAGTTGCCAGCTCTGCTGTTCCCTAGCTAAGAAATGCCAAATGCCACCAGGAAGAGTATAACAAATACAGTCACTGTTAGAAGGAAACAAGCAACACTTCATGGTTATATTGCCCCTTGTATGGTAGCTTCTCTAGGCTTATCGTCATGATTTCTATGAATTAACACCCAGTAGCTGAGAAAGTGACAGTAAAACCATCCTTTGTGGCTGCGTGGTCCATGAGCAAATATATTTAAAATGTCACTGACTGTCTTGCCAATTTTCCCATTGGTTACTTTGTTGGCGTTTCCCAATATTTGAGCACTCTCTTTGGTGACATTGGGGAAACTATGTCCTTAACCGGCTGCCTGGGACAGGACACCAAAGCACTAGAAAGCTAGTCCAACTGTGAGAGGAAGCCCATCACCTCAGGCTAGGTCAGAACACTTGTGTGGAAACCAGAGCACTGGGACTTTCGATTCTTATCTCTTCTTGAATATCTTCCTGGGCCTTTTTTTTTTTTTTTTAAGATTTATTTTATTGCTTTATCTCCACCCCCACCCCCTCATCCCCGTTGTCTGCTCTCTGTGTCCACTCGCTGTCTGTTCTTCTGTGTCTGCTTGCACCTTCAGTGGAACCAGGAAACTGCATCTGTTCTTTGTTGCATCATCTTGCTGCGTTAGCTCTCCATGTGTGCAGCACCACTCCTGAGTGGGCTCCGCTTTTTTTTTTTTTTTTTTTTTTTTTCACATGGGTTGGCTCTCCTTGTAGGGCACACTCCTTGTGTGTGGGGCGCCCCTGCGTGGCACGGCACTCCTTGCATGTGGCAGCACTGCGCATGGGCCAGCTCAACACACAGGTCAGGAGGCCCTTGGTATCGAACCCTGGACCCTTAAATATGATAGGCAGATGCTCTATCAGCAGAGCCATGCCTGCTTCCCCCTAGGCCTTATTTTTATTTCTTTAAAGAGCCGGTCAAATGGGAAGGACTAAAGGGGAGTGTATCCTTGAACTAGGAAATATCCACAATGGTACCCAGGAAAGAGACTGCTCTTAGTTGGACAGTGTATACAGGACAGCTCCAAATTAGAGCTGAATACTTTTAATACAATCGATCTTGATTTTTTTTTTAATCATAATGAGTATCTTTAACATGAATTTGAAAAACAGACCTGTTATCATGACATATACTGAGAAGCTGCTGTGAGGCCTGGCCTTCCCCTGAGCTCTGCAGCCCTCCAGCACCTCAACCCATTGCCACCCCAGATTTGGCCCCCTGGGTCTACGTTTTTTATGGTCTTCTCCACAAACTAGATTTTATCTTACTGCTCTTCTACCATTCTGCCATCACACCCTTCCCGCCTATTTCCCAAGACATTGCTTCCCTCTTAACAGCAATTACTCGTCCATTGTTTTTTCCCCTGTGCCATCCCTGTTCTGAGCAGCCAACAACCCTTTGCCTGACTCTCCTCTCTCTCTCTCTGTGTTAATCCTTTCTACTATGCCTCTTAGAATCCCTGTTCTGTGGCAACAAGTTTCCCTGCTTCCCTAAACGTTTCCTCCCAGGCTCTTTTTCAAGGTAACTAAAAACAGGCCTTTTTCCATAGATGCTCTGTACTCCCTGAGAAGACAATTGAGATATTCTTGGCCATCTGCTGTTTGGGGCATTATTCTGCCAAAGCCGCTCAACTTCTTTTTTTTTTTTAATTTCCTCTCCCGCCTTGCTGCTTGCTTGCTGTCTGCTCTCTGTATCCATTTGCTGTAGGCTCTTCTGTGTTCTCACTTGTCTCCCTTCTTTTTGTTGAATCACCTTGCTGAGTCGGCTCTCCAAGGCGTCTGTGGGCCAGTCGGTGCTCCGCAACATGCCAGCAAGCCTGCCTTCTCAAGGAGGCCCCAGGATGCAAACTGAGGGCCTCTCATATCAGGAGCTTGTCTGATTGAGCCATAGCTGCTTCCCTCTCAACTTCTTTTTACCATCCTCTTACAATGCCCTCTCCCCAGTGTTAACTCTATCACCTGCTGATTTTCAGGACGAGTTATTTTTTAGCATAAAACATCTCAATTCAGAGTAGCCACATTTTAAATGCTCAGATGATGCAGGTGTACTAGATTGGACAATGCAGATCTGAACTATAAAATAAAAAGATAAGAAAAGGCCAACTTTCCATTTATTGGAAAGGGAAAAGAAAACCAGTCAGTATTCTTTTACCATAACTTTATTGGTTTCTATCTCCTTTGTTGTCTTTTTTAGTTTGGGTGGGGGCTATAGACGTTGGAGTCCTTGTATCTTGAACTAACACTGAACTGAGGGTGATGCAACCACTTACCCGGAATTAGTCTTGATAGAGCACCCAACTGCAAGCCTATCATCACTGACAAATCTTCCCCAATATGTCCTCTTTTTTAAATGCTTGTTTCTGTGGTGTCTTACTCTACAATGCCACTTTCAGGAACAAGAATTGCTGAGGAAAGGAGTAAGTTAAAGGATCTAGATGCCTGTTAGCTTTTTTTCTTTCTTTTTTTTAACCAAAAGTAAAATAGTCTATTTGTACAGAAGTCCCATCCAAAATCACCTTCCAAATCTAGCCCTCTGGATATGTTCATTGTTGCAGATTCAGTTGTCTATATGTGTGTTTTTGCATACATATATACATACACATACCTATAAATTTCTCTCATAGTAATGGGTTTATCCTATACACTTCTTCTGTGCATTGTTTTATTCACTTTATTTAATACATTATGGCCCTCTTTCCATGTCAGTACATAGGCATCTCACTTGTACCTTTAAACTGCTGAATAATTGTCAGTTTATTTGTTTCATTATTTAACTAATTCCCTATTAACGGACATTTAGGGTTGGTTGCTTGGTTGGTTGGTTTTTGTCCTATTATCAGCCATGCTTATTCTGTGGAACATTTATCCAAGAATTTCTGTATGGTAAATTCCAGAAGTGAAATTACAGGGTCAAATACCATGCATTTATTCTGCTAGCTACACAAAATTATCCTCCAAAAATTTTCAAGTAAACTGTTTTCAGTGTAAGGTGGGAAGTAGGATTGAGATTGTCAAAGATTAAGAAAGGTTGTTAAAGGTAAAACAAGACAGTAACTCTTGTGTAGGCCTTGGCTACCTCTTGTACCTCTGTTTTAAAATATCAAGGGAAAACCATGTGTGAACATGGTAGTTTGTATAAAAACTGTTGTTAAGCTTGGTTTGAAGTGTAAGAGGCTCCTTTCACTGCGGGTTTCCTTTTCATCGGTTGAGTAACAATAGGGAAGGAATGACCTTCATTTTGTCAGTTAAAAACAAATTATCTTAAGAGAAAATCCCCAGCAGTTATTTAGACCAGTTTTTCCCAGTGCACAGGCAGGGTAAAGATCATCCTGCAGCATTCCATGGTGCCTAGGCTTGGAGAAAAATGCATTCTTGTGTTCTGATCATCCTTCCAAACAAGATATAGAATCTAGGGCTCTCTCTTTATATCCTCCTTCCTTCTTATTCGCTAGAACTCATCCTTCTCCACTTCAGATTTGCCTCTGAATCCACTCACTGAAACAACTCTGGAAGCCCTTGCTTGCATCAGCTTCTTCCTCTGTAAATAGGGGAAGAAATAGACTACCAATCTCAGGTCTACCTGGTCATGCAGTCTCAGGTCTTCTTGATCTTACCTTTCAACCATTGAGTCAGGTAAAAATACTTGATTTGAGGCATGACGCCACCCATTTTTAATTATAAAACACTGACAGAGAGAGAAAGTAGATATTTTAAATACTGAAAGCCAGTTCTTCCCAGACTAATCTTTTTTTTTTTTAACCAGCCTACTCTTCAATAAGTGGTAAACTTCTCATTCTTGTCTCCTTGCTCTCATGAACGCAAAGTACTTCTCACCCTTACAATATAAAAAGTACAAGGCCTGCACAAAATTATTTTAGCTGAAACTTGGACCTCTGACTGAATTGAGTCTGGCCTTGGTAACTCCTTCAAAACATGATTCAGCATTTACTTTGCCTTTGCAACAAGGCATTTCATATCAATGTAAAATCCTGAGATTTTATCATATGCCTAAATTACTTTCCACTAAGGCACTAAATAGCAACAAATAGTAAGATAAATAAGTGACAAGATTCTACTAGGCCTCGTACTAAAATAATAGGTTGCAGTGACAATCTGTTGGAAACTCCATGAGGCCCATTGCTGTGGGGTGGTCTTTGTGTGTGTGATCCCCTTGCTCCGTTATTTTGCACTGAAGTTCTGCCTTCCTTCTGGGTTTCCCATGGTGGCTGATGATGAGATCTAGCATTTGGTTTACCTGAGAAACATTGGGCATTATATTTTATAGATATAACAGATATTGCTAGTTAATTTTCCTTCTCTCCTTTTCCTCTCTTCTCTCCTTCTGATCTCCTTCTCTTCTCCCGCCCCCTTTTCCCTCTCTTACCCGCCCCTTCCCATTTTAACTATGGGAAATAGAGAGCACTCAGCATGACCTCCTATATCTATGCCGTCTCTGATAATATGTGGCAGTATTGGGTTTCTATTTTGTTGCTCCAGTTTTGTTTGCTAAATTAAGTTTACAGGAGTTAGAATTTACTCAACGGTATTATTAAAGGCTCTTAGCTTAGGGCTGCTGTGTTACATGTGCATGTGTGCTTTTTTAAATCCAGGAATCTTATAAAAGTATTTCAAAATCTTCTTCTGGTTTTCTTATAAACATTTTACAAAGTCTTAATATGAGAAAGAGAAACAAAGGTGTGACAGAGACAGCTAGAAACATGTGGACTGTATTGACTTGCAAATAGAAATATCACAGGGAACAATTTGAAATGGCAGATTTCCAGTGGAAATTAGATTTTACTACCAGCTCTTCTCTTATCACTGGCACAGTCAGGGTTTGCTGAAAATTATCAGTCCAAAACCTGGGAGGAAATCCCAAACTTTGGAAATCAAACATCAGGAGCTTGCCGATATGTTTGAGCCATGTTGCCCAGCTGTTTAATTGGAAATCATTTTACATATGGATATTTCAATATACAGAAGTAATTTGGAAGCCAGTTGCTTTATCTGTTTTCCTTTTCAGAACCATATTGAATTCTCTAGGCATCAGCATCCAATAAAGTTAATTTCAAAGACACTAGATTAAATGGTATATAGCCCCAGTAAAAAAATGACGCTGAACTTAGTTAATGCTTAGACTGTTCTTATTTTTTTTCTCTCAACTGGTACCTTTTATACAGATTGCATAATAACAACCTCTTGTTGCATTACCTCTGTTGAGCCCTCCATCAAAACACATTTAAAAATATTAGGATCTTTTAGTTTAAAATTTTGTTGCGCCCCAGCTGCCCATCTCCCAATTTCTTGCTTAGGACAGAAACATCCTACCTGCACCAAAAACTAAGGATGGCATTGAAATGATTATCAAAATTATTTGAAAGAATTCCCATTTAGCCAGAATTGAATTGAAAAATCCATTTGGTGACTCAGGTTTGTTATATGACCTGGAAATAGGTAGGTAAATCTCTCCCTCCCCCGCTCCTTCTTGTTTCAAAATGCAAACTTGATTTCAATTTGAAATTTGGGCAGCTATTCCCATTACTATTCCTGTCACATTGTCCACAGTATTTTTTATCCTCTGCTACCTGTGTTACATCTTTTCTTCTGTCAGATGAGATATCACAAATCCCTGAAAAATGTAGGTGGAAAGAGATACCTAGACCTCGGGGGTAAGAAAAATGGGATATTTGATAGGTGAAGGACAGAAACACGGGAGACTTGAGAGCAGTATTAGATGAAAGCATGCTAGATTCTTAGAGTTGATTAAGCGCTATTCAGATAGCAATAAATGTTTACAGAATGGGTTCAAGATAACGTTTACATAGTATTGACTAGCAGACTTTTAGAAGAATTTTAAAAAGCTAATAACTAAATGGGAAAAATTCCTGTGACTTTTGAAGTAACATCATGCAAAAGGCTCAAAAAATATATACGAAACTCTGAATATGATTAACAAAACTAGAAGAAAATTTCTAAAATTAGTAGACTAACTGGAAAGACTGCCAGAAGACTTTCTTTCTAAAGCAAACAGAATTGAACATTCTGAAATGTAAGAACAGCAGACTGAGATAGAAAGAGATGAGAGATAAAGAATCATAAGGAAATGAAGTACAGTAGCACAATTAAAATCTGGTAAGAGGAAGTAAAATGTAGAATTATCACTGTAGGAAATTGTAGGAATTGAATCAGTGATATAAGAAGAGTTCTCACAGAATGCTGAGGAAAAGAGTGGAAGAATTAAAATGGTGAGAAAATGACAAATATGAAGGAGAATGGAAATCTGGCTTAAGAAATCAATAGTCCTAAAATGCAATAATAGACTTGAGTGTGCAGATTAAAACATGTGACAATATTTGGGGGTGGGGTGAAACTAATGAAAAGAGACACCAGTAGTTAGGATGATTAGAGCTGTGAATACCAAAAAAAAAAAAAAATCAGCTTGCTAAAGATAAGGAAAATTGTTGACTTGATCCAGGAGCTGTATGATTTCTGTCTTGGCATCTTCCCTCATGGGAAAGTGGTTGTAGTAGTTCCAGGTTTCACATCTGCACACCAGGACACTCAGAAAGAATACAATCTCCGTACCAGCATTCTAAGCAGGAGTCCTGAGACACATCTTGATTGGACTGCTTAGGTCACATGTCTGCACTTTAACCAGTGACTAAAAACAGAGAAATAGAATTTGCTGATTGGATGGCAGTCTGAATGACATCAGGTTCTGTTACTAGGTAGAAGAGAGAAAGGGATACTGGCGAGGCCACCCTTGGAATCCTCTACAAAGTCTAACATAAAGCACATCCTGGCAAAACATTTGAATAACATGGAGAAAGGAAAAGTTCCCCAAGGATCAAATAAATTTATTTTAAAGCCATACAAAGAAGAAAGAAAATCAGGCTGGCTTCAGATTTCTCTTTTGTTTAACTAAATGGCAGAAGAGAATAGAGAAAAATCTGCAGCTGTGATCCAAAAACTTTCTGTTCAGCCAAGTTGTCTTAAATTTGTGAAAGAAACAAAGTTTCAGATATGCAAGAATTCAGTTACTGTTTGTTTGTATAATACCAATTGGGCATATTTGAACTAACTGAGAGGGGTATAAAAATTAGTACATCAAGAATGGGGGAGGTCATAGGACTAATGGGAACTCCTGGTGGGACTGTCAACAGACCCAATGCCTTCACAGAGGTGCTGAGGAGAACTATAATTTCAGCAGACCACACCTGTTGGAACTGGCCACACTAATGACCCTACAGGAATGTGGTTGGATTAGTGTATTTTTCATAACAGCATCTGGAGGAAGCTTAAAAAGCAAACAATTTCATTATGAATTATTAGTACTTATTATGAGAATATCCCTGTAATTGGACTTCAGAAATTCCCCCTGAAAAAAAAAAGCCATGGGCAGAGTATACCATCAGACTTAAAAGTCTAATTAAATAACATTAAAATTTCATTTTATTTTTACCCATCTGTGACTAGAAAGAAATGTAAAGAACCTAAAAAGAAAAAATAGAAAAGAGAAGGTTAAAATGAAAATCTAAAATGAAATGGATGAATGAGATAGAATTATAAAGACAAAGTGAAGTAGCCAAATTATATCCCCTTAGGAGACAGCAAAGTGCAGAATTGACCCTGAGGAGTATTGAGGCAGTGATTGATGCAAAAGGCAAATTGGGTTCAACTTTTAGGTGGGAAATTTGTTTTTACTGATATTATAATTTCTTATATTTTCCTATTGTTCTGTAATACTGAATTTCTCTACTGAAACTTTGCCTATAATTAATTAAAAATGGTAGTAACCAAATGTTTGGCATTAGTGGAATTGCATAATAAAAGACAACTTTTCAATACAGATTATGAAAGTGTAGTGGTATATGAAAATATTTGTGCTATAGTGTCCCTCCCTAGAAGTAAAGCACAAAGTCTTGTCTTATTCATGCTAGTAGATGTCTCAGTGTAATTTTTTTTAAGATTTATTTATTTGTTTCTTTCCCCTTCCTCACCCACCTTCCCACCCCCATCTCCCCAGTTGTCTGCTCTCTGTGTCCATTCACTGTGTGTTCTTCTGTGACCGCCTCTATGCTTATCAGCGGCACCAGGAATCTGTTTCCTTTTGTTGCGTCATCTTGCTCTGTCAGCTCTCCATGTGTGCAGCACCATTCTTGGGCAGGCTGCACTTTCTTTCACGCTGGGCAGCTCTCCTTACGGGGCACACTCCTTGCACATGGGGTCCCCTACGCGGGGGACACCCCTGCGTGGCAGGGCACTCCTTGCGCGCATCAGCACTGCTCATGGGCCAGCTCCACACGGGTCAGGGAGGCCTGGGGTTCGAACTGCAGACCTCCCATGTGGTAGGCAGACGCCCTATCCATTGGGCCAAGTCCACCTCCCTTAGTGTTATTAATGTTACTGCATCCCTTACCTGTTGATAAAATACTGAAGTACTTTAGTACCCACTGGTTAAAAAAAAAGCCACTGCCCAAAGTACCCCAACTGCCTGCATGCCCCTGCCTCTCTCAGATCTCCAGGCCCTTCCTAGGATCTAGCAACTAAAGAGTTCATGGTTGATATAACTCTGCTCCAGCCCTTTTATGGTGAATATGTATTTTTTTAAAATATCACTTCAGGCTATGGAGACGTGTATTCCTGGGAAATACACATTTATAGCAATTCCCTCATTATCTTTAAGTACCCCTAAAGTCATCCTATGCTTCTGGCAGTAGTTTCTTCCAGATACCATTGGAATAATTGCTGGTGTAAGATAATTCTATATGCCCTTTATAATATCACAGACTTATCCTTTCAGGTTGCTGATCCTTATCCTGTTTTTAAGACCTTAGAGACTTTCTAAAAAGAAGTAAAATTTGGAATTTAGCATCTAGCTGTAAAACTCTTCCTTAGATTTTTGAGCAGGTGTAACATTATCCTTCACCACTGTCATCTATCGTTGCACTGAACTGTTTACCAAATGTGATACTCAGTATGACCACCCCCCCAGAAATCTCCACACCACAATCCCCGTGAATGTGTTACATGGCAAAAGAGATTTTGCAGATGTACAGACATTAAAATAGGGAGATTATTCTGGATTACCTAGGTGGACCCAGTCTAATCACTGAGCCCTTTAAAAGCGAGAACTTTCTCAGACTGGAGGCAGAAGTGATGTAGCATTTTGCTGGCTCTGAGATGTAGGGGTCACTTTCATGGACCAAGAGGCCTCTAGGATCTAATGGTGGCCCCCCAGGTGACAACCTCATCTTACAACCACATGGAACTGAATTCAGCCAGTAACCTGAGTGAGACTGGAAGTAGGTTCATCCTCAGAACCTCTGGCACCTTGACTCAGCTCTGTAAGACTCTAGGCAGAGAACCAACAGAGCCATGCTGAACCTGGCCTCCAGAACTGTGAGATGATAAATGGGTATTGCTTTAAGCTGCTAAATTTGTGGATTTGTTACACATGGATTAAAATGTAATAAAAATAAATACACCAAAATATTAAATATTGAAGGGAAAAAACAGCACACAGTGGGATAAACAGTAAACAGTACAGAACAACTCTTTGGAATGGTTACTAGAGTGCTCTGTGGCTAAGAATACCTACACGGTAAGGAAAGCCGAAAGGAACCAGTGGGAGCCTGTGCTCCACATTTGGCTAAGCACATGAAAGAGGATGGGGGGTTGCGGAGAAAATGCACTAACACGTGTGCATGTATGTAATTTTTTTTTGGTAAGAAAAATAGTTTAGAGACAAACCATTTTAACAGAATGGCTTGCCACAGTGCTGTGGCTACCAGAGTATGTGTATTCTTTGTTGTTAAATAAGTTAATATGTATTTAACAACAAGTTAGAGAAAGGAAAGAATTGTGCAAAAGGAAGATGTTTTGTCAGTGGGTACATGCTATTTCATTTGTATTTATTTCTTCTGGTACAACTGTTAAACTTCGACTGTCTTTTCAAGATGTGTTCGTACAATTTCTGGGTGTTAGTTTAAGCTCTGAAGGCTCCAACCCAGCTGTAAGTTATGATGGATGAATTGCTTTGTGATATGAATTGCTCTGGTAAATGTTAGCATGCTAACATTTGTTAACATATGCTGTCATTTCAAAGGTAGTAGAGCATAGTGGTTGACGCTAGAGCCAGACTGTCTGGATTTAAATCCCAGCTCTACCTTAGTCCAGTTCCTTCTTTGTGCCTCAGGCCTCTTTTTCTGTAAAAATGGATAATTAGACCACCTCTCTCATACTATATTGTAAAGATTTAATATTAAGTTCTCAAAACAGTACCTGGCACATTGGTTGGAAGCCATAAATGTTAGCTATGATTATGATCATTATATCCCTGAAATGGGGGCTTTCTGATTCCCTGGATCTGAAAAACAGTTGATCCCAAAGATCTCTCCAAGTGGAAAAGACTTTACCATTCTTAAATAAGCTCACATCAGGTCACCTGTCTGCTCTTACTTTCCCCACCACCACCACCACTGTTCCTAGTTAAGGCTTTTTAGATATGTTGTCATTATAGTAGTATATTCTTTACCATATAAATCTTCACTTTTTAACTCCTTGAAATTTTTTTTCTATTATCTCTTTTATGGAATGTTTCCTGAGATGATAATAGACATTGAATGATCATTGAATGCTAAAATAATTTGGGAGATTCTTGGTTAAGGAAAGGTTTCCTTGCTCAGGATTTATCAGAGCCTTTGCTATTTTAAAATTTCAATTGCCAAGGATATATAGTCTGTTGCTTCCTACACATATTTGACCATAGAAATTTTTTCCAAGATATGCCTCTTAAAATTTCTTGGAAGTGCTCATTTGGGGAAACACTGTCCTAGTATGAGGGCATGTTTTACTAAGACTGTTTAATATTTATGAATTAAGATTATTATGGATTGTAATTTGTTCTAAAGAGAACAAATTTTATAGTGACAGGTCGCAAATATATGTGTTTCATACATGTGTAACCATATAAGAACTCAAATTAGACTTAAATAGAATAGTCAAGAGTCTAATTCTTATTTTATAGATTAAAAATGTCCTTTACTAGGTCAGATTGATGATCAGCAGACCTTCTCTAACAGAGATAATGAGAATCATGTCATAGAAGAGCATGATCCTCCATGTGGCAAAAGTTTGAGTCATCAAATAAATATATTGAAATGGGTATTCTAGGTCAGTCATCCATAAATATTCATTTTCATTAAGTACCATTTATTGAGGTAATAAGTCTGTAAAGTTAGTATCCACTGTGTGAAGCTATTCCTTTCCTTTTCCTAAACTTACCTCTTCCAGATGTCAGGGATTGACCCCTTGATTTGATAAACAATATTAGTGAACAGAGCCACATTTATTCTTCCTAATCACATGTACTTCAGTCTTATCTCCCTTTGGTCTTGGTCTTTCTAAACTAAAAAGCCCCCATTTTTTGGTCTGTCAGTTGGGTGATGTCAAGAACCATAAAGCAAGTTAACAAGATAACCTGCCACATTTTCATTGTTGCTGGTAGGCAGCTTGAGACTTCTGGGTTAGAGACAGGAAAAAAAAAAAGTAAGAAAGAAAGTTTATTGTTCAGAGTAATAGTAGCCAGAGTCAGCACTTGTACCAGTTTCAAGAATCAGAAACAGTAATTCCTGGAGTCCTCTGCCTAGAATACTTCCCAACCTACCCCAAATTCCTCTCCTGACTGGTCCATCTCATCCTTCAAATCTCATTTGTTATTTCTTCAAAGAGAAGCCTTCCTTGACCAGAATAACCTTCTGGTATTTAATCTCATAACACTCTGTTCTTTCCTTCATAATACTTGCTCCAGTTTGTAATCGTATGTTTATTTTAGTGTTTTCTGGTATAAAACCTGTTTTAAACAGGGACCATACCTGTTTTGCTCACCACTGTGTACCTAGTGCCTAACAGAGCATGGCATGAAGTGGACACTGAATAAACGGTGGTGAATGAATGAACATATGAAACAGCCTGTAGCTCAGAGCCTATCATTCTATGAATAGCTGTGGCATAAAGTGGGCCAAATGCATTATTTGGTCTTTACCTTCATCGAAACAGTTTTGCCACATTTCTCCTTAGTTATACAATCTCCAGATTTTTCTTCAGCGAAGCCTTACGTTTTTTATTTTACTTCCCCAGAATACTTATATATTCAACCCTCATAAGGAAATGATGACTGTTGAAACCAGGGGCCCTGTGATATTTTTCTCAGTGAATGAACAGCTATTCTTTGAAAACCTGCCAGGTGCTTAAGATTATTCTGGGCACTGTGGAGATAGCAAGGAAATTAGAAGACCAAGCGTCAAGGAGCTTATAGCAAATTAAAAGTATACATGATGTGTTAGCATGATATGCTTAGCCAGTAATATTAGACTGTGAATGGATAAGCACTGCCCTACATGGTACAGATTTTTAAGACCGCACGAACTCAGAAAAGTTAAATATTATCCTGAACTGGACAAGAATATCAGGGACTTCATGAAGTTAGTCCCAAGATGGATTTTAAAGGTGTTTACTTGGATATTTAACTGGAACTACATGAGGCAAGCCACAGAAATAGCAGTGTATTCTTGGAAAAGCAAGATCTGACTGGACTGGAAGGTATAAATTGGGAAATATAGTTTCTTTTATGCAAATCACCATTGGACCGTAAAAGAAACACACACAGTATTTTTGACTTTTTCATTCAATTAAAGAGCATACAGAGATGAAGCCACACCTTCAGTCAATTACAGCTGGGATGAGGGAAGCCAAAAGATGGAGTCCTTCTGTATCCTTGACGTAAATAAACTCTGAAGGAAAGACTTGGAAGGTCATCCAATATACTCATAAATTCCAGCTATTACCAAAGATGAAAGGGAAGTGAGAGGCACAGGGAACAATAGGAAAGAGTGTTCCCCGGTTCCCACTAACTGCCTGTTTACAGTAGGGGAGGAGCAGCAGAGCTGCCCAGATGGCAGAGCCAAAGTTAGAATGAAGCTTCCTTGCCCTAAGACCTCTTTAGGAAATCCTGTTTGTGATGGTGGCTTCACTGCAGAGTAATCAGGAGCTCTCCCTGTGTTGTAGAGGCTCACTCCTTTATTGTACCATGGTTTGAAATCTTATTATCATGTGCACTCGGCAAGATAGAGATTGCGTATCAGGTGAAGCTTGGGTCAAACCTTATTTTGCAAGCATTTACTTATCTTTCTTGTGCCATTTCAATGTTGGTAACACAATAGCCTAAAACCAAGATAAGCCTCATCTTTTTTCCTGTACGAGTATGTTAGGGAATAATGGTTTGGATGGCCTTTAAAAAGCAGGAAAGGGCAAAGCCCAGTGATGCCATTTCTTTGGCATCACATGACTTCATTAAAAGAATTATCTGAAAAGCCTGGAAACAGTAAATATAGCTTAAGGTTGATGAGAGCAGGGTGAAAACAGCATAATATACAAACTAGCCAGAAGAAGGTTCATCCCTGACAGGATCCACTTTACACCCCCACTCAGGGTCTGTACACTTCTCTCCTTTTTCTTCTGCCACTCAAGTGCTTTTGAAAATGGGGCGGACAATTTGCTTTCCATGCCAGGCCTCATGAAATGAGATTTGTCTTCCCTCGCAGACAGGTGGCCAGGCCATTAGCAAGAGGGCTCTGCATGGCTGCTGGCCTCTTTGGACACTGAGCAATACAGCGGCACAGCGCCAGGCCACATATCTGACCCTGCAGCCTCACAATCTGGAGACCCACGTTGGCAGCCTGGGGCGATGACAGCTTCAGATAGTTAGTGTGGAGTTCCACTGGCAGACAGAGGAGAGCAGGAGAGCATGCTGATCTGCTTCATTTCTGTGTGACCAAAGAAACCTTTAAGGGCCTGGATATTTGTGGGAAAAAAATGGCTGCTCCAACAATTAAGATGAGCTTCTCCAACACTTTCCCTCCCCCCCCCCTTTTTTTCCAAAATAGGCTAGGTCTTGGGAGAGTAGTTTTGGCCTTCTCAGATGGTACACATTACTTAATGGCGCCTTATGCATTATTACATGCATCAGGAGCAGATTTCACAGACTGTTTTCCTAGGAAACTGGGTTAGTCATTAGGGTTAATTATTCAGTAGTTAGAAGAAATATGACAATGGGAGAAATAAATAGATTTCTAGACGCCAAGGAGTAGAGTATCAGAAATCAAATTGCTCCATAAAGAGAGCACACAACCTTTATGTTACAGCCTTGGAGCACAAGAAAGTCATCATGATTTGAATTCTCTCAATATCCAACATATTCCCTTTGAAGCTGTAAAAGGCGTCTGGTTCCAACCCCCCGTATATTTAGGGAGCTTCTGTTCTCCTAGAGAAAATGCAGTCATATTGTAGCAGGGAAGGACTCTAGTTCTTCTGTGCAGTTGCCTTTAGCCAACTCTGCAGAGTCTTTACTTGTGAGATAATAAAATCACCATTTTTGAAAATATGAAAAGGATGGGTCAGGACTCACCAGGGCTGGTTCAGAATTTGTGTTCCTGAATGTGATGGAGTTGAGCTCAGATGTGACCTTGCTACACATGCCTCTTCTGTCACTTTTACTGAACATGGTTGGCGCTTGGCTTGGTGTGTACTCAGGAGACTTGAATCTCTGGACTGCCCATGTGCCAGCTGGGCCCTGAGCCTCAGCAGAGTTGCAACTCCTATTCCCCTGTTCGTTGATATTTCCCAGGTCACCTAAGAGGGAGGTGAAGATGGTCACTCACCACCAGGGAACTGAGAGTGCCTACAAGTGCAAGCAGGAGAATCGCATCCATCAACCATGTGGGATCTAAGCCCCCTCTCGATTCCTCCATAGATGGAGGAATAAAATATGGATTAGAGTGGACTTACTAGTGTTCTCTACAGAACTATTGTGACTCTAGCAATTGAAGAAATTGTATCACTGATAACTGAGACAATGGCCACAGTAGTTGCTGAGGGCAGGGAGAGGGAAGAAGAGATTTGATTTGGGGGCATTTTTGAGACTTGGAGTTGTCTTGAATGATATTGCAGGGAAAGTTGCTGGACATTATATATCCTGCCATAACCCATTGAATAGACTGGGGGAGTGTGTAAACTACAATATAAACTATTATACATGTGGTGCAGCACTGCTCCAAAATGTATTCACCAAATGCAGTGAATGTGCCACAATGGTGAAAGAGGTTGTCGATGTGGGAGGAGTGGGGTGGGGTGGGGTGTGTGTGGGGTAAATGGGAACCTATTTTATTATTTAATGTAACATTTTTTGTGATCTATGTATCTCCAAAAAATACAATTAAAAATAATTAGATAAATACGTGAATAAAAGCCCTTTGGTTTAAAATCTAATCCTTCATCTGAGCACTGTACACATGGCATTGATAGAAAAAAAAATTTGGATCCAATTCACTGCTTTTACCTCCCACTCTCCCACTAAGGGCTCTTGTGAAAAGTAGGTTTGACTTTGTTTTCTTAGGACCCTCTGGGCCCATTTTCTTTCATCATCTTTCCTAAAGTTGATATCAAAATTCTACCAGGAAGAAACAAATAGTACACTTGGATGAACTCTGCAGAAACACACAGACCTTTCCTCTTATCCCTGATTCTGAAGTGATTTTCTGTATTTTAGAAAAAGGAGGGAAGCCTTAGACTGAACAGTAAAATCTCTTTTGCATCATATTTGTGATGGTTTGAACAAGCTGAAGGAAAGCATTAGCGATTACACACATAGTGTGTTGTAAAAGTAGTGGCTGACCTGCTTAAGAGAACCCAAGTTGTAAAGCACCCTTGAAAAGTGCTCAAAAATTCCATCTCCTACCAAAGATGTATGGGAAGTGAATAGACTCCATTAGCCCTGCCTCTCCTGTTTCATCCTTTAGGTCAAATGTCACCTCCTTAGAGAGGCCTTTCCTTTTCACTCTATTCTTCTGCACCAGCGCAAGGGGTAAGAGCACTTATCACTTACTGTTGTTCTTTTTCCCTAAACTGTAAACTCTAAAAGAGTAGAGGCCATGCCCGCTTTATCTATCATTTCTGTGTTTCCTGAACTTAGCACAAGGGAAAGCACACCTCAGATCCTCGAATTTGCTGAACTAGTAAATGCAGTACTGAAGTACTATATGGTAGACTTGTTCCATGTCCTTAGCAGACTTTTGGGCTCCTCATGATCATGTCTTTCTTCTCTTAGTATCAAGTAAGGAACCCTTGATGTTGGTCGCAACATCAAACTTGGATAACAGTGTTGTTTCTGTCTGTTAATTTTTCTTTAAAAAAAAAAATTGAACTTTTGCTCAGTCTGAGTATCAAGTCCACTGACAGTCCCACAGTCATATCTGAAGGACACAGTGTAGAAAAGTGGTTGAGAGAACCCACTGTGGAGTATCTAGTTCTGTCTCCATCCCTTCTCACTTGGTTGATGGTGACTCATTATTAACCATTGCTCAACCTCATTTTCCTCAACTGTAAAATAAGGTTATTAATACAGCCCACATGGTATTGATCTGAGGTTAAATGAGACAACACATGTAAAGCACCGAGTTTTGTCTTTTGCATTGTACATGCTCAGCTCAATAAAACTTAGCTACTATTATTGTAGTTCATATTGTTAAAGTACCTTCGTGTATCATTTTTCTGGGACAGGGAAAGGGTAGCTTCTTTTTATCTTCTCTCTTAGAGTTTATGTCTCTCCTAATTGAATGTGCTCCACCCATTGCAATTTGAATATGATGTTTCTTGGTGATCTGTGTGTCATTTCATCATTGCATTGCCTGTCCCAAACCTTTGCCCTGCTTCTGCCTGTTCCTGCTCTGAACAGAGGTATTTCTCTGTGTTTTCATTAGACTTGGTTCATTTGGAAGACATCCTTTCTTATAGGTTTCCAGCATAGTTAGCCTCTTTCTTCCTCCTCCCACCCTCCCTTTCTTTCTCTCTTTCTTTCTTTCTCTCTTTTCTTTTCTTTCTTTTCCTTATTTTCTCTCTTTTCTTTCTTTATCTTCAGTAGTTTTTTCTTTCTTGTGAATTGTCTTTTCAATTCACCCTGCATGGCATATAGCAGACATGCATTGAGTGTGATCCAGAGATCACTTCATTTAGAAATTATCATGAGGCATTTCAAATAAAGGCTACAGAGCAGAGTGGTCTAAAGTCTACACTGACTCTCAATCCCTGCACATCTACTCTTGTAAGCAGGAATGGGCCAGGCATTTGGTAGAGGTCCAAGTCCTAGGTCATTGTCATTGCTGACATTGGACATGAGAAGAATTCAGAGTCAGAAAGCCTGGGACCTGGAGTACTAGAATTGTAGGCAGAACCTCGAGCCTAGGGTACAAAGCATGAACTTAGGTCACAGCAGACTGGGCAGCATGGCCAAATGACTCAATACTTAAGTAATGACTAATAGTCATAGGGCTCTTATGTCTCTTCCTCCCTACCCCACCACAGCCACCACAAAGGCTAGAACTAGTCCTGGAGGCTACCAAGTGACTGAACATAGAAATGAGCTGCAGTAATCCCATCTAATAAGATTAGAGAAACCTGGCAGGTCTCTCTGGGGAAGGGGTCTACTAATCCCTCTACAGGGAGAAGTTGGGGACTCCTGCCCAGGTCTCCTTTGCTTTCCATAGTAGTTCACAGAATTCAGAGTGCTAGCCTCTCTGCATCCTGGCCCTCATAGACAGTCTTGATCTGAGCCACAGGAAGAAGTAGCTCAAACCAGCTCATAGGGAAACTCCAAAGAGTCAGCAGTAAGAAACTCAATCACAGATGAAAATGATTGTGTCTCACCATTCATCTATGCACAGTTTTCTGAGGGGGAAACCAGGAGACATTTGATTATAAGATATTAATTGAACAGAATGTACTTTTAACTGTTCCTTTTCATATCTTGGGCTGTGTGACTGACTCACTGGTTTTAATCAAGAAAAGAGCAATGAATTATGCATTTATTGATCTTACTGGACATACTTGCCTTTTGTGTTGGTTTGTAAGGCAGCCCCAATTCCCTGATCTCAATTAGAACTCAAAGAAGAGCTCCATTTGTTTTGATATTTTTGAACCTTGTAGAGTCAGTAATCTGGACTTTTTAAATAATCCTGGTTTTTATACAATGTTTTTAGACAGTATAATATTGTGTTCATTGAACAAAAGTAATACATGGTTATTGTAGAATCTTTAAAATATATAAGTAAAGAATACAACATAAGCCTGGAGCATCTTGTTATACCAGAAGATAAGGAAATGCTAAAAAGCGGGGGGGGGGGGGGGGGGGAGATTTAACTTGAAAGGACTCCCACTGGACAATTCTGAAGCAATTTGAGGATCAAAATAAATAATGACAGTAATGGGTTATAACCCATTGAATATAAAAATCTGAGTCTATAATAAATACATAAGTAGGAGAGAAAACTCTTTTTGCAGTAGAATGCCAACTAATGTAGAAGGAATGATGGAATTAGAGAGTCATTAATAGAGACTAATACTAGGGAGTGAAAGTTTGATAAGGATCAAAATATTTTTATAGTCTTAAAATATCTCCCCACAAGATACTTATTAAAAAGAGAAAGAAGAAGAAAGGAAAAGCCATAAGCCAGCAACCAAGTGATGTCCATTATTGTTTTAAATGAGTATCTTTCTACTATTTTTCCTATGCTTACAACATTTTACTTTTCTTACAAAAATGGGATCATAGTTTTCTGTAATCTACTTTTCTCATATAAAAATATATCACGATCCTATTTCTTGTATTTCAGTATTCCCCAGAACATAGTAGGCATGTGGTAAATATTCATTGAATGAATTAAATTTGCAAGACTTTGTTAAACAAGGTGTTGATGTATGTTTGTGTAACTATAAAGTTTTCCACATTTCTCTGATTATTTCCTTGGGACTTATTCTTGCAGTGAAATGGTGAGGTAAAGAATATTCAAAACTCTAAGACTTATGATACATGGAGTCACATTGCCTTCCAGAAAGATTTTTCTGCTTCAGTTTTTCAGCAGTGATATATTCAATGCATGCTTTTCAATACGTTTTTAAGGAAGAAACATGGGACTAATGTGTGTGAAACATCTAGCATAGGACCTGGCAGTCATCAGAAGTAAGTAAATAATAGTCATCTCGCCCTCTTCTCTGTGTAGGTTGGGACCACAACCTGGGGATAACTAAGTTTACCAAGGTCTTCTCTCTCTTATAAAGGAGTGTTTGTTAATGCTGAAAGCTGCAAATTGGGGTAGAATCTAATTTTAGTTGAGCCAGTCATGTACCATATCATTTACCATACATCCTCTTTTTGTACCTTTTGGAAAAGTCTGTCACCCTCACTAGGCCTGAAGTCTGCTAGTGTCAAGGTAAATGTGAAGTGAAAACATGGTTCCCATTTGCAGTAAGCCAGCACTGAGCACCACTGAGCCCGGAAACTCCAAGAGGGCCTCCTTCCCTTTGGACCTTGATGCTGGATTCCACACTCCAACACCAGCTTCTAATGCAGTCTCCAAAGGTGGACGAGGCTAGGTGCAGGATACTCATGCACTCCACGGGCGGCTGAGCGGTTTGCCCTCTTGTGCTAACTTGTACCTGTGGCAATCCTCAACAGCTGCCCAAGCCTCCATGTAGTCAGGGCAGAGGCGTGTTTTATCTCCCGATCCACACGTTATGTTAGTAAGGAGAGTTGAGGAGACGCTATTTGGTGAGATACCTTTAGTTTGAAAAGATGAGCAGTCAGTACAACTATGCCATGATTTGGATTTGCTTATATTTTTCCCTTTTGGCTTTCACTGGCTAGCATGTTCTCAAGTGATGACAGTTGGGCTGATTGAGAGCCGTTAGTCAAATCCAGTCACAGTATTAATCTGTGGTTGGAAATGACTGTTAAAGTAAGCGCCAGGCTATTCAGTTGTGGTTTTTCTTCTAGCTTCCAATCGTGCCAGGCTTCCAGCAGGAGGAATAGAGGTTGTGGTAAAGGAAACCGTTGATAAACGAAAGAAACCAGAAACTGTCACTACCCATAACAACAGAACAATAAAAAAAAAATAGAGAAGGAGGGGGAAAAAGGAAATTGTACAAGGCAGTTTAAGCCTGCACAGTCTGATGTGATCATTAGGCGTGAGCCTAGCATGGTGGTGCTCCAGGCACTGACTCCAACTTTCCAGTGAGAACAGGGAGGCTGCAAGTACCAAATCCGTGTTCTCCAGTAATACCGCTGAGCAAGAAAGCTTTTCTTGAGGGAAGAGAATGACTGGAGTTTAATTGAAGCTATTTCTGCCAACTTTCTAACTACTTCTTGGACCACTAGTATACAGAGGAACCGGTGGGTCTAGTCACCAAATTATGTCTAGAGATTTTACCCCATAATACTCTTTATGAATTTTCCAGAACAAATGTTGAATAACGTTATCAAAAAATGCATGTTTTAACCTAGATGTGCTTAGCAAGCAGTCTTTCTCCTATTTGCTTGTTTTATTTCAAGAACCTTGGACTGGAAGCTCTCCATGTGCGTTCATCAGAGTTCTGAGATTTTTATATGCTTACTTAAAAGACCATTCAGCAAATCTGTATTCAGTGAACAGAAAAATTAGATGGATCTGTAAAGGAAGAGAAGACATAAGATCCAGGGATGCACCCAGCAGAGACTAAACGTGGTATTGAAATGTTTTGCTACCTCCCAACATGAAAATAACTATCCATATTTCAGTATTTATAAGATGTACATATTTTTCACATTTGATTATTCCTAAAATCTGGGTGTGAATTGCAGTCAACTGGTAGCATCTTAGATTTGATGAAATATGGTATTCTCCTTGAAAAGCATAAGTTAGTAATTTTGTGTGTATCATTGATTCTGGTAAGGGAAAACATATTTAATTTGTGGACATGTTCCTTAAAATGTTGTATGTGAAGTGATGATGTTCCTTGGGAGTGTTCAGGGAACTCCACCCTGAAAGTTAGCGTCACCCTCATGGGTCACAGCCGTTTGAGGGCAAAACAGGACTGGAGTCTGTGCCCAGCCTGAAGGGTCGACACAGGGTGTATCGTCATGTCCCCTGTCAGAGTCCATGCCTTACAAAGCAGGGCTCAGTCAGGCAAACCCCACATTTGCTCTGAAGCATCCTTCTATCTGGGCTTTGGCAGAACTCCCAAATAAGTGGGTAAAAGTACAAGGAAAGTTCAGCCTCAAATGAGTGGATCAAGAAAACATAAGACAGTAAAACTGTTCAGCAATGGGACATGGGTTTAGTGGGACAATATTACTCAGCAGCTCTGAGCTCTGGTATCAAGGTAACCTTCCTACTTTCAAGTGCCAGGTTTATCTTTTAGAGTAAAGCATTAGTTTAAAAAAATAGTATTAGTACTAGTAAAATATTGCCAAGGATATTCTAAAAGTTTATTTTTAATACATTTGGTAAATGAACTTAAAAAGAGCAGTTCAAGTAACATATTAAAAATTAAAAGTTTTGGACCATGCAAACCCAAAGTAATCTAAAGTGAGTATTAGGTACTAAAGTTACACAATATTTTTTTTACACAAACAGTCATAAAGTGTATTTTATGAACAGAGCATACAAAGTGTATTATCACATTATATCAAAAAATAGGGTATATATTAAATTCGTTTACCTAAATACATTGTAAATTTTAAAGGGCTCTAATTAGTTAGCTGAGACCAGAATAGTACGAATTTTCAATACTTAAATTTTTCTTTGAAGCTCATTTTGTGCTTCTTCAAAATAATGGTCATCACCCTGTATGGGTACCATTGTGTGTTCTGTTGACTGCTAAGAAGAGGTATTAGCATTTTAAATTTTGATATTTGTTCTTAACCTTTTTAAGCCTCAGTTCCTCCCTTTAAAATGAGGATAATATTTACTTCACAGAGTGTTGTTAGGATTAAATGAAATAATGTTTATGAAATAGAAGAAAGCAGCCATAATAAGGGCTTGATAAACTTCACCTTTTATAAATAGCTGTCAGTGTTGTAGATAGGTTACCTATTCAACATTTTTTTATGTTAACACCAATTTTTATCTACATATTTCTTTAAAATAAAGGCTTTAAGGGTAAAATGTAATATACTTTCTTAAAGTTCCTTCAGAGTTTTAATCTAGTCAAAAGTAGTCAGAAGTTCTTTTATAAGTTGAAAGTATCTATATCCTGTCTTCAAGGAAATTGTGTCCCTCAGTTACAATGCCAAGCCTACCAGTGACAATCAAGAATTCTAGATGGTCAGTTATCCTTTTTATTGGAAAGTAGACATTTGTTTTCCTTAATATCTAAAAACTTACCAGAGTGTTTTTCTGAATCCAGAAGCAATGTTTGAGCTGTCATTTAAATCTTAAATTCAGTTAAGAGTTATATGAAACCTCATGTAACCTGACAGCCTTCTTTGGCAGCATAGCCTTAATTATAGAAGAAATATCTGTCCAAAGCTTTTTTTTTTTTAATGTCTATACTTTTCATCTTTTTTCTAAGACCAGAAATCTAGAGATGGCAATGCATGATTGGGTTTTTACTTTTCAATTTTAATAACTTTGATTGTATTTTTCATATCAAAAGGTAGTATGCCAAAAAATATTTTTAAAAATAAAAAGGGGAAAAACAGGTAATACATTATCAACGTTGGAAAGTTTCATTTTGGAAAATATATATAAAAAAGAGGGCTAGAAATTAAATACAACATATTTTTTATATATTGTGTTAAATATGTTTTGTTGTACATAAGTCACACAGAATGTTACCTTAAAAAATATAAAAGGTTCCCATATACACCACTCCCACACCCCCCATTCGTCCCACATCGAAAACTTCTTTCATTAGTGTGGTACATTCATTGCATTTGATGAGTACATTTTGGAGCATTACTGCACAACATCGATTTATGTTGTAGTTTACACTCTCTCCCAGTCCATTCAGTGAGTTATGGCAGGATATATAATGTCCTGCATCTCATCCTGCTATATCATTGAGTACAACTCCAAGTCCCAAAAATGCCCCCATATCACACCTCTTTTTCCCTCTCTCTGCCTTCAGCAACTCCCACAGCCACTGTCTCCACATCAATGATATAATTTCTTCCATTGCTAGAGTTACAATAATTCTATAGTAGAATACCAGTAAATCCACTCTAATCCATATTTTATTCCTCCATCCTGAGAACACTGGAATGGTGATGCCCACTCCACCTCTAAATCAAGAGGGGGCTTAGATCTCATGACTGATGGATGGAATTCTCCTGCTTGAAGCTATAGACTCTTGGTTCCCTGGTGTGGTGGTTGACCATCCTCACCTCCCTGTTAGTTGACTTGGGTAAGTCCAACAAACTAGGGAGAAGGTGTTACAACTCCGCTGAGGCTCAGGGCCCAGCTGGCACATAGACAGCCCAGAGATTCAAGTCTCCTGAGCATACCCAACCCCAGCGCCAACCACAGGTTCAGTAAAAGTGACAGAAGAGGCATGTATAGAGAGGTCACATCTGAGTTCAACTCCATCACATTTAGGAGCACAAATTCCAAAGTAGGGCCCACTGGCAAGGCACTGAAATCCAGAACCTTCTGTCATGACAGTAGGACCTGGGTGTCTCTCTAGCTCTCAGGAGCACTACTACCTGGGGTTGTATCTACTTTGACTGTCTCTGAGATCCTGCTGAGATAAGCATAAGTGCAACCCTTCTGATGACCTCTCAATTCATTTTGAAGTCTCTTAGCCATATAAACTTATTTGTCTTTACATTTCCCCCTTTTATTCAAGGTCTTTTTCTAGTTGCATCCCCAGCTGGTGCTTGGTAGTAACCCCTTGGCACCAGGTAGGCTCATCCCCAGGAATCATGTCCCACTCTGGCGTGAAGGTAATACATTTACATGCTGATTTGGCTTAGAGAGTGGCCACATTTGAGCAACATGGAGGTTCTCAAGAGGTAACTCTTAGACACCATTCAGCTCTAGGCCTAGTTGAAGTTTCAAGCACACAGGCTCATAAGCATAGTCATCAATATCAAGGGCCCATCATTGGATCATCCTTTTTCACTGGTCTTTTCCTTTATACTTGGGGAATTGTTGCTACTCCATTGGGGAGTGTGACAGAGTTTCCCAGATGGAAACTCAGCACTCCCTGAGTTGTCATATGAAACCCTACCCCCTAGGTCAATACCAAAGGAACATCCGAACATATCTATATCCTCTGTATGAATGCCCTGGAGAACTCCCTCCAACCCGTGCATCCCCCATCAGTGACACCCCATATAAGTGCTCCTCCCCTGCCATAGTTGAACCCCTCTGTGATCCAAAACTTCTTCGTTGCTTGCACAATGGGCCGGCATGGCAAGCTGACGCCACAAGATGACTCAATGAGATGAAGCAGTAAGGAGACACAACAAGAAAACACAATGAGAGACTCAAGAAGGAAACAGATGTGGCTCAAGTGATTGGGCCCTCTCTCCCATGTGAGGGGTCCCAGGTTTGGTTCCCAGTGCCTTCTACAAAGAAAACAAGTAAAACCAGAACACTCAATGAGCAGACACAGAGAGCAGACAGCAAGCACAAACAATGTTGGTGGGGGGGTGCAGATAAAAAGGTAAAATGAATCTTTAAAAAAAAAAACACAACAGCATTGAATTTTCCTTGCATATTTAAATATGGTGAAACAAGGAAAAGAATACAGAGGTGGGGGAAAGAGAAGGTGGTATAGTGTAAAGCAAAAATGACTAATTTTGGAATGAGTAAGCCTCGTGATAATTGCTGTATAATCAGTGACATTACTTTTATTGAACAGGCTAATTTTACTTCTCAGCAGTTCTAACTACGTTCACATAGTTGATTATTTTCATAGCACATCCATGGTATAGAGTGGGACAGAAGCTGTGATATGTATTTTTACAAACGAGCAGAGGTTAAGTGGCCAGCCTGCACTCAGGCCTTAAATCAATTATAGAAGCAGCATCAGAAGCTGGGTCTTATTACTATTGGTTCATACTCCTTCCCATTACACATGGCTAAATCTTTCTATCTTGTTCTAAAGAAGTACCTACAGGGGACACAATCAGATTCCTGCCCTATTCTAGAAATTAGCATTGTTACGTGACAGGCCCTTCTGCCGGGGTGCCATATCTGTGTGTATTAGGACTAGGTTTAATCACTTTTTTTCCCAAGGGGAAGTAGCCATAAATCATGCACCAAAAAAATAACGCTTTAACTGCTAAATTCTGCTTTGTTGGTGCTTTCCCAAGGATGATCCAGTGTGCTGAGTCGTCTCTCTCAGTGCATATTAGCACATTATTTCTCTTTTTTACTAATACCTAGTGCTTTTGGTTACATGATTTTTAACCTTTAGAGCCTTCTGGGAATCCAGCGTCTTCTCACTATGAATATAAGAGAGACTCTACTTCATTCCCTAAAGTCCTCTTTCCCTTTTGTGTTCCCCTTTCACCAACATGGTGGGCCTAGCTTCCAAAAAAACCACAAAATTAAATCATTTTGATGTTGTAGAACATTTGGTATTTGGATTCCAGGATCTTCAGAAGACAATTCTGAATTATTAGCATGGAACATTCATGGTATAAAACAAACATCAAACCTAAATTAATTCACAATTTGGGAAAACAGGATTATGACCTCAGACAAAAGGGCAACAATATGTTTCTCCAGAGTTGGTAGCAGCTCCATCTCATTCCTAATAAAAACAAAAATATAGACTGCTATAAACAAATGCAGGGAAGCGCCCAATGGATAGGGCATCCGCCTACCACATGGGAGGTCCGCAGTTCAAACCCTGGACCTCCTTGACCCGTGTAGAGCTGACCCACACACAGTGCTGATGGGCGCAAGAAGTGCCGTTTCATGCAGGGGTGTCCCCCACATAGGGGAGCCCCACTCACAAGGAGTGCACCCCAGAAGGAAAGCCTCCCAGCACCAATGAAAGTGCAGCCTGCCCAAGAATGGCGCCACACACACGGAGAGCAGACACAACAACAAGATGATGCAACAAAAAGAAACACAGATTCCCGGTGCCACTGATAAGAAGTGGTCACAGAAGAACACACAGCAAATGGACACACAGAGCAGACAACTGGGGGGGAGGGGAGAGAAATAAATAAAAAATAAATCTTTTTTAAAAAAATGCATAGGACCTAATCAAGAAAACTATAAAACGTGATTGGGAGGCATAAAAGGGTTTCATAGAGGTAGAGAATATTTGATTATTCATTTTTGAATGTAATATTAAAAAAATAAATAAAGATAAAAAAAGAAAAAGAAAAGTTATGAAGGAAAGCATCCACCACCAACCACTAAAATGCATTGTGCAGCCAAACTAATGGAAAAAAAACAGGGTGAGACCATCAGAAGAAGAGACAGACATTAGTAGAACAGAATAGAGTCCAGGCAAAGACCCCAATTTAGAAGGGAGTGTAATTTATTATAAATCACACATCCAGGAGAATACCATGGCTTGTTCAACAAATTAGATAGGGTAAGTATCACCTTCATAGAAAAAAAAGGTAACTGATGAGATTTTCACCATTCCTTACCAAAGAACAAATGACAGTTGACTTAAAAGAGTTAAATATTTAAAAATTGAAACCATAAAATGATAAAGAAACTATAACAAATATTTAGGACCCTAGAAAAGGAATACTTTGAAAGCATTAAAAAGTCACAAAGAGCTGGAAGGTGTACATCCAAGAGACTTAAATCTTTGGGCTGTCATTGTGCCAGCTGAGCCCTGAATCTGAACAGAATTGTAGCACCTACTCTCCAGTTCAATGAACTCACCCAGGACAACCAGCAGGAAGGAGATGGTGAACAACATACCAAGGAATCGAGAGTGCCTACAATTGCAAGCAAGAGAGTCCCATCTATCGAATGCAGGGGATCGAAGCCCCCCCCCCCCCCGAATAATGGTGGAATGGGCATCACCATCCCAGAGTCCTCAGGAATGGGAAACAAACTATGGACTAAAATAAACTTACTAGTATTCTGCTATAGGCTTACTGTGATTCTAGCAATAGAAGAAATACCACTGTTGTGGAGGCAGTGACCCATGGATGTTCTGCAGTTAGGGAGATGGAAAAACCAGTGTAATAGGAGGCATTTTTCAGGACTTGGAAAACATCCGAATGACATTACAACAGATACAGGCCATTATATATCCGGCCATAACCTACAGAGTTGAATGGGAGAGAGTGTAACTACAATGTAAACTATAATCCATGCTTAGTGGCAATTCTCCAAAATGTGTTTTTCAATTGCAATGAATGTCCTGCACTGATGAAAGATGTTGCTAAGTAGGAAAATGTGGGAGGTGTGGGGAGCAGGGCATATGGGAATCCCCTATATATTCTCTGTAACATTTATGTAGTTGAAGTATCTTTTAAAAATTAAAAAAGTGGGGGGGGAAATTCACAAAGAGAAATCTTTATATTTGACTTTATAAAAATTGAAAACTTTTGTTCATCAAATGAAAAAAATTCAAATATTGTAGACAAAAGTTAAAAAGTATATGGTAATATTGGATAAAATGTTTGTAATGATTATGACAAAAGTATAATTCCTTAATTGGGAACTGGTGTGCCTACACCACTTTCATAGTACATTATGTGTCATTGCTGAGTGGGCTTTGTAAACAGACTATTTCAAATGACACAAGTGAAAGAAATTCAGATCTTAATTTCCATTCACATATTCTTTGGGGGCAGTTAAGGAAACTACACATTATGCTATAAATAGTTCGGGACAGTTTGTCCACAATGACACTTCCATTTCCTAAAACAAAACCCTCAGTGGCTTACAGAGAGACAAAAAGGCTGTCTTTGTTAAGCAGCTTTATTTCAACAAGCACATCCATGTGGTCAGAACCTCCTCTATTGAGTCATCCACAGTTGTCAAACACCAACTTTCCTTTGTTTGACCCAGGCAGAAATAAGGTCTCTGGAAACTAACAGCACAAGAGCCTGAATCATTTAATTGCATTTTATACATAACTGAATTTGCATCCATCACAAAATTGCATTCTTCACATATCACTTTTAAAAATCCCATTCAAATGGGTCTGTTTTACCCAGATAGTCTGAAATTTCTAAGGAATGTTGTGGTCTTGGTGTTTCCTGTACTAAATTGTTGTTATCACACATTATTGGTTTCCACCCAAAATTTACTAGGTGGGAATATTCAATCAGAATACCAGTTGTCTTTACTATTCATTTAAAAGAAGACAAAGGTTACCACTGTTCCCCGTCATTAGATATAAACTCCAAAAGAGTAGTTGAAAATGTGTACAAATAATCTTTTAATGTGTCCTTTCTTCAGAGACGCTGCATTGTATTCAGTCACAGCTTTGTTATGACTGCTAACTACTTTCTGTCTCTTTCTACTTTTTCAAACCAAGAACTCAGCCAGGATTTACATCCTGCTCTGGGTTGTGGTACCATCTTAGCTTGTTTGAGAGAGAAGAGATCCTTAGAGATACTAGCTCATCCATTTGTACATAAAAAGAGAAAATGAAAATGATGCCACATGATTTTTCTTCTATTTGCTGTTTTCTGTTTTTCTAGTTTTACTACAATGCATTTTTTTTTTTTAAGATTTATTTATTTTATTTCCCCCCCCCCCCCCAGTTATCTGATCTCTGTGTCCATTTGCTGCAATGCGTGTTCTTGTTTTTGTCCGCTTCTGTTGCTGTCAGCGGCACGGGAATCTGTGTTTCTTTTTGTTGTGTCATCTTGTTATATCAGCTTTCCATGTGGGCAGCACCATTCCGGGGCAGGCTGCACTTTCTTTCACGCTGGGTGGCTCTCCTTACAGGGCGCACTCCTTGCACGTGGGGCTCCCCTAACCTGGGGGACACCCCTGCGTGGCAGGGCACTCCTTGCGCGCATCAGCACTGCGCATGGGCCAGCTCCACACGGGTCAAGGAGGCCCGGGGTTTGAACCGCGGACCTCCCATGTGGTAGACAGACACCCTATCCACTGGGCCAAGTCTGCCTCCCTACAATGCATTTTATAATCAAGAAAATAATTTGTTATTTTTTAAGTACCCACCATCATTAAAAATATAAACAAACCTTTTTAAAAATTATGCCGACTCTTTGGTCAAAAATTTTCATACTAACCAAATAATAAATAGATTGAGCTCTACACTAATCTCTCAATATACCAGACATACGTAGACAACATCACTGACGTTCAAGGGCCAGCACATTGTAAGCTGAGCAGATTTTTTTTAAGGAAAAAATGAAAAAATCAGTCTTGCACTGCAGTATTTTTAACAATGATTAAATCTAATTTGAGGGCATTTTTGGATTATTTGTATTGCTCTGTGAGTGATACTTTGTATTCCTTTCTGAGCAGAGTTTATTTTTAAAAATACTTCAGACAGAGAGACACTTCCATTTCAAAAAGTTTTCCATTTTCCCCAAAAATTAATATTAAGACCTTCAAACTTGGAAAGATGTCATTTTGATAACAGCTGATTGGTATGAGCATTACACAATGTTTTCAAGAGAAAGCATATGCATAGGAGCATAAAGATTGGTGATCATATAATTATTTACTTAAAAACACATCCACAACAAAGCCCACAAAACTCCCTTTCGCAAAAATGTTGTGTCAAGGACAAGACCAAGGGATTCAGAAATGGGTGTCACTCAAAATAAAAAGTGGCTTTGAAGGAAGCAGCTGTGGCTCAATCAGTTGGGCTCCTGTCTACCATATGGACAAGCTGGCCCACACCCACTCTGCAAAGAGTTGACGGCCACGCCCGCGCCACAGAGAGCTGATGCAACCAAGGGAAACAAGCAGACACAAAAAACACACAACTAACAGACACAAAGAACAGACAGCAAAACAAGCCCAAGGGGGCGGGGGGGGGGGGCATGTGCTCAAATAAATAAATCTTTTTTTAAATGGCTTTGAGAGAAGCAGGTGTAGTTTAGTAGTTGAGCATCTGCTTCCCATGTACCAGGTCCCAGGTTCAATCACTGGTACCTCCTAAAGATACATACACAATAGTAATAAAGTGGCTTTGAAAGCCACAATTTTGTTACATATTATATAATATTTACTATTGGAGTATGTCTCTATTAGAAATTTTCTGGATTTTATTCCTTGTGTATTGCTTGGATGTCGAACTCTCAGGAAGAAAAAACTTGATTTACTTGGATCACCTTGACTTGGCTAGTTTGTTTTCAGTGATATCCATTGCTGGTTAATTTCACATCTTCATGTACCTAGGATAGTGCTTCAGAATCCTTCTTAGCCTGGCATTCACCCTGTCAATCCCATTGGACAACAAGATGAATTGTTTGTCATCTTAGATGTGTAGGTAGCACCACCTCTAAAATCCTTTATTGGTGACTGCCTCTTTTTTTTTTCATATTTCTTCATTTTCACTTTATTTTTTTCCACTTTTTTTTTTTTTTTTTTTGAAAGATACTTGGATTACATAAATGTTAAAGAAACTATCTAGGGGACTCCCATATGCCCACTCCCCTCATCTCCCATGTTTTCCCACATTAGCAACCTCTTTCATCAGTGTGGTACATTCATTGCAATTGATGAATACATCTTGGAGCATTGCCACTAAGCATGGATTATAGTTTACATTGTAGGCCTCTTTAAATTGCACACTTCCTCAGAACGCTTTAACCATATATGTTAAGCCATAGGCAATGCTCTTACCCTGCAAAAGAGGCAAGAAGGATATAGTTTTAGAAGAGCTTTACCGATAGAGTAAGAACATCTAGACTTACGGTGTGAGGAGGTGCTGCCTTGGGTCTTAGTCCCTTATTAAATAGTAGCAGCAAGTTGTTAGAAGAAATGGGAATGAGGCCTCTCCGTTTGGGCCACCTTGATTCTTTGTGTTTTAAGCAACCCTCGGAAATAAAGAATTCTTACTCTCTCCTTGTTTTAAATGTCCTGTTCTGGGTCTCCTGGGCAGGATAACTAACCATCCCACTTTGTCCGGGGCAGATGCTAAATCCAGGACCTTCCCAGGCAAACTGTTTGCACACTACCCAAATGGCCAGGTATTGAGGAATAGAGTGCTAAGGTTCTTACTCAGAGGAACTTTTAGAACCTTTCTTTATGTTCTTTCTTTATGAAGATAGCATGAAACAAGACCAGGAGTTGTGAGACAGAGTGATTTTATTACAGGGTATGATGAGGGTCTCAGTTCTTCTGCAGAGTGAAGGTCATTATCGAAGCCTGAGTACTTAATTAACAGCACTGATTTTGCCAGGTGTCCGTGGTAATCTGTGATAATCTATTCTGGCTCACCACACACCACCACCACCTTGCCAAACCACCTTAAAATATAGTGAGTATTACAGCTAGGCTTTCCACAAGGGAGGAGACTCATCTAGCCTGGTGCTTCTGTGAAGACACAGAAGACAGTATTCCCCTGAATGTTGGCCTGGAATGTCAGACTATTAAAGAAGTTTATTGTCCACGGTGAGAAGGGTGACTCCTTTGGTGTTCCAGACCTTTGACTTTGCTAAGTTTCTTAGTAATAGGTTTCATAATAATTAATATTAATCGTACTAAAGCTTTCAGCCTTTAAAGATACAGCTTCTTAGATTTGACTCATTTCTTTTCCTGGTTCTAAAACTTTCTTTCAAATGCAAAGTCTTTCAGTCCTTGCTAGTCACCTGACTTTAGGGTTAGAGTGAAAACTGAAATGCAATAATATAGTTAGGAATCCAGCCCTTAGGAAGAGCTTAATACATGATAATTCCTTTCCCCGCTTTTATAACGCCCCTTGAGAAGTATGATTGGAGCGGAAGAGATAGGGAGTAGCAAGAATTATCAGGAAGTAGAGAAAATGAATACTTTTGGATTCCAGGCACAGACTGAGACAAATCAAGAACATGCCAAGCAAGCTTTTTAATTTTAAAGGCATGGAAGTATATTGTATTCAGTAACATGAGAAAGGATAAGATACCACTGGGATAACAGAAATGCAATTCTTTAGTTAAATAAGTATTTAAGAGGAATTATCTGGCAAATACTAGATACTCATTGGATAATTGTAGTGATTAGGCATGACTTTTTTTATCTTAATGACCAGTTAGACTTCTTTAGTCATCTACTATCTATAAAATTAACTAAGTAAACATATTAATTTGTAATGGTCCCAAAATCACAGGTGATTTGCTGAGCTCTAGTTTAATTTTAATTTTCAATTTTGAATGAAAAATGGTTGGGTTTTTCCCTCTCTCTCTCTAGGAAATTACTCATAGTCCAGTAAATATGAGCCCTCTAGAGAAATAAATTATTCACATCTTGGAACAAGGAAACATTAATTCAGCTATTTATTTTTAAGGAAATTACCAGACTCATGGTCCCCTCCTAGAACAGATAGGCTAACACACTGTCTTCTCATCTTTCTTGTCAGTGGCACCTCCATTCCCTGGTAGAGGTTTACTTCTACTGTTTTGTGTCTCAGACAGAGCTTCACCTCACATTCTTCTTTATTACACAGTCCTTCCCTGTTATTAATTTTGCTTTTTTCCCCCTCCTTTCTGTGCCCTTTCCCACCAGCCTTTCTTCCTTTCTGGAATGGTTTGCTTCCTTTGCCTCTTTCCCTCTCCACACCCTCTTTAATCCCTTACCCTTTGTTTTTTGTCTTTGTTACACTTTTTCTCAACACTTCTCTTTCCTTTCCCTTAATAAGCCCATCCTTATCCTGCATTCCTGAAGGAAGTAAGCACCTATGGCAAATTTCTGATCCTACAAGCCTCTTGCTTCTTTTATAGTTTTGGCAACATGTTAAACCTAGGGGACTAAGTATCAATCAGCCCTGGTTTTAAAATACCCATTCTATGCAGGCATATATTGTCTAGTGCTATAGATTGTTTAAAGTTTAAATATATACAAGGTATAAATCACCTGTCTTGGCTCTGTGTATGCATATTTGTGCAAATATATATTCCTCGCACCTGAATTTTCTAGGGATGAACCATGGAAGTGAATTTTGAGGTGGGAGGGACTGACGTTGATGGAAAGAAGGGAGAGAAAGCCTTTTTCCTTGGAGGAACATTAAACATTAAACATATGTATTGAGTGTCAATTACAGATAGACCAGGCAGTAAATTATGTGCTCTGGATAAAGAACAAAGTAAGGATTAGCCCTGTTGTCAGAGAGCTTCTAGCTAGGCTGCAGAGACAAACAAGTAAACACGTAATAGACACAAGTTAGTATAAGTAGGGAATAAAAAGGTTAGGTGAACAGATTGTATACATGCAGTATATGACAGGTAATAGTGGGGGTTTTTTCTGATTTTAAAATAAGTGCTTATAAAATGATGAGTACAGAAAAATAGAAAAACGCAGAAACAACTCACCCATCCAGAATAAAGCATAAAGTAGTATTTCCAACATTGATTTTTTTTATTATTTAATCCTAATCTGATAAATTGGATATTTGGGGAGACTCAGATCACATTATTATAATACGTTGTTCAGAACTTCCAGAACGCATCCTTTCAGATGGGTACTCGATTGAATATGTGATAAAATAAAAATGTTTGTCACTATACTTTAATACCATATACTTATGCCTTTCATAAATTTAAGTCTAGAACAGTTTTGTTAGCAATCTTCATCTGTCCTTCTAAATATGTACTGTTTGCTTGGAAATATAATTTCTTAAATACTTTTTTACACAGCTTTATTGAGATATAATTAATGTAACACACAATTCACCAATTTAAATTATGAAATCCAATTGATTTTAGTATATCCACAGAGTTGTGCACCCATCACCACAATTGATTTTGGGACATATTTGCCACCCCAAAAAGAAACCCCACAGGCATCAGCAGTCACACCCCATTTTTTCCCACACCCCTGCCCCCTGTCCTAGGCAACCACTAATCTACTTTCTGTCTCTATAGAGTTGCCTGTTGTGAACTTTTTATGTAAATGGGAGTATACAATATGTAGGTTTTGGTGACAGGCTTCCTTCACTTAGCATAATATTTCAATGGTCATCCATGTTATATCAGTACTTCATTCCTTTTTATACATGAATAATTATTCCATTGTACAGATATCCCCCATTTTGTTTATCCATTCATCAGTTGATGGACATTTGGGTGATTTCCAAACTGGGGCTATTATGAGTAAATACTGCTATGAATATTCATGTACAAGCTTGGAGTTTGACATATTTCAAGGAATTCTTGGGTATGCAGCTAGGAGGGCTTAACTCCCTTTTTTGTACATATTTTGCATTCTCAAAGAATTGTTTTATGCATTACTTTTTATTATAAATTAACATGTTTAAAACCAAATTAATTAGCTTCCACACTTCTCTCCTTCCCCCCATCTTGCTACCCTCTCCCCAGCTATCTCATTCAGCCCAATTTTCCTAATATAAACTCAAAATCTTACTTCTCCTTCCAAGTCAAGGCCAGTCTTTCTGATCATCTTCCCATAAATGTCTTTGCATGTGTTTCCATTTCCTTGTCCCACCTAGTTTAGGCCCTTGTCAACTCACTCATGCACTGACCTCCCAGTCGCCCTCCCAGGCTCAGTCTCCATCCCCTCTGATTCATTCAATAAACGCTTGCTATATTAATCTTTCAAAAATACTGCTTTTTTAATGCTCATTGAAGTCAGTGAGCATTAATTCAAAAACCACTGTAGCCACGTACTTAGGTATATTTCCTTGGACAAGTTACTTCAGTTCTCATCTATAAAAGGAAATTAATCAGACCACTTCCTAACATTCTAGTGGAGATTAAATGAGATGTAGGAATAGACTCATGTAATTAGAAGCAGTGATGATGATGATGAATAAGGAGAAGAAAATGATGATGAAGAAACACTGAATGAAGTGAACTTGCTCTCTCTCTCACTCTCTCTCTCCTTCTTTCTGTGTTGTACATACATACCCAGTACAGACCTATGCACTTAGTGAGTGATCTGTTAACTAAGTATATTAATTGATTTTTTTCTTTAATTTCTCTCCTCTCCCTCCCCCCCCAGTTGTCTGCTCTCTGTGTCCATTCGCTGTGTGTTCTTCTGTGTCTGCTTGTATTCTTGTCAGTGCCACCAGGAAACTGCGTCTCTTTTTTGTTGCTTCATGTTGTTGTGCCAGCTCTCCATGTGTGTGGCACCATTCCTGGTCAGGTTGTGCCTTTTTCACACAGGGCAGCTCTCCTTATAGGGCACACTCCTTGTGCGCATGGCTTCCCTGTGCGGGGGACACCTCTGCATGGCACAGCACTCCTTGCACACATCAGCACTGCATGTGGGCCAGCTCACCACACAGCTTAGGAGGCCCTGGGTTTGAACCCTAAACCTCCCATGTGGTAGGCAGATGCTCTATCTGTTGAGCCAAATCCGCTTCCCTTAATTGATTTTTGAGTAGGTGGTAATTGTAAGGGGAAATTTTTTTTTAACTTAACAGATAACAACTTTAGGACAGAACATGGAAGTAGGTATAAAATAGTAGACATTCCCCCTGGGTAATATTTTTTTGAGAGGTGATTTTAAGAACCTGGAAAACTCCTCTACGAATAAGAAACGAGCTAAAGCATAGCCACAGGTCAAATGCAGGTTACTGAGAGAGGTGTTATATAGGGTGACCCAGGACTTCCTCATCATTTTAGTACAATGAAAGTATTGTAACTAAACAAAATCTTCAATCTTCCATTATGCATGAATCATTTCCTTCCTATAACAGACATATCAGTATATAGTTTTCACTTGCTAGATAATATACCCTACTTCTAAATGCCACACAAGAAAAATCCACTTTACTGATAACAGACTTTGATATATGGTATTAAGTACATGGTTTTATTTTTTTTGTTTGTTTGGTTTTTTTTTTTTTTTTGGTGTGTGTGCTTAAACTACATGGAGAAGAGAAAACGATTTTGCCAATTCAAAATTAATTACTCTTTATTGAAAATTTTGACTTTCATTCTTTAGAAAACTTTTCTTGATAAAGTTGCAAGAGTTCTAACAGGTGTATAGTAGGGAATATGTATGACAAAGGATCCCCTCCTTTCTTGTTCACCAGATGAAATACTTTACTATATGTATATAATAGTAGGCCAGGGATAAGAGAAATGTGTGAGTGTGTGTAGTGACCACTTAGTGGTAGCAGTAGTCATAAGCCTATTCTAGTAGTGATTTAAGGTTCAAAATCTCACTTTAAGTTGAATCTGTGAGGTAGGTATCATTATCTCCATTTTATAGATGAGGCAACTAAAGTTCAGAAAGGTTATGACTTCCTAAGGTCATCCTGGGAGACATCACTGAGTAGGAATTCACACCTATGACCATCTATCACCAAAGTCTCTGCCCTTTCCACCAATCAACAAACATGCTGAAAAACCGACTTATTAACCCAAAAGAAATACATGAGGGGAAAAATATGTAAGCTTAATGTCTATACAAATCCAGAGAGCATTGGGGAAAATCCTTGCTAAAAAATCCCAAGAACCATACTTGTTTTGACATGACAATGTGTAAGGTGACATGAGAAGAAAACTGACCTTGCTACAGTTTGAACTGAATGCAGTTTTGCCATTGTATTTTGCAATAATCTCCTAGTTAGGAAAAAAATGCTTATATGTATAAATGAAATGCATTTCTTTCATTTCTTTATCGGCATGAGTAGTTTATTAAACTATTATAGAGTTTAATGTGAAGGTGGATATTTAAAGGAAAGACTTGAAAATCACCTAAATTTCTCTTTCATATAAACCAATAGCCATAAAAGAAATAGCAATATTCAGTTTTCAGATATTTTCCCCAAAAATTATTTTGTCAAATAAGTTTGTTCAAAGGCCTTCCAGGAGGCACCTCTGTAGTTTAGGTACAAGTTCAAAATAGGAAGAGGCTCAAAGGAATGAGAGTCAAAAAAGGGGCTTATGTGATAAAGTATAATAGTTCCAAGAAGTGTGTATGGAGAAAATCTCCTGAGGAAAACGGAGGATCATAAGCTAGGTGAAGAGAAAAGAAACTTGGGTATGAAATTAGAAATGAGGTCCATGAAATTTAAATCCAACAAAGATCTTTAGCAGATAATGCTTGGGCACCCTTACTCCCCAAGCTTTTGTCTAAACAACTGAAAAGACATATAAAGTGAGTAATTAATTGTAAGGTTCTGATACAGTAATAAAAAAAAAACATTTGAAAGCTACTGATCTCAAGTAATGTCCTGTATAATAAAAGGATTTTTTAAAACATGCTAATACACGAAAGCAGTTGGACAATCCTATTTTGGGATGTTCTTGGTGGGTATAACCTTTCAATTATATTATTCAACTCTTTCCCTCCCCCCAGAAAAAAAAAAACTGTACATATAAGGAAGAAATACTTTTAAAGTATAAAAACAGGCCTCAGATTTGCTACCCTTGGTAGAATATTTCCATTGATAATTTTAGCTTTAAATAATTAGTTAAAAAGGATTAGTAAATATGTCATAGTGGGTTATGTCCAAACATAACATAGTGGGTTATGTCCAAAGCACAATAATACTTAGTGGATCCTCTCCCTGCATTGACCCAGAAAAAAAAAAGCCTGACTTTTACATATCATGAGCCCCTGTCTCGTGATAAACAAAAAACTCCATTCCATCTTCAGCCTTCTATAAGTATATCATAGGATTTAGAGGAGAGGATGATTTTTAGGAAATGGGAAGAAACAGAGTTCAGAGTTATCTTGAACCTCCTCATATTTTTTCTCCATCTCTACCTCAATCTCAGTCTTCCAGTCTTTCTGTTTCTTTTATCCTCTCCCATTTTATTCTTCAACTACTCCCTTCCAGCTCAGCTCTATGTCATGGTAATAAAAGACCCAGCCAAGTCCAACTCATGTTTGTGTGTGTTTTTTAGCTGAATCATTCCTACAATTATAAAATTGTTCAAGGCAGTAGAATTAAACCCTTCCTTACCAAAGAAAATTATCGAAAATTGTGTTCATATTTTCCACTTAAAATATGCCATATACTATACGAATTTAAGGATATTTAACTCAGCTAATTTGAGATGGGAATAATTATTCAAAATAACCTAAAGGAAAATACAGTCCTTTGCATTTCCTCAGTACATGATGCACATAGGTCACAGACCTGGTAAAGCCCAGATTTATTTTACCATAGAGCCTTATTTAATGGAAGATTGTATCATATAAGGTCCCTGTGGTTGTCTTACATCTCAGCATCCACCTACCAAAGTACACCCAAGATTTTATCATGATGAAAGACTTCATCCTTCCTCTGCACCCATTGCACCTGTCCATGCTCATGATGTTCATTGCATCCTCAATCATAAAACCAGCTCATACAGATGGTGCCGAATTTTCAGTAAGAAATTGAATAAATTGTTTTAAGAGTTTGATCACATTCATGACCAACCTCTTGATCATCTGAGAGTAATGGTTCCAGTTAGGCCTGTTCCTCCCCTTCACAAGACCCATTTTCATTGTCCTACATCTATATTTTTGTCCAAAGATCCATTTTATACAAGTTATTTATGTGCAGTTAGCCAAGTTAGTAGACCTCAGAGTCACAAACCAGGTCTTTCTAAGGTGGTGAAAGTCATTCCTGTACCTCAAATTGCCAGCTCAGAGTTCCTGGTATTTCTCATAGCAGGTGGTTTTGCTGAACGTTCACACTTGCTTGGTGTATGCCTTATAAGTTAAAGGAGGTTGGACTGTGGACCATTTCTTACTTGAGAATGGCAAACACATTTCATTTTGTCACCAAGTACAGTTTAGAGGTAGAAATAAGACTTCTGGTTCTGACAGTATGGTAGACTAGATGGTCTGTGAAAGCCCTCTGCTCAAACAGCTAGTTAATGTTAGAATAAAATAAAACAAGTGTCTTTTTAAATGCATAGTGGAGCTGCAAGAAAGTTAGGAGTATAATATCACCAGGGGCCAGAAATGAAAAGGGTGCTAAAAACTAAATGAGTAAGGACTTGAGCCACTGCTGCCACTGGGGGTGGGAGGGATGCCTTATTGCCCACCCAGGGACAGAGAGCATCTCATGCCTTTGTCTAGGAAAAACCTCCATTCAGGTTAGTCTGCTTTGTTTGCTTCCCATTACCCATGGCCTACAATATTTATTTTTAAATGCTCCATTATACCAAAAGGTAATTTTGCCTATACTTTTGTGGGCATGAGTCTTCTTTATAAAGGATGAGAGATGTGGGATGTTACATAGCCATGAACCAACTCATCAGATTACCTAACACTCTGGCAGCCTACTGACGTACAGTGGACTGAGTGACCACACACCATTGCTCCAGCCATTTGACATATACGCTCAACAAGGAGAGGTCAATTGTGTTTATATCCAAACCTCATTATGCCAGTTATACCTAGTTTTTTAATTTCATAATTTAAGTAATATTATGGAAACAGATGTGGAAAGTATGAAAATGAAAGACAATTTGTTTCTATGAAACCTAAGTTATAATGCTTTGTAAAGAATAAAAAACAATGTGTTGATTAAGGTGTAGGCAAAAGAGCAATAAAAGATTGGTGGTGGGGGGAGAAATTAACGATCTAGGAGGGTCATCAGTTTACTGAGAAAATAAAGAGCATCAGTTGATGCTGTAAATTGCTTTGTTCCTTGTTAAAGTGAGCAGACACAAAGCAGTCTGAGTACAGAATCCCTCAGGCACTAATTTGTGAGACACCAGGTCCTCTGTTAAATGCTCTTCACAGAGTGAGTCTCTGTGTAGTGTCACACCAGAGGCTTAGCTATAGAGACTCTCAGTGATTGCAGGTTATATTTGTGCCCTAAATCAAAGTATTACAACATAATAATGAAGCATACAGAACTTGGGGCAAGGCAAGCTTCATTTGCATTTCATTTCTACGTTCCGCTATGTGTCCTTCGGTACTCTTCAGTTTTCTCATCTGAAAATATGGATAATAATACTACCTTTCCTGTGGAATTTTTGTGCAGGTTAAATGAGATCATGTTTGGAGAGCACTTGGCACCAGGTCAATTACAAAGTTAGTATTTGATAAATGATAGCTGTTAAGATCCATTTTCTGGCTTTTCTGAAATTTTCACTTCTCACCTTTAAGACCCATAGGAGGGTGGAAGGGAGGGAGGGCGAGTGATAACAGAGTGGTGAGAGAAGGGGTGCTTTGAGAACTTGAGAAGGACCTGACCAAGACCAATTTCAAAGAATCCCACATATCCGTCGTGGTAGACTGTAGATGAATGATTGTGAATGGGATACCCATGGTTGTAAAACCTGGGAGTCAGCTACCCCCCAGGTCTTCATGAGAATCCTTACCAGAAGCAGAATTCAGGAAGAACCTTCATTTACCAAAGAAAAAATGTCTCGACTCTACTTCCTCCTACCCACAAAGAATATTTTGCTTCCTTTTGATAATGACAAATATAATTGATTGTAGCCTGAGAAAATTCCATGTTTAAATGTATCTTTATTCTTCTAGGCCACTTTTTCGTGGAAGTTCGGATGTTGATCAACTAGGAAAAATCTTGGAGTAAGTAATAACTCTAATTTTACATCAGCATCTATAGCATTAAAACATTTACGGTGACTTTCCCCTGATGTTCATGTAATGTTTATCTCTTGTCTTCCTTACCCAAGCTTCTGCTGCAGAGAGTGTTACTATTTGCATGGTGAGTGGAGACATGGTAGAGGCACTGATACATGCAGAGCCCATCAAGGCTCGTGGCCTAACTAGAAGCTTGTATGTTGCTTGTGTAGATCTTTTTGTTGCTCCTCTTTCATTGCTTGGCTGAGCTCCAGTTCTATAGATGTATTGTCAGATGTATTGTCTGCTTGTGGTCACTTCAGATACACTTGCCCTCAGAGGTAGACTATACTCATTGAGTGTCCTTAGTCACTCGGGATGGTTTTGTGTTGTTTTGTTTTGTTTTCTGGGGCAAAGGATGATATGCTATCAATCCTGTTTTTCTTTGGAGCACTGAAATAATGAAATGAGACTCCTAAGTTCTCATCCTAGGTCTTTGACTAAACAACCTTGCAACCCTGAGCAAGTCATTTAAAAACACCCTATAAAAGGCTTATTCAGTACCTAGCACATAGTAATTGCTTTAAAAATATTAGTTATTATTATTATTGTAATTCATTATTGATTATTTAACCTTTTTTTCCTTAACTCCTTCATCTGAGAAATGAAGCTTTGGGCTTCACTCTCTTTAAGAGCCTTTCTTGTGCTTAAATTCTTTGGTTCAATTGTCTGTTATATAGCTTCTTGATGATTGCAGATTTCCATTCATATCTACATGTTTGTGCATGTGAGGGCATGTATGCATTCATGTCTCTAGAATGTAGCAGGGTTTTTCTTCTCACAAAGCATACAGTATGGCATCCTTTTTGGATTCATGCATTTGCCAAGACCTATTAAAGTTGGGGTGGAGTAGGAAGAAAGTGGAAATGCTAGACCAAAAATAGCCCTGATCATTGCTCTGTCACACTTTACAGGAATCCCAGTAATTTTTAGGATGTTTGCATTCTGTAAGGCTGCAAATAAATGTCCCCAAAAAACAGAATTTTGTTTTAACACTATTACTCAAGCATGAGTGCTTAAAGTAGTTGGAATGAAACTGGAAACACTAAGTTTGTTGTATTGGCAACTGGAAGCAGTTCTAGTAAACTTCTGTTAATACCAGTGCCACAGCTGACTCAGAACCCAGTAGCTTTAAGGCCTGAAAAAACATTTGCCAGTTTTATTGTCCAGGGGCTTCCCTGGTCCAAGGCAGCTGCTACTACTATGACCACTCCTGTAAGACAGATGAATTCCACACAGAGCCTTTATGCTACGCCTCTGCTTCTGTTTGTCAAGTTCTGTTTGTCAAGATCATCCAATGATAAACTCCCATCTCTTCTTCTCCATGACCTGACTATTGACTATACTTTATGTGCCTGTGATCTTGAAGAAGGAACTGTGAACACAGGCATACCAGTGGCCCTTTCCTAAAAGGAAAACCAGTCTTCACTGAAACCCACTTGATGATCTTGAAGGCAACCACCTGCTGTCCCTCAGTGATGCCACCTAAGTTCTCTCCTGCTCTGGCACTTTTATCTGCAATCTCATTAACATTTTTAGTGCCCTGTCATACATGAAGCCAGTGAAGTGGACCAGAAGCTACATTTGAGCAACAAGTTTGTCTTGCTTCCAAAGGAAAACCAGTTCCAATTTTTGCAAAGGCTTGGTGATCCTAGATTGCAAGCAGAAGAGAGGCCATGATGTTCTATACGTTTTGTGCCTTTAGAACATGGTTTTGTTTCTTGGTTTCTGGCATTGCTTCATTAAACTTGTCTTCTGTTTCCTCTGAATGCATTACCTTGCCAAAGAATAGGGACAATGCTGCACTCTAGTGCCACTTTTAAGGTACTTAAAAAATAATTTCTGTCCCTGCCCTCACTGCCATTAATAGGTTTTGTGTGCTTTCAGTCTCTCCAGTATAAATGTCAACTTTTAAGGCTAATGTTAAGCTGTCCAAATAGTGATGCAAGCATTTTTAGTGGACATATCAGAATTTCACACACTTGTATATGGACCCTAAAAGTTCATTCTGGACATTAAACTGAATTGTTTTTTAAAGGGATGCCATATTCGTATAATCTTAAAGAGAAAAAAATGTTTCCATATAAAAGAAGGTTTATACTCTCAAAAAAACAGCAAGTACTTTGAAAATGAAATTGAATGCTTTTAGCCTGTAACATTTTAGAGCATTTTCAGAAGCAGAATCATAGTTAAGTGGAAATTAAATGTTGGGTTTGGAATAAGGAGAACTGGGTTCTTTCTGAACTCTGTGGTTGAACTTGCTGTGTGTGGCCTTGGCAATTCTTTCCTTCCACTTACTCAGTTTCCCCATCTATAAAACGGGAATAATAATAACAGACCTACGTATCTCAGGACCTTGTTGTAGGAATCAAAGTAGGTGTAAAAGATTTTAAAACAAATACATACATAAATTTAAATATATGTAACAGTTTAATATATTTATAATTATATGCTATTCACTTACAATTTAGACTTACAGAGACATGCTATTTCTCTGAAAGCTTTTGACATTCTGTTGCCCATATTGCAAGGCTTAATTCAATGTAGATATAGTCATAGCCACAATTTAAAGTATTCTAAATTATTACTAAGAGCTGTTATAATCAATTGTTAGGTGACTGATGATGATATGCAAGTTCATTGATACAAAAATGGCTAAAAGGCTAAAAATGCATAAGAAATGTAAAAGGGTCTTTAATAAGCATTCTTCTTTCTTTGCTGTGCTCTGTCCCACTCTCTCTAAACACAATACTCACACATTTGTTTTAATAATTATTAGTGGTATATTTGTTTTCTTCTTTTTACTCTTATTCTAGGTCTCACTACTTAAATTTTCAACTTAAACAAGTTGTCATTTCTATTTGTTTGTTCCTATATGTCCCTGAGTCTGTCTTTTTCTGCCTCACTAATGGCCAAAAGAGGCAAGATTAGGGTGTCTTCCAGACGCCCAGTGGCAGGTGTACTTATAACAGATTGGATGCTATTTCCAGGTAAGGTCTAGTACCTAGGCTCTGTTAAGTAAGACAAGGGGGAACAAAGTCCTGCAGAAGTCCTGAGACATTTGCCACATTTTTTCTGAAACCTGGAAATATATTCATGAGTACAGCTCTTTCAGGCCTTAAATCCTAGCAAGCACAAGCCATGGAGAAGACCCTAATGTGGGCCAGCACCATTTTTTAACTGTAGTTAAAATAGTTTAGTCCAGTATTTGAATAGCCATATATCCAGAACATTTTACTATCCACAGAACTGTGATTTTTTTTAACATTTATAACATCTTTATTCAAAATCACCAAAGATTTAAAACACACATGGCCTCAGCAGGTGAATGAATAAAGAAAAAGCAGAACTATAAGGATAGAAAATAATGTCTTTGGTTGCCAGGGCTTGGTGAAACAGGGAGGAACTGACTACAAAGGGGCAACATGAGAAAAATTTAGAGCTGATGGAAGCATCATGTATGGTACTATGGCTATGGGTACGTGACTCTGCATTTGTCAAATCCATAGACTTATATACTACAAAGATTGAATTTACTATATGCAAATCTTTTAGAAAACTCAAACAAGTTGTCAGGGTAATCCACGATGGAATATGAGCAATGACAAATGGCTTTAACCAAATTATAAATGATTAGTATAATCACATGAAAGAAATGAAGAAGAAAGGCACTGACCTAAATAACTTTGGAAAACAGTATTTTGATGAGGTATTCTGAGGCTAAAGAAAAAAGAGAACTGTACAAAGTCACTGTGCTCAAGATGGTAAATATGTTTTCCACAGTATGAGTTAGCAATTCTGAATCTAATTTATATACCTACTATGATTGAACAAATGAGTAAATATATTGTAGATATGCAGTCCAGCACACAAGCCATAACTGGGAAAGCTCTGATTCATCACACACAGCTGCTCTCTGCATCTTCCTCTCCTCAGACCTCTCCTCAGTATAGTGAGGCTGGAGGCCCAGTATTCCTACCAGGCATTCTCCTCAGAGGAGACGAAGACCAGAATTTCCTCATAGAGGACACTTACTGGGGTGTGGACACAGTATCCCTCAGACTCCTCCAGAATGTGAGGGCTTTGACCAGAAGGATGGGAAGTGGGAGCTGTTCTCAATCTGGAGCTCCACCATCCAGTGTCCAGTCTTGTGAAAACAATCCTGAGGGACTGACTGGAACCCTGGCTGAACAGTGGATGTTAGGGCATGGTGCAGGCCTGTGCACTGTTCAGAAGAGATCTGTTGTATGGTGTCTGGAGGTCAGGGCTTGACACCTGGGAGGGTGTCCTCATGATCATTTGAGATGCCCTTTTGGTTTCAAGTCCTGTTATACTGGGGGGAGACTTTAGAGAATGGATGGCCTCTTTGTCATGTCTCTTGAGTGCTCTGCTGGGGGATCTGGAAGGGACTGAGTCTGGTTTCTTTCAGGAATTCTGGAAAATCTAGATGGGGATCTGGGCAGATCTCTTGCCCAGTGCCTGTATGCTGAGTTTGGGGTCCTGTCCCAGTTGGACCAGGGCTGGGTTTTGAGTTCATCCCAGGTCTCTCAGCTTTGCCTGAAAGTTGAGGTAGTGGCCAAGGCCAGGTATTTTGGGGGCAGTTTGGAGAGCATCATGAGAGCAAACATCAGGTCTGTTGTCTGTTTGGCTGACAATGAGGGCAGAAGCACTGGACAAGTATTTGAATACTGGCTGCAGGGAGTTAGGGATATCCATTTCCTGTTTTTCATTTGTCCATGAGGAGGAAAGCTCAGTTCAGGTATTATGATTGGAAGCACCACAGGGCAGATGGAGATAAGGTTGGGTGTCTTGACAGGAAGCCAGCTTATGAGAACAGGGTCACGAACTGGTCTCCTCTTAGTGGTATGGACAAGCATTGGCCTGCTAAGATGCTGCTTTACCACAGATTTTTATTTCTTTTTTTTTTTTTTTTTTTTTAAGATTTATTTATTTATTTAATTTCCCCCCCTCCCCTGGTTGTCTGTTCTTGGTGTCTATTTGCTGCGTCTTGTTTCTTTGTCCACTTCTGTTGTCGTCAGTGGCACGGGAAGTGTGGGCGGCGCCATTCCTGGGCAGGCTGCTCTTTCTTTTCACGCTGGGCGGCTTTCCTCACGGGCGCACTCCTTGCGCATGGGGCTCCCCCACGCGGGGGACACCCTTGCGTGGCACGGCACTCCTTGCGCGCATCAGCACTGCGCATGGCCAGCTCCACACGGGTCAAGGAGGCCTGGGGTTTGAACCGCGGGCCTCCCATATGGTAGACGGACGCCCTAACCACTGGGCCAAAGTCCGTTTCCCAGATTTTTATTTCTTTATGCTGTTTTGAACCACTGTCTAGTGTCCACTTTCAGTCTGAAAAACTCCCTTCAGCATTGCTTAGATCTAGTGGTGATGTACTCCCTTTCAGCTTTTGTTTATCTGAGAATGTCCTTCATTTTTGAAAGAGGGTCTCATCAGATATAAGATTGTTGGCTGGCAGTTGTTTTCCTTCAACACTTTAAGTATTTAATCCTGCTGCCTTTTTGTCTCCATGGTTTCTGCTGAGAAATGGGTAGTAAATCTTATTGGGATTCCCTTGTGTGTAACACATTGCTTTTCTCTTAGAGTTTTCAGAACTCTCTCCTTGTCTTTTTTTTCCCTCCTCCATTCCCCTTGTTGTCAGCTCTCTCTGTCCATTCACTGTACATTTTTCTGTGCCTGTCTTCTCTTTAGGCAGCACCGGAAACCCATCCTGGGACCTTCAGTCTCCATGTCTTCTGCATTTTATAGTATAATCAGTATATGATGGAATGGTTTTGTGGGGTGTTTTTTTTTTTTTCATGTTTATCCTGTTTGGTGTTCTCTGAGCTTCTTAGATGCATATACACATTTTTTGCTGAGTTTAGTAAGTTCTCTGTCATTATTTCTTTGATAATTCCTTCTGTCCCTTTCTCTATTTCTTCTCCTTCTGGGTCTCCCATATGCATATATTAGTATGTTGATGGGGTCCCATAGCTGCCTTAGGCTATTTCTGCTTTTAGTATTTCTTTATTCTTTCTGGTCCTCAGTCTGACACACTTCAAGTGTCTTGTCTTCAAGTTCATTGATTCTTTCTTCTGACAACTCCATTCTGCTCTTGAAACCCTCCTGGGCACTTTTCATTTCATTTATTATGGTCTTCAACTCCAGTAGTTCTATTTTATTCCTTTTTAAATTTTCTAGATTCCATAATGTTCATTCATTGTTTTCCTGCTAGCCTATTGTTCTTTTACTTTCTTTCATCACCTTAAGCATTTTTTTTAAGATTTATTTTTTTTTTAATTTCTCTCCCCTTTCCCCCCCCCCAGTTGTCTGCTCTCTGTGTTCATTCGCTGTGTGTTCTTCTGTGTCCGCTTGTATTCTTGTCAATGGCATCAGGAATCTGTGTCTCTTTTTGTTGCATCATCCTGCTGCATCAGTTCTCCATGTGTGTGGCCCCACTCGGGGACAGGCTGCACTTTTTCCACATAAGGCAGCTCTCCTTATGGAGCACACTCCTTGCACGTGGGGCTCCTCTACGTGGGGGACACTCCTGTATGGCACGGCACTCCTTGCACGCATCAGCACTTTGTGTGGGCCAGCTTCACCACATGGGTCAGGAGGCCCTGGGTTTGAACCTTGGACTTCCCATGTGGTAGGCAGATGCTCTATCCATTGAGCCAAATCCGCTTCCCACCTTAAGCATTTTTAAGGTAATTTTTTAAAGGCTTTGTTTGGTGTGTCCACATTGTCATCTTCATTGGTGTTTTCTGTATTTTTATCCTCTTTCTTTGGATGGGCCATCATTTCCTATTTCTTTGTCTTGTATTCTTTTGCTGTATACTGTACATTTTAATATTTTAAAATGTTAACTCTTGGATTTACTTCCTGGGATGTCTGTTTCCTGGTTTTGTAACTGGCTGGTGATAGAGATTTTTTTGAGTTTCAGCCCTCCTATCAAGAAGGTCTGCCCAAGACAAATGCGTTGTGCAGGGTTTTCCCAGTATTATTAGACCTCTGTCTTGTCCTGGGCTTTTGTTTCTTAGTTGTTTGGGAGTTCTCCTTTTGAGTTTGATTGTCCCCTCTGTTTCCCAGAGGAAAAACCTCCCTCTTCTAGGTATCTGAAGTTGGCAGGCCTAAGTCCCAGACTCTCTGCCTTTATAGTTTTTACATTCCTTTCATTGTCTCACACTACTTTGGCCTGGAGGGCAAATTCTGGGAGTAGGGTCACCCCAGGGAGGACTTTCCCAATTAAGTCATTCCCAGCCAAAACAGGGCCAGGGACTAACAAAGGAGGTGCAGACTAGCTCCAAAGTGCCCTATGAAAGGTGTTCAGGAAGGACACCAAAATCTCTGATGGCTCCCCAAGGTTGAGTTTTCCTGGCCAGCTCAGCAAATGCAGCCCATCAGCTAACTTCCCCTGCATCGGAGGAACCCCTGTGTCTTTAACAATGACATTATTTTCTTATTGTGATAATAGTGGGTAACATATTGATTTTGACAGATACTGTATGTGTGCCAGGTACGTGCTATATATAAATTATCACTGATCCTTGTTGTATAGATAAGTAAACTGAGGCTCACAGAGGTTGGGTAATTTGTCCTTTATCACACAGCCATTAAGTGGCAGGTGCCTATTTCTAAAGCTTGTGCTCTTTTTAATCACTTGATGCTTTCTCCACATTTTTTGGTTCCACAGTTACTCTCAGGAGAGCCATAAATAATATTCTTTTTATTTATTGTTTGCTCACTTTGGAATATCATAGATTTCCTTTATAAAAATGTTTTGCGTAGGATGGGACTAACATAACATTAGGCCTCACTTTTTCCCTAATCCTAAATGTATATGATTATTGTTTGGAAAATTATTCTTTAACCAAAAATGCAACTAAATTTATGTGTTAATAAACCATGTTGGATGAGAACGATAAAAGTATGTAATACTGGGTGTTCAAGCCAAACACAAGAGCACTTTGGGGCATAAAGGAAAATATTATGTGCCTGTGTGGATCTCCTTTGAATATACAGATCTCGCTTGGTCAGTTATATCAGGGTTTGCCTCTTCATAATGCCGTATTTTGCATTTCTACCTTATCTCTTACATTTACATCTGTACTGCTAGAGTGACTTTTCATCTCTTCCTAGTGAAGTTTATGATTCTTCTGCAAGGTTACCCTCTATTCCTTGATCACCATATTGCAGTAGGACAGAGATGAATGAGAATCTCTTGGGAGTCATACAAATGAGGGGCTTCTGGGGCTCTGCATCCCCCTTGCCTGCCCCTTGGACTTGGCCTGCATCTAGAATTTGGTGGGAAAACTGCTTCAGCATAGCAACTAATGCCTGTGTTCACATATGGTTCTTTTGTAGTGTGATTGGACTTCCAGGAGAAGAAGACTGGCCTAGAGATGTTGCCCTTCCCAGGCAGGCTTTTCATTCAAAATCACCCCAACCAATTGAGAAGTTTGTGACAGACATTGATGAACTAGGCAAAGACCTACTTCTGGTAAGTGCATGCCATGTAGGGTGGTCAGCACTGATGAGAGACCTGCCACAGGCAGCACGTGTCAGGACCACACAGGGCTGGGAGGAAACAGTCTCTCCCCAGGTTTCATTTCCCCACCTTTAGAAGCTGGTGCTTTGATTCTGGAACATCTTCAGTTCCCGTGCAAAGGGAAATATTCTAATCCACATTCTTGAATCTGCCGTCTTTGAACATTCATTTGAATGCTGCCTTAAAAGCCTGTTGACTCTTTTGGACATATGCTTCTTTAGAAGTAAATATGATGGAGCCGGTGGAGCTCAGTGGTTGAGTGTGCATGCTTCACATGCACAGGGTCCTGGGTTCAATCCCTAGTACCTCCCACAAAAAATAAACAAATAAATGTTCCCTTGTTTACAGTTTCACACTATTTTAAACAGCCTTGTTTGTCATTTTTATGTTCCTTTTCTTAAATAGGCACACAGTTGGGAAGATGTTTTTCTATAGGAACATCCAGTGATAATCTTTTCAGTTTTCCATTTATTTAATAAGTATCTAATGTGCCATGCACATATAAAATACCTCACTGAAAATACGGTCTTCTGTGCCCTATTTGAGATTCATAATCCTTGGCCTTGTACATAATTCCCTATGTGTAGAGGCTAGAATACTTGATAGAAGAATACCCATATAGTCTTCTCTCCTTCTCTGGGACCCCACTGAGTAATAAGTGGTTACCCTTTACCTACCAAATTAACAACCCTTCATATCTGTCCAAGAAACTGTTTGTAGGCACACAGGATACACACTCAGTAGAAAATACATTTGGCTGTGGAGTTCTGTTCCTCTTCTCCCCACCCTTTCCCCAGCACTAAGTCATCAGTGTAGCTAGGGGGACAAAGCTTCCTCCCAAATAAAGTTCTAAGGACATGTCTCTAACTTGAACATAGTCTCGCAACTCTTTCTCTTTTATTCTATGTCCTGGGGATTAAACTTGCTGCTTCCCTTTCTAATGTTTCTCCTTGGATTCTGGGTAGAGAGAACTCAGACTCAAGAATTTCCCCCTGCTTTTCTGTCCTTTGGGAATTGAACCCTTGTAAAGCTCTCCTAAAGATGTTTATTGCCATTGGAGACTACCAACAAATTCCTTCTACTACTTGCACTTTGGCTTTTTGATTTTCAGAAGACCTTATGAGGAGGTTGGCTTCCAAAAACTAGTAGGGAGCTAGGATGAATTAGATATTTAGAATTTTCTAGGTCAGTAGCTTTCAACAGAAGATCTGAGGGGTCCATAATCCAGTGAGGACCCAACTGGGACTCTGAGCTCCTTAAGGGTGGGGACCCAGATTAAGTGAAAGAGGTTTGCATAACCATGATACATTTAAATCTTCAGATGACCTTGAGGACTGTAATTCATTTATGCTTAAAACACCCAACTAATGTCATTGGACATTGTATCATAGAGCTGAAGTTCATTTAGTCATCTACTTCTTGTAGGCTCTTGGTGCACTGGGTGGATCTTAACCATCATTAATTAGTGCTTGCCACATGCTGGATAATCAGGACATGTTGAGGAAAGGATAAGAAGAGGAAAGGGAACGATGATTTGAAGAAGATGATTACCTGGGGTTGGAGTATACATGGTACTGTAAAAGGGACTGAGATTAGGGAAACCTTATGAACAGTTTATTATCTGTCATTTGGGAATAGAGATTGCTACCCTTAAAGGTTCATCTTTCCTTCCTTTCACCTTCTACCTTAATAACCTAAGCCAAATTGACCAAACTGAGGAGCTCAACTAGGATGTGAAGCTCCTTAAGTACAAAGACCCACTCATTCATCTTGGTATCTCTGCATTTGAGTTTACAACCTGGAATAGAGTCTATTGACTTGAATTGAATATAGTCAATCTCTTGGAACCTTATAGGGCTACTGTTAACCCATATGACACCTTGATGTAACTAAAAGGAAAGCACCCCCCCTTCCTCTTCCCAGGGTCAGGTGCAACCCTGGGGTCAGGCATATGGCTTGGTAGTAGAAAGGGGGCTAGGGTTTATTCCTTACCTGCCTCCTCCACTGGGCACCCTTTTCTGTGATTATCCTTTACAGCTGCACAGGGCGATTGCCTTCTGTCCCCTGCTCACTAACAAGCTATGGAACAGGATAAGAAGTTAGGCTAAAGGTCTCTGACTGTAGCATTAGCTTTGCTAAAATTAGAAGAATCACTGTCTAAGTGAGGTTATATGCATACTATAACAACCACAATAATAATAATAAAGTATCTTGTAATTTGAGGTGGCTTGGAGAGAAATCCTGGGTAGTTTAAAGTTCACAGGCCACCCAACAAGTGTTGACTTTTCCTGAGAGCCAGTTTATACGTGAAGGACATATATAAGTTGAGTACTGTCTAGATAATATTTAGTGTCCAGTGAAATAAATATTCATTTCATTATAGGCATCCTTAATACATGCAGTGATTCAATGTTTAATTTTGTAAGCATATTGTATACATTGACATGTTTTATGTCAATTGATTATTTTTTCTTTATCATAGAAGTGCTTGACATTCAATCCAGCCAAAAGAATATCTGCCTACAGCGCTCTGTCTCACCCATACTTCCACGACCTGGAGAGGTGCAAGGAAAACCTGGATTCACATCTACCGCCCAGCCAGAACACCTCGGAGCTGAATACAGCCTGAGGTCCCAGCAGCTGCCTGGAGCAGATGGTGCAGGAGAAGACCCCTGGGGGCTGACATGTCCCCCAGGAAAGTCTCACAGAGCTGTTGAGGATCACTATCTGGAGGCCTTCTGGCCACCATCTTTTGGATGGGCTCTGCTTCTCCAAGGAAACCACCTAGTTTACTGATTTTTTAAATCATTGCAAAAGTGATTGCAGCTTTACGTTTGTTTGTTTGTTTGTTTGTTTGTTTGTTTGTTTGTTTGTTTGTTTCAAGAATCTGGACATTTTCCAGAAGAAGACAAGCTGCTGACCAATTGTGCTGCCATTTCATTTTTCTAACTTTGAATGCTGCCCGTGTGAAGTGAGCAATCCAGGCACAGCTGAGCTATGATGTAATCTCTTCACAGCTGCCCGGGCCTCATTTGGTACTTTTGAGGGTGTGTGTGTGTGTGTGTGTGTGTGTGTGTGTGTGTGTGTGTGTGTGTGTGTGTGATATTTTGTGATCTCTCAAAGTGTTACTTATTGTGAACATAGAATAATTGAACTTTAAAGACCAATAAGGTGTTTAAAGGTGACAGATAAGTAACAGGCGTCTGTTGACTGAAGGTGATTCACCAGACACCAGAATGGGCTTCTCAGATTACAGAGCATTTAGCCTATGTCCTCAACATTTCTTTTCTGGCCAAAAGCAGTAAATTTGCTAGTAGTAAAAGATCACTATCTGGATAAAGTTTTGTACACACAGCAAAAAGAAAAAAAAAATCCTAATACCTTTTAAGAGACCTATTTTTAAAAGCAGCATTCTGTTTACTCTCTGAAAAGCTGAATTTACTCATTTTAAGTCAGTTTCAACCTTCTGTATAATACCATTCTTTATTATTTCTTTTGGAAAATACCCTATAAGCTTTTAATTAGTTGCTATAGATTTAGGGGGAATGTACCTCAAATAGTTTAAAAAGAAAAAAAAAGTTGTCCAAAAAGTAGAAAATGCATTTATTTCCTGATTTGAAATTTCTTTATTTCCTTTTTTATTTTTGTTGTGTTTTGTTTTTTAAGAATTTGTCAGAAGCAGTTTCCTGTTTTGATTTGGAGAGTAGTTTGCTCTGACTAGAGACAGGAGTGCCATTGAACTATTCCCCACCTGTTACACTGTATTTTCCATCATACACGACCTTATTTACAAAGTATCCATCTGGTCTATCCCCCAACATCTATAATATATATTGCTACCACATTGCATAACTAATAGATTGCTTGAGCTGTTCCCACACATCACCTGCTTTATTTCTTTCAATGAACATTTCCTAAATATACAGAGTCAGGTTATGGCTCAAGGTCTCAGTTCCAGTTCTTGCAAGGTCCCGTATGTTCTCATTTTAATGTGATCATCCTATGTGGTATGTTCACTGTTATTACCTAGGAAATGAGTAGAGTATTTGTTCTACTCCACCAGCACATAGACTGCTTTAAATTGTTATAGTGTTTTACATTTTTATAGAATACATTGTCAGCGCAGTGCCTAAGGGAATGTTTTTAACTATTTTTAGAGATCCATGTATATTTACTCTGTGAAATAATCTTTTCCCATCCCCCAGGCTGTGCTCCTTCCTAGAGTTTTGTGCGTATTCCTGCTTTCTGCAGAGCCAGCCTGGCCCTGGCATCATGAACAGCTTCACTCTTTCTCTTGTTTTCTAGCTTTCTACAGTTCTTTCTCTTCCAGACCATCTATGCCATGTTACATGGTTTCAGTGCTCAAACAGTCAGCTCCCTTATCCAGAAAAAAAACAAGTAAACTATTTGGGGGCAGTTTAGCCAGCTATACTTTTTCTGACTCATGTTTTGAGTGCATGAAACAACATGCTCAGAGTTAGGATTTTCAAAAAAAGGACAATAATTCCCTCAGTAGAAAATGTTTCAGATGATGTTTCTGCATTGTAAGCCTTACTAAATTCTTGACAGCTTATTATTGCATATGACTGTCTTGAACAAGAGAAAAATTAGGAGACATTTCTCCTGAGAACTTTTTGGATTGGGAACCATTCTTTTTTTATATACATATATTGTTTAACCTTGTTCTAATTGGTGGTTCAAAGGATAGAATAATTTTTCCTAAAGCAAGATACAAGTGAGAAGTTGGGCCATAAGAATGTTTTATACTTTCTTCATTGTGACAACACTGATTATGTTTTGTCATCACTGTAAATGCTTGAGATATAATTAATCCAGAGCATTCAGGGTAAGTAGTACTCTCAGTCTCACCTGGAAAGGTGAGTTCTGCCTTCCCTTTGATCAAGGATCAGAATACTCAAGACACTTTTCCTAGGGCCTAGAAATTAATTCAAAAACTTAATACACTGATTCATCATGAGCTATTTGGTCAGTATCCATGGTTAGAGTGAACATAGCTTTATTTGTTGCTTTTTAAAAGTATCATAAGTGTAAAATGCAGCTGTTCTAAACTGGACTTTCTCCGCATTCTTTAGAATTTTAAATTCTTTCTAGAATATGCTTTTGGCTCATTTCTCAGTAGTGTTTATAGAGAAAAATAAAGCCCAAGCATTTTGGCATTAGATTTGGCAAATTATCTTCTCATGCTGCAAAATGAGAGGGCATCTGCTTCTCTCAACTCTGTCAGGGACTGTCCCCAGCTCTTCCATCCGTGTGTGTGGTTGTTGCACTTGAGTGGTTACCTCTCGTTTCTTGTCTTTTACTTCCATGCTCATCCCCTTTTGAAAACCAGATCCCACACAAGCAGCCTTGCCTTTAGGGCACTTTGAAGCGTCATACCAGAATAAGAACTTAGTGAACACAGTTTATTCTTCTGTGACATATGGTTTTAGATATTTTAGCCAAAAGCTGGGCAGTGTTTAGCTGAAAAAGTCACTCTATCCAAGGGTTATTTGAAATCACAATTGAAATTTCTTACTCAGACTGGTGCAAGAACATACCACATAGTTTCTGTAAGATGTTGTTCTGGCAGCCCAGATACTGCAGGAATTATTGTGCAGGGTGGAGTGGTAACAGATTGCAATTTAAAAAGAGATAAAGAGAAACCTGTGCATTTAGCCATTGCTAAGCTATCCCGTAGAAAAGGGCAGTAATGACCTAACCTTTAAAATAAAATTCATAAGGGCTTATAAGAAGAACCCAGTGGGCTGAATCCTCTCTCTTTGTCCCTCCTTTGAAGTAGATGAGAATTCAAGGTGCAAAAAACCTGTCCTGGAGGAAAACTCGGCGCTGTTTCAGCCCTTTGTATACTCTCATGATTTTCTCTCAGGAAGCACACACAGTGAATGACAGATTTTTCATTTAGTCCCAGGTGACTTACTGAAATAGTCCAGAATTTCTCACCTAAGAATGGAATCTCAGAATTTTAAGTAAAATAAAAATTGCAGAGTACACATGGTGTTAAAATCTTAAAGAAAATGTATTCCTTTTCATTTGAAAAATCTGTAGTGTGCTAGTGTCTTGATGAGAAACTTAAATAGTACCAGTCATTTTGAACCTTAAATTATTATTCGAATTCAGTTTTTAAATAACTGTAGCTGCTTCGCTTTAAAGTGATGCCTATTGGAATGAGAATCTCATTCCATTATGGAAATTAAATCATGTAAGCTTCCTGACATCATACTCATATTAAAATTCATCTGTCCAAAGAATTACTTCCTTTCTTTTAAATTACAATTGACTCTTTTTATGATAAGCATATGAGAGTATCTCACATTTTTCAGAGGCAGGCTTTTGTTTGGCATAAGAAGGAATAATGTGAAAAGTTAATATGCCACCATAAATACTTAATTGTATTAGTATAGGAACTATAGAATATTTACCTAGGGAAAAAAATAGTAAAATATTATTATAAATTCATAGATATTGGTAGAATTTTAAAAATGAATGTTTTACATCGTGACAGATAAAAATAAAGATGTTATCTGATTTCTAAAACTTTAAAAATTATTCATAGAAGAGTGGACAATGGATAGATAAAATTGAGAGTAAGTAAAGTCATTCAAAGGATAGTTTCAAGATTAATGTTGAAGGATGTATATGTTTTTAACAATTATGTTGTAAGGACTTAATATTAAAAAATCACCTGACAACTGTGGACTTGATATGTTCAAAAACAAATTTTATGGAAAAGCACAAGTTACCAAGCACAGGTTACCATTTCGAAGGTTGAGTTCAGCAAACTAAACCATCCATATTCCCTCCTTTTTTCATGGGAAAGAATTAACCACATGAACCTATGCTATTAATAGTTACATATGATTAAGAATGTTCTTTGTAAAAATCAAAACAAATTTTTAAAAGGCATATGTTTACTATGCTACCAGGATTTTTAAAAAATTGTGACCCTTACCCAAAACCATTTATCATGTGCATTAAATACATTTAGGTATGTAATTAGCTAGGTATTTTACATGTTCAGTTGTCCACAATGGAAAGACTTCTTGAGGCTACCAAAAGCCTGTCAGTGTAAGTTCTCAGATAATTAGTAAGTGTTCTCCTCAAAAGCATGAGAACATGATTTTATTTCTTACCAGCTCCCTTTTTTATATCAGTGCAATTTTCAACATAGTTTTCGTGGCCATTTGTTACAGACCTATATCTCAAGCATTTCTAACTGGTACTTTTTCAGAAAATAAACCGAAAATATTCTTTTGGCCTTTTCTTCTGACCTTTGTAAACAACAGAAATGTAGAAAGAGAAAAGGTCTGGGTTTTTTTTTCCCCTCTCTTTTTTTTTTTAATTGAGGTACCAATCTGCTTTTCAAAATGTTTTTGTTAGCATTTCCAAGTTAATTCAGATAAAAAGAATGATTTCCATTCACATATTTGTTTCTTTACAACTGATGCTCAGTCCTTCAGGAAGAGAACTGAAGAGCCACCTGAAAATTGAACATAGGCTTTTTTCCAAGGATCTAGTTACAGAGGTTTGAAGTTAATATGGTAGGAAAGGGAAATGTTTTTTCTTGCAAAAGCCTGCTTGTTAAATTCACACTTGTCTTTAGGATGGGCGTTCTTGTTTTATTCCATTATAGTCGATGAGGTGGCACTTTAGGGAGGGGGAGGGGGAAAGAAGGAAAAAAACCCTGGTAGACAAAGGCCAAAGAGGTACTTTTAAGGATTTTATTTCTTATTTTATTTTTCTGCCTTTATTTAACTCTTGTCTAGCACTTGTTTTTCAAGATGACTAATAGCTTTCATAAAGTTCTATAGCTTATGGGTTTGGGTCATTAGCTAGTTTCTGAACAGTTTGTTTCCTGGCAAAATAAATTTGCTTGAGGATGGATAGTAGACCCATTTTGATCATTTGAGTAAAGAAAGCCTAGTCATTCAGTTTTCAAGAAGTATTTTTAAAGGTACCTTATTACCCATCTAGCACTTTTCTAGGCACAGAAGTTAAAAATGGACAAGGCTTGCTTATTAGAAGGCAACCCTCATTTGTGAACAAAATAGTTTAGTTAGGTGGGAATCTGCTGCTTCACATTTCCTACCACAGCAGCCGTTAGACACAGAAGCAAGTACACATCCTGGTTTTAAAAATCAGATAAGTGAAATAATTAATGGAGCGATAATTAAGTAGACAAGACTACTTTTTTCTGAAGAATTTCTACCCTGAAACAGAGGCTTAAAATACTAAAAGACTTGGTGTGTGTGTATGTATATGTATGTATGTGTATATATACACACACACACACGCACTTAGGTTTTAAATCACAGTTCTGCTAAGAAACCCATTATTCTCCAGATGGTTTAGTTAATTTTTGAAGTCACCTTCCTCAACAGTGTCACTGGAATTTAGGGGGAAGGAAAGTATAGTGTTTTTCAAAGTTTCCTCAGCACAGCACAAGAGAAGGCAGTTGTTCCTTCTGCGTGGTAGAAACTCAAGAGTGTCTGCTTAGCTTACAGTAACAGGCAGACAAGTCTAATTCATACTGAATCAACACATCACACACACTCGGGGCTATAAAAAGTGCCTTAAGAAGGCATCGGCCTCATCCTTCTGCTCAAAATCCCACCATAGTAAATTCCAGCTAAAGCCCCTAAATGAAAGGCCGAATTAAAACCTAGATTTGGTTATCGGTGGGCCAGTTTGAATTCCGTTTGCTCATGACTCCCACCTGAAAACCTTGCAGGTGAGTTGCATGGTTCCCCCGCCCCTTCTTAGGCAGAGATGGGGCAGTGGGCAGAGCTAACTGGAGACCTGCCTGCCCGAGACTCACCTGTTAGTGGCTGAAATATGTACAGACCCGCCAGAATACTGGCCGAGGTCGAAGTGTGCCCTGCTGCTGTCCCAGAGGCATCTGTTCTGCACTCTTAGGAAGTAAAATGTCCCTAGAAGTAAACAGGTGCCTTCTGTGCATCAATAAGTACAACACAATTCTCTGAAAGTTCGGGTATAAAGAGATGTAGTAGAGGCTGCTCTGTGTGAAGCTGTCTGCCAGGCATCTCTCAGGCTCTAAGCTCAGCTTTTTTTTTTTTTTTTTAAAGATGTATAATTACAGGAAAGATGTTTTTATTTTTTTATTTTCTATCATTCTACATATATTATGGCAAAAGATATGCCTGGAAAAGTTTTGTTTTGAAAATTTGTTTATTTTCTGCTTCATCTTCAGTTGGCAAAAGCTCCTAACTCTATAGTTTCAAAATTCTTCTCTCTTTCTCTGTCAAGTAATTCAAAGTATGTAAACAAATTATCTCATGAATGAAGGGATTTTCCTGTTTAGAAGAACTTTTTTGTGTGAATTCATCATGCACATAACACCGCCTTTATTTTAGGAGTTTGGATCATCAAATGTAGGTTTTTTAAAGCAGATACATATCTGTACATATTAACTACCAAAAACTATATGTAGCACTAATGAGCAGGCATAGAACCACACAATTATTTAATTTCCAACTCTGATTTCTAGCTCAATTCCATTGGTGTGCTTAGGTTAAAGTTCTGAAAATACGTATGTACTTACTTGAAAGTCTCATCTTAAGTTTTATGAAATGCAATAATATGTATTAGCTAGCAATATTTCTGAGATCACCAGCAACTCTAAATTTGACCTTGAAGCCTCTGAATAAATGAAAATAGATTCCAGCAATAATACATTTCTTGAACCCCCAAGTGCATCATCATCATCTTTTCGTTCTGGTCCTGTGTTTGCAATGATGTACACATGTTTATTATAGTTCCTCACTTATTTTGTATTCATTTTCCTGTGACCAGTAATAAATGTATTAGCTCATGGAATTAATGGCACCAACTACCCCTAGGATCAGCACTTAATAAGGTGGGGAATTTTTATTTCAAGTTGTTCTACATTTGCATAAATTATTTCTATTATTATTCACATATATTATTTATTTCTGAATCACACTAGTCCTGTGAAAGTACAACTGAAGGCAGAAAGTGTTAGGACTTGCATTTAATGTTCATTATCGTGGTCTTGATGGAGTTAAGAAAATAAAAATTAGACCAAGCCCCCTAATAAGCTGCATGCATTTTAACATGATTACTAGAATTTTAGACTGTAGATATAGTCTTTTTGGTATCTTGGTGTTTTATATAAAGGATTTAAAGGAGTTTATAGTTTTGCTTTTGTCAGATATGCATATAGTATAGTATAAAAACATAGCATAATAGAAACTAAAGCTAGACAAGCATTTCAGTTACTGCCTTAATTTAGAAACTTTGCCGGATGGCCACCGGAATAGAGCCAATCAGGGATGGGTGCCTGAGTGGTGCCTCCGCTGGCCTGGCCTTGTGAAGATGCTTCTCCCGTAGGAATTGTATGTAATAGTGGGAGCAGATAAAAGCAATGTGAGAGTTTTCTGTAGAAGCAGAACTGTCAGTTTGTGCCTTGAGGCTTCCAGAATGTGTCAGATAGAGGAGTCTTAAGTTTCTGTGCTTCAGGCAACTTGAGTTTGTACAGAAGCAATCCAGTCTAGTAATTAAAAAAAAAAAAAACAAGGATTGCATGTACAATTATCAACAGTGGGATTTTAACAACTAACAATGACCAACAGTGCAAAAGCTTGTTGCATTTCTGGTATTTTAGGTTTTGATCTGAAGGTTAAAGGGCAAGTGTTTTGTTTAGAAGAGCAGTGTGTGTTAAGAAAAGTAAATATCGGTTCCCATAGAGTCTAGCTTAGAACTAGAGAATTTTATAGGATTATCATTTCTGAGATGTTATAAAAGCATGTTTTCTCTATAAAATGTATTAGTGTTTTGCATTCCCATAGGGTCTGGTTAAAACTTCCTTCAAGGTTTTGGCATGGGTGTCATACTCAGTAAGCTTTTTTGTTTTTCAACTTATTCTTATAATAATGTTTTAAAAGTAAAAAAGAAAAATCCTAATTTGAACATTTAACCTGTTGGTTTCTGTGTTTGAAATCATGGTTTTGGAGATGTAGAGGTTGTGCATGTCAGGTAATAATCTAGGCTGTGCAAGCCAGCCCAGATGACCAACCCCTTCCCCAGCCCCTGCATCTCTACCCTCCTCCTAAAATCCTCCTTGCTTCTGCACGAGATCACCCATCCACCTCTGCCGCTCTTTGGGCAACAGAGACATGAAGAGAGATCCTTTAGGCACCACGGTTGTGCCTGCCTAGGCCAGGCCAACACCCCCACTTGACCTTCCGCTCAACACAGTCCTCATGAGAAGGTTCCTGATGCAGGCACGTAGTGTACTCATGACACCAATTACAAATCCACGCTAGTTTCTTTTCATCCATCTTGATTTTTAAACCAAGTCATTCTGCAAACATTTAGTTTGGGCCGTTGTGGCACAAAGAGAAAAATAACCAAGAATACCAACCGCATTCCAGGCTGCTGTTTTCAACCCAATCGCAGGCTGTACTTTTACTGTATTTCTTCATACTTGAAACTCATTCTGCTATATTCATATCAGGGTACAGGCTTAAAAGGGTGCATGTTCCTTAAAGGTGCATAATTATTCTCATTCCGTTTGCTCATATTGCTACAAAATGCTCTGTTTTGGTGCTTTGGGTTCAGCGGGTTAAAAGAAGCAGTGTAGAAATTCACTGCCTGGAACAGTCTTACAAGAATTTTGGCAGATGACTCGGTTTTCAATATTGCTTCTCCTTTTTTCCCTGTACATGAGATTGAGGGTTACCACACAGAGCTGTCAGGTCAACCTGGGTATCCTTCCTCACAGGGTGTACAAAACCCCGTGCTCTTCCCACGTGTGGGTGCAACACAGCTCTCTGAAAGCAGGGACCTTCATGTGTGGGATCCGGGTTTATTATCCCTCAGAGAAAAATGACCTCGGGTATAGACAGGAGCAGAATAGGAAGGGCCATCTCACTTTAGCCACCTTCCCTCCATTCCACACAGAAAGCCATCCCGAGGCAAAAAAAAAAAAAAAAAAAATCTCTAAGATTACCCTCTTCATATAGCCTCCTGAGCTAAATGCTCTTGCTTGGTCCCCTTGAGGCAAATGAAAATTCAGGTCAGTTTATCTAGACCCTTGTGCCTGAAGAGGATATCCAAAAAAAGGTGTTTAGTTGCATAAAATATGTAATCCAAGGACCATAAAAGCCTTACATTAAATACCTCATCACTAGAAATCTCTCTGTTAAAAAAAGTAGTTCAAGTAAGGGATGCTTTATGACCCTGAGATCTGAGGTCAGATGTAGCCATTCTAGGTTGTGCCTTACTCGAAAACTTTTGAAGAGGGAGAACTGCAGTGGTGACTCTTGCAAGCGCGAAGGTAGAATGTCAAAAAATTCAGAGGACTACACATGAATGATCCTTTGGAAACTGGATGTCTTACTGGGTGCTAGAATGCAAATTTAGGTATTGTCAAATAATTGAATTCATTGTTTTTTTTTAATTGGTGTTGAAATGTCACTGTCAAGTTAATTGTTTTCACTTAATGCACGAGCTAAATTGAAGCAAACAAAATGGTTTGTACCTTTTGTACAACTTCTTACAATAAAAATATCAGTAGCAAATAAAAACAGCAATTTCTAACTGATTTCTTGGAAATGAATTACTATCCTGACTATTTTTTTTATTTTCATGTAAAATGAATATAACAGTACTGAGCTATGTGTAATTAAATAGGAAGCTTTAGTACAATGTGTTTTAAACTTTTATTTTGAGACTCCTTTTCTGGATTCAAATGATTTTAAAAAATGAAAATTAAATAGCATTCGTTGAGCTTTGAGTTCATTAAACAAATATTGATCAAGCCCTTAACTGACGGTGCTGAACATTAGAGATGCACAAATGACGAAGCCATTGCCAGTCCTTTCCTACGCTTACATACTGAAGAAGGGGGCTGTTAAAAAAAAAGATTTGTATAACCAGTTGTTGATAACATGGGAATCTGCAAAGGTTTCACATTAGAAATGACACCCAAGCAGACTCAAAAACAGAAAGCAGTGTTTGCCGGTCATGCAAGGAGAAATAATGTATTAGCAAGGAGCATTGTGCACAAAGGCCTGCACTGATGAAGGAGCAGGCAGGAATGGGTGAGAAGATTGGTGAGACTGCACATAAGGCAGTGGCTCTCAAACATCCTGGTCATGATCTATAGAAATAAAATCTGACAGGATGATCTGGTACATACTTACATATAATTATGTTGTAAACAAGTTTTACAATACGTGCGCCCCATGCGTATTCTCTTTTTTTTTTTCTACTCTACTCTGAAAATATTGATGACATCACACTAAATTGTTTTCATAGGCTATGACCTACAGTTTGAAAAGCTCTTGGCCAGGGTTTGGGGGAGGGGGATGGAGGCCATATTAGGGAGTTTGGAACACTGAAGGATTTTAAAGAGGGAGATATTTGTTAATGTTTGCCCATTTTTGTTTGACCACATATGTATTAGAGTAAGTGGGAATGGGAGGAGACAAACTTCGGAGATCCTACATGATAAACAAAAAGGGAACTTTTGCTGCTGTCTGACAAATATGTTCCCTTTAGGTTTTGGGTTTTTTTTTTTTTATTTAGTCCTCCAGAATTCCCTGCAAGCTCCCCTTGGGACTTTTTGTTTAAACAAAACTTTTTCTTTAAATAGGCCCTAAATTGCAATAAAATTTTTAAAACTTAACCAAAATATTCAGGATAATACAAAAAGCCTAGAATTTCACTTTTATTGAGGACTTGAAAATTGGTGATTTATTAAGAGGATAGTCATAACTACATGTGTTTCCAGAAACCATAGACATCTACAACTGGACTGACTAGACCATTTTCTTATTAGAAGCTGTGTATGAAAATACCCTTCTCTTTTTCCTGCTGTATTCAGTGAGCACTGCGTTCCATTAAAAGCCTAGTGGGCCTTTGCCACTGATTTCTCCCTTTGGTTTGTCTGCCCACTTTACACCTCCCTGTGCTCTGGGAAAGAACTCTCAGATGTTCCCTCAGACTTCCAGATGGGGCCCAGGAGACCATATTTGTTCTGCAAACCTTGTTCTCCTAGACATGGCAGATGGAGCAACCAGATTCTCCTCATGGGATTTGGGTCTGCGAGACTGACTGTGACAATCTCTTATATGTCTGGGACTGCTACATATAAATTCAAGGGCTTCAGGTAGCTGAATTCCTCATGTGTGCAGAGAAGCATGGGAAGCTGACCTATGGAGGGAGAAGGAACTGCCCAGATACTTGAGTCCAGACAGCCTTCTGGTTCCTATTGGGTTCTGAAATTCCCCATGTCCTTATAATGAAGTCTGCCTCCAGCATTTAAAAAAAAAAAAACACTTAAGGTAGCTCAAGAAAATTGCTATTCATTACAGCAAAAATCCCACTACAACCCCCTTCTTTCTATATAGCTCTGCAGCTTGAAGTCTGTATTAGTTTCCTTAGGATGCCATAACAAAGTACCACAAATGTGGTATCTTAAAAACAACAGAAATGTATTCTCAGCTCTGGAGGCTAGAAGACCAAACTCAAGGTGTTAGCAGGCCATACTTATTGTGACATTTTTACAAAAGAGTCCTTCCTTACCTCTTAGGGCCCACCCTAATTCTATATGGCCTCACCATACCTTCATTTTGTCTGCAAAGGCCCTATTTCCAAATAAGGTCACATTCACAAGTGCCAGGGATTAGGACTTCAATCTTTTGGGGGGCACAATTCAACCCACAACAGGGCTCCCTACCCTGCATTGTAATTTCAAGCAATTGAAAAGTTAGGTGGAGGAAGAGTACCCCTACTTAAGTGTAGATAAGAACAAAAACAGCCTGCACTTTTCAAATTGGGGTTCTCAGAAACCTAGGCCATGCCAAGAAGTATACAAAGCTAGGGATGAACAAGGTCTATGTTCCTCGAGCATCAATTTTATTTCAAGTAGAAAAACATTTTTCACTAAAGAAAGACATTATTAAGAGTAATATATTTAAAAGATATGGAGTAGAAGGCAAAATTCAATTTTTTTTAAATAATGTAGATGATTTCAAGGACATTTTATGACTTTGATAGCTGCATAAAGCTACATCATCAGATCCCCCTCAGTACAGTTCACTCTTCTGTGGAAATTTTTGAGAAATACTGAATCAACCAGAGGAAACATTAGCACTTAGAAGGGGCCTGTAACTCCTGTACCACACTACCTCCTGTGATCTCCAGGACTCCTCTTCAGAAAATGGTATCTATTCTGACAATGTATTCAGAAGGCTGATAAGGAAAGTCAAGTTTACCCTTATTTACTGAACACAGACTCAGGTCTCAGCTTTTGACAAGCATCTGACATAAAGCGGCAGGAGTGTCAAGAGACACCAGGTAATTCATTAGTTCAACAGTGATGGTTTGTGATAATGGATCCTCCCTCCTGCAGGTTGGGTTTAATAGTGACACCGTGTTATTTAACCGTGGTTGCAAGCAAAAACGGCACTCTCAAGAGGAGAAGGGAGGAAGTAATATTCAGTGAGCCCCACTAAGTGCCACACATTCTGGTACATGGTTTACAAACCATCTTATATCATCAAGCCATTCTCACTTCCAGGTGAGAATAACAACAGTTCTGTATAATCGTATAATCATATAAGAAAGGAAAAAAGTAGATATTGTGTGGATATTAAATGTTTATACAAATTATCCCAAAAATTTAATTTCATATTTTGCATGTTCAGGAAGCTGCTTAAATACTCACCATTATAAAATATTTAAACAATATAAAATGACTAGAGAGAAAATTTAAAGTACCTAAAATCCACCACCTAGGGAAAAAAAATCACTGCTAATAACTCAGTAAATAATTTCTAGACACCTAGCTTGACATAGAGAAGACGTGAAGTATCTTACATCACCACAACAAGGCTGTGGACCCCTTTCAATAAGTTATGCTTTGGGATTTGTTTGTTTGCTTTTCAGTTATCTTGGATAACTTGTCATTTCAATAAACATAAATCCATATCATCATCTATTATGGTTACATAGCATATAAATGCACCATGATTTACTTGGCCAATCGTCTTTGATAAATATGTCTGCCCATCCCATCCCCCAATTTTTCACCATTTGAAAAGGTGCCTCCATGAGCAGTCCTGTGCAAATAGTTATCTACACATGTTAGCAATTGCATTTAAGTCATCTGGTCCCTGGAAACTCATTTATTCATTTATTCATCCAACACCTATTGAACTTCTATTCTGTTCCAGGCAACATTAGACCCCAGAGATACAGAAATTAAGCAAGACAAACAAGGTTCTTTCTTTCCTGGAGCTAACACTTTAGTGTGGGAGACAGAATAAATAAACAAGTGCTATGAGGAAATAAACAGGTAACAAGATGGAAAGTGGTTGAAATATGGTAATCATAAAAGCTTTGAATTGAGGCATAAAGGATGAGACTGAGGCAGCCAGGGGGAGCAACTGAAAGGTCTAAGGATGTGAAAAGCTTGGTCTGAAGTAGGAACAGAAAGGATGCCAGTATGCTCAGAGCATAGTGAGTGAGGGGCAAGAGTGATGGGAGATGAGATTAAGGTGGATATAGGCCAAGAAGAGAGAGCTTGATAGGCCAGAATAATAAACTGGAATTTTAAGGCATTTAATAATAGGAATTATATGGTAAGGTCTACATTTTTAGGGGCAATGGTGAGGAAATTACTGAAGGATCTGGGTGAAAGATGATGATGGCACAAATCAGAGTGGTAGCAGTGGATGCATTTGAAATAAATGTGGAGAGTAAAACTAATAGGACTTGGTAATGAACTGATCTAGGGTGTGAGAAAAGAGACCAGGATGAGCATCTGGAAGGATGGTGATGCCAATTACCAGATTGGGAGGATTTTTTTTTTTTTTTAGGATTTATTTTTTCTTTATTTCTCTCCCCTTTCCCGCCCCCCCCCCCCACCAGTTGTCTGCTGTCTGTGTCCATTCACCATGTGTTCTTCTGTGTCAGCTTGTATTCTTATAAGAAGCACCCGGAATCTGTGTCTCTTTTCGTTGCGTCATCTTGCTGCATCAGCTCTCTGTGTGCGGCGCCATTCCTGGGCAGGCTGCACTTTTTTCGCGCGGGGCAGCTCTTCTTACAGGGCACACTCCTTGAGCTTGGGGCTCCCCTACTCAGGGTCACCCCTAAGTGGCAGGGCACTCCTTGTGCACATCAGCACTGCATGTGGGCCAGCTCATCACACGGGTCAGGAGGCCCTGGGTTTGAACTGCGAACCTCCCATGTGGTAGGCGGACGCCCTATCCGTCGAGCCAAATCTGCTTCCAAGATTGGGAGGGTTTTGCTGAAGTGTGATCAAATGCTCCTTTATGGACACAATAAGCATTGGACATTCACGTACTAAACATTCCTATAGATTTGTCAGGTACAGTTAGAGATTATATTATTTAGGTTGAAAGGCTATAATTAGAGACCTAAAAATACAGTCACTTAAAGAACAAGGTTTTCTTCTCCCTCACATAACAGTGAGGAACAGGGCAACCCATTACCCAGCCTCAACTCCACTGCAGGCCTTGTCCTTCATCTATTGCAAGTGTACTCCTCCCAGGCTTCCCCTCTCCATGACCTGAGACACGAACGTGACCAAGATCCAGATTTGGCCATGCAGAAAAGGACAATACTCTAGACATGACAGAAAAATACGATGATAGGAACCTGGGACTCTGAGTGACAGGGTGGAGCACAAGCAGCCTGCCTTACCTGCCCTGGAGTTAAAGACATAGAAACAATGGTTTGAGAAGCTTACCCATGAAGCAGAACAGAGAAATGAAGCAGCTTGAGGAGGATATGGTGTTGTCAGAGAATTTTTTTCTGAAATGAGAGTCCATTCAAAAGATAGAGAAGTTGAGGAAAAAAGAGAAAATGAATAAAAGCAGGAGCAAAATTGTTGGAAATGGAGGAGAGTTGGGATCAAGAGCACAAGAGGAAGTGTTGGCATTTGAGAGAGAAATAGAGAATTATCCTATGACCCATCGATCCTACTTCTAGGTATATACTCAAAAGAATTGGTTGAATAATTCAACCAATATGTCCTCTCGTTTATGCATATGCTATCATACTCTATATACTGTTTTCTATATATATAGTATTCAAAAGAATACTTGGCGAGATATTTGCACACTCATGTTCATAGCAGCATTTTTCACAATTACCAAAAGATAGCATCAACCCAAGTGTCCATCTACTGATAAATGCATAAACAAAATATGGTATTTACATACAATGTAATTTTATTCAGTTGTAAAAAGGAATGAAGTTCTGATACATGCAACAACATGGATGAACCTTGAAGACATCGTGTTGAGTGAAATAAGCTAGACTCAATAAAATAAATGTGTATGACCTTGCTTATATGAAATACTTGGAATAAGCAAATTCATAGAGACAAATAGAGTACAGGTTACCAGGACCTAAAGTGGGGGCAGAAGGTAAGTGGAATGGGGAGTTATTGCCTGATGGAGACAGATCTTTTATTTGAGGTGATGAAAAACTTTGGGTAATGGATTTGGTGATGGTAGCACAATATTATGAATGTAATTAATACCACTGAATTGTACACTTGAAAGTGAACTGAAAATAAGAAATTTTCAGTTGTTTTTATATATATATATATATACGCTATATATATACACATATATATGTTATTTCAATTAAAAGTTTTAAGAAAAGATGAATGCATAAGCAAATTGTGGTTTATCCATACAATGGAATACTACTAGCAACAAAAAGGAACAACTATTGATACACACATCACAGGTGAATCTCAAAAGCATTATGCTAAGTTAAAGAAGTAAACACAAAAGACTAGCTACTGTTTGATTCCATTTATACGAAATTCTAGAAAAGGCAATATTATAGTGACAGAAAATAGTGTTTTCCAAGGACTAGGAGGGGGTGGGTGATTAACTGCACACAAGGCATGAGGGACATTTTTAGAGGGATGAAAACATTTTCTAGTCTTCATTGTTGCGGTCACCCCTCGGGCTGAAGTGTGGTTTGCTGGCCTGGCGGGGGAGCAGCCGCGGCAGGCCAAGCCGCTGCCCCCATAATAGGGTGGCTGGTCGGACTCACCGCCACCCCTGAAGGGAGCTCGGCATGGGCGCAGAGTGCCCTCGGGTCTCCCCTTCTCGGCAGCCATGCTTCCGCGGCCACCCCTCCTCACAGATAGCGCCACACGATGTCTTGTGGGGCGGCACCCTTCTTCTTCTTTCTCCCTGCGCAGGCACAGGGCGGAAAAATCCAGTCTGCCCTTTTCCCTCCCCCCGACAGCAGCAACAGCCAGGCCTGCGTGGGGAAACTCCAGTCTGCCCTCTACCCCAGCAACAGCAGCCACCAATCACTAAGCCCTGCCACTTCCCCCAGCAACAGCAACAGCCAATCCCTAATCACCACCCCTCCCCCGTCCAGTACCTCCCACTGACCTTTCGCCGGCAACCAATCAGAGCAGGGTGTGGCTTCGACCAATCAGCCTTCCCCAGCCCCTATAAAACTGTTGCCTCTCCCTCAATAAAGTGGACCTGCGTGTTTACCTCGTCTCCGCGGTAGTTCTTCTGCTGTGCGCCCTCCAGTCCTGAGAGCCCCCGACAAGGGCCTGGCCTCCCTTGTCCCCAGTTCGTCGCCTGCTTCTCCGGGCGACCCCGTCAACCGAACCGCGCAACCCCTGTGAGACCGACCCCTCGTCTGCTGCCAGACCGACCCCTCGTCCCAAGCGGGACCAACCCCTCGTCCTGAGCTGGACCGACCCCTCGTCCGCAGCCAGACCCCACCTCTACCGACCGAGCAAACCGTCGCAATTGTGATGTAGATTACATGACTATATACATTTGTCAAAACTCACCAAACTATACTTTTAACTGGTGTTATTACATATAAACTATACCTCAGTAAAGCTAATTTTTTTAAAAATTAAAGATGTTCTCTTTCAATGCTAACAAAAGTCAACCTGAAATAGTTGACCAATAACTTTTATAGTTTATGAGTCATCTCAACGGGGATTTAAAAAGAGGAAAATTATAGTGAAACTATAACCCATTGATTCATTTGAAGTTCTCATGGACATCAGGAATTTTCCTTTCTGACTCACTTTACTTGGTAATTTCCACTGCCTCCATCCATTAATAGAACTCAACCTGGGGTTTATAAAAGGAAACTTAAGGTAATGGCTGGTTGGTTTCCATGATTCGAATTATTTTTAAAAGTCCTCTGTATATATATTTTTTACAGTGAGAAATATAACTTTTGAGAGCACAAGATTTTCATGTTTACTGGTCGTTTTCTCTCACTGAAGGCAATATCACATCCAAAATTTCCATGGTGAGTGCGGAGTCAGAGAAGGGGAGTTAATTAGATGATCAGGCTTTCATAAAAGAAAATAAGTCACAATTGAAGAGGAAACTGTGGGAAATAAAAATTCCTATCCTCACCTTCTCAACTCACTAATACTCTTCCCTAAAGTGACCAAGAGTAGGGGTTTATTGTGTAACTTTTCCTGGACATATTCAATAAGTTGAATCACCACATGAAATTCCATTCTTATAGGTTAAAAATTACTGAATGCTAGTAATTTCATATAGTTCAACCAATATGTCCTCTCATTTATGCATATGCTATCGTACTATATATATTGTTCTATAATTCTCACTTTCTCTTTTTTTTTTTTTTTTTTTGTTGCATCATCTTCTGTCAGCTCTCCATGTGTGTGGCGCCATTCTTGGGCAGGCTGCACTTTCTTTTGCGCTGGGCGGCTCTCCTTACAGGGCGCACTCTTTGCACATTGGGCTCCCCTACGCAGGGACACCCCTGTGTGGCACGGCATTCATTGCACGCATCAGCACTGTACATGGGTCAGCTCCACACAGGTCAAGGAGGCCCGGGGTTTGAACCCCCGCCCTCCCATGTGGTAGGCAGACGCTCTATCCTTTGGACCAAGTCTGCGTCCCTCTCACTTTCTCTTAATAATCTGTAGTTACCATTTTCCCATACCAACACAGAGTTCTGCATCACTGTTTAAATACTTAAATAGTTTTTCATTGCATGGATATATCACACTGTATTTTTTTTTTTAATTGCATCATCTTGCTGCATCAGTTCTCCATGTGTGCGGCACCATTCCTGGGCCGGCTGTGCTTTTTTCACACCAGGCAGCTCTCCTTGAGGGTCACACTCCTTGCATGGGGCTCCCCTACACGAGGGAAACCCCTGTGTGGCACAGCATTCCTTGCACGCATCAGCACTGTGTGCGGGCCAGCTCACCACATGGGTCAGGAGGCCCTGGGTTTGAACCTGGACCTCCCATATGGTAGGCGGATGCTCTATCAGTGGAGCCACATCTGCTTCCCACCGCATTGTATTTAACCAGTTACCTCTGCTGGATTTTTCATTTGTTTCCTGTGTTTTGCTATTTCAATTAATATAGTTGGATGACCACAAAGGTTGTTATCTTCAAACTTGAAAGCACTATGTTTCCATCTATGTTTTAGGGATATGTCTGTCCAAACACAAGACACTTGATTTTGTGGATTGGGTTTCTGTATCTCTCCCCATTGTTGAAATTCTCAAATATCCACATAAGAACAATGAAAAGTTCATGAAAGTCAACTATATTATAAAATTTGAATATAAACCCAAGGTCTTCCTAATCTTAAAGATATCATTTGAGTTATGAATTTTGAATGCCATTCAAGTTGTAAGTCCCTTCCCGAGTGAATTATCCATACGCCCTTTGTCATAGGTACCCTTAGATAAGTTTATTAGGGAAATGCAAATTTAAGCCACATTTGTTCCTTGTCGATGCTCATATTGCTCTCTGTTCAAGACTTTTTGCAGTATAAAATCAAACTTTTTCCTTTGCATTAAAGACCCTTTACCTCTTGCTTCAATATAATTTTCCAGCCTTATTCTTCTCTGCCACTTATGATCTATGCTACCACACCTGAATGTCTTCCCCTGACCCTTTTTGTTCCCTTTATTACAGAAGTTGTAGTTTTACAGAACAATTGTGCATAAAATACAGGATTCCCAAATACTACCCCACCACCATCACCTTGCATGGTGTGGAACACTTGTTACAATTGATGATAGCACATTTTTATAACTAAAGTCCACGGTTTAACCTAGGATTCACTGAGAGAGTTTGGGGAGGTTTTGAGAAAGAAAATGGTAGTTGGGAGCATCTGTTCTGCAATGTAACATCAGAAAACAAGAGAGGGAGACATAGATTGGAAAAGATAGTTTTAAGATCTTTCTTGTATGTAATCAGTGTAAGCCCCATTTTGCCATTTTACAAAAAACCAGAAAGGATGCAAAAAGTAATTTTAAATTACTTTCTATGCTAACATGGGCCCAAAGGGGCTTAGCTTTATCCAGGTTCTATAAGCGCTTAATAAATATGAGATACCCTTCTCTAGAGCCCAAATTGCCTCCTTGACAAAACGTTGCGATGCCATGCAATAGAATTGGCCATGTGCATGTTCCTACCAGGTTTTAAACAGGCTCCTTGAGGACAGAAATTGAGCCTTTTTTTTTTAGGGTGGGGTTGGGGGTGGGGGTTGTGTCCTAATCATCTTTGTCTTCTACCCCAAATCTAACTTTCAGTTACCCAGCAAGTGGCTTGCACCAAGCAGATATTCAATAAATATCCATAAAATGAATGCATGGGTGATGAATGAATGGAATTTAACCAAAGGTTGATTTCGTTCACTACATCTATGACAGCACTTGTCTGTAAGGGACCACGTCTGTTCTGATTGTCACTTTATTCCTAGTATTTGCACAAAGCCAAGCTATACAATAAACGTTGGAATAAAACTTTGCAACACCTGAAATGAGTACTTCACTCAGAAAAGAAGTCTAAATGATTAAAGTGCAAATGGAAGCAAGCCCCTTGATGTGGCTGAGGGAAGCAAAGAACAGCAGTGTCTGCCTGATCTTGGAAGGATGATAAAGAACAAGAATTTCCAGGCGACCCCTGGGAATTTCGGGTGGTCGCCGACGCCGGCCTCTCCTCCATCAAGGCAGGGGGCGCTGTGGGCGGCGTGGCCTCTTTGGTCCGCGCGGCGCCGCTCTCTAGGCGGCTTGGGGAGGCACTGAAGGATCTGCCGTGGGCCTGTCTCGGCCGACTCTCTGGCCTAGTCTTCCTCGGCGTCTGGCCGTGCGCTCCGAGAGCCGTCGGGCACCATGGGGAAGCGGGACAATCGCGTGGTGAGCACCCAACAGGGAAACCAATGGTGCGACGCGGGGCCGACAGCAGGAGAACGGGACCCGTCTCCGTACCTGCGGAGGCGCGGCCGCCTAGACCTCGGGCCGGGAGACTCGGCAGCCCCGCCGGCTCCAGACGCGCGTGCGCTGCTCGTGCAGTTGGCGGCTTCGGGCTCCTGTCTCCATCTGCATACCACCGCGCCCTCTGGCGCTGCTCTCTGGCTCCCTTCCCGCCGCACCTAGGCCGGCAGTGTTCAATTTCTAGTGCCGAAAGAGCTCGGAGAAAATTGGTCCCATCCTCTGTGTTACTACAAAGGCCGGGGCCCAGGGATGTTGCAAGACACATTCGCGCCTCGGGAGCCCACCCCTGCTCTGCGCCTTTCTCTTTGCGCACCCGGGTGGGATAGAGACGCTTTGCGCAACGCCCCGCAGCGACGCGGAGCTCTGGTCAGAGGGTTTTGCAACACGCGGGCCTGCAACGCGCCCACTTCTAGCTGCAGCCGGCCTCCAGTCTGAGAACCGTGATCTCAGTGTTTGATTTCGCGTCCACAGCGCCCAGCACTGCCTGGACCTGATAGGTTCTGTTAAGGAAGGAATGGCATGAAAATAGTTCGCTTTGGAGTCAGTTACAGACTGGAATGTCAGTTTTGGTCCCTTGGGAGTTGGGTGGCCTAGGACAAGTTGCTTTACTTCTTTGAGTTTCAGTTTCTTTATATGTAAAAAGGGATCAGTGTTTTCCTCAACCTTTGAGAATAGTTGAGACCACCTAAGGCAAAATGCCCAGGCGACTGCTTGGCATGAAAGTTATTACACTAGTAAATGAGGTAAAAGAGACACAAAAATAATTAATAGCAAAAAGAGTAAGAAACAGGACCTGATAGAGATGTGAAGTTCCGAGAGCATTCCAAGGAGTACTTTTCACTGGTGGAGATGGAAGGAAGGCATTCCAGAAGCAGATATAGCCGAGGAGAGGGGAGTGGCTGGTTTGGAAAGGCCAGGTTATGTATCAGATTGGATAGGTGGTAAACATAAGGAGTAGGTTTCCAGTAAGCTGGAAACAAGCTCCTGAGCTTGTTTATGATGGAGTTTAAACTACTGAGCAGGAAAATAAATGTAGTTAAAAGTAATGTACTAAGTCTAGTAAATTAGCTTTTTTATTCAGCGGCTATTCTTTTGTGCCTTTTTTTTTTTTTTTTTTTTTTGGTGTTAAAAGAGTCATAGTATGAAATGGTGATGTTTCCCAACTTAAAAGGTTTTGATTTTATATGTCTTCATAATTTTGTAATTGAAAATGTCAAGGAACCACTTGAGTAGCAGACCTTGATTACAAAGTTGAAATATGTTCTTTTCTGCCTGTTTACTGGCTGCAATCAGACCTCTTTGTGATATACCGACTCTCAGAGTTGAGGTGATGTTATGCTGGAGCATCCATTTGACTTGAGATGTAAGAGTGTTCTGGTTTTTTAATGCCTTTGGGCCTTGAATATTTAAAAATCACCTAACTTTAGGAGCAGTTTCATTCAGAGGCCTAAAATGTTTTATTCTAATGGGAAAAGTATTGGTTTATGTATCCCTTTAAAGCATTTGAAAAACTTGCCAGATTACCTTCCTTTTCTGGGGCATTTTGATAACAACTCTGAGATATAGTAATTACTTTGGGTATGCTGCCATAGCACACAGTGTTCTGTTAACATTTTGTTTCCACTTGGCAGGTTGTGGGAATGAAAAACATGAAGAGGTAGGAGATGCAGACTAATTCAGTCTCTTCCTTGCAAAGGAATCCTTGATTGGACTATTTAAACTGGTCCCAAAACTTGGGTCGTTTGACAGTTTACTACACACTATAACTCTTGATTTTCAGTAATAAAAATGGATGTTTGTCTCAGAAAATATTGGCATTTTTCAAGAGTGTTACCAAAGCAAGTCTAATTCTTTTTTTCATAGTTTTAAAGATGAAAGGATTGCTTCTAAAAAGCAAGTAAATTTCAAGTTAAACATTCTTTTTTAAACTGAAGGTTTTAATTCTTTATATTTGTAAAGGACTCTTAAGTTCATGGTGGCCATCCTTTGTGCCCATTATTTTCCAGAAGTTTCCTTCATGTTCTTTTCTGTTACATTGCACCCTCTAAAACAGAGGCAGTCTTAAGATAAAAATAGGTGATCAAAGTAACAAATGAAATTCTGCACATTGTGTCCTTAGGAGTTTTACTCATTGCTCTTTTCATACCTGCCCACATACATTCCCTAGAGCCCAATTTACCATCCTTAGCTTCAAAATCGATCTGTTTTCTCTTACCCAAACTCATGCAGCAGTTTGGGCCCACAGACAGTTCTTGCTACATATGAATGTAGGTGGTTTGATTTATGTGGTCACAGTTCTTAAAATATTTATCATAGTGAGAAGTTTTGAGAAATTGCACAATTTCTATATTTTAACTAATGCCTAACCACTTGGTCCCATAATGTTAGGAGCATTACTTTTTGCACTGATGCTTAAGTGAGAAATCCTTCTTTTGTTGTGCATAGTAAAAAGCAGCATTGTTGTTTATTAAAAGCACAAACTATCAGTTGTTTTGTGTGGAGCCTAGCATGTTGTGATGTAGTTAATAAATATTGCTATTAGAATTAAATAATGGAGATATTAGAGTGTACTTAATTATACTTGATAGTGAATTTTTTGTCAAGCACTTCAAAGTGAGCTACACCTGTAGCTCATGTAGTTGTACCATAAATTGCCTGTAATTACTTGTCCTAGCAAAATATACTGCTTTACTATTTTATTTGCCTCTTAAAAGTAAGCAGTAAGTTAAGTTGACATATACTTTGGAAAAGCAATTTGACAGTAGACATTAAGACATAGAAAAGTGTTAATATTCTTTTAAGTTATATGCTAGAAAATTTGAAGACAGTAGAAACATGGAAAATGTTATGGTTATTGGAATGAAAAAATTACTGTAGTTTTGTAGTGTTGTGGCTTTTGTTTTGTTTTTCATATGAGGGTAATTCGGCTGAGTTGGCATGGCAGTATTGTGGTTGAGTTTTTTCTCATTTTGATTATTATTAATATTGTTTGAACAACTATTTTGTTTTTCTAATAAACATAGTGCACACTCATTTAAAAAAAGTTTTCTTTGGTATATGAAATGATGAAAGACGATGTCTTTCACTTTGGTGCCCATACTCAGATTTTTAAAAATTTATTGTTATTTATTACAGTATTTTTTAAGTTTTTTGCAGTTTGCTTTTGCTTTTTACTTGGACATCTGTCCATATTAGTAACTAGATTTCTTTTTCTCTTTCTTTTTTTTTTTTAAATAGGAGGTACCAAGGATTGAACCTGGGACCTCATATATGTAGAGCAGGCACTCAACCACTGAGCTACACTTATTCCTCTTCATTCTTTTTAATTGTTACACGGTATTTCATTTGGGAGATGTGATTTAATGTATTTAATGAACCCCAGTTTGATGGCTATTTTGGTGTTCTTGGTTTTTCACTCTTTTACTAATTCAGTCCTGAACATCATTGTGTACTTTTACATTATTTGGAAAGAAACTATTTCACAATTTAAAATTTAAAATATATTATATTAGATACTGCTAAAATTGTGACAGGATGATACCAAAGAAATCAGAAGGTAACATGAATAATACTCTTGTTTTACAAAACTTTTCTTGCACATTGTACTTGCTTCTGGTTATTAAGATTGTCAGTAGTGTTTAGTTGGGCTAACAATGCCTATTAGTAGCCTCTCCTGGTTGTCATGTTTCCACATGAATTGATTGAAATTCTCAGCAAAGGCAATTGAATGAAATATTTGAGGACATAATAGTCTATATACAAATGTATGTATGCCTCTGTTTTAGCATTGTATTGATATCCTCATTTAGCCCTGATTCTATAAGCATCCCTGGCACTAGGCACTCTAGCATTCATTCCTACCTCTAGAAAAATCATGTTGAAGTTTGTCTTTTTCATCCCAAGTAAGTAGGCAGTGCCCAGTTGAATGGAAATAGTTCTCAGTAGTTTTATATTGTATATTCTGCCAGAGAAATCTGAACGTATACAACTTATATTTACCATGAAGGTGGGAAATGTTGGTCACTTCCACAGATTTTGTTAAATTAAAATGTAATAAATACATTGTGTCCTTTTGCTCATTTTGGAATATTAAGTATTAAATTTAAGGCTTTAAGATTAACCTTAATAACAGTCATTTTCAACAAAGTTGATTATATTTAAAAAGTAGAAATGTTTTTATAAATATTTGTAGACTTAAATTTGAGAAAACCAAATATGAGGATCAAGAGGCAAATTAAATTTGAATAAACCAAATATGAGACTCAAGAGACTGAGACCAAATTAAACACCAGATTTTATATCTGTACCAAAGTGAATTTTAATAGAACAATATCTCTTTGCTAGACACTGTCATTAACAAAGAAGCCTTTTGCAGGAAATCTCTAAAATGTAGTATATATTTCTGCTATAGTAAGTATAATATACAGAGTCTAATTTAATTGTTTTAGCAATTTGTGAATAAAATTGCTGTATGGCAGAGTATATCCTGGAAGAGAAGATATGATTGAATAAGCAGTACATTTTGAACTTCTTTGGAATTGTGTTTCTTCATTTGCCAGGGAGCCTAGTAGTATCAACCTCACAGGTTATTGGCCTTTTTAAGAAAGCACTGTATAAAACAAGCCCTCCAGAAGTAAGAAATCATTATTTCCATCAAAACCCTAGTAAAAGCACAATTTCTATAAGTTAATGGTGTTACTTACCTTCTAAACTTGTAAGGCTTAATGAGTTAAATTTTTGTAATGAAAAGTTGATTAGTCAGATTGTTCATGATCAGTTGTATGCATTTGTAATAAAGATTGCTTGGTGAGTGAATGACCTTTTGCCTTTTTAATGGTTAATTTAATGGAATTAATTTTTGTTCTTTCCTCCAGGCCTACATGAACCCGATAGCAATGGCCAGATCAAGGGGTCCAATCCAGTCATCAGGGCCAACGATACAAGATTATCTGAATCGACCAAGGCCCACCTGGTATTTGTAAAACAATTTACCTATTTATAAGCTTCTTATAAACTTATTAAGGCTTATTTTTACAACTTTTGTTGATTGCAAAACAATTGCCAGATAACAAGTAGTTTTTAAAGTAATATTTGATATATGCTTTTTAAAAAATATATGAAACACCTATGCATGACTGTAAAACAAACATTTGAGACTCCATCTCCCAATTATGGCTAAAGAACTGGCAGATAACTTTTTCATGCCAATCTCTTCTCTGTCCCTTAAAAGATGTTAACATTGCAGATAGTGTTCTAAACTATTTTAAATGGTAGGTTTGAAAAAAACAAACAAAAAATTATAAAATAAAATGGTAGTCTTGCTGTTCATCCAGGTATAACCAGATATTGGAAAGGATAATGTTTTGTCTTGTTTTTCAATGAGTTAGAATGTTCCACAGTAAGATTTTTATTTTAAACTGGATTTTTCCCCCTCGTTGAGTGACTCTGATCTTTTAAAATAAGGCATCGTAGCACTGGCCTTAGTATTGTTTTAGCATGTCTTTCCTTATTATTAATACCATACTCCTGAAGTGACGTAGAACACACTTCAGAATCATTAGCTTCAGAGTCTAAGTGATTTTGAAAGCTGAGCTACTATGGTTGAAAGATATGCCAAAATGTAACAGGGAATCCTTCCTTTGAGTAAATAGGAAGTAAGCCTTGTCCACCTCTTACAGTGTTTATCAGTGCTATTGTTTATTGTTGCTATATACCGGAGAATAATTTATACCAGAGAATAATCCCAAAACCAAGTATATTTATCTTTCGAATTGGAAAGAGAAAATGATCGTTACAGGGGAAGTGTTCCAGCAAGTATATTACACGTGTGTCAGAGTCCCCAGGATGACACTCGAGTAGAGTAATTTACTAGGAGGACTCACAGGACTCAGCATGTAGTAGTACTCATGACTACAATTTATTACATTGAGAGGATACCATGCTCAGTCAGCAGTAGGGAAGGGTGCGTGGAGCAGAGTCTGGAGGAAGCCAGGCACAAGTTTCCAAGGATCCTCACCTGGTGGAGTCACACAGTATGAGATTAATTCCCCTAGGAACAAGTTGTGACAACACCTATGAGATGTTACCAGCCAGACTCAGTGTCCAGAGGTTTTTTTGCCAGCTGACCACATAGGCAGACTGCCTGGCACATACTAAAATTCCAGACTTCCAGAAGGAGAACATATAGTCAGGCAAAGCCATGTTGTTGTTGTTGTTGTTGTTATTGTTGTTTGGGTTTTTTTTTAAGTCATATTGTTTATGCGAATGTTTAGGCACAGTGAGCCACTCTTACCAGGAAATGCTGAGAACCTTCCTGAAATCTAAGTACCTAGAAACCAGCCAAAGGTCATCCTAATAAGGCCTTTCTAAGGATAAGCAGCAGTCCTGCTATATTAACTCTTTTCTGTACAGCATGTGAAGTACAATATAATATAGATAGTATAGTAAGAGACTTTAGTAATTCAGTCAAATAGACCTTGGCTCACTAACACTAAAACTACTAATAGAGTAACTTTGGGTAAATTTATTACCTTTTCCAGACCTCAGTTTCTTTATCTGTAAAATGGAGCTAATTAATACTACCTTTCCTCACAGAGTTGTTGTGACGATTAAATGAAAATGTATTTAAAATAGTGTCTGTTGTACAGTAAATACTCAGAAGTTAGGGGTGGTAGTTTTTATGACCCATGTTTAGAAGAGGAGTGATTAGTGTTATTTGATGAGTTTCATTATGATCATTGGTTTACATGGATACGAACAGAAAAATCTGAATTGTATCAACACAAGAATGGAGATTTATTAGTATACTGAGGAAATATAAAAAGCTTTGTGGTCTTATTTTACTAAATGTTTTTCCCACTGTTAAAAATTCAAGTATGTTGCAGTTTATGTGTTTTTGTATTGCATTTTTGTATTGGAATTAAATGTAAAGCATCCATCTCTAATTTGAATTCCTCGAAAATTTGTATGTTCTGTTTTTTAAGGGAAGAAGTGAAAGAACAACTAGAAAAGAAAAAGAAAGGCTCCAAAGCATTAGCTGAATTTGAAGAAAAAATGAATGAGGTTTGTGACTAGCACCTTTTAAAAATAGACTAATCTTTTTTCCTTAAAATAAGATCATTCTTATTTAATTTTTTAAATAATATGAGCATTTGAGCATAGCTTTTTACAATGTTGATCTCTTTGCCAAGCCTAACAATTTATCCCTCTCTTTTTCTCCACCACATTATCAGTTTTACATTTGAAACTTATTGATACCCTCTCGCTCACTATATCTTCGAGGCTGTGGATGTCATTTGGGCTCTTTTTAGAGAGAGGATCTACTTGATTTGGAGAATATGTTTTTATTTCCCATACACAAAAAAAAGCTTGACACTTTTAGGAATCTGATAGTTGCTCAGTATCATAGAAGGCTCTATTATACCCACCAGTTTTTGTTTTTCCATTTTTAAGTCTTAAGCTTTTCTTAAAATAATTCCTGTGAAGAAAAATGAGATATAAGAAATAAGGGTCCTTCTAATTTTTAAAAATTAAGGTCCTTGACTTAAGGAATTTCAGGTGGGTATGAAGGATTGTCCCTGTAGCTTGCCACTCAACTTTTCTGTTGGTGTTGTCACCACTCAATTTTTTTCTTCTCATTATCTCTTCCTTTTCTTTCTTTTCCCTCACCACCTTTATCTATTGTATTTCCTTCTTTACTGTATTAGGCAAGGTCTTAGGGGCACAGGACAGAAAATCACCTTGAACTTGTATAAACAAAAATAGGAATCAAAACGTGAGAAGGATAGGATGATGTTGGGCAAATACTGCAGCTAGAGATTTGATACCCATTTGGGAGATACTGTATTTCCTATCTCTGCTTCTCTCTGTCTTTCACCATAATACTCTGCTATTGGGGTGCACATGGTGGTACATGATCCAGAGGGAACAGCTCCCATCATCTCCAGATTAGCATCTTTAGGGCTTTGAAGCCAAAAGGAAAACAAATTTAAAAATCAAAGCTTTCTTCCTCCAGTTAATTTAGAAGTTCCCAAGGAAGGACTCTTGATTGAACCTGGCTTGAGTTGCATGAGGCCTTCGGTAACTGGGGCTCCATTAGAAGGTGCGTGAGAAGTGCGTGTGGAGGGAAGGAAGTAGTGGCTGTCTCTGTCTATTAGGTGTTGTATAAATTGTTTTCAGAAGGGGATAGATAGCCTCTGATGGAATTTATAAACTTTTTGCAGAACTGGAAGAAAGAACTAGAAAAACACAGGGAGAAATTACTAAGTGGAAGTGAGAGTTCATCCAAAAAAAGACAGGTAATATCATTTGTTGATTTATTGCTGTCCTTAATCTCAAACTGGATTTTCATAATAATTCTGTGGACTATCATTAGTAGATGCTATTTTTAAAAACTTACATTAATTTATTTGGACTTGTGCTTTCGTTTCCATTTAGAGAAAGAAAAAAGAAAAGAAGAAATCTGGTAGGGTGAGCAAAAATTTTCCATTTTTCTAAATATTATAATTAAGAGTCTACCCAAAAAGTAAGAATAATTTATTTAACTTTTATGCCTAAAGGTCCTGTGGATGTGATGGGTGGTTTTGTTTTATCAGTGATATGAAAGAAAGGTGCCAACCTTCCTGTAACCTAGTAACTCTTCTCTTCCTGTTAAAGGAGGAAAGTGACTAGCATTTGCCACAGATATTGTTACTTGGCTGATTTTTTTCTTTTTTGGGAGGGAGTTCAACATTATACATTTTAATAATTAAATCTTATGACTATGGGCATCTGTTCCTCAGATTAATTTTGTTAAGTATATGAGAGATTAGTAACAGAAAAAAAATTCCTGCATCTCACAAGCTTTAATTATTTTGTGCTTGGTCAAGTATTCATCTTCTTCTTCATCAAGCTCTGATTCTTCCAGCAGTTCTTCAGATTCTGAAGATGAGGTAAGATGAGCTTATAATGATTAATTAAATAATATCTATTATTTTTTTAATGTCAAGAAGAAACCCATTATAAAACATTAGAAATGTTTAGCTCCATGTTTCATGAATTATCCATAACCGAGATTACCGATATGAATAAATAATTATATTTAAATAATGGCCTAAATTTTTTTAGATTTCTGAATTTGTTTTGTTCATTTAAAATATCAGAAGAAATGGATTTGAAAAATCTAAAATGTTATTTGACTAGATTTAGCCACTGTTTAAATAAAACAGCAAAATGATGTTACATTTTAAATACTAATTATTGAGGAAAAAATTATATGTCTATTCAGAGGATGGTCCTTTCATTAAGTTTTCTCCTTGATAAAAGGTTTATATTAATATAATGCATAAATTTTATTTTTGAAAAGAAAGCAAGAGTTTCCAAAACTGTTTTATATAGGATAAGAAACAAGGAAAAAGGAGAAAGAAAAAGAAGAACCGTTCACATAAATCTTCGGAAAGTTCCATGTCAGAAACCGAATCAGACAGTAAGGTAAAATTATTTAAATTTGCCACGTTTAGAGTAGTGAGGACATTTAATTGAGTTTTTCTTTTAATTCTTCCTGTCTTAAATTGCTCTTAGTTTAGAAATGAGATTTTTCTGTCAACTTTTTGTATACCAATGTTCTTTTCCACTTAATGTGGTGCTTAGTTTTCCAAGTACTTTCTCATACATAAATTCCACCTCCAAGATAAGCATGACAGACCTTATTTTTCTCATTTTTCAAAAAGTACTTCAGAGAATAGTTCACATCTATTTCAGAAAATAAATATCTTACTTAAATTCATATAGCTAGCGTTAGAATTGAAAGTTGAATCTACATCTTCTAATATTTGGTCCAGTGCCCTTTGTATTATAATATATTTACATTTGTTCTTTACTGCCCAGAATTTTCAGATGCAATTAATTCTCAAACTTTAATGGTCATAGGAAACACATAATTTAAAAAAATATATAGAATCCTGGGTTTCAACTTCAGGGATTCTGATTTATAGATCTAGTAAGTCTCAAAAATCTACTTTTCTTTTTTTTTTTTGAGGTACTAGGGGCCAGGGATTGAACCTGGGACCTCATATGTGGGAAGCCAGCATGAGGAGGCACCAGGAACCAAACCTGGGACCTCCCGTGTGGGAGGCAGGTGCTCAGCTGCTTGAGCTACTTCCACTCCCCATAGATTTGATTCACAGCCCGATAAGTGAAGAAGCCTTGTTTCTTTATGAGAAAATACACATATAACACATTAGTTCTCTTTTTTTCCCCCAGAATAAAATGCTGATATTGGAGTAAAATTTTTTTAGCTAAAGAACAAATTGTTCTTTTGGTCTTCTTGTCTTTAATATATAATGCTGAATCCTTTATATTTAAAATTGATATATTTGTTTGTTTAGGATAGTCTAAAAAAGAAAAAGAAGTCAAAGGATTCAACTGAAAAAGAAAAGGTAAAATATGTAACTTATTTTCTTACATTACCTTGAGAAAGACTAGAGTCTGTCATATAGTGTTTGATTAACACTAATATGTACCCCTTTTGAACTTATGAGATTTATTCTATAGCATTTATGGAATTTCATGTTGATTTAAGGAAATTGTCTTTTTGGATTCAGTATTGACAGTAAAAAAATCAGAAGAACATTTTTGCAGAGAGTGTGAATTTGTATGGATTCATGAATGAGCTCAGATTAATAAATACAAAATAGTGAATTTAAACGTGTCCTTTGGGTTCCTCAAGTCATTTTAAAGAAGGCCTTTGATAATTAAATAACATGGACTTCTCTTTCACATTGAGCATATTATAGATAAGGTTTGAAAATTCTTTATTTTACTCTTGTAACTAGATGTTTATTTTCATTTATGATTTATTTATATTTATCCCACCTGTTTCTGATTTATATTAAATTTTTTTCTGATTATTAAAAATAATAAAGCCTAAAGGAAGCAGTTACTAATGAAAGAAAACTACAGAGCAAGATCACTATATTTTACTACAATATCACTATACTTTACTCAGTCTTTTTATATCAATTTGTAAATAACTGTCCATTAAGACACTGAAAAAAGAAGCCATCATGACCAAGTTGGGATAATTCCAAGAATTCAGGGGTGGTTCAAGGATAGGAAATGTATACATATGTCATATTAACTGGTCAAGAAAAGAAACCATACGATTGTTACATAGGATTGACAGAAGAGTGTATTGTAATTCACAAAATTTCCTGATTTTCAAAATCATTATAAAATAAGAAAATGTGGTTATTTTCATGTTCAAGAAAAATGTACATAAAAAATTAAAAGGTGGTAATACACGAACATGAAATAAACTAAAAAGACTGTATTATGATTTTGAAGTACTTCAAAATAATTTAAGATACAGAATAATCTAACAAATACCCATGTACATACCAGTTGAAATTAACAGATAATTTACATTTTTTCATATGTGCCTCTGGTCTTGTTGTGTTTTTAAGACCTCTTCTTCCGTAGAGGCAGCTGTTCCTGATAGTATATATCCTTCTCATTCACATTTATGCACTTTTTAAAAAAAATTTTTAAGAGAAGTTGTACATTTCCAGAAATGCATAAAATACATAAAATAGAGAGTTCCCATATACTACCCTATTATTAACACCTTGCCTTGGTATGGTACATTTGTTATAATTCATGAAAGAACATTTTTATAACTGTACTACTAATTAGAGTCCATCATTTACAGTATGGTTCACTATTGTAAAGACTATTGTATAGTCCTATGTTTTTATCTTTTAATTTTTATTCTTACATATATATGACCTAAAATTTCCCCATTTAACTATATTTACATATATAATTCAGTACTATTAATTACTTAATTCATAATGTGCTACCATCATATTACCAAAACTTTACCATCAACCCACATAGAAACTCTACAATTGAAGCTTTAACTCTCACTTCCTTATCCCCGACCCAGCCCCTGGTAAATTATATTCTAGATTCTGACCCTATGGGTTTGCTTATTCTAATTATTTCATATGCGTGAAATCATATAATATTTGTCCTTTGGTGTCTGGCTTATTTTATTCAACGTGATGTCTTTAAGTTTCGTGCAGGTTGTCAGTGAATCAGAACTTCATTCCTATTTAATGCTGAATACTGTTCCATTGTATATATATACCACATTTTATTTACCCACTTATCATTTGGTAGACACTTGGGTTGCTTCCATCTTTTAGCATTTGTGAATAATGCCACCATGAATAGCTGTGCAAATATCTATACAAGTCCCTGCTTTCAGTACTTTTGCCTATGTACCTAGAAAAGGGATTGCCAGGTCCTATGGTAATTCTATACTTAGCTTTCTGAGGAACTGCCAAACAGTTTTCCACAGCAATGAATGAGTGTTCCTGCTTCTCCCATCCTCTCCAATACTTGTAATTTTCTGGGTTTTTTAAAAAAGTAACTATTCTAGTGGGTATGAAGTAGTATCTCATTGTGGTTTTGATTTGCATCTCCCTGTTAGCTAATGTTGTTGAACATCTTTTCATGTGCTTTTTAGCCATTCATATATACTCTTTAGAGAAATGTCTACACGAGTTTTTTACCTTCTTATTTTTTAAGGAAGTATCAGAGATTGAACCCGGGACCTCGTACATGGGAAGCAGGTGCTCCACCACTGAGCTACATCCATTCCCATAATAAGTTTAAAGCCAGGAAGTGTGAATCCTCCAACTTCATTCTTTTACAGGATGGTTTTGGCTACTCTGGGCCTCTTACCCATTGGAAACAGATTTCATGATTGACTTTTCTAATCTGCAAAGTAGATTGTTGGAATTGTGATGGGAGTTATGTTGAATCTGTAAGTCATTTTGGGTAGAATTAACAATATTTAGTCTTCCAATCCGTGACCATAGAATATCCTTCCATTTATGAAGATCTTATTTGATTTCTTTTAGCAAAGTTTTGTAGTTTACTGTGTATATCCTTTACATACTTGCTTAAATTCTTTTATTTGATTATTTTAGCAGCTTTTGTAAATGGAATTTTTTTTCTTCATTTCCTCTTCAGATTGTTCATTACTAGTCAAAAGAAACACTACTGATTTTAGGGTGTTGATCCTGTACCCTGCCACTTTGCTGAGTTTTTTAGTAGCTCTAAGTAGCTTTGTTACAGATTTTTCTTGACTTTATATATATAAGTTCATGTCATCTGAAAATAGTGAAAGTTGTACTTCTTTTCCAGTTTGGATACCTTTCATTTCTTTTTCTTGCCTAGTTGTTCTTGCAGAGACTTCCAATACAATTTTAAATAACAGTGGTGACAGTGGGCTTCTAGTCTTGTTCCCAGATCATACAGGGAAAGCTTTCAGTCTTTTACCATGTAGCATACTGTTAGCAGTGGGTTTTTCATATTTGTCTTTTATCATTTTGAAGACGTTCCCTTCTCTTCCTATTTTTATACATGTCATCATCAAGAAGGGGTGCTGAATTTTGCCAAAATGCCTTTTCTGGGAGTGGATGTGGCTCAAGCAGTTGAGCACCTGCCTCCCACATGGGAGGACCCAGGTTCGGTTCCCGATGCCTTCTGAAAAGACAAAAACAAACAAAAAGTAAAACAAATGATAAAACCAACTCAGGGAAGCAGATATGGCTCAGTGGTTGAGCATTAGCTTCCTACATACAAAGTCCTGGGTTCAATTCCTGGCCCCCAGGCCCTTAGGGGGGAAAAAAGCTTTTTCTTTACTGCAGCAATTGAGATGATTACATGGTTTCATTTATGCACTTTTATTAAAGAAGAATGTGCTCATAAATAAGTGTCTTTTGAAATGGGATTCCAAAAGTGTATCTTTTCACTCAGCATTGCTGATAACATTTATCCTTATTGATACTCTCAAGTATATTTCTTTTGCTTATACTCTTCCATTATATTAATTTACCACAGTTTTTATCATTCTCCTGTTTATGGACATCTAGATTATTTCCACTTTTCAGTAATACAAACAGTACTGAAATGTATATTTCTTGGCCATTTCTCCTTTTCCACAAGTGAACATTTTTTAAAATGTGTGTACTTTCAATGTCTACATTTTGCTCACCAAAGGGCTCTTAGATTGCCTTTCTTCTAGTAGTTATGATAGTTAGTACCTTGTTCCCAAATCCTTGTCGACACTGTGATTCTTTGATTTTCACTAATTTATTAAATATAAATGGCTGATGCTTTTCATTTGTTTATTAGCCATTCATGTTTCCTTTTCTGTGAATTGCCTGTTCATGGTCTATGCCCATTTTTCTGTTGGACTGATTTATTTTTTATCTTACTTATTTGTAGGCGTTAAATGTTCTGGATGATAATCCTTCTTTTATATATATAATTGATATCTTTTGGCCCATGGCTTCTCTTAACCTTGTTGATGATGACTTATAATCAAATAAAGGTTTTGATTTTGAGTTGTATCATTCCCTTTAGTCCCATTATTATTTAAAATTACTGTAAAAGTGCTAGGCAGTGCAGCTGAAAAAGAGAACAAAATAAAAATGTAAAAATGATCAAATGGTATGATTTGTATACCTGGAAAACACAAAACTAAACTGAAAATAATTTTAAAATATTTAATAAAGTGTTCAGTAAAGTACCAGTAGTAAGTTAATATACACTAATCCTTAACTTTTCTATGTAGTATATATAAATATAAATAGTACCTAATTAGAAAATATAATGAAGGTAAAAGCCCATTTATAATGGTAGCAAAAAAAGTATATAGGAATGTTTTAAAGTGAGCAGGACTTATTTTAAGAAAAGTATGTACAGTCGACTCACCTTTATATGAAGGTTTAATAAATGGAATATGATTTGCCCTACTAGATACTACAACATTATATAAATACTTTAATTTTAAAAGTATTGTACTGTACAGTAATAGATAAAACAGTGGAATAAAGTAGAGTTCAAGTAACGATTTAATTATTTGTGAAATTTAATATATAATAAAGGTGGCATTTCTTGGGATAAATAGGCGAGATAGTTATTTGGAAAATTAAAGCTATACCCTCTTTAAAGCCAAATAAATCCCAATAAGTCAGAGTTTTTTGGTTTTTTTTAAAGATTTATTTTTTATTTATCTCCCCTTCCCTGCTCCAGTTGCCCCGCTCCAGTTGCCCCTCTCCATTTGTCTGCTGTGTCCATTCGTTGTGTGTTTTTTGGTGCCAACTTGTATTCTTGTCAGCAGTACCCGGAATCTGTGTCTCTTTTTGCTGTGTCATCTTGCTGCGTCAGTTCTCCATGTGTGCGGCACCACTTCTGAGCAAGCTGCACTTTTTTTTTTCGCACTGGGCAGCTCTCCTTACCGGGCGCACTCCTTGTGTGTGGGGCTCTCCTACGCAGGGGACACCCCTGTGTGGCACAGCACTCCTTGCGTGCATCTGTACCGTGCTTGGGGCAGCTCATCACATGGGTCAGGAGGCCCAGGGTTTGAACCGCGGACCTCCCATGTGGTAGGTGGACGCCCTATCCATTGCGCCAAATCCGTTTCCCTAAGAGATTTAAATATGTGAAAATGCAACCATAGAAAGTCAAGGGTGAAGATTTTTATAATGGTGGGGTGAGGAATGCCTATGCCTCAAAACTCAGAAGTTTTTAAAGAGAAGACTGACAAATTTGACCACATAATTCAGATTATTGATGGCAAAAGATCATTTTTGAAAAATCAGCTATAAAGAAAAGTTAAAATAAAATGAAAAACTTAATGATCTTCTTTATAATTAAAGAGGGGAAAAAAAGATGTCTCACATGCATAGAAAAAAATTGGCAAAATACGACTTTAGGAAATTCTAAAGGGAAAAAAAACAAGTAAAATTTCAGTGACCAGATATTGCCGTGATTTTAAAAGGCAGTGATAAGGAGGCTTACTTGGTAAAGTATGATTCATATATGGGTGACAAATAAGAAGCAAGATCTTGAGGTTGTTGTGAGAGTAAGAAAATCAACCAGTGTGAAAATCATTTGCTCTTTAGTTTAGTCATTAATATTGGATAAGATCTTGCATTCACAGATCAGCATTGTTCCCTCTATTTCAGCATTGTTTTTAATAGCAAAGAACCTAGATGGCTGTACTCCGGAAGTAAATTGTGGCATATACTTAAAATGAACATTAAAGGCAGCCATGTAGATGGCATAGAGAGATGTTCATGACATATTGGGTGAAGAGAACAGATTCCAAACAGCCAATTATTTATGTAAAATTGTATATATTGCACATAGAGAGGTGTTCCCTAAAATCGTAGTGATATTGAATCTCTAGTAGTCAGATTTGGGTAAATTTTCTTGTAATAAACATTTATCATTTTTATCAAAATAATCTGTTTGCAGAAACAAAATTAAGCCACCTATTATCCAGGGCATAGAGAGCTGATTGATCACTGTTAGCTTATTTTCTACATGATTTCTTTTCCTACTTGTTTCTCCACTCTCCCGCCCCCCCCCCAAAAAAAGAAACCCAAATTGGGCCTCTATGCTTTATGAAAAGAAAGTTTTATATCCTGCTTTTTCCGTGTAAGATTAGGAGGTAAGCATTCTATTGTGTGGTTTTGTTGTTTTTGTTGTTATGAACTACTTTAGACATATAGAAAAGTATATAGAGAATAATAAAATGAAAACCAGCACACCCACTATATAACTTCATTAAATCTTAATAGTTTGCCAAAATTGCTTCAGGTGTTTTAATAATTTTTTGTTCTTAATATATATACTTGAAGCCCTTAGGTACCTCTCCTTTCCCAGAACGATTCATTTTTCTCTTCTTTAATCATACTTAGAGATTAAGTTTTTTTTAATGTAACCATAACACTTTATTTATTTCTCTCCCCTTCCCTGCCCTCTTCCCTCCCTCCATTGTCTGCTGTCTGTGTCCATTCGCTGTATGTTTTTCTGTGTCCGCCTGTATTCTTCTTAGTGGCACCAGCAATCTGTATCTCTTTTTGTTGCATCATCTTGCTGCATCAGCTCTTCGTGTGTGCATCTCCAATTCTGGGCAGGCTGCACACTCTTGGTGTGCACTTCTTATGGCCTATACTCCTTGCGCAGGGGCTCCCCTACACAGGGGACACCCCTGCATGGCACGGCACTCCTTGTGCATCAGCACTGGGCGTGGGCCAGTTCCTCATGGGTCAGGAGGCCCTGGGTTTGAGCCTTGGACCTCCCGTGTGGTAGGCGGATGCTCTATCCATTGAATCAAATCTCTTCCCCCTTAACACTTTAAATGCACTAAAGGAATTACTTTGTAAAAAGTTTTATTTAGATAATTGCACTAATTCCTTTGCGATTGTTGCAACTGATTACTTTCTAAATTGATTTTCTTTTCTGCAGCACTAAACCTGTTCTTTATCCAACCCTCTATAGAAAGAAATTAGAACACAAGGGACCCAAATCTTATTCCAAAAGAAAATAAGGAGGATATTACATCTAAGTGGATATGTAATTATTTCTTTTCAAGTTATTATAAAAGCATGGCTTTTTTGGAATTACAGACTAAATCCTGGAAAATGTCACCATTTTTAGATATTTCTAAAATAAAAATGGGTAATTTCTGTGATATGGAAGTATTGTTAAATGGACTTAGAAACAAAAAATTTGTGTTGCATAGTGTTAGTGTATCTTTTTGAGTCAAGATACATATATTTATTTTTCATAGGATAATAAAGGAGTCAGCAAAAAAAGAAAGATGTATCCTGAAGATAAACCTTTATCATCTGAGTCCTTGTCAGAATCAGATTATATTGAGGAGGTAAAGTATATGATCAACTACATTTTCTCCACTTAAAAATGTTTAGTTATTTAAATTAACAAATATGAATTAATAAAAAGAAATCCTTGATTTACTCACTTTTTAAAAACATATGGTTATAAGAAAAATAAACAGAAGTTGTTCCATGTCAAATTGATTTTGATTTTCCAGAAGAAAATTATATGACTATTATTATTAACCATATTTCCACATCTTTCCAATTTGACATATATTATTTTTACCCTTCTAATATTTTTATTTTGTTCTACCATTCTGATAATATGAAAGATGCTATATAGTGTGTTCAGCATATTGAAATATAGCATCCCCTTATGTGTCAGGAGTTCTTAACCTTTTTCCATGAATTCCTTTGCCAGTCAGGTGAAAACCACAGACCCCTTACTAAGTCCACATTAAAATGGGTATTATTTAATAAATATATCACACCCATACCAACAGGTCCCCAGAAAAATAATGTTTTTTTGAATTTCAGTTCAAGCACAGACCCCTTGTTAAAAACTGCTTTATGTGGTTAAAATAGAACACTGCATGTACTCTGTTTAGTTGACATTATTCTTATGTTTGGTTTGAGCTACTATTTGAGGAGTAGAAAGGTAATGAGGGAGTCTCTTTCAGCTCCATTAATCCCAATCTTAGATTTTGTACTCTGTTAGCATTAGTTTATTTGAGATAAATATCATCTTTAAAGTCTTTCTCTCTTGACATCAGTTTCCTCATCTGTAAAGTAGGAACCTATCATATTATTTTATTGTGAGAACTAAATGAGATGATAAATTATAAAAACACTTTACATAATACCTGACAGTAAGTGGTAACTAAAATTTGCATAATTTTTGTGTTAAAGTCCCCAAGGTTACAAATGAATTGTTGATTTTTATTAATTATTAAAGAAATTGTGCATTTACAAAATAATCATGCATAACATACAGGATTCCCATATGCCACCCCACTACCAGTACCTTGCATTGTTGTAGAACATTTGTTATAATTTATAAAAGAACATCCAAATATTACTAACTATAGTCTATAGCTTACATTAGGTGTGTTTTTCCAATGTTATTAACATCATGTATTAATATTGTACATTTGTTATAATTGGTATAAGAATGTTCTCCTATCGGTACTGTTCCCATCCATCATCCACCACAGGGTTCACTATGTTATATAGTCCCATGCCTTTTACAGTCCATCCAGAGTACACTCAGTGGCTCTCAGTTTCCTTCCAGAGTTGTGTTGTGCTCACCTCAATTTTAAAACATTTTCATTACTGAGGAAAGAAAAGTCCTTTATCCCTTTAAATCTCCCTATCATTGACCCTTAGCATTGATACAGTACCTTCTTTGCCAAATTAATGATTTCTTTTTTTTTCTTTCTTTTGAATTGTTTATTTTTAAAGCTGCAACTTTCTTTGGAGATCAACATTATCAACCCCAACATTGCAATCTAGAAATGTTGAGGACTTTTTTTTTTTTTTAAGATTTTATTTTATTTTATTTAATCCCTCCCCCTCCCCCGGTTGTCTCTTCTCTGTGTCTATTTGCTGTGTCTTGTTTCTTTGTCCGCTTCTGTTGTCCTCAGCGGCACAGGAAGTGTGGGCAGTGCCATTCCTGGGCAGGCTGCGCTTTCTTTCACGCTGGGCGGCTCTCCTTACGGGCGCACTCCTTGCGCGTGGGGCTCCCCTACGTGGGGGACACCCCTGCGTGGCAGGGCACTCCTTGCGCGCATCAGCACTGCGCATGGGCCAGCTCCACACGGGTCGGGAGGCCCGGGGTTTGAACCGCGGACCTCCCATGTGGTAGATGGACGCCCTAACCACTGGGCCAAGTCCGTTTCCCCAATGTTGAGGATTTTGCACTTGGTTACAGGAGTAGTGGCAGGTTGTCACAAGAGTTGCTTTTCTTGATTCTCTCTCTTTTCTGTTAGCCTCCTCCTATGCCAGAACCACTCAGCTCTTTCTCTGCTCACTATTCTTCATCTCTTCACCTACTAAGACCTATATTTTTGGTTGTATGTGTCAGCCTCCTTTCTGACCTAATTGTATTTTGTAGCAGTAGTCCTTAGTCCTCTCAGACCTATTGCCTCATTTTTAAAAATATATTTTTATTTATTTTTAAAAGATACTTAGATTACATAAAATGTTCCATAAAAAATATAAGGGATTTCCATATGCCTCACTCCCCACACCTCCTTCTTTTCTCCATATTAACATCTTCTTTCATCAATGTGGTACATTCATTGCAAATGATGAACACATTTTGGAGCATTGCACTCTCTCCAACTCAATTCTGTAGGTTATGGCAGGATATATAATAGCCTGTATCTGTCATTGCAGTGTCATTCAAGACAACTGCAAGTCCTGAAAATGCCCTGCCATATTATAAACCTCTTTTTCCCTCTCTCTTGACTTCAGCACCTCCAGTCTATTGCCTCATTTTTATAGCAATATTTTGTAATGTCTCCTGAAATGAAATTCATGGTTTAAAAATAACATTTATACACAGTTTTAATATTGTTACCCTAACAAATTCAAAGAAAAAATAATTTGAATTTTATAAAATTATATTTCAATATTTAAATGCTTATGCATGATAACACTAGAAGACATAAAATTTTAAGATATAACAAAATGCAGGTAGCAGGTGTATTATATTGGCTGAGTACCAGATGGTGGACAATCTTTAGTAAAATTCGGAACAAAACAAAATATGGTCTTCCCTCTATTGACATGATATTTGTGCATTTTTTGGACATTCTTTGTATCTTAACAGCCTACACAAAATATTTTGTGTTCATATTTATGATAAATTTAGTTTTATTTTAAAGAGGTTATATGAATACCTAGCAAGCTATTCAAAAGTCATGCAGGATGTGGGACAATTCTTCATTTTGCAGGGCTGTCCTGGACATTGCATGACAGAATCTTTCATCTCTGCCTGGCTTAATATGGATGACACACAACTAATATCGTTCTCAGTCATTGTGATAACAACAATAACAACAAAAAACAGTAATTTCCTAATTGCTTTCCTAGTGTCAGCAGCCACCTCTGTTGAGAGCTAATGGTCTCTAATGCTTTTGTGTTTAATTGCTTTTGTCCTTATGCTTCCTTATATTGTTGGGTTTTTTTTTTTAATGTGTTTGTATCCTTGTATGTAATGTGTAGTCACCTAACAGGTAAACCACACAATACAACATTTAGGCAGTTTTTTTCCTCCAGTATTATGTATTAATTATGTTTACCTGCCCCATGTTAACAAACAGGGCTTAATATAAAATGTTACATTTGGAGTTAATATTAAATATACATGAGCTTTAGCAACTTTCCATTTAATTTAAATGCAACACTTTAAAAGATTGAAATAAAATATTAACAGGTTGATAATTGCTACTTAAAAGGATTTTAATCAGCTGGTTTATACCTAATGTACTCCATATTTATAGCTACCATTTTTCGGGCTCCATAGAGTAAGAAATACCTGCTCTATTCCAAGAAGTTCCCCTTGAGGATGGATATTATATCCATTTTACAGATGATGAAACAGACTAATAAATAACAGGTAGGATTCAGATCTTGGTCTGTCTTATTTCAGAGCTTATCTTTTTTTTCCCCCCCCCACTGAACCACACTACCTTTTTGGGGGTGTTGAAAGGGAATATAGGAGAAACAACAACACTCTAGGGGGTTGAAAGCTCATTGAGATAAAACAAGGGTTTGAAGTATTACAAGGCATTTAATATATCATTTGACTGCCAACAATTTGAACTTTTTAGGTACGAGCAAAAAAGAAGAAAAGCAGTGAAGAACGAGAAAAAGCAACAGCAAGTATCACTTAAGTTTTTACATGACAACATTGTAGCTGGTTTTGTTTAGTATATAATGAGTCATGGTAGAAGTATGATTGGATTTACTGGACCAGTAAATATGGAAAAGGTGTGGTCTTCAGCAGCCTCATTTAATAGGTAGGAGAAAGTTAAACTGGCCCAGGAAAAGGGAAAAAAATACTTGTGGTGAACTTCTCTTTTCATTTCACTATTTTATTGTGAAATATAAGCTCAAAGTTTTTTTTTAACTTTTTAAATATAATATAAGCAAAGTAATTTAAGAGCACTCAGTATAAGTGGTGTAGGCTGTGGCCTTGGAAGGCATTTTCATAGGGAGAGGTAAAAGAAAAAGGAGAACAGCATCATTTGTAGGTTTTGGAGTAAGCCTTTCCCTGAATTTTCCCTAGCTTTTAAAATGAGGGACCTTTTCTCATTAGAAGGTTCATCTGGTAATATATGTTTTAGAAATAACATTTTATATGCTTCAAGCTCAAATTAACAAGACAGTTTTTACTGAATGGGAAAATAATTTGAGTGGGGACTACTTTGGTCTTTGGTTCATTTATTAATTTTGAATAATTCTACTTTGTACCTGGATACCTTTACTGTTTGATTTGTCAGCTAGTATATATTACACATCTTAAACATCTTTATGCAGGTACTGTGCTAGCTAGGTCTTGGAGATAAAATAGAGTACAAAGATAGATGAGTATGACATGTGAGAGAGTGATTGTCCAGAGGGTAAAGAAAGCCTCTGAGGAAGTAATTTAAGCTGGCATCTGAAAACCAAGAAGAAAAGCATTTTAAAAAGAAAGTGGTCAACTCTCCTTTTAGGAAAAGTAGCCCATATTGAAAACTTTTCGTTTTAAAAGCCCAAACTACAAGATACTAGACTCTGTAAAATCACCCATTACCTTGTAATGAGAAGACAAAGATGAAACTTAACTTAGAGCCACAAATTAGTAGAAGACTTTGAAAGACAGAGAAAATCGTGGATAATGCTAATAGAAGATGAAATGGATGGGAAGCGCTGCCTTTACTACCCTATGTCTCCTTTTTAGCTTTTCATTTTTTCTCCTAAATATCATTAACAGTAGTCTGTCATTTGATACCACCTTTCCTAGTATCTATTTTTGTAAAAATTTCTCTTCTACAAGAGAAACAGTTAAGAGAGTCAGAGTTCAGCAAAATTCCAACTCTCTTTTATCCAGTCATAATTTGACTTTTACTAGGCTTCACTAGCATTTTCCTTTAAAATTAAGCATATGTTTTACTAAGTAAATAGATTTTTCAATTGTACATGAAAATTTTGTTGGTGGTAGTAATTTTTTTTGAGGTACATAAGGGCTGGGGATTGAACTTGGGACCTTGTATGTGGGAAGTCAGCACTCAACCATGGACCCATATCCCTGAGTTGGGTTTTTTTTTTCCCCATTTGTTTTGCTTGTTTTTTTTTCAGGAGGTACCGGAAACTAAACCCGGGACCTCCCATGCAGGAAGCGGATGCTTAGCCGCTTGAGCCACATCCACTACGTGTTGGTGGTAATTTAATCATTAAAGTAGTGCTAGCAATCTAAGCAATACACAGTAACTGCATCCCTATTCACTTAGTAGCAGATTAATATTTCTTGTCTCTGAAAAATATCATTTTACAAAAATAGTTATGTTTTGTTGTGGTGTGATTACTCCTTGCAGTAACTGCAATTACTTGACCTTTAGAACTTACAAATATAAAATACAGCAATTGGTAGTTTGGTTCAATTGAATTTTCTACAAAAAAATTTTGTTAGACCCTACATTAATGTGCTGATGACTTAAAAGTTTTTCGTCACATTTTTGGAAACTGACAAGCACTCTTTTAGTCCTCATACAACATTGGCTATTGAGACTTTTAGAGAAATGGAATAGGTAATATTCTTTATCTTTATTTTGAGTAGCTTATTTGATGTGCATTGTTTGAAATGACTAGTAGCTTATAGTACCATGATAAAGTTGTTTTTATTTTGCATATTTTCAGGCAGTAATATCGAACATATAACTCTCTTTACAGGAAAAAACAAAAAAGAAAAAGAAGCATAAGAAACACAGTAGAAAGAAGAAAAAGAAGGCTGCTAGTTCAAGTCCTGATTCTCCATAACATTAAGTAAAATCAGGATTCTCTTATTAAGAAAGTGCAATGTCTAAGGAAATTTCAACTGTGAAAATTATGACATATTTACTAAAATGCATGATTTTTCTTGTTTTTAGAATTATTCCTGGACTTTACAGTAGCCACTCAGATGCCACTGTGTGAAAGGGCCATAATTGTTGCCTGCTGCTTGAACATCTTTTTTTTGTTGTTGTTATTGTTCTCTTTCAGTGCATAATAGCTCTGGGAGATAATACACTGCAGTTGTACTAGTGGTTCAGATATTTGGGGATAAAGTGAATATTTTTTACAAAATTACCTAATAATAAATCAATAGAGATTGAATCTGAATACATATATAAGATGTTACCAGAAATATCCAGGCAGCTTGAGTTAGCATTTTTGAAGTAGGAATTATATTGATAGTCCAAAATCCTGACTGTAGATAAGTGTATTTTAATTTTTTTCCCTTGTATACTTTTTATTTACCTGGGGAAGGAACTTTTAGGGTGGGGGGGTGGTTTGCTATCTCTTTAGCTAGCAGAATAGTGTGCCTTTGATCCTCACACATCCTGTTTTTGTGGATGCAGCAGCCATGCTTCCTGGGGAGGTCAGAGCTGGATACCAGCAATCTCACCCTTTACTGAGCTTAGTGACATCCTTGGACTCTGCCTTATGCTGCCTTGAGTGAACCAGAGAAGTGGCCCTGTGCAGCATGAGAAAGCCCCAAAAGCTCTGGAATTTACCTCCACTTAATAATTCTGAATATTTTTTAGCATTACAATGTGTTATATCACGTGAATTAATTTTGACTACACTTTAGCTTTGAAGAGGTACTTTTTGAACTAGATAGCTAAAAGGTTCTAAAATGCATGTTTTATACTGTTAAATTTTAACTAGTCAGAAAGATTTTATGTAACCAGTATAGTTAAAATTTTTTGTATGAACTTTGTTTAGGCTGCAATGTTTAATTTTTGTAACTCCTTACTCTTGCTATCTTAAGTTCATTACTGTGTTTGATGGCATACTTGCCCAAGGTATTTAGCATGTAAAAAGCAGGTTTTGATATATTTTTTTTAACAGCTTCATATTGAAGTTGAGATTTAACATAAACAAGTTGAGTGGCAGGCCTGTAATGCTGTGTCTTGTTACATAAAGCTATTGCCAGAATCTTAGTAAATATGTTTTAAAAGTTTCTTGTGTTTGCATATTAATAACAAACTATGACAAGTTAAATTTAAGTAAGAAATACATTATTGCTCTTCCTGTCTCATATTTTACTAAGATTTTGTGCCTCTCCCATTTGTATACTAGTAATGTTAAAATGAATTGATAAATCACTTTCACTCTACATTTTTATATAATCAAATTCCATTTAATATTAATTTGATGTACAATTATGCCTGTTACAGAGGATGTGCTAATTATAGTGGTATATGCTAAACATTTTGGCATGACAAGAGGCTGAATAAATAGCTATTTTATTTTAAAATAGCTGTGTTCTTACCAGCTCTCTTTGGGTCACAAGTATAGTTATGAAACCCTGCTATATGTTAAGTAATACATAAATTGTGTCCCCAGGTTTTTATCTATAAAAATAACACATTCCTTAGTAAAGTTTTTTTAATTTTACACTTAGAGCTTCATACTTTTCTATATGCTCTTGAGGACATAGCAAATTTGAGGAATATTTTTTACATCCAAAATAAGTTCTAATAATTTGTTCTTGAAAATGCTAAGAGATAAAGTTTATCAGGATATTTATAAATCAGTTTTGCTATGAACATGAAAGTTTGACCTTGCACACTGGTCCAGTATGTATTTTGAGCTAGAATAGAGAAGAAGGTAATTTAGGAAAAGAAAAAAAAAGTCTATCTTGTGTTGACTTCTAAGAACCACCTTTTTCATTATTCTTCTGATTGTAACCATAAAAGTCTTCCAATAGGGTATGGGAATAAAATGATAGGGTTTTATTTTATCAATTATTATGTTCATTCCAAACTTATTAATAACATCTTTGAGCTTTCTCCCCCCATTAATCCACCCTTTTTCTTGAATAACCTCAAGAAAATTTTATAACACACGTGTGATTTGGATATTAATGCCAGGGTAACTGCAAGAAAATTGGCTTGGGTCTGGATAGAAAAATTTACTTTATACCAGCATTACTTCTTTCTGGTTGTCTTGGAGTCCTTCATTTACCCTTAGTATATTTAGGTGTTTTCAGTAGCATAAAAGTGTCTTGAATTTATTTTATCCAGTGTACAGGCTCATATTCCTTCAGTCAGGATGTACTGAAAGCCTGTTGCCTAATTTTCTTCCATTTTATAGAGAACAATAGACTTGCCTCAGAAAAACTAAGTCAGAATGGCTATTCAGACTTCAGTAATAGGTTTCACATTTTCAAAATTTCCAGTTTTCAATTGAAAATCTATAAACATCTGGCGTTTCCTTAAAAACTGAAAAAAAATTTGATCAATTGTATTTGCCTTATTTTAAAACTCATTTTTATAATTTATAAAAAAATTTGGCAAGAATATAATGTCCTAAATTCTGAATACCGTTTTAGGTCAGTTTCCTGTCTTAGCACATGGTAGGTCAGTGATGGATTGGAAGATGTTTGTTTTCTCTATTAGGATTTTATGACAGTTGACATTTTAGCCAGCTTTGTTATAATCACACCAAATTTCCTACCAGTCAAACCTAAGTTTGAAAAGTAAAAGTGGAATTTTATATGTCTCTAGAAGCATCTAGATTGAGGCCCTTGTTTAGATATCAGAAGGTGCCTGGTTAAGAGCATAAAGGAAGTTATAACCTTTGAAGTTCCTGTTTATAGACTAGAATAGTATTTTATTTAAATTTAAAGAATAAAGGTTTTAGTTATATTTAGTTATTAATGATGTGTTCTAATAGGAGAAAAACCATCTTCAGTGGTAGAATTTGTGCTGAGAAGTGTAAACGGCAATTATATCAAACACCATTTTTGGTGGTACTTAGCACCACCCCCCCAAAAAAATGTTGGATTTGCTATATTTCAGATCACAATAACCTTAATGAATTTACTGCATTTATTTGGTTGGCAGGAACCATTTTTGTATATTTTTCCTATTACTTGAGAACCTTCTGTGTTTGGTTGCTGGGATATTGTCATAGTTACATTCCATGTTGGGTATTAGAGTTGTGACTAGAATCAGTGGCAAACCAAGACACCCAGGCTTGGGAAGTCTGCCGTGTGTTGAAGCCACACTTGACATGGACCAGAAGACTCTGAAGAAACTGGTGGAATCCATAACTAAAACCGTCAAGAACTGTAAGTACTAACTAGACTTTGAACACTAATTTATTCAATCAAATATAAACATTGATAGATACATTGGTTAGACATTAGCAAGCAACCCTCAAATAGAGCCCCTCTATTTCCTATCTAATATTTTGGCCATTTTTAAATAGATAAGTAAACAATTATGTGCACTTACACAAGAAAACATTTTAATTACCAGGTGTCCTAAAATATATTTGGTTATGTGAAAAGAATTTTTCCTATTACTTGAGAATTAGGTAATAGGCTTGGGTCTGGATAGAAAAAATTACTTTATACCATTTTAAATACTGAAGGTTTATCTGCCAACCAATGACTGATTTTATTATAGGCAGAATTTGAAATTTAATCAGAAATTCTAAATTACAAAGGTTTTACAAGTTCCCTGAATTCTTTGGCTTTTCACACAAAACCTATTCTGACAGACAATTGATTCTTCACTTTAGGGAATTGATGAAGATACATGAGATACTTTAGGTGTTGAAGAAATAGCACAGTGCTTTCTACATGGCAAGTGTTTAATTTTTATTGAAGCTAATGAATTTTAATAGATATTTTAGAATCCTTGCCCAGATTGTCTCAAAAGTAATTCTACAAGGGGAGCAAATGTGGCTCAAGCAATTGGTTGCCTGCCTCCCACATGGGAGGTCCCAGGTTTGGTTCCCTATCCCTCCTAAAGAAGACGAACTGCTGACAAGTGGAAGTGTCCCAGATTTGATTCCCGACAGATGAGGGAGTCATCCATGGGGGCGAGGGGGGAGTGGGGATAAAAAACTTTTTAAAAATTAATCTTAGAAAATTTTGTGTCTCAGGCATGAGAAGCAATCCTGACTGGTAATTCTAAGAGAATATGTTTTTAGATGAGGCAGTTACTTTATTTAGCCATTGTTCCATAGTCTCGTTATTGGACATTTCCATTTTCCCTTGTGTGACCTTGAGAGAATGGGCACCATCTTGTCCAAGAATCTCATTGTTTACTTAATTCTGTTTTCTCTTAATCCACCTGGGTTTTGAACAATCTCAGTTCTTCAGACTTTTATATATATAAAGGGCCTGTTATATATCCCTTAAGTTGTGTAGTTCAGATCTGTTCTGCAGATCTGGCCAATGCTGACTATATCTGCTGCTTTCCTAACAGAGCTAGGGTTTTATAACATTCGGAAGAAAATTTTGAATGCTTTTAAAATCTAATTCTACTCCCCCATCCTACAGGAATTGTTTTTAGCAATGTCTGCTCCCTGAAATGTTTAATATAATGTATCAATAAAAGCAATTTCCTGAAATAGTCTGTAGGCATGAGTATGTAGTAACTGATCAAGACCATGTTCCTTATAGTCTTCTACAAAGTGGGTAATTTTAATTACTGTAATTATTGTTTGATATAGGAATGAATGGCAATATTTCTTCCTGTTTCCAAAGCTTTTGATGCATTAATTTTCAAGTTAGGATTACTAGTTCAGGCCCTGAATGCTTAAATGTAGTTTGCTCAAGGTCCTATACCGTTGTAGCCATATTACTGTTTTACACTCTTTAACTGACATTTATTGAGCTCTTTATTTGCCAGACATTGTTCATCATTGTTTATTCGCAGGACAAACCCAACCTTACCTATTTTTGGATGAGGAAACCAAATCTTAAGTATTGTGTCTCAACTCCTACAGCTAGTGAACTTTTCTGGTAGAGGCAAAGTTAGAACACAGTCAGATGCTCAAGCCTGCATTCACACAATCTTTATTTTTTAAATTAATCCTGCTGGTCAGTGTTGTAGACAGCCCTCATGGTCTTTCCCTACATATGTTCACTTAATTGCACAGTAAAAATTTGTTGAATTTAATTTACCTCAACCTTGGATTTCTCTAATAGAGACCAGATGAACACTCGTCCTCCTCTCATGACCAGAATTTGACCCTTATTGGTTAGGAGTCACTACATGACGCCTCAGATCCTCAAAAAGTTGGTTACCTCTACTGGCCTCACAAAGGAAATTCATTACCTCACCAAGTAGCCATTTCCTTTTTTTTTTTTTTTCCCCCAAACTGCTTTAGGATGTTTTATTCTAGATTTAGTATAACTTCTACTCATTGATCTTCACTGGGTAGAGGTTATAATGTAGAATAAAAAACATTCACCAGCTAGCTAGAGCTGCACTGTCCAATATGATAGCCAGTAGTCATGGGTGGCTATTTATGTTAAGTAAAATTAGAAATTATTTCTTGTTCATATAAGCCATATGTTAGGAGGGTAGTGGCCACTGAACTGGATAGCACAGATCTAGAACATTTAAGTCATTTCAGAAAGTGCTATTGGGAAGCACAGCTCTCATGTCATATAATCTAGTCCCTTTTCCAAATAACCCTTTAATCTAGTGGAGAAGGCAGGTGAGTTATTACTTCAGGGTGTAATAAATGCAATTGTGAAAGTAGTACAATATATAGGGAAAGGATGATCTGGGGTAATAGGAGCTAAAGGAAGTATTTTCAAAGGCAGTGGGGTCCTAGACCATTTGGGGACAAGAACTGTTGAGGAAACTATAAAGATACTGTTGTTTTAATGGTGTTTTAGGAGACTGTTAGTAGTTCAGTATTGCTGGAATTTAAGGAAGAGGCAAAGGGTTTTGGGAGGTGGGCAAAGCTAGCTAGCAGAAGGCCACATTAAAGATCTTGTCGTCCCCCTCTCCCCCCCCCCTTTTTTTTTCCTATACACAATGGAGATAGAATTTTTAAAAATTTATTATTATTTTTTAAAATATTCACTTGGGCAAGTAGCATGGAAGACAATTGAGGTTGGCTGTAATGAGCATCAGCTTCAAGGGCATTGCAAACTGCTGTATCACAGGGCCCCATGCTTGATTTAATGTTCTGTCATTGACCTAAAATAATTTTTGAGCAAAGGACCCACCTTTTCATTTTGCATTGGGCCTTGCCAGTTATATAGCTGATTCTATGTACATCTTACTCAAATTGTCATAGGATAAGTGTTCCCACTATCAGAATCACCTAAGGGTTTGTGTTGAAAATGCAGATTCCTGGGTACCACCGTAGACTTAACTAAAAGTCTTTTCACGTGCGGCCAGGGGATCCAAATTTTTGACTCCAACTATTAGACATACTGAAGATTTCTTGACTTTAAATTGCCCTTCTCGGGTGAAACTTCAGTTCTGTCAACCAAATACCAATTCCTCCTTATTTGATCATTGAACCTAGAACCTGTTTTTCCGATGTAGTGTCATTTAGTCATAATTTTTACACATGTAAATTAGTGAACTTTTTTTAGGTAAGTGAAGAATTTAAAAATCATTCCAAATAAGTTTCTTCATGTTTGATTCAACTGGAATCTAGAGGTAATTTTGGATACTCTTACCAGCATGAATTCCTTCTTCAGTTTCACATCCTCTAAACTTGACAAGTACTCCAGTATCTGTCACTTCACCAGATATTGAATGCCTACCACTGTGCTAGGCACTACTGGATATTGAATATAGTAACATGCTAAAGAGCATCTTGAATTAAAATGTTCAGTCAATTGTCTATAATCTTTCAGTCTGCATTTTTATATCTTAACTATAAGAAAGTCATTAGATTTTCTCAGAAGCCTTGTTAAAATAGGTTATGAACTTCACTTCTCCGATCCACTCCTACCAGAGGGAGGTTGTAAGTTAAATCTTGTATGATTTGCCTTTGAATCCATGAGCTCTTCTTCCCTGAATTTTTCTAGTTTTTAATACAACTGGTCATCTTCTGGCACTTGGCTCAAGATTGCTTCAGGGTCCACTGTCTCACCTTCACTTTTTGTGAAACAAATAACATGGGCCAATACGTTTGTATTTCATGTGTTAGTATACATACATATTTCCCAGGTCTGTCTGCTGAGAGGGCCTAGAAGCAGTAACACCTCAATAGCAATAGCATCCAAATCTTGATTTCTAAATACTGTTCTCCAGTAGAAAAAGCCAGGGCTCCTTGGAGAGAAGGCTGAACAGAGAAAATGCAAGATGAGCCTGGAAAGCAAGGAAGTGTTCAAAAAGTAAATGTATGGGGATATGTCAGGAACTTGGTAACATAAAGAGTTCCCAGTGGCCAAAACTGGAAAAGTGGGCAACAAAATACCATAGTATTGGAATATAACCCACAGTATAAAATGAGTCCACAATGGTAGGAATAAATGATTGAATAAATAGATGGAGGACAAAAGGATAATTCTTCCTTACAGAAACATAAATTGATACCCCCTTCCAGAAAGTGAGGGTTGATATTTTTTTAGAGTGTGGGCTGCACTTAGTGACTTTGCTTCTAAAGACTAGACTATGGAAAGGGAAAAACAGAAACTACAGTGGAGAAGCCTGGCAGACTAAACAAGTGATCAAAGTTGACATCACTAGTGATGCATATTGATTTCATTTGCCCCTAATAGGATGTGATTAGAATGGCACTTTTAACTTTGTGATATTCTCCAAAACAGCCAGTCTAATAAGAAAAATATTAGGCAAACTCATATTAGGAAACATTCTCTAAAATATGTGACCAGTACTCAAAAAACTCTTAAGTTGGAAAAGACATGCAAATATATCTTGGATTGGATCCTGGAATTTTTTTTTAAAAGTATGTAAGTGGAAAAACTTAAAATCTGAATAAAGTTGTTTAGTTAATAGTAACTGTGAAGTAGGAACTTTTATGAATTTCAAAAAGAAAAAGCTTATGTTTTTGAGCTAATGCATTCTGTGGGTGTGAGACACCCACACCCACAGTGATTGGACTGCATCAGTGAGGTGTGAGCCAACTTGGATCCCCGCCCTCCTGCTGATATAAACAAGAAGGAAGCCACCATTTTGATGCAGCCATGTGAGAGAAAGGACTCCAGGTTCACCCACTGCTGAGCTCAAGGAGAGATGACTGATGGGCCACACTTGACTTCAGGGAAAAACTAGAGACCAGCAGACCCACTTGTCTTGTACTGATCACATGGCAGGATGCTAGGATCAACAACTGACTGATGAGAAAACATCTCTGATGCCTTGATTTGGACATTTCACGGCCTTGGAACTGTAAACTCTTAAGCTATATAAAAATCCCCATTGTAAAAGCCAACCCATTTCTAGTGTTTTGTATTGGTAGCCCTGTGGCAAACTAAGACAGTAATGTGCCAGTGTTATTTTACAACTTTTGAGAAATGTACCATGGTTATGCAAAATGTAAACATTAGGGGGAAACTGAGTGAATATATCTCTGCATCACTTCTATAAGCCTAAAATCCTTTTGAAATAAAATAGTTAAAACTATAAATATGTGCCCATGTTTTGCATCTTAACCCCATTCCCATTATCCACGATTTCTCCGAGGCCTTTCTACATCATGAGATATAAGCTACACATACTAAGTAAGAATCTTCAAGTGATTTGTATGCATATTAAAATTTGAGAAGCACGAGTTTAGGGTAAATAACAACAAGTACAAAGCAAAAGAAAAAACTCAAATACCTAAAAGAGAGCTTTAGAAAATTATAAGGACTCTACAATATTTCTCAGCTGTTAAAAACTTTATGTAAGCCCTGTGGAAGTTTGCAGTCAAGGCATGAGCATTGAGGTATCAATAAAACAAACTGCCTGAAAAAATAAAAATAAGTTTAAAAAGTGTTTATGGAAATTTTGGAGCAGCTGTAATGTGTTCATTGAAACCATCATGATAAAAGAATGTACACTGGAAAGTGGATTTGGCTCAACTGATAAGAGTGTTCGCCTACCACATGGGAGGTCCAGGGTTCAAACCCAGGGCCTCCTGACCTGTGTGGTGAGCTGGTCCATGGACAGTGCTGATGTGTGCAAGGAGTGCTGTGCCATGCCGGGGTGTCCCCCATGTAGGGCAGCTCCCAAGTGCAAGGAGTGCACCCCTCAAGGAGAGGTACCCCGCACGAAAAAAGTGCAGCCTGCCCAGGAGTGGCACCACACACACGGAGAGCTGAGGCAACAAGAGACACAGATTCCCGGTTCTGTTGACAATAATGCAAGCGGATGAAGAAGAACATACAGTGAATGGGCACAGAGCAGGCAACGGGGCTGGGGGGTGTGGGGAAGGGGAGAGTTTTTTAAATAAATATGTAAAATTTAAAAAGTACATTGAACTACACCTAGAAGAAAGAATAAAGTCCTACACCAAAATGTTAACATTTGTTATGTTAGAATTATGGGTGATTATATTTTTCCTTTTTATCTACTAGAAGTTTTTGGAAATTATGTTTTTTTTTTTAATTAGAGAAGTGGTGGGCTTACATAAAAATCATGCATAAAATACAGAATTCCCATATACCACCGTATTATTAATACTTTGTGTGGAAATTTTACAATCAATGAAATCAAGTTCTTATAATTTTACTACTAAGTATAGTCCATGGTTTAATTTAGAGTTCACTGTGTTGTGCAATTCCATGGATTTTTAAAAAATTATAGTACCATATATACAACCTAACATTTCCCCTTTTAACCACATTGAAAGATATAATTCAGTGCTGTTAATTTTGTTCACAGTGTCGTGCTACCATTACCACTATCCATTACCAAAACTTCTCCATCATCCCAAATAGAGAACCTGTATATTGGAAGCTTTGACTCCCTATTCCCTACCCATACCCAGTCCCCTGAAACCTATATTCTAGATTCTGACTCTGAGTTTGCTTATTGTAATTATCCATATCAGTAAGGTCATACAGTATCCTTTTGTGTCAGTTTATTTCACTCAACATGATGTCTTCAAGGTTAATCCATATTGTCACATGTATCCGAACTTCATTTTTATGACAATATTATTCCACTGTATTTATACAACATATTTTGTTTATCCATTCATCAGTTGATATGCACTTGGGTTACATCCATCTCTTGGTAATTGTGAATAATGCAAGTATGAAGATGTGTGTGCAAATACCTGTTTGAGTCCCTACTTGCAATTCTTTTGAGTATATATAGTATTACTTTTAAATGAATGTAGAAAATGTTTAAATTTACAAAAATAAACTCGAATGTTGTCTGCATAACATCCTGTCATGTTCCTAGGAGTTCTTAAACTCCCACAATTTTTATCAGCCCTACCTGTATATATTCTTTTATTTATTTATTTATTTTCTTTATTTTTTCTTTTCTTTCTTTGTTTTTAGGGGCTGGGGACTGTACTGGGACTTCATATGTGGGAAGCCGGCACTCAACCACTGAGCCACATCAGCTCATCTGAGAGGGTTTTTAGTTTGTTTGCTTATTGTTTGTTTTTTGTTTGTTTCTAGAAGGCACCAGGAACTGAATCTGGGACCTTCCATATGAGAAGCAGGTGCTCAACTGCCTGAACCACATCCACTCCCCTATATTCTTTTAAATTCATTGTGATTCCTTCCCAAAATGAGAGTTGTTAAATTATCCTTTGGCTTCCCCATTCATTGATTTATAAATCATGCCATGAGTTTATCAAAGGACAGGAGATTCCATCTTAAAAATTTTACACTAGGGGTCACAAACTCAGATATGTCAAGTATCAGATGAGTAAAGTTGGTCAGGTGTAAGTCAATAAGCTGTGGTAGGGATTGGACAGTGTGGCTCATAAAAAGTCATAAAAAGCAGCAGCTGATATTTTATTACAGCCTACTGCAGCTATGTAGGCTCATTGTTTCAAGACTTCAATTCTTAGAAAAGAGTTTTAAAGCACTATGAAAGCCAATCAAAACATGTTTATGGGCGAAATTTGATTTGTTAGCCTAGTGGCTCAAATTTTATCCTTTGACTTAAAATTTTCTTGAAAAGTAAACAGATTTTTTAAGTAAGTTGGAGCAGACAGTATCTTTGAATCCTCTTATAAACTAGATATCTCCCTTATATGCATTTTATCAAAATTATGAAATGAATTGTACATAATATTAGTATCATTATAGTTTTCAGGGCCATGAAATTTTATTGAAAATGTACCTGCCTCACCAACTTTAATAAATACTATAAAATAATCTAGCAAACTCTGGAGGATTTTGCTGTTCTGGTTATCTACGGCCACTTAACAGATCATCCCAGCTGGTTAGCTTAAGGCAACAATGATCATTTAATTATCTCATGGTTTCTGTGGGTCAGGAATTTGAGAAGGGTTTGGCCAGCTGGTTTGACTCAGGGTGTCTCATGCAGTTGCAGTTACATGGTGGCTGTAGCAGGGAATAGGGGCTGGAATTGCTGGGGACTAGCCAGGCATCTCTCTTTCTCTAGACTTGTTTTGGCTTCCTTACAGGATGGCAGCTTCAGAGCAGCTGCATCCCCTTTTATGACTTAGCCTTGTTAGTCACATAGCCTGATTTTGACTGTACTATTGTTGGTTAGAAAGATCACAAAAATCTCCCCAGTTTCAAGTGGAGGAGACATAGACTCCCATTTCTATAAAAGGAGTATCAAAGTCACATTTCTGAGTATGTGGGATAGTGTGATAGTTTGATATTATTTATGAATTGCAAAAACAGATACTGATAATGTTTGTAAACTGGTCTTTCTCTGGGTGTGATACCCTTTGATTGTAGTAGATTCAGATGAGATATCTCTGATTAAATTATGTTAAGATTAGGGCTTTGATTCAACAGTAACATTAGAGTGTGACTCAGTGTTGAGTCCCAGCCCCCTTGGTGGGCTGATAAAATAGACTCTCACACAGAAGACACAGAGAAGGAAAACACAGAGGAAGAGAGACAGCTCATTAGACACAGCAGAGGCCCTGGAAAGAAACAAGCCTGATAGTCTACAGCTGACCTCGTGAAGAGGAAGAGAGACGAGCCTTATGCCAGTCTACAGCTGAGATCAGAAGAAGCTGGAACCACGGAGCCTTAAGAGGAAGAAGGAAGACCAAACCCTTGCAGACATCACCTACCATCTTGCTTCAACATGTGGCAACAGTTTGGTGAGAAAGTACTTCTTACAGGACTTTGAGTTGTACTTTTTAGGGCCTTGTGACTGTAAGCTTCTACTCCATATAAATACCCTTTATAAAAGCTGACAGAGTTCTGGTACTTTGCATCAGCACCCCTTTTTGGCTGACTAACACAGATAAAATATATTATTACGATCATTGGGAAAATGCAACCTGCCACATCTGGATGTACCATTCATAAGGCAGTTATAAGAATTTGCTGCCAAAGTGATCTTTCTCAAATGCAAATTTCACCCTGTTAACTTGCCAGTTAAAACTTTTCAATAAGCTCCCACTTGTCTGTAAAATGAAGCAATTCTGCCATCCTTCCACACCAAACCATGTGCAGCTCTCAGAACATGCTGGACTTCAACTTGTCTCGATGCCCTCAAGCTGCCCTCTCTGGCAAATGCCAATTCTTTTGGCAGGCCTAATCTCAACTGACATCTCCTTAGGACTCTACTTAATCTCTGGCCTTTGCCCACCAATTGATTATTCCCTTCTTGGGACCACTGCTATACAGCATCAATCATTGTGCTTATAATACTTTATTATGCTTCCTTCTTTCTGAACATACTTGAGGGCAGGAACCATTGTCTCGCCAGTGTCTGATTCATGAGAGACCCTTAATAAAAGCTTATGGATTAGTAAAAATGATCTTTACTCCTATTGCAAGGCTTCACAGTTACAGTGTGCTTATACTAAACAAGGAGCCTGAGGATCAAATTCAGTTTGTAAGATAATATAATTAGGCACCTTTGTAATTGCTTCTATTTTAGATTTAATCAACCAATACCCTAAGAGTCAAATTATTCTTTTGACCACAGTAGAAACCCTACTGTTGTAAACTGCATATTTGCTATGTGTTGTCACTGAGACCACCTGAAAAATAACTTTTTTTCTTCCAACCTTCCCCACAGAAGAAAGAAGAAGGGAGAAGAGAAAGAAGAAGAAAAAGGAAGAGAGAAAATAGTAACAACTTTCCTTTCTAACTCTAGTTCTTTCAAGTAATCCTTGATTCATAAAATTAGACTTTTAGAGACCGAATGAATCTTAGAGCTCATCTAGGACTTTATCCTATTTTTATAGATGAAGACGCTGAGGCAAAAAGAGCACATGTGGTTTGTCTGAAGTTTCTCAACTATTTAGAATAAGAAATAGAAGTGGGACCCATATGCTTACATCTTAGTATCACAATCTACTAAACCTAATCCCTTGGTTCTCAGTTCTGACAGTGCATCAAAATCACCTGTGTTGTTTGTAAAAATCACCTGTATAGTTCAGTAAGTCTGGAGGGAAAATCAATAACATGAATATTTAAAAGTTCCAGTAATTAGTTACAAAGCCCCACTGAGTTTTCTCAGTTTCAGGCTCCCTTCCCCACTATGCTGGCTTGAGTCTTTTGTGGACCCTAGAAAATTATGTTCTTTAGCTGACTCCTGTGCATGTAAACCTATTTATGTGGGACTGTCTGATCACTATTGATTAGATCACTTCAGTTAAAGGCCTTTGATTAGATTGAGGGACCCAGAAGGGTCTTAATCCTTTATTAGAATCCTATATAAATGGAGACAAGCCACCATTTTACCCTGCCATGTGAGAAAGGACTCCAGGATTGCCTACAGACACAGAAAGAGAAACCCAAAAGGCTGAGAGAGCAGCTGGAGGCTGGAATCAGTGGAACAGCCAAAGCTGAGCAACGAGGCCCAGAAGAGAGAAGGGAGAGATGAACCATATTCCTGATTGCCCACAGCTGAGCTCAGGGAGAAAGTGAGCCTGGAGGAGAAGGCAGAAACCAGGTACCATTTTGCCTTGCCACATGCAGGAGTCCAGGACCACCACAGCCAAACTTTGGTGAGACAGTATCTCTTGATGCCTTAAATTTGGACATTTTCACAGTGTTGAAAGAAAGAAGTAATTGGAAGACATTCTGAAAAGCAAGAAGGAAATTCTAATTGAGCAAGAGCAGCATGCATGAGGAGCACCACCAAATGGGGGTCCTGCTTGATAGGCTAAGCTATCGAAGCAGCTTATATGGCTGTTCAGGAGGTGGGGGGTGAAGAGTGAGGGATGCATGGGTTAATCAGGGCAGAGTGTCCTTGGACAGCAGTCCGTTAATCAGCAAACTGCAGGAGCAGGATGTCTGTGCAAGATCTGGGACATCTGGTGACTTTTAGCAGACTCTCTGTTGCCAGCCTTAACTTGTTTGCTAGTTCCCTTTCCTCACAGGGGCAGGGGTCTTTGTCACTACCACAGAGGATCATTGGTATGTCAGCTTAGCTCACTTGGCTTCCTTTCCTTCTTCATAGTTCCACTGGAAAAAATGGAAGCTCAAGCAAATCAAGGTGGTTAGTAAAGTCATTTACCATTGCATTTTCACATCTGCCTTGGAACTGTCAGCTTTACCTTAATAAATTCCCATTATAAAAGCCAACCCATTTGTGATATTTTGCATTGGCAGCCTTTAACAAAGGTACCCATTTTCTGTACTCATTTCAACCTCCCTAGTCCAAGCTCTATTATTCCACACCTGACTTCTGTGCTTCAAGCTTTTCCCCTTCAATACAACTTAGCCAGATGAATTTTTATAAATCACTTTTACTGTCATGGCCTTCCCCTGTTTCAAAATCACCAATGGTTTAAGGTAAAGATTCTCAACTCGTAGTGCACTGAAGAGTCAACTGACCTCTTGTTTAAAAACTGATTCCTGAGCACTTAATATTAGATACCGATGGTTCTGATGATAAAGAAGATACAAATACCTTCAGGAAGATGGTGGAATAGAAAGACACAGGATTCTCTTCTCTCCCAGAAAAACAGTAGAGGACAGGAAGAAACAGCTTGGGAAAAAATGCTCTAAGGTTTAGGACACCAGGGGAAGGCTGGATACCAGAGAGAGTGGTGCAGGAAAAAAATCTCAGACTGTGAGTAGAAGCTTCAGCTGCCACCATGAGTACTCTTCCCCCATCCTATGAATGGATAATTTTGAATTCTCCAGCCTCAGACCAGCAGCCACAGACAGAGGGGCCCGTAGGGATCCACCTCCTCAGGAAACGGGAGAGAGGGATGCAGCCTAAGGCTGATTCAGCTTTTGGCCAAGAAATTTGGTCTGCTGTATCCCTTGAGCCATTTCATGCCAGGAGGGGCCACACCATTGTTTCACCTGGAAACTGGCAAAGGACTAAAAAGATCAAGCCTCTAAATCACCCTCCCTACTGACCAGACTGGTTCTTGAGGACACAGAGGGTAGTGGAATTACTTCCTGCCCAGGAAAAGACAGGTGGCTGCCAGCAAAATTTGGAGAACAGACTCTGAAAGTTTGAATTGAAGGCTCTGAATAGCCCCCAGGCAGGATCCTGTCACACTATTGCTGCGGGTGTTGGAGAGAACAAACTCAGACCAGGCTTTGAACTGAGAGGGCTACCAAAGAGCTCCACCTACTGGTGGGCCAAGAAAGTGCATGTAAGGAAATTTAAAAATAAAAGGCTTTTTCCAGCCTTTCCAACCTCCCTCCCCAAACCCTGGGAAGCAGGCCAACAACCCATTACTGGGTGCATGGCCCAGATTTGAGCAACTAACAGAGCCAGTCCTAAAGACCTAAAACAGTTTGAACCAAGAACCAAAGAATGGCAGTTAACACATCCCCTTGCCATTAAATCCCTATGAAAGAGAGAGAAATTGAGCATCAGAGTAAACTCCCCAACATAAGATGCTTAGACATAAATAAAAAATTACAATCATACTAAGAAAATGGAAAAAAATGGTCCAAACAAAGGAATATATTAAAACCCCAGCTAAGACACAGGATTTCAGACAATCAATGAGATTCCTACAAATTTTCAAAATAAAATTAAAGATGGCTTAGCAATATGGCTAAAAATAAGGCATCCAGAAGACACTGAGCAAGCACAAAGAAGAATTTGAAAATCTGAATAGAAAAATAACAGCTCATGGGAATGAAAGACTTGATAGGTGAGATCAGAAACACATTAGAGGCATACAACAGCAAACTCAAAATGACAGAAGAAAGAATAAGTGATAAAGACAACATGAAATAAAAGAAAAAAAGAACAGGGAGAGAAAAGAATTGACATTTGAGCAGGGGCTCAGGAAGTTGAATGGTAACACAAAGCACAGAATTTCAGGAGGAGACAAGAAGGGAGAAGGGACAGAAAGAGTATTAGAGGAAATAAAGGCTGAAAATTTCCCAATTTCCATGAAAGAAATGAATGCCCAAGAAGTACAATGTACCCCAATCAGAATAAGTCAAAGTAGACCTACTCCAAGATACATACTCAGAATGTCAAAAGTCAATGATAAAAAGAAAATTCTAAGAGCAGCAAGGGAGAAGCAAACCATCACACACAAGGGACGCCCAGTAAGACTTATTGTGGATTTCTCATCAGAAACCACGGAGGTAAATAAATAATTAAAAAAAAAAAAAAAAGAAACCACGGAGGTGAGAAGACAATGGTATGACATAATTAGGATACTACAGAAAAAAATTGCCAGCTGAGAGTTATTTATCTGGCAAAATCATGCTTCAGATATGAAGGTGAGTTTAAAATATTCACAAATAAACAGAAACTAAGAGTTCATAAAAAAGAATTCACCTTTGTACCTTTCTTCACATTAAAGGGAGCCTTATAACCCAGAAGACAAAGACGAAGGCAGGAGAGAGAGGCTTGAATAGCAGAAAGGATAACCAAAAATTTTTTTAAAACCACAAAAATAAGATATGACATATAAAAACCCAAAGAAGGGGAAGCGGACTTGGCCCAGTAGATAGGGTGGCTGTCTACCATATGGGAGGTCCGCGGTCAAACCCTGGGCCTCCTTGACCCATGTGGAGCTGGCCCATGTGCAGTGCTGATGCGCACAAGGAGTGCCCTGCCACAGGGGCACAGGGGTGTCCCCCGCATAGGGGAGCCCCACGTGCAAGGAGTGTACCCTGTAAGGAGAGCCACCCAGCGTGAAAGAAAGTTCAGCCTGCCCAGGAATGGTGCTGCACACACGGAGAGCTGATGCAGCAAGATGATGCAACAAAAAGAGACACAGATTCCCATGCCGCTGACAACAACAGAAGCGGACAAAAAGAACACACAGTGAATGGACACAGAGATCAGACAACTGGGGCGGGGGGAAGGGGAGAGTAATAAATAAAATTAAATAAATCTTTAAAAAAAACAAACCCAAAGAATAAAATGGTGGAAGAAAATAATGTATTTATAGGAATATCATTGAATGTGAGTAGATTAAACTCCCCTTTCAAAAGATATAGGCTGACAGAATGGATAAAATAACATGAGTCATCCATATGCTGCTACAAGAGACTCACCTTAGACTTGGGGATAAAAACTGGTTGAAAGTGAAAGACTGCAAAAAGATACTCCATGGGAAGCAGCTGTGGCTCAGGACTGAGCTCCTGCCTACCACATGGAGGTCCATGGTTGAGTTCCTGGTGCCCCCTAAAGAAGACAGGGAGTTGGCATGATGGGCAGGTACGGCAAGCTGACACAAGATGACACGAGACTCAAGAAGAAAAAACATTATGAGAGATGTAACAAAGCAGGGACTGGAGGTGGCTCAAGTGATTAGGCGCCCCCTCCCACATCAGAGGTCCAGGGTTCAATTCCCAGTGCCTTCTAAAGACACAGCAAAGTGCAAACAATGAGGGGGTAGGAGGGAAGTAAATAAATAAATCTTTAAAAATAAATAAAGTAAATCTTTAAAAAAGTTACTCCATGCAAACAGTAACCAAAAAAGAGCAAATCCTGCTCTTTCCTTTTCCCCCATTCTTGCTTTCTCCTCCCTGTTCTTGCCTTTTCCCCCCTGCCTGGAACATCATGCAAGTAAAACCTGGGCATTTGTAATCTGTAATAGGGAATTGTAGTCTGTAAATTAGCCCTCTTAAGCACTCTGCAGTCCCTGCCTCTCTACCTGGGACCCATGATCTGTTATTTTCTCCCATTTCTCTTCTCACCATTCCTTAATAAATTACTGTCCTAACCAAAAAAAAAAAAAAAAAGAGCAGAGGTAGCTACAGTAATATCAGACAAAACAGACTTTAAATGCAAAAAGTCACAAGAGATACAGAGGCCATCATATATTAATAAAAGGGACATCCGACAGGAAGAAATAACAGTCATAAATATCTATGCACCCAAGCAGAGTGCACCAAAATACATGAGGCAAACTCTGGCAAAACTGAAAGGAGAAATAGACATCTCTACACTTATCATTGGAGACTTCAACACATCAGTAACATCATTAGATATAACAACTAGACAGAAATTAAAAAAGGAAACAGAACTTGAACAAATTGATAAACAAGCTAGACCTAACAGACATATAGAGAATGTTGATTTCCAAATCAGTGAAATATTTTTTTTTCTCAAGTGCTCATGGATCTTTCTCCAGGATATTCCATATGTTAGGTCACAAGGCAGGTCTCAATTAATATAAAAAGATTGAAATTATACAAGGCACCTTCTCAGTTCATAATGGAATGAAACTGGAAATCAGTGATAGACGGGAAAGGGGGAAATTTGCTGATATGTGGAGGCTAAACAACACACTCCTAAAAATTCAGTGGGTGAAAGAAGAAATTGTAGATAAAATTAGTGAATATATTGAGACGAATGAAAACAAGAATACAACTTATCAAAACTTATGGGATATAGCAAAGGCAGTGCTGAGAAGGAAATTCATAGCCTTAAATGCCTATATTTAAAAAGAAGAGCTCAAATCAAAGATCTAACTGAACAACCAGATGCTTTAGAAAAAGAACAGCAAACCATTCCCAAAGGAAACAGAAGGAAAAAAACAATAATGATTAGAGCAGAAATAAATGAAATTGAAAACACTAAATGATAGAGAAAATCAACAAAACAAAAAGGTGGTTCTTTGAGAAGGTCAATAAAATTGGCAAAAACTTAGCTAGACTAATAAAGAAAAAAAAGAGAGAAGATAATAAATACAATCAGAAATGAAAGGGGGGAAGTTACAACACCACAGAAATAAAAAGGATCATAAAAGGAGGTTATAAGAAACTGTATGGGGAAGCGGACTTGGCCCAATGGATAGGGCATCCGCCTACCACATGGGAGGTCCGCGGTTCAAACCCCAGGCCTCCTTGACCCATGTGGAGCTGGCCCATGTGCAGTGCTGATGAGCACAAGGAGTGCCATGCCACACAGGGGTGTCCCCCACATAGGGGAGCCCCACAAGGCGCAAGGAGCGCACCCCATAAGGAGAGCTGCTCAGCATGAAAGAAAGTCCAGCCTGCCCAAGAATGGTGCCGCACAAACGGAGAGCTGACACAGCAAGATGACGCAACAAAAAGAAACAGATTCCTGGTGCTGCTGGTAAGGATAGAAGCGGTCACAGAAGAACACACAGTGAATGGACACAGAGCAGACAACTGGTGGGGGGGGGAGGGGAGGAGGGGAGAAAAATAAAAAATAAATCTTTAAAAAAAAACAACAAAAAAACAGCATGGTATTAGCATACAGATAGACACATTGATCAGTGGAATAGAATTGAGAATCCAGAAATGCTCACATCTACAGCCAACTGGTTTTTTACAAACCTACTGGGTCCATGTTAATGGGACAAAACAGCCTCTTCAACAAATGATGTTGAAAGAACTGGATGTCCATAACCAAAAGAATGAAATGGACCCTCTATACAAGAATAAACTAAAAATGGATCAAAGGCCTAAATATAAAAATCAGAACCATAAAACTACTATAAGAAAATGAAGAGAAATATCTTTAAGATCGTGTGGTAGGTGGTGGTTTCTTGAATCTTATACCCAAAGCATGAGCAACAAAAGAATAGATAAATGGGACTTCCTCAAAATTAAACACTTTTGCACCTCTAAGGACTCTGTCAAAAGGATTAAAAGACAGTATATGCAATGGGCAAAAATATTTGGAAATCACATATTCAATAAAGATTTAACATCCCTGATACATAAAAAAAAAATGTTACAACTCAACAATAAAAAGACAAACAGCCCAATTAAAAAATGGCAAAGACTTGAATAGACAGTTGTCCAAAGAAGAAATACAAATGGTGAAAAAACACATGAAAAATTGTTCAACTTCACTAGCGATTAGGGAAATGCAAATCAAAACTACAAATGAGATATCATTTCACACCTATTAGAATGGCCACTATTAAAAAGATAGAAAACTACAAGTGTTGGAGAGGATGTGGAGAGACAGGTATGCTTATTCACTGCTGGTGGGAATGTAGAATGGTATAGCCACTGTGGAGGACTGTTCGGCAGTTCCTAGAGAAGTTGAATATAGATTGCCATGTGACCTGGCAGTACCACTACTGGGTATACCTAGAAGAATTGAGAGCAGAGACACGAACAGACATTTGCACACAGATGTCAAAGTGGCGTTGTTCATGATTGCCAAACGATGGAAACAACCCAGGCAACCATCAACTGATGAATGGATAAGCAAACTGTGATGTATACACAACAATGGAATGTTATGCAGCTATAAGAAGCAATGAAGTTGTGATAAGTATAATAACATGGATGAACCTGAAGGACATTATATTAATGAAACAAGCAACACACCAAAGGATAAATACTATATGATAGTGCTGTTATAAACTGAATATATTGTATAAACTCATGGAGTTAATAACTACAATATGCGTCACCAGAAAATAGTATGAGGTTAGAGAATAGAAAGCTGAGGGTTAACTCCTGCAGAATTAGTAAAAAAAGTTGTTTGTTAATCTTTGGAAATGAAAAGGTGAAAGCACAACATAGTGTTTTTAACTAGCAGTGCATTTGGGTATGACAGTGTTTGAAAGGCAAAGCCTAAGGTCATGTATATTACTAGAAGGAAAGCTAAAATATGTAACATTGGGACTGTAAAACATAGTAAAACCTCATGAATTATGAATATGATTAATATTGCACATGTAAGACTGTTTTTCTTTGAAGTTGAACAAATGTTAATACTATAAAATGTTAATATCAGGTGAAAAACAACAACAACAAAAAACATTATTCTAAGTAAAAGAAACCAGACACCAAGTACTACGTATTGTAGGATTCCATTTATATAATATGTAAATATAAATTAATTTATAAAGATGGAATTTGATTAGTGGTTATATAGGGCTGTGGAAGGATAGAGGGATTGAGAGGTGACTGTTAAGGTGTGTGGAGTTTTTCTTTTTGGAGTAATGAAATTGTTCTAAAATTTTTTGTGGCAATGAATGCACAACACTTTGATTATTCTAAAAGCCATTGATTGTACACTTTAGACAGATTGTATGGTAAGTGAATATATCTGAATAAAATTGCTTTAAAAAAAGAAATGAAATTAATTCCTGGGCCAACTTTTAGCAATTCTGAGTTAGGTCTGGGGAAGAGCCTATGAATCAGCATATTTAACAAGCATGAGATGGTGGAGAGGCGGTTGAGTCTCATGTAGATGGTTCAATAAGATCACATCGTGAGAAATACTGCTCCAATAAAATAAAGTTAATCCTCTGACTGTGCATTCAAAGCCCTCTACCCTCAGCCCATCCATTTCAATCTTGTATTCACTTCTTCCCAGCTCCTTGCTGCTCTCCTAATGAGGCATGTTCAACCTCAATACAAATTCTACCTCTTTACTCATATTGTTCCCTCTCACTGGAATTCTCCACTTCTTAACCACCCCAACACATTCCATACAATATAAATACAACGCATCCTTCAAGGCCTGTGCAAAGTCTACTTCTCCCATGAAAATGGCCCAATTCCTCTTTCCCATGCTCATACCTTTTTCTTCATGTTTAAGGTAGTGGCCATTATATTACATGATTTATCAGTTATATACTGTCTTATGAGACGTGAGTAAAGTCTGCCTTATTTGTGTAAGCCTTAAGTGGTAAGAACATGTCATGTTTATTTATCTCCAGAGCACCTAGCATCATAGAAACAAATAAAGTAAACACTGAATTGCGTTAAACTACTCAGTGATTAAACCTCAGTTGTATTTATTTATCTTCTCATTTGACAGTCAAAAAAGGTGAAGTAGAGTGTCTCATAAGGCTTTTTAACAGCTTGGTAGGAAAAACTCATGAAAGACTTGATAAGATTGGGCTAGATCGTAATGCATTTCGAGGGATCCTGCACAGCATATTTGGAATGACTGATGATATACTGATGAACAGAGGTAAGAAATCATAAGAGACTGAAATGGGTTAAGCTGAGATATGGCAATTATATATAGTAAATATTATATAAATTTTTGTCAAAGACTTTAGCTTTTTCAACGCCAAAGTAGAAAGCCATAATTCTGATAGTGTTACCAATTAAAGCAGTAGGTGGTTGGATTGTAAAGATGGTTTTTAATACAAGCTCACCCATAATTTCATATCTCACAGATATACTAGATATACAGCTTTGAGAGATAATCAGTAATGAACTAAATAGGCTAGTAGTGTTGTTTTATATATATATATATTTTTTATTAGAAAAGTTGAGTTTACAGAACAATCATGCATAAAATACAGGATTCCCATATACCACCCTATTATTAACACATTGCATTAGTGTGGAGCATTTGTTACCAAGCAGTGTTTTTTAAAAAGATAAACATATGCTTTTAATCATGATTATCTTTGGATATCATGGACATGTAAATTATTAAATGCTTTCTTTTGCCTTATAAAAATTAAGAATGTATCAGTCAGTACAAAAACATTCATGACTCAATTGGGAAAATTCAAAGAAAAGATAGAGAAAATTTGATTCCATTGGCTTCAGTAATAGATTTTAAAAATTTATTTTTATTGTGGTTGCATGTATATACCATAAACACTCCCATTTTTAACCATTTGTACAATTCAGTGGCATTAATTACATTTACAATGCTGTGCTACAATCATCACCACTTGCTACCAAAACTTCATCACCCACTACAGAAACTCTCTACTCACTAAGAACTAACTCTGCATTTCCATTCCCCTAGCCCCTGGTTACCTTTATCTAATTTCCGTCTCTATGAATTTGCTTATTCTAGATATATCATGTAAATAGAATCATACGGTGTTTCGCTTATTTCACTCAACATTGTGTCCTCAAGGTTCTTCCATGTGTAGCATGTATCAGAATTTCATTCTTTTTTATGTCCAAATGATATTTTACTGTGTGTACATTTTGTTTATCCATTCATTTGTTGATGGACACCTGAGTTGTTTCCACCTTATTGCTACTGTATATAATGACGCTATGCACATTGGTATTGAAATATCTGTTTGAGCCCCTGCTTTCAATTCCTAAAAACAGGATTACCAGGTCTTATGGTAGTTCTATGTTTAATTTTTGAGGATCTGCCAAACTGTGTTCCACAGTGGCTGCACCATTTTATAGTCCCAGCAACAATGTACTAGGGTTTCTCTTTCTCTGGATCATCGCCAGCACTTGTTATATTCTGATTTTTTAGTAATAGCCATTTAGAGGGTATGAGGTGGTGTTTCACTATGGTTTTGATTTGCATTTCCCTAATGGCTAATAATGTTGAGTACCTTTTCAGGTGCTTATCGGCCATTTGTTTATCTTCTTTGTCCTTATTATAATTGGGTTGTTTGTCTTTTTGTTGTTGATTTGAAGGAGTTGTATATTTAATCTGTACATTAAACCCTTATTAGATATATGGTTATCAATTATTTTCTCCCAGTCTGTAGGTTTTTTTACTTTCCTGATGCACAAAAGTTTTAAATTTTGATGAAGCCCCATTTATCTATTTTTATTTTATTTTGTTGCTTGTGCTTTGGGTGTCATATCTAGGAATCCATTTCCCAATACAAGGTCCTGGAGATTTCTCCCTATATTTTAAGTAAGAGTTTTATGTTTTTAGATTTTACAGGTAGGTTACTGATTCATTTTGAGTTAATTTTTATATATATGCGGTAAGGTAGGTATCCAACTTCATTCTTTTCCATGTGGATACCTGATTTTCCCAGCACTATTTGTTGAAGAGGCTATTCTTTCCTCATTGATTAGACTTAGCACCTGGTCAAATATCAATTGGCCATAAATGCATGGTTTGTTTCTGACCTCTAGATTCTATTCCATTGGTCTATATATCCTGTCCTTGTGCCAGTATTATACTGATTTGATTACTATAGCTTTGTAATATGTTTTGATATTGGAAAGTAAGAGTCCTCAGACTTTGTTTTTCTTTTTGAAGACTGTTTTGGCTATTTAGGGCCCCTTTCCATTCTATTTGAATTTGAGGGCTGGCTTTTCCATTTCCGGAAAAAAAATAAAAAGGTTGCTGGGATTTTGTTTAGGATTGTGTTGAATCTGTAGATCAGTTCGGGTAGTACTGTCATCTTAATATTAAATCTTCCAATTAATGAATACGGAAAATCTTTCCATTTATTTAAGTCTTTAAATTCTATGATGTTTTGAAGTTTTCAGTTTACAAGTCTTTCACAATATTGGTTCAATTTATTTCTAGATATTTTATTCTTTTAGATGCTGTTGTAAATGGAATTTTTTTCTTTTTGGATTTTTAAAATATACAATTTGTTAAGCTTTCCATAAGTATACACCTATGGAACAATGCACCACATTAAAAATAATTAGCATGTCTTCCACTCCCCAAAGACTAAATAATATTTCAACTTATTTTCTATAGGAAAATACTAAGATTTCATTGGTAGTTTAAAAAATAATGTGTTATTTTAGTAACTTAACTTTAATTAGGTATTATGCAAACTTTTAGATTTTTTTTGCCATTTTATTTATAATAAAAATTGGTATTATCACATTGATTAGCTCCATGGTTGATTTTCTTGGCTCACAGTAACTGTATAAAACATCACAAATGAAGTTCATCATTGTTTATGAAAGAGAATGACTCTTTTCTTTCTATTAAAAGCTGGGAGAAAATATTTCTTCCAGTGATTTTGGTTCTTGCAAAAAAAACTATGTCAAAACCTTTGTACCCCCTCATTTTGGGAGGAAAGTTTTTCTAATTATACATACATACTGTTGAATTATATAGTTCTGAGTTACAACACACATGTTCTTTTTGTTTCAGTGTTTTTTGCATTTGACAAGGACAATGATAATTGCATAAATGTAAAAGAGTGGGTTAAAGGGTTATCAGTGTTTCTTTGAGGGACTTTTGAAGAAAAGCTGAAGTGTAAGGTTTTTATACGTGATTACTACCTTAGTATACATATTGTCAATTTTGTATTTAATGGAAGCTTAAATATTTAAAAATTATAAAATTGGTGTTCTCTAAAACAACCATGCAACAATAGTTCACAATGGCTTAAAAGCAGATGAAATGGGTGGTAGAACTGCAAGGTCATCAGAGATTCCCCAGCCCAGACTCACCAAACACTTCTTCACTCTGTGGTTCTGTGGTGCACGAATGCCATCAAGATGCTCCTTTGGCCTAAGGCCCAGTCTAAGAACAGCAACTTAGAGTCAGGGTATGTGCCAATGGCTGAGGTTTCTAAGGCTGCTTCTGGGATCAGCAATAAATGAACCTTGACATCTCAGAGGCTACAGAATGTGAAAGAGCAGTGCCATATCACTTATGGGACCTTCCTTGTTTTTTCATCAGAGAAAATGTGAGGGGTTGACACAAGAGGATTTACCTTAACCACTGGGAATTAATACTCTAGTGTTAAAGTTGGTTTTGATGAAGAGAAGAGAAAAGAAAAAGCAAGAAGGTTGAAGACAATGGAAGCCCAAAAGGGAGGTTGGTTATTAATGGAACTTCCTAATGTAAAAGATTAGGAATTCCAAAGACGAAAATCTCCCAATTTACAATTTTGTCTACAAATAGTTCTTATTTCACCTTACTTGTACAAATTGGCGTAATGCATATTTCCTATGTTTTAAATCTCTGGTGTCAAATACTGGTTGAGTAACCTTGGAAAGAGAATAGGAGCAATTTTAAATAGTTTTCAAGGGAACAAAATGTTTAAGGCATTAAATTGCTGAAGAAAAGACTGCAGAGTTCTGTATAAATATAATACACATTTTTATCCCTGGTTTTTTCACTTGAATGTGAATTTGGGACATTTAAAATGAAGATCCCTGAATTAAATGCACATTTTAAATGATGGCAACATTTTAAAAAATCAACTTTCTGTCACACTTATGAATTTTTGTTTGTTTTGTGCCATTTTTTTTTCCTTTTTAACTTCTTTCCTTTGGTATATTTTTCATGGGATAATATTCAAATGTTGTAACAAACATTAAAGTTTATTGCAGTGTTTTTATATAAAAGTCTCCCTGAGAAGTTAAAAGCTAAATTTCATGAATCTCAATTCATTGTGGCAACAATGATGTTTTATGAAAATGATTGTGAAGCTGAATGCAACTGTACTTGGTTGCACAGTATTACATTATCACAAAAATGTCTTTTCTAATCCCATTTCCTAAAAATGGTTCATACACAAATATATTAATTTGGGGAAAATACTACTTCTAGCAGGATTGTGTTGCAAACTCGTACATATGCTGTAGACTGGAGAAACTCAGCAGAAAGACAGAGCTAGTCTGATAACCCTAGAGTTTTATTCCTGGTCTTAATGCTTTTGCTAAATCATTATCTGGACTGAAAACTCCATGAGAGCTCCTTCATTACTGTAATCCCAGGACCTGCGTAAGGACATTTGTTGGATGAATGAGTGAACTATGGTAGTACCTACACAGTGAAATGGAAAACACTCTCCAGGGAGACATTAACAATTTTGTATAATGCAAATGAGTAGGCCCCAAGGAAATGATGGACTTATTTTCCCAGTATACTGAAAAATGTTTTTTGTCAAGGACATAATGAAATGTTTATTTCTTTTTTGTACTCTATGTAAAAAGAAAATCTTCAAATTGATCCATACATGTGTATACATGTATGTGCATAGATGTACTGGATTATCAACTGTTTCAAAACTTACCTCTTTTATTGCAGCTTCATAAAATTTTAAATTTCAAAATCAAGAAATCATAAGCCTTTCTTTCCACAGTCCGAGAGGTATTTAAATCTTGTAGGAAGAAATGTAACTTTATTCTAAAATTTTGCTACCATATAGCAGATTAAGCCATTAATTGCATGCTGTATAAATTGTTTTTAAACTTTGTTATATATTGAAATAACTAAAGAGAAGACTAATGACATTTTAACTGTTCTTATAAAAATCATAAAAATTTTTATGCCCTGAAAAGTCTGTTTTGAAGTTTATTATTTGAATGGTGATCGTTACATTTCTCGAGAAGAAATATTTGACATGTTGAAGAACAGTCTACATCAACAGTCATCTGAGGAAGAGACTTATGAAGGAATAAAAGAGTTGGTTGATATAACACTGAATAAAATGGTAAGAATGAACAGCTGCAATTCATTACACTCATCATGTTGGGTAAAGTCAAAGATGAGGAAATGATGTATTTTCCTCTATAATCAATGTAACCTCCATAAAGGTAGGGTTTTTTGTTTTGTTCTCTACTCTAGCCAGTGCCTAGAACTGTGCCTGACTCTAAGTAGGTGCTCAATAGGTATCTATTGAATGGCTGGTTAATTGAAGTGAATTTTATATATGAAGTGAATTTTAATTTTTTTATTTAAAATATTTTATTACCAGTAAATTGGGGGAAGGCCAGACTTAATTCATGTACAAGTGATGCTACTCTAGTCTGTCTTCATCACCTCACCCCTCTAATTCAACTAAACACTCATTATAAAAAGATAACATAATAATAAAAATAGCGATCATGATAGAGTGCTTACTATATGTAGGCCCTTCAATGGAGCTTTAACATGTGAACTCATTTTATCCTGGAAACAATCCTATGAAGCAGAAACTATAATCCACCATTTGCAGATGAGAAAACTGAAGTACAGATAGGTTAAATAATTTATTCAAGGTCACACTGGGAAAGGGGTGCAGAATTGGTCCTTCAATGAAACCTACAGTACCTCTTTATTATGGGCATTGTGACTTAACCCCTTTTCTTACTGTGACATGTAATTGCATTCCAGTGAGGTTCTGTGGGTCTAGAGCATCCCAGGCCTGGCTCACCTACATTATTTTGGAGTTAGGAAAGAAACAAAGAGGGCAGGGTGGGGTGGGGGAGTCAGGAGGGACGGAGGGAGGACTACTTCCTCAGTGTCTGAGATTCAGCGAACGGACACCAGAGTTAGAACTTCTGTTACAAGTATTCTCACTAGCTGCTGAGGACAGAGCACTTGAGAGACAGTATGTTCCCCAGTACCTGCCCACCCCCTTTTCTTGTTTGAGAGGAAATGTAATGGAGTTGACTTTCTAGATTCAACTCTTAGCAACACTTATTTAGTTATGCTTAGAAGTTAAACTAGAACACATCAAATCAAATCCAAGCTCAATTAAACAGTTAAAAGCATGCATAATCTACCCCTAGCCCTGTACCAGATAACTTAATTTCCCATAGAACACTCCAATTTGCTCCATTCCAAGCAAGTCTGTCTTCTTAATGACTTAGACACCTGCTTATTCTCATAACTAAGGTTGGCCCATTCTGCATTTCCTTCACATACCTCTCCACATCCATAGATCTCAATCATCCTTAAAGACCCAGCAGTGGTCTGCAAGGCTTTTTTTTCTCATGACTCTAGCCCATCCTGAACTGTTAGCGCTGTAACTCTCAGCACCTCACTCCTTAACAGAGCATCTTCACTTTTATCCTTTTAGATTGCCAAGTAAAAGATCCTTTGAGGAACAATTCTACTAAAAATTAAACTTGAAAATTACGGCTTATTGCACTTGTTTTATCATAAAAGCAATATAATAATGAGTTTCCTAGAAAGGACAGGGCCACATTTTATATTTCTAAGATAACCGAGGTATGACTATTAGAATAACAGAAATAAAGTGGCCTCTGTAAAAAAAAATATATATATATGTTAATAAACTTTTTTGTCTATACTAATTGCTATGAAAAACTGAAAATTTTATTATTTACCGAGATATCATCTTCCCCCGTAGGATTATGACAATGATGGCAAGATATCTTTTGCAGACTTTGAAAAAGCAGTAAGAGAAGACAGACTTTTGTTGGAGGTGTTTGGACCCTGCTTACCAGAAGCAAAGGTAGAGTTACAAGTGCTAACAGCCCAAACTGATTAAGGGAAAATTTAAGCAACTTTGTAAGCGTAAGATAAAGGTCAGAAAAGTAATACCTGCTGGATAACCTCTGTAGGGCCTCAGCCCACTGATGTCTAGAGGAAATCCTAGCAACCATGAAGGGCTTGGCCTCATCCTACTGCTTGTGGCCCTAAGCCATTAGTGACTATTTAAGTGACGAGATTCAAGACTTTTATTGAGCTTGTAACCTCTCTAGGCACATACAATTTCTGATTTTCTGTATGGTGATATTTTCCCATACCAAAACGAAGGTATATTGGCTTGCTTTATGGGACAGAAATATTGAATAAAGGAAAGGCATATAGTTAGGGCAAGTACTAGGATAACAACTGATCTCCTACCATCCAACTGCTGTCAAGGGGGAAAAATACGTTTTTAGAATTTTGAACACAGGTATTTTATTTGTATGATGGTTTTTCATATATAAATCTGACAAATTTTCCAAGCTAGGTCAGTCTAAAAATTGATCTGGCTCTTAAAATTTCCTTTCTAGTTCTTCCTTTGACCAACTGTGCTGTGAAATCATTTGATAAACTTTTTTTTTCTGTAGTAAGTTGAAGTCCTGGGTGAATTAACTCGCAGGATTTAAAGTTGTCCTTAGTCATCTTAGCTCCTGTCTCTAACTTTTCCCATTGTAGTTTTTTTTAAGGAAGTACTGGGGATTGAACCCAGGACTTCATATGTGGGGAGAAGGCACTCAACCACTGAGCTACAACCACTCCCCAATTAAAGTTTTTGTTTTTGGGGGCAATATTGGGGATTGAACCCAGGACCCTGTATGTTGGAAGCAAGTGTTAACCACTGAGCTATATCTGCTTCCTTCCCATTGTAGTTTATTCCCTAAACTCCACATCTTAATTCTGTCTGGAGGTGTGGTAGAAAAGCAATGTGTGAAGGGAGACTTCTTAGACCGATGGCTGAAAACTGTAGAATAATGAACTGGACTGGAGTAACTACTTAGGATGGAACAACCAATAGCTCTTCAGCGTCTCCCAGAGTTCATCTGCTGCCCAGTCATTTACAGCCTTGCTACTCAGAGTGTAGCTCATGCACCAGGAGCAGTGGCATCACCTGGGGGCTCATGGGAAATGCAGAATCTTGGGCCCCACGCAAGACCACCTGAATTTGCATTTTAACAGGATCCTAATGTCTGAGAAACCCTCATCTAGACATCATCTTGCTTCTTTGAATTTCATGCTCAGGACTCTATCTTTTACATTAGATATCAACTAGAAATATATGTATATAATTAGCTCATACGCAGGTAGGCCTAACCCCTTGCCTGCATCTTCTATTATTACTATCACTTAGTACCATCCTAGCAAGTTTGGATCAGTAGGTCATGAAAACAAATTTAACCTTATTAACTGCTAAGTTCAAATCCTATCCATCACAAGGCAACAGGGCCTTAAGAAGAGAGAGAAAACAAAAAGACACAGTTGGTAAGGTCAAATTACTTTAATCAATTTTTAAAAAAAAGGCAGCCTGATTTCCTATTACTTGGATTCCCAATTATGTGGTCCACTGATGAGAAAAAAACTGGACGTGACAAAAGGAGTGGCTGACGCATTTGCAAGTACTGATTTGTTTTTGATTACTTAAGACTGAGTAAATTATCCGTAGAAGTTAACCAAAGAATGTAAGATTTTAACTTTAGCTTTGTTCTAATAGCTTATTAACTTTTTTACTTTACAGAATTGTCTTGATTTTGAAGTCCTGGCATTCAGAAACATCCTGACTTCTAGTTTTTGAAAGTGAATCACTGAATACTTATATTAAGAAAACCAGAAATGGAGCCTGGTTGTCTAAATTATTTGTACTGTAAAGTTTCTATATTTGATTCAATTAGTTTACATACAGTCATTGTACTATGAGGTAATGAAAATATGAGATATATGTTAGATGACAAAGACAGTTTCTGCAATTTTAAGACGGATCGAAATAATAATATCTATAACAAGGAAGGATAAACTTTAATTTTAAAAGCTAATACTGTTAGACAAATAGCTTGAATGAAATTACAAAGAAGAGTGCAATAAAAAATAACAGCAGTAAAATATCCTCAAGGAATAAACAGACTAAAAATTAAAAATAAATATTAATTTGCTGCTGGCAATCTATATTCTTCTTCTTTGTTTTAATGGATGACTTGTATGTACATCTTCCAGGTTGTCCTTTGAAGGCTTTGGCACAGATGAAATTACCTAGTTAAAAAAGAGAACCACCAAATCTTAGTTTTTATAGTGGAGGGTAAAAAAGTAAGTAAAATTTCTAAAGTAATTTAATAAGAAAAAAAAAACTGGGGGTGGGGTAAGGAGAAAGGTAAACATATACTCTCTTTTAGCATTCCTTTATAGATCTAAAGTTGCTTGTTATTTTATGGATACAGATATCTTGGTTATGTATAACATGAAACACTGGTAATGTCTGATGTATTTAGAGATAGAGACTTGAGGGAGAGAAATGAAAAAAAAATCGGAGAAATGAGTGGTAAACACTATAATCCTTCATTTTCTTAGGGAAAAATTAAAATCAAAATACATCACAGAAAAAGGGTGGACAATAACTCAAAGCAGAATAAGACAATCTTCATTTAAAATAGAGAATTATTCAAAACTGTAGTAAATTGTGTTTAGTATTTGTCTTTTTTCTGTATTTAGGATTTGGACCTCACTTTTTCTTTCAAAATGCCATCAGCTCTGGCAAAGAAAGCTATATATCTCTATGCCTCAGTTCAGCTGTTATCTGAAGGAAATAAGGGTGCCAGCACAAACGGAAATATCTAAGATGTCAAAACTGAGTACATGGATTCTTCTTATATAGAAACCCCTCATCCTTAATCAGATGATAATTTTCAGGTAGAAAATTTACATAGAAGAAATTAAACTACCCTAGTCTCTCTTATAAGTCATATTAGAAAATATCTGTATAACATATAAATAAAAAGCACTTTCTAAACCCTGAAGTTAAAACAAGAGAATGGTCTTTCACCCTCAGTTTATGATTTCCTAATGTCCTCCCCCCAATAAAAAGGTGCCATTCAAATATTAACTTCCTTTTATATGTGCTTAGGAAACAGTGATTATATAAATAACATTTTAAAAAATCACTATATAAATAGTACAATCTAGTTCTAAACTTTAAAGTTTATATTTGAATACAGAACTTAAAGCCCAATCTTTAGAAATCTTTCCATCTATGGCTACCTTTCTCATAGAAGCAAAATAAGTATTTCACAATTGATGTAATTTATAATAACTTTGAATTTGGGAGAAATATATAATTGGTAATAATTTTCCTTTAATACAGTGGTTCTCAACTTTGGCTCACATTAAAACCATCTGAGGGAACAGGTGCAGTTCAGTGGTTTGAGCACCTGCTTCCGATGAACGAGGTCCCAGGTTCAGTCCCCAGTTACCTCCTTAAAAAAAAAACAACAACGCACAACAACAAACATCTGTGGAGCTTTAAAAAAGCAGAAGGGCTAAACTCCACCCTCAGAGACTAATTACACTGATTGAAAGCACAGCTTTAAATATTTTTATACCTAAAGTGATAAATTTCTGTTAGTCAAATTCAGTTAATTCAACAGAGAGAACTGTATGAAAACACATATAAAAACTGGAAAGTGAAAAAAAAAATTAGTACAATTCCAAAATTCCCTCAAATGCTGTTAAGCCTAAAATAAGAACAAGGCCTAGAGCAGCATTGTGCCTGGGAATTTCCTCCTGTCAGCCTTCATGTTACCCAAATGTGGCCAGTCTTGAAGCCAAACTCAGCATGTAAATGCAATGCCTTCCCCCCAGCGTGGGACATGACACCCGGGGATGAGCCTCCCTGGCACCGAGGGACCACTATCAACTATCAACTGATGATGCAACTGGAAAATGACCTTATACGGAAGGTTCAACGCGGATCAGCAGAATATCCCTGTCTACATAAAATAACATGACTTTAAAATGCTGTTTGACCTAATGTAAGGGGGAAATGGAAAGGAGAAATGAGTTTATATGGCTACGAGTCTCTAAAAAAGAGTCTGGAGGCTGTCAGAAGGATTGCCCTTATGCACAACTGAGCAGAGTCTGAGAGACAGATAAAGCAGATACAACCCCCAGGTATTGGTTCCTTTGAGGGCTAAAGAGACCCATGGGAGTTATGGTTATGGCCGATGGGGTTAGATACCAGGTCAGATGGCCCCTCTTTGGAACTGGTGTTTATGTGTGATGAATCTGGACTCAGATGGGATCTCTCTTCATAAGACTTTCATGCTAATGTGCTGGAGGTGCAGTTAGTGTTGGGGTTTAAGATATATTTAGGGGATTTGAATCTCTGGACTGACAATGTGATAGCCAGGCCCTGAGCCTCAACAGACTCCTAGCACCTACAATCTGATTTATTGGGCTCACCACACTCAGCTAAGATGGAGTTGAAGAAGGACAATCACCACACCATGGAGCCTAGAGTGATTACAACTGAAAGTGGGAGGATTGCATCCAACATCCATATGGAATCTGAGCCTCCTCTTGACATAGAGGTGCAATGGACACAACCAATCCAATGTCCAAATAGAAAAGGTAGCATTGGATTGGGAAAAGTGGACATGATGGCTGATGGGTATGGGGAAAGGCAGGAAGAGATGAGAGGTGGAGGCGTCTTTGGGACATGGAGCTGCCCTGGATGGTGCTTCAGGGGCAATCACCGGACATTGTAAATCCTCACAGGGCCCACTGGATGGAATGGGGGAGAGTATGGGCCATGATGTGGACCATTGACCATGAGGTGCAGAGGTGCCCAAAGATGTACTTGCCAAATGCAATGGATGTGTCATGATGATGGGAAGGAGTGTTGCTGGGGGGGGGAGAGGTGGGGTAGGGGTGGTGGGGTTGAATGGGACCTCATATATATATATTTTTAAAGTAATATTATTACAAAGTCAATAAAAAAATAAATAAATAAAATAAAATAAAATTCCCTCAAATGATTCTCCATTTAGTTATTTATTAGTCTTATAATCAAGCAATCTCTTAGAAGAGTTTCTTAAATGATCTTACCTCTTTAAGTTTACTCCTAATTAAATTCGCTGTTGTATTCAATGAGTCATCATGCATATCTACTTTAGGTATATCTGGTAAAAGAGGCCCAATCAAAACCTCACTACTACTTGTGCTTGTTTCAAGAGAAGTTCCAAGTCTACGATCATCTTCTCTTCTTCTTTTCCGCTCTAGCAACTGCGTTGTCCTAGGCATAAATCTGTCAATTGCCTCTGAAGGAGTAATAATCTTTTGTGCATCAGGGCAGGTTAATGATTTTTTAAATGTTTTCATCTGTATTTTCTTCAGAGAGTTATCGTACTTACAATGCTCCACTGATTCATCATGGTTTCTACCATCCTGAAAGGCATTTGATGCTGTGTTCACATGGTTCCCCGATGAATATGTACATTTTGAGGAGAAATAACATAAAGGCAATTCAGCTCCACTAAATCCAGACATATCCAAGTGGGAGTCCTGTCTCAAGTCTTTTGTGTCTTTATGCACTGTAACCAGTTTCTTCTTTGTCATATAATGGTCTTTATATTATAATTTTAAAAGTAAGGAAAGGAAATAGAAATGGTTCATTTATTATTTTCATCTTTCAGAATCATATAATTTTAAAAACAAATACTGTCATTAAAAAATACTAACAGAGAAGCAGATGTGGCTCAACTGACGGGGCTCCCATCTACCATATGGGAGGCCCTAGGTTTGTATCCCAGGGCCTCCTTGTGAAGGCAAGCTGGCCCACGCCTGCGGAGAGCTAACAACCTATGGCCCGAAGACAACTGATGGCCTGAGCTGTTGCAGCAAGATGACGCCAACAAAGGGAGACAAGCAGACATAGAAGAACATGCAGCAAATGGACACAGAGGGCAGACAGCAAGCAAGTGGCAAGGGGCGGGGGGATAAAGAAATTAAAAATAAATCTTTAAACAACAAATGTTACTCTTAAAAAAATTATTTCTTGAGCAGGCAATACATTTATGAGGTTTAAAAGCTAACAGCAGGAAAAAGGTATACAGTGTCAAGTGCATTCTTGCCTTGCTCCCTATCTGCCCAATGTCTACCTCCCCTAAGTAATAATCACTATTATTATTTCTTATCTATCTCTCCTGTACATCTCACTTTTCTTCCTCCCACCCACACCTTTTCCTCTCCACTCAAAAGGTAACATGTAATACCCATTTCTCTACCTTTTCTTTTTTTACTTAACTGTAGATCTTGGAGAATCCATTATAAAGAAAGCTGCTTTTTTGGTTAATACTTGAGTATCTTACTATATAGCTGTATCATGCTGCTTAGTTAGTGTTTGTTAGTGCTAAAATGAGACAATATGATGGGCTCACTTTCAGTGCCTGCACAGGCCTCTTTTCTGGTCTGTGCTCCCAAATGCAGACTTTCCCCTAAGAGCGGGGTGTGGAAGATGTGGTAAAGTTGAAATATGATAGGCAAAGAATTCATAATAGCTGAAGTTATTAATACATGGAAAGTCCATTATCCTACCTCTGCATATTTAAAACTGTCCATAGTAAAAAGTTTTTAAAAGGTGAGACCACATATGCAAATGGACTATGTAGACCCTAAAATATCACAGATGAGTGCTTAACCAAAATATCAAAGGCCAAAAACAATATTGAAAAAACAAACACTAGGTTCCATGTCTACTCAATGGGGAAAGGTCTCTTCAACATATGATGCTGGGAAAACTGGGAAATCCACATGCAAAAGAATGAGAGTGGAGCCCTACCTCACACCATGAGCAAAAATTAACTTTCAGTGGGATCAATGACCTAAATATAAAAGCTAAACTATTAGAAGAAAGCAGAGAAATATCTTCAGAAACTTGTATTAAGCAATGGATTCTTAGTCATGACACCAAAAGTATAAGCAACAAAAGAAAAAAAATAAGTAAACTGGACTTCATCAAAACTTAAAAACACTTTTCTGCAAAGACATCTAGACAGTGAAAAGATAGCCAATAGAATGGGAGAAAATAATTGCTAAACATATTCTGAACATTAAACCTTTAATTAATTAATTAAACCTTTAATGTTCAGAATATGTTAAAAACTCCTACAAATCAACAACAAAAAGGCCAATAATCCAGTTAAAATACAGGCAAAGGGCTTGAGTAAGTATTTCTTCAGAGAAGATTTACAAATAGCCAATAAAAACATGTAAAAATGCTCAACATTATTAAAAAGTAGGGAAATGCAAATCAAAATCACAATGAAGGGGAGTGGGTATAGCTCAGTGGTTGAGTGCCTGCCTCCCAGATATGATGTTCTGGGTTCAATCCCCATTACCTCTTTTTAAAAAAGTAAAAAAAAAATTTACAATGATATACCACCTCCTACCCACTGGAATGGCTATTAATAAAAAATAGAAAATAACAAGTGCTAACAAGGATGTGGGAAAATAGCAGCCCTAGTACATTGTTGCTGGGAATGTAAAATGATGCAGCTGGTGTGGAAAAGTTTGGCAATTCCTGAAAAAGTAAAACACAGAAGAGCCATATGATCTGGCAATCCCACTTCTAGGATATACCCATAAATATTGAAAGAAGGAATTTGCAGATACTTGTGACCCAGTGTTCATAACAGCATCATTCATAATAGCCAAAAGGTAGAAACAACCTAAATGTCTATCAACAGATGAATGGATAAACAAAAGGAGGTATATATTAATACATACAATAGAATATTATTCAACTATAAGAGGGAATGAAGTTCTGATATGCTACATTACGTTGAGTGAAATAAGTCATACACCAAAGGCCAAATAACATGATTCCACTTAAATGAAATAATTAGAATATGTAGATTCAGAGAGACAGAAAATAGATTAGAAGGTTGCCAGGGGTAGGGGGAGATAATGCATAACAGGTTCAGGGCTTCAGTTTGAGGTGATGGAAAATTCTGGTAATAGATGGTAATGAGGGTAGCACAACATTGTGGCTGTGATTAATCCCACTAAATTGTTTTCTTTGGTAGGTTAGATAGGAAACTTTATGTTGTATATCTATTTTCTACAATTTAACAAAAGAGAGACTAAAGAGACAATAAGAATTAAATGCAATACAATCCTGAATTGGATCTAATAATGGAGGAGAAACTGCCCAAAAGGACATTGGGACAACTGAAAAAAAAAAATGGAATAGAGACTGTATGCTTTATATCAATGTTATTTCTTGAACTTGATAACAGTACTTAATGAGGGTACAAAAGTGAAATCCTCCTTCTTACAAAATATACATTGAAGTATTAAGTACTTAAGGAGTATCATGTATGCAACCTACTCTCAAATATTTAGAAAACAGAGGGAGAGAGAGAGAAAGAACAATGTAACAAATGCGGCAAAATGTTAAAAATTGGGAAATCTGTTAGATGGTTAGGGAATATATTGGGGTTTCTCTGTTTTGGTTTCTATTATTACTCTTGCAACTGTTCAGTAAATTTGAAATTATTTCAAAATAAAAAGTAAAACAACAACAACATTATATTAGGGAAGTGGATTTGGCCCAATGGATAGACCGTCCACCTACCACATGGGAGGTTCAGGGTTCAAACCCAGGGCCTCCTGACCCGTGTGGTGAGCTGGCCCACACGCAGTGCTGATGTGTGCAAGGAGTGTCCCCCGTGTAGGGGAGCCCTACATGCAAGGAGTGCGCCCTGTAAGGGGAGCTGCCAGCTCTCAGCATTAAAAGTACAGCCTGCCCAGGAGTGGCACTACACACACAGAGAGGATGCATCATGATGACGCAACAAAAAGAGACACAGAATCCCAGTGCCACTGACAAGAATACAAGTGGACACAGAAGAACACCCAGTGAATGGACACAGATAGCAGATAACGGAGGAGGAAAAAACAAAACAAAACAAAAGAAACATGTTGATACTCAAAAAGCTGTAGTAACCTTAAGACTAATTCTCAGGAGGTGAGAGCAGGACAAATAAAAGAGGAAAGGGAGCAAAGAATGATGATGACACTAGTTCCCATTTCACAACACTGAGATGAATAAAGCAGTTTAGAAAGAGGCTTTATGGTGCTCGCTCCGGCAGCACATATTCTAAAATTGGAAAGATACAGAATATTAGCATGACCCCTGTGCAAGGATGACACTCAAATTCAAGAAGAGTTCCATATTAAAAAAGGCTTTACGTTCACTTGATTAGATCAAGAATAGAGTTTTGATTTGGCCAGGTCATTAGGGCATGCAGGGTTGAGTCCCTGCCCCCTTGGTGTGCTATATAAATGGACACTCAAGAACACAGAAGCAGATATGCAAGAAAAGAGAGAGAGCTCCATAGACACAGAAGAGGACTTCGATCCTGCAGCCCTGGGGAGAGATGGCCCATTTGCTTGAGTTTACAGCTGGTCCTGTGAAGAGACCAGAGCAGCTGAGCCCAAAAAGAAGTGAGCCCCGGGAAGAGGGACAAGCCCAATGCCAGCCTACAGCTGAGACTGGAAGAAGCTGGACCCATGGAACCTTAAAAGGGAAGAGGAAGGCTTAACCTTCCAGATGTCGCCTACCATCTTGCTTAAACATGTGGCAACAAACTTTGGGTGAGGAAGTAACTATGAATGTGACTCTTTAGGGCCTTATAACTGTAAGCTTCTATCCTAAATAAACACCCTTTATAAAAGCCAATAGAGTTCTGGTACATTGCATCAGGGCCTCTTTGGCTGACCAATACATTTGGGATTTAATCCCCTCTTTGTCCCTAATTTGCCTCTAGAGATATAGGGCAGCCACAAACTTTCTAAGCCTTAGTTTCTTCACCTATAAAGAATAGAACACAGAGCATATACTCTCAAAGGTATTTCTTCATCCTAATATTTGTAATTTTCTTTGCAACACATACATCCAAGTTTTCCCGATGCTGGTTATTTATGTATTCCATAAATTAAAGTTCAGTGTCTAATAATGACCAGGGACTCTCAACAGCTCTTATCAGATTTCCAAATAAGTTTTCCAAGGGTCTTCCCACCTTCCTTATCTATTCTAAACCAGTGCCACATCTTCCTCCTCTAATCAGTCATAAACTCATTATAAGGAACAGCTGTATGGACACTGACTTTGTCATTCAACTAATGGGTAGAAATGTGATCATTTGAGCCTCTAGTAATACTCAGATTTCAAACCACACAAATTATCTAAAACAATTGACTCTTCTAGTCCTATAATGTATGTACCAGATCCCATTCCAGGCACTCTGAATTGTGTCTGGGGAAATTCAGTTTGGCATGTGGGGGCATTTGGCCATCTACCGGACAAAAACAGAGATTGTCCATGATGACTAGAATTTGTTAACTGGTCTGCAAACCATAACGCTTCTCACTGCCATCAACTCAAATCCTTCGTTCCTTAGCATGGGACCCAACGTCCCACATGATTCAATTCCTGTCCACTTTTTGGTGAGAGAGTCTTCTCTCTCATGGAAGCCCCTGTGCTTTGGTTATCCTGTACTACTCACAGTTCTTTACATGCAAGATGCTCAGTTATACCTCTTTGCCTTTAAATATGCTGCCTGGTTCACCTTTACATCTCTTCCTTTCCTCTTTTTGCTAACATGTACTGATTCCTCAAAACCCAGTCACCATTCACTCTGCAAGAAGTGTTCCACAAACCAACATCTCTCTCATTCTAGCTCAGATTACATAAAGAGCTGCACAGAACCCTGAACAATAGTGAATATTGTGCATTTACTTCTCCTTCCACTAGACTGGAAACTCTATGACAGTATTCTTAGCAGAGTGCCTAACACACAGGTGTTTAATAACAGGCTTTCCATACCTTTATTTTTAGTAGTTCTTGCTATATAAGCCTTTCTCTCTTGTAATTTTTTTCTAGTTTCTTCAATTGTCTCAAATTCTGGAGCATAGCACACATGAAGCAATCCACCAAAGAAACTCTGTTCATCCATTTTTCTCTTGGCTGTCCTAAACAGAATATATGATAGCATGGTTTATTAATCAAGATTTACTTGGGAAACGGACTTTGGCCCAGTGGTTAGGGCGTCCGTCTACCACATGGGAGGTCCGCGGTTCAAACCCCGGGCCTCCTTGACCCGTGTGGAGCTGGCCATGCGCAGTGCTGATGCGCGCAAGGAGTGCCGTGCCACGCAAGGGTGTCCCCCGCGTGGGGGAGCCCCACGCGCAAGGAGTGCGCCCGTGAGGAAAGCCGCCCAGCGTGAAAAGAAAGTGCAGCCTGCCCAGGAATGGCGCCGCCCACACTTCCTGTGCCGCTAACGACAACAGAAGCGGACAAAGAAACAAAAGCAGACAAAGAAACAAGACGCAGCAAATAGACACCAAGAACAGACAACCAGGGGAGGGGGAGAAATTAAAATAAAAATAAATAAAATCTTAAAAAAAAAAAAAAAAAAAAAAAAAAAAAAAAAGATTTACTTAAGGTGAAAGCTTAACTTTTTTTTTCTATTTAAAATATTGTTTATTTATGATTTAACATTAATTAGAATTACATCTAAGAGCAATATCAGGTAACACTCCTACATTTTCCTACAGTAGAAACGTTCATTGGCTCATTCTTTATGCCAAAGCAAGGAAACAGAGATATTAGCAAAAGGTACAAAAAGTTTACTATTGTGTTTAAAAATATTAATATTTATGCATGCTGCATTTAGATATATATATTAAAGTTATGAAAAAGCATAGTTCACAAGTTACTGTTTCTACATATGTTGAAATACAACATAAATGATGTAGAACATTTTTAAAAATCCTCAAATACAGAGTTAAGCAACTGAAAGTTTCCACTAAGGGTTTAAATACTGATTCCAATAGTTAGAGATGTAGAATGATGTTTCCAGGCTCTATAAGAACCAACCCAGATCACAGTGTAATGAACATGATTTTTTTGCATGCCTCCAAAAACGCTTTCAATTATTTTTACTCACTGGCCATTTTGGATCAGATTTTACATTGATTTGTGACATTACTTGGATGAAGCAGGTTGACTAGGATACAAGATTGCTCTAAAGAGCAACGTCCAGCTTTTGCTATGTGTATATGCCTCCTATGATTTGGGAATTCAATCAAGGCATATTACGTGTGGGTGGTATGGAACCTATTGATCAAGTATTGAGAAAATACCTTAAGCCTTTTCTCTCCCTCTCCCAATAGTTATCTACTCATACCCAGGTTCCCTTTAACTGAGGTATACAATGTATGGCCACGAAATAAAGCTGTTCTCTAAATGGCCTTGAGAAGTTAGTTTATACCAAATTAGCCTTTTCAGCACGTGTTCCTAAGTTGGGATTTATACAGAAAGTTTAATTAAAAATCTGTAACTGTAAAATTTGCAGTATCTTAAGAAATATTGAATATATAGCAACTAAACAATGAAAAAACAAGAAGGATGGTATTCATTCAACAAACACTTATTGAAATTCTGTGTCTGTACAGGCCCTACTACAATAAATACTTAACTTTGTGCCCAGCTATAAGAAATATTTACTACGAGTTTACCATGTGCCATGTCCTAAGTGCTTTACATGAATTAACACTTCACAACTCAATAATGAAACTAAGGAACAAGGAGAGTATAAATTGGCTGGGGTCACACAATTGGTTTGGTGGAGTTGAGATTCAAATCCATATGTCTAACTCCAGAGATCAGTGTACTAAGTGCTGTGGGAGATGCAAAAGCTCTAGAAAATATGGCTCCCTAACAATTAGGAACTGGAAAGTTGGTTGGGGAAGTAAAATTACATATAAGAACAACATATGACCCCATAAAATCAACTGCTTTTGTGGCAGACTATGAGTGCTATTGGTAGAATAGTCAAGAAAATATGAATTGCAATAACCAGAGAAGGATGGGTTGTGGATCATATTAGCAACAAGAGTAGGAGTTAATGTAAAAATGGATGAGGTATTTCACACTTCAGCCTTATTAGGGAGGGTTTGTATTGTAGAGTAGATTAGATAAGATGGGGTCAAATAATAAAAAGAACTTCAATAGCTAATATTTATGAATTCTGAATGAGAGGTACTATGTTAAGCTTTTACATGGACTATCTCATTTCATCCTTATACAACCTCAAAAGGTAGGTCCTTTTACCAGATGGGTTTCACAGAAGAGGAAAAAACAGGTTTAAAAAGGCTAAATAAGAGTATGGGCGGGAAACGGACTTGGCCCAGTGGTTAGGGCGTCCATCTACCACATGGGAGGTCCGCGGTTCAAACCCCAGGCCTCCTCGACCCGTGTGGAGCTGGCCCATGTGCAGCGCTGATGTGTGCAAGGAGTGCCCTGCCACACAGGGGTGTCCCGGCGTAGGGGAGCCCCATGCGCAAGGAGTGCACCCCGTAAGGAGAGCCGCCCAGCACGAGAGAATGTGCAGCCTGCCCAGGAATGGCGCCGCCCACACTTCCCGTGCCGCTGATGACAACAGAAGCGGACAAAGAAACAAGCCGCAACAAATAGACACAGAGAACAGACAACAAAATAAATAAATCTTTAAAAAAAAAAGAGTATGGGTTATGATGTGGACCATTGACCATGAGGTGCAGAGATGCCCAGAGATGTACTTACCAAATGCAATGGATGTGTCATGATGATGGGAGTGAGTGTTGCTGGGGGGGGAGTTGGGGTTGAATGGGACCTCATATTTTTTGAATGTAATATTTTTATAAAATGAATAAAAAAAAAAAGGCTAAAAAAATAGAGAAACTATTAAAATACACTAATTGCATACTTTAAATGGATGAAATGTAAGCTGTGTGAATTATTTTTCAATAAAGTTGTTTAAAAAAAAAAAAAGGCTAAATAACTTGTCCAATGTCATGAAGATAGTAAGCAATGGGAATGGAAAACTTACTCCAACCCCAATTTTTTATCTGCTAGCACTGCACAATAGATACTGTTAAGCATAGAAATGATGAAAATTGTGTTTTAGTAAGGCTAATCTTTTAAAAGCCTAGAATAAGATGAAAAATATAAGGCCATGATAGATTACTGGGAATTCAGGTACGAAAGAAGGAAGGCTGGGTCCAGACTGATAGCAGTGGGAATGGAGGAAATGAGGTATTACTTAACTTGCAGATTACCTTGCACTTTGTAAATTCACAAATTTAATAAGATAAACTTCCGTAAATTCTTCTGCTGGGTATTCATCTAGAGCATTATACTGTTCAATTGCACCATATAAAGCAAATCGCTCAACTAATTCCTTCATCGCTCCCACTGCAGGAACTCCTTGTATTATTAAGTACCGAGATTCCAAATTGATTGTATATACCTAAAAGAAATGCAAACTCATTAAATATATTTCACAAATAAGCCTAGGATAAATCTTCCCCCATTTTAAAGAACAAGGCTTTAAAAACAAAACTATTCTCTTCAACCCGGTTTGCAGAAAACATACAAGTAACTTTTTTTGTGCGGCAATTTTTCTATATAAAGAAAAACTTGCCCCACGTGCGAGGGCTTCAAAGTAAAGCATACACGAGACTACCTTCAGTCGATCTTTTTTCCAGAAGTTGAATGGGTAAAAGTGGTTCACGTCATTGGGAATATTCACTCAACAAATATTTGAGTATTTGCCATGTGCGAAGCGCTGTTAAAGCACGTAAAATACAACGAATAAAATAGCCATGCTCTCGCGAACCTGATGTTCTGATGGGTGACCAAAAGGGTCGGGAAAATCTTTGGTGACTGCCCCTCGGTTCCTTGCACCCATCTCCAGCGAGATATGTACACAGGCCAGGAAATGTGGAGTTAGGGTTCAAATAAAGCTACCAAGGTTGGCGAATGAAACCGAAATCGGTTTACCTTGACAGCGCGAGGCCGTCGCCCCTCCCGATACTTGGCCCGCGTGTCGCACACAGCCCTCTGCGCATGGTGAGCGAAGGAGCCCCCAACCTGCCCGCCGCTCGACGCCATCTAGCCAGCTTTAGCCGCCGCGGAGACGACAACATCCGCTTTGCTGCCTTCCGTTTATCCAATAAGAGAGTAGAAGGATCGAGGCGCGCCGAGATTGGCTGGAGAATCGACAGCGTCGCTATCGTTTCCTGCGAGTGAGCGAGGGTTCGGTGAACTAAGTGCCGCCCTCCAGAGGCGTGGAGGGGAGGCCCGGAGAGCGAGCAAAGGCTCTTTTGTCCTCCTGAAGGACTCGCAGTCAGACTCGTGGTGCGGAGAGGGGCGGGGCCGATCGATCCTCTCTGGCTCTGACGCCCTGGGCCTCCCCGGGTCGCGGTTCGTCGCGGCGCTAGGTTGGGTGGAGGGGGAGCGGCACTTGCTCGCGATGTGGGGCAACGATCGCCTGGTGGGCGCGGGTGGAGGCGGGGCGGCCGTGACGGTGGCCTTCACCAACGCCCGCGACTGCTTCCTCCACCTACCTCGGCGCCTCGTGGCCCAACTGCACCTACTACAGGTAACGCGCCGACCCCGGGCGGGCGCTCCTAGCCGGGACGACAGCCTGGGGTCGGACGTAGCCGGAATCTGGGGACGCGGGGGCAGCTCGGGCCTCCCCTAGCGGTGGACAGCAGCTCCCTTCCCGGCGCCGCCGCACAGTACAGAGGCCAGACTAAGGGCTCCTCGAGGGCAGGGCCGGCCTGGGCCGTCTCTGCATCCCATTCCAAGTCTAGTGAAACTGGGCCTTTAAGTTAACGAGCCTTAATTCCAGATTTCTCACATGGTGAAACTGGGCTTTCAGAAATCCTAATATTCTTCCTTTGAATTCAGAAATATTCTTCACTACGGTTTGGACAATCTCTTGAGATGTGGTTTAATTTATTTTAAAAAGTTTTTCCTATTTCCAGGTGCCTGCACCGCTGCAATCCAGGTGTCGAGAGCGAGGGGGCAGAGTTGCACAGGAACTGGGACTGAGCACCTCTCTCGAGTGGGGGAGGTTAATAAAATGATAGCTCCTCCCAGCCCCGCCTGTCCCCCGAGCACGTACGCGGTGTGCCGGGAACCTTGTGGTGGAGTTGTTCATACTTGGAAATCGTACTTAGGAACCTCTACCGCCCGTCGCCCTTTTGGACGTTGTGACTCGTGTTTTACAGTTTTAACCACAGACAGAGATACAGCATCCAAATTTATTCATAATAAAAATAGAGGCACATGGTCTCACAAGTATGAGTATGCTTGTGGGGGGAAAGGATAGACTAGTTGAAATCCTCGAAAATCCTGGATGCATGGTATCCACAATGGCTAATCCGTGCAGGAAGTATTGAAGAGTTTGTAATAATTTCAAGTACCTCAGTTTTTCACTGTAGTTATTTCTCTTTATTCTCCTAGATTGCTTTTGTCCATCTTTCAAAACATACTAAATTCAGCAGAAACCTTCTGTTACTTCTAGTACTACAAAGTAGACAATCTTTTGGCCCTGATACGTTGCCTTCTTGTCTGGAGACGAGTTAGTCAGTGTCACCATGTCCCAGATAGGCTCTGTCCTGTAATCTTGGTCAGTTTTGATGAAGAATCCTAGCTAGGCCTGTCTAGTACTCTCAGCTTTGATGGAGATTTTCAACATGCTTCCAAATCCACACAGAATGAGTTTATAGAAATGCTTCTTTACGGTAACTCTACTAATTTGATCCTAAGATGTGGATGATATCTTAAATTCATCACTATTTAAGAATATAGTGGTCTTGATCATTGTTTTAAATTTTGAGTTTGCAGAATAGTATCAATAAGTATTCCTAAGAATTATTTAGTGGGCATCTTTTGACACATAAGTATCTCCAACCTTGGAACAAGTTGCTGTTTCCATCTAGCTTGTATCACCAGAATAGGCCAATTTGTGTAGAAATTTTGGAACATACATAAAATTACAAACAAGAAAACTAAAGTTGCCCATAATCCCAGCACCCAGAGGTAATTAATGTTAACAGTTTGGATTGAATCTTGCAGTTTTGTTTCTAATCTTTTAATTCTTTTTTTTGAAAGAAATGATGTCTAACACACATACACATACAGTTTTGTTTCCTGCTGTTTTCATATGGTATTATCATGATTGTTTTCCCATTTTGTACAAAGATTATAATTTTTAGTTGTTAATTAGTATTACATTATAAATTTGCCATAATTTATTTAATTACTCATTGTGATGGAATATTTAGATTGTACTCAGTATTTAGACATTGAGTGATGCTGTAATTATATTTTAATAAAAAGCTAAAAATAGTACACTTTTGTTTAGAAAACATTGTCTTCATTTCTTATTATTTAGGATAAATTCCCAAAATTAATGGGTTAGAGGGCATACATAATTATTAAAGCAGAAAGATTCACTATTAAGGGGTTAGTAGGTTGAATTATTTTATCTAGGCTGAAGCATTGAGTGGGCCAGCATTGTGCATTATCTTCCCATAATGCTGTATTGGGAAGAAGGGCCATGGTTTTTGGCCATGTGTCAGACTTAAATGTTGGGACTTTTAAAAAATACCTCAGATCTACTGAATCAGATTCTTGGAGGGTGTGGTTCAGTCATCTGTAATTTAAAAATATCTTCAGGTAACTTGGATTTACAAAAGAGTTGATATCCAGTGATCTAGAATAATAGAATGTTAATGGTTGAAGGGAGCTTTGGAGTAGAACATTTCCTTACTTTTGCACAGATGGAAACTGGTACTTCTAGGCTGATACCATTTTCATGCAGTTAATTTGCCCTTGTCTGTAACTCACTGTATAGGGTCCAGACTAGCCTTCTCACTCTTCCTTAAGTGTGCACATACCTACAGGTTTTCTCTTACCCATGCTGTTCTTCTCTGAAACATTCTCTTTCTTCTATACAAATTCCATCTCTTAAAAAATTCAGTGCAATCCTTCCTCTACATAGCTTTCAAATTCTGTTACCCAAATTTGTCTGCTATTCAAAATTTTACTACTGTGTTTATGTGATACATCTAGTTTGTTATGCTCTTTTCTATTTCAGGTGTCTTGTTTACCCATGTCCCTATTTCAGGACTGGGTATCTAGTAGATGTTTTAACTCTGGGTTTTTCAACTTTGGTGCTGTTAATATTTGGGGCTGGATAATTCTTTGTCGTGGGGAGCCATCAGGGGCACTGTATGGTGTTTAGCACAACATCCCTGGCTACTACCCACTGAATGCTAGAAGCACATCCCCAGTTTCCACCAAAACTGTCTCCAGACATTGCCAAATGTCCCCTGGTGGGCAAAATCACCCCCAGTTGAGAACCACTACTTTAACTCAGTTCCCTAGTCCATATTCTGCTGTCAGGACTTGCTGTGATACCTAAAAGAAGGCAAAAGGATTCATATCCATACTAAATGTAAATGTATGAACCTAAATGTGATAATGATACCACAAGTTTGAGCAAAAGTAGGTAATCATTTGCTTGTTGATTAGTTTAAACTGGTAAAGGGGCTCCTTTTTCTTGAGTCTGTCCATTTCTTCATTTTTGATCACTATTAAGTAAATCCTTTTTATTAAAAAATGATATATGTGTGAAAATGGTTATGATACAGTGTTAATTAGGAAAAATACTAAATTGTGAATATACTACACAGCTATTTAAAAAGTTCATTTGCTCATTAAAAGGTTAGCAGGAAATAGATAAAACTGTTCACATAGTTGTGTTTTATGGAGGAAATATCAGTTCCTTTATTTTCTTCTAAATTTGTATGTTTTCCAAGGTTTCTATAATGACTTTGTAGTTTCTTTTAAAATGGAAAACATTGTCTTTTTTAGCCCTTTGCCACAAATTTATATAACTGCTCTTTTAATGAGAATATATTTTACTTTTAATATATTCTTTTTTTAACTTAGTGCCATAAATACGTTTCCGTAGTCCTGTAAACCTTTTGCATGTGTGTATGTATGGTAACAGTAGTACAAAATTTCCCATTCTAACCATTTTTAAGTGTACACTTTAGTGGTATTATTTACATTGGCAATGTTGTGTTACCTTCATTGCCATCTATTACCAAGACTTTTTCATTATCCCTAACAAAAACTCTGGACCTTTTAAGCCATAACTCCCCATCTAGCCTCTGGCAACCTCTAATCTACTTTGTCTATGAATTTGCTTATTTTAGATATCTCGTATACATGGAATCATACAGTATTTGTCTTTGTATACAGTTTATTTCACTCATAATGATTTCAAGGCTAATCCATTTGGTACCATGTGTCAGAACTTAATTCCTTTTTACAACTGTATAATATTCCATTTCATGTATGTATCACATTTTGTTTGTCCGTTCATCTATGGGTGGATATTTGAGATGCTTTTATCTTTTGGCTGTTATGAATATTGCTGTCTATAAACTTGAAAATTATCACTTAAGAAACTATGCTATAAAATGTCTGGAACAGATTGACAAGAAGCTGTTAATAGTAGTTGCCTCTGGGAACACAGACTGGCTTTCACATTTTACCTTTTTGTACTTTTTGAGCTTTTATTAGGTACATTTACTACCCTTCTAATAAATAAATAAGTAGATGTGGGACTGCATATCCTGTTGGTTGTATTTCACAGTTTATTTATTTATTTTAAGAGGTACTAGGTATTGAACCCAGGACCTCGTACATGCGAAGCGGGCGTTCAATCACTGACCTACATGTGCTCTGCTTTTTAAAATTAAAATTTTTACTTTTTAATTTTGTATTTCATAATTTCAAAGCTGTTACATTTTTAAGATTATAATATATGTTTCCACTTACTGACTCATACTTTAATAAAATAGTACATTTATGCTTATTTAATACTTTCTCTATTAGACTTCTAGGACAGTCCCAAGTTTTCACTATTGTAGATAATACTGCTGAGATATCTTCTGATATTTTTTCTTCAAATCATTTAAATTATATATTGGTCAAAGTCTATGTAAATTCATTTGTTACATATTGCCATTTTGAATTTTGAATTGGTTGAATCAGTTTATAATGCCATAAGAATATACAGCTATTAGTTTCACCCATAGCATTGCTAGCATTGGATGTTGTGAGTTATAGCTTTTTTTTAATGCTATGACAAAACTGGATAACAGAGAGCCATCCTCTATCGATAGAATTCTTTTTTATGTGTGGATTATCTTTTATGTGATTTATCTTTTATGTGAATTCCCTCTAAATATGAAAAATTTTCACAACTTCCCCCCTTATTTCTTATTTCTTAAATGAATAGAATCAAGCTATTGAAGTAGCCTGGGGTAACCAACTTGCATTTTTGAGCTGGATGGAGGGCAGGCATTTTAGTGAACAAGGTGAAAATATGGCTGAGATTAACAGACAAATTGGTCAGAAACTTGGACTTTCAAATGGGGAACAGGTAAGCACAAAATGTGATAGCAATATAGCAATCAAAATAAAATGAAAGGTTCAAGTTTGTTTTTTAAGGAGGTGAGAGGACACCTAATTTGTGTGCTGTAATATCCAGTCTAGGACATTGAGGTTGACCGTACTCTGATATTAAGTCATCTTGTAGTCTACTATGCTCCCTAATTGATTTTGTATCTTACTGTTGTATTTTATTCACTGTCTAGATTCCCTAGTTTTTTTGTGTGTAATTATTTTTCCTTTATGATTTATTTTTACTTCCTATTATTGAACTTCATTCCATTTGTTTCTGATAAATTTTCTAACCTTTCATGGTCCTGCTTGATTTGAAAAAAATCTACAAAAGAGAGTTATTTTTCTATTTTGTGTTATCTATGAATGTAAATGTGGTTAGATTGTCAACCCCAAAGCTTAAGAACACACATCTGTTTTTTTCATTTTTATGTTATCCATCTTATTACTTTAACAAAATTTTAAACCGCAGAAATAATGCATATCCATTATAAATATTTTACAATGCAAAGTAAAAATCAGTGTTTCCCTTTCCTTGACCCTAACTGTCAATGCACTTAACTGAATGAATGTTTACTATTTGTTGGGATCTCTTTAGACCTTTAGGATTTAAAGAATGAGATCATACATATTTTATATAATTTTTTCCTACAAATATATCAGTGGTATGTTTCCATGTATTACAAGCAGTATGCATTGAACTTCTTAACTAATATATTTTTGCACAGTTGTATGGAATGAATTATTAAAAATTGAGTTGCCTGGTCTAGGGGACTGCACATTTAAAGGTTTGATAGATGGGACTAAATTGCTCTCTATTTAGCAATCTCCTACAACAGTGTGTAGGAGTTCCACATCTTTTAGTTTTGAACACAGACTAATTTTGTTCATGCATGTGTTTGATAATGAGAATAAGCCACTGATGAGAAATCCATAGACCTAGCAGTAGTTCCTTGCTTACTTTAAATTCTTGCTAGGGTATTAAAATTTTAGGGCCAAAGTGACCTTAGAAATAACTAAATTTAGCCTCATGCTTTACAAACCCCAAGAAATGGAGTATTTTGCCCATGATTGCAGAGCAAGTTATAGTTTGCTCTTGTGTGCGTTGCACTTTGCTGTAGGAAACATCACCTGGCCCAGGATTCCATACCTTTTTGTGGGAGGGAGCTGCTTTTGTTCTTCCTCAGAATCCCATTCAGACAGGGAGTAAGGGAGATACTGAAGGGAAACAGTGGGGAGTCTAAGGTAAGACACTTGGGGAATTCTGCTAAAACCCACAAAGAGCAGAGAAGGAAGGAGTTCTTAGAGCATTTAACACTTGGTGGTTTTGGATTTTATTCTAGTCCTTTAGAAATTCCTGAAGAGGGGAAAAGAAAGTAAGATGGTGGACTCCAGCTTCTTGAAATATTAGCAATTCATATATCCAGACTGGAGTGAGGGGACATTTGTTTTACTTAATATTTAGCTGTGTAGGATATACTTCTAAATAATTGGCTCTGATCTCAATTTCAGTGTGTTCTTCACTTTTTTAGAAGCAGCATGGTTTGATGTTAGTTATATAACCAATGATTGCAAAACACCTAGAAATAATAAAGTAGGGATGCAGACTTGGCCCAATGGATAGGGCATCCGCCTACCACGTGGGAGGTCCGCAGTTCAAACCCCGGGCCTCCTTGACCTCTGTGGAGCTGGCCCATGCACAGTACTGGAGTGCCCTGCCATGCAGGGGTGTCCCCCGTGTAGGGGAGCCCCATGTGCAAGGAGTGCACCCGTAAGGAGAGCTGCCCAGCGCGAAAGAAAGTGCAGCCTGCCCAAGAATGGCTCTGCACACGGAGAGCTGACACAACAAGATGACTCAACAAAAGAAACACAGATACCCAGTGACTCTGATAAGGATAGAAGCGGTCACAGAAGAACACACAGCGAATGGACAGACAATTTAGGGGGTCGAGAAATAAATTAAAAAAAAAATCTTTAAAAAAAAAGGAATAGTAAAGTATATTAGTGGCTCAAACTATGACTTGATGACATTGCCATTTCTTATATTTCATACTTAAATTTTTTAATGGTTATCGTTATTTTTTTGAAAAATGTGTTGTCCTAGGATATATTTTCCTTTATAATTAATTGTGAAACAATTTTTCCTAAAATACTTAGTTTATCAAGGCTGAGCTTAGGGTAAATGTTTAATCAATATTTGTCAAATGAAAGACAGTATATCCATAAACCACTGAGTTACCTAAAGAGAGAATTACTTATTTTCTAGGAATACAGAAAATCTTATGATGATAGTTTTCAAATTTTTATTTTTTTCAGGTATTTCTCAAGCCATGTTCCCATGTGGTATCTTGTCAACAAGTTGAGGTGGAACCCCTTTCAGCAGATGACTGGGAGATACTGGTAATTAATAAATAAATAAATAAGCCTATCGAAGATTAAGATACTCAGTATCTTTAAAATTATCTTCTCTGGACTTTATTGTATGTCCTGGAGTAGTTTGAATTTTAAGAATGAGTTGAGATTTCCTTGCTAGACATGGATTAGTCAATTGTAAAGTGAGCTGATCTTTCTGTTGGTTCTAGGAACTGCATGCCTCTTTCCTTGAACAGCATCTTCTGGATCAGATTCGAATAGTTTTCCCAAAAGCCATTTTTCCTGTTTGGGTTGATCAACAAACATACATATTTATCCAAATTGGTAGGTACTATTGTAATATTTGTTGTCCTACTCTGTTCCATAGCACTGAGTCCAAAAGAGATGTGGATGTACACTAAGGAGCTTTCTTTCCTACACAGTTGCACTACTGCCACCTGCCACTTATGGAAGGCTGGAAACTGACACCAAACTCCTTATTCAGCCAAAGACACGCCAGGCCAAAGAGAATACATTTTCAAAAACAGATGCTGCATATGGAAAATTTTATAATTATGGAAGAAATCAAGAAGGAATAACAAAAGAACTGCAAATCAACCAACTTGAGTCAAATTCTGTGGGAGTCACTGGGTCTAATGGAACAGAGTCAGAGATTACAATGGACTCATCAGTACCTAGTTTATGGACTCTCATAGGAAGCATTTTTTCTTTTGGATCTGAAAAAACACAAGAGAAATCCTGGGGCTTAACTGAAATGAATGCATTCAAAAATATGCAGTCAAAGGTGGTTCCTCTAGATAATATTTTCAGAGTATGTAAATCTCAGCCTCCCAGTGTATGTAACACATCAGCAGCTTCTGCGTTTCAGAAGCACCGTGCCATTCATATATTTCCTTGGGACCAGGAATATTTTGAGGTGGAGCCCAATTTTACTGTGACCTATGGAAAGCTAGTTAAACTATTTTCTCCAAAGCAACAGCAAAGTAAAACAAAGCAAAATGTCCTGTCACCTGAAAAAGAGAAGCAGATGGCAGAACCACTAGATCATAAACAAGGTAGCTCAGATTATAGTCAAGAAACTGGTAAGACCTGTGTGCTAAAAGTCATCTGGAATGGACTTGAAGAATTGGAGAATGCCAAAAAATACACCAAAAATGTAGAAGCTCTCCATCTTGGGAAAGTCTGGGTTAGTGTAAATTTTATAATTAAGGGGACAATATTTTTATGTTGCTTTTAACTTCCCAAAATTGTGAATTAGAATAACATTTTATATATAAATTGAAAACGACTATAATAAGAAACTGTCTAAAAGTCCCCAGGGGGAACACATTTCTAATAGCAGGGCTGGGTGAAGTCATCGTTTGTGTACAGATTGTGTATTTCCTGACTAAGTAAGCATGGACTGGTACAGTGAGGTATACCCTTACCATTTGCCGCAGTGACCTCAGTTTTATATCTTATTTAATGAAGATGTGTTATAGGAAATGACATCTAGTCAGTGAACAAGTGTATATCAAGTACTTTATGGGTTTCTATCATTTGCACTATAAACTTGCTTTTTCCCTTTTGACTTATTTCCTGAATTAGTTGCATTTTTTAAATAAAATTTTATTGCAGCATATCATTCATACATGAACATATATAAATAGTAAGTATATAGTAAAAGTTGTAAAAGTACTAAGCAAACGTACATGTCATCATACAGGCACTCATACATCACCTCCCACTGACACCTTGCATTGTTGTAAAACATTTGTCACAAACTATGAAATAGAATTGTTAAAATATTACTAGTACTTACAGCCCGTATCTTACATTTTCCCCCAATACACCAAATTATTAACACCCTGTATTAGTATTATACATTTGTCATAGTTCATGAGAGAGCATTCTCGTATTTGTCCTGTTAACTGCCATCCATCTTCTCCTACTGGATTCCTTGTGTTAAACAGTCCCATGTTTTGTACAAACCATTTAAAATGTACCCACAGTGGCTCTCATTTTCATCACAGTTGTGCTGTTATCACCTTTATTTTAGAGTGTTTTCGTTACTCCAAAAGGAAAACTCCCATACCCCTTAATACCTTCCTATAGTTGTCTCTTAAAATTGATATATCTTCCTACTTACATATATATTGACCCCAGAAGAATTCTTATTCTAGCAGTGTAAGTAGATCAGCTCTTATGTAGCACATACTGGGCATTAGGCTTTGTTTTAATCACTAAACACATATTAACCCCTTTAATCCTCAAAATAACCTGAACAAGTAGGTACTATTATTACCCCCCCCCGTTTTATAGATAAGGAAATTGAGGCCAAGAGATGTCAAAATTGCTTGCCTGTAAGTGATAGCCAGTAAGTGATAGAACTAGGATTCAAACCCAGGCAGACTGGCTCTAGAGTCAATGCTCAGCATGGAGTGCCCTACAAGGCCTCACATCTTAAATGCCTGCAAAAGATTTTTCCCAAGGCTTGAAAGCAAAGGAAAAACTTGTATTGAGGAAAACGTGCAGTATAGGGTGACACCCGTGGCAGAAGCTAGCCTTCCTGCTACCTGTGATGACATCTTGATTGGACGGCCCTGCTAGTATCAGGGTTTAACTTGTGTGTAACTGGTACAGGAATTAGAACGAGTGTTCAACCACCTCATATTGGCCTTGAATCTTAGTGCTGGTTTTCTGTGAAATGAATCACCAGTCCATTCATTTAAGTGTAATTTTGGACCGTTTTGAAGTGAGTTTTCATAGTGAAAGAGGGAGGACACTTTAAGGAAATAGAAGAAAAGCAGTAAGAGAAGTGGGTCTCCTCTGTAGATCTCTCTTCCTCCCATAGAGACTAAATATAGAAATGCATAGAGACTAAATATAGAAAAGGAGACCCACTTTTATGTAGGTGACTTAGGAAATTTTAATCTCTTTGGCCTACATCATTTTCTAAAGCCCCAGACCACTGTCTTGTTAATTTCTCTTAACTCTTTTAGGGGAATTAACTGCACCCTTGAATTTAAAATCTCTAACACTGACCTCATGATTTGTGTGTTTCTATTTTGGTTCCGTCATTAGGCAGGAATACCCTTTCATTTCCTTACCTTGTGAGGATGGGGTTAAGAAGTGTCAGTGGTAGAGTTCTGGGGACCAGATATGGTAGTAGTGAAGAGTCTGCACTTCCCACCCTACTTTTCAAGTTGATAAGCCATAGGCAATGAGGTGTGACAGCAGTTGCCATCAGGTTCTCAAATAGTCTTGACCTAATCAAAATAGATTACTTGGGAATATATAAAACTAATGAGTTAGTTTGATTTGAGCCTTTATTACCCTGTGAAATAAGGTGATTTTTTTTTAAGCAGGAGGCTTTATTGTTAAATTTCTTAGTCTTTAGATCAGAATATATACCTTAGAATTTTTATTTTGTCTTTTACCTACCAGTAATATATCTATACCTGGTTTTTAGAAATCAACAGAGATAGTGAAGTCTTCTTTATGTCCTTCAGTGCTTACCAGTATTTACAAAGGAATGAGAAATTTTTTAATGTTCTTATTGAGATACAATTTAAAGTTTACAGATCAGTGGCTTTTAGTAGATTCTCAGAGCTGTGCAGCCATCATCACAATCTAAGTTTTAACTTTTACATTAATGAGAGTGAGAAATGTTGTTCTGCCTTTTAAATTAAGTTTCTTTTCTTTCTTTTTTTTTTGAGGTCCCAGGGGCCAGGGATTGAACCTGGAACCTTGTTTGTGGGAAGCCAGTACTCAACCACTGAGCCACATCAGCTCCCCTGAGTTAGTTCATTTGTTAGTTCGTTTGTTTTTGCTTGTTGCTTTTTTTTTCTAGGAGGCACTGGGAACCAAACCTGGGACCTCCCATGTGGGAGGCAGGTGCTCAAATGCTTGACCAACTTGGGCTCCCTAAATTAAGTTTCCATCTGGATTTAATGGGACCTGTGTTTCAGATCATCAGTGATTAGCTTTGATCAACTTTTTTAGAAGATTGCTGAACTATGACAGATTTACATTTTTTAAAAATTGTTTTTATTTTATCTTTCCCACTCCCTTGCTGTTTATGGTTGCTGTCTGCTCTGTGTCCATTTGCTGGGTGCTCTTTGTCTGCTCGTCTTCTCCTTAGGGACCAAACCCGGACCTCCCACGTGGAAGAGCAGCACTCAGTCACCTGAGCCACCTCAGCTCCTTGGTTTGTTGTGTCTTTCATTGTCTTTCCTCTTTGTGTCTCTTTTGTTGTGACATCTTGTTGTGTCAGCTTACCACGCCTACCCTGCGCCAGCTCACCTTCTCAGGAGGCACTGGGGACTGCACCTGGGACCTGCCATGTGGTAGGCAGAAGCCCAATCACTTGAGCCAGATCTGCTTCCCAGCAAGTTTACATTTAACTTCAGTTTAATTGTACCACAGTTTTAAAAGGTTATTATTGTGGATAGAGTCAAGTACATCCATTTGCAACTAATTCTAAAGAGAATGTAAAATGAATGAATGAAATGTTTGTTGTGTAACAATACCTGGATATCCATATGGTTATACTATGAATAACTGATAGCTTTTGTAATTTCACCTGAATTTATAGAAGTTTTTATCAATATTTATGTATGGAATTTTAAAAATCAAGTTTTGAACTTTACTTTTCTGCTTATTTATTTATTTTTTAATTTCAGATTCCAGATGACCTGAGAAAGAGATTAAATATAGAAATGCATGCTGTAGTTAGAATAACTTCAGTGGAAATGACCCCTAAAATTCCAAGATCTCTAAAATTACAGCCTAGAGAAAACTTAGTGAGTTCAAATTTATGTTATATTGAAATTCTTTTATACGAATTGTAAAATTTCTAAAGTTGCTTAAGTTTAAGAATATTGTATTCCTTTTTGCTGGAAGGGCAGATAAGTCTTTAATAAGCAATACATGTATTATACATATTTAGCATGGAAATGAGTGATTTTGACTTGTAAAAGACTGATTTTTTGCTACAGCCATATAATTTCTTTTTAATTTTTTCCATGTTGTTTCAATGTTAATATTGTAGCCTAAGAGAGCACTAGGCTATTATACTTTTCTACTCAGTTAATTCTTTGGAAACTGGTCAGAAAATGAGATATTGAACTTTATTAAAAATCCTTTAATAAAATATCATCTCTACTATATTTGGGTTACCAGTTCTTAGAAAATGATAATACAGGAAAATTACTGTCTTGTATGTACAAAAATACCAAATGTAATTGAATCTTTCTCTGATAATTCAGATGGTACTTTGGGATCCTCAGGCTCATGATGGTCATTGTGTCATGGAAGAACCAATTAAACAGAACTTTATAGTTGATCCAACACCAGATAAGATAACTTATGTGACTGGAGAGGGAAAAAAATGAATAGAATAAATGCCATTTCCATAACGGTATATAATTGGGTACTTAATACATTGGTTTTGCAGTACACAATGATTTGTAGTTTTGTTTTTAACTTTCTGATTATTGATTTTGGTATTTTTCAAATATTAGATTCTTTAATAAAACAAATGTACATTCATTATTAGATTGATCTCATCCTTTTGTTATGCCTTAATGATGGGTTATTACTGTAGAATTCCTTTTTTATCCAGAGTTGCATTTGGTAGTGAGAAGCAAATGCAGGAAACTTTATGACCTTTGGTAGATCTCTGTGGGCTATGATTTATATCATTTGGTATATGAGGATGTTTAACTCTAGAGGAAATCTGAATTCCTCTCTGAGTCTAAAGTTCTTGATTTAAAATTGTTCCTATTTTCATTTTGTGATTTCCTCTGGATCTTTAATCCATTGCCCAATAATATCCAAAGAAGTAATGAAGATTTCTGTATTTTTAAGAATGGGAAAGTGATGCATTCTTTGTTTAGCCTGCTTTTAATAACAATCAGTTTTGAACAGAGCTTAATTAGCAGGTCTCAGCTTGACTGTCAATGAAGAATGATATAACAAAAGCAAGGACTGGTTTGAGAAATGATAAAATAGAGACCTCTTTTTCTGGGCAGATATTAATCATCTTTCCAATCTAAATTTTTGTTATTCCTATTTATTTTCAAGTAGATTTCAAAAGTCTTAATTACTATTTAACAGCTTTGAAATTTAGCAGTGTTTTTCCCATAATTTCTTCATACCTTTTGAAGAATCCATTAAACTACTCATGGGTATGTCAGGATTGAGGTCAGCTCTAACAGAAAAAAAAAAAGGAACAGTGGCTTAAACATAAAAAGGTTTATTCCTCTCATATACGAAGAAGTATAGAGGAGCTAATAGTTGTTTAAACTTGTCATCAAGGAGAAATTCTGGTATTTCCTTTCCACCACCCTTAGCCTGTGCTTTCCCTCCTCTCAGACTTAAGATATTTGCTGGCTGGCATCATGTCTGTGTTCCAGGCAGAAGAAGGAAAGGTACAGGCAAATGACTTCTTTCTACAGGGTTTCTCTACTTTTTAGTTAGGAAGAAAAGCCCTTCCTCTGGCTGCATGCCATTGACCATTATAAAGGCACATGCACACACACAGAGATCCAAGCTGGGAATTGAGTACTTGGATTTCCTACCTCTATAGTAAAAAAAGGTAAAGAAGGAGGGGCTTGGAATTGTTACTGAGTTAGCCAAATTATGGTATGTTTATCACTGGACATGAAGAAAAGGAACATTTAACATGTGGCCACTTGCATAAAAAATTCTTCAGGCTACAAAGTACTCATACTGATTGTAATGTCAAATCCTGAATCTCTGCCTATAAAGTATGAACATCCTTCACTGGTTTTCTTTGGTAAGAGTTACATTTTATCACCAAGACAAGGAATTGAAATAATAATGTTAAGGTTAAGATCAGGTACTAGGATAATTAATACTGTTCTTTCCTTTCCTTTGGCAGCCTAAGGACATAAGTGAAGAAGATGTAAAAGCTGTGTTCTATTCATGGTTACAGCAGTCCACTACCACTATGCTTCCTTTGATAATATCAGAGGAAGAACATATTAAGCTGCTAATTAAAGATGGTAGGTAAATTTGTTACCTGTTTTGCTATTTTTTCTATTAAGATAATAATAATATTCTTAATTGTTTCTCCAACTTGTAAAGTGTGAACAGTGAAACATAATTTAACAGCTGATTTCACATTTTGAAGAAAGTACAATCTTGAGGCTGTCTTTATTTATATTTAAGTAAATTTGATATTTAAATTTCTAAATTATTTCATCCTAGGTTCAATACTAATGCACATTTATTACCTTCTTTTCAATAGAGTTGAAGGAGTTTTCTCTCAATATAGTTCATTCTTGGGAAAAAGGAGAGAAAGCAAAAAATGTTTTTCTATTGAGTACCCATCTGCTTCAGAAGACCACAATACAAGTAAATATTTTGTAATATTGAATGTTGAATGAGGTAATATTTGTCACCTGATTGATAATAAAGTATGAATTTACTCATAAATCTTTGCATCTTGAAGTGTAATAGAAACTCAAATGGTAAAAGTAAGGAATAACTTGATTTAAAATATTTTATTCCATAATCTTTAAATCATCTGTACCAATTATTGGTTTATCATAAATGTAAAATCAGTGCCTTAGCACAATTAAGTTTTAAGAATGCAGTTGATTGTGTGCACTGGCAAATGGATCATGATTTAAAGTTCTTCTAGTATTGAAACAAAGGAAAACTCAGTTTTAGAGGTTTAATTTTTAAAATTCATATTTTTATTTGCAATTTTGCTATGCAACCCATATTATTTTGACTGTTATTAAATTCTCAACTTTTCACAAATATTATCGGATCCCCTTTCTTCCAGATGTATTTTTAAAATGGTCTTTTTGGATATTCATTCTTGTCATTATAGAATTGAAGAATGATCTAGTAAATTAGAATTTCAGTGGTTTAGAACTAGGCATTGTTTGATTACTTCTGGAATGGAATTGAAAGAATACAATTCAGAAAGGATAAAAATTAAAAATTGTGAAAATACTGTATTTGACACATATCAAAATTGCAAATAAAGATATGTCAATGGAATATATTAAGGAGCTGATATTCTTTACTGCTTGTAGATCATCAAAATTTCTGTTTTCTAAATGAGTAAATTGTTATTGTCAAGTCTGTTTTAAGTATTGATCTTGCATGCACATTCTATCTTTTCTCTTTGGTATAACAGAATCATGAATTCATGTTCCTGGGACTCAAGAAAAACAGGCAAAAAACTTTGAAATGTAAAACTGATTTTTCCTTGCTACTGTAGGTCCTTCTAGATCCTTTGGTAAAAGAAGAAAACAGTGAGGAAATTGACTTTATTCTTCCTTTTTTAAAGCTGAACTCCTTGGGGTAAGAAGTATTGGCCAAAGTAGCATGTTTACAGACAGGTTTTAATATTATCTCTGGCAGGGTTTTTATATATAAACATTAAAGATGATAATCTCAAGGAATAATCTTACTAATGCATTAATAGATGCTTTTTCAAGGATTGTCTCTGTCTTAGATCAGTTCATACCTAGCTTAGTAATTTACTTTGTTTTCTTAGATAACTAAAAGTCTAAAGTTTATTAGAAATTTTACATTGAGAATTGATTTGTGGGAAGAAAGCAACTAGATATGACCTGGATTATATGTGCTTGATTTAACAATAATTCTTAGGGCCAATAACTACATTTTAAAAGTTAAATCCAGAAACATTAGTTGAATATTTTAAAATATTTCAAATTAAGTTATTCCTTCACTATCTTATTAATGTAATAACTGGGATTATTTGTGTTTTTTAAGACAGACCAATCTAAAATAAGAACCTCTTCTTTATTTATTTCTTATACAATATAAGAATCATACAAATGTTACCTCTTGGAATTGTTCACAGGGACTTTTGGCAGTTATAGTAGTAGTGATTTAATTTCCTGTAATAATATAATCTAAAAGCTTTAGTAAAAGAAAACAAAAATGTTTAATGTAGCATAATATTCATTAACATCTTTTTAGTTCAGACTCTAATTTTAGAAATTGAAATCTTTTTAGTTCAGACTCTAATTTTAGGAATTTATGATATTTCATTTATCAGAAATCAGCTAGCTACTAGAGGGAAGAAGTAAGTTGAAGTATGTGTTTGTAAAATCAACAGGTTGAAGCTGGATTTCAATAGTGGTGTTTAATTTAAAAGAAAGTAGTCAAGTCTCCTAACCACTTCTAAAGCATCTGTATATGATTATGTTAATTACCAAACCAAAAAACATTTTGTGGGGTGTTGTTAAGACAAATTCATTAAGGATTCTTATTAGGGCAAAATTTTTAATTACTGTACATATTGGAAAGTAATAAAACTAATTTCAAAAGCTGTGAGTCAAATTTGATATTAATTGATACACTTTTTAAAAAGTTATTAATTAGACTGGAAAGGAAAGATTAAGGATTTTTTATAGCTAGTGTTTATTCTGCTTCAGTGTTTTATCACATAACAATTTATATATTTTGCAGAGGAGTGAATTCCTTAGGTGTGTCCTCCATGGAACACATCACTTACAGCCTCCTGGGGCGCCCTTTTTCTCGGCAGCTGATGTCTCTTGTGGCGGGACTTAGGAATGGAGCCCTTTTACTTACAGGAGAAAAAGTATGTTATAAAAATGTGCTAATTTTCACCAGCTAGTAACTTCTAATTTTCTTTGGGTTTTGATAATCTGATATACTGGGTTGTTAATACAAGAAATGAAAAGCATTCATTCATTCACTAATATTTTTGAGTGCCTGGGAAGTGGTGATGAGTAAGATGGATGCTCTCCCTGTCCTTTTTCTCTATCAAGTATTAGGATTATGTGGTTTTTCTCTTTTGTCCTGTTGATATGATGGATTATATTGACTGATTTTAGAACGTTAAACTAGCTTTGCATACCTGGAATAAATCCCAATTGGTTGTGATGTATTATTCTTTCATACATTGTTGAGTTTGTAATATTTTTTGTTTAGGATTTTACATCTAGGTTCATGAGAAATATTGCTCTGTAGTTTTCTTTTTTATATTGTCTGTCTGCTTTTGATGATCAAGATAATACTAGCCTTATAAAATGAATTGCAAAATGTTCCTTCCTCTTCTAAATTCTGGAAGAAAGTGTGTAAAATTGGTATTAATTCTTTATTAGATGCTTGTTTATTTTATTTTATTTTTTTTTGTATCTTTTTTTTTTAATTGACTTTGTAATAATATTACATTAAAAATATATATGTGAGGTCCCATTCAACCCCACCCCCCCACCCCCCCTCTCCCCCCCACAACAACACTCGTTCCCATCATCATGACACATCCATTGGATTTGGTAAGTACATCTTTGGGCACCTCTGCACCTCATAGACAATGGTCCACATCATGGCCCATACTCTCCTCCATTCCATCCAGTGGGCCCTGTGAGGATTTACAGTGTCCGGTGATTACCTCTGAAGCACCATCCAGGGCAGTCCCAAAGATGCCTCCACCTCTCATCTCTTCCTGCCTTTCCCCATACCCATCGTCCACCATGTCCACTTTTCCCAATCCAATGCCACCTCTTCTATGTGGACATTGGATTGGTTGTGTCCATTGCACCTCTATGTCAAGAGGAGGCTCAGATTCCACATGGATGCTGGATGCAATCCTCCCATTTTCAGTTGTAATCACTCTAGGCTCCATGGTGTGGTGGTTGTCCTATTAGATGCTTGTTTAAATCTCCAGTGAAAATATCTGTGCCTGGAGGTATCTTTTTTTTTTTCCATTTTTAAAAATTTTATTGAAGTATATCATTCATACATAAACACACAAACAATTAAGTGTATAGTAAAACTTGTGAACTTACAAAACAGTCATACACATGTGTAGAATTCGCATACAACTCCCCTTCACTAACACACCATACCGTGGTGGGATATTTGTTACAGATTATAAAATAATATCATCAGACTATTAACACCAACCATGATCCATAGTATACACTTGGCACACTTTTTCCTTACCCCCAATTATCAACACAGTACATCTTTGGTGTTGAAGCAAGAATATTACAGTATTGCTGTTAACCACAGTCCATAGTTCACACCAATTGTATTTTTACCATGCTTCTCCCCATTCCTTCCACGCTTCAATAGTGACGTACATCTGCTCTAGCTCATAGAAGGACCCTCTTGTATCTACCATCAACCACAATTCTCATCCACCTCTGAGTTCACTGTGTTATTTAGTCCCTATTCTTTCACTTTCTTTCAATTGACATTTATATCCCTAGACTACTCTTTTCAGCCACAATCCCATTTATAAACTAGCTGCTACTCACTATAATGTGTTACCATCAACTCTATCCATTTCCATACTTTTACAGAAAAGTTAATTAAAACTTCTACATAAAGAAAAAAACAACAAAAAACTTCTACATATATTAAGCATTAGTAGTCCTTGTCAACCCTCCTCTTATCTCCTAATAACCTATACTCTAGGTTTTAACTCCATATGTTTATTCTTCATATTTAGTTCATATTGAGACCATGCAATGTTTGTTGTTTTGTGTCTGGCTTACTTCACTTAGCATGATGTTGTCAAGATTCATCCATGTTATTATATATGCCCCAATTTCATTTCTTATTGCTGCAGTATAGTATTCCATCACACGTGTATACCTTATTTTATCCATTCATTGATTGATGGATACTTGGGTTGTTTCCATCTTTTGGCAGTTGTGAATAACACCGCTTGAACATTGGTGTGCAGATGTTCGTTTGTGTAACAGTTTTCAGTTCTTCTGGGTATACTCCTAGTAGAGGAATTGCTGGATCATATGGCAGTTCTATATTTAGCTTCCTGAGAAATCACCAAACTGTTTTCCACAGAGAGTGTACCACTTTACAATCTCACCACCAGTGAAGGAGTGTTCCTATTTCTTCAGTTCCTCTCCAGTGCTTATTGTTTTCTGCTTTTTAATAATGGCCATTCTGTGTGGAAAGAGAAACTGTCTCATTGCTGTTTCAATTTGCATTTCCCTAATAGCTAGTGATATGAAACATTTTTTTTTCATGTGCTTTTTGGCCATTTGTATTTCTTCTATGGAGAAATGTCTGTTTAAATCTTTTGCCCATTTTTAAATTTGGATTGCAAGCTCTTATTGTTGAGTTGGGTGATCTCTTTATGTAGAATGGAAATCAGACCCCTATTGGATATGTGGTTTCTGAATATTTTCTCCCATTGAGTGGGCTGCCTTTTCACCTACTCAATGAAGTCCTTTGAATCACAAAATTGTTTACGTTTGAGGAAGTCCCATTTATTCATGTTTTCTTTAGTTGCTCACGCTTTCGGTATAAGGCTTAAGAATGCACCACCTACCACCAGGTCTTGAAGATGTTTTCCTACATTTTCTTCTTTAAGGTTCTTGCTTTTATATTTAGGTCTTTGATCCATTTTGAGTTAATTTTTGCATAAAGTATGAGATAGGAATCCTCTTTCTTTCTTTTGGATATGAATATCCAGTTCTCCCAGCAATATTTGTTGAATAGACTGTCTATTTTTTTTTGGCTCATAAACGATAGAATTTATCGAAAGTGTACAATCAGTAACATTTGATATAGTCATTGAGTGGCAACTGACTGGGTTTGAGAGGCTTGTCAAAAATCACTTGACCATAGCTATGAGGGTCTGTTTCTGAACCATCAGTTTGGTTCCATTGGTCTCTGTGTCTATCTTTATGCATTTGGTATCTTTTTAATTACAAATTCATTTTCTGTAATCATTATAGTACTATTCAGGTAATCTTACATCTTAGTTGAGTTTTGGTAGTTTGTGGTTTTCAAGGAATTTGTCTCTTTCTTCTAAGTTGTTAGATGTAGGGTTGCAGAGTTGTTTGTAGTACTCCCTTATTATCCTTTTTTTTTTTTCATTTTAAAAACAATTTGTTGAAGTATATCATTTGTACATGAACATACATAATCAATAAGTAAAATTTGTAAACTTAAAAAACAAACATGCTTAACATCATACAGGGCTCCCATATGTCACTCCACCACAAATAACTTGGATTGTCTTGAAACACTCATAACAAATTACCAAAGGGCATCATCAGAGTATTACTACTAACTATTGTCTGTATCTTACATTGTGTGTATTTTTCCACCAGCACCCCTATTTTTTTTTGGTTTATAAACGATAGAATTTATCGAAAGTGTACAATCAGTAACATTTGATATAGTCACTGAGTGGTACATTCATTGCTTCAATCAATATTAGAGTATTTACCTTACTCAAAAAAAACAACAAAAAACAAACCCAAACCATTGTCATACCCATATGTTAGCTTTACTAATTACTAATCCTATGATGTGCTTTCACCATTTCTATTCATTTCCAAACATTTACAAACAACTTTTTACCAATTCTGCAAAGATTAATTCTTAGCTTTCCATTCTCTAACCACGTTCTATTCTCTGATGACTTATATTCTAGCTATTAACTCCATGAGTTTGCTCATTATATTTAGTTCATAATAACAATGTCATACAATATTTGTCCTTTTGTGCCTGGCTTGCCTCACTCAACATAATGTCCTCTAAGTTCATCCATGCTGCCATGTGCATCATGACTTCATTTCTTCTTATAGCTGAATAATATTCCATGGTGTGTATATACCACAGTTTGTTTATCCATTTGTCAGTTGATGGGCACCTGGGTTGTTTCCACCTTTTAACAGTTGTGGATAATGCTAGTATGCAGATATCTATTCATGTCATGGCTTTCAGTACTTCTGGATATATATACCTAGTAGCGGTATTGCCAGGTAACAAGGTGGATATATCTAACTTCCTTAGGAACCACCAAATAGACTTCCATGCTGGTTGTCCTTTCTACATTTCCACCAACAATAGATAAGCATTCATATCTCTCCACATCCTCTTCAATACTTGTAGTTCTGTTTTGTTAATAATGGCCATTCTAGTAGGTGTGAAATGATATCTCATTGTCACTTTGATGATTTGTATTTCTCTAGTAGCCAGTGATGTTAAACCTTTTTTTCATGTGTTTTTTCACCATTTGTATTTCTTTAGAAAAATTCCTATTCAGATCTTTTGCCCATTTTTTAATTGGATCATTTGTGTTTTTATTGTTGAGTTGTAGGATCTCTTTATATACCGTGGGTGTTAGACCCTTGTCAGATGTGTGCTTTCCAATTATTTCCTCCTATTGATTAGGCTGCCTTTTTACCCTCTTCACAAAGTCCTTTGAGGTGCAAAAGTGTTCAGTTTTGAGGAGGTTCCATTTATCTGTTTTTTTCTATTGCATGGGTTTTGGGTATAAGGTTTAAGAGACCCCTAACTATTGCAAGGTCTTGTAGATGTTTCCCTACATTATCTCCTAGAAGTTTTAAGGGCCTGACTTTTATGTTTACGTCTTTGATCCCATTTTGAGTTGATTTTTGTATATGAAGTGAGATGGGGTCCTCTTTCGTTCTTTTGATTATAGATATCCAGTTTTTCCAGCACTATTTGTTGAAAAGACTGTTCTGTCCTAGAAAAGTGGACTTGGTAGGCTTATCAAAAACCATTGGTCCATAGAGGTGAGGGTCTAGTTCTGAACTCAGTTTGATTCCATTGATCTCTTTGTCTTTATGCCAATACCATGCTGTTCTGACCACTGTTGCTTTATAATACACTTCAAGATCTGGAGGCATGAGTCCTCTGACTTTGCTCTTCTCTTTTTAGGATGTTTTTTGCTCTTTGGGACCCCTTTCCCTTCCAGATAAATTTGGTAATTGACTTTGTTTATTTCTATAGCATAGTCTGTTAGAATTTTTATTGGTTCCTTTTATTTAGGTGTTTTTTAATTTCTGTTAGCAGTGTTCTATAATTTTCTGAATAAAGATCCTTTATATTCCTGGTTAAATTAATTCCTAGATATTTGTGTCTTTTTTTTTGTTATTGTAAATGGAATTTTTTTTATTTTCTCAGTTCGTTCATTCCTAGTGTTCAGAAATGCTACTGATTTTTGGATGTCGATTTTGTAGCCTGCCATTTTACTGAACTCATTTATTACCTCTAATAGCATTGCTGTAGATAGTTTAGAATTTTCTAAGTATAGGATCACATCATCTGTGAAAAAGTGAGAGGTTTTACTTGCTCTGGATGCTTTTTTTTTTTTTTTTTTTTTTTGTCTAATTGCTCTAGCTTCAACTTTCGGCATAATGTTGACACTTGGCATCCTTTTCTTGTTCTTGGTCTCAGAAGGAAAGCGTTCAACTTTTCCCCATAGAGTATGATGTTGGCTGTGGGATTTTCACGACCTTTCTAATGTTGAGGAACTTTCCTTCTATAACTGTCTTGTGAAGTGTTTTTATCAAGAAAGGATGCTGGATTTTGTCAGATATCTTTTCTGCATCAATCGAGATGATTGTGTGTTTTTTTTCTCTTTGATTTGTTAATGTGTATTATGTTAGTTGATTTTCTTACATTGAACCACCCTTACATACTAAGAATATAACACACTTGATCATGATGTATAATTCTTTTTATATGCTGTTGGATTTCAATTTGCAAGTATTTTGTTGAGAATTTTTGCATCATTGTTCATGGAGAGATTGCTCTGTAGTTTTCTTTTCTTATAGTGTCTTTATCAGACTTTGGTGTTAGGGTGATGTTGGCTTTATAAAATATGTTGTATAATTTTCCCTACTTTTCATTTTTTGGAAAAGTTTAAACAGTTTTGGTGTTAATTCTTCTTGAAATGTTTGGTAGAATTCGCCTGTAAAGCCATCTGGTCCTGAACTTTTCTTCTGACCCGTGTGGTGAGCTGGCCCACATGCAGTGCTGATGCGTGTAAGAAGTGCCATGCCATGCAGGGGTGTCCCCGCATAGGGGAGTCCCACGTGCAAGGGGTGGTCCCTGTGAGGAGAGCCACCCCGCACGAAAAAAGCGTGGCCTGCCGAGGAGTGGTGCCACACACATGAAGAGCTGACGCAGCAAAATTACACAACAAAATGAGACACAGATTCCCAGTGCCTCTGACAAGAATGCAAGCGGACACAAGAACACACAGCAAATGGACACAGAGAGCAGACAGTGGGGGGAGGGAATAAATTAAAAACCAAAACAAAATGTTGTCAATACATTCCATAGTAGGAGAGTAGTAGGGAGCTGATGCAGCTCTGTATTTGTTGACATAAAAAGAGGATGATTATTTACTGTTAAGTAAAAATCAGATTTTAACCTTACATGACTATTATTATCCTGTCTTTAAAAATTTACATAAAATATGACTGGAGTATATCTGAAGGATGATACATCAAAACAATTGACATTGGTTGTTTCTGTGAGGCAGGATGATTCTGGAAGTTTTTTTTTTTTAACCTTTCTCTACTATTTACAGTTATTTTGTATTTTTACATATTATGTTTATAATTTAAAAAGCAAAGCTTGTAATTGGAAAAAAAAGTGCATATTGGAGTAAAACCCTATGTAGTCTAGGGTCAGTTTATATAAAAATAAACAGTTTTGTCCACCTTGTCCCTGAGGGCTGTACTATACACTAATTGGTGTCACAGTAATGACCCTGAATCACTAAGAAACTGTTTAATTAAAGTTATAGTTAATTTTAAATAAGGAAGTAGATAATATATTTTATAATTTTTTCATTAACTAAATAAGAATAAGTTGTATTTTCTAGAAATTTTAATGTTCACATTAGAAATTCTCTTCTAGTAACAAAAGTTGTTACTTTTGTGAAGATAAAAGATTTAATTATTAATGACCATTTAACAAATTATAAAAATTAGTTAGAGTTGTATTTCCTTTCTATTCACTATAATGAAGAATGTCCTTTCTAAAGGATATAGTCAGCTCCTACTATATTAATAGCTTGGAGGAAGAGCCATATTTTAGTAATATCTGCATATCCTACACAGCAGCTAGATTGGTATATACGTATTGACAAAGAGACTAAATTGTAGTGTTGCCACATTGACAGAAGCTGCGTTTGTGATTGAATATCTTATGAAACAATTATTTTCTAGGGGAGTGGAAAATCAACTTTAGCCAAGGCAATCTGTAAAGAAGCATTTGACATGTTAGATGCGCATGTGGAAATAGTTGACTGTAAAGCTTTACAAGGTATGAATATGGTAAAACTCTGTATAATCCCTTTTGGTTGATAGAAATGCTTTATGCTGTTACTCTAATAAATACAAATACATCTAACCATTAACTTTCGGTCTATCATTTAGCCATTGAAATTCTTTAAACATTTTAAATCTTTGGCTTTTCAATCTCTTTGGTAAAATTTCTTAAGCTCCCCATATTTTATGGAGTCCTTTTTTTTCCTAGCCATAACCTTTGTAGAATATACTGGAAATCACTCTGTGAAAGTTAGTATTTAGAATATACTTTAATGGGTATAAAATATTTAAATTGCTATGGAAAACTGGTAGAGTGGTTGCCTCAGGGGAGGGAAAGTAGGTGGCTGTGGACAGCAATAAGAAGGAGAAATACAATTCACCATATATCGTATATGTTTTTCTACTTTAAAAATTCTTCTTTAAAAATTCTACTTTAAAAATTCTTTTCAATAAAAAAAAATATGATTAGAAAGATTTTACTTTGAGCAGTTAATTTTTTTTCCTTGGCTGCCACCATCCTGTGGTTCCAACTGGTCTTTATACTCTGTTTTTATAGCTAGCGTTCTATAAGAAACTAAGAAATAGCCTCCAGAAACCCGTTACTTCATTTGCTGTAGAGGCGGTTGTAGAGACACCGTCTATCTCTAAGTTGGACTTGAAGCCGCAGATGAAAATTTTTATTTAGTAACAGCAAGTCTTTATGTTTTTACTGTTGGGAAATTAAAACTCTGTAACTGACCAGGAAGCTAGAAGCCAAACCTGTGATTCCATTATAACAATTGTTGGCTCTTGAAGCAGCAATATTTGTGTTCAGTTTTACCTGAATTTTAATCCCCACTCTCATTTGCATTTTCATATATCCTACTTTTATTTTACTTTTTTGTTGTAAGCTCTCTGAATTACTCTGTGGAGTGAGGCTGGGTATGTATAAATACATGTAATCAGAAACTGTGGTACCATATTCCCTTTTAAAGTTTGGGAAACTTGGCACTCAGTTAATGAGTCTTTTGAGGCTGTATTAATTGAACCATGTTAATGATTAACAAGTTTTAGTGATTGTCCTATTAACAAAATATGGATCCAAATTTCATTGTTAAATCAATATTTAGCTTTTCTAATGATTTCAAAGCAGCAGCCTGAACTTGCCTAGCTCTAAAATAACTGAAACCATTTCATATCTTCTATATTTAGGAAAAAGACTTGAAAATATACAGAAAACTCTAGAGATGGCTTTCAGAGAGGCAGTATGGAGGCAGCCATCTGTTGTTCTGTTGGACGATCTTGATCTTATTGTTGGACGGCCTGCCCTTCCTGAGCATGAGCACAGTCCTGACACGGTTCAGAGCCTGCGACTTGCACATGGTAACGTGCCCACCTACTGGTTTATGGCCTTTTTCTTTTGTCAGGCAGCATTTTTTAGTCTTAATGGTAAATGGATACTTTCACAGAGAAGTTTTTACACAACACACGCCAAGTTTTGTGTGGCCTTTGAGGACTCTGGTGGTTGTTCTACAATGGTCTTATATTAGCAAAATGGTCATGCAGGAGCATTGTGAAAATTTTGCAACTTTACAATTAATCTTTTGAGACCTTTTTATTCTCCTACTCTTATTAGGGATTGTTTAATTAGAACAGATTTATTCTTGTTTTGGTTCATTTGACAAATATTTATTAAATGTTTGTGCATAAACCTGTATTATCAAAGTCTAGAAGAGGACAGAAAACTAAAAAAACAGTATCATACAAAATAATGATAATAATAATGATAGCTACCAGGTATCATTTCCAGCAATGGGAAATACAGTCCTTTTAGGACTGGGGATTGCTTTGTCCTTTACATGCAAATGTTCTTCTGGTTTTATAGATGAGTAAATGGAAATTCAAGGAGATTAAATAATTTGGCCAGCATCACATAACTAAGAAGTAATAGGATGTGCTTTGCTACAAATAGATATAGGGTACTATAGGAGCATGTAACCTAAATTAGGGGTAGAGGTAAAGAGTTATTAGAAAATGTTTCCTGGAGGAGTTGATAATGACCTGAATTTTGATGGAGAAGTAGATTTTAGTCAAGTGAAGAAGTGAAGGAAGTGTGATCTCCAGGCAGACGTGCAGAGGTATAAGAAGCATAGTATGTTGGGGAATAGTCAGTTGCCTGTAGCTTAGAATGCCAGGATAGAACTGAGGAGAGGGGGTGCTTACATTTCTTGAGAGTGGAAATAGATACTAAATGCAAACACAGTAGCTTGGGTTTATTACAAACTAGCGTTAAGCTTAAATTTTGAACCCTACAGCAGCCACAAAACTTCTTAGCCTAGCATTTAAGGGAGTGCTACAAATTTCTAAATCTGAAACAGATTACATTAATACCTGTTTCTTTTCTAAATTTCTCAGACCAACCAAACTTGCATGACCTGGGAGTAGAAAGAGATTGATCGGGAAGTCATAGGAACGTGAACTTTAAGCAAAACACAATATGGAAAGTTATCCCTCTATAATATTCATTTCAGCGACCTCTCTTTATGCTTCATTTACTATATAAGATACAGTAGTAGGAAACTTCAGTTAGACAGTGAGCTGAGTGTGCAGACTGAGTTTATAGTATCTCTTATCCTGCCTCCTAATCTAGTCATTAGACTAATTCTAGTCTGACCCATATTAGGTTCTCAATAGAAAAATCGATGAATGAATGAATTTTTTAAACGTATGATGGAACCATATTGTATATACTCTACCATAATGCTCAACTTTAGGCTATCATCATTTTTAATGAATATCCAATTTAAAATTTTCATGTTTATATTTCCTAAGCTTTATATTATACTAATAAAGAAATATTGCTTACTTCTAGCATTGAATGATATGATAAAAGAATTTATTTCCATGGGAAGTTTGGTTGCACTGATTGCCACAAGCCAGTCTCAACATTCTCTACATCCTTTAGTTGTCTCTGCCCAAGGAATTCACATATTTCAGTGCTTCCAACATATTCATCCTCCTAATCAGGTAAGATACTATTTGTGAATGTTGTTGAAGTATGTCCCTCTTTATCAAAATTATTTTTCAATATTACTCATAATTTATGGCTTTAAACTAAGCTTATTCTCTTAAGGATATTTAAAATCAATAATCAATGCATATTATACAAGATAAAAAATTAGAATTTATAACCATCTGACATGTTTCTAAGTACTTTCCAAGAAAATGGCTTTTTTGAAAACAACATTTCTTAATGACAAAGAGCAGTAAGAAAGGCAGATAAATGTCTTTTTAAAAATTGACTAAACATATTTTTTCATTAGCACATGTGGCTCATAGTCCCCCGTGAGGCTCTGCTCGTGATGGTTTTAGTGGCCATGGGCTCAAAGAAGTATGTTCTGGGACTGAGAAGCATGTTTTATTAATAAATTCTTGTTTAAAATTTTCATTTAGAATATTTTAAATAGTCTCATTAAGTAAGTCACTAAATATTCAGACTTTGTGCTAATTAACTTATTGAAGAACAAAGGTATTATACCTATTATTAAGTATAGCAGAATGGTAGTGATACTGATCATTCAGTATGCTTTTAGAAATGTTTTAAAGGAACAACAAAAAAGGCTCTTAAAGGAAACCATATGTTACTAAAAATCCTTCTTAGTGGAGAAAGAAATGCAATTATTTGTCAGTCTTAATTTTTAAACAGTTTTATTGAAGTATAAATGATATATTTAAAATGAGCAATTTGATCAGCTTTGGCCTATGTATGCACCATGACACCATCACCACAATTAAAGTAACAAAAATTTGCATTCCTCCCCTAAATTTCCTAGTGCCCCTTTGCAATGCATCCCTCTGCAACTCCCTCTCCAGGTAGGCACCAGTCTACTCTCTGTTACTAGAGGTTATGTCAGCCTGATTTTTTTCAAAGTGTATGTATTAAAATTTACACTTGAGTAAAATGAAAGTTTGAATGTTGTGTTTTTCTTTAGGAACAAAGATGTGCAATTCTGCATAGTGTAGTAAAAAATAAGCTGGACTGTGATATGAACAAATTCACTGATCTTGACCTGCAACTTATAGCTAAAGAAACAGAAGGATTTGTAGCAAGAGATTTTACAGTGCTTGTAGATCGAGCCATACATTCTCATCTCTCTGGTCAGAGTATTTCCACCAGAGAAGGTATGTTTTCCTATCAAAACCTAAACTTGGTGATCCTTTTTCCATTGTGGAGAAGTATAATTGTAGTAAGGCATTCCATTTAAATAGTTGAATAAGCATTACTTGGGTTAAAATAAACTGATATCTCCAGCTAAGATGGTGATAAATTTTGAAAAAAATCAATGTGACTACCAAAAGAAGTTCTGTGTGTGTTTTTTTTTAAAAAACAGAATTAGTTTTAACGACATTAGACTTCCAAAAAGCTCTCAAAGGATTTACTCCTGCATCTCTGCGAAATGTAAGCCTTCATAAACCTAGAGACTTGGGCTGGGATAAGATTGGTGGATTACATGAAGTTCGGCAGATACTCATGGATACTATCCAGTTACCAGCCAAGGTACAAGAAAAAATATATAAATAAGTATTTGTTCCCAGAAGAACCACTGAATCATTAGCTTTGGCTTTATGTGTTGTTTGGCATGCCTGATCACAGTTTTACTCAACAAGTATTTACTTTGAGTGACTAAGTAAATGGCTAGGACTATTTTAGTTATTCTAACAGATTTTAAATGTGTTTGCTATTCTCCTTGCCCAGAACAAACTTATAAGGAAATCTAGAGTCATTTATATTAAATATATTTTGGGGGATGGGTGGGGAGGCAAGAGAGTAAAGAATTTATTAAGAAACAAGAAAACAGATAAGTGCATAACCCGAGATGTAGATTGTGGACATGCTACAGGATGAGTCATGTACTTGGGGCCCCATGTTAGGCCTTTTTAAGACCTTTGCTCCTCCCCCTTCCTAATATTGGGAAGGGGCCCAGCTGTTTGCTATTCTGATTGCTTGCCCTACCTGTTAGCTCTCAAGGGGCCAATGGGGAGTCCTGTTGTTTGGAGGTATCTGGAGCTTCCCCTTGACCCCAGAAAGAGGTCCAAATGGGACCTTGAGGCCAGGGTCTAGGTGGGGTCTTTTCAGGTTTGTTCTTAGGAGCAGGGGGTCTCCAGGCGGAGTTTCATGGCCATGTTCTCTAACAGGTCTCAGCTTGTGACTTGGGTCTCAGCTGTGACTTGTCTTCCCTCTATTCCCTTCGCTAACCTGCCTCAACTCCCCCTCAGAGAGTTTATACCCTTATTCTTTTTCCTTTTCTTTTTAAAGATTTATTTTTAAAATTTATTTCTCTCCCCTTACCCGCTGCCTGCCCCCCCAGTTGTTTGCTCTCTGCGTTCATTCGCTGTGTGTTCCTCTGTGTCCACTTGTATTCTTGTCAGTGGCAATGGGAATCTGTGTCTCTTTTTGTTGCATCACCTTGCCGCGTCAGCTATCCACGTGTGCAGTGCCACCCTGGGCAGGCTGCACTTTTTTCGTACTGGGTGACTCTCCTTATGGGGCGCACTCCTTGTGCATGGGGCTCTCCTCTGCAGGGGACACCCCTGCGTGGCACGGCACTCCTTGTGTGCATCAGCACTACATGTGGGCCAGCTCATCACACAGGTCAGGAGGCCCTGGATTGAGCCCTGGACCTCCCATGTGGTAGGCGGATGCTCTATCCGTTGAGCCAAATCTGCTTCCCTATACCCTTATTCTTAAGAGGGATTTGAAGGGTGTTTTTCTACAGCTGCTTCCTGCTGGTTAGGGGAGTAGGCCTTGCCTGACAGAATGTAAAATCCTTTGGCTATTCTGTTGAGGTTTAGGGAAGATGGGTCTGGTACCATGACTGGAACTGGGTGAAATCCCTGCATGATTAATATATTGTTCTGGAAGGCATTGATTCTGGAAGAAATAAATGCAATTAGAATTTTGAAGACACATGGTACTACTAAAAGGATAAAGAAGATGGTGGTTAGCAGGCCCCAGAAGGGGGCCAGCCATGACATACTGGACCACAACAGTGAGAAAGATCAGATGTCTTCAGTGGCTGCATACTCCCAAAGTTGATGGGAAATAGCATTCTTCCTGGAGTTCTTTTATGCTACGGATTAACTCTTATGAGAGACTGTGGTAGATATGCTGTGTTTGTATAAACTGCCAACCCAACAACAACCCGAGTTCCTATGGTAGAGCTTATGCTTAGGACAGCTAGGAGAGGTATAAGGAGAGACACTGGCCTAGACATAAACTTTCAAAGACAACATAGGCAACACAAGATAAGCATATGGCAAGCAAAATAAAGGCAGTACTTGAGAGGGCCATTCCTTTTGCATATAGGCACGTTCATTAACTACTTAAAAAATGAATTAAGTTAACCAAGACTTTTACCATGTTCAGTATTCTCCTGCATATGATCTAGAATAGAACAGATATAATCAAACTCATCAGGCATGTAGGTATAGTTCTTAATACTAATCAATGCACAAGTTCCTCTTTGAGCTGCAGTTAATAGATCTAAGCTCCAGATTTGCAATACCGTACATGTTGTCTATCCATGGGAGAAGGCCATAATGCCAATAGTATTTGTTTAAGTTCTACTCACATCAGTCTGGCAATTATTGTTCCACTTGGTATGTCCTTCACACAGTCAGCATGCTGCAGCACTGTTGGCCCTTGGAGGGAAGCTCCAGGGTTTCACTGACCTGGTTCCTAGCACCTGTATTAGTCTGCAAAAGAGGCTTTTATAAAGGGTGTTTATTTAGGGTAGAAGCCTACAGTCACAAGGCCCTAAAGAGTCCAACTCAAGGTACCATAAGAGGTATTTTCTCACCCAAAGTCTGTTGCCAGGTGTTGATGCAAGATGTCTTCCGATATGTGAGGGTTCAGCCTTCCTCTTTCCTCTTAAGGCTCTTTGGGCCCAGCTTCTTCTGATCTCAGCTGTAGGCTGGCATAAGGTTCCTCTCTCTCTGCACAGCTCATTTCTTTTCAGGCTCTGCTGTGTTCTCTCCACAAGGTCAGCTGTAGACTATCAGGCTTATCTCTTTTCCCAAGGCCATGTCAATGGAGCACTCTCTCTTCCTGTGTATCTGTTCTGTGTTCTCTTTCTCCATGTATTTACTCCCCTGTCTTTGATTGAGCATCCATTTATATAGCCCACAAGGTGGCGGTGGTGGTGGGGGGGCTGGGAATCAAACCAAGTCTTCTTAATGATGTGGTCAAATAAAAGCCCTAATCTTGATTTAATAAAGTAAAAGTGAAACCTCTGAATCTAATTCAATCTAATATGCCCAAAGGAACAGACTAGTTTACAAACACAATCCAATATCTATTTTTGGAATTCATAAATAATACCAAACTGCCACAGCACCTTTGGCACTATGAAACAGGTCCAGTCTGGAGACAATGTCCATTGTAAACCTGGCCATATCGAGCCATTGCCAGCTGATGCAGGAGTCTGAAACTGCAGTATAATTTCTATCCACTTCAGAAGCATGTCCAGATGTGGTAGATACTTTCATTGTTTTAGGGGTCATAGTGACCAACCTAGCCAGTAACTCAAATGGAGAGGCACCATGCACGGTATTGGGGCCTGGATTGAATGCACAAGAGAGTGTGAAAATATTGAAGTCTATCTCTTAGTTTTTGTACACTTCCTTGATACTTCCAATGCAATGTATAGCATATGAAATGAATCTAACTATTTTTAGTACTTTACTTTTTACTTCTACAACCATGATTAAGTTAATTAACAGATATTTTGCTTTAGTAATACAGGAAAAATCTACACTCTTCATTATTTTATGAAAACTGAAGATTCCCAATGGATTCAAGGTTATCTTCCCTTACCACCACTTTAATATGCCTATTGAGGTGCCTCAGACAGGTTTCCCTGTTATGAAGTTACTTTTTCTTTTTTAATATCATTTTAGCTTCCTAATTAATAATGGCTTCCTGGAGTTAGCCATTTAAATGCTTCAGTTTAGAAGATACTTTTACATACTTCTTATAATTAATCATAACCACATAGACTAGTTACTTTACATTTAAAAAAGGTTATTAAATTATGTTAGTAACCAATGAATTTTATCTTTATCTATTTAAAAGTCTTATAGTCCTCATTCTGTTCTGTGAAAACTAGTCATTTAACTTTAGGACAGATCTACTTTTCCTTTTTTTAAAATTTTTTAATTTTTAATTTTTAAAGAAGCTTTAGATTATAAGTTACATAAAAAATATAGGGGATTCCCATATGTCTGCCCCTCTCCCCCTCCCACACTTTCCCACATTAACAACATCCTTTAGTGTGGTACATTTGTTACAATTGATGAACACATATTGAAGCATTGCTACTAACCGTGGACTATAGTTTACATTCTGTCCTGCACAATTTTGTAGGTTATGACAAAATGTATAGTGGCCAGTATCCATCATTGGAATGTCAAGCAGGACCACTCCAATGTCCCAAAAAGACCCCAGTGTTACACCTATTTTTCCCTCTTCCTCCCCTCAGAACCTCTGGTGGCCACTGCCTTTATTTCAATGATAAAAGTTCTTCCGTTACTAGAATAATAATAAATTATATAATGAGTCTATAATAGAATAATAGTCCATTTAGTCCATTGTTCATTCCCCAGTCTTGAGGATTTTGTGATGGTGATGCCCACTCTCTTTCTAATTGAGAGGGGGCTTAGGTACCATGGGATAGATGGATGAAACTATCTTGCTTGCTTTTGCAGACACTTTCTGTTCCTTGGGATGGGTGTTGTCCATCAACATCTCCTTGTCATTTGTCCTGGGTGAGTCCAGTGAACAGGAGAGTAGGTGTTGCAATTCTCCTGAGATTCGTGGCTCAACTGGCACATGAACAAACCAAATATTTAAGTCTCTGGGACATATATTTAACAAGTGTATTGCTAATTAGAAGTTCAAATAAAAGGGACAGAAGAGCCATGTGTAGGGAAATTATAAATGAGTCTTAACTCTGTTATACTGGGAAGCATTAATTCCAGAGTAAGGCCCAGTGGCAGGGTGCTGAATTCCTGAGCTTGTCTGCCCTGCTTATAGTGTCTAGCTGTCTCTAGAGCCCTCAGGAGCCCTGCTCTTTGAGGCAGTATTTACTGTGCCAGTCAATGAGATCCTGCTGAAATGTGCATAAGTGTAACCTCTGGAATGACCTCCCAACTTACTTTGAAATCTCTTAGCCATAAAAACTCATTTGTATGTAATATTTACTCCCTTTTGGTCATGGTCTTTTTCCAAATACATTGTTAGTTGATGCTTAGTAATAATCCCTTTGTGCTAGGGAGCTTATCCCTGGGAGTTATGTCTCACACTGGGGGGAAGGTCATGTGTTTATATGCTGGGTTTTGTCTTAGAGAGAGGCCACATTTGAGCAACAAGGACACTTTCAGGAGGTAACACTTAGGCAATATATAATACTAGACTAAGTTTCAATTTCACAAGAGAAGGTACATAAGTACAGTCATCAATATCAAGGGCCCTACCTTTCCTTCTTTAACTTTAATTTCATTAAATAAAAAACTTATAACTTTATCTTAAAGATTTAATGCATATCATGTTAGTTCATTTTATTATTATCCTATAAACCTAAGAAGATTACACCTAAGCTAAATAAAATTGAAACAATAATAGTTTATGCAAGGAATGTTCTTTTTTCCTTCCTTCACAGGAGGTTAAAACCTCTTTTTCTTCAATAAAATTCTAAAACTATGAATAATCTTAAGAGCATACTGACTGCCAAGTTCTGGAATAATTATAATTGTTTAATTTGTTTTAGTTATAATTCAGAAATTATCTTTCCATAGGTTTCAAGGACTTTTTCTTTATTGAAATTTGGTAATTGGGCTATTAATTATTCTCATTTTAAGGCTGTTGAAAAGTTTAAATGGGGGAATTACAGGACAAACTATGATTCTTAATTCTCTGGCCTAGAAGATAAGAACAATTTGAATAGAGCTCTTATAAGAATTTTCATTTGTTAATTTGATATTACCATCCCAATATATGAAGATATACACTGAGCAAATAGGCAGACACAAATAGAGAATTAGACATAAAGATATGACTCACTAAAGTTACTTAGAATTTTCATTCTCTTTACAAAATATGTTTAACTATAAAAGAGCATTATATGCAAAACATCTCTTTGAAAGCTATTTCTGATTATTTTGCACTGTGACCATGCAATTTTGCACAGGAAATTTCATCCTTTTTAGTTATTGGCTTATGACTAAATTGTTCCCAATGCTTTAAAATACAGTCTACAACATTTTCCTTTCTCCAGAGCTCTGCTTATTTCCCATTGTGACTTTGACAGACCTCAGATGAGCAACACTAATTCCACTATATACTCACTGAGGTCATTGAAGTCTTAGGGAAAACTGTTTTTTCTCATGACATCCTGCTTTTAGAATCCTTGATGCTCAGGGTCGGAGGTCCCACACTCCCCAGTCCTCGGAGATAACAGCACTCTGGTGGCCACTGGACTGGAAGAGTGGATGTACAACCCTGATGACCAAGGATTCCCACCATGCAGCTATTTCCTCAAAAATTGTGGGGTCCCTCTCACTCTTGCCAAGAATAAGTAAATTGGAGTCAGCACCTGGATAATAATTTGAGAGAGCAGAGTTATTAACACCAGTGGAAGGACAGAAGGCAGAAATCTTTCAAATTTGCCTTTTCCCAAGCCATGGGGAACAGAAGTTTCCATGGATTCAAATGGCAGAATAGAGTGGCTACCATTACAAAGGTGAGCAAGTACATTCAAGGGTGAGGCCATCCTGAAATAACCATAAGCAAAGGCAAACTCAGTTTAGAGGTACCATCACATCAGTAGGTCTAGGGGAGAAGCTAGTCTTAAATAACCACAATCAAATGTATATAATAGTAGGTCTAGAGGAGAAGCTAGTGTTAAATAGCCACAATCAAATGTATATAGTTTTTATAATTACCATTACAATAGCAGCACACAAGGGTGAGGCTAGACCTGAAATAACCATAAACAAAGGTAAATTAGTCTAAGATTACCATCACAATAGTTCAAGTCTAACGATGAAGCTAGTAAGCTAGTCACAAAATAACCATAATCAAAGGTAAGTTTAATTTAGAATTACCATCACAGTAGTCTTAGATGTAGGCTAAATTCACCTAGTTATAGCAATTTTCATCTTTTGCTGATTTTATAATATATATAATGATCTTAACTCTTAGTTACAATTTCTAGTAAGCTTTCACTTCAAAACAGTTTGGGCACTTTCACTTAAGTAAGAAGTAAAAATATTTTATTAGTGACAACATTGCTAAGTTTTTCTACTTTTCCAGCAGTTGAACTAATTCTAAGCGATTTCTTTTATATATCAAATTCAGTTGCAAGATAGTATTGACATTTAAAGACTCAGTTCTAGGTTACCTTTCACCATTATCCAGTTTGTAATAGGTGAAATCGAAATCTGATTGAGTTCTTAGGCATGAGCAGAACAAAAGAGAGAATTTTACACACTTACAAATAGGGAAAGACCTCACAGAAGCCGTTCTCCAGGAACTTATTAATCTTAATTGATGGCTTATGAGGAACCTTCTACATGGAAGAGGTTTAGTAACAACCTAGATTTTCTTTTTTAATCCCCACCCCTCCTTGTTTTGCACGCACTGCCTGCTTTCTGCATCCATTCTCTGTGTGTTTTTCTGTTCTGTTTGTCTTCTCTTTAGGCAGCACTGGGAACCAATCCTGGAACCTTCTGGAATGGGAGAGAGGTGCTCAATCTCTTTCACCACCTCAGCTCCCTGGTCTACTGTGTCTCTTTGTTGCATCATCTTGCTGCACAGGCCAGCACTCCTGCATGGGCCAGCTTGCTGCATGGGCCAGCACTCTGTGTGGGCCAGCTCTCCACTCGGGCCAGCTCACTGCACAGGCCAGCTTGCCTTCACCAGGAGGCCCTGGGAATCGAACCCTTCCCATATGGTAGACAGGAGGAGCCCAGTCACTTGCGCCACATCTGTTTCCTGACAGCCTAGATCTTGATTCCCCATTCACTCCCCTTATTAGGCACAGGTGCGGCAAGGGGTGTCCAGAGTGGCAGGTTAGGTGAAAGTGAAGCGGCTCCCATGTTAATTCAGAAACTAAGAATCTTACCTGCCACATCAAGGGTTACCTGACGCTCTGCCTGGTTGATGGTTCAGTACTTCCTTGGGACAAAGCCCCAGTAGTCCAGGTGGTGAGGCAGCTTGGAGCCAGGTTCCTGCTGATGTGGAGCCTGGATTCATGTAGCCCTGAGGTGACAGTGCCTTTAATGGTGGCAGTTAAAAGATGAGCCTGCTTCTAGGCCCTATGCCTGCCCCCTTCTCACCAGCTTCTCCTCTGTGACTTGGTTGTGATTTTTTAAAAACTGTGATATAAAATGGAAGTTGGGGGCCCCTGGGAAAGGTTTTGTTTTGTTGTTTTTTTTTTCAGCTTTCTACAGATAGCCAAATCAGACTGGCTAATAAAGTTAGTTCCTAGGAGGATCTGACCTTCTCTAGAGTCAAGATCTACTAGAAGGTATTTTTATTGCCTCTACCAGCTTTCCTTGAAATAAGGCTAGGGTTCTAGATTCTGCCTCCTGAGCTTATTAAAATCGACCAGTTTGGTAGTGCATGTCTCATCCCTTTGAGGAGACATGTGGCCATAGATCTGTCTGTCCTCTCCTTCTCTAAGAGGGCACACACAGGCTTTAATTAAAAACTTACCAGTCTTCAGTGGGGAGCGTTACTTGGCTCTATCTCCTGGCTTGGCTTGCCCAATATGTTAGTGGAATGCTCTGGGGTCTGGGCTTCTAGGTTCTTGGCTATGTAACATAAAAGAAATTAAGGACATGCCATAGGCATGCCAGGGAGTAAAGAGTTTATTAAGAGGGAAGCGGATGTGGCTTAACTGATAGAGTGTCCTAACATATAGGAGGTCCAGGGTTTGATACACAGGGCCTCCTAGCCCATGTGGTGAGCTGGCCCACGCACAGTGCTGCCATGTGCAAGGAGTGCCATGCCACATATGGGTGCCCTCCACACAAGCAGTACACCCCGCAAGGAGAGCCGCCCCATGTGAAAAAAAGTGCAGCCTGCCCAGGAGTGGTGCCGCACACATGGAGAGCTGACGCAGCAAGATGATGTAACAAAAAGAGACACAGATTCCCGGTACCTTTGACAAGAATGCAAGCGGACACAGAAGAACACACAATGAATTGACGGAATAAATAAATAAAAATAAATCTTAAAAAACGTTTATTAGGAAACAAGAAAAGAGATAAGCACACAACCTGAAAGAACGTGGATTCTGGGCATGCTACAGAATGAGTCTTGCCCAGTAAATACATGTTGATGTGAATTTTGTAATTCTGTTTTGTTTGAATCATTCAAATTGTCTTTGTTAAAGCACAATAAACTGTCAAAATTTAAACAGAAACAGATATAAAGTGGAACTGAAAGAGCCAGCTAGGCCCGTAGGATTGATGGATTAAGTAGGATTTGCAGACTCTGGGTGTTAGTGCTGGAAAGGCAGAGTTAGCAGGCAGCACAAACCAGGCAGATGGCAGGATAAAGGTGGCAGACAGTAGAGTCTAGGAGGTTGTAGTATGGTTGAATCAGAGACCTGGGAGATAAAGATGTATATGATACATGAGATCTGGAACCCCTGCAAAGAAATAAAGAGGTGGATAAGTTAAGGACCTGGAATTCCATTTAACTGAATGGCGGTTCTGGAAACCATGGCTACATGAGAGAATATGGGCGTGGAAATACTCACCAACAGGATCATGTCCCCAAATGCAGGCTGGGCACCAGTCATTATATTTGGCTCACCTGTTCAAAAAAAGTTTTCTTACTCTGAGCAATTGGTGATTTAGAAGATAATTTAGAAGCAGTCAATCAGTTGTTTGGCCTGGATACTCTTGGGAGATTTTACTATATAATCTTTACACGTGCTTCTTCGTTGTTGTTGTTGTTTTTGTTTGACTAAATGTGTTTGGATATGTGCAGCTGTCATAAATTGACCAGTAAACAATACAAGTGGAAGGCAGGATACTTGTTATGAGATTGGTTTCTATTTTTTTTAATGTACTATGTTTATTATATTTAAAACACACAGGAAAAAATATAAAGAAGTTTTGATGCAGTTATATACATTTTATATAGAATGTACTCCATGGTCCTTGTTTCTTCATTTCCCTATTAGTAGCAAGTGGAAAAAATTTGGTGTTAGTTTCTTTGAGTTCAAATATTATTTTTAGTAGGAATTTTATTTACTACTGCTGTGCTATTAAAAAAGAAAGGTGGGGGAAGCAGCTGTGGCTTAATCAGTTGGACTCCCACCTACCATATGGGAGGCCCTGGGTTCAAGTCCAGAGCCTCCTTGTGAAGGCAGGCTCGCCCGCATGCCATGGAGAGCCGCCAGCCCACAAGTGCCGCAGAGTGTCGACTCAGCAAGGTGATACAACAAAAAAAGGGAGACAAGTAAAAACACAGAAGAGCACATAGGGAATGGACACAGAGAGCAAACAACAAGCAAGCCGCAATGGGGGGCGATAAATAAAAATAAATACAGACAGAAGAACGCACAGTAAATGGACACAGAGAGCAGACAGCAAGCAAGCCGCAAGGGGGAGGGGGATAAAAAAAATTATAGATACATGATATGTCAGTTTGTATGAAATTCAAAAGTATACCAGGAATAATAATAATAATAATAATAAATGCAATAGCAATTGGTGGTTTTTCCAGTCCACTCTCATTTAAAAAAAAAAAAGTGGCAGTTATAAGGGTATATACATTGATCTTTAGTTGCTGATTAGACATTTCTGTATGAAACTTGGGCTCTTTGTCATGTTTTTGTATTTTCCAGTACCCAGAATTATTTGCAAACTTGCCTATACGACATAGAACAGGAGTACTGTTGTATGGTCCTCCTGGAACAGGAAAAACCTTGCTAGCTGGGGTAATTGCACGAGAGAGTGGAATGAATTTTATTAGCGTTAAGGTATGTTGCACATTTATCTTTATTGTGGGTTACTCTCATTTTTGTAAAGCTGGTAGGAGCAGTGCTCCAACTATTAGTTAAAGCTGTGTGGGAAATTGATTAATGAGCACCCTTTCCCTCTTAGGGCTTATTATATTCTTGCTTTAGACAAATTCTCATGCATTGTAAGTAGAATTGTATGTATTTAGATAAAAGAGTAAACTATAACCTTAAAAGGGAATGAAAACCTAGAAAACTAGAGGCTAGAGACCATACTGAGATAGGAAGCTGAGCTTTTTATGGTTTTGTTACTTGTAGGCTGTATGTATCCATTGCTTATATCACTCTGGTTCCAATTTTTTTCCAGGTAAAAGGTGAATGTAGTAATTTAGGAATATGTTGGCAGATCTTTTTTGGGTAATACCTCACTGTCCACCACCAGAGTATTATCCTGATCTGAGGTCAGGTATCTTAGTTGTACAGTTTCATCACCTCAGCAATATAGTTTAACAAAATGTGATTAAGTTCTAAGGCAAAGGAATCATATATCTAGCCTTATTCAATCTTGATTTATAATCTGAAACCCAGTTTAGTAATTTGCATTTGCATTTTGCCTACTCTCTTTTTTACCAATGATTTTGTGTATTTGTGAGCTCATTCTCTGTGTACCATGGCAATGATGGAGAAACACTAAAACTTAAATTTTCTTACTTTCCTTTCACTGAATTCTGGGATAACCCTAACCATACTCTTTTTTTACACTATTTACTAGACTGTAGTTTCACTATTTTCTAAACAAAAAATTTTCATGATTAAAGCTTGTGAATATTGTTATATTTCAAATTGTTCTATTAGGGAGGATGCCTTATCCCCTTTAGTAAATCTTCAAATAACAATTTGGGATGAGTTCCCAGTGGAAAAGTTTCGGTAGAGAGCTAATAACATATAGGTGGTTCATGGTGTATTTTAGGAGGCACAGATCAGAGATAGGGACCCTTCTCTGACACAGTAATGTTGTCATATTGCTAATTTTGTTTTAGTTATTTTTTGTTCTGCCCTCTAATTCCATAGGTCTCTGATTGAATTGAGGAAATTTAATTAAATACTAGTAAATTAATAGATACCAAGTTTCCTGAATATTAGAAATTCTTAATCTTGTCACATATCCTGAAGAGTATTTTGAAGGTAGTCAGTCATTTTTCCTTGAGATCACGTTGGGGTCCATTCAACCTAATATTTTTATTAGGTTGGTTCTTTGTTTTTAAAGAATCCTTTTTCATAAATGCTATCCAGATTTAAGGAAAGATTATTCTCATTATAGATTTTACTGCATATAGTGAAGTTTGTTTTGAAATTTTTTTCATTTGACTTTTAGGAAAAAAATTACACATCCGTCAACTCCTATACAAATAAATTGGATTCAGTAATTGATGATGCTGATTATAATTCATGTCTCTACGCTTTTTTGGAGTCCCTAAAGATTTAAGATAGCTGGGATTTCTCCCTTTTTAAACCATTCATTACTTCACTAAGTAAATAGTTATTTGATACTTATTATGTGATAGGTACTGTCTTAGGCACTGGGGATTCAGCAGTGAACAAAACTGCCTTTTTGAAGTTTATATTCTACCAGGATAGGGAGGTAATAAATAGACACATAAATATATATGCTCTCAGGTGGTGGTTAAGTGTGATACAGGAAAAAAAGCAGGGGAAGGCGATGTAGAGTAACTACAGTGGGTCACAGGTAAAGTGGTCAGGCAAGGACTTTCTGAGGAGGTGACATTTTGGTAGAGCTCTAAATGAAATCACACAGCAACCCATGAGAATATCTGGGAGACCAATATTTCAGGAAGAGGAATTAATAAGTATAGGATTTATTGTATAATATTTATTCCAGCACATTAATTTTTAAATATATTTAAGAGACATCCATTTAATCATATTAAAATTTTTCCACAACTGCATTTAGATCTAGACAGTAGTCAAAAATTTTTTTCATTTTTAAATACTTTTATGTCTACTCTAATAATTTTATTTTGCTTAATAGGGGCCAGAGTTACTCAGCAAATACATTGGAGCAAGTGAAAAAGCTGTTCGTGATATTTTTATTAGGTTGGTTCTTTGTGAATATTTTTTAAGTAACTGATTTCATTATTTCGATCATCACCCAATATGTTTTTGTCTTCTCGTGTTTTGAACAGCTGATTTTTTAAAAACTGTGATCTATATGAATTATTAATAAACTAGAGAAAAAACTCTCTACTTCACCAAATGCTGCTTAAATGTAAATTATTTTATTTTATTTTATTTTTTTTAAAAAGATTTATTTATTTATTTAATTCCCCCCCTCCCCTGGTTGTCTGTTCTTGGTGTCTATTTGCTGCGTCTTGTTTCTTTGTCCGCTTCTGTTGTCGTCAGCGGCACGGAAGTGTGGGCGGCGCCATTCCTGGGCAGGCTGCTCTTTCTTTTCACGCTGGGCGGCTTTCCTCACGGGCGCACTCCTTGCGCGTGGGGCTCCCCCACGCGGGGGACACCCTTGCGTGGCACGGCACTCCTTGCGCGCATCAGCACTGCGCATGGCCAGCTCCACACGGGTCAAGGAGGCCCTGGGGTTTGAACCGCGGACCTCCCATATGGTAGACGGACGCCCTAACCACTGGGCCAAAGTCCGTTTCCCAAATGTAAATTATTTTAGATATAAATTTTGGAAATTATTTAGTTTTGTATTTAAAATAGAAATAGTCCTGAGAGGCTGAAAGTGGTATCATCAGTGGTTATTTAGAGGAATCTCAGGGTAGAACCTTACGTGACATAAGGAATTACCCCTAATTTATCTTATTTATAAATCAAGATCCCTTATGGCAAACTTAATTAAAATAGAATGTAATTTTTATGTTTATATAAAAAAATCATTTGCACACAGAAGCTAATATTTAAGGATAAAATGTGCTGAGATTATGAGGATTTTAAAAATAAGACTACTTTGTTTCTCTTAAAACATGCATCCAACACCTAGAGAATACACTCTTTTCAGTCACACTTGGAACAGTTTTGAAAATTGACCACATATCAGGCCTTACATAGAGTAATCACAGTAAGTTTCAAAGAAACAGTATCATACAGACTGGAGCATTTGACAACACAATTAAATTAAAGGCAATAACATGGGAGCAAATGTGCTCAAGTGGTTTAATGCCTGCTTCCCACATGGGAGGTCCCAGATTCAGTTCCTGATACTTCCTAAAAACAAAAACAAACAACAAGCAAACAAATGAAAAAACCAACTCAGGGGAGTCAGTGTAACTCAGTGGTTGAGGGCTGGCTTTCTGCATAAGGGGTCCCAGGTTCAATCTCCAGCCCCAGTACTTAAAAAAAAAAAAACAGTAGCAAAAGTATAATATTCCTCATACAGTTATAAACCTGAGTAATGTGTTAAAAAGAGATCAAATGGAAAATTCTTGACACTGAAAAATATTATGTATTAAAATTGTGAGATGCTATAGAGGAGTTATTTCAAGGAAAATTTATAGTCAAATATTTAGGGGGAAAAGGGTGGAAAACTAATTACTTGTATGTCCATTTCATGAAATTAGGAAAATTATAGAATAAATTCAAGGAAAGCAGAAAAAATGGGATAAAATAAAGAGGAAAAACTAATGAAATAGAAAACAATTCAATAGATAAACTCACAAATTAAAAGTTAATTTGGTTGATAGACCTACAGAAGATTGGTCAAGAAGGAAGAAAGAAGGCATGAGTTAGCAATATTAGAGCTGAGAAAGTATAAATAATTAAAGATATACCAAAAATTTTAAAGATAATAAGGAAATATTATGAAAAACCTTATGCCAATTAATTTGAAAACTAGATGATATGGACAAAAGTATAATTGACCAAAATTGACTAAGGAAGAAGTAAAATCTGAATAGTCCTATAACAGTAGAAGGAATTGAATCATTAATTGAAAATCTTTATAGAAAGCAAACTTCAGACAAACATTCAAGGGGGATAATTACAGTCTATTTTTGACTGCAGATGGAATCTCTTATTTGCCATACATTTAATAATTTATTTTTCTTTTTTTTTTTTTCAGTTAAAATGACAAGTGCTTTGTGGTAGGACATTCTCCAGACATCTTATACCACCTTGTTACCAGAGATGAAATTAATGTTCTCTTTTTAAGTAAAGCAAACTTAAATAGTTTAAATTAGAAATAAAATTACAAATTAGAAATAAGTAATATATGTAACAAGTATATTTTATAGGAAGCTCTTACAAAACATTTTGAAAATAATGAGCTTACTAAATTTGAAATTGGACAAAGACATGAATAGACATTTCACAAAGAAGAAATAAAAGTGCCAGTAAGCATTTATAAAAATGTTTCCTAGTGCTGGGAATCAAAGAAATGTCTTCATTAACTGAATTGGCATAAATTAGGGGAAAAAAGTACCCTGTGTTAACAAGGGTTCTCATGGAGGGAAGTATAAATTGTTAAAATTGTACCACAGGTCGTTTTGGCTCAATGTTCAAAAGCCTTGGACATATTCCTGTGATTGCATACAGTACTTTCATTTTATACTAAAGAAACAATAAAAAACATAATAAATATTTACAAAAAAATTTAAATACTACAAGTTTCCTGCTTGAGTTTTTCCTTAATTAAATTATCTTGTACTTTCTTACTTTTCAGTCACTTCAATAGTACCAGTGAAACAACGGTGTACTTAAGATTCCAGAGAATAGTTTTTTTTCCTTACTACTATGTTTAAGAATTTTTATTTGTGCCATGGCAAGACAGATAAACTTAGAAAAGTTTAATATGGGTAAAGAACTTTAAAATTACTCATATATTATGAATTACCAGCCAGAATAGTATAAAATTAGGAGTCATATGTTAATTTATATCATACTTTTATGACGAGTACTAATCGTAATTATATTTGTAGAATGAGAGTGTGGTAGCAGGTGCACTGGATTAATAGCCAAAAAGACTTGGGTTTTTGTTTTAGTCCCTGCTAATATATCTAGAAGATATGGGACCAGAACAAACCCCTTGGCCTGTCTAAGGCCCAGTTTACTGAAAACAAGGATAATAATTTATGCCTTGCCTTCTTTAAGAGTTCATCATGAAGAAGATTTTTGTATATATGTATATGAGAAATTAATTTGCAAACTCTGAAGCTCAATTCAAATATGAAGTTTTGTTTATTTTTCCTAGAGCACAGGCTGCAAAACCCTGCATTCTTTTCTTTGATGAATTTGAATCTCTTGCTCCTCAACGAGGTCATGATAATACAGGGGTTACTGACCGAGTAGTTAACCAGTTGCTGACTCAGTTGGATGGAGTAGAAGGCTTACAGGGTAATAATTATAAATTTTAAAATGTCTGTTACAATAAAATTTAACCAGGTTTTAGTAAAACAAAATTATTTTCCCCCCAGGTGTTTATGTATTGGCTGCTACTAGTCGTCCTGACTTGATTGACCCTGCCCTGCTTAGGCCTGGTCGACTAGATAAGTGTGTATACTGTCCTCCTCCTGATCAGGTGAAAATTTCATATTTAGAGTCCAAAACCCAACAAATGCTACACTCTTTACTTGTGAACCTTACTTCTGCTGAGTAATAGCAATTGTCCTTAGAGCAGCTTTCTTGAACAAGGGTCTTAGGTATTTTCATGCTTATGAAAAGATTCTGAATTAGATGCAAAGCATCGTTCAGCCGTTTCCATGCAAATCTGAAAACTTTATAATCCTTCAGTGTTGGCCAATTGGATGAAAGGGAGGAAACATTTAGCATTGCATGTCCACATCTACTTGATGTTCACAGATCATATATCCCATTATCCTGTCAAAAAAACTGACACGGAATCAAACCTATGAAGAGTAAGTAAGCGTGTAAGCAGGCTATATGAAGAAGTGATTTTTAAAAAACTATTCCTGGTTCTGTGTTGTTCTAATTCTTGTTCTCAAATTTAGAAACTAATGAATAAATGAATGAAATAACAACTAAATGAATGACTATTCAGAGGTTTATAATATCTGAATGCATCTCACATGTAGCTATTCTTGAAATTAATTTAATATTCCTTTTGAAACATTTTTTGGCACACTTGCCCAAATCTAGAAAATAAGGACTGCCTTAATAAGTAATGATTTATACTGAATAGTTAAGAATAGTGATTTTCATTAATTTTCCTATCTATGTTCCTTCTGTTAGTGAGAAAGTTCCAGTGAAGATAGATAGTACATTGGTGGTATATTTCTAAACTTATTTGTAAAGCTTCTTAGATATATAAAATTAATTTATGAAATACCCCAAGATGCATAGTTCATTATATTTACTTTTATTCTTTATATGTTTGCTCAATTCCTTTTTCTCCCTTCAGGTATCACGTCTTGAAATTTTAAACGTTCTCAGTAACTCTCTACCTCTGGCAGATGATGTAGACCTTCAGCACGTGGCATCAGTAACTGACTCCTTTACTGGAGCTGATCTGAAGGCCTTACTCTACAATGCCCAGTTAGAGGCCTTACATGGAAGGCTGCTCTCATGTGGTCCCCAAGTAAGTTATATGAGAAGATAGTTACTATGGTGCTTTATGGTAGATACGAGTAGTAGTTTACTGTCAAATTTTCAACCTGAAAAAAAGAGTATTTTTAACAATTTTGGTGACACTGTATAAAGATTTCAATAGCCTTCAATTGATTGTTCCATAGTTGGAATACTGGTTTTGCAAAAAACTTTGAATTAGGTAGGGTTTGGTGTCTGTTTCTTACACGTTACCTTAATATTGGCGAAGTATTATAGTGTTTTGAAGGATATTATTTAAATTGGGTTATCATGAATTAGATAATAAATAGAAAAATAATTGAAACGTTTGGTTTTTACTTTGCTTTTTAAAAAAAATAATCAATTATAGTTATTTGTTTTGATGTTCAAATTATCCCAGCTCGGACCCATAAAGAGGTGCTTCTTGATGACACCTGTTTCCTTTTGCTATATCCCCATCATTCTTTGATTAATTCCTTACTTCCTGGTACAACAAGATGTTCTAGGTTTAGCTTGTCCTTTCTGGTACCCCAGCCCTAAAATCAGCCTTTTCTCTAAGAATATTTTGATTTTAATTATTGCAGTAGATAATTTAAACTTTGCTACATTATGGACTTGACCATATATTTTCTGCTTCTCTTTCTGTCTCCCCCTCCATTTTGTTGGAGAGTGTTTGCAGGGTCTAAAGTTCCTAAATCAGATTACTGCCATATCTTTTCTTTTTAGCAAGCCATTGAAGTTCTCTTATTTTTTCCTTTTATTACCTGAAAATATGGGTATTTATAAAGCATTCTATAATGACAAATGCTATTAACATGATTGGTTTATTATTTCAGAGTAGAAAAAGATGAGTGGTAAAATCAGAGCATATAAAAATAAAATCCAGAGGTCTGAGTCCTGGTTTTTGTTGCTGACTTTTTTGGTGGAATGGTTAGAAAATTATCTACACATTCCTTGTTTTCTTTCCTTACTTCAGTGGTTAAACTTTTACTATGTGCTTCAACCATTAGAGAATTAAGAGCTTTTGAAAAATGCCTTTAGTTTCTTTAAATTGTTCATACAATGCTACCTGTATTTATTTCCATGTTGGATTATTTTGATCTTTACAACTGGTTATACTTTTGTGTATTTTAGGATGGAAGTTCCAGCTCTGATAGTGACCTAAGTCTGTCTTCAATGGTTTTTCTTAACCACAGCAGTGGCTCTGATGATTCAGGTGGAGATGGAGAATGTGGCTTAGAGCAATCCCTTGTTTCTCTAGAGATGTCTGAGCTGATTCCAGATGAATCAAAATTTAATATATACCGGCTCTACTTTGGAAGCTCATATGAATCAGAACTTGGAAATGGAACCTCTTCTGATTTGGTATCTTGCATAGTTGTCATTATACAGTTGAAATACACAGCTGTAGGTCGGTATAAAGTTGGACAGTGATTTTTCTAACAGCCGTATGTGTTTTTTCTGGTTGATTGGTTCCTCAGTAAAATAGTCTTGTTTTTCTTACAGTAATTAGTAATTTTCATTCCTCATTAAAAACTTTAAGGCAGGGCTAGCAGCAAGTGGGACCCCAGAAAGCAAGTAAGCTGTGATTATTCTTTGGTTCATTTCAGGTTTATATCCCTTCACTAGTGGTTTTGAAACATCTTTAGAGCCAGTGTGGCTCAGTGGTTGAATGCCAGCTTCCCACATATGACGTCCTGGCCCTGGAACCTCAAAAAAACAAAAAACAAAAAAAACAAACATCTTTAGAAGCAGGTCCATTTTTATATTGAACTTAAATTCTGTTGTCATACATCAGCTGAGAATAATGAGAAATTTGGTAAATAACGTAAAAAATTTTTGACAACAAAATTTTATCTATTTGTAATACATTCCATAGAAAGTATAAGCACAATGAAAATGTTAGTAGTAGTAATAATATTCTAACAAGGAAAATGTTCACATTAAGGGTGGGCAGTATCATTTAATTAAAATAAAACAATCTGCACATCTCCTCCCAAAATTAACAGTGATTTCACTGTTACTTTATTGGTACATGTAACATATTTACATACACTTAGTTAAATTTTTTTTTTGTAAATTTGCTTTACTAAGGTTTTTAAAAATAAAAAGTGAGCCATTTTTATACTCAATAATAATAAGCTATTGTTTTATTCCAATCTTTAATTCTGTTTTTCTATTTTTTAACTTCTATCTAGAAAGGCCCCAGAACCTTAGTCTAACTCTATTTGCTGAAAAGTAAGAATAAGGTTCGTTTGGAACCTATTGCTGATGGATTTATTAACCAAGATGGAAAAACTTGTGTTATGGCAGTCTTTACACCATGGTGGCCCTCCAGTATAAACAGCAATTACTTTTCATAGACTACCAACATATTTTTCAATTAATTAAAATTTAAGCTTATCTATGTTAAGGCTTTTTGGTTAAAATTTTTAGTTTTATCTTTGGTAAATATGGTTTTTTCTCTCCTCCCCCCCTTTCTTTTTTTCCTTTCTTATTTCCTTCCCTGCTTTTTTCCTTCTTTCTCTCATCACTATACTTACCCATGCAGAGCTCACAGTGTTTGTCTGCACCAAGCTCCATGACTCAGGATTTTCATGGAGTTCCTGGGAAAGAACAATTGTTTTCACAATCTCCAATGTTCAGGACAGCTTCACAAGAGGGTTACCAAGAACTTACACAGGAACAAAGAGATCAACTGCGGGCAGATATCAGTGTTATCAAGGGCAGATACCGGAGCCAGAGTGGAGTATGACTTCCCCTCGTCTCCCCACCCCCATTATAAATGTTAAAACTTTTTAAAAGTTGTTTTTGCTTCTTTTGATGTATCTTTCTTTTAAGTATAAATGAGGTACCTTTATAAAAAGAGAACTGAAACACATTGATTCATCAAATTTTATGCACTTCCTTGCTTTAAAACAATTTTTAGTAATCTTATGAGAAAGCAATTATATAGTCTCCTGAAAAATTGACAAAAAGAAATAACATCCTCGTTCTGCTCCCTTTCTCCATTGTGTCTCTAAGTTAATCTTTTGTCATTTTATTTTTTATTTAAGGAGGATGACTCTCTTAACCAACCAGGACCAATCAAAACCAGTCTGGCTGTCAGTCAGTCTCATTTAATGACTGCCCTTGGTAACACAAGACCATCCATTAGTGAAGATGACTGGAAGAATTTTGCTGAGCTGTAAGTAAAAGATTATGATTTGAAAGTATAAATATTCTTACAGGTAACATAGTGTTGTAGTTTGCTGGGACTGCAGTTAACAAAGCAATGCAAATTGGGTATCTTAAAAAAATGACTGTCTCTTTGTTCTAGAGGCTAGAAATTTGAAATTATAGGGTTCTGGCAGTGGCTTACTGGCCATCAGTGGCCTTTTTTTTGACTTGTGAAATAACTCATTCTCAGACTCTGTTACATGGTTACCTTTTCTGTCTGTCTTGTCTAATTTTCCTCTCTTTTTAAGGATACTGGTCATATTGGATTAGAAAACATTCTAATATAGTTTGGCCTCATTTTAACTAATAAAATCTTCAAGGATCCTATTTCCAAATGGGATCACATTCATGAGACCAAGAGTTGGCACTTGAACATATCCTTTTTGGGGATACAATTCAATTTATAACACATAGTTATTCACTTAACTTTTAAAGTTCTTATTAAAAATCACAAATAATACTTGAAATATTTAAAAGCTAATTTAAAAAATTGGGTAGAGGCGGCTATGCATTTAAGCATTTGAGAAGTTCAGGAGTACAAAAAAAATAAACAAAACTTCATTAACCAATTAACTTGATTTTATTTGAATTATTGTAAGTGAACTACTGTAATTTTGATTACTTAAGAAAATCAAAAGTTTAGAAAAGGTCCAATTTATAGTATTCAAAATTATTATGAAAAGTAAATCTATTTTGCTTTCAAAGTAAGCTATATTTAATAATCTCAAGAATATTTAAATAGATTAAAAAACAGTAACATTCATTTCCGGTCAACCAAGATGATGGTGTAAGATGCTCAAATTTCTATTTGATCACAGAATCTTTGAATAACTAGCAAAAACTTGGGAGAGCCATCTTCTTCAAAACTCCAGAAAATAGTAAAACGTTACAGTAACTGAGTGTTGAATCAAGAAAAAACAGCTTTAAAAGCATTAGAAGGGGAGTAGATGTAGCTCAAGTGGCTGAGCGCCTGCTTCCCATGTACGAGGTCTTGGTTTCAATCCCTGGTACCTCCTAAAAACAAAACAAACAAACAAATGAGAAGACCAGCTCTCATTGGGAAGCAGATGTAGCTTAGTGGTTGGCTGCCTGCTTTCCATGTTTGAGGTCCTGGGTTCAATCTTAAAAGAAAAAAAAAAAACACTAGGACAAGTTCAAGACAACCTTGCCAGCCCCCTTTCTATCCCATTCCCGGTGTGGTGTGAAGCCAACCTGCACTCACATTGTGGATCCCTGACCTTGTTCCACAGGGAGCAGAGTAGCCCTTATGAGCATATTTGAATGCCTCTATGCCGGTGCTGGTCTATCAGGTGGTAGCCTGAATGACTGAACTGGGAAACTGGTCTCTGAATCACCCTGCCAGAAACTTGCCTTGCAGACAAAAGCAGTTTGCAGATACTTAAAGCACTATAAGAAACAATTTAGGCAAAATGACCTGGGGCAAAGGATTACCAGCTTTAAGACATACAAGAGAGCTCCGAGAAGTTGAGAAAGTCTATTTCGGATGGAATAGAGGGGACATTTGGACTCTTGTAAATGGGGGAATCCTAAGGCCATGAGTGACCACAAGCCCAGGACAAGATGCAAACTCAGAAATGACAGAATCCTGCATTTCATTTTTATGTTGGACTAATCTTTTTATAAGAGAGCAAATCTCTGAAGAATACCAGCCAAAGCAAACCCAATTTGCAAAAATGGTGAAAAGTGTTTTTTGCATTGGTTTATTTCTCTTAGCTCCTGGCACTCGTGGGAATCTCTGTCATATCACTAGCTGGATACAAACAGACAGCTCAGGGACTGAAACAAAAAATTACAAGAAAAACAAAGAAATAGGAGATAATGGCCCATTCAAAGGAACAAGATAAAAATTCAGAAACCATCAACAAAGAAGACCAGACTTTGGACATACCAGATGAAGACTTTTAAAAATATGCTCTTCAGTATGCTTAAGGACATAAAGGAAAACATGGAAAAAGAACTAAAGGATATCAGGAAAAGGGTGAATGAGGAAAGAGATTCTCAGTTAAGAGAGAGACATTCTTAAAAGGAACCAGGTAGAAATACTGGATTTGAAGACCACAATAACTGAAATGAAAAATTCCCTAGAGTATTTCAACAGTAGGTTGGAGCTTGCATAAGAAGGAATCATTGAATGTGAAGATAAGACAATTGAAATGATTGAGGCTGAGGAACAGAAAGAAAAATGAATTTAAAAAACAGAAAGAGCCTAAAAGAGGAGTGGAACACCATCAGGTGTACCAATATATGCATTATGGGAGTCTCCAGAAAGAAGAAACACAGAAAGTGGCAGAAGGAATATTCAAAGAAATGACAGAAAACTTCTCAAATTTAATTAAAGAAGTAAATATACACATTCAAGAAGCCCAACAAACCTGAAACAGTATAAACTCGAAGGAAACCATGCCCAGACACGTAGTCAAACTATTGAATGCCAAGGACAAGGAGAGACTTCTGAAATCTGCAAAAGAAAAGCAACATGTTATGAACAAGGGAGCCACAATAATATTAATTTCCAGTTGTGCAGTGGAGACTGTAGAGGCAAGAAGGCAGTGGAAAAAAATTATTTAAAGTGCTGAAAGAAAACAATTGCCAAACAAGAATTTTGTATCCGCAGGACTATTGACAAAGAGGTAGAGATTAAGACATTCCAAGATAAACAAGAGGGAGTTTATCATCACTGGACCTGCTAAAGTGAGTTCTTTAGACTTAAAGGAAAGGACATTAAATAGTGAATCGAAGTGGCATAACAAAATAAAGACCTCCAGTAAAGGTAACCATATGGGTAATTACAATTTTATTTTATTTTATTGTATTTTGGGTATATGATTCCACCTTTTACTTCTTACAGGATCTAAATTCAAATGCAATAAAAATAGTTATAAATCTATAGTTTGGGGCATACAATGTATAAAGATATAAATTGTTACAAGTAAAATAAAAAGAACAGAGAAAATTGCACAAAGGTGTGGAAATTACACATTCTTTAACAACCAGGGGGTTGAGGAAGAAATCACAAGGGAAATTAGAAAATATTCTGAGGCAAATGAAAATGAAAACACAGTAAAGGCAGTGCTGAGATAAATGTATAGCTCTAAGAGCTTACAGTAAAAAAGAAGAAAGATCTCAAATCAGTGACCAACCTCACATCAGAAAGATCTAGAAAAAGAAGTGCAAACTAAGCCCAGAGTGAGTATAAAGAAGGAAATAACAAATAATAGAGTGGCAATAAATGAAATAGAGAATTTCAAAGCAGTAGAGAATCAACAAAACCAAAAGTTGGTTCTTTGAGAAGAACAATAAAATCAGTAAACCTTCAGCAAGACTGACAAAGAAAAGGATACAAATAACTAAAGTCAGAAGTAAAAAGGATTATAAAAGGATAACTATAAATAACTATATGCCAATAAATTAGATAACTTAGATGAATTGGATAAATTCCTAGAAACACATAAATTACTTATACACACTCAATAAGAATTCAAAAAACTCAGTAGACCCGTAAGAAGCAGAGACTGAATCAGGCATAAAAACCTGCCAACATCAGGTGGCTCTTCTTTGGAGCTGGTGTTTCTGTGTGATGGAACTGGACTCAGAGGGGATCTCTTTTCACAAGACTTTCATGCTACTTTACTGGAATTGTAGTTGGTGCTGGGCTTTAAGATATATTTAGGGGATTTGAATCTCTGGACTGACAATATGATAGCCAGGCCCTGAGCCTCAACAGACTTCAGCTCCTACACTCTGATTTATTGGACTTACCCCACTCGGCTAACATGGAGTTGAAGAAGGTCAACCACCACATCAGGGAGCCTAGAGTGCCTACAACTGAAAGCAGGAGGAGTGCATCCAGTATCCATGTGGAATCTAAGCCCCCACTTGACATAGATGTGCAATGGACACAACCAATCCAATGTCCACAGGGAAAATGTGGCATTGGTGTGGGAAGGGTGGCCATGGTGGCTGCTGGGTGCGGGGAATGGGAGGAAGAGATGAGATGTGGAGGCGTTTTCGGGACATGGAGTTGTCCTGGGTGGTGCTTCACGAACAACTACGGGACATTATAGATCCCCCCAGGGCCCACTGGATGGAACGTGGGAGAGTGTGGGCTATGATGTGGACCATTGACTATGGGGTGCAGCGATGCTCAGAGATGTACTTACCAGGTGCAATGGATATGTCATGATGATGGGAGAGAGTGTTGCTGTGGGGGGAGTATGGGGTGGGGGCGGTGGGGTTGAATGGGACCTCATATTTTTTGAATGGAATATTTAAAAAAAAAAAAAACCTGCCAACAAAGAAAAGCCAGAACTAGATGATGTTACAAGGGAATTTTACCAAACATTCTAAAAAGAATTAATACCCATCCTGCTCAAAATCCTCTAAAAAAATTGAAGATGAGAGAATACTTCCTAATATATTCTATCAGGCCAATATCACCCTCATACCAAGGCCAGATAAAGATACCACAAGAAAAGAAAATTACACACCAATATCACTTATGAATAAAATGCAAAAATCCTTCACAAAATCCTAGGAATCTGAATCTAACACCACATTAAAAGAATTTTGCACCATGATCAAGTGGGATTTATCCCAGGTATGTAAGTGTGATTCAACATAAGAAAATCAACCACTCTAAGACACCACATTCATAGAATGAAGGAAAAAATTACCTGATAATCTCAATTGATGCAGAAGAGGCATTTTACAAAATCCTTCTTGAAAAAAACATTCAGAAAGCAAAGAATAGAGGGAAACTTCCTCAATACGATAAAGGACATACAAGAAGAACCCACAGCTAACATCATATTGAATGGTGAAAGACTGAAAGCTTTCCCTCTAAGATCTGGCATCGATGCCCACTGTCATCACTTATTTCACATTGTACAGGAAGTTCTAGCCAGAGCAATTAGGCAAGAAAAAGATACAAAGCACCCAAATTGGAAAGAAAGAAGGAAAACTTTCACTATTTGTAGATGACATGATCCTAAATACAAAAAGTCCAAAAAAATCAGTAACAAAGCTACAGCTAATAAACAAATTAAACAGAGCGGCGGGTACAAGATCAACACACAAAAATCATTGGTGTTTCTATACACTAATAATGAGCAATCTAAAAAGGAAATCAAGGAAAAAATTCAATTTACAATAGCAACTAAAAGAATCAAATATCTAGGAATAAATCTAACCAAGGATGTAAATGATATATACATGGAAAACTGCAAAACTTTGCTGAAAGAAATCAAAGAAGATCTAAGTAAACAATAGGATATTCCATGCTCATAAATAGTAAGACTAAATATGGTTAAGATGTCAGTTCTACCCAAAATGATTTACAGATTCAATGCAATCCCATTCAAATTCCAACAACGTTCTTTACAGAAATGGAAAAGCAAATTATCAGATTTATATGGGAAGGCAAGGTGTCCTGAATGACCAAAATTATGTTGCAAAAGAACAAAGTTGGAGGACTCATACTTACTATAAAGTGGCAGTATCAGGACAGTGTGAGCTGGTACAGGGACACATAGAACAATGAAGTAGAATTAAGAGTTTAGAAATAAACCCCCATATCTATGAAGAGTCTCTTCAACAAAAAGTGCAGGGAAAACTGGATATCCATATGCAAAAGAATGAAGATGATCCTCTGCCTCACACTATATACAGAAGTTAACTCAAAATGGATCAGAGGGAAGCAGACTTGGCCCAGTGGATAGGGCGTCCATCTACCATACGGGAGGTCCACGGTTCAAACCCCAGGCCTCCTTGACCCATGTGGAGCTGGCCCGTGTGCAGTGCTGGTGCGTGCAAGGAGTGCTGTGCCACGCAGGGGTGTCCCCCACATAGGGGAGCCCCACGCGCAAGGAGAGCGCCCCATGGGGAGAGCCACCCAGCGCGAAAGAAAGTGCAGCTGCCCAGGAATGGCACAGCACACACACAACAGCTGACACAGCAAGATGACACAATAGAAAAAAAGAAACACAGATTCCCGTGCCACTGACAACAACAGAAGTGGACAAAAAGAAGAACATGCAGCAAATGGACACAGAGAACAGACAGCTAGGGCAGGGGGGAGGGAAGGGGAGAGAAATAAATAAAATAAATCTTAAAAAAAAAAAAAAATGGATCAGAGACCTAAATAGAAGAACCAAAACTGTAAGAATGAAACATAGGGAAATATCTTTTAGAACCTTCTATTAAGCAGTTATTTCTTAGATTTACACCCAAATCACAAGCCACAAGAGGAAAAAACAGATAAATAGGACTTCATCAAAATTAAAATCCTTTTTGCCGCAAAGGACTTCATCGTGAAAGTAAAAAACCCTACATAATGGGAGAAACTATTTGGAAACCACATATCTGATAAAGGTTTGATATCCAGAATACATAAGAAAATCCTAGAAATTAACAGCAAAAAGACAAAACAACCCAATTAAAAATGGATGAAAGACTTGATGGGAAGTGACTGTGGCTCAAGCAATTGAGCTCCTGTTTACCAGTGGAGGACCCAGGTTCCATCCCTGGGACTTGCTGGTAAGAAAAGAAAAAAGGTGTCCCAGACCTGTACGGTGAGGTACAGGCACCCACAGGGTGCGGAGAGGAGCAGGCTCCCTCGAAGCAAAGCGACACACCTAAGAGTCAATGATGCAACCAGATAGAAAAAAAAAATAGATGCAAGACTTGAATAGATATTTCTCCAAAGAAGAGATACCAATGGCCAGTAAGAACGTGGAAAGATGCTCAATATCATTACCTGTTAGAGAAAGTCAAATCAAAACCACAGTGAGATATCATTTCACACTGCCTAGAATGGCTATTATTTTTAAAATGGCAAACACAAGTGTTGGAGATGTGGAGAAATAGGAATATTCATTCATTGTTGGTGGGAAAGTAAAATGATGCACCTGCTGTGGAAAACAGTTTTGTGGTTCCTCAGAAAGTTAAGTATAGAATTACCATTTGACTTGGCAATATAAGTCTATACTTACATGTGTAGACCTGAAAGAATTGAAGACAGGGACTCAAACAGGTATTTGCACACTGACGTTCATAGTGGTGTTATTCACAGTTGTCAAAAGTAGGAAGCAACCCAAGGTTCCATCAACAGATAAATGGATAAATAACATCTGATAGGAATACACACACACACACACACACACACAATGGAATATTATTCAGCTGTAAAAAGGAAGGAAGTTGGCAGCGGATGTGGCTCAAGTGGTTGAGCTCCCACCTCCCACATGGGAGGTACCAGGTTCGGTTCCTGGTACCTCCTAATAAAACAAAAATGAACAACAAGCAAAACAAACGAAAAAAACAACTCAGGGAAGCTGGTGTGGTTCAGTGGTTGAGCGTCACTTCCCACATACAAGATTGTGGGTTCACATGGGAGGTCCGCGGTTCAAACCCCGGGCCTCCTTGACCTGTGTGGGGCTGGCCCGTGTGCAGTGCTGATGTGTGCAAGGAGTGCCCTGCCATGCAGGGGTGTCCCCCGCGTAGGGGAGCCCCATGCGCAGGGAGTGCGCCCCGTAAGGAGAACCACCCAGCGTGAAAGAAAGTGCAGCCTGCCAGGAATGGCGCCGCCCACACTTCCCGTGCTGCTGACAACAGAAGCCGACAAAGAAACAAGACGCAGCAAATAGACACAGAGAACAGACAACGGGGGGAGGGGGGGATTTAAATAAATAAATAAATCTTTTAAAAAAAACAAGGTTGTGGGTTCAATCCCTGGGCCTCAGTACCTAAAAAAAAATTTAAATAAATAAATAAAAATGGAATGAAGTTGATAAATGTGACAACATAGAAGAACCTTAAAGACATGATATTGAGTAAAATAATCCAGACACTAAAGGACAAATATTACATGATTTCACTGACAGGAAATAATTAGAATAAGCAAACTCATATATTCAGAAACTGGAATACAGGTTACCAGGGCTTTGAATGGGAGTTGGGAATGGGGAGTTAATGCTTAATTGGTGCAGAGGTTGTTTTTGGGGGGTGATGGAGAAGTTTTGGTAATGGATGATGGTGATGGTAGCACAAGATTATGAATGTAATGAGCACCACTGAATTAAATTTTTGAATGTGGTTGAAAGGGATATTTTAGGTTCTATATATTTTACTAGGAAAAAAAAAACCTATACAACACAAACAGTGAATGCTAATGTAAACTGTGGACTCTATTTATTATAATAGTATAATAATGTTGTTTCATCATTTGTAACAAAGGTACCACAGTAATGTATGTGTGCATGCACAAATATAAGTAATATGTACTTATAGTAAAAAATTAGAAACAAAAATAAGGAAAAATAAGAAAACAGAAATTTCCTTCACTCTCACTGCCTCCCAAAGCATATCTGTTTTTTCTTACTAAAATAAGAACACACTGCACGTATTGCTATGTAGCAGTCCCCTTTCACTGATCTATGCATCATGAACACTATTTCACATTAAATGTTACTACTCTATTTAGTTTTTAATGTAACTCTATAGTATATTGTGCCATAGTCTCCAATTTTTAGATATTAAATAGCTTCCTGTTTTTCACTATCATACACAGCATGATGATTAAGGATGTTTGCACACCTTAATTATTTCATTGAAATAAAGGTAGAATTGTTGCACCACAGGTGCTTACACTATATGTCACCAAATTAGCTTCCAGAAGTATTGTACAATTGTATCCCAAAAGCGGAATATGAGAATGCTGCTTTCACCATACCCTCACTAACACTGAGTATTACAATATTTTTCTAAACTTCCAGTTTAATTGAAGAAAAATTATATCTCATTTTTAAATTTACATTTTTACATTTAAAACTTTTGAAGTTATTATTCTTTATATTATTTATTGCTATTTGTAATTTATCTTTTCTAACTTGGCTATTCTGTGTTATTCCTTTTTCCATTGGGTATTCAACTTTTGAAATTTTAGTTGTAAGAACTCTATATAATTTATTAATTCATTCTCTTTATTTTCAATTACAAATATTTTTTCCAGTTTGTTACTCTCCTTTTAATTAGTTTTTTAAAAATAATTCTGTTTGCAAATAACCCATTCATTATCTTTTATAATTATAGTATTTATATATTTTATATCTCTTTAATTTTAATTTTTTAAGGTATGAAAGCTTTCAAAATCCAAAGAAGAGAAAAAATCAAAGTGGAACAACTTTTCGACCTGGACAGAAAGTAACTTTAGCATAAAATATACTGCTATTTTGTTTTGTTTTGGTGGCTTGTTACTACATTGTAACAGTGAAAATGGTGTTTATAAATTTCTTTTTAATTTAAGAATCACGTTAATCTATAAAATCACAGATAAGGAAATGCTGTGATTATGTGATGATCAGGATTACTTGGCATTAATACTATATATTAAATTCAGATATTCATAAAAGATTCTTTATTTTATAGCCTATAAATATATATTAACTTTTTAATGAAATATTAACCAAACGGTGTAATTAAACTATATCCCCTTAAAGAAAAGGTAATAGAGTATGTGCTTAAATACATTTCTCAGAACTCATTGTCAGTTGTTTATTTAACGTCCTTTTAGCATTTGACAAGTTTTATGCTTAACTTCTTGTTGACTTGTTTCAGAAATAAAATGTCTTCTTGTTTACTGATCTGATTATCTGCTATTTTATGTCATTTCAAATCAATTTAATTATTCCCTCAATCAGAAATAATAGCACACTCTCTCTAAAGGGCAACAGCTAGTATGTTACATCTAGCTCCAAGTCCAGGCTCTTGGAAGGTTGTCCATTCCTCTTCTGTTTATTTCTTCATGATTTTTCTTGATAATTGTCTAATCTATGAACTAAACTATAAAGTCAAATGCCACCAACACAAACTATGTATAATAATGGGGTAAGAACTGACAGGGAGGTGAAGAGGGTCAACCACCACACCAGGGAGTCAAGAGTGCCTACAGCTGCCAGCAGAATTGCATCGATCACCCATGTGGAATCTAAGCCCCCTCTTGATGTAGAGGGGGACTGGACATAGCCATCCCAGGGTCCACAGGATGAAGGAACAGAGTATGTATTAGAGTGGACTTACTGGTGTTCTGCTGGGGAACTATTGTGATTAGTAAGGGAAGAAATTGTAGTAGTGATGTGGAGAGGGTGGCCACCGTGGCTGCTGATGGTAGGGAGACAGAAGAAGAGATATGGTGTGGGGGCATTTTCAGGATTTGGAGTTGTCCTGGGTGGTGCTGCAGGGATGGATGCTGGATGTTGTGTGTCCTGCTGTGGCCCACTGGGTGGACTGGGGGAGAGTGTGGCCTACAATGTGGACCACTGTCCATGTGGTGCAGTGTGCTCCAGAATGTATTCACCAGGTACAGTGGATGTGCCGCAATGATGGAAGAGGTTGTTGATGTAGGAGGTGTGGGGTGGAGGGTATATGGGAACCTCATATTTTTTGAATGTAACATTTAAAAGAAAATAAAGAAGGAAAAAAAGAAGAAATAATGAATATACAAATGAATACTTAAGACAACAAGGAAGAACGTATAGGCAGCAACTGTTGCCTTTTCTACTGCTAATCTTGAGGTTATGGCAGATACTTTGACTTCCCTCCTCTATTATTCCATGTTCCTCTGACTTCAGCCCCCACTTCAGTAGATTAGAAATCTTTATTTGTTGGAATGGCTGAAACCTTCATTCCCAAAGGATTTGAGCCATTGGTAAGTCTGCCTGTAAAAGAAATTTTCCATTAAATGTTACCATCAGCCAGTGTAGTCCACAAGGTTCCATCTAAACTTCTCCCACCCCCCTCAGTATATAGCAGCAACTCTATATTCCCTTATTAGAACCAGTTCATTCAGCCAACATAATCTCCCCTTCCAATTCAGAATCATTTCTGTGTTCTGGTGGTAGAAGCATTCCTCCCTTCTTTACCTCTAAACCAGCAAAGCGCAGACTCACAGGTGTCAGTAGGTATAAAAATGAGAAGCACCATCCACCCTTAGGCCCTTTGGTTCCCAGATCCTTGTATTAGATGGCTGTTGGTTAGGAGCACGTATTAGATATACTATATCTTGTAAGACATCTCACAAGGAGTTCTCTCCCCAGAAGTCCAACTATTTCAGAGTGATGGGTGTAAAATCAATAGGTAGCCCACTGCATTACTCTTGTCCATGAAAGGATAGGCAGAGCAAATCCAATTCCAGAATGTGTCTACCCCAAGGAGGACAAATTGCTGCCTTCTCTGTCATAGAAGAGGGAATATGTAATCAACCTGTCACAAAGAACAAGCTGGTTAATGTGTGTGGTCCTACATAGTTAATCATTGCCATGACAAGTAGCCTCTTAAGACAGATGGGAAGTCAGGTCGGCTTGGTGTGGGGAAGTCCATGTTACTGAGTCCATGCATTCTTGATACCTTGGCCACTTGGTACATGAATCTCTTAAACAAGCACTGGGTGGCTAGAATATAAGGCTGACTAACATCTGCAGAGAGGTCATCTTGATAACCTGGTTGTTAAAAGCACCAAGCATTTACATAGGACGCAAATATTCTCACTCTCTGGGCCCATTCCAAGAGCTCTGGCTGTCCTATTTCCCCAGACCTCCTTATGGTTAATTCTCCAGTCCTGCTTTTTCCAAATTTCTGATCATCTGTCTGGTTAAGTTATTACCCCCTGCCCATGAATCAGCATAGATTTGTATGTTCTAGATCTCTTCCTCTTGGCAAAATGGAGGACATAGGTTACTTGAAAATCCTGCTCCCTGGGAGGGTTTCCTATCTCCATTGTTTGTCAAGGCTATCCCCTGAGTATAGGTATAATGCCTCCACTCTGACCAGGAATTAATCTTAGTACAGATGCAGTGTCCCCAATAACCCCCAGAATATCTGGTCATTTCCTAGAATTAATCTTCGCATAGACCCAGTGTCCCCAATAATCCCCAGAATGTCTGGTCATTTCCTAGAGCACCAGGAAATGTCCTGTTGAGGGACCTCGGGTCCTTTGGGAAGATGTGGGGAGGAAGATTCATACAGTAAGTCTTGGGATGTTATTGCAGGGCTCTTTCTCTAGGCACCTGGCTTCTCCTACATTATTGATCCAACTTAGGCCTGGGAGTTGAGTGAGAGCCATGGCCATATTGTGATGACTCCTGTCAGGCTTTTGTTCACTAAGAGGGAGATTTTCTTTTTCTTTTTTCTTTTTTTTCTTTTTAAAAAGATACTTCAAATACATAAATGTTACAGAGAATATATAGGGGATTCCCATATTCCCCACTCCTCACACCTCCCACATTCCCCCACATTAGCAACATCTCTCATCAGCGTGGTACCAGTAAACACATTTTGGAGCACTGCCACCAAGCATAGACCACAGCACACATTGTAGTTCACACCCTTTCCCATTCAACTCTGCAGGCTATGACTGGATACATAATGCCTGTATCTGTCTCTGCAATGTCATCCAGGATGACTCCCAAGTCCTGAAAATGACCCCCTACCACACCTGTTTTTCCCTCTCCCTAACCCCAGAACATCCATGGATCACTGCCTCCATAACAATGGTATTTCTTCCATTGCTAGAATCACAATAAGTGTATAGTAGAATACTAGTAAGTTTATTTTAGTCCATAGTTCATTTCTCAATCCTGAAGACTCTGGGATGGTGATGCCCACTCAACCATTAATTGAGGGGGCTTTGATCCCATATGTCCGATGGATAGGACTCTCCTGACTGCAGTTCCAGGCACTCTTGGTTCCTTGGTATGTTGTTTATCCATTGTCTCCTCCCTGTTAGTTGTCCTGGGTGAATCCATTGAACTGGAGAATAGGTATTGCGACTCTATTGAGATTCAGGGCTCAGCTGGCACATGAACAGCCCAAAGATTTAAGTCTCTTGGATATACACCTACCAACACTAGAACTAAGTATAGGTTCAAATAGAAGGACAGGGAAAGCGGACTTAACCCAATGGATAGGGCATCCACCTACCACATGGGAGGTCTGTGGTTCAAACCCCGGGCCTCCTTGACCCGTGTGGAGCTGGCCCATGCACAGTGCTGATGCACACAAGGAGTGCCGTGCCACTTAGGGGTATCCCCTGCGTGGGGGAGCCCCACGCTCAAGGAGTGCGCCCTGTAAAGAGAGCTGCCCAGCGCAAAAGAAAGTGCAGCCTGCCCAAGAATGGCGCCTCACACACGGAGACCTGGACACAGCAAGATTATGCAGCAAAAAGAAACACAGATTCCTGGTGCCACTGATAAGGATAGAAGCAGTTACAGAAGAACACACAGCGAATGGACACAGAGCAGACAAGTGTGTTGGGAGGAATAAATAAAATAAATAAAAACAAATAGAAGGACAGAAGAGCCATGCATAGGGAAGCCACCACTGAATCCAACTCTGTCACACTGGGGAACATAAATATGAGATTAAGGCCCATTGGCAAGGGACCAAATTACAGAGCTATCTGCCCTGACTACAGTGTCTGGATGTCTCCATATCCCTGAGGAGCTTCATTATTTGGGGTAGTACCTACTTTGGTTGTTCAATGAGACCCTATTGAGATGTGCATAAGCGCTACCTCTGGGATGGCCTCCCAACTCACTTTGAAGTCTCTTAGCCATACAAATTCATTTGTCTTTAGCTTCTCCCCCTTTTAGTCAAGGTCTTTTTTTATTCTCCAGATGCATTGGTTATTGGTACTTGGTACATTCCCTCAGTGCCAGGGAGGCTCATCCCCATGGGTCATGTCCAATGCTGGGGAGAAGTTATTGCTTTTATGTGCTGAGTTCATTTTAGAGAGAGGACACATTCGAGAGAGGACACATTAGAGCAACAAGGAGGCTCCCAGTAGGTAACTCTTGGGCACCCTATGTCACTAAGCTGAGTTTCAGTTTCAAGAGCAAAGGTTTATAAGCATAGTCATCAATATCAAGGGTCCTTCAATGGACCATCCTTCTTCAGAAGTCATTGTCCCTTTCCATTAGAGAATGTAGCAGAGCTCCCCTGGATGCGAATTTGTATTCTTTTGGTTATTGTGTGACTCTCCACCCACCATGACAATGCCTCATCAACATTTGAACTCATTTATATGCCTTAAATGTATATCCAGGTGAACTTCCTTCCAGTATCCCCCCTCACTGACACCCCATGCTAATGATCCTCCCCTATCACAGTTGTAACCCTTCTGTGATCTAAAACCACTTAAAAAATGAAGCCAATAAAATAGCCACATACAATTAGTAAGAAAATGAAATAACAGTGATACTTTTATACATAAGAAGTAAAATAAAGGAAAAAATTAATTAAAAGTAAAAATAAAATATTTTTTAAAGAAGAGATACGGAGTGGGGACATTGTCAGGATTTGGAATATAAAGCAAAAAAAAAAAAAAAAAGAGGCTTGAGGAAATCTGAAAATTGGAATGTGTAGCAGTTTGATATAGTTATGAATTCCAAAAATAGATATTGGATTATGTTTGTAAACTGGTCTATACCTGGGCATGATTATTTCATGATTAGGCTTTGATTGGGCCACATCATATTACCCCCTTGGTGGGTGGGGACCCACAGAAAAAAGGCATGGCAAAGGACAGAGTAGGAGGGTTTTTTATTGTTGGATATTTATGCTGAAGTCTTAAGCTGGAGCCTCAGAAAGTAAGCACACAGAGGAAAGAGAACCAAGCCCCAGGAAGAGAGGAACACAGCCTGAAGAAAAGCAAGACCTGGGAAGAGAGGAACCCAGGAAGCCTGAACCCTGGCAGACATCGGCAGACATCTTGATCCAACACAAGGAAATAGACTTTGGTGAGGGAAGTAATTTATGCTTTATGGCCTGGTATCTGTAAACTCCTACCCCAAATAAATGACCTTTATAAAAGCCAAAAAAAAAAAAAACCAAAAATAAAAAATAAAAAAAAAAGAAAAATATTTAAAGAAGAAGAAATTTTTTTTGGCATTTTGCCTTTCATCACTGTAAGACTGTTGTCCTGTATGTACGATGACATTTTCTTCCATTTATTCCCCATGTCTTTTTTCTTTTCATTTTTTCTTCAAAGTTTTAGGTCACAGTAGAGTCATGTATGGAATACAGGGGATTTCCATATACCCAACATACTCCACTTTTCCCCCTTTACCTAACAGGGAGACCTTTAAAAATAATTAGAATTAAATAGGATCTGAGTGGGTTGCCTACCTATTTTGGTCCTAAGGACCCCATGATCAGGCAGTACCAAAGAACCCTGCAGGTCAAACCACTAAAATGAACATGCCAGTTTTGCTGCTGATTATGGTGGCCACATTCACTTGGCCTCCCACATTCCAGCTACCTGGCCTCTGCTACCCATGGATCCACCCATCCTTACAGAAGTCAGAGAGCCTATTTCTACTGTAGCATCTCCCACTTGCATCCCTACCAGTTGTTGCAGATTCTGTGGATTGACTAGTTCAACATAGTTCCAACACCCTCTCCCTTGCCTTCCTCTGTTTTCTGGAAAGTGTATTTCTGAGTCATCTGATCTCCTCCGCATCCATTCACATTCATGTGTCCTAGTTCTGGACAATGAAATGTCAATAGAAGTCTCTGGAGTGGGCCTTCTTCCTGGAATGAGTGCACAATGTCTGGAGGTGCAGCCTGAGGTGAAAACCACAGGTCAGGCTGCAAATGGCTGAGCAAGAAAACAGCAGGAGCCTAGTTCCCTGATGGCATCATCAAGCTGATATACCAGCCCTGGATGTCCTACTCCTAGACTTTTTATGCCTGAGGGACATATACCTTTTGTTTACTTCTTTGAGTAGGGTCTCAGTTACTTACAGCCAGAACTAATCCTAACAAATGCACCAATTCTTTTTAAGATTTTGTTGAAGGAGTGTTAACTGATACCCACTCTGTCTGAGGGGACAGAGTTCAGTGCTGGTAAATCATACATGATACATTCCCTCAACATGTGTAGCTTGCAGTCTTTGGATTTCTCTCTATATTGTACTAAGATATTTCATGTATGTCAGCTTTACTTAATATGAGACATTGAGTCTGGGTTCCAATTACTCAACCAGGCAATCAATTAGAAGACTCACAGAAGCTGAAGCCAGTACACTGGGTAAACTAGTAAGTGCATTAATAAATTTTACCTGGCCAAAAATTAATTGTATTCTTTCTACTTTGCCTAGTACCCACATACATAACACACAGATTCTTCAGATTTGAATGAAAAAGTAAAATAATCTAGTTCTTTTATTGTCTAAGCCTTTGTCTGGTTTGACTTTGTCTTGATGCCCTTAGAGCATTCAGGGATCTGACAAAACATGGGAGGGTTGGAAGCAAGAATTGGCTTCCTCTTGCAAGATGATTCTCCCCAGAGGTGGGTGTCTCACAGGGTCCTCAAGCAAGGCACATGGGGGCCGCTTCACTATCAAGGAAGGTTTAATGGGGCTGGGGTTTCAGGAGAATCCAAATCCTTCCATGTGTCTCCAATTATGAGGATTTCACCCTTTTTCGACCAATACCTTAACTTTTACAGAAGAAATCTGATATGGCTGTGAATTCAAAGGGTAATTTAACACATTAAGCCTAAGGACCAGACTCTGCATTTGATTTTCAGCTCTCAGCCTCGTGGCTCCAGAAGACAAGAGATTCTTTTAGTGGTTACATAAATCCCTTGTTTTCAACCTGGGCCTGGAACTGAAAAATGTAAGTATCTGGGCTTGTCCCTCTCTTTACGCATTTTAGTGTTGTAATCAGCTAATCCATTTGAAATCCTCATGTGTTTCATAGTATTCTGTAGCAGCCCCGTCAGTGGATATTTCATTCTTGGGAATAATTTGGGAATTTAAATTAGCAGTGTTGCCAAATTCTTATCCCTTATAAACTGCTGGATTTTTCTTGCTCTGTCTTCAGTAGGGCAGCTAATCAGGCCCAAATTTCCCCTTATTTTCTTGAGTCTGTTGCCTGCTACCACCTCTGGTACTGAGTTCCACATCAGTCAGGGTTTTTAACTGTAAGCTGCAAAAACCAACCCTGGCCTTTTGAAAAAAGGAATTTGTTGAAAGGATATTTGGCTAGAAAGCAAAGAGGTGCTTGAAAACTAGTTGGATCACTAGAACTGGTTGACAGGGTCTCCCACCCCAATAAACACGCCTCCAAGTGCCAACCAGTCAGCATCACCCTCCCCTGCAAACATGCTACTGATGATATCATCCTCTCATACCTCTGAAAATCCTGCCCACTCCTGAAATCCCAGCTTCTTAGAAACCCTGTATAAGATCAGCAGTCCGCTCTCTAGAGGTACCTGATCCTGACTGGCATAATAAGTAATGCATTCAGCTTTATCTTTTTATTTCAGATATTGAGTGGTAGTCTCACCATCCTTTGATACGTCCCTTAGTTGGTTTTGACAGCATCTAAACTGAAATGTAGCTGTCTATTAAGAGTCTGACTAGGAGAACACCCATTATGAGCACTGACCACTAATTGCCAGTTTAATTATATGGATATTCAATTGTCTCCACTCTCTACTAGGGCCGGGTTTTTGTCTGTTGCTCACTACTATAATCCTAGAACAGTGCCTGACACAGGGGCCATTCAGTAAATATATGAGGAATATTTATGAATATTCTTATTTCTTAACAGAAATTTGGATAATCCTCCTTTGAGTAAAGAAGCAAGGGGTGGGCGGCGGACCTGGTCCAGTGGTTAGGGCATCCGTCTACCACATGGGAGGTCCGCGGTTCAAGACCCGTGTGGAGCTGACCCATGTGCAGTGCTGATGCGTGCAAGAGTGCCCTGCCATGCAGGGGTGTCCCCTGCATAGGGGAGCCCCACGCACAAGGAGTGCGCCCCGTAAGGAGAGCCGCCCAGCATGAAAGAAAGTGCAGCCTGCCCAGGAATGGCGCCGCACACACGGAGAGCTGACACAGCAAGATGACGCAACAAAAGGAAACACAGATTCCCATGCCACTGACAACAACAGAAGCGGACAAAGAAGATGCAGCAAATAGACACAGAGAACAGACAACCAGGGGGGGGGGGGGAGAGGGGGAAGGAGAGGGGAGAGAACTAAATAAATCTTAAAAAAAAAAAAAGAAGCAAGGGGTGGGGGATAAAAACCAAACACAATCTATATTTTAGCCCTTAAATTTTTGAGTTGTCACCTCTGTTCCAAGGGGTCTGTGACAAACCATACATGTCCAGCCAAGTGACAATCCCTGAAAATAGATTAGTAAGTTAAATTGATGAGTATTAACATTAAATAAATTTTATTATTGTTTGCATATAGTGAAAATCTTGACCATGTTTCTAAGGTGTGAGGGCCGGGCCTCAGGTGCTTGATGTACATCCAACCTGAACTGTGACCTCCTTGTCACAGCTTCTCCCTGCATCTGAGAAACATTTGCAATGGTGATTGCAGAGACTCCAGAGAGCCCTGGCGAAGGGATGAACCCAGAGGCTGCTGGCCTGGTGCAGCTGGGAGGTTGGACCTGGAGGCCACTGGAATCTGGGGGCCTGCATCACATACGGCGGAACAGGAAGCGTGGCCATGGCAGCAAGCCTACAGGCCAGAGGCTGTGAGGAGGATGCCCTCCTGAATCTTACAAAATGATCAAGGTACATTGATTCTAGGGAGCTGGGCAGAAAGAGAGACAGACATTGCAATCCACCACACTACAAGAAAGAACTCTTCTAAACAAATGAGTGGTGAGTAGCAGAATTTTTTTCCTAAACGTTGTAAGAGCATTTTTTTAAAAAGATTTATTTTTTATTTATTTCTCTTCCCTTCCCTCTGCCCCCAGTTGTCTGCTCTCTGTGTCCATTTGCTGCATGTTCTTCTGTGTCCACTTGTATTTTTGTCAGTGGCACCAGGAATCTGTGTCTCTTTTGTTGCATCATCTTGCTGCATCAGCTCTCCGTATGTGCGGCGCCACTCCTGGGCAGGCTGCAGTTTTTTTGCACAGGGCGGCTCTCCTTACAGGATGCACTCCTTGTGTGTGGGGCTTCCCTATGTGGGGGACACCACTGCATGGCATGGCACTCCTTGCACACATCAGCACTGCTCGTGGGCCCAGCTCACCACATGGGTCAAGAGGCTTGGGGTTTGAACCCAGGACCTTCCATGTGGTAGGCGGATGCTCTATCAGTTGAGCCAAATCCGCTTCCCTGTAAGAGCATTTTGGACTTTACTTTTGTTCACCAATGAGTGATAAGCACAGTCTGTTCTAAATGGAATGGCCACCAACTGAATTGAATGGCATCACCAGACATTCCGTTCTCCACTTAACATTCTCTACATACACTTAATTGGACTTTGTAAAATGTAATAATAAACAGCAATATGATTGAGCATCAGAACCTGGGCCCAACCACCTTACATGTATCATGGCCTTAATCCCCTCAACTGCCTGAGAAGTTGTGTGACTTGTAAATTCCTTCACCAATCTTGTATTTAACCCAGTCTGTCTGAGTCTAAAACCCACACCCTCACTGCTATTCCACCCAGTCCACTTAGTTCTGTTCTAGGTTGGTCAAGGAAAATGCACTAAAGCCCATTCACATCCAAGTTTTCTTAAAGTCTTTGTTGTGTTAAATCCTCTTAAGATATTTCCTTGATGCCTAATGCTAACATCAAGTATCATTTGCCAATATTTACTGATATCTAATTGTTCCTGATTTTCTTGGTTTCCTGCATATTTCTTCTGCATTTTGTGCTTTTGCCTCTTTCTAAGCAGAACTACCTTATTATAAGAAACAGGCAGCCTGTGATCATTTACTTTATGGTTGATAGTACCAGCAAATATTTGCGGTATCTGGCCTCTTAGTATTAATTAAAATCAAGTTTAACAAAGTACCCTATTTTGTAATTTACAAGTATGGAGAATATCAGTTGGGTTGGGTTTGAGGTATGAAACTAAAAGCTCCAGTGAAGGGACAACTTCATGCGTTCTATCAATATTTTTATGACACTGGTGCTAAGAGAACCACAATTCATTGATTCATGTATTTTTGTCCCTAACAGTAAATTTTACTGATAAAAGCACTCTGACACTTCGTACATGCCATATGTCAGTTTTAAAATGATTTTGTATTTAAAGTTTCTGGTTTAAGTATTCATTGGTGCAGATTTTGACATTTGTAAAAACAAAATTTGTTTTAAAAAACAAAAACCTGCTTTAGTTTTGTGACCTTGTATTCTTTTGTAGTAAAATCAAGAAAGCAGCTTTCTGCCTCACAAGCTAAAGAAAACAAAACAAAAAAAACCAGGCAGCCTGGATTCAAATGTAAGCTCTGCCTCTTACAGCTGTGTGATTTGACCTTGGGAAAGTTGTACAATTTGCTTCACAGAGCCAAGATTAGAGGATTAAAGCTGCGAGGATTAAATTAATTAATTTATACAAAGAACTAAGATCTGGGCCAACCCATAGACAGCACTAGATGAAGTGTTACTAAGATTACACTTTATCATGCAGCCACAGAATTAACTGGAGAAGTATTAATCATGTTTGCTTTTTGCGCACTTTCTGCCACCAAAACAAGCAATATCTCTCAGGAAAACTAAACTTAAATGAACTATACCAAGTTGAAATAAAAAAGAAATATTTTAAGTGAATAGTCAAACACATTTGAGATACGCAAGATCCACCTTTTTCAAATTGAAGACACAGACTGTGACATTTTGCCACGGTGTTGCCCAGAATGGGTTTAGCTGGCATCTTCCTCCTCTCTGGTGCTCTAGGGCACCAAGCTTAAAGCTTAAAGCCAAAGCTTGAAGAGCTGTGCCCAGAGAGGGCCACTTTCTAGCAAAAGGGGGTCGTTATTCAAAAGAGAGCCAAATAACCATGTCCTCTTGCTTGCTTTTAAAATCAAAGCAGACACATACAGCAGTAAAAGAAATACCCCAGCATTGTAACTTGAAGGGACAAGTTTACACTGTGAGGAGATGGCATCCTAAATGCAGTTTGCCCAAGGAATAAACCTCTTTGGGAACAAGAGAGAATTGTTGAAAAAGAGCACCAGGAGTAGATAAAGTGGCAGGACAGACTTTATTCAAACTGCCACAGCAGGGGACAAGAGAAGCTAGCAGCAGCAGGTTCAATTCCTGTTAATATAGAGGTAGCTGGATTTTTTCAAGGGCAGAAGGGAGAAGGGAAATGGGGAGCTGAAAAATTACTGAGAGAGCCTGGCAGTGAGCCCCAGAGCAGGAGATCTTAACCTTTTTTGTTCACGGACCCCTTTGCCAGCAGTCAGGTGGAAACCATGGACCCTTTACTTAGTCCACACTCTACAGTTCATGATTTAATAAACGTATCACAACTGCACCAACACATCCCCATAAGAGTAATATTTTTTGAATTTCTATTCAAGTTCATAGACCCCTGGTTAAGAACCCCTGTTCTAGAGGGATGGGGCAAGGAGAAGTACAAGCAACATTTAGCTCCATCAACACCAGGCATCTCTTTTCTATCAAATAATTTGTTTTTTTACTATTGACCTGAGATCAATGTATAATGTGGCAGAAACTGAGGGAATAATTGTGTTCAGTCCTCCCTGAGAAAAAAATTATGGGATAATGGAGATAGGAGCAGCAGTATCTATTTTCCCTCATTGCAAAGCTGTGTCTTGCAGAGCCTCTCAATTTCACAATTCATTGATAAAACAGCTTAAAAGTTAAGATTTTCTATTAGTAACATCCAATTTAAAACAAATTTTATTTTTAAAGCTATCCAGAGGCTTTAAAAAACACAAAAGTGGTCTCTCTGGATGATGAAATCAACGCACTAGCAAATGAACTTCTGAAGCAAAGCCTCAACAGTTTAATTTTATATGTCACTGATCAGGCAAATTTTAGTTAAAACTAATTTCTGATCATATTTGGATTATAAAATCACTCTTGTGAATGCTATGATCAGTAGTTTCCAAAATTGTTTTTCATGATGCCTGAGCCACCACACAAATATCTATCAGTTTTTAAAAAATGATCAGTATATACAGATTAAAAAAAAACTTCATTCTAAAAAGTACTTTATTTTGCATTAAATGTTCATTTTACTAATCAGTATGGTGGGCTGAATAGTAATTCCCCAAGATTTTCACATCCTAATCCCTGGAACCTGTGAAGGTTACTTTATATGACAAACGAGATATTGCAGATGTGATTAAGGATCTTGAGATAAGACTATTATCCTGGAGTATCTGGGTGCAATCACAAGCATCCTTATAAGAGGGAGATCTGGCAGGGACTGACGAGAAGGCAACATGACTGGTGGCAGAATGATGTGGTTGAGAGCCGACAAATGCCAGCAGCCACCGAAGTGCAAGAGGCCAGGAATGCCTTTATATGGCTAAGAGTCTTCAAAAAAGAGCTGGGAGGTCATCAGAAGGGTCGCACTTATGCACACCTCAGCAGGACCCCAGAGACAGCCAAAGTAGATACAACCCCAGGTGGAGGTGCTCCTGAAGGCTATGGAGACCCCCAGGTCCTACAGTCATGGTAGATGGCTCTGGAGTTCAGTGCCTTGCCAGTGAGCCCTACTTTGGAATTTGCGCTCCTGAGTGTGATAGAGTTGGACTTAGATGCAACTTCTCTACACATCCCACTTCAGTCACTTTTACCAAACCTGTGGTTGGCGCTAGGGTTGGTGTATACTTAGGAGACTTGCATCTCTGGACTGGCCATGTGCCAGCTGGGCTGAGCCTCAGCAGAGTTGCAACTCCTATTCTCTGATTCATTGGACTTACCCAGGTCACCTAACAGGGAGGTGAAGATGGTCAACCACCACACCAGGGAACTGTGAGTGCCCACAAATACAAGTGGGAGAAGTGCATCCATCATCCATGTGGGATCTAAGCCCCCTCTCGATATAGAGGTGGAGTGGACATCACTATCCCAGGGTCCACAGGATGGAGGAATAAAATATGAATTAGAGTGGTCTTACCGATATTCTACTATAGAACTATTGTGACTAGTAATGGAAGAAATTCTAGCATTGATATGGAGAAAGTGGCCATGGTAGTTGCTGTGGGTAGGGAGAGGGAAGAAATGTGATATGGGGGCATTTTTGGGACTTGGAGTTGTCCTCAATGATATATAGGGACAGATGCTGGACATTTTATATCCTGCCATAACCCACTGAATGTACTGGGAAAGTGTGTAAACTACAATGTAAACTATTATCCATGTGGAGCAGCAGTGCTCCAAAATGTATTCACCAAATGCAATGAATGGACCACAATGATGAAAGAGGTTGTTGATGTAGGAGGAGTGGGGTGTGGGAGGGTGTGGGGTATATGGGAACCTCTTATATATATTTTTTTTAATCTTTTTTTTTTAAGATTTATTTTATTTATTTCTCTCCCCTTCCTCCCCCCCCCCCCACCCTGGTTGTCTGTTCTCTGTGTCTATTTGCTGCATCTTCTTTGTCCGCTTCTGTTGTCAGCGGCATAGGAATCTGTGTTTCTTTTTGTTGCGTTACCTTGTTGTGTCAGCTCTCCATGTGTGCGGCACCATTCCTGGGCAGGCTGCACTTTCTTTCGCGCTGGGTGGCTCTCCTTACAGGGCGCACTCTTTGCGCGAGGCTCCCCTATGCGGGGGACACCCCTGCGTGACAGGGCACTCCTTGCACCCATCAGCACTGCGCATGGGTCAGCTCCACACAGGTCGACGCCCTAACCACTGGGCCAAGTCCAACGCCATCTTATATTTTTTAATATAACATTTTTGGTGATCTATGTTATCTTAAAAAAAATACAATAAAAAAATCATGGGGGTGGGGAGTGAGATATATGGGAACATCTTATGTTTTTTAATGTAATGTTTTGTGTGCTCTATTAACTTTAAAAAAAGATAATTAAGGACTAAAATTTTTAAAATTAAAAAAAAAAAATAAGAGGCCAGGAATGATTCTCTCCTAGAGTTTCTAGAAGGAACTAGTTCTGCTGACCCCTTGATTTTAGCTCCTCAAGACTTAATTTTGGGATTCTGACTCCCAGAACTGTAAGGGAGTAAATTTGCATTGTTTTAAGCCATGACATTTGTGGTAATTTTTACAGCAATGTGGTAGGTTGAATTCTAATTCCCAATGAGCACATGCTTTTAATCTTAACCCATGACCCTGTGGGTGTGAATCTGTTGTAAATAAAACCTTTTTAAGATGTTATTTTTAGTTAAGGTGTGGCCAACTGAATAAGGGTGGGTCTTAATCCATATTACTGGAGGCCCGGAAGTCACAGAAACCGGAAAGGAAAGGACATTGCTATGTAAATGGGAGCCAGAAATACAAAGTAAGGAACCTGAAGGACTGCTACAGCCAGTACTGGAAAGGCAGTCTCTGGGAGAAAGCACACCTTGCTGGTATGTTAATTTTGGACTTCTGCCTTAGCCTCAAAACTGTGAGCCAAAAAATGCCTGTGGTTTAAGCTAACCCCTTGTACATCTGTCACAGCAGCCTGGAAAACTAAGAGAAATGGCAATATGAAAATAAATCAGCCATTCTTTGATTTTCCTAAAATCTATTCTATGTGTCACTCCAAATTCTGAGTGCATGATATTTGTGTTTCCTATTTATATAATTTTTGGGTAGAAAGCACTATTTAAATTGCTTAAATGAAATAAACCCAAAATAAATACATTGTAAAAAATTTTTTTTAATCCAAAAGTTTTAAACATTAACATTTATAAAGTTATTTACAGTGTACTTACAATTTTACGGTAAATTTTGTTATATAGGTAACTATGTACATGGAACTATCTTGAGACCTAGCTACCATAACGGTTGGGAAAAAAAGGTAATAATTAATGCTGTTAAATCTTAAAATTATGATTAAACTAGATTGTGACATTTTCCTGGGGTTTAAAAAATGCTGATTTAAGTCAGGACAGAAGAGGAGGCAAGTGGTGTCAGATCTTCACTTACCCCCATTTTCTACATTGTTATGCCCCCACTTCACTGATCTGTACTTGAAGTAAAATCTGTACCTGAATTCTGGACAGTTTCATATGCAGGAGGTCTACTTCAAGGCATTGTTTTAGGCCTGCTGTTATGAGTCCCTAGCAGATGGTTTAACTCTCGGGTGGACTTTTTAAAAATATCCAATGCTAAAGGCTTACTAATCATTTTTAAGACTGCCTAATAACTGTTCTAAGAGTCATCAAGAAACTATCAAGTGGGATACCTGAACAGTACATTTTTCCTTTGTGGTTTCAGTAAAGCTGTCTTACACTAAAATCTTTTGGTTTGACTGGAATTTTCATTGTGACTGAAGAGGTAGGTAAGAGTAATGAAGAGCAGTTATATTAAAATCAAATGAATGATAATGAATGCCTGATTTGCTACAGAAGAATTAGATGAAAGTTTAAAAAAAAAAAAACATAACCCAAGCCAATAAACTCATCCTCCATTTTAAGGCTAAAGCAGCAAACAACGAATTTTCAACAGTCTTTCTTAGCATTTCTATGAGGAAATAAGGTTTATGTGACTTTCTGACACTTGCTCATATCTATGCTTATTTGATTCTATGCCTTTGCCCAGAATCCAAACTTTAATTAGCATTTTGTTCTTGTGGAAAACTACAATTGATTTTGACAGTTCCTAGAAATAAATTATGGAGAAAAATGGACATAATGGTTTCACTTGGAAATTATAGCCTTTGCTTTGGAAGATACAAATAGAATGTAATGTTTAACTTCAAAATACATTTCATTATTTTCTTCCCCTTTTACTTTTCCAAGTGGACTAATAATAAAAAGTTAACAGATTACTGGGTAGTAGGGGGAAAACACTTTTTTCCATTTAAGAGTTTCTTATAGTAGTATGAACATAAGATAACCTGAAATTCAGTTTTAATTTTCACACTACAAATGGTTGGCAACTGTTTCCTTAATAGTTATTGCAGGAGTAGGTCCAACATGAGTCCATATATAGCCCTTCTCTGGTCTGGTAGGAACTGTGGGAAACGGTGATGATCGTGACTTGAAATATTCAGAAGGTGCATGACAAACAAATTCCAAGTATTCCATTTTCCTTGGAAGATCTTCCTCTGGTCCTAAAAGGTTAAATACATTTTGAACTCATATATCACTTTCAGAAAATGTTAACATTCCTAGACACTAGGAAAACCAAAGCTAGTGACCTGACATGGTTCTCAATTTTTTCTACTTTAACCAGTTTAGGAATATGAGTCTCCCCAAAATAGTGACTCAATATAGAAAGGACCCTAAAATAATATTGAATATTTATATGGTATTTGTTATGTGCCAAGCACTGTTCTAAGCAGTTTACACATATCGATACTTTGAATCATTACAACAATTCTATGAAGTAGACACTGTTATTATTCCCATTTTATATATGAGGGAAGGAAGGCAAGACAGAGATTGAGGGAGCTGTCAAAGGTCTCACAGCTAGTGAGTGGCTAAGCTGAGCCCAGGTAGTCTGGGCTACACGGTCCACTGCTCTTAACCTCTAAAATACACTGCCTCTTCTAGAATAGGAATGCCTATTGGAATGTGCAGATTAGGGAGAAAAGGTGATTCTGACACATCACTGTCTCTGCTGAGAAACCTGTCCTATATATAAGGCAACTGAAATTCTACTCTTCTACATACTTATAAGCAGGAAACCTAAACCCTTTGGTCATGTATCAAATGTTATGTGTAGGTGAGAATAATATGGGTATGCTATTTGTTCTTGAGTTCTCTGAAAAAATCTTTTATATATATATATTTTTTAAATTTATTTATTTTCTCTCCCGTTCCCCCCCTCACCCCAGTTGTCTGTTCTCTGTGTCTATCTGCTGCGTGTTCTTCTTTGTCCGCTTCTGTTGTTGTCGGTGGCATGGGAATCTGTGTTTCTTTTTGTTGCGTCATCTTGTTGTGTCAGCTCTCCGTGTGTGTGGTGCCATTCCTGGACAGGCTGCACTTTCTTTCACGCTGGGTGGCTCTCCTTATGGGGTGCACTCCTTGTGCATGGGGCTCCCCTACGCGGGAGCACCCCTGCGTGGCATGGCACTCCTTGCGCGCATCAACACTGCACATGGGCCAGCTCCACATGGGTCAAGGAGGCCTGGGGTTTGAACTGCGGACCTCCCAAGTGGTAGACAGATGCCCTAACCACTGGGCCAAGTCCATTTCCCTATATTTTTTTTTCTCAAAATAAAACAAATAATGCATTATCATTTGCAGAAAGGTTGAAAAATCCAGGGTAATTTTTAAAAATCTGAATATTTTCAAAATTGTATTAATCTAACTTCTTGTAAGGTTTTGTGAGGAACTGTTGATCTAGACTACTTCTTTTGGCAACATTGGAATCAATAAAATTTTGATGGCTGCCATTTCAATCATCAAAGATAATGTCCTACAAAAGGTCTAGGATGACAAGTGTAACTTACAGGGATGCATATTGAAAATTTCTAAGATTTTAGAAATAACTGTGATATTCCTTTAGACATTATTTTTGACTAGATTTTTATAAACAAATTAAAAACACTGTTCCTGAGCAATACATTTTTGAAAGTGCTCAATTCATTTTGAATCATGTTATAAAACTAAAAAAAAAAAAAAAGATGAAGGGGGAAAAAAGAGAAAAATAATCTTATAATTCCAAGACTTTTAGTACAGTTTAAGCTTGTGTCACCCAGAAAAATCTCACCCATCACTTTTTTTTTCAAGGAGCATAACCCCTTTCATTTCCTCTGTTTAAAATTAAACAGAGAGGGGATGTAGCTCAAGTGGTTGAGTACCTGCTTCCTATGTATGAGGTCCCAGGTTCAATCCCTGGTACCTCCTTAAAAAAAAAAATTAAGCAGAAAACAAACATACACCATTATCATTTTCAAAGTACATCATATGTACAAAAGAAGAACTAGAAACAAAAATGTGTTAGTAGCGATTCAAAAATAAGTGAGTGTCAGCAGTCTCATACAGCTTTCCAATGGTACTCAGGAGGAGCCACTTCATAATTGTTGGCACTAAACAAAGCTGTGAAATTCTTTGCCAGATACTTTAGGAAATCATGAGGATAGTTCATTAAGAAAGCAAGGTTCTTCTCATCCAGGGGTATAATAAGCCAACATTGCTCTAATTTGTACAAATAATCTCAGTAGGTGTGGCACTCCATATACCTTGGGCATAGTACATCAGGGTGATCAGTATACTGCTCTCAAATTTGTAGAATAGCTGAGTGCCCAACATTGCACTGAAGTATTCTTTTATCCTTGCCATTTCATTAACAGCATATTTATTATTACATTGTTTCCTTAAGATTTCTTGTAATTTGCACAATCTTCTAGAATGGAATCCACATTCTTCTTGGCAGGAATATAAAAGAGTTATTTTTGCTTAGTAAATAAGTCCCAATCATCAATAAGCCATGGTTTTAGTTCTTGGGGAATCCTTACTGTAATGTCAACTCTGTCCATGAACGTTTCCTTGTTTTCAACAGTTGGATCTACTCTGGCCCTGCCCTTTTCTTCCAAAGAAGGCTGAGGTCTTGTCTTGCTGGTACTGCCACCATCTCCATTTCCAGGTGTTTTATGTTTGTTCTTTTTGTTTTCATTTCAACATTTTTCTATTGCTGACCAGATGTCCTCTTTCCTGGGGAAGCCCCTCTCCCCTTCTGCCTATTGCTCTTGATTGGCTTTTTGAAGTTCTTTCTGTTTCTGTGGATTGGTATCCATGTATTTGAGTACTCTGCTTCTGTAACCCATTCATCTGTTTTTATTCCACCCACTGTAATGTACAAAGTCGTTTACTTGTTTGTCCTTTACGGCAACCTTTACACGCTTTGCTTCATAAAGCAGAGGCCTGTGAAAGTACAGCACTTGCTTACCCTCCTGGAATATAGTCTTCAGATCTTGCTTCAGCACCATTCACAGGTGATTCGGAGCCTCCTCCTCCCCTTCATCACTTTTTAGTAGGTGCACATTGCTCCAACTCAAAATAACTGACAGCATTAAAGCCAAGGTTACATAAAATGTCTTTCATAATTTCTATAAAGCTCTCTTTTTCGTACTTGATGATGCTTATGCTTGTTTTGCATAATAACAGACAGTTAACTGGGCTCAAGAACCTGTACCATTTGTTAGATTCACTGTTGGTTTGAGTCTTTTTGGACCCCAGAAAATTATGTTCTTGGGCTGGTCCATTACCATTTTATGGGTATAAAAACCTATTATAAATGGGACCTTCTGATTAGATTTAATTAGGGGAACTTCCTTGTGACTAGATCACTTTAGTAAGGCATGACCTACTTAATCTTTTTTTTCTGGGGTTCTTTATAAACAGAGGAATACAAAGCCACAGATAGAGATTTTAAAAAGCTGAGACAAAGAGAAGCTTCCAGAAGTTGAAATCAACAAACCCAGGAGAGAGAAAAGCCATAAACGAAGCAGCCTGAAGCGGAAGCAAAAAAGCTGGAGGAGAGGGGAGAGACAAAGTGGACACTGCCATAAGTCTAATAGTCCACAGCTGAGCTGGGGAAAAAAGTGAGCCTGGAGGAGAAGGTAGAGAACAGCAGAACCACCACTGTACCTTGCCATGTGGCAGGAGTCCAGTATCATCAGCAGCTAATCTTCAGGGAAAGAGCCTCGCCTGATGCCTTGATTTGGCCATTTCTGTAAGCTTGTAAGTTCATAAATCCCATTGTAGAAGCCAACACATTTCTGGTTTATTGCATTGGAAGCCTCTGGCAAACTAAAACACTTACCAATGATATATGATGCGGGATCAAATTGGTCTCTGGGGCTAGAGAGGGTGGGGATGAGCCATGTCAGGGCTGCACTCTTCTCACAGTACTGATCCTGGATGAAACCCCTAATCTGAGCATAATAGGGTTTTCCATCTTGTTCATCAATCACAGAAACAACATCTCCAATTTGGTAATACACCCCCTAGGGGAAATAGAAGATAATGCCATATTTAAAACAAAAATAGGACAGCAACAGGACTATGAACTGAAACTTGCTTACTATGAAATCAACGGTTTTCAAGATCATCCAGTGTATCAGTGTTTATATGATCGGTGCAAATCCTAAAGTTGGTTCACTTTTGAATTTTAAAATGTTATATATGTGTTTATGGCAATTTGCATGTGAAAAGAATATTTGTTCATAAAAGCACAGCAACGTCCTAACAGTTATTATCCCCATTTTTTCAGCCATAGACATGGAACTGTCGAGAGTTTAAAAGCCTTGTTTAGAGACTGCAGTTCAAGGCTCCTGCACCATCCCTTTCTCTGTACTGTCTTGAAAAATGGTAGTTAACTTGTGAGAGCTATACACTTCCCTCTCCAGCCATTCTTAAAAGAAAACAGATACCACAAATTCAAACTATATGTAAAGGCAGAAACTCTTTTGATCATAATCAGTGTTCAAGATATGCTTACCCCAGTTTTACCATGCATTTCCTCAGGCTCACTGCTGCTTGTCTCTCTCCTCCCCATTCAGTTTTTTAACCTCCCACAAGATTATTTCAAAGACACACACGTGAATGCACATTTTTCAAGAGCCTTGCTACGGTCCACAGAATGGCATACAACTATTGGTATTACTGGTAGTCAAGGCTTCATGTCTTAGATATTTCCTGCTCCATTTCATATCCAACTAATCTGTACATACACTGTTCTAAACCCTCCTTATGCCTCTGCTTTTCCATCCCATGTCCTTATTCTTGGATCTTGAGCTATAAATAATCTATCTGTCAAGAAAAGATGCTGGATTTTGTCAAATGCCTTTTCTACATCAGTCAAGAAGATCGTATATTTTTTCCCTTTCCATTTATTAATGTGCCATATTATGTTAAGTGATTCTTAGTGTTGAACCATCCTTACATACCAGGAATAAAACCCACTTGATTGTGATATAAAATTCTTTTTATATGTTGTTAGATTTGATTTGCAAGTATCTTGCATCTATGTTCATTACTGATATTGATCTGTAATTTTCTTTTCTTGTAGTGCCTTTCTCTGGCTTTGGTATTAGGGTAATGCTGGCTTCATAAAATGTTAGGTAATTTTCCCTCCTTTTCAATTTTTTTGGAAGTATTTAAACAGGATTGGTATTAATTCTCAAAAGTTCTTGGTAGAATTAACCTGTGAAGCAATCTGTTCCTGGACTCTTCTTTGTTGGGAGATTTTTGATCACTGTTTCAATTGATTCAATCTCTTTAACTGTGATTGGTCTGTTGAGTCCTGTATTTATTGTGGAGTCAATGTATGTTGTTTATGCATTTCTTGGAATTTGTCCATTTCATGTAGGTTGTCTAATTTGTTGGCATACAGCTTCTCATAATATCCTTTTTTTTTTAAAGATTTATTTTTAAAAAATTTCTCTCCCCTCCCTGTTCCCCAACCGTTGTCTGCTCTCTGTGTCCATACACTGTGTGTTCTTCTGTGTCCACTTGCATTCTAGTAGGCGGCTCTGGGAATCTGTGTCTCTTTGTGTCAGTTCTCCACGTGTGCGGCCTGCCCCTGCACTTTTTTTTGCATGGGGTGGCTCTCCTTGCAGGCACGCTCCTGGTGCACGGGACTCCCCTACACGGCCCCTGCATAGCATTGCGCAAGGGCCAGCTCAACACATGGGTCAGGAGGCCCTGGATTTGAAAGTGGACCTCCCATATGGTACGCGGATGCTCTATCAGTTGAGCCATATCTGCTTCCCATAATATCCTCTTTAGAGCCTTTTTATTTTGTGGGGTCAAGTTGTAACCTCCCCCCTTTAATTTCTAATTTTATTATTTGCATCTTCTTTTTTTCTTTGTTAGTCTTCCTAAGGGTTTGATTTTATTGATTTTTATCAAATAATCAACTTTTGGCTTTACTGATTTTCTCAATTTTTTTTTTGTTGCTCTCAATTTCATTCATTTCTGTTTTAACCTTTTAATTACTTTCTTTCTGCTTGCTTTGGTATGGGTTTGCTGTTCATTTTCTAGTTTCTCCAGTTGTTCAGTTGGATCTTTGATTTTAGCTCACTGTTCTTTTTTATTTCTCTTCCCTTCCCCCCTTCTCCAGTTGTCTGCTCTCTGTGTCCACTCGCTGTGTGTTATTCTGTGTCCACTTGTATTCTTGTCAGCAGCACTGGGAATCTGTGTCTCTTCATCACATCATCTTGCCATGTCAGCTCTCCGTGTGTGCAGTGCCACTCCTGGGCAGGCTGCACTTTTATCATGCAGGGCGGCTCTCCTTATGGGGCACACTCCTTGAGCGTGGGGCTCCCCTATGTGGGGACACCACTGCATGGCATGGCACTCCTTGCATGCATCAGAACTGTGCATGGGCCAGCATCCACACGGGTCAAGGAGGCCCGGGGTTTGAACTGCGGACCTCCCATGTGGTAGGCAGATGCCCTATCCATTGGGCCAAGTCCGCTTCCCTCTGTATTGTTTTTGTCTTTAGGAGGCACCGAGGAATGAACCCAGGACCTCCCATGTGGGAAGCAGGCACTCAACTACTTGAGCCACCTCTGCTCCCTGAATACCGTAAGTCTGGAGAAATTGTGTTGTTTTCATTCATCTTGCAATATTTACTAAATGCTCTTACAATTTCTTCTTTGACCCACTGATAGTTTAGGAGTGTGTTGTTCGGTCTCCATATTCTTGCAAAATTTACCCTTTCCCACCTATTGCTGATTTCCAGCTTCATTCCATTATGATCAGAGAAGGTGTTTTGTATAATTTCAATCTTTTAAAATTTATTGAGAGCTTTGTTGTGGCCCAACAATGTGGTCTATCCTGGAAGAAGATCCATGAGCACCTTAGAAGACTGTATAACCTGCTGATTTGGGGTACAATATTCTGTATATGTGTCAGGTTGACCTTATTTATCACATTGTTCAAGTTTCCTGCTTCCTTGCTGATCTTCTAGATTTTCTAGATAGATCTAGTTGCTCTATCTATTGATATGAGTGGCATGTTGAAGTTTCCAACTATTCCTGTAGAGTCATCTATTTCTTCTTTCAGTTTTGCCAGAGTTTGCCTCTTGTACTTGGGGACACCCAGGTTAGATGCATAGATATTTATGTCTGTTACTTCTTCTTGGTAGATTGTTCCTATTATTAATATATAATGATTCTGCATCTCATCACTTCTTTGCATTTAAAGTCTGTTTTGTCTGACACTGCTCTCTTTGGTTACTATTTGTGTGAAACATCTTTTTCCACCTTTCACTTTCAGTCTATTTGCATCCTTTGGCCTAAGGTGAGTCTCTGCAGACAGCATATGGGTGGCTAATGTTTTCTTGTCTTTTCAGTCAGCCTAATAAGCCTTTTTTTTTTTAAGATTAATTTTTTATTTCTCTCCCCGCCCCACCCCCCCTTGTCTGCTGTCTGTGTTCATTTGTTGTGTGTTCTTCTGTATCCGCCTGCATTGTCGTCAGCAACACTGGGAACCTGTGTCTCCTTTTGTTGTGTCATCTTGCTGCGTCATCTTTCCATGTGCGGTGCCACTCCTGGGCAGGCTGCGCTTTTCCACAGGGGGCAGCTCTCTTTATGAGGTGCACTCCTTGCACGTGGGGCTCCCCTATGCGGGGGACACCCCCGCGTGGCACGGCACTTCTTGCATGCATCAGCACTGTGCCATCTCACCACATGGGTCAGAAGGCCCTGGGTTTGAACCCTGGACCTCCCATATGGTAGGTGGATGCTCTATCAGTTGAGCCAAATCTGCTTCCCCTAATAAGCCTTTTGATTGGGGAACGTAATCCATTAACATTCAATATTATTACTGTAAAGGCATACCACACCCATTTTATCCTTTGGCTTTCATATATCTTATTTTTGTACATCTTTTTACCTTTTGGTTTACCCTTTCTGATAGTCTTCACTTCTACACTCGCCTACAAGTCCCTCTCTCTTCTCTTTTCTCCCCTGGCTGCACAGTTCCCTTTATTGTTTCCTGCAGAACTTGGTTCTTGTTCACAAACTCTCTTAATTTCTGTGTATCTGTGAATATTTTTAACTATCATATTTGAAGGACAATTTTCCAGGTAACAGATTCTTGGCTGGCAGTTTTTCACAAATTATACCATATCATTGCTTTCTCACTTCCATGGTTTTTGCAAAGAAATATGCACTAAGTCTTATTGCATGTCCCTTGTAAGTGATGTTTAGATTTTTCCTTGCTGCTTTCAGAATTTTCTTTCTCTTTGGCAGTCTGAATATTATGTGTCTTGGGTTAGGTTTGGCATTTTGAATATTATGTGTCTTAGGTTAGGTCTTGGGTTGCTTCCTGGACACATACACTCATGTCTTTCATGAGAGTTGGGAAATACTTGCCCATTATTTTCTCAAATACTCTTTCCATCCCTTTTCCTTTCTCATCTCCCTCTGGAACTCCCATAACAAGTATATTGGTGCTCTTCATGCTATCACTCAATTCCCTGAGGCCCTGCTCAATTTTTCTCTCTTTCTGTTCTTCTCTTTTCAATTTCAGTTCTTCTTTTCTCTATATTGCTGATTCTTTCTTCTATGATTCCAAATCTGCTGTTGTATGCCTCTATTGTATTATAATCTTTTGTGTCTTTCATTCCCATAAGCTGTTATTTTTCTATCCAAAATTTCAAATTTTTCTTCGTGCTCATCCAATGTCTTTTTTTTTTTAAAGGGGTACTGTGAATTGAACTGGGGACCTCAAACATGTGAAGCAGGCACTCAATCACTGAGCTAAACCTCTCCCCCCAGTGTCTTTTTTAAAATTTATTTCTCTCCCCTTCCCACGCGCCCCCCCAGTTGTTTGCGCTCTGTGTCCATTCACTGTGTGTTCTTCTGTGACTGCTTCTATCCTTATCAGTGGCACCAGGAATCTGTGTTTCTTTTTGTTGCATCATCTTTGTTGTGTCAGCTCTTCATGTGTGCAGCGCCATTCTTGGGCAGGCTGTACTTTCTTTCGCGCTGGGCAGCTCTCCTTACGGGGCATACTCCTTGTGTGTGTGGCTCCCCTACGTGGGGGACACCCCTGCGTGGCAGGGTACTTCTTGCACGCATCAGCACTGTGCATGGGCCAGCTCCACACAGGTTAAGGAGGCCCGGGGTTTGAACCATGGACCTCCCATGTGGTAGGCGGACGCCCTATCCATTGGGCCAAGTCCACTTCCCCCCAGTGTCTTCTTAATGTCTTTTATTTCTTTAGCCATGCTGTCCTTCAACTCCATAATTTGACTTAGGAGATTTGTATGAACCTCACTGATTAGCTGTTTTGAGTCCTTTATCTCATCTGGAGCTTTGATTTGTTTCTTTACCTAAGTTATATCTTCCTTTTACTAAGTATGGCGTGTAATTTTTTGCTGATGTCTAGGCATCTGAATCTGATGCTGAATTTACTCTGATGTTGTTTCTTCCTCTTGCCTAGGGATTTACTGTTAAGTAGCTGTGTGCTACCACTGTTCTTTGAGTCCTGCTTCTAAATATTTAGGATTGCCCAATTAACTGCTCAAACCGGGTACCTAGAAATGGGCTGCAGTCCAGTTTCCAAGGTCCTTAGAGATGATAGCAGTAAAGGCACATGCTTGCCACCTTTATTTTTACCCCTTTTCATATACTTTTCTGGTTTGGCCAGCAGGTGGTGCTCTTTGGCAGACTTCTCAGCTTGGACCCCAGGTGCTAGTGGGAAATGCATTCAGTTAAACTCCATGGGTGGGGGCAGTAAGGAGGGAGTTTGAGAGGGCACATTATCTTTAGCTCCCTGAGGGCTCTCAGTGCAAATAATGTCACAGACTCATCCGGCCTAGAAGTGTGAGACTCCTCCAATGTAGGAGACCAAGTTTATTGGCCAAAATCTGAGTTTGCTGTAAGCTACGGCCCTCCCTTTCCCCTTTCTTGGGGAAGAGGACCCCTGTAAACCCCTTATACTGCAGCCACTGCAGTCCACAGTTGCTGCAGTCTGCAGACTGCTGTTTGTTCTGAAGGTGGGTGATGGGTGCCTTCTGCTGCTTTTGCAGCTTTACTCACAGGATTTCCAGCCACTGAGATTCCTTTCCTTTGCCCCTCTTTCTTCTGGGTGGTGTTTCACTTTTCCTCTGGTGTCCTGAGCCCCAGAGCAGCCCTCCAGAAAGTCTCTGCCTTCCTCTAGTTATTTTTTCTCAGAAAGAGGTGATCACTCTGCCTCTCTAATCCTCCATGTTCCTGAAAGTATCCCTCTCCTTTATTTGAACATCCATAATGACTGATCCAAATATTTATAACATTCAGTACCGCTTAGATGGTATAGTTCTCCACAGACACGCTCTCCTTGACAGCAGGAACTGGGTCTGATTCATCACTGCTTCTGTCAAAGTAGGGCTTTGGTAGCAAGGAAAGCAGCTGTGATGTGCCCCTCAGACATTAAAACAATTCTGAAGAAAAATTTCCAGTCACTGAGCTGCAACATGTGTGCCATCAGCCCAGAGTGGTTTCCTGGTGGCCCCTTATCTATATGTCTAAGAGTGACTACTACATCTGGACCATTACAGAAGGGTATAATCAATATGGGTCACAAACCACTACTTGCTAGAACAGATCTGTTATCAGTTCATCCTTCCGCTCAGCCCCTACTCACAGTTCTAGGTTATTTGTTATATATTAAAAAATGCACTTATCATTTGCTTTGTCCATGTGTATAATAATTATTCACAGTTATAATTATATTTGTTCTCTTGCACACAGAAGAAGCATGGTCTTGCTTATAATAGGTCCTCAAATATATGCTGAATGAATGTTCATCCAAAATATTTAATAGCATGAAAGCTGATAGTAATACAAAAACATTGTCTGAGTGAAAGATTCCAGGGGCAAGCAGTACCTGGCAGATAGTAGGTGGTTAATAAATGTGTGTTGTACTGTCTATGTATACATAATACCAAATGTGACTGAGGCACTTGATCTAAGGAGTCCCCTCATTTGCTAGGAGGTTTCAGAGTTTCTGGCAGAAAGAAGGGGGGTCATGGAATGGACTGAAATGAAAATAAGGCATGTAAAATGCTCATCTCAGGGCCTGACACATGAAAAGCCCTTAATAAATTTTGGTGATTTTATTATTAACAATGAATGAAATACTGAATAGATAGGAAGGATGTTTACCTGTGTATAGGTTGTTTTAGACTACAAACATTTAGGCTAACAAAAATAATTTATTTTAAGAGCATAATCCCTTGGGTTCCACAGTGTTCAGTCTGCTTAGATCAAGTATAAAGCTCTAATTCACACCATTGCCCCCCAAGTGACAGTTCAGACCCCAAAGGTCCTATAACAGTTGCTGCCTGTGCCAGGTGGTGGTCTTCTCTATGCTTTGTCTCCTTTGCTTAAGCTTCTGGTTCAAAAAATAATGTCACTTCTTTCTGAAGTATCAGATGATCCTAGGTTTTGGCCCCGGGAAATCTGACCTTCTCACTCTTTTATGACACTTGGACTCTTCCACTGAATTCTAGAGGGTATTAATCCCCACTGCTGCCCTTATTCCTCTCATCTCTGCTGAAAGGCAGAGAATCTCTGTGTTCACTTCACCCACTTGACAGCACAGGTCCCTTCAGTGCCATCACACTGACTTAGGATGGCTTGCTCTTCCATGGCTCCCTACTACACATTTACACTTTAAGGACAATTCCCATTAAAATTCCTACATTAAAAAATATGCTACATCCTATTTGAATAGGCAACTTCCCTTCCTACCTCAGCCCTGGACGAGATGTTTTATAACAGCCAGAAAAATGGTTAGAAGGGAACCCAAATGTGATCATATCTTATACAAATACGGCACAGCCGAGACTTTTAGATTAACCCAACATTTTAGTAGCATATTAAACAATAGATCCAAATCTTCCCTCAGTAACTCTACAAATTCTTACCTTATAGAAGATTGATTCTGCAGTGATTATAGTGGAAACTGATTCAGGAGCTTTGATGGGCTACGAAAAAACAAAAGTAAAAACATTAGCACAATCACAGTGTGAATGAAAGGCATTTTTTCTAGCCATATATGAGAGTTCTACAATTTGAGAAATACTAAAATATGCTCTTTGGTGACAAGAACTGGAGCAAAAAGATAAATGATTTTTCGAATGTTGTAGAAAGACACAGCGTATTTCCACTGTGAATTCTGCTATCATTAGCTTAAAACTTCCTGAGAACCAAAGGACAAGCTTATTATGCTGCTTATGTCTAACATAAAACCCACTTGGAGCTTTATTACACATGAACATTCCAACTATAAAAATACATTGGCTCTAATAGTCTGAGCATGACAAGCGGAAGTAATAAAAAAATGTGTAAGTAGGGAATGAATACAAAATGAAAAAGTAACTCCTTGAAAGCATTTTCCATCTCAACTTAACTATGGAACTAGCAGTGACATTCAATATCATCAGAACTAATTTGTCAGTAAGCCTGAACTAAGGCTAAAATAAATTCTCTTGGGAGTTCTGAGTATTTGCCATCATCCAGTTCTAATCCCTTCTTAAGCTGCAGCACACACATTTAGGGCACAATATAGAAACGACACCCCTGCCCTCACAAATCTGTCTTGGTGCAATTCTGATAATGAAGTAATTGCAGAAAACTTATCAGTATACTAAGGAGGAAAATATATGTGTATAAGTGATACCAACTATAAGGTCCCTTTGTGTTTTATAAATGAAAATGCCCAATTTCAGAAATGTCTTTACTACTAAGTGAAGCATGCCCATTCTGAAGTGAAGGAATACCATACCAAGATTTAAAAACAAAGCCCACAATGCATTGTCCATTGTGTTTTACCACATTGCTCCCTCATGTTTATAAACAGAATTTACTGAATGTCCTTTCTACTACTCCAGCACAGATCTTTCAATAATCTCGTTTTCTTATAGAGGAAGTAAAGGTTTAGCAAAAATTTTTATTCCTATCCATCATATTTGTCCTAAGTCAGTAAGACATATTTTTTGAGGGTTATAAAAACAAACAAACGAATGAGTTCCAGTACTATTTATGTAGGTCTCTAAAGAATGAAAAAAATTTTTTTCTCAGTGTACCTTGCCATACCAAGAACCTTAATTCTCCCTTTTTCTGTGCATAGAGAACCCAATGAGTTCAAGGTTTATGCTCCTTTTAGACTCATATTTTATATTTTCCTGAGGAAAAAAAATAAAAGCTAAAAAATGAAAAAGGGTATTACTAATTTTATAAACAGCAAGCCTCCTGCAGCAGCACTCACTTCCTTTTAGCAAGTCAGGACTACTCCCCAAAATACTGTAGAAGGGTCCCCAAAGGCAAAGAGTCAAAGTTGGTAAGAAATAAATGCAGTGGCAGGACATACTACACACACACACTGTAATTACAGTAAAAGAGACTGTCCACAATCATCTTACATTTTTTAATTTAAAAATGTGTCTTCTCCCTTTTCCTTTAGTGGAAACTTTCTTTTCAGCAGCTGGAGCAGATTTGTATTTAGTATTTCTGAGCCGAGCAGACCTCCTGTGAATTTCCTGCTTACTCTGTTACATAAACAATTAAAGAACAAAAAGAGAAAGAAATAAAAACTGTAGAAAGGTTGCTGTCCCAACACAACCATCTTACAAGGATCTTAGAGTATGCACCTTACAAGGACACTTAAAAATTAATTATGAGTATGCCTTCTCTTCTTTTTCAACTTGATAACTACACAAACCGGGCCAACTAACACAAGGAGGGCCCTAGGCAAGCATCTCCAGAACCTCTCAAATCTTCAAAAAGGTGTGAACCGATTACCTCAGCAGGGCATGGGGCAGGAGGTCCAGGCCAAGGCAAGAACTATTTATCTGTGTTGTTAATAATAGGAAAAAAACCCTTAACAGCCTAACTTCCAACGCGACAGAACAGGTTAAGGCCACACACACACACAACCCGCCCTCCGCAATGGAATTACTTATGCAGCCATTTAAAATAATGACATAATCTTAATAACATGACATAATGGCAAAGTAACCTTTATTAACAGGGAAAGAAGTCTAGGACATAAAACATGTTGTAGCATGACCCCATTTACGTTTTTGTGTTTGTGTATACTGAGATGTGTGGATGCTCCCCCAAATATTATAGTGGGGGGATTTCTGAAGGGCTTTTAATTTCCTTGCTTCTTTAGACTGAATCTCCTACAATGAGAAGGTGCTTAGAATAGGCAAAAACCTATGGGTAGGTTGGGGGGCGGACCAGCCCAGCAAAGGCCTCGCAATCCTCGGAGGTTCGCCCTCGCCCCCTCGGCGCCAATTCGCCCTCCGCCCACCTCGCGCCCGGGTCGGCCTCCGCCGGCGGGAGGGGCCGGCGCAGCTCACCTGCTTGCCGCCCCCGCCCCCGTTGCTCTGCGGAGGGGCGGCCGAGGTGCTGGCGAAGGCCGCCGCGCCGAAGCCGCCGCCGCCGCTGCCCCCAGTCCCGCCGGCTACCCCCGAGCCGACGCCCCCGCCGCCCGCGCCGCCCCGGCCCGTGCAGTGGTGGCAGAGGATCTCCCCCTGTGGGCCCTTCTTCCACATGGATGAGGAGGTGGTCTTGCAGACGCTGCAGGTGGGCTTCAGGCCCAGCGGCATCGTGGCCGACTCGGGCGGCCCCCGCGGGCGCAGGGAGACGGGAATGGCGACTGCTGGCCTCGGCCGCCCGAGAGTCGGTCCGCCGCTCCCGGTAACAGGAAGCGCGGCGAGAACGAGAGCGCCGACCGAGCCAAACCGCTATCCACTGGAGGCCGGAAGCCGACTCCGCCACCAACCCGCCGCGCCGGGGGCAGGGTTGACGGCGGGGCGGGGCCTGGCGGGGGAGGAAAGCCTGGACGCGACCCTGAGGCGGCTTCCGGCGACGTGCAGGCCACGCCCCGCGGCTGGCGGATCCGCTGACCGGAAATGCTGCGCCCGGAATTGCTAAAAGGGCGGGACTGGTCAGGTTTCTGTTACCTATGCTAAGAAAACTTTTTCATTTTTTAAAGACCTAAGTAAATAATGCTGGAACTCATTCTTTTCCCTATTTGTTTGTTATTATAACCCTCAGAAAATGTGTGCTACTGATTTATGACAGATACGATGGATAGGAATAAAAAATTTTGCCAAACCTTTCTTAATCTCCTCTTCTGCTAAAAGAAAGTGAGGTTGTTTCTGTTCGCCTAGTGCTCTCTTCTCATTTTAGAACAATGCACTGTGTGAGGGAATCTCGGCATTAAATTCATGCTAGCTCTTTTTTTGTCTGTTGAACTGGTACAGGCTACCTATCTTTGTACTTGACCTCCAAGTTATTAATACTTTCCCTCATTCACTGACTGCCAGCTTCCTCTCCACCATACATTGTCCTGGGTGGTGTCAACATCCACATATAACCACCCAGCACCCTATTTCTCTATTCCTCCTTTCCCTGCCAATTTCCATCTTCTCCAGCTCCCGCTGCCCCTGGCCTCCTCCCACAACCCTGAACCCTCCTGAAACCATCAGGAAAAACTACTCGATTAATTTTCTTGTAAAATTTTTTACGACTTAAAAAATGAAATATACATACTGTAAATTACCGAACTCATAAACGCACGGCTTAATTAACACAAATAACCACACTAGGGTAACCACAACCAAATAAAGAAATTGAACATTAATGCCCCCAAACTCCCCTTCCTGGCTCCTTACCCTGAGAAAATCACTACCCTGACTTTTGTCCTCTTGAACAGGTTAAGGAAGTTTCCTTCTTAGTATCATGAATGTAGAATTATCTCAGATGCTTTTCCCCCATTGAGATGATCACAATGCTCTTTTATATTTTATATTTAGTTAATGTGTGAATTACACTGATAGATTTCTGATTGTTAAATTAACACTACAATTCCGGGAATGAATCCATTTTGGTCATGAATATATTATGCTTTTTATTTTAAAGGAACATATAGCCTGATTTGGTTTACTTATATTTTGTTTAAACTTGTTGCATCTTTGTTTATAAGTGAGATGGCCTTATTATAATTTTCCTTTCTTGTAATATCTTTGTCAAGTTTTGACATCAAGGTTATATGAACTACTAGGATGTGTTTCCTCATTTTCTTTTCTCTGGAAGAGTTTGTATGAGACTGGTGTTATTTTTTTATTTTTTTTTTAAAGATTTATTTATTTATTTATTTCTCTCCTTTCCCCCTCCCAACCCTAGTTGTCTGTTCTCTGTGTCTATTTGCTGCGTCTTCTTTGTCCCCTTCTGTTGTTGTCAGCGGCACAGGAATCTGTGTTTCTTTTGGTTGCATCATCTGTGTGTCAGCTCTCAGGGTGTGCGGCACCATTCCCGGGCAGGCTGCACTTTCTTTCGCGCTGGGCGGCTCTCCTTATGGGGCGCACTCTTTGCGTGTGGGGCTCCCCTACATGGGGACACCCCTGTGTGGCAGGGCACTCCTTGCGCGCATCAGCACTGCGCATGGGCCAGCTCCACACGGGTCAAGGAGGCCCAGGGTTTGAACCTCGGACCTCCCATGTGGTAGACAGACACCTTAACCACTGGGCCAAGTCCGCTTCCCTGGTGTTATTTTTTTTCCTTAAATTGTTAGAAGAATTTATTGGTAAGGACCTCTAGGCTTCAGACCCTCTTTGTAGTAAGGTTTTTTTTTATTTTTTTTTAAAGATTTTTTATTTTTATTTAATTCCCCTCCCCTCCCCCGGTTGTCTGTTTTTCTGTGTCTTTTTGCTGCGTCTTGTTTCTTTGTCCGCTTCTGTTGTCGTCAGCGGCACGGGAAGTGTGGGTGGCACCATTCCTCGGCAGGCTGCTCCCTCCTTCGCGCTGGGCGGCTCTCCTTATGGGTGCACTCCTTGCGCGTGGGGCTCCCCTACGTGGGGGACACCCCTGTGTAGCACCGCACTCCTTGCGCGCATCAGCACTGCGCATGGGCCAGCTCCACACGGGTCAAGGAGGCCCGGGGCTTGAACCGCGGACCTCCCATGTGGTAGACGGACGCCCTAACCACTGGGCCAAAGTCCGTTTCCCTGTAGTAAGGTTTTAAATCATAGACTTAGTATTTTTATATTGGACTATTACAATTATTGTGTCAGATTTGATAAGTTTTTTAGTAATTGTCCATTTCATCTACATTTCAAATATTTTGGCATAAAATTATTTAGATATTATCTAGGGTTTTGTAATATTTGTAGAAGCTGTAAAAATAATCACCTTTTCGTTCTTGATATTATTGGGTCTTCTCTTTTTTCTTGTTCAGTTTCACCAGGCAGTTATCAATATTACCACTTTTTGCAAAAAACCACCTGTTTTTTAACTGAAAAAATTTTTACTAAACTTTTTAAAAACCTTTTTAATTAAATTATTGAGATGATTATTTAGATCATTGACTTCAACATTTCTTCTTTTCCAGTAAATGTGTTTAAGGTTATAAATTTCCCTTTAAGCAGTACTTAAGCTGCATCTCACAACTTTTGATTGGTAGTGTTTTTTTTGTCATTCACCTCAAAATATCTTGTAATTTCCATTGTCATTTTTTCTTGACCCATAAGAATAGTAAGAAGTATATTTCTAATTTCCAAATATATGGGAATTTTCTAGTTACCTTTTGTTACTTTTAGCTTAATTCCACTGTAGTCATAAAACATAATTTGTATGAGTTCAATCTTTTGAAATTTGTTGAGATTTACTTTAAGGTCCAGCATATGGTTCATTTTTGAAAAGTTTCATGTGCACTTGAATAAACAATGTGTATTCTTCAGTTGTTGAGGGCAGTTTATTCTATGTTTATCATTATGGTTAATTATGTAATTAAAATCTTGTATATTCTTATATTTTTATTTTTTTAAAGATTTATTTATTTATTTAATTCCCCCCCCCCCCCCATTGTCTGTTCTCTGTGTCTATTTGTTGCGGTTCTCTGTGTCTATTTGTTGCATCTTGTTTCTTTGTCCGCTTCTGTTGTCGTCAGCGGCACGGAAGTGTGGGCGGCGCCATTCCTGGGCAGGCTGCACTTTCGTGCTGGGTGGCTCTCCTTACGGGGCGCACTCCTTGCGCGTGGGGCTCCCCTACGTGGGGGACACCCCTGCGTGGGGCGGCACTCCTTGCGCGCATCAGCACTGCACATGGGCCAGCTCCACACGGGTCAAGGAGGCTCGGGGTTTGAACCGCGGACCTCCCATGTGGTAGACGGACACCCTAACCACTGGGCCAAGTCCGTTTCCCGTATATTCTTATATTTTTAAAGACATTTCTATTTTTGAGACATGTATTAAAATCTCCCACTATAATTGTGAATTTATTTATTTCTTATTGTACCAATTTTTGCTTTATTTTAATGCTATGATTTTTTTTTCACAGACAAATTTAGAATTGTTATGTCTGTCTGGTGAATTGAATATTTTATCATTAAGAAATATTCCTAAAAATGCTGATATTAGTATAGGTACATCAGTTTTGTTTTGGCAGGAGTTTGCATGATGTATCTTTTTCCAGATCACTTTATACTCTTCAGATTTAGCTCTTGGGGAGCCCCAACCCCAGAGTAGGTTTTTTGGCTGACCTTGAACTCCCTTATCTCTCTTGGCCCAAGAGCAAGTTGAACTGTGCTTAACTTCTCAGCCTGTTACCTCTATTGCAGTCAGCAGGTGTGTTTAGGGAAAAGGTGTTTGCAAATCTTGAGCTTTCCTTTCAGTATTTTTGTTCTTTTGAATCTTGGCCCAATAATTCTTCACCATCTTAGTTCTCTGATGCCTTCCTAGAGATGTTTTTTCCTCCAGCTTATCTACTTGTTTTCAGTGGGAGGATTATTCAAATGATTTACTCCTTCATAACTGCAGAACTACTCTTTTGTGAAAATAAAATCCCAGTTATGACATTCTGGCGTTACCACCCCTCCTTTTAGCTTTTTTGTTTAACCATTTCTACCATAGCAGGGTTTTTTTGGTTTTTGTTTTCTTTTTTCAGAAGTAAATTTAAAATCATTGCTCCACTTGTATATTTGTAAGTAATTTTACTGAGATATATACATATACCATACAATCCGTACAAAGTGTACACTCAGTGGGTTTCAGTATAATCACAGAGTTGTACATTTATTACCACAATCAATATTAGGGCATTTTCATTAGTCCAAAAATAAAAGTCCCTCCCGCTTAGCAGTTACCTTATAATCTCTCTATCCCCTGCCCTACATATCCACTTCTAATTCCATCTTTATAAATTTATTCATTTTTACATTTTTTATAAATGGAGTCAACCAATACATAGTATTGGTTCCTGTGTCTGGTTCCTGTCACTTATAATAATTCTCTCTCTTTTTTTTTTTGTTTACAAATGATGAAAAATATTACTATATTACCATTCACTACAGTCCAAAGTTTGTTTTAGGTGCATTTTAGCTTGGATACCACCCTATTATTAACATGTTGTAGTGTTAACAGACACTTCTTCTGCTTCATTGAAAAACATTCTTAAATTTGTGCTGTTAAACACACTCACTGTCTGCAACAGGGTTCACTATGCTATACAGTCCCATGTTTCATCCTTTAGTTTTTCTTCTAGTGACATACACAACCCCAAAATTTCCCTTTCAACCACAATCATACTCCCTAGTGGCACTGCTAATTACATTCACTCTAATGTGCTATCATCACCTCTACCCAAGTCCAAGCATTTACAATCAACCTTATTACCAATTCTGTACAAATTATTAAGCCACTGCTTCCTGTTCTCTATTCTCATTCTATCTTCTGCCGACCAATATTCTAGCTATTAATTCCACTACTTTGCTCATTATATTTAGTTTATATTAGTGAGAACTTACAGTATTTGTCCTTTTGTGTCTGGCTTGTTTCACTCAACATATTATCCTCAAGTTTCATCCATGTTGTCATGTGCAACATGACTTTGTTTCTTCTTACAACTGAATAATATTCCATCATATGTGTATACCACAAATTGTTTAACCATTCATCAGTTGATGGACACTTGGGGTGTTTCCATCTTTTAGCAATCGTGAATAATGGCATTATGAACATCAGTGTGCCAATGTCTGTTTGCGTCCCTGCTTTCAGTTCTTCTGAGTATATAACTAGGAGTGGGATTGCCAGATCGTATGGCAGCTCTATATTTAATTTCCTCAGGAACCGCCAAACAGTCCTCCATAGCAGTTGTACCATTCTGCACTCCTACCAATAGTGAATAAGTGTTCCTATTTCTCCACACCCTCTCCAACACTTGTATTTTTCTGTTTTTTAAATAGTGGCCATTCTAGTAAGTGATATCATTTTAATTTCCATTTCCCTAATAGCTAGGGATATTAAACATCTTTTCATGTGCTGTTTTGATCATGGCAGTTCTTGAACCCAATAGGAGCTACAATATGTTGGGCCCTCCCATGTTCTCATTAATTTTTTACTTCCCTTCTTATCCAGTTGACCGTTTACTTGCAATAGGAGAATTCAGATTGGAGCATGGTCTGAAATGACTTAAGGGGGAAAATGGACTTGGTTAGGGCATCCGTCTACCACATGGGAGGTCCGCGGTTCAAGCCCCGGGCCTCCTTGACCCATGTGGAGCTGGCCCATGCGCAGTGCTGATGCGTGCAAGGAGTGCCGCGCCACGCAGGGGTGCCCCCCCGCGTAAGGGAGCCCCACGTGCAAGGAGTGCGCCCCGTAAGGAGAGCCGCCCAGCGTGAAAGAAAAGTGCAGCCTCCCCAGGAATGGCGCCGCCCACACTTCCCATGCCGCTGACGACAACAGAAGTGGACAAAGAAACAAGACGCAACAAATAGACACAGAGAACAGACAACCGGGGAAGGGGGGGAATTAAATAAATAAATAAATCTTTAAAAAAATAAAAATAAAAAATAAAATAAAATGACTTAAGGCCCAGGGAGAGAAGTGTGTAACACCTATCTTTATAAAATTGAAAGTGAGGGATGTACAGAAGTAGAAAAAGGAGAGACCATTCCAGTTTCCACTGTTACAGTCTAAAACAGATGTGCTTAATTTCTACCTGGTGTCATAAGGGTTTGGAGAAAACAGCACTCTGTGCTGTTGGTGGAGGTGTGAATTGAGGCAGTCATTTCAAAGTGCAATTTGGTGATATTTATCAAAAATTTAAATCTATTAAATTTTAAATTAGCAATTCCCTGCTAGGAATTTGTTCTAATGCAAATGTACACCAAAATATTGGGTAGTAGAATTAATTTTTTGTAAAGTGTGTGTTAGAGGTTGCCTCTCACTAGGTTTGCAATTAACAAGCTTTGACTCAGTTCCCCCTGCCATCATTGAGGAAAGACAAACCCCCTTCCATAGTCTGCATAGCCTATGTGTCTAAAAGCATGGCACTTCCCCAAATGTTGAACAAAGGAACCATTCGCAAACGGGAGTAAAGGGAGATAGAGACCTTCCCTTCCTCCAGATCAAAGCACCACCTGCTCCTCCAGCATTCCAAGAAAACATAATTCCCTAACCCACTACCCACTAGCCCTATGTAGGAGTTTGATATTATTGATGAATTCCAAAAAGAACTATTGGATTATGTTTATAAACTGATCTTTTCCTCTGGGCATATTAGATTATATTGGATTCAGAGGTTTACCTGATTACTTAATGCCAGTAGGGCATTTAGCCAGTAGGGCATTTAGCCCCCACCCTTGGTGGGTGGGGACTCACAGATAAAAGGTGGCAAAGGACAGAGTAGGAGGGTTTTTGATGTTGGAATTTTGATGTTGGAGTTTGATGCTGAAGCCTTAAGCTGGAGCCCCAGGAAGTAAGCACACAGAAGAGAGAGAAGCAAGACCCTGGAAGGGAGGAACCCAGGAAGCCTGAACCCTTGCAGACATCAGCAGCCATCTTGCTCCAACACATGAAAATCAACTTTGGTGAGGGAAGTAACTTATGCTTTATGTCCTGGTATCTGTAAGCTCTTACCCCAAATAAATACCCTTTATAAAAACCAACCAATTTCTGGTATTTTGCATCAGCACCTGTTTGGCTGACTAATACACCATACAAGGGAAAGTTTTCACCTTTAGGGCTTCCTTTTGGCCACTACACCTCACTTGGACTTTCGACCCCCTCTCACAGACCATCATTTCCCTGCCTAGGAAAGTATGTATAAATTCCCCCTTTCCAGAAGTGGGCTGAAGTCTCTCTTAAGGACCCCTCCATTGGGAGAACTTCTCAATAAACTTTCTGCCTGCAATCTGGAACTGGGGTCACGTCGATTGGTGAGGAATCTCCCCTCTGCTGTGGGAAATGTCCACCCGACACCAGACATCGAATCTTGGCTCGATGAGTTAAGGATTTCTCCACCAGAGGATCTGGCTCTCTTTCTCTCTCTCCTTTTCCATTGTCCAGGACAACCCATGGGAAAAAACCTCACACTAGGTCAGTGATCCTCACTGTCCCCGAGGGCCATGGCAGGTGGAAGGCCTGAATCCTCATGGGAAGAAACCCCTTCGCTCTTGAAACATCTGGTTCCAAGTGCAGTTTCCTGTTTTCTTGGAGATATCTGACTGATTCGGGGACACCTGTCTCAGAATCTCCCCTGTCCTAGAGATCTTTTCCCCAGCTACCTAAAATGGGGAATTCAAGTTCAGCCCCCTGAAAAAACCACATCTCTGGGCTAGCTCCTTCATAACCTTAGAACTCTGTACCTGGAAGGAGACATCAGACCTAAAAAGTTCATTTTCTGTTCAAATTCTGTGTGGCTGCAATACAAATTGGTCAATGAAAGTCATGACCAGAGAATGGCATGTCTGATTTCCAAGTTCTCTGAGACTTAGAGAATTTTTTTTTTAGATTTAAAAAAAAATCCCCTTCCCCGATACCCCTCTCAGTTGTCTGCTCTCTGTGTCTATTTGCTGTCTGTTCTTCTGTGTCCGCCTGTATTCTTGTCAGCGGCACCTGGAATGTGTCTCTTTTTGTTGTGTCATCTTGCTATGTCAGCTCTCCATGTGTGCAGTGCCATTCCTGGGCAGACTGCACTTTCTTTTGCGCTGGGCGGCTCTCCTTATGGGGTGCACTCCTTGCGCGTGGGCCTCCCCTACACGGGGGACACCCCTGCGTGGCACGGCATTCCTTGCATGCATCAGCACCGCGCGTGGGCCAGCACATCACATGGGTCAGGAGGCCCTGGGTCTGAACCTTGGACCTCCCATGTGGTAAGTGGATGCCCTATCCGTTAGGCCAAATCTGCTTCCCATGAGAACTCTAGCCAGTGTATATTAGTCAGCCAAAGGGGTGCTGATGCAAAATACCAGAAATTGGTTGGTTTTTATAAAGGGTATTTATTTGGGGTAGGAGCTTATAGATACCAGGCCATAAAGCATAAGTTACTTCCCTCACCAAAGTCAATTTGGAGCAAGATGGCTGCCAACGTCCATGAAGGTTCAGGCTTCCTGGGTTCCTGGGTTCCTGGGGTTTGCTTTTCTCTGGGTTCAAGGTTCCTTTCTTCCTGGGCCTTGCTTCTCTTTCCTCTGTGTGCTGACTTCCTGGGACTCCAGCTTAAGTCTTCAGCATAAAACTCCAATATCAAAACTCCAACATCAGGAAACGCACAATTCTGTCCTTTGCCATGCCTTTTATCTGTGAATCCCCAACCACCAAGGGGCGGGGACTCAATGCCCTAATGATATGGCCCAATTAAAGCCATAAACGTAACTCAATCAGGCTCAGGTATCAGATTACAAACATAATCCAGTATCTATTTTTGGAATTCATAACCTTATTAAACTGCTACACAGTGCAATGGCAGATGGCCAGAGATCCCTTACATTCAGGCATTCCTTCTCCTTCCTTCTGCCAATTCTGTTCTTCCTAGCAATTCTTTTTTACACCAGAAACCTCCTCAGAAAACTTGTTCCTCTTCACTTCCACCTTCTAAAATTTCTGAACACTCCAACTTTGATCCCTCAGATCACACCCCCCCATACCTTCTTCATATAATCCTCCAGCATTATCTCCAAACTCATCATCCACCCCTTCCTCCTCCCTCCTTCATCACTGCTGCCTTCTACCTCTCCCTCTCCCCTCTTCATACTTGCTCATGGGGACTACCTCCCCCTCCTTCCTCAGCCCTCCACTTCCCTCAGCACTCAGGCTCCTAACTACACACAGATGCCAGCTCCTCTCTTACCCATCTGGGAGCTGAAGGAATAGTCAGAGTCCACATTCCTTTCTCAGTTTCAGATTTAAGCCAGATATCTGTCTATCCCCAGAAGAAAAAGAACATGTTTAGCCTGCCGCCCAAACCCTTGCAAATACCCTAAATCAACAAAATGCTACCAACAGCCCTGTCAGAGACACAGCAGTCCCCTGGGAAAAAAACCTAGCTGTAAATCCTCCACCCTCCAGAGTTCCCAACAGATACCCCACTCCAGGCAAGTACAAAAAAACCGCCACCAAGGCCATGCTTCAAATGCAAAAAGCCTGGACACTGGGTCAAGTAGTGCCCAAACCCACAACCTCCTCCAAGGCCATGCCTGCTGTGCAAGCAAGGAATCCACTGGATTGTCCCCAGGCCTCTCAAGGCAAAAGGGGACCAGTTACCTAGTCAGACCCAACCCCCAAATTCAACCTCCCAGACTTTCTGGAACTGGCAGCAGATGGTTAAAGGTAATTAAAGGTGCCCAGGAAACGTGCAGGCCCCATCTCCAAAGCAGAACCTCAGGTAACTCTGATGGTGGCAGGTAAGCCAATTTCATTCCTTATTAATATGGAAACCATTTACTCTGCCCTTCCCAAAGTCCCTAAACCCTTAACTCACTCCTCAATCTCAATAGAATAGTTTCATAATCCCTCTTTTACTGTACCCACTAAAATGTTTACCCACTCACTCTCTCCTCCACTCCCCCTTTTTCTGCCAAACTCTCAATCTGAAAATCAAAAATATTAAAATTCCTATCATTGCTGCCCATTACAAACTAGTTACAGTTCAACTCAAAAATCCTACCCACATCCTGTTCAAACCCCAATATCCTATCCCTCTTGATGCCCAGCAAAGTATCAAACCTACAATTACTCACCTCTTACAGGTAAACCTTTAGCTTACTCCTGAACTTTAAATCTAAGTGTATTCCTAAAAAGTAATAATCCAAAATATGTGTTAAATATCTGTCTATCTAAACTGCTAATTTAAAGGTTAACTGCGTTTATACTGCTCAAATATTCCCAACTGGTTGCTGATTACTAATTAAAATATTTCCAAGAATAAGCTTGCATATTACAGACAATATTGATTCTAGAAAAATCTTAAAAGCAGTAAAATCAGAAGTGTGAATAATAAAAACTTAAAAACAGCCATACTAAAAGACTAAGAATTATAAGTCAAATCGGTGAGCTTTATGTTTCTGTTAGTGTGTCTAATGAAATCATTAATCTGACAAGTTTGTTTAATTTTAATGGTAATTGAATGCTATAAGAAGTTTATGGGAAGCGGATTTTACTCAACAGATAGAGCATCTGCCTACCACATGGGAGGTCCAGGGTTCAAACCCAGGGCCTCCTGACCTGTGTGATAAGCTGGCCCACGCGCAGTGCTGATGCATGCAAGGAGTGCCCTGCCAGGCAGGGGTGTCCTCCGTGTAGGGGAGCCCCACATGCAAGGAGTGCGCCCCATAAGGGGAGTCACTCAGCAAGAAAAAAGAGCAGCTTGCTCAGGAGTGGCACCACACACACGGAGAGCTGACACATCAAGATGACGCAACAAAAAGACACACAGATTCCCGGTGCCAATGACAAGAATATAAGTGGACACAGAAGAACACACAGCAAATGGACACAAAGAGCAGACAACTGGGGGGTGGGGAGGGCGGGGAAGGGGAGAGAAATAAATAAAAAATAATACTTTTAAAAAAAGGAAAAAAAAGAAGTTTGCTTTGAAACAGTTTCCAAAGTTATTTTGGTAAGTTAAATATGGAAGTTATATAGAATGTGTTATTTTCTTTATATTAAGGAAAAATAAAGAATAAAATGCGAGACAAAACTTGAAAGGATACAGAAAGTGCAGAAGGTATGTGTAAAAGAAATTTTTTGTGATTAAAGTTGAATAAGATTTATTGGGTTTAACTGTAAAGTTTTAAAAGCTATAGTTTCAAATAATATACAAATGTAAAGTCAAAATTTTGTTCTTTCTCTGTTAAAATAGCAAAGTTTCTTAAATTGTTGGTCTGTTTCAGCAAAAGTTTACAGTTTTTCTCCTGATTAATCAGTGTACAAAAAGTCTCTTACCAAAATAGCTTCTTGTACTTTAACCTCATTGTTTCCTTGGCTGTTAAGAAAAACAAGTCTCATCACTCCTAAAAGAACAAGTTCAAACTTGCTTTCTCAAAATCAAGTCCTAAAAAGTATCTTTCATTTCAAATAATTTCAAAAAATTTGTTCCTTCACCTTAAAAAATGGAGTAATAGTTTTTAGAAAGTACTATAAAGTTAAAAGGGATTCTTTAACCCTCTGTTAATTAAAGTTGTATGAATAAAAGTTTCATATGAATACTTAAATGGTGTATAAAATTCCTGAAAATTTAACAATGTTCCAACATAATATTAGATAAAAATGTAATGTTGTTAATCATAGTTTTAATTATTAAAAATGGTATGTATCACAAAAACAGCCTCTCCACCTGGAAATCAAAAAGCAAATGCTTTAACTCCTGCTTGTCTGATTTATATTGAAAACTACCACAAGACAGATTCTTTAACTCATACTTGTCCAATTCACATTGAAAGCTGCCATGAGGTGATACATAATAGTAAGCTATCATAAATTAAATTAACACCACTACCATATGCAGCAACCCTAAATATTGTTAACTTTATTACAAAAACTAATATCCAGTTATGTCACTATCACTTTGTTTTCAAACTTGCTAAAGCTTTCTCTAGTATCTCCTTAGGCAAATAAAGCCAGTCTGCATTCACCTTCATGCAAAAAAGCCAATGGTAGATTTTGCAGTTCTTTCCCAAAGCTGTGAGCATAACCCCATCATCTATCCTGGCCTGGTGACAAAAAAAATCTGACTGTGTGAAAAACCTGTAGCTATAACCTTATTTTGTTATATTAATAATATTATGTCAACCAATAATTGTTTCTACAGAATTAAAAGAAGTATCAAAAACAATAGTATCTTACCTTAAAAATGGGCAAACAATTGAAACAAGCTATTGAATCTAAGTTGCTCTGTCAAATTCTTAAATGTTGTTTAGTTGGATAAAACAAAAACTAGGGAAGCAGATTTGGCTCAATGAATAGTGCATCCGCCTACTACATGGGAGGTCCAGGGTTCAAGCCCAGGGCCTCCTGACCCATGTGATGAGCTCGCCCACACACAGTGCTGACGCGCAAAAGGAGTGCTGTGCCACGCAGGGGTGTCCCCCGCGTAGGGGAGCCCCACGTGCAAGGAGTGCGCCCCGTAAAGAGAGTCGCTCAGCACAAAAACAGTGCAGTATGCCCAGGAATGACGCTGCACACAGGGAGAGCTGATGCAGCAAGATGATGCAACAAAAAGAGACACAGATTCCTGGTGCCACTGACAAGAATATAAGTGGACATAGAAGAACACACAGCAAATGGACACAGAGAGCAGACAGCTGGGGGGTGGGGAGGGCAGGGAAGGAGAGAGAAATAAATAAAAACAAAAAAACAAAAACTATTACCTTATTGCTGTAATTGATAAAGTACAATGTTTTCTCACATTAATAGAGTTTATAATATTAACGTACTGAAAACGCTTCATCCCTCTTTTAGCTCAAATATTAAAAACGTTGTATGTGTTAACCTAGAAAAGTTGTTCATGGAAATAAGAGAACCTCCAGCAGGCTGCTTTTTAAAAAAAAATCAGGGAAACGGACTTTGGCCCAGTGGTTAGGGCGTCCGTCTACCATATGGGAGGTCCGCGGTTCAAACCCTGGGCCTCCTTGACGCGTGTGGAGCTGGCCATGCGCAGTGCTGATGCGCGCAAGGAGTGCCGTGCCACGCAAGGGTGTCCCCCGCGTGGGGGAGCCCACGCGCAAGGAGTGCGCCCGTGAGGAGAGTCGCCCAGCGTGAAAAGAAAGAGCAGCCTGCCCAGGAATGGCGCCGCCCACACTTCCCGTGCCGCTGACGACAACGGAAGCGGACAAAGAAACAAGACACAGCAAATAGACACCAAGAACAGACAACCAGGGGAGGGGGGGGAAATTAAATAAATAAATAAATAAATCTTTAAAAAAAAAATAAAAATAAAAAAATAAAAAAATCAGAGAGGGCATTGGCACACGCTTAATCAGTAAGGGAGTAAACACTAATTTACCTTGTAAATTAAATGTAGCCAGCACCAACATTAGCTTTAAGTAAAGTTTATGGCAGAGACAATACTCTAAACAAATACCCTTTGGGTTGTAATCACAATTGTAAAAGGAACCAGATTACAATATAGCCCCTTAATAATGAAAACACAACAACAGTGTGTGTGCAGCACACCACGCCCTGTTGCAAAGAAAAAGCTTAACCCATTAGCGTCTGGTCCCTCTGAACACTGCCACCTCTATCTAAAAGTGGATTGCAGATATAAAAAACAAGACAAGAACAATGAACTGTTGTAAACCACCCTCTGTGAAGAAGAAATCTATGGAAAGACATCTGAAATGCCTGCCAGCAGCAACAGGAAACTGTCTATCATATCCCTGCCAACACCCCTCTCAAGGCTGTTAAAGTAAATACCCTCGTGAAGACCCAGAGCCATGCTGTTGAAACCCGAGAAGCAGCAGAGCCGCTCCACAAGAAAAACGGACATTGTAACTACTGACCCTGTAGCAGCACTGCCAGCTGCCTGTTGCTTGCCAACAGCTCATGGATATCACCCACGAATATTCATCGTGCTCACTCTGACCAATGACCATTTAGTCCCCGTCCCCTCTCAGAAGGAACAAGGTAGGCTTTCACTACTGCAAACAATGCAACGGAACTCTTGTAACCAGCCAACTACTAATTGCTGCCGAAAAATGTAAGTACCTATACAAAAGGCCAGCCACCCTACAGCCCAAAATGAAAAGTAATAATAATTTATTGTTGCCTATGCCTCAAACTATACAAACAAAGAAAAATAAAGTCATTTTAGCCATACTATGCAGGCTTACTGGATGAAAATCTTAAGTCCATGAAAAACAAAAATCACCCAAACTTTGTTGTAAAACCGCAGTTAGTAATCTGAAGTGTCCTATTCCCACTAAAACTCTATGTATGTCTATGTAAACTCTTCTTATACCCAAACTAATTTTTATTGTCACTCAAACCTCACAGCATATGGCCCATTAAATAAGTTATATTAATAATCTAGCTACTGACACTATATCTGATTGGTTTTCCTCATTATCTTAGCCCTGGATCTCATTGTTTCTTCCCATATTCACCCCACTAATATCTCTCCTTCTTTTAATATCAGCAGGACCGTACATTCTCCAAGCTATAATGCAGCTCATTCTATAAAACAGTCCAGAACATCACCCAGAAACACGTGAACAATTTCCTCCTAATGTGTGAAATTCAATACTAGCCATTAATCCCTAAAACACCATCACAATAACTCAATGAAACCCTGCTCCTATCCTCAACAGCAGGAAGGAGCCTGAGATAATAACTATGAAAATCAAACATGGCTGTCCTCTCTTATTTTTCTTCACCCTTAAAATCAATCCTTTTACCTGTTATAACACCATTACTGTTGCTATTTCTACTTCTTTTTGGTCCTTGTCTCTTATAGCTTCTTGTCTGATTCATATACAGAATCATACTGTCAACAACCCAGGAATACATAAACGGTGTCTTTCTGCTGCATGAGCGACAATATCAACCCCTGTGGTACATGAAACCACAGCCCACTGGACAGGCCGGAAGGGAACTTCTCTCCACCCCTTTTTTTTTTTAATTTATTTTTATTTGTTTCTCTCCCCTTTCCCTCCCCTCACCCCCAGTTGTCTGCTCTCTGTGTCCATTCACTGTGTATTCTTCTGTGACCGCTTCTATCCTTATCAGCAGCACCAGGAATCTGTTTGTTTTTGTTGCCGTCATCTTGCTGTGTCAGCTCTCCGTGTGTGTGCAGTGCCATTCCTGGGCAGACTGCACTTTCTTTTGTGCTGGGTGGCTCTCTTTACGGGGCACACTCCTTGCACGTGGGGCTCCCTTATGCAGGGACACCCTTGCATGGCAGGGCACTCCTTGCACGCATCAGCACTGCACGTGGGCCAGCTCCACACGGGTCAAGGAGGCCCTGGATTTGAACCGTGGACCTCCCATGTGGTAGATGGATGCCCTATCCATTGGGCCAAGTCCGTTTCCCTAAATGTCTCTCAATAAACTACTCAGGATATGATAGTAAATCCATACATGGAATAATATGCAATCATTTAAACATTTAAAAAAGAACGAGATATCTGTGTTAGTCACTTGTTCACATTTATTCCTTCTACCAACAAAATTATTGAGTACCTACTGTTCTAGGCAACTGGGGATATTGCAGGAAAAAAACACATATTCAGAGAGGTGGGAGACAATAAATAAGTATTTGGAAGATGGTGAAAGAGTGAAGGAGAGTGTGCCAGTTTTTGTAGGGTGGTCAGGGATAGCCTCTCTCACAAGGAGATGTTGTGCACAGGCCTGTATGATGCAATGCATGTGGTTGTACAGCCGTCTGGGAGAAGAGCTTTCCAGGTAAAGAAAGGGAGAGCCCCAAGTGGAACAAGTTGAGCTTGCTTGTACTAAAGTAAAGTAATCGGGGGGAGATTTTGGGGTTATAGGGATGTAGTGATGAGACAGAGAGGCAGCAGAGGAACCAAATCATATAGGGTATTGTAGACCAAAAGTAAGGACTTTGGAGTTTATCCTGGGTGAGACAGGAAACAATTGGAGGCCCTTGTACAAAAAGAGTTGAGATATTGAAGGGGAAAAACAATTTAGAGAACAGTGTATAGAATGGGATCACTTTGTGTATGCTAAAAAGCTGTCTCTGTGTGTGTCTATGTGTGTATGTGTAAGTGATAAGTACTTTTTTTTTAGTAGTTTAGACAAGCAACTGTTCACAATTGTTACCACTGGGGTGATGAGGGAGGGAGACTTTCACTTTTCATTTTATACCATCTTGTATCGTTTGAAACTTTTTTTCCACTGCATGCATTACTTTATTTAAAAAAAAAGAAAAAAGAAGAGAAAGTGTCAAATGGGAAAGAAGGAAATAAAGGGAGTTTTCTGATTCTAAAAATCCTCTCCCAACCTAAGGCTGTGGTGCCTAATAGATAGCACTTGGTTCAAGGCCTGACAACTAGATTTTCTCTTGGAACTTCAGGTCCTTATCTGTAAAGTGAGGATGATACACCTAACTCAGGACTGTGTGAAGATTTGATAAGTTATTGCGCTTGGCACACAGTTCTCATTCAGTAAGTGGGCTTCCTTATGACTGCAGAAGCTACAGTATCACAAAACTTTTGTGCAGCTATATTAGAGTGTAATATTGCAGTGTGCTCTGAGGACAAATGGGGAGGTCTCCAGGCAGAAGAAGTGATTGGGGGGTGAAACTGGGGGTTGAGAGAAACACATTTTAAAAAGAGGAGCACAGGAAGGCACCATCCATGAAGGCTCCAACCCAAGCCTTGTACCCTCAATCGGTGCCTAAGGAAGCACATGACACAGTTGGCCAGGTCAGGTCCCCAAGGTGCTAGGTGAGAGATCTCAGAGGGCACAATGAAAGAGAGGTACCTGACTTGGGCCCAGGGGAATGGTCCAATTGGAGCACATGGAGATAATGTGGTGCCTATTGGTGTCCCAAATAGTGGTATGTGTACCTCATACTAAGAGAAAGGAATAAAGTTGAGTTCCCCAGGGGATTATAAGCATACAGTCTAATTTGCATGATTTAGGTGTTCTGTGGGTCCATTATTTAAAACTCTTAAGGTTAAAAAAAACAGACACATAAATCATTGGGCTGGTTTCAAAGAGAGAACATTCACTATACTGTTGTCTGTGTTTTAATGAGTATGGGCAGATAACAGGATTCTTTGACCCCTTGACTATGTCCTGACTAGGTCAGGGAGTCAAGGTCACTGAGCTTTTATTTACTTCCCTGTCTGATGAGGATAACAAGCAAACTCATAGGATTGATGTGAACATTCAATGAATTAGTACACTAGTGAAATTCTAAACAACTTTTCCATCTAGTTATTGCCTAATTATGATGCTAGTAAGAAAGGAGAATGGGCAGAAGAAAGAAAGAGAAGGACAAGGAGAAGGAAGGATTTCTTCTGACCAAATTATGCTCAACTCAGTTATACCCTGTGGCAGCTCGAGATTATTTTATAAAACCCAAAAAGAAAAAGATTGTCATTAGTTATACCCTGTGGCAGCTTGAGATTATTTTATGAAACCCAAAAAGAAAAAGATTGTGTTTGTAAACTAATCTATTCCTCTGGGTATGATACCTTTGATTGCATTACTATTCAATGGAGGGGTCTTTGATTAGATTATTTGATAAGATGGCTTTAGGGCTTTTGATTAGACTGTATCAGTGGGTGTGACTGAGGTTGAGTCCCCACTCCCTTGCTGGGTCTGATATAAACAGATATGCAAACAGACACAAGAAGAGACAAGAAGAGAGAGCTCTGACATTTTTTGTTATGTTTTGTTTTGTTTTATTGAAGTATATCATTCATACATGAACACACATAAACAATAAGTGTATAGTAAAGATTGTGAATTTACAATATAAACATACATAACATCACAGAGGGGTCTCATACATCACCCCTCCACCAACTCTTTGCATTGATGTGAAACATTTGTAACAAACTATGCAAGGACATCATCAAAATATTTCTACCAACTATAGTCCTTATCTGATATTTGGTGTATTTTTCCCCAAACCCATACTATTTTTTTAAATGTATTTTTGTTACAGATATTGTGAACTTGCAAAACAATCATACAGATGTGTAGATTTCCCATACAACTCCACATCTGGTGGAACATTGTTACAGATTATGAGATAATATCATCAGACTGTTACCACCAATCATGGTCCATAGCATACATTTGGCACACTTTTTCCATACACCTCCATTGTCAACACAGTATAGCTTGGCATTAATGCAAAAATATTATAATATTGCATTAACCACAATCTATAGGTCACACAGCTCTGTCATTTTTGATCCAGCCATATGACAGAAAGGAGAAGGCTCAAATAGCTGAGTCCCCAAGATAAGTCATTTAGCCTGATAGTTTATAACTAAGATTGGGAAGAGAGCAGACCAACCAAGACTGGTATGGGGGCCCAAAAAAGAAACAAGCCTAATGCCAGGAGAGAGAGGGCTACAGGATCACTTAACGATGAAGCTTCAAGAGGCTGAGCCCACAGAATTAAAGAGGAACGTGTGAGTCTGGACGGGAAGGCAGAGACCAGCCAGAGATCAGTGGGCATCTTGCTTCAACATGTGGCAACTGACTTTGGTGAGAAAGCACCTCTTATGTTGCCATAAACTGGACTTTTCATAGCCTTGGAACTGTGAACTTTTACCCTAAATAAACCCCCCACATAAAAGACAACAAATTTCTGGTGCTTTCCACCGGCACCCATTTGACAGACTAACACATACCATGACATGTAATCTTGAAAAAATTTAACGTCTCAATTTGCCTGATAACATGGACCTGGGTGAGATTTGGGGGAATGGGACAAAAAGAGAATGGGTGGGACCGATGAAACTGCAAGAAGATGCAAGGAAAGTGAGCAAAGGCAGAGATTCTAATTGATCTTTTCCTTTCTGATCCTTGTGAGAATCATCACGATATCTTTATCTCTCACTGTGCTCATACTTTATGTTATAACCAAATGGAATTACTTTTTATTTTGAGTGTGTGTCCCATGCTTCTCATCTCTGTATTTTTGCTGAAGATGTTCTCTTTGCCTTGAATATGCTTCTTCTCTACAGTGAACCCTAAACATTTTTTTTCAGAATTACTTCCTCTTGGAATTCTTCATGCCAGAAGTAATGTCTCCTTTCTCCAACTCCATAACTCTAAACATGCATTTTCTCGTGGCCTTTCCTCCTTCTACCTTAGGATACATTTTTGTACCATGTCTTCTCCTCTGAACTATGGGCCTCCTGAAGATGCTTCTCCATCTTCTCCTTCCCCACTCCTCGCTCCTATTATCAGTTAATATATTAATCAGCCTTTTCTAAACAAAAACCTCCATTCAGGACAAGTTTCTACTCCCATTACCCTCCCTGCCTAGAAATCCCAGGGAAGAGGGGCTCATCTCATTCATCTTCCTACTCTCCTAACCCCTCTCACCAAGCGGCCTGAAGGCTCCTCGTTGGCTCACAGCCAGCAAGCAGGCCTCAGCTGTTCCATGGGAGACACCAACACTGTCATCATCCACCGGAAAGCCACAATGCCTCCTTTATTATCAATGGGCCTTGCATATTTGAAAGAATTGTGCAGAGATCCCTGATGGGCTCCCCAAATGGGGTTTTGTAAGCGTCTTCCTCCTGCCTTGGAGAAAGTGATGACATGGGGAGACAGCATGTCTTCTGGGAGACATGGCTTCAAGACAGCTTCCAGACTCCCTGGCACAGAATCGGCTTTGGAGATTCAGGGGTAGGGTCTCCCTGAGACTTCCCACAGAGTGTTTTGGCTGTGGCCATTTGACCATCATGAGACTCGGCAGACTGGACTTGCCTCATTGGCCTTGTCCTGGGCAGTGGGGCCCCTGGTTCCACCAGGTTCCAACTGCCACTCCCCTAACTGTCGCTCAGAACTTTGCTTCTCTTGCCCAGAGCCCGCCAGTCCTTTGGATAATCGCTGACTTAGGAGCCAGGAGAGCTTTTTCAGGACCAGGTGAAGCTTCATTTTGTGATTGAGGCACAAGCTAAAAGTAGTTCATGAAGAAAACTCAGCTGCCTTTGTTTATGAGCACTCTGAAAATCTTGCTGCTCCTCTCCCTTCTGATTTGCAGGGTGGCTGGGGAGGACCCTAAGATCTGGTGACCTCCACTATTTGAGCATCTTTACAGCTTCTCAGCTTGGTGTGGAGCCTGCTTTCCACAAGGGATCCCGAAAATTCATCAAAAAGGGAAAATATTTCACTTCCTTTTGAAAATGTAAGTATCCTTTTTGCTATGTGTAATTAATGCTCATTGTAAAAATTCATACATTCGATATGTAAATTGTAGAAACTCTTAAGTTCCCCAAAGTCTTCTGTGGTAATCATAATTATGTTAATACTTTATAGCTTATCTTTCTAGTTTCTGGGAACGTGTGTGTGTTTATATAAAACATTCATGTGATTTTACTGAATCTTCTCTAATCTTACTAACCATCCAAGGGTTGTGTTGCAGAGAACTTTCCACATCAACCCAATAGATCTGCCTCTTCCTGTGCCACAATTAATTTAACCATTCCCTTGCTGGTAGCTCTTTAGACTGTTTCAAATGTATTGCAATTATAAACACTGATGCAATAAATCTCTTTTTACATATATTTTTGCCTGCTTATATATTTTTATGGAATAAATTCCTAAAAATATAAAATTGGATCTAAAGGAATGCACATTTGAAATTTTGATAGATGCTGCCAACTTACCCACCCAACAGCTTACACTCCCACGAGGTCATCTCAGGGCGGGCTTATCTACTAGGTACAGGAGGCACAGTGCTGAGAGCCCATGGTGATTTCAGGGGCTGGGAAAATGTTTTAATTTTACTTCTTTTAGAATCCAAAGAAAAGAATGAAAGAAAATGAAAGAAATAATGAAATATCATAATGAATGTAGCCTGGATCGTATTTCCCTGTATACCAGTGCAATCATAAGATGAAAGTCTTCATATTTTTGATAGAGGAAGGGGCCCACAAAGGCAAACATTGGACCCACACACAGTGTAATGTGGCCCTGGTTATCCATCTGGCAACACCCCTGCAATTTGGGGAATTATCTTTTTAATTTTTCCCAGGCTTTTATGCAAAAAAAAAAAAAAAAAAAAGATATTTCACTATTGTTTTATTTGCAGCTCTTTGGTTATTTATATGTATTTTCTCCTCAAAATTTATTGACCATTTAAATTTCCTTTGTGATTTGCATATGTTCTTTTCACATCTCTCTTTTGGATTACCCATCTTTTCCTTATTAATCTAAAAATTATTTTAACAGAATAGTAAATATTGCAAATATTTTTCCAGTTTATCATTTCAAATGTATTGGTATCCTTTTCATAATGGCATTGAAAATGTTCCTGTGCCCCAAACTTGTCAAGTATTTATTTTTTGCTATCATTCTTACAAAGGCTTAAATATTCTTTTGTATTTTCTTACAGAATATCTATGACCATTATTTATGATAATATCTTTATTTTTAATTTATTTTTGTATAGGAAATGAATTAGCATTTAAACTTTATTTTAAACTTTATTTTCCACATTTTCTTCGATTACTAATCACAATAGTTCATGAATAGAGTATCGGTAAGTCCATTCTAATCCATACTCTATTCCTCAATTCTGTGGGCCCTGGGATGGTGATGTCCAGTCCACCTCTAGATCAACAGGGGGCTTAGATTCCAATGGATGATGGATGCAATTCTTCTGCTTGCAGTTGTAGGCACTCTCGGTTCCCTGGTGTGGTGGTTGACCATCTTCACCTCCCTGTTAGGTGACCTGGGTAAGTCCAACAAACCAGAGAGTAGGAGTTGCAGCTCTGCTGAGGCTCGGCCCAGTTGGCACATGGACAGTCCAGAGATTCAAGTCTCTTGAGTATACACCAACGCTAGCACCAACCGAAGGTTCATTAAAAGTGATAGAAAAGGGAAGCGGACTTGGACCAATGGATAGGGCGTCCATCTACCACATGGGAGGTCCACGGTTCAAACCCCGGGCCTCCTTGACCTGTGTGCAGCTGGCCCATGCACAGTGCTGAGCAGGCAAGGAGTGCTGTGCCACGCAGGGGTGTCCCCCGCATAGGGGAGCCCCACGTGCAAGGGGTGCGCCCTGTAAGGAGAGCCACCCAGCACAAAAAAAGTGCAGGCTGCCCAGGAATGGCGCTGCATACATGGAGAGCTGATACAACAAGATGATACAACAACAAAGAGACACAGATTCCCGTGCCACTGACAACAACAGAAGCGGTCACAGAAGAACACGCAGCGAATGGACACAGAGAACAGACAACTGGGGCAGGGGGTGGGGGAAGGGGAGAGAAATAAATAATAAATAAATAAATCTTTAAAAAAAAAAGCGACAGAAGAGGCATGTATAGAAAGTTCACATCTGAGTCCAGCTTATTATACTTTTAATACAAAGCTTTATGATATTTTGATTTCTGATTAGATAAATCACTATGCTGCTCTAGGGGACTATCTGTTTCTTTGCCTTTCCCAGCTTGTGTCCCTTCCTTCATCTTTTCAGTCAGCAATTGCAGAGCTCCAATCTCTGTTTCTATTGCCACATCTCCTTTTCCAACTTCAAACCCTTTTACCTCCCTCTTAGAAATATAGATTCTTGTGATTAGATTGGGCTCACTCAGATAATCCAGGATAATCTCCCATTTCCAGATCTTTAATTTAACCATGTTTGCAAGGTGCCTTTTGCCATATGTGGTAACATATTTACAGGTTCTGGGGCTTAGTACAGGGACATCTTTGGGGGGGCATTGTTCAGCCTACCACTTGATGGCTTTCAGGATACAATCCATTCTCCTTAATTAAGCTTGACAGCCCCTCAGGGACCTGCTTCCACTAAGATTCTCTGTCTAACCTCAATCCACTCTCCCCTTTGAACATCCTGCTCAAGCCTCATGCCTTTCAGTTTCTGGAACCTGCCTTCTGGGCTTTCTCCAGTCTTGGTCCAAGCTCGTTCCCAACTTGGGATAGTCTTTCCCTTCTCTTCTTCCAACTGTGGCTTAAATCTCACTTTCTCTGGATACATTTGACAACCTCCCCCACTACCTTTGTCATCCCCCAGATTTTGTTAGGGGATTTTATAGCATCCTCCATTGTCTCTGGCCCTGCTCATATTGCCTTTTACATTGTTGCTTTTTAAAATTATCTTCTCTTCCAAACTGTAAGCTCTTTGAGAGTAGAGACAATAAGGTAAGCTCCATGCTTGCCATATAAGAGGGGGATTGTTAACTCCTTGTTGATTTAATTTGTAAAAATACTAATTTCACAATGGAATGCAAATTATTTTACTTGACAGGCCTCATCTTAAAAGCATTATTTCATCATTAATTTAACAAATATTTAGCACTGATTCAATAAAGGACTAAGCCAAGGCAGATAAAATTAAGGAAAAAATCATCTGCATATTATAAAGATGCTAAAGTTGTAGTGGTATGATCATGAGGACATAAATTACAATTCTGTCCCTCCAGGAAAATGGACTTGGAGGTCAGTGAAGCAGTAGACTTTAGTTCTGGAGATTATCTATACCTGGTTCGGAAGGCAGCAGGTGACGAAGGCACCCAACCCAAATCTGGTCGTCCCAACACACCTTCACCTTCATCGGGACCAAGAAAAACTCAAGAGAATCCACATCCAAAGTCTGGTGAGCAATCAGGTATCTACGTGGTACAAATTTCAGATGAGTCCACCCCAGCTGAGAGCACTACAGATTTAACTAATCCATTCTCATCAACATCTGTCCGCAGAGGTAAGAGTAAAGAAATTACCTTTTGGGGGGAGAAAAACAAATGACTTAAAATGTTTCTACAGACTGGATTGTCATAAAGATTTAATATTGCTTTTAATTTTTCCTAGTCATGCTTTGTCATAGTGAAACATTTGGGACTGCTAAAATAGACTGTCCCAAATTGTTCAAAAATTCCTAATAAATATATTATGGTGAGTAACTTTTGGGTTTCTTAGGAAATATGAGTTAGCCATGGATTGTAGAACATCCTCTCCTAAGAGTTTTGTAGTTTCAGCTCTTTGTTTTATGTCTATGATCAATTTTGAATTACTTTTTGTGTGTGGCACAAGGACAGAGTCCAAGTTATGTGGATATTCAGTTGTCCCATCACTATTTATTGAAAAGACTATCTTTTTTCCATTGAATTATCCTCACATCTTTGTTAAAAATCAATTGACCATAAAGGTCAGGTTTTATTTTTCGACTTTCAAGTCTGTTCCATTGATCTACATATGTCTATGCTTATGAGTCTGGGCCACATTTAATATTTATTCCCTGACAGTGCCTGGTACATTGTTGATTCATTGATGCCCAGTTAATGTTAGGTAAATGAATTTTCTAATGCAGGTGACACATTTGGGTATATATGTTCTGGTACTTTGATTCAGACAGGCTCAATCGACGATCATCTAGGTCAATTTTAAGCAGCATTCTTTTTTTTTTTTTTTTGGTGGAGGATAATGCCACAAAGAAAGGTAATGGTCATTACCAGATGAACATTCAAAGGGCCCCAGGAAAACCTGGACAAGAGGAGGCCATGAGAGGACAGTAAGAGCAAGGCAGCCTCTTAGCAGTCCAAGTGATGCCTGCATCTGCATTGTATGCACCACTGTTGACACATCATGCACTTGGAACACTTTGGTTTTATAGTTCACAGGTTATCTAGTTCTGCATCAGTAAAAGACAGGTGGGAGTTGCTAAAGGCAGACAGACTTGAGAGAAAAGTGGCGGAAAAATCTGCAAATTTACCACAGCCAAAGTCCATCTCTAGACTGTACACACCCTTTCTGCTAGCAAAACTTAAGGCATTGCTGTTCTCTCTTCTGCACCAGGGTGTAGCTGGATTCATAATGATGGCCTTGTTTTCCCCTTAGATGGTCAGCTTTCTTTTGGTTCTAGAAGGGTAGGATGTACATAAAAAGGAATTAAATCCCCAAGTTTGTTTTTAAAATTTGGGGGCTTCCATGGGTAAACCCTCTGATTCTAGTAAAACACCTCTGACCACCTGGATTGAGATTCTCCAAAAGTTCAGAAGAGCAGTATTTTGGTTGGTGTTCCATTGCTGATTCTGTAGAACCCCTTTCCGCATCTTCAAAAAAAATCGGAGGAAATTTTTCTTTCACGAAGCATCAACAATAGCTCATTGCATTCAGACTTTTACTTCTGAACATTTGTGTCACAAAAATAATGCTTCTGTCTCCTCAGCTTTCATTAGAAAAGTGTTCCTCCTACTGTCCTTGCAGCTGATTGCCACTGGGGCAATAGTCAGCATTTTTATTTTCTGGTAAGTTTTTGTTCCTGATGTAGAGTTAAATGTTCAATGCTCACATAAATTCTTATTGCATCAGCTTGATTTAATTTTGATCATTTTAAAACACATTTTTTTCTTAATCATGCATAGGAAATAATATTTCCATGGCTTTGCTTTTCTGAGACAATCCCTAGACCAAAGTGGTGGTAGACTCCTAGAATGCTACTTCAGCTTCTTAAGCCAAAAACTTTTTTTCTTGCTCTTATTTTTGGCACTGTTTTCTTGTTCATTATCCCTGAGCTATTTCCACAGATAAAGTTGGATAAGTGAAAAAAGGTGAGAGTGGAGGCTGGAAGAGTGTTAAATTCAGAAACTACTTGAGGGATTATGATCCATCACTGCTTAAACCCATTCTATAAATATCTATATTTATGAAACAAATATATCAAAACTTGATTTCTTTTGATTTGTACTCATATCAATCTTAGTAACTTTTAAAACAGTAAACTTCACCAGGATATTTGAGTTTATCCCAATTTGACTTGCCAACTTATAAATATATCCTTTTGGGAATATTTCTATTTTAAGAAGCACGTTGCAGTTAATATGTTTCTCTGTTGCACTACCAATTTCATTGGTAATATTTATGGTTTTCCTCTCGATATATTTTTTTTACTTCTACTTAAATATTATATTACATAAATATAATAGCACATAGGTAAATATTTTACTTATTGTGTAAACCATATTAATTTCTCTAAACCAGGAAGCCTTTAAGAGATTGGGTGCACACGAATGCCTGGTTTATCCATGCACTCTTGTAAGTATCGCTGGATTTCATAAAAAGTGATTCTTTTCATAGTTATTGGTTGAGGTTCTTTTACTATTAAAAATGAGGTAAGAGTACAACAGTTGCAAAATGATAAAATTATAGAGGTGGAAAACAAATTAGTGGTTGCTAGAAGTTAGGGGTGTGTGTGTGTGTGTGTGTGCGTGTGTGTGTATGAGAGAGAGACTGTGAAGGGGTAGCAAAGGGAGATGTTTGTGCTGGTGGACTAGTTCTGTATTTCGATTGTGGTGGTGATTACATGAACCCACACATAGGTTTGTGTCATAGCTCTATGTACACATCTTGTACCAACGCCGGTTTCCTAGTTTGGGCATTGTACTCTAAGTACATAGGATGTAACCACTAGGGAAAAGTCAATGAAGGGTACATGGAGCCTCTCGGTACCATCTTTGCAACTTCCTATGAATCTACAATCATTTTGAAATAAAAAGTAAAAAAGAAGAAAGCTGTGGATGGCAACAAGAAACATTAACTTTAGGAGATAAAAAATGAAGTAGCGGTAATAACATTTTTGTTTACTTTATAATATTTGTTATCATCTAATGATATAGAATATATACGTCCTATAATATAGTCATTAGAAGCAAGTAACACATGGTTTCAAATTGTCCTTTAGTCCAGCATTTATTGTCATACTTTTTGTACTTGCTTGCTGTGGGGATCTCCGCCGTCAGGTACCTGCGAATTACATTCTCCTGGGAATGTTTGTAAGTAAACCTTGTTCTAGCTCACCTCTGCAAAATATTTTTGTCACATTATTAAATTCAATCATTTTATTATGGAAGCTTTCCTTGTGGAATAATAGAGATAGAAATTATTTGTGAAGCATTCCCTTGGCTGAATTCTGGTTATAATAAAGGAATAAATTTATTTATGCAATAGTATCTATTCACTTTCAGTGAGTTGCAGTATTTGGGCTACTCCTTTGTGCCAGCCAACTTGCCCCTGATAAGCCTACACTGGAGAACCCACTCCTGTGCCTGTGCTACATTTCAGGAAAGTTCTGCTGATGGTCACTGGACCTCTCTGTCAAGGTCAACAATTGTATTTTGTTATGGAGAACGGGGGACAGTCCACATTTCACAAACATGTGTAAATATATAATTTTCTTTATTTTTGGAAAATGTATTCATTTTCTATTTCAAGCCCCACTGGGGGCTTGTTTCCCCAGCTTGTATCCCGGTTCAGGATTTAAGTGCCAGACATTTCCAATGCCAGAGAGTTGTGGGCTGGGAGGCACTGGTTCTTGCTGTCCTTTATCCTGTGCGTCTTTGTTGGGGATTCCACCACAAGGCCTCACCATGTCTGCCCATTCGCTGTTGTTTAGAGCCACTCTGGGCCCCAGAAAAGTGCGTTGCTTCCCTTTTTGTAGCCAGTTCCTCTCTGTGCTGCCCATAGGAACCTTGGGAACTTGCCAGCTCTGAATGGATACCAAGAGCTTCCAAATTTCCTAAACCAATTTCAGTTGTTATTTCACTCCCATCTCCATCCAGGACTTAGTTCCCAGGAAGTTCTCAGGGATCCTCCTCAGGGACTCATTTGCATCTAGGTCATCCCCTGTACCTAATTCTCTTCCTCACACTTCTCAGAGTCATTCAAGTCTCTCACCTCCTGGAGGCAGCTCTCTCTGAAGCCTACGGATAGCAATTCCTATGGCATTTTTGCTCCTCTTAGGAAAATCCAGAACAGTCCCAGTGTAACTCAGGATAATGTCTGCAAATGATTCTTTTTGGGAGGCTTTGCATTTCCTCCTAAGTAGTATTGATTACACTTTTGTGTGAAGATTTTCTACCAATTGATTTATTTCCCATCTGGACCCAGATCGAGTTTGAGGTAGCTTAGAAATATCTGCAAGATTCAAAGATAAATTACAGGGGAAATCTGATGGAAGGAAATATAAGGGTAAGAAAAAAGCCAGTTTGATTAGTGCACAACATGCACTAAGTCCTGTACTCTTGAGTGTGGTCACCCCAGATTTGGTTTTGTGCCTCCTGATGGTCAAAGCAAGCAAGTACACCTAACTAATGAGATTATCCACATCCACGTGACGTAGCAACCATTGTGGTGTGTGTGTTGAGAATCGCTTCCTCCAGAGGCTAGAGAAGAATGGCTCTCTGCTGCCACATTTGGATATTTCCCTAGCTCCCAGAGCATTGAGGGCCCTTCCTTAGTTGGTGTGGATACCTGCTCATTGCCCATGTGAGCAAGTGGGCTCTCTCAGTTTCCTAAACTGACAGATCATGGACTATATTCAGGAAAAAAAACAGACATGGAAAGATACTCCAAATCTTGAAGCAAAGGGAGGGGTGAGCTATGGGGTTGGGGGTGTGTGAAGAACTATTTTTCCAAAAATTTTTAAATTTTCCACTTAAAAATTTTAAAATGTTTAAATATTTTTTAACGTTTATTGCAAGAAGAGATCAAAATTACTGGTCTCATAGGAAGCTCTCATCATTAAGGTTTTGCAGCTTACCCCCAAACAAGTAACAGCTGAAGAGAAGAAATACTATGAAGGGGCAAATAATTATGTTTTCTAGACTTAATGTCTTCCCAAGGGCTAAGAAATATATGGAGAAAAAAGAAAAATACACTCACTGAATACTGCTCATGCCCTGTAAAATTTTCACCCCTGAACTCTCGATGGGAGTTCTTGAAGTCGCTGGATAGGTTTGAGTTCTAAAACCTCTTGTTACTCATTCTCTCACTCTTCTAAAAATTAAAAAGTGGCTTCCAGCCTGAAATTATCTTCCATATTCTCTTGCTCACTCGTTCTCTCTCTCTCACACACACACTCACACTTTTTTCATGTGCTGCTGAAGACTGAAGATGGAGAAATATAAAGCAAATGAGCTAATATAAGAGAAGAAAATTATTGAAAATTATTGAAAATTATTGAGATGGTTAGAAGTAAGCACATATTAAAATATCATGTGTGCATTGAATACACATTCTTTTTTTTCTATTTTTTTTATTTTTTAAAGTTAGATTATACAAATGTCACATAAAAAATATAGATGATTCCCATATGCCCCTTCCCCACACCTCCCACATTTTCATTCTTTTCTTGCAATGGAAATAAAGACAGCCTACATAGCTAAGTTTAACAAAGTAGAGAATTGGGCAATTATCCACAAGGTTTTGAGAGGTAACCCAGGGTTTTTAGCATTCCAGCTTTTCTTTACCCCCCAGTCTTTGATCCTGTACATTGTTAGCTCACTGGACAAGTTCAAAGCCCCTGTGGCAGTCCTAGCACTTGGATTAGGATGTGCCTTCATTTTTACTCCTGAGTCTTGAAGATTCTTTCCTGGCTCTCTCCATGAACCAGTGGATCAGCCAAGACTCTGGATTTATCTCTAACCAAAGTCTGATGGTTCAGGAGTAATTTCAGGCCCTTGAACTAGTACTTGCTGTAGCTCTTAGGCAGCTGTGCCTGCTGTCCCCAATCCTAACTATGAGCCTGGGCATGTCCTGGTTGTCTTTCTTGGTCTCATGCCCCAGCTCTCAGCCTTGCCTCTCACCTACCTCTGCACTCTTCCCACATAGTCCCGATCCCTAACTCCATTCTGAATATGGGAACCCTCCAGTCCTAGTCCAGGCCCTCATACAGCCCTCCTCTTAGCTCTGAATTGGCACTTGCAGGCCCAGCTCTGCCCTTTTTGGATTACTTTCCTCCAGCCCCATCATCTGGTACTGAGAAGTTCTCAGTTCTCATCCCATGTCTGAGGTCTTTGAAGAACTATTTTATTCTCACCCAGGCACTACAGAAACAGTTAGTACTGAAACTGCTGGTGAGACAGTAGTAGAAAGAGCATATCCTGCCCTGATAGAAGAATAAGATACTATGTGGATGGCCCTGTTTGATTGATGACAATATGGTCTACAAATGTACCTTTTGGTTTCTACATTCATAATGAATACATACATTTTTTTCATATAAAATAAACTTTTTAGAGAAGTTTTAGATTACAGAAAAGTTACATAAAAAGTATAGGGGATTCCATATAATCCATTCCCTCCCCTTCCCACATTTTCCCCTAATAATAACATCTTACATTTGTGTGGTACATTTGTTATAATTGATGAACAAATATTGAAGCATTGCTACTGACCAAGGTCTATAGTTTACCTTATAGTTTACACTTTGCACTACAGTTTGATAGGTTTTGACAAAATGTATAATGCCCCGTGTCTGTCATTTCAATATCATGCAGAACAATTCCAGTGCCCTAAAACTGCCCTGTGTTCCACCTGTTCTTCCCTCTCCCTCCCCTCAGCACCTCTGGGTAACCACTGTCTTTATATTGACGCAGTAGTAAGTCTGCTTTGTCCATGGTTGCAGTCCTCCCTTGTGTTTATTCATTCCTCAGTCTTGAGGATTTGGGGATGGTGATGCCTGCTCTGCTTCAGCTTGAAGGGGGCTTAGAATGTATGGGGCAGATAGAACTGTTTGGCTTGCAGTTGTAGATACTCTTTTGTTCTATGGGTTGGGATTTGTCCATCATCATTTTGTTGTTGTCCTGGGTGAGTCTGGTAAACTGGAGAGTACGTGCTGGCTGCAACTCTGCTGAGAATGAATACATATTTATTTCACTGAATATATTGAATGTAATTTTTGTGTTTCAAGAAATTTTAACAAAGAAAAGATTTTCTTTATTCAGTTGTAAGGCAAATGCTAAGGAAATGCTTAGTTCTACTATTTATTTCCTATGATCACCCTGGGGCTTTGTGCACTAGGGCTGTATGTATTCCCACTTGCATAAATGAACACGCTCAAGTTACTCCCTTTGAATTCTGGGCCTCTGCCTCAAGCCTCAGGAGTCAGGTTTCTGATTTATTGTGCATTTTGTTTTTAGACAATTCTTCAAGGTCTGCTGCTAGGAACCATATCAGTGTAAGTCTTTGGTATATATTTTCCTTTTTTGTGTGCTTTTCTTTGGATGTATTTGGACAATAATCACAGTCTCTGGTTTTAGTTTCTATAATGCCGATGAAGTGTTTTGGGCAACGGGAACAACCGCTCTGGTCACATTGGCACTCACTTTATTTGCTCTACAGACAAAAGTACGTATTATTGAACCAGACTTCTGTCGTAAGGGAGTGGTCCAGATGTCTTCCTTTCCCTTCCAGACCCGTGCTCCCCCTCCTCTTCCCTGCTCTCCGCTGTCCCCTTCACTTCACATCCATGCATTCTGCCGTCTTACCGGGGCTGGCCAGTGGGGAGCCCCTGGTGGAGGTAGGAGGAAGGGAGGAAAGAGGTAGGAGTATTTGTTCCCAAGGCTTCCTCCTAAAAAGTTCCTCTTGGGCCAGCTATGTTTCTGAATCAAAATCCACCCCTGATGTCAAGACAGCCAACTCAATACAACCATGTCCTTCTGGGTTCAGGAAGCCGCTCGCTTTCTTCTTCCTTTTGGGCCTAGGGGTGGTAATTTTCCTCTTGCTCCTAGCCTAGGGTGCTGCACTACCCACTCCCTGGCACATAACTTTTGTGGGTATTTCCTTTATTGAAAAAGAAAAAGAAAGTCCTCCTCGAACCATCCTATTTGAGCATGCCATCTGTTTACTGCCGGGATCCTGACCAAAACAGGGAATTAAAAAAATGTTAAAGTCGTGCAGTTCATCAGAGCTCAAGAGTGCCAAGATTTTCCAGAGAACATCATATAATTTGGGATCAGTCCTTTTAATTATAAGATGAGTTATAGTCCCTCTCACCATAAGATGCTATCTGAGATTTGATAAGGTAGTTTCATTCGTCCAGTCTTCCAGTTCTGGACACTTTCTTTTAAAATATGATGGGTATCCCTTGGTGTAAGCACTTACACAGAAGAGGCTATATTTTTCCAAATTGTTGGCACGCATCATCAGAAAGGTCTTGATGGAAAAAGGAAAAAGCATCAGAATGGCAGAAGGGTCTACTAGATAAGTGGTTAAATTTTATCAAAAGCTGGAGATTCCATTTTCATGATCAAGATCCATATCTGCCATACCAGGTGTAGAAATGAGCCTGTTTGTACACAGATGCCTTCCTGCAGTGGGTGAGGTGGGGCTCTGCTGAGTGCACAGATGCATTTAGGGACCATTAAAAATCTTCTAAAGCACCAGAGTGCTTTAAAAAGCCTATTAGTATTTTAAGTCTTAGGTGGCCTATGGCCTGGTTTCAGTAGAGTGAATACACATTGGAAAGTATTTTAAATATTATTCCTCTTATGATGTTTGCAGTGATGACTTTGAAAGGCAGCCAAACACTCCCTTTTCTCCCTTCATCTCAATTTCTTTCCTATTCCCAGTATCCTTTAAGGCTGGGGAAAGTGGGCTTTTCTTTCCTTCCCTGATGCCACATCTATCTGCCAAAAAGAGCAAGTTTTAGAGTGTGTTTTACTGACAAGTGAAATTGACTGCTCTCTAGAACAAAGCTCTCCAATAGAAATATAATGTGAGCCACAGATGCAACTCACACATGCAATTTTTAAATTTTCTATTAACCACTTTTAAAAGTATACAGAGGGGAGTGAATGTGGCTCAAGCGTTTGAGCACCTGCTTCCCACATGGGATGTCCTAGGTTCAGTTCCCGGTGCCTCCTAGGTGCCTCCTAAAACAAAACAAAACAAAAACAAGCAGCAAGCAAACAAATGAAAAAACCAACTCAGGGTAGTCCATGTGGCTTAGTGGTTAAGGACTGGCTCCCGACATGTGAGGTCCTGGGTTTGCTCCTCAGCCCCAGTATGAAAAAAAAAAAGAAGAATAAATAGAAACAGATGAAACTCACTTTAATAATATTTTTTATTTTAACCCAATATATCTAAAGTATTATCATTTCAATATATAATGCATATAAAAATTGTCAGTGAGATATTTGGCAGTCTTTTTTTTAAAATGACAACTTTGAAATATTGGGCACTTACTAACATCTGAATTTGGAGTAGCTGCGTTTCAAATGCTCAGTAGTCATATGGGACTAGCAGCTACTGTATTGAAAGCCCAGACAGCTCTAAATAAACTTTGATGCCTTCAGTTAAAACCCAGATTGCTCCCCTGCCTCCTCCCTCAGGAGGTCTGGGGTGGGGCCTGAGAATTTGCATTTCTAACAAGTTTCCTGGTGCTGCTGCTGCTGGACACACTTTGAGAACTACTCCTCTCTCTCTTTTTTTAAATTTTTATACTCAATATTCTAGTTTATTCATTGAACATGTTATTAAGGTATCTTTTAAAAATCTTTCAGGAAACAAACCAAATAAGAATAAATACAGTTATTTACAAAGAACATAAAAATGGAGAATTGAGGCGAACAAACTTCCAAACAAACATGTCAATGTATTTGCAATAATTTCTATATTATTTGTTATTTTATTTTTATTTTTATTAACATAATTATGATCCCATTCTGATAGTCCTCTAATCAATGCTGAATAACAATATACAATATTACATAGCTCAAAACAAATAGGGAAAAAACATAGTCATCCGTCAGCACACATAATTCTGGATAGGAATATATTTTTGGGGATGATTTTGAGTAAAATATTGACATTAACATTTTTTTAAAAATTTAATTCCCTTTTTTTAAACAGATAACATAGATCACAAAAAATGTTAAGTTACAAAATATAAGAGGTTCCCATATATCCCACACCCCACCCCCTCCTCCCACATCAACAACCTCTCATAATTGTGGCACATTCATTGCATTTGGTGAATATATTTTCCAGTGCTGCTGCACCATGGCATGGATTATAGTTTACGTTGTAGTTTACATTCTCCCCCAGTACACTCTGGGTTATGGCAGGATATACAATGTCCAGCATCTGTCCCTGCAATATCATTTAGGACAACTCCAAGTCCCAAAAATGCCCCCACATCAAATTTCTTCTTCCTTCTCCCTGCCTTCAGCAGCTACGGTGGCCACTGTCTCCACATCAATGATATAATTTCTTCCATTGCTAGAGTCACAATAGTTCTATAGTAGAATACCAGTAAATCCACTCTAATCCATAGTTTATTCCTCCATCCTGTGGACCCTGGGATGTCCATTTTACCTCTAAATCTAGAGGGGGCTTAGATCCCACATGTTCATGGATGGATTCTCCTGTTGGCAGTTGTAGGCACTCTCGATTCCCTGGTGTGGTGGTTGACCATCTTCACCTCCCTCTTAGCTGACCTGGGTAAGTCCAACAAACTGGGTATTTTAAGGGAAAGTAAGAGAGGGAGAAATAATTAGGAAACAGCCTTACAAGAAATTGTCTTGGATTCAAGGCTCCTTTTTTTGCTGCACAATTCCATTTTGTCAGGTCAGAAGATGGATATCCCTTTTCCCTTTATATTTTCTTTAAAAAATCCAGGTTGATTTGGGTTATTTGTTGATAAAGGTAAAAATGAAAAGCACATAAATAATTTCCAAATTATTTGTGTTTTTTCATTAAAATGTATGCCTATAGCAGAGAGGGTGTAGCTCAGTGGTTGGTGCCTGCTTTGCATGTATGAGGTCCTGGTTCAATCCCTGGTACCTCCTAAAAAAAATTAGATATATATATACATACACACACACATACACACCTATAAACATGAAAAAAGTCACCCAGTTAACGTCTTGGTATATTTAATTCCATTAATGTTTTCCATGAATGTGCTTCTAAAAATATGTTCATGTTAGTTATGGTTATAATCATATTATGAATATATTCCATTTATTCAATGTATCTTTTTATTAGAGAAAATTTCATGTAATTATGAAATAGAATAGTGTAATGAACCCCATGTAACTTTACCTAGTTTAAAGTAGTTTAAAAAATACCTATCAAGTCATGGTTATTGTCATTTCATTTATACTTATCCTACCCTCTTCTTCCTGAAGCAAATCCCAGTCAATGTAACACTTTTTATGTACCATATTATGGTTAGTACTAATAGATTTCCATCATTCTCTTAATTGCCAGGGTAAACTATTAGCAATTAGATCAGTTTCTGCCAAAATTCCTTATATGGTAATTGAGGTTTTTTTGTTTTATTTCTCTTTGTTTCCTTAGTGGGATTTTACCTTGCTAAATGGAATGCTGTTTGTTATGCTCTTCGTACTTATTCTCTATGGGATTCTCTTACTCTTCATACGAACATATGTAAGTAAAATTTCATTTGGGAACCTCAAAATATTGTTAGAAATACAGGAGAAGTGCTGGTTGTGTTAGTCTAGGTCCTCTGAGGCTCAAACACTAAACATGAAAGGATTTGACTAGGAGAAATATCTGTGAGAGAAAATGGGAAGGATGCCAGAGAAAACCAGGAAAGCTGTCAGACCATAAGGGCATCTTTGACCCCAAATGAAGTAAAGAAGGACGAAAAGCTGTGTGGAAGCATTCTAAATGTGGTGCAATCTAAGGAGGTTCAGCAAGGCCATCAGAATCCCTGAGCCAAACTTGGCCATCAGAATAGTCCTGCATCTCCTAGGAAACGTCCTGTTGCTCTCAGCCATTGTCTGGGATCTGCCTGAGGGAAACCTTGAAGCAAACTGCAATGGATTTCAGAGTGCAGTAGCTGGGGAGCTTGGTCAGTTACATTCCAGTAGCTGGAAGTCCATGACCCATCCTCATAGCCACCACACTGGTATTGTTGGGAAGTATCATGGACAGCGGATCTGGGACCTGAATAATGAGCTCCTACCTTACTCAATAGTTGTCTTTCCCCAACGACAGTTGGTGTCTCAAGAGAGTCTTGAGGGAAACCTACTCACAGGAGCAGGCCATGGTCCTTCTCCTCTAAATGAGCAGGGTGGGGATGGGGTGACTTCCTGTTAGAGAGTTTGCTTTTTGTACTCCCTCAGGGATTTTCCTTTTAGTTTGGTGTCCTTTGTGACTGATTACAGCAGCACTGTTTGGCTAGGGACCTGGTCTCCAGAATCTTTGTCAAAACACCCAGTGGAAGGCCATGTGATTAGCCAATGGCTTTCATTGATTGGGACAAAAATATTTTTAATTTATACGAATTTATCTGTTGCAGTTAGTTTGCATAGGAAAATGATTGTGCAGTTCAAAGATGCCTCCTTAGAGTAGTAAATAGCATTTGATGAATGTGGACAGAGTCAAGGGATTGTATGAATGGTTGTATGTGGACTGGAGTCAGCAGATGGTGCAACTTGTTTGGTGCAATGTGGGTAAAAGAGATGGAACTTTTCTGAAAGCAGCCTATAGAGGGCTCCTTATTTTCTGATTCTAGCCTTTTCTTTTAATTGTTTTATTTAATGCATTTATTGAATACTTACTAGTTGTCAGACATAGGGCTATGTGCTTTTACATATGGAGTCAAATTTAATTCTCACAACACCCCTGAAAAGTACATATTGCATCTATTTTACAGATAAGGAAACAGGCTCATAGAAATCAAATAATTCATCCAAGTTCACACAGGTGGGGTGGTAAATGGCAGGGGAAGGCATCAAAGCCAGGTCTGTGTGATTCCAAAGCCCATTTCCACCATATTGCACTAAATCGGTAGATCGTATAGAGGGTATAGAGAGAGAGACAGGGGATCTGGCCTGGCCTGGCAGGTGGTGTCTGTGTGTGAGTGATCCCTCTGTGGAGACCCCATTGGAGGCCATGTCCACTGATGACCAGTCTGGGACCTATGACCATTCAACTAATGTCCCAAGGATAACTTGGACCAAATGCAGAAACAAAGAGGTTCTTTGGCAAAAAAGGACTTGATATAGGAATTTTCAGACATAAGACCAAAAGTTCTGTCTGTACTGGTCTAGTTTTATGATTGACCACATGTTCATAGGGAGATGGCATCTATATTTTAGAGATTAAACTCAAGGATATCATAAAGACTTGCCTTTAAAGGTCACAGTTCTCCACTTATTATTGATAATAGCAGACAAATGAATTTGTAATATGAATTTTAGGTGGGTTCCATAGATCTTTACCATATCACTTGAGTGCAGTTAAGGTACTGTTTTCTACTAGATGTATCAACCCAAGTTCCCATTCTAAATTTCCTTTTCACAAACATCTACAATATATAATTTTACACATCTTTGTTAATGGAATACTTTCGACTGAGCCTTGTCCTAAGTATACCTACTTGTTTGACCTTGGCAATTTTGAATTCTTTGGACTCCAGTTATCAAGTGTGTTCTTACTATTAGCTTAGCCTGTAAACTCTGGGCATTCCAGACTGATTTTCTTCTCCTAATTTCCCTTCTTTATTGAGAAGCTCGTTAGTGGAGTGCTCTGTCTATCCCTCTTAGGACAAGCTTTGTGGTCTTGAAGAGTTAATGTCACATTTTCTCAGGTGTTGTATACCACTTTCTTATAGAGACAAACACTTTGACATTTGACCAGTCTCATATTCTGACAGGGAGATTTTGGTTGCAAGGAAAAAATACTGCTCAAATTAGCTCGAGGCAAAGACCAGAGGGAATAACATGAAACTCCTAGGTGGGAAGAAGAGCCCTGATACACCTGAATGGAAATCCCACCTACTTCCTTGGGCTGAGCTGATGGGCCACCTCCGCTTGTGCAGTGATAGCTCTAGGAATAGCTCCTAATGCAGTAGTCTCTGCTTCTTGGATCCCTCCATCCCAAGAATTGACTTCTGACTGGCCTGGTGCATCTATTTGAGCCCAGTTATATGTCAGAGGTTCCTGTTCAATGAACAGATTGGCAGCCTTTGGATTGGGTGTCTTCTACTTTTTGTCAGTCAGCTCTAGCTAGGGAGTAGAAGGGTCATTACATTCTTAAGTTATCCCTTCCAAGGGCTGAAGATATGGCAGATTCTCTTAAAGGGGTATGTGGAATGGGTGAAAAGTGAAACATACTAATGCAGGCTACTTGTCTTCCCATGCACGAGATATTTAGCACTTACCTGATGAATAATATTTGGCATATGCAAGGTTATTTTCACTTGCCTTGCTGAATGGAAATTCCGTGGATGCTATTAATGACTGACCATATTCAAGAAAAGATTACATCTCCACAGACTGGACTTTCTTAATATTGGGTTATTATCCAACAGCAGTGACCTATGTGGACCCTTTCATTATTCCAAAAGTATCTCTTAATATACACTTGTTTCCTTTCTTTCTACAGTATTTGCATCTATTATATGCTGGACTTGGAACTGTGATCTTCTCATTGGTAAGTCCATGTTTTTCCCTCTCTTTGACAAAGAATATAGTGTGTGCGTTGACACCTTGTGCCAAGCTTGGTTCAAGTGGAGTCACTAGCTCACTGGGAAGCCCGTCAGGCGTGTTGCTACTTTAAGGATCACGTTAAAAGCCATTACCGTCAGGAGAGCTGGGTGGTCTTCCCAATACACAAAAACATTACTTTTCTCAAGAGAGAGATAATATTTAGTAAGAGAAAGAAGAGTCATTCATTTATAAGCTTTGACATTTGTAGCAGTGTTGTGGTTTCTTTCTGTTTTTCTTTTTAAACCAGGGGAAATCTTTCAAAGTAGAAATGTCATGTGGGATATAGATAGAAGTCATTGCTAATGCATCAGTGAATCTCTTCACTTAGTCTTGTCTCTTGCTGTCACATCTTTAAAATAATTTGAAGAAGTCTTGTTACAAAAATAATACATGCATAGTTTAAAATTCAAACACTATAGGTTATAAAATGAAAATAAAAATCTCCCTCTTACCTTCCTCTCCCAGAATTAACCACTGTTAACAGTTTCTTGTGAATGCTTTCAAAACTTCTGTATGTATGTATATATCATTTCTTGTTACACAAATATAATCATATTATATGCAGTGCTCTATTCTTTACTTTTTCAGTTAAAAATAACTATCTCCACATATTAGCAGGCATGAATCTACCTCATTCTTTTTGAGAGGTGCATGGTATTCCATTTTATGCTTTTATTATGTCACATATTTTAGAGTTTAACTTTTTAAATGATTTCTTTTGGAAATTTCCAAAATTTCATACATAGAAGTAGACTGGTATAATGTACTGTAAATATTAACACCAAGCTTAAGCAACATCCACATTTTGCTTCATCTTGTTCCTCCTATATTTTTTTCTGGAATTATTGCACACGTTTTATTTTTTTTTTAAAGATTTATTTTTATTTATTTAATTCCCCTCCCCTCCCCCGGTTGTCTGTTTTCTGTGTCTTTTTGCTGCGTCTTGTTTCTTTTTTCTTTGTCCGCTTCTGTTGTCGTGAGCGGCACGGAAAGTGTGGGCGGCGCCATTCCTCGGCAGGCTGCTCCCTCCTTCACGCTGGGCGGCTCTCCTTATGGGTGCACTCCTTGCGCGTGGGGCTCCCCTACGCGGGGGACACCCCTGTGTGGCACAGCACTCCTTGCGTGCATCAGCACTGCGCATGGGCCAGCTCCACATGGGTCAAGGAGGCCCGGGGCTTGAACCGCGGGCCTCCCATGTGGTAGACGGACGCCCTAACCACTGGGCCAAAGTCCGTTTCCCTGCACACGTTTTAGATGTTAGAAAAACTTAGACCAGTAGGTTAAGGTTAAGTACGGATTTTCTTTTTCCATGTTCTTATTTCTTCTCTTATTATAAAAGCAACTGATTTGTGCTTTTTCCATTACTCTTGCCTTCTCAGCCATGGTCTATTGGTACTTGCTGTTGTTCACTCTTGAGTCTTGTTTAGGCATAGATTGTTTTCATGCAAAAACTTGTTGGTGTTTCTGTTCCCAGTTTGCAAACAGAAGCTAGAGGAGGGCCAAGCAAATAGCCAGAGGGAGTTGTAGGGGCTGAGGCAGGGTGCCACACTTCCAAATGCTCCCAGGGTTCTGAATCCCAACTGGGGCCTCCCTGTGGGCTGCTTCTGTCTTGGACAGCAGCTGAGACCTTTCATTTGGAGGAAAGGTACCAGCTTGATCTCTGTTCCTTTACTCTCCGATTTTCCCATCTGCCCTCAAAAACATCAGCTCATCTCAGAAGCCACATTACTAACCATGTAATCATGTCTGTGAAATGATTAAATCATTATCCCTCCTATAAGAAGAAAAAGATAAAGTCAGGGCTTTTCGGAGGGGAGGAGGGCAGAAAAGAAGTCCATAGAAGTAAGGACTCCAGGGTGATAGACTGAGGCTAAGAGCTGAGCTGGAAGCTCAGCTACTTGGGATCTTTTTTCCTTTAAAGGATACCAACAGTTCTGGTTTGCCTGGGGTGGAGGAGTTTTCCAGGACATGTGAAAGTCCAGGGCAAGCTTGGATGGTTGGTCACCCTAGCTTTTTTTTTTTTCTTTTTCTTTTTCTTTTTTTCTTCCAAAGGGGCAGTGGAATCAGAAGTAGGGAGAGGGGAGGAGAAAGGGGGAGAAGGACTAAGTGGTTAAGGAGAGGCAGCTGCTTTGGCTTGGGTTTGACTCTTTTCTCAGCTATTCACTGCAGCATGTTTTCCCCTTTTGAGTCTCAGTCAATTTCACCTGCCTCACCCGACTTCCCCACGTTCCACAAGATATTATCTGTAATGAACCAGGTGTGGCACTATCCAGGAGGTGCTTAAGAACTTTCCTTCTGTGGCTTCCCCTTCTTACTACTCATTCTTGTGAGTCCATGTGAGAACCAGAAGTCAGTGAGAGCAAACACCTGAATAAGTTTCACGTTGGGATAAGTTTCTCTGAAATGGATATTGTTAAAAAAATACTTGAAGGATTGTTTAGTCCTCTCCCCCAAATTCTCTACAATGCTAGTGTTGATCTGTCTGATTGGGGTCTTCCTCACAGCACCTTTTAGTCTAGAGTCAAGATATGAAGAAGCAACTGCATCACTTGTTTTCTTTTTTTCCCTCCAATGGCTTTATGGCTTGACTTGGGCATGTTCTTCACTGTTTGGGACTGTTCAATTTGCAACAAACATAAGTATGAGAGGGTTCTTCTGACTTTTTTATGTTGATGTTTTGGATGCTAATACTTCATTCAACCTACTGCAGCTAAACTAAAACGTTTACTTTGGGGATTATTTAACCAAATATGGATGTCCTCTCCTCTTTATTCTTTTCTGGATATAATGACATCATGATAAAGCCATCCCCAAACATCAAGGTTTGAAAAATGCTATCACCCTAAGCTCTAAGAATTCAGAATAATTGCTTCAGGTGAATCTAAAAGTCAGAAACCACCTTTATTTTCATTCTTTGTTTATGGGGCAAAATCACAAACATAGGGTATTTTGCAGTGTATCACTGTGTCTTTTCTCCTAGTCCATGTTACTAACTACAGCTGCAAAGGTTTTTTTTGGATTTAGAACGTTAATAAAGGCTCACAGATTTGGTCCCATGGCTTCAGGAGGATGGGGTATTTGCTTTTACAAATAGAGTATAAACTTGGGGAAGTTATGAATGATTGGGGCTGTAAGAATAACATATACTGCAACAAATAGACTTTCATAATATTTTTCTTCATGCCGAAATATTTTTTTCCAGATCATTTAGGACACTTATTTGATAGAAATGTACAATATAAGCAGCTAATCCTTCTTTCTTTTCTTTAAGTACTTAGTAATGGATGTGCAGCTCATGGTGGGAGGGCGTCACCATCATTCTGACCTGGATCCTGAGGAGTACGTTTTTGCTGCTCTGAACATCTACTTGGACATCATCAACCTTTTCCTTTTTATTTTGCAACTGTTTCAACTGACACGATAGTCAAACCGCCAAGGCTTGTTTGTGTTAAATAAAAAGAAGAAAGGTGGGACACCTGTGAAGTACTGGCAGGCTCAGATGTGCAGAGGTTGCCACTTCACAAGCACTTTTATTTAAAAATAATAAATAATATATATTTTTGGTCAAATGAAACCTAGTGTTCATAAATTGTTTTTAGTTCAATTGTTACATAGCAAAATTTTCTGGGGAACATTGCCAATTTTTATAACAGCAAAAGATGAGTATTGTCTTTTGATATTTGAGTATTCACTTTTGTAAGATGCTCATTACTTTGTTGATGTTAAAATTTTCCCATGTACTATTTAAAACTGTAAAGAACGTCTCCATATATGAATAAATTTGATTGGAGAAACCTACATTTACTTCTTTATTTCTCTTGATTTGGATATTTTGTGGAACTTTGTTGGCATCTGATTTTTTTCTTTTTTCTTTTTTTTAACAGAAGTTATAGGTTTACAGAAAAGTAATGTATAAAAACGTAAAATACAGAGTTCTCATTACCACCTAGCATTAGTGTGGAACATTAGTTATAATTCATGAAGGAATTATATACACTGGTCATAATTCATGAGGGAACATTTTTATAATTGTACTATTAATTAGAGTCCATCATTAACTCTGTTGTACAGGTCACTGTTTTTAAAATTTTTATTCTAAGCATCTTTATACAACCTATAACTTCCCCTTTTAACCACATTCACATATGCAATCCAGTGCTGTTCATTGTTCTCACAGTGCCGTGCTACCATCACCACCATCCATTACCAAACTTTACAATCAACCCAGACAGAAGCTCTGTACAGTTTAAGCATTAACTCCGCATTCTCTGCCCCAGCCCAGTCCATGGTAAACTACATTCTGGATTCTGACTCTTTGAGTTTACTTATTCTAATTATATCAGTGATACCATAACATGTTTGTCCTTTTGTGTCTGGCCTATTTCACTCATCATGGGGTCTTCAAGATATTCCATGTTGTGGCATGTATCAGGACCTCATTCCTTTTTATGGCTGAATAATATCCCTTTGTATGTATATGCCACATTTTGTTTGTTCCTTCATTGGTTGTTGGGCACTTGGCTTGCTTCCATCTTTTGACAATTGTGAACAATGCTTCTATTAACATTGGTGTGCAAATATCTGTTCAAGTCTCTGCTTTCACTTCTTTGGGGTATATACCTAGTAGTGGGCTTGCTGAGTCATGTGATGCTATCCCTGCTTTCTGAGGAACTGCCAAACGGTCTTCCACAATAGTGACACTTGCATCTGCAATGAATGAGTGTTCTTATTTCTCCACATCCTCTCCAATGCATGTAATTTTCTGTTTTTTTTTTTTCAATAGTAGCCATTCTAGTGGGTGTGAAATGGTATCTCATTGTGGTTTTGTTTTGCATTTCCATAATAGTTAATAATGTTGTATCTTTTTGTGTGCTTTTTGACCATTTATATATAGTCTTTGGGGGAATGTCTTTTCAAGTCTTTTGTCCATTTTTAAATTGGGATGTTTGTCTTTTAATTGTTGAGGTGTAGGATTTCTTATTTATTCTAGGTATGAAACTGTATTAGTCAGCCAAACCGGTGCTGATGCAAAATACCTGAAATTGGTTGGTTTTTATAAAGGGTATTTATTTGAGGTAGGAGCTTACAGACACCAGGCCATAAAGCATAAGTTACTTCCCTCACCAAAGTCTATTTCCACGTGTTGGAGCAAGATGGCTGCTGACATCTGTGAGGGTTCAGGCTTCCTGGGTTCCTCCCTTCCTCAGCCTTCTTTTTCCAGGGCTCAGTGTTTCTCTCTTTCTGGGGCTTGTTTTTGTTTCCTCTGTGAGCTTACTTCCTGGGGCTCTAGCTTAAGGCTTCAGTATCAAACCCCAACATCAAAACCCTTCAACTTTGTGCTTTGCCATGCCTTTTATCTGAAACTCTCCACCCACCAAGGGGTGGGTACTCAACACCCTACCAACACAAGAGGTTTACTTGATTACCCAAGTAAACCTCTAAATTCAATATAATCTCATATAACCAGAGGAAAAGACCAATTTACAAACATAATTCAATATTTCTTTTTGGAATTCATCAATAATATCAAACTGCTACAGAAACCCTTATCAGATATGTGGTTGGCAAATCTTTTCTCCCATTGAGTAGGTTGTCTTTTTCACTTCCATGATAAAGTTCTTTGCACAAAAGTTTTAAATATTGATGGCTCCTATTTATCTAATTTTTCTATTATTGCTTGTGCTTTGGGTGCAAAGTCTAAGAAACCATTGCCTAACACAAATCATGAAGATGCTGCCCTACATTTTCTTCCAGGAAACAGTTTTTATATTTAGGTCTTTCAATCCTTTTGAGTTAACTTTAGTATGTGGTATGGAATGGTATCATTCTTTTGCATATGGATATCCAGTTTTCCCAGCACCATTTCTTGAGGAGACTCTACTTTCCCAATTTAGGGTACTTGGCAGTCTTGTCAAAATTCAAAATGCAAATGGTCATGGATGTGCATGTCAATATCTGAACTCTCAATTAGATTCCATTGTTCTGTAGGTTTGTCCTTATGCCAGTACCGTCCTATTGTGACCACTGAAGCTTTGTAATAAGATTTTTTAAAAAGATTTATTTATTTATTTATCTCCCCTTCCTCCCCACCCCCCCACCCCAGTTGTCTGTTCTCTGTGTCTATTCCCTGTGTCTTCTTTGTCCGCTTCTGTTGTCAGCGGCATGGGAATCTGTGTTTCTTTTGGTTGCATCATCTTGTGTCAGCTCTCCGTGTGTGCGTCACCATTCCTGGGCAGGCTGCACTTTCTTTCGTGCTGGGCGGCTCTCCTTACAGGGCGCACTCCTTGCACGTGGGGCTCTCCTATGTGGGGGACACCCCTTTGTGGCACGGCACTTCTTCCACGCATCAGCACTGCACATGGGCCAGCTCCACACGGGTCAAGGAGGCCCGGGTTTTGAACGGCAGACCTCCCATGTGGTAGACGGACGCCCTAACCATTGGGCCAAGTCCGCTGCCTGTAATAAGTTTTAAAGTCAGGAAGTGAGAGCCCTCTGACTTCTTTTTCAAGATAGTTTTGAGTATTCAGGACTCTCTATTCTTCCAAATAATTTTTTTTTTAAGATTTATTATTTATTTATTTCTCTCCCCTTCCCCACCCTGCCCCCTCCCCTCCCCCCCAGTTATCTGCTCTCTGTGTCCATTTGCTGTGTGTTCTTCTGTGTCCGCTTGCTTTCTTGTCAGCAGCACCGGGAATCTGTGTCTCTTTTTGTTGCATCATCTTGCTGTGTCAACTCTCCATGTGTGCGGTGCCACTCCTGGGCAGGCTGCACTTTTTTTGCCCTGGGCAGCTCTCCTTATGGGGTGCACTCCTTGCATGTGGGCTTCCCTATGTGGGGGGCACCACTCTGGCACAGCACTCCTTGTGTGCATCAGCACTGCACGTGGGCCAGCTCATCACATGGGTCAGGAGGCCCTGGGTTTGAACCTTGGGCCTCCCATGTGGTAGGCGGACGTTCTGTTGAACCAAATATGCTTCCCCAAAATAAATTTTGATGACTGACTTTTCCATTTCTGCAGAGTAGGTTGTTGGAATTTTGATTGTGATTGTATTGATTCTGTAAATCATTTTGGGTAGAATTGACATCTTAGTAAGATTTAGTCTTCTAATCCCTGAGCATGGAATGTACTTCCATTTATTTAGGGCTTTAAAAATTTCTTTTAGCAGTGTTTTGTAGTTTTCTGTGTATAAGTCCTTTACATCCTTGGTTAAATGATTCTTTTAGTTGGTATTGTAAAAGGAATTTTTTAAAAAATTTCTTCCACAGATTACCCATTACAAGTGTACAGAAACACTTCTGATTTTTGTATGTTGATCTTGTACCTGCCACTGTGCTGAATTTATTAGCTGTAGTAGCTTTGTTGTAGAATTTTTGGGACTTACTATATATAGCATTGTGTAATCTGCAATAGAGAGTTTTACTTCTTTCTTTCTAATATGGATGCATTTTATTTCTTTTTCTTGCTTAATTGCTCTGGCTAGAACTTCCGTACACGGCTGAATAACAGTGGTGACAGTGGGCATCCTAGTCTTGTTATAAATCTTAGCAGGGAAGGTTTCAGTCTTTTACCATGGAGCATACTGTTAAACAGGACTAATCACTTCAAGAAACTAAGATGGTTGTTTACACCTGGAGGCATTTGTCATTCAGCTCATCTTTTGAGTGGGTATTCGGCACAGTGAGGATAAACTTGTATGGCCCACAGAAATGACTGATCTAATAATGCTGACATTATGAATCCTGTACTTAGAGAAATGTCAGATGAAAATAACTGATGGTTGAATAAATTTTTTTGTATTAAGGGAATGGGAAAATAACCCATTGAATCTATTATAAAACACTATGTTCTGCAAAAGATGAAGTACTTCTCAAAGCTCTAAGGAAATAAAGAAATTTTTAAATGGGGGAAATGGAGATAACAGAATCTCAAGGGCCATTTTATATAAAGGAATCTCATAGAGAAAAGAAAAGCAGGAATCCTGCTTTTGGTTAACATGCTAATAGGGAAAAAATTATCAAGTTGACATCTGCCCTAGTATAAATTCTTCTAATATAAACATTATATATATAAACTGCCCATTTACACTAGTGGTTGACATTTCAGCTCACAGGCCAAATACAGCCTGCTACCTCTTTTTGTAAATAAAGTTTTATTGGAACACAGTCATACCTGTTCTTTTACATATATTGCCTGTGGCTATTTTTGTGCTCTAATTACAGAGTTGAGTAATTGCAACAGAGATCAAATGGCCCTCAAAGCCTAAAATATTTACTATCTAGAACTTTACTGAATGTTTGCCAACTACGGACTTACACAATTAAAATGTTAAGATCCTAATAGAAGAATGAGAAATGAAAGGAAAAATGGATAAGCCCAGTGTGTTTAAACTAATTACAATTGAAGTATATAAGCTTAATAAAAATTGCTTTCAGGAGGTCTGTTCTTGGTAAATGTCAAATAAGTATAGCATAGTTGAAGTTTGGGGAATTCTGCCAAATAGGAAGAATTTCTGTCCTAGATGCATTTTTTATCCTCCTTTATTAATACAACCCCTTCGCAAATTCAGCAAATTTTGTTTCAAGTTTGAGATAATTTATTCTGCATAATTATTGACTTTGTACCAGTCTCAAGCAATCTATTTGCAACCAGGAAAGCCATTTAAGTCTGAACTATTTCAAGGCCTGGCATGAACATTAGGAGCGACCATTTCCAGTATAGATGAATTATGAAGTGAGAGGATAGGGAAACTAGATGGGTTCTTCTGGTTTCTCTAGAACTATTTATCACAGATCTTCCTTTTTAGATTTAAATCAATTTACATATCTTATGTCAGGCATTTTAATATAAGAATGCCACTACACATAGTCATATGCCCTTGGCTTTTGGATTACTTGTTTCTAATTAGCCCTATTTCTACTTCTTCCCAGTTATGTTAATACTCAGAAAGGGGTCACTACTTAAGGCTTAAAATACTACAACTCTGATGGAATCTCCTTGAAGATCTATATACTATGTTGTTTTGAATGTCTCTTGAACTCTTTCTCTTCATATATCCATTTCATACTCTTCACAACTTTTGGAGACTGTGCCAAAATTATGGACTTTGCTGTGGGATAATGGAACCAAGTCTTCATTACTCAACAAGATTATTTTTGTACCCAAAACTTCTTAGAGTGTTTTGGAGCTGTCTTCTATCTCTAAATGGGAGAAGTAAATCCTTTGAAAATAAAAATGCTCCATTTTTGTGCAATTCAGTGAGTAATGGGATAAAAAACAACTCCACTCTAAAGCTAAAAACTAAACACAATGTCAGATTCTGAAGTTAGCTTGTCTTTTTATCTGGTTATTGTTTCTTATTGTCTTTCATAATCTCATTACTGCTAGAAGTGTCTTGGAGAATGGGTTTAACCTCTGAAATGTCAGCAAGTAGTCTTAACAAAAAGCCACTCCAAAAAAAATTCTGCAAGGACTTTCCAAAGCTTCTAGTGCTGGGTATCCTAAGAAATATTACTATGTACACGTGCCAAAGACTTGGTACCCAAGTCAAGATGAACTAACTTCATAGAAGCAAGCAAGTCAACTGGGAAGCTGAGGTTTTACAAACTTCTTGGCATCAAGAAAACCATCATGCATAGAACAGAAACATGCTGCCTAATTTCTTTCTTTTTTTTAGTCTTTATTTTTTTAATGTTACGTTAAAAAAATATGAGGTCCCCATATACTCCCCACCCCCCTCACCCCACTCCTCCCCCCATAACAACAACCTCCTCAATCATCATGAGACATTCATTGCATTGATGTAAGTTCCTGTTGTTTCAGCACCATATCAGGCATTTCTGTTGTCTCGGCAATGTTCCCAACCACACAGCCTAATGTGTAGTCTATAGTGTGTGCCATTACCTAGAGATGGTGACTTAAGTAAAAGAAGTTCTAATGCTTACCTGACAATCTTTTGACTTATGCATTTAGTATGGGCATGACCAAGACACACGTCTCAGTGTTAGTCTATCACATGAATAGGTTGATTTGTTCTCAGTATTAGAAATTTGCCTTTTGGGAGAAGAGTCCACAAATTAGAAAATCTGTCAGGGGTGGTCCAAAATCCAGTGTCGTGTGGTACATTTGTGTTGGAAATTGAAGCATAGTGATTTCGCAGAGAGATGTGCTGTTTCCATGGCAACGCTTTTAACATAGGAATGCAGCAATTAAGCCTTTGCGTCAACAGGATGAAGCTGTCCCCGGGCAGGGAGAAATACTCGCAAACACACTTTGTAGTTTGAAAGTGCACTTTGTACTCTGAGATAAGTTCTTTAATTTACGAGTATTGTTAATGTATAGTTACGCTGCTTGTTATCGTGATAGTTTGAGTATATATAATGCCACATGTAGAAAATAAAGTTGTCTGAGGAGACATTACTCGCAGGCCCCCTGATCCCAGCTCGTTAGTTCTTTCTCTTTGTTTCCTCCCCCTTTTCTTTTCTTTCATTCCCAAAACCCTTTGGGTCCAAATCTCCAACACATTTGTAAATCAAATCAAGATGTCCATAAAAGGGTAATGGTTATGGGCTACGAAAATGAAAAGGAGAATCCATAGGAGGCTTCAGGAAATACCAACAAATGTTGAAGCTATAATTTATTTTTAAAAAATGATTTGCTTTTAACTTTTATTCTCTACATTATCCCAAATGGGATAGCTCTAGGCATGGTTTGATGAGCACATCTATCGATATACATGTGTATGTCGGTGAAAGTACTCATGTTTTCTGTTGTTCAGAATAGGTAATTTCTATTTTGCTATCTTCCTGTTCTCCAGTTCTTTCTTCTCCACTCTATTCTGCTCATTGAGTGAGTTTCAGTTATTGTCATTTTTAGTTCTATAATTTTCATTTAGTTATTTATATCTTATATTTCTTTATTGGGACTCTCCACTTTTTCATTCTTTCAAGGATGTTCATAAATTCTTGAAGCATTTTTATGATGGCTGCTTTTAAATCCTTGTCAATTAATTCTAACATTTCTATTATCTCAGAGTGGGTGCCTGTTGATTGTCTTTTCTCATTCACATGGAGATTTCTGATTGACATCTGGATGTTTTGGAGGTTATGAGACTTATTTAAATGTTCTGTTTATAGTACACTTCCTCTGACACTGCCATGGCAAGAGGGGGGCAGTATCTACCTACCTTGTTACTGCCAGGTGAGGTGGAAATTCAAGTTCCCCACTCAACCTCTGCTGATACCTGAAAGAGAACGGAATACTCACTACTGAAAGGCATGAAAATAATTTCAAACTTACCAATAGGTCTCCAGTGATACCACCCTGATAGGAAGGGGCAGGGGTACATCATCATTGTTCCCCACGTGGCCTCATCATTTCCACTGAGTGGTGATGAAATTTCTGATCTCTACTAGATATTCTCCGACATCACTCTAGCAAAGAGGGGGAGGGGTGCTTTGTTATGGCTGAGTGAAGGTAAAAGTCCAGGATTATCATGTGGTCTCCACTGACACCTCTGTGAGGGTAAGGATCTCTTTACTACTTAACATGAATGAAAATCCTGCCTTCCCAGTCAGACTTCTCTGATACCACTCAAGTGGAGGTATCCCCTTGATACCTGTGTTTGATCCTCATTTTCAAGGGGATATAGGATTGCAACTACACAATGGAGGTAAAGAAGAGTTTGCATGAACTACAGGAGATCCCCTAGAGCATCTCTTAATACTACCATGCCCTGTGGTTAAAATCAATGGAAAAGTGCAACAACTCAACCCGGGTATGAATACTAATGGCCTAGAAACTTCAGGAATGAAGGTTTGGGTCACCCTAGGAGGCAAAGAAAATAGCCAGCTGAGGTGCTTGGTGAGGTTAATGGGAACATGGACTGGGTAGTGGAAGAGATCGTTATAAATTTGAGTTATAACCATGTGACCAGTTACAGAAATGAATACTGTAATGGTTATAATTCTTCCTTGTTTGGATATATATATATATATTTATATATATTCCTAAAGCAAATAGGGAAGCAGATTTGGCTCAACGGATAGAGCATCTGCCTACTACATGGGAGGTCCAGGGTTCAAACCCAGGGCCTCCTGACCCGTGTGGAGCTGGCCCACGTGCATTGCTGATATGTGCAAGGAGTGCCCTGCCACGCAGGGGTGTCCCCTGTGTAGGCCCCACGTGCAAGGAATGCCCCCTGTAAGGAGAGCTGTCCAGTGCGAAAAACGTGCAGCCTGCCCAGGAGTGGCACCGCACACACGGAGAGCTGACCCAGCAAGATGACGCAACAAAAAGAGACACAGATTTCTGGTGCCACTGACAAGAATATAAGCAAACACAGAAGAACACACAGTGAATGGACACAGAGAGCAGACAACGGGGGGGGGGGGGGGGGGGGGAAGGAGGGCAGAGAAGGGGAGAGAAATAAATAAAAAATAAATCTTTAAAATTATATATATCTTCATTGTCTTCTCTAGGTTATTCCCTTATTAAAGTTATACTAACTTTATGTCAGAGTATTTATTCTTAACTAAAATTTTAAAAGAAATTTTAGATTACAGAAAAGTTACATTGAAAATATGAGGTTCCCATATGCTCCACCCCCTCCTCCTCTCATATTTCCCCCTATTAATAACATCGTACATTAGTGTGGTATATTTGTTACAATTGATGAACAAATATTGAAGCATTGCTACTAACCATGGTCTATAGTTTACGTTATGGTCTACACTTTGCACTGTGCAATTTTATGGGTTTTGACAAAATGCATAATGGCCTGTATCCACCACTGCAATATCTTGCAAACCAATTCCAATGCTCTAAGAATGCCCTGTGTTCCACCTATTTCCTCCTTCCTTCCCTCAGAACCTCTGGTAACCATTATCTTTCTTTCAATATTACAAATTCTTCCATTACTACAATAATAATGAGTCTAATTTGGTCCATGGTTGCATTCCCACCTATGTTCATTCCTTAATCTTGAGGATTTTGGATGATGATGCCCACTCTGCTTCAGATTGAGAGGGAACTTAGATTTTATGGAGCAGATGGAAGGAACTGTTTTGCTTGCAACTTGTAGATACTCTGTTTTTTGGGATGGTGGTTGTTCATTATCATCATTTTGTTAGTTGTCCTGGGCAAGTCCAATGAACTGGAGAGTAGGTATTGGCTGCAACTCTGCTGAGATTCAGGGCTCAACCAGTCACAGTACTTAATTTAAAGAATATCAAGTTTAAGAGAGATTATTAACCAAAGACTTGCATCCTCTTCTGGGAAAGGTTTTCCAGCTGTACATAGGACAGTTGAATTAATGTTTGCTGAAAATGACTATTGTTTTTATTTAGAGATTAAGTATAGTTTAAGGAGGTGTATGGGTGCCAAATTGACAAGGGCTGGACAGTGATGGTTAAGCCCACATTTCAACTTGGCCAAGTTATGGCGTCTAGTTGTTTGGTCAAGGAAGCGCTAGCCTGCTTGTTACTGTGAGGATATTTTATGGATTTAAATAATCAGTAGATTGATGATATCTATGCTGATTACATCTACAATCGGCTAAGGAGATTGCCCTCAACAATGAGAGAAGACTCATCTAATCAGTTGAAAGTCTTAAAGGAAGAAGTGAGGATTTCAGCAGTCAGAAGGAAAAATTTCCATCTCTATTTCAGTCAGCCAACTTCTGGGGAATCCATCAAAAACCTTCATTGGAATTCCCAGCTTGTGACCTGCCCTGTGGAATTCAGACCTGCCCATCCCAAAACCAAGTAAGCTAATTCCTATAATAAATCTCATATATATGTATCTATGTATATATATATATGTATATATATATATCCTGTTTTCCTGGAGAACCCTGATACTGATGAGGTGGGGATATAGTTTTTTTACTGTGGTATTTCGTTGAATAGAGTGGCTATTGTCTAAAAACTTTGTTTTGCTAGGCTGTCCCACTGGCTAGAGAGCAGGCTTTTCTTGGGGCTATATTTGTAGTTGTTAGTGTTTCTGCATTGCCAGCTTCACCAGAACCCATTCTGGGATATAGAAAGCAAAAAGAAAACCCAGGGAACTCACTGCCATATTGCTTCTTAGGTCCCGAAGTCCCTAGTGTGCTTTCTTCTCTCTAATTTTCAGAATCTTTTTTGTTTTATATATAATATTCTGGGGTTTTTAGCTATACTTAGAGGATAGGGTAAAATATTTCTAATCTATCTTTCTGGAAACACAGAAAAGTCCTGTCACTTGTTTCTGTAAAGAAAGTTTTACTGGAAAATAGCCATGCCCATTCATCAGTGCTGCTTTCATGATTCATTGGCAGAGTTAAATAATTGTGACAGAGATCATAGTAAAAAATATTTACTATCTGGCCCTTTACAGAAAAAGTTTGCTGACCCCTTCTCCAAAGGAAAGTTACCCCTTGCTTTGGTGCCTAAAATACAATTTAAGGGTTTAGTTTACTGTCAGTAAATTTCTCACTCAAGAACCTTTCAACTCTTCCAAAGAAAATTTGTATTTTAGAGAATTCAGGTGTCTGAACCAGAATTGTTTGACACACCCTTTCATCTAGGCTACCATCCTGAGAGTTTACCAACTAGGCTGGTGTGTTATTAGGGGAATGAAACAGCATACCTAGGAACGGTCAGGATGGAATCCTGAGTTTTCAAAATGTCTATACAACCAACCTCTCATCCCTTTTTCCTGGTCATTACCCAGGAGGTGTTTGGGAGAACACGAATCCTTTTCTGGGGACAGCACATTCAGTGACTGAACTGCCTTACTAAGGGTGTGTAGGCCAGGAGGAAGTGAGAAGTAAAGTCAGAAATCTTTGAGTTGCTTTTGAGGAGGCCATTGTAGCACTTGACGATACCAAATGCCTGTGGAAGGCAGGGTGCATGGAATGTCTATTGAATAGTTTGATCTTTGACCCACCATCATTGGGTGGGTTTTGAAGGAAAAGACACATCATTTTCAGAATGCAGATGGTCTGGAAAGCAGAAACATGAGTTTAGTTTTAAAAGTCCTAACAGTGTGATGAGAGTTGGCTGATTAGTTTTGAACAGCAACACAGTAACCTCAAAATGTTGACACTGGTGAGGCACCAACAGGAGCTCCAAGAAAGGGTCAAACAACCAATGTAGTCCAAACGCCAGAAGTGAACATGGCAGCACTCTGGGCAATGTAGTCTCTTTCACTGCGAGACATACGGGTCAACTCTGAGCATATATGTTAGAAACATACAATGTAAACCACTATCCATGTGGTGCTGCAGTGCTTCAAAACGTATTCACCAAATGCAATGAATGTCCCATGGTGACGAAAGAGGTTGTTGATGTGGGAGGAGTGGGGTGAGGGGGATGGAAGGTATGTGGGGATCTCTTATATTTTTTGAATGTAACATTTAAAAAAAAAATAGAAAAAAAGGAACATATCATCCTTTACTTTGTGCCCAATCCATGATGGCAGATACATTGACATATCTGGTATGATGGATCCAAGTAGCAATGTTTGATCAGCAGCTTGAATCTGGTTGATCTAATCAGGTAATGGGCTTTACTGTGGGTATCTACATGAATGAACCAGACTGACTGACTGGGAGCGCAATTTATTCCCTAGTTTGCAACTCCAAAGAGGGATGCCTGTAATCTGCCAGTTTGTAGTCTTCCAAGTGACAGACTAGATGATGAGGTCATTGGCATCAGCTCAAGAGTTAGTAAAAATTATATCTAATCCTTAGGAGTTTTCTCTAAGGCAAGGGTAACAGCTATCAATTCAGCTCCTTGCCCTGACTGGTCCTTAATGCAGTAGAGTTGTCACTGAGATTGCATAGCTGCTGCTGTCCAGTGGACACCATCAGTTTAAAAAAAAATTTTTTTTTTTAGAGAAGTTGTAGGTTTACAGAAAAATTATGAAGAAAATAGAGAGTTCACTCATACCCCCCTCCATTAGTAAAAACTTCATTAGTGTGGTACCTTTGTTACAACTGATGAAAGAATATTATAATTATATGGAGCTATACTCTGTAGTTTACAATAGGGTATATTATATTTGCCCATATACCACTCTATTATTAATACCTTGCATTAATGTGGTACATTTGATGTAATTCATGAAATTTGTGGTACATTTGATGTAATTCATGTAATTCTGAAAGAACATTTTATTAATTGTCCTATTACTATAGTCCATCATTTACAGTAGGATTTACTGCGTTGTACAATCTTGTTTTTCTCCTTTTAATTTTTATTCCAGTAGCATATCTACATCTAAAATTTCTTCTTAACATTTTTTTTCTTTTACTCAAGAAGTTGTGGGTTTAGAGAACAATTATGCATATCTCACCCCCTGCCCCAACCACCTCGCACTGGTGTGGAATATTTGTTAAATTTCATGATAGCACATTATTATAATTGTACTATTAATGAAAGTCCATGGTTTGACTTAGGGTTCTCTGTGTAGTACAGTTCCACAGATTTTTTTAAAAAAATTGTTATATCAATGAAACATTTCCACTTTTAATCATATTGAGATATGTATTTTAGTGTTGTGTTCACAGCATTGTGCTACTAGCACCACTACTCATTACTTAAATAAACATTTCCATCATTCCAAATAGGAACCTGGTATATTTTAAGCCTTAACTTCCTATCCTTATGCCCACTGTTTCCCTGGTAACCTATATTCTAGATTCTGACACTATGAGTATGCTTATTCTAATTGTTTCCAATCAGTGAGATTATACAATTTGGTCATTTTGTCTGGCTTATTGCACTCAACATTGTCTTCAAGGTTAATCCATGTTGTTGCATGTATCAGAACTTCTTTCCTTTTATGTTGGGATAATATTCCTTTGTGTATATATATACCACTTTTTTCCAGTCATCAGTTGATGGACACTTGGGTTGTTTGCATCTTTTGGCAATTGTGAATAATGCTTCTGTGAATACCAGTTTGCAAACATGTGTTCAAGTCCCTGCTTTCAATTTTTTTTTGGTATATACCTAGAAGTGGAATTCCTGGGTCATCTAGTAGTACTTACCTTTCTGAGAAACCACCAAACTGTCTATTACAGTGGCTGCACCATTTTACATTTCAACCAGCAATGATGAGTGTTCCTATTTCTCTGTATCCTTTCCAACACTTTTCTTTCTTTTTTTTAATGTCAGATATTCTAATAGGTGTGAATTTGTATCTCATTGTGGCTTTGATTTCATTGGCTAACGATGTGGAGCATCTTTTCATGTACTTTCTGGCTATTTGTGTATCTTCTTTGGTGAGAAGTCCATTCAAATCTTTTGCCCAAATTAAAATTGAGTTGTCTTTTTGTTAAATTGAAGGATTCTCTTGTATATTCAGGATATTAAACCTCTATCTAATATGTGGTTTCCAAATATTTTCTTCCATTGTATAGCCATTTGTATATACTCCTTGAAAAATGTCTATTCAAGTGTTTTGCCCATTTTAAAATTGGGTTATTTGCATTTTTATTGTTGGGTTGTAGGCTTTCTTTATAATTAAACCCTTATCAGACATGTGGTTTCCAAATTCTCACATTGAGTAGGTTGTCTTTTCACTTTTTAAAAATTTCCCTCCCACACAGCTTGCTTGCTGTCTGCTCTTCTGTGTCCATTTGCTGTGTGTTCTTCTGTGTGTATTTATTTTTATTTATTTTCTGCCCCCTTGCAGCTTGCTTGCTGTATGCTCTGTGTCCATTTGCTGTGCGCTCTTCTGTGATTTTACTTGTCTCCCTTTCTGTTGCGTCACCTTGTTGAGTCAGCTCTCCATGGTGCTTCTGGGCCAGGCAGCACTCTGCAGCACTTTGCGGGTTGGCGGCTCTCCATGGCATGCAGGTGAGCCTCCCTTTACAAGGAGGCCTTGGGATGCGAACCCAGGGCCTCCCATATGGTAGATGGGAGGAACCCAACTGATTCAGCCACAGCTGATTCCCTGTCTTTTCACTTTTATGATAAAGTCCTTTGCACAAAAGTTTTTAATTTTGATGAGTTCTCATTTACCTAATTTTTCTTTTGTTGCTTGTACTTTTGGTGTAAAGTCTAAAAAAAACCATTGCCTAACACTCAAGATCATTAAGATGCTTTCCTATGTTTTAGGGAAAACATAGGGAAGTCTTATAGTTAGGTCTTTGATCCATTTTTAGTTAATTTTTGTGCATGGTGTGAGACAGGCATCACCATTCATTTCTTTGCATATGAATATCATTTTTCTAGCACCATTTGTTAAAGAGACTATTCTTTCCCAGTTGAATGGACTTAGCAGCCTTGACAAAAATCAATTGGCCATAGATGTGAACGTGTATTTCTGAACTCTCAATAAGATTTCATTGGTCTATATATATCTATCCTTATGCTAGTGCCATGCTGTTTCATCCACTGTAGCATTGTAATAAGTTTTAAATTCAGGAAGTGTGTGTCCTCCAACTTCATTATTCTTTATTTCTTTAAAGGTTTATTTCTCCCCGCCGCCCCCCCCCCCCCAGCCCCTACCCCTCATAGTTTTGCCCTTGCTGTCAGCTCTCTGTGTCTGTTCATTATGTGCTCATCTTCTTTTTAGGAGGCACTGCGAACCGAGCCTGGAACTTCCCATGTGGTTGGTGGGCACCCAACTGCTTCAACCATATCTGCTTCCCTCATTATTCTTTTACAAGATGTTTTTGGCTATTTGGGATCCTACCTTCCAAATAAATTTATTGATTGGCTTTTCCATTTCTGCAAAGTAGGCTGTTGGAATTTTGATTGGGATTGTGTTGAATCTGTAAGTCATTTTGGGTAGAACTGACATCTTAACAATATTTAGTCTTCCAATCTACGATCAAGGAATGTCCTTCCATTTATTTAGATATTTTAAAAATTTCTTTTAGCAAAGTTTTTCCATGTATAAGACCTTTACATCCTTGGTTAAATTTATTCTTAGATTTTTGATACTTTTAGTTGCTATTGTAAGTGGAAGATTTTCTTTATTTCCTCCTCAGATTGTTCATTACTTGTGTATACAAACACTGATTTTTGTGTGTTGATTTTGCACCCCACCCCTCTGCTCAATTTATTAGCTGTGGTAGCTTCATTGTAGATTTTTCAGCACTTTTTATTATATAGGATCATGTCACCTGCAAGTAGTGAGTTTTACTTCTTCCTTTTATTCTTGCCTTTTTTTCCCTTTTTCTTGCTTAACTGGATAGAACTTCTAATACAGTGTTGAATAAAGTGACAGTGGGCATCCTAGTCTTGTTCCAGATCTTAGAGGGAAAACTTTCATCTTTCATCATAGTGTATGATGTTAGCAGTGGGTTTTAATATATGCCCTTTATCATGTAGAGTAAGTTTCCTTCTATTCCTATTTTTTGAACTTTAAATTTTTTATTTTACCAAGAAAGGATGCTTGATTTTGTCAAATAACTTCTGTGCATCAATTGAGATGATCACATGTTTTTTAAAAAAACCTTTCTTTTGCTAATGTGGTATATTGACATTATATGATTTTTTAAAAAAAAGATTTTATTTCTCTCCCCCGCCCCGCCCACCCTGGTTGTCTGTTCTCTGTGTCTATTTGATGTGTCTTCTTTGTCTACTTCTGTTGTTGTCAGTGGCACGGGAATCTGTGTTTCTTTTTGTTGCGTCATCTTGTGTCAGCTCTCCATGTGTGCGGCACCATTCCTGGGCAGGCTGCACTTTCTTTCACGCTGGGTGGCTCTCCTTACGGGGCGCACTCCTTGCGCGTTGGGTACCCCTACGTGGGGGACACCCCTGCGTGGCACGGCACTCCTTGCGTGCATCTGCGCATGGCCCAGCTCCACACGGGTCAAGGTGGCCCGGGGTTTGAACTGCAGACTTCCCGTGTGGTAGACGAATGCCCTAACCATTGGGCGAAGTCCGCCACCCTGTGATTTTTCTTATGTTGAACCACCCTTGCATATCTGGGATAAATCCCATTTGATCATTTTGTTTAACTCTTTTAATGTGCTGTTGGATTACATTTATGTTTACTTTTTGAAGACTTCTGCATCTATGTTCATGAGAGTTTGGTCTCGCTAGATTTTTCTTGTTTCTTTTTTTAAAATTTTTTCTCTCCCCTACCTCCCACTCCCCCCACCCATTGTCTGTTCTCTATGTCCATTTGCTGCGTATTCTTCTTTTTGTCTGCTTCTGTTGTTGTCAGTGGCACGGGAATCTGTGTTTTTGTGTGTGTGTCATCTTACTGCATCAGCTCTCCATGTGTGTGGCGCCATTCCTGGGCAGGCTGCACTTTCTTTCGTGCTGGACGGCTCTCCTTATGGGGCACACTTCTTGCGCGTGGGGCTCCCCTACATGGGGGGCACCCCTGCGTGGCATGGCACTCCTTGCGTGCATCAGCAATGCATGTGGGCCAGCTCCACATGGGTCAAGGAGGTTCAGGATTTGAACCACGGACCTCCCATGTGGTAGATGGTCGCCCTATCCACTGGGCCAAGTCCACTTGCTTTTTTCTTGTTTATCTGGCTTTGGAATAAGGGTGATGTTGGGTTCATAGAATGAGCTAGGCAGTGTTCCCTCCCCAGTTTTGGAAAAGTCTGAGCAGGACTGGTATTAATTCTTGGAATTCACCTATGGAGACATCTGGTCCTGGACTTTTCTTTGTTGGAAGGTTTTTTTGACCGATTCAATCTCTTTACTTGTAACTGGTCTGTTGAACTCTTCTATTGCTTCTAGAGTCAGTGTATGTTGTTCATGTGCTTCTAGAAATTTGTCCATTTCATCTTGGATATCTAATTTGTTGGCATATAAGTGTTCATAGTATCCTCTGAAAATCCTTTGTATATCTGTGGGGTCAGTAGTAATGTCTCTCCTCTCATTTCTGATTTTATTTCTTTTGCTTGCTTTAGGTTTAGTTTGCTGTTCTTTTTCTAGTTCCTCCAGGTGTGCAGTTACATCTTTGATTTTAGCTTTCTTTTTTTAATGTAAGCATTTAGGGGTATAAATTTCCCTCTCGGTACTGCCTTCACTGCATTCCATACTTTAATATGCTCACTTCCAAGAGCAAGTTTTCTTTTCTGTGTTTCTTCTTTGGGAATCTTTTCTGTTTTTTGTTTTTTTTTTTGCAGAATTTTCTTCCCAGCTCCTATAATTTGTTTAAATTCTTTCCCTCACTCAGTGTCCCCCTTTTCATTACATTTTTCAGTTCTGGGACCTTTCCTGTCTTACAGCATTTTTTTTCCCCCAGAGACTTTTCTAACTCCAGTTACTTCCCTGTTAGTGTATCCTACTCCAGAGAGCCAGATGGGAGTCAGTCCATTTTGCATTTAGGTGATCCAGCAGAGACTGGACTGAGTGCTGGGACAGCACACCTGCCTGACACAGCCAAGTATACCTGTTGAAAACTGGCAGCTATTACTGTGCTGCTGTGCTTTTGCTGAAGCTGAATGACCCATGGAAGCCATGTGACTCAATGGCTTAACATCTCCAGCACGTTGAGATGAGGCCTCGTCTCCTGCTGGGTGAGTGCTTGGTGCGGGTAGATTGTCGCCCCCCTGCTACTCTTGCCCCTAACGGCTGCCTCCTCTATCTCCACCCAGCATCCAGTCTCCATAGGGGCCGCCCTAGGGTAATAGGCCTGCCTCTCCCGCGCCTCACCAGAACCCAACCCACAACTTCCCCTTATCTTCTGCCCCAGCCTCCATATACCCCCTGCCAGAATGATAACCTCACCTCTGCCCCTTTACCTAGCAACAGCCTCCAACAACCAATTGGAGGTCGCCTTCAGCTTAAGCCAATCCGCACCCCACACGTCGCCCCTTACCCTTGTACCTCACCCCCAAACCGTCCCCCAGCCAATTAGCGGCCTCCCCTCACATACATTGCCTTATTTGGCTTAGCCTTGCTACCGCCAGCGCCCTAGCCTATATAAACACTTGTCTTCCTCAATAAAGCAGACGCGTTGCCACCACTCTCCGTCTCCGCAGCAATGTTCGCGCCACTGTGCGTCCGCCCTTGACACCGCCCGCTGTCCGCCGTGCGCCCTCACATTACCTCTCCAGTGGCAGCAAGGTACCTCTCAGCATCCAGAGAGAACCAAAGCCCAGGGAACTGCATTTTATTTTGCAGTATTTGGTGCCTTCTGCTACTCCTGCACCCAGCACCTTGTTCTTGTTGCTGGCTGATTGGCTGTGGTAGGGGCCAGGTACGTGACTGTGGCCTGCTCTGCGTTTTTCAGCAAGGCTTTGTGCTCACTTTCACGTGAGAACAGTACTTTGACCCAGCGAAGCTCAATCAAATGAACTTCTCATGTTTTTAATTCACCCAAAGCCCTTAATTGAATAGCAAGGTCCTCATTGCTAATAACATTTATTTTAGGTATGGGGACTTCTTTTTTAAAAAATTCACTTTATTGTGGTAACATATATAACATAAAATTTGCCATTTTGATCATTAAGTATACAATTCAGTGGCATTAATTACACTCATTTATATTATGCTGCCATTACCACCATCAATTAGCAAGACGTTTTCATCACCCAAAACAAATTCTGTACCCATCAAGCAATATTTTGGGACTTTCAGACTCAGCTGTACTGTCTTTTCAGGTAGGGTTGCAGGAATTGCTGACCCCTCATCATGAAAACATTTCTCTGATTGCAAGCATACCTCTCACAACTAAGCCTCTAAATATTTACTCTTATTCATAAATAGGTAGGACAGTGGGGAACCCTTACTTGTTCCTGGCCCTTAACGATCACTTGGGTGAGAACATTCATTACCAGATCTCAGGGTCTCTTCTTATATTCCTGAACTTTGTCCATGGTTCCTCTTCCAGAAAATCATGTCCTTGTCAGCATCCCATCCCTGTTGCCAAAACTGTTGGGCCTGGGATTGATTTTTCCCTATGATAAACCAGTAGGTCAGCCTGTCGGTTTCATTGATGCTGACAAAAGACATAGGGCTCCTGGGTTAGAGGCAAATGCTCTTATCACTGATGGCACAACAGACAGTAAAGACACCAGAATGTTTCCATCAGTTCCCCTTGTTCCCAGTTCCACAGGGGCAATGCAGTGGGCCCAGATGGTTGCCAAGTCTGCAGCAGGTTTATGTTGTAGTGAGGAACCCACTGTTTTTATAGAAAGCAGTTCAGCCTGTTCTTTGTCTGGGAAGATGTTACTTTATCAAGGTTACCAGCTGAGTAAACTGAGAAATGGCCCAGGTAAAATTGCAATCAGGGCCTTGCTAGAAACACTGAGCAAGATGTGTAGAAGCATAGGAGGCCCAAGGAGGACCGTCTCTTCCTAGATTTGTCCCTTTCTATTTTGTTTGTCCACTCTTTCATGTCTATCTCTATAAAACTGCCAGTAAACGGATGCCTCTTGCAGGCTAGGCCCTTGTGCAATAGATGATAAGATGGCTGGCTAAGAGATGCAGTATAGCCTTATCAAAAATATTTACTATTACAGTATTAAAGACTGTAAAGAATGAATTCCTTCACAAGTTTAGCCAGCCCTCAGTTTATCAGCCACCTGTCAGTCTTAAGTGAAACACAGAGGTAAAGGAGACTTTTATGGCCCATCTTTCTTTGAGTTATGACTGCAGCCAGTTCCTAAACATAAGGGACTATCACATAATACAGTCTAGAAAGGTCCACTTATATCTTCCTAGACAGAAATCTACTATTCTGGTGAGAAAGTTAGAACAAGGAGAACACCCAGTAAATTCATAACCAATGCTGAGATAAAACTGCTACTCAGTCGAAGAAAATGTTTTTCCTATGGAGTTTTTATTTCAGCTTAAAAAAAAAAAGTTTAACATGTAATACTTAGATTCCAAAATTTACTTCTTTAGAGATATACTATCTGTAACTGTTTTTCAATTCTTAACAGGTAAGAAGGGAGAGAATCAGTGGCTGTGACAAATAACATTTAAAGAACTCATTGTATGCATATTGGTAGTGAAGCTTCAGCTCCACACAATGAAAAGCATAAATAAAATGACATGACTTTAAAAGATTATCACTGGGATGCTCCATGAAGCACCAACTGGTGGCCTGGAACTTGTGTGTGTGCACAGAAGTTCAGATGCCAAGGCTGTTCTGGTAACTAAGAAGGAATGGAATAATAAAAATGGATAGAGAGGCAGGAATTTCTGTTCATCTAGCATAAAAAAATTTCCCTGTCCTAAGCAACTTCACAAACCATCACAAAATCATAACTTTTTGTGTATTTCTATTAGAGGTTTCATGGAAAAGTTTGAACATTTTCTCCTGAAAGATATAGTGATGAAAATAAAATGAGCATTGGAGTCACAATGTTTTAACACATTGTCATGCACTATTTTGGGGTTAATCATTAGGGTATAAAATGCTCAGTGAGTGGTCTAGTGTAATCAATTACACGTAAGAAGCAAATTCATCCCATCATATGGGAGGGAATTTAATTTGATGAAACTCAGCTTCCTGACTTGATTAAAATGAAGTCCATAATGTAATGAGACAAAATGGAAGTAGTTTAAGTAATAAATTTTAATCAAAGAATTTTACATATTATTAACAGCATTCATTTGGCCAAACATCTACACGTTTGTAGAATTCTACTGTATATAAAGTGGGAATGTATCAAGTAGAGACTATGAAAGTGCAAATAACAAGTCAAGGTTAGATTAATTTTTTTTTTACATTATAAAATTAACTTGTTTACAAAATAGGCTTTGCCAAATGTTACTTCTGAATTGCTAAAGTCAATGACTATGTTGTTGTTTAAAATATGTACCGAGGAAATACAAACTGGATAATGATCATTTTCATGCTCAGGAGAGAACAGCGCAGAAACAAAGGATACTGGCACAAGGTCAAGGAAACCAGAACCCACCACTACTGCCTTCACACACAGCACTCTTTCTCACCTTATTGCAGCTTTGCAAGATGTCTCAATGTGACACAAAGACTCTTTCTATTGAAAAAATTACAACTTGGTCTAAAAACTTATTGGTGTTATTTTTAATCCAAAATAAATTTGTAAAAAAATCCTTTAATGGACTATTTCAGTTTAATATACAGTAATACACTGTAGATAAAGCTAATATTTTCCCAACTAACTGTAGTAAAGATTGATGCCAATGCTTCTGATAATTGGGGAAATAAAAACTAATGTGTACTTGTGATATCCACGGCATAGGAGCAATTTCCACACAGTTTATTCCATGGGAACCTGAGGAATATTAAATACTTTAATATAATGTCCTAGCCATATGAATCCAAAGATTTCAAAAGCAAGGTTGGGAACAAAGAAATAATCAAAACCATAATCACAACTCAGGTGGATAGTAATACTAATTTAATCTTTTATCCAGCCCAGGACTTGCCTGGAGAAACACGGTACTGAAATTTTGGTATCTGTAGATTTCTGGGAAAACATTTAAATGGAGTGTTGCATATCTATCTTGCTTATGTTATACTAGTTTTGATAATATGTAAGTAAAACAGCCATTCCAACAGTTTACTCTAGTTTTAATTACACACTGTACCAATTTATCTTAATTACAACAAAGACCAATATTTTCTTCACAGTAAGACACTGATAACTAGGAAGGTGATTTGTTTCAACACTAAACATAATCACACAACAAATGAGTATTGTGCAATAGAACAAACACATCTCAGCATTTGCTATTTAGGCAAACAAACTGATTGAACATTTAGTTGTTATATTTACTGTAAAGGCAAGGCCATGGGTGGTTTTATGGAGGTCTTTGCAATTCATAGCATAGTTACTTCAGAAGAGACATTGAAATTTGAATTACTCACTTATTTAACTGGCAACTATCCATTTAGGTTAGGCAAAGGCACAGTAACATGTTGCGTAGGATGTTTTATTCAACTTTTTAATAATTGTGGGATTTACTCTAACTCATGAAAACTCCACTTTTTTTCTATTTTATAAAACACCATTAAAAGTAATTGCACCCATTAGTAATTAGAATGCACTGTAAAATTGTGAAAACAAAGAACTATGATTGCACTTCCAATAAAGTGTCTCTTAAAATACAGCACCGCTGTTGCTAATCAACTGTATTTTAATTATTAAAATAAACTGTATTTAACAGCAGCATTAGGTTTAGTTAATTTAAGCTACAGGCTACATTTTTAAAAAATGCAGTCTCCCTGGCAACGAAAGCCCCTTAAATTCTGAAATATCATTGCTACCAAGTGGCACCTTTTACTTCCGAAAATGGTGAAACTGCTTCGGGGCACTCTAGGACACGGCACACCAAAACACCTTGTTAGTCAGCGCACTAGTCAGAGTTTGGCACAATTGGACTGTAAATAGACATAAAAAGAAATCTTTGAATCATGTGAAAATTAAAACTAATTACAATGTGGTAGATGCAGCACTAAAAAGAAGCACTGGATACACCAATTCACACTGCTCAGACAAAAAGGAAGGAAATAAAGTTTTGGAAGAGCATAAAAAGAGATTGAGGAACAAAATGTTATTAGATCTCTCCAAAGTCAACTCCTAGAATGAAAAAAAAAAAAAAAAGGAAAACCACCCAAGGATTAGGCAGTAAGCCTATAATTTAAACGTTCAATTTAAGTATTACCAACCTTAGGCTAAACAGAAAACTGCATTTACTTACACTGTGGAATATAACATATTTATTCCATTTGAATTTCTCTCTCTTTTTCATGCTCTTCTTTGTCAGCAAAAAAGGGGAAAGCTATCCCATTAAATACAAAAGAAATTCCCTGTAAGGTTAAAATGGAAAACGAAGCTACCATTCAAGGGAACTCCTTTCATATGTTTCTAATGTTAGTGGTTTATAATCGAGTTGGAATTAAGTGGATCAAAGTCTCTGTAATGCATATTCCACCTAGTGTTCCATCTGTACCTGGGATTTTGCAGTTCACACTAAATGTATTTGTTCAGGCCAGTCACTTGAGGTTTGAGGTGCTTGACTTGAGATATCTAAACCATCCCCCTTGCTGGTTTCCTCCTCACCACTGTTGACATGAGATGTTGCTTCCCCAGCCAGAATATTTTCATCCAAAGAATTTTCTTCTTCTATTTGGTGTCTTCTATCTTCACTTACAACAGCATCTTCAAAAACTGAATCTTCTTCTGGTTGTACCTGTTCCACATCCCTCATATATTCTGACTCATTTTTGACACAGGGTAGCTGAGAATCTGCACTGACCTCAGTAGTTGCTGGAGGAATCAGGGCAATACTCTGAGGGTTCATGTCGTGAAACCAAGCCATGATGTTGCCAAGAAGATTGTCACTGATGTTGGGGTCCTGGCCAGCTGTGTTGGGATCACTGGATGAGGGAAAGAATTCACTTCTTGATTCACTGAGAGGGTGTGAACTAAGGGTATCAGTTGAAAACGGGTCACTTTCTGCCCCTAGTCTTATGAGGCTGTCACCAAGTTCCAACAGCTCAGAGCTGCTCAAAGCAGCCCGAGGGCTACCTGTATTCCTAGGCACCGAGTCCAGCCTAGAAGGTAAAGAAGTGCCTATAGCTCCTAAGGATGCTTCATTACTAAGGAAGTCTCTAGTGTCTTCATCCATGGTCAGCCCAGACTCTTGCAGTGATAACTGTATTGCGAGGAGGATATTGGGATCATCTTCATCTAAGGAACTCAGAGCCTGAGGCAATAGAAAGTAAAACCATTTTAAAATTTGACTAAAGGAAAAATGATTTAACCCAATGTGGTTTACAACCTTTCCTTTACCAAACAGAAAACTGATTACTTCTATTTATATGGGAGAATTATTTCATCCACTTAAATCTTATAATTTTCTCCATGCCCATGTTAAAAGAAAAAAAAAGATGCTTAAGAAAAACCTGAAATGCAAGAATCTTTTTTCCTAGCACATCTTCAAAACAAAGATTTTAGAATGGAAAGAAGAAGGAAAGCAATAAAAATAAAAATAGGAAACCAAGCTAAACAGGAAGAGAGCAAAAGCTTGGACAGTGAGGCTGTCTGGGAAAGCTACCTGAAGAGAGTCCTGGTTTTCTGAGCGACTGGCAGGGGTGTAGTCACGCAGGGAAGAGCTGTGCAGCACACTCATAGACGCAGAACTTACTACAGAGGCGCCTGGTCTGCGGCTGCTGCCACCTTCTGGGGTATCTGTGTCAAAAGCAGGTGGTACCAGAAACAATGGGCAAGTAAGATTGATTTCTTTTACCCATAAGGCGTTTTAATGGCGATTTCTCATTCATTCAGTGCTGGCGGAAACTTTTGTCTAACCTTCACTTAATCTTTCAGTTATTTCTCATCCATGTTTGACTTACCATAAGCAACAATATATATCTAAAACTATTATTTCAAAGCCATGTTTTAACTCCTGCATTGCTGCTTGCAACATATATAGTTCTATTCACAAACCTAAGTGCTACTATTCATTTCTCTTTTTTCTTAAGCAATAACAAAGGCTTTTTTGTTTTTGGATTTATTAAAATTAAAACATTTGGGTCATAGTTCGTGACAAATGTTTCACAACAATGCAAGGTGGTGGTGGTGGGGAGATGTATGGGAGCCTTGTGTGATGATATGCATGTTTGTTTTGTAAATTCACAAATTTTACTATACTTTTTGTTTATGTTCATGTATGAATGACATAGTTCAATAAATTTTTTCTAAAAAAATTTATTTTTTTATCTAAAGAAAAAGAAATATTAGAAAAAGAATAAATAATTGCATAAGACCAATAAATTAACATGAAAGGAGAAAAAAACCTGGGGAATTATAATAACCTGAAAAGCAAATCTTTAGTCCCATTGACCCTGATTTATTGATGATCTGCTGACATAGTTTCAAGATTTTTAGTTAATAATGTAACATTTAAAAGTTGAATGATTAAAATAATTTATCTCTAAGTACTAGAAATTCTCTTATAAAGAATGTTCATAGGTGAATAGAGGCTAGGAGAAAAATATTCCATGAACACAATAATAGTATCAATTTACTGAACGTTCACTAGGTGCTACATATATAGGGTTTTAGATGCATCGTCTCAATCCTCACAGTGAAGCTTCAAGGTAGCATCACAATAAACCTACAAGGTGGCAGTATTATTGCTTCTGTATAATGAAGAAATGGGAGCTTAGAGAGGTTAAGTGACCTGAATAAAGTTACACAGCTAATACAAACAGAGATCGGGGATGAATCCACAGCCCATGTTTCTAAGCCCCCTGTTCTAATGTATCCTGGGACAAGAGAAAGTTTTACACATTTATTGTAAGTCTAAATTACAAACTATTTCATAAACATTTAAATGAGTCAGTCTCATAAAACACAGCCAACCCAAATGCTTACCTAAAGTGCTTTCACTTGGCTCTTCAGGGTCTGGAGGATTCCCGAGCAGACTGTGCACATCTCCTCGACGGCGTTGTTGTCTGTGCCTCCTTCGATACTGAAATTCAGCATATTCCTGCATAAACCAAAGGTTATAAAATACAGAAGAGCATGCAAGTTTTTATGCAAATAAAACAAACACACTTTTTTCCCAGGGGAAAAAGTGTGATTTTATACATATATTATAAAATCACTTGGAGAAAGAAACTTCAAGTATTGCCATGCCAAGGAACAGAAAAGGTAAAATGGAAAAAGAAAATTGTCAAATAGCCATTATAATTGTCTAGATAAATTGGGAATACTTGCAAGCCCCATGCTGTATCATAACTGGCCTTACTTCATATGTCTTATGATTTCTAGGGTCTTGTTATTTAATATCACTAATAAAATAATAATTTTACTAATATAAGTTGGCTCTTCTTAGAGGTGTACGTTTGAAAAAGTGACCATGATATATGCAACAGAACAACAACAAAAGAATACACACTGTTTAGTATCTGCCAGATTGTTGTATTTTTGTATTCTTTTGGACTGACACATTCTATACTCACAAGCCACATGACTAGATTAAAATAAAAATATTAGGTTTGTTTTAAAAGAAGAAGTTATTTGGCTTCCTAATTGTATATTAGACAAGAAGTGGGGTTATCTACAACGCAGACAGGGGAAATGTGTTCTATTTAGCATATGGGAAGAACACAGATTTTGATGGATGTCCCCAAGTCTGTTTTACATTTCCAACAACAGTTTAAATGGATCTGCTGTGACCAAAGACTATTACCAAAGGCCTGGGACTACCTGCTACCTGAGTAGGAATTTACTTTTCCACATTTTAGTGACAGAAGAATAGAAAAGAGGTCAGCATAGCAGTGTAATTTTGAGAATTATAATAGAAACTTTCCATGATAAACACTAAAACATGAGGTTTATTGATTATCCTGGTTACCCAGAATATTCAATATGCTTATACTGTCAAAGTACTAGGACTAAGTGAAGACAAGGTTAACATCATATCATTTTGGTTAAATTTATTTAAACTTATTTACCTAAACACACTCTAATATGAGGTGGGAAGTACCTTACCAGATTAGACACCAATCAAGGGAAAATACTACAGGTGCCCCAAGGGTGCGCAAGGGGTTATTTAGATTCTTTAAAATTTTCTGTGGAACAGGGGCATCATTTCCACATTTCCTGGAGGCCCATGACCTCAAATGAGATGACCTGTTATGTATTATGGCTCAATGGGTCATCATATTTCTTAAGCAAATTGACATGAAAAGTTTATCTCAATACAAGTTTTAGGGAGAATTTGTTTACTTTGTAGACTTGACAATGTTACAAATTTATTCTCAACTAAATAAACTATTACTGACCACTGAATATACATATTTCCAATTTAAGAAAACATAGTGATTTAAAAACAAGTATGCAAATATTTCTATTTTGATAGAAAATCCATGATATTCTCTCACAACACAACAGGCTTAAAAAACAGTTTTTGTAAACTTAAATTCATATGAAAATTTCCAAGGAGTCCTAAGATCTAAACATATGAAAAGGCTACAGTTAGGATACTATAAATAACTTGAGTGTTAAGGCTACAGAGTAGATTGAAAAGTTCTAGGATTTATAGGGAAAAACATGCTAGACGTTTTTTGTTTTAGTTTCTGTTTTTGTTTTTGTTTTTAAACAACAGCTACAATTTATTGGGCACCAATTTTGTCAGTGACTTACCTAGTTCCTTAATCCTTCCAGAATTCCTGTGGGGTAGGTATCACCACCCATATTTTAAAGATGAGAAATTAAGGAAGAATACAGCTTAAGTTCTTTGTAAGTTACAGAGCTAGAACTTATATGAATCCAGGTGTTACTCTTTCCCCTGCATTCTACTGCCTTTGAAGTCATATTGAAGTCATATAAAACAAAGTCATATAAAACAAACATATAAAACATATAAAATAAATATTTGTTCCCTTAAAACCAATTTTACTGAAAAAAATATAAATTCAATCCAAAAGTCTATTGGCGTTTGGCAAAATTAATTTTTTCATCTTCTGTATTAGGCAAAGAATGAATAGATTTAAATATAGTTTTGGTAGCTACTTGATATTCAGGAACACACATACAGAATGTGAAAGTTTCAAATTATGTAGTAATTTCTTAGATTTGCAATAAGGTTTACATAAAAACTTGGTGTTTTAATGTGCCAAAGACTTTAAAGAATAGAAAAATAGTGAATTAGATAATATTTGTAAAATTTATCAAGTCACAAAGTAAATTTAAGGAGGAAATGTTATCTATACTTTCATAATTTTCAATCTCTGGAGAAAAAAGTGCTCAATAATTTTATGTATAAATATTCATATGTGGGGTGGCAAGTCTTCCTATTCATTTCTAAATGAAGCTAAGACAGTCATATTAGTAGATTCTTAAGTATTCAATGTCAAATGCTTCAGCACTCCTAAGGTCACTGTCAGAGCTGGAAGCTGCAAAATGATGCATACATGATTGTGAATAGATTGGTAAAGATTTTATTTATGATAAAATATGTTTCTACCTTGAAATACTAACATTTTTACATTTTTAAAAATTTAAATATCTGAAGCTCGTTTATTCTTCTTTTTAGGTAGAAATTTATGACAATATATCCAAAGCTGTGACTGTATTATAACAGAAATAATAAGTGTAAGATTAGGTAGAGAAAAAGATTCATAATTTGGTTTACAATAAAAATTTCATTAGTTTTAACTTTTTTTTTTCAATTTACTTAACATTTCCATATCAGAAATCTAAGCACACTTTGTTCCCCTCAATATTTTCTTGGATATATCTACTAATACAAAAGGCTACAAGGTGATTGCAAGTATCCTCAGCAGCTGAAAAGAGAAAGGATCTGATTTAAATAAGCCACGGTCATTTTTGGATAACAATTTCACTGTTTTTCTTACAGAAAACACATAAGCTATAAGTATAAACAAAGTTTTGCCATTTGCTCTGATCCCCTCCAACAATTAAGCTAAAAAGTTATAATAATATAAACATTGAATGGACTACTCTTTCATAAAAAACAAGGGAGTATGCAGAAGTAGAACTGCTAAATCAATTTCAAATTAGACTCAGTGATGACAGTGGCAATTTAAATCTTGGAAAAAAGCAATATAATTAAGGTTTTTACTCTAATTTTTATTTTGTAGCTACCTTTCAGCAGGCTACTTGCAGTATTAGTATTTTAAATATTTTTAAAACATTTTCGAAAAGTTGTATCAATAGCAAACAAGCTAAGAGTAGTGTGAAAATCCTAAAGGGAAGTAGAATGCAACCAAGAAGCAAATTTCCTTCTGCATTAACATTGTTAAGGTCAGCTTTCTGCTTTAGCAATTAATTACAAATCAATTCTCTTAGGTTGTTGTAATAACATTATAAAAACAGACTTGTTTCTTTATATTTTTTAATAGACTGAAACAATATTACAACTAGAAATATTCTAACATTTCTAACAAAATTTATATCTCTACGAATAAATTGGAATATATTTTCTAAAAACACATGCTGTAAATTTGCCTTAATTTTGACTTTTCAGTAATTAAAAACAATAAAAGGGGATGCCTTTAATAATGTGATAAGAATCCAATATGGTATATAGCTCTATTGAGAAAGTTTTGTTACAAAATAAAGAGAAAGCGTAGCTGACAATCTCAGTAGGATTTAAAGTACACGAGGGAACAAATGCAAGCAGGACTGCTAAGGAAAAATACAATTAAAAAAAAAAAAAAAAAAGCCCCAAAAGCAATTACCTCAGGTGATGCAAATCCTAAATATTCCCAATCCCATGTTCCACCAGCAAAGCTACAAAGAAATTAGACATACCATTTGATTTATTATTAGTACTACAAAGTGCGAACAATCAGACCCTTGTGCCCTCTGAACATTACTTTTCATTCCTCTCTTTGGAACATGCTTAAATAAAGTAAATCAACTATAAAAATATATTTAAAATGACCACCTTTTTTTCTTTCAAATTCTAAATTGTTTTATGTTTGTGTGAAATGATGGAAAAAAGTCAACATATTATAACAAAGTATTTCATGATTGCTTCTAATTATTTATGTAAAAATGGGGTCAAAGGAATTTCTATTGTCTACAATGATTATAAGAAAATATGGTTCAATTTATAATGGCAAAAGCAGTGTAAGTATCTGAAATAAAACAACCAAAACTCAACTGTTCTTTAATGGATTATTTACATCACTTGAATAAATTTACTAATATGAGATTTCAAATGTTTTCTCAATCTTTTACCATATAAAGACAGATATGCTTATCAAGTTGGCAAGGTTTTCAACTATTACATCATAAGATATGTATACTACCATATCACTACATACCACTGAGCCACATCAGCTCCCCTGAATTGGTTTTTTGTTTGTTTTCCTTGCTATTTTGTTTTTGTTGTTGTTTAGGAGGCAATGGAACCAAACCTGGGACCTCTCACGTGGGAAGGAGGCACTCAACCACTTGTGCCACACACATCCACTCCCAGAATATTCTTTCAATTGAGTTTACCCAAAGTGTGAAATTAACCTAGCCCAATTTAGTCTGAGAAACTACATAAGGACAAACTAAAAATAACAAGAAAAATAGAAACAGCACCGGGGGAAATTACTAAAAACAAGTTAACTTTTATCAGCTATAGCTCATCCTAAGTTCAAGTAACTACTTAGAATGTGAACTCTAGTTGGATGAAAAAGAAAACTGCTGGCATGTGTGGAAGAAGCTAGGATGATTTCCACAATGTACATCCTTTTTACCTGCGCCTTGGAGCTTCTGGAGAGTCAGCAGGAGCAACTCCTCGAGCCACAGATGCCAAGAACTCCTGCCTCTTCTGCTGTACAAGGCATGCCGCCTTGATGATCTTGTGGCGGGGTGTGCGAAGATAAGGCCTATTGACTTTTTGTGCAAGGTCTTCAGTGACCATCTCTAGGTCTGTCTATAGGAAAAGAGAAAAAACGAGATTATAGGCTAAGGGGGTTAGTCAAGAGTAAACACAAGTCTCTGGTTTCTCAGTAAAATTTGAGTCTTTTGAAGTAAGAAATTAACCCCAAACTATCTAAAGTGTATAATCCATGGTTTTTAGTATAATCACAATGTTGTGCATTCATCACAAAAATTTTAGAACCATTTCATTACTCCAAAAAGAAAAACTCTATACCCCTTAGCATGACGTCCCCAGCCCTATATAACCACTAATCTAATTTCATCTTTATAAATTGATTTATATTTACATTTTTTATAAATTGGCTCATATGTTATACAATATATGTAGCTCATAGTAGCACAATCATACGGTATTTGTCTTTTTCTGTGACTTCCTTCACTCAACATAATGTCCTCCTGATTTATGTTTTTATATGCTTTCTGACTTTGTTTCTTCTTATAGTTGCATAATATTTCATTGTGTGAATACATCACAGTTTATCCATTCATTGGTTGATGGACATGTGCGTTGTTTCCAACTTTTGGCAAGCGTAAATAATGCTGCTGTGAACATCAGTATATACTGATGTGTCACTGTGTCACTGCTCTGTCACTGCTCTCAGTTCTTCTGAATATATACCCAGTAGTGGTAAAGCAGGGTCACGTGGCAAGTCTATATTCAACTTCTTTAGGAACTGCCAAATAGTCCTCCACAGTAGCTGTACCATTCTACATTCCCACCAACATTGAGTAAGTGTTCCTATCTCTCCACATCCTTTCCAACACTTGTAGTTCTTTTTAAAATGGCCATTCTGATAGGTGTGATATCTCATTGTACGTTTGATTTGCATTTCCCTAATAATTAGTGATGCTGAACATTTTTTTCATGTGTTTTTATCACCATTTGTATTTCTTCTTTGGACAATTATTTATTTATGTATTTTGCCCATTTTCTATTGTGCCATTTGTCTTTTTATTGTGGAGCTGTAACATCTTTTTTTTCTTTTAAAAAAGATTTATTTATTTATCGCCCCCCTGCCCCTATCGCCGCCCCAGTTGTCTGTTCTCTGTCTATTTGCTGTGTGTTTTTCTTTGTCCGCTAATGTTGTTGTCAGAGGCACGGGAATCTGTGTTTCTTTTTGTTGTGTCATCATGTTGTGTCAGCTCTCCGTGTGTGTGTGGCGCCATTCCTGAGCAGGCTGCACTTTCTTTTGCGCTGGGCGGCTCTCCTTATGGGGCGCACTCCTTGCGCGTGGGGCTCCCCTACACGGGAGACACCCCTGCGTGGTAGGGCACTCCTTGCGCGGATCAGCACTGTACAGGGGCCAGCTTCACAGGGGTCAAGGAGGCCCGGAGTTTGAACCGCGGACCTCCCATGTGGTAGACGGACGCCCTAACCACTGGGCCAAGTCCGCTTCCCCTGTGCTTTTTGTTATATCATCTTGTTGTATCAGTTCTCTGTGTGTATGGTGCCATTCCTGGGCAGGCTGCACTTTCTTTGGCGCTGGGCAGCTCTCCTTATGGAGCGCACTCCTTGTGTGTGGGGCTTTCTTACGCAGGGACACCCCTACGTGGCAGGGCACTCCTTGCGTGCATCAGCACTGCGCATGGGCCAGCTGCACACAGGTCAAGGAGGCCTGGGGTTTGAACTGCGTACCTCCTAACCACTGGGCCAAGTCCACTTCCCAACATCTCTTTTTATATCATGGATATTAAACCGTTAGTGGCATGTGATTTTCAAATATTTTCTCCTAATGAGTTCGCTGCTTTTTCACCCTTTTGATAAAGACCTGTGAGATGCAAAAGTATTTAATTTTGAGGAGCTCCCATTTACATATTTTTTATTTTGTTGCACACGCTTTTGGTGTAAGGTCCAAGAAACCACCACCTACCACAAGGTCTTTTTTATTTTTTATTTTTAAAGATTTATTTATTCATTTCTCTCCCCTTCCCCCCGCCCCCCTGTTCTCTGTGTCTATTTTGCTGCTTCTTCTTCTTTGTCCACTTCTGTTGTCAGTGGCATGGGAATCTGTGTTTCTTTTTGTCGTGTCATCTTGTTGTGTCAGCTCTCCGTGTGGGCAGTGCCATTCTTAGGCAGGCTGCACTTTCTTTCATGGGGTGCACTCCTTGCGTGTGAGGCTGCTCTATGCGGGGGGACACCCCTGCATGGCATGGCACTCCTTGCGTGCATCAGCACTGCGCATGGGCCAGCTCCACATGGGTCAAGGAGGCCCGGGGTTTGAACCACGGACCTCCCATGTGGTAGACAGACGCCCTAACCACTGGGCCAAGTCTGCTTCCCAACCACAAGGTCTTTAAGTTTTCTTCTAGTAGTTTTATATGTTCCTGGCTTTTATATTTATGTCTTTGATCCATTTTGAGTTGATTCTTGTATGGGGAGTGAGATAGGGGTTCTCTTTCATTCTTCTGGTTATAGAGTCCATTTCTCCCAGCACCATTTGTTGTAGAGACTGTTTCGTCCTGTTAACATGACTTGGTATGTTTGTCAAAAACCAGCTGGCCATAGAGGTAAGGGTTTATTTCTGAATTCTTAATTTTATTCCACTGATCAATGTGTCTATCTTTATGCCAGTACCATGCTATTTTGACCACTGCAGCTTTGTAATATATTTCAAGGCCAGAAGTGAAATTCCTCCCATGTTACTCTTCTTTTTTGGAATGCTTTTGGCTATTTGGGTACACTTTCCCTTCCAAATGGATGTGGTAATTGCCTTTTCTATTTCTGTAAAGTAGGCTATTAGAATTTTGATTGGTACTGTATTAATCTATAAATCAGTTTGGGTAGGATTGACATCTTCTCGATGTTTAGTCTTCCAATTCATGAACATGGAATGTTCTTTCCATTTGTTTAGGTCTTCACTGATTTCTTTTAGAATTGTTTTGTAGTTTTCTGCATATAGGTCTTGTACTGCTTTGGTTAAACTGATTCCTAAGTATGAGTCTTTTTTTGCTGTTGTAAGTGGAATTTGTTCCCTGATATTCACCTCAGTTTTACTTCTTCTTTCCTGTTTGGATGACTATTTATTTTTTCTTGTCCTATTGCTCTAGCTAGAATTTCTAATACAATGTTGCATAATAATGGTGACAGTGGACATCCTTCTCTTTTCTTGATCTTAGAAGGAAAGCTTTCAACCTTTCCCCATTGAGTATGATTGTTGGCTGTGGATTTTTCGTATGTGCCTTTTAGCATACTGAAGAATTTTCCTTCTATTAATATTTCTATCTTTGAAGTGTTTTTATCAAGAAAGGGTACTAGATTTTGTTGAATGCTTTTTCTGCATCAATTTAGTTGATCATTTGTTTCTTTCCCTTGAATTTGTTAACGTGGTGTATTATTTTGATTGATTTTCTTATGTTGAACCAGCCTTGCTGTATTAGTCAGCCAAAGGGGTGCTGATGTGAAGTACCAGAAATATGTTGGCACTTACAAAGGGTATTTATTTGGGGTAGAAGCTGAGAGTGACAAGGCCCTAAAGAGTCCAACTCAAGGTTACTTCCTCACCAAACTCTGTTGCCACATGCTGCAGCAAGACAGTGAGTGATATCTGCAAGGGTTTAGCCTTCCTCTTTCCTCTTAAGGCTCCATGGACCCAGTTTCTTCTGATCTCAGTTGTAGGCTGGGGGGGGGGGGGGGGCTCATTTCTTTCCAGGGCCTTCTTAGCTGCTCAGGGCTCTAGTCTCTTCAGCTGCAAGCTATCAGGCAAATGGCTCATTTCTCTCTGGAGCCCAGTTTTCTCCTCTGCCATATCTATGAAGCTCTCTCTATTTCTGTGTATCTTCTTCTGTGTAATAAAAGCCCTTATCTTAATATAAGTTAATCAAAGCATCTCAGCCGACTCTAATACAATCAAAGGGTATCACACTCAGAGGAATAGATCAATTTACAGACATAATCTCTTTTTTTTGGAATTCATAAATCATCTCAAACTGCCACACTTGCATAGCAGGAAAAAATCCCACTTGATTGTAATGTAAAAGTCCTTTGATATGCTGTTGGATTAGATTTGCAAGTATTTTGTTTAGAATTTTTACATCTATGTTCATTAGAGAGATTGGTCTGTAATTTTATTTTCTTGTAGTGGTTTTATCTGGCTGTGGTATTAGAGTGATGTTGGCTTCATAAAATGTATTGGGTAATTTTCCCTCATCTTCAATTTTTTGGAAGAGTTTAAACAGAATTGGTGTTAACACCTTTCAAAATGCTTGGCAGAATTCACCTGTGAAGTCCTCTGGTCCTGGACTTTTCTTTGTTGAGAGATTTTTGATGATTGATTCAATCTCTTTAAATGTAAATGGTTTGTTAAGTTCTTGTATTTCTTGTAGCATCAGTGTACACTGATTGTGCATTTCTAGTCATTTGTCCACTTCAACTAGGTTGTCTAGTTTGTTGGCATACAGTTTCTCATAATATCCTTCTATGATCCCTTTTTTGTGTGGTCAGTCATAACTTCCCTCCCCTCATTTCTGATTTTATTTATTTGCATCTTCTTTTTCCCCTTCTATTAGTCTAGCTAAGGGTTTGCTGATTTTAGTGATGTCAAAGAACCAGCTTTTTGTTTTGTTGATTTTCTCTTATGATCCTTTTTATTTCTGTGGGGTCAGTTGTAACTTGTCCTCTATCATTTATGATTTTATTTATTTGTATCTTTTTTTTCTCTATTAGTAGAGGTTAAGAGTTTGTCAATTTTATTGATCTTCTCAAAGGACCAGCTTTTGGTTTTGCTGATTTTCTCTACTGTTTTGTTTTGTTTTTTTTTTTTTTGGTTGTTGTTCTCAATTTCATTTATTTCTGCTCTAATCTTTATTATTTTTTTCCTTCTCCTTGCTTTGGGATTGGTTTGCTGTTCTTTTTCTAGTGTCTCCAGTTCAGTTAGATCTTTATTTTTAACTTTTTCTTTCTTCTTTCTCTTATTACTTTTTGAGGTATGGGGGCTGGGGATTGCATGTGGGACTGCTTATGTGGGAAGCTGGCATTCAACCACTGAGGCACACTGGTTCCCCTGACTTGGTGTTTTCATTTGTTTGCTTGCTTTTTGTTTTTGGAGGCACCGGGAGTTGAATCCAAGATATACCATGTGGGAAGCAGGTGATCAACCACTTGAGCCACATCCACTCCTGTTTCTTCTTTATTTATTTTCCTTTTCCAATCTGTATGCCTTTTATTTTGTTTTCTTGCCTTATTGCTTTTTACTTCTACACATACTACAAACCCCATAATATATTATTTTTGCTTAAGTAGTCAGTTTAATTAAATTTTAAAACTTATTTACTTTTAAAGATTTATCCTTCCCCCTTCCCCCTCCTTTGTTTACTCTCTGTGTCCATTCACTATATGTTCTTCTGTGTCTGCTTATCCTCTTTTTAGGTGGCAATGGGAACCAATCTGGGACCTTCCAGAGTGGGAGAGAGGTACTCAATCTCTTGTGCCACCTCAACTCCCTGGTCTGCTGCATCTAGTATTGTCTCTCCTCTGTGTCTCTTTTTGTTGCTTCTTCTTTAATATAGGCCTTCAGGGCTATAAATTTCCCTCTCAAGACTGCCTTTGCTGTACCCCGTAAGTTTTGATAAGTTGTGTTCTTGTCTTCATATGCCTCAATGTATTTACAGATTTCACTTGCAATTTCTTCTTTGACCCAATGATTATTTTGGAGTGTGTTGTTTAGCCTCCACACATGTGCAAATTTACCTCTTTCCTGTCTATTATTGATTTCAAGTTTCATTCCATCATCATCTGAGAAGGTACTTTGTATAATTTCAATCTTTTTATATTTATTAGGAACTGGATTGTGACCTAACAAGTGTTCTATCTTGGAGGAAGATCCATGGGCACTTGAGAAGAATGTATAATCTGCTGAGTTTGGGTGCAACATTCTGTTAGGTCTAATTCATTTATCATACTGTTCAAGTTCTGTGTCCTTGTTGATCTTCTATCTATTTGTTCTATCTAATGATGTGTGTGATATGTTGAAGTCTCCAACTATTATTGGAGAGATGTTTATTTCTCTCTTCAGTTTTGCCAGAGTTTGCCTCATATATTTTGGGGCACTCTGGTTAACTGCATAGATATTTATGACTTATTTCTTCTTGGTGGATTCTTCCTTTCATATCTAACTTTTTTTTGCATTTAAAGTGTTTTTTTATCCAATATTTGTATAGCTACCCCTACTCCTTATTTTTTTTACTATTTGCATGGAATAGCATTTTCCATACTTTCACTTTCAGCTGGTTTGTATCCCTGGGTCTAAGGTGAGTCTCTTGTAATCAGCATACGGAAAAAAACATGGCTCATGTTTTTTTATCCATTTTGTCAGCCTATATCTTTTTTTTTTTAAGATTCATTTATCTCTCCCTCCTTGTTGTTTGCACCCACTGTCTGCTCTCTGTATCTGTTTGTTGTGTGCTTATCATTTTTTTTAGGAGGCACCAGGAACCAAACCTGGGACCTCCTTCCTGTGTGGGAGGGAGGCACCTAATCGCTTGAGCCACCTCTGCACCCTGCTTGAGTCTCTCATTGTGTTTTCCTCCTTGTGCCTTATTATTGCATCAGCTTGTTGCTTTGCTCATCTTCTCTAGGAGGCACCAGGAACCAAACCTCGAATTTCCCATGTGGTATGTGGGTGCCCAACTGCTTGAGCCACATTTGCTTCCCAGTCTATATCTTTTAACTGGGGAGTGTAATATATTCCCATTCAATGATATTACTGTAAATGCATTATTTACTTCCACCATTTTATTCTTTGATTTTCATATGTATATCTTATTTTCCTCTGTCTTTTCACTCTTTCGGTTATCCTTACTGCTATTCTTTCTTTTATACTCTCGACCAAGCCTCTCTCTCCTGTCTCTTTCGGGGTCTAAGTCTTCCTTTAATATTTCCTGCAAAGTGGACTCTTTTTATCAAGTCTCTTAGTTTCTGGTTGTGTTTGTGAATATTTTAAACTCACCTTCATATTTGAAGGACAATTTTGCCAGATAAATAATTCTCCACTGACTGTTTTTCTCTTATAGTATCCTAATTGTATCATACTTTGTCCATGGTTTCTGATGAGAAATCCACACTAAGTCTCACTGGGTGTCCCTTGTACCATGGTTTCCTTCTGCCTTGCTGCTTTCAGAATTTTCTCTTTATCTTTGACGTTTGACATTCTGAGTAGTATGTATCTTGGGAGTAGGTCTATTTGGGTTTATTTTGATTGGTGTACACTACATTTCTTGGACATATAAGTTCAATTCTTTTGTGAGAGTTGGGATATTTTCAGCTATTATTTCTTCAGATACTCTGCCCCTTTTCCCTTCTCTTCTCCTTCTAGAAAACCCATGACATGTATGTTGTTGTATTTCATGTTGTGATCCAACTCTCTGAGGCCCTGCTCAATTTTTCATTCTTTTTTCTCATCAATTTCAGGTATTCTGTCTTCAGTATCATTTATTCTTTCTTCTATCATTTTGAGTCTGCTGTTGTATGCTTCTGATGCATTTTTGATCTTACCTATTGTGTCTATTCTTCCCATGAGCTCTGTTACTTTCCTATACAGGTTTTCAAATTCTTTTTTGTACTTGCTCAATGTTTTCTTGATGTTATCTGTTTAGTCATATTGTCTTTCTACTCATTAATTTGAATTTGGAAATTTGTGTGCATCTTATTAATTAGGTGTCTCAAACCCTGTGCCTCTTCTGGGGCTTTGAGACATTCCTGTTCTCAGACCACGTCTTCCATTTTCTTAGTAATCTTCTGCTGATGTCTAGGTAGCTGATTAGGATGGTGAGTTTTACTCAGATCCTCCATTTCTCTCTCTTTTGTAGGAATTTAGTGGTGGGAGGCTGTGTGTTACTGCTGTTCAACATGGGTCTTTATGATTGTCCCTGTTAGTTGTTCAAAACTCGGCCCTGGACCTAGTGTAGGGTTTCAGACCCATTTCCTAGAGTCATGGGAAGGGAGGCTATAAAGGCCAGAAAAAAGGCATCTCTTTAATTTTGTCATGTGCATTTCCTTGGTCTGCCGGCAGAGGGTATGCTCTAGCAACTCTCTCAGTTCAATGCCTGGTTGGATGTGTGTCTGCTGCAACAAGGACAGGATCAATATGATATAGGTTTCTGCCTGGAGGCTAAAAGCCTTGTAATTAAAACTTTTTCAGAGATAGTTCTCCAACCTTTGCTAGCAGCCTCCTCCTTTTTCCCAGGAAGTAATTACCCTCTCCTCTGTATCCTTGACAATCAGTTCTGCTTAGTAGAGAGGGAAATTGAGAGTGTTGGATCTTTTTAGTCCCAGCTCTCTTTAGTCTTTAGCTGGCTCCCAGGTTAAAAGTGGAATGGTTCCACCTGGCCAGGAAGGGCTCATGGGCCATGGCAGACCATATTTGTGAGTCAAAAGCTAAGTCAGCCTTTCAGGTCACATTTTTCTGGGGAGGTGCATCCTTAACAATCTGTCCTGGTTAGTAGATAGGGAGATTGAGAGGTTTGGATCTCTTTAGTCCTGAGTTGCCTTCCAGGACCTGTTTTTTGAAAATATTATAACTTTTTTTTTTAAGGTATTGGGGCTGGGGATTGACTCTGGGACCTCATATGAGGGAAGCTGGAAGTAACCACTAAGCCACATCAGCTCCCCTGAGTTGTTTTTTTCATTTGTTTGCTTGTTGTTGTTGTTGCTGTTTTTTAACAAGGCAGTAGGGACCCAACCCGGGACAGTGGAACCTCCCATGTGGGAAGCAGACGCTCAACTGCTTGAGCCACATTCGCACCCCTAGAATACAGTAACACTTTGAGTTGTACAACAAAGAAATAAATAAATGCAGTAGGAAATGTCTGCATAGATCACAACTCTTTCAGACCTGCAGAATGACAATTTTAAAGATAATTTCAGTTTATTAATGGTAATCTTTTCTTTAAAACCATTCTAAAAATGAAAACAAAATTGCCTACTAATTATATCTAATTAAGATAGAATTTAGTTAAGTGGTGTGTTTGAAAGGAGAAAAATGTTTTTTATAACTACCATTTAAACTTAATTAAAAAGTTACCTTAATTAAAAAGTTACCTGCATGAGTTCAAATATTTCTTTCTTTGTGCTTTTAGGTTCTAAGAAAAATCCGTATGGATAAGAACACTTGAGAATGCGTCGAGTTTTTAAGAGCACGTGAACTGCATCTTCAATGAAAGTGGTATCTGGAGAGCCTCCTTCAGCTATAAAGAAGTTAGGCACAGTGAAATTTATTTTGTAAATATGCCCTTATAAAATTAATTAAGCAACCATGTTTCCTTTAAAAAAAAGAAGAATCCTTAGAATAACAGTTTGATGTAGCTATGAGAATACTTATCTGAACTAAAACCTTGTTTATATAGACTAAAAGCCTACATAAAAAACACATGCTTGACATATGCTTTTAAAAGTGAAGCACGTGTCGCAGGGGACCACAAGCACTGATGGTAGCCATGAAAGAACGCACACACTGATCCTGGATTCTGCTCTTACCCTGTTGGTAAACAAAGCTAGCTTTAGGAGAATTAAAGCTACTGAATAAAAAACTTCAGGGAAAGAGAGAATGGGAGGAAGAATGAGGAGGACAGAGGGAGGAACTGCCTTAATATAATATGAGACTGTTCCTGAAATATCATATCATTCAAACTTTTTCTTTAACTGTAAATAAATAAAAAGTAAGTAGTAGAATCTAAGTTCAGAAGCACTGTCGAAAATCAGATTATTCTGTAAGCCTACATATGTATACACTGCATACTTATGTATATGTAATGGCATCATAATTTCGGACCACGCCAAAATTTCTGAGTGCACTGAATCCCAAGGGTAGGTATTTAAACTAAGGAAGATATAAAGAAAAACAAAGCAACTTCTGTTTTTTTGTTATGTTATAAGTGTTATGTTATAAACTGTTATAAGTGAGATGTGTGTAAAGTTTTATTCCTTTCCAGTTGTTAAATGTTTTAATTCTTTTTTACATCTTACTTTCACATCTTTTACACCTTATTTTGACATCTTCATATCTTACATCCCTGCCTGAAATCTTCAGAATGTTGAAAAGAAGCAGTAATTCACCTCTACAAATATTTGTTGGGTGTTTTACTGTGTTTCAGGAATTTTCTAAGCATTAGGAATGTTATGAACGGGACAAATACAACATGATATTTTTAGGCTTAAAACCTAACTTTATATATGTAAGTTACGATCATTTTTAAATGTGACTTTTAAAAACAAACTATCAGAACCTGTACTGTGTGTGGTAGTTGTAGGATGTTAAATTAAAATGATGTAATCAATATGCAATTCATCTATAGGAATGTTCTTTTAGAACTTCCACTTTGGGATTCATAAATTTTGACCCTAAATATGCATTACCAGTCAGATGATTTCTCCCAAAACTGTGGTTGATTTCCACTCCTTTAGGCACTCTGTTAAATTTTCTCAAGAATTTTTGGATATTCATTCACATGAAAATTGGGTAGCAAGCATATTTTGCTTCTTTGGCTAGGTCAGGTATCCCCTTGAGAGTCTATCCACTTTTTCCAACACAGTAGAGTTACAGCAGTGACAAAGAGTAAGCAAAATTATGATGGGTGTTCACTGGTACTAGCACGGGCTGCATTAAGACGAGCATGTTAAATAAACCAGGTGGGAAATCCAACCACGTAGGCCACATATGCTGAGCAGCACTCAAGGCTACAGAGAACTCAAACAGCAGAATGGGTTAACAGGAATAATATATTCTTTAGAGTCCTAGACTCTTAGCAGTGAAGTGACTTAAGTTTGGAAGAATATTTTATGTTAATTACCACACACACCATCTTAAAAAACTTACTTTCTTTGAGAGCTCTACTCAATTGTTCCATCTTTTCTTTGGCTGTTTTAAGAAGGCGTTGTTCTAACTAAAGGAACAGAAACAAATCATTTAAACCACTCTCTTTAACCACAACAGTACTACTTAGTTCATTTGAAGTGGTTTGGAACATACCTGATAGCTATGCTCATGGTTTTTAAATCTTGTATAATAGTGCATAAATCTGTCAAGTTCCTGAAATCGTTTGTGTTTTTTCTCAGCCTAGGAAACAAAAGTCCATAAATGACTCTTAGAAAAACTACTAGCTATTTAAAATAGTTTTTAAGTCATTACAGAGGCAGGCTGAGATATACAGAACTTTTCTTATCTTCACTAAAATTTAAAAAGACAGGAAAACTTAAAAAAATCAGCTCTTGAGTTTATAGAGCTATTTTATTTAAAGTCTACTTTAAAGTGTATTCAATTTGATGCCTCATCAAGATGAAGCTAGGAAAAGAAATGCAAAATACTTTCAATGATATTAAGTGGCTTAGAGTTCTTTTGTCTTAAACAGTTCTCTTTACCTCCACAGTCATTTCCTTGGATTGCTCTTCCACATGTTGAATGACTTCATACCGGGTACATCTGTAATAACCTCCAGTGGAAGAACTGTGTTTTTTCCATTCTTCTAGACAGATCCAGCAAAAGTCATACTTGCACTTTGAAAGAAAACATATATGTAAACGTCTCTGCATGTTAGCATGCAGAGTATTTTCTACTTTCTAGTCAACTAATTTGTAGAGATTAAACAATTCTGCCTGTGTGACCAAAAAGAAATCTTCTCAAAGACATGCCCTCATTCTCATGTTTCCTCTGGAAACCTTATTTTCACTATGGAAAGATGTTGGGGTAGTTCAAAATTATTGCTTACAAGGAAAAATTAAAATATAAATCATAATATTATGAACTAAACACAAGGAATTATTAAAATATATCAATAGGATATTCTTTCCAAATAAAAAGATATACCAACAGATGTGTTTCAAGTGCATGGTAATTTTACTTTAGTCTATGAGTCTACATGGAAGAGCTGGCATAAAGCCTGTTTCTCACTTTTTTCTTTTAGAGTTACAGATTTTGAGTCAGTTAGAAAGACATTCTTACTCCAAGTTATAAAGGAATTCTCCATATTTTCTTCTGGTTTATTTTATTAAAATAAAAATAAACATTTAAACCTTTGAGCTATTTGGAATTTATCAGAGTATATACAGTATACAGTATGAGTTCTCAGGAATGGTTTAAAGTTACATTCCTGACTTTATCAGTTCTTTAAAGGTCTGATAAAATTCTACTGTGAGACTGTCAGTGACTATTACTATAAAATGGGAGAAGATTTTTTAAAAAAATGATTTCTCTTTCTTTTGTGGAAATGGGTTTGTTTGGCTACTCTACCTTGTTTAGGGTCAGTTTTGCTCAATTACATTTTCTTAGAAAATTAATCCATTTCACCCAAGTTCAAATTTATCTGTAAGAGTTCAAAAAAAATTCTTATTATTCTTTTAATTTGCTTCATGTTTCTGATTATTCCCCTTATTTCTTATAGTATATATTTGGGCTCTTTCACCCGTTTTTCCTTGGTGATATTGGCTTACTGATTTATTTTTCTACAGAAAACCACTTCTTGATTTACCTATTGGTTGTACTGTTTTTCAGGGATAAACTCATTAATCTTTTTTTTCCTAAAAATCATTCATCTTTGTTTTTTTAAGTTTATTTTGTTTTTCTAATTTTCGAGTCAGATGCTTCACTTTTTTATATTCTTTATTTTGTATTGCTTTAACTGTATAAGGTTATGCATATTCCAGAGCATTACTTTAGTTATAGTCCTCAAGTTCTGCTCAAATTAGTATTTTCACTGTCCTTGTTTTCTAGAAATTCTGTAATTTCCATTTTAGTTCCTTTTTGACTCAAAAATTGTTTGAGAGATTTAAAGTTTCTAAATGAAAAGGCCCATTTGTCTCATAACTTCATTAAATAATACTTTATTTCATTATGATCAGAATGTTTTTTGTACATTTCCTGGATTATCGAGGTTTCCTTTGATAATCAAAGATCAATGTTTTTGTGAATGTCCCATGGGTACTTGAAAAGAAAGTAAAACCCACATTTTTGGGATACAGAGTTTGAATATATAGAAATTACCTTAGTAGTATGTAATTATGTAATTTTGGTCTTTTATGTATTTTCTTACTACTTGTATATCAGATACATTATGGACAGAGAATTAAACTCCCCATACTCATCTACACCTTCACAACATGTACTTACTAAATTGTGGGCTTACTACAAGGCTCTGGCAGTATGTAAGTTCTTTTCCTGTACTGTACAAGCAGACTTATACTCCCTGATTTTACACAAGTATCCTTCAATATAGCTTTATTGCTATCTTAATATAAATGGCAAAACTTTCTCTAAGACAGCCAAATTTTAAATTCTAAGATGGGAAAAAGAATATAGAACTTTAATGATTTTTATTATTTACTTGGAACATATATAGAGTCAAATGAAGAGAATTACTGTAAGTTCTTCAAAATATAGAAGAATGCAAAATTTAAAGTCTCCTGGAAAGTATCTAAAGGGAAATGAAATGAGTGCTTTTAAAATAAATTAGCATATTTTTATAGGACCAAATTTTTCATTCTTTAAAAATGTTTAGCATACTTGATTCGAAAAAATAAAAACTTTCTACTGAATGATAATCACCACTGAGGCATTAATAAAGTATATTATGATTGAATCATTGTGTTAGCTCATGAATTCAATTATACATGACATGTTACATTAAAAAAAACAAAACAACTTCTAAAAATATAAAATTTTGCTCCAGCAAGCTTATTATCTTCCAGATGAACCCACCTATATGCCATAATTTTCAGTACCAGAATTTAAAAAACTACTTTTCAGTTTCTTTTTGTTCAATGCAAACACTTCAGATGCTACATTAAACAAGATGATGGCATTATATAGTATGTAAGAAAGTGCTTCATTTAAATGCAAAAGAGGCTTAAAGGAAATCTATTTAAAATGGATTACTTTATATCATTAGCCTGATTAACTCATGAAAATAGTCATATACTCAATACATTCATATCAAGAATCTACCACTGGTGGGTTGTTAAGGAAATTAAAGTAATATTAGATTTTGTCTTTTGTGGGTGGGCATTGCTGATTTTTATGGTCAATTTATAGTTTCTTTATATACCTAGGTATTCAATATTGGGTTTTGCAAGAAAAAACTAATGGGTGTTGGAGATATAACCACAAATAGATAAAGTAATTTTGGCCTAATTTTCAGCTACTTTCAGCTTCTGACTATTCTTTTCAGAACACTGTAGTAAGTTTTTCTTTCTGCCCTTAAAATATCATTATTACTGCCTCACAAATTCAGTTGTGTTAATTTTACAGGAATTTAGACTTGCAAAAATTATCTGGTAACTGTCATTATTTTGCGAGTCATAATAATAATGATTATGAAGCTTCAAGGTTAAAAGTCAATTAAGGAGGGAGTGGATGTGGCACAAGCAGTTGAGCACTTGCCTCCCACATGGGAGGTCCCATGTTCAGTTCCTAGTGCCTCCTAAAAAAAAAAACAAAAACAAACAACAAGCAAACAAATGATAAAACCAACTCAAGGAAGCCAACGTGGCTCAGTGGTTGATTGCCAACTTCCCACATACAAGGTCCCGGGTTCGATCTCCAGCCCTGGGTACCTCAAAAAGGGAAAAAACTCAATTAAAACATAGAGAGAAGATATTGATATGTTTTTTTAGAATCTCCTTAACTAGTTAGGTTTTTTTTATATCCCAAGTTAGAAAATTTACAATGTCCTTCTCTCTAACATATAATAATTTTTTTTGGCGGTACTGGGGATTGTACATAGGACTTTGTAATTGCACAGCAGAAGCTCAACCATTGAGCTGTACTTGCTCTGCTACAATAATGTTTTACACATGTATTACACTTGTACTAAGAATAAAAAAATTGGGCTGCGGACTTTGCCCAGTGGTTAGGGTGTCTGCCTACCACATGGGAGGTCCGTGGTTCAAACCCTGGGCCTCCTTGACCTGTGTGCAGCTGGCCCATGCACAGTGCTGATAGGCGCAAGGAGTGCCGTGCCATGCTGGGGTGTCCCCTGCGTAGGGGAGCCCCACGCGCAAGGAGTGCCCCCCGTAAGGAAAGCCACCCAGCGTGAAAGAAAATGCAGCCTGCCCAGGAATGGTGCCGCACACATGGAGAGCTGACACAAGAAGATGACGCAACAAAAAGAAATACAGATTCCTGTGCCACTGACAACAACAGAAGTGGACAAAGAACACGCAGCAAATAGACACAGAGAACAGACAACCAGGGTGAGGGGGGAAAAGGGAGAGAAATAAATAAATAAATCTTTAAAACAAAACAAAACAAAAAAATAAAAAAATAAAAAAATTGGAATATCATTACAATTTCAAAACAAAAATATTTATAAATGTAGGCATGAATTAATAAAATGTAATCCAAATAAAAAACAATTGTTTTAAACATGTTTCTTTCTTTGCAATTAAGTCTACAAGAGTATATTCTATCTAGCCTTCAGTTCTCTAACAGTAATTATTTATATTAAATAGTTATATTTTAGCAAAATGGATCTTCGTTGCATTTCCATTTTCAATATAGCAATGGATTATGTATTTAATTTGTGGTCTCATTAGCAGACATAAGGCCTGGCCTGCTTTGGGGACCTTTATTAGACAGTTAACAAAGGGCAGTTAAGACATCAAGATTTAGATTTGTACTTAGGGAGGCTGCCTGGGGCCTGGCTAGGACCTTCAGTCTAAGCTGAGTGCTCCAAAACCAGGTTTGCAAGAAATATATATGGGTGACTATTTGGCATGAGCATAGCTAATAAAAAAGGTAGCACTTTGTTTGTCATTCGCTATTAATATGTGTACATACATGAAACTCTCTCAGGACCCTCACTGGGGAGATGACTGGCAGGGAATGATTCAGGCATTCCTGGATGTTCTGGCCAAATACCACTGAATCCCCATCCTTACTTTAAACACCACTGTGAATGTAAAATTTAGTAATATAAATTAACACTTAGATTATTGAACAAAGAATGTAGAATGTAATCTCCTAGAACCCATCTGAAACCCAACACAATTTTTATGCTTATAACATTCCTCCTTTGGATTGACAATCAAACTGCAAAGCACACAAACTCCTCTTTGACTTCTTACCTTAGCACACTGCATGTGATTGCAGCCCTCATTCTTCTGTATTGGAGACTTACAGTTAGCACAAGGCTTGGAGTTAGTCAACAACCAGAGACAATTGGCAGCATCCTCATAAGCTTCACTAACTCCCACAACTTTGGGATATCAAGCACAAACACAAAAATAAATGATTTAGTATACAACTTAAAGGAGAAAAAAAAACCCAAACATTTCTTTGGACACTGCTGCTCAATTACCATCATATATTTATTTTCTTATTAGGGTCTACGGCAAAGCTTTTAAACTGTTTCATTTTGAATAGCATAATTATAGGACAAGGAGCCATATTCCAAAAGCTTGATGAAAACTGATAAAAGGAGATTTCTTCCTAAACGTACATCCAATTACACGGGGGAAGAAAACAAACAGAAGTAATAATGTTGCTCCCTATTTAAAAAAACTAAGTACATCAAAGAAAACTGTAGGAAGAATGGTTACTTCAGACAATAATTTCTTAAATAGGCCTGTTGTAAATACAATTATCGAAAACTCTTCACCATAGTGAAAAGCATGAAAATTACACAGAAATACCCATATATTTTCATCCATAATTATTTTAGATAAAATTAATCAAACATGTCTAAAAGTAATCATTTCCCTTAAACCTGCTCCTTTCACTACTCCCTGTCCTGGTAAATTTATGACCCTCTACCCAGAGTCAATCCAAGAGGGGTGTGATCTAGGTATCTCACTCACAGCATCCCATGGATTCTACTTCTTTCTCTCTCATATCTTTCTCCTACCCTTTCTAAGTATTTAATTGCTTTAGTTTTGGTTCTGTACACCTCTTACCTGGACTATAAAAATGTAGCCAGCCAACCTCTCTCTCCAGCTCCTCCTCCCTCCCACTCCTATTATATTGGTATTTTAAAAAACACAGCTTCTGGGAAATGGACTTGGCCCAGTGGTCAGGGCGTCCGTCTACTACATGGGAGGTCCGCGGTTCAAACCCCGGGCCTCCTTGACCCGTGTGGAGCTGGCCCATGCGCAGTGCTGATGCGCGCAAGGAGTGCCCTGCCACGCAGGGGTGTCCCCCGCGTAGGGGAGCCCCACGCGCAAGGAGTGCACCCAAAAGGAGAGCTGCCCAGTGCAAAAGAAAGTGCAGCCTGCCCAGGAATGGTGCCGCTCACACGGAAAACTGACACAAGATGACACAACAAAAAGAAAACACAGATTCCCCGTGCCACTGACAATGACAGAAGTGGACAAAGAAACAAGACGCAGCAAATAGACACAGAGAACAGACAACCGGTGGGGGGTGGAGGGGAGAGAAATAAATAAATAAATAAATCTTAAAAACAAAACAAAACAAAAAAACACAGTTTCTTATAATTGCTCCCATTGCCTACAAGATAAAATCAAATTCCTTTAGCAAAGAATACAATGCCCTTCATAATTTAGCTCATCTACACATCAAGCTACTTCTACCTTCTGTCCCCACACCAATCTTACAGAACTTTGTCATCTTAAATGAAATTTATTCTACTATAATTTGAGATTTGCAATACTAAGAAATGTCATGGTTGTTTTGTTTTTCTTTTCTTTTTTTTTTTTGAGGTACCCAGGGCCAGGGATTGAACCTGGGACATTGTATTTAGAAGCTAGTGCTCAACCACCAAGCCACATCAGCTTCCCCGAGTTGGTTTTTTCTTTTGTTTAGCTTGTTTGTTTTTGTTTTTTTTTTCAGGAGGCACTAGGAACCAAACCCAGGACCTCCTGTGTGGGAAGCAGGAGCTCATCCTCTTTGGCCGCATCTACTCCCCATGGTGCTTTAAGATACTAAATTTTATGTATTACATTCTACAAATATTATTTCCCCAATGGAGAAAAGGAGCTTGGGGGCTAGACTAGATTGCCAATTAAAAAAATTTCGTACCTTACAAGGAAGTCGGTAATAAAACTTGTTTTGTTTTCTAGCTCAAAGTGTACTGGGAAGCCATATACACAAATATACACACACACACACATATTTTTTTTACTGAAAGAGATGCAAGAAAATCCATTTGGAATCACTGAAAGTAGCCCATGCAATTGAGTCTGTGATTGCATGCAGACATTCTCAGAGTTTAGCCCTACTGTCCAAAGGCAGGGGATAAATCAGACCATGAGTTTTAAAGTTTAAAAGCAAAAGTTACCCGACCTCTGGTTATAAGTGACTAGAGGGAAGAGGGACAAAGATTCGGACTTACTGACCCCTTGAATGTGGCTCTGCAGGTGAACTGGAAGGGCTGAGCCTTAAAAGCAACCCTATGTCAGAACTTAACAGTGGAGGGGTAGGACTGCCTTGCTATATAGAACCCCAAGTTCCTTACTATTAAATCCATATCAACAATGAACCAGCAGCTACTGCTGGACTGTAAAGCATTGGTTTGGTTTTTAATTCTGCATAGCAAAGAAAAACAATAGCAGTGATGTTCAATCAGACTCTAGTTCTATACCCACTTGGTAGAAGATGGTTTGATTAGGGTGGTAGTGGGAGAATTTTCAGATAATGTGGTGGAGAAAGGTAGTCTCAGGAGTAATAGCATATTTCAGGCCAATGAAGTTGAGCTAGTAATTGTAAAAATAAGAGAAATGTCAATTTTGTCCCTTAGTCTGAGGAGGTAATACTGTTTACAAGAGTATTGCTATAAAACCTAATCATTAAGTACATTTCACATTTAAGACATCTAATTTTTGCTTAAAAAATAGTGGTCTTTCTACTTCCTTCAGCATCAACACTATTTTTAGCTCAGAAGCGCTAACATATTCTTATGACCTTTATTGTCTATTGTTACAACAAATAAAGCACAAAGCCATTTAAAACAAAGCAGCTGTGTTGCCAGCAATGTAATTTTTTTCTTCCACACTTGGTTAGAATGCTACTTCCTAAATATATTATAATGGCTTGCATGAGGGAAATTGTGTTTAGGAAATAACCAACTATGATTACAATAAAAACTTATGCTGGAAAAATGCCTTTACTTTCAATTCTCTAAAAATCTTATCTCATACATCTGTTCCTTTGCACATACTGTTCTTAATATCTGCATTGTTATCCCCCTTCAATTTACCTGAATCTTCTTCACCCTTACTGACTTTCAAACTCTTCCCTTCACTTCTGTTATCTATTATACTTTGCTCTATCCTTAAAAATCAGTATGCTCTCTTTGTAAGAAATATTAAATTCATTTAATCAAGCATTAGAGAGTATAACAGAATCAAAGAGCTGTAGAATCTATATGTATGCAAGTGAAAACAAAATTGCTTTCAAATACTGAATTCTTAAAAAGGTGATTTGAATTCCATTAAAAAAACATTCAGTGATCATATATTATGAACCAACTGGTCTGTAAATTTTATAAATTAACTATCATTTCACAGAAAATATAACCATACATGTTTCCTATTCTGATTAGATACAATAAAGGCAATTTCAGTACTTACGAAACATTATTTGAATCTTTGTATGGAATAATTTCTTTAAACTGATCTCAGCATATTTTCTAATACTTTTTCTCATTAGTTAGATTTTGTCATTCCTTTTCAGTTTCATTACTCAAAGCCTTTGGAAAAGTAAGCATAAGGGAGAAATCTATCTCATGAGCCTATAAGTTCTGTTAAAAGCATTTATACCAAAGAAATGTTATCATAATCTAAAGTAATATGTGGGAAGTGGACGTGGCCCAATGGATGGGGCATCCACCTACCACATGGGAGGTCCGAGGTTCAAACCCCAGGCCTCCTTGACCCGTGTGGAGCTGGCCCATGCACAGTGCTGATGCGCACGGGGAGTGCCATGCCATGCAGGGGTGTCCCCCGTGTAGGGGAGTCCCACATGAGGGGGGTGCGCCCTGTAGGGAGAGCCGCCCAAGGCGAAAGAAAGTGCAGCCTGCCCAGGAATGGCGCCGTACGCATGGAGAGCTGACACAGCAAGATGATGCAACAAGGAGCGGCACAGATTCGGGTGCCGCTGATAAGGATAGAAGTGGTCACAGAGGAATGCACTGCGAAGGGACACAGAGAACAGACACCTGGGGAGGGAGGGGAGGGGGAAGGGTAGAGAAATAAAAAATAAATCTTAAAAAAAAAATAAAGTAATATATAAACTCGAAACAGCATTTAATCATACTTTTTTTTGAATATCATATTTATTAAGTGATGATGTCCTATGTGAGTATTGTAGTTAACATATCATAGCTTGCTTTAAACCTCACCCTAATAAGTTTCATAAACTGAAGTGGCCATTAATAGTAATTTAATGGTCTACTGAAAATATTCTTTCAGTGTGGAGGACATACATCCGTACACTGGGAAACACCTAGGTTTTTCTTAGACAAACTGAACCTTCTCTGCTGTCTTGGCCCTGGCTCCTTTTCTGACAGACCACTTCCCAGATGTCTCCAGTCTCTTGCCTTCTGTCTTATTTTCTACATTTCCTCCATCTTCCTGAACCAAAACCCTGTTTGGATTACCTTAAAGGTGAGTTATTTACAGTCCTTGAATGTGTCAACACTGCCCTACCTCACCCTAGACTGTTCTCATTCTGGACTGCATGAGGACTATCTACTTACTTTTCAGGTTACATCTTAAACAGCAATTCTTTTGTAAATCTTTTCTTAACTCTTTCCTAGAGATAAATGACCTCCTCTTTCTTTGCCTTCCCCCACCATAGTGTACTATAGGTACACTGTTCTTTCAAAGCATTCTTAAAACTCTTTTTCCTAGCTTTGTATATATGTTTCTCTCTATAAAATATATGGAACACGCGCGCACACACACACCAGGAGAATAGGGAAAATGGATGGATACCAATAGCATAATGGCAAACTACATCAAGCATTCAAGGGAGGGACACAATGAAACTGGGGAAAGCAAGAACAATCTATATTGCATTTTTTGATTTGGGAAGTACCTAGCATAAGACAGGTACTCAAAATTTTTTTTGCTGATTGAATTATAAGTTAACAGGATGGAACTCTTTATTTAATCAGGCCTCACTATAAAATATTCACTTCCCTTTGCTCTGGATAAGGGCCTTGAGTCTTATAATCACATGAAAGGGATTTTCATATTATCAATCAACAAATCTGGTATTCCAGTTTACATAGTATTCTCTCCTTCATGGGTTTGAATAACCCCAAGTCAGTGGACAAAAGGGACCTCAGGCATCTAAAAAGCTGAGGGTCAGCCCTTGGGCAATGGTAAACTCCCAAATATAATACAAATCTGTAAGATCCTATGGCTGGCAGCCAGTCTTTGCCAGGGCCAGTTCAGCTGCTGACAGGAATCCCCACCACATTTTTGCCTCTGCAGATATGTGGAAACCCAGTTTACATTTCACTTCCTTCAGGAAGATTCTTTGATCACTCCTGCCCCCACCTAAGTAAGTTATTCTCATTTCTGTACTCTTATCTTTCCTAGCTCTATCATTTATCATATGATACTATAATTATATGACTATCTCTTCTAGACTCCAAACTCATTATTATTATGTTTGACTTATAATAAATGTAGACTCACTGCCTGAATTTTCTATTTTGATTTCTAATATCTCAATATAACTCCAGTACCTAAACAAAACAAAATGACCTGAACTACACTGATTTTCATTTATATTAATTTTAAAGAAAATCAGTTGCCATATAATACTAGGAAATGGGAAGCAAAGCAGTTGATTTACTTGTTAAATGTGGGAATTACTATTAGGAAGGCTGTAAAATAAAGTCCCCACAGAGAAGTCAAACCTTATTCTATTTACCAGGTATGTGCCCTGTGTCACTCAACCTATCTAAGCATTAGTCTTATCATTTGCAAAATGGGATTACTAATGTCAAACCTCACAGCATTTATTAACAAATAATATATTTATAGATATCTCAATAAAAAGTTAAAGGTGTGTTATTTAATATAAGTGAATCTATAGAACCAAGGAATATCAAGGGATTAAAATGTCTTATCTTTTACTGGAAGCTTCCCCTCGCTACAGAACATTCACTTCTTCCCATAAAATACAGAAAAATTGATTAGCCTACCCCAGGAAAAATGGGAAGGACTGTAGTGGGAGGGCTTAAATGTGACCTGTTTACCCTGGTTACCTTAGGCTGGGGAATAAATCCTATAAAAAATGTGTAGCCTGCCCATGATTCCCCCTCAAAAAAACCCTGTGATCTCTTAAGGGATGATGGTCAGAGAGGTGACATTAGGAAAGGGGAACTCTAGCATTAACAAGCTTGAAAATTTCTTAAATGAAGAATATAATATGACCATACTATCTTTTTAATAATATTAGAAGTATGTAGCATAGTCATCTAAAATTCCTCTTACGCTCTTCTGGTTTCATTTCAGTTATTTTTTGTAGCCAGTTTTTCCATGTTTGGCAATCACAAGGCTCATGTGCTTCACCCAGGCACTCCCTAAAGAGAAAAACAGAAAAGGCAATTTAAAAACATTCTTCATCAACACTAAGTTGAAAAAATGCGTGGGAGGTACTCTTTCAATTTTTAAGTTGAGAAAACAAACATACAGTGACTACTAAGAGATGAAGCATTTCAATGGACAATAGAAAATGCAAGTGATTTTAAAAGTTGATATTACCAGGCCAGTTTTTTATTTTATTTTCATTTTTAATCAGTACATTCATTTACACATTTAAAAGTTCCAAACAGACCACCTGTAGCAGTTTGAGATGGTTTTGAATTCCAAAAATAGATATTGGATTATGCTTGTAATCTGGTCTGTACCCTTGGTGGGTGGGGACTCACAGATAAAATGCATGGCAGAGTACAGAGTTGAGGGTTTTTGATGTTGGAGTTTTGATGTTGGAGTTTGTAGCTGAAGCCTTAAGCTGGAGCCCTGGAAGCAAGCACACAGAAGTAGGAGAAGCAAGCCCCAGGAACAGAGGAACTCTGAGCCCAGGAAGAAGCAAGCCTTGGTATAGCAGTTTGATATAGTTAGGAATTCCAGAAAGAGATAATGGCTTACATTTGTAATCTGGTCTGTACCTGGGCAGAATTAAGTTATGATTAGGGCTTTGATTGGGCCATATCATTAGGGTGGGTGGGGACTCACAGATAAAAGGCATGGCAAAGGACAGAGTTGAAGCTTTTTGATGCTGGGGGTTTTTGATGTTGGAGTTTGATGCTGAAGTCTTAACCTGGAGCCCCAGGAAGTCAGCACACAGAGGAAAGAGAAGCAAGCCCCAGGAAGAGAGGACCTGAGCCAGGAGAACACAAAGGAACAGCGATGGCTCCTTAGACACAGCAGAAACCCCAGGGAGAGAGACAGAGCCATTCACCTGATAGTCTAGAGCTGACCCTGTAGAGAGAGGCAAAGTCTAGAGAGCCCCGTAGTCTACAGCTGACCTTGGGAGAAAACAGAGGTGCTAAGCCCAGAGGAGCCCAGGAAGCCTGAACCCTCTCAGACATCAGCAGCCATCTTCCTCCAACATGTGAAAATAGACTTTGGTGAGGGAAGTAACTTATGCTTTATGGCCTGGTATCTGTAAGCCCCTATCCCGAATAAATACCCTTTATAATGGCCAGCAGATTTCTGGTTATTTTACATGAGCACCCCTTCGCTGACTAAAACACCACCTAACATTTATAACTTAGCTTCACACATCTTAAGAGCTATAAAACATTTTTTATCAATTAAGTTTGCCCTCACTAACAGTTCAAATTCTTGCTACTCAAGGAATGTTCCCTTGGCTAGTAGCATCACAATCAGCCAGGACCTTGTTAGGCAAGCAGAAAAGCAGTCATCATGAGCAGTACTGGTTAGAATCTGCATTTTATCATAATCTTCATGTAACTCTTCTGCATTTTAAAGTTTGAGAAGTACTATTGAAAATACATTTTTGTAGTTATGTTTATCTCTTTGTATCACCAAGTAATAGGTAGTCCAATACAATTTATGAGTTAGATGTGTCCCAACTTTTGGTTTCATTGAAATTTGGCAAATTTTGGTTTAAATAATTAAAAACATATTTTAATATTTGTAACAACTTCATATTCTTTGATATATATTAAAAAGTCAAACATTCAAAAGGACACAAAGTCTTTACAAATTGCACATTTTAATTCAATATGATGCTATACTTACATGTCATAAAGGTAATTATTCCAGTTAATGATAAAATGTCTTTTTTGAGGGAGAAAGTGCAATTTGGAGGCAGAGGCAGCGACATCGTCATCACCACTATTATCATTAGTGTTATTTTATACAAATATCTTATTTGCAAAGTTTAATTGTGTTAAGAAAACATGCCAACTGACTCAGGAAAAGTCTTACAAACTGACAGGTAATATTTCACTTTATTAAGAATATAACAATTACTTTAAAAGGGTAATTTAGTTTCCTTAAGTTCCTAAATTAGCACCTAAACTGGCATTTGGGAAATCTTTTCCATAATTGTGGTTTTATAGAGCTCCTAGCAACTCAGTGGTAACTTAAGAAATTAAAACATACTGGGTTGATTAAAAATGGAAATAGATATGTTAGATTTATTTTAGTGCATTTGAAAATCAACTGTTTTCCAGCAATGTAGGGGATACTGTAATAACTGGTAATTTAAGTTTGGCACATATATTAGCATTCACTAGACTAAGAAATATGTAATAGTGTTTCCATATGGTGCTTGAGAATACCTGTGGGAATAAAGAATCTAGATTTCTCACAACTTATTAAAAAAAGTTTGAGGTGCAAAATGTATACATCTTCAGTGTCTCTACAACAAAATAAATGAAGTTAATGACATAGACTATTTCCATTAAGTTTAAGATTCCTTCCCCCCCCATGGAGATTAAGCAGAATATTCAATATTTTTTTCCTCGCAGAATCAATACCAGTGTGATTGTTCTACTGTTAGAACATTTTCTTTTTTTTTTTTTTTAAAGATTTATTTTTTTAATTTAATTCCCCTCCCCTCCCCCGGTTGTCTGTTTTCTGTGTCTTTTTGCTGCGTCTTGTTTCTTTGTCCGCTTCTGTTGTCGTCAGCGGCATGGGACGTGTGAGCGGAATGGGATGTGTGGGCGGCACCACTACTGGGCAGGCTGCACTTTCTTTCGCGCTGGGCGGCTCTCCTTACGGGGTGCACTCCTTGTGCGTGGGGCTCCCCTACGCGGGGGACACCCCTGCATGGCAGGGCACTCCTTGCGCGTATCAGCACTGCGCATGGGCTAGCTCCACACAGGTCAAGGAGGCCTGGGGTTTGAACCGTGGACCTCCCATGTGGTAGACGGACGCCCTAACCACTGGGCCAAAGTCCGTTTCCCTGTTAGAACATTTTCTAATAGCAAAAAGGAAATAAATCATGGGGGGTGGGAGGAATCCAGGGTTTTCAAATATAATCTCGAAAAAAAAGGGCACTTCTTGAAAAGGCATAACTAGCTATCCAGTATGCACTGTTTTTCCAAGGCTGTGTTGCATTAGATAGCATTAGAAGGTTTTCTTTTCCAGAACCTTACAGGAGGACACAAACCAGCTGCTTCCTCAGGTGCTGCATCAATCAGTAGGAACACTTCTAGGTTCCTGGTTAGCATAGTTTCTACAAGTTTCTAATGCAATACAAAAGATGATATAAAAGGAGATGTTTATAAATAAAGAAGAAGCTTGAGTAAGAACTGTAAATCAGGAAGCAGGCTAGGGGTTGCTATTTAATAGAATTAAATATCACTGAAAACTAAGGCACCTGGGAAAATACCAGACTTCTTCAAACTATGGCAATAACTGAAGAAATAATAAATAATGGGTGGCTGATAATCTAGCTCATGCAATAGGTAGGGAGAAAGGTTATTCTAAGAAAGTAATGAAGTTACTGGAATGCTCTGCAGATACTACAAAGCTAAACTTGGTTTTGTTTGTAACCAAGACACTATGGCTGGCAACAAATATTCTGAAGGCTTTGGTACCTTTTGTTGAGTCTGCATTTCAAAACCTCAGTAAAAGCCAGTGAAAGGGGAATCACATGCTATTTAGTGGCACAGCCAAGTCTCAAATGCAGGTCTCATGTCTCTAGTTTAATGTTAATCATGTGCTCCACTGAAACTTGCTTGATAAATTGAACTCTGAAGTATTTATTTATATAGTGTATTGAGTTGAACAGTAATCCCCAAATTCATGTCGACCTGGAACCTCAGAATGTGACCTTATTTGGAAATAGTCTTTGCAGATGTAATTAATATGAGGTCATACTGGATTAGGGTGGGTCCTAAATTCACATGGAGTCCTTGTAAGAGGAGGAAAGACACACAGACAGACATACATTAGATGTGATGTGAACATGAAGGAAGAGATTGGAGTGATGCATCTACAAGCCTAGCAATGTCGATGATTGCTGGGAACCCCCAGAAGCTAGGAAAAGGCAGGTAGGATTCTTTCTAGACACTGCAGAGCGAGCATGGCTCTGCTGACACCTTGATTTCAAATTTCTAGCTTACAGAACTGCGAGGGAATAAATTTCTGTTGCTTTAAGCCATCCAGTGTGTAGTAATTTGTTACAGTAGCCCTAGGAAACAGATAAAGATAAACAGGGCCTTATGATTGAACTCTACCAAATAAAAAGCATCATGTTTTCATTTCTAGGCCTAAGAAGATATTTTTTTCAATTTTTCAAGAGTCTATTGCTTATATAGACATATACTGCCAGGTTGGAAATCAGCGCAAGAGAAGATGGGACTAAACTATTAGGTAAATAAGGACAACTTCATTTATTTTCCCCAAAGAACTCTTGGAGAATCTTTCCCTTGCCTGTGAAATCTGTGGAAGTAGCTGAAGTGTGAAACTATTGCTTTAACTCAATCAAGATTCATGACCTTAACAAGGGGGCAGATGTTATCAAAACCTGATTGTGGGGACTAGGAAGACACAGGACTTTCTTCTCCTCCAGAAAAATACTTAGAGAACAGACTAAAACGACCTAGAAAAAGATCTTCTGGGTTCAGGAAACCAGAAGGCTGGACACCGCCCAGAAGAGAGAGGGACAAAGGAGGGGAATAGACAAAACTGAGTTAAAACCAGCGGCTGCTACTGCTGGCATCCTTCCCCACACCGAAGACACCTTAGAATTCTCAAGTCTCTTAGTTGGCTTTGACAAAGTGGACTCCAGGGATCCACTGCCCCAGGAAAGGGGAAAGAGAGGGACACAGCCTAAGGCTGACTCAGTTTTGACCCACAAATTTGGTCACCACCATCCCTTCCAGGCCAGGTGGGGCTGTGCCATTTTTTCCCTTGGGAGCCAAAAAAGGGACTAAAGAAATCTGACCCTCTCAATCTTCTCTACTTACCAGGACTGACTGTTGAGAACACAGAGGTGAGTGGAATTACATTTCCTATCTGGGAAAAAGGGAGGGGGCTTCCAGAGAAGGTTGGAGATAGTTGTTTTGGTTTTTTTTAAAGATTTATTTATTTTTTTCTCACCCCCCCCCCAACGCCCCGGTTGTCTGCTCTCTGTGTCTATTCCCTGCGTCGTCGTCTTTGTCCGTTTCTGTTGTTGTCAGCGGCATGGGAATCTGTGTTTCTTTTTTTGTTGCTGTGTCATCTTGTTGTGTCAGCTCTCCATGTGGGCGGTGCCATTCCTGGGCAGGCTGCACTTTCTTTCACACTGGGTGGCTCTCCTTACGGGGCACACTCCTTGCACGTGGAGCTCCCCTATGTGGGGGACACCACTGCGTGGTAGGGCACTCCTTGCGCGCACCAGCACTGCACATGGGCCAGCTCCACATGGGTCAAGGAGGCCTGGGGTTTGAACCGCGGACCTCCCATGTGGTAGACAGACACCCTAACCACTGGGCCAAGTCTGCTGCCCAAGGTTGTAGAATTGTAAGGCTCTTAGCCTCCAGGCAGGAACCTCTATTACACTGATCCAGTCTGTGTTGCAGCAAACACACTTGGACAGGCATTGAACTGAAAGGGTTGCCAAACTGTGCCACCACCTGGCAGGCTAAGGGAGTGCATGTGAGAAAATAAAAAACAAGAGGCTTTATACCGGCCCTTATAGCCTTCCTTCCCAAAGTCCTAGGAAGCACATCTGCAACCTATTTCTGAGTCTGCAGCCCTGTTTTGAGGAACTATCAGGAACAATCCTAACAATCCAGGCTGAACCAAGACTCAAAGAACAGCAGTAACACACAGCTTCCTGCCACTAAATCCCTACAAAGGAGGCATCTGAGTAAACTACCATCCTAATCAAATGCTTAGACATCAGCAAAAACCTACAAGCCATACTAAGAAAATGGAAGACATGGCCCATGAAAAGGAATGCAGGATTTGAGAGAATTAATTAATGAGATGCACACAAATCTCCAAAACCAAATTAATGAGTTCAAGGACAATATGGATAAAGAGATAAATGACATCAAGAAGACATTCAGTGAGCACAAAGAATTTGAAATCCTGAATAGAAAAGTAACAGAGCTCATTGGAAACACATGATAGGTGAGATCAAAAACATATTTTGGCATACAACAGCAGACTCAGAATGACAGAAGAAAGAATAAGTGATACTGAAGACAGAACAGCTGAAATTAGAGAGAGGAAAGAATGGAAAAAATTGAGCAGGGTCCCAGGGAGTTGAATGACAAGTAATGCAACACCATACATATCATGGGAATTCCAGAAGAAGAAAGGAAGGGAAAAGGGACAGAAAGAGTATTTGAAGAAATAATAGCCGAAAATTTCCTAATCCTCATGAAAGAAATGAAGGTACATGTCCAAGAAGGTCATAGTACCCCAATCAGAATAAATCTGAATAGACCTACTTCAAGATACATACTACTCGGAATGCCAAATGTCAAAGATAAACAGAAAATTTTCAGAGCATCAAGGCAGAAGGAAACCATGGTACAAGGGATGACCAGTAAGACTTAGTGCAGATTTCTTATCAGAAACCATGGCAGTAAGGAGACAATGCATACCACTGATACAATTAGGAGAATGAAAGAGAAAAAAACTGTCTGCCAAGAATTCTTTGTCCAGCAAAATTGTCCTTCAAATATGAAGGTGAGTATAAAATATTCATGAACAAACAGAAACTAAGAAAGTTTGTAAAAGAAGAACCCACCTTTGCAGGAAATAGTAAAAGGAAGCCTTAGACCCTGAAAGAAAAAGACAGGAGAGAAAGGCTTATAGAAGAGAGTATAGAAGAAAAAGCAGCAAAAAGGATAGCCAAAAAAGTAAAAAGAGAGAGGAAAATAAGATATGACATATGAAACCCAAAGAAAATGGTGGAAGTAAGTAATGCATTTATAGGAATATCACTGAATGTGAATGGATTAAATTCCCTAATCAAAAGATAGAGGCAGACAGAATGGATAAAAGCACATGAGCCATCCATATGCTGGTTACAAGAGACTCACCGTAGACCCAGGTATACAAACTGGTTGAAAGTTCAAGGTTGGAAAAAGCAACTCCATGAAAATAGTAAACAAAAAGAGCAAGGGTAACTATACTAATTGGACAAAACAGACTTTAAATGTAAAAAAGTTATGAGATACAGAAGACCATTATATATTAATAAAAGGGACAATCTACCAGGAAGATAGAACAGTCATAAATATTTATGCACCTAACTATGGTGCAGCAAAATACATGAGACAGACTCTGGCAAAACTGAAGGGAGAAACAGACAGCACTACAATAATCATTGGAAACTTCACCACATCACTCACATCATTAGATACAACACTAGATAGAAGATCAACAAGGAAACAGAGAACTAGAACAATATGATAAACGAATTAGACCTAAAAGACATACAGAATGTTGCATCCAAACTCTGTGGATTATACATTCTTCTCAAGTGTCCATGGTATTTTCTCCAGGATAGACTAGATGTTAGGTCACAATGCATCTCTCAGTAAATATAAAAAGACTGAAATTATACAAAGCACCTTCTCAGATCATAATGGAATAAAACTGGAAATCAACAGTAGATAGGAAAAAGGTAAATTCGCAAATGTGTGGAGGCTTAACAACAGATTCTTAAATAATCATTGGGTCAAAGTAGAAATTGCGAGTTAAATCAGTATATACTGAGACAAATGAAATTGAGAACACAACTTATCAAAACTTATGAGACACAGAGAAGTGGATGTTGCTCAAGCATTGGGCACCTGCCTACCACAAGGATGTGTGTGTGTGGTACTGGGTTTGGCTCCCAGTCCCTCCTAAAGAAGACAAGCAAGACACTGAGCTGACAGACTGGCTGGCACGGCAAACAGATGCAACAAGATGATGTAATGAAGAGACACAATGAGGAAACATAATGAGGTGCACAAAAAGTAGGGAGTGGAGGTGGTTCAAGTGATTGGACACCTCACTCCCACATGGAAGGTCCCAGGGTTGGTTCCTGGTGCCATCTAAAAAAATAAGTTGAGCACGTAACAAGCAGACAGAGAGCAGAGGGCAAGTGCAAACAGCAAGAGGTGGGGGTGGGGGGCAATAAATAAATAAAATAAATCTTAAAAAACTGATTGGATACAGTGAAAGCAGTCTTAAGAGGGAAATTTACAGCCCTAACTGCCTATATTAAAAAAAGAAGAGCTAAACACAAAGATTTAATTGAACAACTAGAGAAAATAGAAAAATGACAGCAAACCAATCCCAAAGCTAGAAGGAGGAAAGAAATAATAAAGATTGGGACAAAAATACAAGAAACCGAGAACAAAAACAACAACAACAAAAACAGAGAAAATCAACAAAACCAAAAACTGGTTCTTTGAGATGATCAGTAAAATATACAAACCCCTAGCTAGACTAACAAAGAAAAAAAGAGAGAAGATGCAAATAAATACAATCAGAAATAAAGAGGGAAGTTATGTCTGACACCACAGAAATAAAAAGGACCATAAGAGGATATTATGAGAAACTGTACACCAAAAAACAAAACAACTTAGATGAAATGGACAAATTCCTAGTTTTAGAGAAAAAAATGGTGGACATGGAGACTGATGACTGCAGGCGGAAAGTTTATTGGGAAGCTCTCCCCATGGAGGGGATCTGAAGAGAGACTTCAGCACCTCTGCCAGCATGCTGGGGGTCTGAAGAGAAACCTAAGTCCACCTCTGGCAGAGGTAGTCAGAATTTATACATTACATCTATAGGCAGGAAAACGCTTAGTCAGTGGGAGGGGTTGGGACTTGGGTAAGATCTGAGGGCCAATAGGGATGGCTAGGAGGTGGTGGGCTAGGGGTAGTGAATTCTAGTGATGTGGAAGGGGTTGGTGGTGTCATATGGCTCCTTTGTCTATTCTTGTGAGGAAATGAACTGTATCTGAACATGTAGGCTAGGGATAGGGGACTATGTCATGGGAATGCAAGTCACTGTTTATTAACCATTGTAAACCTCGTAATCAGTTAATCATTATAAACTTTATAAGGAAGAAATCTCTAACCCCAGAAATGCACAAACCACGTACATTCACGCTACAAGAAATACAAGAACTTAACAAACCAATCATATTTAAAGAGACTGAAATCCATCATCAAAAATCTCCCAACAAGAGAAGTCCAGGACTGGCTTAATGGGTGAATTCTACCAAGCATTTAAAAAAGAATGAACACCAATCCTGTTTAAACTCTGCCAAAAAACTGAGGAGGAGGGAAAATTACCCAAAACATTTTATGAAGCCAACATCACCCCAATACCAAAGCCAGATTAAGACATTACAGGAAAAGAAATATACAAACCAATCTCTCTAATGAACATAGATGCAAAAATTCTAAACAAAATTCTTGCAAATCAAAGGCAATAGCATATTAAAAGACTTACAGTTCATGACCAAGTGGGATTCCTGGTGTGCAAAGCTGTTTCAACATAAGAAAATCAATCAACATAATAGATCAAATTAACAAATCAAAGGAAAAACCCATGATCATCACAATCAACACAGAAAAAGCATTTGACAAAATCCAGCATCCTTTCTTGATAAAAACACTTCAAAAGACAGGAATAGACGGAAAATTCCTCACTATGATAAAAGATATATATGAAAAAACCAAAGGCAACATTGTACTCAATGAGGAAAGGTTGAAAGCTGTCTCTCCGAGATCAGGAATAAAACAAGGGTGCCTACTGTCACCAGTATAACTCAACATTTACTACAAGTTCTAGCCAGAGCAATTATACAAGAAAAAAAAAAAAAGACATCCAAAGAAGAAAAAAGGAAGTAAAATTCTCACTATTTAAGGAAGACATGATCCTATATTTAGGAAATTCTTAAATGTTTATGGCAAAGCTACTTGAGCTAATAAATGAGTTCAGAAAAGGGGAGGGATGCAAGATAAACACACAAAGATCAGTACTGAACAATCTGAGGAGGAAATCAGGGGGGAAATTCCATTTATAATAGCAACAAAAATACTCAAAATACCTAGGAATCAATTTAACCAAAGACGTACAGGACCTATATGCAGAAAACTACAAAACAATGCTAAAAGAAATCAATGGAAGACCTAAACAAATGGAAAGACATTTCGTATTCATGCATTGGAAGACTAAATATTGTGACGATGTCAATTCTACCCAAATTAATTTATAGATTCAATGCAATACCAATAGAAATTAAAAGAGCCTACTTTACAGAAATAGGAAAGGCAATTACCAAATTCATTTGGAAGGGAAAGTGCACCCAAATAGTCAAAAGCATTCCAAAAAAGAAGAGTGACATGGGAGGAATTTCACTGCCTGACCTTGAAACACATTACAAAGCTATAGTGGTCAAACAGCATGGTATTGTCATAAAGATAGACACATCAATCAGTGGAATAGAATAGAGAGTCCAGAAATAAACCCTTACCTCTATAGTCAACTGTTTTTTGACACATCTACCAAGTCCATGTTAATGGGACAAAACTCTTCAACAAATGGTACTGGGAGAAATGGATCTCTATAACCAAAAGAATGAAAGCGGACCACTATCTCACTCCCTATACAAGAATCAACTCAAAATGGATCAAAGATCTACATGGAAAAGCCAGGACAATAGAACTACAGAAGAAAATGTAGGGAAACATCTTAAAGACCTTGTGGTAGGTGGTAGTTTCTTTGACCTTACACCCATAGCACGTGCAACAAAGTAAAAAGTAGATAAATGGGACCCCCTCAAAATTAAATACTTTTGTACCTCGAAGAACTCTGTCAAAAGGGTGAGAAGGCAGCTGACTTAATAGGAGAGATTATTTGGAAATCACATGTCCAATAAGGGTTTAATATCCATGATATATAAAGAGATGTTACAACTCAACAATAAAAGGACAAACGAGTCAATCAGAAAATGCGCAAAAGACTCGAAGAAATACAGTGAAAAACACATGAAAATATGTTCAATGTCACTAATGATTAGGGAAATGCAAATCAAAACTACAATGGGATATCATTTCACACTTACCAGAATGGCTACTATTAAAAAGACAGAACTATAACTGTTAGAGAGGATGTAGAGATAGGAACATGTATTTACTGTTGATGAGAATGCAGAATGGTACAGCTACTGTGGAGGACTATCTGGCAGCTCCTAAAGAAGCTGAATATAGATTTGCCATGTGACTCTGAAATACCATTACTGGATATATTCCCAGAAGAACTGAGAATAGAGACATGAATAAACATCTGGATACCAATGTTCATAGTGGCATTATTCATGATTGCCAAAAGCTGGAAACAATCCAGGTGTCCATCAACTGATAAATGGATAAACAAACTGTGGTATATTCACTCAATGGAATATTATACAGCTCTAAGAAGAAATGAAGTTGTAAAGCATAAGAAAACATGGATAAACTTGGAGGACATTATGTTGAGTGAAGCAAGCCAGACACAAAAGGACAAATACTTTATGATTTCGTTACTATGAACTAAATATATTGTGTAACATATTGTATGATTCCATTTATATAAAATGTAAATATAAATGAATTTATAAGGATGAAATTTGATTAGTGATTAGGGAAGGCATGCTAAGAGGTGTGGAGTTTTTCTTTTTGGAGGAATGAAATAATTCTAAAATTTTTTGTGATGATGAATGCACAACATTGTGATTATACTTTAGATCTTATGGTATGTGAATATATCTTAATAAAACTGCTTAATAAAGTAAATAATTGTGTAAGAATAGTCAGAAATAACAGCTATGTGTAGCAGGGGAAACAGATTGAGAGGTGAAGAATTTTCTTTTCTGTCTGTTTTTTTATTATTATTATTGAAATAATGAAACTGCTCTAAAAATAATGAAATGAAAAATGCACAACTGTGATTTTACCACATACCACTGATTGTACCCTTTGGATGAACTGTAGGCTTTATTAATATGTATTGATAAATTGATTTGTTAAAAAACAACCTGATTGTGGAATAGAAGGAAAACAAAATGAGTTGATGATGACTTTAATGACTCACTCACTTTCAGAGTTTTCCCCCAAACACTTGATAATGTCTGCACATTGTACTCGGATTCACTGGAAACTTAAATGGGACTAGGTGCAACACTATGATTCAAATCTTTGCTTTTTGGTGGAGGTCATACTACTTTAAAGGTTTCTTTCAGTAGTTCCAGTAAATAAGTGCTCTATTGCTGGGTGCTGTATTAAAAAAAAAAACCACCATATGATTATTTAGAATATTTCTGTCAAGTAATTTCACTGAGTAACTCTAAAATAAGTTTAACTGTCTATGGTTTTAGAAGAATTCCAAGTAAGTTTCTCAGTTTCCAAAGGTAATATTGGTGATTAAAGGGACCAGAGGACATTCTGAGGGATACAGGAGAGAAATGACCACTAATACTAAGTTACATTTGAGCTTTTCTCCTGAAAGAGCAGCATTTTGGTGGCTCAGATGTATTTTGACAAATTTTTAAAGAGCTGCTGCGGGGAAGAGATTTTATGTCAGTTCAGAGGGCAGAGAAGCATAGTCTACCTTCCCATAAAGAAAAGGAAGGGAAAAGGTCACATGAAAGCCATCTAGGTTTTGAATGCTGTCTGGGGCTAATTTTGCCCTGATTAGAGAAATCGTGATTATATAGGCTAGGGGAAGTAAGCATTTTAGGTCCAACTATGAAGGGGTACAGAACTTGTTAGTGAACAAGGTACCACAGAAAGGGCTTTCCTGTGGTGCGAAGGGGAAATGCTTACTCCCACCTGCTTTCCCAACAATGAACAAATTCAGTTATATCCAGGCAGCCATCTCTTGAGGATGGCTCGCAATCGATTCTGTCATGTGTGTTGTTAAGAAGAAGAAATTATTATTGTTATCTGTTGTGGCACTTGAAGTCATCTTTAAGTAATTATTTTGGGGGAAAGAAAGAAGCATAGCCAAGCCAGAATCACATGCCTTTATTTTATAAAGATCTCTTTTGTAAAGATTTCTTTTGCATAAAGCAGTATTTGTTTTTCTTTGAAACATGAGATAAAACCAAGCAGACAAAATGTGATCAATTTTACTTAGAATTTCTGATTATAATGAACGTTCTTACAGTGTATGAGTAAGAATAAGGTGCTAAGAACGCAAAAACAGGGCCTGCATATTAATGCGTAGGGGTAAAACGGGCAATAAAAAAATCTTAGCTATATATTTATCACATACCTTTACATATCACGGTCTATTGCTTAATGGATATTAAAACTGAAGAGCAACAAAGTTAAGTTGAGGAACTTAAATCTGAGTTTGTTCTCCATTAAAAATTACTTTTATCTCATTTAAGCCACCTTTTCTTTCCCCCATGTGCTGGGTATAGAAAATGATGATGCTATTTGTTAAGTTCCTCACTACCCTTAAGAATAGGATAAAAAGTAAGTAATTACCAAATATGACCTTGAATCTACATTGCCATTCATAAACTCCTTGACCTAGGATAAAATTCAAAGTAGAGCCTATGATCCAAAGGCTCTTGTGTATAACCATCCTGATACTCTGAGGTGTGAGAAAGAGTAAACTTACTAAAACTTCTCCAAACTTTGCTCTAAAAATTTAGAGTACATAGCATCTTTGTTTATCGACATATATATATAATATAGTTTTTAGTCTGATTTATTTTGGTAGGTTTTCCATTAGTTTCTTTACCTAATTCAAACTTATTGCTTCCATATGAAAAGGGGTGGGAACAATACAAGAAAGTAAAAACTAGACCACAGAAACTAGTGTGCTTAAGAAGACAATGCCAATCTCTGAAAAACAAATCACCTGGGGAGCTTTTTTGTGGACCCCCTTCCCCATTATGAAACCTACTAAATCAAAATCTCAATTGATGGGAAACCAGGATGAATATTTGGAAAATATCCTATAGTAATTCTGTGCATCCCTGGTTAAGAATCACTGCTAGAGATTTATATTTTAAGAATAAAAAACTCAACATTTTCTGACTCATAGTCAATGTGGTATCTTAGTTTAAGTGTATATGCTTTGGAATCAAAGCTAGACTCAAATCCCATTTCTGCCATTTCTTAGCTGCATAACCCTGGGCACCTTCTCTGTGTCTGAGTTTCCTTAGTTGAAACATTGGTCAAATAACAGAACTCAACTTACAGCACTGGTGGGAGAGTTCAATATATATATAAAAAAATAACTGGCACAGTACCTGGCACATAATAAGTATATCATAAATATGATATCACATAAATATCACTATTACTTATTCTTTTTATTAGTCAGAATAATATCACACACACTACCATTTCAAGGCCTGATTCAAAATACAAATTCTCTGTAAGAAGGTGATTAGGCTGAGTCCAATTTGTCTCATACTAACCAGCAGAAAAGGTGTCCTTTCCCACAATCCACAGCAGGAGCTCTCAGCAATGGGAAGCTGAGTGTATCAGATCCAGATGTATTGGACCCTTGTTTTGTTAGTCTGACTGCTCTTTCACAGCCTGGAGTAGGGCACCATTTAATGGCAGGATTATTTTCAACAAAGGCCTGTTTTAAAAGCAATAACAAAACATAACAGAAAATATTTTAACTCTAAATTCTCATACAGAGTGCACATCTATGGTAATTTACTTTAAAGCAAAAAAGAATGAAATAAAAAACAGGAGTTGTCAGTCTCAAGAAATACTTAAAACTGGAAAGTTTGAAAAATCTCAAGGAAGTAATGGCAATTAACTCAGTAAAGACATAATTTTTAAAATTGGTATTTTCTTTAAAAACTAGGTGGATGATAAATTGAAAATGTAGTTATTCACATAAGGAATGTGTAATTTAAAAATGCTTTTTCATACAATGTACATCACAAAAAGAATATTGCTTATGATTATTGGTTGCATTAGAACAGTAAATTTCTAAAGGCATCCTAATAATCAATAAAAATCAATATTATTTATTTTATGCTAAAGAAGCAGTAGGATTTCTTTTTTAAAAGTCCTTATTTTAGAGTTGAGACTAGGAAAATCTGCTGAACAAGGCAGTTGAAATAAAAAATCTCACAAAAAAGAAAGTAATTTTCACATGCTTTGAATTATTCCTGAATGAAAAAAAACTCCTGAATGAAAAATAGAGAAAAAAATGAAATAAATACTATAATTCATTATATGAAATAATTACTTGGAATAAAATACCATAAATTTCTAAGTTGAGAATCTTTATTTCTGAATATTTCTATTTAGGAGTATAAAACAATGCCTTTAGGAAAACTCTAAGTAGGTACTATCTATTTTTAACACTTTTTTTTTTTTAAAGATTTTATTTATTTCTCGCCCCCCCCCTTCCCCTCCCACTACTGTCTCTCTTTGTGTCCATTCACTGTGTGTTCTTCTATGTCTGCTTGTATTCTCATTAGGCAGCTCTGGGAACAGATCCTGGGACCTTCCGAAGTGGGAGAGAGGTGATCATTCTCTTATGCTACCTCAGCTCCCTGTTCTGCTATATCTCTTATTGTCTCTCCTCTGTGTCTCTTGTTGCATCATCTTGCTGCGCCAGCTCGCGGCGTCAGCTGGCACGCCTGAGCACGGCAGCACGCCCACGTGGGCCAGCTTGCCATGTAGTCCAGCTTGCCTTCACCAGGAGGCCCTGGGCATCGAACCCTGGACTCCTAAATGGTAGACAGGACCCTAATTGCGTGGGCCACATCTGTTTCCCTTGAACATTATTTTGATCAATCAGTTATAAAATTGTAACAAGGCAAATTAGTAAATAATTCTGAGCCATAATTTTCATTTTTGGTTGTTAAACTTCTACTTTAGTCTTTTCCTTTTCCTTTTATTATTATAAAATAATGCTTTCACTTAAAACTCTAATTAATTCCAATATTCCTTTATTCAATTTTTAAGACACAAAAGTAAGTCCATTAAATAAAACAAAATATTGCATACTATTTCTTTTATATGTTTGGTGAAATTAAAATTATGGAATCAGATAAATAATTGGCAGTGTACCTTAATATCAAACTGTAGGTATCGTTTGTCCATCTCCTTAGAAACTACACTTTCTATGATATCCACAGGCACAAGTTGGAAGCAATCGTATGCAGGGCAGAAAATGTTGTGAGCTTCACCTTCTTGAATTTTCAGATTCAAAAACCTATTAAAATTATCAATTGGTAGAAAGAAAGGAAGGATATAATCTATTTGCATGTTCTAAGAAAATTTTCTTTATGCTGAATTTTTTGTTAAAGTATAATTAAAATAATGCCAATGAATATAGCGTGGAATATCAATTGTATTATATCGGTTTATATAATTCACAAACATTACTGAACACTTACCATATGCCCAGTCATTCTTTATATATTGACATATATGCTTATGTTTTATGTATATGTATGTTTTTACATGTTCCTGTTTTGCTTTATCCTATCTAAAAATTTAAAACAATTTTTAAAAATTTAATATCGAAAGCTCAGAAATGAGTAGATTGGTTATATTAAATTCTCAATATTCTATACCTTAAACAAAGGGCACAATGGTACAGAAGTTAACCATAGGTATGTATTTGGGGTGGCATTGGAATATAGCATGTTTTTTTGAAGAAAATATTTTCTCTTTAGATTTCATTTAGATGAATATTAAAATTAGTTTTATGTCCTACCCTAGGCATACTAGTTGAGGTACTAGGGAAAAGGCATCCAGGAAAGTGGCAGGAATCTAGTCCAGGGTGAATTAAGTGGTTAAGAGCGTGGTTTTGAGTTAAAAAGTCCAGGTCTGCCACATATTGCTTATAGGATTTTAAGCAATTTATTTAATCTTTCTGAGCCTCAGTTTCACTATTTGTAAAATGGAGATAATAATATACACTTCACAGGGTTGCACGGTTTAAAAATAAAATGTAACATATATGAAATTGGCATGGTGTCAAATATAGAATAAGAATTTATGAACCTTAGCAAAGATTATTATTTAATATTGCCCATGGAAAAGCAATAAGGTATGGATTATATTGGATTTAATACTTAAACCTAGAGAAAATAAAACAGAAAACTTGGAACAACAAATCCCCAGTTATTGCTATCAACAGTTTTATTATTTCACTGACTTCAATACCTTTTTCTGTAACTTTGGGATAAGGATTGGCTCTAAGGGCTGGCTTTGTGCCCCAGCCTGACAGACCCAGCCTAAAGCGACTTGTTATTCCAAAGTCACAGAAAAAGATACTGAAGTCACTGAAATAATATCTTTCTCTCTGGCCCTTAATTCCACTGCACTTTTAAAAATCGACTTCACTAAGAACTCATCAGATTGCTTCCTCTGCTCTATCTCCTTTTTCCTCCACACCTTCATTTTGTCACTTCAGAGAAAAGAGTTCCCCTATTAGGAGCTTAATGTCTTCCCTACAACATCTCAAACTAAGCTGTATCTTTAGCCTTCTTCTCACACATTTCAGTGACAGAGGTTCCTCCTTTATTTCTAGGCTAATCCTCATATCCTCATGCCTGTCTGGGTCTTGTGCTATTCATTAGCCTATTCTCTATCTTTATAACTTCTCAATATCAAAACTGGTCTTATCCCTGGCACAATAAATATGCTCAAATTTTGCCCATCCCTCAAACCCTTTCTCAACCAAATGCAAAGATAATGGATGGTGGGAAAGCAAAAATCTTGGCAAGATAATGGGAAGGAGAGTAAAGAGAAATAAGAGAAAAAAGATAAAATTTCCATTTGTAATATATATCCAACCATGCCTAGCAAGACATTTAACTTTGAACTGATTATAAACAAATATTAAACATCCATATTCACACAGATTTTTAAGACTGTCACAAAAAGTAAAGAGAAAGCACAAGAAAAAATGTTGAACATTCTTGGAACTTAAGATGTAAACTGATTTTCATTCCACCTTATATTAGGTTAAATAACATTACTGGAAGTAGGTAGGAAAATATGAAAATAAGAAAAGCAAAAACGTTCTTCTTTAATAATGGTGAAATGTAATATATTTTAGTTTAACTTCGAACCCAATATAAATAAACCATATCATTAATTATTGAAAGCAAACTATTATTTCCAAATTAGAGTACTATCATGCAGTAAGAAATGCTAAACTGTTCATATACTCACGACTCCCAACATCCTCTACAAAAGTCATGTCCACAGGGCATATCCACTGGATCTTCAAATACAGAAATACTACACATACAAATGTCACACTGGAGAAGAATAATACATTCATAAAAATGTTTCAATACATTAAAGGCAAAAGTAAAAACACAGTAATTATAAATTTTAAAGTGTATCAAAGTTACAAGGAAAGTTAAAATTAATGTGCCCACCTAATTGAATATATATATACTATCCTTAACTTCATTTTACTGTGGGATTTAAATATTTCAATACAAAAGTTAAACTCTTAAATCCTAAATTTATGTATCAATCATTAACTATGCATTTGGAAAATGACATACTAGAAATAAATCATTATAATCTATTCAGTTCAAGATAAAATTCTTGCAAAATAATCATTTCAATATCAAGTCCTTCACCCTATGCACACCCCAGAAAAATCTACAAAATTACAATCATTTTGTGTTTTAATTATAAATCAGAATATTCAGAGCAGCATTTAAGGCTATCCAACCAGGGAACCCTGCTATAAAACTATGTATTTTCTAAACAGGGACTTTCTAGAAGCAAACTTTATAATATTAAAGATTCAAATTAAAGAAGTGGGATTTGGTTTTCCAAAAAGGCCTAGACAAAATGAGGAGAACTTTCATACATATCACATATTTTGAGTGGTTGAATAATTCAAGAAATGTTAAAATTTCCTATAAAGGCACACCAATGTTATGTCAAATGTGTCAAATGTGACAATGGCAGTATTGTTTCAAAACAAAAAGGAAACATTATGGAAATGTATCTAGATGAGAAACTCCAAAACCTTTATTGAAACAAATACATAATTATCAGAACATGCTGGAAATTAGTAGCTTTCAAGAAATAACAAAAATGTTTTTGTATTTTGGTTTTAAGTGCCTATTACAAACTCTTTCAACTTCTAATATATTTCAGTATGTTGGGTTTAAAACTTTCACTGGAGTTTCTAAGCAAAAATATAGCTGATGGTTTCCCCCAAATTCTTTTGTTTTTTAGTCTGTAGTTTAGAGATCACACAAATATTCTGATAGTAATATTTCTAAAAACATGAAAATAATTGAACCCTTTAAGGTACAGGATTCAATTGCAAGAATACAACCAGAGGCTCCATGAAACAGTATTAAATAAGTTAAAAGTTAAAAGATTAAAAACAAAAACAAAATTACGGAAAGCACTTTGAATACTGAACCATACCAAACTCGTGTCCAAATCCCCAGGAGATAAACTGATATCATCTGGAGAGGTGACAGAAGAACGTGTGGTCCTTGGAGTTCTTGGAGAAGGGAGTGTGTCCCAGGCATTATACCCACTTGGCGGTGGAGTTGGCATTTGAACTCCTGATCGTTGGCAGCAGTTCTCTGGGTTAGACATCCAAGCTTCAAGTAATTTCTCCCTGTCCCAGTCTTTAAGAAAATCAGAATGATATCTCTCACATATCAGAAATATAGTGATGTTTTAAAAGCTATATAACAAAAGAAACAGTGAGGATAAATTAAAAAAATATGTATATATATGTCATATAAGGAAGAAAAATGAATTCTATCAAAGTAGCCATTGCATATGAATATCCAGGTATGTTATTTCTATTAATATTTTTAAACAGAATTTAAATGCTTTCATAACCAACCGTGGGGCTTATAATCATTTCAATATCTAACAATATGAACATTCTCATTAATTTCTATTAATAATCCAAAAAAGTGGCTCACACAACAGTTTTGGAATTTACTCAATTTTGTTGGCATAGATTTAATTTCACCTTTCCACTTTCAAGAAAAATAAATAATTTTGCATTTGGCTTTACTTGTGCAAGTTATAAAAATATCATGTAAACATACCAAAATGCCAATAATAAACCCTAAAACTCATTTGAAAAACAGTTTGAAGGCAGAAGGACCTTCTAAAGGGATCATGGTCGTAAAGTTTCAGTGAAGTAGTATAAATACTATGTTAAGTGTGTTCATATTTGGCTTAATTTTTTAAAAATTAACTTCCTATTGTGAATGCATTTAAAGTGGCCACTGAGAGATGTGCACTCTCCCATGCACTTCGTTGGGGCCCAGCACTGACCTTTCCCCTGAGCCCAGGATGCAGCCAGAGGCCCCTCTGGGGACCTGTCTCCACAATTCTCTGCCTCCTCAGCTTGGGCTGCCCACCCCGCAGTTCCGTTCCCGGGTCAGTGTCTCACCAGCCAACTTCTGCATCTGCCTCCCTCTCCTTTCCTCTCTCTCCCCAAGGACCTCCCCCGACTTCTTTCAGCCAAGCCATTAATCTGAGACAGAAATGGGTTTGCTATCGATTCTTTGACCACTATTTTTTTTATTATTATTACAATTTATACTGTGGTTGTTCTCACCCTTCCCTGCCTCTGTTTGTCTCTTTAAACGGTGAAGCTGGCAGAAGCTCGGTGCTAGCTGTGTCTCATTTCAGAGGAAGAAAGGGCTGGGGGTGGGGGGGCCAACCTGCAGGTGAGGACCTGAGCTAGTTTGGGAACAGAGCAACTGTATGGACAACCCACCAGAGGTTGTGTTTGGCATTGTAAGCCATTTCTGTTAAATTTCACAATATCGGTTCAAGAATTATAAATAAACTTGTTCATAAAAAAAAAAAAAAAAAAAAGACTGTAAAAACTTAACCCTGAAAAAATCTAATATATCCATTATTTTGCTAGTTATTTTGCATATAATAATTCATTTATTTCTCCCAACAAACTTTTCAATCATTATTTAGGTGCAGAAACCAAGACTCAGGGAAGTTAAATAACTTGTCCAAGCTCACATGGATAAGATTTGAAAATGATTTCTGTGTTCCAAAGCTTGTTCTTCTCACTAAGAACTCTATTTTTCAAGAATATTAAAAGGTAAATTTTCCATTGCAGGGCATTCTTCAAAATTTCATATTTAAAATACAAATAGTGGTGGAGAATTTCTACTGAAGATTTTTTTCAACTGATTAAGTCAATGCATTTGGTGGTTTAGCAGGATAAGTATTACTTAGACATGCAAACAAGGTAGAAAGAGTATATTTTCAGGGGAGGAAATCACATATGTAAAGTCACAGAGGCATAATGGAGAGACCTGAGTAGTTCTATAGAGTTACAATATAGAATGCTGTGTTTTGGGGAGATAGGAAATAAGATTGGAAACAGGAGTCAGATTATAAAGGGGAAGAAAAATCTAATAAGTGAAAAGATTGTCTCCGACGAAATGCTGTTAAATAGACTTAGTGTTCTGTAGAGATCATTAATTACTTACTGATATTAATAAGATCATGGCCTGTACACAATAGTTCACTTTCTTGTGGTACTGTGGACCGTTGCTCAAAATTACACATATTTTCAAACATAACATTAGAAATCGACATTTTCTACATGTATTACAAATTTATATATGTGCATGTTATGTATGTACCTATATATAAAAAAGGTACTTACATTTCCAACCAACAGTAGTTAGGTTTTGCTTCTAAAATGTATGGCATAAAATTTGACAAATTTGCTAATAACATATACAGCTTTATCTGAAGAAAGGCATTTTAAAATACAAAAGCAATCCTTTATATGAATATACTTTTATTGAAGACTTAGTACAGATGAGAGAACTAAATAATTTTTGGAGTTTCTCAAAAATCAAATTTTTACCAGACTACTGCTAGTTCTAATGGCATCATACAATATCATGATAGGCTCTTAAAAGTTAGCATGCAGGACTTCCAGGGAAGATGGCAAAAAAGCTATTAAACAGGCAGGAACTGTCAGAAACAACTATTTTGAAACTCCAGAGGCCAGAAGAACACTGTATAACAGGGGTTCTTAACCAGCGATCCGGAGACCACCAAGGGGTCTGTGTGGAAAGATTTCAGGGGGTCTATGAACTTAAATTGAAAAAAAATCAACTTATCTTTATTTTCTCTGACCTCCAACTGAAATGTTGCATTTCTTCACTTATGAATGCATGCATAAATTACAGAAGTATTCATTTCATATCACATTACAGTTGCTGCTTATCTTGAAAAATCGTTTATGCTCATCCACACGTTGAAGTTACAGTAGTTGTTAGCCCCAATGCTACTTGAGTGTCAAAAAACTATTTGTCGTTACATTCTGAGAAGGGGTCTGTGGTTTTGAGCTGATTGGCAAAGGAGTTCGTGGAATAAAAAAGGTTAAGAACTCCTGCTGTCCAGCATCTAGGGACGAGCAGGAGGAAGAGGCTGATAAGTTACCGCAAAGAACTATAAATGGGTATCTTTGTGTGGTAGGCCGCCATGGGGTCCAGCCCATGCTGCTGGTGTCACAAAGAGACATAAAAATCCTATACTCCAAGAAAAAGGTGGGCAGGGTCAATCACTGATCAAGGCTTTTGATTAGCAAATTCTGATTGCTGGGTCCCAGCTGTGAGGGCAACTATGTTTCAACCCACCCTGCACAAGGGTGGCAGCAGCCATTGTTTCATTGCTCCCTGGTCTTAAGGCTCAAAATATACAGATTTCTGATTTGGAATGTGATGGAAATGTTTTGGTAATGCATGGTAGTGATGGTAGCACAGCATTGTGAATATAATTTAACAGCACTGAAATATATATCTGAATGTGTTTAAAAGGGGAAATGTTAGATTGTATATACACAATGAACCCAAAGTAAACCACAGACTTTAATTAATAGTACAATTATAAAAATGTATTATCAATTGTAACAAATGTTCCACACCAAAGCAAGGTGTTAATGTGGTGGTATATGGGAATCCTGTATTTTAGGCATAATTGTTCTGTAAATCCACATCTTCTCTAATAAAGAGAAAAAAAAACTTGGTGTGCAGATACTTAAAAATATTTAAAAATGTGTTATTGACTAAAGACAGGTAAAGAGAGTCTGTTGTTTTTTTTAGCAGCTGTAGGAATTTGCAGTCATATTGAAAAACTGATCTGCTACATCTATTTTCACAAAATGCCATCAATTTTAAAAAGAGAGGTAATGGGCAAGTTACTTAGCCTCTTTGGATCTCAGTCTTTTTTTTTTTCAGTTAACTGAACAAAATGATAGTATCTATTTTATAGGGTTGATATGAGGACTAAAGGAATACATGTAACATGTTTGAAATAGTATCTGACACACAACAGTATAAACACTATTATTAGGCATAGGGTATTTCAGGGCTTATCAAACTATTCTTGATGATCTCAAGGTATAGGTATTATAGTATGAATTCCAGCTCAAGCAACAGAAATAAGGGATTTAGCTAGAGTACTTTGGTGAGGAAGCAGGAACTTACTCTGGAAACTTAAAGCATTAGGGAATAAATAAATTAGATTCAGGGGGCAAACAAATGATTATATAGGCTAGAAAATGTTTACTAATAACCTCATCTTGTCCCTTAAAATAAGACTCCAGTTAGTAGCTTTAATGAAAATGTGAGCACAAGGAGACAGCATTTCTTCTTTGAAGAATGATAGACTAAAATAAAATTTAAAACACCAGTTAGAACTTTATGCTAAATGAGGCACAATATAAGTCTAATTTATTTTACTGAAAATCAACTAAGAATTTTTTAAAAAATGTCATTAAAATATCAATATGGTGGTGAAATATCCAATTAAATGCTTCATTTGCATCTTTCTTCTTTTACTTATTTTATATTAATAATCTGTTGATTAAAAACATACTCTTAAAAACAGACTTTATTTTAAGGCAATTACATTGGAAAGTTAAAGGATGCTATGAAAGTTGATGTTAATTTTCTTTTATTTTTAAGTAGGGTTGTAGCTAAATGTCTGTTATTTTAAAAGGTAGGACAACGGAAAGCCACGGGATAAAATGGTTGACATAAATGCCTTTATAGTAGTAACACTGAATGTTAATGGATTGAACTCCCTAATCAAAAGACACAGACTGGCAGAATGGATTAAAAAAACATGAGCCATCTATATGCTGTCTACAAGAGACTCATCTGAGACACAAGGACACAAACAGGCTGAAAGTGAAAGGGTAGAAAAAGATATTCCACACAAACAGTAACCAAAAGTGAATTGGTGTAGCTAGATTAAAATTGGGCAAAATAGATTTTAAATGCAAAACTGTTATAAGAGACGAAAAAGGACATCATAATGAATAAAAGGGGCAATTCACCAAGAAAAAATAACAGTAATAAATATTACTAACCTGAGTGTCCCAAAATACATGAGTCAAAGACTCAAAACTGAAGGGAGAAAGAAATGGAGGTGGTGACAGCACAACCCTGTGATGAAAATGAGAGCCACTGAGTGTGTACACTTTGGATGGACTGTATAGGCATGGCACCATATAATATAATGAACCCCATGGTGGATGATGGACTGTGGTTAACAGTACAAATATGTACTCTTATGAACTATAACAAATGTACAGTACTAATACATGGCATTAATCACAGGGTGGTTTATGACAAAAAAATACACAAAATGTAAGCTATAGTTCATATACTTATGAACTATAACAAATGTACAGTACTAATACATGGCATTAATCACAGGTGGTTTATGACAAAAATATACACAAAATGTAACTTACACAAAATGTAAGTTAGCGATAATATTTTGATGACGCTCTTTCATCATCTGTAATGAATGTGCCACAACAATGAAAGGTGTTCTTAGAGGGGTGACGTATGGGAATCCTGTATGATACATAACATCATACAGGGCTCCTACACATCACCCCACCACAAATACCTTGCATTGTTATAAAACATTTCTAACAAATTATGAAAAAGCATCATCAAGGTATTACTACTGATAGCCCCCATCTTACATTTTCCCACCAACCCTCCCTAATATTTTTTTTGTTCATAAGCCATATAATTTATCTAAAGTGTACAACCAATGGCAGCTGTTATAATCACCGAATTGCACATTTATCACTTCAATTAATATTAAAGAATTTTCATTATTCAAAAAAAAAAAACAAAACCAAAAACACTAAAAAACAAACCATCATACCCATATGTTAACGTTACTAATTACAGATTTTACGGTATGCTTTCACCATTTCTTTTCATTTCCAAACATTTCCAAACAACTTTTTACCAATTCTGCACAAATTAAACCTCAGCTTTTCATTCTTTAACTACATTTTTTTTTCCTGGTGACTGATACTCTAGCTCTTAACTCCATGAGTTTATGCAATATATTTAGTTCACCAAAGTGCAATCATGCAGTGTTTGTCCTTTTGTGTCTGACTTGCTTCACTCAACATAATGTCCTGCAGGTTCATCCATATTGTCATATGTTTCACAACTTCATTTCTCATAGCTGCATAATATTCCATTATGTGTACACACCAGTTTGTTTATCCATTCATCAGTTGATGGACACGTGGGTTGTTTCCATCTTTTGGCAATTGTGAATACTGCCACACGTCATTGCTCTCAGTTCTTCTAGGTATATATCTAGTAGTATCGCTGGATCACATGGTAGATCTATATCTAACTTCCTTAGGAACTGCCAAACAGATTTCCACAGTGGCTGTAGCACTCTATATTCACATCAACAGTGAATAAGTGTTCCTATCTTTCCACATCCTTTCCAACACTTGCAGTTTCCTGTTTTGTTAATAGTAGCCATTCTAATAAGTATGAAATGATATCTCATTGTAGCTTTGATTTGCATTTTCCTAATAGCCAGTGATGTTGAACTTTTTTTCATGTGTTTTTTCACCATTTTCATTTCTTCTTTAGAAAAATGTCTGTTCAGGTCTTTTGCCCATTTTTCAATCAGGTCATTTTTCTTTTTACTGTTGAGTTGTAGGATCCTTTATATATCATGGATATTAGACCCTTGTTGGATGTGTGATTTCCAAATATTTTCTCCCATCAAGTAGGCTGCCTTTTAACTCTCTTGACAAAGTCCTTTGAGGTGCAGAAATATTTAATTTTGAGAAGGTGCCACTTATCTACTAGTTCTTTTGTTGCCCATGCTTGGGTATAAGATCTTGTAGTTATTTCCCTACGTTATCTTCCAGAAGTTTTATAGAAAACCAGAACAAAGCATTATTTAAAATTGCAAAAGAAACAGTGGCGCAAATAACAGAGAAAACAGTATGCATGTATAATTGGAAGATCATGTAGCCATATATTTATTGATATGGAGAGCTTTATATCACGTATTAATTTTAAAAACAGATTATAAAGTAGCATATGCAGAATGATCTTATTATTGTTAAAAACAATGTTAAGTTCACTTTTACATAGATGATACATTAATTTTAGAATTACATAAAAATCAACAGTCATTTTTAGTTTAAAAAATGCTCATTTTTATTTCTTCTACTTTTCTTCCTAGCAATTTATTTTCCTATTCAAAAATTTTCATTGTCAGAAAATAGTTCTTTTTGACCAAACCAGGGAACAACAGGGAATATTAAGTCATTTCCTATAATTTGTCTGACAATATTGTATTGATGTAGTATATTGTCTGATGTCTGGAATGCATTCCCCATATAGCTCCTGAAATTTTGCTATAACTACCATTCAAGAATGTCAGCAATGGGCCATAATATAAAGATCATCCTTTGAAACTAGGGTCACTTCAGTTCAAATTCCAGATCTGCCAGTTATTAAACTATATGAACTTAAGCCAAACCCAGGGTGACTACATCCAATCTGCCCCTAAGTCTTTCAAGGCTCAATGTTTGTAAAGCATTATGTATAGGAACAACACAAAAGGATTCCAATAATTAGCATTAAGTACAGTCAATTCTTAAACTTTTTCTTTGGAATAAAATAATCACAAATTAATTCAAGTATAAGTGTTATCGGGAAACAGATGTGGCTCAAACAATTGGGCTCCTGTCTACCATACAGGAGGTCTAGGATTCGCAGCCCAGGGCCTCCTGGTGAGAGCAAGCTGGCCCACATGGTGAGCTGGCCCATGTGGAGTGCTGGCCCACTTGGGAATGCAGCCCCACGTGGGAATGTGCCCCCTGAGGGAAAGCTGACCCGCGTGGGAGTGCCAGCTGACCTGGACAGCTGGCGCAGCAAGATAATGCAACAAGAGACACAGAGGAGAGAAAATAAGAAGACGTAGTAGAACAGGGGAGCTGAGGTGCCACAAGAGAGCACTGGCCTCTCTCCCACACTGCAAGGTCCCAGAATCAGTTCCCAGAGCCGCCTAATAAGAATACAAGTAGATACAGAAGAACACACAGCAAATGGACACAGAGAGCAGACAACAGGGGCAACAGGGGAGCAGGGGAAGAGAGAAATAAATTTAAAAAAGAGTGTTATCTCCCAAATTTACTTCGCCTAAGCATGTACAAAACAGTTTTCCTATCTTAAAGGCACAAAATGAAACCTTAATATGATAAACTGTCAGGTAAATTGTTACTAAACAATGCAACGAGACCAAATTGAAATTATGCCATTTGCCCAATGGGTTACAAAAGATTAAAGTTTTATCCTAAGAGAAACACTAAAACATGCATGAAGATGTTTGCTGCTGCATTAGATAATAAAACCTGAAAAAGTTCAACAATACTGGAAAGATTAAATCAACAACTATATATAAAAACGCATATACGCAGCCATTTATAAGTGGTAATTATAAAAACTATAGAAAAATATTTAGGACTCTATATGAAGAAATTGCAATAAAAATACATATATACTATTAAAAACATGCCACATGTTATCAAAAGTGTGGAACATACAAAATAAAATAATTTTCTTAGGGAAGTATGATTATTTTCAAAAGTTTCCATTAAGTCACTTTTTAAAATAAAGTAAAACAATTATTCTTATTTATATATATAGATTTGATTATTTATTTTTAAAACAGTTGAGATATATTCATTTACTATATATCCCACCCAAAGTGTACAATCAATGGCCTTTTAGTATAATCACAGTGTTGTGCATTCATTTCCATAAAAAATTTTAGAACTATTTCATTACTCCAAAAAGAAAAACTCCACACCCCTAAGCATTCACCTCTCATTCCCTCTATCCTTTCCCAGCCCTATATAAAACCACTAATCTAATTCCATTTTTATAAGCTGATTTATATTTACATTTTATATAAATAGAATAAGACAATATGTAGTACTCTGAGTCTGTTTCTCACTCAGCACAATGTAGTTTTTTTCCCGCCTGATATTAATATGTAACAATAACACATTTATTCAGTTTCAAAGAAAGTCTCATGTATGCAATATTACTGATATTCATATTTCAAATGAGGTTTCACTATACTACACAGTCCCATGTTTTTTTTTTTTTGTTTTTTTTTTTTATTTAATTCCCCTCCCTACCCCCCAGTTGTCTGTTTTCTGTGTCTTCTTGCTGCGTCTTGTTTCTTTGTCCGCTTCTGTTGTCGTCAGCGGCACGGGAAGTGTGGGCGGCGCCATTCCTGGGCAGGCTGCTCCCTCCTTCGCGCTGGGCGGCTCTCCTTATGGGTGCACTCCTTGCGCGTGGGGCTCCCCTACGTGGGGGACACCCCTGCGTGGCAGGGCACTCCCTGCGCGCATCAGCACTGCGCATGGGCCAGCTCCACACGGGTCAAGGAGGCCCGGGGCTTGAACCGCGGGCCTCCCATGTGGTAGACGGACGCCCTAACCACTGGGCCAAAGTCCGTTTCCCAGTCCCATGTTTTTTAATTTAGCTTTCCATCTAGTAATACACATGACCTAAGATTTGGTGAAAATGCTAATGTTACAAATACCTTTCAGCACATTTTCTGCTTTGATGTTATCACATCAGTAGCAAATATTTTTTGAGTGCCTTTTATGTGCTATATACTATGTCAGGCAGTGGGGAAACACTATTAGGAAAAACCAGACATAATCCCTGACTTCATGGAGTGTACAGTCTACAAAGGAAAAGGACATCAAAAAAATAAATACACAAACAAAAACACCACTGTCAGAAGCACCTTGAGAATCCCAGTGAGGGAGGCCAGATGATGAAGAAGACATCTGAGGGATCAATGGGGGTTAACTAGGTTAAGGGAAGAGGGAAAGACATTCTAGACACATGGAACACAGCAGGTTCAAAGACCTTGTTACAGAAGGGGGTACACCCTTATGAAATTAAAAAGGTGAACACAACTGGAGTATGGAGTGCAGAGGGGAAGCAGTGTGTAGGATGAGGTCAGAGAACTAGGCAGGGGCTAGGTCAAACATGGCTTTTTACAAACAGTTCTGTCTTCAGCACAGGAAAGTCCGTGAAAAACTGGGACTGGGGTTAGGAAGGACAGGTTACTATTAGATTTGAAAAGGTCATTCTGACTACAGTGTGGAAAAGCAAGCAAGCAAACTGGGTAAAGCAAGAGTGGAGGAAGGAGAGACCACACAAGAGCATTTAGTTAGAGATGATGGCAGCTAGGATTAGGTGGCAGCAATGGAGATGAAGAAGGGGGCAGTTTAAGATTTAAAAGTGAAAGTGACAATTTGGGGATGACAGAATATAAGGTATAAGGGAAAGGGAAATGTCACAGTTAGTGTATAAGGTTTCTGCTTTGAATGCCAGTTGGCTGGTGCTGGGAATATGAGAGAACCAGGTAGATGTGAAAGACCATGATTCAAACTTTCGACATGATAAGTTTGAGATATTTTTGAGATATGCAATAGGTGCTGTCAAATAGACAGTTAGATAGAAGGATATGGAGTTCAGAAGAGAGGTATAGGCTGGAGAGGGAAATCGTATTTACTAAAGCACTGGGAGAGGATAAGATTTTCTACGAAGAGAATATAGAGGGAAAAGGGAAGATAAGGACCATGTATATTTTATTGCTTGTGGATGAGAATAAGCCTCCAAAGGAGTTAAAAATATTTTAATGTAAACTTACTCTAATCTTAAGAAAATTAGCCTTAGTCTCATATCTTGTAAATTTTATTTTCTCATTAGGTAGCATTCAATTATATAAGTTACTTTTATTACTAAGGAAATACTCAGAGAATGATCTTTGTATTCCTGACAGTCTCCCATAAAATTTAATTACTATTTAGTAAATACTGCAAGTACTTCTGCCTAATGCTTAATCTAGATCAACTTCACTGCTGGGAAACTCAATTTGACAATGGACAGTATAATTCTCAAATCTATTTCCTTTGTAAAGTTGAATGACCAACACCAAGGATACCATCTATAAATCTTACAAATATTTCTGTTTAATGGAACTTAAACAGAGCCCATCCTGGCATTAAGGGCAATTAAGGTAAACTGGAGCTCTGTGCACTATTTTACTCACTAACATAATTTATCTCTGTAAATATTACCTGATTCTCAAACGTCACTGACATTACCTAAACAATATAGAAGACACGTCCATTTAAAAACATTCATTTTCCTCCTTTCATATCTTATTTGGGGAATAAAATATAGAACAAACTCTTAAAGTTATCACAAAAAAGATAAATTCCAACTAAGTAGGAAAATTCCGTGAGATTTCACCTTATTAGAAGTAAACCCTATTATGTGAAAGAAGCAATTAAAGGAAATATCAATAGAGTAATAATGGCATTGATTCACTTAATCAAATGTAATGCAACAATGCATGAAAAATAAAAGGAGGAAAATGTTCCTTTAATATCAGTGAAATTACTGATAAAGTGATTCTTAGGTTCAATAATATACTGCCACTTTCAGTTATGATACATTATATTATTTAGTTGAATAAATAGCTGGGGAGCAGAGATGGCTATCTGTACACAAAAATGCTGTAGTGTGGAACTGTTGGTTGTAGTTGGGTGTGGCTATATGACTAAGGTCTGGTCAAAGGATTTTGTGTAGAAGTGATGCATGCAACGTCCAAGACGGTCCCATAAAAACCTCCAACACTTATTCCTCCATGTTCTTTTCCCTTTCTGACTGACTGGTTGGAGATAATTTCTGTGGCAACCCGGGAAACCACTTTATCTATAATGGCAGAGTGCCAGCCAGTCAGGGTCCCTGAATAACTGTGTGGAGCAGAGTCCTCTTCCAACCTCCTCTTCTAAGTGGAAAGGCTTTGGACTATTACAAGACAAATTAAGTGAATGTTTACTGTATTTGAGCCTACACTTTTGTTTCGGCTGCTAGCCTACTCTAAATAATATAGACTATATTGCTAAATACATAAGGTAACAGATAAAAAATAAACTTTGATTTTCAAGTTTCTGACTATGGTAATTGGGTAAACATTTGGGCCACTAAACAAGGCAGGTTGAGAGATAATGAATTCAGTTGTGGACATTCTTAGAATAAAGAGAAAATGTTAAAAAGGCATTTAGAAATACAGCACAGAATGCTTGATTAAAGTCTAGGTTGTAGATATAGTACTTAGTGTTTATTTTCCAGGGGATTTTTGAAAGCACTTGTTTCATTGGGGTATATAACACATTTATGTGTATTAACAGAGTTTCTCAGTGTTCTGCTTGGCATGTGTCTTAGCTTGCTAGGGTGCCTAACAAAGTACCACAAACTGGATGGCTTAAAACAACAGAAATTTATTCTCACAGTTCTGGAAGCTAGAAGTCTGAAACCAAGGGGTCAGCATGGTTATGCTTCCTTTGAAATACGCAGTATACTGCAGTTCTGGCAGTGGCATTCTTTCGCTTATGGCATAGCTTATTCTCTGCCTCCATCACATGGCTGCCTTCTCATTCTGTGTCCAAATTTATTCTTCTCATAAGGACACCAATGAAATTGGATTAGGGCCCACCCTAATAATATCTTCAAAGACGCCTTTCCAAATGGGTTACATTTGGAACATATATTTTGTGGGGACACACTTCAATCCATAACAGCAGGCCTACTTACAATGCATATTTTTATGCCTCACCCCAGACCTAATGAATCAGGGTTTTAGTTTCCCAGATAATTGTTATTTAGATTAAAATTTAAGAAGTGCCAGCATATAAAGAAAGAAAAGAAATGCCAAGTGTAGAACCCAGGGAAACATCAATACTGAAGGCAATGATTCTAAAGGGTTATATACCAAATTATTAATATTGGTGATCAAGGGATGATGAAATATGACATTTAAAAATTTTCTTCTGATCAAAAGATCATATAAAAATTCTGAACATTGGCATTATATGTTTTTATAGATTACCAAGATTTATAGTTAATTATTATTAAGTGTGCAGTAGAGGGTCTAACTCAGCATGTGACAACTCCCAGAATGCTGTCTTAAGAATCACAGAGAACTTATACAAAAGCTTTCCTAAGAAATGAAACCCCTTAAAAGGGACAGAATATTCCTGAGTTGATTCAACCACCTTACTTTGTGCAATTCATGGCAAGAAATGTCTTTTATACAAAATAAATAGAATTGACAATACCAATAACACAACTCTTAAGTATTTAACCGAATAACCACCATTTTATATCTGACATGACTTTAGCAAATATTAATGTCAAAACCAGGACTAGGACTCTGGATTCCAAATTCTAATCCCACTCAAATCAGACACATTTCTAAAATTAGTTGATTTAAGTGCTCTGTTTGAACAAAAAAGAAAATTCCTAATTTTCCTCTATAATTTCAAGCCAGTTTATTCTTTGGAATACAAAATGTCATGAGGATACTGAGTATAGCAATAACCACTGCACAGAAGACAACTTAGGCTTGTTTAATGAACTATTTTGTTTTATATTAAAATAATAAAATAGTCCATAAAAAACAACAACAAAACCTCTGGCAAGTTTTAAAAGGCACTCGTATCATATAAGAAGCATTAGGACATTTATTTCATTACCATGAGCTCGAAGTAAAGCTTCAGCAGTAAATAGTGGAGCTTGAAGCATGTCTGCAGTTTCCACAATAAGCATATCTTTCAATCTACGAAGATCCTGAGGCCTTAATCCTTCATATGGCTTTGAAAGGAAGAAAAACAAAGTTAAATTCATTATATGCCCTTAAGAAATATCTAAACACTTATAAACAAAAAATATGATTATAATTTATCTTTCAGTTTCAATTTGAATTTTGAATTTAAAAAGTCTTATGCTTCATTATATGGACTTCAAACTACAATTTACAACCTCTTTTAAGGAGGAAATTAGATGCTGAGCTCATGTGCCTTATTATTTATAACAAAAGTATCATACTGCAATGACAATATCATCTTACTTTACAGTTTTGAAAATTTAGATAATATAAAAAGATATTAGAAAAACCTATCATTTAACCACTAATAATCATGATTAAAATTCTCATGTATTTTTATCTATTCTGTTATTTTTCACAAATAAATTACATGAAAAAGTAAAAAGTCAATCTTCACTCCTTTTTGTTTTCTCAAATATTTACTGGATATCTTTTTCTGTTTATTTCTTCCAATGAATTATAGCCTTTATTGAATTCTAACCAAAACCCAGTTGGGATTGCTAGGATTACATTTTATCTATTAATTTGGAGAGAAGTAGGTATACCATAGTATTCAAGGTTGTTGCTCAAAAACATATTATCTCTTTGTTTATCCAAATGTTCTTTTTTTTTATAATTAATTTATTGAAGTATATCACTCAAGTGTTTAATAATAGTTGTGAACTTACCAAAAAAACATATATAATACCATACAGGGCTCTCATATAACTCACCCTACCACCAATAACCTGCATTGTTGTTAAACCTTTTTAACTAATGATTAAAGAGCATTGTCAAAATATTACTACTAACCAAAGTATTTTCCCCCAACCAACCCTATTATTATTATCTTTATAGCATTTATATAGGAACATACATAAACAATTAAGCGTATAGTAAAAGTTGTGAACTTACAAAGCAAACATGCATAACATCATACAGGGGTCCCACCCATCAACCCTTCACCAACAACCTGCATTGTTGTGAGACATTTCTTATAAATGGTGAAAGAATATTGTCAAAATCTTAATACTAATCATAGTCCTTATCTTACATTTGGTTTGTTTTTCCCCCAATCCACCCTATTATGATTTTAAAAATATGTTTCTTATGACAGAAGTTGTAAACTTATAAAACAATCATGCACATGTGCAGAATTCCCAAACGACATCCTTCCATCAACACACCACAATGTGGTGTGTCATTTGTTACAGATAAAATAATATCATCTGATTGTTACCATGTCCATAGTGTACCTCTGGCTCACACTTTCCATACTGCCTCAGTATCAACATAGTACATCTTTCACATAGATGCAAGAATATTATATTAGTTTTCTTCATCTAGGTATTGTATCACCTCAGGATTTTTATTCCTTTACTATTTATGTTGGCTTTTAACAGAAAATATATAAAGAATAAAAGTCACAAGCGTTCTCACTATTCAGAAACAATTACTGATAATATTTTGACACACTTGTTTCAAGTCCTTAAGGGAAAACAAAACAAAACAAAAAAATTAGGGAAAAACTATATAATAAAGAATTTAGCTTTGTTCCAAAGAGAAAGGAGATGTTGCCTTTGTCCTTGGTTTCTGGCAGGTAATCCATGCCATACCTGATAGGAGTATCTTTATTTCTTTGTTTAAGGTGGGGGCTGGCCACACTTGGGAAAGACCAACCGTGTGATTTAAGGTGGGGGTTTTGGGTCATAAGGTAGCAGTAAACCTGGAAGCGGAGATCAATCATGTAGGCAATAAAAGGATCAGTTATGGCTATGTAATGGAGCTACAATAAAAGCTATGAACATCAAGGCTCAGGTGAGCTTCCTTAGTTGGCAATACTCCATGTGTATACATACTGACACCGAGAGGGTAACCCATCTTGAGGACAATGGAAGTTTTCACATTTGAAAACCTCCCAGGTTCTGTCTTACACCTCTCTTTGTCTGATTTTTCATTTGAATTATTTCCCTGTAATAAACCGTAATTGTGAGTATAATAGTTTTCTGTGAGTTCTGTGGGTCCTAGTGACTATCAAACCTAAGGTTGTTTTGGGGGCCCTCCCTTTCTGAACTTGCATTTGAATCAGAAGTGAGGGTAGTCTTGTGTGGCCTCTTCCCTCTAACTTTGTAACTGGACACCAATTCCTACGGATGGTTTCAGAAGTCTTGGGCAGACTTAGCAGTCTGGAGGACTGTATCCTCAAACCTCAGTTTGGCTAACTCCAGTAGAAGCAAGATTTTGTAAAGCTGTAATATCTTTGGGATGTTTTCCCCATTCATTTTCATAATTTGCCCCTATGCTTGCCTATGGCAATCACTATCATGAATTTGATTTATAGCTGTCATAATATTAGGGCATGACATTACATATGTTAGTAGGTAATTTTTCTTTTCTTAATTTTTAAATCAAGGCTATATTTTTGTCATTAATATTGACACACATTTACTTCATTGCTTTAAACAAATGTATTTAGTTTATCACAGTAAGCATGGAATATCTGAAGGTCATAGTTAAAAAAGCAGAAGAAATTCCCAAGCATTTATCAGAACCACCACCATTGAGGATATCCTCTGGCAGCATTTATCACAGTCGCCAGAGAGCCCTATTGTAGTTGATTTACAGATATTTTAGAATTATATTTGTCTTTATTTCTTGCTTTGTTTTATAGTATCATTAGCTCTAATTCAACTCTATATAACTAGGACTATTTATCAAGGACAATTTCTCTCAGTCAACAAGATAAGCTCCTGCTCCTTAGACCTTTCTTCTGGCAGAGACAGCAATGGATAATTAATGACAGAATAGATTTACAGACATGACTACTTAACAATCTGTTAAGATTTAAACATGAAAAGTGTGTTACCCTTAATATATAATAAAGAATTTGTGATAATCAGTAAACAAAAAATTTAAAACAGTTATAAAAACACAAACATCTTTAAAGTAATTTGAGACTGCATATTAAAATGTGCTACATACTCTTTACCTACCTATCAAATTGGACAAGGTTAAAAGGGAAAAAAAAAAGACAATATTCAATGTTGGTAAAGTCCTCTCATATACTGATGAAAATAAAAACTGTATTATTTAATAACCAAGCATCATGTTTCAAGAACCTTTAAAATATTCATATCGTTTGACTCAGTAATTTTACTTGTAGGAATTTATCTTAAAGTGTAATTACAAATGTGGGTAAAATTGGCCATTTGTCAGAAAGAGGATTTGGCCCAACGGATAGGGCATCCGCCTACCACATGGGAGGTCCAAGGTTCAAACCCAGGGCCTCCTGACCCATGTGATAAGCTGGACCATGCGCAGTGCTGATGTGTGCAAGGAGTGCTGTGCCACGCAGGGGTGTCCCCTGCATATATATAGGGAAGCCCAAGTGCAAGGAGTGCGCCCTGTAAGAAGAGCCGCCCAGCACGAAAAAAGTGCAGCCCACCCAGGAATGGTGCCGCACACACGGAGAGCTGATGCAGCAAGATGACGCAACAAAACAAGACACAGATTCTGGGTGCCGCTGACAAGAATACAAGTGGGCACAGAAGAACACACAGCGAATGGTCACCGAGAGCAGAGCAGACAACTGGGGGGGGGGGGGCGCGGCAGGAGCAGGGAAGGGGAGAGAAATAAATAAAAAATAAATCTTAAAAAAAAAAATGTGGCCATTTGCAATGTTAAAGTTCTCATGTATCTGCAAATAACCCAATGTACATTAAGGGGGAAAACACAAATAACCCAAATGTACATTAAGGGAAGTAGAGGACTTTAAGGCATATTTTTTAGCTACATAGGTAAAAATAGCATGGTACTGGCATAAAGATAAGACTGAAAAATATAACTGAATTGAGAACACAGAAATAGACTCTCACATCTAAGGTGAAGGGATTTTTGACAAGCCCGTCAAACCCATCCAGCTGGGTCAGAACACACTATTCAACAAATGGTGCTGGGAGAGTTGGATATCCATATCCAAAAGAAAGAAACAAGAGGACCCCTATCTCATACCTTATACAAAATTAGCTTAAAATAGAGCAAGGACATAAACATTAAAGCTACAACCCTAAAATTTCTAGAAGAAAATGTAGGGAAGCATCTTCAAGATCTTGTGGTAGGCGGTAGTTTCTTAAACCTTACACCCAAAGCATGAGCAACAAAAGAAAATATAGGTAAAAGGGATCGCCTCAAAATTAAACACTTTCGTTCTTCAAAGGACTTTGTCAAGAAAGTAAAAAGGCAGCCCAAGCAATGGGAGAAAATATTTGGAAACCACATATCTGACAAGGGTTTGATATTGATGATATATAAAGAGATGCTACAACTCAAATAAAAAAACAAACGACCCAATTAAAAAATGGGCAAAATACTTGGATATTTCTCCAAAAAAGAAGTACAAATGGCCAGAAAGGAAATGAAAAAATGTTCAACATCACTAGCTATTAGGGAAACGCGTATCAAAACTACAATGAGATACCTTTTCACACCTTAAAGAATGGCCATTATTAAAAAAACCAAAAACTTCAAGTGCTGGAGAGGATGTGGAGAAGTAGGAACACTCCTTCCTTGCTGATGGGAATGCAGAATGGTGCTTTTCTCTGGGGAAGACAGTGTGGCGGTGCTTCAGGAAGCTGAATATAAAACTGCCATATGATCCAACAATCTTGTTACTAGGAATATATTCAGAAGAACTGAAAACAAGGACACAACCTGACATTTGCACACTGATGTGCATAGCAGTATTATTTACAATCGCTAAAATACAGAACCAGCCCAAGTGTCTATCAACTTAAGAATTACCTTCGCATTAAAAATTCTATATGTATATATGTTTTATGTTTGGTATAACACACAATAAATTACCTCTATCAGGAGGTAGTTAGAAGAGACAAAACTTTTTACATTTTTTACCAGCACATATTCATTATGCTTTTCAGGACACACATGAAAATAGAAAAAAAAAGTAATAGTAAAGGAAATGCCCATATCAAACAATGATCATTTTGGTGTTCTTTAATCTTTTTTTCTATCTGCAAAATATTTTTCTACATAATTAGTATCAAACTAATTGTTGAGTGAAAAAGGCCAGATACAAAAGGAAAAATATTGTATTAAATCACTAATATGAACAAAATATGATGAGTAATCTCACGGAGGTAATCTCTAGAGTATAGGTTACTGCGAGCTAGAATGTGGGTTGAGAATGGCAGATGAGGCTTATAGTATGTAAACTTTTTACTGAAGTTGATTAAAGAAGTGTGGAAATGAATAGAGCTGATGGTAACATTACAATGAGTATAACTAACACTGCTGATTTATAAATGTGATTGTGGCTGAAAGGGGTAAAGGTCAACTGAAAGGAAACAAGAGAATAATCTATGGCAGGTATAACAGTGATTCTGGGGGTAGATGAAGATTGTGATTAATAGTATAAATACAAGAATGTTCTTTTACAAAGCATTAACAATATGGTGATACATGGGAAAATTATAACTAATGTAACTTATGAACGATAGTTAACAGTAATATTGTAATATTTTGCAGCAATGGCAAGAAGATATATCAATTCTGAGAGACAACAATAGGGGGCTATAAGGCGGTAGGTATAGAAACCTATACTCTAGAGTTTATCTCCGTAAGTCTACTCATCGTATTTTGTTCATATTAGTGATTTAATACAATATTTTTCCTTTTGTATCTGGCCTTTTTCACTCAACAATTAGTTTGATACTAATTATGTAGAAAAATATTTTGCAGATAGAAGATTAAAGAACACCAAAATGATCATTGTTTGATATGGGCATTTCCTTTACTATTACTTTTTTTCTATTTTCATGTGTGTTCTGAAAAGCATAATGAATATGTGTTGGTAAAAAATGTAAAAAGTTTTGTCTCTTGTAACTACCTCCTGATAGAGGTAATTTATTGTGTGCTATACCAAACATAAAACATATATACATATAGAATTTTTAATGCGAAGGTAATTCTTAAGTTGATAGACACTTGGAGCAATGAAAACATTCTAAAATTGAATGAGGTGATGACAGTACAAATCTGTGATTAAAATGAGAGCCACTGAGCAATTACTTTGAATGGATTATACAAAGCATGGGATACCACAGGGAATTCAGTGGGCTGCAGTTAACAGTACAAATATGAGACTGTTGTCTCATGACTGATAAAAAGTATATCATATATATATTTTTTAAAGATTTATTTTTTATTTATTTCTCTCCCCTTCCTTCCCTCCCCAACCCCCCCCCAGTTGTCTGCTCGTGTCCATTCGCTGTGTGTTCTTCTGTGACCTCTTAAAAATATATCATATTAATACAGGGTGTTGGTAATCAGGGTGGGTGGAGGGAAAATATACCAAGTGTAAGATATAGGCTCTAGTTAGTAGTAATATTTTGATGGTGCTTTTTCATAGTTTGTAACAAATGTTTCACAACAATGCAAGGCGTTGCTGTTAGGGTGTTGTATGGGAGCCCTGCGTGGTGATATCCATGTTTGTTTTCTAAGTTCGCAACTTTTACTATATACTTATTGTTTATATATATTCATGTATGAATGACATACTTCAATACATTTTAAAAAATTCTAATATGTATATATGCTTTTATATACAATAAATTACCCTTATCAGGGAGTAAAGTTAGGAGGAGTTTACATTTATATTTTAGCAATAAATATTCATTTTGATTGAGGACATGCATGAAAACAGAAAAAAAGGTAATAGTAAAGGAGATGACCTATATCAACAATGATGTTTTGTTGCATGCAATATTTTTTCTATATAATTAGTATCAAATTTTCTTATCTTTTAAAAACTTAACATAATATTTATTACAGTTATACTAAATTCTTTTATGCCTTAAGTCTATTGATGAGTGCTATTATTTTCTGATTTAACTATAAATTAAATTAAGATAGCATCTTGGAGGAAAAAAATTCTAAATATAGTTGAGGTAGGTTATGTACCCCAGAAAAACATGTTCTTAATCTTAATCCATTCCTGTAAGTGTGTATCCATTGCAAATAGGACCTTCTGAAGATGTTATGATAGTTAAGGTGTGACCAACTGAAATAGGAAGGGTTTTAATCTGGATTGACCAGAATCCTTTAGAAACAGAAGAAATTCAGTGATAAATAGAGAAAGTTATGTTGGGGAATCAAGGAGCTGGAAGCCAAAGGAACCAGAAGAGAAAGGAAAAGTGCCATGTGCATTGCCATATGACGGAAAAGCCAAGGACCCAAGAATCACCCACAGCCAGTGCCTGGATGCCACCGTCTTTAGTGAGAAAGCATCACCTTGTTGACACCTTGAATTTGGACTTCTCCTGGCCTCAAAACTGTGAGTCAATAAATTCCCACTGTTTTTAGTCAACTTATTATATGGTATTTGTTTTAGCATATGGGAAACCAGCAGTCATAAAGATCTTCCAATTTAATCACATCAATATTATTTCTGAAATATTATTTTAAAATGTTGTCTCCTGACTTTCTATTATATAATGTTAATAATTTCTGTATCTGACTCAAGATCATGGATTGTTAGAAGGTAGGCAGTATGGCAACCTGGACCAGATCACTGTGATCCTGGCAAGTTGTTCAACTATTCTCTGGTTTAGCCTTCTTATTTATTTTTTTTAAAGGGGACATAACTGGCATGTTTTTAGGTTATTATGTAGATTCAATAACAAAGTGAAAGTGCCAGCAAAATGCTCAGTACATAGGTACTTTCTCTAAGCATACTTAATCTGAATAAGCTTTTCTATAAAATAGCCTAACTAAAGAAACACAAAAGATAAAGAAACTTAATTTTTATTAAAAGAAACTCAGTTCTTTGGGCCATCTGGGGAATATAAAAGTTCAAAAATTGTAGGGAATTCATGGGAAAAATAAAACAATATAATCTTTTAAATACAAACTAATAGTTATATATTAATAATTCCTTTTAGATCAGGTTAGCACTTAAAATGGAGGAACAGAATCACTTTTGGAGGAAAAAATTTATGGTCATAGTTTCTTTATTTGAGAATTACCTATGGATGTCAATTTTTTTGTAAGCACTTTGTGAGCCACTGATAATACTATGCTAAACAAAGCAGATTTACCTTTGGCCCTCATGGCTTGATAATTTAATAGGAGAGAAAGGCAGTAAACAAATAAACAAATATATAAACAAGATAATTATAGCATAAGTGTTATGAAAAATAGATAGGGTATTATGTAAAAGAATAATGGAACAAAAGGGGCCTAACTTAGAAAGAATGGTCTAAGTCGGCCTCTGAGGCACTGATATTGAGCCACCAAGAGAGAAACTGAGAGGACATTTCAAACTTAGGAAACAGCAGATGGAAAAGCCTTGATGTAGTCCAGGAACTGGCTAGAGCAAAGTGTGCTAGGGGAAGAAAGATTTGAGATGACAATGGAGAGGTAGGTAGTGGTCAGATCACACAAGCGTTTAGCTTGGATTTTATTATAAACACAGTGAAAAACCACTACATGATTCAAGTGGTGGTATGATACGTTGACTTACGTTCCCCAACGGATACATGTTCTTAATCTGAATCTACATTCCTGTGTGTGTGAACCCACTGTAAATAGGACCTCTTGAGGATGGTATTTTTAGTTTTGGTGCTGCCCAATTGAAAGAGGATGGGTCTTATTTTGGATTGCTGAAAGCCTTATAAGGAGAACCTGGAAGTCAAGACAGTAGAAAAGAGGACATGTCATGTGATGGGAGGCAGAACTACCAGCCAAGAACTCCAGGAATTGCCAGGACCCAGCACCAGAATACAAGCCTTGCCAATATATTGATTTTGGACTTCTTCTAGCTTCAAAACCATGAGGTAAAAAATTTCCATTAGTTAAGCCAACTCATTGTTATGTGGTATCTGTCACAGCAGCCTGAAAACTAAGACAGATGTGACCTAATTTAAGTTTAATTTTCATTCTGGTTTCTGTTTACAAAATGGATTCTAAGGGGACCAGAATAGAAGGAAGGAGACCAGTTAGGAGATATGTAACTACAGTAATAGTAGTTTAGATGACAAGTGAGGGTGGTGAAGGCCTAGGGAGCTGGGAGGAGCAATTGGATTTAAGTTATATTTTTGGAGGTAAAACTCATAGGATTTCTTGGTTGTTTGGATATGAAGAATTAAGGATGCTTGCTATATTTCTGCTTGAGCAACTCAGCAAATGGAGGTTATACTTATTGAGATAGGAAAGAGTTAAAGGCAAACCAGGAAAAAACTTTGTCTCAGAAGCCAGTAGGAAGAGTGTTTCACGAAAAAAGGAGTTCTCAATTGTGTCAAGTGTTGCTGATGAATTCAAATAAGATGAGGAGAAAAAACTACCTACAGATTTGGCAACATGGTGGCTCTTAATATCCAGGACAAGTGGTTCCATTAAAGCAGAAGGGAAGAAAATCACACTGCTGGCGGCTAAAGAGTAAATGAAAGTGAGGAGGTTGGTGTATATAGACAACTGTTAAGTTTTGCTTCTCTCATGTGACGATCAGAGATATGGGTCTATAACTGGAAGGGGAATGGGACAGGGTTGGGGAAAGGGTATTCAACAGAAAGTTGTTGTCAAGTTTGTTTGCTTGCTTAAGATGGATTATTAAATAAAGCGTGTTTGATGGTAAGAACAATTAGGAGGAAAGGGGGAGACTGATGAATAGGAGTCTTAGAGTAGCAGAAATGCATAGGATGCATAACAGAAATGAGCACCTCTACTTATGAATACACATATTCACATATGTTGGAGGAAAAACATTCCCCCCAGGTTTTCTAGAAGTATTTTTATACTTATGGCTATATAGATGACAGGATATTTAAAACATTACAAAGAAGACCACATAAACTGGGCTTAAAAGAAATAAATTTTAACATAAAATTTAAAAATATTATATACAATTTTTGTCATTAAAAAAACCCCACTTACTTCTCGTTTGTCTAATGCTGCATATTCAGCTTCTATTTCTTCAGCTTCAGGATCTCGTGAGAATACCATTTGAGACTCCAAATTAAGGGCCAAATCTTTGTGGTGTTGCTTTTCAGCACAGTCACAAGGAGTATCTTTATTTTCATTCTCAGCAAACAAGTCTCCTCCATGTTTTACTAAAAGCTAAAAAAGCTTTTTTCAAAAACTAGTAACCACAGATTTAAAGGAATTCATACTATATATTAAAAAAGAAGTATTAAAATATAAAAATAAGCACCACAAAAATGCAACAGAATGCACAACATATATTTGCAATGACAATAAGTTATTTAGATACCAATACTCTGGATTCTGAGATTAGTAATTCTTGGTTAAAAACAACAAAACAATTTCTTAAACTTTAAAATATTCTTGAGCATTTTGTCCAATCCAAAAACACAGTTTTACTTAAAAAATTTTTATAGTTATTCAATGCTTTAAATTTTCAAAATTCTTATAATTTCTATAAATCATTGTTAAACAAGGACGCTGCTGATACTATCACTTTAGCCACTAATACCTGACTGTCCTGCCATAGCAGACCAAAGTTTTCACTTCTGTCATTCATTATCCTGTGAAACACTAAAATGAAACTAAGATGAGCAAGTCATTGAAGCAAAACTGTTTTCAATATTCTTCAAAATAAGTGATGGGAATAGCAACTGATAGCCAAGTTGGGGAGATACTCTATCAAACAATTTCTCTTTGGCCCAAAGAAAGCCTACCTTTAAAAAGCCATGGAACAGTGACTTAACTTGTTCACTACTGAGGTTCTGCTGGCTTTGCAGAAAGTAGATATGCTTTTACCAGGGCTGTAGGTTCAAGATTCGCAGTATATATGCAGAAACATTAGGAAGGGAGTGAACACAGTGAGAGCCCCATAACTAGGACAACCTAAAGAACAGTATGACAAATAGTCATGGAGCTGATTCTTTTATAGAATTCAGTCACATTTATAATAATATGGTTAACAGCTACCATTTACTGAATGCTTTCTAAGTGACAAGCACTGTGCAATATATTTTTAAAGATTTTATTTAGTGATTTACTCCTCCTCTCCCTGCCCCCGCTGTTTGTGCTTGCTGTGTCTTTTCATTGTGTGAATACACATTTTCATTAAATCCTAATACCCTGTGAGACAGGGTATTACTACATCTCAGAAAAGTTAGGTACTTGACCAAAGTCACCTGGCTAGAAAGTTGTGGATCTAGGATTCAGACATAAGTTCAAACATGTTCTGGTTTCCTTTTTTTCAGTTTAATTTTTTATTTTAATAAAAACAGAATATGCACAACACATGCAGTGCTAGCATCTAAACTAATATAGTAGTTACTACATTCAACAAGTTTAAATGTAGTCTTACACGATTTTCAAATATTATTAATTGAAAATATTGCTTGCTGATAAAAATTGTCCAAGTGTTAACTGCTGAATAGACAACTCACTGATTATGCCAGTACCACAAGATAACCACATGTCTGAGGATTGAAATGTGCCAGACATTCACTGGAAAAAAAAAACAAAAAACAACTCTAAAAGCTTTTAGATTACAAAAATAAATCTTTGTCAAAATGTTCAATAAATATTTCATAAAACCAGCAGCAAAAAGTACCTGTTATAGTCTCCCAACTATCATTCCCATAGCCCCAAATAAATTTTAGAATCTAGTCCCATCCCTCTTAGACAAGCTGTATTCAACAATCTCCAAGAGACAAAAGATGATTGGAAGTTTATGTACATGTACACCAAATATAAAATTCTCTGAATGTGCAGTAACAGAACTTCTTTGTAAAAAGTTATGGGCAAAATGTACAAGGGCTTAAACTTAAGCTAACTGAAGTCAACCATGTTCTTAGCCACAATTCAGTATTTTTTTTGGCTTGTAGTATAGGATAATCACATAAACTGAAAAAATCAAATGTATCCTGGGTTTACCACAAAACTCTGCCTATGCTCTTATTTATGATCCAAATTTGAGTACCTTTTAGGGGTTTTAATTTTTTATGGGTATTAAGCAAAACAGTAATGTCCTTTCATTTTCTTCCAAATAATTTTATCTTCCCTGCCCCCAATAAATACACATACACCTTCCTGTAAAGTTCCTTTACAGCTTTTGGAACTGGAATCCTTATGGTTTGCCATGGGTTGAACTGTGTCCTCCAAAAAGATATGCTGAAATCTTAATTCCCAGTATCTCAGAATTTGACCTTATTTGGATATAGGGTCGAAGTAGATGTAATTTCTTAAGATAAGGCATAGAGTGGGCTCTTAATCCAATGTGAATGGTGTCCTTGTAAGAAGAGAAGAGACTGACAGAAACACAGGGGAGGAAAGCCATGTGAAGATGGAGGCATGGGAGCATGGTCCTGCCACACTTTGATTTTGAACTTCTAGCCTCCAGAACTACGGTACCGGTTGTGGTACTTTTGTTCCCGCAGCCCTAGGAAACAAATAAATTGTTCATCTACCGTCAAACCCAAAGGGCCTGACAAAATAAAGGACTTAACATCAACGCCAGGCTGGAGCTAAAGGCTAACTTGTGAACCCAATGGATTTGACTTCAGTGTCTTCCTCTAGGCCAGAAGTATGCCTCAGGGTGAAGTAGAGTTTAGAATTTTTCGTAAAAATTGTAGAAACAAGGAAACAAACAAACCAAGAATAGGAGACTAGACTTGCGCCCACAAAGCTTAAAAATATGTACTACCTGGCTCTTTAGAGAAAAAAATTGCTGACCCTAGCTTTAGGCAGTCATTGCTGCACCTAACTTCTGGAGTGTGATGGAAAGGTCATATCAATGCTATTTATCTTGTTAGTGCAAGGGTGGTAACCCCTAGGAGTCTGTTATAACTGCAGAATCTCAGCATCATCACCCAAACCTCTCCTACCCCAGGCTTCTAAATTAGAATTTGATTCTGATCTCCAGGAGATTCTTGTGCTCATAAAACTCTGAAACTCAAATGTAGAAACATAAAATTTTATTCCCTAATCAACTCAATACTGAGTACTTGGAAGACCACAAACTCACCATACCTATAAGCAGCAACTATTAACATTTCTTTTTTTGGGGGGGAGATTGGATGGGGTAGGGGTGTTGGCCTTTTTACAGTGTTATTGAGATATAACTCACATACCATACAATTCACCCTTTAAAGTATAAAATGCAATGGTATTAGTATATTCACAGAGCTGTGCTACCATTTTTAGTTTTTCTGCTTCACGGATTACTCATTGCCTAAATTAAAAAATGAACTACTGCATTGTTTCTGATTGTGGCAGAATTAAGACAGCTGACTTTAGTTTCCCGTTCTCTATTCAGAGTTGTAGAAAATGACTTTTAAATAGCACACTGGGAGCTCTTCCAAAGTCATAATTTGATTTGCTTTTACACATAAAGTATCATAAAAGGGATTCTAAATACTAACAAACACAAATCCTCTGTAACTTAATGCCTCAGTTTTATCTTTAACAAAGATAAAATTTAGGAGATTGCACCATTCTGGACTTTTGGTAAATGGAAACTTCTTAAAAGGATATGCCAGAGTGTGGACTCTGTTCTTTTGGGGATAAACAACAACAAAAGGAGTGTGTGGAGAGGGGATATGGGAGAAGCCATTGTTGACAGAAAGCTGACCATTGCAAGAACTTGGGTAAGGTGAGATTTCTTGCCTGGTTGGCTAACTTTTCAAGGAATCCCCAAATGAGATTGGGGGTAGGGGATGGAGGGTAGCACAAAGACTTGTGCTTCATTGTTGCAACAGGCATCTGTAGAGAAACTCGTAAATGATGGTGGAATGGGGGAGTCCACATTTGTAGCATTTGTTTTGCAAAAAAAATTCAGCATGTATGTTACCTTGGTATAGAGGCTGGCTGGCTAGCAGCATTATGCCTGACATCAAAGGGATATGCATTAAAAAGTATTTCAGCTTGCTGACCATTAGGGCATAAGGTATGAAATATCAGTAGGTGAGTCATATTAGATGGCAATATCTGTTAAATTGCTGTTGCATTTTGTTTTTACGTAATAAAGAGTTACTGATTCTGAAGAGGGAGTTTTAAAATGCTTCTGCGAAAGCACCCACATTCAAGTAAGATCAGGAGGACTAAATGTTTTCATTCAAATCTGTTCATTAGCCTATCTCAGACCCTTGGTGGTACCTGAAACATACTACCTCAAAACACCTAATTTTCACCATCTCAAGTATGGCCATCTGTTCTCCCTTTGTTTCCCTTCCCATCCCAGAGGAAGACGGGTACCTCCAATAATAAAAAAAAAAAACCTCCCCACCCTTTTGATGCAATATCTAATGGCTGCTGACCATTTAACCTCTTTAAGCCTTAAATTACACAGGTCCATTGGTAAATTATATTCTTCATAGCTCATATAATCTTGAAAGAAAAGGCAAAAACAAGATGATCCTTGAAGTCTGTTCTAGTTTTACAAATACCATTTTAATTTCCTTTCTGACCCTGAGGATTCTTTTACTCGTTCTCTTTCCCATATACACTTTCCAGCTTTCCACTGGTCCCTAGACAGGGATACCCTATCTTAATTCTGCCATCCTTCCTAATACTTTCCTTTCTTTCTCAGCCACATTTCTCAAATTAGTGATTGATACCCACTCTCTCTCTGCTTCCTCACAAAATAACTGCCTCAATTACTGCCTGCAATCTGACTTCTCCCCTGACCATTTTATGGAAACAATATTCCCAAGAGTCACTAATAACCTCTGAACAGAAAATCCAACTGCCTTTTTCAGTCCTCCATTTCCTTAACCTTCCTATAGCATGTCACATGACTGACCATTTCCTCCCCCTGAAATTCTTCTCTTGGCATCTTTGACACTGTATTATCTTTTTTTTTTTTTTTTTTTTTTTTTAAAAGAGAACTTGCATGTTTTGTGTGGTCAAAGGAATGTTGAAAGTTCTCTCTTCTTTTTTTTTTTTTTTTTAAGATTTATTTATTTATTTAATTTCCCCCCCTCCCCTGGTTGTCTGTTCTTGGTGTCTATTTGCTGCGTCTTGTTTCTTTGTCCGCTTCTGTTGTCGTCAGCGGCACGGGAAGTGTGGGCGGCGCCATTCCTCGGCAGGCTGCTCTTTCATTTCACGCTGGGCGGCTTTTCCTCACGGGCGCACTCCTTGCGCGTGGGGGAGCCCCACGCGGGGGACACCCTTGCGTGGCACGGCACTCCTTGCGTGCATCAGCGCTGCGCATGGCCAGCTCCACACGGGTCAAGGAGGTCCGGGGTTTGAACCGTGGACCTCCCATATGGTAGACGGACGCCCTAACCACTGGGCCAAAGTCCGTTTCCCGACACTGTATTATCTTGATTCTTTTAATTCTCTGCTTCTGTTCCCTTCATGGACTCTGTAGCAGTTTGATATTGCTTATGAATTTCAAAAACAGATATTGAATTATATTTGTGAACTGGTCTTTTCCTCTGGGCATATTATACTGTATTGGATTCAGAGACTTTACTCTTACTTGATTGAATTATGATTAAGGCTTTGATTGGGCCATGTCAGTAGCACATTGAGTCCCCACCCCCTTGGTGGGTAGGGACTCAGGGAGAAAACAACATGGCAGAAGAGACAGTTGTAGAGTTTTGATCCTGGAGCCTGGGAAGTAAGCCCACAGAGAAGGCTCCGTTAGATATGGCAGAGGCCCTGGGAAGAGAGATGAGTCGTTAGCCTGGCAGTTCACAGCTGGTCTTTTGGAGAGAGGAGAGCAACTGAGCCAGAGAGAAATAAGCCCCAGGAGAGAGACAAGACTTGTCCTAGCCTGTGGTTGAGAATGGAAGAAGCTGGGACCATGGAGCCTTGGGAGGAGGAGGAAGACTGAACCCTTGCAGACAATGCCTGCCATCATGCATCAACATGTGGCAACGTACTCTGGGTGAGAAAGTACCTCTTATGGTACCTTGAGTTGGACTCTGCAGGACCTTGTGACTGTTAGCTTCTACCCCAAATAAATATCCTTTATAAAAACCAACTGGTTTCTGCTATTTTGCATCAGCACCCCTTTGGCTGACTAATATAGGAACCAATTCTTGTGCTAACCCACTTTATTTATTTATTTATTTGTTTATTTTCTCTCCCCTTCTCCCCCTCAGTTGTCTGTTCTCTGTGTCTATTTGCTGTGTGTCCTTCTTTGTCCGTTTCTGTTGTTGTCAGTGGCACGGGAATCTGTGTTTCTTTTTGTTGCGTCATCTTGTTGTGTCAGCTCTCTGTGTGTGTGGTGCCATTCCTGGGTAGGCTACACTTTCTTTTCCTTGTGCGCATCAGCACTGCACATGGGCCAGCTCCACACGGGTCAAGCAGGCCCAGGATTTGAACCATGGACCTTCCATGTGGTAGCCAGATGCCCTAACCACTGGGCCAAGTCCGCTTCCCACTAACCCACTTTGAACACAGGCATTCTCCAAATTAATGCAGCAATTAAAAATCTTTTATCTGTAATCTAAATGTTTTCTTGAATTTCTAAGCTGCACAGTATCTTGGTTTTAGCTATCAACTCTATCCAGATGACACTGAATTCTAACCTACATTCTTAATTCTAAAATATTTAATCCTAATTTTCAACAGCTGTGTGGATAATCTAAGACTTAAATTTCCTCTTCTACATGAATTTAGTGTTCTTCCCTTCCAACTAATTTCTACACCTTTTCTCACTTTTTAAATGTCTATTCATTGTTAGCAGGTTTCCAAGTCACCCAGGTTCAAAACTATACTCAGAAGAGTGGATGTGGCTCAAGCAGTTGAACGCCTGCTTCCCACGCAGGAGGTCCTGGGTTTGGTTCCCTGTATCTCCTAGAAAAAAAAACAAACAAGCAAAACAAAAAAACAAACAAAAAACCAACTCAGAGGAGCCAAAGTGGCTTAATGGTTAAGTGCTGGCTTCGTACCTACAAGATCCTGAGTTCAATCTCTGGCCTTAGTACCTCAGAAAAAAACCTACAAAAATGTATATTCATTTTATTTTAAAATAAAATTAATTTTATTTCATCCTCATTATATTTGTGATATCGGATTATAGAAAATATGAGAAAAATCAAAGAGCAAATTTTATCTTCCAAAAATAGCACACCATTGTTAATATTTTACTTCCACCAGTTGTTAATCCATCTCTCCCTTGCTTTCTTGTATCAACTAACCCTGACACTAAATGCTACCAATTCTTTATGATGTACATTGCACCTGTCTTATTCTTTCCATTTGTAATGCCACCACACCAATCCACGCTCTGTATCATCTTACATCAGAATTAATGCAATAATTTTCTAACTCTTTTAGTACACTGTTCTTAACCTTGGCTGCATACAGTAATCACTTGGAAAATCTTAACATACCAGTGTCTGGGCCCACCCCCAGAGATTTTAGCTTTACTGATCTGAGTATGGGCTACATAATGGGATGTTTTGTGAAGACATGGTTAGGACCACTGTTCTAGCACACAGGTTTCCAAACTAAGAATCACCTGGGTAACTTGGTATTTTGATTAGGTGGGTGTCAGGTGGGGATTAGAGATGTACACTTTTTACAGGTGATTCCAATGTACTGGCCCAATGGCTGTCCTGTAATTTAAGCCAAGGTTTTTCAGACTTTAATGTAAATCTAAACTGCCTTCAGGTCTTATTAAAATATAGATTCAGATTCAGTGGTTCTGGGAATGGGGTCTTAGATTCTGTTTCAGCAAGTTCCCAAGTGATCAATGCCAATGCCAATTTGAGGACCACATTTGTAGCAGTTTGATATGGTTATGAATTCCAAGAAGAGATACGGGATTATGTTTGTAATTTGGTCTATACTTAGGCATGATTAAGTTATGATTAGGGCGTCGATTGGGCCACATAGTTAGGGCATTGAGTCCTTACCCCTTGGTGGGTGGGGACTCACAGATAAAAGACATAGCAAAGGACAGAGTTGAAGCATTTTGATGTTGGAGCTTTGATTTGGAGTTTGATGCTGGAGTCTTGAGCTAGAGCCCCGGGAAGAGAGGACCTGAGCCAGGAGAAGACAGAGGAATAAAGATGGCTCCTTAGACATGGCAGAAACTCCGGAGAGACAGACAGAGCCGTTTGCCTGATAGTCTACAGTTGGCCTTATAGAGAGAGGCAAAGTCCAGAGAGCCTCATAGGCTGCATAGTCTACAGCTGACCTTGTGGTGAAAACAGAGGACCTGAGCCCAGAGAGAAGCAGGACCTGGGAAAAGAGGAACTCTGGCAGCTGCTGCCAGCCATCTTGCTCCAACATGTGCAAAGAGACTTTGTTGAGGGAAGTAACTTATGCTTTATGGCCTGGTGTCTGTAAGCTCCTACCCCAAATAAATACCCTTTATAGAAACCAACCAGTTTCTGGTATTTTGCAATAGCACCTCTTTTGCTGACTAATACAACATTCTTTGAGTAGTAAGGATTTAAGAAATACTACTTTTAGACGTACCCCATTCAAATCTACTCTACATTATTACCATTAAATAAATCATACCACATGGCTTTCTTATCACTTCTCCAATCAAAAATTTTCAATGGTTCAATTTTCTAAAAAATAAACCCTTAATTCTTGACCTTCTAATTCCATTTTAAGTCATCTTTCTTGTTATTCCTAAAAACAAAAAACAAAAAACCTTCACTCTGCATATGCTTAAGACATACAACAGTGCTGCTCAAACTCTAGCAAGCAAAAGAGTCACCTGGAGAACTTGCTAAAAACATTCTGCAGGTCTAACCTTAAATATTCAGATTTGGAATCTGGAGGTCTGGTGGGGCCTGACTGCATTTCTAATAATCTCCCAGGAGCAGGTGATACTGCAGGTCTGAGAACCACATTTTGAGTAGCCTCCTCCAACTACTTAAACTGAAATCTTACGCACTCAAGTCTTACCACTACCCATGAAACCTTCCAGGACATACAAGTATAACTAAAGTGATTGCTCTTGCTTTTCAATGCCTGTAACAGTTATGGCATATATAATTAACACGGCTCTTAGCATCAGAACATTTGGGGGGCAAAAATGAGACCATAACTCTGTTGATTAAAAACTAGAAAAACGAGGCCCAGACAGGCAAAATTCCTACTAAGTTGCTATGATGGGACTACAATTCCTATATTCTTTTCACAGTTTAAAACTCCATGTCTAATCTGCCAATGTTTTTTATGGCTTTTCTATTAAGTGTGAAATGCTCTGGTAGCTGCCCAAGTGCCAAATAGGCCCAGTGGCTGAAAAGGGAAAAGTGTGACTTAGCATATTTGATTTTCCAATGCCCTCTATTTGACCTGACACTTAGTAGCTACACTTAAAGATTTGGAGAAAAGCAAGAACAGGGGTGCATTTGGAAATGGCTAAAATAACACATTTTTTTAGAATGTCTTTCACAAAGAGTGAAGCACCATTAACAATAACAACTACAGCTGCCACATCTACCATTGACTGAATCACTACTACAGGTTAAGCAGTAATACATATGGAGTTAGGACTAATATTAGGCTGGCTTCAACCCAGATTTTATATCATGCTTGGTACCAAAGAGCACTACGAAAATAAGAAAGCACTGTACAAATGCTAGTTGTTTTAACTATTATTCTTTTTTTTTTTTAAGATTTATTTATTTTTATTTTAATTCCCCCCCTCCCCCGATTGTCTGTTCTCTGTGTTTATTTGCTGCGTCTTGTTTCTTTGTCTGCTTCTGTTGTCGTCAGTGGCACGGGAAGTGTGGGCGGCGCCATTCCTGGGCAGGCTGCACTTTCTTTCGCGTTGGGCGGCTCTCCTTACGGGGCGCACTCCTTGCGCGTGGGGCTCCCCTACGCGGGGGACACCCCTGCGTGGCACGGCACCCCTTGCGCGCATCAGCACTGCGCATGGGCCAGCTCCACACGGGTCAAGGAGGCCCGGGGTTTGAACCGTGGACCTCCCATGTGGTAGATGGACACCCTAACCACTGGGCCAAGTCCGTTTTCCCTTAACTATTATTCTTAAGACTAAAGACTATAAAAACAATGAACATACAGGCAGCAGAAGCAGGTTGAATAAAGTTCAGAAAAAATTAAGTTTTAAATGACCCATAACTGCATAATTTTATGTCTTTCCTATTCATCAAAAGAGTATGATAGCAAATGAAGACACCTGAAAACTAATACTCTAGGAATTGAACTTATACAGTGGGTTATGTTTTTACATTTTCTTAATGCACTCATACCAGAAAACATTATAAGGCCCCTGAAAACTAGTAACATACACTTCTTGGGAAACTCTTCTAGTTTATCTGGCAGTAAACATAACCAATAGTTATGTAGGGCCTAAGGATGTGCAAGTGTACAGTATATAAAAGAGATAAAGAACAGCTTTATATAGGTAAACAACCTTGAAAGTTATTGATTAAAAACTAGAATAAATGTGTCAGAAGTTTTATATTAAATCAAGAACTCCTCTGAACATCGAAAAATGAAAGTAGTAATTAAATGGTATGGTTTATGTAATATGATATGCTGATAGATCAAATAGTTAAAACACACATATTCACATACTCACACATACATGTCAAGAAAATCATCAAGCCTACCCAATAGCATAGAAAAAACCTGCCACTAATTTATTTCACCAAACAAAAAAGAAGGCTGGTAAAACCACCACACTCAGTTTTCTGAACAATTCAATAAGGATAACGCTGGAAATATACTTCAAAATTAACAATTACTAAAACAATGCTTACGGAAAATCGTTTGAAGGGAGATGTTAAAGTAGCCATTTAAAAGCATTATTACTACTATCAAGAATAAGCTATTCACTACCCTAATGCACTTCAGGAAGATGGTATAGTTCCATTACCAACAGGAAGTCATAGCAGCAGGGATTTCCTCACAGGAAGTGGGCAAAGCATAATATACAGAAATGCATATGTAAAAAGCTATTAACCCACTTCTACTTCCAAATCCTAGGCCTTCGCCACACTGTGAATCAATGTTAGAAAGCACTGCTTAAAAAAATAGCTCCAAGTTAATTACTGACACTAAGTACCTCGTGGGCAAAGGTGACACAAACCTAAGAGATGAAATGAAAAAGATTCTAAAAGATTAAGATGTATCACAAATAAGAGCAGTAAACAGGTGGCAATATCACAAGAGTTTTAAAATGAAACTCTTGCAAAAATAAAAAAGAAATGATATAAATTGCTGTAATATTTTAACAGGAGTAGGGAAATGAATGACTTTCATTTTTGGGTACATTTATCAATGTAGAAGTGTATATACCTAAATAACATTCATATATATTATACTATCATTTGGATTATTGCTTTTCCAATAAAGGTATACATTTTGGTAATGAAGATACTCTGTGATACAACAAATTCTGCTCCCTACTCATACTTAAACACATCTACACAAAAAAACTCATGAAAGTTATGTCTTGACTAGGTGCATGTTGGTAGCTGAGAAAAATCTGTTCTATTGTATGAATAGCAGTGTTGCTACTGTAAAGAGTAATGATTTCTTAACTAAGGTCCTATATAATATGGTCGATTTCACCTAATCCTATTGTTAAATACTATATATACATGTATAAGAAATAAATACATAGAAAAACTCAAATATAATATGGTATGTACTCAGAAGGACTTTAACGCAATTGATTAGAAAAGATGACACAATTTAAAATTACAAATGTTTTTAAAAAGACCCCAATAAATGTATACATTAATATTTGTTCCTTGGCAAGGGAAGTGATCAACTTTATTTATTTCTTTTATTTTGATCACCTTTCGATAACATGGATGTAGGTCCCACTTGCAAAGAATTCTCATATGTGACATGTATAAACTTTATAAATTCGCCATTAAAAATCAGCAAAAAACTAGAATGTATCTCTTATTAAGACTATTAATCTCAATAAGATAGTGCTTAATGATAACCATTATTTTAGGGGATGCTAGCAAATTATGATATGGATTCCATTTTATTACCAGGGTTGATTGTTTACTTGAGGGCTTCCTTTTTTTTTTTCCCTTTCCTTAAAAGAAATGAATAACTTTATTTAGAAGGGGTTCTTGTTCTTTTAGAACCACAAAGGGGACAAAATGATAAAACTAAGTGTTAAGCAAAACAAACTTACTAATTATTACCTATTACCAAGACATAAAATTTACCATGCAGAATTTAAAATGAAAAAACAAAAAACAAAAACTTTACCTCTACACAGGTTTTCATCCCCGAGGCAGCAGCATAATGCAGGGGTGTGTTTTTTTTGTTATCCACAGCATCAATAGCTGCTGTCTCATATTCGCCTTGGTCAAGTTTTGCTCCTTTCCAGCTTAAGATCATCTGCAGGCAATCTGCTCTTCTGAAATCATCTTCAGAAGGGCGTGCTAAGCGAGGATGCAGGGCTCCTTCAGATATCATAATTTGAGGTCCCATACACAACAAATGCATAGACGTTTCATTGTGCACATTCCTTTTATTTGGATTTCCATCTCTACCAAAAAGAAAAGTCCTAAAATGGTAGAGGAAAAAGATGAAAAACAGTTTTTTCTTACCTTGAAATAAGAGAAGATAAATGTAAAAGATCAGCTCTATTTCTGAACTGATAATCCAATTTCTACTGAAGTATCTAGTTCACAGTAGGTTGAATTGTTTTTATAGCAAAAAAAAAAATCATTATAAAACAATAATTTAAAAAAGCAAACTTGCATATCCTCACAGTACTTGCTAATGAAAGAAAAGAAGATGGGAAGGATAAAGAAAGAAAGGGAAGAAAAAAAATGAAGTAGAAGGGAATAGAAAAGGAAGGGAAAAGGAAGAAAGGAAAGGAAAGAAAAGGGGAAGAGGAGAGGGGAGGAGGACGGAAAGAGGGAAGGGAGTGGAAGGAAAGGTAAAAAGGGGAAATTTGTAAACTAATATGTCAAAACATATTTATCAGACACAGGTATAGGTAAGCTGCCATACCTACTGCCAAATCCAGATCTGAGGATTTCGCTTAACTCTTTAACAGTGAGGTAGGATCACAGGATTAATAGTTGAGATGATTCAGTGGATAAGGAGACTGGAAATGGGTTGGGAGAGACCTGCTACAGTCTACACTATACTAGAAAACACAGATACATATACACTATGAAATGGGCATAATGCCAGAAACAGAGACTATATGAAGATGAATGCCTGCATTTACTGTGGAGGAGTGAGATCATTAGGATTCCTATGTCCAAGTTCACAACAGCATGGGAAGAGAGCAGAGCCAAACCTTAAATCCTAGTTATGTTTGGATTGTCTTTAGGGTAGTTTCAGCCTTAGAACACATGGTTCTAACAGAAGAAAACAACCATAAAGGATCTAGCATGGGCTCTTCCATTTGAATGAATTAGACAACCTGAAAAACCCTTATGAGAAAAAGATGAGTGAGAGGTCCAGTGTAAGGCAGTAACAATATCAGTCAGTTAGAGAAACAAAAACTCTGGATCTGCTCTTACCATTCAAGACTCCAGAGAGTTCATCAGTACAATCCTTTGAAACTAGTGATATTTTATTCTTTTGAGGTACTGGGGCTGGGGATTGAACCTAGGACCTTGTATGTGGGAAGCAGGCACTCAACCACACTGGCTACCCTGAGTTGGTTTTCTTGCTTATTTTTGTTTTTCCAAGAAGCACTAGGAACTGAACCCAGACCTCCCATGTCAGAGGCAGGTGCTCAACTGCTTGAGCCAAATGCACTCCCTGTTAAGTTTTCAATATCTACATGTACTCAAATTGTCCTGAAAAGTAGGTCTTAGGAGCAGGGACAGATGAATTATTATTACTTACAATAACCATGCCAGGTCCTCATTAATCCAATTCTTCCCACTGAAGCAACGCAATCAGAGCCAGATCAGATCCACCCTATGTATACTAAAGGTTGCACTGTTGGTGAGTATGGTAGGCAGAATAATGGCCTCCAAAGACGTCCACATCCTAACCCTGGCACCTGTGAATATGTTACCTCACATGGCAAGAGAGACTTTGCAGGTGTGATTAAATTAAGGATTCTGAGATGGGGAAATCCTGGTAGGCCCAATGTAATCAAAAGGGTCCTTGTAAGAAGTCAGAAGGGTCAGAGTCAGAGAACAGAATGTAAGCTATTATGCTGCTGGCTTTTCAGATAGAGGTAGAGACCACAACCCAAAGAATGGAGTCAGCTTCTAGATAGAAGCTTGAAAGGCAAAGGCAAGGGAATGAATTTTCTTCTAAGCTTCTTAAAGGACATAGCCCTACTATCACCTTGACTTTCACCCAGAGAAACCCGTTTTGGATTTCTGACCTCCAGAATTGTAAATTAATATATTTGTCTTCTTAAGCCACTAAATTTGCGGTAATTTATTATAGCAGCAATAGGAAACTTATACAGCAAGGAAGCCCAAAAGTAAGAATTTAGGTTAGACAAGATGGCGATTGTAACAAACCTCTTGCCTGCGGGAAAGAGGGGAAAACAACCTTATCCTACAGTGCAACAAATTCTCAGGAAACATCCTCTGTTCTTAACTTTTGGAATGCAGTTACTAAGAAACTAAAAGAAACTAAGAGAACTAGGAGAAACTAGGAGAAAATAAAACTAGTATCTCTGAATTTGAAATCTAGGGGGAAGTGAATGTGGTTCAAGAAGTTGGCTGCCTGCCTACCACATGGGAGGTACTGGGTTTGGTTCCTGATGCCTCCTAAAGATGACGAGTAAGACAGTGAGCTGATGCAGCAAGATGATGCAAAAAGATAATGCAATGAGATGACACAACAAAGAGACACAATGGGGAAGCAGATGTGGCTCAAGTGATTGGGCTCCCATCTACCACATGGGAGGTCCCAGATGGTTCGCAGTGCCTACTGATGAAGGCGAATTGGCCCATATGGACAGCTGACACAACAAAAAAGAGACACAGAGGAAAGACAATGAGAGGTACAACAAACCAGGGAGCTGAGGTGGCTCAAGAGACTGAGAGCCCCTCTTCCATGTTGGAAGGTACCAGTATCAGTTCCCAGTGCCTCCTAAAGAGAATATGAGAAGACAGGCAGACACAGGAGAATGTGCAACGAAAGGACACAGAGAGCAGACAGCAAGCACAACCAGTGGGGGGATGGGGGGAATAAATAAATAAAAAGGAGACACAATGAGGAAACACAATGAGACACAACAAGCAGGGAATGGAGGTAGCTCAAACGATTGGGTGCCTCCCTCCAGGTTCAGTTCCCAGTGCCTCCTAAAAAGAAGCTGAGCAGACACAGCACACAACAAACATACACAGAGAGCAGACAGCAAGTACAAACAAGATGGAGGTGGGGAGGAGAAGTAAACAAATCTTTAAAAAAATAAAACCTAGGGACTATCTCCAGGTTTTGTAAATCACCGCTACTCCTAAATGTGAACACACACATTCAGGGAATTAAATCTTGCCAAGTTCTCAATCTCTATTTAGTCATGATTTAACTTCCAAGGCTTGTCGTTAGCCCATGTCCCAAATTGTTCATTAGAATTTGCTCAGAAAGTCTTAACTTTGCATATTTTCTCAACAGTCACACATAGCCTTTATGGCCTTCTGATCCCCAGAATACACGTATAGACCCTCCATTGCTTGTTCTAGGAACTGACCCAAACCATGGAAGCAAATCCAATCTGATTTGAAGTCTCTTTATACTAGGCAACCTCCCCAACTTGAGTTGGCCATTCCCTTCTTTGTATTCATATACAATCCTAGTCGCATTACATTCTATTATAGTTATTTCCTGATATATCTAACCTTCCCTCACCCCACCCCTTAGTTTATAAGCCTTCACATGCAAAGTCTATACATATTGTTCTTTTTGAAAAAAAAAGATTTATTTTTATTTATTTCTCTTCCTTTCCCCCACCCCATTGACTGCTTTCTGTGTTCATTTGCTGTATGTTCTTCTGTGTCCACCTGTATTCTTGTCAGCAGCACCCGGAATCTGTATCTCTTTTTTGTTGCATCATCTTTCTGCGTCAGCTCTCCAGGTGTGCAGTGCCACTCCTGGGCAGGATGCACTTTCTTTGCACTGGGCGGTTCTCCTTACGGGGCACACTCCTTGCATGTGGGGCTCCCCTATGTGGGGGACAACCCTGCGTGGCACAGCACTCCTTTTGCGCATCAGCACTGCACGTGGGCCAGCTCACCGCACGGGTCAGGAGGCCCTGGGTTTGAACCTTGGACCTCCCATGTGGTAGGCAGATGCCCTATCTGTTGGGCCAAATCCGCTTCGTTACATACTGTTCTTGAACAGGGTCAGGTACATAGCTGACTTTCACTATAACTTTGATAAACAAATGCAATGCATATTAAACTTGTATAAGAAATCTGGGATTGAGGCTCTCTGAAGGCGACAGTATAGTATACTGGTCAAAAATATGGCAATATCCAGAAATAAAAAGGATTTTAAGAGAATATTATGAACAAATGCATGCCAATAGTATAGATAATCTACATGAAAGGGACAAATTCCTAGAAACACACCAATTACCTAAACTGATTCAAGAAGAATAAGAAAACCTTAACAGATCAAAGTATAGAGATTGAATCAATAATCAAAAACATTCTTTGACCAAGGACCAACCAGATGGCTTCATGGGTGAATTCTAATGAACATTTAAAAAATTAATACCAATTCTTTTCAAACTCTTCTAAAACATGCAACAGGAGGGAACTCTTCCTAATTAAATCATGAGGCCAGCATTACCCTTCTACGAAAGCCAGATAAAAGATATCACAAGAAAAGAAAATTAGTGGAGTGGTTGTAGCTCAGTGGTTGGGTGCCTGCTTCACATGAATGAGGTCCTGGGTTCAATCCCTGGTACTTTCTAAAAAAAAAAAAAAAGAAAAGAAAATTAGGGAGGTGGATGTGGCTCAAAGGATAGAGCGTCTGCCAACCACATGGAGGGTCCAGGATTTGATACCCAGGACAGCTTTCACTATTACATTTGCCCTAACTCTCTTACATTCTATTGTTCTGTCTAACTTCTCATATGTATTCGTTTCCTAGGATTGCCCTAACAAAGAACCACAAACAAGGTGACTTAAAACAACAGAAACGTATTGTCTCACAGTTCCGGAGATTAAAAGTCCAAAATCAAGGTGTCAATAGGGTCAGGTCCCTCTAAAACATGCAGGGGAGAATTCTTCCTTGCCTCATTCCAGCTTCTGGTGGTTTGCTAGGATATGTCAGGATCTCAACATCTTTTTTGGAGCACAATTCAACCCATAACATCTTCTGATCTTTCTACTTGTATTTCTAACACTTTGCTTTAGTTTGCTTTGCTCCCAAAAGCAGATACCACAAAATGCATTGGCTTTAACTATGGGAATTTATTAGCGTACAAGCTAATAGTTTTGAAGCTACGAAAATGTCCAAATCTAAGCATAATCAAGATGACGTTCCCTTCCTGAAGAGTGCCTGCAGGTATCCTGGACTCTTCTGGCATATGGCAAGGCAACTGGCATCATGTGCTGGTCTCTCCCTTCTCTTCCAGGCTTCATTGTTTTCAGATTCTTGGTTCTGTGGCACGTTCTTCTCCCACCCCCCTCATCAACCCCATTTCTAGTAAAAATGATTTAAGACCCACCCTGTGCCACACCTTAACTCCAGTAACCTAATCAAAAGGTACCACTTACAATAGGTTTACGCCCATAGGAATGGATTAGCTTTAAGAACATGATTTTCTGGGGGTACATACAGCTTCAAATGACTATATACTATTGGTCCACTATCATTTCATAATCAACTGAGCTCACTTCAAAATACCAGTCTCCTCTCCCAGAACTTCAATTTCATGCAGTAACAACCTTATATTACTTTCCTAGTCACTAATATACACAAACACTTTCGACCTTCAGTTCCTTTAAAATTTTCTCTTTCTTTCAACAAATAGTTACTGAACAGCCATTATTTTCCAGATACCATTCTAGGAGGTAGGCCTACTATGAAGAAAACAGACTAAGTCCCTGTCTTTATGCAATTTGCATACAAGATAAGGTGTTGGGGGAGGGAGGGGAAGCCTGCATTTCAATTCATTTAAAAGAACTTACCTCCTGAAATATATATCAAAAAACCGAAATCAATAATTGAAAACTTTAATCCTCAAAGTAAGACCTTGATATTAACATATTTATATCTGTGACATGCTCTAATAAAGATTTTGTTTTATTTATGCCAAAATATAGACCCTTTGTTTCCAAACAAAAATAAGCTATTCTGTAAAAATCTAAGGAATAAGTATTATAATCTCCATGAGATAAAAAAAATTATATTACTTTCACAAGGAGATACAACTAATAAATTATATGTAAAAATTAAAACACGCTGATTCCAAAGTCCATGGTCTTTTTCCTACATTAAGCAGTAACTGTTTCAGGATGGAGTTAGTTTTCTATGAAAGAGGCATTGTGGCATGGTATAACATAAAGACACAATATTTGGTTTTGGCAAGATACAGATGCAAACTTGCTGCTGTACCATAAACTCCTCTTTTACCATACTATTTTGGCTAAGAGGAAAGGAAAATGATGCCTGTTCTTGCAGGTACAATGAAAGCTAAAGTAAATGGGGATAAAATTAAGGCCTTATCCCAAATGTGTGCTTTATTTGAAGACTACCACATCCTTATCAAAGTATGTCCACCTTTGCCAACCCATAAATATAACAAGTTAGGCATCCATCCGAGATGAGTCAGTCTACATTTAAGCTAAAAATAGAAAGCATGTACCCCATATTACAGAGACAGCATGAGAAAACAATGGCTATCCACTTGTTAGAAAATTAAGCAAGGTTACATACACTGAAACATTTCACATCATCTAAAATACAAATAATCAAAATAAAGTTGGTATTTTATTTAATGCTCATGAGAAAAAGCTATTTATCCTATATAACATAAAATACAATGTGCCACTATTAAAAACTTAATTTTTTATTCCAAAAGCAACCAATCATTTAATATAATTTAATTCTGCACTGATCTCAGTAATTTTTCGAAAACAAAATAACACACATTAAATAAATTACCATTTATTCTGAGGAAGAGAGAGCAAAAAGGGGAATTTGATTCCAATATTGTAGGTTAATGGTTTTAACAAAAAGTTATGAGCCACTGTTCTGAAAACAACTAAGGAAAGAAAGAGAAAACACCTGACTGAACACGTTAGGCTGCAATTAAAAGCTAAGTATAGGGAAGCAGACTTGGCCCAGTGGTTAGGGCATCGGTCTACCACATGGGAGGTCCACGGTTCAAACCCCGAGCCTCCTTGACCTGTATGCAGCTGGCCCATGCGCAGTGCTGATGTGTGCAAGGAGGGCCCTGCCACACAGGGGTGTCCCCCGCGTAGGGGAGCCCCATGCACAAGGAGTGTGCCCCATCAGGAGAGCTGCTCAGTGCGAAAGAAAGTGCAGCCTGCCCAGGAATGGCACCACACACACAGAGAGCTGACACAACAAGATGACACAACAAAAAGAAACACAGATTCCCATGCAGCTGACAACAACAGAAGCGGACAAAGAACAAGCAGCAGATAGACACAGAGAACAGACAACTGGGGCGGAGTGGGGGAAAGGGGAGAGAAATAAAATAATAAATCTTTAAAAAAAAAAAGCTAGGTATAAAGTAAAATGGCCAAATTATAAAAGTTGTTCAAACTGGTAATTAAAAGGGAATATTACAATCACCTTTTCTGTAGGTCTTTAAATAATCATTAAACATACATAAACATATCATGGGGAAAGAAAGCTATATAATCCTGCTTAGAGAAATCAAGAATATACGCCAGATCAGCAATTTCTAAACTTTTTATTCATGGGACCCTTTTATACTTTTAAAAATAATTGATGATTTCAAAGAGCTTTAGTTTATGTGGGTTATATATATTTATATTTACTAAACTAAAAATTAAAACAAATTTTGAAAATATTTCATTTAAAATAAGAAAAATAAATCCACTATATATTAAATATGTTTAACATTTTAAAATGAAATAACTATACTTTCAAAAAAATTTAAGAAGAATGGCATTGTTTCACAAATTTCTTAATGACTCGCTTAATAGAAGACGGCTAGATTCTCATAGCATTCAATCTATTATAATGAATGAAGTATATGAAATGGATGAAGTATATGAACTAAAGCCAGCCTTTTATGCAGCTAGAAAAGGGAGAATTCTTTCAAAATAGCCTTTTCAGATAATTGTGAATATTCACCTTTGATACTGTAACAAATTTCAACACATGGTAGCTTCTTAAAGGTTAGTTGCAATGTGGAATCTAAAATATCAATGAACTCATTGTACTCTGTATATTAAAATCTGACATAACCTTGCATTTTTAACAGATGTTTTACCCATGCATGATTTTGTAACATCATACATTGATCTTCTGGAAAATACTGATTCACTGAGTTACACAGATCTTCTGGATCACATTTCATCATGTGATACATTTTAAAAAAATCACATTAGTCTACATCACTTCCAATTTTATCAGTAAAGTCTCGAAGCACTGAGAAGCTGTCATGCTTCTCATAACAGTGGATATAAATTTTCCAAAATTCTAATTTTCACTTGAAAGCTCAAATTTATTCACTGGCCAAAAATACTGTCAGTTGTTTTCCTTGAAGTGACAGGCTCACTTTGTTTTCAAGAATATGCTGGCAAAATACCTGTCTGAATAACTATAACATTTTTTTGTTGGTTGTTCTTGCCAATAAAAATGGTGTTCTAGAAAAAACCTGGCAGTTTAACTAGCACCTTGCATAACAGCACAAGTTCTCTTCCTCAAGGCTATCATCATACTTTGAATGCAGCAGAAGTGCTTTATATATATACTTCCCAATTTGTCATGCAGAATATTAAAAAAGATATATATTCAAGGGTAGAGATTAATTAAAATTAATCATTTTTACTGCTTTATCAAATATATTTTTGAATGAAACTTTTGTTTTGTTTTGTATTTTAACTGCCAGTTCCTAGCAGTGATTAATAAAATGACTACTAGTACTGTCTGGTGCCACTAAAGGTATAAGCACTTTTACTGTGTATTGCTTTTGCACTATCACACTGAATGGCAATATACCACAAAAAGGCAAATAATGTCTTAGAATTATGTGAAAATGGTTTGGGCTCATGTTGAGCATCCTCAGACTAGTCACCTGATGAGTGATTATATTTGTAAATTACACTATAAATGGTTAAAAAGTGTTTGCTATTTGGTTTAAGGTATAAGGTGTACACATTACATTAATAATAATGTTTAAATATATTTTACTGAGGCATTCATGCAAAGTTTTAATTAATCATGTAGCAAGACTTGACAGTAAATACTATTAGAGTACTCAATATTAGGAAGTTAAAGCAACAATTTTGTAATTTCACTGAAAATATTCAACTTAAAAAAAAAGAAAGAGAAAGGCCACGTTGGAGAGCCTTAATAGTTTAAGCAATCCACTGCAAACTAATGTTTAGCATTGTATTTATGATATTACCATCTAGTAGAGGAGGTGACTGATGTGAACATAGTTTTAAAATGATACTACCATGTCAGTTGGCCCTTCTTTAGAGCTGGTGTTTCTGCGTGATGGAGCTGGACTCAGATGTGATCTCTTTTCACAAGCCTTTCATGCTACTTTACTGGAATTGTAGTTGGTGCTGGGGTTTAAGATATATCTAGGAGATTTGAATCTCTGGACTGACAATATAATAGCCAGGCCCTGAGCCTCAACAGACTTCAGCTCCTACACTCTGATTTATTGGACTTACCCCACTCAGCTAACATGGAGTTGAAGAATGTCAACCACCACACCATGGAGCCTAGAGTGCCTACAACTGAAAGCAGGAGGATTGCAGCCAGTATCCATGTGGAATCTAAGCCCCCTCTTGACATAGATGTGGAATGGACACAACCAAGCCAAGGTCCACAGGAAGGAGGAATATAGTAAGGATTAGAGTAGACTTACTGATATTCTATTCATGAACTACTGTGCTTAATAATAGAGAAAATGTGGCATTGGTGTGGAAAAAGTGGCCAAGGTGGCTGCTGGGTGTGGGGAATGGGAGGAAGAGATGAGATGTGGAGGCATTTTCAGGACTTGGAGTTGTCCTGGGTGGTGCTGCAAGGACAATTACCGGACATTGTAGATCCTCCCACGGCCCACTGGATGGAACGTGGGAGAGTATGGGCTATGATGTGGACCATTGACCATGAGGTGCAGCGATGCCCAGAGATGTACTCACCAAGTGCAATGGATGTGTCATGATGATGGGGGAGAGTGTTGCTGTGGGGGGAGTGGTGGGGTGGGGGCGGCGGGGGTGAATGGGGACCTCATATTTTTTTAATGTAATATTTTTTTAAAAAATGAATAAATAAAATAAAATAATAACAAAAAATAAATAAATAAAATGATAGAATGGAGTATGGTTTAAAACATAGGTAAGTAGACATTTCAGAGGTAAGAAAGAATATTTTATGTCAGTATGATGTACTGGGGATGAATTCATGAACAAGGCAGAAACTAATTTGTGAATTAAAGCACAGGAAATGAGAGAAGAAAGCAGACACATTTAAGAATCAGGAAGCAACAGGGATAAAGCTAAGGGGATAGCATTCCTAAAAATAGGGAAAACAACAGGGAAGTCAATCAATCAGCCTGACTGATGGTAGGGGTTCTTAACCTTTTCTGTTCCACAGACCCCTTTGCCAGTCAGGTGAAAACCACTGACCCCTTACTAAGTTCACACTATAATGTGTATTATTTAAGGGAATATATCACACCACCCCAACACATCCCCACAAGAATAACGTGTTGTTTTTTTTCAAAATTTCAGGTCATGCTCATGGACCTCTTGTTAAAAACCCCTGTATTAGAGAGTAATGAGATTAGGATGACTGGGTAGAATATAGGCTGTGTAAAGAGAGTTCTGGACCCCAAACAGAACAATGCAGGCAATAGAGTATTGTTACAGCTTTATGATGATGATATAAATAACATTGAAAAATCTATGCTTTTCAATGACTAATGAAAATTTATGAAGATTAATTTGGACATGCTATTATAAGAGAAAAAAACTTAAAAAAGACTATTTAGCTGCCACACATCTTAAATACTGAGAGCAGGGGTTGAAAAGAGTAAAATAAGCTTGGGGCAATGGGTATGGAAAGAAGTGAATCAAAGAGAGTAAGACTTAGTGAACTTAGCATTAGTATCAGGTTAGGTAAAGGAGAAGAATAAGTCAAGGATGAGTTGAAGATATTTATGGTTATAAAGCTGAGAAGTAATAAACATTTATAGAATGCATACTGGACATTAGGCAGTCCAAGAAGGCAAGTACATATTAATTCTTTTCATTGTTCCACAATTGTAAGACAGATATCCATTTTACAGATAAAGAAACTGAAGTCCAGAGTGACTAAGTTACTTAGTTTGCTAATAAATGGCTGAGGCAGCCCTCAACAAGCTTATCTGACTGTGCAAAGATAAGAGCCTTATAGCACAGTGGTGAAGAGTCCATAACACAGGGTACATCATTCTGGACAACTAGCTTTGTCACTTATAAACTGAGAGTTCTAACAAGTGACTTGACCTTTCTGTGCTTCAGTTTCCAAATCTCTAAAGTACAGATAACAACAAACTACCTCATGTAGAGAACTGCTAATAGTACCTGAAAATAATAAGAATCATAAATGTTTGCCATTATTTTATCAGCACAACAGTTTGGTATCAATAACAATAGGGTGGAACCAGTTTTAAGAGGAAAGATAGAAAATTTCAAACAAGCTGAATTTGAGGTGGCTTCTAAGTAGGTATTTTTAGTTGCTGAAAATAAAAGATACATGCAAAAATGACAGGGAAAGGGCAGAAATACCTATTTTTAACTCTAGATATACTTGCTTAAGTCATGTTCCTGGATGAATTAAGTTATTTACGTAATTTTTCTTACTCACCAATCCTGATCGTAAAAATATTTCCCTAGGTAATATTTTATAAAACTTCTTTCTACTCTGTGTAAGACACTATGCTTGATACTAGAAGTATATAAAGAAGATACTTAAAAAAAAAAACAATAATTTAGATAAGCAGACAGAAGATATACAAAATTATATACAAACAAATCAAGCAACCAAAATGAGCCACAGGGATTCAAAAAAAGATTGGTGGTATTATGAGTTGAGAGAGTTCAAGAAGACAAAACCAGCAGGCACAAGACCATGAAGGAAAGGCAAATTTTAAACAAGTCAGAGAAAGTTAAGAAGTCTGGGAGAAAAAGGGAACTCATGGTGGATAACACAAGGGGCATGTTTCAAAGGACACCAATAAGGGCAGCTTAACTTGAATAATAATTTGTATACAGAAGAAACAGAAATAAGGTAGAAAGTTAAGGTCTCTGTCAAGGTCTAAAGAGCCTTGATTCCTAATTTAAGACTTAAGACTTCACTGTGTAAGCAAAGAAGTGGTCCGTTCTTTCCTTTCTAGCATCAGACTTCCATAGCTCATAATAACCTACCTGAAAAAAAATTTCTTTCAATGTATATTGGAACCACTTTTCTAGCCTTTGCTGCTTACATTTTCTAGGCTACAAATATCAAATATAATTTCCAAGTAATTAGGCCAAGAATTTCCATATAAAAATATTTGCTATGGTTATTCTAATGCTTTCTTGCTGGTCTTTTTTTTTTTTTTTAAGTTATTGGCAGTGTTGAAGAAAAATGTTTTACTTTTAGAGAAATCTTTCCAAGTAACTGAATCCCATTTTTCAAAGAGGACACTCAAACCTGATCATGACAAGACAAGGCAAACACATCTGTTTTTCAACAAACTGGCTAATTACAGCTTAGAAATTTTGCCTCAGATACCATTCAATTTTTTGATAGCTAATCAGTACTTTCCGAGAACTTAAAATGTTGCAAATTAAATACTATACTCCCATCAAGAATTTATACTATGAAACATACTGAGGATGAAAATAAATTTACAGCAACAAAACAACCTCATTATTAAAAACTTTTGGTCTAATTTAGGTATAATAAAGAAACTGATACCAAATAATTAAGACATTCAATTTTAGGAAATTTAAGTCATTAGACTACCAAATGGCATGCACATATGTATGTATATATTTTCAAAGATAACATTTTTTTTCTTTTCAACATCTGTCATCAACTGAATTACAGTAATACTTACCCTAATATTCTATTCATTCCATGTCTAGCAGCATAGTGTAAAGGAGTATTGTGCTGGTAGGGCTCCCCATAAGATGTGTTTGGATCAAGGGATTCTTTTAGCTGAGGGTTGTTTTCATATATTTGGCAGGCCAGGTTTTCATCACCACTAATGAGTGCTTTACGGAATTTGGTGGTTGTATTTCCCATGGTTTTTTTTTTCTTTTTTCTGAGAGGCAGTAGCACGTTTTTCCTTCCCCCTTCAGCTACTCCTTGAATGCTTCTGCAACATGTTTCACATTCTAATGGAGGAAAAATTATTCAAATTAGACTGTAACAAAAATGATGAAGCAATATCCTCAAATAAACAATATTACAATTAGAAAGATTAATATAACCTAGGAAGCATATGTAAGGGAACAAACTATATTACATTTTACCAAATTTCAGTAGCCAAAAAGTCTCAAATTTAACACTGTCCAAATTAACTTGTTAAATGGTAACATTTTCCCACACAGAGACTGTTAAGGTTTCACAGGCTGCACTTTGTATTCTAAAAGTCATCTACACATACATGAGCTTTAAATATTCATCCTCATACAGGCAGGAAATGAGCTTGACTGAATTCTATGGATGCAAAATACACTTACATTTATGTATAAATTATGTATGTAAGTTTTAGTCAAGGCAGACAATCTGTGTGATACTGAAAAACACAGGAAATTTTGCTCACATAAGAACTAAAGAATAAGTGCTAAACTGCAGTAAAGGAAAAATAACATTGCTCAGTACTTATAAGGACATATATCAGAGAAAAGATTTTAAAAATATAAATATATAGGACTATATAATTCAATGATAATCAGATAATCACAGCAATTTATTTAATAAAACTGATAAAAGATTATATACAGAATAATGGAAACAGCAATTATTCTACCTTTTAAGACCATTAAATTTATTTCCTTGTACTTAAAGAACTGAAATCAAGGGTAAAAAAAAATTAAATATTTATGCATACCATGCTTGGAAAGAGGACATGATCATGATTATTTAGACATTTACTACTGAAGCTGTGTGATGGTGGGTGTGGGGAAAAAGGCATTGAAACAAAATATTGGACTTGGACTTTGGAATGTCATCTTTGCCCCATATTCAGCCTGTGTAATTTTGAGCAAGTTGTTTACCCTCTAAATGCCTTAGGTTCCTATTAATACAATGAGACAAATGACCATTTCTTAGGATCGCTATGAGGATTATAAGTATCTAGCACAGTCCTTGGCTAATGTAGTCAATAAATGCTAGTTTCAGTCTGTTCCAATAAATTTTGTTTTTTGAACCTACTGTTGAACTATGGTCAATATTACTGACAAAGGAAACAATATATGTAAAGGCAAGAACATTAAAAAAAAAAGTATGGTTGGAAGTCAGGGTCTCTGGTATTGTTCTGAAACGAGAGAAAACTGAAAATAGGTTGGGGCCAGACTGTGAAGGGCTAAGGAACATATACTTTAGCCTGTACAGAACAGACAATTCAGGGCAGTAACATAATTATTTTATACTTCAGGAAGTTAACAATGGTAGTAGAAGATAGACTGCAAGGAGAAAAAAGCGCAGGCAGAGAATACAAGAGTTTATGTCACACAGTAAACACAGTGGCAGATTGGACATGCATAGTTAAAAAAAAATAAGTTGATGGGAAACAGATTTGGCTCAACGGACGGAGTATCCACCTACCACATGGGAGGTCCAGGGTTCAAACCCAGGATCTCCTGACCTGTGCAGTGAGCTGGCCCACGTGCAGTGCTGATACACCGAAGGAGTGCCGTGCCACATAGGGAGGGGTGTCCCCCGCATAGGGGAGCCCCACGTGCAAGGTGTGCTAAGGCTAAGGTGTGCTAGGTGTGCTAAGGCTAAGGAGAGTCGCCCAGTGCAGGAAAAAAAAAAAAAGTCCAGCCTGCCCAGGAATGGCACCACACACACAGAGAGCTGATGCAGCAAGATGACACAACAAAAAGACACACAGATTCCCCGTTCCATTGACAAGAATACAAGTGGACACAGAAGAACACACAGCGAGTGGACACAGAGAGCAGACAACTGCGGGGCAGAAGTGGGAAAGGGAGAGAAATTTTTTTTAAAAATCTTAAAAAAAAAAAGTTGAAAATAATATGCAGAATATGTGTATTATATGTAGTATACATATATTACTGTGTGTGTGTGTATATATATGTATGGTATGTTAAGCACAAGCTTGTTACAGGGTAGCTATAGTTATAACAGAATACAATTTAAAAGACCAAAAAAATGAATGAGCTGTTTCCTTAAGTTCCTTATGAAACAGTGGATCTCAGCCTTGAATGGACATTATGATAGACTGGGGAATTTTAAAAAGTCCTAATGGGGGAGCCTCTGTGTGTTTCAGTGGTTGAGCTCCATTTTCCCACCATGAGGTCCCGGGTTTAATCCTCAGCTCTGGCACCTCAAAAAGTCCCAAAAACAAGGTATATCCATCCTGGGGGTGATTCCAATGTGCAGACACCAATGTTATAAAAAAGCTCTTAGATTCCTCTGGACATTTGGTATATCTAAGTAGGATATACAGGTGAGCGATTGGGTAAGATATCGCCAAGGCTATTTTAGAGATAGGTGTTAGCACATTTTCTGGCCTAAATCTATACTTAATGAGGTCACCATTTGGGTCTTTGAAGATGACTGATTTTGTATTTCAGTCAAAATAAAAAAAAATTTTCTTTAATTTACTGATTTTTTATTTAATATACCTATGCATTTCCACAGTAGAAATTTTTGAAAGTATGACGTAAGAAAAAGGATATACATCCATAATCTCTTTGCTGGAAGACAACCATTATTAACATTTTTGATATATAACCACCCTGACTATAATGTATGTATGTGTTTGTATGCATAATATTCATACACATTAATTGTATCACACTATATAATTTTTACTTTTAATTTCTGGGAGGGCTGCTGAACCTTTCATATAAAGTACTAGTACTTTATCATCTTGTTTTGAATGAGAGGCACAAATTCCTTCCTCCTATACCCTATGCTTATCAGGTATACAATAGCTATCTTTGGGAATTTTTAGGGACATATCAGATTTTTCCTTTTCTTTTTTTGCAAAATCTAGGTGCATGTGCTTATTCTCAGCGAAATTGTTTTGTTTCACTGCTTTAGGTATTTTAACATTCTTCATAAGAACTCCACTCAGTTTAATATACATTTTATTTAAAACCAATACAAAGGATATCATGAGGGTTCTGATGGGTCTTTTCCAAGGATTTGGAAACCTTCAGTTATTTTGGCCTTATATTGCCTGACAGACTACAGTTTAAATTATAAAATTATCAGAGTTTTGATTAGATTAATGAATAACACATTTTTCATTTGATTTTCATTGTTACGTTAACATTATGTTCCATAAGAACATAATTTGCACTTGAGATATGGAAAAAGAAGTATCTTAGAAAGCAATGCTCTCTATATTAGGGCACTTATTTAAAGTAACAAGATATTTTTTTAAAACTTAATTTTACCACGAATGTGCATTAAAAGTTACCGTTAGTCACACTGAAAAGTGTAATGGCATTTAGAAATATTTTTGTGGCTCACATATTTCAAGGCTTTTTCATTTTTAAAATTTGACTTCAATAAGCCTGAAAGTCCCAAGGAAACACACTATTTAAAAGTCATAGTTCCATTCCCTGACATTTTTTTCTCACATGTCCCTGCTAAGAAATTTGCCAGATGTGTCCACTTTTTCATAGCCATAGCTAGTATGAACTGAAATCACTTCAGTTAATTACCTCAAAGTTGTAGCCTCATTATTTGAATCAAAACCCATAAGTAACATTTCTCCAACTCCAAGATAAGTCTATGGATAGCGCCTTCTGAGGCAGGAAATGGGTTATTAAAGAAGCAAAAATAATTACTTATTTTGGGCTTCCTAGTTTTTAGAGGAAAACCTGCACAATGCTTAATCATCTTTGGGCAGTCAAGCACAGCAATTAATAAGTATTTTATGGGGAGGGGAGTTTAGCCTGTCAATGGACCCCAGAATTCTTTACCTAATTTTTCATTAACCTGTAATTGTGAAGGGCTCAATCATGCTACCTTTATTTAAATCTTTGTTTCCCAACCTTGCCATTCTTGCTTAACAATCTGCAACAAAAATGCAAGTACATTTAATTAATAAACTACTCCCAGAAAGCTTTTATAGAAGATGAGGTTCTTTAGAAATAACCAACTAGTAATTTACGGGTTTTCCCAGAAATAAATTATTTTTAAAGTCATATTTATGAATTGCAGTTGTTGAACAAGATAAAACAACTAGCTCCCATTCTTCACTTAACTAGAAGAAAACCCAATATTACACACACACACACACACTTTCATAAAATACTGATTTCACTTTCTGCATTCATCTGCACTAAAAGAATAACTACCTCAAATCTACAACTAAACGTCTGTTTAGCCAGTAGAGAAATAGTTTTGTAGAAAGTTGATGCTACTAGTAGGTCCCAACCGCATCACAGAGATGAGCCTCTAGAAAAAGGACTTCAGAAAGTTCTGAGTCCAAAGAAATGTTCCAGTTATTACCATAATAATACTTAAAGAAAAGGAGAGGATAGTTAAACATGAGGGAAATCTAAAAGAACTTTCAAGGGGTAAGGTAAGGGGAAAAAAAGATAAAAGGAAAATAAAGCAGGAAAAGTCAATATACTACAGCAGACAAAAAGCATGTGAGCAAATGATATACTAAGCTATGAACTCCATTTATTCAACCATTCAATAAGCCTGTACCGACCACCTACTCTAGTAATTTTCAGTTGTCAGTGTGCAAATTCACTTGGGGAAGTGATTTCAGCTGATTTCATGGGGGCGAGGGAGGCCAGAGACTTTCTGAAGCTCCCCAAATGAGATTTTTTTTTTTTTTGAAATTTGAAGAAAAACATACTGAAGATCAGAAAAGCAATTCTAGAGGATTAACTTTTTCAGAAAACTATGACTATACAATGCATTGCGTCATCATGTTAAAATATGCATTACACAAATACAAAAGCAATGGACAAGCCACCATTCTACAACAATCTGAGCAAAGAGAAAATACCTAAGGAACAACATGAATGACTTGCAAAGGTTGGGCTCCTCAAGTATCATTGGGGGGGGGAAGCAAAGGAGGACAAATAGATGAGTGTGTTCAGTTACATAAACTGAATTGAACCTTCGACAGTAATCAGATCACTCTGTCACAGCATTAAGACATATTACAAAACTGTGTAGTGCCAAAGGAATAGAACAGAATTCAAATGCAGCTTTGTCAATTAGGCAGTAGTACACTCTACAGCATGCCTCTCTGTTGTCCATCACTGAATACCCTGAGAGCAATTTTTAAATGGGAAAAAAAAAAAGAAAAAGGAGCTAAACCCCTTCTATTTTCTCTGTTTAAAATTACACAGAAAACAGGGAAGCAGAGGTGGCTCAAGTGATAGGGTTTCCGCCTACCATATGGGAGGACCTGGGTTCGATCCCTGGGGCCTCCTGGTCATAAAGAAGAGAAAGCATGTCCGCGTGGCAAGCCAGTGCCTGTGCGAGTGCCCACATGGTGAGCCAGTGCCCTGCACAAGTGAGTCACGCAGCAAGGTGATGATGCATCAAAAGAGAGACAAGGGAAGAGTGAAGGTGAAGTGCAGCAGAAACCAGGAACTGAAGTGGCGCAATTGACAGGGAACCTCTCTCCTCATCAGAGGTCTCCAGGATCAAGTCCCAGTGAATCCTAGAGGAGAGAAAACAACATAGAAAAGAAGACAACATAGACAGCAAAAACAGCAGGACAGGTGGAGGGGAAAGGGGGAAAACAAATCAATCTTTAAAAAAAAAATTACATATAAAACAAACATCCATCAATTCTGTTACACGTTAACATTTTCAAAGTACATCATTTGTACAAGAGAAGGACTAGGAACAAAAATGTGTTAACAAAGATTCAAACATAAGTGAGTGCCAGCAGTCTGACACAGCTTTCTGATGGTACTCAGGAGAAGCCATTTCATAATTGCCTGCACTAAGCAAAACTACAGAATTCTTTGCCAGATACTTTAGGAAATCATGAAGATGGTTCAATAAGAAAGCAAGGCTCTTCTCATCCAGAGGTATACAGGCTCCAATTCATACAAATAATCTCAGTGGGTGTGGCACTCCATACATTTGGGACATGGCGCATCAGGGTGATCAGCATACTACAGTCTCTCAAATTTGTAGAAAAGTGCCCAACATTACAATGAAGTATTCTTTTATCCCTGCCACTTCATTACAGCTTATACTACATTAACTTGTTTCCTTAACATATCTTGTAATTTGCATAACCCTTGAGAATGGAACTCACCTTCTTGGCAGGAAGATAAAAGAGCTGTTTTTGCCTGGTAATTAAGGCCCAGTCATTAGCAAGCCATGGTTTTAGTTCTTCAGGAATCTTTACTAAGTAAACTCTGTTCACGATTGTTTCCTCGTTTTCAACAGTTGGATCTACTCGGGCCCCTTTATTCCAAGGAGGCCGAGGTGTCTCACTGGTACTATCACCATGTTCATTTCCAGGTGTTTTAATGTTTGTTCTGTTTTGTTTTTACGTCAACGCTTTTCTACTGCAGACCAGGTGTCCTCTTCCCTGGGGAAGCCCCTCTCCCCTTCTGCATATTGTGCTTGTTTGGCTTTTTAAGTTCTCTCTCTTTCTGTGGATTGGTATCCATGAATTTGAGTACTCTGCTTTCTGGAACCCATATATCCCAGTTTTTATTCCACCCACTGTAATGTATGAAGTAGTTTACTTGTTTGCCTTTAATGGCAACCTTGACACACTTTGTTTCATAAAGCAAAGCCCATGAAAGCACAGCACTCACTCAGCTTCCAGGTCACATAGACGCTCATTTTTTTTTTTTTTTAAGGTACCTGGGGCTAGGAACTGAACTCAGGACCTTGTATGAGGGAAGCTGGCACTCAACCACTGGAGCCACATCAGCTTCCCTGAGTTGGTTTCTCAGTTTGTTTTGTTTGTTTTTTGATTTTCAGGAGGCATAAGCGGGAGGCAGGCACCCAACTGCTTGAGCCATATCTGCTCTTCTTTTTTTTTGTTTTTAGGACGCACTAAGAACCAAACTTGGGAATCTCCATGTGGCAAGCAGGGTCTTAACCACTTGAGCCACATCTGCTCCCCACAGAAACCATTTATACGTGATTCACCACCTTCTCCTCCCACCATGCCCATTACCACCCCATACTCTCTATTCCACCCAATTCCCCCAGATGACATTTTACGTTGAGAACCATGGACTAGTTTTGAAACTATTCTAAGGCAAAGGTGTTGGCAAGAAATGTGATGGCTAATTTTATGGGTCAACCTGGCTAGGTTATGGTGCCCAGTTGTTTGGCCATACATTAGTCGAGATGTTAAAATGAAAGGGTTTTGTAGATGAGAGTAACATCTACAATGAGCTGACTTTAAGTAGATTCCCTTGATAATGGGGGTTGGCATCATCCAATCTTTTGAAGGTATGAAGAGCAAAAACTGAAGTTTCCGGGAGGAGAAAAAATTCTGCTGTAAGACTACAATTTCAACTCCTGAGTTTTCACACTGGTGGCCCACCCTACAAATTTAAGACTTGTTAGCCCATTTCCTTAAATGTCTTAATATGTATGTCGAATATCCTATTAGTATATATATATATATATATCCTATTAGATCTTTGAAGAGATAAACAATATAGTTAGTTGGAAGAAGCTTTGTTAAATCTGTTTCTGTTTTAATGAGCTTAACCTTGAATTGTTTTCTCATCTGTAAATGAGGAGTATTAACATATACTTTCTTTAGTAAATATAAATTATATACTAGTGGGAGTATGCAAATATTGTAAGATTTTGAATTTTATTCTCAGTGCAATGGGGAACCATTGCAGGCTTTTGAACTTGATGCCTCTTAGGCTTTAAAACAAGAGTTCTTAATAAAGGGTGTGTGAGCTTGAATTGAAATTCAAAACATTACTCTTGTGGGTAGGTGTTGGTGTGAGTATTTATTAAATAATACACAGTATAGTGTGGTCTTAGTAAGGGGTCTATGGTTTTCACCTGACTGGCAAAGGGGTCTGAGGAACAAAAAAGGTTAAGAACCCCTGCTCTAAGTTAACTATGTTTTTTTTTCCCAGCAAAGCCTGAAAGTCATGAATTACCGTTTTAAACCATAGGCAATGAATCAATGTTGTAACAAATGTTGATCAAGGTATCAAACTGCTGCATCCACACTGAAAGCTAAGGAAGCTATACCATATAAACATAAAAAATATTTTCTTTTCTACATGCTATCATTCAACATTCTGTCTCTCTTAGAGGACACCAGAAACCTCTTGCTAAATATCCCTTTATTAGATCTTCAGGCCTTTTATCCCATTCACCTCTTGGTCCCTATCTCTGGAATTTTCTGGATTTTTCTGAGACCTTTATTCAATTATACTTCAAGAAGCCTGTCCTGTCCATTCCTTTCTCTGTATTCTTTCTTTTAAGGTTCAATCTCTAAGATAGGGGTTCTTAACAAGGGGTCCCTGAGCTTGAACCGAAATTCAAACAAACATTATTCTTGTGGGGATGTGTTGGTGTGATGTATTTATTAAATAATACACAGTATAGTGTGGATTTGGTAACGGGTCCATGGTTTTCACTTGGCAGAGGGGTCCATGGAACAAAAAAGGCTAAGAACCCCTGATCTAAGGTGAGTCTCTTATAAGCAGCATATAGATGGCTCATGTTTTTTTATCCATACTGTCAGCCTTTACCTTTTGATTAGGGAATTTAATCTATTCACATTCAATGCTATTACTGTAAATGCATTATTTACTTCCACCATCTTACTCTTTGGTTTTCATATGTCATATCCTATTTTTATCTGTTTTTTAGCTCTTTTGGTTACCCTTTCTGCAATTCTTTTTTCTCTTCTCTCTCTCAAGCCTCTCTCTCCTTTATTCTCTTTTCAGGCTGTTAGGTTTCCTTTAACATTTCCAGCAAAGGTGGATTCTTTTTTTATGAACTCTCTTAGTTGATGTTTCTTTGTGAATGTTTTAAATTCACCTTCATATCTGAAGGACAATTTTGCCAGATAAAAGTTCTTGGCTGGCAGTTTTTCTCTTTCAATCTCCTAATTGTATCATACCACACCTCTATGGTTTCTGATGAGAAATCAACACTAAGTCTTACCGGACATCCCTTGTATGTGGTGGTTTGCTTCCCCTCTGCTGCTCTCAGAATTTTCTCTTTATCTTTGACATTCTGAGTAGTACGTGTTTGGAGGTCTATTCATATTTATTCTGATTGGGGTATGCTGTGCTTCTTGGACATGTACGTTCATTCCTTTTGTGAGTGTTGGAAAAATTTCAGCTATTATTTCCTCAAATATCTTCTCTGCCCCCTTGTCCTTCTCTTCTCCTTCTGAAATTCCCATGAAGCAAGTGTTGCTGTGTTTCATCGTATTATTCAACTCCCTGAGATCTTGCTCTATTTTTTCCACTCTTTTCTCTCTTTGTTCTTTTCCCTCATCAATTTCAGCTCTTTTCATCTTCTGTATCACTTATGCTTTCTTTTACCATTTCAAGTCTGCTGTTGTATGCCTCTAATATGCTTTTCATCTCACCTATCATGTATATCATTCCCATGAGCTCTTTTTATTCAGGTTTTCTAATTCTTCTTTTTGTTCACTATCTTCTTGATGTTCTTTCTCTCTTTGTCCATTTTTGTCTTTCAACTCAATTTGATTTTGGAAATTTGTGTGCATCTTGTTGTTTGTTTTCTCAAATCCTGCAGACTTCTGTGGCTTTGATATATTATTTTCCTGGGTCATTTCTTTCATTTTCTTAGTATGGCTTGTAATTTTTGGCCAATGTCTATGCATCTCATTAGGATGGTGAGTTTACTTAGATGCTCTATTTCTCTCTTTCATAGGGGTTTAGTGGCGGGAGGCAGTGTGTTACTGCTGTTCTTTGCTTATTGGTTCAATCTTTTCTGAGTCTTTAGGATTGTCCCTGTTGCTCAAATCTGGGCTCTTGGGAAGGGAGGTTGTAAAGGCTGAGAAGAGCTTCTCTTACTCATTTTACTTCTAATTTTCTTACATACACTTCTTTGGTCTGCCAGGAGATGGCGTTCTTTGGCAGCTCTCTCAGTTCAATGCCAGGTCCGAGTGTATTTGCTGCAACAAGGACTGGATCAATATGATAGAGATTCCTGCCTGGAGGTTAAGGGGCTTGCAATTCAAACTTTCTCAGAGGCAGTTCTCTAACCTTTGCTGGCAAACCCCTCCCTTTTCCCAGGTAGGAAGTAATTCTACACCCCTCTGAGTCCTCAACAACTAGTCCTAGTCAGTAGAGAAGGAGACTGAGAGGATCAGAACTCTTTTCTCTCTTGCTGGCTCCCAAGACAAACAATGGCACAGCCTCACCCAGCTCCACCCCTCCCCCTTTCCTGGGGCCCATCTAGCCTGAAGGTGCTTATGGGACACAGCAGACCAAACTTATGTGCCAAAAAGCTGAATCAGCCTTAGCCTAGATCCCTCTCTCTCCCCTTTCCTGGGTAAGTGGATCCCTGCAGCCCCCTTTTTCTGTAACTATCAGCCTCAGGCTGTAGAATTCAAAATTTTCTGCTCATACAATGGGGTAAGGGCACTGGTTGGCTGGAGCTGCAGCTTCTACTCACAGTATTTCCTTCGAGAATCTTTTCCTGTGCCCCTCTCTCTTTGGGGCAGTGCCCAGCCTTCCCTTGGTGTCCTAAAGCCTAGAACATTGTTTTCCAGGCCATTTCTACCCTTCCTCTAGCTATTTTTTGTGGGAGAGTAGAGAGACCTGTGTTTCTAATCTGCCATATTTGTGGAAGTCTCCTGTATATAAGTTTTTTTTTTTTTTAAGATTTATTTATTTCTCTCCCCTTCACCCCCTCCCACCCCGCCCCCGGTTGTCTGTTCTCTGTGTCTATTTGCTGCGTCTTCTTTGTCTGCTTCTGTTGTTGTCAGCAGCACGGGAATCTGTTTCTTTTTGTTGTGTCAACTTGCTGTGTCAGCTCTCCGTGTGTGCAGCACCATTCCTGGGCAGGTTGCACTTTCTTTCGCGCTGGGCAGCTCTCCTTATGGGGCGCACTCCTTGCACGTGGGGCTCCCCTACGCTGGGGACACCCCTGCATGGCACGGCACTCCTTGCGCGCATCAGCACTGCATGTGGGCCCACTGCACATGGGTCAAGGAGGCCCGGGGTTTGAACCGTGGACCTCCCATGTGGTAGATAGATGCCCTAACCACTGAGCCAAGTCTGCCGCCCCATGTATATAAGTTTTAATGCCTAGGAGTGGAATTGCCAGGTCCTGTGGTAAGCTTTATGTTCAACTTTATAGGAAACCATCAAACTGTTTTACAAGTAGATACACCAGTTTTCATTCTTACTAGGAATGTATGAATGTTCCTGGTCAGCTGTAACTTCATTTTTCATTCTCTTAACAGTTTTTCACAGATTAAAAGCTTTTAAATTTGGTAAAGTCAAATTTAACAATTATTTTTCTTTTATGGTCATGCTTTTTGATGTTATATCTAAAATTTCCTTGCATAACCCAAGGACACAAAGATTTTCTCCTATATTTTCTTCTAAAAGTTTTATAGTTTTAGGTTTTATATTTAAGTCTGTGGTACTATTTTTTTTTTAAGTACTGGGGTCAGGGATTGAATCTAGGACCTTGTAAGTGGGAAGCCAGCATTCAACCCTTAAAGCCACATTGGCCTCCTTGAGTTGTTTTTTTTTTGGTTTATTTGCTTGTTTTTAGGAGGTACTGGGAACCAAATCCAGAACCTCCCATGTGGGAAGCTGGCACTCAACTGATTAAGCCACATCTGCTCCCTTTTTGGTTAATTTTGAGTTAATTTTTGAGATATGTACTATGGAATGAGGTTCATTATGGTTTTATTGCATTTTTGGGGTTTGTTTTTATCATAAATGCATTTTATTACTTATTTAGATGTTTAAGCTCTGGCACGATGTTTTTAGAAGCTGGAGAATGCTCATAAATTATTTCTTCTACAGGACTATAACCCATATTCATACACAATGCTATTTTATCAATCTCATAGTAAAACAAAATTATCAAGTATCCAAAGATTAAGTTACACAGCTCAAAAGGCATATAAAATATTAGTTGCCTGCTGAATTCATTAGCAGAAACCTATTTCTTTTTTATTGTAAGAGGTTGGAAAAAGAAGGAAAAAAAATCACACTTCAAATAAAAATAATAACTGTTAAAGAACTCTTAGTAGATATGTAAAAATTGCAAGAATTTCAGAAGTGTTATGATTAAGAAGCATTTCTAAAAAAAAAATTTTTTTTTGAGGTACTGTTGCCAGGGACTAAACCTGGAACTTTGTATATGAGAAGTCAGTGCTCAACCAGTGAGCCACATCAGCTACTGAGTTGGTTTTTTCATGTTTTTGCTTGTTGTTTGTTCTTTTTTGTTTTTAGGAGGCACTGGGAACCTCCCGTGTGGGATGCAGGTGCTTATATACTTTAGCCACATCCACTCCCCAGCATTTCTACCTTTAAAAAATTTCTTTACTAAATTAAAGAGCATATTCTACATATTCTGCATGAGACAAAGCAACATTTTACTAAAAATGTTTAATAGTCCAGTCATTCATTTTCCAGGCCTCCCAGTTAAGTTACAAATATTAAATTAACTGTAAGGATTTTTTTTGTCTGGAGACATTAAAGACATGGGCTTTTGCACATTTTCAAAATGGAGGTTTTCTCGAGTCACAAAATGATATACATACACATTAAATAATCACTATAAACTCGGTACAAATTCCAACAAAATTCAAAGGTTGCACAAAACTGACGTATACTGGTATGAATGTGGGAGATGTAAACAAACTGAACAGGCAAATAACTATACAGGCCCTACTTTCAATGTTTGAAATGACTGAAGGAATAAAGAACATGAGGTCTAGAGTGTTCATATTTCCTGAAATTTTAAGTTCTGTATGATACTAAAAATACACACGTATTGTGTTCATTATTTTTGGTACCTAATTGCTCAAAATTTCTTATATATTGATAGGATTCTGGCATGGGGATAGATTTAAAGGAGAGTTATTACTCACTACTCCACGATTTCTGGGAAGGTCAATTGTTACAAATGATAAGCCCATTTTAAATGCTAACCAGCAAGAATCTTTTGCTAAGTGTCCAAGTAGGCTGACGTAACTAATAGCGGTTGCAATTTTGTCAAACGTGCAGCATGGTTAAACTGCTTTTCAATATTCCTATGGAAGTTTCAACAGACTTATTCACCAACATGTTGGCCAATACATACAGCAAATTAGGTCCTCTTTCAAGTTTCATTTCCAAGGCAATAGTATCAAGCACCCCAAATTTCTTGAACATAACAGTTGTTTCTGTGACCACTGGAATCTTTAAACCACAGGCCCAATTTAAAACAACACTTCTCCAAATACGAAAGTTGTTTGCTGTTAAAAACTCCACGCCCCTTTTGTCTTAGGAACTATACCGTATCTTTGTATTTCACTCCACCTTCAATCAATGCTAGAGTAATAAGCACTGGAGCTCTCCCAAGACCCCATCCAAGTCAGAACTCTTGTAAAATGTTCTAGGATTTCAATCCAACATCTCTGTGTCCAGGTTAACCCTCTAATGGGGGTTCCTTGATGGAGTAGTAATGAATAACCATACAGAGGTTATGCTGTGCCTGGCAGTAATTGCCACTGCCCTTTAGAAACTCCATAAATGTGTAAGGAAACACCACAGAAATAAGGAATAGGTTTACTCATTGAAGATTGTGGCCTAGTCTTATAGCTGGTCCTGAGGTGGTAGGGAAACAGGTGGCTGGTGGCAGCTGCAGGGCAGGGGCAGCAGTGGTCATTGTGGGGCAATGGCAGTGTAGGCAGCAGTGGTGGCACCAGGCTCTATGATGCTGTTGGTTCATTATGCTTTGCTATGGATATCCTACAGTTTTAGCACCATTTATTGAAAGACTACCTCTACTTTCTTCACTGAACTGTCTTTACATCTTTGTCAAAAACCAGACTATATTTGAGTGTGTCCACTTCTAGATTCTCTAAGCATTCCATTGATTTATATGTCTATCCTTTCAGCAATACTAGTCTTGATTACTGTTTTATAGTAAGCTGCTGAATTTTGTTGTTCTTTTTCATAACTGGTTTGACTGTACCAATTCTTTTGCCTTTCCAGGTAACCTTTAACCAGCTCTTCGTTATCTGCAAAAAAAAGTACAATGTGGATTTTAGATGAGATTTTAATTGGGATTGTGTTGAACCTATATGTCAATTTAGGGAGAACTGGCATTTTAACAAAATGGAGACTCAATCCATTTATTTATATTGTCTGACAGGGTTTTCAATCAGTGTTTTGCCTTTTGCATCACACAGATTATGCAGATATTTTGTTAATTTATACCTAAGTATTTCTTTTTAAGGGGTACCATTATAAATGGAACTTTAAATTTAAAATATAAAATCCAAATGTTCAGTATATAGAAATCTAATTAATTTTTATATATTGGTCTTGTATCTTGTGACCTTGCTAAATTCACTTATTAATCTAGGTGCTTTTTTGTAGATTCTTTGGGATTATCTAAAATAAGCAAACATGATCTATTATAGAGGCAGTTTTATTTCCTTTTCTAGCCTTACTGCCTTGACTAGATGAACATTAAAATAAGTGGGCAAAAGCTGTTGGAGGAACAGGATATTTGCATAGACTCAAAGTATCTCCCCCAAATATTTAATAATTACACAAAGGGAAGCATAGCAATTCTACAGGGGAGAAACATGGAGTTCCACCTTAATCAAGTGATCAAGGTTAAATTACCAGTAACAGGTCATAATGATATCATTTACACCAATTTGATGCATTGAAAAGGGCATATCGCTTGTGTAACACCCTGCCAATAGATACATACCCTCAATTTAATATAAGAAAATAGTGGGCAAACTCAAATTGAGGGACGTCTTACAAAATAATTGACCACTACTTTTCAAAAATGTTGAGGCAAAGAAAGGGGAATACTGCAGAACTGTTCACGGAATAAAGGAGACTAAAGAGGTATGACAACTAAATGCAAAGTAGGATTCTAGATTGGATTCTGGAACAGAAAAATTAATGCGAAACGATGAAATCTAAATAAAGCATATAGTTTAATCAATAGTACTGCGCCAATGCTAATTTCTTAGTTTTGATAATTGTACTATGGTTATGCAAGATGTTAACCGTAGAGGAAACTGGGTGAAAGGTAGATGGTAACTACTGTCATTGCAATTTCTCTGTAAGTCTAAAATTATTTAAAAATAGGCAAAAAAAAAAAAAAAAAAGATGTTTCTAGCTCTTATGTTGAAAATAGAATATAGGAAGTTACAAAGAGAAGCAGATCCATTTGGAGGCTGTTGAGTACTCCAGGTACAGATGAGAGGAGCTTGGATGAGGACTGTAATAATGGAGATGATGAAAAGAATTTGGATTCTAGATAAATGATGGATAGTATTTCTTAGAAGAAACCCTTAAAAAGATTGTATAAATAGAGCAATCTGGGTTATTAATTATCCAGTAGAATAAAATAGGGCCAATACTGTAAATTCATAATCATTGAAGGACCATCTGGCCACTGGAAAATAAGCAGAAATGATACTCTAAGACAAATCAATATTATTTATTACTAAGTTAGGTACCAAATTTCTAACTCCTATATATTCTCTTAGCTCAATATATTAAGTTGTGCCATTTATAAACCACAATTGAACCCTCTAGCCTAGATATCTCTGATGGTAAGAAGAGACAGAAGAAGATGAAAAGGTTAATAGCTGCCTCAATCCAAGTCCAATTTGCTTCCCTGCAACTAAAAGGTACACTCCCTAGTACTCGGGTCCAACTACGTCCTTGAAGATTCTATGACATTACACATTTCATTCGGAGGGAATAAGGAAAAGGGTTATATACTGGCCTCTCGAAGAGTCTAGGATGTATCATCAGCTTGAGTAATATTAGGGTTTGGGATTTGATCTTGTAAGTATGTACATGAAGGAGTAGTGGTTGTCATTAGAAGTTGCCTTCTGTAAAATCTTCAGTGGTTTCCAACAGATGACAGGGTAAAATCAAATATATAGGACGTATATAACTAAGGCTACACCATAAAAGCATGTTTTAAGAATGGTCAGTTTGCCTGAACCTAGGGATTTGTAAGGGAACAAGCAGAGGTAATACTAAGTAGGGCTGGACACTTGACCTCCCTCCGGAGACTTCAATTTCAGCTTTAGCTTTCTCAAGTTAATTTCAGGTCACCACAGTCTTTAATGCTCCTTCACACCCCTGAAACGACAGCTCACTTATAATTATGGCTATTTTAAAATTGGCATGTTATTTGGTGTTATCTGTATACTCTGTTTACTCTGACAGACTAATGCAATGGATGTAGTGAGTTGAAAGAACTTTTAAATTAGAAATACAAGGAAAATGGATTTGGCTCAACAGATAGACCCGTGGGATGAGCAGGCCCACATGCAGCGCTGATGCACGCAAGGAGTGCCGTGCCACGCAGGGGTGTCCCCCGTGTAGGGGAGCCCCACGCGCAAGGAGCGCGCCCCGTAAGGAGAGCTGCCCAGTGCGAAAAAAGTGCAGCCTGCCCAGGAGTGGTGCCGCACACACAGAGAGCTGGCGCAGCAAGATGATGCAACAAAAAGAGACACAGACTCCCAGTGCTTCTGGCAAGAATATAAGTGGACACAGAAGAACACACAGCAAACGGACACAGAAAGCAGACAACTGGGCGGGTGTGGGGAGGGGGGCAGGGGAGAGAAATAAAAATAAATACATCTTTAAAAAAAAATTAGAAATATCTAGGCTAAAATCTTGGCAAGCCTTTTAATTACAACTTTCGCTTTCTCATCTAAAAGAAAAATAATACTAATTTCAGAGGGCCACTGTTAAGATGAAATTTGATAATGTATATAAAGTTCCATTCATAAGAAATAATCCACAAAATGTAAGTTCTCTTTCTCTTAAGACTATAAAATCCACCAGTATGAGATATGCCTTATTTTCTTTATGTAAAAAATGACATGTTTGTAGTACTGAACTGAAAGTCAAGGTGAAGCACAGCAGGACCAGGAACTGAGGTGGCACAATTGACAGGGAACCTCTCTCCACATTGGAGGTCCCAGGATTGAATCCCAGTGAATTCTAGAGAAGGACGAGAAGAGAAGACAAGGGGAGGAATGGATACAGAGGATCACATAGAGAATGGAAACAAACAGCAAAAACAGCAGGGCAGAGTATGGGGAGGGGAAGGAAAAAAAAAAGACTATGCAGGGAGCAGACATGGCTCAAGTGGCTGAGCACCCACCTCCCACACGGAGGTCCCGAGTCCAGTTCCTAGTGCCTCCTGAAGGAACAAAAGCAAACAAGAAAATCAACTCAGGGAAGCTGATGTGGTTCAGTGGTGGAGCACTGGCTTCCCATGTTTAGGCTCTTGGGTTCAGGCCCCAGCTCCTGGTACCTCAAAAAAACAAAACAAAACAAAAAATGTCCTTGCACATTTTAAGACCTAACAACAATAGCAAAACCTTACTAGAAAGACTGTAATATGAAGAAATTGTTGCCGTTCACTCAGGAACTGGACTTGAGATACAAAAGGCTGGCTTTGACCTGCCAAATAAAATTAAAGAAAGCTTTTAGAATTGTGATGGCAAACTGGCAAGAGTCTACCAAGGAATCTTACATTCCCCTATAATGTTACTCACTGTAGCAGCTGGTGCCTATGTATCCCTGTTACAACATACAACCTGTTATTTTAATCCTCTTAGTACAACAGCTTTTAAAAATTTACGCAGTACTGTATTTTGACATAAACAAAAATCTTATCATAAATATCAACATTCATTGCTATAGCTTAAATATCATAATACACTACTGAAATATTCACTTGTATTTGAACATAAAAAAAATAAGGCTAAAAAAAGGCAATTTAAACTTACCCTCAAAAGCAAACTTTGTATTGAATTTTAAATAAAGTATAATACATAAAATCATAGGAATATACATGCACTGGAATAATATTAAGCCATAAAAAGGAATGAAATTCTGCAAATGCAATGCGAACATGTGGATGGACCTTGAAGACATCATGTTGGCAAAATAAGGCAGACACAAAAAGATAAGAATTGTATGATCTCATTCATAAGAAATAATTAGAATAAACAAACTTAGAGAGTTAGAATCTAGAATAAAGGTTATTACCAGAGGACAGGGGTGGGGATACAGAATGGCTTAAAGAGTTAAGGCTTAAAATGTAGTTTCTATTTGAGACAATGGAAAAGTTTGGTAATGGATGGTGGTGATGGTAGGATAATATTGTGAATGCAATTAATCGCAATGAATTACATATCTGAATGTGGTTTAAAAGGGGAAATTTTAGGCTGTATATGTTACTAGAATAAAAGTTCTTTTTAAATCCATGGAACTGCACAACACGTGAACCCTAAGTTCAACTATGGACAATAGCTAATAGTACAATCATAAAAAATGTGCTTTCATCAAGTATAACAAAGGTGCTACACTAATTCAAGGCGTTAATTAATAGGGTGTTATAGGATAATCTTATATTCTATGCATGGTTTTTCTGTAAACCCACAACTTCTAAAAAAAAAAATCATAGGAATGGAAAAGACATTTAAATTTTCCCAGTCAAACTTTTCAAATTTCATACAAACGCTTTTGAACATTCATGGCTTGTTGTTAGTCATTACTTTGCCTTTCTCATTAGATTATTGAGAATCTCCTTCATTGGTCTCTTCTAATTCTAAGGCTTCAGTGATTTTGAAATTTACGTTACTGAATGTGCACTCAGTTTACAGCACCTCTAAGCAATGTATGGCTTAACACAGAGGTCGGCAAACTTTTTCTGTAAAAAGTCAGATAGTAAATATGTTAGGCTTTGTCTCTATTGCAGCTACTCAACTCTGCTGTTATAGCTTTAAAGCTAAAGGCAATACATTAAAGAATGGTCATAGCTATGTTTCAATAAATTTTTATTTATGAAAACAAGCAGGGGATCAGTTGGCCCATGGGCTGTAGTTTGCAATCCCTGGAAAAAACATAGCACAGTATAATTTGAGTTGAAATCCAACATCTACCACTTTCCTAGTTCTACACGAATTACTTAACCTTTCTATATCTCAAGTTTTCATGTGTAAATGAAGAAGAGCCTACCTACCCTGAAGGACTGTTGGGATTACATAGGTAAAGTACCTAATACAGCACCTTATGCACACAGTAAGTGCTCAATAAATTTCAGTTCTATTCCCCTACCAGAATATGCAAGCAATTGATAGTCACTGCCTTCAAAGAACACATTCTTTTTAAAAGATGATAAAATCTTAATGAAAATGTCACCAATTCTATGCTGTGTATCAACAATATATAGCCAGAAGCTATTTTTTCTACAGTTAAACTGTCTTTATCATGAGGTGTTTTTGGCAAATTTCTTTTAAAAATGTATTTTCCACTGTATTCTAAATAAAGATTATTTCCATTTCCATTACTTTTCTAAATCACTATCAGTATTTACAAAGATTCCTCCTATGTAGCTCTAATTATAAATACTAAGTGAAAGGGACATAGAAATGATGAGTACAAAGTCAGGAGCAAGAGAATGAATCCCACACTGGGCGTTCATGCAAAAATACATGCATACAACAGATACGTACCCATATACATACACAGGCACACACATACACCCTTGCCTCTGGCAGGGAGCAAAAAGGTCTTAATTTTAAATGTTACAGAAATGAAGTACGGTTTAAGAAATTTTAGAGTTGAGTTTGAAATTGCATATTAAGTGGAAGTTAAATGGCTCCTGTTGTGGTTTCCTTGAAGAAGTTCATGAATACCTACAGTCTATAAGAAAATTCTTGAGTATTAAAGAGTTCCTGAAAATGAACTAAACTGAGAAAAATCTTACAACAAAGAAAGCAAATTCCTCCTAATAGGCTTTCCAGAGTTAATAATCACTTAGCTATTATTCCAAAATCTTAACATGGCAACATTCAAAATAAATGGCACCACAAACTCAAAAGTATTATGATAATAATAATTTAAAAACAAAGAAACTATGTGGCAGGATGGTTGCCTGAGGTTTCTAGGTAACCAAGTAAAAGGAGATAACCAAACAAACTCCTTGTAGATACTTTTTATATCTACATAGTTTTCACAGTGTACAAAAGTATGTTGCAGTAATAAGAGAAGAAATGAAAATAGCTTCAAAAGGCAGCAGATGACTACTTCTTTCTGCCAAACTGGCAAACAAACACTGAAAATAGGCAGCATAAGGTTCACAGGTCAAAAACTATCCTAACTTGGGATACAACTACTGTAATACGGAACACTGTTGACATTTTAATTTCCTATTCAATTACTTGTAATAATCACCGAACGTGGAACATTCCACATAATTTTTTATTTTATTTTTTTATCCCAGCCCCACTGCCGGTTGCACTAGCTATCTGCTCTCTGTGTCCATTCACTGTGTGTTCTTCTCTTTCTGCTTATATTCTCTTCTCGTCTTCTCTTTAGGAGGCACCGGGAACCAATCCAAGCACCTTCCAATGTGGGAGAGAGGCACTCAATCGCTTAAGCTACCTTAGCTCCCTGGTTTGTTGTGTCCCTCACTGTCTCTACTCTGTGTCTCTTTTTGTTGTGACATCTTGTTGTGCCAGTTCTCCACACCATGCGGGCCAGCCAGCTTTCTGTACTGCGTGGGCCAGCTTGCTTTTTCACTAGGAGGCCCTAGAAATCAAACCCAAGACCCTCCATATGGTAAGCAGGAGCCCAATTGCTTGAGTCACAGCTGCTTCCCAGTAAATTTTTAAGATAGCTGGAATTTTTCCTCGGAAATTCTTAGCTTCATTACATTTGACTTTCCAATTACTAGAAATATTATGCTTTATACTTTAACTCCCCCTTCAAAGCTACATTTTATACTTTGAATTCAGAATTTCATACGATGGCTGAAAAATAAATATTTCAAATACTAATTCTATGGTGCTGTCAGAAATAGGTTAAATTTCAATAACTTATCTCTATTTAGCAGTGTCTGATTTCTTAATTTTAAAATACTATACTGTCCTTATTTCATAAACAAGTGAAAATATTGCATTGGAAGTATTTGTGTGGATATTAGGAAGACAAGGTCTCAAAGCTGATACAACTAAAATGAAGATAATTATTTTAATTCAAAAGGCAAAACTTGAGCCTCAAACTGAAGCTCCTTAAACTTGAATCAACCTATATACATTTTGAAGAAAAAGAAAAATTACACACTGTGTATGAGTTTTAGAAATTTGAAGTCAAATACTGTCTTAAAAATGAATTGTTAGGGGAAGCAGATTTGGCTCAACTGATAGTGAGTCCACCTACCACATGGGAGGTCCAGGGTCCAAACCCAGGGCCTCCTGACCCATGTGTGATGAGCTGGCCCACGCAGTGCTGATACGCTCAAGGAGTGCTGTGCCATGCAGGGGTGTCCCCTGTGTAGGGGAGCCCCATGCACAAAGAGTACGCCCTGTAAGAAGAGCTGCCCTGCACAAAAAAAGTGCGGCCTGCCCAGGAGTGGCGCCACACAGGGAGAGCTGACGCAGCAAGATGATGCAACAAAAAGAGACACAGATTCCTGGTGCCGCTGACAAGAATGCAAGCAGACACAGAAGAACACAGTGAATGGACACAGAGAGCAGACAATGGGACTGAGGGGTGGAAGGGGAGAAAAATAAATAAAAAGTAAATCTTAAAAAAAAAAAAAGGGGGAAACAGACTTGGCCCAGTGGTTAGGGCGTCCGTCTACCACATGGGAGGTCCGCAGTTCAAACCCCGGGCCTCCTTGACCCGTGTGGAGCTGGCCCATGAACAGTGCTGATGTGCGCAAGGAGTGCCCTGCCATGCAGGGGTGTCCCCCGCGTAGGGGAGCCCCACGCACAAGGAGTGCGCCCCGTAAGGAGAGCCGCCCAGCGCGAAAGAAAGTGCAGCCTGCCCAGGAATGGCGCCGCCCACACTTCCGTGCCACTGATGACAACAGAAGCAGACAAAGAAACAAGATGCAGCAAATAGACAAAGAGAACAGACAACCGGGGGAGGGAGGGGAATTAAATAAATAAATAAATCTTAAAAAAAAAAGAACAGCTCTGTAAAAAAAAAAAACTGAATTGTGGGGAGACTTCTGGAAAGATAGCGGACTGGAAAGAGAGAGGACTCTCTTCTCCAGAAAAATAGCTAGAGAACAGGCAGCAACAGGCTAGAAAAAGATCTTCTAGGATTTAGGACACCAGGTGAAGGCTAAACACCACCAAGAGGAGAGAGGAACAAAGGAGGGAAATTGCAACGACAGAACTGTGAGTTGAAATCAGCAGCTGCTGTTGCTGCCTCCACCTCCCACACTAAAGACACTTTAGAACTCTAAGGCCTCTATGCCTGTGACTACAGACTAAGGGGGCTCCGGGGAACTACCACTCCAGGAAATGGGAAAGAGAAGAACACAGCCTGAGGATGATTCAGCTTCTAACCCATAAATTTGGTTTGCTGTGTCCCAGGAGCCATTCCAGGCCGGGTGGAGCTGCACCATTGTTTGCCTTGGAGCCTGCAAAGGAATATAGATATACAATCCTCCCAGTCTCCCCCTCTACTAACTGTGACTCAGAGTTGAGGACTCGGAGGGGAGTGGAAATATTTCCGAACTGGGAAAAGGGAGGGGGCTGCCAGAGAAGGCTGGAGAACTGTCTCAGAGAAAGTTTGAATTACAAGGCTTATAGCGTCCAGACAGGAAACTCAATCACATTGATTTCACCTGTGTTGCAACAAATATACTCCGACCAGGCACTGAACTGAGAACTGCCAAAGAGCACCATCTACTAGCAAACCAAGGAAGTACATACACGAAAATAAAAAATAGGTAGGAGAGGCTTTTTCAGGCCTCTATAGCCTTTCTTCCCAAGGCCTTAAGAAGTGACTCTACAACCAATTACTGGGTCCAGTGCCCAGTTCTGACCAAAAAGCAAGATAATCCTAACAATCCAGGTCAGGCCAAGAATCAAAGAGCAGTGGTAACAAACAGTCTTGTGCCACTAAATCCCTACAAAAGAGAAAGAAATTGAACATCTGAGTAAACTAAATACTAATCAGATGACTATATATCAGCAAAAAATCATGAGCCATACTAAGAAAATATAAGACATGGCCCAAGAAAAGGAATATATCAAAGCCCCAGAAAAGATGCAGAATTTGAGAAAACTCATCAGTGAGATGAGCACAAATTTCCAAAATCAAATTAAGGAGCTGAAAGACACTATGGTCAAAGAGATAAATGACATCAAGAAGACATTCAGTGAGCTCAAAGAAGAATGTGAAATCCTGAATAGAAAAGTAACAGAGGGAAGCGGACTTGGCTCAGTGGATAGGGCGTCCGTCTACCATATGGGAGGTCCGCGGTTCAAACCCTGGGCCTCCTTGACCCATGTGGAGCTGGCCCACGCACAGTGCTGATGCACGCAAGGAGTGCTGTGCCACGCAGGGGTGCCCCCCGCAAAGGAGAGCTCCCCGTAAGGAGAGCTGCCCAGTGCGAAACGAAGTGCAGCCTGCCCAGGAATGGTACCGCACACACGGAGAGCTGATGCAGCAAGATGACACAACAAAAAGAAACACAGATTCCTGTGCCACTGACAATAACAGAAGCAGACAAAAAAGAAGAACACACAGCAAATGGACACAGAGAAGAGACAACTGGGGTGGGGGGGAGGGGACAGAAATAAATAAAATAAATCTTTAAAAAAAAGAAAAGTAACAGAGCTCATGGGAATGAAAGACACAATAGGTGAAATCAAAAACACGCTTGAGGGAAGTGGATTTGGCTCAACTGACAGAGCATCCACCTACCAAATGGAAGGTCCACGGTTCAAACCCAGGGCCTTCTGACCCATGTGGTGAGCAGGCCCATTGCACAGTGCTAATGCGTGCAAGGAGAACTGTGCCACACAGGGGTGTCCCCCGTGTAGGGAAGCCCCACAAGCAAGGACTGTGAACCGTAAGGAGAGCTGCCCCATGCAAAGGGTCAGGAGGCCCTGGGGATTGAACCCTGGATCCTCCATATGATAGACAGACAATTCATCAGTTGAGCCACGTCCACTTCCCTCAAAAAAACTTTATAGGTATCCAGTACATTTAAATGAGAAATGTTTTTATTCAAATATGTTTTCTCTTTAGTTTGTAACTGTTTATATTTTCAATTATTAAATGTACAAATTAAAGTTAAAAATAAGTGAACTATGGGAGAAAAAAGAAAAAAAAGTGAACTGTATGAGCCTTGCAAATGTGAAAAAAGCCAGACACAAAAGGTCACATATTATTATATGTTCCCATTTATATGACACGCACGGAACAGTTAAATTTATAAAGACAGAAAGTAGATTAGTGATTGCCAGGAGGAGGAGAGAATGGGGAGTGGCTGCTTAACCGGTGTGGCACTTCTTTTTACAGGTGTCTTGGAACTAGAGAGAAGTGACGGCTGTACAAAACTGTGAATATACTAAATGCCATACAATTGTACAATTTAAATTGTACAATTTAAATAGTTTGTTACGTGAGTTTTACCTCAATAGAAAAAGTGAATCATTAATCTTTATTGTTTATAAGCAGTATTATGTGCTTGACAGAAAAATAAATTAGGTAAAATGTAAATGGGAATTTTGTGTTTATACTTCAGGAACAAAATTTCTCACTAACATCTCTCTTCTAAGTCCACATACTCAAATTTCATATAACTTTTCAAAAAAGTATTGTAAGAGAGCAATTCTCTCTTTCAAATTAACTACAAAGAACAAATACAAATTGCAATAATGTAAAATTGTTTAACTACCTGCATGAGAAAATCCCCCCCCTCTAACCCTAGTTTTAAAATCCATGAATGTTTCTGTTTCTGTTGTGCCCTCCATTGTGAGGTACTCATTTAAAATTATTGTTATAGGAAAAAATATGCAAGTATTATATCAGGGAACAAAATTGTTTGAGTTTCTAGGAGTTCCCAGTGTTTCTTTTTATCCTGCTAAATCTAAAGGAATTGATCAAGTTAAACTAAGCTTATTTAATATTCATTCAAACCCATTTGCCTGAGGATGCTCTATCCTATTGTTCAGAAAACAGTTTATGTTAACATAGAAAGTCTATGACTGCTTGAAAGGCTGGCCTTTGGCTGGTGTCCAGGGACTTGGATTCTAGGACGGTTACCACCATTCGCTAATTGATAAAGAGTGGTGTGGATCATGGTGCCTAACCTGTGTGTATAAATAATGTAGTTTATGTTAAACACCTATGTTCCTTATGGAACTCTCAAATTTTGGTACCTGCCAGACAGAGGGTGCCTAAACGACGACCAGCCTGCCAATAAGAACCATTGGCACTAGCCTCTAATGAGCGTCCTTGATATACAACCCCACCTTACATGTTATCACAATTCTGTGCTGGAGGAATTAAGCATGACCCGTGTGTGACTGTTTGGGGAGAGGACTCCCGGAAGCCTGTCCTAATTTCCTTTGATCTCCTCATGTGTGTGTCTTTTCTCTTTGATAATTCTGCTTCACATCTTTTTGCTATAATAATTCTTTGCTGTGAGTATAACTATAAATTGTCCTGTGAGTCCTCCTAGTGAACTGCCAAACCCAGGGGTAGTCCTGAGGACCATCCTCCAACAAAGTGGTGTCAGAAGTGGGATTCTCTGACCTTTACTCACTAAAATATGGCAAAAGCATTGTTTGGGAGAAAAGGATGATGGGATAGGGTATGACAGACATTTGGTGCCTGGGTGGTACAGAATCACCCATGATATAAAAGAGCAGCTCAGCAGCTATTATGAGAGATCAAAGTTAGCTATAGAACTTGAAAATTATAGATCTAATTCTAGGTGTGTTGGTTTGCTTGATTCCCTGGCTGCCTTTTTTTTTACTGGCTAACACAAGGATAAAAATAAAGCACAACCCAAGTGGTGCCTTTGGTTTTTGTTCTCTACTCCAGTTGGGAGAAAGGGCCTAAATATTTGCAAAGGTGAGCTTTAGGTAAGACAAAAAAAAGTTAAAAATTTACATCACTCTTTCCTCCAAAGTGGGGAGGAGAAAAGGCTAAATCAGTGCAAGGCTGGAACAAAGTTTACCATAAGCCAGAGGAAAAAAGGGGGGTGGTGAGAAGAGAAACAACCCAGGAGTTTCTTCAGCTTAGCGGCTACTGCTCCCCTCCCCTCCCACCTTTGTATTCTAGCCAGGATATCCCCACCTCCCCATTCCCACAGCTGTAATGTAACCATGTAAATGCTAAATTTATTGTTAGGGATTTAAATAAATTTGCAATGAGAAAAAAAAGGAAGACATTTTACAAAATGACTTTGTATTCTGTGGCTACTGTATTCTGTGCATCTGGATATATGATAAAAATTAACATAAAATATTACATGCTTGTAATTTCATAAATGCTAGAAGATCATCTTGATCAGGAAAGCTGTGAAGAAAAAATGTTAATGGCACAAAATTCCCTTGGCTTTTTGCAGCTGATGACAAGACTGGAATTTAAATTCTTTGAATATTATCTGCATAACTGATAACAAAAAGAGATGCAATCTCTAGGCAGAGACAGGTTTTGGACTTTTAAAAAGCAGTTTTTAGTTGCTACTGAGTGCTTATGAAATATCTGACCCTGAGAGGGTGATGATTTTCAAGAATCATGTGCATATTTTTGAGTAAGTAAATTTGATTAGATAAAAAAGAGTCTTGGAACACAGCTCCTTGGCCTTGCAGTGTCTTGGCTGTGCCACAGTACAAGAGAAGCTGTTGGCTTTTTTGGAATCCTGAATTAACAGATTCTAATTGCCTGGATCTGACTTAAGCTAACACCTGATACTGTCTGATATGGGTTATTTCAGACTAATGCATGAGCTATGCTGAAAAGTAAAGCAGATATATGACCAATGGACTCTGTTCAGACTCTGGCCCTGTAGCAGATTTAGGACAACGCTCTGTGGGGCCCTAAACTATGAAATATCATGGATGCTCATTGGATTGTATGGTCATTTGCAGATGCCCATAGGAAAATGGCTTATTCTCTATAAGGGACCATCTGGACTTGGGCTGCTGATTGGCCATATGTTTCTGATGCAGAAACTAATCGGATTCCTAACTTGTGACTCCTGCAAAAGCTGTAAGTTGGGTAAAGACACAGTAAAGAAGTTTGACCCTTCCAGTCACTCCTGACAAATCAGATTCTGGATCACCTCTGGGGGTGTCTCATTGCTCTTCACCTGTGTTCAAGTTTCCAGATTTGCAACAATAGACCAATAGCCTGGTTATATTTCCCTCACCTTTCTTTGATACACATGCCTTACAGTAAGGCAGTTTGATGATTAAATGTGGCTGTGACGCAAGAGATCATCTTTTTGACACTACTCACTAGAAAATTAAGCAGGATAAAAGAGGGGGGAGGTTATAAAGACTCATTTTGAAAAGTACTGAAAACTCAGGATTTAAACCTGACCAATTCATGAATATAATGTCCTCCTGATCAAAGTATATACAAATGTTTTTGATGAAAATGATTGTGCCCCTCTTATATCACCCCTTCTGGACAAATGATTTGGGCACAAGTAGGAAATGAGTGAAAAAATGTAGTTATGACTGATAATAGGGATACACTCATTTTGTTAAAACAAAGAAAACACAAAAATCCATCATCTGGGGCTACATGGGAAAAGGCATTTATGATCTTTGTTTGTGAAAACCGTGCTTGGAAGCTTTCCACTTCTTTCTAAAGGAAAACTGATGCTGCCTTTCCAAGTAGCTGTGAGCCCTTTCAATTCAAACTGACTGAGCTTATGATTACACCGGACAGCACTGACTATGAGAGAGAAGACGGAAGTCACAGCTCCTGCACTGTCCATACAAAATATCTCCAGGTCTCACCCACAATTGTTAGGTGAATGAACTGACATCAGAGGCAAACAAATCTGTTTAGAATTGCCAGCCTTCAGGCAGTCTTTAGAAACCAAGGACTGAATTAAATTAATTGGACTGGACTGAGAATTGGACTGGACTGAGACAGAGACCCCATGGTGGGAGGCCACATTGGGGGGGGGGAGGAGGGAGGGCTCTTAACTTATATTACCTAAGATATATTCTGCTTAGGGTGACCTAAAAATTATAAACTCTTTTGTTTCTGAGGGTACTGTGTGTGCCCTCTGGGAATGTACTTGTACATGTATCCTGAATACCGTGACACTAATTGAGCCTTCACAGGCATTCAGGTCAACTTCAGCTTACCAGCCAGAGTGGTTCTGTGTCAGAATTAATGCTTCAAATGAGTTTAAAAAAAAAAAAAAAAAAAAAAAAAGGTTTAATACAGAAATTTGAAGGGTAAACCAGCAGCTTTCTAAGACATACCTTTATGGTTAATGGAATTTGTTTTAACTGGCTAAATCCAAGATCCCTAAAGGACACAACTGAAATCAATACTCAAGATGTCTCACCCAGCTGCATGGGGTAAGGAATTTCTGAAGCTTCTGCCTGGTTTCCTGTGAACTTTTCATAAGCATTTTCCCTCTGCAGATTTTTGTTTTGTTTCTTTTTCTGTAATAAATTTCAACCGTAGGTATAACCATATGCCGAGTTCTGTGAGTCCTCCGAAAGAATCACAAAATCCAAGGGTTGTCTTGGGAACCCTTGACAAACCTATCTTACATTACAAATTCTCTAAAACTAGAGTACAAAAAGGCTTGAAATCTAATCCTTATGTTAAACACTGGATTAACTTAAAAAGTTAACGAAACTAAACCCAATATATACATTTTTTTTTTAAGACAAAGAAAGACCAGGCACACACTAAATTTTAAAACAGGATAAATTTGTGTTGCCCATTATTTCCATGACATGCAAACGAGATGTCTATAAATTTACACCTATTCAAAATTGAATTATCAGAGATAAAGAGAGAATTCTGAAAGCAGGAAGAGAAAAGCAAAGTATCACATACAGGGGAACCTCAGTAAGATTAAATGCCAACCTCTTATCAGAAACTCTGGAGACGAGAGGGAAGTGGTATGATGTACTTAAGGAACTGAAAGAAAAATACTACCAGCCAAGAATTCTGTATCTGGTAAAACTGGCCTCCAAAAACAAAGGTGAGTTTAAAGTCTCCACAGACAAACAAAAACTGACAGAAAATGTTACCAAAAGGCCAGAATTACAAGAGATACTAAAGGGAGTGCTGTAGCCTGAAAGGGTAAGAAACTTGGAGAATAGTATAGAAAGGAAGATTATTTGGAAGGGTAACTTAAAGGATAAAAAGACAGACAATAGTAAAATATAACAACAAAAAGTCGAAAGATTAAATAGACAAAGTAAGGAATGCCTTTACAGTAATAAAAAAGATACAAACTGATAGAATGCATTAAAAAAATATGAGCTATCTATATGATGTCTACAAGAGACTCGCTTCAGACATAAGGACACAACCAGGTCAAAAGTGAAAGGTTGGGAAAATATATTCCATGCAAATAGCAACCAAAAAAATATCTGGAATAGCTATACTAATATTGGGGGAAAAAATTTTTTTTAAGGTACTGGGGGTTGGGGATTGAACCTGGGATTTCGTACATGGGAAGCAGGCACTCAAACACTGAGCCACATCAGATTCCCAGAGTTGGTTTTTTCATTTGTTTTTGTTTTTTCAGGAGGCACCTGTGTGGGAGATGGGAGCTCAACTTCTTGAGCCACATCTACTCCCCAAAATAGATTTTAAATTAAAACTGTTATAAGGGATGAAGAAGGTTATTACATATTAATAAAAGGAGTAATTCACTGAGAAGAAATAACCATAATAAATATCTATGCACTTAACCTGGGTGTGCCAAGATACATGAGGCACTCCCTGACAAAACTGAAGGGAGAAACACATATGTCTACAATAACAGTTTTAGACTTCAATACACCACTCTCACCATTGCATAAAACATCTGGACAAAGGATAAAGAAACAGTGGGGCTGAATAATAGCATAAGTGAAATATACCTAACTAACAAACATTTACAGAGTATTACATCCCAAAACAGGAGGATACACATTCTTTCCAAGCACTCATGGATAGATACTTCTCCAGGATAGACAATGTTAGGTGATAAGAGGTCTCAATAAATTTTAAAAGATGGAAATTATCCAAAACACTTTCTCTGATCATAACAGAATGAAGCTAGTAATCATTAACAGATGGAAAGGGAACAATTTGCAAATATATGGAGATGAAACAACACACTCTTAAATAATCAGTGGGTCAAAGAAGAAACTGCAAGAGAATTGAGTAAATATCTTGAGACAGAGGAGAATGAGAACACAACATTTCAAAACCTACCGGACACTGCAAAAGTAGTGCTGAGAGAGAAATTTATAGCCTCAATGCTTACACTAAAATTGAAGAGCTAACTGCACACCTGGAGGAAATAGATAAAGAACAGCAAACTAATCCCAAACCAAGCTTAAGGAAACAAATAAATATCTGAGCAGATATAAATGAAATTGAAAACAATAAAACAATAGAAGGAATCAACCAAACCAAATATTGGTTCTTTGAGAAGATCAACAAAACCCATAAACCTTAGGTAGACTGACAAAGAGATAAAGAAAGAAAATGCAAATAACTAAAATCAGAAAAGAGAGGGGAGGGAAGTGGGTGTGGCTCAAGCAATTGGGCTCCTGTCTACCATATAGGAGGTCCAGGGTTCAATACTCAGGGCCTCCTGGTGAAGGCAAGTTGACCCATGTGGCAAGCCAGCCCATGTGGAGTGCTGCCCTGCACAGGAATGCTGCCCTGCACAGGAGTGCTGGCGCAGCAAGATGACGCAACAGAAAGAGACATCAAAGGGAGATAATAAGAAATGCAGTAGACCAAGGGAGCTGAGGTGGCTCAAGACAATGATTGCCAATCTCCTACTCCGGAAGGTCCCAGGATTGGTTCCCGGAGCTGCCTAATGAGAATACAAGCAGACACAGAAGAACACACAGTGAATGGACACAGAAAGTAGAAAATGGAGGAAGGGAGGAGAGATAAATAAATTAAATCTTAAAAAAAAAAAAAGAAAAGAAATGAGAGGGGGGACATTACCACTGACCACACAGAAATAATAGAGATGTTAAAAGGAGACCACAACCATCTGGATGCCCAAAACCAGACAATGTAGATCAAATGGACAAATTCCTAGAAACACTCAAACAACCTACAATGACCCTAAGAATGAGAAGATATCAACAAACGAATCATAAGAGAGTGAAACAGCACCAAAAACCTCCCAAAGATGAAAAGCCCAGGACCAGACGGCTTCACAGGTGAATTTTATCAATCACTCAAAAATGACCCAATACCAAACATACTCAAGTTAATCCAAAAAGCTGAACAAGAAAGACACGATCAAAGTCATTCTATGAAGCCAGCATCAACCTAATACGAAAACCAGATAAAGATACTTTGAAAAAAAGAAAATTACAAACCTCTCTAATGAATATGGATGCAAAAACCCTCAACAAAATACTTGCAAACCGAATCCAAAAGCACATTAAAAGAATTATACACCATGATCAAGTGGGTTTTAGCTCAGATGTGCAAGGGTTCTGCAACACATAAAATCAGTTACTGTAATAAACCACATTAATAAATTGAAGAAAAATCACATGAACCTCTCAATTGATGCAGAAAAGGCATCTGACAAAATACACATCCTTTCTTGATAAAAACACTAAAAAAGATAGGAATAGAAGGAAGCTTCCTTAACATGGTAAAGTACATATATGAAAAGCCCACAGCTTGTATTGTACTCAATGGTGAAGACTGAATGAAAGCTTTCCCATTGGGATGGGGAACAAGACAAAGATGGCCACTGTCATCACTATTATTTAATAGTGTGCTAGAAAGAAATAAAAGGCATGTAAATAGATAAGGAAGATGTAAAACGTTCACTATTTGCTGATTATATGACCCTTTATCTAGAAAATCCTGAAAAAACCTACAACAAAGCTACTAGAACAGATGAGTTCAGCAAAGTGGATACAAGATTGATATGCAAAAATCAGTAGTGTTTTCTATACATCTCTGAGGAGGAAGTCAGAAAAATATTCCATCTACAATAGCAACTAAAAGAATCAAATACTTAAGATAAACTTAACCAAGAACATAAAGGATCTGTATTCAGAAAACTACAAAACATTGCCAAAAGAATTGGAAGAAGAATTAAATAAATGGAAGGACATTTCATGTTCATGGACTGGAAGACTAACATCATTAAGACTTCAATTCTACCCAAACTGATATACACATTCAACTTAATTTCAATAAAAATACCAGCATTCTTTTTGTAGAAAAATGAAAAGCCAATTATCAAATTTATTTGGAAGGGAAAAGAGCCCCAAGTAGCCAGGAATGTCTTTAAAAAGCCTATCTCACCCGTTACACAAAAAATAATTCCAAATGGGCCAAACACCTAAATATAAAAGCTACAACCATAAAACTCCTAGAAGAAAACATAGGTAAACATATTCAAGACCTGGGAGCTTTCTGGCACTGAGGGATTATTACCAAGCACCAACTAGCAATGCATCTGGAAAAAGACCTTGACCAAAAGGGGGAAATGGTAAATAAAAATGAGTTTTGTGGCTAAGCAACTTCAGAGGGAGTTGGGAAGCTTTTCCAGAGGTTACACTTATGCAGGTCTCAAAAAGTTCTCATTGACTGCCACAGTAAACAGTGCCTCAAATAGCACAGCTCCTGAGGGCTCTAGAGATATCCAGAAACTATAAGCAGGGTAGACAGCTCAGGAATTCAACAACCTGTGAGTGGGCCTTATTTTGGAATTTATGCTCCCCCGTGTAAAAGAGTTAGACTCATTTACAGGTTTTCTACACATGGCTCTTTAGGCCCTTTTATTTGAACCCATAATTAGCATTATACGTGATATATGTCCCAGAGACTTGAATCTTTAGTCCATCTATGTGCCAGTGGAGCCCTGAATTTCAGCAGAGTTGCAACACCTACTCTCCAGTTCACTGGACACACCCAGGACACCTAACAAGGAGATGATGGTAGACAAAGCCTAACCTAAGGAACAAAGAGTATCCTGCAACTGCAAGCAAGATAACTCCATTCATCTGCCCCATGAGATCTAAACAACCTTTCAATTAATTAGCAGCAGGGTGGGCATCACTGTCCCCAAATCCTCAAGATTGGGGAATGAACAATGGACTAAAGTAGACTTACTCTTATTCTACTGTAGACTTGAATTATTATTCTAGCAATGGAAGAGTTCCTATCATTGATATAAAGGGAGTGGCCACCAGAGGTCCTGAGGGATGGGAGAGGGAAGAATAGGTGTAATATGGGGGCATTTTGGGGATATTGGATTTATTCTGCATGGCACTGCAGTGATGGAATAGGCCATCATATACTTCGTCTTAACTTACAAAATTGTGCTGGACAAAGTGTAAACTATAATGTAAACTGTAGTCCATGGTTAGTAGCAATGCTTCAACATGGGCTCATCAATTATAACAAATGAACCAGCTAATGAAGGATATTGTTAATGTGGGAAAGCATGGGAGGGGGAAGGAGTGAAGCATATGGGAATCTCATATTCACATATATATATATATTTAAGTGTAGTCTCTGGGAATCTGTTAGAAATTCAAATATACTTCTTAAATATTTATTTCTACCTCTCCCCCTTCATTGTTTGCACTCTCTGCTCTCTGTGTCTGTTCATTGTGTGTTCTTTGTGTCTGCTTGTCTTCTTTTTTCAAAAAGCACCAGGAACTAAACCCAAGACCTTCCATGTAGGAGGAAGGTGCCCAATCACTCGAGCCACATCCACTCCCTGCTTGCTGTGTCTGTTGCTCTGTTTCCTTATTGTGTCACCTCGACTTGTCCTCTTATTTCATCAGCTCACCATGCCAGTCCATCATGTCAGCTCACTGCCTTGCTCATCTTCTTTAGGAGGCACTGGGAACCAAACCCAGGACCTCCCCTGTGGTAGGCAGGTGCCCAACTACTTGAGTCACATCAGGATCCCATGAATCCCAGGCATCCCTTATATTTTTTATGTAACACTTATGTAATCTAAAGCTTCTTAAAAAACAAAATTAACTATTAAGAAAAAAGACCTGGTGGTAGGTGGTGGATTGTTAAACCTTACACCAAAAATACCTGCAACAAAAGAAAAAATATATAAATTGGACCTCAAACTTTTTGATTTAAAGTACTTTGTCAAGGTGAAAAAGCAGCCTACTCAACAGGAAAAAATAATTGGAAAGCACATATCTGATAAGGGTTTGATTTCCATGCTCAATATCACTAGCTATTAGGGAAACGGAAATCAAAACTACAATGAGATTATCATCTTACAACTCATAGAATGGCCGTTATTTAAAAAAACAAACAAAAATGGTGGAGAGGATGTAGAGACACAGGAACATTCTTTCACTGTTGGTGGGAATGGAAAATGGTACAGCCTCTGTGGAAGACAGTTTGGCAGTTCCTCAGGAAGCTAAATACAGAACTGCCATATGATCCAGCAATCCCTCTACTAGGAACATATCCCAAAGAACTGAAAACAGGGGCATGAACAGACATTTTCAAACTGATGTTATAGCAGTTTTATTCACAACTCTAAAAGGTGGAAACAACCCAAATGACCATTAACCAATATATGAATAAACAAAATGTGGTATATACATTTGATGGCTATATGTTGCTGTGAGAAGAAATGACATTGGGACACATTTGATAACATGGATGAATTTGAAGACATTATGCTGAGTGAAATAAACCAGATATGAAAGGAAAAATATTCTTACAGTATAGCAGTTTGATATGGTTATGAATTTAAAAAATAGGTACTGGATTATGTTTGTAATCTGATCTGTACCTGGGCCCAAATGAGTTATGATTAGGGCTTTAATTGGGCCACATCATTAGGGCATTGAGTCCCCACCCCTTGGTGGGTGGGGATTCACAGATAAAAGGCATGGCAAAGGACAGAGTTGCAGGTTTCTGACTTTGGAGTTTTGATGTTAAAGTTTGATGCTGAAGGCTTAAGCTGGAGCCCTGAGAAGTAAGCTCACAGAGGAAAGAGAAGCCAGACCCAGGAATGTAGAAACCCAGGAAGCCTGAACCCTCACAGACATTGGCAGCCAAATAGACTTTGGTGAGGGAAGTAACTTATGCTTTATGGCCTGGTTTCTGTAAGCTCCTACCCCAGATAAATACACTTTATAATGCCCAGCAGATTTCTGGTGTTTTGTATCAGCACCTCTTTGGCTGACTAATACATATGTTCTCATTAATATGAACTAAATATGAAGAATAAAGACAGAGTTAAAACCTAGAGTATAGGTTACAAGGAGATAGGATGAGAGTTGAGGAGGTGTATTGATGCTTAGTGTGTGTAGAATTTTTAATTAGTTTGACTGTAAAAGTGTGGAAATAGAAGAGTAACACATTACAGTGAGTATAACTAACACAGCTGGTTTATAAATGGGAGTATGACTGAAGAGGGTTATCTAAGGATATAAATGTCAATTGAAAGATACAGTACAAATACAAGAATGTTCTTCTATGACCTAGAACAAATGTATATCCCTATTACAAGGTGGTAAGAATATGGAGATGCATGGGAAAAACACAATTAATGTAACTTATGGACTATAGTTAATAGCAATATTGTAATATTCTTGTATCAGTGTCAAAGAAGGTACTGTGTTAATAATGGGCGGTATGGAAAAATTATACCAAATGCACCCTACAGACCATAGTTAGTGGTAATAGTCTGATAATCTTCTCTCATAATCTGTAATAAGTGTTTCACAGCAACATAAAATGTTGGTGGTGGGATGTTGTATGGGATTTCTGTACATCATGCATGATTGTTTTGTAAGTTTGCAATTTCTCTAATAAAAAATCTATAAACACAAAAAAATGGATCAAGGTCCTAAAAATAAAAGCTACAATCAAAAAACTTCCAGAAGAAAATGTAGGAAAACATCTTCTGTATCTTGTGGTAGGTGTTACTTTCTTAAACCTTACATCCAAAGAATGACAAATGAAAGAAAAAATAGATAAATGGGACTGCCTCAAAATTAAACTCTTCTTCTTCAAAAGACTTTGTCAAGAAGGTGAAAAGGCAGCTTACACAACGGAGGAAAATATTTGGAAACCTCATATCTGACAAGAGTTTGCTACCCACGATATCTAAAGAGATCACACAACCCAACAATAAAAAGACAAGCAACCCAATTAAAAACTGGACAAAGGACTTGAACAGACATTTCTCCAAAAAGGAAATACAAATGGTCAAAAAGCACATGAAACAAATGCTCAACATTACTAGCTAATAGTGAAATGCAGATCAAAACTACCATGAGATACCATTTCATACCTTACAGAAAGGCCATTATTTAAAAAAACTACAAGTGCTGGAAAGGATGTGGAGAAACAAGAACACTCCTTCACTGTCTTGGGAATACACAATGGTGCTGCCTCTGTGGAAGACAGTTTGGCAGTATCTCAAGAAGCTGAACACAGAACCGCTATATGATCCAGCAATCCCATTACTAGGAATATATTCAGAAGAACTGAAAGCAAGGACATGACATTTGTACACCAATATTCATAGCAGCAGTATTCACAATTGCTAATACATGAAATGAGCTCAAGTGTCCATCAACTGATGAATGAATCAGTTGAATGAAGCTGATGAACAAAATGTGGTATATACACACAAATGGAATACTATTCAGCTCGAAGAAGAAATGAAGTCAGGATGTCTATGACAACATGGGTGAATCTAGAGGATACTATATTAAGTGAAATAAACCAGACACAAAATGACAAATATAGTATGGTCTCACTAATATGAACTAAATATTATGAGGAAGTTCATGGAAATAAACTCTAGAGCAGGGGTTAACATTTATTGTTCCAAGGACCCCTTTCCAGGCAAGTGAAAACTACAGATGCCTTCATAGAATATAGCAGTAGATAGTTTTATGACACTCAACTAGCGTCGGGTCTAACTACCATAATTTTGAAGTATGGATGACCGTAAGCCATTTTTCAAGATATTCCGACAACTGTCATGTGATATGAAATGAATACTATTGTAATTTATTGCATACATTCCTAAGTGAAGGAAATGCTAGATTTCAGTTGGAGGTCAGAGAAAATAATGTAAGAAGTTGATTTTTTTCAATCCAAGCTCAAGGATCCATTGAAATCTTTCCATGGATCCCTTAGGGGTCTGTGCAACCCTGGTTAAGAACCCCTGCTCTAGAGTATAGGTAACTAGGGAACAGAATGTGGGTTGAGAATGGAAGCTGATGCTTAATGTATGTAGCAATGTGATTGTGGCTGAAAGGCATAGTCTGGATATAAATGTAAATTGAAAGGAAACTAGAGAATAATCTAGAAGATACATAACAGGGATTTCAGTGGTAGGAGAAGGTTGTGTTTAATAGTATAAATACAACAATGCTTTTCTTTTAAAAAGTGCTAAGAATATGGTGATACATGGGAAAATTACTTAAGGACGATAGTTAACATTAATGCTGTACTATTTTGCAGCAATGGCAAGATGCTATTTTTTCAATACTAAGGGACAACAATGGGGAGGTATAAGGGGGATAAGATTTTTCCTTTTGGATTAATGAAAATGTTCTAAAATTTGACTGAGGTGATGACAGCACAACTCTGTGATGAAAATGAGAGCCACTATGCATATACTTTGCACTGTATAAAGCATGGAACTGTATAACACAGAGAATCTAAAGATGGATGACAGACTGTGATTAATATAACAAATATGAGAATTTTTTTCCTGAACGGTAACAAATATAAATCTAATATAGTGTGTTTATAATTGGGTGGGAAAGGGGAAAAATACACCAAATATAAGACACTATGCTCTTGCACAGTTTGTCATCTGTAACAAACTTTCACAACCATGTAAGGTGTTGGTGGGGAGATGTATGGGAACCTTGTATGATGATATGCATGTCTGTTTTGTAAAGCCAAAAATTTTACAATACATTTATTGTTTATCTATGTCCATGTATGAATGGCATACTTCAATGCCCCGTAAGGAGAGCCACCCAGCACAAGAAAGTACAGCCTGCCCAAGAATGGCACTGCACACACGGAGAGCTGACACAACAAGATGATGTAATTAAAAGAAACAGATTCCCGGTGCCGCTGATAAGGATAGAAGTGGTCACAGAAGAACACACAGCAAATGGACACAGAGAGTAGACAACTGGGGGGGGGGAGGGGAGAATAATAATTAAAAAAAAAAAAAAATCAAATCCCCACTTTAGGGGTTTTAAAAATATGATACATTTCCAGATTAACATTCAATCTCTGATTACAAGAAGGTAATTAGCATTTCCTACTACACAGTGCTAAGAAAAGTAAAGAGAAGAAAAGAAGGGACAGAGCTAATTTTCTTCTGATATCACAGCCCTTTCATTCATGTAAGGTATTTGAAGACCATTAACAGGGACAAGAATGAGTGTCTCATTAACCTTCAAAGTTCCTATCCTACTTATAGACTACAGAGAGAGAAACCCATGGAATAACAATGCCTAGTTCTTTTCTTGTCTTTATCATGCTCTAGACACACGTGAAGTCAGTAAACACATCACTGTTCTTCTATTCCTAAAATATAAAATAGGGAAGCTGTTGTGGCTCAAGCAATTGGGCTCCCATCTACCATATAGGAGGTCCAGGGTTTGATACCTAGGGCCTCCTGGTGAAGGCAAGCTGGCCTGCGCTAGGAGGAGTGCCGCCCATGCAGGAGCGCCACCCATGCAGGAGTGACGCCTACATAGGAGTGCCACCCCACGCAGGAGTGTCAGTCCATGCAGAGACCTAACGCAGCAAGATGATCCAACAAGAAGAGACACAAAGGAGGGACAATAAGAGATGTAGAACAGGAAGTTGAGGTGACGCAAGAGAATGATCGCCTCTCTCCCATTCTGGAAGGTCCCAGGATTGGTTCCCAGAGCCGCCTAATGAAAATTGGCAGAACACAGACGAACACACAGAGAATGGACAGAGAGAGCAGACAATGGAGGGAGGGGGTTGAAATAAATAAATAAATCTTTACAAGGAAAAAAAAAAATATATATATATATATAAATAAAATACACCCCTCTTCCAAAATTTCAGTTTTAAGTTCCTTGAATGGAACTCACAGACTATTTTACAAACTATTTAAACTGGCTCATTTCCTTACTTGACCTTAGCTCAAGATGATTATCACTATGCACTGGTGTTTATAAACCAGATGTTCCATAACTCAATAAATAACATACAATCCCTTCAAAAAAATAAAAACATTAGAAATATTAGAAATATCCATAATGGAATAAACAAATTACACTACAAAATAAGTCACAAAAGGTTTTGAGTTTGTAAAACATTTATGCTATTTTTAGAATAAAGAAGTCAAGTAAAAAGAATATTTTATTAATTTTGAATTTAAGGGGCAAGGTTAATTTTTAGTCCATTTTCAAATATATGTGAAAAATGGACTGACTCAAATAATTTAAATGTAGTTGAATTACTTTTGTATTTTAAATTTTGTAAAAAAACCAATGAACAAAATTTCCTTATTTAGATTCTAATCAATTTAAGATAAGTCTATTCAACAGAATGCTAGAATATAGTCACAAAAATCATGTTTACAATTTGATGTGAGAAAATGCTTACATAATATATAAGGTAAATATAAAATTACATACATTGTAATCTCAGCTAAATAATATATATACATCCATAGAAAAAAGACTAAGGAAATCTATACTGTTAACTCTGGTTTTCTCTGGTGGGAGAACTATAAGTTGTCCTAGGAATTTTTTTCCTTTTCCCCTTTCCTCCCTTTCTCCATCCCTCCTTCCTTGGTATTTTTCAAAAAATTCTAGGGAGCAGATGTAAATCAGTGGTTGAGCACCTGCTTTCCATGTACGAGGTCCTGGTTTCAATCTCTGATACATCCTCTCCCCCCCAAAAAATCTAAAAATAGTGTAAAACTAGATCTAATAATGGTGTGTAAAGTAATAGATTACAGAAAGATTAAAGATCTAGATTATATATTACAGCACATGAATAATATATACCTAGAAAAGATACATGTTCAAGATTATTCATTGAAGCATTGTTTTTGCAATAGCAAAATCATGTAAACAAAAGTCACTCAAAAATTATATACGAAATTCAACTGTACAAAAGTTTTATAAATTAGGAAAAACAAATGAGTAGGGAAAAAAATGTTAATTCTATTTACATTAGCATCAAAAAACAAGATATTTAAGAATAAACTTAACAAAGATGTGTAAGATCTCTATGATAAAAACTACAAACACTGTTGGGATTAAAGAAGACCTAAATAAATGGAGCAAGAAACCATGTTCATAGATTGGAAGGCTCAACATGGAACTGTAAAGATATCCAAGCAATCTTGAAAAAGAGAACTAGGGAGGAGGTGGGGCCAAGATGGTGTCTGAGTTAAGTACATCGTCATCTCTCTTACAAAAGACCAGCTGTGTGGTGACGGAGTCCTACCAGAGCAGGCTGTTTTTGGAACCTGCAGGGCAGGAGGTGTCTGGACATTGATCTGGCAAGACTGAAGCAAAAGTAGTGTTTGCTCAAGGTAGAACTGCGGGTTTCTAACACTGAACTCGGAAGCCGTGGGAAGGTGCATCCCCTCCCCGCTAGGGCTAAGATCCAGGGCGTTCACAGAGTACTGCCAGTCGTGGGGTGGAGTTCCCAAGCCCCGTGTTTTCCAAACACGTGAACCCCAAACCTGTGTCCCCTGAACCCCCGCAGCCCACGTTTCAAAGACTACATACCCCTAGTCCACATTCTCCAGGGCCTCTGTTTCCTGAGTCCAGCACTCCTGGAAATCCGGCATTGCCCTACCCCTCCCATTGCGGACTAACTCCAGGAGTGGGAGACTTTAGGTGGGAAGTGCAGAGGGGCCAAGGAATGCAGGTTCAATTTTCTGGTCCCCCCTTTTATTGAGTTTGGAGGAGCATATCAGCTGACTTGGGGAGAGTCTAGGAAGAGAGAAGAGACGAATCAGGTGGAAGCCCAATTTACCTAAATGCCCTGGGATAGGAAACTTGGTCTGGTAGAAAGTGGAGTCAGAAAATTAGCCTCCTTGTAGCACACCTAAGGGAGAGCATGCTTTACAGGCTTCCAATAGCATATTTAGGGTTCCTGGCAAGGGGTGGGTGCTCTGTCAAGAAATTAAGAGTCATTATTTTCTCAGGTAAGTTGGTTCACCAGGGACCCATTTGAATTTCCTACAGGAGCCCTCACATAGCCTTCCTGCTGCCTTGGGAAAGAGGGAAGTGAGGAAGTGAGAAAGGGGAAAGGTCAGACTCCTAATCCGTTTATTCAATTGCAAAGAGGATTCTGAGGCAATTTCTGGTCTTTTTGTTTGTTTTCTTGTTTTTTCTTTCTCTTTATCCCCACCACCACCATTTTTTTTTTCCTTTTTCCTCCCTTCTCTTTTCTTGCTCTGCCTTTTTTTCCCATTCTTTTTCCCTTTTTTATCCTTTTTTCTTTTTTTATATTAGTGCTGCATACAACATTTCTTATTTGCTGTGTGTCCTCATTCTCAATTTTCTCTTTTCTCTGCACACTGATTTTGGTTACCAACGCTATCCCCTTTCCTTTACATCATTCTCTCCTGCATCATTTATTGTTTCTCTTACATTCCACCTCTCTCTGTTTAGCCCCCAATATTCCTGACTTTTTATTTCTAATACCTCTAATATGTTTTCTATCATTTATTCATTCTTTATATTACTATCCTCTTTTCTTTTTCCCTCTCTCCTGACCACATTGACCTTTTAATTCATAGTATATTCCTCCCCATATTCAGTTTAATATCTCATAATAGGTACTCTACTTTCTTATGGTTATAACTATACACAGCTTCCATGAGTTCTATATCCATTCTTCTAGATCTCACATGATTTTTCTGCTAACATTCACTATTAATACTACTATAACATTTTTCTTTCCTTGCCCCTTTTGCTTTCTCTGGAACTAATATTTTTCTTCAAGGGAACTTAGCCAACAAAAAAGAAATAGAATAAGAAGAAAAAAGTGACAAAGAAAAGACAACATATACAAAAAAACAACTAATGAAACCCAAGACTAGAATAAGAAGATAATCAACAGAATAAACCCAACAAGATAAAATGATGACCAGACAGCAACAAAAAACTACAAACCATACCAATAATTAGGAAAACATGGACAAATCCAATGAACAAACTAAAAACCAGGAAGAGAAGTGGAACATTGAACAAGTAATTCAAACTCTCAAAATATGTATCATGGACCAATTCAATGAAGTGAAGGAAGAGATTAAGCATATTAAGAAAACACGTGGAGAACATACAGAAGAAATTGTGATCATACACAAAAAGATCACGGAGATGATGGGGATCAACAGCACAATCCAAGAAATCAAAAATACACTCTCAGAAAATAACATCAGATTTGAAGAGGCAGAAGAAAGAATTAGTGATGTGGAAGACAGTACATTTGAAATCAAACAGATTGCAGAATTAATTGATAAAAAGATAGAAAAAATCCAGCAGAGACTTAGGGACCCAAATGATAACGCAAAACACACAAACATATGCATTATAGGCATCCCAGAAGGAGAAGAGAAGGGAAAGGGGACTGAAGGGGTGTTGGGAGGAAATAATGGCCGAAAACTTCCCAAACCTATTGAGGGAGATGCATGTACATGTCCAGGAAGCACAATGCACCCCAAACAGTATAAATCCCAACAGGCCTACCCCAAGACATATACTTGTCAAACTATCCAATGCTTAAGACAAAGAGAAAATACTAAAAGCACCAAGAGATAAGAGAACCATCACATACAAGGGAGGCTCCATAAGATTAAATGCTGATCTCTCATCTGAAACCATGGAGGCAAGAAGGCAGTGGTATGACATAGTCAAGGTACTAAAAGAAAAGAATTTCCAACCAAGAATACTCTCTCCAGCAAAGCTAGCATTCAAAAATGATGGAGAGTTCAAAATATTCACAGATAAACAGAAACTAAGAGAGTATGTCAACAAGAAACCTGCCCTTCAAGAAATACTAAAGGGAGTTCTACAGGAGGAAAAAAAACCAGGAGATACAGACTTGGAGGAGAGTGTAAGAACAACTAAAACTACAAAAAGAGAAAAAAAATCAAACAATATAAGACAGACAAAAATGTAAAGAAAATATGGCTAATATAAATAATTCCTTGAAAGTAATAAACACTAAATTTCAATGGATTAAACTCACCTGTTAAGAGACACACACTGGAAGATCAGATAAGGAAATATGACCCATCTATATGTTGTCTACAAGAAACTCATCTTAGACCCAGGGATTCAAGGAGATTTAAAGTGAATGGCTGGAAAACAATCCTACAGGCAAACAATAACAAAAAAAAGGGCAGGTGTAGCTATACTAATATCAGACAAAATAGACTTTAAATGCAAAACAATTGTGAGAGACAAAGATGGACACTACATATTTGTGAAAGGGATAATCTTTCAAGAAGAAAGAACAATCATAAACATTTATGTCCCTAACAAGGGAGCCTCCACATACGTGAAGCAAACACTGGAGAAACTAAGTGAAGGAATAGATGCCTCTACAATTATAGTGGGAAACTTTAACACACCACTATCACCATTGGACAGAACATCTCAAAAGAGAATCAATAAAGAAACAAAAGACTTCGAACAATATATTAGAGAATCTGGACCTAACAGACATATACAGAATATTATATCCAAATACAGCAGGATATACATTTTTCTCAAGTACACATGGATCATTCTCCAAGATAGACGATATGCTAGGCCACAAAGAAAGTCTCAATGAATTTAGAAAGATTGAAATCATACAAAATAATTTCTCTGACCACACTGGAGTGAAGCTGGAAATCTGCAAGGGCCAAAGACCCAGATTTGGCACGAAGATATGGAAGTTAAACAACACATTCTTAGAAAAACAATGGGTAAGGAGGAAATCTCAAAAGAAATCAAATGACTACCTTGAAACTAATGAAAATGATAACACAACATATCAAAACTTGTGGGATGCAGCAAAAGCTGTACTGAGAGGGAAATTCATAGCCATAAATTCATACATCAAAAAAAGAGCTAAAATTGAAAAACTGAACAATTGGAGGAATTAGTTAAAAAAAAAAATAAACTAACCCCAGAGAAAGAAGAAAGAAAGAAATAACAAAGATCAGAGCAGAACTAAATGAAATAGAAAATAGGAAAACACTCAAAAAAATAAACGAAACAAAGAGCTGGTTCTTTGAGAAGATCAATAAAATTGACAAACCCTTAGCTAGACTAACAAAGAAAAAAAGAGGGAAGATGCAAATACACAAAATAAGAAATAAGAAGGGTGATATCACCACTGACCCCACTGAAATAAATACTATCATAAGAGGATACTTTGAAAAACTGTATTCCAACATGAAAGACAATTTAGAGGAAATGGACAAATTCCTAGAAACACATAAGCAGCTTACATTGACAAAAGAAAAAATCAATGATCCTGACAAACCAATCACAAGTAGAGATAGAGTCAGTCATTAAAAACTTCCCAACTAAGAAGAACCCTGGGCCAGATGGCTTCACAGATGAATTCTACCAAACATTCCAGAAAGAAATAACACCAATTTTGCTTAAACTCTTCCAAAAAATTGAAATTGAAGGAACATTGCCTAATTCATTCTATGACGCCAACATTACCCTAAAACCAAAGCCAAACAAAGACACCAAGAAAGGAAAATTACAGACCAATCTCTCCAATGAACCTAGATGCAAAAATCCTCAACAAAATACTTGCTAATTGTATTCAACAACACATTAAACAAATTATACACCACGAGCAAGTGGGCTTCATTCCTGGTATGCAAGGATGGTTCAACATAAGAAAATCAATTAATGTAATACACCACATAAACAGATTGAAGGAAAAAAATCACATGATCATATCTATAGACGCAGAAAAAGCATTTGACAAAATACAGCACCCTTTCTTGATAAAAACACTACAAAAGATAGGAATAGAAGGAAACGTTCTGAACATAATAAACGTCATATATGAAAAACCCACAGAGGACATCATTTACAATGGTGAAATCCTAAAATCTTTCCCTCTAAGATCAGGGACAAGACAAGGATGTCCACTATCACTCTTATTTAACATTGTGTTAGAAGTACTTGCTCAAGCACTTAGGCAAGACTCAGATATAAAAGGAATTCAAATAGGAAAGGAAGCAGTCAAAATTCACTATTTGCAGATGACATGATCCTATACATAGAAAGCCCTGAGAAGTCTACAATAAAGCTTCTGGAACTTATGAGTTCAGTAAAGTCACAGGGTATAAGATCAATGCACAAAAATCAGTAGCATTTCTGTACACCAATGATGAGCAATCTGAGGAGGAAACCAAGCAACAAATACCATTTACAATAGTAAATTAAAAAATCAAATACCTAGGAATAAATTTGACCAAAGATGTAAAAGACTTATACACAGAAAACTACACAAAACTGTTCAAGGAAATCAAAGAAGACCTAAACAAATGGAAGAATATTCCCTGTTCATGGATAGGAAGACTAAATATTATTAAGATGTCTATCCTACCAAAACTGATCTACAGATTCAATGCAATCCTAATAAAAATCAATACAGCATTTTTTAATGAGCTAGAAAAACTAATTCTGAATTTATTTGGAGAGGAAAGAGGTCCTGAATAGCCAAAGACATATCGGAAAAGAAAAATGAAACTGGAGGAATCACACTACCTGACTTCAAAACATACTACAAAGCTACAGTGGTGAAAATGGCATGGTATTGGAACAAGGATAGACACATTGACCAATGGAACTGAAATGAGACTTCTGATACAGACCCTTATATATACAGTCATCTGATATTCAACAAGGCCACCAAGCCCACTCAACTGGAGAGAATGGCCTCTTCAACAAATGGTGTCTAGAGAATTGGATATCAATATGCAAAAAGGGAAAGAGGATTACCATCTCACACCTTATACAAAAATCAACTCAAGATGGATCAAAGACCTAAATATAAGCGCCAAGACCATAAAGACCTTGGAAAACAATGTAGGGAAGCATCTACAGGACCTTGCAACAGGAAATGGCTTCATGAACTTCACACCCAAAGCACGAGCAGCAAAAGAATAGATAAATGGGACTTCCTCAAAATTAAAGCCTTTTGCACCTCAAAGGAGTTTGTCAAGAAAGTGAAAAGAGAGCCTACACAATGGCAGAAAATATTTGGTAACCATATATCTGATAGGAGACTTACATCCAGCATATATAAAGAACTCCTATATCTTGAAAATAAAAAGACAAACAATCCATTTAAAAAACGAGAAAAAGATTTGAACAGATGCTTTTCCAAAGAAGAAAAACAAATGGCTAAAAAGCACATGAAAAAATGCTCAAAATCACTAGCTATTAGGAAAATGCAAATCAAAACTACAATGAGATACCATCTTACTCCCATAAGACCGGCAGCTAGCAAAAAAACCCAGAAGACTACAAGTGCTGGAGAGGATGTGGAGGAACGGGGAACACTCATCCACTGCTGGTTGGAATGCAGAAGGATCCAGCCATTCTGGAGGACAGTTTGGCAGTTTCTCAAGAAACTAGCTATAGATTTGCCATATGACCCAGCAATTCCACTGCTGGGTATGTACCCAGAAGACCTGAAAATAAGGACACAAACCGATATATGCACACCAATGTTCAAAGTAGCATTATACACTATTGCCAAAAGATGGAATCAACCCAAATGCCCATCACTGGATGAATGGATAAATACAATGTGGTATATATACACAATGGAATACTACTCAGCTATAAGAAGGAATACAGTACAAACACATGTTATAACATGGATAAATCTTGAGAACCTTATCTTGAGTGAAGCAAGCCAGGCATTGAAAGACAAATATTACATGACCTCTCTGACATGAAAAAAGCAAACTGAGCTGTCTCAGAGAGCTAAATCCTGGAAGATAGGCTTAAAGGAATCTGGGGGGATGAGGAAAGTTGCACGCTGATGCCTACATCACCTACAGGTGAAATCTATGACAAGCTTGAGGTAAGTATTTGTCCAGGGAAGGAATAAGATGGGGACATAAGGATACCTTTGGGTGGAGTTTTGAGGGGGCTAGGGTTGGGAGGATGGGTCAGATGACCCAAGGAATTGGAGGGAGGGCTGGGGGGAACCACTGAATATGGGAGAATGTCATGTATATGGTTGAAACTTTACCGCTGAGAAAACTCTTTAGAAAATATAATAAGGATCACGTGTTTAATGGGGGTGGGGCGGCGGCATCTGGTACAGGGGCAAGCTTCTAGGGAGTTTGTGAGTGATCATTTTGTCATAGTGTGTTATATCATTGAGTGGAGACCCATACAATGAGTGTGAAGGTGTACCCACATCCTGGGGAGACCTGATGTTCCCAAAGAGAGGGAATTGTGTCTCTCAAGAGGATTGCTGCCTCCCAGTTAGTTAGGGCAGGCTAGTATGTCAAGCCCTTAGCATTGTTGCAGTATCTGTAAATCTGGTTCCTCAACTAGTGAAGACTGAGTGTCATGGTGTGCCCTGAGGGGAGGGGGAGAGAAGTATAGCATGGATGGAAGCAGGGAACTGGGGGCAATGGAAGTGCTCCACAAAATAATGCAATGATGGACATGTCAACTTACATCTAAAGTGTATAAAAGTCTATGAACTAAAATGTAAAACAAAAGGAAACTAAAAATTTAGAAATTTGTACAGTCTAAAATATAAACAATAATGTAAACCAAAATGGAACCATATTTGATAGCTATGTTTCAAAATTTGTACATCAGCTACAGCAAATATAACATGAACATGTAAAGAGATCATTGTTGGGGAAAGGGGAAAAAGGGTTTGATGTTGGATATCTGGGAGTCCCCTATACTGTGTATGTGAATTACTGTGATCTAAAACTTTTTTGAAGACAAAAATAAAAATTAGAAAAAAAAAAGAAAGGATGTAGACACTGAGGAAGAAATGAAAATGTCTTGCCACTGTACATACAAGGCAACACCTATTACAGTGATGAAAGGCAAAATGTTAGAAACAAAGCTTTATATTTTCCATTTTATTAATACACCGATTTATTTTTATTTTAGTACTTCTAAATTACTATGTATTCTATTTCTAAACTTTAAACCCATCACTGTATTTCAATTTTCTATTAACTGAATTTGGCAAATATATTATTAAGATTCATTGTTGAAGAAGTTTTGGATCACAGAGAGGTTCAACTATGGCAGGGGAGGAACTCTGGCGTGGGGTGTTATTGATGGGGGGTACATGGGTGGGGGGGGAGATCTCCAGGGCAAGTATATAGGGAACATAAATATGCCAGGATGTATGTTGGGTATTTTTATAGTAGTTACAGTTACAAACGTCAACTGAGGGAGTGCTGAGTTCCCACCCAGGGGAGCTCTGTCACATTCCCCAATGGAACAACAATAATCCCCCAAGTGCAACGGCAAAGATCAACAAGTAAGGATGGTCCAATAATGAGCCCTTGATACTGATGACTATGCTTAGGAGCCTGTGTGCCTGAAAAATGAATTAGGTCTAGAGCTGTAGGGTGCCTAAGAATTACCTCCTGAGAGCCTCCATGTTGCTCAAATGTGGCCACTCTCTAAGCCAAACTCAGTATGTAAATGCAGTACCTTCCGCCCAATGTGGGACATGACTCCTGGGGATAAGCCTCCCTAGTGCCGAGGGATTACTACCAATCACTAACTGGAGAAGCAACTAGAAAGAGACCTTGAATAAAAGGGTCAACTCAGACCAGCAGAATATCTCAGCCTACATATTGGATCAAGTGTTAAAAACTGCTCTTTGACTTTGAATAAAAGGGGGAAATGGCAAAGAGAAATGAGTTGATATGGCTAAGAGCCTTCCAAAAAGAGTCGGAAGGTCATCAGAGGGGTCGCGCTTATGCACACCTCAGCAGGACCCCAGAAAAAGCCAAAATAGATACAACCCTAGGTACTGGTTCTCCTGAAGGCTGTGGAGATCCACAGGATATATAATCATGGCAGATGGATTTGGAGCTCTGTGCCATGTCAGAGGGCCCTACTTTGGAATTTGTGCCCGAGTGTGACAGAGCTGGACTCAGATGTGACTTTTCTACACATGCCTCTTCTGTCACTTTTACTCAACCTGTGTTTGGCGCTAGGGATGGTCCATACCCAGGAGACTTGAATCTCTGGACAGCCCATGTGCCAGCTAGGCCCTAAGCCTCAGCAGAGTAGCGACTCCTACTCTCAGGTTCATTGGTGTTACCCAGGTCAGCTAACAGGGAGGTGAAGATGGTCAACCACCATACCAGGGAATCAAGAGTGCCTACAACTGTAAACAAAGGAATTGCATCCATCATCCATGTGGAATCTAAGCCCCCTCTTAATCTAGAGGTGGAGGGGACATCGCCATCCCAGGGTCCACAGAATGGAGGAATAAAATATGGACTAGAGTGGACTTACTGATATTCTACTCTAAAACTATTGTGATGAGTAATAGAAGAAATTTTAGCATCGAGGTGGAGAAAGTGGCTGAAGGCAGGGAGAGGGTAGAAGAGATGATATGGGGGCATTTTTGGGATGTTAAGTTGCCTTAATGATATTGCAGGGTAAGATGCTGGACTTTATATATCCTGCACAACCCACTGAATGTACTGGGGGACAGTGAGAACTACAGGGTAAACTATTAACTGTGTAGTGCTGCAGTGCCCCAAAATGTGTTCATTGAGTGCAATGAGGGTGCTGCGACGATGAGGGAGGTTGTTGGTGTGGGAGGAGTGGGGTGGGAGGGAGGGGGGTATAGAGAAAACTCGTATTTTTTATTGTAACAGTTTTTTTTGTGATGTATATTATCTTCCAAAAAATACAATTTACAACAATGATGTGGTGGGGAGTGGGTTATATGGGAATCTCTTATGTTTTTTGTTTTTTTATGTTTTTTAATGTAACATTCCTTGCGATCTATTAATTTAAAAAAATTTTTTAAAAAGATGCTGAGGCACACACATCACAAAAAAATAAAAGTAAAATAGTATGGGATGCAGGAAAAAAAAAAGAGAGAGAACTAAGTTGAACAACTTTCCTTACATGGTTTCAAGGTTTACTTAATTGAAACTGTAGTACTGGCATAGAGTTCAACAAACAGATCAAGGGAACAGAATGATCTCTCAGAAAGAGACCCACACATAAATGGCCATTTGATTTTCAGCAAAGTTACCAAAGTTATCCAACTGGGAAAGTTAAGCCCATTTGTCAAATGTAGCTGGAATAACGGATATTCACATAAAAACAATATCAAACTTGGCTTCTACTGCAGCTCACACAAGTTAATACAAGATGGATCACAAAATTGTAAAAGATAAACCAAGAAGTTAGTATCCAGAGTGTATAAAGAATTTTCACAAACTGCTAACAAAAAAGTAAAGGATACTATGGAAGGTTGTATTACTGTCCCAATTAGTCACCGCCCTCTCTAAAAGAGGATTATATGTCGACATTTCTGAGTTGAAGTTTTAAGAACTATCATGGGGTTCTATCCACTGGTATTTTTCCCTCTGCCACAAGACCAAGACAGGAGCTTCTACTTCAGCTTGGCTCCCAGAATGAAAAGGACATGGAGGAAAGCTGAAGTCAACCTGCAGCTGACATAAAAGTGATGGAATAATAAATTTCTGTTGGTATAAGCCACTTAAATTTTGTGGTCATTTGTTTCTAGAACAGAAACTGGTCCAAGCTAATTAATATAGGAATGAACAGGCAATTCACAGATAGGGAACCTGTAAAATGTATAAATATGGCTTAATAGGCAAGGGTTTATTTTTAACACATAACTATAAAATTACAAGTACATAATCCAGAGCTTTGTGTAAATTACAATGTCGTAAATGTCTTGAGATCCCTGTTTTTATACTCTGCCATTCTTTGTCTGAGCCCATTACTTGCTTGGTCATAAAATGGGCTGCTACATCTCCACACTGCATTCCAAGCATACGTCTCAATGACTAAAAATGGATCACACAGCTACTGCACGGAAACCTGGGAATGAACCTTTGTCCTCTTAAGGTTTTCATAGTTGAAACAGGAAGAAAGAGAAGATTTAAAATAAAGATTGGTTCAGCATATATACAGTATCTGTCACAGATGCCATTTCTCCTTATTAGATTGGCAAGAATCTCGAAACACAAATTGGAATACTTATACATTGCTGGTGAAAGTGTAATTTGGAACAAGCATTCTGTATAGCAGTTTTGTAATATTTATTCATGTTGAAAATGAATATATCTTAGTTCTAGGAATTCTACGGATATCCTACATATTCTTATCAAATGCATTTTCAATATAAATTTACTTCTATATGTTCATATATATTTTCAAACTCAGTAAGATCAATAAAGAACAACTTTTTCAAAAAACAATTTACAAGTATCAGAGTATATCTATTTACTGAGGTATAATTTTGTGAATTATATGTATTTATACACAAATACATATGGTGTATGTATGCGTATAATCTAATGATACAAAATTACTTATTACTATGGGTTATGACTAAAAAATTTAACAGGATAAACCCTGAAAGGAACAAAAAAACACATGTAGAAAGATGTTTATTTCAGTATTATTTATAATAGCAGGACTTGGCAACCAGCAGGCACTAAGGCAGGATGAAACTGACTAGGGGGAAGGGTTGAATGGGAACCCCAACTGTTAGAATTTTTAGATCTGTTCTCTTAGGCTAAGTGGGGAAAAGAAGATGGGGGATGTCTCACCATTTAGTACAAATATTTCCACTTAATCCCATTTACAAAATAGCGCATCATATGTACCCTCAGCTGTCACTGTCTTTTTGGCACATGTTGTCTAGATAATAAACCTCACGCCATGACAGAGGACTTATGGGTTGGAGCAGGGGATCTATAATTGGTCTTATTATACATACAGACTTTTCAATCTCTACTGTTTTTGGATATACCCCATACTCCTTCATTCAGAGCTACCTGTGTCTCCAATTCCTGTGCTTTTTTGGGTGTTCTTTAGTCTACTTTTTTTTTCTTTCTGAGTTGAGAATTAGGTTTGATCTTTGCTTAACTGGTTTGACTAAATCAGTTGCCTTTTGTGTATCTGCTTTTCAGCTTACAAAGCTCTCTTCAAGTTGCTCCTCCTTTGTATCTCCTCTCGTTCTTTTTAACCTTGTAGACTTATTCCTCTTTTTTCTTTTACTGTCATTCAATGGGATTTCAGGAGTATATTGAACTAGTTTTCAATTGTACATGATTACTAAGGGCTATAAGATATAGACATCTCTGCACAGCTATTATTTATATTTAATATACTTTCATCAAACAAAGTGGATAATTTTTAAACTATGGTTCTCAACTGGGGATGGTGTTGTCCACCATCACCCCACCAGAATATCTGGAAATACTTGCAGATGTTTCAGTTATAACAATGTCTGGGAGACATTACAGACATTTAGTGGGCAGAGGTCAGGGATGCTAAACATTGTGAAATGAGTGGTACAGCTCTACACAACAAAAATTGACACACCTAAAATGGCAGTAGTACATTGCCCCTCTCCCCTGTCCACCGCCACCACTATGCATTGAGAAACATTATTTTAAAAGAAAAAGGAACCCCAGGAAAATAACTGGGTTTACAAAATGATATACATCTAAAATACAATTTGTCTATTTAGAACTCTTCAGAATTATAATTATTGTAAAAAAATTTTTAAGGGCACACCAATAAAGTAACATATTAGCATTTATAATCTTAAATTCTATATTATTAGAATGTATTATTTCTCTAAGCATAACTCATTTTTATATATATGTCCTGCTGCTCTAAGGTAAACATAGGTTCCTTATAGTTAGGGACCATGTTTATACCTCTGTATTGTTTTATCTTTCCTTTTTAAAAAAGTGCTAAATACTGCCTTGCACACAGTCAATACAAGCTTTAAAAGTTGTTTATAGGCACCTGTATTTGAGGAATATGTAATAATACCCATAGTTCAGGGGAAAGACATAGTACAAGTTCTTGATTGGAAACAGAAATTGTTTATGTATGCTCATGTATGAATGATATACTTCGATAAAAATTTATTTTTAAAAAAGGTAGAAAAAAAAGAAATATGGAAAGAATCCCAGTCTTTGAGGATGTCACTGAACCACTGAATTAACACTGAACCATTTTGTGGACTAAGATTATGTCTTTCTCATTGTTAATGCCATTTTGTAAGAAAATAAATCTCTCATTTATGTCAAAATGAGTTTTCTATTATCTGAATCTGAAAGTATCCTGACACATACATTGCATTTCCTCTTGTGTAACTTTTGAATTTCCCAGAATTGATAATTCTTTTTTTTTTCAATTTTCATATTTCTACTTAACTACTCTTTTTTTTTCCCACAAGGTCCCAACAGATTTACCAGAACCTATCTGCATTGTTATATACACAGGCATATATACACAGGCAAATAAAATATTCTATCAAATCCCTACTCCGGGGAGAGAGTCAGTTGCTCTCTTTTCCTCTTGCACATCTGTTATCCTGGGGCTTTCCATTTTCGTTCTCCTGTTCTGGAACTCTAGTCTTGGACCACCTCATGGGAGTGGCACCTTCCTTTAAATGGTTTCCCCCAGCACCCAGAAGACAGCTTCTCTAGGCAGTGCATACTTCCCATTGGGCAACTTCACCTGGTTAAAGGACAGTTTTCCAGTGAGTTCTGTCAGTGCAGCAACCCAGAGAAATTCTCTGCTCTCCAGCAGGCCAGGTCATGCCCTCTCCAATAAATCTGAATCTTGGTCTCTGCGTCAGGCCTAGAGGTAGTCCTTGTTCTCTGGATCCTCTATACCTATATTCTTTAGAGTTTTCCTTTACCTTTAATAGGTAACATGCTGTTATGGTTAATAATTCTTTACATTTAACTTTCCCTTTTCAAATTACTATGTGGACCCTGACCAATACACCATGTAACCATGTCATCAAATCCAGTATGTATTTTTCTACTTTCATCCTGAGCTTTTAGCAGTCTTCTGTACAAATGTTTTCTCCTCCTCTTTTCTGAAATACTTTCCTCTTTCTAATTCCACGATACCAGGCCATGCTGGCTTTCCTCCTACCTCACTGATGGTTCCTTCTCAAACTCCTTATTGAATATATCTGACCTATAAATATTGGTGTTCTTCTAAGTTTGGTCATAAGCTACACCTACTTCTCTAATTACATTTTCCCCTAAGAGATATCATTCACTTTCATGAGTTTACCACATAAATATACTGATGACTTCCAACTTCATAACCGCTGACCTCTCTTCTGAAATCCAGACTCCTTTATGTCTATTTGGCATCCTGTGTCAGATGAATAATTGGCTACCCCAGACAAAACATGTCCTCTTGATCCTTCCCCACCCCCAATTTGTCCCACCCCAATCTTACACATCTCATAAATGGCATTATGATCTGGTCACTCAGGACAAAAACACGGAAATCATCCTTGAGTCCTCTTTTCCTCCCATACCACAAATTCCTATCAGTAAGGTTTGTCAGCTCCATTCCCAAAATACATTATATATCTGACTAATTCTCACCATCTCTTGGACAACCTCAGTCCAAGTCACCTTCACTACTTATCTGGACAAGTATATCGGTTTCCCACTTCTACCCTATAATCGATTCTCCACACAGCAGCCTGAAGACTGTTTTGGTAGCATAATTCAGTGGCTTAGAGCTTGAATAGGAATAGTATATAAATCTCTCCCACCCCTCGGACAATATGCTCGAGTCATAATACTGGCACTTTTTCTGCTCCTTGAGTAGGCCAAGCTCCTTTTCTTTCTTTCTTTCTTTCTTTTTTACCTCAAGGATTGTGCATATACACTTTTTTTAAATCTAAAATACTCTTAATATTACTCCCTCCCCTCTTAGGCTTAAAAGAAAAAGTGTTCTCATCCTTCCATTTTTGTCTTAAAAGTCATGTCCTTAGAGACACCTTCCTTGACCATAGTAAGTAGGTCTTCATCCCTGCCTCCACATTACATTCTATCATTAAATCTTACATTTTCCTTCAAAACATTTGCCACACATTAGATTTTTTTATATGTTTACCATTTGTCAACTGTGTTACACTGTCAGTTTGATAAGGGCAGAGACCACAATTGTTTACTTGCTAGTGTAAGCTAGCACCTAACATTTAGCACATAAAAATTGCTTAATAAATATTTACTGGAAGATTTATTCCTGAAAGTATTATCTTCCTCTGAATTCTTATCACTGTTACCATTCACTTAAGGTACTTTGTGTCTTTCAAGTTACTTCTTTTTCTCTATAATTGTTTCAGATTTATTTTAAAAAATAAATAATATATAATTAGGACCTCCCTCTGACACAGCCCTTCTCCCACTCTCTTCAGAAAAACTACACCAAAGTTAGTTTTTTAAAAATGTGGAAATAATCATCAGTAGAATAGATAAAATAAGTAGGTAGTTAATCCTGCAATGGAATGGAATGCAGTAAGTTAAAATATATGAATAAACCATTGAACTTAAGGAATGTTTTATTTATCTAATCAAACTGTAAACTTATGAGTAAAAACACATCTTTTGTATTTCCCAAAAACAATGTCTATTTTTCCAAAGCCAAAATTAAGACACACAAGTAGAAAAATACAGAAGACAAATATAGTACTTGAAATCACACTTATCCTGGATGTTCTGGGAAGTATGTTCATTGTACCCATGAATAACAGTATAACTCCAAACATAGAGTAAGCAGTCTCTGTGTATTTGTATGATTACATATAGACATACATATATCTTCATATAGATCTTGCAGACTATAATGATAGCTATCAGCTAGCATCTTCTTCATTGTACACTGCAGCAATTTTTACACTAGCCTCTAAACAAAAGTATGAAATTTGAAAGAGGCAATGAGGGAAACATTTCTTTCCCATTCCTAATGATTCCTTCATTTGAAAGTAGGTATAACTGGTATAATATTCCTGACTCCACTCTACCCCAGGGGTATGTAAATCTAGGAAGAAAAAATTGGATATGCTTACTGCTTTTTCTTCTTAATTGGTTTAGAACTCAGGGAACAAAGATGCTATAAATGGGCCCCCTTCAAACCCAACAAAAGATCAGGATTCTTAAAACACATTTTAAAGAAGATGAGAAAGAGAAGTTTCACCTGTTTTAACAAAGCACAACTGATTTTTCCCCACTCTTTCTCCCCTCCATGGCTCACCCTCATTAACTTCTAATTTACTTTTTTTCTCTGAGAATTCGCTATTTCTAGTCATCACTTATAAGTGATATATACATTTGTCCTTATGTGCCTTGCTTATTTCACTGAGCATGTTTTCAAGATTCTTCCATGTTGCAGCATGTCTTATAACTTATTCTTTCTTATGACTGAATAATATTCCACTGTGTATATTACCATATTTTCTTTATTCATTTATTTGTTGATAGACCCTTAGGTTGTTTCCACCTTTTGACTGTACATGTATCTGTTTGAGACCCTGTTTTTTACTATCTTTGGGTATATACCTAGAAGTGGAATTGTTGGATCATATGGTAATTCTATACTTCACTTCTTGAGGAACTGCCATATTATTTTCCATCCTGGATGAACCATATTTACATTCCCACAAACACTAGAGTTTCAATTCCTCCACACCCTCTACAACACTTCTTCTTCTTCTTCTTTTTTATTAATTGCCATTCTTCTGGAGTGAAGCAGTATCTTACCTTATTGTGGGTTTGATTTGCATTTCCCTAATGGGTAATGATGTTCAGCATTCTTCCACTTGTTTTCTGGCCTTCTGCAAATCTTTTTTTTTTTTTTAAATTTAAACAACATACTTTTTTAAAAAAAGATTTATTTATTTATTTATTTCTCTCCCCTCCCCCCCACTCCAGTTGTCTGTTCTCTGTGTCAATTTGCTGTGTCATTGTCTTTGTCCACCTCTGTTGTTGTCAACGGCACAGGAATCTGTGTTTCTTTTGTTGCGTCATCTTGCTGTGTCAGCTCTCCGTGTGGGCGGCGCCATTCTTAGGTAGGCTGCACTTTCTTTCGCGCTGGGTGGCTCTCTTTACGGGGCGCACTCCTTGCACATGGGGCTCCCCTACACGGGGGACACCCATGTGTGCCGTGGCACGGCACTCCTTGCGCACATTAGCACTGTGCATGGGCCAGCTCCACACGGGTCAAAGAGGCCTGGGGTTTGAACCACGGACCTCCCATGTGGTAGACGGACGCCCTAACCACTGGGCCAAGTCCCCTTCCCTGCAAATCTTTTTTGAAGAAATGTTTATTCAAGGCCCTTGGCCATTTATTAACTGGGTTATCTTTTTGTTGTCTCACTGTAAAAATTCTTTATATATCCTGGATATTAAGATCTTATCTGATTTATGGTTTGAAACTATTTTCTCTTATTCTGTAGGTTGTCTTCTTACTTTCTTGATAAATTCCTTTGATGCATAAAAGTTTTTAATTTTGATGAAATCAAATCTATCTATTGTTTCTTCTATTATTCATGCTTTTGGTGTCATATCTAAGAATCCAATGACAAATCCCAGGTCATGAAGATTTGGCCCTAAGTTACTTTCTAAAGAGTTTTATAGTTTCAGCACTTACATTTTGGTCCTTGATCCATTATGAGTTGAGTTTTGTGTCTGATGTAAAGTAGGGGTCTAACTCCGATTCTTTTACATGTGGATACCCAGTTTTCTCCAAACCACCTACTGAAGAGACTATTCTATGCCCACAGTATGTACTTAGCACCACTGACAAAAATCAATAGGCCAAAGAAGCGTGGTTGTACTTCTTGACTTTCAATTCTGTTCTACTGGCCTATTTGACTATCTTTATGCCAGTACCACATCAATAAGCTTTATGAAAACGAAACTCCAAATAAATTACTAGAAAATTGCACCATATAGGGGGAAGCAGCTGTGGCTCAATCAGTTGGGCTCCCGTCTACCATATGGGAGGCCCTGGGTTCACATTCCGGGGCCTCCTTGGGAAGGCAGGCTTGCCCGCATGCCACGAGAACCGTAGGCCTTCAAGAGCTGCGGAGAGCCATTCAGCCTGCAAGCACCGCGGTGAGCTGATTTAGCAAGGTGACGCAACAAAAAGGGAGACAAGTAAAAACACAGGAGAGGGCACAATGAATGGACACAGAGAGCAGACAACAAGCAAGCTGCGGCAGGGACGGGGATAAATAAAAAATACAGACACACAGAAGAACACACAGTGAACGAACACAGAGAGCAGACAGCAAGCAAGATGGGGGGAGGGAATAAAAAAATGGCACCATATGACTTGTAAAAACTTTAAAGAATTAAGTTCCAATCAATGGTTTAACTTTGCTTTTCTTTGAAGAAATGTACCCTACAGATTCAATATTACAGAGATAAACTTCAATTAATGTTAACGGAAATGATAAACAACAGCACTCTAAAAATACAGGTGGAGGGACTTCTGGGAAGATGGCAGACTAGAAAGACATTGGACACTCCTCTCCTCTAGAAAAATAGCTAAAGGACAGGCTAAAACAGCCTAGAAAAAGATCTTCTAGGGTTTAGGACACCAAGCGAAGGCTGGACACTGTCCAGAGGAAAGAGGGACAAAGACGGGAAATTGATGGAATTGTGAGTTGAAACCAGCGGCTTCCACCGCCAGCACCATTCTCACAAACTAAAGACACTTAGAATTCTGGGGCCTCTGGGCCTTGACTACAGACAAAGGGGACTCCAGGAATCTACTACTCCAGGAAAGGAGAGAGAAAGGGACACAGTGTAAGGATGACTCAGCTTCTGACCCACAAATTTGGTCTGCTGTGTCCCACAAGCCCTTCCAGGCCAGGTGGGACCACACACTGGCTTGCCTTGGGACCTGGGGAAGAACTGAAGAAATCCGACTCTCCAACCTCTTTCTCTCCTAGCTAGGACTAACTGTTGAGGACTCCCCAGGAAAGGGGAGAGAGACTGCCAAAGCCCTACGGCTGACTCAGCTTTTGACTCACAAATTTGGTCTGCTGGGTCCCAGGAGCCCTTCCAGGTCGGGTGGGGCTGTGCCACTGTTTGCTTTGGAGATGGCAAGGGGCTAAGGATATACAACACTCCCAAACTCTTCTTCTACTTACAGGGACTGACCGCTGAGGACTCAGAGGGGAGTGGGAATACTTCTGACCCGGGGAAAAGGGAAGGAGCTGACTGAGAAGGCTGGAGAATTGTCTCAGAGAAAGTATGAATTACAAGGCTCATAGCCTCCAGACAGGAAGCTCTATGACATTGATTCAGTCTGTGTTGCAACAAAAAACTGCCCAGGCATTGAAATGAGAGCTGCCAAAGAGCGCCATTTGTTGGCAGACCAAGAAAGTGCACACAGGAAAATTTTAAGGGAAGCGGACTTGGCCCAATGGATAGGGCATCCACCTACCACATGGGAGGTCCGCGGTTCAAACCCTGGGCCTCCTTGACCCGTGTGGAGTTGGCCCATGCGCAGTGCTGATGCGCGCAAGGAGTGCCGTGCCACGCACGGGTGTCCCCTGCGTAGGGGAGCCCCACATGCAAGGAGTGTGCCCCGTGAGGAGAGCCGCCCAGCGCAAAAGAAAGTGTGGCCTGCCCAAGAATGGCACCGCACACATGGAAAGCTGACACAACAACATGACATGAACAAGATGATGCAACAAAAAGAAACACAGATTCCTGGTGCCGCTGATAAGGATAGAAGCACAGAAGAACACACAGTGAATGGACACAGAGAGCAGACAACTGGAGGGGGGGGAAGGGAGAGAAATAAATAAATCTTTAAAAAAAATTTTTTTTAAAGTTGGAGCCTCTATAGCCTTTTTTCCAGCCTCTATAGCCACTTTCTGCCAGTGCCTAGGAAGTAACTCCACAACCAATTACTGGGTCCAGTAACCAGTTTTGAGGAACCAATAGGAAAATCCTAACAATCCAGGTCGAGCCAGGAATCAAAGTGCAGTGGTACCACACAGGCTCCTGCCACTAAATACCTAAAAAAAGAGAAAGAAATTGAATATCTGAGTAAACTACATCCTAAATAGATGCCTAGATATCAGCAAAAAATCACAAGCCATACTAAGAAAATACAAGACATAGCCCAAGAAAAGAAATATATCAAAGCCCCAGAAGAGATGCAGAATTTGAAAGAACTAATCAGTGAGATGAGCACAAATTTCCAAAATCAAATTAAGGAGTTGAAAGACAGTATGGTCAAAGAGATCAATGACATCAAGAAGACATTCAGTGAGAGCAAAGAAGAATTTAAACTCCTGAACAGAAAAGTAACAGAGCTCATGGGAATGAAAGACACAACAGGTGAGATAAAAAACACACTTGAGGGCGGTGGACTTGGCCCAGTGGTTAGGGCATCCGTCCACCACATGGGAGGTCCGTGGTTCAAACCCCAGGCCTCCTTGACCTGTGTGTAGCTGGCGCATGCACAGTGCTGATGCACACAAGGAGTGCCCTGCCACACAGGGGTGTCCCCCGCATAGGGGAGCCCCACGTGCAAGGAGTGCGCCCCGTAAGGAGAGCCGCCCAGTGCAAAAGACTGTAGCCTGCCCAGGAATGGGCACGGAGAGCTGACACAAGATGACGCAACAAAAAGAAACACAGATTCCCGTGCCGCTGACAACAACAGAAGCAGACAAAGAAGATGTGGCATACAGACACAGAGAACAGACAACCGGGGTGGAGGGGAGAGAGAAATAAATAAATAAATCTTTTAAAAAACACAAAAAACACTTGAGGCATACAACAGCAGACACAAAATGATAGAAGAATAAGTGATGCCAAAGATAGAAGAGCTAAAATTGAAGAGAGGAAAGAACAGAAATTGAAACGAATGGAAAAAATTGAGCAAGGGTTCAGAGAGTTGAATGACAACACAAAATCCAACAACATACCTGTCAGGGGAGTTCCAGAAGGAGAAGAGAAGTGAAAAGGGACAGAGAGATTTGTGGAAACTATAGCTGAAAATTTTCTAACGCTTATGAAGAAAAATGAACTTATATGTCCAAGAAGCACACCATATCCCAATCAGAATAAATGGACCTACTCCAAGACACATATTATTCAGAATGGCAAATGGCAAAGATAAAGAGAAAATTCTCAGAGAAGGGAGAAGCAAACCATCACATACAAGGGACATCCAGTAAGACTTAGTACAGATTTCTCTTCAGAAACCATGGAGGCAAGAAGACAGTGGTATGATACAATTAGGATACTAAAAGAGAAAAACTGCCAGATGAGAATTCTTTATCCAGCAAAACTGTCCTGCAAATATGAAGGTGAGTATAAAATATTCACAAACAAACAGAAACTAAGAGAGTTTACAAAAAAGTAAACTTGCAGGAAATATTAAAGGAAGCCTTAGAATATGAAAGAAAAAGACAGGAAAGACAGGCTTGGGGGAGAGTATAGAAAAAAGAATAGCAGAAAGGATAACCAAAAGAGTAAAAAGACAGACAAAAATAAGACAGGATCATCTAAATTGATACAAAAAGGCATTCAACAAACTCCAGCATCCTTTTTTGATAAGAACACTTCAAAAGACAGGAATAGAAGGAAAATTCCTCAGTATGATAAAAGGCATATACGAAAAGCCCACAGCCAACATCATACTCAATGAGGAAAGGTTGAAATCTTTCCCTCTGAGATCAGGAACAAGACAAGGATGCCCACTGTTACCATTGTTATTCAATACTGTTCTAGAAATTCTAGCTGGTGCAATTAGACAAGAAAAAAAAATTAAAGTCATCCAAAGAGGAAAAGAGTAAGGAAAACTCTCTCTGTTTGTGTTTGACATGATCCTGTACTTAGAAGATCATGAAGTATTCACAAAAAGCTATTTGCGCTAATAAATGAGTTCAGCAAAGTGTCAGGATACAAGATTAACACAGAAAAATCAGTAATTTTTGGTAGACTAGCACTGAACACTCTGAGGAGTAAATCAGGAAAAATTCAATTTTCAATACCAACCAAAAAACTTAAATCCTAGAAATTAATTTAACCAAAGAAGTATAGAACAATATACAGAAAACTACAAAACAATGCTAAAAGAAATTTAAAAAGACCTAAACAAATGGAAAGATATTCCATTCATGAATTGGAAGAGTAAATATCAGGAAAATGTCAATCTCACCTAAACTGATTTATAGATTCAATACAATACCAATCAAAATCCCAACTGCTTACTTTACAGAATTAGAAAAGGCAATTACCAAATTAATTTGGAAGGGAAAGTACACCCAAATAGCCAAAAGCATCCTAAAAAAGAAGAGAGAATTTTACTGCCTGACCTGAAATATATTACATATTACAAAGCTACAGTGATCAAAACAGCATGGTACTGTCATAAAGAAAGACACATTGATCAGTGGAACAGAATTAAGATCCCAGAAATACACCCTCACCTATTCAGTCAACTGTTTGACAAACCTACCAAGTCAGTGTTAATGGGACAAAACAGTCTTTTCAACAAATGGTTTGGGACAACTGATACCTATAACCAAAAGAATGAAAGAGGACCCCTACCTCACTCCCTATACAAGAATCAACTCAAAACAGATCAAAGACCTAAATATAAAAACCAGGACCATAAAACTACTAGAGAAAAATGTTGGGAAACATCTTAAAGACCCTACAGTAGGTGGTGGTTTCTTGGACCTTACGCCCAGGACTTTGACAGGACTTTGTCAAAAGGGTGAAAAGGCAGTCAAGTAATTGGGAGAAAATATTTGGAAATCACACGTCAGATAAGGGTTAAATATCAGGATATATAAAGAGATGTTACAACTCAACAATGAAAAGACAAATGGCCCAAACAAAAAATGGGCAAAGGACTTGAACAGACATTTGTCCAAAGAAGAAATACAAATGGCAAAAAAACACATGAAGAAATGCTCAACATCACTAATGATTAGGGAAATGCAAACCAAAAATACAATGAGATATCATTTCACACCTATCAGAATGGCCACTCTTAAAAGAGTGAGAACCACAAGTGTTGGAGAGGATGTGGAGAGACAGGAACACTTATTCACTGCTGGTGCGAATGCAGAATGGTACAGCCACTGTGAAGGACTCTTTGGTAGTTCCTAAAGAAGTTGAATATAGAATTGCCACATGACCCTGCAATACCACTACTGGGTATATACCCAGAACTGACAGCAGTGACATGAATAGACATCTGCACACCAATTTTCAAAGCGACATTATTCACAATTGCCAAAAGCTGGAAACAACACAGGTGTCCATCAACAGATGAATGGATAAATGGATGGGCATCTGTGGTCTATTCACATGATGGAATATTATGCAGTTGTAAGAAGAAATGAAGGTGTAAAACATATGACAACATGGATGAACCTGGAGCACATTATCTTGAGTGAAGCAAGGTAGACAGAAAAGGACAAATACTGTATGACTGCATTACTATGAATCAAATATACTGTGTAACATATTGTATGATTCAAAAAAAATGTACAGGTATCCAGTAAATTTGAGAAATGTATGTTTTTATTCAACTGTGTTTTTAAAAAATTTTAATTGTTTATATTTTCAATCATTAAATATACAAAATAAAGTTTAAAATTTTAATTAAAAAAAAGAATACATGTGCATAAAAACTCATTTGTATTTAAATATTGTCCCCTTTGGGTCTATGTCTTATCCAAATGCATCGCTAGTTGGTGATTGGTAATAATCCCTCAGTGCCAGGGAGGCTCATCCCAGGGAGTCATGTCCCATGCCTGGAAAATGGGATGGGAGTTGGTAGTGAATTTATATATTGAGTTTGACTTAGAAAAAGGCCACATTTGAGCAACAAGGAGGCTTTCAGTAGGTAACTCTTAAGCAATATATATTACGAGACTGTTTCAATTTCACAAGAAGAAAGTTCCTAAGTACAAGCATTTATATCAAGTCCCTGGTATACTGGTCTATCCACCTTCACTAGGCACTGTCCATATACTCTAGAGATCCTTGTTACTCTATTAGAGAATGTAGCAAGACTTCCCAGGATGGGAATACAATATTCTATCAGTTACTGTGTCTCCACCCACCGAGACAACACCTCATGACCACACAAACACATTCATATTCCAAAGAGGCATGCCTCAGGTCCACCCCTCCCCACCATTCCCCCACCACTGATACACCCTCCCACAGTTGCAACCCTTCTGCAATTCAAAACCTCCCCCAAAACAAGCCAAAAAATAAAATAAAATAATAAAAACTTTTTTTTTTGCTTTGGGCCTTTCGTCACCATAAGATGTTATCTTTTAAGTAAATTGGCAATTTCTTCTCTATGTTCCCCCAGTGTCTTATTGTGTTATCCACTTTATTTTCTAAGAAACTTTAGGTTACAGATAAGTCACAGAGAAAATATAGGGGATTCCCATATACTCCCCCACACACATCCTCCCCTACCGAAAACATCCTACATGAGTATGGTATATTTGTTTCAATTGATGAGCAAATATCGAAGCATTGCTACTAATCATGGTCAATGATTTACATTATGGTTTACATTTTATACTGTACATGTTTATAGGTTCTGACAAAATATCTAATGGCCTGTAACTGTCAATGTAATATCAAGCAGAACAATTCCAATGTCCCAAAAATGCCCTATATTCTACCCGTTCTTCCTTCCCCCTCCCCTTGGAATCTATGAAACCACTAAATTTTAATTGTTTGAAGAATAAGGTTCATAGTTACATGCATTAATACTAAGGACTTGACATACTGGTCTGTTTTCTTTTATTCGGCACTGCCTATGTACTAGAGAGATTCTTGCCCCTTTGTTTGAGAATGTAGCAGGACTCCCCACAGTGGTAATTTAATATTATCTTGTTTATTGCATGGATTTAAAGTGGGTCCAGAGGTCATTCCAGAGGTTAAGCTATGCACATCCCGGGAGGATCTCACTAAATGCCACAGTAAACAGTGCCTCAAGGAGGGATGCTTCCGGGGGCTCTACGGACATCTACACAGTATAGGCAGGGCCGACAACTCCAGGAAATGCTCAACCTGTTAGTTGGCCTTACCTTGGAATATACGATAACGTCAATGTACCAGAATTAGACGTATTTATAATTTTCCTGTACATAGTTCTTCTGCCCCTTTTATGTGAGCCTATATTTAGCACAATGCTTATAAAATATAAATATATGTATAAATATAAATACATGTGCCAGAGGCTTAAATCTTCTGGCTGTTCATATACCAGTTGAGCTCTGAAGCGCAGCAGAGTTGCAGTCAAACCTGCTCTCCAGTTCATTGAACCCAACCAGGACAACTAAAAGAAGGATGATGATGCACAATGCCCATCCCAAAAAAACAGAGATGATCTACAACTGCAAGCAAGACAGTTTCATCCATCTGCTCCATGGGATCTAAGCCCCATCTCAATTGGAAACAGGATGGGCATCACCATCTAAAATCCTCAAGATTGAGGAATGAACAAACGTAAGTGAGGAAGGCAACCATGGACTAAAGTAGACTTACTAGTATTTGAGTAATGGAAGAGCTTGTAACAATGACAAAAGACAGTGGTCACCAGAGGTTCTAAGGAGAGATGGAAGGAAGAAGAGGTGTAACATGGGGCCTTTTTGGACTCTGGAATTATTCTGCATGGTATTACAATGACAGACACAGACCGTTACACATTTGTCAAACCTATAAAACTGTGTGATGCAAAGTGTAAACAATTATGTAAACTATAGTTCATAGTTAGTAGCAATGCTTCAGTACGTGTTCACCAATTGTAACAAATGTACCACACTCACGTAAGATATTATTAATAGGGGAAAATGTGAGAGGGTGGGGTATATGGAAATCCCTTATATTTTTGACATAACATTTATGTAATCTAAAGCTCCTTTAAAAATACTTATTCTGATTTTTTTAAAAAAAGGAATACATGTATAAAAGTGGACTGTGGAAGATCAGAAGCCTGGATCTTTAAGATGATCATGGGAAAAAAACCCAGTCCTGTGGTTTATTATTTACTTTATCTCATTTAATCTGCAAAACATATATTTTATAGTAAGACAAAAGAAGTTTATGGAATTTAATTATTTTGCAAAGGCTTTATGGTATATTAAGAAAATCCTGAAGACAAACTCTGGTTTGAATCATGGTTCTACAACTTACTAGCTTAAAAGCTACTTGAAAATTATTCTTGTTCCCCAGTTCGTAAAATGTCCATAAGATGATCTCCATTTCTGGAGGTTATTTTAAAAAAAGGTGACAATACCTGTGTGAAGTACATACAATATTTGATAAATAGTAGTTACTCAGTATAATGTAGCCATCATTACTACTAATTAATTTTCCTAAAATCACACAATATATTTCCGAAAACCATTTTTCCTTTCCAAATATTTCCTGATAAAACAATATAGTACAAAACATATAGCAGTTACAAAGAGCAATACAAAACCACACCTGAAATAACGACTGTTACATATTAGTATATTTTCTTCTGCATTTTTTTCTATACATAAGTAGCCTTCTTTTAACTAGAAATGGCTCATGCTGTATAATAAATTCGGAATGTTTTTTTTTTGAAACTTGCTTTCATCATGAGCATTTTCCCATGTGATATATATTCTTTGAACACAATGTTTTAATAATTCCAAATTCTACCATTCAGATAATAATTTACATGTAATAATTATTATTACAATACATGTTGACATTCAAGACCTGGTATGCATCTAGAGGAAACAATTTATACTTTATATTTCTCTGGCTATTGATACTGAATCTTAGCATTAAGAATATCCCATAGCAACAAAATATAACTGAGGTTATGAACTTCCTCATGTCTATTGTCTGTTGCCAAAGCCAGAAAACTTATAGTGAGATACTTAGAATCGGAAACGTGAACTGTAATCCTATGCATTTGCCTAATGCTTTTGAATCATCTTATATTCCATACATCTCAATGAAATATGAAGGACATATCAATATCACAGGCTTTGACATCTAAAAGTATATGAAGAATGAGAACTGAGCACCTATGCTTCCCTGCACCTGAAGAAATAGCAACAAGATGAACCTAAGTGCTACAGAGGCTCTTTTTCAAATTGAAAAGGCCATGATTCAAACATGATCTTAAAATAGCATACAATACCTGAAATGGAAAACACAAAGCACATGGCTTCCATAGCAAGTACAAAAAAATTCAGATTTACGAGCAGAAAAAGGCATTGACCTATCTCGAAGAAATGAAAAGGCTATGGTATATAGTTATAAATTAGAGTCATTCCAAAGCAAATACTCACCAAATATTACTTTGTTAGGAAATACCACACTCAATGACAGAAATTAATAATTCAAATACTTTTAAAAAAGAATTAACGGATGCTGAATTATTTTTCAAAATGATACCTGAGGGAAGTGGACTTGGCCCAATGGATAGGGCGTCCACCTACCACATGGAAGGTCCGCGATTCAAACCCTGGGCCTCCTTGGCCCATGTGGAGCTGGCCAATGCACAGTGCTGATGCATGCAAGGAGTGCTGTGCCATGCTGGGGTGTCCCCCGCGGAGCGGAGCCCCACACCCAAGGAGTAAGGAGAGCTGCCCAGCGCGAAAGAAAGTGCAGTCTGCCCAAGAATGGCGCCACACACAGAGAGAGCTGACACAAGATGATGCAACAAAAAGAAACACAGATTCCTGTACCAGTGATAAGGATAGAAGTGGTCATAGAAGAACACACAGAGAATGGACACAGAGAGCAGACAACTGGGGAGGGGAGGGGGGAATAAATAAAAAATAAATCTTAAAAAAAAAAAAAAGATATCTGAACTTAGGATGTACAGTTTATGTCAGGGGAAGAAAATCGCAATAAAAATCAGCCAAATGGTAACTTCAAATCCAAATGAGAGCAAAAGCATATTCCTTCTAGAAATAGATGTAGCAGAATAATAAAGGCTGAGGGATGGGTGATTAGTAGCTTATGTGATGAGAATCATATGGTTTTAAAGTATAGTTGGAGGAAGGGGATACTCTTGTAGGCAGATAAAATAATAAATCCATAACAAATATTTAATGAGCATCTACTATATGCCAGGCAATATTCTAGGTGTAGGTAGATACAGTAGGAACAAAATGAACTAAAATCCCTGTCCCTATGGAGTTTGTACTTTATATTCAATAGTACAAGCAGTTAGTTCGAAAACAATAAAGCTAGGAAGGAGATAGAGTGTTGATATGTTGCAATTTTTAAAAACATCATCAGGAAAGGTCTCAACAAAATGATAGTGAGTAAACACTGGACAAAGTAATGTAGTGAGCCATGTGGTATCTAGGGAAAAAAGAGCATCCAGGCAAAGGAAACAGTCGATGTAAAGGAGCATGCCCTACATGTTCAAAAAACAGAAAGGAGGCCAGTGCTATTTATTATATAGTGCAGTGCAGTGCACTAAGTAGCAGAACATTACTTCAAGAGAAGTAATGGGGGCAGGAAGACTGTTTAAGGTTTAAAAGGTTGTCATACATCCCTGGATTTTTATTCTGAGTGAAAAGGAAAGCTACCGGCAGGTTTTTAGAGAGGAAAATAATCTGACTTCCAGTTGACAGGATTACTCTGGCTGGCTTTTGAGAAGACTAATGGAGTGAACAAGGGTAGAAGCAGGGAGACCATTTAGGAAGCTGCTGCATTAATCTAGGCAAAAGATGACGGTAGCTTAGATGTACTGGATATACTCTGAAGGTAAGAGCAAAGAGAATTTACTGGCAGAATGGTGGTAGGAGTGAGAAAGAAGGAAAAGTTAAGAATGTCTACAAGGTTCTTTCTTGGACTGAGCATCTGGATAGGATTACCATTACTGAGAGGGGAAAGACTGCAAGAGGTGAAGGTTTAAGTGGGAGGAGGTGGTTAGTTTATATTTAATCATGTTACATTTGAGAGGCCTATTAGATGTCAGATAGGCAAAAAGAGACATACAAGTCTGGGGGTGAGTAGAGACGTCTGGGATAGGGATACAGTTTGAAAGTTGACAATGCAGAAATGATATGAAATTGCTTGCACAAAATTGTCTTTTTTGAAAGACATAACTCCACTAATGTTGTCCACATGCATTTTCTGATCATAAAATGCTGTGATTCATCTCCTGATCTAAATAACTGAACTATAAATAATTTAATACATACATGTTAAACAAGATACTTAAATTAGAAGCCAGAAATCCAATTAGGGAGACAAAGTACATACCAACTATACCAAAGAGAAAGAGTGAGGTAGGTAATAAGGAAGGTAGGAAAGAGTTATGGAGAAAGTTAAATATTTAACTACACAGCTTTTAGGTTACAAAATGGCACACTGACATGGTATGTGGCTATGTTTAAAATCTGTCCTTGAAGAGTGAATGATGCTATCTAGGTCTAGGGCAAAAAATTTCAAATGGATAGAAGTCTCTTTTAAATCATATCCTAACTACATGAACTCACATCCTCTGTCTTTCCCTACACCAATCCACTCTAAATATGACTTACAGATTAATCTTACTATATGGTCATGCAAATGTCTTTACCTTCTCTTAAGAGATTCCTTTGGAATTATAGCTAATTTCATCTTTTTTTTTTTTAATCTCCCTACCCATCCAGACTTTCTCAATTAGAATTCTTCACTTAAGGCAAAAGATAAAGAATGGGTTGAGTACTTTTTTAATCCTCCCAATGACTATAGGATAACTAGTACCATTCTAGAGGGAGAGGAGAAAAATTATTTTATTTCATATAATAGATGGCAGTAACACCTGGAAACTTCAGACATGAAAACTCTAGGGCTCCACCCAGGATTACTGAATCAGAAACTCTGGGTATGGGGCCCGCCAAGCTGTGGATTAACAAGTCCTCCAGGTGATTCTGATACAGGTTAAAGTTTGAGAATCGGCCTTAGAGCATTAAGGCTCAGATTTTCTCAAGTAAAGTTTAGCCTCCCTTCCTTGTCCTCCCTATTCATATCCTAACTTTTTAAGTAATTTTGTGGATATTATATCAAGTCACATCTCAGCACAAGGATAATCAGATGATTATTTATGCAATTTCACCACTCTACAGATGAGAAAACTGAAGCCCAGAGAGATCACATGGTAAATACACCCTATACAAAAGTCCAGAAAGACCAAAGATAAAATTATAATCTTCAGCTATCTTTACCTGGCTTGAGTCTAGATAGCTAGTTTAATAGCTTTAAATAAATTAGGGATTGAAAAAGATTAAAACAATCTTTACTTTTACAACTACTTCTGGAAATAAAAACAAATACATCATCAAAAACCAACACTGCTTTATTCACCTATTGGCGATAATGTGTGACCTCTTCTCATTCCTTGCTCAATATATTAAATATATAAAGCAGAACCTTAACATCAGTAAGAATGCATCTAGCTGTCCTATCAACACTAAATTTCGCAGAAACTAATCTTGAGACTGTTCACAATTGCTTCATTCAGGGAATATGGCAATTTTTATGGCCAACAGGACCTTTATCTTCATGGTTAAACTCCACTCAACTCAGAGACTGCCTAGAAAAATAGCCAGAGAGGACCTGTTTGATACTTTGTGTGCCAAAGGGAAAACCATTTTATTCGTACTCTAATTTTATTTCACAAGGTTTCTGAGATAACTTAACAAGCAACAAAGAATAAGTCAAGGGGAATTTCATTCTCTTATAAAAGACTCCAGTAATAGGATTAAGATCCATCCTGACGGAGGTGGGCTACACCTTAACTAAAGTAATTTTATCCAAAGGTCCTAATTACAATGGGTTCACACCCACAGGAATGAATTTAGTTCAAGAACATGATTTCTGGAGTAAATATGGCTTCAAACCATCACACACCACCCTCTGGACCCCAAAAAGACATGTTCTTTCTATATGCAAAATGCATTCATTCTATCAAAATATCCCAAAAGCCTTAAGAAATTTCAGAAATAATGCTTAGCTTAACATCTCATCCAAATCAATTATGAGTGTGGTCTGTCCTGGGCCACAATTCCCCTCCTTCTGTGGATCTTTGAAACCTAGAGAACAAGTTATCTGCTTCCTATATACAGTGGAGAAACAGGCATAGGATAAACATTCCCATTCCCATAAGGAAAAATTGGAAGATGAACAGAAGTTAGGGGTCACAAACAATTCCAAAACCCAGCAGGGCATATTCCATTAGATTTCAAGGTCTGGGAGTCATTTATAGAACAATGTTTTGTTCTCTGGGCCTGAGGAAGCATCAGTCCCACCCCTCCAAGCAGTTGCTCAGTGGCCATACTCTCCCTGAATACCAGAATGGGCTTTGAAGATCTTCTGGGTTCAAGTCTTAATTCCAGTCCTTACTTCACCTTCATTGTAGAGGTGTTGTAGTTTCCTAGTCTGCTCAAACAAATACCATGAATGATTCAACTTACACAATGGGAATTTATTCACTCAGTCCAGAAAAATGTTCAAATAAAGGCATCATCAAGGCAATGCTTTCTTTCCAAAGATCCACTGCCAGCAATCCTTGGCTCTTCTTCCACATGGCAAGGCACACAGACAGCAGTATCTGCTGGTCTCTCCCTTCTCTTTCAGGTTCACTGATTTCAGCTTCTTGCTTTATGTGGCTTTCTCTCTGCATTCATTCCACTAATAAAGGAATCCAGCAATAGAATTAAGACTTATCCTGACAGAGGTGGGCTACACCTTAACTGAAGTAACCTCATCCAAAGGGCCTACTCACTATGAATTCACATCCACAGGAATGTATTAAGTTTCAGAACATGTTTTTCTGGGATATATAAGCTTCAAACCACCACAATAGGACAAAGGCTATATGTATATTGCTTCATATTGTCACTACCTAGTCCTTCATTATTTTAAAATATAAACTCGAGGATCGGAACTATGTTTACATATCTCTGTATTTCCCCCCACATTACATGTACACAGGTGTTCAATAAATACTTACTTAACTAATCCTGGAATAAATTTTAATATATCAGATAAACTTCTTAACAGGTGCCCTTGCTTCTAGATTCCATCCCCAACTCCATTCTTCCCTCCACAACCAGACTAATTTTATGAAAGGACAAATCTGGTCTTATCCAAATCCATTTTAAAAACCTTCCAAAGGCTCCTTGTTCTTAAGGAAAGTCGCTACCAAGACCAAAATTTATTTCTTCATCCTATCTCGTATAACTCACCCCTGCCCACTGAGTTGTCAAAGCTTCCCCAAAGATAAGAGATGCTCCCTCCCCTCTAGTACTTTGCATCTGCCTGGAATAGCAACCCCCCCCCCCCCCAGCTATTCTTCAATAGATTAACTCCTATTAGTCATGCAGGTCCTTGCTTAAACCCGCTTTAAAGTCATTTTCTCTATAAACTTCCCTGATCATAGCTCCCCAACCCTCAACCAATGTGGTTAGATGCCCTGCACTTCTGGTAGTATACTCAACTTACCGCCTATTCCTATAATTAAATGTTTATTTAACTACTTCCTGATTATCAGGTAATTTCATTGAGGAAAAGGATCATACCATATTCAGTTTTATACTCACTGCTTACCATAGTTCCTGGCACATAAAATATCTTTAACAAATATTATTTATTGAACATATAAATAAACCTCTAGGTTACCAAAATATTAGTTTTCAATTTGAGAACATAATAGCACTTATCTATTGTTTGTAAATAACTCTGAAGAGATAATTAATTAAAAACATGTCTATTAAAAAACCAAAATCAAATTTAAAAAATATGGCAATAGCTTAAAGAAAAAAGTTCTGAGACCTCATTCTACAGATATATTTATTATGATACAGAAAGCAAAATTAGGATTCCTTTTTTTAAAAAAGGGAAAAATGGTTTCAAAAGAACTTATTATGGGGAAGCTGCTTTATCTGGGTCCCGTCCCCAGAGGTAAGAATCCCCAAAATGGAAAACCCCCTTAGTTAAAACAAACAGCCATGGATGATGAAAGAAAAAACAGGAAGTTGTTGCTCACCCTGGAATGCCATCTCAGGGCCAATAGTAAAAAAAAAAAAGGGTAGATATATGAAAAAGCAATTCATAGAAATGAAAATGAAAACAACCAGTAAATACAAAAAGATGCTCAGCCTCTGAGTTAGTGAAATGCAGAATTAAGTACTGTAAGAAGCTTTTTAAAAAATTCTATTTTTCAAAGGAAAACATTCAGTAATAGTGTGGAAAAGTTACTCTCAGACATTAATGGTAGCAATATTATGTATTAAAACTGCACACACAGGTAAAACTCGTTTTATTCCTCTTCACTTTATTGTACTTTTTACAAATAGAAGGTTTGCAGCAACCCGCATTGAGCAAGTCTAGCAGTACAATTTTTCCAACAGCATGTGGCTTGCTTCATGTGTCTATTTTATATTTTGATGATTCTTGCAATATATGAAAATTTTTCATTATTATATCTGTTATGTTGATCTGTGACCTTTGACGTTACTATTCTAATTACTTGGGGGCTATATGAACCACACCCATTTAAGACTGCGAACTTAATTGATAAATGTGTGGGTTCTGATTACTCCAATAACCATTGGTTTCCTTTTTCTTTCCCTTTCCTCAAGCCTTCCTATTCCCTGAGACACAATGTGAAATTGGGCCACGTAATAACCCTACAAGGTCCTTTAAGTCTTCAACTGAAAGAAGAGTCACACATCTCTCACTTTAAATCAAAAGCTAGAAATGATTAAGCTTGGTGAGGAAGGCATGTCAACAGCTGAAAAAAGGATGAAAGTTGGGCCTCTGGCACCAGTTAGCCAAGCTGTGAATGGATCATTGTGAAGGAAATGAAAAGTGCTACTCTGGTGAATAAGCAAATAAGAAAGTGAAAGAGCCTTATTGCTACTATGGGGAAAGTTTTAGTGATCTAGCAGAAGATCAAACCAGCCACAGGATTCTCTTAAACAAATCCTAATCCAGAGGGAGGCTCTCTCTTCAATTATATGAAGGCCAAGCTAATAGAAGAAAAATTGGGGGAAACAGATATGGCTCAACCAATTGGGCTCCCGCCTACAACATAGGGGGTCCAGGGTTTGATGCCCAGGGTCTCCTGGTGAAGGTGAGCTGACCCATGCAGCGAGCTGGACCATGCAAAGTGCTGACCCATGCAGGAATGTTGCCCCACACAGGAGTGCTGCCGAGTGGGAATGCCGTACCACACAGGAGTGCCATCTGACACAGAGAGCTGGTGCAGCAAGATAATGCAACAGGAGACAAAGAGGAGAGAAAATAAGAAGACGAAGCAGAACAGGGAGTTGAGGTGGTGCAACAGAGTAATCGCCTCTTTCCCTCTCTGGAAGGTCCCAGGATCAGTCCTGGATCTGCCTAATGAGAATTCAAGCAGACACAGAAGAACACACGGTGAATGGACACAGAGAGAAGACATGGGGGAAATGGGAGAGTGGGAAATAAATTAAACAAATCTTTTTAAAAAAGGAAAGTTGGAAGCTAGGAGGTGGGTTAATGGGCTTTAAGGAAAGAAGCCACCTCCATAGCATAAAAGCGCAAGGTGAAGCAGCAAGTGCTGATGCAGAAGCTGTAGCAAGCTATCCAGAAGACCTAGGTAAAAACAACAGATTTTCAATGTAGACTAATCAGCTTTCTATTGGAAGATGCCATCTAGGACTTCCATAGTTGGAAAGGAGAAGTCACTGCCTGGCTTCAAAGCTTCAAAGTGCAGGATGACTCTCTTTATTAGGGACTAATGCAACCGGTGACTTTAAGTGCTCCAATTAATGCTCATTACCCACTCTGAAAATCCTACAGCCATTGAGAATATGCTATATCTACTCTTCCTGTGCTCCATAAATGGCACAACAAAGCTTGGATGACAGCACATCTGTTTACAATATGATTTACTGAATATTTGAATTGAGAGCCACTGCTTAGGAAAAAAGATTCCTTTCAAACTATTATTGTTCACTGACAATGCACTGGGTTACCCAAGAGCTCTCATGGAGATGTACAATGAGATTAATGTTTTCGTGCCTGCTATCACAATATCCATTCTGCAGCCCATAGATCAAGGAGTCATTTCGACGTTCAAATCTTATTATTTAAGAAATACATTTCGTAATGCTATATCAGCCATAGATTGTGATTCCTCTGATGGATCTAGGAAAAGTAAATTGAAAACCTTCTGGAAAGGATTTGCAATTCTAGATGCCATTAAGAACATTTGTGATTCATGGGAGGAGGTCAAATTAGCAATATTCACAGGAGTTTGGAAGAAGTTGATTCCAGTACCCATGGATGACTTTGAGGGGCTCAAGACTTCAGTGGAGGAAGTAACTGGCAGATATGGTGGAAACAGCAAGAGAAGCAGAATTAGAAGTGGAGCTTGCAGACATGACCAAATTGCTGCAATCTCATGATAAAGCTTGAATGGGTGAAGAGTTGCTTCCTATGGATGAGCAAAGAAATCATTTTCTTGAGAAGGAATCTACTCCTGGTGAAGATGCTGTGAACAATGTTGAAATGACAACAAAGGATTTAGAATATACATCAACTTAGTTGATAAAGCAGAGCCAGGGTTTAAGAAGCCAGACGTTAGTTTTGAAAGTTCTACTGTGAGTACAATGCTATCAAACAGCATCACATGCTACAAAGTAATCTTTCATGAAAGGAAGAGTCAATCAATGCAGCAAATTTCACTGTTTTCTCATTAAGAAATTGCCAGAAACACCCCAACCCTCAGCAACCACCACCCTGATTAGTTAGCAGCCACAAACATCAAAGCAAGACTCTCTACAAGCCAAAAGATTACAACTCACTGAAGGCTCACATGATGTTAACATTTTTTTTTAGCAATAAGGTATTTTGAAGTTAAGGTTTGTATGTTGTGTTTTTAGACATAATGCTACTTAAGAGACTACAGTATAGGATAAACATAACTTTAATACACACTGGGAAACCAAAAAACTTGTGTATTTACACAAGTTTTGTCATGATATTCACTTTATCGTGGTGGTCTGGAACTGAACCTGCAATATCTCCAAGATATGCCTGTACTATATACAAAGACATTCATTATAATATTGTTCATAATAGAAGATAGAGACAACCTAGATGTCTTAAATGAACACAAAATGACCTCAGATATCTATTGCTAAATAACAAACCACGGCAAATTTAGTGGTTTAAACAATAAAAAGATGTTATTTCTCATGACTTTGTGGGTTGGCTAGGCAGTTCCCCTGTTGGTCTCACCTCTGGTTCCTCTGCAGATGCATTCAGCTAAAGGGATATTTGGGCTAAGTAGGTCTAAGGTAACCAATTTTCAAGTTGGTGTCTTGGTTCTCCTCAAAGCGACTTCTCATCCTTATGTAGGCTAGGCCAGTTTTTTTACATGGCAGTCACAGGAAAGCAGTCTAACAGGAAAAAGGCTGAAGGTGCAAGGCCTCTGAAGGCCTGGGCTCCAGAACTCGCAAGACATTTCTGCCATATTCATTGGTCAAAGCAAGTCCTAAGTCCATCCATGACTCAAAAGGTGGAGATATGGATTCCATCTCTAGATAGGAGAAGTAACAAAGCCACACTGAAATGGGGATTTCATAAAGGGATGGGAGGAATTTGCGGTCACTAAACACTCTACTATGGGTAGGTAGGTATACATATTTATCTCTGGATGTACACAACATGAAATGGAATACTATAAAGCTATTAAAAAGAATGAGGCAATGCTTTACGTACTCATGTGGAAAGTTCTTCAAGATATGCTAAGTGTGGTGGTTTGAAACTGTTAAGTACCCCAGAAATACATGTTCTTAAACCCCATTCATTCCTGTACCTGTGGACCTTCTGAAACAAAGCACCTTTACTTCAGTTAAGGTGTGGCCCACCTCAATCAAGATAGGTCTTAATCCTATTACTGGAGTCCTTTATAAGCAGAGTGAAATTCAGACAGAGAGAAATAAAGCCACAGGAAGCAAGAAGCTGAACATCAAAGGGACCTGGAAGAGAAGGAAGAGACCAGGAGATGCTCCCATGTACCTTGCCATGTTACAAGCTAAGAAATAAAGATTGCCAGTTGCCAGCCCCATAAAGCCACAATCTTTGGGAAGAAAGCACTGCCTTTATGATGTCTTGATTTGGTATTTTCCCAACCTCAAACCATGAGCAAATAAATTCCAAATTGTTTAACCCAACTCATTTTGTGGTATTTGCTTGAAAAAAGTAAGCAAAAAGGAAAAAAAAAAAAGGGGGGGGGGAAGTATAGAACATTTACTATAGTATGTTACAATTTGTGTTTGTGTGGGAAAAATATGTATTTTATCATATATATGTATCATTATAAATCCTTGAAATATAAGTATAAGTTAACTAACTAAATACTAAACTAACTAACTAAATGATAAAAATAAAAATTAAAAATCTTCCCCTTCCCTTCCCAGCACAAGAGTCAGTATGGCAGCAGAGGATGTTGGGCAGTGAGGGCATATTAAGAAGGGCAGCAGAGGTGAGGGCCAATTGGCCCTGAGGCAAAGATAATAGGGTATTGTGTGGGGTTGGCGATAGGTAGTTGCACAAAGTTGAGGGCCCAGTGAGGGGTTGTGGAGCTACCAAGCAGGATAGGCTGGTGGGCCCGGTGGTCAACGATGTGGAGTGGGAGGGGGCAGTAGTAGGTAGGAGATAGCTTATCTGGCTTGGAAATTTGTAACACAGTGAGCAAGTAAGTAAAACAAGGAAGCAAATATAACTATATTGAGGTTAATGAGGTTAATTTCTTACTGGCGGAGAAGGTATTTATAAAGATGGAAAGGGGATGGCTAGAAAGAACACTGGAATGTGAGACAGGGTTTGAAAGTATAGGAACAACTGATGGTTTTATAATACAAACAGATATAGAAATAATTATGTATGCATATATGTGTATATTATGTATCTGTGTCTACATGCACACACATATCATACATTTCCTAGCTGTCTACTGAGATGGCCTAGAGATAATGGCACCTCAGTAGCAATGAGCACACTATTCCCCCAAATCTTTCCTAAATGAAACCAAGCCTCCTTGTCTGATTCTAAGGCTAGGGCTACAAAGTATAAGATGTAGTAGGAGTAGCTTGTTCTGCCAGAAAAGTCCTAAGGAAATGGAAATGCAAAATGAATGACATGGGAGCATGGTAAAAGGACACAGGTGCCAGCTTGAAAGGTTGCTCCACTAAATTGGAGACAACTTGATCATGAAAATAAACATGACAATTATAAATCACAATCCATTGAATAAAGTAGGAATCCATGAGCCCATTCTGATTTAATAATGAAATAAATAGGGAAGAAAGGTAAATTCTTCCTTACAATAGAATTCCAATTAATAAATGCAGAAGAAATAATGGAAATAAAGAATATCATTTGGCAAGCATCATAAAAGTGGTTCATTCAGGTGGGAGTCTTCAGTGAATGCTAAAGCTAGTGGGTTGAGGTTTATGAAAAGAGAAACAGAATACTAGCATAATTTTGGAATACCTCCCCACAAATACGCATCAATTACAAAAGAACAGGGACATGATTAACATCACCAGTAGTGGCACAGTTTGACACGTATGCCTCAGGCTGAAATTCACTGAGGAGAGCACAGCACCATTTCTGTGGTATTCTTGCCAGGAATGCTTGACCTGATAGGGGTCATGCGGAAATATCAAACAGATATAAGTTGAGGATCATCCTACAGGATGTAGGACTCACACATTCTAAAACTGTCAAGGACATGAAAAACAGAAAAACTAGATTAAAGAAGTCTCAAAACACATGACAACTTAATATAACATGTATTCCAATATATGATCCTGGACTAAAGAGAGATACTACTGGAATAGGTGATGAAATTTGAATAGGTTTTTTGGATTTTATAGCAGTGTTAAACCTATGCTGATTTTCTGACTTGGTGGGTTGTATGCTAGTTATGTAAGAGAGTGACTTGTTTTTAAGAAATATATATCATGGTGTTTAGAGGTGACAGGACACATATACACATGTATGGAGACAGAAAGAGACAGTAACCAATAGAAGAAATGCAATAGCATGTCAACAATGGGGGAGCAGATGTGGCTCAAGCAGTTGAGCACCGGTTCCCAAAAGGGAGATCCCAGGTTTGGTTCCCAGTCCCTCTTGGAAGAAAAAACAACAAAAACAAGCAAAACAAACCAAAAAAACAACTCAGGCAAGTCGATGTGGCTCAGTGGTTGAACACCAGCTTCCCACATAAGAGGTCCTGGGTTCAGTCCCCAGCCCCAGGTACCTCAAATTTTAAAAAAAGGTTAATAATGGGAGTACCTGGATGAAGGGAGACGCTATAATTCTTTGTACTAATCTGGCAATTTTTTTGTTAGTTTGGAATTACTTCAAAAATTTTTTTTTTACTCTGAATTAAAGATGTGACATAGAACATCAAGTGCTAGAGTAAATGTGAATCAACTATCGTCTGAATCCAAGGCCAGGGAATCGAATGAAAACCCTGCCTTAACATGCTTATTTACAAACTTTCCTTTACAGTATTTGAAGGGGATATATTAACAATGAGGACAATACTTTTATGTATTTGGAGAACCCAGAGCCTCTCAATGGTATAAATGAACCTTCCTATTTCCATGGATTTTAAGTGGGTATATTACTGCTAAATGAGGAAAGGAATCATGGTTTATTCATCTTTGTAATCCCACTCAACATATTTATAATTTAGTCATTGTTATGTCCTGGAATGGGGATTCTACTCCAAATATTGTTCCAATAAAAAAATAGTGACCTGAGTACCAAGGATTTTGCTACACTGAAAGAGAAAAACTGCCTATATCAAGTTAAAAGATTGTGAGGGCAAAAAAATATCAAAGATTATCATTCTTAGGAACTTGGAGGAATATTTATTTTCTCTACAATCCTAAAAATAGAAGACTGTGTAACCAACAGTAAAAGGCCTTAGCCTAAAAAATGGCAAATTAACAGTTTAAGAAAAATAAAATAAAATAAAATATAATACAAATGAGACTTTTGAAGAAAAGAGCTAACAGGAGAAAATTGTCTTTACAAAAATGTGGCCACTAGTTAGAGGGTCTGAAAAATGATTAGACTGAAGCATGTAAAATTGCTAAAAAGCATATATCCTAGGTTATCTTCAAATCTGAAGGAATTACGATATTTTAATTAAAGAAACTAAAAACTCTTCAAGGCAACTAGATAATTGTTAAAATTAAACTCAAAATTTCAAAAGGCTTAGATTTCACAAAGCTCAATATTCCATCCTTTCCAGAGAATATACACATTTTTAGTAAATTTTATATAAGTTCTGGGTCCCACTGCTAAACTCAAAGAATAAAGATATACCACACTTAAAGATCTGTTATTGTTAACCACAATGAACTTCAGAATTATGTCTTTTCAAAGGTTTAAATAACTACAACTGAAAATTACATTTTGCTATACATAATTCATTTGCTTTAGAACACAAAAATATAGTAATACCTTCTGAAATCAAAATTTTTCTATGTAAAGCATTATTGCAGAATGAAACACTATATTATGACTATATTACAAACTTCCTCCTCTTAAGGAGTATAGGTGAAATCTTTTCTAGCATATTACAAGTAAAACATTAATCAGCACAACTATAAATCAGAATCTGTACGGTTTGAAAATGGAGGGAACAGCACTTGCTGCTTAGGACTGTTCTAAAAACCAAATAAGGGAAGCAGATGTGGCTCAACTGATAGAGTATCTGCCTACCATATGGGAGGTCCAGGGTTCAAACCCAGGGCCTCCTGGCCCGTGTGGTAAGCTGGCCCTGTGCAAGGAGTGCCAAGCCACTCAGGTGTGTCCACTGCATAGGGAAGCCCCATGAGCAAGTACTGTGCCCCAAACTGAGCCACCCGCGCAAAAAAAGTGCAGCCCACCCAGGAGTGGCGCCGCACAGAGAGCTGATGCCACAAGATGATGCAACAAAAAGAGACATAGATTTCCGTTACCACCAAGAATGCAAGCGGACACAGAAGAACACACAGTGAATGGACACAGAGAGCGGACGGGGGGGGGGGGGGGGGAAGAGAAATAAATAAATCTTAAAACAAAACAAAACAAATAAGGTAACATATATATAGAACTTAGCATGGTGGCGAGCACAAATAAAACATTTAATAGATGCCATTTTTGTATTTTCTTATAGAAAGGATGTGAAACAACCCTGAAATAAGGTCAAGTGGCTTAAAAATTTACTCTAGAAAAGTCTATAAAGGTAGACAGGATGGAATCATTGTAAAATATCTAGACTGGTAAATTCAATGAGAAAAGGAATCTTTAGTTATTCATCCTTGTCGTCCCAGAATCTAACACAGTGCCTGAACACATAGTAAGTGCTCAGCAAAGGTTTGCTTAAATGAAATGAGCATGTAAGTAAGCTCTCTGCAAGGGAAAAAAAAAGAAGTAGAGGGGTGTAGCTCAGTAATTGAGTGCCTGCTTCCCATGTACAAGGTCCTGGGCTCAATCACTGGTACCACCTAAAAAATAAATTAAAAAATAAAATAAAAATAAAAAGCAATGTGTGGAAAGGAAAAAAAAGAGGTAGTCTGAAGTTGTCTGAAAAACTGGAAGTCCATAAATTACTTTCCCTTAAACAAGTCACTTTGAGAAAGGATATAAAATACCTTAGTATTTTTAGAACCATGCATAGAAACTTCTGTTAGACTGCCTTTTCAAAAAATGGCTGAGTCACTCTAAAATAGTTTTTGGGTAATGTGTCGGGTATGAAGTCTAATATTTGAAAGTAATACTTTTTAATTTCCATATAATAAATGTTGTGTGATCCGAGGGTGGAGGGGTGGGAAGGTGGATAATATCCAAAGTACTGATGGAAACTTAAATCGTTTTAGTTTATGTAGAACTGGCTTTCCAAAGAGCAAATCCTAGTTCTAACTCCTGGTCAGGGAAAATCAAATAAACCTAACTCACATAACATTTATGTCTACTTACATAAAAGAATTAACTTGAATTTTTGTCTACAATTATGTTGTAAATACACATATTTCACTTTCACAAGTTTGAGTGCAAACCCCAGAAAAGGAAGCAGAAAAAGGAAAACCAACTCTCTCAGAGGTCGACAGTGCCATAGGTACAGCTTACAAAATTTCTCCCATGTCTCAGCAGCCACCAGTTAGAACCCATGTTTATGGTACAGTCTGTACAGATTCTTAACCTTTCACATAGAAAACTCAAAAATTTTCCAGTGCAATGGGTATGGGAACAAGTGTAATATGAAAATATAGTCCAGTCTTCTCCACCTTACTCCTAAAGACAAGAAGAGATCAATGGATTAAAAAAAAAAAAGAATAAACTCTCCAAGTTATTGTTCATCACCTCACTACAGCACACTACTCTTCCTTTCTGGAAATGGAATAATTTTACAAAAAGTATAAAACATATCCTTAGTAATATATTCAGCTCTGCACAGTACTTAGCTTCTGAAACAAGCCAGTAAAGTACATTTCCAGGGAGGCAGTTGGAGTTATATCTCCTGAGCCTACTTCAAAGTAAAATCTGTGAACAGTGTGAAGTCACAAACCAAATAGGCCAAAATCAATTGCTGGAAGGTTATGGGGAGGAAAAAAAAAGTCATTGAACACATCTACCTTTCTTGATAAAATGAAAATGATTTTCAGAAAAAAATTTTTACCAATCTACATTAGGGTAATCAACATAATAATAACAGAGAATCTGCAACTCAGAGTAAAATTATTCTGCAATTATAATTTGCTTCCTACAGTGCCTTTAAAGTATCAAATACAGAAAAGAATTTAAAGGCTACTGTCCAATCACTGAGAGAATTAAATTATTTTAAAAATTAATTTCTGGAAAGCTTTCAGTAGCAGTTTAAAATGCAAACCAAATTTTTAAGAGAAAAGAAGTCAAATCCAAAATATGTAAATACACATTGAAGTTATTCACAATTTTTGTTTTTGTTTTTAACTAAGCGGGGAAGGCACAGGCACCGAGGGGTGAAACATCTGTGGGTGGTTGAATCCAAATCAATAAAAAAGGTTTCTCTGACATTAAAGACTTAAAACATCTTATTAGATGTAATCGGACACGATCTTTAAAAATCACTTTGGTGTTAGGTATTTTCTTTACAACGATATAAGTTCTCACTAACAAAGCAACACCTTTCAAAGCCTTCTAAAGATTTTCACGAAATAAACTCTCCCCGCCCCCTCCCCATTTGTAAATAAAGAACCGGATGTAAATTAGGTAAAAATTAGGTATCCAAAACCCTTAGTATTATTTGAACCATCAGACTCTTGTTTTCCCATTCATTTCTCAGATTTACTAGTAAAGCTCTTCTGAAATGAGTGGGTCATCATTTCAACACAAGATTGTTCAATGTTTAATTATCGTGTGAATAGAGCTTGTGAGACTAATTCTCAAACCTCCTCAGGAGACGCTTAATTACAGCTCAAGTTCCAATTTCCTGCGACTCCGGAGAGAAAAAAAGCTGACACACAGGAAGAGAGAGGGGTGGGGGTCCAGGAGAGCGTCCCATTCTTTCCCCATTCTTTTCTTTTGGTAGTTGATGATGAAAAATAAAGGTCCACCATGGCAATCTGCACCTATCCCCACCCCTGACAGCCCTGCAGACCCACCCGGTCCTCTAGACCCGCCTAGCCCCCAAGGTCTGCAGAACCCTCGGCTATCCTCGTCTGAAAGGATGGGCGGAGGCAGCTGTGAGCTTTGGGATGTGGATACAAATAGAGGAAGGACACAGATTCTTTGCGGACAGAGGGACAAGGAGATGCATCCACATGGGGAGGATGGGAAACGCCAGGGAGACCCGAAGACTTGCAGATCGGCTCAGAGAAGAACCCCATGAAATTGACTGAGGATGCTGCCAGTTCAGGGATGGGGACGGAGGGACAATCCTCAACGGAGGGGAAGGCACATCCATTGGAGAAGCGGGAGGGCGTGAACGAGACAGCGCTGAACTCCGAGCCGAAAATGGGTTGAGTTAGCCGCAGACAGATCCAGACCGCGAAGCTGCTACTTACATTTACTTTTCGGGAAGATGGTGACGGTCGGGTGGACTTTGCAGCTCTGTAGTTCAGCTTCCGCCGCGGCCGCCGGGCCTCATGCGCCGAGCGGGTGACCTCAAGTACCCTACCGCCCCACCCACCCAGGCTGGCGCCCCAATCCGCGCCGGCTCCGTGCGCCCGCGAGTTGAGGCTGCTGGAGCCGGGGTGCAAACTAGAGAGCCGCGGAGAGCGCCGCGTGAGCCAGAGGCGCAGGCAGCGAGGCTCAGGCTGGGCGGCCGCCCCCCATCCCTCACTAGCTGCCGTGCCGCCTCACTCGGGGGAGGGGAAGAGGGGGCGGTGGCTCTTGCCTCGCGGTTAAGTCCGGCTCATTCTAGAGCCCCGCGCGCAGCCCTGGCCGCCCCGCTCCCATCACCCGCCTGCTGTCAACCACGAGCGCCCCCGCCGCCGCCACTCCCGCCACCAAGCCGTCCACCACTAGCTCCAGAAATCCCGCAACCCCGACCAGAAGCAGCAAAAACGGCAGCTACTAGGCTGCCGACCCGGAAACTCTTCTGTCTCCAACCGCGAGGCAGCAAGGAATGTGAACCCGGAAGCGATTTCCACGCCCCGGTAGCTGGATGGGAAGCTAAGGCCTGTGAAGACCCGGGAGCCCTTGGTTTCGACAGAGGCTGCCAGGTGCTTGATGCTGAGGTGCGAGGCGCTGGTGGGCAAGAGCTGGTGGCAGGAGGTTCTCCTGGAGACCCGAGCGCGGGGTGGGGAACGCGAACGCGCCGGGTGACTTCTGCCGGAGGATTTTCCCGTCACAGGAAGTTGGGCCTGAACCGTGGCATCGCCTCTGCAGCAGTGCCTGTAGAAGGGAGGAAGAATGATTAAGCGGTGACGGTCTCCCACCCTTCTGGTCACTGTCCCACCCCGTGAGTTGAATGTAGCGATTGTGAAGCCGTTCGGTCGCCCGCGCGGGTGAGTCCGCTGAGTTTCCTTCGGGGAAAGAAAGAGGAGCAAGCCCCAGACTTCAGCCGCAGTAAACTCAGCGGTGGAATACTCAGCCGTCTCCACGTCTAGTTTCTCCAGGCAAGCAGATTCTTTCCAGTAGTTACAGAGAACCCAAAACAACATTCTGAGTGGAAGCTCTTTGAAGGCTTCCACGTCCACTCCTGGTATTTGATGTTGATGGGTGGTGGCAGAGGGGAAAAGCTCCCAGGCAGAGTGTATTTTTGTCGTTTGAGGGAAAGCGATTTACACTGCTTGTCGTTTTAGCTTTACTCTCCCCGCTTCTTTCAAGGGTTTTTGCTTTCCTTTTTTGCTCCCCAGCCCCCCACCTCCACCCCTCCCCGGTGTTTTTACCGTCACCAGAAGTCTTTTATCTAGCAGACTTAACTTAGGATATCAACTCCACTCCTTTCCTCTTGGAGAGCTTCTGTTCTGTGTCTTCCTATATATGATTTCTCTTTACCAGTCGCTCTTTTCTCTGCTTCTCCAGTCTGTTAACTGCTGTGATGGCCTCATCTCATTTGGCGGAAAGACAAAAACTCAAGTGTTTTCATAAACGATATAAAGCCAAATAATTCATTCCATGATCATCTTTTCCCCTCAATCCTTGTTATTTTATTAGTTCTTTCTCCCTTAGAATTGAGTTGTAGAACTAGAGGAGCAGCTGATATACAGCATATTGGGATATACTTTGCATCCCCAATTCGTGCTCCTATAATAACCTCATTAAATGTACTTGGGTTCCTTGAAGGAATTCCGGTATTACTTAGTTCCTTCTCTTTTAGCCATATTTAGCATAATTGCTTGCAAAAACTATTAGAAGGTGTATTAAAGATCTTAAATTACAGAATAAAATGGCATAATAGAAATAAAGTGAAGTTATTAGTGATGCTTTTTGATATTAAGTGACAGTAGGGATAAGGAAGGTGGTAAAGCTGCCTTAGAGGTAGCACCAAATGGCTATCCTCTATTCTGCTTTATTTTTAATTTCTCCACTTTTATTACCATAAACCAATTTGGGTAGCAAAGGGAGAGGATTTTATGGTCATTAAATGCCTGTAGGGAAATTTGCACTGATATTTAGTTGCCATCTCCCCTCTTGAATAATATAGTGCTTTAAAATAGTGAAGTGTTCGAGAAGGGGGAAGGGACCTTAAGTAACTGAACATCTCTCTACCTCAATGTTCTCTCCTGTAAAATGGGGATAACAATAATAATACCTACTTAATAGAGTTTTTTGGAGGGGAATAAAATGAGTTAATATATATATAGCACTTAGGACTGTCTAGCATATCATAAACGTAAGTATTAATTTTGGATTTTTGAAGCATATTAAATGTTACATTTTAGAAAATGAAAGCAAAAACTTGAGGACAACTTGATATAAAATCTTTTTGACCGGTGGGAATGCAAAAAAATAGATTTTACTAGCAATTTTCACCTTTGTGAAGGGTAAGTTCTTTTTTGTTTTTGATTTGGTTATTAAAAATTGGTATGGGTTAAAAAGGTTGAAATACATTGCTTAAGGCTAGAGGGAGGGGGATCATCTCTTTCTGTCTTGGAAACATCTTAGAGTCCTATAATGCTCCCTTTTTATTTTCAGTGGAGATGTGCTTTCTGATCATTTTGGGTAATTTTTATTAGTATATACTTCCAGATTAGTAAATCATCTTGTCAGCTTTGAAGTCTGCATACCAAATTTACAATATCCATATTCATATACTGAATCTTTTTCTGTATTACAAAAGGCTTTTGTCAACTAACGAGTTGTTTATGGCTCTATGATAGGCATCTCCAAAGAAAGTTATCTCTGGCTTCCAGGAGATTATAGTCTATAAATATGAAGAAAAAACTTGTTGACATAAGGAATGAAGCCTGTAACCTAATGAAAGTGCAAGTAATGCCTAGGTGTGTTCCTAAACACAAGAGATTAAAGCATTTATACTTAAGTTAACAATACTATATCTTTAAACTTGCCTCCAATTATGCCATTTAATTTGATCTTTGAAGGGATTTTTTTTGTTGTTTTATCAAGCAATGGGTAATCCAGAAAATATTGAAGATGCATATGTTGCTGTCATTCGTCCAAAGAATACTGCCAGTCTCAATTCTCGGGAATACAGAGCTAAGTCTTATGAAGTGAGAAAATTTTAATAATATTTTATTTGCCACCATTAAAACTCACTCTGCATTATAATTTACATGTAAAGTATTACCACATATGGTAAATTCTTATTGATGAGCTAATATTTTAGATTTCTGCTTACCACTGTGTCTTTTATCTGCTGCCTGCCTTATGACCATTTTGCTATTCATCAATATGTGTAGGCTATTAGATATTAAAAACTACTTGTTTGAGTTTTCCTCATAATTTATATATGTAGTTGTTAGTACAATTTATGGCTGTCACAACTTTTAAGACCACTTCACAAAAAGTCAGCACATTCAAAATTTCAGTCTAAATATTATTCTTGGTTATTTTCCAAATAAATATTTTAACAGTTCGTTAAAGAATATCTTTTTACCTTTAAATCAGCTTTAGACAATTAAATTTACTTCTCTATAGTCTTGAATTATATTACCTGTACTAGTAAACATGTAATTGAGACAGAAATGTATATAACAGAATTGTCTTTTCTGTGGGACCAAACCCCTTGAAATTCTAATCTAAGCTGTCTCTTGCTAATTTCTCAAGCATTTTGCTTAAACTGATTTTTAAGGTTGTCTGAAACCATTAAAAGGTACAGTAGGAGTTTGGTTTTTTTTTTAAACAAATCAATTTTATTGACCATATTAATAAAACGTACAATTCATCCAAAGTGTACAATCAGTGGTAATAGGTATAATCACATAGTTGTACATTCATCACTTCAATCACTATTAGAGCATTTTCATTATTTCAATAATAGTAACAACAAATAAGAAAATTACCTATCAGTCTCTCTATGTTTCCCCACTGCACATAGCTGCTGTTTCTGGCTATTCTATCCAAAGTGTATAATCTTTGGCTTTTAGTATAATCACAATGTTGTACATTCATCCTCTCAAAAAATGTTATAACAATTTCATTACTCCCCTTAGCATTCTTTCCTCAGATGTACACAACCACTAATCTCATTTCATCATTATAAATTATTTACATTTTATATAAATGGAATCATAGAACATATAGTACTCTGTGTCTGGTCTCCTTCACTTAATATAATGTTTTGGGGTGTTGTTTTTCATTTATTTATTTTTTTGGTCTGATATTAACATCTTGTGGTCTTAAACTTATATTTGTTCAGCTTCAAAGAAAAATGGTCCAGGGATTCTCTTAAAGCTAATGCTGCAGCTGTACTTTCACTTAGTGGTTCTTAATCCTGATTACACTTTAGAATCATCTGGGGAACTTTCAAAACTTTGTAGTACCGTGACTCTACTCCTTCCTCAGAGATTCTAATTTTAATAGGTCTGTGCTGGGTCTGGGCAATAGTATGTTTTAAAAGCTTCCTAGGCTATTTTAATATGCAGCTACAGTTGAGAAAGACTTCTACCTACTATTGTATTCTGGGGCAAGTAAATATTTATTTTAAACTTTCTCAATATTATTTTTCTCATCTAAGATTTTGTTGCATGAAGTTCCCATTGAAGGACAGAAAAAAAAAAGAAAGAAAGTTTTGCTGGAAACTAAACTTCAGGGTACTAGTGAAATAACACAAGGCATATTGGATTATGTAGTAGAATCCACCAAACCAATTTCTCCTGCAAACCAGGGTATCAGAGGTAAGAGAATTCTCTTTCTCCTTTTTCTTTCTTTCGGCAGTTTGTGTTCAATACTTGTAAAGACCTTTATATGTTTGTCCTTTTTTGTTCATTTCCATTTAAAGAACCCAAAGACTCAGAAAGGTTTTTCGTAAGGTACAGCCAATCACCTTCAAGAAGTAATTTCCCTGTAATTTTTAAAAGCTGGAAAATGCTTAAAGATATCACATAATGATGATTTGTTCAGTAGAAAGGAGAGAGGACACCAAGTGGTGATTTGAAAACGTAAAAGTACAAATTACCCTAGATAAGTGTCTTTGAGCTGCTCCTTTTATTCATCTAACTCTAGGACAGAGGAAACTACTATGTAGACCTTTATAAGTAAGTAAAAGCTGAGATTCATGGTTCAGGGAAGAGTCTTAACAAGTTATGAGGTAGCAGAGGTTTTCTTCCCATTTGAGGTAGACACGTTTCAAATAGCCAAACTAAGCTCTACAGATATTAACCATGAAAGGCTGTAGACCCACTTAAAATATTAGATAATGTATAGCCTAATAAATGGATTAAAAATTCATAATGAGTTTTTTTAGGCCTCAGCCTCAAAAGAAGCAGATAACAATCAGGTTGCAGAAACTATGAAATGTGTCCAGAATCTAGGCATTATAATTAAAAAGGCAAAAGGAATCCCTTTCATTATCAGATTCACTTTTTAATCACATGATCTAGAAACTGATCTTAGGGGGAAAGCGATTATCCTTATGGATTTCCAGGCATGTGAAAGACCCCCTTTGGCTGCCAGGAATTTAATCAGTCTTTTCTGCCTCAGTCTTGTACTCTCTGATAAGGTTTTACCTACTTGTTCCACTATTGCTAAATTGTTGTGGTTATTATCAGTATCTACCCTAAGACTAATTTCTAGAAACAGAAATATGATTAGCCCAAATCACATATTCAAGTTGAGATAGGCAAGTCATGGTTTACTGTGGATCATCCAAGCTCTGCAGCTGAGTCCATTCATCCAGAAGGACAAAGGAAAAGAAGTCATTGTTACCAAAAATGTCTTCTGGCCTAAAGGGTGAGGTAGTTTCCCTTGAGAGGCTTGATGAACAGACAGGTGCCCTGAAACTGTGTTAACACAATTATACCCTTATACAGTAAAATAAATGAACCGTTGTGTATCTTGAATACCCTATTCAATTGAGTTTTTCAAAATGTTTAAAGTGTATTTTAGGGTAAAATAATTCATTATATGAGAACACATGAAAATCACGGAAAACTTTAGTAGTAGTTTTGCCTTAAACATTTTTGTGTAGTGCTGTATATAATTTACAAAGCACTGTAACATATTTATTCATTAAATTCTTAAATTTATACAGTAAGTTAGCACGTGGTCATGTTCACATCCATAAAATGGAAATGTAGATGTACAAGAAAGTAGTCAAAATGGGAAATTTTTAGTTGTATTTTTAGTTACATTTAATTTTCTTAAGTGCCAGTTGCTCCCACCTATTTGGGTTTCCCACCCACTGTTTGAAAAACATTGTTCTGAATTATATATTTCTGTAATGTTTGAATGCTAAACAATAAACCTATGTTACTTTGTAATCAGGAAGAGGTTTGTGCAAAGGCAAAGATTTGTGTATCTGTATATTGGAGAAATAAAAAAAAATTCCATATTACAGAGGTCAAATTATAGTATACCGTTTGGTGAAATCTTACAGTGATAAAAATTATTTTACATAGCATGACAGGAAAATGCTGTGGTACCAAAAAAAAAATGGATGGTTTTATATATGGTATGATTTAATGACATTAAAATTTTTGCATAGAAAAAGTCGAAGGAAATAAATCAAAATATTAACTTAAAAAAATAAAAAGGAAAGGTTGTTACCTGCAAAGATCATATTTCAGTAGTGGAAGAATTAGGACTAGAGCCCTTATCTCCCAACCCGTATATAGTTAGTGTTTTGTTTTGTTTTTATCCTCACAACAGATGTAATGGTTATAGACATGTAATTAAACTTTGCAAAATGGACAAACAATTGAGCCAGAGCTAGATTTTGGGAAGGTCAAGGAAGGGAAGATTAAATGAGAACAAGACCTCAAACCAGACAAAGGAAATATTACCTCTAACCTTTACTAGAATGTTATTCCATATCTAACATTTGTAGTTTGTACAGTTGTCCATTTTATAAAATAATTCTTTGAAGGCTATAGTAATAAGGGCCATAATCACCATAAATATTCACTCCGTATTTTGGATTACATGAATCTCTGTCAGCTCTTAACATTGTCTACATTATTCACTGGTTCGCAGAAGGCATCTCATCTGCCAGCTAGGCATGCCTAGCTGTATCAGAAGCATTGTTCTCTTTCTTGGGTAGGGATATTGAAAAGGTTGATAAAAATCATGGCAAAGATATATAGAAGATAAGAGTGTTAAAATGCAAGGCTTGCATTTATAGCCTTGCTGCCAAATCTGTAAAAACAGACTAATACTAAACTATAAGGCATTCACATTTATGTATACCACCCTCCTTAGCCAGCTCTGACTTTTACAATTCTTACCCCTTCTGCATCTCAGCTGACTGAGGAAGTATATGCCTGTTGCCCCTTTCAGAGTACCTTGATATTCAGCTATTCTTTCTTAACAGGACAGTTTTCCTTTCTTTACATAGAAAAATTATCTTCTAGCAAGTCAAGTTTAGGACCCTCAACCTACCATAATATGATTGTACATGATCAGAATTATTCGTTTTCCTTAGTGTTTATAATAAAATTGACTCTTTTTATATTTACAGTCCTGTTAATGCTACCTTATTTTTTAATTTATTTTCTAATTCTCATGGTAATTTGTAAGATCTAAAAATCAATTATTTTTATTTTTGCTGATGTTTAAAATTTTTTTCAGGGAAACGAGTGATACTACTGAAGACATTTCCTCTGGATGGAGAAAAAATGGGCAGAGAAGCAGCACTATTTATTGTTCCATCAGTCGTCAAAGGTAAAGTCTCTGTTAATCTCACAAATATTTATACTTAAGATCCTAACTTAAGTTCTTTTGAGGAACATAGGAATTTGCATTCATACTGATTACTGTGATACTGTTGTAATATACGTGTTGTTTTTAAATTAATGGAAGATGGGAATATTGGCCACTTAAGGAAAGCTGTTTTGATTTCAAAATAATAAACAGCCTTCTGGGCTTAACATTAACATTTTTGTTTGCATTTTCTAAGTTAGGATGGAGAAATGAAGAGGAAGGAAGCTGTAATTGAAATTAAACATGCTGGGAGCAAATGTAGCTCAAGTGGTTGAACCCCAGCTTCCCTTGTATGAGGTCCTGGGTTCGAGCCCCAGTACCTCCTAAAAACAAACCAACCAACAACAACAAAAAAACTAACTCTCATTGTGGAGCAGATGTAGTTCAATGGTTGAGTGCCTGCTTCCAGTGTACAAAGTCCTAGGTTCAACCCTGGTACCTCCTTTAAAAAAAAAACAAAACCTGTTAAGGTTTTAACAAAGTATTTTTCAAAGAAAATAGAGTAGAACTAGATATTTAAGTATTCTGTAAAATTAACCCTTACTTGTTTCATAGAGCTTGAAGAATTCATTGAAGTATTGAACACAAAAGTACTTTGGAGACTAGAGTATTGGCCTTACGTGAAATTTAATAATGCACCGTGGATATACCTTCAGCCTGCTGTTACACAGTGCCTACATCTATTTTAGTAACCAGCTTTAGCATTCCAGATACATGTTTTTTCCAGACATACTTACTTTAGAAAGTTCAGTATTTTAAATGGTGCTCGAAGGCACGCTTTCTCTTCTTCTTTTTCACCAGGAGGCCCTAGGGATCAAACCCAGGTCCTCTAATATGGTAGGCAGAGGCCCTATCACTTGAGCCACATCTGCTTCCCCCCTTTTTTAATAATAACATTTCCGATAGATGTGAAGTTGTATCTCATTGTGGTTTTGATTTGCATTTCCCTAATGGTTAATGATGCTGTGTATCTTTTCATGTGCTTATTGGCCATTTGTATATCTTCTTTGGAAAAATATCTATTCAATTTTTGTCCATTTTTTAATTGGGTTAGCTATCGTTTTTTTGGGGGGGGTTAGCTGTCTTTTTGTTGAGTTGTAAGAATAGTTTCTGTATTCTGGGTATTAAACCTTTATCAGATATATGATTTTCAAATATTTTCTCTTTCTGTAGTTGCCTTTTCATTTTTCTTAATGTACAATTTTTTTTGTTTTGATGAAGTCCAATATCAATTTTTTTCTTTTGTTGCTCATAGTTTTAATGTTGTATCTAAGAATATATTGCCTGATACAAGGTCTTGAACATTTTCCCCTATGTTCTAAGAATTTTATGGTTCTAGCCCTTATTTATATTTAGGTTGTTGATCTACTTTGAGATCATTTTTATATACGAAGTGGCCCAGTTTCGTCTTTCATATATCGATATCGAGTAGCCCCAGCACCATTTGTCAGAGACTATTTTTTCCACCATTAAGTGAACTTGACCGACACCCTTGTCAAAAATCAGTCATAAATATATGTTTTTGAGTCCATAATTCTATTCCATTGATCTATTCCTTATGCCAGTACCACACTGTTTTGATTACTGCAGCTTTGTAGTAGTTTTGAAATCAGGATGTGTGAGTCCTCCAACTTTGTACTTCTTTCTCAAGATGGTTTTGGCTACTTGGGGCCCTTTGTTGGCCCATATGAATTTGATGATTGGCTTTTCCATTTCTGCAAAGAAGTCTGCTGGAATTTTGATAGGAACTGCATTGAAACTTTAGATGACTTTGGGCTGATATCTTAACAAAAAATTCTTACCTCCTGGAACATAAGTGTCTTTCCATTTGTTTAGGTCACCTTAATTTCTTTCAGCAGTGCTTTATAGTTTACAGTGTGCAAGTCTTTTATATCCTTAAATTTTTTCTTAGGTATTTTGTTCTTTTAGAGCCCATTGTAAATGGAATTGCTCCCTTGATTTCCTTTTCAGGTTGCTAATTGCTTACATATAAAAACAGAACTGATTTTTGCATGTTGGCCTTGTACCCTGTAACTTTGCTGAATTTATTCTATTAGTTTTCATATGAATTTTTTGGAATTTTCTACATACAGGTTCATGTCATCTGCATATAGAGAGAGTTTTATTTCTCCATTTCCATTTGGATGCCTTTTATTTCTTTTTCTTGCCTAATTGCTCTGGCTAGAAATTTCAGTGTGATGTGGAATTGCAGTGGTGAAAGTGGGCATCTTTGTCTTGTTCTTGATCTCAGGGGAAAAGTTTTTGGTCTTTTAACATTGAGAATGATGGTAGCTGTGCGTTTCTCATAAATGGCTTTATCATGTTCAGGAAGTTCCCTTATATTCCTAGTTGGCTAAGTGTTTTCATCAGCAATGGTACTTTGTCAGATGTCCCTTCTGGGTCCATTGAGATGATCATGTGTTTTTTCTTTTCCTTCATTTCTATTAAAGTGGTATATTACTTTGATTTTCTTATGTTTAACCACTCTTGTATTCCTGTGAAAATCCCACTTGGTCATGGTATATAATCCTTTTAATGTGCAATTGTATTTAGTTTGCTAGTATTTTGTTGGGTATTTTGCATTTACATTTATAAGGAAAGTGGTCTATAATTTTATTTTTTATGATTTCTTTATTGGGCTTTGCTGTTAGTATAATGCTGGCCTCATAGAATGACTTAGGAAGTGTTCCTTTCTCTTCTTTTTTGGGGGGGCAAGAGTTTGAGAAAGATTGGGGTCAGTTATTCTTAGAATATTTGGTAGATCTCATCAATGAAGCCCATCTGTTCTGGACTTTGTTGGGAGGGTTTTGGTGGCTGATTCTATATCTTTACTTGATATTGGTTTGCTGAGATTTCTTATTTCTTCTTAGTTTAGGTAATTTGTGTTTTTAGGACTTTGCCCTTTTCATCTAGGTTATCTAATTTGTTGGTATACAGTTCATAGTATCTTCTTCTTTCTCTAAGTTTGATAAAATGTCCCCCCTTGCATTTCTGGTTTTTATTAGGCCAGCCAAAGGTTTGTCAGTTTTATTGAGCTTTTCAAAGAAACAAATTTTGGTTTCACACATTCTTTCTGTGAATCTTGATATGTATATTTCTGATGGTATTTTCATTTGTCTCAAGGTATTTTCTAATTTCCCTTGTGATTTCTTTTTTTGACCCATTGGTTGTTAAAGAGTGTATTGTTTAATTTCCACGTATTTGTGAATTTTCCTTCTGTTATTTCTTGCTTTATTCCATGTGATAGGGGAAGATATTTTATATGATTTCAGTCTTTCTTTTTTCCTTAAATTTCTTGAGTCTTGTTTTTTGGTCTGTCCTGGAAAATGACATGTGTACTTTAGACAGTATACTGCTGCTGTTGGGTGAAGTGTTCTATAACAAGTTTTAAGTTTTTATGATACTACATACTTTTAAATAGAAAATGTGCAATTGTAAACCTTTTATATAATTGCATAATTCTTTTTTTTTTAGATAATACTAAATATACATATACGCCAGGATGCCCAATTTTTTACTGCTTACAAGACATTATGCGAGTCTGTAGTGAATCCAGCACTCACTTTGCTACACTTACAGCAAGGATGTTAATAGCCTTGGATAAGTATGAAATGCCATTAAAAATATTTACTAATAAATCAAATACATTTATAGTAGAAATTGGTTCTGATAGGTATACAGATTTTTGGAGGAAAATAATGAAATTAATAATGTTTATATTAAGAAAATGGTATGCTTTTGAAGTATAACATGAAAAGGAAAATTCCCAAAACAAGATTTTCCTGGTTTGCGTGCAGCTGTTTAATTTTATTATTCACAGAGGCACCCTCGGCTCAAGAATTAAGCTTCCCCTTTAATAAAACTAGATTTTGTTCTGAATTGCTCTTAATCAATGAACCTCCCGACCTATTCCTTTATCTTGCCATAACAATAAGGCTAATGTCACCTGTATCTCAGTGGTTCAAGTTTAAATAGTACTTCGTGTTTTTTCAAGATTTTTAAAATAATTATTATTCTGGTATAAACATTTCTAAAATTTGTTCACTGTGCCCATTAACAAAACTTTCATTGATTAAAAAATATGTATACTTAACCAATACTGAAGTTATAAAAATCTGAATTTAATATTATAAAGTCTCTCATGTATAAGAGTTAAGTACTAGTCTACTTTGTTTATCTTTATTTTTTAACAAATACTTCTGTGACTTCTTCCTTTTTTGCAGGTGGCTAGATGAACGTCATGCACAATCTCATTTTATTCCAGCTTTATTCCGACCTTCTCCTCTTGAGCGAATAAAAACTAATGTAATAAACCCTGCATATGCTGCTGAATCAGGTCAGGCAGAAAACTCACTTCATATGGGCTACAGTGCACTAGAAATAAAGAGTAAAATGATAGCCCTAGAAAAGGCAGATACTTGTATTTACAATCCTTTGTTTGGATCCGATCTTCAGTATACAAACCGGGTAAGAATTGAATGAGTTTTAGTTCTGGTTTCAAAAGACATTTAGTCTTCAATTTAATTTTTTTTTTCTGAGATAAATACATCTTTTCTTAATTATAAAATTAAGATGGCATCCCAGAAAGTGGATGTGGCTCAAGCAATTGAGCTCCCACCTGCCACATGGGAGGACCTGGGTTCAGTTCCTAGAGCCTCCTAAAGAAGACAAGCAAGACAGCAAGCTGATGCTATGACTGGTGCAGAAAGCAGATGCAACAAGAGACAGGGAGAAAAACATAATGAGAGACACGGCAAAGCAGGGAGTGGAGATGGCTCAAGTGATTAGGCACCTCCCTCCCACATGGAAGGCCCTGGTCTCAGTTCCTGGTGCCTCCTAAAAGGAAGACAAATAAGCACAGCAAATGCAAACAACAAGGGGGTGGGGAGAAATAAATAAAATAAATCTTAAAAAAAAAAAAATGACATCCCATTTAAACTCTCTATATTAAAGTAGGTATCTAAAGCTTCTTCTTTTGTTTTTCCTTTCTAGGTAGATAAAGTGGTAATAAATCCATACTTCGGTCTAGGAGCTCCAGACTATTCAAAAATTCAAATTCCCAAACAGGAAAAATGGCAGAGAAGCATGAGCAGTGTCACAGAAGACAAGTACTATTTGGTTTTACTGTGTTGTTCTTTGAAAACTTAGATTCTAATGTTTATTTTTTTATTTACATATTCAGTTAGTATGTAATGAAATCACTATTTAGTTTTGAGTTGCTCAGTGGTTTTCATAGATATGTCATGGTTGTTTTGAAACAATTTGAATTTCAACTGTGTTGTTTATATTTTTTTGTTTTTAATAACTAGGGAACGACAGTGGGTAGATGACTTCCCTCTTCATCGAAGTGCCTGTGAAGGAGATTCAGAATTATTAAGCCGTCTTCTCAGTGAAAGATTTTCAGTTAACCAATTAGATAGTGACCACTGGGCACCCATTCACTATGCATGCTGGTAAATGGATTACTTATTCTTTTCTTTTTTAGAAAGAATGAATTCTTAGTTATAAATATTAATGCTTCTTTTCAAACTCTTCTCTCATTCTCAGCATTTTTTCTTTGTTTGCCTTATGAGCTTTCTCTTTAGAACTTTGATTATTGTTTATGTGCCATTGTGTGGAATTTCCAACACAAGAAAAGTATCCTTGGTGTTTTTAGGCATTGCATTCAGTATTGTAGCTAATTGCTAGTAAATGTGCTTAGCTAGCTCTCTTATTCACTGCAGTTGTTGTTGTTTTATACTGGGGTTATGTTATGTTTGGTTAACCTTACTATAAAATTTACATGTGCTATGTTAACTTTGATTTGACTTTGCATCATGTTAGAAAACTATCCTTTGAGTTCTTTGGGAAGCTATGGAGCCCACCAAAAAACCTTCATTGGGATCACATAAGCCTTCATTGGGATCATAGTTGTATGGAAGTGAGTGTTGGGGGAGGAATGGGGCTAGGTCTTTCCATTAGTTGTCTACTATAGCTCTTGCTCTCCTACTTATCTCAATATAATAATAATTCTTCCCCTCAGCTGGGCTGAGTTCTTCAATTAGTGTTCAGAGAGGTAGTTTGCTGTAACCCATACTCTAGAAAGGACATAATGAGATTTTTACCACTAATTCTTATTGGAAAATCGCTCTTGACAAATTTTATAATCTACAGTGTCCATATTTCACTTCACTTCATTGTATCTCAGTTTGTTTATCTATATGTAAAATGTACCAATTAGACCATTTCTAAGCTTCTTTCCAGCTCAAAATTCTTTGGATTTCTTTATTCTAATATTGATTATCAAGTAGCTAAAACATGGTTGTTTTAATATTCATCTTTATATACCTTTTTTCTGATTCCTTGAAAATGTGCTCCTTTATTCTATAAACATACACTTGTTTCCCATTATAGAGAATTTTTATATTCAGATTTCGAATGTGACCCCAAATCATCTTGAACTGAACTACTAGTTGTTTCTTCAGGGCTAAAAGACAAAGTATGCTTTATCTGGAGCTAAACAGAAAGGGATAGGGGCTATAATTTAAACCCCAAGAATAAGTACACTCTTGGGGAAAAAATAATCAAAACAAACAAAAAAAAGACAAAGCAAGAAAAAATAAAAATTTAAAATAATTTTTTAAAGTACACCATGGAACTAGGAACAGAGAGGCAATGAATTTTATATTAGTAATCCCAAATTTATATTTGGCTGTATTACTACCCATTTTTGTACCAGGGAATCATTTTCTTTTCTAATGAAAGAACTGTGATGTTTTTGTCTAGTACTTAATGGGCTTTGGAATGTACCTGGGTTTCAGATCCAATGGTTAATTTCTAAAAATGTGACTTAGCAAATTACTTAATGTCTCTTAAGGGTCAGTTTCCTTATCCACAAGATGGGCTTAATAGTAGTAATAATAATACTTCCTTTATGAGTAAAGGAGAAAAGGCAAATAAAGTATGTTAAGAGTATCTGGCCCGTAGTAAGCACTCAGTAGATGTTGGCTGTTATTAAAATATTTAAAAGTTTAAATATTTTGATGTCTAAATCTAAAATCCACTAATCTGTAGTGGTTTAAAAAGTGCAAAATGTTTTTGCTATTTAATACACAAAAAGTTTTATCCTTTGATAAAATTTATTTTCCAGCAACTAGAATTAATAATCATTTAATACACTAGAAATAACATGGATCACCTTACAGTAATAATTTTAATCAGATCTTTTGATTGATGTGAATTTGAATTAAGAATGTTTTAGCTATTTAGTAAAGAACTTACTTTATCTTGGAAATGGACTCTTACTAAGCAAAGATTGAGGGGAGTAGGACACTGGGCTATATTAGAAAACTGGGTTTGGGTCCTATTCTTGTAAGTGTGGGCAAGATGTTTCATTCTCTTGGACTTTTTCCTCATGACTAAAATGAGGATTTTTATTAGAACATTAGTTCTCAAATGTTTTGGCCTAAGGACCCATTTTTGCTCTTAAAAATTAAGGTCTCCAGAGAACTTTTATGAGGATTATATCTAATGCTATTTATATATTAGAAATTAAAATTATAGAGAAATATTTTTTAAGTTTATGTATTTTTAAATAACAAAGCTACTATATATTAACATAATGTAATTCATAAAAAGTGACACCTTTTTCCAAAATAAGAAATTTGGTGAGAAAAGTGGCTTTGTTTTATATTTTTATAAATCCCTTTACTATTTAGCTTAATAGGAAGTAGTTGGAGTCTCACATCTGCTTGTGCTTTCAATCTGTTCCAGTAGTCAGTGTGATGTAATTTCTAGAAAACTCCACTGTACACTCAAGAAGAAATGAAAGTGATAAGGACACATAACATTAATATTATGAAAATATATTTGATCTGGGAGAAAAGATTTCAGGGATTCCCATGAATTCCGCACACCACCCTTTGTGTACTGCTTTATTATATTACCCCTAGGTTTGTTCTAAGCTTTTAAAATTCTCATATTGGTGACCAGGTACATAAAAATTGTTCTTTACTTTTTGGAATCAATATTTCAAAAGCTATTTAAATTTACTTTCTGCCCAGTTAAATAAATTTGGGAATTTTCAGATATATATTCCAAGCATTTGCTGCCTTCCTGAGTACCTGCATTTTCATTTGCCTACTGGAGAGTTTAGTAATTTGGTAATTTTTTTTTGTAATAGGCAACTTGGAGAATACAAAGACATCATTCTTACCCTCAAGGAATTTCCAGGAGGGTAGTGAAACAGATATCTATAAACAATAGTGAAATTAGATCAAATGAGATCATTTCTATTAAAAAAGTAAAACTAAAATGCTAAAATATAGTGGGAGTATAGAAGAGGTACATTTTTCAGCTGTTTCAGAGAAATAATAGAATTTAACCTAAAAAAAATGAGTGGAAAAGGGTACCTTAAAGAATATAGTGGGAGTATAGAAGAGGTAGATTTTTCAGCTGTTTCAGAGAAATAATAGAATTTAACCTGAAAAAAATGAGTGGAAAAGGGTACCTTAAAGAATAGCATAGAACATGAGCAAAAAGTCATATGAATAAGGAGTAGGCTGTAAGTGGCAAGTTCAGGGTATAGAAAACCGTAGAATTTGTGAAGAGGAAGAAAAAGTTATAGGCAGATCGTAGATAGTCTTGAAATCAGATTATTCCTAAAGATATTTTATTTTCCCCTCAAATATACCATATCTAAAATCAAATTTCCCTTCCACCGTCCCCCTCTCACCCACAACACCAAACAGCAAATTACTTTTCTTTTGAGAAACAGAGGAAACCAAACAGCAAATTACTTTTCCTTTGAGATTACTGCCTTACATGTATCTTTAACTGTTCCTGATATCTGCTTTGTATACTTAAAGGTTCTTGCTTTTGCTTACTCCTTTTTCCCCTACCTATGATATTTTACCTCTCTTTGATATCTTTGCATTCTTTTTTATTTAAAATCCAGATCAAATTTTTCTTCCATCAAAACACTTTGCAGGACCTTTGAGTCATCCTTCTCTTTTCTGACTTTTTAGCATTAATTATATACTATTTTGATTTGACAATTATATAGTGCCTTATCTAAATTTTATTGCATTAACTTATCATGTTTGTTTTCCCTCCCTGATAAGATTGTCAGCCTTTATCAGAGCCTTGTCACATATGTTACACACCTGTGTTTCATCCAAATTGCCTAATACAGCAGCTATATAAAATGATATCTCGAGCCTATATTGTAAATCACAGTCAAGCCTAAGCAAAAAAAAAAAAACACTTTTTTTTTAACAGAGGTCCTAGGAATTGAACCTGGGACCTCATACATGTGGAGTGTGGGCTTAACCACCGAGCTACACCAGCTCCAAGGCAAGAAAAAATTTTTTAGTAAGTTTGCAAGTTATTTTCTGTTTTTAGCCTATTTTTAATTAAAAATTGCATCTTCCTATTTTAATTATTGTACTTTACTTTGTGTGGGTTACTTCTCTATCATGTGCTCTACCTTATATTTTGTTTTCTCCCAGCCAATCAGAAGTAGAAACAGTTGATCTGAGCCAGAATTATAAGAAATCCCTGGAACCTGCAAACATTACATCCATGTCATAATCCCTTGTTCTGTGTCCTAAAAAATCTTAGAAATCTTTGGGCTGTCACCTAAAAAATTGCATTTTTAAAACATTTTAGATGACTTTTTTTAGGTAAGTTTTATTTTTTTATAGGTATGGAAAAGTTGAGGCCACCCGTATATTATTAGAGAAAGGAAAATGCAATCCAAACCTTTTAAATGGACAGCTTAGTTCTCCTCTTCATTTTGCTGCTGGAGGAGGACATGCTGAAATAGTACACATTCTTCTAAACCACCCAGAAGTTGACAGAGTAAGTTGTTTTCCAGGTTTAAAAAAAAGTGTTCCAAAAGTTCATAACAAGTAATGATGCTAAAATGTTCATTGTATACTTGATAGGTCAACTGGAAAATAAAAACAAATTTCACCTACTTTATATAACAATATTTATGTATAAGCACTGCATTTGTACATAAAATTTAACTAGCATTCATTTAATTTTCTTATATTTCAAAAAAATGTCTTTATAAAACAATTGTTTTATAAAGGGAGAAATAGTAGGAAAAACATTTGTTGTATTTGTAATCAGAACATTTAAAAACCATAATCACATTGACTGATGCTTTGAATTTTTTATCCTTGGCAAACCATTTTTATTTTAAGTTAGTATGTACTAAGTATGGTTAATATTTACTTAAGTGCTGGACAAGTCTTTTTTATGAAACTGGTTAAATGAATAACATTTTCCTGTAGAATATAAAATATTTGCCTTGTCTCTCTCTTTTTCCCTCCACATTTCTAGCACATAACAGACCAACAAGGAAGATCCCCATTAAATATTTGTGAAGAAAACAAGCAAAATAATTGGGAAGAAACTGCAAAATTGTTGAAGGAAGCCATTAATAAACCAGTAAGAATTATCTTCATAAATAGTTAGAGCCAAATATAGTATTTAAATTGATAAGTAATTTGAGGTTCTGTGGTAAGAGTTGAAGGATGGATGGAAGGATGGCTTTTTACAGCTTTTATAAAACCTCATTGTTTTTCAAAGGTAATAAATTTGTATCATCCTTAACATTCAGACATTTATTTTTTGTATAACAAAATAAAACTTTTAGAGCACTAAAACTTAATCTGATTTTCAGTATAATCTCTGTAGTTGATAGCCTTTTATAAATCATTCTAATATATTCACTAAAACATATCTCCCTGCTGGAGCCTTTTTTTTAGCTAGTTGTCTCCTTGTCTGTTTTGTTTTCTTTTAGGAGGAACTGGGAACTGAGCACAGTACCTCCCATGTGGGAAGCAGGTGTTCAACTGCTTAAGCCAGATCTGCTCCCTGCTTGTTTTTTTTTTTAAGATACATATATCAAACAAAATGCTCTTTTCTTTTTGCTCGTTTTCTACTCAGTTTGCTCATTGTTTTGTTTGTTTTTTGCTGATGTCTGCTCTGCTTGTTATGTACTTATCATTTGTCTTCTTTGGAAACTGAACTCAGGATCTTTAGAAACTGAGGTGGGCACTCAACTGCTTGAGCCACATCCACTCCCTGCTTGAGCTTTCTAAGCATCCTTTTAAATAATAGTATTGCACATTTAAAAATTCATTAATTTAGTCCCAGCAAATTACTGTATCTATTACAGGTGCATTTTCCTCCCAAAACAAATGAAAGGGTTGAAATAGTGATATCCTAGCACTTTTATTCTGCTAGTTCAACCTGGTCTTTCCATCTAATTACTCCAAAATAAACTCATAAATCTAACATGGAGCACATATACCGTTTGAAAGAGTATTATATTAATAAGAATGAAGTTTGACTTAATTTATAATAGTGACATTAGAGAAGAATTAAAGATTAGAAACTTTATATGACTAAAAGTTAAAGTGATGATAAAATTATCAACTTAAAAACTGTTTGAAAAGTGTGAGATCCAAGATGACAGCATAAGACCACAGAATTTTTGAACATCCAGCATAAATGGCAGAGCTTTATTCATCAAAACTCCAGAAAACATTTAAAAGTTTCTAAAACCTGGGTGAGTGCAAATCAAGAAATAGACAAAGCTCATGATGCCTTTACTGGCCCCTCCCCCTTTGCCTTTCTGGCATGGTGTAGCATAACTTACACTTCCACTGTGGATAGATACCTATCCCCGTTCCAATGAGAGCACAATGACCTCTATTTACATAGTAGGGTGCCTATATGTCATAATCAGATGAGTTGCAGCCTGAAACATTACTAAAGAAACCAACGATGACCTAAATAAATGGAAGGACGTTCTGTGTTCATGGATTGAAAGACTAAATACTGTTAAGAATTTTTTTCCAAAGCAGGTTACATATTCAATGCTATTCCAATCAAAATTCCAACAGCACTCTTTACAGGAATGGAAAAGCCAATCATCTAATTTATATGGAAAAGTAAGGGACCCCACATAGACAAACCCATCTTGAAAAAGAAGATTCAAGTTGGAGAACTCACACTTCATAGTTTTAAAACTGACTACAAAGCTACAGTAATGAAAACAGCATGCTACTGGCACAAGGACAGAAGTATAGACAATGGAATTGAATTCAAGCGGGTAGAAATAGATCCTCACCTCTGGCCAATTGATTTTGACAAGGGTACCAAGTCTGTTCAAGTGGAAAAGATAAGTCTTTCAAACAAAAGGTGTTAGGAAAACTGGATCTCCATTCACAAAAGAATGAAGGTAAATCCCTGCCTAGTACCGTAAACTAAAATCAGCTGAAATTGGATTAAAGACCTAATCCAATATAAGTGCCAGAATTATCAAACTCCTAAAAGAAAATGTAGGGAAACATCATCAGGGCCTTGTGTTAGGCAGTGGTGTTTTTAGACCTGATACCATAAGCACAAGCAACAAAAGGAAAATAATAGATATGTGGGCTTCATCAAAATTAAAAATGTCTGCATCAAAGGACTTCATCTTGCAAGTAAAAGAAACGTACAGGGAAGCGGACTTGACCCAATGGGTAGGGTGTCTGCCTACCGCATGGGAGGTCCACGGTTCAAACCTCGGGTCTCCTTGATCCATGTGGAGCTGGCCAATGCACGGTGCTGATCCATGCAAGGAGGGCTCTGCCATGCAGGGGTGTCGCCTGGGCAGGGGAACCCAATGTGCAAGGAGTGCACCCCATAAGGAGAGCCGCCCAGCATGAAAGAAAGTACAGCCTGCCCAAGAATGGCGCCACACACACCGAGAGCTGACACAGCAAGATGATGCAACAAAAAGAAACACAGATTCCTGGTGCCGCTGATAAGGATAGAAGCGGTCACAGAAGAACACTCAGCGAATGGACACAGAGCAGACAACGGGGGGGGGGAGCAGGGAAGAGAAATAAATAAAAAGTAAATCTTTAAAAAAAAGAAACCTACAGAATGGGATAAAGTATTTGAAAACCCCGTATCTGATAAGGGTTGTATATGCAGAATACATAAATCCTAAAACTCAACAACAAAAAGACAACCCAATTTTTTTAAAAAGCAGAAGTCTTAGATATCTATTTCTCCAAAGAAGATATATAGATGGCCAAAAAGCACATGCAAAGATGCTCAACATCATTAACCATTAGGGAAATACAAATCAAAACCACGAGATACCATTACATACCCACTAAAATTGCTACTGTTAGTAAATGGAAAATAACCAGATTTGGAGAGACTGGAGAAATTAAGAAGACTTGTCCATTGTTCCATAGCTGCTGTGGAAAACTAGTAGTTCATCACAAAGTTAAGTATAGAATTACCTGGCAATCCCACTTCTAGTATATAACCAATGAATTGAAATGAATTGGAAGCCAGGGCTCAAACAGGTATTTGCACACTGATGTTCATAGTGGCATTATTCTCAGTATCTAAAAGATGGAAGCAACCTCAGTGTCCAGGAACACAAGAATGGATAAACAAAATGTAGTATATACATGCAGTGAAATATTATTCAGCCTTGGAAAGCAATGGAGTTCTGATACATACAACAACATGGTTGAATCTTTAAATCATATTGAGTGAAAAAGCTAGAGACAAAAGGACAAATATTGCAAGATGTCACTAATATGAAATAATTAAAATAAGAAAATTAGTAGTGTGAGAAACTAGGATACTGGTTGGGCCTGGGGTGGGAGTAGGGGAATGGGAAGTTAATTTTTGGTACAGGGGTGGGGTGATGGGAAAGTTTTGGTAATGAATATCAGTGATGGTAGTATAATATTGTCTATGTAATGAACACCACTGAATTATGTATTTGAATGGTTCATGTAAGAAATTTTAGGTTTTATATTATGAGAGAAAAAGTAAAAGAAAAAATAGCAAAACCACAGGATTGTGCAACACAAACAGTGAGCCCTGTTGTAAACTAAGGACTATAGTTAATAGTACAGGGAGAGCGGATGTGGCTCAAGCAGTTGAGGGCCTGCCTCCCACATACGAGGTCCTAGGTTTGGTTCCCAGCATCTCCTAAAGACAATGAGCAGATGCCACAACCAGTATACTCAGCAACCAGCAGACTCTACAACTAGCAGGGAATGGAAGTGGCCCACGTGGTTGGGCATTCGCCTCCCACATGGGAAGTCCCGAGTTCGGTTCCCATGGCCTCCTAAAGTAGAGGAGCAGACAGACAAGGGAGCCATCTCAGGGGTAGGGAAATTTTTTTTTAAGTACAGTTATACTATTGTTTCATCAATTGTACCAAAGGTACCACACTAATGAAAAGTTAATTAAGGGAGGGGGTATGGATCACTTTATTTTCTGCATGATTTTTCTGTAAACCTACAACTTCTCTAATAAAAAAATAAATGAAGTTATATGTAATTTTTTTAAAAGCTGTTTGAAAACCTACAAACTTGATAAAAAGATTCTTCAAGAGAAATTGTTAATAAAAGTTTTGTACCAGGAGTATACTCAATAAATTGGTGCATTCAGACATTGCCATCAACTCGCCATTAAGTATAGTTGATTTCCATGGATTTAACACTGTAAAATTCTGCAAGTGATATAGTATATAAATATATGATCTCTGCCTTTAAGTATTATTCATACGTAACACTCTTAGACACATTATGTCAAAACACTATTCCATGAGTTCAAAGGAAAAGGTAAGTGGAATTGGCACCCTAATTTTATAATTCATTGCAATATATTTTCTAACAATATAACTATAATACTTTTTTATTCATGGTATCACTTTTATATTCTGAATGGCTAGGATACCGTGAAAAGGGTATCCAAACTGAACTGGCCTAAAAGTTGTTGGGGAAGATAGGTTGTTTCCCATAACAATAAAAACACATTGAGAATAATACTCCTTTTGATTTTTTCTGAACTAGAGAAAAGAATGTGACCCAGAGTCCATTGTTCCACAACTTTTACCTGAGAAATCTTCAACCACAAAATCCCCTTAGAACAAATTATATTTCCTTCACATTTTCTACAATGATTTGTGGCCCACTGGACTCATGAAGTATTTGACCAAAAGGATTTAATAAGCAAATCTGTATCCTCTATATGCAGATTTGCACTGAATTCTAAAGACTCATGGTATGTTAAAAACAACCTTTCATCAGAGTTTGAAGTTTAATAATTTTTTAAAAACCATTTACCTTAGTTTCCCAAGCTTATATGACCATTGAACATCCAGAGGAACAGTTACTAGAAAATCTAAATAACAAGTAAAATGTTTTTTAAAAATATTTCCAATACATCCTTGAAGTTTTTTAGATATTTTCTGCATTATCATATGATAAGGCATTTGAAGTTTAAAAAGTGACCTGTTGATTTGGGAAATGTAATTGCTAAGCAAGTTGCATAATGTATTATTAATTGTCCTAGTATGAAAAAGTTCGAATATACAGAATGGATGGATCATACCGTTCTGTTGAATTGAAACATGGAAATAATACCACAGTGCAGCAGATTATGGAAGGAATGCGTCTTTCTCAAGAAACACAGCAATACTTCACTATTTGGATATGTTCAGAAAACCTCAGTAAGAAAGTTTTTATTGTCATGTAAACCTCATTGGTCCTTTTTGGGGGTGGGATGATAAACAAGTATAATACATCCTCATTATTGACCTTTAAATTTTGAAAAGGCTTAATTCACCTTCCCTTCTATATAAGTTGTTTCTATATTATTGAAACAAGTAAGCCTCTGGGTGCTTCTTACCCTTCTTCATTAAAACTTTTACTGGTACCTGTTTTGTAAATTGGGGTGCCAGAGAACATTTAATTTGAAAATACTTTTGCTGCTCTAGAGATGTAAAATGTAGCATTCCAGAGCATATTAAAAATTTAATTTTGCTATGCTGTATAATCCATTCCATGTCTTTCTTTTTGTTCCGTATTTGTTTTGTTCTGAAGAGGAGGTAGTTTTGAATATTAAGGGGTCAGCCATCTTTAAAATAAAAAGGCAGGGGAGTGGATATGGCTCAAGCGGTTGAGTGCCTGCTTCCCACATGGGAGACCCCAAGTTTGGTTCCCAGTGCCTCCTAAAGAAAATGGAAACAACAAGCAAAACAAGTGTAAAAACCAACTCAGGGATGCCAGTGGGCTCAGCGGTTGAGCACCAGTTTCCCACATACAAGGTTCTGGGTTCAATCTGTAGTACCTAAATTGATTGATTGATTGATTGATTGATTAATTAAAAGGCACTAATGGGAACATGAACTGAGAAAATATAAGTATTACCTTATATTATTGGCAGATTGTGTAGAAGAAAATGTTGTGTCACAACCTTGGTTTGGAAAATTAACGGGAAGAAGAAAACTTTTTTCATGAAATTGAAATTTAAAGGAGAACCTGTAATTATTGACTGATGTGTTGCTTAGCATATTTTTTTTAATTCTTAGTAAAATGATGATGGCCAAGACAGATTTTAAAGACAGTTTTTTTGACTGTGTTTTTGAAGTATAGTGATTTGTGACTTGTAGCTCATGTTTGAAGTTATTTTTTTATACTGGTTATTAACTTAGCAGAGGGTTTTTTTGTTTTTGTTTTTGATGTTCTTTTCCATAAATTTTAGGGAAAGATGTTTGAATAATAAAAATGTGAGCACTTTTGGAGAAATATCCTTTAGTGTTTATTGTACTGCCTGAGGCAGAATTTTTCCTCTGTTCCCAGTGAGAAGCTAGCCTTCTTAGAAAAGCTGTTTACTGATACTGCAATACAGCCACATGGATATTGTTCTTTATTCGCTTCTAGTTTACTGAATAAGCCCCTAGGTTAAGGAGTTCCATATAGCTGAAAATGGAGACAATGGACACAGCTCATTCTTTTTTTTATTTCATATAAATTAAACATATATAAGTTTATATATATCAAAGTGTGGCTCAAGCATTTTTTAAAGTAATAAGGACTAAAACCTTTCTTATTTGGCCAGTGATGTTTGATTTGAATGCCATTAAGTATTTTGCTCATACCACTTGCCTTTATTTTGGTACTCACCCCACTTCAAAATTATACAGATGTTCTTTTTCTTTATGTTAGTTTTTAAATTTTTAATTCAGTCTAATATAGCTATAGATTTTCTCTCAAGACAAATATTGCAAATACATAAAGGCTTTAATTGAGGTGATTGTGATTGGTTATCCATTGGTTTAATTGTATTTTTATCACCAGATTCTTCTAATTGTATCATAATATGCTGTAATGAATTTAAGGGTTTTAATACATGTGGTATATTTTATTTAAATATCATATATTCTTAAAAACAAAAGGAATTATCCTCAAATTTGGTAATAATATTAAAATCACTATCAATATAAATTTAGACCTTTAATTGTGTGTATTCTGGATTTAACTGCAGATAGTTTAATACAAGGTCTGTATTCATTGATATAATTGATTTGTTTTTACGTTATCATTTATAAAAGGAAAGATGTTTTTCAGGCCTTCAACTCAAGCCTTATCACAAACCCTTGCAACATGTTCGTGACTGGCCAGAAATACTTGCTGAATTGACTAATTTGGATCCCCAAAGGGAAACACCACAGCTTTTCCTCAGAAGAGATGTTAGACTTCCTTTGGAAGTTGAAAAGAAGGTTTGCTTGGAAATCTTATATACAGTCATTTGTATGCACATAATCTTTTGAATTCCTATTGTAGGCACTAGAGGCAGAAAGAAAAATAGCATATACTGTGCTCTTCTATACTGGGGGCTTTACTTCTGTTTTCCTGTTCAATTCTCACATCCTGTGGTAAGTGGAAGAATTTGAATATAGGTTTACTTCCAGAACCTTTGGTTGGTCTTTCCATTACCACTCCTATTGTCTTAAGGATACAAAATAACTAATGAAGCTATGTTAAAGAAAATAAGCAATCAGATAAGGAATTAAATTATACAAAAAAAAAAATACCACACCAGTGCATTTGTATATGTGTCATTGAAATATTATGTAACTTCATAGGTATACTTAATAAAGGGGTAATCAGTTGTGTAAATTTTGAAGAAAGGGACATTGTGGAAGAACAAGAAAAGCATTCTAGGTGGAAATTTTATTTACAAGAGGAGCATGAGAAAGAAGAAAGTTATTCTCAAGAGATACCAGATACCAAGTACCTATTCTGTCTGTAGTCAGTAGAAAACTATAAAAATAATAATAAAAAATGAGGCTAGAATTTACATTTGATAAAAAGATCTGATTGTCACACAGGTATGTTTGGGTTTGAAGTACTATAAATTTTAGGGGAGAAGTGACATCGTACCATTTATAGGATGAGTGGACAAAAGTATTACCTGAGGAAGAGATCGCAACAGGTTAATTTAGGTTTGAGTATCTAAATACAAAGGTAGCTTAAAATTGAGAAGAAAAAATAGTTAAAAGGTTTTATAACTGTGGTGAAGTAAGAAAATACAGTGCAATTTCAGATTCTTTATGCAAAAGAAAATTAATCAGGCAAGGTTAGGCAAATTTTAGCACCTGAAAATTTCATTGGCTATTTTAAAGCATTTTTGTCTAACTACTTATATTGTGCCTCTTATATTATCAAACAAAAGATAGAGTTGATTGGTATAGCTAAATATCCTGGGAGTTACTTAGATATTTGTATGAAATTTACCAAAATCTAAGGTCCTGACTTAATTTAAAAATCTATTTAGATACATGAAATCTGCAAATAATCCAAGTGTACTCATTTCATCTTCCTTCTGTACCCAAGTAGTATTTTAAAAATTAACTGGTAAAAGAAAGGAGCAGTAGGGATAATGCTTAGGTAATACATTATTACATAATTTTGCTGTAAAATAAAAAGTGAGCTCAAATCAAGAAAGCAAGGCTTATTAGTAAGTTTTTGTTAGGGTAAATAAGAATGTTGTCATTTGGTAAAATAGTTTTGTTCTTTCACTTATATAATTAAGAAATTCCTACTTTTGCCATGTGAAAAATAGAGGAATTGCATTTATTGGTTAGTACTGGTGCTTTTTTTAGCATGAAAACAGCCTGATTTCATGAGAAAAGAACAAATATCAACTAATACTCATTGAACATATTATTTGTTAAGAATTATATGACTGTTAATATCTACTCAAACTATTAAAATTCACTGTCACTTTATATTTTAAAAGTATGTTTTCATATAGTCTTTTTTCCCAGCATTTTACTTTGAAAAATTTAGAACCCATGGGAAAGTTAGAGTACTACAACTCACACCGTGTAGCATTCATTGAATTCATCAATTGCTAACATTTTGCTTCATTTGCTTCATCTTTTCTTTTTTTGTTTGTGAGTCATTTAAAAGTGATTGCACATATCATGGCACTTCATATTTCAGCATGCATCTCCTAAGATCAAGAACATTTCTGCAAACCACAATGCCATTTCAGACTAATAAAATCAATATTTCTGTGTGGCAGCTTAATATCTGATCCAAATTCAGTCTTTACTCAGTTCCTAAAAGTGTTACAGCTCCCACTCTGAAGGATCTAGTTAACATTCACACAATATACATGGTTGTTTTATCTTTAGTCTCTTATCTAGAACACCCCCCCATAATTTTTTTCCCATGAAATCCTGCTTCAGTTATTTTATGTTAGAGTTTATGTTAGAAAAATAGCATTATTTTAGATAGTGTGACAAAGATCAGTTTACCATAAGGAATTGGAATTATGAATTTTATTTGGAAATACTTTAAGTAAATTAAGAAACTTTGTAATTTGGTGATTATAAGTGTAGAAATACATTTTATAGGCTAGCATTTCTCAGTCTTTGTTACTCTTTTTAGATAAAGTGAAACTTCAAAGTTTTAAAAACAAAATCCAAAAATCTATGTTCTCCTTTAATGTTATTTATTTATTTATTTATTTTATTTATCTCCCCTTTCCCCCCACCCCGGTTGTCTGTTCTGTGTCTATTTGCTTGTCTTCTTTGTCTGCTTCTGTTGTTGTCAGCAGCACGGGAATCTGTGTTTCTTTTTGTTGCATCATCTTATTGTGTCAGCTCTCTGTGTGTGCGGCCTTATTCCTGCACTTTCTTTCGCACTGGGTAGCTTTCCTTACGGGGTGCACTCCTTGCGCATGGGGCTCCCCTACACGGGGGACACCCCTGCGGGGCACGGCACTCCTTGCGCACATCAGCCAGCTCCACACGGGTCAAGGAGACCCAGGGTTCGAACGTCGGACCTTCCATGTGGTAGACGGATGCCCTAACCAGTGGGCCAAGTCCGTTTCCAAATGTTATTTTAAAATATGATGAATTTAGTCAAATAAAATAAAAAATATTTGTTTTAAAACAAGTTGGGTTTTTTTTTGTTTTTTTTTTTAAATATTTATTTCCCCTCCCCCCACCCCGGTTGTCTGTTCTCTGTGTCTATTTGCTGCATCTTGTTTCTTTGTCTGCTTCTGTTGTTGTCAGCGGCACAGGAATCTGTGTCTCTTTTTGTTGCATCATCTTGTTGTGTCAGCTCTCCATGTGGGTGGCACCACTCCTGGGCACTTTCTTTCGCGCTGGGCGGCTCTCCTTAGGGGGCACATTCCTTGCCCAGGGTTTGAACCACAGACCTCCCATGTGGTAGACAGATGCCCTAACCACTGGGCCAAGTCCGTTTCCCTGTTTTGTTTTTTTTTTAACTATATGTACCCTTCTGGGAATTGACACACTCCCTTTTCTTTGAGATTTATTACTGTAATATTGTATGGAGCTTAGGTATTAGAGAAATGTTTACAAATAAAGTTTTATTGGAACTCACCTGCACCCATTCACTTACATCTTGTCTATTGGTGTTATTGCACTAAATGGCAGATTGAATAATTGCAACAGAAACTGTATGGCTCACAAAGCTTAAAATACTGCTATTTATCCCTTTACAGAATTAGTTTGCAAACCCCTGCTCTTAAAGCTGTAGCAGCTCATATATATACAAATATGCATCTTTTACTTTTCCATGTTAGGAACAATGTGTTATACCTTTGTAATATGAAATTGTAGCCTAATAATCAAATTATATTTTTTCTTTTAAGATTGAAGACCCACTAGCTATTCTTATTCTGTTTGATGAAGCCAGATATAATTTATTGAAGGGCTTTTATACAGCTCCTGATGCTAAACTTATAACATTGGCAAGTTTACTTTTGCAAATAGTTTATGGAAATTACGAAAGTAAGAAACACAAGCAAGGTTTCCTAAAGTAAGTTTTTAATACAGTGTATGTTTTTGTTACACTTAAAAAAGATTCTGTTTAACCAAAAAAGTTTTAAAATGTTGAGATATTTTTACATTGGCTTGGAATTAAACAATACAAGGCATAGAATGGAAAGGGAAAAAAAACTATAGTACAGGGTAGCCAGTGTAGTGCAGTGGTTGAGCTTCTCTTCCCATGTATGAGGCCTAGGTTCAATTCCTAGAACTACCTTAAAAAAAATCTGTAATATAGTATTCTTAAGTTATATTATCCCCAAAATTATTTTTTTATATTTGTTTGATGTATTTCTTATATTTATATTTTTTCTTTCATATATCTTTCTTTACTATATGTCTAAATAAGTTCTCTAAAACCTGACTTGAAAATGAAATAGAAAAATATTATAAGGGAGATACACTTAAGAATTCCACCAGGTATATAATGAATGTTAGAATTGTGGCTTTTTAAAACATAGTGTTTTTCAGCTTAAAATTCCTGTGCCTTAAAATCATTTGCGATAGAGTGATCATAGTTTAGCTACTAAAGATGATTTATCTAAAGGATGTTGACATGTATATTTACAGTGAAGAAAATCTAAAATCCATTGTGCCTATCACCAAATTGAAAAGTAAGGCACCTCACTGGACAAATCGAATACTTCATGAATACAAGGTAAGATTTTTAATGGAAATAAAAAGATATTTTATCATCTAGTTGGAATTTTGTTATCAATGTGTTTTAAACATATTCATTAAATTTATAGTCTTGAAATTAGGAATGGATCTTCCAGTTCATATGCCTAAAATAAAATGTAACGAAATATTTTTTAGTTTTGATAATATATTTTTTTCAGGTAGTATTTACTGAGTACCTTCTCCATGCCACATACCATAGTAGAGGCTAGAAATTAAAAAGTTGAAATAATGCACCCCCTGTCCATGAGACTCTCAAAACCTAAAGGATTAGGCAAAGAATATTTTTAGAGTTAAATATTTATCTTTTTAAATTTTTTAATATTAAGACCTCAAAAAAAAAGTACTCTTGGGGAAATGTCAGACAATTTTATTCTACTTTAGGAGGCAGACATGCTTTTGAGAAATTGTTGATGTTTCTTTTTTCACATCTCTTATTTGTTTTTAGAATCTTAGTACAAGTGAGGGTGTCAGTAAAGAAATGCATCACCTTCAACGCATGTTCCTACAAAATTGTTGGGAAATTCCTACATATGGAGCAGCTTTTTTCACAGGCCAGATATTTACAAAGGCAAGCCCCAGCAATCATAAAGTTATCCCTGTATATGTAGGAGTGAATATAAAAGGACTTCATCTTCTCAACATGGAAACTAAGGTAGTAGATTTTCAGCTGTGATTGACCTGTCACATAATTTAATATCTAAAATAACAGTATCCTTCTACATGAAAAATCTGAAAATGTCATACATACAAGATTGTTCATTGCAACTTCCTATATAATAGCAAAAGATTATTGAGAAAAAACTAAATGACTGTCGGTAAGGGGTTAATATATTAAGTAGATTTCTACATTGGAATTCTTTGCAGCCATAAAAGAATGAAGAATATTTTTATATAAAATGATAAGTGAAAAAGGGTGCTGAATTGTATGTAATATACTGCTGACTGTGTAAAAATGGAGGGAGGGGAAGACTATATTTACAAAATACAAATTGCTTGTGTATGAATGAAAAAAATCTCTGGAAGGACACACCAGAAACTGATCTCATCAGTTGCTGTAAGAGAAGGAAACTAGGAACAGGAGTAAGAGGTAGACTTTATGTATCATTTTGTAACTTTAAATTTTTTCTGTGAATACATTACCTATATTTTTTAATTAATTAGGTTTAAATGAATAAAATACAGATTTTTAAAAATCTAATATGTGACACAAATTTCACTTTGAAAACTAGAATTAGTAATAACCTTTTGCCAAGGGGAAAGGATGAAATGTGGCAGGGATTGTGATTCCCATTTTAAGAGTTTTTCATGTGAGATTTCTTAGTGTATTGGGTTCTCTTTTCTAATCAAAGTCACTATAATATAAAATGGGAGGTTATTACCAACTCTTTTTAGTATATTTAACACATTTTATTTTATTTTTTTAATTTAACACATTTTGATGAACATCTTTCTGGTTTATAATAAGCTAATAGAATTCAAATCTAATCTCTTAATTCAGATTTGGTAAGAATAGACCATTTTCCAAATTATTTAAAGTAATTAATAAATAATAGTAATAGTAACTAAACTATAAATTTTAAAAGATATTCTAGATTAGGAAACATCTTAAAACTAATTTTTATTTTCATTTTTATAAGCTTTTTTAAATTTAGGTAATCACATATTTCTTAAAGTATACCAGTCATGGTTTAGTCATTTCATTATAACTTAGGATCATTATAATGGGCAACAGTTATCTTACCATGATGTTAGACATACCTGTGAATGAAAATAGAGAGTATTTAGGACAAATTGCTGAACAGAGACTGACTTCAGTAATTGAACTGAAACTTGATTTCTTGAAGTGTCTGTTGTCAGCTTCTTTTGGGGTCATTCACTTAACACTTTCTATTAAAACTAGTATGCTTACATAAAATAGGCTGCTTACTTAGCTTGTTACCAGTTCTGCTTTTTCAGGAAAATATTTTAAATTTCTAGCAATATAAATAGAAATGCTATCCTCAGATATACAAAAGGATGATTGAACCAAAAGGTAAAGATGTTTTTGTCCATGTTATCATTACCTTATGCTCTGTAAACCTCTGATAAGTTTATAGCTCCTTTGAAAACTCTAAGGTGATTACATTTTACAGTCATCAAAGGTGAGAACAATCAGCTTCTCTTCAGTTGTTTAATATTCACCAGAATCTTTGGCTGGAATTTGACAAGCTTTGCTGAAATATAATAAATACCTTCCTCTCCAAAAATATCTTCAAACTGTTCAAGGGGTACAGTAGCTTCAAATTAATTCTCAGGAAAAGCCAGAGAATACAGCCATGTGTTTTATTGGTTGTTTTTCATCAATTACTTGTGCCTTCTATATCTTGTTTCTCTTTGAAATACGAAATTTACCCTCAGAAAATATAGCACAGTCAATTTCACATGCTCATCAGAGACTTGACTGTTCTACTTAACATAAAATATGGACACTATTGAGTAGATTAATGTACTGTGTTGTGTTGTGGCACATTTCCCTTTACTATAGTAAACATGTTGGAATCTTCACAGCTGAACTGTACTCTTCTTGATGTCTTCGACCTTAGCAGTACCACCTCCATTCTCAGACAGTTGAATATCCTTGTGTCACTTTATCATGACCATATGCCCTTCTCAAATAAAACTGGCTATAAACTATTATCTCATTTGCTAATTGTTGCTAGCTCCATTCTTTTCTATTGCCACTTTGTCACCATCACTATTTTTCCTGTCTGCTGGTCTGTTAGGTGGTGGTATAGTTTTCCTTTTCTTCTGCCAGCTATTCTTGCCATTTCTTTTGTACTTTTTGAAGTCCCTTTTTGAGTACCTTGTACCTTGTAGATTTTACTTCCTAATGAGAGCTGCTTTCTTTTTCTGGAGGATATCAATTACTCAGAACTGCCATATGGATTCTTTGGCTCTTTTAACTCCGTTCAGATGTTGTCATTCTTGTGGGATTTTCTAGAATTCCTTCCTCACTGCACATTGCTTTTTTAAAAGAAAAGTTTTTAATTTATGGTTTCAGTACTTGTGTTGGTAATCTGACCACCATATAATTGAGTAGTTGCTGAACCATAGATGTATATTTTGTGTATATCAATTAAACTGTTTTGGTCTATGTTGATGATTTGTTTCTGGCTCTGGATTAAAGAAATTTCAAGTGACCCATCCAAAAGATAGGCAGTTTATGGTGTTACAATATCTTGAATCAATGTTTTTTTCTTTACCTTGTTAAGTAGCTATTTTAGGATATCTTCTCTATGAAGTTATGTTTTACAATTGAATGTAGAGAGCTGTTTTTTAGACAAGAGATGTTACTAATTCCCTTGTTACATATAATGTAGACTCATGTAAATTAATTATACTGTTTCACTTATAGAACCTCTCTTTAAAAGTGCTCTAAACTGTTATCTTGTTGGCATACCCTTAGTTTATTATTTATAGTCAGTATTATAAGAACTGCAAGTCATGGAATGCTAATGTTTCTAAATATACATATTTTAAGGAATGGCATGAACACTTTTCTTTGTATATGTGTGTACAAGGAATACATGTACTAGGGCAAGAAAATGTAAATTACTATCAGGAGAAAATGATTAAAAAAAATAATCAAAATGCTATATTGAATGCCTACTTAAATACAACATTGTACTCTATGAAACTGTTGGGATAGGTTACTCTAATTTTCATTTTTAATTCTGTTGAATTTATGAATGTTGTATTATTTTTTAAATTATGCTTATTTTTACAATAAATGTGTCAGTGTACTATTTTCAATTGGTTGGAATTCCTAAGGCAATTTTACCCTTGTTACATAAATTTTGCATCCAAAAGAACTATGTAAATCTTCAAAAATAAGGTACAAAATAAAAGGAATTGTTTTTAATATGCAGAAAGTAAGATTGTAGTACATTTAATTTTTCTGAGTCACTGATACAATGAACATCTTTAAAAGTTTTTGGCATTCTGGTACAGAGAATATCATTGCTCAAGGTAGTCTATTGAGAATCTACAATATATGTAATTCTGTGCTGCAGAATATGTGAAGTTAGAACTAAGTTAGAGTTGGAGTACTTTCAATAGGCTTATTATAATATTAAAAATCATTATTTTAGACCTGACTGGATTAGTGCAGATAGTAAAAGAAGATAGGTGATGTTTTTAATAAATATTTGAATATAACAATTTCTAATTACGTTGCAGGCTTTACTTATCAGTCTTAAGTATGGTTGTTTTATGTGGCAACTTGGAGATGCCGATACTTGTTTTCAGATCCATAGTATGGAAAATAAAATGAGCTTTATTGTACATACAAAACAGGTAAGTATTAATTTTTTTGGACTTCTAATAATGAGCTACTGCATTAATAAAGTTGATTTTTGTTAAGTGACATAATCCACTTTACATCAAGGAAAAACTGTTATTACATAAAACAAAAATAATTTTTTTTTAAAGATTTGTTTATTCCCCTCCCCCCTTCCCCCCTTTGTCTGCTCTCTGTATCCATTTGTTGTGTGTTCTTCTGTGTCTGCTTGTATTCTCATAGGCTGCTCTGGGAACCAATCCTGGGACCTTTCAGAGTTGGAGAGAGGCTATTACTCTCTTGAGCCACCTCAACTCCCTGTTTTATGTCTTCTTATTTTCTGTGTCTCTTGTGTCATCTTGCTGTTCTAGCTCTCAGCATCAGCTGGAACTCATATGCAGGGCAGCTTTCCCGCACTGGGTGACATTCCCATGCAAGGGGGCACTCCTGCGCGGGGCAGCATTCCAGTGTGGGCTAGCACTCCTCCTGGGTCAGCTTGCCCTCAACAGGAGGCTCTAGGCATCAAACCCTGGATCTCCTATATCGTAGATGGGAGCCCAATTGGTTGAGCCATATCCATTTCCCTAAGAAACCAAGGAAAAGAGGCAGGCCTTTCCTAAGCAAACAGCCAGAAACTTATCTTAATAATTTCAGTTTTAGAAGAATTGTTTTTTTGTCAAGTTGCAGAGAGTTACCTTACAAATGGATAGAAAACTGCCTACTGCCACACATTCTTCTATGTTTCATATTTATCATTAATATATTTTTTACTTTGTAGGCTGGTCTTGTGGTAAAACTGTTAATGAAGCTAAATGGACAGTTAATGCCCACCGAAAGAAATTTATGAAAGGAAAGCAGTTGATACTTACACCACTACATTTTGTGATGAAGATTTTTTTCCATGAAAGATTTCCTAAAATTTTACCTTTAATAAGACATTTAGTCTTACTATATATATAAATTGTACAGAATCTGTACTTAAGTTCGGTGTGTAATATACCAATTCATTATATATAATATCCTTATAAGCTATTCTAATTTTTTAGAGAAATATGCAAAAAAGTGTAGATTGATAGTCTGTATGATATGAGACTATAGTTAGCTTTATAAAATGTTATTTTTTTGTAAATGGTAAAATATTTGGAATGCAGTGTGAAAGTTTAAGTTTGGTATGACTGTATGTGTTAATATAAAATATACTGAAAGTGAACATGATTTGAATAAAGAAAATGCATTTTCTATATTTAAACTATGTAATACTGTTACTTGAAAACGTGTAATCTGGGAACATTTCTCAATGTATTTTTTAAAATCTCTGTTAGGCTATAGATCTGCTATAAGGTAGTGTTTCTCAGAGTCTACTTCTTGAACCTTCTGCATCAGAAATGCCCAGGTGCCTTTTGAAAATGAGAATTTCAAAGACTCATATTACACAGGTTCAGTCAATCTCTGTAAGTAGCAGGACCTGAGAATACTAAAAAAATTTTTTCCATTGAAATAATTTGACATCCAAAAAGGAATTTAGATGATTAAAGTACAAAATTACGCAAAACTTCCTGGTACACAAACACACACATACATAGACACACAGATAAAGTAACAATCTCTGGATATTAGTAATTGCATTTGTTAAGGACAGATATTTTTTGAGTTGATTAATAGTTTATTTATATTGCCTTTACTTAGTAAGAAGTAGATCACCAAAGATCTGACTGTTTCATATAGAGGAGTATTGATATTATACTTAGGGGCTAACTTGATTAATCTGTGGTTTAATGACTTTAGTAATTCATGCAGCATACAATCCATCCAAAGTGAATAATCAATGGCTTTCAAGAGTTGCGCATTCATCACCACAATCAATTTTAGGACATTTTCATTGCTCCAAAAAGAAAACCCCCATACTCCTTATAACCCCCTATTATTGACACTTAGCATTGGTGTGGTACCTTTGTTACAACTGATGAAAGAATGTTACAATATTAGTTAACCATAGTTTGCATTTCTACTATTAACTATATTCATAGTCCACAACAGGTTTCACTAGGTTATATAGTCCCATGTATCAACCTTTAGCTTTCCTTCTAGTGACATATATGACCCTAAACTTCCCCTTTCAACCACAATTACACAATTCAGCACTGTTAGTTATATACACGATAATGTGATACTATCAACCATATTAAAAATTATGTACAAATTAAACATCAGCTCTTTATTCTCTACCCTCATTCCAACTCCTGGTAACCTGTGTTCTAGATTTTAAATCCATGAGTTTGCTCACTATAATAATTCATATTAGTGAAATCATACAATATTTGTCCTTTTTTTGTCTGGCTTATTTCACTCAACCTAATATCCTAAAGATGCATCCTTGTGGCCACATACATCAGGAATTCATTCTTTCTTAACAGTTGAATAATATTTCATCGTATGTATATACCACATTTTATTTATCCATTCATTGGTTGATGGACACTTGGGTTGTCTGCATCTTTTGCAGTTGTGAATAATGCCAGTATGCCTATGAACATCAGTGTGCACATGTCTGTTTGTGTACCTGCTTCCTACTCTTAAGAGTATATACCTAAGCCCCCTCTTGATCTAGAGGTGGAGAGGGCATCAGCATACCAGGGTCCACAGAATGAAGGCATAAAATATGGACTAGAGTGGACTTAATGATATTCTACTATAAAACTATTGTGACCAGAAATAGAAGAAATTTTAGCATCAAGGTGGAGAAAGTAGCCACACTATTTGCTGAGGGCAGGGAGAGGGAAATTGAGATGTGATGTGGGGGCATTTTTGGGATTTTGAGTTGTTCTAAATGATATTTCAGGGTCAGATGTTGGACTTTATATATCCTGCCATAACCCACTGAATGTACTGGGATAGAGTGTGAACTACAGGATAAACTATTATCTATATAGTGCAGCAGCACCCCAAAATGTGTTCACCGAGTATGATGAGTGTGCCACAATGATGGGGGAGATTGTTGGTGTGGGAGGAGTGGGGTGGAGGGGTAGGGGGTATATGGGAACCTCATATTTTTTAATGTAACATTTTTTGTGTGATGTATATATCTTCAAAAAAATACAATTTACAAAAATGAGGTGGGGAGTGGATTATATGGGAACTTCTTATGTTTTTTTTGTTTTTTAATGTTTTTTATTTTTTGGGCATGTTAGTTAGCTTTTCCATGCCACAGTTTCCTCATCTTTATTTTTTTTTAATTTCTCTCTCCTTCCCCCCTCCCCCGCCCCAGTTGTCGTACTCTGTGTCCATTTTGCTGCATGTTCTTTTTGTCCACTTCTGTTGTTATCGGGTCATGGGAATCTGTCTCTTTGTTGTTGCGTCATCTTGCCGCATCATCTTGTTGTGTCAGTTCTCCGTGTGTGCGGCGCCATTCCTGGACAGGCTGCACTTTTTTTCGTGCTGGGCAGCTCTCCTTACAGGGTGCACTCCTTGCCCATGGGGCTCCCCTACGTGGGGGACACCCCTGCATGGCACGGCACTCCTTGCACGCATCAGCACTGCACATGGGCCAGCTCCACATGGGTCAAGGAGGCCTGGGGTTTGAACCGCGGACCTCCCATGTGGTAGACGGACGCCCTATCCACTGGGCCAAGTCCACTTCCCTTTTATGTTTTTTAGTGTAACACTCCTTGTGATCTAATAACTTTAATTTAAAAAATAACATAGAAAAAATATATATATATACCTAGGGGGAAGATTGCTGGATTGTGTGGCAATTTCGTACTTAGCTTCCTGATGAGCCACCAAACTGTCTTCCATGGTGACTGTACCTTTCTACATTCCTACCAGCAGTGAATAAGTCTTCCTATTTTTCACGTCCTTTCCAACACTTGTAGTTTTCTACTTTTTTAATAGTGGCCATTCAAGTATGTGAGAAATAATATCTCATTGTGGTTTTGATTTGTATTTCCCTAATAGTGAAGTTGAGCATCATATCATGTACTTTTTAGCCATTTGTATTTCCCCTTTGGAAAAGTACCTTAAAGTCTATTGTCCATTTTTTAATTGGCTTTTATTGTTGAGCTATAGGTTTTTGGGTTTTGGTGGGTTTTTTGGTGAGGTACTGGGGCTGGGGAATGAACCCAGGATCTGGCATGTGGGAAGCTGGCACTCAACCACTGAACCACATCAGCTCCCCTGAGTTGGTTTTTTCATTTGTTTCCTTGTTGTTTTTTTGTTTCTTTGTGTTTTTAGGAGGCACCTGGGACTGAACCCAGGACCTCCCATGTGGGAAGCAGGCACACATCCGCTCCCCTATAGGTTTTATGTGTGTGTATTTTAGATACTAAAGTCGTATCAGATATGTGGTTTCCAAATATTTTCTCTCATTGAGTAATCTGCCTTTTTTCTTTCTTGGCAGAGTGACTTGAAGCACAAAAGTATTCAATTTGAAGAGACCCCATTTATCTATTTTTTCTTTTGTTGCTTTTGCTTTGTGTTTAGGACTTCAGCCATATTGGATCAAAGTTTGGGCACACCTTAACTAAAACTTGGCATTAACATCTTCAAAGGTCCTATTTAATTATGGGTTCACACCCACAGGACCAGGAGTTGGGAGCAGAACCTGCCTTTTATGGGGGACATGATTCAATCCCCAATAGTCCCTTTGACCTGATAATTCCACCTCTGCCCACATTTCTCACTAGCAGTGCTTTCTTTGTACAGTTTTCGCGCTTGCCTAGAGAGTAACTTATATGTGCTACAGTTGAACAGGAGGGAAAATTATTGTTTTCTAGCAGTACTCCAAAGTGGGACAAAATTATACAGTTAAAAACAATATATATACAAGGCAATTGTTTTTAAAACAAGTCTCCCCAGGGTATACCAAATCCTTTAGTTGTTATAGAGTAATGCAGTTATACCATCAACTCAATTTTAAAAGTATATGAAGTAAACAGCATAAATAATCCCAAGCCATTAATCAGATAATCATTTGTTCACTTTTGCCCATGTGATGTTTTGATAAATTACCTTCCAGTTATATTTTATAAATGCTATTTATTTTTGCTTTTATTTACTGACTATATACTAGTAGGACAGTTGAGAGAGAAAGAATTAAAAATGATAAATTATCTGCAGATAGGAAAATGAATCATTTGCTTTCAATTAATATTAAATTTAGTTTTGTGTAAATAACCACTTAAGGGGGAAGAAAAGCCAGCCTGGATTTTTCATTTATTTTAGCTAAGTCACTAAGAAAGAATCAACTGTACATAGTTAGAAGTTGGATTTTAATTATTTTTATCTGAACATCTGCTTGATTTTATTTAGTATTTTATATGGATATCTATACACAAAGTATTTTATGTTTTAAAGCAGCTTCAAAGCTGGTTTTCCTGAATGCAATACAATTAACTTTCTTAGTCAAAATGCTTAGTCACAATCAGTCATTAAAATGGATGGTAACATATAATTTTACATTTACATTATTGAATAAATGAAAGATAAAGAAATAGAAATTTTTCAAGGAAATGAAACACTAGGACAACATTTTTATTGTCAAGTTATAAATAAAATTTGAGACAAATCTTAGGAAAAGATAATGCCAATCTGTTTTCTAATGTGGAGTTTAAATTACAGGTCAGAAATTTAGAATGTAAACCCCTTGAAAGGGAAGAATACTACCAGGATTGTAAAGACCAAAGGTTATATAAATTGCCATGTTAAAATTAAGAAATCGTTTTCACTTATACCTTATGCTGAGTAAAGAAGCATAAGTATAACAAGCAGCAGCTTTTAAATGCCATGATTTAAAAAGAAAAAGAAAAAAAAGCACCACATAGACTTTGGGAACAGCAGTTACAATGTATTTCCCATTACCAAATTTTGTAAGATCGACTTAATTAGGCAAATCCAGTCCACAAAGTAGTATACTAAAAAGGCTACACCTGTTGTATTATTACAGTAATGGGAGGCTTGCTAGTTTTCATAAATTCTAGAAAGTTAATCTTATTCATTCGATTTAAATTCTCATTTGGAAGTTGGTGGTGATGGGGTGGGGGGCATCAAATATAGACTGTTTGAAAATGATGGTGGGCAAAGGGAAGGAGGGCTGAGAAGAGCTTCAGGCCAACCATCCTGATAACCTGGAGTGCCTCTTCAGGGCAGCCATGGCCAGGCCGGGTGCAACACCCTATTCCACACACAGCAAGTTGCCCAGGATGGAAGTTCATTCAACATGGGAACATCTACTTCTACATGCAAAATCTACATGGTAGGTACCAAGAAGTGTTTTACAGAAAACAAAGTAAGGACTATGAAACTAGGCAAAATGACAGGATTTATATGAATTAGCTCCCTTTGTTTCTCTTCTTCATAATCTTTCTATTATATTATCACCAAGGAGAACCACCTTTTAGATGCTCTAAAATAGGTTCAGTGTCAGAATCATTTACCTTTGTTTTTGGTGTTTTTATTTTCATCTCCTCTTCTCTCATATTAACAGATAAAATCTGAAGTCAGAGTCAAGTTTTTTCTCTGGGACATATGCAAATTGACGGCCAAGACTTATTTTTTAATGTCCATAGAATCATCAATTTACTCAACTTATTCTTTGAATTATTTGTTTATTAACTCATTAATTCATTTTTAAAATAGTTGCTCAGCTCCTTCATTCACTGACCACATTCATTCTTACATTCATTCAATATTTATTCAGTGTCTATTACATGCTTCAGGAACCGCAAAGGCCTTTATTTATTTATTTATTTATTTTTAAAGATTTATTTATTTATTTAACCTCCCCTCCCCTCCCCTCCCCTCCCCTCCCCTCCCCTCCCCTCCCCTCCCCTCCCCTCCCCTCCCCTCCCCTCCCCTCCCCTCCCCTCCCCTCCCCTCCCTCCCCTCCCCTCCCCTCCCCTCCCCTCCCTCCCCTCCCCTCCCCTCCCCTCCCCTCCCCTCCCCTCCCCTCCCCTCCCCTCCCCTCCCCTCCCCTCCCCTCCCCTCCCCTCCCCTCCCCTCCCCTCCCCTCCCTCCCCTCCCCTCCCCTCCCCTCCCCTCCCCTCCCCTCCCCTCCCTCCCCTCCCCTCCCCTCCCCTCCCCTCCCCTCCCCTCCCCCTCCCCTCCCCTCCCCTCCCCTCCCCTCCCCTCCCCTCCCCTCCCTCCCCTCCCCTCCCCTCCCCTCCCCTCCCTCCCCTCCCCTCCCTCCCCTCCCCTCCCCTCCCCTCCCCTCCCCTCCCCTCCCCTCCCCTCCCCTCCCCTCCCCTCCCCTCCCTCCCCTCCCCTCCCCTCCCCTCCCCTCCCCTCCCCTCCCCTCCCTCTCCCCTCCCCTCCCCTCCCCTCCCCCTCCCCTCCCCTCCCCCCTCCCCTCCCCTCCCCTCCCCTCCCCTCCCCTCCCCTCCCCTCCCCTGGTTGTCTGTTCTTGGTGTCTATTTGCTGCGTCTTTGTCCGCTTCTGTTGTCGTCAGCGGCATGGGAAGTGTGGGCGGGGCCATTCCTGGGCAGGCTGCTCTTTCTTTTCACGCTGGGAGGCTTTTCCTCACGGCGCAAGTGCGGTGGGGCTCCCCCACGCAGGGGGCACCCTTGCGTGGCAGGGCACTCCTTGCGCGCATAAGCACTGCGCATGGCCAGCTCCACACGGGTCAAGGAGGCCCGGGGTTTGAACCGCGGACCTCCCATATGGTAGACAGACGCCCTAACCACTGGGCCAAAGTCCGTTTTCCCCGCAAAGGCCTTTAAAGCGGCCTCCCAAACTCCAAATCCTCCTGGTCTCCGCGAGCTCTTTTAAATAGCGGTGCAAACGCCCCCTCCCGACAAAGCACGTTTATTTATTCCTGGCTCCTGTCGCTCACCTTCACCAGGGTTCCTGGCTTGGAAGCCCGGCGGTGCCTGCAGACTGGGCTCAGGGATCTCAAGGAGACAAACGAGGCCGGAATGGTGAGGTGGTTTGGTTTAACAGTGACCGTTGGGGTCCTCCACGTCCCTGTCATTTTCGCCCTGCGTGTATCGCCTGCTTTTCATTCTTTTAGCAAACCTGGAAATCAGGCGGAAAATAAATCTCGGTAGAAGCTCCTCAGAATGCACCCTTCCCGTGAAGTTGGACTCATCAGGCTCATCACAATGAGTGAGAGCCTCTGAGGATCGGGGTCCAGGCCACAGTGGTTCTCCATCCCGGAAGCAGCCCCCAGACCAACTGAATCAGGACTTCCAGGGGGCGGGGGTGTAAAATCCCCGGGGGATTCTAAAGCGTGCGTTACCCAGCACCGTGCCGTGCCGTGCCCCAATCCGACGGAATTGAATGAAGGCCTCGGGCCTCCTCCGGTATCCTACTGTGACCGAGGACCAGCTCACAAACGCACGTGTGCACGGCCGTCACCCCCGCACCGGCACCGGCACCGAAGGACCCCAGGCCCGGGAAGCCGCGGCCTCAGTACTCGGCAGCGGCCGGCAGGCGCCTCCGCCGGCGCCAGAGTCACTGAAAGCTCTGCCGGCGTGTGCCCTGCCCACCCCGCGACCCGAGCCGCCGCCTTCAGCGTGAGACCCCAGGTGAAGGGAAGCGCTGTGACTTCAAGGGCCCTCTGACCGAAACCCAGGTTCTCTCCTCTCCCGTTTTCCCTCAAAACCTGCAGGTTCGCATTTCCTGCAAACTTCTGTGTGCTCAAGGGATATCCACCTCTCACGGTTTTTTAAGATTTATTTATTTATTTATCTCCCCCTTCCCCCCCATCACCATTGTCTGTTCTCTGTGTCTATTTCCTGCGTGTTCTTCTTTGTCTGCTTCTGTTGTCAGCAGCACGGGAATCTGTGTCTCTTTTTGTTGCGTCGTCTTGTTGTGTCAGCTCTCCCGTGTGTACAGCGCCATTCCTGGGCAGGCTGCACTTTCTTTCAGGCTGGCCGGCTCTCCTTACGGGGCGTGGGGCTCCCCTATGCCGGGACACCCCTGCATGGCAGGGCACTCCTTGCACACATCAGCACTGCACATGGGCCAGCTACTTTTCACATGTTTACATTCTGTTCCATTTTGCTTTAGACCCTACTGAGTGGGCCTTTTCCCCATACTCTTGGGAAACAATTTGCTCATACTGCACTGTATGAAAATGTCCTGTGGCTTTTTGACTGGCCAGAAATACAAAAATCTTTTAGATATGTAACAAATTACTTTGGATCATTGTTCAACTTTACTTATATATCAAAACAGTTGGCATCTATTTTTGCCTATTAATTTGACAATATTTGTTTTTATTATAAGACTCTTAGTGTTTGTGAGAGGGAAGAAAGGTTTTTTTCTATGCATTTTTAGAATCTTACTTAGCTGTGTAGTGAGTTTTAAAATGTTCATACAATTGAAGACAGTATTTCCTCTTTATCCAAAGAAAACAATTATAGATCTAGTTAAAGATTTGTTTTCAAGCATGTGCATCTCCATAAAAATGAAGCACAATATAATCTAAATGCTCAACAATATGTAAATGATGAAATAATTGATGACACACCCTTCAATAGATTTTTATAGCCATGAAAGATTGGCTCTTGTTACACACACACACATTGGCTCCTCAAATATTTGATTTTAAGAGGAAATGATTACTGTGTATTAAAATATTTTAAGTCAGGATTTGCGACTATACATATTTTGCAATGATGGAAATGGCCATTATTTTCACTGTTCAATAAGCTATTTGTGGCTATTGAGCATTTGAGATATGGTTAGCATGAATAAGGAACTGAATTGTAATTTTATTTACTTTAAATTTAAATAGCCACACTTGGCTAGTAGCCACTGTATTAAACTGTGAAACTATATGTATAGTAAGACTTCAATTTTACTATATGTATATATGACTGTGTGTGATATGGCACCAGTGGTTGTCTCTAAGATGTGGGTATAGGAGTCATCGTAGTTGATTCTCCAGCATCTGCTCTTCCTTTGGGTATCTCTTCCTCCCCCACAAAACTCTTTGATTTTGAGGAGGCAAATGCTACCCTGACTCCCCTATATGGATTAACCATGTGGCCCTACCTAAGACAACAACATTATTTAGCTCCTGGCCACAGCCATTGGTTCTGGGTTGAGCAAGTGGCCAAAGAGACAGGAGGTGTAGTTTCTATCTCAGATTCTCTTCTAATACCAGCTTAAGCTCATTGCAGCTTTCAAGGTCAGTCTGTAGGTATCCACACAACAAAGGCAGTGCAACTTTTGTTTAGTATCAAAGTTCAACATCTTTTCAAAACAGTCTGTTTGAATAAAAATAACCCAATACCTGAATTCAAAACTATCTGAAGCTCTGTGACCTATCAAGATCACAGTCCATGTATGCCATGCTTACTAAAGCCCAAGGGCTAATGTCTCCTAAAGCCATCCCTCTGAAAGCCAACTACACAATGTAAGTTGCGACAAAATGCCAAGGTCAAAACACTAAAACCATAAGCCATACACCATCACCACCTTAGAGCTTTAATTTGTCCAACCTTTTATTTTTAGCAGACAAAATATCAAAAGAATTTGTTTTTCAGCAAACACACTGGATGTTAGAATTTGAGCAGTGGTCAATGAATAAAACCGCTTTCTTCTCCTCCTAAGCTCTGTATCATTATAGTTAAACAGAAGATGGGATTAAATACAACCTTTATCACTGATAAAGTAATGTAGAAAAAAATGACTTTGTTCTGCTGCTAAATGGACTTATAATAATTCACCCCTGAATTCACATAATTACTCGATATATCACACAGCTGCATGACTTTGGTCTCCCCTAATAGGCATGGAACCCTCTTATTTTATGGAAGACAGCTGATTAGAACACAATGCCTATAGGCAGAGAGGCCCAGAGGAGAGAGCTCAGAAAGGGCTGAGCCATGAAGGTCCAAACCCTTCTGATCTCATCAGTCAGCCAAGTCTCCTCCATTGCAGAGGGATGAGGCCAGGGCCAAGGGCATTACATAAGTAGAGTTTCCTCCACATGGAAACATGAAATCAGGGGAAGGAGTTTACTTCCCCACATACCATATGAAGAAAAAGAAAACCTGAACAAACCAATAATCATTAAATCTATTTAATAAGAGATCATAAGTGAATTTTACCAAACCATCAAGGAGTAGATTATCCCTAGAATATATAAAATGCTTCAATAAGTACATTTTGTCTTAAGTTACCCAGCTCATTTTATTAGGGTAGTATAACCTTGACAACAAAACTGGACAAGGACAGTACCAAAAAAGGAGAATTTTCAACAAAATTACTAATGAATGCAGGAGGAAAAATTCTGAGTAAACATACATCTAATTCAGAAGTAAAAAGTAATACATCATTACCAGTTTGGTTAATAAAAGAAATGCGGTGGGGGTGAATGGGGACCTCATATTTTTTTAATGTAATATCTTTTAAAAAAATGAATAAATTGAGTAGAATTTGGAAAAAAAAAAGATGCGAGATCAATAAAGAAAATCTATTGTAATTGTGGCAATTTGGTATTATTCATGAATTCCAAAAATAGATATTAGATTGTGTTTGTAAACAGGTCTGTTCCTCTGGGCATATTAGATGGTATTAGATTCAGAGGTTTCACTTTATTAAATCACAATTAGGGCTCTTATTTGACCACATCATTAGAGCAACTTAGTTTAAGTCCCACACCCCCACACCCTCCACTTTGTGGGCTACATAAACGGATGCTCAGTTAAAGACAGGGAAGTAAGTACATGGAGAAGGAGAACACAGAGAGTTTAGTTTTGGACATTGGAGCCCTGGGGAGAGAGCCAAGCCATTTGCCTGATAGTTTGCAGCTGAAGAGACCAGAGTCCTGAACAGCTGAGAAAGTCCAGAAAGAAACAAGCCTGGCCAGAGAGATAAGCCTTTCGCTAATTGCGATCAGAAGAAGCTGGGACTATGGAGCCTTAGGAGGAAGAGTAAGGCTGAACCCTCCCAGAGCCATTTGCTCTAACACATGGCAATAAGTGAGGGAAGTAACTTACACCTTATGGCCTTGTGACTGTAAGCTTCTACCCCAAATAAATACCCTTTATAAATGCCAACAGATTTCTGGTATATTGCATTAGCACCCCTTTGGCTTACTAAAACAGAAATATACCACATTAAAATGATACACTACAAAAATCGTGTAAATACAAAAGGAGGCATTTAATGGAAGAATTGAGGGATAAAAATGTATACAACTTACAAATATTAAATTAAAAAATGGCAGGAGAAAGTCCTGCATTATCAGTAGCTACACTAATTGTAAATGGATTAAACTTTCCAATCAAAAGGCAGAGATTGGCAGAATGGACAAAAAGTAGAATGACCCAACTATGTGCTATTACAAGAAACTCTTCTTAATTCAAAGATACAGGTAGCTTGAAAGTGAAAGTGTGGGAAAAATGTTAAGCAAACAAAAGCTAGAGTAGCTACAACGATATCAGATAAAATAGACTTTAAGTCGAAAACTGTTATAAGGGACAAAAAGGCTACTATATACTGATAATGCATCAATTCAATAAGAAGACAAATAAAAATTATAACTATGTTTGCACCTAATGGCAAAGCCTCAAAATATATGAAGCAAACATGGCAGATTTGAAAAGAAAATTAGATGTTCTAAATTAATAGAAAGAGACTTCAATATACCACTTTCAATATCAGAACACATGGACAGAAGGTCATTAAAGAAATGGAAGACTTGAACAATACTATTATAATTCAACCAGACTTAACAGACATATATAGAATACTTCACCCACATTTTAGTTTGCTAAAGCTGCTGATGCAAAAATACTAGAAATGGGTTGGCTTTTATAATGGGGATTTATTAGGGGAAAATCTTAACAGTTCCCAGGCTGCAAAAATGTTCAAATTAAGATATAATCATAGATGTTTTCTCACCAAAGTTTGGCTGCTAGCAGATACTAGAGTCCTTCCATGTGGCAAGGCAAGATGGCAGGTCTGCTGGTCGCTCTACTTTCTCCTCAGCTGCAGGCAATCAGGCATCTCTCCCTGGACCTCAATTACTTGAACCTCTCAGGGTCTGTTTTCTACAGCTGTAAGTGAACCTGGAGTCTTCTTTCTCATGTGGCAGGGTTAAAATGGCGGAGCTCCCTTTCTGTGTCTCTCTCTCTTTCTGTGTGTTCTCAGAATATATAAGACACTGCAAGAGGGCGGAGACCCAACCTGGGTTCATGCCTCACTGACACAGTCCAATCAAAAGCCCTGAAGTGAGCTAATTGAAAGTGATCTAATCAAAGATCCCTTAACTGAATCTAATCAAAAGGCCCCTTCTACACTGCATTTATAGGCACAGGTAAGGGTTAGTTTAAGAACATAATTTTCTGGGGTCCACAAAATACAAACCAGGACAATCCAATAGCAACAGAATATATATTCTTCTTTAGTGCACATGGAGCAGTCTCCAGGATAGATCATATGTTGGGTCACAAAAAAAAAAAAACTCAATAAATTTAAAAATATTAAAATCTTACAGTGTTTCTTCTCTGATCACAATGAAATGAAGCTAGAAATAACAGAACTGGAAAATCGAAAAATGTATGGAAATTCAACAACGCATTCTTAACCAGTGGATCGAAGAAATAAGTCACAAGGCAAATTAGGAAATATATTGAAACAAATGAAAATGAAAAACACAACATACCAAAAATTAAGGACACAGTAAAGACAGTGCTGAGAGGGAAATTTATAGCTCTAGATGGCTAACATTCAAAAAGGAAGCTCTCGGAAACGGACTTGGCCCAGTGGTTAGGGCGTCCGTCTACCACATGGGAGGTCCACGGTTCAAACCCCGGGCCTCCTTGACCTGTGTGGAGCTGGCCCATGTGCAGTGCTGATGCGCGCAAGGAGTGCCGCGCCATGCAGGGGTGTCCCCCGCGTAGGGGAGCCCCACGCGCAAGGAGTGCACCCGTAAGGAGAGCCGCCCAGCGCGAAAGAAAGTGCAGCCTGCCCAGGAATGGCGCCGCCCACACTTCCCGAGCCGCTGACGACAACAGAAGTGGACAAAGAAACGATGCAGCAAATAGACACAGAGAACAGACAACCGGGGGTGGGGGGAGAATTAAATAAATAAATCTTTAAAAAACAAAAAGGAAGATCTCAAATCATAGAGACCTAGCCTCACAACTGGAGAATCTAGAAAAAGAAGATCAAACAAAATTCATGCAAGCAGAAGGAAGGAAATAAAGATTTGAGCAGAGGTAAATTATATAAAATATAAAAAAGCAATGGAGAACATCACCAAAACCGAAAGTTGGTTCTTTGAAAAGATCAGTAAAATCAGTAAACCTTTAGCTAAGAGACAAAGAAAAAAAAAAAAGAGAAGGCACAAATAACTAAAATCAGACATGAAAGGGAAGACATTATTTCAGATTCCATGGAAATAAAAAGGCTTATAAGAGGACATTATGACCAACTGTATGCCAACAAATTAGATAACCTAGATGTAATGGACAAATTCCTAGGAACACACAATCTTCCTACATTGACTCAAGAAGAAATAGAACTTCTCAACAGACCAATAACAAGTCAAGTGACTTTCCAGTAGAGAAAAGTCTAGGACCAGATGACTTTATTGGTGAATTTTACTAAACATTGCAAGAATAACTATTGCCAATTGCTCAAAATCTTCCAAAAGAATTGAAGAGGAGGAAATACTCCTAATTCATTCTATGAGGCCAACATCACCCTAATACTAAAGCCAAATAAAGATACCACAAGAAAAGAAATTACGGAACAATATCCCTTATGAATATAGATGCCAAAATCCTCAACAAAATACTAGCAAAATGAATCCAATAGCACATTAAAGGATTATACACTATGATAAACTGGAATTTATCCCATATATGCAAGATTGGTTCAACATAAGAAAACCAATGTAATACATTTACAGAGCAAAGGAAAACAAAGTATGATTATTTCAATTAACCCAGAAAAGGCATTTGAAAAAAACTCAGCATCCTTTCTTGAAACAAACACTTAGAAAATTGGGAAAAGACTAAAACTCCCTCAACATAATAAAGAACATATATGAAAAACCCACAGATAACAGCCTACTCAGTGTTGAAATCCTGAAAGCTATCCCTATGATCAGGAACAAGACAAGATACCCACTGTCACCAGTCCTATTCAACACTGAACTGGAAGTTCTAGTCAGAGCAATTAAACAAGAAAAAAGAAATAAAAGGAATCCAAATCGGACAGGAAGAAATGAGACGTTCACTATTTTCAGGTGACATGATCCTATATATAAAGAAAATCCTGAAAAATCCACAACCAGGCTGGTAAGTGAATTCAGCAAAGTGGTGGGTTACAAGATTAACATGCCAAAATCAGTAATATTTCTATAAACTAGTAATGAACAATCTGAAGAGGAAATCAAGGAAAAAACCTTTTACAATAGCAACTAAGAATCAAATATCTAGAAATCAATATAACCAAGGATGCAAAAACTTGAATACAGAAAACTACAGAATTTGCTGAAAGAAATCAAAGAAGACTTAAATGAATGGAAGGACTTTCTGCATTCATGGATTGGAAGATTTAATATTGTTAAGATGTGAATTCTGGAAGTGGACTTGGTCCAGTGGATAGGGTATCTGCCCAGGTCCACAGTTCAAACCTAGGACCTCCTTGACCCGTGTGGAGCTGGCCCATGCACAGTGCTGATGCGCACAAGGAGTGCCCTGTCACGCGGGGGTGTCCCCCATGTAGGGGAGGCCCATGCTCAAAGAGTGCGCCCCATAAGGAGAGCCGCCCAGCACGAAAGAAAGTGCAGCCTGCCCAAGAATGGCACCGCACACATGGGTTCAATTCCTGGGGCCTCCTGGTGAAACCAAGCTGGCCTGACTGGAGACTGGTCCGTGAGGAGTGCTGGCCCATGTGGCAAGCTGGCCTGAGTGGAGAGCGGTGCAGCAAAATGATGCAACAAAAAGAGACCCAGAGGAGAGACAGTAAGAGCAGACCAGGGAGCTGAGGTGGCACAGGAGATTGTGCACCTCTCTTCCGTACCGCAAGGTCCTGGGATTGGTTCCTGGTGACACCTAAAAAGAAGACAAGTAGGCACAGAAGAACACACAGCAAATGGATACAGAGAGAAGATGACAGGAGTGGGGGGAGGTGATTAAATAAAGAAATCTTTAAAAAATAAAGACATACTGGCCATGAGAGTTCATAAATAGACTTTCACATATAACTTCCATATGGATTAAACAATTGTGAAAAGCAAATCTTAAAATTCTGGAATTCGTGCTGGCTATCTTCGATTTGCCCCCACTATCAGTTAGCTTTTACTGCGTAACAATTCGTGAGTTAGCAAATTGGTCTGGGCTTAGCTTAGCTGGACAGTTCTGGTGATCTTGGCTGTGCTCACCCTTGCATCTGTGGTCAGCTGCCAGTCAGAGAATTGCTCTGCTTCTGGGCATTGGTTGGCTGAATACTGGTATAACTGACCATGTGTCTCTCATCAGCCATTAGTCTAGTCCTGACTTCTTTGCACAGAATCAATGGTAGGGACCCCTGAAATTGTAGGGATCCCCATAATGGTGACTCAGTTTGAGTCCCTGCCTACAGCTAGCCTACAGCTGGGAGCTATATAAACAGATGCTCAAAGATAGGGAAGTAAATATATGGAGAAGAACACAGAAAGTTTAGCTTGGGATGCTGGAACCCCACGGAGAGAGCCAAGCTGTTCATCTGATTGTAGCTGAAAAGAACAGAGCCCTGAACAGCTGAAGAGGCCAGAAAGAAATGAGTTCTGGGGAGAAAGGCAGGCCTTATGCTAGCCTACAGCTGAGAATGGAAGGAGCTGGAACCACAGGGCCTTAGGAGGAAGAAGAAGGCTGAACCCTTGCAGATACTGGCAGTCATCTTGCTCCAACACGTAGCAACAGACTTTGGTGAGGGAAGTAACTTATGCTTTATGGCCTTATGACTGTAAAGTTCTACCCCAAATAAATACCCTTTATAAATGCTAGCAGATTTCCGGTACTTTGCATCAGCACCCCTTTGGCTGACTAATACATTGTCCCACAGGTTTCTCAGGCTCTATTCACTTCATTTTTTTTTTCTTTCTGTTCCTTAGCCTGAATAATTTCCATTGTCTTGTGTTTGTGTTCACTGACCCTTTCTTCTGCCAGCTTCAGTCTGCTGTTGTAACATCTAAGGAATTTTTATTTCACTTTGTGATCTTCAACTCCAATATTACTGTGAGGTTCCTTTTTGTAATTTCTATTTCTTTACTGAAATTCTAATTTTGTTCAGTTATCATTTTCCTAATATCCATTAGTTCTTTTTCCATGTTTTCCTTTGACTCTTTGAACATATAGATTATTTCTTTAAAGGCTTTGATTGGTATGTCCAAAGTCTGGTCTTCTTCATTGATGGTTTCTGAAGTTCTCTTTTATTCCTTTGCCTGGGCCATCATTTCCTGTTTCTTTGTCTTGTAATCTTTTGTTGCATACTATAGATTTTTACATTTTAATGTGTTAAGTCTAAACTGAGCTTTCTGTTCCTTAAATTTGTATACTGCTAGGGACATGAAAGAGATTTTCTTGAGTGTCAGGAGCTAAGAAAAACAAATAGTCCATACAAAAAATGCCTTTCACAGTCTTTAAAAATTGTTTCTGTGTTGGCTGATGCTCTTCTTCAGAATTTAGCCCTCTTCTCAGGATGATCAGCTCAAGGTGAAGATATGGGGTCCTCTGTCTTTTTGGAGTATGTGTCCTGTCCTGAGCATGAACTTATTAGTTATTAACAATTACAGGAATTCAAATGCCCCCTTTTACTCCATTTGAAGCCTTCCTAACCAAGGTGTTCTATTATATAAGTCTTGAGGCTGGTAATCCTTTGCTCTAGGCCACTTCAATTTGAATGTTTCTTATACTGCTTTACCTATGTGTAAGCTGCATCTGCTTGCAGGGCATGTTCTATGAAGGAGACAAGGGTCCTGGCTCACTCTTTCAGACTGCCATGCCACAGATTGGCACTGACAAACAGGCACCCCAGTATAAATATAGAGGTTTCTCTGCTCCCTCCAGAACAGGGCTGGGGACACACAATGGGAATACAGGCTGGCTGCCCATCATGGTAGCCAGGGTATGTAGGGAGGGACCAGCAATGGCTCACCAACCTCCTTTTACCATTTTTAAGGAGCATTTTTCTTGATTTGGCACTTGCCCTGTTGCTACAACCTTCTAGCTGTGCCAGAATTCTGAGGAAAATGGCTCTGCCAGTTTTTGCTATTTGTTCATAGGTTCTGTGGGGGAACAGAACCCAGAACTGCCATTTTGGTCAAGTAGAAATCCCTGTAGATCATTTCAATGTGATTTCAAGAGTAACAGGCAATACATGAAATCAATAAACTTTCTTTAACCAGGAATCATATAATGATACATGTATATTTGGTTTATTTATAATTATAAATATATTGTGTATTTTAAATTATTCCTTACAAATTAAAGCAGTCGTAGTAAAAATTTAATTGTAATTTTGACATCTTGCTGTATTTCTTGTTTTAATATCAATATTTGTTTTGTAGGTTCAAAGAAAAAATGAAACATGAAAATTAAAATCAGTTTACAATCTTGAATTGGTATAAAATATATCAGCAAATAAGATGTCTGAAAAGAAGAGTACTTCAGAAGAGCAAGAAGATATTACTGATCAATTTGGAAACAAATCTAGATCACAGTCAGTGCGGGAGCATGAATTAAATAAAGAAACATCAAACTCATTAAATGAAGTGTTTGATTACCTGGAAAGAAAAAATTCTAACCTGGTTTATGGAACTCACCCTCAAAAGAATAAATTACAGTCAACATCTTCCTTTGGAACTAAGTCTAAGAGAAATGATGAACAAAGGCAAAAGCTTCAATTTTTTGAAACAAGCACTAGAAATCTCAGCTCACAATCGAAAACAGAAATTTCACTAAGTAAATCAGAATCAATGACTGATAAAATTCAAGAATATCAGGATTTTATTAAATCTCTCTCTCATGAAACGAGAAAAATTAGTTCACAACTGCCTGAAGAAAATCAGCAAGGACCTGACCTAGAATCAGATAACTTCATGGTTAACCTTGAAGCCAAGGGTTTACAAGAATTCCCTAAGGATATTTTAAAAATAAAATATGTAAAATATCTATATTTAGACAAGAACCAAATCAAAACTTTTCAAGTTGCAGACTCGGGTGATCTGTTAGGACTTGAAATTCTATCCTTGAAAGAAAATGGGTTATCATCACTTCCACCTGAAATTCAGTTACTTCATAATTTAAGGATCTTAAATGTCAGTCACAACCAAATATCACATATACCTAAAGAAATATCACATCTTGGGAATATCAGGCAACTCTTTTTTAACAACAATTACATTGAAAACTTTCCCTCTGACTTAGAAAGTCTTGGAAATTTGGAAATTTTAAATTTGGCTAGAAATAAGTTAAGACATATACCAGAAACTCTGCCTAGTTTGAAAAATTTGAGTGTTCTCAATCTGGAATATAATCAGTTAACAATATTTCCTAAAGCTCTATGCTTCCTTCCAAAGTTAATTTCACTAAACCTTACTGGAAACCTGATAAGCAGTTTGCCAAAAGAAATTAGGGAGCTTAAGAATTTAGAAATCTTTCTAATGGATCACAATAAACTTAGTTTTTTGGCTGTGGAAATTTTTCGATTACTCAAAATGAAAGAACTCAGATTGTCAGACAATAAATTGGAAGTTATTTCACACAATATTGAGAATTTCAGGGAACTTAGGATTCTTACACTTGATAAAAATTTATTAAAATATATTTCAGAGAAAATTTCCCACTGTGTAATGTTGGAATGCCTTAGCCTTGATGGTAATAAATTAACAGAACTTCCTAAGAATATCCATAAACTTAAAAATTTAAGGAAACTCCATGTAAATGGAAATTATATGTTGAGAATAACTGAAGATATCTCACATCTTAATAATATATACAGTCTAGAATTTTCAGGAAATCTAATCACAGATGTTCCCATTGAAATAAAAAACTGCAGAAAAATAACTAGAGTTAAATTGAGCTATAACAAAATAATATACTTTCCAGTGGGACTATGTGCTTTGGATTCTCTTTATTATTTGAGTTTTAATGGAAATTATATTTCAGAAATACCTATAGACATATCTTTCAGTAAACAACTGCTTCATTTAGAATTTAATGAAAATAAACTCCATATATTTTCTGAGTACTTATGTTCCCTTATTAATCTTAAATACCTGGATCTTGGTAAAAACCATATAGAGAAAATTCCACCATCTATTTCCAATATGGTGTCACTCCATGTACTCATTTTGTGCTGTAATAAATTTGAAAATTTCCCTAGAGAATTGTGTACTTTAGAAAATTTGCAAGTACTTGATCTTTCAGAAAACCAAATACAGAAAATCCCTTTAGAGATCTGTAACTTAAAAGGAATCAAGAAATTAAATCTGTCAAGCAATCAGTTTATGTATTTTCCTGTTGAACTGTGCCGACTTCACTCATTGGAAGAGCTGAATATAAGTCAGATAAATGGGAAAAAGGTAAGAGTCTTATATGTTCGATTTTTAGGGGAAGGAGGGTCTGGAGAGGGTTAAAGTTGTAGTGTACTTGTGTGTGTGTTTTTTTTTTTTAATTGACTTTGTAATAATATTACATTAAAAATATATATATATGAGGTCCCATTGAACCCTACCACCCCCACTTGTGTGTGTTTTAAACTTAGTTAGAATATTGTATTTTTTAAAGGAGAGGCCTTTATTTTCTAGTTATGGATTACATATACACTTTTCAACACAAAAACTTTAAAGGAAGGTATTTCATTAAAATGAAATGCCAAATAATTAAACCTATCAATTTTGTAGATTTCTTTTTATTTCAGTTTAATTGTAAAAGGAACTTTAAAGTTATGAAAAGAAGAAAAAAATAAAGTTATGAATGGAATATAGAGCAGTAAATAAATCATCCCTCAAACACACAATTTTAGTGTAACTACTGGTTGTATGTTGGCACAATTTCTTTCTTGTTGTTTTTTCTTATGTGTGTACTTTTATAAACAACTGTTAAAAGACTGTACACTCAAGTTTTAAATCTTCTTTTTTCATTTAACAGTTCATAACCACTACCCTATTATATGACATAAATTCTGTTAAACATTGTAATCCATACATGATTTATGTAAGTAACCTCTGTTACGCATTTGGGAATATTGTAATTTTTCATCATCATAAATGATGCTCTGATAAACTTGTACATAAATACAGCCTTTTTCCTACTTTGGACCATTTTCTTAGATTTTCCCTAAAGAATTTCTGGATCAATGGAAATAAACATTCTTAAAGCATTTTATTTTACTTAAACTCTAAGAGTGAATTTTATGGGTAGGTTTTTAAAATTAAATCATTACTGATTGACGTTAAGTTCTCAGTAAAATAATGAAAGGAATACAGTTATCATCTGGCTGTCTTTAATTTGGTCAGGAATAGTCATTTGCTGGAGCAATATATCCCAAAATCTATTCCTAAAAGCACGATCCCATTAGCTTGTCCTCAAAAAAAGTGGCAGGGATTGAGGCAGAGAGGAGATTGTGATCAAATAGCTTTGGGAAGCATTAAGTCATCTCTTAGAGAGTTACAGTGAATACTATGTTAAAGAATCTGAAAACTCCTGCACTAATAAAACCAGTTTTTCTCTGGTTTAACCCTTATTTCCCAAACTTATTTGACCATCTTTAACCTAACACCTGCCATAAAATACATTTCCAGGAAGGGTACTCCAGGGAATACTGGAGAAGAGGAAATAATGATATCTGTTGTATTCTTACAATTGCTTTTGTACTAAAAGACAATTTTGAGTTCAGTTCTGTATTATGCTACTTTGTGGGCTGATCTGTAATCCTCTCATTTTCTCCTCCTTTACCTTAACTGTGGGTGTCTCCAAGGTTGTGTCCTTGACTTCCTTATTTCCTCTCTATTAATTCTTTCCTCGACCTTATTTCCTCGGCTTGTTGTCACTTACATGCACAAGACCCCCAAATCTAATCTATAAAACAAGTACTCTAGTCCTATATCTCCCAATTTTCACTGAAAATAATTATTTTACTCTTCTATTATATCAACATAACTTCAGCATAACTTCAAAATCAAACTCATCTTTCATTCAAGTCTAACTCTGTTCAAAACCCTTCCATTTGTTTATGAAGCCAACTTCAAATATACCAGGCTAGAAAACATTGAATCATCTTTCTTCCATTTCCATCATCAGTTATACCCAAGCATATACCAAAATTGTCTAATTTTTCCTTTGAAATAGCTCTTGGATTATCTCCCTAATTTTTCTATCTCACTATCATCCTAGTCCATGGTCATCACTTCAGGCCTAGATTTTTCTATAAGCCTCCTGGCTATTTTTTCTGACTCCCTTGCCAAAGCCAGCAAAGTTCATTCCAGAGGATTATTCTTTTCTTTCCCCCCTTCTTCCCCTCCCCATCTCCCTCCCCAGGTCTGCTGTTTTTGCTGTCTGTGTCTATCTGCTGTGTGCTCTTCTGTATATATTTCTCTTTTTGTCCTCTTGTCTTTATACTCTAGGATTCATGGGGATTCCATCCTGGGAACCTCTGACATGGAGAGAGGTTCCCTGTCAATTGTACCACCTCAGTTCCTGGTCTCTGCTGCACTTAACCTTGACTCTCCCCTTCGTCTCTCTTTTGTTGCGTCATCTTGCTACATGACTCACTTGCATGGGTACTCAGCTAGCCATGTGGGCACTTGGCTCACCACGTGGGCCTCAGCTCACCACACGGGCACTCAACTCACCATGCAGGCACTTGGCTAGTCACACGGGCACTCGTGCGGGCACTTGGCTCACCACATGAACACTTGGCTCGCCACACAGGCACTTGGCTCACCTTGTGGGCACGTGGCTTACTGTATGGGCACTTGGCTCACCACATGGGCACTGGCTCACTGGGCAGGCATGATTTCTCTTCTTCTTTTTCACCAGGAGGTCCCAGGGATCTAACCCAAGTGTCCCATATGGTAGGTAGAGGACTTATCCCTTGAGCCACATCTACTTCCCAGAGGATTAGTCTTATTATATCACACCTGCCTGTCAGGAATCCAGATTGCATTTCTATTGCCTATGCAAAGTAGGTGGTTGCCAAGGGCTCCAATCCCCATCTTTATAACATCATTTCAAAGGATACCACTTAGGGGGAAAAATAGCCTATATGGTTGGGAATGTCACTTTGATAACCCCCTTGGGGTTGGAGAGATGCCCAAAGTATTAACTGATATAACAGAAGATAGTCACTAAACAGTCATCTGAAGAAAAAGTGTTGCCAGAGCTGATTTCCAGGTTCTTGTTTATGTTGTAAGAAAGACTTCAAAGGTGCACCAAAGTCATGAAAAAGTTAGAAAAGTAAGTAAGTGAGTGTGGGCATGCTCAAGGTAGAGACATACTTCCTTTGCTTTGGGTTTCCCGGTTTTATGAGCTAACCCATGGGTACAGGGTCTGTGTGGATTGGCATATTTGAAACTAAGTGGGAAAGATTTATTGGGTGGTTTAATTTCTAGGGGTTGCTTTCTGATGGTTTCTGGCTGCTGTCCGCGAGCTCAGTTTTTTTGCTGCACAAGGTGATATGAAAGTGGGTGGGTGGGGGTGGTGGTGCCCCTCTGCCCTAAGCTGCTTTCAGATAATGCAGCTGCAGGGTATGTGCTTCAAATTGCCCCCTGATAACTTGCAAGTCAGCAGACTGTTGCCTCAGCCTCTCTTACCATGTGGAATTTGTGTGGCTTATTGGGTTTTCTGTCCCTCCTCCTTAGGTCCCTATTCTATCCTGCCTCAAGAGTGTTCAGTTAATCACAGAGTTTTTATTTTGCTATGTGAAGGATGCCTAATAGAAGCTTTCCTTCTGTAGGAATTTTATCTCACAGCTCTCAGTCAGTGCCTCTAATAAATATTAACAAGTAATTAAAGAATATTTGTTTGAGGAATGTCAAATTATGACACTGCCCACTTGTCTTGATCTGACTCCTACCTCACAGGCCTGGCTTCCAAGGCTTGCCATAGCTTGGTTCGTTATACAAATGTTTCTCCTTCTGCTTCTCATAATCTCTGTTTACTGGTCATATTCTCACTGGCCTTTTTATGCATTATATTTGTCTTGCCTTAAGTTTCCTGTAACTTCCCCACAAATCCTATTCTGTTTATTTTTTAAGGAGGTACCAGGGATTGAAATCAGGACCTTATACATGGAAAGCAGGCACTCAACCACTGAGCTACACACACTCCCCCATTATTTTTTTTCTTTTTTAACTTTACTTTTCAGGAAATTTTAGATTACAGAAAAATTACATTGAAAGTATAGGGGATTCCCATATACCCCACCCATCCCCCTCTCACATTTTCCCCTATTGATAATATCTTACACGAGTATAGTACCATTGTTGCAATTGATGAACAAATAATGAAGCATTGCTACTAACCATGGTGCATAGTTTACATTATAGTTTACTCTTGGCCCTGTAAAATTTTACAGGTTTTTGACAAAATGTAAAATGGCATGTATCCATCATTGCAATATCCAGCAGAACAATTCCAATGCCCTAAAACTGCCCTGTGTTCCACCTATTCTTCCCTCTCTCTTCCTTCAGAACCTATGGTTACCACTACCTTTCTATCAATGTTAAAAGTTCTCCCATTACTACAGTAATAATAAGTCTACTTTGGTCCACGGCTGAATTCTCCTCTTAAGTTTGTTCATTCTTCAATCTTGAGGATTTGGGGACAGTGATGTCTGCTCTGTTTCAGATTGAGAGGGGGCTTAGATCTTATGGGGCAGATGGAAGGAACTGTTTTGTTTGCATTTATAGATACTCTGCTTTTTGGAATGGGGGGTTGTCTATCATCATCATTTAGTTAGTTGTCCTAGGAATTCTGATGAACTGGAGAGTAGCTGTTGGCTACAACTCTACTGAGATTCAGAGGAGTCCTATTCATTCTTTTGTTTTTTTCTTCTTTTTTTTTCTTCTTTTTTTTGAGGTACCAGGGATTGAACTTGGGAACTTGTATGTGGGAAGCCGTCACTCAACCATTAAGCCACATTGGCTTTCCTGAGTTGGTTTTCTCACTTTGCTTGTTGTTTTTGTTTTCTCAGGAGGCACTGGAAACTGAACTTGGAATCTCTTTTGTGGGAGATGGGCGCTCAACTGCTTGAGCCACAGTCACTTCCCTTATTCATTCTTTTTTTTTTTAAGATTTATTTTATTTATTTATTGACACCCCCCCCCCCCCCACTGTTTGCGGCTGCTGTCTGTTCTCTGTGTTCATGTGCTGTGTGCTTTCTGTGTCTGCTCATCTTCTCTTTAGGAGGCACCGGGAACCAAATCTTGGACTTCCCATGTGGGAGAGAGGCACACAATTGCTTGAGCCACCTCAGCTCCCTGGTTTGTTGTGTCTCTCATTGTCTTTCCTCTTTGTGTCTCTTTGTTGCATTAGCTCACTGAGCCTTCCTGTCACAGCAGCTCGCCTTCTCCAGGAGGCACTGGGATCTGAACCTGGGACCTCCCATGTGGTAACTGGAAGCCCAGTTGCTTGAGCCACATCGCTTCCCCCTATTCATTCTTTTTTTTTTTTATGATTTATGTTATTTATTCTTCCCACCCCGTTCCCCCCATTGTCTGTTCTCTGTGTCCATTCACTGTGTGTTCTTCTGTGTCTGCTTGTATTCTCATTAGATGGCTCTGGGAACCGATCCTGGGACCTTCTGGAGTTGGAGAGAGGCGATTACTCTTTTGCGCCACCTCAACTCCCTGTTCTGTTACATCTTATTTTCTCTCCTCTGTGTCTCTTGTTGTGTCATTTTCCTGTGCCAGCTCTCCACATCGGCCAGCACTCCTGTGTGGGTGGCTTTCCCATGCTGGGTGGCATTCCCATGCAGGGGGGCACTCCTGCGTAGGGCAGCATTCCAGTGTGGGCTGGCACTCTGTGTGGGCCAGCTCACCACATGGGCCAGCTTGCCCTCACCAGGAGGCCCTGGGCATCAAAGCCTGGACCTCCTATATGGTAGACGGGAGCCCAATTGGTTAAGCCATATCCATTTCCCCCTATTCATTCTTAAGCCATTCAAGTCCTATGTTAGAAGGTAGGACTAAATCCTTTAGTTCTCTGATTTGTACTGATATACTTTATCTAAACATCCATACAGTTGTCCTTATTTGTACTCTTCATTTTGACATTTGATTACTTATTGCTTCATTCCATTTCCTGGTTGTTTCACATGAATGTATTTTGTTCCCTAAACTAAAATTTAGTCTCCTTAAAATCAAGGACTGGGAAGCGGATGTGGCTCAACTGATGGAGCATCTGCCTACCATATGGGAGGGTCCAGGGTTCAAACCCAGGGCTGCTGACCTCTGTGGTGAGCTGGCCCATGCGCAGTGCTCCAACACACAAGGAGTGCTGTGCCACGCAGGGGTGCCCATATATGGGGGTGCCCCATGTGCAAGGAGTGTGTCTTGCAAGGAGAGCCACCCCACATGAAAAAAGCGCAGCCCACCCAGGAGGGGCACCACACACAAGGAGAACTGATGCAGCAAGATGATGCAACAAAAAAAGAGACACAGTTTCCCTGTGCCTACGAGGGTGCAAGAGGACACAGAAGAACACAAAAGTGAGTGGACACAGAGAACAGACAATGTGGGGGAGGGGGAGAGAAATAAATCCTTTTAAAAAATAAAATAAAATCAAGGACCATCTCTTATGCCTTTTTTAAAAAAGATTTATTTATTTTCTCCCTTCCCCTCCTTGCACCCTGCTGTCTTTGTCTATTTGCTGTGTGATCTTCTGTATCTAGTTCTCTTTTTGTCTTCTCATTTTTTCTCCTCTAGGATTCACTGGGATTCGATCCTGGAGACTCCTGATGTAGAGAGAGGTTCCCTGTCAATTGTGCCACCTCAGTTCCTGGTTTCTGTTGCACTTCACCTTGACTCTCCTCTTGTCTCTCCTTTGATGTGTCATCATCTTGCTGTGTGACTCTCTTGTGCGGGCACTGGCTCACTGCATGGGCGCTTGTGCGGGCACTGTCTCGCTGTGCGGGCACATTTTCTCTTGTTCTTTATCACCAGGAAGCCCTAGGGATCAATCCTGGGCCCCTCCATATGGTAGATGGAAGCTGTATCACTTCCCCTTTATACTTTTGTTTTGAAACCAGGACTTCATATATGGGAGATATGTACTCAATCACTGAGCTCTATCCACATCCTCTTATGCTATTTTTTTTTTTTACAATCCACAAGTCTTTTATAATTATTTTTTAATTATTATTATTATTTTACATCATTTATGCCATGAATTCATAGGGAATAGGTTTCGGTAGCTCAGGCTCTTTTCTATGGGTTCTCACATAGTGTGTTTCCCTGTGTCGAGCAGGCTGGCACCTTAGTTGGACCCCGGTACCTTTCTCTTCAGTTTCCTTCTTTTTCTGATCATTTTCCTTCACATGTTTTAGGAAGCTATCGTGCTTAATATGCTCAATGCATATATTAATTCTCTTGGCAAGAATCTTGCCCTTAATCTGTTTGTTTACCACTATACCAACAGCATGCTGGGTGACATTGTAAACTCTTCTGGTTTTGCTATGGTAACATTTGTGAGGCATTCCTTTTTGAAAAGCACCCAGTCCTTTTATGTCTATGAAATCACCTTTCTTGTAGATTTGCATACATGTAGCCAAAGGAACAACTCCATGTTTTCTAAAAGGCCTAGAAAACATATATTGGGTTCCTCTCCTCTTTCCCTTTGTGTTCGTCATTTCTGGCGAATTACTGCAAGATGGCAGTTCTGGCCAAAAGAACTCTTGTGCTTTTTTATATAGTAAAAATCACTAAGCACAATGCCCAACAGGCACATTGTTGGTTGGTTTCTTTCTGAGAGGGTCCATATATTCAAAATTCTTTTAGTTCATTCATAGAAATTCCTTTATTTCAAAATCTACTTTTAATGACCTTATTTTCTCTAAATATGCATATTTCTTCTTCATCATAGCTGAGGGTTTTATTTCTACTATTTTGCAACACTTTTTGTACTAGGGCTTTTTATTTGAAATCACATTGCCAAACTGTGTGATTCCATTCTACAGGAGTTTATTGAGTATTTACTCAAAATGTGTACAACTTGGAAACACATGCACAAAAAGTATAAAACATGCATAAAATGTCTTCTAAGACTACAAGGAAAACAGACAAGAAACTAATAAATAACAATGTTTCCCTGATTGGTGAGTCCAGGAATAAAGAGATGAGAGTATGATAAAATAGCTGGGAAAGACTTCAGAGAGGAGAAGAAACCAAAGTGGGGTCAGATTTTGGTAAGGAAGAAGAGGGAGGTAGAAAGAAAGGGATAAGGTGGCAAAGAATACCAAGTGTTGGTAGAGTGGGGAAAGCAGATCATAGGGTTGAACTGGTAGCATTGGCCACATTGAGAATGTACTTGGATGCCACAAAATATCTTTTGGGTTTTAGATAGGAGGAGAATTAACTATTTTTATTTATTTTACTTATTTGTGACCTGATGAAAATATCCCCTTTCTAAGATAAAATAAATCTCTGCTTTTTGATTTTAGAAAAAGTTTTTGCCATCCAAATACTTATAAAAAGTATTATTGTTTTATATTTATTACAGTTAACAGGACTTCCAGAAGAACTACCTAAAATGACACAACTTAAAGACCTTGATATCTCAAACAATGCAATCAGAGAGCTTCCAAGAAATATAGGGGAATTGAGAAGTTTGGTTAATTTAAATGCATGCAACAATCAAATAAGTCATCTACCACCATCTTTTCTATCTTTACATGATCTCCAGCAACTAAACTTGAGTGGTGAGTGTCAAACATAATCAGTAAGTAGATTATTAGTGTCCAAACTGAGAATTTTGCTGACAAGAAAAGAATGGCAGTCAACACAATATATTTGGTGCCCATTAGAAGGAGATGACTATCCCAGGTGCAGAAAAAGAAAAAGCATAAAGTCTTATTCCTGCCCTGAAAGAGGTAGCTGAACATATTTTCATTTCTTTTCTGTCTTCTCTGCCTATATCCAGTTATTCAGTATTTCTTCCTTTTGTAACCTGACCTCACCCCTCCTACACATACCTAAACAACCTCAGGTCAGTGTTTTCTGTGTTCCTTTCTCTGCTGGCTCCCCTAATCCCACTCCTATACCCTACAAAACTCCAATACCTTACACACAAAAATTAAAAAGAATAAATCACTCACTCTGAAGATATCAGAAAGCCCAAAGCACAACAAATACTCAACTGATATTTTTAAAATAATTTTTATTATAAAATATTTCAAACTTACAGAAAACACAGAAAATAATAAATACCTATGGACCTATTCCCAGATATAAAGGATTTTAACACTTTGTGATATTTATTTGAGATATTTTTAAGTAATAAAATAATAGTTATTGAGTTGAAACTTTTTTTGCACTTCTCTCCAAACTAGAAGCAACCACACCACTGAAACTGGTATCTATCTTTTCAATTCATGTTTTTATACTCTATGTGCATATGTATATATATATATATATATAAATATAATACTATATTGAAGTTTTAAGTTTTATTAAATTATATCACACTATATGGGTCATTCTATAACTTGCTTTAGTCACACATCATATTTATAAGATTAATCCATGTTAATAATACACATGAACACATTTATTTTAAATAATGTATAATATTCAACTATATGATTAAACAATAATCTGCTCTTCTGTTACAGACAATTAGGTTGTTTCCTATTTGTTTGCTAATGTAAACATACTTGTACATGTCCCCTGTGTAAATATTCTTGAGTTGCTTTAGGGCATATAGCTAAGAGTACAGTTGCTGAATCAAAGGAATGCACATCTTCAGTATCACAAGGTTTTTGAGGAATTGATGTCCACTGTGGTTATAACAGCTTACATATTCACCAGGACTATATGAGAGTTCTCATTCCTATAGCACTGACAATTCATGAGATTCATATCTGTCTTTCAGTTAGGAGCAAAACCCAAGGAGTAGAAAAATTTGTAGTTTCCTGAATACTAGTAATAGAATTGAGATTGAAATGTCAATAATAACTGGAAAAATTTTTAACATATTACAGTGAAAATATCCACAAGGAAGTGATTTTGGTAGACTTCCTCTGTTCATTCATAAAGTTGTGCTTGTATACCTTGAGGTTTTTTTAATATACTTTTTAATTTTTTAAAAGATACTTAGGTTACATAAATATTACATAAATAATATAGGGATTCCCATATGCCCGGCTCCCTACCCCTCCCACACTTTCCCACATTAACAACATCCTTCATTAGCGTGGTACATTTATTACAATTGATGAACACATTTTGGAGCATTGCCATAAGCATCGATTACAGCATTGTACATATTACAATGTAGTTTACACTTTCTCCCACACAATTTTGTAAGTTATGACAAGATATATAATGGCCCATACGTGTCATTCCAATGTCATTCAGGACTATTCCCAAGTTCTGAAAATGCCCCCAAATTATACCTGTTTTTCCATCTCCCTCCACTCAGAACTTCCCATTGCCTCCATATCCATGATAAAATTTCTTCCATTGCTAGAATCATACAAAGTCTATCTTAGAATATCAGTAAGTCTACTCTCGTCCATCATTCATTTCCCAATCCTGAGGATTCTGAGATGGTGATAATCTCTCCACCTGTAATTGAGAGGGGGCTTAGATCCCAAGAAGCAGATAGATGGAACTATCTTGCTTGCAGTTGCAGACAGTCTCTGTTCCTTGGTATGGTAGTTGTCCATCATCATCTCTTTGTCAGTTGTCCTGGGTAAGTCCAATGAACTGGAGAGTAAGTGTTGCAAATCTGTTGAGATTCAGGTCCCAATGGCACATGGACAGCCCAAAGATTTAAGTCTCTTGGACATATACCTATCAACTCTAGTACTAACTAAAGGTTCAAATAGAAGGGACAGAAGAGCCATGTGTAGACCACAACTGGATCCAACTCTGTCACACTGGGGAGCATCAATTCCAAAGTAGGGCCCACTGGCAGGGCACCAAACTCCTGAGCCATCTCCCCTGCCTGTAGTGTCTCGATGTCTCCAGAGACCTCAGGAACCCTGCTATTTGAGGCAATATTTACTTTGGCAGTGAATGAGATCCTGTTGAGATGTGCATAAGTGTAACCTCTGGAATGACCTTCAAAGTCACTTTGAAGTTTCTTAGCCATATAAATTCATTTGTCTTTACCTTTTCCCCCTTTTGATCAAGGTCTTTTTCCAGTTGTATTGCTAGTTGGTGCTTGGTAGTAATCCCTCAGTACCAGAGAGGCTCATCCCTGGGAGTCATGTCCCATGCTTGTAGGAAGATAATGCATTTATATGCTGAGTTTGGCTTAGAGAGAGGCCACATTTGAGGAAAAAGGAGGCTCTCAGGGAATAACTCTTAGGTACCCTGTAATACTAGGCTAAGTTTCTATTTCAAAAGTAAAAGTTCATAAGTACAGTCATTGCTTACTTAAGTACAGTACAGTCAGGGGGCTGTCAGTGGTCCATCCTCCTTCACTAGTGTATTAGTCAGCCAAAGGGGTAATGATAAAAAATACCAGAAATTGGTTGGTTTTTATAAAGGGTATTTATTTGGGGTAGGAGCTTACAGATACCAGGCCGTAAAGCATAAATTACTTCCCTTACCAAAGTCTATTTCCACATATTGGAGCAAGATGTCTGCTGATGTCTGCAAGGGTTCAGGCTTCTTTGGTTCCTCCTTTCCTCAGCGTTCTTTTTCCTGGGCTCAGTGTTCCTCTCTTTCTGGGGCTTGCCTCTCTTTCCTCTGTGAGCTTACTTCCTGGGGTTTCAGCTTAAGGCTTCAGCATCAAACTCCAACATCAAAACCCAAACATCAAAAACCCTTAACTCTGTCCTCTGCCATGCCTTTCATCTGTGAGTCCCCACCCACCAAAGGGTGAGGACTCAATGCACTATTGGCACAAGAGGTTTACATAATTACTTAAGTAAACTTATGAACCCAATATAATCTAATATGCCCAGAGGAAAAGATCAGTTTACAGACATAATCCAATATTGCTTTTTGGAATTCATCAATAATATCAAACTGCTCTGACTATTCACTGCCCCTATACTTGGGGGATTCTTGCTGTCCCATTAGAGAATGTGGCAGAGCTCCCCAGGATGGGAATTTGATATTCTTTCTGTTATTGTGTGACTCTCCACCCACCATGACAATGCCCCATGAACACTTGAACACATTTATATGCCTTATAGATATGCTCCAGGTGACCATGAGTTTTTATTATGAATTTAGTGATTAATTACATGCAATTTAAATATATTTAAATTTGTGACAGTGTTCACAAAATTCACTCTGAAAATAGTTATTAAGCACCAGATGCATAGAGGGCAAAGGGAGTATAAATGTGAGGAATGGTGGCTAGAAGAAGTGTTGGAAAAGTAATTGAAGGAGGGTATAGACAGGTCAGGATCATGCCTGAGAGGACCTACATGCTCAGAAGGGGAAAAATGCTGGTCTGTGCAATGGGGAAGCACATATTTGTCTGGTTTACAGAAGATAAAAGCAGGTTGTTGAGACAGAAAAGACACGCAAGCCATCTCACTCATAATTTGCAGTTACCCTCGGGGGGAATGAGGATCAGCCTCTAAGTGTATGGAGTACCTTTGAATGACATCATGAAAAGGGCTTTGGAAGAACAAACTTTACAACTATTGCTTTGGTTAGAAGGAAAGGGAAAGTGGAAGGGAGGTAAGTGCAGTGTTTACCTTGAAAGCTTGATGGATGAAGTGAGGATATAAGGTAAGATAGATCACTGCTATGAAGATAGTTGTGAAAATGGGAAGAGGGGCAGAAGGGCATAATTTAAGGTAATAGAAGAATATGGTGATACAGGTGGGACAAAAAATGATTTTATTACTCAGAAAAAAATTTTTAAATTATGATTGATCATGGTCTTGTGTTCTTGTTGGTTTGTTTTTCTCTGGATACTTTCCAGATTTTGTCTTTATGTTTGGTTTTCAGCAGTCTGACTATGCTGTGCCTCGGTGTGGTTGGTTTTTTCCTATTATTGAGGGTAAAATTACATAACATAATTAATCATTTTAAAGTGAGATTTAAATTAGTACATTTAAAATGTTGTGAAAATACCATCTCTATCTAGTTCCTAAATATTTTTTTCAACACAAATGAAGCCCATATCCATTATCAGTTGCTCCCTATTTCTCCCTTCCCCAGTTTCTGGCAACCACAATTTGTATTATTTCTTTATGGATTTACCTAAACAGGATATTTCACATAAATGCAACCATATAATAGTTGGCCTTTTGTGTATGGCTTCTTTCACATAGCATAATATTTTAAAGGTTTATCCATATTGTAGCATGCATATTCTTTTTATGGCTGAATGCTATTCTATTGTATATATATATATATATACCACTTTTTAAATTAATTCATCTGTTGATGGACCTTTGAGCAGTTTTCACCCTTTGGCTACTGTGTATAGTGTTACAATGAACATTGTTGTACATTGTATTTGTTTGCTTACTTGTTTTAAATTCTTTTGGATATAAACCTAGAAGTGGAATTACTGGGTCTTATGGTAATTTTATGTTTAATTTTTTGAGTAGCTGCCAAACTGTTTTCCACAGTGGGTGAACCATTTAACATTCCCCAAAATGTTCAAGGGTTTCAATTTCACTACATGCTTGACGGCACTTGTTATTTCTAGTGGTTGTGGAGTGGAATCTCATCAAGGTTTTGCTTTGCATTTCCCTAAGGACTAATAATGTTGAGCATCTTTTCATGTGCTTATTGGCCATTGTATATCTTATTTGGAGAAAATTCTATTCAGATTCTTTGCTCATTTTAAAATTTGGTTGTTTTTTTGTTGTTGGTTTTAAGAGTTCTTAAATAGCCTAGATAGAGACACTTGAAAAATACATGATGTGCAACTATTTTCTCTGATTTTGTAGGCTGTTCACTTTATTAATTATGTTCTTCAGTGCACAAATGTTTTTAATTTTGATGAAGCCAAATTTTTCTTTCTGTTGTTGTTGCTTGTACTTTTGGTATCATATCTAAGAGTCTATTGCCAAATCCAAAATAATGAAGATTTACTCTTATGTTTTCTTCTGTTAGTTTTATGGCTTTAGTTCTTATAGTTAAGTCATTGATTCATTTTGTGTTAATTTTTGTATATGGTGTGAAGTCAGATTCTAATTTCATTCTTTTGCATGTAAAGAGCCAGTTATCCCACCACCACTTGTTGAAGAGACTATTCTTTCCCCCATTGACTATTCTTGACACCCTTGCTGAAAATCAATTGGCAATAGATATATGACTTTCTTTCTGAATTCTTAATTCTATCCCATTGGTCTATATATCTGTCCTTGTGCCAGTACCATATTGTTTTGATTACTGTAGATTAGTAATTTTTAAATTGAGAAGTGTGAATTTCCTAACTTTGCTTTCTCTCTCAAGTTGTTTTGACTCTTCAGAGTGCCTTGAAATTCTATATAAATGTAAAGATCAGCTTTTCTACTTCAAAAAAGACCACTGAAATTATGGTAGTGATTACATTGAATCTATAGATCACTTTGGGCAGTATTGCCATCTTAACAATATTGTCTTTCATTCCATAAACGCAGGATATCTTTCTATTTATTTAGGTATTTTAAATTTTCTTTCAGCAATGCTTTGTAGTTTTCAATGTACTCATCTTGTACCTCCTTGGTTAAATTTATTCCTAGGTATTTTATTCTTTTGGGTGTTTTGTAAAGTATTTTCTTTATTTCTTTTTTGAAATGTTCATCATTGGTATATAGAAACACAATTTATTTTTGCACTTTGATCTTCTGCCCTGCAACTATGCTGATTTTTAAAATTAGCTCCAATAGCTTTCTTGTGGATTTTTTGGGGTTTCCCATATATGGGTTCATATCAACTGTAAATAGAGATAGTTATATTTATTCCTTTGCTACCTGGTGTAATTTTTTTTTTATCTTGCTTAATTGCTTGGGCTAGAATTTCCAGTACAGTGTTGAATAGTAGTAGTGAACGTGAGCATCCTTATCTTGTTTCTGATTTTAGGGGAAATATTTTTAGTCTTTCACCATTGAGTATAGCATAAGTGGTAAGTTTTTCATTAATGCCCTTTAATATATTGGGGAAGTTCTCTTCTCCTCCATGTATTCTGAGGGCTTTTAAAATTCATTCATTCATTCATTTGATCAACTGAGATTTATGGAGTGCCTACTGTACACAAGTCTGTGTAATGAGGTTCTAAAGTTCTAATTCCAGGAATTTCTAAGCAGGGGAACAGGAGAGATGTATAGCAGACAGCAGAAATCCTGTGGGAAAGGGCTATGTGGGTATGGGAATGTTGGAGCAAGGCTGGATTGAGTCAGGATAGGCTTCAAGACTCTTGAAGGGTGAGAAAAAAAGATTTATGGACTTATGAGGGGGGTTCTTCTTCAGGAACTACCCAGACGGGTGAGCACAGCTTTCCCATTGGCAAGAGTCATGTGAACCAGATGTTGGAAACCAGGTTGCATGGGCTTAGAATTATTATAGCAGGAAATAGGGAGTCATAGCAGGTGCTTGAGCAGCAAAGTGATGTGGTCAAGGTACAGATAAACAAAGATCTTTTTTCAGTGGCATTAACCTGGAAAACTCCTTCTTATTCACCTGGTCCAGCTTATAAGCTACCTTCTCCAAAAAATCATCAAGGAAACACAGTACAGGCCCACATCAAAAGCATCATTAAATAAGAAGAAGCCAAAAGAGGAGAAACATAGGGTGAGGTCTGAGAGGGTCTCGGTCGCAAGCTTCCGTGTCCTTAGCAGGCAAAGTCAGAATGCGTCAATCTCCCAGTGCAGCAGCCATGTATTAAACATTTTTTCAATGATGGAAGATTATCATAGGGGCTGCAAGTCTCCTGACTATATACAGGGGTCTCATAATGCAGGCATGATTCTGTGTTCTGAGTGTTTTATCATGAGAGGATATTTGATTTTTGCCAAATGCCTTTTCTGCATCACTTAAGATGATTATGTGGGATTTTTTCCCCCTTTCATTTCATTAAAATGGTGTATTACCTTGATTGATATTCTTATGTTGAATTCACCCTTGCATTCCTAGGATAAATTCAATGTGGTGATGGTGTATAATTCTTTTAATATGTTATTGGATTTCTATTTGTTAATATTTTATGGAGGATTTTGCATCTGTATTCATAAGGGACATTGCACTGTAGTTTTCTTTTCTGTTGGTATCTTTATCTGACTTTGTTTTCAGAGTAAAATTGGCCTCATAGAATGAGTTAGAAAGTTTTCCCTCTTCTGTTATCTGGAAGAGGTTGAGAATGATTGGTGTAAACTCTTCTTTAAATGATTGGCAGACTCCATCAATGAGGCTGTCTGATCCTGGACTTTTCTTGATGGGGAGCTTTTTTTTAATTACAGATTCAATCTTGTTGCTTATAGGTCTGTTCAAATATTTCTTCTTAAGTCAGTTTTGGTAGTTTGTGTGTCATTAGGAATTTGTCCATTTCATCTAGGATAGATAATTTGTGTATATTGTGCATGGTATTCTCTTACAATCATTTTTATGTCTGTAAGATAAAATGTAATGCCCCCATTCATTTCTCACTTTTTTCTTTTTCAGTCTAGCTAAAAGTCTGTCAATTTGTTCATCTTTTCAAAGAATCTACTTTTGGTTTTGTTGACTCTATTTTTTTTTTTTTTTTTGGCCATCATCAAAACTTTATTGAAAAACTGACACCAAAATAGGAGATCACTGCTGCATATCTTACAAAATCAAACATAATTCCATTATCTTGGTAGGTTAACTAGAATTACTGAATTGTTAAGGTATTCTTAAATTCAGAGAGTTGGGTGGATAATTCGTTAGTGTTGTTTTCTTCTAAGTAAACATCCTTCCGTGAGTCTGGCCTCTCCTCCCGTAGGCTGGCACAACACTATTGAACAACATATATAAAGAACCACTGTCTTGGGAAGTGGCTGTGGCTCAAGCAATTGAGCCCTCCCTCGTTTACCATATGGAGGATCCGGATTCCATCCCCGGGACCTCCTGGTAAAAAAAAAAAAAGAAAAAGAAAAAAGGCATTCCAGACCTGCCAGGTGTGGAGAGGTGCAGGCTCCCCACACCGCATCGCTACACACCAAAAAGACGATGATGCAACCAGACAAGAGAGGGAAAAAAAACCAAAACCCACTGTGTGAACATGGCTGAACACCGTGGTAATTTTGTAGCAACCTGGACATTTTACATCCATAAAATAAGAATTTGGACTTTGAACTAGCCGTTTCTTTTTGTGTTTTTTCATTTCCTCTTCCGAGGACCGATGCAGTAAATCTCTAGCCGAAGACATGTTGACCCTCTCTCAAGCCCAACCCTTTCAGATCTGAAGTGGCACCCCTAGGAACAGCTCATCATCTCCCTCTTGTTTTTTCATTCTCTTTCATTTATCTCTGCACTAATCTTTGTTATTAACTTCCTATGCTGGCCTTAGGATTAATTTCCCCTTATTTTTCTAGTTTCTCAAATTGTAAATTTAGGCCTAATATATGGTCTATCTGAAGAATATTTCTTGTGTGTTTGAGAAGAATGTGTATTCTACTGTTTGGTGATGGTATATGTATCTGTTGGATTATAGTCTAGCTTATGCTATAATTGATTTATATATGTGTTCAAGTCCTACTGAATTTATGTCTAGAAGTTCTGTCCATTATTGAAAATAAGATAATGATGTTATCAACTATTACTGTATAAATGTCTATTTCTCCCTCATTTCTGTCAATGCTTACTTCATGTCTTTTTGGGCTCTGTTAATTGGTATATATATGTTTATAATTGTTATATTTTGTTGATGAATTGACCTTTTATCAATACATAATGCCCTTCTCTGTCTCTTGTAATAGTTTTGACTGAAAGTGAATCTAGCTGATATTTGTATTGCCACCCTACCTGTCTTTTGGTTACTATTTGGATGGAATATCTTTTTCCAGCCTTTTACTTTTCAATCTATTTGTATCTTTGGATGTAAAGTGAGTCTCTTTTAGATAGTATATATAGTTTTTTTTTTTTTAAATCCATACTTCCAATCTCTGTCTTCCAAGTGGAGTATTTAATCCATCTAGATATAAAGTAATTACTAATACTAAAGAACAACTTACTTTTGCCATTTAGCTATTTGTTTTCTGTAGGTATTATACCATTTTTGTTCCTCATTTCTTCCCTTACTTTTGCGTTTAATTTTTTTTTTTTTTGGTAGTTCACTGTTTTGATTCCTTATTTTTGTGTATATTTTTCAGATATTTTCTTAGTGGTATCCATAAGGACTTCATTTAACATCGTAAATTTATAACAATCTACTTTGAATCAATAACAACGTAGCTTTAATAACATGCAAAACTTGCCTCCTAAACAGCTCCACCCCCCTCTTATGTTGTTGTCATAAATTACATTGTTATATATTGTGTCCTTTAGCATATTTTTATATTTATTGCTTTATTCATTTTTCTTTTACTCATGTAGGAAATAGAGGGAGGAGTTGCAAACCAAAAATACAACACTGGCTTCTGTATTTACCCATATAGTTACCATTCCTGGAATGTACCAAAAGAACAACCCATGAATAAAAATAATTTATAAATTTGATCAAAATTCATCAAAATTAGAAGCTTCTGGTCTACAAAAGGCACTATTTAGAGAAAGAAAAGAAAAGCCACAGACTGGCAGAAAATACTTGCTGAATATACCAAAAATAACTCAAAACTCAAAAATAAGATTTCAACTCCAAAAATGGGCAAATTTGGATAAAGAAGTATATGAACAACAAGCACAAAAATATGCTCGCTATTTAGTCACTAGGGAAATCCAACTTGAAATTAGGAAAAAATATCACTATTAGAATAGCTAAATTAAAATTTGGCAATACCAATTAACCATATGGAATAATTTCCACTCTGATACACTGATAGTAGGAATGCAAAATGGTACAACCACTTTAGAAAACAGTTTGTTAGTTTCTTATAAAATTATACATATACTTACCATATGATCCACCAATCATACTCCAATTACATTTTCATTTCAAGTGAAATTAAACATATATTCAGATTTGAAAACTGAGTGCAAATGTACTAGTGGCCTTTCATAGTGGACAAAAACTAGAAACACCCCAAATGTTCTTTATCTTGTGAATGGATAAATTGTGGTGTATCTGTATAACGGAATATTTCTTGTCAATAACTACTGATACTTGCAACAACATCAATGAATCTCATATACATTACTCGAAGTGAAAGAAATCAGAATCCAAAGGGTATGATTCCATTTGTAGCAGTTTGAAATTATTATGAATTCCAAAACTAGATATCGGATTATGTTTGTAATCTGATCTGTACCTGGGCCTGACTGAGTTATGATTAGGGCTTTAATTGGGCCACATCATTAGGACATTGAGTCCCTGCTCCTTGGTGGGTGGAGACTCACAGATAAAAGGCATGGCAAATGACAGAGTTGGGGTGTCATAATGTTGGAGTTTGATGATGAAGTCTTAAGCTGGAGCCCTGAGGAGAGAAACAGAGCCATTTGCCTGATAGTCTACAGCTGACCTTGTGGAGAAAGGCAAAGCCTAGAGAACCTCATAGTCTACAGCTGTCCTTGTGGAGAAAACAGGAACTGAGCCCAGAGGAACCCAGGAAGCCTGAACCCTCACAGACATTGGCAGCCCTCTTGCTCCAACATGAGAAAATAGACTTTGGTGAGGGAAGTAGTTTATGCTTTATGGCCTGGTATCTGTAAGCTTCTACCTCAAATAAATACCCTTTATAAAAACCAACTAATTTATGGTATTTTGCATCAGCCTCCCTTTGGCTGACTAATATACCATTTATGTGACTTCTAGGAAAAGCAAAACTATTGGGACAGAAAAGAGGTCAGTGGTTTCCTGATGTGAAGGTAAGAGTTAACTATAAAAGGGCATCAGGGGGAAGCAGATGTGGCTCAAACTATCACAAGGGAGGTCCCAGGTTTGGTTCCTGGTGCCTCCTAAAAAAGATGAGCAAGACAGTGAGCTGGTGTGACAGGCTGGTGCAGCAAGCTGATGCACCAAGATAACACAAAGAGGAAGACATAATGAGAGACACAATAAAGCAGGGAGTGGAGGTGGCTCAAGCAATTAGGCACCTCCCTCCCACACAGGAGGTCCTGGGTTAGGTTCCTGGTGCCTCCTAAAACAAAAAAAAAAACAAACAAACAAAAATGGAAGATGAGTACACAACAAACAGACACAGTAAATGAAAACAACAAGGGGTTGGGAAGAAATAAATAAATCTTTTTTTAAAAAAAGGGCACTAGGGAATTTTGAAAGGTAATGAAAAATTTCTATATCTAGATTGTGGTGGTGATTACATGACTGTATATGTTTGTTAAAACCTATAGAACTGTACATCAGTAAGTGTGAGTTTTATTGTATGTGAATTACACCTTAAGTTTTTTTTAGGGAAAAGGGACCATAAACCTTGTGAGGCAAATGGACAAATCACATTGAACAAGTCCAAAAAGAAAGATTTTTAAAAAAATTTTTTAATTCATTTTTTAAAAATTTTACATTAAAAAAATATGAGGTCCCATTCAACCCCACCGCCCCCACCCCACCACTCCCCACACAGCAACACTCTCTCCCATCATCATGACAAATCCATTGCATTTGGTAAGTATATCTCTGGGCATCACTGCACCTCACGGTCAAGGTCCACATCATAGCCCATACTCTCCCACGTTCCATCCAGTGGGCCCTGGGAGGATCTAAAATGTCCGGTAATTATCCCTGAAGCACCACCCAGGACAACTCCAAGTCCCGAAAATGCCTCCACATCTCATCTCTTCCTCCCATTCCCCGCACCCAGCAGCCACCATGGCCACTTTTCCCACACCAATGCCACATTTTCTCTGTGGGCCTTGGATTGGTTGTGTCCATTGCACATATATGTCAAGAGGAGGCTTAGATTCCACGGATACTGGATGCAGTCCTCATGCTTTCAGTTGTAGGCACTCTAGGCTCCATGGTGTGGTGGTTGACATTCTTCAACTCCATGTTAGCTGAGTGGAGTAAGTCCAATAAATCAGAGTGTAGGAGTTGAAGTCTGTTGAGGCTCAGGGCCTGGCTATCATACTGTCAGTCCAGAGATTCAAATCCCCTAGATATATCTTAAACCCCAGCACCAACTACAATTCCAGTAAAGTAGCATGAAAGTCTTGTGAAAAGAGATCCCATCTGTGTCCAGCTCCATCACGCAGAAACACCAGCTCCAAAGAAGGGCCAACTGACATGGCAGTGAACCGCATCTGCCATGACCATAGAACCTGTGGGTCTCTTTAGCCCTCAAAAGAACCAATACCTGGGGTTGTATCTACTTTATCTGTCTCTGAGACTCTGCTCAGGTGTGCATAAGGGCAATCCTTCTGACATCCTCCAGACTCTTTTTTTAGAGACTCATAGCCATATAAACTCATTTCTCCTTTCCATTTCCCCCTTACATTAGGTCAAACAGCATTTTAAACTCCTGTTATTATATGTAGACAGGGATATTCTGCTGGTCCACGTTGTACCTTTAATTCAAGGTCATTTTCTAGTTGCATCATCAGCTGGTACTTGGTAGTGATCCCTCAGTGCCAGGGAGGCTCATCCCTGGGTGTCATGTCCCACACTGGGGGGAATGCATCGCATTTACATGCTGAGTTTGGCTTCGAGACTGGCCACATTTGAGTAACATGAAAGCTGTCAGGAGGAAACTCCTAGGCACAGTGCTGCTGTAGGCCTTGTTCTTATTTCAGGCGTATAGGCTCACAAGCATAGTCATTAGTATCAGGGGCTCACTGTTGGATCCTTAAGGAAAGATGTTTTTAAATGTCCCTTAAATATATGAAAAGATACTCAAAATCATTCATAATTAGAGAAATGCTAATTAAAACTACACTATGATACCATTTCTCACTTTAGATTGGCAAAATTAAGCAATTTGACACATTCTGTGGGTGAGGCTGTGGGGGAAACAACAGGCTTTTATATTGCACTGATGGAAATGCAAATTGGTTCCACTCTTATAGACAGGATCTTGGCAATATCTAACAAAACTACGTACGCTTTTACTTTTTGATCTGGCAGTCTCACTTCTAAGGATTTACTCTGAAGATATACCTTCAACAATATGCACAGGTTACTCATTATAGAAGTTTTGTAATTGCAAAATATTGGAAACAAAGGAGAGTGGTTAGGGAAGCGGACTTGGCCCAGTGGATAGGGTGTCCGTCTACCACATGGGAGGTCCACGGTTCAAATCCCAGGCCTCCTTGACCTGTGTGGAGCTGGCCCATGCGCAGTGCTGATGTATGCAAGGAGTGCTGTGCCAAACAGGGATGCCCCCACTTAGGAGAGCCCCACGTGCAAGGAGTGCACCCTGTAAGGAGAGCTGCCCAGCGTGAAAGAAAGTTCAGCCTGCCCAAGAATGGCGCCGCACACACAGAGAGCTGATGCAGCAAGATGACGCAACAAAAAGAGACAGATTCCCATGCTGCTGACAACAACAGAAGCGGACAAAAGAAGAACACGCAGCAAATAGACATGGAACAGACAACTGGGGTGGAGGGGGACAGGGAGAGAAACAAAAAATAAATCTTTAAAGGAGAGTGGTTACAAAGATGTACTTACCAAATCCAATGGATGTGTCATGATGATGGGAACGAGTGTTGTTGGGGGGGGGGGAGAGGGGGGGTGGGGGGGTGGGGTTGAATGGGACCTCACATATATATTTTTAAGGTAATATTATTATAAAGTCAATAAAAAATAAAAAAATTAATAAAAGGAAAAAAAAAAAAAAAGGAGAGTGGTTAAATAAACTATGGTACATCTGCACTATGGAGTATTATGCAGCTGTCAGAAAAAGAGAGAAAGATCTCTAAAAAGTGATATAAAGTGATTTCCAGGATATATTGTGAACAAGGCAAATGAAAGAGTTTTTATAGTATGCTCCCTTTTGTGTAATAAAGAAGGTGCTATATGAGAATATTTGTGTATCTGCTTGTTTGGATAAAAGAAACACCAAAGGATAAACCAGACAACAGTGAGATTATCAACTGTCCGTGGGTGGGAATGGAATGAAAATGATGGGGTGTGGTAATAGGATGAAATGGTTAGGAGAGAGTGACATTTCTCTGAATATACGTTTGTATGTAATTATGACTTATGGAATTATGTTAATGTTTCACATACTACATAGAAAAACAGCAAAAATAGGGAAAACCCCTGTGGTGTAGATTGTTGAAGGTAGCAGTATGACACTATGAATTCAAATATATATATTCTGGTAACTTTAGTGAAGAATGGTATTGGTAATCAAGATCTGCGCACTAGTTTTGCTCATTGTTTATATAATACAGCATAAACATAATATAAACTTATACATTTAAATATAAAAATATAAATATATATACATTCACATGCACACACACGTATACACAGAGAAGCAATGAACAAAACTAGTACTGAGATCTTGGTTTGTAAATATCATCTACTAAAAGGAACCATAGCTCCTTTATTAATATTTATATTGTATAAATAATATAATTATAAATATATAAATATTAAATACTAATGCAAAGATAAAGACTTTCCTTCACATCTAAAGTCATTTGTTTTATATATATATATTTATAAGAGGAAAGTCTCCTTTCTCATGTTGCCATCCTCTAGGAAAGAAACAAATCACATCCCTGTTTCTATACACCTTCCTTTTCACTCCTAGCAAGTGGACAACTGTAGGAACTTATAATTTGCCAGCATCATGAGGGTTCTCTGTTACTTTGCCAACAGATATAGTACATGTCTGACACATAGGTATTAGTTGTCTCCATAGTTTTAAAACTATAGAAAAGTATAGAAATACAGAAAAGCATGATTCAATTATACTTTCTTTTTCTACTAGAAAATAATCTGACAGCTTTGCCTAGTGGTATCCACAGTCTTGTTTCACTGAAGGAGATAAATTTTGATGACAATCCTTTGCTGAGGCCTCCAATGGAAATCTGTAATGGAAAACAGTTGTATACTATTGTGCTCTATCTACAGAGGGCAGATGAAAGAGATGGTAGGTGATGAGTAGATGACTACTTAAAAGTCATTTTCTAGTATTATCTGTGAATAAGTTTGCTTTAATTGAAGGCTTTCAATCTGGCAGAGTTATTAAAATGTTTTTCATTTCCTCTTTTCTGAAGGTTAGGAGTTGATTTTGATCAGATTATTTAATCCAGGTCCATAACAACTGGGCCATTGAAAACAGGTGAATCCAAGTGGAGAAGTAGGATGCTTTTCATCCATTGGCCTTGATCCCCTTTAATAAGTTTATTATCAATGGTTGCAGCCAGACTCAGAATCCACACTGATTTCATCATCAGTTATGATCTGCCTTACCACACGTTGTGGTTCTAAAAGACATATTTGGTCTTTTTTTTTGAAAGATTTATTTAATTTATGCCTTCCCCCTCATTGTCTGCTTTCTGTGTCCATTCACTGTGTATGTTCTTCTGTGTCCACTTGGGTTCTTGTCAGTGGCACCTGGGAATCTGCGTCTCTTTTTGTTGCATCATCTTGCTGTGTCAGTTCTCTGTGTATGCAGCACCACTCCTGGGCAGGCTGAACTTTTTTTTGCACGGGGCGGCTCTCCTTATGGGGCACACTCCTTGTGTGTGGGGCTCCCCTATGTGGGGACACTCCTGTGTGGCATGGCACTCCTTGTACGCATCAGCATTGTGTGTGGGCCAGCTCCACACGGGACAGGAGGCCCTGGGTTTGAACCCTGGACCTCCCATGTGGTAGGCGAATGCTCTAGCAGTTGAGCCAAATCCACTGCCCCATATTTGGTTTTTTTTTTTTTTTTTTTTTTTAGGTTTTTTTTTTTATTGACTTTGTAATAATATTACATTAAAAATATATATGTGAGGTTCCATTCAACCCCACCCCCCCACCCCCCCTCTCCCCCCACCCCCCAACAACACTCGTTCCCATCATCATGACACATCCATTGGATTTGGTAAGTACATCTTTGGGCACCTTTGCACCTCATAGACAATGGTTCACATCATGGCCCATACTCTCTTCCATTCCATCCAGTGGGCCCTGTGAGGATTTACAGTGTCCGGTGATTACCTCTGAAGCACCATCCAGGGCAGCTCCATGTCCCAAAGACGCCTCCACCTCTCATCTCTTCCTGCCTTTCCCCATACCCATCGTCCACCATGTCCACTTTTCCCAATCCAATGCCACCTCTTCTATGTGGACATTGGATTGGTTGTGTCCATTGCACCTCTATGTCAAGAGGAGGCTCAGATTCCACATGGATGCTGGATGCAATCCTCCCATTTTCAGTTGTAATCACTCTAGGCTCCATGGTGTGGTGGTTGTCCTTCTTCAACTCCATCTTAGCTGAGTGTGGTAAGTCCAATAGATCAGATTGTAGGTGCTGGAGTCTGTTGAGGCTCAGGACCTGGCTATCACATTGTCAGTCCAGAGATTCAAATCCCCTAAATATATCTTAAACCCCAACATTAACTGCACCTCCAGCACATTAGCATGAAAGTCTTATGAAGGGAGATCCCATTTGAGTCCAGATTCATCACACATAAACACCATTTCCAAAGAGGGGCCATCTGCCCTGGTAGTTAACTCCATCGGCCATGACCATAACTCCCATGGGTCTCTTTAGCCCTCAAAGGAACCAATATCTGGGGGTTGTATCTGCTTTATCTGTCTCTCTGACTCTGCTCAGTTGTGCATGAGGGCAATCCTTCTGCCAGCCTCCAGACTCTTTTTTAGAAACTCGTAGCCATATAAACTCATTTCTCCTTTCCATTTCCCCCTTACTTTAGGTCAAACAGCATTTTAAAGTCATGGTATTTTATGTAGACATGGATATTCTGCTGATCCGCATTGAACCTTCCATATAAGGTCATTTTCCAGTTGCATCATCAGTTGGTAGTTGATAGTGGTCCCTCATTGCCAGGGAGGCTCATCCCCGGGTGTCATGTCCCACGCTGGGGGGAAGTTGGTTTTTTTTTTTTAAAGATTTATTTATTTATTTCTCTCCCCTTACCCGCCCCCCAGTTGTCTGCTTTCTGTGTCCATTCGCTGTGTTCTTCTGTGACTGCTTCTATCCTTAGCAGCAGCACTGGGAATCTGTTTCTTTTTTTTTGTTGCATCATCTTGTTGTGTCAGCTCTCCGTGTGTGTGGGCCATTCTTGGGCAGGCTGTACTTTCTTTCATGCTGGGCGGCTCTCCTTACAGGGCATACTCCTTGTGCATGGGGCTCCCCTATGCAGGGGACACCCCTGCATGGCAGGGCACTTCTTGTGGGCATCAGCACTGCACATGGGCCAGCTCCACACGGGTCAAGGAGGCCCAGGGTTTGAACTGCAGACCTCCCAGGTGGTAGGCGGACGCCCTATCCATTGGGCCAAGTCCACTTCCCTACCCCATATTTGGTCTTGAAAGAAGTTCACACAGATCCTTTCCATTAGGCCAGTTCGTTTTTGGCCCACTGCGACCATCTATCTGCAGTCCTTAGCCTTCATCACTTCTGTCCTTGAGCTTTCCTTTGTATGTTCCTAATTATTTCTAACAGCAGGGCCATTTGCTTTAGATGTCCATTGGACCAGAGGGTCACTGGTTTCTCCAAGCCTCTGAGAGGGAAATTTCACTGTACAGCTCTTTCTCTGGGGCTGGGGACCCAACAGCTAGGCTTTCATAGAAATGTACTGTCCTCTGTAAGCCACAGTATACATCCATATGTATAGCTAACACTCAGAAACAATTGCAAGCTTTGGGCCTCACTGATGGAAGGAACTGAAGAGATAAATGTAAAAGTCTTAGAAGCTGTCTCCTCTAGCATGCTGTGTAAGCTGGTTCTGCTAATTTCTATATAATAAGGCTTTAAAGGTTTACAAGTATCTATAAAGTATTCCTTTTAGGTACAATACTTTAGAGAATGTCTGTAAAGTTACAAAAGGGACTGTACCCATTCCAACTTGCTAAAATTCTATTTCTCAAGTTCCTAAAGAAGGATTCATATGGTTCTGGCCTCTATGAGGAAAGTGCAATAGGCAATGGAAACAGGTAAAGATCAGCACATATAAAAGAATCCTAGCCATTTATCACCTTTCTCTATGTCCAAAGAAACTTTGTACTGCAGGGAGTCCTGAAAATGAAGAGTTGGGGCCCAAAGATAGCATCGGAAATATTTTTATTCTGCAATTAATAAAGAGTGTGGAGTCCCTTTCTTAAAATTTCCATTAGGTGATTGGAAGTTTCATTTATATAAATAGCATATAATCTAGCCTGAGGGATTAATAGTATGTATAAAGTACAATATTAGAAAGCATATAGGGAAGAGGAGGTGGCTCAAGTGATTGAGCTCCCACCTACCACATGGGAGGTTCCTGGTTTGGTACCTGGTGCCTCCTAAAGAAGATAGCGAGCTGGCAAGATAGGCAGGCATGGCAAGCTGATGCAACATAAGACACTACAAGAAAAACACAATGAGAGACACAATAAAGCAAGGAATGGAGGTGGCTCAGCAATTAGGTACCTTCCTCCCATATCAGAGGTCCTAAATTTGGTTCCGAGTGCCTCCTAAAGAAACAAGGAAGACAACGAACAGACACAGCAAGTGCAAACAATGAGGGGGTGGGGAGAAATAAATAAATTAATAAAAAAAAAAAGAAAGCATATAACATATTTGAGATGTTTAGAGGGGGAAGGGGGTGAGATCACTAATTCCTGAAATTCCCAACTACCCTGGCCAATTAAAAATGGAGGTAGTTCTAATTAGCTGGAAGCCTTTTTTTTTTTAACTAAAGCACTATTATATATAAGCCAAAACTAATTAAGTGATCTGAATATAAAATATGCATATATGTGCTGTATTTATAATAGTTGTGAACGTAGTTTCTCAATTTGGTACATAAGCACATATAACAGCTAGAATTGAAGGAAGGAGTCAAATTCATTTCAAACAGATTCTGAAAGAATTAAAAAAAAAGTTTTGAAATCATTGTGAAGTCTCTTACAATATTCTTTGACATAGCGATTTTAAGGTGTAGGATTATTCAGATTTTATAAGAAATGGAATAAACGGTTCAACTTTCAGTTCATATATTAGATCTACATTTTAACTTTTGATTTTACTTGATATATACGTTTGATAGAAGCACAAAAAGAATCTGTTGAGTAAGAATAAAATAGAGTATCTTTTTCAAAAGAGATGACTTAAATTTTCTTTTATGTTCATATGTAGAGAAAATTTTAGAGAAGATCTTCAAGATAGTTGCTAACAACATCACTGAAACAAGTTTCACCTTTTTATGTCAAAAACTAAACCTGAAAAACTCAGAAATTGTTATGCCTACCCAGAGGTACGTGTGAATGAAAGATGTAACATAAATTTATGCTCATATTCCAGTTTATTGCCATTATGTACTTTGTGAAACATTCATATATCATGAATGCTAATTTTCTATAGAAGTCTGAGTTTCATTGATTATATCTTTGAGTCCCATGCTGTGACTACTTATCTTGTAGCAGTTAAAAGCAAGGGCTCTAAAGACAGACTGCTCAGCTTTAAATTCCTTCTCTACCATTTACTATAATAGCTTTGTGACCATGGGCAAATCCTTTAACTTCTCTGTGCCTCAGTTTCTTCACTGGTAAAATTGATAATACCTATGTAAAGAGTTGTCATGAGGATTAAATGAGATCTTGTTATAAATAAAGCGCATAGTACAGTAGCAGTAATGTACCAATTGCAAATAAATAATCCACAATTACGATTATTTTGAGGTCTTGAGCAAATCTCTGATAATTGAGTGTAAACTAAAGTGTTGATATTCTATAAGAAAGGACGGGGTGGAGCTAACATTCACTGAGAACTTTTTATATGTCAAGTTCTGTGCTGAACTTTCATATGGACTCTCCTCACTAATTAAACTCCCACAACAATCTGATAAATTGGATTGAAAGCCTAGTTATTAAATATTTAAATAGTTTAAAACAATGTTCTTAATTAGTAATGAAAATAATTATTTTTTAAATTTTCAGCAAAGTGTCATTAAGTGAAAGAGTCCAACAAGCATTTGATATATGGAAGATGGAGAGTAACAATTTGTTGCTAACCCCTGTTGCCTTAAGAGACCAACTGATTCGGGCACTGACTATGATAGGGGCACATGAAGTTATGGACAAAATAATGGCTCTAAAACTTTTTACATGTACAGTCAAATTCTGAACAGTAGAACCATAATAAAAACTGAAAAGTTATGATGAATTTATACAATTGGAACTGGAGTTTTGAACCATCCCATTTTACTTTATCATATAAGACAATTGCATGTCATGTCTCTCTTCCTAAGAAATGATGACAATTTGTAGTTAACACCATAATTGTGATTATAGTAAAATATTACAGTCATTGTCTTGTGTAGTCTTTTCTGTAGCCTCGGGATGATTTTGAATTTAAAAAGAAATAATTGCATTCAAAAATTTGTTTTTATATACTTCTCTTACATAACCCAAAATTTATAGGTAATAAGGTCACTAGACTTTGATTGGAGTTAGAAAGTAGTTTCTTTTTAGATATTGATTTAAAAACTGAAATGAATGTACCCACCCCTACTTTTTCGCCATTGGATGTGGGATGGCTTTGTTAAATATAAATGAAGACCAGGACCAGTAATGCTCTAGTTGCATGTCCAGAAAGGAATGGTGAACTGGCTGCCTATTGTTTTTCATGTCATGCATGCTTCTCCTCATATTCTTCTATCAGAAATCCTTTTTCATACGGGAAACTCATTTCATGTGTTTGGGGAGGAGCGGACCTTGTCAAATGTAACGCTCACCCTTTCCCGTGTAGCCACTAACACCAAGGTCTTCTGCCATGTAGCCACAGTGATTAATTCAGGAAAGGCCAGTCTCAAGGACCTGTCTGCTAGAGCTATCAAGAAAGATGCCTTCTCTCTGGTGGTAGGATATGAATCTTGTGGGTTGTTGTCTTTCTTTTTCTTTTCTTTTCTTTTTTTTGTAGACAGTGATAGTTTCCTGTGGGTGAGGATTAGTTATAGTCTACCACAGCCTCACAATGAAGTAAGTCCTAAACTAAATTATTCCACAAATTTGTGGAAATAGGCAGGCAAAAGAAAAAAAAAGCCATACAATCAGTTCTATAAGTATAATGAAGTGCCAGCTTTTACATTTTTGATATCCTAACTACACCTTTTAGGAAAGATTCATTAGAGGTAAATGCAATATTATACTAGAAGCAAGATTCAGTTATCCTTACCATGTATCAAGCAACTAAATTTCTTCAAATTTCTAGTTGGACACAGAACAGTTCAGGATTGAGCTTTGAGTGTCATCCCAAAGGGAATAGGATATACAGCTGAATATAATTTTTATATTCAGAAAGGTCTGTAAAATATTTCAGCCAATATACTGAATACCTCTAATTTCTATAATGAAAGCCATTTCTAACACATATTATATATACCATGTTATATTAACATGCTATAATTTTACCACTGAAAACACATTTCTAGAATTCACTATGCAAGTTAGCAAAGCCTCTGGTATGCAGCTTTTAGTAACTGCCTCTGGAGTATGTTCTTTCTCATGAAAGTTCTAGCTGACTATCCCTAGCATGTAATTCCAGATTAGAGCAACATATACTAACACTTGATGTCATACTGCCTATATTGAAGTATTTTAAATTACATATGTGATAACAAAAAGTTGCATATCTGTCACTGACCTTTCTCTCCTTCATCCATCATGTCCAGCCACATTTGCTATCTATTCTGTTCCTTGAACCAACCAACTTTCCCATCCCTAACTCAGGATCTTTGTACTTGCTATTCCTTCTAACTAGAATGCTCTTCCTTTTATCATGGTTTGTTCCTTCTCACCATCCAGTTCCCAACTCAAATGTTGCCTCCTTTAAAGAAACCTTTTCTGACCTCTAAATTCAAATCTTTTTTCCCATAGTCACTCTCAATCATATTGCCCTGAGTTATCTCACCTTTTAATGTGTTTATTAGCTCCATTAGAAGAGAGACTGTCTTTTTATCACAACTTTGAATCCAGCACCTACTGATATTTGGCATATGATAGGAGCCCAGTAAATATTTTTGGATATTTGAATGAAAAATTGACTGATTACAGTAGAGTGTGATGTATTAGGATAGACGTAAGAAGAAGAAACCATTATGAGAATAGAGAGCAGAAATACCTATATCATAATGTCAGAGCAGTCTTTCTGGGGAAGGTGAAAATTGTCCTCAACTTTAAAGGATGTCAAAAAGCTATATAAAGAAGGAAGGGTGGGGAAGCAGATGTGGCTCAAGCAATTGGGCTTCCATCTACCATATAGGAGGTCCAAGGTTTGATACCCAGGGCGTCCTGGTGAAGGCACGCTGGCCCATGTGGTGAGCTGGCCCATGTGGAGTGCTGCCCCATGCAGGAGTGCTGTCCTGCTCAGAAGTGCTGGCCCAGGCAGAGGGCTGACACAGCAAGATGATGCAACAAAAAGAGACCAGAGGAGAGACAATGAGAGATGCAGATGGCCAGGGAGCTGAGGTGGCACAAGAGAAATCACCTCTCCCACTCCACAAGTTCCCAGGATCGGTTCATGGAGCCGCCTAATGAGAATACAAGCAGACACAGAAGAACACACAGTGAATGGACACAGAGAGCAGACAATGGAGGGATGGGAGAGAAATAAATAAATCTTAAAAAAAAAAAGAAGGGCACTGTTGGGGACACACTTCCCATGGGTCCCGTGGGTCTCTCCTGCTCCTGTGCATCTTGCTGTGTATATCAAGAATGCAAGGCTCTGACTGCTCTTTCCTGGGGCCATTTCTCGGGAATTTGTATACAGTGAACAACATCAAATAATGAAGTAATTTCTTTCTGAGACAAAGAGCAGTCTTGCTTACTGTTTCCACAAACTCAATGCTCCTCAGCTAAGATAAAAATCTTTTATGTGTGCAGCATTACCTTGCCTGCCTAGGACTTGGGGGGCAAAAGGGATAGATACAAACATATTGATGCTTTATGCTGCTTGTTGGCCCTGAGTAATAAAGTCCTTTGTGTCTGACTTAGGAATCTTATGTCTTTTGCCAGCATCTATGAAACAGTAACAGGCTAACATTTTAGCTTAGTAGAGTAAAATTAAAACCAAGACCCAATTGGTGTTTGAAGTCAGAGAAGAGCTGCAAAAGCATAGAAAATATGACACTGACATAAAAAAAGGTTTATACGAAATGACAGGAGATGACATGATAAGAGAAACATAGATCTGATCATGAATAGGGCCTTTTGAACCTTTGGATATATTGTATCTTCCTCAGAAATAGATTATCTAATGTGCATAAATGTTTATATTTCAAAAGACATGTGTTGAGGTGGCAACAAGCACGGATCCTGGATACAGGCATATGTTTGAATCCCATATCCTGCAACTAATATAGGTGTGAAGTTGCACATGTTACTTAACCTCCCTGAATCTCAGTTTCCTAATCCGTAAAATGTGGTGTCTGGGACTGGGTTTCCCCAGAAGTGGACCACGAGACAACGATTTCAGTGCAGATGGTTTAATTTGGAGATGATCCCAGGAATTACCAGTAGAGCTAATTCAGGGTGCCCTAATAAGTGGGTTCCAATTGTGGACAACCAGTTTTCAACCCCTCTGAGGCTATCTGGGAGAGGGTATGGAACATGCTTCAGAGTTGTTCAATCCAATGGTGAGAAAACTGGGGTAGTTATTCTCCAACTCCATTTCACCATTGGCTGAGGGCTGTTTCTGGGGGATTTAACTCCATAGGACTTCTAGCCTGCCCCATGGTGGCCAAGAGAAAACTAAGGTAGAGAGTTGCAGGTGCATGTGTTAGGAACACCTAGAGCATGTAAAGGAACATGTCAAGGAGAAATGAATGGGACATCAAGAGTGTTACGTATTTTGTAGGTTTGTATGGAGATTAAAGATAATATAGGATATTAGTCATTTTGAAATGGGATGATGGTGTTTGTCTGAGACACGAAGACCAGAATTATGCTCTGTTACTGCCATAACAGATGATCTGATGATCTGGAAAAAGCCCTTTGTTGAAAGGATGAGACCAGGCAAACACATTTTATTTTGTCAAAACCCTTTCAGTGCAAATGATAGAAACTGTATCTAGTTAGGCTAAAAGGAAACCATAATCAAGTAAGTAAAACCAGAGAAGACATAGCTGAAGCTAGCTTTAGAATCAACAGTGAGAAAGAAAAGTTTAACAAAACAAAAAGCATTGTAGTTTGTATGGGCTTTAGAGGTGAAAAACAGTCAGAAATTTTTTTTTTAAGATTTATTAATTTATTTCTCTCCCCTCCCCGCCCCCACCCCGGTTGTCTGTTTTCTGTGTCTATTTGCTGTGTCTTCTTTGTCTGCTTCTGTTGTTGTCAGCGGCACAGGGATCTGTGTTTCTTTTGGTTGCCTCATCTTGCTGTGTCAACTCTCCGTGTGTGAAGCACCATTCCTGGGCAGGCTGCACTTTCTTTCAGGCTGGGCAGCTCTCCTTACGGGGTGCACTCCTTGCGCATGCACATCAGCACTGTATATGGGCCGGCTCCACACGGGTCAAGGAGGCCTGGGGTTTGAACCGCGGACCTCCCATGTGGTAGACGGACGCCCTAACCACTGGGCCAAGTCAGCTGCCAGAAATCATTTTATTAAAATTCTACTCCCTAGGTAGAGTAGGATTACCTCTTTAATACCATAATTTCAAACTGTCGTTTTTAGAGTCTTTGAATACAATATACCTTTAAGAAAGCTTAGGAAACTTACTGTTGAATAATTTACATAAAGATACAATTTTAAACCATGGCAACTAATTGTTGCAGTAATTATTTTGTGACTTATCTAATTTAACTAAACAAATTTTCACAAACATTTGAAGCAATGAAAACAATGAAAGACTTTATTTGTGATGATTTGAAGCTGGATGGACCCCAGAAAATCATGTTCTTAAAGCTAATCCATTTCTGTGGGTGTAGACCTATTGTAGATGGGACCTTTTGATTAGGTTACTTCAGTAAGGTGTGGTTCAGGGTGGGTCTTACTCCTCTTAATCGAGTCCTTTAAACATGGGGTATATATGGAGAATGTAGCATTTGGCATTATTTATGAATTCCAAAAATGGATATTGGGTTATATTTGTAAAGTGGTCTGCTCCTCTGGACATATTACATTATATTGGATTCAGAGGTTTCACTTTTAATTGATTAAATAATGATTGGGGCTTTGATTGGGCCATGTCAGTAGGACATTGAGTTTCTACCCCCTTGGTACGTGGGGACTCACAGGGAGATTCAGCACCAAAGAGAAGGGGGGTTGGAGTTTTGAGCTGAAGCCTGGGAAGTAAACACATGGGAGAACAGAGCAGCTGAGCCCAGAGAGAAACAAGCCCCCAGAAGAGAGGAACCCAGGGAGTCTGAACCCTTGCAGATGTTGGCAGCCATCTTGCTCCAACACATGGCAATAGACTTTGGTGAGGGACGTAACTTATGCTTTATGGCCTGGTAACTAGAAGCCTTCTACCCTAAGTAAATACCTTTTATAAAATCCAACAGATTTCTGGTATTTTGCATCAGCACCCTTTTGTCTGATTAATACAGAATTTGGTACTGGAGAGTAGGATTGTTTTTGCAATTACCAAAATGCTGGAAAGGTTTTATAAATGGGTAAGGGGTACTTTTTGGAGGAATTGTGAGGTGGTTGATGGAAAAGGCCTAGCTTGTTTTGAGGACACTGTTAGTAATATAGATGCTAAAGAGAATTTTTATGATGCCTTAGAAGTAAATGATGAAACTGTTATTGGAAACTGGAGGAAAAGTGATCCATGTTTTAAAGTTGCAGAGAACTTAGCAAGATGAACTCCTGGTGTTTTATGGAAGGCAGAATTTGAAAATGGCAAGCCTGGACATTTAGCAGAAGAACTTTCTAAAGTAAACTTGGAGAGTGTGGCTTGGCTCCTCCTTGTAGCTTATAGCAAAATGCTAGATGAGCAAGATAAGCTGAGGACTGAATTGTTGGGCACAAAGAAACCAAAAACTGATTCTGGAAATCCCAAGCCTCTGGCAATCAAGCCCCCAGATGATAGAGCCTTATTTGAGGACTTGACTAAACTTGGAACTTGTAAACCAGGATTGAAGATGCAGTTATCTAGGAAAGTCTTACTGTCTGATGGCTTGGACTCCTGCTTCTTGCATGCTAAACCAATAAGCTTTTTGAGAAAGCTGTATGAACAAAACCACTGTCAGCTTGGACTAAAAGGGACATGGAAGGGAAAGATTGATGGAGAAACAGCTTTAAGGGGAAAACCATGGAAGTTGAGATCTGGAATTAAGGCAATGCCTTGGACCAAGAGAGGAACCCCACCCATGTGTACAGAAAGGGTGAGTTTGCCCAGCATTTCAAGAGGTGGCTATTCCTGCCTGATATTCAGGGAGAGTTGTCACCCCAGGATGTAGAGAGGATGGAGCGCATTCCCCAAGGATTAGGGAGGTTGAGGTCAATGCCCCATAGGTCTGAAGAGTGGGTTTGTCCCCCAAGGATTAGAGAAGGCAAGGTTCTCAGGCTCTTTTCTGTGATATGGGATGGCTGTTGGCAGCTAATGATAAATATATTTTTAAAAAGAGCCTATCTCTCTGTATTTGGGTATTCTAGAAAAGGAGTCTGATTGGCTTGGTTTGTGCTATAAGCCTACCTCTTCTTTATCACTAACCAGGGATATGAGATACTACAATAGAGGCTACTGTGATTGGCTAGGCTTGGGTGATATGCCCACTCTGTGTTTAGATACCGTGATTGGGAGCTGAACCATTAACCCATCAGGTGGGGAAGGAGAAATTCCCTTAAGGAAAGGTGGCACAGTGCTGTTAAAAGATTGAGGAGTTAATGTCTTCTGGGAAGATGAAAACAAAATATATCCATGACATACACATGTTCTTTATTACTATAAGACTTTGTAACCAAAATCTAAATGTAGTTTTCTGGAGAGCTAAACTAAATCATGTAGAGAACTCCACTTACCTATACCAGCTATATCTTAGCGACTTACAACCAGAACAGGTGAATAGTTCCTAATATCTCTAAACTTATTTTCACAGCTCTCATGGTGAAGAAAGGCAGTCTAAGGAAAAATATAGCAGCAAGAGGAAATTGTTAACCCTAAAACATAGAACAGAGGTGGCATAGTCCATCTCCCCAACCCAGGCCAAGTTAGGTTATATGTAGTAACTGCTATCTCTTCTCCAAACCCCATTTTCTTTTCCTTCTGGGCATGTGGCTAGGCTATATTTCCCAGCCTCTTTTATGGGTAGATGTGTCTCATGTGACTGATTTCTCATTAATGAAATGTGGACAGAAGTGCCTCCAGGCCTAGCTCCTAAAGACATTCCATGTGCCTCTCCCTGACTGCCTGACTGGAGGTCCAGAGAATGACAGAACCATAGGATAGATGGATATTTGGGTCCCTAGTCTCCACTTGGAAGAGTCCCTCAACCAGTGACAGCCACTTTGTACTGCTGTCTCAGTGAGAAATAAGCATTTATTGAGTTAAGAGACTGAGGACTTCTTGTTGTAGCAGTTAGTTTACCCTGACAAATAGTGACATCTCCCAAGCAAGAGAAGTTGCAGGTATGCCCTACCACCAAACTTGTGGATAGAAAAGAAACATAGATTAACAAAGGCTCTGTGACTCGATAAATGCTCTTAACTTCCCTTCATCAATACTAGCATCCTACTTATTAGTAGAATGAAGGAGAAGTAGAGAACTAAGAGAAGACTGGGACTTTCTCTAGAAGTCACCAACAAATAAGTGTTTGGCAGACGAAAATGCTTAATAAATGGGAATTACTAACAGAGTTCCAATGAACACTTTAAGATGTTAAGCCTCCTTAATATTTATGACAGTTTATTATGCCCCTCTAGTATATCTCAAAAGAATTTATCACAACTTACCTTGGGTTATCATACATTGTACATTCACTTTATTACATTTTTAAAAAATATATACATATATATTTTTTTAAGATTTATTTATTTATTTATTTCCCCTTCCCCTCCCACCCCGGTTGTCTGTTCTCTGTGTCTATTTGCTGCATCTTCTTTGTCCGCTCTGTTGTTGTCAGTGGCATGGGAATCTGTGTTTCTTTTGATTGCGTCATCTTGTTGTGTCAGTTCTCCATGTGTGCGGCACCATTCCTTGGCAGGCTGCACTTTCTTTCGTGCTGGGCGGAACTCCTTCTGGGGCACACTCCTCGTGCATGGGACTCCCCTACAGCGGGGGACACCCCTGCATGGCAGGCCACTCCTTGCACGCATCAGCTCCACATGGGTCAAGGAGGCCCGGGGTTTGAACCGCGGACCTCCCATGTGGTAGATGGACGCCCTAACCACTGGGCCAAGTCCGGTGCCTATATATCTTTTTTTTTATTCCCCCCCCTTGCAGCTTGCTTGCTGTCTGTTCTCTGTGTCCATTTGCTATGTGTTCTTCTGTGTGTCTGTATTTTTTATTTTTATTTATTCTCCCCCCTTGTGGCTTGTTCTCTGCTCTCTGTGTCCATTTGCTATGTGCTCTTCTGTGTTTTTTTTTAACTTTTCTCCCTTTTTGTTGCATCACCTTTCTGAGTCAGCTCTCCATGGCACTTGCGGACCAGGCAGCACTCTGTGGCACTTGCAGGCTGGTGGCTCTCGACAGCATACAGGTAAGCCTGCCTTCACAAGGAGGCTCTGGGACGTGAACCCAGGGCCTCCCATATGGTAGACGGGAGCCCAACTGATTGAGCCACAGCCGCTTCCCCATTTTAGTACATTTTAATTTGGAAATATGGTGAAATGACATTAAAAGAAGTTTTTAATATATTAGTGCAACAACATAATAGTAGTTAAATCTGGGGGACTGAGATTACAGTAAACTTCTTTTTGCTCATTTGAATTTTCTATTTTTTTTTAAAACATTAAGTATGTGGTACAAAGAGTATAGAGAAAGTCACATAATTTTATTACCACAGCCAATTATATGTGTTTTAGTTTCTCAAAGGACTGCTGATGCAAAGTACCAGAAATGGGTTGGCTTTTATAAAGGGGATTTATTTGGGGTCAAAGCTTACAGTTCCAAGGCTGTAAAAGTCCAACTCAAATTACCATAAGAGGTGCTTTCTCACCAAAGTCAGCTGCCATGTGGTGAAGCAAGGTAGCTGCTGATCTCTGCCAAGGTCTCTGCCTTTCTACAGCTGTAGACAAACTTCAAATAGGGCTTGTCTCTTAACAGGCTTCCTCTTTCTCTTGACCTCAGCTCTTTGAGCCTTTTTGGGGGTTTCTCTCTTTGCAGCTCAGCTCTGGGTGAAACCTCTCCCACATGGCAGGATCAAATATGGTGGCTTTCTTTACCTGTGTCTCTCTGTCTCTCTTCATGTCTCTGGGTATCAGACCCAGCAAGGGGGTGGAAACTCAACTTGAGTCATGCCTAATTGACCTAGTCCAATCAAAATCCCTAAAGCAATCTCTACTGAATTTAATGCAATCAAAGAGTATCACACCCACAGGAATAGATTAATTTAAAATGATAATCTTTTGGGAACCAGATGTAGCTCAAGCGATTGGACTCCTGCCTACCATACAGGAGGTCCAGGGTTCATTTCCCAGGGCCTGCTGGTGAAGGCAAGCTGGCCCATGTGGCGAGCTGACCCAAGCTGAGAGCTGGCCCAGATGGAGTGCTGGCCCACCTTGCAGACTGGCTCAAGCACAAGTGCTGGCCTGTGCAGAGAGCTGGCGCAGCTAGATGATGCAACAAAAAGAGACACAGAGGACAGACAATAAGAGATGCAGCAGACCAGGGAGCTGAGGTGGTTCAAGAGATTAAGTGCCTCTCTTCCACTCTGGAAGGTCCCAGGATCGGTTCCCAGTGCCACCTAAAGAGAAGACAAGCAAACACAAAAGAACACACAGCAAATGGACATAGAAAGCAGACAGTGAGCACAAAAACAATGAGGCAGGGGAGAAATAAATAAATAAATAAATCTTTTTTTAAACTGCAGTCTTAATTTTTGGGTTTCATAAAATAATTTCAAAGTGCCACACCATGTTTGTATATTATCTTGGAGTCTGTAACCATACACATATTGTGGCAGTTTGATATTATTTATGAATTCCAAAAAGAGATATAGGTTATGTTTGTAAACTGGTTTGTTCCTCTGGGCATGATCCCTTTGTATTAGATTCAGCTGAGATGTCTTTGATTAAGTTATGTTAAGATATGTTAAAATGACATGATTCAACCACATCATTAGGGCAATTCCCCGCCCACCCCACCCTTCATGGGCTATATATACGGAAACTCAGGAGAACATGGAAGTAGATACACACAAAAAGACATGGCAGAGGAGAGAACTTCGTTTTGATGCTGGAGCCCTGGGGAGAGTTGAGCCATTCGCCCGATAGTTTAGAGCTGACCTTGTGAAGAGAAGAGAGCAGCTAGGCCCAGAAAAAAAAGGGTCCTGGGGAAAGAGATGATCCTTATGTCACCTTACTGTTGAGACTGGAAGACGCTGAACCCACAGAGCCTTAAGAGGGAAGAAGAAGGCAGATGTCACGCACCATCTTGCATCAACATGTGGCAACAGACTGGGTGAGAAAGTACCTCATGTAGTACCTTGAGTTGGAGTCTTAGGGCCTTGTAACTGTAAGCTTTCACCCCAAATAAACACCCTTTATAAAAGCCAAGAGATTTCTGGTACTTTGCATCAGCACCCCTTTGGCTGTCTAGTACCCATATATTTTGTATTTATATAATAACAGTAAGGTAAATTTATTGGGCTTTGGAGCCGAGCAATTTTGCATCCCCGCTTTGCCATTAATTAGCTACTTGGCCTCAAACAAATTCTTAATTCTGCATCTTGATTTTCTCTTCTGCTGGACAGAACTCCTAAGAAATTTAGGACTTAATGTATGAGGATTTAATGTATATAATGCATTTCATGTATTAATAAGTTTTTAAGAAATACAGTGCCTGGCACATAATGTGTGTTTTTAACTAGCAACTATTAATACATATCGTATTAACTAATATTGTATACAATTAAATATAATTAAGATGTCAATTCTACCCAAACCAATTTAAAATTCAATGCAATCTCAACCAATTCTATGGCATATTTTGCATTTTACCATATTTATATTTTGATGGCTATACCATCCTGTTATTTAATATCCCATCATGCTATTACAATAATAAAGTAGTCTGAAAATGTTGGGCATTTACATTGTTTTTGAAACTTGGCTTTCATAGATATTTCTGCATAAAACATCTTTGATTTTGTTCCAAATAATTTCCTAGCTAATATCTGAGTACTGAAATCAGTATATCTGGATGAATAACTTAAGTACTCTGCCTTTTACTGTTACAATGTTTTATATAAGGGTCATACCCTAAGTTCAGCCCTCATTGTCACTATCATCACCTTTTACTGCTACTCCTGGGCTAATTATGAACTTCTTTAGGCAGACCTGGTTCCTCCTTCATGAAGTAGCAGCTGATAAACCTTTGGCAGTAGCTACACTGAAAAAAAAAAAGCCTCAGAAAGGAGTTAAAATTGAGATATTATGATAAAATTAATTTGAAGGTGCCGGATGAAACTATTTTGTGATGAAGTTTAAGATTAAGAGACAATGATGGCTCAAGTGATGGGCTCACATCTACCATATGGGAGGTCCATGGTTCAAACCCTGGGCCTCCTTGACCCATGTGGAGCTGGCCCATGCGCAGTGCTGATGCACGCAAGGAGTGCCCTGCCACACAGGGGTGTCGCCCTGTAAGGAGAGCCGCCCAGCACGAAAGAAAGTGCAGCCTGCCTCAAAATGGAGCTGCCCACACGGAGAGCTGTCACAAGATGACACAACCAAAGGAAACACAGATTCCTGTGCCACTGACAACAACAGAAGCGGACAAAGAAGACGCAGCAAATAGACACAGAACAGACAACCGGGGTGGGGGGGGGGGGGAAGGGGAGAGAAATAAATAAATAAATAAATCTTTTTTAAAAATAAATAAAAATAAAAAGAAGACAAGCAGACACAAAAGAACACATAGCAAATGGACACAGAGAGCAGATGTAAGCACAAACAATGGGGCAGGGGGAAATAAATAAATAAATAAATAAATAAATCTTTTAAAAGAAGCAATGATGAGGGAGCAGAAATGGCTCAAATGATTGAGTACCTCTCTCCCACATGGGAGGCCCTGGATTTGGTCCCAATGCCTCCTAAAGAAAAAAATAATAAAATAAAAGCAGACACAGAATGCATACAAAGAATGGACAGAGAAAGCAGACAGTGAGTGCAAACAATGAGGAGGGATGGTGATGTTTAGGCTAATGTGTCAACTCAGCCAGTTGTTTGGACACTGGGCTAATTGTAATACAGATCATTTATGGACTTTAATCATCAGTGAGTTTATTGCATAGATAGTTGATTACATCTCTATCAATCAGGGAGATTGCCATCAGCAATGGGTGATGATTAATCCAATCAGTTGAATGCCTTAAAAGGGGAAGTGATTTCAGTATTCAGAGAGAATTTCCCAGCTCATCTTTGGACAGCCAAAGGCTCCCAGAAACTCATCATGGACCTTCAGTGGACTTTCATTGGAGCCCCTGGTTTGCAGCCTGCCTGTAGAACCTGGATTTGTGCATCCTCACGGTCACGGGAGAGACTCTTATAAAATCTCATACTATTTACAGATATCTCCTGTTGATTCTGTTTCCCTAGAGAACTCTGATTAATAAGCTGGGGAGAAATAAAAAAATAAAATAATTTTTTTTAAAGTGAAGCAGATGTGGCTCAAGCAATTGAACTCCTGCCTACCACATGTGGGGGTTGGTCCTGGGTTTGGTTCCTGGTGCTTCCTGGAAAAGATAAGCAGGATGGCAAGTTGGCGTGACAGGTTGGAGTGGTAAGCTGGTGTGGTGTGCTGATGCAACAAGATGACACAACAAGAAGACGCAAAGAGGAAACCCAATGAGAGATACAACAAAGCAGGGAGTGAAGGTGGCTCAGGCAGTTGAGCACTGCTCTCTCACATGGAAGGGCCTGTGTTTGGTTCCTGGTGCCTCCTAAAGAGAAGAATAGCAGGCACAGAGAACAAACAGTGAATGGACACAGTGAGCACATACAGTAGGGTGGGGGGGAATAAATAAATAAAACAAACCTTTAAAAAAAAGAGGCAATAATGCTCCATATATTTTTGTGTTCTATTAATATCATTGTGTGAATATGTTCACAATTGTTATAACTTCCATCAGGCTCCCAAAATGGACTAAATTGAAGATAGAAATAGATAACTCAACAATAATAGCTTAACACTTCAATACCCCCCTTTCAATAGTGGACAGAAAAACTAAACAGAAGAGCAACAACAACAAAAAATTGAAGATTTGAACAAGACTATAAACCTAATAAACATCTGTAGAAGACTCCATGAACTTGGAACATTCTCCAGTACAGGTCATATGCTAGGCTATAAGACAAGCCTCAATAAAGGGAAAGAGATGGAAATCATACAGAGTATGTTCATCTATCAAAATGGAGTGAAATTAGATGGAGTGAAATTAGAATAAGAGGAAGAAATTTGAGAAATTCAAGAAATAGGTGAAAATGATACTAGAGACTCCTAAATAATCAACGGACCAAAGAAGAAATAAAAAGGGAAATGGGAGAATACATTGAGATGAATAAAAATGAAGACACAACATATCAATACCAATATCAATAAAGGGATGCAGTAAAAGCAATACTTAGAGGGAAATTTATAGCTATAAATGCCTAAATTAATAAGGAAAAAAGGTCCCAAATAAATAACCTAATAACTGGAAAAAGAAGATCAAACTAAACTCAAAGGAAGCAGAAGGAAGGAAATAATAAAGATTGGAGTGGATAGAAATGAAATAAAGAATGGAAAAATAGAATCAGCAAAAATGGGAAATTCCTAGAAGACACAAATTACTGACATTGACTCAAAAAACAACAGAATATCTGAATAGACCTATAACAAATAACGAGATGGACTCAGTAGTAATAAAAAAAACTCAAAAAACAAGCCCAGGTCCAAATAGCTTCACTGATGAATTCTACTAAACATTTAAAGCAGTATTAATATCAATTATTCCCACACTCTCCCAGAAAATAGAAAAGGGAACACTTTCTAATTCATTCTATGAGGCAAATTTTACCCTGATACCAAAGTCCATTACTAAAAAAGAAAATTCAAACCAATATCTCTTATAAATATAGAAGTAAAGACCCTGAACAAAATACTAATAAACCAAATCCAGCACCATATAAAAAGTATTAAACACTATAAGCAATTAGGATTTATCCAACAAATGCTAGGTTGGGTCAACATATGAAACCAATGTACAAGGAATCCAGTGGTAGATGATGGACTGTTGTTAACATAACAAATATGAAAATATGTTCTCCTAAACAATAACAAATATTTAATACTAATATAGGATGTTAATAATTTGGTGGGTTGTGTGAAAAATACAATAAATGAAAGATATGTGTTATAGTTAGTAATATTTTGAAGATGCCTTTTCATAGTTTGTAATAAATGTTTCACAACCATGCAAGTTGTTGGTGGTGGAGAGATGTATGGGAGCCTTGTATGATGATATGCATGTTTGCTTTGTAAATTCACAAGTTTTACTACACATTTATTGTTTATGTTCATGTATGAACTATATATATCAATAAAATTTTATCTTAAATATATATAAACAACCAATGTAATATGCCATTTTAATAGAATAAAGGACAAAAACCACATGATCATCTCAATAGACATAGAAAAGGCATTTGATAAAACGCCACACCTATTCACAATAAAAATGTTATTAACTAGAAATAGAAGGGAAATTGCTCATCCTGATAAAGGTCATCTATGAAAAACCCACAGCTAACATAATTCATGGTGAAAGACTCAATGATTTCCCCCTAAGCTCTGGAGCATGACAAGGATGCCTGCTTTCACCACTTCTATTCAACATTGTACTGGAGCATCTAACCATAACAATTAGGCAAGAGAATGGCATAAATTCATCAAGATAGGAAAGAGAGAAGTACAAGTATCTATATTTGCAGATTAAATGATCTTGTACATTAAAAATCCTAAGAAATCCACTAAAAATCTATTAGAACTAATAAATGATTTCAGCAAGGTTGCAGAGTTCAAGAGGAATAAAGAAAAATCAACTATATTTTTATACATTTACAATGAACAATTAAAAATGGTATTTAAGAAAACAATTCCATTTTAAATGACATCAAAAGACTAAAATACTTACAAATACATCTAACAAACCAAATGCAAGCGTTGTAAACCAAAAAGTAGTGTCATTGAAAGAAATTAAAGAAGACCTAAATAAAAGGAGAGACATGCTGAAGTGTTGGAAGATTAAATGTTGTTAGGAGGGTAGTACTCCCTAAATTGTTCTTCAGAGTCAACTCAATCCTCATTAAAATCCCATCTGACATCTTTGTAGAAGTTGACATGCTGATCCTAAATTCATTGGAAAATTCAAGGGCCCAGAATAGCCAAAACAATCTTGAAAATTAATAACAATGTTGGAGGACATATACTTCCTGATTGCAAATTTACTACAAATGTACAGTAATCAAGACAGTTTGATACTGGAGTAAGACATATAACTCAATGGAATACAATTGGGAGTCCAGAAATAAACTCTCTCATGTACAGTCAATTGATTTTTTTCAATGGTGCTATGACAACTCAAAGTAGGAAAGAATGGAATTTTTAAAAAATGGTGCTGAGACAAATGGATATCTACATGCAAAAGAATGAAGTTGGACCCCTTCCATACACCTTATACAAAAACAAACTCAAAATGAATCAAAGACCAAAATGTAAGAACTAAAATTATTAAACCCTTAGAAGAAAACATAGATATAAACCTTCATGACCTTGGATTGGGTAATGATTTCTCAGATATGACACCAAAAGTATAAACAATGAAAGAAAAAAATAAAGAGATAATTTGTGCTGACCTATTATAAAGAAAAGCTAAAATTTCAAAGCTACTGCCAGATCGTTTTGTGTCACCTAAAAGTGCTCATCAGCAGTAAGTGGTTCTGTCATTTCAAATGCTCTGGTTGGCATGGTCTGAAACCCAGTGAAGAACAATAGAAAACCAGTTCTACTCTGCATGATCATGTGCAGGGTTATGTGAATTTTGCTGCATTTAGGAAAATGTTTCTCTCCTTTCATTTGGATTTGCATTGTCCCAGCACTAAGAAACATTTGTTCTTGGTGTGTGCATGTGCACGGTCCAATAGTTATTCACCAAAAAACAAAAGGAGCGAGCAGCAACTAAGCCCGGGACTCCTAGGCAGAGGGATCCTTAACTAACCAATGGGAAGAGGGATCCTGAGTCAACCAATAGGGTAAGAGAGTTTTCAACAAATAGAATCCATTGCTTTAATTAATAATCAGCCAATCAGCACCTCTCGTAGTCAGCCAATCAGCATCTCCCAGTTAGGATACCTGGTTTACATAATATGCTAATCTGGTTTTCAAACCCTAACCAATGCCCTTGGTTCAGAACCAGTGATTGACCAAACAGACCATCACAACTGGGGCTCCACCCCCAGGGGCGATTACACAGCTAGACTGTATCAAGTATATGGCTCCTAAGCTCTGAGCGCCCTTTCCATCTTTGGTGTGGCCAGAGGAACACTTAGCTGTGAATGCTGAGTCAAGCTGCTGAGTCCAATCAAGCTGCAGAGTTGTGTCAAACTGCCAAGCTGAGCAGCGACAATGAATGCTGAACTCTGAGATGCAACACAAAGCTGCAAAGTTGAGCTATGATCGCTGAGTTAATCTAAGAATGCTGAGTCAAGCTACAAACACCAAGTTGAGCTGCAATGCCGAGGCCGTGTGCTTGCACCACTGCCTCGGCCAGGCTTGTGCTTTGGCCCGGGCTTGAGCTATAATGCTAAAGGTGCTTCCACCGGCATCTCAGCCAGGCTTGTGCCTTGGCCCTGGCTTGAGCTGTAATACTGAAGGCATTTCCACTGGTGCCTCAGACAGGCTTGTGACTTGGCTAGGCTTGTGCAGCAATACTGGGGGTGTTTCCGTCATCACCCTGACCAGGTTCAAATTTAATACTGAGCTGTGATTAAATAAAATTTGATTGTTCTGAGGTCGCATTTCTTCATTCTGATGTCATCTGAACCAGAGAATAAAAGTGGCGAGAACAAAAACTACAGGAGGAATGGATGATGTACATTTTTATTTCATGCTGGTTTGAAGAAATGATGGGAATGAACTGAGATGTCATACAAGACAGTTTTGCTGGACTGCCTCCTACTGAAAAAGCTCCTATTTTGGGAGAAGTTTTTAAATAACTATCCTGTGAATTGCCCTACTGCAGACGGGGTAGGGTTGGAAGTGTGTGGTGGACAGGGCAACCAAATAGATACTGGTGTATGTATGTAAAGGGAACTCCCAACCCACATGAAATCTTTAACTTTTGTTTTTTCTTTAATTTTAGAAACAGTCATATTTAGCATCTGCTTTTAGTTTTTATCTTGGGTCCTAAATATTCCTTTTGGTATTTACCAGCCTTCTGTAAAATTTCTTGTAAAGGTAAGGTGGTAGCTAGATGGTGTACTTTGGGGGATTTAAGGAAATCACCCTTTCACTCAGAGAGCAGCATCTTATTGGAGTACAATAGCCCTGGAGTTCTAGGAAAGTAACCAGAGGCTAAGAGAGGAAGAGCATGATTTGGAGAAATGGCTTCAAATTGGACTGAATCAGGGGTCAATTTAATAAAATTCCCCCTCTTTCAAATATATCAGAAAGTTTTCAGAAAAGAAAACTATTCTTTTAATGAATATTTAGAAATATACATTAAATAAATTATTCTACCTAATTTTTTCTTCAAGTCTTTTATTTCATGTTTTAAATAAACATTAAATATATTGAAACAAAGAAACTTTGGCTTTGGGCACAGATGCCTTGCTTAGCAGTCTTCCCACTCTTCAGTACACTCTCAGTTCAGAATAAGGGCTTACGTTTAATTTTAACAATGTTAAAAAGAGTAGTCTGATGAGAAATATGGACATTGTAGGAAAAAGTTGCATTACCATACTCAACTAATAGGACAATACTGGGGGAAACTCCAATATTAGTCAATAATCTCCCTTTTCACTTTATGATGTGCTTCTGAAACATCATCTTGGGAAACTCATACTGAAATAAACAAAAGCCATGGTTATGTAATATATTAATCAACCAAAGGGGCACTGATGCAAAATACCAGAAATCTGTTGGCTTTTAAAAAGGGTATTTATTTGGGGTAGGAGCTTACAGGTACCAGGTCATAAAGCATAAGTTACTTCCTTCACCAAAGTCTATTTTGACATGTTGGAGCAAGGTGGTTGCTGACATCTGCGAGGGTTCAGGATTCCTGGGTCGTCCCTTCCAGCATCTTGCTTCTCTCTGGGTTGAGTTCCTCTCTTCCCAAGACTTGCTTCTTCTTGGGCTCAGGGTTCCTCTTCCTGGGGCTTGCTTCTCTTTCCTCTGTGATTTTACTTCCTGGACTCTAGCTTAAGGTTTCAGCATCAAACTCCAACATGAAAACCCCAACATCAAAAACCCCAACTCTGTCCTTTGCCATGTCTTATCTGTGAGTCTCCACCCCTTGGGGTGAGATTCAATGATCACATATTGAAGGCCAGGACTCAGGAATATTCTTGAGAAGGAAAAATTTATTATGACCAGCTGGGCCCAGGGACTCCTGTCCAAAAAGACAAGACCTGAATAAGATTTCTGGGACCCTTTTATACAGAGGATGTAGGAGTTAAACAGTGTTTTTATGAGAAAAGAACTTTTCTCTGTTAGTTTCTTAGAGTTTTAAGTGTTTATCTGAATACTAGATAGGTTTTGAATTAACATATCACCCACATTCCAGGTAAGCTTGAATTAACATATTGCCTACCTCCAGGTAAGCTTGAATTAACATATCACCCACATTCCATCTGGATGTAACTTTGAATACACATTCAGTCTACATCCTTTCTGAATATTTAAAGCCTATAGGGCCTATATTATTTAATTGGCTTTCTAGAAACTAGGCATACAGAATTAGATAATTAGAAACTTGGGTACAGAATTAGATAATTTTGAACTCATGCACAAACTATGTTAACATGGCCCAATCAAAACCCTAATCATAACTTAATCACACCCAGGTATAGCACAGATTACAAACATAATCCAATATCTATTTTTGGAATTTGCAACCATATCAAACTGCTACATGTAATAATGGTAGGTATTTGATGAGTAAAATGTATTTTTTAAAAATTGCTTCACTTAGTACTTTAAAGGTTAGTTACTTGTGGGACAGGACTTGTTTCTACAGAGAAAACTGAAAATCCTACAAACCATATTCTAGGTCAGCAGTTTTCAAAATTTTCAGTTCTTGGACCGTTTTACACTCTTAAATGTTGCTTTGGTTGAAGTGTATTAAGAAAATCTGATATCAAACATATGTGTATTTGAACAAAGGAATATTTTAATATCTTTTTCAGATAATTACAAATACTCTTCTCAATCAGTGATAGTAACTTAAAGGTTAGTTGTAATGCAGAATATGAACTTTTGGCAAACCTAGCCAGGAGAAGAAATATTGGTGAGTCAAACTATGCTAAGTATGAATTACAGCCTGTTTTAATGCCCTCTTTTGGTTATCCTTTTTTTAAAAAAATTTTTTTAATTTTTATTGAAGTATATCATTCATACATGAACACACATAAATAAGTGTATAGTAAAGATTGTGAGCTTACAAAATAAACATACATAACATCACACAGGGGTCTCATACATCACCCCTCCACCAACTCTTTGCATTGGTGTGAAACATTTGTTACAAACTGTGCAAGAGCACTGTCAAAATAATACTACCAACTATAGTCCTTATCTTACATTTGGTGTATTTTTCCCCCAACCCATACAATTTTAAAAAAATATATATTTTAGTTACAGATATTGTGAACTTGCAAAACAATCATATAGATGTGTAGATTTCCCATACAACTCCACACCCTGGTGGAATATTTGTTACAGATTATGAGACAATATCATCAGACTATTACCACCAATCATGGTCCATAGCATACACTTGGCACACTTTTTCCATACACCTCCATTATCAACACAGTACAGCTTTGGCATTGATGCAAGAATACATCTATAGTACTGCTGTTAACCACAGTCTATTATAGGTCACACCAATTGTAGTTTTCCCATGTTTCTCCATATTGCCATGACCCTGCAATAGTGATGTACATCTGCTCTATCTCACAGAAGGACTCTCTTGCATTTGTACCCTTAACCACAATTCTCAACCACCTCTGGGTTCACTGTATTATTCAGTCCCTAGATTATTCTTTAGCTTTCTATTGACATTTACTTCCCCAGACTACCTTTTTCAGTCACAATCCCATTTATAAACCAGTTGCTACTCACTATAATGTGTTACTATCAACTCTATCCATCTCCACACTTTTACAGTCAAGTTAATTAAAACTCCTACATACATTAAGCATCCATAGTTCTTCTCAACCCTCCTCTTATCTCCTAATAACCTATACTCTAGGTTTAAATTCCATGTGTTTATTATTTGTATTTAGTTCATATTAATGAGACCATGTAATATTTTTCCTTTTGTGTCTGGCTTACTTCACTTAGTATACTTCAAGACTCATCCATGTTATCATGTATGTCCCAATTTCATTTCTTCTTACTGCAGCATAGTATTCCATTGTATGTACACACCACACTTTGTTTATCCATTCACTGGTGGATGGACACTTGGGTTGTTTCCATCTTTTGGCAATTGTGAACAATGCCACTATGAACTTTGGTGTTTGTGTCATAGTTTTTAGTTCTTCTGGATATACTCCTAGTAGAGGAATTGCTGGATCATATGGCAGTTCTATATTTAGTTTCTTGAGGAACCGCCAAACTGTCTTCCACAGAGGCTGCATCATTTTACACTCCCACCAACAGTGAAGGAGTATTCCTATTTCTCCACATCCTCCCCAGCACTTATTGTTTTTGTTTTTTTTAAATAATGACCGTTCTATGTGGTGTTAGATTATATCTCATTGTTGTTTTAATTTTCATTTCCCTAATAGCTAGTGATATGAACATTTTTTCATGTGCTTTTTGGCCATTTGTATTTCTTCTTTAGAGAAATGTCTATTTAAATCTTTTGCCCATCTTTTATTTGCATCTCTTGCTCTTTTATTGTTGAGTTGTTTGATCTCTTTATATAAAATGGAAATCAAACCCTTATCAGATAAGTGGTTTCCAAATATTTTCTCCCATTGACTGGGCTGCCTTTTCACCTCCTTGATGAAGTCCTTTGAATCACAGAAATGTTTAAATTTGAGGAGGTTCCATTTATCCATGTTTTCTTTTGTTGCTCGTGCTTTTGGTGTAAGGTTTAAGAATCTACCACCTACCACCAGGTCTTGAAGATGTTTCCCTACATTTTCTTCTAGGAGCTTTACTGTACTTCCATTTATATTTAGGTCTTCGATCCATTTTGAATTATTTTTTGTGTAAGGTGTGAGGTAGGGGTCTTCTTTCTTTCTCTTGGCTATGGATATCCAGTTCTCCCAACACCATTTGTTGAATAAACTGTTCTGCCCCAACTGGGAGGGCTGGACAGGCTTGTCAAAAATCACTTGGCCATAGATATAAGGATCTGTTTCTGAACCATCAATTCAGTTCCATTGGTCTATGTGTCTCTCTTTATGCCAATACCATGCTGTTTTACCACTGTAGATAGGTCCTTGCACACCTGGTATAAAACCCACTTGATCATGATGGATAATCCCTTTAACGTGTTGTTGGATTCGATTAGCAAGTATTTTGTTGAGGATTTTTACATCTGTATTCATTAGAGAAATGGGTCTGTGATTTTCTTTTTTTGTAATATCTTTATCTGACTTTGGTATTAGGGTGATATTGGCTTCATAGAACAAGTTTGATAACATTCCTTCTTATTCAATATTTTGAAAGAGCTTGAGTAAGATTGGTCTTAAGTCTTCTTTGAATGCTTGGTAGAACTCCCCTGTGAAATTGGCTGGTCCTGGGCTTTTCAATGGGGAGCTGTTTGATGACTGTTTCAATCTCTTTACTTGTGAGTGGTTTGTTGAGGTCTTCTCTTTCTTCTAATGTCAGTGTAGGTTGTTTGTATTCCTAGGAATTTTTCCATTTCATCTACATTGTCTAGTTTTTTAGCATAAAGCTGTTCACAGTATTCTGTTATGAGTGCTCTTATTTCTATGGGGTCAGTGGTAAGGTTCCCCTTTTCATTTTTTATTTCATTTATTTGCATCTTCTCTCTTTTTTTCTTAGTCAGTCTAGCTAAGGGTTTGTCAATTTTGTTAATCTTGAAGAACCAACTTTTGGTTTTGTTTTTGTCTATTGTTTTTTTTTTGTTGTTGTTGTTCTCAATTTCATTTTATTTCTGCTCTGATCTTTGTTATTTCATTCTTTCTACTTGCTTTGGGATTATCTTCTTGTTTTTTTCCTAGTTCCTCCAGCTGTGTAGTTAGGTCATTGATTTTAGCTCTTCTTTTTTAATGTAAGCATTGAGGGCTATAAATTTTTCTCTCAACACTGCCTTTGCAGATCTCATAGGTTCTGATATGTTGTATTCTCATTGTCATTCATCTCAAGATATTGATTTCTCTTGAAATTTCTTCGACCCACTGATTATTTAAGAATGTGTTTAATCTCCATATATATGTGAATTTTCCCTTTATTTGCCACTTGTTGATTTCCAGCTTTACTCCATTATGATCAGAGAAAGTGCTTTGTATAATTTCAATTTTGTTGAATTTATTGAGATCTGCTTTGTGTTCCAACATATGGTCTATCCTGGAGAAAGATCCGTGTGCACTTGAAAAGAATGCATATTCTGCTTTTTCGGGTGCAGTGTTCTATATATGTCTATTAGGTTTAGTCCATTTATCATATTATTCAATCTTTCTGTTTCTTTATTGAGTGGCCCAGATGTTCTATCCAATGCTGAGAGTGGTATATTGAAGTCTCCAACTATTGTCTATTTCTCTCTTCAGTTTTGCCAGTGTGTGCCTCATGTATCTTGGGGCATCCTGGTTAGGTGTATATATATATTTATGATTGCTATTTCTTCCCATATTTATTAATATGTAATGTCCTTCCTTATCTCTAATAATGGTTTTGTTTTTTAAAGTCTATATCATCTAATATAAGTATAGCTACCCCAGCTTTTTTTTTTTTTTTTCTTTTTTGGTTACTGTGTTGTGGGAAACTGGCTTTACTTATTTGTTGCTTCCTGTTATTGTAAAAGATGTTGCAAGTTGCTTCCTGTTATTGTAGAAAGATGCTTCCTGTTATTGTAGATGTTGCAAGTTGCTTGTTACTGTAGAAGATGTTGCAAGTTGCTTCCTGTTATTATAGAGGATGTTGCAAGTTACTTCCTATAGCAAACATCTGCTCATTAGCTTTCAAATAATATGATGTGGAAACTAGGGTTGAGGCTCTCAGTTTCAAAAGCTGTGAAGTCCCCTGGTCCCATCTTTGTTTCCTCTCTTGTGTCTTTCTTTCTGTCCTTTTATTTCTTCAGTTCTGTGTCGCCTTCCCTTCATGCAGACTTATTGCTGAGCTGGACTCAGCAACTGGCACCCAAACAGGGACTCGAGGGAAAGAGAGAGCTAAATTAAAGGTGTCATCACGGTGCAGAGCCCTGAGTGTTTTGGAAGGCCTTCCAAGTCCTTGGTGAGTAAGGACACTCTCAGGTATTCTAGCAGGGTTACGATGGGAAATGGAGACAGTTCAACAAAAAATTGCCTGTATGTCTCCTCAAAAAACTCCTCAATGTAGGAGGAGCCGAGGCCAGTGAGTCTCATATTTTAGAACTCTTAGAGATTATAGAAAAATATTGCTCATAGTTCGCAGCAATAGGAAGTTTAGAATTAGGAGATTAGGAAAGAGGAGGAAAAAGTTTAAAATTTTACATGTACAAGGTGTTTTGCTCCCTGTTACTATTTGGCCCACTTGGGTTATTACTAATATATATATATTTTTAAATTAATATCTCTCCCCTCCCCCCACCCTTCGTTGTCTGTTCTCTGTGTCTATTTGCTGCGTCTTCTTTCTTTGTCCGCTTCTGTTATCAGCGGCACAGGAATCCGTGTTTCTTTTCGTTGCGTCACCTTGCTGTGTCAGCTCTCCGTGTGTGCGGTGCCATTCCTGGGCAGGCTGCACTTTCTTTGGCGCTGGGCGGCTCTCCTTACGGGGCACACTTCTTGCACGTGGTGCTCCCCTATGCGGGGGACACCCCTGCGTGGCACAGCACTCCTTGCGTGCATCAGCACTGCGCATGGGCCAGCTCTACACGGGTCAAGGAGGCCCGGGGTTTGAACCGTGGACCTCCCATGTGGTAGACGGACGCCCTAACCGCTGGGCCAAGTCCACCGCCATTACTAATGTTTTGGTACTAAATCTGAAGTTGTTTTGCCTTCAACTCCCTCATTAACTGACTTTAGAAAGTCACTTTCCCCACTGCTGACACCTCCTCCCCCTCCTATACCTGGAGATGCTCAGTCAAAGTTGTCAGCTTTACAATAGGGCATCTTGCAAACTAGAATGGATGGAAATTATGTTGAGCCACTTGTGCAAGGAAAGATTAACTCACAAATATAACGTCCCGTACAGGCAAAAGTGCTAAATAAGGCCCTTGTTAGTGAAATCATGCTTGTAAGAAAACTCTCTGTTAAAGTGTTAAGGAAAATATTCTGGCAGAAACTCTGCAAACCCCTTGCTGCCTAAATGATAATGTGGCTGTGGGTTGGGGGGGGGGCTAACAGAATTAAACCTCTGGAAGAGGAGGAAAACATGGCAACATTGGTGTTCTTTTTTGTTTACATGCTGATTCTGATTGGGCTTATTTAACCAAATTAATAAAATTAGTACAAAATTTTTATCAAGGTGTTAAAAGAAATTTTCAGTGTTGAATTAATAGCTTACTCCTGAACTTCAAGTCTCAGTGTAGTCTTAAAAACTAGTAATCAAAAAAATGTGTATTGTTTGTCTAAATACATAAGAGCTTAACTGCATTTAAGTTATCCCAACTGGTTGCTTATTACTAATAAAAGTGTTTCTAAGAACAAGCTTGCATATTACAGGCAACATAGGTTCCAGAAGAGGCCTTAAAAGCAGTAAAATCTAAGATGTGAAATGATGGAGGGCTTGGAAACAGCTATACCAAAAGAGTAAGAATTATGGGTCAAATTAGTAAACTTTATGTTTCTGTTGATGTGTTGTAATCGTTTTGTGTTTATCTGTTTTTTCAATGTCAGTGTTTGTGTGGTAATTGTTTCAGTGCATGTTGTAATGGTTTTGTGATTTTTAATTGTCAGTATATATTTTGACACCTCCAGATGGTGATATAAATTAATAAATAAAAATTTCTAAAAGAGCTCTATTCAAATGGCCAAAAATTAAACAAGTGCTTATATTAATACATAATTTTAAATGCTAATAAGATCTCTACAATAATAAAAATTGTAAGTCTTGATTAATGAAATAACTATAAGTCTCTTCATAAAGAATAGTTCTTGCCCAAATTGAAATGAATATTTTTCTTCACAGGATAAAATGAAGGATGTAAAACTTAAAATGAATATTTAAAAAGGTAAAAAGTTTGTGGTAGTGCTGACTGAAATTTGATAAGTCTGATTAAAAAAAAAAAAGTAAAAGTATGTTTTGTCCTAAAGGAAGATAGCTAGTTTTCATAAAATCAAAATGGAAATATGCAGGACAAAACTTGAATGCATGTGGCAAGTTGTAAAAGGGTAATTTTAAGTAAGGGAATGTGTTCTGTAAAGGTGAAAATCATCTTAAAATAATACAATTAGGGAAACGGACTTGGCCCAGTGGTTAGGGCATCCGTCTACCACATGGGAGGTCCGCAGTTCAAACCCCGGGCCTCTTTGACCCGTGTGGAGCTGGCCCATGCGCAGTGCTGATGCGCGCAAGGAGTGCCCTGCCATGCAGGGGTGTCCCCCGCATAGGGGAGCCCCACACGCAAGGAGTGTGCCCCATAAGGAGAGCCACCCAGCGCGAAAGAAAGTGCAGCCTGCACAGGATGGCGCTGCCCACACTTCCCGTGCTGCTGACGACAACAGAAGCGGACAAAGAAACAAGACGCAGCAAATGGACACAGAGAACAGACAACCGGGGGGGGGGGGGGGGGGTTAAATAAATAAATAAATCTTAAAAAATAATAATAATACAATTATAGTCTATATGGTTATAAATAATTATAAGAAGTTTGTGGAAGCATTGTTTGAATTGAGGTATTTAAGTGACTAATTCCAGGAAGTCATTATTGAACTGATAATAACAAAAGGTAATTTTATAACAGAAAAAATTGTTGGCAGCCAACTTCCCCTGCCAACTTGTTTCTAAAAGACTGTTTCTAATATTGCATGCTACTAGGTATCTGAAATAAAGAAGTTATATTTGCATATAACCAAACTGAATTATTATTTTAACAAGTTTGTTTAGTGTTAATGGTAATTGTATGTTGTAAGAGGTTTGATTGGAGACAGTTTCCAAAACTATTTTGGTAACTTGTGTATGTAGGATGTATAGAGTGTGTTTTTATTATTAAAGAAACAGAAAATAATTTTCTCCTAAAAATAGAATGATTGGTTATTAAGAAAGAGTAGGGTGTAGGACAAAACCTGAATGAATACAAACAGTGCAGAAGGTTTGTGGAAAAGGAATTTTTGTGATTTAAGTTCAGTAAGATTTGATGGGTCTATCTATAAAATTTTAAAAGCTTTGGTATCAAATAGTATGTGTCACAGAAATGACCTCTTATCATAAATTAAACCATTTTAGTATGCAGTAGTCCCAAATATTGCTAGTTTGTTGCAAGAAATTAATACCCAACTGTGTCAGTATGACTTTGTTTTAAAACTTGCTAAGCCTTTCTTTAGTATTTCCTTAGGCAGGTCAAGCCAGCCTGCATTCTCCTACCTATAGAAAAGTCAACCATGGTCTTTGTGGCAAAGGCAACATTCTAATTGAGTACCCCTCGGGCTTTAGTCACAATTGTGGGAAAAGGCAATAAGTTCAATATAAAAAAGCAATTGTGTGCAGCATAGGAAGCCCTGCTAAAAGTGAAAGGCTTAATCCAGTAGTGTCTGGTTTCTCTGAAGACTGCCATCCCTATCCAGGTGTGGATTGCAAATACTAAAAGCAAGACAAAAATGACGGACTGTTGTCAATTACCCTCTATGGGGGAGAGATCTGTGGAAGAACATCTGGGACACCTGCCAGCAGTGACAGGTAACTGCTGTCATGTCCCTGCCAGTTTCTTACATCCCAGCCCACATCCTTCTCAGGACTGTGAGTACCAGACCTTGTGGTGCCTAGCCCAGTGGTTCCAGCTGCCTGTTGTTCACCAGCAGTTTGTGGACATCACCCATGAATGTCCTTCAAGCTCACTTCAATGACTATGACATCAGCCCCCTCCTGCTCTTGGGAAGGGCAGGATGTACTTTCACTCTTAAAGACACTACACTGGGACTCATAACAAGCCAGCTATTGTTTTCTGCCTGGAAAATGGGTCCTCACAATGATGAACTAAGCTAATTCAATACTGAGTTGTGGCCCCAGGTTCAGTGAAGATGCTAAGAGCAGAACCAATGAAGGCATTGAAATTATGTGATAAACTTCCAGCTGCCCCACAGCCCAAAATGGGGAAGTAACAATAATTTGTCAATGCCTATGCCTCACACTATACAAATAGGGGGAAATTAAGTTATTTTTGATCGAGTACTGGCCTATAAAGCTTTGCTGGTAGGAAATTTAAAGCCCATGAGAAATAAATCATCTGTTAGTTGGAAGTTTGTATAAATTTGCTGTAATTATGAATTATGTATAAAATGTTCTCTGATTCAAAATTGTTACTTAAACAATAAACACGCAATGGGCCCTTTGGGGTATAAGGCAGTAAGAAACCACCAAATCTGTCTTCATTGCTTTATAAAAACAAAAAAGGGGATATATTGCCGGGAACTGGCTTTACCTATTTGTTACTTCCTGTTATTATAAAAGATGTTGCAGTTGCTTCCTGTTATTGTAGAAGATGTTGCAAGTTGTTTCCTGTTATTGTAGAGGATGGTGCAAGTTGCTTCCTGTAGCAAACAGCTGCTCATTAGCTTTCAAGTAAATATGATGTGCAAACTAGGGGTGAAGCTTTCAGTTTCAAAAACTGTGAAGTTCCCTGGTCCCATCTTCGTTTCCTCTTGTGTCTTTCTTTCTGTCCTTTTATTTCTTCAGTTCTGCATCACCTTCCCTTTGTGCAGACCTATTGCTGAGTTGGTCTCAGCATTATTGCATGTGTGGAATATCTTTTTCCAATCTTTCACTTTCAATTTATTGGTATCCTTGGGTCTAAAGTGAGCCTCTTGCAGACAACATATAGATGGCTTATATTTTCTTATTCATTCTGCCAGTCTGTGTCTTTTTTTTTTAAGATTTATTTATTTATTTGTTTCTCCCCTCACCCCCACCCCAGTTGTCTTTTCTCTGTTTCTATTTGCTGCGTGTTTTTCTTTGTCCACTTCTGTTGTTGTCAGCAGCACAGGAATCTGTGTTTCTTTTTGTTGCGTCATCTTGTTGTGTCAGCTCTCCGTGTGTGTGGTGCCATTCCTGGGCAGGCTGCTCTTTCATGCTGGGTGTCTCTCCTTACGGGGTGCACTCCTTGTGTGTGGGGCTCCCCTATGCAGGGGACAACCCTGCGTGACATGGCACTCCTTGCGCTCATCAGCACTGCGCATGGGCCAGCTCTACATGGGTCAAGGAGGTCCAGGGTTTGAACTGCGGACCTCCCATGTGGTAGACGGGCGCCCTAACCATTGGGCTAAGTCTGCTCCCCGCAATCTGTGTCTTTTGATTGGGGAGTTTAATCCATTAACATTCAATGTTATTACTGTAAAGGCATTTCTTATTTCATTCATTTTGATCTTTGTGTTTTATCTGTCATTTAGTATTTGACACTTTCAGTTACCGTTACTGATACAGTTGTCATTTCTAGACTCTCTTCCAGGCCTCTCTCTCCTGTCTTTTCTTTTCAGGCTGTAACATTCCATTGCATTTCTCTTGCTGCTCTCAGAATTCTCTTTGTCTCTGGCATTTGACATTCTGATTACTATGTGTCTCAGAGTTGGTCTATTTGGATTTATTCAGATGGGAGTATGTTGTGCTTCTTGGACACTGATATCTATGTCCTTCAATAGGGTTGGGAAAATTTCCACCATTATTTCTTCATATATTCCTTCTGCCCCTTTTCCCTGCTCTTCTCCTTCTGGGACACTCATGACATGTATGTTTGCACATCTCTTGCTGTCATTTAGTTCCCTGAGACCCTGTTCAATTTTTTCCATTCTTTCTCCATCTGTTCTTTTGTTTGTTTGCTTTCAGAGGCCATGTCTTTGAGCTCACTGATCCTTTCTTCTGCTTCCTCAAATCTGCTTTTATATGCCTCCAGGATATTTTTAATTTCATTTATTGCACCTTTCATTCCCATAAGGTCTGCTATATTTCTATGTATGCTTTCAAATTCTTCTTTATGCTCATGAAATATCTTCTTAATATCCTTAATCTCTTTAGCCATCCCATTGAATTTATTAAGGAGATTTGTTTGAAAATCTAAGATTAGTTGTCTCAGCTCCTTTGTCATCTGCTGGCTTATTTTGTTCCTTTAATTGGACCATTTCTTCCTGTTTCTTGGTATGAATTGCAATTTTTTTGTTGGCACTTCTGCATCTGGATTGCTAGATGTATTTATTCTGGGTGCAGTATCTCCCTTTAGTTTAGGGATTTCTTATCTTTTCTCCCTTGCTGGTTTTGTAGTAGGAGCCAAGGATGTAGTTGTTGCTGTAAGCTATGGAGGCTGAAGCTGCCCACATTGCCCCAGGAAGTGATGAAGCACTATTGGGGATGGAAGTGGAGCCACAGGTGCCCAACAGTCAGATTTGTGCAGCCCAAAACTGTTGCCCTGAGAGGTTGAGGCAACACCAGCCCCCTCCTATCCTGTGGGGGGACAGAGGTGGAGATGGCCTCAAAAGCACTCAACAAACCTGTTTGTGTGGGCTGAAAACTCATGCCATTGCCTGGAGATGCTGAAGATACCCAGCTCCTCTCATACTCTCTTGGGGTGCAGGGATGCAGCCCCAGGTGTATGACTATTCATTTGTTCCAGCAGAGAGCACTTGCAGTTGCCTGGAGAGCCTGGTGCAGGTCCCGCCAGCTACCTCTCTGCTGCAGGTAGGGGAGAAGCCTAGGCTAGGGTTGCAGTCCGATCTTGGTGGAAAGAAACCAGTCCCTAACTTCACTGGATTTCAGTCAGCCTGGCTCCCCCTCATGCTGGGGGGTAGAGTCAAAATGGCAGCTACCAGACTCTTTCCAACTTGGACACATTCAGACCCTAGCTGTCTCTAAGATTATACTTTAGCCAGCCAAGTCCACTAATCAGTAGCTAAGTTCAGTGGACATCTGTCTCTTCTTCCACTGTTTATGGGAAATGGAACTTCCAACTCCAACCACGGAATAGCTCCTGAGGTGACTTGAATGCCACAGGCACTGACCTCTGCAGCGTGGAGTGCTCTACTCACGATTCCTCTGTGCAGATGGGTAGTCTTCTTCTTCCACAGTCAAGGATGTTGTAGGATACTCCTCTGCTCTCCTGGGTCCTCCAAACCAGTGCTTTAGGTAGTTCTGGGTGACCAACTGCCCTGTTTCACAAGCTGACTCTTCCACCATCTTGGCTCCACCCCTTAGTTATCCATTTTAAATGGGTTCACCTATGGGCTCCCACAGAACATAATCCCGTGTGGAAGGCAGCTGGGGCATGGGACCTCTCTGCATCTGCACCATATGGCCAGGCTTGTTAGGCCTGACCCCAGCCAAGAGGGCAGGGGCACAGGGTAGGGGCTCAAAGCTGGGACCTGCCAAGACATATGTTTCCAGCCTGAGCTCTGGGGACAGAGAAGCCACTTTTTCAAGCCTTTTTGCCAGCCGCTGGCTTTGCCCTTGGGCCTGGCTTCTCCCACCTTCTCCCACCTTCTCCCCTCGGTGGCAGCGGCAATGGCAGAGGAGCATGGGGCTTGTTCTCCACATGGGTCCATGCCTTTGCAGGCTCACCTTCGTATTGACCACACCCAGCTACCTGGTGTGGGATGGGGTAGGAAGGCAGCAGCGGGCAAGGCTGAGGTGGGTGCCATGAGGCAGCCCATGTTCCCTTTCCCAAGAGGTCATGGGCCAGGGCTCCCTACATAATTAACCTTGACTCCACATTTAATCTTCCCACTTCCTATTACTGAATTTCTCATCATGGGTTCATAAAAAGCCTTGGAATGTCTTAAGACACTGAATGCATTTGCTAGCGTGCTGAGACCAGCTCAGCAATAAGTCTGCACAAAGGCAAGGTGATGCAGAACTGAAGAAGTAAAAGGACAGAAAGAAAGACACAAGAGAAGAAACAAAGATGGGACCAGAGGACTTCACAGCTTTTGAAACTGAGCCTCAACCCTAGTTTCCACATGGTATTATTTGAAAGCTAAAGAGCAGCTGTTTGCTACAGGAAGCAACTTGTAACATCTTAGACAACAGCAGGAAGCAACTTGCAACATCTTTTACAATAGCATGAAGCAACTGCAACATCTCCAGTTAGGTTACATTTACAATAACAGAAAGCAATTGCAACACCATGTACAATCACAGGAAGCAACAGATAGGTAAGCCAGTTTCCCACAATACCAGTGGGTTTTGGGCCTACCAATGGTGGGAGGGAGGAAGATACTGCTGCAGGCTTCAAAATCTGTTAGCTGGAACAACTGATCTTAATGTCTTAATGGCCTTTGATGGCTGGTTTAACTGGGAAACTCCCAGACAGTAGAGTCATAAAGCTAATACAGCTTTTTAAGACATTTGTAAGAATAGGTGGAAGAAGTTGTTTTTGCCCCTTTTCCAAGGAGCAATAATTGGCTTGGAAGCTTTGGCTCAGAATCTACTCTGGGCATCTCCCAAGTCCAGAATGGCCCCATAAATGCCTAGTGGCAAGGGTCCTGTGATTTATGGGGTGGCAGGAAGCAGGGCAGTAACTCTGAACTTCCCCTTAGATATGCTCTGGGTGCTTCAGTTCAGAGACCAGAGCAGTAATTCTGAATGACTCGCAAGATAGCCCGTGGGTGCTTTGGTTCAAAGGGCAGCTAAACGTTCCAAGACTTAGTTCAGGTGCTTGCGTTTGGGCAACTGCTCCCAACATCTCCCACCATTTTGGCTTGGTAGCTTTGGTCTGAACTTCTGGGGTTTTCAGATCATCAATTAAGACATAGGTCGGCTATGGGGATGCCCATTGGCAGGGCTTAGAATTAATTTCTCAGGACACTGAGATCAGAGCATCAGCTCCAAATTATTTGGAGTGTGTATTAGTCAGTCAAAGGGTTGTAGATGCAAAATACCAGGAACTGGTTCGTTTTTATAAAGGGTATTTATTTGGGGTAGGAGCTTACAGGTACCAGGCCATAAAGCATAAGTTACTTCCCTTACCAAAGTCTATTTTCACATGTTGGAGCAAGATGGCTGCTGACATCTGTGAGGGTTCAGGTTTCCTGAGTTCCTCCCTTCCAGGGTCTTGCTTCTCTCTGGGTTCAGGGTTCCTCTTTTCTCAGGGTTTGCTTCTTCCTGGACTTAGGGCTCCTCTCTTCCTGGGGCTTACTTCTCTTTCCTCTATGAGTTTACTTCCCAGGGCTCCTGCTTAAGGCTTCAGCATCAAACTCCAACATCAAAAACCCACACCTCTAATCACCGGACATTGTAAATCCTCACAGGGCCTACATGATGGAATAGAGGAGAGTATGGGCCATGATGTGAACCAATGTATATGAGGTGCAGAGGTGCCCAAAGATGTACTTACCAAATCCAATGGATGTGTCATGATGATGGGAACGAGTGTTGTTGGGGGGGGGGAGAGGGGGGGTGGGGGGGTGGGGTTGAATGGGACCTCACCTATATATTTTTAATGTAATATTATTACAAAGTCAATAAAAAATAAAAAAATTAAAAAAAAAAAAAAACAAAAAACCCACACCTCTGTCCTTTGTCATGTCTTTTATCTGTGAGTCCCCACCCACCAAGGGTGGGGGCTCAATGCCCTACTGGCACAAGAATCCAATATAATCTAATATGCCCAAAGGAAAAGACCAGTTTACAAACATAACCCAATATTTCTTTTTGGAATTCATCAATAATATCAAACTGCTACAGAGTGGTAAACGTTTTAGTCAGGATAGGACTCTGGGATGCTTTTTACGGGATAAAAAGTGCTTCTTCATCTTCCTAGAATAATGGGCATGGTCTCTAGCCTGCCAGTAGACTCCCCATAGGAGTGTCTTCTCAGAAATCAGGAAAATTTGCCTATTGCTGGTCTACATGGCCACATATAGCCAAGAGCAGCCTCTGTATGAGACCCTGAATTCCAGTTAGACCAGTGTAAGAGAGAACAGATAGATCTGAAGGCCAGAAACACCATGACATGTCTCCTTAAAAAAATGAGGAAATTCACCTCCAACTTCCATTAACTCCTTTTAAGAGACAGTCTTTTCAGTTTTAAACTCAGTTGTGCCTATTAAGGGGTGTCAATAGGGATCAAGATCCAAACTGGTTACTAAACCTCTCCCGGAAAATAAGAAACCTCATGTGCCATCAATTAAGATAAAAAAGTTCCTAGAAATGCTAAGGGATAAAATTATCTTTTCTGTATTAATCTGTGCTTAACTTTGAGATGTGTTTAACTTTGTCAGTTTGCTTGTGCCTAGGTAATCAGATTTGGGGTTCACCTGTTACAAATTGAATAACGGTGAAAGGTAACCTAAAAATGAGTCTTTAAATGTTAATACTGTCTTGCAATTGAATTTGATGTATAGATTATCACAAGTGGAAGTTGTTCAACTGCTAGAAAAGCAGAAAACTTAGAAAAGTTGTTACTAATAAAATTCTTGTGGCTTGGTTAATAAAGGTCCCCAATTAGCCTTAAAGTAAAAACTTACTAAAAAATGTAACTAAGAATTAAGATCACTATATAGATGCCTTTATATTATAAAACAGCAGAAGGATAATAACTGAAATTATAACTGGGTAGATTTATACTACTATTGTAAGAGTAATCTTACCTTTGTTTATGGTTACTTCAGGCCTAGCCTCACTCCTTACCTTTGCTTATGGTTATTTCATGACAGCTTCTGCTCCTATGGCTCAGGGGAAAGCAAACTTAAGACATCCCTGTTTCCTGTCCTACTGGTATTAGTGACCCTGCTTTCTCTCGTGGCTCCAAGTATGGACTAAATTGCTGCCTGGTAGAATTCTCAACCCTTAGGGTTTAATGTCCACTCTTCCAGGCCAGGGCCACTGGAGTCCTGTTATCTCTGAGAACTGGGAAGTGAGGGAGGCCTCTTGCCTTAACTGTCAGGGGTTCCTAAAAGTGGCAATTCATGAGAGAAACCAGTTTTCCTAAGGCTTTCATAGCCTTAGTGAGTATACATAGAATTAGTCTTGCTCATCCAAGGTCTGCTAAAATCAAAGTGGGAAATAAGCAAAGTTCTGAAGCAAAGGAAAATTATATTAAAAGATTGGGGGACATTTTGGTTATAAGCCAATAATTAAGGAACGAAATTCTTGTGCAAAACTGCATGATTACAGTGCAAATTAGAGTAATTATAAAGAGACTTCAAAGAAATCTTTTAAATGTTATCTTATAGTTGAACTTATTCTGTAATAGAATGAAAATTATAACAGTGAGTTGTGTGTTTCTTTGTCAAACTCTTGTGTGCTTATTTACTCAATATGTATCTTCGCACATCAGGATGGTGACAAATTAAACAAATGAAAATTCTTAAACAGGGTCTATTCAAATGGAAAAATCATATATGTGGTTATACATGTGAATAAGTATTCCTGGAGCCCAAATTAGGCTGAGCAGGATGGAAAGATAATATAGAAATCTGGATATAGAAACTATTAGGAAAGGAAAAGTTTTTCCTAAACTTTTTAACCTGCCTTAACCCATGCCATTCTCTATGCAAGAGCTGTGGGGGAAGGACAAGGTGTGACAGACTGAAACACTATATTACAATCATTCCCTAGAACTAGTTAACAGCATAAAAGAAACCAGGAGTGCCTGAGAAACTCTAAACAGCAAACAGACTCCCTTGCTGCTGTGGTGTTGCAAAGTAACAGGGCACTTAACATGCTAACTACAGCATGGGGAGGAATATGTCTTTTCCTTACAGAAAAATGCCATGACTATGTAAATAATTTAAATAATCCTAAACAGCATTCATAACCTTCAGAATAAAGCCCACCAACTCCAGGAGGAAGATTCAGCCTTCAGAGTTCCCTGGCCTTTTCCACTTTCGTGGTTTAGTATCTTTTTAGTAGGACCCTATATCTTCAAAGTTCAAATTTCTTCCAGAATCAACATTTTATTAGCCATATGTGGATTTCATCCAGCTTCACCCAGGATGCCAGACTTGTCTTCCTCTAACCGCGATAGAATAACATGAAGGCTTTACACCTTGTCAGGTAGGGTTTACTGCCCCTAGCCAGCAGCAAGTAATTACAGAAGAAGGACCATTGTCCTTAAGCACCCCTTAAATGATAAAGGTGTAAACTCTCTGAGGCAGGAGTGAGGCAGGCTAGTAGATTAGGAATCAATAGGCAGATCTGGAACCTGGCAGAAGATGAGTTTAGTTACGGATTTACTGACTGTGGTGCTGGATAGATCTCTAGGTGGAGGAGTAGAGGAGGTACTTGGATATTCCTGCTCATTTTCCCAGGGCTTGCAGTTTGTGTACTTGTCTGATTCACTGCTGTATCCCCAGTGCCTAACCTGGTTTTCAATATTGGCTAAATAAATAAATCTGGTCAGGAGATCGTGATAGTCACCTGGAAGGAGGATTAAATTTGGTAGTCACCTCAGAGAAGATGGTTATTTGAAACGAAGTACGTGTAAGAGACTGTGGCTGCAGGATTGAATCTTCCCTTCAAAAATGTCCTGGTCGCTAAGTCACCAGAATAAGTGGGGTTCTTGGGTAATGGTGCCTTAAATAGCTTACAATATCCTAGAAAATCCGAATTTGTTTTGGAAAAGCTGTTTCCGTATAACCCGGCATACCTAACAACCAACATTACCTATCTATAATTAACGTTATGACCGTATAAACCCGTTAAACTGATTTCGATTGGGGTGGGACGGTGGCATCACGTCACCGTGTAGGCCGTGTCTTCCCATTCTCGTGTTTCCCTCAGGTGCAGCTAATACGCTCAACCAGGCAGGGGGCGGCGCTCACGCCACCAGACCCACTGACGCGACATAGGCCGACCTCACCTCACAAACGCACGGTGCTATCACAGAGCGCTCCGCTGCCAACGCAACGACCGCCCTGCACCAATCCAGTCCAGAGATCCCTCCGCTCGGCTGTGTCGTGGCGCCCCGCCCTCAAGGCGCTCAGGCTGCAACCTGCGCCTCTCATAGTGCGATGTCCCCTCCAGCGTACGTTCTCTTCCGTCTCTGTGCCACTTGTGCCACCTGTGCCTTAGGCACAGCCCGCTCCTTAAAGTCCCCGGCGCAAGGAGACCGCGACGTTGAGGGGTGATGGGTCAGGGGGGTAGACAGCTGAGGTCCCGCCCCGTCCTGTGACGCGCCGATTGGCGCGCGGGCGGTCGGGGGTGGGGCGGTGGGCGTGGCCTTAGAAGGAGATCCGGGGGCCGGGGCCGCCTCCGGACGCCCAGCGGCCGGCTTTTCTCTCTCGGTAGAACCCGAAAACCGGCGGCGATCTCGGTCTCCAGCGTCTCCGGCCGGCTAAAGCGGCGGCGGCGGCTGGGATGGCGTTGCTGGGCTTATTGCAGGCGGGCGGGTCGGTGCTGGCGCAGACAATGGCACAAGTAACAGGCGGTAGTCTCCTGTCCACGCTGCTCGTCGCCTGCTGCTTCACGCTCAGCCTCGTCTACCTGCTGCGTCTCACCGTTAGCCACCTGGCCCAGCTGCCGGCCGGAGAGGTACCTGCACTCTCGGCGACTGGGACGGGCGCGCCGCGGCCAAGGAGGCGCTGGAGGTCGCGGCGGCGGCGACCGCAAAGATGCTGAGCGGAGCCTGCGCTGCGGGTGCCCTGCGGCCGGGGTGGGGGCCGCGGAGGCGCCACTGCCGCTGGCTTTGCTGGCGTTGGTGCTGGAGCCCGTTTTGGCGGCGGCGATCCTGCCAGTGGTCGTGGCCACAGCCGCGCTGGCGGTGTGACTGGTCCTGGCCGGGGTCGTGCTTCCGTGTTTGTGGTTGTGGTGATGGCTGTGCCAGTCCGTGGCCGTGTTGGTCGCCAGCGTGAAGACGGGGCCTTGGTGGGGGCTCCAATAGCCATGCTTTCGGCAGCTGCCGCCTGGTGGCATCATCCTGGTGGCCGCCTTCCGTTGTTCAGTGTCCTGCAGGCTGTAGCATTGCCCCTAATGGGGATTTATAGCAGTATTAAGGGATACGTTCAGTTTGGTAGAGTGAGGGTGACTAGAAAATTGTGGGGGTCTTCCTATGATGCTAATACATCAGTTTGTTGTAGCTGAAAAGCGAGTCTGCCCGATGCACACCAGAAAGTCAGTTAGGTGACATCAGGATTCTTAGTAGAGTTTATTTCGCAAAGGCTAGCCTTGTGAAGGCTGGTGGGCAGTCCTCAAATCTGTCTTTCTGAAGTGGAAGTGCATAGGGTTTTTCTGGGATTGAACGAGAAGGGAGGTGGGTTTGTGACGGCTCAGGGGAAGATAGTACATTAGTGGGGAACATGGCAGATGGGCATCATACTGACTTAAATAATATGTTGCATGATATTTTGAGTGTGAGTAGGTAGGTGGTTTGAGGTGATGGAGTTAGAGATAGTTTATCTCTGAGTATGTGCAGATTGATTACATGCTTAGTTCACATGGAGTTTGAGGGTTAGGCTATTGTGCATGTCAGGTGCGCTAACTAATTAGAACTGGCTTGGGGGAAGCGGACTTGGCTCAATGGATAGAGCGTCTGCCTACCACATGGGAGGCCCGCGGTTCAAACCCCGGGCCTCTTTGACCCGTGTGGAGCTGGCCGGTTTGCCATGCCATGCAGGGTGTCCCCCGTGTAGGGGAGCCCCACTCGCAAGGAGTGCACCCCGTTAAGGAGAGCCGCCCAGAGTGAAAGAAAGTCCAGCCTGGCTGGGAGTGGCGCTGTACACATGGAGAGCTAATGCAGCAAGATGATGCAAAAGAAGGAGACAGATTTCTGGGCCGCTGACAGGGATAGAAGCAGACACAGAGGAACATACAGAGAGCAGACAACTTGGGGGGGGTGTTTAAATAAATAAATCTTAAAAAAGTATGTGTGTGTGTGTGTGTATATATATACCTGAGAACCTAACACAGTTCAACATCTATTAAAAAAACTCGCTTGGTTAATTCTGTGCTGATTCATCTTATTTCGTTAATAAACATTGAGGGCTGCCTACTGGAATATCAGACTTAAGGGTTGCAAAACGAGATAAGGGGATACAAGCGGGGTTGGGGTTGGGGGGCAGTTATGAGTTGTTTCTTTACTGCTCAGTCAAGATTATGCAGTTTACAAAACAAAGCATCAACGTCAAAGAAAAGAAACAAAACATCTAGGTTACAGGTCAGTGAGGCAAGGTAGTTATAGATATTTGCTTCTGGCTGTTTTAAAAGTATGACATTCCTCAAGGCTATATTGCAGTATATCAGAGGGTTAATAAGTGCCTAAAATACAATTTAGATGGCTAAAACATTTGCTAATTTATCATCAGTTAGAGTTTCTCTGGTTTAACAGCTTTATTGACGATTAATTTATCTTCCCCAAGATGAATGCATCCTTAACTAATCACCAAGTAGTTTTAAAAAAATACCCTTTTGCTGACAATGGAATTTACAAATTATTGACCAAATCGCTTATTTTAATAATAAAAAGAGATAATGTAAAATTTCTGATCTCAACCACTCCCAAGCATACTATTTGCATTAACTCCCCCTTCCATTGCTGCCACTGCCTGTGATAAATGTCAGTCTACTTTCTATTCTGTAAATTTGCACATTCTGGTTGTTTCATATAAGTGGAATGATACAATATGTTCCTTTGTGTCTGACCTATGACCAAATAGCTTTTAAAATAATTTTTGTTTGAACCATAAGAGGTCTGAGACAAAATTCTTAATTTTCCTACCTATGGGATTTTTGAGGCAGTGTTATTTTGTGTTTGGAAAGAAAAAGGTATGCTTTAGTGTTTTAAGATTATACTCTGAGCTTGTTGTGCTCCTTTGTATTTGAGACCACCAAAGAGCTGAGGAAAAGTGTCCTTTTTTATCATTGCAAGTTTGATTTCTAGAAGTATTGTTACAATCTGTAAGTCTCATTTTGGGACAGCTGAAATACCGTTTATAGTGAGTGCTAGAGAGGTCCTGCTAGAGCTGATCTACTCATTTTCTCTTTAAAATCAGCAGATCTATCTAGTTCAGTTATAGTGCGAAAAGCATGAGTTATCTTCTCTTTACTGATTGATGTAGCTGTTTAAACGCTTTCCCTACTTTCTATACTTTATTGTTTCTTGTTTTCTCTGCCTCCTGTAGGTAAGATTTGGGGTTAAAATTGTGAATAGTAGTAGTAGAAATCAGGGTGAAGAAACTGTAGTGTGGCTTTCCTGTTTTTAGCTACTAATATTCAGTAGCCTGGAACCATTGAAATATTGGACATGTTCTAGACAGTGACCAGTACCTAAAATTGCAGTGCCTGCAATGCCTTTATGTTTAGTCATTTATCATATGCCTTTTTGAATTTCTCATCTTTTTACCCTGGCTATTTGCAGTTTGGATATTTGGTTACTTTTTAAAAATTTGTATTACTTTATTTTCATACATAAGATTTCATACTATACCTATTATCTGAATTTAACTGCAAAGCTAACCTTGAGGGTGTGTACAAGGTAGAGAGGTGTGGTAAGGTTACTACAAATTTAAGATACCTAATGAACTCCAGGCATAGACGGTGAAATTCTTATCCAGAGAAATGTCTTGGCTTGTGGGGATTGGGGGAAAGAAATTGAGGATGAATAGGATGAGGGGTTCCCACCAGACTTACAGTTTGAGTAAAAGTCAGATATTTGCCTAGCTAAATATTTTCCTTGTGACCAGCATCTTCTTGTTTGTAGAAGCAAAAATAGCTTTTTAAAAAAGATTGATTTATTTTTTCCCCTCCCTCACTCCTGCCCTGCTGTTTTTGTTGTCTGTGTCCATTTGCTGTGTGATCTTCTGTATCTTTTTCTCTTTTTTGTCTTCTCATCTTTCTCCTATAGGATTCAGAGGGATTCCATCCTGGGGACCTCTAATGTGAAGAGAGATTCCCTGTCAGTTGTGCTTCACTTCCTGGTCACTGTTGTGCTTCACTTTGACTCTCCTCTTCGTCTCTCTTTTGTTGCGTCATCATCTTGCTGCATGACTCACTCGTGCGGGCACTGGCTCATCACGTGGGCACTCACATGGGCACTTGGCTCACCATGCGGGTACTCATGCAGACACTTGATTCACTGTGGGGGCACTGGCTCAGCGTGCAGACATGCTTTCTCTTTTTCTTTTTCACCAGGAGGTCCCAGGGATCAAACCTGGGTCCTCCCATATGGTAGGCAGAGGCCTTATCACTTGAGCCACATCTGCTTCCCCCAAAATAGTTTTTACTCTTTAAATTTCTCATTCCTGCCATATATAACCAATTTAAATGGCACTTACATTTTACTTACACAAAGAAATGTAGGTAAAGAGATAGATGCCTGTTTTATTAGGTTACTTTTGATGCATCATTTTTTGGTAACTTTATTAACGGCAAATTTCATTTAATTGTTTGGTATGAAACTAAACTGAGTTGCTTAAAATGAAATGAGAACCGAAAGTTTGTTTTTTGATTTTTGTTTTTCTTCCTCTTGCAGAAAAGTCCACCATACATTTTCTCTCCAATTCCATTCTTTGGACATGCAGTAGCATTTGGGAAAAGCCCAATTGAATTCCTAGAAAATGCATATGAGAAGGTAAGTCTTCCAAATCATTAGAGCAAAAGAAACCAGTTTAAATGTGTGCTTTTCAAACTTTTCTTTTACATGGGAGAATATTTTAAAAAATTATAATCTTATGCTTATTCCCAGGATAGGAAACAGATAAAATTGAAGGTGCTCCAGTTTGAGATAGAGGGGCATTAGAGACCTACCATATTAGGGTCTCTAAGGTTCTCCTGGGGTGTTTCCTGGGATACCTCTGAGAAAGCCTGTACTTATGGCAATTATGGTGTAAATACAACTTGTCAACATTTTGTATTAACATATGATAGTTAAAATTGATTTTAACTGACCCTTGTTTTTCTTAACCATGCATATGTGAAATTTTCTAATCTGCTGTATACCTTTTTTGTGATTTCACTGTTGACTTAGATGACCCAATTGGACACCATGGCCACTTAGGTCTTTGCCTCTCTCCTCTCCAGTGACCTTCTTCATACCAATTCAGCCTTTAATCCCACAGTCACATTTGTACTTATTGTTACTCTTAACTTTCAGTCCAAATAGTGATTTAGACATCCTATTCTTAGACTACAACTCTCCCTTCCCCAGGTTTGCTTATTCAATTCCTACCATTAAAACCATTCTTTGACCTCATTAGCTCTTCAGTCCATTGTTCCATTTACTTTCTCCTTATGTATGAGCTTTATTTCTTCACTTTCCTCCTTTGTCCATTTTGTGTCCATGGTCCATCATTTTAGTTATACTCTTGCTAATACATTAAATTTCCTTTCCCCTGAATCTTTTCATTGTTGTCACTTAGTAAAACCCTAATCCTGGAAGCTAGTTAGCCATTTTCTCTTTCCCTATACATTAATTTCATGATTGCCAGCCTTGAATAAGCCTTGAACCTTGCTCAGCAATCCTATTGTGTTCCTGTAGTCAGCTTTTCCCACTCATCACAATGACTAATTTAAACTTTCACTTTTCTAAACTTCTGAATCTTCCTACCTCTCTGTCACAGCAGATGACTTTGTATCCTATTTAGAGAGCGAATAAAAATCATCTGATGAGAACCCCCTTGTGTTCCCAATTTCAAACATACAAACCTACTCACATCTATGAAATCCTCTTCTTTTTTCCTTCCTATTATAATAATAGTAACAGTAAAAATAGCTTACTTACATTTATTTCACATTTACTATGTGACAATACTTAGTTCTTTATATAGATTATTCTACCAAAGCCCCATAAAAAGGTTTGATATCCATGATATATAAAGAGATGCTGCAAATCAATAAAAAGACAAATGACCCAATTAAAAAATGGACTTGAATAGACATTTGTCCAAAGAAGAAATGCAAATGACAAAAAAAAAAAAACCACAAGAAGAAAATGTTCAGCATCTCTAGAGGAATGCAAATCAAAACTACAGTGAGATATTTCACATCCATCAGAATGGCCACTATTAAAAAGACAGAAAACTACAAGTGTTGGAGAGGATGTGGAGAGATAGGAACACTTATTTCCTTTTGTTGGGAATGGAGAATGGTATAGTCACTGTGCAGATCTGTTTGGCAGTTCCTAAAGAAGCTGAATATAGATTTACCACGTGACCAGCAGTATCACTACTGGGTATATACCTAGAAGAACTGAGAGCAATGACATGAAGAGACATCCACACACCATTGATCATAGCAGCGTTATTCATGATCGCATAAGTTGGAAACAAATCAGGTGTCCATCAGCCAATGAATGGCTAATCAAACTGGTGTATTCCCATAATGGAATATTATGCAACTATAAAAAAAAATTATGAAATTGTAAAGCATATGACAACATGGATGAACCTGGAAGACATTATGTTGAGTGATGCAAGCCAGACCCAACAGGACAAATACTGTATGATTATGTTTCTATGAACTAAATATATGGTATAATACCGTGGAGTTAATAACTTGAATATGGGTCACTAGAAAAAAGAATGAGGTTAGAGAATGGAAAGTTGAGGGTTAACTTCTACAGAATTGGTAAAAAGGATCTTTGGAAATGCCTGAAGAAGTGAAAGCCCAACATAATATTTGTAATTAGCAGTACTATTAATATGTGGATATGGAAATAGTTTAAAGGGAAATCTAAGATTATGTATATTACTAAAAGGAAAGCTAAAAAAACGTAACATGGAACTGTTTAACATAGTAAAACCACTTGTGACATATGAACATAGGTAAAATTGTATATATAAGACTTGGGTTTTTTTTTTTTTTTAAGATTTATTTATCTCTCCTACCCTGCCCTCCCCCATTGTTTGCACTCACTGTCTGCTCGCTGTCTGCTCTCTGTGTCTGCTCATCTTCTTTTTTTAGGAGGTGCTGGGAACCAAACCTGGGACCTTCCATGTGGTAGGCAGGGGCCCAACTGCTTGAGCCTCATTCTCTTCCCGTGACCATTTTTCTTTGAACCTGAACAAACATGTTAATATTACAAGATGTTAATATCAGGCAAAAAAAACCATGCTAAGTGAAAGAAAGCAGACACAAAGTGCTGTATATTGTATGGATTCCATTTAAATAAAATGTAAATATAAATCAACCTATAATGATGAGAAACAAAAGCCCCATAAAACCCCTTGAGGTATTTCTAGTTTTTAGATGAGGTAATATATTTTGCCCTTAGTCTTTACCTAGCAGGTGACCAAGGTCAATATTTAAACATAGTGTGATTTCAGAGCCTGTGCTTTTAATAATGGAAAACACGTAATTCTTACTATGGCCAAGGAATGTTCCCCTTTCTATATGTTAATTTATTTAATCATCACAGCTCTGTGAAGTAAGTAATTATTATTTCTACTTTATAGATGGAGAAAACTGAGCCACAGGTATTATGTTCTCTGACCATATGACCAAAGTAACATAGCTAATAGTCGCAGGACCTGGGATTTGCACCCAGGCCATCTGCTCAAGAATCTTGTTTACTAACCCAGTATGCTATACTACCTGTATTAGTCAGCCAAAGGGGCGTTGATACAAAATACTGGAAATTGGTTGGTTTTTATAAAGGGTATTTATTTTGGGTAGGAGCTTACAGATACCAGATAATAAAGCATAAGTACTTCCCTCACCAAAGTCTATTTTCACGTGTTGGAGCAAGATGGCTGACGTCTGCAAGGGGTCTTGCTTCCTGGGTTCCTCTCTTCCCAGGGCTTGCTTCTTTCCAGGCTTAGGGTTCCTCTCTTCCTGGGGCTCCAGCTTAAGGCTTCAGCATGAAATTCCAACATCAAAACTCCAACATCAAAAACCCTGAACTCTGTCCTTTGCCATGCCTTTTATCTGTGAGTCCCCACCCACCAAAGGGTGGAGACTCAACCCCCTACTCACATAAGAGGTTTACATAATTACTTAAAGGGTGGGGACTCAAAACCCTACTGTCAAAAGAGATTTATGTAATTACTTAATCAAGTAAACCTATGAGTCTGATATAATCTAATATGCCCAGAGGAAAAGATCAGGTTACAAACATAATCCAGTATTTCTTTTTGGAATTCATGTATAATAATAAACTGCTCTACTACCCTTATTTTTCTATACTATCTTGCTTCCTATTATGACTAAATTCTATAACCCTCTCTTTTGTCTAGGAACCTTATGTTATTATTTCTCCCCTCAAATGCATAGCTGAGTTTTCTCTCAATTGGATCTTTCCTGTTTTCTGATAACTTCTAAGTAGTGTCCACCTTTTTTTTTTTTTCAAGATTTATTTATTTCTCCCCACAGTTGTTTGCGCATACTATCTGCTTGTTGTGTGCGCTCTGTGTCTGCTCATCTTCTTTCTTAGGAGACACTGGGAACTAAAATTGGGAGGGAGATACCCAATTGCTTGAGCCACCTCTGCTTCCTGCTTTTTATGTTCTTTTCATTGTATTTCATTTTTGTGTCATCATCTTGTTGTGTCAGCTTGCTGTGCCAGCCCATCACATCAGCTCCTTGTCTTGCTAGTTTTCCTTAGGAGGCATTAGGAACTGAATCTGGGACCTCTCATGTGGTAGGCAGACACCCAACTGTTTGAGCCATGTCCTCTTCCCTGTGTCGACCTTTTTAAAAGGACCAAAGCTTCTTTTGACTCTGTCTCTTCTCACTTCCTTCTCCTTTCAAAGAGTTGACTATATTCCCTAGCTTTATTTCCATACATTCTATTTATATACTCTTCATTCTGCTCTAGTTTGTCTTCCAGTCTTTTCACCAGTGAGATACAATGAACTTGACCTCTCAGCTGCATTCTTCACTGATGACCATTCCCTTCTTAAATTACATGCCGCTCATGGCATCTCCCTTGTTTTTTCTCTTATGTCTTTGACTGCTCCCTAGTTTGTGGGCTCATGCATTGCCATTAAGTGTTGTGGTTCTCTGAGGTTCAGTTCTAGGCTTTCCAATGTTTTCATACCTTATTTTTCCCTAGGTGCCCTCATCTGTACTTTTGGCTCAGTTACCATTCATGTATAGTTTATACCCTAATTAATATCTCTGATTCAGGGGAAGCGGGCTTGGCCCAATGGATAGGGCGTCTGCCTACCACTTGGGAGGTCGGCGGTTTAAACCCCGGGCCTTCTTGACCCGTGTGGAGCTGGTCCAGGCACAGTGCTGATGTGTGCAAGGAGTGCCGTGCCATGCAGGGGTGTCCCCAGCATAGGGGAGCCCCACGTGCAAGGAGTGCGCCCCATAAGGAAAGCCGCCCAGTGCGAAAGGAAGTGCAGCCTGCCCAGAAGTGGCGCCTCACACACGGAGAGCTGACCCAAGATGATGCAACAAAAAGAAACATTCCCGGTGCTGCTGATAAGGATAAAAGCAGTCACAGAAGAACACACAGTGAATGGACATAGAGAGCAGACAACTGGGGAGGGGGGGGGGCGGGATGAGAAATAAATTAAAAATAAATCTTAAAAAAAAAAAACAAACTCTGACTCAGGCCACTTCTTTGAGCTCCAGACTTAGACATCCCAGTCCCACATGACTTTTTCTCTAACTTGCTTCAAAGGCACCTAAAAGCTAACATTTCTAAAGTTTAACTAGGATTCATTCTTAGTATTTCCCCCTCCTTCATTGTCAGTCTATCACCAGATCTTTAGATTCTTGTCTCCAAAATAGTTCAGAATCTGTCAGCTTGTAACTCCACCACCACCACCACCACCACCAATTACCATTACCTTCTACCAAATGTTCATTATCAGGTTTCTGCAATAGGACATAACTTGTCCTCTGACATTCCTTTTGCCCCCTATTCTGTCATCCACTCCACACTGAATACAGGGGGTCTTTCTTTGAAAATATGTATAGATTAACCTGTCTTCTCCAGGCAGTTTAAAACTCTTGAGTGACTTCCTAGGGTGTGTAAGGAAATAAACTTCCTTAATATGGCCTGTGAGGCTCTGCATGGTCTAGGCCCTGCCTTCTTCTCAACCCTCATCTCCATCTCAGTTTTCCTCTTTCTCTTACTTTAGAACCTTTATATATGATTGGCGGTCAATTACCTTCTTCTCCTGCTTCAGGATTCAGCTCAGGTTTTGCTTCCTTGATCAGATCTCCCCTTTATAGGTTCTCTTATCACAGAGTTCCATTCTTTTTAATAATCGTCACATGTGTAATTTTATACTAGTTAATGTGATCATTTGATTAATTTATATCATTTTTCAGTAGACTAAGCTTCAGGAGTCAGGGACAGTGGTTTTGTTCACTGTTATATCCCCAGTTCCTAGCACAGTCTTCAAGTTAAAATAAAAAATCTGAAAGGTAAAGTGTTTTACACCTAACCAGTTGAAGAAAAAATGAAGTCATTCATTCTTGGTGTATTGTGGTAAAACTGTTAAATAATAAACTTTTGGTGTCTTCATCTAGCAAGAGCTATAGAAAAGGTTCTGTCCTTTGTTCTGTCCTGTAAATTTATCTTTTACCAAAGGGAAAAATTCTTTATTCTCAGAGATGTTCATTGAAGAAGTATCTATAATAAGTAAAAAACTGTGAGGCCATCCATATGTCCACTAGTAGAAGAGAAGCTAAGAAAAATTAACATTATGGTATCTGTGTAAAAATGGATAATATTTTCAATATAAACTGAATAGAAGCATAATAAAAGCTTATAATTAGAGCTTGGTAAATCATAATTGTGAATTTGCACAAAGACTGGGGCAGGTATATGGCAAAATAAAAAGAATTGTATTAATGTTTATGGATGTTTTATTTTTTCAGAAATGTATTGTCTTGTGTCTTAAGAAATTAGTGTCTTGGTGCTGTTTCTTTTTTGGTAACATCACTATGGATCCTTTTCTCTCTTTAGTATGGACCTATATTTAGTTTTACCATGTTGGGCAAGACGTTTACTTACCTTCTGGGGAGTGATGCTGCTGCACTACTTTTTAACAGTAAAAATGAAGATCTGAATGCAGAAGATGTCTACAGTCATCTGACAACACCTGTGTTTGGGAAGGGAGTTGCATATGATGTGCCTAATCCAGTAGGTGACATTGTTGAGAAACACAAATCTATGCCAGAAAAATTATAACTAGTAGTGTAAATAGTATGTATTTAAAATATGGAAAAATATCTTTCTTGGTTCAAAAGCCTGAAGAAAAGCGATGGATACCTAACAAGGAAAAGGCCTTTTGTTTTATAGTTGCTGTCATGTAAGCCTAATCAGTTTTAAAGGCCTTCCTGTAAAAATACACAGGATCGGTGGTAATTCAGCATATTGGGATTTGATTCAAGAAAATCCCATTGTTTCTCCTTCTTATACCCACTCCTGCCTGTATCACACATAACCTAGCACCCTTGTATAGCAGCTTATAGTTGATGTTAAATGTTGCCTCTGGGGTGGGAGAGGATAGGGAAAGGACTCCTCAAGGCCAAAAAAAAAGCCCTGGAAAATCTCTCTACTCATAAAGCTTTATTTCTTCATGCAGCTTATTAGATTCTTAAAATATAAATGTCCCAGAAGGGTAAAACCATTAGTTGTCCGTGTTTTAATTTATTTTAGTAAGACTGTGTTCTAATTGAACACAGTGTTCAACGTGTGAGGGTAAGTAGGATAGTGTTAGCAAGGAATGAATTTTGGGAATAGAATTCGAGAATATGTGAGGGAGGATAAAAATAATATTGAAGCCTTATGCACCTTTGGGAGAATAAGTTAGCATCAGGATTGGGTTGGAAGACAATGAATGACTAGAACAGGAAAAGTGGGTATTGGAGTCAGGAGTGGGAAAAGGGTTTATAGAAAGGAAGGCAGGAGATGGGATTCCTAGTTTATCATTTGTCTAGGACCCTGGTGGCAGGTGTCCTTTGCATGTTACTTCAAATATTAATATATGCATTAGCACTATAAGTATCCTATATCTGGTGTAGTTTTAAAAAAGCTTTCAATTTTCATTTCGGTTTTTCAGAAGGTTTTCTTTGAGAGTTACATAGTCATTCCAACTCAAGTAGATCTTGTGATAAAACAAAAATGTGCTTTAATGTTGTATATATCTTTACTTTTAAAGGTTTTCTTGGAGCAGAAGAAAATGTTAAAAAGTGGCCTTAACATAGCCCACTTTAGGCAGCATGTTTCTATAATTGAAAAAGAAACGAAGGAATACTTTGAAAGCTGGGGAGAAAGTGGAGAAAAAAGTAAGCAAAACATTTGCATTTGTTCTACTATTTCTGTCTTTCTGTGAATAGAAATATAAGTGAGAAAATATGTGAGTGGGAGTGTGTGTGTACTTAAAACAAATTTAGACAAAACCTTGTGAACTTATTGTAAGGAGTATGTTACGATTATCATGGAGTTAAAAAGACCTGAGAGGAAGTGATTATTTCTGCTTACTTGGCAATAGGTTAATTAAGAAGCATATTATTCAGCTCATTTGTACAGATAATACAAAAACAATTCATGATTAAATTTTGAAATAAGTGGAATATAATAAATTGTTGCCAGGTCATTTTAAGATAATAAGTAAAATAATTTTTACTCCCAAGGGACAAATAAAATTCCAGACAGATTAAGTATATATGTTACACCTTCTCTAGTATTGTATGGGAGTGATATGTTAGATACTCACACACACAAAGAAATTTAGACAAACACAATCTTACTTTTTTGCCATAAGTTTGCTTTTAGCCATTTCCAATAGAAATCTTTAAAAATGTGTTCCATGTTTTCTTGTGTTATAAAGAATTTACTGAATGTAACTTAACCTTTGGGGACAGGCTTTATATTGTGTTATAAAGAGTATACTGAATGTAACTTGACCTTTGGATGTTACTTGTGCTTTGGGGACAGGCTATTGGACTGCAGTAAGTGCCCCCTTCAGAGGCAAGTGGCATACCCAGAGCAGGAAGCAGCATTCGCCCTCAGGGCAGCAGGACTTCTGTGTAGATCAACACAATTCTGGGTCTGGTCTTCAGCTTTTTCAAAAGGTCCAGAAACTCAGTTTTATTTTAAGTTTAAGTTGATGTAATATATTTCTAACCATACAAGAAACTAATATGTAAACTAGAATGTCAGTTTAATAACTACAAGTGAGATACGTAATTTTAGCACCAAGACCAGAATATTTGCTGATCTTTATTGGCAAATCTAAGTGGAAAGCCAAATAATCAGAAGTTCATTTAATGAACATGGAATTAAAGAAGAGGGAATTGATGGGATGATCTTTATGATTTTTAGATGTCATCAGAGTGTACTTTTGTACTTGCCTAATGCATCTGTCTCCACTGTTGAGTTATGCCAATTAGTATAATTTACATATGGTCAAGACTTAAATTTGTAGTCCTGATCTTCCTGCTTTTGACCTGAGAAATCCTTTCTTTAGTCTTTGGACAATGATTCCTTGGGAAGCACGTAATTATTGTCCTTACATGAACCTCTGATTCCAATTTTTTGAATCCTCTGACTTTAGTTTTGTTTTTTGCCTCTATGCCATGCTGCTGGTGCTGTTATTATACCTGTTTCTAGCAGTCAGCCCACTTGCCATTCTTCCCATTTATTGCCATTGATATACTGTGGCCTTGAAATCAGATAACTACATACATTTTTGTCTTCAAAATGGAGAGAGGGTCCTAAAGTGAGGTTAGGTCATGGCCTTTGTGACAATTATTTTGGCTGTCCAGAGGGGTGGTGTGCTTCCCATCATTGTGTTTATTGCCTCTCTTCAGTGTTCTGTGTAGAGTTACGTATCTGTCTATAAACTTTTTTTGTAAAGATTTATTTATTTATTTACTTATTTTAGTTTCTCTCCCCTTCCACACTCCACCCCCCAGTTGTCTGCTTTCCGTGTCCATTCGCTTCTTCTGTGTTCTTCTGTGACCACTTCTATCCCTATCAGCGGCCCCAGGAATCTGTGTTTCTTTTTGTTGTGTCATCTTGTTGTGTCAGCTTTTCGTGTGTGCAGCGCCATTCCTGGGAAGTCTGCACTTTCTTTCGCACTGGGCGGCTCTCCTTAAGGGGTGCACTCCTTGCGCGTGGAACTTTCCTACACGGGAGACATCCCTGCATGGCATGGCATTCCTTGCACGCATCAGCACTGCACATGGGCCAGCTCCACACGGGTCAAGGAGGCCCGGGGTTTGAACCATGGACCTCCCATGTGGTAGGCGGACGTCCTATCCATTGGGCCAAGTCCGCTTCCCTGTCTATAAACTTTTTTGATGATATAAATAGGATGACTCTTTAAGTCAAGTTATTGACTTTTTAAGTTTGAGGTTGCAGTTTTTTTCCATAATTCCTTTATTTCTCTAAGAAAACAGACTATCTCAAGAATTTTTGTCATATTAATAAGAATGATTTTTTTCCCCTTAGATTTGTTTGAAGCTCTTTCTGAGCTTATAATTCTAACAGCCAGCCATTGTTTACATGGAAAGGAAATCAGAAGTCAACTCAATGAGAAAGTGGCACAGCTGTATGCAGATCTAGATGGAGGTTTTACCCATGCAGCCTGGCTATTGCCAGGTTGGCTTCCTTTACCTAGTTTCAGGTATGGATAAAAATATATTACTCTTGATTAACTAACTGAATTTGTGTAATTACAGTAGTGTTGATATGCTTTGCTTTAACAAAGATAAGAGTTAAAATGATAAAACAAAGTAGGTGATTATGAATCCTTATTACAGGAGAATTCATTAATAAAGGTTTTTTAAAGTATGTAGTGAACTCATTTGAGGTAAGTTTCAATTTATTAAAAAGGTGGTTTGTTGTCCATTATAATATTTTAAAAATTATGTATCTCATATATTTCTTTTTTTTTTTTAAGATTTATTTTATTTATTTCTCTCTCCTTCCCCTACCACCCCGTTGTTTTATCTCTTGTGTTGGTTTGCTGTGTGTTCTTCTGTGGCTGCTCGCATTCTTAGTGGCACTGGGAATCTGTGTCTCTTTTTTTTTTTTTTTAAAGATTTGTTTTATTTATTTATTTCTCTCCCCTTCCCCCCCACCCCAGTTGTCTGTTCCCTGTTTCTATTTGCTGCATCATCTTTGCCTGCTTTCTGTTGTTGTGAGCGGCACGGGAATCTGTGTTTCTTTTTGTTGCGTCATCTTGTTTTAGCTCTCCGTGTGTGCAGCACCATTCCTAGGCAGGCAGCACTTTCTTTCACACTGGGCGCTCTCCTTACGGGGCGCACTCCTTGCGCATGGGGCTCCCCTACGCGGGGGACACCCCTGCATGGCAGGGCACTCCTTGCGAGCATCAGCACTGTGCATGGGCCAGCTCCACACGGGTCAAGGAGGCCCGGGGTTTGAACCGCGGACCTCCCATGAGGTAGACGGACGCCCTAACCACTGCGCCAAGTCCTCCACCCTGTGTCTCTTTTTTTTTTTGTTGCGTCATCTTGCGTCAGTTCTCCATGTGTGAGGCACCACTCCTGGGTGGGCCGTGTTTTTTTTTTGCCTGGGGTGGCTCTCCTTGTCCTTGCGTGTGGGGCTCACCTATGTGGGGGACACCCCTGCCTTGCATGTGGCAGCACTGCATGTGGGCCAGCTCACCACACAGGCCAGGAGACCGACCCTGGGTTCAAATTCTAGACCTCCTATATGGTAGGTGGAAACTATCAGTTGAGCCACATCCTCTTCCCTCATATATTTCTTTTTTTAAAGATTTATTTTATTTCTCTCCGCTTTCCCCCCCTTCCCATTGTCTGCTCTCTGTGTCCATTCGTTGTGTGTTCGCCTGCATCCTCTTGCTTTCTCAGTAGCAGTGGGAAACTGCGTCTCTTTTTCGTTGCATCATCTTGCTGCTTCAACTCTCTGTGTGTGCGGCGCCACGCCTGGGAGGGCTGTGCTTTTTTCACGTGGGGCAGCTCTTCTTGTGGGGTACACTACTTGTGCGTGGGGCTCCCCTACATGGGGGTGCCCCTGCATGGCACTGCACTCCTTGCGTGTGGCAGCACTGCACATGGGCCAGCTTACCATATGGATCAGGAGACCCTGGATAGCAAGCCCTGGACCCTCCATATGGTAGATGGTCACTCAGTTGAGCCATGTCCACTTCCCTTCCTCATTTATTTCTTGAATAGGTAAAACCTATAAACTCTACCTAAAAGTGGTATATACTTCCTCTAAGCATTTGTTTGAATAATCTTTGCCTGTTTTGTACTATGGCTATATTGTGAAACTTCTTTGTTTTGAAGTATCAGCAGCCTGTATTTCATTTTCTATTTGTTTCCTTGCCAAAAGTACTTTTATTTCGTTAAGGGCAGGGACTGTCTCTGATACAAATAAATATTGCTCATAGCAGTTGACATAGCTTTGTGTCTTGCATATTAGTAGGCTTTTTGTATCTTTGGTGATTCATTTCTGTTCAGGTAAGGAATTGAGAGGCACTGAATTGGCATTCCCTTACCTTTCTATTTCTGCTGTCTTTTTTTTTTTTTTTTAAGATTTTATTTTTTAATTTTTAATTTATTTCTCTCCCCTTCCACCCCCCTCCTCCACGGTTGTCTGCTCTGTGTCCATTCGCTCTGTGTTCTTCTGTGACCGCTTCTATCCTTATCAGTGGCCCCGGGAATCTGTTTCTTTTCGTTGTGTCATCTTGTTGTGTCAGCTCTCTCTGCGTGTGGTGTCGTTCTTGGGCAGGCTGCACTTTCTTTCACACTGGGTAGCTTTCCTTATGGGGCACACTCCTTGTGCATGGGCTCCCCTACGCGGGGGACACCCCTGCGTGGCACAGCACTCCTTGCACGCATCAGCACTAGGCATGGGCCAGCTCCACACGGGTCAAGGAGGCCCGGGGTTTGAACCGCAGACCTCACATGTGGTAGACAAACGCCCTATCCACTGGACCAAGTCTGCTTCTGTATTTCTCCTGTCTTTATCCAGTTACAGAATCAAAGATGGGTGGGAGTAACAGAAGGAACCAGGAGAAGTTCCTGGAGTTCTCTTGAACTCGTAGTTTTTATTTATAAGGCACTTTGCAGTTTCCAAAATGCTTCCATATTTTGTTAGAACATCCAGCCTGGTGTTTGGCCCATAGTAGATTTTTCATAATGCGCATCAAGCAAATTGCTACCTACCCTATTTCCTGGATAAAGTTAGAATTTCTGGCTAGGTATAATAGGTTCCACTCTTTCTCTGTGTTAAATGTACCAACTGATTTAATGAAATTTAATGAAGTTATTCCATTCACTTTCTTCAACAGGCCTTGTGTGAAATACCTGGCTGCCATGTTTATGCTATTAAGCTTCTGTGCCTTTTTCCCTTCTGTTATCTTGGTTGATTTCAATAACAGTCTTGAAAATGAAGCAGGACAGGAATTTTTTTTTAGCAGGATTGATTGATTGGAGCTTGAGGTACCTGATTTAAAATTCCTTATCGTACCTTAATACTTTAAAGGTAACATTTTGGGACTTGAAGCTTGTTTTATGATACTAGTAGTATTTTGTCCCCCTGCTAAACTACATTGTCTTAGAAAATGAAAAGTAGAATCAAATCCTGTACAAGAACCAGAGTAACTCACTTTCTGCTTCAAGAATTGACTTGGTTAAAATGCTTCTGAAGAAATAATCATTTGAGACTTGTTTGTTGTAAACCTATACTTAGTAGACAGGTAGGGTATGTATGTAAGGATTGGATATATATATATAGAAGAGGCACAGGCAGTCTTAATACCAAATTAGCTTTATGTGACTTTTTTTCTTTTGGTTCTGGAGTTTTGTCAGTATTTTAAAGTCATTAAAGTTCATTAAAAAAGGTTGTGATTAGATAGGTCCTAATTATTTTCAGAATGATTTTGATGCTAGAAAGTATTGCTTACTTTTTAAAAATCATTTTTTGTCTTTGAATTACAGACGCAGGGATAGAGCTCATCGAGAGATGAAGAATATTTTCTATAAGGCAATCCAGAAACGCAGACAATCAAAGGAAAAAATTGATGACTTTCTCCAAACTTTACTAGAGACTACATATAAGTAAGAACAGTTCAGATACTATATTAAGCTGAAACAGGAAATTACACATTAAAACATCATTAAATATTTTCAATTTAAAAATTATGTTGACAAAACAAGTTGGTAACAGTCATCTTTGGACTTTTCAAATGGATAAGACATAAATTGGTGGGCTCACATGCCTTTACTGGGTAGTGAAGAGTTTGCTGGTAAATTGCCAATGAAATATTTTGTAATCAAATCATATTTTCTATGGTCTTTTACCTACAGGAAAAAATAATTCTGATTTGTGATAGGCAAATGGAACAAATCATTAATCTGAAAAGTTCATTAATTATGACTTTTTGAAAGGCAAGAAATGTTTGCTAAATAAATGTTCAGATTGTGTGTGTGGTTCATTTTGTAGGGATGGGCGTCCTTTAACAGATGATGAAGTAGCAGGGATGCTTATTGGACTACTCTTGGCAGGGCAGCACACATCTTCAACTACTAGTGCTTGGATGGGCTTCTTTTTGGCCAGAGACAAAACACTTCAAGAAAAATGTTATTTAGAACAGAAAGCAGTCTGCGGAGATGATCTGCCTCCTTTAATTTATGACCAGGTTTGTTTGGTTTTCAGTTTCATTGCTGCCTTTTAACTTTGAGTATATTGTGGCTATTTTTTTATGTGGGACAATTTGAGGTTTTCTATAACTGTAGAATAAATTTCTTAGCTTTATTTTTAGAGGACTTCCCACAACCCTCGCTGATATGTTCCAGTGATGTTGCTTCTTACCATTACTTTATCAGATGTGTTTAGGGTTGGTTCCTTAAATAGCCTCCTTCGTACTTCTTTCCTCTGCTTCAAAGTCTGGCACCTGGGTATAGAGGATACTATGTGTGTGTTGTGTGTCTTATGAAGTATGTAATTGCTCAGAATTCTTCAGAATCCTACAAGGCCAGAATGACTTGTACCTGGGTGGTGTCCTCCCAAAATAGTAGTGGTAGTAATGGGAAACTAGAAATTTTACATATACTACACTTAGTTGCTGAGTGAAAAGGAAGAGAAAACTAACTCACTGTAAAACCTGGTTTCTATCTTTGAAACACACCCTGGTCATACTTTCTTTCTGTTATCTTTTTAAAAAAATCCTTTATTCTATTAATATAGAATATTAATATTTATATTACAGCAATTTTCTGATATTTTACAATCTTAAATTCCTGGCACTAATTGTATTTGGTCATGGCATGTATTGGATTCAGTTTGCTGGTTTGGGCATTTTTGCATCTGAATTCATGAGAGAGATCATTCTGTAGTTTTCATTCTTGTGATAATTTTGTCTGGTTTTGGTTAACAGGATAATACTGACTTCATAGGTTAAGTAGGGAGGTGTTCCCTCCTCTTCTGGTTTTTGGAAAAGTTTATGAAAGATTGTTAATTTTTTAAATGTTTGGTAGGATTCATCACTGACACCATCTGGCTTGACCGTTTTCTTTGTGAGAAGTTTTTTGATTATAATTCAGTCTCTTTGTATGTTATTATAGATCTGTAGAGATTTTTGATTTCTTCTTGGATCAGTTTTTGTAATGTGTATCTTTCTAGGAATTTGTTCATCTAGGCTACCTAATTTGTTGGCATACAATTGCTCATAGTATTTCCATATATTTTATTTTTTAATTTTTAAAATTAATTTATTGAAGTATATCACTCATATATCAACATACATAAACAAAAAGTGTATAATAATAGTTGTTAAACTTTCTATAACTTTATTTCTGAAGGTTGATAGTATTGTCCTTTTGTCCCTGTTTTTAGTAAAAATTTTTAAATAACAGATTTATTGATATCAATTCACATACCATAAAATTCACCTTTTAAAAGTATACAGTTCAGTGGTTTTTTAGTATATTCAGAGTTGTACACCCATCTCATAATTTAATTTTAGAGTGTTTAATCACCCCAAAATGAAATCCTACATTCATTGGCAGGGACTCTCCATTCCTATTTCTCCTCCCCAACCCTTGGAAACCATTATAATCAACTTAATGTTTCTATGGCTTGCCTATTCTGGACATTTCTTATAAATGGAATCATTTAATAGGTGGCCTTTTGTGACTGGCTTATTCATTTAATGATTTCAGAGTTTATCCATGTTGTAGTGTGTATCAGTACTTTACTCGTATGAATATACCACATTTTATTTATCCATTCATCAGTTGATGGAAATTTAGGTTGTTTCCTTTTTATGAGTAAGTCTGCTTTAACACTTGTGGGCAGGTTATATGGACTTAGTTTTTCAGTTCTCCTAAGTATATACCTAGGATCGGAATTGCTGAGTCTATGATAACTCTATGATTTGCATTTTGAGGAACTGCCAGGCTGGTTTCCAAAGTAACTGAACTTTTTGTGTTCCCACCAGCAATATATGAAGATTTCTATTCATTTCCAAAGATTTATGAACAACCTTTTTACCAATTTACACAGGTTAAACCTCAGCTTTTGTTCTCTTTTGGGTGGTGCTCTGATATCCTAAGCCCCAGGTAGTTTCTGCTTATCCTCTTGCTGTTTCTCTGGGAGAGAAGTGGGTCCTGTGTCTTGCTAATTATCTGTCCTCCCTGATGTTTTTTATTTTGATGAAGCCTAATTTATCTAATTTTTTCCTTTTTCTTGTGCTTTTGGTGTCATCTCAGATTCCTTGGCCAAATCCAAGGTTTAATTCAAAAAAAAGAAAAAGAATTTATCTGTTTTCTAAGATATCTATAATTTTTGTTCTTATTTTTAGGTCTTTGATCAGTTCTGTATATTTTAAGAGGGAAAGTTCCAAATTCATTCTTTTGTATTTGGCTTTCCAATTGTCCTAGCACCATTTGTTGAAAAGACTATTATTTCCCCATTGAATAGTCTTGGCACTCATGTGAAAAATCAGTTGAATGGGGATCAGATGTGGCTTAGGCAGTTGTGCTCCCTCCTCCATGGGAGGTCCCAGGTTCGATTTCGAAAAAACAGACAATGAGCATAAAACAATGAGCAAAAACAATGAGCAAACAGATGAAGGCACCATCTTGGGGCTTGGGAGGATTTGAGGAACAGGTGTAGCTCAGTGGTTGAGTGCCTGCTTCACATATATGAGGTCCTGGGTTCAATCCCCAGTACCTCCTGGGGAAAGAAACAAAAAAAAACCAAAACAAAAATAATCAGGTGACCAGGGAGCAGAAGTAGCTCAGTGGTTGAGCGTCTACTCGGTCCCAGGTTCAATCCCTAGTATCCCCCCCCTCCAAAAAAAATAATTGACAACCCACACCAAGTAGAAATCAATTCAAAATGGATCCATGACCTAAATAGAAGTTCTTAAGCTATAAGACTCTTTAGAGATAACATAGGATCAAATCTTTATGACCTGGGATATGACGGTGGATTCTTAGATATGACCCCATAGGTATGAGCGACAAATAGATGAATTTGATTTCCTAAAAATAAAAACTAATGAGAGGAGTGGATATAGTGGATATAGTGGGTATATAGTGGATATAGTTCAAGTGGTTGAGTGCCTGCTCCATGTACAATGTCCTGAGTTTAATGCCCAGTACCTCCTAGACACAAAAACAAAGAAATGAGAAAACCAGCTCTCACTGGGGAGCAGATCTAGCTCAGTGGTTGATTGCCTGCTTCACATGTACGAGGTCCTGGGTTCAACCCCTGATACCTCCTTAAAAAAACAAAAACAAACAGAAAAACTTATGAGGGAGCTTCCCACATGCAAGGTCATGGTTTCAATCCCCGGCATGGTACCTCAAAAAAACAAAACAAAAAAGAAAAACTTATGAGTATTGAAGGAAATTATGAGGAAAAGTGAGAAGACAACCTACAAAATGGGAGAAATAGTTTCAAACTATATATCAGATGAGGTTTTTTTTTTTTTTTTTTAATAGGTATGGGACTGGGGATTGAACCAGGGACCTTGTATGTGGGAAACCAGTGCTCAACCACTGAGCCACATTAGCTCCCCTCAGTTGGTTTCTTTGTTTGTTTTGCTTGTTGTTTTGTCTTTGTTTCTGGGAGGCATTGAGAACTGAACGTGGGACCTCTTATATGGGAAGCAGGTGCTCAATTGTTTGAGCCACATCTGCTCCCTCTGATAAAGTTTTAATACTTAGAATATGTAAAGAACTTTCACAGTGCATCAATTAAAAGATAAATAACTCAACTAAAACATGAGCAAAAGACTTGAATAGATATTTCTCCAAAGAAGATAATACAAATGTCTAGTAAACATGAAAAAATACTCATTGTCATTAGCCATTAAGGAAATGCAAATTAAAACCACAATGAGATATGACTTCATACAACTAATGATGGCTGTATTTAAAAATGGAAAATAACAAGGGTTGGAGAGTATGCAGAAAAATTGGGACTCTTGCATTATTGGTGGGAATGTAAAATGATACAGCCACTGTAGCAAGTAATATGGCAGGCCCTCAAAAAGTTAAATACAGAAGTACCATATCACCAGGTAATTCCATTTCTAGTTATATACCCAAAGATAGTAAAAACAGGATTGCAAAGAGGTACCTTGCACATCAGTGTTTGTAGCAGCATTATTCACAATTGCTAAAAGGTAAAAACAAGTCGAGTGTCCATCAGCAAATGAATGTGGTACATACACACAATGGAATATTATTCAGCCATTAGGGGATATGCTGTAATATAGAAGAACCTTGAAAATATTAATGCTCTGTGAAATATGCGAGACACATGGAGACAAAAATTATCTGATATCATTTATAAAAGATGACCAAGAATAACAAATTTGCAGATAGAAAGCAGCTTAGAAATTACTGAGGATGGGGAAAGGAGGGAAGGGGAAGTATTTGTAAAAATTATATTCTGGATATTAAATCCTTATCAGATATGTGGTTCCAAATATTTTCTCCCATTGTGTGCCTTATCATTTTATTTCATGATAAAGTCCTATGGGTTACAAAAATTTTTAGTTTTGATGAGGTCCTATTTATCACTTATTTCTTTTGTTTTGCTTTTTGTGTAAAGTATAAGAAACCTTTGCTTAAAACAAGGTCCTGAAGTTGCTTCTCTATGTTTTCTTCTAGGAGTTTGTAGTTCTGGCACTTATATTTATGTCTTTGATCCATTTTGAGTTTGTTTTGTATATACTATGAGGTAGGGGTATACCATCATTCTTCAGATTGGTCATTACTAGTGTATAGAAATACTAACAATTCTTGGTTGTTGATCTTGTACCCTGCCACTTTGCTTAATTCATTTATTAGCTCTAAGAGCTTCGTTTCAGATTTTTCAGCATTTTCTTTATATAGGATCATGCCATCTGCAAAGAGGGAGTTTTACTTCTTCCTTTCCAATTCGGTGTAGTAAGTTTTGCTATCATTATAAAGTGTCCTTCATTTCCTGATGTACAGATACTCAAGGTCAGCCTGGGGTGAGAAATTAGGAGCCTTTCAGGTCTTTTCTGAATACCCATATGGTGCTGCACATTCATGTGTCCTTCTAAATTGCTAGAATATGTTGGAACTTCTCAAAGCCCCCTGTGGACAACTCATTCCCATTTTTCTTTTTGCAGTTTTTGTTCCAGCTCTCATTATTCTCAACTGATATGATGGCCTTAGGCAGCTGTGATATTAAAGAATTTCTGCAGATCAACGTCCTAGGGAAAGGGTTCTTTGCATAGAGACAACTCTGAATTAGGCCAAATAAAGACAGGCCTTGAGAATGGAGCTTTTCCAGGGAGCTGCTGCACAGTCAAATATTGACAATTCTCTGGGCATGGGATGCCTGGGGAGTTTCAAACACATTCTGCCACCTCTAGCAGTTTACTGGTATTCATAGTTGCTTAGTTGCCAGGCTGTTGGTTTGAAATGCTACTTACTGTGGAGTTCAGGGGAGGCAGGGATGAGAATAGGGAGGGCATATTATATAACACCATGGAGTTCACTGTTCTCACTGATAATTTGGCAATTTTTCTTCAATTAACTCTTTGGATTTGTTACAAGTCTTTATTTCTAGAGTTCTGAAAAAGTTGTCTCTGACAATTTCTGGAGTGAGTTTTTGTAGGCCCTTCTGTGTCATTCTTCAGGGTGCTATCCTCTCTTCCTTTCATCTTGCCCTCTCTTTTTTCTCTTGTTTACCTTGGACATTGATAGAATAAGGTAATTACAATCTTGGTCAATTGGTTACCACTGTTCTTCCACTCAGAACACAAGCTATCTTGTACTAACTATAAAGTAAAATATAATTTTTGTACTCTTGAAAAATATTAAATATTTGTAAAAATCAGATTTGTAAAAATCAGGAATCATTTTCTCTTTTTTAGCTCAAGGAGCTCAATTTACTTGATCGATGTATAAAAGAAACGTTAAGACTTAGACCTCCTATAATGACCATGATGAGAATGGCCAAAACTCCCCAGGTGAGTCTCTTCACTGGATCTTACCCCTTCACAGTTTTTATTTGTTGAAAAGAGGAAGTATAATAATATCAAAAAATTAAAAAAAAAATAACTCATACATTTTCAATTTTATATATTCTAGATATATAAATATTACATAATTGCAATATACATGCTATAATCTGTCTTCTGTATTTTCATTTAACATTTAGGCTTTTTCAAATGGAAGTATCTTTTTATCCTTATTTTTAAAAGTAATATATGGTTTACTGTAAAAAAAAAATCCTAGTAGTATAGGAGTATATAAACCAGATAAAGGGTCCCTAAAATCCCACCCATACCACCAAGGCATTCTATTTTTTAGATTTGTATATGTACAACCCAATATTAGGTCATTTGGAAATAATTTTGAATTAAATAATTTTACCTGGCCTATCATCTAGCTAGTTTTTAAATATATGCATATCTCTTATATCTTAATGCTTTATTACATAATGTTATGATTATTTGGTAGAATATTTCTTAATTATCTAAAGAAATGTGTTGCTTTCTTTTGTAGACTGTGGGAGGGTATACCATTCCTCCAGGACATCAGGTGTGTGTGTCTCCCACTGTTAATCAAAGACTTAAAGACTTATGGGTAGAACGCCTGGACTTTAATCCTGATCGCTATTTGCAGGAAAACCCAGCATCAGGAGAGAAATTTGCCTATGTGCCATTTGGAGCTGGTAAGATGATTATATTTTAGATTTGAAATATTTGTCCTGATAACATAATTGTCCCTGCCAAAATAATCTATATGAAGTTTATGTGCAGATATCTTTCTCTTTCCTTCTAGGGACATTCACATAAATTTTTATAGACGTAGAATCTTGGTAATTTGGAAAAAATATTTCATTTGTACTAAGGACAGTTGTTCTGTGAATCCTTATATAATGCTTCAATACCTTCTAACCTTTCTGGTTTTATCAGGTCCAATTTTTATAGTCCATCCTTTTTTTTCCTTTAATGTATTTAAAACTCGTTTTGAATTCTCTTCTAAAGGATCATTGGAATTAGTGCACTATTCAGGCAGTTATTTCAGACTAAATATAGAAACATTAGAAACATTACAGATTTTCAGAAAGAGCAAAAGCAACTTTTTTTTTAGGAGGTTCTGGAGATTGAACCCAGAACCTCATACATGGGAAGAAGGTGCTCAACCACGGAGCAACGTCAACTCCCCAAGGCAGCCTTTTTAAAATGGAAAATTTTCTGACTTGTTAGTGAACATTCTGACTTCCTGAGAACGTCCTTTAGGTCTTTAAATTTGCGTAGGTGGTGCTTAGTTTTGTGAACCTCTACATTTCACTAAAATCCTAAAGTACTGCAGAATCCTCCAGTGAACTATATCCTGTGACTTCTTGGTCTTTCTAAAGAGATTACTTTAGTGTGACATTTCTGTGGTTGGTCACACTTTTTTCACTTAACAGAAAGTATCAAGCCTTTGGAAATTCCAGATTTTAATAAGTTCATTTAATAATAAAGTTAATAATACAGTATAGGTTATATATAATTTGATTCACCATATAAAAGAAACAGAGTGTTAATAGCTGAAAAGGGCTCTATAGGCCCAAATTCTATATACTGGTAATTATCTGGCTTCCACTTGAACTTTTCAGGTAATGATAGCCCTCAGTTACCTTATATGGCAGCTTGTTTATACTTTTGGACAGCTCATATTTTTAGAGACTTATATTAAAGCTATATGTTTCCTTTTAACATCCTGTTTACAGTTCTTAATTGTGATCTGAGTTCTTTATTTAGTATCTCTTGAGATATTTGAATGTAGCTATAATGTTGCCTCAGCTTCTTCTTTAGTTATGTTAAATATCTCCAATTTCTTCAACTATTCTTTTACTTGTAATTGTGCTTTTTATGTTGGTGCATATAGTATAACAATGTACAAATGTTTCATATTACATTTTGTGAATTATCAATTTCATTCTTCAGTGGATTCATAGTTTGTTATGAAAAATAATCTTTTAACTATTCTTCTTATCTCTTGTTAGTTGTTATATTTGAATATGGACTAGTTTGTAGATGCCCCTCTAAAATTCTGCTCCCAGAATTTAGTTTAGTTATGGACTGGGCACTCTACTAATGCTTAGCACCTTAAATTCATTTTTCCCCCCATTTAATCCTCACAACTGTGCTATGAGAAAAAGGAAACTCACCTTTTAGAAAAGGAAATTGAGAGGTTAACTTTTTCATTTCCAATAATTTGTCCTGTTTTTTACTTATTTGTTTTGTTTTTAGTGTATGTGTTCCCTGAAAAAGTGCCTTTTGTTCTTGAGCTTACTCCTTTGAGGGATTTTGGTAGGTAGGAGAGGGTTGGAAAGTATCAGTTATTTGTGGCTTAAGTATTCCTAATACCAGCTTTTAAAAGCTTTTATCTTACTTTTTAGCTTTTGTTTTGATATTTTTCTTTCCATTTAAATGATATTTTATTAAATCTTTCCCATTTTAGTTAGAAAATTTTCAAACATAAGCAGAGGTGCAAGAATTTTACAGTGAACACCTGTATATCCACTACCTAGGTTCTGACATTAACATTTTACTATACTTATCATACATATCTATTCATCCATCAATCCATGTTATTTTCTAGATGCATTTGAAACTAAATTACACATATTAGTACTCTTCCCCCAGACTACTTAAGCATGCAAGTTAACAGAATTCAGTGTTTTAGGTTTTTTTTCCCCTTTTGACATAAAATTTTACATACAGTGAGATGCCCAAATCTGAAGTCAACATTCTTGGTGTTTTGACAAATACACTTGTATACCTCATCCAGGTCTAAGTCTAATTTATCCATTTTTAATGGTTATAGCTTTTTGGTCCTGTCTGAAAAATCTTTGCTCATCTCCAGTCATGAAAGTATTCTTCTGTTCTTTATTAAAATTTGATAATTTTAGCATTTATGTTTAGGTCTGTGACCCATCTCAAATTAACTTTTTAAACAGATTTATTTATTTATTCCCCCTACCCCCATTGTATTTTTTTAATTTATTGAAATATATCACTCATACATAAACATAAATAATAAGTATATAGTAATAGTTTTTTTTTTTTTAAGATTTATTTATTTATTTCTCTCCCCTTCCCCCCCACCCCAGTTGTCTGTTCTCTGTGTCTATTTGCTGCTCTTCTTTGTCCGCTTCTGTTGTTGTCAGCTGCACGGGAATCTGTGTTTCTTTTTGTTGCGTCATGTTGTGTCAGTTCCCCGTGTGGGCGGCGCCATTCCTAGGCAGGCTGGACTTTGTTTCGTACTGGGTGGCTCTCCTTACGGGGCACACTCCTTGCGCGTGGGGCTCCCCAGTGCAGGGACACCCCTGCATGGCACGGCACTCCTTGCATGCATCAGCACTGCGCATGGGCCAGCTGCACACGGGTCAAGGAGGCCCAGGGTTTGAACCGCGGATCTTCCATGTGGTAGACGGATGCCCTAACCACTGGGCCAAGTCTGTCGCCCTACAGTAATAGTTGTAAACTTACAAACATATAACATACACGACTCCCATAACTCACCCTACCACCAATACCTTGCATTGTTATTAAACCTTTTTAACTAATGATTAAAGAGCATTGTCAAAATATTACTAACCCAAGTATTCCCCCCACCCTATTATTATTATCTTTATATCATTTATATATAAACATACATAAACATTAAGTGTATAATAGTAAAAGTTGTGAATTTACAAAGCAAACATGCATAACATCATACAGGGGTCCCATACATCAACCTTCCACCAATACCTTGCATTGTCTTGAGACTTTTGTTAAAAATTTGAAAGAATATTGTCAAAATCTTACTACTAATTATAGTCCTTATCTTACATTTGGTGTGTTTTTTCCCCCAACCCACCTTATTATTTTTTAAATATATATTTTTTATGACAGAAGTTGTAAACTTATGAAAGTCATGCACATGCACACAATTCCCAGACAACACCCCTCTATCAGCAAACACACCACACCGTGGTGGAACACTGATTACAGATCAGATAGTATCATCTGATTGTTACCACATCCATAGTGTACATTTGGTTCACATTTTCCATATGGCCCCATTATCAGCACAGTACACATCTTTGGCATAGATGCAAGAATATTATATTGTTACTGCTAACCACAGTCCATAGGTCACTCCAGTTGTATTTTTCCCATGCTTCTCCACATTCCCACCACCCTGCAGTAATGATGTACATTTGCTCTAGCTCACAAAGGACACTCTTGCATTTGTACCATCAACCACAATTCTCATCCACCTCTTGGTTTACTGTGCTATTCAGTTCCTAGATTATTCTCTAACGTTCTGTCAAATGGCATTTACATCCCTAGACTACCATTTTTAGCCACATCCCCATTTATATAATAGCTGTTAATCACTATTTGTTACCATCCACTTTATAAATTTACACATTTTTACAGTAAAGCTAATTAAAATTTCTACATACATTAAACATCAGTAGTTCATCTCAGTCTTCCTCTTATCTCCTTTAAGAATCCACCACCTACCGCCAGGTCTTGAAGATATTTTCCTATAATTTCTTCTACAAGCCTTGTATGGTTCTTGCTTTTATTTTTAGGTTTTTGATCCATTTTGAGTTAATTTTTGGATAAGGTGTGAGATAGGGGTCCTCTTCCCTTCTTTCAGCTATGGATATCCAGTTCTTTCAGCACCATTTGTTGAATGGACTGTTCCGCCTGTGCTGGGTGTGTTTGACAGGGTAGTAAAAAATCACTTGACTATAGATGCGAGGGTCTGTTTCTGAACCATCAGTTCAGTTCCATTAGTCCATGGATCTGTCTTTATGCCAGTACCATGCTATTTTTACCACCGTAGCTAAGTAATGTGATTTAAAGTCTGGAGATGAGGGTTTGTGTTTCCTTTTTATGATGTTTCTGGCTATTCAGGACCCCTTACCCTTCCAAAAAAATGTAGTAATTGTGTTTTCAATTTTTTCTTTTTTAAACGCTGGTGGAATATTTTTCAGGATTGCACTGAATCTGCATATATCAATTTGAGTAGAATTGACATCTTAATGATATTTAGTCTTCCAATCCATGAGCATGGAATATTCTAGCTATTTAGGCCTTTTTTTATTTCTTTTTAACATTGAGTTGTAGTTTTCTGAATTCAAGTGCTTTACATCTTTGGTTAAGTTTATTTCTGACTATTTGAGTTTTATCTATCATATTTTTACCACTCTTTTGATACTTTGGTTACTTTTACTGATATAATCTTCATTTCTAGACTCTCTGCCAGGCCTCCTGTATTTTCTTATCAGGCTGTAGCATGCCCTTTAGTATTTCCTGAAATCTGGTCTCTTGTTTAGAAATTCTCTCAGTTTCTGTTTATCTGTGAATATTCTAATCTTGCCCTCATTTTTGAATGGTAGTCTTGTTGGATACAAGATTCTTGGCTGAAATTTTTTCTCTTGTAGTGTCTTAAATATATCAGCCCACTATCTTCCTGCCTCCATGGTTTCTGGTGAGAAATCAGCACTTATTCTTATTAGGTATCCCTTATATGTTATGCATTGCTTTTCTCTTGCTGCTCTCAGAATTCTCACTTTGTCTTTGACATTCTGATGAGTATGTGTCTTGGAGTTGGTCTATTTGGATTTTTTCGGATGGGGGTATGTTATGCTTCTTGGACATGAATATCTATGTCCTTCAATAGGGCTGGGAAATTTTCTACCATTATTTCTTCAAATATTCCTTCTGCCCCTTTTCCCTTCTCTTTTTCTGGGACACCCATGACACATATGTTTGCATGCCTTTTGCTGTCATTTAGTTCCCTGAGACCTTGTTCAATTTTTTCCATTCTTCATTTTTTCTTCTGTATGTTCACTTTAAGGCCATTTCTTCAAGCTTACCAATCCTTTCTTCTGCTTCCTCAAATCTGCTATTATATGATTCCAATGTTCTTAAAGTTTCATTTATTGTACCTTTCATTCCCATAAGATCTGCTATTTTTCTATGTATGCTTTCAAATTCTTCTTTGTGCTCATCCAGTGTCTTAATATCCTTAATCTTTTTAGTCATCTCATTGAATTTATTAAGATTTGTTTGAACATCGATGATTAGTTGTCTCAACTCCTTTATGTCATCTGGAGGCTTATCTTGTTCCTTCAACTGGGCCATACCTTCCTGTTTTTTGGTGTGGATTGTAATTTTTTGTTGGTGTCTTGGCATCTGGCTTACTAGTGTATTTATTCTGGGTGCAGTTTTTTCCTGTAGTTTTGGGCTTCTTGCTCTTTCTCCCTTGCTGGTTGTGCAGTAGGAGATGAGGATGTAGTTGGTGCTATAAGCTGTTGAGGCTCAAGCTGCCTTCATTGCCCCAGGGACTGATGAAGCATCTCCCAACTTTCTCCTTTGCCCTGGTAGGGACAGTGTGGAATAATCCAAGTCATGCAGGCCTAGACTGTAGTTGCCCAGAGAAACTGATGAAGCTTTTTGCCCTTTTCTCCTCTTCCTGGGGCAGGGATGGAGCTGCAGGTATGGGCAGCAGTCTACACAGTGTGGGTCCAAAATGACCACAGTTGCCCCAGTAGACTTACTTATTATTCGGTCTGTGCCAGCCAAAGATACCTGCAGTTATCTGGATAGGCAGGTGTACGGCCTGCCAGCGTCCTCCCTGACAGACATAGGGCTAAAGCCTAGGCTAGGGCTGTGGGCTGATCTGGGCCAAAGAAACTAGTTCCTACTGTCACTGTGATTTTTGGTCAGCTGGGCTTCCCCTCATGCTGGGTGCAGAGTCAAAATGGCAGCTACTGGCCTCTCTGGCTTGGACAGATCACACCCCAGTCTTTCCTAGGGTTATACCTTAGCCAGCCCAGTCTACTAATCAATAGCTGAAATTGGTGGCTGTCTCCTCTTCCCCCATTTTTGGGAAATGTAGCTTTCAGTTCTAGCCACAGAATAGCTCCTGGGGTGGCTTGCACTGGCAGTGCAGGATAATCACCAGCTTTTGTGGCTTGGCCAGTAATTTCTTAGAGAGGCTGGCGCAGGTCCCCCTAGCTTCTTCCCTGCTGGAGGTGGGGCTGGGGCCTAGCTGGAGCTGCAATCTGATCTGGATGTAAAGAAGCTGGTCTGCCCCGCTTCCCCTTGTGCCAGGCAAAGTTAAGATGGCGGCTACCGGCCTCTTTCTGACTTGGACAGGCTCAAACTTTAGCTATTCTTAGGATTATATTTTAGGCTGCTGAATTTACTCATCAGTAGTATGAAGTTGGTGCCCAACCATCTCTTTCTCCTGTTTTTGGGAAGTGGAGCTTTCAATTTCAGCTGCGGAACTGCTTCCGAGATGGCTTAGGCACCAGGATGGAGGATGGGGCACCAGCCCATCTTCTGTGTAGTCTTCTTCCATTCCTTCAAGGATGTTGCAGGATGCTCTTCTGGTCTCCTGGAGCCCCCAACAGGTGCTTCAGCTGGGCTCCAGATAGTTCTGGGTGTTTCCTAACTGCCCTGTAGTAGGAACTGACTCTACGAGTTCCTTACTCTGCCGTCTTCTTGTTGGTTGTGTCCCCCCGCCATTGTTTTTATACTCGCTGTTTGCTCTGTGTGTCCATTTGCTGTGGGTCCTTCTGCGTCTGCTTGTCTTCTTTTAAGGCGGCACTGGAAACTGATCCTAGGACCTTCCAGAGTGGGAGAGAGGTGCTTAATCTCTTGTGCCACTTCAGCTCCCAGGTCTGTTGCGTCTCTCATTGCATTTCCTCTTTTTTTTTGTTTTGACACCTTGCTCTTCCAGCTGTCTGCATGGGCCAGCACTCTGCTTGGGCCAGCTCACCTTCACAAGGAGGCCCTGGGAATTGAACCCTAGATTTCCTACATAGTAGATAGGAGCCCAATTGCTTCAGCCACATTCTCTTCCCTGAAATTAATTTTTGAGTATGGTGTAAGGTAGGAATTGAGGTCCATTTTCTAACATGTAGATATTCCTGTTATTCCAGCACCATGTGTTGAAAAGACCTTTTTTCCACTGGCTTGCTTTAGCATCTTTATTGCTCAAAAAAACCATGTCAGTATTTCTAGGGTCTTTACTCTTTTATTTGTTGCTTAGGCCAGTACCATACTGTAGCTTTACAGTAAGACTTGAAATCAGTTAAAGTCTTCCAATTTAGTTCTTCTTTTCTAAGATTGCTTTCGATATTGAAGGTCCCTTGCATTTCCATATACATTTTAGAATCACCCTGTCAATTTCTACATGTATGATCTTTTAAATTTTGATCTCCATATGTGTGTGGCTATTTTGGATGTTTATATCTTCATCATATATTTGAAATTTTGATTGAAAGGTTCATACTGACTTTTAACTAGGGCTTTTGTGGGAAAGAGGCTAATATTTCTTGTATATTCCTGAACTATATTACTGTCATTCAAATCTTACATATATATTAAATTTCAAAAAAGTAATTAGAAAAGTCATTGCAAATAGTGAAGTGCCTTTCTCCTAAAAACAGACATTAAACATCTCCTGGGATTTTTTAATTGTTTACATTCATGTGAAAAGAATGTCATCTTATTGTAATTTCTGTTTTCTATGTAAACTGTGGATAAACAAATTTAACAAATGTTATCACTCCAGGCTAAAAGAATTTTTTTTTTTTTTTTTTTTTTTTTTGCAGGACGTCATCGTTGTATTGGTGAAAATTTTGCCTATGTTCAAATCAAGACAATTTGGTCTACTATGCTTCGTTTATATGAATTTGATCTCATTGATGGATATTTTCCCACTGTGAATTATACAACCATGATTCACACCCCTGAAAACCCAGTAATCCAATACAAGCAAAGATCAAAATGAAAAAAGCTACAAGGAACTAACGTGTGAAATATCACTGTAACACTGCAAAAGCATTTGAAAAGAATGAAGTGTTAAACACTCAGTGTACTGTTGTTTGAGTGTGTGATTTAAAAAGATAGCCAGTTTAACTTACAACTTAAAATGTAACTAGTTTAATCAATTCTAATGGCATTCCAACATGTTTTAATAGTTTGATAAGATGCTTGCTTCTTGTGATTTGAGGAAGTCAGGCTCATTAATAAAATGATTTAAATTGTTTGGCGGGGAGGATCCTAGGTATTTGGTAAATTCTAAATAACAATTTCTGGGCACTAATTTTAAGAGCATACATAGCTCTTGGCAAGTAACTACTGGGTGTACAAATCTTAAACTAGTTTTTTAAGGTGTAGAAATCCCAGTGAGATACAAGAAGCACAGGTTATTAATTTTCCTAGGCAATTAAATTTAAAAAAATTTTTGTGGGTGGGGTGGGTAGGAAATACATTTAAAGCCTTGAAAAAGGAAGAGAATACTATTACTTGTTTTTGGATGGTATGATGATACTGAGCAGTGATGGAGCAGCTGTTCATTAGAAACTGTAATTGGAAGCTCTATTGAATCTGAGAACTGGATCTGTGACCAAGACTTAATCATAAAATAATTACTATCAAAGTTCATCTAACTTGATCTAATTGCTAAATATTACATATTTGTCCATCTAATAATTTATCTGGTTTCCCACACCATATATGTGTGAAAGTCCAAAATAAAGTCTTTAGGGGATAATTTTCTTCTTTGGCTCAAGGTTGTTCCCTGTTTCCTCCCCAGAATCAATTAGGAATGTTTCCATTACTAGTTTGTTGATTAGAACTTAATTTAGGTTTACCAGCTTTTTTAAAAAAATAGGAAATCTGAACAACATGGGGTGATAGGAAGCAGGGTTCTTGGGGGGTAGTGTTGTTGGTCACATTCTGTAAAGCCTGTCAGTTTTCAAGAAATCAAGTTACTTCAAATTATAACTGGAGGCCTGACTATATGAGATACCTATAATTTGACCACCTACCCTGTTTTACTAGATGAGAACAAATATTTTGTCTTACGTATGTAAGTTCTGCTTATGGTCAAAGAAGCTGAAAGATGCATGTAAAGCTCTATTTGTAAAGGAAAAATCTCTGCTCTTAGACAATTTTTCACATTAAAGACCTCTGAAAAAAATATAATGTGTACTCTCAAATATTTAAAATGTGTGCTTCAGTGAGAAGAATTCAGAATCCAGGAACTTAAATGGGAAAAAATTACATCTTTGTTTTCACTAATTTCTAAATGGAATTTAGTATTTCAAAATTCAATTATGAATTTAGGCAACAAACCACAATAGTCATAGCAATCTTCATGATTTTGTCAATAGAAATCATATATTTTCATATTACAGATGTTGCGGGGATCTTGAAAGATCTTTTACTCATCACTATTTTGAAATTGATAGTTATTAGACCTACTGTTAGATCTTACTTACTGCTCTAATCTTATGTATCACAAATTTTTAAGAAAAGTCTGTACTATTTTTATATATACTTTATATATTTAAAAAGCATTCTCCTGAGAAGAGACTCATAGTCTCCTGAAGAGGTTCATGGCACAAAAGTTAAAAAATTCAAGGTAAGGCTAGTCTCCATTTAGTGACTGGCTTGTTGTATACTTTTAAGGGTTTAGTTTTTAATCACAGACTACTGGTGAGTAGATGTGGCTCAAGCAATTGGACTCCTGTCTACCATATTGGAGGTCCAGGGTTCGATCTTCAGGGTCTCCTGGTGAGGGCACGCTGGCCTGTGTGGTGAGCTGGCCCACACAGAGTGCTGGTCTACGCAGAGAGCTGGCCTGTGCAGGAGTGCTGGTCCAGGTAAAGAGCTGGAGCAGCAAGATGATGCAACAATAAGAGACGCAGGAGATCAGGGAGCTGAGTTGGCATAAGAGAATGATTGCCTGTCTCACTATGCAAGGTCCCAGGATGGGTACCTGGAGCTGCCTATTGAGAATACAAGCACACAGAAAGGACACAGAAAGCAGACAATGGGGGTTGGGAGTGGGGAGAAATAAATTATAAAAAAAACAAAAACCACAGACTACTTACTGAGAAGCATTAACAAGCTTAAGATTGCAGAGGCCTGACACCTTAAAGGAGGGCTACTGGTCAAACAATGAGAATGAACTAAGATTGTCCATCTGCTCCTTTTGCCATTCTAGAGCAGAATAGTCTTGAATGACAAGCGATGCTAAGTGTAAAAGGTTTTACCCAAAACCTCTCCCTTCAACTAGCTGCTTTAGAATACTTTTGCTATTTCTATAATTCCTCTGCATAGAACCCCCCAGATGCTATTAATAATATAAAAACTTTAGGTATTGTGAAATCTCCAAGAATATAAAACTTGATACCATAGCCTGCTTGTGGTGGTCTAAATCCTAGAACATCAAATGACAAGACAAAATCCTTTAGATATAAGCATCAAACACCACTACTCTTGCTATTTTAATGAGTTGCTATCTTTTTAATAGGGGAGAACTCAAGAAAGATATACCACTGGGATTTGTAATATGTCTGTGAGAGCTTCCCAGTCTGATTACAGCTCGTTCAGCAGGAATACTGTTTAACTGTGCTGCAATGTGGTTAATAAAATTTAAGTCTTTGCGTGAGATGATTTCTATAGCTTTTTAGTGGAACATGACTTTTTGGTGACACATCTTTGGACACAAGTAACAAAGTATCATTTGTTAAGATTAAGTACAACTCTCAACCTGTAAATCATATATCTGAGACAAGTAATGAAAGGATATGCACCAAGAATCACGGCTTGGTTAAAATGAAGAGGGTTCAAATAAACAGTTTGGTTAAAATTGTGAAGTCAGTTTTATTTCAGTACTTGACAAAAACCCCATAAAATGCAAAACTTCTGCCATTATACAAAAATAGGTCTCTACAAGTGATATTTTCTGTCTGCATCACCAGTAGCAAATATATTAGGCAGATACAAGTAACTTCAGAAGGCTTATATAAGAAAAGTGCAGGACACCTCAAACTACACATTCAGCAGTATCATAATGCGCAAAAGCTTAATCTTTTCACCCATTTGATAAATACACAAAGCTTTATAATTTAATCATTTAAATTAGCATTCCACAAATATACATGTAATTTAATGATTATTGTGCATGAATACATACACAGTGCTTATATATCTACAAGTTCCAGTTTGTTTTCATGTGCTGGCAAAGGATTTGTATACAATCATAAGCTGTGTTCATATTGGTCCCATTGGATATTGACAATACAAAAACACAAAAGAAACACTGATTTACAAAAGGGAATTTGTTTAAAATCACTTCAGTTAATGTTTCAAGGGATTATCTTCTAATGCCAGCATGAAACTGAGTAGTTGAACCTATGAGAGAAAAACAGGATATTAAATAATTTCACATTATATTCCTACTTATACCGGAGTAATTAGTTACTTAAAAATGACAATTACCCTCCATTTTTTAAAAAATGCCTTTCTTTTTTCTTTAGGAAGTTTTATTTTTCTTTGAACTTTTAAAAGAGGTTTTAAATACATTTATAATTAGAAGCCAATGTGTTGGCTCTCTAACAAGGTAAGTAAAACTAATGTTAAGATTTTCTTTAAAATGCCCTGCAGGAGGAATGTTCCACACCTCCTTCCTCCTGATAAATCTTTTGGTCTACAAAATCTGGGTTGGGTGAAATTTGGATGCTCAAAACAAAACTAATCCACACTAAACCAACCAACCCAACATACAAAACCCAGCCATGACAATAAGTTTCCTATGACTACAAGTTACTTTAGGTTAAACAAATGATTTCTTGAATGAAGAGATAAATTAGGTTAAAATAATCTGTTAACATAAAACAGGTAAAAAAAATAACTATGGCTTAAAATAAGCCAATAGTTTGTGGTATTAGGAAAAAAATAAAAGCATCTTTAATAAAAGTAAAACATAAAGGCTGACAGTATAGTACTAAAATGATTCAAAGTCTTTGAATTAGTGAAAAGAAGGGAGTTAGATTTTCCTACAATGAATGGAATACACCACTATTAAGTATTAAATTTGCGTGTATTTGAACAGAGAAACAAAAGGTCATCATTCTTACAGTCTTGAATGAGATGGATTTTAAGATCATACATAAAATGACTGCATTAAGTACTCAAAGTAATTGCTTCCTCCTCTCATCAACCTACCTCTTATTTGCATGCCTCTCCACTTTTTACCATGTATTTAGCAACAGGTTCTCCACTAGTCTGTAGCCTCCCAGTAATCTGCACCCATTGGTGTTCACTGTATATTTTGTCTAATTTGCTAAATGAAGACAATAGGGAATCCTGTGTGTGGAGGTGGGTGTTGTGGGGGGACAACAGGTAAGAGAGAGGGCAGACGTGATAAATCATGTCTTAATTTAAATTCATACATTTAAGCTTGGTAAACCTGGCAATTTATGTACTGAATTGGAAAATGTGATGATTATCCTGAGGAGGAGCATCAAGGAATTTCAAAAAAGAGCTGTGGGTCTAGACCTGTGGTGTTGCCAATACATGTTTAAACTCAGAGTACCTGACTGTACAGTTCCAAGTCGTCTCTGCAGTGCCTCTAGCCGAGTGATATAATCTGTGAGAGCTCTGTCAGGATCATAATTCTGAAGCTGAGAACATGCTAAGGAACCAGGATTTAAATCGGCTGGAGGGCCTGGGTACCTACAAGATTAAAAAGTATACACATGAATCCAAATTACCCAGAAAAAATGCAAGTAAGTTACCAACCTGTCTCCAGACCATACTTCCAAAAGGTAGGCCTCTTGGACATTACCTAATCTATATCCCCTGTGCTACTGACTTTGGAATGATGAAAAGGAAAAACTTCAATACATTCAAAGAAGTTTCTAAGTCATAAGAATACCCAGTACAATGCCTTATGCAAAGGTCCTCAATAAATGTTGGATATGTATGAATGTATTTTGTCTCACAGACTTAAGATTTCATAATGGCCAGAGACCATCAATTTTAGTGAATACTCTTCTAATTGTCTAGCCATAGCATACAGTACCTGATACTTGGGGCCTATCTGGTCAGGTGTTTCCTATACCCTTGGAAACCAGTTAGAAATTGAAAAGCTGGTTTTGATTTTGAGCCTTAGATTATGTAAATTATATATAAATATACACCTAGCTATCTTAATGAAAGAAGTCAAAGCCCTAATAAGGTCCATTTTTCTCTCAAATATTAATGTATATATTCCAGGTGAGTTTTATCCAATTCTTACCTATTTTGAAATGGTAAAGGAGACCTAGGATAGTCCAGATCTGATCTTGAGCGATAGGTAGTATGTCTTTGTTCTCCATACAGCTCCAGCCCACCAGAAGAATGACAATATGGATCAGTCTTTTCAGTACCTAAAGTAATCCAAAACGTGCCTTGTACAGAAAAAAAATACCATACCCTTGAAAAATTTCTACAAAAGTTACAATATATACATTGCACTATCTCCTTTTACAGTCACTTCCAATGATTCTAAAGGATACATTACAACCCAAAACTTGGCTTTCAAATGTAATTTTGTTTGCCTTTAAATATAGGTTATTTCTGATCATTTGAAACTACACCTCAAAGAAACGAATTGGATTATTATTTTTTTTTAAAGACCCCTTCTTAGTGTTAACTAGATGAGAGGTGAAAGTGTCAGAGTGTATGTGGTTTGGGGGAAAAGACGGTGTGGATTAAAAAGATCAGACTAATGTACCCAGTCCTTTTTTCACTCTAGTCTATTGAATTCATCAGAAAAAAACTTGAAATCAAGATTTGCTAACTCTTAATATAACAAGGAACTCATTATGGTACAAATTGCAGCTGTTTCGGGGTAAGGATGCTGTGACGGTTAGGCTAATGTGTGAACTCGGCCAGGTAACTGTGCCCAACTGTTTGGTCAAGCAAGCGCTGGGTAATTGTAATACAAGGGCATTTATAGACTTTAGTCACCATTGACTTTACTGCAGTAGTAAATCATAGATAGCTGGTTATAATTACATCAATCAGGGAGATTGCCATCAGCAATGAGTGATGCTTAATCCAATCAGCTGAATGCCTTAAAAAGGGAAGTGATTCTTGCATTGAGAGAACTTTCCGGCTCATCTTTGGACAGCCAATGTCTCCCAGAACTCATCAAGAACCTTCACTGGACTTTAATAGGAGCCCCTGGTCACAGCCTGCCTGTGGAACATGGACTTGTGCATCCCCATGGTCACGTGACAGATGCTTATAAAATCATATACTATTGACAGATATCTCTTGTTGATTCTGTTTCCCTAGAGAACCCTGACTAATACAGATGCATATTTCAAAACACTGCATCTGGCACCAAGTCTATTTCCCCTTTCTCTGCTGCTCAGCTACTGGTCGCATATGCCAGGTAGTTTAATACCCGGGCATAGCACAGTCATGCTGTGTCTCTAACTCTGTATGCTCCCTACCTTCCAACTCTTCCTTATGCCTAAAATGTTTCAAGCCCTAATTCTTTTGTTTCTACTTCTAATCAAGATAGGTGTGGGGAGAAGGAATTTTAACTTATTATGCATCCTATGGGTAAACTTCAATAATGTTGTAAATATGGCTAAACTGAACATTTCCAGCATAACTCCTCCACATAACTGCAATCCTATCTTGAACCAGAGCCTTAAAGGCAGCCAAAAGGAGGGTGGACTCCAGAGCCAGAATTTGATCCTGGCTCTACCACTGCCCTGCTGGGTAATCTGTGGCAAATGATATATGCTTTCCAGGCCTCAGTTTCTTATGGCTAAAACAGGAATTGTAGTCATATCAGAGGTTTGGGAGAATACATGAGAAAACATGAAAACAGCAGGGCCTAGCCCAGAACAGGTGCTGCATAAAGATCAGTATTATTTAGCACCTCAGAACTGAGATGTCCCTGTTTTGTTAGTAATAATATGGGCTCTGTCTTTGGATACCACTCTGGACTATGTTATTTGGGTACATATATACAGATGGTAATTTTAGAGAATCACAAATGTAAGACAAACATAAGAAAGATGCTATTTTGACTTCACCTGCATTCAGTCCAAAGCCATCCCTGTTAATATTGACAGAACAAGAACCTGTGACTCGATGCCACCGTCGAACCAAAAATTTCATTCTAAAAAAGATCCCAAGATAAATTTCAGAATATATCTATGATGTAAACAGTATAAAGATACACTTCCCACAAAAACCAAGCATATATTTAAATATGAATCGTAACAAATTTCAATATAATCACATTACTGCTTAAGCAAGAACTAGGCAAATGACCCCGGCTTGTGGCAAAATCAATCGCAGAGAGGAACAGGGCTTGAGAATGGGACACAAGAAGGGCAAAGGTAGAGAGGAGAAAAGTGGATGGGCAAGGAAAGGGAGAGAATGAAAAGGGGAGTAGAGAATGGAGAATAAAAGGCAGATGAGGTGGAGAGAGAAGAAAGACCCTTAAGCTGGTAATAAGGGTGAGCTAATGCTGGGAATGCTGGAAGATGGGTGAGGCCATGTGATGATGGATGAAGAGGTTGCTTTCAAAAGGAGTGGGAGTGTCATGTACCAGCTGTAGAAAGCCACTTCCTGCCTAACCTGGGCCAAGGAGTTTTATGGAGTGCCAATTCTGATTTTTTTTTAAAGATTTCTTTATTTAATCCCGCCCCCCCCCCCCCGTTTATCTGTTCTCGGTGTCTATTTGCTGCGTCTTGTTTCTTTGTCCGCTTCTGTTGTCGTCAGCGGCTCTCGAAGTGTGGGCGGCGCCATTCCTGGGCAGGCTGCACTTTCTCTCGCGCTGGGTGGCTCTCCTTACGGGTGCACTCCTTGCGCGTGGGGCTCCCCTACGCGGGGGACACCCCTGCGTGACACAGCACTCCTTGCACGCATCAGCACTGCGCATGGACCAGCTGCACACGGGTCAAGGAGGCCCGGGGTTTGAACCGCGGACCTCCCATGTGGTAGACGGACGCCCTGACCACTGGGCCAAGTCCGTTTCCCCAATTCTGATTTTTTAATACAAACCAGTTTTAAGGTACAGTTAAAAGGGTCAAAATACAATGAACAATAGTTCTCTACACATGATTTTTTTACCCCTTTTATTTGAACCTATAACTAGCACTATACCCATTAAATATATGTCCCAGAGATTTAAATCTTTCGTTTCCTCATACATTGGTTGGTCCCTGAATTGCAGCAGAGTTGCACCCAACACCTACTCTCCAGTTAATTGGCCTTGCCCAGGACAACTAACAAAATGATGATGATGGGCAACCTCATCCCCAAAAGCAAAGAATATCTAAACAGCAAGCAAAACAGTTCCTTCCATCTTCCCCATAAGATCGAAGTCCCCTTTCAATCTGAAGCAGAGTGGGAATCACCATTCCCAAATCCTCAAGACTAAGGAATGAACAAACATAAGGGGGGATGCAACCATGGACCAAAGTAGTCTTATTTTTGTAGTAATGGAAGAACTTGTCACATTGCTAGAAAGATAGTGGCTACCAGAGGTTCTGAGGGGAGAGAGAGGGAAGAAAGGTGGAACATAGGGCATTTTAGTGCATTGGAAATGTTCTGCATGATACTGCAATGATGGATACAAGCCATTATACATTTTGTCAAAACTTATAAAACTATATGGTACAAAGTGTAAGCTATAATGGAAACTACAGACCATGGTTAGTAGCAATGCTTCAATAGCCATTCATCAACTGTTAACAAATGCATCACACTAATGTAAGATGTTATTAATAGTGGAAAATGTGAGAGCAGAAGGGGTTAGGATAAATGGGAATCCTCTATATTTCTGATGTGACTTTTCTATAATCTAAAACTTCTCTAAAAATAAAGTTTAAAAAAATACGGGAAAGTGGACTTGGCCCAATGGATAGGGCATCCGCCTACCACATGGGAGGTCCGCGGTTCAAACCCCAGGACTCCTTGATCTGTGTGGAGCGGGCCACACACAGTGCTGATGTGTGCAAGGAGTGCCCTGCCACGCAGGGGTGTCCCCCGTGTAGGGGAGCTCCATGCGCAAGGAGTGCGCCCTGTAAGGAGAGCTGCCCAGCGCGAAAGAAAGTGCAGCCTGCCCAGGAATGGCACCGCACACACAGAGAGCTGACGCACCCAGATGATGCAACAAAGAGAAACACAGATTCCCAGTGCCGCTAATAAGGATAGAAGCAGTCACAGAAGAATACGCAGCAAATGGACAGAGAGAGCAGCCGGGGTGGGGGTGGGGGGGGATTAAAAAAATACGATTGCACTGCATGGTCTCTGCACTCAGCATTTTTCTCCTGCTGGGGTATTCAAAAGAAAGTGCTATAAAAATTCAGTATCTGGCATTGCTGGTCTTCTTGGCTCTGTGCATGTTACACCTGGTATTTCTATTGGTGCAGCATTTCCATAGGTTTTCCAATAATGCCCAGATTGATGTAATCATCAAGAAGAATCAAGCCTTTGGTTTTTTTAGGTTGCCTGAAATTCTGAACCATGCAGATCCACCAATTCTGCTTCTAAAGGACCTAAAATTATTTGAAGAAATTAGGATCTAAGAATTCTATAAATAGGTGGGGAATTTCTGAAGCATACATCAGTTTGAACATACATGAGTGGAGATGAAAAGTAGTCCATCTAAAAGAATTGTGACAAGGCTGACTGGAAAAAGTTGTGGATTCTTTTTAAAATGGCTATCTTGAGGATAAATCTTGTTTCAAGCTTCAGAGGAACTACGTTGACTTCAAAACGACTTCAGTGGAATGATCATGTCTTGAATTCCATAAAAAAATTTATTAACTTTTAATATGCTACACACACAAAAAAATACTCTTTACACTGTAGGGGAAAAAAATACAATGAATACATGAGAACAAGAAAAACAGGATGTTAAAGTCTTTTAACAGCAACTTCTACCCTACTTTCACAGAGCCTTTCTAAACTCCTCTAATTAAAATTAATGACTAACTCCTGTGACCTTCCCCACTTCTCAAGGTCTTCTAAGTTATGCCATATTGGTGTTCCCCAGTAAAAAGTGGATTGCCTTTAGGGCAGGGATCATATCTTTTTCATTAGTACATTTCCCAATACGTAATCTGGTTTATCCAGTTCAAGGTGATAACTGGAAATTAAAGTGAAGAAAGATTAAAAATGTTGATTAGTACAGGCAGGGAGGGGCTACAATCTCAATAAAATAACACTTGAGTTACCATTATAGAGCCAGCATGGATGAGACTCAGGAAACCTGGCTTGTTTCCCAGTTCTATCACTAATGGCTTTGTTACGTCTCCCTGTCTCAGTTTCTTCATCTGTCAAAGGAGATTCTGCACTAAGCATCTCAGATGGCTTCTAGTAAAATTCTGCACCCAATTTTTTCAAAGAAAAATAAGAAAAAAGGATAAAACTCCTTGAAGAAGTGTTATATGTGATCTGACAGGAAAATTTTAAAAAGCAAAATGTCTTTGAGACACTGGCTGGCTCCTAGGGAAGCCTGGGTGTCAGGATATAGACTAGGTCAGATGGCTGCAGTAGACCTCAAGGTGGTCTGAGTCTTGGCTTCATTTCAATAACCTACAGAATGAGTATTAGAGTTCTTATTTGGACTAAATTTCTGCTTGGGTCTACTAGAGAAAGAGTGATAAAACCACTAGCAGACGGGGAGCGGACTTGGCCGAGTGGTTAGGGCGTCCGTCTACCACATGGGAGGTCCGCAGTTCAAACCCCGGGCCTCCTTGACCCGTGTGGAGCTGGCCCATGTGCAGTGCTGATGCGCGCAAGGAGTGCCCTGCCACGCAGGGGTGTCCTCCGTGTAGGGGAGCTCCATGCGCAAGGAGCGTGCCCCGTAAGGAGAGCCGCCCAGTGTAAAAGAAAGTTCAGTCTGCCCAGGAATGGTGCTGCACACACACAGAGAGCTGACTCAGCAAAAAGAAACACAGATTCCCGTACTGCTGACAACAACAGAAGCAGACAAAGAAGAACATGCAGCAAACAGACACAGAGAACAGACTACTGGGGCAGGAGGGGAAGGGGAAATAAATAAATAAAATAAATCTTTAAAAAAGAAACAACAACCCACTAGCAGAGTCGACTAGCAGAGTCCAACGTGCTAGCTAATCTTTGATCTGAATGCAGTTAGGCCAAGGGCTTTCCTGGGCTGGGCCTTAGGAGTGTGTTATTTCAGTAAGGAAGAAAATGATTGTATTGCAGCCTAAGCAGTAATTTTCAAAATCATTTTCTTTCCTTTTATTATCTCTCTTACTTATGTCAGAGCTAGTTTATGGGCCTAGTTTTTTTGTTTTTTTGTTTTTAAAGGAAGTCCAGGCTGCAGATGTGCCATCTCTGAGGCACCAGCTGCCTGTATCTGGAAAGGTCCTTTCCATAGGGTTCTATAGAGTACAACACAAAGTGTCCCTGCTAAAAGGGTGAAGACACAGAAAGAAATAAGCAGCTAAGTTTTTAGTGATGGCAAATGTCTCATGTTATGAAGAGAGTAAAACAGACAAGGCAAAGAGTGAGGATTAGAAACAGTCCTTTCATAGAGGGATTGAGAGGTGACTGCTAAGGGGGTATGGAGCTTTTCTTTTTTGAGTTATGAAATTGTTCTAAAATTTTTTGTGGTGATGGATGTACAACTTTGTGATTATACTAAAAGCCATTGATTATACACTTTGGATAGACTGTATGGCATGTGAGTATATCTCAATACAACTGCTTTAAAAATAATCATTTCAGAGAGTCTATTAAAATGCATTTTCCTCCCAAGTATATTACCTTGAAATAGCAATGGATACTCTGACAGCAGACCGGAACTTGGTAAAGGCCCTGGGACGGTTGGTGATCACCTCCATATCTGTGAAGGCTGGCTGCCCTCCCATCCGGGCAAGCAGGGCCAGGGTGGCATCTTCACATTCTTGGAAACCACCCAGTAACAGCAGCAGGTATTTCTTCTGATAAATGAGAGCTTTCCGAAAACTTTCTGCTCTCAGGTATTTACCATAAATTCTCTATGTTTAAAGAAGGGAAGAACATGAAGACTATTAAGAAGTCATTCTAATTGTTCTTTCGGAATCCAGAGTAGAAGTGGTGTGCACTTGTGGCCCTTGCAACGCAAACATTATGTTACATAAATTCACCCAATGAGTCTCTACTGCATCACAGGTAGACCACCTTTACTATAAGGAGAGAAATGAATTGAAGCAAAAAGAGATCAATGATTCTGGAAGGTTGTTGGAACCCTGCCATAGAGTTTTGTTCTTTCTATAGCTGATTTTTACTGTATTGGCTAGTGTCAAACCATAAAGTCTTCCATTAATATGAAAATTGTTTTTTAAAGAGTTCAAAAAACTACTTGGGAGGTTTTCCTGTTTAAATGGTCTTTGGAGAGGCCTAGCAGATATAATATGGGACTAAGATAATAAATCTTAAACCCCCAAACTACCAGTAGGCAAAATGCCCAGCACTCAGCCACTGACCAAAAGGAGTAGTTGCTACAGCAGGTCAGTGTCTGGCCCAAATCCTCAATCAAACCTATGTAGTTATGGCCACATAAACAACATAAATGAGCAAAATATTTGGGTGAGTAGAGTATAAAACAACAGGAAATGGATAAGAACTGTGTCAATTCAATCCAAATGAAAAACAAATGCACATATTGGCAGACTGATTTTGATCTATGAATTACATGTTATAGATCCTTACAAAGTCTTAGGGGGTGGGTCTTGAGTCCCTGGAACCATCCTGAAGATTTGAGGACAATAATAAGTCTCAGAAGCCTACAGCTACTCCAATGAAGTCCTCCCAGATCTAACCAGAAACCTCCAAAGCAATGACTCTGCCTTCTGTTTCAGAAAGGAGCCTATCTACTCCCATGAGAATATTCTCATGTTTACTGGGCACTCACAATGCCCAGGCACTGTGCTAGGTGCCACTGGTTTCTGTCTCAATATAATACCCATATAACGATTTTAAGATACAGATTTGAATATTTCATGCTCTTAAAGGATCCTGGACTTTACATTAAGTGAAAGTCCACTACAACAGAAGCATTCTATTTCCAAGTAAGGAAGTTCAACTAAATAAGGCATTGTTTCTTTTTCACAAGTCCCTGGTAGTATACAGCACAATTAAGAGCATGGGTCCTGGAGTCAGACTACCTACGCTCACATCCTGGCCCACCTCTTGTCAGCTATAAGACTCTTGTCTAAAGTAGTCTGTGCTTCTGTTTCCTCATTTTGTTGGGTGAAAGGGTGTTCTTTGGTGACATACTGGATGGAGGGAGAAAAGGAGGGAATGAAATCAAGGTTGACTTCTTTGCTTTTGAATTGGACAACTGGATAGATGAAGAGGATGGGTAAAGAACATGTTTTGTGGTAAGATAAGGAGTTCAATTTTGAGCATGCTAACTGTGGGATACACCATGGGACAGACAAACTACAACCAGACATATTAATAGTTGGTACCCATTTTCTGGAGCCCACAAGAGAGGTTTAGGCCAAAGTTAGACCACTGGGAGTGGATCAGATTACTCAGGGCAAGAATAAGTAAAGAATATAAGCCAGAACTAGAGCCCTAATGAACGCCAACACAGAGGCTGGGCAGAGAGTTAGCCTAAGTAGAGACAGATTATTTCCAATCAGTTCCATAAAGGGGAAGATAATCTAGATTTTATTTAAAAAGAAGAGTTAGTGGAATGGCAGGTAACATTATTATTTTCTATTTTATCAGCAAAGCTGAAAGTAAAGGTGATTTCAACTTTTTCACTTTTGCTTTTTAGTCAATGGAGTCTGAATATTAACCTTACAGTTTCAGTGTGCTTTTTGATTATTTTGAATTTCAGCCCCTATTCATCATATTCACTAAAATATTTCTGTCATTCCATTATTGTCTAAAGTTTCTCAATTACAGAGAACAACTTATTATTCTGATCATTAATCTATTTAACTTTTATAATGTCAATGTGTACTGTTGCTTTAGGAGTCACAAATTACATTCATAGCAAGAAGAAATATTCTAAACATTCCCCCTCCCCCCTTTTTTTAAATTTTATGCTCACTGAATAAGGTAGTTTTACCATAAAATTCAGTATTAGTCCTTCAAGAGAGGCTTTTCAAGGGTTTACCATCCTACTGAACACAAGGCTCTTACACTGACAGTGGTAGAGCTTTGGTTGGGAAATGAAAAGATAATATTCTATGGTCTTCTAGGGGCAAGACTATGGGGAGTGGGAGCAAGATCCCAAGGTGCTGTTATCGTGACTGTTAATTGCACTTGATCTGGTCCCAGTTCTAGGCATGCCTCTTCACAAATCTTTTGTGAACAGCTGAAGTCCTGAATGCACAACACAGATTGAGTAAAGAAATCTAGAGACACAGACTGAGCACCACCTGCATTTCTTTAGTCTACTTGATTAATGCCAGCGAGAGGTGAAACAAGACAAACGCATATGACCAGATGTGATGTATCTCATGGTTAGAGGGAAGAGGTCTCCCACCTTTAAAGTGGCATGTTCAGAATCAGGGTTCAGATTTTGAAGTAAAGCCTCATTTCTCAGTTCAGCTTTCAATTTGTACACTTCTGCTTCTGCCATTTTCAAAGATTTTTGGAGAGCCAACTTCTCTCTGTTCCAGACTTCTTTTTCAGAAGAAATGATGGCTTCAATGTTGGTGCCACCACTGAATGGAAACCTAGAAGACTGCAGAGACAAAAACCTACTTGCGTGATTTTTAAGGACAATTCTTTGAAGACGGAATTAAATATCTTCAAGATATCCCCATGGTAGATACAGAAAGTTCAGGCTTCCAACCTCAGGGAAGTCAAAGCCAATATCACCAATTAACATTAAAGAATAATTTTTAAGTATATAGTCCTTTTAATGACCAGTTTTAATGAGCTTTAAAACCAAAAATCCTTGTGAAAGTCTGGTCTCAGAGAAGTTGTTCAGACTTAGCAAAGCTTCGAACTAAAAAATAGGTAGACCATTTGGGTCCAAATGCTGAGCTTGGGCTTAAAATAGTGCATTGGGAAAGTAAGGTAAAAACCAGCTTGACATGTATACATTTAAGCGGATCACATCACAGGCTGTGTGGATATATGTGACTATAAAGTCATCTATAGGTCTTTCCTGTCTTTATTTCTGTTGATTACTGGAGCCAGCAAAAATTTTTAAAGTTTTTTTTAAAGTAAATCCCAGGAGTTGTTTATTAGAGTGAAATACAGAATTTGTATCTTTCATGGTGAGCCATGAACACTGAGAACTGAAAAGTAAGGATTGATATTTGAACATTCCTAGGGCTTTTTATAAATGTTTCTCACTAAACTTTTCCTAACATGCATCTGCTGCTAGTCTATACATAGCAAAGCATCTGGCTATAGAGAAAAGTAGAACTTGGTTTGACTACCGATTACTAATTTCAGTTCAGTTTTCTCATGTGCAAGGCTGGTGTGGATTAGAGATTCTGTACGTATATAAACCAGAATCTTTTACAGAGAATGCTCCCAAGCAACAATAGCTGTTATTATTTTCACCCCTAAAAAGTTTCCATAGGCCCTACTAAGAATCACGTACTTGATAGTTTTCATATTATCAGGGTTAAAAATTAAAATAGGATGCAGAAATTGTAATTTTGGACTATTTCTAATATGCAGACAGGCTAAAAATAGACGTACATAATCTCTACCAGCTCTGGTTTGTCGATACCACCTGATCTGCTCTTCCAGCTTCATAACCATGTTCCTTAAATCATTCTTTTCTTCGGTCAGTTGGCTGATATACCCTGTCAGCTCCGCATTTTGTCTCAGTAGTCTTTCAGTCAATGAGCCACATGAAGTATTTGGAGACACTAAGCTGGGCTAGAAAGAGGAAAAATCGCATAAGGGCACATAAGCACAAAGGTGAATAAATGTATATAAAATGTGGACAGATATGAAGGATTTCACAAAGAAATGATGGCTGAGTGAAGTCTTAAATAATAAGCAGGAAAAAAGAGAGGGAAGGGTATATTAAACTGAAGGAACAGCATGTATAAAGACACAAAAGCTTGAGTGAGAGTATCCTGTTTTTAGGGAACTAGAGGCATACCTTATTTTACTGTGCTTCACAGATACAGCATTTTTTCTTTTTTTTTTTTTAACAAAATGAGTTTGTGGTAACCCTGCGTTATGCAAATCTATTGGCATCATTTTTCCAACATGTGCTCATGTCTGTGTGTCACATCCTGGTAATTCTTGCAATATTTCAAATCTTTTCATTATTATAGTTATGACTATATATGAACTGTGATCTTTGATATTACTAAAGTAATTGTTTTGGGACTCTATGTACCACATCATATAAGATGGCAAACTTAATTGATAAATATTGTGTGTGTTCTGACTCCTCCATGGACTCGCCGTTCCCCTCTCTCCCTCTCCTTAGACCTTCCTATTCCCTGAGACACAACTCTACAATGGCCTTTAAGTGTTCAAGTGAAAGGAAGAGTTACGTTCTCTCATTTTAAATCAAAAGTTAGAAATGATTATGATTAGCAAGGAAGGCATGCCAAAAGCTGAAAAAGAATGACAGATAGATCTTTGGCACCAAAGAGTTGGCCAGGTTGTAAATACAAAAGGAAAATTTCTTGAAGGAAATGAAAAGTGTTACTCTAGAGAACACACAAATGATAAGAAAGTGAGATAGCCTTACTGGTGATGGTTTGGAAAGTTTTAGGGGTCTGGCAAACCAGTCACAATGTTCCCTTAAGTCAAATCCTAATCCAGAGTAATGCCATAATTCTCTTAAATTCTCGGAAGGCATAGAGAGGTTAGGAAGTTGCAGAAGAAAAGGTGGAAGTTAGGAGAAGTTGGTTCATGAAGTTTAAGGAAAGAAGCCATGTCCATAACATAAAAGCAGCAGGTGCGGATATAGAAGCTGTAGCAATTAGCCAGAAGATCTACCTAAGATCAGTGATGAAAGTGGCTACACTAAATAACAAATTTTCAATATAGACAAATCAGCTTGCTTTGGAAGACAATGCCGTATATCTTTTTTTTTTTTTAAAGAAGACTCACTCTTTCCTTTTCATTTTTAAAAGATTAATTTATTTCTCTCCCCTTCCCCCCCACCCCGGTTGTCTGTTCTCTGTGTCTATTTGCTGCATCGTCTTCTTTGTCCGCTTCTGTTATTGTCAGCGGCACGGGAATCTGTATTTCTTTTTATTGTGTCATCTTGTTGTGTCAGCTCTTCGTGTGGGTGGCGCCATTCTTAGTCAGCTTGCATTTTCTTTCACGTTGGGCGGCTCTCCTTATGGGGCGCACTCCTTGCGCGTGGGGCTCCACTATGCGGGGGACACCCCTGCGTGGCATGGCACTCCTTGCACGCAGCAGCACTGTGCGTGGGCCAGCTCCACATGGGTCAAGGAGGCCTGGGGTTTGAACCGCAGACCTCCCATGTGGTAGATGGACGCCCTAACCACTGGGCCAAGTCCGCTTCCCCATACATCTCTTAATAGCTGGAGAGAAGTCAATGCGTGCTTCAAAGCTTCAAAGGATAAGATGACTCCCTCGTTAGAGGCTAATGTAGCTGGTGACTTTGAGTTGAAGTCAATGCTCATTTACCATTCTGAAAACCCCAGGGCTCTTAAGAATTATGCTAAATCCAGTATGCCTGTGCACTATGAATGGAAAAACAATGCCTGGATAACAGCGTATCTGCTTAGAACATGGTTTACTAGGTATCTGAAGACCACTGTTGAGACCTGCTGCTCAGAAAAAAAAGATTCCTTTCAAAATATGACTGCTCACTGACAATGTACCTGTCATCCAGGGAGATGTACAACTAGATTAATGTTGTTTTTAGGTCTGCTAACACAACAAGCATTCTGTAGCCCACGGATCAAGGCGGCATTGTGACTTTCAAGTCCTATTATTTAATAAATTCAGTTTGTAATGCTATAGCTGCCACAGATTGTGATTCCTCTGATGGATGTGGAAAAAGTAAACTGAGTATCTTCTGGAAAAGATTTACCATTCTAGATGTAAGAATAATCGTGATTCGTGGGAAGAGGTCAATATAGCAACATTCACAGGAGTTTGGAAGAAGATGATTTCAAACCTCATGGATGACCTTGAGGGGCTCAAAACTTCAGTGGAGGAAATTAACTGCAGATGTGGTAGAACTAACAAGAGAAGCAGAATTAGAGACTGAATTGCTGCAATGATAAAACTTGAATGGACGAGGAATTGCTTCCTACAGACGAACAAAGAAAGTGGTTTCCTGAGATGGAACCTACTCATGGTGAAGATGCTGTGCACTTTGTTGAAATGACAACAAAGGCTTTAGAATATTACATCAACTTAGTTGATAAAGCAGGGGCAGGGTTTGAGAGGACTGACTCCAATTTTGAAGGAACTACTGTGAGTAAAATGCTACAAACAGCATCACATGCTACAGAGACATCTTTCATAAAAGGAAGAATCAATTGATGTGGCAAACTTCAGTGTTGTCTTATTTTAACAAATTGCCACAGCCACCCCAACCTTCAGCAACCAAAATCCTGATCAGTCAGCAGCCATCAACATTGAGGTACAATTCTCCACCAGTCAAAAGATTACAACTCATTAAAGGTTCAGACGATGGTTAGCATTTTTCAGCAATAAAATATTTTTAAATGAAGGTATGTACATTATTTTTTTAGACATAATGCTATTGCACATATCATAGACTTTAGTGTAAATATTACTTTAATGCGCACTGGGAAACCAAAAAATTTGTGTTGACTCGCTTACTGAGATATTTACTTTATTGTGTAGATCTGGAACTGAGCCTGTGATATCTCTGAGGTGTGCCTCACAATAAAATTATTGTGTTATTGATAGATTACTTTGGCAGCAGTGTGCAAAGGAGAATGAATTAGGAAATATAGATCCTGGTGTTAGAGAGGTGATTCAGGTATTTGTTACAACAAACTAGGTAAGAAATGTCAAAGACCTTAAATGAAGGCAATGACTAAGGGATGGAAAATAATGAGCAAATGCAATGAATATTTAGGAGGCAGAGGCACAGGATATGTAGGTAGGGGTGGAGGGTGGTCTATAACAAGTTCCAGCTTTCTACATAACTGGGAGATACTTAGACCATCATCAGGACTATAAGTAGCAATGTGGGTGTTGAGCAAGAAAAAAAATGGGAAGATGTTCAGTTTGAAATGTACCTGTGAGCTCCCTACGGAGTCTTTATGGGGTATATTTTCCTAGGGCAAGATACCTAGTAACCAACTGAAGATATAATCTTGGACCTCAGGAAAAAGGTCTAGACTAGAACCATCATACACTAGAAAGTAAGCTCCTTCAGGGTGAGATTTTTGTCCATTTTGTTCACTGTATCCCCAGAACCTAGTAGAGTAACTGACACATAGTAGGAGCTCAATATATTTATTTATTCAGTAATTGAGTCTAGTGGGAGCTCAGGCTGTGGGGGATGGCTGAACTTTCATGGTGAGAGTTAGAGGAAGAGATGGACAATGGACTGGAGGAAGAGAAACCCATGAAGGTGACTAAAGAAAGAATGAAAGAATACTGACACAAAAGGCAAGGAAGGAGAAAGCTTTAAGAAGATGGAAGAAGTGAGAAGTGTCAAATGCCTTGGAGAAGAAAGACAGGGACTGAAAAATTCACCAGAGTAGACAACTGTGAAGACATTGGTAGCATTCTAACAGTGGTTTGTGCAGTACTGAGGGTAGTAGCCAGACTGCAGGGGGACTGGATGGAAGGTAAGGACAGAGCAGCAGAGGGTACAAGCCACTCTAAAGACACTGGTCTCTCTCATTTTTTTTTTTTTTCAAAGGTTATATTTTAATTTATTTCTCTCCCCTTCCCCGCCCATTACCCGCTCCCCCTAGTTGTCTGCTCTCTGTGTCCATTCGCTGTGTGTTCTTTAGTGTCCACTTGTATTCTGTCAGCAGCACCCAGAATCTATATCTCGCCTTGTTGCGTCATCTTGCTGCGTCAGCTCTCCGTGTGTGCGGCACCATTCCTGGGCAGGCTGCGCTTTCTTTCGCATTGGGCGGCTCTCCTTTTGGGGCGCATTCCTTGCGTGTGGGGCTCCCCTACACGGGGGAAAACCCCTGCATGGCATGGTACTTCTTGCACTCATCAGCACTGCATGTGGGCCAGCTCATCACATGGGTCAGGAGGTCCTGGGTTTGAACCTTGGGCCTCCCATGTGGTAGGCAGATGCCCTATCTGTTGGGCCAAATCTGCTTCCCAACACTGGTCTCTTGATACAATAAAAGGTGAGCATTATTCAAGAAGGATAATGAAAGTTAATTTCTCCCCAAACTTTCACTCTTTCATTGGGGTAAGGAAAACACTAATATTTAAAATAAATAAAAAGTTAAAAAAATGCTGCCTAAGTGATCAATAGAGTTTCTGTTAATTTTTGCTCTCAATACTGTGCAAAGAGCTTAAAAAAGTCTTACCTTTAATTGGGACATAGAAAAAAATTGGGATACAGATTGTAAACTTTGTATCAATGCTAAATTTCTTGAACTTACTGAAGGTAGTTACATAAGTGGATAGCCTTGTTCTTAAGGAATATATATGGAAATATTAAGTGTTCAAGCAGCATGATGTATACAATCTTTTCTCAGGTGTTTACAAGATGGATAGATGGATGGATGGATGATAGGGAGAATGGCACAGCAAATGTGGCAAAATGGGTGGATCTGGGTATCTGGGGGTGGAGCATATTGGAATTCTGTGTATTATTTTTGAAACTCTCCTGTAAGTTTGAAATTATTTCAAAATAAACAATTTAAGGAAAAAAGTCTTACCTCTTCACCTGATTGGTCAGTTAATTTCTGCAGTTGTAAAATAATTCCATCAATATTTTCCTGGACCCAAATGAAGTCATCATCATCTGCTGTTTCAAACTGTAGTCTTAAAGAAAAGACACAAAGTCAAAATACACCTCAATTTGGGGTGTTTATCAGCAAACAATACAAATACTGCAGTTCAGGCCACATTCTGCTTCACCTATCATTTTTTCTTTGTTCTCTTTCCCTGGGTCAAGGTATCAAGATATTTGGTTTCAGGTGTATGACTTTTACTAAAGAATATCACCTCCTAATGTAAAGATGCATTAACTTTAAATTTTCAAGTCTTCACTTGGCTAGCTATTAGCAAGGGGCAGTAATGGACTCTGTCCAGCCTAAGGACACTATTTCCAAAGGTCAAGCAGAAATGTCCAACCTGTTAGAAGCTTTCTGTGCTAGATGCTGAAGTTTTGAAGCCATGCATTGAAGCCTTTGTCTGATCATTTCTAATTCATGATTACAGCTACTTCTTCCTCCATTCATTTCAGTCACTTCAGGATAGCTTGATTCTTTTGTCTCTCCTTCTATTTTCTGCTGAAGAACCCAATTTCTAGTTCTATCATTGGTTAAACTCCATATGGTTGGCTGCCAATTTTGAGCAGAAAAAGAAAATGCACTAATTATAAATGAAGAGCATATCACACATTCTTTCTTAAAAACACAAACATTGTTTATGTTCCAAATAAACTACAGATTTCATTTTTAAAGGATTTAATCATGGCTTTCTAACTCAATGAATCTAATACCAAAATCTGATGATAAAGGGGCTATAATTGTCTTTCATGAAATATAAAAAGAAACAAAGTATCACTGTACCTCATTAAGATTCTGATACAGAATTCTACTTTCTCGTTTTTCTTCTCGTTCTAGTTCTTGCTTCTGGAATTCTTGCATAATTCCTTGTAATCGCTTTCCTTCAAGGTCCAACTTATAAACTTGTTGTCTTTTCTCTTCTAGCTGGCGCTGAAGGTCTTCCACTTTGGACTGGAGTTCATGCATTTTTTTCTTTCCCTCAGTGTTGGCCTCCTGTTCTGTTTGCAAAGTCTTCCTATGAACCTGCCTATCTTTTTCCATTTGCTGTCTTGTTTGCAAAGAATCCAGTTTATATTTCTCAGTCTCATTTAACAATTCTACTATACGACGGTGTTTTTCCTCTAGCTGTTTCTGTAGCTCTTTAAGCAGATCCTCAGAGGGTAAGGGTGGCCGAGGTTGCCCGCTGTCATCACTGCCCTGCAGTTGTGCATGCAGCTCCCGCTCCCTATCCAAGGTACTTCTCATTTCCTGAATTCGAACTTTCTCAGATTCAAGAAGTACTTGAAGCTCTAAGTTGCGATCTCGTTCTTCTGCTAACTGGGCATCATACAGCACTCTCTGTGATTCTATTTTTTGCTGCGAATCATTTAATAATTGTTTCTGTTGTTCCAAAAGTAGATTTAGCTGAACATTCCTTTGTTTCTGACTCTCAAGTGAAAATTTTAAATCCTTGTAGGAGAAAATGAAATTTAGAATTTTAAAATATTAGTTAAAATATTTTATAAGTATAGAACTATGTCTTAATTAAGTTGGTAAGAGTTGGTTATAGAACTGGTAATGACTCTCTAGTTCATTAAACTCATTTTTAGAGGTTAGAGCCCTGACAGTATGCGTAGCCAAAGTACTGGTTTCATCAAATAGACACAAAAGATAGGTAGGCTAAATAATCCTTTCTTTCAAAACATTAATTATCTCTGGCAATAGAATATAAAACAGGATATAGCTCCCCTAAGAACAACCTTTAAAAATACAAGTGTTTCTGATACAACACAAGTTCCTGAAAAATCTTGTATTTTGCAATATCACATGCTAAAAATGGTAGGGCTTATGGGGAAAGCAGGATTAGGGGCAATTTACTTAAAACTTAAGCAAATTTGTAATAATCTGAAAAAAAATTAGTACCTGGGGAGAAAAATGCCTCAAGGACAAACCTTGAAGACATTATGTTGAGTGACAAAGCCAGACACAAAAGAACAAATATTGTATGATCTCATGATATGAAATAATAAGAAAAAGCAAATCATAGAGTCAGAATCTAGAATATAGATTACCAAGGGATGGGGTGGGGGATAGGGAATAGGGAGTTAAGAATTAAAATGTACAAGGTTTCTCTTTGAACAATGGAAATATTTTGTTAATGGATGTTGGTGATGTAACCCAATACTGTAAACATAATTAAAGCATTGAAACATATATCTGAATGTGGTTAAATGGGGAAATGTAGGTTATATATATGATACTAGAAAAATCTGAAAAAAGTCCATGGATCTATACTACACAGTGAACCCTAAATTAAACCATGGAATACAGGTAATAGTACACTTATAAAAATGTGCTATTATCAATTGTAATGAATGTATGACACCAACACAAGGTGTTAATAACAGAGGGGATAGGTGCTGGTATCTATGGAAATTCTGTATTTTATGCATGAGTGCGCTATAAACCCACAACTATTCTAATTAAGAAAAAAAAAATTAGTACTAGGAAGAAAACATGTCCTTGCTGGGCAGAACTCATTAAGTCTGGGGAACACAAGTAAACATTAAAATAAAAAAATAAGAAAATCAAATTAATAGGGCAGAAATGTGGGCAACATGATTTTTTAGCACAGAGTTAGTAGGTACTGGGATGATGAGGATGAAGTGGAGCTCTGAGTCAGTGGGGCTCCCATTAAACTGAGAATGGGACACAGAGCAACCTGCCTTGAGTTGAAAACCATGAAAGACTGAGAGTGTTTCTCTGTGAGAGCGTGGAGTGAAGGGACTCATTTTAAATAGTCTTAAAATGTAGTAGCAATGGCTCCTGCTGCCAGAAAATATCATGCAGGTGGAACTGGGTAATTCTGCTTCCACTATGACTACTCCCTTTGCCTAGGAGAAAACATTACATGGACGAACACTATTTTACATTAACAGACATGATGTCCCTATTTGCCAATCATACGTGTACTAATTTGCATTAACAAAACCACATGTTGCGGGAAACGGACTTTGGCCCAGTGGTTAGGGCGTCCGTCTACCATATGGGAGGTCCGCGGTTCAAACCCCGGGCCTCCTTGACCCGTGTGGAGCTGGCCATGCGCAGTGCTGATGCGCGCAAGGAGTGCCGTGCCACGCAGGGGTGTCCCCCGCGTGGGGGAACCCCCATGCGCAAGGAGTGCGCCCGTGAGGAAAGCCGCCCAGCGTGAAAAGAAAGAGCAGCCTGCCCAGGAATGGTGCCGCCCACACTTCCCGTGCCACTGATGACAACAGAAGCGGACAAAGAAACAAGACGCAGCAAACAGACACCAAGAACAGACAACCGGGGGAGGGGGGGATATTAAATAAATAAATAAATCTTTAAAAAAAAAACCAAAAAAAAACCAAAAAAAAACCACATGTTGGGGAGCAAGTGCAGCTCAGTGGTTGAGCTCCTGCTTCACATGTACAAGGTCCTGGGTTCAACTGGTAGTATCTCTTTAAAAACCAAAACCAAACAAACAAAAAACACATGTTGTAGCACAATAGTCTTTGTGCATTCTTGGATGTAGCAATACAAATGAAAAAAAATCATCATACCATTACCATTTCCTCATAATACAGTTTAGGTAACACTAAACTAGGACTCAACATACAGCCAGCGGCTCTTTCTGTTGTTTGTTTTGGATTTCCCAGTGACATTTAAAAACTAAACGAATACCTCAAGTTCTTCTTTATCCCGTTCTTCATTGCGTCCCAATTTGGCTTTCTCTTTCTCCAAAGTCCACAGAAGCTCTCTTGATTTTTTCTGTTCACTTGCTAATGTATCATTAAGCAAATGGACTTCATCTGTTTTTTCTTTAACTTCCAACCTAAATCAGACAGACAAATGAACTTTCATAAAACTATTTTGACAAAGTCTATTCTAAGTGAAAAAACAACAACAATTTCCACTGAAAAGCTGTCCACTAGGACTGAGGCATATTCTAAATCAGGTAAAAGGAAAGATATAAACCATGTAAACAGTAAAGATTTTAAAAAATATGTATTTTAATTAAGTATATCATTTACACATGAATATCAATAAGCGTATGGTAAAAGTTATGAACTTACAAAATAGACTTGCATAACATCATAACAGGGTCCCATTTATCACCCCTTGCATTGCTGTTGAACATCTGTTACAAATTATGCAGGAGCATCATCAAAATATTACTACTAACTATAGTCCATATCTTATATTTGGTGTATTTTTCCCACAACCCACTCTATTTTGGAAGAATATATTTTTATTACAGAGGTTGTGAATTTACAAAACAAGCATGCACATGTGTAGATTTCCCATACAACACCTTTTCACCAATATACCACACCGTGTTGGAATATTTGTTACAGATTATGAGATAATATCATCAGACTATTACCACAAACCATGGTCCATAGCATACATTTGGCACAATTTTTCCATACCTACCCATTATCAACACAGTTTATCTTTGGCACTGATGCAAGAATAATTACAGTATTGCTGTTAACCACAGTCCATAGGTCACACCAGCATTTTCCACATGCTTCTCTATATTCCCACCACCCTACAATAGTAACATACAATTGCTCTAGCTCATAGAAGGACATTCTTGTATTTATACTATTAACCACAATTCTCATCCACCTCTGGGTTCACTATGTTATTCAATCCCTAGATTATTCTCCAGCTTTCCTTCAAATGACATTTACATGCCCAGACTACCCTTTTAAACCACAATCAATGTATAAACCAGCTGCATTAGTTCTACTCACTATAATGTGCTACCATTAACTCCATTCATTTCTACTCTTTAACAGTCAAGTTAATTAAAACTTCTTTTTTTTTTCTTTTGAGTAATTGTGTTTTTTTTTCACTTTATTATTTTTTAAAATTGATTTTGTAAAAATATTACATTAAAAAAATATATATGAGGACCCCTTCAACCCCACCACCCCCACCCCACCACTCCCCCCCCAGCAACACTCATTCCCATCATCATGACACATACATTGCATTTGGTAAGTACATCTCTGGGCACCTCTGCACCTCATGGTCAATGGTCCACATCATGGCCCATACTCTCCCCCATTCCATCCAGTGGGCCCTGTGAGGATTTACAATGTCCGGTGATTGCCCCTGAAGCACCATCCAGAGCAGCTCCAAGTCTCTAAGACACCTCCACATCTCGTCTCTTCCTGCCATTCCCCATACCCATTAGCCAATTAAAACTTCTATATACATTAGCGTCAGTAGTTCTTCTCAACCTTCCTATCTTCTAATAACTTTATACTCTACTTTTTAACTCCATGCATTTATTCTTCATATTTAGTTCATATTAGTGAACTAAATTAATGTCTAGCTTACTTCACTTAGCATAATGTCTTCAAGATTCACCCATGTTATCATACGTATCCTGATTTCCTTTCTTCTTACTGTGGCATAGTATTCCATTGTATGTATATAGCACATTTTGTTTATCCATTTGCTGGTTGTTGGGCACTTAGACTCTTTCCATCTTTTGGCAGTTGTGAATAATGCTGCTATGAACATTGGTGTGCAGATGTCTGTTCTTGTTATTGTAGAGATATCTATTTCTCCCTTTTGTTTTGCAAGTGTTTGACTCATGTATCTTGGGGCATCCTGGTTAGGTACATGTACATGTATGATTGTTATTTCTTTCTGGTGAATTGCCCCTTTTATTAATATAAAATGTTCTTCCTTGTCTCTAACAACAGTTTTACTTTTAAAGTCTATTTCATCCGATTTAAGTGTAGCTATTCCAGCTTTTTATTGATTACTGCATGCATGGACTATCTTTTTTCAACCTTTCACTTTCAATCTATTGGTATCCTTGGATCTAAGGTGAGTCTCTTGTAGATAGCATACAGATGGCTCACATTTTGTTATCCAGTCTACCAGTCTGTGTCTTTCGATTGGAGAGTTAAATTTTTTAACATTCAATGTTATTATTGTAAAGGCAGTTCTTATTTCACCCATTTTGGCTTCTGGGTTTTATCGATTATATTTCATTTTCACCACTCTCTTGATATTTTTAATTACTGTTACTGATAAAATCTTCATTTCTAGACACTCTTCCAAGTGTCTCTATCCTGTCTTGTCTTTTCAGGCTGTAACATTCCCTTCAGTATTTCCTGTAAAGCTGATTTGTTATAAACTCCCTCAGTTTCTGTTTATCTGTAAATATTCTAAACTAACCCTCTACTTTTTTGGTAGTTTTTCTCTTGCCATATCTTAAATATATCATACAACTGCCTTCTTGCCTCTATGGTTTGTGATGAGAAAGTGACACAATCTTATTGGATATCTTTTATATGTTTTTGCATTATTTTTCTGTTGCTGCTCTCAGAATTCTCTTTGCCTTTGGCATTTGACATTCTGATTAGTATGTGTCTTGGAGTTGGTTTATTCAGATTTATTTGGAAGGGGGTACTGTATTATTCAGCCAAAGGGGTCATGATGCAAAGTACCAGAAATATTTGGGGTAAAAGCTTACAGTTACAAGGCCCTAAAGAGTACAACTCAAGGTTGATTTCTCACCCAAACTCATTTGCCATGTGTTGAAGCAAGATAGCGAATGATGTCTGTGAGGGTTCAGCCTTTCTCTTTCTCTTAAGGCTCTGTGGGCCCAGCTTCTTCTGATCTCAGCTGTAGGCTGGAGGGCTCATTTCTTTCTAGCTCAGCTGCTCTGTTCTTTTCACAAGGTTGGTTATAAACTATCAGGCAAATGGCTCATCTCTCTCCCCAGGGTGCAGGATTAAATTTCTCTCCTCTGCTGTGTCTACAGAGCACTCTTCCCTTGTGTATTTCTTCTACGTTCTTGACTGAATGTCCATTTATATAGCCCACCAAGGAGGTGGGGACTCAACTCTGCATGCCCTAATGATGTGGTTGAATCAAGCCCTAATCTTGATTTAGTCAAATAAACATAAAGCCTTTTAATTTAAATCAATCAAAGGGAATCATGCCCAGAGGAACTACCCAGTTTACCAGATAATCAATATCTCTTTTTAGGAATTCATTAATATCAAACTGTTACAGTTATGTGGTGCTTCTTGGACATGGGTATCTATGTTCTTCAGCAGGGCTGGGAAATTTTCTACCATTATTTCTTCAAGTATTCCTTCTGCCCCCTTTCCATTCTCTTCTCCTTCTGGGACACCAATGGCATGTATGTTTGCATGTCTCTTGCTGTCATTTATTTCCCTGAAATGCTGTTCAATTTTTTCCCACTCATTTTTTCATTTGTTCTTTTTATGTTTGCTTTCGGAGACCATGTCTTCAAGCTCACTGATCCTTTCTTCTGCCTCCTCAAATCTGCTGTTATTTGCCTCCAGTGTATTTTTAATCTCATTTATTGTGCCTTTCATTCCCATAAGATCTGTTTTTTTAAGAATATGTTCAAATTCTTCTTTGTGCTTACCCAGTGTCTTCTTAATATCTTAAATCTTTTTAGCCATCTCATTGAATCTATTAAGAAGATTTATTTGAACATCTATGATTAGCTGTCACAGCTCTTTTATGCCATCTGGAGGTTTATCCTGTTCCTTTAACTGGGCTATATCGTCATGTTTTTTAGTAGAGATTGTAAGTTTTTTGTGGTTGTCTTGGCATCTGGCTTGCTAGATATATTTATTCTGGGTGCAGTTTCTTCCTTTAGCTTAGGATTTTCTTGTATTTATCCCTTGCTGGTTGTGTAGTAGGAGCCAAGGATACAGTTGGAGCCATAAGCTGTGGAGGCTACAGCTACCCACACTGGCCCAGGAATGAAAAAACTTCTCCCGCCTCCTTTCTCCTCTGCCAGGGATAGGGTGAGAGCCACAGCCATGTATAATAATCCAAGTTGTGCAGGCCAAGACCATCTGTAGTTGCCTGGAGAGACTGATGATGCGTCACACCCCTACCTCCCCTACCTGGGGCGGGGATGGAGCTGTGGGTATAGGCAGCAACCTATGCCATACAGGTCCAAAATGACTGGAGTTGCCCAGGTAGACTAATGTAGCATTGGCCCCTCCTGCCCCCTGCCAGCAATGGAAATGGACCCTCTGGAGTGCCCAATAATCTAATCTGTGTGGGCTGAATATGCCTGGATTTGCCCTGAGGGGCTCAGGAAGTACTGTCCCTTCTGCCCTTCTGGGGGTGGGAACAGAAGAATCAACACTCAACTGTTCAGTCTTTGTAGGTTAAAAGTGCCTGCTGTTGTCTGGAAGGCTGAGGAAACACCAACCCCCTCCTATCTTAATGGGCAATAGGGGTGGATCCACAGGCACCTGACAGTTCAGTCTCTGTAGGCTGAAAGTATCCACTCTTTTCCAGAGAGGCAGAGGGGATACCAGACCCCTCCTATCCTATAAGAGAGTGGGGTGGATCCACAGGTGCCCAACAGTTCAGTCAGTGTAGGCTGAAAGTACCTGCCGTTGCTCAGAAAGGCTGTGGAAACACCAGCCCCCTTCTTTCCAATTAGGGGGTGGGGTGGATTCAGAGGTACTCGCCAGTCCAGGCCATGCATGCCAAAATGCCTGCTGTTGCCCAGAAAGGCTGAGGAAATCCAGCTTCCCTCCAATTCTATTTGGGGTTGGGGATGGAGGTACAGGTATCTGACTACTCAGTCTGTGTGGGCCAAAAGCACCTGCAGTTACACAGATAGGCTGAGGAAACACAGTCCCTCTCTTGTCCTATTGGGGGTGGGGGTGGAGCCACAGGTGCCCAACAGTTGAGTTTATGCAGGCCAAATCACCTGCAGTTGCCCTGAGAGGCTGAGGAAACACCAGTCTCCTCCTATCCTATGGAGGTGGGGCAGAGATGGAGATGGAATTGAAGGTGCTCTACAAACCAGTTTGTGTGGGATGAAAATGCCTGCAGTTGCCTGGAGAGGCCAAGGAAACAAAACTCTTCTCCTATTCTACTGGATTGTGGGGATGAAGGTCCAGGTGTCTGACTATTCAGTCTGTGCTGGCCAAAAGAGCCTGCAGTTACCTGGATAGGCTGCTGCAGATTACCCCAGCTTCCTCCCTGCCGGAGGTGGGGCTGCAATCCAATCTTGGTGGAAAAGAAGCCGGTCCTGAACTTCACTGTGATTTTCATTTAACCCTCCTTCCCCTCATGCTGGGGGTGGAGTCAAAATGGCGGCTATCAGCCTCTTTCCAACTTGGACAAATTCAAGGTTATACTTTCACCAGCCAAGCTTACTAATCAATAGCTGAAGTTGGTGGCCAACTGTCTCTTCCTTTTGGGAAATAGATCTTCGAACTACAGTCACAGAATAGCTCCTGAGGTGGTCTGTGCCGCCAGTGGAAGATGGGCACCAGCCTCCGCGGTATGGCCTGCAGTTTCCTGGAGAGGCTGGTGCAGGTCCCTCCAGCTTCCTCCCTACCACAGGTAGGACTAGGGTTTAGGCTAGAGCTGCAATCGCATCTCAGTGGAAACAAGCTGGTTCCTAGACATTATGGATTTTCAATCAGTCCTGTTTCCCCTCATTCTGGAAACAGTTAAAATGGTGGCTACTGGTCTCTTTTCAACTTGGACAGGTTCAAAATTAAGGTGTTTTCAGGATTATACTTTAGCCAGCTGAATTTACTAATCAGTAGCTGAAGTAGGTGGCTAACTGTCCCTTCCTTTGGGAAATGGAGCTTCCAACTCCAGCCACAGAATAGCTCTGGAGGCTTCCTGAACTGGGGGCACCATCCTCCATGGCGTGGAGGGATCTACTGCGGCCACCCCTCGGGCTGAAGTGTGGTTTGCTGGCCTGGAGGGGGGCGGCGGCCGCGGTAGGCCTATTCCAAACCACTGCCCCCATAATAGGGTGGTTGGTCGGGCCCACCGCCATCCCTGAAGGAAGCTCGGCATGGGCGCAGAGTGCCCTCGGGTCTCCCCTTCTCGGCAGCCATGCTTCCGTGGCCGCCCCTCCTCCCAGATAGCACCACACGATGCCTTCTTCTTCTTTCTCCCTGCGCAGGCGCAGGGCGGAAAATTCCAGTCTGCCCTTTTATCCCCCCCGACAGCAGCAACAGCCAGGCACAAGGCGGGAAACTCAAGTCTGCCCTCTACCCCAGCAACAGCAGCCACCAATCACTAAACTCTGCCACTTCCCCCAGCAACAGCAACAGCCAATCCCTAATCACCACCCCTCCCCCGTCCAGTACCTCCCACTGACCTTTCTCCGGCAACCAATCAGAACAGGGCGTGGCTTCGACCAATCAGCCTTCGCCAGCCCCTATAAAACTGTTGCCTCTCCCTCAATAAAGTGGACTTGCGTGTTTACCTCGTCTCCGCGGTAGTTCTTCTGCCGTGCGCCCTCCAGTCCTGAGAGCCCCCGACAAGGGCCTGGCCTCCCTTGTCCCCAGTTCGTCGCCTGCTTCTCCAGGCGACCCCTTCGTCGCCGGCTTCGCCAGGTGACCCCGTCAGCCGAACTGCGCAACCCCTGTGAGACCGACCCCTCGTCTGCTGCCGGACCGACCCCTCGTCCCAAGTGGGACCGACCCCTCGTCCTGAGCTGGACCGACCCCTCGTCCGCAGCCAGACCCCACCTCTACCGACCGAGCAAACCGTCGCAATCTACTCATGAATCTTCTCTACAGATGGGCCATCGCCTCTGACCATACTTTCAAGGATGTTACAGGATACTGTTCTGGTCTTTAGATAGCTCTGGGTGATTACTAACTACCCTGAATGACGAGCTGACTCTTGGAGCTCCTTCCTCTGCTGCCATCTAGCCCTGCCTCAGATTAAAGATTAATTCAAATAAATTATTTCTAGTAGTAAAACAATTAGTTATCATTTACCAATTCAAACAATTATACAAATAATTTATTTTTATAGTACAATAATGTCAATAAAAATTTGCCCTTGCCTTTTACTGAACACAGGAATCACCATGTTTGTGTACATGCAACCGCTGTTCAAAACAATGACTGAACATGGAATGTGTTTTTGCCAAGCAGAGTATTTCAGTATCTATGCCATCAAAGTCTTATAAAAAGTATTATCTTCTTAAGCACTTTGCATATTTTAGTAACAACCATAAATTCCACCGAAATAATAAAAATCACTTCAACTAATTTAGTGGTTGAAATAAATAATTATATAACTTATTCAACAGCAAGTCTCAAGTAGAACTGAAGCCACTGTATGAGAATTCCTAATCATGAGATTACAATTCGGAAAAAGTATTACACACGATACAGAGCAGCAATCTCTTGCAAACATTTTGGGTCTCTTTCTTTTGAGAGCACATTAATTAGTGTTTCCTCTCTCCTGCAGGTTTTTCTATAAATATACAGTTTCAAAATATTTAAACATCATGTATAACATTATATTTTTATAATATCTGCAAAGTTTATGACAAAATATTCCAAGTCCATCACTAATACAGGTTTATGATAAGAAAGTTTACATACCTGAATGCCTCTATTTCCTTCAAGTGCTTATGCTGTGCCTTCAGTGTCGTTTCAAGTTCCAGTTTAGTTTGTGCAACTTCATTCTTGAGTTCAGCAACAACCATTTTCTCAGAGCTCAGCTGTTCCTGCAGTTCTGTTGCTTTGTCTTTCACACTGCTGAGCTCCACCTGCATCTCCAGCATTTGAGTCTGCTTCTGCTGAATATTATATTCTAGGAATTTTAAATGGAACATTAATGGATACAGGACTTGAAACAGAAAACAAGCCCTTTAAATGTTCATGCAATATATTTAGGGAATAATGTTTTTTCATTCAGAATTTCAACAGCTCTCATTAAAAATTTCAATGAATTTTGATAGTCTGAACACAAAGTTCTTGCAGGAAGTATCCATGTGACTATGACTACAATGAGCAACAATGATTGCTTATTTTATTCAGCGCCCCCTCCCTTACAGCAGTCCCCAGGAACTTTCTTCTAACTCTGTCTCTGGAAGTAGGAAGTCCAAACCCTAGCTTGGCTTATGGTGTTTTTCTTTAAAAAACCAACCAAACCCTTGCTATAACTGTTACAAATTAAAAACCTAAATCCCCAAGTACGTTAAAAGAAAAAAGCAGGTTGGAACATATGCATCAGGACCCCCTTTTCTTGTGAAAAACATAGAAAAGGTGTGGGGACAATAGTTATAAAGGTGTTACTGGTCATCTCAGGATTGTAGACTGAGGGATAATTTTGTTAATTTATGTTTTAAAAGTTATTTCTTAGGGAGCAGGTGCTAAGGTTTTACATGTATAAATATAAATTTGTGTGATACTATTAAGCATTCAATGGAGTTCTATTTAACTTAAATAAAACAATATTAATTCATTATCCCTTACAACAAAGTCTTTTTTTAAAAAAAGATTTATTTTTTTATTTCTCTCCCCTTCCCCCCCACCACCCTGCCCTGGTTGTCTGTTCTCTGTGTCTATTTGCTAAGCCTTCTTTGTCCACTTCTGTTGTTGTCAGCGGCATGGGAATCTGTGTTTCTTTTTTTTTTAATTTTAAGATTTATTTATTTATTTCTCTCTCCCCCTGCCCCAGTTGTCTGTTCTCTGTGTCCATTTGCTGCGTGTTCTTTGTCCGCTTCTGTTGTTGTCAGCGGCACGGGAATCTGTATCTCTTTTTGTTGTGTCATCTTGCTGCATCAGTCCTCTGTGTGTTCGGCACCATTCCTGAGCAGGCTGCACTTTCCTTCCCTCTGGGCGGCTCTCCTTATGGGGCACACTCCTTGCACGTGGGGCTCCCCTACGCGGGGGACACCCCTGCGTGGCACGGCACTCCTTGTGCGCATCAGCAGTGTGCATGGGCCAGCTAGCTCCACATGGGTCAAGGAGGCCTGGGGTTTGAACCACGGACCTCCCATGTGGTAGACGGACGCCCTAACCACTGGGCCAAGTCCGCTTCCCACAACAAAGTCTTTAAGCCTATGTCTAAATATAAGGGATTTGTTTGTAATCTCATTATACCAGCTTTTCCTGACTTAATTTTAATCTGCTTCAACTTTTTATAAAGAACAAATGTGAGGAGTTTACAGTGTAACTTTCAAAATTTGCAGTTTAGGTATTTCTACAATTTAATTCAATAAAACTGAAGACACAGATGTGTATCTCCACCAGACAGTGTGTAGCAGTTTGATATAGTTATGAATTCCAAAAACAGATACTGGATTATGTTTGTAAATTGGTCTGTACCTGGGCATGATTAAATTATGATTAGGGCTTTGATTGGGCCATGTCAGTAGGGCAATAAGTCCCTACCCTTTGGTGGGTGGGAATTCATAGATAAAAGACATGACAAAAGAAGAAAGTTGAAGACTTTGATTTTCACACAGAGGAAAGAGAAGCAAGCCCCGGGAAGAGAGAACCTGAACCAGGAGAAGAACACAGAGAAATAGAGATGGCTCCTTAGACACAGGAGAAACCCTGGGGAGAGAGACAGGAGCTGTTCGCCTGATAGTCTACAGCTGACCTTGTGGAGAGAGGCCTCATAGAGCATCATTGTCTACAGCAGACCTTGTGGGGAAAACAGAGGCCCTGAGCCCAGACAGAAGCAAGACCTAGGAAGGGAGGAACCCAGGAAGCCTGAACCCTGGCAGATGTTGGCAGCCATCTTGCTCCAACACGTGGAAATAGACTTTGGTGAGGGAAGTAACTTATGCATTATGGCCTGGTATCTGTAAGCTCCTACCCCAAATAAATACCCTTTATAAAAGTCAACAGATTTCTGGTATTTTGCATCAGCACCCCTTTGGCTGACTAATACAGGGTATAAACTAGATTTCATTTTAATCTCTAATGATTTCCATCTGTAGTTCAATTTAAATGAACAGACAGTCCTATCAAAAAATGAGCCAAAGACCTGAACAGGCACATCACAAAATCAGCAATCCAACTCTCCAAAAATCATAAGAAAAAGGATTAAACCACTTCAGTAATTTGGAAAATGTAAATTAAAACCACAATGGGAATCCACTGCACATCTACCAGAGAAAGATGTGAACCAACATTAGTATACAAACTTACACAATCCCTTTGGAAAACACTTTACCAAAATCTAATAAATCTGAATATATGCACCCTATGACCCAGCAATTCAATTCATAGGTATAGGCCCAGAAACCTCAATCACATATGCATCAGAATCATTGCATAACAACATCTAGAATTTGACTGTAATAGTTAAAAAGCAGAAATAATCCAAGTGTTCAACCAAAGAATATGTGTATAAATTGCTGAATATCTACACGATTGAATTTTATACGGTACCAAAAAGGAAGGAACAAGTAGATGCACTCACTTGAATGAATATAACAAAGAAAGGTAAAAGAAGCAAGACACAAAATGTACAGTCTGATAAAGTTCAAAACAGGAAAAACTTCAACTTAGGTAGTAAAACTAAAGAAAATTCAGGTTATCTCTAGGTTATCTCTTTGGGAAGGGGCTTCTGGAACACTGGTAATAGTCTACTTTTATATATGGGTGATGTTTTCACAAATATTTATTTAATAATTTGCCATAGCATATATTTTGCAATTTTCTTTATGTGTTACAGTTCACAACAAAGTTCAAAATAAAGAAAGCTAATGCATTTAATGGGCTTAAATTGATGCTCATTGATGAAGGCAACTGATTGTTTATTTTTAAATAAATATATCTGTTTAAGACCAATTAGACAATCCTTTAATCCTTATGGTAATTAATATAGATTATCTCCTTAATGTTATGAGAATGAGAAAAAAACGTGATTAAGGAAATGTGTTTCGAGTAATAACAATAAAAAGGGAAACAAAGTGGAAATATTTTCATTTATCTGTGTAACCAAATGAGCTTGTTATTCAACATACCTTGGCTTGCTGGATCACTCTCTTGCTCTCTTTTCAGAGTTATCTTCCTGTCATTCATTTGTGCATGCAGTGCTTGAATTTCAGATAACAAACTCCTTCTATCTGCTTTCTGGAGGCATTCCATAGCTGCTTGATATTCAATACCCTGTAAAAAAGCAAAGTAAAATATCAAGTAAAGGTAATAGTAAACATAAAATTAACAACTAGGAAGTCTGAAGAGGAATGAATGGAACACATATGCTAAAGTTCTGGAATTATATTATTTTTCTGTTTCTGCTCAGTATGAAATCCTATATTTTTTTAGCTATTAATTTTTATATTTATTTCAAAATACTTCAAACACACAATAGGATATTACGAACAATATAATAAATACCCATATACTTAGTATAAGAAATAGCACCTATACAGCTAAAGTCTACTGAATACACGTCCCTGAATATAATCTTCTGTATACTCTGCCCAAGGCATAGTCAAATTCTAACTTTGGTGTTTGCTACTTTCATGTACTCTTTATATTCACACATATCCCTAAGCAACACCTACTCTCCAGTTCAATGGACTTAGCCAGGACAACTATTGGGGAGGAGATGATGGACAAACAACATACCAAGGAACCAAGAGTGCCTAAACTGCAAGCAAAAAAGTCCCATTTATCGGACGTATGGAATCAAAGACTCCCTCAATTAATGGTGGAATGGGCATAACCATTCCAGAGTTCTCAGGATTGGGAAACGAACTATGGACTAAAACTAAGGTACTAGTATTCTACTAAAGACTTATGGTTGTGGAGGCAGTGACCGATGGATGTTCTGGGGTTAGGAAGAAGGAAAAATAGGTGTAATAGGGGCATATTTTTGGGACGTGGGAATCATCCAGAATGACATTACAACGAAAAACACAGGCCATTACATATTCGGCCATAACCTTCAGCGTTGAATGGGAGAGAGTTGAATGTAAACTATAAAATTTGTAACTATAAAATGTAAATTTTAAAATATAAAATTTGTTTACTAATTGCAATGAATGTACCGCACTGATGAAAGATGTTGCTAATGTGGGAAAATGTGGAAGGTGTGGGGAGTACGGCATTTAGGAATACTGTATATATTCTAACATTTATGTAATCGAAGTATCTTTTAAAAAATAAAAAAAGTGAAGGAAAAAACCAAAACAAAATGTACATTTTACCTGAGCATCTTTTCATGTTGTTGCATAGTTTTTATTGTCTTCAATGAGCTTATGTTTATCTCATTTGTCCATTTTTCCTTTGTTTTATTCTCACTAGATACTAGTCTACTGTTTATTTTCTTGCAATTATCTTTACCTGGCTTTGTTATCTGGGCAATACTGGCCTCGCCAAATGGATTAATAAAGTACTCTCTCTTACTTATTTACTTTTACTTACTTACTTGGTTACTTATTTAAAGAGTTTGTGAAGGAGTGGTAATTCTTCTTTAAATGTTTGACAGAATTCACCAGTAAAGCCATCTGGTACTGACTGGGCTTTCCTTTGTGGGAAGTTTGAAAGTGACTAATTTAATTTCTTTATTTCTTACAGTTTATTCAGATTTTCTACCTTTCCTCCCCACCCCCCACCCCTACGGTCTGCCAAGATGGCTCCCTCCTCTGTCTGCTGGTGTTGTCTACTTGTTGTCTGCTCGTTGTGTTCACTTTTCATCTTTAGAAGGCAGTGCAAACCGAACCCAGGACTCCCATGTGGGAGGTGAGTGCCCAACTGCTAGTCATATCTGCTCCCCTCTATTTCTTTTTGAGTCAGTTTTAGTAATTTGTTTCTAAGAACTTACTATTGTAAATCATTAAAAAATTACATTTTGTTTGTTGTTGCAAAAACAGACTTTGGTATCTTGATCTTATATCCAGTAACCTTGTCAAATTTTCTTATTAGTTCTAAAAATCTATTTGTAGAGATTCTCTTGAGTGAATGAGAAGTTTCCACCACTCTTGCAATCCTTTCCAATCTCTATATATTTGATTTCTTTTTATTGCTTTTCTGTGCAACTGAGATCTCCAGAACATGGCTGAACAGACATCAAACCCTCTGTGAAGGAAATATATTTAACATTTCACTCTTAGATATGATGTTTGCTGAAGGTATTTCCTAGACATACTCTTCATTTAGTTAAAGAATTCTCTTTTATTTCTAGTTTGTTAAGAGCTATTTATTTTAAGGTATCATAAAACATGAAATTTTGTTAGCTGCTTTTACTGATCAATGTTTTTTCCTCCTTAGTTAAAGTAACAATTAGATTAATTTTAAAAAAAAAGATTTATTTATTTATTTCTCTCCCCTTCCCACCCACCCCGGTTGTCTGTTCTCTGTGTCTATTTGCTGTGTCTTCTTTGTCCACTTCTGCTATTGTCAGCGGCACGGGAATCTGTGTTTCTTTTTGCTGCATCATCTTGTTGTGTCATCTCTCTGTGTGGGTGGCACCATTCTTAGGGAGGTTGCACTTTCTTTGGCGCTGGGCAGCTCTCCTTACAGGGCGTACTCCTTGCACGTGGGGCTCCCCTACACGGGGACACCCCTGTGTGGCAGGGCACTCCTTGCCCGCATCAGCACTGTGCATGGGCCAGCTCCACACGGGTCAAGGAGGCCCGGGGACTGAACCGCGGACCTCCCATGTGGTAGACGGACGCCCTAACCGCTGGGCGAAGTCCGCTTCCCACAGTAGTAATTTTTAATGCTATAACCCTGCATCCCTGACATAAGTCTAATGTGATTTGTGTCTTTAAAAAGGACACACTGGTGCATTTGGTTTGTTAATATTTTGTTTAGGAATCTTCCATCTACTTTCATGAATAAAAAGGGCCCATAATTTTCCTTTCTTGCACTATCTTTGCCTGATTTGGGGAACAGGGTGTTTGTGTTGAAATACATCCCACCAAAAGATGTGTTCAAGTCCTAACCCACGGGACCATGAATGTGACCTTGTTCGGAAATAGGTTTGTAGAGATGTGATTAGCTCAGTAAGGCCAATCCAATATGACTGGTGTCCTTTTAAGAAGAGGGATTTGGATATGAGACAAGCAGACAACAGTGAGGTCCTATGAAAATGGAGGAGGCATCTACAAGCCAGGGAACATCGAGGATTGCTGGCCACCAAAAGAAGCCAGCAGGGAGGCATGGAACAGATTCCCGTTTTCAGGCAGAACATGGTCCTGTTGAGACACCTAGATTTTAGACCTCTCACCTCTGGAACTGTGAGAAAACACATTTCTGTTGTTTTAAGCCACCCAATTTGTGGTAATTTATTACAGCAGTCCCAGGAAATTAGGTCACATGGTTATACTTGTTTACTAACAAAAAGATAGGGCATGACCTCAACTGTCCCCCACCACCCAAAAATTAGGAGTATATGTGTAAAATCTGACTTGTTTCCTGAATATTTGGTAGAATTCACCAGTAAAACCTTGGGCCTATTACAATTATTGTGGGTAGATTTTTAAAAAATTCTTTTTAACTTAATATTTTCATCTAATTTCAGACTTACAGAATAACTGCAAAAAACAGTTCAAGGAACAGTAGGATTGTTAGAAGATGACTCACCTTAAATTCAATGAGACAAGTAGGTTGAGGGTGAAAGAATGGAAAAAATATATCATGCACGAAGTAACCAAAACAGAGCTGGGGTAACAATACACTGTCAGACAAAATAGTCAAAAATAGTTACAAGCAACAAAAACAATCATTATATACTGATAAAAGGGCTAATTCAAGAGGAAGATGTAACAATTATAAATATATATGCACCTAACAGCAGAGCACCAAATATATGAAGCAAATATTGACAAATTTTAAGGGAGAAATTTTTTGTTCTACGTTAATAGTAGGAGAATTTAATACACACTCTCAATAATGGATAGAACACCTAGTCAGAAAATCAATAAGGAAGTACAAGACTTGAATGATACTCTAAATTAACTAGACTCAACAGACATATATAGACTTCACCCAACATATACAGAAAACACATTCTTTTCAAGTGCACATGGATCAATCTCCAGGATAGACCATATATTAGGTCACAAAAGAAGTCTCAATAAATTAAAAAATACTGAAATCTTACAAAGCATATTCTCCAACTACAGAAGAATGAAGCTAGAAATCAATAACTGAAGGAGAAATGTAAAAGCCACAAATACGTAATCAGCATAATCTTAAACAACAAATGGGTTAAAGAGGAAATTAGAAGTGAAATTAGGAAATATCTTGAGGTAAATGAAAATACAACATACCAAAACTTATGGGATTCAGCGAAGACAGTGCTTAGAGGGAAATTTATAACTCTAAAATTCACATTAAAAAAGAAGAAAGACTTCAAATCTGGAAGACCTAACCTGAAAATTGGAAGAACTAGAAAAAGAAGAGCAAACTAAATCCAATGCAAGCAAAAGGAAGGAAGAACAAAGACAAATAAATGAAATAGAAAACACACACACACAAAATCAATAGAAATTATCAACAAAACCAAAAGCTGGTTCTTGGAAAAGATCACAGAATTGATAAACCTTTAGCTAGACTGACAAAGATAAAAAGAAAGAGGATACAAATAACTAAACTTAGAAATGGAAAGGGGACATTACTACACACACTGCTGAAATAAACAGGACTATAAGGACATTATGAACAATAGTAAGCCAAGAAATAAACTAGATAAAATGGACAAATTCTTAGATTACCTACACTGCCTCAAGAAGAAATAGAAGATGTCAACAAACTAATAACTAGTAAAGAAATTGATAAAGTAATCAAAAACCTCCAAAGAAAAGCCCAAGATCAGGTTGCTTTACAGGGGAATTCTACCAAATATTCCAAGACTCAACTCTAATTTTGATCAAACTCTTACAAAAATCTGAAGAGAAGGGAATACTGCCTAATTCTAAAGGAGGTTTAGAAGGCATTAGCAAAAAGAAAAGGGAGGGGTGTTACAAGGAATTTCCCATTATTAAACATATTTGGGATTAACATATGGGGAATTCTTAAGGGTTGTGTAGCATTGTCCTCATCTGCTGATCCTCAAAGCAGGTCCCTTGGAGGGTTTTTCACCCTTTTTCTGCTGTTTTTGAGAGATTTGAGTCCTACCTGCCTATTCCGACACCATCTTCCTAGAACTCTCCTCTCCAATCCTAACCCCTAGCAACCACTGATGTGATCTCTATCACTATAATTCTGTCATTATAAGAGTGTACCTAACACGTTGTTAAGTATATCAATAGTTTGCTCCCTTTTATTACTGAAAAGTATTCTATCACATGGATATACCAGTTTCACTCATCTGTTGAAAGACATTTGGGTTGTTTCCAGTTTTTGGCTGCTACAAAGCAAACTGCTATGTTCATTTATAGGTTTTTATGCAGACATAAGTTTTCACTTCTAATTAAATATCTAGGAGTGTGACTGCCAGGTCATTATCTTCAACTTTATAAGGTACTGCCAGATTATTTTCCAGAGTGGCTCTACCATGTACATTCCTATCAGCAATGTATGACAAATGCAGGTTCTCTGCATCCTTGCCAGCACTTGGCATTTTTTTATTTTGTCCATTCCGTTAAGGGTGTCATGGCCTCGATTGTTTCAGTCTGATATTTCCCCCATGATTAGATCCAGGTTCTGCATTCTTAACAGAAACACCACAAAAGTGGTGTTATGTCTTTCTCAGTGCATCATATCAGGAGGTACATCATGCCTGTTTCATTACAAGTGATGGTAACTCTGATTACTTAATTAAAGTGGTGTGTGCAAGGGTTTCTCCATTTTAAAGTTACCTGTCTCTTTGTAAGGCAGTTAACTTTGAGACTATGTAAATATACTTTTCTCATCAGTTTCATGTAGTTTCCATTAGTTTTCAGTTAGTATCCATTGCTGATTATTGCCTGATTACAGTGTTTAAAAAATGGTAATTTTCTAATCTCACATTATTTCTACATTTAGTAGTTAGTATTCTACTTTAAAAATGAGTTTTTCCCTACTGACCAACCAACCTACCTATTTAATTGAGAATTAACTTATCACTCCTTATTTTATTCCCTGGTTTACAATCTGTCAATACATAGTTTGATGCTCAAGTTTATATATTTGGTAACCCTATCAAGCTGGCTCCATGTATGACATTTTGACATTTCCCCTTCATTCTTGTGCAATTTCTTCTTTCCCAGTAAAAAGAGATATTCCAGGCTCATCTTGTATTTACCGCTCCAGCCCTAAAAGCTGCCATTATTCCAAGGAGCCCTGGTCATTTTTAAAGGAGAACGTATTTAAAAACCAAATCTGGGCACTAAGTGCTGTGAGAAGATTTTTAACTACCTATCTGATTCCTTTCTTAGTTATAGATCATTCTAGGTTTTCCATTTCTTCCTAAATGAATTTTAACAAGTAATATTTTTCTAAAAAATCTGTGTTTCACCAAGTTTATAAATTTATTGACACAAAATTATTAATAATATTGTTTTAAATCTCAGCTGTATTTTTAGTTATGATCTCATTTTCACTCCTAATTTGTAAAAACACGTGCTTTCTTTTTTAATTAATTCCTCCAATAATGTTTCTATTTTATTAGCCTTTTCAAAGAATCTACTAATAACTTCTTGATCCTCTTTATTGTAGCAATGTATGTTTTTCATTAATCTCTTTTTTTTATTATTTTGTTCCTTTTCTTTCTTTGGGTTCATTCTGCCATCCCCCACCCCTCCCCCCCAACTTCCCAAGTTGTTTGATTAACTTATTTTATTTTTTCATATTTTCTAGAAAAAAGCAAAACATTTAAGGTAATAACTTTTTCCTAAAGACTTGGTGGTTTCTGTTAAAATTTTAACTTTCATACTGAACTTAAAACTAAAATAAACCAATAATTTATTTTTCTTATTAATATTAAAAAGTATTTCTTAAAACAAAGTTTCATTTTGATACCTGTTCTTGTATTTTCTGCTCCAAAAAGTTTAATAATCCAGTTGTATCTCTGGAACCTAGAGCTGTCACCTCGGTCTGAAATGTAGCTAGTAAAACACTGCGTTCCTTTAAGAAAACTTGCTGAAGGGCAAGCAGAAGTTCACCTCGCCAGTCTGAGAAGCTCTCATGAGACTGAGAACTATCATATATCTAGCAAAGCATAAAAAAAAATTAGTTTTCAAATAAGCATGTTTTTCAAATGTTCTGAAATGATACTGATTTACTTAAGCAAAATAAATATTAAAAACCAGGGTATGAATTTATTTTCATGTGTGTGACTTTGGCATTTAAATAATACATAGTAATTCATATAAAATCATGTGATAAAAGATATTTATTTGTAAAGTGACTTACTGTTGATAAAAAGTAAAATAAAACAATTTAAATGGGTAATATTCTTTGGGTACCTCAGCATCTCTTTGCATTTGCATTTTGGTAATCAAATCCTTAAGAGATGAGATTGTACTCAGATAAGCTCTTCTCTCTTCTACCCAAGATTCTGAAACTTGCTGAACAGAATGGTCCTCTCCATCACCATAGGGAGACTCAGTGAGAGAAAGCACCTGCATGCCCTCATTATGGACAGCTCTCAGTAATCCCTAGAAACGAAAACCCAAAAGCCAGAAATATGACTTCTTCAAGGACTTCAAAATTAGACATACAGAGATAAATTAAATATTAAGCAAGGTATCTTTACTGTTTAGCTTTTCTAAGTTTCTTCTATTTACCCAATGTCCTCTCCTTGGATTTAATGATTTGTCACTGATTTGACCAAAACATATACCTGGGAGCTAACTTATACTCCTTGAGATTGCATAAATGATTCTGGCAAACAAAAATATCAGGAACAAGAATTACTTTTAAAAAATCTTCAGAGAAATCATTAATATTTTATTATCTGAAAATATGAACTGGGCTTAAATAGATCTCCAAGGTCTCTTCTGACTCTAAAATTCTCTCTTCAGAGAGAATCTTACTACATAACTTCTAATAATCTACTATGTTCAGTACAGAAACAACACCGGCTAAATTTACTAAAAGATGTCACTCTTTTAGTACCTTTATTTTCTTTGGAAATGAATCTGTTGAACTTTCACCCTCTTCGCCTCGTCCTTCTGATGCTGTGTCAAATCCTTGACTTTGTGTAAGATAAATTCCCTGACCCCAATCTGATCCAGAATCTAGAATAAAGAAAAGAACCATTTCCTTTTTTAAAAAAATCTTTTGAAACCAATAATACAAAAATTCCAGAAATTTCTAAAACTTACCACTGGAACATATTTCTCTAGCTTGGTAAGAGTCAGAATGTGTTAGTTCAGGATTTGAGGATTCCTAATTAGAGAAAACAAACAAACAAATCATATTTTTGCCTTAATAAAAATATGGTCCAATGAATAATTTTCTTTTCTAATATTAATCAAGTCTGTCACATCTTTCACAATAAATGAAACTAATCCATGGTTTACAACAAGTCTCTCATTTTTTCTTGATGGATATTACCATAAGAAGAAACATTAATGAGTTAAGGAATAGTAACATCAGGTTCCAAATCTGCACAGGGACTTTGTGTACAGTTATTATAGAACTCTCTACAATGAAAGGTTTAAAATCGCAATTGTATCCTAAGAGACTGTTCCCACACTCCCTTTTTTCTTAAAAACACAGAATGTTGAAGAATAAAATCATAGAACGTTGAAAAAAAATACATGCAATGAAAACTAAGTACCTCTTTAGTTCTCAGGCATTGTATTACTGCCTTCAATGTATTACATTCCTCTGTTAGTAACTGAACAGCAACATAATGTTCTCTCTTTAAGGTTTCAGATTCTGTAATATGTCTGGATTCCATATCTAAAATTTCAGCAGCATGTAGATCTTGCATCTGCTCAATTTTTTCAGAAAACTGACTGATTATATCAGTGACTTCTTCTGATGAACATTCACTCTGCAAATCAATTTGGATTCCTGCATTTCTAACAAGAATTTGTGGAGTCTGATTGCTGCTATTGACCTTCAAAGTCCAATCTGTCTTCCATGCAGAGCTTTTACCCATTTCACTAGGAAGTGGCTCTAGTCTGCAGACCTTTCTGCTTTCTTGGACCTCAGTCTTATCTTCTTTTTCTAAGAAGTTGGATAATTTCTCTTTTGCCTCTGTAAGTTGGTCCCTAACTTGGCTTAAGTCTTTCTGAAGAAATGCCATATTTGTTTCCTTTACCTGAAACATAATAAATAGAATAGTATAGCATTCTGTTAAAAGTTTTCCATAGGAAATGTAGAATTTGCGTGTACGGAGTGTAACTCGTGCTGTGCATATTTTCCTCAGAGTCAGAGGAAAAACATTTACAAATACTCTCGCTTTCCATATATATGCATACATACATTCACATAAATATTCATATACGTGTATGCTCACAAATGAGCTATAGAAGTGAAGTCATTTTACCAGCCTCTACTTTTGGTTCTCATGGGATGTATTACCCTCTTTTGCTCCTTTCTCCTCCATCATTTAACAGACTAGAGGCTGAAAGCATCCTTCTAAGAAAGATTCCCAGAAAAACCAAGCAAGAAGATACTGATAAAGACATTTTATAATGCATGGAACTTTTCATCAAATCCACAAACAACTTTATTTTTTTCTAGCTTTTAAATTATGGATCTGGGTTTGCTCTTATAGAAGAGAAAAAACTTTGAAATTAAATTAAGATAGGTAGAAATAAGTGAATTAAGAAGTCTACTGTTTATCTTACCAAAAGCTCTTCTTGAAGTTTTTCTGCCTTTTCTTTATATCTGGCAAGTTCTTCTGTGGTAAGTGCTAATTCAGTTCTAAGAGCCTTAAGTTCACCAATAAACACATTTTCCTCACTGGTATGAAATAGTTTACTGGTTGCCTGAATGGCAGAGGAAAACATAAGAAACACATCATTTACAACTATATGGCCATTTTGAAGCACTTAATAATTCTAATAAAGCTTTTCCAGGAATGACTGCTTAGCGATAAAAAGGGGCTGAAAGGATCAATGCTCCTTCGAAAGTAAACTTTTAAGAACTATCATTTTACATTCTTAAGACAATAAGAAAAGAGTGATTTTCAGGGAAAGGAAGTAATATCATAAGTATATAACCTAAAAACTTAAAAAATTATTACTGAAAACATTCTTTTTTTTCAACTCAAAAGTGTTTCACATGAATATCATTTTCCTCAAAAGACACCAGGTATAACTAAAATATGTCTTAGGAGTTATATATATATGGAGAGACATATTACTATTTTAAGATTATTTGTAGTATTTGATGGTTCCAATAAGCTAGGAGTACAAGCCCAATAAATGGTGAGAATTATTTTCCTTTACAAAGTAAACTGTATAATTACAGAATCCTTTCGTTCCAAGGTAAGACTACATTTCCACTATTCTAAACTACACATTTAGTAAGTGACCATGCATCATGCCTATTACAGGGAATATAAGGGGAGGAAAAAAACCAATTTCAATTCTACAAAACATTTGCTTAAATGTAATGTTTCAAAACTTCTTCTGATTACTGTATTTAGTAACTACGCTAATGACTTAAATATGGTAATTTGAAGACCAAACAGTAGTTCGTATCCATTGTTCTAGTGATAATAACTGTACAGTATAATAATAATATATATAAAGTCCTTTATGTGTGAACTGCTAGATATAAAGAACATGGTATTTATTTTAGTAAAATTAGTAATCAGCTTAAGGAATAAAAGGCAAAGAGAGGTGCTAGGGGTATTTAAGTAAAAAATCAAACAGACTAACCTTGAGGACTTCAAAATCTCCTTGTGGGCTTCTTTTCCTCTCTTTTCCTCCGTGTTTTCTCTCATTGTCCTCTAATAGCTTCTGTAGTTCTAGTAGCTTCTTTTCTTTTTCCAGAGCATTTTTCTCTGCAGTATCTACTTGTTCTTTTTCTAAAATTAAACTAGTATGCATTTCAACCAGCTCACTTTCTAATTCTGATATTCTCAAGGTTAATGCTATGTTTGACTCCATCTCTTTTTCTCTTAGTTGGCTTAAATTCTGTATATCTGTTCTTTCAGGTTTTGAGGAAACTGTTTGTATATCTTGGTAGAATTTAGCATATTCCTGAACTGCCTCAAGTTGCACTTGACTTACAAGGGCAGCAGCAACTTTTTCCTCAAGTATTTTCTGTAGGTTTACAATCTTCTTTGTAAGCATTTCTGTTTCAGACTGACCTTGCTCTTGCATGTCTTTTATTTGTTTATAACACTGGACAAGCTCTAATTCCTTTGCACTTACAGTGTTCTCAAGTTGTATTAACCTTGCTTCCAAACTACTTATGGAAATTTTGCTGTTTTCTTCAAAAGGTTTGAAGTCAGTCTGATTTTCCAGGGGTTTAAGTGTATCCTTAGTAAGGACTACTTCCAGTTGAGGTTTATCTTTGCTTAGATTATCTACAGCCATGTTTACACTTTTCCCTGGTACACTTTGGATTTTTTCCATATTTTCACGCTCCTTCTTTAAGCTACATAATTCTTGTGCTAGCTGATTCATTTTAAAATTAGTTTTTTCAAGTACATTTTTTGTGAAAGCCATTTCTTCATTAGTGGTTTCTACTTGCTGTTCCAAAGCCAGCTTTTCAGCTATTACCATATCCAACTGATGTTTTAAACTATCTGCCATTTCTGGGAGAGAACTAGCATCTACTGATGTCTTCTGTTCAATATTTGCCAACTCCTGTTGAAGTTTTTCAATCACTTCATTGAGTTGCTCTATTTCTTCTTCCTTATTTTTCTTCACACGTTCTTGATCACTCATCAAATACTCTATTTGGGTTTCAAGATCCCTTATCAGTTCATTTTTTTCTTCAACAACCTATCAGTTAATAAAAAATGGTAACACATGTAATAAATCAGTATATTTATTTTGGGAATTTAATTTCATTTTAGGGCAGGAACTCAATGGGATCATCACACTATAAAATACTTCTCAGATATATTGTGTTACTTTAATTTCAATACAGATTAACACTTCCTCCATTATATTAAAAAAAGAGTCTCATGTAGAAAATTGTTCAGAAAGTTCTGCAAATGTAAAGTGATTTACATTTTTAGGTGATTTTCTATAAGAAAAATAGTCATTCATTATCAATACAGTCTAACTGAAAAGTATGAAGTACTGAAATAAAGTCTACACCAGATGGTGCCAAAGGTAAATCTCATCTAACTCATAATTTAATAGATTTGGTTAGAATGGCAGGATGCAATCTGAGGCACCAGAGAACAACCTTGAAAACATGACGACACTCTGATAATATTAGGAGGGAATTTGATAATATTTTGTGAATAAATTAAAATTAATGGATAAAGGAGAATTAAAGTTTGTTTTTTTAATTCAATGGGAGATGGAAAATTATAACTATTTTGCTCTTTAAATTTCTAATTCAAATTAATTTTAGATAATAACCAATTTTAAGTGAGTGTACCTTGTTATCTGTTGTAATTTTAAGTTGCTGCTGAAGTTTTGTTACTTGTTCATTTAATTGGTCAATTTCTATCTCTTTTTCCTGCATTATTTGAACAAATTTCCCAAACAGCAGATATTGGTCCTGAGAAGATTTAGCATCAGAGTCCTTTATGGCAAATCCCAGTTTGTCCATTTCATCCTAGGACAAAAATAACCATCCAAGTTGGATATATCATTACATGTCATTTTTAGGACATTCTTTTGTATGTTTCCGTTTTATTTATTTATTTATTTTGAGGTGAAATTCACATAAAATAAAAATAAACATTTTAAAGTGAACAATTCTGTGACATTTAGCACATTCACAATGTTGTGCAACTACCACCTCTACCTGAAATTTCAAAATATTCTCATCACCCCAGAATGAAACTTCATATCCATTAAGCAGTTACTTCCCTCCTCCCTAGGCTTTCTGTTTCCACCCTTTTATCCATTCTGGATATTTCATATAAATGGGTTCATATAATACGTGACCTTTTGTATCTAGCTGCTTACCCTTAACAATGTTTAGTATCTGTACTTCATTCCTTTTTACGGTTGAGTAACATCCTATTGTGTGTATATACCACAATTTACTTATCTATTCATCTATTGTTGGACATCTGAGTTATCTCCACCTTTTGGCAACTGTGAATAGCTTTGCTGTGAACATTCATGTACAAGTATTTGAGTACCTGCTTTCAATTATTTGGGGTGCATACCTAAGAGTGGAATTGCTGACTCACATGGTAATTCAATGTTTAACTGCTTGAGGGACCTCATTTTTTTTTTTATTAGACAAGTTGTAGGTTTACAGAAAAACTGCAGAAACTACAGAGTTCCCATATACTCCTGCTCCCCATTAACACCTTGTATGACTGTGGTATATTTGTTAAAATTGACAAGAGAATAGTACTATAACTGTACTATTAACTATAGTCATGGTTTATATTAGGCTTCCCTGTTTGTGTTGTAGAGCCCCATGTTTTTTATTTTTATTATGTTAATATATATATAGCGTAAAATTTCCCCTTTAACCACATTCAAAGATATAATTCAGTGCTGTTAATTACGTTCACAATATTGTACTATCATAACTCTTACAAAAGATATAGTGCCCAAAATGTACAAATAAAAAAATCCAAAATATCACAGTTATTACAAATCAACAATTCTTAACATGTTTGAAGAAAAGTCTCAAAATTTTTCACTTATGATGAATTTAAATGTTTAGGTTGGGCTGAAAATAAGTTCCATGTAAGCCCATTTGCCTGCCTATGTTTCTCTGTTAAGTATTATTCAGCAGCTTGCTTTGAAATGCTACATAAGACCAACAATACAAATTATTTATAGGCAAAAGTTTTTCTTAACTAATTACCTTAAATAATTTGTTTTCTTGTTCAAGTTCTTGTAGGCGGGTAGTAGATTCTTTTTTCTGTATTTCCAATTGCATATGCAGCTGCTGAACTTCTTCATTCTTATTTTCCAATTCTTCCCTAAATTGCTCTAATTGTTCTTCTAAATTTGTGATCTTTAAAACCAAAATTATCAAAAGGGAAGTGGAAAAAGCAAAACAGTTTATTCAAACATTTATTTTCTCAAGAGAGAATGGAGAGTGCTAAATTAACTCTCTAAAGGAGATATACTGAAAACATGTGACTCATAAAAAAAGGGAACTAAACACCTTTAAACCAGCGTGGCTTAATGCAGAGAGATGAGCTTCTGAGGAGCCTTTTCCTACTTGAAATGTCTTCTGATGAGGCATACAAGAGCCATGGGAGAAAGAGAAAAAGCCTACACTTTTAACCTATGTTAACTTTAGTTACTATCAAAATGCTAAAAAGAAAAAAATCTATAGAATTAAGTCAGTAGTTTCAGCCATCAAGTGAAATCAGCTCAATTTAGACCACAAGTACCTAAATAGTGCCATGAAAAGTTTGGTAGACACTAAGACCTAGAGAAATCCTTAGGTCTAAATGACAGGAACAACCTAAGTAAGTTATTAATACAATTTAAGAGAAAACTGGAGTGCTCTTATAAGTAGGACAACAGACATCTAGCTAAGCACAGACTACCATTATCTGTAAAGCAATTGCTCTGATTGATGGTTATACAGAGACTGAAACTAATGACAAATATTAAGAACTACTCATTACATTTTAAAAAGTGGGTTTAACTGAGGACAGGAACAGTCTCAATCACCTCTACAACATTTAGCTCACTGCTTTGTTAGTTAGTAACTGCCCCATAAGGCGAGCCGCCCAGCGTGAAAAAAAGTGCAGCCTGCCCAGGAATGGTGACACACACATGGAGAGCTGACACAACAAGATGACGCAACAAAAAGAAACACAAATTCCTGGTGCTGCTAAGGATAGAAGCGGTCACAGAAGAACACACAGTGAATGGACACAGAGAGCAGACAACTGGGGGGAGAGGGGGCAGAGGAAAAAAACCCCAAAAAAACCCTAATGAATGGATTTCCAAATGTGTGTTTACCCGTTGATCAAAATTTATTAAAAGCAACCTAAGATGCAGGAGCAGCAATAGTGATACCTGACTCAGAGAGGAGCCTATAAATCATATACTGCCTTATAAGTTGAAAGGGGCATATGCTGATTTCATGCTGACATGAAATTATATCATATCTTAGCATAGGCAAGGCAAAGATCTTAGAAATCACTCAGCCTAGGAGTTCCTAAACAGAAGTAGTATTACCACTAGTAAAAATAGACATCATTATCATTTACAGACAATTTACTGGTAGGCACCAAACTAGTGTTTAAGCCTACCTTTTTTTAAAGCCCTAAAACAACCTTATGAGGTCTATACTATGATTAATTCCATTTTAGAGATGAAGATGGGAGTCACTGAGAGATAAAGTAACTTGCCCTGAAGTCACACATGGCTACATGGGGAAGCCAGCTTTTGAACCTAGGGAGTTTATCTCTGGAGTCTTACATTCTTAACTATCATTCGTCCTGCTTCTAATAACTAATGTCGAAGACATACTTAAAGTTTTCTCTGTAACACTGGTATTAAACTCAGTAGACACATTTTAAATATATTTAGTGGTGTGTAAATGTAATTATCAGCTTAGTTTGTTGAGAACTATGGGGATTATCTCTCATTCAAAGTTATCTCATACATATAATAGTGTTTACACCTATCTCTATCTTCTATATCACTTTTGATGACAAGGTATTATTTTAACATCAACACAGACATAGAATTTAGAATTCAAAACTGCTGCCCTGCCTCACCCAACATTTACTTTCTTTTTTGATTTGAAAAGTTTATGGTCAAATTCTTACCTCTGTGGTCTAAAATCTTGGTAATCCAAGTATGGGCTGTAAAGGAGCAGAATTGTAATCACCTGTAGCATGTAAGCCACATGGAATTTCAAGCTCATCCCAGACTTACTGAATCAGAATCTGCACTTTAACCAGATGCCCAAGGGATTCATTTGCACATTAAAGTTTGAGAAGTACTGGTCTAAAGCACTATAATATTCCTATTAAAAGTAGCTAAACTTGAGGCATCATGTCAGGGACTTGAATCCCCAAAAAATGTCACCATGGGGTACCTTTATTCTTATTTGGACAGAATCCAATTTCAGCTCCAGGCTATCTTATTAATTTTGTGCCTGTAATAACCAAATATAAGAACACTAAAGTAAGATTTAAAAACAGAGACTACTAGCCCTTTGTTTTAATCTGGTTTAATTTATCTACCAGTTGATATGCAGACTGTTTGGGTTACATTAATTTGCACCTAGTTATGTTTTTCTTTTTTTAATATCTTTTTTTGTCTCTTTCATATATCATATATATCTCCTTAAGTAGTGGACCTGTTGAAGTCAGGAACTGGTTTTACAACTGGACACTAGTGCTTTACACACAGCAAGAACTCAGTAAATGTAGAATGACATTCTTTGGTGCTTCTTACTAATGAGGCAGAACATGCTTGGATGCTTACCTTTGGCATTCAAAGGTAAGACTCTCCTGAGTCAGAGAAATCTGGATAGAAATCTAGCTCAATCACTTACTGTGGGACCATGAGCAAGTTACTTAACCCCTCTCAAGACTCTGTTTACTCATTTGAAAAATGGATAACAATAGAGCCTATCCTCAAGGGCAGTATAAGGATTAAATGAAACAAGGCATTTAAAATAGCAATTTCTAAACACAGCCTTCAACAATGTAAACTATATTTATTATTCCTATCTATAAACTAGATCTCATTAACTCTATAAAGAGCTAAACCCTACTGAAGACATTGTTTTAAAATAAATTCTTCTTTCTACTTCACTTCACACTTCTCTTAGCAGCTTGAAACATCTATCTTTTCTAACGTTTTCTTCTCTCCCTATTCATCCTGCATTTCCAAAAATTCTAACAAACTTCATAAAACATTTTATACAAATTTAGGCTATAGGAGTTGTGGAAAATATCTCAAATATAAAGACACACACGAATATCTTATCTTTAGATTCCACCAGATACCTGAAAACATTTGCCTAGCACAGGGGAGACTGCTTACTTTCTTGTCTCTCAGACTCCATGGATTGAGTTACAGGTGAGTAATGGGTTCTAAGAGAGAGTACTTGTCACTGTAATTAAAATCTTAGAAGACAGGAGTCAGCTGTGAGTATAACAACTTACTCATTGAACATTTCTGACCCTATCTCCTTATTTGTAAAAATTAGGAGTTGATTAGTGGAAACTCTGTAAGGTCTCTTGTAGTTCCAAATAACTTGATTCAGAACAAAAAATAACAGTTATTAGATATTTAACTCAAGAAATTAAGCTTAATGGTGTGCTATCTGCAGATTCAAAGGATAATAAAAATACAAAGTTAGTAAGCTAAATCAACTATTTATAATCATCTATCATAATTTTTGGGTCCAATGTTTAAGGTTCATCTTTTATAGGGAGCAGATAACCTCTTTGATTACTTAAAGTATTTAAATGTTAATTCTTTTCAAAACACAAAAGTGGTTACATATAAACAAAAGAGCCAGAAAACACACACACACAAAACAACCCATAAGAGCCTCTCAGAAAAACATTAATATGTGATGGTGAGAAAATGATCCTTCTCATGGAAATGATCACTTCTATTACAGTTTTTTATACAGATGCTGTTTTTCCTTCCTCTAAACTACAAGTTCTTGGAGGTGTAGTTTTAGTTGATGTCTAAATCATTCTTGTCTTTTCCAAAGCAAATTATTAATACTCTCTGCTGGGAAAAAAAAAAAGGAATTTAAAAATTTTAAACATTTTGAATGATATGCTATAGCTAGACAATGTTGAATATGGTTTTTAAAAACTATAAAAAGACAAAAATTTAAATAAAGTATCATTTAATTAGGGAAAAATTACTGTTTTCAAAATCGATGTTCTTTGGAAGGAAAGGAGTAGAAAAACATAGGAGAACTTTAATTATTTTATGATTAATCCTTCACTTTAAAATCATGTGTAGGATACTATAAAACAGCAGTATAATCTCCCAGGAGAGTACAGCATAAAAAACAAAAAGAAAAAACGAACAGCACACAATCCCACAGCAAATCAACAATAACTCAATGCCCGTGGTATGGTCAAGAAAAAAGAGATACTGCTTTATGTCCTAACACCACCATATATTTCTACTCTCCTCTTTATTCAATTCATACCTGCCAAATCAGTCCTCTATTTGTCCCTCCAAACTTCTTCCTGCTATATACACTGTTATCCCCTCTACGTGAAACACTCTTCCCTCGTATCAGCCAGTATTAGTTGTCTTCATCTATTGTCTTCAAAGTCAACTTAGGGATATGGGCTAAGAAACAGGCTTTGGGTTTAGACCACAAATTCCATTCTGTTCAAAAGCTATTTTCAAGGTAACTGATTTAAAATAATTCAAATCACATTTATTTTTTAAAAAATAAACCCCTTACCTCTTTTTCCTTTCTGTCTATGGCATCTCGCTCGGCCTGCAATTGTACTTCAAGGGACAATTCTGTTTTATTTTCTACAGCTCCAAACTGTTTTTGGTCCTCCACCTTGAAATATATAAGCATTTTCTCAAATTTTTAGACATTAAATCTTATTATATATTTTAATTGGAGATGCAGCAATCCTATGTTTCCAATTAAAAGGATATAATCTACAATTTGGGCATAATCAAGAAGTTACAGATATTCAGTCTTGAACACGTGATGTAAATTTGAACAGGAATGTATGACACTCTGAAAATTCATTCCTCAGATAAAATGAAGTTATCTCCTTATCAAGTCCTTCTCAGTTTCCTTATCCTGCTCTCTTCTTTGATTCAATTTTGCTTTTTGCTGTATCATAGGGATGGATATCATCAGCTTTTAGTCTGGGTTTAACCTAAACTGGTATAGGTATCTTTTTCACTTGGTTATTATTTTTGAATCACTACTTTATTGATGATTAAAAGGATAAACTAAATCTTCTGGTTTAATAAATATTTTCTTGGGACTAAGGTATGCAGAAAACATTTAGAAATAAGTGTAAATAGAAATGGTTTTGATATCAACAAGATAAAAATTTACATCTATAATAATGTCAAATAGCCATTTTAAAGAGCAATCTGCATTAAAACACTTGGTAAAGTTAGCTGAAAGAAAATCACACCTTTTGAAAAGTATCTGCACTAATGAGTAAGGCTTGTTCCAGCTCTCTTACTCTGAACTCCAGTTTCTCAATTTCATCATTCCGTTCTTGTATATCCCTCTGAAGTTGCTCTTTGGATAGCAAAAGCTCACTGCATTTGTCTGTTTTTTCTTTCAGATGGTTTGTTAGCTGTTCCACCTAGAAACATGATAAGCAAAAAATATTTTTAAATATTTCAGCAAGCTAATAACTATACAACACATACCTATTTTAAAAAGTACTTTGACATGCTATGCTAATTATATTTTTGGTAAAGAAAGCAACTATTGTCTCCAACTAAGGTGATATTTTCTGAGTTGAAAAACCTAAGCAGCACTAGTAAAAGAGAAGTAATATTGTTTTTATGGAAACCTTTAAAAATTTTTTCTCTGTGAAGACTAACACTTTCTCCAGTTAGGGGGAGGAGGAGGAGGAGGAAAAAGCACTTTTGAATAATGCTGAATTATAAACTTTAATGGCACAATTACACTAAGATCTAACAGAGATGACAAGTTTGCATCTCTCTTACATGAGATAAAATCCAGAAAATCTTCAGGGTTCATTTTTCATTCCACAAATGACTGTAGTTAATACATCTAATAATACAATAGTTCTGAATGCTGCAAAGGTGAGAGTGGATGGGGGTGCTTTGATGTAATTACTCTGCAAACTTTCTCATTGTACACACATTCCACCAGCCCAGAAAAGAGATGAAAATCTGGGTGGTGAGAGAAATCTGTAAGTGTGGCTTGAAAAAGTTTTCCTAAATGATTCTGATATGCTGGTCCCTTAAAACGAGTGATTCTGTGATGGAAGAGTACAAGAAAAATTAGCAATATAGCTAATGAAATTAGTTCTCATCAAGTTAGGAAAAAAAGAAATCTGATAGGAAGAAAAAAAGGAATTTTACCTTACTTCAGTGAGATAAATTTAGTGAGATAAAATTCAGTGAGATAAATTAAAGAAATTTTTAAATGATAATTATTCCCTAAAACATGAAAAAAAGTCAAGCTTAAATAATAATTACAGGTACAAGGATGAGAGCAATAAAACAACTGAGGTACAACTTTAACAGTAATGGGTGAACTGAGATTTGGAGTAAGTTCAAGAGAAAAGGCAACAAAACTGGCACAACAAAACACAAGATATATTAGATTTTATTTTTCAAACCTAGAGAAAATGAGAAGCTGGGGAATCAAATCTGGCAAGGTGTAAGGAAACAGCAAATGTACCACAACGTTCCTGGAGAAAATCGAACATACATGTCCTTGTAAGCTTCTCTTTCACAGATGAGGCAGGTCAGACCTTTCAACTATAGGAACACTATATAATAAATGACAGTCTAAGCTGTAGAGCGGAAGTATCCTGTTGAGTTTCAAAAAGCACACAGCTGTTTTTGAAAAGATGAGAATATGTCAGGAATAAGGCCAACAATTACAAACTCTTGTGGACTGAAAACTTTTCTACTGCCCTAGTAGGTAAGGGTTTTCTATGTTGAATAATTTATGTTCAACAAGAATGTAGATAACATAATAATTCACTACACTTAGAAAGGTATTTTATATTTCTTTTGAAGTTTTTTAAGAGAAATGAAATACAGTATACTACATGGAAATTTTATATACAAATTTTAGTTACATTCTTTCTAGAGATAATATTAAACGTTTACTAAGTGTTCACTGTGTGCCAGGCCAATACTCCTAAAACAGTAGGGCTATTACAATCTCAATTTTAAAAATGAGTAAACAGAGACTGAGAGAGGTTAAGTAAGTTAGCCATTGTCACACATCCAGTAAATGGCTGAGCCATGAAATAAAGATTGTCTTACTCCAAACACAATCTCTTTATCACCTTATGCTACTTATCAACAGACTCTTTCCCTCATTCGTTTTGCATTCTTTGGTAAAAATGGAGTTCTGATAGTGCTTTCATACTCTGTGAGGAAAATGGAGAGTTGGGTACAAGTAAAAGCGGGAAGACTGTTTATGAGGCTACCACAATGATCCATGCAAACGATGATGGCTAGGATTTAGGGATATGAATGAAGGTGGACGAATGGAAAGACATAGGTGACCAGAACCACCAATGGGTTGGAAATGAGATCTGAGAAAAAGCAGAATCAAGAATAAACTTTACAATGAGAAAGGCATACATGGAACAGAATTTACTGAGTTGAGGAAGGAACATATATTTTTTTGTCCCCGGGGGTGTAGAAACTCCACATTCACTCTGAGGGGCACGGCAGAGCCACCCAAAGGCGATGAGGTTCACTTGCTATTTGAGCCACTGTTACCCAAAACTGCGGCTCTTAGGTTTGGGTGCAAGAGGAACATGTTTTATTCTTGTCTTTTGTGGTGGAGGGTAGTTAGGAATCAAGAGCTCTTTTATGCATTTATTAGTCTGAAACATCTAAGTGGAGATGAAGAGTAGGCAGTTGAATACTCGGGACTAGAGCTCAACAGAGATGCCAGGGCTGGAAATACAAATACAACTGATTGCCTGGGAAGAGAGTATAGATAGAGAAGAATCTACCCCATCATTCAGATATTGAATAGAGGAGAAGCAAAGACTAGAGAGAGGAGCCAGTGGAGTAGTTGAGTCAGAGTAGCCAAGAGAAGGATGGGTTTTAAGAAGGTGGCTGCAACGAATGCCTCTGTATGGTCCCGTAAGGTGAAGACAGAGGTGATTATTCGATACTGTCATGAGATTGTGGGTGACCTCTAAATGACAGTTTCAAAGAAGGGAAGGTATAAAACTCCACTAATCTAAAGGTATTGAAAACTTCACTGAAGTGGACTGAGATAAGGGGAGATAGGGAAGTAAAGGGAGCCAATATACGGCAACTTTTGATCAGTTTTTTTGGGAATGGGAATGGGAATAAAGTTAATTTAATTGGGCAATACAAGAACATGTATGCAGATGGGAGTGATTAAAAAAAACATATTCCAAATTTTAATCATATGCTAATTTTGGGGGTTTCAAGGACCCTCTCATGCTAAAGTAATAATTAATTTTCTGATTTTAAAGATTCATATACAATAGAATGTACTTTTTTCATTATATGCACTTATTTTACGCTCAAGATAAAAAATTCCTATAAGGTAGGCAATGTCAGAAAAATTTTTACCTCTCTAGTTTGATGTTCATTGACAGGCTGGAATCGAGGTACAACCTTAAGCTGGTGTTCTAATTTCTGTATTTCCTGTTGGAATACATCTCTCTCATGTTCTCGATCAATTGCTTGCTCCTGAATTTAAAAACAGTAATAGTAACTGAAGAAACAATATTTTTGAAGTATTTTTCCTTTACTTCCCCTTTTATTACAGGTATAGTTTTGTTTGAAAGCAAAGGACTACCTCAATCCATGAATGTTTAAAAAGATAACATTTCTGCACGTACATAGCCTATTCTGTATCATCCACAAAAGTGGAAGCATTTAAATATTATTTGAAGCACAACAGCTCCTTCTTATTCAGTAACGTGAAATAGAGAATTTTAAAAAGTATTCTCCTTAAAATGCATTTACATTTTTGGAACAAAGGAGGAATTCTACTGTTAATCATTAAACAAAATAAGTAAACCAATTATTTGGTTTTTCTATGTTTCACATCTAAAATTGTAAAATGTGTAAAAATATGATTCTCTGATCTGTGAAGAGAACACTGACTGGGCTTAAATGAAACTCCAAAGAACCAAACCCATGTGAAATAAAGAGGTTTAGCCTCTTTTGGGAAGAGACTAATTGAAAGCATGACAACTTTTGGTTCCAGTTCCATTTCCACCCTTCGTGCGCATCTTCTGCGTGTGAGGCAGAGGTGGCCAATTAGCTCAAAGAATCCATGGTTATTTTGGTTATTGTTTATAGGAAAGACTATGACACGTTTCTTAACTCTATCTTTGGAAAGGATAATCCAAAGGGTTTATTCATAATGTAGCTGTACTGCTTTCAATTCTGATATCTGAGTAACAATCACTGGAAGTTTTCTTTGGAATAGCACTTTTCAATCAATTGGTAGAATAAAAAAATATTTTAACTGAAGACGCTTTTCATAATTTCAAAATTGACAACCTAAAATAGTAGCAAGTAACATTTCATTGAGAGAATCAATATTCAAACTGAGAATACTTACATCCAAAAATTTTCTCATTTTTTCCAACTGCTTTTCCAGTGCTTGGTTTTGCTGTCTTAAATCCATTAGTTCAGCATTTTTTTCTTGTTCCAGCTCTATAAACCTACTGACTTGTTCCTCTACATCTATTTCTAGAGCTTTCACTTGTTTTTGAAGGTCATCACATACTTTTTCAGCTTGGCACTGTACTTCGAGTTTTTCCTTCATCAATTTTTCTGTCTCCTGTAATAATTCTGTTTACAAATACAAAAAGTACACTAAGCTAAATAAAAATTAATGATGTTATGATAGTGAAATCACCCCAGAACTGTGTTTATATTTTACACTCATGAAACAAAAGATCTGGATTTTAATTCAAACACATTTTAAAATGAATTTTTTCTTATGAAAACATCTAAATAGTGCTTACATAAGTAAGCAAGCTAGTATAAATAAAATGTTAAGGAATTAACAAAAAAGGATATGTCTTGTCACTGAAAAAATATTTTATGTAAACAGCTTAGCAAATGAGAAATAAATCTGTTTTCACTGTGAGGAAGAGAACAAAATCTAATTAAATTAGAGAATAAGAAAACTCACTATTTTCCTTCACCTCAGGCAAAAACCAATTAAATCCAAAGCATATAAAGTCACTTTTATATGCATACATCATGCACATGAAGATCAAATACTATAAATGTTCAACTAAAGCTATTGAGTATAGAAAAATTAACACAACTGTAATCTGAATTTCCTGTTAGTCTTACCCACATTCCTGTTAGTCAGATCCACATTCCAGAGTTGCCTTACATGTATCAAGGGAAACTGACCAGAATGAGAGTGTGGTACAGTGCTTAAGAACAGAGAAATGGGAAACGGACTTTGGCCCAGTGGTTAGGGCGTCCGTCTACCATATGGGAGGTCCGCGGTTCAAGCCCCAGGCCTTCTTGACCCGTGTGGAGCTGGCCATGCACAGTGCTGATGCGCGCAAGGAGTGCCGTGCCACGCAAGGGTGTCCCCCGCGTGGGGGAGCCCCACGCGCAAGGAGTGCGCCCGTGAGGAGAGCTGCCCAGCGTGAAAAGAAAGAGCAGCCTGCCCAGGAATGGCGCCGCCCACACTTCCCGTGCCGCTGACGACAACAGAAGCGGACAAAGAAACAAGACGTAGCAAATACACACAGAAAACAGACAACCGGGGGGGGGGGGGGGGGGGAATTAAATAAATAAATAAATCTTAAAAAAAAAAAAAAAGAACAGAGAAAACTGTGGGTTCAAATTCTAGCTCTGCTGATAATCTTGTATGTACTACTCAAAGGCTGTCCTTTAGTTTCCTTTTTTTTTTTCCCTTTAGTTTCCTTTTATGTATAATGGGATTAATAATAGTACCTATCTCTTAAGAGTTATTATGAGGACTAAAAGAGTTCAAATATGTAAAGAACAGTTCCTAGAATATGGTAAGCATTGTGTGTGTTAGGAATTATTATTAATAAAATAATAATAAAGTATATAGAATAAAAGTAAGACAATTCTCTAATGAAGGTGATAGAAGGTACTCCCTACAGTCTTTATACTAACTAGTCTGCCAACAATGAACTCAGGACTAGGAATTTATAGAAAAGGAAAACAGTTTTCCTTTTTTTTTTTTGTTTAGGAGGTACCAGGGATTGAATCTAGGACTTGTATATGGGAAGCAGGTGCTCAACCACTGAGCTGTACCAGCTCCCCAAAAGCTTTTCTTTTAAAACAATTCTGACATTAGGGGTTAATATAAAAAGGAACTCAATCAGAAAGTCTCTTCATTATGTATATTTCATTGATTCTTTTGATATCATCATCTTATATCCTCCCGATTTCAAAAAGCATTTTAAAAACTCATAGGCTACAAGAGTTTAATACATTTGTTAAAGAAAAAAAGGTTTTAATAAATAAACAAATATATTCTTAATGATGAAACAGCCCGAAGCTCTGTGAAAAACACAGATGTAATAAGATGATGGTCACTATGAATCTAATTGTTATTTTCAAATAAAAATAGGTACTTGCATTATAATAAAAGTTTTTGTTAAAAAGAAAAAGCGTAAGCATGAAACACAACAGCAAAACTGCAAAATTAGAAATATGTTAGTGGGTTGAAAATCAAAAGGTCACCCAATTTTTGGAGTTATAAGTCTATCACCCAATGATTAGCCATGCAATTGCATAAACACACCTGCTCCAGGTGCTGCATCGACTGCAGCATCTACATTTCCTATAAGAATAAAAAAAAAAGCACAACAAAATATGATAATTTACATGTCTTCTTTTTCCTAAAACAGGATAATGCACACTAACACAAAGAAGGAGAATTAGAAGCAAAAGTTGAAGCCAATGATTATTTTCATTGGTAAAATTATGAAAAGTTGAAGTATTTCCTGAATATTTTATGTAGAGGACATGTATACTTTCCATATTTAAGACTGCAGCCCTACACTGAGTCCCCACACCTTGGTGGGTGGAGACTCACAATTAAAAGGCATGGCAAAGGACAGACTTGAGGCTTTTAATGTTGGAATTTTGATGTTGGAGTTTGATGCTGAAGCTGGAGCTCCAAGGAGAGAGACAGCCGTTTGCCTGATAGTCTACAGCTGACCTTGTGGAGAGAGGCAAAGCCTAGAGAGCCTCATAGTCTACAGCTGACATGGTGGAGAAAACAGAGGAGTTGAGCTCAGAGGAACACAGGAAATGTAAATCCTCACAGATGTTGGCAGTTATCTTGCTCCAACACATGAAAATAGACTTTGGTGAGGGAAGTAACTTATGCTTATGGCCTGGTATCTGTAAGCTTCTACCCCAAATAAATACCCTTTATAAAAACAAAACAAAACAAAAATGAGACTGCAGCCCTAAACCTGTGTTAAACTAATCTGAGTAACCAGATAGAATACCATTATTTAAAAAATGTTGTATTTCTAAATTAGTAATACTACACATTCATAAATTTCAGCTGCATTATGTAATATAAAGCTGAAAGCGCATGTAAAAAAGTACTCAAAGTTTCATTACAAAGACTGCTATTTATTTTTTACTTCTAAAAGAATTTTAACTTCAAAATAATATCTAAATTCTCATTTCAGGAAGAGTAAATACTACTTATAAATTTATATATTATTTGCACTCCTTAGATTAAACTAGATGTTGGCCTAGCTCTAGCAGCTACTGACCTTCAAAAACTATTCTACTTGTTGGGCAAAATCTACTCCTACCTGCTCACCCTTCACAGTTCTCTTAGTTACTTTAATCCAAGTATACATTTTTGCTGCCTTTCTGCTATTAAAAGAACCATTACACAATTTATATAAATCACATTATATTCAGTGTCCTCTTGAGGCAGAGACTTGAGGATAGGTGATGAATAATTTTTCCCTGCTATCATATGCTAAAGGGAAAAGAAAAAAGTAGAACCATCCCAATTCCACATGTTACAAATAAGACATCTATCTAAAATGTAAATTATCAATTTTCAAGTCCTTATATAAAATACATGATAATGGCACTGAAAAGAATAAAATAAAATCAAAAGAATATTTTATATAAAGTCTGAAAAATACATACGCTGTTCAACAGGGCCTGCCTCTGCTTTCATAGCCTCCTTCTGTCTGGTCAATAATTCTCTTTCTTCTTGGATCTGCTGTCGCTCTGCTTCTAATTCTTGTAATCTATTACCTGCACATAACAACTCCTGCTCAAGACGATCTATTGTATCAGCTTTTTCCTGAATTTGCCTTTCAAAAAGTGTTTTTTCATCTGCATAGCCATCAATGACACCTATTAGATAAAATTAACAAGGAATCAGATTATTACTCGTCAAATTTTACCATCAGGTATAAATGGAAATAATAAAAGGTGTATTGTTAGCAAAACTTTAAATCATTACAACCCACTAAAAGTCTTGCATGAAGGGGAGTGGATGTGGCTCAAGAGGTTGAGTGCCCGCCTCCTGCATGGGAGGTGCCAGGTTTGGTTTCCGGTACCTCCTAAAAAAAGAAAACAAAACAAAAACAACAAGCAAACAAATAAACTAACTCAGCGGAGCCGATGTGACTCAGTTGGTTAAGCACTGGCTTCCCACATACGAGGTCCTGGGTTCAACCCCAAGCCCGGCACCTCAAAAAAAAAAAAAAAGTGTTGCATGAATTTGCTGCTAATGACGGCAGGAACTTCTAACCTTTAATATGGTATGTTCCATGCAGTCGTTTTCTTGTCAATCTTAATATGAAAATTCTCTGAACTTTATCTTATTTTGTTATGCTAAAGTATCACATCATGTAGGTATAACTCATTTTATAACAGATATAGATTCCTGGAAAGCTGAAAAAAGATGCTTGTGAAAGGAACCATAGTTTAAAATATACTAGAGAAGGTTGATATTTTGAGTAATTCTAGAAAGTCAACACCCACAGCAGTATGGTATAATATAAAGAGCAGAGGATATTTAGAAGTTTAAATCTTTGCTTCACCATGTAATGGTGACCTTGAACAATTAATTTATTAATATCTCTTAGCTTCAGTTTTCTCATCTTTAAATTACAAGAACTGTCTTAGGATGGTGGGATTATGGCAACAACTCACCACCATCCATTTCTGTATTTTCTTCAATTTTTAATACTTTCTGCAATTCTACTCAATTCTTTTTATAATAAAAAATATAAAGTTTTAAAAATTGTTTGGAGGAACCTTGAAAACAAACTATATCTACTTTTCAGAGGCTATTCTAATTAGAATAGATTGGTGGTTTCTAAACTGGATTTGTCAACAAGGTGCTCACCCTCAGCCTTACTGAGCTCCACAGCCAGCTGGTCTCTGGCCCTGGACTCCTCATGAAGGCGCTCTCGCAGCTCTTCTTGGCATTTGAGAGACTCTGTTGCTTCTTGTTTCTGTCTAAATGACTCACGCATCAACTCTGTCTGTGTAACTTTTGCATGTTCAAGCTAAACAAGGGAAAATATATATAAAAGGAGATCATTAAATTATTGAGAATACCCCATTAAAACTAAATAAAAGGATCAAGTTATACTACTGAAGTGCAATCATTTAAATATTTCTAGTGCAAACTAATGTTAGTAGGCAGGATATATCAGAGCAGATAAACAGATCAGCTATGTACAATTTTCCATAAGAGATACATTTTGGTTTTACTGGACAAAAGAACATCCTTCTTTTGGAAATAAACCCTTTAAATCACTAGATCTGTACTATCACTTAAAAGGAGAAATAAAGTTAGTGAAGCACAGGCTCATTTGAATTTGCTAACGCATTTTATATGACTGTGTTCTATGATAAACTTTATTATCATTATGTTTAACAGTCTATTGACTGGGACTCCTATAGTATCTGTTATACACTGTGGAAAACTAATAATAAATGATGAATAAAATGGCAACAGTGACAAAAACATCAGAGTGTACAACAAAAAGAAACTACACTTATGACCCACCCGTTTTACTAAAAGCTTTAAATTTGTGTTTGTGAAATCTCTACAAAACTCTACATGAATATTTAGTTTTCAAATTATTAGGATACAGAGGTATTAACCATAAACACACCTTTCTGAAAATGATGTCACTGATACAAAGCAACTACATCTGTAAACAATTTTTAGATGACAGTAAAGTACAGACTTTGGATCAAAGCTCTGAATTAGGAGATTAATTGGATCACTATTGCTGAATCCTCTGTGTGAAACTGCAGAAAAGCACTGACTCTGCCTTACTTTTCTGGGATTCTGGGTGTCAGAACTGGCTTTTCTGATATTATTGAAAACTGAGCTCAAATGTTTCTAGTTCTAGATCATTAACACTATCCCCTACAGTCCTACACATATTAATAGGCCTACAACATCATAAGAATGTCTAAATTTATATAATAGTATTTTGTGTTTTAGAAAGACATTATCACTATGTTTTAAACTTAAAATATAAGTCAAACTTGTGTGGTTTCTCATTTATAGTCAAACATAAATAATGTACTAGAAAAGTATGGATATGTAAGAATATTTTATTTTTAAAGACTGCTTTTTCACATTTGAGTGGCATTTACCATAGCAAATGGATTTTAGGGTTCCAACTTTTTACCATAATTCTAAATTACCTTCCAAAATATCCAGTATTCAATTACTTGTTTTAAGTGAATGTTTTAAATATCATCCACGACTTATCTGAAAATAATATGAATATACATTTAAGACTCATAATAGAAAATTTAATGTTAAATCATAAAATACTTCCTAAAATAGCTGTGATATGTTACCTAAAAAAAGGATAAAATTTACAAATATTTTTACTTTTGACTGGCAAAGAAGTATTTTTCCTTTAAGTGTGGATAATTAATATATGTTAATGTTACTATAAACATAACCATAAAAAATGAACAAATTTGTGTAAAATTACACTCCTGATTTACAATCTATATTGTAAAAAATATATATCAACTACTTCTATCTATACACAAGCAATTTTTCTGTAAATTATATAATAGTTATCTGGAAAATACATGTAACCTCTGTAAGCATTCAAAGTTATGGCCAAGAAGGATATGATTTTTTTACCTCTTTCAAATTTACTTTGCAAACTAAGAAAATATATATTTGCTTTATATAGAAAAATTAAATGTCTTTGCTTCTATAGTCTTCTTTCTGACCAGCCTTACAGTGCACTTAAATTATATTTTCCATAAAACCACAAGAAATAACTTTGGTTTTACAAAACAAAATAAACAAAAAGTTTTAACAAATACAGCAAATCTAGCACACTAATTTGATTTAATATAAGAGATAGGCTCCATTCCAAACTTTATTGGGATAAGTCATTCCTTCAAATGTTCATCTAAATACTTTATACTTTAAAAATCTTTTCTATCCAGTTAAGGTATGATTTATTGGTAATATGTACTAATATGTGTAATAATATCAAGCATATAAAGATTTCATATTCAATATTTTCAAAATATTAAAATAGCTTAATAATTACCATTACATTAAAAGTATACATAAAGTATCAATAAGTATTGTCACTTAAAAGTTACAGGAGAGATAATAAAACTAATTTCTGAAAAACATCTGGCTTTTTAAATATTAACCAGTGGAGTAGAGTTAAAGCCATGAAAGTCATAAAAAGTACTGATAACTTGTAGTTATACTGAATAACTTGTGACTCATTCATGACATATTTATATGTCAAAATAACCTTAACAAATATGCAGGCCTCTTTATGCTAAATCATCCCCCTTAACAATGTTTATAAAATACATTTCACATTAAAAAAAACTTGAAAGAGTATTTCCTTAAAGGATTAGTAAGCATTTCAAAAACACGGAATATGATTTCCTCAAAGAGTTACCTAAAATTAGAATCTTTTCCTTGTCTGGTGTTACAGTCAATATGCCATATGATTTTCTAATAGGCTCAATGACAAGTGGCTTAACTTTCAGGTACCAAAATGCTTGGTCCCTCAAATACAATCATTCCATTTTTACTTAGGATTGATAAAATACAAAAGCAAAATTATTAAACTCCACCAGTATTTTTAAAAATAGCCTGCCTGGAATTGGAGAATTGTAATATTATCTCATTCTGCTTTCTTGAATTAAAAATGAGCCAAGATGGGGCTCACAGACCAAATTTAGTCCCTTAATAATTCCAGAATGAATGAGTAAGGTAGCAAGTAAAAAACAGAACAAGGTTTCACTGCACTAAACCTTACTAAAGGCACATAAAATTTCATTTCTCATTATACCTAAGTTTTTAACTAAATAAATATTTTTTCATACTTACTGAATAAGGAGGGGTAGGCAATGAAACTTTAGAAATCAGCTTTAATATATGCCCATTTCTTTTGTGAATAAAATGAAAAATAGAAGTATTAATAATTACTGAGTTATTTTCATTCAAATGCTCACACAGAGGAAAAGGATATGGTAAAGGCACACGAGATTCAACCTCATAAATATCTTCATCTTGTTCTTCCAACCATGAACCACTGAGTTTGACAGTTTTCAAATAAGTCCTGTAAGGATCCATTCTAGAAGGTGTAGCTGCTAATCCTCCTCATTCGATTTACCATGTTCCCACTACATTAAAAAGCTCTCTTTAGTTGATAAAGATACACCGTGTCAGTATGAAAAATTATTTTTAGATCAAATAATTATTACAAAATTAATTCACACAATTGAACAAAAAACTGGAGAAAAATGCCTAGGGAAAAAAAACCCCACAAATCTAAAAAAAACTAGATCTCCATCAGTCTTCATCTAAAACAAGACAAAACCAAAAAAGCCCCCTCCCAAAAAAAACAAACAAAAAAACAAAGCCAAAATCAAACAAAATTTTTCAATTAGAATAATCAAATCCTTGAAGAATATTAGAAAGAAAATGTAAAAATCTCATTAACTGAGCAATAAAGAACTTGCAATATCAGATTTGTCTGTGGTTATAAGCCTTCCAAGCAGAACCTAGCAGGCAAGGTCAAGTTTTAAATCTCCATAGTAAGCAGTCAGAAGAGTTGCAACATTATTTCCCTTGTTGTTGCTGCTTCACTCAATTCAAAAGGAAAAGCTCTTCTAAACTGAGCTATGCAAATCAACTCTCAGCTGAGCCAAAGGATTCTAGTCAGTGTCCCCTGAGGAAAAGGTCAGAACAGAGGGTGTGGTTTAATATCTTTACCTATAGGTACACTGACAGGTGGAATGTGAATCAATACGCCCACAAATAGCCTGCCTAACAGGATCCAAGTTTCCTGTCAGAGCTTTTTTCAGAGCAATTAGGCAAATTTATAATGCTTCTAGGACAAGCTGTTGTTTTTCCAGCCCATCAAAAAAAATGCTTTAAAAAAATTGTGAAATCAGTATGTTTGCATCCATATTACTAATACAGTTATCAAAGTGTACTGAATAATCATAATTATTTCTGGCAACTTCCCAACCATAACACATTATTTTGAGGACTTTCTTAGCCTCTGTTACAGAAATTATACATTACTTTCCCTTTTCTATTTCTACTTATGTTTTTGTAGCATACGTATTAAATGTGTTTTTAAAAGGTTTCAGGATGGAGTATTAAGTATGTACTGAATAATTTGTACATACTTAATAATTTAGTCAAATTATTGGCTAAATAATATAAGTCAAACTTATTTTTACAACTAATTACTTTGTTGGCTCGTAGTAAATTTACTTCAGTTTCAAACATCTAATTCTATCATTCATATTGTTTAAGATTAATAACCTTAAACCAAAAAATAATTAAAAAATAAAAATTTAAACATAAGTAGTACTGAATAAGAAAAATAATGCATTTTCCAGGTTAAGAACTTCCTAAACACATATTTAAATTCACTTCTTTAAGCAATGATACCAATTTCCAGAGAAATTAAAGACTGATTATTCTAAACCTCAACAATTAGTAAGTTTAGGGATTTGCATATACAAGCCACTCGTAAATGGCTTTAAAAAAAAGGTGAAGGAAAAAACACATACACAGAGCAAATCATCTTCACTCTTCCAAAATAATGCTTTGAATATGATTATTGAATATAATTGATACACTGCATTTCAGATGCCCAAGTGATCACTAACATTGTGATTATGAGGTAATTGCTAGGTTTTGTGTAGAACAGCAGGTGACTGAGAATCCAGACTATATAATTTATGATCATGTTGGTCAAAATTTATTTCTTTAGTTGGAACAATTCTGTTTTCCACTTCTTTCTGCTGTGATGGGAGTATGATTTCTGAATACAAATGTGAAGAATCCACTGTAGAATGTTCACTTTAGCTAAAATTTCATAATACAGCAAATGAAATACTGGTGTTGTTATACCTACTACCAACATTATTACTATAGCTGTCTACCACTCTTCAACAAATGGTTCTGGGACCATATCCAAAAGAAAGAAAGAGGACCCCATCTCACATATTATACAAAATTAACTCAAAATGAATTCAAGGACCTAAATAATAAAGTTACAACCATAAAACTACTCAAAGAAAATGTAGGATAATATCTTCAAGACCTTGAGGTAGATGGTAGTTTCTTAAACCTTACACCCAAAGCATGATCAATAAAAGAAAAAAAATTGGTGAATGAGATCTCCTCAAAATTAAACACTTTCTTTCTTCAAAAGACTGTCAAGGAAGTAAAAAGGCAGCCTACTCAATGGTAGATAATGTTGGGAAACTGTCCTGAATGACATTACAACGACAGATATAGGCCATTACATATCTTGCCATAATCTACAAAATGGTGTGGGAAAGAGAGTAAATTACAATGTAAACTATAATCCATGGTTAGTGCAATGCTCCAAAATAATTTCATCAATTGTAATGAATGCACCACACTAATGAAGGATGTTGTTAATGTGGGAAAGTGTGGGAGGTATAGGGAATGGGGCATGTGGGAATCCCCTGTATTTTTATGTAACATTTACATAAACTGAATATCTTAAAAAAATATATATATTTAAAAATAGAGAGCTAAAACATCTCAATAATAAAAAGACAAGCAACCCAATTAAAAATGTGCAAATGACTTGAAGAGACATTTATCCAAAGAGTAAATACAAATGGCCAAAAAGCACATGAAAAAATACTCAACATCACTAGCGATTAGGGAAATGCAGTTCGAAACTACAGTAAGATACCTTTTCTGATCTTATAGAATAGCCATTATTAAAAATTAAAAACAAAACAGAAAACTACAAGTGCTAGAGAGGATGTGGAGAATAGGAATACTCCTTCACTGTTGATGGGAATATAGAATGTGCAGCCTCAGTGGAGACAGTTTGGCAGTACCTTAAGGAGCTGAATACAGAACTGCTGTATGATCCAGCAATCCCATTACTAGAAATATAATCAGAAGAACTGAAAGCAAGGACATGAACTGACATTTGCACAACGATGTTCAGAGCAGCATTATTCATAATGCCTAAAATATGGAACTAGACCAAGTGTCCATCAACTGATGAATGGATAAACAAAAGGTGGTATATACATACAATGGAATACTATTTAGTTGTTAGAAAAAATGAAATCGGGATGCATATGACAACTTGGATGAACCTAGAGGACATTATGTTGAGTGAAATAAGTCAGACACGAAAGGACAAATATTGTACAGTCTCACTAACATGAACTAAATACAACAAGTAAACTAACAGAGGTAAACTCTAGAGTATAGGTTACCGGGAGATTGAATGTGGGTGGAGAATAGAAGCTGATGCTTAATGTATGTAGAATTTTTAATAATGTTTATTGTAACAGTATGAAAATGAATAGAGTTGATGGAAACACAATATAGTGAGTATAACTAAGTGGTAGTCTGTGGATGTAAATGTCAATTTAAAGTAAACTAGAGAATAATCTGGGGAATGTATAACAGTGATTTTGCTGGTCAATGAAGATTATGGTTAATAGTATAAATATAATAATGTTCTTTTACAAAGGGCTAAGAATATAATGCTACATGAGAAAATTATAATGTATAATGTAACTTATGGATGACAATTAACAGTAATATTGTAATATTTTTGCAGCAATGACAAAGAAGATCTTATATCAATTCTAAGAGACAATAGGAGGGCATAAGGGGAATGGAATTCTTCCTTTTGGAGTAATGAGAACATTCTAAAATTGACTGAGATGATAACAACACAACTCTCTGATGAAAATGAGAGCCACTGAGTATACACTTTGAATGGACTGTATAATACATGGGACTATGTAACACAGGAAATTCAATGGTGGAAGATGGACTGTGATGTATAATCTCTCATGGATTATAACAAATGTATATTAAAGGGTGTTAATAATCAGGTGGATTGAGGGAAAAGACACCAAATTTAAGATATGGGCTATAGTTAGTAGTAATATTTTGACAATGATCTTTCATAGTTTGTAACAAATGTTTCACAACAATGCAAGGTGTTGGTGATGAAGTGATGTATGAAAGCCCTGTATAATGAAATGCATGTTTGTTTTTTAAGTTTACAGTTCTTACTATCCACTTATTGTTTATGCATGTTCATGTATGAATGACATACTTTAATAAAATTTTTAAAAATTAAAAAACTTCAATTTTTAGAAGGACACAATTATTCAGATAGGCTCATACCTTCAGGTTTCAGAGAGATTAAAAACTTAATGTATTTTTGAAGGTTGTTAATTTGCTGTATAGAGTTATATTTTCCAAACTAAATAGCTTTAATTTAACCATATGTCAGGCCACTTAACCTCTGCCCCATAAATAATTTCCCTTAAATTTTAAAACACTTCTTTATGTTCTTCTGGATTTTTATTTTTTTACTTATTTTTATAAGTTAGTTAGTTGAGGGACTAAATCCTGGGTACAAGTCCCTGACAGAGCCCTGATCAATGCTAAGTGCAATGAGGGCAATACTTGATGGCAGTTTCTGTGAATTTCAATTATTTAAGTTTAAAAGACAATGATAAAACACAAACTTAGTATATACTCCTGTTTTATTCTCAGGAAAAGTCTCCCTTTTAGAGAAAATATAGCATCATATATTTTCGGTTCCATTATTCTCAAAAACAAAAATTAGGAAACTCAGGAGGTTTAATGAAAATCATTCTGTAGGAAAAAATTCCTTATTCATAAATTTATACCAGGGCCTAAAGGAATCTCTTGGTAAATAATCTCCTATGAGTCTAAATAGCACCCCTGGATTCTGGAACACTTTAATTTTTGAAGCAGTAGTCCCACAGAACAGACTGATTTCTATTTGTTTCTGATACAAGAGTCAAGAAACCTATGAAACTACTTATGGAAGAGAATGGCAGAACCAAAAAGAGATTACTGAATAATGACAGTGTTTAAAGAGTTAGCTTTGTAAGGACCCGAGGGTAGTCTCCAAGCAATTTTCCTCATATTGTAATGTAAGCTAGCCCACTCAACAGGAAACCACCAATAGGCTGAATATAAACCTGTCAGGGCAAAAAAAAAAAAGAAGTAAACTGTATCATAATAAATGTATGGACTTGAACATATCATTAGACAAATCACTTCTCAGATCAAATACATAAAGTGAAAAACTTCTAGGAAAGCAGATGTGGCTCAAGCAGTTAGGCGCCTGCCTCCAACATGGGAGTTCCTGGGTTCATTCCTGGAGATTCTGAGTAGACGCAGGGAGCAGACAGCAAATGAAAAACAGCAAGCGCAATAATGAGCAGACAGATGGGGGAGCCATTTCGGAAGGCGGTGAGGACATGACAAAACAAAAAACTGCTATATTTTATGAAACCAGCCTATAAGGTAGATAGTTGCCCAATGCCATGATATGTGGCAGTAAAAATGGTTTTTTATTCTTTTATCAAAGCAGGGTGTAAGGAACCTAAAGCAGCCTTAACCTCAAAACTAAGTACAAGGCTTAATCAAGTATCTTCCCTAATTATACAACATAAACCACATCTTAAAAAACAAACCAACCACCAAGAACCTTGACTATTTGACAGTATTTGCTTAGTTTATGAGTCTTTTCAAACGAAACTTAACCCTATACAAAACCACAATCCCACAGGCCTACCCTCACTCCAATCTTAATAGATGGAAGATCCCTCTGATCCAAAGGCCACATCCTCTACATGTGCTCTGGGTTCCATCCCCACTTACCTAGGAACCAGGCTCCATAAAAACATCCTCTCTTCCCTCTTGCCTGAACTTGAGCTCTATCACCTCTCACTCAAAATGTTAAGTGGGGAAGCGGATTTGGTCCAGTGGATAGGGCATCTGTCTACCACATGGGAGGTCCGCAGTTCAAACCCTGGGCTTCCTTGACCCGTGTGGAGCTGGCCCATGCGCAGTGCTGATGCGCGGAAGAGTGCCCTGCCAAGCAGGGGTGTCCATCCGTTCCCCATGCCCCCCCTCCCCCCCGTCCGCGTAGGGCAGCCCCATGCAAGGAGTGCCTCGCAAGGAGTGCGTCCCGTAAGGAGAGCAGCCCCGCGCGAAAGAAAGTGCAGCCTGCCCAAGAATGGTGCTGCACACAACGGAAAGCTGACGCAACAAAAAGAAACACAGATTCCCATGCCGCTGACAACAAAAGAAGCAGACAAAAAGAAGAACACACAGCAAAATGGACACAGAGAATAGACACCTGAGGGGGGGGGGAAGGGGAGAGAAATAAATAAAATAAATCTTTAAAAAAAAAAAAAGATTGTGTCCTGTCTCTACACTGAACAGCTTTCCTCACTACCCTCTTGCTCATTTCACCCCTCACACTTCTGTCTGAGCAATCTCTTTACAACACACATTTAATAATTATTATTCTCCTATTAAAATATTTCAGGGATTTCCCACACTCTTCAGCATAGGTTAAAACTCCTTAACTAGCCCACAAAGGACTTTGCTATGTGTCCACTGCCTATCCCACTACTCTTGGCTTCTACCACATTCCAAAGGGTCTTATGAAACAAACTACCTGTTCTTGAAACACATACTGATTTACACCAACATACTATGACTTTGCCACAAATTTTATTTGTGACCCAGTTTCTGTCTTTTAAGTCGTTGCTTCCACCTCTCATTCTTTTTTTCCCAGGGACCTTGTACAAGGGAAGCTGGCACTCAACCACTGAGCAACACTGGCTCCCCTGAGTTGTTTTTGTTTGTTTGCTTGTTATTTGTTTTTTAAGAAGCACCAGGAATCATACACCTTCCTCAGTGAAAACCAATAACAAGTTACCAGGATGGAAAAAATAATAATAGGCTGATAATAATAAGTTAACCAGGGAGTAATTATATTATATCAAGTGTCACTAGCTCAGAGATGACTCAACAAATGGCCTATAATCATTAATCTGACCTAAAGGTAAGTGAATCTGGAAGTAAATCACCAAATATACAACATATTGATCAGATTTACTAAGTCCAATAGTCATTGCTACTGCAAAGTCATACCATGGTGAATAATTTCTTATGAGAAAAAAGGTAGCATCAATGACAGTCAGACATTAGAAATAACAGAATATCAAAGATACTCTTTCAATTTCTCAATTTCTATTTCTCCTACACCTTGAAATAAATATACTTGGGTCTAGAATTCTCTGAATAAACTTATCAATGCATATAATGTTAATGATACTGGCCCTGTGGCTGATGTCAATGAAGCATTCATTCATTTGATTAACAGGACAGCTATGATTCTACTGTTGTTTTAAGTTAAATATTTTTACGTAAGTAAATTTTCATCACTTTAAAAACAATAATTAATGTTTAAAATTCTAAATACTATAACTTAAAAGACAACTACCATCCATGGTGTAAAATTTTACAGAGAATATCGCAGTTTAAGCTATATATACAATGATTATATGTTTTTAAAGTTTCAGTAAAAACAGTACTTTAATGAAGAATGTACAGTACACTCTAATTTCCTATCAGGAGATAATCTGTAAAATGAGGTAATCCATTTATTTTCTGAAGTGCAGGAAAAAATTATGTGAAGAAACTGTAAGTGTGATCCGTTATATTGTAATAGTGGTGTGTTATGACATAATAAAGCCCATGGTTTTGTTTTAGAGATTCCTTATAACTGTTTAATTTTTCCATTGTATGAAATGTTCCATTCAAATAATAATTTATTTTAAGCAGTTATTAAATTATTAAATAATAATTTAATATATTTATTTTAAGATCTTTTTGTATAAAAAAATGTAATATATGAGAGTCTAGAAAACCTTAAAATTAAAACAAAATCAGGGAGTAGATATGAGCAGCTGTCTCCCACATGGGCGGTCCCTGGTCAGATTACCAGTGTCTCTTGAAAAAACAAAAGCAAACAACAAGCAAAACAAATAAAAAGACCAACACAGGGAAGCTAATGTTACTCAGTGGTTAGGTACCAGCTTCCCACATACGAGGTCCTGGGTTCAACCCGGCCCCAAAAAAAAAAAATTAAGGAAAATGAGATGTCCATATACAAAAGAATGAAGGTGGACATCTACCTCACATCAAATACAAAAATCAATAAAAAATGGTTCAAAGACCTAATATAAGAAAAAATACTATAAAATTCCTAGAAGAAAACATAGAGAAGCATCTTCAGAACCTTGTTTTTTAGGCAATGATTTTTTAGACTTTACAACAAAAGGATAACCAACAATAGAAATAATAGATAAATGGCACCTCATCAAAACTAAAAACTTTTGTGCATCAAAGGACTTTATAATGGAAGTAAAAAGACAACCTACCCAATGGGAGAAAATATACGGAAACCGCATATCCAATAAGGTTTAATGTTCAGATACATAGAGAAGCCCTACAACTAAAAAAAAAAAAGGCAAAAACCTGGTTAAAGAACGGGCAAAAGACGGTAAAAAAGCACATGAAAAGATGTTCGACATCATTAGCCACCAGGGAAATGCAAGGTTACCATTAAAAACAAGAAAATTACAAATGTTGAAGAGGATATGGAGAAATAGGAACACCCACTCATTGCTGCTGGGAATGTGAAATGGTGCAGATACTGTGGAAGACAGTGTGGCAGTTCCTCAAAAAGTTAAGTACAGAACTACCATATGACTTGGCAGTCCTACTTGTAGAAATATACTCAAATAACAGAAAGGAAGGACTCAAACAGATGTTTGTACACTGATGTTCATAGTGGTATTATTCATAAATATCAAAAGATCGAGGCAACCCAGTGTCCATAAAGAAACCAATGAATGGGTAAACAAGGTGTGGTCTACATACAACGGGATACCACTCAGCCTTAAAAAGCAATGAGGGAAGCAGACTTGGCCCAATGGATAGGGCATCTGTCTACCACGTGGGAGGTCTGCGGTTCAAACCCCAGGCCTCCCTCACCCGTGTGGAGCTGGCCCATGCACAGTGCTGATGCACACAAGGAGAGCTGTGCCACGCAGGGGTGTCCCCTGTGTAGGGGTGCCCCACGTGCAAGGAGGGCGCCCTGTAAGGAGAGCTGCCCAGCGTGAAAGAAAGTGTAGCCTGCCCAAGAATGGGACCGTACACACAGATAGCTGACACAACAAGATGGCAACAAAGAAACACAGATTCCTGGTGCCGCTAATAAGGATAGACGCAGTCACAGTAGAACAGACAGCAAATGGACACAGACAGCAGACAACTGGGAGGGGGGGAAGAGGAGAGAAATAAATAAAAATACAAAAAAAAAAAGCAATGAGGTTCTGACACAGATGTACCTTGAAGACACCATGCTGAGTGAAATAAGGCAGACATAAAAGGACAAATATTATATGAGCTCACTGATAAGAAATAACTAGAATAAGCAAATTCAGAGTCAGAAACTAGACTATAGGTTACCAGGGATTGGGGTGGGTGCAGGGAATGGGAGTTAATGCTTAAATTGTACAGTTTCTATTTGGGTTGTCTGTAAAGTTTTGTTAATGGATGGTGGTGAAGAACCACAACATTTTGAATGTAATTAACATCAATGATTTAGATATTGAGTGTGGTTAAAAGGGGAATTTTTAGGTTGTACATATGTTACCAGAATTTTAAAAAATCCACAGGACTGTAGAACACAAACAGTACACTCTACTGTAAACTATGAACTACGGTATATAAAATGTTCTTTTGTCAACTGTAACAAATATATCACACTAATGCAAGATGTTAATAATAGGGTGGTATATGAAATTCTATATTTTATGTATGATTTTTCTCTAAACCTACAAATTTTCTAATAAAAAAATGAATTTTAGAACTGGAAGGGCTCATCAATCCAGTTTATGAACCCTTACCACTTGAAAAGAATAATATTGATATTGGTATTGGTTGTTTCAATGACAACCAATTATTAAAAGGGAGCCTAACTAAATTTCTGTGAGAGAATATAGAGAAAAGCTTTCGTCATTCCATGGATTAAAAGAATTCCTACTCAAACTCAGTACATATTAGAAATATAAGGAAGTTACCTGACTACTAGTTTCACTTATGGCTTCCAGGAGTTTTTCAACTGCTGCTTGTAACCGAGAGCTAATGTTCAACATAAGTTCTTCATTTTCTGGGTCAATTTCAGGTCCAGCAAAACCACTCCTCACCAGTCGTTGTGACAGATCTGTTCCTTCTTCAGCTACTTTTGACCACATGCTATTGTCATTTCTTGGCATATCACTTCCAGAATAAGAGGGTATAGATTCATCTGTAACTAGAATAACAGTATTTTAAAAGTATATATTAATTACAGCTAATAATTATAGTAAAAAAAAAGTTGTAACATTAAATTAAAACATGATAACATTGAAACTGTAAGGTCTTTTAACAAGAGGACTGCAACAAAACAAAACTGATTGAGATTCAAAATTAACTGCACAAATATAGAATGTATCATTATTCAATAACCAAACAGATAAGAATGAGAAGGATAATGCTATGCAAATGGAGCTTTGTAGAAATAAGCTTGGCTGATGTAGTATTTTTTCTTTGATAACTTTTACAAAAACTTTAAATAGATATTTACTAAGTACACACCTTATAGGGTTTGCTAAGTAATGTGGACACACAGATGATAATATATGATTCCTATCCTCAAAGCTTTATAGCATAACAAGGAAACAAATACCTACTTAACTACATGGAGAGAAAAATTTCAGGCAATAGGATGTTCAAGATAATACAGGATGATAGAAGAAGTGCTTGAATTTGTCTGGAGCAGACACTTTGATTTTTGATTCCTACACTAGACAGCAGCACCTGCTATGGTAAGATAGTAAAGGGCACTTAGATTATTTTACAATATGCTACCTTTAGTAAGGTGTATACTGGGAAAATGTTAGACTATGAGCAGTTCCAATTTAACTATGGATTTATCTTTCTGGACTATTCTTATTTCTTACTGTAAAGAAAATAGAGTTTAAATGGGCAGACAATAAGCTGTGAAATTGTTTTCTCTAAAATGAAATAAAAAGCATAGGTTAAATTCAGTACTCCTCCCTGGCAGTATGCTACAACCCAGCAATGAAATTCCCTGATAAGGAATTGCCTATTCTTTTATTCTATATAATATTTTTTATCAGGAATTGCGCAAAGTTAACAAATTAAAAGCTGAAGAAACATTTTAATTTTCAAAGTACTTGGAATAAGTATTCAGTTTGAAAGTCACCCAAGAGAATAAGAGCTTTTTATCAAAACATGTCTTATTAAAGCAGCTATTGCCACATGGAGTTATCTCAATCTCATATAGTAATGATATCAATTGTATCATCAGATGTAACATTTGAATCCAGCTCAATTCACTTAGACCTCTGTACCAGTCACTGGCTGAAGACTAAAACTGCATTCTAGGAAATGACTTAAATGTTGGCTAAACACAGGATTATCAAATTCTTAGTTTAACAGTTAAAGTTTTCACTTTGTATTTTCATTCACAAAGTTAGGAAATAGAGAACGCTTACTTCATGTATTAAAAATTGAATGCTCTGAAAATAGAGCTAATGTTTTGTAAATACTAATGAATTTAAATGACATGTAATTCAAAATGAATTCGGACAAAGTACAGTACAAGGTATATTATGGAGTTAACAAATCAAGTTAACTTGATTTCTGATAAAGAGTTTTGATAAAGCTATGGAAGCAAGAAATAGTAATATCTTTGATCTGTTGCTTAAAAAAACTAAAAATATTTATGTTATATAGCATTTTTATTTAAGAAATTAAAAATATTCTGGGGATATTTTCTTTCTCATGTTTATAGAGAATATCACAAATCTGAGGAAAAGAAAACAGTCTAATATGGGAACCCAAAGCGTACAAGGCATGTGGAGAAGTGGAGATGAGGTAGGGGACAGACATAAAAGAAGGTAGCTGGAAAGTAGCCTGGAACATAGCTGTTGATGGTCATAAATTTCCTAAGAACCTAGGAGTTTTCACTAGTAACAATGGGGAGACAAGTCATTTCTGAGACGGAAAAGGTCAATGCTGAAAAAGGAAGAAAACTGTAGCAATGCAGAGGAAGGTTTGGAGAGGGAGGAGAGGCCAGGTACAAGACTATTTCAATGGTCCAGATGAGAGATGACAAGGATATGAAATAAGACAATGAGGGATGATGGGAGAGGAGTTGGGGAGGGGAAGGGAAGATTAGGGGTTGGGAAAAGACACAGGTTCAAAAAGACTGAATATATCAAGGGAGAAAGGAAAGAAGTAAACAATGACTGAATTTCTAGCATACCTGATTCTTAGATGAGGGAGGAGTCATTTAGAGAAATACTAATAAATCAGGAGAAAGCGTATATAGTAGGCATGAAAAATGATTAGTCTGAAGTGTTAGATGGATAATGTGTAGGAGGAGTCAAGCTAACTGTTGAAAATTTGGGTCTGGGCAGATGTAGGTCATTTGCGTAAGGAAGAGAGCTGAAACATTGTTAGGTAGATAACTTTGCCTAGGAGCAATGTATAGTGAGAGGACAAACAGAATTTGAGCTTCTCTCAATATAAATGGTTAACAAAAGAACATGTGAAAAAATTTTGAGAAAGCCATTCCTGGAGATAAGAAGATAATGTTTCCAAAGGTAGAGGCTTCAAGAATTTTATTAGTTTACAAAGTCAAATATGATAAGGACTGCAAAGAAGCTATTGGATTTGAAAATTGGGAGGTCATTGGTAATGCCTTTATAGTAATAACACTGAATGTTAACAGCTTGAACTCCCCAGTAAAAAGACATAGACAGGTGGCGGACTTGGCCCAGTGGTTAGGGCATCCGTCTACCACATGGGAGGTTCGCGGTTCAAACCTCGGGCCTCCTTGACCTGTGTGGAGCGGGCCCATGCACAGTGCTGATGCGTGCAAGGAGTGCCGTGCCACGCAGGGGTGTCCCCGGCATAGAGGAGCCCCACGCGCAAGGAGTGCGCCCCATAAGGAGAGCCGCCCAGCGTGAAAGAAAGTGCAGCCTGCCCAGAATGGTACCGCACACACGGAGAGTTGACACAACAAGATGACACAACAAAAAGAAACACAGATTCCCATGCCGCTGACAACAACAGAAGTGGACAAAGAAGACACAGCAAATAGACACAGAGAACAGACAACTGGGGTGGGGGGTAAGGGGAGAGAAATAAATAAAAATAAAATAAATCTTAAAAAAAAAAAGACATAGATAGACTGGAAACAAAAATATGAGCTATTTGCTATATACAAGAGACTTCCCTCAGACATAAGAACACTACTAGGTTGAAAATGAAATGTTGCAAAAAGATAGTCCACAAAAATAGTAAACAAAAGAAATCTGGGGTAGTGATACTAATATTGGACATAATATATTTAAAATGCAAAACTGTTATAAGGGATAAAGAAGGTCATTATATATTAATAAAGGGGATATTTCACCAAGAAATAGCTATAATAAATATTTAGGCACCTAACCTGGGTGCTGCAAGTTACATGAGGTACACAGTGGCAAAACTGAAGGGAGACAGAGATATCTCTACAACAATAGTTGGAGACTTCAATCCAACTACTATTATTACCCACTCTCAGCAATGGACAGAACATCTACGCAGAGGATAAACAAAGAAACAGAGAGTTTGAGTAATATGACAAATGAACTAGACCTAATAGATACTTATAGAGTATTATACTCCTCCAAAAAAGCAGGATACACATTCTTTTTGAGGGCTCGTGGATCCTTCTCTAGGATAGACCATATGTTGGGTCACAAGACAGGTCTTAATAAATTTAAAAAGACAAATTATACAGAACACTTTCTCTAATCAAAATGGAACGAAACTGGAAATAAATAATGGATAGAAAAAAGGAAAATTCATAAATACACAGAGATCAAACAACACACTTTAATTAATCAGTGGAAAAAAGAAGAAATTAAAAGAGAATTCAGTGAATATCTTGAGATGAATGAAAACAAGAACACAACATATCAAAACCTATCAGACACTATAAAGGCAGTGCTGAGAGGGAAATTTACAGCCCTCAATGCTTACATTAAAAAAGAAGAAAGTGCTAAAATAGAAGCATTAACTGCATATCTGGAAGAACCAGAAAAAGAACAGCAAACTAATCTCAAATCAATCCAAAGGAAAGAAATAACAAAGATCAGAGCAGAACTAAATGAAACTGAGAACAAAAAACAATAGACAGAATCAACAAAACCAAAAGTTGGTTCTTTGAGAAGACCAACAAAATTAACAAACCCTTAGCTAGACTGACAAAGAAAAAAAGAGAGAAGATACAAAGAAATAAAATCAGAAATGAGAGCTGGGACATCAACACTGACTCCACAGAAAAATTTACCAGATAACACAGGTGAGATGTACAATTTCTAGAAACAGATGAACAACTTACATTGACCCTAGAAGAACCAGAAGACCACAACAAAGTAGTCACAGATAAAGAGATTGAAGTAGTTAGCAAAATCTCCCAAAGATAAAAACCCCATGACCAGAGGGCTTTACAGGTGAATTTTAACAATCATTCAAAGACAATCTAATACCAGTCTTGGTCAAGATCTTCCAGAAAATTGATCAGGAAGGAATGCTACCAATCTCATTCTATGAAGCCAATATCACCAAGAAATACCAAAACCAAATAAAGATACGATGAAAAAGAAAAAAATTACAGACCAATATCTCTAATGACTATGGATACAAAAATCCTCAACAAAATATTTACAAACCAAATCCAAAAGCACATAAGAGAATTATACACCATGATCAAGTCCGTTTTTTTGTTTATTTTTTTAAAGAGGTACTGGGGATAGAATCCAGCACCTCATACATGGGAAGAAGGTACTCAACCACCGAGCTACACACACTCTCCATGATCAAGTGGGCTTTATCACAGGTATGCAAGGGTTTTCAACACAACAAAATCAATTAGTGTCATAAACCACATTAATAAATTGAAGAAGAAAAATCATACAATCTTCTCCATTGATACAGAAAAAGACATTTGACAAAATACAGCATCCTTTGTTGATAAAAACACTGAAAGATAGGAAGAGATGGAAGTTTTCTCACATGGTAAAGCACATATATAAAAAACTCACAGCCAGTACTGCATTATTCAACAGTGAAAGATAGAAAGTTTTCCTGCTGAGATGGGGAACAAGATAAGAATGCCACTGTCTCCTGTTATTCAACACTGTGCTAGAAGTTCTAGCCAGAACAATTAGGCCAGATAAAGAAATAAAAAGCAGCCAAATAGGAAAGGAAGAAGTAAAACTTTCATTATTGACTGACATATCCTATATCTACAAAATTGTGAAATATCCACAAAAAAGCTACCAGAACTAATAGACAAGTTTAGCAAAGTAGCAGCATACAAGATTAATACACAGGGAAGTGGATTTGGCACAACTGATAGAGCATCTGCCTACTACATGGGAGGTCCAGGGTTCAAACCCAGGGCCTCCTGACCTGTGTGGGGAACTGGCCCACACGCACTGCTGATGTATTCAAGGAGTGCCCTGCCACACAGGGGTGTCCCCTGCATAGGGGAGCCCCATGGGCACAAGGAGTGCGCCCCATAAGGAGAGCCGCCCTGTGCAAAAAAAAGTGCAGCCTGCTCAGGAGTGGCGCTGCACAGTCGGAGTGCTGATGCAGCAAGATGACACAACAAAAAGAGACAGATTCCCAGTGCTGCTGACAAGAATACAAGCAGACACAGAAGAAAACACAGCGAATGGACACAGAGAGCTGACAATTGTGGGGGGTAGGGAGGGAGGGGGACAGAAATAAATAAAAAATAAATCTTAAAAAAAAAAAGATTAACACAAAAATCAGTGACAGTAGGAATTCTGTACAATACTAATGAGCAATCTGAGGAGGAAATTTAAAAATTTTCATTTATAATAGCAACTGAAAGAATCAAATATTTAGGAATAAACTTAACCAAAGACATAGAGGACCTGTATTCAGAACACTACAAAACATTGCTAAAAGAAACCAAGGAACACTTAAATAAATGGAAGGTCACTCTGTGTTCATGCACTGGAAGACTCAATACCATTAAGATGTCAATTCTACCCAAACTGATTTACAGACTTAGTGCAATCCCAGTAAAAATCTCAACAGCCTTTTTTGCAGAAATGGAAAAGAAAATTATCAAATTTATTTGGAAGGGTAAGAATCTCTATATCCGAAAGAAGGTGGACTCCTATCTTACACCTTATAGAAAAATTAACTCGAAATCAATCAAGGACCTAAATATAAAAGCTACAACTATAAAAATCCTAAAGAAAATGTAGGAAAACAATTTCAATTATCTTGTGGTAGGCAGTAGTTTCTTAAACCTTACACCCAAAGCAGGAGCAACAAAAGAAAACATAGATAAATGGGATGTGCTCAAAATTAAACACTTTTGTTCCTTAAAAGACTTTAAAGAAAATAAAAAGACAAGCTACTCAATTAGAGAAAATATTGGGAAACCACATATACGATAAGGGTTTGATATCTATGTTATATAAAGAGAGAATACATCTCAATGTAAAAAGACAAGCAATCCAATAAAAAATGGGCAAAAGACTTGAATAGACATTTATCCAAAGAGGAAATACAAATGGCCAAAAAGCACATGAAAAAATGCTCAACATCACCTGCTACTAGGGAAATGCAGATCAAAACTACAATGAAATACCATTTCACACCTTATAGAATGGCATTATTAAAAATACAGAAAACTAAAAGTGCTGGAAAGGAGGTGGAGAAACAGGAATACTCCCTCACTGTTGGTGGGAATGTAGAATGGTACAGCCTCTGTGGAAGACAGTTTGACAGTACCATAAGAAGCTAAACATAGAACTGCTGTATGATCCAGCAATCCCATTACTAGGAACACATTCAGAAGAACTGAAGCAAGGATGTGAACTAACTTTGCATACCAGAGGTCACAGGAGCATTATTCACAACTGCTAAAATATGGAACCAGACCTACTGTCCATCATCTGATAAATGGATAATAAACCAAATGCGGCATATTCACACAACGGAACACTATTCACCTGTAAGAAGAAATCTAGATGCATATAAACAACATGAATGAACCTAGACGACATTACATTGAGTGAAATAAGCAAGATACAAATATTGCATGGTCTCACTAATAAGAACTAAATACGACAAGTAAACTAACGGAGCTAAACTCTAGAGTACGGGCTCCTCAGAAATAAAAGGTGGGTTGAAAATGGGAGATGGTGTTTAATGTATATAACATTATTAATAAGGTTAACTGTAAAAGTATGGAAATGAATAGAGTTGAGAGTAACATAATGAGTATAACACTATGAATGTGATTGTGGCTGAAAGGGGTAGTATGTGTAAGTAAATGTGAATTGAAAGGAAACTAGAGAAAAATCTAGGGTATGTATAACATAGTGATTTCAGTGGTAGATGAAGATTGTGGTTAATAGTACAAATATAAAAATACTCTTCTGGGGGCGGACTTGGCCCAGTGGTCAGGGTGTCCATCTACCATATGGGAGGTCCACGGTTCAAAGCCCAGGCCTCCTTGACCCCTGTGGAGCTGGCCCATGCAGTGCTGATGCGTGCAAGGAGTGCCCTGCCACACAGGGGTGTCCCCCGCGTAGGGGAGCCCCAAGTGTAAGGAGTGCACCCCGTAAGGAGAGCCGCCCAGCACGAAAGAAACTGCAGCCTGCCCAGGAATGGCGCCACACATACGGAGAGCTGGCTCAAGATGATGCAACTAAAAGAGACAGATTCCCGTGCCGCTGACAACAAACGAAGAGGACAAAAAAGAACACGCAGCAAATGCACACAGAGAACAGACAAGGGAGATGGGGGCAGGGAGAAGGGGCAAGAAATAAATAAAAAAATAAAAATCTTTCAAAAAAAAAGGTACTCAATATTTTTTTAAAAACGCTCTTCTTTCGGTTATACACGGGAAATTTACAACCAATGTAACCTACAGGTGATAGTTAACAGTAGTATTGTAATATTTTGCAGCAATGGCAAGACGATATTTTTTCAATACTAAGGGATAACAATAGGAGGGTATAAGGAGAATGGGATTCTTTCTTTTGGACTAATGAAAATGTTCTAAAATTGATGTGAAGACAGCACAACTCTGTGATGAATATGCAAGCCACTGAGTGTACACTTTGAATGGAGTGTACAGAGCACTGGACTGATAACACAGGGAATCCAGTGGTGGATGATAGACTGCGGTTAACAGGACAAATATGACAACATTTTCTCCTGAACGATAACAAAAATATAATACTAACATCGGGTGTTAATAATTGGGTTGGTTGGGGGGAAATCCACCAAATGTTAGATATGGACCACAGTTAGTAATAATATTTGGATGATGCTTTTTCATAGTTTGTAACAAATGTTTCATAACAATGCAAAGTGTCCATGGTGGGGAGATGTATGGGAACCCTGTATGATGATATGCATGCCTGTTTTATAAATTCACAAATTTTACTATACACTTGTTTATGTATGTTCATAAATGAATGATACACTTAATAAAATTTTATTTTAAAAATAGGATAAGATCCTTAGGTTAATGCAGGGTGGGTAATATGAAAGAACCTTCCTTCCTTTACCCCAATGACCCTCTTAAAGATTCCGAAGGCTAAAACCTGGAAACCACTGACTATAGTCTGACCTGATAGAAAAGAAAATTCAACTGAAGCCCTAGAGATTAAGAGATTTGCTCAAGGTCACAGTGAGACAGAACAAGAACAAAAGCTATCTGATTACGAACTCACCATTCTTTTTATAACATCACCCTGCTCCAAATGAAAATGCAGTAAATGAGATTTAGTCCCTGGTGTTCCATGGGAGAGGTAAGAACTCCACAACTGAATCACCACAGAGCAGGATTAAAGAAAATCTTTCAACAGGTTCTGGAGGAACTCATTTTTTAACTGTTCTAGTTGTGACTTAGGTTCAATTGTTTCACACTGGTTCAAAATTTCCCTTCAATTTCATAAACTGGGTTATTATGTATATGAGGGAGCAAATCAATTATTTTTTAGAGTGGTGACAAGTCTACACATGTTTAAAAACTAAACAAGTTCAGACTTGAAGGCTGAGAATATTTCATAGTGTTACTTACAACACAAACTCATATATAAAAACAGAAAAGTAAAAACTGTTTCTTAAATAGATTGTAATTTTTAGATGAGATTTAATTTTTCTGTTATAACAAGACATAAAGCTATTTTTAAAGTATGTTTTAGAGTTTACCATAATGACCTCATTAAAATTTTGACTGAACATAAGAAGATATTCTTACATATAGAACACAGTGTCATTATTTTAAGCCAATATTATCTTCAAGGTTTATGAGAAAATTGACTTTATAAATTCTATTAATTTACAGTATCCTTTCAGATATATTAAATTGGATCCCCAATAGTATTAGCTGTCATCTTTGTTTTATTAGTAAAACCAGCACATCATTGCTAAACACCAAAACATAAAGATTGAGTAATTAAAAGGAAAGTGCACATTATAACCTAAGATGCTAATACCAGCAAAATCCTTATTTGTTACATTGTTCTTTATATACTATATTTCCTAAGTGAATTAATTTTTCCTCTTGTATCTTAATATTATTCTTTCAGAATAGTCAACAGTTAAATAATTAACTTTTTAGAAGGGTGAACTGATTCAACTCTCTCTCTCTCTATATATATATATAAAGTGGTTTTAAGTAAAATATTAAGTACAATGTCTTTATTTTGCTTTGATTTGGAATCTCAATGCCCCCTTCACTAAAATGAATTGCTGTAAGGCAGAGAACATAGAGAAATTGCTCATATATGTTTGTAGAATTGAAATGAGAAAACTGCTTACAACTGAAAAATACTGGATAGCTTAAAACAGGACACACAACTTTTCATCCATGTTGGAAGCTTTAGATATAACTATGCAAGAAAGCAAGCAGGGAGACAGATGTGATTTTAGGTCTGCTTTTTCTTAGAAAATGAACATAAATATAATCCTTCACTGTTTGATTTAATTTACCAATCTATGTCTTTTTATAGTTATGGGAACACTGCTCTGAAAGTAATTTGTTGCCTTTTAAGTGCAAAGGATTTCAGCAATCATTTTAAGAAATGTCTAAGAGAACTAGTAAACAAAATGTTTTTGTAATCTACAGAACATTACTTAGAGTGTCTTTTGTGTCAATCTGATAAGTCTTACTAGAGGAACAGCAAAATCCCTCCCTACACGGCAGGAGAAATAAGTTTATGAAATAATTTTTTTTAAAAGTATAATTTGCTAAACATATTTTACATGGAGGACAAGAAAATATCACCTTATTCTTCTCAATACATCAAGGTTCACAGGCAAAAATGAAATAGCTTTCATTAAGAACTTAAAGTTGACTTGAAAAATACAGTAAATTAGAAAGGTGTTAATATACAGCATTCTTTCAGCTCTTATTTTATGAATAAACAGTTTTTAAAACCGAGTTTGACCTCAACTGTGGTGTTTTTAAATCATTTTTACTTAAAATTTCAAATCAAGCTTTTCCCTGTACTTACAAACATGCTACTAGCCAACCTGTAATTAGGCAATCCCTCTGGAAATGGGATAATTTCTCCTTGTTGCTCCACATGGAACTCAACAAGAGAAGGTTGTTAAAATTTGCGTAAACTCTGGGTATTTCAAAATGCTTCTAAAGAAGGTCTGCTTCTAACTGGGGAGAAGTGCTTGGGTGTGGAATGGTAGTGAACTGTGGGCTTAACCTTCTGACCCAAGAGCCCAGATCTATCTTTTTCTATGTGACGGAAATGTTCCCCCTTTTGATTTCTTCAATTCTTCTCCAGCAAGAATTAAGGAGTTGAAACAATAAGCGGGACAGCAGGTCAGTAACATAAAGGTAAGAAACTGAAGTAAGAGCCCAGCCGACATAGCTGGAGGAAGAAAACAGAGCTAAAAAGATGGCTATGTCATTAACAGGACCTAATCTCCAAATCCATACACAGTCAGCCATATTTTGAATAATTTTCCAAAAGAAAGAAAAGGACCAGGCAAGAATAGTCCAAAGATAAGACCAAACCTTGGGTTTCTTGGGATGGAAGAAGACCCCCTTCTAACCATCTCAACGGGTAGGTAAAATTGGTGCTTGCTTAAAAGCTCTTTATTCCTGACTTTTCTTAATCTGTAGAGTAGTTTCCGCATTTTGCCAATACATCATAGATATGGATAACAGTCCTCAATGATGAAGTGGAATTTTTTTCATTGGTGAAGAAATGGAACGACCTTAGGGTTTACGTAGGCACAGTAGCAACTCCAGGTATGTACGATGACAACTTACGACACTCACTTTCCAGTAGCATTTTGGGAAGAGTACCTCTAATATGTTGGGCTTGGAGGTCCATTTGTTAAAAAATACTTTAATATTCTCTCTTCTATATTTTCAACACATAGCAAAGTAATCTGAAACCAGGAAGATTTGAACATGATGATAATTTCAACAGTATCTAAAATTAGTACCTCCTGTGTGTTCCTCATGGATGCAAGACTTTATAGGTGCTTCTGCCTCTGACCTCCAAATTAGGCTGGCAGGTGATTGGCCCTTACTAGTTCTATCAAGAATCCCAAGGACATGACGACCAATTGTTTCTTCAACAGCAGCTGTAGTCTTTACAACTTCTAAGAGGATCTTCAGAAGTCTGTTATTAGCTTTCTGTAGTGCATACCTGTATACACAAAGAAACTTTATTAAAATGTTTTAATCTTTTTAAAGCAAGCACTTTGCTTCTGTCCCACAAAAATTTACTACAAAATATCTCATCTGGAAACTAAAAGTATCAGATGATCCTCTCTACTAAAATAATAGGCAGTAGCACCTACAATGAAGTGCTTTTGGCTTTTGATATATATTTTTTACAATACATTATAAACTAATTTGTTTTCTTCTGAAAAATGTTAATCAATAAATTAACTATAACATTTTAAAAGTGTAAAGCATTTTTTCATAATTTGTAACAAATGTTTCACAACAATGCAAGGTGTTGGTGGTAGGGTGATTTATGGGACCCCTGTATGATGTTATGTATGCTTGTTTTGTAGGTTCACAAATTTTACTATACACTTGTTTATGTATGTTCATGTATGCATGATATGCATCAATAAAATTAAGAAAAAAATGCAAACAAAAATTGTATAGCATTTTATTAACCTGAAAGAAGCCAATAAACCACATTTTTGAGCTACCAGAGTTTCTAGATTAGAAGAAAATTTTAAGGAGATGCAAAATTTAAGTTCTAAAAAGTATGGTAGTATACAAGTTGATGCAAGCTATCAAGCCAGTAATACTTCATGGTTATTCATTATATAGTTGTGCTTTACCATATACAAAATATACATACAAACATATATGTTGAAATTTAACCTTTTTTATGGTTAAATGATATATTTTAAAATATTATTTAAGAATTCCACCAGTAAAGAAATTACAACTTAATGGTGATGTTCTAAATGTCTTAATTTTAAAAAATATTAGTTGGATTGGTAGGGACCTGTTTTAAAACATGTTTACAGTGCAATTTTATCATATGTCAACACTAGAGAGAATATCACAGACCACTTTCTAATGTATCTGCTCCAAAGACAAATTTCTGAAGTTATACACAACAGGTTCATTTGAGCCAGTAGAAGGAACTTCCTATTTTCATCCAAATGGAATTAATGGTGTGTCTCTCTTTTTAAAAATGCAAGTAGTTCATTCTTAGTTTTTGAAAATTTGAAAGTACCATTAACCATCCTTGCCCCCCATCTAAACTCTCAGCACCCAGAAATAATCACTATTAACATTTTAATGACTATCCTTCTAGACTTTTCCCCAGTGGGATCATCCTAGACAGTTTTATAAGCTTCTTTTTTACTTACATGAACATCTTTTCATGTTAAGAAATATATTTCTACAAATGGTAGCTCAGAAGATGAACTGATTATTCTTCTGAATAACTAAACAACTCTCTCTTTCTAATAGTGTAATTCAACAAAGATACTACAGTGGCAAAATTTATATTTAATATATGCAGACAAAATAAGAGAGTTTCATGGTAAATGTCCTCTGTCTTAAGATATTTTTCTGTCTCAACTTTATCTTGTAGTAGGAGATAACCAAAAAGAAGTTAAAGGTATCTGTTTTCACGGGTACATGGCATCCCTATTTTAAGACAAGGTTTTTCTACATGCATTTGTCAAGGGAAAGAGTTCTATTTTTATACCTAGATTAAGTTCTCTGCTTATGTAAGCAAGGGTTTTAAAAATAAAACTCTTAAATAATTTACTTAGTAAAGGTAAGTCAAGAGTTTTATTTCCTTAACTTTTTCTGAGGTTAGTTCAAGCCTCAAACCCCAGGACTAGGAAAATTTGAAAATATTTCTACTTAAGAGAGTTAAAATGAATATGCTGGTAAAAAGAAATAACTATGAATATCTATTTTTACCAGCAGTCACTAGAAAAATTCCTAAAAATTAAATACTACATATTTATACCAATTAGAGATAAAATAATATAAAATAAACAAAATGTTTATTTTATATTGCCATGGTAACTAATTTTCATACACTGTCTTTCTTGTTTGAATTCCATAATGACTGTGTTCCATACTGATGATCCAATGGGGAAGCCAAAATCTTAGGGGCCAAATTCCTCCATGCAAGCTGAGGAAGGAGGTTAGGAGGACACAAGAAGGTGGCAGTCACAGAAATTGGAAAAGGATGAAATTAAGTTAGTAGATATTAGTTTAAATTAAAAATTAAAGAAATTATTTTCTTTTGAACAAAACAAATTTTTACATATTGTGCTTAAAATCCTTAATATTACTGTGGGATAACACTTCTCATTTAATATTTTACAGTTTTATATTACCCTTTACAAAATCAAAGGAGAATTTTGTTAACATCTGATAATTTATTTCTCTAAGAAATGGGATATGTATTAAAAGTTCTCATCTGTTACCCAGGAAATGCATTAAAGAAGCTAAATATGGAATACTCACATTTATAGTAATGCTTTTCTCAGCATAAACAAACCTGGGGGTACCTTACACTGAAGACATGTCCATACAGTGAAAGAATAAACTTACAATCACATCTGTATTTTTTAGCACACAAAATGGCATATAAGAACAAGAAAAATTAATCAAGAAAGATTCAGTATACAAATAATGCATTAAGCTTTACTGATAACTGTATACGATCAATATTTCTAATCCAAAATTACTTTATATACAAAAGATTTTAAAAAATTTTTATGTTTTAATGATCAAAAATTGATAATCCTTTATATTATATAGGAAGGACATGTTTCGTATATAGAGTATATGATTTTTAAGACAGTATAAATGTACAAGATAAAAATAAGGACAGGTAAGTTTAATACATCAAAACAATATTTTAATTCACTTTGTACAGAAAAAGTACACATTCTGTATACCTTTCATTAGACAGGATATCAGGTGGCACCTCTTCAGGTTTTCTGTCCAATTCCTTTTCTTTAAAGGTCTGTTCCTCAACTTCCCCTTGGTTCTCATTTCCATTCTGTTTAAGTTTTGGTAAAGGCAGAGAGGACAAGACAGAAAGAAAACCTGTCATCTTGGAAATAGCATGTCATTCTTCTACTATGTACTAGGGTGAAACAGAAACTTCTAACGCATGAAACAGATACTGTCTAAAGTAATATTTAACTATATTTTATCACAAGATTAGAATTAACAAAGAAATATAAAACACTGCAGTGCACAGATGAAAAAAATTTTTTAATGGGCTCAAGTTAATGCCTGGTATAGTGCTACAAATAAAGTTTGTTAGAATGCTCCATGGTGCAACAGCAGTTGCTGCTATAGCAATATCAGGTTTGAATTTCCTTAAATGGAATGTAAGGCATTTGGACTCCACTTACCTTGAGTGTCGGCAATCCAAATAGGTTAAACTCAATACCTATAAAAAATACATATCACACCACCAACAAAGACAAACAAATTCTACTGCATTGTTGGTCCATTCCTCCTAGGTGGGCCAAAGTCCATACTACCTGTGTTTGCGTACTGCTGTTGCGCAGCTCACAACACAGCTTCTCTCTTCCAGCTAAAGACAGCAGCTTTAGTGCTTCCAGTTCCTCTAAAAGCACCCTCTCTCTCTCTGAAACCAGGTTTTCATTATCTATTGAGGATCTCTAAATAAGAAAAAAGGTGATGAGAGAATATTGTTTGCGATAGAGGAAAAAAGCAGAAATATCAAGCAGATTTCTTTTAACCCCTTAGGACCAACAGGTCGTGATTCTATGATCCATAACCCATTAAAAGGGGTTAAAAGCATATATAAAGTTCAACGCAAAATTTGAAACTTCCAAAAACTTAGTTTATATTAAGTATAATATTCAAGAATTTGGGTAGTTCAATTAGGATTATTTTTACTGACAATTTTATATTGAAAATTCAGAAGTTCAAATTCACAAAATGCAATGAAGAAAAGCAAAGTTAATTTTTCCAACATGTTTTATTCTCAACTCTCAATTTTCCTATTATTTTATATTGGAAAGCATATATATTAAGAGTTTTCTGTTTTAACTTTTATTTTCAAAATTCAGTGTCTCTGTAAAGAATTTTAATATAAATATTTCTTGCTTTTCTGCAATGATTTTGAAAATATATTATATACGGTAATTGACAAGAATCCAGCTCCCAAATACCAAGGAAGTTTTTAAATTTAGTCAAGAAAAGGAATAAGAATGTTATATAAATTTGCATTTCTAAAATCAAAAAGAGATGTTTCACTGGAGAAAGTTCCAGAAACATACTACTTCAGAAGATTTCCATTCTTGATTAAAAAGTAGATCAAAGACAGAGAAAGTTAAACCTTGGTGATGCTAATTGGAGGGCTCACAAAACTGTAAATGAATAGGGGGAAACTGCATGATATCAACTGCATATTTTAATACCACAGAAAAAATATTTCCAAAATTGTCAAAGTGCTTTTGCCATGAATGGTCAACGGAATGATTGAGGGAAAAATAACCACAACCTTTTAGCAATTAAACAAAATGGTAGGGAAACAATGCACTGCAAGGTTGAGTTATACGTCCCTAACAATGGCTTTTTGCACTGCTGGAGTCTGTTCCTGATGTATAATACTTGTAGTTCAGATCTGGCAAAATAATTTTCACTTAAAAAAAAAAAAGTCTAAATAATGAATATTCTTATTTTACTTGGGAGAAAAGGGGACTGTTAGTCCGATACCTGGGATAATTGTCTATTAAGCCTCCTAATCTCTTCCTGCAGCTGCTCCTGGTCTTCTCGCTGTCTCTCCAGTTGACGCATGTGTGCCTGCCTTAACAGCTCTGTTGCCTGTTGATGTTCCTGGTATTGCCGTACAAGTTCCTGCCTCATGTCTTCCAATTGTTCTTCATTTAACATTAACTGTCTAGAAGCATCCATGCTTGATACCAAAGTTTCATCATGAATCTATAATAGTATAAAAACAAAACAAAAAAATAATTTAACCAAATGCATTTTATGAAAATCTGTCAGCACTGGTATTTTTAAATGAATATGAAAGCAATTCTACTATTAACCCCACAAAGTACCTCATTTTTAATTTCCATTATTAAAATAAAACATAACTAAAAAAGCATTTGTTTTAATTACTATTCCAAATAAACTTGAAATTAATTTATCATAATACATGTTATTCTTCAAAAATAAAATAGAAATTTATCAGTTGTTTTAGTATAATTTAATTTTAAGGAAAGAGAAGAATAAAGATACTCATGATTCCTTCTACACTTAATGAAGCATAATTCCATTAGTTCTCTTGACATTTTATGATGGAGAAATAATATCAATGGAATATTTACATTTTTAAATTAAATGTACAAAACAGGAGAAATTTTACCTCTTAAGTTTATATTATGTAGTGATAATCAGTACTATAGGGAATGGCTTGTTAAGAAACAATTCTCGATAAATTTTATTTCAAAATAAAAGATTTATATTTCAGGTTCTCATACTCACAAGAAGTTACTTCCTTAATGGGTTTCTATGAGTACTTCAATTCCTGAAGAGAAACTACTTAAATGATTCATTCTACCTTGAACAGTTGTTGGTAAATTAAAGAGGCTTTTCATTAAGACCACACAAGTTTTGTATTTCATTAAAAGAAGTAGACATTTTATTTGAATATGCCTCTGTACATGAGACACTAGCTATCCTGATCATTAATCAAAAATCTGAAAATAAATAATTTTAAAAGAAGTAGTACTTATTATTTTCTGTTATATTATAGGTGACATATAGACACAGAATAGATCTTCCATTAATGGATAAGTAAAAAAATAAGAGGATTAGAATAAAAATAGTAAAATGCTTTAAATTGTCTCCTTAAAGAAGTAACTATTTCCTTGTGATGTTAATGTCATATTTAATTTACCAAATCTTTTATTCAGAGATATTTCCAAATTGGAATGTAGTTCATCTTCAATTGGTTAAAACAAAATCAATGTAGATAAAACTTAAAATGCGATTTTACCATGCACTTTGGGTAGAAGACAAACAGGAATACTATGAACCAGACTTGTATTATTTAATACAAGTAGTAAGTCACACAGTTATATACCTTACAATTAATAAAACACATTAAAAATGTGAATCATAAGTCAAGATTTAATTTGATACTTTGCTTCTCCATTAAAAAGCATTTCTGCTAAGAATTTTAGTGAAGGAAGCTACAATTTTTTTTTAAATACGTGTTTTATATTCAAGGAGACATACTTACAGATTCTCTGACAATGAATGTTTTATCTTTGGAGAACATTTCTTCTGATACAGTCAGTTCATGATCCTTTAATTCCAGAATATCATCAAGATTATCATTATTGGATAACAGAACTTCCTTTCCATCTTCTCCTAACTCTTTACTAAGTGGCTTAAATTCTTTAAATTCCATGTCCATTGTTTCAAAAGTCTGAAAACCAACTTGACCCTGTGATAGCTGCATTTTATTTAAAATATGTTGTTCTTGTGGACACAAAGTATGTGATTGTTTCGATGATGTGCTATCTTCTTTTTCCCAAGATATCCTAGACAACTCTGTTTGTTGAGCAAATGCTATACTCATTGACACAATAACCTAAGAAATAAAACAAACAAAAAAGGATTAGATTTATAAACACCAGGAGGAATTTTAAAAAGCAAGTTACCACTCAAAATTATGTTCATTAGAAAAAAGCATTCCTTAGAGTTTTTAACAAAAAGAAATCTTATGATAAAGTGATAGAAATTTCTTTAAAAGATTCTCTATTTACATGAGGCCAATGATGTCAAAGTATTTATAGTACTGCCTGCCTTTTTAAATAAAATATAAATTGCTTACTATAAAAGCCATGTTATAGATATCAGAAAAAAGAAATGCTCTTACATTTTCCTTTTCCACTATAAACACAAAAACACTTTATACTTTTCCAAATCTTTCTCATCTTTTCATACAAATAGACACAGATATGTACTTTTTCCTACAAAAATGAGATCATACTCTACTATTGTAATCTTATTTTACAGTTTAGCTACAATAATTATTGTTTATAAAACATTTCTATATGGGTTTTCAATTTTCAAAGAGTTCAAAGATTCATATTGTACATACGGATATATTACAAATTTATTCAATCAACTCTCTTTTTTATTAGGGAGTTAGGCCCCATTCTTATTAAACAACACTATAATCAAATTTTTATAACTGTATCATTGCACGTAGTCCTTATGATAAATTCACAGAAATGGAACATTTGGTTTGTATGATCAGTAAGTATGATTATATATTTTAATCTAATCCAATTTGACTATCCACTACAGCTATGATCCTGAATCCCTGTTTATTTTAATCCTACCCAAGCACAGGTACTTAGAAAATGTGAACAGCAGATTTGGCTCTGAGAAGTCCCTAAGCCTTTGAGAACCAACTGTACTCTGTAACTTTATTGCAAGTCTCCTCTACACATATAATGAAAAAGCCTGGCTACCATTAGCCAGGATAAAGCATGACTGGGGTTAACCAGTGTGCCTACTGAGCTTCAGTCTTCTGTTTCCCTGTTGGTCTAGGCAGTATAATTGGGATTTTGCTTTAATTTCTTGTCTTGAACCTGAAGAGGCTATCTAAGATTCTGATTCCCATCTGGTTTCTGACAGCCTCCTTCCTTCCAGATGCTATGTTTTCTAGCTGCTAAGTGGAGTCCTACTTCAATAAAAATAATATGGATGATAATAAGAACAACCATGAACTCAGCAGCAATCATCTATTAAGTCCTTATATTATTCCATTTAATCCTCACTCTATCCTATCAAGTAGGTACTATTATCCATTTTATAGATGAAGAAATTGAGAATGCAAGAGATTAAGTAATTTGACCCCAAAACACAAAGTAAATAAATGGTGGAAACTGGGGTTTGAAAACTTGCAATCTTACTAACTCACCTTTGAAAACATGACATTATATTATTACTTCCACATCTGAAAAAATCTGCCTAGATGTATAATGCTACAACTGGCCTTGAGGAGTAATTATAACAATAGCTGATGCTGAGAAAATCGAAATGCAGCGAAGTTAGGAACTAAGCCACAGGTCACATATCTAATAAATGCTACAGCAGATATATAAATCAGAGATATAGCAGTTTGAAGTTATTTTATGAATCCCAAAAAGAGAAAGATTATGTTTTTAAACTAATCTGTTCCTGAAGGTGTGATACCCTTTGACTGCATTAAATTCAGTGGAGGGCCTTTGATTAGATTATTGATAAGATCCCTTTAGGCCTTTTTATTGGACAGTGAGGACAGACTCAGGTTGAGTTTCCACCCTTTTGCTGGGTCTGATAAAAAGAGACACATGGCGGCGGACTTGGCCCAGTGGTTAGGGCGTCCGTTTACCACATGGGACATCCGCGGTTCAAACCCCGGGCCTCCCTGACCCATGTGGAGCTGGCCCATGCGTAGTGCTGATGCGCGCAAGGAGTGCCCTGCCATACAGGGGTGTCCCCTGTGTCGCGAGCAAGGAGTGCGCCCGGTAAGGAGAGCCGCCCAGCACGAAAGAAAGTGCAGCCTGCCCAGGAATGGCGCCGCACACACCAAGAGCTGACACAACAAGATGACACCACAAAATGAAAGACAGATTCCCGTGCCGCTGACAACATCAGAAGCAGACAAAGAACACGCAGCAAATAGACACAGAGAACAGACAACCGGGGGGGGGGGGGGGGGGGATTTGTGGCATAAAACAAAAACAAAAAAAAACCAGAGACATATAAAGAGGGACACAGACAGAAAAAAGGAAGCTGCCATTTTATACCCTGCCATGTGAGAGAGGACTAGCGAGAGAACTGCTTAAGCAGGAAGCGCCCCCAAAGGCTAGACTCACTGAACAGCTCAAGAGGAAACAAGCCCTGCTATACGCCTGACAGCTTACAGCTGAACTCAGGGAGAATGCAGAGTAGCTGATTGAGCAGGCCTGGGAAAGAGGTAAGCTCATGCCTGGTGACCCTCAGCTGAGTTTAATTAAGCCTTGGCAAAAATCAGCAGCCATCTTGCTTCAACACGTGGCAGCTGACTTAGATGGAAAAGCACCTTTTAAAAAAAACAAATTCTCTTGCATTTGTAACCACAATTCTCAACCGCCTCTGGGTTCACTGTGTTATTCAGTCCCTAAATTATTCTTTAGCTTGCTTTCTATTGACATTTACTTCCCCAGACTACCTTTTTCTGTCACAATCCCATTCTTGCATTAATACCAAACTATACTGTGCTGATAATGGAGGTGTATGGAAAAAGTGTGCCAAATGTATGCTATGGACCATGATTGGTGGTAATAGTCTGATGATATTATCTCATAATCTGTAACAAATGTTCCACCATGGTGTGGAGTTGTATGCGAAATCCACAACTGTATGATTGTTTTGCAAGTTCACAATATCTGTAACAAAAATACTTAAAAAAAAAAGTATGGGATGGGGGAAAAATACACCAAATGTAAGATAAGGAATATAGCTGGTAGTAATATTTTGACAATGCTCTTGCATAGTTTGTAACAAATGTTTCACACCAATGCGAGGAGTTGGTGATGTATGAGACCCCTGTGTGATGTCATGTATGTTTATTTTGTAACTTCGCAATCTTTACTATACACTTATTGTTTATGTGTCTTCATGTATGAATGATATACTTCAATAAAAAAAGTTAAAAAAACCCACAAATTAGTTTTACTGATACATATTAATAAAGCAAACTATCCATCCATACAAAGTTGCTATTTCTGGCTATTCTTGCACATTTATATATTTATTAAGCAGTTTTACTGAGTTACATTTGCATATAAACCATATGATCTACCACAGTGTATACCAATGGCTTTTAGTATAATCACAATATTGTGTATTCATTACCACAAAAAATTTTCAAACAATTTCATTACTCCAAAAAGAAAACTCAACACCCTTTAGCAGTCACCTCTCAATCCCACTTTCTCCAGCCCAATAATTGAATTTCATCTTTATAAACTGATTTATAGTTACATTTTATATAAATAGAATTATATAATATGTAGTATCTTGTGTTTGGTTTCTTTCACTAAGCATTTTTTTTTTGGTCTGAAATTAACATCTTGTGGTGTAAAGCTTACATTTGTTCTGTTTCAAAGAAAAATGGTCTTTTATATGCAATTTTACTCATATTTGTATTTCATATGCAGTTTTACTATGCTATACAATTCCATATTGCAAGTTTTTAAAAAAAGATTTTTATTTATTCCCCCTCCTCCCCAATGTTTGAGGCCACTGTCTGCTCTCTGTGTCCATTTGTTGTGTCTTTGTGTCTGCTTGTCTTCTCTTTAGGAGGCACTGGGAACCTCCCACATGGGAGAGAGGCGCTCAATCGCTTGAGCCACCTCAGCTCCCTGGTTTGTTGTGGTTCTCACTGTCTTTCCTCTGCCTCTCTTTGTTGCATCACCTTGCTGCATCAGCTTGCCATGCCTGCCCATCGCATCAGCTTGCCTTCTCCAGGAGGCACTGGAAACTGAACCCAGGAACTCAATTGCTTGAGCCACATCTGCTTCCTCAATACTGCAATTTTTTGCTTTCCTTTTAGTAATATGCATTACCTTAGACTTTTCCTTTCAACTACTATCATATCTACATAATAGTACTGCTACTTATAATCATAATGTTGGGCTTTTACCTTTTCTATTCATTTCCAGAGATTAACACACATCCTTTTTATCAATTCTGTACAAGTTAATCCTCAGCTTTCCATTCTCTAACCTCATCCTATTTTCTGGTGACCCATATTCTAGTTATTAACTTCATGAGTTTATGCAATATATTTAGTTCATAGTAGTACAATCATACAGTATTTGTCCTTTTGTGTCTGGCTTGCTTCACTCAACATAATGTCCTCCAGGTTCATCCATGTTGTCATATGCTTCGCTACTTCATTTTCTTCTTAACAGCTGTATAATATTCCATCATGTGTACACACCACAGTTTCTTTATCCATTCATTGGCTGATGGACACCTGGGTTGTTTCCAACTTTGGCAATTGTGAACAATGCCAATATGAACATGGGTGTGCAGATATCTGTTTGTGTCACTGTGCTCAGTTCTTCTCGGTTATTTACCCAGTATCAGTATTGCCAGGTCATGAGGCGAATCTATTCTACTTCTTTAGGAAATGCCAAACAGTCCTCCACAGGGGCTGTACCATTCCACATTCCCACCAACAGGAAATAAGTGCTCCTATCTCTCCACATCCTCTCCAACACTTGTAGTTCTCTATCTTTTTAATGGTAGCCACTGCAATAGGTGTGAAATGATATCTCATTGTAGTTTTGATTTGCATTTCCCTAATCGCTAACAATGTTGAACAATTTTTCATTTTTTTTTTTTTTTTTTACCATTTATACTTCTTCTTTGGACAAATGTCTGTTAAGTCTTTTGCCCACTTTTTAGATCAGGTTCTTTGTCTTTTCATTTTTTTTTTGGTCTAGTGTTTTATTTATTTATTTTTTCCAAATTTTACTCAATTTATTCATTTTTTAATCATTGTTGAGTTGTATGATCTCTTTCTATATCATGGATATTAAATCTTTATCAGATATGTGATTGCCAAATATTTTCTTCCATTGAGTCAGCTGCCTTTCTACCCTTTTGTCAAAGTCCTGGAGGTGAAAAACTGTTTAATTTTGAGGAGGTCCCAGCTATCTATTTTTTCTTTTGATGCTCATGCTTTGGGTGTAAGGCCCAAGAAACCACTACCTACCACAAGGTCTTTAAGATATTACCCTATATTTTCTTCTAGGTTTATGGTCCTGGCTTTTATATTTAGGTTTTTGATCCATTTTGAATTGATTCTTGTACAGGGAGTGAGGTAGGGTCCTCTTTCATTATTTTGTTATGGATATCCAGTTCTCCCAGCACCATTTGTTGAAGACACTGTTTTGTGCTGGGAAGTGGACTTGGAAGGTTTGTCAAAAACCAGTTGGCTATAGAGGTGAGGGTTTATTCCTGGACTCTCATTTCTGTTCCACTGATCGATGAGTCAGTCTTTAGGCCAATACCATATTGCTCGGACCACTGTAGCTTTGTAATATGTTTCAGGTCAGGCAGTTAAAGTTCTCCACATTGCTCTTCTTTTTTAGAATGCTTCTGGCTATTTGGCTGTACTTTCCCTTCCAAATAATTTTGGTAATTGCCTTTTCTATTTCTGTAAAGTAGGCTGTTGGAATTTTGATTGGCTTTACATTATCTATAAATCAGTTTGGGTAAGAGTGATATCTTCACAATATTTAGTCTTCCAATCCATGAATAAGGAATGTATTTTCATTTGTTTAGGTTTTCATTGACTTCTTTTAGCATTGTTTTGTAGTTTTCTGCATATAAGTCCTATGCTTTCCGGTTAAATTGATTCTTAGGTATTTGAATCTCTTTGTTGCTACTGAAAATGGGACTTTTTCCCTTGTTTCTTCCTCACATTGTTCTAGTATACAGGAACATTACTAATTTTTGCACATTGATCTTGTATCCTACCTCTTTGCTGAACTTGTTTATTATTAGTTCAAGTAGCTTTGTTGTAGGTATTTTAGAATTTACTAAACATAGGATCATGTCATCCACAAATAGAGTTTTACTTCCTCTTTTCCTATGTAGATGCTTTTCATTTTTTTTCTTGCCTAACTGTTCTGGTTAGGGCTCCCAGTACAATGCTGACTAATAGCGTGACAGTGGGCATTCTTGTCTTGTTCTAGATCCTAGTGGGAAAACTTTGTTTTTCACCATTAAGTATGATGTTAGCTGTAGGTTTTTCATATGCCCTTTACCATGCTGAGGAACAGTTTGAGATTATTTATGAATTCCAAAAAGAGATATTATGTTTGTAAACTGGTCTGTTCCTCTGGGTGTGATACCCTTTCATTATATTAAATTCAAACTTGATTATGTTAAGATTAGGGCTTTGATTCAACCATGTCATTAGGGCATGAAGGGTTGGGCCCCAGTCCCTTGGTGGGCTGTATTAATGGACAATCACTCAAGGAGAACACAGAATAAGATACGCAAGTGAAGGGAGAGCACCACAGACACAGAAGAGGAGATAGCTTTGATCCTGTGGCCCTGAGAAAAGAGTGAGCCATTTGCCCGATAGTTTATAGCCAACCTTGTGAAAAGAACAGAGCAGCTGAGCCTGGAAAGAAATAAGCCCTCCAGCCTATAGCTGAGATGGGAAGGAGCTGGAACCAGGGAGCCTTAAGAGGAAAGAGGAAGGCTGAACCCTCACAGACATCACCCACCATCTCGTTTCAACACGTGACAATGGACTTTGGTGAGGAAGTACCTCTTAGGGTATCTTGATTTGGACTTTTTAGGGCCTTGAAACTGTAAGCTTTTACCTCAAATAAATACCCACTATAAAAGCCAAGAGATTTCTGGTACTTTGCATTAGTACCTCTGGCTGACTAATGCAAGGAAGTTTCCTTCTATTTCTATTTTTCAAAGTGTTTTCACCAAGAAAGGATGCTGGATTTTGTCAAATGCCTTTTCTGTATGAACTGATATAATCATGTGATATCTTTCCCTTTCTTTGTTAATATGGTGTATCATATCAATTGATTTTCATATGCTGAAACACCCTTGTATACCCAAATTAATATCTACTTCATCATGGAATATAATTCTTTTAATGTGCTCTTGGATTTGATTTACAAATATTTTGTTGTGGATTTTTGCGTCTATGGTTCATTATAGAAATTGATGTGTAAGTTTCTTTCCTTGTAGTATCTTTACCTGGTTTTGGTACTAGGATGATATTGGCTTCATAAAATATGCTGGGTAATTGTAATTTTCTCTCCAATTTTTTGGAAGAGTTTAAACATGATTTGTGTTAATTCTTCGCAAAATGCCTGGTAGAATTCACCTATGAAGCAATCTGTTGCTGGACTTTTCTTTGTTGGAAGATTTTTGATGATTGATTCAATCTCTTTGCTTGTGATTGGTTTGTTGAGTTCCTAAATTTCTTGTAGAGTCAATGTAGGTTGTTTGTGTGTTTCTAGGAATTTGTCCACTTCATCTAGGTTGTCTATTGTGCTCACATACAGTTTCTAATAATATTCACTTATGATCCTTTTTATTTCTGTAGGATCAATCATAACTTCTCTTTCATTTCTGACTTTATTTGCATCTTCTTTTTTTCTTTATTAGTCTAGCTAAAGGTTTGTCAATTTTATTAATCTTCTCAAAGAACCAGATTTTGGTTTTGTTGATTTTCTCTTTTTTGTTGTTCTCAGTTTCATTTATTTCTGCTTTAACCTTTATGATTTCTTTCCTTTTTTTTTTTTTTCTTTGGGAATGGTTTGCTCTTCTTTTTCTAGTTAGGAAGAAGTAAAATTTTCACTATTTACAATTGACATGATCCTAAAGTCCAGAAAAACTGACCCAAAACTATTAGAGCTAATAAACAAGTTCATTAAAGTGGCAGGGTACAAAGTGTTTCTGTACAGTAGTAATGAACAAGGTGAAGAGGAAATGATGAAAAAATTCCGTTTATAATAGCAACTAAAAATCAAATATCTAAGAATAAATATAAGCAAGGATATAAAGGATATGCAGAAAACTACAAAACAAATCTAAAAAAAACCACAGATCTAAATAAATGGAAGAATATTCTGTGTTCATGGATTCAAAGACCAAACATCATTAAGATGTCAATTCAACCCAAAATGATTTACAGATTCCATTCATTCCCAATCAAAATTCTAACAGCCTACTTTGCAAAAGTGGAGAAGCCAATTATCAAATTTATTTAGAAAGGTAAGGGATCCCAAATGCCAAAATTATCTTGAAAAAGAAGAAAAAAGTTGGAGAACTCACACTTCCTGACTTCAAAGCTTATTAAAAAGCTACAGTGGTCAAAACAGCATGGTACTGGCACAACTGGATTTTGAAAAGGCTACCAAATTCATTCAATTGGGAAAGAATGGTCTCTTCAACAAATGCTGCTGGATGGAAGAACTTTTGTCATTGATGTGGGGGTGGTGGCCACTGGGGGTTCTGGGGGCAATGAGGGGGAGAAGCAGGTGTAATATGGGGGAGTTTTCAGGACTTGGGAATTGTCCTGGATGGCACTGCAGTGGTGGATGGATGCAGGCTATTATATATCTTGTCTTAATTTGCAAGATTTTGCAGAAGAGACTGTAAACTACAGTGTGGACTGTGGTCCACGCTTGGTGGCAATGCTTCAAAATGTGTTCATCAATTTTAGCAGGTGTGCCACACTGGTGAAGGATGTTGTTGATGTGGGGGGGAGGGGAGTGGGGCATATGAGAATCCCCTATATTTTTTTATGTAACATTTGTGTATTCTGAGTATCTGTGAGAAGGAATGGAAGAGTTTATTTAAAAAATAAATAAATAAATGAATTTAAAAAAATGATGCTGGGAGAACTGGATATCCATATCCAAAGAATGAAAGATGATCACCAACTCACACCTTATACGAAAGTTAACTCAAGATGGGTTAAAGACCTAAATGTAAGAGCCAAGACCACAAAGTTCCTAGAACATAATGTCAGGAAGCATCTACAAGATCTTGTACTAGGAAATAGTTTCATAAACTTTACACTCAAAGCATTAGCAACAGAAGATAAAATCAATATATGGGACTTCCTCAAAATTAAAAACATTTGTGTTTCAAAGGAATCTGTCATAAAAGTGAAAAGGCAGCCTACTGAATGAGAGAAAATATTTGGGAATTACATATCTGATAAGTGTCTAATAATCTAGCACATCTCAATAATAAAAGACAAAGAACCCATTTTAAAAATGGGCAAGAGAGTTGAATAGACACTTTTCTAAATAGGATGGCTAAAAAGCTCATGAAATTATGCTCACCATCATCAGCTATTAGGGAAATGCAAATCAAAACTACAATGAGATACCATCCTTCACCTACTAGATTGGCTGCTATTAAAACAAAACAAAGCAAAGCAAAGCAAAAAAAAAAAACAACCCAGAAAACTACACGTATTAGGGAGGATAGAGAGGAACAGGAACACTCATCCACTGCTAGTGGGAATGTAGAATGGCCACTGTGGAGGACAGTTTGGCAATTCCTCAGAAGTTAAATATAGAATGGCCATATGATCTAGCAATCACGCTACTAGGAATATACCCAGAAGAACTGAAAGTAGGGACACAAACAGATATATGCACACCGGTTGTTCATCCTGGTGTTATTCTCAACTGCCAAAAGTTGGAAGCAACCCAAATGTCCATCAACAGATGAAGAGATGAATAAAATATGGTATAGCAGTTTGATACAGTTATGAATTCCAAAAAGAGATACTGAATTATGTTTGTAATCTGGTCTGTACACGGGCATGATTACGTTATTATTAGGGCTTAGATTGGGCCATGTCATTAAGGTGTTAAATAAAAGGGTTTTAGATAAAAGGCATGGCAAAGCACACAGTTGAAGCTTTTTGATGCTAGAGCTTTTAATGTTGGAGGTTTGATGCTGAAGTTGGAGTCCCTGGGAGAGAGAAACCCGTTTTCCTGATAGTCTACAGCTGACCTTGTGGAGAAAACAGAGGAGCTGAGCCCAGAGGAACCCAGGAAGCCTGAACCCTCACAGACATCGGCAGTCATCTACCTCCAACACATGAAAATAGACTTTGGTGGGGTAGTAACTTATGCTATGGCTTGTATCTTGTAAGCTCCTACCTCAAATAAATACCCTTTAAAAAAACCAACTAATTTCTGGTATTTTGCATCAGCACCCCTTTAGCTGACTAATACACATGGTATATACATAGATAATTACTCAGCTCTAAGAAGGAAAGAAATACATGTGAGAACATGGATAAACCCCAAGACCTTTTGTTGAGTGAAGTAAATCAGTCATTAAAGGACAAACATTCCATGATCTCACTGATATGAACTAAAGATACTGAGCAAACTAAAGGCGGTAGAATCTGGAAGATAGGTTACCAGTAGATATAACAGAGTAGAGAATGGTGAGCTGATGCTTAATCTTGGCAGAATCTATGATAAGGTGGATGGCGGCAGTTTGTAGTGAACGTGGGTGATGGGGATATAGTGGTTATGAGTGGGGTTGATGGTGCTAGAGTATGAGTATGAGTATGAGCTCATAAGGACTGGTGGGATGAGTTAGGCCATTCATGGAGCTGGAAGAAGGGTTGAGGAAGGAACAAGTGAACTCTGAGGACGATGCAGACTGTGGTTGAGAATACAACTGTGAGAGTGTTCTTTTGGTATGTGTGACAGCAGAGGGTCACTGGTTCAGGATGTTGGTGATGAGGGGATGTGTTAGGACGGGTATACCTGGGGAATACGGAATATGAATGTGTTCGAGTTGCCAAAGGGTGTTATCTCAGTAGGTAGAGACCCACACAATAACCAACAAAGTATTAAACTCCCATCCTGGGAAGTCTTGCTACATTCTCAAATAGAGCGTCAAGAACTCAGGACATAGGCAGTGACTAATAAAATGAAAACTGACCAATATCCCAAGCTTACGATATTAATACTTGTACTTATGAACCTTATTCTTGTAAAATTGAAACTTAGCCTAATAATAATTATTGCCTATGAAGGACCTCCTGAAAACCTCTTTGGAACTCAAATGTGGCCTCTCTCTAAGCCAAACTCGGCAAATAAATGCACTACCTTCCCCACAGTGTGGGATATGACTCCTGGGAATGAGCTTCCCTGGCACCAAGTGATTAATACCAAACACCAACCAACGATGCATTTGGAAAAAGACCTTAACCAAAAGGGGGATCATTAAATACAAAATCATTTTCATGGCTAAGAAATTTCAAAGTGAGACAGGAGAGCATTTCAGAAGTTACACTTTCACACTTCTCAGGCAGATCTCACTAAATGCCACAGTAAACAAAACTGAAACAGAGGTGGCTCCTGAGGGCTCTAGAGACAACCAGACACTATAGGCAAGGCAGACAATCCCATGAAATCAGGCCCCCACTGGTGGGCCTTACCTTGAATATATGATAACCTATTTTCCCAATATAACAGAGTTAAGACTCATTTATAATTTCCCTACACGATTCTTCTACCCCTTTTGTTTGAACCTACAATTAGCACTACACCCATTAAATGTATGTCCCAGAGACTTAAATATTCAGTCTGTTCATATGCCAGTTGAGCCCTGAATCTCAGCAGTATTGCAGCCAACACCTACTCTCCAATTTCTGGCTCAGGACAATAAACAAAATGACGACAGACAATCCCCATTCCAAAAAACAGAGTGTCTACAACTGCAAGCAAAATAGTTCCTTACATTTGCCTCATATAATCTAACCCCACTCTCAGTCTGAAGCTGAATGGTGATCACCATCCTAAAATCCTCAAGACTGAGGGATGAACAAATACAAGTGGGGAATACAACCATGGACCAAAGTAGACTTACTATTATTGTAGTAACAAAAGAACTTGTAACACTGATATAAAGATAGTGGTTACCAAAAGTTCTGTGGGGAGGCAGAGGGAAGAATGTGTGGAACATAGAGCATTTTTAGGGCATTGGAATTCTTCTGCATGATGATTGCCATGATGGATACAGACCATTATATATTTTGTCAAATCTTATAAAATTATACAGTGAAAAGTGTAAACCATAATGTAAATTATACACCTTCGTTAGTAGCAATGCTTCATTATTTGTTCATCAAATGTTAACAAATGTCCAGCAATGATATAAAATGTTATTAATAGGGGAAAATGTAGACGGGGGAAGAGGGTGAGGTATATGGGAACCCCCTATAATTTAAATGTAAAATTTCTCTATAAATAAAGTTATTGTATGGGGGGAAAAGCTACAGTGGTCAAAACAGCATGGTACTGGCTTAAGGATAAATGTATTGAGCAATGGAATCAAATTAAAGAGTTCAGAAATAGACCATCATATATATAGCCAAATGATTTTTGACAAGGCTGCCAAGTCCACTCGCTGAATTGGGAAAGAACAGTCTCTTCAACAAATAGTACTGGGAAAACTAAATATCCATATGCACAAGAATGAAAGAGGACCCCTAAAATTAACTGAAAATGGTCTAAAGACCTAAATATAAGAAGAAGAACAATAAAACTCCTAGAAGAAAATGTACGGAAGTATCTTTAGCATTTTGTGTTATGCAATGATTTCTTAGATTTTACACTCAAAGCACCAAGCAACAAAAGGAAAAAATGGACAAGTAGGGCCTCCACAAAATATAAACCTTTTTTTTTAAAAGAAGGTAACGGAGATTGAACTCAGGACCTTGTACATGGGAAGTAGGCACTCAACCACTGAACTACATTTGCTCCCCAATGAGAGTTGGGTTTTCTGTTTGTTTTTGTTTTAGTAGGCAAAGGGGATCGAATCTGGGACCACAAAAATGGGAAGCAAGCACTTAATCACTTGAGCTCTATCTGCTCCCCAAAATTAAGAACTTCTATACATGAAAGGACTTTGTTACAAAAATGAAAATACAATCTACTCAATGGGAAAAATATCTGAAAATCACATATCTGATAAGGGTTTAATATACAGAATATACAAATCAATAAAGACACAAAACACAATTTAAAAATGGGGAAAGGGCTTGAATAGACATTTTTCCAAAGGGGAAATACAAATGGCTGAAAAGCACATGAAAAAATGTTCAACTTCACTAGGTATAAAGAAAATGCAAACCAAAACCACAATAAGATATCATTTCACACCCACCAGAATGGATATTATTAAAAAGACAGAAAATTACAAGTGTTGGAGAGGATGCAGAAAATAGGAACACTTATTAACTACTGGTGGGAATGCAAATGGTGCAGCCACTGTGGAAGACAATTTGCAGTTTCTCAGAAAGCTACGTAATCATATGATCTGGCAATGCTGTTAAGTATATATACCTAAAAGAACTGAAGCAGGGATTTGAACAGGTACTTGCACACCAAGGTTCATAGTAGCATTATTCACAATTGCCAAAAGATGGAGGCAATTCAATTGTCCATCAATTTATGAATGGATAAACAAAATGTGATATATACATAGAATGGAATACTAGTCAGCCACAAAAATGAAGTCCTGATAACATGAGACAACATGGATGAACCCTGAAATAAGCCAGACAAAAAACAACAAATATTGCTATGATCTCACTGATATGAACAATTAGAAAAAGCAAACTCATAGATTTAGAATCTATAATACAGGTTACCAGGAGCTGAATTCAAGTAGAGAATGGGGAGTTAATATTTTATTTAAATAAAAGATTTCTGTTTAATTTTACTAGACTATAAAGTCTTAGAAATGGATGAAGGTGAGTGTCATTAACACCACTGAATTGTATTTGAGAATGTGGTTAAAAGGGGAAATTTTAGATCATATATTGCTACTAGAATAAAAATTAAAAGTTAAAACGTAGGGCTGAATAACACAGCAAACCATTCTGTAAACAATGGACTACAGTTAATAATACAAGTATAAAATTGTTATTTCAGGAATTATAACAAATGTACCACACTAACACAAGGTGTTACTAACACAGGGTAGTATGGGAAAAATACATACTTAATGTAATCTATGAACTTTACTTAATAGTACAATTTTAATATTCTTTCATCAGCTGTAACAAAGGGGTACCACATTAATGTAAAATGTCAACAATAGGGGGTATAAGGAAATGCTGCATTTTTTACATGGTTTTCTGTAAACCCACAACTTCTCTAGTTAAAAAAAAAAAAGAATTCTCTATTTTGTGGCTCTACCTGAGTATCCAAACTTAACTGGGGAAGAATAAAAAGTATAACCAAACTGATTAGTTTTATTTTAAATTTATCACCATTAGCCTTAAAATGGGCCCTTAGTAATACCAGGCAATCCTACTAAATTTCCCTAGTCTAATAACATTTTTATTCCTTCTTTCTTCTCCCTTATAGCTCCTCTCTCTTTCTCATTCTCAAGTGCTGACCTTGCTTCTTACTTCAGTGAGAAAATGGAAGCAATCAAAAGAGAACTTCCGCAGGCTCCAATTACCATATCTGAAAACACAACTGAATCATGAACCATATATATTCTCTGCCTTCCATCTTGTAATTATAGATTAAACTGCCATGCTCCTACCTAAGGGCAGCCCTTCCTTGGATCGCATCCCCTCTCATCTACTCAAGGACACTGCGCCAACAACTGCTCCTCTCTCTCCTGAAATCGGTAGTTTTTTTCCTTCTCCTGGGTCATTTCTATTAGCACATAAATATGATGTAATATCTCTCATCTTAAACAAAAACACCACTGGAACCTACCACATAACCCTTTAGCTACCACATTTCTCAGCTCCCCTTTGAAGTAAAATTCCTCAAAATAATTCCTCTCCTCCATTCTCATTCTAACTCAATCTAATCAGTTTGTCTCCACCACTCCATCAAATGTATTCTTGTGAAAGTCACCAATGTCACATTGTTATATCCACTGATAATCTGCAGTTCTAATCTTTCTTGATTTACCAGAAACATCTGACACAGTCTAATAAGCACTCCTCTTGATATATTTTTATTCCTTGGCTTCTGTGATGCAACTTTTTTGGTTCTTCCCCTTTCTAATTTGCTGTTCTTTCTCTGTCTCCATTGTTTATCCTCATTTTTCTTACCTCTGAATACTGGCATGCTCCAGGTTCACCACTGGACCTGTTTTCTCTCGAGACTCTCTCCTTAAATTAGTGTTTCAAACTTTTTTCAATGCAACCCATGGTAAGCAAGTAAGCCCCCCCACATACACATACACACAATAGTAAAAAACATTTTACATTGTGACCAAAGCACAAATATGTACTTAAATGTGTGTTTATATATTGAACCATTCTATTAATATTAAAATATAGGTCCTATAACCCACTAAATTGATTTGAAGAAAAAAAACGGGTTACAACTCAGACACTTTGAAAACCACAACCCCAAATGCTAACTCTCATATCTACAGCTCTATAATTTTATTTTATTTCCTGAACTCTAGGATTATCTATCCAACTACTCCACCACAATTACATTTAAACATATAGTAAATGTTTTGTATTTATTGTATCAAAAGCTGAATTTGTAAGTCTTCTGCTCCTCTCCAAAAATTAATTATTTCTTTGCGGTCTTCTCCATTCTACTAAATTCACTGCAGTAAACAGCAACTCCATACTTTCAGGGGTTCAAGTCAAATAATCTGGAGAAATTTTTCCCCTAAAAGGCCAGCCCTTGCCCATTTTACTCTATTTCTTCCTCCCACATCCAGACACATTTTCTAAGGAAATAAACCTGTGCCAGGAATTCGTAATATTTCATGAAAAGAGTTCCATGAATCTGGGGGTAGGAAAAATGAAACAAACTGGGCAGAGCTGGCAGCTGAGCAAGTGAACTTCATAAACTCTAGCCAAATTTCCCTGGACATCTATTGGAAATGTCTCCTGGAATAATTCTTAACTCTTCTCTTTCTTATGCATCCCACTTCCTTGAAAGGTCCTCAACCTGATATCTTCATGATTTACTCCCTCACTTTCTTTAGGACTCTCCTCTAGTATACTTTTAAAATGAAGCCTTCCTGGATCACTGTATAGAAAATATCACCACCTTACTCTCCATGCAATTTCCTAGTCTTATTATCTTGGCTTTTTTTCTTCTTCACAACTCATATCATCATCTGTATATTGCCTACCTGCCCCAACTAGAATGTAAGGAGAAAAGAAGCAAAGATCTAATCTCATATTCTCTGCTATTTCCAGCACCTAGAACAATGCCTGGTAGCGAAATGTAAACGAATGTCTATTTTCAGTAGTATGTACCAAAATCATACTCTCAATCTATGAGAACGACATTCTCATTAGGCTTCATCTATACAGTTTGTATTTTTAGAGCAGAGGTTTTCAGTCTTTTTTTCCAACAGCTGATCTCAGGAACACAGCACAATCTCATCAGTCCTGGTGACTATTATTATCAATCTATGTTATTCTAGGACCAAGCTGGACTATCAATGTACAGACACTTACATTGGCTGCCTTTGGAATAGTTTTCACTGTTCTGCACTTTGGTGTTCTGCTACCAGCTTGGATGTGAGATGACTTACAAAGCAGCTTTATATCACTGCCATCATCAAAGTAAGACTACTTTTAAAACATCATTTTATGAGTCTTTACTATATTAATTGATCTGCCAGGTGCTTTATGTTCATTAGCTCATTGCATCCTCAAAACAATAACTATTATTTCTATTCTCCCCTTTTAACTTAGAGAGAACTGAGACTCAGAAGTTAAGTAACTTTCCTAAGTTCGCAAATCTAGTAAAACCAGAATGAGAATTTAAAGCATGGTATATCCTATACCAAACCTCATGCCCTTAGTCACTATACTTTGATGCCCTGTTATTCCATTTGAGGAATTTAAGAGCCAAATACAAGAGAAACCTTGGACTCCTCTGAAGAACTGAACAATGAGAGTGATATAAAAATGATGGTGCCTAACTTTGATCCCCAGGAAGCACAGAATTAAACAGTCAGTTCAGCCATAGTAAACAGGAGACCTTCAGAATTCCCTGGGTCTTGACACCTCATCTCATTTGTGTTTTCTCCAATTCCTTATGTATTTCTTGCATATCTCATCAATTTTCCCCCTTTAAAATGCATATTTCCCACTGGGATTGTTACAGTGGAACATGAAACAATAAAAAATAAGTAAGCAGACAAACTCATAATTCAATTGTCCCATTATAATAAACCCAATAAGGGATATGTTTTAAAATGGGAGTATAAAGAAAAAAAAAAGGAACCCTTATGGTACGCTAGGTGATAAAATTGCTATTTAAAACTATAAAAGAATGATTCAGCACAGAAACTAACGATGTAGAGATGAACAAAATTCAGAGTGATAAATGCTGCTTAGCCAAGTGCTAATGCTAAGTAGCTATCCTTCCTTGGTATCTGCAGTCATTATCTAACATCACAGTAACTTACCTGGGTGGAAGAGGCAAAGGTAATGTATGGCGGGTCAAACACCTTTTCCTCTCATTTCCTAACTTCTGCCCCACTTTCAAAGAAGGCCAAACTTTTTCAATCCTACTCATAAGGTAATAAATATAAAAAGATTTGTGTTGGCATTCTGTAAAGTTTCTAATTATTATTCTACATCAAAAGAGGAATGCTCTTCTGAAAGAAAAATGCACAGAACATTCCATTTAAAAGCATTCTACTATCTGACAACTTAAAGATGAACTATTCATGAAATTTTTAACTAAAACTAAAGGGCATTACCATCAATAAAATCTACATTTTTCAAGCTTCGAGGGGAACATAAACAAAGGTAAAATTCAGGATAAACTATAAACTTACCTTAGCTACTTCTTCTTCTAATTGTTCTTGGTACTTTTTTTCTAGCATCTTAACCATATTTGTTTCCTGTCTCACTCCAAACTCATCAGAAAACTAAATTAAAAAGCAAAATATGATATATTTATTTACAGTAATTATTCCAACTTAAGATTTTTAGATACTCTTAGCAAAAAATAAATTCTACTTGTGCTCTTTTAATTAAAAACAATAATTCTAGTCAGTAATTCCACTAAGTACCTGTATTTACTACTGTGAACTTAATGATTAAAGATGCAAAAAGAGATGTATTTTTAAAAATTATAAAGATGTTCTCAGCATGAAAAATGACAGATTATGTGAATTGCATTCATTACTCCATATGGGATGAGTGTGGGAAAAAATCAAGTATCAGTATCTCTCCACTGTATCCAGATTGAGAGGGCAATGATCTTTATTTTCTTTAGGATTCAGAAGCTAAAAACCTCCTCAGTGAAGACCAGGGTTTGGCAGTCGGGGTTTGAGAACAGTGGCCATAAATTGGCAATATATACAAGAGTGAGGAGAGCTAATTTAACTAGATGGCATATACCTCAAAAGATGAATGGCTTTTATATAACATATGGTCTGTGGTGGAGAAGGCCTCATCCTCTGTCCTTGGCTTAGAACAATTTTAGATTTTGGGGATTCCTAAACATTAATCTATTTCTAGATTAAATATTTAAACTATTTAGAATATCTCTAGATTAACTTTGCAAGATGAGAAGAGAATCTATACTGGCATTTAAAGTAAATTGTCACATGGTCTATACATGATATACAAAATAAGACAAATTTTAAACTAGAACATTTAACAACAGAAACCAAAAAAAAACCCAACCCCTCTAATTTAACTCTCTCTGTATGCTACGAAAATACGTTAAATTCTTTACTTACAAATTCATTCAGGTCTTTTATATAAGGTATTAGGCCCACCATTCTCATTATTGTGCTTACTTTCAGCAAGTATTTATTCAATAATTACTAAACCAAAGACACAAAAATGATAGTAAAGATATAATACCTCTATTGTCTCATCAATATTCCGTTCAAGGTAACTTCCAGGGTATATTGTTTTCTGTACATCAGTTTCAGTAATTCTCACTGAATCAATGGAGAAACTAAATATAAATAAAAGAGGGCAAAAGGATTAAGTTGTATGTGTGTGTTTTACTGTTAGTCCAAATTTACAGCCTGCATAAAAGGTGGACTGGGGCAGGGGAAGCAAAAATAATAATCAAGGATTATAGATACTGTAAATTAAACCATGTTTTTGACTCATCTTTCCACTTAAAAGTAAAGTAACACAACTGAATGATGGAGTATCTGAACAGAACACCATTGATTATTATACCACTTTATAAAGCTTACTTTTAAATGGATGGCATGGAGCTCTCCATGGGTACTGACATTTTTTTTCCCCCTGTTTGAAAACATTTTAGTAAACATTTTTGGAGTGCTGCTTCCTACCTTCAACATCTAGGAATAAAAAAACATTTTAATAAAACCAAATCTATACTAATGTCACATTCCTTTTTGTGAAGAAATAGGAAACGAACATTAATATTTAAAAGTTTAAATTATTTCACTGAAGAAGTAGCTTTAAATATCTCAACAGCATGACAAATTCTAAATACACTAACATTATGTAGCTATTTCAATATAATTGGGAATGGTGAACAATCATACTTTCTATGGCTTAGGATTTGTTTCCACACTTGTCTCTTGAGCTTCCTCCGCCTCTGAGAGCTTTTCATAATTTTTCAGGGTTTGCTACAGTTCGTCGAAAATGCAAAGGAACATGTGAAACTTTTCAGTCTCAATTCCAGCTTATCTTCAACACTTTCTTCACTATGTGAAAGACACTCCAGCTCTTTTCCCAGGACCTCTAGTTCCTTTAATGTCTCATGCCTGTCAGGATGATGATGGATCACTTTTGCCAAACCATCATATTTTTGGCAATTTTTTTATATTCGTTTTGAAGAATTTGCTTTTTTGCACTCAGCAATTTTTTCATGTGCTCCAGTAATGCTACATTCTATTTCTTTGTAAATTTTTTCTTAATTTCCATTTCTCTGAGATTCATGTCATATATCAACAAGGTCTTGGCCCTTGAAAAGTCACATTGTGACAGGGTGCTCAGTATACCTTGGTACTGGCTATATCCCTCTTCCTGGGATCCAGAGCTGCACCATTTAATTAAACTCTTCGCTAGAAGATGAATTCTCTGATCATCACAGCACTATCTCCATCAATTAGGAGACGCTTCGGTGTAACTTAGTCGTCAAGTCACAGAGCCCATGGCGTGCGCGGCGGCGGTGGCGAAAGCTAAGGCGGCAGTGGCGGAGGAGGCGACGGTCAAATCCCCGCAAAGCAGCGGGGTCAACAGCCATGGAGGAGGAGGCGGCGGCTCCTGAGCTGCCCTGCGCCGCACCACTGCCTGCTGCCCCGTGGCCCGTGTGGGTGGGGGGGGTGGGAAGGCCAGGTGGGCTGCGGCCAGGTACTGACATTTTAAAAGTTAACGATTATATATTACTGAATTAAAAAATTTTTTTATAATCTCACCTTTATTTAAAAATTATTTTAACATATGTATATATGACAGTCTGGAAGAATACACATCGACATTAACAATGATTTCCTCTGTGCAAGTAGGCCTTAGTGGCAGTAAAGGGAAGATTTTTACTTCATACATATTTACTTCGGAATTTTTTTAAATTTTATTTTATTTTATTTTATTTTATTTTTTTAAAGATTTATTTATTTATTTAATTTCCCCCCCTCCCCTGGTTGTCTGTTCTTGGTGTCTATTGGCTGCGTCTTGTTTCTTTGTCCGCTTCTGTTGTCGTCAGCGGCACGGGAAGTGTGGGCGGCGCCATTCCTGGGCAGGCTGCTCTTTCTTTTCACGCTGGGCGGCTTTCCTCATGGGTGCACTCCTTGTGCGTGGGGCTCCCCTACGCGGGGGACACCCTTGCGTGGCACGGCACTCCTTGCGCGCATCAGCACTGCACATGGCCAGCTCCACACGGGTCAAGGAGGCCCGGGGTTTGAACCGCGGACCTCCCATGTGGTAGACGGACGCCCTAACCACTGGGCCAAAGTCCGTTTCCTTTAAATTTTATTTATTCACATACCTTTCAGTATTCATATGTCTATATTCTGTATAGTTTTACAAGCATTCATTATACTGTAAAAAAAAGTTTTTAAAAAATGCTTAACTCAGATCATAAAAAGGTTAAAATAGTATTTAGAAACCAAGGGAGGGAAGTGGACTTGGCCCAGTGGTTAGGGCGTCTGTCTACCACATGGGAGGTCTGTGGTTCAAACCCCGGGCCTCCTTGACCCCTGTGGAGCTGGCCCATGTGCAGTGCTGATGCACACAAGGAGTGCCCTGCCACGCACTGGTGTCCCCTGTGTAGGGGAGCCCCATGTGCAAGGAGTGCACCCTGTAAGGAGAGCCACCCAGCACGAAAGAAAGTGCAGCCTGCCCAAGAATGGTGTGAGCTGACACAACAAGATGACGCAACAAAAACACAGATTCCAGGGCCGCTGATAAGGATAGAAGAGGTCAGAGAAGAACACAGAGTGAATGGACACAGAGAGCAGACAACTGGGGTGGGGGAGGTGGAAGGGGAGAGAAATAAATTTTTTAAAATTAAAAAAAAAAAAGAAACCAAGGGAAAAAGATGAATGAGGCAAACCAAAATTTTCATTTTGGGCTAATATAATTTCTCACTCCCCTTTTCACATAGATACATGCTATCTTATTCGTTTCACTCTCCCTTTCCCATCCCTCCCTTTTTTCTCCTATTCTCTTCCACCTTTCATTCTGCCCAAAATTGGCTAGATACAAGCTATATCATCCCATTTCATAACTTACCTAACTAACCCCCTACTGTTAAACCTCACATTGTTTCCAAATTTTCACTGTTACATACAAAGCTAAATACAGAGGCTCATAAGTATATATTTGCACACTTCTGTGGATGTTTCTATATGATCACGTCTTATAATGGTTAGGTTTAACTATTTAAAATTTTAATAGGTAGTGCCATATTCCAAAAAGTTGCGTTACTATTTCTCCCATAATAGTATAAGTATTTTCTCAAAACCCCAGCAACAAGGACTTGAAACAATCTTAAAACTTTGGGGAGAATATGCCTGTTTTTATTTTTAAGATAATATGTCCTTTCAAATGCTTCCTGGCCATTTAAAACTCTTCTGCTGTGAAATGCCTTTTCATGTTCTGTGTTAATCCCATGTTTCAAATAGTTATTTCCCTCATCTTCTTTGCCTTTTCCTGGTTCTTCTGTCATTCTCACCTTTTGCCTCTTTCCTCCCTGCCCCTTGCATACACTATTCAGATCCCTGGCTTCATGTCTTAATCTTATTTTCAATGCTTAGAAAATTCTCAACTCTATTTCCTAGCTATCCAATCATTAAAACTAAGTTCCATAAAGAGCTACAGAGTCCACAATGACATCATTCTGTAAGTTTTACAGTACTTGAAAATGTTTAACCTAAATTGTAAAAATAAAAGTCTGGTTAAACCTGAATTCCATACAGATGAAATGGACAAATTCCTAGAAATGCATAAACAACCTACACTGACTACATGAAATGTAAGCACTCAACGAATCAATCACATTTAAAGAGACTGAAACAGTCATCAAAAATCTCCCAACAAAAAGTCCAGGATGAGATGGCTTCACAAGAGAATTGTACCAAGCATTTCAAGAAAAATTAACACCAATCCTGTTGAAATGCTTCTAAAAAACTGGAGGAAAAATTACCCAATACATTTTATGAAGTCAACATAACCCCAATACCAGTTAAAGATTCTACAAGAAGAGAAAATTACAGACCAATCTCTCTAATGAACATATATGCAAAAATTCTCAACAAAATACCTGCAAATAGACTCTAACAGCATATTAAGAGAATTATACTCTTTGGCAGTTTGAGGTTATTTTATGAATCCCAAAAAAGAAAGATTATGTTTGTAAACTGGTCTGTTCCTCTAGGTTTGATACCCCTTGATTACATTAAATTCAGCAGAGGTTTCTTTGATTAGATTATCTGTTAAGATTGAGATGAGATGGGGAGGCGTTTTCGGGACGTGGAGTTGTCCTGGGTGGTGCTTCATGGACAACTACGGGACATTGTAGATCCCCCCAGGGCCCACTGGATGGAACGTGGGAGAGTGTGGGCTATGATGTGGACCATTGACTATGGGGTGCAGCGATGCTCAGAGATGTACTTACCAGGTGCAATGGATGTGTCATGATGATGGGAGAGAGTGTTGCAGTGGGGGGAATGGGGGGTGGGGGCGGTGGGGTTGAATGGGACCTCATATTTTTTTAATGTAATATTTTTTTAAAAAATTAAATTAAATTAAATTAAAAAAAAAAAAAGATTGAGCTAGGGCTTTTTTGATTTGACCACATCAGTAAGGCGTGACTCAGGTTGAGTCCCCACCCCCTTGGTGGGTCTGATATAACAGACACCCACATGGATAGACACAAGAAGATACATAGGAAAGAATTTTTATTTTGATCCTGCCATGTGACAGAAAGGAGAAGGTTGAAACAGCTAATGTCCCAGGGAGAGATGGACCATTTGCCTGATAGTTTACAAGTGTCCTTGGAAAGGGAGCCATGACTGATATAGGAAGCCCTGAGAGAAAAGCCCTATGCCAGCCAACAGCTCAGATCAGGAAGAAGCTGGGACCACAGAACCTCAAGAGGAAGAGGAAGCCCAGAGGGGAAGGGTGAAACCCAACACAGATCACCTGCCATCTTGCTTCAACACATGGCAGATGACTATGGTGGGAAAGTACCTCTTATGGTCCCGAGTTGGACTTTCCATGGCCTTGGGACAGTAAGCTTTTACCTTCCGAAAATACCCTTTATAAAAGTCAACAGATTTCTGGTACTTTGCATCAGCACCCCTTTGGCAGACTGATACAGAAAATACTTGCAAATCAAATCCAACAGGATATCAAGAGAATTATACACCATGACCAAGTGAGATTTATTCTTGGTACTCAAGGGTGGTTCAACATAGGAAAATCAATTAACATAATACAACACATTAATAAACTGAAGAAAACAAACTACGTGATCATCTTGATCAATGCAGAAAAGGAAAGCATTTGACAAAATCCAGGATCCTTTCTTGAAAAAAGCACTCAAAAGACAGGAATAAAAAGAAAATTCCTCAATATGATAAAGGGCATATATGAAAAGCCCACAGCCAACATCATTCTCAATGGGAAAAGTTTAAAGTTTTCCTTCTAAGATCAGGAAAAAGACAAGGATGCCCACTGTCACCATTATGCAATATTGTGCTAGAAGTACTAGCTAGAGCAATTAGACAAGAAAAATAAATAAAAGGAATCCAAATAGGAAGAAAGGAAGTAAAACTCGCCCTATTGGCAGATGACATGACCCTATATTTAGAAAATTCTGAAATGTCTGCAACAAAGCTACTTGAACTAATAAACAAGTTCAGCAAAGTGGCAGGATACAAGATGAACATGCAAAAATCAGTAATGTTACTGTGCACTAGTATGAACAATTGAGGAAATCAGGGAAAAAAATTCCATTTACAATAGCAGCAAAAAGACTGAAATACCTAGGAACCAGTTTAAACAAAGAAGTACAAAGACCTACATGCAAAAAACTACAAAGCAATATTAAAAGAAATCAAAGAACACCTAAACAAATAGAAAGACATTCCATGTTCATGGATTGGAAGATTAAGTATTATGAAGATGTCAATCCTACCCAAACTGAATTATAGATTAATGCAATACCAATCAAAATCCCAATAGCCTACTTTACAAAAATAGAAAAGCAACAAATTCAGTTGGAAAATAGAAAAGAACAAATTCAGTTGGAAGGGAAAGTGCAACTGAATAGCCAAAAGCAACCTAAAAAAGAAAAGCACTGTGGGAGGAATTTCATTGCCTGACCTTGAAACATATTACAAAGCTACAGTGGTCAAAACAGGTGGTACTGGCACAAAAACAGAAAACATGGATCAGTAAAATAGAATTGAGAGTCCAGAAATAAACCCACACTTCTACAGCCAAACCTACCAAGTCCATGTTATCAGGACAAAACAGTCTCTTCAATAAATGGTGCTGAGAACTGGATAGCAATCACCAAAAAATGAAAGAGGACCCTATCTCACTCCTTATATAAGAATCAATTCAAAATGGATCAAACCTAAATTTAAAAGCCAGCACCATAAAACTACTAGAAGAAAATGCAGAGAAGCATTTATTAAAAATAATTTATTTACTTTTAATGTTACACTAAAAAAATATGAGGTTCCCATATACCCCCCACCCCCCTCACCCCACTCTTCCCATAACCACAACCTCCTCCATCATCATGGGACATTCATTGTGCTTGGTGAATACATCTCTGAGCACTGCTGCACCACATGGTCAATGGTCCACATTAGAGTTTACACTCTCCCCCAGTCCACCCAGTGGGCTGTGGAAGGACATACAATGTCCAATAACTGTCCCTGCAGTACCACTCAGGACACCTCCAAGTCCTGAAAATGCCCCCATGTCACATCTCTTCTTCCCATTCCCACCCTCAGCAGCTACCACGTCACTTTCTCCATCTCAGTGTTACATTTACTTCCACTACTAATCACATTAGTTCCAGAATAGAGTATCAGTAAGTCCACTCTAAACCATACTCTATTCCTTCATTCTGTGGACCCTGGGATGGCTATGTCCACTCCACCCCTCTAATGAGAGGGTGCCTCGACTTCACTTTGACGATGGATACAATTCTCCTGTTTGCAGTTGTAGGCACTCTTGGCTCCCTGGTGTGGTGGTTGACCTTCTTCGCCTCCCTGTTAGCTGGCTGGGGTAAGTCCAATAAACCAGAGGATAAGAGTTGCAAGTCTATTGAGGCTCAGGGCCTGGCTATCACATGGACAGTCCAGAGATTCAGGTCCCCTGAGTATACACTAAACCCCAGCGCCAACCACAGGTCCGGTAAAAGTGACAGGAAAGGCTTGTGAACAAAGACCACACCTGAGTCCAACTCCATCACACTCAGGACCATAAACTCCAAAGTAGGGCCAACTGACATGGCACTGAAGCCCATCTGCCATGACCATGGAACCTGTGGGTCTCTGTAGCCCTCAGAAGAACCAATACCTGGGGTTGTATCCACTTTAGCTGTCTCTGGGACTCTGCTGAGGTATGTGTAACGGCAACCCCTCTGATCTCCTGGCTCTTTTTTGGAGACTCACAGCCATATAAACTCATTTGTCCTTTCCATTTCCCCCTTTTATTCAGGGTCAGAAAAGCATTTTTAACTCCTGATATTACATGTAGGCTGAGATATTCTGCTGGTCTGAGTTGGCCCTTTTATTCAAGGTCATTCTCCAGCCACATTATCAGCTGGTACTTGGTAGTAATCCCTCGGTGCCAGGGAGGTTCATCCCCAGGAGTCATGTGCCACGCTTGGGGGAATTTACATGCTGAGTTTGGCTTTGAGACTGGCTACATTTGAGCAACATGGAGGCTCTCAGGAGGTAACTCTTAGGCACCCTGCAGCTCTAGGCCTAGTTCTTATTTCAGGCACACAGGTCCACAAGCATAGTCATTAGCATCCAGGGCTCATTGTTAGACCATCCTTCTTTATTGGTCTTAGCCACTGCACTCAGAGGATTGTTGCTGTTCCACTGGGGAATGTGACAGAGCTCCCCCGGCCAGGAACTCAGCACTCCCCAAACCATCGTTCCCAACTGTAACCATTATGAAAATATCCAAACTTTTTTTTTTTATTCCCCTCTGCCCCCCCCCCCCCCAGTTGTCCGTTCTCTGTGTCTATTTTGCTGCGTGCTCTTCTTTGTCTGCTTATGTTGTTGTCAGCAACATGGGAATCTGTGTCTCTTTTTGTTGCGTCATCTTGCTACGTCAGTTCTCCATGTGTGCGGCGCCATTCCTGGGCAGGTTACACTTTCCTTCGCACAGGGCGGCTCTCCCTACGGGGCGCGCTCCTTGCGCATGGGGCTCTCCCACGCGGGGGACACCCTGCATGGCACAGCACTCCTTGCATGCATCAGCACTGCGCGTGGACCAGCTCCACATGGGTCAAGGAGGCCCGGGGTTTGAACTGCGGGCCTCCCATGTGGTAGACAGACGCCCTAACCACTGGGCCAAGTCCGCTTCCCTATCCAAACATTTTTATGCACTGTGCACATATGCCCTGGAGAACTACCTTCCAACCATGCGCTCTCCCACCAATAACACCCCACACCAGTATTCCTCCCCCACCACCATCAAACCCCTCTGTGGTCCAAAACCTCCCTGAAAATAAAGCCCAATTATACTGCCAGGTAGGGAAGCATCTTAAAGACCGTGTAGTAGGTGGTGGTTTCTTGGACCTTCCACCTAAAGCATGAGCAATAACAACAACAAAAAATAGATAAATGGGACCCCTTCAAAATTAAACACTTTTGCACCTCACAGGACTTTGTCAAAAGGGTGAAAAGGCAGCCAACTCAATGAGAGAAGATATTTGTAAATCACATATCCAATAAGGGTTTAATATCCAGGATATATAAAGAGATGCTATAAGTCAACAACAAAAAGACAAATGACCTGATTGAAAAATGGGCAAAAGACCTGAACAGACGTTGTCCAAAGAAGAAATACAAATGGAAAAAAACAGAAACAAAAACACGCACATGAAAAATATTCAACATCACTACAGATTTGGGAAATGCAAACCAAAACTACAAGATATGATTTCACACCTATTAGAATGACCACTATTAAAAAGACAGAAAACCACAAGTGTTGGAGAGGATGTGGAAAGACAGGAACACTTATTCACTGTTGGTAGGAATGTAGAACGATACAGGCAGTACGGAGGACTATTTGGCAGTTCCTAAAGGAGTTCAATATAGATTTGCCACGTGACCCGACAATACTGCTATTGGGTATAAATCCAGAACTGAGCTTAGTGACATGAACAGACATCTGCACACCAATGTTCATACTGGCGTTATTCAAGATTATCAAAAGATGAAACAACCCAGGTGTCCATCAACTGATGAATGGATAAACAAACTGGTATATATACACGATGGAATATTATGCAGCTGTTAGAAGAAATGAAGTAGTGAAGCATATGACAACATGGATGAACCTGGAGTACCTTATGTGGAGTAAAGCAAGCCAGACACAAAAGGACAAATACTGTATGATTTCACTACTATGGACTAAACATATTGCATAAATTCATGAAGTTAATAAGTAGAAAATAGGTCCGGAAAATAGAATGACATTAGAGAATGGAAAGCTGAGGGTTAATCTACGCAGAATTGGTGAAACTGTTGTCTATTAATCTCTGGAAATGAACAGAAAAGGTGGAAGTATATCATAGTGTCTGTAACTAGCAATGCTATTTATATGAGTATGACAATAGTTGAAAAGAAAGTCTAAGGTCATGTATATTGTTAGAAGAAAAACTAAAAAATGCAACAAGGGACTCTATAGTATAGTGAAAGCTCATGTGAAATATGAGTTTGCATATGTAAGACTGCTTTTCTTTGAAAATGAACAAATTTATGTTAATGTTACAAGATGTTAATATCAGGCAAAAAAACAAAACAAAAACAAAAAAATTACATTATGCTAAGTGAAAGAAACCAGATACAAAGTACTACATATTGTATGTTTCCATTTATATAAAATGTAAATATAAATCAATTTATAAAGATGGAATTAGATTAGTGGTTACGTTATCCTACAGATAGCAGGATAGAGAGGTGACTTCTAAGGGGTGTGGAATTTTTCTGTTTCACATAACAAAATTGTTATAAAAATTTTTTGTCATGGATAAAGTAGATACAACCCCAGGTATTGGTTCTTTTGAGGGCTACAGAGACCCACGGGCTCTATGGTCATGGCAGATGGGGTTCACTGCCATGTCAGTTGGCCCTTCTTTGGAGCTGGTGTTTCTGCATGATGGAACTGGACTCAGATGGGATCTCTTTTCACAAGACTTTCATGCTACTTTACTGGAATTGTAGTTGGTGCTGGGGTTTAAGATATATCTAGGGGATTTGAATCTCTGACTGACAATATGATAGCCAGGCCCTGAGCCTCAACAGACTTCAACTCCTACACTCTGACTTACTGGACTTACCCCACTCAGCTAACATGGAGTTGAAGAATGTCAACCACCACACCATGGAGCCTAGAGTGTCTACAAATGAAAGCAGGAGGAGTGCATCCAGTATCCATGTGGAATCTAAGCCTCCTCTTGACATAGATGTGCAATGGACACAACCAATCCAAGGTCCACAGAGAAAATGTGGCATTGGTGTGGGAAAAGTGGCCATGGTGGCTGCTGGGTGTGGGGAATGAGAGGAAGAGATGAGATGTGGAGGCGTTTTTGGGACTTGGAGTTGTCCTGGGTGGTGCTTCAGGGACAATTACCGGACACTGTAGATCCTCCCAGGGCCCACGGGATGGACGTGGGAGAGTATGGGCTATGATGTGGACCATTGACCATGAGGTGCAGCAATGCCCAGAGATGTACTTACCAAATGCAATGGATGTGTCATGATGATGGGAGAGAGTGTTGCTGTGGGGGGAGTGGTGGGGTGGGGGCGGTGGGGTTGAATAGGACCTCATATTTTTTTAATGTAATATTTTTTAAAAAATGAATTAAAAAAAAAAAGCAAATGTGAAAATAATTTGAAAAAAAAAATATTTTTGTCATGAAGAGTGCACAACACTGCTTACAATAAAAGCCACTGATTGTACACCTTGAGTGGATTGTATGTGAATACAAGTAGTGTCAATAAAACTACTTTTTAAAAAATGAATTCACTGCTTCCCTCTTATAATTAAGCTCCTTCTCTCTTTTTTTTTTTTCAAGATTTACTTTTTCTCTCCCCTTCCCCCCGTTGTCTGCTCTGTGTCCAATAGCTGTGTGTTCTTCTGCATTTGCTTGCATTATCTGGTGGCACTGGGAAACCCCATCTCTTTTTTGTTGCATCATCTTGCTGAGTCAGCTCTCAGCAAGCATGTGCAATGCCACTCCTGGGTGGCCTGCAGTTTTATCACGCGGGGCGGCTCTCCTTGCAGGGCGCACTCCTTGTGCATGGGGCACTGCTAAGCAGGGATGCCCCTGCATGGCACGGCACTCCTTGTGAGCGGCAGCACTGCATGTAGGCCAGCTTACCACACGAGTCAGGAGGCCCTGGGGATCAAACCCTGGACCCTCCACATGGTAGACGGACACTCTATCAGTTGAGCCATGTCCGCTTCCTATAAGCTCCTTCTCTTTTAGCCTGAGGTGCCTATTTATATTAATGCAACATCATTCTCCATATTTCATAGACTCAAGCAACAAGGAGTTATCTTTGATTTTTAACTTAGCTTTGCTCCCACCATTCCTCCCATCCCAGTGCCTCAAATTCATCTCTTCACATTTCTATTTCTACTGGTACCACCTTAACAGGAAGTCTCACAGAAATGTGTAGCACCAGGCAGTGAAAAATGCCACACATGGGTTTAAATTCCAGCATTTTGGTTGTATCAACTTGTTATAATCTCTAACCACTACATCTTGAAATTATTAGTTTGTAAATTATTATTTCAGTGATTGGATTGAAGTCCCTTGAAGGAAAGGGTCACTTGATATATATCTAAATCTTCTTCCAAGTCATCTAGCCAAGGCTGTTCCCTATTTCATTTAGTCCTCAGAGCCTTAAGGGCAGTTATTATTATCCCTATTACAGTTAGAGATGTTTAAATAATCTGTCCAAGATCATAGAGCCAGCAAAAGGTCAAATGAGGGGTCAAATATAGGTTTGTCTGACTCTAAAGCCCATGGTATTTCTAGTCCCATAGTAATTCCTAAAGAGGTTTCTAGTATGAAGTCACCAAATATTTGTTAAATGGGTAACTCAATTATTTTTCTAAAACTATTTCACACCTACATTTGGAGAACAGTATGCACTTTATTCAAGATGTTTTCGAGTTGTGTCCAAAAGATGCAACGATATTTACAAGAAATAACTGTAACTTCTTACTGTTAGTAGGAGACTGCATGGCAGTCAGTAAACCTCTTTCTTTTGGAAGGGTGGAAAGGATGAGGAAGAATGGTTTTAGTTGAAAAGTTTTATCAATACATTTCCATTAAGAATTATAGAAACTGGGAAACGGACTTGGCCCAGTGGTTAGGGCGTCCGTCTACCACATGGGAGGTCCACGGTTCAAACCCCGGGCCTCCTTGACCCGTGTGGAGCTGGCCCATGCGCAGTGCTGATGCGCACAAGGAGTGCTGCGCCACACAGGGGTGTCCCCCGCGTAGGGGAGCCCCACGCGCAAGGAGTGCACCCGTAAGGAGAGCCGCCCAGCGCAAAAGAATGTGCAGCCTGCCCAGGAATGGCGCCGCCCACACTTCCCATGCAGCTGACAACAACAGAAGAGGACAAAGAAACAAGACGCAGCAAACAGACACAGAGAACAGACAACCGGGGGAGGTGGGGGGGAATTAAATAAATAAATTAAAAAAAAAAAAGAATTATAGAAACTAAGTGAGGGTGATAAATTGGCAGAAGCTCAAATGCAGAAATAACAAAGCAAGCCCATATTTCCATGAAACCTCCCTTTTATTCATGTTTTAGAAAGAAAATACCACTAATTAATGGAAGACTACTTGAAATATAGTGGCTGGATATTAGAGAGTTCTTGAGATGTATTTATTTTCTTCCATCATCTGAGAAAGTCTAAGGTCTGAAGTGGTTGCTAAGGGTCAATCCACGGACTGCCTTAATCAGAATTTTCTTATTAGAAACATAAATTTCCTGGTTCCATCTCAGAGCTATTGAGCCTGACTCTCCAATGTAAAACCCATTAATCTGTGATTCCAAGTATTCAAGGAAAATCAGGAGTTTATTTTTGGGCATGGGAATTTGAGCATTGGACAACCATGTGGAGGAAGTCCAGTCTTCTAGACTGGAATTATCAAATCTTACATTCCAGGCATACAATAAATAAAAAACAAGCAAACATGCAAACCACCTGGTTTAATCCAGTAGACTAACAATGAGCATTGTTATAATATAAAGACATAAGTAAAATTCCTAGAATAAAATGTCTTTGGTGTACACCAAAATTTATTCCATACATTTCTTTATAAAACCATTCCAAGATGGTACTGCAATTGTTACTGAACTATAAACACTTCTGAATGAAATATAAAGATACCTTGACTTCTGAAGAGCGGATTCACTAACAGTCTGAAGTTTCTTCTGCAAGCAATGAATCTCTGTCCCATATTTTTCTTCAGTTTCTTTCAATTGTTGTTGTAAAGAAGATGTGAGGTTTTCTAAATCTTGAACTTGTTCTTTGAGTTGTTTAATTTTTTCAGTATTTTGCAAAGAAGGTAAGTTGTTTTTATAATCAACATCTAAGTTATAGGAATAGAAGAAAATGCAGATTACAACAGAAATTTCTGACTGAAGTAACATAATCACTTCTTTTGCAGAGAATATTCAATTCTTTGAAAAAAATGTCTGTGATAACTCACATTTCAAATTAAATTCATTCTGACTCATGAAAACAAGAAACTATGAATAAGGCAACTCAAGATCATTTCCTCTATCCTTGTGACTATAGTACCACTAAATCTACCAATTTTATTTCTTGAAGTTTAAAACAATTTAAAATCATAGAATGTAAGAAGTGGAAAGTAATCAAAGATATGAGTAGTTCAACCTTTGTTTTTAAGGATGAGAAAACTGAGAGCAGAAAGCTTATACTGAAATGCCCAAGGTTACTAGGTTGTCTCAAATTTTAAACTAAACAATAAAATTATTAAATATTCAGTATAAAAATACCACATTGTGGTATAAAATAAAAACTTACCAATGTCTTGCAAACTGGTCATCTGAGAATGGGCAGATAAAAGCTCCACTTCCTTTTTCAGTATATTTTCCTCCGCAAAGTCAATTTTCACGCCACCAGTCTGAATCTATTGAAAATAACAGAAGAAAAGCGGTGACATAAATATATGATCCAGTATTTTAAAAACTCAGGCAACTTTACATTTAAGATTTTTTTCAAAGTCATCTACAATTGTGACATTATGACACAAATATTTTTCTGAGTTATTCTATATTCTCTTATGTTAAAGTGCTTCAAGTCCCATTCCCTTCATAGCAGTGAAATTGTATCAGTAAGTATAATGTGCTTTGAAATCCAAAGGACGTTCATTTTAGTACAGAAAAATAGCCACTGCACAGAATTTTGGTAGAAAGCTCATAACAGTATTCATAATATGCCTTGGTCTCTGAAATTTCAATTCATACACAGTAAGCTTTATATTATCAAACTTAATAATATAACTATTATTTACCTCTTGATTATATCCTATGTACAGCCAGTATAATTGGTATGCTCCTCTTTACATACAAAGCAGGCAAATAATGAAAAGAGATAAACTGTAGCTTAATTCCTTAATTATTAAAACCAGACAGCACAAAGATCACACAGCAAATGGACACAGACAACAACAACAACAACAAAAAAACCCCAAAAACAAACAAACAGCAGGCTGGGGGAAGGGGGAGGGAAAAAAAGAAAAGACAGCGATATGTCAGCTATTCAGAGGCCTATGTTTATTAATGTACTCATTCTTCAAATATGTAATAATTATCTACTGTGTGGCCAGCACTGTGATAAAGGAGGTCAAATTTGATTTGAGCCTCAATCATTTTGGGCCAATGATTTTAAAAAGCTATAAGGAGTAAAGAATAAGAGCATTTGGGAAAGTAACCTACAGAGCAAGTAGTGAAGACAAGGATCTTGGTGAGAGGGGGGCAATTTGGATAAAATGGGGGAAATAAAGCTAGATAAATAAAGTAGATCTAGATTACAGAGGACCTCAAAAGCAAGGGGAAAGAGTTTGAACTTGCTGGACTAAATGAACAAAGGATACTGTAAAAGAAGTTATCAATGTGGTAAAGGTACTTCCCATGAAGGCTGTTTTAATTGCTTACTACTTTTATCAAGTCAGCTACCCCACTCCCATTCCCTGCATACATTTCAACAGAGGACCTTCCCTCGTCTGGCCATAAGTTTCCAGAACAACATTTCTTTTCTTACTTTCTCTTCACCTAATTTACGTAACTCACTCAGCAAACATTTATTAAGCCTTTGGACCACTGTGCTTCTAAGAAGACTCCTTGATTCTGAGAAGTTTACAATCTTATGGAAGAGGCAGAAGGGTAAACAAATAATTCTAATAACATGAGAAGCAATGTGATACAAATACAAGTTTGTACAAGAACTCAGATGGGAAATCAAATATTTTAAAAAGCAGAAAATGGTTAAGTGCAATAAACATGAGCTTGTACTATGGGAACAGAGGAAGAAATGTCTAGTATAGGAAGACAGCAAAAGAAGAGGACCAGAGGAAGAACAATAGGAACAAAATAGGCAGACTAAGGGAGGAGTGAGAGGGGACAGTATTAGGCAGAATGAACAGTGTGAGAAAAAGGCTAGGGGTATGAAAAACCAGAGTACATTTGGGAAACTCTAAGTAGTTTAAGATGGCTGAAATGAGGAGGAGAAGGATTAGAATGTGAGACCAAAAAGTTAGGCAGTAATGTCCTGGCTCTCATCCCAACCAACCTCTGGAGTGCCTATACATTGTAGTTAAATCACAGTGTTAAAATGTGAAATTTATTGTGCAGAACAGTTAACATAAGCAGATGTAAGACTGGCTATACTTAGAAAGACCTGCTTGCAAGTTTGGGCTTGTCTAGCATCAGGAACTTAGCTCTATGCTGTCATCTTCATCTACACTGACATAAAACTTGCCTTAAATAGTAAGAGTGGCTAGGACTATGCCTAGACTGTTCCGCAAACATGGTTTATGTTGAACACCTGCCTTCCTTCTGGGAGTCTGGATTTTGGTATGTGCTAGGTAAAACCCAGGGTGGACTCCTAGGCTCAGATGAACTTCCCTGGTAGACAAAACTTCACTTATGTTGTCACAACACATTACTGGAAGAATTAAGTGTGTTCTGTGCACCTCCACTGGGAGAGGACTCTTGGAAATTTGTGCCTCATTTCCAACAGACTTCACCCCATGTGCCTTTTCAAACCTTTACTGATTTCGCTCTGTATCTTTTTGCTATAAAAAATCTTAGCAGTGATTACAATTATAAGCTGAGTCTTATGAGTTCTTTTAGCAAATCTCCAAACTTATGGGTCGTCTTAGAGATACCTGAAATACCCCAAACTTTGTGCCCTGTTATAAAGCCATCTGAGGCCAAAGTTTTCTTGGCCTCAGTGAAGAAAAAACGAGTCATTTTGGCCTTGTTTCACTCCTTTTCCCCCCAACCAACTAACAAAATTTTTAATTCTTCCTTAAAATATCTTATGAACCATCCCTTTTTCCCCACCTCTCATTGCTATCAATAAATTTCCTCTAACATTCCAACTTCACAATGACTAGCCAAGATCGCAAACTTCCAATGGCTTGTTAATCTTAAAGAAAAAGTCCAGTCTAAACATCCAAAGCTCAGTATGGTCTATCTTCTTTAATCTCAGGGCTCCTTAGGCACTCAGCAATACATCCCAGATATATCACACTTACAACTCAAGATTTTGATCATATCACCTCTCTCACCAAAAATGCTATTCTCCCTCTCTATTCCTCATCCAAACCCACACATCTTTCATGGTTCAATTCAAGTCCCACTTTCTCCAAGAAATCTTTCTTAATTCTTTCAACCTATACTCACTTATCTGTTTCCTTAATCCTAACGGTACTTATCTATACTTCACTCTTTTTTTAAACTTTTTGTTCTTATATACAACTCAAAATTTCCCATTTTAACCACTTTTAAGTATGCAATTCTGTAGTATTAACTGCATTTGCAATATTGCACTACCATCACCAAACATTCATTACTCCAACCTTTTCATCATGTCAAACAGAAACTCTGTTTCTGTTATAAGCAATAACTCCCTCTTCCTGCCCTCTTCCAGCTCTGTAACCTATAATCTATTATCTGTCTCAATGAAATGTTTCTTCTAGATGTTTCACATAAGTGATATCATACGATATTTGTATTTTTGTGTTCCGGCTTATTTTGCTTAACATGTCTTGAAGGTTCACCCATGTTTTAGCATGAAACAGAACTTTATTGTTTCTTATGCCTTAATAATATTCCATTGTGTATATATACTGCATTTTGTTTAAACATTCATCTGGTGATAGACACTTGAGTTGCTATTGCCAATAATGTCACTATAAACACTGGTGTAACATATCAGTTCGAGTTCCTACTTTTAATTCTTTTGGATAAATACCAAGAGATGAGAGTGCCAGGTCATATGGTAATTCTATTTTCAAATTTTTGAGGTTATACTTCCCTTTAAGATACTTAATTACATATAGCCTCAGATAATTATTTTATAGACAAAACTAATTTGTAGACATATGTAGCAGTTTGATATGGTTATGAATTCCAAAAATAGATACTGGATTATGTTTGTAATCTGGTCTGTACCTGGGCTTGATTAAGTTATGATTAGAGCTTTATTGGGCCACGTAATTAGGGCATTGAGTTCCTGCCCCTTGGTGGGTGGGGACTCGCAGAGGAAAGGCATGGCAAAGGACAGAGCTGAGGGTTCTTCATGTTGGAGTTTGATGCTGAAGTCTTAAGCTAGAGCCCAGGGGAAAGAGACAGAGGTGTTTGCCTGATAGTCTACAGCTGACGTGATGAAGAGAGGCAAAGCCTGGAGAGCCTCATAGACTACAGCTGCCCTTGTGGAGAAAACAAAGGAGCTGAGCCCAGAGGAACCCAGAAAGCCTGAACCCTTGCAGACATCAGCAGCCATCTTGCTCCAACATGTGAAAATACTTTGGTGAGGGAAGTAACTTATGCCTTATGGCCTAGTATCTGTAACCTCCTACCCCAAATAAATACACTTTATAAAAACCAACCAATTTCTGGTATTTTGCATCAGCACTCCTTTGGCTAATACAGCATACATCAGATTCCATTAATTTGTAAATTCCTTGAGTGCAGTGATTTCATTTACATTGTGCACTGCTTTATCTCCATACATAGAATGTATACAGAGCACAGTTAGCAAAGAATAATTATTGGCTGGATAAATGAATGAACAAGGCACATATCTTTCATTTCTTTATGCTCCCTTCAGAGTATATTTCAGGATGGTCTAAGAACAGGAATGAGGGGAGAGGATATTCTAGAATGATCCCCAAGTTTCTGGTTGGATGTCATTCTTCAAAACAGAGAATATAAAAGAGAAGTTGGTTTAAAGGGAAGCAGTTATTAATAAATTCAAATTTTAATATGCTGAGTTAGACATGCCTAAAGGACATTTTTGTAGAGATCTAATTAGATATGTGGCTCTACAGTTCAGGAGTATGGACTGACCTAGATGTAGAGATTTGGAAGCCTTGAAAGTGGACGAGAACAAAAGGGTCAAGTACAGATCCTTGGTGACTATATGCAGGGTGGGAAGAGTCCACAATGGAGTCTTAAAAAGCAATAGAATTGAGGTCACAGAAGAGAGGGAAAGAAAATGTTCTAAGAAAGAAGCAAATACTTCAAAGTCAAAAAATAAGAGAATTAAAAAGAAAACTAGTACAAGGCACTTCAACAGGCATGTGTTTATACCTAATATTGCAAAGTAGTGGCTTGAATTTTAAATCCAGACTATAGAAATACTGTTCTCTTGGGGCTATATAGTCATTTGGTTTTGGTTGTTGTTTGTTTTTAAATTGTTTCTCAACTTTGTTTTTTTCCTACAGCTAAAACAGAAGAAATATTTTATTATACATGCATTACAACCAGTCACAATTGAGAAAAGAATTTGTCCAGAATGTCACAGGTCCAGGAAAAAGGACCAAAGGGAACACTTGGTATGAGCAAGGTGGGATTCTCAAGAGGTGTCTGCAGAGATTTATATGGCATTGGAAGTTCTAAATCCATCGAGAAAGATGTTCTAGACAGTAGCATGCAGTCGATAACCTTTAACCAGTGTCCCTGGCCTCTGGCATGCCATCTTTCTGCTCCTGTGGTCTTCATGGGTGCACATGCTAGTGATTTATTTGGACCTCTGCCTCATCTTTCTTCTTCTGTGCTTCAGCAATTGGTAAATTGAAAGAACTGGTGATATTAGACCCTCATTCCTACATATGGCAAAAATAGGCTGAAGCTGAGCAGCCTCTGCTCCCTTTAGATGAGGCATGTTTTCTCCAGGTTCCACTGGGTTTTCCTCATTTATTTTGTGAGCTAAACTCCTGTAGGCATTTATAATTGTGGCCCCAACCTGCCATATACTTGTGACCACGTCTCAATTAAATAATAGTTAAGACTCTTTAAAAAGTATAAATCTAAAATAAACAAGAAAATAAGAGAAGAGACTAAGAGAGATTTCAAGCAATTTCTAGAAGACAGAAAAGGGGTGGAAAGGTATTGGTCAAGCAAGGAGGAGGAAGCAGCCTCCTAAAGCGCACATGAAGGGAGCCACTGACCATTGACTTGGTAGGAGAACCTCAGAGAGACCACAGACTCAGAGAGAGAAGGTTCAATAACAGGCAAGAGGGAAGCAGATTTGGCTCAACTGATAGAGCGCCCACCTACCACATGGAAGGTCCAGGGTTCAAACCCAAGGCCTCCTGACCCATGTGGTGAGCTGGCCCATGCGCAGTGCTGATGTGCGCAAGGAGTACTGTGTCATGCAGGGGCACCCATGCACAGGGGGCCCCACACACAAGGAGTGCGCCCCTCAAGGAGAGCCGCCCCGTGTAAAAAAAGCACAGCCCACCCAGGAGTGGTGCCGTACACACATACAGCTGATGCAGCAAGATGATGCAACAAAAAGAGCCACAGATTCCCCAGAGCTGCTGACAAGAATGCTAGTGGAAGCTGAAGAACACACAGCGAATGGACACAGAGAGCAGACAACGGAGGGGGTGGAGAGAAATAAATAAAAAATTAATCTTTAAAAAAAAACAACAACAGGCAAGAAGGAGAAGGGGATCAGAAAATAAGTACATTGATATTTAATCAATCACAGCACAGCCCTTTCTCCTGACTCAGGTAGGCAAAAGTCTGGTGATTAATAAAGGCTCTTCTCAAACGAAATGGAAAGAACCTTCTGGGGAGAATTAAAGAGGTGTGTTCAAGAGTAAAGCCTCTCACGTTCTGGCATTGGGGAAGGGACATATGTCCTCATTAAAGTAACCTGTTCTCCGCTTCTGTCCTATGGAAAAAAGCAGGGAAAATGACAAAGGCAACTGTGGATTACCTAATTTTTATTATAAGCCCTCCTATGCTATTCAATAGTTTCAACTGTGTATTACTGTAAAGAAGAGCAATACATTTTAAAAAGAAAGAAAAAAAATAAGAAGTTAAAAAAGCAGAAAGGACATTTGATCGTTAAGAATTCACTGGTTGGGAAACGGACTTTGGCCCAGTGGTTAGGGCGTCCGTCTACCACATGGGAGGTCCGCGGTTCAAGCCCCGGGTCTCCTTGACCCGTGTGGAGCTGGCCCGTGCGCAGTGCTGATGCGTGCAAGGAGTGCCGTGCTACACAGGGGTGTCCCCCGCGTAGGGGAGCCCCACGCGCAAGGAGTGCACCCCGTAAGGAGAGCCGCCCAGCGCGAAAGAAAGTGCAGCCTGCCGAGTAGTGGTGCCGCCCACACGTCCCATGCCGCTCACACGTCCCATGCCGCTGACGACAACAGAAGCGGACAAAGAAACAAGACGCAGCAAAAAGACACAGAAAACAGACAACCGGGGGAGGGGAGGGGAATTAAATAAATAAAAATAAATCTTTAAAAAAAAAAAAAAAGAATTCACTGGTTACCTCTGCCAAAGTAAATTCAGTGGAGTATAAACTGAAAGCTTGTTTACAGTAGATAGGAGAGAGCAGAAGATGAGATGGGAAATTCTGCTGTAGTTCACTCTTCCAAAGGAGAGAGAGAACTAGAGACAAAGGGAGAAAATAGATTGGGGGAAGACTAGTTAGATTTAAAATAGGGGAGAAATGAGGAATGTGCAAGGGGAAAGAAAGAGGTAAAAAGAGAGAGACATAGAGGCTGAATACATGGGAGAAAAAGGACATGACATCAATCTTAGAAGAGGTGGATGGGGAGAGTAACAAGAACACAGGAAATAAAATAATCTCTGTAATGAAAAGGGATAATTTCTACTGAGACAGAAGAAAAATAAATTGAGGTATTTTCAGATTGAGAATTTATAATTGACAGCTCTGATATTTGCAGAGAACTAGGAGACACAGCCATCTGTAAAGAAAAACTGGGAATAGAAGTAGAATATGTGACTTGAGGAAAGTTGTAAAAGTTGGAGAATATCTATTCAGGGGAATACGAAAGGAAAGATGACCAAATAAAAGACTCCAAATAAGTGACTCTAAAGGTCTAGCTGAGGTCAGAGGTCATGATTACATAGTGTTACTAAACCACATTACCATCTGTTTTCTTAGCAGCCTTCAGACAACCAGATATAAGCAGAGAAGTAGGGTCCTTGGAGGCTGGATAAGGACAGCAGAAAAACAAGAGATCTAGATTCCTAAGGGTATTTGCAAGAATATGGTACAATTATCCTGAACAGGTTTCAACATTTTGACTATGAACGGTTGTAGAAAGAAAGGTAATAATTTTAAGGAAATGCAGAGTTAAAGAAGGATTTTTATCTAATCACTTGACTTTCTACTTATTTATAAGGTAGTGTAGTTTTAGGAAAAACTGGACACAATTGTGCTTAGTGGTACAGGAGGTGGGGAGGAAGAGAGGAAGGGAGAGAGACAAAGAAAGAGAGAAATTGAGAGAGAGGGAAAGGGAGAAAGAGGGGAAAGAGAGAAAGGAAAAGAAAGAACAAGAATTCGTCATTAGCAATGTAACTTTCACTACCTATCAGTTAAATCTTTTAAATCTACCCAAACACTTCAATGTAACTTAACATTACCAAATTCCCCAAAGAAACCTACACTGATATCTTTCTGGAATTCTTTTCTACAACATGATGATTACAATGCTTATCCTTGCCAATATATGCTGTAAATTACATCTCTGATATAGTTAAAAAAGAGGCTGTGCCATCAATATTCTCTCTCTCTTTTTTTAAGTTAGGCCAGTAATTTATTAAGGAATGGAGAGAAGAAAAATGGTAGAAAATAACAGATTAAGGTCCCAGGTAGAGGGGAAGAGGCTGAAAAGAGAGAAAAAAGACTGATATACAGACTACAGTTTCCCATTACAAATGCCCACATTTTACTTGTGTGCTGTTTCAGGCAGGGAGGCAAAGGCAAGAGAGCAGGTGAAGACGGAAAGAGCAGGCCATCGATACTCTTACCTAGTTTTCTGTGCACACGTTTAAATAACACCTTGAAAATTTTGACATATATAGCACCATGTAAAGCTAAATAGCTATGTTCTAAACAACTAATCACTACTTTTCTCTAAAAAAGGACATTGCTTTAAAAAATGTTATATGTAGAATTAAATGCAACTGTTACAAGGTTTATAATTTGATGTTTTATCATGATCTCTAAGACTCTCTAATAGGATAAATATTATTCAACTTTCAGAAATTCCTTTAGTTTATTGACACAAATTCCCTACGATAAACATGTCATTTTTTCCCTAATCTCCTTTTTCATGTTCATGAAATGTAATTCTTGGTTGTTAAGCAGCTTACAAATCAGGAGGCATACAACAAATACAAACATTAGAATACATTTCCATTTCACAGACCTTGTTTAATCGTGTGTGAAGTACCAAGAGTTTGTTGTATTCTTCTGTTATTTTGTTGAGAAGAGTTTGCATGTTTTCTTGAAAGTCTAGACAATAAATGAACAATTAAAATAATTTCACTCCATTGTCTGCTGTTTTCAATAATTACTCATATATCCATAACTGCAGAAAATTGCCCTCCAAAACTAAACCTTATATATTTTAGTAACCAAAGACTAAAATCTTAATAATTCTAAACTACTGTTACAAATATAACTCACAACTTCATATTAAAATATGTTAATTTTGGTATTCATTAATTTGTAAACATTTTCTTCTTTTTCCATACAAATGCGCAGGGATAGGAAATATTTTATCTATGAAGGAACTCCAAAATATTAATTAATTGAGGGTGTGATTTGTTAAACAAATACAGGATTTAAATTGAGATAAAACTTTCTTCTTTCATTTTTAAAACAATGAACAATTGATATAAACTTATTTGGTAAATTTAATAACTTTTATAAGTTTAGATATATGGTACAAAAAGTTAAAGGAAAGAATTGGAATGAGGATAAAGATGGGGAGTAGAAGAACAGAGGATAAAGAGACAAGGTATCTTGCAGTCCGCTTTTATCATCAACTGATTACGAAATCAAATACTCTGTTCAATACTATGCTAAGCTTTTATTACCTTGAACTTCATATCTATAATCTTGTAATTCTGCTTCTTGATTTTCAGAAGTGTGAACACCAGAACTTTCTTTCTCTTCTACATTTACTTCATATTTTAAAGCAGTAGTATAATGTTCACCAAGGATACCGCATAAAGTCTGTTAACAACAAAATTGGATGTAGCATTTTAAGGAATAAAGATCATTATAAATTATTCTCCTGGATATATCAAATAGTCAAAATGACATGGAAAAAATCAGTAAGAAAATACTCTTCCTGCGGATTGGGTGTAATTCAGTGGTTGAGCTCCTAAGTTCAATTCCCAATACCTCCTAAAATAAATATAGAATAGATAGATAGATAAAATTTATTAAGCCAAGAAAATTTTAAAAAAACAATACACACATTTCTCCATATTCCAAATCAATCTCCAAAAGAAATAACTATGTCTAAATCTTTCTCTATAACACGAGTCTTCTTACATCAGGAAAATACTAACAATCTTTACTGTATAAAACTATAAATTTTTCTGCTTCCTTCTATCTTGTACTTTACCATTTCTAGCTTTGATCCTATTCTAATGTTATCATGCAATGTCAACTATTCTTGAAAAAATTCTATAAATTCTATAGAAACTGTAATACATCAAGCAGAAGATTACTATTACATTCATAAGCTTTTTTAGGAAGTACTAAGGATTGAACCTAGGACCTTGTACATGGGAAGCAGGTGCTCAACCACTAAGCTACTCCCACTCCCCTATTCATATGCTTTTCTTTAACATGTGAGCAGTTTTTTATGGTTACACATACACAGAATTAAAGTATTTGGCACATTATTCTGATTTTTTTTCTGAGCAAAGATAATTCTAAAAATATTTTAAAACAAAAAATGCCTATAATCATTCCATAAACCCTCTAAATACCATTGCCCCTCCCACAAATGAAAATAGCAACAACTTCACTTAAAAACCAAATTGTTTATTGTGCAATTTCTTGAGATTTGTTTAAAAGTTAAACTATACTATGCTGTCAATTAATAATTGAGTTTATAATTGACTCAATTCATAATTGAGCTCCTAAGATGGAATTTCTTCATTTTAGACTTTGGTAGAAACCTTAATAATCACCAAATTTAAAGATTAAGAAACCGGAATCCAGAAAGGTTAACTCATCCATGGCAACATCAGTGATTAATGACAAAACCAGGCTCCTTGACAACTCCAGAGGACCACTCCATTATACCACGGTGCTTCATACTTTGAAATTAGAGGTCAGAAAAACACATTATTGGAAGAAAAGAAAATATTATATCAGCTTATGAACTTAATATTGTGAATTGGGCTCTTTTTGCATATTTACTGACTATTAACAAAGGATTCAGTGCCTGAAGCCAGTGGCAGGGTTGGAGGTAGAGGTGAAGGATGAAGAGCAGCTGAATGAATACAGGCCTTCTGTGTGGTTATTTCTGACTCCAATTTCCCCCCCAATACTGTTTTGGGAATTGTCTATTTTATAAGTATTCAGAATTGGCAAGGCAGCTATACTGACCCACCCAGATACCGCTCTTCAATTGACAAATACACAGGCTAAGGTGAAGATCTGTGACAAGCCTAGGCATATATTTTAAATGCTGATTTATTTCAAACTGCAGAAAAAAAGAAGTTTATCTACAACCTTGCTTCAATAAATCCTAATATTTTGTCATATTATCTTCATATTTTAAAAAGAAATTTAACATTGCATATAAAACTGAAGCTCTATATGTTAAGTACTGTTTACCCAACTAATATACCTCCTCTCTAACCAGAGACAATCCCAACACTATTTGGTGATTATTCTACCATGCATGTTTTTATAGTTTTTTTTCATTTGAGATTTATCCACATCGATTTATCAAATACAGATATATCACAATTTGCTTATCCATTTATCTGTTGATGGAAATTCTAGTTATTTCCAATTTTTAACTTAGCATAGAAACTCTTAGGAATGAACACATTTGGTTGTGCACATATGTGACTATCTAGAAGTATATGGCTGGGTTGTGGGATGTACCTTGCCAAGCAGTTTCTCGAAGTACTATATACTCCTACCAGCAATGTGTAAGAGTGCCTGTTTTATTCCACTTTCACTTGGTATAATTAAAATTTTTAGTTTTTGGCAATCTAAAGAGCGTGAAATCCTGCCTAGTATTCTTGTGCAAGCTCCAGGTGAATATCAGATTCACTCAACAGCCAAAGCAGACGGGGTGGAAGGAGAGGGAGATAGGAAACAGGACTGCTTGAGGTTCCAATAGTTCATTATTTTGTATCAGCGATACCTTTTGTCTGTTCTATTAGTGAGAATAATTGACCTGAATTTCTTTTGTTTCAAACTGATTATAAGAAGGAATTGAAAATGCTCATTTTAAACTTTAAAAACTCAGGAATACTTTTCAAATGCAGGTCTGAAATAAGACAGTGGGGAAAACCGGGTTGGAGATTCTCTGCTCATCAAATTAGTAGCAATTTAAAATTTAGCTCTTCTTGTCTAAAAGTACTTTTCAACTAATACCTTACCTGTGAAAAATAAGAACATTCCTCAGACACTGCCTTGTGAAGTTTTCCAATGAGTATCTGTAAAGGCTTCACATCATCACCTAATAGATAGCATTAAAAACACTTCAGTTTACAACTGTAGTTACTATCATATTTAATCTATGTTTCAACTGGAAACGTCCCTGCAAGAAGATTAGTTTTAAATTCCTAATTTCTTTCTGTCAGATTTTACATTTTTATTCTATAAAATAGTATAAAGCAGTGACTCTCAAACATTTTTACTTTAACTCAATACAAGCAACACATTGCACATCATAGTCTATTACACACATTCACATAAAACTGAAATAAGAATTTCACAAACCAATTTTTACCCTTTTTACATGCTACGCACTCCTGTTCTTTTCTATTCTTTTGTTTTTTTTAAAAAAGTCTAGTTATTATTTACTAGATTAACTTCTTTGCTCATTAAAATGAGTCATAACCTATGGTCTGAAAAACAATGGACAGACACCATATGAAGAGGATACCAATAAACATAAAATACATGCTTAAAATCATATTTCGTTCAAACCCAAAGAACTACTGAAGCAAAAAGTGTGGTATTCTTATTTAAGCCACTCTAAATTTTACTCTGTTCAATAAAGCAATTTCGTGGGACAAACAGAGGGATTACTTCATTCGCAAATGCAGAACTGGCAACAATGGAGGCCTAGAGATGCCTTAAGCAGAGGAAGCCTAGTTAACTAAGTAATTAAATAATTATTAAAGATAAAAAGTTAACTGTAGCTAGTCCATAAACAGGTTCCTCTTCTTCCCATTTAGGGTTCATAAAGGTTGTTGTGCCCCAAAGTGCCATCTTATAGTTTCCTGGCTCAGTCTACAGTCACCTAGGAGGATCTCATTCTTGTTCCTGGCCTCAAATAACCTCTATGTTGGTATCCAAATCTTTACCATGAGCCTTAACCTTCCCCCTCAGTTTCAGATTTGTATTTTCAAACAGCTACTGGGCATCTCTTTTTCTAAGTCGACAGGTATTTTTAACTTACCATGTACCAAATTGAATTAATTATATTTTTCCTACAAATTTGCTCCTCATCCCATAATTCTCTCTTGGTGACTAGAACCACCCTCCAACCAGTTTCCCAAGCCAGAAACTTAGGAATCACTCTCAATTTCTTCCCCTTTCACTGCTAATGCTAACTGCAAACTACAGCCTACCTCTTTAACTCTTCATCTTCTCTTTCCATTCCATCCTCAATGATACTGTCTTAGTTCAATATCTTACTGGTTACTAGCATTACTACCAAAGTTGCTTAACTGGTCTTCCAAGCACTAATCTCACCTCCCACAATTCATCCCAATGGTGTTACCTTAAATTAAAAGCTGACCATGTCACTCCCCCTCTGCTTAAAGTCCTGTAGTAGGTCTTATCACCAGTAGTATAAAGCTAAGAATGATTCATTCAGAATATATTAAGCTTTTTTCTCATCAAGCTCCTCTTAGAGACTTAATTCCCCACTAGTTTCTCACATATCCTGAACTCTCAATTATTCAGAATGGTTCGAGACTCTCATGTATCTACGCTTAAGATTCTGGAGGTCTCCCTAAGATTCCAACCTCCCTACTCCTACCCGTCACCTCACCATACTCATCCTCCTAGGAAGCCCGAGAAATTTCTCCTTTCTCCTTCCATCCTCTCTGTTCATTCTGATACTGCAGACACAGTACTATGAGTTTCAATAGTTAACTTTTCTGTACATTGCGTTCCTACAAGATTGTGACTTCAAGGATTCTGGTTTTCTTAGGCACTTAAATGAATGGTCAATGAACATTAAGACAATGGCCCCAAGACTGGAATTTACAATCACCTTCCTCTACAAGTTCTAAGACAAGAACAGAACCATAAGTGGTGGGTTAACTCTAGGTGATACTCATTTGCCTCATACTACATGATTTTGTCAGAAACCATTTACCTGTTTGTTGTGTTTTTAAATTCTGTAGTTCTAACTGGTGTATTTTCTGAAGTTCCTTGATCTTTCCCTCTTGAGCAGATATAAGCTCCTCTTTAAGACTACAAAGAGCTTTATCCTTTTCATTTTCCATATATTCACGAATCTGATCCACATGAGTTGAATAAACCAGAGAGAGACATATCCGTTGGGCTTCCATCTGTAGCCGTAAATCATCCTTAAAGTGAATATATATATACACACACATACACATTAGAAAACTTTCAATGACAAATCAAATAATGTCTATTTCTCTGTATACGCTGAATGCAAGTGGAAAATCTGTAAAATTAAGTTATAATTTATATAAGAGAGCTGACATCTAGATTTGTTTTCTCAGTCTTCCTTATGTTGTATTGATCTACTTGTCTTTTTTTTAGGAAAGTAGCACAATGTTTTCATTATCTCAATTTTATAGTAAATTTTAATATTGGGTATAGCTGGTACTACCCTACCTTTTATATATGTTTTATAATGTGAGTTTTTAAATGTAGAGAAATAAAAGAACAATGTAATAAACACGTATGAATTCACAACCCAAATTAATGAATACTAATACCATGTCCAGTTAATTTCTTTATTATCACTCCTCATGTATCTGTAACTAGTGCATTATTTCATGTTTTTAACAATTCACATAAATGGTATTCTATATTTATTTTGCAAATTTCTTTTTCTCGTTCAACATGCTTATGATGGGAAGTGGATTTGACTCAAACTGATGGTGTGTCTGCCTACCACATGGGAAGTCCAGGGTTCAAACCCAGGGTCTCCTGATCCATGTGGTAAGCTGGCCCACGCGCAGTACTGATGTGTGCAAGGAGTGCCATGCCACGCAGGGGTGTCCCCCACATAGGGGAGCCCCATGCACAAGGAGTGCGCTCTGTAAGGAGAGTCGCTCCACGTAAAAAAAGGGCAGCCTGCCCAGGAGTGGCACGGCACACACGGAGAGCGGACACAGGAAGATGACGCAACAAAGAGACGGATTCCTGGTGCTGACAAGAATGCAAGTGGACACAGAACACACAGCGAATGGACACAGCAGACAACGGGGTGGGGGCCGGGGGAGAGAAATAAATAAATACATCTTTAAAAACAAGAATGCTTCTGAGCTCTATCCATGTAGATACATTTTAATTTAATTGTGGTATAGCACATATGACTAGCACAGTTTACCCATTTTCTTTCTGGAGATCAGATGGATTATTTCAAGTTTTTTGGTATTTGAAATAATGCTGCAGGAAAACTCTTATACATGTTCCCTGGGATACATGTGCTAGTGTTTCTCTATGATAGTAGTTCTCAAACATTTGTATGCATCAAAATCAACTGAATTGGGAGCAGGTGTAGCTCAGTGGTTGAGTGCCTGCTTGCCATGTACAAGGTCCTGGGTTCAATCCCTGGTACCTCATAAAAAGAAAAAAAAAAACAAGGAAAAAAAAGAATCAACTGAAGTGTTGAAGTGCTTATACAAACTGATTGCTGTGTTCCACCCTCAGAGATTCCCTTTCAGGAGGTCTGGGAGAGGCCTGAGAATTTGCATTCTAAACCATTCTTAAGTGATGCCATTGTTTCTGGTAAGATCACACTTTGAAAACCACCTAGAAAAGTAACTGATCGCTCATAGGTAATGCATATTTTTAACTCAATTAGATTTTATCAAGTTATTTTTAAGCAATTGTACCAATTTACACAGCTCTATCAGCAGTTCTAGTATCCATCTCCACACAATGTCTTTTACTGTTAGACTTATTTTTGTCAATCTAATAAGGAGAAAATGCTATTTTATGGTTGTATTGATTAGTAAGGTTGAAAGTATCTTTTCATGTGTTACAGGCCATCTTGGTTTCCTATGCTGAAATCCTATGCATTTCCTTTGCCCATCTTTGCACCTTTTCTTACATATTCTTGATAGTAATCCTTTTATACTGCATTTAATATATGTTCCATCCTGTAAACCTGTTTTATAGTATTGTCTGGAAAATAATAAAATTCACTAATCTTCTGGGGTTTCCTTTATTAAAAATACTTCCCTATCTCAAGGTCCCATTTTCTTTTTATGTTTGAGTCTTTAACCAACCTGGAGATTATTTTTTCTGTAGGATATAAAGTAAGGATCTAATTCTCTATCCTATCCTCCTACTCCCAATATCAAAAGGTAAATTGTCCAAAAGGCATTTACTGAACACTATAAACATTTCCTGCTGATAAGGCTTATTCTTTCACTTTGCTCAAGTCTGCTCAAATACCACCTCAACCAGAGCGGTGTTCCCAGAAAGACTAATTAAAAAAGCACCCAAGTAGATCTCTGTCCTCTTAACATACTTTTTCATTTTCTTCATAGCATGTATCACCATGTGGCACATTATTTATTTATTGTCTGTCTTACTTGATACCTGTCTAACCCCTCTAAAATACAATCTTCATTCTTTATTGCCCATTTTTATTCACTGTTAAATCCCCAGTATCCAGTACAGAGCCTAGAATGAAGGAGATACTCACTGAGTATCATTAAATGAATGATAATTTGATGTATCTATGTATATATATATAAGTATGTATGTAATTAATGAATCTGTAGAGAACTGACATCTTTCTTTTTATTATACCCTTTGACCATGAATATGGTATATCTTGCCATATATTCACATTTTTTTGTCCTTCAGTATTTTAAAATTTTCTTTGTAATTCATTTTTTTGGAATGTCTATTTTTAGATTATGGCTTTTGTTCCTTTGGAAATTGTATTATTTTTACTAGTTGTTCATTCCTGACATAGAACAACTTTAGCTGTTCTCTCCCTATTGGCTTCAATTATTTGTAGATTATCTTGATAGTCTATAGCTTATGCATTTCGGAATGTAAATCATATCATTTGCAATTAACAGTTCTGTCTCTTCTGTTCATATCCTTTAATCTCTGATTTTCTGTGTTTGTCTTTTGGCATTGGCTAGGAGCTACAAGACAATGTTGAATTAGTCAAGTTGATAGGAGATATCTTAGTCCTATTCCTGGTTTTAATGGGAATGCTTCTAAACTTCACTATTAGGAATGCTATCTGCTCAGTGTTTTGATAGAAAATATTTATCATGACTAAGGAATTTCCCTTCTATTGCTGACTTCAGGTTGCTGTTTTTTTTTTTTTTTAATTGTAAATGAGTTATTGAACTTTTTATGGATTCTTTTTCAGCACCTATTAAAATGATGATATGGGCTTTCTGCTGCTATGTAGGATTGTTGAGATCTTATTAATATTTTTATCAGATGTTAAACGTTATTCGAATTCTTAGAAAAAGTTGCTAATATTTTATTTAGGATTTTTGCAATCATTTATAAGTGAGATTGGCCTATAATCTTACTTTCATGTACTGTTCTTGTCAGGTCTTGATATCAATATTATGCCAGCCTCATAAAATACAGTGGATGGCCTATCTCTTTCTTTTTCCAAATCTTATTTTAGGAAGCAATTATGTATTTGTTCCTTGAAGAACTGGTAAAATCCACGTGCAAAATTGCCTCAGTCTAGTATTTGTGGTGAAGGGAGGAGGAGGCAAAACTTCTGACTAATAATTCAATTTCTTTAAGTTATTGGTTTATTCAGATTTTTTGCTTCTTTTCTGAAGAAAACCCATTTCTTTCTCAAGAAAATCAGCATAAGTTTAGTGAAAGCAAAACTTTATAAGCTACCCTGTTACCATATGGTAGACAAATTTTATAAAGGTTATTTTTTTAACATAGAAGTATATACTAACAGAAGTGAAAAGTTACTAAGACATTATACAAAAAAATAATCTGCATCTCATCTCTGTGAATTCTGACTTCATGGAGTCTAAGGCTGTAGACTTGATGGGCAGCAGGTCAGAAGAACAGTAGAAATAAGCAGTCTACAGACTTATTTAAAAGGTTGGATGATAATCCAAAGGAAAAAAGTATTGGGCAAGAAAATTAAAACAGGTCAAGAAGGTATTTTGGACTTTGTTCACTTGAAATTTTCATACCTAAGGTACTCTGTGTAGTTAATGCTAAAGGCAAGATATGTAGATGCCACTAAAAACATCTTTAATAGAGAAAATAAAATCCTTGCTGAATTTGATCACTTGACAGCTGTGCTTCAAATCCAGGTCCTCTTCAAATACAGCTTTTCTAAAAAATTTAAATCATCTCTATCACTTTTTTTTTTTTAGGAGGTAGGGAGACTTGAACCTGGGACCTTGTACATGGGATGTCACATTTTTAGGAGTAATTACTACACATTATTGTTTCTATAAAAATTCCAGATATTTTACAAAGCATTAATAGTAAACCAATTTGAATTTCTTGACTTAAACAGGTAATTAAAATGTAAAATATCTCTACATTTGATGTAAGATCAAAATGTAAATATTTATTAGAAATTTAAAAAAGTTCCCAATGGCTTTCTACTGTACTTAGAATAAAATCTAAACTTACAAAGGTCCTACTTCTTCAAACTCTTCTTTCACTCTCCCTGCCTCTTCAAATTGAACAATACTGTGCATCATTCTGCTCCTTAAGTCCCCAAGTTCATTCCCATGTCTTTGCAATTGCTCTAATCGCTATGCAGCAGGCTCCTGCCTCCCTCTCATTTCAAATGTTAATTCCTCCAAGGACATTTCTTGGCCAACCTATTTACTGCTGCCACCACTACACTCATCTTTCTATTATTCTCTATCATATTATCCTGCTTTAAATTTTCTTCATAGGATTTATCACTTATTTGTAAATGCCCTACTTGTCTCCTTGTTTACTGCCCGTCTCCCACACTTAGAATATGAGCTCTTTGCAAGCAGGAACCTTCTCTCTCCTTTTGCCACCTACTCCTATGCTTGGCAATAGATTTATTTTAATACTTGTTGAATAAATGAAGAAATGCATACAGCCTTATTATTATATTATTTTAGGAGGTACCAGGGATTAGACCTGGGACCTCATACATGTGAAGCAGTTGCTCAAGCACTGAGCTACACCCACTCCTCCATATAACTCTAGATAGCATCATTCTACAGTAAGTACCTGGAAGATTTTTCCTGTAATTTCCAATATCACTATCTGATAAATATAAATTGTCAGGAATGATCTATTATTACTCGAATTATATGCATTCTTTAACTGTTTTTAGAGTTAAAACTTTTTTCCCCCTTCAGGGATAATAAGACTCTAAGAAAATCCTAGAATTTAAATCTAGATTTTTTTATCAGGGAAATAGAATTCCATAACTACTTAACAACTATATAGAGTACTAAAAGCTTAAGACTTAATTTTTAGTTATGGTACCTTGAAAACCCCAGTATGAAATGACACTCTAAAATCAATCTTTGGCACTACAACAAAAATCACAAAATAAAATTAATAACTTCTTTAAAGCTCAGACTCTCAACAAAGTAATTTAAACTCTTACTTTTACAAAGGAAATGTGAAATCATTAGTACGTTTTATTTCCTGAGCAGAATGTACAACACAGATTAACCAAAAGAAAAGAAATAATGGTTAAAAAAACTAAATAAAAAGAATGATAAAAGGGGAGCAGATGTAGCTCCAGCAGTTGAGCACCTGTTCCCACACAGGAGGTCCCAGATTCAGTCCCAGTGCCTCCGAAAAACAAAAAAACAAACAACAAATGAAGCAAACAAATGAAAAAATCAACTCAGGGGAGCCAATGTGGCTCAGTGGTGGAGTGCTGGCTTACACAAGGTCCTGAGTTCAATACCTGACCTCAGTACCTCAAAAAAAAAGATAAATGAGAATTACTTTAGTGGATTCACTTTCATTCTCTTACAAGGGTGCTAATTTGTTTTATAAGGATGAAAACTTTTGCTAGTAAGAAATGTACATTTCATTGTGCTTACCATATATAAGCAAGTCAACATACCTGTTCTGACTTAAGTACACTGAGTTCCTGCTGAAGTTTATCATTCTCACTTGGTTCCATTGCCCCAAGCATTGATTCATTTGTCACTGATGGCACGTGATTCAAAAGTAACTGTTCTTGCTTGCTTTCTTTTTCAACAGCCAGATTTTCAAAAGGAACTTCATCTTCCTCCGTTATTTCTGATTCTTCACCAAAATCTTTATCTATTTTAGATATCAGTCCTCTAAAATCCCTGCTTGTCATAGTCACAACTCCATCTTTCAAAGAGTGTGACTGAATATCAAACACATTTACATCTTCAGCCCTCATATGGTTAATTATGATTTCTAGCTCTCTACATCTCAATAAAACTTGCTCTTTCTCTTGCTTTAAAGATTTAACTTCATCACTTAGGAAACTAATCTCACCATGTTTCTGTTTTAATTGTTCAGAAAGATCTGATAGTCTCTCTGACAGTTCTAATTTTTCTCTCTTGGTTACTTCAAGTTTTTCCATAAGTTCTGTTGTATCTTTCTCAACAACCTCACCAATTTCCAATGTTTCTGGTATAAAAGTTTTGTCATCATCAAAGACTACACTTTTTGTTTGCAATATAGTTGGATTTAGTCTTTGCAAATGATGAAGCTCTTCCTTAAGTGCTTTAAGCTTACTTTCATACTCTACTTCTTGTTTGTTTTTACTGTCTTCTAAATCAGCTTTTACCTTGAGAAGGCAGGTATATTCCTCCTGTAACTCTTGATAGTTAACTTCAAAGTTTTTTTCAGCAAATGAAAAAGTGTTTCTTTGCTTTTCAAGCTCTTCATTTAGCTGAAAACATTGTTTTTTGAGGTCTTCATTTTCTTCAGTGAGTATTTCTATTTCTTTTTGCCAGCTATAGTCTTTGGATTCAGATTTAATAGAATCTAGGAAAATTAAGTTTTCTTCTTGGTTAACAGGAGCATATATTTTCAACATGTCTTCAAGAGCTCTCTTTTCACTTTTAAGAATATCATTCTCTGCTTCAAGTTTTGTAAATTTTTCTTGAAGGTCATTCTCTTTTTCCTTCATTTGTTTCTCCAGTAATTCAGTTTTAAGCTGTAATTCCTGAACTTCTTGCTCAAGTGTACCCTTCTCCTTTTCTTCTTGTCTGAGTATTTCAATTTCTTTTTGAAGTTCATTGATTTTAAGAGTCATTTCTTCTGACTGGGAACTTGCAAGAGACTGTTGTAAATCTTTTAGCTTTGAAATTTCCAAAATTAATTGATTCTGTTTAGTTATCAAACTGTCTTTTTCAAACTGCATGGTTTCTATTTTTTGACTCATTTCATTCTGTAAGCCATCTATTTGCTGTCTATAGTGAATGCCTAAGTTATCTTTAAGTTTTTCAATATTTGTTTGATGTTCAATTTCTAAATCTTCCTTCAGTTTACAAAGTTCTTCTTCGTGACTAAACAGAAGCTGTGTTCTCAGTCTCTCTAATTCAGCTTCTTGTGATTCAGCCATTCTGTCTAACACAGCATTCTTTTCTCTTTCTAACATTTCAAGTTTTATCTTGTAATTTGTAACTTCTGCTTCATGTTTTAATTCTAGTTCCCTCCTGGATTCTGATGCAAAAACAATCTCAGCTTTCAAATCTTCCACTGTACTAAGAGATTTATGTGCTTCACTGAGTTTACTTTCCTGTTCAGCTATTGTCTGTCGAGCTCTCTGAATTTGGTCTCTTGAAAAGCTCAGTTCTTCAAGAAGATCTTTGAGCTTTCCCTGTAGAACAGACTTTTCTCCTGAAATTATTCCTAGTTCTTCCTTGAGTTTTTCTTTTTGAGAGTTAGTAGCTTGCAATTTTATATTCAGTTCATTTATTGCCACATTCATTAACTTTATTTGATCTTCATTAACTGTAATATGTGGATAAGATCTTAAAGCAGTCTCCATTTCTCCCTTGTGTCGTATATTAAGTTCCTCTAGCTGAGACAGGTGTTGTTTTATTAACTCTTGTTTCATCTGCACTATCTGCTGCCCATACATCTCATCCAGTTCTGCCCGGAGTTGTTCTAGCTTTCTTTGTGTTTCTTGTTCCAGTCTTTGTACCGTATCAGTTTCAAATTGGCTGTCTTTATAATTTTTCTTTTGAAGTTCTTCAACGGTCCCCATTAACTGTTTTATTTCCTCAGAACACTGTCTTTCTTTTTGCTTAGAATTAGTCATCTCTAATTTCATGTTTTTAATCTCTTGGTTCTTTTGTACAACCTGGTCTTGTAATTCTTCTAGTAATTTATCAGCAGCTGTTACTTTATTTTTTAGCTCAAGAGTTTTTTTTTCTTCTTCTATTATTTTTGTATTTAATTCTTCAATGATTGCCTCCTTTTCTTGTATTTCTTTTTTATTTGAATTTTCTACTTTTTTATCTTGTTCCTTAAGAAAGAAAAAAATGAAAACATAAGAATGGCATTTGTAGCTGTTAGCAAGTATTATCACTTAACTCCATTACTGAAAGACTGATAGAAGTCTGTTTTTTACATAATTCTATACAAAGTAATTATTGGGCCTACCCTTCAGTTTTTTCCAAGACAATGAACTCAGGACTTGTGTACCAAGCTCTGGAAATGAGCAGACACTACAGTAGGTCTTGGCCTTCTTTGGAGAAAAACTTTCTCCGCATTGCTTTTAAGGCTAAATAATTTAAAGTTAATATTTTTAAATCCAGTGTAATTAAAATATAGCTAGGCCATTATATTTTCATCTTTCTTATTAACTGATCAACATTCTAGTTACTTAGTATTTTCTACATACTCTCTAGACACAATTATTATAAAAATAAATCAAGACTCCTCCCATGTATTCTAGTAACTTGAAAGTCTTTCATGGTCAAGTGCTATGACAAGAGAGAAACAACAACAAAAATAGATTTCTATGAGTCTCCTTTAATTTCACTCAACTCCTCAGTGATTCAGAAATGTAGTTTAAGTGGCTGAACCTCAAATGACATCCAACCATTTATGGCATACCAACTTGGTCCTTGACTTTTGGTTTAAATAGAAATTTAAAGGTAGGGCAGGTACTTTTTCCCAGTTCCTATCTAGTACTCTGTTATTGAATTATAGATAAGGCTAAACCTAGAAGAGAGGCCAGGGCATATCTGTTATCACAATTGTTGACAGGACTATTACAGCATACAGTCAAACAGAAACCCTTGGGCCAATGTTTTGCTTCTTACTTACTGTTTTACATAATTAAGAGTTGTAGTCTCAAGGAAAAGAAATAAATAAAATCCACAAAATGAATCAAAATATAGTTAGGTTTGTACAATCTCTTTAAATCCTGGTATTTTCATCTGCACAACAGAGATATTATTTCCTCTATCTCACAGAATATGCTCTAAGAGCTTAAATGAAATAAAATATATTAAGGTACTTTATTCTTAATGTGCTATATATAATTTATTTATATACTGGAAAATATCTATAGGGCATATGGAACTTATAAGTAAAATCAGTTCATGATGGTCATCTTCAGCTTGTTAAATAAGTAATTAATCTTGAAAAATGATGTTATAAACTCTATAACTTTTCTTTTCCTCTTTTTCAGGAGGGGAGCTCATATATAAGTAACAATCCAAAATTGTCCAACTCCTGGTACAATTACAAATGAAAAGCCTTAATTCTTCATTCAATTATCATGGTTTACTTTTTGTAGTACTCTTTATTCTGAATGTACATGGTTTTAAGCCACTTATTTTGTGTTGCAAAAAAGACAGTTCTGTGATTGAGAATATAATCTCTCTATTTTTTGGACATAGAGCTGAGTAGGGAATAATAAACTTCCAGCCTGTGACTACTGCACCCTGGGAATTTCAGAGGATTAGGACAGAGAGAATAAGCCTGTGATCGTCAAGGCAGGGTTCTAGGGAACCAAAGCAGTTTCAGCTAATGCCCTAGTCAGCCACTCTGACTAAAATACCACTTGGGGGGATTAACTGAAAGAAAAAACAAGAAAGAAGAAATTAAGAAGTTAAAATAAACATATAATGAAAGAGAAACTGATAATAACACTATTCTTGCTAAGCAAGTAATCAAAGGTTATTCTGCCTAATGAATTACTTGAATTCAAAATTATGTCAAATTTTACTGCCTATGGAATAAAATCTAATTTCCAGGTTTTCCTAACCTGGGCCTAGACTGTCTGTCCATTCTTAGAGATTCACTTTCAAAGAGTATTGTCTTTCTAGTCAAATTAAATTGTTCTTTGCTCCCTGCACATTTTCAACATGTTTCAGCCTAGTTCTTTATTACTGCTCTATTCCCTGTCTAAAATAAAATGTCCTTCTTCCCACCTCTAGCAGTTTAGTGCCACAACATATTCATTTGTTTACCAAATAAGTACTGAGTAGCTACTTTGTTGTATGCCAGTTGTGGGGAACAGAATACCATTAAATTGCTTGTACAGCTCCACTTCACATATCACCTCCCTATTTAAGCCTACCCTGAAATGCTTCCCCTATAAAGCCAGAAGTTACCTACTCAGAACATTCAAAACACTTTTTACCTATTCATCCTTGTTTTGTGGTACCTTGTGTACATGCCCTGTTTTCCCTACTAAACCATGAATGCCATTAAGAAAAGGGCACAGCTTAAACAATACAGTACCACTCCCAGGGGCCTGCCACAAAAAAGGTGTTCTTGTAAACATCTACATAATTAGTTTTAAATAACCTTGATTTGAAATTGTCCATTTCATAATTTCAGTGTCTTCACTTTGTAAATTTGCTATTTTTCTTAAACAGGCAGCATGGATAGTAAATTAAGAGCACAGTCTCTCAAGTCAGGTAACCTAAGTTTGAAATCTGGCTGTACCAACTTACTATTACTGATTAAATACTGGACAAGTTAAAAATTACTTCATCTTGCTTTGCTTAAGTATCCTCATCTGTAAAACAACGTAGAGTTGTTGTGATGATTCAATGAATTGATAGGCGTAGGATGCTTTGAATAGTGCCTGGTACTGAGTAAACAATTAATAAATGCTACCTAATACTTTTTTATTATTACCCAAACAAAATTCTTATCTCGGTTATTTCTTCATTTTCCAGTATTATGCCAACTGAACTCAACTAGCTGAAGAAGAAACTCTTAAGTTCATAAAATGTACTGTATTATCTGTATTTATTTTTTCTAACTGAAATTCATTGTTTTAAAAATATTTTCATAATTTTATAACAATGGCTACAATAAATGGAAATACCTTTAGATGAAAAAAAATAAAGGATAGAAATTCTGGTTATAAGCTTATTAATAGTCGCCTGAGAATGGAACTTAACATGGGCTAATCACTTTCCGTAATAAGTATTACCTTATTATTGTGAGACTTCCAGTTGCTTTGGAAATAAATTAATTACTTTATATACTTAACAACCCTTTCTTAATTTTGAAATTTTGTGATTCATATGTATAACAAAAAGATAAATACCTGCATGAAGAACCTTAAAGTTAATTGCAAAGCTACTGCAAGTTGGTTGACTTTTTAAAAATAAACATACCATTTCATATGTTTTAATTTTCTCTTGCAAGAAATTAATTTGTAATTTGAAGTCTTCTTTCTTCTTCTGATAGTCTTCTAATAGATGGTCTTGTTCTTCCAGTTGTTGCTGATGAGTGAGGATCTGTTGTTTGGCTTGCAGTAAATCTGCAGCTGTGCTACTATGAGTGCTGTTCCTCAGAGTTTCACTAGCCTGTAACTTAAAAGTAGAAAGAAATCCCTGAGTATTAAAATTCTGCATTAGAGAATGGACTCAACCAGCAATGGCAGAGTAAGTGAAGTAGATACTGCTTCTAAAGTACTACTAAGCTCACAATGGCTGGAGTACAGGTGTGAGACCCCAGCAAACATGCTACCATGGCTGACTGGATGACTCACAGACATATTACCCAAAGAGAATCTGTAAAATTATGGTTCCAATGTGTGTCGGTTTAATGCTGGACTGACCCCAGAAAATTATGTTCTTAAAGTTAATCCATGCCTGTGGGACCTTTTGATTAGGTTACGTTAGTAGGGCGAGACCCAGGGTAGATTTTTCTCCTCTTACTGGAGTCCTTTATAAATGGGATGCATATGTTAAGAGAGACAAAGAGAAAGCCACTGAAGCAGGAAGCTGAAGCAACGAGACCCAGAGGATAAAGGAGAGACCAGCAGACATCACTATTGTGCCTAGCCATGTGACAGAAAAGTCTAAGATCCCCAGTAACTGGTCTTTGTGGAGAAAGCATCATGGATGACGCCCTGATTTGGACATTTTTATGGCCTCAGAACTGTAAGCTTGCAAGCAAATAAATCCCCATTGTAAAAGCCAACCCATTTCTGGTATATTGCCTTTTGGCAAACTATCAAACCAAAACACCATTGTAAAGCAGGAAAAGCAGATCTAGTAAAAGAGAGGAGACTAACGCAGGCATACAGAGAGAAGTATGGCCTGAAAGATATTACTTCCTGGATTCCTGATGTCTTTCTAGTTTCTGGTTCCAATCCCTTTCAGAGGCCTAGTTGTATTTCTGCCCTTGAGTCCTGTAAGATAACCATGTATCTTTATATTAAATTCCTTTCTTTTGCTTAAGTTATCTCAATGTATTTTCTGTTACTTGCCATTAGAAACCTTGAGTAACGCTATTAGATTTCTGTGGCTCCAACTAAAGGTAACTAGAATATAGTCAATCTAGTTACCATTGTAGGACCTAATTAAAATAAAACCACTATAGGTGTAGCAATGTACGTTGTGACTATGGGTTAATTTACACAAAAATCTACCCAATCAGCCTTATAAAGTTTTATAGGACTTCAAAATACAGACCAGGAAGGAAGAAGTTCTAAGAAAACTAATAGCAGGAAATCATTCAAGAAATATGAATTAAATTCTTGGTTAGCAGTAGGCATTCACCAAGTTTTCCAATACAATATTTAGTAAACAAATGGCTCTTTAACAAATTTAGATTTGTTCTGGAAAGTGAAAATTTTCTGAAAAATTCACTACTAAAAATCTGACCAATTTTGTTCTAATAGCAATACTTACATGCTGGAATTGAATCTGTAATTTTTGACTTTGTTCTGTCAATTCTAAAAATTCTCTCATTGTCTCATCCTTTTCTTTTCTTGCTTGCTGTAAATTAGCAGTAAGCTGGGTTATGATGCCATCTCTTTGTTTAATGGCAGCTTCAAATTCTTGTAACTAAAAGAAAGCAGTGAAAATATTAGCCTTTTTTCCTTAAATAAAATTGATTATTATTACAAGTAACTGTTCTTCAAGAAAATGAGATTCAAACTTGTTGGCAGAATTCTTACCGTTTGTAAGGAGTCTTTTCCATATTAAAACACTCTTAGCTTATGGGAATTTTACTTTCAAATCAAATTTGAGAAAATTATTTGAACTAAGGAAAACACTCTACATTAGGCCTGCCTTATCTACATCTACTTCTAGAAGGACAGGTGCCTTTATATTTAGGGGAACCCCCAAACTGTTCCTCAGTAAATCCATATAGACATTACTTCTGGGGAGGATGTCACTGAAATGTATTCTGTCATTCTCACCAGTGTCCTATTTCACCTTGTTTTCAAAACTGACTGCCTGGGAAACAGATGTGGTTCAACCAATCATGCTCCCATCTACCACATAGGAGGTCCAGGGTTCGATCCCAGGGCCTCCTGGTGAGGGCAAGCTGGCCCATGCAGAGAACCGGCCCACGCAGAGTGCCAGCCCACACAGGAATGTGGCCCCATGCAGGAGTAATAGCCGAAGCGGAAAGGTGGCACAAGATGACATAACAAGAGACATAGTGGAGAGAAAATAAGAAGATAGCAGAATAGGAAGATGAGGTGGTGCAAGAGAGTAATGCCTTTCTCCCACTCCAGAAGGTCCCAGGATCAGTTCCCAAAGTCACCTAATGAGAATACAAGCAGACACAGAAGAACACACAGTGAAATGGACACAGAGAGCAGACATGGTGAGGGAAATGGTGAGGGGGGAACAGAGAGAAAGAAAAAAAAGAAAAAAAACTGACTGCCAAGGAGAGCAGGTGTCATCAGAACCACAAGAGGTTACTTACAAGGACTCACTGACATTCTTAATGAGTTTAAGTCATACTATTTTGATATTATTTGTACCTTAATTTTCTCTCAGGCTGATCACAAAAACACTCATCCTACTGAAGCAACCAAGGCCTAGGCGCCTCATTCAGTAAATACGGAATTCACTTTCTATTAGCCTTGTTAATGGAATCCTAGCTTTAAATGAGTTATTTAAACTTCCTATTTTTGTTTTAGTGATTTTTGTTTTTTTGTTTTGTAAGCATACCTGTTGCAGTCCTTCAGTACCATAAGTGGCCCTCATTTCTTCTAGTTCTCTGTTTAGCTCCTCAATCTCATGCTGTTTTCGAACCAATTCATTTTCTGTCAGCTCCTGTTGTGTCGGACTATACTGTGCTCCATGTCCAGAATAAGAATCATCAATTCCAAATTCTTCTTCCTAAGTCAATCCAAGGTTTTAAATAATTCAATAATACTAGCAACATTCCCCAGGAAGGGATTCAAATATTGATTTCCATATCAAAGTCAACTTTAAAATATCATTTATCATCTGGGAGTTTACTGTTATGGCAAACTACGTTATTGTTAATGTGATTTATAACCTCAAAAAGCATAAAAGGATAGCTGTAAATTCTGTTATAATTGAGTTTTACAACAAAAAGTGAGCAACTTTGTTTTGTAAAATATTAAAAGCATTTATAAATCAGGCATAGAAGAAGTATATGCAGGAAAAAGCTTTGTTAGTAAGCCACATGGTTTTAAACAGTATAAAACATTAGTATTACAAGTAGTTTTAAATACTGTACCCTTAATACATTTGTAGATTTTTCTGTTCTCACCACAAAACTGCAACCATTTACCTGTATAAAAACAATTTCCTGATATATTATGATTTTACATAGAATTTTATTTAAAGCTAACATATTTCTGCTAACTGTATTTATGTATCTTTTATATCTAGGGAAAAAGGTGCATTGACAAAAACAGAAAGGTGATTAAATGTAATTGAAGCATCTGAAAAACAATTTCAAATGCCAACCAATCCTCCAATAATGTGAATGTTTATAATGCAAAAAGACACTATATGATGCTTTTTTCATTTAAGCAAATTAAAGTTCAAATAAGTATGGCTTCTATTTTGTTTTCAGAAGGATAACTATAAACTTTAAATTACTGGATCCTCTTCTACAGTGGTTTCCTTAAAGTCAGTTAAATAATTGTGTTTTTTTTTTAAATTAAGCTCTATCTCTTTTCAAGTAAAACATTTTACTGGTACAAATTCCTTTAAGTTTAGTATGCAGGCCAAGAGACAGAAGAGACTGAAGATGAGGGATGCTACCCCAAGAATTCTGCTCTGGGGGTGGCACTAAAATAGTCATGCTAACCCTGAGTGATGTGGAGGTTTTCCATATTACATTACTGCCTAGCTCCAACACAGACATTCTGTGGTGGGGGGAAGGAGGGTGAAAGAATATGCTTCCAGGGTTCACCTGGTGGGAGATCAATTTCAGGCCAATTAATCCATTTAACAACCCCCAGATCCCCTTAAAAGTGAAAAAAATGAACTTCATGCTGGCCCACATTGTAGTTTTCAGAATTATATGTTAATAGTATACAAGATAATGATGTTTTTTAATGTTGAATTATATAGGTAGATTATCTCAGAATTAGGATTAGACCCACATGGGCCATATACTTTAAAAAGTGAAGGTCTTTATGAATGTTTTAATACCAAGAATTGTACACCTTAAAATGATTGATTATAAGATGTGAATTTTACTTCAATAAAAAAAAAAATTGAAGGCCCTAATCAAGAAGTTTTTTAAAAATCAGAATTTGATTCCTGTGTGTTTCTCCCAAGGACAATTTCTGAAAACAAAGTAAAATTTTTTAAAAATTACCTTCTTTACGGTAACACAACATTGCAATTTATGAAAAGTATCAGAAAACAGCAGTACTATCTAGTAAGATTATAAATATCAAATCGCTTGCAATAACTTTTAAATGAAATACTTCCAAATTTCATTAGCTTTTCTTTGTTCTAAAATGAAGCAATTTGATAAGTTTCCACTAAAACTTTTAACTTAGATTAACAATGTAATAAAATGGAGAGTGAATATCTGTATGAATAAATAATTTATCATCAAAAAATTTCCATGAATATCTGCAAATACCATATTAAGCAACTGCTACTCCTTTAAAGTGAAGGTATCAGTATTATGCAAATTCATTCCCTGCTTATAATAAATATTTATATTTAATACTGCAAAATCAACATTGAGCTTAATTTTTATCTAATTCAGGTAGGAGATTTCATAAGCAAAATTATACTTGAACAACTCACATTTATTGTCTTTTTAAAATACTATGTGACCCACAACACAGTGAACCCTAAGTTAAATCATTTTTTCCAAACTTAATTATGTTACAATAAATGTAAAAACTTTGTCAATATTAATAATTTTTAAGAATTTAATATCATATGAATAGGTAATAAAAGAGTATTCACCAGAACTAAACTAAAACCAACTATATTCCAAAATTAGAGCAGGAACACTCAACAGAATATTATGGTTATTAACAGCTAGCAATAAATTAATTTTTTAAAGTAGACAACTATTTTATTAGTAAAGGGTAAAGGAATTCTCTCTTCTTCTAACACTAGCCTTCTAACATTATATTTAGTAGACCTTAATAAGAAAGTAAATAGATTGAAACATGAAATTTAGATTAATAGACACCTTCAACTGAAAAGAGTCCAACTTTTGTTCTAATTCACTAGGGCATTTGTCAAAATTATTCAGCCTTTAGGTTGTTTATATATTCTTTCTGGATTCACAGAGTGACTCAATCTATATAGGTAAGGAAAGATCTGGGAAAGTGGAAGGAAGGTACATTTTAAATTTTAAAACAGTTCTATAGAGGTAAGTATCATATCATAACACTATATCACTGCTTTTCAGCAAGAATCAGATGAAAGATAATTTTCACTATATAACTGTCAAATGGACTTCCAACAAGACTCCTTCCTTCAGTGGACATTAGTTTAAAAACACAAAAGAGTAACTCATGCTTTAATTTATTTATGATAAATACATTATTCTTATTATACCTAATTTGGAAGTACATACATTCAGAAACAGTGTGTGTTTTAATTTAAAAAATACAAAACACAAGCTATCTTGGATAAGAAGTCCTGAATAATCAGATGAAATCCATAATCAGTACAAAGAGACTACATGCCCTATCATTTCATCTTTCTAGACATAGCAAAACATACTTATTCCCTTAATCTGTTTTAAGTCTCAATGTTGCCTTTGGCATTCCCAATTTTCTCCAAAGAATGCTGATCAAAGGGTGTCAATAAAAATAATTCATGCAAAGTTGGCATTCTGGACATGAAATGCCATATCCTTTCACCAAGCTCTGAAGAGACTGTGCATAATTTACTTTAATTCATCAGAAGGGTATATTTTATTTGGTCTGATTTCTCTACTGTATGTTATTAGATATATATTTACCAAAAAAAGATCTGAGATAGATTATAGAATAAATTATTTGACTGATTCATTCTAGAACTGAATCCATGCTTCAGCCAAATGATTGTAATAGCCATAGCAGTCATGAACATTAAATACACACCATACCTACACATATACAATATCCAAAGTAAGCTCTAATTAAGCAATTAATAAGGATCTTAATTCATTCTAAAAATAATTTATCGAAAGAATCCTTGTCACTCACTTAATTTCACATATGTGTAACTATATGTATGTGTGTATAATTACACATGCATATATATGTAAATCTATTTCTTACTGTAAACCATGGTCAACAAGTATGAAAAACATTGTTCTAAGATTTATGTCTAAATAATACTTATAGTTAAGTACTATTTATACTTTTATTTATATAGAATATAAATATATAGACATGTTTATTTACACGTATATTTAAATACTATTTGTAGGTTATTTTGAAACACATCATACTTTCTGGGTATCATAGTTTCAAAACATTTTTCCGGACCCCCCAAATTTCAATAATTTTTTAATCTTAAAAAATTTAAGCAAAGAACATCTTAATATAATAATAATTCCCAATATTATTCATTGATATTTCATAAAGAGAATCTGAAAATCATCACTTAGATGTTTTTAGCTTTTTAAAGCTATATAAATAAAATTAAATTTTGATCTGTTACCCCAATGTGAGAAAACAGCTATATCAATTTTAGCTAAATTTCATGGGCATGCATGGGATATTCTGACCTATAGCCACCTGGCACATAAGAAAATTCATTCTGGTGTAGGGAGAAAAAAAACTTTGTGGGGCCTACCCTAAAGACATAGGTAATTCTAGCACCAGAACATCTGAAATCTGTCAATTAAGAAAGACAAGTTATAGGAATTAAGGCATTATAGAAAGGAAAAAACAATGTTTTCAGATATGAGCTCTAAATTTAAAGTCATGAGGGCTGATGCTCTGAATTGCAAGCTGTAATTTTTAATCAAGCTACTTTCCATTAAGGTAACTTTATGTAGTCTAAATCCAGCACTGATTCAATTTATTTAACATTAGTTAATCATTTTCCCAACTAGATGACTAAGTATATTCTCTGCCATGTTAAACTTTTGAAGTGTCAGAAGTTTTTTACTTTCATTAGCAATCCATAACAGTAATATGTTCCTTTAAGAACATAATGTAGTTGTTGTTTTCCTATTAGAAACCTACAATAAATTGAGACTTATGGAATATACTGAACTGCTGAACCATTTAGAGTAAGGAATAGTTTTCCATGTCCTCAAATGCTGGACCAAAGAAATGACAATCACATCTAAAAGAATAAGAAAAAGATAACACAATGACATATTTATTACCAACACATAAAGAAGGTATTTCCTAAAGTGGTCAATGCCTATACTAGCTTTTATCACCTTAAATAAAAATCACTATTGCAACACTAATTTCAATAAAGGAATTAATATAACTAACTAGAATTCAAGCATATGTAAAAAGCATTACTCAAAATGAAATACTGTTAGTTATGAAATTTTTATTTTATTAAATAGATTCCTTATAACAGTCAATAACAAAGAAACCCAATATCAAAAATATTCTCAGAAACTAAAACAGGGTTTCTAATTAAGGACTAAGTTATTCAAACAGAATTAAAACATTAGCTAACAAATGGAAAAAAATCTATCAGTAAAGCATAATCTTCAGATTTTATAGTAATTTTTACTGTATTGTATTGAAATGTATAGTATTGTATCATAACTTACAGTTACAAAAACAGAGAAGCACGCGAATTACAATAAATAAAGTGCCAACTACCTATAAAAAAATGTCAGCAATAGTGTGAAGTATCACATTAATTTATTACATTTTATATAATATCATTTATTCTTACCTCTGAACTGTAATCATCTGCTGTGGTTGAAATTTCACTTTCCGGCTAAAACAAAAATGAAATGTAATTACAATTATGACTTCTTTTTTTTTTTTGGTTAAATACTGTACTTTAGGGAAACGGACTTGGCCCAGTAGTTAGGGCATCCGTCTACCACATGGGAGGTCCACGGTTCAAACCCCGGGCCTCCTTGACCCATGTGGTGCTGGCCCATGCGCAGTGCTGATGCGCGCAAGGAGTGCCCTGCCACGCAGGGGAGCCCCATGCGCAAGGAGTGCACCCCGTAAGGAGAGCCACCCAGCGCGAAAGGAAGTGCAGCCTGCCCAGGAATGGCGCTGCCCACACTTCCCGTGCCCCTGACAACAACAGAAGCGGACAAAGAAACAAGAAACAAGACGCAGCAAATGGACACAGAGAACAGACAACCGGGGGGGCGGGGGGTGGGGGTGGGGAGGGGAATTAAATAAATAAATAAATCTTTTTTAAAAATAAATAAATAAATAATGTGCTTTACCAAGCCTTTGGTACCATATTGGTACCATATGCAAAAATTCACTTAAATTATCACTAAAAAACTAATAAAAATAATTAAGTCTTTAACAATTTCACTTAACAATTATTAATCTAATGGCTAAACTGCACATCTAAAATTCATCAACAGATATTTTTTCTAAATATAAACATATCAAGAGGTACTTTCACACAGGGTCTTATATTTGTAAATCAAAAACTCCAAATAAGAAACCATTCTTCTAATCCTTGTCCTACTTTTTAAAAGAAGGAAGTTATAAAATGTTACTATCAGAAAAGTTCAACTTGTTCAAAAGAGAGAATCACCAGATCTTAATACTGGAAAAGTAGTAACAACTTGAAGAAAAAAAATAACAATACCTTTGCAGTTTACAAAGCACTTTCAAAGGTAGTCTTGTTTCATCTTACATCCCTGGGAGTTAGGAATGAAATGAGTGGCCATTTCAAGATTGCCTTGGCTAATAAATACTAAGACTCAAGGACAAAATCTAGATTTTATGATTCCAAAAGTGCTCCTTTCACCTTTTACCCTATGTCATCTAATCTAACAATCTCATTGTATTCCTCATCCTGCACCCCTCCTCCTGCTATCTGTTGCTGAGGCCAAGTTGGGGGTGAGTGCAGTCATGAGGTAGAAGCGGGGGTCCCATATTCTGCCCAGCCCCAGTTCGTGGAAGGGAGGCTTGACCTTGGGCATGGTGCTGCTGAGAATACTGGGGCCTCAAGAGCTCTTGCCCAGGATTTAAAGCTATGGTTCCACTCCAGGAGAGGCCAGCTAAGAAAACTTCAGGCTATTGCCTCCTCTCCAGAGTGTTCAGCTCTTAAAATTGGGTGTCATTCAGAGATAACCCTGCCATTGTCTACATCTGCAGCTCCTGAGCCCTGGCTCACAGATTCTGCCTGTGAGTCTAAGTATGGCATAAAACAGTTCCTAATCTCTTTCCAAAGGAACTAACTTCATTTGCAACAGAGCCCTTAAATTCTTTCAATCTAGTAGGGAAGGTGTATATAAAAGAGACAATTTTATAAAAGGAAGTGAAGTTTGAGATAAGTGCTACAAGTGCTTCTGATCTTATTTTTATTCCTGACTAGGATACTGTCTAATAGATCACATATCAGAATACTAACCAATGTACAAATAAACATTCTAAATTCTAGACCAAGAGAACAGCATATGCAAATACCTAGAAGTGCAAGAGAATTTGGTGCTTACTGGATGCTTTACGGTCAATTGTGCTGCACATACTTTTCAGTTATAAATTACTTCTGAATGATTCAATATTAGTGAACCTACTTGTTACATTTCTAAAATTTAAAAGCATGATTTGTCTTAATGTGAATATGTACCTCTTAAACTCAATGGTACCTTGACAATTTTTTCTTTACTTGAGGCCAGAATGTGAAACAAACTTGTAAACCTAAGTTTATTCTAACTTAAGAGAAACACATAAATCTGATTGAACGATTCTGTGCTAATTTGGAGTAAGAGATGCAGGGAGGATAATTTAAGCCTCTAGAAATTACTATGTTACCTCAAGAAAATTTCTAAATTGAAGGTTATCATGTTCCCATTTAAAAGGAATACTTCTACCCACTGAATGACACAGAATATAATAAAGGGTACAGAGAATGGCTGGCAGAAAAGTTCTAGGGAATTCTTATTCTGGGGTTGATTCTTCCCTCAAGCACATTAAAGCAACTGCTATAGAGGCATGGAAAGGCCACAGGACAAAGAATCCTACATTAAAGCCAGTTTAAAACTGTAGTTGAGTGCAGTTATTAGTTGTGAACCAATTTTTGAACCTTGGAATGTGACAGGATGTGGGACAGGCTGCCAAGAATGAGAGAGAAATTAATTCTCCCTCAAACCACAACCCTATAAATGTGACTATTAACCTGATATTTCAAATAAGGAAATTAAGGATAAAATGATTAAATAACTTATTCAAGGCCATGCAAATAATTAAGTGCTAAAACTAGCATTTGAAACCATTTCTGTCTTATTTACTTCATACCCAAATTTATGCAATGAAATTGCATAAATAGTGGGGAATTTATACAAAGAAATTGGCAATGCAAGCAGGATTACAGTCATATCATTCTTGGTATATGCAGTGATTTCTGACATTTCTCAAGTCACAATACATACACAAAAATAATACTTGTATAGCACACCAGAGAATTTACAGAGTTCTAAAGGAATCTATTCGCCTGAAGCACTACTTAACCATCTATTCCACAAGCTGAGGAGACCACTCACTGGTAGCACAGTGCCACCATGAACTACTATAGCACACTGGTCCATATTGACTGGGAAACATTGAGACAAGGGATGACTTCTACAGTTTGCTCTAATTTCTACTTTTATTAAAGATGCTGGCATTTTGCTAAGCATGACTTGCAATAATACTGAGTACAAATTGGATTAAAATACCAATGTGAAACTATGATTGTGATGCTATGATTACAAACTACATTAAATCTCCATTAGATATGGAATCCTCATTCTAGAAAGACAGGGTTTTAAGTTTGGGCTTTATTTTGTGTCATGTGGTTATGAGAGACCTTGGCTATATTGTAGGAAATACATAGAGAGTATGTTCTTTTAACTCTGAGGTGAGAGAAAGCCTTAAAATGCCTGATATACTTTCCTAATTTTGAGATTTGACTACTGGAGGAAGTTCTTTTCTGATTTTTTTTTTTTTTAAAGATTTATTTATTTATTTAATTCCCACCCCCTCCCTCGGTTGTCTGTTCTCTGTGTCTATTTGCTGCATCTTGTTTCTTTGTCCGTTTCTGTTGTAGTCAGTGGCACGGGAAGTGTGGGCGGCACCATTCCTGGGCAGGCTGCACTTTCTTTCGCGCTGGGCGGCTCTCCTTACGGGGCGCACTCCTTGCATGTGGGGCTCCCCTATGTTGGGGGACACCCCTGCGTGGCAGGGCACTCCTTGTACGCATCAGCACTGCGCATGGGCCAGCTCCACACGGGTCAAGGAGGCCCGGGGTTTGAACCGCGGACCTCCCATGTGGTAGACGGACGCCCTAACCACTGGGCCAAGTCCGTTTCCCCTTTTCTGATATTTTTGATAGACTATTTTGTCATTTGAAAATTTGGGAAAAAACAATTAAGACAAAAGGAATATATCTAAAGGCCTCTGATAAATGTGAGTTAGTTTAGCTTAGAAATGAATCAGATTCCTGTGACAAAAAATGCTTTTTTATATTAGACGAGTGCTTCCCAACCAGGGGTGTCTTCTGAGCTTCAATGGACATCTGGCAATGCCTGGAGACATTTTTGATTGTCAAACTTTGGCACAGGGGAATGCTACTGGCATTTCGTGGGTAGAGGTTAGGGATGCAACCAAACATCCTATAACGTACAGAACAACCCCTGACAGTAAAGAATTATCTTGACTAAAACGTCAATAGTGCCAAGGTTGAGAAATCTGACATTAGGATCATATAAACTCTTTGGTTATCTCCAAAATAATAATTAATGGAAAGTTCCCTGTTACCATGCTTTTATTAAAGGCTCCCATTACCTCCAACCTATTCTTCTGAATCTAAGTACCTTTAAAGAGAAAACCACTAATGTGTACCCAGAGCTTCTGTATGCGATAATGAAAACGTTTTGGTAATAAATGGTGGTGATGACAGCACAACTTTGTTAATGTAATTAATATCACTGAATTATACACTTGGAAGTGGTTAAAACACAACGTTTTGAGTTATATATTTTACCAAAATAAACAGAAAAAAGAGATTAGATTTAGGTATTTATGCCCTGCTTCACCATAGGCTTGAGGGAAGAGGAATAGCTAAGTCCTTAGATTTGAAAAGGAGAGACGATCATGTCTGGACCATGGTGGTGCAGCTTGAAAAAGAACTTATAAACAGATGGTGTCGACAAATATTTGAAAGCTGACTTGAAAACGGCCTAAAGAAAACACAAAAAACCAGCAACTAGGAAGTAGGCACATGAGCAGAGTAATTATGATTAAGGTAGGAAAAATGGAATCAGAGAAGGAAAATAAAAGAAATAATAGGGCTCAGATGGAGGACTGGTGAAAAACTACAACCCTGCCTATGCAAGATCAAAAAGAGCAATTGCAGAATTTTTATATCAAAAGGTCAACCTTTTTCTCTCATAGTTATCATTATTATTCCATATTTGTACGTGGGGATTCGTTTTAGAATATTAAGTACTTTCTGTATAAATTAAGCTACAGATTCAACTTAATCTACAAATTCATAGCTATGGCTATACCAGAAAAAAGGGACTAAAAATAGGGCTATATAACTAACTTGAATCACTCAGAGCTATTAACAAGGTACATAACAGCTCCCAAAGTGAAGTAACTATTATTACTTCATAATAAAAGCAATGGGGAAGTGGATGTGGCTCAAGTGAGTAGGCTCCTGTCCACCATATGGGGGTCCCAGGTTTGGACGCAAGGACCTCCTGGTGAAAGCAGGCTGGCCCATTTGCACAGAGAGCTGGCACAGCAAGATGACGCAACAAAGGAGACACAGAAGAGGGACAACAAAGCAGGTAGCTGAGGTGGCTCAAGTGATTGAATGCCTTTCTCCCACATCGGAGGACCAAGAATTGGTTCCCAGCGCCTCCTAAAGAGAGGATGAGAAGAGAAGACAAGCAGACAGAGAGAGCACACAGCAAATGGACACAGAGAGCAGACAGTGAGCATAAAAGCATAACCAGGGATGGCGGTTAAAATTTTTTTTAATTTTTAAAAAATCCAGCAAATATCATATGCCTATTAATTTTCATTATATTACTCAGATTCTCTATTGCTCAAAATTCAGAGTTCGTTGCTGGTTGTATACCCATGATAAAAGAACTCAAAGTGTAATGTAACTACATCCAAGAAAATAAAATTATTAATATAGGTTATTAATAATAGATTGGTGAGGGACCTATTGCAAGGGATTAGGGATCAGCAATACTAAGTATGAGCAATGGTATATATTTTAAAAGATAAATGAATTTGGTTTGGTCATACAGTCCCCAAAATAAGAGCACAGGTGTTTAATTTTGATATTTATAATACTGAATATCCTTAGTTCAGAGAGAATATATCAAAAATGAAATAATACTTTTGCAAGTATATACCCAGTTTTCCTAGTAGCATTTGTTAAAGAGGCCATTTTTCCCCATAATATACTTGGTACCTTTGTCAAAAATCAGTTGGCCACAAATGTATATGACAAGAATGAAGTTAAACCCTATCTTACACCATATACAAAAATTAATTCTAAATGGATCAAGGACCTAAACATAAATAGCTAAAATCATAAACCTTAGGAAAAAAAATAGGAGGAAACATTTTAATAACTTTGGATTTGTAGTACTGACTTCTTAGGTAAGACACCCAAAACACAAGCAGCAAAAGAAAAAACAGATAAAATGGACTTCATCAAAATTAAAAACTTTTGTCCATCAAGAAAGTGAAAAGACAACCAACAAAATGGGAGAATATAAATTCTAACCAAAACCTTATATTGCTTATATATCCAGAATGTATAAAGAATATTCACAACTTAACAACAAAAAGACAAATAACCCAACTAAAAAATGGCAAATGACTTGAATAGACATTTTTCCAAAGAAGATATAAAAATGGCCAAAAAACACATGAAAAGATATTCAACATCACCAGTCATTAGGAAAATGCAAATCAAAATCATGAGATACCACTTTATACCAGTAGAATAGTTATTTTCAAAAAAAAAAAACAGAAAAATAAGGATGTAAAAAAATTGAAACCCTTACACATAGATGATGGCACTGAAAAATGGTGCAGTCACTACTGTGGAAGACAGTTTGGCAGTTCCTCAGAAAGTTGAATGTGGAATTGTCATATGACCCAGCAATTCCATTTCTTCATATATAACCAAAATTACTGAAATCGGGGACATGGACAGATACTTGTAGAACAATGTTCATAGGAGCGTTAGTAACAAAAGCCAAAAGTTGGAAGCAACTCAAATGTCCATCAACAGATGAATGGATAAACAAAATGTGGTATATTCACATAATGCGATATTATTCAGCCATGAAGGGGAATGAAGTTCTGATACTTGAATCTTGAAGACATCATGTTGAGTGACAGAAGTCAGACATGAAGGGACAGATATGGTAAGTCCACCTACATGAAATACCTATATGCAAATTCATAGAGACAGAAAGTAGAGTTGAGGTTATCAGGTGCAGTGGGGAGGGTCATGGGGAGTTAATGCATAGTGGGTACAGGGTTTCTGTCTGTAGTAATGGGAAAGTTCTGGTAGTGGATGGTGGTGAGGGTAGCACAGCATTGTGAAAGTGATTAATCTCACTGAGTAATATGCTTGGGAATGGTTGAGATGAGAAAGTTTATGCTGTATACATGTTTCCAAAATTTAAAAAAAGAGAGACAATGACAATTACATGCAATACATGATCCTGGACTGTATCTAATAACAGAAGAGAAAATGCACAAAAGGACATTATCGGGAAATAAGAAAAACTTGGAATCTAAAACTGTAAGCATCACATCAATATCAAAATTCTTGAACTTGACAGCTGTAGTTAGGTGGTTATATAAGTGAATATCCTTGTTCTTAGGAACATGGAAGTATTAAGTGTTCAAGGAATCTAATGTAAACAACCCGCTCTCAAATGTTTAGAAACAGATAGATGGCTGGCTGGAATGATGGATAGATAGGTAGATGGGTAGAGAGATACAGCAAACATGGCAAATATTAAAAGTTGGTGAATCTGGGTATCTGGGTGGCAGGTATATTGAAGTTCTCCTGTATGAGTTTTGTATTTGCCCTGTAAGTTTGAAGTTATTTCAAAATACAAGTTAAAAAACAATAATAAAATTGCAGAGGGTACGGAGTGTTGTTATTACAACTTTCTCTTTAGGCTATGACAGTTTACAAATCTGGATGAATACTTACTTCAACAGAAGGCTTGATTATTTCTCCACTGTGCGAAGTTCTCATTATTGTGGAGTCAGGAATCACAGCTGATCCTTCTCTCTGAGAACTATTTATGTACATCTCATCATTCTGTGATTGATCCATATTCAAGGCATGACGTGATGACACATCATGTTTACTGCTTGAGGTTTTTCTCTTTTTTTTCTGCTTTTTAGAAGGATCCTGCCCATCAGATTGAGCTTTCCTTTGTCGAAACTGGGCAAGCTACAGAAAAAAAGAAACTGTCATTATCATCAAAGATAATTTTTCTTTATTGCCACTAAAAAAAAAAAAAGAAAAAAGAATCACTTTCTCTAAAAGATCAAATTATCACTAATTAAAATGACTATATTTTCTCAGGTCAAGTTAGAGAGTGAGATGCTTCAGGGCTCAGTCCTCCCTCACTCCTCTCCCCCGCCCCCAAGATTTTAACAATCAGCAGGAAATGACAGAAACATCTTTCTCAAAGCTCCAGAAAACAGCTGCAAGACTATAGTAAGAGTGTGAGCACCAAATCAAGAAAAAAGCTACTTAAAGACAGTTGGATCTCATGGTGCCCTGGCTGACCATTCCCCTACTTCCTCCCCTCACAAGCTTGGTGCAGAGCCGGCCCATGCTTCCAGTTCCAGAGGAAGCAGAGTAACCCTCTTCTACATATTGGGAGCATGTATGTCTGGCTCAATCAGTCTGGTGGTGACTGAGGGACACACCAACTTAGAACATGCCCTGTGTATAGAAGGCAGCTAACCTATGTAACCAGAATGCTGTGGGAGAGTAGTCATATCATGCTGCCCGGGGCAAGGGACTGCTAGATGTAGGATAAAGAATGCAGTGCCCAAGATGATGAGGAAATTGTTTTCTATGGAAGAAGGGACATTTGTATCTGTGTAAATGGGATATTCCTAGAGTCATAAATACAAGCCCAAGAAAAGATAAATGGACAGAAGGTATCAGGCAGGCCCCTACACCACCTTGGTCCGGAGATATTCTATAAACTCATTGTATGGATAAAGCTCTGAAGAAAGCACTTGCACAGGTCAATCAGCAAAGAACGGGAAAGGTGTTTTCTTTTATCCCTTTTTTTAAATTAGCACTTGGCATTCATGGAAAGCTCTATCTTAACACTAGCCTGATAAAAACTTAAGAAACAGAAGCCTCAGAATTTAAATTCTTCAAGTAATACACTAAGATATCAACATTTCCAGGTTTCAACCAAACATTACAAAGCACACAAAGAAACAAGAAGGAATAAGCCAGGCAAAGAAGAAAATTATAGTAATAGAAACCATCAATAAGGAGGACTAGACCTGGGACACACAAGACTTTAAAAATGGTCTAAATATGCTCAAAGAACTAAAGGAAAACATGGACAAAGAACTAAAGGAGATCAGGAAAATGATAGATAAAAACAAAGGGAATATCAATAGAGAGAAGAAAACAATGAAAAGGAACCAGACATGAAGACCACAGTAACAGAAATTAAAATTCCCTAGAGGGGGTTCAACAGCGGCTTGGAGCTGACAGAAGATAGAATTGGTGAACTTGAAGATGAGACAAATGAAATCAAGTCTGAGAAGTGGAAGGGAGAAAGAACTGAAGAAAAGCAAACAGAACCTGAGGAACCCATGGGACACCAGCAAGTATACCAATATATACATTGTGGAAGTCCCACAAGAAGAAGAAAGAAAGAGAAGGAAAGAATGTTCAAAGAAATAATGGCTGAAAACTTCCCAAATTTAACAAAAGATGTGAATACACACATCTAAAATGCTAAATGAACTCCAAACAAACCCATGCTGCAGCATTTTATAATCGAAAGTGTTGAATGCCAAATATAAAGCTAGAATTGTGAAAGATCCAAGAGAGAAGCAACATATCATATACAAGAGAACCTCAATAAGATTAAGAGCCAATTTCTCATCAGAAACCACAGTGGCAAGAAAGTAATGGGAAGACATATTTAGAGTGTGGAAAGTAAAAACTACTGACAAAGAATTCTATATTCAGCAAAACTGTCTTTCAAAAATGAGCAGGAGATTAAGGCAGTTCCAGATGAATAAAAGCTAAGAGAGTTTACTACTAGAGCAGCTCTACAAGAGATGCTAAAGATTTCTGCAGATCGAAATGAAAAAAACAATAGACAATGGATCGAAGCTGTATGAAGAAATAAGAGTTACAAGAAGAGTAAATATAAATGCCAACATTATTGTACTTTTGGTTTATAACTACACTTTTTACTTCCTACAGGATCTAAAAGGGAAATGTATAAAATGTAATGATAAATCAGTGGTTTGGGGCTTACAATGTATAAATGTAATTTGTGGCAGGCACTACATAAGGTGGGGGATGGAGAGGTAAAGGAACATAGATTGTGTATACTATTTGAAGTTAAATTGTTATCAAAGCAATGAGATTGTTACAGATTTAGGATTTAAATTTCAGTACATAATAGCCACAAATAAATATGAGACAACATGCAAGCTCACAGTGGCAGAAATGAAGTGTACAGGTTCTGGGGGATAGAGGGTGGGTTATGCAAAATGGTTATAGGGTTTTCATTTGGGGAGAAGGCCAAGTTCAAAACGGAAAGTGGTAAGGGTACCAGAAAATACTGAATGTTATTCATCTCACTGAATGGTATGCTCTGGAGTGCTTGAGATGGGAAATTTTACGTTGTATATATGAAGGGAGGGGAGAGGTGGGAAGGGGAGAAGAAGAACAACTAAAGTGTCAATGACAGTTAGAGGTGACACATGATACTGGATACAATCTAATAAGGAAAGAGAGAGGGTTCAAGAGGATAATTCGGGGACATATGGAAAAACTAGAACAAGACTATAAATTTCATATCAATATTAAATTTCTGGAACTTGATAGGTGCACTTAAGGTGGATACATAAGTGAATATCCTTGTTCTTAGAAAATGTATTAACATATTAAGTGTTCAAGGAACACTTAAGTGTTTTGAAAATGGATTGATAAATAGAGACAGTCAGGCTTAGGGTTAGATACAATGATACAGAAAATGTGGCAAAATGTTAAAATTGGTGGATCTGGGCATCTGGGGGGATGGGGATATACTGGAATTTTCTGGATCAGGTTTGTATTATTTTTGCAACTGTTCTGTAATGTTTGAAAGTATTTCAAATTTAAAAGTTTAAATTAAAAAAAAAAGACTCTGAAATAAAGGACAACTACTGCAGTCTTTAATATAAGAACAACTACTGAATTACAAAGAATCTAGATATTTTTCAATGAATGCTATTCGAATACTGAATAGTAAGAACTCAAAATACCATTTCTGAAGAAAATTAATTAGCCCAGAGTTGGATAGAAAAGGGAAGCAGGCACTCTCATTCACTGTTTGGTAAGAATGTAATCTCTGGATTTGAGATTACATGAAAATATATATAATGAGAAGCTCTAAATGCATTGGCTTTATGGAATTTCTGGGACTTCTACTAATTTGTAGTAAAGATATTAGCCTAGGTAAAAAGATTTAGCTATTCAAAAGTTCAGCCCTTTTTATAATAGGAAAATAATCAGAAATAATTTAAATCTCAAAGAATAATGCTTGCAACTCCTTAATCTTTTGCATATCACCATCAAGATTTTTGCATGTTCTAGTCCCATCTATACTTGTTATTAACATGTTTTAACCTGTGTACTTTTCTTATCAAAATTTGTTTTTAAAGAAAGCTTTCTATCCCTGGTATGAATTAAAAGCCAGTATCACTTGCAATCCTTTTTTTTTTTTTTTAAGGTAAAGAAAAATAAATACAACAAAAATGAAATTATTTTATTAAATTTTAGTTAGATATCATTGCTTAAGGCAATGAGAAAAATGGGCACATGTTAAGGGGATGTTAAGAATATAGTAGCATCAAACAGATTTTGACATGTCATAAACAGATGGACTAAGAGAAAACTGAAAAAGTAATAACTTTCTTACATATTATCCAGTTATTTAACACTGGGTCAGGAGACCACCTAAAATATCTTATCACTGTAAAATCAGAGGTATGATTTTATACTTTGGGTAACACTGGGTTAGCCACGCTGAATACAAATAAAAAATACTAATGCAAACCGTGGTAGAATGAATTTGTCCAAATTTGGATACATTCTTGGTCCATATCCTGATGGGTACAGACCTACTATAAATAGGATTTCTTCAAGGTGTTACTTCAGTTGAAGTGTGGCCCAATTAAATCAGGTCAGGCTTTAATCTGGATTACAGTTGTCCTTTATAAGCAGAGTGAAAGTCAGATGGAGAAAGAAGCGATGGGAAAAACAAGAAGTGGGAAGACAATGGGGCCCAGAACAGAAAGAAGATGATATTATATTCATTTCCATGTGACAGAAACGCCAAGGGGCCCCAAAGATTGCACCCAGTCAGAAGATACTGACCCTAGGAGGAAGCAAGCTTTCTAGCTAGCCTCTGAAACCATGACCCAAAATATTCTTGTTGGTAAGTCAACCCATTGCATAGTATTTGTTTCAGCAGCTAGGAAACCAAAACACAAACCATGATTGAGAATCAAGATGTTCATGACACAACAGAAGGTATAAAATAGTATTGTAGTATAGTCAACTTTTTATGAAAGGAAAGTTACACGCACCTTTTTAACAAAGAGAACGTAGGCCTCAACATAGCCTTCGACATATATATAAAAACAAAAATAGACTTGAATTATAACAACATTGCACATACAGGTATAGATAAATTCTGAAAGAATGTAACTGTAATAACTTTGGTATATTTCTGGACTTTACAGGAAATTACAGGGGGATTTTCTTTGTACTCAATTGAAATTTTCTTTTTATACAACAAATGTTCTAATATTTATATGAAGCAGTTACTAACCACTAATTCCCTAAATTTAAGCTCTTTAATCATTCTGAAAGGACAGAAACAAAGGAATAAAAAGAGGTGTAAGCTCTTTCATGTCATAAGGAGAAATTTACTACCAATATTAATGCATCTATTTATTAGACCAATTATAAGATAGACAGTAAATTTCTTATTAAGCAAAGTATTAAGGTAATCCTGTTAATTATGGTATTGTTATTGACTACAAAATATATCACAAACATCAGAATTTATAGAATAACATAAAACATATTTTATACTTATTGTGTCTGTTGAAGTAGACCAAAAAAAGTTTATAGCTAAACACTATTTAATAAAGATATATCTACCTCACAAATCAGAAATTTCTCATTATGTGACCTTGTGGAATGTAAAAAACATATCACATTTAAATTTTTCCCCAGTTAGTTACCAACCAGCAAGTTAGTCCACCTCAGGTCTGCTTAAGGAACAGGTGCAAGAACAGTTGTCTCTATTTGTACCTTATTAAGCTGCTGGAATGCATTTAAACTACTTGAAGAATACCAAATTCATTCTTAAAAATAAACCAACTGGAACATTATTGAAAATATTAGTAAAAAGAATAAAAGTATATATCATTTAAAAAGAAAAGAACCCTCAGAGAAAATGCAAAGCCACAAAAAAATTTACAATGACATTCATGACATTTATGTTTAATTTCAAAATTCTTGAAATTCCACATTGTAAGTCAGAAAATTTATTCAGAAAGCAGAGGATATCAGGACAAAGATGATTCCAACTCTGTTCAATTTTATATTTTTTTATATTTATATTCATGTATATAAATACATAATAAATGACAAAAACTAAAATTCTACATTATAAAGTTCGATTAAAAAAAAAACTGAGACAAAAAATATCCAATACTAAATGAACCCAAATGAAAAAGATAACATGAATGAAATAAAAATTGGAATGGTTCTATTACAGTACTTAGAACAAATTACTTCTAAGTATAAAAGTATCAAAATCTGTTTTAGACCTATGTTGCTGATTATATGAAATCATATTATTTTTTCAAAACAATTAACCAAAGGTAAGTTCTGTGAGGGTAAAGAATTGTTTGGTCACTGCTATATATTCAAAGACAAGAACAGTAATCAATAAATATGTACTTAGAGAGAAAAGATAACTTTTATAGAAAAGTCACTACTAAGCAATAATTTTAAGCACTGTTACTCAGAAACTGAAAGCTACAATGATATAACAAGCATATCTAATTCTACTCAAAAGGGTTCCAAAGATTCAGCATTAAACAATTTTTAAGTTGCTTATTAAATGAATTACAACACAATATAATCCCTCTCTCCATAATCTTCCTCCTCCAGTAAAGAAAAATTTTTTTCTAATTTTCTTCTCAGAAAAATAATACCATAACAGTTTTTAGTAAGAGCTCTGTTTCATAAAAATGTGAGAGAGGGAACAAGATATCATAAATACATTTCTTATAGCCATCTAAGCTATTTTTATTTCAAATCTGAAAAATAGCAAGCTAAACAGATAAGGAAAAAATCAGAAAATCTACTCAATTAGCTTATCATCTGATACGGAATTGATGCACTGGGAAAACATTTATCCAAAAACATGCTGAAAATTCAGACTACAGCCATCTGTGTTTGTCATTTGGAAGCCAATTATAAAATGTTAACATATGTAGGCACAGAAATAGTTGCAAGACTTACTGGAAAGATATTATGTCCATATACAGTTGGTCTTTTAAAATTCAGATCTCAAGCAGATGTCTTAACCTGCCAGAACATGAATGAATGGCTAAAAATAAATGAAAATTTATTCCTAAAACTCAAGATTTATAACTTTATAAATGATCGTTCTCAATAAAATGACTTTAACTGCTGTACTCATAATGTCACTTCAAAAACAACAGGGGGGAAGTGGATGTGGCTGGTGATAAGGCCTCCGCCTACCATATGGGAGAACCTGGGTTCGATCTCTGGGGCCTCTTGTTGAAAAAAAAGAAAAAGCCCACTTGTTCAGCGAACCAGTGCCCATGTGGAGAGTCAAGTGCCCACATGGTGAGCCAAGTGCCCATGAGTGAGCTGAGTCTCTGTGCGGTGAGCCGAGCGCCCATGTGGGTGCCTGCATGGCAAGCCAAGTGCCCATGTGGTGAACTGAGTCCCCACATGAGTGCCCATGTGGTAAGCCAAGTGCCCACGTGGCAAGCCGAGAGCCCACGCAGTGAGCCAAGTGCCCACACAAGTGCCCACGTAGTGAGACAAGTGCCCGTGTGAGTACCTGCACAGTGAGCCAGTGCCTGTGAAAGTGCCCATGTGGTGAGCCAAGTGCCCATGTAGCGAGCCAAGTGCCCATGCGAGTGCCTGCATGGTGAGCCAAGTGCCTGCGCAACAAGCTGAAAGCCTAAATGGTGAGCCAGTACCCACGCAAGTGAGTCATGCAGCAAGATGATGACGCAACAAAAGAGAGACAAAGGGGAGAATCAAAGTGAAGTGCAGCAGAGACCAAGAACTGAGGTGGCACAACTGACAGAGAACCTCTCTCCACATCAGAGGATCCCAAGATCGAATCCCAGTGAATCCTAGAGGAGAAAGACAAGAATAGAAGACAAAAAGAGAAACAGATACAGAAGATCACACACAGTGAATGGACACAGACAGCAAAAACAGCAGGGCGGGGGGAGGGAGGGGAAGATAAATAAATAAATAAATAAATAAATAAATAAATAAATAAATAAATGAACAATTACAGGGGAGTGGGTGTAGTTCAGTGGTTGACTGCCTGCTTCCCATGTATGAGGTCCCGGGTTCAATCACTGGAACCTCCTTAAAAAAAAAAAAAAAAAAGGAAAAACCAGCTACTATTTGATGTCTGTCTAGTTTAATAAGAAAAGGTTAGGCCTAAAATAACTCCCTTACGACTCCTTGGTAATCTTCAAAAAAGGAGGGAAAAGGGTCCCCTCAGAGTCATTAAAGCTTACCATCTTTTACAACTACCAATGCTCTATTGTTAGAGGAAAACTACCACTTGCCACAACAAAAAGGGGTCTAGCATAGATTGAGGAAATAGGGAAAGTTTCCCTAAAGAAGTGATACTTAACGGCTACCAGACCCCATGGCAGCACTTCCAGCTGCTTGTTACTTGCCAGCAGCTCATGGACATCACTCACAAGTGTCCACCTGCTCATTCTGACAACTGTGACAATTACCTCACCAGCTGGGACACAGTGGTGGAGCACAGACTCTAGCAGCACAACAGCAAGTGGATTACAATGGTCCCCTCTTGCTTTGGAAGAGGCAAAGTATGCTTTCACTGCCATGGGACTCTTGTAACCAGCCGGATACCATTCACTGCCTAGAAAATGTAAATGCCCAAATGGGATGCCAGTCCAAATTGACAGTGACGAAAGAACTCCATTTACCTGTCACCTCACCCAGTCTTGAGCTATGAACTAGGATACCATTTGAACTTTTTACAGAAACAATGAATGGTCTTTTAAAGGAACAAATAAAAGGCAGTAATGGATCTTTACGACAATGGACTAAGACACTGTAGTCAGCCTTAACCCTTTTGAATTCCTGCTCCAGCTGAAATGCTAACAGTAAAACCAATGCTGTGTACTGAGATTATACATTAAAGGGCCAGCCACCCTACAGCCCAAAAGGGGAAGTAATAATCATCTATTGTTGCCTATGTCTTCAACTATACAAGCTGAGTAAAACAAGGTCCTCTGGCTTTGGTACTGGCCTACGCAGCCTTGCTGGTTGGAAATTTGAGGCCCACGGTAAACAAAAGTCACCCAAAACATTATTATAAACCCCCCAGAATTGTGTATTCCACTGGCAAGCACTAATGTTCAATGTTGTGTATATGTTACTCCTATTATTCTGCTGTCTTTTATATTGTTGCTATGGAATGTAAATGCAATGTTCTAATGCTTTGACCACTCAAATATCACAGAAGATCTAATGGGCAGATTATATGGTGGAAAAAGCATTGGGGTGGAGTGTGGGGTAAATGAAGGCAAAATGCCCTTTCCATGAACTCGAGGCCCTGGAACGTGGACAGGTTGAACTGGCGAGCAGCCCTTGAAGATAAAAGCAAAAATGTGATGAGAATGTTTTGAGAATCGCATGCACAAGCATATTCCTGTAGCATTTCTAAAGCTGTTCCCAGGATTGCCCCTTCTCCTCTCTGCTGTAATATCTTTATAAGCACCTACCCTCCAAGAGATAGTGTGGAGTTCCCCCTGATCTGCTGCCATCAGGTTCTATAAGTAATAAAGGCAAGACCAACCAAAAAAAAAAGTGTTATTTAAAGCCAAGTCTGAGGATGAGTTGGAGCTAGCCAAGTTGGGGTGGCGGGGGGGGGGGGGGTGGGCGGAGAGGAGAGATCCCACTCATTTTCCCTAGGACCATGGTATTCCAGGTGTGGTCCTTGGACCGACCAGCAGCACTGTATCATGTGGGAGCTTGAATCTCAGGTCCTACCATAGACACAGAGAATCAGAACAAGCATTTTAGCCGAATACCCAGGTAATTCATGTACACATTAAAATTTACGAAGCACTGATTTAGGAAGCACTTGCAGAACCTCTGTGCACAGCCTTCCTACTTCAACAAAGATGTTTTTGGGGTTTTTTTTACTTTTTATTGTAAAGCATGTATAACGCAAAATTTCCCATTTTAATCACTTTTAAATGTACAATTCAGTTGTATTAATTACCTCACAATACTGTTCTATCATCACTAATATCCATTGCCCCAACTTTTACATCACCTCAAAGGAACTTCCACTGTGTTCTTATAGCAATCTGCTTTTCTCTTACATAGTATTTTTCACATTTTATCGCTATAAAACATGAGACAGTGAACTGTGGGCCCATGTTTTTGTATGACCTACCAACTAAAACAGATTTTTATATTTTTAAATAGTTGAAAAAATTAAGTTTTGTTATATGTGAAAATTATATGATATTAAAATTTCAGAGTCCATAAATAGTGTTTTATTGGAACATGGCTAGGTCCATTCTTTTATATATCATCAATGGCTGCTTTCATGTAACAATGAGAGAACTGAATACCTGCAACAGAGACTGCATGGTAGTCCACTACTGAGAGCCAAACTTTTGCATGCAAAAGTTTGGCTCTCACACTACCAGATACCTACTATTTGGCTCTTAATGGAAAAAGTTTATCTACTTCCTGATGTGAAAAATTAGACTTCCTCACCATACTGTTATATACAATTTAGTGTCACTTGATTAGGGCAAGGGCTATGAACCACTTGCCTATGAATGGAGAGCAACCATCCAGCACAGCATCTGGCACAAAGGTGCTTAATAAACATGTGAATACAAGATGAATGAAAAAAAGACAGTGTGGTGAATCCCAATCTTAATTTTTAAAAAATAATTTAATTTTAAAGCAGAATTACTACTAGAGGTTTTGAATAGTCATTTAATGCCATTAGGTTTTTGGGAAAAAATGATAAAATAATCCTTTCCAAGTACTCAAGAATTTCAATTCTTTTTGAAGAAATTGTCTAACTTTTCATTTTATTCATATTTTCTGTTTTATTTGGTCTCTATTTGGTAAATCAACTTTTAAAATCAGTATTTCCCATAGTATTTAAGAGAAAACAAGGTATGGAAAAGACATCTTGAGCAATAAGTAACTCCCGGTGGTTTGGTTGGGGCTACTTAACCCCATAACTTTCTTTTTTATTTTATTTTTTTCTAATTAAGGTGGGATTTTAAAAATTTTTTTATTTTTAGTATATATATATTTTAAAGATACTTAGATTATATAAATGTAACATAAAAAAATGTAGGGGATTCCCATATGCCCCACTCCCTACCCTTCCCACATTTTCCCTTGTTAACAACATCCTTCATTAGTGTGGTATATTTGTTACAATTGAAGAACACGTTTTGGAACATTACCATTAAGCATGAATTATAGTTTATATTGTAGTTTACACTCTCTCCCACATAATTTTGTAAGTTATGGCAAGATTCATAATGGCCTATATCTGTCATTGCGATGTCATTCAGGACAATTCCCAAGTCCTGAAAATGCCCCCATATTACACCTGTTTTCCCCCTCCCTGCCCTCAGAACCTCCAGTGGCCACTGCCTCCACATAAATGATATCAGTTCTTGCATTACTAGAATCACGAGAAGTTTATAGTAGAATACCAGTAAGTCTACTCTTGTCCATCATTCATTCATTCCCCAATTCTGAGGATTTTGGGATGGTGATAACTACTCCACCTTTAATTGAGAGGGGTTTAGATCCCATGGGGCAGATGGATGGGACTATCTTGCTTGCAGTTGCAGACTCTCTCTGTTCCTTGGGATGGTCGTTGTCCATCGTCCATCATCCATCTTCATCTCCTTGTTAGTTGTCCTGGGTAAGTCCAATGAAGAGTACGTGTTGCAATTCTGTTAAGATTCAGGGCCCAGTGGCACATGGACAGCCTAAAGATTTAAGTCTCTGGGACAAACATCTTTCAACTCTAGCATTAACTATAGATTCAAATAGAAGGGGCAGAAGAACCAGAACTGAGTCCAACTCTGTCACAGTGGGGAGCATCATTTCCAAAGTAGGGCTCACTGGCAGGGCACCAAACTCCTGAGCTGTCTGCCCTGCCTATAGTGTCTGGATGTCTCCAGAGTCCTCAGGAGGCCTACTATTTGAGATCCTGCTGAGATGTGCATAAGTGTAACCTCTGGAGTGAACTCCCAACTCACTTTCAAGTCTCTTAGCCATATAAACTCATTTGTCTTTATCTTTTCCCCTTTTGGATCAAGGATAACTTTCTAATTTAGATTTTTCCACCAAGTACAAACACAACACAAAATTAGTTCATTCTTATCAAATACTCAGAGTCTCAACTCTACTGAAGTTTACCTTCTCTAAACTTCTATAGGAGTCAAACTCAAATATTTCACTCTAACTTTCTATCAAAAACTATTTGCTCCTATATCCCTAAATCACATTTTGCTCCCCTTTCTTCACTCTACTTTCTAATTTCTCTTTATATTTGAAACATACATATCCCATTTTAAACCTTCAGTGGCTATCCACTACCTGTAGGATAAAACAAAAAAGCTGTCTCACAATCTATAAGGCCCTGATGACCAGGTTGTCTCTCTAGTTCAAGACTGTACTAGATAGTACTCTCTGCCTCACCCTTTGTTCAAGCTCTTTTGTCCCATGCTTTCCTATCTCTCTCTCTCTCTTTTTTTTTTTTAAGCTTTAGGTTACATAAATGATACAACAAAAATTTAGGAAGGGGAAACGGACTTGGCCCAGTGGTTAGGGCGTCTGTCTACCACATGGGAGGTCTGCGGTTCAAACCCCGGGCCTCCTTGACCCGTGTGGAGCTGGCCCATGTGCAGTGCTGATATGCGCAAGGAGTGCCCAGCCACGCAGGGGTGTCCCCCATGTAGGGGAGCCCCACGCGCAAGGAGTGCGCCCGTGAGGAAAGCCGCCCAGGGTGAAAGAAAGTGCAGCCTGCCCAGGAATGGCGCCGCCCACACTTCCCGTGCCGCTGACAACAACAGAAGCGGACAAAGAAACAAGACGCAGCAAATAGACACAGAGAACAGACAACGGGGGGGGATTAAATAAAATAAATAAATCTTTGAAAAAAAAAATTTAGGAAGATTCTCATATACTCCATCCCCTCCCCCTCCCACACTTTCCCCCATTTACATCTTTCATTAGTGTGGTATATTTGTCACAATTGATGTACATATATTGAAGCATTGTTACTAATCATGGTCAATAGTTTACATTACAGTTTACACTTTGCACTGCCCATTTTTATAGATTTCGAGAAAATGTAAAATGGGCCTGTATCCATCATTGCACTGTCATTCAGAAGAATTCCAATGCCCCAAAAAAGCCCCATGTTACACCTATTCCTCCCTCTCCCTCCCTGCAAAATTTCTGGTCATTGTCTTCATATCAGTGTTACAAGTTCTTCCATTGCTAGAATAATTTTAAGTCTACTTTAGTCCACAGTTGCATTCCTCCCTTATGTTTGTTCATTCCTCAATCCTGAAGATTTTAGGATGGTGATGCCCACTCTGTCTCTGATTAAGAGGAGACCTAGGTCCCATGAGACAGATGGATGGAACCACCTCGCTTGTAGTTGTAGATACTCTCTGTTTTTTGGGATAGCCATTGCCCATAATCACCCTTTAGTTAGTTGTCCTGGGCAATTCCAATGAATTAGACAGTAGGTGTTGCAACTCTGCTGAGATTCAAGGCTTAACCAGCATATGTACAGATTGAAGATTTGTCTCTGGGTCATAAATTTCACAAGTATAGTGCTAATCATACGTTCAAATAAAAGGGGCAGAAGAGCAATATACAGGGAAATTATAAATGAGTCTAACTAACTCTGATACACTGGGGAACAACTATTCCAAGGTATGACTCACTGACAGGGTACCAAATTCCTGAGATTGTCTGCCCTGCTTATAAGTGTCTAGATGTCTCTAGAGCCTTCAGGAACACACTGCTTGAAGCAAGGTTTACTGTGGCAGTCAATGAGAATCTTCTGAGGTATGAGTAAGGGTAACCTCTAGAATGACCTCCCAACTCACTTTGAAATCTCTTAACCATAAAAACTCATTTTTACTTAATATTTCTTCATTTTGGTCAAGGTCTTTTTCCAAATGCATTTTTAATTGGTACTTGGTGATAATCCCTTAGTGCCAGGGAGATTCATCCCTGGGAGTCATTCCCACATTCGGGGGAAGGTAGTACGTTTATATGCTGAGTTTGGCTTAGAGAAAGGCCACGTTTGAGCAACAAGGAGGCTTTCAGGAGGTATCTCTTAGACAATATGTAATACTAGGTTAAGCTTCAATTTCATAAGAACAAGGTTCATAAGTACAACATCAATGTCAATCTCAACGTGGCAGACTCTTGATAATCTTCAGATCCCAGCTTCCACATTCTTTTCTCAATAAGGCATTTTCCTGACTTCTTCCCAAATTCCCATCCAAATTAAGTCTGTTATATACTCTACTAGTACCTATACTTTTTCTTCAAAGCATATTTTATCGGTTGAAATGATATGTCTGTGTGTTATCTGTATTTGTTTCATTTGTTTTTCCTTCCTGGATTGTATCTATGGAAGTAGATATTTTATTTATCACTACTTGCCCTGTCTTTAGCACAGGGCTGGACACCTTATAGGAAGTCAATAAATATTTGTTGAGTAATGAATACTGACCACCTGACATATGCCAAGTAATTTCCTTCTCAGCTAGAAACTCTTCAACCATACCTCTTCTAGAAAGCCTTCTTTAAAGAAATCAGGACAAGAGGAGTTCCCACACTATCTTCTTAAATGTATATAGAATTGTTGAGCTTATGAAACCCGTAGACTCTCTTTTATCTCACGTAGTTCTCAAAACTCAATGAAATAAGAGGCTGACCTTGGACAAAAGATCCAACTATTAGGACCACATATTTTGACTTGTGCCTATAACAGTGTCTAGCACAGAGTAACCACTCAATAATACAAACTTATTTAATAAATGACATTCACACCATAAAAATACTTTCTCCTTCCCTCATTTTATTAATGAGAAAGCTTTCAGAAAACTCAAAATAACTTGCCCAAGGTCACGATCACTAAGTGGCAAAACAGATTCAAACACAAACATCTAATTCCAAATCAGTATTCTTTCCATTATATTTTGCTTTCTATGTACTGTGAACTCTTTTTCTGCCTTTGTCATTACACCTCATAATCCTAGAACATTAACTTTAAAGGCATAAACCAAATGAAATCACCAAACCAACAAATGCTTTTCTGACAAAACTTAAAAAAAGTACAACACACACAAAAGAGAATGTTTAAAGAAATATATTATTGGAAGCAGACTTGGCCCAATGGATAGGATGTCCTTCTACCACATGGGAGGTCCGTGGTTCAAACCCCAGGCCTCCTTGACCCGTGTGAAGCTGGCCCATGTGCAGTGCTGATGCCCACAAGGAGTGCTGTGCCACGCAGGGGTGTCCCCCCATGTAGGGGAGCCCCACGTGCAAGGAGTGCGCCCCATAAGGAGAGCCGCCCAGCGCGAAAGAAAGTTCACTCTGCCCAGGTTTGGCACCACACACACGGAGAGCTGACGTAGCAAGAATGACACAACAACAAAAAAAGAGACACAGATTCTCATGCCGCTGACAACAACAGAAGCAGACAAAAGAGCACTCAGAGAATGAACACAGAGAACAGACAACTGGGGCGGGGGGGGGGGGAGGGGGGGAAGGGAAGAGAAATAAAAATAAAATCTTTTAAAAAATTTTTTTTTAAAAAAGAAATATATTATCAATTCTCTCCAGCTTTCAAAAATACCTATAAGGGAAGCAGACTTGGCTCAACGCATAGAGCATCTGTCTACCACATGGGAGGTCCACGGTTCAAACCCAGAGCCTCCTTGACCCATGTGGAACTGGCCCGCATGCAGTGCTGATATGTGCAAGGAGTCTGGTGCCACGCAGGGTGTCCCCCGTGTAGGGGAGCCCCACATGCAAGGAGTGCACCCCATAAGGAGGGCCGCTCAGAGTGAAAGAAAGTCCAGCCTGCCCAGGAATGGCACTGCACACACGGAGAGCTGACGCAGCAAGATGACACAACAAAAAGAGACACAGATTCCCGGTGCCGCTGACAAAAATAGAAGCGGACACAGAGGAACACACAGCGAATGGACACAGAGAAGAGAAAATGGGGCAGGGAGGAAGGGGAGAGAAATAAATAAAAATAAACCTTTAAAAAAAATAAAAATAAAAATAAAATTTAAAAAATAGCTATAAGTGGAGCATTTTTGATGTTTTCTGCTATAGAAATTTTCAGAAATCCTAATTAATTCTAATTATGGTATCCATTGGTACTAGTCAGTGCTGCCTTTAAACCTTTTTAATATTTCTAATGAATAATGCAAAAAAATGTTACATCAACTAATACAACAAAATTCCAGGGGCCTAACTATGAAACAAAAAGAAGAATGCACCAGTTGACCTAAAAACCATTTGTATGTAGAGCTGAAGTAGGGCAAATGAAAGCCAAAGTAGGCTAAAGCAACATTTTAAGGATGATCTGAAGCATAATTTCTAACAATACCACAAAGATACAAACTGTTGGAAAATTTCAGAACAAAATAGACCTAAGGATATCAGGAATGGAAAAGACAACAAGGGAGTTTACGTTTATTTAGCCATTGGTCTTATTTATATCCTACAATCTCATTCAAGGCATTGGTGGTGTTTGTTTTTTTTTAAATAAAGGTTCTAGAACACTACAGATTCTGCAACTGAAGGAATACTGACTTTAACAACACATTTCATTGCCTGGCACATAGTAGGCACAAATATTTGTTGAGTGAAAAAAATGTTTCAAAATTACATATAATAGACTACCAGACTATTGTGTCTACCAAGACTCTATCTAGCAACTAATTACGTAACACTGGACAAGTCAGTTAACCTTGGCAGAACTCGGTTTCCTCAAATATACAATGAAGAGATACATCAGAAGGCTCTTTCAAGTTTTTTCCACTTTTAAGATAAAACTATTTTTGTTTTATTTTGCTTTTGAGAAATTTTTCAATTGTTCCCTTTCCCTTCTCTTCTTCCTGCCCTCAACTTAATTATAAAGGAGAAAAACTAAAATTCTACATTACGAAAAGTTTTAAAAGAGACAACTGTTTGAGAAAACTATTCAATAAACTGTATCCATTATGAAATGCTCTCAAACATAAAAAAAGATGACATAGAATAAAAAGTGGAATGGTTCCATTACAGTGTTTACAACAAAAATCTTCTAAATACATAAAATTACCAAAACATTGTTTTAGGCTCATGCCCCAGACAGGCAAGGTGTTTTACTCAAAACCTAGAATAATGCAGCTCTCAATAAATAATTGTTGAGTAAAAAAAGTAATTTATTTTTTTCATAAAAGAGCCACCACTAAACAATAATTGTAGGCATTACTCTTCAGAACTTCAGAATACTAGTATAGGATCTTTAAAAATAAGATAGGTCCAGAGTTACATTACTGCACAACCATGCAACATAATATTATGTAGCTATTGAAGATAATTTTTTTCAAAAAATTTTAACATTGTGGGAAAATATGCTCAACATAAAGTTGGATAAAAAAGAAAAAAGATTAAGTTTTATACTGAGTATGATTCAAGTTAAGTTTAAAAATAAACTTAGAGGGAAGCGGCTGTGGCTCAATCGATTGGGCTCCTGTCTACCATATGGGAGGCCCTGGGTTCACGTCCCAAGGCCTCCTTGTGAAGGCAAGCTGGCCCGCGCCCACGGAGAGCTGACAGCCTGCGCCCGCAGAGAGCTTATGGCCCACGCCCGCAGAGAGCTGGCACAGCAAGATGACACAACAAAGGGAGTCAAGCAGACACAGAAGAATGCACAGAGAATGGAAACAGAGGGCAGACAGCAAGCAAGACACAAGGGGAGGGGAGACAAATAAAATAAATAAATAAATCTTTAAAAATATATATACTTAGATATGGAAACAAATTGCTAACAGTAATTACTTGTGGGCTATGGGACTATGGGTGATTGTTTCCTTCTTTGAAAGCTCTTCATTGCCTACCTCCCCCACAGATCTTTAAGGAATACTCACTAACAAAATTATAATAGGCCCAAATGTTAGTATCCCTATTTTAAAGAGAATGTAATATTAATACAACTACACACCTAATAGAAATCTCATCCAGAAGATAGAAATAATGCAGAAGCCCCAGGAATATGCTATCTTGGATCCTGGTCTTTTTCACCAGCCTCTCCCATCACCTTTCCCATGCCACCTAAGCACTAACTGGCCAACGCTAACAGGTCATTACACTTTGATATTCAGATGTCATCTATCTCTGCTTCATTTCATTATCACCTTAGTTATTGCTATTGCTAACAATGAACAGTGAAAAGAATGGCATTTTTCTCCTAACTTATCTAGTTTCTGTGTACAAGGAAGTTTAATTTCATTAAAAATAAACAAGGGAAGCAGACTTGGCCCAGTGAATAGGGCATCCGTCTATCACATGGGAGGCCCACAGTTCAAATCCCGGGCCTCCTTGACCCGTGAAGAGCTGGCCCTCGCACAGTGCTGATGTGCACAAGGAGTGCTGTGCCACACAGGGGTGTCCCCTGCATAGGGGAGCCCCACGCGCATGGAGTGCGCCCCGTAAGGAGAGCCGCCCAGCGTGAAAGAAAGTGCAGCCTGCCCAGGAATGGCGCTGCACACATGGAGAGTTGACAAACAAGATGAGGCAACAAAAAGACACACAGATTCCCGTGCCGCTGACAACAACAGAAGCGGACAAAGAACATGCAGAAAATAGACACAGAGAACAGACAACGGGGAGGGGGAGAGAAATAAATAAATAAATCTTTAAAATAAATAAAAATAACACTACACAATTCACATAAAGAAGAATTCTAAAAAAGATATATCTATAACAAATAGATACTATATCTCACAATAGCATAAATACATAGCCTAGTTTACCAGAGGTTTGCTCATTTATAAACCATAGGATATAGAGGATTATTCCTCTGATATACAAATATTTTTTGCAGAAAATATGGACAAAAAAATAAAAGGATTGCTACATCTGGTCAGGTTATTGGCCTATTCTATCTGATATCCAGTGTCCATCAACAGCTCCAAAGGATTTCTGACAGTGTCATTTATGTGAAGAAAAGAGGCATTTAATAAGCTCAAAATTATCAGTTTGCTTTTGGTTTCATTTCCTCTTCCTAACCCATTCCCCAACAGTCAGTTATCTCCAAGGACTAAGAGAGCATGTGATCAGGGTCTCTGGACACCTCTAAGTCCTTGGAACATGCTGTACATTGAGAAATCCTTGCACATGTACACCAGAGACAGAAAAAAAGGAACACAGCAGCAGTATTTGTAATAGCAAAAAAACTAGAAACAAACCAAATATTCATAGATGTGAGAATGGACAATTAATAGTCATAATTGAGTACTATGCAGGAGTAAATATGCTGTACATAACACTGAGCAAAAAGCAAATCACTGAAGACTACTTACAATATGATTCCATTATATAAAGTTCAAAAACAGGAAAACATTATGTTTATATACACCTTCATATGTGATACAGAAAACCAAGGTAATGAATGATAAAGTTTAGAATTGCAGTTACCTCAGGTGGTGAGGTGATAGGTAAGACAAGAAAAGGTTTCAAATATATTTGTACTGGTCTGTTTCTTAAACAAGTTGATAGGTATAAATGTGTTCTTTTCACTATTACTTTTACTATTTTACACATACTTTTTTTAAAAAAGTAATACACAGTGGTGAAGCCGGAAAGTAAGATTGGGAATCAACAGATGGATCTAGAACCTGGCAAGAAGTTCATATGGACATCAATAACCCCAAAATGGCTGCTGGAACACCCCACACACAAGATTCTGCCATTTCCTGCAGAAGCCAGGATATTCCTCAAGGACTTTATCATTTCCCTCCTAGGGGATTGATGGGTGGGGCAATCAATCAAAACATCGAACAGCTGAAACTCCTCCCCTGCCATTAGCAAAAGGGTGGAATAATTAATGGTTCAAAAACCAGGCACAAGGCCTGAACACTTTCTTGCCTTTGGACCCCTTTCCTGCCTTCTGTGCTCTACTTTCACCATTTTTCCCCTGCCATGGTCACCATGCAAGTAAAACCTGGGCATCTATAATCTATAATAGGGAATTGTAGTCTGTAAATCGGCCTGCTTTATCGCTTTTCAGACCCTTCCTCTCTATCTGGGACCCATGTTCCCATTTCTCTTCCCTCCCTACCTTAATAAATTACTGGCCTAACTCACCCAATGTGCTCTTGAAATTCATTTCTGCAGCATAGTCAAGAACCTAGACAAAATTTAGTAATGGGGAAACAACTCCAATGGACAAAGAAGATTTGGGGACTCATCCCATCAATTTTGGCTGTGCACAAATGGATAGGAAACAAAGAAAAATGGTCTGCAAAGAGAGAAGTACCAGATATTGTGAAAGAAAGTAAGAGTTGATGGAGCACCAGTTCCTAAGGGCTTTTTAATTTCTAGGAAGATCAACCACACTTCTGTGACCATTTTTGGAAATCTCTGTATCTCTACCGTTAGTCTTGCAATAATTAACAAGCTATAGCTCAGTTTCCCCTGATATGCACTGGGGAAAGGCTAATCCCATCCCCCATAAGCCTACATTGTCTAAGGGCATGGCACTTCCCCACAGGTTAAACAAAGAAACCACATAGAGACAGGAGTAAAGAGAAATGGAAACCTTCCCTACCTGCATATCAGAGGGAGATAAAATCCCTACAGATCAAAGAAACATCTGCTCCTGCAGCATTTGAAGAAACCATAACTCCCTGACCCACTATCTTCTAGTCACTATCGGAAAATTTTCACCTCTAGCGTTTCCTATTGGCCCCTGCACCTCACTTGGACCCTCAATCCCTTCCCACCAACTATCATTTCCCCGCCCAGGAAAGTTCTGTATAAATTCAAATCCCCCCTTCCAGGAATAGACTGAAGTTTCTCTTCATGAGCATGATGGGGGGGCTGAAGTCTGTTATTCAGACCCCCTCTGTTGAGAGAGCTTCCCAATAAATTCTTTCTCTGCCTGTGGTCATATCACTCTCGTGTCCCAGTAAGCCTGTTTTTCTCCAACATGTACAATGACCTCTTTTCTCTCCACTTTATTTTACAACAAGAGTTATTTTAATTCAGTCAATGCTTTACATTTAAAAAGAAAAGAAACAGGGTGCGCATCCTCCACTGAAGGCACAAGCTGCCTTGGGAGCTGCTCTGTGGCTGTATTTGAAAGCTCCACTTCCCAGAAATGGGGGAGGAAGAGACAAATGGGCACCAACTTCAGCTGCTGATGAGTAAATTCAACGAGCTAAAGTATAATCCAGAGATCAGTTTACGTTTGAGCCTGTCCAAGTCAGTAAGAGGCCAGTAGCTGCCATCTTAACTCCGTGCTTGGCATGAGGGGAAGTGAGGGGGAGAGGAGGAGACTGAAAATCACAGTGCTGGTGAGGACCGGCTTCTTTTCATCCAGGTAAGATTGCAGCTCTAGCCTAAGCCCCAGCCCCATCTCTGAGAGGGAAGAAGCTGGGGGTACCTGTGCCAACCTCTCCAGGAAATTACCAGCCAAGTTGCAGAGGATGGTGATTTTCCTACTTTGGTAGTGTGAGTTGCCCCGGGAGCTATTCTGTGACTGGAATTATAAGCTCCCATTTCCAAAACACAGGGGAGGAGGAGACAGTTGACCACTGATTTTGGCTAGTGATTAGCAGACTCTGCTGGCTAAGGTATAGCCCTAGGAACAGCTATGGTGTGAATCTGTCCAAGTCAGAAAGAGGCCAGTGGCTGCCATTTTGACTCCACTGCCAGCATGAGGGGAAGCTGGGATGATCAAAAATCACAGTGACAGTAGGAACCAGTTTCTTTCACCCAGATCGGCCTGCAGCCCTACCTAGGTTTCAACCCCAACTCTGGCAGGGAGGAGACTGGTGGGCCCTGGACCAGCCTATTCAGGTAATTACAGCTACCTTTGGCTGGCACAGACTGAATTATCAGAAGTCTACTGAGGCAACTGAGGTCTTCTTGGACCAGCACTGCGTAGATTGCTGCCCACACCTGCAGCTCCATCCCTGTCCCAGGCAGGGGAGAAGGGGCATGAGGCCTCATCAGTCTCTCTAGGCAACTACAGTCTAGGCCTGCACAACCTGGATTATTCCACGACTTGTCTTACCCCTGGCAAAGGAGAAAGTTGAAAGAAGCTTCATCTGTCCCTGGGGCAATGAGGGCAGCTTGAGCCTTCACAGCTTATAGCACCAGCTATATCCTTGGCCCCTACTGCACAACGAGCAAGGGAGAAAGGGTAGGGAGCCCTCAATTAAAGAGAAAAACTGCACCCAGAATAAATACTCCAGCAAGCCAGATGCCAAGACACCAACAAAAAATTACAATCCACACCAAGAAACAGAAAGATATGGCCCAGTTAAAGGAACAAGATAAGCCTCCAGATGACATAAAGGACTTAAGACAACTAATCATAGATGTTCAAACAAATCTCCTTAATAAATTCAATGAGATGGCTAAAGAGATTAAGGATATTAAGAAGACATTAGATGAGCACAAAGAAGAATTTGAAAGCATACAAGTATACACAGAAAAACAGCAAATCTTATGGGAATGAAAGGCACAATAAATGAAATTTTAAAAACATATAATCATATAATAGCAGATTTGAGGAGGCAGAAGAAAGAATTGGTGAGTTTCAAGAAGTGGCCTCAAAAAGTGAACATACAAAAGAACAAATGAAGAAAAGAATGGAAAAAATGGAACAGGGTCTCAGGGAACTTAAAGACGGCAAAAGACATGAACATATGTGTCATGGGTGTCACAGAAGGAGAAGAGAAGGGAAAAAGGGCAGAAGGAATATTTGAAGAAATAATGGTAGAAAATTTCCCAACCCTAGTTGTGGGGAGCCACCTGCTGTGAAACCTATTTACAGCCGCCCACAACATGGCGGATCTCACAACATGGCGGAGTTCACAAATCTGCCCTGTCATTTCCTCGTTCTTCTTCCTCTGTTTCTTTGTTCTCCCCTTCCCGCCACAACTCTCTTTGTTTCTTTGTTCTCCCCTTCCTGCCGCAACTCTGGCGACCACAGCAATACGCATGTGCAAGGCGCGAGACTCCGCAGACCCGACGGGAACTGTCGGCCAATCCCCTCCTTGGATGTCTGCCACCCACAAGACCAGCCTTCACTGATGTACACGTTCCCTTCCTTCTCTATATATTCCTGTGTTTTACCCCAAATAAACGGAGGCTTGATCAGAGCCCTGTCTTGTCTCCATTCTTCTCTCGACTCCTGCCCCACCCTGCTTCTTTCCACAGGTCCCTGGATTTGCCCCCGCCGGCCGGAGCAAGTGGCGCCCAACGTCGTGGGCCCCGCCCACCGTTGTTTACGGGACCCGGGGGAAGAAGCAAGCCGATACACAAAGGAAAACCTGCGCAGGTGGTTTTTGTAAATAAGGAAGACCTGGGTCGTGAGCCTGGGCGGAAGACCTGAGCTTTCAGCCTGGGCGGAGGAGACCTTCAGGGAATTGCCTATTCCCTGGAAGACGTCTCGGTAATCGTCAACCTTCATGCAGGCGTGCACCGTTCCTGGAATTCTCTTCATCTGTGGAGGCATCATCATAGAAGCCCTCCTGCTCTACACCGGAGCACCTAACGACTGGACCACGCAAGAGAAAGTTCTGCTAATTCTCTTCTTCGTAACGTATATTTGCCGCCTTCTCACTATCGCCTGTTATCTGAGCCCACCTACGCATAATGCACTCCCTTGTGTTTTCTCTCACCCTTGTTCTAATTCTCTCATTCCCTGCACCACAGACATCAGCAAGTAAGGTCAAAAAGGATCACTATGCAGTTATCTTTTCAGTACTTTACTCATATACTGACCCACTAGTCCAGAAAAATTCTAAACCTCTAGGAACGGCATACTGCGGTCCAACCAAGTGTGAAGGTCCCCTCGACATTGTAATCAATAGGGCAACCCGGAGAAAGGGAGAAGGGTTGTTTGCCCTTGGTTCATACATGTGCTGGCCCCACTGCCAAACGCTCACCTTCTGCACCCAACATGGTTATAACAAGACATATGGCAGGTGCCCCTACTGGCAATGTACCATAGACCGCCCGCAATCTTGCAGAGGCGTCGCCAACAAATGGTGTATCTACCACCAGCACCACAACGGTACTACCTGGCTCCATATTCAGGATCCCAATATGGTAAGTGGAATGCGGGAGTCACAGGGGCTCTCTACCATGAAGTCGTGCACTCCAAACCCACTGTCTTTATCTCTGTATTTTGTACTGTCTCTAAGTACAATACTACCTGGGACATTTCAGTCCTTGCAGAAGATATAAAGCAACAAGAGTTAAGCTTAAAAGCAAGCCTTGCTAGCACACCCTTACTTACATGGCCAGAGATTATTCAAACCACTCTAGACATTCTTAAATAACACCAATTGGCTAAAAATCACCAGCTGCTTTCTCTGCACTGCCTTCCAACAGTCCTTGCTAATTGCTACCCCAATCCCTCTAAGCGCCACCCCCTCATTCAACAGTTCTCTCGCCGCAGATGACACCGCCAAAATTTTCCCCCTTGCCTCACCTCAGGGCAATCTCACCTGTATACTTCTCAACACGACAGTTCGCTCTGCCCCCCCATTTAAATGTACTCTCAATCTAACTGGCAACGCTACCTGTGCCTCTCCTCCACTCCTCTACTGGTGTAACGGTACCGTCTCTCGCTGCATCAACAATTCTATCCTTGTTCCCTGCATTCCGGTTCTTCTTACCCCCCACTTAACCTACTATATGCAGGGGGAATTGCACAGTCTTTTAGCCCCCCGTCAGCCCAGAGTCATTTTACTCCCAATCCTAATCGGAACGGCCCTTGCAGGCGCAGTCACTACCCTCGGGCTTAGCGCTGGTGGATTGGCACACTCTGTCCTGCAGGGACAACATTTTGAAGCATTACGGCAGATTAACCTACAATCCACTGCCGAATCCCTTGAATCCCTCCAGAGGCAGCTTACTTCCCTTGCCCAAGTAACCCTTCAAAACCGCAGGGCCCTTGATTTACTTACAGCGGAAAAAGGGGGAACCTGCCTTTTCCTTCAGGAGGAATGCTGCTACTACATAAATGAATCTGGTATTGTTGAGCAAAATGTTAAAATTCTACGAGAATTGTGGGAAGGGATACTGCCCTCCCAGTCAACCTCCTCCCTGTCAGCCTGGCTCACTTCCCCTCTCGTGACATGGCTGGCTCCCCTCCTCAGCCCCCTAATCGCTCTCATATTAATCTGTGCATTTGCACCTTGCCTCCTTAAATTTCTCCAAGAAAGGATGAAGCAAATCTCGGCCCACGTGATGTATCTTGCCGCTGTTCATCAGTACCAACCCATCCGGACCGAAGAACAAACAGCCGACCTTTGAAAATGCAAATTTCTTATGTTGTTTCATTTGCTATCCTGTACCCTGACAGCATTTCTTTGCCTGTTTTCCCCTTACAGTCACCACCTCCTTTATCTTGGCTTAACCTTCTCTGTTTAATTGATATCACTGAACAGCTTCGGCAAAGATCCAGCGGCTCGAATGAGCAATGGGCACTCTGGCCTGACAAGACCGGGGCAGGTGTGGCCACACCCACTAATCTCAGTACATCATGCATGTCATGCGTGGTGTAGAACTCCCCGCTATAGCTTACTTGTCGCTGAGGCACTGGACTGGTTAGCCAATGACGGGCAACTGGGCTGACCCATCAGTTAATCTAAGACAGGGACGTGGCCTTTTGCTGCCATGATTCCCAATGACGGGTAAGACTGATCGCATACCGGGTAAGGCAAATCGCTTACCAGGTGCAGCCCCGACCTAAGACAGGCACAGCCCCCCTTTCAGCACGGGAGCACCTTGCAGCCGCATGCCACTACTGAAAATAAGCCCTACTCTAATGTGAGCCGTCGCCGGCTGTTCCTTTCTTCAATTCATTACACATTAAACAGAAAAGGGGGACCTGTGGGGAGCCACCCGCTGTGAGACCTAATTACAGCTGCCCACAACATGGCGGATCTCACAACATGGCGGATCTCACAACATGGCAGAGTTCACAAATCTGCCCTATCATTTCCTCGTTCTTCTTCCTCTTTGTTTCTTTGTTCTCCCCTTCCCGCCACAACTCTCTTTGTTTCTTTGTTCTCCCCTTCCCGCCGCAACTCTGGCGACCACAGCAATACGCATGTGCAAGACGCGAGACTCTGCAGACCCGACGCGAACTGTTGGCCAATCCCCTCCTTGGACGTCTGCCACCCACAAGACCAGCCTATCACCGATGTACACGTTCCCTTCCTTCTCTATATATTCCTGTGTTTTACCCCAAATAAACGGAGGCTTGATCAGAACCCTGTCTTGTCTCCATTCTTCTCTCGACTCCTGCCCCACCCTGCTTCTTTCCCCAGGTCCCTGGATTTGCCCCCGCTGGCCGCAGCACCTAGTAAAGGACATAGATATCCATGTCCAAGAAGCACAACGTACTGCCATCTGAAAAAATCTGAATAGACCAACTCTAAGATACATACTAATCAGAATGTCAAATGCCAAAGACAAAGAAAGAATTCTGTAAACAGTGAGAAAAGCAATGCATAACATATAAGAGATACCCAGTAAGATTAAGTGCTGATTTCTCACCAGAAACCATGGAAGCAGGAAGACAGTGGTATGATATATTTAAGATACTACAAGAGAAAAGTTTCCAGTCAAGAATCTTATATCTGGCAAGACTGTCTTTCAAAAATGAGGGCAAGATTAGAATATGCACAGATGAACAGAAACTGAGAAAATTTCTAAACAAGAGGCCAGATTTTCAGGAAATGCTAAAGGGTACGCTAGGGCCTGAAAAGAAAAGACAGGAGAGAAAGGCCTGAAAGAGAGTCTAGAAATGAAGATTTTTATCAATAAAAGAAACCAAAAGTATCAAAAGAATGGGGAAAATAAAATATGACAGATGAAACTCAAACAGGAATAAATTTAACGAATGATGTAAAGCACTTGTATTCAGAAAACTGCAACTCAATGTTAAAAGAAATCAAAAAAGGCCTAAATAACTGGAAGAACATTCCATGCTCATGGATTGGAAGACTAAATATTATAAAGACATCAATTCTACTCAAATTGATACACAGATTCAATGCAATCCTGATAAAAAGTTCACCAGCATTTTTTAAAATTGAAAACGCAATAATCAAATTTATTTGAAAGGGTAAGGGGTTCTGAATAGCCATCTTAAAAAGGAAAAGCAAACTCTCACCTTCAGACTTTAAATTATATTCCCTAGCTATAGTGGTAAAAACAGCATGGTACTGGCATAAAGACAGACATAGACCAATAGGACCAAATTTATGGTTCAGAAACAGACCCTCACATGTATGGTCAAGTGATTTTTGACTAGCCTGTCAAACCCATACAGCTCAGGCAGAACAGTCCATTCAACAAATGGTGCTGAAAGAACTGGATATCCATAACTGAAAGAAGCAAAGAGTACCCCTTTCTCACACCTCATCCAAAAATTAACTCAAAATGGATAAAAAACCTGAATATAAAAGCAAGAACCATAAAGATTCTAGAAGAAATAACAGGAAAATATCTTCAAGACCTGGTGGTAGGTGGTGGATTCTTAAAGGAGATAAGAGGAAGACTAAGATGGACTATTGATGTTTAACGTATGTAGAAGTTTTAATTAGCTTTACTGTAAAAGTGTGGAAATGTAGAGAGTGGATGATAACAAATAGTGGGTAACAGCTAGTTTATAACCGGGATGTAGCAGAAAACGGTAGTCTAGGGATGTAAATGCCAGCCATCTGACAGAATGCTAGAGAATAATCTAGGAACTGAATAGCACAGTAAACCAAGAGGTGGATGAGAACTGTGATTGATGGTACAGATGCAAGAATGTCCTCTGTGAGCTACAGCAAATGTACATTATTACTGCAGGGTAGTGGGAATGTGGAGAAGCATGGAAAAAATACAACTGGAGACACATACAGATTTTGATTAGCAGTAATAATGAATATGATTGCATCTATGCCAATGATGTACTGTGTTGATAATGGGGCAGTATGGAGAATGTGTGCTAAATGGACACTATGGACATGGTAACAATCAGATGATATTATTTTATCTGTAAACAAATGTTCCACCACAGTGTGGTGTGTTTGTTAGATGGATGTTGTTTGGGAATTCTGCACATGTGCATGATTGTTTTATAAGTTTACAACTTCTGTCATAAAAAATACATTTAAAAAATAATAATAAGGTGGGTTGGGGGAAAACACATAAAATGTAAGATAAGGAATAAGTAGTAAGATTTTGACAATGTTCTTTCATAATCTGTAACAAATGTCTTACGACAATGCAATGTGTTGGTGGAGGGTTGATGTATGGGACCCCTGTATAATGTTATGCATTTTTGATTTGTAAGTCCACAACTTTTACTATACACTTACTGTTTATGTATGCTTATATATAAATGATATAAAGATAATAAGAGGGTGGGTTGGGAAAATACTTTCATTAGTAGTAATATGTTGACAATGCTCTTTAATCATTAGTTTAAAATGTTTAACAATAATGCAATGTATTAGTGCTAAGGTAAGTTATGAAAATCCTGTATGATGCTGTGTATGTTTGTTTTGTAAGTTCACAACTATTACTATACACTTATTGCTTATGTATGTTTGTGTGTGAGTGATACACTTCAATAAATTTTTAAAAAAAGAGAAGAAAAGAAACAGCGTGGTTTCACTGCTTCATCTGAATATCAGCAGCATATAATACCACCTGGTAGCAGTATACCTACCTCAATATGGGAATTATTTTTTGAGAAAGGCATAACTTTTTTTGAGGTTAAACATACCAAACACATATTCTAAAAGTTTCCTGCTACGTTTAGGATAAAATCCATATTACTTTAAATGACACATATGGCTCCTCATTATCTGGTCCCAGACTACTTCTCAAATCTAATTTTCTGCCTAATGAATCCTCTATTGATTAAAACTTTATCCTCTACGATCCAGAATGACAATGATGATGATAACGATAGCTAACACTTCTTGAATACTTTTTAATAGCTTGACAATGTTCTAAGTACTTTATATGTATTTAAATGAATCTTCACAACAACCCCAACGTGAGGAATGTTATTATTCTCATTTTATAGGTGGGGAATGGGAAACAGCGAGGTTAAGTACCTTACCTAACATCACAGAAGCTAAAATTAGTAGAGTCAAGATTTGATACAGGCAGCCTGGTCTAATCCAAGTTCATAACTTACTAACATTGTATTCCTTGAAAAAACAGTTGGCATTCACCATCTCCTTCTCTTGACTCCCATTCATTCCTTATCCCACAGCAACCTAGATTCTATATTTCACTTTCCATTGTACCTACTCTGACCAACTGTAGCTAAAGCTAAAGGTCACTTTTCATGTTGCGTCACATTTGACTTCTCACATTTGACAACTACTGGTCATTCACTATACCTAAACTCTGTCTTCGCTGAGTTTCACAGGCTTTCTGAATAGTCAGTGTCACAGTCTCCTTTGCAGATATTTCTCTTATACCTGCTATTTAAATGTGGGTGCTTCCCAGGATTCAACTCTGTTTGCACCTCCTCTCAGCCTTCTTCCTGGGTGAGCTCCCTACTCCTGGACTATCAGCTATTATTTTTATGTTCCATATCTCTAGCATGGGCTTCTGTCTTAAGCTCCAGACTCCTATTCAGCTTCACAATGGGCCATTCCTCCTGGATGTCCTGTAGGTACCCCAACTCAACATATACAAAACAAAATTCATCTTGATCTTATTCAAATATTTCTTTCTTCCCAAATCCACCCATATTTCCTATCTCGGAGACCCATTTCACTTAAATCTTCCTTTGCCCTCAAATTCATGCATATTCCCTATTTCAAAGACCTGCATCACCTCAGTTACTCAAGTCAGAAAACTGGTCATCTTTCTTACCCTTTACAATAAATTAAATATATTTTAAGTTACCTATGAATAGAAAATAGGGTGTCTTTAACTTTCTGTCAAAAACTATTATTTCATATGTAAACTTTCAGGAGTTATTTGCTAATGCAGTTTTTACACATTTTTTACACACCTACTAATGGTGACTAAAGAAATCAAGATATTCATATACAGTCAATAGAACATAAACAGTGTCAGGATGAAACAGAGATCACTGCTCCATGACCATCCCTACCCCTTGCCAATCTCCCCCCATACTTTCCCAGATTAAATTTCATTCTTGATACATATGGAGATCTAATATTTTACTTATAATTAATTGGTTCTGTCTCTATCTTCCCTTAGGAAGCAACTACTGAGACAACATCAACTTGATTAAAAGAAATACTCTGAGGAATAAATATGCTCTAATCCTAGAACCTACAATGAGCAATCCTTAGTTAACAACAAGGAATTTTTTGTGTGTTCAGAAATAGAATAGAAAGCAGATATCCTAGACTTTATACCCATTTAGTTTTTCAGAGATCTGTAAATCAGAGAACCAATTCAATCAATACAATTTAGACATTCAAATTTTAATAGACTAGGACTTTGTATAGTGACACTTAATGTAGTTCTGAATAATCATACTTTTGGGGTTTAAAAAAATGATCTCTTAAAAAGAAAAAAAAAATCTTAGACTTGCAAAGAAACTTCTAGACCACATAAAAATCTCAGTGAACAGAAAACCACAGTAACAATCAGAACCCTGATGGCAACTGAGAACAAACACTATACAGTTCACAAACAAAGGGGATAAAGGAATTTGACACAGCACAAAAGAATCTATAAATTTAAATAAATAACCTAGGCATAACTACTCATAGAACAATGCAAAATTTTTGAATAATGCCAAATCCATGTGTAAATTAACCAAAACTTTATAAACCCTATACTGGCATTAGTATCCTAAATTATATTTTGGGAACTACTATGACCAAAATGTTAAAAGTAAAAGAGAAATCAATATGACAACACCAAAAATATCTTACACTGGTGAAGTATCTGTACAGACCTACTGCGTTTATATATAAAATGACAGTATTCTTCAGTACTGAGGACTAAACTATTTTTTCCCACAGTGGATATGGACTGGTTATGCTCAAGCCAAAAACTCAACAGGTGCCCCTTCTGACCAAAGCATGCACTTGTAAAACAGCTGGCAGTGGAATGGAATGACTCACTGGCCCACACAGAAATCATGCTCTAATCAACTCACCAAGAACCTATTAGTCAAAGGAAGCAAGAGTTTATATTTTGGCAAAACCCAAAGGGCTTCATAAAAACAAGATGTAAAATAATCCCACTGGAGAGCAATCTCTCTCTCTCTTTCTCTCTGTGTATATTTTTGAGTCTTTATGTATGTGTGTATACATATATATATGAAGGTGTTTAAAAAGGACCAACCTAAAAAAAAGGCCACAGTGGGTTAATGATAGAAGTAATTTTTAAGCACTTAGCAATAATTAATTACAAACTGCTGAAAAATATTATTAAAAATTAAGTTATTTCACCACTATATACAAGTAATTTTTAAACTTTTGGGAAGAATCACCTAGGGTACTTATTAAGAGGACTGATTCAGAGGTATGAATGGGACTCAGAAATATGCTTTTTTAATAAGCACCCCTCCCCCACAGTTTCACAAACCCCATCTTAAGAAATACAGCCCTAGACTGAGTATTAGGATATTCTAATTAAAAAACAAAATTTTTCATGGTCATCTTTTGAAAGTCAGGAGCTTAACAATGTATCATATCCACAGCAGAAGTTGAAATCAATTGACTCTGCTGAAAGTTAACCAAAGGGGGTAAATCTACTCTAGCAGTCAAAAAATAATCATAGCTTCTTTATATATAACACCAAAAGAATTTTTAAAAAGCTGTCAATCATTATCTCATTTATCTTTCAAAACACCAGTGAAATCCATATACAGTGATAGGATTTTTCCCAAAGACTGTAAAGCACAAAAGTTATAATTTAAATAAATGCTTGTTAAGTAAAAGTCCATAGCTGCATAGTTGTAGGCGTTCAGAAATGCTGGTTGAACAAATGAGAAAATAAATGTCTCCAATGTCTGAAGCTAGTGCCTTTTCTACCACGCCAAATAGCAATATTATAAGTTCACCAAAAAATCTGAGCAAAACAACCTAAATGAATAAATTTTTTAAAATTCTGTAGTGTTTCCAAATTCAAATTTTTTAAGGGGTGCTAACCAACGAAATAAAATGCTCAGTTTTTAATTTTAGTGGAATCTTGCTGAAAATAAATACAGTGTTACTATTACATGGTAACTTTTTCTAGCTTCTACATACAAGGATAAATGTGATTAAATCTTTCTGTTGAAATTTATTTACATTTCAAGAATCAGTAACCTAAAATAAAAATGCAGTCATAGTTTAAGTCTTACTACAAATCCTTTTACAAAAATAAGAGCTTGTTTTGCTTGAAAACATTTTCTGCCCCAATCTTGTCATATTCAGAGCATTTAGATGTATCCTATCTTTTTCATATTCTCTTTTCTACATGCTATCTTTCAACATTCAGTCTCTTAGAGGACACCAGAAACTTCCTTGCTAAGTCTCCCTTCACTGTATCTTCAGGTCCTTTATCCCATTCACTTTTCCATCCCTGTCTCTGGAATTTCCTGGATTCTCCTCAGAGACCTCTGTTCAATCTACACTTCAAGAAGCTTGTCCTGCCTATTCCTTTCTCCATATTCTCTCTCTTAATGCTCACACTCTAAGACAGAGGTTCTTAACAAGGGATGTGTGAGCTTGAATTGAAATTCAAAAAAATATTACTCTTGTGGGGCTGTGTTGGTGCAGGTGTGATATATTTATTAAATAATACACAGTATAGTGTGGACTTAGTAAGGGGTCCATGGTTTTCACCTGACATGCAGAGGGGTCCGTGGAACAAAAAAGGTTAAGAATCCCTGTTCTAAGATAACCATGCTTTTTTTCCAGCAAAGCCTGAAGATCTTGCATTACAGTTTTAAACTTCAGGCAATGAATCGATGTTGTAACAAATATTGCTCAAGGTATCAAACTGCTGCATCCACTTTGAAAGCTAAGTAAGCTATGTTATATAAGCATAAGAGAAAAAAAAAACAACTAAAAACTTTAAAAGAAATAAGAAGGACTAGCAACTTTCTTAGTGGTGGAGGAGTGTGTCTGAAATAGGCAAAGAACAATTTTACCCCATTATTTTCTTTATTTGTCTGAGTAGAATTGGTAATTGAATGAATAACCAAATACATAGCTTTCCTGTAGCAATGTTCTTTTTTGTAAACAACTATCACTTCTCTTCAAACAGAAAACACTCAAACTGTCTTGATAATTATCTGACAAATAATGTCAATTTATAAAATGCCAAACACTTGGTCCAAAATTTTGGTTTTATTGAATTCTGCTACAGATTAGAACTTAAAAAAAAAGTATATCTAATATAAATTTACAGAATATTTTATACTACACAACTGTCCTCTAAGTTTGTTCATTAAAGTTTTAACACTTTCTTTAAATAGTAACTCTGAATAATTTTACTTGGAAAAATGAAGTCATTTAAAGCGAAATTAGAATTGTTTGGTTCAATACAAGGAAAATCTATGCACTGCTGTCCTGGTCAGCCTGTGTTAAATGGGGTCACCCCAGCTCTGGAAATTTTTACTTAATAATGCAGTAATGTCTTACATCTACATGGGTCAGGCTTCTTGCAACATCAGTACTAAGGAAATACCTGAGGACTCAGGGCATGGCTGAGAATAGTAAACCTCCAGGCAGCAAAAAAAATAAACTGTCATAAAGCTCATGCAACAGGCTCCACCAGCCTTTGATTTTTATAAACCATTCCATCAAACTCAGTTGCCTGGGCTCTCTAGTTACAGCAAATCTAAAACAGCAAATTAGGGAAAGAAATGGATGAGGAGAAACAAGGCAGAGTAAACAAGTCCACAGCAATGAGAAATGATAGCAAGGAAGGAGGGATAAGAACTACAAAAACAGAAAGGAGATCAATAAATATCTAATAATATAGAATGCCAACTTTACATAATCCAAGCAGCACTGAAATAAGAATTACAGTTCCAAGGCTACACTAAAGTGACAACCGTTAGGAACTGACATCTGATTAAGAGAACCCTGGAATACTGCCATTAAATTACAACCATGCTAAGAAAGTAGCACATATTATCCAGTCATTGGTCATTCTGCGCATTCGTTCATTAAGCAAATATTTATCAAGTACCAACATTTTAATAGGCATTATGCTAGGCTGCATTACTAGTGCAATATTAACAGCCTTCTTTGTAAAATATTCTTAAAGATGAAGTAGCAGAACTTAATACATTTTAACAAATGTAAAAAAAAAATCACTCCAAATCCTTCCATACTTCCTCTCTCATTACACTTATTAACCAGTATCTGTTTCTCTCACTAAACTGTGATCCCCCTGAGAATAGAACTATGTCAACATCTTTATATTTCCAGTTCTTGGTAGAATATAGGCGCTCAACATAGGTTTGCTGATTGACTTTATATTTATAACATAGAGCCTTTCAATCCTAATCTACAAGCTCACACATTTAAACAATTGAAATAATAATATACACACTATTTTTGACGGTGCTGTTTTCACACTATTTTCCATGTTCCTATCAGTTTTCAAAATTTTAATGGCTGTATAATATGCCATCCCATTTATGTAGCTTAGAAAATTATTCTCCTAATGTTATCTATGAAGGTTGTTTCCAATGTTTTTATTTTACATAGCTAATTCTGCAACAGACAAACCTTGCCTTGTAATCCTCATGTATCTCTTTCTCAATGGAAATACTGGACTCAACATTATAAGATAATCTTCTACAATAAAAGTTAAAGTTAAAAGAAACAGATGTTTTACCTCAATAGGTAGAATTTTAAAAGAAAGAAAAAAAAAACACATACAAAGAAACTAATATTCTATTTTGCCAAATCAACTATTGGGGCAAGCAATTTAAATAAATCCCCTAATACTATGAAATGTTATGTCTCAAGTAAACTTTGTTTTATAGGATTGCTTCACATACATTTAGGAAGGATATTTCTGGGGCAGGCAGTTTAAATTCTGAGGTAATAGACAAAACATAATCCACCTAATCAGATTCAATGCTTTTGGAAGGGGGCACATAATTTACCTCCACTTCCTTGGCTGCATAGGGCTGGCTCAGACCCTCAGAGCTGCAGAAAATGTAAACAATTTACTTTAGGATTCTGAGGAATACATCCCCCGCCCTTTACAGATTCTAAAGTAATAATTTACCTGGGTACTTCTAAGCACTAAAGCCTTAACTTTTGATTGTGGGATTTTATGGAAAAGCCTGCTGTATTTTAGAAATATGAAACTAATTTACATACTTATACATTTAACAACCCTGTGCTGAGCATCTACTACCGCATCTGTGCAGTACAGCCCCTCACTGATTACCAAATTATTGACCCAGTTTCCTTTGTTTGTGTTTATATGGGAGGAGAGGAAGAAGAAAGGAAAAACAGCTATTATTTAATTGTGATTCAAGTATGATTGTTAACAATTACCTCTAATAAGACAATTAGAATATAATCTACAAAAGGCAACTTCATTGCAGAGCGTCTTTGAGGCAAGAGATATGCCCAAACATTAATTTTTTAAGAGAAACATGCTATTTAATTTATATTGTCTGTCAAATTTTTCATTAAGCCCTATGAGGGACACTTGTGTATAATTTTGTATTGTGTGCTTCACAGGCTTTTTCACACACATACACATATATATGAAATCAGGATTCAACCAATACACACACACATACGTATATAAGAAACAGTCCAAGTATTTGAAGGAGGCATTCTATAGGTGTTGCTTAGAATTCGTAACCTGTTGTCCCCAGAAGTTCCATTTACAGACTGCATTAACATTCCACACAATACAAAAGCGCATGCCATGACAAAGACCTCACAACAAAAATATACAAAGCACGCATAAAAAACGCCCCTAACGCGGAGTTCACAGCTGGCACTTGTGTGGCACACTCAAGCCTCTACTGTGGCAGCTGTCACAGGCCAATCACACACACCCAAGAGTGCCAGCATGCCACCTAAGGAAGTCAAAGCTGATAATTAGCGCACAAATCCCCCCATAGACTAGAGAAAAGCCCCAAATCTCCGCCCTGGAAAACACTATGCCTGCACCACCCAGAAAACTCCCTAAAAAATAAAATAAAATAAAAAGTGAAAGGTTGCAGATGTAAGAGCAATAAATACCAGCTTATAGCAATACAGTAAAAGAAGGGTTTCATTTGGACAATCACAAGAAAGGAGCCACAGGATCCAATCATCACGGAAGTATCCTTCGCTAGGGCTTTTTTTTCCCTATTGGAAAGAGGGACGAGGTGGCGAAGGGTAAATTAAAACCCCTGCAGCAGCTCCCTCTCAGGCAGCGCACTGGGGCTGCTAGGATCTCCGCTTCGCAGGCTCCCTCCTACCCTTCCAAGCCGCCGCCTCCCACCGCGGGACCGGCTGCCCGCCTCTCCTACCTTCGCTTTGCCGGCCTCCAGCTTCTTCTGTCGCTCCTCGTCCTCCATGGCCTCTGCGGGGAAGGGTGGGGGAAGACAGGAAAGGGATCGGGGGTAGAAACGAAAGGTCGGTTCCGACGTTGATGGGACGGCAAGCTCCGAGGCCCAGGGAGCCGGGCCGGGCCAGGCACCACCCCGCCCGCAGTGGAACAAGTCTCGGCGCTCACTGGCGGATCGTCCCCAGCCGCACGAGCAGCGCCGTCACCGTCGCCGCCATCTTCGTCTCCACGTAAACACACGGCGGAGCGCGGGTTGGGGAGGGAGGCGGGGGCGGGAGTGGACGTCGGTCCGCGCAGCCGCCCCGAGTCCCGCCGGGCTGGGCAGGTGCGCTGGCGGACCCGCCCAGCCCAGCCCGAACCGCGGGAGCGACCCCCGCTCACGCAGGTCCCCGCCTCTAACCCGAGAGGAAGCCGCGGGAACGAGCGCTTCTCCAGCCCTGGAACGTTCTTGTCCTTCCCCGGAGATGAACAGCTTCAGGTGGCGGCTGGCTGGGGATGAAGAGGGCGTTTGGCCAGACCCCCAGCCACAGTCCAAAAGAGTCTGTGGTTGCTTTTAAAACACTGCGTTTTTCAAATTTACAAAAATAATATATATCTAAGGTGAAATTAGAAAACAATGAAAAGCTCCAATGGAAAAGGTGGGGAGTCGGGGCGTCACTTTTTCAACCTACAAAGACTGCTCTCATTAATGACATTCTTAGCCTGAAAGTCCCTCCCTCTTCCCATACTGGTACTCGCCCAATACCCTATTCATCTTTCAACGCCCACCTGAGGTGCCGCCTCCAAATAGCTATTCTGATCTCTATTATTCCCTCTACCTCAATGGGGACCTTTGCAAGCATAGCTTATTCCCTCAGGCCTTTGCCCCAAAACCTCCTCGGAGATTCCCCTTAGCAAGGTGATCTGAAGAGGGTATGAGCTTCGGAGCCTGGGGTGGAGACAAAGCCAGCCTACATTAACTTTCTAGTTTTAATTACCTTCAGCAAGGTGCCCATCCTCCCAGAGCTCCAATTTGCTTACCTGGAATTTCTGGAAGGGTTGTTAGTATTAAATAGATTATATGTGACAACCCCTGGCCCATTAAATGTACAGTTTTCTTTCTCATTGTATTTCCTTTCTTATTCTGGTGATATTTTAAGTACCCTACCTCCAAATTCATTCCTGAGATGAACTACACATTTTAAGGTCTCAGGATGATTACTCAAGTTGATCATGGTTTTTCTTTGTTTTGAGCTAAGGTGGACTGAAAAACTGGCAGGTGTGAACTAAAATAGACCATGAATTCAATTGTAGAAGTTGTGTTGAGTGAAAGTTGAGGATAAGTAAAAAGAAAAAGGGAGAGACTAAAGACCCTTAAATCTGCCACAAACTTAAGGCTAGTTATAAATAGACCTGATTTAGAAATTATAAGATTTAAGTAAAAATTTTTTTCAAGCTCCACAATGTATACATAATTATGCCAGCTGGTAAATTACATATTGTCCTATTATCTTAACCTGAATTGGGAACTGGTGAGATTAGACATTTTATTGTAATAATAAAAGAATTGAGATAATAAAGGGAGAAGTGATTTGCTCAGTCGCGAATCAAGCTAAGAGTAGAGCTAGGACCAAGTGTTCTAATGGTGCAGTGAATTAAATACTGCTTGGCTTGAGGGATTATGGTTGTAGATTCTGATTGCCTAAGAGGAGGAAGTCCCAGGGTATCTGAGAAGACATTCCTGTTTTTTAATGGATACTGCTTTCTCAGTGACTAATGAAGTTGGCTATTTGTGCCAGTATGTGCTGAAAGTATTCAAGAACATCTTCTAAAGCAACAAGATTATTTGAATGTTTCCCTTTACTAATTAGCAGCCAAGTCAGACACATATCTGTTCTTTATATAATGGGTGCTCAATAAATGTTGAATATCACTTGTGTTGACCTCCTTGAGAAGGGCAAACACACGGCACTCGTGCTATGGTTTCTCCTTGTGGTACCTATTCATTTTTGTCATTCATTCATTCATGTCCTTCATTAATTCATTTCATTCCCTGAGATGATGATTTGTAAGCAAAGACTTGACAGACATGAGAGAATGAGCCATGGAATAAGTGAGGGTACAGCAATCCAAAGGTCTTGAAGCTAGAGCACGGTTGGTGTGTTAAAGAACAGCAGGAGGTGAAGTGAGCAAGGAGCATGGTAGGAGATGAGGGCAGAGAGGTAATGGGGTCAGAACTTCCTATAGAGTTCTGAAGGTCATTGTTAGGACTTTGGCTTTTACTTTGTGTCAGAATGAGGGCCATTAGAGAATTTTCAGCAGAGTGACATGATCTGGTTTATGTTATTAAAGACTGGGGGATCAGTTTGGGTGCAATTGCATTAATACAGACAAGAGATGATGGCAGTTTGGACCATCATAGTGGTAGTGGAGGTGTTAAATTGTGATCTTATTCTGGATATCTTTTGAACATAGAACTAATTGCTTCACAGAAGTTATATTTTTGAATGTGAGGTTTAAGACAAAGGGAAGAGTCAAAGTTGACTCCAGCATTTTTGGCCTCAGCAACTGCAGTGATGGAGTTGCCAGTAACAAATGGGGAAGAGCAAATTTGGAGGCATCCACAAATTCAGTTTTGGAGATGGTAAATTAGGGATATACGTTAAGCATCCAAGAAGTGATGGCACTTAGTCCAAGGTCACACTTAGATTTCTGAGTCTAGGAAAGAAGTCCAAGTTAGAATTTGAAAGTAGTCACCCATTGATGATATTTAAAGTTAAGCGTTTGGATGAGATCCTCTAGGGTACACTAATATGACATGTGACTGTTGAGCATGTGAGATGTGGCTAGTCTGAATTGAGATTTGCTGTAAACTTAATACACACTGGATTTCAAAGACTTAGTATTTTTTTAAAAAAGAACTTAAAATATGCTGTTAATATTTTTATAATCATTATATGTAGAAATGATAATAATTTAAGTATATTGGATTAAATAAAATACATATTAATTATACCAGTTTATTTTCACTTTTTAAATGTGGCTACTAGAAAATTTTAAATTGCATATGTAGCTCACATTTGTGGCTCACATTGTTTTTGTACAGGACATCTGTGCTCTAAGTTGCAAGTTTAGATAAAGAAGTGATACAATGAGTCTTGGAGCACTCCAACCTTAAGAGGAAGGTAAGGTGAAAGAAATCAGCCAATGAGACTGAGAACAGTGGCTAACTAGATAAGAGGAAAACCAGTAGCAAAATGAAGAAAGTGAAGGAGGAGGAGGGAATAATCAACTGGCAAATGCTGCTAATAGGTTAAGTAAAACAAGGACTGAGAAATGAAAGAGGTCATTGGAGACCCCCATGGAAATCATTGCAAATCAGTCATTACATTCTTTCCTACTGAGTGCAACCACTGCCTCAGTACACTTCTCAACAAAGAGCCCCCTGGCAGTCACTTCTAATGGGAATGAAATCTATTTGCCATCCCTGATTGGAGTTTCATTCTTGACTCTCTGTTATAACATCTGTAAAAATCGTAATTTAATTAAACTATACTTCCTTTATTATTGACTTGCTTTCTCAAGAGTGAGACTACTGCACTACAATTATTTTCCCAGAGGAATAAAATTCAAGACTCTAAGGGTACTTTTTATATTTTCCACTTAAATAATGCTAGTTCCTTATTTGCAAGATAGCAAGCTAATGTATGTAGAGTTAGTACTATACTGCTTCTAAATCATATTTTGAGAATATTTTCCCTGACCTCCTACAAGATATACTGTGATTGCCATTTCCATGTTATTTGATTTTTCCCAAAGTGGTCAGGTACAAACTATCAGTCATTCTTTTTTAGTAGCCAATACATATCCTCAGATCTTGACCTCACTAAAGACGCTGCAGCAATTGAAGTAATTCCTTCAATTCTTTAAAAAAGATAGAAGATAGTTCTCTCCTATATTCTCTGGGACAGTATATACCTCCTAAATTCAGGAGTGAAATTGCAATTTGTTGTTAGCCTTTTTTCTTTTGGATTAAATAATTTTTCTTTGGCTCTTACTCATATGGTATATTTTAAAAATATATACAGATATTATTTTTCCCCTCCCCCACCCTGCTGTTTTTGCTGTGTCCATTTGCCGTGTGATCTTCTGTATCTATTTTTCTTTTTGTCTTCTCTTCTTTTTTTTTTTTTTTTCTCTCCTCTAGGATTCACCAGGATTCAAACCTGGGCACCTCTGATGTGGAGAGTTTCCCTGTCAATTGTGCCACCTCAGTTCCTAGTCTCTACTGCGCTTAGCCTTGACTCTCCCCTTCATCTCTCTTTTGTTGGCGTCATCATTTTGCTGCATGATTCACTTGCATGGGCACTTGGCCTGTTGTGTGGGCACTGGCTCACCTCGCAGGCATGCTTTTTCTTTTCCTGTTTTTTTAATCAGGAGGCCCTAGGGATCGAACCCGGGTCCTCCCATATGGTAGGCAAAAGCCCTGTCACTTTAGCCACATCCACTTCCCTTAAAAATATATATACATTTTTTTAATATCTTTTTTTTTGGGATACATAGATCACACAAAATGTTACATTAAAAAATATAAGTGGTTCCCATATACCTGACTCCCCACACCCCCACTTCTCCCACATGGACAACTTCTTTTATTAGTGTGGTACATTCATTGCATTTGTTGAGTACATTTTGGAGCATTGTTATACACTATGGATTATAGTTTACATTGTAGTTTATACTCTCTCCGAGTCCATTCAGGGGGTTATGGCAGGATATGTAATGTCCTGTGTCTGTCCCTGCAATATCATTGAGGGCAATTCTAAGACCCGAAAATGCCCCCATATCATACCTCTTCCTCTCCCTGCCTTCAGCAACTCCTGTGGCCACTGTCTCCACATTAATGACATAATTTCTTCCATTGCTAGAGTCACAATAATTCTGTAGTAGAATACCAGTAAGTCCACTCTAGTGGACTTATTTTATTCCTCCATCCTGAGGACCTTGGGATGGTGATGTCCACGCCACCTCTAAATCGAGAGGGGGCTTAGATCCCACATGGCTGATGGATGTGATTCTCGGGCTTGCAGTTGTAGACTCTCTCAGTTCCCTGGTGTGGTGCTTGACCATCCTCACCTCCCTGTTAGCTGACCTGGGTAAGTCTGATGAATTGGAGAGTAGGTGTTGCAACTCTGCTGAGGCTCAGGGTCTGGCTGGCACATAGACAGTCCAGAGATTCAACTCTCCTGAGTATACACCAACCCCAGGACCAACCACAGAGAGGTCACATCTGAGTCCAACTCCATCATATTCAGGAGCACATATTCCAAAGTAGGGTCCACTGGCAAGGCACTGAACTCCAGAGTCATCTGCCATGACCATAGGACCTGGGTGTTTCTGTAGCCCTCTGGAGCACCCCTTAAAATATATTTGAATATTTCAGTTGTTATTCTCTGGATCTTTGCCAAATTCTCTATAACTCATTTACATTAACCAAATGGTTTTCATTAAATGTTTGAACAATTATCTTGTTTCCGACATGCTTAATTCCTTTTTGTGTCTCATTTTAATGACAATACTTCATGATTCATTTATTAACTTCATGCCTAATTTAAGTGCAGACCTATTTTCCCCTTACAAAGCCAGTTTTATCTCCTCTTTAGCTTGTGACTTTCTAGAGACTTTCCTGATTTTCATCTGAATAAATAATCAATATGCAACTCAATCATGTTCTTGACCACAAATCTCTAAAATGTATATAGGCTTTTGGAATTTGAATCCAATTATTTAAGGCACTGCATCCCCTGGTGAGTGATATATTTTGTTATGCAAACCATTTTAAAATGTTACCTTGTACTGAGTCAAATTCCTTCAAATGTGTCACAAATGACTTTTCATAAATAGGCATCCATTTTTCTCATTTTTCCAAAGTATTTATTGTGAACTGAAATTCCAAGGATTTTGCTGATTTCTTCCTTCAATTTTTCCAAGTCTTGATTAATAGCACTGAGGATCCAGGTACAAGATCCTATGCTAATAAAATTATTCAGAGACCAAAATTAATTAGATAAAACTTTCATCTGAGATTTTTTCTGCTGAACCAAATAGAATAATTATTTACTTGGCTGTTTCACCATGTTGTCTTCCTTCATGGCTTTCCTTCCCTTAAGAAGACATAGCCACCTACCTTTTCCACTGAACTTTCCCCACCATCACCTGCTACACTCTTCCCAAAACTGTGCTCAAGGTCTTCCCTCTGAGGGTACCACTTCCAAACTTCTCTACTTCAGTTCATGACCTTCCTCCAGTCTCCTAAACTTGAAATCTTGGACTGAATTTTGATTCCTCTCACCTTACTCTCCATGTCTTATCAGGCACTGTGTCCCTTAGTATTTTCTTTCCTAGAGTCTCTTGATTCCTTTCCATCTTTTGTTCTATTACCACTATGGAAGACCAAACCCATATTATCTTATATTTGGAAATTTTCAGAAGATGCCAAGATGGTATGTTTGATTCACTCCTTCCCTCTGCATTCCAGTCTTCATAACTCTGTCAAATTAGCTTTCTAAAAGACTACTTTAACTAAATAATTCCATTGTAACATGACTTCCTCCTACCCATATGATGAACTTCAAATTCTTATAGCTATCATTCAAGACCGTCCATAATCCAGGTTAACTATGTACCCTAACTCCACCTACTCCCTCTCCAACTCTCCATTCTAGTCACATGGGTGCTCCCTGGGCTCCCTATGCATTGGTTGCTCAATCACATTTTATACAATGTCAGAAATCCATACACAGTGTCACAGTCTTTATGAGACAAATATTCATGGGACATACAGTTGAGCTTATTTTGCAAATGTGACGGTTGCCCCTTGAAATTAGGGTTAAGCTGAAGAAAAGGAAACAACTGCTAAAACCAAAAATAGTGATTTTTTTTTTACTAGTTAATATAGATGAAAGGTATATAAATAAAGAAAATAGGAGGAAACATAGTGGTGAATCTTCTACATTTTATAGAATAAGACATTGGAGGTCTGAGAGGTTGAATAATTTGTCCAATTTTCCAGGGTTGGGTAGCAAAGTACTAGGTAGACTAGAACCCAGAACTCCTAACTCAAGTCTTATTCCATTTTGCTAAACTGATCCTCAAATAAAATCAGTACTAGAGTTTTAAAAGAAGGAAACGGACTTGGCCCAGTGGTTAGGGCGTCCGTCTACCACATGGGAGGTCTGCGGTTCAAACCCCGGGCCTCCTTGACCTGTGTGGAGCTGGCCCACGCGCAGTGCTGATGCGCGCAAGGTGTGCCCTGCCACGCAGGGGTGTCCCCCGCGTAGGGGAGCCCCACGCGCAAAGAGTGCGCCCCGTAAGGAGAGCCGCCCAGCGCGAGAGAAAGTGCAGCCTGCCCAGGAATGGCGCCGCCCACACTTCCCATGCTGCTGACGACAACAGAAGCGAACAAAGAAACAAGATGCAGCAAATAGACACAGAGAACAGACAACCAGGGGAGGGGGTGGAATTAAATAAATAAATAAATCTTAAAAAAAAAAAAAGAGTTTTAAAAGAGTAAATATACACTTACAGAATGTGTTAAATAAAATTTATGACAAATTTGTTAGTATTAAGATTCTAAATTTATGAATCTAGTACCCATTTGAGGTAGCCTATAATCTAATGAAGGTTAAAGAAATGTAAGGTGGTTACTATTAACATGGGATAGAATTATAAACCTGTAATATAAGATGTTACAGTTGGTTACTGATTAATAGGATATATATGAATTTCAGAACTCCAAGTATTTTCGTACTGCTAAGCAGTTACAGAATGTAAACTAAATGACGTTCCAAAAGCGTTGATTGAGGATCCATGTAGTGTTTAGAGTCAAGATACATTCAGTTAAAATATGAAAGGAAACTTCAAGTAATTAATTTTTTATTGTCTCTTCTGTTTCAGACCAAAGTCCATGAAACTTTAAACACCCACTCTACTTACAAGTCCTTTCTTAAGGCAACTGCCCGGAGTTGATATGGTTTATGCTGATTTTGAGTGAAACTAACTTTGTTTTTCCTGGTCTGTAAATGTTTGGACCACTGTAAAGGCTGAAAATAGGAGGAAACCTAGTGGTGTATGATCTACATTTTATAGATGTGACTTCTGTGACTTAGTGTGGCATAAAATTCTAACCAATTGTGGCACTCCATTTTTAATGGTGATGTATAGACTTAAACATATTCTCCTTCGGAAGTAAGATGGCTTGTGAATTATGAGAACTCAGTTCACTGGAGCTCAGGCATGGTTCTAATTTTCCATGCTGTATTTCCCAGTCTTGGGACTATCTGGAGTAACACTATGACTAAGAAGATAAGGTCCTGGGCTACCTTATATCCCACTATGTCCTTTTTTTTTTTTTCAAAGATTTATTTTTATTTATTTAATTCCCCTCCCCTCCCCCAGTTGTCTGTTTTCTGTGTCTTTTTGCTGCGTCTTGTTTCTTTGTCCGCTTCTGTTGTCGTTAGCGGCACAGGAAGTGTGGGTGGCGCCATTCCTGGGCAGGCTGCACTTTCTCTCCCGCTGGGCGGCTCTCCTTATGGGTGCACTCCTTGTGCGTGGGGCTCCCCTACGCGGGGGACACCTCTGCGTGGCAGGGCACTCCTTGCGCGCATCAGCACTGCGCATGGGCCAGCTCCACACGGGTCAAGGAGGCCCAGGGTTTGAACCGCGGACCTCCCATGTGGTAGACGGACGCCCTAACCACTGGGCCAAAGTCCGTTTCCCTATCCCACTATGTCCTTACAGAAAAACTTCCATTGTCAAAAGTGATGTTAGTATGACTTTTCTTTGCATCTTTAAGGAACCTAACAAATAGATCTTATGTAAGTTGTATGCTATTAAAAATGGGAGAAATAATATAAAATATTTGAACTTTCTCTATATCCTCAGAATTAATATTTATTTTCACATTATTCTCTATTCTCCCATCCTTCATCTAAGAATCTAGGAATAGAATTAGCCTTTGTGAAGATATGTAAGTCATTCTAAATGTGTTTCTATACCCATGTGTATGTGTATGTGTGGAGTAGTAGTATTAATAGTAGTCTATATAACTTCACCAGAGAGTCTCTTGGAATAAGTTAATAGTCAACAATCATCATCACAAACCTCTCTTTTTAATCCAATACTAGAGTACCATTTGGAACTCTGCAGCAATGGCTTACCAAAAGCTACCCTGAAAGCCAAAAGAGTTAATGTTTAGAAGGAATTGAATCTGACGCCTATGCTGACAAATAAACTGAGCTATGACATAGTGCCACTTTTTGGAAAAAAAATTCCTAAATTCCTAATTTAGAAAACAGAATCTCAAAAGCTATAGACATGCTGATAATCCTTTATAAGACGGAATTAACTTTTATCTTTAAACATTTCTATAGTAGCAAAAAGAAAACAAACAAAAACTAGACATTTTGTTAAGGGCCAGAGTATACTTGTTGATTTCTTGATTTCATGCCTTCTACACAGTAGTTTGCAAACTGTAATGTGTATATGAATTACATGGAGTACTTATTAGAAATATAAATTCCTCAGTGAGCAGGTCTGTAAGGGGACTCAGGAATCTGCACATTTCATAAGCAGCCCAGGTGACAAGGATGTAGATGTTCTGAGGGAAGGGCTTCTATTCTATGAGCAATCATCTACCACATATGTACCAACGCAGATTTGAAATTATAATTTCGTTTCCATAATTTTAGTTATAGCTTTTGCTATAGAATTTATATTTGGGGAAATGTATGTTTGATGTAATTCTCAATAAGGGAAGCACATCTTTAAATAATAATGAAAGTTAGAAAAACAGGCAAAAGATATTTGCAGAGAGTTCTCAGAAGAAGAAATGTAAATAGTACTTTAACATATGAAAAATGCTGGGGGAAGCAGATGTGGCTCAAGCAGTTGGGTACCTGCCTATCACATGGGGGGGATCCCAGGTTGGTTCCTGGTGCCTCCTAAAGACCACGAGCAAGACAGCAACCTGACACGAAGGGCTGGCACAATGAGCTGACGCAACAAGAACACGCAACTAAAGGATGCAACAAGATGATGCAATGATGAGACAGAAGAAGGAAACACAAGAGACACAAGAAGCAGGGAATGGATGTGGCTCAAGTCACTGAGTGCCTTCCTCCCACATGAGAGATCCTGTGTTTGGTTCCTGGTGCCTCCTGAAAAAGAAGACAGACACAGAGAGCAAATAGTGAGCGCAAACAATGGAGGGGGGAGAAATAAATAAAATAAATCCTTTTTAAAAGTAAAAATGCTGGCCTAGCTCATAATAAGACAAATGCAAATTAAAACTACCTTCAGAAATAATTTTATACTAATTGGATTGGCAAAAATCCAAAAATTTTACAACATACTCTGGTAGCAAGGCTATGGGGAAAGAGCTACTCATATGTTGCTGGTAGGAAGGCAAAATTGACAATTCCTGTCAAGGGGAATTGGCAAAAACTAGCAAGGTTGTGTATGTATTTGCTCTTTGATGCAGTAATCCCATTTCTAGAAATCCATCCCAAAGATGCATTGGCAAAATACAAAGTTATATATACCCAAAGCAATTACGCTATTGCAGTGTTGTATAACAGCAAAAGACTGGAAATAGACCAAATGTCCATTAATAAAAGACTGGTTTAATAAACTATGGTGAAGCCACCCATGGGGCACTCTATAACTGTGAAAAAGAATAAAAACAATCTCTGTATACTGATATGGCACAATCTCCAGAATTTATTTTTAAGCGAAATAAGCAATTCATAGAACAATGCTTATAGTATGCCGTCTCTGATTTACAAAGGAATATGGGTATACACATGTGTATACATATGTATTTCTTATAATTTCAGAAAGAAACAATGGAAGCATCAATCAAGCACTTTAAAAATTGGTTATCTATAGGACTATGTAAGATAGTAAAGCCTCATGTAAAACACGAATATGGGGTGATACTGCACATATGACTGTTTTTTCAAAATATTAATATAAATACAAATATCCTAGAGAGAAGGAAAAAGAATAGCTATGTACAGCAGGGGAAGCATAGAGAGATTGAGAGGTGATGAGTTTTCTTTGTTTATTATTATTGGAATAATGAAAATGCTCTAAGAATTATTAAAGTGATGAATGCACAAATATGTGATTACACCAAATACCACTGATTTTACACTTTGCATGGATTTATACTTTATTAATATATATCAATAAAATTTATTTTTTAAATGATTACCTATAGAAGGAGGGGAGGGAAGAGGATGGAAGAGACAGAGATGTAAAACTAGACTTCTCTGAATGTACCTAAATGCAATGCTTTGCATAAGATAAAATTAAATCAAAATGGACAAAAAAAGCAATCCCTAACCCCACACCCCCAAAAAAGAAAAATCAAATGATCCCTACTGTGTACCAAAGTTAGAAAATAACCATTTGCAAACCACAAAGACATAGTGGATTTGGAGAACATTTATCAATGGATGTTAAAACAATTAGTTGTAAGACTAATGGAGAACTTTATAATGAAAGGATCAGGCTACACCACCTGAACCCACTGATCCAACTCATCACCATTCAAAGTGGGACAACCAGACATTATGTGTCCCATAATGTGATACAATTAGAAGTACAGTAGCACCACCAATGTAGTATTCTTTCCTTAAAAAATGAACCTGAATCTTACTAAACGTCTACATCTAACACCAGTTTATAGAAAGTCCAAGAGGTGGAAGAATAAGTTAAAAGACACCATGAGAAAGCACTCAGTCAAATCCAGAGTGTGAGACGTTGTACATGACTAATTCTACATAACATATTTCCCTAACAGAGGGGAGAAAGGGGACAGTCCTAGAATTTATGGACATCATTTGAATTCTCTTCCAAACAAACAACTGAAAATAAACATTTCGGAGACAACACAAGATATTGAACATGAACTGGGTATTAGATGATATTAAGAAAGTAGTATCAATTTTAATGAGATGGATATGCAAAACATAACAGTAAATATAATAATAAAGGTAGTGTTTATAGAATTCAATTTATAATTCAAAGGCATTTATTTTTTATTGTTAGAAGAGCTCAAACATTTCCAGTTCCCAGACCTTATACAGAATGATACTTTCTATAGCTTGACAAACATTGGTTGTAAATTTTGGATTGATTGTGTTGCCTGCCAATATTTTATTTTCATTTTATTTATAAGAATGTTTGTAGCTTGAGCAACCCTCAAAAAAGTAATAATATAAAATATACAACTCATTTGTTTGAACATATTTTTAAAAACATGTTGCCTTTATATATTGGTATAAGTAAAGATTTCACAAAATTTGTCTTTGTCTCTGGTATGCACATCTGATTAATTTTTCATTTCTATACCCCAGGATATAATGAAATTCAATCCTGTGTAGACTGACGAAGGGCTCATTAAAATATATATATATATATATCTTAGGTATGATGAAATAAAATTGGAAACTTGATCTGCACTTTATTATCACTATTGCTGTACTTGTCATGATTGCTTTTCTATTACCTGTTCAGTTAATGAAAAACATGAAGTGGGTTTTATTATTTCTTGTGATAATTTTTATCCCATGTAGTTAAATCTAAATTATTGTAGTCACCACTGCAGTCTTTAGGAACTAGAGATGAGTAAGTAGTGGAAACAATGAATCCGCAGAACCTGTATACAACTTTGATCTCTTCTCTTTAATCTCATGTTTCATGTCTGATAATTTATGTAAATTATATCTACACAAAACACACTAATGAGAAGATTTAATGCAATAATCTAGAAGGCACAAAAACAATGGAATCATTCAGCTAATGTTTTTCAATTCTCGTTTTTTTTTACAAAACTAAAAAGAGACTATTTCATATTTTCTGTAATACACCCCTATCTTTGGCTTTCCTCCCCCTATTTCTCTTTCATATCTCAAATCAAACCTTTCTAGTGTGCCCTTTAGAATCAGAGTCAGCAAAATCCCATATCTGCAATATCTTCTCTGATCTTTCAATATACCTTGATTTGCTCAAATTCAGCTCTCCTCTACCACACTACTTTCCCTGCAGTCCTCTAAGTGGAGGCTGTTTCTCTACACCACTCTACCCAAAGTGCTCTTATCAAGGTCACATGTTACCAAATCCAGCGCTGGTTCCTTCTTATTTTCCTGACCCTTTGTACAACTGGGCCTAGAGGTGGGGTAAGAGTACTCTTGCTCTTTGCTGTATCCAACACTATGAGCCTTTTGAAGCTCACTCTATCAGACAGTACCACCTACCAACCCTCCTTATTGTACATCCTGGTCACTCATTCCTTGAAGATTTTCAACAGTGTACTATACTTCCAGTCATAATTCTGAGTGATTCCAGGATGTAGATGATCCTTCTAGTATTCTGACCTCTCATTAGTTGACTTCTATCTTCCAATGAGCTTGCCCTCCATCCTACCTCAGCTTTCCTTTACTACTCTTACCTGTGGACCTCACCATTACTAATGTCTGCACCTGCTTAATAATTCTAATTTGAAGTATTTCACTCTCTTTTTCCAAGCTAATTTTCTCTGGGACCTCAACTCCTAATCATTCTTTATATCATGACATGTAGCCCATTACCTTCTTGCACCTACCATGTGCTCATTAGTTCTTTACACAGCTAAGATTTATGGGGCATCATTGTATTCTTTCCTTGCATAAGTCCTAACTTCCTTGCTCTTGCTTCTCTCCTTTCCCTCACTTGAATAAAACTCATCCAGCAGATGAACATGGCTGAAAACAAAACACTAACCTATGGTGACAAGTCTTACTTTAAATTCAGCAACCTCAAGTTTGCTCTGGGAACTGCCTGGAAATCTTACTAATGAACCCATTCTTTTTTCCATTATCTTGTTGACTTAATTCCTATCTTATCTCTCTTCAAATTTCCAACACCTTTTATTCTCTTCTCATTCTTAGATGTGACCTTGATTCTTATTTACTAAGAAGATAGACATAATCAGAAAAAATCATGTGTTCCTGCCACCATCTCTACTTGCAAGTGTACCCACATCCTCTTTACTCTACAAATTCCTTCCCACCTGTAACAATATATAATCACATAGCTCCTATTTAAGGCCAACTCCTCCATTGGATCCCATTCCTTTTTTTCTGCTCAAGTACAATGTTTCAACAATTGTTCCATCTCTCACCTACACTTTCCCCTATTCTGGATTATTCCCATAAGGATATAAGAGTAAACTAGGGGGACGTGGATTTGGCTCAACAGATAGAGTGTCTGCCTACCACATAGGAGGTCCAGGGTTAAAACCCAGGGCCTCCTGACCCATGTCGTGAGCTGGCCCATGCGCAGTGCTGATGTGCGCAAGGAGTGCCATGCCACTCAGGGGTGTCCCCTGTGTAGGGGAGCCCCATGTGCAAGGAGTGCGCCCCTCAAGGAGAATTGCCCCACATGAAAAAAGTGTAGCCTGCCCAGGAGTGGTGCCACACACACATGGAGAGCTGATGCAGCAAGATGATGCAACAAAAAGGGACAGATTCCTGGAGCCACTGACAAGAATAGAAGCAGACACAGAAGAACACACAGCAAATGGACACAGAGAGCAGACAACTGGGGCGGGGGGGAAGGGGAGAGAAATAAAAATATATCTTAAATTTTTTTTTTAAAACCTATTAAAAATAAGAGAGTAAACTAGGGGCAGATGTAGCTCAAGTGATTGAGCACCTGATTCCCATGTACAAGGTCATGGGTTTGATCCTTGATTCCTCTTAAAACAAACAAACAAATGAAAAACCAACTCTTACAGGATAGCAGATGTAGCTCAGTGGTTGAGCACCTGCTTTCTTTGTACAAGGTCCTGGGTCCATCCCTGGTATCTCCTTAAAAAAATAAATAAAAACCCTCTCTTGATATCATATAGTAATCTAGATTCCAAACCATTTCTGTGCTCCCTTTTGCAGCAAAACTCCTCAAAATAGTTGCCTATAGAGAGCTAGCAAGATGGTGGAGGAATAAGAAGCTCCTAGAGTCAGCTCCTGCTATAGGGCAGTTAGCAAACACCCAGAGCTCTCTGGAGCTAGCTGAAGCACCTGTTTGGGGGCTTCGAGAGGCTAGAAGTGCATCCTGCAACATCCCTGAAGGAATGGAAGAAGGAGGCTGCTTATCTGCAGAGAAGACTCATAAGTCAAGGCTCCAAGCCCTGGAGGTCAGTGTCCATACTCCACTGGAAGCACAAGTCGCCTTGGGAGCTGTTCCGTGGCAGGAATTGAAAGCTCTTCCCAAAAATGGGAGAGGAAGAGACCGCTGGGCACGAACTTAAGCTAGTGATGAGTAAAATTCAGGGAGCTAAAGTATATTCTTGAGAACAGCTAACGTTTGAGACTGTCCAAGTCAGAAGGAGGCTGGGAGCTGCCATCTTAAGGCCAGGAGCTGCCATCTTAACTCTGTGCCTGGAACAAAGGGAAGCAGGGTGGGCTGAAAATCCCAGTGCTGGTGGGGACTGGCTTCTTTCCATCCAGGTCAGATTGCAGCTCTAGCCTAGGCTTCAGTCCCACCTCTGGGAGGGAGGAGACTGGCTAGCTCAGCACCAGTCTATCCAGGTAACTGAGGGTACCTGTGGCTGGCACAGACTGAACAATTAAAAGTCTTCTGGGGAAAGCGGATTTGGCCCAACAGATAGGGCGTCTGCCTACCATATGGGAAGTCCAAGGTTCAAACCCAGGACTTCCTGACCCATGTGATGAACTGGCCAAGGAATACGCCCTGTAAGGAGAGCTGCCCAGTGCGAAAAAAGTGCATCATGCCCAGGAATGGCGCCACACACACAGAGAGCTTATGCAGCAAGATGATGCAACAAAAAGAGACACAGATTCCTGATGCCACTGACAAGAATACAAGTGGACACAGAAGAACACACAGTGAATGGACACAGGGAGCAGACAACTAGGGGCGTTGGGGAAGGGGAGAGAAATAAATAAAAAATAAATCTTTAAAAAAAAGTCTACTGGGGCAACTGCAGTCATTTTGGACCTGCACTGCATAGATTGCTGCCCACATCTGCAGCTCCATCCCTGCCCCAGGCAAGGGAGAAAGGAGTGTGAAGCTTCATCAGGCTCTCTGGGCAACTACAGTCTAGGCCTGCATGACTTGGATTATTCCACACAACTGTGACTCTGTCCCTACCTCTTGTAAAGGAGAAAGTTGGGAGAAGCTTCATTGGTTTCTGTGGCAATGAGGGCAGCTTGAGTCTCCACAGTGTATAGCACCAATTACATCCTTTGCTTCTACTGCACAACCAGCAATGAAGAAAGGGTAGGGAGCCCCAAAATAAAGAGAAAAACTGCACCCAGAATAAATACTCCAGCAAGCCAGATGCCAAGACACCAACAAAAAATTACAATCCACACCAAGAAACAGACAGCTATGGTCCAGTTAAAGGAACAAGATAAGCCTCCAGATGACATAAAGGACTTGAGACAACTAATCATAGATGTTCAAACAAATCTCCTTAATAAATTCAATGAGATGGCTAAAGAGATTAAGGATATTAAGAAGACACTGGATGAGCACAAAGAAGAATTTGAAAGCATGCATAGAAAAATAGCAGATCTAATGGGAATGAAAGGTGCAATAAAAGAAATTTAAAAAACATTGGAATCATATAATAGCAGATTTGAGGAGGCAGAAGAAAGGATTGGTGAGCTTGAAGAAATGGCCTCTGAAAGTGAACATACAAAAGAACAGATGAAGAAAAGGATGGAAAAAATTGAACAAGGTCTCAGGGAACTAAATGACAGCAAAAGGCATGCAAACATACATGTCATAGGTGTCCCAGAAGGAGAAGAGAAGAGAAAAGGGGCAGAAGGAATATTTAAAGAAATAATGGTAGAAAATTTCCCAACCCTATTGAGGGACATAGATATCCATGTCCAAGAAGCACAACGTATTCCCATCCAAAAAAATCCTAATAGACCAACTCTGAGACACATACTAATCAGAACGTCAAATGCCAAAGACAAAGAAAGAATTCTGAGAACAGCAGGAGAAAAGCAGTGCATAACATATAAGGGTTATCCAATAAAATTAAGTGCTGATTTCTCACCAGAAACCATGGAGGCAAGAAGATGGTGGTCTAATATATGTATGATGCTATGGGAGAAAAACTTCCAGCCAAGAATTTTATATCCAGCAAGACTGTCTTTCAAAACTGAGGGCGAGGTTAGAATATGCACAGATAAACAGAAACTGAGAGAATCTCTAAGCAAGAGAGATTTTCAGGAAATACTAACGGGTGTACTAGAGCCTGAAAAGAAAAGACAGGAGAGAGAGGCCTAGAAGAGAGTCTAGAAATGAAGATTATATCAATAAAAGTAACCAAAAGTGTCAAAAGAGTGGCAAAAATAAAATATGACAGATAAAATTCAAGTAGTCAGGAATAAACTTAACCAATGATGTAAAGCACTTGTATTCAGAAAACTGCAATCCAATGTTAAGAGAAATTTTAAAAGTCCTAAATAATGGAAGAATACTCCATGCTCATGGATTGGGAGACTAAATATCATAAAGACGTCAATTCTACTCAGATTGATATACAGATTCAATGCAACCCTGATAAAAATTCCACCAGCATTTAAAAAAAAATTGAAAACACAATTATCAAATTTATTTGGAAGGGTAAGGGGTCCTGAGTAGCCAGGAACATCATAAAAGGAAAAACAAACCCTCATCTCTGGACCTTAAATCATACTACCAAGCTATAGTGGTAAAAACAGCATGGCACTGGCATAAAGACAGATACATAGACCAATGGAACCAAATTGATGTCTCAAAAACAGACCCTCACATGTATCGTCAAGTGATTTTTAACTAGCTTGTCAAACCCACACAGCTCGGGCAGAACAGTCCATTCAGCAAAATGGTGCTGCAAGAACTGGATATCTATAGCCAAAAGAAGGAAAGAGGACTTCTATCTCATACCACACTTTATCCAAAAATTAACTCAAAATGGAGCAAAAACCTAAAAATAAAAGCAAGAACCATAAACCTCATGGTAGGTGGTGGGTTCTTAATGGAGATAAGAACTGAGATAGACTACTGATACTTAATGTATGTAGAAGTTTTTATTAGCTTTAATGTAAAAGTGGAAATGTATAGAATGTATGGTAAAAATAGTAATAGTTAGTTTACAAATAGGGTATGGCTGAAAATGGTAGTCTAGGGATATAAATGCCAATTGACAGAAGGCTAAAAAATAATCTAGGAATTGAATAGCACAGTAAACCAAGAGGTGGATGAGAATTGTGGTTGATGGTACAGATGCAAAGTGTCCTTTGTGAGCTAGAGCAAATGTATATCACTACAGCAGGGTGTTGGGAATGTATGGGAAAAATACAACTGGAATGACCTATGGACTGTGGTTAGCAGTAATAATATAATATTCTTGCATCTATGCCAAAGATGTACTGAGTTGATAATGGGGCAGTATGGAAAATGTGAGCCAAATGTATACTATGGGCATGGTAACAATCAGATGATATTATCTTATCTGTAACAAATGTTCCACCACAGTGTGGTGTGTTGATAGAGGGGTGTTGCTTGGGAATCCTGCATATGTGCATGATTGTTTTATAAGTTTAAAATTTCTTTCATAAAAAATATTTTAAAAATAATAATAAGGTGTGTTGGGGGGGAAATACACCAAATGTAAGATAAGGACTATAATTAGTAGTAAAATTTTGACAATATTCTTTCGTAATTTGTAACAAACGTCTCACAACAATGCAAGGTGTTGGTGGAGGGCTTATGTATGAGACCCATGGATGATCTGATGCATGTTTGCTTTGTAAGTTCACAACTTTTACTATACACTTAATTGTTTATGTATGTTCATATATAAATGACATAAAGATAATAATAACAGGGAGGGTTGGGGGAAAATACTTTGGTTAGTAGTAATGCTTTGACAATGCTCTTTAATCATTAGTTAAAAAGGTTTAACAACAATGTAAGGTGTTGGGGGAAGGGTGAGTTATGAGAGTCCTGTATGATGGTATACATGTTTGTTTTGTAAATTCACAACTATTACTATACACTTATTGTTTATGTATGTTTGTGTGTGGGTGATATATTTCAATCAATTAATTAAAAATAGTTGCCTATACTCACTGTTTCCAATTCCTCTATTCTCTGTTGAACCTATTCAAAGCAGGCTTTCATCCTTACCACTATCCAAAATGCTCTTATCAAGGTCACCAATTCCTGACATGTTGCCAAATCCAGCACTGGTTCCTTCTTATTTTCCTGACCTTTCAATTGTGCAGTACCCAAAATCAGCCCACAGATCTTTTGTCTATCACTAATTTAATGACTTCATCTAATACCATTGCTTAAAATACCATCTTTATGCTGCCTACTTATATTTCCAGCTTGAATTCTTTGCTTGAATTCTAAAGTCATCTAGCCAATTATTTATTAGACAACTCTATTTGAATGTGTAGTAGACATTTAAGTATGTCTAAAAAACCAAACTTTTGTTCCCCTAATCCCCCCAAACCTGCTCTTCCAATAGTCTTTCCTATCCCAGTAAATGTTAAGTCTACTTTATAAGTTCCCCAGGTCAATAATCTTGAAGTCACCCTCATCTCTTTTTTTTTCTCTCATAACCTATACTTCATCTAACGGCAAATTGTGTTCACAAAAATCTATAATCCTGCCACTTGTTCCAACTACCACCTGCTCAAAGCCATTATCATCTCCCACTTTGACTTTTGATAAAGTCTAACTGATTTCTCTACTTTTACTCTTGCTTCATCATATAATATTCCAACATAGCAGTCAGACTGATCCTTGCAGAAGATGTCACATCATATCATCCTCTTCTCAAAACCTTTTAATGACATTTTATATCATTTAGAGTAAAACCCAAAATCTTTACCAGATCTGGTATCTGACCTCATAAACTCTCTCCCCCTCACTTACTCTGATTCAGCCACACTGGTTTGATTGGTCATTCTCAAAAAAAAAAAAAAAAAAAAAGCCAAGCATATGCCTGCCTCAGGACCTCTGCTCTCACTATTTCCACTGCCTGGAATGTTCTTTCCCCAGATAGCAAATTGGTCCCTTCTTAATCCCCTTCAGCTGTCTGCACAATTATCATTTATCAGAGAGGGCCTTTCCTAAGAACCTATAAAGATGTTCTTCTCCATTCCTCGCCTGGCTTTTTATTTTTCATAGCACTTGCCGTGACCTCACACCATTTGTTTATTTTATGTCTCTCCCCCATCACTTGCCCAAAGTTCCCTGGAAATAGTGACTTTGCTTATTTCGTTCATTGCTGAATTCCAAAAGTTTGGCACGTGGTAGATGATATTGAATTTTAAAAAAAATTTCTTATATAAATCTTCCATGTGTCATATAAATATGTATTTAGTTGTCAAGCCTCAATTATTCAGCTCATCTAAACATTTAAGAATGCAGCAAAACAATGCACTAATGATCAAAAGAAAGCATAAAATGTATTTGAATTGCTTGATTTTGAAAAAGTGTTATTTCTTCAGTGATTCCCAAGGTGTAAAAAATGGTAATGATTCCTCATGAGAAAATGAGCTACAGTGGGTTGAAGTACCTAGGAAGTAGTAGTGGTTACAGATATCGAACTAATTAGAATATTTTGAATGTTTCTAAGAAGAAAGAAAACATATAGGGATTAAATATATCTAAGGATTTATTGAAAAGAAACTACTTGTTTATTTGATTTTGCAATTTTAATATGCTTGTTGCCCAGCATATTTAGCAAGCCATAAAGCTGAATATAAATTCTTCATCTTTAAGAGAATAGGTAAGGGAAAAGAAGTTAAGCTGATATTCAACATCTATTCAAGGGATTAAATAGTGAAATTCATCATAGGGAAATATGGAATAAACTATGGGTCCCATACCATCTATGTCTACAACACAAGACACTATGTGATTGTAATGAAGATCCTCACTTGTCACAGATGGAGTATTGTTCCTACAGAATGCTTTTCAATTGGAGTTTAGGAACAATGTGCTGGACCAGCCCAGGATCTTTCTCTGAGCTATGACTCCTTGCAGAGTTCCTCTTGTGAAGATATGGAAACTGCTGATGAGTAGTGGGGGATAGTTTTCTGTAGCAGGGCTAATTTCATACTCCTTCCTCCAACTCAAACTGAATAAAACTAGATAAAAAATATTCTTTATATTATTTTGTTTAATCCTCATAACAACCATGTGAAATAAATATTAATTCCACTTTATCAATAAGCAAATAGAGGCCCAAGGAGGTGAAATAATTTTTCCATTATTACACAGACATTGAGTGACAACTGGGATTCAAACCAAGGTCTGCGTCACTTTAGCAGTTAACTACAACTACTTTAGAAAAAATGTGGTAGGAGGAAAAGACACTGAAGGATAAAAAATCTCTCTCCTTCAAATTCCATCAATTAGAGTTTCACATTAAGTCAGATCACTCTGACTTAACAGCTGTAAGAACAGTTATTCTCAAGGCAGTATCATTATTATTGAAGAAGAAGAGAGTGAGAAAAATTGAAATTGTGAGCATAAGGAGAAGTTTGGGGTTAAGAAGAATAGACTTTGGACATCCAAAGTGTCTAAGGTCAGGAAAGAGAAGATGTGGGCTGGAAAATTTTTCAGAAAAAGAAGCAGGAAAGCAACAAAGAAAAATATTTTGCCAGGACTTGGTTGGCAACCAGTGTTCGAAAGTGTCAAGACATATTTGGAAGACTACAAATCTCAGCTTCCCTGTAGTTCAATCTCTTCATCTTTTTCATGGATCCCTTCTCATCTCTTCAGTCTTTAACTGCTGACTCCTCAGAGCTCAGTCCTTGGACTTCTCTTTTCTATTTACTCCCCCTTTCTGGGTGATCTCACCCAGTTGCATGGCTTTAAATACCACTGGTGTACTGAAAAGTCTTAAATTTATTTCTCAGTTTGGACTTCTCTCCAGCCTGTCTGTTTGGTATTTCTATTTGGCAGTTCAAATTTAATATGAAGAAAATTGAGCTATTGATAAATAATTCCCCCACAACCTATTCCACCCAACAGCTTCCCTAACTCAGTTAAGGGAACTCCTTTATTCTGTTTTTGGAGGCCAAAAACCTGGGAGTCATCCTCAACTCCTCTCTTTCTCTCACACACATCCAGTAAGTCAGCAATTACTGTTAGCTCTACCTTTAAAATAGGTCCAGTATTTGACCATTTCTCACATCTCTGCTGCCACCACTCTGGTCCAAGCCGTCATTATCTTTCACCTGGATTATTGCAATATCCTCCCAAGTACTCTCCCTCCCTCCATCAGGAAATTCTTTACTAAAAGTCAGATTGAGTCACATTTCTATTCAAATAGCTTCTCATCCCTTATAGAGTAAAAGACAAGTCTTTACTTGATCTGGCTCCTTCTTATCACTCCAACCTCATTGCCTTCTGCCTTTCACGCGTTCACTTTAATCCAGCCACAGGGACTGTATCTCAGACTGTACCTCAACTGTATCACAAAAAACCCACATACACTCTTATCCCAGGGCCGATGTACAGTTTTCTCTCTGCCTAGAATGGTCATCCTCTAGACATGGGCATGGCTTGCTCCCTCACTTCCTTCAGATCTTTACTCCAAGTTCCCTTCTCAGTGAGATCTTTCTTATCCAAAATTTCCATCCAACACCACATATTTTCCTTCTCTGCTCTGTTAGCTAGCATTATCTAACACACTATATATTTTACTTATTTATCTTGTTTATCAGCTGTCTCCCCCACTAGAATGTCAGCTACACAAAGGCAGGAATGTGTGCCCTTTTTTTTTTCAATGCTGTAATACTAAGCATCTAAAACAGAACCTGACACACTAATAGCTGCTCAGTAAATATTTGTTAATGAGTATATGTTTTCTAAAGACTCCCATAGAGGAAAAAAACCAGATTCAGGAGCCCAGAATGGCATGGTTTTCTACAGCAACACTGGAAGCTGTAAGACAAGAGACAATTGTCATCTAGGGGAAATTATTTCCAACTTACCTGGATTCTATATCCAGCCAAACTGTTAATCAAGTAGGAGAGTAAATTTTAGACACTATCAGTTTTGCAATATTTTAAAAAAGTATTGCACCCTTGAACTCTTTCTTAGTTAGCTATCAGGAAATAGACTCCATTAACATGAGGAGAAAACCAAAAAAAGGAAGGCAGGTTTCAAGACACAAGGGATTCAAGAGGAAGAGAGTGAAAAGAAAACCCAGGATAGAGATTAGGGAAAATTCTAGGCTATCACCTGCCCCAGCTCTAGACAGCAATTAGTCCAGACTGCAGCAGGAAGACCAAACTCCAGGAGGATGTTTACTAGAAAAAAACAGAACTTATACCTCACTGGATATTTCTGTTCACAATGAGAGGATTTTTTTTATAGTCCTATTTGAGAGTCTGTGAAAGAATCAGTAATCGGCGAACAGAAAACTAAACAAATAATATAAAAATTAAAACAAAAAAGTCATAAGAAAGAAAACCTAACCACAACACAGTTGTAATATTTATATAGTAATAATATAAAAATGAATACTGATCTGACCAAAAACTGTGAGGCTGAGTAGAAAAGAAATGTGGAGAAGTGGCATACAGGTGCCAAATTTTTCATAGCAAGAAGTTGATATATAAACATTTTAAATGGAAAATATTTAATAGTGGTATAAGCATATTATTTAGAAATATGAACGTAAATAGTCAAAGAAAAAGATAAAAGAGTTGAAAGAAGTTGTCTCTACAGAGCGGGCATAAGAGATTGAGAGGGACTGGACACTCAAAGGCTGTTGTTCTTCATTATAAACTTTGTAGTATTATTTGACTTTATTGTGCCCAGTTGTTTGGTCAATCAAGCACTAGGCTAATTGTAATACAAGGACATTTATGGACTTAAGTCACCAGTGATTTTATTGTACAGATGACTGATTATATCTACAATCAACCAAGGAGATTGCTGTCAGCAATGAGTGACGTTTTATTCAATCAGTTGAATGCCTTAAAAGAGGAAGTAATTTTAGCATTCAGAGAAAAATTTCCAGCCAACATCTCCTGGAACTCATCAAGGACCTTTGTTGGAGCCCCGGGTTGACAAAAGCATGATTGCTTTTACAATAAGGTTAAATAAATAAGACCAAACTCCAACAGAGGTTGGCCTATCAGATATCCCGTGAGAATGGGATAGGACTGAAAATAATTGTAGATTAACCTGCCCTTTTGGGGTCACTTTGACAGAGCATATACCAACAGAGAGAGACTATGTTGAGAAATTGAACATTTTTGCACTTTAACATAACCATATTACAATGGTTTATCATTCAAAAAACACAACCTAGTATCTTAATCTCAAGGAAAGGTGACTTTGGGCTTAATGTGAGTTATCCAAATGCTGAAAGCCAAATTTGAAATTGTACACTTGAATTGAAGTGACCTTCCTGGAAGGATTAATCCTTTTGGGATTTGTTCTAATCTTATTTTAGGGGTAGATTTTCTTTAATCCCCACTAGAGTCATTTGGGTTCTGCCACAGTAAAAGCAAAGAAAACAATAATGAAAGTTAAGCTCATGTTCAAGGGCTTCTGTGTGTACCAAGGCAGCATGAAACCCACTCATAGACTACCCACTCAAAGACTACATTGGGGGGAAGAATATTGTATTTATTTTTTCAGACACTTAGAAAAAGATTTGACAACCTCCCTCAACAGCTCTTTTCTTTTAAATTTTCTTTTTCTTTTAAAATATTTTTATTACATAATATCCTAATACACAATGAAAAATGTAATACACACATAAGGGATAAAGTGTGTTGATATAGTATCATAAACGCCAGTGAGCCCACCATTTAACTTAGGAACTGAAACATTATCAATACCATTGCAACTCCTTGGGTGCTCCTTCCCATGCCCCATCCTTTTTGATAAAGTAGCATTCCCTATAGCTAACTCAAATATGCTACATGTTATGATTCAAATTAATTCCCTCTGGTTTTATTCTCTGGAGATGAGTATCTGTGAAACATCTTTGCTTTCACTCACAAGTAAGCAAGCATAGGAATTTGGAGTTGATAGATCTGGGTGCAAGTCCAGCTCTGCCACAATCTTACTAACTAAATAACTGCAGACAAGTTATTTAACTTTTCTGAGTCCCAATTTCCTCACCTGTAGAGCAAGGATAATAATTTCTAATTTCCAGGGTTATTATAAGACAAATGACACAATGTATGGATAGCAATCACTACCTATAGATATTGCTATAGAAAATCACTGTGATCTTAGAATCTTTTGCGAAGTGCTTAGGAAATATAATTAGAAATCTGGGTAATTTCTTCCTTTTGTAATGTTTGCTTCCAAAATACTTAAACAATCTGAAAAAGAAATACTTCACTGTTTTTTTTCTGTCTGTTTTAATAGATGAATTCAATCAACCTGCAAGAATGATTTTTTGATTGATAATACAGATATTAGTTGCCAGGGTGGCTAAATGATCTGTTTATAATAAATTTAATGACTTTTATGAGACTAATATGTGAATGAAGAAAACCATAGGAACAGTAGGTGATAAATGCCTATGGGATATTAGTCTAGTCTAGATCTTGTATTTAGCTGAGACAGCACTATAGAAACACAGTAATAGGGGGAAATGATTTGTAAACATTTAAATTTTCACCATTCATTCTAATCTTTCATTTTTAAAGCCATTTTAAGAAATAATGGAACTAGACATTACAGTAAAGTAGTCCAGAATGTTGCCAGTTAGTCCATCTCTGTTATAGCAACATCTGGGAAACATGTAAGATATATTATTCCAGAAATCCAGAGGTTGACTTCTACATTTGTACTAGGAAACTTGTTTATCTGAAGAGATATAAAATTATCTTTATACTCCTGAATTGTGTGAAATGTTACCTTCCTCGAAAAAGATTATACTGTATAAAAAATTCCAGAACATCTTAAAGATGGCCAACATCAAATAGCTGCAGAAGGAAATCAGAGTGTTTTCAAGACAACAGGATCATTGATCACTTAAGCTTAAAACAATTTATTGCTCTATAATCACATAGTAGATGATGTTGATGCTAGAAATGGTGATGATGATGATGAACATACTATTCTGAGTATATCAGGATAGAAGTTTTAATATTACTGTTAAATATAAGCATTCAATTATTTTAATAGATTTATTGTACATTTTCCACAAGGATCAGTGCAACTTCATTATCATGTGATGTGTATCCTATGTTGTAGTCATGCTTTTTGGCTTACATTTCCTAGTAAAATATGCCAGAATTATATAATTAGGTTAATTTAAAAATATATATTTTTACTACAGAGGTTTTGAACTTACACAACAGTCATGTACTTGTGTGGAATTCAATACAACCCAACCCCAACAAAACACTACATTGTTGTGGAACATTTCTTAGAGATTATGAGATAATATCATCAAAATATTACCACTAACTATGGTCTATAGTGTGTATTTGATATTTTTTTCCATACCTTCCCTATTACTAACACAGTATATCTTTGGCATTGATGCAAGAATGTTACAGTATTGCTGTTAACTATAGTCTATAGGTTACATTAATTGTATTTTTCCTACGCTTCTCCACATTCTTACTACCTTGCAATGATGATGTTCTGTTTCATAGAAGGACATTTTTGTATTTGTACTATGTTTTTAAATTTTTTAATTTATTTTATTTTATTTTATTTTATTTTTATTTTTTCCAAATTCTACTCAATTTATTCATTTTTTAAAAGATATTACATTAAAAAAATATGAGGTCCCCATTCGCCTCCACTGCCCCCACCCCACCACTCCCCCCACAGTAACACTCTCCCCCATCATCATGTATTTGTACTATTAACCACAATTCTCATCCACCTCTGGGTTCGCTATGTTATTCAGTCCCTAGATTATTCTCTGTCTTTCAATTGACATTTACATTCCTAGACTACCCTTTTCAGCCACAATCCCATTTATAAACAAAGCTGTATTAGTTCTACTCACTATAATGTTACTATCAACTCTATTGATTTCTTTGACAGTCAAGCTAATTAAAACGTCTACTACATACATTAAGCATCAGTACCCCTTCTCAACCCTCCTCTTATCTCCTAATAACCTATGTTCTAGGTTTAACTCCATGCATTTATTCTTTGTATTTAATTCATATTAGTGAGACCATGCAATATTTGTCCTTTTGTGTCTGGCTTATATCACTTAACATAATGTCATCAAGGTTCATCCATGTTATCACATGTGTCCTAATTTCATTTCTTCTTACAAGAGCATTGTATCCCATCGTACGTATGTACCACTTTTTGTTTATCCATTCGTTGGTTAATGGACACTAGGTTATTTCCATCTTTTGGCAATTGTGAATAATGTCACTGTGTACACTGGTATGCAAATGTCTGTTTGTGTCATCATCTTCAGTTCTTCTGGATATGATATATTCCTGTAGAGGAACTGCTGGATCATATGGCAGTTCTATCATTAGCTTTCAGAGGGACCATCAAACTGTCTTCCACAGGGGCTGATTCATTGTACATTCTCACCAGCAGTGAAGGAGTGTTCTTATTTCTCCACATCTTCCCCAGCACTTATTGTTTTCCATTTCATTAAAAATGGCCATTCTATGTGGTGTGAGATGATATCTCATTGTTGTTTTGGTTTGCATTTCCCAAATAGCTAGTGATACTGTACATTTTTTTTTCATGGGCCTTTTCACTATTTGTATTTCCTCTTTAGAGGAATGTCTATTTAAGTCTTTTGACCATTTTTTAAAAAGATTTTTATTTTTTATTTCTCTCCCCTTCCCCCCAACTCCCCAGTTGTCTGCTCTCTGTGTCCATTTGCTGCGTGTTCTTTGTCCACTTCTGTTGTTGTCAGCGGCACAGGAATCTGTGTTTCTTTTTGTTGCATCATCTTGTGTGTCAGCTCTCCATGTGTGCAGTGCCATTCCTGGGCAGGCTGAACTTTTTTCACACTGGGTGGCTCTCCTTACGGGGCGCACTCCTTGCACGTGGGGCTCCCCTACACGGGGACACCCCTGCATGGCATGGCACTCCTTGCACGCATCAGCACTGCGGATGGGCCAGCTCCACACAGGACAAGGAGGCCTGGGGTTTGAACCGAGGACCTCCCATGTGTTAGTCGGACGCCCTATCCACTGGGCCAAGTCGCTTCTCTTTTGACCATTTTTTAAGTTGAATTGCTTGCTGTTTTATTGTTGAGTTGTATGATCTCTTTATATACAATGGAAATCAAACTCTTTTTGCTAATGTGGTTTCCAAACATTTTCTCCTAATGAGTGAACTGTCTTCTCACCTTCTTGGCAAAGTGCTATGAATCACAAAAGTGTTTAAGTTTGAGGAGGTCCCATTTATCCATGTTTTCTTTTGTTGCTTGTGTTGTCCATATAAGGTTCAAGAATCCACCAACTACCACAAGTCTTGAATATATATCCCTACATTTTCCTCTAGGAGCTTTATGGTTGTAGATTTTATAGTTAGGTCTTTGATAAATTTTGAGTAAATTTTTGTATAAGGTATGAGATAGGGGTCTTCTTTCTTTCTTTTGGCTATGGATATCCAGTTCTCCCAGTACCATTTGTTGAATAGACTGTTCTTCCCCAGCTGGGTGAGTTTGACAGCTTTGTCCAAAAAAATCATTGGACTATAGAAGTGAGTGTCTGTTTCTGAACCATCAATTTGGATCTATTAGTCTATGTGTCTATATGCCAGAACCATGATGATTTTTTTTTAACCATTGTAGCTAGGTAATATAATTTAAAGTCCAGAAGTGAAAGTTGTCTGAGTTTACTCCTCCTTTTTAAGATGTTTCTTGGTATTCTGGGGCTCTTACCTTTCAAAATAAATTTGTTAATTATGCTCGTCATTTCTTTAAAAAATGCTAGTGGAATTTTTACTGGGATTGTATTGAATCTGTATATCAATTTGGGTAGAATTGACATCTTAACGATATTTAGTCTTCCAATCCATGAACATGGAATGTTTTTCCATTTATTTAGGTCTTTTAAATTTTTCTTTTGGCAGTGTTTTGTAGTTTTCTGAATACAAGTGATTGCATCCTTGGTTAAATTTATTTTATTCTTTTATTCTTTTAGTCAGTATTGTAAATGGAATTTTTTCCTCCTACTTACTCCTCAGATTGCCCATTACTAGCATATAGAAACACTACTGATTTTTGCATATTAACCTCGTACCCTGTCCTTTGATGAAATCATTTATTATCTCTAGCAGCTTTGTTGTAAATTTTTCGGGACTTTGAGGTATAAGATCATATCATCTGCAAATACTGAAATTTTACTTATTCTGTTTTGGAAGACTTTTAATTTTTAAAAATCCTGATTGCTCTAGCTACAACCTCTAGCACTATATTAAATAACAGTGTTAACAGTGGGCATTTTTGTCTTGTTCTGGATCTCCACGGGAAAGCTTTCAGTCTTTCACCATTGAATACAGTGTTAACTGTGGGTTTTTCATAGATGGCCTTTACCATGTTGAGAAAGTTTCCTTCAATTCCTATCTTTTGTAGTATTTTCATCAAGAAAGGATGCTGTGTTTTGTCAATTGCCTTTTTTTTTGCATCAGTTGATAAGATCATGTGATTTTCTTTTTTGATTTATCAATGTGGTTTACTATGCTGTTTAATTTTCTTGTGTTAAACCACACATGTATGTCTGGTATAAAACCCACTGGATCATGATGAATAACTCTTTTAAAATGTTGATGGTTTCAATTAGCAAATATTTTGTTGAGATTTTTTTGCATATATATTCATTAGAGAAATGGGTCTATAATTTTCTTTTTTCATAGTATCTTTATCTGGCTTTGGTATTAGGGTGATATTGGCCTCACAGAAAGAGTTGGGTAGCATTCCTTCCTGTTCAATTTTTTGGAAGACTTTAAGTAAGACTGGTATTAAATCTTCTTTGATCATAAGTGAATTAGACCTAATAGCCATCTATAGAGCATTACACCCCCCAAAACATCAGGATATACATTCTTTTCGAGTACTCAGGGATCCTTCTCCAAGATAGACCATATGTTGGGCCACAAGACAAGTCTCAATAAATTTTAAAAGATTGAAATTATACAAAACACTCTCTTATTATAACAGAATGATGCTGGAAATCAACAGGAGACAGAAAAAGGGGAAATTCATAAATATAAGGAGAGCAAACAACACTCTCTTAAATAATCAGTGGGTCAAAGAGAAATTGCCAGAGAATTCAGCAAAGATCTTGAAACAAATGAAAATGAGAACATAACATATCAAAACCTGTGAGACATGAAAAGGCAGTGCTGAGAGGGAAATTTATAGCCCTCAATGATTACATTAAAAAAGAATAAAGAGCTGAAATTGAAAATCTAACTGCAGACCTGGAGGAAGTAGAAAAAGAACAGACATATAATCCCAAAGCAAGCTAAAGAAAAGAAAGAGTAAGATCTGAGCAGAATAAATGAAATTGAGAACAACAACAAAAAAACACAATAGAGAGAATCAACAAACCAAGAGTTGATTCTTTGAGACGATCAAGAAAATTGACAAACCCTTAGCTAGATTGACAAAAAAAAGAGAGATAAGATGCAAATCAATAAAATCAGAAATGAGAGGGGGGACATTACCAGTGACCCTATAGAAATAAGGGAGATCATAAAAGGATACTATGTAAAACTGTATGCCAAAAAACTAGACAATGCACAGGAGAGGGACAGATTCCTAGAAATACACAAACCACGTACAGTGGTTTTCTCTCTTAGAAAAAAGAGAAGACATAAATAAGCCAATCTCGAGTAAAGAGATTGAAACATTCATAAAAAACCTCCCAAAGATGAAAAGCCCAGGACCAGATGGCTTTACCAGTGAATTCTACCAATCATTCAAAGATGATCTAGGGAAACAGACTTGGCCCAGTGGTTAGGGCATCCGTCTACCACATGGGAAGTCCGCGGTTCAAACCCCGGGCCTGCTTGACCCGTGTGGAGCTGGCCCATGCGCAGTGCTGAAGCGCGCAAGGCGTGCCCTGCCACATAGGGGTGCCCCCGGGGTAGGGGAGCCCCTCGTGCAAGGAGTGCGCCCTGTAAGGAGAGCCGCCCAGCGCGAAAGAAAGTGCAGCCTGCCTAAGAATGGCACCGCACACACGGAGAGCTGATACCACAAGATGACGCAACCAAAAAGAAACACAGATTCCCGTGCCGCTGACAACAGAAGGGGACAAAGAAACAAGACGCAGCAAATAGACACAGAGAACAGACAACCAGGGTGGGGGGGAGAGGGGAAGAGAAATGAATGATAAATAAATCTTTAAAAACAAACAAACAAACAACAAAAAAAAACAAAGATGATCTAATACTAATCTTATGCAAGATCTTCCAAAAATTGAATAGGAAGCAAGACTAACAAACTCATTCTATGAAGCCAACATCGCCCTAATACCAAAACCAGATAAAGGTACTACAAAAAAAAAAAAAAGTACAGACCAACATCTCTAATGATTATAGATGCAAAAATTCTCAACAAAATACTTGCAAACAGAATCCAAAAGCACATTAAAAGAATTATATACCATAATCCAGGGGTTTTATCCCAGGTATGCAAGGGTGGTTCAACACAAGTAAATCAATTAGTATAAGAAACCACATTGATATATTGAAGGAAAAAAAAACACATAATCCTCTCAATTGCTGCAGAAAAGGCAATTGACATAATACAGCACTCTTTCTTGATAAAAACACTCCCAAAGATAGGACTAGAAGGATGTTCACAATATGGTGAAGTGCATATATGAAAAACCTACAGCTAATATTGTACTCAATGGTGATAGACTGAAAGTTTTCCCACTTAGATCAGGAACAAGACAAGTATGTTCACTGTCACCATTGTTATTCAATATTGTGCTTGAGGTTCTAACTAGAGCAATTAGGCTAGATAAAGAAATAAAAGGCACCCAAATAGGAAAGGAAGAATGCAACTTGCACTATTTGCTGATGTTATGTTCCTATATCTAGAATCTCCTGAAAAACCCAGAAACCACTAGAACTAATAGACAAGTTCAGCAAAGTGGCAGGATACAAGATTAAAGGCAAAAATCAATAGCATTTCTATACACTACTGATGTGCAATCTGAGGTGGAAATCAGAAAAAAATTTCCATTTATAATAGCAACTAGAACAATCAAATTTAGGAATAAGCTTAGCTAGTGACCTAAAGGACATAAATTCAGAATACTACAAAACATTGCTAAAAGAAACTGAAGAAATCTTAAATAAATCTAAGGATATTCCATGTTCATGGTTTGTAAGACTAAATATCATTATGATGCCAATTCCACCCAATGTGATTTACAGATTGAATGCATCCCAATAAAAATTCCAACAGCCTTTGACAGAAGCAGAAAAACAAATCATCAAGTTTGTTTGGAAATGTAAGGGGACCTGAATAGCCAAAAAGATCTTTAAAAAGAAGAACAAACATGGAGGACTCTCACTTCCAGACTTTAAAGCATATTACTTAGTTGCAGTGATAAAAACAGCACAGCACTGGAATAAAGACAGACACATTGACCAATGGAACTGAATCAAGAGCTCTGAAATAAGATCCTCACATCTACAGTCAAGTGATTTTTGGCAAGGTGGTCAAGCCCTCCCAGCTGAGCCAGAACATCTATTCAACAAACTGTGCTGGGAGAACTGGATAAACCAAAACAAAAAGAAAGAAAGAACACCCCTATCTCACACCATATACAAAAATTAACTCAAAATAGATCAAGGACCTAAATATAAAAACAACCACCATAAACCTCATAGAAGAAAATGTACGAAAACATCTTCAAGATATTGTGATAGATGGTAGTTTCTGAACCCTTACACCCAAAGCACGAGCAACTAAACAAAAAATAGATAAATGGGACGTCCTCAAAATGGAAAACTTTTGCACCTCAAAGGATTTTGTCAAAGGGTTAAAAGGCAGCTGACTCAATGGGAGAAAATATTTGGCAATCACATATCTGATAAGTGTTTAATATCCATGATATATAAAGAGATCATACAAGTCAACAACAGAAATACTAACAACCCAATTAAAAAATGGGCGAAAGACTTGAAAAGGCAATTGTCCAAAGAGGAAATACAAATGGCGAAAAAACACATGAAAAAATAGTCAACATCACTAGCAATTACGGAAATGCAAATCAAAACTACAATATGATATCACTTCCCACCTATTAGGCCGACCACTATTAAAAAGTCAGAAAACTGTAAATGTTGGAGAGGATGTGAAGAGATAGGAATGTTTATTCCCTATTCGTGGGAATGTAGAGTGGTACAGCCACAGTGGAGGACTGTTTGGCAGTTCTTAAGTAAGTTATATAGACTCAGAAATACCATTACTAGGTATATACCCAGAAAAACTGAAAGCAGTGACACGAATAGACATCTGCACACCGATGTTCACAGCAGTGCTATTCATGGTAGCCAAAAGTTGGAAACAACCCAGGTGTCCACAAACTGGTGAATAGATAAACAAATTGTGGTGTATACACATGATGGAATATTATGCAGTGGTAAGAAGAGGAATTTGTAAAGCATATGACAACATGGATGAACCTGGAGGACATTATTTTGATTGAAGCAAGCCAGACACAAATGGACAAATACTGTATGATTGTGCTATTATGAACTAAACATACTGTGCAAACTCATGGAGTTAATACTTAGAATATAGGTCACTGGAAAATAGAGTGAGGTTAGAGAATGGAGAGGTGAGGTTTAATCTGTAAAGAACTGGTAAAAATGTTGTTTGCACATTTTTGGAAATGAATAGAAATGATGAAAGCATATCATGGCGTTTGTATCTAGCAGTGCTATTGCATGGGTATGACAGTGGTTGAAAGGGAAAGTCTAATGTCATGGATATTACTAGAAGGAACGCTAAAAACTGTAACATGAATGTATATGGCAGTAAAACCTCATGTAAAACATGAATATGGGTGATATTACATATATAAGACTGTTTTTACAAAGTATAGATACAAACATACCACAAAGAAAGAAGAAGATTAGCAGCTATGTATGGCAGGGAGAAATTGAGAGGTGATGAGTTTTGTTTGTTTTTTATTTTTATTATTGGAATAATGAAAGTACTCTGAGAATGATTGCATTGATGATGCACAAATATGTGATTAAATGAATACCACTGATTGTACACTTTGGATGGATTTATGCTTCAATAATATGTACCAATAAAATTGATTTATTTTAAAAACTTCTTTGAATACATGGTTGATCTCTCCTGTGAAACCATTTGGCCCTGGACTTCCCATTTTGGGAAGTTGTTTGATGACTGTTTTAATCTCTTGGGATTTGTTTGTTGATGTCTTCTATTTCTTCTAATGTTAGGGTAGGTTGTTTGTATGTTCCTGGGGATATTTACATTTCATCTACAAAGTTTTAGTTTGTTGGCGTACTGTTGTTCAGAGTATCCTTTTATAATCTCTTTTATTTCTGTGGGATCAGTAGTAATGTTTCCATTTTAAATTTTAACTTTATTTGGGAAGCAGATTTGGCTCAATAAATAGAGTGTCTGCCTACCATATGGGAGGTCCAGTGTTCAAACCCAGGGCCTCCTGACACATGTGATGAGCTGGCCCATGTGCAGTGCTGATGTGCTCAAGGAGTGTCGAGCCATGCAGGGGTGTCCCCTGCATAGGGGAGCCCCATGCACAAGGAGTGCACCCCAGTAAGGAGAGCTGCCCTGTGAGAAAAAAGTGCAGCCTGCCCAGGAGTGGAGCCACACACATGGAGAGCTGACACAGGAAAATGATGCAACAAAAAGAGACACAGATTCCCGGTGCCACTGACAAGAATACAAGCAGACACAGAAGAATGTACAGTGAATGGACACAGAGAGCAGACAACTGGGGGGGGGGGGGAGCAGGGAAGGGGGTGAATGGACACAGAGAGCAGACAACTGGGGGGGGGCAGGGAAGGGGACAGAAATAAATACAAAATAAATCTTTTTAAAAATTTATTTATTTGCATCTTCTCTCTTTTTTTCTTTGTCAGTCTAACTAATGGGTTGTTGATTTTGTTAATCTTCTTAAAGAACCAACTTTTGGTTTTCTTAAGTCTATTTTTATTGTTATGAATTTCATTTCTTCATTTGTTTCTGCTCTTATCTTTGTTATCTCATTCCTTCTGCTTGCTTTGGGAATGTTTGCTGTTCTTTTTCTAGTTCCTCCAGCTGTGTAGTTCAGCCATTGATTTTAGCTCTTCTTTTTTAATGTAAGCTTTGAGGGGTCTAAATTTCCCTCTAAACACTGCCTTTGCATCACCCTATAGGTTCTGATATGTTGTGTTCTTTTCTCATTTGTCTTGAGGTATTTATTGATTCCTCACAATTTCTTATTTGACATACTAATTATTTAAGAGTGTGTTGTTTAATCTCCATATATTCGTGAATTTTCCTTTTTTCTGCCTGTTGATTTCTCAGCTTTATTCCATTATGATCAGAGAAAGTGTTCTGTATAATTTCAATCTTGTGGAATTTATTGAAATCTATATTGTGACCCAACATATGGTCTATCATGGAGAAAGATCCATGAGCACTTCAGAAAAATGTATATCCTGCTGTTTTTGGGGTGCTGTGTTCTGTATATATCTATTAGGTTTAGTTAATTTATCATATTATTCAGGTTCTCTATTCCTTTATTGGTCTTCTTCCAAGATGTTCTATGCAATGCTGAGAGTGGTGTATTGAAATCTCCAACTATTATTGTAGAGACATCTATTTCTCCCTTCAGTATTGCCAATTTTTCTTCATGTAATTTTGGAGCATCCTGGTTAGGTGTATATACATTTATGGTTCTTATATCTTCATGGTGAATTGACCCTTTTATTAATATATAATGTCCTTCATTGTCTGTAATAACAGTTTTGCTTTTACAGTCCATTTCATCTGATAGAAGTACAACTACTCCACCTTTTTTTTTTTTTGGTTACCTCATGCGTGGAATATCTTTTTTCAGCCTTTCATTTTCAATCTATTGATATCCTTGTGTCTAAGGTGAGTGTTTTGTAGACAGCATATATAGATGGCTCATATGTTCTTATCCATTCTGCTGGTCTGTGCCCTTTTTATTTTTTAATAGGAGAAACAAAGGGTTGAATCTGGGACCTCACCCATGGGAGGCAAGCACTCAACCACTGAGTTACAACTGCTCCACTAGTTTGTGTGTTTTAATTGGGGAATTTAATCTATTAACATTCAATGTTATTACTGTAAAGGCAGTTCTTACTTCACACCTTCTTTAAAAAATTTATTTCTCCCTCCTTGTTTTGTGCTTGCTCTCTGCTCTCTGTGTCCATTCACTGTGTGTTCTTCTGTGTCTGTTTGTCTTCTCTTTAGTTGGAACTGGGAACCGATCCTGGAACCTTCTGGAGTGGGAGATAGGAGCTCAATCTCTTGTGCCACCTCAACTCCCTGGTCTGCTGCATCTCTTATTGTCTCTCCTCTGTGTCTCTTTTTGTTGCATCATCTTGCTGTGCCAGCTTCCTGTGTGGGTCAGCACTTTGTGTGGGCCAGCATTCCTGTGCAGGCCAGCACTCTGCATTGGCCAGTATTCTGTGTGGGCCTGCTCTCTGCTCGGGCCAGCTCACCTTCACCAGAAGGCCCCAGGAATTGAACCCTGGACCTCCATATGGTAGATGGGAGCTCAATCGCTTGAGCCACATCCACATCCCTTACAGTTTTATCTGTCATATTTTTTTTCACTGCTCTTTTTATACTTTTAGCTAATTTTACTGATATAATCTTCATTGCTAGACTCTCTTCCAAGCCTCTATCTCCTGTCTTTTCTTTTCAGGCTGTGGCACTCCCTTTAGTATTTCCTGCAAAGCTGGTCTCTTGATTACAAACTTCTCAGTTTCTGTTTATCTGTGAATATTCTAAATGTGCCCTCATTTTTGAAAGACAAATTTGCTGCATATAAGATTCTTGGCTGACATTTTTCTCTTTCAGCATCTTAAATGCATCATACCACTGCCTTCCTGCCTCCATGGTTTTTTATTAGAAATCAGCATTTTATCTTATTGGGTATTCTTTGTATGTGATTCATGTCTTATCTCTTGCTGCTTTCAGAGTTCCCTCTATCTCTGGCATTTGCCATTCTGATTAGAGTATTGTTATAGGTCTGGTCAGATTTATTCAGATCTGTATGTTGTTTTCTTGGACATGGATATCTATGTCCTTCAATAAGGTTGAGAAATTTTCAGCCATTATTTCTTCAAATATTCCTTCTGCCCCTTTTCACTTATCTTCTCCTCCTAGGACACCCTTGACATATATGTTTCATGTCTCTTGCTGTCATTCAGTTTCCTGACACCCTGTTTACTTTTTCCATTCTTTAATTTACCTGTTCTTTTTCATGTTTGCTTTTGGATGCCATGTCTTCAAGCTCACTAATCCTTTCTTCTGCTTCCTCAAATCTGCTGTTACATGCTTCCAGGGATTTTTTTTATTTCATTCATTGTGCCTTTCATTCCTATAACCTCTATTTTTCTATGTAAGTTTTCAAATTCTTCTTTGTGCTCACCCAGTGTCTTCTTACAATCCTTAATCTCTTTAGCTATCTCATTGAATTTATTAAGGAAGTTTGTTTAAACATCTATAATTAATTGTCTCAACTCCTTTATGTCATCTGGAGGCTTATTTTAATTTTTTGTTGGTGTCTTGATATCTGACTTACTAGATGTATTTATTCTGGTTGCAGTTTCTCTCTTTAGTTTAGGGTTTTCTTGCCCTTTTTCTCTTCCTGGTTGTGTAATAGGAACCAAGGACATGGTTGATACTATTAGCTGTGGAAGCTGATGTTGCCCATATTGCCCCAGGAACTGATGAATCTTCTGCCACCTTTCTCCTTTGCTAGGGGTAGGGATAGAGCCGTAGCCCTGTGTGTAGTAATCCAAGCTGTGCAGGCCAAGACCATGTGAAATTGCCCAGAGAGACTGATGAAGCCTCACACCCCTTCCTCCCTTGCCTGGGTGGAGACGGGGCTACAGGTTTGGGCAGCAAACTAAGCCACATGGGTCAAAACTGACTGCAGTTGTGCACAAGACTGACATATTATTGGCCCCACTCCTCCCTTACCAGAGATGGGGATGAGCTCTCTTGAGTACCCAATGACCTAATCCATGTGGGCCAAAAGCAACTTCAGTTGCCCTGAGAGGTTGAGGGAATACTGTCCTTTCTGTCCTATAAGGGTTGGGGATGGAACCACAGGCACCCAACAGACCTCCATGCAGGCCAAAAGAACTTGTAGTTGCCCAGACAAACTGAGGAAACACCAGTTGCCTCCTATCCTACTGGGGACTGTGGGTGGAGCCACAGGCACCCAACAGTCCAATCTGTGAATGCCAAGAGTGCCTGCAGTTGCCTGGGGAGGCTGAAAAAACACCAGTCCCCTCCTATCCTACTGGGAGGGGGAGGGTGGAGTCACAGGTGCCCAGCAGTCCAGTCCCTGCAGGCTGAGAGTTACTGAAGTTTTCTGGAGCGGCTGAGGAACACAGATCCCCTCCCAACCCATTGAGGGGGTTGGGATAAAGCTACAGGTGTCTGAGTATACCATCTATACATGCTGAAAGAGACTGCAGTTGCCCAGAGACTGAAGACCTGCACCCTCCTAGACTATGGGGGCAGGGAGTGGGGATAGAATTGAATGAGCTCAATTAACCAGCCCATGTGAACTGAAAGCATCTGCAGTTGCCCAAAGAGGCTGAGGAAACACAGCTCCCCTTCTATCATATTGTGGGTGGGAATGAAGCCCCAGGTGTCTGACTATCCAGTCTGTGCTGGCTGAAAGTGCCTGTAGTTGCCTGATGAGGCTGGTGCAATTCTTCCAGCTTCCTGTCGGAGGTGGGGCTGGAACTTAAGCTAGAGCTGCAGTTTGATCTGGGTGTAAAGAAGCTGGTCCCTACCATCACTGTGATTTTCAGTCAACCCTGCTTTCCCTCATGCTGGAGGCAGAGTTAAAATTATTGTTACCAGACTCTTTCCTACCTGAACAGGTTCGAAATTTCACTATTCTTATGATTATACTTTAGTCAGCTGTATTTACTAATCAGAAGCTGAAGGTCGTGGCCAACTGTCTCTTCCTCCCGTTTTTGGGAAAAGGAGCTTTCCAACTCCAGGTACGGAATAGCTTCTGAGGCAGCTTACGTCCCAGTGGAGGATAGGAACTGGTCTCCAAAATTGGGGTTGGGGATATAGTCACATGTGCCCAGCAATCTTGTCTGCATGGGGCAGGCCATAAGTGACAACAACTGCTTAGAGAGGCTGATGCAGTGTCCCTCAGCTTCCTCCCTGCTGGAGTTACAGTTGGAGCCCAGGCTAGGGAAGTAATCTGACCTGGGTGAAAAAAAGTTAGTCCCTACCATCACTGTGATTTTCAATCAGCCTTGACTTCTCTTTATGCCAGAGGTGGAGTTAAAATGAAGGCTAATGGCCTCTTCCTGACTTAGGTTCAAACTTCAGCTGTACCTAGGACTGGGTGTTAGGCAGCTGAATTTATTAATGAGCAGCTGAAGTCGGTGCCCAACTGTCTCTTCATCTCCGATTTTTGGGAAATGGAGCTTCCAACTCCATCCAGCAGGGGATGGGCACTGGTCTCCTCGGCATGGAGTGCTCTACCCATGAACCTTTACTGCAGATAGGCAGTTTCCTCCTTCCATTCTGCCAAGAATATTGGAGGATGCTCTTCTGGTCTCCTAGGCCCTCCAAACATGTGATTTAGATAGCTCCTGGTGATTAATAACTGCCTGTAGGACAAGCTGACTCTTGGAGTGCCTTACTCTGCCACCATCATAACCCTTCCCTAATTAGGTTAATTTTTAAAGGGCTACGATAAAGAAGTGCTTTTGTCAGCTTTTCTCTGTTGTCTGAGACCATGCCTAAGAGTATAGCAAGATAAATATTTGGTTAAAACATAAAAAATTCAGTCAAATTACAGTTTTTCTCTTACATGATGCCAAATTACTGGTCTGACTAATTTTGTCTCACTGACTTGACCAGTAGTTGTTTGACCAATTTGATCAAATTTTTTCTTTGGCGTTTTATAGACACAATTTAAATGTGAAAACTAGCTGTATGGAACTTTTCCTTTAAAACTACTTATTCAGTCACTTCTAGTCAGAGCATTTCAATAATGATGTTTCCCACTGAACTATCTGTTTAAATCCATGAAATTTGATCAGAAAAATCCACACAGTGGTACTGAGTTTCAGTGGTGGAAATCTCAGTGAAATTAGGATGACAAAAATTTGGTTGAGAATTCTTGAGAAATCTTTTCTTAATAAAGGGGACTTGATTCCTAATTCCAATTTTTTATTATAATTCATAGTTTGGAAGTTTTATAGAACAGATGACCATGATATTAATAGGTCAATTCTTTATTTAAAAATATTTTTATCTATTAACATCACAAACATTTAGAAGTGATGTTCTGAGCTGGTGCCAATGCTTACCTTATTCTCCTTTTTTATGGAATAATTACTGTTATCCATAAAAACTTTGCTAAGGAAGGAACTATCTGGTTTTAAATTCATATTCCTTAAGGTTCTTATCTCCAAAATTATGTGCTTGTATTTTTCTGTAACAGTTCTTCTATTTTTCTAAGATTATAAAGGTATTTTCATTTTTGAAATAACATACTATCTGGTCTTCTGGCCAAGATTTGTTGATATTATTTTTATAGCTCTATTTAATATATCTTGAAGCACTTTTTCCCTAAATTTTAATATGTACTTCCAGAAAAGGTATTAGTCAATTTGAGGGCAAATGTAGAGTCTTGTAATATTATGATGCTTATTACTGATAAAAAAAGTCATAGTCCAATTAAATACTTTTATATGTCATGAAATTTTATATATCCAATACATTATTTCCTCTATTGTTATACTGCTAATTACTTATTAGTTTTATTAAAAGCATTATCAATAGAAATAGAAAGTTTGACAGTTTTCATGGTTTTGAAAATAAAAGTCAAAATAAAGAAATACATCCTTGTATTTCAACAAACTGTGAAGTAGTTGCTATATACTGTCAGTTTACTATCTCTTATTTTATATTTTCTGTCTTTCAAATGCTAGATTTTCCTGAAATTAAGTATAAGTAAAAAGAATATTTTTATTTTGTTCCTTTAGTCATTTTGGAGCACAAATGTGAAGTGGGGCCAAATAAAAAAAACTTATTGTTTCCATCTCATATAGTGCTATTAGGAATGAAAACTGGTACAATTTTAGAGAGGCCAATCTGGTTCTATTTATCAATATTAAAATACTCAACTAGATATTTATGCTATAGGTAATCTTGTATATGTAGAACACAAAATATGTGCAAATGAAATATTTATTGCAGACTTTTTGTAACAGGTAAAGCTGGGAAACATCTAAACTTACTTATCATTAAGAGACTAGTTAAATGAATTATGGTATACTCATACAGTGGATCACTATGCAGCTATTAACTTGAATGACCTTTATATGTACTGATTTTGAACCAGATTCAAGATACATCAAGTGAAAAAAAATCAAGGAACAGAGCAGTATATGGTATACCACCTTTTGTGTGAGGAAGAGAAACACAGTGAAAGAGAAAGAGTATGCTGGCAAATGCATAGATTCTTGCTGGAATAATTGCCAAGAAACTGGATATAACGGTTGCCTCCAGAAAGGGAAACTGACTGACTATGGGAAGGAAGAGAGAATTATTTTTTATTGCATATGCTTTTGTATCTTTGTATCCTGTGCATGTACCATATACCTTTCAAATATATATATATATATATATATATGTATACACACTCATTATGTATATACACATATACACGTACATAATTTTAAAAACAGAAATACAGCCTCATGTCCTAGAAGTAATAAACTGTCTGATAGTACTGCTTATTCTCTCCTTCGTTCCTTTATTTGTAGAGTACTGATGTTCTTTTGTTAGTGGACAAAAATTGTCTGATAGTACTGTTTATTCTCTCCTTCGTTCCTTTATTTGTAGAGTACTGATGTTCTTTAGTTAGTGGACAAAAACCAGACATCTCTACCTTTACAATTAGCTTGCAGAATCATTGCTAAGTCATTAGAGAAGATGTCAACCTCTCAACCTCAACATTTGAAAAGCATTTACCTTTGTAGATATCCATGAAGTTGAGTCTCCCCAATCTAAATAGAAGTGGAGATTTGACTTACAAATTAGAGAATCCCTTGGGGGTTTGAATTGTTTGTCATCCAAACTGCTTCAATGTATTATGTACACAGTCTCAGAAAGATTGTTTAGCACAACACTATAATTAAATCTCAAGATGGTTGAGTTTGTACTTTACAAAATATATATAATGTTGTAAAATGTGTACCATATCTATAAATATAATTTATTTAGGGAGTAATAGTAATAGATTTGAGACCTTATTTCAAAGTCTTAAAAGAAGTTTTAAACTTTAAAATAATAATGTAACATTTCAGAAAGATACGTTAAAATATCCAGTGCAGAAAAAGAATTATAAAGGTCTTACAATGTTTTGTAAAATGCTATCTCGTTTTCAGGTGAAGATAGTCTCAAATCCTGTATTTTAAGGTTAGTCCACTGACTTGGAATGGGAAATGAGAAAAGTAATTTACTTAAAATAAGTTTTAAGAACACTAGAAAAAACAAATGCACATTCTCAAAGGTATTCTCACAACACAGAAACAAATGCAAGGAGATCAGAGAAGTGCTAATTCACTAATGTTTTTTGTTTACCATCTCCAGAAATTCATATCCTTTTCTGTTCTAAAGACGTTTAAATGACTGTACAGTCATACAAATGGACTGGTACTTGATCTCTTAAAATAACTGCAAAAATACATACCCCAGGAGAAGGATGTCTTTGTTTCCTGGATCCCGGAGTAATACAACATATGGTCTGACAGATTTTAATCTCCAAGTATCCATTTTTAGACATGATGGTTCTTTACTTTAGCTTTTTAATAAAAGAGAAAGTATTTGTTGAACTGATAATTCCTGTCACAATAGCATTTAAACTAGAAAGCAAACAGCTTTGTCGTCTTAGAGAGTTTGGTGAGATGAATAATTTAGTTTGTAGGAGTAATATGTCTAGGGAAGAAATTTAAGTAGGGTTTTGGATAATGCAGGTAATTAATTAAATGATCTTAGGATACGTGATTCACAATGGCTATTTAACTATGTTCTACAAATACATACAGATCACCACACATATTTACAATATTCTCATGAGTAAAACAGAATATATACTTTACTGCATAACAAAGGAAAATTTATTGTTTTATTTGTCTTAACTATTTTAAAATTCTTTTCATTTTGGTCTTTTGCTAATGTTTCCTGAGGATCACAGTGCCTGGTCAAAATAGAGAAGGCAATCAAGATTAGTTTTATATTTAAGTACTGGAAAAACGAACATATTTTAAATTATTTTTTTATGCCCCTCCCCTTGAGGTTTTTTGTGTGCTGTCTGCTCTCTGTGTCCATTCGCTGTATGTTCTTCTGTGTCTGTATTTATTTCCCCTTCCCCCTTGCAGCTTGCTTGCTGTCTACTGTCTGTGTCCATTTGCTGTGGGCTTTTCTGTGTTCTCGCTTGTCTCCCTTCTTTTTGTTGCGTCACTTTGCTGAGTCGTCTCTCCACGGTGCCTGGGGCTAGGTGGCGCTCTGTGATGTGTGGGCAAGCCTGCCTTCTTAAAGAGGCCCTGGGACACGAACTGAGGACCTCCCATATGGTAGACGAGAGCTCATCTGATTGAGCCACAGCTGCTTCCCTAAATCACTTATTTTTTATCTTTTAAATTTTATTTATTTTTAATTGTGGTAAAATATATAATACAATGAAAATAATTTTAACCATTTTAAGTGGACAATTCTTTCATATTAAGTACCTTGGCAATACTGTGTAACTTTCACCACTATCTATTTCCAAACTATTTTTATTATGCTAAAGAGAAATTAGAATCATTTAGTAATAATTACCTAGTTCATCCCCCCTGGTAACCACTATTCTGCTTTCTGTCTCTACGAACTTGCTTATTCTAAATAGTTCATATAAGAGATATAATATGATATTTGCCCTTTTGTATCAAGCTTATTTCATTCAACATGATGTCTTCAAGGCTCATCCACATTGTAGCTTGCACCAGCACTTCATTTCCTTGTACTGCTGAATACTATTCCACTGTATGGATATACTATATTTTGTTTAATCTATTCATCTGTTGATGGTCATTTGGGTTGCTTTCACCTTTTGGTTATTGTGAATAATGTTGTGCTGAACATTGGTATACAAATATCTGAGTCCCTACTTTCAATTCTTTGGGGGTATGTTCCTGAGTGGAATGGCTAGGTCATATGGTAATTCTATTTTTAACTTTCTGAGGAACCACAAAACTTTCTTTCACTGACACTGCATATTTTACATTCCCGCCAGCAATGTACAAGGGTTCCACTTTCTCCGCATCCTTGCTAATACTTGTTATTTTCAGTTTTTTAAATAATAGCTATCTCAGTGAGTGTGAAAGTTTCTCATTATAGATTGAATTTGCATTTCCTTAATGGCTAATACTGTTCAGCATCTTTTCATATACTTAGTGGCTATTTGAATATCTTCTTTGGAGAAATGCCTATTCAAATCCTTGGCCCATGTTTTATTTGGATTGGCTGTTGAGTTGTAGGAGTCATTTATACTTTCTGGCTTTAATATAAATCTTCTATTTCCTTATTAATTTTCTGATTAGATGGTCTATCAATGATTGAAAGTGGTGTATTACAGTTTTCAACTATTAAAATTATTGCAGAACTGTCTATTTCTTCCTTCAATTCTATCAGTTTTTGCTTCGTGTATTTTGGGACTCTGTTATGAGGTGCATTTATGTTTACAATCATTATATCTTCTTGCCAGACTGAACCTTTTACTAATACATAGTATCCTTTTTTCCTTCTTATACTCTTTTTTTCACTAAAAGTCTACTTTATCTGAGAATAGTATTGTCACTCTGCTCTTTTTTGATAACTGTTTGCATGGACTCTCTTTTCCTACCCTTCTACTTTGATCTTCTTTGTGTCTTTGTACCTAAAGCGAGCCTCTTTTGGACACTTATCAATAGATCATGCTTTTTCATTCTATCTGCCAATCCCTGCCTTTTCATATGGGAGATTGAAAATTAAGGTAATAACTGAGAAGGGAAGATTTATTTCTACCATTTAGCTATTTGTTTTTTGTATATCTTGCATGATTTTTGTTCTTCAATTATCCTTTTTTTTTTGTATTTAGTTGCTTTTTTGTAGTGCACCATTTTGATATATTTGATATTCTTTATATTTTTTAGTTATTTCCTTAGTGGTTATCTTTGTAATTACCATTAACATCTTAAACTATAACAATCTAGTTCAACCAGTACTAACCTTGTTTCAGTAGCATACAAACTGTGTCTATTTACTTCTGTTCCTTCCCTTTTATTATTATTGTCCCAGATTATATCTTTATACACTGTATACCCAGCAACATAGATTAAAAAATTTTTTCACACATTTGCCTGTTAAATCATATGGGGGGGGGAATCAAAAGTTATACATCAAAAAGTACAATAACACAGAATTTTATATTTACCTATGTAGGTACCATTACCAGCATTCTTTATTTCTTTTTATGACTTTAAGTTATTGTCTAGTATACTTTAACTTAAGCCTGAAGTACTCCCTTTAGCATTTCTTATAGGGCAGGTCTTCTGGTAATGAACTCTTTTAGCTTTCATTTACATGTAAATGTCTTAATTTCTTCTTCATTTTTTAAGATAATTTTGCTGGCTATAGAACTCGTTTAACAGTTGTTTTTTTTTTTCTTTAAGAACGTTAAATATGTCATCCCATTATCTTCTGGCCTCCATGGTTTCTGATAAGAAATCCACTGTTAATCTTATTGGGGATCCCTTGTATGCAACAAGTCAGTTCTAACTTGCTGCTTTGAAAAGCCTCTCTTTTTTTTGGATTTTGACAATTTTGTCATAATGTGTCCTGGTGAAGCTCTCTCAGAGTCTATCCTGCTTGGAGTTCATTAAACTCTTTGGATGTGTATATTCATGTTTTTCATCACATTTGGGAAGTTTTCAGCCATTATTTCTTCAAATACTTCTTCTGCCCTTACCTCTCTCTCTTGTCCTTTTGGAATTTCAGTGATATGTGTGTCAGTACTTCTGTTGGTGCCCCAGAGATCCCTTAGGCTCTGTTCATTTTTCATTATTTTTTCCTTTTACTCTTTACACCAAATAATTTAAAACTGTCTTTTCTTCAAGTTTACTGATCCTTTCTTTTGATTGCTCAAAACTGCTGCTGAATCTGTCTAGTGAGTTTTTAGTTGAATTACTGTACTTTACAGTTCCATAAATCTGTTTTGCTTTTATCTAATTTCTATCTATTTTCTTCAGATGTTTTCCTAATTTACTTTAGTACTTTGTATGTGGATTTCTTTAATTCACTGAATATATTTAAGCCAGTTGATTTAAAGTATTTATTATTTCAAATGTATGAGCTTCCTCAGGATGGTTTCCAGCAACATCTTTTTTTCCCTTGAATGGGCCAAGCTTTTCTGTTTTGTTTTTTTTTTTTCATTTTGTAATTTTTTCGTTAAGAATTGGACATTCTGAGTATTAGGTTGTTGTGACTCTGAAATCTAGTTCTCCCATTCCTCTGGGATTGTTAAGGGTTGTTGTTGTTGAGGGCTTGAGCAGTCAATTCCTGACTTTTCTAAATATTTTTGTTCCCAAATGCGGAATGGAAAGAGAGAAAATAAAAAATAGTTTCTGCCTCTTTAAGACTCCTTTGCTAATTTTGCCTGTGGGGGGTTGAAACAATGGCCATCCTCACAGCTGGTCCCCTGGAGATATGAAGTAGCCAATCAAATCCTGAAATCTATAATCAGACCACACTCCCCAGATTTTGCAGGACTAGGTCCTTATAGTTCATCCTGCCATCAGCATGCTGTTCCAGGAGCCTGGGCTGTGCTTCCCACTGTTGACTGCCATGCTGTTGGGGGATGGGAAATGATAGCCACTGCATAGCCAGTGAAATTCACTGATATTTTTAATTCACCAGTCTCTTTCTCTAGCTCTTCCCTGGATGCTGCACAGAGTTCCACTAGACTTGAGTTTCAAAATAGTTGGTTCAGGCAGTTCCTGCCAGTTCAATAGCTGTTTTTGTGGAGAAACTGATTCCTGGTGCTTCCTATTGCACCTTTCCCCCCACAATCCTCTCTCTAAAGCACTTATTTTATTTTTTAAATTTTTTTAAAGATTTATTTTTATTTATTTAATTCCCCTCCCCTCCCCTGGTTGTCTGTTTTCTGTGTCTTTTTGCTGCGTCTTGTTTCTTTGTCCCTTTCTGTTGTCATCAGCGGCACGGGAAGTGTGGGCGGCGCCATTCCTCGGCAGGCTGCTCCCTCCTTCACGCTGGGCGGCTCTCCTTATGGGTGCACTCCTTGCGCGTGGGGCTCCCCTACGCGGGGGACACCCCTGTGTAGCAAGGCACTCCTTGCGCGCATCAGCACTGCACATGGGCCAGCTCCACACGGGTCAAGGAGGCCCGGGGCTTGAACCGTGGACCTCCCATGTGGTAGACGGACACCCTAACCACTGGGCCAAAGTCCGTTTCCCAGCACTTATTTTAAATTAGGTAAATATTAGAATTTCAAAGGCTCTTTTCCTTTTTTTTTTTTTTTTTTTGTGAGTTACTGGGACCTGGGATTGAATCCTGGACCTCGAATGTGGGAAGCTGGTGCTCAACCACTAAGCCACATAGTCTCCCCTGAGTTGATTGTTTTGTTTGTTTTACTTGTTGTTTGTGTTTTTTTGTTTGTTTCTAGGAGGCACTGGGAACCGAACCTGGGACCTCCCATGTGGGAAGCAGGCACCAAACTGCTTGAGCCACATCCACTCCCTCAAAGGCACTTTTCTGAGAATAGTTCTAGACATTATAATAGGGATTGATTCTTCAGGTTGTCATAGTCATGACGTTGGTTCAAGGTGTGCTTTGTTTTGTCATAATTCTTTTCTGGACACTAGTAAAATCATATACTATAGATTTTCCTGGTGTGCAGAAAAGATGAACTCCCTCCACTTAAGTTACAGCTGGAAAGTCACTAAAATCTTCCCTCATATTCTTCTTCTTTAGCATTCTGAATGAACTGTCCCCTCCAACACCAGAAAAACAGGTTTCTCAGTTAAGTGAGTGCCCAGCATCATGCTAGGTACAGTCAGAGTCCTCAATTTATGGGTGGGTTGTGTTCCAAAATTTAGTATTTAGAATAGAATTTCCAAGGAACACAATATTATCAATAGTGTTAATGTTCTGAAAATAACCCACAGATTGAAATGTAAAAGTAAAAATAACACGAAAGAGAACTCTTGTAAAGCAAGTATCAAAACAGAAAATAACAAACATTAAAAAAATCATTTATTTTGAATGTGGGTTTCTGAAGAAAAGATCTCAGAGGAGAATAAAGAGGGAGATGCAGTCTTTCATGGGAATTTTGAAGAGCACTTATTAAAACTGTCATGGATTCTAGAGATTGTTTTTTAATTTGTAAATCAAAATTTTATTTTAAAATGGGGCTTTCCTTTTGTTTGGTTTAAATACATCACTAACAATACTCTTATGCTTAGTCACAAAAGCAATCATGGAGGGTGTATATAAATGGCTCACAGGGGAAAGAGATTATTAAAGTATCACTAACTGAGGTGTATATCGTGAAATAAAGAGAAACACCTTGCACCTTGACATAGGCAAGGCTGAAGAGAGATGTTAGGTCAGATAATTTCCTATCCATGCTTGTCACCAAGTGACACTGTATTTATGACAACTGGTATGATGTGAGCAGGGGATACGGGGCAGAAGGAAGTGGGATGGCAGTAAATACCTGCTGTTTTGATGGAGCAACTGTTCCCCCACACCCACCCCCGGATGTAACCACAGGGAACAACACATGTCTGTAATTACTAGAATTGGGAGTCCAGGCCACGTGGGATTAAAGTTTGAGTGTTGAGCTTCTGAGCTTCTAGCTAACCTAAGGCTCCTTAAAGTCTTCCTAATTGGGAACAGAATTCTTCTCAGAGTCTAAAGTGGGGATTTAACCAGTGAGTAAAAATGAAGTAACTATAATTTTAAAGGTAAAGAAGTTTTCAATGTGGCTTTACTTTAGAATCTGCTGGGGAGTGAGTTTGTTTTTTCGGTGTGTGTGTTTTTAACATTCCAATGTGTGAGCCTCATCTCACACCAATTAAATACAAATCCCTGGAGTTGGGGAGCTGGGCTGCAATATGTTTAAAAAGCTCCCTAGGTGATGCTAACGTATACCTAGGGTTGTAAGCCATAGAATATGAGGGATTCAGAGGTGAAAAAGTCAAACATCCAGCTCACAGGTAAAGGTGAAGAGGGAAGCCCTAAAAGTAGATGTGGAGTAGGGGACACTTCATATTCACCTGACTTGGTTAATGTCAAAATGGGAATTGGAGGACTCAGGGAAGCAGGAGGACACTAGCTATATAGCAGATTCACATACTGAAGTTAGGAGTGCAGTAAGGAATGCAAGGCTTCCATTGTTTGGTTATTTTGCTTTGAAGCAAACCTATTCTGTCCTCAGTGGTTGACAAGATGTGCACCTTGCCCCTCCCCAATACCTAAACAAGGGTAGCAGTCACTTAAAATTGATCAGAGTCTACTCCTCCCTCCCCCAACTTGAACATTTAGGGTGGGAAGAATAATCTTGAGGTTATAAATCTGCCGCTTAGGTATAAGGAGAGAAACTTCCCATTCACAGAATAATAGCATTTTAGAGCTGGAAGAGACCTTTGATATTATATGGTTTAACCCTTCCCTTCAGACTGTGAATATCTCCATTAGACTTCTGAAAAGCAGAGAGCTGTACTTGTACTTCATCAAATCTCTGGTGTCTGGTACTGTGCTTCACATATGGTGAAGTCTGAATATGAAGTGCCTGACTGACTGAATTAATAAGTTTTCAGAAGAGGAAACTGAGTTGCATAGTAAAAAAATTACGTTTATTCATTTATTCATTCACTTACTATAAGCTAAAAGACATATGCATGAGAATGATGTAAAATGTTAATTATAAGAAGAGTATTTCTGATGCTCTTAGAAATATGAGTTAATTTAATTCAACAAACATTTTGATGCATTTTGATGTATTAAGTGTCCATAGCGGTGTCCTATGGAACAATTTATTTAACCTTTTTGTGCTTCCTAATGCCTATCTTGCAAGGCTAATAGTACCTAACACATAGTACTCAATAAATGCTCATTATTAGTAAACACAATTTTAAATTATCTAATATTTTGAATATCCCACTGCCCTCCAAGAAGGCTGGACCTGTTATTTAGATGGCATTTTATTTTAATGAACTTCATACTGATTTTAGGTGTGCCAAAGTGGAGGTAGGCTAGAATATTGCTGAATTGGAGTGTAATAGTGGGGTAAGGAGTCTGATACCCTGTGTGCCATCCAGAAAGAGAAAATGTGAGACAGTAAACCTCTTGGAGATGTAAAAATTGTTTTTCTTTGTGGTGTGGTATGTAAATACCTTGACAAAACTTGCAGTGAAGTCTACTTTGCTTACTAATGTTTTCAGGTAATGTGATTATTTAGCAGAAGTCAAGATGGTTCTGGATTCTGTGCCCAAAAAGGACATTGTGCAGAGCCAGAGCATGGGAGAACAATTGGCACCTGGATTCCACAAAGATGAACAAGACTCAGGTTATGCACTGAAGAACTGTACTCACAGTAGAGAAGATTGATATTTATGTACCAAATTAAATTTAATCCAAGGCAAAAATGAATTCAGTGTTATAATGATTGAAAAAGAGCTACATAAATACAGAAGTGGGAAGATTTATTCTGAGTGAGGGTTTGGGAAAGCTTGAAGGAGAGATGATATCACCCTGTCCTGGTTAAGGATGAAGATAAAGAGCAGAAGAGCAAAGGACCAGAAGCCAGGAAGTGCAATGGTGTACTTGGGAAACTGTGAGACTAAACTGTTTTAGAATACAAGGCCAAGAACTAAGGAGAGCTTGCTGTTACTTGCAGCTGAAACATTCCTGATGGAGAGCTCAGTAAATAGGTGTTGAATAAAAAACTGAGGAATGGGAAGAAATTGGAACCAGAAATTAAAGATCTCCACTCCAATTTTGGGTCTACCACTGTAGTAATGAATAACAGGTATTGTCTGACCAATATCCCTTCCTTTGTTCTAGTAATAGCACCCCTCCTTTTCCTTTGAGAACTGCCTTTCCCCAACTCCATATGGTTTGGGGAATTAGCTGGGACTGCCAATCACACATATGCATATCCTGCTATTTCCTCATTCCATTCCCCAACTCCCTACAAAAAAAGAGGGTGATCATATGCCCCAAGGAAGGTCAATCAGAATGTATTTTGGGGGAGATTTTATGTTCAAAGATTAGGACTTAGAATTCTCTATTTTCCTTTTAGTTTCCAGTTAAAAGGATGTAACCTTGGAGATGCTAACAAGCTTATCCCATGGAAGCTGCTGAGGGAATGAGGCTTACATACATCAAGAAACCGAGAAGAAATGTAGAGAGAACAGTTAACTGAAGCAATCTCTGCCCCTACACTTCCTAGTTAAAAGAAAAAAAAAGGCTTTTTTCTTTGGTTAAAATTAGTTTGAGTTATATTTCTGTCACTTGCAACAGAAAAAATGCCTGTGTAATAAAGTCATTAACTGGCCACAATTATTTCTTTATGTAAATCATTTTTGCAATCTTGGGCCTCAGTTTTCTTATCTATAGATAAGGGGATTGGATAAGATAATCAGTATTTTCTCAGTTCAGATTCCAATTTTCACACTTCTATAGAAGAGTGAGAAAATTCTAAGGTTGAGCCAAAACATATTCCCTGGAATCACTGAGCTTTATATATTTTTGAGGGAAAAATCACCTATAAAGGAAAATTCTCATAACAGGCTGAAATCCACTTTCCTTTTTTCAAACCAACCCTTAAGTTAGATCATCACAATAGAACCTTAAGGAGTATCTTCCTTTTGCAGTCATTCAGAAATGATAATATAAGATTATTTTGTAATTTAATATAGTACGAAGGCAACATTTCAAAGTAGTAGGTAAAGGAAGTATTACCCAATAAATTACATTGGGACACTTGACTAGTCATTTGGAAAAGAATAGAAACTGAATCTCTAATTTCTTATGCCAAAATAAAATCCATATAATTCAGAGATTTAAAGGAGAAATAGGAAAGATAATAATGAAAGTACGGAAGAAAATATGGGTAAATTTTTTTTTAATGTGAAGTAGAAAAAGTGTTTTTAAGTGTGACAACAAAGCCAAAACAAAACAAAAAACCAGAAAACAAAAAACCCAAACAAACATAGATATAAACTCACCTACAAAGACCAGGAGTTAAGAGCACAGATTCTAGAAACCATAGTCTGCGTTCAAATTCTGGTTCCACAATAATATTTAATCCATCCATTCCTCAGTTTCTCATCTGTGAAACTATGATAACTACCTCATAGGATTAAATAAGAAAAAGAATTCTATATATTGAAATATTCTGGAAAGCTATGAACCAAAAGGATATAAATAACATGTAAACAGTGGTTACTACTAAGTGATGAAATTTTGGGATAATTTTTTTGCCCTTTTTTTCTTTATTTGTATTTTCTACAATGGGAGTGTATGAGCTATACCACAAGAAAGACCAACTAAAATGTTATTTCTTCCTGAGTGTCAGATAGCACAGCAATTAAGATCACAGACTCTAAGGCTGGACTTTTTAGATTCCAATAATAATTACATTACTTACTAGCTGTGTGAAAAGCTTGGGCAAGTCACTTAATCTCTCTGTAAAACGGAGAATATAATATTACCCTTTTCACAGACTTAAATAAATTAATATATGGAATGGAATTAAAAGGGCCTGGCAGACAGTTTTCAATGTTTTCAAATATTATTATTTTCATGTCCCTTAAAATTTATATTCTTTAACACATAGTCAGCAATCTAAATTATACATGTGTAGTTCTTGTAACTTAATACATGGCTTGGTGAACTATGGCCAGTGGCCAGGCACTGCTTGAGCTAAGAACCTGTTTTTAAAGGATTGTAAAATAAGAAAGAAATAAAAAGAAGAAAAATGTACAACAGAGACAGAGTGTGTCCCACAAACCCTAAAATATTTATTATCTAAGCCCTTTATAGAAAAAGTTTGCTGACATCTAGCTTATTGTTTCTCCTTTCAAATATATTTGCAATTTTAAATCACCATGCTATAAATATTAAGGAATAAGTCTCTAAAGGTGGAATATCAAGAAATGCTGGGAAGTAGACTTGGCCCAGTGGTTAGGGCGTCCATCTACCACATGGGAGGCCCGCGGTTCAAACCCCGGGCCTCCTTGACCCGTGTGGAGCTGGCCCATGAGCAGCACTGATGTGCGCAAAGAGTGCCCTGCCACGCAGGGGTGTCCCCACATAGGGGAGCCTCACGGGCAAGGAGTGCGCCCCATAAGGAGAGCTGCCCAGTGTGAAAGAAAGTTCAGCCTGCCCAGGAATGGGGCCACACACACAGATAGCTGACGCAACAAGATGAGGCAACAAAAAGAGACAAAGATTCCCGTGCAGCTGACAACAACAGAAGCGAATAAAGAAGAACACACAGCAAATAGACACAGAGAGCAGACAACTGGGGTGGGGGGTGGGGAGAGAAATTAAAAAAAAAAAAGAAATACTGTATATAGAAAGTAGTTTTTGACAATATTTCATGTTATAAATATTGGCACTCTGCTGTCTAGTGGTAATGTAACTTTTTCTACCAATGAGTAAGAATTACTTCATAGTAACTGACTGAAGGCATGGTACAGTAGGATCAAACAACCCAAAAGGTATGTAAAATTGCACAGTTAAATGGAAACTTATATGATTATCATATTTCTTTTGGCCAACTCGCTCCTATGATGTTGGCAATCAAACTACCATGGGAATCCAGGATCAGATCAGGTATGAAATCAGCAAATTTGCCAGACAAAGTATTCAGTTCTTTTGCCACAAATTCCTGTGGTAATGAATGTGGAATAGGAAAGCTGACTCATGAAGTCATCTTTTTGGTTCCTGGTTAGGCACATTTCAGAGAAAGAAAGTTGCCAATTAGTAAAATCTTTGAAAATCTTAAAGTTGCTGAAAAGTAATTGTTTTGAAAAGGGTAGAAAGTAAGGTCTTTGTTTTTAAAAAAAACAGGTTGTCAATTTTAAAGTGTTACCAACCTGGCCTTTATCTACTGTTTTACTCAGTATTAGGCAACTTATGGCTTTTTCCTTTTCACATACAAACAGCTGACAGCACGCAAGAGAAAGGAAGGAGAAAGTCATGGGTAGAGACCTGATGTTCCTCTGAGGGCCCTCTCAAGTAAGACTTGTAGGGAGCTACAAGGTTTGTCTATGAAGCTGATGGTAAGCATGCATTTGTTTATTGAGTCCAGGAGTCTGTGGGTAGTGTTGTATGAATGGAGGGGGGATGGGGTAGAAGAGCACTTCCAGTGTGACTTTAAGTCTGAGAGTCAAACATGAATGGCCAAATGAGAGCCTGTGGTTTGCCAGAAGACTTATTTGCATGAATAAATCAGGAGTCTTTCTGGGCCCTTGAATTTCAGAATATACCTTAGATTCTGTATTTGGATTTGACTGCCAGTCAAGCTGCTCGGCCAGAAGTCCTGTTTCATGTAGAAATGTTAGAAAATCTGTGCTTTTCCTCTGCAACAGACTTTTGGATTAAAACAAAAGTGGCATCTATCAGGAGACTTGAGAAGGCAAAGTGTATTCTTTTTTTCCTTGGTCCCTCTCCCCCTTTTTAGGGTTTGGCAGATAGCTGAAGAAAAGTTAAAATGGAAAGTTCCAGCCTTCAAGTATTTTAAAAAATCAGAAATCCCTAAGGACTGAGTAGTGGGAGAACCAGATTTCCAGAGTGGGCAAAATATAACACTCAGAATGTCCAATTCTCAACAAAAAAATCACAAAACATACAAGGAGATAGGAAAGTTTGGCCCAGTCACAGGAAAAAAAGAAATGGACAGAATTTATCTCAGAAGCATCCCAGTCACTGGAATTACTAATTGGAACAATGAACTACAGGAAAACATGGACAAAGAACTAAAGGAAATCAGAAAAATGATATATGAACAAAACAAGAATTTCAATAATGAGATAGGAATGATAAAGAAAAACCAAATAGAAATTATGGAGCTGAGAAGTATAAGAATTAAAATGAAAAATCCAATAGAGAGGTTCAAGTGAAGATCTGAATAGGCAGAAGAAAGGATCAGTAAACTTGAGGGCAAGACAATTGAAATTATCCAGACTGATGAGCATAAAGATAAAAGAATAAAGAAAAATGAATAGTCAAGAGTTGATGAGGACATGGAGAAACTGGAACCCTTGTATATAGTTAGTGGGAATGTGCAATGGTGCAGCTGTTGTATAAATGTGGAATGGTGTAACTGCTGTGGAAAACAGCTGGGTAGTTCCTCAAAAAGTTAACATAGAATTACCATATGATCCATCAATTTCACTCCTGGATATATATCCCCAAAGAAGTGAAAGTGGAGACCCATACAGGTACTTGCACACCAATTGTATTAGTCAGCCAAAGGGGTGCTGATGCAAAATACCAGAAATCTGCTGGTCTTTATAAAGGATATTTATTTGGGGTAGGAGCTTACAGATACCAGGCCATAACGCATACGTTACTTCCTTCACCAAAGTCTATTTTCACATGTTGGAGCAAGATGGCTGCCAACATCTGTGAGGGTTCATGCTTCCTGTGTTTCTCTGGGCTCAGCTCCTCTGTTTTCTCCACAAGGTCAGCTGTAGACCATGAGGCTTTCTAGACTTTGCCTCTCTCCACAAGTTCTGCTGTAGACTATCAGGTGAACTGCTCTGTCTCTCTCCCTGGTGTTTCTGCCATGTCTAAGGAGCCATCTCTATTCCTCTGTGTTCTCCTGGCTCAGGTCCTCTCTTCCTGGGGCTTGCTTCTCTTTCCTCTGTGTGCTTACTTCCTGGGGCTCAAGTTTAAGACTTCAATATCAAACTTCAACATTAAAACCCCAACATCAAAAACCTCCAACTCTGTCTTTTGCCATGTCTTTTATCTGTGGGTCCCTACCCACCAAGGGGTAGGGACTCAACACTCTACTGATGTGGTCCAATCAAAGACCTAATTATAATTTAACCATGCCCAGGTACAGACCAGTTTATAAACATAATCCAATATCTATTTTTGGAATTCCTAACTATATCAAACTGCTACACCAATGCTCCTAGGCACATTATTCACAATAGCCAACAGGTGGAAACAATTCAAGTGTCCACTGACCAATGAATGAATAAACAAAATGTGGTATTTACATAAAATGGAGTATCATTCAGTTATAAAAAGGAATGATGTTCTGCTATATGCTGCAACACAGATGAACCCCAAACACATTATTTTTTTCTCCAAACACATTATGCAGTGATATAAACAAGGCACATAAGAATAAACGCAGTATGATTTCACTTACATGAAATATTTAGAAGTAGCAAATTCGTAGAGACAAAGTGGATTAGAAATTAACATGAGATGAGGGAAGACTGAGTTGCTGCTTGGTGGTTATAGCGCTTATAAAGTTTGAAAATTTTAAAATTAAATTAATAAAAATAAAAAACAACTACCATTCTGTATTAGTCAGCCAAAGGGATGCTGATGCAAAATACCAGAAATGGGTTGGTTTTTATAAAGGGTTTTTATTTGGAGTAGAAGTTTACAGATACCAAGCCATAAAGCCTAAGTTACTTTCCTCACCAAAGTCTATTTGGAGCAATATGGCCTCCAATATCTATGAGGGTTCAGGCTTCCTTGGTTCCTACATTCCTGAGGCTTGCTTTCCTCTGGGCTCAAGGTTCCTTTCTTCCTGGGGCTGGCTACTCTTTCCTCTGTGTGCTGACTTCCCTGGGCTCCAGCTTAAGTCTTCAGCAACAAAACTTCAACATCAGAAACCCTCAACTCTGTTCTTTTCCATTCCTTTTATCTGTGAGTCCCCACCATACAAGAGGTGGGGACTCAACACCCTAATCATAACTCAATCATGACCAGGTACAGATCAGATCACAAACATAATCCAATATCTATTTTTGGAATTCATCAATAATATCAAACTGCTACACCATCTAATATCACCATCATTTCAGAAAAGCATGAGATGGACTCAGATATGACCTTTCTACACATGCCTCTTCTGTTACTTTTACTGTACTTGTGTTGACATTTGGGTTGGTGTATATTCAGGAGACATGAATCTCTGGAATGTCCATGTGACGGCCAGGCCCTGGGCCTCGGCAGACTTGCGGCTCCTACCTTCTGGTTTGTTGGACTTACCCTGGCCTGCTGACAGGGAGGTGAAGAGCGTCAACCACCACACCAGGGAGCCAAGAGTGCCTACAGCTGCCAGCAGGAGAATTGCATCCATCATCCATGTGGAATCTAAGCCCCCTCTTGATGTAGAGGGGAACTGGACATAACCATCTCGGGGTCCACAGGATGGAGGAATAGAGTATAGATTGGAATGGACTTACTGGTGTTCTGCTGGGAAACTACTGTGATTAGTAAGGGAAGAACTTGTAGTAGTGATGTGGAGAGGGTGGCCACGGTAGCTGCTGATGGTAGGGAGATGGAAGAAGAGATATGGTGTGGGGACATTTTCAGGATTTGGAGTCGTTCTGGGCAGTGCTCCAGAATGCATTCACCAGGTGCAGTGGATGTGCTGCGATGATGGAAGAGGTTGTTGATGTGGCAGGGGTGGGGTGGAGGGTATAAGGGGACCTCATATTTTTTTAATGTAACATTTAAAAGAAAATAAAGGAGAAAAGAAAAAAAAAAAAGCAAAGCGTGAGGTTTGTAAAAAAGATATATGGCAATACAAATTTGGCTAAAAAACCCCTGAATTTAGCCTTCATAAAAAAATCAGAAGGATCAAGTATCGGGAAAAAAATTCCTCTCCACTATGTTGTTACTATTTCATCTCATTTCTTTTCCTTTTTTTTCCTCCATATTTTACTTCCTGCTTCTGATATTCCCCTCCCCATGCAAACTCAATGTTTCCAACCACACTTTCCTTTTTCTCAGTTACATCAATTTAGCAGGGACTTGGGGCAGCTATGTTCTTGAGTAGAGGAAACAGAAAGGAACATGAAGTTGAGCACTCTGGCTAAAATCAGGTCTTCTTGAACTCAGGTATTTAATGATCCTTAAAAAAATACTATTGTTTCACGTTCTGATTGTAAGACAGTTGATGCTTTTTTTTTCCCCCTTCCTTCTCTCTCCCTTTCTATTAACACCATATAGGAGCTCATCCTATGTATAAAAAGATTTTTGAAAATTCACAGAGAAGCCATTTCTAATTTTTTAAGATAAAATTTTAACCTTGAAGAACTGCAGTAAATAGTTTCACCAACTAGAGAGAGACAAATAACACATTTAAATTCCCAAAGATAAAGATAAATCTTTATCCTTATAAATAAAACAAAAAGTCATTTAAAAACAAACTGACAACAAACCAGCTGTTATTTAAAAGGACAGAGTGAGGGCAAAACATTAATTGACTCATTAGGGCAGAAACGGGATGAAAATTTTATCGGTAGGTTCCCACCTAGAGCAGGATAATGCAGGAAATCCTTTCAGTAGGATTTAGGATCAAACACCCTTTCTTTTTATCTAAAGACCAAGTCACCATTTCCTCCTGAAGACGAGTTGGCAGACTAATGCCTAATTCTTTAATCCATGGTATTTTCGCTTTTCGGGGGCCCAAGGTAGACTTGCCATTAATTAACTCTCCTCCACCGACTCCACCACGAGAAAGGTGAGGCTGGCTGAAGGAAGTTTAAGCGACGCCTCCAAAACTGGCGAAAACACAACCGCCGTGGAGATTGTTTTTGTCACTTCCACTCTTTAATTAAAATGACCTGAATGCGTCACAATTTCAAAAGAACCAGAATTAAATCCATGCTGCAAGGAGGTAAATTGCAGTCGACTATAATTATGATTCCCACCACGAAGTAGCCACACAGCAGAATTTCCAAGGTAGCTGAGGAAAGAAAGCGAATCTGGGACTATTTATTTACCAGCGTTGGAATTAACCATATTAATAACGGTAATCGCTCTGAGTGCAAAACTCACATTGTGTAATAGCAACTTTTCCCGCCTCACGTTGCGGGCAGGGAGTGGACCCCCTGCAGCGTCTCTTGGTCCACCCGCCCGCGCGGCGAGGGAACTCGGAGTCCTGGCGGAACCCACCTGCGCCTCAATACACGCCCAACTGTCCGGCTTTGGGGGTTCACCATGGTCTTTGGCGCCCCCCACCGGGCGCTCTCTAAGTACCGCGGAGGCCCGCAGAGCCGCAGGGGTTGTGCGCAGGGCCGCAGGGGTTGTGCGCAGGGCCGGAAGTTATTTTGGTCTCATTTCCGTCCCAGCTTCTGGAGGAAAAACTGAGTTGTACATAGGTACGTTGGTCGTAAGTTGTGGGTACCTCGTGAGTTTTTTTAGAGTTTGTCTTGGGTTTCTCTGGTTTACAATGGTCACTTGTAGAGTTACCGTTCGAGGAGGAAGAGAGATGAAAACAGCCCGTAATAACCATAGTCTTGAGTTGAAAAATACCCATCTGGGTTTTACCTCTACGCTTCTGCTTGCGTATTACCAAGAGCAAGACAAGCTAGTAAGGGAGCCCCGTGCTGTTTCCGATTTTGTAATTTAAGGGTAATGCGTACCTCTTAGATTATCGGGGGGGATAAATAAGATAATGTATATGAAGCTTCGAATTCTTATTTTACAAATCAAATTCGTGATTCTCCCACCTTTCCCTGTCAGACACAAGCGCGTTTTTCTTCTCTAAGTATGTCTGGGAGACAGTTTTCAAGAGGCAGTGCATCTCATTAGAACTGTATGATGGGATCGATCCCTTTATTCTGCTTTTAAAAATCCTGAAACTTTTTTTTTTTTTTTTAAATTGCCGTTTCTAGGGACAGCTATTCCCGAGCCTTTCTGGAAGGATGCAAAGTCCCATTTTCTTGAGACAAATGAGGTGAGAAATACATTATTATGAAGAAAGTCAAACTTTGTTTTAGTTTGTCTGATTGCAAAATAACATTAATTAAATAAAATCCCAGCATCGCAGAAATAGGACATAGCCCCCATTAATCGCTCAGAAATTAGTGTTACTCCACTTTTTTTCCTCTGCATGTACTATCCCCCTTTTAAAAATATACCTGGTATTATCCTGTATGCCATACTGTTATGAAGTTTGCCACTTAGACTATCTTGAACATCTTTCTATTGTATTATATATGCCTTACTTTTAAAAGCAGGATATATAGTATTGTACTGCATAAACATCTCAATTTGTTAATTATTCTCCTATTGGCATTTGGTTTTTTCTTTTTTGTTACAGCAAGTAATATTATAATGGTCATCCTTTTCCATAACATGTGTATTCTTGCCCTTTTATTTCCTTTGTATAATCTCCAAAACGTGTAAATTCTGGGTTAAAGGATTTTAACATTTAAAATTGTGATATATAGTAGCAAATTGCACTCTAATAAGGTAGTGACAATATGCCCTTCAATAATTGTGTATGTGTAGCCACTGTTTTTTCCCATGCTGCTGGTTTCTCACATTTCTCACAGTTGATGTTGTAAGTTATATTTGTATTTAAGGTTTAGCTGAGAACTTTACACCATTGTTTTCACCGTACTTACTGTATTTATGGTAGTGTACTCAAGACCAAATTTCCTTGCCAATTCTGAGTCCTGTTTAGTTTTTTTTTTTTTAATAGAATACTTGGTTCTAGATCCCTTAGTATAAAAACAGGTAATTCACCTCAACAGAAAGTTATTTTTAAGCATTTGTGGGAAGATATTATTTGAATGGGACCTTGTAGCATAAGCAGGATGTTAATAGGCAAGCATCAGAAGGATGGGCCTTCCTGAAAGGAAAAAAAACAGGTTATGGAATGGCAGAGAGACAGAAATGGGCAATTAACGTTCAGGATCAGAGACTTGAAAGGTTATGTGCCTGGTTGTGAGGTTGGAGCAGAGAAGAGATGGCTAGAGAAGTAGTTGGCACTAAGTGGTGAAGAACTTTAAAGGTTAATCTAAAGATTTTACTTTGTAATGGAGAACCACAAAAGGTTTTTAATCAGGGAATGAGGATCATAATTACATCTTTGTTTTATAGGTATTATTGTGGCAGTTTTGAGAGAATCATGGATTTGAAGGAGAGTAACAATAGGAAAGAGTATAGGGATTGGATTTCAGGCATACTGAAGAAACTCATTCTACATGATTTGATGACTCTGGGGTTGAGGAAGAGGAACAAAGCAAAGCTCACTTTTAGATTTCCACCTTAAGTGACTGTTAGACTATTAAGAGGACTGATTTGGGGGCTAAGAAAAGATATTCAATTTACTTTTGGACATGTTAATTCATGTGAAAGATATTTCCTTGGAGATTGAATTTTACACAAAGAGATATAATCCATCTGTGACTGATTCAGGAGAAACTTTAGTAGATTATTACTTTTTTGTTAAGAATTTTGGCAGATATTTTTGCGGTTAGAATTTCTTTTGCATTTTTTGCGGCTTGTTCGGCCCTATGCTTCATGGTTTTAATAATCTCAAGAGAGTGCATTGTCTAGAATGTACTTTTCAAGCTTTTTTTGATTGTGTACAATATCAATTAAACATGTTTGGGCATGTACCTTCAATACATATGAATAGTTATTGATTAGTTATGCACATGCCTTACAATACTATTATATTTTATACATTGTAAAACATGTAAAAGGTGGCAATTTTAAAAGGCTAAAACAATATAAATTGAAGTTTCACTATTTTCTTCTTATATCCCATTGAGTCACTCATTGTGCACCTCTCTTTAGACAGTGCTAGTCTGACCTACAGCTGTCAGTTCTGTTCCATTATCCGGTAGAGGTCACTCTTCAGGATCTGGAAAAGAGAATAGGCTATTGAGCTGTGCAAGGTAGAACCTTCATTCTTTAGAAGGACGCTCCTATTTTCAAGTTTCTAAATTCTCGTATTTTTGGAAGAGTATGTAGTTAGGGTGGTATGTGGTATGAGATGTAGAGATGTAAAGAATGTGAACTAAGTAGTGTCAAACAATCTAAAATGTGCTTTTGTTGTTGTTTGATGTTTATTTTGTGAGTGTCTTTCATTTTGGTTTGAATGTTATCTGATTCTACAGTTTTGTAATCGTATTCCAGTTTTTTGAGGTTTTGTATACTGTGAGTTATAGGAATGTTCCCAGCCCATAGGCATTATCCAAATTCTTATTATAACTGGAGTAAGTTAAAGGACAGACACAAAGAGACTTCTTTGAAACTGATCTTGAAAGCAATGTCCGAAGCCTAGAAATGTTAGTGGTGAGTTGGAACCAGCTATCTATATTTTCTATTTTACGCTTAATTATGACAAGGGGAAAGGGGAATACCTCTTGAGTAAGAACCTCTTGTAAGTAATTATGAACTCAGTTTGTCATACTTACCTATTCTGAAAATGAGAAAGCAAAATTATATATATGTGTGTGTTGTGTGACTCAGGTGACATGTAGTTTAAGAATGTATCTCTTGGGAAACGGACTTTGGCCCAGTGGTTGGGGCGTCCGTCTACCATATGGGAGGTCCGCGGTTCAAACCCCGGGCCTCCTTGACCCGTGTGGAGCTGGCCATGCACAGTGCTGATGCGCGCAAGGAGTGCCGTGCCACGCAAGGGTGTCCCCCGCGTGGGGGAGCCCCACGCGCAAGGAGTGCGCCCATGAGGAGAGCCGCCCAGCGTGAAAAGAGAGAGCAGCCTGCCCAGGAATGGCGCCGCCCACACTTCCAGTGCCGCTGACGACAACAGAAGCGGACAAAGAAACAAAAGCAGACAAAGAAACAAGACACAGCAAATAGACACCGAGAACAGACAACCAGGGGAGGGGGGGAAATTAAATAAATAAATAAATAAATCTTTAAAAAAAAAAAAAAAAAAAGAATGTATCTCATCTGATAGTTTAATAGAAGAATACCTTTTCTGCTGCTTTCTTTATAAAATCTTTCCTATAAATGGAGATACTCATTTAAAGAGTTTCTTTATAAAATTTCATAAATTTTATGTCCCATTTTTAAACCATCAGGAAAATGAGTTACTGAGGTTTTAGGCACAAAAGTTTTAGATTAAAAGTTATGTGTGTTGTGAAACAGATGCAGACAGCCATGGATTAGTCTTGTGCAACACGGTAATGGGATGGAGAAAAATGATAAAAGTTTATGTGCCATCTCAGCAGAGTTCCACATTTGGTGACTTTATAGATTAACTGTCACATCTAGGTTGTTTTAAAGATGAAAACTGATTTGGAATTGTTGAATTAGGGCCAAGAAGACAGTAGGATAAACTGAGTGAGAAGTATTTGGGATCAGGAACTATTGAATAGAGGTCTATTTGAACTAAGAATTAAACTTCTAATGATTGCATGGATTTAAAAGTGGCCATGAATCTAGAAGAATGTGTTTAAGGCGGAAATTAGTAAGATTGAGGTATTGGTTTTCAGGACTGGATTTAGAGTGTGAAAACCAGGAGGGAAGTCTGATATCTGTGGGTAGGGTCCAGGCCAAAGATTTGGAAAGTTGGAGGACAAGGCAGAATTGAAGGCATCAGTTATTACGAATGAGCAAGCCAAGGCTTAGAAGCCAGGAGGACAAAGCAGAGACGGAGAGGGACAACGGGTTTTGGATGGTCAAGGCAGGCAAGGCCAAACAAGAGAAGCTAAAGGGAGGAATAATTCTGGACCAGTGATAACACCATCCTGCCTTTCCTTATGTTCAGAGTGGGAACAGCTCCAGGCCCACAGGTGATTATCAGAAGCAGTCTTTAAGGAGTCAGAGTGCAGTAACCAGTTAGCATGGTGCCAGGAGGGCTGGAGTTACAGGTATTTTCTTACAGAAGTGAAAATGAAGCTCATTGGATCATAATAGAGTCTTTTAACTGTTTAATACATGCATTTATATAATATTATATATATTGTTTTTACAGCATTCTAAAAGGATTGGGCTACCTGACCATTATGGCACCAAGAAACCTCTTATATATGAGAAATAACTTCCTCTCTGGTTCAAGATGTTGGGTGACCCAATTTTCAGCTGAAATACTCTTCAAATCAGTTTCATTTAGGTTTTTTAGTGTGAAGTGTGATAATGCAGACAGTGAGCCTTTAAAGAATGATGAGCTGCTGAACAACTTACTTATTATGGGAGTAGATATTGACATGGCGAAGAAACGACAGCCTGGAGTTTTTAATAGGATGGTTACTAATGAACAGCACCTGAAGACATTCCTTCTATCCAAAGGAGCTAGCAAGGAAGTGATTGCTAGCATCATATCAAGATATCCTCGAGCCATAACACGCACACCTGAAAGTCTTTCAAAACGATGGGATCTGTGGAGAAATATTGTACCATCAGACCTTGACATTGTACATATTTTGGAACGTTCTCCAGAATCCTTTTTTCGTTCCAGTAACAACCTAAACTTAGAGAATAATATAAAGTTCCTCTACTCAGTCGGATTGACCCATAAATGCCTTTGTCGATTGTTGACCAGTGCTCCACGTACCTTCTCCAATAGTCTTGATCTGAATAAACAGATGATTGAACTTTTGCAAAAAGTCTGTTTGTCCTTGGGTCATAATGATCCTGCAGATTTTGTCAAGAAGATAATTTTTAAAAACCCTTTCATCTTAATTCAGAGTACCAAACGGGTGAAAGCTAACATTGAGTTTTTACAGTCAACTTTCAACTTGAACAGTGAGGATCTGCTTGCTCTGATATGTGGTCCAGGAGCTGACATCCTCGATCTTTCCAATGACTATGCCAAAAGAAACTATATAAATATCAAAGAGAAGTTGCTGTCTCTTGGTAGTACTGAAGAAGAGGTACAGAAGTTCGTCTTAAGCTATCCAGATATGTTGTTCTTGGCAGGAAAAAAATTTAATGATAAAGTAGACTGCCTCATAGAAGGAAAAGTTCACATTTCACAAATAATTGAAAACCCATATGTTCTAGATTCAAGCATAAATACTTTAAAAAGTCGAATCAAAGACTTGGTAGATGTTGGCTATAACTTAAGTACATCCAACATCACACTTCTATCTTGGAGTAAAAAAAGATATGCCGCTAAATTGAGGAAGTTAAGAGGATAGAATATTGTGTGGAAATAAAAAATGTCTTACGTATGGGAGCCCTGGATGATGTAACACATTTGTTTTGTAAGTTCACAACTTTTACTATACACTTAATTTTTATGTACATATATGAATGATATACTTCAAAAAATGTTAATTTTAAAAAATATTATAATGTGTTATTTCATGTTTAATTTGGGCCTTTCAAAAGGATAGGTTCTGGGAAGCGGATGTGGCTCAAGTGATAAGGCCTCTGCCTTCCATATGAGAGGACTCAGGTTTGATCCCTGGGGCCTCCTGGTGAAAAAGAAGAGGAAGCACGCCTGCATGGTGAGCCAGATGCACATGGGGTGAATCAAGTGCCCGTGTGGTGAGCTGAGTGCCCACACAAGTGCCCGTGTGGTGAGCCAAGTGCCCATGTGGCAACCTGAGTGCCCATGCAGTGAGCCAAGTGCCAGTTTGAATGCCCACATGGCGAGCCAGGTGCTGACATGAGTGCCCACGCGGTGAGCCAGTGACCGCACAGCAAGCTGAGTGGCCATGTGGTGAGCCAGTGCCCGCACAAGGGAGTCATGCAGCAAGATGATGCAACAAAAGAGATACGAAGGGGAGAGTCAAGGTGAAGCGTAGCAGAGACCAGAAACTGAGGTGGCTCAGTTAACAGGGAACCATGTCAGGGGTCCCCAGGATTGAATCCCAGTGAATCCTGGGGGAGAAAGAGAAGAGAAGACAAAAATAGAAATAGATACAGAAGATCACAGAGGAATGGACACAGTAAAAACAGGGTAGGGGAGGGCAAAGAAATGTTTGTTTTTCATAACTTTTTTTGTCTTTTTAAAAAAAAATACATAGATCACACAAAATGTTACATTAAGAAATAGGAGGTTCCCATATACCCCACTTCCCACCCCCCCCAGACTCCTCCCATAAATTTTTTCTTTTTTTTTTTAATGAAGGATAGGTTCTATTTTTTAACTGCAGATACATATATAATAATCCTTTGGACATTTTATTTTAGAAACTCATAAAAACTTACGAGTCAGTATGCTCAAATATAGTCCTCTCAGATTCCTTTACTCTAATTTGAGTTATTGTAGCATCCTATCTATAATATGGCTTTAACTACTGTAGGAACAGTAGTTCCTGACAAGGCAAAACTGTGTAGAAAGAATGCTTTTGTGGTTTCTTTTCACGTTAAAATAATAGATACATCTGGATAATTCTATTTCCTCTCATGGTTTTGAATGGCAACCAGTTCTTCCTATTATCCCCAGGTATCTGTGATTCATCTTCAGAGCAGAATTCCAGTAAAAATCTGAAGGAGGCATTTTTCATCTCAAATTCTCTATATGATTTAAGCCATTGTCTTTGTTTTGCTTGATTTATTATGGGTATCGATATTTTTATCAATTTTATTGAAGCATTCATAAACCTTACAGTCCATCTAAAGTGTGCAATCACTGGTGTTTCGTATAACCACAGAGTTACTCAAAAAAAAAAAAAAAAAACAAGCAAAAAACTCTACCCCTTAGTAGTTACCTATTGATCTCTCTGTCCTTTTGCCACATAACTGCTTATCTATTTCCATCTCTATAATTTATTTGTATTTACATTTTGTGTAGATGAAGTTAAACAATATGTAGTATTTTTTGTCTCATTTCTTTCACTTTGCATACTTTTTTTTTTTTTTTTTTTTTACCATTTGATGGAAGGTTAATATATACCCTCCTGTCCATAGTTTGCTTTGGTTGTATATTATGGGTATATTTTGATTCCTTTCAAGTCAGTTATCATAGGAAGAATGATGTCCCATCCCAAAGACATCAACACCTTAATACTCAGAGCCCATGAATATGTTCTATTACATGGCAAAGAGACTTTGTAGATGTGATTAAGTTAAGGACCTTGAGTTTGAGAGATTATCCTGGATTACTTAGGTGGGCCCAAGGTAAACACAAGGATCCTTAAAAGTGCAAAAGGAGAAGCAGCTGTGGCTCAATCAGTTGGGCTCCCATCTGCCATTTGGGAGGCCCTGGTTTGTGCCCTGGGCCCTCCTTGTGAAGTCAGGGTCTCCCGCAGGTTGCGGAGTGCTGTCTGGCCTGCAGACACCATAGAACGCTGGCTGGCAAGCGCTGCAGAAAGCTGACTCAGCAAGGTGACGCAACACAAAAGAGACAAGCAAAAACACAGAAGAGTTTTGGAGATTTGGACCTGAAGTGTATCGGGAATAAAAGAGAGAAAAGGGGGAAGGAAACAGAGAAAGAAAAGGGGGATGGAAACAGAAAGAACGAGCGAGCTGGGATAAGGGGGTCTGCAAATAATGACTCCTCAGACAACTCTATTGTTTACAAGGGGCTCTGTATATACCCTAGTCTATGTGAGAACAAGCAGCAACATGCATTTAACTATCAGCATTACTCATAGTCTAAGGAATTAAAAAAATCTTATCTCAAGGTACAAAGTCGTAAGTGTTCTATTTACTATAAAAGAGTGTGCTCATCTTTTCTTTCAGCCTTTAACAGCTTCATCCTGTTTGCCGGGAACTCTTTAATTACTGCATTCCTTAGGTTGCAAGCGTAGCCATGGAGACAGCATGTCTCTCCTTGTGAGACCACTGTACTTCAGTTTCTAACAGAAGAGCAGCGTGCAGTAAATGGACACTGCAGACAGCAAGCAAGTCGCAAAGGGGGAGGGGAAATAAACAGAAAAATGCACAGTGAGTGGACATAGCAGACAGCACGCAAAAAAAAAAGTGCAAGAGGGGGAAGCTGGAGTAGCTCAGTTGTTGAGTGCCTGCTTCTCACATTAAGAGGTCCCAAGGTCCCAGGTTCAATTACCTGGCCCTGGTACCTCCAAAAAAAAAAAAAAAAAAAAAAAAGTGGAAGAGGGAGGCAAAATAGGAATTAACATGAATGGCTGGTTTTAATGATGGAGGAAAGGGTTCTGAGCCAAGGAATGTAGGCTGTTTCTAGAAGCTGGAAAAGGTAAGGAAGTGGATTTAAAAATCTTTGGAAAGGAACATAGCCTTGCTAATACCTTGATTTTAGCTCAGTGAGATCTGTGGATCTATAGAATGGTAAGATAAATTTGTGTTGTTTTAAGCCATTCAGTTTTTGACAATTTGCATTATCAAATAGATAAACAATACAGCAACAAAAATAGATGATAAAGTGCATTGTAGGTAAATTATAAAATGCAATTGTGTTTTATATTGGGTCTGCATTTCTTCCTTTTATAAGAATTACGTTTTTCAAACCTACCTTTCTAGAATGGCTATTAATAGTATTTATATAAAGTCCTCTGAAAGTGCAGACAGAAAAACTAAATGCAAATACAAACTATAAACCTAAATGGAGTATTTTTACCTAACAAATATAAAGAAATGGTGATAGTAATTTGTTTCTGTATATTTATATTTTCTTGGCATTTCATGCAGTATAAATAATGAGCAATTTCAGGTGGCTTTGATATAAAAAAATGACAAACTAAATGGCATCTATATCTTTAAGACATTCACCATCCAGCTCTGATGTAAACTGAAAGTGCAAAGGCAAATTATATGACCTTAACTACTTTTAAATGTTTTCTAGAGGCATTGTTTTTCCTTATGTATATTTCAAGTTAAATAACGTAATGGTACTCAACCTTTTAAACCTTATATTCTATCAGTGGTACCTCAAAGAAATTGATTCCTACTACTGATAGACCAAAAAAAGCCTACCTTTCCAAGACCATTTATGCTTTCAGTGATACTCTTTATAATGATTTTCAGTAAACTCTTTAATGGCAAACATGGCATAGTTTAGAAAACATGGACTTTAGAGAGACCTATCTTTAGAGTGATATCTGATATGTACACATAACTGTAAATGTGTATTTTAATTTCACTGAACTTATCTGTAAGATTAAAAATTGGCCTTGCAGTATTGATAATTATCAAAAGATACAGGGTCTCTAAGGTTTTTTGTATGTTATAATTTTAACAGGTGATACTATTAAGCTGTGTCTCTAAAATGATAGCTACAATAAAAAGTTATAGTGGGGTGAAGTGGATGTGGCTCAAGCAATTGGGCTCCCATCTATCATATAAGGGGTTCAGGGTTCAATACCCAGGGCCTCTTGGTGAAGGCAAGCTGGCCCTTGTGGCGAACCGGCCCACGCAGAGTGCTGGCCCATAGGGAGTGCTGCCCCCTGCGCAGGAGTGCAGCCCCTTGCAGGAGTGCTGACCCACACAGAGAGCTGGTGCAGCAGGATGATGGAGCAAAAAGAGACACAGGAGAGAGATTAAGAGATGCAGCTAAGCAGGGAGCTGAGGAGGCGCAAGAGAATGATCACCTCTCCTACTCTGGAAGGTCCTACGATGGGTTCCTGGAGCCACCTAATGAGAATACAAGCAGACACAGAAGAACACACAGCCAACGGACACAGAGCAGACAATGGAGGGAGGGGGAGAAAAAAATCTCAAAAAAAAAAAAGCTACAGTTCTTTTTAAAGCAGCTGTATTGATATATAATTCATATGCCTTACAATTTACACATTTAAAGTATATAACCCAGTGTTTTAGTATAGTCACAGGGCTGTGCAACCATTACCACAGTCTAATTTTAAAACATTCTCGTACCCTCTGAAAGAAACCCTGTCAATTAGGAATCAGTCCCCATTACTCCCTCCTACCTGTTAACCCTAAGCAACCATTAATCTACTTTCTGTCTATAAACTTGCCTATTCTGGACATTTCATATAAAAGGAATCATATAATATGTGACCTTTTGTGACCGGCTTCTTTCACTTAGTATAATTTTTCAAGAAACATCCATGTTGTAGCATGTGTCAGTACTTTGTTTCTTTTTGTTGCCAAATAATATTCCTCTGTGGATATAGTAATACTGAGAATCTACACAAATAAAAGTATTAATTCCTTAAGTATTCTGAATTATATGGGGGTATTTTTTTTTTCAGAGGTATTGCTTGGAAATCTATAACTTGTTTATAAGTAACTTGAGGGACGTAGGCAGAGGACATAAAATTTTATTGGTATTAGCAGGTCATGAGGATTATACCTGGGATGACAGGAGATAGTATAGCAACAACAGTTAAAAGTGGGAAAGGGGAATGTGGAAGGATCAGAAGTACATATAGCACTTGACCATTGTTTGGGCAAGTGGAAGCAACTTTTTGGGGAAAGAAAAAGGATAGTGCCTGTCAGGCAAGGTTAACGTGTCATGCTTGGAAGTTTTGTGTCTGATTGAGAGAAGTAAATTTTAAAAAAATGATTTAAAAAATTAGATATTTTTTCTGAACATTAAGAAAATCCATGTGGGTAATGGGAAAAATGGAAAATCACAAAAAAAGAAAAACCTATAATTTTATTTCTTAGAGATAGTAAGTTAGCATTTTGGTGAATATCTTCAGTTTTTTCCCGGCAGAGTATGTCCATTCTTGGATGTAATATAGTAGGTATGTGGCATATGTATTTAAATAAAGACAAACTATGTATTTTATAAATCCTTTTCCTTTTTAAAAAAGTAATCATGAACATATTAGGCATTCTTCATTAATTAAGAATTCTTCTGTAACATGGTTTTAATGGCTCCATGATATTCTGCCATTTGGGTAAACAATGCTTTCTCTAATCAGCTTCTTACTGTTGGACAGAGGAGTAAATTTGAGTACATTAGTAATTTTTAAAAAATCTCACCTAGATTATTTCAGTGTTCCATAGTATTATACATATTATCATTTTTATTTTTATCATTGATATGTTAGAAATTCACTCTAGAAAACATGAATGTGGAGAGTATTACATTTTTTTGTTCCCCAAATGTCAGATGGATTTGCAAAACTTTAATTTTTAATATTAAGCCATCTGTGTCCTCTTAAGTTACTGTGGCATAACTTGTGGAATTTAAAATAACTGCAGGAATTTTGACAATATGAATGATTTAAAAAAAAATAAAAATGAGTTTCTCATCATGAACCTAACAGGAAGGAATAAAAAATAGTATTTATAAAAGGATTTATTGGACTATTAAACTAGTCATTTCTCTCCTTAAATCATAGTTATAATTCTTTAGGCCTGGGTAGGTTTGCGGGTAAAGGTTCAAGAATGTGATTTACATGAAAAGTCTGGCTACTGGCTTTTTCCTTGTTAGACTGTAATGCACCAAACTTAACATCCAAAAGTATGACCCCTGGAGGTCTAGAGGAGAATCGGTTGATGGTAGAACTCTAGCCACAAACTTCGATAACAGACATTATTATGCAGCCCAGAAAAAGCCCTGCACAAGCAAAGTAGGAAAGCAAGACCATATTATTAGAGAGATTTTGAGGGATGAGATCATAGAAGAAGCCCAGTTGCCTGACATTGGAGAGGGAATGGATGAGTTGTGACTCAGTCATCATTGACTTCTAGGGGTTATCTCTGGTTCCCAGGTCTGATTGGCCACCAGGTGACATGGGAGACTGCCGTTCTTAACTGTTCAAAAGGTCCTTGGGCTGAGGCTGTTCATTCCTTTGTTTATTCCCTGTTGATTCAGGAACTGATAAGGACTGAACAGTGGTACAGTCAATTTTGAGGAACTGGGGAAGGCACCCTTGGTTAATGTCATAACCAAGCCCATTTGTATCTTCTTGTGCATTTTCATGTTTCTGATACTCCTCAAATGATGTTCTTGACTGTTCACTTTCTTCTGGCTTTCCCAAGATGCTGTCCTCTACCCTTTTACTTTCATACTCCCCCACTCCCCAATTCATAGAAGATTTTAGATGAATTAAAAGAAAAAAAAACGAGTACATATAGAATTTTTTCTTTATTATATAAGTCATATCCTTGGTAGGCAGCACTCTTAGCCTTTTGGCTAATTTCTGAGTGGAATTAGGTCTAGAGGTAAAGACATAAAAACAGAATCCCATTTTCTAGCTCGGTTTCATTATTAATAAGGCAGATATTTAAAAATTGACTTTCCTTAATAGCAATATTATGTGAAAAACAATGAGCTTATGCTCATGAATTGCTTTGTGCTCATGGAAAATTTTAATATGGGATAATGATAGTTCTTCATTTCCATCTTGAATATTTTAGTGCTGCTCAGCTGTCAAGATATCTTCAGTGTATGTCCACCATGGTTGTCATACTTTTATCAAGGAAATGAATTTTGTTCTCTGATATTACGTAATCATTGTAAAAGCTTTTGAACAATACAAAAAAGCAAAGTCCAGCTAACCTATTAATCATGAGGTTGAAGAAATTTCCTCATGAGAAAGGTTTGCTTATAACTTTAAATCAGGGATAAATGATTACTAAAAAACATCCTTTAAAAAATCATCTCTTAATGCATTAAGGACCGACATTAGATTTCTTCATATTTGTTTTACTGAAATAAAACCTATGTTAGTTTTGATATACTGCCATATAAAATTTTCTAACATTTCTACTTAGGGTTTTTCATGAATAGTCACTGGTCTATTGTCTGCTTCTCTCCCTTACCCTCACCCTCCAATTTTATTATGAAAGTTTTGCTGTGTAGGTTAGTTGTTTTTATGAGATAGGGGGTGATTGCTAGTTTTCAGGTTTTTGTGTCAGGGTTGTGTTAGCATCATCAAAGTAACTTGGAAAATTTCCATTTTTTTTCTATGCTAGGGAACCATTACAAAACTGTGGGAATTATCCACTCTTTTAAGGTTTGGCAGAACTTGACTGTAAAATCATCTAGGTCTGAGCAGTCTGTCTCCTAAGAGGGTGGGCCACCCTAGGATCCAGAGAACAGAGAATCCAGCCACAGAGGATTATTTTCAGGCTTGAAACCTAATGGAATGTGCCCTGTTGGGTTTTAGACTTGCCTTGGACCAGTGAGCCTTTGATTTCTTCCATTTTCTTGTTTTTGGAATGGATATATCTATCATATGCCTGTCCCATCATTGTATGTTTTGGAGCATATAACTTGTTTTCTGGTTTCACAGGTCCACAGACGAAGAAGAATTTTGCCCCAGAATGGATCATACCTAGAGTCTCACATAAAGCTGATGGAGATTAAGATTTAGAGGATGAGATTAGAACTTTTTGAGTTGATGTGTGGTAGATTGAATTGTGTACCCCAGTTTGACCATGTTCTTTTCTGTGTTCTGGTGGGTATGGACCCATTGTAAATAGTATCTCTTCAGTATATTACTTTGGTTAAGGGTGTCCCAACTAAATCAGGTTGAGGTTTAATCTGGACTACTGGAGTCCTTTTATAGGCAGAGTGAAAGTCAGAAATGGAGAATCCCCAGAGAGCCGCCACACAGAAGTTGGAAGTCCAGTGGTACCCAGAGGGGAAAGAAGTTGCCACCATGTGATGGAAAAGCCAAGGACCAAGGATTGTCAGAAGCCAGCCCCACAGTGCCATGGTCTTCTGGGGGAGAGTCATGCCTTGCTTATGCTTTGATTTTGGACTTCCCCTGACCTCAAAACCATGGGTCAATAAATTCCCACTGTTTAAGCCAACTCATTATATGATATTTGTTTTAGCAGCTGGGAAACTAAAATTGTGTAAAATAGATTTCAGATTTAGAGTTAATGCCAGAATGGGTTAAGACTTTTGGGGCTATTGGGATAGGGTAAATGTATTTTGCACATGAGATGGATATGAATTTTAGGGGTACAGAGGGTGGACTATACTGGTTTGAATAGTATCCCCCCAAAATTTATGTCTGCCTAGTACCTGTGAATGTGACCTTATTTAACAGGGTCATTAGATAGAATTAGGCAAGTAAAAAATAAAGTCATACTGGATTAGGATGTGCCCTAAATCTAATGACTGAGATCCTTATAAGAGAAAAGACATATAGACATACATAGAGAGGACAAGCATGTGATGATGGAGGCAGATACTCGAGTGATGCACTTGCCATCTAAGGAACACCAAGGATTGCTGGCAACTACCAGAGCAAAGATGCATGGCCTTGCTAACTGTGAGAGAATAAATTTCTTTTAAGACAAAAAAAAAAAAAAAAAGAAAAGATCTGGGGGCTGGTGTCTTGTTCAGCCTAGATTTTTTATAACAATGGAAAGTTGTTGTGGATTTATATAAGGCCTTGACCTTTATCTTCTTTTTTTTTTTCATTAAAAGCAATTTATTGAAGTATATCTTTCATCCATGAACATATATAATAAGTGTATAGTAAAAGTTGTGAATTTACAAAACTAACATGTATAATATCATACAGGTTTCCCATACATCATCCTACCACGAACATCTTGTATTGTTGTGAAACATTTGTAACCAATTATGAAAGCATCCTCAAAGTATTACTACTGACTATAATTGTATCTTATATTTGGTGTATTTTTCCTTCAGTCCACCTTATTTTTTTTTTTAATAAACCATACAGTTTGTCTAAAGTGTCCAATCTAATATTTGGTATAATCACTGAGTGTGCATTCATCACTTCAGTCAATATTAGAAATTTTGATTACTTGAAAAACAACAACAACAACAAAGAAACCACTATTGTACCCATATGTTAACACTACTAATTACAAATCCTGTGATGTGCTTTCACCATTTCTATTCATTTGCAAACATTTACAAACAACTTTTTACCAATTCTGCACAGATTAAACCTCAATTTTCCCTTCTTTAATCACATTATTTTCTCTGGTGACATATTCTAACTATTAACTCCATGAGTTTGCTTATTGTTATATATTTAGTCATATAAGCAATGTTATACCATATTTGCTCTTCTGTGCTTGGCTTGCTTCACTCTACATAATGTTCTCTGGATTCATCCATGTTGTCATATGTGTTATAACTTCATTTCCATTGTGTGTCTGTACCACAGTTTATCCATTTGTCAGTTGATGGACACCTGGGTTGTTTCCATCTTTTGGCAATTGTGAATAATGCCAGTGTGCAGATATCTGTTCATGTCACTGCTTTCAGTTCTTCTGGGTGTATACCTAGTAACGATATAGCCAGGTCAGTGAGGTAGATCTGACTTCTTTAGGAACTGCCAAACAGACTTCCACAGTGGCTGTCCATTCTGCCTTCCCACCAGCAGTGGGTAAGTGTTCTTATCGCTCCACATCCTCTCAAACACTTGTAGTTTTCTGTTTTGTTAATAGTGGTTATTCTACTTAGTGTGAAATGATATCTCATTGTACCTTTGATTTGCATTTCCCTAATAGCCAGTGATGCCAAGCATTTTTTCATGTTTTGCCTTTTGTATTTCTTCTTCAGAAAAATGTCTATTCAGGTCTTTTGTCCATTTTTAGTTGGGTCATTTGTCTTTTTATTGTTTTTTAAAAATTTAATTTTATATCTAAAGAAGGTTTAGACTACGTAAATGTTATATTGAAAATACAGGGGATTCCCATGTACATTATCCCTCTCCCTTGTCCCCTGCTCCCACCCTGCCTTTCGCTTCCTTACACTTTGCCCGCCTGTTCCTCGTAACCTCCCTGTATTATGGCCCATCTCAGCAGCAGTTTGTGCTGCTGCCTCCCTCTGCCCCTCCTCCCAGCCACTGTTATCTTCCCCCTCCCAGCCGATCGCTGTTCTCCCCGCCTCATTTCAACCGCCCTCATCCCGTATCCGCCCTGGCACAACCTCGGAAACAACCCCCTCTGCCATCAATGGCTTACGTCATAAACCGCAGGTCTGCCCTTGCCTCTGCAGCCAATCCTCAGCTGCCCCGCGGACATGCCCCTCCCACAACCTCCCCGCCCCCACGAGACTATAAAACCCCATGTACTTCCCTAATAAAATCAGACCTGCGCATAGACCTCGTCTCCGTGGTTTTTCCTCCATCGAACCGCGCGTCCCCACCAAGCCTTGAGCCGCCCGCTGCCGCCCCGGTCAGGCCGTGGCGTAGGCCCGATCCCCGGCAGCGACTCGCCTGCAGTGACCCGCCTGCAGTGCCGCAGCGGAGGCCAACACTCCCTCCCACAGTTTTCCCCATTAACAATATATTTCATTCGTTACAATTCATGAACACATGTTGAAGGATTGCTAACTATGGTCTTTAGTTTACATTATAGTTTACGTTTTACACCACACAATTTTATAGGTTTTGGCAAAATGTATAATGACCTGTATCCATCATTGCAATGTCATGCAGAGTCCCTAAAATGCCCCATGTTAACACGTGTTCTCTCTCCTTCCCCTGAGAACCTCCGGTGACCTTAATAACAATGTTGCAAGTTCTTCCATTACTAGAATAATAATTCTACTTTAGCCATAGTTGTATTCCCACTTCCATTTGTTTATTTTTCAATCTTGAGGATTTTGAGATAATGATGCTCATTCTGTTTCTACTTGAGAGGGGGCTTAGATCCCATGGGGTAGATGAGTGGAACTCTCTTGTTTGCAGTTGTAGATACTCTCTTCTTTTGTGATGGCTATTGTCCATCATCATCCTTGTGTTAGTTGTCCTCGGTGAGTCCAATGAACCAGAGAGTAGGTGTTGGCTGCAACTCTGCTAAGATTCAGGGCTCAAGCAGCATATGAACAGCTAGAAGATTTGAGTCTCTGGGACACAAATTTAGCAGATATAATGCTAAAGGGGTACTAGAATTATGTGTAAGAAAATTATACATGAGTCCAACTCCAATACATTGGGTGATAGGGCCAAGGTAAGGCCCACTGACAGGATGCCAAATTCCTGGGGTTGTCTGCCCTGCCTGTAGTGTCCAGATGTCTCTAGAGCCCTCAGAGCCCTCCTTTCTTCTTATTTTTGAGTTGTCTTATCTCTATATATCATGGATATTAGGCCTTGTTGGATGTGTGATGTCCAAATATTTTCTCCCATTGAGTAGGTTGCCTTTTTAGCCTCTTCACAAAGCCCTTTGAGGTGCAGAAGTATTTAATTTTGAGGAGGTTCCATTTATCTATTTTTTCTTTTGTTGCTTATGCTTTGGGTGTAAGGCTTATGAGACCCACTCCTATTACAAGGTCTTGTAGATGTTTCCCTATGTTATCTTGTAGGAGTTTTATGGTTCTGGTTTTTATGTTTAGGTCTTTGATCCATTTCAAGTTGATTCTTGTATAGGGAGTGAGATGGGGGTCCTCTTTCATTTTTGTGGTTATGGATACCTAGTTCTCCAAGCACCATTTGTTGAAGAGACTGTTCTGTCCCAGAAAAGTGGACTTGGTAGACTTACTGAAAATTAGTTGACTATAGAAGTGAGAGTCTATTTCTGAACTCTCAATTCAATTCCATTGACCAGTGTTTCTATCTTTATGCCAATACCGTGCTGTTTTGACCATTGTAGCCTCATATTACACTTCAAGATAAGGGAATATGAATCCTCTGAGTTTGCTTTTCTTTTTTTATGATATTTTTGGCTATTCAGGACCCCTTTCCCTTCTAAATAAATTTGGTAATTAACTTTTATATTTCTGTAAAGTAGGCTGTTGGAATTTTGATTGGTATGCCTTGAATATATAAATCTGGGTAAAATTGACATTCATGATGTTTAGTCTTCCAATCCATGAACACAGAATGTCCTTACATTTGTTTATCTTTGATTTCTTTTAGCAATGTTTTATAGATTTTTGAATAAAGATCCTTTACGTTACTGATTAATTCTTAAATGTTTGAATCTTTTTGTTGCTATTGTATATGGCATTTTTTTCTTGATTTCCTCTTCAGCTTGCTCATTACTAGTCTGTAGAAATACTACTGAGTTTTGCATGTTGATCTTGTATCCTGCCACTTTGCTGAACTCATTTATTAGCTCAGGTTGCTTTGTTATATATACTTTGGTATTTTCTAAATATGGAATCATGTTATCTGTGAATAGTGAGAATTTTATTTTCTCTTTTCCACTTTAGAAACCTTGTACTTCTTTTTCTTATCTAATTGCTCTAGCTAAAACTTCTAGCATAATGTTGAACAATGGTGACAGTGGGCATCTTTGTCTTGTTTCTGGTCTTAGAGGGAAAGCTTTCAACCTCTCCCCATAGAAGCAATTGTGGGATTTTCATATATGCCTTTTATTAAGTTGAAGATCTTTTCTTCTATACTGGTCTTTTAAAGTATTTGTTTGTTTGTTTGTTTGTTTGTCACAAAAGATCTTGAGTTTTGTCAAATGCCTTTTCTGCATCAACCAAAATGATCACGTGTTTTTTTCCTTTTGATTTGTTAATGTGGTGTATTATGTTAAATGATTTTCTTATGTTGAACCACCTTTGTGTACCAGGAATAAAACCCACTTGATCATGATGTATAATTTTTTTTTTAAAGCTGTTGGATTCTATTTGCAAGTACTTTATTGAGAATTTTTTACATCTATGTTCATTAGAGAGATTGTTCTGTAGTTTCCTTTTTCTTGGAGTATCTTTATCTGGCTTTAGTATTCAGGTAAGGTTGTTTTAAACAGGATTGGTGTCCCCTGCTCCCACCCTGCTTTTCGCTTCCTTATACTTTACCCGCCTGTTCTTCGAAATCTCTCTGTATTATGGCCCTTCTCAGCAGCAGCTTATGCTGCTGCCTCCCTCCGCCCCTCCTCCCAGCCACTGTTATCTTCCCCCTCCCAGCCGATCGCTGTTCTCCCCGCCTCATTTCAACCGCCCTCATCCCGTATCCGCCCCGGCACAACCTCTGAAACAACCCCCCCCTGCCATCAATGGCTTACGCCCTAAACCGCAGGTCCACCCTTGCCTCTGCAGCCAATCCTCAGCTGCCCCGCGGACATGCCCCTCCCACAACCTCCCCGCCCCCACAAGACTATAAAACCCCATGTACTTCCCTAATAAAATCAGACCTGCGCATAGACCTCGTCTCCGTGGTTCTTCTTCCATCGAACCGCGCGTCCCCACCAAGCCTTGAGCCGCCCGCTGCCGCCCCAGTCCGGCCGTGGGCTCGGCCCGACTCGCGGCAGCGACCCGCCCGCGGTACCGCAGCGGTGGCCACAGATTGGTATTCTCCTTGAAATATTTGATAGAATTCACCTGTGAAGCCATCCAGTCTTAGACTTTTCTTTGTTAGAAGATTTTTGATGACTGACTCAATCTCTTTGCTTGTGGTTGGTTTGTTGAGTTCCTGTACTTCTTAAAAAGTTATTGTAGGTTGTTTATACATATATTAGCCAAAGGAGTGCTGATGCTAAATACCAGAAATCTATTGGGTTTTATGAAGGGTACAGTTACCAGGCCATAAAGCATAAGTTTCTTCCCTCATCAAATTCTGGAGCCACATATTGGGAGCATGATGGCTGCTGGTGTTTGCAAGGGTTCGGGTTTCCTCTTTCTCTTAAGGCTCCATGGTCCCAGCTTCTTTCAGTATCAGCTATAGGCTAGGATAAGTCTCATTTCTCTCCTGGGGCTCATTTCTCTCTGGGCTCAGCTGCTCCAGTTCTCACCACAAGATCAGCTATAGACTATCAGATGAACAGTTTGTCTGTCTTGCTGGGGCATCTGTCATATCTAATGAAGCCTTCTCTCTTTCCACACATATCTGCTTTTCTGTGTTTACTTCCTGGGGCTCCAGCACTAAAATTCCAACTAACTCCTGTGCCTTGTCATTTTTCTGTCCTACTGCGGTGGCCCAATCAATGCCTTAATCATTATTTAATCAAGTAAAAGTGAAACCTCTGAACCCAATCTAATCTAATATGCCCAGAGGGACAGATCAGTTCACAAATGTAATCCAATATCTATTTTTGGAATTCTTAAAAAATGTCAAACTGCTACAGTGCATTTCTAGGAATTTGTTCATTTCGGTTGTCTAATTTGTTGGCATACAGTTTCTCATAATACCCTCTTATGATCCTTTTTATTTCTGTGGGGTCTATCATAATGTCCCCCCTTTCATTCCTGATTTTATATGTATCTTTTATCTTTTTTCCTTTTGTTAGTCTTGCTAAGGGTTTGTTGGTTTTATTGATTTTCTCAAAGAACCAACTTTTGGTTTTGTTGATTTTCTCTATTTTTTTGTGTGTTTCACTTTCATTTATTTCTGTTCTAATCTTTGTTATTTCTTTCTTTCTTTCTTTCTTTTTTTGCTGCTTACCTTGGGCTTGCCTTGCTGTACATTTTCTAGTTTCTTCAGTTCAGGTAATTTTTGATTTTAGCTGTTTCTTTTTTTTTTTTTTAGATTTATTTTGTTTATTTATTTCTCCCCACCCCTTTGTTGTTTGCACTTGCTGTGTCTGTTTGTCTTCCTGGTTTCTTTAGGAGGCACCAGGAGCCAAACCTGGGACCTCTGATGTGGGAGGGAGCCATCTCTGTTCCCTGCTTTGTTGCGTCTCTCATTATGTTTTCCTCTCCATGTCTTTTGTTGCAGCATCTTGTTGCATTGGCTCACCATATCTGTCTGTCAGGTCAGCTCTCTATCTAGGAGGCACCAGGAACTGAACCAGGGACCTCCCATATGATAGGCAGGAGCTCAATTGCTTGAATCACATTTGCTTTCCTCCTTTTAAAATATAGCATTTATAGTATTTAGGTCTATGAATCTCCCTCTCAGCACTGCCGTCACTGTATCCCATAAATTTTGACAAGTTATGTTCTCATTTTCACTCATCTTGCGATATCTACTAATTTCTCTCGCAGTTTCTTCTTTACTCACTAATTGTTTAGAGTGTGTTGTTTAGCCTCCATATATTTGCAAATTCCACCATCCCAAATATTATTGATTTCCACATTCATTCCATTATGATCAGAGAAGGTGCTTTGTATAATTTCATTCTTCTTGAATTTATTGAAAGCCATGTTGTGGCCCAAAATGTGATCTATACTGGAGAAAGATCCATGAGCATTTGAGAAGAAATTATAACCTGCTGATTTGGGATGCAATATTCTGTATATGTTTTTCAGATTCAGCCCATTTATCATATTGTTCAAGTTTTCTGTTTCTGTGTTTACCTTCTGCCTAGTTTTCTTTTCTTTTCTTTCTTTTTTTTTTTTTGGAGGTATGGAACCTGGAACCCCATACATGTGAAGCAGACCCTCAACCACTGAGTTATACCTGCTCCCCTGACTAGTTCTGTCTATTAATGTGAATGGCATATTGATTGAAGTTTCTAACTATTATTATAGAAACATCTATTTTTCCTTTCAGTTTTGCCAGTTTGCCTCATGTATTTTGGGGCACTCTGGCTAGGTGCATAGATATTTATGACTGTTATTCCTTACTAGTGGTTTGTCCCTTTTGTTCATATATAAAGGCTGCTGCAACTCATCACTTTTTTGCCTTTAAAATATATTTTGTCTGAAACCAGTATAGCTAGTCCTGCTTGCTTTTGGTTACTATTTGCATGAAATATCTTTTTCCAACTTTTCACTTTCAGTCTGTTTGCATCTGTTACAGTTTGGTAGTATTTTATGAATTCCAAAAAGAGATACAGATTATGTTTATAAACTGGTCTGTTGCTCTGGGTGTGATACCCCTTGATTGTATTAAATTCAGAGGTTTTATGTTACTTGATTATGTTCAGATTAGGGCTTTAATTTGACCAAGTCATTAGGGTGTGGTCAGGGTTGAGTCCTGCCCCTTTGGTGGGCTATATAAACAGACATCCACTCAAGGAGAACACAGGAAAAGATACACAGAGAGAGATAGCTTCATAGACATGGAAGAGAGATGAGCTATTCACCTGATAGTTTGCAGTACTGAGAAAGCCCCAGAAAGAGAGACGAGCCATCCAGCCTGTAGCTGAGATTGGAAGGAGCTGGGATCACAGAGCCTGAAGAGGAAAGAGGAAGGCTGAACCCTCGCAGACATCACCCACCATCTTGCCTCAACATGTGGTAAATGACTGGGTGAGAAACCAACCTTGAGTTGGACTCTTTAGGGCCTTGTAACCGTATGCTTTTACCCAAAATAAATACCCTTTTTAAAAGCCAACAGACTTCTGGTACTTTGCATTAGCACCCCTTTTGATTGACTAATATCTTTTTTTTTCCTTCCCCCTCCCTGTCCCCCCATCCTGCTGTTTTTGCTGTATCCTTTTGCTGTGTGATCTTCTGTATCTGTTTCTCTTTTTGTCCTCTAGGATTCACTGGGATTTGATCCTGGGGACCTCTGATGTGGAGAGAGGTTCCCTGTCACTTGTGCCTCTTCAGTTCCTGGGTTCTGTTGCGCCTTGCCTTGACTCTCCCCTTTGTCTCTCTTTTATTGTGTCATCATCTTGCTCCATGACTCACTCATGCAGGCACTTGACTTGCCACATGGGCATGCTTTTTTTTTTTTTTTTTTTTTTTTACCAGGAGGCCCCAGGAATCAAACCCAGGTCCTCCCATATGGTAGGTGGAAGCCCAATCACTTGAACCACATCCACTTTTCAGACTAAATCTTATTAACATCCTTGGCTCTAAGGTGAGTCTCCTGCAGACAACATATGGATGGCTTATGTTTTCTTATCCAGTCCATCAACCTGTGTCTTTTGACTGGGGAGTTTAATCCATTAACATTCAATGTTATTACTGTAAAGGCATTACTTACTTCAGCCATTTTATCCATTGTCTTTAGTATGTCACATCTTATTTTTGTCCATCATTCTACCTTTTTGGTTATGCCTTCTAATAGTCTTCACTTCTTGTATTAGTCAGGATTCTCTAGGGAAACAGAATCAACAAGGGATATCTGTCAATAGTATATGATTATATAAATCTCTCACACAGCCAAGAGGATGCACAAGTCCAGGTTCTGCAGGTAGGCAATGAAAGTCCAAGGAAGATTCTTGACAAGTTCAGGGAGATGTTGGCTGTCCAAGGATGAGCTGGGAAATTCTCTCTCAATGCTGGAATCACTTCCCCGTTAAAGGATTCACCTGATTGGGTTAAGCGTCACTCATTGCTGATGGCAGTCTCCCTGATCGATGTAATTATAACCAGCTATTTATGATTTACCACTGCAGTAAAGTCAATGGTGACTAAAGTCCATAAATGTCCTTGTATTACAGTTAGTCCAGTGCTTCCTTGACCAAATAACTGGGCACAATTACATGGCCAAGTTGACACAATAGCCTAACCATCACAGTCCATCCCTTGTCAACTCAGCAACCATAGACAGTACCTTAAACCATACTTAGTCTCTAAGTAAAAACAGTAAGAGACATGTATATATATGTTTTTCCACCTAACAGTGTTCAACTCTCCTATGTACAACCAGAAACGCATTAATTCCTTGCAGAATAGTGTGCAAGTTCTTGGGTAATATTCACTCTCAAATTTGACATCCTCAAATATAATGACATGAAATGGATACAACTTGTTATATAAGGGGAAACTTGGGGAAGAAGACAAAGAAATTTGTGTACATATACAATCATCATCATAATGAAACAAGGAAGAAAGATTCATGACCATTATAGTCCTTGTTTCTGTAACTGGTCATGTAGTCAAAGTTCATATTTATCACTACCTATTCCATGTTTCCATTACCCTCAGCAAGCACTTCAGCTGGCCGTGATTCTTTGCCTGGTGGGGTGACCCAAACTTTCATTCCTGAAAATTCTGGGCCATTGTTAATCCTGCTTGAATTGGGTTGTTGCAATTTTCCATTGACTTTAATCATAGGACATGGCAGTACTAGGAGATGTTCTAGAAAATCTGTATTCCAGGCAAACTCTTCTTTACCTCCATTATGTAGATGCAGTCCTATTTCCCCTTGATAGGATCAATCACCCCAGCCATTATAATAATTCCCTTCTTTGACTGTTGATTCAGAGGTAAGAGGAGACCAAAGTGGCCAGGTGGCTGTTTTAACTTCCAGTTCAATGGAATCGTTGCTGTGTTCCCTGGTGATAGCACTTCTCCTTTTGGGACTAAAACCTGTAGACCAGCAGAGTTTGAGGTTGCAGGGGCAGGAAGCAAAAATTTTCCTAGTGGGTCATTAGGGGTAATAGTGAGTGATGCCACTCCCATTTCCATCCCTTGATTCCTGGACCCATGGATCCTGGTTATGGGAGAAACAGCACCATAGAGTGGATGCTGATTTAGAGCATGCACAGCCTCCTGAAGAACATTGCCCCAGCTCTGCAAGGTATTGCCACCTAGTTGGTGCTGTAATTGAATCTTCAAAAGGCCATTCCACCTTCTATCAATCCAGCTACTTCAGGGTGATGGGGAACATGGTAAGACCAGTGAATTCCATGGACATGTGCCGATTCCCACATATCATTTGCTGTGAAATGGGTTCCTTGATCAGAAGCAATGCTGCGTGGAATGTCATGGTGGTAGATAAGACATTCGGTAAGTCCACAGATGGTAGTTTTGGAAGAAGCATTGCGTGCAGGAAATGCAAACCCATATCCAGAGTATGTGTCTATTCCAGTTAAAGCAAATCACTGCCCCTTCCATGGTGGAAGTGGTACAGTGTGGTCAACCTGCCACCAGGTAGCAGGCTGGTCACCTTGAGGAATGGTGCCATATCGGGGGCTGAGTGTGGGTCTCTGCTGCTGGGCACTCAGCAGTGGTTGTAGCCAAGTCAGCCTTGGTAAAGGGAAGTCCATGTTGCTGAGCCCATGCATAACCTCCATCCCTACCTCCATTGCCACTTTGTTCATGAGTTCACTGGGCAATGACAGGAGTGGCTGGGGAAAGAGGCTGAGCATTAGCCATAGAGTGGGTCATCTTATCCACTTGATTATTAAAATCTTCCTCTGCGGAAGTTACCCTCTGGTGAGTAGTCATATGGGACACAAAAATTTTCATGTTTTTTGCCCACACAGAAAGGTCAATCCACATACCTCTTTCTCACCAATTTTCCAATCATGTTCCTTTCAAGACCCTGACCATCCAGCCAAACCATTGGCAATAGCCCATGAATCAGTGTACACATGCACCTCTGGCCATTTCTTCTTCCAAGCAAAATGAACAACCAGGTGCACTGCTCAAAGTTCTGCCCACTGGGCGGATTTGCTCTCACCACTATCCTTCAGGGATGTCCCAGAAAGGGGCTGCAGTGCTGCAGCTGTCCACTTTCAGGTGGTATTTGCATATCATGCAGAATCATCTGTGAACCAGGCCTGAGTTTTCTCTTCCTCAGTCAACTCATGGTAAGAGGCTCTCCAAGAGGCCAAAGCTGAGGGCTGGGAAAGAGAAGGTAACATGGCAGGGGTGGTGATCATGGGCATTTGGGCTACTTCCTCATGTCACTCATGCCTTCAGAACCTCCTTGAGCCCTATCTCATATATACCACTTCCACTTTATTATGGAGTGCTGCTGTGCATGCCCAGCTTTATGGTTTGGTGGGTCAGACAATACCCAACTCATGATAGGCAACTCAGGTCTCATGGTAACTTGATGGCCCATGGTAAAACTTTCAGTCTCTACTAAGGCCCAGTAGCAGGCCAAGAGCTGTTTCTCAAAAGGGGAGTAGTTATCTGCAGAGGATGGCAGGGCTTTGCTCCAAAATCCTAAGGGTCTGTGTTGTGATTCTCCTGTAGGGGCCTGCCAGAGGCCCCAGATAGCATCTGTATTTGCCATGGAAACTTCCAGCACCATTGGGTCTGCTGGATCATATGGCCCAAGTGGTAGTGCAGCTTGTAGAAGAGCCTGGACCTGAGGCAGAGCCTTTTCTTGTTCTGGTCCCCAATTAAAACTAGCACTTTTCTGGACACCAGGTAAATGGGCTGGAGTAGCACACCCAAATGAGGAATGTGTTGTCTCCAAAATCCAAAGAGATCAATTAAGCATTGTTCCTCTTTTTTGGTTGTAGGAGGAGCCAGATGGAACAGCTTATCCTTCATTTTATTTTATTTTTTTAGATTTTTAATTTATTTCTCTCCCCTTCCCTCCCCACCCCCCCAGTTGTCTGCTCTCTGTGTCCATTCACTGTGTGTTCTATGACTGCTTCTATCCTTATCAGTATCACTGGGAATCTGTGTTTCTTTTTGTTGCATCATCTTGTGTCAGCTCTCCGTGTGTGTGGCACCATTCTTGGGCAGGCTGCCTTGCTTTCACACAGGGCGGCTCTCCTTGTGGGGTGCACTCCTTGCACATGGGGCTCCCCTATGTGGGGGACACCCCTGTGTGGCAGGGCACTCCTTGCGCACATCAGCACTGTGCATGGGCCAGCATGAACCCTGGACCTCCCACGTGGTAGGCAGACACCCTATCCATTGGGCCAAGTCCACTTCCCCTTATCCTTCATTTTAGAAGGGATATCTCAACATGCCCCCCACTGCTGGACACCTAGAAATTTCACTGAGTTGGATTTATTTTATTATTTTAGTTGGATTTATTTCCCATCCTCTCTCATGCAAATGCCTTACTTATAAGTCTAGAGTCTTTGCTACTTCTTGTTCACTAGGTCCTATCAACATGTTATCATCCATATAATGGACCAGTGTGATGTCTTGAGGGAGGGAGAGATGATCAAGATCCCTGCAGACAATATTATGACATACAGCTGGAGAGTTGATATATCCCTGAGGCAGGACAGTGAAGGTATACTGCTGGCTTTGCCAGCAGAGAGTGAACTGTTTCTGGTGGTCCTCACTAATAGCAATTGAGAAAAAAGCATTTGCCAAATCAACAGCTGCATATCAGGTACCAGGGGATATGTTGATTTGCTCAAGCAATGATACCACATCTGGAACAGCAGCTGCAATTGGAGTCACCACCTGGTAAAGTTTATGATAATCTACATTATCCTGTAAGATCCATCTGTTTTCTGTACAGGCCAAATAGGAGAGTTGAATGGGGATGTGGTGGGAATCACCACCCCTGCATCCTTCAAGTCCTTGATGGTGGCACTAATTTCCACAATCCCTCCAGGAATCCAGTATTGCTTTTGGTTTACTATTTTGCTAGGTGAGCAGTTCTAGTGCTTCCACTTGGCCTTTCCAACCATAACAGCCTTCACTCCACAAGTCAGGGATCCAATGTGGGGATTCTGCCAGCTACTGAGTATTGAGTATGTCTATTCCAATTATGCATTCTGGAACTGGGGAAATAACCACAGAATGGGTCTGGGGACCCACTGGGCTAACTGTGAGATGGACCTGAGCTAAAACTCCTTTAATCACCTGACTTCCATAAGCCCCTCCTCTGACTGGTGGACCACAGTGACATTTTGGTTTTCCTGGAATTAATGTACTTCTGAGCCAGTGTCTAATAGTCCCCAAAATGTCTAATCATTTCCTTTTCCACAGTGCACAGTTACTGTGGTAAAATGCCATAGATCTCCTTGGGGAAAGGTGGGAGAAAGATTAACAGTATAAATTTTGGGCAGTTTAACAGGATCCTTCTCCACGGAGAAGGCCTTCTCCTCATTCAAGGGGCTCTGGGTCTGTAACTGTCTCAAGTCTGGGAATTAAGAGGCCATGGTGTCTTTGGGACATGGAGCTGCCCTGGATGGTGCTTCAGAGGTAATTACCGGACATTGTAAATCCTCACAGGGCCCACTGGATGGAATGGAGGAGAGTATGGGCCATGATGTGAACCATTGTCTATGAGGTGCAGAGGTGCCCAAAGATGTACTTACCAAATCCAATGGATGTGTCATGATGATGGGAACGAGTGTTGTTGGGGGGGTGGGGGGGTGGGGTTGAATGGGACCTCACATATATATTTTCAATGTAATATTATTACAAAGTCTATAAAAAAAAAGATGAAAAAAAAATTAAAAAAAAAAAAAGAGGCCATGGTTCTCTGCATCTGTAATTTGAGTTAGGGTTTCATTCACTTGACCCAGAACTCTTCTGTTTATACAGATTCCAAAGAAATTAAGTAGACTGCCCATCTATTTCCCTGCTAGGTACCCCAGGATGTATTAGCCAATGTCATAACTCTATGGGACTCAGACTATTTTGAGTGCTTTTTTGAATCTACCTTTCATTGCAGTAGCCACGTAGCCATGCCCACCTTGACTTTGGTGATTAACTGCCAATACTCAATTTTTATCAGACTGACATCTGGTCATTCCCATAATGTCTAAGGATTCTAATTCCATCACAGCTCTCCCTACAGTAATATCTGGACTATAGAGAAAAGCATCCACAGAGCTCTTCAGGGAAGATGGCAGTTAGTCTTACAAATTAATTCCTCACAGTCCTGGTTAAAGGTGTGTCCCCTGGACATTCCTGGGGTGGGTGGGCAGCTCTCAAATGGTAAATGCATTCTAGCATTCCAATCACCCTAAGCCTTTGAATTCCCTCTTCTACTGTGTAGCAGGGCAAATTGGGCATCTCAATCTCAGACATGCTAGGCCATCTTTTGGCCCATGTTTTAATCAGCCACCCAAACAAACTGTTAGAGCCCTTTCTAAACCATTGAGCTACAGTGTTGAATCCAGAATTTCTGCTTAATGGGCCCATATCAATAAATTCATCCTGATCCAACTTTATATTCCTTCCGCCATTATCCCATACCCTTAGTATCCATTCCCACACATATTCCCCTGATTTCTGTCTATACAAGTTGGAAAACTCATGCAGTTCTTTCTGAGTATACCTTACTTCCTCATGGATCACACTTTGTATTTCACCTTTGGGGGCTTGTTGTGATTTTAGTCTAGTAATAGGTCTTGAAGACAAGAGTGGTGGTGGGGGTGGGTAAGGAGGAGGATTAGGAATGCCTTGCAAGCTACCGACCTCAGGACATTCCCTTGCATTTTCTTCAGATGAGACAGGATTAGTCTCTTCAGGCAGGGGTTAGAAGGCAAGGCAGTTTTCTCAGGGCATACTGGAGGCTCAGCAGTGTGTGCTAGAGCTTGGCTGGTATGTGGCTCAGGGCTGGGAAGAGTGTCCAACCTGTGGAGTGGCTGGTACCTACTTCAGGGCTGGAAATTGTTTCAGACTCCCTGGGGCAGGCTGGAGGCTGGATGATACAAGGTTGGCAAGGTGTGGCCTGGAAGGGGCAGGCTTATCTGGTAAAGTATCAGCAGAATTCAGAGTTCCAATGTCTCTATTAATATCATCATCATCCCATATATCTCCATCCCAATTCTCTGGATTCCACTCTTTTCAAATCAATGCCTTCACTTTAACTGCAGAAACCCTGTAGGGCTGAGATTTTAGTTTCCTTTGTAACTCTGCTACTCATACAATGAGCATCCGAGTTTGGTTCTCAGATATTTCAAGCCTGTGGCTACAGGAGACAAGATTTTCTTTCAGAGCACACATAGAAACTTTTGTGTCATCCATTCAGTGTTTAAGTTTTGAAATCAAAGCCTTTAACTCATCTCTTTCTTTGGTAACAGTATCCAGAGTATCTAGGAGGAGCCATCCAACATCATTACACCATTTGACTCCACAAAACTTTGTTAAGGTGTTGAAAACACTCTCACCCAGATCCTTGCTTCTTACAAGCATGGAAGTAGGGGAATCCAGTGATGCTATTTTGCAGATCTCAATTGCCAACTCATGCCATGGACTGTTAGCAGCTTCTTCATTATTGGAAAGGGAGTCACCAGTACCCTTGAGTCCAGTTAGAGTAGAAAGACAATTGCAAAACTCCCAGAACCACCTCATACATTCCATGTTTAAGACTCTGTTCCTCAAGAACCACTCCCGGTATCAAGCTGTATTTGTCAGGGTTCTCTAGGGAAACAGAATCCACAAGGGATATCTATCAATAGTATGTGATTATATAAATCTCTCATACAGCCAAGAGAATGCACAAGTCTGGGGTCTGCAGGTAGACAATGAAAGTCCAAGGAAGGTTCTTGATGAGTTCAGGGAGATGTTGACTTTCCAAAGACAAGCTGGGAAATTCTTTCTCAATACTCAATTCTCAATACTCAATTCCCCTTTTAAGGGATTCAACTGATTGGGTTAAGTATCATTCATTGCTGATGGCAATCTCCCTGATTGATGTAATTATAAGCAGCTATCTATGATTTACCACTGCAGTAAAGTCAATGGTGACTAAAGTCCATAAATGCCCTTGTATTACAGTTATTCCAGTGCTTACTTGACCAAATATCTGGGTACAATTACCTGGCCAAGTTGACACAATAGCCTAACCATTACTCTTCTACACTGTGCTCCAAGCCTCTCTCTTTTCTTTTCTGGGGGCAGAATTCCCTTTAGTGTTTCCTACAGAGCTGGATTCTTGTTTACTCACTCTCTTAGTTTCTGTTTATCTGTGAATATTTTAATCTCACCATCATATCTGAAGGGCAGTTTTGTTGGATAAAGCATTCTTGGCTGGCAAGTTTTCTCTTTCAGTATCCTAATTATATCATACCTCTGCCTTCTCACCCGTATAGTTTCTGAAGAGAAATCTGCACTAAATCTTACTGGATGTCCCTTGTATGTGATGTGTTGATTTTCCCTTGCTGCTTTCAGAATTTTCTCTTTATCTTTTGCATTTGGCATGCTGCATATTATATGTCTTGGGATAGGTCTATTTGAGTTTATTCTAACTGGAATACTCTGTGATTTCTGGACATGTATATTCATGCCTTTCATGAGAGTTGGGAAGTTTTCAGCCATTATTTCCTCAAATGTGCTTTCTGCTCCCTCTCCCTTCTCAACTCCTTCTGGAACTCCCATATCACATATGTTGGTGTGCTTCATCATATCTTTCAACTCCCTGATCTCTCTGCTATCCAAGATTTAAAATTTTTCTTTATGCTCACTCAGTGTCTTCTTAATGTCTTTTATTTCTTTAGCCATGTTGCCCTTCAATTCCATGATTTGATTTAGGAGATTCATATGAACCTCATTAATTAGGTGTTCAAGTCCTGTGTCTTCATCTGGAGCTTTGATTTCTTTGTTTGCCTGTGTCTTATCTTCCTTTTTCCTTTGTATGGCTTGTAATTTTTTATTGATGTCTAGCCATCTGATTCTGATGCTGAGTTTATTCTGATGTTCATTTTCTCTTTTTTGCCTAGGACTTTACTGTTCAGTAGCTGTGCACTACCACTTTTTTTTTTCTTTGAAGATTTTATTTTTTATTTCTCTCCCCTGCCCTCCCCATTGTCTGCTCCCTGTGTTCATTCGCTGTGTGTTCTTCTATGTCCACTTGCACTCTTGTCAGTGGCACCAGTAATCTGTGTCTCTTTTTGTTTCATCATCTTGCTGCATCAGCTCTCTGTGTGTGCAGCACCACTCCTGGACAGGCTGCACTTTTTTTGTGTGGGGTGGCTCTCTTACAGGGCACACTCCTGGGAAACGGACTTTGGCTCAGTGGTTAGGGCGTCCGTCTACCACATGGTAGGTCCGCGGTTCAAGCCCTGGGCTTCCTTGACCCGTGTGGAGCTGGCCCATGTGCAGTGCTGATGCACGCAGGGAGTGCCATGCCACACAGGGGTGTCCCCCGCGTAGGGGAGCCCCACGCACAAGGAGTGCACCCATAAGGAGAGCTGCCCAGCGCGAAGGAGGGCGCAGCCTGCCGAGGAATGGCGCTGCCCACACTTTCCGTGCTGCTGACAACAACAGAAGCGGACAAAGAAACAAGACACAGCAAAAAAAGACACAGAAAACAGACAACTGGGGGAGGGGAGGGGAATTAAATAAATAAAAATAAATCTTAAAAACAACAACAACAAAAAAACAGGGCACACTCCTTGCACGTGGGGCTCCCCTACGTGCAGGGCACCCATGTGTGGCAGGGTACTCCTTGTGTGCATCAGGACTGCATGTGTCTCAGCTCACCACATGGGTCAGGAGGCCTGGGATTTGAATCCTGGACCTTCCATATGGTAGGCAGACACACTATCAGTTGAGCCAAGTCTGCTTCCCAGTTCTATGATTCTTGGCTCAGCTTGTTCTAGATATTTAGGATTGCCTTTGTTTAACTGCTCAAACCAGGTTTAAGGACCCAGTAATGGGATGCAGGTCAGTTTCCAAGGTCCTTGGGGAGGGGGGCAGTAAAGGCACCCTCTTGCCTCTTTTATTGCTATTTTTCCTTTTTGTGCAATTTCCTGGTCTGGCCAACAGGTGGTGCTCTTGAGCAGACTGCTCAGTGTAGACTTGAGGTGCTAGAGGGGAATGGATTCTGTGTAACTCCTTGAGTAGGTGGGAGGTGCAGAAGCAATGTACTCAGCCTGGCCAAACCTCACAAAAAATTTTCCCAGAGGCTGTTCTCCACCCTTGACTAGGAACACCCTCCCAACCTTTGCTTCATCAGCAACCAGCCTAGGGCAGTAGGGAAGATGTTTGAGGAGGCAAATTATCTTTATCTCCCTGCTGGCTTTCAGGGCAAACAATGTCATGGTCCCCCACATAGCCTGGAAATGAGAGACTCCTCCAATGCAGCAAACTAGATTTGCTGGCCAAAATCTGAATTTGCTGTAGGCTGTGTCCTTCCCTATCCTCTTTCCTTGGGGAAAAGGACCCCTGCAACTCCCTAAGTCTGCAGTCACTGCAGTCCACAGCTGCTGCAGTCCACAGACTGCTATTCGCTATGTAGATGGGGGAAGGGTGCCCACTGCTGCTTTTGAAGCTCTACTTATGGGATTTTTCAACCAGCTGAGACTCCTTTTCTTTGCCCCTCTCTCTTCTGCATGGTGTCTTGCCTTCCCTTGGTGTCCTGAGCCCCAGAGCACCTTCAAAACAGTCTCCCCCTGTCATCTAGCTATTTTTTTCTGGGACAGAAGTTATCCCTGTGCCTCTCTAATTCTCCATCTTCTCATAAGATGACCTATATCTTCTTGGTAGATACAAATTAAAAGTTCTCTCTTGTTAATGCATTTGAATTCTACTTTAATATTAACATTGCCATGCTTTATGTCCATGCAAAGACTTGTACATGAATATTTATAACAGCTTTACTTGTAATAAACAAAACTGGAAACAACCCAAATGTCCATCAAGTGATCAGTGGAAAAATAAATTATGATATATTTGTGTAGTGGTTTACTACTCAGCAATACAAAAGAAGGAACTATTGGCAAATGCAACAACATGGATGAATCTCAAAATAGTAATGTTGAATGAAATAAGCCAGGCAAAAAAGAATGCAATTTGTATGATACCATTTATGTAGAATTCTAGGAAATATAAACTAATCTTTGATCACAGAAGACTGATCAGTTGTTGCTTTGTAATGGGAGTTGGGTGGAGTGGGGAAGGCTAAGAAGGAGAGATTACAAAGGGCCACAAAGAATCTTTTGAGGGTTATCTATATATTCACTATCTTGAATGTGGTGATGGTTTTGAGTGTTTGCATGTGTCAAAACTCTTTGAATTGTAAACTTTAAATATGTATATTTTAATGTGCTTCAATTATACCTCAGTAAATTTGTACAATCCATCCTTTTACTACTTATTTGGAATGCTATCTTTATCTGACACTAAATAGATGCTGTTCAATAAATTTTAATAAATGTATTTGAATTTATATTTCTATATAGATATTAAGAATTTAACAGTACCTCTTTTGAAAAAATGGTGTTGAAAGAACTGGAAACCATGTGGATGAAAGTATTCATTGGTTCATATTCATACACCTGGATAAACTCCAAACAGAATAATTGTGAACCTTGTATCTCTCAGGCTACACTTATACTCAAGTTGGAATATAGTGTGAGTTAGATGCTGGGACTGATACTATCACCTTTTGTTTGTAGAGGGCTTCCTGGGACTTGGCTAGGGACTTGGCTAGAATTTACCAAGAGTGCAGCTGCCCTCTGCTTTGGTCTTGCTATTCCGTGAGTACAGATGAAGTTGAATTTGAACTTTCTGCCACAGGACAACAAGGGCACTGATGAAGTCCCATACCCTTTGGAGACCAAACATGATTTTTTAAAAATTAGTAAACTGACTGGATTTACTCTTTCAGCAATACCCACCCTCCTTTCTAAGGAAAGTTGGATGTGGGTCAGAAGTTAGAAGTACTTCTTTTTTCTACCTTTTTGCTTTCCTGCAGTTAAAGAGTACTGACTGCATGTTACATCTCAGAATAGTCACTAAAATCTCTATGGCAAAATTAGTGCACTTAGGTCAGTGTTACCTACTCTACATACATGAATATATCTCAGACATGGTTTACTTCTTACATGTTCATATCTCCTGTGTGAGGCTAAATGACTGCATTTCGCATAATACACATGGCTGTAGCTTATCAAGTTTGCCAATTGTGAGAAACTAGTCACAGAATTAAGGATTTAATTTAGTATATATAATAAGAGTTGCATTTTAAAAAGATTTCTCTAGTTTGAAAGGAGAATCATTTGGAATGGGATAATTGAGGAAACATGGAGATCAGTAGAGGGTTATTATAGTAATCCAGGGGAAAGATGATGGTGACTTGGATTAGGGTGGTGATAGTAGATTTGGAAGAAGTTGATGGATACAATCTCTAACAGCACTGTCAAATGGAAATATGTGAGCCACAAATACCAGACAAATAGATATTTAAAGTTTTCTAGTAACTATATTAAAATAATTTAAAAAAATTATTTTTTTCTTCTCTTCCCCTTCCCCTCCCCCACCCTGCTGTTTTTTTTGTTTTGTTTTGTTTTTGTTTTTTTTTTCTGTCTGTGTCCATTTGCTGTGTGGTCTTCTGTGTCTGTTTCTCTTTTTGTCTTCTAGTCTTTCTCCTCTTAGATTCACTGGGAATTGATTGTGGGAACCTCTGATAGAAAGAGGTTCTCTGTCAATTGCACCACTTCAGATCCCAGTCTCTGCTGCATTTCGCCTTGACTCTCCCTTTCATCTCTCTTTTGTTGCATCATCATCTTGCTGCATGATTCACTTGTGCGGTCACTGGCTCACTGTGTGGACATTCAGCCCACTATGCAGACACTAGCTTGCCATGCGGGCTTACTGTGTGGGCACTCAGCTCACCACACAGGCATTCGCACAGGCACTTGGCTCACCATGCAGGCTCTTGGCTCACCGTGTGGGCACTCAGTTCACTGCACAGGCACTCTGCTCACTGTGCAGGCACTTGGCTCACTGCATGGGAACTTGGCTTGCCACATGGACACTGGCTCATTGTGCAGGCATGCTTTCTCTTCTTCTTTTTCACAAGGAGGCCCCAGGGATCGACCCAGATCCTCCCATATAGTAGGGCAGAGGCCCTATCACTTGAACCACTTCTGCTTCCAGGTAAAGTAATTTTTTTTTATATTCCCCCCTTGTGATTTTTTGCATGCTGTCTGCGGTCTGTGTCCATTCACTGTGCATTCTTTCACGTCTATATTTATTTATTTATTTTTATTTCCCCTCCCCCCTTGTGGCTTGCTTGCTCTCTGCTTTCTGTGTCCATTCGCTGTGTGCTCTTTTGTGACTTTTTTTTTTGTTGAGTCACCTTGCTGAATCAACTCTTTATGGTGCTTGTGGGTCAGGCGGTGCTCCGCAGCATCTATGGATGGGGTGGCCCTCTGTGGTGTCTGCTGGGCAGCACTCAGCAGTGTTTGTGGGCCAGGTGGCTCTCTGCAGTGTGCAGGTGAGCCTGCCTTCACAAGGAGGCCCTGGGACACGAACCCAGAGCCTCCCATTTGACAGATGGAGCCCAATTGGTTGAGCCACAACTGCTTCCCAATAATTTTTAATAATATATTTTATTTTACACAATATATACAAAATGTCCCTTCAAAATATAACCAATATAAAAATGTATTGATGATATATTTGACATTCATTTTTTGTCTAAGTCTTCAAAATCTGGTTTATATTTTACATTGAAAGCACATCTTAATTTAGACCAGTCACCTTTCAGGTGCTCAATAGCCACACGTGGCTTGTGATAGCCATATTGGACAATATAGCTCTATAGGATTTTGCACTGGATTGGATATGAAGAATTAAGGAGAGGGTGGAATCAAGGCTAACTCCTTGACTTCTAGCTTCAGCAATGGGTATGTGAAAGTACCTTCTGAGATGTGGCAAACTGGGATAAGAAAGAGTTCAAGATACAGGGAATAAATAATTCAATTTTGGACTTGTTAATCTTGAAATGTGTGGGGAGAAAATAAGGATGCCTGCTGGGGACCCTGGTACCTTGCTGTTGATTAGTGGCAGTGAACTACAACTGGTGACTTCTGTATCTCTTGGTGGGAGGGGCTGCATACCACTTACCTTTATTTTAGTTTTCTAGTCTGCTCAAGCAAATACAATGAAATAGATTGGCCTAAATAAAGGAAATTCATTAGCTTCCTTTTCCCCCCTCCATTTTATTAAGAAAGGTATGACCTTACAAAACAATCATGCATAATGTACAGAATTCTCATACATCATCCCTCCACTAGCACCTTGTGTTGTTATGGAATATTTATTACAGATTATGAAAGAGCATCATGGGAGTGGAGGTGCCTTAAGCAATTAGTCACCTCCATCCCACATTGGAGGCCCTGGGTTTGGTTCCTGGTGCCTCCTAAAAAGAAGACAAGCAGACAGTGAGCTCAAATGAGGCAGGGGGAGAAATAAATAAAAATAAATAAATCTTAAAAAAAAGAAAAAACATCATAAAAATATATCTATTAACCATGTTCTATAGCTTACATTTGATATATTTTTCCATATACATCCCTATCTCATCATATACTAATATTGTAAAATAGTTATAGTTCATGATAGAACACTCTCATATTTGTACTGTTAACTATATTCCATCTTCTACCACCTGATTCACTGTTATACAGTCCCATACCTTGTATTGTCCATCCAAAGTGTACAGTCAGTGGCTGTCAGTTTCATCACAGAGTTGTGCAGTCATTGCCTCAATAAATTTTTGAATGTTTTCCTTGGTCCAAAAGAAAAAAATCTCATACCCCCTTATTATCAACCCTTAGCATTGATATAGTACCTTCTTTGACAATGACACATGAATATTATAATATTGCTGTTAACTATAGTCCATAAGTTACATGAATTGTATTTTTTCCATGTTATCACCATATTCTTACCACTTAGTAACAGTGACATACATTTGTTCTCATTCATAGAAGAATATTCTTGTATTTGCACTGTTAACCACAATCCTCATCTACCACTAGGTTCACTGTATTATATAGTCCCTAGATTATTCTCTAGCTTTCTTTCATTTGACATTTATGCCCCTAGACTACCCTGTTCAGTCACAATCACACTGATAAACCAGCTGTGGTAGTTATACTCACTATAATGCTATAATGTGTTACAATAAACCCTATCCATTGCCACCCATTTATAGTCAGGTTAATTAAAAATTCTATATGCATTAAGCACCAGCTCCTATTCTTATTCTCAGTTCTCATCCTACTCCCTAGTAACCTATACTCTAGATTAAAAAATTTTTTTTTCTTTTTTAGGAGGCACCAGGGATTGAACTTGTGACCTCATACATGGGAAGCAGGTGCTCAGCCACTGAGTTACATCTGTTCCCCAATAAAAGTTTTTTTTTTTTTTTGTTATTTTGTTCTTAGGAGGTACTGGGGATTGAACCTGGGACCTTGTACACTTGATGACATCCTTTCCCTATACTCTAGATTTTAACACCACATGTTTCTTCTTTGTATTTAGTTCTTATTAGTACTTATCCCATTGTATGTATATACCATATTTTGTTTATCCATTCATTGGTTGATGGGCACTTGGGTTGTTTCCATCTTTTGGTAATTGTGAATAATGCTGCCATGAACATCAGTGTGCAAATGTCTTTTCACATCCCTGGCTTTAGTGTTCTGAATATATTCCCAGTAGAGGGATTGCCGGATCATTGGCAGTTCTATATTTAGTTTCCTGAGGAACTGCCAAACTGTCTTCCACAGAGGCTGCATCATTCTACATTCCCACCAAAAGTGAAGGAATGTTCCTCTTTTCCCACATCCTTTCCAGCACTTTTTAAAATAATGGCCATTCTATGAGGTGTGAGATGATATCTTATTTTAGTTTTGCTTTGCATTTCCCTAATAGCTAGTGTTATTGAACATTTTTTTTTCATGTGATTTTTTTGGCCATTTGTATTCCTCTTTGGAGAAATATCTATTTTTCCAAATATTTTCTCTCACTGAATAAGCTGCCTTTTAACCCTCTTGACAAAGTCCTTTGAAGGGCAAAAATGATTAAGTTTGAGGAGGTTCCATTTATCTATTTTTTTTCCTTTGTTGCTCATTCTTGTGGTGTAAGATTTAGGAAACTCCCACCTGCCACCAGGTCTTTTTTTTTTTTAAGATTATTTATTTATTCCTCCCCCCCACCCCCCCGCAGTTGTCTGTTTTCTGTGTCTATTTGCTGCTTCTTCTTTGTCTGCTTCTGTTGTTGTCAATGGCACGGGAATCTGTGTTTCTTTTGTTGCATCAGCTCTCCGTGTGTGTGGCACCATTCTTGGGCAGGCTGCACTTTCTTTTGTGCTAGCGGCTCTCCTTATGGGGCACACTCCTTGTGCGTGGGGCTCCCCTACACAGGGGACACCCCTGCATGGCAGGGCACTCCTTGCGCGCATCAGCACTGCGCATGGCCCAGCTCCACACGGGTCGAGGCGGCCTGAGGTTTGAACCGCAGACCTTCCATTTGGTAGACGGGTGCCCTAACCACTGGGCCAAGCACGCTTCCCATATCACCAGGTCTTGAAGATATTTCCCTACATTTTTTCCTAGGGGTTTTATGGTTATAATCTTTATATTTAGATCTTTGATATATTTTGAATTAATTTCTGTATAAGATGTGAGGTATGGGTCCTCTTTTTTTCTTTTGGATATAGATATCCAGTTATCCCAGTATCATTTGTTGAATAGATTGTTCTGCCCCCAGCTGAGTGGGTTTGACAGCCTTCTCAAAAATCACTTGATCATAAATGTGAGGGTCTGAGGGTCTGTTTCTGTGAAATCAGTTCTGTTCCATTGGTCTATGTGTCTATCTTTATGCCAGTACCATCCTGTTTTTGCCAACATAGCTAGAGATTATGATTTCAAGTCAAAAGTGAGAGTCCTCCGACTTTGTTCTTCCTTTTCAAAGATGTATTCTAGGCCCCTTACCCTTCCAAATAAATTTAATAATTGGGTTTCCCATTTCTTTAAGAAAGGCTTTGGGAATTTTTATCAGGATTGCATTGAATCTATAAATCTATTTGAATAGAATTGACATCTAAACTATATTTAGTCTTCCAATCCATGAACATGGAGTGTGCTCCCATTTATTTAAGTTGTCTTTGGTTTCTTTTAGCAATGCATTGTAGTTTTCTGATTATAGGTCCTCTACATTCTTGGTTCAGTTTATTCTTACATATTTGATTCTTTTTGTTGCTGCTGTAAATGGATTTTTTTTCCTGACCTCCTCCTCAGATTGCTCATTCCTAGTGTATAGAGGCACAACTGACTTTTGCATATTTATCTTGTATCCTGCCACTTTGCTGAACTCTTTTATTGCCTCTTGTAGTTTTATTGTAGATTTTTTGGGACTTCTGAGGTGTAAGATCATATCTGTGAATAGCATAAGTTTTACTTCTTCCTTTCTAATTTGGATTCCTTTTATTTCTTTTTCTTGCTTGATTGCTGTATCTTGAACTTCTAGTGCTATATTGAACAACAGTGATGATAATGGGCATCCTTGTCTTCTCCCCATCTCAATAGGATAACTTTTAGTCTTTCACCATTGAGTATGAGGTTAGCTGTGGGTTATTTGTATATGCTCTTTATTATTTTGAGAAAGTTTCCTTAAATTTCTATCTTTTGGAGTACTTTTTATCAAGAGAGGATGCTCTATGGTATCCAATGCCTTTTCTGTATCAATTGAGATGATCATATGATTTTTCTTCTTCAATTTATTAATTTGATGTATTACACTGATTGATTTTCTTGTGTTCAACCACCCTTCCTTGAGTGCCTGGGATAAAATCCACTTGATCATGATGGATAATTCTTTTAATGTGCTGTTGGATTTGATTAGTGAATATTTTGTTGTGGATTTTTACATCTATATTCATTAAAGAAAGCAGTCTGTAATTTTATTTTTTTATAATATCTAGGTTTGGTATTAGGGTGATGAGTTCATAGAATGAATTTGGGAGCATTCTCTCCTATTCAATTTTTTGGAAGTTGTAGCGGTTTGATATTATTGATGAATTCCAAAAAGAAATATTGGATTATGTTTATCAATGATTTTCTCCTCTGGGCATATTAGATTATATTGGATTCATAGGTTTACTTGATTAAGGAATTATGTAAACCTCTTGTGCCAGTAGGGTGTTGACTTTGCACTCTTTGGCAGGTGGAGACTCACAGACAAAAGGCATGGCAAAAAACAAAGTTGAGGGTTTCTGATGTTGGAGTTTTGATGTTGGAATTTGATGCTGAAGACTTTTTTTTTTAAAGATTTGAAAAAAATTTATTTCTCTTCCCTTCCCCCCCCCCCCCCATTGTTTGTTCTCTGTGTCCATTTGCTGTGTGTTCTTCTGTGTCCTTTTTCATTCTCAGCAACACTGGGAATCTGTGTCTTTTTTTTTGTGGCATCATCTTGCTGCATCAGCTCTCTGTGTGTGCCGTGCCACTCCTGGGCAGACTGTGCTTTTTAGCATAGGATTGCTCAAAGTGGGGCACTCTCCTTGTGCGTGGGTCTCCCCTGCATGGGGGACACCTCTGTGTGGCAGGGCACTCCTTGTGCACTGTGCATGGGCCAGCTCACCACATGGACCAGGAGGCCCTGGGTTCAAACTCTGGACCTCCCATGTGGTAGACAGATGCTCTATCAGTTGAGCCACATCGACCTCCCTGGTGCTAAAGACTTAAGCTGGAGCCCTGGGAAGTAAGCTCACAGAGGAAAGAGAAGCCAGCCCTAGGAAGAAAGGAACCTTGAACCCAGAGAAAAGCAAGCCCAGGAATGTAGGAACCCAGGAAGCCTGAACCCTCACAGATGTCAGCAGCCATCTTGCTCCAAATAGACTTTGGTGAGGGAAGTAACTTATGTGCTTTATGACCTGGTATCTGTGAGCTCCTACCCCAAATAAATACACTTTATAAAAACCAACCAGTTTCTGGTGTTTTGCATCAGCACCCCTTTGACTGACTAATACAGAAGCATTTGTGTAAGATCAGTACTGAATCTTCATTGAATGCTTGGTAGAATTTACCTGTGAAGATATCTGATCCAGGGCTTTTCATCTTTGGGAGGTTTTTGATGAGTGTTTCAATCTTGTTGCTTGTGATTGATTTGTTGAAGTCTTCTATTTCTTCTAGGGACAGTGTAGTTTGTTCTCAAGTTCTTAGGAATTTATCCACTTCATTTATATTGTCTAGTTTGTTGGTGAACCATTGTTCATAGTATTGTCTTATTTTCTCTTTTATTTCTGTGGGGCCAGTAGCAATGTTCTCTCTTTCCATTTCCTATTTCATTTATTTGCATTTTCCCTCTTTTTTTCTTTGTCAGTATAGCTAAGGGTTTGTCAATTTTGTTGATCTTCTCAGAGAACTCACTTTTAGTTTTGTTAATTCTCATGCTTTTTAATTCTCTATTTCATTTATTTCTGCTCTAGTTTCTGTTATTTCATTCCTTCTGCTTGCTGTGGGAATAGTTTGCTTTTCCTTTTCTAAGTTCTTCCAGCTGTGTAGTTAGGTCATTTATTTTCAGCCAAAGGGGTATCTTTGCAAAATACCAGAAATCTGCTGGCTTTTATAAAGGGTATTTATTTGGGGTAGAAGCTTACAGTTACCAGACCATAAAGAATAAGTTACTTCCCTCACCAAAGTCAGCTTCCAGTTTAATCCGTGAATATTCAATGTTATTACTGTAAAGGCAGTTCTTTCTTCACCCATTTTGACCTTTGGGTTTTATCTTTCATATCCTATTTTCACAATCTTGTTATGTTTTTAGTTACTTTTCTGATATAATCTTCATTTCTAGACTCTCTTCCAAGCCTCTCTGTTCTCCAATATTGGTCTCTTGGTAACATACTTACTCAGTTTCTGTTTATCTGTGAATGTTCTAAACCTGCCCTCATTTTTGAAAGACAATCTTGCAGAATATAAAATTCTTGACTGGCAATTTTTCTCTTTCAGTTTCTTAAATATATCATACCACTGTGTATTAATCTGTCAAAGGGGTGCCGATGCAAAGTACCAGAAATCTGTTGACTTTTATAAAGGGTATTTATTTGAGGTAAAAGTTTACAATCCCAAGGCTGTGAAAAGTCCAACTCAAGGCACCCTGTGAGGTGCATTCTCACCAAAGTTAGCTGCCACTGTGTTGAAACAAGATAGGTGAGTGATCTCTGCCTGGTCTCTCCTCCTCTGGGCTTCCTCCTCCTCTTGGGCTCCATGGGCCCAGCCTCTTGAGGCTTCATGCATAAGTGATCCTGTAGTCATCTCTCTCCTGGCATAGGGCTTGTTTTCTGGGCCGCCTTTGTCAGTCTCAGGTATTCCTCTCTCTTCCCAAGGTCAGCTGTAAACTATCAGGCAAATGACTCATTTCTCCCTGTGGCCTCATCTGTTTGAGCCTCTCCTTTCTGTCACATGGCAGGATTGAAAATGACAGCGCTCTCTTCTTATGTTTGTCTGTGTGAGTGTCAGTTTATATCAGCCCCAACAAGGGGGGTGGGACTCAACCTGAGTCAAGCCCACTGACATAGTTGAATAGAAAGCCAATGCAATCTTATCAAATAATCTAATCAAAGGCCCTTGCATTGCATTTAATGCAATCAAAGGATATCACACCCAGAGAAATAGGTTAGTTTACAAACATAATCGTTCTCTTTTTGGAGTTTATAAAATAATCTCAAACTGCCACACACTGCCTTTTTGCTTGTGCTATTTCTGATGAGAAATCAACACTTAATCTTATTTGGCATCCCCTGTTTGTGAAAAGTTGCTTTCCTCTTGCTGTTTTCAGAATTCTCTCTTTATCTTTGACATTTAATATGCTGATTAGTATGTGTCTCAGAGTAGGTCTATTTGGATTGGAGTACATTGTACTTCTTGGACATGGATATCTATGTTCTTCAGTAGAGTTGGAAAATTTTCTGCCATTATTTCCTCAAATATTCCTTCTGTACCTTTTCCCTTCTCCTTTCCTTCTGTGACACCCATGACATGTATGTCTGAACATCTCTTGCTGTCATATAATTCCCTGGGACCCTGTTAAATTTTTTCCAATCTTTTCTTTATCTGTTCTTTTCTGTGTTTGCTTTCAGAGGCCTTGTCTTCAAGCTTACTGATCATTTCTTCTGCCTCTTCAAATCTGCTGTTATATGCCTCCAGTGTATTTTTGTTTTTAGGAGGTACTGGGAATTGAATCCAGGACCTCATACATGGGAAGCAGGCAATTAACCACTGAGTACATCCATTCCCCAATGAGAGCTGGTTTATTTTCCATTTGTTTGTTTTTGTTTTTAGTAGATACTGGGGATCAAACCCAGGACCTCATACATGGGAATCATGTGCTCAACCACTTGAGCTACATCTGCTATTTCATTTATTGTACCTTTCATTCCATAAGATCTGCTATTTTTCTATATATGCTTTCTTTCTTTTTTTTTAAAGATTTATTTTATTTATTTCTCTCCCCTTCCCTCCATCCCCACCCCCCCCCCTTTTGCTGGGTGGTTCTTCTTTTCGTTTGCTTCTGTTGTTGTCAGCGGCATGGGAATTTGTATTTCTTTTTGTTGCGTCATCTTGCTGCGTCAGCTCTCCATGTGTGTGGCACCATTCCTGGGTGGGCTGCACTTTCTTTCACTGGGCAGCTCTCCTTACGGGGTGCACTCCTTGCACGTGGGGTTCCCCTATGTGGGGGACATCCCTATGTGGCACGGCACTCCTTGCGCGCATCAGCACTGTGCATGGGCCAGCTCCACACGGGTCAAGAAGGCCCAGGGTTTGAACCACGGACCTCCCATGTGGTAGATGGATGCCCTATCCACTGGGCCAAGTCCACTTCCCTATATATGCTTTCAACTTCTTCTTTGGGTGCGGTCGCCCCTCGGGCTGAAGTGTGATTTGCTGACCTGGTGGGGGGCGGCGGCCGCGGTAGGCCTATTCCAAACTGCTGCCCCTGTAATAGGGTGGTTGGTCGGGCCCACCGCCACCCCTGAAGGAAGCTCGGCATGGGCGCAGAGTGCCCTCGGGTCTCCCCTTCTCGGCAGCCATGTTCCGTGGCCGCCCCTCCTCCCAGACAGCACCGCACGATGCCTTCTTTCTCCCTGCGCAGGCGCAGGGTGGAAAAATCCAGTCTGCCCTCTTCCCTTCCCCCGACAGCAGCAACAGCCAGGCGTGGGCGGGAAACTCCAGTCTGCCCTCCACCCCAGCAACAGCAGCCACCAATCCCTAAACCCTGCCCCTTCCCCCAGCAACAGCGACAGCCAATCCCTAATCACCACCCCTCCCTCTTCCAGTACCTCCCACTGACCTTTCTCTGGCAACCAATCAGAACAGGGCGTGGCTTCGACCAATCAGCCTTCCCCAGTCCCTATAAAACTGTTGCCTCTCCCTCAATAAAGTTGGACTTGCATGTTTACCTTGTCTCCGCGGTAGTTCTTCTGCTGTGCGCCCTCCAGTCCTGAGAGCCCCCGACAAGGGCCTGGCCTCCCTTGTTCCCAGTTCGTCACCTGCTTCTCCGGGCGACCCCTTCGTTGCCGGCTTCGCCGGGCGGCCCCGTCAGCCGAACCGCGCAACCCCTGTGAGACCGACCCCTCGTCTGCTGCCGGACCAACCCCTTGTCCCAAATGGGACCGACCCCTTGTCCCAAGCGGGACCGACCCCTCGTCCCAAGCTGGACCGACCCCTCGTCCGCAGCCAGACCCCACCTCTACCGACCGAGCAAGCCGCCGCAGCTGGCGCCCAATGTGGGGCAAGGCAACCCCACCACAGCCTCACTCCATAACCTGGCGGCCCCCCCCTTCTCACCGTGGGGCTTCTCTTGTGCAACATTGCTGCTACCTGAGCCTTGGCTACCTCATATGATCCACGGCGGTCTGGGAGAATCGCTGGATGGCTTTCTCCTTCCATGTTGGGGGCTTATACCGACCCGCTTTGATTAAGAGGAGCCTTGGATTTCTCAGGAGCGCGCACTTGCACGTCTGAAGTAACCCTACCATAGCCCTATGCCCTCCTCTTTTCTCACCCCTATCTTTTCACTCTGCATTGCTGCTCCTGAACCTTGGTGACCTCATACAATCCACGGCGGTCTGGGAGAATCGCTGGATGGCTTTCTCCTTCCATGTCGGGGGTTTATACCAACCCGCTATGATTAAGAGGCGCCAATAAAACTCTCAGGAGCGCGTGCCTGAGCACCTCCACCCCTGCCTTCACCTCTGCCTCCTCCCCTCCATGCTTGCTCCCCTTTGCCTTGCTCCACTGCTCGTCGTTCCGCCTTCCCCTCGTCGGGGCCTTCCTTGGCCCGCGACCACCGTCGGAGTCCCATCAGCTCCGACCCCTCGTCTCACCGCGCACCTCGTCTCCCATCACTGTGCTCTCAAGGTAAGGGCGCCTTCTCTTATCGGCTCCAAAAGGCCATTAGCAATGGGTAACATCCCTTCTGCTAAGCAAGCCCCGCAAGTTCGGGCCCTCGCCGGTCTCCTAGACACTCACCGGTGTAAGATCTCTTTGAAAAAGCTCCAAATATATTGGGACCTTATTCTCCCCTTTAATCCGTGGCTTACCACGTGTCAGCTCTGGGACCCGGATACCTATACTCGCCTTATAGATAGGGTCACTTCTGCTGTGGAGCAGGAGGGTAAAAGATTCCCTCCTGGCTTATTACTGGCACTTTTTACCATCCGCTCCTGCCTTCAAGGTGCCCCTACCATCGACTCCCCCCGGCCGCGCCACCACCGCCGCTGTGATTCTCAGGACGGCGACTTTAACAGGGACCCTGATCGGAACCCTGATACCGACTCCGATTCCGATTCTGAGTCGCTTGTTGAGTGCCTTAATAACGCGCTCGAAAATTGTCCCCCTAAACAGTGTAATCTAGCAGTGCTGAGCGCCGGTGAAGATGGCGAGCTTCCGCCTTCTTCCTCGCTCGAAAAGGGGAAGCATTCCCAAGATGGCGGACTTCCGCCTTCTTCCTCGCTCGAAAAGGGGAGGTCCCTTTACCCCTCCCTCCCCCTGGCAACTTCCTGCCTGAGTGGGCTGGAAGCTCCCTCCCCGTCATTTTACCCCTCCGCGCAGGACGGCCCGCAGCCATTTTGTAACACCGCATGGGCAATGGCTCCTCTCTCGCCCTCCACGCCAGCGGCCCCTCCTGGCTCCGCCTCCCCCTGGCAGGCCCCTCCATCCTATCCGTGGCAAGCTGCCACACACGCGGCCCCCTCTAGCCTATTTTTGGACCCGTACCCCTCCCCCGCCAGGGCACCTCCGCCTACCTCCCTGCCGCCTCCTACCACCTGCTTTCCCCTTAACGTAACTCCCACCCCTCAGCGCCCCTTTCCTTGGTACCCACATGATGCGGAAAGTGTTAAACAGCTCCGCAAGGCCGTCAAGGAGGACGGGTTAGGCAGCCCTTATGCTCAGCATTTGTTAGAGGACATGTCCACCCTTCTATGCATCCCCCTTGATTGGCTCCAACTGGCCCGTGCCATCCTCACGCCCGGCCAGTTTATAAATTGGCGCGCCCATTTTCATGCTGAGGCTGAAAAGCAGGTTGCGGCCAACGCCGCAATGGGTGTTAATCACCCACCAGAAGCCTTCACCGGCACCGGTCAGTTTAGCCGGGCTGCGGCCTACTACCGTGCTCCGGCTGGCTTCTGGCTTCAGATTTGTGAGGTCGCCCTACGGGCCTTTCGCGCCTGCACCACCAGTACTGCTGACAAGTTCACTAAGCTCACACAGACCAAGGATGAGGACTTTTCTACCTATGTTTCCAGAGTCCTTTGGGCGTGTGAGCCCAGGGTCCATGATGAACAGGCTCGGCGAGCCCTCGCCCGTGAAATTATCCTTGAAGGGGCCAGCCCCATTTGTCGACAGGCGATCGCTCCCGTGAGGGAAAAGTCGATAGACGATTGGTAATTGCCTGTAATGACCTTGACCAACAGGCTGCTTCTTTTGCCAAGGCTGTCACGACTGCCATGGCACTTAACTCCTCTTGTTTCAAATGTGGCGAGCCAGGACATTTCGCCCGTGAATGCCCGGCACTCTCTGCACCGCCGGGCCCTCCTATTCCTCCTCCCCCACCGCCCCGATGGGGCCCTTCTACCCCCTGCCCCCGCTGCAGCCGGGGGTACCATTGGGCTCGCGACTGCCATATGCAGCCTCCCCTGCAGCGGCAGCAGCCATCTTTAAACTCCAGGAGGGGCAGGCCTCAGCCCCACCCCAAAGAGGCTCCCCGTCCCAACCTTCCAAAGCCCTGATGTGGGCAGTCCCCATCACGTCCACCAGGCCTACCATGAGGTTTAAGATTCACCACCGCTGGTATTCTGGGACCCTCGACTCGGGTGCAGAGGTCTCTTGTTTCCCCGCTCATTTCGCCGCCCAGTGGTCTGTTCAAGAAGGCCCTTCCGTCCAAGGGGCCACTGACTCCTCTACCTCCCTTCGTGCCAGTCACCCTATTGTCTGGGAGGACAGTGAGGGACGTGTGGGCACATTCCGGCCCCTCTTCCTTAGCACCCTTGATACTATACTTTGGGGGCGAGATGTCCTGGAGGAATGCGGTGTTCAGTTAACCACTCAGCCCCCCCAATAGTTTGCGCCACTGCTCAATTAACACCTCCCACACCCACTCCTCTGCAGTGGGATACAGAGGAGCCTATTTGGGTGGAGCAGTGGCCCTTGCCATCCCACAAACTCCAAGCTCTTTGTGAGTTGGTTTGAGAGCAGCTTGAATCTGGACATATAGAACTGTCCACAAGTCCCTACAACTCGCCCGTTTTTATCATTAAAAAGAAGGTCACTGGCAAATACCGCCTTCTACATGATTTGAGGGAGATTAACAAGCATATCCTCCCTATGGGAACTCCCCAACAAGGACTCCCTCACTCAGTGGCCATTCCTAAACACTTTTTGTGGCCACTCTAGATATAAAGGACTGCTTTTTTTCCATTCCGCTTCACCAAAAGGACCGCCCGCGCTTTGCCTTTACCGTTCCTGTCCCCAACCACCGAGGGGCAGCCGACAGGTATCAGTGGAAAGTCCGTCCACAAGGCATGCGCAATAGCCCGGCCATCTGCCAGCTGTATGTGAACGCGGCAGTCGCCCCCTTGCGAGATCTGGGCTACCTCATCCACTATATGGATGATGTCCTGGTCGCGTGTGAGACCCATGAGAAGCTGCAGTATGTCCTCTCTCAGCTTTGGCATAATCTGTCCGCCATTGGCTTAACAATCCAGAATGACAAGGTCAAATTTGAACTCCCCTTAACCTTCCTGGGGTTCCATATCTCCCAGCATGTAACCCCAATGGCTGTGCGACTAAATGTGCCAGACCCAGTCACCCTCACAGAGCTCCAGCAGCTCTGTGGAAATATCAATTGGGTCCGTCCCGCTCTGTCTGTTACCATGGCACAGCTCCAGCCATTATTTGCTCTCTTACAAACCAGCCATAAACCCCCCTCTGCCGTGTCCGCAAAGATAGCCATCACAACCGAAGCTCAAGCCGCCATTGCAGCTGTAGATAAGGCCCTTAACAATTGCTGCCTCCAGCGGTTCCATCCCCAGCAGCCTCTCCAGGCATTGATCCTCCCCACTAAGGGAACACCCTCTGGAGTTCTTTGGCAAGACGGGCCCCTCCTCTGGCTCCATCCTTCTAAGAGCAAGATGCAGAAGATCTGCCCCGTAATAAGGCTGTGGATCGCTCTCATGGCCGATCTAGTGCAGCTGTCCGTCCATACGTTTGAAACTCAACCTGCCATAATTGTTTGGCCGCTCAATGCAAAAGAAACCACCTCCCTCATTAGGGATAATGAGCAAATGCAGGTGCTGTGTGAGGGATTTTCAGGCAATTTCGATTGCCACTTCCCCAGTCACCACCTACTCCAAGGCATGTCCAAATTTCCCTTCCGGAGCCCCTTTTTCCCCTTCCCGTCTTCCTCCCCCTTTCCGAGGTCCGTCACTATTTTCAAGGATGCGTCTAAAACTAAGTACTCCATGGTTGTGTACCTGGACGGAGCCGCAGAGCCGAAAGTTTTTACGCATCTTAACCTACACTCCGTCCAGACGGGAGAGCTTTTGGCTATTGTGGAAGCGTTTCGCGCCTTCCCCTGTGAACCTGTTAACATATTTACAGATAGCCTCTACTCTCTGCAAGTCTGCAGGGTCTTGGCATTAGCTACATTTTTCCCGACCTCCTCTCCTATTGATGAGGCACTGGATGCCCTTAAAACCCTTCTTGAAAAACGCATGGCACCCTGGTATATTGCTCATATCCGGAGCCACTCCGGGTTGCCTGGCCCCCTGGCAGCAGGCAACGACACTGCGGATCAGACGGTCTCCGCCCTTGCCCTTGATATGGTCGGAGATGCTGTCAATCAGGCTAAGTCCTTGCATTCGAGGTTTCACTTTTTTGCCGCCTCACTCCATCACCTTTTGCCTGAGTTGCCAATTGAGACTTGCAAGCACCTAGTGTGGGCATGCAAAACCTGTGCCCCCTTCCTGCCTCTGGGGCCTCTGCAACCGCAGGGGGTGAATCCCCGTGGCCTTAGGCCTAATTCCAGATGGCAGATGGATGTCACGCATGTCCCGTCCTTTGGATGCCTTAAGTTCTTGCACGTTATAATTGACACCTTCTCCCACATGTGCTATGCAGTCCCCTTGACTGGGGAGACTGCTAAGCACTGCATTAAGGCCCTTCGGCAAGGGATTCTCTTCATGGGAGTCCCCTGGGACCTAAAGACGGATAACGGCCCTGCTTATCACAGTGAGTCCTTTGCGAGGTTCCTTCAGCTCTACCAAATTGCCCACCATTTTGGCATTCCATATAACCCACAAGGACAGGCCATTGTGGAAAGCTCCCACCATCGTCTGAAACAACAAATTGAAAAACAGAGGGAAATCCTCCCTCACGCTCCTCCCGGAGACATCATCACCGCTGTTCTAATCCATCTGAACCTCATGACCTTTGATAAGGATGGCCTCTCGGCAGTCCATAGGCATTGGGGCCCCTCGTACCGCCCCACACAGGCCCCTCTGGTCCTTTGGAAGGACCCTCAAACAGGTCAGTGGCGTGGGCCGTGCCCCCTCCTTACCCAGGGCCGAGGTTTCGCTTGTGTCTTCCCGCAGGATGCTGCTCAGCCAATCTGGGTCCCCGGGAGATACGTCAAACCCGCCATCTCAGCAGCGGATGTCCCACAGGGAATGGCGCCAGATGCGAGTGATCCAGCACCGACTGAGCCAGCTCACCCTCCACCCAGAGAGACAACCATCCAACCCTGAAGTCCGTTCACTACTCGCACTCTACCGTCAGTGCAGACGCCGCAACCCTCGCCATGCTGGCGAGCCAATTAACATAGTCTCTCTCCTTCTCCTTATGCTCTCCCTCACCACCTCTGGCCAAGCTAATCCCTCTCACCAGCCCTTCAATTGGACACTCGCTCTTTTGCAGCAGGAAAAGCTCCTCGCTAATAACATTACTGCGGGTGCTCCCTCCTTCACAGTGCACATATGTAATCTTGCCAACCTTCCTTTCGCCAGTGGTGGTTCCCTTTGAGACATTACACACAATACTCAGCGGTGCTGGTACAGTTCAGTTACAGGCCTCCAAGGCCCCTATAATCACAAGATCTCAGGTTTCTATATTTGCCCTTCCACAGCCAGAGGCTGCCACGACCCAGCACATTATTATTGCCCCTCCTGGGGCTGTGTAACCATGGCATACGGCTGGAGAGGCGCTCCAAACCGGGACCCCTATCTCTCCTTCCGCATTGCAAACACTTCCCAGTGGAACATAATCATCCTCACTGTTAAAGACCCTACTAACACTGCCTGGCTGCAGGGCCGTACATATGGCATCAGGCTTTACATGTCGAGCTATGATTATGGCGCCTTCTTCATAATAAAAAAGAAATTGCCTACTCCCACCCCTTCAGTTGCAGTCAGTCCCAACGCAATCATCAACCCTCCCTCTCCTCCTTCTGCTGCGCCGAGGCCAATCATCAATCCTCCTTCTCCTCCCCCACCATCTACCATAACCTCCAGCAGTCAATCCTCTAATCCCGTCCCTACCCCTCCTACCCCTCTACCCCAACTACGGATCCATAACCCACTTCTGTCTCTAGTCCAAGCTACCTTTCGTACACTCAACTCCTCCAATTCTAACCTTACCGCTAGCTGTTGGCTATGCCTCTCCCCCTCACTTCTCTCTACGAGGCCATAGCCACCAATGCCTCTTACCAATCTTCTGATAACAGCAATCCCGCCTCTTGTATTTGGAACCAAACGAAGGTAGGACTGACAATCCAATCTGTCTCTCAAAGCGGGCTTTGCGTCACCAGAATCGGAGGCGCTGTTCACCCCTCCATGAAGACTCTTTGCAACCTTACAGTCACCCCTAACGTAACCTCAAAATTCCTTTTACCCCCCAATAATACAAGATGGCTGTGTTCCTCCACAGGTCACACCCCGTGTCTTAATGTCGGCACCCTCAACTCCACCAACGAAACCTGCGTGCTCGCAATCATACTCCCCCGGGTTTTTTATCATTCCAATGTCCAATTCTTTGATTCCTGGCAGCACTATCTTCTTCCAGTCCATGTGCAGAAAAGAGAAATCATTACCGCTATTACTATCGCCTCTCTTCTAGGTCTTGCAGGAGCTGGCACTGGAATTGCAGCCTTAACCACTCACAGCACTGCTTTCTCATCTCTCAGGGCAGCCGTCGACGAGGATGTTGCCTGCCTCGAAACATCCATCCGCCACTTAGAAAAATTGCTTAACTCCCTATCTGAAGTGGTTCTTCAAAATCGTAGGGGGTTAGACCTCCTCCTCCTCAAAGAGGGAGGCCTCTGTGCCACTCTCGGCGAGGAGTGCTGTTTTTATGCTAACTACTCTGGTCTCATTCAGGACAATCTGGCCCAAGTCAGGGCCGGCCTGGAAAAGCGAAAAAAGGAAAGAGAATCCCAAGGAGGCTTCTCCTGGGGATTCAATGGCATCCTCCCCTACATCCTTCCCTTCGTAGGCCCCCTAATTATTGTCCTCTTCGCACTGGCAGTCGGACCATGGGCTATTAGAAGGATCATCCAACTCGCCAAAGATCAGGCTAATGCAATTTTTAGCACTTACATACAGGTCAGCTATCAGCGACTCGCCACGGCCGAGGACACTCCCCCCCACTTCCTCTTCTTGGCCTCCTCCTACCCGACCTCTTCCTGCTCACTCTTCCCACAGGTGCACCAAGTCTTCTGTAACCGTGGCCCCCCATGCCACCATCGCTCTCAGGAAGCTCCAGCCCCGCTAAACGGCCCGCAACCCGCTTTCCCCGGCCTGCGGCCTGCTTTTTAGCGTCCAATAATGCTTCTGCTTTTGCCTCCCCATACTTCTGCGGAGCTTCCTCCTGTCTCGACCTCACTCCTCTTCTCAGCCTTTCTAGTCCCCCGCCCCCTCCCTTTTTTTTTGCTTGAACCCCCATTGCGTTGCAGATTGGGCCGCCCCATGTCGGCCCCCCCCCCCATTGACATTGGCCTCTCTCGTGCCCATGGAGACCTTGGCTTTCTTATTGCCCTCGCCTATGTCTCCACCGCTCCCGACGCTGCCGCCACCACCGCTGCTGGTGCCCTGACGTGACTTGTCCTCACAGCTGCGATCCTCCAGACCATCACACAGTCTGCCTCTGCCGCTCTTCGCCGCCAAGAAGAGATCAACCACCTGTAACGCACTGTCATCCTGGACTTTTAACAGCAGATGGACCTTATAGCCGCTGAGATCAACGAGAATTGGACATTGGCCACCCTTGTTTGCAATGCCAGATACCGCCCCCCAAATTGTACAGTTGTATCCCCGTCTTACCCACCTCCCTCTTCAGCCCTATTTCCCTCATTGCTTGCTGCCTCTTGGGCCTCCGCTACTTGCTACTGCTGCCATCCTGGCCCTTATGTGAAAAGAAGGGGGAAATGCGGTCGCCCCTCGGGCTGAAGTGTGGTTTGCTGACCTGGCGGGGGGCGGCGGCCGCGGTAGGCCTATTCCAAACCGCTGCCCCTGTAATAGGGTGGTTGGTCGGGCCCACCGCCACCCCTGAAGGAAGCTCGGCATGGGCGCAGAGTGCCCTCGGGTCTCCCCTTCTCGGCAGCCATGCTTCCGTGGCCGCCCCTCCTCCCAGATAGCGCCGCACAATGCCTTCTTTCTCCCTGCACAGGCGCAGGGTGGAAAAATCCAGCCTGCCCTCTTCCCTTCCCCCGACAGCAGCAACAGCCAGGCGTGGGTGGGAAACTCAAGTCTGCCCTCCACCCCAGCAACAGCAGCCACTAATCCCTAAACCCTGCCCCTTCCCCCAGCAACAGCGACAGCCAATCCCTAATCACCACCCCTCCCCCTTCCAGTACCTCCCACCGACCTTTCTCCGGCAACCAATCAGAACAGGGCATGGCTTCGACCAATCAGCCTTCCCCAGCGCCTATAAAACTGTTGCCTCTCCCTCAATAAAGTTGGACTTGCGTGTTTACCTTGTCTCCGCGGTAGTTCTTCTGCCATGCGCCCTCCAGTCCTGAGAGCCCCGGACAAGGGCCTGGCCTCCCTTGTCCCCAGTTCGTCGCCTGCTTCTCTGGGCGACACCTTCATCGCTGGCTTCGCCGGGCAACCCCGTCAGCCGAACCGCTCAACCCCTGTGAGACCGACCCCTCATCTGCTGCCAGACCGACCGCTCGTCCCAAGCGGGACCGACCCCTTGTCCCAAGCGGGACCGACCCCTCACGCAGCCAGACCCCACCTCTACCGACCGAGCAAGCCGCCGCATTTGGGCTTACCTAGTGTCTTAATATCTTTAGTCATTTTAGCCATCCATTGAATTTATTAAGGAGATTTTTGAATATCTCTGATCAGTTGTCTCAACTCCTTTATGTCTTCTGGAGGCTTAGCTTGTTTCTTTGACTGGGCCATATCTTCCTGTTTCTTGGTATGGCTTGTAATTTTTTATTGGTGTCTCAGATATGATTATCTTAATGGATTTATTCTGGGCACAGTTTCTTTCTCTAGGATTTTCTGTTTGATTGGCTTTGTGCTACAACCCCTGTTTGATACTTGGTTGAACTTATTTTGGAACTTTGTAATGGCCATTTTTAGCCAATCTGAATTTTTGCAGCTCTTTTTTAATGTTTTTTTTTTTTTTTTTTTTTTGCCCATTCTCACTGGTGCAATTGGTATTGTAAGCTGTGGAGAATGAAGCTGCTTATCTTGTCCCAGGAAACGATGAAGCTTCTTGCACCTTTCTCCCCTGCCATGGGTGGGTTGGAGCCATACCTGTGTTCAGTAATCCCAGCCGTGCAGGCCAAGATTGTTTGCAGTTGTCTGGAGAGACTGATGAAGCTCCACGCAACTTCCTTCCTTGCCTGGGGCAGGGATGGAGCCACAGGTGGGGGCAGTAAAATAAGTCATGTGGGCCAAAACTGACTGCAGTTATCCAGATAGACTGATGAAGCATTGGACCCTCTCCTCCCCTACCGGGGTCAGGGATTGAGCCAAAGGTGTGTGCAACAATCTAGTCTGTGCTGGCTGAGAGCAACTGTGTTTGCCCAGAGAGGTTCTTGAAGGACCTCCCACCATCCTTCCCTGTGAGGGGTAGATATGGAGCAACAGGTGTGGGAAATAGTCTAAGCAAAATGAGCCTAAGGCTACTGCAGTTGCCTGGAGAGGCTGCTGGAGCCCTTCCCTCCTCCCCTCCCCTCCTCCCCTCCCCCTGCCTCACTTGGGTACTATGAGGGGGAGGGATCGAGCAACAGGTGTGTGCCACAATCTTGTCTGAGCTGGTCGAAAATGTCTGCAGTTGCCTCAAGAGTCTGAAGAAACACTGCCCCACTCCTCTCCTATTGGGGCTGGGGATGCAGCCACATGTGTGCCCAACAATCTAGTCTGTGTGGGCCATAAGTGACTACAATTGCCTAGAAAGGTTGATTCAGGGCCCCTTATCTTCTTCCTGTTGGAGTTGTAGCTGGAGCCCAGGGTAGGGAAACAATCTGGCCTGGGTAAAAAGAAGTCAGTCCCTACCATCACTGTGATTTTCAATCAGCCTTGCTCCTCTTTGTGCCAGAGGTCGAGTTAAAACGGAGGCTACTGGCCTCTTTTTGACTTAGGTTCAAATGTCAACTGTACCTAGGGTTGGATGTTCGGCAACTGAGTTTCATTAATCAGTAGCTGAAGTTGGTGCCCAACCTTCTCTTCATGCCCCATTTTTGGGAAATGGATCTTCTTATTCCATCCAGTGGGGATGGGCACCGGTCTCCTTGGCATGGAGTGCTCTACTCACAAGACTTCATTACAGATGGGAAATCTCATTCCATTCTTCCAAGAATGTTGCAGGATGCTCTTCTGATCTGGGCCCTCCAACAAGTGATTTAGATAGCTCTGGCTGATTACTAATGACACTGTAGGATGAGCTGACTCCTGGAGGTCCTATAAATAAAATGCATTCAAACACGAGAGAGAGAGAAAGCCACAGGAAGCAAGAAGCTGAAACCAACAGAACCCAGAAGAGAAGGGAGAGGCCAGAGGAGGTTGCCTCATGCCTTGGATGTGACAGAGGAGCCCCAGATTTGCCTTTGCTGCATTCCATAAGTTTTGGGATATTGTGTTTTCATTTTCATTAGCATGAAGATATTTCCTGATTTTCCTGTGTTTTTTTCTTTTACCCATTGATCGTTTAGGAGCATGTTGTTTAATTTCTACACATTTGTGAATTTTCCATTTCTCCCTCTGTTATTGATTAATAGTTTCATTCCATTGTGGTTGGAGAAGATAAATTGTATGATTTTAATATTTTTTATTTTATTGAGACCTGTTTTGTAAACTAACATATGATCTATCCTAGAGAATGATCCATGTGCACTAGAGAAGGATGTATATTCTGCTGCTATTAGGTGAAGTGTTCTATATATGTCTGTTAGATCTTGTTAGAGTACCATTCAAGTCTTATATTTCCTTATTGATCTTCTGTCTAGATGTTCTCCGCAATATTAAAAATCTCCTACTGGGAAGCAGACTTGGCTCAATGGATAGAGTGTCCGCCTACCACATGGGAGGTCCGAGGTTCAAACCCAGGACGTCCTTGACCCGTGTGGAGCTGGCCCATGTGCAGTGCTGATGCGCACAAGGAGCGTCATGCCACGCAGGGGTGCCCCCCACATAGGGGAGCCACATGTGCAAGGAGTGCACCCAGGAAGAAGAGCTGCCCAGCATGAAAGAAAGCCCAGCCTGTCCTGGAATGGTGCCGCACACACGAAGAACTGAGGCAGCAAGATGATGCAGCAAAAAGAGACACAGGTTCCCGGTGCCGCTGACAAGGATACAAGTGGACACAGAAGAACACACAGCGAATGGACACAGAGAGCAGACAACTGGGTGAGGGGGAAGGAGAGAGAAATTAAAAAAAAAAAGTCTCCTACTATTAATATAGAGCCAATAATTTCTTCCTCCCAACCTGCCAATATTTTCTTCATATTTTGTGGCTCTGCTGTTAGGTGCATATATATTTATAATTGTTATTCCCCTTTATCAGTATATTATGATCTTCTTTGTCCCTTTTAACAGATTTTTTTTTTTTTAAAGATTTATTTATTTATTTATTTAATTCCCCTCCCCCGGTTGTCTGTTTTCTGTGTCTTTTTGCTGCGTCTTGTTTCTTTGTCCGCTTCTGTTGTCGTCAGCGGCATGGGAAGTGTGGGCGGCGCCATTCCTCAGCAGGCTGCTCCCTCCTTCGCGCTGGGCGGCTCTCCTTATGGGTGCACTCCTTGCGCGTGGGGCTCCCCTACGCGGGGGACACCCCTGTGTAGCATGGCACTCCTTGCGCGCATCAGCACTGTGCATGGGCCAGCTCCACATGGGTCAAGGAGGCCCGGGGCTTGAACCGGGGACCTCCCATGTGGTAGACGGACGCCCTAACCACTGGGCCAAAGTCCGTTTCCCCAGATTTTTTTTTTTAATTAGAGAAGTAGTGGGTTTACAGAACAATCATGCATAAAGTCCAGAATTCCCATATACCATTGCATTATTAAAACCTCCCATTTGTATATGGTACATTTATTACCATTAGTGAAGCCCATTTTATTATTGTAGTATTAACTATAGTCCATAATTTAACTTATGGTTCACTGTTTATTTAGTGCCATTTAACAGTTTTTGAATTAAAATCTATTTTATCTGATGTTAGTATAGCTATCCCAGCTTTGATTTGGTTAGTTCTTGCATGGTACATTTTTTCCATCCTTTGACTTTCAACCTCCTTATGTCTTTTAAGGTGAGTTCCAGCATAAGTTGGGTTGTGCCTTTTTAAAAAAAATCCATTCAGCCAATCTCTGCCTTTTGACTGGAGAGTTTCACCTGTTACATTTAAAGTAACTACTGAAATGCAGGAATTTTTCTGCCATTTTGCTATTTAGCTTTTGCAATTCATATACTTTTTTGTTTCATCCTTAATTCTTCCATTGGTGCCTACTTTCATATTTATTTGAATTTTTGGATTGTACCAAATTGAGTCACTCTTCCTTTATTTCTGGATATATTTTTAAAAATCTGCTTTGTTTGTGTTTACCATGGGGTTAAAAATTAATATCCTGATTGTTATATATTTAGGATTATTTTATATTTGGTAGTGATGTAATTTCAATAGCATATACATACACTGCTCCTGTACTGTTCCATCCCCCCACTTTTCTTTGTGCTTGTTACACATTATATATTTGTATATTGTTTGTCCAAAACCATAGATTTATCATTGTTTTTTATGCATTTGTGTTTTAGCATTGTAAAAAGTAAGAAATAGAGTTATATACCAGAAAACACAGTATAATTGTTCTGGTATTTATAATTATTCTAATTGCTACTTCTAATGGAGGTCTTTATTTCTTTATACTGCTTCTTAAAAAAATCTTTTTTAAAAAAGATACATAGATCACACAAAATGTTACATTAAAAAATAGGAGGTTCCCATATACACCTATTCCCCACCCTTCCCATTCCTCCCACATCAACAACCTCTTTCTCAGTGTGGCACATTCATTGCATTTGATGAATACATTTTGGAGCACTGCTACACAGCATGGATTATAGTTTATATTGTAGTTTTCACTCTCTTCCAGTCCATTCAGTGGGTTATGGCAGGATATATAATGTCTTGCATCTGTCCCTGCAATATCATTGAGGATAACTCCAAGTCCCTAAAATGTCCCTATATCACACCTCTTTTTCCCTCTCCCTGCCCTTCAGCAAATCCTGTGGCCACTGTCTCCACATGAATGATACAATTTCTTCCATTGCTAGAGTCACAATAATTCTATAGTAGAAAACCAATAAGTCCACTCTAATCCATATTTTATTCCTCCATCCTGAGGACCCTGGGATGGTGATGTCCACTCCACCTCTATATCGAGAGGGGGCTTAGATCCCATATGACTGATGGATGCAATTCTTGGGCTTGCAGTTGTAGACTCTCTCAGTTCCCTGGTGTGGTGCTTGACCATCCTCACCTCCCTGTTAGCTGACTTAGGTAAGTCCAACCAACTGGAGAGTAGGTGCTGCAACTCTGCTGAGACTCAGGGCCCAGCTGGCACATGGACAGTCCAGAGATTCAAGTCTCCTGAGCATATATCAACCCCAGAGCCAACCACAGGTTCAGTAAAAGTAACAGAAGAGAGGTCACATCTGAGTCCAACTCCATCACACTCAGGAGCACAAATTCCAAAGTAGGGCCCACTGGTAAGGCACTGAAATCCAGAGCCATCTGTCATGACTCTAGGACCTGGGTGTCTCTGTAGCCCTCAGGAGCACCACTACCTGGAGTTGTATCTACTTTGGCTGTCTCTGGGATCCTGCTGAGATATGTATAAGCATGACCCCTGTGATGACCTCCCAACTCATTTTGAAGTCTCTTAGCCATATAAACTCATTTGTCTTTATCATTTCCCCCTTTTATTCAAGGTCTTTTTCTAGTTGCATCATCAGCTCTTGCTTGGTAGTAATCCCTTGGCACCAGGGAGGTTCATCCCCAGGAGTCATGCCCCACACTGGGGGGAAGGTAATGCATTTTCATGCTAAGTTTAGCTTAGAGAGTGGCCACGTTTAAGAAACATGAAGGGTCTCAGGAACTCTTAGACACCCTTCAGCTCTAGGCCTAGTTGAAATTTCAAACATACAGGCTCATAAGCATAGTCATTAGTATCAAGGGCCCATCATTGGACCATCCTTCTTCACTGGTCTTTACCCTTGCAATTCGGGGATTGTTGTTGCTCCACTGGGGAGTGTGACAGACTTCCCTGGAATGGGAACTCAACCCTCCCTCAGTTGTCATGTGAAACTCTACTCACTCTGTCAATACCCAACAAATATCCGAACATATCTATATGCCCTATATGCATGCCCTGGAGAACTCCCTCCCACCCATGTATCTCCCTCAATGACACCCCACACCAGTGCTAATCCCCTGCCATAGTTGAACCCCTCTGGGATCCAAAACTTCTTTAAAAACAAAGTCTAATATATTGCCAAATTCAATTAATAGGAAAATGAAATAGTAATGATAGGTTTAAAGATTAGAAATAGAATGCACAATAATTTAGAAAACTACAATAAAGTAAAAATAAATTGGGGTATTAAAAAATGAAAAAATATAACATTTTTTTGACATTTTGCCTTAATCACTGTAATAGGTGTTGCCTTGTATGTACAGTGGCAAGGCAATCTCTTCCATTTCTTCCTCAGTGTCTACATCCTTTTTATTTTTTAAAAAAGATTTATTTATTCTTATTTATTTCTCTCCCCTTCCCCCCCTCCCATTGTCTGCTCTCTGTGTCCATTTGCTGTGTGTTCTGTGTCTGCTTGCATTCTTGTCAGTGACACCAGGAATCTGTGTCTCTTCATTGTGCCATCTTGCTGCGTCAGCTCTCTGTGTGTGCGGCACCACTCCTGGACAGGCTGCACTTTTTTCACACAGAGCAGCTCTCCTTATGGGCACACTTTGCACGTGTGGGGCTCCCCTATGTGGGGGACACCCCTGCGTGGCATAGCACTCCTTGCACACATCAGCACTGTGCATGGGCCAGCTCACCACTCAGGTCAGGAGGCCCTGGTTTGAGCCCTGGACCTCCCATGTGGTAGGTGGATACTCTGTCAGTTGAGTCAAATCTGCTTGCCTCTACATCCTTAAAAAATGCTGAAGGCTTGACACACTAGTCTGTCCTCCCCCATTGGGAACCACCCATGCTCTTGAGAGAAAACTGCCCCCCCCCCTTTTGAGAACAATGTGCCTCCCCAGGATGGGAGTATAACATCTTCCTGCTCATTGAATGGGTCTCCACACACTATGACACACTATGACAAGATGAGCACTCACACACTCCCCAGAAGCCTGCCCCAGGAGCATCCTGTGCCAGATTCCCCCAATTCAAACATCTTAAACCAGTAACCCTTCCTTATTTTATTTTCTGAAGAGTTTTCTCAATGTTATAGTTTCAACCACATACCTGACATCTCTCGTGTTCACCTGCTCCCCTCTAACCTCCCCCCAGTTCCTTGGACCATCTGACCCATCCTACCAACCCTAGCCCCCTCAAGCCTGCAAAGCCCAACCCAATAGTATCCCTATGCCCCCTGTCTTATCCCTTCACTGAACAACTACTTACCTCCACTTTATCACAGATTTTGTCTGGTTGGGCGTTGGCTCACAACCTTCCTCTCTCTCCCATTTCCTGTAAGCCTATCTTCCAGTCTCTAGCTCTCAGAGACAGCTTGATTTGCTTAATTCATATCAGAGAGGTCACGTAGTATTTGTCCTTCAATGCCTGGCTTGCTTCAGGCATTGAAGGACAAATATAAATGTCCTTAAGATTCATCCATGTTATCCCATGTGTTAGTACTGTATTCCTTCTTACAGCTGAGTAGTATTCCATGTATGTATATGCCACATTTTGTTTATCCATTCATCTTTTGATGGGCATTTGGGTTGATTCCAACTTTTGGTAACAGTGAATAATGCTGCTATGAACATTGGTGTGCATATATTGGTTCATGTCCTTGTTTTCAGTTCTTCTGGGTATATGGGCAAATCTATAGCTAGTTTTTTGAGGAAATGCCAAGCTGTCCTCCACAATGGCTGGATCCTTCTACATTCCCATGTGGATTGTGATAGTGGATTGATCCATTATCTAGTGTCCTTTCCTTTCAGTCTGAAGAATTCCCTTTAGCATTTCTTGTACTGTAATGAATTCCTTTATCTTTTGTTTATCTGGTAATGACTTAAACTCTCCCTCATTTTTGAAAAGAAGTCTTACTAAATGTTAAATTCTTGATTGGCAATTGTTTTCTTTTCAGCACTTTCGTAATTTTTCTGGCTGTCTCCTTGCCTACATGGTTTCTAATGAGATATGGCAGTTAATCTAATTAGGGCACCCTTGTATGTGATACATTGCTTTTCTTTGGAGCTTTCAGTGTTCTTTCCTTGTCCTTTATATTTGACAGTTTGACCACCATGTATCTGGGCATATTTCTCTTTAACTTTATCCTTTTTGATGTTTGATGGACTTCTTGGGTTGTCATATTCACATCTTTTGCCATATTTGGGAAGTTTCCTATTGTCACTTTTTTTGGATATTCCTTCTGTTCTTTACCTCTCCTCCCTGTGGGACTCCCATGATATAAATATTTGTACTCTTGATTGTGTCCCACAGGTCTTTCACTAATTTTTTTTCTTTCAGGTCCTCAGCCTAACTCATTTAAATTGTCTTGTCTTTGAGTCCACCAATTCTTTCTTCTATTAGCTCCAGTCTGCTGTTGAAACTCTCCTAGGGAATTTTTAAAAATTTTCTCTTACTGTGGTCTTAAGCTCTATTTCGTTCCTTTACATGATATCTATCTCTGTTGATACTCTCTTTTGTTCATCTACTGTTTTCCTTATTTCCTTTAGTTCTTTGTCCATGTTTTCCTTTAGCTCTTGGAGCATGTTTAGGACCATTTAGCAATCTTTTTCTCATGCATTCAAGATCTGATATTCCTCATGGATCATTTCCGATGCTTTATCCTGGACCTTTGCATGTATCATCATATCCTGTTTCATTGTTTTGCAATTTTTTTGCTGCTGCTCTATGGAAGTTTTAATATTTAATGTGTTTTCTCTGGAATTTAGACCCTGAGGCATCTGTTCCTTAAACTTGTACCCAGCTAGTTTTATAACTATATTTATTTCCTTGAATGCCAAGATATAACAAAAATAAAAATAAAAAACCCAACTTTCCCAATCTTCTAGCCAGTTCAACTTAGGTTTCCCAACAATGAGTTTAGAGCACTATATGAAGGTGTAGCGTTCTCCTTTGTCTTTTCTAAGCATTTGTCTTTTGCTGGGCATGCACATTCCCCCCATTTACACAGATCTGAGGGTCCACTTTCCCCTAGGAAACAGTGTTTCTTTATGGTGCTGGTCATTACACTGTGTGTCCCACAACTAGCAATCCTTTGCTCCAGGCGGCTGTGTTTTGACTGTTCTCCAACAGTGTTCTGTAGGAGAGCTCTATGAGCCACCCACCCATATGTGCAAGGAAAGTTCTGAGATGACTAGCCTGTGACAAGTGTCCTATGGTTCTGTCCTTTAGGCTGCTATCAGATTGGTACAGAAATAGATGCACCATAGCATGCACATAATGTTTACTCTACTCCCTCCAGAACTAGGTCAGGTACCTGTATTGGGTGTGTGAGCCAGCTCTGTGCTGAGATGGTGAGGGGATGGGAGAAGTGCCAACAAAGCACCATGAAAAATTTCCCTACATTTTAAAGTTGATTTTTTCTTGATTTTGCACTCACCTTGTAATTAAACCTTTTAATTATTTTCTGGACCTTTAGATAGATGGTTCTGCTGGTCTTTGCTTGTTGCTGAAAGCTTCTGTGAGGGGATGGAGCACTAGAGCTTCTCACTCTACCATCTTGATAATGTCATTCCTCCTATATATTTTTGATATTTGTCACTGTTTATGTAAGCTTGCTTTTTTTTTTTTTTTGGTGCTTTTCTTTACTTCCATTTCTAATTTAGTTCTCTTTTGTGTTTACACCTTCTAGTCTTCCCTCAGATTGCTCCATATATATATATGTAATGACTGTTGTTTGGCTTGCTAAATGGCATCCATCTGTTATGCTTATTTGTTTACCTATATTGGTTATGTTTTTGCTTTCAAAGGATAAGAGCTTTAAATTTAAGATGAATCTATTCTACATATACATAGTCCTCGTTATAATGCTTCTATTCACTTCTGGATGCCAAATAAACAAATTAATAACAATAAGGGTGGACAAAATTATAATAGCAGCTTGCGGCATTTCTATTCTCTCTACCAATCCTGTCTAACTTAATTTTCTACAGTGATGGAGATGTTTTCTTTCTGCTGTCCAATAGGTAGCCTGTAGCGTCACGTGGCTACTGAACACTTTAATGTGGCAAGTGAGACTAGGGAATTGCATTTTAATTAATTAGAACTAATTAAAATTAAATTAATTAATATTAAATTTTAAATAGCCACATAGCTAGTTAAAATAGCTAGTGGCTACTGTATCAGACAGCATAGTTTTAGACCATATGTTCTGCTAATAAAATTTTTCTTTTGCTGGAATTTGGACACGATATTTTCATGTTGATGCCTGGTAATCAGCTGAATGCAGCACAAAATACAATCAAATCTATTTTCTTTTTTGAAGTCCTTTGCTACCTTGAGATTTTTACATTCTGTGAGTAATCACGATGTAGAAAGTTTCCCATTCTAACAAAATTATTTACCCACGTCTTCTTCTAGTAGTTTTGTATTAAAAAAATAAATTTTGATCCATTCCAACCCCATTTATTGAATAATCCTTTATTTTCCTCCACTCATATTTGCTTTATTTCTATGCTCTGTGTTGCCAGACTGTTTCCATTTATTTTAGTGTGTGTGACCCACAGAAGCATTTTGAAGTTTTTCTTCATATTTGTATGGGACATTTCTTGCTAAATTTATTCCTAGACATTTTATCTTATTGTTGCTATTATAAATGGAATCTTTTATTCTATTATATTTTGTAATTGGCTGCTGTTTTTAGATAAGAAAGCTATTTTATTTATTTAATTTCCTTTCTCTGATTTAATTGTGTCAGCTGATACTTCATTAACAGTGCTAAATAATCATGCTAACAGTAACATTCTTTTCCTGAATAGGAATGCATCTTGTATTTCTCAATTAAGCATAATACATGCCTATGAAATTGTATTGAGGAAGTATCCATCTATTCCTATTTTATTAAGAATTTTTAAAATTAAAATGGAGATAGGTGCCTAGGTTGAACAAATGTCTTTATTTATTTTTTTCATGGAGATGTGGTTTTTTGCATGGAGATGTTTATGATGTTTCTTTTTGTCCCCATTAATATGGTGAATTATATTAATACACTTGTCTTAATGAATACCTTACCATTCAAGATATGAGCTTACTTGACCATAGTGTATTATTCTTTTAATGTCCTACTAAATTCTGTTTGGTAATGATTTAATTATGATTTATGAGTAGATTTTTATTATTATATTGGTCTGTGGTTTTCTTTTTTGCGTGCAATACTTGTTGAATTTTAGTACCAGAGTTTTGTTGGCTTCATTTAAACAAAATAGAACAAAAAAAGATCAAAAAGGAAAAAAGGCATGTATGATTACCCTATTTTTCTATGAACTGGAATAGTTTAAATAACCACTTAGAAAACTTTGTATTATGGAAAATTGTAAACATATTGAATGTAGGTAGAATAGAATAATGAAGCGTCCTCATGCATCTATCATCTAGCTTCAGCAATTATCAATTAATGACCAATCTAGTCTTCTGAAAACATTTTTTCAATGATAATTGATTTACTTAGATATTCTGTCTTTTCTGAAGTCAATTTTGGTAATTCTGTGTTTTTCTAAAGAATTGTACATTTTCAGATTTTTAGGTTTATTTGTTTGAATTTGAGCAGTCATCTTATTCTTTTGATGTCCTCTAATCTGTGTTTATTTCCACAATTTTACTTCTTTTAAAAATATAATTGGTCTTTCTACATCTTTTCTCTTGATTAGAATCTTTAATTCTTAGTGCTAATAGTCCTTAAAGTTAACATAGTTATTCATTTTAAAGAATTGTCACTTTTTTTTTTGGTTCTATCATTTTTTTCTTAATGTTTCTTTTCTTGCTTGTGTCTTTCTTTTACTTTCCTTGGGTTTATTATGTTATCTTTTTCTAAGATCTTAAGTTGAGTGCTTAAGTCATTAATTTTCATTCTTTACAGAACACTAGTATGAGTGCTTAAAACTATGTATATTCTGCGATCAGTTTAAAGTGCCTCTCTTAGGTTCTTGGATGTTATATTTTTTTCACTTCTATTATCCAGGTATTGTCAAGAACAGTGAAAGATATGAGATTTTACCCTACTTGCAAGCAAATAAGGTAGCTTACTGCAGTTTCATGGGTGCTGGAAGAAGACATGAGGCTCCTGGGTAAGAGATAAAGGCCTATTTATTATTCACAGTAATATTAATAGCCATAGTACCAGCATTTGTACTAATTCCCTGAGCTCCACTTGTCCCAGAGCAACACACAGAGGTGGGGTGACATCTGCACACCAAGTAGGTTGCGTTTCAGGAAGAAACCCTGAGCTTAAGAAACTTGAATTTATCTATCTATCTATCTATCTATCTATCTATTGAGGTAGCAGGGGCTGAGTAGGCTGGGTATTGAACTTGGGACCTTGAGGGTATGTAGGAAACCAGTGCTCAACTACTGTGCCATATCAGCTTCCCTGAGTTGGTTTTTGTTTGTTTGTTTGTTTTCCTTATTGTTTGTTTTTGTTTTTCAGGAGGCACTGGGAACTGAATCCATACCTCCCATGTGGGAGGTGGGAACTCAACTGCTTGAGTCACATCCACTCCCCTGAAGTTTTTATAATAGCCAGTAGGCTTCTCTGGCTTTGAAATTCCAGAGGGAGACACTATCTCCATCTAAAGACTATTCTCTGTATAGATATCCTTGGAATGATAGTCCAGACCAAAGGAAGTTAGATCCTCAGCTTGCAAGAAATACAAAAATGTGAGAGATCCATGGAGAATTGTTTCCCAACAATATCCATACCTTGTTTCTACAATGTGTTGGTTTTTAGTGATTTTTTTCCATGAGCATACCATTCTGTTGGTCACTCTGATTAATCTGAACAACAGAGGCTAGAACCAAATCTATTCACTTTGTCTCATACAAAATCACACCATTAAAAAGATTCCCAGCAGTAGAATGAGGCCAACTTACAGTATTAACCTCAACGATGCTCCTTAGGGTTCCTGGCTCAACCAGCTGAACAAATCCCTTAACCATCATGTTACCATAGAAAACTGGGTAACTTTCTCCTTCAGTTTACATGTTGACCTACCCATCACCCACCTTCAACAATTATCAACTCATGATAAGATCAGCAATTACTCTTGTTTAACCTCTATCCCTATCCACTCCTGTATCCCTATTATTTTGGCATCATGTAATTTCATCATAAATAAGTGTATCCAAAAGGTAAGTTAAAATTTAACAATTTCTGGTTGCTGTGCCTAAGTGAGGTCTTTTTCTTTATCCTGCTTAGGGTTTTATAAGGATTCTTGATTCTTTACCTTGATGTAGTTCCCCAATCTTGTCAAACACTCAGCCAATACCTTTTCAAATTTTCCTTCTGTCCCATTTATTCTCTTCTCTCCTTCTGGGAATCCAATTACATGAATATTAGACCTTCTCACTGTATCATTTACGTTTCTTACCCTTTCTTCTCTGTTGCCCATCCTTTTGCCTCTCCTCCTTTCACTCTGTATATTTTCTTACTTATCTCACATTTACTAATTCTTTATCTGGTTATATCTAATCTCCTATTAAACTCTTTTTTTCAGTTATATTTTTCAGTTCTAGAACTTAATTGCTTTTTATACTTTCTGGTTCTCTGCTATAATTCTTGGCCTTGTTTTTATTTCCTTGAGCATATTAATATCTAGTTTTGAATATTTTATTATGAAAAGTTTCAAACCTATATAAAAAAGTTAAAGAATTTTCTGTGAATACCTACCTACCATCTATATTCTATTATTAGCATTTTATTGTACCTGCATTATCTATCACATATCTATCCATCTATCTCCCTGTCTTTGTTTGCTAGGCTGCTATGACAAATACCACACAATGGGTTGGCTTAAACAGGAGAATTTATTATCTCATTTTTTTCCCTTAACAAATCAATTTAATAGGTACATATGAATAAAGCATAAATCTATCCAAAGTGTACAATCAATGGTATTCCGTATAATCACATATTTGTGCATTGATCATTTCAGTCATTCTTAGAGCACTTCCATTATTCCAATAATAATAAGCAAAATACAAACAAACTAAAGTCATCACTTCTCAATCTCGCTATGCTTCCCCTGCTGTACAAGGCTACTATTCTTTTTCCTTCTTTCTAGTATATTTATATTTATAATTTGTAAAAACAGTTTTATATATGCAATACAACCCATATTCATGTTTTACCTGAGATTTTACTATCTTATAGAGTCCCATGTTGCGGCGGCTTGCTTGGTCGGTAGAGGTGGGGTCTGGCTGCGGACGAGGGGTCAGTCCAGCTTGGGATGAGGGGTCGGTCCCACTTGGGACGAGGGGTCGGTCCGGCAGCAGACGAGGGGTCGGTCTCACAGGGGTTGAGCGGTTCGGCTGACGGGGTTGCCCGGCGAAGCCAGCGATGAAGGTGTCGCCCAGAGAAGCAGGCGACGAACTGGGGACAAGGGAGGCCAGGCCCTTGTCGGGGGCTCTCAGGACTGGAGGGCGCACGGCAGAAGAACTACTGCGGAGACGAGGTAAACACGCAGGTCCAACTTTATTGAGGGAGAGGCAACAGTTTTATAGGGGCTGGGGAAGGCTGATTGGTCGAAGCCACGCCCTGTTCTGATTGGTTGCCGGAGAAAGGTCAGTGGGAGGTGCTGGATGGGGGAGGGGTGGTGGTTAGGGATTGGCTGTCGCTGTTGCTGGGGGAAGGGGCAGGGTTTAGGGATTGGTGGCTGCTGTTGCTGGGGTGGAGGGCAGACTTGAGTTTCCCGCCCACGCCTGGCTGTTGCTGCTGTCGGGGGGAGGGAAAGGGCAGACTGGATTTTTCCGCCCACGCCTGGCTGTTGCTGCTGTGGGGGGGGGGGGGGGAGGGAAAAGGGCAGACTGGATTTTTCCGCCCTGCGCCTGCGCAGGGATAAAGAAGAAGAAGGGTGCCGCCCCACAAGGCATCGTGTGGTGCCATCCGGGAGGAGGGGCGGCCGCGGAAGCATGGCTGCCGAGAAGGGGAGACCCGAGGGCACTCTGCGCCCATGCCGAGCTCCCTTCAGGGGTGGCGGTGGGCCCGACCAACCACCCTATTATGGGGGCAGCGGAATTAGGAATTAGGCCGCTCCCCCGCCAGGCCAGCAAACCACACTTCAGCCCGAGGGGTGACTGCACCATGTTACAGTTTTTAGCTTTCCTTCTAGTAATATACATGACCTTAAACTTTCCCTTTCAACCACTGCCATACCCATACAATAGTACTGCTAGTTTCAAACATGATGATATGCTTTAACCATTTCTTTATTTTCCAAACAACCTTTTACCAATTCTGCACAGATTTACCCTTAGCTTTCCATTCTTTACTCTCCTTCTATTTTCTGGTGACCTACATTCTAATTGTTAACTCTGTGACTTTAAACAATGTATTGAGTTCATAATAGTGCAATCATATAGTATTTGTTCTTTTGTGTCTGGCTTGCCTCACTCAATATAATGCCCTCCAAGTTCATCCATGTGGTCATATGCTTCATGACTTCAATTCTTCTTATAGATGCATAATATTCCATCATGTGTATACACCACAGTTTGTTTATCTATTCATCAGTTGATGGACACCTGTGTTGTTTCCAGCTTTTGGCAATCATGAATAATGCTGCTATGACCATCGGTGTGCAGATGTCTGTTCGTGTCTCTGCTCTCAATTCTTCTGTATATATACCTAGTAATAGTATTGCTGGGTCACATAGCAAGTCTATATTCAACTTCCTTAGGAACTGCCAAACAGTCCTCCTTAGTGACTATACCATTCTACACTCCCACCAACAGTGAATAAGCGTTCCTATCTCTCCACATCCTCTCCAATGTTTACAGTTTTCCAACTTTTTAGTAGTGTAATAGGTATGAAATGTTTCATTGTCGTTTTGATTTGCATTTTCCTAATCGCCAGTGATGTTGAACATTTTTTTGTGTTTCTTTACCATTTGTATTTCTTCTTTGGATAGTTGTCTTTTCAAGTCTTTAGCTCATTTTTAAATCAGGTAGATTGTCTTTTTATTTTTGAGTTGTATAATCTCTTTGTGTATCATGGACATTAAACCCTTATCTGATATATTATTGCCAAATATTTTCTCCCATTGAGTCAGTTGCCTGAAAACCCTTTTGACAAAGTCCTGTGGGGTGCAAAAGTGTTAATTTTGAGAAGGTCCCATTTATATATTTTTTCTTTGGTTGCTTGTGCTTCGGGTGTAAGGTTTCAAAAACTACTACCTACCACAAGATGTTGAAAATGTTTTCCAACATTTTCTTCTAGGAGATTTATGGTTGTTGCTTTTATATTTAGGTCCTTGATCCATTTTGAATTAATTTTATAGGGTGTGAGATACAAATCTTTCTTTCTTTTTATATGGATATCCATTTCTCCCAGCACCAGTATATTTGTTGAACAGACTGTTCTTGCCTAGCTGAGAGGACTTGACAGCCTTGTCAAAAATCACTTGACTGTAGATATGAGCATCTATTTCTGAGTTCTCGATTCAGTTCCATTGGTAAATGTGTCTGTCTTTATACCAGTACATGCTGTTTTGTCACTGTAGCTAAGTATATGCTTTAAAATCTGGAAGTGAGAGTCCTCCAACTTTGTTCTTCTTTTTTAAGATCTTTTGGCTATTTGGGTCCCGTTACCCTTCCAAATAAATTTGCTAATTGGTTTTTCCACACTTGCAAAAATGGTTGTTGGGATTTTTATTGGGATTGCATTGAATCTGTGAATCAGTTTGGGTAGAACTGACATCTATACAGTATTTAGTCTTCCAGTTCATGAACACAGAATGTCCTTCCATTTAAGTTTTCCTTGATTTCATTTTGCAATGTTTTGTAGTTTTCTGAATACAGGTAATTTATGCCCTTGGTTAAGTTTATTCCTAAATATTTGATTGTTTTTGTTGCTACTATAAATGGAATTTTTTTTTTGCGATTTCCTCCTCAGATTGCACATCAGTAGTGTGTATAAACACTATTGACTTTTGTATATTAATCTTGTATACTATCACTTTGCTGAAATTGTCTATTAGTTCTATTATCCTTGTTGTGGATTTTTCAGGAGATTCTATATCAGGAGATATAGGATCATATCATCAGCGAATAGTGAAAGCTTTATTCTTACTTTCCTATTTGGGTGCCTGCTATTTTTTTTTAAAGGTTTATTTTATTTATTTTTCTCCCCTCCCCCCGCCCCACCCCATCTGTTCTCTGTGTCCACTCACTGTGTATTCTTCTATGTCCACTTGCATCTTTGGTGGCACCGGGAAACTGCATCTCTTTTTTTGTTGCGTCATCTCGCTATGTAAGCTCTCCATGTGTGCAGCGCCACTCTTGGGCAGGCTGTGCTTTTTTCATGTGGGGTGGCTCTACTTGCAGAGCACACTCTTTGCATGTGGGGCACCCCTACATGGGGCACCCTTGTATGGCACAGCACTCCTTGTGCATGGCAGCTCTGTGCCTGGGTCAGTTTATCACACAGGTCGGGACGCCCTGGGTAACGATCCCTGGGCCCTCCCATATGGTAGGCAGATGCTCTATCAGTTGAGCCACATCTGCTTCCCTCTTATCTGGCCTAATTACTCTAGCTAGAACCTCTAGCACAATATTGAATAACAGTGGCTACTAGGGCATCCTTGTCTTGCTCCTGATCTAAGCGGGAAAGCTTTCAGTCTTTCACCATTGAGTACAATGCTTGCCATAGTTTTTTTATATATACACTTTACCATATTGAGAAATCTTCTTTCTATTCCTATCTGTTGGATTGTTTTTATCAAGAAAGGGGTGCTGTATTTTGCCAAATTCCTTTTCTGCATCAATTGAGAAGATGATATGATTCTTCTTCAATTTATCAATATGGTTTATTATGCTAATTGATTTTCTTGTGTTGAACCACCCTTGCAAACCTGAGATAACTTACTTGATCATGGTTTATAATTCTTTTAATGTGCGTTTGTATTCTGTTTGCAAGTATTTTGTTGAGGATTTTTGTGTCTATATTCATGAGAGATATTGGACTGTAATTTTCTTTTTTTGTAGTATCTTTGTCTGGTTTTGGTATTAGGGTGATTTTGGCATCATAGAATGAGTTTGGTAGTGTTCTTTCCTGTTCAGTGTTTTGGAAGAACTTGAGCAAGATTGGTAATAAGTCATCTTCAAATGATTGGTAGAATTCACCTGTGAAGTCATCTGGTCCTGGACTTTTTATTTGGGAGGTTTTTGATGACTGTTTCTATCTCTTACTTGTGATTGGTTTGTGGAAGTCTTCTATTTCTTCTAATATCAATGTAGGTGGTTTGTGCGTTTCTAGGCATTTGTCCATTTCCTGTACATTGTCTAGCTTTTTGGCATACAGTTGTTCATAGTATACTTTTTAAAAAAGAAATAATATAGGGAAGCGAACTTGGCCCAGTGGATAGGGCATCCGCCTACCACATGGGAGGTCCGTGGTTCAAAACCCGGGCCTCCTTGACCCATGTGGAGCTGGCCCATGTGCAGCGCTGTTGCACGCAAAGAGGGCCGTGCCATGCAGGGGTGTCCCCCATGTAGGGGAGCCCCATGTATAAGGAGCGTGCCCCGTAAGGAGAGCCACCCAGCACAAAAGAAAGTGCAGCCTGCCCAAGAATGGTGCCGCACACATGGAGAGCTGACACAACAAGATGACACAACAAAAAGAAACACAGATTCCCTGGTGCTGCTGAAAAGGTAGAAGGGGTCACAGAGGAACACACAGTGAATGGACACAGAGAGCAGACAACTGGGGGTGGGGGGAGGAGAAAAATAAATTAAAAAAAAATCTTAAAAAAAACTTTTTAAAAAAAGAAATAATATTACGTCCTGCATTTTATTCAATTCCATATGTAAAAAATAGACTAAGACATCAATTTCAATCAGTAGATGTGTAGAGCCACAAGATTTGATAATAAAAAATACTGGATCTAGGGGACAATTCCCAGTTGGTCCAGGGAAGCTCCCAGCCCTGCATGGAGAGCAATATAAAAATAGTGTATCTTCACCACGCAGATTGGGGGATGCCCTGAGCAGAGTGCCTTAGTCTCACAGCACTGCCAGGAGCCACTTATTTACAGCACTGTACATTTCTCTTTTTAAAGTTATACACACATCGTTTTTGGGAGAAGACATAACACTATGGTACCAAACACTAATCCAAAACAAACAAAAACAAGAACAAAAACAAAACAAAACAAACCACAAAAACAATTCACACATAAAAGGACACAGTTAAATAATAAAAACATTCAAATGCTGAAATACGGCAACACAAAGACACCTCAGTCTTCTTTTCCCAATGCTTGAAACACCCCCAAATAAACAATTCTGTGAGAAGAGGTGGGTTGTTACACCTTTTCAGTCCAGAAAGCAGAGCTATATACTTCAGTGTTCATTTCCAGTAGAAATAAATGGTTCATGAGTCTTTGAAATGCTCTCTGTTCAGTTACACATGGCAGAAAACAGGCCATTCTCTCACAATAATTTGTTTTTTTTTTTTTCTGTATTAGATTCTGTTTCAAATGAGAAGACATCATAGTTTCTTTTTTGGGGGCAATGCTGTTCCTTGCCATAGTATACTCTTTTGATCTCTCTTATTTCTGTGGGGTCAGTGGTAATGCTTCCCTCTCATTTCTGATTTTATTTATTTGTGTCTTCTCTCTTTTTTCTTTTTCAGTCTAGCAAAGGATTTGCCAATTTTGTTGATCTTCTTAAAGAACCCACTTTTGGTTTTGTTGATTCTCTCTATTGTTTTTTTATTCTTGATTTCATTTATTTCTGCTCTGATCTTTACTATTTCTTTCCTTCAGCTTGGTTTGGAATTAGTTTGCTGTTCTTTCTCTAAGTCCACCAGGTGTGCTGTTAGATTTTCAATTTAATTCTTTCTTTTTTTTTAGTGTAAGCATTGAGGGGTATACATTTCGTCCTCTGCACTGCCTTTATAGTTTCCTATAGGTTTTGATATGTTGTGTTCTCATTTTCATTTGTCTCAAGATATTTGCTGAATTCTCTTGTGATTTCTTCTTTGACCCACTGATTATTCAAGTATGTGTTGTTTAATCTCTACATATTTATGAATTTCCCCTTTTTCCATTATTATGATTTCCAGCTTCATTCTGTTAATACCAGAGAAAATGTTTTATATAGCTTCAATATTTTTAAATTTATTGAGACCCAACATATGGTCTGTCTTGGAAAAGGCTCCATGAGCACTTGAAAAGAATGTATATCCTTCTGTTTTGGGGTGCAATGCTCTATAGATGTCTGTTAGGTCAAGTTCATTATTCAAATTCATATTATTCAATATGAATAATATTCATCAATATCAATAATATTCATCATATTATTCAAATTCTCTATTTATTTATCCTCTGCCCAGATGTTCTATCCAATATTAAAATCTTCAATTATTATTGTAGAAATATCTACTTCTCCCTTCAGTTTTGCCAGTGTGAGCCTCATATATCTTGGGGCACTCAGGTTAAGTGCTTAAGTATTTAGTATAGTTATTTCTGCTTGGTTAATTGCCCCTTTTATTAATATGTAATGACCTTCTTCATTCCTTATTACAGTTTTACATTTGAAATCTGTTTTTTTCTGGTATTAGTATTGCTACTCCGGATCATTTTGATTACTGTTTGCATGGAATACCTTTTTCCAGTCTTTCATTTTTAATCTAGTTGTGTCGTTATGTCTAAGGTGGGTCTCTTGTAGACAACATATAGATGGCTCATATTTTTTTAATCCATTCTATCAGTCTATGTCTTTTGATTGGGGGAGTTCAAGCCATTAACAGTCAATGTTATTACTGTAAAGGTATTACTTATTTTATCCAATAGTCATTTGGCTCTCTGTTTTCATATTGTTCTATTGTCTGTCTTCTCATCATTTAATTTACCCCTCCTAATAATCTTCATTTCTAAACTTTTCTCCAAATGTCTCACCTTTGTTTCTTCCTTCCAGGCTGAAGCACTCCTTTTAGTATCTCTTATAAATTTGGTCTTTTGGTAACATTTTCTAACAGTTTTTGTTTGTCTGTGAAGACTTTGAACTTACCCTCAGTTTTGAAGGAGAGTTTTGCCATGCAGAATTCCTGGCTGGCAAGTTCTCTCTTTCATTATATTAAATACATTATACCACTTTCTTCTCACTTCCCTGGTTTCTGATAAGAGATCAGTGTTTAATCTTATCCATTTTCCCTTGTATTTGATGCTTTGCTTTTCTCTTGCTCCTTTCAGAACCCTCTTTTTTTTTTTTTTCCTAGAAACCTCTTTTTATCTCTGATATTTGTCATTCTGAATAGTAGGTGTCTTGGGTTAAATCTATTCAGATTTATTCTGTTTGGGGTGTGTTGTCCTTCTTGAATATTGATATTTATGTCATTAATAAGGTTTGGGAAGTTTTTGTTCGTTATTTGCTCAAAGATTTTTTCTGCTCCTTTTCCATTCTCTTCTTCTGGGATACTGATTACATGAATGCTTGTGCATTTTGCACTATCATTCAATTCCCTGAGACTCTGTTCCATTTTTTCCATTCTCTTTTCTTTCTGTTTGCCTATCTTTTCAAGTTCAGATGTTCTGTGTTTGAAATCACTAATTCTGTCTCCAAGCAATTCAGATCTGCTCTTATGTGCCTCTAATGTATTTTTAATCTTATCCATCATGTCTTTCATTCCCATAACGTCTGTTATTTTTCTTGCAGGGTTTCAAATTGTTCTTTGTGCTCACCATGTGTCTTCTTAATATTCTTTATTTCTTTAAGTTCTTTGAAGTGATTTAGGAGCATTGTGTGATTATCACTGATTGTCTCAAATCCTGTATCTCTTCATGATATTTGGTTCATTCCTTGGCTGGGCCTTCTCTTCCTGTTTCCTAGTATGGCTCATAATTTTTTACTGATGTCTAGGCATCTGAATTAATGAATTTCTTCTGATGGCCAATTTATCTATCTTTCTTACTTTTTTCCCCTCACAGCTCTTCTTCCATATTTGGCTTAACTTATTCTAAGTCTTTATAATTGCTGGCTTAAATTATCAAATCGGGCCAGGAACTCACTAGTGGGGTGCAGATTTTTCCCAGAGGTAAGGCTACAGAGAGAACTGAGAACAATTTTTGTCCATACAATTTCAGTGTTTAATCTTATCAATTTTCCAGCAGATGGTGCTCATCAGTGCACTTTCCATGGAGGTGTTTCAATCTCAGTTCTTCTGTGTTACTGTGTTGAATCTCCAGAGCAGAGATTCAAAGCAGGCTCTGCTAGCTGAATTTGCTGATGAAACCCCTCCACCCCACAACTGCCAACTCCCTCTTCCTTTACCCTTAAAACAGTTGATAGGGAGGAAGATTTCTTTTTACCATTCAGTTGGTTGCAGTGAGCCAGGGGTTGTACCTCCACTTACTATCTTGAAGCTGGGGCAGGGGGAGCCCTTCCCAGCTGCTGTGGCATCTTGGTAACTCATGTTTGTCATTTTGGCTCCTTCATCTCTCTGTCCCTTGCCCTGGAAGTTGTGTAGCACTGTCCTGGTCTGCTGACCCCCAAAACAGGTCCCTTGTATGGCTTTTGGGCCTTTCCCTTTAGTTTTTGTGAGAGCATTGAGCTCTGCCCGTTGGTCCATTGCCATCTTCCCACAATCCTCTGGCTCATGGTTTTTGAGGCTAGGAGAAGTTCAAAATCATGGTGTCAGCAAGCTGATAATTTCTCTCCAAAATCTGAAACATTCTGGTGTTGGCTTGCTCACAGTCCTTGGGTTGCATCACATGGCTATGTCCTCTCCTTTCTTCTGAGTTTCTGCTGACTTCCTGCTTCTCCTTGTGGTCTTCTCCTTATAAAGTATCCAGTAATCAGGATTAAGACCCAACCTAGATCCCTGTGCCATACTTTAATGAACAATAACATCTTCAAAAGGTCTAATTTACAATGAGTTCATTCCCACAGGGATGTGGAATAAGATTAAAAAGTTGTCTAATTTGGGTGCCTAATTCATACTACCACACTATCTATCAAAGAGAGTTGTTTTAAAGTCCATGTCTGACAACTTTATTAGCTGGAGTCCTTTCTGTGTTTCTATTTTATGTTCTTTTTTATTTTTATTCATATTGTCTTTTTCCCTCATATGCTTGGTTATTTTTTATTTATTTATTTATTAAAATTATTTATTTTTAAAAATTACATTAAAAAAATATGAGGTCCCAATCAACCCCACCGCCCCCACCCCCCACTCCCCCCACAGCAACACTCTCTCCCATCATCGTGACACATCCATTGCACCCGGTAAGTACATCTCTAAACATCACTGTACCCCGTAGTCAATGGTCCACATCACAGCCCACACTCTCCCACGTTCCATCCAGTGGTTATTTTTTATTATATGCCAGACATTGTAGCTGTGAAATTTTTGAAATAATTTGAGATTTAAAATGATGTTATTTTCTTCCATAGAAGTTCTACTTTGTTTCTGTCAGGTGCCTGAGAGCATTAGCTATCCATGATTTACCTCAATCCAGTTGGTATTTGGATTGAGATAATTCAAAATTGTGAAGGTCTGTCTACTTGTAGTTTTCCTTTACTTCTATAGTATATCACTTTTTGGTCAGAATCTCAAAGGAATAGTATTCATCAGCTCTCTTCAGGGTTTGTAATTTAGTTTCTACTAGTAGCCTGATACTGACAAGAACCTTGCTCAGTCTTTCAGCTGCCTCCTTAAGAATCAGCATATGCCCCTGAGAATATTCTATATTCTATATACCTTAAAAATAAGCAAGGGTCACTTTCTAGGAGAGACACCCAAATCCTACATCACCAGTACTGAAAGTGGAGGTCTTTTCTTTAAATAGGTGGGTTTATGCCATATATACTTAGTGTTATGAAAGATATTTTTGACCATCATTCTATCATCATATTTTAAGTTATACTTTCTGTGTTTAGTGCTTTTAAAGCATTTCATCATATGGTTGGTGTTTTATTTGATTTACATACTTTATTTTCTTCTGATAACTGGAAAGATGTGTATTCTCATTTTAGTTTTCTTTTATGGGAAAAATATGTTTGGTACTTATCATTTTTGGTACTTGCCATGCCTCCCAGAATCAATTAACAGTGAATAATGCATGCAAACAAACAAAAATAGAAACACACTGAACACCTGCATGAAAACAAGTAAGAAGGGAAAAGGAGGGGGTAGGCAAAGACTGGGAGATGCTGCTGGGTGTGTCCGTTATTCCCACATTCATAAATGCCAGGGAACAGGCCCCACCATCTCTGAACATTGGGGTGGCAGCATACTACCTCCAAGTGCATGGGCAGATCAGCCCTTTCCACAAACATGGGTGGGTCCACTCTCTGGACCTGAAGAGATCTTTTTGGCCCAGACCTTTGTGCCCATGGTTCTACCCTTGAAGTCATTCTTCCTTCAGTTCATCCCTTCTCTGTCCCTTTTAGTTCAGGTTGGCAGTAGTTCTTCACCTACAAATTTTGCAAAAGGCCGGCTTTGTAGTTCAAGCAAGTCCAAACCATCAGACAATGGAACTTTTCATGGATCCTTCCTGGATAACTGTATTTCTAATCCTGAATTCCACTGAAATGGTTGACTGGATCTACGTTCAGCCACACTCTCTTTAGGAAAGGACTATGTCCCAAACCCTTGCACTGAGCCCTATTTTCTGGGGTCTCACTTTCTTTTTTTAAAATTTTTAAATTTATTTCTCTCCCCTTCCCCCCTCCTGCCCAGTTGTCTGTTCCCTGTGTCTATATGCTGTGTGTTCTTCTTTGTCCGCTTCTGTTATTGTCAGTGGCATGGGAATCTGTGTCTCTTTTTTTGTTGCATCATCTTGTTGTGTCAGCTCTCTGTGTGTGTCAGCTCTCCTGGGCAGGCTGTACTTTCTTTTGTACTGGGTGGCTCTCCTTATGGGGCGCACTCCTTGTGCGTAGGGTTTCCCTATGTGGGGGACACCCCTGCGTGGCACGGCACTCCTTGTGCACATCAGCACTGCTCATGGGCCAGCTCCACATGGGTCAAGGAGGCCCGGGGTTTGAACTGTGGACCTCCCATGTGGTAGGTGGATGCCCTATCCACTGGGCCAAAGTGGAGTCTCACTTTCTGAAAGCTCATGTAGGTCCCTGATAGAGCTGCTTCTGACCCTTGTCTTGGAGCAAAAGATCTGGACAGGCTTAGAGTTTTCTAAGTGATCAATTATGGTTTCTTTGTGCTTAAGATTCAGTTATCCCAAGAGTGTCTTCAAGTACCATCTACTGGCAGGCTGAGAAACTGCAAGGAGAAAACTGCTTTAGGGCTCTCTTGTCCTGAATCCCTGTGAGAATATCTGCATCCCAATAGTGAGTCCCTGGCCTTATTTTGATAACTTAAACTGGGCAATTTAAATGACTTAGAAAAAGTTGAACCAAAATAAAAGAAGAGCCATGAAACAAAAGCGCTAGGCAGGAGAGAGAAATTGACCATCAGAGTAAATTCACTAACAAATCCAGATGCCCAGACATCAGCAAAAAATTACAAGTCATACTAAGAAACAGGAAGAGATGGTCCAGCCAAAGGAACCAACCAAATATCCTGATAAAATACAGGATTTAAAACAACTAATCAATAATAATCACACGAATTTCCTAAATCAATTTAAAGACTTGAGGGAAAATATAATTAAAGAGATAGTGGATATTAAGAAGACATTGAGGGGAGTGGATGTGGCTCAAGAGGGGAGTGGATGTGGCTCAAGCAGTTGAGTGTCTGCTTCTCACATGGGAGGACCTGGGTTCAGTTCCCAGTGCCTCCTAAAATAAAACAAAAACAAACGACAAGCAAAACAAACAAAAAAACCAAACACAGGTGAGCCATGTGGCTCAGTGGTTATATCCTGGCTTCCCACATATGAGGTCCCAGATTCAATCCCTGGCCCCCAGTACCTAAAAATAAATAAATAAATAAATAAATAAATAAATAAAAAAGGACAGTGGGTGAGCATAATAAACAATCTGAAAGCCTGCAAAAAAAACAAATAATGGAGCTTTTGAGAATGAAAGACACAATGATGAGATTAAAAATACATCAGAGTTATATAACAGCAGATTTGAATTGATGCAAGAAGAATTAATGATATCAAGTACAGAACATCTGAACTTGAAAAGACAGGAGAACAGAAAGATGAAAGAATGGAAAAAATGGAAGGGACTCAGGAAATTGAATGGCAATGTGAAACTCACAGCCCTATGCATTATCAGTATCCCAGAAGGAAAAGAGAACAGAAAAGTGGCAGAAAGAATATTTTAGGAAATAATAACTGAAAATTTCCCAACCTTTATGAAAGACATAAATGTCAATACCTAAGAAGGACAATGCACCTCAAAGAGAATAAATCTGAATAGACCTACTCCCAGACACCTACTACTCAGAATGACAAATATCAGAAATAAAGAAAGGATTCTAGAAGCAGCAAGAGAAAAACAAAGCATCACATACAAGAGAACATCAATAGGATTAAGTACTGATCTCTCATCAGAAACTGTGGAGGTGAGAAGACAGTGGTATGATGTATTTAAGGTAATGAAAGAGGAAACCTGTCAGCCAAGAATTCTGTATCCAGTAAAACTGTTCTTCAAAAATGAGGGTTCATTCAAAGTCTTCACAGACAAACAAAAACCGATAGAATATATTACCAAAAGACCAGAATTTCAAGAGATACAAAGGGAGTGCTGCAGCACAAGTGCAACAGACTTGGTGAAGAGTGTAAAAGAGTGTAGAAATGAAGATTATTAAGAAGGATAAATTAAAGAGTAAAAAAGCAGACAATAGTATGATATGTCAACAGAAAGACAAAGGACAAAATGGATGAACTAAGCAATGCCTTTACAGTAATAACATTTAATGTTAATGGCTTGAACTCCCCTGGGTAAGTTAGCCAAAGGGTGCTGATGCAAAATCCCAGAAATCTTTAGACTTTTATAAAGGGTATTTATTTGGGGTAGAAACTTACAGTTACCAGGCTATAAAGTATAAGTTACTTCCCTCACCAAAGTCTGTTGCCATGTGTTGGAGCAAGATAGCTGCCAATGTCTGCAAGGGTCCAGCCTTCCTATTCCTCTTAAGGCTCTGTGGTTCCAGCTCATTCTTCCAGTATCAGCTGTAAGTTGGGATAAGTCACATCTCTCCTAGGGCTCATTACTCTCCTGGCTCAGTTGCTCTGTTCTCTCCACAAGTCTGCTGTAGACTATCAGGCTCTCTCTTTTCTTGGGGTCTCCACCTATCTCTACGTCTCTGTGTACCTCTCCTGTGTGCTTACTTCCTGGGGCTCCAGCATTAAAACTCCCTTGTGTCTTCCTTCTTGTGTCTTTACTTCCCCAGGCTCTGCATCGAAACTCCAACTCATCTCCTGCTGTGTAGTTTTCTCTGTGAGTCCCTGCTTATCAAGAGCTTGGAGACTCAACATCTTACTGATGTGGCCCAATCAAGGCCCTAATCATAATTTAATCAAGTAAAAGTAAAACCTCTGAAGATAATACAATCTAATATGCCCAGAGGAACAGACCAGTTTGCAAACACAAATATCTATTTTTAGAATTCATAAACAATATCAAACTGCTACATCCCACAATAAAAAAACACAGACTGATAAAATGGGTTTAAAAAATGAGCCATCTATATGCCATCTACAAGAGACTCACCTCAGACATAAGGACATAACCAGGCTAAAGTGAAGGTTGGAAAAAGGTATTCCATGCAAATATTAACCAAAAAAAGATCTGAAGTAATCTTACTAATATAGGAAAAAATAGATTTTCAATGCAAAACCGTTATAACAGATGAAGACAGGGGCATTTCACCAAGAAGAAATAACTGTAATACATATTTATTTTATGCATCTAACCTGGATGCCCCAAGATATCTGGGGCACACACTGACAATCAAGGGAAAAATAGACATATCTAAAATAATAATTGGAGTCTTTGATATATAATTTTCAGCACTGGATACAACATCTCAACAGAGGATAAATAAGGAAACAGAGAGCTTGAATAATATGATAAATGAATATAGACATTAATAGAACATTACACCCCCAAATAGCAGGATATATATTCTTTCTAAGTGCTCATGGATCATTCTCAAGGATAGACCATATGTTGGGTCACAAGACAGGTCTCAATAAATTTAAAAAGATTGAAATTATACAAAACAAATTTCTCCAGTCATAATGGAATCAAGCTGGAAATTAATAACAGATGGAATAAGGGATATTCACAATATATGGAGATTAAACAACATACTCTTAAATAATCAGTGGGTCAAAGAAGAAATTGCAGGAGAAGAATGAAAATGAGAACACAACATATCAAAACCTAAGGGACACAACAAAGGCAGTGCTGAGAGGGAAATGTATGATCCTCAATGCTTACCTTAAAAAAGAATAAAGAACTAAAATCAATGACCTAACAGCATACCTGGGGGGCCTGTAAAAAGGACAGCAAAATGATACCAAACCAAGCCAAAGGAAAGAAATAATAAAGATCAGAGCAGAAATAAATTAAATTGAGAAAAAGAACAACAAAAAACAATAGAGAGAATAAACAAAACCAAAAGTTGGTTCTTTGAGAAGATCAACAAAGTTGATTAACCCTTAGCTAGACTAACAAAGAACAAAAGAAAGAAGATGCAAATAAATAAAATCAGAGGAGCAGATGTTGCTCAAGCAGTTGAACACCCACCTCCCACAAAGGAGGTCCTGGGTGCAGTTCCTGGTGCCTCTTAAAGAAAAAACAAATAAACAATGAGTAAAAAAAAAAAAAAAAGAACCAAACAATAAGCAAACAACAAGCAAAACAAATGAGCAAAACAAATGAGCAAAACAAATGAGCAAAACAAATGAGCAAAACAATGAGCAAAACAATGAACAAACAACTAGCAAAAGATAGATGAAGGAGCCAACTCAGGGGAGCTGATGTGGCACAGTGGTTGAGCACCAGCCTCCCACATTTGAGGTCCTGGGTTCTACCCCTGGTCCCAGTACCTCAAACAACAGCAACAACAGGAACAAGAGCAGTAACAACAACGTATGCCCTTGGGTAGTGGATGTGGCTCAAGAAGTTGAGTGCCTGCTTCTCACACGGGAGGCCCCAGGTTTGATTCCTGGTGTCTCCTAGAAAATAAACAAACAAAAAAAAAACACCAAAAAAGTCAGAAACGAGAGGAGAAAACATTACCACTGACCCTGCAGAAATAAGACAGGACATCACAGGATACTAGAAACAACTGTACACAAAAAAACAAGACAATGTAGACAAAATGGACAAATGCCTAAAAGCACATTAACAACCTACACTGATCGTAGGAAAACTAGAAGACCTCAACAAACTAATCACAAGTAGAGACAGAAACTGTCATCAAAAACCTCCCAAAGATGAGAAGCCCAGGACCAGATGAATTCTGTCAATCATTCAAAGACAATCTAATACCAATAGTGCTCAAGCTCTTCCAAAATATTGATCAGGAAGGAATGCTACCAAACTCATTCTATGAAGCCTACATCACCCTAACACGAAAACCAGACAAAGATACTATGAAAAAACAAAATTAGACCGAAAGCTCTAATGGCTAAAGATGCAAAAATCCTCAAACAAAATACAAAGCACATTAAAAGATTTATATTCCATGATCAAGTGGGTTTTATCCCAGATATGCAAGGGTTTTTAGACACAAGAAAATCAGTTAGTATCATAAACCACATTAATAAATTGAAAAAAATTGTATGATCCTCTCAATGCAGAAAAGGCATTTGATACAGCATCCTTTAGTGATAAAAACACTCCAAAAGATAGGAATAGAAGGAAGCTTTCTCAACATGGTAAGTGCACATATGAAAAAACCCATAGCTTGCATTGTACTCAATGGCTTAAGAATGAAATCTTTCCTGTTGAGATTAGGAACAAGACAAGGATGTCCACATTCTCCACTGTTATTCATGGTTGTACTAGAAGTTCTAGCTAGAGCAGTTAGGCTAGATAAAGAAATAAAAGGCATCCAAATTGGAAAGGAAGAAGTAAAACTTTTGCTAATCATTGATATGATCCTATATCTAGAAAATCCTGAAAAACTCACAACAAAACTACTACAACTAATAGACAAGTTCAGCAAGGTAGCAGGATACAAGATTAATATACAAAAATCAGTAGTGTTTCTATAAACCACTAATGAGCAATCTGAGGAAGTCGGAAAAAAATTCCATTTATAATAGCAACTAAAGGAATAAAATACTAAGGAATAAACTTAACCAATGAAATAAAGGACCTGTATTCAGCAAACTACAAAACATTGCTAAAAGAAACTGAAGAAGACTTAAATAAATGGAAAGTCATTCCATATTCATGGAGGAGGACTAAATATCGTTAAGATGTCAGTTCTACCCAAACTGATTTACAGATTCAGCACAATCCTGATAAAAATCTCAAGTATTTTTTTGCAGGAGTGGAAAAGCCAAGTATCAAATTTATTAGGAAGGGTAAGGAGCCCCAAATAGCCAAAATGTCTTAAAAAAGAAGAAGGAAGTTGGAGGTCTCTTACTTCTTGACTTTGAAGCATATTACTTAGCTACAGTGGTAAAAACAGCATGCTACTGGCATAAATATAGACAGATTTGACCAATGGAACCAAATCAAGAACTCAGAAATAAACCCTCACATCTGTGGTAGAGTGATTTTTGACAAGGCTGGCAAGCTCACCCAGCTGGGCTAGAACAATCTATTCAACAAATGGTGCTGGAAGAACTGGATAGCCATATCCAAAAGAAAGTAAGAGGACCCCTATCTCACACCTTATACAAAAATTAACTCAAAATGGATCAAGGCCTAAATATAAAAGCTATAACCATAAAACTTCTAAAAGAAAATGCAGGAAAACATCTTAAAGATCTTGTGGTAGGTGGTAGTTTCTTAAACCTTATACTCAAAGCACGAGCAATGAAAGAAAAAATAGATAAATGGGACCTCCTCAAAATTAAACACTTTTGTTCTTCAAAAGACTTTTTTAAGAAAGTAAAAGGGCAGACTACTCAATGGGAGAAAATATTTGGAAACCACAGATCAGATAATGCTTTTATATCCATGTGTATAAAGAGACCATACAACCCAATGATAAAAGGACAAGCAATCCAACTGAAAATGGCAAAAGACTTGAACAGAAATTTCTTGAAAGAGAATACAAATGGACAAAAAAGCATATGAAAAAATGCTAAGCATCACTAGCTATTAGTGAAATGCAAATCAAAATTACAATGAGATACCATTTCACACCTTATAAAATGGTCATTATTAAAAAAAAAAGACAACTACAAGTGCTGGAAAGGATGTGGAGAAACACAAACACTCCTTCACTGCTGATTGGAATGTAGAATAGTGTAGCCTCTGTGGAAGACAGTTTGAAAATACCTCAAGAACTGAATATAGAACTGCCGTATGATCCAGCAGTCCCCTTACTAGGAATGTTTTAAAAAGAATTGAAAGCAAGGAAGCGAGATGACATTTGCACATCCATGTTCATAGTAGCATTATTCACAATTACTAAAATATGGAACCAGTTCAAGTGTCCATCAACTGATGAATGGATAAGTGAAACTTGGTATATATATATACAATGGAATACTATTCGGCTGTAAGAAGAAATGAAATTGGAATGCATATGACAATATGGATGAACCTAGAAGAAATTACGTTGAGTGAAACAAGCCAGATATAAAAGGAAAATATTGTATTGTCTCACTAATATGAACTAAATATGATTAGTAAACTCACAGAGGTAAACTAGGCAATAGAGTGTGGGTTGAGAATGGGAGCTGAGGCTTAACGTGTGCAGCATTAATAAGGTTAATTGTAAAAGTAGAGAAATGAATAGAGTTGAGAGTACATATTATAATGAGTATAATTAACACTGTTGGTTTATAAATCACTGTAGTTGAAAGGTGTAGTCTGGGCATAAATGTCAATTGAAAGGAAACTGGAGAATAATCTAGGGAATGTATAACAGTAATTTTGACGGTGGGTGAAGGTTGTGGTTAACAGTATAAAGATAACAATGCTCTTCATTTACAAAATGCTAAGAATATGGTGATACACAGGAAAACTATTACTAATGTAACTTATGGACCATATTTAACAGTAATATTGTAATATTTTGCAGCAATGCCAAGAAAATATTATTTAAATACTGAAGGACAACAATATGGGTAGTGTAAGGGGGGATTGGATTTTTCCTTTTGGAGTGATAACATCAAAACTCTGTGATGAAAATGAGAGCCACTGAGTGTACACATTGAATGGTTCGTACAAAGCATGGGACTGTATAATACAGGGACTCCAGTGGTGGATGATGGACTGTGGTTAAGAGTACAAATATAAGAATGTTTCTTCCTGAATGATAATGAATATATAACATTAACATGGGGTCTTAATAATTGGGTGGGTTAGGAGAAAAATAACCAAATGTAAAATATGGGCTATAGTTAGCAATAATATTTTGCCAATGCTCTTGCATAATTTGTAACAAATATTCGTAACAATGCAAGGTGTTGGTGTTGGGGAGAGGTATGGGAGCCCTGTATGATGATATGCATATTAGTTTTATAAATTCATAAATTTTACTATACAACTACTGTTTATGTTTGTTCATGTATGAATGATAAACTTCAATTAAAAAAAAAGTAAAAAAACAAACCACAAAACTGTTCTACCATATCACCTATGACTTCATTTGGGGAATAGAGGTGTGGGAGGAGGGTGATAATAGGAATATGGAGGTGGGAAAGGTGTTGGTGAAGGCAGAGGGAATAGAACTGGCAGAAAGATTAGCTTTCAGAGAGTTTCCCTTTATCATTGTAGCTAGGTCTTCTGATGGGGCATTGAGTTGGGGCTAAACATTTCGGATTCATTTTGGAAGACGTTATAAGATCCTTGCACGGAAGAATGGTGTCACCCCATCTTTTCTTTAATAGACTAGTGGGCTTAGACAATGAGTATTTCATGTGTGCCCATGATGGCCTTAAGACCAGAGGGAGAGATTTACCTCATTTCAAGTCACCACCCTACCTTGCATTCTGGGAGAGTTGAGATTGAGAGGGCAGTCTCCCAAATGTCAGATGGAATATCTTGATACTCTGACTGGTAAGGGGCAGAGCCAGATTTTTTCTGAATAGAACATGCTCATTTAAGGCCACCTTTTTTACTTTCAAATGCCACACAACAAATTCATACTGATTTTATACACCTCCATCCTAATATGATCATTCAGGTGTACTTTCTCAATTTAGTCTAAATTAAAAAAAAAAAAGAAGTAGAAGGTGAATTTAGGAGAACTCTTTTATCCTGTTTATCCCCTGATTTCTTTTGTTGGCAGCCATAATGACCTTTAGGAAACGTCCAAAGGAGAAAAGCTGAGACTGTTCTGTGGTGCATTGGACAGGGAGAAAGAGAGAAATCTTGAAGGCAACATCTGATGGTAGCAATTGAAGGGGAGTAAGAAAAATCCCTGGGGCTGGTGAAAGAAAAGAATAATGGTACACAGGCTAAACCAAAGGAGTGTGGTCTCTTTTGTCCACCCTTAACCTCCTAAGCCCTATCCTACAGCTTCACTCAATCTCTGTCTTCAGCACCCATCCATGAATCTACTATGCTAAAGCCTTGGCTTGATGTTATAGTGGCTTGTATTTAGGTCAGGCCGGCCCTACTTCCGTTGCCCAGTAGGGGAGGAGTTTTGCTGGAAGGAATGAGGAGGGTGTTACAGGGGAGCTGTGCCACATGTCTAAAAGATTGGAACTCTTAATGAATTTTCTCATGGAAATCTTATTGTACCTAGAGTGATGATATTATTTAGCTCAGGTGCATTTTAGTCCTGTTCAACTTTTAGCACAACTATGCAGTGGGTTAAATAGACTTTTAAATCTTTCTTGGGGACCTAATCACTGAGTATAACATTGTTTCAATGGTAAAATGCTTTTAAAATCCCACAATAGCCTGACAAGAGTAACTTTGAATGCCATCTGTTTGTAAATTGGGTCTGCCTGGCTATGTTAAAGAGGCCCACTCTACTCTTTGATTTTAACGTCTGCCCCTGTACAAAGAAGGCAAAGTCTTTTACAGTGACAGACAAGCCACATACTCGGAGTGATAAAGATTGGCTCCTTGTAAGAGAGCCTGTCTGATTTAAGACAAGCTCTATGTAATGAAATGTGGCATTAAATGGGCCTGTTCTAAATGAGGCAATTTGTATAAAGTTCTCTACTTTTATCAAACCATCTGTGTTTACTTTTGTGTGAAAGCACAGGTTTTGGTCTTATTTTGGATAAAAAATGACATTGCTTAGTGTGATAAGGGGTGTGAATGTCATCAAGTAAAAGTAAATCAAAATGGGGGTTTTATTTTATACTGATTGCCAATTTCAATGGAGAATAAATCAAACAGAATCAAAAGAAAGGTAAAGAGGAGGTGGCTGACAGTTTAGGCATGTTTTATGTAACACTTATTTTTCTTTTACATGATCACATTATACCACCTATTAGGATAAACGAATATGTCTTGGACCTTTAAAAACTGTAAAAAAATAATTTTGATGGTTCCAATAACGGCTCCAGATGAATGCTGGAAAACAGATATTCCAAACTGTCAAATAGCATATGTAGTACTTGGCTGTGTTATAACAGCAAGTAAATGCTGCTTTTGTATGAAGTTTTCTTGACTGCCAATGGAAGAACTGTAACACATTTATTGAGAACAAAATTGGAATGGGAATGAGACTTGCTAAAATAGAATGGCAGCTAATTCCTTCTTGCCAGTTGGACAGAATTAAAATAAATCATTAGGACAATAAAAGGATCTTGGTTAAAAGAAGCATAATTTAATTAAAAAGATTTACAAAAGTGGCAGGTTCATACATCTATTACTTAAGATAGAGATTTTATTTAAAAATATGGCTTTCTTATTTATGGGGGAATAAATTGACTCCATATGTTAAATGGAAAGAAATTCAACAAGCTTCAGAGGTGAATTTAACCGTGGAAGGAAAATAATTGAAAATTGTTTACAACAAAGGCCAGTTCCTACTGGTGTTTACTGCAGGTAAGCGGCTTCCGGATGCTGTCCTGTGTTTGAAGGGGGTGACTCATGCCATTATTTATTGCAGTTAATTGCTAATGCTTGTGAAGAGCTCAGTGTGTTGCAAAGCAGGCCAGAGTAATCCATGGTGACCTTTTGTGCTATCAAAGGTTTATCAATTAAAAGCCCCTGATTGTAAATTCAGAGGATACCCAGTGAGTGCCATCAAAGAAAGATTACGCTTGACTTCTTATGCAATTTGATTTTTCTTCTTTTCTTCAAATTTGAACCCTCTAGAATACTGTTTCCAAATTGCAAAGTGACATATGTTCAAAATGTACCCAAACTTTAAGGATATTGTTTTTATAAGAATATTAGAATTTCAGAAAAATACTGGATGTATTTTCCTGATAAAGACCTTTCTTCTTGTGAGGCCTCTGCTCTGGTTGACTGACTTCCTGGTCACTTTCTTTCCCCTCTACTTCTTTCTGTTGATGCTTGGTTCTGCATGCCATATATGAAAACTTTGGTAAGTGTTTCAAAGTTGTGAAGTAATGTCCTTATTTCTCACTGTGAGTCAGTCTTAAAATATTTGTTCATTTGCATTCCCTGATCCCCAAATAGGATTTTCCTGTTTTTATTTTCCTACATGTTGCTGTAGATTTTGACATTGTTTCATGCCCCTGTTCTTGAAATACTCTGCTCCCATGACAATGCATTGCCCTGGATCTTTTTCTTAGTTTACTTGGTCCTTTTTTTTTTTTTTTCATTCTTATATTCTCTAGTTTATCTGTTACCCAAGGCTAAGTCCTCAGGTTTCATTTCCTCCTCTCCTCTTTTGGCAAGCTCATCAACTCCCATCTGTTTTCCAATCTCCAGGCCCACATTTCCAAATGCCATTGAACATTTCCACTATCTCCATGAAAACATCCAAAACTGAACTCATGACCTCCCCTTGCCCAGATTCAGGATCCAGAATTAGTATTTAAATTCTTCCCCTAAATCTTCTTGCCAGTTTCTCTAGACGGATTACTGCTACTGAGTTCCCACATTAGCGGTAAATTGCAGTGCAGCTTTCCCCTACCTCCTGCCATCATGATCCAGTCTACAAGACTGCACTTCTGCCTTGGTGTCTATTTATAATTGCTTAGAGTTTACAGGTGAGCAGTGTAGATATTCTGATCTTGGCTGGGCTCACTCATGTATCTGTGGCGCGCTATGAGTTGTACAGGTAGTTCTGCTTGGCTGGACTCACTTGAATATATTGGTGTTTGCTGGCTATCGATTGGTCTTTTATCCTTCTGAAAGGCAGACCTCGTTTGTTCTCATGGCAGAAACAAGGCTTTGAATTTATGAGCCTCTCATAACTTATCTGGGCTGTAGTGGAAGGTCTAATGGTCCATCCAAGGCAATAGGAAATGAAGTGAAGGAAGTGGACCTAATATAAGAGCTGGTATAGAAGGTGGAATAGATCCTGAGAAGAATAATTCAGTGCAGATACTAACTCCAGAGTTGCAGCCCACAGTGAGGAAGGAGACTAAGTTGGAAGTCTGCACACGGAGGTTGTAATGGAGTGTGAAATCAGGGTATTGATGGCACAATTAATAGCTTCTCTGTACCCACAGCCTTTGCAATGTGACTTTGCAGCTTTTTTCACCAGAAATGGAGTCTATTTCCCCACCCATTGGATATGGGCTGGGCTTATGACTTGCTTTGGCCAAAAGAATGTAGATAAAAATGTAAGGTTTTGACACTTGAATCTCGAAAATTTCAGTGTCCTTCCCCTTCTTTTTTCCCACTAGCAGACTGGCTGGTCTTACTGCAAATGTTAAGTAGTGAGTCAAGATGGAACTGCTCACTCATTTGAACAATTTTGTATCAATAGTGCTCTGGAAAAAAATGCAGGTATCTTGAAACCACCTATGAGGAGTGTGGGGAAAAGAAAAGAAAGAGAAAGAAAGAGGGAGAAAGAGAAAGAGAGAGGAAGGAAAAAGGAAGGAAAGAAGGAAGGAAGGAATGAAGAAGCCCTAGATTAAATTGTTTAGTTAAGTTTAAGCTTAGTCTCAGTTGCGAGTGCTTTCAGTTCAGTTCTTCCACTGTGCCATGTTTTTCCTGCCTCAGGGCCTATGAATTCCCTGTTGCCCTTGCCTGGCTCCTTTCATCCTTTATATTTTCTGCTAAAATGTCATTTCTTCAGTGATACTGCCTCTAAACACCCCATCTGGAGTTGGTTTCATGGTTTTTCTTTCCTCCTTTTAAACTTTCAGTTCTTTAGGCATGTTGATGCCTAAATCTGTTTCTGCAACCTAGACCTGGCTCCTAAGCTCCAGACTACATATTTAACTGCCTCTAAATAACACAATATGAATGCCTCTCAGGCTCACCAAAACCCACATGCACAAAACTAAAGCCATCACCTTGCCTCCAAATCTTTTCTTGCACTTTATTCTTTATTTCAGTGAATGGTACCATCATATATCTGGTTACCCAAACTAGAAACCTAGAAACCATCCTTAATTCCTCCTTCCCCCTCACCTCTTACAGGAAATTCTATTTCCTAAATATTTCTGAAATCCACATATCTCTTTCCATCCCCATTGCAAGTTCACTTGCTCTTGCTGTTTTGACTGTCTAAGGAGTCTTCTTTGATGGATGAAGACATGGCAGTAGGAATCCATGGGCAGCAGGATACACATAAGCAGATGGCAGTGTACTAAGTGTCCTCATTGTGATAATCTAAGTTGTTATTGGCCCCTTGTCAGTTTCTGAGGGAGCAGGGTAGAAGGTCTGGAAAGAGCTAGTCATGTTGTCACTCATTTCCCTTTCATCCAGGGCAAAAATGAATCTGAGTTTAGTACATGGGTTTAGTTCACTAATTTTGTGTCTAAAGAACAAAACCTCTAAGTTTACACCAGTAATGAGGAGGGAGATAGCAAAATAGGAATCTCAACTGAGTGGGCAGGTCTCATAGGATTCTGGGAAAAGCTAAGCCTCATGGGAAAGAAGAAGCCATACTACATCTCAGCCTCACTGAAGCTGGAACAAAATTCCAGGTGGTTCTTTGGAACTTAGCAACAGGAGTTGACACATCATTGGAATGGGTCTCTGCTTTTAATGCGACTTAGCTACTCTTTGTGTCTCCTTTTAGTGTCATGTTCTTTTCCCCACTTCCAATTTCCTTCTCTTCTTGCCAGAGGCTTTTCACAGGATGAGCTGTTTAATCTCAGGCTGAGTAGAAAGAGGCCAAGTAAGGAGGGTCAGTTGGAAAGGAAGTGGGTTGAACAGAGTTAGCAATGTATGCAGAGGCTTGGAGAGGAGAGAGAACAAGAGACTTTAGAAGTGTTGGCCAGGGAGGAGGGAGAAAGAATGAATATGGAGAGGTAGACTGGGCAAGGTCATGAGTTTCTAAGTCACGTTAAATTTGAACTTTATTTTAAGAGTTACTGAAGGGTTTAAAGTCTATCCCTTCATGTTTTTAAGCATGAGGTTTCTGATTTAGAAGAATCTCTCAGAGAATGTATTGAATAGAAGGACCCTTCATTAAGAGGATGTCAGATGACTACTACGAATTAGGGAACTTGCAATGGGGATGGAAAGAGGTGTGTGGATTTCAGAAATATTTAGGAAATAGAATTTCCTGTAAGAGGTGAGGGGGAAGGAGGAATTAAGGATGGTTTCTAGGTTTCTAGTTTGGGTAACCAGATATATGATGGTACCATTCACTGAAATAAAGAATAAAGTGCAAGAAAAGATTTGGAGGCAAGGTGATGGCTTTAGTTTTGTGCATGTGGGTTTTGGTGAGCCTGAGAGGCATTCATATTGTGTTATTTAGAGGCAGTTAAATATGTAGTCTGGAGCTTAGGAGCCAGGTCTAGGTTGCAGAAACAGATTTAGGCATCAACATGTAGGTAGTAACAGAAACTATAGAAGTAGACAACTGAGAAGATGGATGAGTAGGGTGAGAAGAGAAGAGGTCTATACCAGAATCCTGAGACATTCCAATTTTTAAAGGAGAGGAAGGAGGAAAATCAGGAGATCATTTTGCTGTGGAAGTCCTTAGGAAGAGTGAGTGGTCAACAATATCAAACAGAATTGTTTCATCAAAGAATATGATGAGTTTTAAGGTTCTTGACTAATATTTTGTGGAATTTTTGAGAGGTGCTCTTACAATAAAAAAAGTAATCACTGTTACACAACCATTAAAAAGATAAAGTTATGGTTTTATTCCTTGTGGAAAAGGCAAAGAATTTCCCATATAGATGGAAGAACTCAGAATTTTCTCCTTTTGTTTTGTTCTTCCTCCCTTTGTAACTGCCTTCCCCATTAGAGACTTTTAATTTTTAAAAATATATTCTTTATTTTGAAAAGATACATAGATCACACAAAATGTTACCTTAAAAAATATAGGAGATTCCCATGTGCCCCACTCCCTACACCCCTCACTTTTCCCATATCTCCAACTTCTTTCATTAGTGTGGTACTTTCACTGCATTTGATGAATACATTTTGGAGCACTGTTACACAGCATGGATTATAGTTTACATTGTGGTTTACATTCTTGCCCAGTCCATTCAGTGGGTTATGGTGGAATATATAATGTCCTGCATCTGTTCCTACAATATCATTGAGGATAACTCCAAGTCCTGAAAATGTCCCCATATTACACCTCTTCCTTCCTCTTGCTGCCTTCAGCAACTCCCATGGCTACTGTCTCCACATCAATGTTATAATTTTTTCCTTTGCTAGAGTCACAATAGTTCTATAGTAGAATATCAGTAAGTCCATCATTAGAGACTTTTAGAACATTAAGCATTGACGAGTGTCTAGAAATCCACTTATAAACCTTCTGGGTGGAGAACCTTGCACTAGATATTCCCTTATTTACAAACCTATGAACAAGAACATACTTTTGAATTGCTTGTTTAATAAGTACATCCACCTTATTTCCTCTTTTCTTGTTGGTCCCTTTCATTCCCTAAGTGAGTGACCAAGCTTGAAGAGATTTATAGGAAAAGGTTTTCGATTCCCCTACCTTAAGCAAGAAATATTTGTCAAGCAGGCAAGGGTCAGTCAATCATGGATAGGGGAGTCCTTTTAACTGAAGTCACAAATGCTTTCAAATTGATTTTTCTACCATGGCCTGTCTTAATGGTCCAGGATAGAATGCTGGAGCAACAATCTTACTCTTTCCTTTTTTACTATTTCTTTCTAATTGCCTTCCTAAAAAAAGGAAGCTGTAGAAAGCATTTGAAGAGTTAGAATTTTACATTAGAATTATCATTACAAAATGTTATGACATTTGTTATAGATTACGAAAGGATATTGTCAAAATCTTACTACTATAATGTTATGCGTGTTTGCTTTGTAAGTCCACAACTTTTACTATACACTTATTGTTTATGTATGTTCATATATAAGGTTGGGGGAAAATACTTTGGTTAGTAGTAATATTTTGACAATTCTCTTTAATCATTAGTTTAAAATGTTTAACAACAGTGCAAGGTATTGGTGGTAGGGTGAGTTATGAGAGTCCTGTATGATGCTTATATACGTTTGTTTTGTAAGTCCACAACTATTACTATACACTTATTGTTTATGTATGTTTATGCGTGAGTGATATACTTCAATAAATTTTAAAAAGTAAAAAAAGTTATAAGAGTTTTAAGGAACCAATTCCATTAACTCGAAACAGCCTGGAAACTGCTGTAGGACCCTTACAAAAATCATGATTCCAGTTCATGGCAATTTCTGTCGTTATTACTTTGGTTCATGTGAGAGAGAAGGAGGACATCCAGGGTATCTGTGCCAATTATCAATTTATTTTCTCTCATCTATAAATTCACTTTTTGCTACTTGCCCTGGGATAATAGATTGGAGTCTTTTAAGTGTTAAATTTTTCTGTTACAATGAAGACCACATGAAGCTTTGTCAGTAGAGGGTGCTGGTGGGACATTGCAGAACACGGGCTTCCCTTTCTGGTGCCGGAGTGCTGCATTTTGCTTTTATTTGTTCGTGCTGCAGGGTCCCTCAGTGGTGTGTGTGTGTGTGTGTTTATCCAGTGGTGCTCTGCCCTGAACATAACCCAGGGTGTGGAGTCCCTCGGCGACCTTGCAAACCTCGTTGCAATCCTTCCAGCATGGACACTGGTATGCTTCAGGCCTCATTCTGGCAGTGGCACCCTGATTCCTAATGTGCAGTGCATCTGCCCACCAGCCTTGGCTTGCCTACATTCCGAAGGTTGTTTCTGGTGACCCTCTGCCATGGACACAATGTACCCCTAGCCTCTCACTGGTAGCAGTATTACTATTTCCTCTGTGTGCCCCCCCCACCCCGGCCGGCCTCCTCTTGCCTGTGCTCTGGAAGGTTATTTCTTGCTGCCTAGGGACTATGGGCCAGCTTGGCTAGGGCAACTCAACAAACTTCTTTACTATCCAGTGGGCTGCAACCATGATTTCTCTAATGAGGCTTTTACCTCAGCCTTGGGGAGAAGCCCCTTTCAAGTTTGTCCTTCTTTGAGTGCTCTCCACCAGCTATCGCGTTCCTTTTAGAGTTCTCTTACATCTTTATAGTTACTTCCCTAGCATAATTTTATTTATTTATTTAATATTATCCTTCTCCTGTTAAAATTATTGTGTGGTTTCTATTTCCTGATTGGACCCAGATGGATACACTATCTTTCTCTCAATCTATCATAATAAACATCTCTGCCACACTAATATTCCAAAAACTCATCTCTGATAAACAAACAAATACATAAAAAGCAACAATGACCCTTGAGTTCTACATTGCCTGGCATTTAAGGTGCTCCATGATCTGGCTTGTTTTAGTTTGCTAAAGGCTGCCAATGCAAAATACCAGAAATGGGTTGACTTTTACAATGGGAATTTTTTAGGGTAAAATCTTATGGTTCCGAGGCTGTAAAAGTTTCCAAATCAAGGCATAATCAGAGATGCTGTCTCACCAAAGGTCAGCTGCTGGCCATCTTGGACTCCTGCCATATAGCAAGGCAAAATGGCTGCCAGTCTCTGCTTTCTTCTCCAGGCTCACATTTTCCCTGAGCTCACTTGTGGGTGATCAGGCATATGGCTTGTCTTTCAGCCTTTGGCACTCTCTCTCTCTCAGCCTCTGGGCTGCAGGTGATCCTGAAGTTCTCTTTCACATGGCAGGCTAAAATGGTGACTCTCTTTCTCTGTGTGTCTCTGCTTTCAATTCTTCATGTATATGACTCCAGCAAGAGGGCTGAGACCCACTCTGTGTCCTCCCTCAATGAAGAAATCCAATCAAAGACCCCTAACAGATGTCATTTAATCAAAAGATCCCTTAACTGAATTTAACCAAAAGACCCCACATAAAATAGGCTTAGATATACAAGAATGGGTTAACTTAAGAACATAATTTCCTGGGGTCCAAAAAAGACTCAAATCAACAAAAGGCCTTTATCTGCCTTTCCAATATGATTTTCTACTCTTCTTAAAATAACTAAGGCAAGTACCTTGTGCAGTGCAGAAAGTCCAGCCCTGGGTTTGAGGGCTATCATTTATTTTTAAGCAGACAAAGGCATGACCTTTGGCTCTTCTGAGTTTCAGTTTACTAAATCTGAAAAATAGGGATATCTATAGATGACTTGCCTGTCTCACAGGCTTGTTGTACAGTTAGATTAAAAAATATATGTGAAAACTCTGTAAGGATTTTAAGTTTCTAACTGTAATATATTACCATAGGATTTACATATTGTTTCTTATTTTTCCCCAAAAGACACATGAAAAACAAGGATAATTACTGTAAGCATTCATCAAGCACTACAGGATTGGTAAAGAGGAGTAAGACAATACTTTTTTTTAGAACTCAAAATTATATTTTGTTTTTATATTTTATTTTTTTAGTTTTTGAATGATGCATGAAATAAGACATTAAAATACCTAGTCTTAACTATTTCTCTCCTCCTTGCCACCACAAACACAAAGTAGAAAGACTGTAAAATTTGGGGGTAGGATGGAATGTTTGTTTTTTTCATCATGTGGTCCCAAGGGCATCTATTTGCTACCTGAGTAGATAATTTCATATGTATGTTTGAGTTAATTGAAGTAGTAGTCCTTTACCTCATTTGCTTTGGTTGTACAAGTGTTAAAATATGTGGATGTGCTTTGTAAACTTTAAGATAGAAGAAAATGAATTATCTTCAGGAAATAATCAAAATTGCAGAAGTAAAAGCTCATGAGCTGCTGAGGAATTCTGCCAGTTCCAAATTTAAATCCCTTGAGAGAGTATCCTGTTCCATGAGAATTTGATAAAAGCTGTGATAAAAGATGAAGGACTCAACTGCTTGTATAGAAAAAGGCAGATTTCTCTAGTTGCCCATGGATTGGACTTGTCTTTGTTTTGCATGAGTCCAGCCTGTGGATATTTTCATGAGTGGATTGTTTTTCCAAATTCTCCCTTAATCTTGGACATATAATGCTGAGGAGAAAAGCCAATCCCAAGAGAATTTGCAAAATGAATATGAGTCATTTAAAAACTTATTTAGAATAAAAAAAACTTCCTTAGAAAGGAAATATAGGGTTCTTTCTTTCTTTTTTTTTTTTTTGGTAGCCTAAAGAGGAAGGTGAGTTCAACAGAGGGTAGAAATAAAGAGAAGTAACCATTCCAATCCTTGCTTAGACAAATCTTCATTATCTAACATTTCTATAGCTCTTTGTGTTTTCCAAAGACCTTTATAAATGTATTTTTCCCCATGTAACTAGCCTCTGATCAAAGCAGGTTAGTATTCATCTTTCTACTTTTTTTAGATGAGAGAGAGAGAGAGAAAAAAAAAAAAGGTCCAGAGAAGTGAAGTTACCATCACAGGTCCCGGGGTGAGTCAAAAGTAGAATGAGGTTTTGAGCCTTTGACACAGAGTTCTTGACTTAATTACTCTGCAACATGTTATTTCCTATCTTGACTAAATCTCTAAAACTTGCTTAAAAGAAGCCAACCCTAGAAGCTTTAATAGAGGATACTCAGTGTAGAGGCTTGAGGTTGATTAAAACTGAGAATCCTTTGGGCACCAGGCTTAGAGAGAAGGCCGAGCAGAAGAGTTTATCTGGTTCACAGACTACAGAGAAGAAAGTCCTAGGCGTCAGAGAAGGTGCTTCTTTAGGCCCAATGGGGATTATGGATGTATCTCTTGATAGGAGAAAACTAAAAGTGAAGCTTGTTAAGAGTGGCAGCTGAGAAAGTGGTTCAGCTCAGCCATTGAGATTTGGGTCCAGTTCTCAAGTAACCAGTCAGCTCTTAATGTTTTTGAATTATTTTTTTCTTGGAGGAGAATGTGGCCCGTCTCTAATTTCTGAAACTCTAATTTAGGTTATATATTTTTTTGCATTGTGGATCAATTTTAAATTTAATGCAAGATTGGTGATTAGTATGCTGCCAAATACCCTATATATACCTCAATAAATATTTATTAATGTTAATGATAAGAATGATCCTTTTCAATATTTAGATTTGAAATATATACTCTACCAATATTGTAACATGCAAAACTTTCAGGATACATTTTGCATTTATATCCAGTGATTTCTTTCCTAGAGTCCCAAATTTTGTCACAGAACATGATTATGGTGTTTTTTTTTTTTCCAATTTTAAGAGTATTGGCAAATGATAGTCCTATTTTATAAATGAGGAGTGAATAAAGGAAAGGGTAGTCATTTACAAAATATATCACAGCAGACTAAAGTAAAGTAGAGAATGAAGGTTAAGGTCTGTATTTACAAATTTCACTAAAAAAAGTCTAGTTCTGGGAACTAAACCAATGGGCAAGAAGTTATAACGGGTCATGGATAACCCACATACATGGAATTGTCCTCCTGACAAAAATTCAATTCTGAAAAATGAATTTTTCTTTTAAGTTCTTCTGACAATTAGAGGCTATTTTCCCCCCAGGAACTTAACCCATGATTGTTTATTCCTGATGATTTGGATATAATATTAGCTATTTATATCACTCCTATCTTATTTTTTTTCCAAATCAGTCTAATCAATACAGAAATGGTCCAATATTTTGTTTTAAATGTATATTTATAATTTTTAAAGGCCCTGAAGTTTAACTTAGAATAGTTTTAAGTATTTCTCTTAATCAAAATGGAAAATGACTTTAGTAGTTATTTTAGAAATAATTTCAGTAGATATTTTAGAAATGCACAGCCTAGCAATTTTTATAACTTCATACCTGAATGAAATGAGCAACTGGTCTATATTTAAAATAACATATTTTTAAAAATAATAAAAAAAGCATTTTGTAAGACTTTCCTTATTAAAAATTCAGTCATTTAAAGCATTTCAGAGTAATAAGTATTTTTATCACTTGTTTTAAACAGCATTTCTCAAAATGTGGTTCACTTGCAACAGAATCATGTGAAATGTTGGTTAAAATTCAGAGTCCATGGCCCCACTCACCCTAGATCTGTTGAACAACACTCTCAATCCTAAGGTCCAGATAGCTGCATTTACATAAGCTTTTAAGGTGTCATGTACAAACACTATAAATTAACAACTGCCCATGACATGTTTTTCGTAGAGAGGACAATGTACTGACAGGATTGAACTTTTGTTTTGGTATCCCCAGCTTGTCATATTTCACATTTGTCCCTTAATTATCATTTAAAGTAATACCTAAATGAATTTATGGTAGAAGAATGGTAACTCAGAAGATAATTCATCTCAGCTGGTGAACGAAACCCCCAGTCAATTCAACAAGTCACTGAACTCATCTCTCCTTGATTTAACTTGACTAGTTATGACTGGTTTCCTGGCTATCCATTGTGATGTCCCATTGCTTTGAAGCCATGTTTTAAAAGAAATAAATCCCCCCTAAAATTTCTGTTGGTCCTGCTTTCTCTACTTATCCCATTCCTCTCTCACAGCTATCACATTTCTGTATTTTGTTTGTTTGTTTGTTTTTTACTACACGAATAACTGCTTGAGATCAACCTCTTGAATGTGGTCAGACTAGTGAGGTTTTAATCCCTATTTAATGAAAATTCTTTAGTATGAGGTAGAGGCCAGATTCAGAGAACCAAAACAAATAGAACTATTAATACTAATATTGATATTGGCTTTCATTCCAAATAATATTTAATATACCTACCAGTTCCAGATTAAGAGTTTTATCAGGGTAATTTGTAAGACATGCTTAACCTTAAATGGAAAGATAGAATTAAATTGAGTTCCAGTTCCCAAATTTTTGTTATAAGTGACAGAAACCCGTGCATGTTGGCTTATGCAAAAGGAGGGTCTTCGTTGACAGTCATTGAAAAGTTGGATCCTGGTGTTTTAGTTGGAAGCCTCTTTCCTTTGTATTGTTTGTATTCATTTTCAGGGAGACTTCCTTCATGGTATCAGACTCTAGACATGTTATATCATTTTAGATCCCAAGGAAACTGTCTTTCCCCCCTCAAAGTTTCTAAAGTCCTTAGGTTGATTTCCACTGGACTGATTCAGGTCCCTTCCTGCCCATTCACCATGGCTAGGCTTGGTCCATATGCCACTCTGGTGCCCAGAGTAGGGCATCAGTCTTACCTGAAGCATGTTTTGAGTAAGGAAAAGGAGTGATTCCCAAAGGAAAAAATGAAGAGGAAGGTAGAATAGAGGCAGGTTTGGATGATGATAGAACAGCAGAAACAACAGATGGCCACTACATGTACCAACTATTGCCATTAACTGAGCACAGTGGAGCTATAAAAACAAATTGGCAAGAACTGGTCTCTACATTCTCTATTTCTTGTAACTATGTGTAGAGAAGATAGCAAGGTGGGAAAACAGTATAGGTATAATGACATCTAACCCCTATACCTATACCTACTGTATAGGTATAACAGTATAGGTATAAGGAGTTTACCTCTGCAAAACACAAGTAACAGAGCTGAAATAAATGTTTAGTCTAATTTATCACATCCCAATCCTGGTAAGGCATTTAAAAATTTTTAACATTTTAAAATAAAAATATACCAATGTAAAATGAAAAAAAAAGATAAACTTCCCAACCTTTTTCACCATCATGAAACACCTAGAAATGTATGGCAAACTCAGGGGATGGAAATTGGAGGAATTTAGGGGATTGAAAGGGAATTGGAGGGGTTTGGGAGGCAATTCCACTTGGCTGTCCTGAGGGCTGAGGGATTTACTTGTCTGGGCACTTACCACCTAAGAATCTCTGGCAACTCTATGAATAATGAAAGCTTCTGCAAATGATAGGAGCAATCACATATTAAAAGAAAAACTTTGTTGCCAAGCAGAGGGCTCATTGTGTAATGAGAAGTCAATGTCATAACACCAGGATTTTAAGAAAAGAGTTTTATTGCAAGGCCACCAATGAGGAGATAGGAACTAAAACTCAAATCTGTCTCCTCAAACTGAAGAAGAACAGGGTGTTTATGGAGTCTTACTGAAGGTGAATCTGAAAGCTTGTGTAATAGGGCAGGTCAGGGTTTTTGGATAGAGTTAAGCAGGGCATGCGTAGTTGATCGTCATGCTAACTCATATGCTGCATAATCAGAAAATGTCATCTTTAGTATGACAAGTGGTTGGAGATTTTGGGGGTTAGATGTCATTACGTTGCTTTAGGTTGAAGTTTTGCCTCTTCTGCTCATGTCCTGGCCTTGGAACAGGGACTTTCCAGTTAGGTGTATCATATATGGCTTTGCATTTTCCCCACAACTCTTCCAGTTCTTTTCCCTTTTACTCAGCATTTCATTTCTTAAGAGTTACACAGCAAGTCTTGGAAAATAACTGTTTCTGAGCTCGTGACTTACAAGTAAAACTTGCGTGGTTAGAATTCTCTCCCAGGGAACTCCAAAAATAATCTAATCTGTGAACTATTTAAACACTTACATATCAATAGGAAGATATAACTTCAGCACTACTGACAAAACATTGTAAATGCTCGTTTTACATAGCTACTGTGAAAGTGTAACTTCTGCCCTGCTGGGAAACACTGTGAATGATGGTCCTTGATTATCAGTCCTGAGCACTGCACTTTTTATTCATGCTCCCTCCTCACGTGCCCACCGCATTTGCACTAGATCTGTAGTATGAAAGACTCTTACTTTGTGGCAAAGGTGCTCGATCTTGGAAGTGCCATGCTCTCCACCCGCGGCCACAGAGGAGGATTTAGGCCCCGACCAGGCTTGGACTCTGGACTATCGAGAGTGAGGCCCCACAGAAGCCCCCTATTACAGTCCCTTTTGCTTGCTAAGCTGGATTTGTCTGCGTCTTTCTTTGGTTTGATGAATCCCTCACAGTTTGGTGGGAAGCTGTCATTTTACACAGCTCCCTGCTATACTGGGAACATTAGGGCCGGTTATAGATGGCTTTCTTAAGCAAATTTGGAAAGTGGCTTGATTAAGGGGGAAACACGAGGTTTTTGCAAGTGGACGGGTGGCTTCAGCTTAACTTATTTGGTGTGGGAAGGAATATTGGTCTCATATAGATATCTGCAAAACAACTATGGCTACCCATGTTTGTGAATATGATGAGCAGCAATGCATAAAATGTGAAATTTTAGTAGCATTTGGGACATCTGACTCAAGTAAACTATTTGATTATTTTACCTTATGCTTATAGTAAAAAGAAAATCAAAATGAAAATTGAAAAGATCATATGGTAATTAATGAATAATTATTTTTTAACAATCGGATAAGAACATATTTCTTACCAAAAAAATTTCCAATCCAACCAATGTAAAATAGATCAGAGCATTTTAATAACTTTCAGATAGAAACCTTGCTCATCCATGGTATATAAATGTAGTTACACTTTAATTTTCAAAATTATGCAATTGCATATTAGCAAACAAATATTGTTTTCTGTCTAAGCAATATATTTTCTGGTCTAAGCTGACAAATATTTTATAAAGATAGCAAATATAGCATGTATGAAGCAAATTCTATTTTCTATCAAAATTGTTAGGGGGAGTTTTTAAAATTTCTAGTTAACCCAAAATACCATTAGTAGAAACTTAAAATATAAGTTTGCAGGCATTTGTTATTTGTTAAATTCAGCAGCATAGACCTCTGAAAGCTTGAGAATCAGTTCTTTCTCTCCAAATGAGATTCTACCATTTTTCCTTGTTACCTATTCAAAACTTTAGGGAATGTCACCCAAGTTCTGGACAATCTGATGCTTCCTGAGCTACCTAGTCATACGGGCTTCTCTTCCCAAATGCTTTGCTGGGAGTCAAACCACTTCTCTTCTAATCCCTGCGGGCATCCCTTGCTTATACTTTCTTTACCGTTGAACTAGCCTTACCTTTCTTTTCATCTCTTCATTCACTCAATGCTTTGTCAAACATTCTCTGAGTGATTTTTTTTGTATCTGGCATTGGGGATACAAAACACCACAATATGGACCTAGACTTCTAGGAACACAGAATTGAATGTGTGGGCAGAGAACACACGTAGACTTGGTATTTTTAATATGGCAAATGTTTTAGGAGAGGGAACAAACAGGAGGGGTCCCCAACGCATAGGATTTGGAAAAATTCCTGAAGGAGATGATCTTGGAGTTGAATTTGAAGGGTCATTAGGACATAGCAAGGCAAATAATTTAAGCATTAGGATTAGAAGCATGGAAGGAGAGAGTAATCTGGTTACAAAAAGCAGCATATTCAATGACAAGGAGGTGAAGAGTGGGTTTGGGGAACTGCAAACAGTTCAACACTGTTTCAAGGTGAGAGGATGGGGCAGTGGGGACAGAATCAAGGGAGATAAGCAAGGACATGAAGGCCATGATGTGCTTGCTGTTTAAATCTTATCCTGGAGGTAATGGAGATATAAGATAGGCAGTATCATAAGTTAACTGGATTCATTTGAGTTACTTTTTATAAATTATTTATTTAGAGAGTTAATCCATTATCAGGATAGATAAGTGAGGTTAATGTACATAGAATTGTATTCTTATAAGATTATTTAAAAGGGTATCTGGGATATATAATGTATTCCTCACTATCCTGGCATTAACGGTTCCAAGTTTTTTGCTTCTGAATGACAACCCATATGAACAAGCATTATTTTCCTATTACAATTCATATAAAAATTAAAATGTTTATCATGGAAAAAGAAACCCATGGATCAAACTGGTAGTACTGGTACTATGCATTCACAGTTACAAAACCATGGATAACTAAATGCTGTCATTATGCTAAGAAAGTGGAAAACATTCCGGAAGCAACTGGGAATTTGGTAGCAGCTGCAACATCAGTGCTTGCCATTTTGCCATTTGTTCAGAAGCTTACAAATTCGTGTGAACTTTAAGTTGTTCAAACCAAAAATGGTGTGCTTTAAATTCCATCTCTGTTATTCCTGCTGTGGTGTGTTGCTTGAAATCCGCAGATAAAGAACTCCTCTTGGGAATGAATAGACAGCTGAAATTCATACTTAAAAACTCCGCATATGTGGCACATGAGCAGAGACTGGCACCAATAACATGTTAGGAACAACAACAAAAAAATGATGGGAAACAATGTGTCACATGCCTCTGACACTTTGACCGGGCACTCCCTTATATAACCAGAACTTAAAAAAAAGAAAAAGAAAAAAAAAAAAGATCCAAGGCTAATATCTTTTTTTTTTTTTTCTTCCTAATTTTTTTTTATTGACTTTGTAATAATATTACATTAAAAATATACATGTGAGGTCCCATTCAACCCCACCCCCCCCACCCCCCCTCTCCCCCCCCAACAACACTCGTTCCCATCATCATGACACATCCACTGGACTCGGCAAGCACATCTTTGGGCACCTCCGCACCCCATAGACAATGGTCCACATCATGGCCCATACTCTCCTCCATTCCATCCAGTGGGCCCTGTGAGGACCCACAATGTCCGGTGATTACCCCCGAAGCACCATCCAGGGCAGCTCCATGTCCCAAAGACGCCTCCACCTCCCATCTCCTCCTGCCCTTCCCCATACCCATCGTCCACCATGTCCACTTTTCCCAATCCAATGCCACCTCTTCTATGTGGACATTGGATTGGTTGTGTCCATTGCACCTCTATGTCAAGAGGAGGCTCAGATTCCACATGGATGCTGGATGCAATCCTCCCATTTTCAGTTGTAATCACTCTAGGCTCCATGGTGTGGTGGTTGTCCTTCTTCAACTCCATCTTAGCTGAGTGTGGTAAGTCCAATAGATCAGATTGTAGGTGCTGGAGTCTGTTGAGGCTCAGGACCTGGCTATCACATTGTCAGTCCAGAGATTCAAATCCCCTAAATATATCTTAAACCCCAACATTAACTGGACCTCCAGCACATTAGCATGAAAGTCTTATGAAGGGAGATCCCATCTGAGTCCAGATTCATCACACATAAACACCATTTCCAAAGAGGGGCCATCTGCCCTGGTAGTTAACCCCATCGGCCATGACCATAACTCCCATGGGTCTCTTTAGTCCTCAAAGGAACCAATATCTGGGGGTTGTATCTGCTTTATCTGTCTCTCTGACTCTGCTCAGTTGTGCATGAGGGCAATCCTTCTGCCAGCCTCCAGACTCTTTTTTAGAAACTCGTAGCCATATAAACTCATTTCTCCTTTCCATTTCCCCCTTACTTTAGGTCAAACAGCATTTTAAAGTCATGGTATTTTATGTAGACATGGATATTCTGCTGATCCGCATTGAACCTTCCATATAAGGTCATTTTCCAGTTGCATCATCAGTTGGTAGTTGATAGTGGTCCCTCGTTGCCAGGGAGGCTCATCCCCGGGTGTCATGTCCCACGCTGGGGGGAAGGCATTGCATTTACATGCTGAGTTTGGCTTCGAGACTGGCCACATTTGAGTAACATGAAGGCTGACAGGAGGAAATTCCCAGGCACAATGTTGCTCTAGGCCTTGTTCTTATTTTAGGTTTATCAGCTCACAAGCATAGTCATTAGCATCAGGGGCTCACTGTTGAACCCTCACTCCCTCCCGTTCCCCGCCACTGTACCTGGGAGACTGTCGCTGCTCCCCTAGGGACCACGACAGAGCACCACTGGCCAGGAACCCAGTACCCCCCCTGCTGTGGTTTTTAATTGTTGCCACTATGAGTATATCCAAACATTACCATGCACCCTGGACATATGTTCTGTACAGCTCCCTGTCAGCCATATATCACCTGTCATTGGTATCCCATACCAGTATCGCTAATATCTTTTTATAGAGTATATTTTGTGTAGCAATTTTTGCTGGCTCAAATATATTTGCATTTGTGAGTTATCTACTTTCTGTATAAACAAAAATATAACTGTGGTAGTTAGATTAGTTGGCTGTAATAAGCAACCCAAAGTGCAACTCAGTAGAATTAAAGGAAGGTTTCTAATTCATGTCAGTGCCAATACAGGTTGGCAGAGACAACTGGATCTTTGCTTCGTGCAGGTATATAGGCTCCCCCCACCCCCTCAAATCATTCTGCCATCTATTAAATCCTTGAAATCTAGCCTGTGACCAGCCCTCAGATAAGGTGGGGAGAGTGTGAAAGAGTTGCTCATGCGCTTAACCTCCTCACCGGAAGTGACACACATCACCTCCCTCCTGCATTCCACAGGTGAGAACCAGGTACGTGACCCCACGGAGCTGCAAGGCATCTGGGAGTTCTGGTCGGATACTTTTTTAAAAAAATGTATTTTAAATTTATTTTTAAAGGATACTCAGATTACATAAAATGTTAAATAAAAAATCTGATACTTTGTTAATAAGGAAGAGAACAGACCCCATCTCTGCCGCAATACACTACACTATTCTTCAGGATCACTCACATCAAGGATGTTTTCTAGAGAGTAGAAACTGCTCACATAAATAAGCTAACACACACACGTAGATAATTCCCAACTTATGTATGTCCCTTACAGTCAGGAGTCACTGAGGCAGCTACCTTTGCTAGATGACCCTGGACAATGCTTATCAAACTGTTCTGACTACACTCCAGGAAGAAACGTATTTTTACCTGGTGACTCAATCCCAATTCATACATACAAATACAAGCATTTCATATCTGTTATTAAGGATACAATAATTATCCTTACGTTATGTGGTACATTCTGGTATTTTCTATTCTGTTCTGTTTTGATTTCTTCCATTAGTAATTAATTTTAAAAATATGCTGGTTGTTATTCACTAAATTGATTTTATAATGCTCATGGTTTGAACAATATTGACCCAGGAGACATCAGACTTCCCTCCTGGCAGCTATAACACAGGATTCACCATGCTCCCCCGTTTTTTCCCCCTACTGCAGAATCCATTTCTGCTGGAGACTAAGGTATATGCACACTCCCTTCTTCACAGTCCCTGCTGCTTGCCTGCTCCCAGTCAGGGGCTCGACTGGTGGCAGAAGGACTGGTGGGGATTTTGGTAAGGATGAGGAGAACAAACTTACGTCACACATTCTGTCTTCCCTGCTTCAACACTGGTGTTACAGTTTGAGATTATTTTATGAATTCCCAAAAGAAAAATTATGTTTGTAAACTAGTCTGTTCCTCTGGGTGTGAGACCCTTTGAATGCATTACATTCAGCTGACATGTCTTGATTAAATTACCTGTTAAGATTAGGGCTTTGATTCGACCATGTCAGTAGGGAGTGACGCCGGTTTCAGTCCCCGCCACCTTTCTGGGCTGCTAGAAATGGGCACTTACTCAAGAAGACACACCAAAGAGGAGAGAACTTGGTTATTTCGGTCCTGCCATGTGACAGAAAGGAGAAGGCTCAAATAGCTAAAGCCCCGGGAAGAGAGAAGAGCCTTATGCCACTCTACCCCTGAGATTGGAAGAAGCTGGGACCACAGAGCCTTAAGAGGAACAAGGCCTGAAAGACCAGGAAGAGATCGCCTGCCATCCTGCTTCCACATGTGGCAACAGACTTTGGTGAGAAAGTACCTCTCACGGTACCTTGAGATGGACTCTATAGGGCCTTGTAACTGTAAGCTTTTACCCCAAATAAATACCCTTTATAAAAGCCAACAGATAATGGGTTCTTTGCATCAGCACCCCTTTGACTGACTAATAAAACTGGTCTCATCTGTAGTTTTGAGGGACTCCATTCCATTTCTAGCACAGAGCCTCTGCCCCTGAGGTAAAATGTGCTGAGGAGTCTGAGTCTGGATTTCCTGACATGTAGATTTTTGTCACAGCAGTCCTTTACGCAATCACAGACTTGTCGTTATCATCTATGATCACCTTTGTGTGCTTTCTTCCTTCCATACAGCTAAGGTGGCCAGATTTCCCAAATATATATACAGGATGCCCATTAAATGTGAATTTCAGATAAACAACAAATGATTTCTTAATATGACTATGTCCCATGGAATGTTTAGGACACAATTACATGAAAATGGCACTACAAAGGGCAGATTCTTTTCAGCTGCTACTTATTTCTCATAGTTGCTAATAATAAGGAAACCAGACAGGCATTAAGATACTGGCTTCAATGACAGGTGACAGGATGGGGAGAGTGTGAGTTTGGGGGCTGTTTTGTAGGGAGGCAGAAGGAGGAAAGAAATTGTAGTCAAGGTCAGCAGAGATGGCAGAAAAATGGGAACCTGGGGGCAGGGTGGCACTGACCTGAGGAAGAGAAGAAGGGACTGGTGGTAAAGCATGTATGGATTGAGGAGGGTTCCCGTAGTCTTTCAGTGGCAGGAGTTCCTGGGCCATGAATGTGACTTATCTCCTTATCTCTACTTCTGGAGACCTCACTCTTCTTCCTCAACTTCTCTTATTGTTACTTGACTTCTTCTCAGGTGACAAACCACCACTGGGGACTTGGAGCATAAGTGGCTTCTCTGTGACTCTAATGGCATAAGATGCTTTGCTGGGGGAAATGCACTCTTTGAATCCTTGCTTGAAATTATGAACGATGTTCCCTTGTGAATGTGGTCTTAATTGGTGTTATAATCTATAGAAGAGGTTCTGCCTAAGAGTCCCCTGTGGGCTTGCTAGAATGCAGTCTTGGCCCATGTAAAGATTTGTAAAGCCCCTGCATTCCACATTTATTTTTACAAGCTTGCAGTACCACAGTTTGGAAAACACTGTAACATCGAATAGTATGGCATAGTATACAATGCTATACTATATAGTATGCCATAGTACACGACAGTCTAGAATAATTTAGTATTGTACATGATTATATCATACTGGTAAATTATACTACTACAGGTGCACTATAAATTTAATTAGCATTTATAGGTTAGCTTGGGTATCTTTTTTTTTTAATAAATACTTTCAGAGTTTCAAGCTACATATTTACGTAAGGACTTTTGAAACAGATCCCTTTCCCAAATGGGAGACATGGCTAATGAACGTGCCATCTAGTGGCCAATGGAGTTTTTGCTAAAAAAAAAAAAAAAAAAAAAAATAAAATGCTAGAAAATTTTATTTTCAATCTTACAGACTTTGAGGGACTAGCTCTGGGACATGAATGTTATACTTTATACTTAAGTTCTGCCAGGGATGGTCCCAATCACTTAAAGTTCTTGAAGCACAGTCAGCTCTGATTCCCTATCTCTAAGGCAGGCAGCTAGGATAGGAGGACTGAGATCCTAAACTTGCTGTATTACATACAAGATATTCCCTGAAGTCTCTTACCAAAAACATACTTGATATTCATTCACTATTCAATCATTTATTCAAAACTGAGCCCACATTGCATATTTCTTTATTTATTTAATGCCAACTAGGTATAAGGCATTGTGCTAAGGAATAAAAGAGTAGTCAGAATGGATTTTCTATCCTTCCAAGGGCTTGTTGCTTAATAGGGGTCATATACATCTCCTAAGCCTTAATGCAACTAGTTTTGTGAGATTTATAATGTTGAGTCAGACATGGTCCTAACCTAAAGGGATTTATAGTCTCTAGAAGAAATAGGAAACTCCCAGCACTGTTCTAGACAGTCGTGGGGGAGATAAATCATCCATTCACTCACAAAATAGGGAAGTGGGTAGCAGAATTCACCTGCAAGTTTTTAAACTTAATTTCACCTGCAAGAGAAGACAGAATGCTGCCTCTCTCAGTTCAGTACTCTCTGCCTTCCCCACAAAGCTTTGCACATTCTGGAATGAAAAACAACGGTTAGTGTAGAAGGCAGGCTAAAATAACTCCTTTTTGTATCTATGGTTATCAACTGCAGCACACAGCCTTATTAAAAAGGCCACATGGTTGGCATTTAAGTCAACTAGATAGTCTTAAAACTTATAGATTTTAGCTAGCTTATGTTGCTACTAAATAAAAAAAAATTCTAGTGACTAGTTTTGGTTAATTTTGATGTTAAAAAAAATGACAGCACAAGTTGATAAGAAAGAAAAGTGTGTATTTGAATTTGGTTATGGTGAATTAACAGTAATCCCTCAAGTCCCTTTCCTCATAGCAGCTTTAAATTTCGTAGTGTTTTCCTATCCCCCTCCCTCACCCCATACACTTTCTTCCTTCAGGGTCATGAATGATTCTTTTTTTGGCAGTCAATTGATCTTTTATTGAAATATTTTCCTTCGTAGTTCTTAACTAGCTGGGCATTCCACTGCAACACTGTTGATGTCATCTCTGATGTCATGAGGTTGGCGGCCATCGACATTGCAGCCAACAGAGTGGTCAGTTCCTTGAATCTCTTTAATGGTTCCAGAGAGTTCTATGGCTACAGATCGGTGCCCAATCTGTCAGGCAATGCTGATGATCTCATCAAAAGTGATATTTTCACTGTGCTTAATGTTTTCTGCTTCTTCCTGTCTCTGGGTGGTCTGTTAAGGGCTTTGATGATCAGAGGCAGAAGTTACCACCTCAGCCTGGGGCAGTCTGTTCTGAATGGTCAGTTTCACCCTAATCCTTAGACCTTGGCAATGTCATCACCAACCTTTTTTGGAGACAAAGTGAGGGGGCTGATTTTGGGGGCTAGGGCAGATGTGACACTAACTTCACCACCAGTGCACCTTCAGTACATGATTTGGATCTCCTTGGGGTAGTATATGGGTATGGCGGAGGTGGCTGGTGTCGGATGAACCAGGATGCTGGACCACTAAAGAAAGTTGCACCCTGGCCTCCTCTGAGCTGAAGGGTGATTTTTTAAAACAAAACTTCATTTCAAACTGATATTTTTACTGTAAATTCTTTCACATGTATTTTTTTAAGGAGGTACTAGGGATTGAACCCAGGACTTCCTACATGGGAAGCAGGCTCTCAACCACTTGAGCTACATCAGCCCTGGAAGATTTCATTTTAATAGTTTAAATTTGAGAAGCTTTCCCCCCCAGTGCTTTGTGGGGTTGTTCTGAGCACTGAAAGGAACAGAGACATTAAAACATGAGTTATAAAGTAGGTAATGTATGTGACATTCATATAACCTACTAAAGTCTATGAAGGGAAAAGTGATTTTTTTTTCTTTGAAAAAATTCCACAAACTGTCATGCCATTAAAATCTCTAACCCAACACTCCAGATTGTAATGTATTAGTGATATAGATACTAATAATAGATACTAATTAGATAAATAATTTAATGCTATCATTAAAAATAGATGTAAGAAAAACATTTTAAGTAATTTACAGTACAATAAAATTTGGTTATATTTATATGGTAATAAAATGTCTTATAAATATGTCTCTTTTATTGCTTAGCGATGCCATTAACTTTGATGAACACAAAGGCAACCTTTGATTACTTAACAAAGCACTTCTGTAGGAGAGCTGAGTAGTGTTGGCTAATGTGAATGGGATTTAGGCAAATTTTATGGGCCTAATGTAATTTTTGTGAGACCTATGATTTTCTAAAAAGAGAAAATGCAATTTTGAGATACAAGTCATTGTTTCTGAAATATCTGCTGCAAATGGACTACAGCAGCTCCTTTTTTCTGGGCAAAGGAAACTACTCACAGATGCTCCTGCCAGGCACAGCATCAGTGACAGATGCTCTTCCCTGGCAGGATAAAATTATTTTATGATTCCAAACTTCTCTTTTTTTATAATAAAAAATATAAATTTGGATTTGAATTTCCTTTGTTAAAGATGACAGAGGGAACACTCCTGACATGAAATAGCAAGTCAGTAATTGAGGTACCTCCTTTAATAATAAAGGCACTTCATTCATTCATTCACTCACTCATTCCTTCAACAAATAATTATTGAGTACCTATTAGTACTCTGCTCAGCACTTGGGATTCAGTAGAGGACAAAATAGGCCAAAATTCTGGCCCATATGATGCTTACATTCTAGTGGGGGATATAGATGATAAAGCAAATAAGTGAAACATATATTAACAGTAGGTATGTGATGATAAGCGCTATGGAGAAAAATAAAGCAGGAAAGGGGGAAAAGGAGTTCTAGGGTGAAGAAGGGGGTTAATAATTATGTAAAGTTGCCAGAGAAGACCTCCTGGAGAAGGTGACATATGAATAAAGACAAGAAGTATGTAAAGGAGTGAGCCATGTAAATGTATTGCAAATCAAGTATGAAATGCCAAAGAAAAAGTTCATGCTCTTCTTTCTGCATTTTCCCCAACTATTTGAACTTTTAGAGCACAAGCAGAACATATTCACAATACTTACCTTAGAGGGTCAAACACCCTGTTTGCCCATTTCATCACAGAAAAAAATTACAGTCCAGCAAAATCCAGTTTTACAGGAATATTCATTTTATTTTAGCTATGAAAAAGTTAAAAAACAAAACAGGATGAGATCAAGGAGACAAAACCTCCCCCTTCTTAGTTGGAAATATTAGATTCAACAAACAAATGAAAATCACATTCATAGTTTCATTTGTATCAGGTACCAACTGTACAGTAGGAAGACACTTGGGATTGTACCCTTGTGGTTACAGTAAAACCCAAAACACAAGATTATCCTGTCAACACCTGACATTGGAGCACACATCTCATTTGCAAAATCATGTTCTTCCTCTGTTGCCTTTAAACAGAGCCCGTTAGACTCTAAGCACATAAAACTTGAAATAAGTGTAAACATAAATTATTTAGTGTTTTTTCTTAAATATAGAATAAAACATCAACATTTGGAATTTCATAACAAACAGGACATATTTAAAATTGCATCAGGATGTATAAATACCACATAAAGCAAGGTATAATAGAATGAAGGTTTGAAAGTGTTTGCTTTTTTATTTTGTTTTGTGTTTCAAAAGCCTTTGTAGGTATGGATAATTAAAAAATAAATTGGTGCTCCAAGCTCTGAGGGTGGATAAATATCAAGGATAATTAGCTAAGTGATTATTTTGATGAAAAATTAAAATTGACTTAAATACAAGGGCAAGGCCACAAAAAAAACGTAAATTTTATTGTTTTATAATTTCTAAAATTCAACCACTTTTTAAAAAAGTTTTTTTTTGGGCTCAAGGTTGAAATATTGGTAGGAACATAAACACACATATATGTTAACCAGATATATGACAGAAATAAAATGGCTTATTAAATAACTACTGAAAGTCTCTAAATTTCAACACAGAACAGATTTTCCACTTTCTGTGGTTTGAGAAAGTAAGCAAGCACATATCAGCAATCTATGCTCTATTGCCTTGTCACAATGCAGTGTCAGGTATTCACCATTAGTACTAGAGGCATATCGTTATTTTTAAAATAAATAAAGATCACATAAAAACCTATTCGTTTGGATTTTCTCAAATTTACAAATCACAGTGTACTGGTTTCCTTCCCCTTGCTCAAACGCTGGAGGAATTTATGTGACTCCATTTTCAATATATAATACGTCTTTTTGGGCCCAGAGCTTTCTCAAGTCAGGAAAGCAAGATGTTTTTTAAAGAGCCCAAAGAACTCACCCATTAATATATTTCTGTATTTGAAAGTCACAAAGAAGAGGGTTTGTTACTTAAGGTCCATTTTAAGCTACAATTTGAAAGGAGTACAGCAACCTAATCAACGAGTTACATATGGGAGACCCCTCAATATTTAAACGCTCCACTTTTTTTAAAATAAAAAAGATGGTTGCCTTCCAGGTGGGTGGCTGCCCCACCTCGGGGGGCGTGGGCGCCTGGACCAAGGCCGGGGCCGGGGGCGCCCCTGCCGCGCAGACCTGGAAGGCGCCGGTTGGCGGGGCTGGCGGCCCACTCCTCGGACCAGCAGCCCGGCCTCGAGTCCTCCTGATGTCAAGGCCTGAAGGCTTTGTTCCATTTGCTGAGGTGTCAGTTAAACGAAGTAAAATTCACCAATTTGAAGTGTGCAGTTGGATGACTTTTGACCTCCGGGATGAAATGGTTTTATACTTTCTAATGTGTCAGCTAAGCCCTCTGGGAAGTATTAATAGGTAAACAGAGAAAACAAAGTGGATTTGCTTTCCCTGGCTCCCCGTCTCTGTGCCTAGGGCTCCCTGTCTCCACTGGGGCGACGACTGCCTCCGGGTGTCCGGCCCGCTAGGGGGGAGGCGGGGGAGTCGTCTGCCTAGAGGTCCTCGTCCCTGCTGGGGGGCGACAAGTCATGCCTCAGAGCAGTCGCGCTCAGGTAGCTCTGCGGAAAGTTGGTGACTTCTTGCAGATCTTCTCCAGGGTGGGCCCAGCCCAGCTGAGCTCCGCCTCTATCAGAGCCCCAGAGCTGCTGGACAGGACGCCTCCGTGGGGTTCCAACACCTGTGAGTGGCGGGGGAGCCTCCCGGGCTGTGGCTTGCAGGTCATGGAACCCACTTGGGTGGCCAAAGGCCAGGTTGTCGACTCTGTCCCAGTTCTTCATTGCTTAGTCATGTTATCATTTTCAAGCCACTTCCCCCTATGAATATATAATTTCATGTTTTTTTTTTTCCTTCTCCAGAAACAAAGGAAAACAAAAAATAAGGACAGCCACAGGGTCTGCCTCATGGGGAGTCAGTGGGAATGATTTCCCCTACTATATTCTTTATATCTAGTACAGACCCTCTTGTTTGTGGTCTAGTGTTGTTAATGTCTTTTCTTAAAATCAATTTTATTGATACATACTAAAAAAGCATACAATCCATCAAAAAAAAAGAAGGTTTGTTGATGAATAACCCTAAACTTATGATGGAACAGAGTTGCAAAGGTGTATGACATCACAACTAATTAAATAAATTATTGGCCATTCCACACTCGCTAGGTTTGGTTGAGGCCTGCAAGAAAAGTAGATGTGATTATTGGCACTGTAGATCCCAGAAACAACTCCATTAGTTGCAGAAATAGATTTGAAGAACTCCTAATTTGAAGCAAACAGAATCTAGCATTGTGGTATTTGATGTCCACCGTCCCCTTCCTATAATTGCCTGAATACTTTGAAGATTGATAAAGACAACCATGAACTTCCAATAACAGATCCTAACTACTTTGAAAAGGACAGGAAGGAAGGGGATCTTCTTCTATATTTAAAATTCCTTGGAAAATCCTGGCTGCTGTATCTGATAACAACAAATAATGCCTTGCCTAACTTCTGTTTTTTCCCTGCAGAACTTTGCTCTCATGATTAGTTACCCTTGCTGGTTCATCCCATATTCCAGTGCATTGCCAGCCTCCCTCTGCTCTGCTGCCCTGATCTAATGTAGTTTCCTAACCTGTACTCTTGCTCTAGCTTGCTTGTCCCAGACCCAGCTTGGTAGTTCTGTCATCTGTCCCTTAGACCAACTGGCAGCTCCCTAAGCCTTCTCCTAACCTAATTACTCAGCTGCCCCACATCTTGCCTGCTCTTGGGTCAATTGGGATAGTGTTCTGAATGATGATAGCAACAGCAACAATAGTAACAACAACCACACAGCAAAAACAACTATAACAATGGTGACAGGCACTGTACTTCGTGCTTTGCTTTTATCCCATTTAATCTTCATAGTCCCATGAGGAAAATGATATCATATTTTTATTTTACAGATAGGAAAACCAAGGTATGGGGGAATTAAATAACGTTTTTAAGGTCACCAAGCCAGTAAGTGGGAGAACCCAAATTCACCGTGTATTTTGAATCCAGAGACCAAACTCTGCTTGCTGTTTTATGAAGAGTGGGTTGGTACTGCTGCTGTTTACTGACTAATGCCAAAGCAAACACTGTTTGGAAGATCTGGAAGAACTTCGTGAACTCAGTTTCAATCAAGACCAGTAGAAATTGTTAAGACATCATTGGTGGTAAAATGCTACAAACAGTAAGATATTTCAATTTCAGAGAGGGTAAACAGTGTAAATCTTTTAAATCTTAGAATAAAGTAGAGCAATTCAGACATGAGGACCTTGAAGTGGAACTTCAACGAATCTTTATTGAATAACTATGACATATAAGGCACTATGCTAAGTGCATGAATGGGGCATAAAGAATGGATGTGAGTGTACATTTCCTGGTATGTGCCCATTTCTTCTTTCCCAGTCTTTTCTTTTCCTTGTCACTCCCTGTGCTCATGCTTCAGCTCTACTGAACCATTTGCTGTTAGCCTGCCTGGAACGCCCCAGTCTGATAGGCTAACACCATGTGCTACCTACTTTACAGCTTAGCTCAAGTGTCCCTTTCTTTGGGAAACATCCCCAAAGCCTGCCAAGTCTGGTTAGGCACCTTTCTCCTGGACACTCCCTGCTGCATTGTAATTCTTAGTTCACCTGTTTTCTCCTTATACTAGATTCTGAAGTCCTGAAGGCAGAGACTTTGTGTCTTATTTACCATTGTGTTCTTGCTCAGCACAGTGTTTAGCATTTGGTAGACACCCAATAAATGTTTGTTATTCAAAATAAGTAATATTGTAAAGAAAAATTTAATAGACCTAAAGACCAATAGGATGTGAAAGAAGAAGAAATCAAGGATTACTTGAGAATTTTGAGTTTGAATAGGAGACCAAAAGTCTCCAATGGGCAAAAAGAGGGAAACTCAAAGAAGAGCTGGTTTAGAGGGAAAGATTTTGAGCCTAATTAAAAGGGATTATGGAGTTAATATGTGTTAGAGGAAGTAGAGGGGGAAATACTTTGAAGACAAGGACTCTATCTTATTTTTGTGTTTCTAATACTTAGTATTGCGCCTGGCATAAAAGAAACAACATTTACTAAGTGAAGAGTAAGGTGAACATTTGCAGGTCTGTAGGCTGGTGTTTCTACTAACCATTAGAGAAGTTGTGGAGAGTAGCTAGTTTAGTGGCTGGGAAGATAAAGTCTTCAGCTTTGTATATTAATTTAAGAGTTAGAATAGAATGTTTAAGGGGGAATTTCCCAGTGGACAGATCTGTGGAGGAGCAAGAGCTCAGAGCTGTATAGACTTGAAAGTCACAGATGTCATTTTGGAAGTTACCAGTACAGAGAGGATAACTGAAGACATGGAAGTCGATGTGTTTTTGGAGAGATTCAGTATAGAGTAAAAGAATAGAGATCAGAGTCTTGGGAAAACACACATTGGATACTAGAAGGTGGAATTTAAACCAGAGAAGGAAATGGAGAAGCAGCAGCCATGGAAAGGAACACTGGATAGAACAATGACACAGAATCCAAGGAAGGTAAATTAAAAAAAAAAAAGGATGTCAGTATCTGTGACAAATGCTGAAAACAAGATTGAGAATAACGAGTACTAAGTAAAGTCCATTAGTTTTAGCTTTAGATTTAGTCAGTGACTTTCAAGAGAAACATTTCTGTGGAGTGTTAGCAGACAAAGTCTAATCTCAGGCATTTGAGAAGGAATTTGGTGACGGTTTAGTGAGAGTAAGAGAGATGACATTGTGTAGGCCATATAATTAAATTTGCTAAGAAAAGGAGAGAAATTGGAAAGTAGCTTGGGAGGTCAGCAGTATCAACAAAGGCTTATTGTTGTCCTTTTTAAATGAGACACATTACTGTTCTGTGGTTTAAAATGTTTGGCTTCCAATTCAGGCTAGAGCTAAAAAGTGAGTTACAAAGAAATCACATGGCTTTGGCTTAGTAAACCGTAGGATGTCCTCCTTGGTGCCACAGCTTGGTTCTGTGGCCCACATTGCAAAAGAGAAAGGAGGGGGAAGGGATCACTGAAAAGTGTTTATGGTGGAACAGAAATTGTTAGGTCAGGAAACTGGGAGCAGAATCTCAGCAAGTTGGAAAAGGAAGGGACAGAGGAAACCTCTGTTTATTGATTAGGCGGCTGAGGTTCACAAAGGAAACCTGGAACCTCTGAGTATTATTGGGAAAAAACAAACACCTGAGCTCTTTGTTAGATCTGTGGCTTTGTTTTCTCAGACTGAGGGCAATTCCATGGCACCATTACTGCTCCCCAAGGGAGTATTGGGTTGTAGACAAAGTAGGAATCACTGTCTGCATTTTTTTTTTTTTTAGGATGATGCTGACCAGAGTCAAGTATCAGCTTCTCTGGGGAAAAGCATCTCCTTCTTAGACAATCTTTAGAACCAATTTGACTGCATTTTGCAAATAGGGATGAAGAAATAGAGGCAAATATTGTTGTCTCCCCAGGGTCATCATTAGCCAACCAACTGGCTGACAAGCCTGTGTCTATGGAAACCAACCTTACGAAGGAGAGATGGATTATATAAATAAGCCTCTTTTCTTTTCAACTTGATTTGCTGGATTGAGGCCTTGGTCCTTTGAATTAGATATTGCAGAAATATCAGATTGGATCATTTAATCTTCTCAGTCAATACCTTATCACAGTTTTCTTAAATGTCTTCTCTGTGACCTTTTTGGTTTTGTCAAAGACAATGATGAATATTGCATTTTTCTGCAGATGAAGTTTTTCATATTGGGAACTTTATTTTTCACATGTAGAATAAACCAGGATTCCTGAAATGGAGAAAAAATGGTCTGTGGTGCTGGGCATACTTCTGCTGTAGGGATGCAAAATAATGAAAGGAATAGTAAGCTGCAAGTGTGATGTATCATTATCTATCTATATTCAAATATCAATATTCTTCTCCAAAATATTTTTTTTCTTCTTCTTTGAGGTTTATTGATATGATATGCTTCCTGTGCCAGCAACTGAAAGGTATACATATATATGTATATCTGTATTTACATATTTACAAAGAGATGCCAGAACTCCTTAACCACACTTAGAAATCCCATATGCAAGGATAATAGACCCTAGGGTTCAAAAGCAGAGAGAGAAAACATATGACAAAAACATAGAAGGGTTTATTAAAAAAATCTTTGGGTTGCTTGAATTATTATTTCCCTTTACCTTTTATTTTGTCTTCCATATTGTTGTAGAGTTTTGCATTATCATGCTGGGTAGCAATACAAAGCCTGAGGCAACCTATTTTAGAAATCTTTCAACATATTAAAATGAATAGCAATTAAATAATTTCAAACATCACTTGCAGCTAATAAAATCCTTCCAGAAACTGGCAGAATCTTGAAATCTTTGAAGGCTTCCTTTCCAATTACAGAATTCTATAGGATATTAAAATCAAATTCAGACTTTTGAGGGAGCTTCTGTGGGTAGTATAAATAAGCAAACATGTCAAGGCATTTCAAAGCCATAAATCTAAGCATAGTGCTGTATTTCAGTTATGGATGGAGAATTTGTCTTTACTTCTAAAGAGGAACAATTGTTAGAAGTTAGCGAGCTGCAATACTGCCTCCCAAGAATACCTTGTACAGAATGTTGAGGAATAGGAGGTACAAAGGATGAAAGAAAGAAGATTAGAGCAAAGAGCACCAATAAGAAACCAAAATAAACCGGAGTAGGAGAATCAACAAGAGCCATACATTCAAAAGGTTCACAGTATGTCAAATAGGTCACACCCTGATTCAGAGCAAGACTACTGCTAAATTATTTTAAAGAGAGACTCTCCTGTTTTAAAAAATAACTCTGAAGAAGAACCCTGGCCTCCATTGATGACCCATTAAAATATTTAATAACTTTCTTTCAGGATTTATGTTCATCTGTTCTGTTATAGCCAAGTCAAACTAGTTATGAATTTAGATGAATTGGCCTAACACCTTCCACTGGGGTATCGTCATTCTTATATGTGAAGACTATAGTTAAGTTTTTATTTTAAGGAGACCATATCCCTTTATCCTTAATTTTACACCCCTTGATCATCTTGATTGCTTTTCTCTGAAACCCTTCAAAGTTCCTTATATAGTGAAAATCTGCATTTCGTTCTTGTGGCAGTTTGAAATTATTTTATGAATCCTCAAAAGAGAAATAGTTTGTTTTCAAACTAATCTATTCCTGTGGGTGTGATATGATTTGATTGCATTAAATTTGGTGGAGGGTCCTTTGATTAGATTATATGATAAGATTGATTTAGGGCTTTTGGTTGAACTAGTCAGTGAGGCACCAGCCAGCCCTCTTGCTGGATCTGATGTAAACAGGCATAGAGAGACAAGGACAGACAGACTCAGGAAGCCACCATGTTTGATCCTGCCATGTAAGAGAGAGCACGAAGCCCCCAAGAGGCTGGGCCCATAGAGCAGCTCAAGAGGAGAGGGTGAGCCTGAAGGGGAAGGCTGAAACCTTGGCAGAGATTGCCCGCCATCTTACCTTACCAAGTGGCAACATGCCAGGATCAACAGTAGCTGACTTTGATGAAAAAGAATCTCTCATGGTGCATTGGTTTGGCCTTCTCATGGCCTTGGAACTGTCAGCTTTTACCCCAAATAAATTGCCTTTATAGAAGTCAACCCATTTCTGGTACTTTGTATTGGATGCCCTTTGGCAAACTAGAAGTTTTTATCTATACCAGGCAATTTTTCATGTTTGATTTTGTAGGAAATGTAAAAACATTAAAGCAGTTCTCATCTTTTTTTCCCTTGCAAAATATGTGATAGGTGATGTTCACATATGTAACAGAAGGTTGAAATTGATGTTTCTGCCACAGCCCAAAGAGACAATTGATGCTGCATTTTAAAGGAGGAGGTAACTCTTACGCAGATTTTCCAAAGGAGTAACCTGAGAACTGGTTATATGATTCTTTAACCCCTTGTCCACATAAAGGGCACAAAGGGTTGAGAGAACAGAGATGGCTTCAGGATTTGTGAGAATTTCTTAGGAAAGAATTATGTTAGAGTCCTATCCTTTCCTCTAAGGAGGTACATTGGGAGATTGCTTATTTCTTCATCTCAAATCAAGATAGGAGAGATTTAACAGATGACATGGAGAACTTCATATGTTTCACCTGTGGTTAAGGAAACATAGGTAACTAGTGTCTGATGATAACGTAGAAAACCTAAAAAGCAGAGACCAACCCACTAGCTACTCCGACAGCAGGAGTTAAGGAGAGGTGGCTGTATTCACTGGCCTTTCCTTCCAGTATTTGTTGGGCAAAGGATGCTGAGAGTATTTACCATGGACTACATTGGACTACATGTGGGACACACAAGAGAAAATGGTTCTGGTATTGGCATCTATTTCTTCTCTCTCCATCTCTAGATATAGTTTTTGCATGTTCAATCCATTCTCCAACAGGCTTTCTCTTTGTAATTACAAGATGGCTGCCAGCAGCTCATGGGACTAATCCTCTAGCTTCAAAAGCTATGAAATAGAAGATGGCTTTCCGGCCCACCGTTCTTTTTTATTTTCCTATCTGGTTGTGAAACCGTCTTTTTTGGTGCTTGCTTCACACGGCGGGGGTGGGGGGTGGTGGGGGAGTTGTGCCTATCTCCACACAGAGAGGATGTCCCACCATTCTTAACACAGGTCCTGAGATGTGTTCCCATTGGACTGGCTAATGTCACGTGATTGCCTCTAGATAATGCTTGAGTTGACTGTAGCTGTGTTGTGTGCTTAATCTGAGGAGCGGGGAAGCGTGCTCCATCCAGCCTGCTGGGCTAGAATGAGAGAGTGGTAGATCTCATTGACTATCAAGGTCATGCCAGAGGACGTGCGTGTGGGTGCCAAATAGGCCAGCTATACAGATTCTCAAAACTTAGCATTTCTGTAACAAATATACCATTTTTCATCCCATTTTTTTTTTTGTGAGAAGAGCAAAAAAGACAGGACTTAGGCCTGTGGTGGTCAGTGAACTCTTTCCTAAAATTAAGTGTATGATGGATGTGAGGCCAGTTCTAGAAAATTGTGAGATAGGAATGTTTCTGCTGGGAATTTTGGAGCATTTAGTAGAGTTATGGGAAGGTGAGAAGTTTGGGGAGTGCATGGGTCTATATTTGGAAAACCCACTGTGAAATTTTATTTTAATTCTTTTTGAAGGAGGTGAGTGGACTTTAAGGTTGACATTGTCTCCAACATTTTCATGTTATCAAATAGGGCACAAAGATAGTGTTTGCTATATGCTATATCCTTACTAAAAATATTACTAGAATCCTAGTAATATTATTTCATAGCACCTTGTATTTCCTTTCATTGTAGGAACACAATTTGTTACTGTATAGTTGTGGGTTTATTTATATCTCACACTGGACTATAAATACCATGAGGGCAAGAGCAATGTCCATTTTGTTCACTATTGGATCTACCAGCATCTTGGAGAATGCCTGGCACCTAGTAGATATTTGGTAAATGTTTGCTGAATGGGTGATTGAATAACAATCATCCTCTTAGGCCCATATCAAGATTTGGAGAAAGAAGCCATGAGATTTATCAGCCAGTTTGCCACCCAGATGACCCTTATATCTGATGTGAGTCAGGCTGTTCTATCTATTATTCAAAAACACTTGCTATAACTCTGTGCCCAGAGTCTGCTTTCAAGGTATGGTACATGGAGGAAAAAAACATTGCCTGTTGTGTAATAGATATGTTTACATGACAGACATCCTAAAGGAGGAAGAGTTACTTATGTGATTAATAATCTAGATCCTTTGGGTGATGGTAGACAAGTTATATTTATATACTGTGCACATTTTTTTTTTGTATTTTGAGCTAAAAACAGTTTATATCATAAGTGTATGATCATAAACTTTTCCTCTAATGTAAAAGAATCTTCGTAATCATCATTTCATGGTGGGTAGATTATCCATAAAACAATCATAAAACAAGCACACTCTTATTGTGAACATTTAGTTCAAATTTTCTCAATGTTATAAATAATTCAAGGAGCAACAGCTCTGTGTAGATAGCTTTTTCCATTCCTTGTATGCTCTTCTAGGAAGATTTCCCCAGGGTATTATTCCAGATCGCTGGCCTAGGGAATGAGGAGTTAGACTGATTTTTAAACAGGAGGCATATTTTCAGATCTTTGGAACTGTGTATGTACTCTGTCCATGCGGGTGTTCTGCAGTCATGGTGCCAGAACAGGAGCCATTATGGGACTGAGGAACAGCCTAGGCACCTGCTCCAGAACTACAAAAAGTCTGTGTTAAGGCACAAGAAAGGAAATTAGTGAGTGTGGACTGGTCTGTTTTTGTTTATTTATTTAACTTACTAGCGTTTATTTTAGGATTTGTATTTTTATATAAACAAATAAATAAAAAGTTTTAGATTTACAGAAAAATTGTGAAGATAGTATAGTGAGTTCCCATGTACCTAGCACCCAGCTTCCCCTATTTTTTTTTAAACCAAGTTTATTATTATTATTATTATTTATTTATTTATTTCTCTCCCCGCCCCAGCCCCAGTTGTCTGTTCTCTGTGTCTATTTGCTGCATGTTCTTTGTCCGCTTCTGTTGTTGTCAGTGGCACAGGAATCTGTGTTTCTTTTTGTTGAGTCATCTTGTTGCGTCAGCTCTCTGTATGTGCAGCGCCATTCCTGGGCAGGCTGCACTTTCTTTCGCGCTGGGTGGCTCTCCTTATGGGGAGCACTCCTTGCGCCTGGGGCTCCCCTACGTGGGGACACCCCTGTGTGGCAGGGCACTCCTTGCGTGCCTCAGCACTGCATGTGGGCCAGCTCCACACGGGTCAGGGAGGCCCGGGGTTTGAACCGCAGACCTCCCATGTGGTAGACGGACGCCCTAACCACTGGGCCAAAGTCCTCTTCCCCCAGCTTCCCCTACTGTTGTCATCTTACATCAGTATGGTACGTTGGTTATATTTAATGAACCAACATTGACATATGATTTTTAGGTTTGCCTATTTGTACTGTCTATTTCAAAATTGAAATTATAAGACTTTTAGTCCAAAAGCAGCAAGCAAGTAAACCTAAAGATCGAAGAAATGAAAGAGAAAGAAAAACAGGAAGACCAGGGTCATAGTAATAGATGCTTCTAGCAAAGACTGGGACAGTAGTCCTTGACCTTATTTCTACCTGTTTATTTATTTATTTTTAAGTCTGTGTGTAAAAGATGGCATAACGTGGAAGCATTCTCTTTTTTTTATTTTTTATTTTTTTAAAGATTTATTTTTTATTTACTTCTCTCCTTCCCCCCCCCAGTTGTCTGCGCTCTATGTCCATTCACTATGTGTTCTTCTGTGACTGCTTCTATTCTTATCAGCGGCACTGGGAATCTGTGTTTCTTTTTGTTGCATCATCTTGTGTCAGCTCTCCATGTGTGCGGCGCTATTCTTGGGCAGGCTGCACTTTCTTTCCCGCTGGGCGGCTCTCCTTATGGGGCGCACCCCTTGTGCGTGGGGCTCACCTATGCAGGGGACACCCCTGCTGGGCGTGGCTCGCCTTGTGTACATCAGCACTGCACATGGGCCAGCTCCACATAGGTCAAGGAGGCCTGGAGTTTGAACCGTGGTCCTCCCATATGGTCGGCGGGCACCCTATTCATTGGGCCAAGTCCGCTTCCCGAAGCATTCTCTTTTAAAAATATTTCCATTAACAATTGCTTACTGTATTTTTCAGTTATTGCTGGAACTGGTTTTTGTACTTACCAAAATACTATTCTTTTCATCTTGTGTTTTTGCTACAATTCTGTTAAAAGTTTTTTAGTAGATTACTTTTGATTTAAAAATATTTTAAAATAACTTGTCCTAATCCTTTTCCCCCTGCAATAATCTTTAGAAGTTACTGCCAAACTGTCTTGCAGTCCTTCTTGGTTCATTTTTCTCAATCCCATCACTAGTTTCATAATTGCTTTTCTTGGGAGCAATCAGTACTGGTTGAGGAATACTGTCTTAAGACTACAGCCCTAAAAAAATGAGAAGGTGAACTTTATCTTTCTCACTCTTCCTTTCTTCTTTCACCTTTCTTTTTCCTCCTCTTTCATTTCTCCAATTCTCAAGTCTGGTAGGCTGTCTCTGCAATTGCCCCCAATGATCCCTGCCTCCTGCTTTTCATAGCCTTGTGTAATTCCCAGCTTTTGAGTAACTTACTTCTAACCAACAGAATATGGCAATGTTGAGGGAATGTCATTTCTGCAATTAGATTATAAAAGATTGTGACTTCCATCTTCCTGGTAGACTCTCTCTTGGTGGCTTTGAAGAAGTAAACTGCCATTTTAAAGAGGCCAACATGGCAAGGAACCAAGGGTGGCTTCTGATCAACAGTCAGCTAGTAATTGAGACCCTTAGTCCAAATCAAGGAACTGAATCCTGCCAACAACCACATACATGACCCTGGGATTGGCTCTTTCTCCAGTTGAGCCTTCAGATTAGACCCCAACCCTGGTGTCTAAAGCAAATTTATGAAAGACTGTGAAGCAGAGAACCCAGCTAACCAGTGTCCAGATTTCTGACCCACAGAAACTGTGTTGTTTTAAATGGCTAAATTTTCGGTAATTTGTTACACAGCAACAGATAACTACTATACCATGGTTCCCTCTACTTTAAAGAATGTGCTGAGTCACTAACAAGTTACTGTTGAATGAGTGTATTTATATTTCTCAAGATAGTAGGATTGGTTACAAATTGTAAAAATTTAGGCACTAGGACCCCGGAATAGAGGAGATATTTAGAGACTTCTTAGAATGCTAAAGTAGTAAACGGTCTCAGAGGTCATCTGGTTGTTTCTTCAAGAGTGTTCCACTGAAAATAGAACTCTTGAATTTTCCTCTAAAATCATTTTCCCTCCCAGCCTTCTTTGTTTTATGAAATGGCATTCTCCAATACTCAGCTGATAAGCTTAAAAGAATTTAGGTGTCAGATTTGATTCTCTCCCCTTACATCTACCTATCCACCTATGCAACCAGTCACCTCCAGGAGATTGATTCTGCCTCCAAAATGTCAAATTTGTCCATCTCTTTTCATTTCCATTGCCACCATGCTTGTCTGCTTTCCCTCATCTCTCACTTGGAACTGCTACTACAGCTTTTGTGATAGGCAGAATAACCCCCTCCCTCTTCCTCTAGAAATGTTCATAGCCTAATCCCCATAATCTGAGAATGTTACCTTACATGGTGAAAGAGAATTTGCTCATGTGATTAAGGGTATGGGCTTTGAGATGGGAAGATTTTTCTGGATTATCTGAATGGTCCCAATCTAATCACAAGCATGCATTTACTGAATTTATGGTAACTTATTACAGCTGGAATAGAAAACCAGCTTCTCCTTGGTCTTCCTAAGTATTCTTTCGTCCCCCTCCAAACCTAATCTTTATAGGACAACCAGAATGGCCTTTTAAAATCACAAATTCTGTTATGTTGACTTCCTAATTTAAACTCCTTTCCTTTTTACTCAGAATAAAACCCAACGTCTTTTCCATAGCCCAACAGCCCCGTGTGGTCTGACCACTCCCAAACTCTCCAGTCCCTTCTGAAGTAATTCTTCCTCTTCCTCTGTAACCACACAGGCCTTTCAATTTTCTGAAGAGTTAAGCAGTTGCACACCCTGGAATTTCCACAGATGCTGGTCATTTGCCTGGAATGCTCTCCCCATTGCTCTTCACATACAGTCCCCTTCTCATTCTTCAAGTATCATCTTAAAAGATTCCTCCTTAGAGAAGTCTTCTCTAACTATCCTATCTAAATATGCTTCCCTTTCCATTATTTTCCATTACCTATTTGTTCCCTTTGTAACACATTTCTCAACTTGAAATCATGTATCTGTTTTTTTTTTCTTGCTTATTTATGGTTTGTTTTTCCTAACTAAACTCTAGGTTCTGGGAGAACAGGGACAATATTTATATTCTGTTCACCACTGTATCCCTAATAACTAGTACAGTAACTGGCACATAGTAGAGATGCTCAATGAATAGTTTTTTGAATGAATGAATATATACTGTTTCTGTGGGACGCTTATAGACATTTTTCAGGGACATGGTTTCAAGGTCAAATAAATATGGGAAATTCAAGATCAAACAAAGTTGGAGTTTCTTAACTGCAGAACTTTCTCTGGGACTTTAATTTTCTAATGTGAATTAGGAGTCTCTGAATGGGGGCTATTTTTTTAGTTTACCTCCTACTTATTTGTCCTAGAATTCCTTACTTTAGAGGAGCAAGTGTTTTTCTTAGGATTGATGTTTTGTGGTATGCAAATGAGGGAATGCCACTATAGTTCAGGATGCTCTTTAGATAGACAAGGAAACTGAGGCACAGGAAAATTTACTGACTCGCCCAAGGTTGTCCTGTGAGCTTTCACAGGAGTCAGGTCTTTCATGAAAGTCTAAACGTTTAAGAATACCTATAACATCTTCAAATGATTAGCCAAACCAAGAGGGAAAGTTATCTTTAGTGTCAAATTATAGATGAGAGTTTAGAGCAGATTATATCAAGGAATTTTGCCTCCTTTGGAAATTGCCATTTTTGATAAAAATACCACAACAGAGAAAAAGTTATTCAGACCCCATAATTTAAAAATGACACCATACCTCCTCACCCGTGCCCAGATCAAAACCAAAATTCTTACAATCTAGTCTACTTCAGCTGTCTGGGATAAGAAGGAATCAGTCAAGAAGCCTAAGGTAAAGTCTGGCTTTTATTTACTTACCTGATTGCTATGTATTTGTGGGAATTTTTGTGTGGGAATGGATTCTGAGAGCATCTGAGAGTAGAATCCATATGTTTGGCTTCAGTATACGGAATCAGTTGAGTGTTGTGATTAAGTGCCTGGGTGTTGGAATTCTGTAACTGTGGGTTAGAAACATGCTTTCATCCTTTACCACCTGTGTGATGTTTTGCACATTATACCAAACCTCTCCAAGCCTCTGTTTTCTCCTCTGTAAAAGGGAGTAATATCAACTCCAACTTCATAGGTTTGTTGAGATGAGGTAATGCCTGTAAAGAGTTCAGCACATTGCCCAGCACCAACAAGCATTCATAAATGTTAGTATTATTAGGAGAAAAGCCTTTAGGTGTGCCATTGATGAGTGTTTGAGGAATTGGTAAAAATACTGAGACAGGTTTCAGGGTTGCTAAGTGGGCCCATTGGTTGATTCAGGTTTTCCTTATATGACTATGCTGACTTTCTAACTTGGTTTTTAAAAATACCAAATAAGAGACAGTGCAGAATTCACATATAGTTTCCATCCATTTCACTTCTTCATCACTTAGAATGCTGCCTTTGGCTCTGGAGTAAGATTGTCTGACCTAGTGCAGCATGAACACACGCTGGCATGACTTATTGACAAACAGCCTAGATAACATCTTGTGTTACAAAAGGATTTACCTGGCATGCATGACCAAACAGCCTTTAGCTTGATCCTTTTGTGGCCTGTTCTATCTTTTTAAAATTTTTTAAAATTTTTAAAGAAGATTTAGAGTATATAAATGTCTCATAAAAAATATAGTGGATTCCCATTTGCCTCACCTTCTCCCCCTCCCACACTTTCCCACATTAACAGTATCTTTCATTAGTGGCACATTTGTTAAAATTGATGAACACATATTGAGGTATTGCTACTAATTGCGGACTATAGATTACATTATAGTTTATACTCTGCCCCACAGAATTTTATAGGTTATGACAAAATTTATAATGGCCTGTATCCATCATTGCAATGTCATGCAGGATAATTCCAATGTCCCCAAAATATCCCCATGTTACACCTATTCTTCCCTTTCCCTGACCTCAGAACCTCTGGCCGCCACTGCCTTTATATCAATGATAAGAGTTCTTTAATTGCTAGAATAAGAATAAGTCTATAATAGAATAATAGTAAGTCTACTTTAGTCCATTGTTCATTCCCAATCTTGAGGATTTGGGCATGGTTATGCCCACTCTGTTTCTAATTGAGAAGGGGCTTAGATCCCACGAGGCAGATTGATGAAACTATCTTGCTTGCAGTTGCAGACACTCTCTGTTCCTTGGCATGGGCATTGTCCATCATCATCTCCTCGTTAGTTGTCTTGGGTGAGTCCAGTGAACTGGAGAGTAGGTGTTGCAACTCTGCTGAGATTCAGGGCTTAACTGGCACATTAACGGATCAAAGATTTAAGTCTCTGGGACATATATTTAACAAGTATAGTGCTAATTATAGGTTCCAAATAAAAGGGGCAGAGGAGCCATGTTTAGGAAATTATAAATGAACCTAACTCTGTAATACTGGGAAGCACAAATTCCAAAGTAAGGCCCACTGACAGGGTGCCAAACTCCTGAGTTTGTCTGTCCTGCTTATAGTGTTTAGATATCTCTAGAGCCCTCAGGAGCCCCACTGTTTGAGGCACTGTTTATTGTGGCAGTCAGTGAGATCCTGCTGAGATGTACATAAGTATAACCTCTGGAATGACCTTCTGACTCACTTTGCAATCTCTTAGCCATAGAAACTCATTTGTATTTAGTATTTCCCCCTTTTGGTCAAGGTCTTTTTCCAGATGCATTCCTAGTTGGTGCTTGGTAATAATCCCTCAATGCTAGGGAATCTCATCCACTGAGTCATGTCCCATGCTGGGGGTGGGATGGGGTGGGTGGGTGATAGGGGTGGTGGGTGCTTTATTGAGAGTTTGGCTTAGAGAGAGATGTGACTTGTTTTTAAGCATTGTTGGGGCAGGTGTAGAGTAGGGGTAGCATTCTTCTAAGGCATACCCAACATCTGGAGTCTTCCTGGAGTTCTAGGGTGTTCAGTGGGGGCTCTCCAATTCAAGTCCTGTGTTAACTGGTAGTTGTTCAGCCTACAGCTTCCCTGTAGTGTTCTTTTCCTGCTGTTGTGGAATCTTGTTCTGGGCATATATTACCCGGTATTAATAATATATATGTTACACCTATACAGATTTCTGGAACTCCCATTCACTTCCTTTGTAGCACTTTCTTCAACTTGAAATTACATATTTGTACAGATCCTTTCTCTCAGGCCATGCCACATCAATTCCAGCTGCCTTAGTGGTCCACAATTCTGATCTCTGCTTCTGCAATTCCCTACACTAATGTCTGTAAAGTACCTCCAGGGTCACCTTGTTTTTTCCCCTTATCTCAAGTATTAGATGTTGCCTGTTGTCCAACATCTGAAAACAGTTATTTTGTGTGCCTTGTCAAGTTTATAGTTGTTTTAGAGGGAAGTTTTCTCCACGTGGCTGGAAGTGGAAGTCTAGTCCTATTACATTATCACAGGGTCTCTACTTTGAAGAATATCTCCTTACCCCCAATTATATAAAGGTAAGGGATTTGTTCTTATACCACCCACGATTTCCTGGTTAGGGTTACGGTTAGGGTTAGGGTTAGGCCTAAGTGTGACTAAGGGTCTGAGTAGGACAGATGTTGGGTGTGAATCTGAGAATCAGTCTATCACCAGAAAGCAGAATAAAATGAATTTACTCATTGGTAACTAAAATAGTGCTTATTGCTTTGTGTTGGTCATTATAGAGTGATGACATATGGATATGTGTGATCTGATTTACCGTATTCTGAATCCAGTTCTAATCATCTTCACTTTTAAACAACCTAGAAGAAACATATTGTTTATAGTTGGGATTATTGGAATATGGATTCATTTCCATGTTATTAGGTTAGATAGAGCTGGTTCTTTTGGAAAAGGACATGGCTTTTCAATGTGAAAAGAATCCTTCCAGGTACATGGGATGTCATGTGAGAACCCCTTATCTTTAGTCATCATAAATAATATTAATTATAATGAAATAAGCTAATAATATATTTCTTTGTTAGTTTCTTCAATATATTCTGAGGTGAGAAGTAGTCATATATTGGCATCTTGCGGAAAGAAGTACTGACAGGAATGGGCTTTTTCTTCCTATAATATGACTAGGTGAAGGAAAATGCAATAAAATATGATTTAAAGAGCTCATAGACTTTTAGACATCTTTTTGTTTAATATATAAAAGATAATATAAAAATTGAGAAAAATAATTAGTATTTCATCTTGGTAAGAGTTAGGGACTGGGGAGAAGATCTCATTAGTAATTTATTGCTACAAAGAATGTTCACTGGCATCAGTTAAGAATGTTTATCTTTGTCTGCAAATGATATTGCCTGCATCATGAATAACTATGAGGAGAACAGAAAAGGAAAAGTCCCACATTTAAATTTGCACACTTATTGCAGTTATTTGTTTTGAGTGTCCAATGCCTATTTATTCAGGTGTCATGATTTTCTCTTATCTCCAAGATCATTTTGACTTGGGTCACTTTGTAAAAGTATTTAAAACATGATAAAACATCCTTATTTTATGACTGGTCTGTGGAATTACTAACTCTAACCGTTTTTAGAGCCTTGAACTTTGAGAACTTCCTATCCATTTGTAAATTCAAATAACCTAGTTTTTAAAAAGTACTTTGATATTTCCTTTTTACTCTTTTGAGTGTGTATCTTTATTATGCTAATTGCCAATATAATAATATGCACAATCATCTTACAAAGATAATGGCTAGTTGATATTATACCATTTTTACAGAGGGGAATTCTGAGGTGTAGAGGACTTACCTGGTACCACTCATGCACAATTAAGTGTCAGAGGCAGAACTGGAACTGAAGTCTAGGTATAGTAGAATGAGCGGCCATTGAATAGGAGGAGGGGACTAGATTGTGGTTCCAACTCCGTCCTTAGTTTGTCCCATAGCGATAGTTCAGTTCCTTATCATGGCAGCCCTTCCCTCATTCATAAAATGCTGGGTAAAATGGGTGAATTTCTCAGGTCCATTTCAGCTCTGAAATTCATTCTATGGCAGGGGTTCTTAACCAGGGGCCTATGAGCTTGAATTGAAATTCAAAAAGACATTATTCTTGCGGGGATGTGTTAGTGTGGGTGTAATATATTTATTAAATAATATACAGTATAGTGTGGACTTAGTAAGAGGTCTGTGGTTTTCATCTGACTGGCAATGGGGTCCATAGAACAAAAAAGGTTAAGAACCGCTGTTCTATGGTCCCCTGACTCCCCTCAGCTTTTCTCCCAGAGTGCATTGCTTCTTTAACTTATTGTTACATCTAGAGATACCTGGATTATCTTCAATTTTCATTTCTGCACTTCTGCCTGTGCCTTAATGGTATATTATTTGCTGTTAAGTAGTTTTCCTGAAGAGATGAAAAATGCACTTAGCCACCCAGCATTTAGAAGTATGGTTGACTTTCTTATTGCCCTTTTAGTATTTTATAATTGTGTTATGTGGCATTTTTATAACAAATTTACTATGCTTGTGTTGTTTGTCTAATGTATGAACTAGGCCATCACTGTATTTTCAAATAAGGTGACTATCAAATCCCCAGGTACCTCCATTGTTTGGCATCATTACTAATACCCTTTGTGGTTGTAATCTTATACTGGCCTTCATTCAATAAGGCAGGGTTACCAATAGCTTATTTTCCTCAGAAAGATATGGTACTGGAACAGAAAACAAAATAAAAGTTTATTCCCAGGATTGTTTTCCACTAAAGCATTTCAAGATAAAATACATGTTTCAGAGCCTTCAAAAGTTTTTGAAGGAGAACAGATGTAGCTCAAGGAGTTGAGTGCCTGCTTCCCATGTATGAGGTCCTGGGTTTGATCCCTGGTACCTCCTAAAAACAAATCAAACAAACAAATGAAAAAAAAAAAAACTCTTATTGGGGAGCAGATGTAGCTCAGTGGTTAACTGCCTGCTTCCCATGTACAAGGTCCTGGGTTCAATCGCTGGTAGCTCCTAAAAAAAAAACAAGAACAATTTTACAATGGAATTTTAAAATAGTGAAGAAATGGAAAGACTTTTGGAACTTTAAACTAGGTTATAAAATGAATACCAAAGTTTGGACTTTCTGGACTTTTCTGTGACTTCTAAGTTTATAATTTGCTATTAAAATATTGTGATTTCAGTTTCAGATAGTTGACCTATAAATTGCTGAGATCTGGGATAAATGGCTAATTATCTGAGAACAAATGTCTATTGTTTTATTTGGGGAGGGGGGAGTTAATTGTACTCCTTACTTACAGCGATTATTTAAAATTTTCCTCCAGAAGAAAAAGTTCATGCCACACTTGTGCAAATGGTTAAGTGACCACAGTAATGAATAATTCAGGGATAATTTAGTACAGATCATAATGCAGTCGTCCCAGCATATGCATTTTAAACAGTACTGTGTTGCTCCAAGTTTGCCAAAGTATATAATCTGTGAGCAATTGAGGCAAAATCAAAATCAGAAACCTAGCAGAGCCATATCATTTTGGAATTGTTAAGCAAAAGACTTTGGTTTGAGTTTGTCACGTCTGGAACCAAAATGGCACATGTGGCAAACATCATTTAAAGTTTATTATTTTAACCTTAGACTTCTTTGTTTAAAATTTATACTGTTCGGTGCCTTGCATCTTAGCATAAGCATTTCTGTTTTATTCTAAATGAATCTGTGCCAGCGCTATGGTGAGCGTGGTGAAGCCATAGCTTGAATGGCTGGCAGGCCCCCTTGGTGGCTCCACATTTTTTTGCTGGAGCTGCCCAAATCTTATAATTTTGAGGGGGTGCTCATGAATTAAGGCATGGCACCAGGTAATTGAAAGCATTCCCTGCACATCTGGGGAAGAAAATTCCACAGTCTATTCATACTCTGCTGAAAAAGAAATCACCCCACACTACTGCTGGGAGACGCAACAAAGTAAATGTGGTGTCATATTACATTTACAGAAGCACTTCCCATTTTCCAGGACAGCCTCAAAGCCTATGGTTACAAGGTATGAAATTCTTATTAAAATTCCTCAAGAAATCAATGGAATATATATCTAGCAATTGTTCCAAGTCCTCCTTTCCTTCATTGGTTCAGCAAAGCAATGATCTCACAGATCTGTTCTATTCTCCATATCAAACAAACCTATTTCATCCCCACCCCCTACTCATTTGTTGACCTGCTTTAGCCAGAATTTTTAAAATTATTTTTCACTCAATGTTAGTTTACCTTTGGTCATATGGCTCCGTTCATGCTGGCATGAACTTAATCAATTAATAGGATTAAGATATAGTGAATTTGGGTTGGCCATGGCTCCTGTAGAAGGGACAGAGGTGCTGATGGGGTACGTGCATTTTTGCTTTTAAATCTAAACAACAGATATATTTATAGATTTATATATAAATTGCATTCCGTGGGCAGAATTTGTCCCACATGCAGTTCAAAACTTACTTCCCAGCAATGGATATTATATATGTCCTTCAAATTTTTATGATGCTAGGGAAGGTCCGTTTTTAGTGATAATAATAATATAGTACTTCTACTGTTTCTGAGGTCTTTTCAGTATCTAATTTATCCTCACAGTATTATCTTATGGGGTAGATGGGACAGGGATTATTTTCCCCACTTTGCAAATGAGGATCCTAAGGCTTAGAAAGGTTAAGTACTTATCCAGGGTCACACTGCTAAGAAAGATAGAGCTTATTTTCAAACAGGTGTTCTGTCTCCAAATCCTGTGTTCTTTCTGTTACCATCCTGGGACTGCTGAAGATGAGTGTGAAATGTTTTCACCCTCCTCTGCTTTCCTAAGCACAGAAATTTGCTTGTCCTTCTACTACAGTGTGTATTTCTGTTTTAAAATATAGGTATTGCTATTTAGATGTCCATTTCAAATCTTAAATATAAGTTTCTTATTCTTTGTATGCTCCACTGCACCTTGCACAATGTCTTGCATGAAGTAAATGTTCAATAATATTTGTTAAAAGGAATTAAAGATGATATATGAAATTTGAAGAGTCCAAATGTACCTCCTTATACTATCTATATCAAAGTTGTCCAATAGAACTTTCTGCAGTGATGGAAATGCTCCATATCTGAGCAGTCCAGTACAATAGCCTCTAGTGGCTAGTAAGACTGGGGAACTGACTTTTAAATTAAATTAAATTTAAATTGATTAAAATATAATAACCACATGTGGCTGATGATTTCCTTATTAGACAGCACATCTCTATGTTTTCATATATTTGAACTTTGTCAGATGCCTAAAATCTGATTGTATTTAAGTCCTTACATATGCTAATAGCTCCACGTTTTTAATGAGGAGGTTATACAGTCAGCCTTGGGCAAAGGATAAAAGGTTATGTAGAGACTCTCTCTTGCTCCAAAAGTAGGAGACCCTTTCTGCCCCTCTCTTGCCTGGGGAGGGGCTGGTGCCTGTCCTATTTTCTGGAAAGCTTAAGTGTACGTCAGTGATTTGCCTCATGGGTGAACAGAGTTGTGGAAAGGGTTGGAAAGGGCTCTGGAAGGCAATACAGTGGGTCTTTCTCAGTTCTTGAAGCTCAGTGATATATAGTCTGGGCCCATAGGAAAGAAAAGGTACTTCATTTCCTAAGAGAAGCAATCTTTAGTCACAGAAGAACAGAGGAGGGCAAGAAGTTCACATTTGTTAATAGATTTCCTCAAGCATAGTCTGAGTGGTATTCCACTTGCCTTAAGACTCTTTAGACTCCTTAACAAAAGCCTGTAAACATCACCAGCAGTCATTAAGTTATGAATGTCTTCTAGCTGTGGAACTTCTGAATTCCTCCCCTGATGTTGTCAGTTTGGAATTAAAAAAAAAAAAAAAAAAAAAAAATCTCTACTCCTCTTACCTCATAGATAGCAGAAGCAGAAAGCTCCCAGGAAGAGAGAAATGCTGTTCATGCAGCGTGGGCCCCTTTGATCTCAGTGGCTTCTGAGAACCCCTGTTCCTCATGCTGTGACTTCTGCTACTATTCTCAGGGAAGCAAATGGTTAAACAGAGATAGGGACTGGAGTGAAATGGCAGCCAAATGGGAGAGTCTAAATAAGCCCTTGAATAGAAGTCTATGACTTACGTGATTCTGGGCACAGTTCTTTCTCAGAATGTAAATAGTGTTCTAAGGGAGATCTTTTTAGTTCCTTGTGCTCTATTAGAATTAAAGGAAATAGTTGGGAAAGGATAATGGGTGCATTGCTGCAAAAGCAACTGTAAATGAATCCTAAATTTTATGACTGCAATTTTAAATTTAAGGATTGCCATCATCAAAGGGTATCTGTTGTGATTCAAATAGCAGGATTTGCCCTGGGCAGCTTACTATCTAAGGCCAACAAAAACAGTGGATATTAATATTTTGTGTTGGGAAGTAGGTATGGCTCAAGCAATTGGGCTCCCATCTACCATATAGGAGGTCCATACTTTGATATCCAGGGCCTCCTGGTGAAGGCAAGCTGGCCCATGTGGTAAGCTGACCCACGTGGAGTGCTGGCCCACGTGGAGAGCTGGTGCAGCAAGATGATGCAACAAAAAGAGACACAGAAGAGAGATAATAAGACACACAGCAGACCAAGGAAGCTGTGGTGGATCAAGAGAATGATCGCCTCTCTCCCACTCTGGAAGGTCCCAGAATCAGTTCCCAGAGCTGCCTAATGAGAGTACAAGCAGACACGGAAGAACACACAGCAAATGGACACAGAGAGCAGATAATGGAGGGAAGGGAGAGAAATAAATAAGTCAATAAATCTTAAAAAAATATATTTTGTGTTGTATATGAAAGTGGCTCTTGAAAATATGTTCTTCCTCTTTAAAATATACATTTAGTTTAACTCTTTATCCTCCCTTCCTTTTCTTGTAGAGTATTATTATTAGTCCCTTTAAGTATAAGAAGAAAACAAATTATAGAGAGGGAGGGGGCCTAATTTCACAGAGCAGCAATGTGTCAATCTACAGTGGCATTTGAACAGGAAACTGCAGACCAGAAGCCACTAACCTGGCCTTTCTACTAGAGTACAACGATGGCTCTAATGCCTTACATCTGGTCAGGGGCTGGTGTGTATAGAACACAGAAGTAAGTGTGCAAAGGAGGAAAAGAGAACTCAATCTGGTAGTCTTTTTGGAAAGAAGACAAATTAATACCTGCAACTTGAGTCCTTATTTCCTGACCTGTTTTTTTTCTTTTAATAAACTTTTTATTTTCTAAAAATTTCCTGTCATACATATATGTTTAGGCTTCAGCTATCTAGCCCTGGAAAGCTCAGTTATAAAAGTCATTAACCCCAGTTACCACTGCTGGAGAAAGGGGAGGGAAGAAGAATGTTTGATAGTGTGGAATAAGAGAGAGCTTTTTCAGATGGCTCTCAGGCTGGAAGTTACTTTTTCCTCCCAGGAGCCATTGAGACTTTATAGTAATACTGAGATGACAGGGAATTTAGGAAACAACATTCTGTAGAGGATGCATGGGAAGAGATCTGCATCTCCCAAGCTTTTGAATCTGTTCAGCAGTAAGTAGAATTAACTAGGATGTTTTAGTTTCCTAGGCTATTTAAGCAAATGCCATGAATTGGGTCAGGTTATAAACAGGAATTTATTTGCTCAGGATTTTGAGGCTGGGAAAATGTCCAGACATTATCAAGGTAATATTTCTCCCTGAAGACTGTACCATTCTGGGGCTGGCTGCTGGTGAGCCTTGGTTCCTCTGTCTCATGGCAAGGCACAAGGTGGCATCTCCTGGCCTCTTCCTTATCTTCCAGGTTCTGTTTGAGCTTCTTGCTGCCTGTGGCTTTTCTTTCTTGTGTTTGAATCCATTCTGTTTATAAAGGACTCCAGTAATAGGATTAAGACCCATACTGACTGGGCAGGGCCACACACACCTTAACTGAAGTAACCCCATCAAAATGCCCTACTTAGGGAAACGGACTTTGGCCCAGTGGTTAGGGCGTCTGTCTACCATATGGGAGGTCCGCGGTTCAAACCCCGGGCCTCCTTGACCCGTGAGGAGCTGGCCATGCGCAGCGCTGATGCGCGCAAGGAGTGCTGTGCCACGCAAGGGTGTCCCCCGCGTGGGGGAGCCCCACGCGCAAGGAGTGCGCCCGTGAGGAAAGCCGCCCAGCGTGAAAAGAAAGAGCAGCCTGCCCAGGAATGGTGCCGCCCACACTTCCCGTGCCGCTGACGACAACAGAAGCGGACAAAGAAAACAAGACGCAGCAAATAGACACCAAGAACAGACAACCAGGGGAGGGGGGGGGGGGGGAATTAAATAAATAAATAAATCTTTAAAAAAAAAAATGTCCTACTTATAATAGGTTCACACCTGCGGGAATGGATTACATTTAAGAACATGTTTTTCTGAGATACATACAGGTCCAGAGGATTAAAAAATTTGGTTGATTATGATGCTGGACTCTAAAGTTGGAACTTGGAACAATTGAAGACCAAGTGAGAAATTTTTGCATTGCTTACAGGGAAGTGAATTGTAGATCAGTGGAGGATATAGTGATACATGGGACCTTAGAGAAAGATCATTGTACAATAGAGAAGTGCCATTGACAAAGGACATTTGTGAAAGACCAAACTCTTCACAAGTAGTTGAAGGAGGAGGGATTGGGAATTAATCTTGGAATAACACTACAGTTATATTTATTATTTGAGTTTAAGTTTGCATTCATACCTAAAGAAACTATAGGAGGAACCACTTGGAATTTCCAGTATTTGACCATTTTTTATCTGTAAGAAAAGCATTTACAGGTGATTTGATCTAATATTTTATAAACTCTTATGTGGTTTACTCTATTTTTGTTGCTTTTATGAATTTGTAAATAAAGATCAGTTAACATTAAGGAGCCCTTTTGAATTAGGAAAACCCACCTGACATTTGCTTTGAGAATGTAGTACTAAGATGGGCAGACAGGTGACCAGCCACCTTGCTTATCTAAATAGGCTCTTTTCCTGTGTACCAGACATTGTGTGCTTGCATTGGTAGAAACATTTTATAATTTCCCAGGATTAAGATTTCTGTGCATTTAGTTTATAAATTGTACAGGTTTAGTATTCAGCATTTTTTCTCCAGGGATCTAAGAAAGTTCATCTGAAAATGATCATTTATCGTCATTTTCAATTTGTAACCATAAGGTGGCATCATATCACATTTTATGCTGAAGAAGCAGGTTGTTTTCCTGTTCACTAAAATGACTAATGTTCTGCACATGTCTTTAAGTTGTGGGTGTGACTCATCAGTGAATTTTGAAGTTTATAAGCAAATAGTAGAAACTGCTATCCTCATAGGGGCTTAACATTGTTCCTGTATTTGATCTTTCTATATATTATGCCTGAGAAGTTAGTAAAAGAATAAACTATTATTATATTATCTCACACTGTGTTTTACCTCATTAAAATATGTAAGGCAGTTTTTGCATATATAGAAGCTACTCAATAAATATTCATTTCATTATTAAATTAAAATATTCCTTTAATAGGCCTTACCCTCAAGAATTCATTTTTTTCTTGTCATGTTGAATTTATTGCTATGACTTATTTCTTTCCAGAATAAGAAGCTTATTTTCATGAAGAAGTCCAACTGAACACATTTTCTTTCCCTACTATCCTTTTAAAAAATGCATTACCTCTCTGTACATATCACTTTTCTAATAAGCTAAGATTCCTGTGCTTAAGTAGAAGTGTCTAGGTCTTGCAAATTGCATGCATTCTGTTTACTTGTTCAAGTTACTTGATTGAAAACTCTGGTTTAGCTTTGAAAAGTGGAGTAAAAATCTTGCTTCATTTTTCTCAGAAGAAACATTTTGTACCTTTGTAGGAAGCATTGTAAGCACTTTCCATATAAAAATGCTCTTTCTTTTGATGAAGTGATTTTGTTCTTCCAACACTTTATTTAGTTTTGTGGGAATTTGGTGCCACTTTGCCTACAGTAACGCTCCTAATAGCCATGTTGCAGGGCACCTGAGAAGTTTAGTTAGGAATTTGGAGATTGCAATAATAATACTCTGGTCTTAATTTTTCTCTGCTTGTGGACCACTCAGAGTCCTTAGATCTCAGACTGACTGGCTATGATGTCAAAGCAGCAAAATGAAAAATGAAAGCTTGTCAAATATTAAAAAATTACCTCTGTATGTTATAAAGAACCAGAATGATTATTCCATTAAATTAAATTGATTTCATGAACTAAAATTTGCCTGTATCTAGATATTAAATTTCCATTTTTTTTTCTGCATAGAGCACTACTTGTTAAAATAACCAAATTGTATTTCTCTCTGCTACCATTAATATAGTCATTTGATCCCTAATAATTTCCTTTCTGGGCCAAAGTGAAAAGTCAGGGAGAAATAAAGTGAAAAGTCAAAGTGAAACAAGCAGAGTGCTATGATATAGAATAAAGGGACAGCCTAAGGAAGAAGATTAAGGAAGGTATCTCTGAGAAAATGATCTCAGTTAATGCGAGATCTGCAGGATGAGACAGAGCTAGCTTTGTAAATGCGGTTTTGAATGGACTGGGTAGAAGATGGAATGATGGTGGCTATAGAAGTGAATAACCTATGTGAAGATGCTGTGTTGACAATTAGCTTAGTGTGTAATAGAATAAGTAGAATGAAGGTCAGTATGGTTGGAGCATGGGAGCAGGAAGAAGGGGACTGGAGAGCGGTAAGGTGAATTGGAAAAGTGGGCTAGTGCCCTGATAAGGACTTTGGATCTTTTAAATGCAATAAGAAGCAAGTGAAGAATTTTAAGTAGGGAAGTGACATGCTTTTATTTAAATTAAAAAATATTTCTCTGGCCCATTAACAGTGGAATGGATAAACAAATGTGATAAATTCATACAATAGAATTTTATATAGCAATGAGAATTAGAAATCTGTTGCTATATACAATAACATGAAAACAACATGTCAACTCAAGCATAATGTTCAGTGAAAAAAACAAATACAAAAATGTGTTTTTTTTCAAACATTGTGTGAGTCCATATATATAAATCTTCTATTTCTTGATTTGGGCATATTAACGTGGGTGTGTTCCATTTATGAAAATTCATCAAGTTGTACTCTTTTAGTTTCCTAGGCTGCTCAATACAGATACCATAAAATGGGTTGGCTTTAAACAGTGGGAATTTATTAGCTTGCAGTCTGAGGTTGTGAGCATGTCCAAATAAAGTTATCATCAGGGCAATGCTTTATTCCCAAAAGTTGGCTGTCAGTGATTCTTGGCTCTTCTGCTACATGGCAAGGCACATGACAGCATCTCCTGGACTCTCCAGGTTTCATAGCTTTCAGCTTCTTGCTTCCATGGTATATTAGTCAGGGTTCTCTAGGGAAAAGTACCAATGGAATGTAAGTATAAATAATATGAGATTTTATAAAATTGTCTCACACGACTGTGGAGATGCACAGGTCCAAATTCTGTAGGGTAGGCTGCAAGTCAGGGACTCTGATGAAGGTCCTTGATGAGTTCTCTATTAGATGCTGGCTGTTTGAAGCAGAGATAGAAATTCTCTCTGAGTGCTGAAATCACTTCTCCTTTTAAGGCCCTCAATTGATTGGATGAGACGTCATTCATTGCTGAAGGCAATATCCTCAATTGATTGTAGATGTAATCAGCCATCTATGCAATCAACCTACAGATTATTAAATTCCATGAAATGCCCTTCTATTATAATTAGTCCAGTGCTTGCTTGATCAAACAACTGGGCACCATCACCTGGTCAAGATGACACATTAGCCTAACCACCACACATGGCTACCTATCTTTCTCTCTGTTTATTCCATTTATAAAGGATTCCAGTATAAGATCAGGATCCATCCTGAATGAGGTAAGCCATACTTTAACTGAAATTGTCTCATCAATAGGTCCTACTTAAAATGGTTTGCATACCCAGGAATGGATTAGATTTAAGAACATGTTTTTCTGGGGTACCTACAACTTCAACCACCACACTCTCCCTCTGGGCCCCCAAAAGACATATAATTTCTACATGTAAAATACAACCATTCCATTACAATGTGCCCAAAGCCTTAAGTCATTTCAGTAACAATACTAAGTACAAAGGCTCAACAAAATTGATTGTGGTTGTGGTCTGTCCTGGGTCACAATTCCCCTCTGTGGACCTGTGAAATCTAGAGAACAAGCTATCTGCTTCCAGTATAGAATGCAAGGATAGTCATAGGATAAACAGTCTTATTCCCATAGGGAGAAAGTGGAAGGAAAACAGGAGTCATGGGTCCCAAACAATTCCAAAATACTGCAGGGCATCCTCCATTTACTTTCAAGATCTAAGAGTCATCTGTGGACTAATGTTTTGTCCTCTGAGTCTCATGGAGTGGCAGCCCTTCCCTTTCCAAGTGCTTGCACAGTGGCCATGCTCTCCCCTAAGACTGGGGTGAATGTTCTACCCTCTTTAAGCATCAGGGTGACAGCCAGACTCCCTGCAATCCCCTGGGTGCAGGATCTATCTTTTAATGAAAGTAGGGTGGTGGCAAGACTCTCTGCAATCAACAGGGAATATGATCCACCCTCTCTGATGACTGGGGCAGTAGCGCTTTTCCTGAACAATGGGGCTGAAGACCCGTTCTCTTCAAGTGCTGGAGCATACTAACCTTTTCCACACAAGTGTGGGTCTGTTTTCTTAGTCCAAGATGTCTTAATCCCAGACCTCAGCTCCTATGATCCTGCCCTTTTTTCTTTTAATCTGTCCCTTTTGTGGCACTTTTAGCCCAGAATGGCAGTGCTTTCATTCAAATAGATCTCACTGAAAACGTGTTGGTTTTGCATATAGTACACAGGGGTCCAATCCATCAGAATATATGGCTTAACACAGATTCTTCCTGGATAGCTGGACCTTCAATCCTAACTTGCACTGAAATGACTTGTTTATCAATGTTCAGTTAAACCCTCACATGGAACACTATATTCTGGGAACTCCCTTTTGGGAAACTCAGAATTTTCCCAACTGTCAATTTCTGGTTTCTTTGTACCCACGAATTCAGTTCTCAATTTATCCTTTACCTCTTGTATTTTACTATAGTCTGCAAGGAGAAACCAGGCGGCACTTTCCACACTTAGCTTGGAAGGCTCCTTAGCTAAATATTCAAGCTCATTAATCTCAAATTCTGCCTTCCATCTGGCATCGATACATAATTTTGCCACATTCTCTGCCATTTTAAAATAAGGATTGCCTTTATTCCAGTTTGCAATGACACATTCATCATCTCTGTCTAAGGCCTTATCAGAAGTACCTTTAGCATCCATATTTCTTCCAACAGTCTCTTCAAAGCAATCTAGTCCTTTTTCATCAAGCATCTCACAATTCTTCCAGAATCTACACCTTCCCCATTTCTAAAATGGTTTCTACATTTTTGATATTTGCAATAGTAACACCCTACTTTCTTGGTACCAAAATCAGTTTCAGCCTGTGAGGCTGCCAAAATGCAGATACCATGAAATGGGTTAGCTTTTACAGTGGTGATGTATTAACTTACAAGCTTATAGTTATGAGGCCCTGAAAATGTCAAAATCTATGCACCATCAAGGTGATGCTTTCTTCTTGGAGACTGGCTGCCAGCTATCCTTGGCTCCTCTGCTACATGGCAAGGCTATGTGGTGGTATCTATGACTCTCTTCAGGTTTCATTGCTTTCAGTTTCTTGTTTCTTTGACTTCCTTTTTTTCGTCTGTATTCATTCTGTTTATAAAGGACTCCTATAGCAGGATTAAGACCTGTTCTGAATGATGTGGGTCACACTTTAACTGAAGAAGTCTCATCAAAAGGTTCTACATACAATGGATTTTCATCCACTAATGGATTAGATTTAAGAACATCTTTTTCTGGGGGCACAAAAAAGTTCAAACCACCGTAAGAACATTGATGATTTGTGCCCTTTTATATATTTTTGTTGAACTTTAAAAGGTTAAAAAAAGACTACTCTGGTTATAGAAAGGAAAATGAATTTTAGAGGAGTGAGGATGCAGCGCTATTGGTTAGGAGGCTATTGGAATTCTCCAAGTGATAGATGATGGTGCCTTCAATTAAGGTGGTGGCAGAAATGAGGAGAAGTGGATGAACCCTAGATCTAATCTGAATTATAGTACAATATTAAATAGTAGGTTGAAACATTTGGAATTGCTGATATTTGACCACTTTTGGCCTTCAAAATGATAATTTCATGTAGTTCAACCTATTGACAATGGATCACCAGGGCATTTCTAAGTCATGATTGTTATCTCTGTGTGATAACTACTGGTTTTATATGTATTTTCTTTGTGGATAAAATATAAAACCTTAGGATTTTAATTGAGAACAGATAATTAATTTTAGTGATTTCCTTCTATTCAAATAACTATATTATTTTCTCCATGATGAGTTATGTTATCATTTTTTCCTTATTTTACCTATAGAAAGATTCATGTGAGTATCAAAACTAGGAGTAGTTTTTAATGTAATCAACTGTGCTAACAGTAATTATCAAAAAACCTATATTATTTTCAACATCAGGAATTGTGTTTGTGCCCATCATATCACAGAATATATGGCAGTTGAGGATACATGTGTTAAATATAAGATTTATCAGTTTCTCTACCTCTGCAGAACTAAGGTAGTTTTGTTTATTTATTTATTCCCAGCCCCCCTTTTTGTTTTCTGCTTTCTGTGTCCATTTGCCACCTATTCCTCTGTGTCTGCTTGTCTTCTCTCTAGTTAGCATTGGAACCAATTCTGGGACCTTCCAGAGTGGGAGAGAGGCACTCATTCTCTTGTGGCACTTCAGCTTCCTGTCTGTTGCATCTCTTACTGTCTCTCCTCTGTGTGTCTCCCTGTTGTGTCATCCTGCTGCGCCAGTATTCTGTGTGGGCCAGCACACTGCGTGGGCCAGCTCTCTGCTTGGGCCAGCTCACCATGCCGGCCTGCCCTCACCAGGAGACCCCAGGAATTGAACCCTGGACCTCCCATATGATAGATGGGAGCCCAATTGCTTGAGCCACAACCACTTCCCTAAGATAGTTTTTCTGTCTGTTTAGGTGGCTTTGTGCGGGTTGTCAGATTACGTAAGAGAAGCTTGAGATCAAGAGGCCCCTGACTAGGTGCAGTAGGGATTCTTTAAATTGTGAGTACTGAAGTTTCTTAGTTGGGCTGATAACTTGTAAAAAGAAGGCTGCACAGTGAACTCTGATTCTGTAGCCCTTTCTATTGTAACTGAGTCTTCAGATTCATAACCATCAAATTGACATGTGATAGTCTAAGGAGAAAATAACTTTGGAAATGGTCTATTGGAAATAATTTACTTCCTCATCTATCATGTTCTCAAATGGTCTACATTTGAGCAAAGCAGTGGGAGTATAATGATCATATTCTGAAAGCTGAGAGGGCCTAGGGAAAGATATTTTAATTTTGATCTTTCTCTCTCAATATATATATTTTTCACACAAACATATATGAAGTAAAAGTAGGACCAAAGGACATTTGATATTTTTTACCAACTTTGAATTCATTTCCTCATTTCAGAAAGGCAAGCCTCATGGTTAGTATTAGAATTTCAGAATGAGCAGATGAAAAATAGTTCACGGAAACCACCCCATTTGGAATTACCTTGCACCATGCTTCACTGAGTGCAGAAATCATCTAGAGGGTCCTAATATTTTCTCTGGGAAACATCATGTAGCACAGTCCCAAAAAGAGGAGTGGGGTGGATGGGGAAAACAATCTGTAAATGTTTCCTTGAAAGATGCCCTTTCCTGCCTAGTAATAGAGTGAAATCAATACTGACCTCTAGAACTGTTAACCTATTCGTGAGATGGAAGCTAAAAAGTGAAAAAAAAAAAATTAGAGTTTCCACTGATGATAGGTTTTTCCCTTCTTTCAGATGCAGCTAGTGTGAACAATCTAATGACTAGAAGGATCTTCAGACCTCTTTTTAAAGCTGAAGAATGTCATGTTGAGAAAGGGCATGCTTTTCCTATATCATTGTGCCTTAATCTTCTTAGATTTTTCTACAAAGAAATTGTATTAATCAAATCTCCTTTCTGCTGTATGAAAGGTGCAGGCTGACTAATGCTTAACTTTGGGTGAAATTGGATATGGAATAAAATCCTGACTTGAAATAATACCAAGACTTTCCATAATCCTATGTTACCAGAGTCTTAGTTCATTTCTGCAATTTCCAGCTCAGGTTTTGTGAAACCCCATAGTCCTGCCAGTGAGCCCAAGAGGTACTGCATTCTCTTCAGAGACCAAAAAGAAATAAACAAAAATATATATTTATTTTAGTTTCTTTAGTTGTTCAAACAAATGCCATGCAATGGGTTAGCTTATACAATGGGTATTTATTAGCTCATGGTTTTGCTTTCTTCCTGAAGGCTGGCATTCTGGGGCTGGCTGCCAGTGATCCTTTGTTCTGGGCTCCTGTCACATGTCAATGTACATGGTGCCTTCTCTTCTGGGATCCATTGACCTTCAGCTTCTTGCTTCCCCTGGCCTTTACTCTGTCTGAATTTCGTTTCACTTATAAATGACTCTAATCATAGGATTAATAACCATCCTTACTGAAGTGGGCCACGCCCTAACTGAAGAAACTTATCAAAAGGTCCTACTTAAGTGGGTTCACACCCACAGGAAATGTAAGAACATGTTTTCCTGGGGTACACACAACTCCAAACCACCACAGTACTTTAAACATAAAAAGAAGCATTAGTTTTACAAATGTTTAGGGGTAGACTTTCACGTATGTAACTTGAAAACAAAGAGCAGCAATTGTATGTTGTAAGTCCAAAATTAGGCAGAAACTGTTATTTATCTGGTTCATAAACTTTGTACATTATGGCAAAGACAAAATGTGCCTAAAATGTAATCTGGCTTTAAAACTTAAGAAAGAACCTATATTTCTAAAATATGGTTGCTTTTTCAAAATAATTTTCATGGGAATCTAGATACTTATTTCAATCCGTCTATTAATCAAAGTATTTTTAGAATCGCTCAGAAACCTTTTTTCTTTTCTTTTCTTTCCCCTTCCTTCCTTCCTTCCTTCCTTCCTTCCTTCCTTCCTTCCTTCCTTCCTTCCTTCCTTCCTTCCTTCCTTCCTTCCTTCCTTCCTTCCTTCCTTCCTTCCTTCCTTCCTTCCTTCCTTCCTTCCTTCCTTCCTTCCTTCCTTCCTTCCTTCCTTCCTTCCTTCCTTCCTTCCTTCCTCCCTCCCTCCCTCCCTCCCTCCCTCCCTCCCTCCCTTCCACCAGTAACACATGCCTTTGACTATCTTATAGAGAAGACTGAATTTTTGGGAAAGTCCAGTCATTAAGAACAAAATCTAGAGCATGGGGTGGGTGGTCATTCTGGGTATTATTGATTTTTGAAAAAAAAAAAAGCAACAACTGTTGCTGCCTCCCTTCACCCCTCCTCCTAGCCTTTGTTATCTCCCTTTTCCAGCCGTTGCTATCCTTCCCGCCAGTCCCGTCCACTTAGCCAACTCATAATCTGCCCCCTTTCTTAATCACCGCCTACTTCATAGCTGCCTGCACAGCTCTGCCTATCCACTACCGCCCCGTAGTTAACCTGCCCCAATTCCTACCCCTCCCTTGACCCGACCTTATATAATCAAGTGTGTTTCCGCAATAAAGTAGACTAGCTCATTCTCACAGGCTGTCTCCGTGGTTTTTACCACGCGTCCCCCACGCCTGGAGAACCTAGGCCTACGCGCTGGCCTAGGGGCTCACCGCCGAGCCGTGGAAGCCCGCCCGGTCCTCGTAAGTTGCTAACTTAGAATAGCAGCCCACAGCAGGGGTTGCTAACTTAGAATAGCAGCTCACAGCTGGGGGCCCGTCCGGGATCCTTTCCTTCCACCGCCCTCCGGCCCCTCTCTGCTGCTGCTGCTGCTGTCTACTGGCGACCATTTCAGCTCTCCAGGTAGGGACCCCATCGCCGTCTTTTCTTCTCCCACTATGGGCACCTCTCTCTCCTCACACCATACCCCTCAGGTTTGGCTTGATACCGCCCTGCTTGATACCAATGGAGTCCGCGTTTCCCTGAAACAGTTCCAAAAATACTGGGACCTGCTACTCCCTTTTAATCCGTGGCTTGCCACCTGCCAGCTCTGGAGCCCAGACACATACTCTCGACTCATAGATCGAGTCACCTCCGCCATAGAGCATGAAAAGCGGTCTTTTCCGCACGGCCTGCTGCCTGCTCTAGTAGCCATACGCGCCTGTCTCCTTGGTGCGCCGTCAGAAGCTATCCGAGACAAATAGGTTAAGCAACCCAATGACTATGAGCCCGATGATCCTGGCGACACAAATTCTCTGTCTGACCAGCTCGCCGCCGCTCTCGAGCGCGAACCTCCCCGCCCGCGCTCCCCACGGCCCGCAGAAGCCACTTCAGTAGCTCCTCAAAATAGCGGACTTTCTCCTTCTTCTTCCACCTCTGCCCAAAATGGCGCACTTCCGGCTTCTTCTTCACCTATGTCCGAGCCCGCTGGCGAGAACAAAGGCGCTTCCTCTCACCTTTACCCGCCCCTCCCTGTCTCGTCATCTTCCGGCCCTGCCCCGGAAATAATGCAGTCGCCATCTTGGCCGGCTCCCGGAAATGACGTGACTTCGCCGCCATCTTGGCCGGCTCCCGGAAATGACGTGACTTCGCCGCCATCTTGGCCGGCTCCCGGAAATGACGTGACTTCGCCGCCATCTTGGCCGGCGCCCAACAATGACGTAACTACACCGCCATCTTGGCAGGCGCCTAAAAGTGACGTCGCCGCTCCGCCATCTTGTCCAGCGCCCAAAAATATCCCGCCGCCAGTTTGTTGCCGCCTTGACGCTGCTAAGCCATCATTCTCTCATCTGTTTCCCGCTACCGTTCATCCCTCGCCACCACCGTATGGCAGCAGCTCCCCACCTGCTTCTAGCGAAGCACATTCTCCTGCCCCCCAGCTATACCCGCTCAACCCGCTGCCCACGCAGCAACGCCCTCAAACTTGGCTTCCCTTCACAGTAGAAGAAGTTAAAACTCTTCGTAAAGCCGTTAAAGAAGACGGCATTGATAGCCCATATGTTCGACAACTAATAGAAGAGTTGGGGGTTTAGCTTGTTCTTCCTTATGATTGGATTTCTCTAGCCCGTTCCATCCTTCAGCCAGGCCAGTTCCTTGAATGGCGCGCTCACTATCAAGTAGCTGTTGATCAACAAGTAGTGGAAAATGTTCGAGCGGGTGTCCAAGATCCAGCTGATGCCTACACAGGAGTTAACAACTATGCTGACCCTCGTTCCTATGTAAACATGGACCCAGGGTTTTGGCACCGAATGAAAGTTCTCGTTCAGCGGTCATTCTCTTTAATTTCCACCAAACAATCCACCAAGTTCGCGCAAATGCTTCAAGACTCGCAAGAAACCTTTCCGGCATTTGTCGCCCGCGTTATCGAAGCATGCCAACGTAAAATTACTAATGAAGATGCTCAGTTTGCGTTAGCAAAAGAACTCATTCTCGATGGGTGCCTCGCGCCCTTCCGAGCTGTCATCCTTCCTATCCGCGACAAGCCAATGCACGAATGGGTCCTAGCTTGTCGAGACATTGACCCACAGACTAAAGCACTTACTGCTGCCTTCGCTTCCGCCATGGCTGTCTCATCTGCCTCCACTTCTGCCTGCTTCCGATGCGGTCAGCCCGGTCATTTTGTTCGCGAGTGCCCTCAACCGGCAGCTTCCCGCCCTGCCGTAGCACTGCACAGACCAAGAGGCCCCCCCACACCATGCCCGCGCTGTGGCAAGGGGTATCACTGGGCCCGCGATTGCCGCTCATCGCAACGTATCTCCCAGCCTTTAAACTTCCAGCGGGGCAGGCCTCAGCCCCTCCCCCAAGAGGCCCTCCAGAGAGCTCCAAAACCTTAATGTGGACAATGCCTATCAAACGTCACCAAAAACCTTCCTTAGAGCTTAAAATAAACGGACAATGGCTTGAAGGGCTCTTAGACTCTGGTGCTGAAATCTCTTGTATTCCCTTTGAAATCGCCGCCTTCAATCATTGGCCCCTCGAAACTGGCCCTCAAGTCATCGGCGCCACGGGAGCTGCTACTTCTTGGAAAACATCTCAGCCTCTGCATTGGAGCGACCGAGAGGGTAACGAAGGCCAAATTCGTCCACTCGTCCTTTCTTCAGTCCAAACCATCCTGTGGGGAAGAGATGTACTCAGCCAGCTAAAAGCTCGAATCACCACAGAAGCCTTCTTAGCTGCGCCGCCCCCCCCCCCTTATAGGGGCCACTGCTCCTGTTTCAAAACCTGACCCTATCCCTCTGGAATGGGACACAGAGGAGCCCATCTGGGTCGAGCAGTGGCCCTTGCCAACTCATAAACTGCAAGCTCTCTCTGCCCTCGTCGAAGAACAGCTACAAGCAGGGCATATTGAGCCGTCTACCAGTCCCTACAATTCGCCAGTCTTCGTCATTAACAAAAAGAACACAAGTAAGTTTCGCCTCCTCCACGACCTTCGAGAAATTAACAAGCATATTAAGCCAATGGGATCACCTCAGCCTGGCTGCCCGCATCCCACTGCAGTCCCTCAGCATTTTTATGCAGCCACCATTGACATCAAAGATTGCTTTTTCTCCATTCCTCTTCACCCGCGAGACTGTCCACGATTTGCGTTTACAGTCCCGCGTACCAACAATCAAGGAGCAGCACTCCGATTCCAATGGCGAGTACTACCACAAGGCATGCGGAACAGTCCAACTATATGTCAGCTCTATGTCAATCATGCCATTGAGCCGCTACGCTCTAAGTTCCATCCAGAGCACACATACATCATCCACTATATGGATGACCTCCTTTTAGCAGCAAGTTCTAACACACTTCTCAATGATTTACTCTCTGCAGTTACGACGAACCTTTCAAGTCTTGGATTAATAGTGCAACCTGACAAAGTCAACCCCCAGCCACCTTTCCAGTTCTTAGGCTTTCATTTTCATCAATATATTCGGCCCACCAGCCCGCAAATCCATGTTTCTGATCACATGACGCTGACTGAGCTCCAACGGCTTTGCGGACAAATCAATTGGCTTCGATCAGCACTCCCCATCACAACAGCGCAAATGCAACCCCTTTTCGAGCTCCTACAGACTAAGTGCAGTCCATCTGCTGCAGTCGTTCGCCCCATCACCATCACCCCAGCTGCCAAAGAAGCCATCCAACAAGTAAATGCTGCACTCCAGCAATGCCGCCTAGAGCGATTCTCTCCCGATCTCCCAATCCTTGCCTTAGTTTTGCCAACACCAGTCACCCCAACGGGTCTCCTATGGCAAGATGGTCCTCTTCTTTTTCTACACACGTCAAAAAGTAAACTCCCAAAAATCTGCCCATTTACAAGAGCTTGGATCACATTAGCCACTGACTTAGTACTTCTCTCCATACAAACGTACGGCGTCCCGCCACACACCATTGTTTGGCCCTTTGATGCAAAAGAAGTTACCTCTCTCATCATGAATAATGCCCAAATGCAAAGCCTAATAGAATTCTTTCGTGGCTCCTTTGACAATCACTATCCGCATCATCCACTACTACAAGGGGTATCTCAATTAGCATTTTCCAACCCGTTCCATCCGCTGCCCGCAAGAAAGCCAATTCCTTTTGCCATCACTGCTTTCACCGATGCTTCAAAAAAGGCATTCACTGCTGTCATATATACGCCAAGAGAACCTAAGCCACGACAATTGGTGTTTGCTAATGACTTTTCTGTCCAAACAGGTGAACTTTTAGCTGTCGCCGCAGTCCTCAATCTCTACCCGGACCAGCCTCTTAACATCTTCACAGACAGCTTATACACTTTACAAGTGTGTCACAGCCTCCCGCTTGCTACTTTCCTACCCAGTGACTTAACTATTGACCAAGCACTCACTTTTGTACAGCGACTGCTTGAAGAAAGGCAACAACCCTGGTTCATTGCTCATATCAGAAGTCACTCTGGCCTGCCAGGACCGCTAGCTCAAGGAAATGCCTTCGCCGACGCTTTAGCATCCGGCCGCCAGGTATGCCCAGTTGCCATTCAAGAAAACCTCACTGACAAAACAAGACTGGGAGACTTTGTCAACCAAGCTAAGCTCCTACACTCTCAGTTCCACTTCTCAGCACGATCCATTCAAAAGCTCTTCCCAGACCTCCCCATTGAAACATGTAAACATCTTGTGCGTTCCTGCCAAACATGTGCACCTTTGCTGCCTCTTGGACCCTTGCAGCCTCGCGGAGCTAATCCCCGCGGCCTACGGCCTAACTCCCGCTGGCAACTTGACGTCACACACGTTAGCGCCTTTGGACGCCTTAAGTATCTTCATGTTGCAGTTGATACTTTCTCGCACCTGTGCTACGCCGTGCCCCTCACAGGAGAGAGCGCTAAACATTGCATCAAAGCACTCCGACAAGCCATTCTATTCATGGGAATTCCCTGGGATCTCAAAACCGACAATGGACCAGCCTATCGCAGTGCCACCTTTGCCAGCTTCGTACAAATGTACCGCATCACACACCATTTCGGCATCCCCTATAACCCACAGGGGCAAGGAATTGTTGAGTGCACTCACCAACAGCTCAAGCTACTCATTCAAAAAGAAAAAGTTTCCTCTCCCCATAAAGCCCCTGCCGACGTCATCACTGCCTGCCTTATTCATCACAATCTCCTGACCTTCGATGACAAAGGACTCTCCCCAACTCATAAACACTGGGGACCCATGTGGCAACCCTCGCAAGTCCCTCTCGTTCACTGGAAAGACCCTGCCACAAATCTTTGGCAGGACCCGGCTCCCTTGCTAGCACAGGGGAGAGGTTTTGCCTGTATCTTCCCAGACTCAGAGCCACAACCACTCTGGGTCCCTGGACGCTATATTAGGCCTGCCACTGACCCTAAAGTTCCCCCTAATGATAAGCACCCTATACCCTCCGTAAGAGACAACATTGACAGCAGAGGCCCAGATGTCGCCCCATTCGCTCAAATTCAGCACCAGCCAGCCTCTCCCTAAAGTGCCTATACCTAAGCAAGTGCTCTTTGCTGATTGCCCCCCCCCTGTGAGGGCTCTCTTTTTCTTCTTCTGTCATTACAGATTTCCCGAAGACCTCAACTCTACACACTCTACAAGAAGCGCTCCTAACGCCCCAACAACCCATCGCTGACAAGCGTCTGACCTCCGCCAAACGTGCCTTATAGCTCATCAAGAAACCTCCCGGCGCAGATGCTCCTCGCACTCCCCTCGCACCCACTCCTACTCTACTTCTTCCTTGTTATTTTCACCTTTCTAACAATCTTTTCAGCTGTCTGTCTCGCAGCCACAGCCCCGACAGATTGGAACCTTCGTCAACGCCTTCTCCTCGCTGTCGCCTGGCTGCTTCTGATTGGCATCTTCACCTCCCTTGTTGTCCTCCTCCCATGACTACTATGCGCCCCCAAGTACATTCATCTGAGCCTGCTACTCCAACACCGTCGCCCATGGGGACCACACCAGCTCTCTCTCGCTGCGAACGACATCGACAACGCTTCTTTGCCCGCCGCCTAAGCCGTCTTTCTCTTGAAGATGATGACCCCAACGAACGCCAAGTTCTTCAACTCCTCCGACAAGCCCGCTCTGTTCATACCCCTGCCTCCTGCTCCCCCACCCTCCCCCACCTCATTCATCTCCTCATTCTCATGTTGTCTCTAGCCTCTTCTGCCCAAAGCTCCTGCTGGTCATGTCTTTCCCCCAGCCTCCCCCTTTATAATCCACCTGCTATTCCCTGCACCCTGGCCTTCTTCGCCCTCTCAGCCGCTGCCAATCAGAATCACCGACCTTTCAACTGGACTCTCACTCAGTTTGACAAACTCATCTCCTTCAACGTAACTGCAGGTGCCCCCTCCTTTACCCTGCCCTTTTGTCAGCTCGCCGGCTTCCAGCCCAAGTATCAAAAAGCAAACCAGCGCTCCTTTGTCAACTGCGAAAAACGTGGCCTCACTCGCGAAGAGACTATAGTCTCATCCGCCACTGGTTTCTATATCTGCCCAGCTTCCGCCATTGGCTGCCAAGACCCAACAAATTTCTTCTGCCCCTCCTGGGGCTGTGAAACTATAGCCTATGGCTGGCGAAATCCTCCTAACCGAGACTCCCATCTCTCTCTCTTAAGCACCACCACCCTGCGAACCAACCTGGCCGCCAGCATCACGTTTTCGATCAAAAATCCCAATGATGACCAGTGGTTGACTGGCCGCACGTGGGGAGCTCGCCTATATGCACACGGCTACCACCACGGCAGCCTCTTCACCATACAAAAGCGCCATGCAACCACTGCAACACGTCCCCCTGCTATAGGCCCAAATCGAGTTCTCAACCTTCCTAAGGCACTGCCTCCTCCTCCTTCTCCACCTCCGCTCCGCTCCACCTCGCCCACTCCCTCACCTGGTACCCCCCTTACCACTGCCTCCCTCAGCTCCCATGCTCCTAAGCCTCACCTGCCCCCTACTCAGTACTCCAGTCCCCTCTTCAAACTAATCAATGCCTCATACACCTCCCTAAACACATCTTACCCCAACCTCACTCGGAGCTGTTGGCTCTGCCTCTCCCCCTCCCTTCCTCTCTATGAACCTGTCGCCACCAACCTCTCCTTCAGCAAATCCTCCAAACATAATCCCGCCGAATGCAATTGGAACGCCTCTTCTGTCCCCCTAAACTTTCAGTCTGTTTCCTCCACAGGACACTGTGTTCACTCTCGTCGGGGCCCTCACCCCTCCCTTAGTGTTTGCTCTAATTACTCCTCTCCCGACACTACTACCAGATTCTTAATTCCTCATAACACCTCTCAATGGCTTTGTACCTCCACTGGACTAACCCCTTGCCTCAACGTCGCCACCCTCGATGCTAATAATGAAACTTGTGTGCTTATCTTTCTCGCCCCTCGAGTCCTCTACCACTCTGACACTGACTTTTTCCGCCGTTTGCTGCGCAAACAAACCTCTCTCCACCTACAAAAAAGAGAACCAATCACTGCAGCCCTAACTGTTGCTTCCCTTCTGGGTCTCGCAGGGGCAGGCACCGGCGTCGCTGCCCTCGCCACACAGTCTTCTGCCCTCTCCTCTCTCAGACAGGCCGTAGATGAAGACATAACCTATCTTCGCGAAGCTGTCAAATATCTAAAAGACTCTCTTAACTCTCTCTCCGAAGTAGTCCTGCAAAACCGTCGTGGCCTCGACCTCCTCCTTCTCAAAGAAGGAGGTCTTTGCGCCGCTCTTGGAGAAGAATGCTGCATATACGCCAACTCCACCGGCCTAGTCGAAGACAATCTAAAAAAAGTCGAAGAGGGACTAGAAAAGCGCCGCAAAGAACGAGAAAACGCAAACTATTCTTCTAATCTTTTTCATGCCCTCCTCCCCTACCTCCTTCCATTTCTAGGCCCGCTCATTGTTGTCATTTTGATTCTCACTGTGGGCCCCTGGGGCATCAAGAGAGTGCTCAGCATTGCCAAAGATCAAGCCAAGGCTGTATCCCATGCAGTATTCAGCTCTTTCGTGCAAATCCATTACCAACATCTTGCTACCTCTAATTCCACTCCTCAATCTCGACCACGTCCTCACCCCCTTTCCCACCGTACTTCCCGCCTGTGAAGCTGTTTGCTGTGAAGCTCTCTGACTTTAGCCGCCGGCACGGGTTTGTTTCCCTCGGCGTAAAGGGCTTGGGTGCACCCTCCGCCCCCCTTTATTGCTATACGTCTGAGAGTCCTTCGCGGTTAGCCAGCCACAGCGCTATCCACCCCAAAAAAGCGTGCGCAACATCATGTTAGATATTTCGTCTAGCACCGGCACGCACCAACCCTAAGGGCTATGCATACATTCTGGCCAAATGATATGTCATTTGCCCATCGCCAGTCAATCCTGCTCCCTTTTTCTCTCACCCTCCACAGCCCATCCCTCTACTCTCTCACACCATTTTTTTATAAAACAAAAGGAGCAATTGTTGCTGCCTCCCTTCACCCCTCCTCCTAGCCTTTGTTATCTCCCTTTTCCAGCCGTTGCTATCCTTCCCGCCAGTCCCGTCCACTTAGCCAACTCATAATCTGCCCCCTTTCTTAATCACCGCTTACTTCATAGCTGCCTGCACAGCTCCGCCTATCCACTACCGCCCCGTAGTTAACCCGCCCCAATTCCTACCCCTCCCTTGACCCGACCTTATATAATCAAGTGTGTTTCCGCAATAAAGTAGACTAGCTCATTCTCACAGGCTGTCTCTGTGGTTTTTACCGCGCGTCCCCCACGCCTGGAGAACCTAGGCCTACGCGCTGGCCTAGGGGCTCACCGCCGAGCCGTGGAAGCCCGCCCGGTCCTCGTAAGTTGCTAACTTAGAATAGCAGCCCACAGCAGGGGTTGCTAACTTAGAATAGCAGCTCACAAACAACAATAACAGAAACCTTCCCATATCCTTAAATAATGGGCCTTATTTACCAGTGTGTCTGTCCAGAGGACAAATCAGAAAAGGAATTCAAAATATGTACTGAACAAGAATAAGCTAATACAGTCTCTCAAGATGAGGTTGCAGGACCACTCACTGGACATAGGTTCTTTTTTTTTAAAGATTTATTTATTTTTCTCCCCTTCCCCCGCACCCCCACCCCCACCCCCATTGTCTGTTCTCCGTTTCCGTGTGTGTGTGTGGTGCCACTCCTGGGCAGGCTGGACTTTCTTTCACACAGGGTGGCTCTCCTTACGGGGTGCACTCCTTGCGCGTGGGGCTCCCCTATGTGGGGGACACCCTTGTGTGGCAGGGAACTCCTTGCGCGCATCAGCAGTGCACATGGGCCAGCTCCACACGGGTCAAGGAGGCCTGGGGTTTGAACCACAGACCTCCCATGTGGTAGGTGGACACCCTATCCGTTGGGCCAAGTCCCCTTCCCGTGGACATAGGTTCTTAATTGTTAAAAGGTCTTTTCCTTTGTAGTCATTGTTATCATGTCTTGATGCTTACTTTGGTCAATGCTCTCGATTTATTTATCTCATTAAATTAATCAAACCATATGAGTTAATGCTATTCTCATCATCTCCATATTAAAGATGAGGAAATTGAGGATTAAAGAAGTTTAAGTAATTTCCCTGAAGCATATGCTTAATAGGTGATAAAGTCAGAATTTGAACCCAGGTCTTATGGTTCTAGAATATTGCTTTCCAACAGAAATATAATGTGAGCCACATATATAAATTTAAATTTTCTAGTAGCCACATTAAAAATGTGAAAAGAAGCAGTAAAGAAAATATATATTCAAAATATGGTCAGATATTTATTTGTCAAAATAAACAATTATTAACAAGATATTTTACATTCTTTTTTACCTATTAAGTCTTTGAAATCAGCATGTTTTAGGCTTACACCACACTTCAAATTGGACTAGGCATATTTCTATTATTTCAAATTATAGCCTTTTTTATTTTTTTTTAGCATAAAATGTGTTTAATTATTTTCAGGGTGCCATTTTAAAATTACATGTGATCTAAAAAAAATAGTGCAACAATATTTTATATCCAAGCCCAAGGTTTTTGATGTCTTTTACAATATTGCTATTTTGGTGTCTATGCCAGTAGTCATTTCTGAAATGACCTACTAATGGGAATTTTCATTGAAAATGTATGACTTATATTTCTTTTTCTCTTTCTTTCCTTTTTTTTTTTTTTTTTTTTAGTATCAAATTTTAAGATTTTTGTTTTCAAAAGTAAAAAATGGCCAGTTTGCTATATAAAAATAAAATATACTACTAGGCTGATTAAATGAAATTTGTTTTGGCATTATAATCTTCCTTCACCTTTGTTTTAACTAGACAAATCAAGATTTTGCATTTCAGAATTTCATCTCTATTGGGTAACAACCAGTTATTGTGATATTTGACTTACAATAGTGATAACAAACAAATTACATTCCAGATAATTTTGATTTTATTTTAATAAGATCAGCAATAATCAGGAGAGTGGAGAAAGTAGAAAATTGTTCCCAAAAGGACATTAAAAGTGGAGATAATCGAATCCTCCAAGGTATGATATGTTGACCTGGTAATTTAAGCTAAGATTTTATCATTCAGAGTTAGGTATCTCCTGAGACTTGCTTCAAAACAATCTGAGATAATTTTCATTATCAGCAGGTAACACTAAGATAATTGATTTTTCTGCAAACTAGCATGTTAGGAAATTATTTCTTTTTTTATTGCATAGTTCAAATAATGCACATAAACCTTTCATTCAAACTTCTCAAATGTTTTTTTTTTGAATATGTTGTTTCATTGTCTTCTTTTTTTTATTTTTTATTTTTGTCTTCATTCATTTTTTAATATTACATTAAAAAAATATGAGGTCCCTATATACCCTCCTCCCCCCTCACCCCACTACTCCCCCAAAGCAACATTCTCCTCCATCATCATAAGACATTCACTACATTTGGTGAATACATCTCTGAGCATCGCTGCACCTCATGGTCAGTGGTCCACATCATAGCCCACACTCTCCCACGTTCCATTCAGTGGGCCATGGGAGGACCTACAATGTCTGGTAATTGTCCCAGCAGCACCACCCAGGACAACTCCAAATCCTGAAAACACCTCCACATCTCATCTCTTCCTCCCATTCCCCACACCTAGCAGCCACCATGGCCATTTTTTTCCACACCAATGCCACATTTTCTTTGCTTACTAATCACAATAGTTCATGAATAGAATATCAGTAAGTCCACTCTAATCCATATTCTATTCCTCCATCCTGTGGACCTTGGATTGGTTGTGTCCATTCCACATCTATGTCAAGAAGAGGCTTAGATTCCACATGGATGCTGGATGCAATCTTCCTGTTTTCAGTTGTAGGCCCTCTTGGCTCCATGGTGTGGTGGTTGACCTTCTTCAACTCCATGTTGAGTGGGGTAAGTCCAATAAACCAGAGTGTAGGAGCTGAAGTCTGTTGAGGCTCAGGGCCTGGCTGTCATATGGTCAGTCCAGAGATTCAGATCCCCTGGGTATATATTAAACCCCAGCACCAACTACAATTCTGGTAAAGTAACAGGAAAGACTTGTGAACAAAGATCACATCTGAGTTCAGCTCCATCACACAGAAACACCAACTCAAAGAAGGGTCAACTGACATGGCACTGAACTCCATCTGCCATGACCATAAAACCTGTGGGTCTCTGTAGCCCTCAGAAGAACCAATACCTGGGGTTGTATCTACTTTATCTGTCTCTGGGGCTCTGCTCAGGTGTGCATAAGGGCAACCCCTCTGATAACCTCCCGGCTGTTTTTTAGAGACTCATAGCCATATAAACTCATTTGTCCTTTCCATTTCCCCCTTAATTTAGGTCAAAAAGCATTTTTAACTCCTGTTATTATATGTAGACAGAGATATTCTGCTGGTCCCAGTTGAACCTTTTATTCAAAGGTCATTTTCTAGTTACATCATCAGCTAGTACTTGGTCGTAATCCCTAGGTGCCAGGGAGGCTCATCCCCGGGAGTCATGTCCCATGCTGGGGGAAGGCAACGAATTTACATGCTGAATTTGGCTTCGAGACTGGCCACATTTGAGCAACATGGAGGCTCTCAGGAGGTAACTCTTAGGTACACTGCTGCTCTAGGCTTTGTTCTTATTTCAGGTGCACAGGCTCATAAGCATAGTCATTAGTATCAGGGGCTCATTGTTGGACCTTCATTCTTTTTTAATCTTTGCCATTGCACTTGGGGGATTGTTGCTGTTCCTTTAGGGACTGTGATAGTGCTCCCCTCAAATGTTAACATCTTATAAAACCAAAGTATAGTTATCAAAATTGGAAATTAACATTGCTACAATACTGTAATCTAATCTATGGATCTTATTCAAATTTTGCTAGTTATCTCACCATGAGCTTTTTCTGGAGCAGGATGAAGTCCAGGATATCACATGTTGCACTTTGTTGCTGTCACTCCTTAGTTTCCTCCAAGTTAGGAAGTTTCTCAATCTTTTTTTCCCCATAATAATGACCTCTTTCAAAAGTATTTGTCAATTATTTCTTAGAATGCCCTTCGGTTTGGTTTTGTCTGATATTTCCTCATGATTAAATTCTGGTTTTGCATCTGTTGGCAAAAATCCCATAGAAAAGTGATGTTGTGTCCTCCTCAGTGCATCATGTCTGAGGCACATGATTTTGATTTGTCTATAACTGGAGCTATTAACCTTGATCACTTGGCTGAGATGGTGTCTGCTAGGTTTCTCCATTGCAAATTTAGTGTTTTTGCCTTTCAAATTTGGAAAAGGAGTAAAAAATATGTACCAAACAAAAGAAAGTCTATGCAGTCTCTCAAGACAATGTAGCTGGACCACTCACTGGCTGCAGTGGTTAAATTTTTAAAGAAGTCCCATTCATTTGTTGTCTCATGGCATTTTGAGACAACATTAAATTCCTGTTTTTCATCATAGTTTTGCCTCAAATTTTAGTATCTATTGATGGTGCTTGCTTGAAGCATTTATAAGTATGGTGTTTACCACATAGTGATTTTTACCTTTCCATTATTCCTTTTACCTTTATTAGTTGGAATTCTAATGTAAGGAAGATCTATCATTATTTATTTAGGAAATTGATGGCTTCTTATTTCATTTTATAGCATATAAACCCTTAATATAATTATATATATATTTTTTTGTGAAAATATTCCCCAATTTGGTCATTGGGAGACCCTTTAAGGTTAGACATTGAATTATTCTTTTTTCTTTATTAGAGAAGTTGTAGGTTTATAGAAAAATCATGCATAAAATACAGGATTTCCATATTACATCCTATTATTAACACCTTGAATTATTGTGGAACATTTGTTAAAACTGATGATAGTACATGTTTATAATTGTACTATTAACTATAGCCCATGGTTTAACTTAGGGTTCACTATTTGTGCTGTGCAATTTACTTTTTTTTGGAAAAAAATTTATTCTATTGCCATATATACAACCTAACTTTTCCCTTTTTAATCACATTCATACATATTTCAGTGCTATAAATTACATTCACAATGTTGTGTTACCATTACCACCATTCATTATCAAACATTTCTATCATTCAGAATAGGAACTCTGTACATTTTTAGATGTAACTTTCCATACACAGTTCCCACCAATCCCCTAGTAACCTTTATTCAACATTCCAACTCTATGAGATTGCTTATTATAATTAGTTCCAATAAGTGAGATCATACAATATCTGTCCTTTTGTGTCTGACTTATTTCACTCAACATGATGTTGAGGATAGCACTCATTGTGAGCCAGTGTTCCACTCAGGCCAGCTCACCACATGGGCCAACTTGCCTTCACCAGGAGGTCCTGCGGATCAAAGCCTGGACCTCCTATTTGGTAAACAGGAGCTCAATCAATTGAGCCACCTCTGCATCCCCATTTTTTTAAATCTTAAAAAAATTTTTTTTAACAAATGAATTTTATTGATACATATTAATAAAGCGTAAATCCATCCAAAGTGTACAGTCATCAATGGTATTCAGTACACTCCCATATTTGCGCATTCATTGTTCCAATCATTCTTAGAGCATCTTCATTATTCCAGCAATAACAATACTAAAAACAACAACCAATCAACCAACCAAATAAAATTTTCACCTCTCAATTTCTCCTTACTTCCCCTACTGTACGTAGCTGCTATTTCTGTTTCTATCGCTCTAGTTTGTTTGTATTTATATTTTGTAAAAACATTCTTATATATGCAATATCACCTGTATTTGTATTTTCCATGCAGTTTTGTTATTATACAGTCCCAAGTTACATTTGTTAGCTTTCCTTCTAGTAATATAAATGTCCTTAGGCTTTCCTTTTCAACCACTGTCATATTCACATAATAGCTCTGCTAGTCACATACAGCATTATGTGCTCTCACTATTTCCATTCATTTCCAAAGATTTACAAACAACCTTCTAACCAATTCTGCACAGATAAACCATCAGCTTTCCATTCACTACCCTCATTCTATTTTTGGTGACCTATATTCTAATTATTAATTCCATGCATTTACATAATATACTGAGTTCATAATAGCGCAATCATATAGTATTTGTCTGTTTGTATCTGGCTTGTTTCACTCAACATAATGTCCTCCTGGTTCATCCATGTTGCCAAATGCTTCACAACTTCATTTCTTCTTACTGCTGCATAATATTCCATTGTGTGTATACACAATTTGTTTATCTATTCATCAGCTGATGGACACCTGGGTTGTTTCCAACTTTTGGCTGTCATGAATAATGCTGCTGTAAACATCAGTGTGCAGATGTCTATTTGTGTCACTGCTCTCAGTTCTTCTGGCACATATCTAGTAATGATATTTCTGAGTCAGGTGGCAAGTTTATATTCAAATTCCTTAGGAACTGCCAAACAGTCCTCCACAGTGGCTGGACGATTCTACATTCCCACCAACAGTGAATAAGTATTCCTATCTCTTCCTGTCCTTACCAGCATTTACAGTTTTCCAACTTTTTAATAGGGGCCAGTTTAATAAGTGTGAAATGATATCTCATTTTAGTTTTTTCATGCTTTTCTCTGATTGCTAGTGATAGTGAATCTTTTTTTTTCTCTGTTTCTTCACCATTTGTATTTCTTCCTTGGACAACTATCTTTTCAAGTCTTTTGCCCATTTTTAAATTTGATAGTTTGTCTTTTTATTGTTGAGTTGTATGATTTCTTTATATATCATGGATATTAAATCATCATTGGATTTGTAATCGTCAAATATTTTCTCCCATTGAGTCGGCTGCCTTTCACCCTTTTGACAAAGTCCTTTGAGGTGCAAAAGTGTTGAATTTTGAGGACGTCCCATTTATCTAATATTTCTCTTGTTGCTTGTGCTTTGGGTGTAAGGTTTAAGAAATTACTACCTACCACAAGATCTTTTTTAAAAAATTATTTTTAATTTGTTTCTCTCCCCTTCCACCCCCAGTTGTCTGCTCTCTGTGTCCATTCACTGCGCACTCCTCTGTGACCGCCTCTATCCCTATCAAGGGCATTGGGAATCTGTGTCTCTCCCTGCCACGCCAACTTGCTGCATCAGCTCTCCCAGTGTGGCGCCATCCCTGGGCAGGCTGCACCCTCCTTCATCCTGGGCAGCTCTCCCCACGGGGCATACTCCCTGCACATGGGGCTCCCGTACATGGGGGACATCCCTGCACAGCATGGTACTCCCCGCTGGCATCAGCACTGCTCATGGGCCCGTTCCACATGGGTCAAGGAGGCCCGGGGTCTGAACCGTGGACCTCCCATATGGTAGGTGGACGCCCCATCCACTGGGCCAAGTCCGCTTCCCTATCACAAGATCTTGAAGATGTTTTCCAACATTTTCTTCGAGGAGTTTTATGGTTATTACTTTTATATTTAGGTCCTTGATCCATTTTGAGTTAATTTTTGTATAAGGTGTGAGATAGGGGTCCTCTTTCTTTTGCATATGGCTATCTAGTTCTCCCTCCACCATTTATTGAATAGGCCTTTCTGGCCCAGCTGGATGAGCTTAATAGCCTTGTCAAAGTCACTTGACTGTAGATGTGAGTGAGGGTCTGTTTCTGAGTTCTTGTTTCGGTTCCATTGGTCAATCTGTCTGTCTTTATGTTTCATACTGTTTTTACTACTTAACTAAATAATGTGCTTTAAAGTTAGGAAGTGAGCATCCTCCAACTTAGTTCTTCTTTTTTAAGATCTTTTTGGCTATTTTGGGGTTCCTTACACTTTCCAGATAAATTTGGTGATTGACTTTTTGATTTCTGCAAAAAAGGCTGTTGAAATTTTTATTGGGATTGTGCTGAATCAGTTTGGGTAGAATTGACATCTTAATGATATTTAGTCTTCCAATCCATGAACACAGAATGTCCTTCTGTTTATTTAAGTGTGATTTGGTTTCTTTTAGCAATGTTTTGTAGTTTTCTGAATACAGGTCCTTCATGTCCTTGGATAAGTTTATTCCTTATATTTGATTGTTTTAACCATTATTATAAATGTATTTTTTTCTGATTTCTTCCTCAGCTTGCACATCAGTAGTATATAGAAATGCTATTGATTTTTGCATATTAATCTTGTATCTCCACCACTTTGCGGAAGTTGTCTATTAATTCTAGTAGGTTTGTTGTGGATTTTTCAAGATTTTCTAGATATAGAACATATCATCAATGAATAGAGAAAGTTTTTACTTCTTCCTTTCCTATTTGGGTGCCTTTTATATCTTTATCTAGCCTAATTGTTCTAGCTAGAATCTCTAGCACAATATTGAATAATAATAGTGACAGTGGGCATCCTTATCTTGTTCCTGATACCAACAGGGAAGCTTTTTGTCTTTCACCATTGAGTACAACACAAGATGTAGGTTTTTCTTATGTGCACTTTAACATATTAATAAAGCTTCCTTCTATTTTTACCTTTTAGAGTGTTTTTATCAAGAAAGTGTTGATTGATGCTTTTTCTGTATCAGTCAAGAGGATCATGTGATTTTTCTTCTTCAATTTATCAATGTGGCTTATTACACTAATTCATTTTCTTGTGTTTGAACCACCCTGTGTACCTGGGATAAAGCCCACTTGACCATGACATATCATTCTTTTAATGTGCTTTTGGATTCAGTTTGCAAGTATTTCATTGAGGGTTTTTGCATCAATATTCATTAGGGATATTGGTCTGTAATTTTCTCTTTTTGTAGTTTTTATCTGGGTTTGGTATTAGGGTGAGATTGGCGTTTCAGCATGAGTTTGGTAGTATTTTTTCCTGTTCAGTTTTTTTGAAGAGTTTGAGCAAGAATGGTATTAGATCATCTGTGAATGATTGGTAGAGGTCACCTGTGAAGCATATGGTCCTGGGCTTTTCATCTTTGGGAAGATTTTGATGACTGTTTAAATCTCTTCACTTGTGATTGGTTTGTGGAGGTCTATTTCTTCAAGGGTCAGTATACGTGATTCATGTGTTTCTAGGAATTTGTCCATCTGCTCTACCTTGTTTTGTTTGTTGGCATACAATTGTTCCTAGTATCTTATTATGATGGCTTATTTCTGTGGGGTCAGTGGTAATGTCCCCCCTACCATTTCTAGTTTAATTTAATTGCATCCACTCTCTTTTTTTCTTTGCCAGTCTGGCTAAGGGTTTGCCAGTTTTGTTGATCTTCCCAAATAATCAAATTTTGATTTTGTTGAGCCTCTCTCTCTCTCTCTCTCTTTTTGCAGTTTCATTTATTTCTGCTCTGATCTTCACTATTTCTTTCAGCTTTGTTTGTGATTAGTTTACTGTTCTTTTTCTAGTACTTTCTGGTGTGCAGTTGGATCTTCAATTTTAGTGCTTTCTTCTTTTTTCATGTAAGCATTGAGGGCTATAAATTTCCCTGTCAGCACTGCCTTTGCAGTGTCACATAGGTTTTGATATGCAGTGTTTTCATTTGTCTCAAGGTATTTGTGAATTCTCTTGCAATTTCTTCTTTGATCCACTGATTCTTTAAGAGTGTGTTGTTTAATCTCCATATATTTATGAATTTTCCATTTTCCATCCATTTTTGATTTCCAACTTCATTCTGTTATAACTGAGAAAGTGTTTTTTATAATTTCTATCTTTTTAAATTATTTGAGACTTGTCTTGTGACTCAACATATGGTGCATCTTGGAGAAAGATCCATGAGCACTAGAAAAGAATGTATATCCTGCTGTTGGGTGCAATTGTTTTATGTATATCTGTTAGGTCTAGTTCATTTATCATATTATTCAAGTTCTCTGTTTCTTTATCTTCTGTCCAGATGTTCTATCCAATACTGCAAGTGGTATATTGAAGTCTCTAGCTATTAATTGTAGAGACATCTATTTCTCTTCTTATCTTTGCCATTGTATGCCTCTTGTATCTTAGGGCACTCAACTCAGCTTAGGTGTGTAATTTAGTGTAGTTATTTCTTCTTGGTGAATTACCCCTTTTATTAATATATAGTGAACTTCTTCATTCCTTGTAACAATTTTGCACTTAAAATCATTTTGTCCAATATTAGTATTGCTACTCCAGGAATATTTTTGGTTACTATTCACATGGAATATCTTTTTTCATCCTTTAATTTTAACCTGGTTGTGTCCTTATGTCTGAGGTGACTCTTTTGTAGACAGCATATAGATGACTCATAAATTTTTTAATCCATTCTATCAGTCTATGTCTTTTGATTGGGGAAGTTCAAGCCATTAACATTCAATGTTATTCTTATAAAGGCATTACTTCCTTCATCCATTTTGACTTTCTGTTGATATATAATGCTATAGATGGATTTTTTACCCTTTAATTTACCCTTCTTAATAATCTTCATTTCTGCTCTCTTCTCCAAGTCTGTTGCCCTTGTTTTTTTCCCCTTTTGTGCTGCAACACTCCCTTTAGTATCTCTTATAATTCTGGTCTTTTGGTAACATATTTTATCAGTTTTTGTTTGTCTGTGAAGACTTTGAATTCACCCTCATTTTTGAAGGACAGCTTTGCAGGATACAGAATTCTTGGCTGTCAGGTTTTCTCCTTCAGTACCTTAAATACATCATACCACTTTCTCCTCTCCTCCATAGTTTCTAATGAAAGGTCAGCAGTTAATCTTTTTGAGTTTTTTCCTTGTATGTGATGCTTTGTGTTTCTCTTGCTGCTTTCAGAATCTTCTCTTTATCTTTGATTTTTGTCATTATGAGTAGTAGATCTCAGGGTAGGTCTATTTGGATTTATTCTTTTTAGGATGTGTTATCCTTCTTGTATATTGATTTTATGTCTTTCATAAGGGGTGGGATGCTCTTGTTCATTATTTGTTCACATATTCTTTCTGCCCCTTTTCCATTCTCTTCTTCTTCAGGGATACTGATAATGTGTATGTTTGTATGTTTTGTGTCATCATTCAATTCCCTGAGACCCTTTTCCATTTTTCCCATTCTCTTCTCTTTCTGTTCTCCTGTCTTTCCCAGTTCAGATGTTCTGTCATCTAATCACTAATTTGGTATTTAAGCATTTCAAATCTGCTCTTATGTGCCTCTAATGTATTTTTAATTTTATCCATCATATCTTTCATTCCCATAAGGTCTGTTACTTTTCCTTGCAGTCTTTACCATTGTTCTTTATGCTTACCCAGTGCCTTTTTTTAAAAAAGATTTATTTATTTCCCCTGCTCCCCACCACCCCAGTTGTCTGTTCTCTGTTTCTATTTGCTGTGTGTTCTTTGTCTGCTTCTGTTGTTGTCAGCAGCATGGGAATCTGTGTTTCTTTTTGTTGCATCATCTTGTTGTGTCAGCTCTCTGTGTGTGCGGTGCCATTCTTGGGTAGGCTGCACTTTCTTTCGTGCTGGGTGGCTCTCCATACGGGGTGCACTCCTTGCACGTGGTGCTCCTTTATGTGGGGGACACCCCTGTGTGGCATGGCACTCCTTGCATGCATCAGCACTGCACATGGGCCAGCTCCACATGGGTCAAGGAGGCCCGGGGTTTGAACCGTGGACCTCCCATGTGGTAGATGGACATCCTAACCACTGGGCCAAGTCTGCTCCCCCCCCCCAGTGTCTTTTTAATATCTTTTATCTCTTTAGTCATACTGTCTTTCAATTCTTTAAATTGATTTAGGAGAGTTGTGTGATTATCATTGATTAATTGTCTTAAATCCTGTATCTCATCAGGATATTTGGTTTGTTCACTTGGCTGGGCCATCCCTTCCTGTTTCTTAGTATGGCTTGTAACTTTTTTTCTGGTGTCTAGGCATCTGAATAGGTTGGTGATTTTTCTCTGATGGCCAATTTCTCTCTCTTATTGTTTTTTTTCTCACAGCTCTTTTTTTGGTATTTGTTTTGACTTATTCTAACTCTTTAAAATTGCCCAGCTAAGTTATCAAAATCATGCCCAGGACTCACTAATCGAGTACAGATATTCTTCCAGAGTACAGAGAGAATCAAATGGAGTTTTTGTCCATGCAATTTCCAGACTGGTCAGTGATGGCACTCATCAGTGTACCTTTCCAAGGAGGTGTACCTCCCTCCATTTTCCTGTGTTTTGGTCTAGACAGAGCCGAGATTCAAAGTGGGTTTGCTGGCTGAATTCACTGAAGAAAGCCCCCTGACTCTCCATCACTTTTCCCTTAAAACAACTGACAGGGAGGAAAATGTCTGTTCCACTCTCAGCTGCAATGAGACAGGGTTTTACCCTAGCTTAATTTCTTGGGAGATGGGAGGGGAGCCCTTCCTAGCTGGCATGGAGGTTTTGGTAACTCATGATTCTTGTTTCAGGTTCTTCATCTCTCTGTCCCTCACCCTCCTGTGAGTTGTGAAGAACTGTCAGTTGACCCCTAAAGGAGGTACCTTGGACAGCTTTCGGCTCTTTCTTCATTGTTTTTGTGAGAGTTGAGTCCTGCTTGCCTAATCTGATGCCATCTTCCCATTTTTAAAAAAATACAGAAGTTGTGAATTTCAAAAACAATCATTCACATGTGTAGAATTCCCATACAACACCTCTTCACCAAGACACCATACTGTTGTGGGACATTTGTTGCAGATTATGAGCTAATATCTTCAAACTATTACTATGAACTATGGTTCATAGTGTACATTTGACATATTTTTCCTATAACCCCCTATTGTTAACGTAGTACATCTCTGGCATTGATGTAAGAATACTACAGTATTGTTAAGTATAGTCCATAGGTTACATTAATTGTATTTTTCCCATGCTTCTCCATAGGTCTTTGATCCACTTTTAGTGTATTTTTGTACACGATGTAGGAGGTAGGTGTCCTCTTTTTTTGGAAATGGAGATCCAGGTTTTCCTGCACCATTTATTAAAGAGACTTCTTTCCCAATTGAATGGGCTTTGCCTCCTTGTCAAAAATCAGTTGACCATAAATATGAAGGTTGATTTCTGAGCTCTCAAATTGATTCTGCTGTTCTCTATTTCTGTCTTTCTGACACTACCATTCTGTTTTGATTACTGTTGCTTTGCAGTAATCTTTAAGATAGGGAAGTGTGAGGCCTCCAACTTCATTCTTCTTTTTCAAGATGGCCTTGGCTTTGCAGGGCCCCTTTACCCTTCGAAATAAACTTGACAAATGGCTTATTCATTTCTGTAAAGAAGGCTTTTAAATTTTGATTGGGATTGTGTTGAACCTGTAATTGCATTGGGTAGTACTGACTTCTTAACAATTTTTACTCTTCCAATCCATGGACGTGGAATCTCTTTCCATTTATTTAGGTCTTCTTTGATTTCATTTACGAATGCTATGTAGTTTTCTCTCTACAAGTCTTCTACATCCTTGGTTAGATTTATTCCTAGATATTAGATTCTATTAGTTGCTATTGTAAATGAAAGTTTTTTCTTGGTTTCTTCTTCCTGCTATTCCCGGCTTTTGTATATAAACACTATTTATTTGGGGAGTGTTGATCTTGTATCCTGCCATTTTGCTCAATTCCTTTTAATAAATAATTATTAATATTAATAAATATTAATTAATAATTAATAAATGCCGCAGGAGCTTTGTAGTGTTTTTGTTTTTTGTTTTTTGATTTAGGATTTCTGTGTATAAGATCATGTCATCTGCAAAATAGGGGAAGTTTTACTTCTTTATTTTCAATTTGAATGCCTTTTATTTCTTTTTCTTTTATTATTTGCTCTGGCAAGAACTTCTAGGACAGTGCTGACAGTGTGCATAATTGACTTGTTCCTGATCTTAGAGGGAATGTTTTCAGTCTTTTACCATTAAATAGGATGTTAGCTGTGGGCTTTTCATATATACCTTTTATTATGTTGAGGAACGCTTCTATTTCTAGCGTTCTAAGTGTTTTTATCCAGAAGTCATGCTGGAGTTTTTCAAATGCCTTTTCTGCATCAATTGAGATGATCATGTGATTTTTTTCCCTTCATTGTGTTAATGTGGTGTATTATGTTAACTGATTTCCTTATGTCAAACCAACCTTGCATACCAGGGATAAATCCCACTTAATCATGGTGTATAATGATTTTTATATGCTCTTGGATTTGATTTGAAAGAATTTTGTTGAGAATCTTTGCATCCATTTTAATAAGAGATATGGCCTGTAGTGTTTTTATTTTTCAATTTTTTAATCTTTATTTAAGCTTGGTGTGAGGGTAATGTTGGCCTTAGAGAATGAATTAGGAAATGTTACTTCCTCTTCAATTTTTTTTGAAAGAGTTTGAGCAGAATTAGAATTAAATCTTCTTGGAATGTTGGTAGAATTCTCCCATGAAACCATCTAGTCCTGGTTTCTTTTGTTGGGAAGTTTTTGATTACCAATTCAATTTTTTTTTTTTAACTAGTCATTTGTTTGCTGCATTCTTTTAATCCTTCAGTCTATGAAGGTAGTTTGTGTCTTTCTCAGAATTAATCTGTGTCATCTAGATTGTCTTATTTGTTGGCCTACAGTTTATTATATACTATAATCATCAGTTTTATATCAGTGGGGTTGGTAGTAATGCCCTATTTTAATTTTTTATTTTAGTTATTTGCATCCTCTCTATTTTTTTCTTTGTCAGTCTAGCTAAATGTTTGTCAATTTTATTGATGTTTTCAAAGAACCAGCTTTTGCTTTTGTTTGATTCTGTTTTTTTCTACTTCATTTATCTCCACTCTATTATTTGTTATTTATTTCCTTCCTTCTGTTTCATATGAGTTTAGTTTGCTTTTATATTTCTTTTGTAGGTTAGGTTTCTGATTTGAAGTCTGTCTTCTTTTTCAATGTAAGAATTTAGAGATAAATTTCCCTGTCAGCATTGCCTTCACTGCATCCCATAAGATTTAGTATGCTGTATTTTTGTTTTCATTTGCCTCAAGACATTTACTAAATTCACTTGTACTTTCTTCTTTTAAATTTATTTTTTGTTTTTTAAAAGATTTCTCAATTATATAAATGTTACATAAAACAATAGGGGATTCCTATATATGCCCTGCTCCCTACACTGCCCACATTTGCCCCCATTAACAACATCCTTCTTTAGTGAGGTACATTCATTGTAACTGATGAACACATTTTGGAGCATTGCCACTAAGCATGTATTATAGTTTACATTGTAGTTTACACTCTCCCACACAATTCTGTAGGTTATGGCAAGATATATAATGGCCTATTCCTGTTGTTGTAGTATCATTCAGAACAATCCCCAGTCCCCAAAATGCCCTCATATTACACCTGTTTTCCCTCTCCCTGCCCTCAGAACTTCCAGTGGCCCCTGCCTCCACATCAATGATATAATTTCTTCCATTGCTAGAATCATAATTAGTCTATAGTAGAGTACTAGTAAGTCCACTCTAGTCCATAGTTCATTCCCCAATCCTGAGAATTCTGGATGGTGATGCCCACTCCACCTCTAATTGGGAGGAGGCTTCAGTTGTACTTGCTTCTTTAACCCAGGGGTTGTTTAAGAGTATGTAGTTTAATTTTTGCATGTTTGTGAACTTTCCATTTCTCCATCTGTTATTAATTTCTAGCTTCATTCTGTTGTGGTCAGAGAATATTCATTGTATGATTTCCATATCTTTTAATTTACTGAGACTTCTTTTACGACTTAACATTGGGTTTATCCTGGAGAACGATGCATGTGTATTCAAGAAGAATATGTATTCTGTTTCTGTTGTATGAAGTGTTCTATATATGCCTGTTAGGTCTACTTGTTTTAGAGTATTGTCCAAGTCTTCTATTTCCTTATGATCTTCCAACTAGATGTTTGTTCTATCTATTATTAAAAGTGGTGTATTAAAGTCTCCTACTATTGTCAATATTTGTTTCATATATTTTGGGGCTCTGCTCTTATGTGCATTTATATTTATAATTTTTATATTGTTTTGTTGACTTGCCCCCTTTTATCTATAAATAATAACTCTTTTTGTCCCTTGTAACTGTTTTTGACTTAAAGTCTATTTTATCTGATATTAATATCACTATTCCAGCTCCCTTTTGGTTACTATTTGCATGGTATATTTTTTTCCATCCTTTCACTTTCAACCTACTTGTACCTTTGAATGTAAGGTAAGTATTTTGCAGGCAGAATATATTGGGTAATGCTTTCCCCCTTATTCTGCCAATCTGTCTTTTTTATAAAAGATTTCTCCCCCTCCCCCCTTTGTCTGCCCTCTCTGTCCATTTGCTATGTGTTCTTCTGTATCCACTTGCATTCTTGTCAGCAGTACTGGGAATTTGTGTCTCTTTTTGTTGCATCATCTTGCTGCATCAGTTCTCCGTGTGTGCAGCGCCACTCCTGGGCAGGTTGTGCTTTTTTTCACACGGGGCAGCTTTCCTTATGGGGTGCACTCCTTGCACATGGGGCTCCCCCATGCGGGGGACACCCCTATGTGGCAGGGCACTCCTTTTGTGCATCAGCACTGCATGTGGGCCAGCTCACCACATGGGTCAGGAGGCCCTGGGTTTAAACCCTGGACCTCCCATGTGGCAGGTGGATGCTCTATCAGTTGAGCCAAATCCTCTTCCCCAATCTCTGTCTTTTGACTGGAGAGTTTAATCTACTTACATTTAAAGCCATTACTGATAATACAGGACTTTCTTTTGCCATTTGCTATTTAGTCTTTGTATGTATTATATCATTTTTTGTCCCTCAATTTTTCTATTAATGCCTATTTTTATATTATTTTCTTTTTTGTTTTATATCGAGTGCCTCTTCTTTTCTATCTGGATATATTCTTTTCATTTTTTTCATTTATTGAGGTATATCATTCATACATAAACATACATAAACAATAAGTGTATTACAATAGTTGTGAGCTTACAAAACAAGCATACCTAACATAATACAGGGCTCTCATACTTCACTCTATCACCAATACCTTGCATTGTTGTGAAACATTTTTAACTAATGATGGAAAGAGCATCCTCAAAATATTACTACTAACTAAAGTATCTTACATTTGGTGTATTTCCCCCTAACCCACACTATTATTATTATTTTTATATCATTTATACGTGGACATAAATAAATAGTAAAAGGTGTGAACTTACAAGCAAACATGCATAACATCATACAGGGGTCCCATACATCAATCTAGCACCAACACCTTGCATTGTTATGAGACATTTGTTACAAATTATGAAAGAATATCATAAAAATCTTACTTCTAACCATAGTCCTTATCTTATATTTGGTGTATTTTTCTCCCAACCGACCCTATAATTATTTTTAAATGCATTTTTATGGCAGGCGTTGTAAACTTACAAAACAATCATGCACATGTGCAGAATTCCCATACAACGTCCCTCTATCAACACACAACACTGTGGTAGCACATTTGTTACAGATTATGAGCTAATATCATCAGATCATTACCAGGTCCATAGCATACATTTGACACACTTTTTCCATACTCTCACATTATCAACACAGGACATCTTTGGCATTGATGCATGAATATTACCTTATTACTGTTAACCACAGTCCATAGGTTATTCCACTTGTATTTTTCCCATGTTTCTCCACATTCCCACAACCCTGCAATAGTTATATATTAATATATCTGCTGTAGCTCACAGAGGACACTCTTGTATCTGTCCCATCAACCACAATTGTCATCCACCTCTGGGTTTATTGTGTTAGTCAGTTCCTAGATTATTCTCTAGCTTTCTGTCAATTGGCATTTATATCCCTAGACTATCTTTTACAGACATATTCCCATTTATAAACCAGCTGTTACTCACTATAATGTGTTGCCATCAACTCTATACATTTCCACACTTTTACAGTAAAGTTAATTAAAATTTTTGCATATATTAAGCATCAGTAGTCCATCTCAGTTCTCCTTTTATCTCTTAACAATCCACCACCTACTACCAGGTCTTGAAGATATTTTCTTTGTTTTTATTTTTATTTTTATTTATTTATTTTTAAAAGATTTATTTATTTAATTCTCTCCCCTCCCCTGGTTGTCTGTTCTCTGTGTCTATTTGCTGCGTCTTGTTTCTTTGTCTGCTTCTGTTGTCATTAGCGGCACGGGAATCTGTCTCTTTTTGTTGCGTCATCTTATTGTGTCAGTTCTCCGTGTGGGCTGTGCCATTCCTGGGCAGGCTGCACTTTCTTTCGCCCTGGGCAGCTCCCCTTATGGGGTGCACTCCTTGCGTATGGGGCTCCCCTACACGGGGGACACCCTGTGTGGCAGGGCACTCCTTGCACGCATCAGCACTGCGCATGGGCCAGCTCCACACGGGTCAAGGAGGCCCAGGGTTTGAACTGCGGACCTCCCATGTGGTAGACGGACGCCCTAACCACTGGGCCAAGTCCGTTTCCCTGTTTTTATTTTTAAAGATTTATTTTATTTATTTCTCTCCCCTTGCCCCCATAGTTTGTCTGCTCTTTGTCTATTCGCTGTGTGTTCTTCTGTGTCTGCTTGCATTTTTGTCATGTGGCATCGGGAAACTGTTGCTTTTTTTTGCATCATCTTGCTGTGTCAGCTCTCCATGTGTGCAGCGCCACTCCTGGGCAGGCTCTGCTTTATTCACATGGAGTGGCTCTCCTTGCAGGGCACACTCCTTGTGCGTAGGGCTCCCTTACGTGGGTAACATCTCTGTGTGGCACAGCAATGCTTGTGTGCAGCAGCACTGTGCATGGGCCAGCTCACCACATGGGTCAGGAGGCCCTAGGTACTGAACCCTGGACCTCCTATGTGGTAGGCAGATGCTTTATCAGTTGAGCCACAGCTGCTTCCCTGAAGATATCTTCTTACATTTTCTTCTAGAAACTTTATGGTTCTTGTTTTTATATTTAGGTTTTTGTTACATTTTGAGTTAATTTTTGTATAGGGTGTGAGATAGGGGTCCTACTTTCTCCTTTTGTGTGTAGATATCAGTTCTCCCAGCACCATTTCTTGAATGGACTCTTTTGCCTGAGCTGGGTAGGTTTGACAGGCTTGTCAAAAATCTCTTGACCCTAGATGTGAGGATCTGTTTCTGAACCATCAGTTTAGTTCCATTGGCTTATGTGTCTGTCTTTATGTCAGTACCAAGCTATTTTTACCACTGTAGCTAGATAATATGACTTAAAGTCTGGAAGTGAGAGTCCTCTAGCACTGATTTCCTTTTTAAGATGTTTCTGGGAAGTGGACTTGGCGCAACAGATAGAGTGTCTGCCTACCACATGGGAGGTTCACGGTTGAAACCCAGGACCTCCTTGACCCATGTGGAGCTGGCCCACGAGCAGCGCTGATGCATGCAAGGAGTGCCATGCCATGCAGGGGTGTGCCCCCTAAAGAGAGCCACACAGTGCAAAAGAAACTTCAGCCTGCCCAGGAGTGGCACTGCACATACACAGAAAGCTGAGGCAGCAAGATGATGCAACAAAAAGAGACACAGATTCCTGGTGCTGCTGATAAGAACAGAAGCGGACACAGAAGAACACACAGTGAATGGACACAGAGAGCAGACAACTGGGGTGGGGCAGGAAGGGGAGAGAAATGAAAAAAAAATCTTAAAAAAAAAAAAAAGGTGTTTCTGGCTATTCAGGACTCTTTACCCATCCAAATAAATTTGATAATCATGCTTTCCATTTATTTTAAAAAATACTCATGGAATTTTTATCAGGATTGCACTGAATCTGTATGTCAATTTGAATAGAATTGACATCCTAATGATATTTAGTCTTCCAAACCATGGGCATGTAATGTTCTTCCAATTATTTAGGACTTTTAACATTTCTTTTAACAATGAGTTGTAGTTTTCTGAATACGAGTTCTTTACATCTTTGGTTAAATTTATTCCTGAATATTTGCATATTATCTGTCATATTTAATTTTCCCCACTCTTTTGAGACTTTTAGTTACTTTTGATGATGTAATCTTCATTTCTAGAGTCTTTTCCAAGCCTCTCTCTCCTGTTTCATCTTTTTAGGCTGTAGCACACCCTTTAGTATTTCCTACAAAGCTGGTCTTTTGACTATAAACTCACCCAGTTTCTGCTTATCTGTGAATATTCTAAATTCACCCTCATTTTTGAAAGATACTCTTGCCAGGTATAAGATTCTTGGCTGGAAGTTTTTCTCTTGCAGTATCTTAAACATATCATACCAATGTCTTCTTGCCTCCATAGTTTGTGATGAGAAATTGGCATTTAATCTTATTGGGTATCTCTTATATATGATGCATTGCTTTTCTTTCGCTGCTCTCAGAATTCTTTTTGTCTTTGGCATTTGACATTCTGATTAGTATGTGTATCAGAGTTAGTCTATTTGGATTTATTTGGATGGGAGTATGTTGTACTTATAGGTCATGGATATCCCTGTCCTTCAATATGGTTGGGAAATTTTCTATCATTATTTCTTCATATATTCCTTCTGCCCCTTTTCCCTTCTCTTTCTGAGACACCCATGGCACATATGTTTGCACATCTCTTGTTGTTTAGTTCCCTGAGATCCTGTTCAATTTTTTTCCATTCTTTTCTCCATCTGTTCTTTTGTATGTTCACTTTCAGAGGTTGTTTCTTCAAGCTTACCAATCTTTTCTTCTGCTTCCTCAAATTTGCTATGATATATTCCAGTGTGCTTTAACTTTCATTTATTGCACCTTTTATTTCCATAAGATCTGCTATTTTTCTATGTATGTTTTCAAATTCTTCTTTGTGCTCATCCAATGTCTTCTTGATATCCTTAATCTCTTTAACCATGTCATTGAATTTGTTAAGGAGATTTTTAAAAACATTTGATTAGTTGTCTCAATACTCTTATGTCATCTGGAGGCTTATCTTCTTCCTTTAACTGGGCCATATCTTTCTGTTTCTTAGTGTGGATTGTAATTTTTTGTTGGTGTCTTAGCATCTGGCTTACTAGATGTATTTATTCTGGGTACAGTATCTCCCTTTAGCTTAGAGCTTTCTTTCCTTTTTTTCATTGCTGGTTGTGTAGTAGGAGCCAAGGAAGTTGTTGGTGCTGTAAGCTGTGGAGCCTCAAGCAGTGCTCATTGCCCAAGGGACCAATGAAATTTCTCCCAACTTTCTCCTTTGCCAGGGGTAGGGACACAGCCACAACCATGTGTAATAATCCAAGTAATGCAAGCCTAGACTGTATTTGCCCAGAGAGACCGATGAAGCTTCATGCCCTTTTCTCCTTTGCCTGGGGCAGGGATGAAGCTGCAGGTGTGGGCAGCAATCTATGCCACGTGGATCCAAAATAACTGCTGTTGCCCTAGTAGACTTCCAACTATTCAGTCTGTGCCAGCAGAATGTACCTGCAGTTACCTAGAGGGGCTAGTGCAGGGACTGCCAGCTTCCTCCCTGCTAGAGGTGGGACTGAAGCCTAGGCTACAGGTGCGTGCTGATCTGGGTGAAAGAAACTGGTATCTACCATCACTGTGATTTTCAGTCAGCACCACTTCCTGTCATGCCAGGGGCAGGGTAAAAATGGTGGCTACTGGCTTATTTCCAACTTGGACAGGTTCAAACTTCAGCTGTTCTTAGGGTTATACTTTAGCCATCTGAATTTACTAATCAGTAGCTGAAGTTGGTGGCCAAACATTTCTTCTTCCCCTGTGTTTGGGAAGTGGCGCTTCCAATTGCAACCATAGAGGTGGCTTGTGCTGCCAGAGTAGGATGATTACAGACCTCTGCGGAGTGACCTGTAATTTTCCAGGGAGGCTGGCTCACGTCCCCTAGCTTCCACCCTGCTAGAGGTGGGGCTGGGGCTTATGCTAGAGGTGCAATCTGATCTGGATGGAAAGAATCCAGTCCCTATCAGCACTATGATTTTACATCTGCTTCTTCCATGCCAGGAGCAGAGTTAAAATGGTGGCTACTGGCCTCTTTCTGTTGGACAATTTCAAACTTTAGCTGTTCTTAGTATTATACTTTAGCTTGCTGAATTTACTCATCAGTAGCTGAAGTTGGTGCCCAGTAGTCTCTTCCTCTCCTGTTTTAGGGAGGTGAAACTTCTAATTCCAGCCACAGAATTGATCCTGAGTCATCTTGTGCTACCAGTGGAGGATGGGCACTGGCTTCCAGGGCATGGAGTACTTTAGTTACAGAAAATCTTTGCAGATGGGCAGTCTTCTCCTTCCATTCTTTCAAGGATATTGCAGGGTGCTCTTCTGGTGTCGTGGAACTCCCAAATAGGTACTTTATATAGCTCTGGGTGACTTCTAACTGCCCTGTAGCATGAATGGACTGTAGGAATGCCTTACTCTGCTGCCATCTTGCTGGTTGTCCTCTATCTGGATATATTTTTCACTAATTTCCTTGTGGTTACCATTAGGTTAATACTTAATGTACTATATATATATATTAATTACAATCATATTTGTTTTGATACCAACTTAAGTTCACTAGCAAAAACATTTACTTTTCCTATACCCCTCTGTCTCCCCTTCTTTTCCCACTTTTCAACTGCATATCTTTGTACATTGTATGTCCAAAACCACAGATTTTTCATTACATTTTACACTTTTGCCTTTTAGCACATATAGGAAGTAGGAGGTGGGGTTACATGCCAAAAAATACACTACATTAATACTGACATTTATTATTACTCAAATTGTTACTTTACTGCACATCTTTATTTTTTTATGCTGCTTTGAATGACTTTCTAGTGTCCTTTCCTTTCAGTCTGAAGTACTCCCATTGACATTACCTTCAGGACAGGTCTGGTAGTGATAAGCTCCCTCAGCTTTTGTTTATCTAATAATGTCTTTTTAAAAAAATAATTTATTTCTGTCCCCTCCCCGCCAGAGTTGTCTGTTCTCTGTGTCCATTCACTGTGTGTTCTTCTGTATCTGCTTGTATTCTTGTCAGCAGCACCAGGAATCTGTGTCTCTTTTTGTTGCATCATTTTGCTGCATCAACTCTCCATGTGCACAGCACAACTCCTGGGCAGGCTGCACTTTTTCACGCAGGGCGGCTCTCCTTATGGGGCACACTCCTTGCACATGGGGCTCCCCTACATGGAGGACACCCCTGCATGGCATGGCACTCCTTGCGCACATCAACACTGTGCATGGGCCAGCTCACCACACGGGTCAGGAGACCTACCCTGGGTTTCAACCCTGGACCTCCCAAGTGGTAGGCAGACGCTCTATCAGTTGAGCCAAATCCGCTTTCCTCAATAATGTCTTAATCTCTCATGCATTATTGAAAGAAAATCTTGCTGGATACAAAATTCTTGGTTGGTAGTTATTTTCTTTCAGCACTTTAAGAATTTTAACCCATTGCCTTTTGCCTCCATGGTTTCTGATTAGAAATCGGCATTCAGTCTATTTGGGACTTTCTTATATATAACATATTATATTTCTCTTGTAGCTTTCAAACCCTCTCCATGTCATTTGAATTCCACAATTTGATCAATATATGATGGTCTGTGCTTTTCTTCATGTTTATCCTGTTTGGTGTTCTCTGGGTTTCTTGGATGTGCATACTCCTGTCTTTTGCTAAGTTTTGGAAGTTTTTTTATCACTATTTCTTTGAATATTGCCATCAGGTATCAGAAGTTATTAATCAAAGCTGGGATCAGTGATTGGCCATGTCCACCCCTGGTCTTGGGGAAGATCATTTTTATGTTTGTTTCTGTCACTAGTGAGTTAACTAGGGACTGGATTCCATCGTGGCCTTTTATGAGCGTGGAGGATGGGTACCGGTAGCCAATGTATAGAGAAAGCAATTTACTGTTCTTTACTGTAATTTATCAGCCTCTTCCTCCTGCTTTTCCCTGGGTGTGGTACAGTGTGATTCTGGCCTCCGGAATTTCAAAATAGTTGTTTCAGACAGTTCCTGCCTATTTAATGGTTGTTCTGGTGGAAAGATTAAGTCCTATAGCTCCCTACTCAGCCATATTCTTATAATCCTCTAGACCCTGCATTCTTAACAACTACTATAAACTGCTTCTTTATAGTGGTGCCCAAAATTTACTTAAGAAAGGCACCATGAAATCTTTTTTTCAAATGGGCTTTCATTCATGTGGATAAGAGAAGTCCAAATTTGACTTTTGCCATGATCTTATGTACTTCTTTAAAAACAAAACAATTCCTAGTATGACCTGCCCAGTTTCATTTGCTGCTTTCTCACAATTTTTTCTGCAGACCTCAATAATGAACATTTTCCAGCTTCAAAGTCCTATCCTATACCTGTACAGATTCCAACTACCTTCAGTATTTTCAATTATCTTCTATTTGATTTAGTTGAATAAACATTTGTTGCAAGGTACATTGGAGAGAAAAAGTGCAATAAAACCTATTCTCTGATCTCAACCAACTTGTTATTGGGGGCAGGGAGGGGGGATGAGCCATCTATTCAATGATGATATATCTATATTGGGCTCTGATAAGAATTTGAACAAAATTTTATGGGAACATAAAGAAGGAAGAGTTTCATTCTACCTTGTGGGTGGGGCAAGGTTGATGGAGAGAGACAAGTCAGGGAGGAAAGAGACATGAGATCTTTGAAGTTTCTCAAACAAGGACAGAACAATGAATATTAATCAGAAGCTTGTGACTGCCAACCAACATATACTTTTGGTTTTAATCATCCTTCTTTTGAGACCAGGTTTCTTCTTAGGTTCAAAAATCTGAAAACTGAAGGTTTTAGAAGTTTTTTTTACAATGAATTACTGAGACAGGGAACAAATGGTGGCCTAGAGATGATAACCTATGAGTGTAGTGATAATGGGTTAAGTTTACATCACTTTGCATTGTACTGTAGTCCAGTCTTGTGAATGGAGAATCAGAACAAGTTTAATTTGGGAATGTCTTACATCAGCCATTTTCCCCCTTTGCTTTTTATTTTACTTGGCAAAAGTAGAACCAACACTTCACATTATCTAACTAAGTTCATAAGGAGCTCATGTCATGAATATCCTTTTAGGAATTATCTAAACAGGGAAGAGGATGATGAATTCCAGGGCAGTGATAGCATTTTCAGGCAGTAAGCGGATATCAATAACATTTTTTGGGAGTTGGGTTGGTGGTAGTGGCAGGCTGTCACTATGTTTCATGCATATGGTTGTTCTTAGTTTGAGTAAAATTTTTCACAGGAGGCCATTTTGTCTGCTTGATAAGAATATTTCATTATTGTGATAAAATAGCTAAGAAAGAAAGATCTTGGGAATGACAGATATTTTCCTTAATAATGGTTACATCTTTCCACCAGTGAATTCTATCATATTAGTTTATAAAGACAATATTATTTAGAGCATTTTGTTCTCAGATTTGAAAATATGACTTAGCAAGCCTTTAGCAATGAGTATAGTCTATTCCTTGATTCAGATGTTAGCAGGAACATTTATTTATGTGTAAGGCACTGTGTTATGTGCTTACACATAATTTGTCCTTTTCACCTTCAATATACTCTGTGAAGTGACTTTTAAAGAAGAGAAAACTCAGACTGTGTTTAAATGGCTCGCTCCAGGTTTGCATATTCAATAAGTGACAAAGGCAAGTATCAAAATTAGTTTCATGGTTGATTCAGTATTCTTTCTACTCCATCTGATTTTCATCATGTTATTTCTTTACCATGTTGGATGATAATATTCCATAAGCAACATTTATGGTATGATATGAAAGGCACTTTTATGGCCTTCCTAGGCAAAAAATGTGTCCCAATTCCAAACTTTCATGGAATTTAAGATTAATGTCATTCAATATACTTTTTTCTTCCTTTCATTACAGAAGTAGTGGTTTTACATAACAATCATGCATAAAATACAGGATTCCTATGTACCACCCTATTATTAACATTCATTGGTTGATGGACACTTGGGTTGCTTCCATATTTTGGCAATTGTGAATAATGTTGCTATGAACATTGGTGTGCAAGTATCTGTTTGATTCTCTGCTTTCACTTCTTCTAGTAGTGGGTTTGCCAGGTTATATTACAATTTTATTTTAGCTTCCCAGGGAACTACCAAATTGTCTTCCATAGTAGCTACATCATTTTACATTGTCACCAGCAATGAACAAGTGTTATTTCTCCACATCCTCTCTAATACTTGTAACTTTCTGTTTTGTTGTTGTTATTTTAAACAATAGCCATTTTAGTGGTATCTCTCTGTGGTTTTGATTTGCATTTCCCTGACAGCAAATGATGTTGGTGCTTTTTTAGCATTTGTATATTTTCTTTGGAGAAATATATTTTCAAGTCTTTTCTCATTTTTAAATTGGGTTGTTTGTCTTTTGGTTGTTAAGTTGTCTTTATATATTCTGGATATTAAGCCTCTACTGAATTTGTGGTTTCCAAATATTTTTTCCCATTATATAGGTTGTCATTTTACTTTCATGGTAAAGGCCTTTGAGACACAGAACTTTTAATTTGGGTGAGGTCCCATTTATCTACTTTTTCCTTTGATACTTGTGCTTTGGGTATAAAAATCTAAGAAACGATTGCCTAACACAAGGTCCTGAAGATGTTTACTTACATTTTCTTCTATGAGTTTTTTTGTCCTTCCTGACTCTTATATTTAGGTCTTTGATCCATTTTGGGTTGTTTTTTATATAAGGTGTGAGATAAGTGAATGCCTTCATTCCTTTGCAACACCATTTATTGAAGAGACTATTCTTTCCCAATTGAGTGGTCTTTTCCCCTTTCTCAAAAACACTTGGCCATAAATGTGAAGGTTGATTTCTGAACTCTCAATTTGATTCCATTGTTATATATTTCTGTTGTTTTGGTTACTGTTGCTTTGTAATAAATTTTAAGATAGGGAAGTGTGAGTCCTCCAATATCTTTCTTCTTTTTCAAGGTGGACTTGGCTCTGCAGGGCCTCTAATCCTTCCAAATAAATTTGACGAATGACTTATTCATTTCTGTAAAGAAGGCATTTGAAATTGTGATTGGGATTGTGTTGAATCTGTAAATTGCTTTGGGTAGTATTGACATCTTAACAGTATTTACTCTTCCAGTCCATGGACACTGAATCTCCTTCCTTTTATTTAGGTCTTCTTTGATTTCTTTTAGGAATGTTATATAGTTTTCTCCTTACATTCTTGGTTAGATTTATTTCTGGATTTTCAATTCTTTTAGTTGCTATTGTAAATGGAAGTTTTTTCTTGGTTCTTTCGTTTGATTGTTCACTGCTTTTGTATATAAACACTACTGATTTTGGTGTATTGATCTTATACCCTACCAGTTTGCTGAATTAATTTATTAGCTTTAAGAACTTTGTTGTGAATTTTTCAAGATTTTCTGTATAAAGAACCATATCATCTGCAAATATAGAAAGTTTTACCTCTTTCTTTTTAATTTGGTTGCCTTTTATTTATTTTTTTGCCTAATTGCTCAGGCAAGAACTTCCAGTACAATGTTGAATAACAGTGGTGACAGTGGGCATACTTGTCTTATATTTGATCATAGAGGGAAAGCTTCTAGTCTTTCACCATTAAATAGGATGTTAACTATGAGTGTGTCATGTATGCCCTTTATCTTGTTGAGGAAGTTTCCTTCTAATCTTAGTTTTCTAAGTGTTTTTATCCAGAAGTTGTGCTAGATTTTGTCAAATGCCTTTTCTGCATCTGTTGAGATGATCATGTGTTCTTTTTCCTTAATTGTATTAATGTGGTATATTACATTTATTGCTTTTCTTATGTTGAAACATACCAAGGATGGATCCCCCTTGATCACAGTGTATACTTTTTTTAAATGGGCTGTTAGATTCTGAGTGCTAGTATTTTGTTGATGATAACTGCATCCATTTTCATGTGAGATATTGGTCTGTAATTTTCTTTTCTCATGTTGTCTTTAACTTGCTATAATATGAGGGTGATATTGTCCTCCTAGAATGAGTTGTGTTTCTTCCTCTTCAATTTTTTTGACAGGCTTTGAGAAGAATTGATTTGTTTTCTTAGAATTTTTGGTAGGATTTCCCAAAGCCGTCCGATCTGGGGCTTTTCTTTGTTGTTTTTGTTTTTTTTCCTCGATTATGGATAAGATCTCTTTACTAGTTATTGGTTTGTTGAAACCTTCTATTTCTTCTTGAGGCAGTGTAGGTAGTTTGTATACTTAAAAATTTTTCCTGTTTCATCTAGATTATCTTATTTATTGGTGTACAGTTGTTCATAATATCCTGTCATAGTCCTTTTTATTTCTGTGGTATTGGTAGTAATGTCACTTTCTCATTTCTGATTATAGTTTTTGTGTCTTCTCTCTTTTTTTACTTTGTCAGTCTACCTAAATGTCAGTTTTGTTTGATCTTTTCAAAGAACCAACTCTTTTTTTGCCACTTGAAGCCATCTTTTAAAAAATATACACTTTTTTATTAGAGAAGTTGTGAGCTTACAAAACAATTGTGCATAATATGCAGAATTACCATATATCATCTCTCCACCAACAACTTACATCATTGTTGTTGGAACATTTGTGGAACATTTGTTACAGATTATTAAAGAACATCATCAGACTATTACCAATAACTGTGATCCACAGTGTACATTTGGTATATTTTTTCCATACACCCCCTATTATTAATACCATATATTGGTATTGTTCATTTGTTATACTTAATGAGACAATGTTCTCACATTTATACTGTTAACCACAGTCCATTTTCCACCATATGGTTCATTGTGTTAAACAGTCCTATGCCCAAAGTGTACTCTCCCTGGCACTCACTTTCACCCCAGAGTTGTGCATTCATTGCCTTAGCAAATTTTTGAATGTTTTCTTTAGTACAAAAGAAAAAAAATCCCATACCTCCCTATTGTTGACCCTTAGCATTGATATAAAACATGCTTTGACATTGATGCAAGAATATTACAATATTGCTATTAATTATAGTCCATGAGTTACACTAATTGTATTTTGTCCATACATCACCTATTCTTGCCACCTTGTAATAGGGACAAACATTTGTTCTTATTCATAGAAGAACATTCTTGTATTTTACTATTTGCCACAATCCTCATCCACCTCCAGGTTCAGTATGTTATTCAATCCCTAGATTATACTCTAGGTATCTTTTTGACATTTATATCCCTAGACTATTCCTTTCAGCAACAATCTCATTTATAAACCAGCTGTGTTAGTTACACTTATTATAATGTTACCATCAACTCTGTCCATTTCCACACTTTTATAGTCAAGCTAATAAAAAATTAGACTTATAATAAGCATCAGAACCGCTTTTCAACCCTCATTCTATTTCCTAGTAATCTCTGGTCTAAATTTTAATTCAGTGAGTTTATTTTTTGTATTTAGTTCATATTAGTGAGACCTTACAATATTTGCCCCTTTGTGTCTGGCTTACTCACTCAGCATAATGTCCTCCAGGTTCATCCATGTTATTGTATGAGTCCCAATTTCATTTCTTCTTACAGCAGCATAAGATTCCATCATATGTTTATCCATTCATTGGTTGATAGACTCTTGGATTGTTTCCATCTTTTGGCAATGTGAATAATGCCTCTATGAACATTGGTGTGCAAATGTCTGTTTGAGTCTCTGTTTTCAGTTTTCTGGATATATTCTTAGGAGAGGGGTTGCCGGATCATATGGCAGTTCTATATTTAGTTCCCAAGGGAATCATCAAACTGTCTCCAACATGGGAAGTGGATTTGATGAACAAATCTTTTAATGTGTTGTTGGATTTGATTAGTGAGTATTTTGTTGAGGATTTTGCATCTGTGTTCATTAGGAAAATGGATCTGTGACTTTCCTTTTTCAGAACATCTTATCTGACTTTCTGTTAGTGTGATATCAGCTTCATAAAATGAGTTTGGTAGCATTCCTTCCTGTTAGATTTTTTTAAAGAGTTTGAGTAAGATTGGTATTAAATCTTATTTGAATGCTTAGTAGAATTTACCTGTGAAGTCATCTGAACCTAGGCTTTTTATTTTGGGGAGCTGTTTGATGACAGTTTCATTCTCTTGTGATTGGTTGTTGAGGTCCTCTAATTTTTCTTGGGTCAGTGTAGGTTGTCCATATGTTCCTAGGAATTTTACCATTTCATTTACATTGTCTGGTTTCTTGGAAAACATTTGCTCGTAGTATCCGTTTATGATCATTTTTATATCTGTGGGGTCAGTAGTAATGTCCCCTCTTTCATTTCTGGTTTTATTTATTTGCATCTTCTCTCTTTTTTGTCAGTCTAGCTAAGGTTTTGTCAACTATGTTAATCTTCCGGAAGAACCAACTTTTGCTTTTGTTATTTTTCTCTCTGTATGTGTATATATATATTGTTCTCAATTTCATTCATTTCTGTTCTGATCTTTGTTATTTTATTTCTTCTACTTGCTTTGGGAAGAGTTTGGTTTTCTTTTCCAGTTCCTCCAGGTGTGTAGTTCAATCATTGATTTTAACTCTTTCTTCCTTTATGATGTAAGTATTGAGAGCTATAAATTTCCCTCTCAGCACTGCCTTTGCTCCGTCCCATAGGTTCTGATATTTTGTGATCTTATCTTCATTAATCTCAATATATTTACTGACTTTACTTGCAAATTTTTCTCTGACCCCTTAATTATTTAAGAGTGTGTTGTTTCATCTCCATACATTTGTGAATTTTCCCCTTTTCTGCCTGTTGTTGACTTCCAGCTTTATTTCATTATGATCAGAGAAAGTGCGCTATAAAATTTCAATCTTTTAAAATTTATTGAGATCTGTTTTGTGAGCCAACATATGGTATAAAAAGTCTCCAACTACTAATATAGAACCAAACATTTCTCCCTTTAAATCTGTCAACACTTGCTTTGTATATTTTGTGCTCTTCTTTTAGGTGCATTGTAGCAGTTTGATATTATTGATGAATTCCAAAAAGAAATATTGGATTATGTTTGTACTGATATTTTCCTCTGGGCATATTAGATTATATTGGATTCATAGATTTACTTGATTAAGTAATTATGTAAACCTCTTGTACCTTTGGTGGGTGGGAACTCACAGATAAAAGGCATGGCAAAGGAAAGAATTAAGTGATTTTACTGTTGGAGTTTTGATGTTGGAGTTTAATGCTGGTCTTAAGTTGGAGCCCTGGGGAGAGAGACAGAGCCATTCACCTCCATAGCTGACCTTGTGGAGAAAACAGGATCTGAGCCCAGAGGAACCCAGGAAGCCTGAACCCTTGCAGATGTCTGCAGCCATCTTGCTCCAACACATGAAAATAGACTTTGGTGAGGGAAGTAACTTATGCTTTATGGCCTGGTGTCTATAAGTTCCTACCCCAAATAAATACCCTTTATAAAAACCAGCCAATTTCTGGTATTTTGCATCAGCACCCCTTTGACTGACTAATACCTGCATATATATTTATACATGTTAATATATATTTATTTATATATAAAAGTTTAATTACCCCCTTTATAGGTATAGTTTGGTTTTCTTTGTTCCTTTTTATAGTTTTTCAAATTAGAGTAGTTGTGGGTTGTGACAGTTTGAAACTTTTTGTGAATCCCAGGAAAGATCATGTTTTTAGAGTTAATCTATTCTTATGGGCATAGGACCCTTTGTTTGGATTAGATTCAGTTGAATTCCTTTGATTGGATTACTTCAGTGAGGCATGGCCCAGGGTCGTTCTTGCTCCTCTTGCTGGAGTTCTTTATAAAAGGACTGGAAGCAGAAGACACATAGAAAACAGTGGCAGAGACATAAAGAAACCCCTAGAGGTTGATAGAGAGGTCCTGAAGGCCAGAGGCTGGAATAAGCAGAACACAAAGGGACAGAAATAGACCTCCAAGAGGCTAAGAGAGAAGGCCCAATGAAAAGCAAGAAGCTGAAAACAAGGATGTCCAGAAGAGAGAAGAGAGATGAGCCAACCCTGCCATGTGCCTGATTGCCCACAGTTAGTTCAGGGAGAAAGTGAGCATGGAGGGGAAGACAAAGACCTCAGCAGAGCCAATATCATGCTTTGCTATGTGGCAGGAGTCCAGGATCACCAGAAGCCAAACTTCATTGAGATAGCAGCTCTGATGATGACTTGATTTAGACATTTTCACAGCCTCTGAACTATTGATATAAGCTTTTTTTGATGTTAAATAGTCCTCTACTGTAAAATCATAAAATAAATAAAAAAATAGATTGAAAGAAATTATGAATTTTGAAAGAGAGTGCAAGGCCAGGTTAGATTCAATATAATCAATTATAAAAAATAGATAACATAGCAACAAACATTTATAAATTTAAATAATTAATTATAACATAATTCTAATTTATTTATTACAGTTCTAACTATTGGACATAATAATCTCTAAGAATGAAATAAATCATTGGTTTAGTTAATTAATTTACATTTAGGCCATAATTCTTTCTAGATAATCAAATTACTATTTGGGAAGTCTTCACATCTTATTAGAATGAAGTGCAGCAGATAACAATTTGCCAACTCATAATTTTATGAGGCAGAAAAACTCAAAATCTTGTTCAATAATAGTCATGATAGATCATTATTGATCCAGATAGATTAATTTACTTAAAGAGTGTGAATAAGAAAGGGTTAAAGAAAAATGAAGCATCCAAAAATATTTCTCTTCTCCAGTCCTCCTCAATTAAAAGTGTTTATTTTGCATGAAAAGAGTTAGAGAATACTGATCACAGGAACAATTGTCAGTTACACTGAGTAATTGTTTGTATACTATAATGTTATTTTACATTTATCTGGACTACTTTAGCTCTTTTTTGCTTTATACGAAATAGCTTTTCCCAACCTTTCACTTTTAGCCTGGTTGTGTCTTTACATTTGAGGTGGTCTCTTGTAGACAACATATTGATGGCTCATATTTTTTCTTATCTATTCTGTCCGTCTATGTCTTTTGATTGGGGAGTTCAATTCATTAACATTAAGTGTTATTACTGTCAAGGCATTACCAACTTCATCCAGTTTATCCTTCAGCTCTCTGTTGTCATTTGTTCTATTGTTTTCTTATCCTTTAGTTTTTGCTTCCTAACAATCTTCATTTCTAAATTCTTCAAATCTCTTGTCCTTGTTTATTCCTTCCAGGCTGTAGCACCCCCTTTTGTATCTCTTGTAAACCTGGTCTTTTAGTAGCATATTCTATCAGTTTTTGTCTGTGAAGACTTTGAACTGACCCTCATTTTTTAAGGATAGCTTTGTCAGATACAGAATTCTTGACTTGCAGTTTTTCTCTTTCAGTACCCTAAATACATCATATTACTTTCTACTCTCCTCCATGGTATCATATGAGAGGTTGGCACTTAATCTTATAAATTTTCCCTTGTATGTAATGCTTTGCTTTTCCCTTGCTGCTTTCAGAATCCTCGCTTTACCTCTGATATTTGTCATTCTGAATAGTCAGTGTCTCAGGGTAGGTCTATTTGGGATTATTCTGTTTTTGGTGTGTTATGCTTCTTTGATATTGGTATTTATGTCTTTCATAAGGGTTAAGTTTTCAGTCATTATTTCCTTAAACATTCTTTCTGCCCTTTTTCCATTCTCTTCTCCTTCTGGGACACTGATAATGCGAATGTGTGTTTCATGTTGTCATTCAATTCCCTGAGACTGTTCCATTTTTTCCATTTTCTTTTCTTTCTGTTCTCCTGTCTTTTCCAGTTCAGATGTTCTGCCTTTGAAATCACTAATTCTGTCTTCAAGCAATTCAAATCTACTTTTATGTGCCTGTAATGTATTTTCAATTTCATTCACTGTGTCTTTCATTCCCATAAGGTCTGTTACTTTTCTTTGTAGGCTTTTAAATTGTTCTTTATGCTCTCCCAGTGTATTCTTAATATCCTTAATTTCTTTCATCATATTTTCTTTAAAGTCTTTGAAGTGATTCAGGAGAGTTGTATTATCATTGATTAATTGTCTCAAATCCTGTATCTCATCAGGATATTTGGTTTGTTCATTCCTGTTTCCTAGTATGGCTTGTAATTTTTACTGATGTCTAGGCATCTGAATATATTGGTGAATTTACTATAATGGCTAATTCCTCTCTTTTGCCTATTGTTTTTTTTTTTTTTTCCCCACAGCTCTTCTTGGATATCTGGTTCAACTTAATCTTTAAAATTACCTAGCTTAAGTTTTCAAAATTGGGCCAGAGACTACTAGTGGGGAGCAGATTTTCTCCCAGGGGTTGGATACAGAGAACTTTTTTTTTTTTTGTCAATGCAATTTTCATACCGGCCAGCAGATGGCACTCATCAACGCACCTTTCCACAGAGGTGTTTCAGTCTCAGCTTTCCTGTGTTGCTGTGTTGAATCTCCAGATTAGAGATCCAAAGAGGGCTCTGCTGGCTGAATTCACTGATGAAAAGTACCCTAATCTCCCCTCCCTTTTTCCTGGCAGCAGCTGACATGGAGGAAGAAGTCTGCTCCTCTCTCAGTCAGCTACAGTGAGTCACATGTTTTACCGTAGTTTAATATTTGGGGTGGGAAAGGGGAGCCCTTCTTGGCTGCCATGGGGGTTTGGCACCTCACACTTGTTGTTTTGGCTTCTTTGTCTCCCTGTGCTCACCCTCCTGGGAGTTGTGCAGTATTGTCCTGTTCTGCCGAGTCCCAAAACAGGTCCCTTAGACAGCTTTTGGCTCTTTCTCCATTGTTTTTGTGAGAGTGTTCAGCTCTGCCTGTTAGTCCATTGTGGTCTTCCCACAATCCCACTAGAAGCTTGTACCCTAATAAATTTCCATTATAAAAGCCAACCCATTTCTGTTATATTGCTCCCAGCAACTTTTGGCATGTTAAACAATGCTTTACAGAACAATCATGCATAAAATACATAATTCACATATACCATCCATTATAACACCTTTCTTTGGTGTCATACATTTGTTACCATTGTTGAAAACACATTTTTAATAATTTTTGAAAAGATTTTATTTTTATTTATTTATTTTCCCCCCTCTCCTTCCTGTTGTCTGCTTTCTATGTCCATCTGCTGTGTGTTCTTCTATGTCTACTTGTGTTCTCATTAGGTGGGTCCAGGAACTGATCCTGGGACCTTCCAGAGTGGGAGAGAGGTGATCATTCTCTTGCACCACCTCAGCTCCCTGATCTGCTGTGTCTCTTATTGTCTCTTTTGTTGTGTCATCTTACTGGGCCAGCTCTCTATGTGGGTCAGCATTCCACGCAGGCCAGCACTCTTTGTGGGCCAGTTTGACACGTGGGTCAGCTTGCCTTTAACAGGAGGCCCTGGGCATCGAACCCTGGACCTCATATATGGTAGATGGGAGCCCAATTGCTTGAGTCACATCTGCTTCCCTATAATTTTACTATTAACTGTAGTTCATAGTTTAACTCAGGTTCACTGTTTGTGCAGTGCCTTTTTGCTATTTTTTACTTAAAGTCTCTTTTATCTGATATTAGTATAGATATCCCAGCTCTTTTTTGGTTACTAAGTGCATGGCATATCCTTTTCCATCCTTTCACTTTCAGCCTACATGTGTCTTTGAATTTAAGGTGAGCCTCTTCTAGGCAGCATATAGTTAGGTCAAGCTTTTTCATTTATTCTTCCAATCTCTGTCTTTTGAGTGGAGTGTTCAATACATTTACATTTAAAGTCAATACTGATAATGCAGGACCTTTGTCATTTTGAAATTTAGCCTTTGTGAGTCTTACACATTCCCTCCTCAATTCTTCCATTAATACCTACTTTTTGTATGTATTTGATTTCTTGTGTTGTTCCATTGAGTGTGTTTTCATTTTTATCTGGATATATTTTTCCTAATTTTTCCTTATGGTTATCATGGGATTAAAATTTAACATCATAAATATACAACAATCATATTTACTTTGATACCAACCTGAATTCGACAGCATACGCACACATTTTTCCTATACCCCTTTACCTCTCCACCTTTTTTTGTATTTGTTACCATTTATATCTTTGTACATTGTATGCCCCAAACCACAGTTTTATAATTACTTTTTAAATTTGCATTTTAGCACCTCGGAAGTAAGAAGTGGAATTAAACACACACACACACAAATATAAGGCAATAATGCTGGCATTTAAAATTACCCAAATATTTACCTTACTAGAGGTCTATATTTCTTTTTTTAAAAAAAAAGATTTATTTATTTATTTATTTTCCCCCTTCCCCTCCTCCTGCCCCACTGTTTTTGCTCTCTGTGTTGTCTTCTCATTTTCTCTCTTCTAGGATTCACTGGGATTCAATCCTGGAGACTTCTGATGTGGAGAGAGGTTCCCTGTCAATTGCACCACCTCAGTTCCTGGTTTCTGCTGCACTTCACCTTGACTCTCCCCTTGTCTCTCTTTTGATGCATCATCATCTTGCTGTGTGACTCACTTGCATGAGCAATGGCTCACCATGCGGGCACTGGCTCAACATGCAGTCACTTGTGTGGGCAACTGGCTTGCCATGTGGGCATGCTTTCTCTTCTTTTTCACCAGGAGGCCCCAGGGATCAAACCTGGGTCCTCCCATATGGTAGGTGGAAGCTCTATCACTTGAGCCACATCTGCTTCCCTCTATATTTCTTTATGCCACTTTGAACCACTTTCTAAAGTCCCTTCCTTTCAGTCCAAAGAACTCCTGGTAGATTGCCTATAAGACAGCTCTAGTGGTAATGAATTCCCTTAGCTTTTGCTAATCTGGCAATGTCTTAATCTCCCCCTTGTTTTTGAAAGAAAGTCTTGATGGACTTAAAATTCTTGGTTGATTTTTGTTTTCTTTCTGCACTTTAAGTATTTCAACCCACTGCCTTCTTGATTCCATGGTTTCTGATTAGAAATGGGCACTCAGTCTAGTTGGGAAGTTTTTCTCTTGCAGCTTTCAGAACTCCTTTCCCTTTGAATTCCATAGTTTGATCAATATGTGGTAGGGTGTGTGTTGTTTATCCTGTTTGGTGTTCTTTGGGCTTCTTGGGTGTGCATACTTTTTGGAAGTTCTTTGTCACTGTTTCTTTGAATATTGCTTCTACCCCTTTCCCTCTTTCTTTTCCTGCTGGGACTCCCATAATGTATATATTGGTACACTTGATGGTATCCCAGTAGTGTCTTAGGATATTTTCACTTTTTTTAATTCATTTTTCTTTTTGGTCCTCAACTTGACTCATTAGAATTGTTTTGTCTTCAGTTTCACTGATTCTTCCTTCTGACAGTGCCAATCTACTGTTGGAACCCTCCTTGGAATATTTCATTTCAATTTTCATGTTCTTCAACTCCAGTAGTTTTCTTAGTTTCCTTTTAAAATTTTCTACCTCTTTATTAGGATTCTAATATTGTTCTTTCATTGTTTTCCTGATATACTTGAGATTTTTCTCTGTATTTTCTTTCATCTCCCTGAGTATATTGAAAATTATTTTTTAAAAGTCTTTGTCTGGTATGTCCACAATCTGGTCTTCTTCATTGATATTTTCTGGATTTTAGCCTCCTCCTTTGGTTTAGCCATCATTTCTTGATACTTTGTTTGTTTTGTAATCTTTTCTTGCACACTGCACATTTTAATGTTTTAAAATGTTAACTCTGGTATTTATTCCCTGAGATATCAGTTTCTTGAATTTGTAACCAGGTGGTGATATGACAGAAAAGTTTTTGGGTTTCAGTCCTCCTGTCAGGAAAGTCCACCCTTGGCGAATGCAAAGTGTGTCATTTTCTGTCTTTTCTGTGTCTTGTTCAGGGCTTGTGCTTGCTAAAGTTTTAGACATTCACCTATTTATAGGAGTTGGACTGTTCCTTCTACTTCCCAGGAAATAGATATTCTCCCCTTTCCCAGTGTTCCACTACCAGATTTAAAGTATGTAAGTCTTTTCAAACTCTCTGCCTCGTTTGTTTCTTACACTGTGTGTGTTGTCTCAAGCTCCTCTTTCCTGGGGGGCAAATTCTGGGAGTGGGTACGCACTGGAGAGGAGTTTCCAAAGTCAATCTTTCCCAATCAGTACAAGACCAGAGACCCACACAGATGGTACTACCCAGCTCCAATCTGCTGTGGAGAAAGGGTGATGGAGGGACCAGGAGGGGACCTAAGACCTTCTTCCTTAGCTCCCCAAACCTGTGGTTTCTTGACTTGTCCAGCAAATGTAGCCATTTAACTGTCCTCCACAATTCTGAGGAAGTGTACCATTTAAAAATCTTCTCTGCCACCTTTGTCTGAGGTCATTGGAACAATGGCCACCCTCAGAGTTGAGACCCCAACAATCCAAAGTGATGAATTGAAAGCTGTAATCAGAGATTGGCTTGTGCCTTCCCTGGATCTTGGGAAAGAAGATTCTTATGTCCCTTACTGGCACCAGGAAGGTAGGCTATGGGGACAGACCCCACTGTCGCCTGATGTGAGAATAGGGGGTGGATGCCATTAATCTCCACAGTAGGAGCAATTTGCTGGTATTTACCATAATTTACTAGCCTTTTTCTCCTGCTATTCTCTGGTTGTTGTACAATATTCTCCTAGACTCTGGAGTATGAAGTATTTGACTCAGACAGTTCTTTCCTATTTAATAGTTATTATGGTGGAAGGACTGTTTCCTGGAGCTTCCTGCTCTACCATCTTCCCACAATCTCTTCCTCTGCTGAAGTTTTTGATGCCTGAAATCTGTCAGTCCTTTGGCCTGCCAGAGAGCAGGGCAGAAAACGTAACAGCCTGGATCAATGAATAGGCATATGAGCTACAGAAGGAGAAAGCTACCCATTACAATGTTCTGAAGAGTTAAACAGGGAAAGAACCATGCCCTGTTATGCAGGAAAAAAGTAGTGAAAGCATTTGCATCACAGAGAGCCTTTCTTAGGCGGTAACTCTAAGTATTATAACACTGAATGAAAGGTGAACTTAATACACATAAAATATACGGAAAAGTATTGACTCTGAAAAACTTCTGAGAATTTTTATTGCTAAATGATTTTAATGCTGTAATATCTAGAGATATGAGAACATACCTTCTTACAGTCTTCTTATTAGAAATACAGTACCTGAAATATGTGTCTATGAATATAATGAATTTTATATGTATAATTCATATTCTGACAATTTTCATATGGATGGCTTATTTGTGTTTTTTACATGCATAAAAAATCTTTAAAATATTTTTCACTTTCTTCAATCCATTTTATTAACACAGATCTCTTGATTTGTGGGACAGAGATCAAATACAGAAGTTCTTGCAAACTTGTCATCAAGTGGTTTAAAAATTGCCATCGATTTTAAGTCCTGAATTGAGATTTCTATTTTTATGCATGTGTGGGTATATATACACACACACACATATACAAACACACACTAATTCTAAGGATGAGAGGAAAATGAGTTTACAAAAAATAACTCAAAAGTGATAGAATTACAACTATTCAAAAATAGTGTTGCATCTATGGAGTAGTTTTGTGTCCTATTTGTATCAGAACTAATCCCTTTCAGTAAACCTTCTTATTTAAGGGGAGAGTACATCAAGAGGAAGAGGCTGCTTGTTACTTGGTCCCTTAGAGAGTTATACTGTTTGGCTAGAGTAATGGAAAAGGGCTTGTGTGACAAGTGAAGTTACAGTTTTAGGAAAACTTCCAAATGTTTCTGTTTGGTTGTAACAATAAAGAGCTGAGGGTTCTTGAAGCAGTCCTTTCCGTCAAAGAATTTAACAGAGGGTCTGGTGCCAGGGATTCCATTTCTAAAGGATTTTCCTTTGAAGTGTTTGTTCTCCAATGTGTGTTTCTAGCAAACATTTGCCTGTGACTTTAAATTAGCTTAAGAATTTTCTTTCACACTTTGTTCATGTTTTGTTTGCTGGCATTAAAAAATGTAGAATAAACTTGTCTGGTTCCTCAGATTCCTAGAGATTTTGTCCCTAAGGGTGATTCTCATGGGTGGAGTTTAGTTATCTCTGACTATAGATAAACACTTGAGAGTTATTATTTTTTTTCAATAAATTTATTTCTGGGAGAGGGTTAAAGAAAAATGTGTTCAAGCTTGCATATGCTTTGCATCTTCTCTTCTAGAGTTTCTTATAGAAGTGTTTATTGTTTGTTACATTGTCTTAGTAGTTTAAAGGAAATCTGCTAGGGACATAGTCATTGTTTTCAACCAGTATTATGTCTAGTTGGTGGCTTGAAACTCTCTACTCACTAGATTAACTCACCCTGAAAATTCATGGACCATGTGGGAGGAAAAGATGGGAGACAATGAGATATATAAGTGTCCTGCCTTTTTATGGGGAGAAGACATTTGTGTTTGATAAGACAATGTCCAGAGTAGATAAATTGCCCATGATTTTGTTGGTTTTATGAATAGTGATTTGGGCTTGAATATTGGAGGCTAGAGAAAGAGGCCAAAGAGATAGCATTAGCTCATTAGAATAACTGTGATGAGATCTCTTCGAAAGAAACCAGGAAGGAGGATATGTTCTACACCCCTGTCTTCAAAAGTAGGCCTTAGATTTTATCTTCCAAAGAATTAGTTTTCGAATTCTGAAGGACTGATTTTAACCTGTAGAGATCTTCTTAAAGTCTTTCTTTCTTGATGACTAAGTATGGAAAATCCTTTAATTTAGTCACTCTCAAATTTATATGTTAGGGTGAAATCAATCCCCAAACAACCAAAGCACCAATAGGATAGAGTTTACAGAGAAAGAGAAGGTAATAAATTGTCTGTGTACTATATGTTGTGAAATCTATATCTTTATGTTTTAGTTGGTGCCGTTTATGGCATTCAGGTGACTTCTCAGAATCCCACTTTGTCCAGGTGCTCTTCCTACATTCTCCTAACTGAGGTAATTGTGATGGCTTGTGGCTCCCATTGCAGATGCCACCTCATTTCTTCACCATGAAAACACTGTTGATCTCATAGTGGTCATTTAGTTTCAAATGCTGGAGGCTGGAGAAAGAGACCAAAGTACTTCCCAGCCAGCAGCCTGACTTCTCTTGAGAAGTCCACTAGGTTCTCATTTCCTCTCAGTGGATCCTCACCATACCCACTGGGTCCATTGACATATGAACCCAGGAAGAAAAATGGATCATTATGGATTCCTCCAATTTATCATGCCTGTTGGCTCAAGTTAATAGCACTTTTGACTTCTCTTAGGCTGAAGCCTTGGAATGTCAGGTATTCCCAGATGCAGCCTTTCCAAGCTATCATAGTTATGATGAGTACTTTTAAACATACAGTGTGTATCCACACATACATATTTCTTTCTCATAAAGCTGATATTTATTTCATATATATTTTGGAAAAATTTGATTTGTTTTTCTGTTTTCTTCTTTGATTTTACATTCTCCCACTTTTCTTTTCAGTTTAATCAATTCCATACCCCATATATCTTCCTTTCAAAAGACAACCAGTTGAGATAGAGTTTCCTTCTAGAAGAAGTTGTCTTCATTTATTTGTGATATTCAATACTTCAACACACATTTGTGTTAACTTCTAAGCTTTGTGTGAAGAGGTTATCATATAAAACAAAAATGAAAGATATCATGGGTTTTGCCTTCAGGAAGTTCATAGCCTAGGGAGGGACATGGCATATCAATAATTGATTCTAATGTGTAATATGTTATGTTAATGGCACAAATAAAGTGCTACAGGGACACAGAGGAGCTTTATTCTGCCTGGGGACTGGAGCTGGGCATGGCTATCCACAAGAAGACAACATCTGAAGCATACCCAGTGCTATGGTCTCAGTTGGAAAGATTGACCGATAGTGCTATCATGATGACCCATCCTAGAAAGTATAGTTTTGTTCTCCAATCTATTAATTGCACTTCCAGAATCTCTATGCACCATAATATTACTAATAGTAATGGGAATATTGTGTTGCATCTTGCTCTTCAAGAACAAGTCCTAAAAAAAAAGAAGGAAGAAAGTGTTAATGAAGGTTTAGAAATATGGCCATTAAAAATTAAATTTATTTCTTCTCTCAACTAATGGCCATCTCTTTAAAGTAGAGTCTTTAAGGGAACTAGTTAGGTTTTCTATTTGGGATGAGAGACATTTAAGAAGGATGGAGATAGAGAGAAAGAAGAAGATGAAAGAAGTCATTATGGTTCTATACTTTCCATATAGGATATAACTGTCAGATAGGAAGGGGAAACAAGGGATTTTCCTGCAGCTCTATTTACATAACCAGTCCAATAGTTTTTACTTAGGATTGTGTATTTGTTTGGTGTACAACTTCTGGAGGAGGGGAACTCTCCAATAACCCCTTGGTGCACTCCTTGGTGATAAGGTCCTCAGAAGAAATGCAGTTTTTTTTCAGGTGGAAATTTATTAAAAAGTACTTTCATACAAAGGGCCTGTTTCCAATTTTAGAATGAAGCCCTGGGATAAAACTTCAGAAAGCTTTGACATGAAGATTTGTTGAAAGGAGTTTTGCTTGACTCCAAAAAAGTGCAGTATCTTTTCCTTGATATGATTTGAAGAGAAGAGCTTATGTAGTTCAAGGAAACAATTTCCCTGACCCCAGGGGAACAATGAAGTAGTGCCCAAATAACAGCACAATAATCCTTTGTCTTACTTGTCTACTCCCTGCCCCATGCTTTTTGTATCAGTGCCTGGAGTGCTTGGGCACAGGGGAGGGGAGCTCTTCAAGTGTGCCTTTAGAACCCTGGAAGCCAATTGGTTAGATGAATTAAATGTTTCTGCACGCTGTTTGCTCAGAACTCCATTGCCCTGGATCACATCCACATTCCTACCTTTAACTCTAAACTGAAGTTAGTGCTTGCTTGATTCTTTTGGCACATTTTCATATCATAAGCACATTTTATGACATGTTCATCTGCACAGCTATCTAAATAAGAGCAGTCTTACGGGGAGTGTGGTTGAGAGTTCACTTAAGAGTCTTCACAGGCTCCTGCCTGCCTCTTCCAGATTGGCAGCTACAAATGAGGTTAATCATGATTACATTAAATACAGTGGAGTGGTATCCTCATATATTACACTTGGGAGTGTTGAGTCCTGCTTTGAATTGAATCCTGGTACTGTTTTGGTGACTTGGCTTTGACTTGGCTTTTGGCTTTGAACTGTTGAACTTGTCCCCCTGACAAGTCAACGAATCTTAGCTAAATAGTTTGTGATATATTGTTAGGAATGTTAGATAAGCCCATTCCATGGAACTCCTATCATGCATTCTTGGATCAAAAATGAGCTCCTCTCTCAACAGTTGGAGGGAAAGCTTTAAGAACTGGCCCTTTGAACACCAGAAGACACTTTGAAGGGCACCTCTACATCCTCCAACATGCAAGTGTAAAAAATATGAAATACAAAGAAATTCTTAGTACTGAAGATCTTTCTGCCTTTTCCCAAATGGCTACTTACATAACTGAAATCTTAGCTGCTTTGATTTGATATGTTAATATATACTCTCTCAGTTATTACAGAGATTGTGACATTGCTCGTCTGCAATAGACAATAATATTAAGAAGGGAGAAAACAAAAGATTTACTAGTTAGCATTGATAAACATTAAATTAATTCCTCTTAGGAAAAGCAAGTGCTTACAAGGATATGATTCATTATTGGATTTTCAGAGGGTGGGCCTCCAGAAACCACATGTCAACTGCAAACTAAACTTAGAAAGTTTTCCAAGGACCAATCATATATTTAATATCTTGTGAAAAAAGCAACGGTGATTTCATCAGAGCTGTTGGAGAATGCAAAATGATGTGTCATAAGTAATCTTAATCCTTAATTAATAATGAAAGAGTAACAGTCAAATTGTTTTGCTCTTTTTCAACTATTGTGATTAGTCAGTTAATTGCAACTTAAAAGCAGAAGTAAATTTTCCAGCCTTAAATTATGAATGAGGTTGAGATTTGGGTTTATTATTTAAGGCTGGATTACTGTTACTGTTTACCACCAATAGACTCAACTTTGAGTTCCTAAGGAGAAGAAGAGTAAACATATCCATTTATCAGAGCTGCTTTGGGTACAGATTTTTGCAAATTCTATTATTAATTGTTCAGGTGATGACTGATCTGCTCAAGCAATATGGTAAGGATTAGTTATTTGGCTTTACTCCAGGGGAATGGGAATTTGTACATTTTATAGTTTAGAATCTTGCGATATAATAGAAAGAGATAGATGGGAAGCTTGTGTATTTCACTTATTCCATATATTCGCTGTTTGAAGGTTGGTTTATTTATTGGAGAATAACTTCATTTCGGTTGCTGTTACAACTCAGCTCCTGAAGGGCCTGAGCCGGGCAGTGGCAAGACTAAAGGACACACCAGCAAGGTGTCAGGTATGAGCTTTTTTGTTGGGACTTATGGACAGGAGAGAGGAGAGATTCTTTCTGGTGATGGCAGTCCAGAGTATGAAGCTAGGTCTCTGCAAAGAGGCAGGAAAATGAGGGGCAATAGATAGGATCTCAGAACAAAGACATTTCCTAACAGAGTTAGATAAAGGAGGTCTGGTGATGCTAATGTAGGAAGGAATTGTAGGCCTGGAGAAGAGTCTACCATACCATCTGTATTGTTTCTCTGTGAGGAGGTTTGTTACATTTTAACTTGTGTCCAGGGGCATGCAGGTGGCTACATAGTGTGGGCTGAGTTTCCCTTAGGGAGGGGATTTACTGGACCCTCATTTTTGCAGAAAAGCGAATGGCTTCCTTTCTAATTGGCAATAACTTAGGAAACCCCAAAGGGCTGTTCATTTTAACATTTTACTTTTTGAACATTTGGACACCTCTAGGTGTCCTCCACATGGATCATATAATAAGAAACTTCCATGCTTCTAAAATAAAACCTCAGAATTTAGTAGTACATGATACTACTTGGAAATGTTTTTGCCTTCTCAGCAAGACAAGAGTTGGGATTTTAGATGAGACTTAGGACTTAAGTTGAAGTGCTTTTTCTCTCCCTGTCCCTATGGTATCTATTTTGTAATCAAATATAGAATATGAAATTCATCACTATCATAACCTCAGAGCATTGGAATGAGTTGTCAAGGGGGGTTGTGGAAATTTTCAAGAGCCTAGGCAACTCTTAGTCCTGGATGACACAGATGTTCAATTGCTTAAAAGCAGATGATCTCTAGAGATTCTTTCTTGTGTTATCACGTTAACATACATGAAACTATTCTTCAGAGATAAGAAAAGTTAAGATAATTAACTAACATGTTATCTTATGGCTCAACAATACTCAGGTTCTCCCCAGCCCTGAAATGTTTTATCAATTTTTGTGATCATGTCTGTTTCTGAATTATATTAAACAGAACTGTATTCTTATTGCTGAATTCCCTGCTGGTATCTAGTTTTAGGCAATGCCATATACCAATGCTCTATCTAAAATTAGAAAAAAATTTTAGAGGGAAGTTCAGAGTGGGAAGGATGTGAGACGAAAGGTATAGACATTTCTAACTGAAAAATTAATACATATTCATTGTAAAAAACTTAGAAAAGATGAAAAATTACAAATAAGAGAACAACTTCTAAGGCACATGTGTAACTAGATTTTATTAGACAAAATATTTTAAATATATATACTCTCTCAGCTCAAATGGTGAACGCTCCTTTACATATACATTTTAAATTAGATACGATCACCTCAGTTGAATGTCCCTGTGGGTATAACATACATTCTTAACTCTCTTACTAGTTGGGATGCCCTGCCATCCCTTATCTTCTCTCTTCACTTTCTTCTTGAAGTCACAGACTTAATGCTGCATTTGGAATGGCCCCTTCTCTTGCCTGCTCTTCTCCTGGAATGGCAGATAGGGACTATGGCCAGAGTGTTGGGGCAAAGTCCGTGGAGGAAGAATTGCCAAGTGGAATGAGAATAGAGTTGTGCAATCCCTATAGACAGTCTTTTCTATTCCTTTCCATTCTTATATTCCGTTTTAACATATTTTCAATCAGTACTCTAATGAAAGTTTCTTAAACTTGTTTTCTAAAAATCTCTAACTCTCTTTGAAATATCCAGCTCTTTGGGCATTTCCACCTAGATATCCTAGTTCTGGAAATGTGATATAAAATATTTCCTCTCAGATTTTCTTCTCAAATTCCCATGTGTTAATAGTAGCCCAGTTAAACTAATTACTGGTCTTGAAGTCTTGAAGCTATCTTTCACTGCCCCTCTTCTCTTGCTTTCTCTTATCCAAATAGTTCTTGAATCTTGTCCATTCCTCCTTATCAACTCCTCTTTAGTTTGCTTCTTTCTTCCCATTCCTGTTGCAGCCCCCTCCCTGAAGTTTGATTCCTTAATTTATCTTTCAGTAGCCTTCTAATTGGTCTCCCTAAGTCTAGTTTCTCTTCTCTACAAGTGTCCAGGCAGATGGCCACTAAGATAACTGTAGTACTTAATTTACTGGCTCTCCATTACTTTTCTTTTTTTTTTAAAGATTTATTTTGTTTATTTCTCCCCACCCCCCCTGCCCCCGCTCCATTTGTCTGCTCTCTGTGTCCATTCGCTGTGTGTTCTATCTGTGACCGCTTCTCTCCTTATTAGCGGCACTGGAAATCTGTGTTTCTTTTTGTTGCATCATCTTGTTGTGTCAGCTCTCCGTGTGTGCGGCACCATTCTTGGGCAGGCTGCACTTTCTTTTGCACTGGATGGCTCTCCTTACAGGGCGCACTCTGCGCGTGGGGCTCTCCTACACGGGGAACAACCCTGTGTGGCAGGGCACTCCTTGTGTGCATCAGCACTGCTTGTGGGCCAGCTCCACATGGGTCAAGGAAGCCTGGGTTTGAACTGTGGACCTCCCATGTGGTAGACAGGTGCCCTATCCACTGGGCCACGTCTGCTTCCCTCCATTACTTTTCTAATGAAGTAACCCCACTATGCATCAGAACTCCATGGGAAGATTTTTGAAAATACAAGTGCCTGGATCCTCATGTTTCTAAGGATTCTAATGTGCAAACAGGGTTGAATATGGCTGTTTTAACTCCTATGAAACACTCATTCTTCGCAAAATACATTTGCATTTTTTTTTTTTTAGTCTTTGGGCTATTATGAATATTTCCCCCTCAAGTCTAGAATGCTCTTCCCATCAAAATCCTGTCTCTTCTCCTAGCTGCAATTAAAATATTCCCTCCTCCATGAAGTCCTCAGCTAGAAATCAATTGAACCCCTTTAATATTGCTATAAACACATAGCAAATGAATGATGTTCATCTAAGTAAGTGTGGCATCCATCACTTATTGTACTTCAGTTATTTGTATTTTTGCATTATATTCTTTACTGGAAGTCTTTAAAGGATAGGAACTATATTAAGCTATTTTTATTCCCTCTCGTCTTCCAGTTGCTAGTCTAGTTCTTTGTATATTATAGGTTTCTTTGTACATTATAAGCCTCTTTTGAATGAATATTCTATAGCCTTTAGCCATTATTTTGCAAATTGTGGATTAAGACCTCAATTTCCAATTTGCCATGTGATGTGCTTAGAAACTCCTCCAAAGAGAAGCTTTTCTAACCCATGGTATTTGCCTCACTCCATTACAATGAATATTTAAAAATTAATCAAGAACTATGAGAACTTCTGAGTATGAAACTTTCATTTCTGGATAGAATTTAGTAGGATGCTTCTGCTGCAACAACTAGGAAAAATGGATAAATTTTTAAAAATTCTTGATTTTAAAGACATCAAAGAGCATTGGAAGTAGTGAGGATTAAGTGAACTAAAAGTTCAAAGAAGGAAAAGTCCTTCTGAGGCCAACTGAGATCCCTGGCCATTTTCTTCCATAAGGGTATTTTATGAGTCTTAGGTTATAGGTTTTAGGCTGAGGAGCAGGCTAGCCTAGATGGAAAGGCTCTATCAGGAGAAAGAAAAACCTCAGAAGCTTTTGATGCCAACAGGTGCTGGCCTGATGGATTTGAATCCAGAGGAACCCAAGACACGTAATTGTTTTTCCTATGAGACATTTACTGAGGATTAGAGACTGGAAAGCTAGTTTGTGAAAGACACAGGCTTTAGAGTAACTGTTATAAGTATGTTATAGATGGACAAAATGAATTTAAAAGAAAGAGGTTTAAACGGAATTGTTTATAAAAATTAAATAGCCATCCTAGAACTGAAACACAGTATCTGAAATAAAGAAGACATTGATAAGGTAGTTACCAATAACTTGCATTATTGTTAAATATTTTAAACTAATGATTAAAGAGCATTGTCAAAATATTACTACAGAATGCACACAGAAGAAGATATGATCAGTAACATCACAGGCTCTAAAAATATCCAAATAAGCCATCCAAACTGAGGCATAGAGTGAAAACATAAGTAACCGAACAGAGAATAAGAGAAATATGGGACATAGTCAAATGGATTAACATACATGTAAATGATGTCCCAGGAGGAGAGAAGAGAGACAGGTAGAAGCAATATTTGAAAAAATATTTGCTGGGTATTTTCCAAAACTGATGAAAGACAGAAGTTTACAGATTCAAGATGATCAATGAACCCCAAGCAGAATAAACATAAAGAAAACAACACAAAGGCACATTAGCTGTTAAGTTGCTTAAAACAAAAGATAAAAAATCTTAAAAGCAACTAGAGAAAAAGAACACATTTTCAAAAGAACAACAATACTGACAACCAACTTTCAATGGAAACCATGAATGCCAGAAAACAATGGAATGACATCTTTAAATGTTAACAGGAGGAAACTACCAACTTAGAGTTCTAGCTTGGTGAAAATGTACTTAAAAAATTATAGTGATAAAAGGAAGTGAAATAAAAACTTTCAAGAAAATAACAACCAAATCAGAAATTTTGTAATTTGTATCCAAACTATAGGAATATAAAAAGGAAAGTGATCCATGATAAAAGTACAAAATTATAGGAAGGAATGAAGATCACCAGAAAGAGTAAATATAAAGAATGCTGACTATTTAAAGTAACAGTAAAAATGAATGTCTCTTGGGCTTTATAACATGTAGAAGTAAAATAAATGGCAAAAGTAGAGCAAAATTCAGAAGGGAGGAGAAGGAATTAAACTATTCTAAGATTGGTTTATTATTCAGGAGACAGTAAAAGTATTAATTTAAAATAACTTGGAATAATTGAAGAATGGTAATTTCTAGGACAGCCAACAGTAGAATCATACAACTAATAGAGGAATTGAAAATGGAATATTTGGGGGCAGATGTGGCTCAAACAGTTGAACACCTGCCTCCCACACGGGAGGTTCTGAGTTCGCTTCCTGGTGCCCCATAAAGAAAAAAAAATAGACAACAAGCAAAACAAAAAGCAAACAAACAAAATCAATAAGTGGACAATGAACGAAAAAGAAATGAGCTGACAACAAGCAAACAGATGAATGAGTCATCTTGGGGGATATGGAATATTAAATTACTAGCTTAATCAAAAGAAGACAGAAAAGACAGAATAAAGGAAAAAACACATAGGAAAAAATATCAAAAGTAGCCTACACCCAATATATCAGTAATTATATTAAATGTAAAAGGACTAAGTTCTCCAACTAAAATGCAAAGATTGTCAAACCTGGTAAAATTATCAGACCCAAGTATATACTATTATAGCAGACATTCACTAAATAAAAGGTTACAAATAGGTTGGAAGTAAAATGGTGAAAAGATGTACCATGTGTACACTAATGAAAAGTTACCTATTGTGGCTATAATATCAAAGTAGATTTTAAGGCAAAAATATTACTGGAAATAATTTCTTATACTAAAAGGGTCAATTCAACAGGAAGACATAACAGTCATATATCTGATAATTTCAAAATACATAAAGCAAAATTTGAAAATATTAAATGAAAATATTTTAATACTTTTCTCTCAGTAACTGATAGACAAGCCCACAACAAACCAGTAAGGTTGTAGATTTGAACACCGTCATTAAACAATTTCATTTAGTTGACATTCATAGAACACTGCACTCAACAACTTCAGAATCCCCATTCTTTTTTTTTTTTAAGATTTTATTTTTATTTATTTCTCTCCCCTCTCCCCCCACCCCTGCCCCAGTTGTCTGTTCTCTGTGTCCATTTGCTGCATGTTCTTTTTGTCTGCTTCTGTTGTTGTCAGTGGCACGGGAATCTGCGTTTCTTTTTTTGTTGCATCACCTTGCTGCGTCAGCTCTCCTTGTGTGCAGTGCCATTCCTGGGCAGGCTGCACTTTCTTTCATTCTGGGCAGCTCTCCTTATGGGGCACACTCCTTGAGTGTGGGGCTCCCCTATGTGGGGGACACCCCTGTGTGGCATGGCACTCCTTGTGCGCATCAGCACTGCACATGGGCCAGCTCCACACGGGTCAAGGAGGCCCGGGGTTTGAACCGCAGACCTCCCATGTGGTAGATGGACGCCCTATCCACTGGGCCAAGTCCGCTTCCCCCATTCTTTTCAAATGAATGTGGATTATTAAAAAAAGTAGACTACATGCTGAAATATGAAACAATTTTCAATGAAGGTTGAAGGATCGAAATACCTTAGAATATTCTTTCACCACAGTGGGATTTAGCTAGAATTCAAAAACAGAAAGATTAAACTAGAAAATTCTCAAGTTTTTGGGCATTAAACAACACACTTCTAAATAAATCTTGTGTCAAAGAAGAAATCACAATGGATACTAGAAGATATTTTGAGCCAAATTATAACAGAAATACAACATTTTGTGAGATGCAGCTAAAACATTGCTTAGAGGAAATTTATGAAATACATATGTTAGGGAAGTCGACATGTCGGCAATGCATTTTGTAAGCATTCATCTTAAGGATCTAGAAGAAAAAAGAGAAAATTAAACCCAAAGAAAATAGAAGATAAAGAGCAGAAACCATTGAAATAGAAAGCGTTTACGTATTGGGCAAGTTGCTTCAGTTTCCCCATCTGTAAAATAGTGCTAATAGTTGAAGCTACATCATACAGTTTTTGTAAGGATTAAGTGAAATAATACATGCAAAAGTCTTTGAAATATTAAGCAATCGACAAATATTGGCTACTGCTGCTACTACTACTATTATACGATGAATTGTAGACACATATTCTTACTTAAAAAATATGATAATCACATGGGCCATGAAGAGTCTAGAGGTTCTAAAGCAACTGATACATGGGGGATGGTAAATGGTATAGTATAAATGACATCCTGTCATTCCCCTGCTGAAAGTTTTCCTACTGCATTTAAGATAAAGTCCAAACTCCTTTTCATAGATTACAAGGATGCATTATCTGACCCCTGACCTCTAAACTGCTTTTTCTTCTGCTATTTGCATGTTGTGTTTCTTCTCCTTCAGGTGGTAGCTTAAATGTTGCTTTTCCAGGGAGGACTTGCCTGACCACACTATCTGCAGTTGGTTTCCCTTTGACCTGTGCTTTTCTCTATCCAACATCTGTTGGTTTCCTTCCTAGTATAATGACTCAAAATCTGTAATATTTCAGGTGTTTACTTGTACTTGCCTCATCCATTTATCTGTTATCTGTGTGAGGTTGGGATCCTTGTCTATTTGTTCAGAATGCATTGAAAGTGCTTAATATACTCACTAGGAAAATGGTAGGTACTCAACATTTTATTGAATGAATGACTGATCTGTTCGGGTTGCTGTATTTGGTGTGATGTTGTACTAAGTGACCTCTGCTGTCCTGTAAGATCCTGAATCTATGCTGCGACTATTCTAAGTTGATTATCCTAGAAAGAAAAGTGGTAAACTCCAGAAAGATGCAAACAAGTTCCCACATGTGGTTGAATTTTTGATAACACAGTGTTCCCTTTTGGTGGAGTTATGGGATATCATGTGATCATCTTCCTTGAACACTTGCTGTGCTTCTTTGTTGTGTACGGATTGACCCCACTCCCAAACCCTTGGTTGAAGCCTACCTAATGCTACACCAAAGGACTTTGAACAGGCCCAAAATAAAAACAATGCTTTAATTAAACAATGTTATCTCCCTCAAAATTGAAATTTGTTAACCAACAGGCTTCTGGTTATCATTAAGCAACATTGTTTGCACTCAATTGGATGATATGTTATATGGTTGTTCAGGTAAGACGTTCCGTAGATCTTATCGCTGGTTCCCTTTTTTGGGAAAATGTAATAAATCATCACTTAGAAAAACTGAGTTTCTTTTATGAGTCCTCCTGATATCAGGATTAGTGTAAGCGATGTGGACAAAGAAGTACCCATCCAGCAAGGAGATTTCTTCCTCCAATTGTGTCTGTATTCTTCACACCATGCCAACCATGTCATCCTCATCAATAACAGATACTTCTGGTTAAGCCTCTCCCTATGTATATAGTGTGGTACCTGATTCTTATTTCATTGGCTCATATCCTTTCTTTCTTAAACAGATTCTATATCACTGATTGCCAGCTGGGCATTTGCTTTGATCCTTATGGAAGCATGTATTTTGCTAATTCTAGGGCATTCTTTTTTAGAGCAATGCTATCTTTGAGTCATATTTATGTTGACTGATTTGAAACAGACACTTGTTTTCCCGGGGAGGTTTAGATGCGATTGAATTCTGATTTCATCGGTTATGATACCTGTTAGTCAGCTTGAGTGAGTGAAGAAAAACAAAATGAGTTTTTTAAAGTGAAAGGGGCAGGTTTCAGGAAGTAGAATGGCTTATGCATTTGTATAAATGGAGATCAACTCAGGTTTAAAATTAAGTAAGCCTCTTAATGTTTATCTGGACTCCAGTTTCTCCCAGTCCCCTATCTTAGTTGATCTGGTATTTGAAGGTAAGTGACCCGACGCTTGTGGTAAAGAATGTCTTACTGACATCATGCAACTTCTTCTGATGCCTTTTCATATTATTTTAGCGAGGTCAGCCATTCTTTTGGCTCCTTCCTCCTTCTGAAAGTAGTTTTAGACTAGTGAGGTTGAAAATAGGGTAATGTAGTTCTGAAAACCCCTATGAGTTTTAGATTATCTTTAATTATTAAATAAGTGTGAAGCTTAATTCTATATTTGGAGAAGTTAATTTTATCCCATAACACAGAGTTATACAGAAAAAACAAATGTAGGAGAAACAAACTCAAAAGGAAATCATAACTTTTGTTCTAAAACAACCCTCATAGATGTGCTTGTGAACCCATTAAAAACTATGAATCTCGTCTCTGACAGGAAATCATATTCTTCACATATGCCTCAAGATGTGATTGTTTATCAGCTTTGAGATGTGCATCTACTCATGTTTCTGGTTTTATTAATTTCAATTTATCAAAGAATCTTTAAAAGTCTTCCCAACAGAAATTCCCCCTTGGAGATAGTTTTCCTCCTTTAATAGATGACATTATTCTAAAAGAAGCTTTAGTATTCTGTCAGGGTGGGTTAGTGCAGGGAAGTTCTATAGAGAGACATCCATTTATGACACTTCCAAATATTTGACAAATGGACAAAGACTAGAAAGCCTTGTCCTTGGAAGGAAGAGGTTTTAGTCCTGTACCTTAGTTCTCTTACCAAAGACTTCTTGGCTATACTGGAACTGCAGCAGGAAGCTTTTTTTTTTTTTGTAGGCAAGATTCATTTGGGTCAAGTTATCCGATTTCCCTAAGCTTCAATTTCATCACTGACAAATTTTGTTACTATTAGCCATCTTACAGGGTTGTTGTGAGGATTAGATGGGACCATGTATATAAAGGGTTAAGAGGGCAGTACAAATTAAGTAATTATTATTGTCACAAGATTTTTATAGAGTTTGTTGATTTTCAGTGTTGTTCAATATTATTCTTCCCTTATTTTGATGGTGTAGCAGAAATAGTCAGTGGATAAGAAGGCCTTTTATTGTTGTCTTTTATTGGGATTAATCCAAACCTAAATCTCTGCAATATATCTATACTAAAGGCGTTAGAAAATATAGAAAACATGCTATACCCTTAAACCACAGTATCCTTTTAGCATGCATGACCATTGGTCCACCAGATCTGGACTTAGAACTCTGTTTAGCATCTTTTAGATTTAAAGACTAGACAAACATAGAAGAAAAAGTAGAATCCTACTAATTGGAGCCCATGACAAACATGGTCTTTATTTTATTATTTTCTTTTTTCAGATTATTTCTAAAGGAGAAAAGAAAGCTGCCTCCCCTTGCTCAACAATTTAATTACAAATTCTGGTCTGTGACTATAATCTTAATTGATGGATGTTTGGTTTCTATCTATCAATACCTTGTCTAAGAGAAATTATATTTAGGGATAATTATCTAAGACACATGCTTCCTGCCTACCTATTTGGTTATTTTATCCTTGGATTTAGTTAGATGTCTGAAGAGGTGTGCTACATTAGGTTCTAAAGAATGAATGCTCTTCCCTGAACCATATTTAGATGTTGTGTTCTCAGCATTTATTTAAAGTCGTTTGTGATGGTTTGGTACCTCAGAAAATCATGTTCTTGAAGCTAATGTATTCATGTGGGTGCAAACCCATTGCCAACTGGACCTTTTTTTTTTCTTTTTAAAAAGCTGTTTTATTGAAATATATTCACATGCCATACAATCCATCTAAAGTATACAATCAATAGCTTTTAGTATACTCACAGAATTGTGCCTTCAATACTGTAATCAATTTTAGAACATTTTCATCACTCCAAAATGAAAAACCCCATACCTCTTAGTGTCACCTCTTAATCCCTCTATCCTTACCCAGTATTATATAGTCGTTAATCTATTTATCTGTATAGATTTATTTATATTTAAATTTTGTATGAATGGAGTCATACAATATGTAGAACTTTGTGTCTGGTTTCTTTCACTTTGCACAAGTTTTAAAAAATGTTATTTTTAATTACAGAATCTGTAGGTTTATAGAAAAGTCATATAAAAATACAGCATTCCCATTTACCCCCACTGTTGACAATTTGCATTACTGTGGTAACTTTGTTAAAATTGATAAAAGATATATAAATCATTCTATTAACTATAGTTCATAGTTTGCATTAGGTGCATTTCCCCCCATATACCTCCCTATTTATTTTTATTGCCTTTTTAAAAAAATTTCTCTCCCCTTCCCCCACCCCAGTCGTCTGCTCTCTCTGTCCATTTGCTGTGTGTTCTTCTGTGACTGCTTCTATCCTAATCAGCATCACCGGGAATCTGTGTTTCTTTTTTTTGTTGTTGCGTCGTTTTGCTGTATCAGCTCTCCGTGTGTGCGGCGCCATTCTTGGGCAGGCTGTACTTTCTTTCACGCTGGGTGGCTCTCCTTAGGGGCTCACTCCTTGCACGTGGTGCTCCCCTATGCGGGGGACAGCCCTGCGTGGAACACACTCCTTGCGCGCATCAGCACTGCGCATGGGCCAGCTCCACACGGGTCAAGGAAGCCCGGGGTTTGAACTGTGGACCTCCCATGTGGTAGGTGGACGCCCTATCCATTGGGCCAAGTCCACTTCCCCTTCCCTATTTATTAACACCTTTTAGTAGTGTCATACATTTGTTACAATTTATTAGAGAACATTCATGTACTTGTACTATTAATTCCAGTCCATCATCCACAACATGTTTCACTGTGTAATAGAGTCCCATGTTTTATCTTTCATATTAGTAGCATACATGACCTAAAACTTTCCCTTTCAATCATATTCATACACATAATTCAGTGCTGTTAATTACACTCACAATAATGTGCTACCATCACAACCATCCATTTCCAAACCATTACAATCAACCTAAATAGAAATTCTATACAAATTAAGCATCAACTCCCCATTCTCTACTCCCAGTCTATAATCTGGTAATCTATATCTAGATTTTAACTCTATGAGTTTGCTTATTATAATTAGTTCATATCCGTGAGCTCATACAATATTTTCCTTTTGTGTTTGCCTTATTCATGCAGCATTAATGTTCATCAATGCTGTTGCACGCATCAGGATTGCATTCCTTTTTACAGACAAATAATATTCCGTTGCATGCATATATCACATTTTGTTTATGCCTTTATTTGTTGATGGACAGAGCGTTAGGCAATTGTGAATAATGCTGCAGTGAATATTGCTGTGCAAATATCTGTTCAAGTCCCGGATTTCAGTACTTTTGGATATATACCTAGTAGTGGGACTGCCAGATCATATGGTATTTAGATTCCTGAGGAACTGCCAAACTGTCTTCTGGGACAACTGTACCATTTTACATTCCCAGCAGCAATGAATGAGTGTTCCTATTTCTACACATCCTTTCCAAACATTGTTTACTTTAGTAGTAGCTACCCTAGTGAGTGTGAAATGGTATCTCACTTGGTTTTTATTTACATTTCCTTAATAGCTAGTGATGTTGAAGATCTTTTCATGTGTGTCTTAGCCATTTATATATTCTCTCTGAAGAAATGACTATTCAATCCGTTTTTTTCAATTGGATTGTTTGTCTTTTTATTGTTGAGTTGTAGGATTTCTTTACATATTCTGGATATTAAACACTTATGGGATGTATGGTTTCCAAATATTAATTTCTTCTGTCATTGAGTACCTTGTCTTTTCAATTTCATGACAAAGTCTTTTGAAGCACAAAAGTTTTTAGTTTTGTGAAAGACCCATGTATCTATTTTTTCTTTCATTGCTTGTGCTTTGGATGAAAAGTCTAAGAAACTGTTTCCTAACACAGGGTCCTGAAGATGCATCCCCATGTTTTCTTCTAGGAGTTTGATAGTTCTGGCTCTTATATTTAGGTCTTTGATTGATTTTGAGTTGTTTTGCATATGGTGTGATATAGGACTCCTCTTTCATTATTTTGAATTGCTGGGAGAATATTAGTTCTCCCAGCAACATTTGTTGAAGAGACTACCCTTTCCCAGTTGAGTAGATTTGACAGCCTTTTCAAAACTCAATTGCCATAGATGTGAGGGTCTATTTCTGAACTCTCAGTTCGATTCCATTGGTCATTAAGTCTATCCTTGTGAGAGTACTATGTTGTTTTAGCCACTGTAGCTTTGTAATTGTGCTTTAAAGTCCAGAATTACCAGGCCTCCAACTTTGTTTTCTTTTTCAAGGTGTTTTTGGCTCTTCAGGGCCCCTTACCCTTCCAAATAAATTTGTTAATTGGTGTTCCTTTACTACAAAGTAGGATGTTGTAATTTTGATTAGGATTGTGTTGAACATATGTAAATCATTTAGAAGAAATGACTCTTAATGATATTTCATATTCCAATTCATGAACACAGAATGTCCTTCCATTTATTTAGGTCTTCTTTGATTTCTTTTAGCAGGGTTTTTAGTTTTCTGTGTACAAGTCCTTTTCATTTTTGGTTAAATTTATTCCCAGATATTTGATTCTTTCAGTTACTACTGTAAATGGGGGGATTTTTTTCTTGATTTCTTCCTCAGCTTGCTCATACTAGTAAATAAAAGTGCTACTAATTTTTGTGGATTGATCTTGTATCCTGCCACCTTGCTGAATTCCTTTATTAGCTTGAGTAGCATTGTAGACTTCTTTTTAAAGATTTATTTAATTTATTTATTCTCTCCCCTTGCTGCTTGCTTGCTGCTGCTTTCTGTGTCCATTCGCTGTGTGTTCTTCTGTGTCTGCTTGTCTCCCTTTGTTGTGTCATCTTGCTGTGCCAGCTTTCTGTGGGCATGGGCTGTCAGCTCTCTGCAGGTGTGGGCCATCTTGCCTTCACAAGGAGGCCCTGGGAAGCGAACCCAGGGTCTCCCATTTGGCAGATATGTTATCTTCCAGGAGATTTATGGTCTTGCTCTTTTATTTAGATCTTTGATCCACCTTGAGTTACTTTTTGTATAAGGTGTGAGATGGTGATCCTCTCCCATTCTTTTGGATATGGATATCCAGTTCTCCAAGCACCATTTGTGGAGGTGGCCATTCTCTTCCATTTGAGTGGGCTTGGTAGACTTGTTGAATATCAGTTGACCATATATATGAGGATCTATATCTGAACTCTCAGTTCTGTTCCATTGGTCAGTATGTCTATCCTTGTGCCAATACCATGCAGTTTTGACCACTGTAGCTTTGTAGTATGTTTTAAAGTCAGGTAGAATGAGTTAGGCAATGTTCCCTCCACTTCTATTTTTTGGAAGAATTTAAGCAGGATTGGTGTTAGTTATTTCCAGGATGTTTGTAGAATAAACCTGTAAAGCCATCTGGTCCTGGACTCTTCTTAGTTTGCAGGTTTTGATGACTAGTTCAATCTTGTTACTTGTGATTGGTCTGTTGAGTTCATCAATTTCTTCTTCCATCAGTATAGGCTGCTTGTGTGTTTCAAGGAATTTGTCCATTTCATCTAAGTTATCCATGTTTTTCTTGTTTTCTTTAGGTTTATGTATGTCATATGTTGTTGCTGTTTTCTCTTTTTATCTTTCTAGTTATTCTTACCTATAGTCTTCTTTGCTATACTTTCCTCCAACCCTCACTCTCCTGTTTTTTCCTTTCAATCTGCAGAACTCCCTTTAATATTTCTTAAAGGGCAGGTTTCTTGTTGACAGACTCTCTTAATTTCTGTTTACCTGAGAATATTTTGAACTCTCCTTCATTTTTGAATGCCAGCTTTGCTGGATAGAGAATTCTTGGCTGGAAGTTCTTTTTCTTTCAGCACCTTAACTATGTCATACCACTGCCTTCTTGTCTCCATGGTTTCAGATGAGAAATCAGCACCTAATCTTATTGAGCTTCCCTTGTATGTGATGAATCTCTTTTCTCTTGCTGCTTTCAGTATTCTCTCTTTGTCTTGAGCATTGGACAGTTTGACAAGTATGTATCTTGGGGTAGGCCTTTTAGGATTTATACTGTTTGGGGTGCATTGTTCTTCTTGTACCTGTATGTACATGTCCTTCAAAAGAGTTGGGAAATTTTCAGCCATTATTTCTTCCAAAACTCCTTCTGCTCCCTTCCCCTCCTCTTTTACTCTGGAATGCCTATAATGTATATATTTGTGCATTTTGTGTTGTCATTCAAATCCCTAAGTCCCTGTTGGATTTTTTCCTATCTTTTTATCTATCTGTTCTACTATCCATTTAAGTTCAGATGCACTGTCTTTGACATCACTAATTCTTTCCTCTGCCTATTCAAATCTGTTGTTATGTGCTTCCAGTGTATTTTTGATTTCTTGCATTGTGCCATTCATCACCATCCTATCTATTATCTTTTTATGTACATTTACAATTTCTTCAGTATGTTCCTCAATGTCTTCTCAATAGCCTTTCTTTCTTTCTTCTTTTCATTAAGTTGATTCATAATATTTGTTTGAACATCCCTGTTCCATGTTCTGCATCTCCTCCTGCTTTTTAGTTTTTTAATTAGACTGGGTCATATCTTCCTGTTTCTTAGGATGGCTTGGAATTTTTTGTTGGTGTCTAGACATCTGTTTATTTTGATGTGCTTATTTGGTATTTGGTTGGTTAGCTTCTCTTTCTACTCTAGGGTTTTACTTTCTTGTTGTTTTTTTTTTTTTTTTGTGTGTGTGTGTGTATGTGGTAAGTTTCCTTTTTGTCACTTGGTTCCTCTTGTTTTATATCTTTGAGGTGGTCTGAATTCCCTTGAAAAAAAATTAGGAACACAGAAGAGGAAAGAGATAAGAAGAGAAAAATAATAGTAATAACAAGAATACTAAAAGGTAGATGAGGAACAATATAAGAGCTAGGAAAATAAATAAGTAATATGAGTTTAAAAAAATCAAAGAAATACAAAGGCATAAGAATAAAAAAGTGGAATATAAACAATGAAAAAAGGAACAAAATGGAGAAAAAAATGGAATGAATTAAAAGGCTGGAATGATTGATGAGAAGAGAGAAAAGAAAAAGAGAAGTCCAACCAAAGAGAGGTGTAATAAAAGAAAAACAGGAGAAGAAAGAAAACTGAAAGAAAGTAAAGAAATAAAGTAAGTGGAAAAAATAAGTAAAAGAAAAAGAAAGGAAAGAAAGGGGAAAGATAACAAACAAGAAACAAAATTACAATAATAGTAAAAAAAGAAAGAACCCAGGAAAAACAACCTTTCCTCTTAAACCCTTAAGGAATGTCTCAGGCTTCCAGGGCTTGTCAATCACCCTTCTGTGTGCCTTCTGAAGGTGATATACTGGGTATTAGCTAATAAAATAAAGAAAAAAAAAGGAACTGATAAAAATAAAAAATAGCAGATCCAAGAAAATATAAAACAAGAAAAAATCTGTCTGTATGTTTTCTGTCATAACGTGCCAGCTGAATACTGATAACTGATGGATCACTCTCTTTACCACTTCTCTAAGGAGACCAAGGAACCAAACCAGGGACCTTATGTACATAAGGCAAGAATTCCTCCACTGAGCTGCCCCAGCTCCATGGCTTAAGTAGGCTTCACAAAGCTTTTCCAGCTCTATCTGCCCCCTTTCCCTCAGGTGGTTTTAGCTTCTATTTGCCATGTGGGCTGTTTAGGTGCCTATCCCCGCCCTCTCACTACTTCATTCCTCTATCTCCCAGATTACCTGGTTGTGCTAGCCTGCCTGATCAGATCTATCCCCCTCTCCCTGTTGCCACCTCAGTACTGGTTGGCCAGGGACCCTCTGATTCAAAGGGGGCTCAGCTGGTCAAACTCACCAAAAAGAGACCACTCTCCAGCCTCTGCCCAACCCTCTTCCTTCCAGGGGATGCTCTGCCCCACTCCATTGTTGCAGTGAGTCAGGGATTTTACCCACACTGTTTGCCTTAAGGGCAGGGTATAAGTTTCTAGCCATATGCGTAAGTAACTCATGGTTTTCCTTTGGTTTCTTTATCTGTCTAAATCTTTCCCAAATGATGCATAGCATTTTCCCATTCTATATAACTCCAAAACAGCCCCCTCAGATAGGTTTTTGCCCTTTCTCCCTTCTTTTTTTGTGAGGGAATTGGACTCTGACTACTTTACTTAGATGCTGTTTTCCCAAACTCCACTATGGGATTATGTAATCTGCAAATTGTGAAAGTTTTACATCTTCCTTTCCAATTTGGAAGCTTTATTTCTTTTTCTTGCCTAACTGTTCTGGTTAAAACTTCCAGTACAATGTTGAATAACAGTGGTGACAGTGGGCATCCTTGTTCTAGATCTTGAAGAGAAAACTTTCAGTCTTTCACTATTGAGTATGATGTTAACTGTGGGTTTTTCATATATGCTCTTTGTAGTAGTTTGATATGGTTTGAATTCCAAAAATAGATACTGGATTATGTTTGTAATCTGGTCTGTACCTGGGCGTGATTAAGTTATGATTAGAGCTTTGATTGGGCCACATCATTAGGGCATTGAGTCCCCATTCCTTGGTGGGTGGGACTCACAGATAAAAGGGTGAGTTGAGGGTTGAGGGTTTTTGATGTTGGAGTTTTGATGTTGGAGTTTGATGCTGAAGCTGGAGCCCCGGGAATAAGCTCACAGAGGAAACAGAAGCAAGCGTCAAGAGAGGAACCCTGAGCCCAGGAAGAAGCAAGCCCTGGGAAGAGAGGAACCCTGAACCCAGAGAGAGGAACCCTGAACCCAGAGAGAAGCAAGACCCTGGAAGACAGGAACCCAGGAGGCCTGAACCCTCACAGACATCAGCAGCCATCTTGCTCTAACACATGAAAATAGATTTTGGTGAGGGAAGTAACTTATGCTTATGGCCTGATAGCTGTAGGCCTACCCGAAATAAATACCCTTTATAAAAACCAATCAGTTTCTGGTATTTTGCATCAGCACCCCCTTGGTTGACTACTATGTTCTTTATCATATATGACTTTATTGAGGAAGTTTCCTTTTATTCCTATTTTTCAAAGTGTTTTTTTTTTAATTAAAAAAAAGATGCTGGATTTTGTCAAATACCTTTTCTACATCAATGAAAATGACCATGTAGTTTTCCTCCTTCATTTTCTTATTGTGGTGTATTATATTAACTGATTTTCTTATGTTGAATCACCTTTGAATACCTGGGATAAAACTCACTAGATCATGGCGTACAATTCCTTTAATCTGCTGTTGGATTCTATTTGCAAATATGTTATTGAGGATTTTTCCATCTGTATTCATAAAAGAAACTAGTCTGTAATTTTCTTTTCTTGTAGTATGTTTATCTGGCTTTGGTAGTAGAGTGATGACCTCAAAGAATGAGTTAGGTAGTGCTTCCTTCTGTTCAATATTTTTGGGAGAATTTTAGTAGGATTGTTTTTAATTCTTGGAGTAATTGGTAGAATTCACTTGTGAAGCCATCTGGTGTTGGGCTTTTTTTTGGGAACCTTTTTTTCTTTTTTAAAATTTATTCAAGTATGTCACTTATACATAAACATACATAAACAATAAGTGTTTAGTAATAGTTGTGAACTTACAAAACAAACATTCATAATATCATACAGGGCTCTCATACCTCACCCTACCAAAAATACCTTGCATTGTTGTGAAACATTTTTAACTAATGATTAATGAGCATCCTCAAAATGTTACTACCAACCAAAGTATCTTATATTTGCTGTATTTTCCCCTAAACCCACCCTATTATTATTATTACTGTTATTATATCATTTATATATGGACATACATAAATAGTAAGTGTATAGTAAAAGTTGTGAACTTGTGAAGCAAACATGCATAACATCATACAGGGATCCTATATATCAATCCACTACCAACACCTTGCATTGTTGTGAGACATTTGTTACAAATGATGAAAGAATATCATCAAAATCTTACTGCTTACTACAGTCCTTACCTTACATTTGGTGTATTTTTCTCCCAACCCACCCTATTGCTAATTTTTAAATAAATTTTCATGACAGAAGTTGTAAACTTATAAAACAATCAGGCATATGTGCAGAATTTCCATACAACACCCCTCTATCAAAACACCACACCATGGTGGATCATTTGTTATAGATTATGAAATAATATCATCAGACTATTACCAGGTCCATGCATATATTTGGCAAATTTTTTCCTTACTCCCCCATTATCAACACAGAACATCTTTGGCATAGATGCATGAATATCACATAATTACTGTTAACCACAGTCCATAGATCACTTCAGCTGTATTTTCCCCATGTTTCTCTACATTCCCACTGTCCTGAAATAGTGATGGTATCCTTGGGTCTAAGGGGAGTCTCTTGCAGACAGCATATATGTGCCTCATATTTTCTTATCCATTCTACCAGTTTGTGTCTTTTGATGGGGGAGTTTAATCCATTAACATTCAATGTTATTATTGTAAAAGGCAGTTCTTATTTCACCCATTTTGACTTTTGTTTTATTTGTCATATTTTATTTTCACCATTCTTTTGGGACTTTCAGTTACTTTTACTGATAATCTTCATTTCTAGACTCTCTTCCAAGCCTCTCTCTCCTGTTTTTTTCTTTCCAGCCTGTAGCACATCCTTTAATATTTCCTGCGAAGATGTTCTCTTGGTTATAAATTCTCTGTTTCTGTTTACCTGTGAATATTCTAAACTCACCTTCATTTTCGAAAGACACTCTTGCCAGATAGATTCATGGCTGGAAGTTTTTCTCTTGCAGTGTCTTAAGTGATTGCTTTATATTATTTCAATCTTTCTAAATTTACTGAGACTTGTTTTGTGACCCAACATATAGCCTGTCCTGGGTGATGATCCATGTGTGCTTGAGAAGAATGCACATCCTGCTGCTGTGGGGTGCATTCTTCTGTATATTCTGTTAATTCGAATTCAGTTATCACATTATTCAAGCTCTCTGTTTCCTTATTGATATTTTGTCTAGATGCTCAATCTACTGATTTGAGTGGTGTATTGAAGTGTCCAACTATTATTGTAGAGATGTCTATATCTCCCTTCATTTGTGCCAGTGCTTGCTTCCTGTATTTTGGGGGTACCTTGGCTAAGTGGATAAATGTTTATGACTGTTATTTTTTTCTTGATAAATTGACCCTTTTTATTAAAATATAGTTTCCTTCTTCACCTCTTATAACAGCTTTTGACTTAAGTCTATTTTATCTGATATTAGTATACCTACCCCAGCTCTTTTTGGTTACTATTTTTGTCTTTGTGTCTAAGGTGAGTCTCTTGTAAATAATATATTGTTGGATCCTGCTTTTATATCGATTCTGCCACTCTATGTTTTTTTGATTGGGGAGTTTAATCCATTAACATTTAGTGTTATTGTGGTAAAGGCAGTACTTACTTCAGCAATTTTGTCCTTTTTAATTTTTGAGGTACCGGGGCCAGGGATTGAACTCAGGATCTTGTATGTGGGAAGCCAGCACTCAAGCACTGAGCCACAATGGCTCCCCTGAGTTGGTTTTTTTCATTTGTTTGTTTGTTGTTTGTTTTGTTTTTAGTAGGCACCAGGAACTAAACCCAGGACCTCCCATGTGGGAAGAAGGTGCTCAACTGCTTGAGCCACATCCACTCCCTTGTCCTTTAGTTTTTTATTTTTTTACCCCCCCCCCCCCTTTGTGGCTTGCTTGCTGTCTGCTCTCTGTGTCAGTTTGCTGCCTGCTGTTCTGTGGTTTTGCTTGTCTCCCTTTTTTGTTGTTGTAGCATCTCCTTGCTGAGTCAGCTCTCTGTGACACTCATGGACTGGTGGCACTCTGTGGTGCTTGTGGGTTGGGCGGCACTCTGTGGCACTTGTTGGCCAGGGTTCTCCATGGCATGTGGGTGAGCCTGCCTCCACAAGAAGGCCCTGGGATGCAAACCCAGGGCCTCCCATATGGTAGACAGGAGCCCAACTGATTGAGCCACAGCCACTTCCCTGTCCTTTGGTTTTTATAGGTCATATCTTTTATTTTCCTCTCTCTTTTCCTTTAACTTCTAATTTCTTTTCTGTATAGTTGATCTTTTGTGATGTATCTGACTGATCCTTTTCTTATTTCTGTTTTGTATATTGAAAAAAAACTTTGTGGTTACCCTGGGGTTTATATCATACAAGCTACATCTATAACCTACTAATTTGAAAAGATAACACTTTTTCCTCAATAGCATACATGTTTTCTGCTCCCTTATCCCTGTCTCCACTTTTTATGTGGTTTTTGTCTGATTTTACCACTTTATATTTTGCACATTGGTTATCAGAATATATGCCATTTTCTTGTTCAATTGTATTCTGTTCCTATAGGAATTAAAGAGTAGAGTTGTATAATGAGGATACAGTCCTACTGTGTTTTCCATTTATCCTTTTAGTTACCCTTACTGATTATCTTTATTTCTTCACATTACTCCAAGCCACTCTCTCTTATCTTTTCCTTTCAACCTGCAGAGCTCCCTTTAATAATTCTTGTAGGACAGGTCTCTTGTTGATCAATTCTCTCAGTTTCTATTTACCTGTGAATATTTTAAACTTCCCCTCATTTTTGAAGGACAGTTTTGATTGATAAAGAATTTTTGGCTAGCAGTTTTTCTCTTTCAGTATCTTAAATATATCACACCATTGCCTTCTCACCTCCTTGGTTTCTCATGAGAAGTCAACATAGTCTTATTGAGAATCCCTTGTAGGTGACAAACCACTTTTCTCTTGCTGCTTACAGCATTCTGTCTTTGGCATTTGACTTTCTGATTAGTATGTGTCTCAGAGTAGTTCTATTAGGTTTTATTCTGTTTGGCTTCTAGGACATGTATATTTATGTTTATCATGAGTTGGGAAATTTTCAGGCATTATGTCCTCACATGTTCTTTCTGCCCTTTGTTCTATCTTTTCTTCTGGGACACCCATGAAATGTATGCTTGTATGCTTTGTACTATCCTCACATCCCTGAGACACTGTTCATCTTATTCTATTATTTCCTCTATCTGTTCTTCTGACTATATGATTTTGATTGTCCTGTCTTATAGTTTGCTAATTCTTTCTTTTTCCTGTTAAATCTGCTGTTCTATGTCTCTATTGTATTTTTAGCTTAATACTTGTTTTTTAAAAAAATTTTCAATAATTCATTCTCAAGATAGTATATTCAGTATAGTAATACTAGTAGCCAACATTTACTGACAACTTATTTCTGTGCCAGGACTGTGCTAAGCATTTCATATCCATTATACCATTTAAATTAAAATACTTATAGTGTTTATCAAATTTAAAGGTATAAAGCAAAACTGAGATGCTGTAAGTAAAACTTGATTTTATAATTCTAGAAAGTGACTATTTTTTATGAGTGTGTTTGCAATGTCATTTTTTACTATAATGTATTGTTTTAATAGCCCTGTTTACAAGATGTGTATCAGTTTGCCAAAGGGATGCCAAGGCAAAGTACCAGAAATTTGTAGACTTTTACTAGGGTTTTTATTTGGGGAAAAGCTTTACAGTCCCAAAGCCATGGGAAGTCCAACTCTAAGTACCATAGGAGGTACTTTCTCACAAAAGTCAACTGCCACATGTTGAAGCAAGGTGGTGGGTGATTTCTGCAGGGTTTCAACTTTCCCCTCTGGGCTTCCTCTTCCACCTGAAGCTCTGGGTCGGGCTTCTTCCCAATCTCAGCTGCAAACTGGCATAGGACTTGTCTCTCAAGCCTTCCTATATCAATCTCAGCTTTCTTCCCAAGGTTAGCTGTAAGCTATCAGGCAAATGGTCCATTTCTCTCCAGGGCTTTAGCTATGTTAGCCTTCTCCTTTCTGTTCTTTCCTCTCTGTCTTTATGAGTTCTGTTTCTATCAGACCCACCAAGGGGGCAGGGACTCCACCTGAGTTATGCCTTATTGACATGGTCAAATCAAAAAAGCCCTAACCCAGGGAAACGGACTTTGGCCCAGTGGTTAGGGCGTCCGTCTACCATATGGGAGGTCCACAGTTCAAACCCCGGGCCTCCTCGACCCGTGTGGAGCTGGCCATGCGCAGTGCTGATGCGCGCAAGGAGTGCCGTGCCACGCAAGGGTGTCCCCCGCGTGGGGGAGCCCCCACGCGCAAGGAGTGCGCCCGTGAGGAAAGCCGCCCAGCGTGAAAAGAAAGAGCAGCCTGCCCAGGAATGGCGCCGCCCACACTTCCCGTGCCGCTGACGACAACAGAAGCGGACAAAGAAACAAGACGCAACAAATAGACACCAAGAACAGACAACCAGGGGAGGGGGGGAGATTAAATAAAATAAATAAATCTTTAAAAAAAAAAAAAAAGCCCTAACCCAATCTTAGGTAAGCTAATTTGAAGAACCTCAACTGAATTTAATATAATCAAAGGATATCACACCCAGAGGAATACATCAGTTTACAAAACATAATCTTTTTCTTTTTGGGATTCATAAAATAATCTCAAACTGCCACAACATGTATAAGCAAATATAAGAATCATATCTAAAGGTAAATATATAATAATAAGCTTATTATATAAATATATAATAATAAGCATACTGAAACCAAAGCACAGCATTTTGTATGTGTGTGTGTGGGGTCAGGTATTCACAATAAAGAAGGTAGAGAAATTTACTGCCATTTAACCATAAATATATTTCAGATGAATCAGCCAAGAAAAATCTTTAAGTTGACATTAAAACATATTTTTTGGCTGGATTTATCCTTTGAGGATTTCTCTACTGATAGGCACTTCTATAAACCAACTAGTGATTTGGTATACTTATTTTGGTATAATTATTTTAAAAAGGCACACAGATAGCCATTTTATGATGGTTTGTCCTAAGTAAATGATATTATATATTGCAAAAAATTTATGGGTTGCCTTTCTTCTTTGAAATTGTACAATTTATAGAAAGATCTTCCTTTCCATCATAATTTATAAAAATGAAGTGGATATTTCTATTGTCCTTTGCACTTGGTAAAATAAGCTAAGTAGGTAGAATCTAATTCAACTTATGTCAGGTTTCGTCTATTTTGAACATTGACTTTCCTGCACAAGACTAACATGAGAACATGTTTGGCTGAATCACTTGCTAATTTGTCCAAAAATAAGTTATTTTTTCCTAATAGACAACATTTGGTTTTAAAAGATTAGGGATCAGAAAACTTTTTCTGTAAAGGCCCAGATAGTTAATATTGCAGGCTTTGCAGGCCATACAAGTTCTGTTACATCTGGTCAACTCTGCTGTTGTAGCATTAAAGTAGTCATAGATAATATTAAATGAATGGGTGTGGCAAACGGGGATTTGCTGATCCCTGTTTAGAGCACCATAATTAAACCTGTTCATATAATATATCCAGCAAGATAAATAATAATTTAGAGGCTAAGGAAAAGGCATAGAATATTTATCTTTTAGAGTCCTTTGGAAAAAGGACTCTAGTGCATTGCCTGAAAAGTATTCACTAGTCTAAACATATTTATACAATTCCATACTCTTCTTTCCCTGAGATATTTATTAAGAAATGGTACTTTGGAGGTGAGGACACAAAACATCTTTGGGCATATGTATTATTTAAATAGAAAGTGATATCACTTCCCAGCACTGTAAGAACCCCAACTTCCAAATAATAATGACTTTTAGTAACCAAGTGTCTATAACCTGCCTCTAACATATTGAATATTAGAGGACAATAAGTTCTCCCTGCCAGTGATTACAACAATTAAAAGCTGTATTTTCATATGTAATATAGGGATGAAATCCTCCAATATTTTTCTTTGTACTAAGTAAGGTGTTTGGTGAAGACTCAGTACTTGGACTATCAGGTGAGCTTTCTGTACAGGTAACTGGATCCAAAATGTGTAGAATCATTTCAGCCATTTTTTTCAGCTGGGGTATTGCAGATTTCAACTGTGGATGAAATATTTTTTTGACTATTAGTGCCAACATTTCCCAGAAGATGAGAATTCTGCTTTTGCCAATTTGTGATTGGTTAATGCTAGATTTGCTGTGCTGTGAGCTTGTGCACTAGGGTAGAGAAGTCTGCTCTCTTCCCCACTGCAGGGAGATCAAGAGCTCTTCTGATAATGTCTTGGTAGCTATCATTTCCTGATGAATATGTTCCCATTCACTCAGGAGATCTTGTATAGCAATCTGTGCATCACGGTTTTGATGCTGTAAAACTCCTCTGGATTTGGTTAATTCAGCTGCCATAACCCCGCTTCAAGGATTTTATTTCACCATGCATCACATATTTTCTAACTATTTAGAAAGCTGAGCTGTGTTTTGACCTAGGGCTTCATTTACTAAAATCAGCTGGTTATTCTATGGGACGACTTTCAAAATTGTACTGAAGATCATCCCCAACAGAAGCCATCAGCAACCCATTTTAAAAAATGGGCAAGAGATTTGAACAGATGCGTCTTCAAAGAAGAAATACAAACTGCTAAAAAGCACACGAAAAGATGCTCAACATCACTAGCTATTAGGGAAATGCAAATCAAAACTACAACGAGATACCAGCTTACACCCATTAGATTGGCAGCTATTAAAAAAACAGAGGACTACAAGTGTTGGAGAGTGTGTGGTGGAATGGGAACCCTCATCCACTGCTGGTGAGAATGTAGAAGGATCCAGTCATTATGGAGGACAATTTGGTGGTCCTTCAAAAAACAGCTATAGATTTGCCATATGACCCAGCAGTTCCACTGCTGGGTATATACCCAGAAGAACTGAAAACAAGGACTTGAACCAATACATGCACACCAATGTTCATAGCAGCATTACTCAGTATTGCCAAAAGTTGGAATCTACCCAAATACCTATCAACAGATGAATGGATAAACAAAATGTGGTATATACATACAATGGAATACTACTCAGCTGTGAGAAGGAATACAGTACTAACACATGGGATAGCATAGATGAATCTTGAGGACATTTATGTTGAGTGAAGAAGGTCAGGCATTAAAGGACAAATCCTGCATGACCTCTCTGATATCAATTAAACAAATCAAGCTGTCGCAGAGAGCTAGAGATTGGAAGAGAGGCTTATAGGAAATGAGAGGAGGAGAGGAAGGTTGTGAGCCAATTCCCACCTGGGCGACATCTATGAAAAAGTGGAGGTAAGTAGTTGTGCAGTGAAGGGATAAGATGGGGGCATAGGGATACTATTGGGTTGGACTTTGCAGGCTTGAGGGGGGCTAGGGTTGGGAGGATGGGTCAGATGGTCCAAGGTATCTGGGCGGAGGGCTGCGGGGGTGGGGGGAGCAGGTGAACATGGGAGATAGGGTATGTGGTTGAAACTACAATTTTGAGAAAACTCTTTAGAAAATATAATAAGGAAGGGTTACTGGTTTAAGATGTTTGATGGGGGGCATCTAGCACAGGGTGCAACTGAGGCAGGCTCCTAGGGAGTATGTGAGTGCTCATCTTATCATAATGTGTTCTATCAGTGGGTGGAGACCCATATAATGGGCAGGAATGTATTGTACCCCATCCTGGGGAAGCCTGATGTTCTTAAACAGAGGGAAGGGTATCTCTCAAGAGCATGGGTGGTTCCCAATGCGGGAGGACAGATGAGTGTGTCAAGCCCTCAGCATTGTTGCAAGTATCTATGAATCTTGTCCTTCAGGCACTGAAGCTTGGTTGTCACTGTGGACCCCTATGGGAAGGGGAGAGAGGAATAGAATAGATGGAAGAGGTGGTAACTGGGGGGCAATAGAAATGTTCTGTCTGATCCTGCAATAATGGATACAGGCCATGTTAAATTTCACCAAAAATTTATAAAAGTGTATAGTCTAAAATGTAAACCATAATGGAACCATGGTTAGTAGCTATATTTCAATATCTGTATATCAGTTGCAGCAAATGTAACATCCACATGTAAAAAGATCTTTGTTGGGGAAGGGGGAGAAGGGTTTGATGTTGGGTATATGGGAGTCCCCTATATTCTATATGTGACTTTACTATGACCTAAAATTTTTTTGAAGACATAATAATAATAATAAAAAGGATGTGGATACTGAGGAAGAAAAGGCAGAGATTGCCTTGATACTGTACATACATGGCCACATCTATTACAGTGATAATTTAGTATTTATTTTAGTTTTTTTCTAAATTATTATATATTCTATTTCTAATCTTTAAACCTCTCATTACTATTTCATTTTCCTATTAATTGAATTTGGCAATATATTAGACTTCAGTTTTGAAGAAGTTTTGGGTCACAGAGGGGTTCAACTATGGCAGGGAAGGAGCACTGATGTGGGGTGTCATTGATGGGGGACACATGGGGGGGGAGGGAGTTCTCCAGGGCATGCATATAGGGTATATAGATATGTTTGGATGTTCGTTGAATATTGACAGTGGGTAGAATTTCAAACAACAACTGAGGGAGGGCTTAGTTCCCATTCTGGGGAACTCTGTTGCACTCCCCAATGGAGTGGCAATAATCCCCCAAGTGCAAGGGCAAAGACCAGTGAAGAAGGATGGTTCAGTGATGAGCCCTTGATACTGATGGCTATGCTTATGAGCCTGTGTGCTTGAAATTTCAACTAGGCCTAGAGCTGAAGGGTGCCTAAGAGTTACTTCCAGAAATCCTCCATATTGTGCAAATGTGGCCACTCTCTAAGCCAAACTTAGCATGTAAATGCATTATCTTCCCCCCAGCATGGGACATGATTCCCAGGGATCAGCCTCCCTGGTGCCAAGGGATTGCTACCAAGCACCAGCTGGTGATGCAACTAGAAAAAGACCTTGAATAAAAGGGGGAAATGGTAAAGACAAATGAGTTTATATGACTATGAGACTTCAAAATGAGTTGGGAGGTCATCAGAGGGGTCATGCTTATGCACGTCTCAGTAGGATCTCAGAGACAGCCAAAGTAGATCAACCCCAGTTACTGGTGCTCCTGAGGGCTATGGAGACATCTAGGTCCTATGGTCATGGCAGGTGGCTCTGGAGTTCAATGCCTTGCCAGTGGGCCCTACTTTGAAATTTGACTCCTGAGTGTGATGGATTTAGACTCAGATGTGACCCCTCTACACACGCCTCTTCTGTCACTTTTACTGAACCTGTGGTTGGTTCTGGGGTTGGTGTATACTCAGGAGACTTGAATCTCTGGACTGTCTATGTGCCAGCTGGACCCTGAGCCTCAGCAGAGTTGCAGCACCTACTCTCCGGTTCATTGGACTTACCAGGTCAGCTAACAGGGAGGTGAGGATGGTCAACCACTACACCAGGGACCCAAGAGCTTCTACAACTATAAGCAGGGGAATCCCTTCCATCAACTGTGGTATCTAAGCCCCCTCTTGATTTAGAGTTGGGGTGGACATTGCCATCCCATTGTCCTCAGAATGGAGGAATAAAATATGGATTAGAGTGAACTTACTGGTATTCTACTATAGAATTATTGTGACTCTAGCTATGGAAGAAATTGTACCATTGATGTGGAGACAGCAGCCACAGGAGTTGCTGAGGGCAGGGAGAGGGAAGAAGAGGTGTGATATGGGGGCATTTTCGGGACTTGGAGTTGTCCTGAATGATACTGCAGGGACAGATGCAGGACATTATATATCCTGCCATAACCCACTGAATGGACTGGGGGAGAGTGTAAACTGCAATGTAAACTATAATCCACGCTGTATAGCAGTGTTCCAAAATGTATTCACCAAATACAATGAATGAGCCACACTGATAAAAGAAGTTGTTGATGTGGGAGGAGGCGAGGGGGTGGGATGGGGAATGGGGGTATATGGGAACCACTTATATTTTTTAATGTAATGTTTTGTGTGATCTATCTATCTTTTAAAAAAAGATAATTAAAAAGGAAAAAAAAGTATAAATTGAAAAAAGAAGCCACCAGCAACTTACAAAACTTTTTTATTAAAAAAAATTTTAAAGGTACTTAAGATTATACAAATGCCATATAAATAATATAGGGGATAGGGGATCCCCATATGCCCTGCTCCCCACACCTCTCACATTCTTCACACATTAATGACATCCTTCATTAGTGAGGTGCATTCATTGCAATTGAAGTACACATTTGGGAGGATTGCCACTAAGTGTGGATTAAAGTTTACATTATAGTTTATACTCTCTCCCGCACAATTCTGTAGGTTATGACAAGATTTATAATGGCCTGTATCTGTCGTTGCACTGTCATTCAGGGCAATTCCCAAGTTCCCAGAATGTCTAAAATATTACTTCTCTTTTTCCCTCTCCCTGCTCTCAGAATCTCCAGCAGCCATTGCCTGCACATCAATGATATGATTTCTTCCATTGCTCGAATTATAATAAGTCTATAGTAGAGTACCAGTAAATCTACTTTAGTGCATAGTTCATTCCCCAATCCTGAGGATTCTGGGATGGTGATGTCTACACCACATGTAATTGAGACAGGGCTGTGATCCTATAAAGTAGATTAGATGGGGCTCTCTTGCTTGCAATTGTAGACTCTCTCAGTTCCTTGGCATGATAGTTGTCCATCATCACCTTCTTGGTAGTTCTCCTGCATACTGGAGAGTAGGTGTTGCGACCCCGATAAGATTCAGGGCCCAGCCACCAGCAACTTTTTATGATTTACCTCTGTCTGTATTTGAAGGTGGTTTGAAAGACCTTCTTTGTCTTGTAGGAACAAACTTTCAGAGTTCTTGAACTTTTCCAATATATTCTTTACTCTGAGACTTCCTTCCTAGGTTGTACAACTCCCTCTGACTGACCAGGGATTTTTTCCTTTATGGTGTCCCAGAGACTTAACTTTTGCAATTTTGGGGGGAATATTATGGTTTATAGCAACTTTGGGAATTAATATTTTTATGGCTTCAATTTCTACTGCTTTTTCAGTGAGCATTTTCCTAGCGTAAGAACTCCTGGGCTTTCTGATGGAACTGCTTTCCTCTGTGGACTCTGAAGGTTGTTATGCTTTATGGATTGGACTCCAGAGGTAACTTCAACAGATTTAGTTTGCTGCTCAGTTTCCCTTCAGTCTGCTGCTCCTTGTATTGGGCTGAAGTAAGGATGGCTTTTGTTTCTGAACTTTTAAGAGTGGTCATTTTTTCCCCCCCTCTTAACCAATGGTAAATGAATCCCAAGGCTTCTACTGATAAATCTCTAAGATTCTTCCCCTCCTGTCTTTACTTTACAGATTATCTGGCATGGTACCACTGTACAGCTTCTCTGCACACTCCTTTCCCATTCTGAAGCCACCTGTCCTGGCAATCCCAACACCAAGCTGTCCTCTCCTCTATTGTATTTTAATCTCTACTATTTTGCTTTTCATCCCCATAATTTCTGTTATTTTCTTTTTATAAATTCTTCCTTATGCTTACCCATTGAAATCTTAATATCCTTTATCTCTTTATGCATATTTTCCTTCATATGCAAATTATGTTCTGATATCAGATGGAAGGCAGAATTTGAGATTGATGAACTTGAATATTTAGTTGAGGAGACTTCCAAGCTAAGTTTGGAAAGTGCAGCCTGGTTTCTCCTTGCAGACTGTATATAGTAAAGAGGTAAGGGATAAGCTGAGAACTGAACTCCTCATCACAAAATCCCAGAAATTGATGGTTTGGCAAATTCTGAGGCTCTGGAAAGTATATCCCCAGAAAATTGTGCTCCATATGAGGATTTAAATGATCATGGATCCAGTCAGTCATTTCAGTGCAAGTTAGGACTGGAGGTACAGTTATACAGGAAGGATCTATAGAACATTATTTTGCCTGATGGCTTGGACCTCTGTGTACTGCATGCAAAACTGATAAGATTTTTCACAAGTTCTATATGAATGGAACCACTGGTAGCCCAGACGAAAAGGGAGGGAAAAGAGACAGATTGATAGAGAAATAAATTCAAATGCAGGACCATGGAAGCTGAGGTATGGACCAAAGACATCTTCTTGGGCCAAGAGAGTGGATCCACCCATGTGCGTGGAAAGGGTGAGTATGCCCTGGCATGTGCAGAAGGCAGACATTCTGCCCCATTGTTCAGGAAGAATGGTGATGCCCTAGTCTTCAGAGAGGGTAGAACATATTGCTGGGTGATTGTGGAGAGTCTGGCTGTAGTTCAATGTTATGAGAGGGTTGATCCTGTGCCATGTGAGTTGTGAGGAGTTTGTCTGTCAGCCTAGTGATTGAAGAGATTGAAGCCTTCCCCCTAGTATTTGAGGAGAATATCGTTGCTGTGCAAGAACTTGGAAAGGTTGGGGCTGCTGCTCTATCAATCCTTGAGGACAAAACATCATTTCATAGGTGGCTTTCAGAAGATTGAATGGAGTATGCCCTGCAGGATTTTGGAATTGTTTGTGACCCATGACCTCTGTTTTCCTTCCAATTTCTTCCCATGGGAATTGAGACTGCTTATCCTATGACCGTCCCTCCTTTGTATACTGGAAGCAGATAACTTATTTTCTAGATTTCACATGTCCAGAGACAGAGGGAAATTGTGCCCTGAATAGACCACACCCATAACTGATTTTGTTGAGTCTTTGTACTGCGTATTGCTACTGAAATGACTTCAGGCTTTGGGCATATTGTGATGGAATGAATGTATTTGCATATGGAAAGAACATGTCTTTTGGGGTCCAGAGAGTGGCATGTGGTGGTGTGGAACTGTAAGTACTCCAGTTAATCATGTTCTTGAAATGTAATCCATTCCTGTGTATGTAATCCCATTATAAATTGGACATTTTGATGAAACTACTTCAATTAAAGTGTGATCCTCCTCATTCAGGATGGGTCTTAACCCTATTGCTGGAGTCCCTTATAAATGGAATGAATATATGGAGAGAAAGCATGGAAACATGAAGGTGAAAACAACAAAACCTATAGGGATGCCACCATGTGCCTTGCCATGTAGCAGAGAAGCCGAGGGTTGCCAGCAGCCTTGTAATCGGATAGCTCTGGATTCTGGGCTTCTAGGTTCTTGGCTTATGTCACATAAAAGAATTTAAGGACACGCCATAGAGTAGGCAAGGGAGTAAAAAGTTCATTAAGAAATGAGAAAAGTACATTGTCCAAGGCATGGACCACAGGTGTGTTGCAGAATGAGATGCATGCGTGGGGGCCCCAGGTTAGGCTTTTTAAAAAATTTACTCCTCCCCCTGCATAATTTTGGGGAGGGATACCAGCTGTTTGCTGTTCTGATTGGTTGCCCCACCTGTCAGTTCTCAGGGGGCCAAAGGTGAGGCCTTTTGAGGGTATTTGGGGCTTTCCCTTGACCTGGATAGGATCTCCTCCCAATCTCACTAGAAATAGGGTTCTTGTGGCTGGGGTATCCTGGGGTTCTTCCGGCAGCTTTCTTGATGGTGGTCTTTCCCTCAGGGGGTTCCCAGGTGGGGTTTTACGGCCACATGTTATGGTCATGTTTTCTGCCAGGTCTCACCTGTGACTCGTTTTCCCTCTCCCTAAACTAACCTGCCTTAGCCAGTCTTTGGGAAGAAAGCATCTTCTTGATATTGCCTTGATTTGGACAATCTCATGGCCTCAAACTGTAACTTAATAAATGCCATTGTTTAAGGCCAACGCATTTCATGTTATCTGCTTTGAGCAGCCTAGTAAACTAGAATATGGTTGTAAGAAATTTAGTAAGAATGCCCGAGTACATTGTCCATGTTAGTTTCCCCAATAAAATCTTACCTGAGAGATTTCCTTGAGAATTTAATCCCAGAAAAAGCTTTGTTTCCCCAAGGTGCCCTTTTTAATAGTGGGAAATATATAATTGCTTAGCTGTGCTGCTTTCACTCCAACTTCTAAGAAGCTTGGAGCAAAATTTGAAGCACAAAGATGGCATTAATGCTACTTTTATAGTTAGCAAATTTACATTTACTTTTTTTTAAAAAAAGAAACCTTTGCTGGATTGTTATTCCTTTCTTTTGTATATCAAATGAGTTTTTTAAAGAAGCATAATATAAAGAGAATTAAAACAGGAGATGTTAATAACAGGACTTATGGAAGAAAAAGAGAAGGAGATGATGAAGGGAAAGAATCATCATCATTATCATTGCCTTCACAGTAGTGGATGGCTATGATTATTAATGTGGGAAATGAAACTGAGTTATTTTTTCTTGGATGGAAATGCTTAAAAATTATGAAACATTTCAATATAATAAAAATACAAAAAAATAGTAGTGTCCATGTACCCACTCATTCAGATTTAACAAATGTTAATTTTTGCTCTATTTTTTTTCAAGTAAAAAAAATTAGATAATAATACAGATATAATAAATGCCCTCCTTTTAGCCCTCCTGATTCCTTCCATCTCCTCCTTCTCCTGAAGTTTTCCTTACTCTCAAGTTGGTGTGAACTTTCTTATCTGGACATTTATATGTTATTGCATGGACTTTCCTTCGACTTCTATCAGCTAAGATTTACATTTTCATCAATATAAATCTATTTCATTCATGTTAATTGCTAAATTCCCTTGTAGGAACACATCATACTTTATTTACTCCTTCTTTTATTGAGGACACTGAGAATATTTCCAGTTTTCTTCCTACTGAAAGTGATACTGCTTTGTGCATGTATGCATGTACTGCTTTGTGCATGTATACTTTGGGCATGAGCGTTTCCCTATGCTATCCACTTAGAAGGGCAATTGCTGGATCATAGTGTTACTGGATTTTGTCTAGGTTTTTCTAATGAAGAAATGAATTTCAAGAGCATGTCAGGTGAGTTAGGCTAGTAATTTATTCAGGCAGAGAGGGATGGAAAATGGGAGATCCTGGGTCCCAGGTAGAGAAGAAGGGGCTGAAAAGTGGTCAAGCAGGCTGATTTACAGACTATAATTCCCCATTATAGATTATAAATGCTGAGGTTTTACTTGCGTGGCCACATGGCAGAGGGAAAATGGTGAGAGCAGTATGCAGAGGGTAGGAAGAGGGGTTCACAGGCGAGGGAGCGCGTGTTCAGGACTCACGGCTGCTTTTCGAACTGTTACTTATTCCACCCCATTGCTAAGGGCAGGGGAGGAGTCCCAGCTGTTTTCTGTTTTGATTGATTATCCCATCCATCAATCCTCTGGGAGGGTCCAATGATAAAGTCCTTGGGGAATATCCAGGGCTTCTTCTGTCTTCCAGAAGAAGTTTTTGTTCTGAATAGAAGAATCTTGGGGAGGGTCTTCCAGCAGCAATCTTAGGGGTTATTGATGTCCATGTAGACTCTCTGCCAGGTTCCAGATCCATCTATTGACTCCCTATCTTACTAGCTGGCTTGAATAGGTCTTCATTCATTTATTTATTCACTCTGCAAATAATCCTGTGCGTATTTTGTGCCAGGCGCTGTTCTAGGCACCAAGGATACTGCAGTGAACAAGACAAATTCCTCTTTTCATAATGCTTACATTCTGGGGGTCAGGTGGGGGAAAAGTAGACAAAATAAATACAGTAAATAAAATACATTAGTCAGTGACAAGTGACTGCACAAGCAGAAATACAAGCAGGGAAGGTCGTAGGGAGTGTATATGTGAATAGGTTTGCAATTTCATAAAATGTGGCAAAAGGTTTTTCATTGTGGTTTCAATTTTCATATCTTATGAAAGATGATGAGCATTGTTTCATATGCTTAAAACTGTTCATATTTTATGGACCCCTTAATAATTCTGTACTACTCCATTGTTGATTTAAATCCTTAAAATTCAATGTTCCTTTTATATGCACAAACTAAAACTCTCTCTCTCTCTCTCTCTCACTTTCTTTCTCTCCCTCCGCCCCCGTTTCCCATCCCCAGTTGTCTGCTCTCTGTGTCCATTCGCTGTGTGTTCTTCTGTGTCTGCTTGTCAGCAGCACAGGGAATCTGTGTCTTTTTGTTGCATCATCTTGCTGCGTCAGCTCTCCATGTGTGTGGTGCCACTCCTGGGCAGGCTGCACTTTTTCACACTGGGTGGCTCTCCTTACGGGGTGCACTTCTTAAGCGTAGGGCTCCCCTACGCGGGGAACACCCCTGCGTGGCAGGGTGCTCCTTGCGCATATCAGCACTGTGCGTGGGCCAGCTCTTTACACAGGACAGGAGGCCCTGGGTTTGAACCCTGGACCTCCCATGTGGAAGGTGGGTGCTCTATCTGTTGAGCCAAATCTGTTTCCCAGGTATTAACTTCTTATGCTTTTAGCTTGTATAGCTGTTGTTGCTCTTATCAAAACAAATGTACATATTACATACAACCCTCTCTTCTGCAAAGCGAACAATTTTATATTAACTTAGGTAATTTAATGTGATACACAGTGTTAATGACTATGGCTCAGGGTCTCTTGGGTTCTTGAGTTTTGTCTGTCTTTCCCACTTAGTACATGAGGTGATGCTGTTCTCTTACCATTGTTTGTCTGAAAAATGGAAATGATTTTGTTCCTCCAATGCTATGTGACATCATCTGGTCCGCACTTGATGACAAAGCTTCTTTAAACTCTGAAGTCTACTTCTGTTCATTGCTAGTTAGCCAGAGACAATGAAAGTGGGACTATTTGATGATCTGTTTGCAAACACAAAGGCAAACTGGAGCAAAGAGGCAGTGTTTGATTATTAGGAATCATCCAGATGGTTCAGAATATGCTTACTTTAGGTTATCTATGAAATGAAAATTAATAAATTCTCAATAATATATTCTCATTGAGAATGTGCAACCTGCTTCCCCAAAATAGGACAGGCAGACCCCAGTTTGATAAACTGATTCAGTATCCAAGAGGGATCATGAGCACTAACATGGTTTTTGGAACAAACTGATTTTTTTAAAGGATACATGGTTACCCAGATGTGGCTGAGTCACATCTTTTAGAAACATTTTGAGTGTTCTTTGCAGCCTGTGTGAAGCTCAAATGGGCTCCCCTTTGTTATAGAGGGTACCAGGTACAAATTTTCTTTGGTAGCTTTCATTCTATAGTGCTCCCCTCATTACCAGAATTCCTTCCCTTTCAGGTCTACGATGTGCAACAGTGCTCTTTATTTTATTTATTTTGTGCTTGGTTCATAAGTGGAAACTCTCATATGTATTCATTTGTGCTTTTGTCATCTAGATAGCATTTCAGTGGGGAAATGACAAAAGACTTTCAATTTCCTTCATTCTTCATTTCTGGTAGATTTGGGTGTGGATTTCCAAGGGTGAGGGGCTAATGCTACTGCCCCTCTGAATGTGAATCAAATTCTTTGTTCATCATTTACAACCTGAATAATCAAATATCCTTTTTTTTTGGCAAGTCAAGCTCTCTATATAAATATTAAGAACGTACTTTATAGTTAATATAAACAACAGTGTTGGTAGAAATGACTTTATTGAGAATAAATTGTTAAATGTTAATACAACTAAAATTAACACAGCTAAAGAATTTAACTATAATAAAGGTGAAATTTTACATCGAATGTGTGTGTGGTTAAATCACGTGAAACTGCATCTTCTGAGGTAAAAAACAATTATCAGTATTATCATATGGTTCATATATTTATGTGTGTATATTTCAGACTTCAGCTGCCTTTACTGAGTAGTAACAAAGAAAATAATGTCCAGTTTTCTTTCTGTAAAAACAACAAGCAAATCAGGGTCCCAAAACAAAATTCTTTTCACATAAAATATTTTAATCCACGGGGAGACAAAACACTGCAGTAGGGACGTCTCATAGAAAACCTGGATGCATTCATCCTTCACCTGGCCGAATTCTTTCAGGACCAGGGCACATCTAACCATGGCGGCTGTCATTGCCATCTAGTCCACAGTGAAGGTTCTTTCCTCTGAACTCACAGTGATTTGTCTTTTGCTACCATTATCTTGGTTAGTGATTCTATATTACTTTCTTTCTAAATAAATTATAAACTTCTTGGGAAAGTCTTGACTTTTCTATATTTCAGCAGAGTCTGTTCTGACTGATTGAGTGCCTTGGAGAGCATTGTAAATAGGATTTAATTATTTAAGGTGGTAAAGTAACAAGGATAGACTTTCAGAGCACTAGGAATTCTGCATCTCAGAAAATCAACCTGCTTTCAAAGAACTTACAGTCTCCATTAGGAGACAATGCACACATTCATGAGGGGTTTCATGAGCCAAAGTCAACTCTCTTAGTTTCTCTTAACAGTTCTATTCTTAGCAGAATGTTAAGAGGAAGGCAAATCTGCCAAATTGCGTGTATGCTAGCTAAATCGAGCTATGTAGACATTCACCTATTGACTTAATTAGGCAATGATGCACATTTAGCTAGTGAATCATTAAAGTCAGTCAGTTTTCTAATTCGTGCATTTATATTGATAATAGGTGGTATTTTCCTTGATGGATGACTTTGATGACATATCTGAATAACCTATAAGCATAAAAATCTGATTTTAATAAGTCCTAATGTCACTACTACCATCTTCAACAAAAATTCCCTGTATCTCAAAAGTTAATGGCAATTTTTATTACAGCTCAGAAAAGACCTTCAGGCAATTAGTGATAATACTTTAGCTAATAATTTTTCTTTCTTTTGTCCTTTGTATTTTTTTGTAAGAGAACTTAGTGCTCTTGAAGAGAAGGAAAGATAATGGTTCCTAATCAATGCTCATGGACCAGACACCTAATATAAACTTAACCAAAAAGTCAGTATTTGCTGCATCTTATCAGTATAGAAATGTCAAGCATAGCGAGAGGCATGAACAAATTTCCAACTGATTTCTCGTTCTTTTACTGTGAGAAAGAGTTTCAACATCAGATAAGACAAAATGGCCTTTGGAAAAAAAACACAACGAATGACAACACTTGCAGCTGCTGAGACTACAGTTTATGAGATGAAAACAGATGGTAGAGATGCATTCTAATCTCTCTTAGCACATTTCCCTGGTCACCTTTCTCCCTGTGTGATGCTGGCATTTGATGGTAATTTGTGGCAGGCAGCCTTGAAGAGATAGCAACAGGAACTAGTTACTTGCTGAGCAAAGTCACAATTTGTTGCCACCCAAGACAAATTATTTGCATTCTAAATTTGCCTTGGCTGCCAGTGGTGGCATCAGGCATGACTAGAGGGGCTGTTGTTTTGTAAACCGGGAGCTCCACTAGGGTTTTCCTGAAACTGCAGCCTGTTAATGTGTAGAACAGAGGTTTTCAATCTTTTAAAAACTACAGAACTCTTTCAGAATTCCACCTCTCTCCACAGCATTCCAGCTGTTCTCATCCATGTAATTGCTGTTGGAAGTTGTATTTTGTGAAAAATATGGTTTCATTGGACAAACCTGTAATGATACATCTAATGAGATGGTTGGACTGTCTACCAGCACTGTTAAGTTTGGTTATGGAAAAAAAGAAATAGTGCAGGAAAACAAGGTGGCAACTTCAGTGACTAAATGTGCATTGTTACTGACTTTTTAGGAAATTGCGTGTGGGCTTGGCACTTCATGTAATACAGAGATCTAAAAATTGCTGATGGAGAAAACATCATTTCATCTAGGCATGCGACTAGAAAGAACCTGTGTAAACTAGATTCATGGAACAGTGATTGCATAGGAGTTTGCCAAGTGCAGGAACCAACCACTCCAAACTATTCATGTGGTAAGAGTCACCTGGGTGCTTGTTACAAATACAGATTCCTAGGGCCCTCCCTCTGGAAAGTCTAATTCGGGGGTTTGTGGTGGTTCCTGGGATCCTGTATGTTTCAACAAGATCCGAAGGTGAGTTTTATCATCATACAGATCTAGAAACATTGCCCTATAACCTCCTAGCAAAATGTAGATTACAGAGTAGGTACTCTGCAGTGAATGAATGAATAAATAAAACCGTGAGGAACATGCCAGAGAAGCAGGCCCAGTGCCTGATTTTGCTCCATGTGTAGTGTTCCAGGACTCCTGGCTTTATACAACTTTCTCCCAATCGTGGGAAGAATGCTTTTCAGAAGGAGCTGGTGTTGTTGAGATTTTTTGAATGTCACACGGAATAATACTCCTTCTTCTGTATTGGAATGTTATAGTGACATGAGACAAAAGACAATGTCCTAAAAAAGGAATGAGGTTTGAACAGACATCTCACCAAAGAAGATATACAGATGGCAAATAAGCATATGGAAAGATTAACATCATATGTCATTAGGGAATTTCAAATTAACCACATTGAGATGGTGAGTGGATGTAGCTCAGTGATTGAGTGCTTGCTTCTCATGTATGAGATCCTGAGTTCAATTCCTGATACCTCCTAAAAAACAAAACAAAACAAAACAAAATGACAACAACAAAAAAACATTGAGATACCATGACACAACTGTTAGAATGTCTAAAATCCAAAACACTGACAACACCAAATGCTGGCAAGGATGTGGAGAATAGGAACTCACATTCATTGCTGGGGAGAATGCAAAAAAAAAAAAAAAAAAAAAGTCACTTTTGAAGCCAGTTTGGCAGTTTCTTACAAAGTTAAACACAGGTTTACCATACAATCCAACAATTATACTCCCAGGTATTTACCCAAATGAGTTGAAAATTGATGTCCACACAAACACCTGCACATGAGTGTTTATAGCAGCTTTATTAATAATTTCCCCAAATTGGAAGCAAACAAGATGTCCTTCAATAGATGAATGGTTAAACAAACTGTGGTACATCCTTACAATGGAATATTATGCAGCAACAAAAAGAAATGAGCTAACAAGTCACAAAAAGACATATTTCTAAGACAGAAAAGCCAGTTTGAAAGGCTACATACTATAAGATTCCAACAATATGACATACCGGAAAAGGAAAAACTATAGAAACAGTAAAAAGACGAGTGGTTGTCAGAAATTCAGGGGAGGTGGAGAGGGTTGAAGATGAAGCATAGGACATTTTTAGGGTGTTGAGATTATTCTGTATGGTACTGTTATGGTAGATAGATGACATTAGGCAATAGATGACATGTTAAAACTCATAAAACAAAGGGTAAACCCTAATTAAAGTCTGGATTTTATTTAATATCAATATTGGCTCGTTAATTGTACCAAATGCTCATTTACTGCACAAGAATGCAAGATGTTAATAATAGAGGACACTGTGTGGGGGTGGGATGGGTGGGGGAGAGAGTGTATACAGGAACTCTGTGCTTTCTGTGCAATTTTTCTGTAAATATAAAACTTCTCTAAAAAATAAAGTCTATTATACCACACACACAGACAAAAGGAATGAATGCCAAGTATTAAAAACAGAAAGAACCTTGTATAAATCTCCCTCTGGAAGAAATCTTAAGTGAGTGTTTCCTGCTGTTATAGGTCCCACCAGCCATAAACCATCCTCCCTCTTCAACCTGACCATAAAGGCACAAAGAAGTGGTGTTCTAATCTCTTTGTGGACAGTGCTGCCAATAATTTCTGTACTATTTGACAACAGCCTCTTTCTTCCTTATTCTGCAATTTCATGTCACATTAACTTTACTATGGTCCCCAAGGGAATCATTTACCAAATTTCATGACAAATGGGGAAGATCTCCCTCCACACAATTTACAATACCTTGTTAAGATAAAAGCTTCAGAAATACGGGAGCTGAACTGGAAGTGAGAGAAGAAAGGTGAAACCTATACCTTTATTCCACCCTAACATCGTTTGGTAGATTCCAGCAAATGGCAGGTTATGCGACTGGACTGAGAAGGCCCAGTCACCTCTTTGTTTAACTTCTCTGGGAGCCTGCCATCACGTGGGGGCTCATTTAAGTCAGCCAATTTCTATTAAGGAGAGTATAGGCAACACAAAGGAAAAAAAGAGCCCCAGTGAAGCTGTTGAAACTTGTCACAGCTCTTCTTTGTGACTTAATGGAAGATTTAGTGAGAACTGTTGGAGATGGGGTGGGAGGGTCAGTAAGGCAGAAGAACTTTCTGGAATGGTCTAGAAGTGTTTCTAAACTTTGCTACATATTAGAATCACCTGAGGAAGTTTAAAAAATCGAGGCCCCAATCCATGCCAACTGGGTAAAAATTTCTGCAGGTGTGACAAAGGCATCACTTTTATTTTTTAAGTTTCCCAGGCATTTTTAATATGCAGCCCAATTTGAGAACCAACGATCTCTCAACTGCTCGTATGCTCTGGCTCTTTCTAGTTATAGGTTATTCGCTCTGTTTAGAATGACTCTTCATCCTTTCTCCTGAAGAAGACTTGCTCATCTTTAAACATTCATCTCATGTATACCTTCTATTACAGAGTTAGTTCATTCCTTTATTCAACAAATATTTACAGAAAGTTGTTGCTTCTTCCTCTAATTGCAATAACACTCCATGATAATATAATATATTTTGATTATTTTAATTATTATTCTTTCCACTATGAACTTTGAGGCCTTTAATGGTAGGGGTCCAAATTATTCATCTGTGATTTTGTAATACATCTGTCTTCTATTTCTCCCACTCCCTCATATTCCCAGCTTAGTTTTCTTACACTCAGTGTTGAATAATAATGGTTTTTAAAGGTGAGGTGACTGCAGTCAGTGTGTGCAAAATTGCTATAATATGGTTTTTAAAAAAACTGATAAAACACACACAACATAAAATTTACTATTTTAAAGTATATAATTCAGCAGCATTAAGTATACTTACAATGTTATGCAACCATCACCACTGTCTATTTAGAACTTTTTCGTCTCCTCAAATGGAAACCTTTTACCCATTAAATAGCCAATCCCAATTTCCTTCTCCTCCCAGCCCTTGGCAACCACCAATCTGCTTTCTGTTTTTATGAGTTTTCCTATCCTGGATGTTTCACTTGAATGGAACCATATAATATGTGGCCTTTCATGTCTCATTTATTTCACCTGGTGTATGTTTTCAAGGTTCGTCCATGTTGTAGCATGCATCTGTACATCATTCCTTTGTGTGTCTAAATAATATTCCATTGTATGGATATACCACATTTTATTTATCCATTCATCCATTCATGGACATTTATTTTTCCCATCTTTTGGTTATTATGAATAGCATTGCTATTAATACTCCTTTGAACATGTGTTTTCAATTATTTTGGTTATAGCCCTAGCAGAGGAATTGCAGAGTCATATGGCAATTCTATGTTTAACTAGTTGAAGAACCAGCAAGCTGTCTTCTACAGCAGCTGCCCTATTTTACTATCAATATAAGAGAATTCCAATTTCTTCACATCCTTTTTAATGCTTGTTCTTTTTCTAAATTAAAAAAAAATTGGAAATTAAAAAAAATTAAAAAATTATCTTATGGTCATCTTAGTGGGTATGAAGGGTTATTTCATTGTGGTTATCAGTTGCATTTCCCCTAATGATTAATGACATTGACATTGAATATCTATTCACTGTTGTTGCTGTTTTTTGTTTTTGTTTTTTTGCTATTTGTATAGCCATTCTTTTGGGGAAATGTCTATTCAAGTCCTTTACTCATTTTTTAACTAAAAAAACTTTTTTAGGCTATGCCTTTACCCATTTTTAAATTAGGCTGTTAGTCTTTTTGTTGTTGAGTTGTAAGAATTCTTCACGTATTTGAATACTAGACTGTTTCATTCTGTAGGTTGTCTTTTCACTTTCTTGATAATGTCTTTGATGTACAAAAGTTTTAAATTTTAATGAAGTCCAGTTTATCTATTTTTTCTTTTGTTGCTTGTGCTATTGGTGTCATGTCTAAGAAATCATTGCCAGACCCATGGTCATGAAATTTATCTCTGTTTTCTTTCAAGAGTTTTATCTCTTATGTTTAGGCCTTTGATACACTTTGAGGAAGGGATTCAACTTCATTCTTTTGCATGTGGATATCCAGTTCTTCCAGAACCGTTTGTTGAACAGCCCGTTCTTTCACCATGGACTGGTCTTGGCACCCTTATTTAAAACCGATTGGTCATAGATGTTTATTTATGGGCTCTCAGTTCTATTCCATGAATCTCTTTGTCTAGACTCTTGCCAGTACCACACTTTATTGATTATTGTAAATTTGTAGTGAGCTTTCAATGTGCTATGGTTTGAGTTTGAAAAGTAAAATTGCATTCTCAGATTTGTTTGTAATGCCCTTCCGAGTGATGCACATTGTTTTGTGAAACTTTTGTTTGCAGTTGTATTTAATCTTGCCTTAATGGAATGGCATGTGATGATCCAAGATCCATTTCTCAAGTAATATTGGCATCATGAAATTTTATGATACACAAGCTTTCTTTATACTCACCCATTATAAGTTTCACCTGTCTCTTTTTACTTGATTTACTCCTTTATCTGACATTTACAGCCTTCTATACTCAAGTCCTACCCTACCTAAGACTTTTATCTGTCCACATAAGCCTTCTATTCTCCTCAGGCTAGATAATCTCCAAGTGTGCCAGGGTCATTTTACTTCCTGTCTACTATTACTCTGAATTTTTCTAATCCTCCCAGGGCCATCTTTTTCCATTAGTTTTACCTGCCTTCTTTAGCTTTTGCATAAAATCTGTGTATTAAATTTAGCTTTGGCTTTTAACCCACCTTTTATTGGCTAATTTTCCTTCACAGATGACCTGTCTCCTCACTTGATTGTAGTGATTGTGGCATGTACTTCTTTCAGTTCTTTCACCAACACAATAAAGACCATATTCTAGATACTTGCTTATCAAGGCATTTAATTGAATTGTATCTGCCACCTGGTAAAACAGACATATTTAACACAGATTTTGATGATACGAAAGGTTTTCTTTGGAGTGATTTCCTTAGGAGATGATGCAATTAAAGAAAGATATAATGCCAGAGCTGGGTTCCTATATGTTTTCTGTCCAGAATGATTAGGAACCTCTCAGGTACTGACTTTACAGGTCCCTCTTTTTCCTGCTTCAGGTGGAGGATTCTATATCATACCTCCCTGAGATTGAGGATAAAACTGAGAAAGAGAGAGATAATTCCTTTTTATCCCTTATGCATAAATATAGTGAGTGTTTTATTTTGCCACAGGGCTGCTGATGCAAAGTAGCAGAAAATGTGTTGGCTTTTATAAAGGGGCTTTATTTGGAGTAAAATCTTACAGTTCCAAGGCTGTGAAAACTCCATACAGAGGCACCATCAGAGATACTTTCATACCAAAGTCTGCTACTGTTGATCCTGGTGTCCTGCCACATGGGGATCAGGTAGATGGCAGGACTCATCTCCTCAACCTTGAGCTGCTCTGTGGGCCCAGCCCCTTTGCCATGCCTCTGTGCTCTGCTGGTTCCAGACTCTGGTACCTTTCTCATGGATCCTCTACATGGCAGGATCGAATATGGCAGCTTCCTTTCTCTGTGCGTCTCTGGTTATCAGACCCAGAAAGAAGGCAGAATGCCAAAGTGGCTCGTGCCTCACTGATGTATGTAGTCCAATCCAAAGCCCTAAAGTGATCTTATAAAATAATCCGATCAAAGACCCTTTAACTGAATTTAGTGCAATCAAAGGACCCCACACCCATAGAGATTAATTTTTAAGAACATAAACTTTTTTTGGGATTCACAAAATTCAAACTGTCACAGTGGGTGACTTTTCGTTTGACAGAATTCTTATCTGAATGAAGATGAATCTTAATTTGGCTTTTCCCCAAATCAGATCCTGAGACAAGAATTTGGGGGCAAGGGGTTTATTTTGGCATGATTCCAGGAAGCACTTGAGGGAGAGGGGAGATGAGACAGAGATGGCAGGAAAGTTAAAATGCATTCAGGAGGGGTTACCACTGTGATTCACCTGGAACACAGTCCTGCCAGGGATCCGCTAAGAGATTGTGCAATTCCAACACAGGGCAAGGAATATGGAAGACTTATTCACTATCTTCTGCCCTCATGGGTCGAAGATTGCTCCTAGAGGCAGTAACTGCCCATCACATCTGGCCCCTGTCTTGCAGTCAGAGGCATTCCCCATACAAAGAGACACAGTTGCTTGAGGTAGGAAGCCATTAGCTTGTTAAGAGAACCATCTACCAAAGCTAAAGGCAACCAGACCTACAGGAGGGAATCAAAAGAACATGGGTAAAGCACCAACTGTCTGCTACAGAAGACTCTAATTTTCAGAAGGAGAAGCTGGACTTATGTTCTCTAAAGTTAAAACTCAGTCTTTTGGGGATCATAAAAACAGATCTTTATTTGTTTTGGACTCTCTGTGGCTCTAATAAGATCCTACTTATGCTCCAAATCCTCATTTTAAAGCCATCCTGCCAGAACTCAGTTCATTCTTGCACAATGGCTCTAGAATGGTTATTCTTGGATTGATCCAGATCATTGTCTCCTGGGCGTCTAGCTGCCCTCAAAGTACTTCTTATACTGTCTGTGCCCCAAATTTCCCAAGTAAGCCATATGAGAAGGCAGGGATAACTTAACTCCATATTTTGCACTCCCCCACACCCCCCGTACAAGGTGACTATTTCCTACCAAGGGGCATGTGTGTGGGGTGTGCTTGAACACAGGCATAGCCTAGGCAGTGTCTTCCACTGAGGTTCAGCCATGTTCTGGGCATGTTGAAATTACTGGTGGGCAGAGCCTGTCAGAAGTCTTTTTGAAAAAAGGACTGAAGATCATGCCAGGAGGTAATTACTATAAAAGATGAGAAAGCCTGACGTGACAACTTCATCCAGTAATAAAGCCTTACTCATCAGAGAAGAGGGGCCATTCTGAGAATAGCATTTTGTCTATGACTCACATTTGTCTCTTTAGGTTATGTCTCAGTCCTTCAGGGAGTTGAGGGGAAACTTGAAAGTGAAAACTGAAACGTTCATTTTGTTAAAACTCTGCTGGACACAGGGTATGCAATTAAGATACTTGGGGTCCCCTCTAACAGAGTATAATACAATAGAGAGAAAGAGAGGGAGAGAGAAACCTTTGCTTCCAGGTCCAACTGTGCCCATGGAGAGGGGTGGAAAAGGGTAAGGGGAATTGGAAGTCACTTGGTGCGTGACAGGGCTTGTTCCTTAGTCCAGGTGAGATGTACCCAGGGACCTCCCAGAGTTACTTGGGTAATACTTGATTGGGATGGGTGTGTCTTGATGAGTTCAAGAGGAAAGCGTGGAATGTGGGTTAATTGATTAATACAACCTCTTTTGGTCCCATAGGTTGATGAAGAGTGGACAAACTTCATTTACAGATGAATCATTCTGGACGATAAGAACAAATTCTTTTATTCCTTTCTACCTATCAAGTTTAGGATAGACCTACTGCCTGGTTCATGGTAGGTACTTGATAAATATTCATTGAATGACTTAATTTTGTTCACATTTGATGAATATCAAGAGTGTGTGAAAATTAGAGAACTGATCTATGATAAATTTTTAGTTCTGGGACGAGGATGTCATTACTCTTTTCTTATTTGCTATGCCTTACAGAAATAAATTCATGTGATGAAAAAAGCATTTATAGATATCCAAATGACAATCACAGTGAAAACTTCAGAGAAAAAAATTTTCTGATGAATAGTATTTTAACAAGCTATTCTCAATTTAGTATCATTTGCTAGCAGTCTTTGGACAAGTTACTTAACATCTCTGAATCTCAGGTTCTCTTGTAAAATTGAGATATTGTATGCTGCTGAGAGTATTAAAGGAGATAATGTTTAAATAAGATCCATCTTGTTTTTCAGTTGATTTTCTAAGATTAAACTTTTGGAGTAACCTTCATAACAACTTTTAAAATAACGTTTTTGTGTAGACTCTAGCAAAAAGTTTCTGGAAATTTACGTATATTCTCTCTGTCCAGTGGGTATTTTCTTTTCCTTTCCCTCCCCTCCCCTCCCTTTCCCTTCACTCATCTCCCCTCCCCTCCTGTCTATTTTGATGCCCTCAAAGAGTAATGACAGATTAGTGAGGCTTCATTTCCCCTTATAGCAAATGGATTGTCTTTTCTGATTTTCTTCATCACCTTTTGCTTGTTTGCATTTCTTTCAAGTAAGCCAGTACCTGAAACTAGGGTCTGTGGTATACTGCTTTTATCTCCTTTATAAATTGTTTGAGGCAAGTTTTGTTGGAGTCATGTGAATGTAAAGATTGTCTAGAAGACAAAACTATTTTTAGCTTGAAGGTAGAGCTGTGTTTTCCCTTCTTGGCAAATTCCTGTTCCTGTGATGAAAGCCAAAACTTGAAGTTCGTGGTGATAGACTAGGATCCTAATAGGTGTGCTGTTGGAAATAAGGAGAGCTGCGTATTGCTAAGCAAGTAAATAGTAAACTGAATTTCATCAGCATAGTAAGACGAGAATCAGTGGGCTGGTTTTATAAAATACTATTTCTAGTGAGCCTGGGAAAAGCCGTGAAATGGCAAGAATAAAAACAGCATATGGTCTTTGCAAGATCTTTGTCATCCATAAGCAATGTGCTGTGGGTGTGGTAATGAACATCAGGTGTATTTGGCTCAAAACATCTAAACTTAGGGAAGAGGAATTTTGCTTTCATGCACATACTGGAATGTGTTTTTGCATTTCTGGTATTTAAAAAAAATAATAACTCAAGAACTATGTTTTTTTTTTATTCCTTATTTGGAAGCTATACTGGTCACCATAAGAAAATACTTAAGATCTTCAAAGGCATACTGTAGAGGTTTGGAAAGCATTTGGTTTGGCTTGAAGCAAGTTTGGCTAGTGAAGTGACAGGCACACAAGAAAGAACAACAGGTGAAAAAATGTGGAGTTTCTTTCATCATTCAAAGCATTTTCTTGATGAATTGAAACAGCCATGAAAATAAGCACTAGCCTTAGTGCCCAGTGGCCTAGAAGGACTTAGAGTGGGCCAAATCGGAATCAGGCAGAGGCCTAATGAAAATCAGGCAACAAGCCTAGGTTTAATTAAATATGCACTGCTTCTTCTTCTTCTTCTTCTTTTAAATTCCCTTTGGCTGGATTTTTAACAAAATTCTGATTTCGTGTAGAAAGTGCTTCTCTTCTTTGACTCAGATAGAGTTGGTAATGACGACCGAAGGCAAACACTGGCTTTGGTAACTCAGTAGAACCAATGAAAAATTTTGCTGGCTGAATAGATTCTTGTGGGACTATTTCTTTTAAAATTGCTTAGAAGAATCAACTCATATATTTCTGGCCTAAAGTAAATAATATCTCTGGAAGTTGTTGAATAAGAGTCAGAGACAAAATTTTTCATTTTATTTGGGAAAAATACTGCATTAGACTGTAACTGTGTTTTAGAACAGCTCTTAAAGATGTTTATTAAGCTTCAGCAGTTTCCCAAACTTGTTTAAAGGAGTCTTTGGGAATCTATGAGTCATGAATAATTTCCTGATTAAAATCATGAGGCAGATGTCTCCATAGAATTCTGCAAAACTTTAACACATATTTGAGTAATGTGAATTTGACATAAGAGTAGAACATTTTTTCCAATGCCCCCGTTCATAAAGTGGGTACTCAGAGGACCTGGGACTGGTTCACAGACTCCCAGGCTCTCAGTCATGGGGCTTCTGTCCTGCCAATACCACACATGAAGGAGCTGCTGCTTAGTTTAGTATTGAATACCAATGCATTTTTAATATAACTTAGAGAGATAACATACTTAATTTATTACAGCACATTTACGAACTCCTCAAAGATGCCAAATTACAATAACGGTAAATCTGTTTTGTGTCTTTCTCCAAAGCCTTTTCTTAGGGAGCAACATTTGAAGGCAATGACAATGCCAGATTTGGCAGTATTCTAGAGGCATTGTTTGGGGAGCAGCACAGATGAGAGTAAGATTGGTTCTGCACACTGCAAGACATTACAAATATGTGCTGAATACACATTATAAACAAGGAGTACAGGGCAGTCAAGACCTGTGACAGATCACTCCTTTTAAAGAGAAATATAAACACAATACTCAGCCACCGTCAAAGGGGAGTCAGAAACACCAGCAACAAACCACATAGTTCCAGAAGAAAGACCATGCCCCATTTCCTTTTGAAATGCTTAATAAAAAGCTGCACAAAAACTTTCTGTGAATTTGAGGCTTCTGGGAAAAGCAAGAGGTAGGAACAGAAGCCTATGTTCTCTGTCTTTACTGCTTTTAATTGTTTTGGTTTCAAGCTTAGCAGCAAAATGTTCCTGCCAAGTGAATATACATATGCAAGGGATGTTTTCTGCTTTACTTCACTCAGACGTTTGAAGAAATGTCCTGGTTTGTATCAGTCATACATCATTTTAGAGTGAGAGAAAACATGCCCCTTGAAACAATTAAGGACTCACAACTTATCATTAGAATGAGTAGTAGGCTGCAATGTCTATTTATCTTTGATATGTTTTCAGAAATTAATTACTGTACTAGGTCCCAAAGTGTTATACTGTTTTTTAATTATTTAAAACTACAATTCAATGGTGAGATGGTGAGAAATTTGCCAGGGCAATATATTTATGAAGTTAGAAAGTGGCCAGCAAACTTTTTCTGTCAAAAGCCACTAGTAAGTATTTCAGTCTAAAGTGGCCATAGACAATAAGTAAATGAATACGTGTGACTGTGTTTCAATAAAACTTTATGTATAGACACTGATATTTGAATTTCATAGAGTTTTTCTATGGTATTCTTCTTTTGATTGGTTTTTCAACCATTTAAAAATGCAAAAAAATTTCTAAGCTCTTGGACATACAAAAACACACAGTGAGAGATTTTTTGGGTAAGGGCTATAGTTTGCTCTGACCCCTGCTTTAGAATCTAAGACCCTGTTATTATTTACACTACGATGTCTGACCATTATTTAAAAAAAACAATGCATTTTTTCCGACTCATAATTATTTTATACTTCTGGTCCAGTGATGATGATTTTTTATTTTTAAAGATTTATTTATTTTTCTCCCCATCCCCCCACCCCGGTTGTCTGTTCTCTGTGTCTATTTGCTGTGTCTTCTTCTTTGTCCGCTTCTGTTGTTGTCAGCGGCATGGGAATCTTTGTTTCTTTTTGTTGCGTCATCTTGTTGTGTCAGCTATCCGTGTGTGTGTGGCACCATTCCTGGGCAGGCTGCACTTTCTTTTGCGCTGGGCGGCTCTCCTTATGGAGTGCACTCCTTGCGTGTGGAACTTCCCTACGTGGGGACACCCCTGCGTGGCACGGCACTCCTTGGGTGCATCAGCACTGCGCATGGGCCAGCTCCACACAGGTCAAGGAGGCCCGGGGTTTGAACCGCAGACCTCCCATGTGCTAGACTGACGCTCTAACCACTGGGCCAAGTCCACTTCCTGATGATTATTTTTAAAATGCATTGTTTAGGCTGTTTGAGGACAGTAGTGTGGGGGCTAGCTGAATGGTTAGAGGTCTGACCAATTGAACTCTCATTGTGTTTCTCTCATTATGTTCCAATTCCATTCATCAGTAAAAGGAAATTGTCATTGCCTCACCTGTTGAAATGAATAAATCTGTATGATTTTACAAAAGGATGACTGTGAATATTATTTTTTTGCCTGAAGGCTCCTCTTTATGAATTTTCTATGTCACTCTGGGCTGCAAGAATGACAGGCTTGTCCTTATGGGGAATTTCTCATTAAGGAAGCTTTCCTTTCACCAGGAAGCTTTATAGGGTCTTACTAGCAGGTCAAACAGAAAGGACCAAATAGGGCATTGTCATAAACTACATTTTAGGTCCATCCAGGCCTGAAAGAGAACTGTTCCTTCTGTGTGTGGTGATGTTTAGAGGCTGAGATATTAGAGAGGATCACTATGTTACACTGAGGTCCTTGCTTCCAAGACATTGCACATACTACAGTGACATGCCACAAACTGAGAACTATGGGATCTTTGCTTTATCTACTGAAAAGCAGTATGAGAAATGGTGAAGCAAGTGACTATCTGAGTCTTTATCTTGGCTCTACCATTTACTGTCATTTTGTGCCTCAGTTTCCTCATATGTAAAAGGGTCATGATAATAGTGATGTCTGTCTCATAGCATTGTTGTGGGGATTAAATAAATTAAAACATGCGGTGCATTTTAGAATGATAACTGGCATATGGTAGTACCTAATAAATGTAGCTGTAATTCTTTCTCTTTAGCCTTGAAAGAAAGGAAAAATTTGCAAACTCTTATTTAAAGGGAAAATTTCTCCCTCAGGAATACTCACTGTGACAATATCTTTTAATCTCTTGCTTTTTCTTCCTCATCCATGGTTACTCCTTCTTTTTACAGATCTATATCTTCTAGCCATGGCAGCTATCCTGTCCTCATACCCATTTTATGTCATAGCCTCTATTTTGTTATAAGCGCCATGATCTCCCGGATCCTAGATTGAGAAACAGTTGGCTTATATATTAGAGGGGAACCCAGTTCATCAGATACTACCTAAAATGTTGCCTGTAGCTGTAAGACTATCCAGCATGGATTTGGTTGGGAAGCTATAGGTTGTTCAAGGCAGGTTTGCAATAAGCTTCCTACCCACCTTCCTGGAGATGTAAAGTTGAAGAAAGACAGCCCAATGGGGAAAACTGGTGGTATTGTGAATGTAGACTTCATGGCTCATCATTCTTTAATAAGGTCCTGTAGGGACCTAATAGCATGTGTATGTTATAAGGCCCTCCAATAAATACTTTGTACTTGACTATAACTTGAATTTGGGTTGCCATCCTTGCCAACTGCTTTCTGGTCTGGAGGGAAAGAAAAGCTTGAATGCTGCTGCGTACTATTTTAAGTCCAGCTTAAGTTCCATAGTCTTTCTTCCTGAGCCTGTTCTGCCTGTGCTCTCTGGAGCAGAGCAGGGTGTGGACAACAGCTGAGGGAAGCTTTTATTTTAGCTAATTACCATCTTGGATTTGTCTGTTCCTACTTTCTTAGAATAAACGTGAAATGGCATTTTGGACTATTCAATATACAGAGAGTAGGTTTTATTTCTAGAAAGAGGAGAAATGGCTGCAATATTAAATTCAGGGATTCCTTGTATAAATTGTGGAGAAAAGCAATTCTGAAACATTTTAATATGCTTGTATAAGGAAGCGCCGCATGTAGAAAACCTGCCTGCTGATAAATGGGAGTTGCATAAGGTCTTTGGGTTTTGCTTTTTGGTTGACTGTACAAAACAGTTCTCAGCTCTATCAGAAACATTGTCTGCCTTAAATACCTGCTCATGACTTTTAAAAAATTACTCAGGCCTATTTCCCCCCTATTTATCTCTAGGTATCTCATCCATATGAGATGCTCACCTCGACTTCAAAGGATTCTTTGTGCAAGCAAGAAATACCCAGAGAGTAAAGAGGAATATGACTGTGCCCCAAATATATTTTTTATTTGATTGCAGCAATTCAACGGAATGACATTCGCTATTGTGTCACTGTTGTGTTAATTGTGTATGCTCTAGGTTCACGTAGAGTTTACATTTGGTTGGTGATGCATCTTTCTCCTACTGGATTCCTACTGTGTACAAAATATAAAACCAAGCCATATGTTTGGACAATATATGCAAATGCCTGTTTCTGTCATTCATTACAAAGATGGAATATTCCTATATATGCAGTGTTTTTACCATAGGGTTTCTGGAGGACCACCGATGGTTTTCATGATGACACTGTGTTCATTCTTTTAAGGGAAGGAAAAAGAAGAAAACTAGACTTTTTGAGTGCTTAGTAAATACCAGACATTGTACATGCATGATTTCATTTAATCCTTATACTAACCCTTCAGCGTAGATATCATTATCCCATATTATAGATGAGAAAACTGAGAATCAGGGATTAAATTATTTGCTTAAAGCCACAGAACTGATAGGTTATAGAGCCAGGATTCAACCAGGTCTGTCTCTTTACACCAACCCAAACTGACTGCCTTCAAGTAGGGATGGTATTTGTTGACCACTTGGCAGAAAATGTTCACATAAGATATAAAAAAGTATTCCCCAAACTGATTTCATCTTCTTTTTTTCTTTCATAAATTGGTGCAATAATATGTTGCTTTCCAGATTTTAAAAAGCAAAATTTTAAAGCTTAAATCACTGATATTTGGGTGTAATTACATGATTAAAATAAACTGTGTTTATAGACTATTCTAGAGAATTAAAACATTTAAAACTGTCATTATACATAACTAATCAAATCCACGATTTGTGCCATATTTAATAAACATTATATAGCCAGAAAAATCAACAGCTGCCTGTTTGGTTGCTAAATATAACAATAATTACCATATTTTTAGATATTTTCTGTTTGTAAAAGAATTGCCAACAATGGAATAAAATCTCAGAGTTTCTTGCAAGTGCTTAAAAGCAATCACAGTTTCTTGCTGCGAAGCAGAGACAAAGCAGCGTTCATTTTTGTGCCAGAATCTCCTGTTGCCTTGGATGACCAGATCTACAAAGAGAAAATGGAGACATTTTGCTGTTCTAGAAAGAGTCCCTGATATACTTGGGGAAAACTATAAAAGACACTTGAATTCTCCTAAATTGGGTATCTTTAGATTATCTGGCATATAAGTGCACACGATTCTTTCTTTTTTCTCAAACTTGGTTTCTATTTATGTCTACAAATTGTAAAAACTTCTCTATCTAGTTTTTTGAGAGTATCATATGATCACTAAATGTGCTTTGGAATGGTTAAAGTGGTATTTGTACTTTAGTAAGTGCATGGTGATAATCTTTCAAAATTCCCCAGTAAATTTTCTCTTTAGTAAACTAGTTTTCCCCCTGCCACCTTCCCTCCATCATTGCCCTGGGAAAAGATTGGGAGAATGCCATCTATATTGTGTGTGTGTGTGTGTGTGTAGTGTGTGTGTGTAAGGGGTGTTAAGAAGAGAGACAGGTCTTGTCATTCAAAAACTAGAAGTTTAAAACATTTAAATTCTAGGAGGCAGGTGGGTAGGAGAGAAAGACGTGAGAAGGGCAAGAACTTAGCAGGAGCATACTGGTTCCATGCATTGTGATGAAAAGTCCCATAAGGTGGATAGAAACATCCAGAAAGGTTTTAGGAGAACCCCTCTACCCCTCTCCTGAGAGGAGACTGAAAGCCCATATGAGAAGTTCTGAGATCAGAATGGCCCTGCATGACATGGACATAGTAGAACATTATTGTGAGAGAAGAGTCTACCTAAATGGTCCTGAGGTTGAATTTCTAGTTGCCTGGGGCCTGCGCACGGCATGTAAAGGATCTGGTAATCCTCATGAACCAAAAGGAGGAGGTTCAAACATTTGAAAGACCTGTTGGACCAGAATAGGTCTTGGCCAGACAGAGCAAGAATTTAAAATAAGCGTTCTAAATATGCCCAAAGCAATGAGGGAAAAACAAACAAACAAAAAAAGCCAGCATTCTCTGGCCTAATTAAATCTTAATTATGGGGGGGGGGGGGAAGCAATCAGGAAAGCTATTTGAAATACTAAGCAGAAGAGTTAAGAAGAACTAATTGGAAGTATTGGATCTTAAAAGCATAATAGTTAGAATAAGAACTCAAAAATGGAAAGAAGAACACATTGGATTGGTGAGCTGAAATGTCAGGTTGAGGAACTCTCCCAGAGGGCATTAGGAAGGGATGTAAATGAAGAGAGAAAGAGAAAAGTTAGCCAATATAGAAATTAGAGGTATAAGTATTAGCACCTATATATTAGGAGTCACAGATGGATAAGTTAAACTCAGAGAAAAAAAATGTTTGAAGAAATGATGAAAACTTCACATAGTTAAACAAAGATGGAAGATCTTAGACAGAAAGAAAGGACTTATAAAGTGGCCAACTGTTGGGAGACAATTCTCCATGGGTCTCTTGCATTTCTGCCTGTCTTGTGAGTGAGTCAAGGATGTCTGTATAGCAAGAGCTTTGGAAGATAGATAGTGTACTCCTTCAGAGCAGAAAGCAGTACCGCTGACTGTTTTGTATAATAAAGATAATATCGCTTTCAATAGCAAAGGAAAGACATACTTAATGTCCATGAAGAAGCATCAGGTTCCTTAAGTTCAGTCTAAGGTTCCTCTCCTGTAACACAACTCACTGTATGTGAAGTGGTCATCTGGTTGTCTTTGTGTTGCTCTGTGGAAATCAAGGATTGGAAAACTGGTATAAAAATGCTGACATTCTGGAAACTGCTATCTTTCATCTCTGACCCAAGAGTCCTATATATTCTGCCAGCATTCATGAAACTCTGGCAGGCTAACTTGTTAGCTTGTAAGTAGGGTAAAATCTCAGATATTTCACAAGTCTGGACACAAACAAGATATATAAGAAAAAACCCACCCTGCTGAGAATTTAATGAAATTTAAGAAAATCAAAGACAGAAAAAAATTCTAAAATTTTCTAGAGAGGAAAAGCAGGTCACTTATAAAAGATAAGAATCAGACTGACTCTGGACTCCTCAGCAGTTGCAAGAAGACAATGGAGTAGTATTTTCAAAGTGTTGAAGGAAAAGGATTTAAAGCCATACCTTTATATCACGCTAAACCATCATTTAAATTTGAGGGTAAAAGAAAAATATTCTTGGCCTCATAAATCCTTAGAAAATTTATTCACAAAGACTTTCTATGAAATCATTTTTGTGAAAAGTACTCTATTAGGAGAAAAATAAATATAGGAGGAAACAGTGGGATTTAGGAAGCAAGGATAGATACATAATAAATTAACAGAATTTTCATTGTCTAAATGAGGATTAAAAATGAAAAGAAAGGAAGGCAAGAAACATGTTCATAAGTAATCAGAATTAAAATATGAAATCGACAAGGTGGAGGTTTTGTTGGGGGAGGAGGGAGGAGGAGAAGGGGCCAGATGGAAGGTGTCTGAGAAATATGTCTATTGAAGGAGAAGAAATTTTGATCTATTCAGTGGAAGGTAGCAAAGGAGAAGAAATGAAATGGGAATGTGATGAATAGAAATTTGAAATAAAATGGCATATTGCATAAGCAATAGATACAAAACAAGTATTTGAAAAAGTTCAACATCCGTGTATGATAAAATCTCATGAAGTGAGATATAGGTAACTTTTAAACTTGCTATGGTTATCTAGTAACACTACAGTAAATAACACATTAAAGTAAAAATCTTTAGAAACATCCCCCTTAAGATTGGGAATACAAAATGTCAATGCAATAAAATAAGATCCGTGGAGAGGAGACACAACTGCCATTATTTTCAAATGATATAATAATGCCCATAGAACACACAAGAATCGATTAAATTCTTTGAACTCATATGAAAATTTAGCCAGATACAAGATAAACTTATAAAAAATGAATTGCATTCTTTTTTATGGTAAGATCATCCAATAAAACTGTCTAAAAAAGATCCTCAACCTTTGTAGTATTCAGAGAAATGCAAATTTGAACAATAGGAAAATAACACTGTACCACTCATTAGACAGATAAAAACCAGCAAATCAGATAATACCAACTGCTGATGAGAAAGTGGGGAAACTTTCACTGTTAGTGGAAGTAAAAAAATGGTACAGCTCTTCTGGGGCATTATCTTGAAATGCTTAGAGAAATTCAGTCATATACCCTAAGACCCATTATTCCCATTCCTGGTATATACCCTAGAGCTACTGACCCACAGACTAAAAGGGAACATGCATGTTTATTGATGCCCAATTTGGGGTGGTAGAAATTTGGAGTCAATTGGGGTGTCTATCACTGGGGAAATGGATTAATCAATTGTGGGGTGTAAATATGTACTGAAATTTTTTGCACTATTCAGAATTAATTATCTAGATGCACATAGAGCAACATATATAAATCTCAAAACATTGATGCATTTTAAAAAAAGATTTCATAATACAATTACAAGTATACAAATTACAACACAAAGTATGTAACACAAACGTATTTTTCAAGAATACAAACATACCTATATACATTTATGCTTTATAAACATTAGCGTGGGTGCCTCTAGTATGTAGAGGAATGGGGAGTTAGAATGAGATGATAAAGGGAAAATAATAAAATAATATAAAACATAAAACATGATATAACTTTGTGAGGTTGTATGATGGTGTGTCATGAGCTAAGGGACATGATCAACTCAACTTTGACCTTATGTAAAAAAAAAAAAAGAAAGCTATGGTTTGCACATCTGAATCATGATGAATACGTAAGGTGTGATATCATCAGGATTATCTTCAGGAGAGTCTCTAGCTTGTAAGGGCGGTCCTACAAGGAGCGACCAGCCTCTGTGAGTAAGCTAGGCATCCAGACCACAGAAACAGATTCTTTCAGAACCAGGGTAAGATTTAATAAATTGCTTTTTATATAGTTCTCTTATGCCCTGAAACATGAAACATTAACCCTTTGAGATGAATTTTTCATCAACTGATCAAACCCAATGTACTGTTTATGTTCTTGGTAACAGGAATTTTAAAGTACATTAATATTTTAGCAAGAGTCTGATATCCAAAAAGATATATTACTTTCATCTGAAGTAATTTGAACTTCAACCATGTGAAATATGGCTACTATTTAAGTTTCTTATTTATAAAATATGGATCTAGTTAATCAGATTTAGAATGTGAAGCTGGAACTCTCTCTGATGACTGAAGATAGAAGGCTGATGTTCTTAAATTATTATCCTCCATGGTCTTCAGGATTCATTAGCTATGTGTTGGCTAGTCACTTTCTCTTTCTAGATCTGTTTCCTTATTTGTGAAATGACTGGACCAGCTTATCACTTCCCCCATGCCCTAAAATGGTAGGGTTTCACAACAACAAAAATTAAAAAGGTGATTAAAATTCTAGCAAATAGAAGGTCCTTCCTATATATTACCAAATCTGTCAGAAGTTGAGGCAGGGCTAGGAGATCTTGACAAGCACTAACTCCAAAGGTCTGGGCAGGTCAAATTTTATTTCTACAATTTTCTTTGAGTCATCAAGTGCTTTTTAGAATCAGACTTTTTGCTTGTTTGTTTTAAACCCCATTGTGCAAAAATATCTATTTTGAATTGTTCTTAGGAATAGAATTGGAGCAATAGGTTTATACATTGGTACCTATGCATAATCCTATTGTCAGCGTCTGTAATTCTGGATAATGTTAGAGGTAAAATTATTACTACAAGTTTTTTTTTTTCCTACCATTACAAAAAATATCTTGGATGGTATGCAAGATGGTCCTGTAATATAATAATAATAGCTAATACTTTATGACACTGGCACAGACATTGTACAAGGTGCTTTCCAGAGATGAACTCAATTAATATTCGCAACAAGCCCATGGGACACATACTATTAATGGTCTGCTTTTACAGAGATGGAAAATGAGGGATGAAGAAATTATATAACTTGCTTCAGATTACCTAGTTAGAAAGGGTTGGAGATAGATTTTTGAACCTAGACATTCTGGCTCAAAAGTCCATGTGTTTATACTGACTAGACCTACTGTTTTTCTAATACGTAGTGAAGCTGTGGTTTACATCAAGTTTTTGATATACTAGAGATTTTCCTGGACTGTATGTTTTGAATAATATTTCCATTACTTCATTGATAACTCTTGTAGGAAGATAAGAAGAGATAACTACTGACTTGACTCCCTTACTCTGGTTCGTCCTTCAGTCCTGACTCTTGGAGTAATAGTGATATCTAATATCAATCCTGTTGCCACTCTGTACCAGTGTTTTATATTTGCTAACTTGTTGATTCCTAACAACCCTTAGGAGATGTGCATGGTTATTAGCTCCATATTACTGATGAGGAAGCTAAGGCCTACAGCAGGTATGCAGTTTGCTCATCATCACATGTCTAGTGAGCATCCAAGGAAGTACCGACTGATACTAGAGCCTGAGTGCTAAGCCGCCTTACTGGACTTCTTCTAGGGGTGTTTAGCATTGCTGTTCAAGTGACTTCTAATTTAATATCCAGCTCTACTTCTTTGTGAGTCTGTTATTGATATAGGTCATGGCTTCCCCCTTAGTTCTGGCTAAAGTAGAATATAAAATCAGGCTAAAAAATTGGAGACTTTTTTTCTCATTGGCTTTGGCAAATACAAATTTTGAGCATATTTTGCAACAAAACAAAATAATACATAGAAAACTTTATTTTCATTTCTTTTCCTTTAAACTACTCTTTTAAAAAATCTTTTTATTTTTAACAACTTTCAAACTTACAGGATAGTGACAAAAATAATGCAAACCCCACACATAGAACTCCAACATAACCTTACCCAACCCTCAGCTACACAGATTCACCAATTTTGACATTTTGGCACTTTTACCTTATTCTACCTATCCATCTATTTCTCTATTTATCAGTCCATTTCCTGAAACTAATTTAAATTGAGCATTGTTATTACTTATATTGTGCAGGCTTTCATTTAATTAATAATTTTTTAAAAATAAAATTTTCTTTAAAAAGACTTTAATATTAGGAGAGGAATTGCATAAAACCAGATAAAATTTTGCTAGTATTCAAATCTTTAAAAAAAATCTTCCAAAAGTTGACTCCAAATTTCTAAGCCCCTTGAAACAATCTTTCTTAGTAAAAATTATCAGAAAAGAAACTGAAGTAAAAACGATGTTGTGGCTTATTGCCTGGGAATATTTCTTCACTCTTGGAAAGAGGTGGAAGAATGGGGTGAGGAAGTGGGGTGCTGTGATTATTTGACTTGAGATATCTTGCTTATGTTTCCTTATCATGAATCTCCTTGTAAAAGAAAAGTGTTAGGAAAGTGACTTTAATCTGCCAGAGTGGCTCTTGGCCTTGGTCCAAACCTAACTGTAATATTATCAGAAATGCATTCTTTACCATGTATAGCACTTGCCAGTTCCTCTAATGCTATCCATGCTTTCTAGCCAATTAGGCAGGATAATCCAGAGCTCCAAATTAGACAGGAAAGAGCATGCCCTTTCACTATCTGTCTTACATGGTTATCTACCAAATATAGCTTTGCCTGGCATGCTCAGGAATCCAATGCCAAAGTGTTGTTTTATGGGACAGAAGTAAATAACATTGTGTATGTGTGAGCCTCAAAAAAACCTTTTGGATTTTGGACTGCTATTCAGGAAAAAAGAAAACGATTTAAAGCTAATGTTGTTCTGGGATATATTGCCATCTATTTAAAATTAAGTACCTAAATCATTTAAAGGTAACTGAGTGTATTCAAGAATGGACAAAAGGGAGACCTTTATAGGGTATGCTACTGGAAGGAGCCTGCACATGGCAATTTTAGGAGAGATGACATAATGGGTGGTCAACAAGAGAAGAAAGGGCTGGTGGAGGTGACAGGGTAGAGGAGATAATAAGCTTATGCACATAAAAGACTCATGGTATACAGATTCATAGAATGTCCAGAATTCATATAGCAAAATATACAAGGGTCAAAAATATATTTAAAAATGTCAGGTGTGCTGTGCCTTTTATTTGTATAGTGTTTATCTCTAAGGAACTCAAGGAGTTTTATTTAGAATTTAGATTAGTCTTCACAAAATCAAAATTGATGTGTCTCTGACAGACCTGGAGCAGTTAACGCCTGCTGCTAAGGTTTCCACTATAGACGCAAGAAAAAGAAGGTCCTCGTGCTTTCTATCTATCAGGTTGTGGCAGCCAAGATTGAATGGGGGAATACAGGAAATTCTAAAAACATGGGGAAGGGGAAATAATCTTTCCAGCTCAGAAATAAAAAACTGCAGGGGAAAAAAAAGCAAAATTTTTTAGAAAGTAAAACTGTTTTGAAGTGAGGAAGCTGGGATGTACAGGGTTTGAATAGTTTATTCTGTCATTTTGGACTATGACCCAGGTCCTTGGGTCACTGAGATTGAGGAGGTAATATTCCTTGTCTCCACCATCAGAAATTGCCACATTCCGGCCAAGCACTTCCATTTGACTTAGAATCAGAACTATGGACTTGGAAAAGATACCATCTCATTCAACCCCAGAGCCTATTGCTTGAACCCTCTCTTTATAAGCTTACCACTACATTTCCCAAATTAAGCCTTACCAATGATGGCATTTTTGAGTAATAGCGCATCATTACCAATAGAAAGGAGGTGGGGAGAAAGGATTGCCCAAAGCAATTCTTTAAGTTAAAGATAATGGCAGCAAAACTCTTCCTGCACTTGCTTTACATTTGTGGTGAATAAAAATGGTACTCATCAGCCATATCTAAGATTCAGACAATGTGATTTGGGCTGGCGTTAAAACTTTTCGATGGTTATAACTTCCATTTATCAACCACTTCCTATCCAGAAGGCACTGCACTAAGTGCATCACATATATTTGATCAAAAGTCATGATCAGGTCCTTCTTGACCTGCAGCCATCCTTGTGGTATTGTGACCATTTTATCAGACCACTGGGAACATGAAAATATGCTTTAGTTCTCCTTTGGTTTCAATCACTTCAATCTTTAACAAGATTGAGATGCTGCCATGGGAGTCTCAAGGGCTTTGTTCTCTTTTTACACAGGCAGTAACCTCTCTAGTTCTTGGCAAGTTCTCATGTTGGGAAACTCAGTTGCAGTTGACATTTTCTGAAGGTATTTTTGATTCACGACAAAATTAGACCTGTTTCACAGAATCAAGGCAGTCAAACCTAAAAATTATATGGCAGAACCAGCCTCTGCCCAGAACACTTTGCAGTACTGTGGGCAGTCAGTGAGCCTGCAAAACCACAAACAAGGGTTGCTTCGTGGTCACTCTTCAGGGAAAAATGGAGCTGCTTCTCAAAGATGCCTTCCTAGGATTCCTGGCAGCCAGTATAAGAGAAAATTATAAATTGGCAGGAGATAGGCATCTTATTCTTTGAAAAAGACCCAGTACTAGTTTGACTGTCTAAATAAACAGGCCAGGTTGAGTATTTCTAATTATCAGTTCTTGAAACTTTCTTCAAGCAAGGATAGAATTGCAAGCCATACTGATGTCTTTTCAGAGTTGTCTGAGTTTTGGGGGAGGGAATTTCTCTCAAAGACACTGCATAACAAGAGAACCAATTGGAAATCTACGACCTACTTGAGTGGGTTTGTCAGGGATGCATGTACATGGAATTCTAAAATCTTGGTCACTCCCCCAGTTGTCTGCTCTCTGTGTCCATTTGCTGTGTGTTCTTCTGTGTCCACTTGTATTCTTGTCAGTGGCACCAGGAATCTGTGTCTTTTTTTGTTGCGTCATCTTGCTGCATCAGCTCTGTGTGTGTGTGGTGCCACTCCTGGGCAACCTGGCCTTTCTTTCACATGGGGTGACTCTCCTTATGGGGTGCACTTTTTGTGCATGGGGCTCCCCTATGTGGGGGACACCCCTGCGTGGCACGGTGCTCCTTGTGTGCATCAGCACTGTGCATGGGCCAGCTTACCACATGGGTCAGGAGGCCCTGGGTTTGAACCCTGGATCTCCCATGTGGTAGGTGGATGCTCTATCCATTGAGCCAAATCTGCTTCCCTCTTGGTCATGTTTGAAGGCCATTCTATTTCCTTTATTGTGCCTCCCTGAAATGTAAAAGATACAAATGAATCGATATGTTATCTCTTGTAAATCATATACATAGATTTTAACAGAGGTGCCCTGGAGATAATATCAACCCAAAGGAGGAGCTCTTGTGGTGGGAATTGTAGCAGTCATGGGGATAAAATATTGAGGGTGAGTGTGCTTTTTAGAAAGACTCAAATCAATCTAAATGGATGAATGCCTATAATTCTTGTTGTGCCACCACTTCTGGGAACCCCTCTGATGTGACTTTCATAAAACTCTGTGAACAGGAGGGATCCAGAAAAAGTCATCAGCTTTGATGGGCTAGCTGCCTACTTCCATCAGTGCCATGGCCTGAATGAACACAAATAAAATTTAAACCCTGATCCTACGGTTCCATGCCCTGCTGGAAAGTCTGGCCTTCTAGACTGAAAGTGACATTGAGGAAGGGAAGATAGTAGGTTTATAGAGAGGGAGAACACCATCCACTTATACTCCCCCTTGGAAGAGTGGTATAGAAAAGGATGCTAATGTATCCTAGGCTTGACTGTGCAACTACCTGGATGAGTGGCCTTGCAGAATCCCAGGAAGCAGCTAAATTATCTGGATGCTTCCTGGGAGTCATGTACTGCTCAAAACCAGACATTTCCTCAGAGAATTATCAATTTCTCTTACTGTGGTAGATAGCTCCTGTTTCAAAAACAACTTAAATAATTTTGATATGATGTATGGTAAAGGACTTTACGGCTTTAATTTACTATTTACTCACACATGTATAACTTAAGAACAACTTCTTGGGGAAAACCTTGGTTCTTTCTACAGGTGCAACATGGTCCCTGCTCAACGGCTGAGTTAAAATGCCATTCAGATGAGATTCAGGGGTAAGAGTTTAAATTTCGTAATCTCAAATTGGTTATTTTAAAAAGTAATGTTTCTAATTATAAAAGTAATTTACACAGATTATAAAAAAGTATAGGAAAATCACTCAAAGTTCTGTGATTCAGAGATAACTGCTATAAAATTTTGGAATATTTCCTTCTATTCTTAAGTGTATGCTTAAATAACCTAAATACCCCTTGTCTGGAGGCCCTAATCTGATATTTATGCTCCCCAGTGTGACAGAGTTAGATTCAGCAGTAGTTTCTCTATGCATGACTCTTCTGTCCTTCTATTTGAACCTATAATTAGTACCAGAGTTGGTAGTTGTATATCCAAGAGACTTAAATCTTTGGGCTGTCCATGTGCCAGCTGAGCCCTGAATCTCAATGGAGTTGCAACACCTACTCTCCAGTTCAATGGACTCATCCAGGACAAATAATGGGGAAGAGATAATGGACAAACAACATACCAAGGAACCAAGAGTGCCTATAACTGCAAGCAAGAGATTCCCATCCATCAGATGTATGGGCTCAAGGTCTCCCTCAACTAATGGTAGAGTGGGCATAACCGTCCCAGGTCCTCAGGATTGGTAAATGAACTATGGACTAAAATAAACTTACTAGTATTCTACCACAGACTTATTGTGATTCTAGCCATGGAAGAATACCATTATTGTGTAGGCAGTGACCCATGGATGTTCTGGGGTTAGGTAGAGGGAAAAACACATGTAATAGGGGATCATTTTTGGGACTTGGGAATCATCCTGAATGACATTACATTGACAGATACAGGCCATTATATATCCAGCCATAACCTACAGAGTTGAATGGGAGAGAGTATAAACTACAATGTAAACTATAAACCATGCTTATGGCAATGCTCCAAAATGTGTTTATCAATTGCAATGAATGTACCACACTGATGAAGGATGTTGCTAATGTGGGAAAATGTGGGAGGTGTGGAGAGCGGGGCATATAGGAATCCCCTATATATTCTCTGTAACATTTATTTAATCAAAGTATCTTTTAAAAAAAATTTAAAAAATGAAAAAAAAAAACCCCTAAATAACTTAATTTACAATGTAAGGATCACATTACATACACTTCTAAAAATTTGTTTCTTTTACTTATTAGTAAATCAGAGATGTATCTCATGTTATTTAACATTCTTTGAAATTAGGCTATTTACAGGTTGTATAATTTTTCATTGCATTGATATATTCTAATTTATTTAAGTGATCCTTTATGGTGACATCTCATATTACCTTGACCTCACACATAACTGCATTCTGCTGAGGGTATGCCCTCAACTTTTATGAGAGATGTTATTAAAACATGGGCCTATGAAACCTTGTGAGACCACATTTGCCTTAAGAATGTCATCAGTGACCTTACCGGTCACATCAACTAGGGCATCCACAAGAGACCTTGGATAACATTTTAAAAAAATTAATAGCAGGAAAATATTTGCATCCACTCAAGTATTAGTATGTCTCTTATTCTATGAGAGTAAGAATTATACCACAATTCAACCTCCCTTTCAGCTTAGTTGGGAGGAAGCTGAGAGCTCAGCAATGGTGCTACATGGGTCAATTGCTGTCCTTTTTTCCTGGTTACAACTTAACACCCTCACTTATATTTTCCTCTCTTCTCTACTCTTATCTGTAATTTGTCTCAATTCTTTGAGGAAAAACACAAGAAATAAAAAGATAATAAAAATACAGAAATGAACGTATTAAATCAACTAAAAATGGATCAAAGACCTAAATATAAAGCCAGAACTATCAAACTCCTAGAAGAAAATGTAGGGAAGCATCTTCATGACCTTGTGTTAGGCAATAGTTTCTTAGAATTTACCTCCAAAACACAAGCAACAAAGGAAAAAAATAGATAAGTGGGACCTCAAAGGACTTTATCCTAAAAGCAAAATGACTACAATGGAAGAAAATATTTAGAAACCACATATCCGATAAGGGATTAATATTCAGAATATATAAAGAAATCCTTCAACTCAACAACAAAAAGAAAACCAGCCTGATTGAAAAATGGGCAAAATACTTGAATAGACATCTCTCCAAAGAAGATATACCAATGGCCAAAAAGCATATAGAAAAATGCTCAACATCATTAGTCGTTAGGGAAATGCAAAGCAAAACCACAAGATACCATTTCACACCCCCTACAATGGCTACTATTTTAAAAATGGAAAATAACTGTTGAAGATAATATAGAGAAATAGGAACACTCATTCATTGCTGGTGGCAATGTAAAATGGTGTAGTTGCTGTGGAAGACAGTTTGCCATTTCTTCAGAAAGTTAAGAATAGAATTAATCATACGACCCCGCAATCCCACTTTTAGATATAGACTCAAAAGAATAGAGAGAATGGACTCAAACAAATACTTGTACATTGATGTTCATAACAGCATTATTCACAATTGCCAAAAGGTGGAAGTAACCTAAATGTGCATCAACCAATGAATGGATAAACAAAATGTGGTATTTACACACAATGGAGTATTATTCATCTGTAAAAAGGAAGGAAATTCTGATATATGCATCAATGTGGATGAATACTGAAGTCATCATGTTAAGTGAAATAAGTCAGACATGAAAGGACAACTATTGCATGATTTCACTGATACAAAATAATCAGGATCAGCAAACTCATAGAATCAGAATCTGGAATAAAGGTCACCAGGGGATGGATGGGGTTAGAGAATCGGGAGTTAAGGCTTAAAATGTACAGAAATCCTCTTTGGGACAATGAAAAGATTTTGATAATGGATGGTGGTGATGGTAGCACAAAATTGTGAATGTAATTAATAGCACTAAATTCTATATTTGGTTAAAAGGGGAAATTTTAGGTTGCATATATGTTACTAGAAAAAAAATATTAAAAAGTCCATGAAACTGCACAGCACAGTGGTCCTAAGCTAAACCATACAATTATAAATTTTAATAGTACAACTATAAAAATGTGTTTTCTTCTGTAACAAATGTACCACACTTATGTAAAGTGCTAATAATAGGGTGGTAATAAGAATCCTAATTTTATGCATGATTGTTCTAAGAACCCACAACTGCTTTTGTAATAATAATAACAAGAATAATAATACAAGAATAAAACAGAATGGGACATATTTTCTAAAGTCCATCTTCTATTTTGTTTCAATTTTAGGGTAAATTCTTTTGGCCAAATAAAAATTATATTTACTTTTTCCCCTCTACATAAAATCTTAAGAAAAACCATTAAGCAAAATCCATTCTCTTTTCTCTGGACTATATGTGAATGTATTACATGCTGCTTCATTAAGGCTTCCCACTGAGTTATATACAGCAGGGCGGACCCTTGACTCTCACCCTGGGGAGGGTCACTGTGCCAGCTTTCGGGTGTATGAAGTTGGCCCGATCAGCTGATGAACATACAAACTAGATAGCAGGAGATTGGGTGGACTTAATTGACTCAATTACAGGTATAGGAAAGCTTATATACTTCACAGTGCAATCCTCACTATTTAAATGGGTAGGCCTGCTTCAATAAAAGTCGTTTTGTTGTCAGCATCAAATTTTCCTGCTTAAAAATCTGGCCCAATGGTGTCCATTGGCAGTTTAATAAGATTCAGATGGCATACAAGCCATCTTGAGGATGTAAAATTCTTAGACACATAATAACAGCTCCTAATCCTGGCACCACAAAATAAGTCTGCTTTTTGCTCCAGGTAGATGCTTTTGATTTGCAGAGACATTAAAATTACATAGGAAATACAGATATCCAAAGTAAAAGGCATGCGACTAAGACTTTTTTAGCTGTCCAGGAATATTTTACACTTTGATGAGAAAAAGAAGATGTAGCAGCTTGGCACATTTGGGATTCAAAAAGAGAGAGAGAGTCGGCCCTTAAAGAAAAAATATATCAAATAGAATCATCTCCAATGACTAATGAATAGAGTTAGTACAGTATACCAGGAATTAGAACGCTCTCATTTTCTTCTTCTAGGAGTAAAAATTGTAGAGAAACCCAAAGACCCATTAAAAATATTTGTGCATTTATTGTTTATTCTACCAAATGGCCATTCTCCTAAAAGGCAAACATAGTTTGAGTCTCATAATTTAGATTTAGCCTTAGAATTCCTCTAAATATCACTTGTCTGATGTTTCTTTAATATGGAGATTAAACACAAACATGAAATTAGCTTCCCTGAAGCATTCACTTTGAACTTTGCTTTTCTGCTACTGCAGAGATGCTCTTTTAAACTGTTGTCCTGCCATATTGACAGTGCATTTGGAGCTTGGATATGGGCCAGTCTTTCTTAGCTGTTTTCCTTTTTTCAGCTTGCTCAATATTATTGGCAGATTGCTTCCACCAAAACCCCCTATATTCTAAAGATTTTTGACAGTTTCAAATAAGTTCAATATCTTCCATAGGCAGAAAAAACTAACTGCCAATTTTAATGGCAGAAATAGGAGTTGAGTTGCTTTTCTTTCACTGGGGACATAAGGGAGGCCTGTGAAAACCATAGAGCCTATGATGTAACTTTTAAAATAAAATAAAGTGTCTGTTCAAAGTAAGCAGTGTTCCTTTTTTTTGCATGATCATGGAAGACCTCTTCAGGTAATTTCAAAATTCTCCGATTAGTTTTATATTTTGGTGATTAACACTATCATCCTCCTCTTAGAGGGAGAATTTGGCTTTCCCTCTATTTTGGCAAGTATATGAAAGCAACTGAATCTGCATCATTCTTTTCTTAACTTTTGGGACAGAGGCTATTTGGTAGAATAACTCTTTAAGTTAAACTATTTGATGCATTCATTAAAGGGTAAGGAATGAAAAATCCACAGATCTTTATTATTTTGGCAGCATCACTCACTGATGAACAAAGAATTATTGGCTAATATGGAACATTGATTCTTGCTTTTTAATGCAGTCAAGTGTTTTTTAAGAAAACCTGACAGGGATTTGGGGACACCACTGACTAGACATAGAAATATTCCTCCATTCACATTTCACGAATACATTTTTTGATGATCCAGGGGTAATATAAAGAAAACCTAATAAATTCATTTAGGGCTGTATACAACATTTTTGAAAGTTATATGTAGTCATTTTCTCTTTTTTAACTTATTTTTTTGAAATAATTTCAAATATACAGCGAGACCCACAGGTTCCACTGTCATGGCAGATGGCTCTGGAGTTCAGGGCCATGTCAGTTGACCCTACTTTGGAGTTTGTGTTCCTGAGAGTGATGGAGTTGGACTCAGATGTGACCTTTCTACACATGTCTCTTCTGTCACTTTTACTGGACCTGTGGTTGGTGCTGGGGTTGGTGTATACTCAGGAGACCTGAATCTCTGGATGGTCCATGTGACAGCCAGGCCCGGAGCCTCAACAGACTTGCAACTCTTACCCTCTGGTTTATTGGACTTACCCCAGCCAGAGAACAGGGAGGTGAAGAAGGTCAACTACCACACCAGGGAGCCAAGAGTGCCTACAACTGCAAATAGGAGAATTGCATCCTTCATCCATGTGGAATCTAAGCCCCTTCTCGATAGAGAGGTGGAGTGGACATAACCATCCTAGGATCCACAGGATGGATGAATAGAGTATGGACTAGAGTAGACTTACTGATATTCTACTATGGAACTATTGTGATTAGTAATGGAAGAAATTGTAGCACTGATGTGGAGAAAGTGGCCATGGAAGCTGCTGAGGGTAGGGAGAGGGAAGAAGAGATATGATGGGGCATTTTCAGGACTTGGAGTTGTCCTGGGTGGTACTGCAGGAACAGATGCTGGACATTGTATGTACTGCCATGGCCCACTGTGTGGACTGGGGGAGAACTGTAAACTACCATGTAAACCATTATCCATGTGGTGCAGCAGTGCTCTAAAATGTATTCACCAAATGCAATGAATGTTCCATGATGATGAAAGAGGTTGCTGATGTGGGAGAAGTGGGGCGAGGGGAGTGGAGGTATATGGGGACCTTATATATTTTTTGAATGTAACATTAAAAAAAAAATAAAGAAGGTAAAAAAAAAATTTTTAAACCCACACAGAGAACTATAATATATCCCACATCTAGACACAAAGATCCACCAATTTTTAACATTATGCCATGTTTGTCCCATTATTCTATCTACTCCTCCTCCCACTCTCCATCTCTGTATTATCTATTTATTATCTATATCTATCAATCTATCTATCAATCAATCTATCTATCTATCATTTTTGTATCATTCATCATTCATCTCTCTCATCTATCTACCTGGGTATCTATTTATCTGTTTTTTAAACATTTGAGAGTAGGTTGTATACTTCATGTTCCTTGAACATTTAATACTTTCATGTACATCCCCTGAGAACAAAGATAAAACATAGTTAACTATCTTAAGTACAGTTATCAAGTTCAAGAAATTTAACATTGATATGATGATTTGCAGTCCACATTCCAGATTTTTCATATGTACCAATAATGTCTTCTAGGTCTCCTCCATTTTTAGTTTGAGTCTAGGATCATAGATTGCATTTAATTGCTATTGTCTTTTCAGTTGACTTAAAATTTTTTTAAATTGTGGAAACATGCAACATGAAATTTCCCATCTTTTTTTTTTTTTTTAAAGATTTATTTTTATTTATTTTTAATTCCCCTCCCCTCCCCCGGTTGTCTGTTTTCTGTGTCTTTTTGCTGCGTCTTGTTTCTTTGTCCGCTTTTGTTGTCGTCAGCGGCACGGGAAGCGTGGGCGGCGCCATTCCTCGGCAGGCTGCTCCCTCCTTCGCGCTGGGCGGCTCTCCTTATGGGTGCACTCCTTGCGCGTGGGGCTCCCCTACGTGGGGGACACCCCTGTGTGGCACGGCACTCCTTGCGCGCATCAGCACTGCGCATGGGCCAGCTCCATGCGGGTCAAGGAGGCCCGGGGCTTGAACCGTGGGCCTCCCATGTGGTAGACGGATGCCCTAACCACTGGGCCAAAGTCCGTTTCCCGAAATTTCCCATCTTGACTACTCCAAATCGGACCATTCATTGGGGATAGTCACATTCACAATGTTGTGCTAGCCTCACCACCATCAACTACAGAACATTCTCATCACTGTAAACAGAAATCCTGTATCCATTATGCATTCACTCCCCATCTGTACTCTACTTTCTGTCTATTAATTTGTATAGTCTAGATATTTCAGATAAGTGAAATCATACAAAGCTGTCCCTTTGTGTCTGACATTTTGCTCAGCATGATATCTTAAGATTCATCCTTGTAGTGTGGTAGCAGAACTTTATTCCTTTTTAAGGCTGAATAATATTTCATTGTATATATATATACCACATTTTGTTTATTCATCTGCTGATGGACATTTGGGTTACTTTCACCTTTAGGTTATTGTGAATAAATTCTGCTATGAATATTGGTGTACAAATATCCATGTGAGTCCCTGCTTCCATTTCTTTGGTTTATACCTAGAAGTAGGATTGCCTGTTCATATGGTAATTTTATACCTAACTGTTTGAGGAAGTGCCTAACTGATTTCCACAGTGGCTGTACCATTTTACATTTCCACCTACAATGGCTAAGTGTTCTTAATACTCCTCATTCTCTCCAGTACTTGTTTTCCATTCTTTTTTTAAAAAAAGTCATTCTACTGGGTGTGAAGTGGTACCTCATAGGAATTCACATTTCCCTGATGACCAGTCATGTTGAGATCTTTTCATGTGCTTATTGGCTATTCGTATATCTTCTTTGGAGAGATGTTTATTCAAATCCTTTGTCCATTTTTTTTTTAAATTAGAGAAGTTGTGGGTGTCAGAACAATCATACATAAAATACAGGATTCCCATATACCATCCGATTATAAACACCTTGCTTTAGGGTGGAACATTTGTTATAATTGATGAAAACACGTTTTTATAATTGTACTGTTAACTATAGTTCAAGGTTTAAGTTAGGGTTCACTGTTTGTGTTGTGCAGTTCCATGGAGTTTCTGAAAACATTTTTATACTAGTACCATCTATACAACCTGAAATTTCCCCTTTTAAACTCATAGAGTCAGAATCTAGAATATAGATTAACAAGGGGCTGGGAAGGTCAGGAAGAAGGGAGTTAAATTTATATTTTAAGCCTTAACTCCTTATTCTTACTCTACTTCATCCCCTGGTAACCTATATTCTGGATTCTAATTGTATGAGTTTACTTATTCTAATTTTTAAATTAGATTGTTTGTCTTTTTGCTGTTGAATTTTAGGAGTTATTGATATTTTCTGAATATTAAACCCTTATCAGATATGTGATTTCTAAATATTTTTTCCTATTCTGTTGTGTGTCTTTTCAATTTCTTGGTAGATTCACAGAAGTTTTAATTTTGATGATGTTCAGTTTATCTATTTTCTTTATTTGTTGCTTGTGCTTTCAGTGTAAATATAAGTCCATTGCTTGATACAAGGTCTTGAAGATATTTCCCTATATTTTCTTCTAAGAGTTTTATAGTTTTAGTTCTTTTATGTAGGTCATTGCTCCATTTCTAGTTTAATTTTGTACATGGTGTGAAGTAGGGATCCAATTTCATGTTTTTGCATGTGGATATCCAGATATCGCAGCACCATTTGTTGAATAGACTGTTCTTTCAGCATTGAATGGATTTGGCTCCTTTGTCAAAAAACAGTTGTCCATAGATGTATGAATTATTTCTGTGTTCTCAGTTCTATTCCATTTGTCTATATGCCTGTCCTTGTGCTGGTACCACACTATTTTGATTCCTATAAATTTGAATTTGATGATTGGCTTTTCCATTTCTGTGAATAAGACTGTTTTTTTTTAAAAAAATTATTTATTTATTTATTTTTTAATTACATTATGAAAAATATGAGGTCCCATTCAACCCCACTGCCCCCGCCCCCCACTCCCCCCACAGCAACACTCTCTCCCATCATCATGACACATCCATTGCACCTGGTAAGTTCATCTCTGAGCATCACTGCACCCCATAGTCAATGGTCCACATCATAGCCCATACTCTCTCACGTTCCATCCAGTGGGCCCTGGGGGGATCTATAATGTCCCGTAATTGTCCGTGAAGCACTATCCAGGACAACTCCACGTCCCGAAAACGCCTCCACATCTCATCTCTTCCTCCCATTCCCCACACCCAGCAGCCACCATGGCTACCGTTCCCACACCCATTCCACATTTTCTCTGTGGACATTGGATTGGTTGTGTCCATTGCACATCTATGTCAAGTGAGGGCTTAGATTCCATATGGGTACTGGATGCACTCCTCCCGCTTCCAGTTGTAGACACTCTAGTCTCCATGTTGTGGTGGTTGACCTTCTTCAACTCCATGTTAGCTGAGTGGAGTAAGTCCAATAAATCAAAGTGTAGGAGCTGAAGTCTGTTGAGGCTCTGGGCCTGGGTGTCATATTATCAGTCCAGAGATTCAAATCCCCTACATATATCTTAAACCCAGCACCGACTACAATTCCAATAAAGTAGCATGCAAGTCTTGTGAAAAGAGATCCCCTCTGAGTCCAATTCCATCACGCAGAAACACCAGCTCCAATGAAGGGCTATCTGTCATGGCAGTGAACCCCTTCTGCCATGACCATAGAACCCGTGGGTCTCTTTATCCCTCAAAAGAACCAATGCCTGGGGTTGTATCTACCTTATCTGTCTCTTAGACTCTGTTCAGTTGTACATAGGGGTATTCCTTCTGACAACCTCCAGACTCTTTTTTAGAGACTCACAGCCTTATAATCTCATTTCTCCTTTCCATTTCCCCCTTACATTAGGTCAAACAGCTTCCCAAAGTCATGTCATTATATGTAGACAGGTATATTCTGCTGTTCCGCATTGAATCTTTAATTCAAGGTCATTTTCTAGTTGCTTCTTCAGCTGGTATGTGGTAGTGATCCCTCGGTGCCAGGGAGGCTCATCCCCGGGTGTCATGTCCCACGCTGGGGGGAATGCATCGCATCTACACGCTGAGTTTGGCTGTGAGAGTGGCCACATTTGAGTAACATGCAGGCTGTCAGGAGGAAACCCCCAGGCACAATGCTACTCTAGGCCTTGTTCTTATTGCAGGTGTATAGGCTCAAAAGTGTAACCATTAGTATCACAAGCCCACTGTTGGGCCCTCCTTCCTTCCTGGTTCTTGCCGTTGCACCTGGAGGATTACCGCTGCTCTCCCAGGGCCCACAACAGTGACCCCCCGGCCAGGAGCCCAGTACCCCCCCAGCTGTTGTTTTTGTTTCCACTATGAGTATATATAGACATTACCATATACCCTGGGCATATGCCCTGTATAACTCCCTGTCAACCATATATATCCTGTCAATAACATCCCATATCAGTATTCCTCCGCTGCCATTATTGAACCACTCTGTGATCCAAAACTTCCCGTAAAGTGAATCCCAACATAATGTCAGCTTCAGAAGAGTCTTAGATCACCAAAATTCATAAATACAATATACAGTATTTCCCCAGATCCACCATAAAACCTTTTCCCTTGCACAGCAATAATCTTTTAACTTATTCATATCATATTTCCTGAAAATGATGTACAGATTCCAACACTATAGTTTTCAAACAAGGTGACATTTGTGCTTACTATGTGGTCCATATTTTAGGCTGTACAGTTTTCTAAATTTTTTAGTTATCCTATGTTTTGTCTTATGGTTTTCATTATTAGTCTGTCGTCCCCTATATGTTTTTGGTGTAATATTAGCTGTTTTATATTCATCCTCGTGTACTCTCACATAACTCCTCTTTTGCCCCCTTATTTACCTTTGTTCCATCCATTCCACATCCATTTACCCCTCCCCTTAGGGCCCACAACGCTTGCCAATCTAATACCCTGGGAGCCGTCCTTTCTCACGAGAGATACAGTTCTCTCTATTCAACGGCATTAGTCTTCCCCAGGATATGGGTCCACCCCACCCAATGGTAGAACCCACCTTGGCAAAATGAGCCTTCAGCTATTCCCTCCGGAGTCCATCACGCATCAGACCATACCCCCTGAGCGTCCTAACCAGGTAACCCTCCTACTTATACTTTGATATGTTTTATTCAACATTTAGTTCTCAATGAACTTCTGACACTCTCCCATATTCATATGTTGCCCCTCCCTCCCACCTATTTCTTGGACAATATTACCCCTCTTCCCATCCCCAGCCCCCCTCAAACCCAGAAAACCCCACCCGAAGGTAACCCCTTGCCCCCATTTTGTCCCTTCTTTGTGCTCATACTTACCGCCAGCTCATCACAGATTCCACCCCTGCAGACATTAACTCACATCCTTCCTCCACCCCCCGATTTCCTGTAAGCCACTTTTCCAGACTCTAGCTCTCTGAGGCAGTTAACTTATTTCATATCATTGAGGTCATATAGTATTTGTCCTTCAATGCCTGAGTTGCTTCACTCAACATAAGATTCTCAAGGTTCATCCATGTTATCACGTGCGATTGTAGTGTATTGGTTCTTACAGCTGAGTAGTATTCCATTGTGTGTATATACCACATTTTATTGATCCACTCTTCTGTTGATGGACATTTGGATTGATTCCAACTTTTGGCGATAGTGAACAATGCTGCTATGAACATTGGTGTACATATATCGGTTTGTGTCCTTGTTTTCAGATCTGATGGGTATATACCCAGCAGTGGTATTGCTGGGCCATATGGCAAATCTATGGATAATTTTTTGAGAAACCGCCAAACTGTCCTCCAGAATGGTTGGATCCTTCTGCATTCCCACCAGCAATGGATGAGTGTTCCCCTTTCTTCACATCCTCTCCAGCATTTGTATTCTACTGTTTTTTCATGGCTGCCAATCTTATGGGAGTAAGATGGTATCTCATTGTAGTTTTGATTTGCATTTCCCTGATTGCTAGAGATTTGGAGCATTTTTTCATGTGCTTTCTAGCCATTTGTATTTCTTCTTTGGAGAAGTGTCTGTTTAAGTCTTTTTCCCATTTTTTAAATGGGTTGTTTATCTTTTTGTTTTCAAGATATATGAGTTCTTTATATATGCAAGATATAAGTCTCTTATCAGATATATGGTTGCCAAATATTTTCTCCCATTGTGTGGGTTCCCTTTTTACTTTCTTGACAAACTCCTTTGAGGTGCAGAAGGCTTTAATTTTGAGGTAGTCCCATTTATCTATTTGTTCTTTTGCTGCTCGTGCTTTTGGTGTGATATTCATGAAGCCATTTCCTATTACAAGGTCCTGTAGATGTTTCCCTACACTGCTTTCTAAGGTCTTTATGGTCTTGGCTCTTATATTTAGGTCTTTGATCCATCTTGAGTTGATCTTTGTATAAGGTGTGAGATGGTAATCCTCTTTCATTCTTCTACATATGGCTATCCAGTTCTCCAGGCACCATTTGTTGAATAGGCCATTCTCTCCCAGTTGAGAGGGTTTGGTGGCTTTATCGAATATTATATGGCTATATACATGAGGTTCTATATCTGAACTTTCAATTAGATTCCATTGGTCTGTGTGTCTCTCCTTATGCCAGTACCATGCTCTTTTCACTACTGTAGCTTTGTAGTATGTTTTGAAGTCAGGAAGTGTGATTCCTCCTATTTCGTTTTTCTTTTTCAATATGTCTTTGGCTATTCGGGGCCTCTTTCTATTCCAAATAAATTTCATAGTTAGTTTTTCTAGTTCCTTAAAGAAGGCTGTGTTGATTTTTATTGGGATTGCATTGAATGTGTAGATCAGTTTTGGTAGGATAGACATCTTAATAATATTCAGTCTTCCTATCCATGAACAGGGAATATTCTTCCATTTATTTAGGTCTTCTTTGATTTCCTTGAACAATCTTGTATAGTTCTCGATGTATAAGTTTTTTACCTCTTTAGTTAAATTTATTCCTAAGTATTTGATTTTTTTATTTTCTATTGTGAATGGTATTTGTTTCTTGATTTCCTCCTGATCTTGCTCATTATTGGTGTACAGAAATGCTACTGATTTTTGCGCATTGATCTTATAACCTGCGACTTTACTAAACTCATTTATGAGTTCTAGGAGCTTTGTTGTAGATCTCTCAGGGTTTTCTATATATAGGATCATGTCATCTGCAAATAATGAAATTTTGACTTCTTCCCTTCCAATTTGAATGCCTTTTATATCTGGTTCTTGTCTCAGTGCTCAAGCAAGTACTTCCAAGACAATGTTAAATAGGAGCGGAGACTATGGGCACCCTTGTCTTGTTCCTGAGTTTAGAGGGAAGGATTTCAGGATTTCGCCATTATAAACAATGTTGGCTTTCGGTTTTTCATATATACTCTTTATCATGTTCAAAAAGTTTCCTTGTATTCCGATCTTTTGGAGTGTTTTTATCAGGAAGGGGTGCTGTATTTTGTCAAATGCCTTTTCTGCATCTATAGATATAATCATGTGGTTTTTTTCTCTCAATCTGTTTATATGGTGTATTACATTGATTGATTTTCTTATGTTGAACCATCCTTGCATACCTGGAATAAATCCCACTTGGTCATGGTGTATAATTTGTTTAATGTGTTGTTGAATACGATTAGCAAGTATTTTGTTAAGTATTTTTGCGTCTAGGTTCATTAGAGAAATTGGTCTGTAATTTTCCTTTCTTGTGGTGTCTTTGTTTGGCTTTGGTACTAGGGTAATGTTGGCATCATAGAAGGAATTAGGCAGTGTTCCTTCTGTTTCGATTTTTTGGAATAGTTTCAACAGGATTGGTGTTAGTTCTTTCCGGAATGTTTTGTAGAATTCACCTGTGAAGCCATCTGGCCCTGGGCTCTTCTTAGTTGGGAGATTTTTAATGACTGATTCTATCTCTTTGCTTGTGATTGGTTTGTTAAGATCATCAATTTCTTCTTTCGTCAGTATGGGCTGCTTATGTGTTTCTAGGAATTTGTCCATTTCCTCTAAATTGTCATTTTTGTTGGAATATAGTTTTTCAAAGTATCCTCTTATGATAGTCTTTATTTCTGTGGGGTCAGTGGTGATATCACCTTTCTCATTTCTTATTTTGTGTATTTGCATCTTTTCTCTTTTTTTCTTTGTTAGTCTCGCTAAAGGTTTGTCAATTTTGTTGATCTTCTCAAAAAACCAGCTCTTGGTCTTGTTTATTTTTTCAAGTGCTTTCTTATTTTCTATTTCATTTAGTTCTGCTCTTATCTTTGTTATTTCCTTCCTTCTTCTTCCTGTTGGGTTACTTTGTTGTTGTTTTTCTAATTCCGTCAAAAGTGCAGTTAGTTCTCCAATTTTTGCTCTTTCTTCTTTTTTGATATATGAATTTATGGCTATAAATTTCCCTCTCAGTACCGCTTTTGCTGCATCCCATAAATTTTGGTATGTTGTGTTATCATTATCATTTGTTTTAAGGCAGTCATTGATTTCTTTTGAGATTTCCTCTTTGACCCACTGTTTTTCTACGAGTGTGCTGTTTAATTTCCAAATTGTCGTGTGGAGTCTGGGTCTCTGTCCCTTGCAAATTTCCAGCTTCACTCCACTGTGGTCAGAGATATTGTTTTGTATGATTTCGATCTTTCTGAATTCATTAAGCCTTTCTTTGTGGCCTAGCATATGGTCAATCTTGAAGAATGTTCCATGTGCGCTTGAGAAAAATGTATATCCTGCTGTGTTTGGGTGTAATGATCTATATATGTCTATTAGATCCAGCTCTTCTAATATACTGTTCAAATTTTTTGTTTCTTTAGTGATTCTCTTTTGAGATGTTCTGTCCAGAGTTGATAGTGGTGTATTAAAATCCCCCACTATAATTGTAGATGCATCTATTCTTTCACTTAGTTTTTCCAGCGTTTGCCTCACATATTTAGAGGCGCCCTTGTTAGGAGCATAAATATTTATGATTGTTCGATCTTCTTGACAGATTGTCCCTTTCACTAAAATATAGTATCCTTCTTTGTCTCTCACAATTGTTTCGCATTTAAAGTCTATTTTGTCTGATATTAATATAGCTACTCCTGCCTTTTTTTGGTTGTTGTTTGCTTGTATGATTGTTTTCCAGCCATTCACTTTCAACCTCCATGAGTCTCTGGGTCTAAGATGTGTCTCTTGTAGACAGCATATAGATGGGTCGTATTTCCTTATCCAGTGTCCCAGTCTGAATCTTTTGATAGGTGAGTTTAGTCCGTTGACATTCAGTGTTATTACGTTTAGAGAGTTATTTATGGTAGCCATATTTTGGTTGGATTTGTGTTTGTTACATTTTGTTTGTATTATTTTATTTTCCCCTTCTATTTTTGTCTTTCTTGTTGCTTTTACACTCTCCTCCATCTCTGACTGTCCTGTTTTTTCCTTTCTTCCTGCAGAACTCCCTTAAGAATTTCTTGAAGGGGAGGTTTCTTGTTGATATACTCTTTCAGTTTCTGTTTATCTGTGAATATTTTGAACTCTCCATCATTTTTGAATGCTAGTTTAGCTGGATAGAGTATTCTTGGTTGGAAATTTTTTTCCTTTAGTACCTTGACTATATCATACCACTGCCTTCTTGCCTCCATCGTTTCAGATGAGAAATCAGCACTTAATCTTATGGAGTTTCCCTTGTATGTGATGGTTTTCTTTTCTCTTGCTGCTTTTAGAATTTTTTCTTTGTCTTGAGCATTGGATAATTTGACAAGTATATGTCTTGGGGTGGGCCTGTTGGGGTTTATGACCAGTGGAGTGCGCTGTGCTTCTTGGGATATGTACATCTGTCTCTTTCAGTAGATTTGGGAAGTTTTCATTCATTATTTCCTGCAACAGTCCTTCTGACCCCTTTCCCCTCTCTTCTCCTTCTGGAATGCCTATAATACGTATGTTTGAGCATTTTGCGTTATCATTCAGGTCCCTAAGTCCTATCTGGATTTTTTCTACCTTTTTATTGACCACTTCTACTATCTGTTTGATTTCCAATGCACTGTCTTCCACATCACTAATTCTCTGCTCTGCCTCTTCTAGTCTGCTGATATTTGCTGCAAGTGTATTTTTGATTTCTTGGATTGTGGTGTTCATTTCCATCATATCTGTTATTTTTTTGCGCATGTCTGCAATTTCCCCTCCAAGTGTTGTCTTCATGCTGTTAACCTCTTTCATTACTTCATCAAATTTGTCGGTGATAAATGATCTGAGATCTTTCATTGCTTGTGCGAAGTCCTGCCCCCCTTCCTGATTGGATTCAGCCATGTTTTCCTGATTAGTGGTTTGGTTTGTAGATTTTTGTTGCTGTCTTGTCAACATTTTTTCTTGACGGCTTTAATCAGTTCCTTAGCTTCTTTGTCTAGTCTTGGAGATTAATTAGCTGTTGTTTTTGCGTAAGTGTTATATCTTCTCTTTGTCACTTTGTTCTTCTTATTCCAATTTCTTATTGCTAGTTAAGCTCACTTTAAAGGAAAGTATTAGTGCTGGGGAAAGGCAATTGTGTAAGGGAGGAAAAAGTGTGAAGTAGTATTGGTGATATATGTTAACAAAGCAACAATATGAGTTCTGGGAGGATGGAGGTTAGATCATGTAAATTGTGTAGAGTTATAGTAGTAGGAAAGTACCTATAATGAGGTTGACGACTGAATATGGGAGGAATGTGGTACGTACTAAGAGGCTATTGTTTCCGTGAGAGAGGGAAAGAGAAAAGAAAGGTAATAGTTTCAGGGACGAATACCAGATGGAAAACTAAACAAAGGTATTAGAAATTAAGAGTTAGACACTTTGCGGATCAAAGAAAGGGAGATGGAATATAGGAGAGATAGCAGATGGTGGAGGATATCAAGTTGTAGGGGAAAGGGGATAGTGTAGATAGGCTAAATCTATTCACAGAAAAATGAGGCAGTGGAGGGTGAGGAAACCCAGCAAATGTGAGGTATTTCCTGTAGGACCTATTGTATTGTTAAGATAAAATAGTATAAGAAGAATATTGGGGACAGGAAAGAGAGGATTAAAACAACAACAACAACAACAACAACAAAAATAAAAAAAATAAAAAATAAAAAAAACCAAAAAAAAACAAAAAAAACACAAAAAACAAAGAACAGAAACCCCGCCGCCAGGCTCGGCTGGGCTCGGCTGGGCTCGGCTGGGCTCCGGTCCCCTGCCCTCCGCGGCTCGGCTGGGCTTGCCTGGGCTTGGCTAGGCTCGGCTGGGCTCGGGTCCCCTGCCCGTCGCGGCTCGGCTGGGCTCGGCTGGGCTCGGCTTTCCCGCCCACCGCCCGCCGCCCGCCGCGGCGCAGCGCGGCTCGGCTCCCCCGCCTGGCGCGGCGTGGCTGGGCTCGGCCGAGCTCGTCTGGGCTCGGCTCCCTCGCCCGCCGCGGCTCGGCTGGGCTCAGCCGGGCCCGGCTGGGCTCGGCTTCCCTGCCCGCCACCCTCCGCGGCGCGGCTGGGCTCGACTGAGCTCGGCTGGGCTCGCCCTCCGCGGCTCAGCTGGGCTCGGCCCGGCTTGGCTTCCCCGCCCGCCGCCCGTCGCGGCGCGGCTAGGCTCGGCTGGGCTTGGCTCCCTTGCCCGCCGCCCGCCGCGGCACAGCGCGGCTCGGCTCTCCCGCCCGCCGCCCGCCACCCGCCACAGCTCGGCTGGGCTCGGCTCCCTTGCCCGCTGCCCGCCTCGGCACAGCACAGCTCGGCTCTCCCGCCCGCCGCCCGCCGCAGCTCGGCTGGGCTCAGCTCCCTTGCCCGCCGCCTGCCGCGGCACAGCGCGGCTCGGCTCTCCCGCCCGCCGCCCACCGCAGCCCAGCTAGGCTGGGCTCGGCTCCCTTGCCCGCCGCCCACCACGGCGCAGCGCGGCTCGGCTCTCCCGCCTGCCACCCACCGCGGCTCAGCTAGGCTGGGCTCGGCTCCCTTGCCCGCCGCCCGCCGCGGCGCAGCGCAGCTCGGCTCTCCCGCCCGCCGCCCACCGCGGCGTGGCTCGGATCCCCCGCCCGCTGCCCACCGCGGCCCAGCTAGGCTACCCTGGCTGCCGCCCGCTGGGGCTCGGCGCGGTGCTAGCTGCCTCGGCTCTGCCTACCCAAGGAGGGAATCCTCCACACGTAGCTGGGATCTCCGTGTATATTTCACGGATGGATCCTCTCTGTTACCTTCCCTCCAAATCGATGTCTAAACACCTTGGGACCAGGAAAAATCCCGAAACAGCCCGGTCCCAAGGAGTCTCTGACACCTCCCAGCCGATTCCCTCCAGGAGCTAGTAACCGGGAAGTTCACTCAGCCGCCATCTTGCCTCCTCCAAGACTGTTGATATTTTCATTAGGATGGCTTTAAATCAGCTTTGGATAATATTGACATTATAATGATATTTAGTCTTCCAATCCATGAGCAGGAAATATTGTTCCATTTATTTATAAAGAAATTAATTTCTTTAATTTCATTCTGTGCACTGGTCCTTTACATAATTGGCTAAATTTATTCCTAGATATTTCATTCTTTTGGTTGCTATTATAAACTGAATTATTTCCTTGATTTTACTTTTGGATTGTTCATTGCTGGTGTATAGAAATACCACTGATTTTTGTGTATTGGCCTTGTACCCCAACATTTCACTGAGTTTATTTATTAGCTCTAGGAGCTTTCTTGTGGATTCTTCTGGATTTTCTATATATTTGATCATGTAATCTGAGAATAAGGATAGTTTTACTTCTTTCTTTCCAATTTGGATATCTCTTATTGGTTTTTTTTCTTGTCTAATTGCTCAGGCTAGAACTTCCAGCACAATGTTGAATAACAGTGGTGGCGGTGGCATTCTTTTCTAGTTCCTAATCTTAGAGGGAAAGCTTTCAAGTCTTTCACCATAAAGTATGAAGTTAGCTGTGGATTTTTCACAAATGCCCTTTATCATACTGAGGAAGTTTCCCTCTATTCCTAGTTTTCTGTGTGTCTTTATCAAGGGTGCTGGCCTTTGTCAAATGCCTCTTCCACATCAATTGGGATGACCATGCATTTTTCTTTTATTCTAGTCATGTGGTGTATTACATTAATTGATTTCCTTATGTAGAAGCAGCCATTCATTCTTGGGATAAATCCCACTTGATCATGAGATATAGTCCATTTGATTTACAGTTGGATTTGGTTTGCTGGCATTTTGTTGAAGATTCTTGCATTTATATTCAGAGGGGCTATTGATCTGTAATTTTCTTTTCTTGTAATATCTCTTTCTAGTTTTAATATTACAGTGATGCTGATCTCATAGAAGGAATTTAGGAAGTCTTCATTTCTTTTCAAATTTTTGAAGAGTTTGAGACTGGTGTGGATTCTTTAAATATTTGGTAAAACACAGCAGTACAGCCATTGGTCCTAGGTTTTTCTTTTTTGGGATGCTTTTGGTTACTGATTCAATATTTTTACTATTTATTGGTCTGTTGATATCATCTACTTTTTTTTTCTTTTTTAAAGATTTATTTTATTTCTCTCCCCTTCACCTCCCCTTACCCCAGTTGTCTGCTCTCTGTGTCTATTTGCTGTGTATTCTTCTGTGACTGCTTCTATCCTTATCAGTGGCATCGGGAATCTGTGTTTCTTTTTGTTGTGTCATCTTGCTGAGTCAACTCTCCATGTGTGTGGTGCCATTCCTGGGCAGACTGCACTTCCTTTCGAGCTGGGCAGCTTTCCTTATGGGGCGCACTCCTTGTGCTTGGGCTCTTCTACACGGGGGGCACCCCTGTGTGGCAGGGCACTCCTTGCGTGCATTAGCACTGCATGTGGGCCAGCTTCACATGGGTCAAGGAGGCCCGGGGTTTGAACCACGGACCTCCCATGTGGTAGATGGACGCCCTATCCACCGGGCCAAGTCTGCTTCCTGTCGTCTACTTCTTTTTGAATCACTTTGGTAGTTTTTGTAGTTGCCCATTTCACCTGGGTTGTCTAATTTGCAGCCAACAATTATTCATAATGTCCTCTTCAATCTTTTTTATTTCTATAAGATCAGCAGGAATGTCTCACCTTTCATTTCTGATTTTTGTTGTGTGCTTTCTTTTTATTTCTTTGTCCCTCTCACTAAAGATTTGTCAATTTTATTGATCTTTTCAAAGAACCAACTTTTGGATTCTTTGATTCCCTTCATTGTTTTTCTATTCTCTATTTCATTTATAGCTGTCTAATCTTTATTGCTTCCTTTCTTCTGCTGACTTCCAGTTTGATTTGCTTTTCTTTTTTTTAGTTACTCCAGTGTGATGTTAGGTTGCAGAGAATTTTCTTCTTTTTTATGAAAGCATTTAGAGCTGTACACTTTCCCCTCAGCACTGCCTTTGCTGTATTCTATAAATTTTGAGATGTTGTTTTTCATTTTAATTTGCCTCAAGATATTTCATAATTTCTCTTGTGCTTCTTCTTTGACCCACTGGTTGTTTAAGAAGGCATTGTTTAATTTCCATGGATTTAAAAATTTTCCAGTTCTCCCTCAGTTATTGATATCTAGTTTCATTCCACTGGAGTTGGAGAGGATATTTTGTATGATTGCAGTCTTTTAAAATATTGAGAAATTTTTAACCTAGCATATGGTCTATTCTTGAGTAGAATGTGTACTCTGCTGTTTGAGTGAAGTGTTCTACACATGTCTGTTAAATCTAAGTGGTTTATTGTATTGTTCATGCCCTCTATTTTCTTATTGATCTTCTGTCTAGTTATTCTATCCATTAGTGAAATTGGTACAGTGATGTCTCCTACTATTAATGTAGAACAATCTATTTCTCCCTTCAAATCTGACAACCTTTGCTTCACATATTTTGGGGGCTCTGTTGTTAGATTTCATATGTGTTTATAATAATTACCTTTTCTTGATGAAGTGAACCATTTACCAAAATACAGTGTCCTTCTTTGTCCCTTTTAATAGTTTTTGCTTAAAGTCTATTTTGTCTCTCCTTTGCTTACTCTTTTCATGGAATATTTTTTCCATCCTTTCACTTTAAAATTACCTGTGTCTTTAGTTTAAGGGGATTCTCTTGTAAAGAACATGTAATTGAATCTTACTTTTTCATTCATCCTGCCAATATCTACCTTTTGATTGAAGAGTTTAACCCATTTACATTTAAAGTTACTACTGAAAGCCCAGCATTTTCTTCTCTTATTTTGCTCTTTAATTTTTAAATCCATACTTTTTTTGTCTCCACTTTTTCCATTACTGTCTAGTTTTCTATTTAGTTGATCTTGTGCAGTGAACCCTTTATGATCCCATCTTTTTCCTTCTGTGCCTGTTTTTCTGATATTTTCCTTGTGATTACCTTGAGTGTAAATTAACACCCCAAATCTGTAACTTTCTCAGTTTGTTTGATAACAACTTTATTTCAAATGCATACATTCATTGTGTGTCTCTAATCCTTTTCCATCTACCTTTATGTCGTTCATGTCACAAATTACATATTTATCCATTATGAGTCCAAAACCATTGATTTATCATTACTTTTTATTCATTTGCTTTTTAGATCCTGTAGGATGTAAAAGTAGAGTTACAAATCAAAACTATAATAATATTGGCATTAATCTTTCTCCATGTCATTATCTTTACTGAAGATCTTTGTTTCTTCATGTGGCTTTGATCTATTACCTAGTGTCCTTACTGTTAATCTGAAGAATTCCCTTTAGAATTACTTGAGGATACAGGACAACAGTTATTACAGTGATGAAAGGCAAAATGTCAAAAAAAATTTTTTACAGAATATCTTTCATTTTTTAATACCCCAATTTTTTTTTACTTTATTTCAGTTTTAGTTTTTCTAAATTATTATGTATTTTATTTCTTATCTTTAAACCTATCATTACTATCTCATTTTTCTATTAATTGAATTTGGCAATATACATGGCTTCATTTTTGAAGAAGTTTTGGATCACAAAAGGGTTACAACTATGGCAAGGGAGGAGCATTGGTGCAAGGTGTCAGTGATGGGAGACACATGAGAGTTTACCTGGGAATACATATAAGATATATAAGTATGTTCAAATGTTCAAGGGGCATTGCCACAGTAGGTAGAGAGTCACACAACTGAAAGAATACTGAATTCTCATCCTGGGGAGCTCTGCCACATTCTCTAATGGAACAGCAAGAATCCCTCAAGTACAGTGAACAAGGATGGTCCATTGATGAGCCCGTGATAATGACAAATATGCTTATGAGTCTTCTGCTCTTGAAATTGCGACTTAGACTAGTGCTGTAGGCTGTCTCAGAGTTATCTCCTGAGATCCTCCATGTTGCTCAAATGTGGCCTCTCTCTAAGCCAAACTCAGCATATAATTGCATTACCTTCCCCTCAGCTTGGGACATGACTCCCAGGGATGAGCCTCCCTGGCATGAGGGATTATTACCAAGCATTGGCTGATGATGAAACTGGAAAAAGACCTTGAATAAAGGGGGGGAATGGTAAAGACAAATGAGTTTATATGGCTAAGAGACTTCAAAATGAGTCAGGAGGTCATCAGAGAAGTAATGAGATCTCAGCAGGATCTCATAGACAGCCAAAGTAGATACTACCCCCAATAGTGGGATTTATAAGGGCTACAGAGACACCCAGGTCCTACAGTCATGGCAGATATCTCCAGAGTTTGGTGCCTTGCCAGTGGGCCCTACTTTGGAGTTTGTGCTCCTGACTGTGACAGAGTTGGACTCAGATGTGACTTCTCTACACATGCCTCTTCTGTCCCTTTTATTGAACCTATAGCTGGTGCTGGAGTTGGTAGGTGTATGTCCAAGAGACTTGAATCTCTGGGCTGTCCATGTGCCATCTGGGACCTGAGCCTCAGTGGAGTTGCAACACCTACTCTCCAGTTCATTGGACTCACCCAGGACAACTAACAAGCAGGTGAGGATGGACAACCACCACGCCAAGGAACTGAGAGAGTCTACAACTGCAAGCAAGAGTATCCCATCCATCAGCCATATGGAATCAAAGACACCTTTCAATTAGAGGGGGGGTGGGCATCACCATCCCTGAATCCTCAGGGATGAATCCTCAGGATTATATAGACTTATTCTAGCAATGGAATAAATTATATCATTGATGTGGAAACAGTGGCCACTGGAGTTGCCAAAGGCAGGGAAAGGGACAAAGAGGTATAATATGGGGGCATTTTCGGGACTTGGAATTGTCCTGAATGACTTTGTAAAGACAGATACAGGACATTATATATCCTGCCATAACCTACAGAATGGAGTGGGAGAGTGTATAAACTACAGCATAAACTATAATCCATGCCATGTGGAAATGCTCCAAAACGTGTTCATCAATTTCAATGAATGTACCACACTAATGAAATAAATTTTTAAAGTGAGAAAAATGGAAGGTGTGGGGAGTGGAGCATATGGGAATCCCTTATATTTTTATGTAACATTTTATGTAATCTATGTATCTGTTAAAAATAAATTAAAAATATATTAAAAACAAAGAGTTATTCATAGGGTTGATGTAGTGGTGACAGACTCCCTCGGCTTTTGTTTATTTGTGAATGTCTTAATTTCTCCCTCTATTTTGAAAGACAGTTTTCCTGGATATAGAATTATTAGTTGGGAAATTTTATGTATTTTTTATTAAAATGAGATTTTATTGTATTTTATTTATTTCAGTTAGACATTAATGGACATTTGCTATGACAAAAAGGTAGTAATAGGCAGACAGATAATATAAAGCTATGCAATCCATGTTTCAAAAAGATATTTCAGCTCCTTGAGCTTCATTACTTTTCTGAACATTTTTCCAAAGACATTAAAAAGTTTAAAATATTTCAACATGAAAATGGTTTCACAACATTTATATATACAAAGAATAGCTCTCAGATCAGAGAAGTGGCAGAGAGAACATCAGTATGTGTTTATCACTGAGCAATCCTTTGGAGACACTAGTAGACCTCAACATTTCTGAGCACTTCAATACACTGTTTCTATTATGCCAGTCATGTCCTTTTGCCTTCATTGCTCAGCTAATGTTGCTGTTACCAGTACCCCAAATCAACCATATTGTGCTTGTTCCTGAAGAAAAACATGACAGTACATGGATTGTGTAACTCACACTTTTGTTGAAGTCAATTCTGTAATAGCCACAAGAAAAATAACTGCAGACATTTCAACTTTAAAACAGCTGTGATATCCAAACAGGATCAATGCAAGATGAGGGCATTCTCCCCTTACCTACCATTTCTTTTCAGCTATTCTGTATAGCATTTAATCCATTTTCATACAGATAAGATCTCAGTCATGTCCAAAGTGAATGTCAAAGACATAGTCTTCCTCAAACAGGGTGATGTGATCCACTTGTCAGTCATTGTGTGGATGGAGAGCAAGTACAACATCGTACTGGCTTACTGGTGCCTCCTGCCAACACAACAGTGTCTCTTGTATTGGCTCTGCATTCAGCACCAGGTCCCACAGCTGTCCCTGGCTTCACTGATACTTTCCTCTGTCAGGTCTAATCTGCTGTGAATCCCCTTTAGAGAGTGTTTAAAAAATTTGGTACTTATTCTTCTGCTCTGTTTGCTTCCTTTTCATGATTTTTCTTTATCGATATTCTGTGTCATTTGTTGTTTTCCTTATTTCCTTTAGTTCTTTTCCATGTTTTCCTTTAGCTTTTTGTGTATGTTTAGGTACAGTTTTTAAAACATCTTTGTCTGGTGTGTCCCAGGTCTGATCCTCCTCATTCATGGTTTTTAATACTTTATCCTGTTTCTTTGTATGTGCCATTGCTTCCTGTTTCTTTGTGTTTTGTAATCAATTTTGCAACCTATACATTTTGATATTTCAATGTGTTATCTCTGGAATTTAGAAACTGGGTCATCTGTTCCTCAAGCTTGTATCCAACTAGTACTATGAAAGAGATGCCCTTGAATGCCAGGAGCTTACAGAAAAGAAAAAAAGAAAACACATTTCCCAGTCTTTGCAGATTGGCCTGTGTGAGTGCTCTCCTTCAGAGTTTAGCTGGCCTAACAAAAAGTTGAGAGATCAGCCGTAGGCAATAGCAGGCGGTCCTCCCTGGTCTTTTCTGTGCATGCATCTTATTCTGAGCATTCGTGGGTGGCCCTAGGAATTCTCCTGTTCACACACATCTGAATGTCTCCCCTTCCCATAGGAAACGGATCTTCTTCATGAGTCCAGGCACCACACCACATGTCCCACAATCAGCAATCTCCTGCCCTAGGCTGCAGTGAATTGATCGTTCTCCCACAGGTCTCTGTCTATAGGAGAGCTCTGCCAGTTGCCTCCAGGTGCAAGGCACGCTCTGGGATGATGTATTAGTCAGCCAAAGGGGTGTTGATGCAAAGTACCAGAAATCTGTTGGCTTTTATAAAGGGTATTTATTTGGGGTAAAAGCTTACAGTTTTAAGGCTGTAAAAAGTCCACTCAAGGCAGCATAAGCGGTGCCGTGTCATCAAAGTTAGCTGCCACGTGTTGAAGCAAGATGGTAGGTGCTCTCTGCCTGGTCTCTCCTTCCCCTCTGGGCTTCCTCTTCCTCCTGAGCTCAATTGGCCCAGCCTCTTGAGGCTTTGTGCTCAAGTGATCCTGTAGTCGTCTCTCTTCTGGTATAGGGCTTCTTTCTTCCTAGGCCTTCTATATCAGTCTCAGCTGTTCTGCTCTCTTCCCTCAAGCCTTCTCCTTTTTTTTACATGGCAGGAAAAAAAAAACGACAGAGCTCTCTCTTCCTGTGCGTCAGAATGAGTGTCCATTTATATCAGACACGGCAAAAGGGTGGGGACTCAACCTGAATCATGCCCACTGATAAAGTAGGATGCCCTAGTCTTAACAGGCTATCTAATCAAACACACCTCAGCTGCATTTAATGCAATCAAAGGGTATCACACCCAGAGGAATAGATTAGTTTACAAACATAATCTTTTTCTTTTTAGAATCATAAAATAATCTCAAACTGCTACAGATGGCAAGCCCACAGTGAATGTCCTGGCTCAGTCGCTCGGACTGCCAGCACATGGATAGGCACAGGCCTATATGCACCAGTATGTGCACGAGGGCCGCTGCGCTCACTCTGAAACTGGGATCGGGGACTGCACTGGGAGCCTGGGTTGACCTTGCACTGAGCTGGTGTGGGGATGGGGGAGGGGTTATTAAGTGCTCCACAAGAATCTATTTTTTAATTGCCTCTTCCAGATTCAGTGTCCACCCTGTTACTGCAACTCTTTAGCTGTTTTCTGGAGCTTTGAGAAAGATGGTTCTGTCAGATTTAATTTGTTGTTTAAAATTTCTGTGGGAAGATGGAACTCTGGAATGTCTCACTGCTCCATCTTGATTGGGACCCCAGTCAAATTTTTTTTTCAGTAGTCCATCTTTTAAATAAACACAACATACAGTACTCTAAGCCTAACAAAGCAGGAAATAATTCATTTTCTGTATTCACCATCTTCAAAATGAGAATGCCATTTGTTGGACTGCGAATAGTAAAAGTATTGCCCAGCTTTATTAGACAAAGGAGTAGGACAAAGTTAGAAAGATAGAGAAGCAGTGGGTATAGAATTGGAGATTATAGGAAATGTTTTGGCTCAGGAAGGGTGGAAGGAAAATGTTACAGCCAATAGCAGAGAAAAGATGCTCACGTTGCTGCTGCATGGGAAATGTGATCTCTTAAGAGGTGACGGTAATCATCAGTTAGCATTCAGCTGTATGATTTCAATGACTGACATTTTAATTGACTTATCCAATTTTTCAGGTCATCATAATATAATAGAAATAAAATATAATAGAAAACAATGGGAAACTAATAAAGTTATTTTGGAGCTAACTTTATTAGAAAATTAAATTTTCCATAAAGATACATCATCTGCACAGTCTTCAGTAATGCCCACTTAAATGTCAGATTTTATTTTGGATGTATGTACATTTGTTTAGAAATGTTTATATTTGCAATAATTCACTTGAGTAAATACTTGGTCCATGAATCAAAATATCCTATTTAAAGATTGGCCAGAGTAGACAACAAGAACAACAAATCCTTACTGAAATAATAAAATTTTTACATTTGAAGACACCTATCTTCCCAGAATCTGCTTTACGTTGCTTTTCTCATTAGAAGCTACCATTTATGAGTACATCCATTGGCTAGACACAATATAAATCATTATAACAGTATAACAGTCCAATGTGGAAGGAATTATTTTACCCATTGACCTGATAAGGAAGTTAAGGCTTATAGAATTTAGGAAAAATGCTAGAGGTCATACAGCTAGGAAGAGGCCAAGCTGTCCAAGTCTGCCGTATTCTGGCCCCGTTACCACTATAGTACTCTCCACCTAGCAGTTTTCATTGCTAAGGTTTTCTTGAAGTCTTCTACTACTCTTCCTTACAACTCTTTGGCTACATTTCAGGTACTAATGTTGAAGAAAGGAACACGTTTCTTTCTTGCCTCCCTTAAACTTCCTCTTGTCTGTGTCTGACAGGACCAAGGATTTGTTCTTGGAGACCTTGGGGAAGCTATGTCTGAGAACTCTTCTCGGCAGAGCTGTCAGTCTGTGCTCTCTGATTTTGCAATACTGACTGGAAGGGTTACCAATGTCAGAGGGTCATTCATGCTGGGGAAAGAGATTCTGGGCAGAGTGAAGCTGTGGCTCTTTCCTTCCACATCCTTCTCCTTAATGGTTGGGACAGTCTTGTCTGAGCTGTGCAGACTCCAGAAAAATCTAGCCTAGTTGCCACCCAGAAGTATTCCAAAAGAAGAGTGAGCAGGATACTTGAATTTCAGAGGATGGGAGTTGGGGATCTGGGGGGTGGAGGGGAGAGCCTTTATGTTAATCTGAGTTATGGGGTTGACACCTATCACAGGGCAAAGGAACACAAAAAAACTCTTTGACAGTCCTGTCACTCTGATTTTGTAGAGACCTATTCTTTTCCCTCTTTATAAGGAGACTTTAAATAGAGATACAGACATTTGTAATAAATCCTTGACAATGTGGCTGGCATATGTTTTGGAATCTGGAGAAATCTAAGTTAATTTTCATGGCATGGTGAATTTTTGGTTGGTCTGGTTAGAAGCATTCTGACAGTTAGAATCAGAAAAAGAGAAATATTTCATGCAATACATTAAGACTAGTGTCGGACATATTTCCTCATTTCCCTTGCTCTAACCCCCTTCCTTTCTTCCTTTTCTTTTTTCTTTATTAAGCACGTACTGTAAGATGAAACTATATCTTATTAATATAGATAATAAGGGAAATTGGAATTAGGTACATGCAAATAAGATGTTAGAGGAATTCAACGTTCATTTATATATGTCCATGTATTTCCGTTTTTTTTGCTAAGGGATGCTAGGAGCTAGACATTGGACCAGTGCTGGCACACAGCTGTGGCTCCTTCATAGAGCTTAAAGTGCAGTGGAAGGCACAGACCAGTTGTCAGGCATATAATATGTAGAATGGTCCATGCTAAGGCTAATCCTCTGAACAAATAATTTTGATTGCCAGTAAATGTTAAGCATCCTTAAGAGTAGTTAAAATGAACTTATAGAGAGGGTCTCACTTTGTCTGGATTTTGAAGGGTGGGTTTTAACACAGAGAAGGGGAGGAAAAAATATTTACATTTGAGAATGAGGGGAGAGTGATGGTAAGCATTTGAGGTTCTAGGTGGAAAATAATGATAATGGTAACAATAACAATAGCTAATCTTAAATAATACCTGCTCTGAGCCTGGTGCTATTCTAACTGCTTAGCGTAAGCTTTATGAACTCAAGTTCTCTTCCTAATATCACTGGATAGTAGATATCGATCACATTTTACCGATGAGGAAACTGAAGCACAGAGACTTGCCCATTAACATACCCAAAGACACAGAGCTAAGAAGGGGTCAGTCAGGGATTCAAACCCAGACATTTCAGCACCTCACTTGTTATAAGCGACGTCAAGGAAGGGAAAAGTTGTGAGGAGGCAAAATCGCAAGGAGTTCAGTTTGACCTGAGAGATTAAGGTTTGTGTAAAGCAACTATAAGAAATAAGTTTAAAAGGTAATTAGGACCATAATATAAAAGACTTGAAAGTCTATGTGTATGAATTTCATTTTGCAGATAAAGAGGAGCCACTGGAGGTATTTGAGCCGGGGAATACTGTGCTCTGAGCTCAGCTTTAAAAGATTCAGTCTGAAACACTGTGTAAAATAAAGGGAGACAAGGAAGGGCGAGAATTTAGAAGCTGATTGTGAGAGTATGTGGGGATTGAACTCAGTGACAGTAATGAAAGAGAGTCATCAAAAAGGGGGTGGTTTATAGGGCCTGGGAACTTATTGAAATTCTAAGGTTTCTCGTTGACCTTGTGCCTATAACAAACAGTGGTCATAAAGGGTTAAATGAATATGCTTGCTATGAAATTTCTTGGGCATTAACATTTTCCACTTACTTTCTTAACTGTATCATATGCCCTTGTGATGGGAGAAAAAGAACAACATCAAAAGTAGCTTTTAACTTCACAATTCTTTCTAAATTTCTTTAAACTTATAGGCTATACTGCTGATTTGCAGACTTCAAAGTACACAGAAAGATCAGGGTCAGATTGAAAAATTATTTCTTACAGTTTGATAAAATATGCATGTGAATCCTATGACCTGCCACTGAAATTATTTATGTGTTAATGTAACTTTGTAACAGTAATTGCACAGTTTAGTACTTTTTTTTTCTTCCCATAGCTTTTTTGCTCTAAGTTCCGGTAAATAATTCCTGCTTGTTATTTATGCTGAACTTCATAGATTCATTACCTTGCTTATGGATTCAAAATTGTCAAGTTTTGTTTTTTTGGCGGAATTATGGCAGGAAGACTAACTGGGGTGTGTTCCTGTGGGCAATGGTGGGGAGTTTCACATCTACTTTCTGCAAATTTTTAAATGTCTTTTGGTGCTTGCCACCTAATGAAAATGTCACCTCAATAAAATAAATTTGGGATAATTCTTCTCTGAAGTAGCACTTTAATGTTTTTCAATTATTTTTCAAATGTGAATCATTCCTCTCCTTCCTCTGATCTGGAGGGAGGAAACCAAGATAGAGAATTGAGAGTCAAGGCATCCGCCATAAACTCACTAGGTGTTCCTAGTTTTCACATATTTATGAGATTCCCACTAATGGCAAAATCAGACTCTCTTTTTTTATGGATTAAAGCTCTATTCTTGTTAGAATTTATGTAATAATGCCCTTTGGTGGTATGGAACATTGTTCTGCAGTTTTTGGATATTGGTCCTTCAGATTTTCCTCTTAGATTTGAATGCTGATTTTTAAAACTTAAGGCAGTGGGTTGTCTTTAATTTTTGGTTGTGTGGTGGCTACACAGTTATTTTTATTAGTTTTCCCTGACTTTTCTGGAGGTTTGGGGGAGTGTTGTGAATTGGTTAAACCAATTTTGCCAATGCTTCTCAAATTTAATGTGCATATACATCACCTGGGAATCTTTGTAAATGGCAGACTATGCTACAACAGGCCTGGGGGGGAGGGTTCTGATATTCTGCATTTCTAATAAGCTAGCCTATAGACCACACTTTGAGTAGTACAACCTAGGTTCCAATCCTTGCATGTATTACTTCCTAACTGTGTGACCTTGGGTGAATCACTGAAGTGTTCTTTAGTTCATTTTTCTCATTTGCCAAGCAACTTAGGGAGGTTGTGAGGATTAAGTGAGGAAAAGTATGCAAAGAACCTGGGACACTGAAAGTGTTGAATAAAGTAAATGGTAGCTACTGCTGATTACCATTGACTGTATAGGTAGAATATCATTTTAAGAGCTTGCTGAGAAGTCAAAATTGTTGCCTATTGACTAAATCTGGCTTTGGAACAAAAGTCCCTGGTTGAAGTTCTGTCTCTCGCATGTATTGCTGCAGGACCGCAGACCAGTCGTTTCGTCTCCTTTGACGGGTTTTATCTATAAAATAAGAGGATCAGGCTAGAGATTTGTGAGCTTTCTTTCAACTTTAACCTGTGAAATCAATATCACCATTCAATGGAGTATACTATTACTATTTATTTTTTATCCTGTTGACATAGAATGAATCATGTTATGTTTGCATTTGTTTCTTCTGTCTGTAATTTCATTTGAATCTGAGGCCCCCGATAGAAGTAATAGCTGTAAATGGAAAATGTGTTTATTAAGAAAATAAAGTCCTGCCTGGACAGCAATTTGGGAAAACATGTATTATATAAGATTTGTTGGTCATCAGAATTTTCTGTTGTTGCATTTTCAGCATTAGGGCATGAACATGGCTTTGTTGCCATGAATCAATAGAAATTTGAAAACGGAAGAAAGGAATATTGATTTTTATTAATATGGAAATATTTCATTCATTTCCAAAAAGAGCTTGAAGTAGCCAGACACTTTGTTAAAAATGCTGTACTGGCAAAGAATGGTGAGATGGCTACTCTCATACACTGCCAGTAGAAATGCAAATTTGTATGACTTTTCTAGAAAGCAACTTGACAATATTTCTTAAGAATCTTAAAAATTTTAACATCTGTTGGCCCACTAATTTTGCTTTTAAGTTAGTGTCATAAGGAAGTAATGTAAAATGAGGATACTGGTTTATGTTTGAGGATTTAAATCATTTCATTATTTATGAAAACAATATATTATAAACAACTTACATTGTAAGTTCCATGAGGGTAATTATCATGTTTGTTTGTGTTCATTATTATATCACTAGTATCTAGTAGGCTTTCTGGCACATACTAGGTGCTCAATAAATATTTACTGACTCAATGAACCTAAACATCCAGCAGTGGAGAAATGGTTCTATAAAAGATGGTGTATCACATATGATGATTTATTAATCAGCCATTAAAATTGTGCTTATGAGGAAATTTTTATTATATATATGAAATGCTCATTTAGAAAAACATGATAAGGTACTATGTATATAGTGTGATAGAAATATAAACTATATAAAATAATATGTATGAAAATAAGACTGGAAGAAAAATCATTAAAATGTCAATAGTGGTCATATATGAATGATGGATTGACAGGTGCTCTTTATCTTTGTCGTTCATATATTATCAAATATGCCCAGACTATTTTATTTTTTTAAAAAATTTTTTTTGTAAAGTGCAGCATATTCCTTAAGTTATTTAAAAAATTGTGTAAACTTATTCTAAACAAAAAGGTTGCCTTTGTCTTATACATGTTGAGATTTTCATCTCCTCTGCTTTAAAATAACTTGAAGAGAAATGAAAACATGTCCACACAAAGATTTGAATGAGAATGTTGATAGCAATATTATTCATAATAGCCAAAGAGTAGAAATAACTCAAACGTTTATCAAGTAGTGAATGGATTAACCAATGTGGGTATACCCCTATGTGGTGGTTTGAAGCTGTATGTACCCCCCAAAATATTCTTAAATCTAATCCATTCCTGCGGGTGCGAACCCATTGTAAATAGGAACTTATGAAATGGTTACTTCAGTTAAGGTGTGGCCCAGCCCAATTCAGATAGGATTTTAATTCTATTACTGGAGTCCTTTATAAGCAGAATGAAATTTGGACAGAGAGAATGAGCCACAGGAAATAAGAAGCTAAAATTAATGAAATTGGAAGAGAAAGGAGAGGCTACCATGTGCATTGCCATGTAACAATCTAAGGACCAAGAATTGCCAACAGCCAGCCCCAGACTGCCACAGTCTTTGGGGAGGAAGCATTGTCTTGATGACGCCTTGGTTTGGACTTTTTCTAGTCTCAAAGCCATAAGCAAATAAATTCCCTTTGTTTAACCTGATCTGTTTCATGTATTTGCTTCAGCAGCCCAGGAAATAAAAACACTATACAATGAAATACTCTTCATCAATAAAAAGAAATGATATACTGATGTATGCTGTAACATGAATGAACCTCAAAAATATGCTAGGTAAAAGAAGAGACTACATACTGTATGATGATTCCATTTACATGAAACATCCAGAAATGCAAATCCATGGTAGAAAAAAGTAGATTAATGGTTGCTGGTGGTCGAGGATAGAAATGGGGATTAACTGTGAATGGTCATATTGTGGGTTGAATTTTGTCGCCCAGATAAGATATATTGAAGTCCTAATCCCCCTGTACCTGTGACTGTGACCTTGTTTGGAAATAGACACATTGTAGATGGAATCAAGTTAAGATGAGTTCATACCGATTGGGGTGGGTCCTAAATTCCATATGGCTGGTGCCCTTCTAAGAAAAGTCAAAGAGATGCGGAGATGTAGAGATATATAGGGAGAATGGCACGTGATGATGGAGGCTGAGGCTAGAGTTATGCATCTACAAGCCAAGGAATGTCAAGGATTGCTGACAACTACCAGAAGTTAGGAAGTGGCAAGGAAAGACTCTCTCCTAGAACCTTTAGAGAGAGCACGACCCTGGCAATACATTGAATTTTTGGATTTCAAGCTTCCAAAACTGAGAGAGAACACATTTTTGTTGTTTGCAGCCACCCGGTTTATGTTACCTTTTTTTTTTTTTTGAACAGAAGCCCTAGGAAACTAATATAGGGCAGAGGTATCTCATTGGGGTGATGAAAAGTTTCTAAAACTGCATTATGGTGATGGTTGCACAAGTTGGTAAACTTGCTAAAAAAATCATTCAAATGTACACTTAAACTTGGAAAATTTTATGATATGTAAATTATACCTGAATACAGCTTAAAAAATAATGGCATCAGAGCAATAAAAATTAACAATCTGAGGATATAAAAAATATTTGAAAGGAATATATACAAAAAGCAGGTGTTGTGTGTTTGAGAGGGGAAGCCATAATGTCTTCTTTACAGGTTTTCCGACTGAGAAAGCTTGCTTTTTGTTTTAGATGTATTAAGTAATTCTTTAAGAAAAAAATGAGTCTAAGTTTAATTGTTTTAAAGTGCTTCTGTTATTGAACAAGTATTTGAGGTTTCATTTAATGCAAAATTTTTGCATTGCTATCCAAGTAATATGAATTTCAAAATTTAATTTTTACCCCATTCTAAGTTTTCTGCTCTAGTTGAGGACACACCCCTGGATTTCTGCTTGGGGAAGGGGCTTCCTTTGGTCGGGATTGAATTTTCCTGTCACTTCAGCTCCTGTGATTCTTCCACAGGCGATCTCCCCCTTGGAAAGTCTGAATAACTCTCTTTGTTCAGTAGTTCTTTAGTTCAGTTTACAGTGAAGTTAGTAGTTTAGAATAAAGCTCTTTGAGCAGTTAGCTTGTTTACAGATATGACAAGTTGTCTTATCTCTGTTGGTGAAACAGAGAGAAGTAACTACAGCCAAGGTCCCTCGTGGTACAGGGCAGATGGCAAGAGAAAATGAGATCAGGCTCTCCTCTGAGCACCACGGGAGCCTGGAGTTTCCTAAAGAGGGGAATCTGGTCCTTGATGCCTTCTCTGTTACAATATGCCCAACTATAGGGTTTCTTTTGCTCTATAAATATTGGCGTTTTCCCCACTGTTGCATTGAATGCTGCACTGTAGTGTAATAAGAGATCCCAATTTGAACAGCAGAGATGGATTTTACTGTTGTTGTGAAAGGACAGGAGGTAAGCGATTCCCTAATGCCTGGATACATTAGTGAGTAAGCGTCTCAGCTTTCTGGAGGGTGTCTATTGTCATGGAAATGGAACTACTTTACAAAAGAAAAAGGGAAAAAATGCCTTTTACTATTTAGCTATTTTTAATAAAAGCTTACTTTTACTATAGGTTAATGTTGCTAATTGTGGAAGCTAATCCCCTTACATCAACTTACATCAACTTCACTGAGAGCAGTGTGCAGGCCAGGAGAGGACTGGACTTGGACCCAGAACAAAGGTCAGGCAGGCTGGTGGACTCAGGCCAGGAGATGCTCATTCACTTTAGAATTTAGGGATTTTTGTTTTGGGAGGTGGTCACTTTTCTTTGTCTTCAATGTTGTAGCTACATGATAAGTGATAATATTTCCTTTCTTTTACTTCTGGGTCCTTGACCTTTCCCTCAGAACTTTCAGTATGCACCTAAAGACTTCCAACTGCCAGGATCTACAACCTGGGCTTGAGGGCTTTTGTTTTTCTGACACTGGGGATGGGTACTTGCTTGAAGAGTGAGGGAATCAGCATGTCCTCTCCCTCTACCCCTATTGCCCTCTGACAGTGATTCTCAGAAACTGGTATATAAATACCCCAATTCCCTCAGCCCTTGAGTGAAATGATTTGACTTCTTTTCCAAGGAATTAAACTTCAGTTAATTGCTTCTGTGGTAGCTGGTTATATAGCTCACCCTATGTTGACAGCTTTTTTCCCCTGTTCACTTTCTGCTTCCCTTCCTTCCTTAGGGTCTACTTCTAAGAGAATGTAAACTAAGATATCCCAAACTCATTTTGAATGGCAAAGTTGGATGAAGGTCAAGGTTGGAGTTCTGAGTTCGCCAGAGAAATGCCTTCATTCTGCATGGTTCAGACCTTAGTTTAGTTACATTGTGAATTAAATAGACTTTTGTGGCCTAGTTGAGTGCACAATTACTGTATATCCAATGTTTTTATGATAAATCTGTTCCAAATTGCAAATAATCCACTTCTAGATTAATCCAATGCCCACACTTTGCTACCTGTGGCATTTAAATAATATTAACAACAACAACAAAATCTCTGCTTTTTCAAAGGCATCAGAAATATTATAGAATATAGACAAGAAACCACAGTCATATTGAGAATAGTTAAAAAATAAAATTATTACTTTTAAGAAGTAATATAGACAATTTATAGAACAATTCTGCTAGGAATTTCCGGAAAATTTCTGTTTTTGTCATATTTTATTTCTTCATTCCACAATCATTTATCGGGTAACTACCATAGCCATGTACTAGCCTGGACACTGAATGTAAAAATGAAAGCCATAGTCCTTGCTCTTGTGAACCCATGGTCTACTAGGAAGGCTGACAAATAGACAACTACAGTAAGAGTGAAATGTGAGCCAGAGCAGAGGGAGAGGGGCAGAATGCTCTCAGAATGCAGAGCAAGGGCTTGCATCCCAAGGAAGGTGATGGAGCTAAGTCTTAAGAAAGTGGGAAATTATCCAGGCAAGGGACCTTCTGAATAAAGGAAGGAGCATGTGCAAAAACACATAGGTGGGGGAAAACACAGATGCTAATTGTTTCCCAACATTAATTCTCTTGTTTTAGAACTAAGCCCTCTAGCTTTTAGCTGAGCACATGGACTCCCAGCTAGACTGTATGTCCCAGTCTTTTTAAAGGATTCATTCTGGCATATGAGCCATGAGCAGAAGTGATGTGGGCTGCCAATCTCCTTCTAGCATGTTAGGTGAAAAAGAAATAAACTTCTGTCTAGTATGATGTCATAATATTTTGGGGATTCTTTGTTATGGCAGCTTGTTTATAATTAATACAGTTGGTTCAGGGAACTGCAAATACTATAGTTTGGTATGACTGGAGTGTGGTGTGAGAGGAGAGTGGTGATATGTGTGTCTAGAAAGTGAAATAGGGACCAGGGCATGAAAGGGCCTTATTTTTATGCTGAATTCTATGAAAGATTCAGATGTTTGTTTGCTCACCATGCTTTTCTTCCTGAGAGAAGCACTGAATAGAATTTAAGAATCTGTTCCGTTTAAAATCATCATGCCTGGGTCCTTTCTCTTCCCTTAGCTTGGCCTTAGCTCAGAGCAAAGTTTTATAATTTGTGCTTCAGCCTGGTTGATCTCAGAGGGTCTGGAGGAACTCAGGGCAAGGAGTGGGGTAAACTCTCCAGGAAGTTGAGGTTGGGGAAAAAAACCACTATTAATACTTCTTTAAGTTAGGGTCATCCTTTATCAGAGATGGCAGGCAGTGGTACTGAAATTTTCTACCAGGTAAGGTTGTAAAATCAATAAAAGCTGATTCCAGAGGTCATGTTTCAGTGCTCATGGGTTCAGGATGGAAACTGGGGTTAATCCAATGGCACTGTTCTTAGCATTAGTGTATGTAGTATTATATTACATACCAATATAAATATATTTTGTTGTTTGTTTTTTACCTGAAACATTTTTCTTCCACCTACCTCTTCACTGGGCTAACTCTTGTACATTTTCAGGCTTGTTTTAGATGCCTCTTCCTTCAGGAAAACTTCCATGACCATTTCTGTTCAGTACCTTGTATGTCTTCTTTTGTAGGGCTTGCCAAATTGGAATATAATTACATGTTTAACTTAGACCTAACTCCTTTATGCTGGCTAAGGGTCTATTTTATTTATTGTTGTCCCCTCAGAGTTTAGCACAATGCCTGCCTAGGTCGGTACTCGAAATGTATTTGTCAAATTGTAAGCCATCTTTAGCATGACCAAGGCTAACTTTAGGCCCAAGTGAAGTGAGTTGGGGCAAAGGTTAAACAAGCCATCTCTGCACAATTAGATGTGTGACCGAGATCTAAATAAATCCCTCAACCCTCTTTTGGCCCACATATACTTGGGATAAAGGGGAGGCACCAGGAAAACAAAAACTTCTGTAAATGACCCTTCTTTCAGGAAAGGAAATAAAGGAAAATGATAGTATAGAGGAAGGAAAGTAGGTTGGGAAATAGAGGCCTGAGCCAGAGCCCTGGATTTTCTACTATTATCTATGTGATCTTAGACAATTCATGCAATCTTTCTAAATGAAAGTTTCCTCATCTATGAAATGCAGATAAAATACCTGCCCACTTTCTACTAAGGGATTTCATGAAGCTTTGAAATTATTTTATGAACTATAAAATAGGCATTAATTATTAGAACTGTAATATGGCAGTGAGAGTTATTACTTATGGAAGGATACTCAAGGTTCCTAACATAGACTCCCAAGGCCCCAAGTTCAACTTCTCCAAGTTTGGTCTACCTTAGAACCCATTCGTTTATTGGTCCAGGAACTGAGCTGGGCCTTTAGAACATTGTTCCCTCAAAGAGAATGGTCATCTTCATTTTCCTGGGCTGTATTGCTTGGCCTTCAGGGAGGGAGGGGTAAAGTTACGACATTAGACATAATAAAAAGGATTCCTATGTAGAGTTGGGATTTGGGGAAACCAAGTTTGGGGATCAGAAGAATGATCATGGGGTGAGAGTTGGGGACATGGCTGAGACATTATTTTCCACATAAAGTGAGCCCAGGCAAGTTTGTTTCTTGGAAGCTTTTACCAAGTTGGTGTCTTACTCCAATTGAGCACTGATTTAAAATGAAGTTGTATATTGAAACAATTTCAAAATCTGAAAAGTAGAATAAAAATCTTTTTTTAAACAGAGTCATCCTATTAGCCTGGTTTCTCTGCAGTTTCTCCCTTGTTATAAGAACTATCCACTTATGGGGAGACCATGAAGTTGCTCTAACTTTAAATTTAGAATTGGAAAGTTAAAAGCTGTGCAACCTGATCTGAATAGAAATGTGGTCACAAAGCGTAAAGAAAGTCAATGAAAACAGGATTTTAATATTTTAGAAGCCATTTCCTCTGTTGCATTGGAAACTCAAATAGAACGGCACAGGGGCATGGGAATTGGAAGCAGAATATGAAACCTACCAGGACAGAAAAGCAAACCAGATATGCCTAGTTTCACTATGCATCATAAATAAAGAAACGTTAACAAACAGCTCAAACATGGGAAACCCTCTTTTTCCTTTTTTATTTCAAGGAATGAAAAGTACATACCTAAAATGCAGGTGAAGTTTTGGAATTGGGTACTAGCTTTTGTATGTTAAGTGTTTATGTATTAAAACATATTCTTGGAAGATGCCTGGAGCCCTTTGGTTACTTCAAATCACTTTCACTTCCACATCTGTTTCCCATTATAAATCTCCTCAGATTTATTTTCCCTATTGCTCACTTTCTCATTGAAAAATAATTAATGTATGTATTTAATTTTATTTCCCCAACCCTTTTTTTAATGTATAAAATGTGGCTTCTACCCAGAAACACCCAAATAGAGAGGAGTGATTCTTAATGCTAAAAGATAAGTAAAATCACGCTTACTTTGATTCAGAAGATAGGACTGTCAGTTTGGTGGGTGAAAATGTATATTTGAAATCTGACAAAGTGCCAACATATGACATCAAATTGTGGCCTGGGAACACTCCTGTCGAGTGTATCCTCCAGTGACACCTCAGGAATGCATTTGCTGGGAAAGCATTCCACCAAATTCACATCCCTCAAGGTGATTAATTGCCTCATGTGTCTGCTTTGTGCTTTGAAGTTGAAAAGCCCAATGTAAATACAAAGTATGTTATGATGGGGATGGTGGTGAGGATGCTAATGACAGGATGATAGAGAAGAACCTTAATGAAATGTGACTTTAAGCACTTTAACAGAATTCAACTCTTTTTTTTTTTTTTGACACAAGGAAATAATGTTTGAATCCATGTGGGAATTCTCTAGGTTTGCTTCCAATGTGGCATATTGATTTACTCCCATTCATAATGATTTTCAGCTTTTCACACACATGGTACACAAATTATTGGTTTCAGGTCTACATCTGTTTTTTCATCTTTTGGCTGCCATTAACAACTGGAAAAAAGAGACTATTAAAGCATATAGCCTATAGTTATCTCTGAACAGATTTAATTGGCCACACCTTAAAAGGAGTTTCTTCTCTTGAATGTGCTGTACAACCAAAGGCTTTCCCCTCTCCCCCTACCTTCCCATCAATTTGGGGCCTAAGGCTGGTGCAGTCCATAGTTGGCAGATATGTTTAATGAGTCTGGCTTTGAGCATTCATAGCTGGGAGACTGGGGATTAGGTTTTATCTCATTTCACATCTTGATTAATAATCTGGGAGGAGGCTTCAATATGCTAACAGAATGAAATTTGCTGTGTGAACAAAGGTGGGAGACATAGCTAGGAGCAAATCGAGAGCAGCTTAGATTAGTTTATGTGGGTCAGCCGTGAGAAGGCCTTGTGTGAACTTGCCTGGTGGCAATGCTCTGTGGAGGATGTGTGTGGAGTGAGCCAGAAAGTCAGACCTTTTTCTGGGGTTGCCACACTGGATCTGAAGGGCTGCAGAGCACATCTTGGCTGCCCAGTACAGAGCTATTTTGCAATGTGTTTCGCACTGCTAGTTCATGCCAAATTTGCAAAAATAATCAGAAACATAGGTTTTCCACATTAAAGAGGAAATCAGAATGCAGCAGTGCTCAAACAGACCCAGAGGCAGCTCTTTCCTTGTGGGGTGGGCTGTTGGGAAGTGTTTCGTGCTCAGACTTCACCATGTGTCCAAAAGGACACTCCTTGTTCTGGCACCTGAACAATTCACTAGACCTATCAAATGGCTTCTAGAACTATTCCTCTACTGGGCGGAGCAATTAACATAAATCTTTTTCTGATTGGAAGTGCTCTCTAATGATCTGAAACTCCAGATCTCTGTATTAAGAAAAACTTAACTTGCTGTTCTCTCTAGTCCATGTATTCTTTTTACAGAACTAGTAGAAGCTGTGTATTCTGATTTCACTTGCTTTGGTGATAAAATGCTTTTCCCACAAGATGCACTACCCGAATTGTCCTTATTTGTGTGAAGTGGGCCAGTTTCAAGAGAAAATGGAGTTAGGGAGCAGACATGTTGGTTCATTCACCTTTTCTTTGCCTGTAGCTTTCTAGGGGTGATTTTCAAGAAATGTATAAATTATCATGTTAGACCAAGAAAGGAAATTATAGATGGAATCAAAAGCCTACCTTTTAAAAGTAGGGAACCTGAGGCCTGCAGAGGAAACACTTTACCCAATGTTATAAGGATCAAAAATAGAGCTGGCATCTGAATGGGTCTCTGACTCTCAGTCCATCCTACCTCCCTTCCAAGGAATCTCTGGACTATCCATTATTTAGAATGCAGGGCACACGGAAGTTTAATCATGAAGTTTTGGGGAGATTCATTAGAAAGCATAGACTTTTGGTCAATTTATTGATTATAGGAAGAGGAGTTTTGAGAATTCAGGAAAAGTTGTATTTTGAACCCAAGAAATGCATCAAAAGTGAAGAATAAGTTAACTTTTGAGCACTTTGTGGTAGGAAAGGTTTCTACTGGAATTTTCAGGAGTTCAGAAAATCAACTTATGAGTATGGGGAAAGAGTCAAGGAAAGAACACTTTCATTTTTATCCCATGATTTGATTCTTCTAAATGAATTAAAAATTACCTGCCAATTTTTAAAATATACTTTTTTATTATTTTCTAAAAAGATACTTAGATTACATAAATGCTACAAAAATATAGGGGATTCCCACATGCCCCACTCCCTACCCCCTCAACATTCTCTCACATCAATAACGTCCCTCATTAGTGTGTATGTTTTTTACAATTGATTAACACCTATTGGAGCATTGCCTGTAAGTGTAGATTATAGTTTACATAATGGTTTAAATTCTCTCCCACACAATTTTCTAAGTTATGACAAGATATATAATGGCCTGTATCCATTATTGCAATGTCATTCAGGACAATTCCAATGTCCCAAAAATGCCCCCATTTTACACCTATTTTTCCCTCTCCCTCCCCTCAAAACGCCCAGTGGTCATTGCCTCCACATCAATGATAAAAGTTCTTCCATTGCTAGAGTAACAGTAAGTCTACTCTAGTCTTATCATTCATTCCCCAATTCTGAGGATTCTGGGATGGCGATGCCCTCTCTGCCTCTAATTGAGAGCTCTGGAAAGATGAGAGTGTCAAGCAGATTATACTACTCAATGAAACTGGTCTGTCTTAAACTTTCATATTGAGTAACATAGGCTCACGATCTCAGTGCATGGTTAATGAAATTATTTGAAGAAGGAAACCTTTCACATCAACATTAGCTACTTCAGAGCAAATTGGAAGATGAAGGATGGGACTGGTGGGAACAGTGGGAGGGGAAAATATACTAAAAGTGGTTCATAAAGGCATTTTCATTTGTTTTAGCACAGCTTCTATTTTTATTGAGTACTGGAAGATTAACATACCCTTCCTGGTACTTATCCATCATAATATTTACCTGTGAGAAAAAGTGGTTGTATAGTTTAATTTGTCTAAAAGTTGTATGCCGTAGAATGAAGGGTATTTGGACAAGTATAATTATGAGCATGATTACTTTTATTATCCTTGGTTTAAACTCTTGACTTCAAAAGGAGGGCTTTCTAATACCCAGGAGTTTATGACAGGTCTCTGAGGTAAAACTTTTGATAGTCCTTAACCATGAAAAACATGTCTTGCCCAAGAAAATAGATTTGACCTTTTAAAATGTTTTATTTTTTATTAAAATAATGCTGGTACATAGACTTTTTTCTTAAAATGTAACTTGCTTCAATTCTGTGAGTTGTGTTAGTTTAAGAGCACAGAGCTCAGACAGCAAAGCATGGCTAGAAAAAAAAGAAAAGCCCTACCAGAAGAAAATAGTAAAATAGTGAAAAGGGATACAAAGGAAAAATAAAATCAAGTTGAAATCAAAGGAGGGGTAAAAATGTCAATGGAAAAATAGGAGAGTCCAAATCTTCTTGAATATTTTATAGCAAGCGTTAGAGTAAGCTTGATCACCCAAAGGACACACCACAGGGATTAGTGTTCGAAAATGAACAACAGATGTCGGATGTCAACAGATAATATCCCAGTAGGAGAAGAGCATTTAGGGTGAAAGAAAGTAAAACACATCGTCAGGTGGTCTCTAGTACTTGGGTAACACTTTGATAACAATAAGTCTCTTGTGTAGTCATCAGAGATTCATTGGGGCAACTCAATGATTCTTCCAGTTAGTGGGCTTCTAAATGACTATGGAAGGAAAACTAATTAGGCAATGGTCACTTACAGATCATCTAAGTGTGTAAGTCACTCGGCCTTGGCATAAACCCTCCTCTCAAGGGGATTTATAAAGGACAATGATTCTTTGATTAACATTTGTGTTTGAGCCAAGTTGGCTTGGCTGGAGAGGGTTCATGCTCATTTTAGCATTGGGACCTCCTAAATAATCTTCCCTGGTCATCGTATTTGTATAGTGGCTCTACCCTATCTCCTCAGTGACTCTTTAGTCCATTACTCTGCTTTATTGTTGTTCTAACATTTATTATGCTCTGAAGTTTTGTGTATGTATTCGTTTCCTTGCTTATTATCAGTTCCCCATGTGCAAATATAAACTCCATAAAATTAGGGGTGATGTTACTTTTTTCCTTCATTACAGTATTCATGGTGCCTGGAATAGTGCCTAATACTTAATTCTAGAACTTGAATGAAGAATAACTCTATTAAGTCCTTATGATAAGCAGATAGGATAAAAGACAGAGATAGGAGAAGATAGGAAAAAAAGACAACTTACCATTTACATATCCTTCATGTTTTATGATTTATGGATTGAGAAAGTATCAAAGACATGTGGCTGAGTGAAGCCAACCTCTGATAAATCTGCCTGAGGATATCTCAGGCACTTGGACACTAACAGTTCTCTGAAAATAATTAACCTATTTACTAATTTACTATATATCCACTGTTTACACACCATGTAGTGGGGCCTCCCAAAGTGAATAAGACATAGTTTAATTCCATATGGAATTTATCATTAATGACTAGAGAATCTCTAGCTGATGTGTTTGGTGAGTTTCTAAGCTTACTTTTCTCAGTGGAGCACAATGACACTATTAGGATCATCTGGTCTCTAGCTTTATTCCTTTGCTTTTGGGCAGAGATCCAGGAATTGGATCTGTTTACCTACTGTTCCCTGAAAATAGTGCACAAAATTTTAATAACTATGGTTCAAAAATGATTGCCATCCTAAAGTATTAAGAAATTATTCTGCTAAGCACTTAATTGGGCCCTGTTTCTCTCATTTATTTAGTGAGCTAGTTTCTCTACTGTGAGGGGTCAGTTCTGTTCAGCAGTCATATTGAGGACCTATTGTGGGCAAACATGAAGAGGACAAAATCCTTATCCTCAGGAAGCTCAAAGTCTAGTGGAGGAGAAAAACAGGCCGTGCCCACAAAATAGTGCAATAAGTTAAGAACAGAAGTATGTACAAGGTCCAGCAGTAGCTCAGAAAACAGTTAACTCCTGAAGAATAAATGGAAAAAGCCAAGGATGTCTACCTTTTTGTGAAGAGGAGTTGCTTTAAGTCTCTACTGAATCTTGAGCTCATTGAGACATAAGGGATACAAGCTTTGAAGAGCACTTAATCTGTGTACATCTAGTTTTGTGCTGAAGAACCGATTTTCTTTGCAAAATGATGGTGATGAGAGACTGTTGTTGTTGTTTTCCTGTATTGCTTGGCAAGGATATACCTGGGAGTAGGAACCTAAGACCCAGAAAGGGGCACAGCAGAAAAACCAACAAGAGTCAGGAGGTAGTAAAACATTGATTGTGCAGGGCAATGTCCCTATGGAGGAGCTGTTCTTAATAGCTTAGTGGTGCATACTTGCTGCATATATGAGTTTGTTATTTTTTTTTAAGACACTGCTAGGTACTGGACAAACCAACTGTTTAAACAGTGGGAGAGAGGGGGAACCACTGTCTGCTTAGCTCCCATGCCGGCAAAGTGAAAAGGCAGAGATGTGAAAGAGAGCAGTGCCACAGTAATTTCCAGAGAAGGTCCAGCAGGCCAGTGCCTCGACTTTCTTGCTTCTTTTGCCTCCTTACAGGGTTGGACTTGGCACCTCTTGCTTCCCAGCAAGCAGGTGCCCATCTTCCACTTCCAGGATCCTGTTACCCTGACTAGCTGGTGGCCACATAGGACAATGAGAGTTACTATGCAGGAGCCACAACTCCCTTTGTCCACAAAACAGAGCCTGCAAACTGAGTGATGGAATATACTGTTCTTCGAAGGTCTATGAGTGCCATTGTGATTAATTTAATGTACATTCATTGAAAAGTGACATTAAACCCATACTAACTTTTTGTCATTCTGTATTTTCTGAAGTAGTAGATGCTACTAGTAGAGCTCTTTTCATATAGGAGTATAAGAATTTTTTTTTTTAAATCAAAGAAGGAGTGTCTCTTTCTGAGAGGGTTGAAAACCACTGACCTAGAAAGTAATAAACATGCATAATAGTATGCAAAATTGTACATTGAATTCCAACAGAGCTTCCAAGATGGCATCTCCCTCTCTGTAGGGGCAAGTAGGGATGCTCTTTCTCATCTGTCTATCGCACCCCTCTGAGGGCTCCATTCTTTTCTTGTTGGTTTCTGTGACTTAGGATATATTTATACCTTTACCAGCTTTTTGCCAAAAACATTAAAATAACAATTTTCCCATCATTATCATTTTGCAAAAGAAACATTTTTTAAAAAACATCAAATGGACATAGTCTCAGATTAAAGGATATTTCCTCAAATGGGATAAATTTACATTCATGAGAGATGTAGGCCTTTATCCTTACTTTTCTTATTTTGACATAGATGGTTGAAGATGGATTTATGTTGGGGATATTTTCCTTTAGAATGGGAGCTTCAAACTATACTCTTTCCCAAACTACTTTTGGTTTTCATAAAAAAGGAGCTGTAGCCAAGACTTTAAAATAGAATCAGAGAAGGTGGTGAGAACATGAGAGACTGGGGGAGTCTGTAATCTGGTCGGAGAAGAGAGATTCAACTTCCCTCACTTTAAATGTCCTGCTAAGGACCTCCTTCCTTACCCTATAATCAAGTGTGGATTTGATTTGGAGCTCTTTCATTTACTAGCTTTGTGGTCTTGGGCAAGTTATTTAACCACTCTGGATTTCAGTTTGTTCACCTACTTCTCAGGAGGGCTATGAAAATTAATAGTCCATGCTAATAATTTCTTAGTTCAGTATCTGGTACATAGTGAAAGTCCAATATTTATTATTATTACTAATGTATTGTCATTAGTAAGGATTCCCATTAGTACTAAACCACTACTACCAACAATAAAACAGGACCCACCATCGATCAGCTTTGGGGCAAGATGAAAAGTAGGACCCGAGTGCTGGGAGATGGGAGGGTTTCTGGGCAGCTATGGGTTTGCAGCAGAGGAGAAAGAACAATCCCAACTGTAAAAGCAGAGAGGGAAGGGAAGGGAAGTCTTGCAGCTGTTTAGCTGGGGGAGTTGGTAAATTGGGCCTAGGTTAATCAGGGAGGAGGAGTAGCAACAAAAAAGCAGATACCACCGGGAAATCATGGGAAAAATAGATGTAAGGAACTAGGGTGACAAAGATTCTTAAAAAAAAGTCTGTAGATTTACATTGTAGGATTATGAACAGACTCTGAGTGTCCAACAATTTTATGGTATAACTGTGACCCTCCCTTTGAGATGAAAATATCATTACCCATTCTTGAGAGTTAGTACACCTTGGATTTAAATTAAATGTATAAATTCCTTCTTCATTCTGGATTAGCCAGTATTTAAGCCTTTCAAACTAGTTCCCCTGTCTTGTAGCTTTAAAAATGATAACACACAGATATTAATAGCAATGACAGTGATGTCTGGTTTTCTTGCTCTCTTAATTTGATTTAAGAACAGAGCCAGTAGAGAAAGTAACGAGCTTAAAGAGGAGAGTGTGTAAGATACCTAGGGGTATGTCCAAAGTCACAGAATTCTAGTATGCAAATGAATCATTCACTATCTTATAAAATATGGAGTGAGCACTGGGGAATGCAAGTAAGAATGTGGCAAAGTCCTTGCCTGTAAGGAGTTTACAGTCTGGTGAGCAATGATACATGTAAAAACAATTACAATATAGTGTGGGAAATAGGACAATAGAGGGTCAAATAACATGCTGTGGGGACCCAGAAAAAATGCCTGACCTGCAGTGGGTGTTCAGAGAAGACTTTCAGAGCAAGGATGCAAGCTGAATCACCTTAACAGAACATTCCTTGGTAGATTTAGGGGCTGAGGGCTGGATGGGTGAGTGGGGAAGAGTTTTCAGGGTAGAAAACTGTCCATAGAGAGCATGTTACCCTCAGACAACAAGTTGTTTAGTGTGCCTGGAACCCTGGCTAAGACAGGTACCTATTGGGAATGGCAGAAGAGTTGGCTGACCCCTCTTAATCGAAAGCAGAGTGGGCAATCCTTAAGATTGAGGAATGAACAAACATAAGGAGGAATGCAACTATGGATCATAGTAGACTTATTATTATTCTAGCAATGGAAGAACTTGTAACACTGATATAAAGGCAGTGGTCACCAGAGGTTCTGAGGGGAGGGAAGGGAAAGTATCATGAGGCATTTTTGGGTCATTAGAATCGTTCTGCATGACATTGCAATGATGGATACAAACCATTATATATTTTGTCAAAACCTATTAAATTGTTCACTGCAAGTGTAAACCATAATGTAAACTATCGACCATGGTTAGTAGCAACACTTCAATATGTGAATATGTGTCCATCAGTTGTAACAAATGTACCACACTAATGAAAGATGTTAATTGGGAAGAGTATGGGAGGAGGAAAGGGTGAAGTATATGAAATCCCCTCTATTTTTGATGTAACATTTATGTAAACTAAAACTTTAAAAAAAAAAAACAAACATGTGGCCAGGGGCTGGATCACAAATGGAATTTTATACCCCAATAACAAATTTGGATTTACCCTATAGGTAGGGGAGTCCTTTGACCAGATCTACATTTCAGAAAGATACTCTAGCACTAGTGAAGAGACTGACTGGATTGGAGAGTTTGAGCCCAAAAGATGGGAATTTGAGGCAGGAGGCCACTGTATGGCTTAGATGGGGAGTCGCAGGGGCTTACATTGAGGCAGTGGTAGTGGGAATGGAGAGGGGGAGGAGGACTGGTAGGACTTAGGATGTGAGTGGGAGTAGAGTGGTGGGGGATGAGGAAGGAGAGGGAAGAGTCTAGGGTTATGTTCTGAATTCTCCCTTAGGCACTAGAAAGATGAAGACTCCAGTCACCAGATTAGGCAACACACAGCAGGTGAGTGAAGGGCCTTCTTTGGGGGGCCACAATTTTCTGAATAAAGATCAATAAAAGAATTTTGGGTAATTTGGTTGCCATGTGCTTCTCAATTTCCCATCTCTGAGACTTTGTCCTATTTCCTCCACTGTGAGTACTCATCCCATGCCCCATTTTTCTAGGTCCAACACAAATTCCAACTCTTTTAGAAGGCCTTCTCAGATCCTTCACCAGCAGAAAGTAACCCGTTCAGTGGCTTACTCATGCAGCTCTTTCCTTCTGAGAGGCACTATAGGATAGTTTTAAGAAAGTGAATCCTTGAGCCAGACTCTGTGAGTTTAACTTTGCCTCTGCCACATTCCTAGTTGTGTGACTTTGGGTGAGTTACCTGACAACTCTGGGCCTCCATTTCCTCATCTGTAGAAGGGGACTGATAGCAATACCTACCTTGCAGGCTTGTTGTGAGCATTAAATGCGTTCACGCAGAAAAAGCACTTAGAACCGTGTCCAGCATGCAATAAGCGCTCAATACTACTTTAGGAGTGACATCCCTGTTTTTTTCTTTCAGAATAGATTAACTTTTAATTTCCTTTTAAATTATGATAGCAATATCACACAGCATTTTAAATGTAACATATATGCAGAATTAAACTTTAATTACAAATTGTGTTTATAAATGTTTTCATTCATCTTTGTCATGTACATACATATTTTAATCGTTATGTAATAGGTAAGATACACAATTTTTATTCTAGAATTTTCAGTGGCAATCAAAGTTATTTTCTGATTGACCTAAGTCTTGGTAATCATGTTTGAAACTGCATAAAAGAAAAAAAATGCATAAAAGATAGAAATTGACAAGGATCAATAGTGGTTTAGTAATAATGGAAAAATGGTCACATTTTACTCAATGTACTGTTTCATGATTTGTCAAGTTAAATAGAAACATATTTTTAAAAAAATAAGTACTGAGTACATGATGGCTATGATTGACAACCTCTTCTGGTACTAACTCCTTCCTACACTGTATTGTAGTTATTTATGTAAAAGTCTGTCTCCCTGACTAGACTATCTGCTCCTTGAGGGTAGGAGTCAGCTTTTGAATTTCTTGCAGCCCCAAGCATAATGTATTCACACGACAAATATTTATCAATCCATTAATCTGTTGGGTACTGTTGTTTTTGATTACAGAGTTTTCTTGGTTAGGACAAGCAATAAATTTGTTTGATTACTTTTCCCCCTGAGGCTTGGAGCATCAGCCTAGTGTTTTAAACAATTTGAAACTTTATTGTTGATGTTAAAGGCATGTTGTCATTCATATTTACGGTTTCCTTGCTGCTGAGTACTTGTTTAGGAGTGCAACCAGCAATTACAACATTTTTCTAATGGGAAAAATGATCTCCTTCATGACTAGATTTCCAGGAATGGTAAACATTGAGGACTTTGTGTTTTTCCAAAGAACTTTATTATATTTTTTCTTGGCTTTCATAATTTCTTAGTTTTTCTACCTACCTCACTAACTTGCTATCAGCCATCTGATGGCAAGAAAGGGACTTGCCATCCAATTGGCCACCCACACAGTACTTATGTGGTCTAATAATTATTAAGTATATTGATAAATATATCTGGCTCAGGACTTATTTGCAATGAGGTTAGGCAGTAGCAAAGAAAAGTTGTTTTAACCTAAATCTAGTCCTTTCTATTTAAAAGGCTTTCCACATAAGTGAATTTCCTAGGTAATTGAAGATTGCCATTCAGGTGCCAAAATTATTTTTATTTTAATCATATTTATTAGGAATCTCCTAAAATAATGACTTTCCCCCCATTTTCTTAAGCATAGTACCCCAAAATAAGTTCACCTTTTGTTGATAATTTATTGTCTCTACTTAATTAAACAAACTTGTATTAAGTACCCTACTATGTGCTAGGTGCTGGGAAGCCAAACCTGACAATTTGAATTGCACTTTTTGTGCTGTGCTGTTATTTTGCAGTGATGATATTTTGAGAGAACTTGAGGTACATAGGACTGTTTGTCTCTACACTAAATGTCTCTGAACTGCTCTGCCGTTTCAGATTTTTAGTATGCTTTTTCAGGGGTTTTCTCACTTCTTCTCTGTCATGCTGGGGGTCAGCTAAGACTACAGTTTCAAGCTACCATCCAGATCCCAAGAGGCTTAATTAAGGACCAGAATGCGTTCAGACTGGTTGTGTGGCCACATGAATCCAGGCACCTGACACAGGTATAGAGACACAGACCTTATTCTGAGGGTCTCAGGAAGACCACCAGGCAACAGCAGAGACTGAGGCTGAAGTCCACAGACAGTAAACTCTGAAGAACAAGAGGAGAGGCAAGGATCAGCAGAAAGATATATGATGCTCACTAAATTTGAGAAGCTCAGATTATCTGTCCAGCTTTGACTAATCCCTCTGGATTTAAAAGACCTTCCATGTTGGACTCCCACCCTGGGGAGTCCTGCTATGTTCTCAAATAGAGGGGTGGAGTCTCTTGAGAGCATAGGCAGTGCCTTATAGGGGACGACAGGTCAGTATGTCAAGCCCTCAATGTTGTCGCAAGTAACTGAATTAATCATAGTGATTACCATGGGTCCTGAGGGGAGGGGGAAGGAGGAAGAGAATAGATGGAACATGGGGCATTTTTGGGGGGATGGAATTGTTCTATATGATCTTGCAATGATGGATACAGACTATGTTAAATTTCATCAAAATTTATAAAAGTGTGTTGTCCAAAATTTAAACTGTGAAGTAAATCATTGATCATGGTCTATAGCAACATTTAAATATTTGTACATCAATTGTAACAAATGTACCATCCACATGTAAAATGTTATTAATAGGGGAAGGGGAGAGGGGAAAGGATGTTTGGTATATGGGAATCCCCTATATTCTGTATGTGACATTTCTGTAACTTAAAGCTTCTTTGAAGATAAAATGAAAAAAATAAGACAGAACAAATAAATGGAAGAAAATGTCACTGTACATACAAGATAATAGATCTTACAGTGAAGAAAGACAATGTCAAAATTTTTTAAAAAATTTTTGTTATTTTTTATTTCAAATTTTTAAAAAGTTTGTATTTTATTCATTATTTTAAAAAGTATCATTATTATTTCATTTTCTTATTAATTGTATTTGGTTATTTTGTTGGCTTCCTTTTTGAAGAAATTTTCGATCACAGAAGAGTTACAACTGTGACGGGGAGGACTATGGTGCAGGGTGTCAGAGATGGGGGATGCATGGGAGGAAGTTCACCTGGGGCATACCTGTAAGGCATATGAATGTGTTCAAGTGTTCATGGGGTATTGCCATGGTGAGTGGAGATTCACACAATAACTGCAAGAATATTAAATTCTCACCCTGGGGATCTCTGCCACTTTCTCTAATGGGTCAGCAGGAATCCCCTGAGTACAGGGACAGTGACTAATGAAGGAGGATGGACCATTGACAGGACTTTGTTAGTAATGACAGCCCTTATGAAGCTTTTGAAACTGAAAGTTAGGCTAATATTATAGGATGCCTAACAGTTACCTCCTCAAAGCCTCCCTGTTACTCAAATGCGGCCTCACTCTAAGCCAAACTCAGCATATAAATGCATTACCTTCCCCCTGACATGGGACATGATTCCTGGGGATGAGCCTCCCTGGCACCAAGGGATTACTATCAAGCATCAACTAGCAATGCAACTGGAAAGAGACCTTGACCAAAGCAGGAAACAATAAAGACAAATGAGTTTATAAGGCTAAGAGACTTCAAAGTGAGTTGGGAGGTCACTCCAGAGGTTACGCTTATGCACATCTCATCAGGATCTCATTGACTGCCAAAGTATATATTGCCTCAAATAGTGGGGCTCCTGAGGGCTCTGGAGACATCCAGACACTTTAGGTAGGGCAGACAGACCAGGAGTTTGGCACCCTGCCAATAGATCCTACTGTGGAATTTATTATCCCCAGTGTGACAGAGTTGGACTCAGTTGTGGTTTCCCTACACTTGACTCTTCTGCCCCTTCTATTTGAACTTATAGTTAGTACTAGAGTTGATAGGTGTATGTCTAAGAGAATTAAATCTTCAGGCTTTCCGTATGCCAGTTGCGTCCTGAATCTCAACAGCATTTGTAGCAGTTTGGTATTATTTATGAATTCCAAGAATAGATTTTGAATTATGTTTGTGAACTGGTCTCTTCCTCTGGGGCATTAAATTATATTAACTTCAGAGGTTTCACTTTTACTTGATTAAATTATGATTAGGGTTTGACTGGGCCATGTTAGTAGGATACTGTCCCCTTGGTAGGTGGGGAATCACAGAGAAAACTACATGGCAGAGGAAGGAGTTTTGAGCTGGAGCCCTGGGAAATAAACACACAGGAGAAGAACACAGAGGAATAGAGATGGCTCTATAGACACAGCAGAGGCCTTGGGAAGAGAGAGCCTGATATTTTACAGCTGACCTTGTGGAGCAAACAGAGCAGCTGATCCTGGAGAGAAACGGCCCTGGGAGAGAAACAAGACTTAACCTAGCCTATAGCTGATATTGGAAAAAGCTGGGACCATGGAGCTTTAAGAGTAAAAGGAAGGCTGGACCCTTGTCAACATTGGCAGTGATCTTGCTCCAACACATGTCAACAGACTTTGGTGAGGGAAGTAACTTATGCTGTATGGGCCTGGCAACTGTAAGCTTCTATGCCAAATAAATACCCTTTATGAAAACCAACAGAGTTTTGGTACTTTGCATCAGCACTCCTTTGGCTGACTAATACAGCATTGCAACAACTCGTCTCCAGTCCATTGGACTCACCCAGGACAACTAACAAGGAGATGATGATGGACAATGACCCTCCCAAGGAATAGAGAGTCTGCAACTGCAAGCAAGATAGTCTCATCCGTCTGCCCCATGGGCTCTAACCCACCTCTCAATTAGAGATGGAGTAGTTATCACCATCCCAGAATTCTCAGGATTGGGGAATGAATTTTTTTATTCCCCAATGGATTAGATGGATTAGAGTAGACTTACTATGGACTTATTGTGATTCTAGAAATGGAAGAACTGTTATCAGTGATGTAGAAGAGTGGCCATTGGTGGTTCTGAGAGGAGGGAGAGGGAAAAACAGGTATAAGGGGGCATTTTCAGGACTTGGGAATTGTCCTGAATGAAAGATAAAGGTCCTTATATATCTTGTCATAACTTAAAAATTGTGTGGGAGAAAGTGTAAACTACAATGTAAACTATAAACCATGCTTAGTGGCAATGCTCCAAAATGTATTCATCAATTGTAACAAATGTACCACCCTAATGAAGGATTCTATTAATGTAAAAAATTTGTGAGGAGTAGGGAGTAAGGCATATGGGAAGCCTGCATATTTTTTATGTAACGTTTATGTAATCTAAGTATCTTAAAAAATAAAAAAAAAAAGTATATTTAAAAAAATAAAATAAAAGGAATGGGCAACCCCCAGAATAAATAAATAAATAAAATACCTTCCTTTTCATGATCCCATCTTCTGCAGGGAGCAGCTTCTCTGGACATAAGTCTTTAAAGGTAGGGCTAAGGCCATGATCACAGGGACCCTGTGTAAGCCATCATTTCCTGATGCTCTAACCCTTTTCACTTTGAGAAACTCCTATTTTCACCTTCTAATACTGCCATGCTTACCTATGGGATTGAAAGTATCTTCTATCTGTTCTTAATAGAAATATGTGTGAAGAAAAGATAAGTAGATTCTAACCCTGATTGATTGTAACGTACACGTGCTTTAGTCTCTTTTGACTGTTTGGAAGGCTAGTGAGGTCACCAAGTAAATGACTTCCAGATAAAGTGAATTATTAGTCTCTGAAACTTTGATTAGAGTGATTTTGCCAGTATTTTTCTAGGCATATACATCAAGCTTTTATGCTTTTATTTTAAGTGCATTTTCTTGATTCTTTGAAAGTAAGTACTATTTACCAGTCAATAACTTCATTTTCTTCTTCACTTCTGTATATTTTTTAAAAACAGTGGTTAGTGGCACTGATACAACCTTGTTTTATCTTCCCCACCCCCACCCTGCTGTTTTTAATGTTTGTGTCCATTTGCTGTGTGATCTTCTGCATCTATTTCTCTTTTTTCGTCTTCTCTTCTCTTCTCTTCTTCTCTAGGATTCACTGGGATTCAATCCTGGGGACCTCTGATGTGGAGTTTCCCTGTCAATTGTGCCACCTCAATTTGTGGTCTTTGCTGCGCTTCACCTTGACTCTCCCCTTTGTTTCTCTTTTGTTGTGTCTCTCTTTTGTTGCATCATCATCTTGCTGCATGACTTACATGTGCAGGCACCAGCTCACCGCGCGGCACTTGGCTTGCTGCATGGACATTTGGTTCACCATGTGGGCACTGGCTTGCTGCATGGGCACTCGGCTCACCATTTGGGCATTCAGGTCACCATGTGGGCACTCACACAGGCACTTGACTTGCCATATGAGCACTTGGCTTGCCATGCGGGCACTCACACGGGCACTCAGTTTGCTGCGCAGGCACTCGACTCACTGCCTGGGCACTTGGCTCACCATGCAGGCACTGGCTCGCTGCACAGCCACCCTTTCTCTTCTTTTTTATCCTTTTCACCTGGAGGTCCCGGGGATCGAACCCTGGTCCTCCCATATGGTAGGTGGAGGTGCTATCACTTGAGTGGCATCCGCTTCCCTGATACAACATTTTAAATATCCTGAATTGTAGCTCTTCAGGGCATGTAGATTGATTGTATTTATTTTAGTAAAGAGCATTGTTTAAATTCCCTCTCCTTCCTTTCCTTTTTTCCTTAACCCTTCTCCTTCCGTTTCACCTCAATTAGCACTTAGGCTCATCAGACTTAAATCCCTTTCTCCCTTCTTTCCTTTATACAGTATTTAATTAGCACTTACTATATTCTAGGTGCTACCCCCAGGAATTTACCATCAAGTTGGGAGGGCAAAATGTACATGAATTCCATAATAAACTACAATATGTGTTTAAGTACTCTAAGCATTTCAAAATGTGTTAGGACTTCATGAAAGAGAAGTGATTTCTAATTGAGTGATAATTGCAATATTAATATCTTATAGACTAAGTTTCTGTAAAACACAGTTGGAACAAATTAAAATGAGGATGGGCAAGGTTGTAAAAGTGGGGTGAAGGCAGAACCTAGAGGTCTTTGAAGGTCAGACTAGGTACTGGAACCAGGGGCACATTCATTCCATGTTTCTGATGAGCCTAATGGCTAGCACTGGGAGCCAGGACCATCGAGTTAACTAGATTTGAACTGGTAAGGACACACTCTGGGTTGAGGTATGAGCAGAGCAGGAGGTGCTGTCTCTTCAGACCAGGAATTCTTAGCCTCTTTTTTTCCATGGACCCCTTTGCCAGTCAGGTGAAAACCACAGACCCCTTCTCAGAATGTAGTGGAAGATAGTTTTATGGCACTCAACCAGCACTGGGTCTAACAACTACCATAATTTTGAAGTATGGATGAGTATAAGTGATTTTTCAAGATATGTAATAACTGTAATGTGATATGAAATGAATACTACTGTAATTTATTGCATACATTCATAGTGAAGGAGATGCTAGATTTCATTTAGAGTTCAGAGAAAATAAAGATAATAAGTTGTTTTTTTCCTTTTTTCAGTTCAAGGTCATGGACCTCTGTTTAATAACCCCTGCTTTAGACCCATCAATCCCTGACTGTATGACCTAATCGATGGAGCAGCTCGTGAGAAGACAGATGCAGTTCATCAGGGGCCACACCAGTGGAGGGGAGAAGACACCATCCAGGCAAAACAAAGGCAGGAGACCAGAGCAGGGAGTAGGTTGGGCTCATGCTTGGTCCAGATAAACTCAGAAACCCGGCATATCTTTGTACCTTTAGGCTTGCCCCTTGTTTTCTTTCCTCTGTTTTCACCTTCAATTTTGCTTCTTTCCTGTTCTGACTGCTCATGTTTTTCCATTCTTCTAGCTTTTTAATTTTCCACTTATTACTTGCCCCATGGGCTTTCTTATTCTGCTGCCTGCTGCTCACCCATGAAAGTCCTTTCCTTTACCATGGTCACCTTCCCTTTGACCAGCTCTGTCTTGGGTGTTTTCTCTCTGCCCCGCCCAGAGTGGCAGGGTGGGAGGCATTCTTCACCATCAGGTGGACATGGGTGCTGCAGTTCTGGGGGCCCTTGTGAGCTACCTTCATGTCTCCCTAAATCCTGCTATAGTTTCTGTAGATGACCCCTCAGGCCTGGTTTAGCATCTGAGTGGCACACACTGTGATATGTCCTTGGAGTGTGTCCACTGGTTTCTATAGCTTTGACTACCTAAATTGTTCTTGCTGTTCTCCTCGTACAGCAAATGTAAATAAAGTAGCTTGATAAACCACAATCAAGAGCTTTTCTGGCAAGGGGTGGGGTGGGGTGGATACTTTGGTGCTAATATCTCATGGATGAAGATCAGAGATTCTGTGTAACATCCTACCAAGCACAGGACAACCCCTCCACAGCAAAGAATTATATGGCTTAAGATATCAATATGTAAATTATAAAAGGATTAATTAAAACTAAATTAAATTGCAATCAATTAGGAAAACAATGGGATTGTTTTGAGATGGCAAATAGTAGCTGTGCCAGCTTTAATAACAATTATTTTTCATTTAAAGAAACTGAGGTGTAGAGAATAGGATGACTTCTCAGGGCCCAGCTAAACACAGATTTATGGATTTTTATCCAGGGTGAAAAACACAGGGCTGTTCATACAGCTTAACTGGAGCTGTACTGGCAGAATATAAAGGTGAGAACCAAAGCTGCTGTCACAAAGAAAGGACTCTTCCCATTCTCTATTTGGTATTTAAAAATAGGAGAGAAAACGGCATAGCTTGAATCGGAGATAATGCTTGCTGCTTTGTGAATGTTCTTACAGTGCATTGCCTTCGAAACAAATTGGCCCTCTTCTACAAAGGCTTCTTTTTTTGTACTCTCACAAACTCATTTTTAATGGCTTATGTGGCATCAGTTGTGCCCCTGAGCTGTAATGAAGCACGCTGCAAGTCACCACACGTGAGTCAGAAACGAATCTCAGGGAGAGGAAAACGCTGGAACATTAATAGGTTTTAATCCAAGGTAAGCAAACCCATCGAGCTACTACCATGTGCTTTTAAAATCTAAATGTCATGAAATTTTCAGCAGTTTTCTCTTGCCTGCAAATCAATTTTGGTCCAGAGACAGCCAAGTAGGAATCAGATGGGAAAAATCTCAAATGCTCATAACTGCCCAGGAGCACACCTTGAGGAGTTCACAGGCACCATCCAGGCAAAACAAAGAAATAATTGATGGAGCACAGGCAGGCATCTGAAAAGCCTGTAAGTGCGGCAGACATCTTGCAATATATTTGATCCTATCTTCAATATCTTGGGTGGAGATGCGGGCATTGAAATCTGAGAGTCTCTGTTATATGGGCTTTCTCCTTAGGTGTTTATTAAAGTGGAAAACCAGTGTTTGTATCGTCCACTTTCATTGCATTGCTGCTAGCCAATTTACTGAGTGAGATTTAATTGCCAAACACCCAATTTTAAATTTCATTTTTCACAGTGCTTTGGCAGCTTTTGAAAGGTGCTTAATCATTCGAAAACAACAATCTCTGAATATTGAAGTAAAATAAATCAGTTTTTAAGCTGGTGAGACTTTCTGCATTTGTGGAGTCTGGAGACCTAATTTAAATTTTTTTCCTCTGGGGGTCTGGGGTCGGTGAAATGTAGAGATGGACTCAGGGCTTCACCTCTGGGTCCTTGGATGCACTGTTTTCATCATGCTCCTTGCAATGCATTACTTGCTGCAGTAACTACAGTGATGCTCCTGACTCCTGAAATACAATCTCTTCTCCCTAATGGAATGCAAAACATATACCTAGTCACAGTGTAACAGATTCAATTAAGCTACATTATAGAAATATTGAGGCCCTGTAAAAGAAAATTTAAAATTCAACCATATTTTCAAGTTTGCATTTAGACTCTTTACATAGCTTACCATGTACAAGGCATGGTTCCAAGGGCTATATGATTTTATTTAATTCTCTAAAAACTTGTGGTGGGGCGGATGTGGCTCAAGCCACATCCCACATGCTCTTGCTTCCCACATGGGAGGTTCTGGGCTTAGTCCCTGGTGTCTCCTTAAAAAAAAGACAAACAACAACAAGCAAACAAATGAAAAAGCCAATTCAGGGAAGCCGATGTGGCTCAGTGGTTTAGTGCCAGCTTCCCAATACAAGGTTCTGAGTTCAATTCCCTGCTTCAGTACCTAAAAAAAAAAAGCTTATGAAGTAGGTACTCTTGTTTTTTAAGTGACTTTTTTCTCCCCCTCCCTTTTCCCCTCTTCCCCTCTCCCCCTTCGCCCCTCCTCCTCCCCCCTCCTCCTCCCCCTCCTCCCCTGTCCTCCCCTTCCTGCTATTTTTGCTGTCTGTGTGCATTCGCTGTGTGATCTTCTATATCTATTCCTCTTTTTCTGTCTTCTCTTCTTGTCTTTCTCCTCTAGGAGTCACTGGGATTCGATCCTGGGGATCTCTGATGTGGAGAGAGGTTCCCTGTCAATTGTGCCACCTCAGTTCCTGGCCTCTGCTGTGCTTTCCCTTGACTCTCCCCTTTGTTTCTCTTTTGTTGCATCATCATCTTGCTGTGTGACTCACTTGTGCAGGCACTGGTTTGCCACACGGGCACTGTGTGGGCACTCAGTTCACCATGTGAGTACTCGGTTCGCCACAGGGGCACTGGCTCGCCAAGCAGGCATGTTTTCTCTTCTTTATCACCAGGAGGCCCTAGGGATTGAACCTGGGTCCTCCCATATGGTAGGTGGAGTTCTTATCACTTGAGCCACATCTACTTTCCTGAAGTAGGTACTCTTATCATACCTTTTAAGCAAAGAAACCGAGGCATAGGGAGATTAAGTAATTTGTCCAAAGTCACACAGTTCTTTGGAGAACATAAGTCCAATTTGAACCCAGGCAATCTGTTTTAGGAGCCTTTGTATGCTCCTAACCACTCTGATACACTTATTCTAACACCAATTAGTATGAATCACCCATTTAATACTGAATAGCAGTAATTTTCTCATTATCTAAATGAAAAAATAATTCACAGCAACTTAGAAAAAGTCTCTTGGGCCAGAAAAGTTTTGGACCCACACAAGTGCACTCCATGACTCCCTATTGCCTCCCACCATCCCAATCAACCCATTATCAGCCTCTATATAATAAAACTGTGGTCCTACCAAGATCCTATGAAAATTGAGGCTGCAGATGCATCTTAGATCATAGCCAGAAGTTTTGCTCTCCTGAGACTTGATTGGGAAAGTCGGGATAGAGAATAAAACAAAGTTCAATGTGCCCTTCCTAGCGTCTACCAGATTACAAATTGGAGACAATCACCAGGAGTCCCAGTGACTGACTGTTCTCTATCTTATGTCATTGGAAAGCAAATGAAATGGAAGGAAGAAGATACAATTCAGAATGTCTAGGATAATGCTTCTCATGCTTTGAAGTGTGCCTATATCTTCTAGAGATCTTGCTAAACTGCAAATTCTTTTCTGTAAGTTTAGGGTAGGGCCAGAAATTCTGGATTTCTAAAACTCCTAGGAATTGCAGTATCAGAAATATTTTGAAAGCGAAGCTCTAGAATGGACCGGCAGTGTCGTCATCATCATCTGGAAGCTTGTGAGAAATGCAGAGACTTGGGCCTTACACTAGTTCTACTAAATCAGAATCTACATTTTCACGAAATCTCCAGGTTATTTGTATGCATTTTAATGTGTGAGAGACACTGGTCTATGGTAGTCTTCAAACCACAATACGAATTTAAACTATGAAACCCACTGTCTAATTAATTGGCTATGGTGGAAAGGAAAACAAGGATAATATTAAGTTCTCATTAGAAGTTCCATTCAAATACTTCGAAATATCTCTTTCCTTTGTTAACACTTCAGTAACTAAAAGGCCCTGGGAAGTTCCCCGTTCCAAAAGTTCACGTACAAAAGTTTGTGAAATCTCTTCATCTGAGAGGAGTTACTCAGATCTGTTGTTCTTCCATTAGGATCTGATTATATCCCAAACACTTGAACATTTATAATTTAGAAAAATTACAGGAAATTTTTCCTATCAGCCTCAATGTCTCTGGATGGCAGAGACCTCAGTTATGATGGCTACCAAGGTTGAATAAAAACAGAAAGCAAATAACTTAGCAAATATTACAGACTTCAGTCACCTTAACCAAATGAAACAAATAAGCAACGTAGAGAATTCATAATATTATGGCATAGCAAGGAAGAGTGCATTCATCATTTTCTATTAAGTACGTCCCCACTGGAAAAGTGAATTCTGAGTTCCCAGGCACGTACCTGGCTGCCATTTGGTTTGCCATCAGTGTGGTAGAAATGTGTTGCCACCTCCGGACAGAATATCTGGGGTCTAGTGTGAAAGGAAAATGTGAGGCCACGTTAGAAAGCTGGGAAATCAACCCAAGGCTTACTGTACCAACCGTGGGGAATGGGTGACCCCTCAAGGAACTGCAATCTCTACACTGGAATGTGCTCCATACCTGGATGGTGGTGGGTGGGTGAGAGGCTTGCAGAGATGTCCAGTCCAGGGATGTCACAGGACTTGTGCCCAGCCCCAACCCTGCCTGGGCCAGCACTCAGATCCCTACCAAGGGCAGAGGGACATGGGTCTCCCGCCTCCCTCAACACTACCAGTCACAACTTCAGGTGGTAGTGGTCATAGGAGAGGGCAGGGAGGGGGTGGCCGGGCTCAATGGATTGTGGGAGGTAGAGAACCTGTCCCAAGGATAACCTGTCCCAGGGAGAAAGGATCATGTGTAAGCTGAGATGCCAAGCCCCCAGCTTGCTCCATTGTTTCACTGGACTTCACTTACAAAACACAAATTCAAAGATAAAATCATTAAGAACTGCGGAGTGCTAAACCCCAAACAGGAGGCCCTTCCGAGCACTGGTTTCTAGGAGGCTGCACTGGCTGTTCATCATGAAGGCCAGTTCTGATTTTGGAAATTGCCAGGTGTTTTTATGTTTTGGGAATTTGTTCTTACTTGCTTGGTGTGCTGGGTCTAGTTGAAAGGCTGAATAATGTTTGTGCTAATCAGATAGCCTCATGCAGTGGTTCTCCAAGTGTGGGTCTGGACCAGTAGCATCAGCATCATTGGGAACTTGTCAGATAAGCAAATCCTCCGGCTCTACCTTAGATGTACGTAAACAGAATCTCTAGGCGTGGAACCCATAAACCTGTGATTTAATAAGCCCACTTGGTAATTCTGACATATGCTGATGTTTGAGAACCGCTGATCTAAAACTTTAGGCTGGGGAAGAGTTTTTGGTTTTGTTTTTTTAACCACAAATAGTTGTTGCAGAATTCTGAGCACTTATTTGCAGGTGACAGTGGCATTGAATTGTGGGCCACATTCTTAAGCAATTTCTCCCAGTGAGAAAGATCTGCTGCAGAGGCTGAGAGGGGAAAACTTGAATTACGCTGCTCTTAATAGCTGTTTGGAGGTGGCAGGAGGGCTCATATATTGAGGTAAATCAGGGTATGGGTAAGGGAGACAGAGTCCCCTTAGTATGGTGGCTTTGTGTTGGGCTTTAGCCCCAGAGTGACATCAGTTCAAATCCCAGTTCTCTCTCTTACTAGTGGTGAGACTTCAGGGGCGTTATTTCGTCTGTCTTTGCCTCAGTTTCTTCAGCCATAAAATGAGGATAATGATAGTGTTACCTGCTCCACGGAGTTCTTGTAAGTTTGAGCTAATATGTGGAAACCCTATCTCAGGTCCTGGCACATAGTCAGTCCTCAATGAATGGTAATTATTATTTGGGGAATAAAATTTTATGGACTGCTCTAGTCATGTGACATGGTTACATATTTATTAGTTTGGTCAGAAATTATTATTTGATATAAACTGAAATATCCTATTTCAATATAAAGGCCCATGGAATGTATGTACATATTAGATTTGTAGCAATTCTGTGGCCCTTGAGGTTCCACCTGGTCCACTGGAGGCTTAAGTTTCCTTATTTCCTGAAGAACTGGAAAGTCAGATCTTCCCTAGCCTTAGCTCTGCTTTTGTGCTGAGCATACATTATTGGAATTTCATAGGCTTTTTTTCCTGTTGGCACCCACACACTTTCTACATCAATGATTTGTAAAGTAAAAAGGATTCCCTTCAGTAAATATTTGCTAGCTAGGTCAGACTTCTCCTTTCTGAGCACAGTCATAGGATTCCTTTAAGCTTGGTGTCAAGGAGGGTGGTGGTATATCGATTTGCTGCCTACTACTTGTTCTGCCATCACATGAACTGTAGGGAGAATGGAATTATCCCTGCTCAGGCTTATGTGGGCTTTTCTTTGTATTTGATTCTGAAAACCAACTCCAGGCTAATTGTATTCTTCTTATTGAATAATAAATGAAGATTGAGGTCTGTTTGGCTCTGAATACAAGCCAATTTGAGTGTGAGTTAAATATCAAGGCCAACAGGCTTTTTCTGCACACACACATACTGCTTGTAGTTTAGTTAAAACAAAAAACAAAAACAACAAATATAACCTGAATTGCAAATGATTCACCAGTGACAGGCCATTCCCTTCGAGGGCTTTGGTCCCAGGCAGCATGCATCTGGATGCCTTTAGAGTTGCAAGACTATTAAAGCTAAGGGTTGGAAACTCGTCCAGCCCCAGCTCTCCCTGGCTTCCATTTCCCTCACACTGATTTAGTGCAGAGTCTCTTGGCATCCTGCTACCATTTCCAGCAGTTGAGCTTTGACCCTAAAGGGATTTATTTTATGAAAACTTGGGGCTTATGCTGTGAGAATCTGCCCCAGGAATTGAAGTTGTGAACATTCTGATGGAAAGAGCATAGGAAGACAAGAGCCATGTGCTGGTGCCATTCAGAGGGTGAGGTAATGATATGAAGCCTCTGCCAAAGTATTTGTTGTGAAGAGAAGAGGGAACAGCAGCCTTCAAATGACTGTTGAGAGTTGGCAGAAGTTCTTTTTTTAAAAAAGATTTATTTATTTTTTCCCTCCCCCCCTTCATCATGTGGGCACTGGCTCACCACGTGGCCACTGGCTTACCACATGGGGACCCACGTGGCATTTGGCTCACCACGTGGGCACTCGCGTGGGCACTCAGTTCAGCGCATGGGCACTCGGCTCACCATGTGGGCACCCACATGAGCACTTGGCTCACTGCATGGCCCTTGGCTCACTGTATGAGACCTCGGCTTGCCACGCGGGCACTGGCTTGCTGTGCAGGCACGCTTTCTCTTCTTTTTCACCAGCAGGTCCCAGGGATTGAACCCAGGTCCTCCCATATGGTAGGGGGAGGCCTTATCACTTGAGCCACATCCACTTCCCCGGAATTACTTATTACAGTAAGATAAAGAGCTTACATGAAATATGTTCTGAAGTTGCACTGGGAGAGGGAATTAGAGAGGGGAGGGGAGTCCCACACTAGAATTTTGGAGAAGACTGACTGTATTAGAGCCTAGTGAGTCAAGCAAGGACATTTTTAAAAAATTACTTTTTATTTGAGAACAGTTTTAGATTTACAGAAAAATCGCAAAAATAGTATAAAGCGTTTCCATACATTCTGCACCCAGTTTCCCCTATTACTAAACTTTGACATTGCTATGGTACATTAATTATAATTAATAAACCAAGACTGACACATTACTATTAACTAAAGTCCATACTCTAAAATAATTTCCTTAGTTTTTCCCTAATGTCTCTTTCCTGATCCAGGATACCACCCAGTAAATCACATCACATTTAGTCATTGTGTCTCCTTAGGCACCTCTTGACTGGGACAGTTTCTCAGAGTTTCCCTGGTTTTGATGACCTGACTAGTTTTGAGTAATACTCAAATATACCCCAATTTGGATTTGCCTGATGTTTTTATCATGATTAAGTTGGAGTTACGGGTTTCCATGAGGAAGATCACAGAGGCAAAGTGTCATTTTTATCACATCTTTTTGAGAGTATGTACCTTAAACATGATTTATCAACATTATTTAGCATTTTCAGAGGAAGACACTGATTGAATTGGAGCAGGCATTGGTTATTGGGAATTAAGAAGATTTTCCTCTCCAAACGAGGTATATTTCCACAGTCATTAAAAGTCACACACTGATGGACCATTTGAATCTCTGGACTGACAATATGATAGCCAGGCCCTGAGCCTCAACAGACTTTCAGCTCCTACACTCTGATTTATTGGACTTACCCCACTCAGCTAACATGGAGTTGAAGAAGGTCAACCACCACACCATGGAGCCTAGAGTGCCTACAACTGAAAGCAGGAGGATTGCATCCAGTATCCATGTGGAATCTAAGCCCCCACTTGACATAGATGTGCAATGGACACAACCAATCCAATGTCCACAGGGAAAATGTGGCATTGGTGTGGGAAGGGTGGCCATGGTGGCTGCTGGGTGCAGGGAATGGGAGGAAGAGATGAGATGGGGAGGCGTTTTCAGGACTTGGAGTTGTCCTGGGTGGTGCTTCATGGACAATTACGGGACATTGTAGATCCCCCCAGGGCCCACTAGATGGAACGTGGGAGAGTGTGGGCTATGATGTGGACCATTGACTATGGGGTGCAGCAATGCCCAGAGATGTACTTACCAGGTGCAATGGATGTGTCATGATGACGGGAGAGAGTGTTGCTGTGGGGGGGAGTGGGGGGTGGGGGCGGTGGGGTTGAATGGGACCTCATGTTTTTGAATGTAATATTTTTTAAAAAAATGAATTAAATAAAAAAATTAAAAACAAAAAAAATATTAATGAATCACATCAATATATATCTGTTGATAAATTCTACAAAGAAAAACATGTTTCTCTTGCTTCTTACTGAAGTGGTAAAACAAAACAAAACAAAATGAACAACAAACAAGTGAGTGATGAGAAGAATGAGGCATGTTCAGCCCCAGGTCCATTTCTGAATGATAAGTTTCTAGTTTCTCAAAACTTTTTTTGTCTAGGAAGTCTGCAAAGAGAGATTACCCTTGAAGGCAAAACTTGCAACCCTAGGTCTGGAATTGAAAAACTCCACCTATTCAAATGAATTGTTAAATAAGAGAGGTTTCAGTGTTTTTCAAATAAATTCCTATTATTCCAGAGTATAGATCTTCAGGAATTAGCTGGACAGCAGTCTGACTCATGTGTCTTATCTGTCCCACACAGTATTGAATTTTATACACTTGTTTTTAATATCGGGGCAAAAATAAGATGGTCATATATTTTTGTGCTGTTGGTATGTAAATCTTTTACCTCTTCTGCGTCAAGGACTTTGCACAGTTTGTGCAAACATTGCACTTTCAGACCCCCATGCCTCAGAAATCATGTCTTTGATTACTTTTGTGAGACTAGACAAGTGCTTATCCTGGCTGGTGCCCCAAATTCCCAAACTTGAGTAGTTGATGTGAAATAAGCATGAAAGGCTAAAATACATTCCTGATGAAGGGAGTGGACAGCCTTTGTCGTTGCCGAATGTCTTGGATGGAACCCTTCTGTTTGAATCAACTGGGAGGATGAACCTGCAAAGAACGGCAATGGATTTGGTAAAAAGTGTATATCCTTCCCTCCAGGCATTTCCAGGGTTTCCTGGAGTCTGGGACATCTGAAGTTTGTGCTGAGTTTTGGCTGGGCTACTGGGGGGCATTATAACAAGGGAGGAAAATTCTAGTGGTAGTGCTTCACTTGGGGAGAAAACCTTACTATGTAATATGGCTTTGTGGGAAGCCCATTTCCGAAATTACCTATGGTGTTTGCACAGCTGCTCTGTTATTGTCCTCATTGGCAGCCTGAAGGCTGAAGGCTGATTTCCTGGTGAATTTTCACCTAATTTCCTTTGAATCTGCTTATATGTGATAGTTTCATTCCTGCATTTTAAAATGCACCAGCCAGAACAGTGACTTATTAATTTACAATGAGAAAGGTAATCATCAAGTACACTGGATACTCCAGTTCCTTGACCAGCATGTGCTTTGCCTGCAGGCACATCTAAGCGGGAAGCCAAACTGTCATCAGAGGGTGGCTGGGTGAGCAAGGAATCAGGCCAGGGGACTTAATTATATGGTTTGGCTTTCCTGAGTTTTTTATTCTTTAGGCCAAGCAGCACTGCCGTTCACAGACTAGGAATCCCTGACTATGGCCACTTGGGCTGGCTGCTCTGCCCTTGCTTTTTCCTCTGACTTTCTCTTGTCTCTTCGGTGAATTTCTACTCACCAAGCAAGACACAGCCCAGTCATCCCCGCCTCTCAAAAGCCTTTCTTAATTCCCTGGGCAGAGGAGTGAAATCCCTCTTCTTGATGCCTGTGTACCACTTTATGCTAAGTATGTGGCAGGCATTCAGCCCCTCACTTGTCTCCTGTTGAACTCTGCGAAGCCTGAATGAAAGGATTCCGTCGGGTTTATTGTGCAGGACACATGTCAAGCAGTCGGTGCCCAATGAACACTTGTTGACTAACAGAAGTAAGAATTTTAAAATTATAGCCATTTTCATTATGGTAGGGCTTTATGGTGTTTTTGGTTTTTTTTTTTGCTTTAGAGTTTTAAAACACTTTGCAATATGCTTTTCACAAGACATTATCTTACATTACACTAACAATGATGAGGTGAGATAAGTGCTATTATCAGAGGAAAAGCTTTCTTAGAAGTTAAGTGATTTGTCTAACATCAGACGGAGGAGACCCACTGTCAGGGCTCAAACCAGAACTCCGGTCTCCTGACTCCAGATTTCATGAGTTTTCCAACAAACTTATTTGTCTTTGAGACTGAACCTTCTTCCTGCCTTCCCGATGGGTTCACACTCTGCTTAGGCCTTTCTCCAACATCCTTAGTCTGCCTCTTCCCCTTCCCTTAGGAACCCACAGCCCTCTGATTTCATGGTGTTCTCCTTCTGAAGGAACCTTCTAGCCCTGTCTTATGGGGGGGGGGGAACTGCACCCCAAAATCCTTTTGTCTCCTCTTCTAAGCATCCATCCCTTCCTCACCAATCTCCCTTCCAATTTCTAGGTCAACTCCCACTCCCTCAGAAATCTAATCTTTAGAAGAGTGCAATCTTACTACATTTAATTTATACCATAATGTTAACAGCCTTCTAGGGATAGTTGCATTTTAAGAGGAAATTCTTTATAGCATAGTCCTCTAAGCTAGCTTCATCTTACCATATTGACATCTCTCTCCACATATGTAGTAATTATATATACGTATAGTTTCTAAAGACCTAATTATAGTTATAGTAACTCAATTAAACCTATTTGTATATTTCATGTTAACTGTACTTAGTATATTTGGTCTTTAGAAACTATTTCCTTCTTTATTTTTTCAAAGAAATTTTTATGCCTTGCAGTCCAGATGCTCCCATGAATGAATTCTTCAGATGACCAGCAACTAATCATCATAACCTTTGGGGAGACACAGCACTTCATGGATGGGTGATTAGCTTCTGGGCCCAGAGAACAAATCTGAGGGACATTTTGTGTATTATAATTAAATACATTCTGCAACTTGAAGATAAAAATGTTGATCTGACAGTGAGTTAAGGAGGTTTTATCAGCATTTGTGCACCTGCAGTGTTACACTAAAAGACATGACTTCATTAAAACTCACTGTGCTTGTGAGAACAATGAGGAATGGTCATAGGGGTAAAAAAGAAAGACTCTACTAGATGGCAGCTTTAAGCTCATCTTCGAAATTTATTCTATCTGACATGTCCAGCTGTGCAAACAGCAGCACCGAGTGAGCTGAAGTTAGCTGTACTAATACACAGGATTAGAATAGAGGCTGGATCACACATAGATGATGCAAATGCTTAATATACTTGAACGCGCTATGAATGTTGCACAAAGGGGGAATGAGAGCCTCAGAAGTGACAGAAGGTATTTTGCTAATTGTCAGGTAAGGTGATTGAATTTTCAGGTCTTCTTAGAACATTTCTCTTGTCAGTGACTTTTTGCCTTTTGGGCCAGTGGTTCCTAGAATGAAAAAACTAGATGAAATATCAGTCTTTGAAAAACTTCTCAGGGAGATGAAAAGGGTTGCCACAGTCACTGTTATTCTTTGAGAATGAGGAAACCTCAGACTGAGGAAACTGTGTGCGCGTATTTGTACTTTACCTGCAACAACATCTCAGGAGCATCAGTAGTAAGAGACTGAGAGTTTGGGCAAAAGGGACCCAGGGCACTGAGCTAGAAGATAGAGATATCAGGTATTGGGAAGTGGGTTGAAGAGAATGGAATTCAGGCTCTAGAGCCTTGGCAATAGATAAAAGGGGCGCAGGAACAAGACAAACTGCAGAGCTCATCTGAGGGTGTGTTGAGGGGGGCTGGAATCCTTACGTGCTCCCTACCCTTAGTGAGAGCTGTAGCTGGTCTCAGTGGAGCAGAACTGAGCCCTTCTCAGGTAGGGATCCCAGCAATTCCTGAACCCCTAAAGACCTGCCTCCACTCCCCTCACTGATAAAAACTGAAGAATGAAGTATGCAGTAAAACTTTTCTTTCTCCTTCCTCTAAGACTTCAAAGTGCAAGTCATCTTGAAACTTTTCTGGGTAATGCAGGGCATATGTAGGCTAGATTTCTCTAGTAGTCTTAAGAGAGGAATATTGTGGATTTTGTCCATGTTCCAGGATCTTAACCAATTGAATCTCTTTGAAGGTTGGCCTGAAAACATCACTCTTCCATATTTGACTGGCACAGGCTGGAAAGCTATTGATACAATAAGTGATACTAGAAGATTGGGAATGTGTCTGGAAATCTCGCTGCAGTCTATAGTTAGACCCTTCCTTATTTTAATCATGTTTTACAAAATTTATGCCATCTCTTGTCCTCTTGGCAGAAGGTATGGCAAAAACTAAAAGTGTCTTGTGAAAAGATTAACTTAGGTAAAATGTGAGTATGAGACAGAGTCAAAGATGAGGTGATAGATACAATTCCATGATGTAAATGATTGCAGTAGTCTTTTTAGAAAAATGGGTAAATTCTTGACTAACAACATATGCATATCTAGTGTCTCTCGATGAACCACAGGCTCCTTTAAGAATGTTTTTTGCTTCTTTTCATCCCCTATGGACCTGACACAATGCTCAATGTGGTGAATGTTTAGATTCAGTCACTGAATTGGTAAATAGATACATGAAACACACAGAATTATGCTCATGCATTCTTCTAAATTATTAATAATTATAATATATTGCACCTAGTCGACCCCCTTGGTCATATATCCAGGGTTGTCTATTTTGTGCATTACAGGTGATGTAACTCAGGATTTATTGGTATGTTGGTCAATAAGTTATTGAAGTTAATCTTCATTTAATTAATCACTGGCAAGTGAGATACACATATGACAAGTGTTCAATTTTCAGAAATCTTATTTCCAATACGACTGTCTTCCTAAATATTGATTAAACTTTTGAGTCCCTCTTCCAAATACTTAAATCCAGCAGCACCCTTGGGAGTACAGCCTTTTAGTGAGTCAATAATTCACCATAGCATATTATTAGTGTCCTGAATATTTATAAAGCTGTTCTTTCATGTAGAAAATCCTGGGGTACTTGAATAATTAATTTGACTAACTGTAAAGAACAATACCTTCCTCTATTGTGAGTGGTATAAATTCACTATACACAGAGAAAAATGTGTAGACTTAGTTGAAAGCTAGACTGCAGGAAAGTTTCTGAAGATGATTTTAATGTTGGAAGCAGGTAGTTCTGTTCTTGGACCTATATGGAAACAGAAAATAAAGTTATTGTATTTTGGAATTAGTCAATTAACAATTGGTTCTACTACTTTCTTTAGGCATTTTCTTCTTCTCATTTTTAAGAGTTAAAGAATCTTTGAGAAATAGTTTATTTGGTGTCATTAAAAACCCTTACTTATAATAAAGCACTCCAAAGACATAACCCAGGAGAAAATGGCAGTATTCTGTCTCTTGCATTCATTCAGAACTGTTCAGTTTGAAAAGCTGATATTTGTATGAAATTTAAAAGAGGCTGTAGTGTACTTCAAGACTTTTAATTCATCTTTTTTTTTTTTAGGAGGTACAGGGGATTGAACCCAGGACCTCATACATGGGAAGAAGGCACTCAACCCCTGAGCCACATCAGTTCCCCTTAATTCATCTTAACGAAGACTGTACACATCCCAATTTGGCTATCTAAAAAGGTAATAACAATAGGTAAATTAACATTTTAATGATGTCTAAGAATACAGATTCTAATTTAGTTTGCAAAAAATTAATAATAATTTAGATAAATAAAAAAGTTTCTTTTAAACTTTTGTGGCATAATTAAGAGTCAGAAGTCCCAGACTAGGACTCCATCTATGCTAATAACTAACTAGGTAAACTTTGTCTTTAGTTAACCCGGGTCTTAGTCTCCTCAAGCCTATAAAATAAAGAGAATAATTCCTTCCAAATTTGGTATTTTATATTTCTATCTATGACCATAACTTAGACTTTCAGTGAATGGATTATTCACTCAAATGGAATAGAAAAATTCAATAGCTGTCCTTTTTTTTTTCCTGGAAAAAATCCTTCAGGAAATATTTATGGTGCCAAGAAATGGATGAATTATTGTCAAAAGATGCATATCATCTTGAATGAGACAGTTCCTAGGCTGAAAATTTTTACTTTCTAGGATACTTAAGCCAGAATACAAATCTATTCAGTTCAAAGTCCACATGTGAAAACTTCTATTGGAAAGCTGGGAGCAGTTCTCAAGTCAAAAGGACAGACCTTGAATCACACTAGACACAGTCTTCAACTATACGTATCAGCGGGGCGGGCAGCAAGCTGGTGGACAAAAGATATTGCCCACATTTAGAGGCAGAGTGGGCATCACCATCCCAGAATCCTCAGGACTGGGGAATGAAGGATGGACTAGAGTGGACTTACTATTTTTCTACTGTAGACTTACTGTGATTCTAGCAATGGAAGAACTTTTTATCATTGAAGTAGAGGCAGAGGCCACTGGAGGTTCTGAGGGGAGGAAGAGGGAAAAATAGGTATAATATGGGGGCATTTTTGGAACTTGAGAATTGTCCTGAATGACATTGCAATGACAGATACAGGCCATTATATATCTTGCTATAACTTACAAAATTGGGCGAGAGAGTGTGTAAACTACAATATAATCTATAATCCACACTAGTGGCGATGCTCCATGATGTGTTCATCAATTGTAACAAATGTACCACACTAATGAAGGATGTCGTTAATGTGGGAAAATGAGCGAGGTGTAGGGAGTTGGACATATGGAACTCCCCCATATTTTTTTATGTAACATATACATAATCTAAATATCTTTTTTAAAAAATTAAAAAGGGTATTATTAAAAAAAAAAGATATTGTCCAGAAACTAGAGGTACCAAAGTACACTATGGCTAAGTACCTGAGGACACCTCTTCCTGGTAACTTAAGCCACAGTTCTCTACCCCATCCTTGGATGCCATCTTAAATAAGAGCAAAACCTGAAACATAAAAAACTCTGAGAATGTGCTTTCTTTCCTGGAGACACTCAGCAGTGTCTCACCAGACAGGATATTTATTTATTTTTCTTTCCTGCTCCCTAGCAGGTGGCAAGACCCATTTAGTTACAGACAAAAGAGATTGCATTTTTAAAGTTTTTGCACTTCCAAGTTGTAGTGTACATTAGATTTGTGCACCTGTAAAACATAATTTGCTGCTGTGGCCCAGTATGTATCTGTGTGTATGTATACAAATAATGAGTATATTTTAAAGACAAAAACAGTTCCCCCAAATTTAATATTGGAATCTTAAGTGAATAAAAACTGTATTTCTCAAACTTTAAAAATCATATTTATCATTAAAATTCCTTTGTCACCAGGCATATCAATCTAGGGGCTGTTCCTAAGAACCCAATGGGTACAACTTTTTTGGAGTTAATAAAATTGTGTTCCTACTGGTTTCCATCGTTGTTTTGCACACAATTCCCCACTGAGTATTTGATGAATTTCTACTCCTTGGGGGCCCCGATTTTTTTGTGAATATGCCAAAGATCCATACATCTTGTCACAGGGAGGAAGATGATTTCCTCTGATAATATACCCCTGGCACCTGAGGAGCTTATCACAGCCCTTTATTTGACTGTTTGTTATGTTGGCATGGGTCCAGAACATAGTGAAAGAAAAGTGTGTGCTTTTACAGGGAACATTTTATTCCCTTTTGGGAGAAGTGAACATGAATCAATGTCAGGAAGGGACATTTTTCATACAGATAAAGAGAATGAACATCCGCCTACCTCTTTTAATAGTTAAAACACATTTAATGGTCTTTTTTTAATTTTGATTTTCGTGAGGAGGTCAAATTATTTAGGAAAATATGATTTCTTGAAACCAGACCTGCTCCAGCCTTTTTGTGATGAAGGACTATTTTTTATTTCCCAAAAGAATACCATGGTTGGAAGGCAAAATGATCAGGGCTGGTTGGGTGAGTATTGGTGGGGAAGATTTCTGAAATAAAGGTCCTGGATTGGGGGGCAGCTGAACTCACCCTATTGAGATGTTGAAATCGTGGTGAGAATTGGGCTAAAGATTGATCAGGTAAAGCTTCTGATTTATCAATAGGTCTCAGCCTATTGGATTTGAATGTCGCTATTAAACCATCACAAAAACCACTTACTGATTTGGAAGATGATGGGTTCCACACAGGTAAGTCCATCCTCTTTTGCCTTTGTGGTGTGTTATTTCTCATGTGAGAGTCTTACATCCTTAATAGGGTTGTAAATCTCCAGAGAGCTTATGGACTGTGCTTAACTTTTTTTTTTTTTAATTAATTTTTCTTTGTCCTCCTCAGAGATCTCAGCTTTGTCCTGAGTAGGTGCTCAATAACATTGCAGATTCTCAATAGGTAGTTCTTTTGAATTGACTGGTTTATTGTCTAAAGATAGAGACTCAATGACTTAAATTCAGCACTTCACTTGGTTTCCAGGGAAACCCATACCCAATAGATTAGGGGCAGTAGCATATTTTTCCTTAACTTCTCCTCCATCATGAAAACACATGTTCTGCCAATGATCAAGGAAGAGAAAAAAAAATTTTTTTCCCCACACTCTATGCTTAAATCCAGAGTGAAGGGTGCTTCCTGTTGCAGAGCTTACCACTTATATTACAATAGCCATTCTCTACATCTGTCTTCCTTAGCAATTGACTCCCACATTCTTTTTTTTTTATTTTATGCAAGGCCATATTCAACCAGAATATAATGCCCAGGCTCCCTTGCAGTTAGATGCCATGTGATTTAGTTCTGGCTAGTGGAAGGTAAGCTGAAGCATAATATTTGTGGATATTGTCTTTAATGGGGGAAAGAAAGCTTTTCTTCCCAACCTTATTACTTCTTGCCGCCTAGAATGTTGATGTTACAGCTGAAGCTCCAGCAGCTATCTTAGACCATGATATCGTGAATGGAAAACAGGTATGCAGAACAAGACAAAGGAAGCTGGAAATCCAGATACCCAGGAGCTTCCAGATCATCCCTTGACTATCCACCTCTACACTTCTATATAAGGGAAAAATAAACATTTGTATCATTTAGGCCAGTTTTATTTTGGGTTTTCATTCTAGTTAGAGCCAAAGTTTAACTGATATATCCTGCATTCAGTTATCAACTGCAACTGTATTGTATAGTTCTTGAAACTTTATACAATAGCTTTAAATACTTCAAAAATAAATTTGAAAATATTTAAACCACAATAATAGAGGTTATATTCTAAAGAAACCAAATAGCAAATCCTTTTATTACAGAAAAGTTTTCTGTTCCAACCCTAGAACAGAAGAAAAGACACTAGTGGAACACCTGGTGGGATTGGAACAAGTCTGAAATTTGGTTACCAGTATTCTATCAATGTTCATTTCTTAGTTTTGATCATTGGACCATGCTTATGGAAGATGCTAACATTGGGGGAAGTTAGTTAAAGGGTATTCAGAAACCCCGTACTAACTTTGCACTTCTTCTTTAAGCCTAAAATATTTCAAATAAAAAGTTAAACCTATTCACTTATCTGACCCACCAGCTGTGATAGGTTGATTAATAGCCCTCCAAAAGAGAGCCATGTCCTATTCCCTGAAACCCATGCATGTTACCTTATATATCTAATGAGGATTTTACAGCTGTGATTAAATTAAGGATTTTACAATGGGGAGATTATTCTGGATTATCTGGGTGGGCCCTAAATGCAATTACATGTATCCTTATGAGAGGGAGGCAGAAGGAGAACTCAGGCAGAAGAGAAGGCAGGGTGACCCAGAGGCAGAGACTGGAGTAATGCAGCCGCAAACCAAGGAATGGCAGCAGCCCCAAAAGCTGGACGAAGCAACGGATAAATTCTCCCTTAGAGTCTCTAGAGGGAGTACAGCTCTGTTGGCAACTTGATTTTGGCCCAGTGATAGTCATTTTGGACTTCTGGCCTCCAAATTATAAGAGATTAAATTTCTGTTAGTTTAAGCCATCAAGTTTGTGGTAATTTGTTACAACAGGCACTAGAAATTAATACACTATAGTGTTTCCAAAATTCATGTCCACCCTGAATCTCAGAATGCAACCTTATTTGGAAATAGGGTATTTCCAGATGTAGTTAATTAAGTTAAGAAGAGATAAATATAAGAAGAGGGAAATTAGAACACAAAGGTACAGACGGAGAGCAGATAGCCATGTGAAGATGGGGAGGGGTTGGTGTTATGCTACCATAAGACAAGGAAATTCTGGAGCCACCAGAAGCTGAGGAGGCAAGGAAGAATCTTCCCTTAGAGGGACTGGAGGGAACATGGGCCCACTGACCTTGATGCGGGACTTCTAGCTTTCAGAACAAATTTCTGTTGTTAAAAGCCCTAAGGAACTAACACATTCACAATTTACAAAAATTTAGCTGATCATCTTGATAGTTTATTAACATGATATCAAATGTTCATCTGATGAGATATAATTTATATAGACAAGTTTTGCAAATGACTTAGGTTTTTCTTCATCTGCCAGGTTTTTATTTGCTGCCATGTTAACTCTAAGCCACTCAGAATACCGGGCTTGTTATAATACTCTTAAAATATTCCTTTCATGACTGGAAAAATGATACATATTAGTGGTGGAAAACTTGGAAAATATGGAAAAGCATACAGGGTTAAATAAGATATCACTCACAACCTACAAAACCCAGTTTTGATGACATTTAGATGTATTTTCCTCAAGTAACCACTCCTTATTTACAAACGGCACTTAAAAATATCTCAGATTTATTTCATAAATTCAATTTATGTTTAATGCATTTATGAATAAAACCATATTTGATATAGAAACGTATGGTCTGTGAACTATTCTAGAGATGGTGAACTGAATCAGCTGAATGATGTGGGTTATTACTGAAGATGAGAGAAAAAAGTTTTAATGACTCAGTTTAGCATTTGTGCTATATTTATTTTTGATAGCGTTATGATCACATTATATTTAACTACATATAACTTCATTCTACTTTTTTCAGATTCTAAGTAATTCCTCCTAAATCAGACTTTAAGTGGCCCTATGATATTTCATTCTATATCTTAGTCTCTCCCTGATTTTATATCTTATTTAGACTGTTTCCCATTTTTCATTCTTCTAATCAATAATTTTGGGTCCAGTTTGAATTATTTGTGAATTCTCTGTTCCATGTCATTTATCCACTTGCTATTTGGATTCCTAGTGTTTTTCTTAATACTTTATAGAGATAAAAACCTTTAAAAAATAACAAAACCTTTTTAACATTTGTGTTTACGTAATTGTAGATATAATTGTCTTCTGAATCAAAAAAGGCAATTGTATTGCAGTAAGTCCAAATTCCCTAGTCATTTCAATGAAAAATAAATTAATTTAGGCCACATCAGGTATCTGGGGGATAGAGGTTGGAGTTCGATGTATGGGGTTTGTGTTATTTTTGTAACTGTCCTGTAAATTTGAAAGTATTTTGAAAAAAAAAGTTAAAATATTAATAATACATTTTTATCACTTTACGTTAATTCATTTCATATTACTAAAAATTAAGTTTATATAATGATTTTATTCATAATTTTAAGACAGATGAGGACAAATATATATCTGGGAAAGTCATCCTAATATGTTTTGGAAATTTCTAACTTCTAAATAAATTATGCAGAAAACATTTAGTTCATTCATTTTCTAAAAGGGCTTCATTAATATTATTTTAGGTGGTTAACCACTTTGTTTTCTTAAAATATTCTGCTGAGTAGTCTATTTTATTAGAGGAATTCTTCTACATTTGCCTCTTGAACTACTAGTGTCATAAGTTTCCAAATTGTTTGTTGTACATTTTCAAATTTATTACTATATTTGAAGTTGTTATCTATATACACGACAAACTTAAATATGATGCTATGCCAGGGACTGCTCTGGGATTAAAATTCAAGGACTGGGAAAAAAGAGAAAAACATTTCTCCCCAGAAACTTTTTAGTTTGAAAAAGGGAGAAAAATGATACATATATATCAACAAGAGAAAATTCTTCAAGCAATATATACAATTAAAACCTGAACTTCCAAATAAAATAAAAAATCACTGTGAAGAAATAAAGAGTTGATCTATTAATAGCTAAGTGTTTTCCAACAGCTGGAATTATAGTAACCTATGGATGCACTCTTCTGGAGCTGTAGTTGCAGTCTGCTTTCCAACTAAACATCTGATTCATTTCTATTCCCCTTCTGCCTCCCATGTAGATTATAAATTCCACAATTTTTCTCCTTAGTTTACATTTGGGGAAATGTCTAACTGTTGCCTTAACTCTTTAAAAATTTCATTGCCTTTGAAAAATTCTATTCCACTCTAAAAACCCCTGGTTCTGTTTATTTATGGGGCACACATCTTTTAAGAACATTTTTCGGTAGAAACTATCAGTTCCAAAGGCCCAAGAGCAAATAATTTTATTCTCTGTCTTTAAACTGCTCTCTCAACTGAAAATTGAATCATTTTGAAAAGCAACAATATTTAAGATTTCAGAGGTACTGCCTTCTAAAGTGAATATTGCCCTTCTGTAATTTTCCCTAGTATTCACTGTAATCAAAGAATTAATCTTGGCTAAGAAGGGGTAATTATAATGGGTAATGTGGTCGGAAGCTACATACAAATGTTCTAAAACAGTAAAGTTATGACATACAAAATTATCAAGTGTTTATTTTTTAAGCAAAAAATTCAGTTTTCTGATATGGCCTTCATGAATTTACTTTTCATTGAGCATGCATGTATGGCCCTGGAAATTCCCGTTTACACTGATTTGTCTAAGAAATCATTTCTTCACAGTGCCAGGCACTATACTATTCAGTTCTACAGCCAGCAGTCCCTTGCTCCAGGCAGCGTGGCTTGATTGCCTTCCCACAATGTTCTGTAGGCAAGTTCTGCGAGCCACCATCTACACTCAGGGCAAGTTCTGGACAGGGAGACCCTCAGGTCACAACAAGACAGATTGGGCCAATCATACATGTTCTAGAAGGTATGCAAGGGTTACACTGCTCCCTCTAGAACTAGGACCAGGGAACACTGGGAGCATGGGCTGGCTCCATGCTGAGCCAGTACAGGGATGGGGGTCAGTGGGAAGGGCCAGCCAGGAGCTCCTACCTGCTTTGAAGAAGCCTTTATCTTGATTCAGTGCTCATCCTGTTAGTGTAATCCTTTAACTGTTTTCTGGAGCTTTGAGAAAGATGTTTCTGCTAATTCTTTCTGGTTGTTCCAAAGCTTCAGGACAGAACCCTGAAGCACCTCACTTTGCCCTCTTGATAGTGCAGGCTTCCTATAAATAAGACTATATTATTTTTAAAACTTGAAATTTCTTGAATAAACATGAATCACAATAAATCAGTTCCTAATCAAACAATAATTGGGTATTAATAAAATTTATTGAACATCTGTGCTGTGATATTGAATGGTGACTATAAGGCATTAGCTCATCAAATAGTGGGGAAACAGGCACTCATGCAGGTAATTAAAAAATATTAGTGTAAGAATATTTCATTCATTCATTCATTCTTTATTGCTGTGACAGGTCCTAGGTATACAAAGTTTAGAAATAAAACCAAGCCAAAGCCAGGATGATTCTGCTCCACCCGAAGTTTATAGTATAATAATTATTATTGACAGTAATAATATATAACATATAATTATAATAAATAAATATATACTTATGAACTGTGATCAGTTCTATGAAGGAACATAGCTGCTGCTGCAAATGAGATTAGGGAGATGTAAGTGACAGTGGACACATAAAAAGCCTCTCTGAGAAAGTGGTATTTTGATTGAGGCCCAATGAGTAGGAGTTGGAAGAATAAAGAGTTGATTCTTCTGGGCAAAAGGTGTAATTTGTTTCAGAGTCCCTGGCATAGGCTTGAGCTTGTCTGGTTTGAGAACCTAAAAGAAGGCCATTATGGTGGAACTTGGTGATGAGGGTGAGAATAACAGGATCTGGAGAGGTGGACAAGGGCCAGAGCATGCAGGCCTGGGGGTCACAATTTTTTCAGTGCAGGGAAGTTAATGAAGCTACTTTTACAGAGGACTTACATGATCTAAAATCTGGCTTTGAAAAGATCCTTCTGGTTGCTTCCTCCAGTGGAAAGTGGACTGGAGGAACCAATGGAATTGGGGAGATCAATGGGAGTGGAGATGGGGGATTTGCATGATGCTACCTCGGCAGGTCAGATGGAGGCTTGAACCAGGTAGGATCAGGGTGAGGAGAAAGATGCGACTCGATCATAGATGCATTTTGGAGGTAGAATTGAACACCCTAGGTGATGGGATGAAAATGAAAGGCAAGGGAGAGAAAGGTGTGAGGATGACACAATGACAGATACATAACTAGGGTGTTACTGGACTACAGAAGAGGTAAAACCAACCCAGTCTGAGGTGAAAGAGAGAGAGAGGTTCTGAAAAAGCTTGCCTAAGCTGAGTACTAAAGGAACCAACCAGAGTTAGCCATGCAAGGGGAGACGTGTAAGAGTGGGATTGTAAAAGGTCCAGGAAGAAGGTGCACCTGAGCAAAGATAGGAAGTTATGTGTGTGTGCTCCATGAGAAGTGTGGTTTCTCTTGATTATAAACTGTGAGACAGGGAGTGGTGTGAGATAGATTGGGAGAGGTAGGTGAAAGCCAGATCTTGAGGGACACTGAGGGACACTGCAGGTACTTGTTAGCCATGGCAATGGTTTTAAGTCGGGGAGGGATCTGGTCTGATTTGCAATTTTTACAGCAAGTTGTGGCCATTTTGGGGGAGGTTGCAGTAGCCCAGACAGGTGGTGATCAAGCCTGAACTGGGGTAGTGTTGCTAAGGTGGCTTGCAGTGGATACACTCAAGAAATAAAAGGTAAAAGGTAATATTGGCCGTCTTTGGTGACTGATCAGGAATGACCACATGGAGAACACAGGCCCAGGAACAGATTTGGGGTGTATGTGTGTGATGGGGTAGGGTGCAGGAAGGATGATGAGTTCAGCATCTATATGCCCAGCACAGTGCCATAAACTATCTTGATACAAAAGGTCAAAGAAGCAACAAATGTTCATTGTCAAATTTGTGTGAAATACTCATTCAAACAATTACTCATTTAATCCTCATAGCACTACGAGTAGGAATTCCAAATCTCATTTACAGATGAAGCAATGAGATGTCAGAGACTCAGACTCTCTGTGCCTAACTAAGGTCACTTTACTCATAAAGTTGTGGAGGTAGGGTCACTGAGCTTATAAGGGATTTTATTGTGTGGGAGGAGTTAGGATATACACACAAACAACATGAACTAATAGAATTAAATGTTAAGTTATATGGTTATGACAATAGGTGATGATGGCACCCAAAGAGGGTAAGAACAAATGGACAGGAATATTCAGGAAGTCCTACAGGTAAGATGTTGTCCTGTTGAGAATCTCAGGGAAATTGCAAATGGCATAGTTGGAGTCTCTGACTTACATGTCAGTGCCACACAGGGTTTTAAGAGCCTTTTCCAAGAGCAATACTGGATTCCTGGTATCAAAGATCAGCCACATCAGGATCAATAAAGAAACCAGGGGCTTTATTCTTGGTCATTTTTACTTTGACATGTTCCAAGCAAATAGCTAACTGTGCATTTTCATTTGGGAGAGAACCCTACACCTTGAGTATATCCAGCCATATTCTTTTAATAGTTTCCATTAATAGTTCTCAGGAATCTGACACTTCTTGGAATAGAAACTGATCGGAAGATTGCTACAAAGGAAGAAGTCACCATGCGCTGAGCAATGCAATTTCCCACAATAGAAATGTTAAGATAGTAATATCGAAGCTTAGAAGTAATATATAATTACTGACCCAGAATTGCTGGCCATGGGAAAAGTTCCTGCTCAACTGCTCTCCTGATGGCAACTGACCCAGAAATGAGGGGGAAAGCAAACCTGCTTGACCAGCATTTATACCAAATCTCATCAGCAGAATCATTGCAGCTGACATTGCCTGGAAGCCCTTGTCTGCCAGAGATCTCATTGAGAAGGAATATCTTGGCACCATAAAGACTTTCAGCATCCAAAACGTGGGTTTTAACATTTCATTTTACACATAGTTTATATTTTATCAGTTCTGGAATAACTGGTTGAACAAGTGCCAAGTGGGCCAAGGGTTTAATTTCGGCAAGGATCTCTTAAACTCTTAAAACCTGACCTTCTTAGAATAATTTCTATTCCCATCCTACACATTCTATAGGGAAAGAGTAAAAGTAAAGATTAAAAAGGAAGACAAGATGTCCTCTAGAGGTAAGCCTACCTCTGTGTGTTTAGGATGAACTAGATGAATTTGCTATTTTTATATTAGTGGTTAAAAATAGTTGCATATCAGCAATTTCATCTGGGTCAACCTAATAGTTCTGAAATAATCACGGAAAAGTAGCAGCCTAAATTTTTCTTACCAGCCTCAGAAAAACATTTCTACAACTTCCTTTGGCAGCTTCTTCTATTGTCTTGGAATTTGTTCATTCAGGAAGTTATTACTATTGACTTAAATCCCTCTTGAATTAATTAAAGCCATTTTACTTCTCCTGTCCAGAGAGAGCATTGAAAAGGACAGCTTGTCATTGCTTATTTGGACCCCCTTCATCATTTTGAAGACTGTAATGAAGTATCCAGTCACCTTTCTTTTCTTTAACTTAAAGTTCTACTAGCTTTCCCTCAGGGACCTACTTGGTTTCAATTTTTAGATGCTCTTTACAAGGAGGGGCCATGTACATGAGCTTGGACAAGCCACGCAATCTTTTTAAGACCTCAGCTTCCTTGTGTGTAAAATGAGGATTTTGAATAAAATCAGATCTTTTACAACTGCTCTGAGGCTCTTTATTAGGGGTTTCTGGGAAAGACCATGATATGTGTGGTAGAGAGAGGGCGGGTGTGAGGGAGGAAGGAGTGGGGAGTAGCTGAGCTCCACTTCACTCTATTTGTAAACAATACTTAAATTATTTTTTTTAGTTATGCATATTAAGGTCTCCTTTTGTTCTAAACTCTTTCTTTTCCACTTACTCTCATTTAAGCTCTCTCCCTCTCAAAAAAGAAAACTACAGACCAATCTGTTATAAATAGAATTTTTAAAATCGTAGCTAAGCAAACAAAAATCCAGGAACACATTTAAGGAATAATATGCTCTGATCAATTTAAATATGAAAGACTTTATCTAATTATAATTCATTCATAGCATATAATACTAATTGATGAAAGGGACAACTCTTATTATTATCTCTGTGATGGTTAAGGTAATGTGTCAACTCTGCCAAGTAATGGAGCCCAGTTGTTTGATTAAGCAAGTACTGAGCTAATTGTAAAGCAAGGGCAGTTCATGGACTTTTATCATCAGTGAGTTGATTGCATAGTTGGCTGGTTCCATCTACAATCAACTGAGTAGACTGCCATCAGCAATGAGTGACATTTCATCCAATCAGCTGAAGGCCTTAAAATAGGAAGTGATTTCAGCATTCAGAGAGAGAGTTCCTACCTCTACTTTGGACAGCCAGTGTCTCTGAGGAGACTCATTAAGGACCTTCATTGGAATCTATGGCTTGCAGCCTACCCTTGGAATATGAACTTGTGTATACCCTCTGTCACATGAGACAATTTAATAAAATCACATACTATTTACAGGTATCTCCTGTCTGTTCTGTTTCCCTAGAGAACCCTGACTGATACAATCTCCAAAGGTGCTGAAGAGGAATTCGATACATTTAATAGTCATTCCTGATTTTAAAAACCTCTTAGTTAAAAAGAACTAGATAGATATTACCTTAGTATGAAATATATTTCTATATCTCAATCAATAAAACTGCCATATGCCTGATGAATCTCTGGAAGTGGTCCCGATGAATTCAAGAACAAGGCAAGAATGTTCACTTTTACTGCTATTATTTAACATAGGTCTAAAGCTGCTAGCCAAAACTTATGAAGAAGAACCACCCTGTGGGAGGAACTAAGGAACTGAATGGGAAGATTTATTATAAAGCTAATAAAATTAAGAAAGATATAGACATTGGAAGAGAAGAGAAGTTACAGAATTATCTACAGATACATAGAAATCTGAACAATGATGGAAGCAATGCTGCAAATTAACAGTTAAAGAATGGACTATTCAATAAATGGTACCAAGTATGGTTGTCAGAAAAACTACAAGATGCCCAGTTAAATTTGATTTTCCAATAAACAACAAAAATTTTGTTTGTGTAAGTGTGTTCCAAAATTGCATGGGATCTACTCATAGTAAAATATTCATTTCTTGTCTGAGATTCAAAGTAAACTGGAAACCCTGTATTTTTATTTTCTAAATCTGGCAATCTTAGTGCCAGGCCAACAGGTTATCCACATGGAAAAAAGTGAAAGTGAATTCTTATCTCACTCACTACACAAAATGGATCAAGGTCTTAAATATAAAAGGCAAAAACTTAAAGTGTAAGGAAGAATTTCTTAAACAAGCCTGATGGTTCTGTGCCTTCCTCTACTCTTCTCATTTTCATGTATCAGAAAGTCAGAAAACTCGTCATGTGCTGGGGCTGGATGGAGAAGGAACCCTGCTACTGTGTCATGCCATACACTCTGCATCCCTCACCCACCCCCTCTTGGTGTACTTAGTCTACCCTGGGAGGAAAGCACTGAAGCGTGTGGGGAAAGAGACATGTCCTGGAATGAAGCATGTATCTCTATGTGTGTGTGAGTGTGTGTGTCTGAGTGTTGGGGGAGGAGGGCTGCCTGAAAAACATCTGTCTGTGGGAATGACAGCAGAGAAGATTTTTTGTTTTGGAGAAAAGGAAAACCCAGGAAAACTAAAAGAATACATTTTATATCTGAATTTTTACAATTAAAGGTGGCTATTATAATGGGGGGAAATGTAAGTCATTTTTTGGAGAAGATTTATAATTTTGACCATCTGAAAATTAAATACTTCTGCCTCTCAAAAAATTGTATAAAAAGAATGAGAAGACAATCTACAAACTGGTAGAGGATTTTTTGTTACACTCATAACTAAAAAGAATTAACATTCAAAATATATAAAGAATTTCTACAAATTAGATTTCAGTGAAAAAAAAAAAGACTAAACAAACAAACAAAAAACCAGGAACAATAGGCAAACAACATGAAGTGTTATTAAAAAAAAAGCAAAAACAGGAAACAAAAGGCCAATAATCATGAAAATATGCTCAACATCACTAGTAATCAGGAAAATGCCAATTCAAACCGGAGTGAAATACCATTAAACACCATAGATGGGCAAACATTTTTTAAAAACCAGAGAACACCATGTTTTGGCAAGGTTATGGGTACATACTCACATTTCTGATGGCAGTATAAATTAGCACAATCACTCTGAAAATCTTTAACACTATCTTGACATATCATCCTAGAGCAATTCCACCCCCAGGGATATGTATCTCAGAGAAACTCTTGAATATATCCAACAGAAAATATATAGAAAAATGTTCAAGGAAGTATTGTTTATAATTAAAAGAAAAATCCAAATGCCTATATATATATGAATGAATAAATTACAGTGTCTTGTTAAAAAATAATACTGTACAGTAGAAAAATCATCAAAATACAACTATTCCCATCAACACAGATAAATCCCAGAAGTATGATAATAAAAAAGCCAGTCAAAGAAAGATATATACAGTAGGACTCCATTGATATAAAATTCAAATTTAGAGAAAATAAAAAATATATTAATATGTATATTAAAATGCAAGTGAATTATATTACTAAAAATTCAGGGCAGTGGTCATTTCTGGCAGGGCACACAGGGAGTTTCAAAGGAATTGGTCTTCAATTTGCTTGGGGAGTAAATGGATATTTATTTTATTTAAAAATAATTATCTTTAAAATTATATGTTATAATACTCTTACATATGTATAATGTATTTCAAAATAAAAAAAGAAGAAATTTTAAAAGGTAGAGGAAATTACTATTGTTTTTCCAGAGAAAATGATTGTATTCCCAGAAAGTCCAGAAAATAAAATTTAGTGAAAGTTCAATGAGATTAGATAAAATATGAACAGAAAAATCAATTATTCTTTATTTATCAATAGCTCATTAAAGAATATAATTCTAAAAGTATTTCATCCCCAATAGCATTACCATACTTAATTTTCCTAGGAATAAACCTAATAAGGAATGGGTAACACTTATTTGAAGAAAACTGGAAGGGTTCACTAAAAGGAATATAATATTGAATAAATGTAAATAAATACTGCCCTCTAATAGAAGCCAAGTCCTCTCTGAACACCGCCCTTCCCCACATCTTTACTTCACACCTCTATGAGAAGGAATGCTGATCCAATTGGTAGAATTGGGTTACTTTTTCTGAACTTGAAACTTGATTTTTGTCCACATGTGCTGTGAAAACTTAAAGTGGCCGTGAATCTCCTTTTTCATTTAAGTTTGGCCACTTCTCTTTCTTTACTTGGACCCTTTCTTACCCACGTTAGCCAGTGTTTTATATAGTTTCCTGCCTGTTAAAACAAAGTCCATATTAATACCAATGGATTGCTTAATAGGAATTTATTGCCTGATGGTTTGAAGGCTAGAAGGCATGGTTTCTCTGGGTTGGTATCTCTGGCTGGCCAGTAATCTTTGGGGTTCCTTGGCTTTCCTGTAACATGATAAGTATATGGCAGCATACTCTCCTTCTTCTGGGTTCTGTTAACTTCCAGCTCCCAGCTTCTTCCTGTGGCTTTTTTTCCTTCTCTCTGTAGAATCTGGATTAAAGCCAAACTTGATTAAGTTAGGCTACACCTTAACTGAAGTAGCATCTTCAAGGGACCCTGTTTACAATGGGTTCACACTCACAGCACCAGAAGTTGAATCATGTCTTTTGTGGGAGACATGATTCAATCTCCAATGGCTGGATTTACTTTAGATGTTACTTTCAATGTTGGAACAAATGTATTTTCTCTTGCCAGATACCCCACTGTGTGCTTTTTCTCTGGTGCTGATGGGTGTAGCATTTCATCCTACTGAAGTAGCTAGTTTTGATATTTGGGATTTGTTATTAGTTGATGGTGGGAGCAGGGAAGGGTGGCAGGCCATGGATGGAGGAATGAGTACATGTAGCGTAGGCAGAGCAAGTTCTCTTTGGTTCTAGGCCCACTCACATAACCTGAAAAAGGAGATCCCCATTTGGCTCAAATTAGCTTTACTAAAGGTCTGAATTTGAGTGTAGAGAAAAAGCATCAGTTAATAATATAGTATTGTTTTCTTTTACATTGCCTTCTTTGGGACCTTAAACGGAAAAAGGTTGGCTTTGTCAGGGTAGGATTCAATTCTTCTCTGGGGTCCCCCAGATAATATCACAAATCTCTCACCCCATTTTCTAAAGAAATTTTGTTTCTGAATGGAAAGATACATAATTGTAAAGTTGCGTCCCAAATTCAGCTATAAATTTAGTGCAATTTCAATACCTATGCCACCAGTTTTTTAGTTTTGAAAATCTGATAATATTATTTTGAAGATTAAATTAAAAGAATGTTTAAAAACTGTAGAGGAGAAAAGAATAATTATAGAGGAATTGCTTTACAAGTTATCAGCACATACTCTAAATGTACAGTAATTAAAACTGTGGCACTGTCCCAGAAGCAGACAAATAAATTAATGAGTAAAATTAAAAAGCCTAGAACCTGCACATGTATATAGGAATTTCTCATTTACGATAAATGAAATTTAAACAACTATTGTTGGTACAACTAGACAGCAACTAGATTGGGAAAAATAGGTTAGTAGATATTATTAACACTATAGTTGAAAACAAATTCCAAGTGGTTAAAGAACTTTTAAATGCAAACCCTATACATTTCAAAAGGAAAAATGAATCTTTTTATGATTTTGAATCAGAGAGGATCCTCCTTAGGATGTCACAAAAGCAAGAATACATAAAAGAGAAGATGAAGAAAATTGTCTTAACACAAATTAAAAACATACATATGGAAAAGAGTCCATAAAGGTGAAAGATAAGGGATTAACTGGTGACTGTATTTGTGAAAAGAGATAATGCCCATAATATATTAAAGAAATTAAAACAAAAAAGAAAAACAACCCAACAGAAAAATGGCAGTTTACAGAAAAAGTAATTCAAATGGTCATTAAATAATTAAGAAATGATTAACCTCACTAATATTAAAAAATATACAAAATAAACTGTTGTGATTCTAAATCTATTTACCTAATTTTATGTTTGTTTCACTTTCTGCCTACCATCATTGCAAAAATTTAGAAAAATTTAGAAGAGTGTTGAGTGTGGGCAACCCAACAATTTCATAGAGTGTTCCTGGGATTATTTGACACAATCAAAAGTTTGAAATGTAGTACTGTGAAGGAGAACACCAGCCAACACAAAGCCAATTTACCAAGACCATGAAAGGTGTTTTTTTTGTATTTGCTTTATTAGTTCCTGGCATTCAAGGATATCTCTGTCATATAACTAGCTGGATACAAACTGAAGGAGCAGACATACCAGGGACTAAATCCTAGAGTCAACATTTTAAAATAATAAAATGTACAATGTACAACAAAAGGTTAAAGACAAAGAAACAGGGAAGGATGGTCCATTCAAAGGAATAAAATATAAATCCAGAAGCCATCAATGAAGAAGTCCAGATTTTTGGACATCCTGGACAAAGACTTTAAGAAAATGATCTTTAATATGCTCAAGGAGATAAAAGAAAACACAGAGAAACAAGTAAAGGAGATCAGGAAAACATGAATGAACAATACAGGAATCTCAAAAAGAGATAGAAAATTTAAAAGGGAACGAAGCAGACACATTGGAGTTAAAAACCACAATAACTGAAAGAAAAAATTTCCTAGAGGGTTTCAACAGCAGACTGGAGCTGGCAGAAGAAATAAGTGGTGAACTTGTACAGAAGACAATTGAAAAGATTCATGCTAAAGAGCAGAAAAGAGAGAGAGAGAGAGAAAAAAAAGAATTCATGAATAGAGCCTAAGAGAATTGAGGAATACCATCAAATGTACAAATATATGCTTTATGTGAGTTCCAGAAAGAGAAGAAACAGAGGGGCAGAAGGAACATTCAAAGAAATAATATCAGAAAATTTTCCCAAATTAACAAAAGACATGAATATGCACTTGCAAGAATCCCAACAAACCCCAAAGAGGATCAACTCAAAGAGAACACACCTAGACACATAGTAGTCAAACTCTCAAATACCAAGGTTAAGGAGAGAGTTCTAAAAAATGCAAGAGAAAAGCAATGTATTATGTACTAGGGGGGTCTCAATAATATTAAATGCTGATTTCTCATTGGAAACCATGGAGACAAGAAAGCAATGATACCTAATATTTAAAGTTCTGAAAGAAGACAATTGCTGAAGAATTTTATAGCCAGGAAGAATATCTTTCAAAATGAGGGAAAGATTAAATCATTCCCAAATAAACAAGAGCTGAGGTAGTTCATCACCTCTAAACTTTCCCTATAAGCAATGTTAAAGGAGGTTTTTCAGACTGAAAAGAAAGGATACAAGAGAGTGGATTGAAGTGGTGTAAAGAAATAAAGAACTTCAGTAATGGTAAACATATAGGTAATTATTAATGCCAGTACTACTGTATTGTATTTTCTGTCATGTAACCCCAGTTTTTACTTCTTATAGTTTCTAAAATGCAAATGCATAAAAGTAATGATAAATGTATGGTTTTAGGGGTACAGTGTATAAAAATATATATGCATATATATGCAATGTATAAAAAATGTATATGTTACAAGTATAACAAAAAAGTGGTTGGACAGAAAGGTATAGGTACAGTATGTATATACCATTGAAGTTAAGTTGGTATCAATACAAACATGATTATTATAGATTTAGGAAGTTATATTTAAGCCCCTGGAAGCATAAAGAAAATATATGAGAAATACATACAGATGAAAGTGAGAAGGGACTAAAAACCATACATTAAAAAATCAAATGAATATGAAAGTAGGCATTAATGGAAAATTGAGGAACATCTAATGTATAAAACTTACAAGGAGCAAATAGCAAAATAACAGAAGAAAATCCTGTGTTATCAGTAGGTATTTTCAATGTAAATGGATTAAATTCTGTAGTCAAAAGGCAGAAATTGGCAGATCAGATAAAAAAGCATGACCAAACTATATGCTGTTTACAAAAGACTCATCTTAAATTCAAAGTCACAAGTAGTTTTAAAGTGAAAGGATGGAAAAAGTACACCATCAAAGAGTAACCAGAAGAAATCTGGAGTAGCTAAACTAAAGTGAGATAAAATAGACTTTAAGTCAAAAGCTATTATGAAGGAGAAAGAAAGTGAAAATATATAATAAAGCAGTCAAATCAACATGTAGATAGAACAATTAGAAATATATATGCCTCTAATGGTAGATGGCACTCAAATATATGAAGCAAATATTGACAGATTTGAAGGGAGAAATAGATCATTCTACATTCATAGTAGGAGATTTCAAAATTCCACTTTCAATAATGGATAAAACTTCTGGACAAAAAATCATGAAGGAATTAGAATATTTGAATGATACTATAAACCAACCAAACCTAACAGACATATATAGACACTGCACCCAACATCAGAATACACATTATTTTCTACTGCACATGTGCCATTCTCAAAGATGGACCATTAGGTCACAAAACATGTCTCAGTATGTCTAAATAAATTAAAAAATACTGAAATCATAAAGTGTATTATGTATTACCTTCTAACCACAAAGGAATGATGCTAGAAATCAATAACAGAGGGAGAACTGGAAAATTCACAAATATGTGGCAATTGAACAACACATTCTTAAACAACAAATGGGTCAAAGAAGAAATCCCAAGGGAAATTAAGAAACATCTTGAGGTGAATGGAAATGAAGCACATCATACCAAAACTTATACGATGCAGCAAAGACAGTACTAAGAAGGTAGTTAATAGCTCTAAATGTTTACACTGTTAAAGAAGAAAGGTCTCAAATCAGATACCTGACCTCACAATTGGAGGATCTAGAAAAAGAAGAGCAAACTACTCCAAAAGCAAACAGGAAGAAAATAACAAAGATCAGAGCATAGATAAATGAAATAGAGAATAAAAAGCAGTAGAGAGAATCAAAGAAACCATTCTTCAAAAAGATCAGTAAAATTGACAAATCTGTAGCTAGACTGAGAAGGAAAGAGAAAGGATACAAATAGCTAAAATCAGAAATGAAAAATAAACATTACTACTGACCCCACAGATATATAAAGAATGATAAGAGTACTATGAAAACTGTAAGCCAACAAATTAGATAACCTAGATGAGATGGACAAATTCCTATGAACATACAAAATACCTTCACTTACTCGAGAGGAAATAGAAGATTTCAACAAACCAAAACAGGTTAAGAGAATAAATCAGTCATCAAAAACCTCCCAATACCAAAATCCTCAAGATTGGGGAATGAACAATGGGCTAAAGTAGATTTACTATTATTCTACTTTAGACATTGTTATTCTAGCAATGGAAGAACTTTTATCGTTGATGTGGAGGCAGTGGCCATGGGAGTTTTGAGGGGAGGGACGGGGAAAAATAGGTGTAATATGGGAGCATTTTTGGAACATTGGAATTGTCCTGCATGACATTGCAAGATGGATACAGGCTATTACATATTTTGTCATAACTTACAAAATTGCATGGGACAGAGTGTAAACTGTAATGTAAACTATAATCTATGGCTAGTGGCAATGCTTCAGTATGTGTTCATCAATTGTAACAATTGTACCACACTAATGAAGGGTGTCGTTATTGTGGGAAAGTGTGGGAGGGGGAGGGAGTGGGGCAGATGGGAATCCCCTATATATTTTTTATTTAATTTATTTATTTTTAATGTTACATTAAAAAAATATGAGGTCCCCATATACCTCCCACCCCCCTCACCCCACTCCTCCCATAACCACAACCTCCCCCATCATCATGGGACATTCATTGCACTTGGTGAATACATCTCTGAGCACTGCTGCACCACATGGTCAATGGGCCACATTACAGTTTACACTCTCCCGCAGTCCACCCAGTGGGCCATGGGAGGACATACAGTGTTCAGTAACTATCCCTGCAGTACCACCCAGGACAGCTCTAAGTCTTGAAAATGCCCCCACATCACATCTCTTCTTCCCATTCCCACCCTCAGCATCCTATATTTTTTATATAACATTTATGTAATCTAAATTTTCTTTAAAATTAATTAATTAATTTTTAAAAAACTCCCAATAAAGAAAAGCCCAGAACTGGATGACTTCACTGGTAAATGTTTCCAAACAGTCCAACAATTAATTCTTAAAATCTTGCAAAAAATGGAATAGGTGGGTACACTCCCTAATTCATTCTATGAGGCCAATATCTCCTTCATACCAAAGTTAAATAAATATTCCACAAGGAAAGAATATTGCAGACCAATATTCCTTACGAATATAGATATACATGAATTAACCATTATGGAAATGGAAATGAAAGCCACAGTGACCTATCATTTCACACCCACTAGCACATTATTTAAAAAACTGAAAATAGTAAGTGTTGGAGAGGATGTGGAGAAGTTACAACACTCATTCATTGTTGCTGAGAATGTAAAATGTTACAGCCATTGTGGAAAGCAGTTTGGTGGTTCCTCAGAATGTTAAATATAGAATTACTTATGATGTAGCAGTCCAAATTCTAGGAATATACCTCAAAACGTTGAAAGCAGGGACTTGAACAGACATTTGCACACTGATGTTCATAGTGACATTACTCACAATTGCCAAAAGATGCAAGCAACCCAACTATCCATCAACAGATGAATGGAGAAACAAAATGTGGTGTATATAAACAGTGAATTATTATTCAGCTGTGAAAAGTCCTGATACACGTGATAAATGGATGAACCTTGAAGACATTATGTTGAATGAAATACACCAGATACAAAATAAAAAATATTGTATGATCTCTCTGATGTGAAATAATTAGAATAAGCAAGTTAGAGTCAGAAACTAGAATACAGGTTACAAGAGTGCAGGGGGGTGGGTTAGGGAGGGAGTTAATGCTTAATTGGTAAAGGGTTTCTGTTTGTGTGATGAAAAAGTTTTGGTAATGGATGGTGGTGATGATAGCACATTGTGAACGTAATTAACAGCACTGAAGTATGTATTTGAACGTGGTTAAAAGGGGGAATTTTAAGCTCTATGTATCTTCCCAGAATAATTTTTTTAATAAAAAACACTATAGGACTGTACAACACAAACAGTGAACCTAGTATAAACTATGGACCATAATTAATAGTTCAATTATAATAATATTCTTTCATCAAATGTATCATAGGTATCACCCTAAAATGTGAATGTGTAAAATGGTGCAGACTCTGTGGAAGATGATTTGGCAGTTCCCTGGAAACTAAATTTAGACCTGCCATATTCCTGCTCCTAGGAATATATTTAGAAGAACTGAAAACAAGGATGGGAACTGATATTTTCATGCTGATGTTCATAGCAGCATTATTCACAGTTGCTAAAAGATGCAAATAGTGTAAGTGCCTGTCAACTATTGTATAGATGAACAAGATGTGGTATATGCATACAATGGAATACTATTCAGCTGTAAGAGGAAATCAGTTGGGGAAGCACATGACAACATGGAGGAGCATTGAGAACATTATGCTGAGTAAAATAAGGCAGACACAAAAGGATGAATATATGGTCTCACTGATATGAACTAAATACAAAAAGTAGATTTATGGAGTTGGACTATGGAGTGTAACATGATGGGAGATGATTGAGAAGTGGGAGCTGATGCTGGATGTTTGTAAAATGTTTAATAACATCAATTTAAATAAGTGGTAATGGATGGAGATGATAGTAGCACATTTAATGAGTGTAACAAACTGTTGATCTAATGGATGTGATTGTGGCTGAAACACATAGTCTAGAGAGGTTAATGATAGTTGGAGGACAGGTGGAGGATAATGTTGGGAAAGTTTACCAGTGATTTTGGTGGTAGACAAGGATTGTGGTTAATAATATAAACACAGGAATGTTCTTCTATTACAAGGTGTTAAGAATGTGTTGATGTGTGGGGAAAATATAATGAATGTAATTTATAGACTATGGTTAAAATATTGTAATATTTTTTGCAGCAAAAGCAGAGGAGGTACTATATTAATGCTAAAGATTGAAAAAAGAATATGGGATTTGGTTTTGTAAGATATGAATATGATTAAGCATTTTTTTCTCTTCATTTTCTTCACTAAACAGAAGACCTTGACTGTGTCATTTAACTAATCTGTGCTCATCTGTGTATCTTTCTGAACACTGGAGGGACAATTGAGTCTGTTGTTAGGAATAGATGAGCTAAAAGTGCCCGGATGGAACTTTTTAGGAGTTTTGCTTGCATAATTTGTTAAATTGCCTTTTGTCTGTCATCTTATTCTTTGAATTTGAAATAGAGTTTGAATTTTTAAAAATCTTGTGTGATAAATCATTCTAGCTTTTCCTTTCAAAATGTTTTTTTTATTGCCTTTCCACCCTCCATCCACGTTGTGTTGTCACAATCATTGACCTAAAAGATCTTCAAGATGAAGAAATTTGTGAAAAGATCTTCAAGATTAAAAAAAAATGGAAATAAAGTTCTATTTTAGATCTCTGTACACTTTTCTAGAAATTCTCAATTCACAGCTGAATGCTGATAAGAATCTTGAGTAATGTAGAGAAATTGCGATATTTGTCACAGTATGTGAACTAGATCTGTTGCTTCCTTCTTAAATTGACAGCGGATTTCGGGAATCATGTGCTTGAAATTTGAGCAAAATGCCAGTAGATGGTGGCTTTGCAACATTTGAAAACTTCTAGCCCAGTTTCTTCACTTTTTTAAAGACTCTAAAATTTATTTAAATTTCAATATAAAATGTATTTATACTGAATAACTATATGTTGAGTGATTGCAAAATCAAATCCAGTCTGCTCCCATATGCAAATATCCCAATGTTCTTCAGGTCCATCCTGAAATCTGTGGCTAATGAACAAATACATGTTCCTTTCATCTTTTTCCTGGCTTGGCCAGGATCAAATGATTGTTCTCTGCTGCTTTGGCCCTACCTGGTTTCTTTCTGAACACCCTTTTGAAAAGTATTTACCATTTTCTCCTCTTATTTCTGGGCCCAGGTATTTCACTAGCCAATTCTGCGCAGGGTCCCCTCACCTCTTACCATGATGGGTCCCATGGCAGGATTTCTGGATCTCAACTCATCCACTATTCCTTTCACCCCGAATCCCTTCCTCCATTGAAATATGTGGAATCTTCTGGATTGTTCACTGGAGAGCTAGAGAGATGGCTCTCTCCTTTGGCCAGGCAGTTTCACCCTCTTTACACTGCTAAGCTACCCCAGTTGGCACAGAGTACCCTGCTCAGTGGTCTCCTCCAGGGATCCAAATGGGAAGCAGGGTAGGCACACCTCTGCCTTCAGCTTTCCCCTAGCATGTCTAATATTGTGTCCTACCTCCTCCTGTTTCTCTTGACTTTCTCCCTTCACCTGCCTCCCCTCAACCACTCTCTCCCCATCTCTTTCATTCTAGATTATATTTCCTTTATGTAATATGCAACTTCTTCCCAATCTCAGCATTATATCTGAGCCTTAGGGAGATGGAGCTGGGAGGAAGGCAGTTCAACTTATTTCAAAGTGGCTAAATCAGTAAAAATTTACCAAGTATTGTAAAGGAAACAGATGTATCTTCATGCTGTTTTCTAAAGTGTGCTAGAACAGAAACAATGCTTTGAACAATTTTTTGGGGGGGGTGTGTGTGGAGGAAACACAAGGATCTATGTTCAAAATAGGCATAAATAGACTTTTAAGTATCAGTATCTGCAGAAAGGTGATAAATTATATAAAAATTCTTTCTCTTGGTCAGTAGTATTTTGTAGCTTCTCCACTGCATGAGGCTACAGCTTTCCTCCTCAAATCAAAACCTTTTCTTTCAGTTTAGAAAACTAGATATTCAGCTTATCTAAATGGGCTGTCTCTATCCCTTACAGATATAATTATAATCTAATCTCTTAACTATGCCTTTCCTGGGTTAAAACTAAAATTACAGATCAAGTATTTGTCTAAGTCTCTCTCAATTTTTGTTCCCAGGACTTTTCTTTTTCTATGAAAAGCATTCTGCAACAGGGATGAAATGTACACAATAGTTCATGATTTAGGCTGTGATCTCCCCTATCAGATTCTATTGTCTTTGATTCCTTCCTAGTTTATGAATACACACTATCATGCCTGTCCAAATTTGGCTGAAATCTTCTATCCAAAAAAGAAAATAATTTAACCGCTCCACATCTACTAAAGAATATCAGTCTTTTTTTCTGAAAATATTTCTCATAACATTCAAATTTATTTTAAATGTACAATAGTTTTCTATAGTTAATCAGCACAGCATCCTCATCACAGATCGAAAGAAGGCAATAACATATTTAAACAGTATCTTCTATATAGAATTTTCAGATTGAGAGGCAGGAAAAATAAGTTTTAGTACAGCTTTGTCATCATTACAAATGTATCATTTCATTTTGATGGACTCCAAAGTCCTCCCTCTACGAAAGACAGTATTACGTGAACTTTTTTCATAAGGTATTTACTTTGATAAAAATCTGTGATTCTAATATTTAGAGAAGGAAAGTGATTACATCAATTGAAAAAAAATAAGAAAGCAGACAAGGAAACATTTTCATCAGCTACCCCCTCTTCTAACTGTGCTTTTATATGTTTCCTGCCAAACCAACAAGGGATGTGGACTGTCTGGCAAAGTCATCAGGACAAAGGATTAAAGGAGGGAAAAAAGATCCAGATGTTTCCATTAGGGATAATTTAATTTTTGAACTGTGTCCATGGACAACTGAGCCAAAGATGTAAAAGTGAATCTTATAATTCAGCTAGGTTTTCCTGATACCACTTTCCATTCAGCACTCTAATCAATATTATTCCTTCACATGTCTGTGAGGACATGGTAGGAATCAAGCAGAAGGCCACCCTTCATCAAAAAGAAAATTAAAATATCTAGGGCCCCCATGGTTTCACAGCAGTTTATTGCATGCCCACTGAGCACAAAGTATTATTTTAAGTGCTATGGGGAAGGGATACCAAAAGAAGAAACAACGGTATTGCAGAAAGACTTTCATTTACTTGGAAAAAAAATCTTTAGGATTTAAAAAATCATACTATATAAATAGCAACTGTTTTTATCTGCATATTGTACGGTCCTTTAATCCTTCAAGATTATGCTGTTCATAAACTCCCTCTCATATAAATTTGCTTACTCGATTAATTCAAGATGAGGGGGCTGAAATTTGCATCTTATTTAGGAAATTTGATGTTCCTATGCCAAGTTTTAAAAATTCCTTGGTGAAGTGTAAGCTTAGAAGATAAATAAGATATCAGAACCAGCAATAGAGAAGGTGAGCATATAATTTATTATCCAAAATTTTTATGAATGAAAAGGCATCTTTAAATAATTATATAGGTAAAGCAGGCACAATTTGGGACTGTTTTGGGTGAACTTGGATATTAGGATGCCCTTGCAATAAAGACAATAGATTTGTCTCTGGGATTGAGACACTGGAATGAGATTTACCTAGGATTGAAATGTTGAAGCAAGAACTGCAGTGGAATTCCATAACCTTTTTGGTGTTAGCTAGGCTCCTCTTCAGCCTGGAAAATTCTAGGTGATTTCTGTCACCTACATTTCCCACTATTCATTATGTTAAATAAGTCTTTAGTATTTATTGTTTCTGAATGCCTTCTTTGAGGAAGAGGGAAGAATAAAAAATATAAGATGTAGTCCTCTTCTTAAGGAGTTGGGTGCACACCTGAGTGTAGTTGACAACTTAAGTGTATATGTTACCAGCCACTGTGGAGTAAATTGTCCAATAATTTGCACAGACAGTGCATCTAAAGTTAGGTAGAGGCAGTGATCATGTTAGGTTGGGGAAAGAGGTAAGGCTTTAGGAAAAGAGGTGGGATTCAAGTCAACTCTTTTTTTTTCAAAGATTTATTTTTTTAAAATTTATTTCTCTCCCTTTCCCTGTCCCCGCCTCCTCAGTTGTCTGCTCTCTGTGTCCATTTGCTGTGTGTTCTCCTGTGTCCGCTTGTGTCAGCAACACCCGGAATCTGTCTCTTTTTGTTGCATTATCTTGCTACGTCAGCTCTCTGTGTGTGTGGTGGCACTCTTGGGCAGGCTGCACTTTCTTTCACGCTGGGCGGCTCTCCTTATGGGCGCACTCCTTGTGCGTGGGGCTCCCCTATGCAGGGGACACCCCTGCGTGGCAGGGCACTCCTTGCACGCATCAGCACTGTGTGTGGACCAGCTTATCACACGGGTCAGGAGGCCCTGGGTGTGAACCTTGGACCTCCCATGTGGTAGGTGGACGCCCTATCCATGGAAGGGATAATTGCAATTTACAGAGTAAATAGCAGGTTATGTTTCCCGTCTTCTTTCCCAAACAGAAAATGACAAACTGTTAAACAAGAAAACCAACAACCATCAACAAAAAATAAAATCTTGCAACTTGTATGGAAGACGAAGTGTTATTAACTTACTATGCAAATGGTCACATAAATCATTAAGAGAAGGATAATTATCTTTGTAGAAAAATGGACCATAGATATAAAGGGAGATTCACAAAAGAAGAAATGTGAATGGTTAGTATACAGTTGAAAATGTATTCCTATATTAGTATGAAAAAAAACTTTGACAAAATGATAGGGTGGAGGGAATGGTCACTCTCAAGACTGTTGGCGAGAGAACGTACTTTGGGATAATGTCTCTGGATGTCAACCTGACCATATGTGTAAATAGGTATGTGTTCTTTGGTTCAGAAATATTATTTGTGGAAATTCATCCTAAGGATATAATCAGATAAATGCAACAAGATGTTAGTAAATGCAAAAATGTTCAACAAAGTGCTGTTTATATTAATGTTAAAAATTAGAATCAACCAGTAGCACCTCAGTAGGATTTTTGCTCAAGAAATTTGGTATAGAAAAACAATGGGATGGATATGTAGTCAATTAGAAGATAGATGCATATCAATACTCACTGAGATATTTTTAATGAAAAAACAATCAAGTTGAAAATAGCATGCATGACGGTTAATTTTATGTCAGGTTGGCTAGGCTATGGTGCCCAATCGTTTGGTAAAACAGTAGTATAAATGTTGCAGTGAAGGTATTTTATAGATGTAAGTGACATGTGCAATGAATTGACTTTAAGTAAAGGGGATTACCCTTGATACTGCAGGTAGGTCTTATTCAATCAGTTGAAGCACTTAAGAGCAAAAATGAAGGTTTACCAAAGAAGAATAAATTCTCCCTAAAGACTACAACGTCAACTCCTGTCTGAGTTTCCAGACTGCCAGCCTGACCTACAGATTTTTTTCTTTTTAAGGCAGTACCAGGGATTGAACCCAAGACCTCACACATGGGAAGCAGGTACCTAACCACGGAACTACATCTGATCCCCAAAGAAAGTTGGTTATTTTGTTTGTTAGGTTTTATTTGTTTTTAGGAGGTACTAGAGATTGAACCCAGGACCTTGTACGTGGGAAGCAGGTGCTCAAGTCCCTTGAGCTATATCCACCCGACCTATAGATTTTAAACTTACCATCCCCTACAGTCATGTGAACCAATTCCTTAAAATAAATCTCTTAATATATATACATACATCTTATTGGTTCTCTGGAGAACCCTGACTGATACACTATGTACAATAAGATCATCATTTTTTTTTCACATCAGACAGGTAATGTGCTGACATCATAACAAGGTTGAGGGAAGCACATCTCACACAAATGCATGAACACACAATCATCACGCTTATGAACCACAAAAGGATCAATAAGATCATCTTTATGCCCAGTTACCAATTGACATAAATAGATATAGTTACTTGTTAGGATCTTTGCCCAAATACTGACAATAATTGTCTCTAAAAGGTGTTTGTAGTTGTAGCATCTTTAGCCCTGTTTTCTGGCAATAAATAGCTAAACCCATTTCTAATATAAGATAGTAAAATATGTTTGCATAAAAAGAAAAGGCTTATCTGGTCTCTGTAGTTGTAGTTGTGGTTGGGCCAACTAGACTTGCCCAAATAGAGTAAAAAAGTCATACAAAATAGGACTATTAAAAAAACAACAAGGTCTAAGCATATGAAAAGATGCTCAACATCATTAGCTATTAGGGTAATGCTAATCAAAACCACAGTGAGATACCACTTCAACACCAGCAAGGATGGCTCTTGTTAAAAACTTGGAAAATAGTGTTGGAGAGGATAAACTGGAACTTTAGTGTATTGTTGTGGGCATGTAAAACGGTGCAGCCACTGTGGAAAGCAGTATATCAGTTCCTAAAAAAATTTTAATATTGAATTATCATATGTCCTGGCAATTTTACTTCAAGGCTTATACACCAAAGAAGTGAAAACAGAGTCTCAAACAGATACTTGTGCACAAATGTTTATAGCAGCATTATTCACAATAGCCAAAAGATGGAAACAAGCCTAGTATCCATCAACAAATTAATGGATAAGCAAAATATGGCACATATAAACAGTGGAATATTTTCTCAGTTATAAGAAAGAATGAAGGTTTGAGACAGGCTGCAACATGGAAGAACCTTGAAAACTTATGCTCAGTGAAATAAGCATGACATATAAGGACAAATATTGTATGATGTCACTTATAAGAAATCTCTAAAAATAACAAATCTCCAGAGACAGCAAGTAGATTAGAGGTTGCCAGAGGATGGAGGCAGGGAAGGGGAGTATATGTTTGGAGGTTATGAAGTATGTGTAAATAAAATTAGTTTTAAAAATTTAGACCAGTGTCTTTTATAAAAATCAAGAAGTAAGTCATGTGATACAATAGAATTTTAGAAAAAAGCCACAAATCAGAGCACCAAAGTGTTAGCAAACACTTTCAGTGAGCTATTTTATATTTGCCCCATAAATTTCTCACTTTCCATAGTTAGGACCATTTCAAATGCTATTATTATTCTCAAAGAGGATGGTTCTTAGCTTTGGGGCACAGAAGAGTCACCTGTGAAGTTTAACATGCACACATACATGCACATACACACTCATGCACACACACATGCACATACCAGTTTCCTAAATTCTATTTACTCCAGATCTACAGAAAGAAAGATCTCTGGGTGAAGAAGTCTGAGCATGTGTATTTTTAAAAGCACCAAAGTCTACTTTCATGCACAGATTGGGAACCACTACTCTAAGGGGCAAGTCATTTTGCTCCCCTTGGTGTCCTGGCAAATAAAAGGTGAGTTCTCCTTCACAGAATTTAGAAATTAATAAGTGGCTGAAAGAATATTGCACTTGGAACCAACAAACTCTTGCACCAAACTGTTTAAAAGACCTTTAAGGCTGCAACTAGTCATTTTTGCTTTATTTTTAAAATTTTTATTCCTGGAGAATTTGCTAACATTTTTCTTGTTACAAAAGTGATATGATTACTATAAAAACTTTGAAAATAAACTATAAAAGGTCACAGAGGAGAAAACAAAAAATCACCTGTAATTCTTTTGCCCAGATATAATAACAACGTTTTTGTCTATATCTCCTTAGGTTCTTTTTATGTATAAATGGAAATATATTGTACATACAGTTGTGTAACATGCTTTTTTCAACTAGTGATACAGCATGAACATTTTCCCACATTAATGTTCTTTTTTTTTTCATTTTGTATGCAATCATTTAAATTTTTAATGTTCCTCTAAGAATTGATGTTCAACAGCTATAGAAAATTTAATCTCATGGATATACCATAATTAATTTTATTTCTTTTCTATTTTTAGAAATTTTAGCTTTTCAATTTATGATTCATAAATGATTCTGTAATGATCCTCCTTGAACAGACATCTTTATGCACATTTTGAATACTTCCTTAGAATCCTAGAGGTAGGGTTGCTGGGCTAAACATGAACATTTTCAAGTGATTTCGTACATATTGCTGAACTATCCTTTGAAAAGATCTTGTCAATTTTATATTTTGACAAGAGTTTACAATCCCTGCCTCTCTATCAATATTGAGTATCCATATTATCTTTGCTAATCAGATAGATGAAAATGGATCTCAAATTAATTTGCATTTCTTTGAAGTAAGTTCTAAAGATATCTATTTTTTTCCCCACACAATTATTAGTCATTCATATTTCTTGTAAGAATTGCCTGTTCTTGTCATATATCTATTTTTAAATTTTACTTTTTCCTTATTAATATAAACTCTGTGGTTCTTGGAGTCAGCCTTGGAAATAGCACCATTACGACAAGAATGCGACATCCCCATCCTACATTTGGCCATGCCAAACTCCAAACTTAGAGACCTCTCTCACCTAACAAAACCTGGTTTAGCCAAAGGCCATTTACATTACACATGAATTTAAGTCAAAATTTTAAGTTTCAAGGGATATTTAGATTTTAAGCCTTGCCTCTAGTTAAACACTGTATCCTGTTAAATATATTTAAGGCATCAAGGATTGGGGTAGAGGAGGTAAAATCAATTCTGTAACTGTTCATGGAATACCTGTGAAGTGAAAGGCACCAAATAACAAAGCATCAATCCACCTATATGTAAGGAGATCTGTGTTAACATGCTATACTGCAAATCAGGTTTCTAGTTATTGATGAAAATATAAGCTTTAATTAATTAATTAATTATGAATAAAAAATAAGACTGTTTATGTAGTGCTTTACAGTTTCCAAAAACATCCACATTTTGCTTCTTTTGATCATGTAATTCTTTTGTTGAACAATCCCATGAGGTAAGCAGAGCAGTGATTATTATAACATAACTGGTGAAACTGATGCTTGGGGGTCAAATGACTGGCTCATGTTCCTCAGTGGGTTTTTCTTGCAACTGAGATTAAAATGCAGGATGACCTACTGAAAATTCAGTGTTTACTAAAGGAACTCAAATTTTAAAAAGCTTCTGAACATTGGAAAAAGGCAAAGGAGCCAAAACAAAGTCAAAAGAAATAAATTACAGATGTCTACCTAAATCTATGTGAGGCATGGGTGTGATTGAGTTTGAATATAGCTACATATATAATGGAATTCTGGGTTTTCTTTTTATTTTCTATATTTTTATTTTCTACATTTTAGAGCCTCTTACAACATTTTATGATTACATGAGGATTTTATTTTATGTACTCAAGAGGTTGTTTCTCTCCTCACCGTCTTTATGGTGAAAGGTCTTTCTGTATCAACAAAAGGTGTGATATATGTATATGTTAATTTATTTTTGAGTTATGCTCTTTGGTCAAGTATTGCTTGATCTGTACTTGTGTTATATACTTAATTTCCCTATATGTTGAGCAATTTGCTAAACACAGGAATCTGGAGTTACAGCCTTGTTTTGCTCTGTCATGGGACATCATGGAATGTATATATTTGGGGCACTGCTAGTCTCTTTCCCAAACTGTTGGCTATTATTTGAAGTCATTAGTATTTGGTAGGGAACTCAAAGATCTGATCAAGAGGTTGGAAAATGAAACTGATGGAGAAGGTAATTTGAAGAGAAGGAAAAAAAAGACTAAATGGGTCACCATGGAAAACCCAAGTTTGGTCCTAAGAGAATAATAGAGGAGGAGGGGCCCTGTAACACTGAGGAGAGATAGAAGGCCAGAGGCCCAAGCACTTCACCGGGTGTTCACAGAGTGTGCCTCTGGAAGAGTATGAACTTGGCATTGAAACACAGTGGTCAAGATGACTTCTTGGAAGTGTCAGTAAGGTTTTAATAAGACTCATGTCTGATATGGCAGTGAAAGGGTGCATTCTGTTAAGAAGAACCAGATCTGATAGGAGCATTGGGTGAGAAGCTCTGTGAGATCAGAAGGCATTACGTTACAGAAACCATACCTGAGTGCGGAACAAGGTAAAGAGCAGTTGGATTAGGAAGAAAGGCAAAGGAGAGAAAGGGATCATTGGAGATGCCATGTTATATACCCTGGCATGCTAAATGACATGAATGATTGAAAAAAAAAATAGACTATAAAAAGATTTCAGTGATGTGGGAATGTCAAGTATTCAGTTGTGAGGCATCTATTAATCATATTCATCAGATCTGGGTTTGTTTTATTTTATTTTGTTTTAACCCTAACTGCTCACAACACTCTCTTGCAAACACTCTTTATTCCTAAACCCTTATTCCCTGGATGTGTTTGGGTAAACACATAGCTGCATTGACAGGGATCACTTGAAATTCATAACCACAAGTGTAGAATGAGCATTCCATCCTCCCTATTAATATTCTTCCTCTCCAATATACTTCCTCTTTCTCCAAAAGAAATATTTCTCACCTTTCTCCTCAAAACTGCTGTCTAAACCCACCGCTTAATCCCTTCCATCTCTGAGATAATAGGGGCAGTTAGGAACTAGCCTTCATTCCCAACTGAAATCACCAATCTACCTACCTCCTTGTCCACACTTGCTGCTTTATTTATTCCTGTTACTGTAGATGATGTGTCTTTATTCTTATTTGAGACAAACCCTCCATCTGTGCTGGGCTGATAAATATTTTAGGTTTTGTGAGTCATGTGGTCTCTGTTGCAGCTACTCAACTCTATCATTGTAGAGGGAAAGCAGCCATAGACAACACACAAATGAATGAGTGTGGTTGGCTGTATTCCAATAAAACCTTTATTGATGCTAGAAATTTGAATTTTATATAATTTTCATGTGTTATGAAATATGATTCTTCTTTTGATTCTTCTAACTGTTAAAATGGTAAAAAAAATTTCTTAGCTCACATGGCATAAAAAGTAGATGGTGGGCCATAGTTTACCAACTGATACCCTAGGTGACGTCCTGTAATTCAATGACTTTGAATATTATGTACATACTGCTAACTCCCAAATATTTATATTTTGGCTCTGTGTTCTCTCCCTAGAACTCCATATTGATATGCATACTCAACATCTTTTCTTAAATGTCTGTTGTTAATTGACTTAGTTTAATTTGGTCATGTAAAACCACTAGGATCTTTCTGATGGCTAATGATAAACTTCAGTACAGGCTTGTAATGAAAGTAAGTCTGAGACCAAATTACTCTGCACATACATTTATTAATAGTTACTAGCAAGTTCATTTAAGCTGTTCTGTTTGTTAGCTTTATCGATATATAGTTCACATACTATACAATGTACCCATTTAAAGTGTACGATTGGTATATTTACAGACCTGTGCATTGGTTAGCACAATCAATTTTAGAACATTTTCATTACCCCCAAAAGAAATCCTGTGACCTTTAGCAGCCACCTCCCCGCCCCCGCCCCAGCCCTAGGCAACCACTAATTGATTTTCAGTCTCTTAAGGATTCGCCTTTTCTGGACTTCTCATATAAATGGAAACATAAAATATGTTTTTTTTTTTTTATGTCTGGCTTCTTTTACTTAGCATATGTTTTCAAAGTTCGTCCGTGTTGTAGCATGTATCAGTACTTCATTTTTATTGCTGAATAATGTTTTACTTTATGGATAAACCACATTTTATTTTTCATTATTTGTTGATGGACATTTGGGTTGTTTCAGTTTGAGGCTATTATGACTTATGCTACTATGTACATTCATGCTCAAGTTTTTTTTGTGTACATGTGTTTTCATTTCTCTTGAGTATATACCTACTGGAGGAATTGCTGGATCATGTGGTAACTATATTTAACTATTTGAAGAACTGCCAGACTGTTTTCAAAGGGGCAATATCATTTTACAGTCTCACCAGCAATGTAACAGAATTCCAATTTTTCTACATCTTTGCTATTTGTCTTTTTGCTAATTTATTAAATCCTGTTCATGAAAGTCTAACAGTGTCTGAAATATTTGAACAATAGGATATATATTGACTTTTACAGATTTCATCAATTTCTACTAATTTCACCAAAAAACCACATTTGTAACATTCGTTATACTAAACATCTGGGATTGAGTATATATAATGATAGCTGAAGCACTTGTAGAGTGACATTTGGAGGGTAAACTTTCTGATACAATGTTATCTAACCACCCCTCAAGGGTGAATTCTGAAATAGGACCAATGACCTTTGAATATAGCTTAAAATTAATGCAAGCATGCACACACACACATTCACACACATAGCACACAGTCAATGCAGAAATATTTTTAAACAGATTCTGTCCAATAGGTATTCCTAACAATATGGCTGAAACAAGTCTTGATTCCTTCTCAAAGATGCTTCTCCACCGGATAACCCCATCTCATCAGATTACACCATCAACATCACCATTCATATGGTGTACTTAGTAAAAAGCCTAGGTGTTAGCCTTCCTCACTGAGCTTCCACAATCAATTCATTAGCAAGTCCTATTGATTTTACCTCCAACTCATATCCTGAAGCAGTGTCCTCTTCTCCTCTATGCCCTGTGTGCATCAAATTTCTGTCTATGAAAAAGAAAAAATGAAGTGATATGGCAAGAAGTCTACGCTGGCTCTGAATGGTTCCCACTCTTACCTCCTAACAGGTGTGATGGCTTCTTCTGCCATCCCTTTTCCCCACCCCACCTGACTACTCTACTCTCAGAATAGCAGCCAGATGGATCTTTTAAAAGGCAAATTAGATTACATACCTTCCCTTATCAAAACCACCGAAATACTTGGAATTAATTCGGAGCACTTCACTTTGGTCATGAAGTCTCCATGGTCTGGCTCCTGATTACTTCTTCGCCCTGATTTCACAAAACCTCCACGCTGCCCACTATGTCCAACAACGCTAGACGACTTTTTGGTCCTTGAGAATGCCAAACTCATTCTCGCCTTGGGGCCTCTGCGCTTGCTGGCTATCTGTCTGTTCTAGCCAGATGGCTCTACCCCTGATCAGAGCAGGGCTGTCTGCTTTTTGTCATTCAGATCTCAGCCTAAATGTCATCTTCTCAGAAGAGCCTTCTCCACTTCGTATTCCAACTTGAATCTACCCTGTCATACCCTACTACTTCTGCCTATTTTAATTGTCTGTCTTACACACTCTTTTCTCTTATTAGTTTAGATGCATGTATCATCTCCTCCTAGCTAGGAAATAAGCTCTATGAGAGCAGAAATCTCGTGTGTATTTGTGCACCTTTAGGAGTGCTCAATAAGTGCTTGTTGAATGAACAAATAAGTGGAAATTTCAGAACAAATGCTAATATTGTGACAAAAGATCTATCAAAATTATTCTGATTGGCATTTTTGGTATCAAATACTGACTATATAAATGATATACTCTGGGGGCTCTGAACTTTTTTTCAGAGCAAGAATTAATTGTATGATATTTGTTATAATAGGATGCCATCAGCATCCACTTTCAGACACTGTGTGCATTATTTGCTTAACTTGTGCACCACTAAATGATTTACATCTTAACTCTCCTAGGTAGTCCTGGAACTTATTTGTTTAGCTTTCCTACAGTTAACCATTCGCTGTACGTGAAGCTCTTGGCCAGGATTCTAACAGAACCAGAATCTCTTGTGATACTCCAGTAAAGAAACTCATCAGTTGTCCTGATTAAAAAGAAGAAAAAAATTCACATTGTCTTAGACAAGGGTCTTAGATACTAGACTCTTTTTTTTTTGTTTGCTTGTTAATGAGGTCAGAGAAAAGGTTTACTGAGAAATGAGAGAAAGGAAAAGTACACACCAGAGACCTGCGGGTGTGCTACAGGGTAAGACATGCCACTAGGCTTTTTAATGCTTTATTTTCTGGTATTAATTTCTTTCTTAAAAAGGAAAATGTTCCCCAAGTTGCAACACAGGAGGGTGGGTACTGGAGTGGAGCAGAGACGGGAAACTGAGGAAGATTGTGCCTGTGTTGAGTGCTCATCGAATATTAATAACTTGAAATATTATCTGGTCCTAATATTGTTTTCTTCTTCCTCATTCCTCTCCATTACGGCCAGGAAGTGAGTCTGCCATGAGCCCCAGGAAAGGTTTATCAGTTCAGAGCCTGGAATTAAAGCAGCAGTGCTGGAAGATGTTTAACCAATGCCTTTCCAGAAAAAGAGCTCTGAATTGTGGTGCTTGCTGGTTTCCACAGGGTAACTACCTCCACAATGGCTGATTTCAAGCTATCAAGACATCACTGAATCTGGAGTTAGGAAGAAACGCTAACAATTGACTCTTCTGAGCTCCAAAACCCCATTGGATCGAAGATACAAATTCTTAGCTTCAGTTCAGAAAGTTTGATCTGTGTTGAAGTAAGAAAAGATTTGATAATAGATACAATGAAGCTGAGTCAATGTCATACTCTATCCCAAAACATCAAAAATCTTTAAGTAGGAGAGAGAGGAGAAAAAAAAGTTTAGAGAGAAACGAGATTCCTTAGCAGCAGGTCAGTCTTTGCATTGAGTGGGAACCTGGGAGAGTAGGGTAAAAAGATAGGATGGCAAATTCCTCCTCCTTTTAGTTGGGGATCCTAGAACAGAGAAAAACTTTGACTCTCCTAGGGACTCCTTATATCTAAGTTTGTCCAAGAGTAAGAGGCCCTGTCTCCTACTACTCCAGTGTGCAACTCTGGGGACAGGTCTCCTTGCTGTTGCTCCTCTTGGCACAACAGCAAGGATAGCTATGAATGGAATTAGGACCCAGTGTGATGCTGGCAGTCAGCAGTCTTCCTCAGGCCTCACAGTGTGCCACTCTTCCCTTTTCTCTCCATCTTCTCTGTACCCGCAGGAAGAACAAGGAAGGGCCAAGGGGGCCTGAGGATCTGATGGTCCTGGGGGTTGGGATGAAGAAGTTGCAGAAGACATGACTGTAGAGCTGGAAGTTTTTCCAGCATTTCAGATGTCACAGAAAAACAAGAGGACCAGAACAGGCAGAGCCAAAGACCGTAGTAGGAAGAGTGCCACCTGGAGCAGGAGCCAGCAGAAGATGGAGACCACGTTCCTTCCCTCAGACTCTCATCACAGCAGTTCCCAGGCCCTGCGAGTTTAGAATGAGCCCCAGGAAGGAGAATGAGGGAGAGACCTTCGAGAAGGTGGAAATTCATACGAGGAACTGACTTTTAAACCTGAAATTAAGGACATCCTTGATTAAATTTCTGTTTATCAGTTGGAAATGAGGGCCCAGACTCTAAAATCAAAACGATTAAATGGAGTTGAGATCAGGTGACCAATTTGTCCTGATTTGCCCAAGACAGTGGAACTTTCAATTCTAAAACCTGGAAAGACTTGTGAATACTGGGATAGCTGGTCACTCTAGTTGTAAATATAAAGAAAATGACATTTTTGCTTACCTGAGTTTGTGACTATGAAATTCATATCCCCTGACATTTAAAAACGTCAACTTTGAATTCTCTGATCCGGGGGGGGGGGGTCCCTATATACAAACCACGAGGGACACTGTGATGCAGCCACCCAGATTCCCCTTCAAGGAAGGACTCATCCCACAGCTCGCAATGCTTAATGGACAGCCCCAGCTGCGAAGCTCCTCCACCAATGACAGGCCCCTTCCCATGGCTGCCCCCACCCAGGAACTGAAGGCTTGGCCATCTCTGCCCAGCTCAAGGCAACAATGAACGGCCAATAAAGCTCCATAATTTCCCCATGAGGTGGCCTGCTGTGTGGCCGAACTTTTCCCTTAGTCCAATCCCGCTTTTCTTCCTCTGCCTTCCACATGTGTTGATGCCAAGGGCACTCCTTAATAAGCATTCCACATACTAAATTCTGTCTCAGACTCTGCTTCCTGAGGAACCCAATGTGCAAACTCAAACCAATGACCTTCTTCCAATTTGCTTTCAGTTTGCCGTCTGAGAGCCCTCATTAGGGCAAGCGAGTCATGAGGGACTCACTGGCTTAGCCTCAGAGCCTGAGGAAAACTGAGCAATAGGTTTCAGTTAAACCTCAAACAACAGGTCTAAATCTTCAAGGTTTTCAAGAACAAGAAAACACACACACAGTAGGTATAGTGTAAATTTTTTTTTTTAGGAGGTACCGAGGATTGAACCTGGAACCTTGTACAAGGGAACAGGCACTCCACCATGGAGCTACACCTGCTCCTACAAACTTTTTGAATGAATGACCTGAGTGGGGCTGACTTGTGGACATGCAACTTGTGCAATCACACAGGGCCCTGTCACACCCTGAAGGGCCTTGCACTTGGCTTAATGCTCTGCTGTCAAGGTCTTGAAAGTCTTAATGAATTTTTTTTTTAAAGAGGTACCAGGGATTGAACCCAGGATCTTATATGTGGGATGTAAGCACTCAACCACGAAGCTACCTCTGCTCCCCAATGAGAGTTGGTCTTTTCATTCTGTTTTTAGGAGGTACCAGGGATCAAATCAGGGACCTTCTTTATGGGAAGCAGGTGCTCAACCATTTGAGCTACATCTTCTCCCCTTAATCATCTTTGAAAAAATGGTTCCAAGTTTTTGTTTTGCACTGGCCCCACAAATTATCTAGCTGGCACTAAACCTGGGTCCCACAAAAAACTAGCTTGTCCTCATTTCCCAGGATACTCTTTCATTTTAAGAGAGGAGCAGGAAGGCAAATGGCTGGTCAACAGTATCCTTAGGACAACTGTCAGTGTGGAGGATGTAAAACCACATTGCCAACCTTTAGTCCTCTCAATCCTACCTCTCCAAGTTGTTTAGACATGCTTGGAAGGCAAAGGGATCAGTGGTCACACAAACTCAGGTAACTGAATCCTAATATCCTGCCTGAAGATTTATAGTGCACAGCACCTTATAGGTTCTAGGAAATTTCCCCAGTAAATAAGATACCTGCTTAATTTTGTCCGATACGTGAATAAACACCTGCATTTACACAGGGGGATTTTTTTTCCTTGACTCTCCTCTAAACTTCCTAAACAATTTCCCCTTGACACTCTTTGGGAAGAATTACCCCAGAGACTCAGAAGGAAGCTGCCACACCTCCAAGTCCTGAGCCTGAGGAGCTGGCAACCTCACACTAGCCTCCAGCATGTTTTTTTGGAAGTGATGCTCAGCAAGTCATCAGGTTGCCATGGTATTTGGAGCAAAATGGGAGCTTGTAGAGCCTACTTCAGATACAGGCAAGAAAAGAGAGGTCCTTAAAATTTAACTCCTTGTTTTGAGGCAATAGGAGCTTGTTAGCAGCCCACTCAGGAGTAAAGTACAAGCAACAACGATAACAGCTAACATATCCTGAATATTTACTATATTTCATGCGCTGTACAAAGCACTTTACCTGTACTATCTCATCTAATCTTCACACAAACTATGGAGTAGATATGCAGCTGGATATATGGATTAGATATCTGTGATGGTTGTGCAGAGTAGTTTTCTGCGCTGGGTATGCAGGGCCGCTACCCATGCTGGGTATGCCAAATAGACACCCATGGTGGATATTCTCTGTATCCCTCCACTGTACTCACTACCTTCCTCCACCCTCTCTGTGACCTTTAACGTACTTCAGTTGGCTCCCTTTCCCTCTAGCTTCCAGTTTGATGGGGCCAATGGGAGGTAGTGGCAGGAGGGCAGAGTGCAGGAGAAGAGCGAGGTTAGGGTGTTGATTTTATGGCTCCCTCCATTCCAGCCTGCAGGTTGGCAGTGTTGTGTTCCTCTACCTGAGGCTGGAGCTCCCATTCAGTGGTGTCTTCAACAACTGTAGCTACAGCATCAGCTGCAACCTCAGCTCTGCTGAGTTTCTGTAACTACTTCTTCCCCATGCTCTTCAGGCCCAAGATTGCTGAGGGCCCTCCGTCGATGCTAAGCCCCTTCTCTTCATGTGCTTTGCCACTCCTCATAGCTTTCCCTCAGTTCTGCCCACAGCTTTGTAAATCATCTTCAATTTCCCTCTTTGAGTGTGCCACCCATTTCCTGCCAGAACCCTGAGTAATTCACTACCCTTGTTATTCTCAGTTACAGGTGAGAAAACTGAGGCCTAGAGAGGTTTGTAGCTTTTCTGGGGCTGGAATTTAAGACAAGGTCTCTGGCTTCAGTGGCAATATTTACAACCTGCCCACTATATTTAAAGTTACTTAATCTTTTTGAGTTGCAGTTTCCCCATCTGCAAAGTGAAGTCAGTACCAATAACTCCTCATAGGGTCCTAGTTAAAACACGGTAAATATTAAATATTGTGATATTTGCCACCAAAAGGACCCTGACGAAGACAAAAGTTCTCTCCTCACAGGGCCACTATGAGGATTAATGGCTCACAGGTGAGCAGCGCAGTGCAGGGCCTGGCACACACAAGCTGCTCAATACATAGCATGCTAGCTATTGCCATGTGTTGTTCTTTTCCTATGCCACACTCTCTAGGAACATGCTCTTGAATTCTATATGAGCAGAATTTTGATTTGAGAGGCAGATGAGGGATGGCAAGCAGCATTTTACATGTATTATCTCATGTAAATACCACAATAGAATTAAGAGGTGAGTTATTCCAGTTTTACAGATGAGGAAGCTCAGCACTGCTATATTTGACATGAAGGACTGAAGACTCCAGTCCAGATATGTCTGATTCCATATTTATCTGAGCCCAAAAAACTAAATAGTCAGTTGGGAAGCACTGGTATGACAGTTCCTGCTGTTAAAATACTGAAGTATTTCTGCATTGGTTGGTAAATAGCCTTTGCCAGAAGTCTCTTGAGTGTACCTTGCCCACTCCCCCCAGCTCCAAAGACAGGGCCTGTTCTGATGGGTCTTTGGCCACATCTTATTTGTTATTAAGTTTATACAGCTTTGAGAAACAAATCCAGTAAGTGGTAACTGGAGAACCACATCCCAGAGAAGTAAAGAATAAGTTATGTGCAAATGTTATAGGAACCCAAGAAGGAAGATGACCTGAGCATTTTCAGAACTTTGCAGAAAATCCTCATCATTTATGTGTCTATGTCCTGTGACTGGTTTCCTCGGAGGAACATGCTTCAAAAGGAGCCTTAGGCTGACTGCATAGAAGGGTAGTAATGTCTGTCCCCATCACCGAGAAAGCCTAGCCTTGTTTCTGGGCCATCCCTACTTCATCCTTTATTTCATTTCTATCCTGAATCCCAAGTCTCTGAGGTTCTAGCAGAGTAACTTGGCACAAAGAAAACCAAACTGCACACTGTATGAAGTGGTTAAGGGGAGGTAGGTCTGTTTCATCCAGGCTTCAGGTTTCCCACCAGTAGTCCTGTGTCTTCAGGTTTTGCCTAAACGTGGTAGCCTTGCAGTGACCCCGGAGCCCAAGGGCTGCTCCTACTTTCTGTGTTGCTGAACTGTTAGCCTGAGACCCTTGATCTTCTAAGAAGACACCCATCTCCCTGGGTGCTGTCCGTCTTTGAAAAAGACTTTTTCTGTCTGTCCTTTCTGAGTTAAATGGCTAAAGCTGAAGGTTTTGTCATTTGATGGCCAAGGGAGAATCTGGAGACTGGAAGAAGAAGTCTATGGAAGTGTATTAAGAAAGCCGAAGTCGGGGTTCATGGGGTAGAGGGCTAGCTCTTATGGAAGAAGAGGGCATTGATACATTGTAAGGGAGCATTACCTACTGGGGGATTTTATGCTGAGGGCAGTTTTGCTCCTGTTTCCTTGCAGATACCTCTGCGGAGCATCAGGCTCTGTCCCTGCTGTGAGGATCTGTCAAGGCCAGCCCTGTCCTTTACAAATTTCCTTTCTCTCTCCCTTTCAAAATGGAATTGCTCTGGATTAATAAACATATACTGGAGAGGAGCTTCTTATCTTTGCCCAGAATTATGATGTATTATAATATTACCCCTACATTTTAATCTAAAAAAGAGAGAGGAATTGAAAAAATAAAAACAAACTACAGGGAAAAAGGAAACCTCCATAATCGAAAGAGATAAGGTTAGGAACAGAAGAAAACACAAGAAGACATCTGGCAGAAAATGGTGGCATTTAATCAGGGATTAGGCAGGAGATAGGTGAGGAAATTCCAGAATGACAAGAACCAGCATGAATCATCCAATGGACCAATTGTCAGGGTTTTCAAATACTCCATTGCCCTGTAGAAACCATTTTCCTCTCTGCCCTTACTGTTTTTGTCCAGACACAGAGGTGAAAAATGAAATAATAAAAAAAAGGGATGCTGATTTCTCCAACTTTCTCAAAGGGAATACAGGTTACAAGTTTCACAGGAAATCCTCTTGCTGAGTGAATGGCCCTTAAGAGAAGAATCAGCTGGGTAATTTGCAGGACCCAGTGCAAAATGAAAACGTGGGGCCTCTTTGCCCAAAGTTATTAAGAATTTAAAGACATCAGTGCATTAGGTCAGCTACACAGGGCTCTTCTGAGTGGGGCTCTGTCATGCACCCATAAGACAAGCCCTACTTTGGAGCCGCTGAAGGTTTGCACAATTCTCATATTTCTGGCTTAATCATGTTTCTTCCCTTTTCAAATCATCGGGGATGCAGTGATAATCTCTATGTATCTACAGACTCCTTGTGATGTGTTTACAGGTCTTGTGGCCCAGGGCTCTCCTCCCATCCAAGCAGAAGGTTTCAGTGCTTAGGGAGAAGGACAGCTAACCTTTGTCTATCAAATTAGGTTTGATTTGAGTTCATAGAGTTACTTGAAATCCAGGCTTTGGCAGAAGGGAAAGGATTTGAACAATTCCTTTGACACATCCAAAGCCACATTTAGAAGTCCAGTATTGTGTAGAGGAAATACCCTGTGGCATACCTCAATTTGGCCATTTGGCCTCCATGTTAAATGTTTCAGGAGTAGGAGTTTGTAATGTAAATAGAGAAAGTGGAAAGCCTAAACCCTGAGAAAGGGAGAAGGGAGACCACAGGCATGTTGCCACTTCTTTGAGCCTGCACTTCAAGGTGTGTGTAGGGGAAGCTTTGGAAACTTCCAGATGAGTGTGAAAGGCCCGAAAACTTTGAAACTAGTGGCACAACTCACCAGGCCCACCAGGGGAAGACCAAAAGCTCTCAAAGGCAGGTAGGACAATTGCTACAAGGCATCGTGGAAAATTTTGGGGACGTATTTGGTTGTTATCATGGTTGGGAGGGCACTATTAACAATTACCTGGTGGGAGTAAGGGGTGCTAGTTCTTCTACAATGCACAAGATTGTCCCAGAGAAGGAAGTGACCTGCGTCCTGCTTGATGCTTCAAGTGTTCTGGCAGACATCGATGCAGAAGAAAAACCTGCTAATAATCTTCATCCAAAACCGAACTCTGTTTTCTATTTAAACACAAAGCATTTTATGAATGGTTTAACTTTCTCAGGAATGCAACTACTATTATAAATGAGGGAAGAATTATACTCTGCTTAGTTCAGAACTTTATCAAGGGTTGTTCAGCTTTGTTTTGGAAAATTCACATACTGCTGGCAAGGTCTCACGGTATTTAAGTCACAAATGCAAACTGCCTATATGGGTGTGTATTTAGAGATGCTGTGCTCCTAGCATTCATTCTTTTAGGTTGTCTGGTGTGGTTGTGCTCAAGCATTTACATATGGGAATGCATATTATTTTATTATAAAATATTACTTCTATTTCTCTTTACCATTGTGATTAAGACATTGCATTGATTCCTTTGACATTATGTACATGTAGATAATATTATCTACGAATTTCATTTCAGGAAAATAAATTAAATATTTGGTATGAAAATAGGGTGTTGGACCTGAGAGCACTGAGAAGCACTTTTCAGGAGAAGGTTCTTCACTTATCACTTCCAGCATGGTTCAGAGGTGGTTGCTTTTATCACAGTGTGATAAAAAGCAGGTAGAATACAGCTCTCTTTGTGTAGTATTGAGAAATGCTGAGAGCACCAGTGGGTGGGTAAAGGGTGCAGTCAGGATGGAGGGACCATGGAGCTGGGAATTTCAAGCCTGGGGCCCATGGTCAGAATCAGGGGTTCCAGCAGTAGGTGCTGAGCATCTCAGCAACCACCCTAACAGGAAGAAAACTAGCTCAGCCCCTCCATGGCAGAGCCCTATGAGCATGCAGTAGTGGGTTGAATTGTAGCTCCAAAAGATATGTTCACCCTGATGTGGACCTGTGACTGTAACCTTAATTGGAAAAAAGGGCTTTGCAGTTGTAATAAAGATCTAAAGATGAGATCATCCTGGATTTAGAATAGGCTTTTTTTTTTTAAAGATTTATTTATTTATTTATTTCTCTCCCCTTCTCCCCCACACCCCCACACCCCCACACCCCCACACCCCCACACCCCCACACCCCCACACGGGTCAAGGAGCCCCAGGGTTTGAACCACAGACCTCCCATGTGGTAGACGGATGCCCTAACCACTGGGCCTAGTCCGCTGCCTAGAGTAGGCTTTAAGCCCAATGACAGGTGCCCTTATAAGAGAAAGGTAGAGGGATATTTGAGACACAGGGGGGGAAAGGTGATATGGAGGTGGAGGCAGAGCTTGGAGGGATGTTTCAATAAGCCGAGAATACCAAGGACTGCCAGCAAACATCAGGAACTAGGAGAAAGGCATGGAGCGGATTCTCCTTCAGAGCCTCTAGAAGGAACCGGTGCTGCCAACACCTTTGATTTTGGACTTCTGGCTTCCAGAACTGTGAGAAAATAAATTTCTGTGGTTTCAAGCTACCAAACTTACGATAATTTGTTACAGAAGCCCTAGGAAACTAGTGCAGATGTGAAGGGAGAGCCATCTGTGGATCCCTCTCTCTGCCACGGGGATGTCTTCTAAGCTATGCTCTTTTCCCTCATGACAGGCACTATGTTGGAGAGGAGCAGGAGAAGCAGGGGCAGAATTCTGAAGGACCACACATTTCCTTGAATCAACTGAGCAAAGACTGGGCTGCATTATGGAGGGTTAAAGTGGTTAAACAGCAGAGTTGACTGGGTCAGATTAAATTGGACATTCCTCCTCTCTTCCCTGCTACCCAGGGTGGAATGTGTGAAGGAGATCTAGCAAATCATAGAGAGTGGGACCGTGTGAATTATCATGCAAATTAGGATACTTTTGGGAATGAGAGAGACACTAAAAATAATTAAAATGCTATAATTTTGAAATATTTATTGATCAGCATATTGATTTGATGATATTGTGGAGCTAGTCAAAAACTATTTTGAAAAATGAAATTCTTTGCTAAAACTAACACATAACTGTACATTAAAGCAGAATTTCAAAATCTTTATATAGATAATCTGAAAAATGAAAAAATTAAATGAGCTGAATAATTATTCTTGGTACCTATTCACATGTATACTATGTGAATAGCTGCATCTATTTCTCGTATGGTATCAGTCACTGGCATTTTTCTGAGGAATGGATATTTTTTAATGTATAAAAGTATCTGCAACCTTCTTTAAAGTTGTGTTTTATGATTCAATTACCCATCTCTGTAGATTATAATTTTTTAATGAGAAAATTTTTTAAATTAAGAAATACTCCATGGTGGACTTAGGACAACTTTTGATAAGTGGAGGACATTCTCAATTCTAATACTTTTTCATATTAAAATGTATAAATATTTTAGCCTGAATACTTTCACAGGTACTTAAATTTTTTTCCCTCCACTTACCATTTTTCAAGAAATATTTTTACAAACAAAACTTGCCAAATAAGGTGTCTCTATGATTCTTTTGAAAGTAATTTTCAAAATTTCTTTGAAAATTTGCCAAACTTAGATGCTGCAAAATCACAGCCTTCTCAATTACATTTTACTTTTAGTATAGTATGCAAATTTATCCAATTAAAAATAAGAATTCCATGAAGATATTCTTCTCACAAATCATGATATTCCAGTGCTCTCGTTATTTGATTTGTACAGATCTTTACCTGCTTTTATATGGGTGAACTTTGGTATCTTCTTGTTTATAAGCTTTTTTTTTCTCCCAGTATTACAATTTGCTAAAAAATCTTGAAAGCAGAAGACTTTGGATCCTTTATGTGCCAATTCTTTGATTAAAGATTTCTTACTAATGTTTAACAAAATGCAAAAATAAGTTAAAGGACTAATTTTACAAAAAAGTAAAATTTTTAGTCACTTAAGCTGATTTTCAAAATGATTCTTTGAAAACTCAAACATTTCTGAAATCTCATTAATGATGTCAGCACCACCCTTAGATCTGAGCAAGAGACACTGTTGCCCAAGTCCCCACCCTTTTAAGGGCTCTGCCCTAGAGCCTCTCCAGCCAGGATTCCAGATTCCTCCACCTGGATGTACAGGGCCAAGGGAACGATGCTCCCCTAGACTTATGCCCTTGTAGCCAAGACACCAGAATTCCTACCCCAGATGCCCTGACTTGCTCAGTAGGGATGCCCAGGCATCTTCCTTGGGTTCTGCCTTACAAGGGTGGACCTCACTGCAGTGTGGGCACTCTGTGGCCAAGGAGGAGCCATTTGAGCGATATGGGGTGCTGTTGAGAAAGCTTGAACGCATATGCTGGTGGTCTGGTGAGGCTCTTTCGCTGTACTGGAGGGAGCTGGAGGGAGAAGGAGCCAGGGATGGACTAGAAGGGAGATGTTTTCTCCACTCTGCCACTTTCCACACAAGAATTCCAAGGACTCTGGGAATTCTAAATTATAACCTCCTTTCCAGGTCATTATGAAGATGTATTTATTATGGTAGGATCAAACGTAATTTATTTAACAGTTCACTAGTTTGATTTATGACTTGTAACTCTTTAGACTTACAGTATGTGGGCCTTCATTTGTATGGTTGGCAGGGTTCTGTAAACACTCAGCAGCCCTGGAAGATCGGTAGCAAGCAGAGTGCATATTACCATGGTGAAGTCTAGTTTTTACATTTAATACCAGCTTCCTCCTAAAACATTTTGTAGTTTAGTTATGTAACTATGTGCATGTGTGTATAATATTTATACAGTTTTGAAAAGTACAGTTTATAATTTGATTAGGAGAATACAGGCCTTTATTTGCATGTACTTATTAATTATATTTGTACCATTTTGAGAATATTTCTGCTACAAAGGTTTCTTAATTTAGTAAGTGTATTAGTCAGCCAAAGGGGTGCTGATGCAAAATACCAGAAATCAGTTGGGTTTTATAAAGGATATTTATTTGGGGGTAGAAGCTTACAGTTACCAGGCCATAAAGCATAAGTTGCTTCCCTCACCAAAATCTTTTGCCATGTGTTGGAGCAAGATAGCTGCAAGCGTTCAGCCTTCTTCTTCCTTTTAAGGCTCTGTGGTCCCAGCTTCTTCAAATCTCAGCTGTAGGCTGGGAGATAAATCTCGTATCTCCCATCCCTCCCTCCCCAGTTCATTTCTCTCTAGGCTCACTGCTTTGTTCTCTCCATAAGGTCAGCCATAGACTATCAGGCTCTCTTTTCCCAGGGCCTCTGCTATGTCTATGGAGTTGTCTTTCTTCCTCTGTGTTCTCCTGTTTGGTTATTTCTGGGGTCTCCAACATCAAAACTCCAATTCTCTCCTCTGCCATGTTGTTTTCTCTGAGTCTCTGCCTACCAAGGGGACTTGACATCCTACTGACACAGCCCAACCAAAGCCCTAATCATAATTTAATCAAGTAAAAGTAAAACCTCCGAAGTTAATATAATCTAATACACCCAGAGTAACGGACCCTTTTATAAACATAATCCAATCATCTATTTTTTTAATTCATAAACAATATCAAACTGCTACAGTAAGAATATTATTTTTGCCACTATACTGGACGTCATCAAAATTTGTTGTTTTTTTTTTAAAGATTCATTTTTTTATTTATGTCTCTCCCTTTCTCCCCCCTTGTCTGTTCTCTGTGTCCATTTGCTGTATGTTCTTCTGCATCTGCTTGCATTATCCAGTGGCAGTGGGAAACTGCATCTCTTTTTTGTTGCGTCATCTTGCTGTGTCAGCTCTCTGTGTGTGCGGTGCCACTCCTGGGTGGGCTGTGCTTTTTTCACATGGGGTGGCTCTCCTTACAGGGAGCATTCCTTGCGTGTGGGGCACCCCTACACAGGGGATACCCCTGCGTGGCATGGCACTCCTTGTGTGTGGCTGCACGTGGGCCAGCTTACCACATGGGTCAGGAGACCCTCGGGATCAAACCCTGGACCCTCCATATGGTAGGCAGATGCTCTATCAGTTGAGCCAAGTCTGTGTCCCAAAATTTGTTTTTATATTCTATTAAATAGTTTTATTAAATGTTGAACTTCTTAACAGAGTTTGCAACAATATTCACAATAATATCAAAAGGTAATTCACTTGAATTTTAAATAAATATGCAAAGATTTATTTTAATTTCATGAGTTGAACTAAAAAACCCAAACTTTTATTGTAATTAACTGATTTTCTCTTTGAAGTTTCTGCTGGTACTGGTATAAAACTGCCCACATTGTATAGCTCTTCTCTTAATGGACCCAACATAGGAAAAGTTATTGTTCTACTTTTCATATGTCTACAAAGAAACTTGAAATCTAATGAGTTAATTAATGTAGAGCAATTATTTGAGGAAATGAAAAGTCATGTGTCACTAAGTGATTTTAAACTGTAGATGCACATTTTCAATAGTCGTCTTTGATAGTATCTTAAAATAACTATTAACTTTTTGGAATAGATGCAAATGAGGCTTCTTTAGAAGACTTGTGTCTTCTGGTTTTCATGTGTTCAGTGGTATCACTAAACCCTCATTGTAGAGGGTTAACTGTGTGATAAACACTCTGCAAATTCTACATTCATTACTGACTTTCTTGTGAAATGGAAATCCAGAACTTAGTTTTTCATTAAAAATGTGCATTTGGTTTATTGAGCTCTTTGCTGCCAAAAGAGTTTATTGCAAAATAAAACAGCATTACCAAATAGTAATAGCTGTATATGTACATACAATAATTAGCAAAACCATATAATGAGTGTATTCAGGCTGCTCTCTATATACTCAATGACCAGACCACCCAGCCTCTATTTCCATTCATGTTTCCTAACTAAACAATGAAGTCCCACATTTCCACTGACCCTGTTAAGGCTTCATGCATTTCAAAGCATGTGACATAGGCCACAGGACAATTGGCTGGCCCACCAAGGGGCCATCAGGGGTAGTGGAATTGGGTCCTTCCCTCACTACCAGCCAAAGTACAAGAAATTTTTTTCATTTGCTCTCTCTTGTCTTGGTGCACTGCATTTATCAGTAAGTGCCATGCACATGTTGCCTTTGAAAAGGAGGTGTTTGCGCTCCTGAGTCCGGAAAAAATGGGGAAAAGAGAGAAGGGTTATTGCTAGACATCTTTTAGATTTTATCATATGTTAAATTTTTTTAAAAAAGCCCTGTTCATTGTACATGTATCACCCATGCAACTAGATATGACCACAGCAGAAACTGGAAATGCAAAATAGATATCTACCAATGCAACTATTAAGAATGATTCTTCATCAAAAAATTAAAAATCCGGGTAGTTGTTAGATCAGATGGAACACTGGGACAACAGGTATAAACTGTGACTGTCCCACCTTTGGTCACAATAGTTATAGGAAAGTAAGGAAGTTTCATTTTCTTCACCCATCTGGGAATGCTGTTAGTAATTTTGCTACCCATTATACCAGTGTACTGCATTTTCCAAAGATGTGGTTTCTCAGGTTTAATTTTATCCAATGTCAATACATGAGCCCAGGAAGACATCTTGATACCTGAGACGTTCAATTGATTCTTTTTGCCATCAAATGTAGTTTTAAAACTATCTGGTTGACTAGGCTATCTTGGCCATTTAATTATAAAGATAGAGCTGAGTGACTACCTGGCACATGGTACATCCTCAATAAATATTTCAACAAAAGAAGTCATTTTTGGAGGAGTTACTGTATGTTACTGATTTCCTTGGGAATGTTTTCCTTTTAACATAGTGATCTCAAAATAGCTTCCGTGGCTGAGTGTGTAAGATTCAATGGATATTTAAAGGAAGTCTAAATGACAAATCAATATTGTCAGCATTTTCTTTAAAGTCATCATAAAATGATGTTATGTTATGCAAAATGTCAATGAGCAACTTCCCTTTTAGAGCATCAGAATCACAAGACCCTGCAGAGATTTACAGAAAAAAAAAAAAAAAAGGAAAGACAGGCCACATAGCTCAGAATCTCTAGGAATGCTGACTACAGATTTTGCTTCTGCTTTACATGTTAAACTCAGTAGCTAAATGATGATGATTGATATTATTTGATGCTCATTCAATAAAAATCACTAGCAAATTTTGCAAAGACTTGCAAAAATTGAGCATTCTAATTGCTTAATGTCATTCTTAGCTTGCTATTTTAGTTCCAGGCTTTAAATGGATTTTTCCTAGGTATTTAAGTAAGCAGAAGAATGGAAACATGATGGGAGAGGGATTAGGAGTGGAACGGGCAATGGCTTCTCCAAGTTCACCACGGCCTGTTTCAAATCTTTTTTTTCTTTTGTTTTTTTCAGCATTAAAGAGAGCTGACATTAACATATATATTTAGTAGTCTGTCCCAAGTATTTCACAGAGAGAGAACAGATGAATTTTCTCAAAGAACATAGATACCTAAATTAGACATTAGTAGAATTTTCTAGTTAGTCCCTAAGTGGCAGGATGGAGTTGGAATTTAGTTGCTTAAATTCTCTGACAGGAGGAAATAATTTGTATTGCTATGAAAATGATACAGGTGAAAAAATTCATGCTGGGGTAGCCTTTATCAAAGAGTGTTCTATGGAATACTAGTTATAGGAGCTGCTGGATGAAAGGCGAGTTCTGTGGCCAAAAGTTTTGGGAGACACTCAGACCACACTTTTCCTCTTAAAGGTTTACAACATACATTAACACAGTAAGGACTCTAACCAGTCCTTCAATAAAGAGACCATTTAAATTTGTTTAACTCGGAATTTTCAAAAGCTGTTTACATGAAATACTCATTCTGTGTTACTTCCTATAGAAGCACAACAGTGGCTGTAATATTTTAAATCTGTTTTCTTGCATTAATTGGTCTGACTTATTTTATATTCTGAAGATAGTCTTTTTTATTTATTTTATCTACACTGACTCTAGATGTATTTTCTTTCAGTTCTTTTCTGCCAACAGTTGCTGATAACCCCTCCCATGCTGTTAGTGCTACTTGATCTTATAAATTCAAGGATACCCCTTCATCCCAGAACCCATAAGCTTCTCTTATCTAGGATCATTTCTTTCCTTTTCTTGCTCCTTGATTTCTGAAGCATTGTTATCTACTATTTTACAGTAGAATCATCAATTTAGCTGGAATTTGGTCTATTTTCATTTCTCTCACTACCATTTCTCTTATGCCCAAAGTCACCTTTACTCTCAGATTTGATTGGTGTGGTAGTTTGTGGCTCTTATGGATACCAGAAAAGATCATGTTCTTAGAGCTAATCCATTCCTGTGGGTGTGAGCCTATTGTAGGTGGGACCTTCCTTTTATTTAGATTAATTCAGTAGGGCGTGACCCAGGGTGGGTCTTAATCTTCTTACTGGAGTTCTTTATAAACATGATGAATATGGAGAGAGGGAGCCACAGAGACAGAGAGAAACCCACCAAAGCTAAGAGAGGAAGCCACAGAAACTAGGCAGATGAAAACAAGACCCAGAGGAGAAGGGAGATGCTGCCATGTCCTTTCCTATTTGACAGAGGAGTCCAAGATCGCTGGCAGCTGGTCTTTGGGGAGAGCATCACCTGATGCCTTGATTTGGACATTTCGCTCAGCCTCAGAGCTGTAAGCTTATAAGATAATAATTCCCCATTGTAAAAGCTGGCCCATTTCTGATGCATTGCTTTCAGGAGCTTTTAACAAACTAAAATGGTCAGTATAAGAAACACCAATCTATTTTATCTGTATTTGCCATTCCAATAAAATGAAAACATTCTAGACTATGAGTATAATCTCTTGACAGAACAATATTATCTGATTCACAATTTTCTTTCTGATTAAGAGATTTTTCACACGTTTTTCCTTCCATGGTGGTCTCTATACCTACTAAATGCAGTCTCAATGGGCCACCTTTCTGCCCTGCTGTAGGACTGAAAATCTGGATCCATTCAATTCAATAAAGAAAATGTGGTTAGTGCCTTTGACATGTTAGGCATTGGTGTCCATTGACAAGCAGAGTAAAATAAACTGGTCCCTGCTTTCACGAACCATACAATCTACTAGGTAAGGGTCTCTGCTATAACTGCAAGAGAAATTTTGATTTTTCCCTCACCGTGTTATGTACTTTTCAAAGAATTTAAAATTGAGGGGTACATTAGTCTACCAAAGGAATGCTGATGCAAAGTATCAGAAATATGTTGGCTTTTATAAAGGGTACTTACTTGGGATAAAAGCTTGTAGTTACAAGGTCCTGAAGAGTCCAGCTCAAGTTTGCTTTCTCACCAAAGTCAGCTGCCACGTGTAGAAGCAAGATGGTCACTGATCTCTGCAAGGGTTCAACCTTCTCTTCTGGGCTTCTCTTCTCTCAGCTGCAGCCTGGCATAGGGCTTGTCTCTCAGGTCTTCCTCTCTTTCCTGGCATAGGTCACATTTCTTTCTGAGCTTTCTATGTCAGTCTTGGCTCTCTTCCCAAGGTCGGTTATAAGCTATTAGGCAAATGGTCCATCTCTCCCTGCGGCCTTAGTTGTTTGAGCCATCTCCTTTCTGTCACATGGCAGCATCAAAATGATAAAGTTCTCTCCTATTCCAGTGTGTCCTCTTGAGTGAGTGTCCATTTATATCAGCCCACCAAGGTGGTGGGGACTCAACCCGAGTTACACCTTACTGACATAGCCCAATCAGAAGCCCTAAATTAACTTTATCAAGTAAATTTAATCAGAGGCCCCTCACTGAATTTAACAAAAAGGGTTTTATACCCAGAAGAATAGATTAGTTTATAAACAAAATCTTTCTCTTTTGGGGATTCACAGAAATAATCTCAAAGTGTCACAAGGGGTGAAGAGGAGGTGGGATCAGGATTTTAAGAGAAAGAAGAATTATATAAATATATATATTGTTTTTTTTTTACCAACTTGAGTAATTAATTTCCACCAAACTTAGAGTCTACCAAGGACTTTCAAAGGTACACACCACATATATTCATTTACTGCATGTTTATTGAGCATTTGCCATGGTTTCTGGATTATAATGCTCCAGAAGGTTTACAAGAAACAGAAAATTTGACATAACATGCACCTAAAATGATTAGAAAGAGAAAATAGTGATGAAATCAAACCATCCCTAAGTCCAAGGAATATGATGAAAATGCTAAAGAAATAGAGACATAAATTTACTGGCAATTTCCAATAATAGCTAACTTTAAATTAATTTTTTAGCTTTCATAGTAATTTTTATGGAAAAATGTTTGTGTTATTGTTCTTTCCCTTAGTTCATTCTTTTCAACTCTGAAACCCTTTTTCTGAGGCAAACACAGCGTGGTTGTTTCTAACCCTGCATCGAGACATTAGATGCTTTGGAGTCATGTGGATTTTGAGCTGAAGCAGGTAACAAGGTTCTCTTGAGGGAGGGATTTTGGAGGAATGTGTTGGCAGTTCAGATCAGATAAGGTACTTTTTTTTAAACCTGGGTGTGTTTCAAAAAGGAAACCAGTTTCAGTCAAAATCCAGTTGTAATCCCAACTGTCCTGGTTGAGAAATGGAATGTCTAGCTAACTGATCATTGATGGGCAGCCTTCTGTGTGTTTTAGATGGTGACTGGTCTGGAAATTTGTCTTCTCCAGAATGCATTTGGTGTTGATCCAAGGTCCTTAAGGGAACTCGCACTTTTCTTGGAGGAGAAACAGGGAGCTGTAGTTGACCAAGCCTCTGTTCTTGCTTAAGACCCACTCTCCAATGACTTTCAATCATTCTTCCTATCAATAATTCCTTATTGAACATCTACCCTCAGTAAAGGCCTGTGGTGACCTCTACAGGGAATGTGAGCACTCCAACAGATAGCTCAAAGACTGTACCAGGCAGAATGTGGACATTGCCAGAAAAACGATATAAAGTGTTGTGTGCATGTAGTGAGAGAGAAGTTACTTCAATTTGGATGGATCATTGAGATCTTTACAGTGAGAGTTACACTTGAGCTGGGACGTGGAGGACAGGTTTGATTTGGCAGTTGGAGAAGACTTCAGAGAACTATAGCCGTGGGCCAAATCTATATGTTTATAAATACATTTGTATTCAAACACAACCACACCCTTTCACTCATATATTGCCTATAACTGCTTTGAGGTTTCAATGTTGATCCCTGGTTTAAAGTTAGCTCTTTGAGGAACTTGAATTCCCTCAAAGCTAACATAGACGACAATTTAGATTCCATTTGGTAAGCATTTTGGAGACAGAATGCTTCTGAACCCTGGAAGGGTTTGAGTGATGGTTCTGAACTTGAGGACAATGGAAGTGGCAGGAATGTGTAAGATAAACTGGATAAGAGAGGTGCTACAGGCAGGAAGAAAAAAATCAGAATCCATGTTGTCTCCTAAATGACACCATCACTGGAATGAAAGGGAGAGGATACAAAAGACGTTGTGAATACATGCTAGAAGTGTTAGCCAAAAAAAAAAAAAAAAAGCACAAACTGAGGATGGCTCTGGAGTCTTGAGCAGGAATGACTAGTGATGTCAACAATCCTTTCACTGAAAATACACCATCTGAGCAGGATGAATTGGATATTTCTCCCATCCCTACCCCAATTAGTAAGTGGAATAAAGCTATAATGGCTCCATCCCTCCAGGGCAGCTGGTATTGGGTAGGGGAGTTGTCAGAGGCCTTTGTCACAGCAAGAACAAAAGTCATGCTTACGGAAAAATATGTGTTACTAGTTACACCATCAGGCTACCCTGTCTCTAAGGAAAAAAATATTGCTTGTCCTTATATTTTAAGTCACCTTGAAGCATTGCCAGATAAAATATAAGACACCCAGTGAAATGTGAATTTCAGATCAACAACAAATAATTTTTTGTTCAAGTATGTCCCAAATATTGCATGGGACATAATTATACTAAAAAAAATCTGTTGTTGATCTGAAATTCAACTTTACCAGGGAGTTAATTTCAGATAAAAATTGAATACTTTTTAAAGTATATGAGCATGTCTCAAATATTGCATGAGACTTATTTGTGTTAAAAATTACTTGTTTAAAATTCAGATTTAACTGGATGTTTTCACTCTGCACAAAATGCGCTATTAAAACCGCTTGTGCTTAACAAATTTGCCTTGTTATTTTTCTTTTCCTCTTTATCCAACCTCCTCACTGGAGAAATTGTGCAAAGACATGCAGGTTTATATTAAAAATCTTTGGTGGAAGCCGTGTCTGCTCTCCTCCCAGCTCCCTAGCTACAGCTATATCATCCTTTTATGAATCTTTTCATGGACAGTCTAGCTTTTCAGTGTGGATCTCTTAACCAGTTTTTGTTTGTTTGTTTGCTTGCTTGCTTGTTTGTTTTTTTGTTTTTTAATCTCTCAGTTTAGAACAGGGAAACCAGGAGAAGATGAGCTACAACATGGCCGACAGACAACATAGCTGCGAGACCCTGCTTAGACCTTGACGTTGACATCGAGGTCCCAGTTGGGACTCTTTCCAGGGCCAAGGGGTGGCCCAGAATATTCCAAAGAGGCCTCACCATTTGTTCCCACCATTGATGGGGTAGCCAATAACAGTTGGGGCCCCTTCCCTTAGCATTAGCAAGAGGAGGAGTAATTAATAGCTTAAAAGGTAACCATACAAGCCCAATCTCACTCTCTCTGCCTAGAGGAGCCCCCATAAAATCTTGGTGTGTATTTCTGGCCTTCTCCCCCATTTCTTAACAAGCTCTGTTCTTTCCCCAATAAATTCTTTTTACTGGCCTAGCCAAACTGACGTGTTCTTAAATTCTTTTATGTGACATAGCCAAGAACCTGGAGGAATCCAACACATTCCCAGCTTCATCAGTGTCTCGTGTCCCTGTCTGTGTCTCTGTGTCTTTCTTTTCTCTCTCTCTCTGCATGTTTCTTTCTCCCTGGTATGACACCTCACATTAGCTACTGACCATTTATTTGGTTTCATCTTGGCAATGAGAGCTACAACATCATTATGCAGCTAGTAGCCCTGCTTCCCAGCTACCTTAAAATAATAATGCTTCATGGTGACAAGAGGCTGTAGTTAACAATGAAAGTAAAATGCTTAGCAGGCCTGGATGTGACCATATCAGATTACATAGCCTGTCAAAACCTGGAGAGCAGCCTGAGAATCTCTAAAGGAAGGAAGATATATGTGGGATAGCTGGGGGTGTTTGTGGATACATCCACCATTTTAGTCTTCATTACCTTTAGTGAATCTCAGGATGAAACTTTCAAAAGCAAAACCATAGTATTTCTTAATTTATTAAGTTTTGTCACTGACCTAAGAAACTTAACATTGTTTTTAGCAGATTTAAAGTCTGGTTTCACCTTTGCCATTTTTTAAAATACTAAATTGAAAACAAAAATAAAGCAGTTTGAATTAATGAAGAAATATAATGCTTTCATGCCCCAGCAGCTTAAGTTTCTACATTGAGTCAGAAAAGGTCCAATAAAAAATAAAAAATAAAAAAACCTTTCCCTTCCCTCCCCCACAACAAGAGGATAATAAATAAATAAATAAACAAACAAAAGTATATTCAAGAAATCTTCCCACTAACTTCTGTTTGCTCACATACGTGGGCTTGTCCATGTTTTGCACACTGCATGTGTGCCATTCCTGTGTACTCCTGGTCATGCCACAAGCAACACATGTGGCATCTGTACATCTGCAGGTCTGCTTGGTTGTGTGCATGGAAAGCAGAAAACAAGAGTGAAGCAAAACCCGCACAGGCTAAATCAAAAGCAACTGTTTCACCACGAGGCGCGCAGGCGAGCCTTGCTTTGTGCACATTCCACTCTTTCTTTGCCACCTAGCCTGGTCTTTGAAATGAAATATAAAGAAGCGTGGCAAACTAACTGTAACATAGGTAGAAATAATATATTTGGATTTCAAAAAGAAAAAAAAAGTAAGCTGGCATAGCTTAAAAGGTACCCATTTCATAATAACACATGTGCAAAGAATTACAGTAATTGCAATGCACACATCGGTAACAGACAGAGTGAACAATGAATATTAAAAACACATTCCTAGAGCTGGCCCCGTGGCTTGGCAGCAGCGTGCAGCGTGGAGACCTGTGTGGGAGTCAGAGGAAGGCTCTTGGTTCCAGAGCTGTCAGGGCTTGGCAGGCGCTAAGTGGAGGCCCTTTGGTGTATGAGAAAAGAGGAGGGAGGACAGTGGCAGTGACCATCCCGTCCCACTGACTCTGTCTCCCCCTGGCAGAACCCTGGGATGCTTCACGAGGGTTCCACAGAGAAGCTTTGGCTCTTTGGGGCTCCAGTGCAGAGCCAAATTTGAGCCATGCTGAGAAGGAGGCATGGGGATAGAAAAACAAACAGACAGAAGGTAATGCTGGGAACACCCAGCCAGTGCCCCGACTGAAAATCCTGTGTTCTCTCTCTCCAGGCTCGCCTACAGCAGGATCTAGCATGATGTACTTCACTGCTCTGGAGCTATAACCTGGGAAATTGTTTATCTTCCGCGGGCTGAATACATTGATCTGCCCATTTCCCTTCAATATTTGCTGTGCGGTGACATTAAAGTCTGTGAGGGGATGAATTCTCTTGGTGGTGTGTTCCAGAGCCTTCAAAGGCACGTTAACCAAACATCTGATGTACACAATGATCTTTTCACAGTGAATCCCTTCCATTGTCAGCAAAGACAAAGGCTCTTCTCTTAAGTAGAGCTTGTCTTTGAATGCTGGGATTCTGTCTCCTGCTATTGGCAGTGAATTGGCTCTTTTGAATCCTTGAAACTTTGGCAATGAGAGAGGCCAGAAGGTGGGAATCTCTAACCAGAAAGTTTGGTTCACACACTGGGAGCTGAGGCCTAAAGGGTCTTAATCTGTGGTCTGCGAACACCCAAGGACTGAGTGAGGTAGAATTCTGGGAGATCCATAAACTTGGATGGGAAAAAGATTACGTCTTTATTTTTGCAAATGTCTGAAAGTTAGCTTTCTTTCACTTATATATGTAGGAAACCATCCACAGCAGGATTAGTAATACTTATGGCTTTGTCACCAGTGAATATCATGGATACCTTCATGTCACTTCTGGTCTGGAGATCTCCAACTATTATTTATGCTGGGAGTAAAGGGAGATGAAGAGTTATTGCTTAATGGGTACAGAATTTCCATTTGAGATGGTGAAAAAGCTCTGGAAATAGTGGAGTTGGTTATAAAGCATAGTGAGTGCACTAAATGCGACTGAATTGTGCACTTAAAAATGATTGAAATGGTAAATTTTGTTATGTATATTTTACCATGTTAAAATTTAATTAAAAATTATTTATGTTCACCACTACTCTGAAATTTTGGTCCAAGATCCTGTTTCTCAATGCATTAATAAAGGAACATGAGCCATAATTAAAAAATTGATAAATGTATTTCAATAGAGCTGGTTTCCTTTGACATATTATAGATTGTGTTTTATTTGTTTGAAGAGGTTACTCTCGAAGAGGGTTCACAGGCCACATTGCTGCACTGCCAGAAGGGTCCATGGCACACACAGCATCAGCCAGACCTCAAGGAGGATCCAGACTCCAAAGCAGCCATGAGGGCTGGGCACGCCACACAGAGAATTCCACAGTGAGCCAGTCCCACGCTTGTCTCCACACATATGCAAACAAATGTCTCCAGAAACAACATTGAGGATTTAACAAAGGAACTTCTTATTTGCCCATTCCTTAGCTATGCTCAACAAATGTTAGCATTTACCAAAACAAAAATTTGCATTTTCTCTTCAATGATCGGCAGCAGAGCTCCAAAATGATTTTGATTAAAAGAAAAGGAAGGGAAAGGGACTTGGCCCAGTGGTTAGGGCATCCGTCTACCACATGGGAGGTCCGCGGTTCAAACCCCGGGCCTCCTTGACCCGTGTGCAGCTGGCCCATGCACAGTGCTGATGCGCACAAGGAGTGCCCTGCCACGCAGGGGTGTCCCCCGCGTAGGGGAGCCCCACACGCAGGGAGTGCGCCCCGTAAGGGAGCTGCCCAGCGCGAAAGAAAGAGCAGCCTGCCCAGGAATGGCTCCGCCCACACTTCCCGTGCTGCTGATGACAACAGAAGCGGACAAAGAAACAAGAGGCAGCAAACAGACACAGAGAACAGACAACCGGGGGAGGGGGGGATTTAAATAAATAAATAAATATTAAAAAAAAAAAAAGAAAAGAAAAGGAAGTCCTCAACTTCTCCAGTTTCTCCAGATGCTGGCAAAGAGTGTTTGCCATCGAATCATAATTGATAAGCTAAAGAAGGGATGATGATGAACCCCCTTTGCCAGTTACTGCACTAAGGACAGAAAGGCAGAGAACATCTGTGGGAGCAGTGGTGTGAAAACCAGACAGTACAACACAAGATAGGGCTGACATCTCTTAAATCAAAGAGTTAGCTAGGGAACTGAAAGCTGTATGTCAAAGAGGCAAGTTAGAAAGTTCATTTATTTCCACTTGTCCTAATGATAAAAGAGAGGTGCAGTTCGGATTTGGAAGCAATGACTCATTGATGTAAACACTTGATTGATTAAGACCTGAAATCCTGAGGAACTCTTATACTAATGCAGAATCTAGCACTATAACAGGCACTGACACGGGCCTACTCACAACTCTCTCAAGTATGATCCTCGGCATCTGGATTATAATGCAAAGTATTGTTCTGAAGGAAAACATGTTAAATATTAGCAATCTTTGCAGACACTTTTTTTTAGCTTGGAAAGAAATACTGAGAGTTTTATTAGAGTCCTTAATATAATCATATAAGAAGGGCAAGAGAGATAGAAAGAAATGGTGGGGAAATGATGGGGTGAGGGGAAAGAGAGAGAGGAAGAGAGGTTGGGAAACTCTAGGTCTATTATGTACCAATCACTATATTATACTTTATATTTTTAAACATTGACCTATCTCTTTTTTTTTTTTTTTTGAGGTACTGAGAAATGACCCTGGAACCTGTTATGTGGGAAGCAGGCATTCAATCACTGAGTCACACTGGCTTCTTGAGTTGTTTTTTTTTTCTCGTTCATTTTGCTTTTTTTAAGAAGTACTGGGAACTGAATCCAGGACCTCCCATGTGGGAGGCAGGCGCAGGCGCACAATCGCTTGAGCACGTCCACTCCATCCTCTCCCTTGACCTGTCTCTTTTAACCCTTTTCACATGTATATGAAGTATTGTTTTTAGCTCAAGTTTTTCACATGGAAGCACTGAAGTTTAGAGAATGAAATAATTTGACTGAGATCACAGAACCAGTCAGCAGGATTTAAACCCAGGTTTGTCTGACCCTTGAGTTATTCTCCCATGATTTAAAGGGGTCCCAATTATTAAAAAAAAAAAAAAAAAATCCACGATTAAACCATTAAAATCCAAGAAGTCATTGTAGGAATTGAATGATCAAGTTTCAAGTTAGGAACATAAATGGCAATATGGTAACAGTTTACATATTGTTAAAAGAAACTTAATAATATCAAACAAAATTGTTTCTCACATGCAGAAAGTCAAATGGGTTTGTCAACCTATTTTAAGTCTTAACTTAAGTAACTACAAAAGCAGGCACCTGGAATTTATGAGCCCTTCCCTGTACATCTTGTCAGAATATAAAACTGTCATCTCCATTTCCAGGTTAGGAAATAAGAGAAGTCACCTGGTACATGAGACTGACGAAATTCCACTGTTTTCAAAGTGGGTTTCTGGGCCAATGGCCTTCCCTTACTTACTGTCTACAAGATACCCAGGGATAGGGCCAAGGCCATGATCACAACTGCCAAAAATCAGGATTAAAATAACAAAAGAAAATCTCAAGATCACACAGGATATCCATCAGGAAAGCAGTGTTCTTCACTATTCCCACCATTTTTGAGTAAAGCTAAGGGTTCCAGGCACTTGTCTCTGGTTTGGGAAGGGATCATGCGGCTGGAGATCCACAACCCAGAGCAATACATAGACCTCCAGAGGAAAAAACAGGGGGAAAATAATTCCCTACAATAACTTCTCTCTATCAAATTGCTTCCAGATATTGTGGTCCAGAAGTTATCAATGTTAGGCACTGCTGCTTCAGGTGATCTCCAAGGCCTTGTCCAGCCCCAGCTTTCTATGGTTCCTGGAGGTTAACATTGCTAAGAGAGAAACGCCTTCAAGGGGATCCTCACGAGGCCTTGTAGCCTTTAGAACTTAAAGGTTCTGGACTGGAATTCAGTGATGCCAGACTACCCCTGAGCTCGTTGATGCTGCAGGAGTTGTGCATTCAGTATGAGTAACTGGGACAAGTTATAGGATTTCAAAGACTAAGTAAATAACCTACGATCAGAAAATTCAATTTGTTCGTGAAATGGAGAAAGGCATCCTGCCATTAAGCAGTCAGATGGAAAACATGCAAACCACAGTTTGTGGAAGAGAAAAGAACATGAAAAGCCCTTAGCCAGGAATACAGACAAGTGTGGGAAACATACTCAGCAGAGCCACTGTGTCTATTGTAAAAGTGGGAAGAGGGAGCCACAACATCGATTGAAATTCCAAACTGTGAAATAACCAGAGATGTCACTCCCAGGCCAAGCCTTCCAGTAAGGAGCATTGAGGAGCTGTGAGATTCACTCCTGCAGAGATGGGTTTGGAAAAGAACACTCTGGTCAATTGAAAATGTTCTCTGGATCAGGCACAGCCATACTGGCAAATATCAGTGAGGGGCAAAGATGGCAGAAGGCATAATTCAAAAGGGCCACAACTCTGTTAGGAAAAAAGATAAGACTTCCAGGAATAGGGGGATGGGTTCATTGTAAGGTCCACATTTTTTATTGCTACAAAGGATCTGGAAGAACTGCTGTGAATGGGATGGCAAAAAGTATATTTGTGTTAAGAATCACCTTTATTTCCAAAAATGGATTATTACCTAATACAAAATCTGGCAATTTTGACTGCCTTATTAATGCGGTATACCCCATTTTCCATATCGAAGAAAATGTGGTATGTAAAGTCAAACCCTATAATGCTTCTATTGTTTTGGCATCTTTCATAATATTGGGGTAGTGCAGTCAGGGTTCCTGTTTTCCCTTTGTCACTTTTGTGTAAATCTGTAAAAAAGCTTCTCCATGCAGCCCATGCCAGCGCATACTATTTGGTAAACAGAGAGTCGACTGAATTGCAGTTCCTCTCTCAACCTCAGCTACATACTGTTATGCAGTCCCAAATACAATATTTTCTCCATTCTTAGAGAATGGGTCCTGCTAGGTATTGGGTCCCATCATACATCTGCAGCTATAGCAGTTGCTGTTGGTGCCTGGCCATGTCCCCTCAGTCACTCCAGAGATTGCCTGCAGTTTCAGTGTTCAGCTTCCCGTACAAGTCAAGACTTCTTACCTCAAGTCCCTGTTTCTCTCTGCCTGAGAGCTTTCTTTGGTTCAAGAGCATGCTGCGCCCATATATGGCAGTCTGGAGAAAACAAGGATTAATACTCAAAAGGAGTCCTCAACCAAAGAGGGATAGATTGGAGTTGGAAAAGAAATTCCCCAGATCCTCACCAGTAGTGAGTCAATTCTAACGTGTCTTCCCATTCTCTCTCTTTTTTTTTAATTGACTTTGTAATAATATTACATTAAAAATATATATATATATGAGGTCCCATTCAACCCCGCCACCCCCACCCCACCTCTCCCCCCCCCCAGCAACACTCACTCCCATCATCATGACACATCCATTGCACTTGGTAAGCACATCCCTGGGCACCTCTGCACCTCATGGTCAATGGTCCACATCATGACCCATACTCTCCCCCATTCCATCCAGTGGGCCCTGGGAGGATTTACAATGTCCGGTGACTGCCCCTGAAGCACCATCCAGGGCAGCTCCATGTCCCAAAGAAGCCTCCACTTCTCATCTCCTCCCGCCTTTCCCCATACCCATCAGCCACCATGTCCACTTTTCCCAATCCAATGCCACCTTTTCTATGTGGACACTGGATTGGTTGTGTCCATTGCATCTCTATGTCAAGAGGAGGCTCAGATTCCACATGGATGCTGGCTGCAATCCTCCCACTTTCAGTTGTAATCACTCTAGGCTCCATGGTGTGGTGGTTATCCCTCTTCAACTCCATCTTAGCTGAGTGTGGTGAGTCCAATGAATCAGACTGTAGGTGCTGGAGTCTGCTGAGGCTCAGGACCTGGCCATCACACTGTCAGTCCAGAGATTCAAATCCCCCAAATAAATCCCAAACCCCAACACCAACTGCACCTCCAGCACATTAGCATGAAAGTCCCATGAAGAGAGATCCCATCTGAGTCCAGATTCATCACACATAAACACCATTTCCAAAGAGGGGCCATCTGACCTGGTAGTTAACCCCATCGGCCATGACCATAACTCCCACGGGTCTCTTTAGCCCTCAAAGGAACCTATTCTCTTAATATCCTCAGCAGAACTGCTCTCCAGTTGCCCTGAGTGGTTTCTGCTTATCAACACACCTTTATTGACTCTCATTCCCTTATCTCATTTCCCCACTCCCTCTCTGTACTTTCTGGGATCACCTGCCAAATAAACTACTTGTACCAAATTCTGTCTTCAAGTCTCCTTTTGGGGGAACCCAAGTTAAGACAGTGGGCTTCTCACTATGAGTCTCTTTGTACCCACCAGAATTCTGAGCTGTAAATCTAATTTGGCTAGAACATGAAATTTTTCATGAATGGAAATAATCTTTCACGTCAGTTAACATTCAGGAAGGAATAAATCACACCACAAAAAGAAGAGAAGCAAAATAGTCCCCCAGAGAATTTACAATGAGAAAAGAAGATTTCTGCTTCTGTCTCAAAGGAAATGTTCTGAAATTAAAAATGAACCATCTGTCTAGAGATCAGTAGGATAGGGAGAGAGGGGAGAGAACTGCATGACTGTGCTAATCAGCATTAATAGAATGGAGGGTGGGCTTGAGGTTTAGGGTGACTGCCTTGGTTATAAGGTGAGGAGAACTGAAAGCAAACAGGTGTGGGGAGAGATGCAGGGTGGATCAGGGACTGCTCATCCATCCATCAAGTTTTGAAATTAGTCCCAAATCTGAGGATTCAATTCAAGCATTTATAGAGCCCTTAAATACTGTTATATGCTGAACACAGAGCTAGGCATCACTCCTTGCGGACTGGGGAGAACTGGGTACAGGGCCTGTCCTCAAAGAACTTGCAATCTAGTTGAGAACATAAGACATGCAGGGGCCAAAATAGCTGTCCACAAAAAATAACTGCCTACAGGATTCTAAATCTCATAAGGGCAGGACTGTATTTTCTACCAGTGTATACGGCTTGCAAGACAGTGCCTTGAATACAGTAGGTGTTCGTAAGATGGATGGTGTTTGAATAACCCAGAGAAGACTCATTCCAAAATGCAGTTTCACGAAAAAGCAGAGAAGCCTCATTGTGGTTGGGAGATGGGAAGGCTTCGTAGAAGAGGTGACTTGGAGCTGCTTGTGAACATATCCAGGTGAAATGGGCCCTTGGAATTTCCCATGGCTTGTCAGCAGAGATCTGGGCTCAGGTTTGGAGAGGTAGCCTTTCTTCCGTGTCCCTTGTTATCTAATGGAAGCACATAACTTTTTGAATTTTTAAAATGGTTTACTGTTAAAACATCCTGACTTGGAGCCTTTCCTTCTCTTGACATCAATGAAGGGATATTATTTGTTGGCTTTTATGGCAGCTGGGAGACCATTGTTAGTTTACGGAGTTCATTTTAACCCCATTGTTTCTCAGAGATATTCTTACAAACACAAGAATGCAGTTGAAGATGGAAAACAAAAAAGACAGGAAGATGCCCCTTATTTGGGAAAGCCAAGCCTCCCGATGAGAAAATTAGAGGCTGCCAAGTGGATTTCTGTTTTAATTTGTGATCCTTCTTCTGGTCCCCCCAGCTTGGGGAGCCACTAACTCCTTCACATCCATCTCACATTTCCTATATCAGGAATCCCATCAGTGCCCTCCGAAGGTGCTCCATGCATTGTCGTAGAAGCCTTTATAAAGAGGATCTTTCTGTAGGAAACCTTCTGACAGACTAGATTTCCCCCGCCAGGTGGAGAGTTTGCCTTTTCATTAATTCATTGAACCATTTGAAATCACTATTTTATTTTTTTGTGGGTCAACAAATGGTTGAACTGCAGCAATACTATATGGTTTAAATTGTTTTGTACAACAATTAGCTGGGCATCTAGAAAAATGAAAATAGATTACTAGATAAATTTTTTATTTATTTTTTCTTTCTGATGTCCTTTCTAAGCATTGCTATCCATCAATGGAGCCAATATGGACTTGGCAAGTCTAATGAGGTCACCTCTGGAGAGTAGATTTGAATCTCAGTGACCTGAGACAGGGAAGAACTCTCATGACTTTATCTACAATAAATCAATGTAATTTTGATTTGGAGCTTCCATGCCAGGCAGCCGACAGGAAAGGTCGAGCTCTCAGCTGCTTCTGTGCTGTGCCTGGCGTGGTGCAATCTCTTAAACTGGTGACTTGTCTCAAGTGTGCATTCCTATTCTCTCCTGTCCTGCTCTTTTACCCCCAGAGATAGAGGAACCCCTTTTATTTTTATCTCTTTCCTACTTCTCCAAAGCTATTGGCTTTACCCATAAACTCCCTGCTCTTCTATCTCTGCCTCTCAATCCAATTTACTGTGTTCTAAAAGTTTAGACTTTTAGAAAACAAAAGCCAGAAAGCCTTGGAAACTTTCTATTTTCTGATTATAAAACAACTTCCCCTGGGGTAAGGCAAAGCAGGATTACTTAAATGGAAGGGGGATGGTTGGGGGAAAGAGTGGAGGAAAAAATAATTGCTGTCACAAAATATTTAGCCATGAGGAGAATTTATGGTAGAGTGATAGGAGTTAGAAATGTATAAGAACTTCATCTTCTTAATAATTTGCCCAGGGCAGATGATAATTCTCCCAATGCCTTCAGAGCACTTTAAAACCCTAAGTAGACCCTGGAACCATTTGCCTTCTAGTAGTCTTCCTCAGGGGACGTGAATTAACACAGAACATACCCCATGAGGCCACATGTGGGGTGGGTTTGTGAGTGGATTTCGGTTGGTTGCTACCTTGTCTGGACTGGTTCATGACAAACAATCCTGATAAAAGCACAGGAATCATTTCCAGACACTCAGGATCAGAGCAGGACAGGCCAAAGGAACTTCCTCTCTGAACCCTAAGGTTATGTCGCCCTCCTTGCATTTCTTTTGTCTCTTGGAGCCATTAAATATATATATTTTTTGTTTCGAGACTGCTGAAGGCTCTTTGCCACCCTTTTACAGGTGGGTGACACAGGTTTAGGTTTAAATTTATTTTTTCACTTGACTTTCTGTTTGTCCAGTTGCCCAGGTGACTGATTCAGCTATTTTAAAAGCCATTTTCAAAAGCCTTCCCTTTTCCATGCACCACTGACAGCAAATATTTCAAGCCTGAGTCAGACAGCCACTCTCTTTGTGGAGGTCGCCAAGGCGCTGACATGTCTTCTTTGGTCTCTCCTGTATGAGATCCTGCCAAGGAAGCTGCTAGAGGATGAGCTGGAGACATGCTGCGGACCACTTGGAAGCTGGGGTTCTGGCGGGGCCTTCTAACAGTCAGTGCAAAGGTGCACTTGGGATCTAGAGAAGACAGTGAGCAACAAAAACTAGCTGAAAGCTAACAGCCTTGCTTCCAGAGGCTGCCCTGGAGTTTTCCCTTCAAAAATGTTTGTTTTCTGACAACAATTTCAAAAAAAAGCCGAAAGGGCCACACACAAGGAACATTTATCAATGAGAAAACCTTTCTGCCAGACGAGAAATGAGATATAGTAAAAACTGGACTAACATATCCTGTGGAGTTAGGAAGCAATAAAATGCTTATGGGTAAATTCATTTAGGGACTAAAATCTGAATGTCAAGAGGAAAAGGAAAAAAAAGACTGTGCTGCTTACTGAGTTAGGACATGTTCTTTCGTTAGTTCTGTAGTGTGTGAGAGGAGGTGAGGCGATTCCTGGCTTATTGTAAGGAAGAACTTCAGAGAGAGAGGGTGGGGGCAGGCCTAGGCTTGTTGGTGGGGCTGAGATGTGAACAGATGAAGAGCTAAAACAACAGTTGCCATGATGATATGCTTCTAAATGGCCTCAGAAGTACTTGGAATTTGGTCCGCATATCTGACCATCTAATCTCCGGGTATGAAAGAAGAACCCAGTGTGAATTTTATTCTTCCATTCTAGGCAAAGGTGGTAGGAGTTGAAAGACAGCACTGAATGGCTTCTTGGCCTCATGAGTGTGGACCTTAAAGGTGTTGAAAAACCAAAAGAAAATCTTTTATTGCTGCTTATTCAGTACCACAGTTATACAACTGTTGCTTTTGAGGTCATAGATTTAGCAAGTTTTTCCACTTACAGAGAGACGGTAACTTGAGAGAAGTCAACATTTTATTTTTCAAGCACTCTTAAGCAAACCATTTTTCGCAAAGCTGGGAGCTCTGGGGCTGTGTACAGCCTGTTTCAAATCCCAGACTCCCTCTCTGCCCGCAGAGAGCATGGGCAGCTTTGCTGATTGTAATCTTCACAGGCTACCTCAGGTAGGACATAATTTTCAGCATTGCTTCCTAGCAGGATGAACTGAGTCAGAAGGACTCAAGGAGCTGTCTCTGGGCTTGGGAAGGGACAGTGAGTCTGGAGATCCACAACCCAGAGCAGAACATAGACTTCTGCTTGGGTTGTTGTCCCTCTTCTCTTACCCTGACCTAGCATTAGAGTCTGAACAAAGTCTGACAGATACTGAAACTTGCCTGTGTAGGGCCAGTCTCAGATACTGGTGATATCAAGGGCATGAAGCTGCCTACCATGGAAAGAAAGGAAATGATTAAATATAAAAGGGATATTTGTACAAGCAATATAAACACCCCTCCCCATAGCCTCCCCCTGACCCTGGTTACCTTGGTGGCAGGGTGGCAAAATGGGAGGATCCAGAATTTGGAGCTGCATAACTTGGGCATATAACCACAGTGTATCTCCATCACTAAGTGATTTTGTGACCTTTGGGCAAACTGCTTAACCTTGCCAGAACTTCAGTTATCTCATTAGTGATACAGGGATACTCACACTTTTCTATACCAAGAATTGTGGTGAGGGTCAACTGTGAGAACACAGGGTAGTACCTCAGCAGTACTGAAGTATGAGTTCTAGAAAAATCAAGGGTCAGGGTTGGCATTTTTCACAGAATGTCCAATTAATCATAACATGTGGAAGGATAAGCGATGACACTTTTAAGGCTGTTGAAAGCGTTTGTGGATTTCTACCTTTTGAGGGACCTTTTAGCTTTCTTGAGGAGGCACTACATTGCCCTATATGCTGCCATTTTTCTTTATAAAAGGCTTCCTGGGGAAGCGGATATGGCTCAAGCAATTTGGGCTCTACTATATAGGAGGTCTAGGGTTTGATACCCAGGGCCTCTTGGTGAAGGCTAACCGGCCCATGTGGTGAGCTGGCCCATGCTGAGTGCTGCCTCACACAGGTGTGCTACTCTGCACAGGTGTGCTACCCCACTCAGGAGTGCTGTGCTGTGCAGGAGTGCTGGCACATGTGAAGAGCTGACGCAGCAAGATGACGCAACGAAAAGAGACACAGAGGAGAAACGATGAGAGATGCAGCAGGCCAGGGAACCGAGGTGGTGCAAGAGACTGATCGCCTCTCCCCCACTCCAGAAGGTCCCAGGATCGGTTCCCGGAGTCACCTAATGAGAATACAAGCAGACACAGAAGAACACACAGCGAATGGACACAGGGAGCAGACAATGGAGGGAGGGGGTAGAAATAAATAAAGAAATTTTTGGGAAAAAAAAACCTTCCAGGGGAGCAGATGTAGCTCAAGTGGTTGAGTGCCTGCTTCCCATGTATGAGGTCCTGGGTGTGATCCCTGGCACCTCCTAAAAACAAACAGAACAAACAAAATGAAGAAACCATCTCTCACTGGTAGCGAATGTAGCTCAATGGTTGAGTTCCTAAAAAAAATAAAAGCTTCCTAGACCCTCTTCTTTATATATTTCATGGTGACCTTTTCCCATGTAGGCAGAGTGAGGGCTTTACTTAGCAGGTCCCCTTAATCTCTCCCTAATTGAGATTTTATAATTGGTTCAATCAAAGGTATCTTGTTATCACCATAAGGGAGAAAGTAGTTCTTTTCTACTAAGAACTGGCAAATATCATAATTTCCAAGTCCTGAGTTTTACCAATTCTGTATATCAATTTCATTAAAACAGAGGCAGAAGAAAAATAATCATATCAGCTTAGAAATATTTTGGCTTAAACTAAAATAATCCAAAGGAAGTGAAGTTTGTTTCTGCCTCCATCCCACCCACCACATAAGACTTAATTTCCTTTTGCCCTTGCATCCAAATTGGGGGCAGGGTTGTCAGGAGGGAGTCGGTGCCAGGGGAAACATGCATCTATTTTATATTCACACAAATCTCTTCTTCAACTTTTATTACAGGTCTGTGAGCTCTCTAGGCAGGAGGAAATTTTGAATGAACTCAGCTTTCAGTGACCAGGAGTGGAGACATAAAAAGAGCTATTCAGCCTCTCTGGTTACAGAGATAAGTACAAAGGGTAACTGGCATTAAGTCTGTAGTAATAGCGGCTCTAAGTACTGACCATGATTAGAATCTCCCGATAACTGATGCTGGGGAGACTGGAATATTTATCAAGCCATTAGGAGAGGCTGTTCCTTGCTGATAAGATGCCCACGACTGATGAAGTCCCACCTGAAGACAGGGATGAGGCAGGGCTGGATTTATAGCCATTTGCAGCTAGGGCAAAAAGTGTTCTCCTTAAGAGCAGCATGAGGCATTCATCAGCAAAACAATGCAATGTGTTGCTTGGGGCAAGCCTACGAAATCTTAATAAAACAGAGTGGGTGAGCACCATGACTTATAAAGTGATTGAATACTACGCCCAGACTTGGTCAGCAAGTCGCAGTATCACTGATTTGGTAGCTGAGGAAGTGGGGGTGGGGTGGGATAAATGAGATGGAAAGGTTACTAATCTGGGGTTCTCGTTTTTCCAAAAAGCTCATGCTAAATTATAAGGAGCCAGATTTGAGATTATCCTAAATTTAAAAAAAAAAATGACATCACTCATTTTACACAACTTCAGGACCTCATTTTGGTTGTTACTACAATAGGAGAAGTAGTTCAGACTATATTAAAGTTAAAAACAGACAGTAATAAAGCAGTCAAGTGCATTTTATTTTCCATTTCCATGAAGTTTTGCAACCATGCCTAACCCTCAGAATCAGCTGTCAGTTTTTTAAAAAATACTGATTGACTATTTCACACATAAATATATGAATTTAATTGGCTTTTAAAATTAAAACTTGTTTTCTAGATTGATTCTATTTTTAAAAATAAAATCTGCGATGGGAGGAAAATATGCTAACCACATAGGGTAGTTGGGTGACCTCTTCAGTCAAGCCTCTGGGAAATAGCTCTTCATGTCATTATGGAACACTTTCCTACTTTCCCTCTGTTGATTTTTCTAAAGCATGTAGATTTGTTCTTAATTAAACACAAAACTTCCCCCTCTCTAGGTTCAAACTACGTGCTGCCCAACATTTGCCTAAAGCTTGCTTATGAGAAATAATATTTGTGGAGGACTGCCTAAAAGATATGCAGTTATTTTATTCTGCTTAACATGCTAGATTCCAATCTCTGGATCGAATCAGACCATCAGAGAAATGACTATTTGGATAATTGGTTTTCCCCTCCCCTTGAAGAATCACTTTCCTGAGCTATGCTTTGGTATAAACCTTCGGCCTACTTTGAAGAATTCTTTAATAAGCAGCCCGATATACTTTGCTACTGTCAGGCTGGTTTAGTGTCCATCTGCCGCCCCTCCCCTCTGCCCACCCAAATCCTACCCCAGGAGAAAGAGAACTCACTCCTTAGAACCAGGAAAAGTTGGAGTGTGTGTGCGTGTGAGTGTGTGTGTCCTCTGATGATCGGATGTAGTCATCTTTCATGAGCACTTGTGGCTTCTCTGGCTTCCCTTTGGCTTTGGCCATGAATATCCACAGCCACCGTTGTGAGCCACCTTCCATCCAAGTTTTTCATCTTGCTCTCCTCAGCCGCAGCACAGCATGGCCTTTCTGGAACCAGACCACCTGGATGTGAATTCTGCTGTCTTACTTGGAGCAAGTTTCTTAACCTCTTGGGCTTTAGTTTTCTCATCTGTAAAATAGAGACAGTGATGGCACCTGCCTCCTAGGGCCATTTTGAGGAATTTAGGGTGATATCTGGCACAGAGTAAGCTCCACTTAAGTGTTAGCTATTCTTTTCTTTTTTAAGAAATTTAAAAAAATTTTTATTCCCCCCCCTCCTGTTTTTTCCTTTCCTTTTTTTTTTTTTTTCTGTCTGTGTCCATTCACTGTGTGATCTTTCTCTTTTTGTCTTATTTTCTCTTTCTCCTCTAGGATTTACTGGGATTCAATCCTCGGGACCTCTGATGTGGAGAAAGGTTCCCTGTCACCTCAGTTTCTGGTCTCTGCTGTGCTTCACCTTGATTCTCCCCTTTGTCTCTCTTTTGATGTGTCATCATCTTGCTGCGTGACTCACTTGCACTGGCTCACCACGTGGGCACTTTGCTTGCTGTGTGGGCCCTCAGCTTGCCATGCAGGCACTGGCTCACCATACGGGCACTCACATGGGCACTTGGCTCACCACATGAGCACTTGCATGGGCCCTTGGGATGCCATGCGGGCACTTGGCTCGCCACGTGGGCACTTGGCTCACCACGTGGGTACTCAGCTCACCAGGTGGGCACTGGCTCACTGCACAGGCATGCTTTCTCTTCTTTTTCATCAGGAGGCCCCAGGGGTTCAACCTGGGTCCTCCCATATGGTAGGCAGAGGCCTTATCACTTGAGCCGCATCTGCTTCCCTGGCTATTCTTTTTATTACCCTGATTTGTCTCTTTTTCAAAAGTATGTCTTCCTGTACAGATTTTACTAAGTCATCTCAAATTATTTTGGGAAGGAATGGGAAATAATTCTAAATGTAAAAACGTAAATGGAGAATTGAGGTGACTATCCATTTACCTCAGCCAACATTCTGATTTTTGCTTTAGTTATCTGTATATTTTAGGTAAAAGTGCTATGTTGTCTGGATTGTTCAGGATGATTACTTCAATTTCTCTACTTTCCTCCATGTGCACAGAGAATCTCCTTATTGCTTTCTTAAACTTAACCTCGTGGTAAAGCAATTGAGGTCAACTGTGGCTTAAATGAATATTAGGAGTAATATGAGTAATAATCTCAAACTCCGTTGCCACCACTGAAGCCCTTTCATCTCCCATCCTATTGTGAACATTACCGGAGTCTCTCATGTCTTCAAAACCACAGTGGGATCTGTGACAAAACCACACCCTGAGGTCAAAACCTGCTTCTACCTATTCTGCCATTGACCTGGCAGGTTGTTCACAAAGGACCTTGGGCTTGGGACCAGGAATCTGCTTCCAACAGCCTGAGTCTCCACCCTGGGGCCTCACTCCCAGCCCCCAGCTGGGAGGCTGCTATGTACCTGGAGAGAGAACTGGTTCCCAAAGGCTTGGGCTTTGCTTGAGAAGCAGCAGGAGCCAAAGAGAAAAATAATTCTACCTTTCCAATGTGCTTCACTCCCACTCAGTTTAGTGTCTTCCAGAACACAAGTTTCAGACCCTGGATTCTCAGTGTGGCGCTGGCTTTAGAGCCTGACCCTTACATCGGCACTGAACAGATAAAATATTAAGCACCAGGGCACTCCCCAGATCATTAGGGCAGAATCCACAGGTAATGAATTCAGCTCTAGGCTGTTTGGGGCCTGTTGTTTTTATTTCCCACCCACGGCATACACTTTTCAGTGATGAACTCTCCCTGTGCAAGATGAAGGTACACACACGGTATCCCCAGGAGACTAGGAATGCCTCATTTCTGCCAGAAACATTAGCCCTGGGGGCTCTGAACCCTCTATGGGGCAGGGAGAAAGGAAAGACGATCACATAGCTGTCTAACTTCACTGACTGGCTGGATGAGAGAACTCTGTTTTTGTAAAATCTTTTCTGAAACCAAATTACTGAGACAATTTGGAAGACTTTTCAAATCTATAAAGATGGATTGAAAGTTAAATGTTCACTTTTCAACCCTTGACATAATCATTTTAAATTGCTTCAGTATTTGGTCAACATTTTCTTTAATTCTGACACTGACCCTGGGAGGCTGGTGGTTTGGGCCTTGTCATCTCTGAGCTCCGGGTGGAGAGGGGAAGTCTCAGAGAAGGTAAGTGGATTTCCAGAGACGTCCTGACAAGCCAGTAGAGAGAGTTTGAAGGCGGTCCTGGGTGCCTGGTTAGGTGTGGAAGCTTCACATATTCTGGGTAGTCTAACCTTAGTAGACCCCTGAGAGAAAGATTAAGTAGGAAATGCAAAATCACCTTGTACAGGGAGTTTCTCAAATATTTTTAGTAAAAGGGAGATGCGCATACCCAATTTAGGCAAGGTATCAGCTAGATGGGTAAAATATGCAGCTCGGAGTGGGGTCTGAACTGCAAGACTTTGGGATGGAGTAAATTCCATTCATTAATCTGTCAAAGAAACTTTGTTTCATGTACATTTGTGATCCTGGATGTATGTGTGTGTGTGTTCACACATGTGTGTGCAGGGTGGGTGGGGGAGAGTTATGATATCAGACTCTTACTGATTGCCCTTTGGCATATAAAAACCACACAGTTTAAATACAAGGTATTATTTGAAATTTGTTTCTCTGCATCAGACGACTGTACTGGACTCATGAAGTCAGCTACTAGTTATTTCCTGCCTGGCATTACAAAGGCTGAATTGGTCTCTTAGTTCAATGCTCTGAATCATAGTGAGGGATTGTAGCAATTGTGCTTAAGAAATTATCTTGAAATATGCAAAGCAGTAAGTTAGTGTAGTATGAGCTTAGCTATTTGATCTTAAGATCCAGAAGAATATTGCAAACAAATGAAATAAGGGAGAGTAAATAATTCTACTCTAAAATATTGTGCTGATAAATTAATTTGAGGATGAATACATTATGGCAAAAAGCTAAACGGAGAGTAGTATAATTTGGCAGAACTATTATTACTTAACAAGTTTGTAAATGACCTTCTCTTCAACGATTATCATGTACCTGTTAGGTCTATTTGTGTTTTGACAGAATACCCAACCCAAACTAGGTCTCTGATGTAACAAAACATTACAGCCTTCTTGGTTTCAGGCACTGACATCAGGCCAGAATTTATCTCTTGGCTTGACTCTGTTCTCCATCAAGAGTTGGATTCATTCTTGGGCTTGGTGAGGTGGCAAGGTGGTTATAGCAACTACTTATTCTCATTACTCTCAAATTAAGACCCAGAAGTTTCTTTGAGTTTCATGGCATATCAGCTTTGATTGGCTAGGCTTCAGATGCAGGAGTTGGGTTGGGAGTCAGTTCTGCCATTACTGGGAATGGGGTAGAGTAGACACTCAAGGCTGAATGGGAATCTGATAAAGGAAGAAGGATGAATGGATGCCAGAAGGCCAAAACCCAGTATCTACTACACAGAACATCGTCACTAATGGTAGCCATAAAAGAGAAATACATTAATACAAAAAGTTTTAAATGACATTAGAAGTAAAACAGTACCCCAATGAATGGTTATTAGTCTTCTGTGTTAAAGTATCTTTGTATCTTTTTGTATCATATACATGCTTCAGAGCAGATATATTAACTAAGTACTATGACGTATTGTGGTAGAGGACATAGTGTTTTTAGAAGTTGTTACCAAATAGTTACCTAGGGCTATTATATTGAAATGATCTGGGGATGTATGTGGTGAGAAAAAAATAATTGTAGTTAAATTACGAGAGTCCTCAGGTAATACTTAGGATGATCATCCTGTACCTCAGCCTTTCCAAGGCATTTGTGGAAGTTGCACAAAAGAACTATAAATCCTTTGGTTCCTGACTTACATGGAGCAAGAGTAATGAAGAAAACTAGTAGTAATAGCAATATAAATGCAGTTGCTGAACTGGGAACATGAAAGCAAGAGTTGAGCACTTGCAAACCAAGGGCGAAACAACTTTCTGTGCTTAGTTTATCAGCACCGTGACCAGAATATGACCAGTCTACTAAGAGGAGTTTCATAGCCTCCATGCATTGGCATTTGCTCTTTCCTCTTTCCTCTACCTGAATACATTTCCCCCAAATGTTTGCAATGCTTGACACTTTCTCCTGTTCAGGCCTCTGCTCTTTAGAGAGACCTACCTGGACCCCTTTGTTCAGCCCTATTTCATTAAAACACTGCTTGTTTCCTTAATGGCATTTTTCACAAATTGATATTACCATGTTTGTTTACTTGTCCATTGCCTGTGTGTCTTCCCCCTAAATTTATGCCTCTTAAAGGCAAGGGCCTTGTTTATATTATTCATTTCTGAGTCCCCAGCATTTAAAAAAGATCTAGAACAAATAGAGGATCACTACCTTTAAAGTGAAAGTTTAGTACACAGAAATAACAAAGACTGTTGGATATAAAATAACCTACTTTGCCAAAAAAATCATTGCCACTTCTGGCAGGAGTTCTGAATTTTTTTTGTGCAGCGGACCCTTTTGGCAGTCTGGTGAAGTCTGTGGACCCTTTTAAGAATATTTTTTAATGCACTAAAAATAACCCAGCGATTTTTTTTCATTGAATCAATTATATAGATAGTTATCAATACTTAACCATTTGTGATATAGTAATATGTGCTTCTTTTTTCATATAGCAAACAACAGGATCTCATGTTGGATCTCATAAATAATATGATTTTAAAGTAATTATGAGAGTAAACAATATTTTGATATATTTGCAACAGCTATAATATGGTATGAAAATATGTATGATTTCTAGTGTTAATAGAGTTGCAGGTCTTGCTAATACTGCTATATCTTGTTGCCTACAACCAGAATGGAAAGAAATGCTAAATTTCATTAGAGGTTAATGAAAATAAAGATGTAACTTTTCCCCCAACCAAGTTCATGGACCCCCTCAATTTTAGCTGCAGACTTTTTAGGGGGACTGTGAATGACAGTTAAGAATACCTAGGTTAAGGGGTCTGATGGGATTTAGAGTTTATTTTAGAGCAATCATAGTTATATTAAAACTTAAATCTCATCTGTAAAATATTCTGGCTATGAGAGTATTATATATCTACACACACTAATCAGAGAAAACTGTATATATCTCATCCATAAAGTTGGTTTAGTTCTTTCATACATACGTATATATATTTTCTTGCCTTAATAGAGTGCTGAGTTAAAAGACACCTTAAGTCTTGCTAAGGGAAAATAACTCAACCCTGGTGATGCTGGACATGTTGTTGTTTCTATTCTGGTTCTTTGATTAGATGAATGAGGTAACAAAAATTTATAGAACAGATGGTCTTACAGGGATTAACTCTGTTTTGCTTAGGGGGTCAAGACCCTTAACATACACAGGGAAGAGTTAGGACACCAGATAATTCCCTTTCACAACATGCTCATGCATCTCATCTTCCTTTACATAGAAAAAGAATCATTTAATCATGTGTGCTCCCCCTTCTGGTAAATAATGAAATATAAATCTCAGTGGCCATGTTGTATGTACCTCCCTGGCAATAGGTTATATTACAATTTCTTTTTTTTTTAAATTTCTTTTTATTTTTTATTTGTTAAAATTAAAGTTAATAGATTACAAGGAATGTTACATTAAAAAACATAAAACAAAAAACGTAACCCATATAACCCACTTCCCACCCCCCCACCACATCATTTTTGTAAATTGTATTTTTTTGAAGATATATACATCACACGAAAAAATGTTACATTAAAAAATATAAGAGGTTCCTGTATACCCGCGCCACCCCCCCAACTCCTCCCACACAAACAACCTCCCTCATCATCGTGGCATATTCATCACACTCAGTGAACACATTTTGGGGCACTGCTGCACTACACAGATAATAGTTTATCCTGGAGTACGCACTCTCCCCCAGTCCATACAGTGGGTTATGGTAGGATATATAAAGTCTAGCATCTGACCCTGCAATATCATTTAGGACAACTCAAAATCCCAAAAATGCTCCACATCACGTCTTTTCTACCTTCTCCCTGCCCTCAGCAACTACTGTGGTCACTTTCTCCACCTCGATGCTAAAATTTCTTCTATTACTCGTCACTATAGTTTTATAGCAGAATATCAGTAAGTCCACTCTAGTCCATATTTTATTCCTCCATTCTGTGGACCCTGGGATGGTGATGTCCTCTCCACCTCTAGATCAAGAGGGGCTTAGATTCCAAATGGATGATGTACGCAATTCCTTAATTTCTTTATTCCTGTTTTGATAGCCTGCAATTAATTTCACGGGAGAAGATATTATTCACTCACCCACTACTAGTTTGGAGAGGCGAAAGGAGGATGAGAATGACATTTCATTATTTTTTCTCACTCTTGAGCAGAAAAACATCATACTACAAAGGAGAGTCCCACAAGTGAAGCAAGAACTCAGAGTAGACTGTCTTCCTTCAGTTTACTGGGAGCTCATTTGGTGCACCTTAGCAGACACATAGAAAACTGCCAGTGATGCTCCTCAAACTGGAATACAAGGCTATGTGAGCAGGCACAATCATTTTAAAAAGGCTTTTTAAAAAATGTTTATGAATTTACTTTCCAAGACAAACTGGATTCCTCAAACTAACCTTTTTTGATCCTTATAAGGTATCATTAAGAACTTAGGGACATAGCTATAACTTTGAAATTTTACAAACATTGTGAGTTATAGTCATCTTTAATGTGAGATTCTCTTTTTTCAGGCATTTTCAATATCACCTATATACCAGCAAGGGCAGGAGTTTCCAATTCAGATTGACATGTGCATAGGTCAGTAAATAGTAAGTTTTTTCATGTTGATAAACAACCCCTGAATCTGTATCTAAACCCAAGAATAGTTGATCTCATACATTTGTGTGTGCGTGTGGGCCAGTATAAGGGCTTCTGCCCATCATAGTCACTTGGGGACCCAGAAGGAGAGAAACTTTGTCTTGGCACATGCTTCCAAAGTCATTACACTAGAGGAAGGGAATGTGGAAATCATGGAGTGGCTCCTAGAGTCATACATGCCTTCTTCTCACATTTTATTGTCTAAAGAAAGTAGCAAGGCCATACCAAACTTCAAAGAGTGGGGAAAACGCAACTCTGCCATGTGCCTGGGAGGCAGATAGCAGGAAATATCTGTGAAATGCCTTAGTACTACCACAGTCCACCCTCTGGTCACCAGGTATTTTGTTCACTGTGGAAGAGAGACTACCCCAAATCCCATAACATGATAGCATCTAGTTCACAGCTCAGGAACTGTCAGGGATGTGTGGTAGTCTCTACATCAGGTCTGCATGTGACTCTTCTTAATCCAGTGACCTATGAATTAAAAAGATGTGTATATCTACTACATACTGGTGGAAAAGAGAGAGGATAACTCCATAAATTTTAACATTCAGAGGGGGTATGAAAGGGACAAACACATAATTCTGAAATCCATCTGGAGAGAAGTAGCAGGAGGCTCCTCCTCTGGGGTTAGGGAATGTTTCTTCATTAGACCTGATTCTGCCCTTAGTTCCTCCCTCTGAGAGTCTCTCCCTTCCCCATTATCACACCTGAAGGGAGCATTAGAAACTGTGCCCTCCTTAGGCAGCTTCTAGTCTCTTTTGGATGGGAACCCAAGGGTCTTTTTAACCCTCAATCACAGTCTCTTTTAACCCAAGCTGGTGGTTCTTTTGGCAGCACAGCTTTCTCCAAAAGCTTGGTTAGATTCTTATGTATTTGATTCTAGTCAGTCCCATATACCAAGAGATGCACCCACAATTTTTCTTTTTTTAGATTTGCTATAAATATTTGCTTCCCCTCCTCCATGTCCCCTTCATTCTCTCTCTGATTTTAGGTCCTTGGGTTTATCAGGCTTCAAAGGGAGTGTCATACACTTAGTCTCTCCCTGAACCATTTTGTTGAATTGAAAGGATTTATTGTACCTTATTTCTTCATTTGGAACCATACTCCTAGACACCTTAATCCATTCAGAATTTTTTTAAAAATTCTGTGCGATTTTATTCCTGCCACAAAACTGAAATTTTATTACCTTTGTTACTTGAGGACAAACCTCTTTTTCAATTATTTGCTTATGTATGTGTGTTTTTCTTTTCAGTTATAACTCATATTGAAACCTAGTCCTTCCAGGATTATTTCTTTCTTTCTGAAATACATCTACAAATCAGCTCTCTTGATTGTAAATGCTCTAAGTCTTTGCTGTCAGTTAATTTGTTTGTCTATATTCATTTTTAAACAGCATTATTGAGATACCATTCATATACCACACTATTTACCTATTTAAAGCATAGTTTGATGTGATGGTTTTTCATATATACACTGAGTTGTGCCACTGTCACTGCAGTATAATTTTAGAACATTTTCATGGCTTCAACATGAAACTTCGAACCCAATAGCAATGCCCTTCGGCCCAAGACAATCACTAATTAACTTCCTCTTTCTATAGATTTGCTAATTCTGGATATTCCATGTAAATGGAATTACAATATGTAGTCTTTTGTAACTGGCTTTTTCTTTCTTAGCATGTTTTCAAGATTCATTCATGTTATAGCATTTAGTACATCCTTCTTTCTAATTGTTGAATAATATTCCATTGTGATTTATCCTTAATATATCACATTCATCAATTGATTGCCATTTCATTTTTTTCCCACTTTTTGGCTGCTATTAATAGGGTTGCTATGAAACTTTGTGTACAGGTTTATGTGTGGACGTATGTTTTCAATTTTCTCGGGTGTATAGTAGGATTGCTGGGTCACAGGATAATGATATGTTTAACATTGTGAGGATGCACCAAACTGTTTTCCTAAGTAGCTGTATCATTATATGTTTCCATCAGCAATGAAGGAGGGTCCTAATTTCTCCATATTGTCCCAACACGTGCTATTGTCTGTCTTTTGATTATACCATGCTAATGGCTGTGAAATGGGATCCTATTGTGGATTTGGTTTGCATTTACTTAATGATTAAATCTGTTGACATTCTTTCTTGTGCTTATTAGACGTTAGTTTAGCTTCTTTGGAGAAATAGCTATTCAAACCCTTTGTCCATTTGTTATTTTATTGTTGAATTGTAGCAGTTTTTGTATATTCTAGATACAAGTCCCTTGTATATCTACTGTCCCTTGTCAGATATGTATTTACAAAAATTTCCCCTCATTCTGAGGATAGCCTTTACACTTTTTTATAATGTCCTTTAAAGCATAAAAGTTTTTAATTCTGATGAAGTCCAATTTATCTTTTTTCCTTTTTTTTTTTGCTTGTGCTTTTGTTGTATCTAAGAAGTCATTGCTTAATGAAAAGTCATGAAGATTTGCTTCTATGTTTTCTTCTAGGAGCATTAGAGTTTTAGCTCTTACATTTATGTCTTCAATGAAATGTGAGTTAATTTTGTGTATGGTGTGATGTAGGGGTCCAAATTCATTATTTTGTATGTGGCTGTCCAATTTCATAGCACCATTTGTTGAAAAGACTTTTCTTTTTCCATTGAATTGTTTTGGCATCCTTGTTGAAATTACATTCTTGAACCATAATTTTTCTAGACTGTCATTTATTCTTTCTATACTTTGAAGATAACTCACTGCCCTTTATTTCCCATTTTTGATATTGAGAAATCTGCTACCATTCTAGCTGTATTTCCTTTGTAATCTGCCCCTTCTTTCTGGCAGGAAAGGAAATTCCTTTCCTCTTGTTTTTAGTGTTCTGCAGTTTTATTACAAAGTGTTAGGCATGGATTTCTTTACAGTTAAGCTGCTTGGTAGTCACTGTGTTTTCTGAATCTGTGTACTCGAGTTCTAGAAAATTCTTGGCCATTTTCACTTCAAATATTGCCTTTCCTCTATTCTCTCCAGTATCTTTTTCTAGAATTCCAATAGTTTTAGGTCTATTTATTATTCATTCTTTCCAACATAGCTCTTAATTTTTCTATCACGTTTCATCCACATGTCATTTTATGTAGTATTCTATGTAATTTCTTTGTATCTTTCAGTTTATTAAATTCTGTATTCAGTGGTGTCTAACTGCTCTTTAAACCATTCCTTCATATTTTAAATTTCCATAATTTTTTTCTCGTTTATAGAAGTTACACCCTTCCCCCCCAAAATCTTCCTCTTCACATTTGAAAATCTCTTGGTGCTTGCTTTGCTTTGTGATTGCCTCTTTCTCTTTGAAAATTCATACACAGTTTTTCTACATTCTGTTCCTGACAATTCCAATATCTACAATCTTTGGGGATTCTGTATCTATTATTCATCTACTCTGCTGACTCTCACTCATGCTGATGATCTTTCTCAAACATATCCTTGGAGATCTGTGCATATCTTGCAAACCTGAACTGGGGACATTTTCCTCCAGAGATGATTTGCTTCTGTTTCTGCAGAAGCCAGGCAGTGCCACTATCTTAGATCCATTGAGGTCCTTATGTGGGGGTCTTGGGTTCAGTTCACTCCCTTGCCATAGGCCCAGGGCTCAAAATCCAAATAGCAATGCTGCTCTAAATACCCACCCACCCTCAGGGCAATACCCTCTTAATTGCCCACCATGCAGAGGCTACAGCTCCAACTTTGCTCGTGTTTTTGAGTGGAAGGAGTTCTTTGGAGAATTCCCCGCTCTCTTTTAAGATCAGCTATGTGCCAAGAGAATGCCCTACCTATTATCTTTTTGTTATCCAATGGGACAGTTAGAGCACCTTGTGGGCTACAATGCCTAAAGCAGGAACGCTTGCTCTTCTTTTTTCTTGCTCTTGTTTTTGTCATCTTCTTTTTCTTCCTCCTCTACTTTTTTCCTACTTTTTGAAGTTCAGTTGTTGTCTCTCACCCAGTAGCTGTATTTTTCTGCAAACATGTCCTTTTTGTTCTGACCGGACTTCCTTTTAAATGAGTTCCTCTTTTTCTTCGTTGGTTGATTTGAACTCAGATTCAGTAGTCTTAAGAGTAGCCATCCCTCAAGCAGGGGAAGGTGACGTAGTTTCTCCTGCAGGGTCAGTTGTAAAGTGAGCAAGTTGCAATTCCCCTCATGGCCACTGGGAAGAAGGCTCCCAGCTCCCTGGCCTCCTCATGCTTCCCCTGATGCAGGCCTAAGAAAGACCCGGCCTACCTATTCAGCTCCTCTTGGCCTTTTAAGAGAAAGGAGCCTCACATTCACAGGAGACCACCTTTGATCTTCCTCTCTGGGGTTCAGACATGTTTCTGGGCCAAGCTCTTCTCAGGATCCTCTACTTTGTGTTAAACAGCTGAGTGCCAGCTCATCTCCACTCATTTGTGTCACACAGGTGAAGTCTCACCACGAAGTCTGAGGCCTTCCTTGCCCATAAACGATAGCAACCTCCCTCAAGAGAGGCATCTGGAATAAAGTTGGTTATGAATTATCATCAATCCTTAAACAAATGTGAAGAGGAAATAACCTGAAATGGCAAAATATGATTTCAGTGATGCAAATTGACAAGTTTATGACCACCAAAGCAATATCACGTTTTAAATTTTGTGCTATTATGTATAGGTGTCTGCATATTTGTATAATCTTGTTCTGAAACTATTTATACAGATTTCATATTTTTTTGTCCTAAGTCAGTCAATAATATCAATTATTAGTTTGATGATATCTCTTAGCATATTATTAATTTTAAAAAAATAATTCAATAGGTTGATGAAGATAAAGGAATAAATGTCTTAATTTTTACTTTTGCCATGACTAAGTAATGAGTTTTATATTCACAGTATTAGAATTTATTGAAGTGCTTTTGAGTCTTATAATGACTGAAATTTGTTTGGGCTCATATGCCAATAAAATATTTTCAATTTTAAATATGTTGAAAAATTGAAAACAATAAAGAGTTTCTCAATGTGATTCAGTTTATACAGTATGCAGGCAAAATGATATATTACTGTATACTAACATTTAAAAAAATTACTGTAGAAAATTGAATGAAAGCAAATATTCATAAATTCAGTTGAGCTGAAGAGGATATAGTAGAAAGGAAGAGGCAATGGAATTTGGGAAACAATTTGAACTTTAAATTTTTTTAAATAATTAAAAATTATATACTATATCTTGAACTCCTCAAAAATGGTTTCTAGGTAGAAACCATTGGTGAGAATCATGATATATTGGTATCCTGCCATTTTGAAAAAATTCTAATTTTAGTTCGTAAATAGTATCATCTATTCATAAACATTTAGTAGGTTTAAATGTTAATGTCATTCTGTGCACCAATTTAATATCCTATAAAAAATCTTGGTTATCTCATGAATTCAGTTAATTAATACATTTTTTCCTTTGATTGCTGCTGAGTTGTCAAGCAGACAGTCCTTCTTTGCTGAAAAGACCAATTCCATCTTATAATCACTGCAGAATGTCTCTGTAGGAACTGAAAAGGACCCAAAACAATGACCCTGAAGCATAATACTCAGGGCACATAACATACTTGCTCAACTATTTCCACTCCCTAGTTAGCCCAATATTTGCATATGAAGGGGCATCCTTTTGTGAGATCCCAGTATCATATTTATGGGAACAGAGTATACATGAGCAGTTGCTATGACCAGAAAAGAAATATTGGGTTCTGTACTTTGTGTCTCTTGGGAGTCATCTCATCAGAAATGTGTAACGAAAATACCAATAAGTACATACATATTTAAATACATATAAAAAATAAAGTAGTGCCGGCTTGCTACGTTTCTCTTTCCTAGGTTGCTAGGAGGTGTTTCCATTTTTTCATTGTCCAGTCATAAGTACTGATTGATCGTTGATTGACCTGGCAACACTGCTCTTAATTTTCTCCAATCCTAGTTTTGAGGACACGGGCCCAGAATGCCAAAGGCTGACTGTAGGCTCGCTCCCTTTTCTTCCCTGTTCTTGGTTCTAGCAAGAACAAAAAGGATGAGAGTAACCGCATTCATTTATCATCCATTCCCTGAGCACCATTTAAATGCTTAACACTGTATTTTTAACTTTATTGGAGAGGAGAAAGAATGGACCCTCTTCTCAAGGAGTTTGCATCCTAGTGAAGAGTATCAATATCTAAACCTTGAGAACTAGAAAGATAGAGCATGGTTATTTGTATCTTTGATAAGTTCCACAATTGGATATGATTCATGCCAAAGTTTAATGATCACTACTTCAGAATAAATTTATAAACTTCACATGATTTTGCCTTACCCATAACTTTCTGGTGTAGATCACTGGTTTGCGAGAATTTATACTCAAGAGTTCCGTCATTCCCTTCCCGTAGAGCAAAGTAAACATTTTCTGCTTTAAAGTAATTGGATATAATCTCTCCCTCTTGTAAGCATCTCATTTCTTAGTGTATACAATGAACAATTTGACAATTTTTACTAAGACAAGAATGCTTGGGGGCACTGATTTCTATTGGTTTCATTCAGTTAGTTCTTAAGACACAAACGAGACTTTGTACAACATTGAATGGGAAATTTGGTCAGTAAGGAGTTTATTCTTATAATGTAGGGCCTCACTATTCTTACAGAAATCTTAAAGAACACATTATGGCCTCAACATCCTAGACAAAGAGCTCTGAGAAAATTTATTATAGATATTTCATCATGACCAAATTATTCAGTTGCTACAAAGGGAGTACAAATTCCATTTTCCACTCATAGTCATAGATAGGCACTGTTGTAAATACTGAAGTATTCAGAAAGTATTCAGGATTGTCTTACCCTGGCATCTAGGGTCTAGATCAGTGGTTCACAACTCTGATTTTGTTCAATCTCTGGGCCATTCCAGGCCAATTAAACCAGTATGTGGGGGCAGGGTAGGGGACAGGACATCGATATTTCACTCTAATGTGCATCCAGGTTGAGAAACACAGTCCTGGACCACCTAAATGTGATACTAGTCTCTGAGTCTCAATGAGTATAATCAAAGTCTGGAGTCAGGTGATGCGACCTGCTATAGATTTTCTTGATCTTCTTTATGACAGCTTTTCAATGATCTATCTCTTCTGAGGTTCTTTTCTTTTTTCTCTTTCTGCAGAATACTGTCTTTTCCTTTTGATATTTGTAGGCTGAGAAGAAGGGTGAACATATTAATTGATTTGTGGGTATGAGGCAGAAATTCCCTGTCATTTCTGACTCTGGGTCAACAGAGCCCTCTGCCTACTTTTTTTTTTTTTTTTAATAGTAACTTTCTATTTTTTTTTAAAGATTTATTTTTATTTATTTTCTCTCCTCTTCCCCCCCCACCCCCAGCCCCAGTTGTCTGTTCTCTGTGTTCATTTGCTGCGTGTTCTTCTTTTTGTCTGCTTCTGTTGTTGTCAGTGGCACGGGAATCTGTGTTTCTTTTTGTTGCATCATCTTGTTGTGTCAGGTCTCCGTGTGTGGCACCATTCCTGGGCAGGCTGCACTTTCTTTTACGCTGGGCAGCTCTCCTCACGGGGTGCATGGGGCTCCCCTACGTGGAGGACACCTCTGAGTGGCACGGCACTCCTTGCGCTCATCAGCACTGCGCGTGGGCCAGCTCCACATGGGTTAAGGAGGCCTGGGGTATGAACTGTGGACCTCCCATGTGGTAAATAGATGCCCTATCCACTGGGCCAAGTCTGCTTCCCTCTGCCTACATTTTGTAACTTCTTTGGCTTTGGTCATGAATGGATGGCTTCCCACTACCCAAGACCTTTCCTTAGGCCAAAATAGTGATCAAAGTTGCATCATTCATGATCTTCACAGATTAATATTTGTAAATAAATTTTTGCATCCCTGTAGTCATAAAATGTTTACTGGTTTACAAAAGGCAGAACATACAAAGCTGCTAGCACTATTTCCATATTAGCCTGCCATATGTCTGAAGGTTCTGCAAATCTTTGTTATTTTATGGTAATGCCTCCCAAGCCTACTTCATTCTTTCCACTCCCAGGCTTATCACCCCCTTTGCCTTTTGCCTGGGCTATTACAACAGCCTCTTGACCAGGGTCTCTGCTTCCAGTCTTTCCCCAACCAATACACCCTCCTACATGGGGCCTCTTCAAACATATCTCTGACTTCTAACACCCCTGCTCACAAGCCTTCCTCTCCCCATGGCCTGCTACATGCCAGCCTGAGCACAAAATCCTCTGACTAGTAGGTCCTCAGGAAATGGCATTTGAGTTTGACCTTCAAAAAGAAATGGAAAATGGTGAAAGCATATCATAGAATTTGTAATTAGTAGTGCTATCATATGGGTATGATAGTGGTTTTTGTTGTTGTTGCTGATATTCTTTTCTTTATTTCTTAGAGTAATGAAAATGCTCTAATGTTGATTGAAGTGATGAATGTGCAACTCAGGGATTATACCAAATTCCATTATTATACACTTGAGGTAATTGTATGGTTTATGAATTAAAAAAAATAATAATGAGGGTTGGGGGGAAATGCACCAAATGTAAGATATGGACTCTAGTTAGTAGTAATACATTGATAATGCTTTTTCATAATTTGTTACAAATATTTCAGTGCAATGCAAGGCCTTGTATGATTTTTTTGAATGTTTGTTTTATAAGTTCACCACTTTTACTATATACTTACTGTTTATGTGTGTTCATGTATGAAGGATATAATTGAATAAATTGTTTTTAAAATGAAAAAATAAATAAATGGAAATTTAATAGGCAAAGAAGGGAGAGGAAGGAGGACACTGCAAGAACAGAATTCTATGCCAAGGGCACAACAGAGAAATGAGGGCAAATGGTGAGAATGTAGCCCAGAAACAGAATTATAAAGTTGTTTGTAGAGTAAACATCAGTGCAAGGGAGAAATGAGAGAAAATACTACGGAGTTAGGTTATTGTAATATTGACAAGGGCCTTTACTACCTACTAGTCAGAGGATTTTGTGCTCAGGCTGGCATGTAGCAGGCCATGGGGAGAGGAAGGCTTGTGAGCAGGGGTGTTAGAAGTCAGAGATATGTTTGAAGAGGCCCCATGTAGGAGGGTGTATTGGTTGGGGAAAGACTGGAAGCAGAGACCCTGGTCAAGAGGCTGTTGTAATAGCCCAGGCAAAAGGCAAAGGGGGTGATAAGCCTGGGAGTGGAAAGAATGAAGTTGGCTTGGGAGGCATTACCATAAAATAACAAAGATTTGCAGAACCTTCAGACATATGGCAGGCTAATATGGAAATAGTGCTAGCAGCTTTGATTTTCCGGCCTATTAAATCAAACCTCTATGTGTCAGGGGTTAGGCTGAACCGCAGGGACTCTGCAGTTAGAGATAGAATCTGGATCCTGACTCACTAGGATCCAAGAGAGAACCTCGAAATTGTGACAAGTAACCTGGCATTCAGCAGGTGGACAAGGGAGGTGGCTGTGATGTCTGTCAAGCAGCTGTTTAAAATCCTGTATCAGGAGGACTTCATTGACTGCCACAGTAAACAATGCCTCAAGCAAGGGTGCCCCTGAGGGCTCTAGAGACATCTAGACACTATAAGCAAGGCAGACAACCCCAGGAAATTGGCACTCTGTTGGTAGGCCTTACCTTGGAATAAATGATAACCTACCTCCCAAAATTTAGAGTCAGTCTCATAATTTTTCCACACATGGTTCTTCTGCCCCTTTTATTTGAACCTATAATTAGCACTATACCCATTAAATTTATGTCCAAGAGACTTAAATCTTCCAGCTATTCATATGCTGCTTGATCCCTGAATCTCAGCAGAGTTGCCCCTAACACCTACTCTCCACTTCATCAGACTCACCTAGGACAACTAACAAAAGGATGATGATGGACAATGTCCATCTCAAAAAACAGAGAGTATCTATAAGTGCAAGCAAGACAGTTCCATCTATCTGCAAGCCCCCTCTCAATCAGAAGCAGAGTGGGACTCACCATCTCCAAATTCTCAAGATTGAGGAAGGAACGAACATAAGGGGAGAACCCAAATTATGGACTAAAGTAGACCTATTATTATTCTAGTAATGGAAGAACTTGTAGTATTGGTATAAAGGCAGTGGTCACTGTAAGTTCTGAGGGGAGTGAGAGAAAAGAATAGGTGTAACATGGGGACATTTTTGGGACATTGGAATTGTCCTGCATGACATTGCAATGGTGGATATAGGCCATTATACATTATTGCAAGACCTATAAATTTGTGGAACATGGGGCATTTTGGCAACATTGGAATTGTTCTGCATGATATTGCAATGATGGATACAAGCCTTTATACATTTTGTCAAAACCTATAAAATTGTGCATTGCAAAGTGTAAACCATAATGTAAATGATAGACCATGGTTGGTAGCAATGTTTCAATTGTGTTCATCAACTGTAACAAATGTACCACACTAATGAAAGATATTGTTAATGGGGGAAAGTGTGGGAGGGAGAAGGGGTGGAGAATATGGGAATAACCTATTTTTTTGCTATAACATTTATGTAATTTAAAGCATCTTTAAAAATAAAGAAAAATGAACAAACAAAAAATCCTGTATTGTGGGGCAAATAGACACATGAGCAAGAGCATCTAGAAACTTCCAGTTCTATCCAAAGGCATATGCTGTATTTGACCAACCACACAAACTAGTCAAGTCACTTGACTAGAGTTATTTCTCTTTTGTAAAAAAGAGCCATTAATGAATTCTCACTCTTTGATGCTCTCTTCACCAGCCACAATGAACACCCAGCAAAGCAAGGCAACACCACTCGAAAGTATGAAAAAACTGGTATGAAATAATTAGAACAAGTGAATTCACAGAGTCAGGCACTAGAATTCAGGTTACCAGGACAAGGTGGGTGCAGGGAATGGGAAGTTAATACTTAATTTGTATAGCGTTTTTATTTGGGTGATAGAAGAGCTTTGGTAATGGATGGTGATGACAGCACAACATTGTGGATGTAATTATCACCACTGAATTATATATTTGAATTTGATTAAAAGGGGAAGGTTTAGATTGCATACATGTTTAAAAATAAATTAAAAGTGGGATGATGGCATCAGAGTAGGCAGGCCTGGCTCAACTCTCCCACAAAAACAACAGAGAAAGAACAAAGAGTTGTCTGAGGGAACTGCTTTGGGGGTCAATAGACCAGGACAGTGCTACACAACTCCCAGGAAGGTGAGGGAGAGAGAGACAAAGAACCGGAAACAACAAACATGAGTTACAGAACCCCCACAATTGCTGGGATGGGCTACCTTCTCCCACCCCCAAGATATTAAGCTGGGGTAAAACCTCTGGCTCACTGCAGCTGACTGAGAGAGAACAGACATCTTCCTCCCTATCAACTGTTCCAAGAGAAAAAGAAGGGGGAGTCAAGGAGGCTTTCCCTCAGTGAATTCAGCCAGCAGAGCCAGCTTTGAATCTTGTCACTGGCCGGACCAAAACACAGGTAAAGAGAGATTGAAACACCAACATGCACCATCTGCTTGCCAGTCTGAAAATTGCATGGACAAAAACTACTTTTGGTACTCTCTGTATCCTAACTCTTGGGAGAAAAGCTGAACCCCATTAGTCAGCCCCTGGCCAGATTTTGATAACTTATGCTGGACAATTTTAAAGACTTAGAATAACTTGAACTAAATATAAAAGAAGAGCTGTGAAAAAAAATAGGCAAGAGAGAGAAACTGGCCATCAGAGTATTTTGCCAACATATTCAGATGCCTAGACATCACCAAAAAATTACAAGCCATACTTGGAAACAGAAGAAATGGCTTAGCCAAAGGAACAAAACAAATATCCTGAAGATATACAGGATTTAAGACAATTAATCAATATAATTACACAACTTTCCCAAATCAATTCAAAGAATTGAAAGAATATATGACTGAAGAGATAAAGGATATTTAAGAAGACACTGGGTGACCACAAAGAATGATTTGAAAGCCTGGAAAGAAAAGTAACAGAGCTTATAAGCATGAAAGACACAATGGATGACATTAAAAATTAGATTACATTAGAGGCACATAAGTGCAGATTTGAATTGCTTAAAGATGAAATTAATGATCTCAAAGACAAAACATCTGAACTGGAAAATATGTAGAACAGAAAGAGAGGAGAATGGAAAAAATGGAAGAGGGTTTCAGGGAATTGAGTGACAATGCAAAACAAACAAACATACTCATTATTTGTGTCCCAGAAGGAGAAGAGAATGGAAAAGGGACAGAAAGAATATATGAGGAAATAATGACTGAAAACTTTTCAACCCTTATGAGAGACATAAATATCAATATCCAGGAAGGACAACACACCCTAAATAGAATAAATGTGAATAGACCTACCCCAAGACACCTACTATTCAGAAAGACATACCTCAGAGATAAAAGAGAGGTTTCTGAAAGCAGCCGAGAAAAGCAATGCATCATATACAAGAGAAACTTGAAAAGATTAAGTGCTGACCTCTCACTAGAAACTATGGAGGAGAAAAGAAAGTGGTATGATGTATTTAAGGTAATGATAGAGAAAAACTGCCAGCCAAGAATTCTGTATCCAGCAAAACTGTCCTTCAAAAATGAGGTGAGTTCAAAGTCTGGTAACATAGAATATGTTACCAAAATGCCAGATTACAAGAGATACTACAGAGAGTGCTGCAGCCTGAAAGGAAGATATAAGGGTGAGAGACTTGGAAAAGAGTATAGAAATGAAGATTATTAGAAAGTATAAATTGAAGGATTAAAAAACAGACAATAGTGCAAGATGAAAAAAAAAAAAGCTAAAGGACAAAAAGGATGAAGTAAGTAATGCCTTTACAGTAATAACATTGAATGTTAATGGCTAGAACTACCTCAATCAAAAGGCATAGACTGATAGAATGACTAAAAAAATATGAGCTGTTGTTGTCTACAAGAGGCTCACCTCAAATGTGAGGACACATTTGGTTAAAAGTGAAAGTTGGAAAAAGATATTCTATGCAAATAGTAATAAAAAAAAGAGCTGGGACAGCAATACTAATCTTGGACAAAATAAATTTCAAATGTAAAACTGTTATAAGATGTTAAGAAGTCATCATATATAAATAAAATGGGCTATTCCACAAGAATAAATAACTATACTAAATATTTTTGTACCTAATCTGAGTGTCCCAAAATATATGAATCACACACTGGCAAAGTTGAAAAGAGAAATAGATGTCTCTACAATAATAGTAGGAGACTTCAATATACCACTCTCAATATTGGATAAAACATCTGGACAGAGGATAAATAAAGAAACAGAGAGCTTGAATAATATGATAAATGAACTATACTTAACAGACATCTATAGAGCTTTGCCCCCCAAAACAGGAGGCTATACATTCTTTTCAAGTGCTCGTAGATCTGTTTTCCAAGATAGACCATATGTTGGATCACAAGACAAGTCTCAATAAATTTAAAAGGATTGAACTTATACAAAACACTTTCTCTAATCATAACAGAACAAAGCTAGAAATCAATAATGGATGGAAAAAGGGGAATTCATAAATATATGGAGATTAAACAACACACTCTTAAATAATCAGTGGTTCAAAGAAGATTTTGCAAGAGAATTCAGCAAATACCTTGAGATGAATGAAAATGAGAACTCAATACATTAAAACCTATGGGACACCTCAAAGGCAGTGCTGAGTGGGAAATTTATAGTCCTAATGCTTACATTAAAAAAAGAAGAAAGAGCTAGAATTGAAGACCTAACTGCATACCTGAAGGAACAATTTTGAAAAAGAACAGCAAATTAATCCCAAAACAAGCCACAGGAAAGAAATAGTAAATATCAGAACATAAATAAATGAAATCAATAAACAAAAAACAATAGAGAAAATCAATGAAACCAGAAGGTGGTCCTTTGAGAAGATCAACAAAATTGACAAACCCTTAGCTAGATGGACATAAAAAGGAAGAAGATGTAAATAAATAGAATCAGAAATGAGAGGGGGGACATTACCACTGACCCCACAGAAATAAGAGAGATCACAAGAGGATACTATGAACAACTCTATGCCAAAAAAAGTAGACAATGTAGACAGATAGACAAATTCCTGGAAACACATTAACCACCTGCACTAACCCTAGAAGAAATAGAAGACTTCAACAAACCAATCAAAAGTGAAGTGATTGAAACAGTCATCAAAAACCTCCCAAAGATGAAAAGCCTGGGACCAGATATCTTCACAGGTGAATTCTACCAATCATTCAAAGATGATCTAATACCAATCTTGCTCAAGTTCTTCCAAAAAGTTGAACATGAAAGAACACTACCAAACTCATTCTATGAGGTTGATATAACCCTAATACCAGAACCAGATAAAGATATTATGAAAAAAGAAATTTCTGGTCCAATATTTCTAATGAATATAGATGCAAAATCCTCAACAAAATACTTGCAAACTGAATCCAAAATAACATTAAAAGAATGATACACCATAATCATGTGGGTTTTATCTCAGGTATGCAAGAAAGTCAATTAATAAACTATATTGTAATAAACTACACTGATAAATTGAAGAAGAAAAATTACATGGTCCTCTTGACTGATGCGGAAAATGCATTGGATAAAAAGTAAACATAGGACTGAACAACATATATAAAGAACCCTAAAAGAAAACCATGGACTATAATTAATAGTACAATACTAAAAATTTTTCTCATCAGTTGCAGCAAATGTACCACACTAATGCAAGATATTAATAATAGGGTGGTATATGGGAACTCTGTGTTATGCCTTATTTTTCTGTAATCTTATAATTTCTTTAATAAATTAAGGAAGTGTATTCTGCATTTGTTGGGTGGAATATCTATAAATGTCAATTAGATCAAGTAGTTTATAGCTTTCAAATTATAGTCATTTCCTGTATACTTGTTCTATTAATTACTGCATGAGAAGTATGAAATTCCTGCTATCATTAATCACTGGATTCCCTTACCCAGACCCGGTAAATGTCTCATCTTCTTTCACCGCATTGGTAATGAAGTACCAGTATTAAGTTCTTGCTGTTTAAATAGCCAGAGTATTTTCTGTTTTTCAGATTGGGTTGATTATATCTTAGGTAGGATTATAAGTGATTCAGTGTATGTGTCACATTTACTCTTCTGAGTTTTGGAAATTTTGTAATGATTAGTAATAATTTGCAGACAGAATAAAATAATTTTTAATAGAAATTAACATGACTTCAGTTATATAATGTGGGTTGAAATTAGGAGGCATTGAATGCAAAATATGTAATGTTTTTATAAGGATAATTCCGTGAGTTGTAATGAAGATTTTATTACAGTGATTTTAAGAAAGGGAATGGATGGATCTACCAGGGACAGGCACAGACATTAAAACAGTGACTCTGAACTAGAATTGTGTATTATAATCCCTGATGAGCTTTTTGAAATACATGTACTTGTGGCCCACCCCAGATCATCTGAATCAAAAATACCTGAGGGTGAGTCCAGGCATATATATTTTGAAATTGTTCCCTGAGTGATTCCCATAAACCCAGACCCCACTGAGAACTTTCAAGCATGAGGGGGTCATAAGGGAAAACAGCAGGTTCACTCAGAGTAAGGCAGCAGAAGTAAAGGCAAAAGGGTATGGACTCAGACGGGGAAAAAAACTACCACAACAAATAAAGGCAAACTAAAAATTAAACAGTAAATTTATTTCTAGAATAATTTAGTAGAAAGATTTAACAGAAATGTTTCATATTTGTCTAATTTATTTTATTTGCTATAAAAATGTACACTTAATGTAGGGAGAGTTTGGGGAAGGTAGGTAGATTTAAAGAAAAAGATTTTGCTGCCTTAAAATACCAAATAAAACAGGGAGACTCAAAGAACTCTTAAAACTCAGCAATAAGAAAACAAACAACCCAACCAAAAATGGGCAAATGATCTGAACAGGCCCCTCACCACAGAAGAGACACAAATAGAAAATAAGCATATAAAAAGATGACCCCAATATCACATATCATTAGGAAATTGCAAACCGAAACAGTAATGAGATATTAATGCACATCTGTTAGAATGGCTGAAATCTAAAACACTGACAACACCAAATGAGGATGTGAAGCAACTGGAAGTCTCGTATATTGCTGATGGGAATGCAAAGTGGTACAGCCACTGTGAAAGATAATTTTGCATATTCTTATAAAACTAAACACAGCCTTACCATATGATCCAGTAACCGTGCTCTGTGACAGTTTGAAGTTCTTTTTTGAATCCAAAAAGAGGATGTTCTTAAACTAGCCTAGTCCTATGGGTGTGGTACCCTTTGATTGCAGTATATTCACTTTAGATCACTTGATTAGATTGCTTTTGATTGGGCTACAGCAGTAAGGCATGACTCAGGTTGAGTCTCTCTCCTATTTTTAGGTCTTATGCAAATTGAAAACACACAAAATGAAACAGCAAAAAGGAATTGCCATTTTGATCTCTCCAGAGAGGAAGGAGAAAGTAGAGAGACCTCCAGATCTGCCTACAGCTGCAGAAAGGCAGAGAAGCTCTGAAGAGGCTGAGCGAGTTCCTGGAGTCTGGAGTCAGCAGAGCACAAAGGCCCCAGAGGGGCTGGGTCCAAGTGCAGCTCAAGGCTGAGAAGATGAGCTCAGCTGTATGCCTGATCACCATGAGGCAGGACACCAGGATCACCAGTAGCTGACTTCGGGGAGAAAGCATCTCTGATGGTGCCTTGATTTGGATAGTACATGGTTTCAGAACTGAAAGTTTTTGCCCCAAATAAAATTCCCATATAAAAGCAAACCTGTTTTTTTATAGTTTGCATTGGCAGCCCTGTGGCAAACTAAGACATGCTCCTAATTAGGCAAGTGAGTTGAACACTGATGTCCACACAAAAACCCGCACATGAATGTTTATAGCAGTTTTATTCATAATTGCCAAAAACTGTGCACTGTGTCATTCCAATTATGTGACATTCTGGAAAAGGCAAAACTAAAAAGACTGTAAAAAGATGAATGGTTGCCAGTGGTTCAGGGGGAGGGAGGAAGGCATGAATAGATGGAACACAGGATTTTTAGGACAGTGAAACTATCCTGTATGACACTGTAATGATGGTAACAGGACACTATGCATTTCTCAAAATCCATAAAGTGTACAAAACAAAGAGTGAAGTCTAATGTGAACTATGGACTTTAGTTAATAAAAACATATCAATATTGTTTCATCAATCTTAACAAATGCAAAACTAATGCAAGATGAATTAAGAGAAAACTGCATGGGTGGAGTGGGGATAGGAGAAGAGAAGGGTTAATATATGGGAACTCTGTGTACTTTCTGCTTAGCTTTTCTGTAAACCTAAAACTACTGTAAAAAATAAAGTCTATTAATAAAACATTAAAAACAATAAGAAGAGGGACTCCATTTGGAGCAATGTGATTCTGGAAACCACAAGAACAGTGAGGAAGATCCAATAGACAACCCAGCATTTTAAATGCCAAATTAGAATGAATAAATAAATGAACTTGCCAAGGGAAAGCTGGCTCCTTTGAAATTTTAGCAAATAGAGTTATAATTGCCAGATTTCCTTATTTATGGAAAACTAAGCTTCATTAACATTGAACTTGCCCTTTATGTACGTGAGTAACAGAGATCTTTGTCAAGGGGGAGATTAATAATTAGCATTTAACTTAGTCATTAAAACATGAATAGTAAGAAAAAAATCAACTTGGTCTTGAATTTCACAAAGAAAAATTATTTATTATCAGAACAACCATCCATTGGAAGTTCAAGAACCATTTCATGAAAAGCATCTAACAAGTGAACCCCAAGTTTAATTGATGTGAAAAGTTTTATTGTATGTAACAAGACACTCCTGTCTCCTCTTCCCCACAACAGACCTAACTTTAAAACTACCAGACTCTCGAAGCTAGACAGGGACACAGTCTGAGGAGTAGGTGTGCTCCAGAGCAATTCACCCAGGGCTGAGCCAACTTCCACCAAGAAATCCACTGCAGGGCCTTTGCAGGGAACAGCTCCCCTCCATAATGAAATATGCACCGAAGTTCTGCCCCTCAGGCCCAAAGAAGTCCTGTGTGGGTGCAGAGCCACTGTGGGTTGTGAGGAAGCTCCCCTTGTGAAAGGTTAGAATTTGGGCCTGGGGGGGGGGGGGGAATAAAACAGTGGGAGAGACAGATGGGGGTCCATATGGCTCTGCAGTGCCCGCCAGAGGTGGGAGTGAAGGAAACAGATTTAAGTTAATCTAAGGCAGTGATCCCCAACCCTTTTCAGGTGCCAAAACCCCTATTGGTCTGTTTAATTCTAGCATATAAACTAGGATCTGTTTTACCAGAAGAAAATATGATTATATTATATAGATATACATGTTTACATGTTTATGTGTATATAAATATACATGTGCATATATACAGATATACAACACAGAACTCTTACCATATGTCTAACAAAACAAGTTGTGCATTATTACAAGGGGCTGCTTCTCAGTTTTCCTATTAAAGTTTCTCGGCTAGTTGATTTTGTCATCTGCTAGTGTTCACAACCAGACAAGTGGGTCTCAAGTTTCAGTGGTTTAAGAAATATTTATGGGAGAAAAATAGGAAATCAAGGATATCATTCATTAACTTACATTTTTCTGAGAAATGAAAAAAGACAGCTAAAATTGTATTTTAGCAGAAATTAGCTTGGGCCATCATAAGAAATACCTGTAATTTAAAACCCTTAGATTGTAAATAACTGAAACCATTTGTGCTAGCTTAAATGAGAAAGGGAGAGATTACTATAAGGATATAAGACTATCTCTTGAAATATAAGGGCAGGCATGAAATAAAGATTCACAAAGTATTGGAACCCTAAACTATAAAGCCAGAAGGACTCTCCATCTACCTGTTTTTCACTCTCTCTTTCTCTCTGACTCTCTATTAGAAAATATTAGTTCATGGTTAAAGTCACAACTCCTAAGGTTATCAGAGATAGGATCTGTTGTTTGCTGCAAGGGAAATGTCTGCCTGGTCACATTGCATTGCAGATCATTTCCTGAACTCTTTACTTTGGACTGCCTTCCACGCCTCTGAGGAACTCAGTAGAGCGGATGTCATCTTCTTTGTGATTGTCAAATCCTTAATTCTTTGTGCAAAGAACTTTTATAAAAAACTGTTTCACTTATGCTTGCTTTCAGGTTATGAAAAGTGGCTGTGGCAGCAGGCTAACATCTTATTCTTAGGAAGTTACTGATCAGAGGCAGACTATAGCTGTGTGAGAACCAGGCTTCCATTCTGCCTTCCAGTGCAACTGGGGGAGCTGCACTCCCCACAGGGATGGTAAATTCATGGAACGGCAGCTCATAGCCCCCTATATCATCTAATACTGTCTTCCACACACTAGTGCTTTCCTAACAACAGTGACTATATCCTCAGGACAGGACTAGGAAGCCACAGCGAGTGATGCCTAATGCCTGGAAGAGGGAGCCAGGCAGCCGCAGAGCTGGCTCAGTCTGCAGAGCCTGGGGCAGGGAATTACACTGCTTCTGTGGCTCTAAACAAAGAATTTCAAGCGAAAGAATGACTTTATGCTGAACACTGTAATCTATCCAGTTTGTACAGTCACATCCAATTTACCTGTGAGCACTGAACTGGCTAAGTAGATTAGGCAGCCGCCATGTGCCTCAGAGGAGGAAGACTCTTTTCGTCTGTCAGGCCTGTGGCTTTTTCGTACTTCCTGAGGGGTTCCGCCTTCTTTGCTGGGGGTTTATCACGGCTGGTGAAAGAGCATCGCAGTGTGAGAATTTACAAATGGCTGTTTTATGCAGAGGGTAAATAATTCTAGTCAGGTGACTCTTGACTAGATTGTAGAGTTGGTCAAAGGTACCATATGCCTTTGGGCAGAACTGAAAGTTTCTAGAGGCTCTTGCTCATGTGTCTATTTGTCCCATGATACAGGATTTTAAACTGCTGCTTGACTGGGGTCACAGCCACATCCCTTATTCACCGCTGAATGCCAGGTTACTTGTTTACAATTTGGGGGTTTCCTCTTGGATCCTGGTGAGTCAGGATCCAGATTCTATCTCTAACTGCAGAGACCCTGCAGGTCAGCCTTATGCCCTGACACACAGAGGTTTGATTTAACAGGCCAGAAAATCCCAGCTGCTTAAAAATATTTCCGTATCAGCCTGCCACATGTCTGAAGGTCCTGCAAATCTCTCTTCCTTTGTGGTAATGCCTCCCAAGCCTACTTCATTCTTTTTACCCCCAGGATCATCATCCCCATTGTCTCTTGCCTGGGCTATTACAACAGCTTCTCAACCAGGGTCTCTGCTCCCAGTCTTTCCCCAACCAATACACCCTACCACATTCTGGCACAGGGGCCTCTTCAAACACATCTCTGACTTCTAACACCGCTGCTCAAGAGCCTTCATCTCCCCATGGCCTGCTACATGCCAGTCTGAGCACAAAATCCTCTGATTAGTAAGTAGTAAAGGACCTTATCAACCTGACAATAACCGAACGCCTTAGTATTTTCTGTCATTGCTCCCTTGCACAGATGTTTACTCTACAAACAAACTTTATAATTCTGTTTCTGGGCTATATTCTAAACCATTTGGCCTCATTTCTCTGTTATGTCCTTGGTGTAGAATTCTGTTTCTGCAATGTCTTCCTTCTTCCCCTTCTTCTCTGCCTATTGAACTCCCATTTATTTTTCAAGGTCAAACTCAAATGCCATTTCCTGAGGGCCTGCAATATGATGATGTATGTTCTGTCTGTTGTAAACTGGTAAACATTTTATAACTACTAGGATGCAAAAAGTTATTTACAAATACTTTAGTCTGTAAAGGTTAAGAATGATGCAACTTTGATCATTATTTTGGCCTAAGGAAAGGCCCTGGGTAGTGGGAGCCCATCCTTTCATGAGCAAAACCAAAGAAGTCACACAATGTAGGCAGATGCTCTATTGACCCAGAGTTAGCAATGTTAGGGAATTTCTGCTTCACACCCACAGATCAGTTTAGCCTACAGATTCCAGAAGAAAAAGTCAATATTTTGTTAAAAACCAAACAAAGCAAACCAAACAAAACAAAAGGAGCACTGCAAGAGAATAAGTCATTGAAAAGCTATCATAAAAAGATCAAGAAAATCTATAGCAGGTCATATCACATGCCTCTAGACTTTGAATATACTCAGTGAGACTCAGATATTTGTTTGGTTTCTTTTGGAAATTTCTCTCTTTATTGAGAGTCTCTTATTGTTCACTCATTGTTTTCCTGACATCTTTTCTTTCTTTCTTTGTATTTTTCCTTCATCTCCTTAAGCATATTAAAGATTGCGTTTTTTTTTTTTTAATCTTTGTTGTTATTTCCACTGTCCAGTCTTCATTGCTGTTTTCTGGATTTTTAGCCCTTTCCTTTGGATGGGCTATCATGTCCTGTTTCTTTGTTTGCCTTGTAATCTTTTGTTGCACACTGTACATTTTCATATTTTAAAATTTGAACTCCAGATTTTTGTCCCTAAACTGTGTGTTTCTTGAGTTTGTATCCAGCTAATGATATGACAGAGATTTTGTTGGATGCCAGGAGGTAACAAAATCAAGCCAATCAATGCGAACTAGCAACCTTCATGTTCTTTGCATATTGATTGGCCTTACGTTGACCAGAGCTCTCCTTCAGAGTTCAGTCCTCCTATCATGAAAGTCTTCCCAAGACAAATGCAAAGTGCGGGGACCTCCTTGTCTTTTCTGGGCCTGTGTCTGCTCCTGGGCTTGTGCTTGCTAGTGGCCTTAGGATTTCCCCTGTTCAAAAGCATTTGAATGTCCCTCTACTCCCTAGGGAACACATCTTCTTGTCTCTGAGGTGCCCAGCCCTAGGACTTCCAGGAGGTAAGCCTTTGCTCTATACTGCTGAACTCAATTGTTTTTTTACAAGGCTTTCACTGTCTCAAGCTGCTTTTGCCTGGAGGGCAAATCCTGGGAGGCTTGTGAGCCAGAAAGATGTTTCCCATCAGTCTTCCACAGCCAGAAGAAGGTTAGGGATCCACAGAGCGAATCTAGCTGGCTCCACACTGCCCTGAGGAGAGGTAAGGAACTGCGAGAAGCGTCACCTGTGGCTCTTCGAAGTTGACTTTTTTTTATTCAACCCTTGCCCAGTAAATGCAGCCCTTGAACTGTGTTCTTAGTTTTAAGGAAGAATACTGTTTTTAAGTCTCCTCTGCTGCTTTTGCCAGTGGTTGCTTGGAACAATGACTACCCTCAGAGCTGGTCCCCCAGTGACCTGAAGTAGCTAATTAAAAGCAGTGATGAGTGATTGAACTGCACACCCCTGAATCTTGGAGAACTAGTTCTTTATATCCCACCCTGGCACTAGCAATGTGCACCAGGGGCTGGGGTTGAGTATCTTTCTGCTACCTGCCATGGAGCTGGGGATGGGTAATAATGGCCTTTGCATGGAAAGTGCAATTCACTAGTATTTGCTGCAATTTACCAGCCTCTTCTTTCTGCTCTTCCCTGGGTGTGGCACAGTGTTCTCCTAGACTCTGGAGTCTCAAAATAGTTGATTCAAACAGTTCTTCATGTTTAATAGCTGTTTTGGTAGAGGGACTGATTCCTGGCACTTCCTAATCTGCTATCATCCTACAATCCATTGAATACATTTTCTTTTCAAGTATAAATGAACATTCATCCAGTTAAACTGTAAGCTGGGCTATAGAACAAGTCCCACCAAATCTCAAAAGATGAAAATCTTAAAGAGTTTGACAATAACACAATTAATTTATAAACCATTAAGAATAACTTATCTAGAAAATCCCCAAATATTTGGAGATTAAGCAACACCTATACATATTAAATAAGAAACAAGAGAGGGAAACAGACTTTGGCCCAGTGGTTAGGGCGTCCGTCTACCATATAGGAGGTCCGCGGTTCAAACCCCGGGCCTCCTTGACCCGTGTGCAGCTGGCCCATGCGCAGCGCTGATGTGCGCAAGGAGTGCCGTGCCACGCAAGGGTGTCCCCCGCGTGGGGGAGCCCCACGCGCAAGGAGTGCGCCCGTGAGGAAAAGCCGCCCAGCGTGAAAAGAAAGAGCAGCCTGCCCAGGAATGGCGCCGCCCACACTTCCCGTGCCGCTGACGACAACAGAAGCGGACAAAGAAACAAGACGCAGCAAATAGACACCAAGAACAGACAACCAGGGGAGGGGGGGAAATTAAATAAATCTTTAAAAAAAAAAAAAAGAAACAAGAGAAATTAGAAAATATTTCAAACCAAAAGATCATGAAACCTACTACCTATTTTTTTTTAAAGATTTATTTTTATTTATTTCTCCCCTTCCCCCTCCCCAGTTGTCTGTTCTCTGTGTCCATTTGCTGAGTGTTTTTTGTCTGCTTCTGTTGTTGTCAGAGGCATGGGAATCTGTGTTTCTTTTTGTTGTATCATCTTGCTTTGTCAGCTCTCCTTGTGTGTGACACCATTCCTGGGCAGGTTGCATTTTCTTTTGCACTGGGCAGCTCTCCTTATGGGGTGCACTCTTTGTGTGCGGGGCTCCCTTACGTGGGGGACACCCCTGCATGGCAGGGCACTCCCCGCGCACATCAGCACTGTGCATGGGCCAGCTCCACATGGGTCAAGGAGGCCCAGGGTTTGAACCACAGGCCTCCCATGTGGTAGGCAGATGCCCTATCCACTGGGCCAAGTCGGCTTCCCATACTACTTATTAAGATGTGTGAGATTTCAGCTAAGGCAGGGTTCAAGAAAAATTTATAGCTCTAAATGCTTATATGAGGAAAAAAATCTTCACAAGCTAGGGAAAAGAAAGTGTAAAATTAAGAAGCTAAGAAGGCTATTCTTAAGAAGGTAGAAGAATAAATTAAACTCAAAAAGTAAAATGCAGGTAATATAACATTAAAAGCAGAAATCAATAAAATAGGAAATATACAAACATTAGACAACTTTAACAAAGCCAAATTTGTGCTTTTAAAAGATACCACATCTTGATAAACCTTTAGCAATACAGATCAAGGAAGAAATAGAGAAGACAAAAAATATCAATATTATAAATGATGGGATAGTCTACAGGCATTAAAAGGATAATAAAGGAATATTGTCAATAACTTCATGCCAGTAAATGGACAAATTCCTTGAAAGACAAAGTTTACCAAAATTAACACAGAAGAAATAGGAAATCAGAATAACTATTTATGTTAAAATGAATTTGTGACTACAAGCCCATCTCATGAAGAAAATTCCAGGCCTTGATGGCTCACTGGGCTTCACTGGCATATTTTACTAAACATTTAAAGAGGAAGTAATATCAATTTTATATAAACTCTTTCAGAAAATAGAACAGGAGAAAACACTTTCCAACTCAAAATAAATGTTCAGAATTCCTCTGGTACCAAAACTTGTCATGGATATATTATAAGAAAAGAGAGTTATAGATCACCATTTCTTATGACCATAAACTCAAAAGTCTTTAAAACAATATTAGCAAATAAAATTGACTGAAATATTAAAAAGTTAATATATAGGACCAAGTGAAAGGAAAGGCTGGGTTAATATTATAAAAATCAACATTGTAATTCACCACTGTAAGAGAATAAATAGTTAACAGTAATATTGTAATATTTGTGCAGCAGTGGCAAAGAGGATATCAATTCTAAGGTACAACAATAGGGGGTGTAAGAGAGTTTGGGATTTTTCCTTTTGGAGTAATGAAAATGTTCTAAACTTGAGAGAGGTGATGATAGCACAACTCTGTGATGAATATAAGAGCCAATGAGTGTATACTTTGAATGGATTGTACAAAGCATGGGATTGCATAACTCAGTGAATCCTGTGGTAGAAGATAGACCGTGGTTAACAGATCAAATATGAGAACATTCTCTCATTAACTATAACAAATATACAATACTAATACAAGGTGCTAATAATCAGGTGGGTGTGGGGAAAATATACCAAATATAAAGTATGGACTATAGCTAGTAGTAATATTTTGACAATGCTCTTTCACAGTTTATAACAATATTTCACAACAATGCGAGGTGTTGGTGGTGGAATGATGTATAGGAGCCCTGTAGGATGATATACATGTTTATTTTGTAAGTTCACAACTTTTACTATACATTTACTGTTTATGTATGTTCACTGTATGAATGATATACTTCAGTAAAATTTTAAAGAGAATGAAAGAGAACACCCATATGATTTTCTCAATAGATTAAAAAAAATTAACAAAATTAAACACATATTCATGATAAAATACACACACACATGTGCACAAACCCTTTCCAGAAACTAATAAAAGAAGGAAATTTCCTCATTTCAAGAAAGGGTCTTTATGAAGGTACTGTAGCTCACATAATAATTAATGTACAATATTGACTGCTTTGCCCTTAATGACAGGAAGAAAGCCAGGATGTTCAGGCTCACCATTTTTACTCAAACTTTTACTGGAGGTTTTAACCAGTGCAATAAAGCAAGAAAGAAAAAGACATAAAGATTGAAAAGAAAAAATTACTCTGTCTTATTTGTAAACAACACGAACTTCTAAGGAATCTTCAAAACTCTACTAAAACTAATATTTAGCAAGGTTGAAAAATACAAGGTTGGTCTACAAAAATCAATTGTATTTCTATTAGAAGCAATGAGCAATTAGAAAATAAAACTAAAGAACAATAGCAACTATAATTGTATCAAGGCACAAAATACTTAATACATTTAATAAAAACTGTGCAAGGTCTCTACCCTAAAAATATAAAACAGTGCCTAGAAAACTTAAAGATGGCCCCCCAAAAGAAAGTTATATTGGATTAAAAGACTCAATATTGTTAGGATATCCTTTCAAAATCCCAGTGGATTGTTTTTCTTTTTAGCAGAAATCAAGTGGCTGATCTTAATATTTATAAGGAAACTCAAAGGACCTGAAATAACCAAAGCAATATTTGAAAACAAAGTTGGAGGGCTTACACTATCAGATTTTAAGATTTATTACAAAACTATACTTATCAAGAGAGTATGGTAATGGTGGAAGGATAGACAAACAAATCAATGGAACAGGATAGAGAGTACTGTAATAGACCCACATGTATACTTTCAATTGATTTTTGATAAAGTAGCCAAGGCAATTCAAAGAGGCTAAGGAAAGTCTTTTGACCAAAATGTGCTGGAACACCTGGATAAGCATCTGGAAAAAATGAGCCTTGTCTCTTATGTCCCATAATCCCAAAGTTAGAGATGAATCATAGACCTAAAGGCATAAGCTAAAGCTATAAAGCTTCTGGAAGCTTTATACTTTTATATACTACAAAAGAGAGTATATTCATGACTTTGAGTTTGGCAGGGATTATTTAGACTAGATACTAAAAGAATAACCATGAATGAAAACACTGATAGATTGGACTTCATCAAAATTTAAGATTAGGGTTTATGGAAAGACACTGTTAAGGAAATGAATAAGTGGGCCACAGGCTCATGGAAAGTATTTGTAATATATACATCTGACAAACACTTGACTATATGAAGAATGTTTACAACTCTACAATAAAATAACAAACAATCCAAAAGAAAAATAGGCCAAAGACTTGAACAGATTTTTTGCAAAAGAAGATAAAGTAAAGGCCAGTATACCCATGAAAAAGTGCTCAACATCAGTAAGTCCTCAGGGAAATGCAAATTAAAACCACAATGCAAAGATGCTTCACACCCACCAGAATCAAAAAATTGAAAATGCAAATCATTGATGAGATGTGAAACAACTAGGACTCTCACACATTGTTGGTGGGAATGCAAAATGGTACAGCCACTTTGGAAATTTTTAGCCACTTGTTCATAAACTTAAACATACACTTAGCATGTAACTCCAATCTTACTATGGAAAACATGACTATGCAAAGACCAATATGCAAATGTCCATCACAGCCAAAACTGGAAGCAATTAAAAAACCCACCAACAGGTGACTGGCTAAACAAACCGTGGTCTACTCACATAAAGAATACTACCAACAATAAAAAGAACTAGATTACTGAGTTCTTTGTGTGTGTATGTGTGGGGGTGATGGGTAACTGGGAAGGGACACAAGGGTCACATTTCTGGGGTGATGGCGAAGCTCTGTGTCTTGATTGGGGTGATACATTTGCCAAAACCCTCTGATGGTACACTTAAGACCTGTGCATTTTACTGTTTATGTGTTTTGTCTTAACAAAGAAAAGGCAATGAAAAAAAAACACTAAAAACCCTCTGCTGGTAGTTTTGATGTACTCCATGATTGGGAGTACTGTTCTATAGAGATTTTCCATTTTAAATATTCTTATAACTGATGAAACAGTTAGGGACACACACTTATTGTGTGCCTTCATATAGTGAACTCTAGTACACAGAAGCAAATCAGATTACATTATTAACCAAGCAATTATAGGTATAGGAACCATATTTCTAGCTCCTATGTTCAGACTATTTCATATTAAAGAAAAAAATAGAAGGCATACCAAGTAGGTACTATAAAGGGGTTCAGGATGCTGGAGTTTGCTGACTCCCAGGATGTAATTCGAAACCTTCATTTGAGCAATTTAAGAGCACACAGATTTTCTGTGGTGCTGAAAAAGGCCTCTGCTGACTACACAGAGGCAGGGAATGTGACCTCAGCAGGAAGTGCCTCCAGTCTGTAACACCCCTCCTCATTCTTGTAACTTTACCCAAGTGTTTCTCTCAGTCCTTCACATCTTCTTTCAGGGACCTGCTTTTCAAGGTTAACCTCTGAGGCACCAGTCCATCCATTCTCACTTTCCTTTCTAAGGCATTTTCAGTGGACATTTCATCATTCTTTGAATTCCCTGAGGGCAGGATCCGGCTCACATATCTAACAAGGTGGAGAGCGCCAAGTGTTTATGGATTGACTATAGGTACTTAACAACAAAGAAGCAGCCATCCTCATTTCCATCAGCGACAGCTTGCAGCGTTGCGCAAGCACTTGGACGTAGCTTCATGAACTACAGAACTTCATGAACTAAAGAATTTGCAACCACAAAAGAAAGAAGCTGATTTCTCATGGCCCTTTTGTAATTTCAGAAAGGTTTTGGGAAGTCTGTAAATTGAATTTAACTGTGGAGCACAGGCTGAACTTAAAACTCTCATCTGTTTTGAGTCACCCCTCCCTCCCATACACTGTACACTCACATGGGGTCTGGATCCCAAGTGCTTTGGCTCTGGACATATGCTCTGTGTGAAAGGCCAAGGAGCCCAAGAGGGCTGAGATTACTTTCCTGCCTGCATCACCACATTCCTTTTGTTTGAATTCACTGAGATGAAAACCACTGAGTGGTGGTAGAATGCACTACACATCAGGCCACAAAAGTGGGTGGAAAGGGCATTGCCCCACAAGGAATGTCGGCATTATTATTTAGGAAGAAAACAGGAAGATGAGAAAAAATGGATATTTCTCTACAACAATATGCATAAAATTTCTTATTTCAAAATGAGGGTATAATTGGCACCTACTTCTAAGCCATACCCCATGGTTATTTATTTATTATTTTTATTTCTGTAATGGCATTGACTGTGCCAGTTATCTCACTGCCACCCAGTGAACTTGCTGAGCAAAAGGGAAGTATATTTACTAATCAAAGGAGGCTAATTATAAGAAACACTGATATATCGAAGATGTGTAACACAAGGAAAGTTAATTTCTTTCATCACAATCCAAAGAGGATCAGCAGGGGAAGAGGTAGTGTATGTTCTTCTCTCCATAGTCGTGCAGGGATGGCTCCTTCCAGGGAGTGGGTCTGCCATCTTCTAGTGTTTATTGGTTGCTGCATTAGGCTTGTGAATAGGGAATGGGAGAGCTCATGGAGGACCAAGCAGGTTTTAGGGGCTAGGTCTGGAAATTCACACATTTCTGCAGCCAGTCACATGGTGTTAACCAGTTTCAAGGGAAACTGGAAAATGCACTCTACTTTTAGGCCTAGAAGAAAAAAGAAAAGAGGTTTGATGATCACATAGCCTTGGGTCTGCTATAGTATATAACAGTAGGAGGCAATAATGTGAATTCTATCTTTACTAAGATACTTCGATATTTCCTGACAAGTGGGAAAAAGTATGCTCCTTCCTAATCTTCCCAGGAAGTGCTGGTGTGGCCTCTGGGTATGTTATTTGTGGACAGAGGCCTATTGTTTTTTGTACCATCTTTGTGACCAACACCCATTTCTTAAACTACAATTTGATGACTGGCATTAGTTATATAAATGGTCCCACAGAAAATATTTTAGCATCAATGCTAAAATCATACATATTTTGAGGACTTTGCAAAGCTCTTAGCTGATCATGACACAGTCTCAGAAACGATGAGACTTCCAAACTGTTGGTTTAGTCCTCCATTTCTCTAATACTATAAAACTAAGCAGAGTTATTAGTCAATATATCCCATTGTAATTAAAATCAAAGATAGAAAAGATCAGAGATCTGAAGCTTTACAACCATGGTTAAAGAAGCATCGTTCTTTTGAGTTAATGTATTTGCCACTTTTAAAGGCAAGTACCTAAAAAGTATGACCTATTAAGCTAGAGATCATCTAAACACAGGTTCATTTCTTATTTCCTTTTTTTAGTGAAAACTAACATCTACAACTAAGTCCAAAGCACCTTATGGGAATTGGGCCCTCAATAGGTGGAGGTGGGAGGAGGCAGAGAGAAGTAGGTCTAGGCATGGCTGGGAACCTTTGGTGGCATGAGAGGAGCTTGCATGTGCCAAGGCCCTTGCATAAGGTGGAGGGGGGAAGAACAGTTATGGAAGGAGAGCCCTTAGGTGCTCTGTTTGGTGCTTTGGGGCAGATAGTATAGGTTTTTTCAACTGACCAAACTTCCTTTGTCTCAATACCATGTCTAGGTTAAGGACTAATGGATTCTCTACCCACCAATTGAGTTTGCATGGCTGATAAGACATCTAAAATCTATAGGCACTGTTTTAGGTCTTGCCTCAGTCAAACCATCTAGAAGTTTTCTTGGAGATTCTTTTATTCTAAGATTGATTGGTTGATTGATTGATTGATTGATTGATTGACTTATAGCCCCACCCCATTGTCTGCTCTCTGTGTCCATTTGCTGTGTGTTCTTCTGTGTCTGCTTGTCTTCCTTTAGGCAGCAGTAGGAACCAATCCCGGGACCTTCTGGAGTGGAAGAGAGGCCCTCAGTCTGTTGTACCACCTCAGCTCCCTGATCTGCTGCATCTTTTATTGTCTCTCTTCTGTGTCTCTTCTTGTTGTGCCATCTGGCTGTACCAGCTCTCCATGCTGGCCAGCACTCCTGCATGGGCCAGCTCTCCTGCACCACCCAGCACTCTGCATGGGCCAGCTCTCCACTCAGGCCAGATTACCACACGGGCCAGCTTGCCTTTCAACAGGAGGCCCTGGGAATTGAACCCTGGATCTCCTATATGGTAGGTGGGAGCCTACTCACTTAAGCCACATCCATTTCCCTCTTGGAGATTCTTAATCAAGACCTAACATGGAGCTGGATGATGAAAAGAGTAGTTACACTGGTGGCAACTAGAAATATGAGGCACCTTCTCTTCCTGACAGAGCTGCCACTTCCAGAAAAGTCACAATTACATTTCTTAATGAGATATAGTATTCTGGTCCAACGGCATTTTTAATTCTCACTGCTCTGCATCTTGTACTTTGTCGCTATTGAATCACTGAGGGGTCCTGGCCCGTGCATTCCTATGTGATTAATTGCAACAGCATGAGGCAGAATCTTTATTGAATGTGCAATCTGATGCCACTAACGTGATGATATAAGGTGCATAAAATGTTTCAGATAGTTAGACTTTTTTTCCCTTTAAATGCGTTACTTCACTGGGAGTTTGGAAGCCTACCCAATAGTTTTTTTTGAGCTGAGGGGAAATATCTCCTATTGTCATAAAAGCCCTTAGCACTTCTTGCAAATAAAAGCCCCTCTTAAACAGGCTTATTTGAGAGTACTCTTCTGCACCCAAGTCTTTTTGTTAGTCCCAGACAGTGTTTCTTGATGGCCTGGAGATCGGGGTGGAGCAGTGTTGGAATAGCAGGGAGGGTTCCCTAACTGGGCAGAGGAAGAGCTGGAATTTGGGGACAGGTATAAGAGAAGAGAAGGGTAGAAGGAAAGGTGTCTAAAAATCCATACATGGGGGTGGTGAGGATGTAAGTGAGACAGAGGGGAGAGAGAAAGGAAAAATGAGAAGATAGGAGGCTTCAAGAGCAGAGGAAAGAGAGTAGAATAGAGACTTTGAGAGTAAAGGGCTCAGTGTGTTTCTACTTAAAATGAATGCAAGAAATGCAGAAATTACTCCATAAATATGAGGCCCCATGTCATAAAATGATGCCTTAGGTTAGAGCAAAAACAGGTATTCTCACTCTTAGTGAGCAAGTCACATAAACTCTCTCAGGCTCAGTTTCCTGATATGCGATGGGACAACAATAGTATCTACCAAGTAGAGTTATCATGAGAATTATGACATGATATGTGTAAAGCACTTAGCACAGAACCTTCTAGGAAGTGACAATGATAATAATGATAATGGTGATGAGGAGGAGGATGTAAGATATTGAAGAGAATGCTAAAAGGATAGTCAATGAAAAGCATTTAAATGAAGCAAGAGCTAATCGGATTTAAAAGTCATTGGGACATTTCCAGTCCCATGAAAGAGCTACATCGTAGCTATAGTTTATTTGCAGATTTCCCGCCTCCCTTCCTTTCCCACAATTTCTGAACACACAGACATAAAAAGAAATAAATGTTGGATAAATGCCAGCACCTGTGTGTTCTGGATATATATAGTTACAGTGTTGGAGGAGACATCAAGAAATATGTTGGCCATGGGAGTGCTGAGGTTGGGGAGAAGGAGGAAGAGGTGTGATATGGGGCATTTTGGGGACTTGGAGTTGTCCTGAAGGATATTGCAGGGACAGATGCAGACATTGTATATCCTGCCATAACCCTCTGGGTAGACTGAGGGAGAGTATGAACTACAATATAAACCATGGTCCATGCGGTGTGGCAGTGCTCCAGGGTATATTCATCAAATGCAATGAATGTACCTTACTGATGAAAGGGGATATCAATGTGGGAGGAGCAGGGTGGGGGTAGGGTGGGGAGTGGGTTATATGGGAACCTCTTATATTTTTTAATGTAACGTTTTGTGATCTATTTATCTTTTTAAAAAAAGACAATAAATAAATAAAGACAATGGCCACAGGCAGTTTTAAATATGGAAAAAAGAAAAAAAGAACTATCAACTGAATGGACTGGGACAGAGTATAAACTGCAACGTAAACTATAATCTATGCTGTGCAGCAGTGCTCCAAAATGTATTCATCAAATGCAATGAATGTACCACACTAATGAAAGAGGTTGTTGATGTAGGAGGAGTGTGTGTATGTGGGGGGGGGGGGGGAGAGGTGAGGAGTGGGGGTATATGGGAACCTCTTAACATTTTGTGTGCTTTATGTATCTTAAAAAAAAGAAATATAAATTGAAAAAAAAAAAAAGAAATACTCTTTTATGGAAAATTGTACTTAAACATCAAAGACAAGTGAGTGTCTATCTTATTCATAAGGACTTAGGAGGGTGTGGCTTTTCTCAACAGTTTGGTTCCGGGTTTAATTATTTAGATATTGAACTTAAACACCATTTCAGTCTGGTTCTGATCTCTCTGGCAATGTACATCTGGATTTCTGTAAAGTAACCCATGGCCTATAGGGTTGGAAGATAGGAATAGCATCCATGCTGTAACCTGGCTGTGCTAAACCAGGCATTTACCATCTGTGGGAATAATACAAAGATTCCTAAAGGTGAGCTTAAGGTCCTGTGTCATCTGCCTTCAATCAGAGATGTTTGGGGGGAAAATGAGAAGTGTGTCATGCCACAATGCAGTCCAGCTGTCTGAAGAACCTCCAGGGAAGAGAACTGAGACATAATGCGAAGCAGGTGGCGCTCAAGGTGACTCATGTATAGAGCTCTGGATTGGTCCATCCTTGCATCAAAATAGCCAGAAAATAGGTGAAATTCCATAGTAGAAGTTCACTCTCTACAGTCTCTTTGGGACTGCTGGATTGGGGGAACATAATTTGACCCATGGTAGATCTGAATGTGATCAGCTATGGTGGGAATCCACTGCTGCTTCTGTCAACAATTCCAGGCCTTCGGGACCTCTGTGGAAGTCCACTGGACTCTCCCTAATTTCCCCACCCACCTCGTAAGCCAAGGACTCAAATCAGAACCCAGAGCTGTGATGGGAGCCTGACTCATGGCTGTAGGCAACCCAAATATGTCTCTCCAGATATTACGTGCCACATGTCATATTACTGATAATCCTCTCCAGGACAATCCTCCCCTAAACAAATAAGAGAAGAGCACACCTCTCCTGACTCATTTGCATCATGCGTTCTGACATGTGGATCTTACTTGGTTCTGAATCTCTCACTCTTGGTGTTTAAGTTGTATAGTTTGTTTTGGATCCTTAAGCATGTAAGTTGCACCTGGTTAGGGAGGCAAAAGTCATATCTCTTTTGTCTTTATTTCTGCAATGCCTTAAACAGTGCTCACGCCATAGGTGAATGACAAATGCTTGTTGAGCAGGTGAATAAATAGGGCATTTTAAAAAAAGCATTTATCTTTTTTAGTATGCTGATTTTATTTCAGATCATAGACTAGGGCTTCAATTCACCAATCTATTTGCACAGAGCTGGATGTAATACCCTTGGCTTCCCTGGTACCATCTGCTGGCTAAGTCATCTCCTGAAGGCCAGAAAACACAAAAGGAGCATTGGGAAAAGGGGAAGGGAGGTGGGGAAACTGGACAGGAAGAGGTGTTTAAGGGAAATGGTGCACATTAGTAGATGTCACAGAGATTTATTTCTTTTTCTTTGAGGATTTACTCTAGTGACCAAGCTCTGCTTTCAGGGTTTTGTTTTGTTTTGTTTTTTCAAAAAGCATGTGGAACATTTATCATTTACTATGGGGGCTGCTTTGTTGGCAGAGTTTTCCTTCTCTTCAGATTTTGGATTCAGTTTTAGACTTGAAATCTTAAAAGGGACACCACCTTGAAGTTGTGGTTAGAAAAAAGCAGAGAGCTTAAGTTGAGGAGGAAGTTGTCAACATAATTTCTCCAAAGCAGTCTTTCCCCCACTCCTCACTCCTGGAGTAACCACCTCCAGGAAGTGTGAGGAGTGAAGGCCTCAGGCCCTCTGCGTGGGTGGTGGGGGAAATGCAAAAGACCCGAGCTCTTGGCATGGTGGTTTAGGCCACATTTTGGAGTTAGTGCCCAGAGAGCAGGCCCCTGGTGTTCCCTTTTTTTGTTTGTTTTTTTAAGATTTATTTATTTATATATTTCTCTCCCCTTCTCCCCCCACCCCAGTTGTCTGTTCTCTGTGTCTATTTGGTGCGTGTTCTTTGTCTGCTTCTGTTGTTGTCAGCGGCATGGGAATTTGTGTTTCTTTTTGTTGCATCATCTTGTTGTGTCAGCTCTCCATGTGGCAGCACCATTCTTGGGCAGGCTGCACTTTCTTTTGCGCTGGGTGGCTCTCCTTACGGGGCACACTCCTTGCGCATGGGGCTCCCCTACGTGGGGGACACCCCTGCGTGGCATGGCACTCCTTGCGTGCATCAGCTCCACACGGGTCAAGGAAACCCGGGGTATGAACCGCGGACCTCCCATGTGGTAGATAGATGCCCTAACCATTGGGCCAAGTCCGCTTCCCCCTGGTGTTCCTGATTCATTGATGCACCAGCCCATGGTGGGAGAGGTGGAGGATGTATCCTCAGTGTTAAGGCTTTGGATGTTACCACCTAGCAGGGAGACCCTTGTATGAGCTACACATGTAAGAGACTAGGTGAACCCTCACTGATTAATTCCAGACCACTTCTGCCCTTCCCGGTCAGAGATGTAAATCTTTCTCAAAAATAGTTTTTGAGATGGGGAATGTTTGGAAGTGTTTAAAAGGAGGGGAGTCTCTTTTTTGGGGTGTGGTGGTGGTGGCAGAGATCTATTTATTTTACAATTAACCCTGTCATTAAAGAGGATTTTATGACACTTTTGTTAGGGTACCTCAAATAGAAATATAAGATACTTATTATCATTTGGACAGGAAGAGAAGTCACTGAGAAATGACTGGTAAAATGAAAGTCAGTGAATTAGTGAACAAGTGTTTATGACGATTCTACAGGGAATAATAGAAAGCTGTATTCTATTCTCCAGAAAAGGCATATTCATTTTAGTTGAGATACTGCTAGCTTCTGTAACCGACGAACTCCACAATTTCATTGGCTTTCACAAGAAACCTTACTTTTCGCTCCTGTAATAGTTCAATGGGTGTATCACTGGTAAACAGAGCAAAGGTGGTAAAAGGACACAGCTGCTCCACTGTCATTTGGGGGTTAAGATTATTAGTGGCTCTTCCATCTTCAACATGTGCCTTCCAAGAACACCCAGGGAATCAACAGAGTCAATTGATGGGGACAGAGAGAGGATGGAGAAGGTATATCTGCTTCTGACACATGGCATTGCTGTTCTTATTCCAACCATGGGTGCACATCACACAGTCCCCCACCCGTGTGGGAGCAGGGCTGAGGGTGTACTCTCTGGTGTGGCAGCCACTTCCTGGCCAAGACTCTCCACTCTGAAAGGGGAAGCTGGAACCCATCAGAGGCCAGTTAGGCAACTCTTTCATGGGAAGAATTAGGGAATATGTTGAAATGGAGGGTGTATTACTCAGCCAAAGGGATGCTGATGCAAAGTACCAGAAATCTGTTGGCTTCTATAAAGAGTATTTATTTGGGGTAAAAGCTTATAGTTACAAGGCCCTAAAGAGACCAACTCAAAGTACCATAAGAGGTACTTTCTCACCCAAGTCAGCTGCCACATTGTTGAAACAGGATGGCAGGTGATCTCTGCTAGGGTTTAGCCTACCTGTCTCTCAACTAGAGGCAGCATAGGGCTTGTTTCTTTCTGGGCTCAGCTGCCAACTCTCAGGCGAATGGCTCATCTCTTTCTGGGGCCATAGGATCAAAATTCTCTCCTCTGCTGTGTCTATAGAGCTCTCTCTTTTCCTGTGTCTTCTTGAGTGTGGGTCTGTTTCTATCTGCCCCCCAAAGGGGCAGGAACTCAACCCTGAGTCATACCCTACTGACATGGTTGAATCAAAGTCGTAATCTTAACATAATTTAATCAAAGGTATCTCAGCTAAATCTAATACAAGCAAAGGGTATCACACCCAGAGGAACAGACCAGTTTACAAACACAATCCTTTTTTTAAAAAAATTCATAAATAATGTCAAACTGCTTATAGAGGATGTAATGAAGTTGAGTTTAAAAAGCCTTTTTAAGATTTCTGGCTCTGTCACCTACTAGTTGGATAACTTAATCTCTTTGAACCACAGTTTCCCCATCTGTAAAGTCAGGATAATCATAAAAGCTCACAGGATTGCAGTGAAGAGTAAATATAATACTAGATGTGAGGCTTTTTGTAAATAACAAGGGGATACCTGGTATTTCTGCTGCTGTGTATATAAGGAGAGTTAAATTTTTTAAAAATTAAGTTTACCAAATATTTCTGAAGACTTACTCTTTAAAGTTACTGGTTAATACATGATTAAAGAAAAATATGTTTTCTTAAGTTTATATTGTATTTCCTAATTATTACATTAGAAAAGAATAGTGTATTTTTAAAAGTAAAATCTGGAAATTTGGAGTTGGGGTAACGGAAAAAAACCTGGTTTTTTATTCCAGCTCTGACAGTGGCCAGTTGGCTGACTGCAACCTGGTCACTTTATCTGTCTGGGCTTTAATTTCTTTATAGGCAAAAAAGAGAGTAGTCCTTTCCCAGTTGTGACTGAGATGTTATGATGAGGAAAATCATCTAAATGACTCATTCACATTATCAGATTACTAATGATGAGGTCATCGGTGGAGAATTAGCACCAAACATATGATTTTAGGGGTAACAAATTTTCACAGTTTGAGGACAGAATGATTCAATTTCTAATCTCTTAGTGGAATGACTACTTTATTTACACAAGTCAAATGTTTAAAAATTATACCATTTGCCCCCAAATTCTCTCCCTGATGTTGCTTTTACATTTTTCCTTTTGAGTTTATGTGGGTGCAAATAGTGTATAAAATATAGTATTGACTGGGTAGACATGATTTAAAGGCAAGTGAGCATAAGACTTGTGATGAAAAAATTCCCCCCTTCATAAGTTGGATATAAATATTTAGAAAGAGTTATTTAGACTAGACAAACATCTTACATGATCAAACTGATTTACATTTTGAGAAACAAACACATTCTTAATTTCTTCTCTAGAGCCTACTGATTTATAGGCAAAGCTTTGGTTTCAGAGGTTAAGTAACACCCAAGGCAGCTACAGAGTACTAGCAGACACTGAATAAATAGTTGATGAGGACAGTGAAATATGTCAGCAAATAACAGTCAGTGGTAATACTTAATTTAAGTGTCTGTTTTTTTTAACTGGTAATGGTAAGCATCTAATTATTTAGAACATATTGTATTCATTTAAATCTATAATCATTGTGGTGGTTTAAAGCTGTATGTACCCCAGAAAACTTGTTCTTAGGTTTAATCTATTTCTGTGGGTATGAACTCATTGTAAGTAGTACCTTTTGGTCAGGTTACTTCGGTTAAGGTATACACCAGCCCAATCAGGACGGGTCTTACTCATTTATAAGTAGAATGAACTCAGACAGAGAGAGAAAGCCACAGGAAGCAAGAAATCAAAATGGATTGCCGAAGAGAAGGAAGATACCAGGAGATCACCATGTGCTTTGCCACGTAACAGAGGAACCAAGGATCACCTTCAGCCAGCCCCAGAACACCATAGACTTTGCAGAGAAAGCATTGCCTTGATGACTCCTTGATGAAGATATTTTTCCAGGCTCAAAATTATGAGCAAATAAATTCCTATTGTTTAACCTGACCCATTTCATGGTAAGTGCTTCAGTAGCTAGGAAACTAAAACAATTATTCTCATTAAACTAGCATGTGACCTCGGCTAAGTCTCATAGCATCTCTGACCCTCCGTTTTCTTACCTGTAAAAGGTGATTGTAATTTTCTCGGGATTGTACTAATTAGAGAGAGCATATGTAAAATGGATGGCACAGGGCTTGGCACATGGAAGGGGATCAATAAATGACAGCTATTAACTGCTTATATTATATAGTCAATGACTGTCCATTTTGTGCTTTCTTTTCCATGCTGGGTAATGAAGATTAAAAGAATTGAGAAACAGCCCTGACTTTGTAGGGAATACACAGGCGAGTTGAAAAGACAGGCCAGCCTAATAAAAAGTCAAGCAGGCATTCGCCAGGTACAAAGCCTCTGTTAATGGTGATGTCCCTGCTGTAGAGACCACCAGTATGACTGGCATGTGTTTCATAATGTATACATCACATTTAAATAAAATCTATTATGCAGATTTTCGTGTCTGAATGGCCCTTTTATTTGTGAAGGTTTTGTAGGCACTTTGAAATAGGTACTGTGGTAATAATGGGGGGCATTACTTGTTAATACACAGATGTCTCCAGAAATTTCTGCACTTCAAAGTGAATCCTTTATTCACCTGAGTGTTTAACTGTGTCAATGTGTTCTCATTATCAGTTTTAATTGAATAATTCAACAAGGAAATGTGCCTGGTACACACATTATACAGATGTGTTTGCCAAAGTTATCTAGGCCTATGGGACACAGCAAACTTTTGATGCCCTGAGTTATTTAGAAAGGTAGTCGCAGATGTCAACCTATGATGGAGGAGATAGGTACCCATGATAATATGTACATACCAAAATTCATCCCTAATTTATTCTCCCATCACATTCATGGGATGATTCCCTTGTGCTGGAGTTGTGTAAGTGAACAGCTGCTCATGAGGAAGTTGTACATATCCTCCCACTGGGCAGTATGTTATTCTTGGCCAACATAAAGATGTCAAGAATGGCTATACTATAAGGTAAAGTAGGAAGCCTTGCATGTGTGAAAACCTTTCTAGATTCTTAACATCCTGGTAGAAAACAATTGAACTATTTCTGATCTAATGGGAAGATGCAACTACATTTCCACTGCATCCACCCATGTATGGCTGCAAAAACAATACATTACAAATTTTTTGGTGATTCACATTGAAACTTGATAAAACTGGACAACCAGATAGAGAGAAATAATTTACATTAAAACTGCTATAAACTATGTAAAATATAGATCATACAATAATTTACTACAAGGCTACTATATTAGTCAGTTTCTTTTTTTTTTCTCCCCAATAATGTATAAAAAACCCCAAAATCTCAGGCTATGATATAAAACATTTATTTCTTACTCACAGGTCTATGGAATGGATATGACTCAGCTGTACTTAGCTGGGCTCACTTTTCCTGGCCTTGGCACAAGGAGATGAGCTGGATTCAGATCTGTTCCATATGTCACCTCATTCTGGAACTCAAGATGAAGAAGCCGTGGCTCCCTGGAGCAATAACTCTGCATGGTGGATTGCAGGAATGAAAGAGGGCAAATCAAACCTCATATATACATTTAGGACTGGTTGAATATAGTACAAATTATGTCCTCTCATATTCCATTAGTGAAAGCAATTCACCTGGCCAAGTTCAAAATTCAGAGACACGAGACAGTATATTTGCTAAAAACATGGCTGGGCTGAGGAGGGAAGGAAAAATGGTAAATAAATAATACAACTTAACCACGTTTGGTTACTGCAAGTTCATGAATGAAGGTCAGGCCAATTGGACCACAAGAAAATTCAATCAATCAGGCAATTGGGTATTTTAAAAATATTAAATGAAGGTATTTTTAATTCCCCTTAAATCACAATATCATGTAGTTGCCTTTCCACTGAATCAATGGGTTTCAGTATTTTTGGGACAGCTTATATATCTTCTAGAATATTAAAGAGGCCCCTGAGAGGTCCTATAAGGGGCTGAAATAGACAAGGTCTGGAGGAGAGAGGAGAGACTAGCCATGTACCCACAGATGAGCTTGGGAAGAAAGTCAGCCTGGAGAAGGCAGAGCTCAGCAGAGCCACCGTCATGCCCTGCCATGTGCCTGTTCGCTCACAGATGCAACTTGGTAAGACAGCATCTCTTGATGATATTTTGATTTGGACACTTCCACAGTCTCAGATCTGTAAACTTTTAACCTAATAAATTCCCTTTATATAATAAAATCCAACCAATTTCCAGTATATTTTCCCCAGGAGCTTTTAGCAAACTAAAACAGAAATTGATACCAAAAAAAGTGGATGTTGCTGCTATGCAAATACCAAAATATGTGGAAATGGCTTATTGATTGGTTTTGTGGGAAGATTTGTGAGATGCTTGATAGAAAATGGTTAGATTGTTTTGAGGAGATTGTTGGTAGGAATATGGACACTAAAGATACTTCTGCTGAGACCTTAGACAGAAACGTACTTTAACGTGGCAGAGAACTTGGCAAAATTGACTCCTGTTGTTAGATGGATGGCAGAATTTTAAAGTGACAAACTTGGATATTTAGGTGAGGAGATTTCAAAACTAAATGTGGAAAGTGCAACCTGGCTTCTCCTTGCAGCTTATAGTAAAATGTGAGAGGAAAGAGATGAGCTGAGAACTAAACTCCTGGGCACAAAGAAACCAGAGATTGATGGTTTGGGAAATTCTGAGCTCCCAGAAAATGAGTACTCAGAGAGTAGACCCTCATCTGAAGTTTAACTGCACATGGAACCAGCCAGTCTTTTCAGAGTAAGTCAGGATTGGAAACAATAGTTACTATCCAGAAAGGATTTGTGGAAACCTATTGTCACTGGTTGGGACCCCTGTGAACTGCATGTGAAACCAGCAAGCTTTTTGTGAGATCTATATGAACAAAACCACTGCCAGCTTGGACTGAAAGGGACAGAAAAGGGAGAGATTGAAGAGAAAACAATTTCAAAGGCAGAATCATGGAATTAAGGTCTGGACTTAAGATATCTTCCCAGGCCAAGAGAGGGACCTCACCCATGTGTGTGGAAAGGGTGTTTCCTTGGCGTTTGAAGAGGGTGGGCCTTCTGCCCTGCTATTTAGGGAGAGTGCTGCCGCCTAATGCTTCAGAGATGGTGGAGCATATTCCCCAGGGCTTGGGGTCAGTTTGGCCACCAGCACACTGTTCTGAGGGGTTAGACCTGTTCCCTGGAGATTAGGGAGAGTGTGACCATCACCCCAGTATACTTAGAGGGTGAAACCTAGAGCTTAACTGCCCCCAGATGCTTGATGAGGATGGAGCTGAGAAGACGGCCACTGGGCAAGCCCTTGGAAGGAGTGGGGCTGCTGTTCCATGAGGCCCCAAGGAAAAGAAGACATCATACTTTGAAATACATTGGATTATGCCCTGAAGGTTTTCTGAACTGTCTGGGACCCATGACTCCTGTTTTCCTTCCAATTTCTCTCTATGGCAAGGAGAATGTTCATCCTGTGCCTGCCCCTCCTTGGTATACTCGAAGCAGATAATGTGTTTTCTAAGTATCACAGGTCTACAACTGGAGGGGACTTTTGCCCAAATATAGACTGCATGCCTATAACTGATTTGATGAGATTTTGTATTTAGCATTGTTACTGAAATTATTTTGCATATGGAAAGAGCATGTCATTTTGGTATCCAAAGGGTGGAGTATGACATCATTAATCATTGTGAATGATTCATCATGCATTAGCACAAATAAGAAACACTCACAAATGCTGATATTTTACCACTAATAACTACATTCAGTGTTCACAATGCAGTAAGATTAGAAACCAACTACAAAATAATATGAAAAATAGTATCTATTCCCTGGAAATGGAAAAAAAAAACAAAAACAACCCTAAACAATGCATAGGTTCCAAGAGGAAAAAAAATTAATTTGAAAAATATTTACAACTAAACAACAGCAGAAACATATATCAAATCTTACGGGATGCAGCCAAAGAGAGGGTCAGGGGTGAAATTTAAAACCTTAAATACGTATTTTAAAAATAAGAAATGATGAAAGAAAATTAATTAAATTTTAAGCTCAGAAAAAAGAAAAACCTAAAAGAAAGGAGTTCTGAATGGAATAGGAAACAAACAAAAGCAGTAAAGATGATCACAAAATAAAACCTCATTATTTGTAAATAATAATACACAAAAACCAAAAGATATTTGTTTTAGTTTGCTAAGGTGCCAAAGTAGATACTATTATATAACATTGGGAATTTATTAGCTTATAAGCTTATAGTTTTTAGACCCTGAAAATGTCCAAATCAAGGCATCATCTAGGTGATGTTTTCTTCCCAAAGACTGGATGTCAGTGATTCTGGATCCTCTGCCATATGGTAAGGTACATGGCTCTGCTAGCCTTTTCTTTCCTTCTGGTTTCACTGCTTTCAGCTTCTTGCTTCTGTAGCTTTCTCTTTTACTGTCTGAATTTCATTCTCTTATAAATGAGTCCAGTTAGAGGATTAAGACTCACCCTGAAAAAGATGGGTCACATCTTAAGATCCTACTCACCCAAAGATCCTATTTACAATGTTTCCACATCCATAGGACTAGATTAACTTTAAGAGCATATTTTTGGGCTACATACAGCTTCAAACCACCATAATAGTCTTTTGGCAAATATTCAGGGCATAATCCAATGTATTTCAATGTATTTTGGTATCCAAAGGGTGGAGTATGTTCCCAAATAACAAAATTAGGTATAAAAGAGATGTTCCCAAATAACAAAATTAGGTATAAAATTGGATTATAACTATAGTTAGAATGGAGAATGAAATATTATAAGAAGGAACACAATAAATGTGAATATCTGGATGAAATGACATTTCTAACAAAACCTAAATTGCTAAAATTGGCTCAGGAATGTGTAGTATACCTGAATAGACCAAGGTCATAAAGTAAATTGAAATGGTAGTTATTTATTTGTCTCTACGAAAAGCAAAGGCATTGGAGTAAATGCTATCAGATCTTAAATGAAGAGACAATTTTTAATATATAAAACCACTCTAAGACCTAGAAAAATATGAGGGATTATGCTACCCAGCTTAATTCTGATGCCAAATTCAGCTGAGGACCACACAAGAAAAGAAAATTATAGGTCCCTTGCAGTTATGAGGAAAGAACCCCCCAAAATTATATAAAATATTAACAAATTGAATCCATTAGGAGATAAAAAGAACAAAATATTAGGAATATGTTTACTTGTGAAATTCAAGGATGGTTCAAAACTAGAATATATACTGCACTTTAAAGGAAAAAAACACTATCAACTCAATAGATGCATAAGAAGCATTTGATAATATTTGATGTTTAATCATGATGAAATTTTTTCTACAATTTTTTTTAGCAAACCAGGACTTTCTGCTGGCTAAGGATAAAGCCAGCACAAAAGGATAATAAAGCAAAGAGTTTCATAAATGCATACCTGGCACTTCACATGCTATACCTTGATCTGCTCTTTATAGAATTTCCAGTTATATAATATAATACATTTTTGTATTATTTAAGTTAATTTGAGTCATATGTTTCAGTTACCTCCTAATTAATATGAAAAACAAAACCCAAAGATGGTCAATATTTTCAGACTGTATGACTACCAAGTATCTCAATTGTACAGGGCTGGTATCACAAATACCATACAATGGATTGACTTAAAAAATAGGAATTTATTGTCTCACTATTTTGGAAACTATGAGTCCAAAATTAAGATCTTGATATGCTATCTTTTCTCCCAGAGCCTACAGTATTCTGATGCTGGCTTGCCACAATCCTTGGGGTTCCTTAGCTTGCATCTCTGCCTTCATCACGTGGATTCTTCTTGCTTCTGCTTCTCCTGCTACGTAGTCTGTGTGTCTGTATAAATTTACTTTCCTTATAAGGACTTCAACCAGATGGATTAAGGCCCACCCTGATTCAATTTGGTCTCATGAAGATCCTATTCACAAACGAGTCCACACCTTAACCAATAGCAAAATCTTCAAAGGTCCAATTTACAGGGACATGTATTAAGACTTGAAAATATATTTTATGGGGGACATAATTCAATCCAATCACCTACCTAAAAAGAACAAAACAACAAGGAACTCAACTCATGAATACTTGGGCCAAATAAGTTTTAGTACAGATGTAAAGATGTACATGGTATTAGTCAACCAAAACGGTGCTGAAGCAAAGTACCAGAAATCTGTGGGGTTGTATAAAGGGCATGTATTTGGGGGTAGAAACTTATAGCCATAAGTTCCTAAAGAGTCCAACTCAAGGTACCATAAGAGGTACTTTCTCACCCAAAGTCATTTGCCACATATTGAGCAAGGTGGCAGGTGATATCTGCGAGGGTTCAGTCTTCCTCTTACTCTTAAGACTCCAAGGTCCCAGCTTTTTCCAATATTAGCTGTAGGCTGGCATAAATGTCATCTGTTTCCTGGGGCTCACTTATTTCTGGGCTCAGCTGCCCTGCTCTCTCCACAAGGGCAGCTGTAGACTACCTGGCGAATGACTCATCTCTCTTCCTGGGGCCTCTGCCATGTCTAATGGAGCCTTCTCTCCTTCCTCACATAGCTGCTTCTCTGTATGTTTACTTCCTGGGTCTCCAGCATCAAAACTCCAACTTCCTCCTCTGCCATGTGGTTTTCTCTGTGAGTCCCCACCCACAAGGTGGCCCAATCAAAGCCCTAATCATAATTTAATCAAGTAAAAATGAAACCTCTAAAGTTAATACAATCTAATATGCCCAGAGGAACAGACCAGTTTATAAACATAGTCCAATATTGTTTTTGGGATTAAAAAACAATATCAAACTGCTATAATCATCATGAGCTTGGAGTAGACAAAGATTTGTTAAAGCAAGCACATAAAGCAATAACGATAAAGAAATACATGATAAATTAGATGATATCAAAATATATCATATTTGCAATGCATACATCTGACAACGGACTCATCCAGGATATAAAAAGAACCCCTACAAAGCAGTGAGAAAATGACAGACAATGCAATAAAAGAAATGAGCCAAAAACTTGAAAAGGCACTTCATAAATGATATCCAAATGGCCAAAATACATTTGGGAAGGTGCCAAATTTCATTAGTCATCAGGGAAATACAAAGTTAGAGTCACAGTCTGATACTACTACATACTACACTAACTAGCTAAAATGAAAAAAGGTACAGAACCCTAAGTGTTGGCAGGGTTCCAGAATAATTTGAACACTCATACTTTGCTGGTAGAAATGTAAATTGGTTCAACCACTGTGGAAATCTGTTTAACACTATCTGTCAAAGCTGAATATTTCCATACTTTTTGACCAAGCCATTCATGCCTCAGTATGTAGCCAACAAAATTATATAAATAAATTCAAATATAAAAGACAGGTTCAAGTAAGTTCAGAGCAGTGCTATTTGCAAAAGCCCCCAACTACCAAATGTTTATAAAAGTAGAATGGATCAGGAAGTGGATGTGGCTCAAGTGATAAGGCCTCCACCTACCATATTGAACCTGGGTTCAATCTCTGGGGCCTCCTGGTAAAAAAGAAGAGAAAGCATGCCCGCGTGGCAGGCTAGTGCCTCTGTAGTGAGCCTAGTGCCTGCACAGTGAGCCAAGGGCCCACGCAGTGGTCTGAGTGCCTGTGCTATGAGACAAGTGCCCATATGGGAGCTCATGCGGCAAGCCAAGTGCCCACGTGGTGAGCCGAGTGCCCATGCAAATGCCCATGTGGTAAGCTGAGTGTCCACATGAGTGCCCACGCAGTGAGCCAGTGCCTGTGTGGTGAGCCAGTACCTGCAGCATGCCTGTGGTGAGCCAGTGCCCATGCAAGGGAGTCACACAGCAAGATGATGACACAGCAAAAGGGAGAGTCAAGGTGAAGCACAGCAGAGACCAGGAACTGAGGTGGCGCAATTGACAGGGAATCTCTTTTCACATCAGAGGTCCCCAGTTCAAATCCTGTTGAATCTAGAGGAGAAAGACAAGAAGAGAAGATAAAAATGAAATAGATACAGAAGATCACACAGCAAATGGACACAGACAGCAAAAAACAGCAGGGCAGGGAAGGAGAGAAAAAAAAAAGTAGAATGGATAAATAAATTGTGGCATATTAGCAAAATAAAATACTATTCTACAATTAGAATGAACAAATGTCAACCACACACAGTAAGCATGAATATTCCAGACATAACATAGAATGAAAAAATCCAAACGCAAAGGAATGTATCCTTTTGTATGAAATTCAGAAACAGTCAAAATTATTCTATGGTGTTGGAAGTCAGCATACTGGTTACACTTGGAGTGGAGGCGTATTTTATAATTATAAGATATTAGGGATGATTATAGGTTCTTTGGATGTCAGGACATAACATTAAGACATTTGGATAGATGAAAGGCAGTAGTCTTACTTATAGCTGCAAATGAGAGACGGCTGCAGGCCACACAAGGAGTTGCACCCGGGGAGAAGGTAACAGCAAGCTAGAATTGTAGAAGGCAGTTTAGGTATGACAAATGAGTTGGAAGTTAGCTAGGCTTCACTGGCTCCCCAGGGAATGGCTAATTTGAATAATTTCAGAGGCTCTGGGGTATTGGGGCTGTTCCTAGTTGTTTGGTACATGGCTTGAGAGTGATTATGGTGAGTACACAGGAGTTCTGGAGTGTGAGCACCTGCTAAAGGCAGTGGTTGGGTGTGAACTTAGTTAGCTGCTCAAGAGGGGGAACTGACAGGCGTCTAACCAGGCCTCAAAATTATGTCAAGTTAGAATTTCTAAAAACTATATTACAAGCCATTTATGGTATCTGGGCATGAGGGAAGCATCTTTTCTTGATCTGGGTACTGGCAACAAGAGTATATTGAGTTTGTGAAACTTTATTGAGGTATATACTTATAATTAGTGTGTTTTACTGTAGGTAAACTTTCCTTCAACAAAATCATCCCCCAAAAGACTACTATGATTAAAAAAAAAAAAACCAAGAATTTTCCTTTGCACCAATAATCAACTAGTAAATGTCTCTGAAGAAAATATCCTATTCAAAGTAGCAAAAGAAAGTACAAAGCACCTCAGAACAAATCTACAAGAAATTTTCAGGACTTATTTGGAAACAGTAAAGAATTTTTTAGGTAATAAAGATATAAGATATGTTCATGAGTGAGAAAATGCTCTGCAATTCAGTGGTGTAGTCATACCTATAGAAACTTGGCTGCAAAGGTGAACAAGACTTCTGTTGGCCACCCTGTAATGAGAGAGTTCTGAAACTCGGAACACCACCAGTTGTTGAAGAATCTCATATTCAGCCAAGTGTTGAAAGAAGATCAGGAAACATATTGGTATTATCTGGCATTCTACTTAATAAGAAATAAAGGGAAATTGGAAATCTTTGACTAGTGCCTGTGTCTTAGTATTGTAGAATTTCCTTCTTAGCACATTTATAAAAAAGGATCAGTATGTATGTAATTCAGAAAGGAGAAATGGTTCTAATTTTGGCATGTCCCAAAGATAACACAAAGTCCATGCTCTGCTAGATACCAAGTCACAAAATAAAACTCTAGTAGTTAAAACAATGTGTAATTATCACAGGAATATGCACATAGATCAATGGAATGGATGGATTAGAGAGTTAAGAAACAGGCCCACATGAAAAATACCACTAATGTAATGTATTAGTCAGCCAAAGGGGTGCTGATGTAAAATATCAGAAATCTGTTAGCTTTCAGAAAATATATTTATTTAGGGTATAATTTTATACTTACCAGGCCATAAAGTATAAGTTACTTCGCTCACCAAAGTCTGTTACCACGTGTTGGAACAAGATGACCGCTGATGTCTACAAGGGTTCAGGCTTCCTCTTCCTCTTAGGGCTCTGTGGTCCCAGCTTCTTCCAATATCAGCTGTAGGCTGGGATAAGCCTCGGCTGGGCTCATTTCTCTCCGGGCTCAGCTGCTCTGGTCTTTCCACAAGGCCAGCTGTAGACTATCAGGAGAACGACTCATCTCTCTTCCTGGGGCCTCTGCCATCTAATGGAGCTTTCTCTCCTTCCTCATATCTGCTTTCTCTGTGTTTACTTCCCAGTGCTCCAATATCAAAAAACCCCAGGTATCTTCCCTGCCTTGTTCCCCTTGGAGAGGGGAAAGCAGGGACTCAATGTCCTATTCAAGTCGCCCAATCGAAGCCTTAGTCGTAATTTAATCAAGCAAAAGTGAAATCGCTGAATCCAATACAGTCTGATATGCTCAGAGGAACAGACCTGTCCACAAACATAATAATCTAATATCTATTTTTGGAATTCATAAATAATGCCAAACTGCTAAATGGACGATAGTTAACAGCATGGGATATTCTTGCATAAATGTCAAAGAAGGTACTATATCAATGCTAGGGGTCAATAATAGGGGGATAGGCTTATTTTCTTTGGAATAAGGAAAATGTTCAAAAATCTACTGAGGCAATGACTGCATAACTCTGTGGTGGAAGTAAGAGCCACTGAGTGTAAAATTTGGATAGATTGTACATGTAAGAAACTGTAACATAGTGAAGCATGTGTTAGTAGTAGAACTGTGAATAACATATAAATATGAGAGTGTTCTCTCATGGACTATAACAAATGTACAATGCGGATACAAGGTGTTAATAATAGGGATATGGAAAAATATGCCAAATGTATGCTATGGACCACAGTTAATGGTAATATTCTGAGGATGTTCTTTCATATTCTGTAACAACAATGCAGGTGTTGGTGGAGGGGTGCAGAAGGAACTGTGCATCTTATGCACGATTGTTTTGTAAGCTCACTTTTCTAATAATATATATATATATTAAAAAAAGGAAACAGACCCACATAATGGCACCTAACCCTGTATAGTAGAATTATTTACTTATTAATTTATCATGAATTCAATACTGTTGACTGAACCAGGCACAATATTATTATGTGTCATGCACACTGTCTCTAGTACTTGCTTTACCTATGAAGTCTAGTATTGGAATAATAGATTCAATAGAAAGAAATATACTGAATACTGTACTCCTTCAAAACTGTTCAACTTATTGTTGAATAAAATAGTTATCATTGTGCCAAAAGCATCTTTTTCCATATTTCAATATTCTTCTTTTGGTTTGTGTGAAAAAAATTAAATAATATTAATTATAATTTCTAAGAAAGGTAGTAGAAGTCAATCTTCCTACAAAAATGTATTTGTCATAGGAACTGAGATGAGAAGAGTATTTGATGGGTGAAGTACTAAAGAGTTGTTCACCAGTAGGTAATGAAGCACCAGCACCAGGGAGAAAGCCCTACAATTCTGCTATTTGTCTTGTCAGCTGATTCCACACTGGCAATCAAAGAAGGACTCACACTTTTGTCTGATGGGTAGAATCTACCCGTAGTGTTTATTTGTATTTACAACTCTTGAGAGAATCGTCAGAAGCATTCATTCACAAAGTTAATTGCTTCTTAAAAATTGAGTTTAATAAGCATTGTGATATGTTTGAGAAAACGTTTCTGACTGAGAGTATCTACAGTCTAAACAGAGGAGAGAAAGACAGGCAAAAAAAAATTGCAATTCGGATAGCTAATGCTTCTTCCTACAGCGTAAGTCAGAAGTATCCTCTGCGATTCTGAGAAAGTCAGGTCACTTTTGTCTGGATTTCCAGGGCCCCACCTTTGGGATTAAGTTTGAAATTTCTCTCTAGGTAACTCTGTAACATTGTAAGTTGTCCTTTTCTTCCTCTCTGAATTCGATGTGCAATGTCCTGTGTTTGTTATAAAATTTATCTGAATTGCAGTTGAAACATATAAAAGTTTCTTCCTACTTGTGAACAAAGAGAGATATAATTCATATACAAAGTGGAGAAGGTCCATCACTTGGTTAAATGCTCACGAAACCTAAAGACAGCCTAGTGGGTAAGGACTTAAAGAAAAAGGAGGTCCTATTTTCTGAGAATAAAGCTAGTGAGAAACAGGTTGCAGGGCTTAGAAATGTCAGGGGTCACCCAGAACTGGATTTCTTCTGAGAAATGTAAGGTGTTTTGAAAACACAGGTTACTCATCACATTATTCTTGTGTTTTTTTAATCTGGAAATTTCTTAAACTTGTCTGTTGAGTAGCATTTTCTATCACAGAAAATAATGAAAAGAGTGCTATCCATTCTATTTTCTGCTTTGTGTTGGGGCAGAACAATTCTCAAGCTTAATTATTTCGTAAAGAAGATCCATATTTTGTACTAAAGCCAGAAATTTTTAAAAAATCACGAAAAACAAAACAAAAAATGCCTCTTTGCTTTTCCATTACCATTCAAGTCTTTACTTTAAACTTTAATTTATAGTTTGTGACTTGAGTTTTTCATTACCAAATTTACAGATGACTTTGAGACGATAAATTTCCTTATATCAGAATAAAGCCAAGACACCAAAGAGAAAATATAATTGGATGTTTCATTTCCATAATATTTTAATCCTTGAAGCTAATCTAATGCAACTGGATTTCCAACCATGTGAAAACAAAGCAAGCACTGCTGAGAGCTCTAAAAAGCCCCAGATTGTCAAAGAGGGGAAATTCCTTTCTTTTTCCCAGAGGATCAATCATCCTGAAATGCCTGTTCCAAATACTGTTAGCAGTGAAATAAATAATCGTTTTCCTGAAACAGTGCTTCTTAGTGCTAGGGTATGTTTACTTTCTCCTTGAAGCCTAAGTTATCCGACTGTAAATCATATCAAAGAGGAATCGGGGCAGTAGTTAAATATTCTGATTTTGAAATCATTCAAAAGCCTGTATCATATAAAAATTTTCTTGAAGTTTGCTTGTTATATGCATACAATATTTTACTGGTTTTAAATAGTCTCTATTTCCTTTTATTCATCTGCTTGTGTCAGTGACTTTTATGTTAAAATAGTAACAGAACAAATAATCCTATCCTAAACTACATTTTCCATTATTTTCTCATAATAGCACTTATTTTTCATTTTAAATAAATTTAAAATGTACCCAAGTAATACATACCCACTGGAGAAAAATTAGTATTATCAATAAGCAGAAAGAAGGAAATGAAAATAATCTCAAAAATTATCAACTAAAGATAACCAAAATGAACATTTTCCATGTATCTGTTTAGATGCTTTTCTGTTAGTATATATGAGTGTGTATGAGGAGTTTTAATGGAATTGTCCTGTCCACACCTGCATTAGTCATTTTCTTTTTAAATTTAAGATAATATGAATATCTTTCCATGTCAATACATATATTTGCACATCAATTTTAATTGGTGCATTTAGTCCTTTAGAATTCTTTGGTTATATGTTTTATTTTCATTCATTCCAAAGTACTTTCTAATTTACCCAGTAATTTCTTCTTTGACCCATTGCTTGTTTAAAAGTGTGTTGTTTAATTTCCACATATTTTCCATTGGAAAACTTCCATTTTTCCTTCTGTTATTGATTCAGTTTCATTCCATTGTAGTCAGAAAAGATATTTTGTATGATTTCAATTTTTAAAAACTTATCGAGACTTGTTTTGTGCCTAACATATGTTCTATCCTGGAGAATGTTCCACGTGCACTTGAGAAGAATATGGATTCTGCTATTGTTGGGTGGAGTATTTTGAATATTTCTGTTAGGTCTGGTTGGTTCATAGTGTTCTATTTCTCCATTTCCATATTGATCTTCTATCAAGTTACTCTATCCATTAGCAAAAGTGGATTATTAAAGTCTCCAACTATTATTCTAGAACTGTCTAGTTCTCCTTTCAGGTCTGTCAAATTTGTTTCATATGTTTGGTACTCAATTGTTAGGTGCATATATTTGTAATATCTTCTTGCTTTATTGACCCTTTTGCCAATATATATTATCTTTCTTTGTCTCTTATAACACTTTTTTGACTTAAAGTGTATGTAGTTTGATGTTAGTATAGTTATCCCAGTTCTCTTCTGGTTATTATTTGCATGGAATATATTTTTCCATCTTCTCACTTTTAACCTATGGTTCATGCTTTTACCCATTCCACCAATATCTGTCTTTTAATTGGAGAGTTTAGTCATTTTACGTTTAGTGTAATTACTGATAAGGAAGGACACACTTCTGCAATTTTGCTATTTGCTTTATACAGGTCTTCTATCCTTTTTGTTCCTCAGTTCCTCCATTATCACATATTTTTGTGTTTACATTTTTTTCCTAGTATACCATTTGGATTTCTTTCTCATTTCCCTTTTGCATTGCTGCTGTTTTTGCTGTCACTGCTGTTATATCTTACTGGCTAGCCTAGTGATTATAATTATTATCTTAAATTTATAACAATCTAGTTAAATTGAGACCAACTTACCTTCAATAGTATAAAAAAATCTGCTAATATACTGCTCTGAACCTTCTCTGTTGTGTTATTGTCACAAATTACATCATTATTCATGGTGTGCCATTTAATTTAGATTTATAATTGTTTTAGGCATTTTGTCTTTTAAATTGTGTAGGAAAACAAAAGAGTTACATACCAAAAATGCAATAATATTGGCTTTTATATTTAGGTATTTAATTCCTTTTACTGGTGCTCTTTCTTTCTTCATGTAGTTTCAAGTTACTGTCTAGTGTCCCTTCATTTCAGCCTGAAGGAGTCCACTTAGCATTTCTTCTAGGGACAGTCTACTAGCAAATTAACTCTCTTATCTTTTTTTATTGGGGAATGTCTTAATTTCTCTTTCACTTTCGAATAATAATTTTTCCTGCTATAGAATTCTTGGTTGACAGTTTTTTCCTTTAGCACTTTATGTCATCCTACTGCCTTTTGGCCTCCATAATTTCTGGTGAGGTATTGGCTGCTAATCTTATCGTGGATTCCTTGTAGGTGCCAAGTCACATCTCTCTTGTAGTTTTGTCTTTGGCCTTCTAGTTGATTATAATGTGTCTCAGTGGTTTTTTTGGTTTGTTTGTTTTGTTTTGTTTTTCAGTTTATCTTACTTGGAGTTTGATGAGTTTCTTGGATGTGTATATTCATGTCTTTCATCTAATTTGTGAAGTTTTCAGTTATTACTTCTTCAAATATTCCTTCTGACCCTTCTGTCTCTCTCTCTTCTCCTTCTGGAATTCCTGTTATACATAAATTGGTTATCTTGATGGGTTTTCACAGGTCTCTGAGGCTCTGTTAGTTTACCTTTGCTAATTTTTCTTTCTGCACTCCAGACTGGATAATTTCAACTAACTTGTTATCAAGTTTGCTGATTAGTTCTTCTGCCTGTTGAAATGTGCTGTTGAATAATTCTAGTCAAATTTTCACTTCAGTTATTATCCATTTCAGCTTCCGAATATCTATTTGGTTCCTTTTTTATTATTTCTATTTCTTAATTCATATTCTTTATTTGTTGGTATATCAGTTTTTGGTTTCTTGCAGTTCTTGTCTTTCTTTAGGTCTTTGAGTATGTTGATTTAAATCCTTTCTCTAGTAAGTCCAATGTTCAGGCTTCCTTGGGGACAGTTTCTTTAGATTTCTTCTTTTTCCCCCTGTGAATTGGCCATATTTTCTTGTTTCTTTCTGAGACTCATAATTTTTTTGTTGAAAACTGAACACTTTGAATATTAGAGTGTGGTAACTATTCTCTTCTACTCCCCAGCGTTAGTTCTTGCTATTTGCTATGAGTCGCAGTTATTTATTAGTTTAGTTACTTTTCTAAACTATTTTTGTAAGTACTTTTTGTTCCATGTGGTTTCTGAAGCCTCTGTTCCGTTAGTTTAGTGGTCAGTTACTGACTAGATGGAGATTTCCTTAAATGACTGGGACCAAAAAGGAAAAGAAACCCGCCCCCCCCCCCCCCCCCCCCGGTCTATATAGCTGGGTTCTGTGTGTGTATTGGGTTATGCCCTCACCACTCAACCAGGCAATTTACAGCTCTGCCTTTGTCTTAACTTCCTGCTTGTGTAGGACTTGAAGGTCAGCCAGGTGAGAGATTAGGGCTTTCTCAGATATTTTCTGAGCATGACTCTTGCCCTGGGCATATACATGGCCTTCTAAATTCCCAGGAACATGTGGAAACTTTTCAAAGCCTTTATTTCCCCCAAAGTATCTCACTCCTCTGTTTTTCTTTCCAGGCTTTAGGGTATGCCAACTGTTTGCTCTAGTTGATATTATTTGTCCCAGGTGGCAGTAGATGGTTCTTTTGTCTGTAAACATTTTTGACAAATGCTTTTTTGTCCTGAGAGAGTTACAATTTAGGAAAAATAAAAGCAAGCCCTTTGTTAGTCCTTCAGGGAGCCATTTGACATGCCCAAAGAGATAACCACAATTCTTTGAGGATATACTCTACTCTGATCCCACTGGCACTAGGAATCTACCCTGGATTGTAGGCTGATGTCCTCAAGACTATTGCATGCTGGGAAGGGGGAGGATGGGGCAAGAGTAAGTTAAAATACCACAAAGCTTTCAGTTTCTTCTTTCTTATTCAAGTATTCACCTGGTTGCTGCATACTTTGACTATCTTTAAGAGTTCTGATCAAACTGATTTTGATGCTTTTTCACAGTCTTTTTTGGTGTTTCTATGGAGAAGCAAACCTTTGGAGTTCCCTTCCCTACTCTGCATTTTTGCTGATGTCCTTTCCATTAAAAAAATAATATCTGCCATAATATCTCATTTTTTAAAAAGATTTATTTATTTAATTCTCTCCCCTTCCCCCCCCCCCCACTCCAGTTGTCTGTTCTCTATGTCTATTTGCTGTATATTCTTGTTTGTCCACTTCTGTTGTTGTCAGCAGCATGGGAATCTGCGTTTCTTTTTGTTGCATCATCTTGTTGCGTCAGCTCTCCATGTGTGCGGTGCCATTCCTGGGCAGGCTGAACTTTCTTTCACTCTGGGTGGCTCTCCTTATGGGGTGCACTCCTTATGCATGGGGCTCCCCTACACGGGGAACATCCCAGCGTGGCACGGCACTCCTTGCATGCATCAGCATTGTGCGTGGGCCAGCTCCACACAGGTCAAGAAGGCCCGGGGTTTGAACCACGAACCTCCCATGTGGTAGACGGATGCCCTAACCACTGGGCCAAGTCCACTTCCCAGTACCTCATTTTAAACTGTTTATTTTTAAAAATACCACATTGTGGGGATATTTAGTGTACTTCAAACTTGGAGCTATTATAAATAATGCTCTGGGAGTATCTTTTATAACTAGAATTTATATGGATTACTTCCTCAAAATAGTTCCTACATAAGAAATACTGCATTTTATGAATAAAAGGATATTGATTTAAAGTTTTATTAGATAAATGACAACTGACACTACAAGAGAGGAAAAAAATCCAAGAGTCCAGCTACTAGTATATCAGGAGTTAAATCTTACACCTGTTAGGGTTTTATGATAAGGTATTTGACTTTTCTGCAAAATATCCAGTTTCCAAACCAAGTTGGTGTACATGCATCAGGCTCTTTGCTCTGATCAGTCAGTTAGGCTGAAGTTATACATTAAACACCAAAGGTCCTATAGTACATTAAAGTCATGAGAGGGAATGGAACCTAATTGTTTGACTTGGAGCAATTTCCTTTAAGTCAAAACAATTTCTAATCTAAAGGTGATCCCCAGTCATCAGAGGCAAATAGTATGAAAGGTGAGATTCTCTACCTGCAAGGATGAACCATTCAAAAAAATTAAAATCATATGAAGTTTAAGGTAAACAGAATTTATAAAAAATTATGTCATTGGGTAATTTGCATTTGAACTATTAACACTTTTCCTATAATTGATGTATAGTAAGTTATCAATAAATTCAGTAACTCTCCTTCTGTCTTGGCAGACTTTCTCCCAGTCCCTCCAATCTCTACTTTCTAATTGTAATGACAAGCTCCATATCTAATTCTGTCTGTAAAGTAAAACCATTGCTGTTAGTCATATATTATCCTATAATTAACACTCCTAGTCATACAGTTTTCTGTTTACTTTTATTATATTGCAACTCCTTGTATTTTAATACTTTATTTATCCTTGATTGGAAAAAACCAATCATAAACTTAATTTGGATCAAAAGGCTCATTCCTACGGATGTCAATGCTTGAATATTGACACTCAAGATACATTATATTTTTATATTTTACTATTTTAACATGATGCAATTTATCTTTAAGATGGAGAATATTTTTTAATAAGAAGCCAAAGTGGGAGAGGAGTATATTCCTTTCCTCTAAGTGTTGGCTGGGATCTGAGAATGTATATACTGCTTTTAATCAAAATCCCTTTGGAGCAAGTGGAAATTCCATGTATGGAGAGAGATCCAATGGCCTGGGAAATATACAAGAGAGGCTTTTAGCTGTTTGTGCAGTAGAAAACTTTTCCAATTCAGAAAAGTTCTACTCTAGGAGCTCGTATAGTGCTGCTTTAACTCCAAAATGCAATGTACCAACGTGTTTCAAGAACAACAGTCAAATTCTAGATCAAGTATAAGGCCTAGTGTTTTTTTTTTAAAAAAAAGGAGTCAAAGCACTTGTGTTTTCTGTGCATTTAGTATTATTTTTCTCTTAAAGAGTATTGATGTGGTAAAAATTTGTGAAGTGGAAATAGGAAATGGCCATTGGTTTAATAAGGTCTGACTAAAACTGGTATGTATCCCTCCCTCCACTTTTTCTTACTCATACATGACTATTAGCATCAAGCTCAAGTTAACTTTTTTCAAGGACTTTCTATATGAGAATGAATAGCTATATCTCCCAAGAGAAGGAAGGTATCATTTACTGAAGAGCCAATACAGTCTTGCATTTATTTATCCATTCATTATTTATGAATTGTCCTGTATACATCAGGAACTAGGCTGCATGGCAAGGGAAGAAGTGTATGTTATTTTTAGAGACTGAATGTCATATCAGAATTTCAGGGTCAGCACGATGCTTCTGTCAGATACTGTCTTAGTTTCCCAGCTGATAAAATAAATACCACACAATAAAAAACAACAGGAATTAATTAGCTTATAGTTTTGAGTCCAACATCAAGGTGTCAGCAAGGCAATGCTTTCTTCTTGAAGACTGTGGCACTCTGGGGCTGGCTAAGGGTAATCCTTGGGTCCTTGGCTTTTCTGTCACATTGCAATGAACATGGCAATGTCTTCTCCTTTCTCTCCCAGGTTCCATTGACTTCCTTCTTCTTTCTTTGGCTTTCTTCTTTTCTGTCTGAATTTCATTCTGCTTATAAAGGACTCCAATAATCTAAATAAAGGCAAATTTGATTCAGTTGGGATATACTTATCTGAAGTAAAATCTTCAGGAAATCCTATTTACAACGGAACCAAACCCAACAGAATGGATTAAGATTAAGAACATGTTTTTCTGGGGTCCATAATTCAACCTATCATAGATACTATGGAAATATCCAAGGCTGTGTCTAACCTTACAAACTGCTACAAGTGAATTAAAAAAAAATTGAAATGCACAAAATTTTTAAATTCATTCAGACTGTGTTCTATGTAAATTTTAAAACTTGTTTTAATTTTTGACTTTTCATTCAATTACTTGGGAAACAATTTCTTCCAACCTTGTCTGAAATGGGGAAGCTGAGTGACTTAGATATGCTTGGTTGAGAGTGAAAGCATGTTATTTTTGCATAAAAATCTATCTCATAGATTGGGTATTGCAACAGATAATTGTTCAGTGATGTATGTACTTACCGGCAATTTTTCCAGATAACAATTAAGAAAGACTTTTTATTTTTATTCTCAAGTTTCTTTCATGGTACCAAATGTTTCAAGGAGGGCATATAGAATCATAGCTCAATCAGAAAAAGGAAGCATTATAAATCCTCTAAGGAAGGAGTATTCTTGCTGATTTAGGAAAATTGAAATTGGGCTCTCTGCATTTGTGGCAAAAGATGACAAAGATTTCGAAATAAAGTTTCTAAAATCTTGGGTGGTTCATTCAACTTCAATAATAACATTAAGATTTACAGAATGGGCTAGCCAGAAACGGTGTGAAGGGTTGCCCATCATTCTGCTCAGCATTTTTGGAAGGGACAAAATGTCAAGTTTGAAAAATTATCGGTTATGCAGTTGCAGCATGATTGCCCTTCACAAATAAAGCCTAGTGTGACATTTATATAAGCTGCATTTCAGAAAATAAAGAAATGACATCTTTTATCTCTAACTAGGTTCTGGAATTAATTTGCTCTTTTCTACTTGCATCAATATGTTTGCCCTCCAATGGCATATGCTTCATTGGGGCAACCATGTGGAAAACTCAGAAACAAAGAAGTGTTTGTTTCTTGCAAAAGCAGTGTGAGCAGAGCATTAATGTAATTTTGATGCCAGATAAGTACTCTGTTAGAGCAGGAAGTGTGATTACGGAGGGACTTATAGAGAGCCTGTCTTTGGATTTCTTCCATGATAGAGTACTAAAGTCATCTCAATAATTTCATTAAAATGGATATAGTGAGAAATTTTTAATTATTTGCTCTCCTTGGAATAGGATGGCTTATAGCAATTTCAGAAAGTTTAAGGATTTTTTAAATGCTTTTGTTATGCAGACCCGGTCCAATTTGTTAACAATAACAGAATGCCTTTCCTTTTATCTTGAATGGATTTTAGTATGAAGAGATACACTCCACAATGAAGTTTATCAGCCTTTGGGATGGAAAATAAATCTATTGAATAATTTATAGCCCTACTAAGTAGACATCATGTCTAGAAATGGGGATTTATGTGGGCGATTCACTTCTTATGGAGTCAGTATATGAAAATAAAGATGACAGTAATGAAAGAGTGTTAATTGAAGTGATTTAGGTTATGAGCGCTAATCCACCCATATTTAGAGAATCGGAAGAAAATCAGAATTATGGAGAGGGGAGGTCTTGCTCTTCTCAGACTTTAAGAAGTCTGACTCTAGAGTCTGGATGCAGAAAAATGGTCACTCACTGTGTGTTCATCATTAGGATAGATCTTATGGAGATACAAAAGAAACACTAGATCCGTATTTCAACTTATAAAAAATTGGGTATTTTAAACAATGTTTAGAAAATATTATTTTATTAATTGCTAAGAGGTTTAGTAAACGTTCTGGTAGATGAGAAACCACTGAAAGTTCAGTTGAAGAATTGAAGAATTCATGGGGGTGGTAGGAATCTCAGTATTGAAGTCTTGACTCGAGGTCTTGAATAGACAGAGGAGGGAAATTTACTTAAACTCTGGATTTCATCCAAATCAGTCAGACCAAGACACTTCACTGAGAAGCCAAAGATAATTCACAAATATAATACTCACATCCTTTCTTCTTTCCAAACAGCTTTAGGGGAGACAGGAAGGAGAGACAAATGCCATATTGCCAATACGGTGTAAATGAAGAACATCATCTAGAGTTGAATGGGCCTATAAGCAGGCAGAATGGATGTCTATCAAGAACTCCTACCTCAGGAATTTCCCCTTCTACAGTACCCCACATTTTACCAATTATACCTATAACCTATATTAAAGGGACGTTCCTAACAGGTTTATTATATTTACTAAAGGAAATAAGTTTCCAACTACAATGGCACAACTGATACCAAACTAGCTTTCCTATTGTAAACGATGAAAATATTACACAAAATATATGCCCCAAATGTGCAGTGTAAGACTGTAATCTCTGACAAAAGGATATACATGAGGTAAGCCTCAAATCATCCCAGCTCTTAGGGACAATTTTCTATCCAACATAGAGCAAGTATCATTCACATTGTCTAGTAGGCAACAAAAAAATATGGGACATATAAAAAAAATACACAAGAAAATATGACCCAGATTCAAGGAAAAGAAACAGTTAAAAGAAAGCAACCAACCTTAAGATCATTAAAATGTTGAGTTTATTGGATAAAGTCTAATACTAAAGCAGCTATTAAAACTAGAGTTAAAGAAAAACATGTATGGACTATCAGGAGAGAAATGAAAATAATAAAACACTATAAAATCACAAAAAGAATGAAATGGAAATGATAGAAATAGAATATTACAATAAATGAAGTGAAAAAAGAAAAAATACAAATTATCAATATCAGAAATAAAGGAGAGGTATTACTACAGATACTAATACAAGCTAATAGGTGGGTATTATGACTAATTTTATAATTTTATGCCAATAAATTAGCCAACTTAAATGAAATGGTAAAATTCCTTGAAAAATACATCTAGCCAAAACTGATTCAAAAATAAAAATCCGAATAGCCCTATATCTATCAAATAATTAAATTACTAATTAAAATTATGATATTATATTAAAAGTCATAATTTAAAAATCTTACTAATTATGATTTCTGTCAATAAAGCTAATTTCATACCAATTCTTTCAGAGCACCTAACATTAGTTGCTCAACATTCCTCTGCATGCAAATTACAATTATAATCAAATTCCAGTTCATAGCTCTTACAGTGGCTAAAATAAAAACAATTGATAATTCCAAGTGCTGATAAGAACAAGGAGCAACTGGAAATCACATATAGTCTGATGGGAGCATAAAATGGTACAATCACATTGGAAAACTGTGACAATTTCTTACATAGTTAATGTAAACTAACCATTTGACTCAGCAATTCTACTCTTAGCATTTACTGAGAAGAGAAAACATATGCTCACAGAAAGACTTTTTATATGATTGCTCTCAACAGATATTCATAATCACCCCCATCAGAAACAACTTAAATATCCATTATCAGATATATGGATAAACACATTTTGGTATATTTGAACAAAAGAATATGACTTAGCAATAAAAAGGAAGAAATACTGATCCAAGCAACAAGACAGATGAATCTCAAAAACATGCTGAGTAAATTAAGCTAGACTCAGATGAATCTCAAAAACATGCTGAGTAAATTATGCCAGACTCAAAAGAGTAGTTACTGGGTCTTTTCCCATTTACATGATGATATAAAACAACCAAAACTAATCTGTATCAGTAGGAATTAGATTAGTGATTGTCTGAGGTAGGAGGTAGAGTGGACTTGACTCCAAAGGGGTTTGAGGGAACTTTCTTTGTGAGATAATGAAAATGTTCTGTCTTGATTAGGGTGTGGATACATAATCATGCACATTTGTCAAAATGCATCAAACTGCATATTAAAATGTATACTTTTATTGTATATAAATTATACCATTCTAGGTGAACTGTACATGACATAAAAACTTGGCTGCTTGTAGGCAGACAGACATAGGTGCTAGTCCTAATTCTGAAATAAACTGGGCTATATTACCAGGCACAGGACACTTTAATTTTTGGAACTCCCATGTCCTCATCTGTAAGGTAATGGGTTAGACCAAATCAGAGGTTCTCAATCTTGGTTGCACACTAGAATCACCTGGAAAGCTTGTTAAAAATACCGATGTTTAGGTTACACCCCAAAGACAGTCGTTTTAAATGTCCTTAAGGTTGGACCCAAGCACTGGCATTGTTTTGTTTTTCAGAAGCCTAACTGACTATAATGGACAATTAGTGTGAACACCAGAGCTTTAGAAAATTTACTGAAGGAGAAGTCTGCAATTCTGTCTCCATGAAAATTGGCCTTGGCTCTCTAAGAACAGCATCGTTGATTACTGGGCTGTAGCTTAAGAATTGTAAAATGTTGGAAGAGGTGTCTAGAAAGATATAATAAATGATTTACTTTTTGCCAAGTTATTAGATGGGGAGTCATTTTGAATGGAGAATTAATGTTTAACAACTGGTCCCAGCTCTCCCCACCAGTATCCTTGACTAGATGGACGTAAAAGATATATTACCTAATATATAGAAGTCACCTACTGGAATAAAAATTATTTCAGAAAATACTTGATTTTTTTAAACATTCGAATCCATTTTGAATTTATACTCTGCAAATTCCATTTTTATATAATACAGCAACTGTTTGACAAGCTGTTTTTTTCTAGGTGGACTATCCAAAAGGCAATTTGCTTTAATTTCTAGGCTTTTAAAATGATTGAGGAGATTAGAGAAGAATCTTCTGTGGTAATGTTCCACAAATCACCAAGAATACTCACAAGGTTCCTTAAGATTTTTGAAGCTAAGCAAATATACAAACAAATTTGATGATTCAAAAAGTGATTATTCTCTTTGCGGATTATCCAGGTGCCCTGCCTCACTTATTTCTTTGGTTGCTTGACCACCTTCTCCATTGGAGAAGTCTGGACCCTTGAGAGAAACCAGGTCATAGTTCAACAAATCTGTTCACATGGCTGCTTGCAAATAACTCCATTTGTAGGAAGAAATGGTAACTTGTTTAAAGAGTAGTTTTTAAATTATCCTAAAATCTTCTATAACAAGCTCAGTATGTCTTGATGCTATTGATGTGGTGTGTGTATGTGTATGAGTATGTTAGGGGTGGAGAAGGGGAGAGAAATGGTTACATAAACAGTAGACTTTTGACAGTTCAAATCTGAAACATGGGATTAATTCTATTTTTAAAAGCAGTTATTTCTCAAAGTAGATTTGTTTTCCTATTGAATCTGTTACATCTCAGTCACAGAGCAGCAATGAGCACAAGTCAATGTCATTCTTTAAAAAATTATCCCAGTGGGTGCAATAGGGGTCTTGGTAAGGAAAACCTACACTTGGTGCAGTCACATATGGCCTAACAAATTCAAACTTGAGTGACTTTTCTTACAGCTGTGGTTCAAATTATAGACACTTCACATGCTTAATGGTGACTTTAATTTACTGTGAGGAAGCGTATGCTGAGCATCTGGAAGGACGTGATTTTACTTTAATCATTTTGATTTAGGTGACAGTAATTACAATTATCATCATGGTCTGTGAGACAACATTGGTTTTACTGCTACCTGCCAAGACTTGTTTCTATACTTCACCAGGGCTTTAAAGAAAATGGACCAAGAGGGGTTAAATCAACATTCTGAAAACTCCTTTGCTACTTAAGTGCCTGATATAGAATGCATTCAGAATAATGGGACAAATTAATTTGCTTAAATTGACTACAGGTTTATATATTAGGACTAATGGTAACTGGAAAAAGTAGTGTTCATCTTCCCCAAGAATTTTATAGTAAAGTACAGGTGTAGGGACTTAAAAGATCTTGAAGCAACACAGACTGTTTCTTTGACTGCACAAATAGTTTTGCAAAAAGCTGTGCTAGATACCCTGCCAAGAAGGCATTAAGTATGAACTGGGGCAAATGGCTTTCTCTCAGTATTTCAGTCATTCTATTTCTTGTTTTAAAGGCATAGAATAGAAAGGTTAGAATAACCTTTTAACTTTAAATCCAGAGAAGAGAGTTAAACTCAATATCAAAATATCTCAGCCAACCAGAAGGCTTTTCAAACCAGAAGGAAGATCCAGAAGATATTAATAAACATACTTTAATAATGAAACAGTAAGCATGTGTGGCACATGGTAGATACTCAGTAAATAAATATTTACTAAATGAATAAATGTGTATCCCAACCAATCAAGCTTTATTTGAAGCTGTTTGTCTTATAGTTGCTAGAGTTTAAAAGCATCTTACAAATATGAGCACCTTAATGGTTTAGAAATAGGTAGGATCCCTTAAAGATATTTCTCCCTTGAAGAGATTCAACTTAGTTCCTGGCTCTGGTGGTGTTATTTTATATCTATGGGTTCTCTGAGTCTTTTATATAGATAAAATCTATAATACGAGTACCATAGGACCTTTTATTGCTACATCACCAGGTTGTGGTGAAGATCAAATGAGTAATGCTTCATTAAGTGAAGAGAGGTAAAAAAAAAATGTAGAGTGTTTTCTCTATTATTCTATTTATGCTTTCTCGTGAAAGATGCTCCATGTTTCCCTGTTCCTGTCCCACATACATACTCATAAAAGTATTTGAGATCTAGGCACTGTGTTTCTCCTGGAACTCATAAACAGTACCACTTCTAGTCTCACGGTCATTATGAGAGACTGTATTCAATTATTCTAGAACTGATCAGGTCCAGTCCTGTCCAGCTGGGCTTACTCCCACTTGGCTATCTACGGTGAGGCAATTTCTATCCTTATTAATGCCTCCTTCCATGGAGAGTAGAAATTAAAGGACATTAAAGTCATATTTTCTTAGATTTAAAAAGAGCATTAGAGATTTCAGCCATACCCTCCTGTAATCTAAGCATAAGGTCACATAGAAAAAGGTTTCTTGGTCATGGGAGGCTACATACAAATATGACAAGCAAAGCTTAATCCACATTCCAAATTCCCCATCCAGGACTCTTTCCATTACTTCATTCCAACCATTTTAACTGGCAAAGATGCTTTTGGCATAGGGGGATTTTGAAGGCCTTAATTAAAATAGGGATAGTCCTTTTTCTCCACCCTTCCTATCCTCTTATTTATTTTGATTTGTTGAAAGAAGGCATTGGATGAGAAGTCCCAAGGCCAATAGGGACGGTATTTAAAGCTATGGATCTTTCACAGATTGTTAGTTATTTCATTTAGTTTTTGCTTGAGGAATCTATGAAACACAGATTCTATGAAGAAAAACTCAATATCGGGATGTTTTTAAAGACTTGGCTATAAAATAAAATGAGCAGCTTCAAACATCTGCTCAAATTAGACAATTTTCAGAATCGATAACATGCAACTTATACTTAAGGAGATTTATGTTATAGAAATTTGAACTAAATACTCCCCCGATAAATGTGTCATGATGGTAGTCTCCTAGCATCAATTCTTTCCCATCTGATTAGTCTACCAATCATGTCAATCTCCTTCACCCTGCTGGTACTTGGTTTAGGAAGGACATGTGACCTGATACCTGTCAATAATCCAGCTGGGTGGGGCAGGGACTTCTGGGAAGTATTTCCTTGTTCCAAAAAGTTCACATGGAAGTCTCTTTTCTCTCTCTTGACAGAGTCTAGTCTGGGTGTGAAGCCTAGATGTCCTCCATTTGATGTCCTCCTGAGCATGAAACCAATATGTAAGTATTACAAAGCCAAGTTGATGCCAGATAGGTAAAAAATTAAGCCCTGAGAAAGTGTGTCTGTGAGAAATGATAAATTATTTAAGCCTTCTGTTATTGAATAGGACTCCCCTATTCTCCGTAGCCCAATGCATCCTACCTGAAAATTTGGGTGGTAGAAACTCTAATTTTATAAATGACAAACCACCCTTACATCTCACCCGCTGTGGAAATGTTTTGAAACATGTTACTTGTTGCCACATAGCTATTCTCTGTAAACTTCTTTAAAAGAAAATGTGAATTTCAGAGGAAAGAAATCATAATTCCCTATAAAGATACTTGCTAGATAATCTACTCTTTTACAGGTGAGTTGGCTCAAAGATGGAATTAACTATATTTAACTATATTTTTAAAAAATCAATCCACAAATCTTTATTGAGTGTCTACTAATACCTGGCATTTTACTAGAGATTTAATCAAGAGTGGGTAAATCATTGGTATAATTTTCATGAGAAAGAAGTTTCAAATTCAATTATCAGCTTCTAAAAGAAGTATCCTTAATTCATCCCAATAGCTCTTACGCTATTAATATCTAGTGCAAAGAAATGCATTTGATGCATTTCTTTACTAGACAACATGAGGGCAGTCAGCCTCTGCCAAAATCAGCACTAAAACTATTTCTCATGAGTAATAACAATAATATTCTTTTCCTCTATAGCTCCTTTAATCCAAAAATCTTAAGCCTACATAAATATTCACTCAACAATATACTGTGAATCTTAATATTTGGATGGAGAAATTCAGCTAGAAGCAAGAACATGGACTTTCTTTGGAGAGGTTTTGGATCACAAGTTGGCAGAGGGTCACAACTTGGCAGAGGAGGAACATTCATGTGGGGCGTCAGTGATGGTGTGTGCATGGGAGGGAGTTCATTTGGAGCATGTCTCTAAGGCATATGAATGTGTTCAAATGGTTATGGGGCATTGTCAAGGTGGGTGAAGATTTATACAATAACCAAAAGAATATCAAATTCTCATCCTGGAGAGCTCTACCACATTCTCTAATGGTACAGCAAGAATCCTCTGAGTACAGGGACAGTGGCTAGTAAAGGAGGACTGACCACTGCTCCAGGGCCTTCATATTGATTATTGTACTTATGAACCTTTTCTTTTGAAATTGAAACTTAGCCTAGTATTATATGTTGCCTAAGAGTTACCTCCTGACTTTCAAATTTTGTTGCTCAAAGGTGGCCTCTTTCTAAGCCAAACTTAGCATATAAACACACTACCTCCTCCCCCCAGCCCCGAAATGGGACATGACTCCCAGGGATGACCCTCCCTGGCACTGAGAGATTATTATCAAGTGCCAACTAGCAATGCACCTGGATAAGACATTGACCTAAAAGGGAGAAATACTAAATACAAATAAGTTCTTATGGCAAAGAGATTTCAAAGTATGTCAGGAGGTCATTCCAAAGGTTGCACTTATGCATGTCTCAGCAGGCTCTCATTGACTGCCACAGTAAATACTGTCTCAAATAGTGGGATTCCTGAGAACTCTAGATACAACCAGACACTATAGACAGGGCAGACAGCTCATGAGTTTGGCACTCTGCCAGTGTGCCTTGGCTTGGAATTTATGCTTCCCAGTGTGACAAAGTTGGACTCATTTGTGGTTTCCCTACACATGGCTCTTCTGCTCCTTCTATCTGAACCTATAGTTAGTACTATACTTGATAGGTATAGATCCAAAAGCCTTAAATCTCTGGTCTGTCCATGTTCCAGTTGGGTCCTGAATCTCAGTAGAGTTTCTATTCCTATTCTCCAGTGCATTGGATTCACCCAGGACAGCTAACAAGGTAATGATGATGGACAATGCCCATCCCAAGGAACAGAGAGAGTCTGCAAGTACAAGCAAGAGAGTTCCATCCACCTGCCCCATGAGATCTAAGCCCTCTCTCAATTAAAGGCAGAGTAGGCATCATGACCCAAAGATCCTCAAGATTGGGGAATGAACAATGGACTAAACTAGACTTACTATTATTCTACTATAAACTTACTGTTATTCTAGCAATGGAAGAAATTTTATCATTGATGTGGAGCTTCTGAGGGGAGGGAGAGGGAAAATAGGCATAAAATGGGGGCATTTTTGGGACATTGGAATTGTCCTGCATGATCTTGCAATGATGGATACAGGCCATTATATATTTTGTCATAACTTACAAAATTGTGTGGGACACAGTGTAAACTATAATGTAAACTATAATCCATTGTTAGTAGCAATGCTTCAAAATGTGTTAATCAGGGAAACGGACTTGGCCCAGTGGTTAGGGTGCCCGTCTACCACATGGGAGGTCCGCGGTTCAAACCCCGGGCCTCCTTGACCCGTGTGGAGCTGGCCCATGCGCAGTGCTGATGTGCGCAAGGAGTGCCCTGCCACGCAGGGGTGTCCCCCACGTAGGGGAGCCCCACGCGCAAGGAGTGCGCCCGTAAGGAGAGCCGCCCAGCGCGAAAGAAAGTGCAGCCTGCCCAGGAATGGCGCCGCCCACACTTCCCCTGCCGCTGATGACAACAGAAGTGGACAAAGAAACAGACAAAGAAACAAGACGCAGCAAATAGACACAGAGAACAGACAATGGGGGGGGGGGGTTAAATAAATAAATCTTTTAAAAAAAAACAAAATGTGTTACTCAATTGTAAAATATGTACCACACTTATGAAGCATGTTGTTAATATGGGAAAGTGTGGGAGAGAGAGGGAGTGGGACATATGGGAATTCCCTATAATTTTTTATGTAACATTTATATAATCTAAAGTTTCTTTAAAATAATTAATTAGTTTTAAAAAATGGGACCCAGAATCTTGATTCTTAATGGTCTTTCAATTTATTGTCCCCACCCTACCATTCAAGGAAAATTAAAAATTATAGAGGTTTTAGCAAGATAACTAAACTTTTCCATCCCCAACTGATGATTCATTGTTTCTCTTTTCCTGTCTTTTAAAATTATATTTTGTCTTTTATTACATTTATTTTTGTCAGTGGGAGCTCTGAAGGTCAAAGGATGGGGAAATTGGGCTGATTATAACTATCTTGATATCTTGGATCTGCAAAGAAGGACTTGGCAACATTTGAGGAGTGAGGTTTCTTTGGGTATTTACAGTGCTTCCTGTTGAACTAAAGTATTGTAAAAACAACCTTTCTCTGAGTTCTTAAGAAATTGTCTTTCTAAATTGAAAGGGAAGAGAAAATTATGGAATTAAACACATTTTAGAAGAAAGAAAAATGATGCATTAAATTTTAACTAGTCTGAGTTTCAGCAAATTATGAGAAGAGCTTTGAATTCTACTATTTTGGGACTTAAGTCAGCAGAAACTAGGTGGAAGTTGATCTTTGACTAACAAAAAAGGTTGTTAAGAAAATTCATAGCAAAAATAAGATTTCATAACATGATATTTAACAGGCAATAAATTCTTTTGAACACAATAAACAAATTAATATTAATTAATAAACTGATTATAAAGGAATCATTTCCACTAACAAAGTACACCCATTGGAGTCTCAACTTAGCAACATTTTGATTAATCAAAGTTGACTGATTTAATGATTGAATAATCAAAGCTGGTTGATTGATGATTACTCCTCCTTGATCCATAAACACTTTGCATTGAAATATCTTCTTAGAATGTGTTTTAGTTTCCTCACTGCTAAAGCAAATACCATGCAATGGGTTGGCGTAAGCAACAGGAATTTATTGGCTGACAGTTTTGAGGCTAGGAGAAGTCCAAAATCAAGCTCTCATCAAGACAATGCTTTTTTTCCAGTAGTCTATGGAGTTCAGAGTTTGGCAGGAGGTCATCCTTGGTTTATGGCTATTTTATTACATGGAATTGCATATGGCAGCCTCTCCTGGCTTCTCTCTTCTCTTCTGGGCTCCGCTGACAGTGAACTTCTGACTGCTGCTTCTGTGGCTTTTTTCTCTCACTGTGATCATCCCTTTAAGGCCTTCAGTAATAGGATTAAGGTCCATCTTGTGCCATACCTTACCCTGAAGTAAACTCATTGAAAGGTCCTGGTACAAGGACTCATACCTCATAAGAATGGATTATGTTTAAGAGCATGTTTTTCTGGCGTATGTATCTCCAAACCAGCAGAGAAAGTAATAAGATTATGTTTTTTAAAGTAATTTTATCTAATTCATTCAGTTTGAGTATGCATCCATTTGAGTCCATGTTAGTCTGGGATTGGATTCTGTCCACACAGCATGCTGTATACATTGGCCAGCCAGCTAGCTTGACATGAAAATATTATTAAAATATGTCCACCTCCTTTCCCAATAGCTGAGTTCACAAAGAGAGTACAGAGGAAGACGTGGGTGTTCCTTTAGTTTACATATTATGTCTCCCTCAAAAACTCTCAATCATCCTAGCTAGGGACCTACACTAAGTTTATAATGTCATGAACTGTATAACAGGATACATTTAAACTGAAGCTTTATATGGAAACCCAAGATAACACAGGAACCAGCCCTACATTTAGTAGGTGGTAGATGGGACCACTTACATTTTAGTGGAATGCCAAATCACATGCATTATTGGAGGTATACTTTGTTAATTTTTTATAGATTAAGTAAAATCTGTCTGTCTTTGGTTGTTAAGCTTGCTCTAAATAACAACCGATGGATAATTCATACTTTTGAAAGAACTTTATCAATACTTGGTATATTGAGGGATTACAACTCCATGTGAAATATCTTGTATAGCATTATTATCCCCACTATACCGTTATTACTTGTACTAGGTGCCTCAGTTGTTGAATTCACACTAGAATTCAGTCTCATGATTTTTCATGCACTGACCTTTGGAAATTGTTTAGAAACTACAAGTTAGTTCCATCATCAGCTTACCTTCAACAATTCTACCTCTTCCCAATAATCCTGCTACCAACTCTTCAATCTTCATTCCCTATCTTATAATGTGGTCAGTACGGTATGTAAAAATCTCTCTACCCTTATATGGTAAATGCAAATGTTCATATTTTAGTCATTTTAATACCTTGACACAGTGGTTTGTATCATTGACTGATTACTGCCTTTAAAATTTTTGTTTTTGTTTTTCATTATGAAAGTAATATATCTAGATTACAGGGAATTTTGAAAAAAAGAAAAAGTCACAAGACCCTAATACAACCATTGTAAATATCTGGTGTTTTTCCTACCAGACTTTCCCCCCTATCTCCCATGAACAAAAATGAAAATATTTTAAGGAACAAATGCTTTGATTTTAGCATATGCTCTCTGAAATCATAAAACATAGTTACTGAAAGAAACCTTAGATATCACCCAATTCAACCCTCTCATTTTCAGAAGAGGAAAATGGGTCCCCAGGAGATTAAGGCCATTCAGTTCTCTCTCCAATCAGAGGGTTTTCTTAGGCAATCATCGGCACCATCTAAATCAGTGATTCCCTAACTTCTGCAATCATAAGAATCACCTGATGAATTTTATAAACGAGTTTCTCAAGGGCCCACTGTATCATTTCAGGTGATTTTGATGATAACAATCTGGGGAATTTACTTTAGAAACACTGAGCAACTAAATGTTTATCTAGCAACCCTGCTGCAATTCTTGCTATAGCTGGGATAAGCCTGATCACTATGACAGGGCTTCCTTGTCACATCATCCCTAAAACTCAGGAAAGCATCATTGGGAGCAGCTCTTTCACCAGTCACGGTTTGAACCTAGCTTCCCTGTCTGGCATTCTACCACATCTTAAGACTGGAGCTATTGGGAGCAATCCTGAAAATAGGGAGGAAAAGTACGCACTTGCCTGACTGAACATCAAACTAGATACATATAAGCCCAGTCCAAGGAGAATAGTGAGATTAATATTTAAATATTTCCCATAACCTATTCTCTCTGTTTACTCTAGTTTTCTTTGTATAAAATATATATAATAAGTATATGAAGTACTTAGTTTAATGTATTTGTATGCATGTTGTTATTTATTTAATTTTCCCCTTTTGCACTGGCTAGACCTCCAGTAAAATTTTGAAGTGGTGATAGTGCTACTGCACATATGTGTCTTATTCTTGACCTCAGGAGGAAAGCGTTTACTATTTCTCTATTGTGTATAATATTAACTGTTCAGCTTTTAGTCTGTCAGATTAAGAGAGCACCTTTCTAGCTTGTTTTCTATTAGCTTTTAATTATCTTAATGTATTGATTATCATTTAGGAACAAGCTGTGGAATCTCTGATATAGTATCAAATGTAATCATACATCGAATACTGAGCACCTTCAATGTGGTAGGTACTCTTTTAGGTACTGAGATGCAAAGATAAATACAACACTCCCTGTCCTGAACCACCTTATAGTCCAGATAGACATGTAAAGAAATACTATATTATCATGAAGATAGGGTTATGTACAAAATGCTGGGCTCATTTAGAAGAAAGTGACTTTAGTAGACTTTAGTAGAGAAGACTCAAGGGAGGATTCAGAGAAAGCAACATTTGAGCTGAAATTTGCAAGCGGACAAGTGAGCAAAGGACATTCTAGGTAGAACTCACAACTTTGATATGTGAAAAAATATGGATTATAAGGTGACAATGTTAATCTGTAGGAACACTGAGGAAAGATGATGGGAGACGAGGCCAGAAGGGCAGGTCAGGGTAGACCATACAGAACCTTACAAACTTTGCTAAGGGGTTTAGACTGGGTCCTGTGAACAAAGGGGAGCCATCAAACTATTTTAAGCAGAGGAATGAAATGACCAGATCTATATTTTAGAAAGATCATTTTACTGACTGTATGGATGATGACGTAGATGACAAAAGAGATTGAGGTGGGAAACTAGTTAGGAAGTTGGTGATGAGGATTTGAAACAAGGGAGGTATTCTCAATAAGATAGGATAAAATGTAGTGGGCTTTAGGAATTAAAATCAAATAAACTGGTTGTCTAATTGGATGAAGAGAGTGAGGGAAAGAAGCAATCAAGGTTTGTGTCCTGGCTTTGTAACCATAATAAAGCTATGGGGAATGAGAAAGCGTGAAGCTATTGAGTTCAGTTCTGAGCACACCGGGTCTGAGAAAGGCCACCCAAGTGAGATGTCTATAAGGTAGCTAAATATGTTGCCCATACATTCCTGATTATTATTTAAGAGCAGTCCTAGTGCTGTCTCTTATCCATAAAATGGATTATTAATATAAATCTAGGATTGGTGCTAACAATCTGAGGGATTTATAACAAGTTGTAGCTCTGGAGAGGCTGACAGGCTTCATATTTTTCCCCATTTAGAGGTCAGGTTTTTTAACCCTTAGGTGGAATCTCATATGAAGGTACCAAGGTCCCCTTAAATCACTCTTTTCTGGGCTTAGTCATGAACTAATTCAAGTCCCAGCTATCATAACCTGTGCCTGACTTTAACCAGATATGGAAGAGCCCCACTTGAGGTCTGCTTTTGTAATCAATACAACAAAGTAAAAACCCAGATACCATTCTAGAAAAGTTTTAGAAAAGTTATGTAGTTCTTTTCTCTAGGCATGTTTGATTAAATGGTATAAGATTTAGGCAATGCACCACTCAGCAAAAATCTTAAAATTTCTCTTTACCCATCCATCATGCCAAAGACTCGACATCAACTGCCTAAAACTCTCTTTCCTTTCTCCCTCACACTCTCTTGGCACCCCTATTTCTATCCCTGAAGTCTACTGCCCTTTGTACACAGGATCCAGTCTAAACCCCTTAGCAAAGTTCAAAGGTTTTATATAGTCTGCCCGGATCTGCCCTTCTGGCTTCATGCCCCAACATCTTTCCTCAGTGTTCCTATGGACTAACATTGTCACCTTGGAATCCGTGTTCTTTCACATCTTGATTCTGAGCTCTATTTATACAGGGGTGGCTTTTATTTTTTAATATACACCATGGCCATGGATCATCACTGACCTGCAATTCTCTTACCCAATGGAATCAAATATGTTGTGTGTGCATGTGTGTAAGTGTTTGTGTGAGTGCAGGTAAAGTGTAATAACTAAATGCAGATCAGAAAATTAGCTGGGAAATAGGAATTTTCCCAGGAATAGGAATATTATGTGGAAATGAGAAAAATGGTGAAGTTTTGGTATTACAGGAGAAGAGATCTGCTGGGAATGGGCAGTGAAGGTGGGTGGGGGGAAGATGGTCATACTGAATGGCATAGCTCTAATGTTAGGCTTTCTTGAACAGAAAAGTTCACAATGAACCACAAGGAGGAACTTTCAAGAATGATATAACCCTAGACTGATAGAGCCCCAAATTTTCCTTTCTTATAGTTGATTGTGGGAGGAAATCAGGGCATTCCGTATTGCTTTATGAGTAGTCTCAGCCACAACTGACTCATGGTCCCTCTGTGGTGTCTGTATTAGTCATGGTTTCCCAGAGAAACAGAACATGGGAGATTGGTAGGGTGGCCAGAGAATCCTCTATAGGGGGATTGGGAAATTGTGGCCCTTCCTTTTCCAAGCACTTCTTGCCTTTCTAGTCTTCCTCACACCAAAACAAGCATCAAAATTCAGAGAAGGGACACACAGTCCTTTCAATAAAGATAAGAAGGTCTCACCAAGCAATACTACATGAAAACACCAGATTTTCTGGTTCCCTCCTACCACAAAATGGTGTAGGGGAGCTTACAAACATAAAACTTCAGAAGACAGATGTACTCTATATGGAATATCTTTCTTTTACAATCCTCTTTCATTTTCCTCAATTTCCTTTCCTGCCTCCTCATAGCTGCTTCTTTCTAGACCCCAGTCCAATGTACCACAACCATCCTATGGGAATCTCCATTGCTCTGCACTGGAGGAAGTGTTTCCTTCCTATGATCTTTCTAGTGGCATGAATTCAAGCTCCTCGGGCTTTCCAGATGGGAAGGAATGAGTTCATGACCCATGGGTTGAAGAGGTAGAAGCTGCCTTGATTCAATTTCCCCACCAACAGGAGTTGTGGTCAATTTTCTCTGGCCTTTTTTAGAAAGCCTATCCATCAAAGCAACCATTCATTTTCACTCATGTTCTCCCCCAATCCAAAGACCTCATAGTGTAGTAGATATGAAGAAAGTATATTTCTTGAGAAATCATAACATTATCATTATGGTAAGGAGCATTTGACCCCATTATAAGAGTCAGCAGTTGAGTGTAAATGACTCCATTTAGCATCATTATCTCCATCAGCAACAGGTGGCTTAGAATTCTCGTCTACAATGGAAGTAAACCAGCATGGGTCTTAGTTCATTTTCAACTTTAGCTACCGTTTATTGATATTTCATGCATTTTGCAAACTTAATCCCATATAATCCTCACAATAATCCAGCAAGATTCATATTATTAAACATTTCATGGGTGAAGTCACTTAGGCTTAGAGAATTGGTAATATCATATAGATGGTGAATAATGGAGCTGATATTTGAGCCCAGGACTGTCTCCAAAACTCGTGATATTCTCCCTGTATTTTGCCAACGTTTAGCAAGAGGCAGGCAGAGATGCAATCAAAGGAAATAAAATGATTCTGGACATTTTAACCAGATACCCCTGTGCTTATTAGCTTGTTAGGGGGAGAGCTAAAGCAGGATACTCCCTTCCTTCGTTCCTTCATTCCTTTGTTCCTTCCTCCCTCCCTCTCTCCCTTCCTTCCTCCTCTTCTTCTTTTCTTTCTCCCTTTCTTTCTTCCTTCCTTCCTTCCTTCCTTTCTTTCTTCCTTCCTTCCTTCCTTCCTTCCTTCCTTCTTCCTTCCTTCCTTCCTTCCTTCCTTCCTTCCTTCCTTCCTTCCTTCCTTCCTTCCTTCCTTCCTTCCTTCCTTCCTTCTTCCCTTCTCTTTCTTTCTTCTCTCTCTCTTTCTTTTTCTTTCTTTCATGAAACCTCAATAATAATCAGAGAAGGACCAGGAATCATGGAGTACAAAATTGCCTCAAACCAACATCTAAGTTAAAATCTATGAAAATATTCTATTGCTTTATGATCCCATTTAGAGTGAACATTATATTTATAGCTTTTCTCCTGAATGCACATTAAGGTAATATTGAACTTTTGGTAAAAATTATACCATACATCTGTGCTGACAGCTTGTTTCCTGCATGCAAATCTTTATCTACTACTTTCAGCTTTCAATATTTTTCCAAAGAAGTAGGTTAGAATATTAAAAGGTCCAGGAAGAAATATAAAACAGATGGGTTTAGATCTTTGTTGGAAGTGGCAGCCATATTGAATTTGATGGTAATTTAGTTAAAGGGGGTCCTGAGAGAAAAATCCACGAGCACACATAGGACCCTGGCTTGGGATGGAATCTCAAGCATGCACAACATCTGGCTTACTATTGCAGGTTGTCCTTGAAGTTGAATGTTTTTTAAGATGGCATAAGAGATTGGTCATCAACTCTTCCTATGACATAGGGCAAATATCTTTGCCTGTTGAACAGTACCAATCTTTTGTGAGTTTTGGGTTTATTCCTTTCACTTATCATCCTGGGCAAGTGAAGAGCTGGCACTCTGGCCCAGGATGACGTCCTCTTCTCCAGAGGCATTAGGCATTGGCTATGGCTGTGGCCTTGGAACAAAGGGAAGGTAAATTTGGAGGGCTGGACTGGATTGATCTCAGAAAGTTGAGACTATTAGAGTTTAAAGGTCAGCAAGAGGCTTGGCATAGATGGAATTTGCTGGCTCAAGAGGTTGAGTCTGGATGTAATGCTTGATAGAAGAAGGATCCTTTTCTGTGGATTCTGCTGAAAGCACGAAAAAGTGATGTAGGATGTCTGAATCTTCAATAGTGGATGATACCAGCAGCAGCATGCATCCTTGAGAATCTAGCCAATAAGCCCGTTTATTTTCTGTTTATTCAATCCCTGCATGTCAACTGAATTACCATCAATATTTAAATACTTTGTAGCCTCCTGCTTAATAAAAGGAAAGAAGAGTCATTTAATGTTGCTTTTCCTTTCAGATATCGTCTTCCTTTTTCCTTCACAATAAAATTTGTCAAAACTTTCTATATTCACTTTCTCTATTTTCTCATATTCCACTCAGTCCTCTAACAACCTATTTCACTTTGACCTTTGTTTCTTTATTATAATAAAATGGCTACTGTAAGAGTTAATGGTGTTGCTAAATCCAGCAGACTATTTCCAGTTCTTATCCTATTTGATGTTCAGGAGCATTAGCCTCCACTGTTAATCTCTCCTTCCATCTTGAAACAATTTCTTCCCTTGCCTTCCCTTACCCTGCACTCCTACTTTTCTTTATTTTTTTCCTTCTACCTCTCTGGATGCTCTTATTCCATCCCTTTGCCAGTTTCCCTCTTCCTACCTTTAAATGTTGGAGTTTATTAGAATTCAATTCCACTTTCTCACTTTCTCACTTTATACTTTCTTCACAGGCCCTCTTATCCATGACCGTGGCCTGAATTTCTACTGATGATGACAGACCTCTTCTCTGAGCTCTAGACCTACATCTAACTGCTTTTGCAACATCTTCTCTTGGTTGTATGGACTTCACACTCAATATGTGTATGCCCGAATTAATTCTTTGCCTCCACATGTGTTTTTTTGCCAGTATCATCTCTCAGTTTACCCAGTTGCCAAAAACTATATGGAAGTTGTTCTTGACTTCCACATATCCTATTCATTAACAAATAGTATGGATTTTTACCTCCAAAATATGTCCCAAATCCTTCATTTCCATTCTCCCTTATCTCTGCAGCCAACATCCTAATCCAAACAATCATGACTTCTTACCACAGCATCCCAGCTTCACTTTTAGTAATCCCTAAATCCAGGTTCCTTTCCATAATGCAGTGTATGTATCTTTCACAAAACAAATCTGACTACATTCCTGATCTCCTACCTCCATGCATGGTTAAAGCCATTCCAAATCCCTTCCTCTACTTTTGGGTTAAAGAGCAATATCCTTAGCACACTCTACAATGCCTCCTGATCTGGTGCCTGCCTCTCTCAACCCTCTTCTAGCTCCACTCTTCCTTTTCTGTTTTATTCTTCAGCAGATGGCATTCTTTCCATTTCTCAACCCCCATTGATCTCTCTTCTTGAAGGTTTTGGCTTATCCTTTCCCTTGACCTGGAACATTCTCTAATCATCCTTCACCTGTCCACAGAAAACCAGTATGCCCTTGCAAATCATACTCTGAAGAACTGAAATTCTGCCCACTCATTGGGCAAAGCCTGCTGTACTGAGTGAACCTCAAGTAGACACATGTGCCTTTAATAATGCACAGGCCATTTTCCTTCCACAGGTAAGTTACCAAATCAAACTTTAAAAAAATAAAGGCAACATAAACCAGCAAATTTTTTAGGTGTTTTATTAAATATTCTATGTTTAACCAATTATTGCATATTAACATATTTAAATTGTGTCACTCTAACTAGATAACTTTGAAGTTTCAAACAAGAACTAGTTGTTCAGAGGCATGAAATGGTTCTGTATTTTACCATAACACTGGCAATAAAGATTATTGTCATTGCTCTTCCTTAGCACACACTTTAAAATGATACTGAACAGAAGCAGATAAAACAAAACCTTCAGCCTTTGGCCCTCCTGATACCAGACAAGTTGAAATAATAAGTCTTGGACCTAACAAAAGACTTGAAGCTGGCAAGGAGAGCAAGTTAATGAGATCCTGTAATGGGATCCCCGGCAGACATGGACAGCTGTTCCCAGAGTCCTAATGAACCCGCCACCTATACAGATCACTGACGGGCAGAACCCGACCCTCGTGGGTGCAGGCAAGTCCCAACACCGTGGAAATGATTTTGCTGGTATAAATAACAAGGATCTGTTATCATGAGATTACCTGTCTGTAAAATGCCTATTTATCTTCATTACGCCGCCTTATGGGGGTGGGAGGAGGGCGTGAGTGTTGGTGTGTGAGATGATGGAGTTAGAAAAGGAAAAAGGCATCTCTGCCCTCAAGTAAAACCTGCTTTAACTCACTGGGTTTGTTTGACAGCCAGTTGAAGTCTATAACGCTATAGCTCTCATTAGTACTACAGGCAAATGCCTTGCAAAATAAGGCAAGAGGGAATTCATATCTGGGATTACAATATTATGGTTTGTGATAGAGGGTAAGATCATAGTTTTCATCTGATAGTTTCAATCTGGTCATTTTCATTCACTTATTCTTTTAGTCATTCTTCAATTCATCCTTTCACTGAATATTTGAGTGACTAGTATATGCTGGTACTATGCTAGGGATGGGCTATAGAGTAGTGAATAAAATCGACACTGCACCTACCTTTATGGAGAGTCAAGGCTAGGGGAGCAGACAGACAACAAAATAAACAATCAAATAAGCATGTAACTAGTCAATTGTGATAAATGCTATCAAGTGGAAGAATAAAGTACCATGAGAAAGAATAACAGGAAGAACCTTCTTCAGAGAGAGAGAAGGTTTTTCAAATGACATATGAAGAGTAAAACAGAGCCGGCCATACAAAGAAGGGGGTGGGGTGGGGACAGCACATTGTACTGATGAATTTCATTTCTTATCTTGATTTTAACATAAAACTTACATACGAAATTCAATACAATTAAGAAATATTCATGTCATCAAAATCAATCAACCCCAAAATATAATAAAGTGATTTTATACTTTATTCTTGACTCTTTCCCTACAACAATCCCGATATCTGGAAGGAATTATAGTTAACAGGTTGTTGTCTTTGAGTAATTCTTACCTGAATATATCCCATATGTGGAAGAATAAACCTAAAGTTTCTTCCTCTGTAGAAGATGAGCAAACTTACTCTAAAGCAGGGTTTCTTAACTAGGGGTCCGTGAGCTTGAATTGAAATTTTTAAAAAAATTCTTGTGGAGATATGTTGGTGCAGGTGCGATATATTTATTAAATAATACACAGTATAGTGTGGACTTTGTAAGGTGTCTGTGGTTTTCACCTGACAGGCAAAGGGGTCCATGGAACAAAAAAGGTTAAGAACTCCTGCTCTAAAGTAACAAAACAGCATATTATTCATGTTAGAATGTCTTTGCAATATTGCAGTATGTTTTCAATTGCATGATCATTTGCATCTGTGAATAATCAGTAGCCATAAAGTTCTGTACAATCTGCATTTGGATAATCACATACCCAGATCTTTTAGAAACTTATTGAAATAAAGTTTATAACCACTATCTTTGTGACAATCAGTAGAGCTAGTAAAAAGCCCTTTATTGCTTGTTTTGGCAGCTCAAGTCCCAGATTTGGGTCATTCAAATTGCATTTGCTTTTGCTCACATTTGATTGATTTTGCAACAATGGTGAACACGAAATTTAAAAAGCCCCCAGAGTGGACATATAAGGTATATCACATTACTAAATGATAATCAGTGACATTCAGAACATCTAATCAATAGCTCTGTGTGTTTCGCTAGATCAAAAATACACTTCAAAACAGCCTGGATTCATTTTTAAAGTATAGTGAAAAGTCAGTTACAGGTTCATGATATATTCCATGGGTGAAATAACTCCAAATTTCTGATGTAGAGAATCCTGAGTGAGCATGAGCTCATTTCATGTGACATGTGAAGTAGCCAGGGACCATGAGTTGCTTATTTCCTAGCACTAAAGGAGCCCCATGGACTACTACATGCAGTGAGCCTTGAGTCATAGAGTTCAGGGCTTCGGAAGAACCTCAACCACAGAGAATGGGAAACCAGGGACCAGAGACATAGGTCCTGGGCAGTCCAAGAAAAAATGACTGAAGTGTTTGACTTCTTTTTTAAATGTTTAAAGAACTTTGAAATAAATACATACACAGAAAAAATGATAACACGTGGTATCTGTCAAATATGTGGTTTAATAACTAAACACCTATGTGACTATGAACCAGATCAAGAAACCAACTATTACTAACACCCTCAGGCTCCCATGTGCTCCTTCCCAATCAATTCCTTTCCTCCCTGCAAAGGACAGCAATTTCCTGACTCTTATGGTTATCACCCCTTTGCTTTTCTTAATATTTTTCTACCTAATTATGTATCTCCTATGTTGTGCCTGTCAACATTTTTGTGTTTTACCCAGCATCCATCTTATTTTGGCTAAGCCACTTGCCTTAACTCTTACCTTTGGCCTAGTTAATAAGCAGCTTTCCAGCCGAGGCATTAACTCCCCCAGACCCCAAACCCACAGCTGCATCCACGCCATTCACACACCTCACCCGAGTCCCACAGCTGGTCCCAAATGATAAGCTCACTGTGGTATTTTGGAACTGTATGTATCCCCAGAAAATCATGTTCTTAATGTTAATCCATTCCTGTAGGTGTGGACCCATTGTAAATAAAATCTTTTGATGAGGCTACTTCAGTTAAGGTGTGAACCACATCATTCAGGATGGGTCTTAATTCTCCCACTGGAGTTCTTTATAAATGGAATAGATACAGGCAGGAAAAAAGAGAAAACCATGGCAGCAAAAAGTTGAAAGTAATGAAACCCAGAAGAGAATGGAGATATCAGCAGAAGCTGCCATGTGCCTTGCCATGTGACAGAGGAACCAAGGATTTCTGGCAGCAGGTCACTGGAAGAAAGCATTACCTTGATGATGCCTTCATTTGGACATTTTCTTGGCCTCAAAACTAGAAGTGAATAAACTCATATTGTTTAAACCCAACCCATTTCATGATATTTGCTTTAAACAGCCTAGAAAATGTAAACACTCACCATTCCCACCACCCTCCAACTCCTAGTCCCTTTCCCTTTTCACATGTGCTTTCTATAAACTAACCAATCCTTGACTCTCATGGGAAATCTACTTGCCTCCATCCCTGGACTGCAATAAAGGCACAAGGCCACGCATCCCTCTCACTCTGCCTGCCACCCTAGCCAATCATGCTTCCCTTGACCCTTCATGGCCCTCCTCACTCTCTGGGACCTGTGAGTAACATGCTGTCTTTTCTTATGCATTGTGGCCTCTGTTTCCCATTGTTTTGCACCTGACCTCCTCCCAGACCCAAATTTAAAATCCAGCTTAACTAATTCAGGAGAAATGGCACAAGGAGCAGGATGCGTTGGTCATGACCATGGGATCTAACCCCTGGTGTGAGGTGGCTAAGGTACTATTGGGCAAAAGAAAAAAAGAGAGAGAGAGAAAAGAAGCCTGAGCGTACAGTGCCAGCAACCCCAAAGGCACCAGAGGAATTTTCTTAGTTGTTTAAGAAAGGTAAAACTCCCATGCAATGTGTGTGAGTCCCAAACCGTGTTGCTGTTTATCAGCATGCCAAAGCTCTGGTGTTGCATTCCCACAGTCTAGGGGCTCTGGCTGATGTTTTTGCCACTATCACACTAGTGAAAATAGCCTCCAACCTCCATGAGATCGACTGGGACACCCTGGAAAGAGAGATGATTGCCTATGAGTCCAATCAGTGGGAAGTACCAGTCTTCCCCATCACCATGTTTTCCTACAGGAGCCCCCTCCCCCAAATTGTTCAACCTTATCAGCAGGGCTCATACCATCGGGCGGCTGTGGATAGGGTGGTGCTATTGGCAGGACATGAGGGGGACTCACATCAGAGTCACAGATCCTGGTTTATCAGGCCTGGGTGGCCACCCTACAGGGGACCACTGCCCACCACCTCCTCCTCCTGCACAGCAGATGTCCAGTACCCTGCCCTCCTGGGAGTGGGACTATTGGAACAAATCTAATTAAACAGCTACCCAGAGTGGTGGCAATTCTATTCTTACTTTGCCCACTATAGGTATTAATGCTTTAACCTTTGCCTGAAATAAGATCAAATTATTGGCTCTTGGTGGGCCATGGCAAATGGGATGCCCATGGAACTATCCCTGCAATCTAGACAATAGAACCTGAAACAAGGTATTGTGGGGCTCTGGCTTATAATACAAGACCTCCAAGAGGAGACATTCATATACCTACCATCTCCCCATTCAATAACTCTATTGGGCTCATTCTTAAAGCACCCACCTATAAAGGGCGATTAGCCATCAATTACACCAACTTTAATGTGAAGTCCTGCCAATCAACGCTCCTAGTCCTAAGTTCATCTATTTAATAAAATATATATACAGCAGCATAGGCATTTTCTTTTCTGTAACTTTGTCACCATGTTTTACTCAGTGTCAATACCTTTAAAAAATTCCTGACCACTTCCACTAGGACTTTTAAAAAATAGTCTTTTTTTTTCTTGAGGTACTGGGGCTGGGGATTGAATCCAGGACCTTGTACATGGGAAGCAGGTGCTCAACCACTTGAGCTACATCCGCTCCCCCAACAAGTGGTCTTTTAAAAGAAGCTTAATATTGACACTAATAGGTGACATTTGATCAAGAGGTTACTCTAAAGAAGGGTCTCAGAGAGTACCTAGCCATATTCACACATCATTTACAAACTTGAGGCTTGGCAGTAGCACCCCATTAAATACAAGTGTCATCAAACTCTGTTAAATTCCTGGGCATCATCTGGTCCTCTACTGGCAAAGAGATCCCCACCATTATCAAGCACAAGCCTACTTCAGACACTATGCTCTGAAGAGCATATCTTCAGACACTAAGATATGCTCAGTTCATGTTTTGGAGGTAACATAACATCTCCCACTCTCATTACAGCCCATATACAAAATCACATGCATATCTGCTGCTTTCCAATGGGGAGAATTCCAACAATATATCTTAGTAGTGGCCCAACAGACCATTTCCCAATCTATGCCCTTATCCCACTGGGAACATTTTATATAAAAGACTTTAGCTATCTCTGGATATGCCTCTTGGAGTCCTTGACCTAGGCATGACAAACAATGACTCCCTATGGGTTTTTTGGACTAAGAACATCTCCTTGTCTGCTGCCCAATATACCCCATTAAAATGGTAAACTCTGGCTGTTTATTGGGCTCTTTTAAAATGGAGGTGCTTACAAGGCTACAACCACATCAGCCTGTACTCGCAGATTCCTGTAATGCCATCCATGTCGATCATTCCAGCAGCAGCTTAGCACACTCACTGAGACCTCTCTGTTAAAACTGAAATGCTGTCTACAAGAGAGGGCTAAAACTGACAAGGCCTTTCTGAATTACAGGAGGGTAATTCCCTCATGCTCAGCTCCTTGCCCACAGATTTGGAGACACTGGTGATGGTGCCCCTATTGCCCCCTCCTCTAGCCAGGTGGGAAGTCCCTGCAGGCCAACTGTCTAACATGGAAAGGGAGTCAGTGTATCTCACCAATGGTAATGCTATTGTCGTCTGCAATGCAAGCTCATTGGCTTGTCAGCTGGCCTCAAACACCCCACTTACCTGGGATGGCTCTTTGGAGATTGCACAATTGGCAGAGCTGAAAGGGCCCAGTTAGCCCTTCAGGAGGCACTGAGCTGCCAGTTGCCCAATCTCTGCATTGTCACTAATTCTTGTGCCATTGCCAAAATACTGGTGTGTGTAGGGGTGGGAGTCAGGCCAATGGAAACAAAATAGTTTTCTCATTTAAAAAATGCTCTTGTGGGGGGCCCCACATTTGGAAACAGCTAGCGGCCTCAACTATTTCCATACCTGTTCCACTCACCACCCCAGACTCTAAAACCCTCTGACATTTCCTCCTAGCTATTCCCTGATGGGCAGGAGAAATGGCTATGGAAGGGCTTCCAGCTATTGGTTTTATGATTTATTGACATCTTTTATAACTACTAACCCAAAGTGCCTTATGTGCTGGCTCTATAATACTATGCCCCTGACAAACTGCCACAATCCTCCAAATAAATGATGTCTAGGCATAAGAGGATGGATTATTATAACTACCACACATTTTTGTGTGCTGCCTTAGCATCCATCTTGCTTTGGCTAAGCCACTTGCCTTAACACTTACCTTGGGCCTAGTTAATAAGCAGCTTTCCAACATAAACTCCCCTAGAGCCCAAACCCACAGCTGTGGCCACACTCACACCACCCACACCACTCACCCAGAGCCCACAGCTGGCCCCAAACGATAAGCTCACCATCTCCATTTCCCTCAGATCCCCAGTCCCTTCCCCTTTCTGCACACAATTGCTTCAAACTAATCAATCCTTGGCTTCTGTGGGAAATCTACTAACCTCCACCCAGTTCTTTTGTACCTGGCTTTTATAACTCAACATCAAATAGTTGTATGAATCTGAGGTTCATTTCTTTTCATTCTGTATGATATTCCATTATATGTTTGATCACAATGTATTAATCCTTCTACTGTTGAAAGGAATTTGGCTAGTTTGTACATTGGAAATAAAGTTGCTCAGGACATTCTTACACTTTTCTCCTGGTGTACCTGGCCAAGAGTATATATTTAGGCATGGAGTTGCTGGATCGTGGGTTATGCATATAATTAATTTAACTAGATCATGTCAAAGTAATTGCATCAATTTGCACTCCCAAAGGCAGTCTATAAGAGTTCCTATGGTTTCACATTGTCACCTACATTTGCTATTGTCAGACTTTTAATTTTTGCCAACAGGTGGGAGTGTAATGTTACAAGATTAACTTATGTTACCTTTCTTAGGAATCATATGTAATATTAGCAAACTTTATTTTTTATTATTGGATAAAACAAGCCAATAAGAATTATGAGAATACAGAGAAAAGATAAATTAGATATCTTATTAATAACAGAGTAAACATCAGATTAAATAGGGCAGTGTGGCAAGTATTGTATTTCTTTTTCTGCTGAATCCATTATACCAACCCTTAATTTGGGGATAAAGCAAGAATAGAAACAGCATGCCTGATACCATATAATTTGTGCCTATCTTAGTAAATATAATAAATTGATAAATAAATAAATAAATGAATTGCCAAGAGAAGTATTAGATGCTAACTCCTCATTTACATGGACCTCTTTCTTAACTATATTCTTTTCCATTGATCTGTTTTACCCACTAGAGTTTTACAATTGTCTTGATATCGCATTGGGAATGATACTTGTCAGGGTTGCCCAAATTAGAGCTCTTTCCCCTTTCTGGACAATCCTGCATTGTAATTCTTTTTTTAAACTTAGTAAGATGGAAATTGAAGAGCAGTAAGACACTGGTCAGAGAATTTCACTTTACCTTTATGTCTTGTCAAGTAGAATGCTAGCTAATACCCATATTTCATAATCACTGCCTCCAACCCTCTGCTGAATGTGAGATTCTTCAACAGTCTGACCTGTTCTGCACACAGAGCAGACGTGCATCGTGACAGGGTGGACAACAGAAGGCTTTTTCACAATCATGACCAAGTTTCTGCAGGCATTGCTTGGTTACTGAATCACAAGGAGTTTTCCCATTGATGAACAGGATGTATATCTTCATTTACTCAAAAGTTCTTTCTTTTCCGGAGATATCTTGAAAATTTTTATAGGTGGGTTCCTTGGTGCTTTGCACTTTAGTGCAATGCTCTTAACTCTTTTTCTATTAAATTTTCTTTTTTTCAAAACGGTGAAGACACTCAGGATATTTTCTAAAATATTTGTTGCTTTGCCTTTCACATTTAGATCTACAAACCCCCTGAAATTGATTTCTTTGTTTGATGTAGGATAGGAATCCAATCTCATATCTTTCCTTGTGGATGCCCAATTGACCATCATCATTTGTTGAATATACCATCTTTCTTCACTGTTCTGCACACCACCCTTCTGAGAAATCAAATGTCGGTTTATTCATGGCTCCCTCTCTGGATTCTCTATATTTTTTTCCCCATTTGCTTAATCATCTATTCCTATAATATCACAGCATCCTAATACTATATCTTTATAATAATGTCTTGATATCGGTTAAATATGACCTCACACTCTGTTCTTCTTCAAATGGCTTCTCTTGGCCCAAGAAATTTCCATGTAATCAATTTGTCTGGTTCCCAAAAAATGTCAAGCGGAATTTTTATTGGGATGACATTTAATACATACATTAATTTGGAGGAAATTAACTATTTACAGTAGCAAACCTTCTAATCCATTAATGTGGTATAACTATGTGTTCTTTAATGTCTTTCAATAAAATTTTATAATTTTTCCCATTATAAAATTTCAGTAAAATTTTATAATTTTTCACATCTCTTGTTAAATTTATTCCAGGTACTTGACATTTTTAATGGTATTTTAAATTGTATCTTTTTAACATTTTTCATTTTTAACTATATGACTGGTATGTGTGTATTTATATGTCACATTTTTGGATGATGAAATATCCAGTAACCTTGCTAAATTCATTAATTCTAAAAATTTATCTGCATATTCTTTTGACTTTTTTATGTACAGAGTCATTGTATTCAGATAATGATGGTTTTATTTCTTCCTTTCTAATCTTTATACTTTGCATTTCTTTGTCATTCTTTAGTGCCCTGCCTAGGATTGTCAACACAATGCTAAACAGAAATCATTGAAAGGGCACCTTTGTCTTGTTCCTGATTATAAAGGGAAAGTTTTCAATGTTTCATTGGTAAATATAATGATTTGCTATAGGCTTTCCTTCCTTTCACTTTCTTTGTGTTTCCTTTTTGGTTTTTTAAAGAAAACCTTCTTTTGTTTAATATACTTTTTTATTTTTATCTTTAAAAGCTATTTAGATTACATAAATGTTACACAAAAAAATATAGGGGATTCCCATATGCCCCACTCCCTACCCTCCCACACACACATTTTCCCACATGAACAACATTCTTAATTAGTGTAGCACTTTGGTACAACTGATGAACACATTTTGGAGCATTGCCATTAAGTGTGGATTGTAGTTTACACTCTTTCCCACACAATTTTGTAAGTTATGACAAGATATATAATGGCCTGTATCTATCATTGAAATGTTATTCAGGACAATTCCCAAGTCCTGAAAATGCCCCATAATATACCTGTTTATTCCTCTCCCTCCCTTCAGAATCTCCAGTGGCCACTGTCTCCACATCAATGATAAAAGTTCTTCCTTTGCTAGAATCACAATAAGTCTATAGTAGAATAACAGTGAGTCTACTCTAGTCCATCATTCATTCCCCAATTCTGAGGATTCTGGGATGGTGATGCCCATACCTCCTCTAATTGGGAGGGGGCTTAGATCCCATGGAGCAGATGATGGGACTATCTTGCTTGAAGTTGCAGACTCTGTCCCTTGTTAGTTGTCCTGGGTGATTCCGATGAACTTGAGAGAAGGTGTTGCAATCTGTTGAGATTCAGTGCCCAGCTGCCACATGGACAGCCCAAAGATTTAAGCCACTTGGACATATACTTATCAACTCTATTACTAACTATAGGTTCAAATAGAAGGGGCAGAAGAGCCATGTGTAGGGAAACCACAACTGAGTCTAATTCTTTCACTGGGGAGCATAAATTCCCAAGTAGTGCCCACTGACAGGGCACCAAACTCCTGAGCTGTCTGCCCTGCCTGTAGTGCCTGGATGTCTCCAGAGTCTTCAGAAGCCCCACTATTTGAGGCAATATTTACTCTGGCAGTCAATGAGACCCTGCTGAAACCTGCATAAGCATAACCTCGGGAATGGTCTCCTGACTCACTTTGAAGTCTCTTAGCCATTTAAACTCATTTGTCTTTACTCTTTTCCCCGTTGGGTCGAGGCCTTTTTTTATTTACATCCTTAACTTATTGAATTTCAATTATTAGAAGAGAAATATTGTATACCTTCTTTTTTTCTTTCTTTCTTTTTTTAAGATGCCAGGACTGGGGATTGAATCCAGACTCTCATATGCTGGAGGGCAGTGCTCAACCACTGAGCCATATTGGTTCCCTGGTGTTAGGCTCCCTCATCTATTTGCTCATTGTTTTGCCCACTGTTTGCTTATTGTTTTGCTCACTGTTTGCTTGCTTTCTTTAGGAGGCACTGGGAACCAAATGCAGGACCTCCCATGTGGGAGACGGGTGCTCAACTGCTTAAGCCACATTCACTCTTACATACCTACTTTTCAAGTGCAAAAACTAAGACCTTTCCTTTTTTGCTCTAAGGTGGTAGGGAGGTGGAGGTAAGGAAAATCTACCCAACTTGTGCTTTATTTCCTCTTTCTGTAATAATAGAACCTATTTATATAGTACATATTTTTAAAAATATTATTAAATACAAACAGTAATAATAACAGTTATAGCTAATATTAAGCTCTTAGAGGCCAGTACTTTGCTAGACACTTTACAAATATTATTTAATTCAATCCTAATGACAACCTGTCTTAGTTTTCAAGGCTGCTATGACAAATACCATGCAATGAATTGGCTTAAACAACAAGATTTTATTGCCTCATGGTTTTGGAGACTAGAAGTCCAAAACCAAGGCATCAGCAAGGAAATGCTTTCTCCCCAAAGTCTGTTGCATTCTAGTGCTGGTTTACCTCAATCCTTCACATTCCTTGACATGTGTTTCTGCTCCTCCTCCACTGTCCCCAGCTGCGTGACAATCTCAATCTCTCTCTCTCTCTTCCTGTGCCTGTTCTTCCAATTTGGGGGGACATCCAGCTCTGGCTGCTGTCCATGGCTTTCTCTGACCTACTTAATCTAAATTTATTCTGCTTATAAAGGACTGCAGTAATACAGATTAAGGACATCCTGACTCAGTTGGGTCACACTTTAACTAAAAATAATATCTTCAAAAGGTCCTGTTTACAATGGTTTCCCACCAATGGGAATGTGGATTAAGATTAAGAATGTCTTCCTTTGGGGTAATAATTCAATCCACCATACAAACTTTGAGGTAGGCACAATTATTACCTTCTTTTACAGTTGAGGATAATTAGGCTTCTATTGGTTTAATACATTTTAGTTTATTATTAGTAAATATCTAGTAAGAGTTAGAACCAGGGTTGAACCAAAGCAGCATAGTACCAGAGCCTGTACTCTTAATTGTTATATCAAATATATTCTGATTTTGCTGTGAGAAGAAATGAACTTCCAACTTCTGAATATTTTAGTGCTGTCTTATAAAGATTTAGTATTAGAGTCTTTCAAGTTCTTCAGGCAAATCAACTTCAGAAGATCTGCAGGGAAACAGGTAACCTTAATATTCTTGTGGACTCAATTCCGAAAAGGTTTCTATTAGTCAAATGATACAGGGCCCACAATACCAATGCCTGCTCCAGGTAGTCTTTCTGCATTGTGGCATGGAGTACTGATGGAGAACTGCTGGGCTGCAGTGGTTTTCCCTCTTCTCATTTCTTTGGAAGTTGGGCAGCCATCTGCTTACCATCCAGGGAGCTTACAGATCAATGTGGGGAAAGCTGTAGTCAGCGACCCTGGGGAACCACTCTACTCTCAAAGTTAAAAAAGAAACTACTGTCCTAATAATGTCCTTTTGCATACTTTCATTATGCTATTTCAGTGCACTTGAATAAAAACTGGTCTAAATCCAAACAGTATTATGAAAATCTTTATAATTCTAACACAATTTGGGCAGACATTTTTCCAATACTCTAGCAATCACAGGAAGGTGATGTGCCTATGGTTCTTCAATTGATTTTCAATAGCTTCTTTTTATCTTTCAAGCCAGTATTAAAAAGTTGTCTTTTTAAAGTAACCATACCCTTGTTGAGGAAAGCTTTACATTAAAGGTGCCACACAGTTATTAAAGATTTCTGAAGGAATAATGACTGATTGAATGAAGCTACCCATGAAAACCCTGTAAGATTTTTATCTAAAGGATTTCTCTCTTCAATTCCTAAACTGTGCAATCTGCATTGCCTTTATGAACAAGTGTCATTAAGTTGATCTCTATCAGCATTGTCACTGAAAATAAACCATTGTAGTGTATCCACAGTGAAGCCATTAAAATCCCATTTATTTCTAGGCCTTATGCTATTCATCACCTTCTCAAGTTACCACAGAGGTACTCAAAACTTATTTTTATGTGTACACTCTTTTACTCTCCTCTTGTCATGGATTTTTTTTTAACCCGATGCCCCCTTGTGGGTTTTTGCATGTTGTCTGTTCTCTGTGTCCATTCGCTGTGTATTCTTCTGTGTCTGTATTTATTTTTATTTCCCCTCCCCCCCTTGCAGCTTGCTTGCTGTCTGCTCTCTGTGTCCATCACTGTGCTCTTCTGCATTTTTTGCTTGTCTCCCTTTTTGTTGCATCACCTTGCTAAGTCTGCTCCCTGCGGTGCTTGCAGGCCAGGTGGCACTCCGTGGCACTTGCGGGCCGGGCAGCTCTCTGCAGCATGTGGATGAGCCTGCCTTCACAAGGAGGCCCTGGGACGCAAACCCAAGGCCTCCCATATGGTAGACGGGAACCCAGCTAATTGAGCCACAGCTGCTTCCTTTGTCATGGATATTTTTATTCCTCTCTGTGATGCTTCTGCTTTTTCTTAGCAATACCCTGTTCAGAGAGCTTGAATAGGTGGGTCCTCTTCTAGACTACACTACTGTAATTGTGCCTTGATTTTATTTCCTGTAAAACAAAGGGAAAAAAAACAGCCATTTGTGTACTAAGAGATTTAAATGAGTTCCATCATCTTGTGATCTTGGATTTCCTCTGGACTAAATTTCCAGTCAAGAAGCAGGTAATCCAGTCAAGTGCATGGTGAATAGTAGAATCCATGAGCTGAATGATGATGAAGGGATGAGGCAACCTTGTTGGGCTCATATAGAGAAGTCTCATGAATCTGGCAGATCCCAGAATAATCATTAGAAGTAACCACAAGGGAGAGATAATGGAGTTGGACATTGTCCTGAAATCATACATTCTGACCTAGGTTTAGACATAGCATTTTCTATAGTCAGCCACTGCGATTTTTTCAACATGTTGGTATTTGGGTCATGGCAACAATAGGTATTTCAATTGTTGGTTGGTCAAATAAAACTGTAACACTACAGAATGAATTTATTCCAAATCTGTTCATATGGGGTAAGTACTAACCACATCCTTTTCTGCAGCACAGACATGGTGGCCTAGCAACATCTTAAAGTCCAGCGCAATGTTTGGCAGGTAGTGAAAACTCAACAAACGTTTATTGAATGAATGAATGAATAAGCAAATGAACAAAGCAGAGGGTTTGCTTCTTTTCAAAGATCTTCTAATTCACAGTTTGTTCTTGCAAAATTGATCCCTTGTATGTATTCAGATTTCTCTGAATTCTCTACTCTCTAGCTGTTCAGTGCAAGTCTGAAATCCCTCACCCGCTTTTGGGCCCAAGCAAATCAGAGTTAGCAGGATCCCATAAGACAGATCTGATGGAGGGAGCTCTGCTCCAAGCTATGAGAAATTCAAAAATCAGGGGAGGGGGCCAAGCTCAGAGTTGGGGTGGGATTACTTTCTAGTACTACAGAAAGAAGAATCAGAATAGATACCCCTATCTCAGGGTGAGGAGAGGATGTGGGAGGCCAGGGAAAAGATCAGAAAATATAGGGGTCAGGAAACCAGAAGTCAAGTAGGGACAGAACTTGGTGAGTAAGTAGAAGTCCTATACAATCACCTAAATCCACACTTTTTTTTTGAGGATGCAGTACCAATTTATTATAAACATTTTTTAAAGTAGTTTACTCATAAGAAAACCATGTAAGTGACAATAAGTCCAAGGAAAAACCTTCAACCTAGTAAATTCATTAAGGAAGATTGAATTAAAATAGCAATATATTACTGTTTGGGTTTTGTTTTATAATACCTAATACCAATGGGTTTGTGGTAAAATTGATGTATACTTGCATTGTTGTTGGCATTATAAACTGGTGGAGTGCTCTTGTAAATCTATTTGGCAACTCATTTCAAGAGGCATAAAAATGTCCACATCCTTTAAGGCAATAGTTCCATTCTTGAGCATATTAAAAAATAATGATTGTTTTACTTTGCTGAAGGCTGCCAATGTGGTTTGTCAGAAATGGGTTGGATTTTGAAATGGGAATTTATTAGGTTAAAAACTTACAGTTCTGAGGTTGTGAAAATGCCCAAATTGAGGCATCATAAAGGATGCCGTCTCACCAAAGTTTGGCTGCTGGTGATCCTGGACTCCTGCTACATGGCAAGGCACAATGGTGACTCCGCTGGTCTCTGCGTTCTCCTCCAGGCTCACTGTGGGTGATTAGGCACTTGGTAGTGTCCGCTCCTCTCTTGTCTCTCCTCTCTCCTCCAGGACTTGTTGCTAAGTCTGCTTCAGACTGCTCTTTCTGTTTTTTTTTTTTTTCTTTTCCTCTCCTGGGTTTGTTGATTTCTGGCAGCTTTTTTCTTTTTTTTGTAATTGTGCATGTAAGTGTTTTTTTAAAATTAAAGTTAATAGATCACAAGGAATGTTACATTAAAAAAACATTTAAAAAACAAAAAAATAAGAGGTTCCCATATAACCCACTTCCTACCCCCATCACATCATTTTTGTAAATTGTAGGTTTTTGAAGATATATACACCACAAAAAAATGTTACATTAAAAAATACAAGAGGTTCCCGTATACCCCCACCCCCCAACCCCACTCTTCCCATACCAACAACCTCCCTCATCATTGTGGCACACTCATCGCACTCGGTGAACACATTTTGGGGCACTGCTGCACTACATAGATAATAGTTTACCCTGTAGTTCGCACTCTCCCCCAGTACATTCAGTAGGTTATGGAAGGATATATAAAGTCCAGCATCTGACCCTGCTATATCATTTAGGACAACTCAAAATCCCAAAAGTGCCCTACATCACATCTCTTCTACCCTCTCCCTGCTCTCAGCAACGAACGTAGCCATTCTCTCCACTTCGATGCTAAAATTTCTTCCATTACTCATAACAATAGTTTTATAGTAGAATACTGGTAATTCCACTCTAATTTGTATTTTATTGCTCCATTCTGTGGACCCTGGGATGGTGATGTCCCCTCCACCTCTAGATCAAGAGGGGGCTTAGATTCCACAAAGAATGATGGATGCAATTTTCCTGCTTGCTGTTATAGGCACTCCTGGTTCCCTGGTGTGGTGGTTGACCATCTTCACCTCCCTGTTAGCTGATCTGGATAAGTCCAATGAACCAGAGAGTAGGAGCTGCAACTCTGCTGAGGCTCTGGACCCAGCTGGCACATGGGCAGTCCAGAGATTCAAGTCCCCTAAGTATACACCATGCCTAGCGCCAACCACAGGTTCAGTAAAAGTGACAGAAGAGGCATGTGTAGAAAGATGACATCTGAGTCCAGCTTCATCCACTCAGGACCACAAATTCCAAAGTAGGGCCCATTGACTTGTACAGAACTCCAAATCCATCTGCCATGACTATATACCCTGTGGATCTCCATAGCCTTCAGGAGAACCAGTACCTAGGTTTGTATCGACTTTGTTTTTTTCTGGGGTCCTGCTGAGATGTGTGTAAGCGTGACCCCTCTGATGACCTCCCAACTCTTTTTGGAAGACTCTTACCCATATCAACTCATTTGTCTTTGCCATTTCCCCCTTTTATTCAAGGTCAAAGAGCAGTTTTTAATGCTTGATCCAATATGTAGGCTGAGATATTCTGCTGGTCTGAGTTGACCCTTATTCAAGGTCTCTTTCTAGTTGCTTCTCCAGTTGGTAATTGGTAGAAATCCCTCAGCACCAGGGAGGCTCATCCCCAGGAGTCATGTCCCACACTGGGGAGAAGGCAATGCATTTACATACTGAGTTTGGCTTAGAGAGTGGCCACATGTGAGCAACACACAAAAGTATACTGAACCCCTGTACTCACTGCCTATATTGATGAATTAACATTTTCATCTATTACTTTGTTACCTGAAAGAATTTTAAAGCAAGTCTCAGATATCAAAACATCTCATCCCTAAACAGTTGAATGTTAAACTTTAAAAATAAGGATATTTTCATGCATAACCACAATACCATATTGCACTTGGAAAATTAAAAGTTCCTGTTATCTAACACTTTGTATCCAAATATCTTGGGTTCTCCCCAAACTATTTTTTTGGTCTTTTTTACCTTAAAAACTAAAATAGCACATAAATATCACATGTCCACAAGATGCCCAAATTGTCTTGTCTGCTCAGCGTCAGAGGGCTCAGCCAGTGCACTTCCTCATGTCCCTTCCACAGGTAGCTGTCTTGCCACCCCAAGATGCTTATACAGATCACCTCCTGCCAACCCTCTGGGAGGGTCCTTTGCCACTGCAGGCCCCATGACCCTATGGTAGCCACATCCTCTATAAATATTCTCTGTAAAGGTCTGAATCTTTGGAAGAGGAGGGCCTCTCCTGTAACAAGAGGTAGTGGCTGCTGTTTTGCACCTGCTACTTCTGGAACCCTTAGAGCATTTTTTTAAAACCCATTTAGTTAGCTGCCTTATATTAGTTAACAGTTCTTTATATTAAAATATTACTGTTCAAATAACTGGGTTAGTTTGTCTTTGGCTCGCAAGTGACTACTCTACCTTCATTTTTGCACGCTGTGTTTCAATGGATAAAGAATTCTCATTTGACTCTTTTCTTTCAGTACAGTGGAGAAACTGATCCATAGTCTCCTGGCTGCCATTGCTTCTAGGAAGGAGTCACCCCCTTTCACATCATTGTTTCCCTATATGATGCTTTTGTCTCTACTCTGGTTGCTTGATATATCTAGGTGTAGTTTTCTTCCTATTTGTCCTGCTTCAAGTATGGAGATTCTTGGATTTGTAGGTTATTGTCTTTTATTAATTTTAGAAAATTCTTAGCCATTAAATCTTGAACCTAATCAACTGTTCTCCGAGAATGTGTGCATCTGCTGCAGTGAGGTGCAGGAGGGGTTCCCAGCTAAGGATGGGCATCCATGCATGTCCTGGGATGCTGTTTACTCAGCACCTGGTTTTTTATTAACTTGAACTGTGAATCTGGGCTTTGTATGCAATTCAGTGGACATGAGTTTGGTGGACTTCCAGATCTAGAACAAAGACATGGGAAATAGCTGGTCCCTCATTCTTTTATGAAGGTTTAGGAAAAAGGAGATGAGAAGAATGTGAGTGGAGAGGTCAGAATCAGTGCCTAATATGAATATTATAATAACAAAGAACAGGTTTATAGCCCCAAATCTAGTTCACTAGGTTTCAAAAAGAAACATGCTGGGGAAGATGTGGCTCAAGCAGTTGAGTGCCCACCTCACAATGATTAAAACAATGAGTAAACAGATGAAGCAGCCAACTCAGGGGAGTGGGTATGGCTCAGTGGCTAAGTGCCAGCTCCCCACATACAAGGTCTTGGGTTCGATCCCCAGTCCTGGTACCTCAGGAAAAAAAAATCAACATTTTGTTATGTCTCATGAGGAAAAGACAATGAAAGCACATATTCATTGGTTTTCCTAAATTAATTCACTACTTGGAAACTAATGAACTAAAAGTTTAATTCTTCCTTTATCTCTGGCTACTTCTTCTGGCAAATTCCCTGTGGCTCAGGTTCTTCCATGTAAAACTACCTGTCAAGCTCTAAAAAGCCCAACCAAATACTTGCAGATAATGCAGAACTGGCATTAGTGGTGGTGGGGGAGTCCCATTACTATTTAGTAGAACTCCTAATTACTCAGAAAATAATAATGATGCTTGCAAGGAATCATCTTGTGGGGCAAAGCAAAGTTGTTCAAGAATAAGCAGGAAAGAAGATGTCCTTTCACCTTGTTGTGGGGAAGTTCTGACTTGAGACAGTCAATGACTTAGTTGAAGGTGTCCCTTTCTCTTGTGTACTTTGGCCCTTTTCCCTTCAGTCCATGGAGCCTGCCTACCTGGCACTGACAGTATGTCCAGGACCTCCAGGTAGCTTCTTCTTCTGGGACCCTGGGATTTCGTGAGCCGGATGGTGGTACTAACTCAGCATCTGTTTACCAGATCTGTGCGAGGGGAAATTTGCTTCTGATTTCCATCATCCTTTGTCTTATTCCTCATAGCACCACAATTCAGAAAGGAAATGAAGCTGCCTAACCATGTTTGACTCTGAAATTCTCTAAACTTCTTCAAATGTGTGAACAGAATGTGAGAAATTCTATTTGTTTAATTAACATCCCTGGTTATACTATACCTTATTAATTTTCCTGTTGATAATGCTACACTAGATAGATACAACTTTGGTGTTGTTTGGTTTTCTCCTTTTCTTGGCTTGTTCTTTTTCTTCTTTTCTTTGTGTACTGGCTTTGTGAAATTCCTGTAGCAAGTTGTGAATGATGTATGAAGTGAAAAGTCTTTACTCAGGGCACAGTAGGAACACAGAAAGTGCTGTGCAATCACTGCTGAGCTGAGTTTTTGACTGTGTGCTGTAGTCACAGATATCCTGCATTCCTTCACTACTGCTTCACAGTACCAGGAGCTCTGGCCTGGTGGCAAGGGGCATAGTCCTGCAGAAAAGCAGAGAGATGAATTTATCCACCTCCAAAAGTCCTTCTTGGCACTAAGATTCTGCATTCACTACAGATAGGGTTTTGGGTTTTTTTCCTGTTATTTTTTAAAAGGAACAAGAATAGGAATCTATAGTCTCAGTCTGTGTGCAGAGAATTAGCCCCTCTCTGGCCTGTAATATGGGAAGGTGGGGGCTAGCATCACTTAGAGAGGATGCCTCTTTCCTCTCTGGTTTGAGAGGGATTATCATTATGCCCTGAGGAGCCAGGAGAAGAAGCTCTACCTTGCAATTTATGGGATATATTCCTTTGAAGGAACTCAGAACTCTCTGGAAGTCATCAGTTTTCCTGTGAGGTGTGCACATTGGGGTGTTATCTAAAATTCTCTTATGTTCCAAAATTATGGGGTCCATTATCAAACAAGTATCTTATACAATCAATTTTATACTATCCAATGTCAAATTTGCTGATTTATGGATTAACTGTAGTTCAGGTACAGAAAAGATATAGGGCACGCTTCCACAGGAGAGAGGAGCTAAACAATTAAGCAGTGGCAGCCTATTGCTAATTGCAACTTTCTTAGTATTAATAGATGATCTAAGAGGGTGAGCAGAGCTGCTCTGGTTACAAGGAGAGGGAAAGTCAAGAAGACCTAGCCCTCTTATTCAGCCTAATACTTGTTTCTTTCACCCAACAGGAAGCCCAGGAACATCAGGCTTTAGCTCTCTTTTTTATGGGGATAAAGGAAAAACAAAGCAACCATTCCTCAACAGTTAAGTAATATTCATGAGTGAGCATATCACAGATCCTGCTGCTTCCTAACCATATGCCATCTCTGAGTAATTAAGCAATGGGTCTAGTTTCATTTTGTCTCCTTGGTTTTGTGATTTCCATGACTACCATCCCATCCCTAATCTATTCTCACTTGCCCAGTCCAACGAGAGTTGACTACTTTACCTCTCTGTTCTCAGAGCATGAGAAATTATTATCCAAGCTGATAGAACAACATTCAAATAGAATCACTGACTTCCCAAAATTCACCCTTTCCAGATTTTTCGGGCAGCTATAATTGAGTTTAGACATTCCATTCAAAGTCAGACTGTATCTATCCATGACTGAGCAAAGAACAATCTGGTGGCCTACTGTAGTCTCAGATTTCTATTTGAATTACCATATCCTATATTCTCATTTGCAATATGGAGTGTAGCAAACCCAGAAAAGACCCATGAGAGAGAAAGAGTCCTCAAATAAAGCTAGGTTAAAGGAATTATGGGCCCTTTAAAAAGGAAAAAAAGAAAGCAGAGAAATAATAATGACTTTCTAGCACAAGAAGTAAGATTCCAGATACTGTGGGGAGCAGCTGTGTTGAGATGCTTTGGAAAGAGGGAATGAGCATAATTTACAACAGAGATTGTGTAAGAGTCACTATGAAGAATCCACCTTATTCTGACAAGCTCATGCTTTTGATGTGGAGAGATTTCATTTTATTCCTTGGATTAGTTATTTCAGGCTACTTGAAATAACAGAAAAGTCTCCACAGGAAAGTAGCATTGCTGAATGGTTGGTGTAGAATCTTTTGAGAACTTTGAGGAACGGCATTGCTTTTGGTTGTCTGATGGTTAGAATAGAGATCAGATATTACTTGTAGCTACAAATGGTTCAGTGAGTCTGAGGAAAATAGGCAATCTCCATTTACTTATGTTTTTCTGTGTTGGGGTAAAATGATATTATGATATTTCAGGTTCCCACCTCATCTTTTCTCTTGTCCACAAGCCGCATGCCCATAATTCCTTTCCAAATGAAGCCTAGTACCTGCAGCTAGAATTCTGTTTCATGTTTTTTTACTTATATCTCTCTTGGTGGCTATAGGATGCTCACTTATCCATCCATTGCTGGACAACATTCCAGCTGTCAAATGCATAAGCCAATATAGTGGAAAGGAGGAGTGGTAGTGAAGGGATCTGCCATTTAAGTTAAAACAATCCATTTTATCTCCAAGGGGAAGGCCCAACCTTATGTCTCCTTTATGCCTAGTGTATTTTTCTACCGAAACTTTTATTTTAAGTAGCCTGAAAATAACTGGGCCAAGAAATAAAATGAAATCTCTCCATATGAGAAGCAAGAGTCTTAAGCAAAGGTGGGAGCAAACCCTGAGACACTTAGGTTTGTCTGAGTGAGTTCTATCACTCAGCATGTGAAAAATCAGAATCAGATTAAAAAAAAACCAAAATGACTATGGGCCCTGAATCCATTAGGACCCTATTAAACTGTGGAGATACAAAACATTCTTCTCTCTAGTAGTCAAGATAAAACAGAATCCCGAATGCAAATTTACCTCAACTCCTCAACAACAGCTCATTTCCAACAACTAGGCAAATGCAGGAGGAAGCAGTTGAAAGCATCCAAGCCTTAGGATGTCATGTCCCGACTGCAGGGATCAGCCTGTCAGAAATGCTGCAGTTTGGGTTCATCGATGACAGTAAAATCAACAAACTTCACATTTGTTTCTAGCATCATTCTCAAGGCATCCAACGTGAAGACCACGTTCTCCAAAGAGTGCTACTCAAAGGAAGAACAATCTCCTCATGCCCTCGGCAGCGAGAGCTTGTCAGTCCATGGCATGCGATGTTGCAGCGTGCCTCCTCCAAGCTTTTCACCAGTCCTCAGTGATTTCTTACAGATATTTACTTTCGCACACAGCATATAGCACATTAAAAGGGTTTTGAAAAATCCCACAGTTTTTCAACTTCTGAAGGATTATTAACTTCAAAGTCTAAAGAAATGTCGCCCTTCTATCTTTGGAAATGCCAGGAGCCTTTGCATATCCCTACCACGGTACCAAGCAACCCCCAGCAGAGAAGAACGATTCCGGCTTCAGTGGCGAGAGGATGGCTTTTGATCTCTTAACATATTGGAAATTACTTAAAGGTAAGCCATCTGCTAGCTGAGGAACAAAAACAGATTACATCACACCCTGCTAGAAAGATTGTGTTAAATCCTGAATATCAAGGCATTTAATAATTCTATATTAAATCAGCTAATAGGATTAGGTACATATTTTCTTAAGGCTTCTTTCCCCAACTATTTAAAAAAACCTTTTTGTGTGTGTTTACAATCCGCAAAATTCAAGAGTATTCCACTGTGAATAAAAAGGGTTCTTTCAAGAAGGAAACATTTCTTCAGATCACCACTGCTCTTCAAAGAGATGCACAGCAGAAGTGCCTTTCCAGGACAGTTTGTGGGGAGGGAACCCAGGGCAATTCATTATTGCTAATAGGACTCAGTGCCTGGGCATTTCTAACCTGCTGATGAGAGCTTCATGTCTGCCTGTTCTTCTCGAGCCCTCAGGGATGGGAATCTAGGTAGGCAGAGGAGGTGGATGCCCTGTCCCCTCAGTAACAACGATTAATGATAACCATGGTGACATTCCACCACAAGGTTGATGTAGCACAAGTATTGGAGAAGATGAAGGAGCTTGATTAGTAAGAGCTTAAAGCATATTCAACCCTGGACAGTCCAAGTCTTGAGAAAGCTGCTTTCTAAAATTACACAGCTGTAAGTTATACAATGCCCAAACCAAACATCCTGTCCTCCCCGTCTGTGGCAATAGGAATATTAGGATATATTTACTAGATGACATGTGAGGAATAAAAAGAAATGGCCTTCTTTAACCATTCTTGGCCCCTTCTTTCACTAATTTGTTTAGTGTTATTCTAAAATCCCAAAGCATTAAATACACACATGATATAAATTAACTTAAACTTATTGTTTCTGAATCTCGTATAAGAGGTCTGTTTATTCTGTGTACCACACATCACTCTGCAACAGTGAGAGGTGAATATACTGCAGATCTCTTTATCTTTCAGTGATCCTCAAAGTTTTTTGAAATGAAAAAAAAAATCTCAGTTCTCCTAAGATAAAGTAATTCTTATCTTGGTGACAATAGGAGGTTACAAATAACCGCTGAGAGCCAAATAAAATGTAGGATGCAACATATTTAGTAATTAACACTATGTGTTGCACATTAACTAATGACACTTGAGAAATATTTGTTGAATTGTATTGCCAGGAGCTTGCTAGAGATAAATGCCATGATTTTCTCTTAATTCTTGAATGTCACAGAATAAAATGAGTTTAAGTTTGTTATGGCACAAATGAGGAAGGAAACCATGAAATCACCAGCCTGTATGTTTAGCTTTTGTATAATACATCTTTATGGGAATAGATGAGCTTTGTGTGTGTGTGCTTTTTACAAACATAGTAAACACAAATAGTGGTTCTTATGTAATGAGATACTTAATATTTGTTAGCACTTTGAAAACACTGCTTCTAATAAAAAAAACAGTGTTTTCAAGAGGTCTGTATTATCCAGCCCTCACCTCTCAAGTATTTACTGGTAAGAAAATTAAGATTTCAAAGTGGTTTAAAAGAACATGCAGCAAGAGGAAGAGCAAGGATTCAAACTAGGGTTTGATAGCAAAGCCCATATTCCTTCTGCCACACCCAGCTGCCTCCAAATTGGAGATGGTCAGGAGAGTCAGGTATAATTTTGCTCTTTACTTAGTGACCTGACTTAGCTTTCTTTGCATCAAATCATCAAATGAACGACCAGAAAGATGTCATTTCCTGAGATACTCCGAATTTGGTCAGAGGATCTCACCAGTTCAGACCCGTTCCCACTCTCCTTCTCCAGGATACTGCGGTTCCTTCTGCAGGTTAGTTTGAGGAGCCAAAACAAAATACTGGAAGTCTTTTCCTAGACCACAGAATTTCTTTTTCATTAACTATCAACCTTAAAATCCCAACTTTACATTTTTCTCCCACATTAAAAAAAACTTTTATTGCCTTTCTTGTTTGCCAGCAAATCTTAGTAAAGGACAAAACAAATGTCAAAACAAGCCATAAGAGAAAAACTCAGAAATGTAATTAAAATATTTCATATGTTACTGATGATTGAAATGAGGATACCTTTATATAATATTATAATTATATCTGCTAGTTAAATTGTTCCTAGGTTAGAGGGAATTAGATATGTAATAGTATTCAAATAAATATTTGTTGCAATACATATGTCAAAATTTGTATTAGAATAGTATTAGCTACTGTAATGAACAAATTTCCAAATTTTAGTGTCTTAACTTTATCTCTTGCTCAGGTGGTATTCCTAGAAGGGTAGCCTTCCATTTAGCCATTTGGGATCACAGATTCTTTCCATATATGGATCTGCAATATTTAACACATGGCTTTAAGATCATCAGGCTCATTTGTAATTAGATGGAGAAAGGAAAAGAAGTACGGAGGATTGTTCAGTGGGAGATTTCTATGAACCAGGAGAGAAAGTGGTACCCATCACCCTCACTTTCCATTGACTAAAATTCAGTCACATGGTCTAACAGCAAGGGATGCTGTGAAATACAGACAAACTGTGTCTGGAAGAGACAGCTCTGCCCTGGCATTCCATGATAGTCTATAAAGAGAACTTTGACTTTCAGGTCTTCTGAAATGAGAGTTGCCTTGAGAATCAAAATTTAGATCTATAAACTTTATCTACATCGAAATAGCTGCCCCCAGACAATCATTTGTTTTAGGCTGATAAAAATTAGGGAACTTAGCATCGTCACAATGACATTCTGATTTAATGAATATTACTAAAGTATCAGGACTCCTGCTAGCTATGCCATTTATCCCTGTATTATTTTTTCCTTATTTTCCTCAACACCAGCACCTAAAATGAACTCAACAAATGTGTGTTCAGTGAATAAATGACCTTTAGGATTGACCATGCTACTTTCCCACCAATTGATAAGGATACCAGTCCAATATCAAAGGGAATTTTTGTGGGTATTGATTCAGTCAAGACCTATGAAAATGGCCTGAATCTGATTTATTCAGCACTCTAAAAATTAATTCTTCTCTGTAATACACCAAAAAATACACTAACATGTTGCTGACTCCCGGGAGTGAATCAGCAGCCACGTTGTACAGTGGAAAGTGTATACAGGAACAGAAGTTGATTTGGTAGCTCAGCCTTTGTCTTCGGCAATTTATTTTTTCCCTCTGAGTCTCAGTTCCCTCATTGTAGAAAGTGAGAAAAATGACACCTACCTTGCAGAGTTGTAAGTACCAGTAATTTGTATATAAAACACCCAGGGCAGTGCTAAGCACAAAGTAGGGAAAGAATAAACGTTAGTCACTGTTGTCAACATTAATAATACTGATGGATTGTACATAATGTTAGTATTCATAATAAAAATTATAAACATCACTCAGTTTCCTTTCCTATCAGATGTATTAAATAAGAAAGCCAGAACATTTAGATGCAACACCATGACAGACTACTAAGTGGAGCACATGTCTTCCCAGCCCCTTGCTGTCAGCTGAACCCCCAGTGAGCAGACATATCCCTAGGGGCAGATGCTTATCCATCAGAGGCCTTAACAACCAAAAGCTGGCACTGCTGCTGCCACCTCTATTTGCACTGGATTGAGTCAGTCTGCTTTCAGCTTCCACCAAGGTAAATAGCCAGCACGGCAACGAACCCCTATGACTCATAACTCCACAGAGTCTTATTAAAGGGTCTTATCTATTTCTATACCTGCTGGCAGGTGTGGAATATTGAAGTGGGTGTACTGGGAATCCACTGCTATCTCGAATTAGTGACCTTGGCTCAGAAATGAAATACATTTTTACATCAAAATAACAAAAAATTTTCTCTTCTCTCTTCTCTGATGCATACCATTCTAAAAGGCCTTCAGCTAATACATATCATTTTCTATTCAGTTTCAATCACCATTTAATTATTGTTGACTTCTTTAACCTTTTCTCATTTCTTTTAAGGATTATATTTCCTTCTACTCTACTGCCATGTAGTTTATTCATTGGCATAATCAAATTTGAAATTACATGATATCACATTTTTCTTCTTTTATGCTCTTTGTTGTGCTGAATTTGTTTTTTTTTAAAACAAATTATTTCTTGAAGAAAAAAGAGCCAGCCTTTTAATTTAATCTTTGTATTCACCTTTTAGAAACTGATTTTTTAGAAGGTCACATTCTAATTTCCTCTATCACATGTTTCAGAATGAAGGGGCTCTAAGTAAGCCCTTGGAAAAGAACCTGCCATTCCCTTTAATGTATTTACCTGCATACCGCATACTAAACTGCACATTAAAAAGAAAATCTAAATCTTAAAGTGAAAACCAATCATTAATAGCTCAAAAGGGGTTAGGAGAGTGATATAAGTAAGGAAGGAATTGTCTTCTTTCTGAGCACTTATTCTAATCATTGCTGATACAGGCAATAATGTATAGAGGAAAGAACTAGAGCTTTAGAGTTAGAACTTCCCAGTTCAAAACCTGGCTCTGCACACCATGAGCTATATCTTCTTTGCCAATTTCAGTGTTAGCATGGATTCTACCAAAAGTGGAACCCAAGGCAAAGGCATTGATAGTATTACTTTTTTAGGGACTGCAATCCCAGACAGATGGAGTGAGGGACAAGGGGAAGGAGAAAGAACAAATATGAGTATGCTCATCAAGAGACCTGCCACTAAGTTAACCATCTTGATACTGGACACATTCCTCCCTGTCTGCATTCTGTAGCAGCAGCTCTAGCTCCCCATAGTAATCAGGGTTGATTGCCATTTCCAATACAGTAAATCCTTTCTTTGCATGCTGGTCCACTGACATGAGAGAGTCCAAAACGCGGTAGTTGGGGCTTCAAGTTCAGCAGAATCCTCTGTGCCTGGTGGAAATGCCACTCTTCCTTTCCCTAGTCCACAGTGGAATCTGGGATCTTAAGGCTGTAAAGACAGAAGACACAAATTTCATAAGTGTGTTGCTATCCCTATAAGATGAAGGTAAATTGCTTTTGATCTTTATGGGCATTGAGAACATATTCATCATATTAATTACCACTATGGCAGTTTGATATTATTTATGAATTCCAAAAGAGATGTTGATTATGTTTGTAACCTGGTCTGTTCCTCTGAGTTTGATATCCTTTGATTGTATTAAATTCACAGGTTTCCCTTTTACTTGATTAAATTAAGATTAGGGCTTTTATTTGGACACATCAGTAGGATGTTTTTTGTGTTTTTTTGTATGGGGTGGCTCTCCTTATGGGGCGCACTCCTTGTGCATGAGGCCAGGAGGCCCTGGTTTCAAACCCTGAACCTCCGATATGGTAGGCGGATGCTCTATCAGTTGAACCACATCCGCTTCCCTCAGTAGGATGTTGAGTCCCCACCCCCTTAGTGGGTGGACACTCACACAGAAAGGACATGGCAGAGGAGAGAGCTTAGTTTTTGATATTGAAGCCCTTGGGAGAGAGCCAAGCCTGATAGTTTACAGCTGGCCTTGTGGAGAAAGCAGAGCCACTGAACCAGGAAAGAGACGAGCCCTGGGAAGGAAGACAAGCCTTATGCCTGCTTACAGCTGAGATCAGAAGAAGCTGGAACCATGGAGCCTTAAGAGGAAAACGAAGGCTGAACTGAGGAAGGTAGAGACTGGCAACCATCTTGCTCCAACACATGGCAACAGACTCTGGTGAAGGAAGTAACTTACTCTTCGTGGCCTTGTGACTGTAAGCTTCTACCCCAAATTAATACCCTTTATAAAAGTCAACAGATTTTTGGCACTTTGCTTCAACACCCCTTTGGCTGGCTAATACAATCACATAACAAGTCCCAGAGGCTCTGGTGATCCACACCAAGTAGAGATAACAAAGTAGAGCAGATGTGATTGGGGCTAACACCTGATTAAACTTAAAATAGTTCGCCATGATCCACCATTAACATCAGGATTTTTCAGGGCCAGTCCAGTGAGTTGAACCAGGGATCTGATGGAGACCATCACCCTTGTGCCCTTCATGCCTTTGAAGGCACTGATTTTACTTCCTCCTGGAATGAGGTGTTACTTCTGAAGCTATGGTCTCTGCCAGGATAGAGGCAGTTTCAGGCTTTTCTATTTGGCTTTTCTCACCACAATCACCCTGCCACCAGAGATCAGGGAACCAGTGAAAGGCTATAACTATGCTCTCCTGCTTCTATACTCAGAATGTGGGAAATAATCACAGAATGGGTCTGTGAACACTTTGGGCTCACTTGTGAGACAAACTTGGACCAAAACCCCATTATCACTGTGCCTTCATGAACTTCCACTCTAACTGGAGGTTCATTTTTGACCTTTCAGGTATCCCAGTATAATTTTATGCCCTAACTCCTTATCTAAAAGACTTTGAAAGGACTCAGTATTCCCCTTTCATCAGTGCACAGTTCCTCTAGCAAATGGCCATAGACACATTTGGAGAAAAATCAGAGTGATATTTACTAAATATACTTGTGGGCATGTTAAAGTATCCTTCCTCAAGGGATCCTAGCTTCCCAATCAATAGCTGGACTCTGGGTCTGTGAAGAGATTTAGATAGGGAAAGTAGATGATGTGTCCTGACTTTCTACTGTGGTAGTTATTGATTCTTTTCACCAAGCTTTAAGACCCATCTTATCAGTCTATTAGGACTGCAGAACCCCCAGGGTTCTTTACAGAATATTGAATCCTGATCATGATGTGTGATCATATGTCAGTAAATTTGCCTTTATCTAGCCTCATATTTTGACTTCCTTGCCCCAGTCCAAGATCCTCAAGCTCCATTCCTACAAGTGTATCCCCAATTCTAACCAGATCATATTAGCTAGTTTCTGAATCTGGGGAAGAAGAAGGCACGTAAAGTATTTCTTACTGAAGTAGGGCTTGGGGCTGGCTGAGATTTCACCTTGGTTGGCAGCAGTGTGGAGTGCTGTGGCAGATGGATGCTGAGGAGAATATTTATCATCATTATGAGGTACCTACCTGAAAGAAAGTCATTGCTCAGTCTCCAGGCATGAAAATGCTTTCCTCCTCTGGTTAGGGCTGTGGAGGGTTTGGTGGAATTTGGGAGTTCAAGATTACTAGGCTGGTTCACCCAAATATTCCCATCTATCCTTTTCCTGTCAAAGTCTTCCTTCTCTGTATTCACACTCCTTGATGATTCTGGTACTTTTACAATTAGGTCCTGGGCTTAATTTTTAGTTTCAGAATAATGACAGTTTCCATTGAAGCTGTCATAATAGATCTCTGGTTTTCATAGCATAGCTTGAATTGGCAATTGGCTTCCCTCTGTATTTTTTTTTCTCCCAAGGCTTCCAGTGCAGTTAAGAGTAGTCATCCCCATCCCACAATTTCTATAATTAACTCTTTATCTATGCTTTTAACCACTATGGTCCCCTATTTACCAAAAATTAACCTTCCACTGGCACTTCAGCCCTCATAACCATGGGGAAAACCTAGTCATAATGCCACAGCATGCCCGGAGTTATCACCACACCTGTCAACAATGGTGTCTTTAAAGCCTAGACCCAAAATACCTTCCTGATATGCTGCTTAATAGAACCACTCTTGGTATTACTTGTCCTAGCCTTGTTTCCCAAGAAAGCAGAGTCTAAACCAAAGACTTACATTGTACTACATTTTTAGGAGTGCAATGCAATATAAGGAATAAGGAATATGAAGCAGAGAAGAAAGGGAAATACAGGGATGCTAGTCGACCTGGCTGATGCAAAGTTCAATTTATTGCTTGATGTTGCAAGACCATCCCCGGAGAAGTTATATAACTGCTTCTCAGGACAGTCTGTCTAAGGGGATAAAGAGGAAACAGAAAGGATTGGAACTGGTGCATCTCAGGGATCTGTTATGAGGGTCTTTCCAGCTTCTTGAGGTAAGAAATCACTTGGCATTAGAGAACACACTCCACTCCCTATCTTTGTCACCTCAAACAAACAAAAAACAACAAAGAAAACAGTTAAAGAAAATTCTCACCACCATCTGAAGGTCAAAGATCAATAGGCTCATTGGGCATTCCCTCCAAAAGGAGTCTATTATAGAGTATATTATATTTTTATATTCATTTTATTCTCGTATCAACCTTTCTGGACAGACAAGGCAGGTATTATTAATCCCATACGAAGAAAATTAAAGCTCAGAGAGGCAGCATATTTCAGAGTTAATATAGCAGGTAAATGGTAAAACTGGGGCCATAATCTAATTTATTAATCCAGGAAAGTGCTTTGTGTATGTGTGCATGCACCATGTAGCCAACTCATCTTTTTCACTCCATCTAGAAATTCTTATTCTCAGGCTGTTTATCTTCATTAGCGTGCTACTGTAAGACATACATCAAAATGGGTTTAGAAGTTGGGGGTCTAAACTAAGTTGAAACAATTTCTGTGGTATTCTATGTATTCCATTTCCATTTTTATCCTCCTCAAACAGTTTATTCATTTGTCTGTTCTGAAAATGGAAGGGACTTGAGTGCAGAGAGCAATTAAGGATGGCCTAGGCAAGATGGCAGTCACGTATCAATCGGTTTGCTGGACATTAAGTCCTGTCTTAGTATTTGTATTCAGCTCCTCCCTTCTGACCATTGAAGAGACATTACTACAAAGTCTTCTTCAAGGAAAGGACCATGTCATCTATTTCAGTATCTTCCTCAGCCTCCAGGTAGTTGTCCAGGCACAGCAGCTACTCCATGTAACAAAATTATGTGGAATTGTTCTAAGGAGAACATAAAAAGGCCTCCCCAAACACAGAAGAGAGTATCCTTCCCTTATTTACAGGGGTAAGGTTGGTTTTACAAATGTCATCTATTTTTATAAAACGTCTTTTGCTAAATGAAATAATTTTCAAATGATCATAGTCCCTAGACATGTGAAAGACAGTTAGGGAGGACTTTATAGAAGCAATAAATTTTTCCTGTGGGCTTCATAACATTCTCTCAAGTTTCTTTTCTAAATATCAAGTACACATCCAATGATACCAGACAGCTAAGAAAATATAAAGATTCAACTGTCTTTCTTTTAATAGCCCTAATAGTTTTGTGGCAACACTAAAATCTTCCTCTGAGGAGAACATGTAATTTACCTCTGGGATGAGGTCATTAGCTAGTTCTTCCCTAGGGGACTTACCATTTCTGTGACATCAATTACCCTTCTGATTAATGAGCCCCAGGAGTGGGAGGTGTTATATACTTACCCAAAAATTAGCCTCCACTGTGCTTCCTGCGACTGTGGCAATCAACACCAAGTAAGGGAAAGCAGGAGTCATGACTTGCTCCTAAGGGTTGAGTCACAATGAGATACAGGTTTCACCAAACCCTTGTTGTTGATGATGATGTTTTTGTTTTGTTTTCTTTGTAGGTATTTTCCAAGGCTTCCCATCAGCCTCTGAGAACACTCCAGATGTGTGGGAAATGATGTATTTTTCCTAATTTATTATGAGGTTTGGAAATCTTTAGCACCAGTCCCAAACCAAGGTGTAGTGGGATAGGTTGGGGGTTAAAGTGATGGGAAATAGAGTCTGATTGTTTGGGTTCAGATTCTACTTCTGCCAATTGCTACTGTGTGAAGATGCGATAGTGATGTAACCTCTCCAAGCCCGAGTTTCCTCATCTATACAATGCAGATAAAAGTAGAATGTATTTAAGAGAATTATTGTAAGAAATAAATAGATGAATAAGGGCAAAACACTTAGCCTAGCATATAGAAAGTACTCAACAGTGATTACATATAGGTGTGTAAGTGTATACAGATATATACATATGTATTTATTTATATTTTTATATATTTATATATTATTAAATATTGTAAGCTGGTATAACTGCCTAAAGTCTGCAGTGACCACGTTTGGGAAATGGTCCACAAGAAACAACTTCTCCAAAAAGATTTGTATGTGAGAAGAGCACATTCCTGAATTGCTTCAAATTTTTCAGGTCTCATATTTTTTTCTTCCTGTGGAAAAAAGAGGTCAACATTCCTTTAAGACCTACAGATACTATTTGTCATAAATCACAGAGGGAGTTCAAATGAATAGCCCTTCATCAGATTTCCTCAAAGGATTATCTTTCCAATTGGATAAATACTCAAGTCCAGCTAAGAAACTTATTCAGATTGCCTCACCCTCTCTCCATTTAGAATTGTCACTACGTGTAATTCTACCACTGAAGGCTTTCACCACAACTGTAAATTATTTTCTCAAAGATGAAAGCAACAGGAGGGCAGTATTAATGTTGCTCAACAGAGTTGTCTTTAGCAATAACCTTAAGTAACACTATTTTAAAGCAGATTGGTTTAAAGGACGATCACATCTTGAGCTGAACAAACCATTTCTTTATTTCAAGCTGTATCTCTCATGTAGTCCACATGTATAACCAGATCCATGGCAATCTGGTGTATTTAAAATATATGCAAGTCTAGGTTTATACATAAACACTCATATAAAACATTTATAAATATGTATGTACAGGTGTGGGACTTATGTATATATCATACCTATGCCTTTTTATAAAGACTGCGGTTTGGTCATATATCTGCTTGCAGCAAGTTATTATCTACTCTTTGGTCTAGTAATTAAACATTTAAGTGTCTTTTATGATAATCACCCATTACAACAAAGTAGAAAGTAGGAATTAACTCACTTGAGAAATATGTTCCATTTTAGAGCCAGCACAACACAGCTGCCAAAATCAGGAAAGCCTTAGTACTCAGTGCATGGCTCCATCTTAGTATCCGCGCAGACGACAAGTCTCCAGTTATGGCACCAGAAGTGGGAAAGGCTCCACTCAACACTGGGCACCAGCAGGGCACTGTGTCTCTCTCTGGAATGTTACCACTGGCTCCACAGAAATGTCATCCAGGAGATGCTGACTCCTGGGCTGCTCCTGGGATTAAGAAGAAAGGCCTGCTTTTGCCCAGTTCTTCCACACACATTAGAATGCATTCTTCTTTTATCTTAAACCTTGTCATAAAACGTACTGGGCTTAAATTAGAGAAAGGGAGATCCTTGGTTTTCATACCTGCTCATCCTACATTGAGCTTAAAGATAGCTCAGCTTTGCAAGTTGAGAAGTTGAGGTTTGCACTCCCCATGTCATGCGTGAGGGAAGAGGAAGTGAGGGGACCTGGAGTTGCCATGCTCTGGTCCCCACTCCACCCCCCCCTTCCCCCCGCAGCCAGCGCTGCCCATGCCCTGCCTATGATTTGTGACTGATCAGAGCTGGATGCCTCTAATGGCTGTGAACAGGTCCAGCCTTCAGTGCAGGAGAATGGAGAGATTGGAAGGATTGAAAAAGTCTCAGCAGATCATGCTCCCATTGGCCTGCTAGAAAAAATAGAAACTTGCACATTCCTCACCTCAATGGACAAAATCATTGAAAGCGCCCAGAAAAGGACAATGCCTGGGAAGGGTGACCATCACACTATTAACAAGTGCTTCTTCTGCTGCTGATGGCAAAAAAAATATGATAATAATAGCTCTCCTTGATTCAGCCCTTGCAATGTTTCAGGTATTATGGTTTGACATGAAAGCACATATTTGTTAGAGCTATAATCTATTGCCATTGTAACCTTTGCATGTGCTGGTGTGTTAAATTTCTTACTGGTTATCTAGAAAGATCTCAGACAGGAAGACAGGAAACTAAAATTTTGCTAAGAAGGATCTGGGATGACATTAAGGAGAGGAACTGTTCAGGGATGTCAGACACTGGTCAGATGCTACAATGAAAGGTGCCATAGGCCATTCAGGGAAAAAATTATGAGATGGTGCCTGAGAATTAAGGTAAAGAACTGAAAAATCTCCACATAAAGAAGCTAACTGAATTGTAGCTTTGCTTCTGCAAGTATCAAGGTTACATCTGAAGCCAAAGTCCCAGCCTGGCCAGGAAGAAAGAAGAGCATTAAGATAACTTCCTTAGTTCTCACAGTTTTAGTCACTACAGATGCACTTGTTTTACAAGACAATTTCATAAATAAATGAGAGAAAATATTCTGAAGATACAAAGGCAATGTAAAGGGGGTCTGTCAAGTCCCTTGCCAAGAGAGCCACAGCTACTGGTAAACCTATGTCTATTTCTTCATTGTATTTAGTGTAGGGAAAAGGTTTGAGGGTAACTTGGGGAGTATCCTGGAGATGAGATGCAGAATTCATAAATATGGGTTTATTCTCTATAATCCCTCCTGTACTCTACTACAAAACAAAGGGGGTGTGGGTGCCAAGCTCCCATAATCCTGAGTCTGTCCAAGGCCAGCGTCACCACCAGCTGACAGAAATTACCAGACAGCCAAATGGGGCTGGCCCCAGGCAGGTTGCTGATTACAGACTGTGACACTCGATGTCTTTCCCTTTCCCTGTCAAAAATAATGGAACCTAGAGCAGGAAGATATTTGTCTTCCTCTGACATGAAACTGGAACTCAGGAGGAAGGATCTCTCTTATCTGCACCCTCTATATAGACCTCTCTGTGGAAAGCAGGGGTGTTGATGTTCACAGAGAGTGACAATTTATACTCAGTCTTTTGTCTGAAAACTGAGGCAATTTGGCTTGAGATAACCAGTGAGGGAAGGGTCCGCAGGCAGGCAAAAATATGGCTGGCGCAAGTAGCTGAAACCAGGGTCTGAGGTTGATACGCGCCTCCCCTGCAGGCATCAAGTATGAGGTAGATAATCCGCCTCCTTGAAAGCCCGCTCCAAAGTGCCAGCCATGGTGCCAGTGCCGGGCCCTTTGCTTCAGGCTCTCTAATCATGTCATGCTCCCTGGTAGCAGCTTACGCGCACCAATCACAATGCCACAGTCTCATCAACCCTGACAGCCGCCCATTAGTACCCGCCCTCAGATTTCAAACCTTTCCCTAGCAACTGCCTATAGTAACCAATTAGAAGCTTCTAATAGTTGAACCAATGAACGGCTTACACCTCACCCTGTGCCCTATAAAATGTGTGTACTTCCGCAATAAAGCAGACCTGCGCCATCAGCCAGTCTCCGTGAGCATCACTCGCGTCGGTCTTACCTGCTGCGAGGCCCTGCGTCAACCAGGATTCTTTAAACGCCTTCCTGGAGCCAAAACATACCACATATCAAAGATGAAGTTATAAAGTTGGAACACACATCTGCTCTTTTTAATATATGTTTTTATTAGAGAAGTTGTGAGCTTACAAAACAATCATGCGTAATGTGCAGAAGTCCCTTCCATCACCTCTCCACCAACAACTTGCATTGTTGTGGAACGTTTGTTGTAGATTATGAAAGAACATCATCAGACTATTTCCACCAACTATGGTCCATAGCATACATTTGGTATATTTTTTCCAAACCCTCTCTTTTATTAACATCATGTATTAGTATTGTATATTTGTTATAGTTCATGAGCGAACACTCTCATACTTATACTGTTATCCACAGTTCCACTTCCACCACATGGTTCACTGTTATACAGTTCCATGTCTTGCACAATCCATCCAAACTGTACACTCTGGTTCTCACTTTCATCACAGATTGTATGGCCATTGCCTTAGTAAAGTTTTAAACATTTTCCTTAGTCCAAAAGAAAAATCCCATACTCCCCTCTTACTGACCCTTAGCATTGCAATAGCACCTTCTTTAACATTGATACAAGAATATTATAATACAGTATTACTGAGTATGGACTAATGATAGCCCATTAGTTACATTAATTGTATTTTCTCATGCATCATCTATTATTACCACCTTGCATACATTTGTTCTAGTTCTTAGAAGAACATTCTTGTGTTCATACTGTTAACCACAATCCTCATCCACCTCCAGGTTCACTATGTTATTCAATCCCTAGATTATTCTCCAGCTTTCTTCTGATGGACATTTGCATCCCTAGACTACCCCTTTCAGCCACAGTCCCATTTATAAACCAGCCCTAGCTTGTTAGTTATACTCACGATAATGTGTTATCATCAACTTTATCCATTTCCACACTTTTATAGCTAATTAAAAATTCTACAAACATTAAGCATCAGTACCCCTTCTCAGCCTTCATCCTATCTCCTAGTAACCTAGGTTTTAACTCTGTGTGCTTACTCTTTATATTTAGCTCATACTAATGAGATCATAAAATATTTGTCCTTTTGTATCTGGCTTATTTCACTCAGCATAATGTCCTTAAAGTTCAGTCATGTTTTCATATGTGTCCCAATTTCGTTTATTCTTACAGCAGCATAGTATTTCATCATATGTACATACCACATTTTGTTTATCCATTTATCAGTTAGTGGACACTTGGGTGGTTTCCATTGTGAATAATGCCACTACGAACATTGGTATGCAAATAGCTGTTCCCATCACAGTTTTCAGTCATTCTGGATATATTCCTGGTAGAGGGATGCTGGATCACAAAGCAGTTCTATATTTAGCTTTCTGAGGAACTATCAAACTGTCTTTCACTGAGGCTGAACCATTCTACATTCCCACCAATAGTGAAGGAGTGTTCCTATTTCTCCACATCCTCTCCAGCACTTGTTTTCTGATTTTTTAAATAATGGCCCATTCTGTGAGTTGTGAGATGGTATCACATTGTGCTTTTGATTTGCATTTCCCTAATACCTAGTGATATTGAACATTTTTTCATGTGCTTTCACTGTATTTCCTCATAGGAGAAATGTCTATTCTAGTCTTTTGCCCATGTTTTAATTGGATTGCTTGGTCATTTGTTATTGAATTGTATGACCTCTTTACATAGCATGGAAATCAAACCTTTGTTATTAATGTGGTTTCCAAAAATTTTTTTTTAAGATTTATTTTATTTATTTCTCTCCCCTTCCCCCCCCGCCCCGTTGTCTTCTCTCTGTGTCTGTTTGCTGTGTGTCCTTCTGTGTCTGCTTGCATTGTCAGGCAGCACCGGGAAACTGCGTCTCTTTTCTGTTGCGTCATCTTACTGCATCAGCTCTCTGTGTGTGCGGCGCCACTCCTGGGGGGCTGCACTTTTTTTACGCGGCATGACTCTCCTTGCGGGGCACATTCTTTGCACATGGGGACCTCTATTCGGGGGCACCCCTGTGTGGCATGGCACTCCTCACACACGGCAGACTGTGTGTGGGCCAGCTCATCACACAGGTCAGATGGCCCTGGGTGTCAAAACCTGGACCCTCCATATAGTAGGTGGATGCTCTATCAGTTGAGCCAAGTCCACTTCCCCCCAATATTTTTTCCCATTGAGTGGAGTGCCTTCACCTTCTTGAAAACGTCCTTTGAAGCACAAAACTGTTTAACTTTGAGGAGGTCCCATTTATTATCCATTTTTCTTTGTTTGTTCATGCTTTCCTGGTGTACAGTTTAAGAAATCACAATCAATCACCAGGTCTTGAAGAAGTTTCCCTACATTTTCATCTAAGAAGTTTGTTACTAGCTTTTATATTTAGATCTTTGATCCATGTTGAATTAATTTTTGTATAAGGTATGAGCTAGGGGTCCTCTTTCTTTCATTTGGATGTGGATATCCAGTTCTCTCAGCACCATTTGTTGAATAGACTGTTCTGCCACAGATGGGTGGGCTTGAAGGGTTTTTTTTTTTTTGGTTTTTTTTTTTGGTACCAGGGCTGGAGATTGAATCTGGGACCCTGTAGGCAGGAAGCCGACTCTCAACGATGGAGCAACATTGGCTCCCCTGAGTTGTTTTTGTTTTTTTTCATTTGTTTTTGTTTTTAGGAGGCATCGAGGACAAAATCCAGGACCTCCCACTGCTTGAGCCACATCTGCTCCCTTGACAGTCTTTTCAAAAATCACTTAACAAGAGATGTGAGGGTCTGTTTCTAACCATTATTTGGTTCCTTTGGTCAATGTGTCTGTCTTTATGCCAGTACCATGCTGTTTTTACAACTGAAGCTAGGTAATATGACTTAAAGTCTGGAAGTGAGATTTCTCCAACTTCATTCTTCCTTTTTAACATATTTCAGGCAATCCAAAACTCCTTACCCTTCCAAATAAATTTGATAATTTTGCTTTTTGATAATTTCTTTTTAAAAGGCTTGGAATTTTTATTGGGATTGAATTGAATCTGCATATCAATTTGGGTAGAATTGACATCTTAATGATATATAGTCTTCCAATCCATGAACGTAGAATGTTCTTCTACTTATTTAGGTCTTTGATTTCTTTGAACAATGCATTTTAGTCTTCTGAGTACAAGTGTTTTACGTCCTATTTATTCCTAAATATTTGGTTCTTTTAGTTGCTATTATAAATGGAATTTTTTTCCTGACTTCTTCCCCAGATTGCTCCTTCCTAGTGTATAGAAACTCTACTGAATTTTGCATATTAATCTTTTATCCTGCCACTCTGCTGAACTCATTTATTAGCTCTAGTAGCTTGGTTATAGATTTTTGGGACTTTCTAGGGATAGGATCATAGCACCTGTGAAAAGCAAAAGTTTTACTTCTTCCTTTCCAATTTTGATGCTTTTTATTTCTTTTTCTTGCCTATTGCTCTAGCTAGACCCTCTACCTCTATACTGAACAACAGTGGTGACAGTGGACATCCTTGTCTTTTTCCTGATCTCAGTGAAAAAACTTACAGTCTTTCACAATTGAGTACAATGTGAGCTGTGGGTTTTTTTCATTCATGCCCTTTATCATGTTGAGAACATTTCCTTTATTATCTTTTGTAGTATTTTTATCAAGAAAGGATGCCATATTTTACCAAATGCCTTTTTCTGCATCAATTGAGATGATCATGTGATTTTTATTCTTTGATTTATTAATGTTGTGTATTACAATGATTGATTTTCTTATATTGAACCACCCTTGCATGACTGGTGTAAAACCCACTTGATCATGATGAATAAATCTTTTAATGTATTGTTGGATTTGATTAGTGAGTATTTTATTCAGGACTTTTATATCCATATTCATTAGGGAAAAGGGTCTGCAATTTTCTTTTTCTTTTTGTAACATCTTTATCTGGCTTTCGTATTAGGGTGATATTGGCTTCATAGAATGAGTTTGGTAGTGTTCCTTCCTCAAATTTTTGGAAGAGTTTGAGTAAGATTGTTATTAAATCTTTGAATGCTTGGTAGAATTAACCTCTGAAGCCATCTGGGCTTGGGCTTCTCATTTTGGGGAGTTGTTTGATGACTGTTTCAATCTCCATACCTATGATTGGTTTGTCAAGGTCTTCTATTTCTTCTGGGGTGAGTGTAGGTTGTTCATATGTTCCTAGGAATTTTTCCAATTCATCTATATTTTCAAGTTTGTTTGTGCACAATTGTTCATAGCATATTCTTATAATATCTTTTATTTCTGTGGGGTTGGTAGTAATATCCCCATTTTCTTTTCTGTTTTTATTTATTTGCTTCTTCTCTCTTTTTCCTTTATCAGTCTAGTCAAGGGTTTGTGAATTTTGCTGATCTTCTTGAAGAACCAACTCTTGGTTTTGTTAATTCTCTCTGTTGTTTTTCAGTTCTCAATTTCATTTATTTCTGCTCTGATCTTTGTTATTTCATTCCTTCTGCTTCCTTTGGGATTAGTTTGCTGTTCTTTTTCTAGTTTGTCCAGCTGTGCAGTTAGGTCATTTACTTTAGCTCTTTCTTCTTTTCTAATGTAATTATTGAGGGCTATGTGTTTCCCTCTCAGCACTGCCTTTGCTGCATCCAATAGGTTCTGATATATTGTAATCTCATTTTTCTCATCTTGAGATATTTATTGATTTCTCTTGCAATTTCTTCTTTTACTCACTGATTAAGAGTGTGTTATTTAATCTCCACATATTTGTGAATATTCCCTTTTTCTGCCTGTTGTTGATTTCCAGCTTTATTCTATTATCACCAGAGAAAGTGCTTGTTGAATTTATTGAGATCACTTTGTGACCCAACGTATGGTCTATCCTGGAGAAAGATCCATGAGCACATGAGAAGAATGTATATCCTGCTGTTTGGGGCTACAGCTTTCGGTATATGTCTATTAAGTTTAGTTCATTTATCATATTATTCAAGCTCTCTGTTTCTCTATTTATCCTCTGTCCAGATGTTCTATCTAATAATAAGAATGGTATAGTTAAGTCTACAACTATATTGTAGAGAAATTTGTTTCTCCCTTCAGTTTTGCCAGTCTTTGCTTCATGTAATTTAGGGCATCCTGGTCTGGCACAGATACATTTATGATTGTTTTTTCTTCCTTTTACTAATATATAATCACCTTCCTTGTCTCTAATAACAGCTTTGCTTTTTTTAAAAAAATCCCCCCTCCTTGCCGCCTGCACCTGCTGTCTGCTATCTGTGTCTATTCACTATGGGTTCTTCTGTGTCTGTTTGTCTTCTCTTATTGTCTTCTCTTTAGGAGGCAGTGGGAACTGGTCCTGGGCCCTCTAACATGGGAAAGAGGCACTCACTCACTTAAGCCACCTCAGCTGCCTGGTCTGCATGTCTCTCACTGTCTCTCCTCTGCATCTCCCTTTGTTGCATCAGCTTGCTGCACCAGCTCTGTAGCACAGGACATCAGCTCTCTGCAGCATGGTTCATCAGCTCTCCATGATGCAGCCCAGGAATTGAACCTAGGGTCTCCCATATGGTAGACAGGTGCCCAATTGCTTGAGTCACATCTGTTTCCCCAGCTTTGCTTTTTTTTATTTTTATTTTTTTAAAGATTTATTTATTTATTTCTCTCCCCTTCCACTCCCCCCCCCCCCAGTTGTCTGTTCTCTGTGTCCATTTGCTGCATGTTCTTCTTTTTGTCCGCTTCTGTTGTTGTCAGCGGCATAGAAATCTGTGTTTTTGTTGTGTCATCTTGTTCTGTCAGCTCTCCATGTGTGTGATGCCATTCCTGGGCAGGCTGCACTTCCTTTCGTGCTGGGCGGCTGTCCTTACAGGGCGCACTCCTTGAGCGTGGGGCTCTCCTATGAAGGGGGCACCCCTGCATGGCACAACACTCCTTGCACGCATCAGTACTGCACATGGGCAGCTCCACATGGGTCAAGGAGGCCTGGGGTTTGAACCACAGACCTCCCATGTGGTAGACAGACACCCTATCCACTGGACCAAGTCCGTTTCCCTGCTTTTTTTTTTTTTTTGTTATTATTTCTCTCCCCTTCCCTGTCCCACCCCCTAGTTGTCTGCTTTCTGTATCCATTCCCTGTGTTATCTTCTTTGCTTATTTTCTTGTCAGTGGCACCAGGAATCTATGTCTCTTTTTGTTGTGTCATCTTGCTGCATCAGCTCTCTGTGTGTGTTGCACCACTCCTGGGCAGACTGCACTTTTTTTGCACTGGGTGGCTCTCCTTAAGGGGTGCACTCCTTGCACTTGGGGCTCCCTTACGCAGGGGACACCCCTGCGTGGCAGGGCACTCCTTGTGTGCATCAGCACTGTGCATGGGCCAGCTAATTACATGGGTCAGGAGGCCCTGGGTTTGAACCTTGGACCTCCCATGTGATAGGTGGATGCTCTATCTGTTGAGGCAAATCCACTTCCCCCCAGCTTTGCTTTTAAAGTCTATTTTATCCAATATAAATAGAGCTACTACAGCTTTTTTTGGTTACTGCATGTGTGGAATATCTTTTTCCAGCTTTTAACTTTCAGTCTATTTGTATTCTTGAGTCTAAGGTGAGTCTCTCGTAGACTGAATATAGATGGATCATTTTTTCTTTCCCATTCTGCCAGTCTGTGCCTTTTGATTGGGGAGTTTAATCTATTAACATTCATTACTATAAAGGCTGTTCTTACTTCACCCATTTTGACCTTTGGGTTTCATCTGTCATAACTTACTTTCGCCACTCCTCTTACACTTTTAGTTACTGTTACTGATACATCTTCATTTCTAGACTCTCTTCCAAGCCTCTATCTCCTGTCTTCTTTTTTTTAGGCTATAGCATTCCCTTTAGTATTTTCTGAAAGGCCAATTAGCTAGCTACAAACTTGCTTTCTGTTTATTTGTGAATATTCTAAACTTGCCTCTCATTTTTGGAAGACAATCTTGCTAGATATAAGATTGTTGGCTGGTAGTTCTTCTCTTGCAGTATCTTAAATGTATCATACCAGTGCCTTCTTACTTCCATGGTTTCTGATGAGAAATCAGCACTTGGTTTTATTGGACATCCCTTGTATATGATTAATTGCTTTTCTTTTGCTGCTTTCAGAATTGTCTCTTTGTCTTAGGCATTGGACATTCTGATTTGTATGTGTCTTGGATTAGGTCTATTGTTCTTCTTGAACACAGATATCAATGTCTTTCAAGAGGTTTGGCAAATTTTCTAACATTATTTCCTCAAATATTCCTTCTGCTCCCTCTCTCATCTCTTTTCCCTCTTAGACACCCATGACATGTATGTTTGCATGTCTCTTGCTGTCATTTAGTTCCCTGATACCCTGTTCAATTTTTTCAATTCTTTTTTATCTGTTCTTTTGTATGCTCTGTCTTCAAGCTCACTGATTCTTTCTTCTGTCTCTTCACATCTTCTGTTACATGCCTCCAATGTATTTTTAATTGTATTTATTGTGCCTTTCATTCCCATAAGACCTGCTATTTTTCTATGTATGCTTTCAAATTATCTTTTGTGCTCACCCATGTCTTCTTAATATCCTTAATTTCTTTAGCCATCTCACTAAATTTAAGGAAATTTATTTGAATATCTGTGATTAGTTGTCTCAGTTCCTTTATATCATTTGGAGGCTTAGCTTGTTCCATTGACTGGGCCATATATTCCTGATTCTTGGTATAGATTATAATTTTTATTGGTGTCTCAGCATCTGATTTACTAGATGTATTTATTCCAGGAGAATTTTCTTCCTTTAGTCTAGGGCTTTCTATTTGATTAGCTTTGTTCTACAGCCATTCTTTGATACTTGGTTCAACTTGATTTGGAACTTTATAATAACTCATGTTTAGTCAATCTGAATATTCTCAGCTCTTTTTTGTCTATCTCTTACCTTTTTTCTCTTGCAAATTGTGGAGTAGGAACCAAGGATACGGTTGGTACTATAAGTTATGGAGGCTGAAGCTGCCCACATTTCCCCAGGACCTGATGAAGCTTCTCCCACCTTTCTCCCCCGCTAGGGGTAGGGACAGAGCCACAGCCAGAGCAGTAATCCAAACTGTGCAGGCCAAGACCATCTGTAGTTGCCTGGATAGATTGATGAAACCACACACCCCTTTATCCTCTGGCTGGGGCAGGGATGAAGCTGCAGGTGTAGGAAGCAAACGAAGCCATGTGGGTCAAAACTGACCACAGTTGCCCAGGTAGACTGATGAAGCATCAGCCTGGGGTGTGGATGGAGCTCCAGGTGTGCCCCAAAATCATCTAGTCTGTGTAGGCCTAAAGTGGATATATTTGACTGGAGAGGGTAAAGGAACACTGTCCCTCCTCCTGCTCTGTTGGGAGCAGGGATGGAGCCACAGATGTGTCCAACAGTCTGGTCCATGTAGGCTGAAAGCAGCTGCAGTTGCATGGAGAGGCTGGGAAAACATCACCCCCTCCCTTCTACCCTATGCGGGGTGGGGATGGAGCCACAGGTTTCCAACAATCTAGACCATGTGTGCTGAAAACAGCTATAGTTGCCTGGAGAGGCTGGTGTATGTCCCCTCAGCTTCTTCCCTGCCAGAGGTAGGGCTGGAACCTTGGCTAGGGTTGAATCAGACCTTGGTGGAAAGAAGTCAGTCCCTACCTTCACTGTAATTTTTTTTTAAAGATTTATTTATTTCTCTCCCCTTCCCCCCGTCCCCCCGACCCCGGTTGTCTGTTCTCTGTGTCTATTTGCTGTATCTTCTTTGTCCACTTCTGTTGTTGTCAGCAACATGGGAATCTGTGTTTCTTTGTGTTTTGTCATCTTGTTGTGTCAGCTCTCCCCGTGTGCAGCACCATTCCTGGGCAGGCTGCACTTTCTTTCTCACTGGGCGGCTCTCCTTATGGGGCGCACTCCTTGTGCATGGGGCTCCCCTACGTGGGGGACACCCCTGCATGGCAGGGCACTCCTTGCACACATCAGCACTGCACATGGGCCAGCTCCACACGGGTCAAGGAGGCCCAGGGCTTGAACGGCGGACCTCCCATGTGGTAGACGGTCGCCCTAACCATTGGGCCAAGTCTGCCACCCCCTTCACTGTAATTTTTAATCAGCCCTGCTTTCCCCCATGGCAGGGGCAGCTACTGGCCTCTTTACAACTTGGACAGGTTCAAACTTTACTGTTTTTAGGATTGGACTTTAGCCAGCTGATTTTACCAGTCAGTAGCTGAAGTCAGTGCCCAACTGTCTCTTCCACCCCTTTTTTTGGGATACGGAGCTTCTACCTCCAGCCAGGGAATAGCTCCTGAATCATTGTGCACTGCCAGTGGGGAATAGGCACCAGCCTCTGTGGTGTGGAGTCTTCTACTCATGAATCTTCACTGCAGATGGGCAGTCTTTTCCTTCTGTTCTTCCAAGGATGTTGCAGGATGCTTTTCTGGCCTCCTGCTCCCCTGCCCCAACTGGTAATTTAGATAGATCTGGCTGATTACTAACTGCATTGCAGGAGGAGCTGACTCTTGGCTCTCCTTACTCTGCCTCCATCTTGCCCCTCCTCCCTCTCTCTTTTTAAAACTTGTATTATGTGAATGGATACGTTGGACCTTTTGTCTTTCAACGAACAGCTCCCAACAACCTTCGGAAAGAATTGTAAAGTTGACCAATTGGACAAGGGCAAAGGAGGAGAGAAATTGGTAGTGGTATAGATAAGTATGAAGGGAAATAAGCTCTGCTCTAACTTTATAGTCTAGAACCCCAAGGTTAATAGACCCACTACTGCTTAAAGAAGGTCCCACACCAAAAGCGTCACATCAGACCAAGAAACTACTCAGTCACTTTATTCTCAGTATCAGTTCAAAGCAATTAAGCCAGGTTTTTGAAAATCCTTTTTTTAAAAGCCCTGGTATTTAATGTCCAACCAACATTTTTACTGTAATATTCCATCTTTCAAAATAGTTTTGGGAAACTTTGACTGGTTGCTAGATTTGTCAATTTGGGGCAGTGCTGAAAGGATGGTGGCCATTGGGCTTCCCTCTAATTCTATTTAATACCAAAGATGTCATATGGGAACATTTGTTTAACATGATCCTGGTCCCAATCACAGTGTAAGAATTCCCTCAGCAGAATCAGGTAAGGAAGACACTGAGTAGTTCGCCAAGAGCCCTGGGGCTCATAGCTTCATTTTTCAGGTGGGCCTCCATTTTCTCCTTTGTAAAATAGTTTCCCTGAGGTCCCTCATTATAGTCAGCAGTTTTTAAAATATGTGGTGCTCAAAATATAGTTTTCATTCATTTCTGCCAGGCGAAAAGACAGGAAAGTCTAAACACATAACCCCATTTCCAAAGCAAAATTGAGAACCAGAAAATTTTTCTAAGTGACAGAGAAATAAGAGAACGAGGCAAGACCAAAATGCTAAGGAATCAGTGGTGCTCTTGAACAAAACTGAGTTAGGGAAAGTCCATTTCTGGCCTCTGCTAGAATTCCACTTACTGGTTGCCCCTTCTTTTCCACAGAAGGTATTGTTCTTTATTATAGTAGTGATTTTAAAAATCCCATCCCAGGAACATTGTATTCAAATAGAGGAGTCTAGAAAGTAAGAAAAACCTTCATAATCCAAAAGTAGAATCTTAGGAAAGAAAGGTATATGGGACAAAGAGTCTGGCCTACTAACAACTGCACAGGTTACAATATTCTGCTTTGGTGTCTCAACTAGTCTTCACAAATAAAATTTAAAGGCAATGACTGGAAATAAGCAGAATACATCGTTCCAAAACTCTTCCCTTCCTTTCTGTCACAACCTCCCAGGTTAGCAACCCCCCTTTATGATAAAGGATGGGCTCTAATGTCCAGGCCTTTCTATCTCCTCATACATTTTATGTTCCTATCCCCCAACATTCTCTCCAGGTTTTCTGATTTTCCCTAACATGCTACTTCTGGAAGGATAAGCTATCCCCAGTGGTAGCTCAAACTATACTTGACCAGTGCAAATGTTATTAATTTCATTAATCTACTTCTAACAGCTTTCCTATTTATGAAGGGAGCATCAAAGCACTGGGAAATAAACTACAAATAGCCCCACAATAGTGGCAGGATGGCATTTCAAAAGAAGGCATCAAAGAAAGCTCACCAACAGTGATACTTTTTCCTAATGGTTCTGTAAGGATAATTAAGTTGTTTATCACCTTTGATGCTTATAACCCTAGCACAGGTGTTCCCTGGAAACCAATTAAAAATACTTGCAGCTGATAAAGAGTGCCTCTCAGCTCAACAAATTTACTAATAATTCCAATCCCATTTGGAAAAGAACCTTGTCAGGTCTTTTGACACCAAAAGGCAACTTTCACACTCATTTACACTTCAGTGCCTGAGGTGATAAGCACACACAGGGTATTTACTCAGCCTCCCTTGATCTCAATAAAAGAGTCCTCCAGAAAGCCTCCCTTGGCTATTGAATGACAACTTTAGCTTGAAAGTATGAATTGTGCTCAGTAGCTTGGGATTTCCTGTGAAAGGAAATGGACTAGGATCTCTCAGACAGTACCTATCCACAGTTGTCAGGAAATAGTAGTGGCTTGAATCTATTTCCTTCATTATTTTAATCTTTGATGGATTCCAAGTTGATTACATTTTGGTTTCTCAAGGCCTCGTGGAAGAAACAGATAGTTCCTTATAAAAATTCCAGGTAGCAGATGGCTCATGTGGCAGACTCATAGAAGGGAGGCTCTCAGTTGATGGCTTGGTCAGGACCCATGTTCTTTTTTCTCTTATGTACTGAGCAGAGTTGTCCTGCCAACCCTGGCTCCGTCCATGTCCTTTGACTACTATTCTGGTATCTGTGCTTCTATCTGGCTGAGAAGTTCATTGGCAAAGTTCCCAAGGCTTGGATCAAAAGCTAATTCTCTTGTGGGTTTGTTTGCTGGTTGGTTGGTAGGTTAGTTTCAGGTAATTTCATTTGCCCAGCCTCATTCTAATCAATTTTCCATGTTTTTAAAACTTTCATGACTCTCAGATCACTTTCTTTTTCATTTGTTTTTCTTTCTTCAGTTGTGGACAAGAGCTCTAACTTTGGATTCAATCACTCTTAGGTTCTGCCACTAAATAATTGTGTGACTTTGGTCAGTCCTTTCTCCCCTCCTGACCCATGTCTTCTCATCCTTACAATGCTAAGTTTCTTTGAGGACTTTGACATACGGCAGGTTTCCATATGAAACAATATTTCTCACCATTTCTCTTTTAAACTATTTTGTCATAGTTCTAATCCAGCTCTAAACTTAAATGTATAGTTGCATTTAAGAAGTTCATTCCTGGCCAGTGTGGCTGTAGTTGAGAGAATGAGGAAGAGAGTGGTATAAGGTAGTATTGGAAAAAGAAAAGACTGGGGCCTTGTAGGAACCCAAGGAAAAATTTTCAATAGGTGGAAAAGTCACTTTAGTTATTCATGTGGTGAACAGATGGTAAGGAGGTATAAGTCAGTTACTGTGATATTGCAGGGACAGATAAAGGACATTATATATCCTGCCATAACCCACTGACTGGACTGGGAGAGAGTGTAAATTACAACATAAACTATAAACCATACGGTTCAGCAGTGCTCCAAAATGTATTCATCAAATGCAAAGAATGTACCACACTAATGGAAGAAGTTGTTGATGTGTGAGGAGTGGCAGCTGTGGGGAATGGGGTATATGGGAACCTCTTATATCTTTTAATGTAATATTTTGTGTGATCTATGTATCTTAAAAAAAAAGATAATAATTTTTTTTTTAATTTTAAAAGAAGCTATTTGTAGTTATTTATAAAGAGGTAACACTCCTTTGGAATAGGTTGATGACTATGGGGATGGAGAGAAATGAAGGGGTTCAAAAAACATTTGGCTGGTAAGATTGACAGCAATCAAGGGTAACTGTTAATTTTCTGCCTTGTATCATTAGATGCATGGAGGTGCCATTCACTGAGATGTGGAGGAATAGATGATGACCAGGTTTAGGGTGAACAGTGGATGCCTTAAATCCAGTCTTAGCCAACTGAGTTTGAAATAACTTTGAGACATCCAATGGAGATGCCAAGTGGGCAAGTGGATATATAAGTTTGGAAATAAGAGGTGACTTTTCAGTTGGATGTACAAATTTGGAAATCATCTGCAAATAAATGGTCATTGAAACCATAGGTACAGATGAGATTATCTGGGGCAGAGAACATAGAGTGAAAGAGAAAAGAGCTAGGACTAACTCCAATATTTTTTGAACTTGTAGAGGAGGACAAATTTGCTATGGAGATTAAGAAGGAGAGATTATTGGGGTGGGAGGAAAACCAAGAGAGTGTCATTCCAAGGGAACAAATGGCAAGGTTTCATCAACTAGGAATGGTCAGCAGCATTAAATGTTGAGAGACAAGAGGGAGGGGGGCGGGAAATGGCCATGTGATTTAACAACTTGGAGATAATTGGTGACCTTAGCCAGAGCTTTTTTTGTGGAGTGATGAGAGGAGAAGCCAGGTTTGAGTGGATAGAGAGGAACTGGGAGATGAAGTAATGGAGTCAGTGAGTATTAAGACCACTTTAGAAATCTGGTTCTGAACTGGGTGAGAGAGACAGTGTAGTAGTACTAGGGAGATAGGGAGATTGTGGGCTGAATGACAATTATTTTTAAATGAGAGAGATTCAAGCATTTATTTATTCAAGAAATATTTATTATACTTACCTCATTCTAAGTCATTTTAAGAAATTGGGATGCTGCAGAGAATTTTAAAAGTCCCACTTCTCTTGGAACTTACATTCTACTGGGGAGGTTCATGGAGACAGGCAAAAACCAAACATATAATATGTGATGTGCTAGGTGATGATAACATATGAAGAAAAATAAAGTATGGTGAGGGTGATAGAAAGTATCTGAAGGGGTGAGCTCTGTTTTATACAATGGGTGGTCAAGAATAAACTTTCTGGTAGAAGATTGTCAGATTTATCAAATAAAAATATAGGGTACCCAGTTAAATTTGAATTTCAGATAACCAACAAGCCGTTTTTTAGTATAAGCATGCTCCAAATATTGCATGGAACATTCTTATACCAAAATTTGTTATTTATCTGAAATCCAAATTTAACTGGGTGTTTCGTCTTTTATCTAGCAAAATTACTCTGGTGAAATGGCATTTTCAATGTTTCATGTCAGTGGAAACTCTCCGCTTAAAAGATGTCTTTTGAATTTAAAGGAGAAAAGGGAGGTTGCACTCAAGAGGGGTATGAAACCTCTAAGAAATCATTAAGGGATGGGATCCAAAAGGCAGGTGGAGAATTGGTCCTAGATAGGATGAGTATGAGAGGTGCATATTGATGGATGTATTAGTTTCTCAGGGCTGCCGTAACAAATGATCACAAACTGTGTGGCTTACAGAGATAGAAACTTATTCTCTTATTGATCTAGAGGTCAGAAATCTGAAATTAAGGTGGTGGCAGCATTGGTTCCTTTGGGAGGCTCTGAGGGGGACTCTGTTGCATGCCAATCTCCTAGCTCCTGGTGGAGGCAGACAATCCTTGGTCCCTCTTGGCTTGTAGCTGCATCACTATAATCTCTGCTCTCCCTTTTCTGTGTCCTTTTCCCTTCACTGATATGGACTCATCATTGGATTTAGGGCCCACTCTAAGCCAGGATGATCTCATCTGGAGAGCCTTATATTAATTATACCTGTAAAGAATCTTTTCCTAAATAAGGTCACATTCTCAAATTCTGGATGGACATATATTTTGGAGGGGCCACCACTCAAACCCCTGCAATGGGAAATGGTTTGTAAGTATGGTAGAGTGAAGGGTTGCTGTGTGATGTCTTTGATGTTTCTCTGTGACTAGGAGGCAAAATTGGTAGCTGATGGGGAGAGATGTGTGGGCAGGGGGATGGGTTAGAGGTTGAAGTGAATGGAATTATGAAATGGCCCCTGCAGAGAGGAAGAGCATGAGTTGGCTTGACAGATTGGGAGCTCTAAGGGGGTGGGGGGGAGTGGAGGGGTTGGAGGATTATGAATGAAGTTGATTATTCATAATCTTCATTATCATTACTGAGCCCCCAGAAAGTGGGAGAGGGGAAAAACTCACTCTACTCTCCCCCTGGGTCCCCTAACACTGTGTCTCCTGTAGTAACAGAGGCTGCTGAATACTTACTCCCAGCAACTTTGCCTCTAGGGAGTAATGAACAGCAGCTTAATGAGCCCTGTAGAGAATTGGGCCCATTAAGCATTTAAGCTATCTTACTTCAGTTGGAAAGATCTTTGCCTCGGTAGAAGCAGCTTTAATAGCCTACTTTGGAAAGGAGATGAATATGAAGTTGACATCAAAAGAGCCATTTATGAAGCACCAAATTTTGACACAAGCTCCATCCACACAGCCTGAAGTAAACTGGAGATCTGACAATTAACCTGCTAATTTGAACAATATTGGCAGTCAGTCTGGATAGATAAGACTGAATTTGACTTGTTGGATTTTGACTTTTATCTCTGTTGAGGTCAGGTTTCTGCCTTTAACATACTCCTTCCAAGTTGCACATTTCCTTGTATTTTTTTAATTTTTAAGTTTTTTTTATCAAATCAATTTTATTGATTTATATTAATAAAGCATAAATCCATCCAAAGTATATAATCATTGATATTCAGTTTAATCACATAGTTGTGCATTCATCACTTCAATAATTTTAGAGCATTTTCATTATTCCAATAATAATAAAAAAACAAACACCACCAATCCATCACCTCTCAATCTCTCTATGCTTCCCCTGCCAAACATAGCTGCTATTCTGTTTCCTCCTCTCTAGTGTATTTGTATTTATATCTTGTGAAAAAACCAGTCTTATATATGCAATATCACCCATATTCGTATTTATATGAGGTTTCACTGTTATACAATCCCATGTTACATTTTTGGCTTTCCTTCTAGTAATACATATGACCTTAGACTTACTTTCAACCACTGTCATACCCATATAATAGCTCTGGTAGTTACATATTCTGTGATGTGCTTTGACAAAAATTTCTACAAACAGCCTTTTTTTTTTTTCTTACCAATTTTGCACAGTTTAACCTTCAAGTTTCCATTCTCTACCCTCCTTCTATTTTCTGGTGACCTATATTCTTATGATTAGCTCCATGAGTTTATATTATATATTTAGTTCATAATAGCACAATCATACAATATTTGTCCTTTTGTGTCTGGCTTGCTTCACTTAACATAATGCCTCCAGGTTCATCCATGTTGTCATATGCTTCATGATTTCATTTCTTCTTACCACTGCATAATAGTTCATCTTGTGTATATATCACAATTTGCTTATATATTCATCAGTTGATAGACAAACCAGGTTGTTTCCAACCTTTGGCAATCAAGAATAATGCCACTATGAACATCCGTGTGCAGATGTCTATTCATGCCACTGCTTTCAGTTCTTCTGGTTATATACCTAGTAATGATATTGCTGGTTGTGGGAGTTTGATATTATTTATGAATTCCAAGAAGAAATATAGATTGTTTGTAAACTTGTCTGTTCCTCTGGGTGTGATACCCTTTGATTGCATTAAATTCAAAGGTTGTGTTTACTAAGATTAGGGCTTGAGTCTTACCTCAGTAGGGCATTGAGTCCCCACCGTCTTGGTGGACAGATACTCACACAGAAAAGAACACAGAGGAAGAGAGACAGCTCATTAGACAGGATCCTGCAGTCCCAAGAAGAGAGATGAGCCTGATAGTCTTCCACTGACTTTGTGAAAAGAACAAGGCAGCTGAGCCTGGAAAGAAACGAGTCCCAGGAAGAGAGACGAGTGCCATACCAGATTACAACTGAGATCAGAAGATGCTGGGACCACAGAGCCTTAAGAGGAAAAAGGAAGGCTGACCCCTCATAGACATTGCCTGCTATCTTGCTTCAAAATGTAGCAACAGACTTTGGGTAAAGAAATAACCTTGTGTTGGACTCTTTAGAGCCTTGTGACTGTGTGCTTCTACACCAAATAAATACCTGTTATAAAAGTCAATAGAGTTCTGGTACTTTTCATCAGCACCCCTTTGGTTATCTAATACACAGGGTCACATGGCATGACTATATTCAACTTCCTTAGGAAGTGCCAAACAGTCCTTCACAGCAGCCAGACCATTCTATATTCCACCAGCAGTGAATAAGCATTCCTATCTCTCCATATCCTTTCTAATATTTACGATTTTCTGATTTTTTAATAGTGGCCAGTCTAATTGGTGTGAAATGAAATCTCATTGTAGTTTTGATTTGCATATCCCTAATTGCTAGTGATGGTGAACATTTTTTCATGTGTTTCTTCATTATTTGTATTTCTTCTTTGTATAATTGTCTTTTCAGGTCTTTTGCTCATTTTTTCATGGGTAGTTTGCTTATTATTGTTGGGTTGTATGAGCTCTTTATATATCATGGATATTATACCCTTATTGGATGTGTGATCGCCAAATATTTTCTCCCATTGACTTGACTGCTTTTTCACCCATTTGACAAAGTACTTTGAGATACAAAAGTGTTTAATTTTGAGGAGGTTCCATTTAACTATTTTTTCATTTATTGCTCATGCTTTGGCTGTAAGGTTTAAGAAACTACTACCTACCACAAATCTTGAAAATATTTTCCTACATTTTCTTCTAAGAGTTTTATGGTTGTTGCTCTTATATTTAGGTCCTTGATCCATTTCTAGTTAACTTTTGTATAAGATGTGAGATAGAGGTCCTCTTTCTTTCTTTTGAATATAGCTATCCAGTTCTCCAAGCACAATTCCTTGATTAGACTATTCTGGCCCAGCTGGGAGGGCTTGACAAGACTTGTCAAAAATCACTTTGACTGTCGATGTGAGATTTGTTTCTGAGTTCTCAATTCAGCTCCAAAGGTCAAGCTGTCTATCTTTATGCTAGTACCATGCTGCTTTTAACACTGTTGTTAAGTAATATGCTTTAAATTCAGGAAAAGAGAGCTCTCCAACTTCGTTCTTTTTTTTTAAAGACATTTTTGACTATTCAGGGTCCCTTACCATCCCAAGTAAATTTAATAACTGGCTTTCCATTTCTGCCAAATAGGTTGTTGGGTTGGGGTTGTGTTGAATCTGTAAATCAGTTTGGGTATGACATCTTAACTATATTTAGTCTTCCAATCCATGAACATGAAATGTTCTTCCATTTATTTAAGTCTTCTTTGGGTTCTTTTTGGCAATGTTTTGTAATTTTCTGCATAGAGGTCCTTTATATCCTTGATTAAGTTTATTCCTAAATATTTGATTCTTTTAGTTGCTATTAAAAATGGAATTTTTTCCCTGATTTCCTCCTTAGAGTCACATCAGTAGTGTATAGAAATGCTATTGATTTTTGCACATTAATCTTGTATCCTGCCACTCTGCTGAACTTATCTATTAGTTCCAGAAGATTTGTTGTGGATATTTCAGGATTTTCTAAATATAAGATCATATCATCAATGAATAGTCCAAGATTTACTTCTTCCTTTCCTATTTGAGTACCTTTTATTTCTTTATGTAGCCTAATTGCCCTAACTAGAACTTCTAGCCCAATATTGAATAACAGCGGTGACAGTGGGCATCCTTGTCTTGTTCCTGATCTCAGCAAGAAAGTTTTCAGTCTTTCACCATTGAATACAATGCTAGCTGTAGATGTTTCGTATACGCATTTTAACAAGTTGAGAAAGCTTCCTTCTATTCCTGTCTTCTGAAGTGTTTTCATAAAGAAAGGGTGCTGTATTTTGTTAAATGCCTTTTCTGCATCTATCGAGGACCCTGTGATTATTTTTTCTTCATTTTATCAATGTAGCTTATTACACTAATTGATTTTCTTGTGTTGAACCCTCCCTTGCATTCCTGGAATAAAACCCACTTGGTCATGGTGTATAATTCTTTTAACGTGCTTTTGGATTTGGTTTGCAAGGATTTTGTTGGGGATTTTTGCATTAGAGATATATTGGTCTGTAATTTTCTTTTCTTTTTTTTTTTTTGTAGTATCTTTATGTGGTTTTGGTATTAGGGTGATGTTGGCTGCATGGAAGGAATTTGGTAGAATACTTTCCCGTTAAATTTTTTGGAAGTGCTTGAGCAAGACTGGTATTAAATTATCTTTGAAAGATTAGTAGAATTCACCTGTGAAGCCATCTAGTTCTGGTCTTTTCATCTTTGGGAAGTTTTTGATAACTGTTTCAATTTCTTCTCTTGTGATTGGTTTGTTGAGGTCTTCTATTTTTTTCTAGGGTCAGTGTAGGTGTTTCACGTCTTTCTAGGAATTTGTCCATCTTGTCTACATTGTCTAGTTTTTTAACATCCAGTTGTTCACAGTATCCTCTTATGATCTCACTTATTTCTGTGGGGCCAGTGATAATTTCCCCCCTGGCATTTCTGATTTTATTTATATGCATCTTCTCTATCTTTACTTTATCAGTCTCACTAAGGGTTTGTCAATTTTCTTGATCTTCTCAAAGAACCAGCTTTTGGTTTTGTTGATTCTGTTTTTTTTTTTTCTTCTCAATTTCATTTATTTATGCTCTGATCATTGCTATTTTCCTTCAGCTTGGTTTGAAATTAGTTGGCTGTTGTTTTTCTAGTTCCTCCAGGTGTGCAGTTAGGTCTTCAATTTTAGCTCTTTCTTCTTTTTTAATGTAAGCATTGAGGGCAATAAGTTTCCCTCTCATCACTGCCTTTGTGGTGGCCCATAAGTTTTGATATGTTGTGTTCTCATTTTCATTTGTCTCAAAATATTTGCTGGATTCTCTTGCAATTTCTTCTTTGACCCACTAATTATTTAAGAGTGTGCTGTTCAATCTCCATATATTTATGAACTATACAAAGTATTTTGTATAATTTCAATCTTCTTAAATTTATTGAATCTTGTCTTATGACTCAACGTATGGTCTATTCCAGAGAAAAATCCATGAGTGTTTGAAAAGAATGTATCTCCTGCTGTTTTGGGGTACAGTGCTTTATAGATATCTGTTAGGTCTAGTTCATTTATCATATTATTCAAGCTCTCTTTATTTATTTATCCTCTGTCCAGATGTTCTATCCAATAATGAGTGTGGTGTACTGAAGTCTCCAACTATTTCTCCCTTCATTTTGCCAGTGTGTGTCTTGGGGGCACTAAAGTTATGTGCCTAAATATTTAGTATAGTTATTTCTTCTTGCTGAATTGCCCCTTTTATTAATATAAAATGATCTTTTTCATCCTTTATAATAGATTTGCATTTAAAACCTATTTTGTCTGATATTAGTAATGCTGTTCCAGCTCTTTTTTGGGTTACTATTTACATGGGATATCTTTTCCCAGCCTTTCTCATTTAACTTGCTTGTGTCCTTACATCTGAGTTGAGTCTAGTGTAGACAGCCTATAAATGGCTCAGATTTTTTTTTTTTAATTTTTTTATTTTTTATTGACTTTGTAATAATATTACATTAAAAATATATATGTGAGGTCCCATTCAACCCCACCCCCCCACCCCCCCTCTCCCCCCCCCCAACAACACTCGTTCCCATCATCATGACACATCCATTGGATTTGGTAAGTACATCTTTGGGCACCTCTGCACCTCATATACATTGGTTCACATCATGGCCCATACTCTCCTCTATTCCATCATGTAGGCCCTGTGAGGATTTACAATGTCCGGTGATTACCTCTGAAGCACCATCCAGGGCAGCTCCATGTCCCGAAGACGCCTCCACCTCTCATCTCTTCCTGCCTTTCCCCATACCCTTTGTCCATTATGTCCACTTTTCCCAATCCAATGCCACCTCTTCTATGTGGACACTGGATTGGTTGTGTCCATTGCACCTTTATGTCAAGAGGAGGCTCAGATTCCACCTGGATGCTGGATGCAATCCTCCCATTTTCAGTTGTAATCACTCTAGGCTCCATGGTGTGGTGGTTGTCCTTCTTCACCTCCATCTTAGCTGAGTGTGGTAAGTCCAATAAATCAGATTGTAGGTGCTGGAGTCTGTTGAGGCTCAGGATCTGGCTATCACATTGTCAGTCCAGAGATTCAAATCCCCTAAATATATCTTAAACCCCAACATTAACTGCACCTCCAGCACATTAGCATGAAAGTCTTATGAAGGGAGATCCCATCTGAGTCCAGATTCATCACACATAAACACCATTTCCAAAGAGGGGCCATCTGCCCTGGTAGTTAACCCCATCGGCCATGACCATAACTCCCATGGGTCTCTTTAGCCCTCAAAGGAACCAATATCTGGGGGTTGTAGGCTCAGATTTTTTTTATCCATTCATTAAGTCTTTGTTTTTTTATTGGGGAGTTCAAGCCATTAACTCTCAATGTTATTACTCTTACGTGCCTCTAGTGTATTTTTTAAAAAATTTTTTTCTAATGTATTTTTAATCTCATCCATTGTGTCTTTCATTCCCATGAGCTCTGTTACTTTTCTTTGCAGGTTTTCAAATTGTATTTTATGCTCACCCAGTGTCTTCTTAATATCCTTTATCTCTTTAGTCATATTTTCTTTCAATTCTTTGAATTGATTTAGGAGAGTTGTGTGATTATCATTGTCTTAAATACTGTATCTCTTCAGGACATTGGGTTTATTCCTATGGCTGGGCCATCTCTTCCTATTTCCTAGTATGACTTGTAATGTTTTGGTGATATCTAGGCACCTGAATATGTTGGTGAATTTACTCTGATGGCCAATTTCTCTATTATGCCTATTGTTTTCTTGTGTGTTTTTTTTCCTTACAGCTCTTCTCTGATATTTGGTTCAACTTATTCTAAGTCTCTAAAATTGTCTAGCTTCAATTATCAAAATTTAGTGGAGTACATATTTTTCTCAGAAGTTTAGGTTAAAAGAGACCTCTAAGTGTACTTTTCTTCTGTGGAATTTCCAGACCAGCCAGCAGATGATAACCATCAGTGCACCTTTCCATGGAGGTGTTTCTTTCAATCTCTGTTTTCCTGTGGTTTGGTCTGGCCAGAACTGAGATTCAAAGAAGGTTCTGCTGGCTGAATTCACTGACAAAAATCCCCTAACTCTCACTCCCTGTTCCCTTGTATCAGCTGACAGGGAGGAAGAAGTTTGTTCCCCTCTCAGTTGGTTGCAGTGAGCCAGGGGTTTTGCCCCAGCTTAATATCTTGGGGGGTGGGGTAGGGGAGCCCTTTCTAGCTGCCACAGGGTTTGGCAATTCACATTTGTAGTTTTGGTTCTTCGTTTCTCTGTCCCTTACCCTCTTAGGAGTTGTGTAGCACTATCATACTCTGCAGACCCCAAAGCAGTTCCCCAGGAGAGCTTTTCGTCATTTCTCTGTCGCTTTTGTGATAGAGTTGAGCCCTGTCTGCCTACTCCAATACCATCTCCCCAGAACTCCTCCTTTCCCTGTTTTAGTTGCATGCATTGCACTTTAAGAAAGGGGCAAGTAATTTTCAAGTTAAAACATTTTTTATTCATTATTAGAATTTTGCGTTTCATAATCATATGTTGCATCCTCAAAACAAGCACAATAATTGCTTTGCATCAATTCATTTATATACAGAACATTTTTATGACATGTGCCTTCATGTTTCATAAACATGAGGCTAAATACCTCCTTTCCAAAGTGGGGGTCATATGAGTGTGACCTTCTTTCAGGTGAAGACTCAGTGGGCCATATCCACAATGCTCTTACCCTGGCAAAATAACAGCTCAGCCGCAGCGGCATTTAGTGGTATTTCCCTTGCAGGCACAATCACTTAAGCACACATGAGATTCCTTTTCAGGAAAGGTATAAATAGTCACCAATAAGAAAAGATATAATTAGAGGGGGTAGTTAAAGAGGCCCCAGTCTTCCCATCTCCCAGGGTAAGAGCAGCACTAAAAACCTACAGAGGCACATTTTTAGTACAGTCTCTAGGTTCTTTTAGAAAGAAGGGTGCCACCTGTGAAAAGCCTTTATTAAGTGATAGGTCACTGAACCATTAAAGAGGGAAATTTGATATTCAAATATTTGATATTTGGCCTCGTTAGTTTCATTGGGTCCTGTCCTCTGTTGGCCTCTTCCTGGGTGTACTTTCACATGCTTTAGAGTTGACTTTCCACCAATTACCTGTAACCATCTTGTACAAAGGCCAATTTAGTTAGAAACAAGTCAGTCTTTTGAAATTTGGGTTGTGGGTCGTTTGTTAGGAAATATTATTTCTCAAGTGTGGGGAACAAAGCCTGGTTCTGAGCCAGCTTTCTGGCTGATATTTTTGTACAAAGTCCCTCTGGCTGATCAAAATCTCATGAGGACTTGCCACCTGATTGTGGCTGGGATTTTGTAGCTTTTTTAGTGTCAGAGAATTTGGATGTGAACGCAACCTGGATGGTTATTTTGTTCAAGTGTCCTCCTGAACCAAGGCACTAGGGCAAGTTCTTGTGTCACAACCAGCTGTGGAAACAGTGCCAAGTCTTTTGCATATGAGACACATTTAAAAATAATCCCTATGCTTGTGTCACTTTCCCTCACTTGCATTCTAATGTGTTTCCTTGACTAGGAGAAAAAGTAAATGTGCCAGGAATTGTGCCTACAAGCACTTCGCAAAGCCCACATATGCCTAGGGCCTCAAACTATGCTCGTGAACAACATCCACCAGGCATGACTTTGGGAACCATAGTCACTATGAGCTGATGGCTGCCACATGTCGAGGCTGGCAGGTTCAGCCTCTGTTGAAGTTGACAAAACTCCTTCTGCTTGGGGGCACATGCTCCGAGATCTAATAGGCAGTTTGTTGTGTACACTAGAGTGGTATGCAGTAGCAGAGGCCATGCTTCTTTGACCCTCTGTCTTGTAACCCTTGGGGAAGAAGATGGACTGCAGTGCATCATTTTGTGGATTTATATAAACTATGTATCCCTCACCCTGACTTTAGGAGAGGGTCCCATTAGCTTTATCTCTTTTCAACTGGAGTAAGTTAAATTCTGTTGTGTATTTCCTCTTATATTTACCCAGATAAAATAGAGTGGAGAACAAACCAATTAATCAATGTCAATCAATGCATATAAGGAACTTGAAAAATTGAGGCCAAGACTCACATATCCTCCTCAAAAGCGGGCTTTTTGGGCCTGTGTACCAGGTAAGAACTTTCTTGCTCCATTCATTTAAATTTGAAGGCATCTTATCAGGTTTAGAAAAATTGGTATCCATTTTATTAGCGAAAATTCCAATTTCTGCTCTTTCACAAAAGACCTACTAATGCTTCTCTTCTAGTTGAGGGTCAATTTAAAGCAAAATAAGACAGATGCACAAACACAAAACAAACAATCCCTCTTTATGTTTATCAGATGACATCAATACCTCTTTTTTTCCACCTACATACTTTTATAGTTCCTCCCTTCATTTCTGTTTTACTTACAAGAGGAAGGTATTTAAAAAATTAAGTTTAGAATATATGGTTTCAGGTGAATAAATAGAGGCTACTTATTAGGTAAAAATAGGTTTTCCACCCTAAAAGAACCCAATAGATAATGCATTGTATCTTCAATTATCAACAATTCTTTCTAGATCCATATTGCTTCCCTTTCAACAAAGCGTTAAATACGTTTGGAGATTGGAAGCTAAAATAGATGTAGTTATATCATACATATTTTGCCAATAATCAAAATAAAACACTATATTTAAACCATGCTTTATGGTTTACAAAACACTTTCTTATGTACTATCTTCTTTGGACCTCAGAATAATTTTTAAAAGGTCCTGCTGAATGAATTATGTAACATCCATACAATGGAACATTTTGCAACCATTAAAACAGGATTGATAAGAAGTGGAATGATGCTATTATGGTGAAGTAAAAGAAGCTACAGGACAATTTGTACAGCATGATTCCATGTTTATAAAAATCATAAGTATATGAAGTTTGTATATAAATAAATATATTGGTATGAGGCTAGAAGGATCTGCATCAAGATCTGGGGTGGTATTGTATGGGTAGACAAGGGACATTTTCACTTCTTATTATATATTCTTCAAAAAAGTACAGTGGAATTATGGGTAAATGGGTAAATCATCCGTAACTACTTTGTTTTTCAGCTTTTTTTCACATGAAAATCTTTTTAAAAAAACTTTGTCTTCATTCTTAGGATAAAAAAACCTCAAGTCTTAGAGAGTTTAAATGATACTTTCAAAGTCATGTGGCTTAATCCTAGAATCCAGGCCTCCTTATTCTCCAGCAACTTTTTTTACCTCCAAACCCTAGATCAGAGCATTTCAACTATACAGTCAGTTGGGGAATAATCACTAGCTCCAAAGCCTACTTCTTGGACTACAGCTGTAGTGTTTCAACCTAGTTAACATGTAAAAATATAAAATGAAAGTGGTCAAATCCTTGTATTTTTCTCTTTCTGGAAAGAAGGTGGCCTGGTTGACTGAGCCTCTGGCTGGAAATTCGGAAATTTGTGGTCCTCCTCTGATCATACGTGCTGGGCAAGTCACCAAATGCTGTGCATCTCAGTTTCCTCACCTGAGAAAATATTGTGCTGACCTACTTTCTCAAGATTGCTGGGTGGGCTACTTCATGATTTAAAACTGCTTTGAAAATACAAGGATCCATTGAAAATGTTTGTCAGGAGTACGTCCTGCCTTACGTCCTTCCTCTTTGTGTCCCTCTCTGGCATATAAGCCCTATAGACTTGGTGTTTTTCTATATCTGATGTAAAATTCCACAAAGGTAGGCTATAATTTTCAAACTGGAAAGATATCCCCTGGTATTTGGTACAAGTGAGAATTAAATTGACCAAGCATTATTTCTCCCAACCTGAATGGAAAATGTGCATGTGGTGTGTGTATGTGTGTGTTTAAGTGTGTGCATGTGTTTAATATGATGAGTGGAAGCTCACTGGGTCTGGAGACAGCTTGGAATCCTATGGCCAGTGCCCAGGCTTCATTTGGCTTGGTGAGGCTCAGCATCACATGGAGAGGAAACATGAGTTGTAGAGACTCAGGGAGGAAGGGCAGAAACTGTTGTCTTCTTCTCTTTCTTCCATCTCCCCATTCACTCTCCCAGCCTGGCCCATGGTTGCCCTCACTCCCATTTTGTGAAGAAGTTGAGGCAAAGGGTCAATAAAGATAAAGCAGCCTAGAAATCAAGAAGAAAAAGAGATCAGGGGCACAAAGTCAAGAGCTTACATGAGTCATTTCCACCAAGTAAAACATTGGCAAGTGAAAGCAACAGCCTGTGCAAAGAATAGAGTTCCTCCTCATTCCATCCCACTCACCACCCTGGTGAAACCAAGGGGTGGATTAGAAGGAGGTGTGGACCATCGCATTTTAGACACTGTAGAACATGTCAGCACAGCTATGAAGAAGAACCAGGGAAGGCCAGCCTTCCAAGTTACAGCAGGAATCCTCTTCAGTTGCTTTTTCATAGTTCATATTTCAAAAAATGTCCTCGATGTTGATCTTAAAAGATTCCAGCTAGTAAAAATGTCTTTCCCCTTATATGTTGCACTTTCCTTGGGTCATAAATATCTTGTAACTCTCCCAATACCTACAACAGTGTTCTGTTCATAGCAGGCGATTCAGAATGATTAATAAAAAGTAGTTCTAGATGATGTCCAGTATGTGTGAACCACCCTGTGAATCTGGGATTATCTCCAGACTTCTGCCAGTGTACTCAGGCAAAGTGCTTTGTTGTTTGGGAAGAGGTTTTTTTGGTTCCCTGGCACACTCGTGAAGACCCCACGAATCCTACCTTCTAAGTTCAAAAGAAAGCAGCCTTTTGACAAGCTCTGAGAATCTTAAGTTGTGGTCTCTCACATTTTTAATTCATCACCCACTGGATGTCCCAGTCCCTCCCCAACTTCTCTCTGAGGTGGTCTCCTGGTTTCTGGTTGAAGCCCTCAATGGCCTGGGACCACAGTTCCTCCTGAGGCAGCCCTTTTCCTCTTTGAATAGCTCTGCCTGATAGAAAGGTCACTATCACTTTGAGTGGAAACTTGTCCACCCTGCAGTTCTGCCTCATGTGATCATGGAGAAGAAGCCTAATCTCCTCTGAAGACAACTCCTACATGTCTCTCCTTTTTAAAAGTCACCCCAATCCTCCTTTCCCCCTAGCTAAATGGCCTTGCTTCCTTCCCACAAGCAGCTGCTAGGCAGCTGAGGAGTTGTGCCTGGTGAGGTGGAGAGGGAAGCCTCTGATTCCCAGAACCTCAGAGCAGGTCTGCCTTATGGAAGAAATTTGTGCAGTCCATGCCTCCCCTCCTTTTCGCCCAGTACTTTGCTGAGGGTGAGTGCTCATTGTGCCCAGGCAGGGAGACCTTCCTCCCCACTACCCAAATGTGCCAGAAACAGGTCAGTGCACGCTTCATGCCTGCTCCCTCTGTGAGGCTTGGGGCAGAGTGAGGCGCCGTGTGATGACAGAGAACGATAACACTAATGACCCAACTTTTCATGATCCCACAGCCAGTACCCTGGGTGCTTACGATTCAGAGTACAGGGGAGCACTGTTTTCTCTGATGCAAGATCTAAGTTTAATTTAGTAAGAATAATTACAAGTCATTTAAAAGCTTCTGGATACAGTGCACATCATGGTGAGGGAGCTTTGTGCTCTTCATCCCTGGAGAGGCTCATAAAGACAGCTGAGGCAACAAACCAGACCAGAATAGAGCCAGGCTCGTGGGGGTTTGCTTCTTGTTTTATTTTTCAGTTAGTCATGGAATTATGACCTATGAAGATGAAAGCAACTAGCATGTCACCAAATCCATTCCTTAACTAATGAAGGAGAGATAATTAGGTTGTATGTTCTGTTCTTTCAGGCTACTGTTGTCAACATTTTGATTTAGGACAGTTTTTGTAAGCATATCTGAGAGTTCTTTACATAAACTATCCTGTAATCTTTGATCCTGGGGCAAACATGTTGAGAATTTATCTAGGGCTGGTGTTACCTTAGAGCAAGAAAGTAAAGTGCTGGCCTGTAATTTTCAGTCAATCTGATTTATCTGATGTTTTCGCACCAGCCTCTCCAGGGTGGATCACTATCTTGTTCCCGACCACATTCCTTGGTAGCAAAGCCAGGTAAGTTGCAAGGAGCTAAAAGTTTTCCTACCTGCCCCATTTGAACACATTTTGCATAAATTGGGTCTTTATAACATCAGATCTCAACAAATGACCCCAACACATGTACACTCACAACAAATAAAACCCAAAAGTATAGTATAGAATCTTTTTCCTTTGGTGCTTTTCCCTCCTTCCCTCCCTCCTTCTTTCCTTCCTTCCTTTCTTCATCAAATATTTCTTGAACACCTGTTCTGAGTCAGGCATTATATGCTGGGCACTTGGGATCTTGGGTGAATGAGATCTTCTCTCACTCTTAACCTCACAGTTAACATTGGGTGAAAAATGGAAGGAAGATGGGGATGAGCTATTAACACCCAGAGTGCTTATTGCTGGAGCCGAGGGTGCTGAGGACACACCAGGGAGGAGGCAAAGAGGGCTGGGGTGGTAAAGGTGGGATGGAAGTCTTTGGGGTAGGCTTGGCCCTCAAACTGAATCTTAAAGGATAAATAGGTGCCAGGCTAATAAGTGCAGTAAAGGAGAACAATAAGGATAGAGGGAATGACACATGCAAAGGTATATCAGAGAGGTAGGAGGAAAATCAGTAGTGGCTCAGGAAAGCTAGGAAGAAGAAATGATTAACAGTGTCAAATGCCAAGGACATTTGATCAGGACCAAAAAATTTTCCCTGACTCTAAGAGACTAGGCCCCCATTCCTTTACTCTAGGTTATTGTAGGTGGAGCAGCAATTGCATAACATTGCATAGAGTTACAGTGACCCTGGAGACCCTTAGGTCCAGTCTCCCTCCTAATATGAGAGCCTTTCTATGGTCTTCTGATGGGGGTCTTTAAGCTTGATGGTTTCCAGAGTCAGCAGGAGCCCCACCAAACCTCATGTCCAAACCAGCCCAGTGGTTAACAAGTTCTTCTTTACACATGGTAGCGGGGGACTGATGTTCTTTGAAAATAGATACAGCTGATGATGTGTGTCTACCTGAACTTCATCTTAGGCCCCTGCTGATAGTCAACTACCATAGCTACCATTAAATGAGCACCTATTTTGTGCCAGACACTAAGACTTATCAAGGACATTACGTATATTTTCTCATTTAATCCTCCTAGCAACCCTATAAGGTAGGGGTATCAGTTGCTGGTCTATATTTTTGCAAACCACAAACCTGATTCCACTAACTTAAGCAAAAAGACACAATCTATTGGAAGAATATGGGAAGCTCATAGGTTTGGAGAAGAAGTTGGAAAACTAGGCCCTGAGAAGGACAGGAACCTGGTGTCTCAGAACATTCAGGCAGCAGGAACTGAGGGACCATCCTTCAGGGCACAATCTTCAGAAGGAATCTGCTCCAACACTTTTTCATCCTTGGGCCACTCCACTCTAGATGAAAATCCTAGAATATTTGTCTGAGGAAGGCAAGACACCTTGATCAACATGAGGACTTGACTTGACTCGGGGGAAATCTTGGTGCTTTTACTAGATCAGGTATAGGCAATGCTGAGTGGACAAAAAAAAAAACAGCTGTCCATGAGCACAGGTGAAGTTGTCCACATGGTACAGATCAGGAAACTGCAGCTCAGAAAAGCCAAGCAACTCTCCCAAGCTGGCAGTATATGGCAGAGCCGGGGTTTCAACCCAGTCCTTCCTGACTCCCAAGCCATGTGGCTCCAAGATGCCTGCTCACCTAAACTGCATATGCATATTGCCTGTGGTCTTGAACCATGTCTGCTAGCCTGAAACTTTGCTGTTAGTCCCAGAGCTGGGTCAGCTTCCTCAGTTTTCATCCCAGTTCCTAGGGGATGGCTCCAGAGACAGCTTACTGCACCAGCCCCCATGAGCCTATTTTGCTGAGAGGAAATAGCCATGACCTGCTGCCTGAGTGGGAGACAAGGGAATATCAAACCACAGCCTCTCTCTCATGCGTCTACCCATTGATCCTGTTTTGCTTTTGGAAGTGACACACAATACTCCCTTCCCTACATGCTGACTCTCCAAATATTTGAAAAGAGCTATCTGTCCCACCCAGGTCTTCTCTTCACAAAGCTAAATTCCCTGTTGCTCTAATGATTTCTTGTACTGCTATCCCTCATGACCATAAGGGGATAATTTCCATATGTCAGCTAATTTTCCAGGACTTACATCAGATGAGAATCTGGCCCTGTATTAAAAGAAACCCTTTTCCCTCTCTTTCTCTTTCTCATTCATTAGAGTTCATATAAACCTTTCTGATGACTACCTGCTGTTTTCAAATTCAGATGCAACCCAATATGACTGACTGGGCAAAACTTTCACTCTTCAGTCTTCATCATTTCCTACAACCCAAGGCTCTAAGGTAACTTTCAGAGGCCATAGCCAATGGGCATTATGTCTCTATGAAAAGTGCCAAGTTCTGATTCCTGATCCTTTTGTAGTTATATAGTCATATGAATTTTTTAAATCAAGGTTTTTGTTCAATGTAAATAAGTTTTAGTTTGAACAGCTGTGTCACATCCTCTAGAGAAAATTCCTTAAAAGCTGGCTGAGGTAGTTATATGCCAGACCGTCTCCCTAAAACCTTTTAACTATTTTTTCCATTTTTAAAATAAGAAAGTAGGAATTCAAAATTGGTTTTAAGGTTCTGAGCATTTGCAGGGCATTTTCTCATAAGACATTAGTTGTGCTGTTTCCAAAACAATGTGTCTGATTATATAAACAGTCATGGAACCTCAAAATTTTAGTAGGAAGAATGAGGGGAAAAGGAGAATTGCAAATGTAGGGAAAGAAGTTTAGAATTTTTCTGTTCAGAAGCATATAGCTAGGCAAATCCCAAGATACAGAGCAGGCATATTGCAGAATAAATCCAGCTCAGCATGTGGCTCAGAACATAATTCAAAATCCACCATTTACAGATCTGCATACCAAAGAAAATGAACTGAATTCGAACAGTGGAGCTTATAGTCTGGACTCTGCCATTAATGACATGTTTCTTTGAATAAATCACTATATGATTTTGAGGGTCTCTTCCATAAAAGCACTATCATTGACCATCTCTCCAGAGAGATATTTAAGGATGAGTCTGCATAAGGACAAGTTTTTAGTTAGCTCAACCATGTGCTGTTTCTATTGCTATATTGAATCACTCCACTTAGAAAGGAAGAGAGGGTGTCTCTACCAGTTCTCTGCTTGACTGGACTTCGGTCACACTGAAGGCTGGTGAGTTACGCTTTAATATGTTAAACTACATGGAAATATTAATGAAGAATGAATTGCTAAATGGAGCTGATAGCTTTTGTGGTCACTGGTCATCAGTTTTATGGAATCATAGAATCTGAGAATTGGAAGGCTCATGAAAAGTCTTCTGATGTAACAATAGATATATCTATCAATGGAATTCAATTGAGAATTCAGAAACAGATCCTCACATCTGTGGTCAATTGATTTTTGACAAGGCTGTTAAGTCTATTCAATTTGGAAAGAATAGTATTTTCAACAAATGGTGCTGGGAGAATTGGATATTCATATGCAAAAGAATGAAAGAGGACCCCTGTCTCACACTATACCCAAATATTAATTCAAAATGGATCAAAGACCTAAATATGAGAGTCATGACTGTAAAACTGCTAGAAGAAAATGTAGGGAAGTCTTTTTAAGATCTTGTGTTAGGCAATGTTTTCTTAGGTTTTACACCCATATCACAAGCAATGAAAGAAAAAATAGATACATGGGGTCTCCTCAAACTTAAAAACTTTTGTACTTCAAAAGGCTTTGTCACAAAACAAAAGAGAATTGTCACAGTGGGTAGAGACTCATACAATAACAGAGAGAATACTGAATTTCCATCCTGGAGAGCTCTGCCATGTTCTCTACTGGAGCAGTAACAGTCCCTTAAGTGTAGGGTCAATGATTAGTGAATGAAAATTGCCCATTGATGAGCCCTTGATATTGAAGACTGTGCTTATGAGCCTTTGCTCTTAAAATTGAAACTTAGCCTAGTGTTGTGTGGTGCCTAAGAGTTGCCTCCTGAAAGCCTCCTTGTTGCTCAAATGTGGCCTCTCTCTAAGCCAATCTCAGCATATAAATGCATTACCTTCCCCCTAGGAATGACTCCTGGGGATGAGCGTCCCTGGCACCGAGGGATTACTACCAAGCACAAACTAGCAATGCAACTGGAGAAAGACCTCAAATAAGATGGGGAAGAGGTAGAGACAAATAGTTTGTATAGCTGGGAGACTTCAAAGTGAGTCAGGAGGTCATCCCAGAGGAAATGCTTATGCACACCTTGGCAGGATCTCATAGACTGCCAAAGTAGATACTACCCCAAATAATGGGGCTCCTGAGGGTTTGGGAGACACCCAGGTCCTATGGTCAGGGCAGATAGCCAGAGTTTGGAGCCTTGTCAGTGGGCCCTACTTTGGAGTTTGTGCCCCTGAGAGTGATAGAGTTGGTCTCAGTTAAGGCTTCCCTACATATGGCTTATCTGTCCCTTCTATTTAAACTTATACTTCATGCTGGAGTTTGTAGGTATGTGTCCAAGAGACTGAAATCTTTGAGCTGTCCATGTGTCAGCAGGGACCTGAGCCTCAGCTGAGCTGCAACACCTACTCTCCAGTTCATTGGACTCACCGAGGACAACTAACAAGAGGTGAGAATGGACAACCACCATATCAAGGAAACAAGAGAGTCTACAACTGCAAGCAAGAGTCTCATCCATTGGCTGTATGGGCTCAAAGCCCCTCTTAATTAGAGGTGGAGTGGACATCACCATCCCAGAATCCTCAGGATTGGGGAATGAACTGTGGACTAGAGTGGAAAAAATTACAACATTGATGTGGAGGCCACTGGGTCTCTGGATGCAGGGACGGGGAAGGACAGGTGTGATACTAGGGGTCTTTCGGGGCTTGGGAGTTGTCCTGAATGACATTGCAAAGACAGATATAGGCCATTTTGTATCTTCCCATAACATGCAGAATTGTGGGGATAGAGTATAGACTACAGTGTCAACTATGGTCCATGCTCAATGGCAATGCCCCAGGATGTGTTTATCAGTTGCAATGAATGTGCCACAATAATGAAGGATGTTGTTTATGTGGAAGGGTGTGGGAGGTGTGGGGAATGGGGCATATGGGAATCCCTGTATTTTCCTTGTAACATTTATGTAATCTAAGTATCTTTTTAAAAATATATATTATATTATTTTTTTAATGTTAAGAGCAAGGAACCTAGAATCAAACTACCTGGATTACAAACCCTGCCTTCAAAATTTGTAGTCAGGTAACCTGGCTTTACTTCATTTTTAAAATGAAGATGTTAATAATACTACTTACCTCATAGGATTGTGGTTAGCATAAATTTCTGCTTGAGTCAGTTTAGGTAAATTTTCTGTTTCTAGGAATTTTCTAGTTTACCTAGTTTACCTAATTTGTTGGCATAAAATTGTTCATTATTTTTCAGTCTAGCTAAAGGTTTGTCAATTTTATTTATCTTTTCAAAGAATCAACTTTTGGTTTCACTGATTCTATTGTTTTTCTATTCTCTATTTTATTTATCTCTGCTCTAATCTTTATTGTTCCCTGATCTGTGCTTACTTTGGGTTTAGTTTGCTCTTCTTTTTTCTAGTTTCTCCTGTTGTGATATTAGGTTACTGATTTGAGATCTCTCTTTCTTTTAAATGTAAGCATTTTGAACTGTAAATGTACCTCTGAACCCTGCCTTTCTGCATCCCATAAGTTTTGGTATGTTGTATTTTCTTTTTTATCATTCATTTCAAGGTATTTTCTAATTTCCCTTGTGATTTCTTCTTTGATGCATTGGTTGTTTCAAGAGTATGTTGCTTTATTTACACACGTGTAAATTTTCCAGTTTTACTACTGTTACTGATTTCTAGCTTTATTCCATTGTGGTCAGAGAATATACTTTGTATGATTTCAAATGTTTTTAATTTATTAACACTTGTTTTGTGACCTAACCTAAGGACTATCCTAGAAAACGATACATGTGCACTTGAGAAGAATATATATCCTGTAGTTGGTTGAAGCACTGAATATAGTTTTTAGATCTAATTTGTTTATAGTTAAAAAAAAAAAAAAAGAATACAAACAAAAAAGACTTTGCCACAAAAGTGAAAAGGCATTGTACTTAATGGGAGAAAATATTTGGAAACCACATATCCAATAAGGGCGTAATTATCCAGAATATATAAAGAAATCCTACAATTCAACAATAAAAAAGACAAGCAGGGAAGCAGCTATGGCTCAATCAGTTGGGCTCCTGTCTACCATATGGGAGGCCCTGGGTTCGCATCCCAGGACCTCCTTCAGAAGGCGGGCTTGCCCGCACACCACGGAGAACCACTGGTCTGCTAGCACCACAGAGAGCCAACTCAGTAAGGTGATGCAACAACAACAAAAAAGGGAACAAGTAAAAAAAAAAACCACAGAAGAGCACATAGCAAATGGACACGAGAGCAGACAACAAGCAAGCCACAAGGGAGGGGGAGAATAAATTTAAAAAAATAAAATACAGGCACACAGAAGAATGCACAGCAAATGGACACAGCAGACAGCAAGCAAGCTGCAAGGAGGGGTGAATAAAAAAAATAGTGCATAAAAAAAAAAGACAAGTAAACTAATTTTTTTTTAATGGACAAAACTTGAATAGCCACTTCTCCAAAGATGATATAAAAATGGCTAAGAAGTATGTGAAAAGATGTTCAACATCACTACCTATTAGGGAAAATGCAAATCAAAACACAATGAAATATCATTTCACACCCACTAGAGTGGCTACCATTAAAGAAAACAACAAGAGTTGGAGAGGATGTGAAGAAAAAGGAACACTCACCTATTTCTGGTGGGAATGTAAAATGGTACAGCCACAGTGAAAGACAGTTTAGTGGTTCCTCAGGAGGCTAAGTATAGAATTACCATATGACCTGGCAATCTCACTACTAGGTGTATACCCAGAAGAATTGAAAACAGGGATGCAAACAGATATTTTGCATTATTCACAATTGCCAAAAGATGGAAACAACCCAAGTGACCACCAACCAACAAATGGATAAACAAAATGTGGTATACACACACAATGAAATATTATTCACCTGTGAAAAGGAATGATGTCCCAATGTATGTGACAACATGGATGAACCTTGAGAACATTATGCTGAGAGAAAAAAGCCAGACACAAAAGGACAAATGTCATATGATCTCATTGATATGAACTAATTATAATAGCAAACTCGTAGGGTTAAAATCTAAATATAGGTCCCCAGGGGATAGATTGGGGGTAGAGAATAGGGAGCTGATGCTTAACTTGTACAGAATTTCTGTTTAGGTTTAGAAATGGATGGTGGTCATGGTAGCACATAATTGTGAATATAATTAACAGCACAGAATTATGTGATTGTGGTTGAAAGGGGAAGTTTTGGGTCATGAATACTATTAGAATGAAAATTAGAAGGTAAAACATGGAACTGTGTAACACAATGAGCCCTTTGTGGACATTAGACTGGGGTTAATGATACAAACATTAGAATGTTCTTTTGTGCACCTTAACCAACATATGACACTAATACAAGGAGTTAAATAATAGGATGGTATATGGGGAAAAATACACCTAACATAAACTATGGGGAAAAGGTAACCTGGTACAAACCTTTGCCTGCTGCAAAAATGTCTCCACAAGACCATGGAGCAGTCGTTTCTAAGATGGTGTCTGCTCGTATTCATAGGGGTAGGGTTCTTTGCCACCTTCCAAAGCAGTTTATGAGATGGACAACCGCTATCATTTTTTTAGTGTGTTTTTCCTTTAAGTTGAATAAAAAGAACGGCTCTCTTTCTCTTGTGGAGGAGGCAGGTTAGACTTACTGGAAGGATGGTGATTTTTGTGTTATTAGGTTAAACAGGGAAGCAGATGTGGCTCAACTAATAGAGCCTCTGCCTTCCATATAGGAGGTCCACGGTTCGATACCCAAGGCTTCCTGGCTGGTGTGGTGAGCTGGCCCATGTGGAGTGCTGTTGCACGCAAGGAATGTCGCCCACACAGGGATACCCCCTGTACAAGGAGTGCAACCCTGCACAGGAGTACAGCTGGCCCAAGAGTGGTGCCACCCAATGGAGAGCTGACACAGCAAGATGACAGAACAAAAAAGAGACACAGGGAAGAGATGACATGAGACTCAGTTAACTTAGGGAGCTGAGGTGGAGCAAGAAATGATCACCTCTCTCCCATTCTGGAAGGTCCCAGGATGGGTTTCTGGAGCCTCCTAATGAGAATACAACAGACACAGAAGAACACACAGTAAATGGACACAGAGAAAAGACAGTGGGGGGTGGGGGGGCGGAAGAAATAAGAAAAAAAAATTTTTTTTTATGTTAAACAATGTGGACATATTACCAGGGAGTAATTTAGGCAGTTGATGTGTGTTTTCCAGTGCCTGTGTGATTCAAGCAACTCTCTTGAATCTTTTGATTAATAAAAGGAAATTTATAAATCAATAAAAAAACCCAAGCTGTAGAATTTTGCCTTGAGTCAATATGTTTTTTTTCTCCTTTTTTTATTGTCTTTTTTTTTTTTTAAAGATACTTAGATCACAAAAAGGGTCACATTAAAAAATATAGGAGGGGAAGAGGACTTGGCCCAGTGGTTAGGGTGTCTGTCTACCACATGGGAGGTCAGCAGTTCAAACCCTGAGCCTCCTTGACCCGTGTGGAGCTGGCCCATGCACAGTGCTGAGGCGTGCAAGGAGTGCCCTGCCATGCAGGGGTGTCCCCCATGTAGGGGAGCCCCACACACAAGGAGTGTGCCCCGTAAGGAGAGCTGCCCAGTGTGAAAGAAAGTGCAGCCTGCCCAGGAACGGTGCCACACATGGAGAGCTGACACAACAAGATGATGCAACAAAAAGAAACAGATTCCCGTGCTGCTGACAACAACTAAGCGGACAAAGAAGAAGACGCAGCAAATAGACACAGAACAGACAACTGGGGTGGGGGGGAAGGGAGAGAGAAATAAATAAAAATAAATAAATCTTTAAAAAAATAAATAAAAATAAAAAATATAGGAGGTTCCCATATACCCCACTCCTCACCTCCAACTCCTCCCACATCAACAACCTCTTTCATCAGTGTGGCACATTCACTGCACCTGATGAATACATTTTGGAGCATTGCTACACAGCATGTATTATAGTTCACATTGTAGTTATACTCCCTCCCAGTCCATTCAGTGGGTTATGGCAGGATATTTAATGTCCTGCATTTGTCCCTATAATATCACTTATGACAACTCCAAGTCCTGAAAATGTCTTCATATCAAACCTCTTCTCCCCTCTCCCTGCCCTCAGCAACTCTCCTTGCCACTGTCTCCAAATCAATGATACTAACATTGCTGGAGTCACAATAAATCTGTAAAATACCAGTAAGTCCACTCTAATCTATATTTTATTCTTCCATCCTAAGTACCTTGGGTTGGCAATGTCCACTCTACCTCAAAATTGAGAGGGGGCTTAGATCCCACATGGCTGATGGATGCAATATCCTGCTTGCCATTGTAGTCTCCCTTGTTTCCCTAGTCTGGTGGTTGACCATCCTTACCTCCCTGTTAGCTGACCTCGGTAAGTCTAATGAACCAGAGTATGGGTGTTGCAACTCTGCTGAGGCTCAGGGCCCAGCGGGCACATGGTCAGTCCAGAGATTCAAGTCTCCTGAGCATACACCAACACCAGCACCAACCACAGGCTCAGTAAAAGTGACAGAAGAGGCATGTGTAGCGAGGTCTCATCTGAGTCCAACTCCATCACACTCAGGAGTCAAATTCCAAAGTAGGGCCCACTGGCAAGACACTGAAATACAGAACCATCTGCCATGACATTAGGACCTGAGAGTCTCTGTAGCCTTCAGGAGCACCACTACCTTGGGTTGTATCTACATTGGCTGTCTCTGAGATCCTGCTGAGATGTGCATAAGTGTGACACCTCTGATCACCTCCTGACTAATTTTGAAGTCTCTTAGCCATATAAACTCATTTGTCTTTAACATTTCCCCTTTTTATTCAAGGTCTTTTTCTAGTTGCTTCACCAACTGGTGTTTCGTAGTAATTCCTTGGCACCAGGGAGGCTCATCCCTGGGAGTTATATCCCACACTGTGAGGAAGATAATGCATTTAAATGCTAAGTTTGGCTTAGAGAGTGGCCACATTTGAGCAATATGGAGGCTCTCAGAAGGTACCTCTTAGGTACCCTGCAGTTCTAGGCCTAGTTGAAATTTCAAGCACACAGGCCATAGGCATAGTCATCAGTATCAAGAGCCCATCATTGGGCCATCCTTCTTCACTGGTCTTTGCCTTTGCACTTGGGGGATTGTTGCTGTTCCATTGGGGAATGCAACAGAGCTCCCCAGGATGTGAATTCAGCACTCCCTCAGTTGTCTTGTGAAGCTCTACCCACTATGTTAATACCCAATGAACATCCTAACATATCTATGTATCCTATATGTATGCCCTGGAGAACTCCCTCCTACCCATGCATCCCCCATCAATGACATCCTACACCAGTGCTACCCCTCTGGGATCCAAAACTTCTTCAAAATGAAGTCTAGGAAAGCAAATGTGGCTCAAGTGATTGGGCTCATGTCTACCATGTGGGAGGCCCTGGGTTCATCTTCCCAGGCCCTCCTTGTGAAGGCAAGCTGGAGTTGATGGCCCATGCCCATGGAGAGCTGATGGCCTGCACCCATGGAGAGCTGATGTCCTGTGCCCGCAGAGAGCTGGCAAGATGACAAAACAAAGGGAGACAAGTGAACACAGAAGAATGTGTAGTGAACAGGCACAGAGAGTGGACAGCAAGCAAGTGGCAATGGAGGGGGGATAAATAAATAAAAAACTAAATCTTTAAAAAAAATTGAAGTCTAATATATTGCCAAATTCAATTAATAGGAAAATGAAATAGTAATGAGAGGTTTAAAGATTGGAAATAGAATACATAATAATTTAGAAAAACTAAAATAAATTAAAAAATAAATTGGGGATACCATCTTACTCCCATAAGATTGGAAGCTATGAAAAAAACAGAAGAATACAAATGCTGGAGAGGATGTGAAGAAATGGGAACACTCATCCAGTGCTGGTGGGAATGCAGAAGGATCCAACCATTCTGGAGGACAGTTTGGCAGTTTCTCAAAAAACTAACCATAGATTTGCCATATGACCCAGCAATTCCACTGCTGGGTATATACCCAGCAGAACTGAAAACAAGGACACAAACCAATATATGCACACCAATGTTCATAGCAGCATTGTTCACTATCGCCAAAAGTTGGAATCAACCCAAATGCCCATCAACAGATGAGTGGATCAATAAAATGTGGTATATACATACAATGGAATACTACTCGGCTTTAAGAACAAATACACTCCAAACACACGTGATAACACAGATGAATCTTGAGAACCTTATGTTGAGTGAAGCAACCCAGGCATTGAAGGACAAATACTACATGACCTCAATGATATGAAATAAGTAAACCAAGCTGCCTCAGAGAGCTAGAGACTGGAAGATAGGCTTACAGGAAATCAGGGGATAGAGGAAGGATATAAGCTAACATGGGGGAAATCTATGATAAGCTGGAGGTAAGTATGTGTACAAGGAAGGGATAAAATGGGGGCATAGGTTTACCTTTGGGTGGGGCTTTGTGGGCTTGAGGGGGGATAGGAATGGGCAGATGGGTAATATTGCCCAAGAAATTGGGGGGAGGGTGGGGCAACATATGAACATAGGAGATTGTCAGGTGTTGGTTGAGAGTATAATGCTGAGAAAACCTTTTCAAAATATAATTAGGAATGTTACCTGTTTAAGATACTCAAAGGGGATAATCTGATGTAAGATAGACTCCTAGGGAATATGTGAATGCTCATTTTGCCAGAGTGGGTTATACCATTGGATAGAGACCCATATAATGAGAGTGAAGGTATACCCACATCCTGGGGAGGACTAATGCCATCAAATAGAGGGAACTGTATCTCTCAAGAGAAATGGTGGCTCCCAGGGCATTAGGGCAGTTGAGCAAGTCAAGCCCTGAACACTCTTGCAAGTATCTCTGAACATGGCTCCTCAAGAAATGAAGATTGACTGTCATTGTGGGCCCCAAGGGGAGGGGGAAATAGATATTGAATAGATGGAACCAACGTAACTGTGAGGGCAATAGAAGTGTTTCACAAGTGTACACGAGGATGGATATAAAACATGTAATATTACACCGAAAACATATAGGGGCCGACAGACTAATAATGTAAATCATAATGTAAAACATAAGATAACTAAAAATTTAGAAAATTGTATAGCCTAAAGTATAAACCACAATGTAAACACAAGTGTTACTTTGTTTGAAAGCTATTGTCTCAATATCTGTACATCAGTTTCAGTAAATATGGTATGAATATGTTAAAAGATTATTGCTGTGGAAGGGAAAAGATTTTATATTGATTATGTGGGAGTACTGTAAGTTGTATATATGAATTACTGTGATCTATGGCTCTTGTGAAGAGAAGCTCAATAATTAGGAAAAAAGAGAAGAAAAAGATAGGATGTAGAATTTTTCCAAATCAATATGTATCCTATATCTAACCTTTAAACTCATCGCTATATTCCATTTTACCATTAAGGGAACCTGGCATTATATTGGGCTTCACTTTTCAGGAAGTTTTGGATCACAGAGTGGTTCAACAATTGTAGTGGAGGAATACTGGTATGGGATGTTATTGACAGGGGACATAAGGTTGACAGGGAGTTATACAGGGCATGTGTCTGGGGTGCATGGAAATGTTTGGATATACTCACAGTGGAAACAATTAAAAACAACAGCTGGGTGGGGTGCTGGGTTCCTGGCCAGGGGGGCTCTGTCATGGTCCCTAGGGGTGCAGTGGCAGTCCCCCGGGTGCAATGGCAAAGACCAGGAAGGAATGAGGGTCCAACAGTGAGTCCCTGATACTAATGACTATGCTTGTGGGCCTATACACCTGAAATAAGAACAAGGCCTAGAGCAGCACTGTGCCTAAGGGTTCCCTCCTGACAGCCTCTGTGTTACTCAAATGTGGCCAGTCTCAAAGCCAAACTCAGCATGTAAATGCACTGCCTTCCCCCCAGCGTGGGACATGACACCCGGGGATGAGCCTTCCTGGTGCCGAGGGATCACTACCAAGTACCAGCTGATGACATAACTAGAAAATGACCTTGAATAAAAGGTTCAATGCAGAACAGCAGAATATCCCTGTCTACATATAATAAGAGGAGTTAAAAATGCTTTTTGACCTAAATTAAGGGGGAAATGGAAAGGAAAAATGAGTTTATATGGCTATGAGTCTCTAAAAAAGAGTCTGGAGGTTGTCAGAAGGATTGCCCTTATGCACACCTGAGCAGAGCCTCAGAGACAGATAAAGTAGATACAACCCCAGGTATTGGTTCTTCTGAGGGCTAAAGAGACCCACAGGTTTTATGGTCATGGCAGATGGAGTTCACTGCCACGTCAGTTGGCCCTTCTTTGGAGTTGGTGTTTCTGTGTGATGGAGCTGGACTCAGATGTGACCTCTTTTCACAAGCCTTCCCTGTTACTTTACTGGAATTGTAGTTGATGCTGGGGTTTAAGATATATCTAAGGGATCTGAATCCCTGGACTGACAATATGATAGCCAGGCCCTGAGCCTCAACAGACTTCAGCTCCTACAGTCTGGTTAATGGACTTACTCCACTCAGCTAACATGGAGTTGAAGAATGTCAACCACCACACCATGGAGCCTAGAGTGCCTACAACTGAAAGCAGGAAGACTGCATCCAGTATCCATGTGAAATCTAAGCCCCCTCTTGACATAGATGTGGAATGGACTCAACCAATCCAAGGTCCACAGGAAGGAGGAATACAGTAAGGATTAGAGTGGACTTACTGATATTCTATTCATGAACTATTGTGGTTAGTAATCGAGAAAATGTGGTATTGGTGTGGAAAAAGTGGCCATGGTGGCTGCTGGGTGCAGGGAATGGGAGGAAGAGATGAGATGTGGAGGCATTTTTGGGACTTGGAGTTGTCCTGGGTGGTGCTGCAGGGACAATTACTGGACATTATAGATCCTCCCATGGCCACTGGATGGAACATGGGAGAGTATGGGCTATGATGTGGACCATTGACCATGAGGTGCAGTGACGCCCAGAGATGTACTCACCAAATGCAACGGATGTGTCATGATGATGGGGGAGAGTGTGACTGTGAGGGGAGTGGTGGGGTGGGGGAGGTGGGGGTGAATTTTTTTCATATTTTTTTAATGTAATATTTTTAAAAAATGAATAAAAATAAATAAATAATAAAAAAATAAATAAATTGGGGTATTAAAAAATGAAAAATATCATGAAAATTTTTTGATGTTTTGCCTTTCATCACTGTAATAGGTGTTGCCCTGAATATGTTCTTTACTTGGTGGGCCTGGTCTGACCATTCCCTAAAGTGGCTTCTATTATCATTGGGAAGGTGATTCCTATTGAGGGACAGGAGTCTATCTGTAAAGATGATTCTATTTCACCTAGCAAATTAAATGTTCATCTACAAGCTTTTCATTTTTCCTACACTTGCCAGACCAAAACATATTAGACTATCCTGCAGCAACTCCTGCACAAGGATTTCAGTGAGAGCCACAGCTGCCTTCCTCCCAGTTCCTGCTATAGCCGTTGCTCAGAATGGACCCTCTGTCTTCTCTAAGAAATCAGACAATAGGGGGCTCCACATTTTGAAGTTCAAGTCTTCTGGAAAAGAAGAAGGGTCAGACAGTGTTACTACAACTGTTTAAGTAAAGACCCTGGGGGAAAAGGCAAAGTAATTCTGGGGAAATCTCCCTGGTTTTACTGAGGGCTTGTTGATTTTTTGTTTTTATTGAAATAAAAGGTTTTGAGTAAGGTGGTTATATGTGGCTTTTTGACCTTCCAAGTGATTATTGAAAAGTATGCAGTAGGAGGACTTTAATCCTAAACTATCATGTCTATCTCTACAGCATCAGATTGTTAAAATTTTCAGTGCAGAGATGATAAGCAGAGAACAGAACACTCCAATGTAATGTTATTTACTTGTTCATAGGTTTGTCTCTCCCACTCGGCTGGAAATTTTATTAAAGGCAAGACTGTGAGCTTTGCATCTTTTTATCCCCAAAGCCCCCATTTGGTGCCTGGCACATAGTCAATAAATATTTGATGAATAAATCCATGAACATAAATCAAAAGTACCACATTAATGTTGATTGTGGCTATTGGCAAGACCTTCTGTAAGGTGAGTAAATCGCTCCTCCAATGGCCTGGTAACCGCAGTGTCTTTTGAGGCCCAACATTAAGTCCTTTTTCATTCTTCTTGCCAAGCATGGAGCCTAGGAAAGCCTCAGTTTGATTTCCATATTTGGATCATGCTGAGTACAGATCCCAGTTCTATAATCCATTTCTTTCTGAGGCTGTTGGCATCTATGGAGTCAGGAAGTAACATCTGTTTCAGTGAACTGATTACCAATGAGAAAAAAGAGGAAAAGGCCAGCATTAGGTGGGGTCTGGCTTAGCTTCAAAGCAGGCATATGGCTTGTATCTTAATGAGAGAGTTTACATATTCAGAAAAGGTACATCTGAAAGGAAAATTAACTGTTCAAGAACAGAGTGTATATTATATATAGATATAAATCTAATCACAAAATTATATATGTATACACACACATATATGTATATATGTTGATGGTACACTGCCTAATAAAAGCCCTCTCAGCTGTGCTTCCCTCTCATCCCAAGCAGCACAGTGGTTGGGGCCTTGGTTGCCTTATTCCTAGACTAAAATAGTGGCTCCTCACATGATCTATCTTTGTTGGCTGTTTCTTCACACCAAACCCTCTTTCACTGACTAGAATGTTAAACTCACTAAAACACCATTTTCATTTGCTCAGAAACCTTCAGATTTCCCCCTCTGATCCTGGTATTCAAATATCTCCACAAGCATCTGGGCTTAACCCACTTTTCCTTTCATCCTTCTGAGAGTTCTTCTCCAACTCTCCATTCCATAGGCCTAGTCCATTCAGTCATGCAGTCTCCTGATTGATTTCTGTCATGTTTGCTTGTGATTCCCTTTCCTTACAAGTCCTGTCCACATTGCCCCACTACCCAGATTCTACCCACCTCTCCAGGTTCAGTCTGAGCCTCATCCATGAAGCCTTTGGTTATCATTTTAGTCCTCAGCAACACTTCCTCCTCTGAACAACTGCAGAACTATACGACTCTAAGAGGGACCTAATATGTACCTGCATTTTATGAACCCTTTGATTCAAATATTTTTCAGTGGGATAAAGGCACAGGTTCTGGAAATCGCGGTGTCAGCTCACAGACTGTTCAATGTGGAGGTCTCTGGTGGTGAAGAAAACAAACTCTACTTAATGAGATGAGGTAAATATGTCAGAATGGGGTGCTCTATTCATTTCACCCATAACGACGCATTGCGCTTGTGCTTTATGGAGTGAATAGTATTAGCCAGAAAAAAGGTCTCAGTCTTAAGAGAACTCAAGTCCAAAGATTGGGGGATCCAAGTGAAAAGAACTTGTTAATATTGATTTGAGAGGTGACAGCTTAAAGTGGGCCTTGCTGGCTTGAGTATATGGAATGGTGGAAGAATGAAGCTAAGACCCTCAAGAAGATACAGGCAGAAAAGGATGGCGAGGGAAGTCTCAACCAGTCAAGGCAGAGACAGTGTGGCCCAAAATGACTTATGGAGAATAACGACAACATCGATGGCAACAAAAATCTGCCCCATCCTTTAGCCTCTACTTGGATCTCTGTGCAGCTTTGAGTAAGACTTAGAGGTGGCCTAATCATGTGAGAAGATGAGGAGAATAACAGCAGGGCTACTCCAGTCTATAAGGGACTAGATGGGGAGCCCTGTCAAAGAGCTTCCCTATGGAAATAGGAGGAAGTGATGGAGGTAGTGGTGGTGATGAAGATGCCATCAGTGGAAAGTCTACATGATTAGTTCATGAAGCCATAACAGAAAGGAGTATTTTTTATTTAATGGCAACTACACAAATTTTAGTGGAAATGTCTATAAGAAAATAAGCTATAAAGTGCTAGACTTAAACCTAAAGTCTAACCCCTGTCACTTACTGCATGAGCATTCTTGAGAGGTATAATATATCAAATCTTGCCGTATTCGAATATTTTTTAAAATTTTTGACTATTACCCACAGTAAAAAATATTTGCCCAGGCTAATGTTTCATGGAACAATACTTGACTAAGGATAAATATGATGCATTTTGATGTTTTCTTATCTGGTCTGGTCTTTTTTATTTTAAAAATGCTGATTGAGACCTACTAAATTGATTTCATGACGCACTAATGAGAAAACTACATTAGAGCAATTAGGCATGGCTGACCTCCAAGACCACAGGACGAGCGCTGAGAGAGACCCAGCACACCTAATTCCACATATGTTTTGACGAATTGCCAGGGGTATTATTGCTGGATGGTTTTAAAGACGTCATACAACTTTTAAACTTCATCCTTTGTTGGTTGGAGTCTGTGGCTATGAGCACACCCTTTTAAAAACCACACAAGGCTGCTTAGTCTCTGAAAAACTGTATCCCATTCCACAGTAGTCCTTGGAGGAAGAAGAAATGGTCATAGCCAGTCAAACCCAGAGGCCTATGAGAGAGAAAGCAAAGGGAAAATAGGAGTGGGGGTCAGGTGATCTGGCCTTAGATAAAGGAATGCTAATAGGAACCCTGCAAATGCCCTGTCTTTCAACAGGTGAATGGTTAAATCAAGTGTGGTACAGCCTTACAATGGCGTACTTCTCAGCAATAAAATAGAATTGACAACAACTAGGATGATTCCCAAAGACATTATTCTGAGTGAGAGAAGCCAGTTTCAAAAGGTTACATACTGTACAATTCCATTTATTTGACATTCCTAAAAAGATACTACTGTAGTAATGGAAACCAGATCAGTAATTGCCACGGATTAGGGGTGGCGAAGAGTGTGACTATAAAAGGATAGCATGGGGGAGTTTTTTAGGAGTTTTGGAACTGTTCTATATGCTGTTTATGTGTCAAAATTCATAGAACTGTATACCAACAGGGAAAAAGTCAATTTACTCTGTGATAATTTAAGAAAATAACAATTTTAAAAAGAAACAGTGGTGGAAAACTGCTTGAAAAACTATCTGTTCTGGTGGCAATATTTTCAAAAGCCAAACTATTTTCACTCAAAATATTTTTAGAATATGAAAGCACAGGGAAAATGTACATTTCACATTATGTGGGATTTTTCTGTTCTAATTATGCAAAAAGAGATGTAAAACAACAAGTCTCTTAACTGAGTCAGACTCAAGAGAGAAAATAGGAGCCCAAGAGATCTCAGAACAACCTCGAATTCCTCCAGTTGGTTTGTATGTACAGATGAGTTTTGTAACATCCAGATTTGCAAGGGTAACAGGGTTGAAAGAATTGGGGTACTTCATTGTCTGGCCCTTCTAGACCAACAGAGAACAGAGTATATTTCTTTTTTGATGGCTGGAAATTTTGCAATGAGCAAAAGGTAAAGGCATTCTAATTTGTGATTACTTATTATAATAGTCGTATCCTCTTCTAATAGTCTTCTCAATATTAGTAAGTCAATAGGTGCAGATTTCTTCATGTGAATACTTTAATAAAAACTAATATATTGGAAGACTAAAGGTAGATTGTCAATTCATTCCATTCTTTGGTATCCCAAAACTGGGAAGTGAAAACTTGGCTGTCTGATGTTACTGCTCCTTAGTGTGAGTTGTGAAATTTATAGGTACAACAAACCTCTAAGCTAGAGGTCAGCAAATCATGGTCCACAGCCTACAAGCTAAGAGCAGGTTTACTGTTTTTAAAGGGTCATAAAAAAAAAAAAAGATAAAAGACAACTATGCAAGAGAAACAGGATATATCACAGAAAGCCTAAAATATTTGTTGCTTGACCCTTTGTAGACAAAGTGTGACAATTCATGCTCCCTTCCCAACTAAAACGAAACCAAAACAAAATCTCTCAGCCAAGTGGGAAAGGAAGGGAACTTTTTCAATCTGATAAAGCTTACCCACAAAAAATATACAACTATCATCATATTTAATGGTGAAATTTGGAATACTTTCCCTCTAAAAGCAGGAAAAGGGCAAGGATGACCATTCTCCCTATTTCTATTCAGCATTCAAAAACTCAGTGCAATAAGGCAAGAAAAAGAAATGAAAGGCATCCATTTTGGGAATCACTTACAGAAAGAAACCTATGAAATCTATCAAAAAGCTAATAGTACCAAAAGTGCATTTAATGACATTGCAAGATATAATATAAAAATCAATGGTATTTCAATATACTAGCAATAAATAAAAGAACTTTAAAAATCACTTACAATAGCATTAAAAATACAAAATACTTAGGGATAAATCTCACAAAACTACAAAGAGAGAAATTAAATTAGACCTAATTAAAAAAAGATATATACTGTGTTCATGGATTAGATGAATCAATATTGTTAAAATCTCAATATCCCCCAAATTGACATATAAATTTAACAAAATCCAAATTAAGATCTTAGCAGGCTTTTTTGGACAACTTGAGGAGTAAAACTTTTATGAAATTTAAAGGACCTAGGAGAGCCAAAACAACTTTCAAAAAGAAGGGCAAAGTTGGAGGAAGCTACACTACCTGACTTTGAGGCTTTTTATAAAGCTACTGTAATCAAAACAGTGTGCCTTTAGCAACATATAAATAGGTCCATGAAAGAGAAAAGGAAGTCCACACATAGTCACACACAGAAACTTCACTAAAGAAACATACAGAACACCTGAAAATATGCTCTATATCATTAATCATTATGGAAATGCAAATTAAAACCACAGTGAGATACCGCTGCACACATATTAATATGGCTAAAATTTTAAAACCTGGGCATACTAAGTGCTAGGTAGGATGCAGAACAACTAGGATTCTAATATGTGGCTGTCTAGAAAATACACAATCATTTTGGAAAACAATTTGGCAGTTTCTTAAAAGTTAAAGATACATTTACCAAATGACCCAAGAAAATAAAATATATGTCCATACCAAGACTTTTATGTAAGTGTTCATAACATCTGTATTTATAATAGCACAAATGGGAAATAACACAAATGTCCATCAACAGGTGAATGGAAAAACAAATTTTGGTATTTCCATATAATGGTATGCTACTCAGGAAGAGAAAGGAATGGACAATTCATACATGTAACAACACAGATGAGCCCCAAAATAATTCTTCTGAGTGAAAGAAGCCAGACCAAAAAAGTACATATTGATTCTATTTATATGCATTTCTAGAAAATGCAAACTAATCTATAGTGGCAGAAAGCGGGTCAGTGGTTGCATGGTGATGATGGGAGAGGGGAGAGGTTGAAGGGAGGGATTACAAAGGAAAAGGAGGAAACTTGGGGTGATATTTATATTCATTACCTTGACGGTGGTAATGGATTCAATAGCGTAAACATACGTCAATACATCACATTGTACATTTTAAATATGTGCAGTTCATTGAATGTCAGTTGCACATCAACGTAGGTAATGAAGATAAAAAAGAATAGAGGTAAGCCAGCGGAGGCAAGGGACGCTCATTGCATCTTGAAAACTTGCGATGGTGAGGTTAAATGAAAATCTGTTTTTCATCTCTGACATTGTATTTTGAGACACAAACTGCAACGTTAAGGTGGGTGATATGCCTAAATTTCATACCATATTTTGAAACTATCAAAGTAACCAGGAGTATTTAACCTGGAAAAAACCCCAGCGGTTATTAAATAGAACCAATAGCTGTACTGAGAAAGGTAAAGGGCTGCCATAGTAGAAGAGATATTTGCCATTCTATGTAGCTTCAGTGGGATAAGCCTGAAGATGCAGGAGGCAGAAGCAGACTTGGGCTCAGTATGAAGGAGAATTTCCTCATGTGGACTGCGTTGCTTGGCATGGGAGTAGGATCATGTGGCTGGAAGTGTTCAAACAGACGCTGCAAGCCACTGGGCTTGTAATATCTGCTGAAACTAGATCACTATTTCTCAAAGTGTAGTCTGAAGTCTACCTGCAGAATCTTAGAGAGACTGGTAAAAATTTAGATTTTTGGGTCCCACCCCAGACCATGAATTTTAATTTCTGGGGATGGGACTAACAAATCTGCACTTTAGCAACCTCTGCAGGTGATTCTTATGTTCATTAAATTTGGGAATAACTTCTTGAGATGCCTAACAGTGATATATTTTAATTTAAAGAATCTCTGATTGCCCTTTCCCTTTGCTAAACATCTCTTATTGTTCAATTTGTTGAGTCAAATAAGGGAGGCTTCCTATAGTTTGAGATTTATTTTGACTTCCAAACAACTCTATGGCAAATGAAACTTTGGAGGACAAACTTTGGAAAATGTTTAATCCTTGGGTGACTCAGTGTGTTTCCTGCCATTGCCAGGAGTTTATCATGGTAGAGCACTGTGCATGTCTAGTGATTGCTATCTCTGCTCTAACGCCAGGATTTCAGGAATTTTGTGGAATTGCTGAAGCAAAGAAGCCTCTGACAGAGAAAGAAGCACTAAACGGATATTATGGCCAAGATATAGACTATTCCTATATACAGTTCATAAACTTGGGGTTATATCTTAAAAATAATAACATTTTAATTTTCAAGTTACAAAAAAACAACAAATAATTACCAGCTGAAATCCAAATATGGTTTCATAGCAGGAAGAAGTATATATAACATTTAGCTAAATTGCATATACAATTATACACCCTGTAATCATTATTTACACCCTGTCTATCCTCATATATAGCATCTTTGTGTGTACAAGAGCAGCGAAAAGGACAGGGGTTCACACACACATATACATACACAAATAATAGGAAACATCTCTGTCAATCAAATAAATTTAGTATTTAGTTTTAGTATATGCATGCCCATTCAGAGTTTTTAGGTCTTCTAGATGAATTACCTCTTTTATCATTATGAAATGAACTCTCTCTTAAGTGTTGAAGTGAATTTTTGTTTGATATTCATATGGCTGCATCAGCTTACTTATATTTAAAGTGTACATGGTATATTTTTTCCATCCGTTAACATTCAAGCTCTTTGTGTCTTTATACTTAAAGTATCTCTCTTGTAAACAGCTTATAGTTGGGTTTAAGTTAGTTGGTTTTTTTTTTTCCATTTTAACAATCTCTTCCCCTTAATTGGAGCATTTAGCCCATTCACATTTCATGTAATTATTGATAAGGTTGGATTTAAGTCATCCATTTTTCTCTTTGTTTTCTATCTGTCCCCTCTTTTCTGTTTTTGCTTCTTCTTTTCTTGCTTGTAAAATGAAGGGATAGTCTTAGTCATTTTCACAGTTGGTTCAAGATTATCAAATCTCTCTTATATGTGAAAATTTGAATCCATAAAAAATGCCTGACATTCCTCAGGTGAATTGAAGCACAAATATTATTCAGGTAATTGATGATATTGAAGTTCCTACTTTTGTTTTTATTGCCAGGAAAACCTGAAGTTTGCTTTTGGGAAGGGATCTTGTACATTATGATTCAAATTTTTAAAAAATAATGTAGTTTTTAAGTTAAAGAAATGCAATATACTCCCACTTAAGAGTAATACAAATTTAGCAGCACTGTAAATATAAAAAGGAAAACATGAAGTGCTGTGGGTTATGGAAGAATTATGATATAATCAATAATGTCCTTTCCATGTGAGAAATCAGGATGTGTCTAGCATAACAGTGTTCTTTCTTGCTCAAAAACAGGACTTTCCAATTATAGTAGGTCCTTCAAATCATGGGCATAGCCTGTTATAATTTACTACCGGATTTTTTTTTTTTTTTTTAACCAGGATGTTCTTCTTCAGGCATCTCTTGTACCTTTTCTCCTTTTTTTAAAAAATTTTTAAAATTTTTTAATTTTTCATTTATATCACTCCCCTTCCTCCCCACCCCCCAGTTGTCTGCTCTCTGTGTGTATTCGCTGTCTGTTCTTCTGTGACCGCTTCTATCCTTATCAGCAGCACCAGGAATCTGTGTTTCTTTTTGTTGCATCATCTTGTTGTGTCAGCTCTCCTTGTGTGTGGTGCCTTTCTTGGGCAGGCTGCACTTTCTTTTGTGCTGGGCGACTCTCCTTACGGGGTGCACTCCTTGCACGTTGGGCTCCCCTACGCGGGGAACACCCCTGCGTGGCAGGGCACTTCTGCGCGCATCAGCACTGCGCATGGGCCAGCTCCACACGGATCAAGGAGATGCAGGGTTTGAACTGCAGACCTCCCATGTGGTAGGCGGAAGCCCTATCCATTGGGCCAAGTCCTCTTCCCTTTCTCCTTTCTTAACTATCTTTTAATTCTCAGATCAGATATTTTTCCTTCAGAAACTTCCCCTGATCCCTTTTTCCTGCACAACAACCATTACTAGCTCTATCTTTGCAGTTACCACATGGTTTTAATACATGCAAATTTAAGGCCATGCTGGCATTCCACAAGTTTTTATAGGTAGTGTTCTGTGGTCATTTAGTCCTAAATATTTCGTAAGTTCCATTGTTATTTCTTTCCTGATTCATGAGTAGTTATAAGATTATTTTCAAACATATAAGAGAGAGGGTTTTTTTTTTCTCTCTCTCTTTTTATTGTTGTTGAGGTCTAATATTATTACATTTTGGAAAGAGAATTTGTTCTGTTTTGATTCTTTGGTATTTCTTGGTACTTCTTTTGTGGCCTGGTATTAGTCAGTGTTTTCAATGTATACTTAAAAAGAATATAAATTTTCTTTTTGAGGAATACGACCTTCTATACTGGTCCCCTTTAATCTGACTTCCTAATTGTATTGTTCAAAATGTCTGGGGAGATGTTGTGGCTCAAGCAGTTGAGCACAAGCTTCCCATATGGGAGGGCTCAGGTTCTGTTCTGGGTGCTTCCTAAAAACAGAAAAAGAAACAAATGAGAAAACCAACTCAGGGGAGCTGATGTGGCTCAGTGGTTGAGAGCCAGCTTCCCACATTCGAGGCCCCAGTGCCTCGGAAAAAAGTCTTACTTACCAATTTTAACTGTTTGATCAGTATAGTAAGTGGAATAGAAAAATATCTCCTAGTAAGTTACATTTGTCAATTTTATTGTGTAACCTAGGAGCCTGTTTTGCTAGAAACACAGATTCATCTTTGCTAGTTCCTCCCTGTGAATTGCTCTTTAATCACTAAATCATGACCTGTTTCATTCCAAATGATGCTTTCTTTGCCTGAATATTGCTTCTCCTACAGTATTAGTCTTTTCCTGCTTTATCTTTTTTAAAACTTTTTTATTGAAGTTTATTGTTCCTACGTGAACAACATACCCAATAATATGATCTGCTTATAAACAGTATGTAGAAAAGTTGTGAACTTACGAAACAAACATGCATATCATCAGACATATTATCATCACCCCACCACTAACACCTTGCGTTGTTGTGAAACAATTGTTACAAATATTACTACTATTAGCCAGTATTTTACATGTGGTGTATTTTCCCCCAACCCACCCCATTATTGACACCCTGTTTTAGTATTATATACTTGTTACAGTTCATAAGAGAATGTTTTCATATTTGTTCTGTTAACCACAGTCCATCTTCTACCACAGAATTCACTGAGTTATACAGTCCCATGCTTTATACAATCTATTCAAAGTGTACTCTCAGTGGCTCGCATATTCATCACGGAGTTGTACTGTCATCACCTCAGTCAATTTTAGAATGTTTTCATTATTCCAAAAGGAAAAATCCCATGCCCCCTTTTACCCCTCATTGTTGTCCCTTAGAACTGATAAAATATCTTCTTTGCTATTTCTGCAAAAATATTGCAACATTACTGTTAACTATAATCCATAAATTACATTAGTTGTAATTTTCCCATGTACCACCATATTCTTAAACTTTGTAAAAGAAGAACTTTTTTTTTTTTTTTGGCTTAAACAATAGGAATTTATTGGATCCTGATTCGGAGGCTATGAGAAGTCCAAAATTGAGGCGTCAGCCAAGCGATGCTTTCTTCCCAAAGACTTGGGCATTCTGAGGCTGGCTGCCAGTGAAGGAAGAACATTCTTATACTATTAGCCACAATCCTCATCCACTCCCGAAATCACTATATTATACAGTCCCTACATTATTCTCTAGTTTCTTTTCAGTTGAAATATTACATCTGCAAACTAACCTTTTCATCCATAATCACATTGTATCTTTTTTTCATCTTTTTCAATCTTTTACATTTTAGGTGTATCACTTATAAACAGCACATGGATGGATTTAAATAAAAACAATCTGAGGAGCTCTGGCTTTCAGTGCACTAATTTAGTTTGTTTACATTTACTGAGATCACTGATACATCTATACTTTTTTTACTCCATTGTTTTGGACTTTCTATTTCTTATGTCTTTTCTTAGCTTATTTCCCCCCTCTCTCCTGCTTCTTCTTATATTTGTCTGGTATCCTTTAATCCTTTATCTTTCACATAATTTTTTGGAAATTATACATGCTTTTCCTATTCTTTTGGAAGCTACCTTTAAATTTTTAATTTAGACTTAAAGTCTAAAGTGAACCTGTCTGCATTTTCCTCCTGAATAAAATAATGAACTTGATCTTTATAGTTCTGGTCTCTCCAACTTCCTTTGTCCATCTTTTTGTCATCTAGCATTTTAGTTTCTTGTTACTTGAACAACCTCCTAATTGATCTTCTATTTTTTTTTAATTTGCTTCTTTAAATTTACAAGGATGTTAACAAATTTATTAGTTCATCATTTCTTCTTGTACCCCACTCTTTACTTTGGGCTTAAAATTCCTATTTCCTGCAGTACATGCATTAATAGTTCTATCTACAAAGACCTAACTAAAATTAATAAACCTGTTCAATCTTCATTGCTCTGAAAATCCTTTTCTTTATTTCACTCCACATTTGAACAGTAATTGAGCTTGGTATATTGTTTTAGGTTAATATATACCTCCCTTAGCATTTTGAAGATATTTTTCTGTATCCTGCAGTGTTTATGTTTACTAATGTTGCTAATGTGGAATCTACTCTCAGTTTAATTTGCAGTTCTTTTATAGATAACCTCATATTATTTTATAAAGTTTTCATAATTTTATATTCCGCATACCCCTAACACAGTGCCTCTTAATCTTTTTTGGAGATTGGGATTCACACAGAATTCTGTAAGAACCTGATGGCAAATTTATTCCCAAGTTCCCCTCCATATAAGACCTGGAGATTCAGAGACACCTTGATGTCTACTTTTATATTCTGCTAATACTCTCTAGCTAGCACTGTCCTAAAGCAAAGAAGGTACTCAATAAATATGTTTGTTAAGTTAATTAATTAATGAGTATGGGCTGATGAGTGAAGCAATGAAACCTGGGTAAATTCCATTATTTCCAACATTCCCGCCTGTCTATTAGTCCCACTAAAATCACTGAGAAGGATTATTTTTTTAAGTCTGTTAATTAAATAGAAAATCAGGGAGTATACAACCATTCTAGGAAACTGGCAATATTAGTAAAACTGAAAATATGCACACCCTATAACCCAGTAATTCTATTCCTAGGTGTAGACACAAGAGAAGTGATTGCATGTGTTTATCAAGACAAATGCACAATATTCATAGCAGCTTTACTTATCATAGCCCCAAACTGGAAACTAAACACTATTAAGAGTGGAATGATAAATAGTCATGTGTTCACACAAGATAATACTTTACAGAAATGATTATGAACAAATTACAACTACAGTTAACAATATGGATGCAACTTATAAACTTGGTGTTGAACGAAAGCAGTTAGCTACAAAGGAGAACATAACACGATTTCATTCAAATTTAGAGCAAAACAGTTAAAATTAATTTCTGCCGATAGAAATCTGGATAGTAGCTCCCCTTGGAAGGAATAGGGGGTTTCCGGGGTCCTGGTAATGATTTGTTTCTTGATCTGGGTGCTGATTATAAGAGGATGTTCAGTAAAATTACGCATGTACACTTTCTATGTGTATATTATATATTCAATTAAGTTCAAAATATTCATCTTTTCCCAAGATACATATGCCCAAGACTTACATAGGCCACATAAATATACATATTAGTTATGATGTATTTGTCAATCAGGGAAAGATTTGAAGACCCTAGTCCTTTTCCTTAAAAAAAACTAACAAAACAAAAAAATGAAATAAACAACAACAAAAAAATCAAATAAACCCAAAATCAAGGTGAGTCACTCTTGATTTCTACCAGCTGGGGCAGGAGCTGTGGCTTTAACTTGTTCATTTCATGAGATACTATGTTAGTAGCCTCACATCCAACCATACCAAGATCGGTAAAGGAATTATGTAAATATAAGAGCCAGCCCTGATGAAACAGCAATTATATATCTTAGCAGCTGAGTGCCTCTGTTCATGTCAGATAATTGGTAATAAAATTGTTTGCATAATTATTTTATGGAGCATTGGGTGATTTAACCATTTAATTCTGAAGGCTTATCCTAAAGTCATTAAACCTTTTAAAGTGGTAAAGATCACAGTTGGTGTCATTTAAGCAAACTTAACAAAACCCAAATGGCTTCAGAATTCCATGGATCTCTTCTGTGTAACCAATCATTGCAGCTGGCAGGTCCAAGCTGGCTTTTACTTTTAAAATTTTATTATTTTCTCTCCAAAGGACAAGTTGTCAGCGCTTTTAAAATGATGCACAAACAAAATGAGTTCTTAGGCCTGCCATCGCTCTTTCTGATCAGATGAAAATATTCATGAATCACTGCCTTGGTTATTAAATGCATGTGCTTCACTCTGTTTGTGAATAGAGATATGGAGAGAGAAATCGAGAGAGGTTATAGAGAGTAAAAGTGAAGAAGGGAACATTTACCTTGAGATTCATTTAAAAACGTACTGTCCCACCAAAAGTATTGCCAAACTTATTTTGATAACCTTTTGCACGTTACTAACGTCATAATAATGATATATTTGATGACATGAAGCTTCCATAGGGAATAATTTCTATTCATTGTATTTTATTTTACTTTACATTTTATTTTAGCTTACCTAAAAAACTTGATTCTGTGTACCTGGCAAAATACTGAGGTAAGTCATTGACAGAAGTGTGTTGCCTGCTTAAAGTATTGGGCCTGAATTCTGAATACTTGTGTTCAAGTCTTAACTAGGTTCCTCCCGTAATGAGTGACTTCTCAAAACCTCAGTCATTGCCTCTCAACTGGGACCACTGGAGGCAATTAGAGTGATGCTTTGAGTTGAGACTGCAATCAAACTGCTCTGTTCACTTCTCAGCTCTGCCTTTACTAGTTCTGTGACCTTGGACTTGTCATCACTTAACCTCTCTGTGCTTCTGGCTAATTAGAGCAGTATGTATTTCATCTGGTGGTTGAGGATTGAATGTGTTAATGCAGGCAAGGAAATGCTTAGAAACTGCCTGGCAGTAAGAACTTCATAAGTGATTGCTATGGTTTTGTTACTTCTAACTAGTTGTTTGGAAGAATAAAACAACATTGTGTATGTGCAAATGTTACTTAAACTGTAGAAAAGATGATCCTCGGTAATTCTGTCATTTCTTAAGGATGACCCATTGGTGATTCTCTAGGGAGCAGATCAGAAAAGATTAAAAAGTCAAATCACAAGTTCAGGTTAGTGGCCCTAAGGAAGAAAACCCACTGTTTAGCCACCATCAATTAATTGTCTTCTCAGAGAGCCCACTGCAGGCACATATCAGCCAGAAGAAAGCAAGTGAATAGTTAAGAGGGGTAAAATAAAAGGCATGCAGCTACTGCTCAAAAACCACAAGGCCTGCCATTTTTAAAACAACCCCTTGGGAGTCACTGCTAATGGGTATGGGGTTTCTTCATGATGTGATAAAAATGTTCTAAAATCATTTGTGATGATAGTTGTACAACTCTGTGAATACACTAAAAACTATCTAACTGTGTGCTTGAAATGAATGAATAGTGTGGTATGTGAATTTTATCTCAATAGAGTCTTTCTTTTCTTTTTAAATGACTATCCCTTGGACTTCAACTCATTTCACAGGGTCCTTTATATTTAAAAAAATAATAATAATAAGGTAAAATAAAATGCATTTGGCCTCTTCCGGAGTGGAGTATATTGTCAGCAGCAGGGCTGAGCTCAGCAAGAGCAGTTGCAGCGCTGGCCACTTAAATGACTGTGGCAGGTACTACAGGCCTCAGCAACCTAATATCCCCACAGGATCCTGGGTAGACAGAAGACAATGCCAGTTTCCTTTTATTTTTCTGTATTTGTTTCTACGTAAGAAAGCATAATTTGAAAGGAAAAGACTAACCCCCAGGGTGTGTACCTGTTCCTTCTCTCTGGGTGGGAATTGGAGGAGAAGGGACAGGGTCGAGCACCCAAAAGATTAGGGCAGGAAATGCTTTTAGGAACTCTCATAAGGAGAGTTTTCTGTAGTCCTGATAGTACAACTTCTCCCAAGCCCTTTGTGTTTTCACAGGGTCTTTTGAAGAATAAAGGGACTGAGCTCTCTCCTGGCGGCAAGAGGCCTTCTCATCTTCCTTCCAATGACTCCCCACTGGCCACCACTCTAGTCTCTAGCTCAAATACAAGGCTGGGAGCTTAGATCCCCACTAGTCGGGAAAGTTAGCAATTTCTGATGTAAACAATAAGAAGCCATCATAAAGAGATCCACAGACAGGGAAAGACAAAAGCTCTGCAACTCCCCCTTCCACCCAAACAAACCCCCAGACTGCCTTCTCAGGGATGGGAACAAGACAGGGAAGGGAGAGTCTTTGGAAGCTGGCAGGGGGCCTGTTTGTCCCAACTGTCAGCTTGGAAGGCTGTTTGAGAGATTTCTCTCCCAGGGGAATGGGAAGAATCTTTAAAGATAAAATGAGCTTCAGAGACAACCAAGCAGAACAAGCCTGTGCATCTGGGCTCTGTCATGGGGTTGCCCCTTATGCTTCAAAGTACTTCTTATAGATGGCTTTCTAGGAAAATTAGTTAATTAAATTAGTTAAAATTTAATTAATAGTATGTCTTTGTTTTTTTTAGCCAAAACTTACAAAAAGGGGTAAATTCTAATATAGCTGAAAAGATTAAATATGAAACTAGTCAGCAAAAGTTTGACGAGAAACCTGATATTTACATTGAATCTCAGAGGATCTCTCTGTAACACCTTGATTAATTACAAGGAGAAAAATAACATCACCAGTAATAGGATAAATTGATAACAGGTCTTTCCTGATGTGATACACTAAGAAAGCCCCAACATACCTTCTGTGATACTCCTACTAGATAAGTACAACCCAAAAATAATTATGAGGAAACATCAAACAAACCCAAATTAAGGAACATTCTACAAAATGACTGGTTATATTCTTAAAAATGGCAAGGTCCTAAAAGACAAAGAAGGTGGAACAGTTCAAGATTAAAGGAGACTAAATGGACTAGATGTAATGCCTGATCCTGGATTGGATCCTTTTGTCATAAAGTCTATCATTAGGACAGGTGATGAAATTGGAACATGGTCTGAGAATTAGATAATAGTGATATAATAGTGTAGGTTTCCTAATTACTATCATTGTACTGTGTTTATGTAAGAAAATATCCTTGTTTTTAGGAAATAAACTCCAATGTACTTTGGAGTGAAGAGGTATCATATCTACAGCTTGCTCTCAAATGGTTTAGAAAATAGCAGTGCTAATAATTATATATAATTAGAGTGAAAATTATATATAATTAAGGAACCTGGGTGAAGGGTATATAAGATTCTTTGTACTATTATTGCAACTTTCTGCAAGTTTGAAATATTTCAAAATATAACAGTTTTTAAAGCATTAACTTTCCAGGAGAAAAAATGAAATAAATTCTGCAAGGCACATTGAACTGAGTTTTGTCTGCAGAGATTTCAAAAGGCGGATGCTGATTTGGATAAAGCACTTCTATGGAGGCTCACATTCTGATCTGTGTTCCTATTGGAACTTAGGAATTCCAGCAAGGTCTCTTCAGCAAGTCTGCCTGTGGGTTACTAAACTCTCCCTTACCCAAAGGAACCAAGCTGTTTACTGGCCAGGAGAATGTGAAACACTCCCTTGACTCTCAACATTTGGAAACAATATCTAATATGATAGAGAGGTCGAGAATCCCGTCCAAGGGAATTATTTCTGTGTGAGGCATTGAAGAGCTGTGATAATGAGATAATGAGATGCAGATGAGAACTTAAATTACAATACTATAGACTCTTGAAACTTTTTTCCACTGGATCTCAGCTACTCCTCCTTCTTCCTTAGCTGTTTTATGTTTATGAGAAGTTTAACTGTTGTCCCCAAGACACTGCAGGAAAATTTAGGATTTTGTACTTCATGGTTACCATTGTCTATCATTTGTCAAATGCTTTCAGGAACTTTAACATAACACCTTCCCCTTCCCCAAGTTATATTTCTATCTAATGAATGGAAAGAAAGAGGAGGGAAAGAACTAATAAGTAATTTACTCCAATGTCTCATTTAATCCACACATAATCTTGAAAAATAGGTGGTAACAACCATTGTTAGAGATTCAGAGAGGTTAAGAAGCTGGCTAATGCCCTATAAATCATAAGGCTCAGAGCAGAGATTCAATATTCAGGTTTGTTTAAATCTGGGGCCTTTTCTGTTTCCACTCTATTGTGTACTACTAATGAAATCTGATTTGGTAGTTGTGCTTTTAAAAAAAAGAGCATTTTTTTTTCCTAATTATGGGAATATTATATATCAAAAAAGCAAAGAAAACTTACAAAACGCAGAAAAGGACAATAAAAAAAAATCCAGCAACCTTATTGCCCATGGTTAATCTTTTTGTGTTCTTGAATATGATTTAATTTTTAAAAAAATAAAACGCCATTCACAAGTAAAATTTGGGGTGGTGAAGGCTTAAAATGTTTTTAGTCTTGTTTTAGACCTGTTCTGATATATCAATATACAATTCTTTTTCTACATCTGTATGCTACCATGCTTAACATGATTAAGATTTTTTTAAAATCTAAATTTTCTTCTATATATCTTCAACAGCAATATGTTTTATCTAAACATTCTTAAAAAATCACAGCCTTATGGCTATAAATTCGATGAGACAACTGAAACATCATCCAAAATACTAAAAACTTTAAAATCAAAGTTGACATAAATTGAGGAGGTGTAAATGCTGACAATGCTGGCAGTCAGCTCTTGATCATCAGTGGCTCTATTCTGCTTTATCAGATTTATCAGATTTATTTTTACTTCTTCTGTTAGGATTAAATGGATTGGCTGAGTGTCTTAGTTTGCCAGGGGTGCTATGACAAACACCATACACTGGTTGCCTTAAAATAGCACAAATTTATTGGCTCACAGTTTTGAGGCTAGTAGTCCAAACTCAAGGTGTTGGTAAGGCAATGCTTCCTGGCAATCCTCAGGCACTTTGTCTTTTCTGTCCCCTCCTCTGGTTCCTGTTTCTGTGTCCACTTTGCTTTGCTTGTAAAGACTTCTGCCATATTGAATTAAGGCCCACACTCATTCATTTTGGGCTTAACTAATAGCATTTTCAAAGGTCCTATTCACAAATGGGTTTACACCCACAGGACAAGGGGTAGGAGCCTGAACATGCCTTTTGTGGAAGACATGATTCAATCCCTAATACCGAGGGACAGCGAAGCTTTCCTTCTTTAGGAGAATTAACCAAGAAAGAGTTGACTGACTGGGTGACTTCTCTAGTCTGACAGGGATAAGGAAACCGATTTTCTGAACTGAAAAAGGAAGTCAGACTATATGACCTTAGTAGTCCATTTATTTCACCTGTACTGCTAACCTGTATTTCTAAACTGGGCACTAACAGTTTTTCTATATCCAAGAAGATAGTCATGGAAACTCTATCCAGTGATGAAAGGAAATTTTGAATATGATACCAATTTATCAGTTCCTCCCAGCTAGAAGGACCTTGTTAGACAAGGGCATCTAAACAGTCTTACATAGGAGTCAAGAAAATAGGCTTGAAAGACAGAACCGGGGCTGAGTTTGCATTCTATTACTTTCTAGCTGTGAGTTATTAAATTTCTCTAGGACTCCTTCCTTTTCTGTAAAAATGGAGGTAATTATGAATAATAATTGAACATAATGAGAAAAAGTATATATTACTACTTTGTGCAGTTCCTGACACACAATGGGTGCCCCCCAAATAGTACCTGTTATTATCAGTCAGTGCTGGGACCCATGTGGGTGGACAGCATCCCGTAATGAAATAAGGGTAGGCTCCAGAGTAAGACAGAAACAGGTTAAATCTCAGTATGGTTCATCTAGTTACCAACTATGTGATCTTGGGCAACTATCAAACTCCATGAGCCTCAGTTTCCTCATTTGTAAAATGTGATAATAATGATTCAGACCCAGGTCTGACTGACCCAAATGCTTGTGCTCTCAGCTACTACACTGCAGTAGAGAAACTTTGTAGAGAAACTGACACCCAGAAAGGAGTCAGCATTGTGGTGATAACAGGTGTAGCAGCCATCATCACCATTCAGTTGTCTGGGATATTGGGATTTTATGAAAAGGTAGAGACTGTCCCGCCTGAGAAGCTTGTTGGGATTGAACTGGGCAGAGACACAGCACTAAGACAGCCCGGGTAGAAGAGCATGGCGGGGCCAGTTACAACCGCTCCGGCTCCTGTTCCCCAGCCATTCCAGCCATCGCATGGAGATAACGGGGTGGTGGTGGGGGGGGGGGAGTAGCACAGGCTTATTTGTGTGTTGTCCCCCCTGAACAAGGAGAAAGGGCTTTGAAAACCATGGTGGTAAAATCTCAAACTGAATATATAATGAAATAATTTACGCCACCATGGTTCTGAGCCATTTAATCTTTCTCAACCTGTTTCCTCACCTGTCAAATGATGAAAATATTACCCGACTCCCTGTTCCTGGTGGGGGCCACTTCCTCCTCTAAGCATCCTGCATGTCTTAGGGCAAGCCCTGACCCACACACCACACCCCCGCCCCTGCTTCGAGGAGGACCTAAATCCATGCAGATGAATGCTGAAGAAATTTGGAGGGGAAAAAGAGAGGTCCCTGCCTAGGCATCTGCCCTCTTACTGTTAACAGATCTTTTCAGATAAATCAAAAACACAAAGCACAGGCCACTCATCAAAAGTTCTGCAGCTCCTCACAGAGGAAGGCTCTCAGAGAGTAGAGAATACCAAGGGTATCCCCATGCTCTTAGGAAAAGAGGAAACTGGCCTGAAACGTTTGAAAAATGATGCCAGAATCAGCAATTCTGAATTCCTCATACGAGAGGCCAGCTCAGCCTCCTCTCAGGACTTGCCAGGCTGGAATGTGATACTTGACCAAATGTTTAGTTTGAAGGCGATGGCAAAGCCCAGCCCCTAAGTGTTTCTCCATACTGCCCACCCGCCACCCACTGGGAATATTTTTTAGCATTAATGAAACTGTAGCCTCTGGTTTTGTGCTTCCACCTCACATTCTCCCTTCCTCCCCAGTCCACATAATCATCATTCATTGCCTTTTATTAAGGCACATCTGCAGGGCATTTGGCAGTCGGTGTGCATAAGTGGATTGGTGCCTCTCTGCTCTGGTGTATAAGAAACTGCTCCCCGCCTGCCCAGCCTCCCAGCATCTCCACCGCTGCCCTTACCTGCCTCCCGACATCCCCTCACATACACACACTCACTCCCTATTTGTTGTTTTCTGTGAAGGGGTAGAAAGCTGGTAAATATGCAAATGTCACCACAGATAAGGGGTATTTTAAGTCATTTTCAGTCGAAATTCTCTTGCCAATGCTTTGGGGTCGGGGGATTCAGAAGTAGGGACCAGGAATATGTTTATGCGTGGTGGGGCAGGGCAGAGAGGAAGGCCTGTGACAGGGCTCTGGAACGCAGAGTCAGCCTAGAGTACACGAGGGCCTGGGGGAGGCGAGCGTCTTCAGAGACATGCCTCTTCCACCCAGACCCAGCCTGCCTCTGCCTGCTGACACCTGCAGTGGGATCCAGATAAGCATCCCAAAAGTGAGCAAAATAGAAATGACATTAAAAGTAAAATTAACGCGAGCAACAGTACTTCTTGAGGCAAGATGTCTCACACCAGAGAGGAGTACGTGTGCCCAGTCAGCCCGGGCCAGACGCTCCTCGGTGTTGGGGAACCACGCCTGAGGTGTGGCTGTGGGTCAGTTCTCTAGCTCCAGCCCAGCTGCCCCTCCACACTTAGCTGTGTGTTGACAGCCCCGCCCAAGGGGAGCCCCCTGCTGGCTGGAATTCACACTCCGAGCACCACACAGTAGCATCTGGACTGGAAAGGAAGGGAAAGGGACACCGACAAAGAGAAAATAACTTTCTCCTTGTGAGAAGAAGGTTTTCTGTTGAACTACTCTTAGGGTATCAGTGATCTCATTAGTGGCTTCCTGTGGCAAAACCCTGGGTCATGAAGCTTTCATTCCTAATGTGGCCTCACAATCCTCTCCCACCACCTTCATCTGGCGGATGGCGGGTGGCAGGCATCTTAAGCCTGATTCCTTAATGGAATATTGGAATCTTTCCTGTTCTTGCCCTTGTGTGAAATAATAGTTTTCTTTTTGGCTGGATTTCCAAGGAGCCGGAAATGCTGCTGTCTGACTCCTTGAACTAACGAGTTCACTCCTGGGACAGCACAAATAAAGATTGGTGCTTGGGACGTCTTGGCTCACTTTCGAAGAGTGTTGTTTATGAGAGCGCCTTAAACAGTGATCAGAGGAAGACAGCAGAGAGCTATAAAAAGAACTATGTATAGTCATCTGGGGTGGGGAGATGGAAAAAGCTCAAACCTTTCTGAGGAGTCCCTAAACAAGATTACTAAGCTTCAAATGCACAAAGACACTTAAATAAGTTGATGTTTTAAAAGTCAAAGCAAACACAAATACAAACTAATACGGGAAAGTGTTTGAATGAGGAGATGATATACCTGACTTGCAGAAATGACTTTCAAGAGCCCAAAGATGGGGAGAATGGAAATTGTTCTTTTAAAGGCTTTAGATATTTTCATCTTGCTCTTCTTGTAAATGGAAAGCAAGTCTGTCCTTGGGAGAACTTGTAAGACAGACTTCTCTTTAAAAAAAAAAAAAAGGCTCTGAAAACAGTTAAGTGCCACAAAACTTTGAAAGAACTGAGATCAACTTGGTGTTTGACAAAGCTAATATAAAAATGGTAATCAATCCCTCGGCAATGGAAATTTAAATTTTAAAATAAGCTTCAACAAAGCCTTTGAACCTTCAAACACTTTATCCTTAAGAAATTAATGGGTCCCTGAAGAAGTCACATTTCCTTTTCTGCTTCTGTAATATATACTTCAATTACATTAATCAACAATGCAGCAAAATAACTGACACCAACCAACTTCCAAGACGTATTTTCAAATGCTCCTTTTCTTCAACATTTTAAAATAGCTAATTGAGGTTTATATAAGCATGAATAAATATTTGGTGAAGCTGGATTTTCCCATCCTGTTGTCATCCTCTGCTCACCCCAGAATGGTTTCCCATCCTTTTTTCCCTTTCATTTATGTTGAATGTGATAAACGATCTTGCTAAAAGAACTATTAAGTTTAAACCTTCCTTCTGCAGTGTCTCTGAAGATGCTGAGACACCCATCAGGTGTATCACCTTTCGAAGCATATTGGAATTTTGTGAGACATTTTGTTTTCCATCAAGAAAAATCAGTTGAGTGGTTCCCTGGTACCCTGTGCTCTCTCTGCTCCGAACAAAACAAAAAATCAAGTTTCATGACATCCGTCCTTTTAGATATGATCTTTGCAAACTGGCTTTTCATCATATTGTATCTACCCTCAAATCTACCCCCTTGTAGAGTTCTGGTATCTCTTGAACTTTCCTCAGAGAAAGTGACTCCAGGAGTTCTCTCTCTCTCTCTTAAAAATGGACAACTTAAAAATAAAAGAATCGAAACCTTAATTTTATTAGTGTAGTGTTCTGCATTAATAAATTTAAAATTCCATTTGGGTATTTGCCTCTCTATTTGGGAGTGATCAATATGTGTCCAGTGGGAAGATATTTCTACTTTTTTGCTAATGGTCTATAAGAGAACTGTTCTTGACATGCAAAGATGGCAAATTTGCTTTGGAGACCTTTCAACCCCTGTTGAACGTCTATACATTTATCATCTCCTCTCTGTAAGGTGTAGCTACTGAATTCATTTCCCTAAGGCCCTTATTTTCAAATACCCATCATCTTAGAATACAATCTGATAAATTTACCCTTCATAAATTTATCTCCCACGGACTTCTGAATTTTAATGCGAGACCTCCTTAGGAGAAAAAACAGTTTCTAATAGGAGAATTACCTACTCAGGGCAGTGTAAGATTTTTTTAGTAGATCATGAGATAAAATAACCCTTTGAATCATATCATCTCAGCATTTTAAACAAATATATTCACAAGGCTTGTCCTTTGTGAAAATAATTATTATGGGTTATTAACTATTTCAAAAGTTCCATTATTTATAGTTCAGATGTACTGCAAGAGAATTCCAAGTGAAGAGAACTGTGACACATGGTTGACACTTCCGTGGTTACTCACCTTATTTTCAAATCTGCTAGCCATTGGGGGTAAAATCAGGACATTGGGTACCACACAAATACATCATCTGTACACGTGGCTGAATTCTTCTCTTTCCACATAGACATTTTAGTCAAACAGCTACAAACATGGAAATTCACAATTCATTTGTCAAGGCTGATAGACTTCTCTGCAGTCTTCCCTTAACGCTCTTTGCTTTGCTGTTATCAAGAGATTTTAATCTCTTCCCTCTAGCTCTTGGGGATTAAGAAGAGCTTTTCCTGTGATCTTCTCTTCCATGCCTTGAATTAAACTTTTGTTGCTGGAAAAAAAAATAAGTGTTTGGGTGCTTTCTTCTGTTTAATAAGAATGGCAATACACGTAAAAAGCCAGGCAGAGCTGGACGAGAATATCTGCCCCCACAATTACAGACAAAGCCAAACTGGGTGGAGGTCTTCACTCGAACTGGAAGGTGGAACTCAATAAAAGGTACAGGTACAGGTACAGGTTCTGACCATCTATGGCATTTGTACCCCAAGGAAGGCAACCGCTGCATATTCAGCCACCCAGCTTGGCCACGAGCATTTCTTAAGGAACCACGTGCTCAACACTTCCCCAGTCTCTGGGAAAATGAGATGTTACAAGGTCTTAGCAGGAGCTGACAATTAAGCAGAGCTAAGAGTGGTGGAGGCGGGAGGAGCAGGATTCCTGCTGTTTAGCCACATGCCTCGGGTGCCTGGCAGAGTGTGAGGCCAGGGCCAAATGCTTGCAACCACCCAAGAAGCCGAGATCTTGAAGTCTGCAACCCCATGGCATGCTATTTTGTTTATTATCATGGAGATTGCCTTGTTCCTTCCAACTATTTCCTCTGGCATGATAAGGATTTTGTGAGCTGCCAGGGGAGATAGGATTCATTAGAATCAAGTAATGATTTGTAATATTTAAACTATTCCATTAAACCAGGAAACAGGTCAGAAACTAACCTTTAAATATAGCCAAGGGAGAAAGTCAGCCCAGCAGCTTAAAATATATATCTTTTGCAGGAACCATGGAGCGTATAATTAGCTGTAATTTCTGCAACTGCAGTCAGGAAGCTTTATTTTTTGGCTGATAGGCATTGTTATCTCCTGATGGCCTGGGAAACAAAATCCCAGGGTTACATTCCTGGTTCCCGCCTAGACCCTGGTGGGTGGCTTTTCAGGGAAATTTGGGCAAAGGAGCAAAAGGAAAGAGTAGGGTGGGGCCAGGAGCTAGAGAAGTTTCAGGGAAATATCAGGACTTGATTTTCTGGGCTTTTTTGTAAGGAGACTTTGAATATTGAGAATTGTATTTCAATATATTTTGATTTCCAGTGTGATTATTTCCCCAAGACATTTTTAGTGCTTAATATATTGGGAGAAAGCTGCGCTCCTTGGCTCCTGCTGGAGTCATGGGGGGAGTTAGTTAAATGTGCTGCTATTCGAGGGTGGCTTTTATTTTCGGCTGTTTCAATGAGCATAGATTTTTTTTTCCCAGTGGGCAAAACTCAGTCTGGTAGAGGCATTTAAAAATTAGTAAAGGTGGAAATGCTTTGAAACATTTGATCTCTTTTCACGGAAGCTGAGCAGAGGGGAGGGGAGCCCCTCAGGAAGCCTTGCTCTGTGGAAGCTCATATACCAACAATGCGATTTTCTTCAATACCTCCCATGGCCCTGAAGTTCTTCCCTCTAGTCCAGGGTGGGGGTTGGGGTGCGGGGATCAGCTCTCCTCTCTGACATTTGATCTAAATCTCCTAAAGTCACAGGGGAAGCCAGGCAGGTTCAGATGGGGGACAATAGAGCAAAAACAGCAACATGGCAGTAAATAAATCTTCTTACCCATTCCAGCCAAAGCTGGTTTGGTTTGCTGGGAAAGTGAGTGCCTCACTTTTGTTTTTCTGGAGATTGTCAAATCCTACACCTTGCCCTCTGAACCACATCAATCCACCAATCAATCATCCAACAAACAGATGAACTAACAGAAATCTACCTGTCCTTACACAAGGGTGACAGTTATTAGCATTTTTTTAACATCATCTCTCCCAGTATTTATCAGGTTTCTGCAGTACATGAAGCTTCTCTCCTAATTATTTATAAAACATTCTACGGTCCTTTTGGGAAAGAATGGATATTATTTTGAAAGATTTCATCTTAAAAATAGTCTACTCTTACCTAGTACTGGAGAAGTCCAAATACTATTTTCTCTCCTGCTTCCTGTGATGATCTCCCTTTGATGGGGATCACGTTCAGATGTGTATCATAGTAATATTCCCCAGATAACACATCTTGAATTACAAACTCAGGCATCTTCCAGGAACCGAGGAAGAGAGGATAAAGCAAGAAGGTGAACAAACACTCATTAGATGAGAAATGGAAAAGTAAGGGGGCATCTTTCCAGGGACCTCCATTGCCAGCATTTATCCTACGACACCCACAGTATACAAATAATTGCCTTTGAGCTCTGACTTGGTCAGATAAATCTGCTCACTGACTTATAGAAACAGCCCGAGACAATTTCTTGGTATGTTTGCATCTCTCCCACAGCAGCTGCTCATCTCTAATGTAACAGTTCTGTGCTGTCCTCCAGAGCAGAGGCGCATTGTCCCAGCTATGAATAAATCATTAACCCTATTTTATTAATAAGGCTAAGTCAACAATACTTCCAACCTGGCAATGCTTCTCTTTTCCTGCAGTGCCTCAGAAACAAATGCCACACTGCTCTTCCTGTGTGGGGAAAGGTAGTAAGCCCCAAGGATGTGGCTCCCAGGATCTGGAGTCTGAAGCAAGAACCAGCTGTTGGCAGATGAAACCTAATTCTGAAGCCTGAGAACTGCAAGAGGTGAGAGAGGACAGCTTCAAGAGAGCAGATACCAGGGGACAGCCACTGCTTCCCTGGTACCACTAATGGGAGGGAGCTATGCGGTGTGATGAGAAAGAGTTTGGGTAAGAAGGCACAACCGAAGAACTACACATCTTTGTTTCACATTTTTATATTCAGAAGTAAGTGAGATACTTACCTGGCAGGGGAGACACCATGACAGCCAAGGCAGCTTTCCCAGGGCAAGATTGATCCATTGCACTGGGGTCCTGCTGACCCCTGCAATTTCCCCACATGGGGGGAACTTGACTGCATAATTTGTGTTGGTAGGGGATTGCATCCACCCTTTCCCCCACTGACAAAAGAAAAGAAAAGAGAGACAAAAGAAAAAAGAGAAAGAAAAAAGAAGTGAAGGAGCAGATGTGGCTCAAGCAGCTGGGCATCTGCCTCCTACATGGGAGGTCCTGGGTTTGGTTCCTGGTATCTCCTAAAGAAGATGAGCAGGCACACGAGCTGGTGCAACGAGCAGGGAGCAGATGTGACTCGAGTGGTTGGGCACTTGCCTCCCACATGGGAGGTCATAGGTTCAGTTCCAAGTACCTCCTAAAGACAAACAATGAGTGGACACAATGAGTGGAGACAATGAACAGACACAATGAACAGAGACAACAAGCAGACAGATGAGGGAGCCATCTGAGGGGGGGAATGAGGAAAAAAAACATTTAAAAAGTAATTGAGATTTTTTCCTTAGGAAATAATATTTTAATGTAGTAACCTGTCTTACAGTAACCTCAAATCTTCCTTCCTTCCTTCTCCTTTTTCTTTCTTTCTTTCTTCCTTCCCCTCTTTCTTTCTTTCTTTCTTCCCCTCTTCCTTCCCCTCTTCCTTCCATCCTTCCTTCCTTCCTTCCTTCCTTCCTTCCTTCCTTCCTTCCTTTCTTTCTTTCAAACAGGTGGAAATGGGTGGTAAACTTTGTTTTAAAATTTTTGTATCTATTTAGAAAGTACCTTTTTGTGTCATCAATTCTGTTATATTATTCGCTGGATTATGTTTCTCATTGTTCTCAGGCTTCTTCTGGAGGCAAATGACTGAAACCCCCCTTAAATTAATTTAAGTATTAAAAAGGGAGAAGTTATTGGTCCAAGTAATGAAAAAACCAAAGGGATGGGCCAGACTTTAGGCATTGCTGAATCCAAGAATTCAAAGAATGTCATCAGATTGTTTTCCCTCTATCATCTTTCAAATCAGACTTCATTTTCAGGTAGACTTTTTCACATTCAAGGATGAGTAAAAGCCTCCCCATTGGGGCTTGTTGGGGCTTCCTGGACAACCAGCTGCCTCTGGACTAGCTGGGAAATTGGGCTTGAGAGGACTGTAGTCCTTGAAATTTTCATGAGGAATGTGATGAGGACCTCAGTCTGGGGAACTGTTAAACATCCCCAGACCTTCTCTTCTCCAAGTCTCCCTGCTCAGCAGATGATAAGCCTTGGAGTCAGCCTTGGTTTCTCCCTTTCCTTTACCTCCCTCCCCCTCCAGTCCACAAGCAAGTCTCATGAGCTCAGAATGTATCCTGGGTCCAGCTACTTCTAACCATTTCTGTCACTAGCACCCCAGTCTCAGTCACCCTCACCTCTTGCCTGTACCAGAGGAAGACTCTTGACTTGTCTTTCTACTGCCACTCTTCATTCCCTTGCTCCAGTTATAGAGCTCATTTTCAAATGGCCATAATTTGGAACTATCTACATTAGACCTTCCAAAAGTTTCCCATTAAACTGATAATAAAACCCATACTCCTTATCTTGCCCCCAGAGCCCTACAGGATCAACCTCCTGCCTCCCACTCTGACTTTACCTCTTCCCCACTCTCTTCATGCCCACTCTATTCCAGTCAAACTGGTCTTCTACCCATGGCTCATACATCATGCCAAAATTGTCCCCACCTCAGAGCGTTTGCATAGCTGGTCTCCCTACCTAGAATGCTCTTCTTCTTGATCTTCACATGACTGGACATGTCTCTCCATTTAATCAGCTGAAATATCATCTCTCCAAAGAGATCTTCCATTCACCTTGTTTAATGCTGTGAACTGCCCCCTGTTCACTTTAGAGCATTACCCAGTTGTATTCTTCTCATAGCATATATACTATTTTAAATCATTATTTATGTATTTATTTATTGGTTTACTTATTTGTTCTCTTTTTCCCTACAATGTAAGGTACATGAGAAAGTCTGCTATGTTCACCAATGCATTCCCAATGTCTATAATAGAGCTTAGCTCAGAGGGACTGTTCATCACATATTTGTTGAATGACTAGACTCTAGACAAAATGACAGAATCAGACTCCAACATGATGATAGACAGTCATCTATGCAATCACTTTGGGGACACCAGAAAGCACACCTTTCCCCGAATATATTCTTTACCAACTTGTCAGATGACATTCAAGTCATTCCTTTGGGTTAGAACTTTGTCTTCAGGAATGCCACTTAGAAATGAAAATGCTAGCCTGACTGGACATGTTAGTCAAGGCCCCTGCTATTCCCAATGCTCCCTTCTAACCTAAATGCCTACCCACAACACGCTGACTCGAGGAACCAGCACTAGCCTGTGATCATATCATTATGAGAGCAGCCAGGTCTCATCCTGAATAAGTACATGAACAAAGACCAACAGCTAGTGATGTGGCTTCATTGGAGGACTCTGCCTATTAGCCCAGCCATTCTCACCTTTTTTTTTCCTCCAGAATTTGGGCTAACAAATATAGAGAGGGAGAGCAGATGTGGCTCAAGCAGTTAAGCACCCACCTCTCACATGGGAGGTCCTGGGTTTGGTTCCAGTGCAGTGCTTCCTGAAAACAAACAAACAAACAAACAACAAGCAATACAAATGAAAAGACCAACTCAGGAAACCCATGTGGCTCAGTGGTTGAGCGCCAGCTTCCCACATGAGGTCCCAGGTTCAATCCCCAGCCCCTAGTACCTCAACAACAACAAAAAAGATAGGAATATAGAGGGAACTGTCCAGCCCATGTTTAATTCTACAGCCATTTATAGAATTATAAATGTGCCAAGCATTGTGCCAGGCACTGCAGATAGAATAGTGAGTGGAACAGGCTTGGCTTTCAGAAGCTTCCAGCTTAGTGCTAAGGAATAGTATGAAGACCGTTTTGCAAGACCGATGGAAGCAGGGGCACCATGAGAGAGAGCTGGCATGTCACAGGAGCAGCCAAGAGAGCAGTCAGTCCCTGGAGCTACCTGGGATCCTGCCTCATTTCCAGTTCACATTCCTGTTAAACAGAGCACCCCATTTCTCAAGGTGGCCCAAATGAGGCTTGGTTCCCTTCAACCACAGCTGTCTAATACACTCAAAGGAACAGCACTTTAGAATACTGATCCAAAAGTAAGGAGATTAGCTCGAAGGGTGATATTAAGCAAGGAAGGGCCAGAAGAAGAATCTGGAGCACCAAGACACAGGGGCACAGTAAGGGGAATGCTGTGGAAAGGGCCCTGACACTCAGGAAATTGCCCTGGAGGTGGGGCTGAATGGATTGCAGCAGGTTCTGAAAGAGAAAAATGCAAAATATCTGAAGAAAACCAAAGACCCATTTTGATTTATTGCTGAGGATGAATCCTAGGCAGAGTGCCTTGGAGTGACCTTGGACAAGTCTGCAACTGCAAGCATCCTAGTAGTGCAAGAGCTGCCTTTGAAGCAAAGAGAAGGGAAGAAGGGGGAAAATCCTGTAGCCAGTAAATTGTTGATGCCTGATATTAGGGTATAAGAAGGGCCTACGTTATGGGTGTGCAACCTGCACAGTTGCACAAGGCCCCACAATTAAAAGGCTGACATTTCCTTTAACGCTCTACTGTAACTGTCTTGAAACTCTTGAAATTTTTTAACAAGAAGCTCCACTTTTTTATTTTGCATTGGGCCCTAAAAATTATGTAGTTGGTTCTGGTTGTAAGGCACTGCTTTATACTTACTTAGTCAATTTTGTATGTACGTAAGAAAAAATATGGAATTTGTATCAAATTATTAGCACAGTTACTTCTAGGAGACAGGATTAGGACAATCTTTTATTTTATCCTTTTGACTTATCTATATTTTCTAATTTTCTGAGATGAACATGTATAATGAGTTGAATAGTGTTCCACAAAAAGACATGTTCAAGTACTAACCCCTGATCTTGTGAATGTGAAATAGTGGAAAAAGGGTCTTTAAAGATTTTATTATTTGAGATGAGGCTAAACTAGTGAGCCCTAATACAATATGACTGGTATCTTGGACCCAGACAGACAGGAGGGGAATGCCATGTGACAGCTGAAGTGGAGATGGAAATGTGAGGATTGTCGGCAAACCACCAGAAACTAGCAAGAGCGAAGGAAGGACTGTCCCCTACAAGTTTGGGACTTCCAGAATCCAAAATTGTGAAACAATCATTTTCTGTTGTTTAAACCACCTAGTTGGTGGTACTTTATTATGGCATCCTTAGCAAATCGAGACAACATGCGTTACTTATATAAGGATAATTATTTTTAACAGACTTTGTAAATTGTTGATAGGGAAATATTAGAAAAAGTATTCTTTCTATATTGGAGTCCACTATGGAGTCCCATAGGCCTCATTCTTCATGTAGAGTTTATTGGGAAGAATCCACCCATGGAGAGGAAGCCTTATCAGTCAACCGTGCTTCCCAAGAAGGCACTGGATGGATGGACAGCCCTGAAAGTTGATACCTTCAACATCCTCAAGTTCTGTCCACATAGCCCTCCCTAAAGAAAGGAAAGAGGAATATACTTTCAACATACACAACCCGTTCCTTTCTGAGGCCTAACTACTGATTTCTGTTTTGGACCTAATTTGCCAAAGTGCTGTAGAAGAAAATCACACAGCTCTATCAAAGGACCACACTATAAGTTTGTGAGTCCAATGTCAGCTGGGCGCAATGCTTCTCGGCACTCCATTTCTCCTTATTTGGAACTGTTTCCCATTCTCCACAGCATTTGTCAAACTTGCCTCTGCCCTTCTCAATCCTGAACTAATGATCATTCTTCTAATTATCCCAAGAAAATGATGGTCATTCCATAAGAACATCCTCAGTCTCTCCACTTCAAGCTTTTCTTTACTTTAAAAGGTCTCCCTCTCTGGTTCTTCAGTGAATCAGGTCTACATTTTCTTTTCATATAATAACGTAATCCCACCCTTACCTTGAGTACATTTTCAGGATAAGAAAACCAAGGTGACCTTTATCTAATTCGTTGTCATACAATATGTCTTTCAGGCTTTTTAAAAAAATCCTTATTCATACATTTGTATAACTTACTGAATTTTTAGGGTAACTAATGCTAATTAACATCATTTGATCTATTTATGATTTATCTCTTTTTGTCTGCCAAAGCTCAGAGTTCACTTTCCCTATTTTTTTTTCACTGGTATAACCTTGGTTGTCAATGGTAGCTGGTCTCCAAGATGGCCCCCAAGGGACCACACCTCTCAGCATTCACGTCTTTCTGTAGTCCTCTTCTCTTGAATCTTGGCTGGTCCTGAGACTCGCCTTTTAAATATATATATATATACATATATGTATGTATATATATGTATGTGTGTGTGTGTATTTCAATGTCAAAAAACACAGTAACAAACAAAAGGCTGCTTAAATTATGGAAGAATTACTTTTAAAAAAATCCTGTCCAGGCACATTTATCTCATTTAATCCTAAAAACAACCTGAATTGTTTCTCCAGTGTTCCAAAAGATGAATAAATGAGCAAAGATTGGTTAAATGACATGACTAAGGTCTCCTTGTTAAAAAAGAAAATGAAGAAAAAATGCTTGATCATATTCATATCTCATAAAACTAAATCCCATATTCTTTTTTTACCTTTAGCATTGATACAGTACCTTCTTTGTGCTACAAAAATATTACCATATTACTGTTAACTACAGTCTGTAAGTTATATTAGTTGTATTTTTTCCATATATCATCATATTCTTAATACCTGGTAATAGAGGAATATTCTTACATTTGTATTTTTAACCATGATCCTCATCTACCAACAAAATCACTATATTATGTAGTCCCTAGATTATCCTCTAGTTGTCTTTCTTTTTTTTTTTTTTAAAGATTTATTTATTTATTTAATTTCCCCCCCTCCCCTGGTTGTCTGTTCTCGGTATCTATTTGCTGCATCTTGTTTCTTTGTCAGCAGCACGAGAAGTGTGGGCGGTGCCATTCCTGGGCAGGCTGCTCTTTCTTTTCATGCTGGGCGGCTTTCCTCACGGGCGCACTCCTTGCGCGTGGGGCTCCCCCACGGGGGGGACACCCCTGCGTGGCACGGCACTCCTTGCGCGCATCAGCGCTGCGCATGGCCAGCTCCACACGGGTCAAGGAGGCCCAGGGTTTGAACCGCGGACCTCCCATGTGGTAGACGGACGCCCTAACCACTGGGCCAAAGTCCGTTTCCCTAGTTGTCTTTCAATTAACATTAACCTCCCTAGACTGCATCTTTCAGCCACAATCATTTTTATAAGTCAGCAGTGTTTGTTATACTCATTATAATGTTACCATCAACTCTAATCATTTCCATATATTTACAATGAACTTTATTAAATATTCTATATACATTCAACATCAGCATCCCCTTTTCAACCCACATTCTGTATCCTACTAATCTATACTCTATAGTTTAACTCCATGAGTTTAGTGAGACGATACAATATTTACCCTTTTGTGCCTGGTTCATTTCACTCAAAGGAATATCCTCAATGTTCATCCATGTTGTCATCCCAAGTTCATTTCTTCCTAGAGCTGAATAGTGTTCCATCACATGTATATACCATATTTTTTTTATCCATTCATCAGTTGACTGACACTTGGGTTGTTTCACCTTTTACCAATTGTGAAAAATGCTGCTATGAACTCACTTTAACTGGAAGAATATAAAGGTAGTGACACCAAGCTAGTTCTGGTTGAAGTTTTCAAAAGACCTGGTAGCTTCTGCTTTTGAACTCTTGAGATGCAAATGTTATTTTAAGAAATCCAAGCCAGCCCCATGGTGAGACTATATGGAGAAAGAGAAGGGTGATTCAGCCTACTAAGGCTTGAGGCAAGTATGTGAAGTCATCTTGGATGATCCAGCTCTAGCCAGCATCTCTCACCACAGGAGAAACTCCATAAGAACAGGCTAGTGGCACCCTGTCAACCTCCAAAATTGAAAGAGATAATAAAGTGGGGGGTATTTTAAGCTACTAAGTTTTGGGATGGTGTGTTAAACAGTAATTGATAACCTAGACACTAACCTTTTTCACCAATCAGCTTCACAGCACCCCATCACCTCCATCACCTAGCCTGGTGCCAGGTACAAACAGGCAGTCAACATACTGAGTGAATGAATTCCAAGTGGATGAAGTTGCAAAATATATCTTTGCTTGCACAATTTGAATTTCTCTTTGGGAGTTTCTTCCCAATCTTTCAAGGCTCAGCCCTGGGCTGCCATTCAAATTTTTGTCGATGATATTATAATTTTGGCATTTGGACTTTGCCTAACATTTCTCTAGACCTCATTTATATTTAAACTACTTCAATATGGATATAGTAGTTGTGGTTAAAAACAGACATTCATTTAAAATTAATATGTTGTGATTGCTGTGTGACTGCCTTGTTTGATTGAGAGGTAATTTGCAAATGATAGGATGAGACCATTCCTCCAGGATTTCAGGCTGTTTTGTAAGAATATTGTTTCTAGCAAAGTGTCACAGGCCTTTGAAAATAATAGATTACAGTGCATGCCGGGGGATGTCACCAATCTGAAGGACTGAAAGAAAGTGTAATAAACTACCATCCTTGTTAGCATTTAGAGATACCAAAATTTTTGTGAAATTTCAAACGCAATCCATTTCCTCAGGCCTGTACATGCCACTGTGGTAACATTATAAATCAGAATTTACAAGCTCTTGGCTGCAGAATATTCCCAAGTAATTTCTAATGAATCCCCAGTGAGGGTCTCATGTCCGCTCTAGCCTGGCCCCTATTTCTCCGCCATCTTTCCCCAGGCATCTGCTGGTACTGCCATGACCTTTTAGAACATCTGTTTTCCCCTCAGCTGAGGCATTGGAACCCTCCACATGCCAGAGTGGGGTGTTCTGTTACCTTTCACACTGTTAGTTAGACCCACAGCTGTGCTCCTTGGGCGTAAAGTTTTGCAAAGTTTTCCTGAAATAAATCTTTCAAATGTACTCACTGCTCCCCTTCTTACTACAGGACTCATATAAAAAACTCATTAGACCAGGAGAAGACTGGTCTTGATGGATACCAAGTGACAGACACCATATGTTTTACTTAGCTACACTGCCAAAATGCAATATACCAGAAATGGGTTGGCTTTTACAGTGGGGACTTAATTGGTGGTAAGCTTACAGTTTTGAAGCTGAGAAAAGTGTCCAAATCGAGGCATCATCAGGCAATGTTTTCTCCCCAAAGCCTGGCTGCTGGCAATCCTGGCCTTCTCTCTCACATGGTAAGGAACATGGCAGTGTTTGCTGCTCTCCTCCAGGGAGCCTTCAGCTTCTTGTTTCCTTTGGCTTTCTCTCGGCTCTTACGGCTTTCTCTCTCAGCTTCTGGGGGTTTCTCTCTGTCTCACTCTCCATATTCACCCCATTTATAAAGGACTCCAGTAAGAGGATTAAGACTCACTAGGTCACACCCTACTGAAGTCATCTAATCAAAAGGTCCCACCTACACTAGGTTTACACCCATAAGAATGGATTAACTCTAAGGACATGATTTCTGGGGTCCATAAAAGCCTCAAATTACCACACCATGCTGTGCTTACAACGATTCCTTTCCCCCATAACCTTGAAGTTCTGTTACCTGGTCACACTTATCAAGTTTCCTATTCCTTTGGAAAGAGATGCTCCCAAGTCCCACTGTCCTTCTTGTAGAGAGTCTGCTGGCAGACCTGCCCCATCAGCTCAGAAATGCTCAAGCAGCCTGAATCCTAATCAGATACCCACATCAGGTTCAAAGTGGGGTTCCCACCCCAACAACCTAGTAAATAACTGCAAGAGACTCTGAGACCTGAAATAGGAGTAAATAGTTCATTGACAATTTGGTAGTGGAAAATGCAAAGAACATGGAACTGGGAGGCAAGAGGTTAGATATATCCCTAACATACTCATTTATTGGCTAACTTAGGCAAATTAGTGAACCTCTCCCAGCCTCATTCCTAGATGATTTATAAGGGGCTTTCCAGAGTTATCAGCCCATAATTCTACCTGATAATTAAGCAGAAATGGTTTTCCTCCCCTACATGCCAAGAACACACCCATACTGGAAAGGGATGGAGGCGTCTCACCAACAATACCACTTAGCATCACCCTTATAATGAAGTGCGGAAAGCAGGTGGACAGCCCACATCTTCAAAGGTAGGCATGCAAACAGCAAAGCAACAAAATTGCAAGTGTGTGGCAGAGAACTTTGACTTTTTTTAAACAAGTCACAGAAATAAAGATGAAAAAGATGTCCATTGAAACGAATAAAAATAACTTTTCTTGGACTTCCTAGTAGGCTAAAATACGAACTTCTTTTTAGGATTGAGATAGAGAAAAACTATTTCCTTGGGTGGTATGAACTGAAGGGATCCTCTAAGACTTCCATCAAGAGTAAAGTGAAGCCCAGATTATCTCCCTAAGGGCCAGTCAGCCTCTATATAATAGTAATAGCAGCTAACTTATGAAGCACTTAGGATATGCCAGGCACTCTTCTAGGCATTTTACATATATTAATATGTTTAGCCATGATGGTAACCCCATGATGCAGTATTACTATTGGCTTTCCCAGTTTTAATATGAGAAAACTGAGGCATGAAGAGGTTAGCTTACTTCCCCAAGATCCAAAGCCAGGTGATTGCAGGAGCAAGATTTTAATTTAGGCAATCGGGGCAAGAGCACTTAAACCCTGTGGCATCAGACTTTCTCAAACTTTGCATAATGACATTTGGGGCTGGACAATTCTTTGTGGTGCAGGGCTAGCCTGTGAATTGTTGGATGTTTAGCAGCATCCTGACCTCTACCCCTAGATGCCAGTAGCCCCCATCCCCCAAGTTGTAACAGCCAAAAATGTGTCCAGACATTGCCAGATTTCCCCTAGGAGACAAAATTGCCTTCTGTTGAAAACCACTGTGTGGCACTAAAGGTCCCTGTCACAGCTCTGTCCAGCAGCTCCTACTCTAGCTTCCTTGGGGTTATAAGGAGGTTGTATATAGGCATTGAGTTAATGTTAAGTATGATGCTTAGGAAAGCTCTTGGCACACAGCAAGCACTATATAATGAGAGCTATTATTACTGCTGTTGTTTTTGTTAGTGTTATCATGACAGGAAAGGCAACAGAGCTGGGTGGAAGGAAAGCTGTAATGGACAATAGGCGATTTGGGGGTTGCGGGGGTGATTCTCCCACTCCTGGACCATCAGTCATCAGTGACCAGCTATGGCAGCCATGGAATGGCCAATGGTGGGAGCTGAGTACACACAGACAAGACATTAGTCTTACCCAGGCAGAAAATTAAATCATCAGGAAAAAGTTAATTACTTTCAGTGAATATTTATTACAAAGTCATTCTGAATATGTGATAACTTTCACATTCTTGCAATCAGTCCTTTTCATTGGCACCTTGGAAATCTCTCACTTTGATGTAATCAGCCACTGGGCTTACTGAAGAGCACATTGCAGTCAGACAGACAACGACTTCAGGAAGAAAAAGGGTAGGTCTGCATAAAAACAAGAAAGGACACCGAGTTGCTATAAGAAGGAGCAAAAGAGTAAAGGAAATGTTGTATTTTGTTGTCCAATTGCTCAAAGAGAAGGAAACATCCTTCTTTGGTGACAGAGTAGAAGGGAAGAGATAAGTCAGGGAGCCTAAAATGCTAACACACCTGTGTGAGGTAAGTACCAAACTCATTCCAGAAACAACTGCGAAGGGCTTTTTGGAGACACAGAATGCTAAGGCATCCCCAAGACAGTTTGTGAATTGCTAGACAAAATCCACCCTAAGCCTTCACAGCTAAAACCAAGACTGACAGACGGTCAGGGTTCAATGGCACCAGCTACTTTAAAGCAAGACACATAATAAATGCGAAGAACATGAGAACACAAGGCATGTGAAAAGATTTCACCATTTCCATTAAAAGCATCATGTCAGCTTGGTAATGCTTACAGGCTTCGAAAAGTCACGTTGGGGTGTCATAGGTCAGGGTTGGGAAGAAAAATCTATTCATCACAGTTAAAAGGCCACCTTCCCATATGCCCACTTACCCTCCCTGTGTTTCAGTTTCTTTATCTGAAATTACAAACAGTTTTGTACATGGTTTTAACCTTTTCCCATGTAATATTGGATTTATATTATTATTACAAATAATATAAATTATTATCCCTAATTAAAAGATAAACTTGAAACTCAGAGAGAGTTAAGGAATTTACCCAAAGTCATAGTCCTAGATACACCCAGCTCTCTATAAGAAGTCTTGTACTCTTTCTAGTGTTTTGCTCCTGAAAAGCAAATCCTGGCTCTCAGAGACTTCTTTTGGCACCAAATGTCCATGACTTTATGGGTTCTATAGTTTTTTTAACATATTTAGTCCTTAAATATTTACCACCCATCATTCTGGAAGATTTTTAATCATTGAAGTCAGAAGAGTCATCAGGAGGGTCTGTTTGTCTCTCCCTATCTTTCTGTCCCTTTCTGCTCCCACTAGTTCAGAACTCCTGGAGATGGGTCCCAATTCTGGGCCCAGATAAATGTTTAGATAGAGAGGCTTGCCTTAAGAAAGACCCACAGAAAGCAAGGTAGCTTTGGGAAAGGTTACTCCAGATGGATGCTAAAAAGGACCCAGAGCTAACTAGGGGCAATCCAGACATAGTGGCTTTTTATACATGACTGGAGGGTAGAGCAAGATGTGTTTGCAAATCAAATGAGATAACATTCCCTCTGGAATACCTGGTGTCTTCATTTGCCAGAATTGTTGTCACAAATACCACCAAGTGGCTTTGGCTTAACAGGGAGTTATTGGCTCATGGTTTTGAGGCTGGAAGAAACCCAAAGTTAAGATATCAGCAAGATTCTGTAGAGCTCAGGTGCTGGGTGCCTGCAGTCCTTGGGCTTCCTTGGCTTGTATCCCTGCCTCCCATCTCATGAGGATGACCTCTCCTTTCTGGATTCTCTTTATAAGGTCTCTAGAAACATGAGTTAAGACCTACCCTAATTAAATGGCTACACCTTAAAGAAAAACAACATCTTAACAAGGCCCTATTTACAATGGGCTCACACCACAGGTACGGGGACGTGGATTAAGATTAAAAACATGTTTGCTGGAATACGTAATTCAACAGACAATACGTAGGAAGAGACCACTTTCAATATCTTCGACTTCCAACCAGTCCTTAACCAGGAAGGTATATAAATTAGTTCTGAGAAAAAGCCAACCTCGTCACTTTTTGACTGAAACATTTCCATGGGGTGTTAGCACTTTATAGAAAAATGGAAAATCCCAAGCATAGCCTTCAAGAACCCTCCAGACTCCTATCTTTTGTTCTTTTTCCAGTCTTAATTCCTACCATATGCCTTACATTCAATCACCCTGCATATCCTCCTCTTATTCCAGCAGTTGTTGGCTGGCTGGGAAAAAGATTTCCTCCCTTCTCCATCATAAAAATTATCCCTCAGCCAGTAAGATCCAGCTCGAGGTGACCTACAGTATTTTGATCCTACTGCTAGTAAAACTAGTTTCTTTGGGCGGCCGACTTGGCACAGTGGTTAGGGCGTCCGTCTACCACAGGGGAGGTCCACGGTTCAAACTCCGGGCCTCCTTGACCCGTGTGGAGCTGGCCCATGCGCAGTGCTGATGGGCGCAAGGAGTGCCCTGCCACGCTGGGGTGTCCCCTGCGTAGGGGAGCCCCACGCGCATTGCGCCCCGTAAGGAGAGCCCACCCAGCACAAAAGAAAGTGCAGCCTGCCTAAGAATGGCGCCACCCACACAGAGAGCTGACACAACAAGATGACGCAACAAAAAGAGACACAGATTCCCATGCCGCTGACAACAACAGAAGCGGACAAAGAAACAAAACACAGCAAATAGACACAGAACAGACAATGGGGGTGGGCAGGGGAGGGGAGAGAAATAAATAAATCTTAAAAAAACAAAACAAAACTGGTTTCTTTGGGTTACTATTACATTTCTCTATCTCCAGTCTGAGTCCATATCTTCTTTGTTCCCCTGTCGTGGTGCTGAGCCCAAGACAGGTGCTCAATAAATATTTGAATGAATTCAAAAAGTGTTGGAGAGAATTGACCAAAATGAAGTAATAATAAGGAATCAGGGCATGTACCCTAATAGCACTTTGTCTTGTTTGCCTTTTCCTCTCCTTGTTCTACTTTGGTGTTGGTCGATTTGTATTAGAATGAATTATTAGTATTGGTTAATTTATGCTAGAATTTATCAATTGCTTAGGTTTTATATGAATCAGAAACTGTCTATGCTTTATCACTTCTACAAAGTCCCTTGCACATAGGAAGGGTTCAGTAAATTGATTTCTACTTGAAAACACTGAACAATGCTCTCAGAAGCACAAAAATTTTGTGTTTGGCACCTATCTCATATGTGTCTACCAGCCATTCACAAAGAATTGCCTACTGCCATCTAACGAAGTGGCTTTTACATCCTCCTGCTAATCTACCATGAGCCTGTGGGGGATCATTTCTGAACCTGAACAATTCACCATTTCTGTACCCACTGCTTTGAGGTTCAACTTCTCAATAGTTTCAGAAGATACCACTAGTCAATGGGAGATTAAATGGGAGAACGCTAAAGAAGATTCCCCAGTCCAACCATACCCCAGGACCTTTTCCTCTCTTCTGGGTAGCACTTTTTCGGAGCAGCTTCCTGAAGTTAATCCCATGATTTTACGCAACCCCAAGGAAGAACACAAATAGTGAGATTTACAGATTAAATAGGAAACAAGGTCATGAGGTGAGAGGCCTGCGCAGGAAAGCAGGGTGGGCCCACTGCACACAGACAGGCACAACTTGGCCAAGTCCTGCCATTTCAGGCAACTTGTACACCCAGCTGGGTCTACCAGTAAAATCAGTGTTATTCAAAAACAGCAAAATTTGTTTCTGCTGTTTAAAGAAAAATATATATGAAGTAATCACACAGACTTGTGTTTTGAGTCCAGGATCTACTTCTTTCTCACACTGAGACCCTGGGTGATTCATTTAACTTTTCCAGGTCTTAGTTTACTCGTAAGTAAGATGGGTGCATACCTCATAGGATTGTTATGAAGACTACATGAGGAATACAAGCAGAGGACTTAGCCCAGAGTTTACTGAGGAGTCAATATATTTTGCTATCAGCATCAGGTTCATGCTGACGGACTTAATACTAAAATCAGAGCAAATAACTTGCAAAGAGAATTTTTAAAGTAGGAAAATATTCCCTGATCTATTTTTTTAAGTTACTCAAAGCAAAAGATTTCTCCTGAAATACATTGAGAATTAATTGAAAACATACTCAGATTATTTCAGATTGCTTGAGCACTATTTACCAAACGGTGGCTACCAAGAACAAGTAACGTCCCAAGTCTGCTTGTCATTGTTCCTGTGGGAAGGTATTTAGACAGAGCCCTCTTTTGAGTCATGCCTGCTGCCTTGGCTGTGAAAGTGCATAGCTTAATGCTTCCTGGGAGCATCCAATTGCACTTTAGACTGAGGCTTTCCTAGGTAAAGGCCAAGACCTCTTCTTTTACAGCCCTCCCCCACCCGCATGATCCAGAACACAAAGTGCAGCACAAGCAGGTGAAGAAGCAATGCCGTTTACACCAATGTACAAATAATGTGTATATTGTTACAAAGACTTCGGAACTGATTTTCTTCAAAAGAGTGACTTCTACGATGCAATGAAGAGCTCTGAGAACTCTGCTGCTTCGGCACATGACTATGATTTCATGTTTGGGATCCTGCTAACCTAAGTTTGAGTCCTTCTCCACCAAGTGTTAATAGAGGAGCAATCTCAGACAACTCTCCCTACATCTGACTGATACAATCCACCAAGTAAGCTCTCAATGTTTGAATATACATAAAGCAGTTAGCACAGAGCTGGCACGTACTTGGTACTTAGCAAATTACAGGATTTTTTTTTTAACCCCTTCCTCCCTTCTGCATAAGAAAACAAGACAAAATGAAAAACATTTAAAATTATCCCTCTGGGATGCAGTTTTTTTGTTTTTTTTTTTAAAAAGACCATTTAGACAGGGAGAAGAGCCAAAATTGTCTGCAGGGTTCATGTTTAGAACAGAACATGAGTCCTCAATTCAGGAAAAATGAATATTTTTTAGCCATATAGCTTATCTTGAGGCACATTTTTTTGGATTTGCAAACATTTTTAAAGCTCTGCTTTTACATTAAAAACCAAGATTAAAGTATTTTTGGAGTTCAGTGTTGGTTCACTGCTTGAGTGATGGTCTATGCATACTGGGGGCTCCCTAAATATTAATGAAAGGCCCAGATAACAGATGATAACCCCAGTGATGCTGGACTGGTTCTCATGCCTCAGGTTTGCACCCAGAGAAGCTGGCTCTGATTTCATGTTTAAAGAACTGTGCTTCACTACACAGGGTATCAGGCTGTATGTTGCATGTCTTCCTATTACTAAATGATGAATTCTAAACAGAGCCACAACCATATACATACACACACACTGAAATCAGCAAAAACCAAACTGGTTGAGTTTGTATAACAGTTTATTTTATGTCTGAGTTTCAGTTTTGCTACAGGGACTACGTTGTTTGCCTTAATCTGATTATTTTGCCAATGTCTAAAAAGGCTGAATATAGTGGTTTCTGAGAAAGGCAGCTACTGCCCCCGATTTTCCCTTCTCTACCCCCAAGGGTGCAGCCACAAAAACTCCTCTTCCATCTCACCCCACCCAAAAAGGACATTCAGTTTGCCTGTTGTCTGGTTATTCATCATCATAGCATAGCAAAGTTTCTTTAGCAAGAGGCTAAGAACCCTTTAAACCATACACGCATGTGTCTTGAATGCATATGCATCAAGGGATGGAATACCATTTGGGGGCTGACTGAGGATGAGCCTCCTCCCTGCCTCTGTTTGGCATCTATACTGCACTATCCACGGGAATCATCTAGCAGTTTTGTAATATAAACTCCAAAGCAAACATAATAAATGTATTTGTCTCTTGCTATTCCATAAGCTACCCAAAGTTACCATGCCCACACAAAATAATTAGATTGAAAGCACAAAGTATAGCTGAAAATCACAAAGTAACTTAAAGAAATGACAATCCTCAATTTTCTTTTTTAACAGCAGATAATAATTTAAATCCAGGAACTGCAAAAGGACGATTAATTTGACAATATAATCATCTGGATAGAGCATGACTTTTACTTCTAAAGGGTCTTTCATTGAAATAAAAAATTTCCTGACCCATGGGAAGGCAGGAAATAATTATACTAAAATTCCTTAAGAAAAAAAAAAGAACCCTGCCTGCCATGGACACATCCACGATGCTTACCACTGATGTGACTTCCGAGGAGATAATATGAGAACACACAACCAAATTTCAAATGTGTATAATCTTTGACTCACCAAATTCACTTCCAGAAGATGCCATAAAAGTGTGCAAAGATATATACACATCCACAATTATATAAGTTGCAGAGTGTTTTACAATAATGAAGAGGGGGAAGCGGGTTTGGCTCAAGCGGTTGGGCTCCCGTCTACTATATAGCAGGCCCAGGGTTCAATACCCAGCTTCTCCTGGTGAAGCCAAGCTGGCCTGTGTGGCGAGCTGGCCCATGCAGACTGCTGGCCGGCACAGAGTGCTGGCCCATGCAGGAGTGCTGGACCACTTGGAGAGCTGGCTCTGCAAGATGATGCAACAAAAAGAGACAGAGGGGAGACAAGGGAGCAGACCAGGGAGCTGAGGTGGTGCAAGAGAATGATCACCTCTCTCCCACTCTGGAAGGTCCCAGGATCAGTTCCCAGCGCCGTCTAATGCGAATAAAAGCAGACACAAAGGAACACACAGCAAATGGACACAGAGAGCAAGCAATGGAGGGAAGGGGGAGAAATAAATAAATAAATCTTTTTGAAAAAATGAAAAGGGAAATTATATAAATATATTAAGGAACAAGTTAAGAGAATGATGTAGAATCATAGTTATGGACATGGGAATTTGGGCATGATATGTTTTTAAAGGAAAAAAAAGGATTTTGGAAGAATATATGTATGCTTATTTATGCTTGTGTGTATATACATGCATAGAAAAAATATCTTGAAAAAAACATTTACTGCAATGTAAATGGGTCATCAATGGGCAGTAAAATTAGAACTATATTCACTTCCTTAATTATTCCTCTTTGTACTATATAGACTGTTTTGTAAGAGAACAAAAATAAAACTATTTAAGTTGGGGTGGCACACAATGACAGAGAGTGCATTCAAATGTTAATGGCAAATTGAAATGTATTATTAAAACATACTATCAAAATCTATAAACACAAAATATCAGGAGCCTATTATAGTTATTGAAAATCCCCTCTGGGTTCATCTAGGTCCAGTGACATGGTTAAGGTTAGAGGAAGTCATGATTTTTAAAACGACCTGGAAATTTTCCAGTGGTGTCACTTCACATTTGTCTCATTTGTGATTTAATATTTTCTGCCTCGTCCCCCCACCTATATATATTCACTGGTTGCTGGAGATTGATGCCTCTCTAATGGCAGAAAGATGAGCTGAGACATCAGGGGACGGGAGGTGACAGTGAGGAGAGGCATGTCACCCAGGGTAGGTGAAATCCAGGAAAGTGTGTCCATACACCACATGCCTAATACAACAGAGAAATGCATTTATTCAGTTGGAAACAACAAAGTGAAACATTTGACACAAATCATTTTACGTTCCATTGCAAAAATGAAACAGGCACAAAAACTAAATCAACATATTTTTTCCTTTGGTCCTTCCTTCTTTTCTTTCTTTTTTTTTCCTGGAAATTTCAAACATGCCCTGTCTTTTCACTGCCATATGGACCCGGCCATCCCTGGAGAGAGATGTTAAGCCTTTCTGAGTAGCAGCCTAGCATATTTAAGTTGAAAAGTGCCTTTCTTTTCCCCTGAATCCTGGGCCTGGAACTGGGCTGAGCTCACGCTGTGCACTTTTGGCCACAGGAGTGAGCAGCATGCAGGCTGAGCCTCTCAGTATTTATGCAAGTGTCCCCACTCTGACGTGTGGCCTTGTTTCCAGCCTGCCCTGTGCTCAGACACCACCAGGCACGCCACATGGTGGGCAGTTAAAGCTGCCTCCCAAGCAGAGGCAGAGCATGCAGGCTGTGAAAGGTTGCATGGCTGTCCACTCGAGGAAGGGCTGTCATCCTGGTCAAGTCTGCATACAATCTCTTTTGGGGAAAATGATAGGAGCCCTGGCAATAGCGGTTACTGCAAATCATCATACCCTTAATACATCCTAGTCAGGTACAGTGCTATTTCTTGCCATTTTCTTTTTTCTCATATGTAGGTTCCCATCATTTCACACAAATTTTGCAATGATAAAGTAGTTCTGCTACTGCCCATCCTGTAAGTTTGGAGCATCAAAAATTTTATAACTGGACTTCAACAAATTTGAATTTATTTCCACAAATTTTTCATGACTCTGTCTCCTTTATAGGAATTTAAAATATATATATGAACATCACGTCTTTCTCAGTGACACGCAAACACAAAATCTGGACAAATAGTTGGAATGGGGGTGGAAGCTCTTCTCCTTTTTAATTTTGAATGTGGAATTAGCAAACACACTATGACTCTTTCCAGCACCAGACCGACGAGACCTAGGTGAAGCAGCAACCTAAAGCAAACAGGAACCGGAGGTCGCCTAGAGTCCCTGCAGCACCAAGGCTCTGCTGCCGCTCCCGGATCCTGAAAATCCCAACCCTCATGCCTCACGCCTTTGGAGCAAGACCGCTGCGGCGAGGAGACCATGGCTCATAATGCCTTTAAAACTGGTTGCTGTTGTTTACGTGCTTTTTAAAATATTGGTTCAAATGGAGTTATTTTAGGAAGTATTCTTTTTCCTCTATTACGTCGATGAAGTTCAGGGGGGAAAGGAAAGCAATCAAATAAGCAGGCTCTTAATATGCTGCTGGTGTTGTATTCCCCCAGATACTTTCCCGCCCCGCCTCCTCACCACCACCGTTCTTCCAGAGGCCACCTCCCCACACAAACACACACCTTTCAGAAGGGAATCTGCAGGACTTTTACCTCTCGAATGTGTTACAGTCTAAGAAATGAAAAGGAAGAAAATAACTCTAGAAAGAGCAAATAGATCTTACTGTGGACTAACAGAGTAATAGTAATTGGCAACAACATGCACAGCTATTAACCTGCAGGGAGGGCTGAGCCTTACAGAAAGAGTGAGATTAGTTCCATTTCAGTTACAATGGGAACCAGGCCCATATGTTTGTATCTTGGTGGAAGCAGGGAACAGATCGCAAAGCAAACCTGGATTCAATGATCAGACAGAAATGATACCCTCCCCCTGAAAACAAAATGAAATAATTGCCAGTGACAGCTTGCACTGAGTTCTAAGAGTTAGGAGGCAATATTTTTGATAAAAGAACCATGGGAAGGCAAAATGAAAATAAATTGGTTCAGGTCTAGGCATTCTCTGTGCCTGAACTCTGGGTCTCTTGTACACAATCCTCAGAAGAATGGATGACTCAAAAACAAAAATGAAACGAACAAACAAAAAATAGAATACGTTCGAGGTGATATTTGCATGGCTCTGAATGAAACAATTCAGATCTCCCAAGCTGGCATCTCTGGTTTTAATAAAGGCTTAGAATCTATCTTGCAATATGTCTAGTTCTTTCTTTCTACAGTTGAATCAAAACACAAAGAACCCAAGTTATAATAGAATTTTCTAAATTAACACCCCACTGAAAAATACAAATCAAAATTGGGAACTTTTTCAGAAATGAATTTCTATTTAGTTTCTACATCTCCCTAAAAACAAGCAACCTTGGAGAGGTCTGCTCTCTTGGATTTGATTTGAGATCTGCCTTTTTCGACTTCTGCCAAGTCAAGTCCACACCTCCCCTCCACTCCCATTCATAGGCCCTTTATGATTTCCTCCCTCCTTTACACCCAAATGCATAAGTGAAGTGTGAAAAGCTGTTTAAGTACTCTGAATGTATTAAGAAAGGAAAGTATCCGGCAATTTTTTATATTCCCTAATATTAAAGTAATTCATTCAAGTTTGGGCTAATGACAGTAAATCTCTCGTGCTGACAAGCTGTGGTCAGTTATCCTTTCTACAGCCTTTAAAATCCAAAGCACAAGGAAGCAGGTCAATGTTATTACCTCGTGGCTCCCTTAATCAAACTAAACAGCCAACCAAATTGAGCAGCTCCCTAAACTACACAGCGCCTTGCTCCTAGACCCCAAACAGCTCTCCTAGGGGCCTGCAAATGCTGGGACACATGTTCAGAGGAAGTCATTTAAATAAAGTGGTATGTTATTTATCCCTATAATGAGTAGGCTAACAGCAACAATTAGGAAGGAAATTCTACAGGCCTGAATTCCAGTTACTTATTATTGCCACTAAAAGTCAATTAAAGTATCTAAGTAATTACAGGGATTAGGATCATCTGTCATCTGGCAAATCATATTAGAGGGAAGAGGCACTTGGTTTGTTTTGAAGGTGTGTGATCTAGTCTCCATTATGGTGCTTAATTTTCAAACAAGGGAGTGTATGAGGGCTCGCCCCACACATCTGCAGATCTGTTCACCTGGGAGAACAACAGAAATGTTAGCTGGATTTCCATCCAGCCTCAATCACTGAGAGTAACACTCAGCCAGGAGGTGGGTGTGGAGGTGCTCTTCAACTTAAGGGCCTCTAGGTCTCCTTCTTGCCATCTCCACCAAGTCCTGATGCCCTTGTCAGCGTCCCAGCCAACCTGCCCCCTCTCATGCCCCAGTAGCGTCTTTGGTCAGGTCACTGTCCCACAAACATTATTATTATGGTTCAAACCACCTCTGTGCTTTTTCTCAGCCTGTTACTTAAGGTGCTTGCTTTCCCTCTTTTCAGCCTATCCAAACCCTCTTCACCCTTCGAAGCTCAGCTCTGGTCTGAACCCCTCCTCTGTGCCAAATCTAATACCAGACCTCTCCTTCAGTGAGCTGCCTATAGAGTTCAGAGCTCTATGTCTATATATTCAGTTATGCTCAGATTCTGAACACCTAGCAGAGGCTACATCTTAAGTCTCTGCTCCCTACCTAGTAATCTGAGTTACATTTACACCCCCAAAATGGTAACCTTCTGATTCTTGGTTTTCATGGATTTTAGTCTCATATTTGGTGAATTGTCTTCATCAGGCCTAGGAAATGCCATCTATTAATTTTTTCACTCGTTCATATATTCAGCAGCAAAACTCCAGAAAATGGCTAAATGGTCGTAGTAACTGGGCAAGTGCCAAATTAGGAAAATGCAGTTTTAAAAATGGTAGGAGGAGCATGAGGCACCCTTGCTAGTCCTTCCCATATCCCCTCCCTAGTGTGGTGGGATCCCACTATGGTACTGGAGGGAGCACAGTAATTTCTATGCACATACTAGGGCTCCTGTATAGTGGTGCCAATCTGTTGGTCTGCAATCTGAAAGACTGAAAAAGGAAAATGGTCACTGGATCATGCTCCTAGAAATTGTCTTGCAGAAACAGCTTACAGACAGCTAAAGCAGTGAAGGAAATATCAAGCCAAAGTAGCCTGGGGAAAAGGATTAATGGCTTTAAGTCATACAATAGAGCACCCAGGATGGGGGAATGCCTATTTCATAGGGAGTAGAAGAAACATTTGAATTCTTTTAAATGGGGAAATCATAAATCCACAAGCAAGTACAAGTCCAGGACACGACAGAAGCACAGAAAACACAAAGAGAACTCTGCATTTCACTTTCACGTTGGGCTGAACTTCTTGATAGGGGAGTTAAAATACCAATTCAGAGCCAATTTGCAAAGACTGGCAAAGGTGTTTTTCTCATTTGTTTATTTTACTTTGGTCCTGGCACTCAAGAAATCTCTTCATATAAATAGCTGTTCACATATTTAAGGAATAGACAGCTCAGAGACTAAACCCCAGAGTTACATTAAAATATTAAAATATACAGTGTACAACAAAATATTATAAGACAAAGAAACAAGAAATGATGACCCATTCAAAAGGCACATAGATAAAAATTTCAGAAACCTTCATTGAAGAAAATCAGACTATGAAAAAAATGATCTTTAATATGTTCAAGGAGATACAGGAAAACACAGAGAAACAATGGAAGGATATCAGGAAAATGATGAAAGTACAGTATGAAAATATCAATAAAGGAATAGAAATTTTTAAAAAGAACCAAACAGAAATCCTGGAGACAAAAACCACAAAACATGAAAGAAAATATTCCCAGAGAGTTTCAATAGCAAATTGGAGCTGGCAGAAGAAAGAAACAGTGAACTCAAAGACAAACCAATTGACATGATTCAGGATGAAGAGCAGAAAAAAAAAAATGAACATAGCCAAAGAGACCTGTAGGGTACCATTGAGTCTACCAATATACATATTATGGGAGTCCCAGAGGAGAAGAAAGAGAGTAAGTGGCAAAAGGAATAGTAAACAAAATATGTGCAGAAAACTTTCGAAATTAATGAAAAATGAATATGCATATTCTTGAAGTCCAACAAAACCCAAACTGTGTAGACATGAAAAGAACCATACCCAGACACAAAAATAGTAGCCAAACTGTCGAATGCCAAGGATAAGGAGAGAAAACTGCAAGAGAAAAGCAATGTGTTATATACAAGGGAGTTCTAATAATAAGTGCCAAGTTCTCATCAGAAATCATGGAGACAAAAGGCAGTGGATTGAAATACTTAAAGTACTGGGGGGAAAAACACAATTACTAATCAAGAATTTTATATTCAGTGAAGCTGTATTCCAAAAATGAGGGCGAGATTAAGGCATTTCCAGATAAACAAAAATTGAGGGAGTTTGTCACCACTAGACTAGTCCCACAAACAATACCAAAGGGAGTTCTTCTAAATGAAAGGAAAGGACACTAGACAGTGGATTGAAGCTGCATAAAGAAATAAAGATCTGGTAAAGGTAACTATATCAGTAACTATAAATGCCAGTATTATTGTATTGTATTTTTGGTATGTAATTCTACTTTTTTACTTCTTACAGGATTTAAAATGTAAATGAATAAAAATCTGAAGAAGAAATCAAGAAAAATATTCATTAAAATATTAACCAAAAGAATGAAATATCTAGAAATAAATCTAACCCAGGATGTAAAGGACTTGTACATAGAAAACCACTAAACTTTGCAGAAAGAAATCAAAATAGATATAAATAAATGGAAGGACATTCTATGTTCATGGATTGGAAGACTAAATATTAAGTGTCAATTCAACCCAAAATAATTTACATATTCAGTGCAATCCTAGTCAATATTCTAAAAACTTTATTTGCAGAAATAGAAAAGACAATCACCAAATTTATTTAGAAGGGTAAGGGTCCCCAAATACCTAAAGCCATCTTGAGAAAGAAGAATGAAGTTGAAGAACCCATGCTTCCCAATCTTAAAACTTATTACAAAGACACAGCAATCAAAACAGTATGGTGTTGGCACAAGGTCAGACATACAGACAATAGAGTCAAATTTAAAGTTCAGAAATCAACCTTCACATTTATGGCCAACTGACTTTGATGAAGGGACAAAGCCCACTCAATTCAGAAAGAATAGTCTCTTCAAAGAATGGTGCTGGGAAAACTAGATGTCTGTATTCAAAAGAATGAAGGTGGACCCTTACCTCACACTATATATATATATATATATATATATATTACATATTCACACTATATATATATATAAATTCAAAATGGAACAAAGACCTAAATATAAAAATCAGTACTATAAAACTCGTAGAAGAAAAGTTAGAAAAGCATCTTCAGAACCTTCTATTAGGCCATGGTTTCTTAGTATTTACACCCAAAGCATAAGAAACAAAGGAAAAAAATAGATAAATTGGACTGCATCAAAACTAAAAACTTTTGTACATCAAAGGACTTTATCATGACAGTAAAATGAAAACCTACAGAATGGGAGAAATATTTGGAAACGATATATCTGATAAGGGTTTAATATCCAGAATGTATAAATAAATCTTTCAACTCAACAACCAAGACAAACAACTGAGTTAAGAAATGAGAAAAAGACTTGAAAAGATATTTCTCCAAAGAACATATATAAATGGCCAAGAAACACATGAAAAGATGCTCAACATAATTAAACATTGGAGAAATGCAAATCAAGACTACAATGAGAAACTATTTCACACCATCCAGAATGGTTTTTATTTAAAAAATGAAAACTTAACAAGTGTTGGAAAGGATATGGAGAAATAAGAAGAGTCGTTCATTGCTGGTGGGAATATAAAATAGTGCAACTGCTATGGAAAACAGTTTGGCAGAAAATAATATAGAATTCCTATATGACTCAGCAATACCACTTCTCAGTATACACCCCAAAGAATTAAAAGCAGGGACTGGAACAGGTATTTGCACACCAATTTTCATAGTGGCATTATTCACAATTTCCAAAAGATGGGAGCAATCCAAGTGGCCATCAATCAATGAATGGAGAAACAAAATGTGGTATATACATACAATGAAACACTATTCAACTGCACAAAGGAATGAAGTTCTGATACATGCAACATCAGGATAAACCTTGAAGACATCATGTTGAATAAAATAAGCCGAATACAAAATAATTGGAACATATTCATAGAGTTAGAATCTAGACTACAGGTTACCAGGGGACTGAGTGGGGGGTGGGAAATAAGGAGTTAATGCTTAAAATGTACAGAATTTCCACTTGAAACTATGGAAAAGTTTTAGTAATGGATGGTGGTGATAGAAACACACAATGTGAATGTAACAGCACTAAAATTATAAATTTGAATGAGGAAATTTTGGATTGTATATACATTATTAAATTTTTTTTTTAATTCAGGGAACTGTACAAACAGTGAAGTCTAAGTTAAAACATGGACTATAGTTAATAGTACAACTATAAAAATGTGCTTTCCTCAATGCAAAGTGTTTCTAAAGGATTGGTATATGGGAGTGTGGATTTTATGCATGATTTTTCTGTAAACCCACAACTGCTCTAACAAGAAAAAAAAAGAAAAGGTAGGGAAACATCTTCGGGGTCTTGTGTGAGTCAATGGTTTCTTAGATTTTATTGCAAAAGCATGAGCACCAAAAGAAAAAAATAAATAATTGGGACTTTATCAAAATTAAAAACTTTTGTACATTAAAGGACTTTGCCATGAAAATAAAAAGACAACCTACAGAATGAGAGAAAATATTTAGAAATCACATATTTGATAAGGATTTTTATATCCAGAATACATAAATACTTCAACTCAACAACAAAAAGACAAAAATCCAATTTTTAAAATGGGCAAAAGATTTGAAAAGGTATTTCTCCAAAGAAGATATGTAGATGACCAATAAGCACATAAAAAGATGCTCAACATCACTAACCATTAGGGAAATGCAAATCAAAACCAAAGATGCTACCATTTCACACCATTAGAATGGCTTTTTTTTTTTAATGGAAAATTACAAGTGTTGGAAAGGATGTGGAAAAATAAGAACACTCATTGTTCATTGTTTTTGGGAATATAAAATGGTGCAGCCATTGTGGAAAACAGTTTGGTGGTTCCTCAGATAGTGAAGTATAGAATTACCATATGATCCAACAATCCCACTTCTGGGTATATACCCTAAAGAATTGAAAGTAAGGACTTGAATAGATATTTGCACACCCATGTTCATAGTGGTATTATTCACAGTTGCCAAAAGATGAAAGCAACCCATCTGTTCATTAAGAGATGATTGGGTAAAAAAAATGTGGTATATGCACACAATGGAATGTTATTCTGCCATAAAAAGAAATGAAATTCTGTTACATACAACAACATGGATGAACCTTGAAGACATAGTGTTGAGTGAAATAAGCCAGACACTAAAGAACAAGTATTTTATGATCTCACTTTTAGGAAATAATTAGAATAAGAAATTCATACAGTCAGAAACTAAAATACCAAGGTTACCAGGGAATGGGGTGAGGGTAGGGATGGGGAGTTAATGCTTAATGAATACAGCATTTATGTTTGGTCTGTTGGAAATGTTAATCATAATGGATGGTGTTGATGGTAGCACAACATCATAAACGTAATTAGCATCACTGAATTACATATTTGAATGTGGTTAAAGGATGAAATTTTAGGTTGTATAAACCAAAGGTCTATAAAACACAGTGAACCCCAGTGTAAACTGTGGACTCTAGTCACTAACATAATGATAATAATGTCATTTTATCAATTGTAGCAAAGTTACCTCTAATGCAAACTGTTAATAATAGGAAAAACTATATGTGTGAGAGCATATGGGATCTCTAGTTTTTCCCATGATCTTTCTTTAAATCTAGAGCTTCTCCAATACAAATAAATTTAAGAAACTGCAATGATATTTATACCACTTCACCCTACTAGGATGACTGTGATTTTTTAAAATAGAAAATAATAAGTGTTGACAAGTATGTGAAGAAATTGGAACCTTCATACATTCATGATAGGGATGTAACAGGTGTAGCCAGTCAACGTGGAAAACAGTTTGGCAGGTCTTCAAAATATTAAACACAGAAATGCTATATAAACCAGCAATTCCACTCCCAGGTATATGCCCACAAGAAATGGAAATGGGGATTCAAACAGATACTTGCACACCAATAGTCACAGCCAAAGAGTGGAAAGAATGCAAGCCCCCATCAACAGATGGATGGAGAAACAAAATGTGGTAAATACATGCAATAGAATATTATTCAGCCATAAAAAGGAATGAAGTTCTTATACATGCTACAATATGGATGAACTTGAAAGCATCATGTTGAGTGAAATACACTGGACTATGATTCCACTTATATGTAATATCTAGAATAGGCAAATTCATAAAGACAGAAAACAGAGTACAAGTTAACAGGGGATGGAGGTGGGGGGTGGGCCAAATGGGAAGCCAGATGGACAGAGTTTCTGTTTGAGGTGATGAAAAAGTTTTGGTAATGGATAGTGATGATGGTTGCACAGTATTATGACTATAACTAATGCCACTGTATCAAACATGGTTAAAAGGACAAACTTTATGTTCTTTATACAACATAAAATTTATATAAAATATGTATGTATTTTACCACACTTGAATTTAATTTTAAAAGCACGTATAAAATAGAAAAAAGAGCTCTCTCCTCTGTGGGTCTGCAAAGCTCTCTTTGAGCAATCTCAGACAAATCAGATTAAGAGAAGAAAATATTTTCCAATGATCTTCCCAATGACTTCAATGACTTCCATAAGGTTCAAGTTTGGTTCAAGGGATGGGCAAAAGCTGAGGTCAGCCAGCATTCTTAGGGTCAGTCAGGCATTGGGGTCAGCCAGCCTTGTTTTGGTTGAATCAAGAACATTTGCTCTTCTTCACATTCCAAGACGATCTTGGACTTTTAACTTTCCTTCTCACAGTCTCTTTCAGTTTTAAAAACTCATTTGCTCTTTGAGTGAGGTTTCCCTAAGGATCAATTTTCTCACTCTCCCCTCTCATGGCATGTCCTTTGGCATCTTATGCTCTGCACCTGTAGTGTTAGACTTCGCATCTGCTCTAGCCTTTGCCTTCCACAGGCTGTTTGTATAAAAATGAACATGCTGCATATATCCAGGGAAAATGGGGGAAACAAGAAAGCTGGCCAATGAGAAGAGTCACAAAATGTTTTTATTAAAGTTTCTTGCTATTTTCTAGAGGAAATATTGCCCACAAGGCCTGGAAAATAGGATCGTCTCAGGAAACAAAGATGAAGGCCAAACTGATTAGTTCAACACCATCAGATCATATCAAAGTACTGCTTAAAACACTTCAACAGCTCAGCCTCTTTAGCAGGCACATGTCACTGTATTGTACCACCCATCCCACCAATCTACCCCGTAGTGGCCAAGATTATGCTGGTTGTGTCCCTGTAGCTAGCACAGTGTCTGCATAGAGTAGCCCTCAGTGAATATTTGTACAAAGAATATGTGGTCATCATTTGGTCATGTGCTTGGTGCTGAGGCTTCAAAATACCAAGATATACAGTTCCCACCTTCAAGAAATTCAGAGCCTAGGACTGTGATTCCAAAATGCTCCTGATTGTCAGAATCACTCAGGAAACTCCAAAAGGACAGATTTCCAGGCCTCACCTCCAATAGGTCTGGATAGGGGCCAAGAATACATTACGATACATACCTCAAATGATCAGCTAAACTTGGGAACCATTGGTCTCTGGTGAATGATAATAAAGCCTTATGGGTTTTTTTGTTTTTTCTATCTGGTTGTGTCATTGTCTTTTTTGGTGCATAGCTTTGCCACAGGGAGACATGCACCTCTGTGCAGGTCTGGGACGCCTTCTTTCATTTTTGACCAGGAGGTCCTGGGTACTCCATAGTAAACAGGAATTCAATTGCCTAATTTTTTTTTCTTTTTTTCAAATATAATTTTTGTTTCTTAGGTACATGTTATCATTTGTTTGACAGAGAAATGAAATTTTTTACTATGATGACTGATTTTATATCTTCTTGTTTCTTTTTTACTTTATTTGAGGCTATTATATTTTCATATAAAATATAACAATTGCTACACATTTGTGATGAGTTGAACCTTTTTCATTATGAATTTACCATGCAATTTTTTTTAAAGATTTATTTTTTAATTTTCTCCCCTTCCCGCCCCCCCATCCCCCGCCGTTGTCTACTCTCTGTGTCCATTCACTGTGTGTTCTTCTGTGTCTGCTTGTATTCTTGTCAGTGGCACTGGGAATCTGTGTCCTTTTGTTGCATCATCTTGCTGCGCCAGCTCTCCATGTGTGTGGTGTCACTCCTGGGCAGGCTGCACTTTTTTCACCTGGGGCAGCTCTCCTTATGGGGCACACTCCTCAAGCATAGGTCTCCCCTATGTGGGGGATACCCCTCATGGGCCAGCTCTCCTTGCACGCATCAGCACTGCGCATGGGCCAGTTCACCACACAGGTTAGGAGGCCTTGGGTTTGAACCCTGGACCTCCCATGTGGTAGGCAGATGCTCTATCAGTTGAGCCAAATCCACTTCCCCCATTCAATTCTTAATGATGCATTTGATCCTTATCCATTTTGTCCCATGTAAGTATACCTATTATTACCTTTTTAAATTTTGGTTATTATCTGCCTTGGGAAACTTTATACTCAATTTCATAAGTTGACTTTCACATCTTTTTTTTTTTAAATGTGTCTTATAAATACATGTCTTATGTTTTTATATTGCTTTTCCTATGTTAAAAAGTATTTCCATGTCCATTATATCCCTTGACTCTTACTCTCTGAAGTGGGAGGGTAACATAACCTGCTGTTTACAAATGAAGCTGTGAAACCCAGAGAATTCACAAAGTTGGTGAAGGTCAGAGCCTGAATTTGAACCCACAATTTCCATACACAAACTCAGCACTGTGTCCATCTCATCCACTCTCTCTTGAGAGTGTTGACCCCGGTTAAACCTTATGGGGTAAAGAGCAATAAACCGCCAGTCATGATTATGGGAACAGACAAAATGTTCAGGTCCCTATTCTAGGTTGTTTGGGAGAAACAAAGTAAGAAGACACTCCCCCCTCTTATCCCACCCACCTACCATAAGATGACACTGGGAAAAAGAACAATTATAGGAATAGGCACTTTCAGTAATGGCAACTAATGCAGGTGCTTTCCTTATATGTATGTTTTACATGGAGAATAAATAAATCAACTGACAAAATTGGCAAGATCAATCACAATATGTAGAATAAACTTATGGTGGTCTCTACCCAGAAACAAGTGAACCAGACAGCAAATCAAATCAAATCCCACAACTGAACCTGGTTCATGAATCCAGTCCTCTTGTCTCTCTGACGTCTTACCTAGCCCACTTTGCTTCACTGTACCAGCTGCAGTATGGGTAAGATAACTTATTAAAGGATTTAGCCCACAGTTATCATATAATCCAACATGACATTAACAGTGCATTTGAGAACAGAAAGATGAAATTCCAGCTGCCTTTCTAGATTAGTAACACAGCAAGTTTCATTTTGCAATTACAAGCTGCAGGAGAGCAGTGTCAGCAAAAGGCGTCTCCATTTTCCATGCAGGTCCACAAATTAAAGTTTTTCTCCTGCACCTCCCTGACAGGAAAAGGCCAGGGGTTCAACAGTGTAGACAGCAAGCTATCCCATCATTCAGGGACATGGTCCCCTCAGACTATGTCTGGACGACAAACGTGAGGCATTCTTGAGGACACAGAGGGTGTGTCCTGATCACAACAAAAGGGAGAAAAGTTACTAGAAAAATAAGCAGAAACAAATGAAAGTTTTTAGTCTTTGATATCCTTTAGATTCTGCTTGGAAGTGTTCCTAGGTATTGAAGCATCTCATCTATTTCTGTTTAGTGAGTAAGTTGGCAGGGATTTTTTTTCTGCTCAGAGACAATTTTCTTCTACGTGGCAGCAACAGGGAAGTAGGCAGGGGAGAAGGAAAAGGAAATGACAAATATGCCTGTCCATTGATAGGGCATAGCTATTCAAGAAAAAAAAATGACTGATAACCCTTATTTTCTTATAGCTCACAATTGGAAATGAACAATTCTGAGAGGTTGATGTTTTGAAAAGATGGTTTCCTATGAGCACTCTCCCTTTACTTTCTCATGGGTTGGGATTTTCTGATCTAAGCCTATTAAAATTTGATCTCACTGGGCCTACAGAATTAGATACACACATATACAAATTCAGACCACCTTTTAAGTAATCATTTTGGGAGGCCACATGTTTAATGGCAATCTCCTTCTTGCAAAGAGCATTACAGCCAGTGGCATATTCAGTTCAACCATGAAATACATATTTATTGACTTCCATTATGACAAAGCCAGAACTAGATTCTGTGGAGGATCCAAATATAGTCTGCACCTGGCAATGAACACAAAGGTAGCCAGAGATCCTCCTGGGGAGGTACAGCTTGACATCCCTCCATGGGAAAATGCTGCCTGCAGCCCTGGACTTGCTCACTTCCCTCTGGACATAGATGAAGCTGGCTATGTTAGATCCTGCAGCCTGTATATGGATATAAAAGTCTGAGATTATAGCACTGTCTAGATAAATTCAGTATCTCATTTTCTGTGATCAACATGATTCGCAGAAGCTTCTTAAGTAGCAAATGAGATGAGCCAGAGGCATGGCAATTATAACTTTTGTGTTGGTCTGAGATTGACTATGAGTTTCAGCATTTTTATTTGCATGAAATGCATTTTACAAAAAAACAAACAAAAATTAGGCTTCCTGTCATTTGCCAGGATAGGATCTATGAGAGCAGATCTAGGTGGCCATGTGTTTTACTTTACAAAAGTCTTCAGAAGCAATGCACCAGAAATGGGTTGGCTTTTACAATGGAGATTTATTAACTTAGAAGTTTACAGTTCTGAAGTCGTGAAAGTGTCCAAAATCAAGGCTTCATCAGGAGATGCTTTCTCCCCAAGCTGCAGCTATGGGTGATCATACCTCTCTCATCTCTCTTCTTTCCTCCGGGCCTCGTTGCTTTCAGCTTCTGGTTTCAGTGGCTATTCTCAGCTTCTTTATTCCTCCGATTTCAGCTTCTGTCTCTCAGGTCTCTCAGCTTCTGGGTGTTTCTCTCTCACATGACAAGGCACAGTGGCGGCATCCATGGTCTCCTCTCTTTGTGTTACTCCAGTATATCATGGACTCCTGTAGGAGAATTATGATCCAACATAGGTCATGCCCTACTGAAGTGATCCAGGCAAAGGAAGGTCCCTTACCTGAATCTAATCAAATGGTCCCATCTACAATAGGTTTATACCCACAGGACTGGATTAGCTTAAGAACATACTTTTCTGGGGTCCACTAAACCATGCATATCTTAAAGAATGGCTGTGGTGGACTGGAGCATTCTCAATGGAAGAACCTCCTTGGTGAGGTCATCAACTTCGCTGCTTCTGCCTTTGGACCTTAGCTCCATTAGGAGCTCTTTTTGTCCTTGTAAAGGTCTACAGCTATGGTCATTTGTGATCCTAAAGAAGGTAAAAACCTTAAATGAAATGTCTTGCAAACTAGGTGATTTTGTGCAGTTTTCACAATACTTGTTGTCATTGTATCCTTGATATTAATCTCATATTAAGGCCTCACCATGACAAATAAACATTCTTTTTACATAATAACCTGCCCTTTAATTGGAGCATTTTCAGTCTGCTACATTAGAGGCCTGGGCATTGCTTTGAAGAACTTTTTGCTGAAAAGCCTCTACAGAGACATTCCTTGGCCTGGATTCTGCTGCCAAGCTTCATAGTCTTTTAACCATACAGATTAGTTATCTAAACAGGGCCTAGGCATATTGATCCCTTCTAGATAGACATCAATGTATTATGTAATAGCATCAGATTTAACCTGTTCAGCTCTTTTATTTAAGGAGGGACAAGATATGGCTGTTGATGATATTAATGGTACTTTGAGTGGCTTCATTAAAAATCATCGTGGTGATATCATTTTTGCCTTGCCTTTAAGAATGGCTGATCAGTCTATCAAGACTCCTAGGTCTTTTCAAGAAGAAGAAAAGCAGTGAATGACAATCTCCCTAATATCTTTAATAATTAATAAAGTTTAACCTGTAGAATAGAACACCAAACTGGTGAAAGTATCTCCTAAAGAAATCTAAATCTGATGGTGTTTTGAGAAACAGATTTAAGTAAAACATTATTCCATAATTCTGCTATAGAATGAGTTTGGTTTTTTTTCAAAATTCTAATTAAGTTTATTTTATTTTTTATTTTTTTACATTTTTTAATTAAAGTTAATAGATCACAAAGAATGTTACATTTAAAAACATAAGAGGATCCCATATAACCCACACCCCACCACCCCACCCTCATCATTTTTGTAAATTGTATTTTTTGAAGATATATACATCACAAAAAGTGTTACATTAAAAAACATAAGAGGTTCTTGTATACTCCCCACCCCCCACCCCACTCCTCCCACACCAACTACCTCCCCCATCATTGTGGCACATTCATAGCACTCGGTGAACTCATTTTGGAGCACTGCTGCACCACATGGATAATAATTTACCCTGTAGTTCACACTCTCCCCCACTACATTCAGTGGTTTTTGGCAGGATACATAAAGTGCAGCATCTGACCCTGTAATGTCATTTAACACAACTCAAAGTCCCAAAAATGCCCCCACATCACATCTCTTCTTCCCTCTCCCTACCCTTAGCAACCACTGTGGTCACTTTCTCCACCTCAATGCTACAATTTCTTCTATTACTAGTCACAATAGTTTTATAGTAGAATATCAGTAAGTCTACTCTAATCCATATTTTATTCCTCCATTCTGTGGACCCTGGGATGGTGATGTCCCCTCCACCTCTAGATCAAGAGGGGTTTAGATTCCATATGGCTGATGGATGCAATTCTCCTGCTTGCAGTTGTAGGCATTCCTGGTTCCCTGGTGTGGTGGTTGACCATTTTCACCTCCCTGTTAGCTGATCTGGGTAAGTCCAATGAACCAGAGAGTAGGAGTTGCAACTCTGCTGAGGCTCTGGACCCAGTTGGCACATGGGCAGTCCAGAGATTCAAGTCCCTTGAGTATACACCATGCCTAGCACCAACCACAGGTTCAGTAAAAGTGACAGAAGAGGCATGTGTAGAAAGATCACATCTGAGTCCAGCTCCATCACACTCAGGAGCACAAATTCCAAAGTAGGGCCCACTGACATGGTACAGAACTCCAAATCCATCTGCCATGACCATATATCCCATGGGTCTCTGTAGCCTTCAGGGGTTGTATCTACTTTGGCTTTTTCTGGGGTCCTGCTAAGGCACGTGTAAGCGCAACCCCTCTGACAACCTCCCAACTCTTTTTGAAGACTCTTAGCCATATAAACTCATTTATCTTTGCCATTTCCCCCTTTTATTCTCAGCCTACATGATCCTACCTGTGGTCTGTTGATCCTTTTATTCCAGGTCTCTTTCTAGTTGCATCACCAGTTAGTGATTGGTAGTAATCCCTCGGCACCAGAGAGGCTCATTTCCGGGAGTCATGTCTCATGCTGGGGGGAAGGTAATGCATTTACAAGCTGAGTTAGGCTTAGAGAGTGGCCACATTTGAGCAACACGGAGGCTCTCAGGAGGCTGCTCTAGGCCTAGTTCATATTTCAGGCACACAGGTTCATAAGCATAGTCATCAGTATTAAGGGTTCATTTTTGGACCATCTTTCTTTGTTGGTCTTTGCTGTTGCCCTTGGGGGATTACTGCTGTTCCATTGGGAGCTCCCCTGGGTAGGAACTGAGCACTCCCTCAGATGATGTTTGTAACTGTAAATACTCTGAAAATACCCAACATATATCAGAACATTTTTATGTCCCCTACATAAATGCCCTGGAGAAATCCCTCCCACCCATGTGCCCCCCATCAATAACACCCCACACCAATGTTCCTCCCCTGCCAGTTGAACCCTTCTGTGATCCAAAACTTCTTCAACAATGAAGCCTAATATACTGCCAAATTCAATTAATAGGAAATTGAAATATAGTGATGGGTTTAAAGTTTAGAAATAGAATACATACTAATTTAGAAATACAAAAATAAAGTAAAAATAAATTCATGTATTGAAAAATGAAAAATATTATAAGATTTTGTTTTTAACATTTTGCCGTTCATCACTATAATAGGTGTTGCCCTGTATGTACAGTGGCAAGGCACTTTCTTTAATTTCTTCTTCAGTGTCTATATTCTTTCTTTTGTTTTTCTTCTAATTTTTAATTTTGTCTTCAAAAAAGTTTTAGATCACAATAATTCACATATACAATATAGGGACTCCCATATATCCAATCTCAAACCCTTTTCCCCTTTCCCCAGCAACGATCTTTTTACATGTTCATGTTATATTTGCTGCACCTGATGTACAGATTTCGAAACATAGCTACCAAATATGGTTCCATTTTGGTTTACATTATGGTTTATATTTTAGACTGTACACATTTTTAAATTTTTAGTTTCCTTATATTTTACATTATGGTTTGCATTTTAGCTTATAGACTTTCATACACTTTTGGTGTAAGTTAACATGTCCTGTATCCTTCATTATATGATCTTGTGTTGCCCTGCTTCCATCTGTTCTATAACTCTCTACCCCTCCCCTCAGGACCCACAGTTACTATCAGTCTTCACTACTTGAGGGACCAAATTTACAGACACTTGCAACAATGCTGAGGGCTTGACACACTAGACTGCCCTAACTGACTGGGAGCCACCGATTCTCTCGAGAGACACAGTTCCCTCTGTTTGAGAACATCAGGTCTCCCCAGGATGTGGGTACATCTTCACACTCATTGTATGGGTCTCCACCCAATGATATAACACACTATGACAAAATGAGCATGTACATATTCCCTAGAAACCTGTCCCTGTACCAGATGCCGCCCCTTAAGCACCTTAAACACATAATCCTTCCTTATTATATTTTCTAAAGAGTTTTCTCAACATTATAGTTTCAACTATATACCTGACCATCTCCCATATTCAACTGTTCCCCCCAGCCCTCCCCCAAGTCTTTGGGCCATCTGACCCATCCTCCCAATCCTATCCCCCTCAAGCCTGCAAACCCCACCCAAAGGTATCCCTATGCCACCATCTTTTCCCTTCCCTGTACAAATACTTACCCCCAGCTTATCATAGACTTCTCCCATGTAGGCATCAGCTTGCAGCCTTCCTCTACCCCCAAGTTCCTTTAAACCTATCTTCCAGTCTCTAGCTCTCTGAGACAGCTTGGTTTGCTTGTTTCATTTCAGAGAGGTCAGGTAGTATTTGTCCTTCAATACCTGGCTTGCTTCACTCAACATAAGGTCCTCAAGATTCATCCATGTTATCACATGTGTTTGTATTGTATTCCTTCTTATAGCTGAGTGGTATTCTATTGTATGCATAGACCACATTTTATTTATCCATTCATCTGGTGATAGGCATTTGGGTTGACTCCAATTTTTGGCAATAGTGAATAATGCTGCCATGAACATTGGTGTGCATATATTGCTTTGTGTCCTGATTTTCAGTTCTTCTGGGTATATACCCAGCAGTGGAATTGCTGGGTCAAATGGCAAATCTATAGCTAGCTTTTTGAGAAACCACCAAAGTGTCTTCCAGAATGGCTGGATCCTTCTGCATTCCCACCAGCAGTGGTTGAGTGTTCCCATTCCTCCACATCCTCTCCAGCATTTGTAGTCTTCTGTTTTTTTGATAGCTGCCAGCCTTATGGGAGTAAAATGGTATCTCATTGTAGTTTTGATTTGCATTTCCCTAATACCTAGTGATTTTGAGCATTTTTTTTTCATGTACTTTTTAGCCATTTGTATTTCTTCTTTGGAGAAGTGTCTGTTCAAATCTTTTTCCCATTTTTAAAATGTCTTGTTTGTCTTTTTATTTTTGAGATATAGGTGTTCTTTATACATGCAGGATGTAAGTCTCCTATCAGATATATGGTTACCAAATATTTTCTCCCATTGGGTAGGCTGTCTTTTCACTTTCTTGATAAACTCCCTTGAGGTGCAAAAGGCTTTAATTTTGAGGAGGTCTAATTATCTATTTTTTCTTTTGCTGCCTCTGCTTTGGGTATGAAGTTCATGAAGCCATTTCCTATTACAAGGTCCTGTAGCTGCTTCCCTACATTGTCTTCCAAGGTCTTTATGGTCTTGGCTCTTCTATTTAGACTTTTAATCCATCTTGAGTAGATTTTTGTATAAGGTGTGAGATGGTATTCTGCTCTCATTCTTTTGCACATAGATATCCAGTTTTCCAAGCACCATTTGTTGAAGAGGCCATTCTTTCCCAGTTGAGTGGGCTTGGTGGCCTTGTCGAATATCAGATGAGTGTATATATAAGGATCTATATCAGAACTCTCAATTCAGTTCCATTGGTCATTGTATCTATCCTTGTGTCAATACCATGCTGTTTTCACTACAGTAGGTTTTAGCATGTTTTGAAGTCAGATAGTGTGATTCCTCCAATTTCATTTTTCTTTTTCAATATGTCTTTGGCCATTTGGGGCCTCTTTCCTTTCCAAATAAATTTCATAATTAGTTTTACTATTTCATTAAAAAATGCTGTGCTGATTTTTATTCAGATTGCATTGAATCTGTAAATCAGTTTTGGTAGGATAGACATGATAATATTTAGTCTTCCTATCCATGAACAGGGAATATTCTTCCACTTATGTAGGTCTTCTTTGATTCCCTTGAACAGTGTTGAGTAGTTTTCTGTGTATAAATCTTTTACATCTTTAGTTTAATTTATTCCTAGGTATTTGATTTTTTAATTTACTATTTTAAATGGTATTTGTTTCTTGATTTCTTCTTCAGATTGCTCATCATCAGTGTACAGAAATACTACTGATTTTTGTGCATTGATCTTATAATGTGCAACTTTACTGAACTCATTTATAAGTTCTAGAAGCTTTGTTGTAGACTTCTAAGGGCTTTCTATGTATAGGACCATGTTGTCTGCAAATAGTGGACTTTTTACTTCTTCCTCTCCTATTTGGATCCCTTTCATATCTGGCTCTTTCCTCAGTGCTTGGGCAAGTACTTCTAACACAATGTTAAATAGAAGGGGTGATTGTGGGCATCCTTGTCTTGTTCCTGATCTTAGAGGGAAAGATTTTAAGATTTTACCATCATAAATGATGTTAGTTGTGGGTTCTTCATATATATCCTTTATCATGTTCAGAAAGTTTCCTTCTATTCCTATCTTTTGAAGTGTTTTTATCAAGAAAGGATGCTATATTTTGTCAAATGCTTTTTCTGGATCTATAGATATGATCATGTGACTTTTTTCCTTCAATCTGTTTATGTGAAATTAATTATTACATTAATTGATTTTCTTATGTTGAGCCATCCTTGCATACCAGGAATGAAACCAACTTGACTGTGGTGTATAATTCATCTAATGGTTGTTGAATACAATTAGCAAGTATTTTATTGAGGATTTTTGCATCTAGGTTCATTAGAGAGATTGGTCTGTAATTTTCCTTTCTTGTAGTGTCTTTGTTTGGCTTTGGTATTAGGGTAATGTTGGCATCATAGAATGAGTTAGGCAATGTTCTATTCAATATTTTGGAAGAGTTTAAGCAAGACTGGTGTTAGTTCTTTCCAGAATGTTTGGTAGAATTCAACTGTTAAGCCATCTGGCCCAGGGCTCTTCTTATTTGGGAGTTTTTTAATGACTGATTCTATCTCTTTATTTGTGATTGGTTTGTTGAGATCATCGATTTCTTCTTTCGTCAATGTAGGGTGCTTATGTGTTCCTAGGAATTTGTCCATTTACTCTAAATTGTCTTCCTTGTTGGAATATAGTTTTTCAAAGTATCCTCTTATGATAGTCTTTATTTCTGTGGGATCAGTGGTGATATACCCTTTTTCATTTCTTATTTTGTATATTTGCATCATCTCTCTTTTTTTCTTTGTTAGTCTAGCTAAGGGTTTGTCAATTTTATTAATCTTCTCAAAGAACCAGCTCTTTGTTTTGTTTATTTTTTCTAGTGCTTTCTTATTTTCTATTTCATTTAGTTCTGCTCTTACCTTTATTCTTTCTTTCTTTCTTTCTTCTTTTTTTGGGATTAGTTTGTTGTTTTTTACTAATTCCTCCAATTGTGCAGTTTGTTCTTCAATTTTAGCTTTCTTCTTTTCTGATGTATGAATTTATGGCTATGAATTTCCCTCTCCATACAGCTTTGCTGCATCCCATAAGTTTTGATATGTTGTGCTATCATTTTCATTAGTTTCAAGGTAGTTATTGATTTTTCTTGAGATTTCCTCCTTGACCCACTGTTTTTCTAAGAGTATGTTGTTTAACTTCCATATCTTGTTGCCAAATCTAGGTCTCTGGCCATTGCAGATTTCCAGCTCCATTCCACTGTGGTCAGAGAAATTATTTTCTATGATTTCAATCTTTCTGAATTCATTGGACTTTCTTTGTGGCCTAGCATGTGGTCTATCTTGGAGAATGACCCATGTGCACTTGAGAAGAATGTATATCCTGCTGTATTTGGATGTAATGTTCCGTATATTAGGTCCAGATCCTCTAAAATATTGTTCACAGTCTTTGTTTCTTTATTGATTCTTTTTTGAGGTGTTCTGTCCAATGGTGATAGTGGTGTGTTAAAGTCCCCCGCTGTAAATGTAGAGGCATTTATTCCTTCCCTTAGTTTCTCCAGTGTTTGCCTCACATTATAAAATGAGTTTGAATTTCAGAACATATCTGAAAACAACATTGTTTGAGAGAAATTAATTTTCTTATATTTACGCTATATTAGCAAACTAAAGTGACTTCAGTATGTGGCTGGTTTCTGTCTCTACTTACACTGTATTATTGTATAGGTATTTTATATTTTGATTCCCCCCTGAAGAACTAATTCATTAATAGCAATAAATTATATTTTTTAAATGTGAAAAATAAAGACTTTAATTTTTTGTTGGTGAAAATAAAGACATGTCCCTGTATTTAAATATGAGTAGAATATTTTTTAAATGTTCATATAAATCAAAATCTTTCTTTGTTTAGAGGAAATTGTCTTGGGGATTATGGACATAGTCCAAAATGATGGGGAACTAGGTCTGGTAGAGAGAGTGGTTTATCAAACTTGGTAATAACACTTTGGGTCATTTGTGGATATAATGAAAAGACCAATTCTCCTGATTCAGAGATGGCTATCCCAAAGAGAAATTTTCAAAATGTTTACAGAGAAAGGGCAGTATCTTCAGAAGTCACTACATACATGTCCTCATATCATGACTGTTTTGGAGGTGGGGCTCATATGAACTTAAAGATTCTGAAATATTTATTTACAAACCATCAGTTAAAGAACAGGATGGTAAAGTTCATGTTTAAATTATCTGGTTATCAAAAGTAAGCTCTTTTATTTTTTAAGAAAATAAAACACTCTTTTTTTTTAACAATACCAGAATGAAAGTATTCTAAGATCACATTTTTGGCAAGGAATCTTAAGTGCTTTCTATATTCTAGGTTTTTTTAAAAATCTCACATACCCAACATTCCATTCCAGGCCTAAGAGATTAATTTCTCATTGCTTTGGGTAATATTAATGAAATCAGTCTGGAGTTAATAAAAAATTTTAAGGCAACAGAAATGTGATATGGAAAAACCGGTGTATACATGCCACAATTAACTAAGAAGTGTTTTCTTTACACTTAAGTAATCAAGCTGGCCATTAAAAACGTAAAAATAAGCCTGAAAAGATGATAAAAGCTTTGGTTTAAAAGATGTGGATTCTTTTTTGTCTTCATTATTAGCACATTTATCTATTAATTTCTGCAAATGTAATTTCTATCTGAATGTATTAATTTTTAAATTTTTTACAACTTTATCCGAGGCACAGTGGACCAAAAATTAACTGATATTTTGTAAATATTTAAGTGCACAATCTGAATCAGTATAACGTACATATCATCACTCCAAAAACATTCCCCATGCAACTTTGTCATCCTCCCTCCCGCCTGATTTGCCTTTTCCCCAGAAAACCACTAATTTGATTTCTGCCACTGTAGATTAACTACAATTTTCTAGGATATTATAAATGGAATTATAGCTTACTCTCTTTTATCGGTCTTCTTTAGATCAGCATAATTATTTTCAGATTCAGCCATGTTGTTAGGTGTATCAGTTCTTCATACCTTTTTATTGCAGAGAAGTGTTCTTTTATATAGATAAACCAGAATGTTTATCTATTCATTTGCTGAGAGGTATTTAGGATGTTTCTGGTTTTGGGCTATTCTGAATAAAGTTGCTGTGAATATTTGTGTACAAATCTCTGACACATATTTCTTCTCTCTTGGGTCATAAGTAACTGTATGTTTAACTTTTTTGGAACTGCCAAACAGTTTTCCAAAGTTGTATCATTTTACCTTTCCTCCAGCAGTGTATGAGAGTTCCAGTTCTTCCACGTCCTTACCAACACTTGATATTGTTGGCCTTTATTTAATTTTAGTCCTCTAGCATGTGTGAAGTGGTATCTCATTATGGTATTGATTTGCATTTTCCTAATGGCTATGATGTGGAGCATATTTTCATGTGTTTATTTCACATCTGCATTTTTTCTTTAATGAAGTGTCTGTTTTCTTCCATAAATTTTATAAATTTAACTCGTACATTTAGGACTTTGATGTATTTTGAGTTGATTTTTATATATTGGTGTAAGGTAAGGGTTGAGGTTTATTTCATTTTATTTTTGCAATATTCTTGCATTAATGCCAAAGATGTACTGTGTTAATAATCAGGGAGTATGGAAAAAATATATCAAATGTACACTATAGACCTACTTAGTGGTAATAGTCTGAAGATATTATCTCATAATCTATAACAAACGTTCCACAAAAATGTAGTTTGTTAGTGGAGGGGTATTGTATGGGAATTCCACACATGAGCATGATTGTTTCATAATTTCACAACTTTAATAAAAATATATTTTAAAAATCAATTGGCCATATTATATACTCTATAGAAAGTCTCTATTACATAGAATTTATTTCATTGATCTACTTATTTATCTTTATTCTAATAGCACACTGATAGCCTATCAACTTCAACTTGTTATAGGAGCTATGGACAATATAGTAAAATATATTGGGATGATTGCTTAGTAAGGAAGAAATATAATTAGCTCTTTATTTCAAATGGTATGCAAAAAGCAATTTCAAATGGATTATAACCTAAAGAAGAAAAGCAAATTTTAAAAATTTCTAAACTTTGTTTATATTTTTATGACCTTGGGAGTAGGGAAGGTCTTCAAACAAGATGCAAAAACCACAAACCATATTTGTCAGAAAAAGACTGACAAATATGACCATGTTAAAATGAAAACCTTTTGTATGACAAAGGCTACCACAAATAAAGGTAAAAAGCATGTCACAGACTTACTCAGACAGTTAAATGCAACACATGTAACCGACCAAGCATTTAAAGCTAGAATATTTAAAGAATGTCTAGATATTAGTGGGAAAAAGGCAGACAATCCAATATAAATATGAAACAAAATATATGAAAAGGCATTCACAGAAGAAATAAACACTTAGTGTAGAAAAAATTAAACTTAAGTATAGAAAAAATTAACTTTTAATTAGAAAAATTTTTTAAAAACCTGATTATTTTACCTATCAGTTTAGCAAAATTTTAAGATTACTAAAGTCTAATGTTCAGAAATGTATGGAAAATGAGTATTCTCTAATGGGGATTTGTACCAATTTTTAAAGATAATTTTGAAGAATATATACAATTAATAAATATATATACTCTGAATCAGAAATTCCACTTTATTTCTCTACATTTATTCTTATATAGACAGGTATATATAAGGATGTTTAATGCAGCATTGTTGTAATAGCAACAAATTGGAGAACTAAGTAAACATTCCTGAATAGGAGAATGGATAAATCGCCTGTGGTCCATTCTTAAAATGGAATTTGTGCAGAAGGTAAAATGAATGAATTAGTTTGAACTACATATATCAACATGGATAACTGTCATAAACATGTTGTTATTAGATGAAGTTTGAAAATTGGAAAACAGTGTTATTTACTGTTGTTGGATATATACATATATAGTAATAGCATCAAAACTTGCCAGGTTAACACCTAATTCAGGATAGTGCTTCCCTCTTGAGAAGGAGGAGTGTACATGGCAAATGTCAATTCTATCTATAACGTTTTATTTCTTGAAAAGAATAATTGGTAACAAATGAAAAAATGTAATTACTTGATAACACTAGGTAGGGGATGCATGAATTGTATGTTATGCCTTTAAATTTCTGTATGTTTCAAAAACTTTACAATAAAAAAAGCAAAGAAAAAAACAAAATAAACAACAAAAACTACTTCTTGTTGCTGACAAAAGTTGATGTAACTTGACAAATAAATTTGCAAAGGGAATATAAACTCCATGTTACTTTAATGATGCATCTTGAAAACAACTTATCCATCGACATCAAGTTCCTTAATAGTGTCTAGTAGAATTGAGAAGCCCTACCTGTTGGTCACCTCTGGTTCGTCAGGGCAACCGCTGATCTTGACCAAAAACTGAGAAGAAAAGAAAAGCAACAGATCACTTCTTGAATTTCCTTTTTTTCTCCCCACCCCCCGCCCACCCAACCCCCGTCTGCTCTCTGTGCATTCGCTGTGTGTCCTTCTGTGTCTGCTTCTATTCTTGTCAGCGGCACCAGGAATCTGTGTCTCTTTTTGTTGGTCATCTTGCTGCGTCAGCTATCGGCATGTGCAGCGCCACTCCTGGGCAGGCTGTGCTTTTTTTGTGTGGGCAGCTCTCCTTATGGGGCGCACTCCTTGCGTGTGGGGCTCCCTTACGCGGGGGACACCCCTGTGTGGTATGGCACTCCTTGCGCGCATCAGCACTGCGCGTGAGCCAACTCACCACATGGGGTCAGAAGACCCTGGGTTTGAACCCTGGACCTCCCATGTGGTAGGGGGACGCTCTATCAGTTGAGCCAAATCTGCTTCCCTCTTGAATTTCTTAATACCATTCCAAGTAGAAAGACAATCACCCACCTATTTCCTGCCTATCATCTTCATAAATTTGATGACCTTAAATCCCTGCCTAAAGTACAGGGATCCACAGGCCACAGACATGAGGTACATGATCATGATAACCTGAGCTCTAAAGACTCAAAGCCCTGGACGGGTGTGTCTGCACAGGTCTATCACGGGTGACCTGAGATGGTAGCCTCATTCAGTGAGCTTACCACTAGGCCTTCCCAGTGCCAAGAGGACGAGGTTTGCCACAAAAGGGAGGCTGAGTGGACTGGGTGCCATGGAGCAATCTGGGGAAATGACCTGTTAGCAAACTGTTAGGAGAAACACTTCCTAAAGTTCCTCAGATTCAGAATATTTATTTCTAATTTCATTGTTTCTAAGTTTTGGGGGTCTTGGGATTTAATTGACTGTGTACATTTTTCTATCACCTTCAGGAATTTGAGTCCACATGTTACAAGGAGAAAATCTGATGGCCTTAGCTGGAATAGAGAACTGTGTTATGCAGTTTTTCCCAACTGGACATATTTGGAAGGTCTGGACTGGGGAGAGGAGCAGTCGATTGATCAAGGAGCAAAGGATTTTGGTTCCTCTGTTTTTAATTAAATGACTGCTTTAAAAAAAAAAAAAAAGGCATCTTCCCATATTTTCCCCTTAAATTCGATTCCTCATTCTTCTCAGTTCTTGTGAATTCTTCCACTGATTTCCCTAGAAGGCAAAGCAAGCAAACAAAATCCCTCATATTTCCTTACCCCAGTCTCTGTTAAGTTTCACATTTCATTTTAAGCAGCATTTACTAAGCAGCCTATGAGGGTGCTCTGCCATATGAACTGAGACACGCTGGAGTTTCAGTTGCGCATTTGATGCAGGTAACCCTAATACACCACAAACAAAAGTAGACTGGAATTCTGGAGCTGCCTATGTCTTGTTCCCTTACATTGTTTCTGTGGGTAGGAATTCACAGAAGGTACATTGAGGAGAGTCATTTCTGCTCCAAGTCTGGACCTTCAGCTGGAAAACTCAAAGCGTAGGGGCTTTAATCATTGGACAACTGATTTCCTCACATGTATGGTGATTGATGCTAGCGTTGCTCGGCAGAATTCTCACACTTGGCCTCTCCTCAAGGTGGTGACTTGGTGGTTCCAAGGGCAAGCGTCCCAAGAGAGAGCCAGGGTAGCAGATATTGTGTCCTCACCTTGGAAATCACAAAGCATCACTTCTGCTATATTTTATAGGGTGAGGTAGTTACATAGATCTTCCAGTTTCAAAGGAGTAAATATGCATCTCATCTCTCCAAGGAGGAGCGTCAGCATCATTTTGTTAAGAGCATGTGGGATGGGATATATATTGTACAACTATCTTTGAAAAACACAATATGCCCAACATCACTTTCCATGGATCTCAAATACAGTTCAATGCATTCCAAAGTTTATGATATATTTTTGCCTTTGTACATGTCCTTAACCCCAATCAATTCAAATCTTAAGGGCAGCTGACTGTAGTTGGTAATTCCATGCAATCAAAGTAATGTAAATAGGTTATGCTTGCAATTTGGGTAACACACTAGGATTTTGGCTGATAAGATTTGGATTAATTAAAAATTGAATCCTGACCCTACATAGACTATACAGGATGTGGTCTCATTTTATTATAATTTTTCTCATAGAAATAAAATGAACAAACAAGAATCATTGGGAAAATGTGAATGTAAAAAAGAACTATAAAGGAAAAATAGCCTTGGTGAGTATTAAAACATATTTTGAAACCTCAACAATTAAAGCCAGAATGATACCAATGCATGAATATACAATTCAGAGAAACAAAGCAAAAAATTCAAATGAAGAGAAATTTAGTTTACGATAAAAGTGAGGAAAGATGAACCACTTGATAAGAGGTATGGAAACTACTGGTTAGTCACCTATAAAATGTTAATAGCACATACCATATACCAACTTAAATTCCAAATCAGTCAAGGAATTATTTATAAAAAATGAAATTCTAGGATTCTAGAATAAAACATGGGAAATTTTCTGTATAATCATGAAATTGAGAAGGCTTTTCTGTGGTCAAAATTCAGAAGTAAAAACAAAAATATTTGTTACATTTTATTATATTAGAATGCACAGCAAAATCCACTATGGGTAAATAAAATCAGAATAACAAATTGGAACAAATACTTGCAATTCAAAGTGCTAAACTTTTGCTTAAATTTTTATTTATTTAAATTAAGTTCTTTATAATATTTAAAAATATAATTATTATATTATATAAAATATATAAAGAGATCCTAGAATGGGGGTTCTTAGCAAGGAGTCCATGAGCTTGAATTGAAATTCAAAAAAAACATTATTCATGTGGGGACGTGTTGGTGTGGGTGTGATATATTTATTAAATAATATATAGGATAGTGTAGACTTACTAAGGGGTCCATTGTTTTCACCTGACTGGCAAAGGGGTCCATGGAACAAAAAAGGTTAAGAACTCCTGTCCTACAAATAATAAGATAAAGGCCAGTAACCTAATAGAAAAATAAACAATGAATGTGAAAAGATAAGGTGTAGAAAATAAAATACAAGTGGCACTTAGAGATAATGAAAAAGTTCTCATCATCACTCACAATAAGAGAAATGAAAATTCTCTTATAAGAGAATTTATGAGAGAAATAAAACTACCCTGAAAATCCATTTTTCAATAATTAGTTTGGCAAAAATTAATAACTGTGATAGCAAACTGTTGGTAAAGTTATGGAGAAACAGACACCATTGTGAATTTCTGAAAAATGTGTAAATTGGCACAAATACTATCGAGGTGATTTGGCAATGTCTCTCAAAATTATAAATGTAAATGCTGGGAGTTTATGCTACAGATACACCTTGGCACATGTGAGATGATACATGTACAAAGTTTTTCACTGCAGCATTTTTAACAGCAAAATGTTTAAAAGACTGTGACAATCAAGGGAGAAACTAATTAAATGAGTTATGGTACCTCCACACAATGGAATTCTATGACCCTGTTAAAAGAATGAAGACACTCTTTGTAATAATCTCCAAGATACAATATTAAATGAAAAAGCAATGTACTCAACAGTGTATAAAATATGCTACCTTTAAAGTAAGAAAGAGGGAAATAAGTCATATTTGCTTTTATGTGCATAGAGAAACTCTGGAAGGGTTCACAAGAAACCAACAACAATTAACTGAAGATGGAAGAATGGAGTGAGACTTCTCATTCTATAGCTTTTTATAGTTTTGATTTTTAAACCATAGAAATGACTTACCTAATCAAAAAATAAATTTAAGGGAAGCAGATGTGGCTCAAGCAATTGGGTTCCTGTCTACCATATAGGAGGTCCAGGGTTCAATGCCCAGGGCCTCCTGGTGAAGGCAAGCTGGCCCACGTGGTGAGCTGGCCCATGTGGAGTGCTGGCCTGCACAGAGCGCTGCCCCATACAAGAGTGCTGCCCTGTGCAGGAGAGCTGGTGCAGCAAGATGATGCAACAAAATGAAACACAGAGGAGAGATAATAAGAGACAAAGCAGATCAGGGAGCTGAAGTGATGTAAGAGAATGATCGCCTCTCTCCCACTCGGGAAGGTGCCAGTATCAGTTCCTGGAGCTGCCTGATGAGAATACAAGCAGACAGAGCGAATGGACACAGAGAGCAGATAATGGAAGGGGGGAGGGGAGGAATAAATAAATAAATGTTTTAAAAAATAAATAAATAAAAAATAAATTTAAGAAACCAGCAAAAAATTTAGTTTACCAACAACAATAACTAAAGAAGATAATAAACCTTACATCAAACAAACAATCATGAGGATCCAGGGACATCCCAGCTCTATCACGTCTTAGTTGTGTGCCCCCAGAAATGTTACTTAACCTCAATACAGTTCCCACATCTATCAAATGGGGTTACATTTTCTATTGCAAAAGTTTATTACGGAAACTAAATGAAGCAATATATCTGCAGTACCTGGAACCTGGTAGGCATCTAATAAATGTAATTCTTTACCTAACCCCCCCCCTAAAAAAAACTCTTTAAAAAAAACTGTGGGGAAGAGGATTTGGTTCAATGGATAGAGCATCCACCTACCACATGGGAGGTCCAGGGTTCAAACCCAGGGCCTCCTGACCCACGTGATGAGCTGGCCCACATGCAGTGCTGATGCGTGCAAGGAGTGCCATGCCATGCAGGGGTGTCCCCTGCATAGGGGAGCCCCACATGCAAGGAGTGAGCCCCATAAGGAGAGCTGCCCAGCGTCAAAGAAAGTGCAGCCTGCCCAGGAATGGTGCAGCACACACAGAGAGTTGACGCAGCAAGATGACGCAACAAAAAGAAACATAGATTCCAGGTGCTGCTGACAAAATATAAGCGGACACAGAAGAACACATAGTGAATGGAGCAGACAACTGGGGGAGGGGAGTGGGAGGGCAGGGAAGGGGAGAGAAATAAATAAAAAACAAATCTAAAATAAACAACAAAAAAACTGTGAAATACCATTTACTGTGTATTAGAAAATGATGCATCAACTAGTGCAAGATTTAAGTAAATAAAAATATGAGCAAAGAATTTGTAGACTCTTGGAACTTTGATGCTAGAAAGATTCTCAGCGGTTTCTTATCCAACCTTTTCCTTTTAAGATGAAGAAAACGAAGCCCAGGAGGCTTACATGATTCACCCAAGATCACTGACCAAGATGATGCAAAGACTGGTCCTCTAACATCCCAGTTCAACTGTTCCCAGTTATTAAGTTAGGCTGGGCTACTGCTGAGTATTAAATCATGGGGACTGAAGACATGTTCAAGTTCTAACCCCTGGTCCTATGGGTATGGACACATTTGCAAATAAAAACGTTGAAGATGCTATTATTAGTTAAGGTGTGGTCAAACTGAATGAGGGTGGGCCTTAAACCAATATGGCTGACATCATTATAGGCAAAGGAAATTGGATATGGAAATAGAAGCCAGAAATCAGTAGAAGCCAGACATAGGAGAAGCCAGAGGGAGATACCTGTGATGGAGGATTGCCATCACCAGAACACTACAGACATTGGATTAAGTATGCCTTCTGACACTTTGATTTTAGACTTCTAACCTCCAAAACTGTAAGTCAAAAATTTTCTGTTGTATAAGCTATATTTGTCATAGCAGCACTGGCAAACCAAGACGGCTACAAACAACTTGTCCAGAGTAAAAATCACCATATACATTGAAATAGAACAGTTTTAAAAGAGATGTATAGTGATTTCCTCACAAAACTATCACTGATAATACCTAATACAATTCATCTAGTCAATAAAATTGTATTCTTTATTAGGTAGTCATTAAAATATCTGGGAGTAAGTGTTAGGTGTGGAATCATAATACTTATTATTGAGGTTATTTTTTTTTTCTCTCCCCGTCCTCTCCCGCCCCTCAGTTGTCTGCTCTCTGGGTCCATTTGCTGTGTGTTCTTCTGTGTCAGCTTGTATTCTTGTCAGCAGCACCCAGAATTTGTATCTCGTTTTGTTGTGTCATCTTGCTGCATCAGCTCTCCATGTGTACGGCACCACTCCTGGGTAGGCTGCGCTTTCTTTCACGCTGGGCGGCTCTCCTTACTGGTGCACTCCTTGCACGTGGGGCTCCCTACGCGGGGGACACCCCTGTGTGGCAAGGCACTCCTTGTGCGCATCAGCACTGCACGTGGGCCAGCTCATCACGTGGGTCAGGAGGCCCTGGGTTTGAACCCTGGACCTCCCATGTGGTAGGTGGACACTCTATCCGTTGGGCCAAATCTGCTTCCCACTTATTGAGTTTTTAAAATGAATAAAAGGAGGAAAATATTTCTGTATTTTGGCTATGTGAAAGTTAAAATTTCAACCTGACAAAAGACATCAAAAATAAGAAACTTTGAAAAATAAGGTGAATGAGGAAAAAATGACAGACTATGGCAAGCAACAGATCAATACATTTAATATATAATGAACAATTATTACAAATCACCAGGTAAAACATGAATACCTCAACAGAAACTGGGCGAGGACATATACGAGCATGCCCCAGATAAAGAAATACACACAGCCAATAAGCAGAAGGAAAGATTCTCAATCTCACGAACAAATAAAGAATTATATCTTGATGCAGTGAGATGGTTTTTGCCTCTTGGTTTATTAAAGATTGAAAGGAGCAATAATATTCCTCGCCTCAGTTAGAGTGAGGGGAAAGGGGCCCGTTCGTTAGGCTATGGTCACAAGCATAGCATTAACACTGCTTTCCTGAAGGCAACTGGGAAATTTCTATGAAAAATTCTATGAAATTGTTGACCCAGAAATGCCATTGCCATGAATTTATCTTATAAAAACACTTGCATAAGTGTCTAAAGATATTTTTATAAAGATATATATCACAGTCTGAATTGTAACATCAAAAACTAAGAAATAACAAAATGTTCACTCAGTGAAGAATAGTTAAAAGATAAATAGAAGAAGGATGAATTCATATGGCATGCTCTGCTGGTTTAAAAAGAATGAGGTTGCTCTAAATGTACTGTCTGGAAAAGTGCCAATGACACATTAAGTGTAAAGCAAGTTCTAAAGCAATATGTATAAAATAATCTTATTGTGCAAAAGTGTGTGGGTGTTTGAATATACATGGAAGAAAGTCTTACGAAGGACTGTTAGTCATAAGTGAAAGAACCTGGCTGAAACTAGTTAGAGCCAAAAGAGCTGGTTTGGTTCACGTCACTGGGAATCTACGGGTGAAACTAGTGCAAAATACAGTTGGATCTGGAGTCTCAGGTGAAGTCCTGAGTTGTCTCTCCATAGACTCTACTTCCCCCTGTGATTTGTCATCAATCTCTGTCATTCCAGAGAACCACCTCCCTCATGGAGCTGAAGAACACAGCCACTGGGTGCGGTCACCCCTCGGGCTGAAGTGTGGTTTGTTGGCCTGGCGGGGGAGCAGCTGCGGCAGGCCAAGCCGCTGCCCCCATAATAGGGTGGCTGGTCGGACTCACCGCCACCCCCGAAGGGAGCTCGGCATAGGCGCAGAGTGCCCTCGGGTCTCCCCTTCTCGGCAGCCATGCTTCCGCGGCCGCCCCTCCTCCTGGATGGCGCCACACGATGCCTGTGGGGCGGCACCCTTCTTCTTCTTTCTCCCTGCGCAGGCGCAGGGCGGAAAATTCCAGTCTGCCCTTTTCCCCTCCCCCGACAGCAGCAACAGCCAGGCGTGGGCGGAAAAATCCAGTCTGCCCTTTTCCCTCCCCCGACAGCAGCAACAGCCAGGCATGGGCGGGAAACTCCAGTCTGCCCTCTACCCCAGCAACAGCAGCCACCAATCCCTGAACCCTGCCCCTTCCCCCAGCAACAGCGACAGCCAATCCCTAACCACCACCCCTCCCCCGTCCAGTACCTCCCACTGACCTTTCGCCGGCAACCAATCAGAACAGGGCGTGGCTTCGACCAATCAGCCTTCCCCAGCCCCTATAAAACTGTTGCCTCTCCCTCAATAAAGTGGACTTGCGTGTTTACCTTGTCTCCGCGGTAGTTCTTCTGCCGTGCGCCCTCCAGTCCTGAGAGTCCCCGACAAGGGCCTGGCCTCCCTTGTCCCCAGTTCGTCGCCTGCTTCTCCAGGCGACCCCTTTGTCGCCGGCTTTGCCGGGCGACCCCATCAGCCGAACCGCGCAACCCCTGTGAGACCGAACCCTCGTCTGCTGCCGGACCGACCCTTCGTCCCAAGCGGGACCGACCCCTCGTCCCAAGCGGGACCGACCCTTCGTCCCAAGCAGGACCGACCCCTCGTCCAGAGCTGGACCAACCCCTCGTCCGCAGCCAGACCCCACCTCTACCGACCGAGCAAGCCGCCGCAACTGGGAAGCTGACTTCAATTCTTACTAATAATAGAATTATTGGTGGTAAAAACATTAATAGGTCTATTAATAGGCCATTAATAGAATGGCCTGCTAAGTAAGAGAGAGATGTTCCTGCTTCTCCAGTAGGAACCCTGGGCCTTTCCTGAAGCAATCGCTGGAGCCAGAGACAAGGCTCAGACTTCTGCTCCCATCTCGTGGAATAGGGGGGCACAGAGCAGCTCATTCTCCAAAGAAAGGGATTCTGGCAAACAACCATTTCAGGACACCTCCACATCTTTAGTAATAATAACGTTAGGGTGTGGGTTACTATTATAATTTCAAAAATGCCAATGTTGGGGATTTGGGAAATGAGATTTTAAAAAAAAGGAGAGAAACAACACCCAACAGAAGTCCTACCTGGACTCTCTTCTGATCAGGCGCCCCCTTTCACAATTTAAAAGTAACACACACACACACGTACACTCACACTTTTTTCCATTATTTGTTCAAATTGAGGCCTAAGTATTTCTGGGCAGTAACGAAGTTAATTTCTTCTAGAAAGAATACGGGGAAGGAAGTTTTATTGAGGCTGATCCCACCTATTCTGTGAACAAAGAGTGTCTTAGATTCTTGAGAAAAGTGTGGGAAGGGGGCCTTGGGTGCTGCATACGTACTGGAGTCTGCTCCATGTCAGCTCGTCCCCGGGCAACCCTCAGGGCAGAAAGCTCCAGGGCAGGGCCCGCCTGGGCTCTCCAGCGGCCCTGGGGCTCTGAGGGCTTCAGAACAGGCCGCCAATATCCCCAAAATAAATTTTTCTCCTTTTAGTCCACCCTGCCTACCACACTCGCAGCTGATTACCTCCTTTTCCAGGTATAGGTACGTCAAAGAGCACAAGAAAAGCAAAACCTAGCCGTTAAACTCATTAATTTGGATTCCATAAATACAGAATTTGAGATAAATCAGATAGGCAGGATAATGAAGTTTATCTATTTACCATCTCTGAATAAAAGACTTACTTTGTAAATTATAGCTTAAATAAGTTTGCAGAGGAAAGGAGATATTTTGGAAGCACTCTTCATGATTTCGAAGCATTCATCAGCAGATAATCAACTGCTAAACCTATTATTAATTATAAATTCAATCAAGTATTTTTTTAATCTGCTCTACCAGATACTTTATAGCCATGTTCCTAGTTACTAAATATATCCTGATAAATAATTAAACAGGGTATAAGTAGAATGCTTCACCAGTTCCAGTCATTAGAGAGATGTTATTGCAGGGTGACTAGGACTAGTGTTCAGATGTGATATCTGAGATAGTTACAGTGGTTACGACCTCCGGCTTTTGAGTAAGACAGTTCTGGTTCAAGTTCAGATTCTGTCACTGAATGTCACCTTGGGCAAGTCACTCACTTCTATGAGCCTCAGATTTCTCATCTGTAAAATAGGAAAGCAATATCTACATTAAGGAATTGTGAGGATTACGTGAAAAAACAAATTCCACATAACAATGGCACATAGGAATACACCAATAAATATTAGCTCTTAGTGTTTTTAGTCACACAGTGTGTTTTAAATATAGCTGACTTGCCCAGTACCAATACATTTCCTTTTTAAATGTTTGGTTAAGTGAGATCAGAACAGGCCCTAAAATCACATCTGCCAAGTACTCACCTGAACTTCTCCTCTTCTCAGTATAGAAGGTCACACCGGCTCTGGTGAAAAAAATCTCTTATGAATCAACTTGCCAACTTCTCAGTTCATTGACTTTCCAGGAATTGTGTTTCAAGGAAGCAAACTTCCCTAGTACCTTGTACCATTCCTTTATATTAAATAAATAAATAAATAAATAAATAACCCCCTACCTCTTCTCCTTAGGGTAAATGTTTTGTTCAATCAACCTTGGTGGAGCCCACCAGTATAGATCACTCCCATTTCCATATCATCCCGGTGCATGGTACACGCAGGAGCACTTAACAGGAGACAGCGCTGATGTGTGAGCCAGGAAGGAGGTAGATGGTGCAACCTGATAAAGTGAAAGGAGTGACAAGAAAGTAAAATGACAAATGACACGTTGGGAAGAAATAGTTACTACACATATAACAAAGTCTGTAAAATACTAATAGAAGAATGCATAACATAGAAAGACACTCTTCAAATGATTCACAAGAGTCAAACAATCCAACAAAAGAATGAACTTAGGTTATTCTCTGTCAAATCACAGAAGAAATTCAGAGAGCCAAGGAAATAAGAACAGAAGCTGAGCCCCATGATGCATCAGGGAAATTCCAATGAAAACAGTGGCTCACCATTTCTGACTATCAGATCTGCAAAAGAATTTCAAGAAATGGGTATTATTTTATTGAATTCTCATACTATTGCTACAACACAAATTGTCACAAATTTAGTGGCATCAGACAACACACATTTATTATCTGGTAGTTCTGTAGGTCAGAAGTCTGACCCAGATCGGGGTGGGCACAAATCAAGAGGTGAAGAGGTGCTAGGGGAGACTCCATCCTTTTCTAGGTTTTAGAGGCCACCTGCATTCCTTGCTTCCCAGCCTCCTTCCTGCAGGTCAGAGCCAGCAGTGCTGCATCTCTCTGACCATTCTCCCTCAGTCACAGCTCCCTTTCTGAACACAGCTGTGAAAGGTTCTCTGCTTTCACGGACCCATAGGATTAGATTGGGCCCACCTGGATAATCCAGGAGAGTCTTTCCCTTTTCAAGGCCCTTAACTTTAATCACATCTGCAAAGTCCCTCCTGCTGTGTAAGGGAACATGCTCACAGGTTCTGGGCATGAGGACACGGACATCTTGGGGGTACATACAGTCTGCCCGCCATATTAATAGTGATAGTACAACCTATCTGGAAGTCAATTGGGCAGAATTGATCAATAATTGACTGGTATCTACACTGCACATACCCATTGGCCCAGCAATTGGATATTTAGGTGTCTATTTTATGGGGATACTTGCACAGGGTACAAAAAAAAAAAGATATATGGCCAAGGCTGTTCATTGCAGCCTTATTTGTGAAAGCAAGAGATTAAAACAAGTTGAAAATCCTCAGAAATGTGTGGTTACTGTTTTAGTTTGCTAAAGCAATATACCAAAAATGGGTTGTATTTTACAGTGGGGATTTATTAATTAATTTATAAACTTATGGTTCTGAGGCTGTGACAGTGTCCAAATCAAGGCTTCAGCAGGTGATGCTTCTCCCCACAAAGACCGGCTGTGGGTAATGCTGGAATCCTCTGCCACAGTCTGCCAACCTCTGCCTTCTCCTTAGGCTCTGCTGCTTTCAGCTTCGGGGGCTCTGCCTGTGGCTTTCTCTCTCAGCTTCTGTTTGGTTCCACTCTGAGCCGCTGTGGCCTTTCTTCTCTATGTGTCTCTCCATATCCGTCCCGTTCATAAGGACGCCGGTAAGAGGATTCAGACCCTCCCTCAGTCAAGCCTTATGGAGTCATCTAATCAACAGGTGCCCCCTACAATAGGCTCACTCCCACAGGAATGGATTAGCTCGAAGGATGTGATCTTTACTGTGGTACCTACAGTCTCAAACTACCCCAGTTAAATAAGCTATGTCCACGTTATATTGCCAGATAGCAGATAAAAATAAAAGCAGATCTCTATGTCCCGGTGGGAAAAGATCTCCAAAACATGCTATTATGTGAAAAAAGAGAAAGAAAAGAAAAAATAAGTTGCAGATATATCTACAATAAAAATTTAAATTTAAAATTTAAGAAGCTGGAAAATGTCTGAAATGATCTCCACTAACATGGGGGAAGGGGTGGTTATCACTGAGAAGTGGAATGGAATTGAGGATGGGGAAGGAAGAGGATAATCACTTTTTCTTCTGTATTTATCTGTAAGTTTGAATTTTTACAACAGTGTGTTCATGTATTACTTGTATATTTTTTGAATATTAAGTTATTTTAAAGAGAAAGTGCACTGGACACCAAGTTATGGGCACAGAAACTAATTTATCAATCTTTTAAATCTCATCCTAAATTTTCTGGAATACTCTTAACTTTAAATATTTTTTACTTTTCATCTGGTAAATATTTTAGTATTTGTCAAATTGTTTGTCTCAATTTGGGTTCAGAAAATATAATCTCTATGGGCACACTGATACACTGCTGGTCAAAATGTAAATTGGCACAACCTTTCTGAAAAGAAAATCACAACAGGCAAAATCTTTAAAAACAGTTTTAGTCATTGATCTGGTAATCCCATTTCTAGAAATCTATTTTAAGACAATACTTAGACACAATCTAAATGTCCAAAAATAGGGAAATAATTCAATAAATTATGCTGTATGTACAGAAGACATTATTATATGGCCACTAAAAACATCTCAAAGTAATGTTAATGACATGAGGAAATATTTACAATCAAATATTGTGGAAAAAATATAGGAAGATATGCATATATCTCCTGTCCTCTCTGTAAGTTTTATGCATAGAGGCCTAGAAAAAAAATTGGAATAAAATGTATCAAAATGTTAATGATGGATAACTCCAGGCTGCGATTTTGTAAATGCTTTTCTACAATTCTCAATCTTTCCACAGTGAACTAGTGTTACTTTTATAATCAGAAAATAAAGTTAAAATGCTCTCTGTACTTATAAATCATAACAAATTCTTCAAATGAGAAATTTCACTAAAGGTTTATAGAAGAATCTCATACACATGTATTTAATAAGCAGCCTAGGGAAACAGATGTGGCTCAAACAGTTGGGCTCCCATCTACCATATAGGAGGTCCAGGGTTTGATTCCCAGGGCCTCCTGGTGAAGGCAGCCTGGCCCATGCACCAAACTGGCTCATGCAGGGCGCCAGCCCATGCAGGAATGCCGCCCAGTGCAGGAATGCCCCCAGTGCAGGAGTGCTGGCCGACGTGGAGAGCTGGCACAGCAAGATGATGCAACAAGAGACACAGAGGAGAGACAGTAAGAAAATGCAGCAGAACAGGGAACTGAGGTGGCACAAGAGAGTGACTGCCTCTCTCCCTCTCCGGAAGGTCCCAGATTGGTCTCCGGGGCCGCCTAATGAAAATACAAGCAGACACAGAAAATGGACACAAAGAGCAGACAACAGGGGGGTGGGGGGATATAAATAAATAATCTTTTAATAAATAAGCAGAGTAATTTATCAGACCTGCATGGAGAAATCACAAAATTAAGGGGCCAGATAAATTTTGGGAGCTCAGTGTATACAGTTTTGCTCTCAATATGGAGTTAATTCAGTGGTTTCTGGCCTTTTCACCGTAAGGATGCCTTGAGTTATTGTTTTGTTTATCTAGAGCGCCCATGATTTGACTTTCATTTACCAAGTAAATATTAATTTGCTTCCTCCTTTTTAATTGCTCAGGTGTGTATAACCACTGATAAGGACTAGTGAAGAGCACAAGATAATCAGGGTCTTTTACTAAGTATCATTCCAGCTAAATGGAAAGAAAACCAACCTAAGCAGTTTTTTTGTAGGTTAATATAATACATTAGGTCTTTTAAAATAGTTCATGGGTGCCCATTAGTGTCATCCATGACTAGGAACCCAACCTGGGAACTGTCAATCATACTGAGGGGATAATAGTCAGGCCTATCAGAATAGCCTTCGGGGTATATTCTATGACTCATTTCTACTAGTCAGAGTTGGTTTAATTAATGAGCATGTCCTGAAGAATTCCTCATTTCTATTTAGGAGCAAAGTGAGAGAAAGTAACCAGCTTAGTTATTTAAGCAGGAAACATGGCAGCTCCATTTCACACAGTTTTTGAAGGAGGTGCCCCCATTCACTGAGCTTTCCCAGTTTTCCTTTTGGTAGCTCATAAAGTGATTTTACGTGCACCTGAAAAAATGCAAAACTGTTTCCTACAGTGCTTTAAACAAGCTAAATGCATTTTCAGATATAAAGGACTATGGGGAGATTTCCTGACAAACTTGAATAAATGTGGGAATTTCAATTTTTATGAGATTCTTTAAGCACTGACTTTAAGGCAGCAGCAGGCTGGCTATTGCTGGCTGTGAGCGAGCTGTAACCCCCAAGCTGAAGAGAAGAAAATGAACCTTGCAGCATCTGGGAAATAAAGAAATATATATGCAGTTTGTATGTCACAGAAAGAATTTTTCCTTAAGTTTTAATAGTTTCAGGAAGTGAGGAAGCAAATTATCATATATATATACATATTTACATGCAAAATTATATAATGTATAAACTATAACTTCACATTGCAGTGATTTATTTGGCCAAGGGATGAAATAGGCAGTATGGCTGAGAAATAGTAATTTCTGTAAGAACTTCTTAAACATGTGTATCAATAGCATGGTATTAAGTAGGTCTGAACTTAAGTCCCGGCACTCCCGCTCACCCTTAGTGTGACTTTGTATACGTCACTTAATTTCTCTAAACCTCAGTTTCCCCAACTGAAAATTTGACATAATAAATTTAGTACCAAGCTCATAGAGTAATTGAGATGATGAATCAATGTCCTCAGCTATTGCTAATATGGCTATTGCTAATAATATAGTTATTACTAAAAAATAATAGGGGAGCAGATATGGCTTAAGTGGTTGGGTTCCCGCCTACCATATGGGAGATCCCAGGTTTGGTTCTCAGTACCTCCTAAAGAAGATGAGCAAGACAGTGAGCTGACATGACAGACAGGCACAGCAAGCTGACCCAACAAGATGATTCAACAAAGAGACACAAGGAGGAAAACACAATGAGAAACAACAAAGGAGTGAGCAGAGGTGGCTCAAGTAATCAGGAGCCTCCCTCTCACATGAGAGGTCCCGGATTTGGTTCCAGTGCTTCCTAAAAAGAAGACAAACACACAGAGAGCAGACAGTGAGCACAAAAGCAATGGAGGGGAGAGGGGATAAATAAAATAAATCTTTAAATAATAATAATAATAATAGTAACTACTTTGAGCACTTGCTACATGCAAACCAATGAACTAGGACCTAAAGACAAATGAGTAGATGGAATATATTGAACCCATTTGATTCAAATATTCTTCCAGGTAAGTCTGAGAAATGAGGAATTCTACATAGAATGCTGGTGTCGATCAAACAACCTTACAAATCTTTAGGGACAATAAGATTAAGACAGAAATAGAACTGAAATTGAGATGTGTCTGCTTACTCGTTTTACAACATGCTAGTGAGAAGAGAAGAGGGTTTGTTTTTTTTTCCAATTTTTCACTACACTTGTTACTTTCTTCAATACCCTGAAGAAATACCATTAGCATTGGTTGGTCTTTGAGTTCAGTACAGATTAATACTTAACAACAGATGTTCATTTAAAATTTCCTGTAAAAATATTTGTAAAGCATATTATAAAGGGTTCTGAATGAGCTTTATGCTTTCTAGTCATCACATTTTGTTCATTTCACTTCCTACTTAAAACATCTTCCCATCTCTTCTCTGCCAAGCTAAATACTATAGTCTTTCAGGGTCACCACCACCACCACTTCATCTCTGAACCTTCTAAAGCCATCCCTATTCTCAGTTATTTTCCACTCTTGTAAATTACTGTAATAGCCTCATGTAGTTGTAAAGAATCTTAGCAAGCAGCCATTGGCTAATGACAACGAGCCAGGCAATGGAATTGGTGCTGGAGACAGAAGATGAACAAGACAGTCCCTGCCCCGCCTTAGGAGAACCAGAGCACAGACAGCCACAGCAGACAGACGTATTAAAAGAATTACTAGTTAAAGGAATGCTTTAATAAAATGAGGGACACATTTATAGACAAATACTTCATTAGAAAGAAAACAAATCACCCACTAATTTGTCTTTGTGGTAAATCCGGATTTTCATCTAGATTATAATGCTCAGAAAGGCTTTATTTTTTTTTTTCAGAGATGGAAAAGTAATCATTTAAAAGTAGTTTTTTATTTTCTGTCTCTACAATTGGAGGAAAAGTTCACCTTGATAGGAGGATTTCTCTCTTTTTTATTTTTTGAGAAAGGATTCTAATCTGCATTTTGATTATGAAAAGGTAAAGTCAAAATACTATTCTGGAATGGGATGGTCAGGACAATAAGTAACTAAACTACTCTGTATAGAGGTAAACATCTCGCCTTATTGTGGAAAGGGTTACATCTTGTATCAATTAGCTTTTGTCACACTAATAGGGCATAAACCACCTCAAAATGCAAAAACTGAAATGATTATTTTATTCTCAAAAATCTGTGAGTCAGATGGGTGGCTTTGCTTCACATTGCAAATTTGCAGTGGGTCTTCCCACTTGTTTCTCATCCTCCTTGGTCAAGGTGATGGCAATGGTGCACCCAGGGGCATGCCCAACCACATATCTGCATTTTATGACCCTTGTTGCATTATATCTGCTATCATTCTATGAGCCAAAACAAGACACATGGCAAGGCCCAAAGTCAAGCGCCAGGGAGGTATGCTCCGTCTTTAGTAGGAGCGAATGCAAAATTACAAGGCAAAAGGTGTGGGTATAGGACATGATGAAGAATTGAGTCCAATACCCCAGTCTACCAAATATCTTTGAGAGATATTAATTGAAATGCATCACCTCAGAAATCCTCAGCCCATGTATCAGGGCCGATTCTTTAACAACTAGGGTCTTGACTTTAGGAAAGAAGATCAGAGCATTTGGGAGCTTAACATTCTTTGGAGTTTGTCTTCTTTTTTTTTTTTATTTTTAATTAATTAATTATTTATTTATTTTAATTACATTATGAAAAATATGAGGCCCCTTTCAACCCCACCGCCCCCGCCCCCCACTCCCCCCACAGCAACACTCTCTCCCATCATCATGACACATCCATTACACCTGGTAAGTTCATCTCTGAGCATCACTGCACCCCATAGTCAATGGTCCACATCATAGCCCAGACTCTCTCACGTTCCATCCAGTGGGCCCTGGGGGGATCTATAATGTCCCGTAATTGTCCGTGAAGCACTATCCAGGACAACTCCACGTCCCGAAAACGCCTCCACATCTCATCTCTTCCTTCCGTTCCCCACACCCAGCAGCCACCATGGCTACCGTTCCCACACCCATTCCACATTTTCTCTGTGGACATTGGATTGGTTGTGTCCATTGCACATCTATGTCAAGTGAGGGCTTAGATTCCATATGGGTACTGGATGCACTCCTCCCACTTCCAGTTGTAGACACTCTAGGCTCCATGTTGTGGTGGTTGACATTCTTCAACTCCATGTTAGCTGAGTGGAGTAAGTCCAATAAATCAAAGTGTAGGAGCTGAAGTCTGTTGAGGCTCTGGGCCTGGGTGTCATATTATCAGTCCAGAGATTCAAATCCCCTACATATATCTTAAACCCAGCACCGACTACAATTCCAATAAAGTAGCATGCAAGTCTTGTGAAAAGAGATCCCCTCTGAGTCCAATTCCATCACGCAGAAACACCAGCTCCAAAGAAGGGCTATCTGTCATGGCAGTGAACCCCTTCTGCCATGACCATAGAACCCGTGGGTCTCTTTATCCCTCAAAAGAACCAATACCTGGGGTTGTATCTACCTTATCTGTCTCTTAGACTCTGTTCAGTTGTACATAGGGGTATTTCTTCTGACAACCTCCAGACTCTTTTTTAGAGACTCACAGCCTTATAATCTCATTTCTCCTTTCCATTTCCCCCTTACATTAGGTCAAACAGCTTCCCGAAGTCATGTCATTATATGTAGACAGGTATATTCTGCTGTTCCGCATTGAATCTTTAATTCAAGGTCATTTTCTAGTTGCTTCTTCAGCTGGTATGTGGTAGTGATCCCTCGGTGCCAGGGAGGCTCATCCCCGGGTGTCATGTCCCACGCTGGGGGGAATGCATCGCATCTACACGCTGAGTTTGGCTGTGAGAGTGGCCACATTTGAGTAACATGCAGGCTGTCAGGAGGAAACCCCCAGGCACAATGCTACTCTAGGCCTTGTTCTTATTGCAGGTGTATAGGCTCAAAAGTGTAACCATTAGTATCACGAGCCCACTGTTGGGCCCTCCTTCCTTCCTGGTTCTTGCCGTTGCACCTGGAGGATTGCCGCTGCTCTCCCAGGGCCCACAACAGTGACCCCCCGGCCAGGAGCCCAGTACCCCCCCAGCTGTTGTTTGGAGTTTGTCTTCTAACTAAGTCTTGGGCCTGGTCTTCAGCTTTCTATGCCTTTCCACTGCAGGAAACAAGGAGGCTTTCAACCTTGGCTTTTTTTTTTTTTTTTAATATATTTTTCATTTATTTTTAAAAGATACATAGATCACACAAAATGTTACATTAAAAAATATAGGGGATTCCCATACACCCCACACCCCACACCCCACACCCTTCCCACATCAACAACTTCTTTCATTAGTGTGGTACATTCATTACATCTGATGAATACATTTTGGAGCACTGCTACACAGCATGAATTATAGTTTACATTGTAGTTTACCCTCTCTCCCAGTCCATTCAGTGGGTTATAGCAGGATATATAATGTCCTGCATCAGTCCCTGCAATATCGTTCAGGACTACTCCAAGTCCCAAAAATGCCCCCATATCACATCTCTTTTTCCCTCTTCCTGCCTTCAGCAACTCCCAGGGCCACTGTCTCCACATCAATGATACAATTTCTTCCATTGCTAGAGTCACAATAATTCTATAGTAGAATACCATTAAGTCCACTCTAATGTATATTTTATTCCGCAATCTTGAGGACCCTGGGATGGCGATGCCCACTCTCAGTTGAGAGGGAAATTCAAACCCACATGGCTGGTGGATGGGACTCTCATGCCCACAGCTGTAGACTCTTCTCGGTTCCTTGATGGTTGTCCATCCTCACCTCCCTGCGGCTGACCTTGGTAAGTCCAACAAACGAGAGTAGATGCTGCAACTCTGCTGAGGCTCAGGGCCCAGCTGGCACATGGACAGCCCAGAGGTTCAAGTCTCCTGGGCATACTCAAGATTGGCTTTAATTGCTGAGTAATCACTCTTAGCTTTAAAAAAATATATTTTTCCTGAGTGTTAATTGAGCTTAGCATTAGCCACCCAATTGTAAAGACTTTATAGATTATATTTTTCAAATGCTTGTACAATGTACCAACAAATGCATTTATTCTTACCAGTTAATAAACAATCCTGGTTTACACCAGCAAAACTTTAACAGACTGAACAGCTATCTAATGTGAGGGACTCTCTTGCTGCACATACCACCAGTGTTGCAGCCCATATTACCAGCCAGCTGACAAGTGATCTACCTCCAAATTCTCATCTTAGCATCTATTTTCTTAGTGCCCTCCTGACACCATCTCAGTTAGGTTCCCTGGGAAGCAACTATGAGATGTAGCATAGCATACAGCATGTTAAATAGAGAGTACTCTTGAAACTGACACCTGAAGGAGAGAAGAAGGAAGCCAAATTGGGCAGATGGAGAAGTTGAGCTCTGATGCAGTCTCAGTAAAGGTCTCAGCCAACTCCATGGAAAGTTCTGGAACTTGGGGTGGACCTTCTCGTTGAGGCCAGGCATCCAGGCATTTACATCCCTGCTTCAATCAGTAATTGGGGGCAGACAGGGAGGAAGGTGGCCATGGCAATCTCCAGTGGGGGTTGAGAAGTGATGCCTGTCCCTTGGCAGCACTCCCAGAAGTCTTCATTCCTGAAGGGGGACCTGGGTAGCACCTTGCTGCACCTACCACGGTGCCTACTTTATGCCAGGCACTGTCCCGGGCTGCGGATACAGGCTTCAGTTAGAAAACATATTGCATGCCAGATAGTGACAAATGTTACAGGGAGAGATAACGCAGGATCACTCAGCTCCAGCCACACAAACCACCACATATGTTCCCATTCCAAAGTCTTTGCTCTTCCTCTGCCTGGAATGCTCTTCCCACTCATGACTTCATCCCTCATTCCCTTTAGGTTGTGGCTCAAATCTTTTCTTCGAGGTAAAATAGTCCCTGATCATCCTATTGGAACCTGCGATTTTCCCCAACAACCACACATCCTAGCACATCCTACTTCCCGCCCTCTCCTGTCAGTTGCTCTGTTCTCCTGAGAAAACTCTTCCTGTTGCCTTGGCTACCCACTGCCCCTGGAGTCTGAACACACTTGACAGGATTAGTCTCTTCCTTTCATTTCCCACAAATAAGTAAAATATAGCAATACTAGGGAGGAAGAGTTGCTACTTTTTCCAGTTGCCCTGTGCCCTAATCCTCCCCCCACCCTACGCCTACACTGGCCATTGAATGGTAAAGTAATTTTTCTCAACACTGGAAATCAACTGGGAAAAAAACTAATAAGGAACTCTGATTAAAGCAGATTGGGGGAAATGATTCAAAACAGCTGCAGAACCGTGTATATACACGTGTTGTTTCCTATGAGGCGGTTTTGCTTCCATCTTCTGTAGGAAAGGGCTTTTCTTAGCAAATTTTCCCCCAGGTGGGTTGGGCCCCATTTCTGAGAGCTCCTTGACTAATGCAGGTGTTTGTTTAGTAGTTGCCCCTCCTGTCTACCTGATTGGATTCAAATGCTTTCATGCTTGAAAAGAATCTCTCTAAAACCACCCTGGTTTCCCCCCAACAGATTCGAGTATTTGGAGTAGCAGCATGAGCTCAGGTCCTGGAATGGGGAATAGGGGTGTTTTAAGCAAACTTTTTACAGTTCCATTTTCAGTGCAAGTTGAAAACAAAAAAACCCAATGCTGGAAATGTATTTCAGATTTGAAGGGAAAATAAAGGCCATTCTTTTTATGCTGTGCTATAAATGCACATCACAATTTTCTCCATCAGAAAAGCATAGGCATATCCATCCAGTACCAGAAGGTGTAGTCGTTGACAAGGGTTAGGTATTTGATGCCTTTTCTAGCACATTTATGTTCCTACCATTCTACTTTCTGCCTCCTTTTTCACTGCCAACCCCGCCACCCCATGACAATCCAACACATGACCATCCCTGCTCCAATTCACAGATTGAAGTATTTCTTTTGGGACTTAAATATTCCACTGGATGACCGGAGATCACCACTGGAGTTCTGAAATATCCAGATGGTTGTCGTAATTCTTCACTGTACTTTCAGGTACCTGGTTATTCTATCTCATTTTATTCATCATCAAAACATTTTTGAAAGTTATCCTTTCTAGAGAAGAATTGAAAGGTGAAGTTTTAAGTAAGTTGTTCCAAACCCAAGTTAGAAATTACATTTAAATCAGAGCACAAGTTTTTGTAAACAAATATTGATGGAAACAAGAAGATTAAATGTTTTCAAGGGAAGCGGATTTGGCCCAACGGATAGGCCATTGGCCTACCACATGGGAGGTCCAAGGTTCAAACCCAGGCCTCCTGACCCGTGTAATGGGCAGGCCCATGCGCAATGCTGATGCGTGCAAGGAGTACCATGCCATGCAGAGGTGTTCCCCCTGTAGGGGAGCCCCACGTGCAAGGAGTGTGCCCCATAAGGAGAGCCACCCAGCATGAAAAAAGTGCAGCCTGCCCAGGAGGGCACCACACACAGAAAGAGCTGATGCAGCAAGATGATGCAACAAAAACAAGACACAGATTCTGGGTGCCACTGACAAGAATACAAGTGGACAGAGAAGATCACACAGTGAAGGGACACAGAAAGCAGACTCTTGGGGTGGGGGGGAAGAGAAATAAAAAATAAATAAATCTTTAAAAAATAATAATAAGTGTTTTCAAAATGTTTGCTTATTCTACATGAATAATCTTATCTATTGACATTTCTCAACAAATATTTATTGAACACCTACTATGTGCCAACTATTGTTCTCATACTTAGAATATTTTAGTGAACAAAATAAAGACTCCTGACACTGTGAGAGCTTATATTTCAGATGTTAATAAAAAAACATAATAAATAAGTAAATTATATAGATTTTAGAAGGCAATCAAAAATATGGGTAAAAATAAAAAGTAAGAAAACAGGATAAAAGGGGTCAAGAGAGCAGGAGGTATTGGAGGTACACTGTAAAACAGGGTGGCCAAGGCAGGCTTTACTGAGAAGACATTTGCACAGAGGCTGAAGAGCTTTTCATCCCGAATACCCAGTGCAAGGACCTTGAGATGGGTGTTTTCCTAGAATGTTTGAACAGCAAGGAGACCAATGTGGCTGAAATGAGTAAGTGAAAGGGAGAAGAATAGGAGAAAGGTCAAACAGGCAAGAAAGTCAGAACCATATGAAACAGTAGACCATTGTAAGGACTTTTGGATTTCACTATTAGTGAACTGGGGAATCACTGGAGGATTTTCATAAGTGGAGTAGCCTGATCAGTTGTAGGTTTGAAAGGCTCTGTGCTGAGAACAGACTGCAGGAGAGTCGAGGATGGAAATGGGGAGACAAGTTAGGAGGCTGGTAATGGCGGCAGAGGTGGTGGTGATAAATGGTCAGATCCCCAACATGTTATGAAGGTAGAGCCAACAGATTTCCTAAAGAATTGGATGGGATGTGGGGTATGAGATAAAGACAAGGGTCAAGAATGATGCCAAGGTTGTGACCTGAGACCTGGAAGATAGAGTGGCCATCAGCTGAAATGGGGAAGGTTGTAGGAGATTCAAGTGTGGAGGCTAAATCAGGAGTTCAGTTTTTGACATGTTCAATTTGAGATAACCATGTGCAGCTGCTGGTTGGGAACTATATGCAAGCCTGGAGTTCAGGAGAGAGGTCTGGATTGGAGAGATGAAATTAGGAGCATTAGGAATTTAAGTGCTATTTAGTCATGCAAGTAGCTGAAACCACTGAGAAAGTAAGTATAGCTAGAGGATAAAAGAAAGCCTGAGCATGGAGATCTCCAACATTAAGAAGTCAGGTAGGGAAGTGGATATAGTTCAAGCAATTGAGCTCCACCTACCACATGGGAGGTCCCAGGTTTGGTTTCTGGTGACTCCTGGAGAAGATGAGCAAGCAAGCTGGCATGATGGGCAGGTGCAGTGTGCTGACACAACAAGATGATGCAACAAGGAGACACAGAGGAAAGATAATGACAGACACAACAAAGCAGGGAGCTGAGGTGGTTCAAGTGATGGAGTGCCTCTCTCCCACAGGGGAAATCCCATGTTCAGTTCCTATGTTACTCCTAAAGAGAAGATGAACAGACACAGAGAGCAGACAGCAAGTGCAAAACAATGAGGGGGGAGGAGTAAATAAATAAAAGGAAATGTTTTAAAATAATAATAATTTTTAAAAAAAGAATTCAGGTAGAAAAGAAAAACTAGCAAGTGAGACTGAGAAGGAACAACTAACCAGATAGGAAAAAATTCAAGAAGATGTGCTGTACCTGAAACCAAGCGAGGACAGGCAAAGTAGGATGAGAAGGGAGAACTGACTATTGGATTTTGCAACATGGAGGTCATGAATAATCTTCACAAGAGCAGTTTCAATTCAGTGTGTGGTGGAGGCAGGCAAGAGCCTGACTGGAGCGGATTCAGGAGCGATTGGAAGGAGAAAAATCAGATATCACAAGTATAGACAATCCTTTCAAACAAATTTTGCTGCAAAGAATAGCAAAGAAATGGGGCAATAGCTTGTAGGTAAAGATGGATGAATAGCAGCATGTTTGTATGCTACTGGGAATGATCCAGTAGAGAAAAAATATTTTGATAATACAGGAGAGAGATTGGATAATTGCTAAGGCAGTGTCCTTCAGTGGGTAAGAAGGGATGAGAACAGGTGGAGAAATGACTTTACTTTAGTGAGGAGCATGGATACTTCACTTCTGATAGTGGGGGTGGAGGGGGAAGTAGCATATGAGGAGAAAAACACTGCTGAGTGTGAACATGTGATTGTAAGAACCAGTGGAGGTTCTCCTCCAATTGCTTACATTTTCTCAGAGAAGTAGGATGCAAGGAATCAGCTAATAGTAAAGCTAGTTGCAGAGAAGAGATACCAGAGGTTCAAGGAGAAAGAAGTTATCAAATAGTTCACAAATAGGAGAGGAAAGGGACTAGAGATGTATGGAATGATTACCATGAGCATTGAGGACTTGCTTGAATGTGTGCTTTTGAATTTAAAGTGAGAACAACCAGCATGTTTTTGTTCTTCTCCAGTGATGCTAAACTGCCCAAGTGCAGGTACAGAGTGGGCAGAGTTGGATTTAATCAGCCTTGGGGTTTTATCAAACAAGCGCAACAAAGCAGAAGAGGGACAAGGAAATTCAAAGTGTGTTCAATCAAGGCTGGTTATCATGCATGAAATTCAGTTGGGTAAGTAAGGGAACAAGGGCATAGAGTGGGTGAGGGACAATGAAAATATGATAGAAAGATAGGCAATTGCCATGGGATCTAAGGATTATAGTCAGAGCACAGAAGGCATGATCTGCAAAATCAGGGGATTTTGGCCACAAAGTGGATGACTGGCATTAAGAATGTGTAGTCACCAGGGAGCCAAGAGTGCCTACTACTGCAAGCAGGAGAATTGCATCCATCATCCATGTGGAATCTAAGCTCCCTCTCAGTGTAGAGGTGGACTGGACATAACCATCCCAGGGTCCACAGGATAGAGGAACAGAGTATGGATTAGAGTGAACTTACTGATATTCTACTATAGAACTATTATGATCAGTAATGGAAAAAATTGTAACATTGATGTGGAGAAAGTGGCCACAGTAGCTGCTGATGGTAGGGAGAGGGAAGAAGAGATGTGGGGGCATTTTCAGGACTTGGCGTTGTCCTGGGTGGTACTGCAGGGTCAGATGCTGGACACTGTATGTTCTGCCATGGCCCACTGGGTGGACTGGGGGAGAGTGTAAACTACAACGTAAACCATTGTCCATGTGGTGCAGCAGTGCTCCAAAATGTATTCATTAAATGCAATGAATGTCCCACAATGATGAAAGAGGTTGTTGATGTGGGAGGAGTGGGGCAAGGTGGGTGGGAGGTATATGGGGACCTCATATTTTTTAATGTAATATTTTAAAAAAATAAAGAGAGAAAAAGAAAAACTAAAAAGAATGTGGTAGTGACAGTCTAGAAGGGGCTGCCCAAGGGATTGGGTGGTTGAGGGGGATGGAAAACACCACCACTGGGGAAAAAGATGATGGGGACCTAAGCTGCTCAAGGATCAGTCACCTGTATATTGAAATCACCAGAAAGTTTAAAACCCTCAGAGGCAAATTAGGGTAAAAAAGTTCTGTACAAGCTTTGGGGGATCTGCAGACCAGGAAAATGCTGTGCATCATCCAGGACTGAGATGGAGTGACAGAGATGTGAAGAGCCTGAAATGATAACCAATTTAGAATAAGTGGAACCAAGTGCCAAAGAGGATCCTTAACACAAAACAAAATGAAATAAAACCCTAGAGTAGAAAGAGAAGCCAACTGACTGAATAAGCCCATCAAGATAAACAGATGCCTAGACACCAGCGAAAAATTACAAGCCATACTAAGAAACAGAAAAGACATGGTCTGCCTAATGAACAGATTAAAGAGCAGGAGGAGACACAGAAAGTGAAACAACATAATCAAGGATATTCAAACAAATATCATGAGTCAACTTAATGAAGTGAAGGAAGAAATAAAGAATATTAAGAGGACATGGTGGGGGAGGGGAGCAGATATGGCTTAAGCAGAAGAGCACCCACTTCCCACATGGGAGGTCCTGGGTTCAGTTTCTGGTGCCTCCTAGAAAAAACAAAAACAAACAGCAATCAAAATACATGAAAAAAACAACTCAGGAGAGCTGATGTGACTCAGTGATTGAGTGCTGGCTTCTCACATATGAGGTCCTAGGTTTCTGCCTACCAAATGGGAGAACCCAGGTTCGATCTCTGGGGACTCCTGGTAAAAAAGAAAAAGAAAAAGTGTGCCTGCACAGCAAACCAGTGCCCATGTGGCTAGCTGAGTGCCTGCATGGCAAGCCGAGTACACACATGGTAAACCAAGTGCCCATGTGAGTGCCTGCCTGCATGGCCCACACAGTGAACCAAGTGCCTGCATGAGTGCCCATGTGGTGAGTCAAGTGCCCACGCAGCAAGCCAGTACCCACATGGTGAGCCAAGTGCCCGCACAGTGAGCCAGTGCCATGCAAGTAAGTCACGCAGCAAGATAATGATGCAACAAAAGAGAGACAAAGGGGAGAGTCAAGGTGAAGCACAGCAGAGACCAGGAACTGAGGTGGCACAAGTGACAGGGAACTACTCTCCATATCAGAGTTCCCCAGCATCAAATCCTAGTGAATCCTAGAGGAGAAAAAATAAGAAGAGGAGATGAAAAGAGAAATAGATATAGAAGATCACATAGTGAATGGACACAAACAGCAAAAAGACCAGGGTGGGGAAAGGGGGAGGGGGAAAAATAAATACATTAAAAAAGACACTATTAAAAAAAAGACACTGGAGAACATAAAGAAGAAATAATAAGCATACATAAGAAGATAATAGACCTGATGGTGATGAAAGGTGCATTGTAAGAAATTTAAAATATGCATAACAATAGATCTGAACAGGAAGAGGAAAGAATTAGCAACGTCAAAGACAGAGCATCTGAAATCATACATGTAATAGAACAGATAGATAAAAAGATAGAAAAATAATCAGCAGGGAATTTAATGACAACATGAAATGCACAAACATACACTATAGACATCCCAGAGGGAGAAGAAGGGGGAAAGGGCAAAAGGGGACAGAATAAATGTTGGAGAAAATAATGGCTGAAAATTTACCAACTTTTCTGAGGGACATGGATGTACATGTCTAGAAGTACAGAGCACTCCAAAGTATATAAATCCTATCAGGCCTACCCAGTGACATGAACTTATCAAATTGTCAAACACTCAAGCAAAGAGAATTCTGAAAGCAGCAAGAGAGAAGAAACCCAAGTTCAATAAGATTAAGCACTGATTTCTCCTCTGAAACTATGGAGACAAGAAGGCAGTGGTATGACATAGTCAAGTTGCTAAAAGAAAAAAATCTGCCAGCCAAGAATTCATATCCAGGAAAGCTGGCATTCAAAAATTATGGAGAGTTCAAAATATTCACAGATAAAGAGAAGTAAGAAAGTTTGTCAACAAGAGACCTGCCCCTCAAGAAATACTAAAGGCAGTGCTGCAGGTTGAAAGGAAAAAACAGGGGAAAGATGGTGGAGGAGATTGTAGAAAGGAAAATTATTAGTGAGAATAACTAAAAGGATAAAAAAAGAAATAAAAATAAGTTATGACATATATAAACCTAAAGAAAAAATGGCCAGTGTATAAGTATTGCCCTGAGAGTAATAAGTTGAATGTTAAGGGATTAAACTCTCCAGTCAAAAGACATAGGTTAGCAGAATGGATAAGGAAATATGACCCATCTATATGCTGTCTACAAGTAACTCACCACAGACGCAGGGATGCAAGGAGGGTGCAAGTGAAAGGTTAGAAAAACAATTTCTGGACAAAAAACTAAAAAGGTGTGGAAGTAGCTATACTAATTAGTCAGACAAAATAGAACTTTAAATGTAAAACTACTGTAAGAGACAAAGAAGGAGATTATATATTAATAAAAGGGGTGATCTATCAAGAAGAAAGAACAAACATAAACATTTATGCACCTAACCAGGGTGCCCCAAAATATGAGGCAAATAATGGAAAAACTAAGAAGAGATATAGATGCTGCTATAATTACAGTGGGGGGACTTTAATATAACATTATCACTATTAGACAGAACATCTTGACAGAGGGTTAATAAAGAAAAAGAGACCTTGAATAATACATTAGGGGATCTAGACCTAATAGACATATACAGAACATTACGCTCAAATACAGCAAGATATACATTCTTTTCAAGCACATGTGGATTCTTCTCCAGGATAGACCACATGCTAGGTCACAGAACAAGTCTCGACAAATTCAGAAAGATTGAAATTATACAAGGTAATTTCTCTGTCCACAGTGGAATGAAGCTGGAAATCAATAAGAGGCAGAGAACCAGAATAGGCCCAAAGATATTGAAGTTAAACAACATACTCTTAAACAATCAGTAGCTAAAGGAGGAAATTGCAAAAGAAATAAGTAAATAACTTGAAACAAATGGAAATGAGAACACAACATATCAAAACCTATGGGACGCAGCTAAAGCAGTCCTGAGAAGGAAATTTATATTAAAATACTTATATTTAAAAAGAAGAAAGTGCTAAAATTGAAGCTTTTGTGGGGGGAGGAACTAGCAAAAGAACAAACTAATCCCAAAGCAAGCAGAAAGAAGGAAATAACATAGATTAGAGCAGAACTAAATAAATTGAGAATAATTTTTTTAGAAACTAGAAAAAAATGAACAAAACCAAAACCTGGTTCTTCGAGAAGATTAATAAAACTGACAAATGCTTAGCTAGACTAACAAAGAAAAAAAGAGAGATGATGTAAATAAATAAAATAAAAAACAAGAGAGGTGATATCACCACTGATCCCACAGAAATAAAGAGTATCATAAGAGGATACTTTGAAAAATTGTATGCCAACAAGAAGGATAACTTTGATTAAGTGGACAAATTTCTAGAAACACACAAGCAACCTACATTGATGAAAGAAGAAATTGATGAACTCAACAGACCAATCACAAGTAATGAGATTGAATTAGCCACCAAATGTCTCCCAACCAAGAAAATCCCAGAGCTATAGTCTTCATGGGTGAATTCTACCAATCATTCCAGAAAGATCTAACACCAATCCTGCTTAAATTCTTCAAAAAAAGAGAAGTGGAGGTAACATTATGTAACTCATTCTATGATATCAACATCACCCTAATACCAAAGCCACATAAAAACTCCACAAGAAAAGAAAGCTAAAGACCAATCTCTCTAAAGAGCTTAGATGCTAAACTCCTCAACAAAATACTTGCTAATTGTATTCACTAACACACCAAATGAATTATACAGCATGATCAACTGGGTTTTATCCCTGGTATGCAAGGATGATTTGACCTAAGGAAAACAATCAATGTAATACACCACATTAACATATCTAAAGGAAAAATGACATGATAATCTCTATTGATGCAGAAAAATCATTTGACAAGATACAGCATCCTTTCTTGATTATTAAAAAAAAAAAACATTTTGAAAGATAGGAATAGAAGGAAACTTCTTCAATATGATAAAGGGTAGACATGAAAAATCCACAACTACCATCATACTCAATAGTAAAATGCTAAAGGCTTTTCCTCTAAGATCTGGAGCAAGACAAGGATGCACTCTGTCACTGCTCTTATTTTACACTGTGTTTGAAGTACTAGCTCAAGCACTTAGGCAAGAAAAAGAAATAAAAGGCATCAAAATTGGAAAGGAAGAAGTAAAAATTTCACTATTTACAGGTGATATGATCCTATATACAGAAAGCCCCAAAAAATCTACAACAAAGCTTTAGAGCTTATGAACAAGTTCAGTAAGGTGGGAGGATATAAGATCAACTGCAAAAACCAGTAGTTTCTGTACACTAATAATGAGCAGTTAGAGGGGGAAATCAAGAAAAAAAATTCCAATTACAATAGCAACTAAAAGAATCAAATATCTAGGAATAAATTTAACTAAAAATGTAAAGGACTTGTATGTAGGGTGGCACCGTGTGGGAGCGCGGTGACAGCAAGAGTCGGCTCGTCTCCAGGCGCCGGTGCGAGTCGGACCCGGGTGGCAGGAACGGGCGTTAAGGCCCTCCGCTTGGGGTTCGGGCGTACTGCCCGCCCCTCTGCCCAGCTGCACCCGCTTCCCCCTCGGTGGCCTAACCCCGCCTCTCCCCCGAGGGCCACTGCCGCGCCATGACAGCCCCGCCTCGCTGCCACCAAGAACCCTGGCTACCCCGTCTTCTGCCCGCAACCAGTGATGCACCCCTGCACGAACCTATCAGCCGTCTGCCACCCCCGGCCATGCCCCCTGCCCCTCCCCCGTCTTCGCCCTATATTAACCGCTGTACTTCCTGAATAAATCAGACTTGCGCACAGATCCTGGTCTCCTCGGTAGTCTTCTTCCTACTGCGCGTCCTCCGCACCTTGCCGGCCCCGGAGCGCCTTCTCGGAAGGCCCCTCCGTGTGTTGCAGCCCTCCACCCGAGCCCACACCGCCCCTGCAGCGGCCCTCCGGGCGAGCCTACACTGCGACACTTGTACACAGAAAACTATACACAACATTAGTCAAGGAAATCAAAGAAGACCTAAATAAATGGAAGAATATTCCATGCTCATTATCTTAAACATCATATTCTTAAACATCATTAAAATGTCTGTCCTTCACCTCACTCAGCCAAGATGGAGTTGAAGAAGGACAACCACCACACCGTGGAGCCTAGAGTGCCTACAACTGAAAGCAGGAGGATTGCATCCAGTATCCATGTGGAATCTGAGCCTCCTCCTGACATAGAGGGGCAACAGACACAACCAATCCAAGGCCCACAGAGAAAAGGTGGCATTGGAATGGGAAAAGTGGACATGGTGGCTGATGGATATGGGGAATGGCAGGAAGAGATGAGATGTGGAGGCACCTTTGGGACTTGGAGTTGCCCTGGATGGTGCTTCAGGGGCAATCACCGGACATTGTAAATCCTCCCAGGGCCCACTGGATGGAATGTGGGAGAGTATGGGCCATGATGTGTACCATTGACCATGAGGTGCAGAGATGCCCAGAGATGTACTTACCAAATGCAATGGATGTGTCATGATGAAGGGAGTGAGTGTTGCTGGGGGGGGAGTGATGGGGTGGGGGTGGTGGGGTTGAATGGGACCTCATATAATTTTTTTTTAATGTAATATTTTTACAAAATCAATTAAAAAAAAATCTGTCCTACCCAAATTAATTTATGAATTTAATGCAATCCCCAAAAAAATTATAAGAGATTTTTTTTTTTTAGTAAATTGAAAAATCTCATTGTGAAATTCATTTGGAAGGGCAAGGGGCCCCAAATAGCAAAAAACGTATTGAAAAAGAAAAATGAAATTGGAGGAATCACACTATCTGACCTTAAAGTATACTACAAAACTACAGTAGTCAAAACTGCATGGTATTGGCCCAAAGATAGACATAACATATCAGTGGAACTGAATTGAGAGTTCTGATATAGATCCTCACATATATAGTCATGTGATATTCAACAAGGCCACCAAGCCCACTCAAGTGGGAGAGAATGGCCTCTTGGCCTCTTCAGCAAATGGTGCTGGGAGAACTGGATATTCATATCCAAAAGAATGAGGAAGGATCACCATCTCATGCCCTATACAAAAAATAACTCAGATGAATCAAAGATCTAAATATAAGAGCCAAGACTTAGAAGATAATGTAGGGAAATATCACACAAGATCTGTAGTAGGAAATGGTTTCATTAACTTTAAAAATCAGGAACAATGAAAGAAAAAAATAGGTAAATGGGACCCCCTAAAAATAAAACAATTTTGTGCTGCAAGGGAATTTGTCAAGAAAGTGAAAAGGCAACCTACTCAATGGGATAAAATATTTGGGAACCACTTATCTGATAAAGACTGAATATCCTGCATATACAAAGAAATCCTACATTTCAAAAATAAGAAGACAACCTATTTTTTAAAAATGGGCAAGAAATTTGAGTAGATACTTTTCCAAAGAGGAAATCCCAATTGCTAAAAAGCACATTAAAAGATGCTCAACATCTCTAGCTATTATGGAAATGCAAATCAAAACTACAAATGAGATAGCATCTTACACCTATTAGACTGGAGGCTATTTGAAAGACAGAACTACAAGAGTTGGAGAGGCTATGGAGGAAAGAGAACCCTCATCCCCTGCTGGTGGGAACGTAGAATGATGCAGTCAATGTGGAGGATGGCTTGGTGGTTCCTCTTGAAGTTAACTATTGAATTGCCATATGATCCAGCAATTCCGCTGCTGGGTATATACCGAGAAGAATTGAAAGCAGGATCGCAAACAGATATACACAACAAAGTTCATAGTGGCATTATTCACTATTGCTAAAAGTTGGAACCAACCCAACTGTCCATTACATAATGAATGAATAATCAAAATATGGTATATATACAGTGGAATATTTCTCTGTTGTTAGAGGAATGAAGTGCTGACACATGTGACAACATGGATGAATCTTGTAGACCTTATGTTGAATGAAGTATGCCAGTCACTAAAAGACAAATATTGCATGACTTCACTGATATGACCTAAGCCTATAGAGCAGAATCACAGACCCAGGGTCTGGAAGATAGGTTATCAGGAGACAGAAAGGGAGTAGAGGGTGATGAGCCAATGCTTAATATGGGCAAAACCCATGATAAGGTGGAAGGGGGTGGTTTGGCAGTGGAGAGGGGTGCTAGGTCACAGGGATGTGAGTGGGGTTAACAGTGCTGGAACGTGAGGGTGAGCTGGGTGGGGGGGTTGGGTTGGACTCTGCATAGAAATGGATGGAGGACTGGAGGAAGGAACAGGTGACTCTGGGCATTTATAGGTCTGTGGTTGAAACTGCAATGGGGGAATATTTTTGGCAAATATGGCAGGGGAGGGTCACTGGTGCAGGAAGGGCGCACCTGTGTGGAGAAGGGCGCACCTGAGGCAAGCCTCTATGGTATATGAATGTGTTTGTGTGGTCGTTCACATGGTAAAATTTAATACAAGAAAGTATTAAATTCCCCATCCTGGGGAGTCTTGCTATGTTCTCAGATTGATGGTCAAGAATCTCTACAGTGCATAGACAATGCCTAATAAAAGAAGACAATCCAGTATGTCAAGCCCTCAATATTAATGCATGAAACTATGAGCCTTATTCTTTGAAAATTCAACCTTAGTGGTTGCCATAGGTTCTAAGGGGAGGGGGAGGGAAGAATGGGTGGAACATAGGGCATTTTAGGGGCATTAGAATTGTTCTGGCTCCGGAGTTCAGTGCCTTGTCAGTGCACCCTACTTTGGAATTTGTATTCCTGAGTGTGTTCCCATGTATGAGGCTCTGGGTTAAATCCCTGGTACCTCCTAAAAAAGGTTTAAAAAAAGAGAAAAATATGGAAGGAGGCTGAATCCTTGGTAGTAATGTACATTTCACCTCTAAGCCTGAAAGCTCCAAAAGTCAGAAGTCATGTTTAAAAAACTAGGTTCTCAGTGTATATGTAATTGCAGTCCTATAGATTTTCTCCTTCACACACACTCATATGCACACACCCATGAACATACCCCTTAAAAGTCTTCAAATAGCTCTAATGCTCTTTCTTAGTTTGTAACAAATATTTCACAACAATGCATGGTGTTAGTGGTGGGGTGATATATGGGAAACATGTTTGTTTTGTAAGTTTACAACTTTTACTATACACTTATTGTTTATGTATGTTCATGTATGAATGGTATACTTTTTAAAAAATTTTTAATGAAAAAAGTTTTCAAATAGCTTATATTAAGTATTGAGAGAAAAAAAACTAAAAACTTGGCTATAGTTCTTGTCTTAACCATTTGCTGACTATCGAATGGAATTTTTCTTATTTAAATGGGACATGCCATTTGCAAGAGTGCTGACAGTTTGTATTCTGAACCATCCTAAATGCACAAATACTTCAAAATTATGTATTAAATAGAATACTTGTTTTTGGTATATTATCATTGAATGTTTAAATTTCTTCTCATGCCAGTTCATTCAATTTCCATTAACTCTCAAAGGAGTAAGAAGAATTTGGCAGTGTGATCCAAAAATGCCGAAAAACTCTGTTGCACATGACTAAGGTGAATGGATGGTTGTGCAATTAATATGATTTTGGCAAAAACATATTTTTATTAAAATACCCATACAATTATAAAAACTTTGTTAAAACTAAAATCAGCAGCAGTAATAATAACTATTATTTATTGAGTGATTACTATATGCCAGGCAACATAGCTAGTATTTCACATGCATTATCTCACTTAATACTCCCCCAAATTCCATTGGGAAGCTACCGTTGTTATGCTTATATCACAGATGGGGAAACTGAGGACTGGAAAAATAATGAAATTTGCCAAGATAACAAGCTAGTAAATGGCAGAGTTGAGATTGGAACCAGACAGTCTTAACCACTCTAATCCATCAACCAGATAACACAGGATAGATATTAACAAACTAGGAAAGAATGCCGTTGTGTGAATTTCAGTTATCAGTTAAATGGTCTGTGTATTTAACTGATGACTGATACTGTAATTAGGGCCTTATAAGTTTTGGAAATGTTGTTTTTCAAGCACGGAAAGGAAAAAATATATTTGTACTTGTTCTTCTGCTCCCAAGGCTAATTATTTTTTTAATTTTCACTGACATGTTAAGATAGTAGTAATGAAAAAAATAATTATATAAACAAATCATTATGTTAAGAGTCTATACAAGCATGACCTACCAATTTCCAAACTGATGGTAGAAATTTGTGGGTTGATGGACTTTAACCATTGCCTAAAAACAACCCAACATGTCCTTGTAAATTATTGTTGAACTCATTACTCATTACAGATTGTACTTACCATTACCATGCCACATGTAAAATCTCAACAAGAGTTGCTTGAAATCCAAACCGACTCATAAGGCAAACAGCACATTTCTCTGGTGTGTCAGCCCGCTGCAGGTGTTTCTCTATCACAATGAATAATTACATCAAACAAAGACAAGAAATATTCTAAAGCTGGCAATGCCACACTTCTGAAATCTGTATTTTCTACCTCTTGGGAAATTTAAATCTACTAGTATAGGTACTTCAGCGCCCATGTCTTGGGGCCATTCCAGCTTTATAACGAAAGATCTATTCTTTAAAAGCCCAAAGATTGCAATAATACAGGAAATTAAACTGTATTTATAGACGGGACACCAGCATGCCAGCATGCTTTAGCTTTCTGAATCTTCCAACAAAAATAAAAACACTAGCAATCAAATGGGTGAGCAAGAAATGACAAGTGTTTTGACAGCTCTAGAATACTTTGAGGTATTTTTAGCATATTTCTGAGTCATATTAACTTAACCTGTAATAGAATATAAATGAGCCCATATGGCACAGATGTAATTATGTTCCATGTGAGAAATCCCTGTGGTAGGTTGGGGAGGGGATGGAGTGGGGGCGGGAGGGGAGGGAAAGAATACACCAGCCCCCACCTCCTCTCCCTCACCATACAGTGCTGTCTGGAAGGCATGATTTACACATCATTTGCATTGAGAAGACTGAAGAAACACAATGCTAACAACACAGTGCTGAAAAGGGCAAGCAAAACATTGAGGATCCCTAGAGGTGTTGCTCTGTGACAGACATCCAGTTAGGAACAGAGGCAGATTCCCCTTGGGAACACATTTGATGAAGCGATCTTTGATTATGTGGGCACAGCAATCATAACCATAATTATTATTACTGCAAGAGAATGGGCAACAAATCTCAGGAGAAAGCTGCTGTCACAGACACTTTGCTGGCATATGCTGGAAGCAAATATTCTCCCAAGGATCATTTTCATTCCAACCCGATAGTTAGCTGAAGCTTCTTTGACTACCAGTCATGAAACATTAAATATAGATTAGAGCCAGAGAGATGTTGAAAGTTGAAATTCACCGGAGGTACAGCCTTGTGTCCTTGAGAGACAACCCAGAATGCTGTCCAGATGTTGCAGCAGCAACCAAGAAGGGTCGCGAGCTGCAAGGAGGCCACTCCAGAGGAGAGAAGAGGATGTTTAGCATTCCATGGGCCTTCCATTTGGTTTATTTGTACTACATTAGTTTAGCAGAGAATCCAACAGGCTGTTAGTGGTAGACGTTGCAAAGTGTTCACTACCCTGAAAGAATGACGAAATACTTTTGTGCCAAGAAAGGGAATAATGCAAAGCATGTAATTGATTTTCTACAGTTGCAAACTGTGATAAGACTAAGGTTTAGCAATAGAAACATATGTTCACAGTTTGTTTTGTGTTTCTCAACGATTCAAAAAAGGAGCACCCCATAACTAGTAGATGGTTAACTTGATTTGAACACTTCACTAGATACTAACACATGCTTGCAGTGGAATTTGGAATAAAGCGACCTGCTTTAGAACAGTTTGCAGAAGGGCAGGGAGCACTTCTGTTTCTTCAATGAATTGTGAGCATTGCCTTTACCAGCAAGGTCGTCTCCAGTCCCCCATCCCTCCCACCCCCCCACCTCCCACCTCCAACCTTTCAATATCCCCTCCATCTGAACGGCTTTTGCGGAATGCCAGTCAGAGGGAGGCTCTTCTGGCATGTTAGAAGCCTGCAACTCGCTTTACACTGGGAAGACTCTTGCACACTAGTAGTCCCAGTAAACCAGCAATATTAAACCAGTCATTCCAGAGGGAGCTGGCCAGCTGCATTTCGTGTCAGAGAGGAAACAGAGCTGGATTAGATGAGAGGCAGGCAGGATAGGAATTGAGACCTAAGAAAGAATTTCTTGCTGGTGAAGGCTGACAAGTGCTGGCTTGGATGAACAAAGGATTTGTCACTCCCACAGACCTTTAGAAACAGGAGGTACTGGTTAGGTCCTCCAATCTTTGTGGAAGCAAAGAGCTGGATTAGATGACATGCTGACCCTCCTCTCCAGCTCTAAGATTTTACTTTACTATCAAACTAACTCAACAGAATTTCTGAATTTCTCCTCCACCAAAAATAGGGGAAACCAAAAGCTTTGTCTGCAGTAGCAACTGTCACTGGGGGGCTGTCATCATGTGCTTCAGGGCCTGAGGTCGTCAATAACTGTCAGCAAGACAAGCGCCCGAGGCATGAGCAAGCAGGGAGACGGCAGAGCTAAGTCTTACCTTTAAACTTCCCTCCCCAAGCTCAGGTTAGAGGCCCATCCTGCAATGCCAATTCTTCTGTTTATACTGATGGCAGAAATAGATTTGTATGGAATGATCTTGAAGTCACTTTAACCAAGCACAATTCACCAAAGGGAGAAAATACCCAGTCCCTGCCAATGTTCATCTATCTTTGCCCCTCTTATATAAGAGCCCTGGTAACTGGGTGAAAAGCAACCTCAAGTTATACTGCCATATTCCAGCAGTAGATAGTCCCCTGATAACACGTCTGGGTGGAGGGAGTAGGGAGTGGAATAGGAATGTTTCACCAAGGAGGAGGTCCTTGAGTTGGATCATAAAGGTAGAAAGAATTGGGGGAGGGGGAAAGGGGCATAAGAAGGGCACTCTTGCAGCTGGAATGGCACATACAAAGGCACATAAACAGGGAATTGCATTGTAAGTTGTCAGGGAACTGCAAATAGTTTGGTATGGCTAGAGGGTAGTGTGTAACTGGGGAGAGTAGGAGAAGAAACTGGCCAGGTAGATGGTGCCCCTCCTAAGCAGCTTACGGAACATTGAAGGCTTTTGAGGAGGGGTGGAGAAAGGATTGCATGGAGGATATTACAGTGGTCCAGGGGAGGGAGATGAGTTCCTGAACTAGGGCAGTGATAGTGGGGATAGAGAACAATGAACAGGTATGAGATGAGTTAATGTGCAGAAACCTTCTGGGTTTAGTGGATTGCTGAAGGTGAGGAATGGGGTGGGGGAGTAGGGTCTGGGAGGATTCCGGGAGTAAGTTTAGGGGTGAGCAAAGTGCAAATAATCTCCAAGTCATTTATATTTCATGTCCAGATTGACCATGGGGTTACTTGAGCAGCAAGTTTATGTTCTTGTGTTTGACTTTGGAGGGTTTTACTTGGAATTTCTCAGGTACCCCTTCAGTGGGCAGCAAAGGGAAGGCATGTGGAAGAAGGCGTGGGAAGAAGGCATGTGCTAGGAGCCTCTTGGATTTGTGACAGTGGGATAACGGTGATGATAGTAATTGATAGACTCCTTTGGGAAAGTAAAATGACAAAATATTAAAACTCTTTAAAATTATTATACCTCTGGATACAACAAATACACTTGTAAGAATCTATCCTATGAAACCACTCAAACTGTATGCAAAGAAATGATCACAGCAACCTTTATAATAGGAAAAAATTCTAAATGTTCTACAGTTGAGGCATGGGGAAAGAATTGTTTGAGAAGTATAGTAGATGCAGTTACATAAGAGAATGAAATAAGAGGCATAATAATTGGAAAGAGGTAAAATAATCATTATTTACAAATGATATGAACATGTAGAATATCCCAAGAGACTGAATCAACTAAGAAACTACTATTAACAATAAGAAAATTAGTAAGATGACAGAGAACACAATTTGCGAATAATATTAAAAGCTTTCTTATATACAATGTGCAACCAGTTATAAAACATAATGAAATGAAAAATCCCATTTGCCAAGAGACATAAATGATTAAACAAATGAAAAGACATATTCTAACTGAAAACTATTTAAATACCCTATTTTAGGAACAGATGACTCAACAGGATTAAAAAAATCAATTCTTCCTAAATTAATATATAAATTTCATGATTTTTCCAATAAAGCTACCAGTAGGGTTTTGGGTAGTGGTGGTGGTTATTGTTGCTTTTGTTGTTGTTTTGTTATTGAAATAGGCAAAGTGATTCTAAAATCTTTTGTGGGGGGAGGGGGTAAGTAATAGCAAGGAAATCTTTATAAATGAAAATATAATGAAGGCCAAGTTACACAAGGCTTAGATGAGGGTGCAGAATGGTTGGGAGTGATGGAAAAGTTTTGGTAATGGATGGTGGTGATAGCAGCACAATACTGTGAATGTAATTAACACCAATGAAATGTATATTTGAAAGTAGTAAAAATTGGAAATTTTAGGTTGTCTGTGTATTACTGAATACAAATTTGAAAATAAAAAACCAGACACCATAGAAGTGAACAACACAAAGCATGAACCCTAATATAAACTATGGACTATAGTTAATAGAATAATTGTAATAATAGTATTTCATCAACTGTAACAAAGGTACTATACTAATGCAAAATGTTAATAACGGGGAAAACTACTTTTTAAATCTACAACTCCTCTGACACACACATGAGGTACCAGTCTTATCTACCGTAATACTTCAGTACATCGAATTCCAAGGCACTGGTAATTAAGTATACAGCCAGAACAATGAAAGACAAGAGAGTCCAGAAACAGAATCAAATAATATTGGCATTTAGCATATAATAAAGTAGTCCACTGGTGATGGTCTGGTCTTAAATTCTGAAGAGATGCTATTCTTCTCAGAAGCAAACTTGACCTCTTTCAAGATGCAGTGGATTTTGAGTGAGTAAATATTTGCTTATTATGAGATGTTATCACTTGGTTCAGTTCTTTACACAATTGTTTTTCCAATTTATGTATATAATTAAATATCTATCTCTATATCTCCCACATTTGTATTTATGATATAACAAGATAAACAATGTGCACTATACAATTGTTTTTCCAATTTTTGTATATAATTAAATATTTACCTCTACATCCCCCACATTTGTATTTATGATATAACAAGATAAACAATGTGCACTATACTGGTGCCATTTTTGCTTAATGCAGACATCCTTGGGAGACCAGAGAAAGAAAACCAGTACATTATCATCTTTAGCAAAAGGTTTGATAGGTGAAACATTTAAAACTTCTGGCTAAAATAAGGTTTGGGGATTATTAACGGATTTAATTTCTGCGAGCCAGTCCCATGACACATTACCAAGGCTAGCTAAGTATTAACTGGATTTTCCATCCCTTTTCCCATATTGTTGGGCTCAACCTTAACTTGTCAGCTTGGGCAAATCCCTTAACCCCTGTAAGCCCCACTTTCTTCCCCTGTCAAATGAAGGGTTAGGTGAATTGATTCCTCTGGGCCCTCCCTTCTCACTCAAAGCTTCTGATATTCTGGTACAGCAACCTTCAGGTGAAACAAAAGAAGTGTGCTTAGCCAAAGACAGTGCAGAGATTTTAAGGGAAGTAGTTACCAATTTAGAACAATGGGTTCCCAGCTTTTTGGAGTATGCAGCTCTGTTTTGAAAAAAAAAAATGAGCATGCACCTTGATATTTGCAAATACACTTACTTGTAAAGTATGTACTTTATGGCTATAATCGTATGAAGACATAATCTAATGATACATTCATTTAAACACATCCAAAAATACAAAGCTAAAACTTCTAATATTTTCCTCCCACACACTGATGGATCATATTGCATATCCTCTAGAATCACTGGTTTTGAGAATAGAACTATTTTGTTTTCCAATTAGTATATTTAATAGGGATCAAACTGGTGGAACCCAGAAGGTATTTCTATTTAAGAGCAGAAAAAAAAAAATCTTCCATAGGATTTTGTTTTTCAGCTTGCCAGATGTCATCAATTAATTCATGGTTGAGAGGCAGCCAACTATGATAAATAAATAAATAAATAAATAAATCCTTAATTTGAAGTCAGTAAACCCTGGTTTGATCCCTGCTCTGACACTTAAACACCAATAACAAAAGACTCACCTCCTCGACCCCAGGGGATTCTCCCACCATCCTTGCATCTTAGTCCTTTTTGCCTTAGTTTCTTCATGTGTTAGAGTTGCTACTACATGCCCTTCACACCTCATAGAGTTATTGTGGCCAGCTAGATAGTAGATTCATATTATAAAGTATTACACAAATGGTAAACAATGCACAAACAGTATAAATGCACAAACAGTATAAATAAACAGTATAAATTCTAACCCCACTTAGTCTTCTACAACTGACCTGATTTTCACCAAGTACTGTATTCCAAATTGAAGTTCTCTAATTAGGAGAAGGAACCCCAGGCTCCTGAGGTTAAAAGCCTTTAGAGAGCAATGCTGAGGTTATCTTTGTAACCCAATTTATTTCCAGGCAGACAGTAGATAGTTTGGTAACTGGGCCCTCCAACCTGTTCTCTCCCATCCTGCCCCTCCACCCAGCTTAGCCTCTCAGCAGCTATCCACTGCACTGCTCCTCCCAGCAAGACTGGACTACCCCTTGTTGAGCACTGTCTTGTGCTCTGACTGTCACTCTGCCCCATCATCAAAACTTAGCTGCCCTGTAGCCCATTGTCTCAGAATTTTGTCATCTCCTCACCAAAATATCAGTAACTTTGTACAGATGGTATAAATGCTACTTTTCCGGTGATAGGTGTGCCCTCCCTCCAGGGATTTTAGTGGAGATCAGATACCTGAATACCCAGCATATGAAGTCAAAGGAATAGCAAAGGGATGGGTGAATTATAAACAAGCTCTTCAGGGCCATTTGATTTCAGCTCCCACCTCATTTCCCTTACCTGTGCTGCAGCCACTTTACTCAGAGCTCACCCCTATCTGGCCCCAGACCCATATTCTAGCAGTCAAGTTCAAATCAAGACTGGTCCCATGAGGCAAGGACTACAGCACCCTCAGGAACTGCCCCTCCCCACAATCAGGTGGGACTTAGTTTGAACCATTGTTACTGCTTTTTGTACTCAGGGGCTCCTGCATTGTTCTCCAGTCTTACTGGACATCAACCACACCCTGCCTTGCTGCTGACATTTATTGAACACTTACAACATTAATTAAACACTTGCTATGTATTTTAAGTACTTTACATGTATTAATTCATGACAACCCTGTGGCACTGAAATTATAAATCAGAATGGAATACAGCTAAATATCAATCTTGGATACAGGTACTATTAATATGCCCATTTTAAAGATGAAGAAACATTCGTTTATTCACTAGATATTACTGAGATCCTACTACGTGCCAGGCACTATGCTAAGCCTTGAGGATATGCCTGTAATCAAAACACAGAAATCCTTTCCCTCATTGGGCATACATTACAGTGAGGATTAATAAAGAGAATTTTTAGAAAGACTTTTGGCAGAGAGCTTAAGTCAGACCAGGTAGTCAGCTACCTCCCCTGCTGGGCCTTTCCTTTCTTAGTTGATTTTAGTGCTATCAGAGGTATAGTTACTGGACTGGCAGCCCATCTGCTCTCATATACGGCATCAACCCAGCTTTATTTACTCCTCTGTGGGCATTGTGAGCTGGATTGTCAAATTTCATCTCTCTTATAAAGGCAATTAGTTGCTCAAGGAAATGGATTGGGACAATGCCAGAAGAGTGCATAGCTCCATTCATACCTGTTCCATGGACAGAGGAAGAGTGTAATTTCACAGATGTCAAAAATTTTTAAAAGTTATAAAGTCACTTGGAAAAAGCTTAAAACAAAACAAACTTTGCAATGGAAACCTATATCAGAATTCACTAAAGGCAAAACTACAACTTAATTTAAAGAGAAGTCAGCTTCTCTGTGAAATAGGAACCAAGTAGAGTCTTTATCTCATTGGTACTCTATTTATAGAGAAATTTTCTATCATTAGTATCTTCACAGGGCTGAAGTGACCACTGTGGTGAGGAAGCATTGCATTTCTAAACTTGACCCCCAGAATCTCAACATGAAAAAGTTCCCTTGGACCTTGGAAGGCTACTATCTCAGAGTGAAGGCAAGACAGAGAGCAGAATCAAACAACTAAAGCAAGACACACCAGAACTGTGGGACAGTGTGTCCACACTCAGCAAGGAAGCCACTTTGCAGTTTCCAGTCGTTGATGAATAATTAAAGACATAATACCTTAGACTACAATGCAGGGGTAGAATGTTGGGGAACTGGGGTCACCATAGCAATGCAAACATCATGCTTCCGTCTATGGCCCATCATTCTTGTGGTACTTTAAATATGCAAGAGATGTAATTTTATATTTTTCTGATTTAAAAATAAACATGCTTAGCAGAAAACTACAAACTTATTACAAAAGTAGTAGATTTGAAAGTGATAGCCCTTTGGGGTGTGACTACACATTCCAGTTTGTCCAGGATAGTCCTGGTTTATATCCGCTGTGTTGACATGATAATTAGCAACACACCCTTCCCTCTCAAAGGCAAACCTATTTTTATGATAAATTATGTTACTCTACTCATAAACCACACCCTGACTCAACTACTTTTAATCCTCTTCCAGACCATTTTCAAAATTCACTTCACCCCACTAAATTCAAGAATTCTAAAAGGTCCCTCACATGTGCTCAAGAACATGGTCCTTTCAGCTGTTCTATGATGCCCACAATTATCCCCTTCCTAAGATTTGCTGCTGACAGCTACCATATCCATGGGGCTTCTATGAGGGCAATCAGCTGCTCCCATTGGCACTGAGTCAATCCCATTTACTCTCAAAGTCAGTTAGCCCTATCTGCCCTGATGATGCTGTAATGTGATCACTCTAATGAACCAAGTGCACTCAAATGCTGAAACTGCCAATGAGCCAAACTTTTGATCCCATAGAGTCACAATAGGTTCCCCAATGAAGGAGGGCACCCGCTTCACAGGGTCCATTCCAGTGCAGTGGTTCAGCGTGATCCTAGTATGCTCACCAGACTTTGGTGAAAACACCTCTTTTTGTGTTCATTCTCAGGCTGCCTTCTTGCAAACCTTTAGGCATAATTTCAGAAGGACCAATCCAAGGGCACTGTGTATGTACATTCCACTCCCGATATTCTGGCACTGATCTTTCATCCAGATGGGGTAACTTGAAGGTCAATCTAACAAGAGTTGTTTCTCAGGAAGCACCCTGGTCTCTCATTAAAGCAGAATTCTGGTGGCCATTTAGATATACAGGCATTTGACTCATAGCTGAGATCATTTGTCACATGTGACTCTTAATTGACTTTTTTTTTTAAGATTTATTTATTTATTCATTTCTCTCCCCTCCCCCCCACACCCTGGTTGTCTGTTCTCTGCATCTATTTGCTGCATCTTCTTTGTCCGCTTCTGTTGTTGTCAGCGGCACGGGAATCTGTGTTTCTCTTTGTTGCATCACCTTGTTGTGTCAGCTCTCCATGTGTGCAGCACCATTCCTGGGCAGGCTGCACTTTCTTTTGCCCTGGGCGGCTCTCCTTATGGGGCGCACTCCTTGCGCGTGGGTCTCCCCTACACGGGGGACACCCCTGCGTGGCAGGGCACTCCTTGCGCGCATCAGCATTGTGCATGGGCCAGCTCCACACGGGTCAAGGAGGCCCAGGGTTTGAACCACGGACCTCCCATGTGGTAGACGGACGGACGCCCTAACCACTGGGCCAAGTCCGCCACCTTGACTTTATTTTTTAGAGAAGTTTTAAGGTTACCAAAAATTACACAAAAAGTATAATGAATTGCCTTATATCCCCTCTCCCAGGTACACACAATTTCTTCTATTATTAATGTCTTTCATGCTTTAGATACCTGGACTATTCAAACAAATACCATGAAATGGATTGACTTAAGTAATGGGAATTTATTAGCTTATGGTTTCGAGGCTAAAAGAAAGTCCAAATCAAGGTATCATCAAGGCGGTGCTTTCTCCCTGAAGACTGTGGCGTTCTGGGGCTGGCAGCTGGAGATCCTTGGGCTTTAGTTTGTCACATGACAAGGCACAAGGTGGCGTCTCCTGGTCTCTCTCTTCTCTTTCGGGTTCTGTCGATGATCAGTTTTTGGCTGTTAGCTATGGGGCTATCTCTCTCTCTCTGTCTGAATTTCATTCTTCTATAAAGGCCTCCAGTAATAGGATTAAGATTCACCCTGATTGAGACAGGCCACACCTTAACTGAAGTAACCTCATCAAAAAGCCCTATTTATAATGGGTTCACAACCTCAGGGATGGATTAACTTTAATAACATGTTTCCCTGGGTACATAAAGTTCCAAACCATCACATTGCATTAGTATGATATATTTGCTACAATGGATAAACCAATATTGATATGTTATTACAAATTAAAGTCCGTAGTTTACAATAAGTCTCATCATTTGTGTTGTACAGTTCTATGGGTTTTATAAACGATGGTATCATATATCTGCCATTATGGTATCATATAGAATAGTTTCACTGCCCTAAAAATGCTCTGTACCCACCTGTTCACTCCCCTTACCCCTGCCAAATCCCTGGAAGCCACTGATCTTTTTACTTTCTCTATAGTTTTGTCTTTTCCAGAAAGTCATATCATGGGCATCATATTGTATGTATTCTTTTCAGATGGAATTCTTTCACTTAGCAACATGTATTTAAGGTTTCTCCATGTCTTTTCATGGCTTGATAGTCCATTTCTGTTTGTCACTGAATAATATTCCATTGTATGGATTATTAGAATTTGCTTAACCATTCATCTATTGAAGGACATCTTGGCTGCCTCCAAGTTTGGGCAAGAATTCATAAAGCTACCATCAACATTCACATGCAGATTGGTTTTTGTGTGTGTGTGTGGACATCAGTTTTCAAGTCATTTGGGTAAATACCTAAGAGTAGAGTTGGTGGATCTTATGGTAAGCCTATGTTTGACCTTGTAAGAAACTGCCAAACTTTGTAAGAATCTTCCAACGTACCTGTACCATTTTACATTCCTGTGAGCAATGCATGAGAGTCCCTGTTGCTCCACATACTCCCCAGCATTTGATTTTGTCAGTTTTTTGGATTTTTGCCATTATTATAGATGGATAGTGGTATCTCATTTTTATTTTCAATTATTTTTTCATCTATTTATATTCCTGGCCCTCTTCTACATTTTGGCCCATTTTTCCTCACTCTTCCACACTTTCTTGACAATTTTCTAATCCAATTGATGTTTTATTAGTGTAATGCTTATTTATTTCTTAATTATTGTATTGTATCTATTATTTTTATAGTGGGGAAAGAAAGTAGGGAAAATCTTTCTTGTCTAATGGTATTTCTTTTCAACTGTAAGTTTCTAAGAATAGGACTGTATCATAAGGCAGACTTGATGCCAGGTGCATATAAATCCTTAGTAATTACTGTTCTGATTCAGAAAATAATAAATCCTTCATATTATAAACTTTTTTGACAGAACATAAATATAGACATAAAGATATTAAAAATATTGAGTGAGTTCAGGAAACAGAGACATAATTTATTTTTCATGGCAACCAAAAGCTAACCAAAGGGAAAGAAAGCAGACAGGAAGAGTATTTTTGTCTCTTCAGCACTTGCTAACAGGAAACCTACTTGTCATTAGGGTTGCTCATGGAAGTATATGTTAAGCAGCAAACTCTATCCGAAAAGCCTCAATTTGGGTATGTATTAGTCAGTGTTCTCCAGGAAAACAGAACATGTATATGTGTGTGTAAATATGAGATTATTATAGGAATTGTCTCACATGGCCGTGGGGATGGCAAATCTGAATTCAGTAAGGCAGACCACAAGCTGGGAACTCTAGTAAAGGTTTTCGATGAATTCCCCAGGAGAAGCTGGCTGCCTAAAGTAGAGACAGAAATTCTTTCTGACTGCTGAAATCATCAGCAATCCATTTAAGACCTTCAACATTGGATGAAATGTCTCTCATTGCTGAAGGCAATCTCCTCTGTTGATTGTAGATGTCATCAGCCATAGATGCAATCTACTGACTAATGATTTCAATCCATGAAATATCCTCACAGTGACAATCAGGCCAGTTCTTGCTTGATCAAACAACTAGACACCATAACCTAGCCAACCTGACACATGAACTTAACCATGGTAGTTTTCCACTTACATTTTTTTTTGCTTTGTATTTCAGAAGTTTCTCTTGCCAGTCTGTCGATAGCCGGCTGTTGCATCCAGAAGCTACACTAAAACATAAGAATTCAGTGTAAGGTCAGACAAAAAAGGCTCTCTGGGCCCTGGAGGGAGCACTCATAGCTGCCTCGTTCACTACAGCTGTTTCCTAAGCTCCTGGCTCAGTTTGCCAAATGGGACAAGTTATGATAATTTTAAGCAGCCTTAAATTGCACTACAGTGTTTTGTACGAAGAAACTGAAATTCTGTACTAATTAGGAATATTTATGTCATGGGGATGTCTTGCAGAGCAGAATTTTTAAAGCCAAATTATACTGAATTCTCACCATAAGCCTCTCCTTAGACTTCCCACTGTGGGACCTCCTTCAAGGTGTGAGTGCTTCTAATAAGATTCTTTTAATGCTTCGAGAGTGAAACCCCATAATTAGTGACTAAGATGCCCTGTCTGATTCAGTACAGTAGCCCTGAATTTTGTAGAAGTGTCAAGGCAAGAAATCAAAATAAACTTTGGAAGGATCAAATTTCAAATTAATGTCTATTGATAAATTATATTCCATATTTGGGAGGGATTTAAAACTCTGCTTAATATAAGTCAATATTTGTTTTGTTTATGGTAAGCCTGAAATGGTCTTATCAAAGAAATAATTTCATTTGCTGACTGCCTTATCCATTCCTGAAATTATGTCTCTTGATACTTTGAGATATCAGTATCACTATCACCACTAACCCCCACACAGTTTTTTTTTAGTTATTGGCCTAGGGGTAAAACCACAGGAAAGAATATAGTATTTATACATATGATATCATTGATCTCAAATAGATTTGATTCAACTAAAATTTTAGTCTAGAAATGTCCTAGGCTATTGAGATATTGAATTAGGCAGAGTTTATAGACTGGTAAGGAATGAAATATTATACAAACAATTACATGCAATGTGGTAAGCTCTATGGTAATGGAGGTACAAAATGCTACCATAAATAATGACTCTGTGATAGTCAGTAAAAATGATTCTAATTTTTTTGTCTTTATTTTTTTTAATGTTATGTTAAAAAAATAATGAGGTCTCCATATACGCCTCACCCCCCTCACCCGACTCCTTCCATAACAACAACCTCCTCCACCATCATAGAACATTCATTGCACTTGGTGAATACATCTCTGAGCACTGCTGCACCACATGACCAGTAGTCCACATTATAGTTTACACTCTCCCCCAGTCCACCCATTGGGCCATGGGAGGACATATAATGTCCTGTAACTGTCCCTGCAGTACCACCCAGGACAACTCCAAGTCCTGAAAATGCCCCCACATCACATCTCTTCTACCCACTCCCTACCCTTAGCAGCTACTGTGGCCACTTTCTCCACATCAATGCTACATTTACTTCCATTACTAATCACAATAGTTCCAGAAGAGAATATCAGTAAGTCCACTCTAATCCATAAACTATTCTCCATTCCATGGGCCCTGGGATGGTTATGTCTACTCCACCTCTATATCGAGAGGGTGCTTAGATTCCCCTTGGATGATGGATGCAATTCTCCTGCTTGCAGTAGGCACTCTTATTTCCCTGGTGTGGTGGTTGACCTTTACCTCCCTGTTAGCTGGCTGGGGTAAGTCCAAAAAACCAGAGGGTAGGAGTTGCAAGTCTGTTGAGGCAGATGCAGTTCAATGCCATGTCAGTTGGCCCTACTTTGGAGTTTGTGTTCCTGAGTGTGATGGAGTTGGACTCAGATGTGACCTTTGTTCACAAGCCTCTCCTGTTACTTTTACCAGACCTGTGGTTTGCACTGGGTTTAGTGTATACTCAGGGGACCTGAATCTTTGGACTATCCATGTGATAGCCAGGCCCTGAGCCTCAACAGACTTGAAACTCCTAATTTATTTTTAATTTTACGAGCATTATGATTTTTTAAATTTGTCACTTTACTTTGGCTCCCAGGAAGCTCAGAGACAAAATTTAGTCCACCTCTGGCTAGTACACTAAACCTTATAATATGACCATTTACAGATTATAAATTATCTCCCCTGTATTTTCTGCTCACCCAATTTCCTTTTATTTGTCTGCATCTATGTTACACTATATATTGTGATAAGCCATACAAAATCCTTTTTATTGATAGAGTGACATATAAATAAGTAAATAAGCTATGACTCTAATTTTTGAGTCACCATCCGCCCTTTTTAGTTTATTCAGCAGTGTAATTACCATCAGGAACTTCTTTCCTCTCCCACCATTGAATCAAAGTCAAAATATTAAAAGAAGGGAAATGCAAATTAAAACCATAATGGGCTACCACTTCACACCCCCTAAAATGGCTAAAATTAAAAAGGCAGACAATAGCAAGTGTTGACAAGGATGTGGAGAAATAGGAACCCATATACATTGTTGATGGGAAAGTGAAATGGTGCATCTGCTTTGGAACACACTTTAGCAATTACTCAAAAAAATTAAACATAAAGTTACCATGTGATCCAGTTCTACTCCTAGGTATATCTCCAACTGAAATGAAAACATATATCCACACAAAACCTTGTACATGAATGTTTGCAACAGATTATTCATAATAGCCAATAGTGGAAATATCCCAAATATCCATTAACTGATAAATGGATAAATAGTATGCTTATATCCACAAAATGAATATTATTCATCCATGAAAAGGAATGAAGTAGTGTTACATGCTAACACTTAGACAAACCTAAAAAATATTGTACTAAGTGAAAGAAGCCATACGCAAGTCATGTATGATTCCATTTATATAAAATATCCAGAGTAGCCAGATCCGTAGAGACAGAAAGGAGATCAGAGGTTGCCAGGGGAGAGGCAGATGGGGAGTGTCAGCTAATGGGTCCAGGTTTCTTTTTGGGGTGATAAAACGTTTTGGAATTAAGTAGCATTGATGGGTGTTCAACTTTGTAAACTACTAAAAACCACTGAATTTAATATTTTCAAAAAGTGAATTTTACGGTATATGAATTATATCTCAATTTTTTAAAAGTGGAAAGAATTAGTTGAGATGAGTAGAAAGTGTATGGGATAGATCAATTTTACTTACCTGCAAAAATTTTTACTTGATTATCGCATCAACAGTCTCTGGTTAATCCAGGTGCTTTCTGTTACAGCTTTCTTTAAAACATCATGAAAAAAAATTTGTTTACCCTAGCCTTGAAATGTATACAAGTTGTTATTTGGAAGGAATGGCTGCTAAATGACCATCTAATAGCTAGCTCTTTCTTTTTCTCTTATAAGCTACAAATTGATCTTTGAAATAAGTATTAAAAGTATTGACATGTAATTAACTAGAGCTAATAAATACTTTATCTTCGAAACTCAATATCCATCTTTACATGGACTATCAAAACATTTTAACAACGACAAAAAAAAAAAAACCTGATGAAAATTGTTTCCTTAGCTGAATGCTAACATGGCTTTCTCCATACCTCAAGGAGGTATTTCTTTGCAACACATTCCACTGGCCAGTACAAAGGAAGAGACTTCTTGAAACTTCCCAAGCTACAGTAAGCTCTGTGGAATAAAATGACTTCATTACAAAAAGTTTTGACATACCCTCCTTTGTATGGTGATTCTTTCCTGTGAAGAAAGACCCTAACATGCTTAAGACAACATGAATTTAGATATCTTAGGTTTGGAATTTTTTGATCTTGTAAAATCTGTTGGGATATATTTTAGTCCTGTCTTACTCATATTTCTCATGTACCTGAATTAATTGATGTGAACAACAACAATGGTGCTTTGAAGCATTCAGGTACAACAGTGGGAATGATCACATTTCTTGGTTAATGAATGAATTGCTCTTTCATAAGAATTTGTTAATAGAAATAGAGTATTGCCTTAATTAGTGAATTCCCTGGGAAGGAAGAACTGTCTAAGAAGTCAGTTGTATAAAAACCTAAACAAACAAAATGCTCAGAAGGATGAGAAGCTAAGATGTCTGAGAAGCCTCCAGGTCCAGTTTCTGCCAGGGGCAGCCCCACTGAAAGCAAACAAGGCCCACCCAGGGGGCAACGGGGAGGCCTCCCCCGGCTGCCCCGTTTTCTCCTCTGTGACTGCTGTTGGAAGCCGTATCCAAGCAAGAGCGAATCGGTATCCTTCTCCTTCCCTACGTGGTAATCAGTTAACTCATTTGACTGAAAAATCTTCTAACTAAAGGAACAACTCAAAGTTAATTTCTAGCTGTGAGTTAACAACTCTGCACACAAGCACTTTTTTTTTTAATTGCTGTTAAAAAGAATTTTAGACCTGGACAAACCATCAGTGGCCTTAGAGAGCGTCCTGTCCCACACACCAGGCTGGCACTTGGCTCCTCCTGATGTACACCTTTATAAGGATAAAGATGACACCGGTAGGACAGGTCTGCCCCTTTACTGAGGGTTCTAAAGAGCTAGTTCTCATGGTCTTCAGGCTGAAGGAATCTATGTGCAGTGATAATCTAGAAGGTCTATGTAAGAGGGTGTTTGGCATTGCGAAGCATGGCGGGGGCTTGCCTTGAAGTTTTGTTTGCTAAACACTTCACGCAACCTTGAGGAACATCAGTTGTCTCTATCAAAAACCGCAGGAGGGGCTGATGGAGCGAGGGTCCTACTGCCACTGCCACTCTGAGTACTCTGTCACCAGTATCATCCTGGGTTTGCCAATATGTTCCTTCCTTAAGACCAGCGCTCTTGCCCGACTGAGCACGAGTCCTTTTCCCGTTTCTTTCGCTTTACCAAACCCAGTGTTTCACAGCACAATCCAAGTACCTCCAGCCACAGAAGCACCAGATTGCTGGGTCCTGAGTCTCTTTCCAGGCCAACAAGATCAGAATCCCTGGAAAAGATGCCAGAAATTCTCATATTTAACAAGCTCCCTGGTTGATTAAGTATCCTTAATTTTAGGAATTCCTGGTAGGGCATTGCCACCTCTGATAAATATTTTGTATTTTAGGAATGATCCTGTTTCGCTTCAGTCACATTGAACAATGTTTCATTATAACCTGCCATATCTGAGATCCTTGAATATACTCTGCACCTCCTACATTGATTCTAACTTGGTTCTAAGGAAGTCACATATTATTAAGACATATCCTCTTTATTTATAGAGCTATTAATGCACTCATGTGACCTCCGGTCTATTCCTGAATTATCCCTGCTTGGATAAAAAGCTATAAAGGGGATGAATAATGACTTTGGTATTAGAAGATAATTTGTACATGTTAATTTATTGCTGATTTCTAGAAATTCTACTATATCCCTGGATAATCCTCCAAATGCAGATACTTGAAAATAATGCATATTTGGAGATAACTATGCACCTTTGAAATCCTTCTTCTTAAATAATCCTGAACAAGGCATATTTTTTTCAGACAGATTTTTATGTATGTGGGAGGAAATATATATATTTTTAGCCATAACAGTCCAGATAGAAAAAAAGACGTCTTGAAGTTGCTTTCTAAGGTAAATTAAAGTTATACTTTAGAGAACATTTTCAAGAATGCATTTGTAAGGCTAGAAAAATTTCTTCTCCAAAAATTTCAACATAACCATTTTAAACTAAGGTAGGTATATTCTTTACCTGAATTTGTATAAACTGCAACCCAGGCAATTGAGATTTCTTTTCTTTTATTGACAAAATGTTTAAATTAAAGATTATGGAAATTTCTTTCCTCTATGAATATGATGGTAATTTTATAAAGTTTTAAATTTTATAATCACAGTTAGAAATACAGAATGGGTTAGTCAAAGATAAGACAAACTATGTAGCTTAGCCACACACCAAAGGGCAAAAATGCAGTCATTTGTCATATGTGTTTCTAATTAAACCATGCAGTTAAACCATCTGTAGTGAAAAACAGTGGGAGTAAATAGCCAACTTGGGAGGAAATAGGCAATTGTCAATCACCATCTTTTTCTCACCTGTTTCTGGGACAGAAAAATGTGTACTGAAAAGACATAGAGGGTAACAAAAAGAGTAAAGGAGAGGATGTGCAGCAAGGAAGAGGGAAAAGATGATATTTGGAATATAAAGAAATCTAGTAAAGTTAAAGGATTAGGATGGATTCGAAGAAGTCTTAACAGAAAGTGGGGTAAAAGGAGAGGGGAAATCAGTAAGGAATTTACCAACACACTGAGAGAATGAAATGTAAACTACAAGAAATTCAGAAAGAAATTCAGTTTTTTTAAAAAAATGGCTTTGCAAAGAGTGAGGATTTTAAGGGAATACTTTGAAAAGAAAATCATCTAGCCATTTCCAACAACTAAGCATAGACATGATAGGCAAAATAATGGTTCTCCCAAAGATATTCACCCCCTAATGCCCAGAACCTGTGAATATGATACCTTATATAGCAAAAGGTACTTTGCAGTTGTGATTAAGGTTAAGGCACCAGTTTGAGGTGAAGAGATGATTCTAAATTAACCTAATCATGAGTACTTTCAAGTGAGGAACCATTCCCAGTTGGAAATAATCACATGGGAGAGAAAGGATTTCTCCTGATATAGCTGGCTTTGAAGATGGAGGATGGGGCCATGAGACAAAGAATGCAGGTGGCCACCAGAAGCTGAAAAAGGCAAGGAAATGATATGCTCCTTGGAGTCTCCAGAAAGCAATGCAGCCTTGCCAATACCTTGATTTTAGTTTAGTGAGACCTGTGTCAAACCTCGGATAATAAATCTATGTTTCTCAAATTTGTGATAATTTGTTGTAACAGCAATAGAAAACTAATATACTAGGCTGTGGAGATGGCAAATGTCCCCAAATGGCCAGCTCTTCTTCCTATGTGAAGAAATAATGCTCTCAGCCCTGCTTGCTTTCCTGCAACAATATATATTCAATGCATTTCGATCATGTAAATGGAATGTTTTTATAATTACTATTGAATAAGATCCCTTTATTTATACAAGGACAAACAAAGGACTCCTGCAATTCTTCAATTAGTTATCAAACCAGCAGAGGAGATTATTTCTAAAAAGAAACTATGATTTCCTTCCTGGTCATGATTCCTTGAAGTCCAGCTGTCATCTTATTCTGTTGTACAAACTACCAATTAGTTCAGTATTATTATCAGCAGTAAAGCAATTGAATTTGAAGTGGTGTCTCCCAAAGTACGCATGAATGCACAGAAATGCATTTGTGCTTTAAGAGCAATTACTAGTTGATTAACACACAGTACATTATTTATGTCATTTAACCTTTAAGATTGCCCATTAACTTAATATTTTATGCTATTAAGCCTTGCAAAACAGGCTAAGCCTGAAAACAGGATGCAGAAAAAATATGGCATTAGTGTGCAATATGCCTTTTCAACTTACATCAGTGACAATGAAGTATAAGAGGGGAGAGGGAATTATGGGAGAGAAGGGAGAAGAGAAAAAGAAGAGTGGGGGAGAAGAAGAGGAAGAGAGAAAAGAAATATACAGGGTGGAGAGGAAGACAAAGATAAGTAGATGACTCTGTAATGCTAAAAACACCATTACATAGATTATTTCTCTGATCTTTCCAACAGGCATGTGTGTTAGTATAAAAATTGTTATTATTACCATTTTAGACAAATGGAACTGAGGCTAAGAATCAGTTGGGACTCAGCTAGCCCTTGCAAGTCCAACATTCTTTCCAAGATGTCATTTGATTTCTGTGTCCAGTTCTTTCAATTGTTGTTTGGAGGAGAAGGAAAGGTGGTTGTATTTCCAATCCAGGGCTGTTGACCTATTCACAGATGTTTCCATCAACACCTCCACTCATTTCCTTCTGAAAGAGTAGATGACTTGGTTTTCATTGTACCCCTTCCCTTTTCTCCCCTTCTAATGCCAAATGTCCCCAACCTGTGTGCCTCCAAGGCATAAAGTACCTCGGGCCTCAATCTACCCCAATTCATCAGTGGACAATGTGGCAAACCCAGCACCGAGTGCCCTGGTGCCCCTCTGTGGATTCTCATCAGAGTGTGTGACTGTGAATTAGCCACATTTGGACCTAGGGCATATTCTAAGTGACACCCCACACACACACACCTCAAAATACTACTGTAGCAGAATTGTTGCCTTGGGCCAGCCCTCTCAAACAAGGGCTCCCTTCCTCCTAACTAGGACCAACCTCCACTCAAACGGGACAGTAGCTGCACTAAAGAATGATTTATATTAAGCTATAGTTTCATAAAAACTGAAAAAACCCAGGTATCTCCTTAAAAAAACTGAATAAAATCTCAGGTATGTCCAGGAAAATCCAAGTGCAGGGGTAAAGTCAGGAGACGGGTGGCCAAGAAAACTGTGGAAATGTCACAGTCACCTGGGGACACTTAGTGGCTGGAACATCCTAAAGGGGAAGCAGCCAAAGCTGAGCTGAGTGGAGGCCTTCAGATGTTTCAGCCTCCTCCTTAATTAGCTGACTGTGAACGATAAGGAAAACTCTTCACACCTGTATAGCTTCACTGTTTATAAAGGCCTTTTACATCTATTAGTTTGTCACAGTATCCCCATTTGACTCCTGAGATCCTGCCAGTAAAAAAAGTAAGAGGGCTTGCCCAGGTACCTTAACCTGATAAGAAGCCTGGTCAAGACTGAACCCAGGTTTTTTGGCTCATAGGCCAGAGCTCTTTTCCTGTACCACAACACCTTCAACTATGTGGGGAAATATGTTACAGAAAACAGAGATGTGGAATATGTAGTAGAATAGCATAATACTAACAAACACCTTTAAGAGATTTTTCAATAAACGTTTATTATTTACAGATTTTTTTCCCTCTGAAATTATGGTACTGTACATCCCTGACTAGATTTAAACAATAAAAGCAGATTTTTAAATTTCACTACTGTGCAATATCATCAGGCTATTCCGCTGACAACAACAGAAGCGAACAAAGAGAAGAACACGCAGCAAATGGACACAAAGAACAGACAACTGGGGCAGGGCGGGGAAGGAGAAAGAAATAAATAAAATAAATCTTTAAAAATAAATAAATAAATAAAACAAATTAGGGGGAAGCGGACTTGGCCCAATGGATAGGGTGTCTACCTTCCACGTGGGAGGTCCGCAGTTCAAACCCCGGGCCTCCTTGACCCGTGTGGAGCTGGCCCATGCACAGTGCTGATGTGCACAAGGAGTGCCATGCCACGTAGGGGTGTCCCCCGTGTAGGGGAGCCCCACGCGCAAGGAGTATGTCCCATAAGAGAGCCGCCCAGCTCGAAAAGAAAGTGCAGCCTGCCCAGGAATGGCGCCGCACACACGGAGAGTTGACACAACAAGATGACGCAACAAAAAGAAACACAGATTCCCAGTGCCACTGATAAGGATAGAAGCAGCCACAGAAGAACACACAGTGATGGACTGTGGACACAGAGATGTGTCCACAGATGGACACAGAGAGCAGACAACTGGGGGGGGGCAGGGCTAAGGGGAGAGAAATAAATAAAAAATAAAAAATCTTTAAATAAATAAATAAACAAATAAAACAAATTGGAGGTCAAAAGTAAAGCTCCTGCGGGATGTATACACTGTATAGCCATATTTTTCTCAAATTGTTTTATAAGTTTAGTATCTCACTATTTAAAATAAGTATTTCACAACTTTAAGTATTCCTCTAGAGCAGGGTTTCTCAACTTCGGTGCTCTTGACATTTTGGGTCAGATAATCCTTTATTGTCAGAACCAGCCCTGTGCACAGTGGGATGTTTAGGAGCATCGCAGGCATCTACCCACTAAATGCCAGTTTTATACCTCAATCATGATGATCACGAATGTATCTAGATAATGTAACAATTCCCATAGAGGACCAATTGTCTTCTTGAGAATCACAGCTCTAGGACTGATGTGTAGGTACCTCCTAAAGTAGTTACATTAACTGGGTGTCTTTTTTATTCATTTACTTTCTGATTTCAATTAAAAGATAGCAAGGATAGTGCTGAGATTTCAACAAAGGCAATACAATTTTATGTGCATTTATAAGAGGGATGGCAGTTGAATTCAATACCAAAAGGTGTAGAGGAAAGCAGACTTGGCCCAATGGATAGGGCATCCACCTACCACATGGGAGGTCTGTGGTTCAAAGCCCGGGCCTCCTTGACCAGTGTGCAGCTGGCCCATGCACAGTGCTGATGCGCGCAAGGAGTGCTGTGCCACGCAGGGGTGCCCCCGTGCCACATGCAGGGAGTGCGCCCTGTAAAGAGAGCAGCCCAGCGCGAAAGAAAGTGCAGCCTGCCCAGGAATGGCACCGCATACATGGATTGGTGACAGCAAGATGACGCAACAAAAAGAAACACAGATTCCCATGCTGCTGATAAGGATAGAAGCGGTCACAGAAGAACACAGCGAATGGACACAGAGAGCAGACAACTGGGGAGAAGGGGAGAGAAATAAATAGATAGATAAATCTTAAAAAAAGAAAAAAGAGTAGACCAATTCTGACTGCAACGTTTCATGAAATTATGTGAAGCTGTGAATTGCATGGTCGGTATGAACAGTATATTCTGAAATTCTCAATAAATCCAGTAGAATTTAAGACCCGGTTTATCTACTTTTGTTTGTCTGTAGGTGCAACGTAATGTTTTGGAATAAGTATGAATGCGAAACCTACTTACCTCTGAAAAAAAGTTATCACAATTGTATCAGGGGTATTTATAGCCATTTGGATCAGTCCATGCTTGAGCTTGTCATCTCACTTTGGAGGACTGAATTATTATGCAGGAAAATAAAATAAATCCAAATGTTTATGCAAAGCCTAACAGTTCCTTACACTCTGATGTAGACATCAAATTAAACAAACAAATTTCAACAAAAAAAAACAAAAACAAGAAACAACTCTCTCTCCTCTGTTCATTCCCAGGAAATACTTTAGAGATTGTCAAAAAAAAAAAAAAAAGCTATTTACCTTGACTTCATGAGTATCAAGAACAGGACTAACTTGGTTAAATACCAAAAAATCTATGTCCCATTTCTTCAGGAGGCAAACGGATGAAGGCAGAATGACCAAAATATTCATTGTGGATTGTTACATTATATCTTCATTCTCCACTTAGCTTCTGTTTGTTGGCATTCACTCAGAAGACCAGTTACAAAGGGTTGTGTTCACTGGTAATGAAAAAGGTTAAAACTGTAGTAAAATACTTTTAATGCTGGACTAGTGACCAACACATGGGCTTTTACTCTTTCTGATGGGAGTTCAATTTAATCCATGGAACAGAGTGGCCCACAATCCTAGTTTGTCCAGGGCTTTCATGATTTTAGCACCAAAACCCCCATATTCTAAGAAACCCTTTAGTCCTGGGCAAACCTGAATAGTTGGTCCCCCCATCTGAGTTATGAGAGATTTTTAACAAAGAAGTTGATTTTTAAAAATATTGTCCAAGTGTTGAAAGGCAGGGTCAAAACTACTCCTAAACCTTTTTTTCTTTTTTTTAGGGAAAAAATCCTCATTTGTACTTGTGGGTGAAAATGATCAGGGAGCACTTGGCATCTAATTAACAGTGGGGGCCTGTGTGATTTTGGGTGTACATCTGCATCTGTGAAGACGAGCATGTCCAAGGGCAGGAGAACAGTCGGTCTCAGAGTGCTTTATTTAAGCAAGGACACACTGCCAACTTAAAAGACTAAATAAGGCCATACTTAGTCTATGGGGGGATCCTACAGTTATTCCCCTGCAAATTTAATTCAAACAGGTATTGAGATCTGACACACAGAGATATCCACAAATTAGAGGATACTGGATTTTTATAAAGGAAAGAAAAGAAATCCAGGCCACAGAGAAGTACCTCAAAGCAGTACTGGATCCTTTTCATGTTAATCACTGTATTGCTATGAACATGTTTTGAAATTCTATACTATGAACAAAATGTCTTGAGCTTCTTTGTATGAAATATGCATGTTTCAAAGAAAATGCAGTGTTTTTGAATTTTATCATTCGAATTTCATCACATAAAATAAGCAAAGAGTTTAGGTAATTTTCTATTGGAAAAATGGTACCTTTTTTTTTTCCAAGCAATTTAACAATCTACTTGACTCATAAAACTGATGATGACCCTTAGAAAATTTATTATATGTTATTTGTAGGATACACTTGAGACTGTTCATTACATGAGAAAGATTTCTGTGAGAAATCCTTTTATTTGACCTGTTTTTGTGATAGAACCACAAACTAATCTATAAACAAAAATCCCCAAAGGAAGAGTTACTATACCTAAGTGGGAACTTGATTCTGTAATGGAGTAGAGATATTAGTTGCCACAGAACATGATAAGACTTAGGAAAATTAGTCTAGAGGCTCTTTTTTAATCACCATATTCTAAGTAAGCTCTTTGTCAGTATAATCAGTATGTTTTAACACATCCGTGGTCAAAAGGTATGACCAAATGAATAAAAGTATTTACGTCCCAAAATTTCAAGGGAATTTTGAGTCATGACTAAAGCTCAAGAACGGTTTTTCCAAATTTTAAATGCTATTGGCTTTTGCCAGCTATTCAAAATATAGATATAAATCTTGGTAGTCACCAAAATAAACTTCACTTTGTTTAGCACTTCTCGTGTAAGACCCAATTTCAAAAGCCTGAGTTTACAATAGAATTGTAGTTCCTTTTTTGGTGATGTAACAGGAGAATGCTTACATTATATGTAATCCACATTTTATTTCAGCTCCCACAGGGTTAATCTGGCAAGACTTTGATATTTCTGTGAAGCATTTCATGAAAATATCACCAGTGACAACCTCTGGACATATTAATGATCACATTTGGTTTCTAATCTTTAAGGCTCCAGTGACACAGAATATTAAAATTGAATGCAATGCCATAGCACTAGTTTTAACTAATTGCATGTCCACTACATGAAATGTGGCCAACAGCCAATGGATGAGAAAGCAATAAAAACAGGAGGAGTTGAAGTCAAGCACACACACACACACAGAAAGTACGGCATCTTTAAAACAAACAAACAAACAAAAAACACAAATGTGTGCCAAGGTTGGAGCACTATTTCAGGGAAAGTGATCCGAAGCCTCCTAAATCATGAAATAGTTTGGGGTTTAGACAATTTTTTCCCTTAATTGGCAACCAACTCTACACTATGATCTCCTTTCCTAGTGAAATGCTGGACTTGAGGAATGATGCACCTGTAGTGGAAGACTTCAGTGCTCCATGGAGACAAAAGGACAAGCACGGTACACCCAGGCTGACGAGTGACTAAAACAGCTGAAAAATCCAGTCTAGCTCTTTTGCATGTTTGTATTAAACTGGCTTTGAGTTTTAAAATATGACTCTGCCTTTACAAAGTTTAGGTTAAAATTTGCTTTTTTTAAAAAAAAAGAGTATCAGAAGGCTTTCAGACTACATACATATCGACTCCAAAAGCTGAATCAAGCACACCCTGAGGGGGGAAATTGGCTCCAATTGATAGTTGGACTTAAAAAAAAGAAAGGCAAATCAAACCTTCTGAAAATAGAGCTTGTCATGGAAACGGCATGTTAATGTGACAATACCCTCAGCAGCTTTATCGTTTTCCGGACAAGTCCTATTTTGCCATCAGAATTGAAAGAAACAAAAGAATACGTTGGATTTCTATATGCTATATATTTAAAAAACAAAAACAAAAGACCCTGTTTTCTAAAAACAAAGCCTGGTGGTAATTTTTGAATGTTTTCTAAAACCATTTAAATCCAGCAAACAAAATCTTTCTGAATCAAATTTATGACTACACCATTCTAAGGACACCCACAATAAGAGTGTTTTAACATTTATTCCTTGGGTGAAGACTAATAATAATTTTTTTTTAAATCCCAGAAATCACCTGATTGATTGAATTACCTAGTGAGGAGGCATGTTTTAATTTGGACTAAGAATTGTTAGTTTGGGAGTCAATACAATGAAATCTTTTAGTTATCTATTATATTAGATTAACAAAGAAAAAGAACATAAAATTGCATGTTGGTACTTGAAATTGAATGCTGTATTTTTTTTAAATTAGAGTTAAGTTTTTCATTGATCTGAAAATGAATAATGACAATGACTTATAATCATGAGACAACTGCATTATAATCATGAAAATAACTATTGTATCCATGATTATTTAGCCCCTCATCATTTTATCACAAAATATTTTCATGGGAAAATTTAATAAAGTATTTGTAATCTGCAAAACAATAAAAGACTGTTTTCCAAATGTATTTAGGGTTTTCTACCTGGCATTTTCAATTTCTCATAACCTTATTTCCATATTATGAAATGTATAAGAAAACTTTGCATCTCTATTTTATAAATATTAGTGTCTGTATACGTAAGTGTATGTATCTATAGATACACACATGTTTGTGTATGTGTACATGTATATACATACACACATATAATTCTGACTAAGAGTCGACCAACCAAGTAGAAAATTCCTTGGGGAAGGCTCCTTGAATGATATAAAAATGGGGTCTTAGGAACAAACTGCCTTCTAAACCCAACAGCTGTTTAAAATGGATATAAACACACAGTCGTTTAACCATTTATTGATTGCCTATTTATGATTTAGGAATATCCAAGATTGTAGAAAAAGATAAGACAGTGTCTCATAAAAATCTTGACAAAGATGATGGTTGATGATTTAAAATTACCTCTGTATTATAAAAAGTCACGTAATTTTACCCTTTGAAACAAAAAAAAAGTTTTAATATTAAAATCAACAGTTCTCTTTTAATAATCCCCTTTGAGTAAAGAAATAATTTGCAAACATCTATTTTCAACTATTATGAATACAGATCTTTTCTTGTGACTTCTTATTGTTAATTACAATGCAAATAGAATAAGTCCTTGGAAGGATTGGTCTAAAGTTTTAAGTAGACTTTTTCATTAAATTCCTGCATTTTTATACTGTGGGACTAGCTAATGGGATACCATAAAATGTAAAGATAGTGCAGACAGTTCAAGATCTATTATTTTCAGGCACAAAAACCATATAATTTTGTACAAAACTTTGATTTTTTATTTGTGAAATTAAAAATATGGTATTTTATATATATAAACTTCTATTCCTCTATAAATATAGATGTTTTGTGATAGTGAACAGAATAAATGTATACCAAATTCAAAGACCATTGTCATTTTAGGGTATGGCAGACATAGATAAATTTAGTACCAGCTTTTTTGTAAACTCAAAGTTTAGAACAATACAATCAGGAGAATTGCCTTTCTCCTCCTTTTCACAGAGAACTGAAGAGAATATATAAATGGCTTTGAAAGATTCACCTTTGACAAATTTCTGTAAATCTTCAAAAAAGAACACACAGGATTTAATGCAGACCTGCACACATTTTCCCTTTAGCAGGCATGCCAATATTGTGTTTATTTTTTGAGTTTACCCCATCAGTTATATCAACTTCTTTACCTTCTAAAACATTGTCAAGTTATTATCAGTGATGCGGGCTGTTTCTGTCAGAATATGTTCCTGAATAATAACCATAAGTTGAAAATATACAACTTTTACATTTTAAAAGTTTCTGATATATGTCTAATGACTGATTGGAAATAGGAAAGTTGCATTTTAACTTTCCGTTACACTGAAATCTCCTTAAAGTTTTCATATTCTGTTTACATCCTGCAAGTGCTGTTACTGAAGGTAAAGATCGACTCTTTAACAAAGCTTTCCAAATGACCTCAACGTTTTCATCTTACAGAAGGGTAAACTCTAACCGCTCTGGCTGGCTGATCCTGGAGGCAGATTGCCAGGCATCAGTATGCAATTAGAATTAACATTTTATAACCCCATCTTCAGTCTCTCCCAACCCACACAAGCTTCATGCCTCTTCCCAAATCTCTGTAACCACATCTTTCCATGACGCTGGCCAAACCCATCCCAGGTTTCAGACACAGGGAATGAAATGAGCTCATCCATCAAAAATCAGACTAAAAAAAAAAAAGTTTGGCATTGGTTATCCCACTAACCCTCTAAGCAACTTAAGGTCGGAAGAGGGAGTGTCTGGGCCTCGGAGAGAGGAGGGAGGGTGGGACTGCCAGCGCCCACACTCGTGAGCGCAGACGCGGCTGCGCGGGGGAAGGTTCTCCACAGCGAAAATTCAGCTTCAGGAAGTCAGAAGGACAGGCCTCCGCAATTTGCCCTCGCGCGAGGGCTGAATTGGGATGGGAGGGGGCCCACTCCCGGATCTGGAAGCTTTGTGGAGTTCGGTATCTTAAGTAGTCCCACCCCAAGCAGAGAAGGGAAAGGAAGGGGGAAGCAGGAAGGATGTGACCCCAGCGGCACCCGGCAGTGCCGGGCTCGACTCGGAGCTGTTGCCCAGACAGACCCGGCGCCCGGCGGCAGGACAAGCTGGAGCTTTCGGCGGGTGTGCTCCGACTTTTTCCCGCCTGCCGTACTCCGAAAAGGGGCAAGAAGGAAAAGCCTCAAATGGTTGAGCCGCCCTAAATAATTAAAATTTTAAAAGGAAAAGAAAAAACGCGTGATCGGCCGTCATTTAAATACAAATATACTTACAAAAATCTTACACAGTCTATTTACAATCAAAGCAGCGCACAGTCCTGGTAAGACAGTGTTAGGGCAGGGTCGGCGCCCACGTCCGTCTGTCCCCAGGACCGAGGCTTTTGCAGGAGTTGTGTTGTTCAAGGACGCCTGCGAAAGTGTCTGTCTAGCAACGAAGCCTCGAGTAACCAGGCTTGGAAGGAATTCCACGGGGCTAGCTTTGGTGGAGGGGCCGGGCCTGGGCCGAAGGGCTGGGAATGGGCTGAGTCCCTGGGAATCAGACGGTGGTCTCCCCCTGTTTGCTGTTAGTGAGCCTGGTGTAGAACTTCCTCCAGGAGTTGAGGGTCTTGCCCGACCAGATCCAGAAGCCCGACGTGATGCCCACGATCAGCGTCATAAGGTACTTGATCATGAAGACGGTGAAGTCGGGGCTCATGGGCGGGTGCGGTGGGGCGCCCCCGCCCGCTTGGAGGTGGGGGCAGGGGATGGCATAGCTCTTGCAGCTCTGGGCCACCCAGCTGCGCTCCCACTGGTCCCGGAAGGCCTGCTCGTAGAAGTAGCAGGCGATGACTATGGTGGCTGGCACGGTGTAGAGCACGCTGAAGACGCCGATGCGCACCATGAGCTTCTCCAGCTTCTCGGTCTTGGTGCCGTCGTGCTTCATGATGGTGCGGATGCGGAAGAGCGACACGAAGCCCGCCAGCAGGAAGGACGTGCCGATGAACAAGTACACGAAGAGGGGCGCCAGCACGAAGCCACGCAGCGCGTCCACATTGTTGAGTCCCACGAAACACACCCCGCTCAGCACGTCGCCGTCCACCTGGCCCAGCGCTAGGATGGTGATGGTCTTGATGGCAGGCACGGCCCAGGCGGCTAGGTGGAAGTACTGCGAGTTGGCCTCTATGGCTTCGTGTCCCCACTTCATGCCGGCCGCCAGGAACCAGGTGAGCGACAAGATCACCCACCAGATGGAGCTGGCCATGCTGAAGAAGTACAGCATCATGAAGAGGATGGTGCAGCCCTCCTTCTTGGTGCCCTGCGCCACTGTGCGCGCCCCGTCCTCGGAGAACTTGTCGTTGCATACCACCCGATCCTCCAACAGGAAGCCGGCGATGTAGGCCACGGCCACGGCCGTGTAGCAGCCCGACAGGAAGATGATGGGCCGCTCCGGGTAGCTGAAGCGCCGCATATCCACCAGGTACGTGAGCACGGTGAAGAGTGTGGAGGCGCAGCACAGCACCGACCAGATGCCGATCCAGGTGCGCGAGAAGCGCAACTCTTCCGGCCCGAAGTACATGAGCCCGTACACCTTGGTCGGCTCACAGGGTGCACCGCAGTCCTTCTCCCCCAGGAAGTGGTAGTTGAGGTACGAGGGCACCTTGAGGGCGCGCGGGCACGAGAACTTGCCTCGCTCGGATCCGCCGGCGCCCCCCGGGAAGCCACTGCCGCGGTGCCCCCCGCCGCCGTGCTGGGGATTGCTGGTCCAGAACTCTGGCAGCAACGAGGGAGTCGGGGTGCCCTTGTCCGACGTGTTCTGGCCCACGCACAGCTCGCCGGCGCCGTGCACCGGGAACTTCTCACACTTGAGCGTGTCGGGCCACTGGAAGCCGAACTTGTTCATGAGCGCCTCGCAGCCCTGGCGCGCGCGCTCGCACAGGGAGCGGCAGGGCGGCAGCGCCTGCTCCAGCACGGTGCACACCGGCGCGTACATGGAGCACAGGAAGAACTTGAGCTCGGCCGAGCACTGCACCTTCACCAGCGGGTAGAACTGGTGCACCTCCAGGCCCGCGTCCTCCTGGTTCGTGTGGCCCAGCAGGTTGGGCATGATAGTCTGGTTGTACGCGATGTCCGTGCACAGCGGGATGGAGATGGGCTGGCAGTAGCCGTGGTCCGGGATAGAGATGCCCCGCTCGCCGTTGTACTGCTGCCCGCTCTGCTGCTGCGGAGGCGGCGGCGGGGGCTGCTGCCCCGGCCCGGGCCCCTGCCCTTGGCCCGCCGCCTGCGCCCGGACCCCCAGCAGCTGCGGAGCCTCCAGCAGCCAAAGTAGCAGCAGCAGCCGGCGCACCAAGCGCCCGGGGTCAGCTGGGGGACCGGGATGGGGACGGAGGCGGCTGTCCATATCCCTGCTCCCCTCCGCCGCCCGCCGGGCCAGGAGTGCCCGGGCGCAAAGTTCCCAGCTCCCGCCGCCGCCGGCGGCCCGGCACTTCTTAGGCGCCTCCTCCTCAGCCATACTTTCTGGGCGCCGCTGGGTTGGGGCCGGCGGTGGCACGGCCGGCGGTTTCCCCTGCGGCCGGGGAGCTCTCCTCCGCGCCGGTGCCCTCCGTCGAGCCCAAGGCACGCTCGGCCGGCTCCCCTGGCTCCCGTTCCGGGTCCCGCAGCCGCCGCCGCCGCGGAAACTTGCGATTCATGAAGCGCCGGCGGCGGGTAGAGCCCGGGTGGCTCGGGCACGCTGGGGTCGCGTCTCGCCTTTCTGCCCCTGCGCTCGCTGGCTCCCGGCTGGCGGCGCCGCGCTAGTGGCCGCGGCCCGGTGGAGCGCTGAGCTCACAGCAGCCCAGCGGCCCGGGCTCCCCCCTGCGCCTCCGCCTCCTTCTCCGCCGCCGCCGCCTGACCATTTGTGTCAACCCCTCAGCTCGCTCCCTCTCTCTCCCTCGCGCGCCCTCCGACCGGTTTCCAGGCGCCCCGCAGTCTGTCTTTCACCAGGAGGGAGGAGCCTTGAAACCGACGCGGACCTGGAGACTCAGGGACCGTCGCCCAATCGCGGCAACGGCTTCCCGGCGCACAGGGCGCCCGCCGCCTCCTTCCCTGCGCGAAAGGCTGCAGCGCGCGGGAGGTGGAGGAAGTAGCGGTGGTGGCAGAGGCACTGCTCTGGCACAAAGAGTGGGTTTGCTACGAAGCGGGACAGGCTTGGTTGCTTGTGCCTTTTGAGGATGAAAGGACGAGGACAAGTAGGAGAATGGTCCCATATGTTGCTGGAGATAATGAATAGGAGTCGGCGGACCGCGCGACTTGGCTTTTCTTTTCTTTTATCCATTTTCATGTCTTAAAATCCTGCTCTTCACGCTGGTTACTAACAGCAAATCGAGAGATGCAATCAGAACAGATACCTTTGACTTAAGGAGAGCACGGTTTCCTTTGAGTTTGTACCTGTCGAGGTTTTGTTTAAAATGTTACTGGAGGAAGAAAAAAAAAAAAAGAAAGAAAGAAAGAAAAGGGGGAAAGAAAAAACAAAACCTCGCAGCCTGGGTTTGGCGGGCTTTGGACTTGCCATTTCCCCTCAAGCAGAAGTTCTCCCGGAATCCCTGTCAAATGAACAACAAACACAAACTTTGATGGAATTTTTAAAAGTAAAGCCAGAAGCGCAGTCCGCTATCGTCATCTTTCTTAGAGCCAAACTCTTTTTTAAACAAGTCAGTAACAGAAGCGAGAAAAACTGGAGGACCCGACGCGGGAGGCGGTGGGGGCGCCTCTTCTGGGAGCTTCCTGTCTGCCCCGGACCCCAGAAGTGGCGCGGGCCCGAGCCGCGCTTGCGGGCAGCGGCGCCCCAGGGGAGCTACGAGGAGCCTCCGAGACCCGGGGGACGCCCGCGCTGTGACGGGAACCCCTGGGAGTGTCACAGCAGGGCCGGTTAGGTCCCACAGGAGGGGCTGCAGCACGGTTTTCGACCTACTGGTATGCAGAGCTGGGAATGCCAGGTTTTGGGGGGTGTGTGTTCTTTTGGAGGGACTCTGAAAGCAACCTGCGGGCTCCCTTCTAATTCCAAAATAGCCAAAGCCTTCTAGGACAGACTTGAATTTTTGTTGTTTTCCGTGCAAGATTTTAAAAGAAATGATATTTTAACTGCGCAGGCGACTCCGTCTTATCAGTTAAATGCCATTATATTACTAATTCTACCAAGGATTTTCTGGCCAATGATTAGAACCCTACCTCGGGATATTTTCTCCAATTCTCTTTCATTTGTTTATCCACTTGTTTGTTTAATTCGTATTTACTAAACACTTATTATGCTAGAAGCACTGTGTTAGGTAGAAAGGTACAAAAAAATGAACAAGACATGGCCCCAGCCCTAGAGAAGGGCACGCCCAATGGGCCCAGAAGTGTAAGGCAGTCATCTTAATGTCACCTCAAATCTGAGGGAGCACAGGAGAAGCACCTACTTGAAGTAGAATAGGGTGGGGGGGAGTTTGGATGGAGAAACAGGTGGAAGACAGGAGCTCAGAGGTACTTACACTGCGGAAGGTAAGGGGTGGGGGGTGTGGCCCGGGCTTGTGGGGGAGGCGGGAGAAAGGGTCTCACTTCATGCTTTCAAAGTTTGGGTCGAACTGCACGACAATAGGGAGCTATTGAAGGTAACTTTTCCCCACGTGAGCGGAGAGTTACAGGATTGGAAAGATAACTGGCTTCAGGAAGACTGTGGGAAGAGAACACCTGGGGCAGACAGTCACTAGAGAACTTGAACGTGAGGGTAGATGTAGAGGTCACTGCTAAAGGTGGGTGTCACTTGTAATGTGCACTATCACAGCGCTGCGAATTTCAGCACCATGCATTTTAGTTTCTCTCAAGAACGTGCAGTCTTATCTTTACAAAATGACATCTATTTGTCCCAGATACATATATTAGTGTTTTTCAGATATACATAGATGCGGTAAATTCCTAAAAATACATATTGGTTTTAAAGCATTTCTGAATTTCTAGTATATTTTAAAAGAAAAAGCAACAAATACTAACAGTATAAGTATCATGTGCATGTGTATGTACGTGTGTGTGTTGGCCATAACCCATGAAACATTTTGATATTAAAAAGAAGATTGGAAAACACAAGTGCTCTCTGAGGGCCTTTGTGGACTCACATTCCATAATTCTGCTCATTTCATCCTTCTGCCTCTTGGCCCACAGGCTCCCATGGGTGCTTTTTCTTTAGCCCTCCACCTTGATGCTCACACTTCTCCTGACCAGTATCCCATTTTTAGGAACTTCCTTAACCATTTTCCACTGACTATTCCTCTCTTGTAAAAACCTAGTTTGTCATGTGTCCCACTCTCTCAAGGCCATTCTAGGTCAATGGACTGGCTGAAAAGTGAGTTAATTCTGATGTATCAATGACCAAGAAGGATTACATGTGTTAAGCATCCACTACCACCATCACCCCAAATCTGCCCTTCTACTCCCTCCAGGGGTGGATATTCCCTGTGGCAGAGTGCCCAGTTCTCTTCCTCAGAGGTGGTAACACCCTCATGATTCAAAAGTTGCTCTATTGAGATTCTTGAGCTAGTTTTATCTTCCACCCCCTCCCCAGTGAAGTTTATAGGGAGAAGATTCAGAAATGTGGCCAGGGTTAAAAAGAAAAGAGAAAAAAAAAAAGTCCTTCTTACCAGATCATGGAGTTGGAAGGTGCCAAAGACCTCATCTCTGAACTGGTTCATTTTCTCCAGTTTATAAATAAGAAAACTAGGCCCAGAAATATTAAGGGATGTATCTCAGGTTAAATGGTCTTGTTTGGGCTTCCATTCGATGCTTATTTTAACCCTTTCTATGTTCTTTTGAATAACTATTATTCTTTTCATTAAATGCCATATGTAAAAAAAGATCTCAATGACTTGTGTAAAAAATGATCTTGTAAAATAAAAAATGGATGAGTGTTGTCATCCAAAGCTTTAAGTAAAAAACCTATAGATTTTCTATTTGTTATTCTAATACAGTATTTCATTTATCAAACTTCTGTGATAGAAGGTAAACTGTTAAAATTAGGGACAGACTGAGTTGTAACCAATAGCAACCAGTGTTATGGAAGGATTTCTTTTGGGGAGGTGAGGAAGGTGGCAACGAAATATTAGGATAGAAATATGAACAGCATACTTTTACTTTGGACTAAAATACATTATTTTCTCAGGACATGAAAAGGCTTGAGATCCACAGATAAAAGTTACTAAGTAAGTATAAACTCTTATGAACTCTGTAATGAAAATATTTCAGTTAGGTCAAAGCCATAAACCAAGCCTGATTCCTGTTTGATATTGGCTCACCAAGCTTCAGCTCTCTGCCTTCTCAGGCAAGTTTTCTTATATTAAAGATCTTGTTAGATCAGGTCTTTCCCAAATCTTCTGAAGTTTCTTCAGACTGATTGTGTCAGGATGAATGGGGATAATTAGTAGGGATAGAGATCCAGTTCCAATTAGATACTGTTGAGTGCACATGGACACACAAGCAGTTGGGTGAATGCCCCAAGAGCAATCTTGCAGATCTTAACCTTTTAGGTGAGTTGTTTTGTTGCTGGTTGGTGAATGGCAGGCTTGAATTGTCTCCGTTGAATAAGAGACACAGGTGAAGACTGTATTTTGAGCGCCTAGTTGGTATACCTGGCATTGTTTTGCTTAATACACACTACGTATGCATACATTGTTTTGTTTAAACTTTAAGATTCTTTGAGCTAGGTACTATTATTATCTCCATCTAAGAGGTGAGGAATCTAAGGCTCAGAGCAGTTAAATTACTAAGGCCCCACAGCCAGGTAAGTGCTGGAGTAGTCCTGTCTCTGGCCGAAGTCCATGGACTTCCACTGAGTAACATTATGTGACATGTTTGCTCCTAAAAGCTATAGAAAAAAAATGTTGTTTTTGGGTATAGATCATGGTGATTCCTCGATATTTATCACAGTTTTAGGTTCTTTTTATGGTAGGGGTATAAATCCTGAGACTTATTAATGAGTTAGACCATCATTTTTCAAGTTGTGTCCTGTTTTCTGTGAAATAAATTTGATGAAATAAGTTTGGAAAAGACCATACTTTGTCGTTGTTGGTGATTTGTGTTAACCTAGCAAAATCTCTGAGAAGTCATGAGGTAAAGAACTCTTTTAAACTTTGTCTTACCTAGCATTTCCCACATTTGGGATATATACATGCACAATTGGAATGTATATATATTGGAATGTATATATACCTATATTTCTATCATCTATCTATCTACCTATCTGCCTACCTATGTACCTGACCTATCTACATATATGTATTATCTTGGTATTTTACTTGACACTAGTGCTCTGTGGAATACAGTTTGATAATTTATTAATAAGACCTTGTACATTTTGAAATCACATTTTATAAGGTTGGACTTATCTCTCTATTACTTTTGTCTGTCAAGAGTAGAAAGTGAGAACATGGTCTCTATGTTTCGAGTTCCTGATTCTTTCCTTTGAATTCCTAATGAAGAGACATTGGTTAGGAAGCTGATAATGATAGATAGCTCAGACTCTACTGTTCCTTCCTTCCTGGGAGGCATTATCTATGAGTATAATATATATATTGTCTTTGTAAGGACAAGTTAGTTGTCACTCTGCCTAAGCTTTCAGCATAAATCTCTACCTCATTTCTCCCGGAGTTTCCATCCCAGGGATTTCTGCATAAACGAATTCTCATCTTCCAAAAACATCTGCATTTTTTCCAACAATTCTAAAAATAAATACGTTTTCTATTTCTTCTTTTTTTTTTTCTTCATTCTTACACAAATCTGTTCTTGCCATTGGCAAGATAGTTCTTGGATTCACTTACACACAGAGTCTCAGGTTATAGACTGTCGTTCAAAAGTCCATCTTTTTAAATATTTCACTTTCCCTGGAGCAACTTATCAAAAGAGATTGTCAGTTTGATTTTCATGACTTTTATCTTATGGGCCCTTATAGGTGGTTCATCTTAAGATCCTAAACTTATTTATCTTTTGAGAGTTAGCTCATAATTTATTAGAATTTACATTTTAAACATAGTAAGACTCAGATTTAATATAGGTGGTTGTGTTCATTGGTCTAAATATGAATCATGGGTTATTTGTACACAAATCTAAAAACCACGTTTTTCAAAGAAATACAAAATTATGAAAGGGGGAAAATTCTCATCACTGAATTATCATCAACCAGATAGGGTAATAATAACCTCCAGTTTTCTTGTATTCAAAGACTAAACTATAAAAGAAGATTTTGCTAAATATATTACTTAAATCTCCGTTTCTCAAAGAGACCACATTAAACTATTTTATGACTCTGCTTTAATTAGTCCTGTTGTCCCAGAGAATTTGGCAGTAGAGTATACTATATGGGAAAACTTTTGCAAAACATACAGGCCTAAATACTAGATTTAAAATGTGGTCTTTCCGTGAGGTACTGGGAAAGAAATATAGATGATCCCTTGTAAATTAAAACCGTATGCCTCATGTAGTTAAAGAGGATCCTCTGATTGGCTAAACTGCAGAGCTGAGGTTGCAATCATCTTGGTAAGGAAAGAAGTTTTTTTAAGGAGCCTTTGTAAGTGAGCATTTATACTCTCCTTTCTGGATGGCTTGACATTTTTTGCTTGTGTGTATGGAAGAAATAACACATTACGTATCTTTTAAAATCATAGTCTGATCAAATTGTTTCCTTTTTGTTTGTTTCTTGCTTTAGCTTGCAATCCCCAGGCTGAAGGTAACATGGTTTCCAGTCCGTGGTTTCCACGGTGTTGGTAAAACTTCTTCATAAAATAATATCTTTAGAATTATGATTAAGATCAAATGGAGGCTGCACCCAGGCATCTTCAGATCTGACACATTTCTTTGGCCAGGGTAAAGAAAAGCACTGAACTATTTCTATTTATTAGAAATCTAAGGCAGAAGAGATCGTAATACTTTAATAAAAAAAAAAAAAAAAAAGGAGAGAGAAAGAGAAAGATGTTTTTTCCCTGGAAAGCTTTCATCACATCATAGTGCCTGATTCAATCTTCACAATCACCCTAACATGGGTAGCAGGATGAACACCTTTGTTTAAGATGCAGAGATGGATGCTTAAGAAGCTAACTTTCTCACATGGTTCTTCAGTGTAGGAACCAGTATTCAGAAACAGTTACTGTTTGTGTTACCACAACCACAATGCCGAGGGGAACAAGATAAATTCCAAAGCTTTTGCAACCTAATTAAAGAAAGTTCATTAGGCAATGCAATTATTTTCCCAGAACTTAGCTCTAAAACAGTCATTTGATCTTTTAAAGTACAGGGTATCCAGGGGATTTGAATCTCTGGACTGACCATGTGATAGCCAGGCCCTGAGCCTCAACAGACTTCAGCTCCTACACTCTGGTTTATTGGACTTACCCCACTCAGCTAACATGGAGTTGAAGAAGGTCAACCACCACACCATGGAGCCTAGAGTGCCTACAACTGAAAGCAGGAGGATTGCATCCAGCATCCATGTGGAATCTAAGCCCCCTCTTGACATAGATGTGGAGTGGACACAACCGATCCAAGGTCCACAGGATGGAGGAATAGAATATGGATTAGAGTGGACTTACTGATATTCTATTCATGAACTATTGTGATTAGTAATCGAAGAAAATGTGGCATTGGTGTGGAGAAAGTGGCCCTGGTAGCTCCTGGGTGTGGGGAATGGGAGGAAGAGATGAGATGTGGAGGCGTTTTCGGGACTTGGAGTTGTCCTGGGTGGTGCTGCAGGGACAATTACCGGACATTGTATGTCCTCCCATGGCCCACTGGATGGTACTTGGGAGAGTGTGGGCTATGATATGGACCATTGACCATGAGGTGCAGCGATGCTCAGAGATGTATTCACCAAGTGCAATGAATGTCTCATGATGATGGAGGAGAATGTTGCTATGGGGGAAGTGGTGGGGTGAGGGGGGTGGGGGGTGTATGGGGACCACATATTTTTTTAATGTAATATTAAAAAAATGAATAAAGACAAAAATAAAAATTTTTTTAAAAGTACAGGGTATCAGACACCACAAGGGCAAAATCAGATACCTGTTTCCTATACCAGGGAATAATGGTGAGTCTTAACTAAGGGAAGTGGTGTTTCTATAGGGAGGTAAAACAGTCGACCCGATATGTAACTTTCCTGTCATCTGACTTGATCCAGGCGTGAATTTTTAGGTGGGGATGTACACACCCCTGTCATATTTATTTCTATTTCAGAAGAAAGGCTTGGACATTGGAATATTTTTCAGTACTGTGTAAAAGGCATTGCTGCTGCTTTTTATTATGGTGAGTTTTCTTGCTTTTCTGAGCCTTGGTGTCCTCATTTATAAAATAAGGATGAAAGTTAATGGATAGGGTGTAGCTTTCCGGCTTTAATATACTATAATTCTGATCACAACATAGAGATATGCTTGTTTACATTTAATAGTACAATTATGAAAATGTCTTATCAGTTGGAACAAACATTCCACACCAATGTCAAGCGTTAATAATAGAGTGGTTGGGAACAGGTGTAGCCCAGTGATTGAGCTCCTGCTTTGTATGTATGAGGTCCTAGATTCAATCTGCATTGGCTGGTGTGCTTCTGCTTGGAGCCTCCCAGTGTGTGGAGATGATAAGGTAATGGTATTACGCTTGCTGCAGACCTTGCAGTTGAATGCAGAACTTTCAGCATAGAAAAAAAGTTAACTTTGAAATCATTAGAAACTATATGTATGAAAACATGCATACACATGAAGACTGGATCTGATGATTTTGAAATGATTAAATTTTCCCTTTACTCCATTATTATCTCCAAACAACATTATTTTCTAAATGTTCCTTTTACTTATTGTTGCAAAACAAATCATCCCAAACTTATTGGAATAAAATAATAACCATTTTATTATGCTCATGGGGTCAGGTATTTGGACAGGGATGGCAGGAATGACTTGCCTCTGCTCCATGATATCTGGGAACTCAGCTGGAAAGTCTCCAACAGTTAGGGTGCCTTGGGCAGCTGAGGGCTGGAACAGCTGCAGCTGGAGGATCCACTTCCAAAACGCCTGGCCCCTTGGCAGGGATGGCTGGGATCTGATGGGACTGTCAGCCTGAGTGCTTACAGGTGACCTCTCCAGCATGGCAGCTTTAGGGTAGTCCTGCTTATGTAACAGCTCATGGCTCCAGCAAACAAGGCAGAAACTGCATGTTCATTTATGACCCAGCCTGGGAAGTCACATAGTGTCAATTCCCATGTATTCTAATGGTCAAAGGAGTCAGGAGTGCATCCAGATTCAAATGGAGGGCACACAGACACCACCTCAGTGGAGGAGTGTCAAAAAATTTGTAGCAGTTTTTAAAAACACTGTACTAAGACATCTGAGTTTATAAAATAATTGTATATTAGTTTGTGGGATTAAAGGTAGCTTTATAATAACATTTATTGAGTGCTGGTTAATATGCTAGTTAATTCTTACATCAATTCCCTGAGGGAGGGCAGAGAAGGAAAATGAAGCTTCGACAGGTTACAAAAATGGTCTCACTAATGAACAGGAGAATGGAGAGTTGAACCAAGACTACCTAGCTGTAGAGGCTATGGGCTTAACCACTGGTCTACATAATTCCTACTGTGCTAACTAGGGTAAAGACTTTTAGGAATTATTAAGCAAAAATGTTAAAGCTTTGGGCCTTCACTAAATAAAGGTTTAGGATAAAATTATGAAAACATATTGAACCCACAGCAAATGAACAAAATGTCTAATCTCCACTCAGGCACCTGTACATTGGCAGAGTATTATCCTGGGCCCATTGGGCAAGTTCACACTGGCGGAGCCGGAAGCTTCCAAAGTAGAAGTGAAGTGAGTCATGGGCCCCAAGGGTTCCTGTGTTGTGACTGTTGAGAAATCAAGCTTTTGTCTGTGACTCTTAATTGGCTATCATTCCATAATTCAGAGACAGGTTTGCATCCAGCCTTGTGTTATTATCAAGATATATTCTAATGCAAAATTGTTTCATCTTTCAGAGCAAATAGAAAGTGGATAACTAAAGCATAGAAATATAAAGCTCCCATTTTTAAACTCAATTTTCTCACATCATAACTAGTAACCTAGCAAGTGCTTATCTTATGAAAACAATTTGGGCCCTTGGACTAACCAGTCAGAAGGAGGGAAGCTGTTCATACAGAACAGACGTAGATGTTGGGGGCCACCCTGAGTTATGGGTTCAAGTTTCAGAGAAAAGGTCAGACAGCCTCTGTAAAATTGTCTGCACAACAAGAAGTAGAAATTGCCCCAAGAGCACCTGAACTAGTTTTATAAAGGGGGTGGAAACAAATTCACTGTAGGTGAGAAATATAATCTGACCCCTGAAGGATGAAGAGGAGTTCACTAAGCCAAAAAGAAAAGTGTGGGAAGCTGGGGGGGGGGGGGGGGCGGAGTGGGGGGGGGTGGCGGGGAGCGGCGGTTATCAGGATAAACAGGAGTGGAGTCTGCCAAAAACTAAGAGGCAGGAAGTGGTAAGAGGCATTTGAGGACCCATGAGAAAGTTGTATTAGTCAAAGGCAATAGCTTAACTCTGTTGGACTGGAAGCCTCGTCTCCAACCCCACATCCCTGGAAGTCTGTGAGGCTCCTGATAGCTGGTAAGGGCATCCCTGTGTTCCTGGATGGAGCATCCAGAATAGACTTGTCCCTAGTGTTGGGGAGAAAGCTAGTGGACACCTCTGATTTATAGTTGTTTCTGCCTTCTGGAAATATGGAGCATCTACACCATGGTGTTTTTCTTTTTTGAAAAAAAAAAAAAGATTGATTAAAATTCACTTCACCTGCTCTCTTCAGATTTTATAGATATGCCACCTCATCTTTATACCTAGAAAACAGACATACAAATTTAACTGAATTTTAAATAAGTTTTAAAGCAGCTTTTGAATTTAAGAGCCTATAAAATTACTTTTCTATTAGCCTAAGGCCAGAAACTGAGCTGTTGTTGCTCTTTTGGAGAAATGGTAAGTATTAGGAGTTACGTAAGAAGAGATTCTGACACAGATTTATTAACACTTTAAGAAATAATTTCTAACAAATATTCCAGTGACTAGTAATTTAAGTCAAGGAAATACATGGGTTTGTACTAGATTAGATGACCACAAATTCCATTTTTTTCCAGCTTCTCTTTGTTTTTCTAAGAATTTTATTGAAGTTTTATTGTTTTACTAATAATACCAAATATCATATAATAAAAAATAAATCTTTCTCTTATACCTTTCTCATAGCCACCCAAGTCCCTTCCCAGAGACAACCACTTTTGGCAATTTCTTACATATTTAAATATAAGCATATATATATATATGTAGAGTCTTCTTTTCTCTTTATACATGTAGATGGTAAGTTACTATACACATGGTTTTACACCTTCCTATCTTCACTTACTAAATAAAATATTTTGGAAATAGTTCCATAGTCAACACATATTCTTTTTAATAACTACAAAACAGTCAACTGCATGGATGTACAAAAATTTATTTAACCAGTCCCCCATTTATGAGTGTTTGCTTCTAATTACTTATTATAGTTAAACCAATAAATATCATTATATCTATAAAATTTTGTACATGTGCAAGTACATGAATATATTCCTAGAAATGAAATTGTTGGGTCAAAGGGCATGTGCATTTTTAATTTTGGTAGGTGTTACCAAGTTATCATCCATATAAGTTGTACCTAATCATATTCTCACCAGCAAAATGTGAGAATGCTGTATCTCTATGCATTGGCTAACACCTGGACCAAATTCTATAATTTTACAATTGATCCTCAAAGATTTTCTGATAATCACAGTTCTACCTCTCTTCTTTTGCTATTTTATAATTCATTTCTCTTTTCTAACTGGTATTGGCTGGTGCTTTCAGAATAATATTAAATAGTGCAGATATTGAGTGAATTGTCCTATTGATTCAAGACACAATTTAATGGGACTATTTCTCTGTTTTCCAATTAAGGATAAAGCTGACATATGAATGAAAGAATTTATTTCATCATGGTAAAGAAAATTATGTGAATGGATAAACAAATTGTGGTGCATCTATACAATGGATTATTATTCAGGGATAAAAAGAAATAAGCCATGAAAAGACGCAGAGAAACTTTAATTGCATATTGCTAACTAAAAGAAGTTAGTCTGAAAAGGCTACCTACTATATGATTCCAACTAAATGATATTCTGGAAAAGGCAAAACTACAGAGACATTAAAAAGATCAGAGGTGGCCATGGGTTCAGTGGATAAAGGTGAGGGAGGAATGAATAGTTAGAACACAGGGCATTTTTAGGGTGAGGAAACTATTCTGTATGATACATAATGTTCATTACTCATTTGTCCAAACCCATAGAACTGTACACATTGAGTGAACTTAATGTAAACCAGAGATGCTACTTTCTAATAGTGTATGCACATTAGTTTGTCAATTGTAACAAGTATACCACACTAGTGCTAGATGTTAATAATACAGGAAACTATGTGTGTGTGGGGGGGGAGCAGTAATATGAGAATTCTGTGTATTTTCTATTCAGTTTTTCTGTAAACTCAGAAAACTTCTCTAAAAATAAAGTTTATTATTCAAAAAAGAAAAAAAAAGTATCCATCTCTTCTCATTCAATTCAGAGTGTTGTTCAAAAATGCATTTTAAATTTTATCAAATTCCAGCATTGATGAAGATAGTCATATGATTCTTTTTTCTATGGTAAATTATATGAATACAGTTCCTTATACTGAACTATCCTTCCATTCTTAAAGTAAACTTTATATATTTGGTCATGGTCTTTTGATATTTCCATGGTGCCTATTTGCTAAAACTTTTATGTAGGCATTGCATCTTTATTCATAAATGAGATCTGCCTATTATTTCAAAGGAACTTGACAAAGAAAATATTCATTCAAACACAAGTGTAACGGCAAAGTGATTGGATAAACAATCAAATGACAGTGTAGAGAATAGCAACAAGGCTGAGGACAAAATTTCAGAGAATACTTATGGTTTGAGAAGGGAAGGAAGGTAAGTAAATGAAAAAGAGAAACCATACAGAAAAAAAAGAGCTAGACTTTTGTCATCAAAGCCAAGGAAAGACAGTGTGCCATGAAAGACAGAAAAATGTGGAGGAATTGAAAAGACTTTAATATTCCAGTAAAGAGAGAAAGTTTGAATGAACCACACAGTGGAATGAGAGTGTTGGAGGGAGATATTTGTAAGTGATGGAGTAGAGTTCTTAAGGAATTAGGAAGGGAGAGATCTCTAGCTGAAGGAAAGGTTAACTAGTTGGATGGGAGGAAGCCACCTCTTCCCATGAAAGTGGGACTGGGGGAGAAAATTCAGGTAGTCCTGATGTGGCAGGAAGGGAAACCCAAGAGGTTCACACCAGGTAATTGGATCCCCCTCAAGTGTGGTAAAGATCTTGTGCAGAAGAGGAGGGAAGCCAATGCTTATAATAATGACCTATTTGGAAGAATGTCATTAAAAAAATTGTAAGTCACAAGTGACAATTCACTGCAATTGTTAACAGCAATTAGAAGAGAAAAAAATAAATTTTATATAGAAAACATTTAATAGAGAAAATAAAAGTTGATAGATTTGACCTACAAGGTCCAACGTCTAAGTCCATACATTCTTTAGTGGGACTAGCTCTCCAGCACATAGCAGATATAACCAGGGATAGGAAGGACACATTCCTGGAACAAGGTACTGGGCTCATCTTGAGTCCTAGAGCTGGCCTTTACTCAGGGGGTAGACACTGAGAAGGCCAGTGTTTGGGCAAGCAAATAAGTAGAGGTCCTAGGAAGCCCTTCTCATTATGACCCTGGAATAGGAACACCTATCTTATGTTCTTACAAACAGGAGAAGGCAGTCATTTAATGTCCTCAAGCATCCTGAATATCTGCAATTCAGAGAAAAAAATCTCTCTGACTTTTGTTTAAATGTTTGATTGCAGCAATGATATCACCAGAAGCTATTAAGCATAATATGAGATGAGATCATTTACAAGGCTTACTAACATATGACACTCAACATACTCTGTTCCTGCAGCTCATTAATGGGGTGGCTTTGGAGGAGCTTATTTAATGAAGCTGAGCCACAGTTTTCTCATCTGTAAAATAGCTGTCATAAAAATAACTTCCCTGATTACCTCTCTGGGCTGCTGTATAAGGATCATATGAGATAATGAATATATAGATAGCACTCTGGAAACCATAATGCACTCTCCAAACATAAAGTATATTGCATAAGTTACTTGTGAAAGTTATCTTTGCTTTCTATAACAACTCATCCCAATTCTGGGCTAAATGGTGGGAGAAATTCATTCTTCTTCCCTTCCCAAAGTACAAATGAAGAAAAGATTTCCTCTCTTCTACAGTTTAGGGAGGTGCCTTGATGGCTTCTGAATGGAATGGACTGACAAGTAGCTTAGCTTCTGATACCCTCTTCTGAACCTCTCTTTGCCAATCACAAAGAGAGGTGTCAGGATCTTTGGCTAAATTGGAAGATCCCACCTGGAATAACCAGTGACATAACAAAAACAAAACAAACAAACGAAACTTTGATTGGCACAAGAAAGATAAATAGAACTTTTTTTTTTTTACAAATTAACTATTAAATACCTGATGACTATCAAGTGTTCCAGTTAAAGGCATGAACTCTAGAGCCGATCTGTGTGGATTTGAATCCCAGCTCTGCCATTCATCAGTTGTGAGACCTCAGGCAAATTGTCTAACTTCCCAGTGCTTATTTTCCTTAACTATACATTGAAGAAAGTAATGGTACTTCCCTCATAGGGTCATTATGAGGATTAAATGAGTTAATATTTATAAAATACATGGAACAGTACCTGGCACATGTAAATTCTCCATAAAGATTTATTAAATAAGTATGTGGCAGATGGTATTTATTAGACTTCTATGTTTGTTTGTGATTATTGCTAGAGAAGGCACAACCCAGATATTACCTACCAAATGCAAGATTTAAAGATTCTATGAATTTATAGACCTAAATGTAAAATAATTCCAGAGACAGATACTTTATTTAGACAAGTTTGAGATCTGTGATCTCAGATCTGATCTCAGATTAGGCAAAACACTTAACCTCTTCATACCTCAGCCAAGCTTTCTGTAGAGACGCAACAAAAAAATGTTTGTTTGGAAAAGGTATGGGGAAGATGAAAATGAGATAGGGTTTGTAAAATTCTCACTGTTTGCAGAATGTAAATATTAACATCATCTCATATCCTAATGGAGACTGGTTTGAATGTCATTATCTTATTAAATGACTAAAACCAAGCTTAGAAATTATAACATTATGGGGGGTGGGTAGGAACAGAGTGCCAGAGAGCTTCCTGCTGAAAGTGGTTGAGAATGTGTCTCTAGGCTTCCCTGTGCTGAGCGCGCCTGTAGCTGCCGCAATTTCTCCCCAAGGCAGACCCGAGAGGAGAGCCAAGCACTTAGCAAATGTGCTTGCTCTCTGGGAGTTCCCTCTGTGATTCACAAGCAACAATCTGGAGTGGGAAGACTTGGAGCTTGAGTTTGTCGCCTCAATTTCATTAGCCACGTTGGCTCATGAAGTTCTTCAGAGTGGTTTAAAAGTTTTTGTGGACCTCAATGGTTAATCTTCTCCTACCTGTTCTAGATTTACAAGGGGTAGACTATAGCTGATGAAGAGAAGAAAATCTTCCAATGAATTTATGGTGTCAGAACATTTCAAAATGGAGGACATATACAATTGGTGATAAGCAAGGTGATTTTTAGGTGGTACAGATAAGCATTTTATGTGTATACACATATAAATATATATACATTTATTAAAATCAAATACTAGGACATCAAACCTATGTATTCAGGGATATTATTGCTTAGAACAAAGATAAAGTTGGTAGATGAAAAAGATGATTGCTAGTAAGGAAAATATGTTTTTGATTTAAAGAAAAACTTAGATAATTACTAGTAATAGGAAATAATCATGTAGTTTTTTTAGGAAAAATCATGATGAAAGTTAAACTATCTGTCTGGAAGACAGATAAGTGAGTCTCAGTTCTTTCGTTTCAGTTTTCTGAATATGGGATTCAGGTCCTAGGGCAGAATCTAGAGAACAATTCCTTGCATCTGGATTGATTTCCACTATTTGCGGACATTTTTACATGCTTTCACCCATTTTCAGGGAAGGTATAATTATTTCTGTATAATAGATGAGGAAACAGATTCAGTCCCTTTGAAAAGCTGTGCGATAGGTAGTTGACAAGTGAATAAATCTTCATATGTTGTAACACTGGGTAAAAGAATCATATGTAATGTGGTCCTTAAAAAGTAGAGAACGATTTACTTTAACTAGTGGTGCTTCGTTTAACTCCTTGGAAACCCACAATTCCAATCGTGGAAATGTTTACCCAGAGTCTTTCATCTAGCATGTGCTGAGCACTGTGTTGGTTGCTGTATTACTAATGGTTCTCCAGAGAAACAGAACCAACAGGATATCTATATATATAGGATTTATATATATATATATACACACACACACATACACACACACGAAGAGACTTATGATATGAACTGGCTCGTGTGGGGATTGGTAAGTCTAAATTCCGTAGGACAGGCTGCAACTGGGAATTCTGATGAAGTTTTCTTTGGATTCCCCAGGAGAAGCTGGCTGGCTGGAAATTCTTCTTTCTGAATGAGTTTTCCCTTTAAGGCCTTCAACTGATTAAAAGAGCTGAAGGCAATTTCCTTTGTTGATTGTATGTGTGATCAGACAAAGATGCAGTCGACTGACTAAAGATTTCAATCCATGAAATATCCTCACAGTGAAACAACCAGACCAGGGCTTCCTTGACCAATAACCGGGCACCAGAAGCCAAGTTGACAGGTGAACTCAACCATACAGGTGCTGGGGCCTCAACTGGGAAAACCTAGTCTATTCCCCCAGGGGCTTAAGTCCGGGCAGCCGTGGCATATCTCTAGCCCAAGCACCTGTTAGGCCTCCAAGTCATGCTTTGCTTAAACAGTAGGGTGTTAAAGAATTTTTAGAAATATGTTGTTACTATTTCAGAATCTGGAGATTTCACATAACAATCTGAATGCCTGGCTTCTCACTGACTTACTGGGTGTAATGGCTCCTATGAGCTGAGGGCTATTTTCTCCACGAAGTGGGGGCATCTGTGAGCCTTCAGCAGTCAATACTCAGAGTAGGAGAAGGGTTGCTCAACCCAGTAAATGGGAAATAGAGGGGCCCAAAACAACATCTTCCACAGATCCCCAAGCACCCAGCTATTCACAGTGAAAACCACTGAGGCTCCATTAGCATTAATATCACGCTACCTAGGCAGCACACATATACACATACAACACACACACACACACAGCTCAGTGGGCTCAGGACGTGGCAATTGAAGAAAACACATGAGGCCTCCTTCTAAAACCAAGAAGTTCTCATTCTATATTTTGAGGCTATTGAAAGGAAATGGTACCACTTTCACATAATCAAGTTTTACAGCTTATTCTGTGCAAACTTTGAAAAGAACTGAAAATTGAAGTCTCAGATTTTATAGCTAGATATAGAAATACATAAATATACACACATGTATAATACATATGTAAAGATATATAGTATATGTATAGACATATATAGTGATATAGATATGATTATTGTTTGTCTGGGAAAAATATCTTGTTCCAGAAAATAGAAAAGCTTTGTGTTTAAAGGGACTAGAAAATAAATTCTCCTTCATCACAACCTAGTTCTTTGAGTTTTGTCATAAGAAAGAAAAGAGAATTTCCAAGAAATATAAAGTTGTCCTCTGGCATATTTCTACTATGTTCTGAAAAAAATTTGAACTCAGAACCACATTGCATCAGGAATAGAAGTATAGGTATTGCAAAGTATAAATAAAGAAGGAAAAAAAATTGGGAAAAGGCTCTAAGGTAGCATGAAACAGTTATATTTCCCAAACTTATAAATTTTTAAATATTTTACAGAATTCTTTTTATTGGAAGGTGCCCTTTATGTGTACATCCTTCATTGTAAAAGATTGTCAATATTAGCAATTGTGGCAAAGTAAGGCAAAACCCATAGCTTATCTAAGGTAAAATACAGTTTATTTTATTTCTTCTTTGATTTCTCTCCATAACATCTCAAGAAACCATCCCAGAGCTATTATCATAACTGAATACTTTACATAATGCAAAGCTCAGGCACCTCAGATTTCCCTTTGCATGACAAATGCTTAATTAGAAAGATAATAGAAAGGAAATGAAATTGGTATTTACTATGATTGAAATGAAAAGTTGTCCTGGAGAAGAAAATTCAGTTTTAATTCACCAAAGGCAAAAAAGAAAGAAAGGAACAAACAAAAAAGGTATTAGGTTGGTGCAAAAGGAATTGAGGTTTTGGACCATGAATTTTAAATCATTATAACTAGGCTCAAACACATCTTTATTAATCAAAATAGGAACCATTACCATCAACACATTTTTGCCAATGAAAATAAGTTTGTTTATTCCTGTAGCATAAAAATCCATGCTTTGGGATTTGCATCCTGCTGGTTGTGGAAGCATTTTCCCAGTGAAAAGTTGTCAAGATACTTGACCAACTGGTAGTTGATTGGTAAGAAGTCAGGTGAATATGGCAGATGAGGCAAAACTTCGTAGTCCAAGTCATTCGACTTTTTAAGCGTTGGTTGTGTGACGTGTGGTCAGACGTTGTGGGGAAAAATTGGGCCCCTTCTGTTGACCAATGCCGGCTGCAAGCTTTGCAGTTTTCAATGCATCTCATTGATTTGCTGAGCATACTTCTCAGGTGGTTTTGCCAGGATTCAGAAAGATGTAATGGATCAGACCCACAACAGACCACCAAACAGTGACCATGACCTTTTTTCCTTATAAGTTTGTCTTTGGGAAGTGCTTTCAAGCTTCTTCTCAGTCCAACCACTGAGCTGGTCCTCCTGGTTGTTGTATAAAACACACTTTTCATCGCATGTCACAATCCAATTGAGAAATAGTTCATTGTTGTTGCATAGAATAAGAGAGGATAACACTTCAAAATGACGATTTTAAAAATTTTGAGTCAGCTCGTGAGGCACCCACTTATTGAGCTTCTTCACCTTTCCAGTTTGCTTCAAATGCCAAACGACCATAGAATGGTCGACACTGAGTTCTTTGGCAACTTCTTGTGTAGTTTTAAGAGGATCAGCTTTGATGATTGCTCTCAATTGGTCGTTGTCAACTTCTGATGACCGGCCACTATGCTCCTCATCGTCAAGGCTCTCCTCTCCTTTGCAAAACCTTCTGAACCCACCTATATTGTATGTTCATTAGCAGTTTCTGGCCAAATGTGTTGTTGTTGTTGTGAGTTGTCTCCGCTGCTTTACGATCCATTTTGAACTTAAATAAGAAAATTCCTCGAATTTGTTTTTTGTTTAACATCATTTCCATAGTTTAAAATAAATACTTAAAAAATCAAGTAATAACTCATTAGCAAAAAAAACATAAAGCGATAAATGCACATTAAAATGATGTATAACATAACCACATTTATGAACCACATTCTAATATCAAATGGCAAATTTCAACAATGCAAAACTGCAATTACATTTATACCAGCCTAATAAGCAAGCAGGGCTAGAAAAGAATGTCTGGGAGAGGATATAGCTCAAGTGACTGAGTGCCTGCTTCCCATGTACAAGTTTCCACATACAAGGTCCTGGATTCAATCCCCAGACCGGGACCTAAAGAAGAGAATGTCATATGATGAATACTGGAAACATATCATAGACTAAAGTGGATGATTTGTGCCTATAATTGGGGGGGGTGGTGATTGTGGAATCTCTCTAATACATACACGCACACACTCACACCCCACAAAGCCCATTTTAATTTTTTAAAAAAAAGGAATGCACTATTAAAGTTCTTTAGTTTATAGAAGTCTTTAGCTTGTGAAAAAGAGTCAGGTCTCTAAATGTTGCATTTCCATCAGATTAAAGTGTATACCAAATTAGCGTTTCGTCCAATTCTGTACTGCATTAGCAATCTAATTATAACTGTGAAATAATTCAGTGTGGAGCCATATGCTAAAATATGGTAATTGCTACAATAAGGTTTTTGAAGAAGTGGTTGTGTTTTCCTGTATCTTTTTGAGTCATTGTTGGTAACCGTGTGTAGATACATTTGCTTTTGCTTAGTAAGTCAGAGGCTATAGCGTTCTTTCTCATCACAGAATACGAGAACAACATTTTTCTCTCCTTCACATTCACTTGCATGTTTTCATTTCTTCATCAGGAATACATTTTGTTCTCCCCCAAAAATGGATATGGTTCCACACCAGTTGGATCCCTGAATCCTTTGTCCATCTCAGTCTTGTCCCTCTGGGATCTGAGAACTGAATGAAGCTTTTTGTTCCATGATGTGCAGTGATTCCCAAGGTGGTTTATGCTGAAGGAAGTGGCTACCAAGAGCTGGCATCCTCAAGCAGGCACAGCTGTCTTTGGGGTGGGAAATCTGAGCTCAGTTCTCTGTGGTAAGAGCTGAGGCTGGTGCCAGAAAGGGAACCAGGAGGGGGTTATAGAGAGGCCATCCACCTGGACCCCACAGCCCTTGGTACCACTTTTCCCAAACTCACCCCAAGCTTTCTGAGACTCACTTTCATGGCTACCTGAAATGGTTGTTGCTCGAAGTCTCTGCTCTGGGGTCAGACTGCCTGATTCTGAACCTTGGCTCTGCCACTTTTGGGCTTGCAGAAACTTCAACCAATTATTCAATCTCTCTAAGCTCTAATTTCCTCATCTATAAAATGGGGATATAAAAGGACCCTACCTCATAGTTTGTTGTGAAGATTCAATAAGGAGATTGTCAGGGATACACAGAGGCCCTAGCACCAGAGAGTACTCAATTAATGTTCCTTAATTTATTTTCTTACCACTTTATTATTAACCTGACTTCAAATGACACAGTTTTAAATCTTGAGTTGAAATTTTATGTATCTTTCAAGTTTGAGTCACATTATTTAATATTTATTTAATATTTATTGGAATATTTATTTAATTTAAATATTTAATATGTATTTAATTTATCAATTTGCATCATTAAGCAGTTATTTCCATTACAATCCTTCCTTATTGTATTACAAGTTTTAATATTTTCTAGCTCCTATTAAAAATCAGATTTAAATTTTTGATTAAACATTTTAAAATAACTTAAAAGTGTGCAGGAAAAATGGGCATATAGGATCTTTTCGGGGTGATGGAAATATTCTAAAATTGGATTCTGATGATTGCAAAACACTGTAAATTTGCTAAAAACATTGACTTGTACACTTAAGAAAGGTGAGTTTATGTAAATTATATTTAAATAGAGCTGTCTAAAAATGTGCGGAGGCTGTACGTAGGTTTTCAAAATTCTCTTTGAACAAAAAGTAGAAAGGTCACTGACTTTGGATTATTTCTTAAAATGATGGACCACAGAATATTATGTGCATTTTACTCCATTGCAGCTGATGTCATTAAGTTTACCCTACAGTTTGTTTTGACTTTACATTTTCATTTTACATTTTTCACTTCTTCTAGGACAGGAACAGATTAGGATCACCGGGTGGAAGAAGGTGTTCAAATTATCAGCCCCGAATTGTGTGGCCTTCAAAATGCTACACAGCTAATTGGAATGTCTCGGCCATCTTTATGTATGTTTGTCCAATTCAATCTATCACCATTCCACCAAACCTTAGCTCAACTTTTAATCAGTCAAGAAATTTTGGAGAGAGGGCTCTTTTCTGCTTCTTTATCTAAGTAAATATAAAATCGCACCAAATTGACCCCTTGAGTCAATTTGTAATGGTCAAGACCACAGTTTGGTTAAACAAAGGAGAAAAAATGGAAGGTAGTCCAATTCATTCAATTTTCTGTTCAACACTCCTTTAGTGAGTGCTTGATCCTCCTCTAGGCTCTAGAGGGTGAAAAGAAAATTAGATGAGGTGTAGAGTGGGGTAAGGTAAGCACAGACAGAGGTGAAGAGCTGAGAGTTGGGAGCCTAGGAGCCTCGGAGGGGAAGCGCATGCTCAGCTGCAGGTGCAATGGCAGAGGGAGGTGTCTGGCAGATGGAGCCACAAAGGCAAAGCAGAAGGAGGCCTCCTCCCCTTCAGCCCAATCGCCAATTCAGACCACCCTCCCCAGGACCATTGACTGCCACAGGCTTCTAACTGATCTCCCTGCCCCAGGTCCAGTCCCTCAAATCCATCCTCCTCACAACTGTCACAATAGTCTTTCCACAATGCTACTCAGACTATCTTCCACCCTTGACCTAAACCCTTTGTGACTGGGAAGCGATGTGGCTCAGCCCCTTGGGGACCTGCCTACCACAGGAGAGGTCCTGGTTCGGGTCCTGGTGCCTCCTAAAGAAAATACAGTTGTCTGCACCTGCAGCAATGAGCTAGACACCGCACCCAGCTGCAGCGAGCTAGACACCACACCCACTGCAACAAGCAGATGCCACAAGCCACAGATGCCATAGCCCACAGGGAGCAGATGTGGCTCAGGTCATTGGGCACCTGCCTCCCATGTGGGAGGTCCCTGGTTTGGTTCCAGCAGACTCCTGAGGTGAGCAAACAATGAGCAGACAGACGAGAGAACCATCTGGGGGAGTTTGGGTGGGGAGGGGTGGGGAGCAGGGGAGGATAAATAAAAAATAAATATATAAATAAAATAAAAACCCTTTTGTGGCTCCCTTTCATCTTGAGAATTGCTGCCAAGCTCATCAGCAAGGCCTCTGTGCCCTGGCACTGCTGCCCCTCGCCACACTGTGTGGCTGGTAAAACCAAACAACTTGCGTGCCCATCAGGCCAGAGCTCTTTGGATGCCAACCCTTTGCACCCCCTTTCACTGAGCCCATGGTTAACACCGTGGACTTTGCTCTGTGCTTGACTGCTAACTCTGCGGCCCCCTGGCTTTAAGACCTGTGTAGATAGATACACTCACCCCCTGGGCAGCAATTTGTGAGGATGATAACAGAACTTTCTTCATAGGATTGTTGTAGGAATTAAAATTAAGTAATGAATGTGTAACACATGTTACAGTTCCTAGTATACAGTAAGTGATCAACATTTTTACCTCCTCCTATTATCATTTTCCTTTATTATTTGTTTATTTTATGAACATTCAATACCCACCAAGCAAAATAATTTTCTTTTTATTTTTTAAGACTTGGCTTAGGCACAGTTTTCTTGGGGAAGTTTTCCCTGATCTGTCACCAGTGTCAGCATTAGACATTCCTCCAAAGTGGTCCCTATTAGCCCAGGGATAGCTGCTACCGTAGTGTACTTTAATCATTGTCTTGCATTCTAACAATAGTTCCAGGGCACTCTCTCAAGACTGTAAACCCCTGAGGGCAGGACTGTGTGTAAGTCACCCCCACCCTGCAGTATCTGCACCGAGCCCAGCACATGCAGGGAGCTCGCTGCCTGTTTGCCCCGAGTGGACACCGCCCCGAGAGAGCAGCTGAGGTGAGAAGGAGCTGGTATGTGCTTTGGCCACCCAGAAGAAATGCTTCCACAGGCCGCGGAAGCACAGTCTGGAATCCAGGCGAGGAGACGGGGTCCAGAGAGGCAGGTCCCCCGGTAGGTGCCCAGGAGGTGAGGTGACAGCATCCGTCACAGGCAGCTGGGCAAGAAGCCCAGGACACAGGGCAGGACGGCGAGCCTGGGGCTTCGTGAGGCGGCATCGTCTGCTGCTCCATCTGCCAAAGCCCAGGGCTACTCATGCCTGGGGAGAGTTAGGGAACGAGACAGGAAACAGACATTGAAGAGAGCAACAACAACAACAGCTAGAAAATCACCTGATGAAGATTTTCTTTTTATAATTTAAAATATTGTAGAAAATATATATGTTGTCTTGGGAAGCTCCACAAAGAACCTAACCCGTGACCTGCAGAGAAAGGATCATCTCGGTTCTGTAGCCTGCATTATGATTTTGTGATTCCATGTTTTGATTGTGAAGAAAGAAAAAGAGTTCTCGGCGGCCCTGTGCAGACGCCCTGGCTAACCCTGACCTCTCAGGGCAGGGCAGGTGGCTAATATTGAGAAATGTGGCATGAACAGAGACAAGCTTCCCTTCGGCTTAGGTCATCACAATTACGTGACTTCTTTATGGGCAGGCCCCGTTTGGGCATCTTTTCCATGAGACCAACAGAAAACAAAGTCAGACAGACAGAAAGGCAGGAAGTTGTGAGAGCTGCTGCATGGTTGTTGTTACTAAGGAAACGGATTCTTTAGTATTCATGTGTTCAGCAGACGGCCGCCCTGAATCTCGGAGGCTGAGGCAACATCACAGAATGGCATGGGAGAGAAGATGGGGTGAAAACAGCCAAACAGATAAATACAGAAGCTGTTTAAAAATATGTCGGTAATTTAGCCATCCACCATGGTTTCTAGTGGCTTTAAGAATGAGATCATTGCCAGCATCAGATAACTTCAAGAGTGGTCAGGAGCTCATCTTTGCCCTGCCTTCATATAATCAAATTCACATACTACCCACACTAGGAAGAAAAGCTTCTCCAGAGGGGACAAAGCTCCTTGAAATCTGGTTCCATTTTGAAGAAATCATTATTGTGTGAAAAAGACCTCTGAAATCTGTTCTCCCTATTCATAAAATCCTTCCCATTAGACTCTAAAGAAGGAGGCTGCAAAATGTACTGTCAGTGAACTCAAAGACAGCATTTTCTCTAGCAGAGAGTGCTAGGCATCAGTCCCAAAATATAAGGCATCAATACCATAGAAGTCATACCTTAGAACACCCACAATCTGCTGACCAGGTGGTGGGAGGTGATCAATTAATGGGTGGCAAAGGCCTTCTGAATAGGAAAGAACGAAGTTGGGGAATGTGGAACTTGGAGTCACTGGTCACAGGCTCTCTGGGTCAAAGAGAAGGGCTAGAAAGAATTAGAGAAAGAGAATTATTTGCCGCTCCTCATCCCACTTGCTGTCCTCACCCTCCATCCACCAGAATAATGCTTAGCGAGTGCCGTGGTAGTTTGTGGCCAACTAGTGATTCTCCTAATGAAAACGGGGCAAGGGGACAGCTAGGAACTCTTTGTCCCCTAAAATGGTGATGGTCTAGACTGAAACATTTCTTTAGTGAAAAATAGTTTCCTGGCCCCTTCATCTTTGAACCACATGGCCTCAGGAAAGCCACTGGGTATTCTAAGGGTATCTCCTGGTTTGGACTTACAAGTCCACTGATTTAGATCACCCTTAACACCCCAGTATGTGCGCTCACGTCATTTCAGCCCTGTCCACATGTTCAGTCAACATTAATTGAGTACCAGCTGCATTCTAAACCCTCTGCAGGCTATGGTGAGAACTGTAAATCATGAGTAGGATGCAGCCCCATACCTTGAAGAAACCATAATCCAGTGGATGGCAAGCAGAGAGAAAAATGTAAATCTGAGCAGATCACATCCTTCTCTAGCATTCTTTTTTTTTAAAAAAAGATTTATTTATTTCTCTCTCCTTCCCCCTCCAGCCCGGTTGTCTGTTCTCTGTGTCTATTTGCTCTGTCTTCTTTGTCTGCTTCTGTTGTCAGCGGCGGCATGGGAATCTATGTTTCTTTTTGTTGCATCATCTCTCCGTGTATATGGTGCCATTCCTGGGCAGGCTGCACTTTCTTTCGCGCTGGGCGGCTCTCCTTACGGGGTGCACTCCTTGCACGTGGGGCTCCCCTACGGGGTGCGCTCCTTGCATGTGGGGCTCCCCTACGCGGGGGACACCCCTGCATGGCAGGGCACTCCTTGTGCGCATCAGCACTGCGCATGGGCCAGCTCCACACGGGTCAAGGAGGCCTGGGGTTTGAACCACGGACCTCCCATGTGGTAGACTGACGCCCTAACCACTGGGCCAAGTCCGCCGCCCCCTAGCATTCTTTAAAATTCTTAATAGCCCCTCTGTTTCCCTGAATGATCTGACCCCTGTATAGCTCTCCAGCTTCATCACCAAAGACCTCTAGCCTGCTGCTCTCCCAGCACTGGCTTCTTCCAGTCCTCCTGCTCCTCTGTTCTCCTCTCAACCTTTATATCACAGTTCACAAGTTGCTTCCTCAAGGAAAATTCTCCTGATGCCCCAGGTCAGGCTCCCCTGCTATAGCTTCTCTCTCTCTTTTTTTCCTGCATTGCAGTCCTCACAGTTTGATTATATATTTATGCAAGTGTTTGATATTGTCTGTCCCCTGCTGCCCCTGTTAGACACAAGTACCACAGAAGCAGGGTCTGGAACAGTATTTGTTCATCACTGAGTCTGTATCACCCATCTTAGAGCCTGGTAGTGAGTAACTGTACACAATGAGACCAGCTAAAAGGTGGACAGAGCAAGGTCCTGCAGCAGAGGGCCATTAAAGGGCTGTTCTTTCTCTCCTTAGCACTGGGTATGTGCACAGGGCTCAGCACAGAGCCTGCATGTGGAATGAGAGAATGAATGAAGGGTGACCTGGGCAAAATCATCCCTTTTTCTCTTTTGTGCTTGTTTCTTTACATGATTATACTTTATAGAAACAGTAATGTTCAAAATCCATTTTGTGTGTGTGTGTGTGTGCTGCAAAGCTTTGGAAGAGATAGTTATGAAAAAAAAGATAGTCACTCAAAAATCCAGGATCTAGTTTAGAGATACCTCTTTGCCATTTCTGGCAAAAGTAGATTTTGACCTGTAAGCCTCAGCTGTTAAAAACAGGGCACCTTCAATTTTTAAAAAAAGAGCCCCTGGCTGCTTTGGCCGCAAATGTTGGCCTGAGAAGATTATGTCTCATATATCCTTAGAACTGGAGCTACGTTTCATTCATTAATTGATTCATTAACTTATTCAACACACATTTACTCCACCATATACCAGTCACTGAACTATGTGCCATGTACAAGGTAAAAGACAGTCAAGACATGTCACCCTGAGAAGCTTTCAGTTTACTGGGGAAATAGATCTATGAAAAGGTGATACTAGCCTAGCTACTGCCCCATTTGTAGCAACCATCAGGCTTATTATTATCATATGTTCAATGTTATGAGCTCCATGAGGGCAAAGTCCTGCTCCTCTCTTAGTCACATCTTGGTGCTTCTAACACCCAGCACTATCGCTGGCTCAGAGTGAGCTCTCCATACGTATTATCTATTGACTAGCAATAGCTAACTCTGCTATGTGAGCCAATCTCTGTGCTCTGCATTTTAATGTGCATTGTGAAGCGTGCTAATCCTTATACCCCCACTGTGACGTAGGTGCTTTTATTATCTTCATTTTACACACTAGGAAACTGAGACATTGAGAAGCTAAGAAGCCTGACAAGATCCTACAGCCAATGAAGTGACAAAGCCAGCATTCATCCGAGATCTGTCTGACATATGCAGTATGTGCTTCTGCTTCTCTGTTAGATTGCACCATCTGGAATTGCTGATATTTGATCCTTTGACCTACAGAAATGGCAAATGGATAAGACTTGACCTGGTATCAAAAGATGAAATAAAATCTATGAAGGTTGCACTTGGGGTGCTGGGGGAGCGGTGGAGGGGTGAGAGTCAGGGATTTCCCCGGGGTAGCCCTGCAGGATGACCCTTTCAGCCTGGTCACTCACCTAGCCCCCTGCTTCTTAATGCATATTTGTTATGGGCCCACCGTGAGTCTCATCCTGTGCTCATGCAGAGAGCAAGCCGAGGTTGGAAGCAAGCCGAGAAGGCAGTTATAATAAAAAGGTGTGTTTATTATGTTCTAGTGAAGCAACAAGTGTCCTGAGAGTAGACAGCAAAGGCCCTGAGGTGAGAGAGACCAAAAGCAGGCCAAGTGGCTCAGGCCAGCGGGAGTACGGGATACCAGGCTAGGGTGTCAGCTGAGAGGAGGTGGGAGCCCCTGGGTGTGGAAAGGATCCTGAGACAGGGAGAAACCAGTGGAGAATTTGCAACAGGAGAGGGTTCCCAAAGATCCTGGCGGCTGCAGCAGGGAGGAATATTTGGAGGGGGCTAAGGTGGGAGGTGAGAAGAACACTTGAATGTGTTTGATGGAAACGTTGAAAGCTTGAAGCTCACAGTGGCAGTGGGATCCTGACGCTCAAGTCCAGGGGAATTCAGAGCTGAGTAGACTCCCGCCATCAATTTCCCCGAGGCCAGGCATTTTGATTCAATTGGTTTAAACCTCTAGAAAACCTTGATTGATTATTGTTCTAGACAAGCATTGTGCATGCCAATTGTCTCTGTGCTAGGCTCCCAACTTCAAAGACCTCTCTGGATATACTTAAATTTAGTTGGGATCCCTTGGCTGGTGGGAGTTGCTTGTTTCAACATTTATGTTAATGGAGGAAGAGGTTTTAATCAAGGATCACGGAGCTCTATCTCCTCCTCTAAATCCAGGTCTCTGACTTTCAGTCCTCTGTATGTCCTTGAATAGTGTTGGGAGTCTTTATTCTGGCTCTTCCTAATGTATGTAATAGAGTTTTTGTATTGACTGTTCTTATATTTCCTCTGTTCAGACATGAGCCAGTTTTGTCCCCCATTAGCACTCCCTACAGATATAAACACCCCAGGTACCAGGGAATGTATGATGGAGCCCATTTAGAACAATAAAATATCTCTGTAACCCCTCCTGATATTTTTTTTAACAAATTTTATTGTTACATATTAATAAAGCATAAATCCATCCAAAGTGTACAATCAATGGAACTTGATATAATCACATATTTGTGCATTCGTCATTTTATTATCCTAAGAACACTTTCATTGTTCCAATAATAGTAAGCAACAAACAAAGCTCATCACCTCTCAATTTCTCTATGCTTCCCCTGCCATACATAGCTGTTGTTCTTTCTCCTTCTCTCTAGTACATTTGCATTTATAATGTATAAAAATCATCTTATATATGCATGATCACCCATATCCCTGTTTTACATGAGGTTTTACTATCATATACATTCCCATGTTAGTTTTTACCTCTCCTTCTAGTCATATACATGACCTTAGTCTTTTCTTTTCAACCATTGTCATACCCAAACAATAGCACTGCTAGTTACAAACACCATGATAGTCTCCCACCATTTCTATTCATTTCCAAAGATTTACAAACAATTTTTTTGCCAAGTCTGCACAGATTAAACCTCAGCTTTCCATTGTCTACCCTCATTCTATTTTCTGGTGACCTATATTCTATTTATTTACTCCATGAGTTTACACAATATATTCAGTTCATAATAGTACAATCATACAGTATTTGTTCTTTTGTACCTGGCTTGCTTCACTCAACATAATGTCCTCCAGTTTCATCCATGTTGTCATATGCTTCACAACTTCATTTGTTCTTACTGCTGCATAATATTCCATTGTGTGTACACACCACACTTTATTTATCCATTCATTGGTTGATGGACATCTGAGTTGTGTCCAACTTTTGGCAACTGTGAATAATGCCACTGTGAACATCAGGGTGCATATGTCTGTTCATTTCCCTGCTCTCAGTCTTTCTGGGTATACCTAGCAATGGTATTGCTAGGTCCCATGGCAAGTCTATACTCAAATTCCTAAGGAACTGCCAAACAGTCCTCCACAGTGGCTAGACCATTCTACATACCCAACAACAGTGAATAAGCATTCCTATCTCTCCACATCCTCTCCAACATTTACGGTTTTATGCCTTTTTAATAGCAGCCAGTCTAATCGGTATGAAAGGATATCTCACTGTAGTTATGATTTGCATTTCCCTGATCACTAGTGATGTTGAACATTTTTCCGTGTATTTCTTTGCCATTTATATTTCTTCTTTGGACAACTGTCTTTTCAAGTCTTTTGCCCATTTTAAAATTAGGCAGTTTGTCTTTTTATTGTTGAGGTGTATGTTCTCTGGATATCACGGATATTAAACCTTTATTGGATATGTGATTGCTAAATACTTTCTCCCTTTGAGCTCCCTTGCCCTACTTAAGGTAATATGTTTGCTTGGTCACTCTGTATGGGCATGAGAAAACTTTTTGGATATTTGTGGCTAGTGGCAACAACCTTATTTAGCCTGGGAGTTTGAGCAAAGGGAAGTTTCGGAGTTACTAATTGGTAACTTCCATTCAAGCTTTACCTTTCTATCGTGGTTCTAATTCCCATGATCATTGCCAATAGAGCTCCCTCAAAACAAAGAAGCCTCTTTACATCCTGAAGGTGAATCTAAAAAGTGCCATTGTGAGAAAGAGTTACCTCTAGTGTCCCAGTTGCAGCTGAAAGCAGCAGCACGGGGAATCCTCTAAGAGAGCAACAGTGGAGATTCATGTTGCCCATCTGTCTCTGGTAGATTTAAATGGTTATGTCACCCTTAGCCATGTGGTTTTGGCAGCAATATTGCTAATACCCAGGAAGGAACGATGTCATTATCATTGAGAGAGTAAGAGCTGAAACTTGATCTGATTCAATATGCTATTTTGTCGTCATAGCCTCCTGCTATTCTCCCCCCTTGTCTCCTCCCCCCTCTTCCCTGGCCGTCCTCTCCCCTCCCCATTGCTGAGTACTTTTTCACTATCCAGTCTATACCAAAACAATGATCTCTGAAGTTTACCTTGGCGAAGTGTCTATCGCCATATCAAAAACTGCACATACTCCAAACACCCACAGTGGGGAAGGATATGAACAAGGTGACATTCAAGGAATCTCCTGGAACAATAAACAGACCCTCAACTTCAAAACAACAGTACTGACGTTGACAAAAACTTTGACTGTAAACCTCTCCCTTACAGCTCCTACTAAAGCTTTGTGTATTTCAATAATTTCTCTTCTGGTCCAAAATACAAAATATAGTAACTTTAGATCATTCTAAAGATCTTTCGCACATTTTCTGTATGATTTATTTTAATAAAAATTATTCACTGAGTAAAAAATGTATACAAAATCTCTACATTATTTCCTCTTGAGTAACTCACAATCTCTAAGGATGTGAACAATGGGATTTGTGTTCAGGCAAGTTGTTAAAATTAAGCCTTTAACCTTAAGAATGAATCACAAGTGACTCAGTTATTGAAATAAATCAAGCCCAGGGAGGAAGGGACAGAAGAAGAATGGGCCCAGGCTAAGTCAAACCCAAGCATTAAGCCTGAGAGAGTGCTGCGTGTTGGTTACTTGGTGAGGACTACTTTTTTGGTGGGGGTGGGGGATGGGGAGGGCAGTGATTGCCTGGCTTGGGGGAGGAGGAAGCTAATGAAGGACAAAGAGCAAAACTCCTCCATATAACACATGGTTTCCTGTGAGGCAAGTGGGACTCTAGGCAGTTATCACCTCAGGATTCAAAAGCAATAAGGTAGGCATAGGTTTCCCAAGTGCTTGTGGGGGATAACAGTCAGATAACTTTAAAAACACATGACTTAACTCAGAATTCCAGGAAAATCACTGTCTGGGATTTTCTGTCCGGTCTATTGACCTCATCCTGATCAGCAAGCAAACACCCTAAGATGGGACCTCTATCTTGTTCAACTCCAGAGGTGTGGGTGGTAGCTTTAAAACATGCTCACAAATCCTTTGAAACACCTCCCAACAAGACGCAGAATCTAATTCTCCTCTTAAATACTGGGCTGGCCTTAGTGACTTCTAACTAGGAGAAGGTAGCAGAAGTGATTCTGTGTGTCTTTAAAGGCTGGTTCATAAAAGGCAATGCAGCTTTTGCCTTGCTCTCTCTCCCTGAGTCATACTCTTTTGGGGCACACAAAACACTATTTTTGGGTAATTCCATAGAAAGACCTCATAGGTAGAGGAAAAAGACACACAGGAGCTCTAGCCCCACCTGCCCAAATGTTCTCAGCCCAGATGCCAGATATGCGAGTGAAGAGGGTTTTGAGTTGGCCCCAGCTCCTTGAGAAAGCCTAAGCCAGAATCACCCAGTTGAACTCATCCAGAATGTTGGATCTACAGAAATCATGAAAGACAAATGAACAAATGATCTGTTTTTAAGCCACCGATTCTGGGGTTGATTTGTTTCATAACAATAGATAATTACACTAGTTTTGGTACCTAGCAGTGAGATAATAGCTGTAACAAAACCTAAAACATGTGGCAGTGGTTGGGGACTGGCTGGAGGATGAAGGTTGGCAGGGCTTTCAAGAGGCTGCTAGTGAGGGATAAAAGAAAGTGAGAAAAAGGTATTGGAAGCTGGAGAAAGGAGACCCTTGTTATGAAGTGGTGGATAGTCTAGCAATAGTGTCCCCTGTAGAAAAGTGGAAACCAGAAAATGCATCTAGTGACTCATAATCCAGTAAGGAGATTTCTAGGCATCTCTTTCATATGCCTATGGTAAAACAGAAGAGGAAAGAGATGAACTAAAGAAAGAATTGTTACAACAAAAAAACCCAAGACTTTGGGAGTTCAGAACAAAATTGTTTCTCAGCTTCACTTCTCCAGACAGCAGATGATGCAAAAACCATGATATTGTTTGTGGTCAGAGATCCAATCCAGGGTGTGTCATAAAATCTTGTTCTAAAGAATAAGGCAACAGTGTGATTGCAAAACCCCTTGTTAAGACCTCAGGTAGATTTAAAGTAGTGCCTCATAGATTCTTTCAAATAGTCCACAGTCCCTCTAAAGATCTTAAGGGCATGCTTCTCAAAATCTCCCCATTAAACAAAATCATTTTTAAGAATCTTAAAGGCATAGGCCTACAACAGTCTTAAAAGGAAACCAAGGTAGAGAAAAACTTGTCTCAATGAGATTTGTGGGTGTGTTTTTTATCTAATAAAGTGAATACCAACAAGATTGATAGGAAACCCACAGGTTTTAAAGAGACTTGCATTGATAGAAATGTTGCCAGTTGCCAGCTTGCACTAAAAGGAACAGAGGCAGTATATAGTGAAGAGGCTGTTGGACTCCTAAAATTCTATGGGAAAAAAGCAGGATGACAGAACTACTCAGCTGCAAACTGAAGTGTATTTCAAAGATCAGAAAGGATAATTCAGAGGGAGGAACCAGGAGCACAGAAGATGAAACCAAGAGCCATGGAAGATCATTCCTAGGGAATGCTAATGAGCTCTCATCAAGGAAATGGCAACATGTGCCTGGCTAGATTTCAGAATTGCTATAGAACAGTGATTCCTTGTGCTTCCTGCTTTTAAAATGTCTATAGAGGCTGTCCTATGCCTATCTCACCAAAGTATGTTCGGTGTGTAAGGATAGATTTCTTGTCACGTTTGTTCACAGATCTTCAGAGCAAAAGCAGTACTCAAGAAGCTGTGATTGAGGATATGCACCTGAGGAGCTTCATCTGTACCTGGACCTGATTTAAGTGATGACATCCTAGACCTTGAGCCTGAGACTGATGAGACATTTGGGGGTTTTAGGAGGGAGTGAGGGTATTTTTTTAAAAAATTATTTTGAAATACATTGAGTAAGTATATTTTGCATGGGAGAACAATGTATATAATTTGTAGCCTGAGGGCAGACTATCATGGTTTTAAAATATGCCTGTGGATTCTTTGAAATTCTTTCCATCAAAAGGGGGACTCTAATTTTCCTTCCCTTGAATATAGACTGGACCTAGGACTCACTTCTAATGAATAGAATTCAGTCACTGAGTGACTTCTGAGGCTAGGTCAAAAAAAGCAATACAGCTTCTACCTGGCTCTCTTTGTTCTCTTGGTGCATGTGTCTTAGAACCCTGAGCCACCATATAAGACGGTTCAACTAACCTGAAGCCATCACGCTCAAGAGACCTATGGAGAAACCACATAAAGTTAGAGATGCTCAGTGAGCATCTCTTTCAGCTGCTTTAGCCCCAGCTCTTTGAGTTTTCCCAGTCAAGGCAACAGACATGTGAGTGAAGAAGCTTTCAAGATGACTCCAATCCAACCACCATCTGACTGCAGTCTCATGGGAAATGGCAAGGGAGAACCACCCAGCCAAACTGTTCCCAAACTCCTGGACCATAGAAACCATGAGAGAGAATAAATGTGTTATTTGAAGAGCCTCAGTTTTGGGTCCATTTGTAATACAGGCAATAGCTAATTGGAGCAAAGAGCACCACTCACATCTTGTTCTGCATGAATTGGAATCCCTGTAGCTCTATGGGAGATGATATCATAGAAGCTTGTGCAAACCCAGTTGTAAGCACTGCTCTACATCTCCAGATTTCCCCTAGGCCACTCTGCTTTTCACCTGTTTCCACTTTTTCTTTCCTCTTTCTTGGTTTTCTACTTCCACTGTCTCTATGTCTTGACTTCATTTGACACCAAGCCTCAAGGCTGGTCCCTAATACATTGGTGTCCCTGTCTTTGGTAATGTCTCTTGGGCTTTCTACTCTAGATCAACCTGGTATTTTCCCTAATATCACCCTGATATCCAACTCAGCATGCCTGGGCCTAACAGACAACAAATGAAAGCCCTTTCTCTTCCCATGCCCACATCATCCCTGCACCATGAGGTATGTCACATACATGTGTGGATACCCCATCCTGAATATCCAAGTTCCTTTCCCACCTGACACAAACAGCTGCCCTCATCTGGTCTCCAGACCCAGGAGTGCACATAATGGCAGCAGACGTGGCCTGCCTTCAGGTGGAAGAGAAGAGGCCCATACAGACCCTACCACCAGCTCTGAGAGGTCTCATACCCTTGTCCTTCAGACTCATATTAAGGGTAGGGCAGGCCAGGGGAGGACTAGATTTGGGTAATCTAAAGCCTAGAGCCAAGGGCAGGAACCCTAGTTGCCCTATATTAAGGGCAGTGCTGTCCCAATACTACCCACTGAGACTATGGATAAGTTACACGGCCATGGCTCCCTCCTCCTGCTCTCTAATCCTCAGCAAGACTCTTCAGTCAAAGCCATCCCTGTCCCCATGAGCAGAGGGGAATGGGCAGAGACTTGCTTTCAGTGTGATAGAGAATTTAGTATGATAGAGAATCTTCAAATCCATAGCTCTCTTGACTTTGAAACCTGCTGCTTATTCTCTACTTTTTTTTTTTTTTCCACTTAAAGTCAGAGTTCCATGGTGATTGCAGGAAAAAAAATTACACAGGTCTGGAGACTTAAAGTGATCCTATTAAGGACAATTTCCTGAGTTAGAGGCACAGGTGCAAGGATGCCCATTCATAGCGTATGTCATAGAGTTTAAATATGACACTGAAGTCACTGTAAATGGAGACAATAGCTCAAGGGTTTACTTTACAGCTACAGAAGCAGCATTTCCATCGCTACTCCTGGGGTTTAACTTGATCGCAAAAATGACTAGACAGAGGTCCCAACTTGATCGCCTACTAATACTGTGACCGTGGAAATGTCGCTTCATCAGGCATAATTGTGGGCTTAGGGGGTGGGTCATGCTCGCAGACTTCCCCCAAAAAACTGCCCTTATCAACCAAGCCACCAACGATGGTCAGTACCTCAGACAGCAGCCCGGGCGCTCCAGGGGAAGGCCGAAGCATTTCAGTTAAGTCGCGCCTATACTCTTAGGATGTTCACTGGTCCAAATTTGAAATGATCTAAAATTCCATAATTCTGATAACAAAATTATGAATAACACTAGAGCATTAAATGGCATAGAACGAGCAGCAGAAAGGAACCTTAAATGACGTTTATAGAGTACTACGTTGAGCTTGATTGAAAGCACACATCCTTACCTGAATGTTAATGACCAAAAGCAGAAAAAAAATATTGCCTTCTTCAGCCTACTGTTAATCCCCTGGTGCACTCGGGAGATGATCGACTCAGATTGATAGGCAATTCAATTCCCCTCTCCCAGGTTATACCTTTCCTCTGGGACCTCAATAAGGCAAGAATATCAGAACACGGCATAGCAATTCCAGTGTTCAGGTCAGAGGTACATTCATTCAGTAGTATTCACCCAGTGGCATTCCCACCACCTCACAGAAAATTGAAATTGCATTTTCTCTTTGCTTTGTGAAGAACAGAAATAATTTGCCAACAGGCTTCGCTTAGCACCTTCCATGTGCTTAGAGTGAATCTCTCCTTCTGTACTTCAGATAGCTGGGGGTCACGTCAGTTGTACTGGGTACGAGCTACAGAATGAGATGAGTAACTGGACAGAGCTCAGGGTCCTGAGGGGCATAAGACAAGCACTGCCCCCAGGGCTGGGGAGGAGGCCAAGCTCTGAGGAAGGAGGGTGAAGAATGCTTTGAGAGGCATGTATTAATTTAGGGTTTAAGAGGCACCTTGGGGAAGTGGATGTGACTCAAGTGATTGAGCTCCTGCCTACTACATGGGAGGTCCTGGGTTTGATTCCCAGTGTCTCCTGGAGAAGACGAGCAAGACAGCAAGCTGACATGACAGGCTGGTGTGGCGAGCTGACACAACAAGGAGACACAAAGAGGAAACACAGGGAGAGAGACAACAAAGCAGGGAGCTGAGGTGGCTCAAGTTTGAGCACCGCTCTCCCACATGAGAGGTCCCAGGTTCAGTTCCTGGTGCCTCTTAAAGAGAAGATGAGCAGGAAGCAGCTGTGGCTCAAGCAATTGAGCTCCTGATTACCAAATGGATGACCCAGGTTCGATCCCTGGGACCTCCTGGTGAAAAGAAAATAGAAAAAAGTTGTCCCAGGCCTGCACAGTAAGGCACAGGCCCCTGTGCAGCAAGGTGATGCACCAGAAAGATGATGACACAACCAGACAGAAAAAAAAGAGAGAAGATGAGCAGACAGAGCACACAACAAATGGACACAGAGAGCAGACAGCGAGCGCAAACAATGGTGGGGGGGTGGCGTAAAAAATAAATCTTTAAAAAAAAAGATACTTTGAATTATACCACCTAGCCCTGATAGAGAAAATTGGGAAACCTTGATGTAGTTACTACAGAATTCTGGAGTTTGGGTTGAATTAACACATGGGGAGAACATGCTGTTTTGTCCCTCTCTGTGTTTGCATTTGCTCTTCTCATTGTCAGGAAAGTGTGTCCATGTCCCCTGGAAAACTCCTGTGTCCTTCACCTCCTCTGGGAAGTGTTCCCGGGACACTCTCTCCATTCCACTCCCACACTCTCTGCTGGAACCAAAGCAAAATCTCATGTTTCTGTACTACTTCCACAACTCTTGCATCTTTTCCTATGGTGAAACAATGTCTACACAGCTGTCTGCCCTCAACTAGACTGTGAGAGAAGGGCAATGTGTTGCTGATTCATGGACCTGCAGCACAATATCTGGCTCATTGTAGGCATTTATCAGATGTTTGTTGAAACAGAGAATGGCAAGTAACCTATACCAAGTGATTGTTCCCGAGGTAGAGTTCAGATTATGCTGCTTTCTTGCCCTACAATCCAGGGGGAACTCCAAACTCCTTGGAGTCTGGCACTCCATGGTCTCTAGGACCCCATTTTATTCCTTTCCCATACGTATGCTACAATAACAGCAGAGCTCTCCGATGTTTTCTCAAATACCCTGCAAATCTTACATTCATGTCTTTATTCTTCTTCCTCTATTCCAGTATGCCTTTCTGCCCTACTTTGGTCTCTATGTGCTAAAATGTTAACCCACTTTCAAAGCTCAGCTTAGCTATGCCTCCTCCATGAAGCCCTCTCAGTTACTTTCAACTACAAAGACCATCCTCCTTTCGCCGGCCCCTCTGCTTGCTTTGTTTTTTTCACAACCCCCGCCACATTGTGCCTTGTGACTTCATTTAACCAACATTAATTGAAAACCTACCCTGGACCTAGGTCTGATCTAGGAACTAGAGAAACAGAGATGAGAAAGACCTAGTACTTATCCTCAAAAACTCAAGAGTGTGGTGTCTTAGTTTGCCACAGGGTTGCCCATACAAAGTACCAGAAATGTGTTAATTTTTATAAAAGGGATTTATTTGGGATAAAAGTTCACAGTTCCAAGGCTGTGAAGTGTCCAAATCAAGGCACCATCAGAAATGCTTTCTCACCAAAGTCAGCTATTGCTGATTCTGGTGTCCTGCCATGTGGCTATCAGGCATGCGGCTCCTCTCCTCAGCCTTGAGCCGCTCCGTGGGTCTGGGCCCTTGGGAGCCTCTTTTTGTGCCTTTGTGCTCTGCTTTGTGCAGACTCAGGGACCTCTCACGGCCTCTCGGGGCTTCTCTGGTTTCCTGCAGTCCTCTCTCTCCACGGCAAGATCAATACGGCAGCTCCCTTGCTCTCTGTGTCTCCACTTACGTAAGACCCAGTGAGAGGATGGAGACTCAACCGGAGTCACGCCTCATGGATATAGTCCCGTCAAAAGGGTCTCACATCCACAGGATTAGATTAGTTCAAAAACATAATCTTTTTCTTTTTGGGATTCATAAAAGGACTTCAGAATGTCACATGTGGCAAGGAAGGTAGACACATGAAAAAGGTAGTTATAATAACATGAAAATAATGCATTGGTAGAGGTGATCAGACTTTCTGTCCAAAACACTTAGAACGACTTGCAATTACATTGTATACTTCAAAAATTTTCTCCCTTTCCCACTATGAGAGCAGGGCTTTATCTTTGTTCTCCTCCATATTCTGAATACTTTTGAAAACACATGGTAGGCACTCAATAACTAGTAGTTGAATAAATTGGAGTAGGATAGCTTTAAAAAAATTTTTTTTTTTTTTACAATTAAGCCACAATGGGAGTTTGTGTCTTATTCATTAAAGCCTTTACAAGACCTTCTTGATCAGGTGGCTCCACGGCAAGCAGCAATTCTTCCATACTGTGACTCTATTTTCTTCAACATGTGGCTTCCAGTTTGACCTTGTTCATCTGCATGAAGCTGTCAAGAAAGGCAAGAATAAGGAAATTGCACAGGGGAGGTTTAGAATGGCCAGGGCTGGAAGTGGTGCTCTCAGTTCTGCTCACCATCCATTGGCTGGAACTCAGGCCCCCCACCATATCTACTGGCAAGGACAGCTGCAAAATGTGTTCTGGTTGGTCTAGTCCAGAAGCAAAACAGATCACCAGCCTCTGCCACACTGGGGGGGGGGGGGGGTGGTGGCGGTGAAGAAGGGACTGGCAGCTAACCAGGGGCAGGGACCTTGTCAGGAAGGCTTTGTGGAAGAGGCAATGCCAAAGATGAGTCTTAAAGGACAAGTAGGATGTAGCCACCTCAGGAGGTGGGAGCAGGAATTCCATGTAGAGGATGAGCGTTAGCTAAGCAAGGGGAGGTAGGGAGGAAAATATGGGGAAAACTACCCAGTTGTCCCTGAGGCTGGAGGACAAAGGGAGAGGGGACAGAGGAGAGGAGCTGGAACTAGGGATGAAGGAAGGAGAGATTATGGTGGGAGGGTGCTACGATAGCATTCTTTAGAACTTGGACTTCACTTTGGGGGGGAAGAAGGAGACACTGAAAAGTTTGAAGCAGGCGTGTGGCATAATTATTTACAATTTGAATAGTCTTCAGGTGAAGGTGGGGTGGGGCATTTGGGGAAGTGATGGAACTAAACCTTCCTAAGGCTGGTTCACTGACTGTGATCACTGATCATTGGAGTCATGTGAGGAAATTTAAAACAAAAAAAAAATTTCACACCCTGGAGACTGGAATTAAATAGGAATGTTAGAAAGCATCCTAGGTGAGTAGTATTCAGCCAGATGTAGGGGCCACTACCTCCGAGCACCATGAGCTCCTTGAGGATAGGCAGAGATCTCTCCTCTTTTGAATCCACCAATGGAGCCAAGCAGTGTGTTGCATGTAATACCATGTCATAGCATATAGTGGCCTTGCTTATAATACTATGTTGTAGCATATAGTATAGCATATAGCAAGGTTGGCAGATTTCTAAGCCCTTTCTCAGAAAGAAAACTATCCCAACTTCACTCCTGTTTAATATTTATTACCTTATAATTGATTAGTTTGTTAAAAATTGCTAAATATCCACTGTGCCTTGGGCACCATTTTAGGACCCGAGAATAGAGAGATGGACAGTAGACCTGGATGTTACTATTTTCAAAGTGACGTGGGGAACAGGAAGAGGGGGCAACTGTTTTGAGGGTAGTTCTGGAATGCATTGCAACATAGGTGGCTTCTGAACTGGGTCTTAAAAGGATGAATAGGTGTTTGCCTGCTAGAAAACTGGAAAAGGCCATTCCAGGCAGATGGAAGAGCGTGTGCAGAAGAACGGGGATAAGAAGACCCTGAACATCAGGAATCACACGGGAAGTTGAGCCTGGCCAAGGGTGGAGGCTGTGTGGTGGAGGGATGGAAGACGCGACTGGAAAGAAAGGGGTCAGGAAGCAGAAGTGTGCTGGGAAATTGACTCTCAGAAAAGAAAAGGCCCTGCTTTGTAGCACTGGTGTCAATTTCTGAGAGGCAAATCCTCCCATCTGATTTCGAGCTATCCATGGTTTAAGGAGCAGCTCACAAAATCCCCAAATAGTTAACAGTTGTTTCTAGTGAGCCTACTGATCCATGGCATGACTGACAGAAAGCCAATTCCTCTCAAGAGATGTTCCGGAAAAAAATTTTGCTGCCTCACTTTAGGATGAGGCCTCTTTCTACAAATTTAGAGTGGATGGGTCCATGAAATGCACAAGGGACCTAGAAATCACGGGATAATTCTCAGGCTTCTACCGCCCACCAGTAATGCCCTAACGCCCAGGCAGGAGGCTTCCCTCTTGGGGTTCCAGGCACTCCAGGGTCTTGCTCCGGACCCCCGGGCGTGCCCCTCCCCACGGGGTGAGGGCTCCAGGGTGCCGCGCCCAGCCTCGCCTCCCCGGACGTTCTACCTGCTCTCCTGATGTCCAGGACCCTGGAATTCGCTCCACAGAGGGAGTCCTCCACAAGTCCTCCCTCCCGACCTCCAGGGCTGGTCAAGGAGGGGCTGTTTGCCCAGGATATGCACTGAGTAAGGATGTGGGGGCCGAGCGTCTGTGCTCACGCGGGTCCAGCCCCTCCCTCGCATTGTGGATGGGGCCGGAGAAGGGAAATGGGAAGAAGGTAGGTCTGGAGTGGGACTGGCTCTCCCCACACTGCCATGTTTGGGCAAAGAACTCTGGGGAGCCCAAGAATTCTAAATGCAAACCTGGCCTTCCTGGGGATTAGGAAGACACATTTGTCAAGGGCAGAGAATAGAACATATTTAACATTTTCGTAGCTGGGTTCCTATTTTTAAATATTTAGACATACGGTATGTGGGCCTCCATCTTTAACCTGGGTCCTGCAGACGTTAGCGGGGATCCTTGCTTACCCCACGTGGCAGTTTGTTATTATTTATGAATTCCAAAAAAGATAGTGTGTTTGTAAACTGGTCTATTCCTCTGGGTGTGATACACTTTGTAGTAAATTCAAAGGTTTTATGTTTACTTGATTAAATAAAAATTAGGGCTTTGATTCGACCCCTTCGGTAGGACGTGGGTCAGGGCTGAGTCCCCGCCCCCTTGATGGGCTATATGAGTGGACGCTCACTCAAGAAGACACCAGAAGACATAAGAGCTCCACAGACACAGAAGAGAGAGAACTTTGACAGTTTTGATCTTGGAGCCCTGGGGAGAGATGAGCCATTCGCCTGATAGTTTGCAATCAAAGAGAGCAGAGCCTTAAGAGGAAGAAGGAAGGGATTAGGCAGAGGCCACCTGGCATCTTGCCTCAACACCTGGTTACAGACTTTGGTGAGGATGTAACTTTGAGTTGGACTCTTTAGGGCCTTGTAACTGTAAGATTTTATCTCGACTGCCTTTACAAAAGCCAACAGATTTCTGGTACTTTGCATGGGCACGCCTTTGACTGACTAATTTACCCCATTACCAGTGTCATATTTTAAGCCAGGGTGAGTAAACTACGGCTTGCAGGCACATACATTCCTGCCTACCACTTGTTTTTATACAGCCTGTGAGCTGAAAGGATTTTAAATTTTTTAAATGGTTGTAAAAAAAAGAAATCAAAAGAAAAATATTTTGTGGCATATGAAAATGTATGAAATCCAAATGTCAATGTCCATAAATTGTTTTACTGGAGCACAATAAAATGCTCATTCGTTTATGCATTGTTTATGGCTGCTTTCAGGCTACCACCACAGAGTGAGTAGTGGCTACAGAGACTGTATAACTTGGAAAGCCCAAAATATTTAAATATTTACTATCTCCCCTTTTACAGATGAAGTTTGCTGACCCTTGCCTTGGAGTAGCGGACAGGCAGGAGGAGGGGAAGAATCTAGTATTTCTCACCCTGGCTGCACAATTGAATTACCGGGTGAGCTCTCAAAACCATCAGACCAGGATTCATCCTCAACCTTTCTAGAAAGAGATGGTCTGGGTGGAAATGTGGACATAAGTGTTTTTCAGACTCCCTGGTGATTATAATGCAAGTCATAACTGAGGAAGCCCATGGGCACATGAAGCTCCAAATTTCCCAGGTGTTAGGCAGAACGGTCCCAGGATTCCTGGCCTGCCGTTCCCAACCACCCAAGTGGGGTACAGCCTTCCTTGGAGGAGGCGACATACCCAGTTACCAGATTTAGTTGGAGAGGTGGAGGGGGAAAGGAGTCACTGTTTCCCACTGCACTGTGCTCTATAAAGCCACTTCATTTTAACCTGTCAAAGTCCTTGAACTCCTGGTTCAAACACGTGTCCCTGGACTTCTCCGGCATTGTCTGCCTCTGTCAGACAGTCGCGCTTTGGGCTGCGCAGCACACACCTTCGCAGGGACCCCTGCTGGGTCACTTCTCAGGCTACACTCCAAGAGGGAGTCCTAACCCCACCGTTGCAGCGTGCCCTCCATAATTATGGGTGGTCTGGCAGGGAAGGAGGAAAAAAGCAACCCTTTCTCAGAATCCCATTCTCCCCCAGCACAGTCAGCGCCACCGGCAGAGGATGGCTCTGGGGCTGCAAGGCTGCTCTGAGCTATTATTGTGCCTGGCTTTCTCTCAGCATGACTCAACGCAGACAATACAGCACACTGCAAGCATGGGGGATGAACAGTAAATAGGAGACCCTGATTTTAAAAAAATCTTGTCAGTTTTCCCCTGATTTGTGTCCTTTATGCTAGCCCCCTCTGCTATCTGAGCTTCTCAAAGCTAATGCCCGTACCACCACCACCCACTGGTAGCAGCAGGCTGCTGGGCTCTGGCGGGGTTCTCATTGCAGAGGCTGACAATGCCCGCCATTATTCAGCAACTGTGCGTGTTAACCCAGTGGCCCAAGGTTGCTCAAACACCTTCCCCTCTGGTTTCTCTTTACTCTAGGGGCCAAAGGCAGCTACAGGAGGGCCGCCCTGCCTGGTATTGCTTGGCTTGGTGAACACACATCATATCCTCCAACCTGGCAGAGTCTGAGTAACCTCTGCTGAAAAAGAAGGGACTGCTGGGCAATTAGGGAATTGAGAGGAAGTTTGTCATTTCTACCACATTTAAAAAGTTAAAAATATTCCTCAAAGGTCTTTCTTTGGCCTCTTGTAGATACCAGACCCCAACCCCTTCTTTTAGTTAGAGCTGGAGGGATTGTATCAACACAGGCACACAGACGAGTTCTAAAATGTGCCCTTGGGCCTTAGGCTGCTGGGAATGCCCAGCATATGAGGGGCTTATGGGCTCCTGTAGCTGTTTGGAAGTGGGCCACTGGCAGAGATTTTGTTCCCCTGAAACAACCCAGAGGAATGAGTTCTTTTCACAATTTTAAAACTCTAATCAGCTTCAAGAGTACTCCATGGCTCCCACTGAACCAAGACATTTATGATCTCTACCTTGGCTACCACAACATCTGCTTCTGTGCAGTCTCCTGTCCTACAATCCGTTAGTGGTGCCGCGACTGTCTGAAAATGTATTTGACTTTGACATAGATGGCTTACTTTAGGGAAAAGCAGGGACAGTTGTGGGCTGAAGATATAGTAGCTTTCATGAGTTTTTTGGGGTGGGATGTGCGTCGGCTGAGAACAGTTGTATTTGTGAGAAAGGCTTAAAAATGTATGAAATACCCAGGGTTCAAGAGGAGGAGCATGGGGACACCTGAGGTGGCTGCTGGCTTGATGGGTAACAGTCTGTCTTGGGGAAAGTCAAGGGTCCTGGGACCTCTATATATGAGATGTGAACTTTGATTTTTTTACCTAGAGGATAAACTTTATTATTTTAACCTTTGATGAGGCTAGAGAATTTTCCCTCCCTTTTAATTTACTCTGATACTTTAAAGGCTGTGGTTTCATTATAAAAAGCTTTGTCATCAAATATCCTATCTAAAAGCCAATGAATGTATCTGCATGAAAGTTATTAGCAATTTAATAAACCGTGAGAGTGACCACTATGAGGCAGAGACACCCCATAAGAAGTAGGTGATGATAGAAATGGGGCTGGCTTCCCCAAGATGGGCACTGCCAATCCAAGTGTAAGCAACCACTTTCTAAGGGGTGTGCTGGGACATGCACTCAGCTCAGAGAACAACAATTTTTCTGGTAGTATGTCCATATGCCGGAGCTTTGATTTGTATTCAGTGGAGGGTAACCTATTCACCTCATCTTGGGATATATGCAAAAAATAGAGGACGAGCCGGTAAAAGATAAATAGGATGGTCATTAAACAAAACCAGATCAGCTCCAGATGCATCTGAGATGGGTAGAACATGTGGTGAGCATCAGTGAGGAGCTGGGGGAATTGTGACGATCCTACAGCTCACAGATTTGTTTTGCACAGCCTTTACTTCTTTGCCTAAATCTGGCGTGGCAAATAAAGGAAAGGGAAGGGTCTAACAGACTCCTGGAACATTCCACAGAACACATCCCTTCACACATCTGAGTGTTGTCTTTGGTTTCTCATTTTACCCTTAAAGAATGGTTTTTGATTTCTCTGTAAATGTTTTTTTTCCCCCTGTAAACAACACTTTCTCTAAAAGAAAAGAAAAGAAAAGAAAAGAAAAGAAAAGAAAAGAAAAGAAAAAAGGAAAGAAAAGGAAAGAAAAGAAAAAGAATGGTTATATCTAAGGGTTTTTAAGAGAGTTTTTTTCTGATAGGGTATATAATCTAATTAGGTACCCACCAAGAAGATATACAGAGATTCTGCTACAATTTATTCCATTATCATGTTACAAGAAAACAATAGTAACAGCTGACAGACCATTACATCTTTCATAATACAGACAAATTACAACTGGTAACAAATATGCAATGTATATTATTCCATTCTCCTTCCTGTGTTTCATTTTGAAGTATAATCATTCTCTGAATGATGCTAGCATGTTTCTTAGTACCAAAACCCTATTAGAAAGTACACATCTCAGTGTATCATACAAAAGGGAAAAAAAAAAAAAAAGTAAAAGAGAAAAATAAAAAATCCACTTCCAACTAGAGAATGTGGATTCATATGTGCCTCAAAATATGCTGTTGTGGGAAGGGAAAGTGAGGATGGGAGATTGCTTATTTTTATTTCATTTTATTTTTTTGGTGTATGAGAAAATTGCAAGGCAGTAACATATATAGTTTCCTCCACCTACAAGCCAGTAAGGGAGATGGAAGTTATGCACAATTATGCAACATATTCCTATGTATAGGGGGCAGGCAATATTCTACCCCAGTATGTACAGCCTAAACATCTTCTTATATAACAAAGATTACAAAACCAATAATATTCACAGATGAGTATTTTATATAGAAGCATAACCTAGGATATTGATTACACTGACTACCATGTACACACTGAGAAAAGGATACCAAGAGGCTCCACTTTCTCCAGAAGCCTGGAGGCTCCCCTGGAAAGTTTCTAATCATTCTTGGGAGGTAGAAACAGCTTCTCACCCTTGCATCAGTGGACGGACAGCCAGCCACCCCGCCTTATGCCCCTAGTTTTCGCTGAGCACTGCAAAAAATTTATTTCATAACCTATGTATCTTGTATTTTTAACTCAAACTGTTCCTTTAAGAAAGTGTAAATGAAGCCCCAAATCTCCTTCCAGAATACTGTGTGCAGTGATGTCAGGTTGACACAATCACCATGCTAAGGTGTTCTTACTATTCCAGCTGTTTGAATTCAAGCTATTCCTTCATATAAAAATAATCTCACGAAACCCTCCAGGGCTTCCTAAAAAGAATAAATCTGCCAATGAATCCAGAGATTATGACTTTCATGACTGGTTTAGACAAGCAAACCTCAGAGAGGACAGGAGGGAAAAGAAGAGGACAGAGAATGTGATTCTAAATGGGAGAGGGAGGAGAGGAAACAAACCAGATTTTGGATTTCCTGTATCAATGGCAGGGATGGGGAGTTAAAAAGCTCCTACATGCAATCTTATGAAAAGATAGAAAGTATGTCTCTCGAATTCAACATGTGTTTGTTTGTCTCCTCCCCTCTCATCCCCCCATGAGTAATATTATGTTTCATTTCCAATAGGAGCCTGGCTATGACAGGGACACAGAGCTCTGAATGATCCTAGCAAGTCTTTTGACATTAATTATTTTCAAATTTGCAAGTTAGAAAGCTTATTAAATAGTGAGATTGAATCATCAGTTGTTTGAGTTGAGTAAAAAATAGTTGTGCCTCTCCCCTGAATGAATGATTCAAAATAAATCACAGGAAAGGCAGTTTTTGATTCCATGTAAAGTTTTCTTCCCATATTTACTTGAGGAAATTTTAATTTAAGTAAACTTTAATCAAAAGACCTCTAAAGACTTCCGGTGGCTTGGATTACATGAAAAGAGGAATGGGAAAGGTTTCTAGATAGCAAATAGTAAACATCCTAGCCTTGGATAACTTTTGCTCTCTTTAAATCAGTCAGTAAATAATTCCTTTCTTAGCAGTTACTCTAAGCCTATGATAAATACTCCTCTGCATAGGCTGGACTATGACTTTGACATATACACTCACACTGCACTCCAGGGAAGGTGACAATTTAATGTTTAGGAATTAGGGTCTAATTCTCCCAGTATCTTGGGTTTGACTGTAGAACACTTTTTCCCTCATCCGAGTCTCAAAGAAAGTACTCTTCAAACTGGCTCAAAATTTCTAGCCCTGATCCTAAAAAGGGTGAAGTGTTTCCAGCTTTTATGCTCTCCTTCCTTCTAACTGTAGGGAAATGTTAAACATTGTGCAGGAAGGTATTTCCACTGGGCATGCGTGCTCTGAGGAGGTAGGTTTCAAGCTTTAGATGAAGTTTCCTAACTACTCGCTTGGCCTCGAATTATTGGGATTCTGCAGCGAGGCCTGCCCACTGGGAGCAGGAGGAACCAGGCAGCTCTCCCTCCTAACAAAGCGCAGTGCGTGCCCAGTCCCCTTTCCCCCAGTGCTGCATACTCGCCTTCATCTTCTAAGGCCCTCAACTCCTTAAATAAGGGAAGCTGTGGTTCTCTTTTTCTGTTTTCCATCTTTAAAGCAAGACTCTTAGAGTTTCTAAAACCTGCACTTGAACAGTTAATCCAGGAGACTGTTTCAAGTAGGGTACCGGTGGCACCTTCTAATCACCTTGGAATGTTTAAACAAAATGTAATTCATGGGAGCTCTGGTGTCACTGTGCAATCTTTTAACTCTGGGTACCTTTGTGATTTGCTTTTTAAATGCCATCCAGCAAAGACAACTTCCAGGGCTTGGCCAGCAAATACAATTCCTTGCACCCAAGTTTTAAGCCTTCTGTTCCTCACTCTTCTCTCCATTTAGAAACTACTCACAAAGTGTAACAGTGTGAATGGAAAAAATAAGATGCCAACAAGACCCAGAAAACATGTAAAATTACTGCAATCTCTGGACGTTGAAAACTAAGCAGTGTGTGCTGGTCTTTGATCTTAATGCTTGATATTTACTTCACTTCCAACCTACTCTGAAAGCAGTCATGCTATGTGGCCTGAAAATGCTAAGCAGATTCTGATAGGCTATATAAATGTGCAGTTATTTCCAAGAAAATCCCACACCTGCAAATGTCCTCAAAATGTAAGTCCAACTGGTAGGGCCCAAGGGTCAGGGACCAAAAGTTGTCAAGTCAGCCAGAGAACACGACTTGCTTGAGCTAAAAATTTCCTTCCTAGTGGCTGCAAAATGTGCACCGCTCTCAAAGAAAACACACATTGTTTTATGCCACTATGTGGCTTTCATGTACAGACATTACTGAAGAAGTGTGAACACCAAATGTGTTGTCTTAATGTATTTAAGACATGGCTGGTGAAAGCATAAAAATCTTTACAGAGACGCTGTGCTGCAGAGGGAAATCAAACAAAATCAAACACAAGACTGAAAAGAATACATGCCATGTATCAGTAAGCAAAGCTTAATCTTCACATAGTTCTTGGAAATCACAAGGTATCCAAATGCGTGCAAGGTTTTAAATAAATTGCAGAGAAAACAGGGTCTTGCCGGCTTCAATTTTCTTGTAAGCAAAATCCACCACAGGGAGTGAAGGGAAACGGATCCATGCTTCCCTTCATAGATTGGCCACTTCATTAGTGTTTTTTGTTCTTCCCAGAATGATGACAATTTAATCCTGGAGGGAGGAAAATGGAAGTGTGTTATTTAAAAAAAAAACCAAAACAACAAAACCCAAAATTTACCTTGTTCATTTTTCCCAAATTACATGAGGCATATAAAAATTGGTCAGGCCAAAGGGAGCCCCTCCATTTTCTCCCACCTCCACCCTGAGCACATGTATTTGAGGCAAAGTAGTCTTCTTCACTGAAGCAATTCTTCTAATATGATAAACAAATGTTCTGAAGGTATTTTTTTCCCTTAAAATAATTTAACTCTATGAATTTAACTGGCCTAACCTCCTCTTAGATTATTTAAAGAGAAGAAATCCAGCAAATTTCTTTCTCTAAGTCATTCATAGTAATATTGGTCTTATTTAAGTACCTGTAGCAGCATACAGGTCACATCATTGTGCTCACTTTTGTGAACATGAAATAGAAAAATAGCAAAATGTTTTATGAATGTGAAATAGAAAATTAAAAAAAGAATCCAGCTGCATGTAACTCCTTGGTTGCCTATTTCCAGAACTAGCTTCAGCAGAATGAAATTGGCCAGTGTGACTCAAATTGTCAGCCCCTTCCCAATGTCCTGCATGTGACTGTACAGGATGGATGCCAAACGTTTCCAGCGGTGTCTGCTGAACACTTGGGAACTATTCCCCAGTGAGGGATCTTGGAAAAGAAGGACCGTTCAGTCTGTTCCTCTGTACACTTCTATTTTAGCCCAATTTTTAGTGAGTATCTAGAAAGGGAAAAGAATGCCTGGCGGGGAAAGGTGAAAAGAAACACACCCAGGTTTAAGTCACACAGTCAAGAGATTCCATCCATCAGCTCTACAGAGTCTCAGAACCAAGTCCTCATCTAGGCTTAGTGTGGGAACCTTGCACTGAGCCTGACCTGGAAGTGCTGGCCTGCCGAGACCACGCAGTGCAGCCTGCCCTGCTATGGCCCACACAGGCTGCTGGACCAAGGACCTCACCCTCGCCCACTAGGGACCTGGAACACCTTGACCAAGAGAGCAAAGCATTCCAGCCTTACACTTCAGAACCATTAAAACGGCATCCTCCCATCCTCTACTCAGTCCCCCCACTCAACTATGAAGATTTTTTGGAATGCTAGCATTCCATTCTTGAAGGTTCTCTGTCCTCGATGACCAGGCCAAGTGTAACTAAAGTTCTTCTCTTAAGTCCCGGGAAGAGGCCTGGGGTGGGGAGATGCCAGGCCCAGTCCTCTCCTGCCACAAGTCCTGACTCCTCAAGTGTTAGTTCAGATGCTTGTGGCTCATGGGACAAGCCTCTCCCTGCCAGATTGCCTGGAGGCCTGGACCAAAGCTCTTCTCAAAGAAGTCATCATCCCAGCAAAATGATTACCTGGAGCAACCCTCTTAACCCCCTCCCACATCCCTTTTTCTTCCTGGGAAAAAAATAAGAGCCACCTTCGCTCTCCTTGCTGTCCCCAGGTAATCATGCCCTCTGATCTGGGCACTGACATCTTTCCTCAGGCCCAGGACATCAAGTGCAGCACTTGTTCCCACAGGGTTCCAAGCTCCCCGGTCCACAGGCATCACTCCTCAGGCCCCAACTTTGACACTTTTATTAAGCAGATGACCGCAATGCCCTTTCTCTTTCGTGTTGCTTAAGCAGCGGCTGGGATTCCAGCTCTTCCAGGAAGTCAGCCCATTCTGGCTGAAGGGGAGCGTGGGCTGGTCCTGACACATGCTTGCTGAGGCATGAAGCTCCTACAACCACACCTGGATGGTAGAGCCACTGCCCAGTTCTTCTCACTTTAGTAAACAGAGGGAGACCACGCTGACCTCCTAAACCACAGACTTCGGTCAGCCCCTCTTGAGGTATGTGAACATGTCCTCTGAAGGAGCAAAGTATGGAGGAGGGTGGCATCAAATATTTTCTTGATCACATTTAGTTTTGTTGGCCATTCTGTCTCCAGAGCACAGCCCAGGCTGGCTCAGGTACTTGGTAAACACTTGCTGAATGAACAGAAGTAAAAGGTTGAATCTGAAAATCTGTGTGTGGAAAGTGTTCTGGGACACAGAGCTTCCCTAATGGAAGACTCTCCAAGGGCGAATGCTCACTAAGCCTATGCTCTTGCTATTGTGGACGTGGAATGGGTCAACCACAAGGACATCGTTGGCTGAGAAGGGGTTAGGAGTAATAACCCTCTTTTATAGTGGGCCCAACACTTATTTTACTGCATGGCACTCTACTCAAAAGGAATGGTGGTATTTCCAGTATATCTGATTTCATGGAACTATGAATAATTCTGTCACAATAGACTGTGGCATGTTGGGCTGACTTTAGACTTTTTTGCTTGTTGTCGATGGTGTCCTTCCCTTTCTGGTGATTCTTTGAGTGGAATCTCTAGGAGAATCACAGATATGTATTCTAGGACATAAGCAGAATTAGATAATAAAGGATAACAACACTTCTTGGATAATATATGGTGAACACAGTCATGATGACAAGTCCATTACTGAAGTCTGGACTCAGACATTTAATGCAAGGAGTCAAGAATAAGAAAAGAAGGGAGCTGCCAATGAATGCTACATTCTTTTCCATCTCGGTGAGATGACTCCAAATAGCCCAAATTGTGCCATCTTCCCTGCCTTCTATTGTTCAGCAGCAGCAAGGGGATGGGGTGCCCCTTCTCCCTCCTTGGGCAGCATTGGCATCAGCATCAGGTGTTGAGGACTCCATATAAGGCAGATCAGTTTACTGGTGGTAAAATTTTTTGAAGTCTAAATTCACACATGCATTCGATAGGTAGGAATTTATGTGGAAGGAAAAAGTATCCTGTATTCATAGGGAAGCAAATGTATGATCGGTGTGAATCCTTTCCTTGTACATTTGATTATTAAACCATGCTGCATACGCACTATGAATGAACAGTGAATATGAATTCTAAGCTCACTGTGTGCATATCCACTCATAGGCATGTAAGTTCATAAGATTAATGGGTACCATTTTTACCACCTCACTTTCTGCTTTTACAATGTTCTTTCTCTAGAAATGGCGGTTTTAAACAAGAAAGTGGATTTTATTGATAAAATCCTTATTCAGAAATATCTACATAGAGCTTCTCAGCTATAAATATTAATTAATTGGATCGCTGGTACCCATAATGCAACTTTGTTCTGACCCATATGCCCTATGAACTAGATATTTTTTGGATTCAATTTTCTTAAAACCAACTGTCAGCATCATGTGATGGAGGAGATGAAAAATGAAAATGAGCAGTCCCGCTGTGCAGGTGGGTGACCTGTGGGAGAGAGGCTGCCTGGTAGGATTTTTACACGAACCATCAGACACAGACCAATTGATTAGATCATCTCATACTCGCCACCAACTAGGCTCAAGAGACTAATTAGAGAGAGTACTGCCTGCGCAGGCACCCCATTGACACCTAATTTGCTCAGCCAAAGCCTTTGGGGAAAATGTATTATCTCGGCAGCTGCACTTCATGCATTTCTGATTTGAGGCATAAGCAAGGAGTGCTTCAGCACTCTTTTTAGCAAACTGAATGTAGAGGCCCTTCAGTGGTAAATGCAAGCAAACAGACCTAAATTAAAAATGGGCCAGAAATTTCTAATTCCCTCCGTGCTCCCCATTAAATCTCTCTGTACACATACACACACACCGTCTAGACTCGTACACGCAGGTCACTCGCCGGGGGACAACACTGCCGCAGATGCCCACTCAGGGTGCTGCCATGGGATGAGACCGTCTGTCTTTTACTGGCCTACTTACCTACTCTAAGGTGTGGTGTTCGTGCCATTTTGTTTGTTTATTTGCTGTTGTTATTGTTTGTTGCTGTACTACCCCTCCTCAAAGTATTCTTTTTTCTACAGGAAGACTGTGGCCCATTTCCGCCCCCCTCTAAGCCTCACTGGAGAGAGGGGATTATTTTGGTTAAAACAACTGCAGGTTTTCATTTCATCACTGAAATTGTGAACAGGTTAGTCACCGGGATATATCTGAAGCTGTAGGGTAATCTACTCTTTTCTACTTGAGAGACTTCTTTTCAACGAGTTTGAGAGAGAAGAAATTTTATGGATAGAAAGCTACCTCATTTTAGAAAACAGAGTCTAGAATCAAAAAAGTATAATGTTCTCTTCAAGACAAACAATTTATATTATTTGACCAACTTTAGCTTTTTATGTTTCTAATCTAAAAGAAGACTTATTCCCAACCTCCTTTTATTGGTATAAGGATGTATTTAAGGACAGGGGTCTAACAATTCACATGCTTTAAAAAGAGCAAAATAAAAATATATAATCCAGACAAGATGAAAAAATTAGGGTACTTTTGTGCTACTAAGTGATTACAGGGCATGGGTTTCCATAATGCGGAATAAAAGAAAAAATAGTACTTGTTATAAAGGTGTTCTAGAGTGGACTTAATAATTTTATGCTTTTCTATTCTCATGTGGGATGAATTATTGTAATTTACCATACGCCCTGGTAAATTACATTCTGCTTTGTAATTTTTCACATTTACCTCATTCTTAAGAATTTAATGAATATTTCTGATCATTTTAGTTGTCTGCTTTCAAAGGGATATTTTATGGCACTGAGAACTAAAATAAGTGCCAATTTTTGCTATATAGATGTGACATTATATATATGAATATTATATGTGTGTGTGTGCTTATATACAGAAAGCGAGAGAGAGCATCGCCATTCAGAATTGGCCAAAAGTGGGTACCCAAGTAATTGGAAGATCCCGGTGGCCATCGGAGAGAATGGCTTTCTCAAGTTATATGGAGAATGGTTGTAGGGGAGATGCTTAAAAACAGTTTAAAAATCAGAGCCATAACTAAAGTGTATAAGACGTAACTGTCTGTAGAGATTATTCTTATTTTGTGGAAAACAAAGTCCAGAAAGCTTTCCCTCCCCACATACCATATTAATCAGGTCTCACATGAAAACTTTCCAGAAAAAAGTCTACAAGGTTGTGCTACTTTGCATCTGATTTTGCTTAAACTACTAAGAAAAACAAACAAAATAAATCTTTTTTTAAAACCTAATTCACCCTCGAACAGTTTGCTATTGTGAAGAATTAAGTCCACAAGTAAGGTTGCTAAACAGTAAGCACCTAGGAAAGGAGACATTTCTCTGAAGTAAAACTATCATCGATGTATGTACACACTGCTGTATATAGAGAGATTCAAATTTTACCCTGTATATTTTGTATGAATGTAGGACATTTAAAAACGGATACTCATTTAAAATTGAGGGACAAGCTTAATTTCCTCATTCTCTGAGGTAGTTTAATTATGCTATGTTTAATTAGAAGCATAGTTCTTTCTTTCTTTGTTTTTACAACATCTGAAATCAATGTTTCTCAGTTACTCCGACATAACACTGAAGCTCCTTGGGAGGGGGGAGAGGGAAGGGGTGGTGTCTGTGGGGGAAAGAGGGACAGGATGGGATGAAAAAGGAGTAGAAAATCAGTCTAACCGACTTCTGTAACTTATTTCTAATAATCACACTTCTTCCCTCCCAGGAAGGGAACACATCTTTGAGTCCAGAAAGAGAATACTGATTAAAATGAATGCAGAGATCGACAGGCTTTGTTTTAAGCTTAACAGAAGGTCCATCATTCAAAATAGCCCAAATCCTTTAAGTTGAAAGCTGTTTGGTAACATCCATATGGATACACAATGCCCTAATTGCAGCAACTTGGCACATTTTAAGCTCTATGCCAAAGTGGTGATTTTAATTAAAATTTTTTAGGCAAAGCTATAAGTTTAACATTTCCAAACAAAGCATTTCTCACACAAGGAGACTGACTTAGCATATCATTTTATAATCATCGTTATCAACAAACACATTGAAATCCTTATTAAAGACCAGGCATTATATGATGTGTAATTAGGTATGATTCAAAAGGGTGCTCTATTTTAAAGGTGACTATTTAGTAAATCAGATTTATGTAAATGTAAGATACTGGTCAGATTTTAGACACATGCGAACTAAAGAATGGCAGTTCTGCATGCATTTCCTGTCTCACAAAGGCCACAAAAAGTCCAAAAAAAAATGGATCTGGTCTTTTTAGAACCACCGAGATACATTTCATCTTTTCATTTTTAAAATCTCCTATATATATATTAATTGTGAGATTTGAAATACTGCACTGAAATTGTTTTAATGACAAAGTTAAGAATAGAAAATCCTTCACCAAAGGTGGCTTATTCTTTTCAGGGATTTCATATTATTTGAAGCTTTATTTGCTCAGCATACCTTCACAATTGACTGGCTCCCAAGTGGGTATAAGTTAATTAAGTAGAATTCTGACCCTTCAACCCTCATTATATATTACAGTCCTACTAAACTATATTTAAATAAGCCAAATACAAAGTCTATAGCCCAGTGGCATGTGCTCTTTTTCATAACTTAAAAAAACACATATAAAAATCACATAAACCCACTTCTAAGTATTAAGTAGTCAGAGAAACAGGCTCATATGAAGTCTGACTTTAATTAAAAGATCTAAGAGGAGATGCAACTCCATTTTGGATGAACTTTTTTGTTTTCCTTCAAATTGAAATTTGTCTAGCTACTAGTGTCCAGAACTGTGAGACAGTAAATGTCTGTTGTTTTAAGCCAAAACAAAACAAAACAAAACAAAACAAAACAAAATGAAAAACTTGTCTGGCATTACTGTCCAAAATGTTGAGGCCCATTAAGTTTTCATGCTTAGGGTTTTGAATTAATCTAAATGATTACCTACAATTGTGAGCCTGTTTTGTGGACCATCTTATTCAAAGCTAAAACATGCATTCCTATAACATGAATTAGATCACATGACTGGTAAATTGAGAATGATGTCAGCATAAGCCAGAAGCTGTGCTAGTTCAGGGCACATTTCTTTTCTGTGTAAAGGTTTTGAGCCACCAAATAATAGCAGCCATGGGCAAAATACATAAACACAGTAGCATGCAAGCTGAAGAGGAGTTTGGCCACGTGCCACCTAGGAATTGTTTATTGTGCCTTTCTCTGGGATCTTTTGTGCATTTTGACCCTTGTATCCAAGCCTCAAGCCTTCCATCAAGCTCCTTTTACTGTAAGCTGTGCTGGTATTTTTATTAGTATTTTCATTGCTTTTGTGAGTGCTCTGGTTATCAAACTCAAGACATTTTGCGTGGTCCTCCCCTTACCCTATTTCCCCCCCCAAATCCTATGATTTTTACTGTTTGATTCTGCTGAACACAGGTAGGAACACATAAACCACATCAAAGCAGAAATGGCTACCCTTGTGGAGCACATTCTGGCAGTCACGAGGCACACTGTGGACACTACTATAGCACATCACTTCCACCAGGAAGTGCCTGCAGACAGCAAAGAGGGTCCAAAAGCCAGGCTGAAGGACACAGGCGGTGGACGGCTGCTAAGCTCCCACCACCGCGGTCCCTGCCCCTGCTCCACGACCTCAGCAGTGCCCACGTGCAAATCCTCAGCAAGCACATTCCTGCATGCTGATCCGCGATGTTTAAGAATCCATCTACACATAAAGTCACCTGATGTGAACACCCCACAAAATTATACTCGGTTATTTTAAAGTATGTTGATACTAGCCCTCCCCCCCATAAAATGACGCTGTATTTCTATCAAACTCAGAATAAGTTCTGCAAAAGGTTTAATTACTGAACATGGAAATCATTGACAAATAAACACTAGTATTTTGTGCTCACGTAGCATTTTCCTCTATTCCAAGTATATCCCCATTTATTCTCTCATTTAATGGAAGTGCCTTAAAGAATAGGACCGTGGCCATAAGAAGAGAGCAGATTTATAAATGGTAATTTTTAAAAAAAGCTCTAGTCCTTTTAGTCACTCATTCAATGTCTTCTGAAGAATGGCAAGTTTTAATACCCACGGCATTCACTATAGAAACCACAACCATTACAGGGACTGGGGGAACAACTATCCAGGTTTGCCCCTAACTGAGGGGGTTCCCAGGATGGGGACTTCCAATTTTAAAACGGGGGCAAACTGGGATGAGTCGGTCACCCTCACAGGAACAACAGGACTCATGTGCAGTGATATCCAAGTCTATTATAAAAATGGAGTCAGCAAGCTTGGCACTTCAGTACGTGAAACATGCTGACACTCCAATCTCAAAATGTGAGTCACAAAAGTATTAAACAGGCTAAACACCAAAAATGGCAAAGGGTTTATGGAAAAGAAGATGGTCAGTGAGCCAGTGGCCTTCTCTTGCTCTCCACACTGTACAGGGCCTTTTTACTTACCTCCTTGCAAGAGAGGCAATGACTGTGTTTTAGGCTTTCCTCTTTTTTTTTTTAAACATGGATCACATTTTTGTCCTAATGAGGTTGTTGAATTTAAGACCATCATCTTGTTCTTCATAACAATTTTCAGTTATATTAACAAAAAAATCCATCTATTTGCATCCCCATGTCTGTGCAGGGGGGCCTAGAGGAGGTGGCTAAGGCCATCGCTCTCAAGAGGTAAGGAATGCCATGCTGTGCAGATCACGGCTGGAAACAACCTGCTCAGTGAACAGTGGTGGAAGAGCTGAATAGTCAACTGGCCTGTGTAATTCAAGTCCAGAAACATTTACCGAGTACCTTTTTTTAAGCAAAGCACAGTGTTTAGCGTGGCGCGGGAGAATACATGGGCTATTAAAGCAAGGTTCCACTGCTGTTCTGGAACCACTTGACCTGGCTCCTGAGAGCCAACAGTAAATTTTCAGGAGTTAATGGTCAAGAGGAGACTGAAATCAGCTATAGTGGGAGCATTTACATCACAGGATACTGACAGACACGGGCCTCCAGGGCTTGTCTGCTCACTTTCTGAAGAGTCCGCTGTTAAATGTTTACCAGCACATCACCTCTGTCCTTTAAAGAGCACAAGAGTTTGGAGGGAGACACCACCAGGACAGCAGCCACCTACACGTCAAAATAAAATTTATGCAAATGGTATTCGAGGGATATCAGTGGGGTGGGAAAGGAATGGGCCTTGCAAGATCAGTAAGTGCTTACTGTGTACAAAGGGAGGGAGAAGGGTACTCGGCAAAGGCAGGGCTCTGGGAGAGAGCTCAGAGGCCTGATGGGAAGGGTAAGTGGCCTTCGCAGACGGGCAGACACACATTTGCATACAGGATACAGATGACCTGGAAGTTGGAATGGTAGTGAGGGCTGGGGGGTGGAGGGCCTCACATGCCCTGCTTAGGAGTTGGGACATTTTTCTGTGTGCAGTGAGGAAGTATTGGAGGCTTCTGATCAGGGGAGTCCCGTACTTTTCATACAGATGTATTCTTGAGCTGCCTTCCATTGAAGTCTGTGGTAAGTGGTTGTCTTCTTCAGGATGTCATCAAATCAGAAAATGCAGCTGGTTATTCAAATGACGACTATGACTGAACACAAGGCACCACCAGCCTTTGTAATATTTAATGCTGAAATATTTTTATGTGGCCTGTCCAGATTGTTCTGTATGGAAGATGACATAGAAACTAAGCTTCTTCACAAAAACCACAATTTTCAAACCCACAGGGATAATTTAGACATTTTCATGCACCAGAAAGATGCTTTTGGTACTTGATGAACAGTTTGTGTCTCTTATCTTTCTCTATGCAATTAAAAGGAAAAGAAAAAAAAAAAGATTCATGTATAACTTCTAGCTATACTACTTTGCTGCCCTTTATGACTCAAACATACTGTTTTTGATTAACACACGACCTCAGACAGGCTTTCTAATTGCAGCATTTGGAGTTCTGAAATACTGTCAAATCTTTTAAACAGCAACTGCAATAAATTAGAAAACGTCATCACTACACTCTTGTCTTGATTCACTGTTTGCACGTCTTGGACTAAGAGTTTCAGCTTATTAAAACTATGAAGCATGTAATGTCTGGTGAATAAGACATTCACATCAACACAATTGGTTTCCTCCTGTTCTAAAACAATTAGAGTGCCAACAGCTCAGTGGTTTAATGGCAGAGCAAAGAACAGTGGCTGCAGCCTGGGGTCAGTCTCTCACTTCCACTGGCAGCAGAGCCAGAGAATGCATGACAGTAGCCAGTACCCACCAGGCTCATGGGATTAAGGGATGCTTCATGCTTTTTTAGTGTTTACTGTAGCAAACTCAAACAAAAGCATCCACAGAGTTAAATGAATTGCGCTCTTATTGGAAGAAAATGCAGTACCCATTTGCCTTGCCCTAAACCAGAATCCCACACATCACGTAGAAAGTTGAGAAGGCAATGTCTTTTCTTCCACACCTGTGAAGTGGGAACACATCCCAGAAAAATCTTATTTCCATGTAGAGGTGAAAGCCATGTCTTGTCTGGGTTATGCTGTTTGATTTCTAGTCTTTTGACATTAAAATTGCACCCTAAGCATTTATCAAATCTCACAATGCCCTCTTAAGTCCTTCCCAAAAGTTCTGACTTTGAACACTGGGGCCATTTTGAAGGAGAAGGGAAAAAAAAAGACCTGACAGCTTCTCTTATTCATGTAATCATGGGGATGAAAATCACCACAGTTCCATTTTAAAGGTAATAATAAAACAGAAGGTATACTGTGTAAAGTATGCAAATGCAAAAAAAAATCACCTCCATCAACTCCTATAAGCTGCTTTGCTTTTCTGTTCCTTTTGCAATTCTTAGATCCCGTTACTTTGCATGAAATAAAAGCACAACGAGCGAGGGCCTGAGAAGTTAAAATGGGAAAGCTCTTTTGTCTTCATTTACTAACCTCCCAAGTTTGAGTGCTGGAGTCAATATAGTTCTCATATCAATTACTATTTTTGGTACAAGTATGATATAAAATCATTCATGCTTGGATTAACATGGTAAAGCTAAGTTTCATCTCTCAGTCTTTCCTTATTAAGAGAATTCTAGCAGGCTGATTTTAAGGAACCATATGTGTCCAGTACAATGTGAAGAAGGTAGCGACTCTTCCTTTAGCCCTTTAGGATCTGACATGTTTGGACTGTCTACATACTAGAGATGGGTGATTCAGATAAGGGAGACATATCTGAATAGACAGGGTAGAGAGGAATGACTAAGATAAAAGTGTGAAATCAAGCAAAGATATATTTAAAAAGACACAGGAAATGATTAATGGAGAGACTGACTTTATGCTAGAATAATCTCCAACTAAAACTGTGAAAACACTATTAAATCTGGAAAAGATATACAATCATGGCCACTGTTTGGAGAACTACCTTGCTAAGCACTTGCCCTATATCACAATAATCCTTGACCATAAATTCTCTGCAGTTAAAATTTTGAACTATGTAGATTTACTTAGAGAATTGCCTCCAAATTGACTCACTGAATATTTAAAGGATGAAGTTAACTTCCATGTAGCTCCTTCAACCGTCGTGCTGCCTGCTGTGCCATGTAGTATACAGCTGTATGTACTCTTAATGTAATGATCACATACTTTCCCAAAATAGTATTACATTTTCAAACAGCTAAAAATTAAAGAACCATACAGTGAACTCCCAGTTACCTACTACCTAAATTCTACAGTTAACATTCAGAAATATTTGCTTTCTTACATATCTATTTGTCTACCCATCCTTCTATCTGTCCATTAATCTATCCTATCATTGTGATGCATTTCAAAGTAAGCTGCAGATATTAGTACACTTTACCACTAAATATGCAGAGCATTTACTAGGGTCCAATATATTTATGTTTTTATGCTAAAACTTACCTCCAGTAAAAGGCAAACATTTCAAAGGGATTTCATGAGTTTTTCATGTTATGACACAGGAAGAGTCACACTCCTGTGCAACAGGGAGAGGGCAGTTTTAATTCAGAATCTGAGTGGACTATGACATTTCTTGATAGAAAGATTTCTATACTATGGTCCCCCCTTCCAATCCCTCTGTGGGCAAGACATCGACAAACACAACTGCCAATGAGAGAACAGGCACAGAGCACTCAGACTATGACAATTCTTAACTTTTTTGAATCACTGCAGTATTGGAGAACCGGATGAATACCAAGGAATTCTCTCCAGAAAAATGTATGTATAAAACCACATGCAGATTTTTCATACAATTACAGTTGTTCACAGACTTTCTGTAACACCATTAAGAGACCCATGGACCCCAGGCCAAAAACCTTAGGATTAGAGTGTTAGAGCGCAGAAGCAGCAAACAGCCCTTCGACCACTTCGTGAAGAAAACAGCTGATGTTACAGAGCACGTTGCAGATGGAATTCCTTCAGCACTTGAGATTATGCCTTTTGAACAAGAGACACAGTTTAGGGACACCCTGTTAGATAAGGGTTATGAGATTTCCCACACCCTTCCTACATGAAAAAAATACAACCAACTGAACAAAAACAAAACAAAACAAAAATCTCATCCAGTCTGTGCATCATATTTCCTTCAAGGAAGGTGGAACCTGAACCATTCTAGCTGACAAAGACAACTGCTGAGAGAAAGAAGCACACATGGGTGGTGTGGAACCTATATTTTTAGACGACCCTGAGAATTTGAGGAGCTAAGTCAAAGACCTCTTTTCCTGAACACAAATCCTTCACATTCCCTCTTTTTTTTCTTTAGCCATTAAGTGATGTACCACTTAATGGCTAAAGGAAAAGGATTAATGATAAATGGGAACTAATTCCATAGTACCCAGTCTTACTAATCGTGATATATTAAGTATCTTTAGCACTCACTATGCCATCTTTATTAGTTTATTTTTTTTGTGAAAACAAAAATAATGATGAGGGCTTCTCATATCTCTTTGCCAATGACTCCCAGCTCTTATTTTTAGGAGAGAACAATGGCAGCCAAGGTATTGCAATTTTCTGGAAAATGAACACCCATGATTTCCCTCCCAGGAAGGGCTGCAGAAAGCTACTCTGAATGTCGTGGAGGACTTATTGTACCTCTGGTACTCACGGAAACCTCTCGAGGCAGGTAATGAAGTTTGGGAGAAAATGAAGAAGTACTTCCCATTCTGACTCTTTCCGACATGCTTATCAATAATAGTGTTTCTTCTTACCACCAGAAAGCAATTCATAGTCTTCTATCTCCTCTTCACAACTGATCTGGCATTGATGGCCTCATTTGGTTCTGCCATTTCAGAGCTGTGGCATACCAGGACGTGCTGTTTGCTCACTTCACCTCTCTGGTTAAACCTTATCTACACTTGTACCACTGGGCACATGGTATCTCTCTGTGATTTAACTTGGTTGCACCAAGACCCTGAGGACTATGGCTCTTTGGGAGGCAGTTAAGAAGGAAAAAAGGAGAACTGTGAGTCAGGTATGAACTATGATTCCCTGGTCTTATTCCAAGCATCATGATGTTGCCATAGCAACCTCTCCTAAGTGTCCTTCTCCCTTGCTCCTCCCATTGAATCCTCTGGCTTAGATGTTCAAGGCAACCCAAACACAATTGCTTTTGTTCTCTGTTCCACATAGTTTTTTTTTTAGGCACCTGAGCAGAAAATTGAACTCAGGACCTCCTATGTGGGAACCATTGAGCCACATCTGCTCCCCATGTTCCAAATAGTTTTAATTTTATACCATTTCATCCCCTGAGCATTAAAAAGCCGAGAGATTAAAAGTTTTAAAAATGTAAGTTTTCTGAACACAGGTTACCACCAGATCAAATACAGCAAGACTATTCCTCATTCCCCTTTCTTGAGGATGTGGCTCTACCTCACATTCTCCCTTACCCCTTCCCTTTTTTTCTCTGTTTTTCATTGCACTCACACACACATCCACACGTGGACACCCATAACATTCGAATGCCAATGTGTGTTTTAGTTTCCTTGTCTACTCAAAATATCATGCAAGGGGATGGCTTAAACAACAGGAACTTAGCTCGTGGTTCTGAGGCCAGGAAAAAGTCCAAATCAAGGAATCATCAAGGAGATACTTTCTCCCTGGAGACTGTGGCGTTCTGGGGCCGGCTTCCGGCAATCCTTGGTCCTTGGCTCCTCTGTCATATGGCAATGCACATGGCGGCCTCTCCTGGCCTTTCAGTTCTCTCCCAGGTTCCACCGAATTTCAGCTTCTTGTTTCTGTGACTTTCTCTCTCTCTGTCTGAATTTCATTTTACTTATAAAGATAGCATTGAGACCCACATTGACTGAGGTAGGTCACAGCTTATCCAAAGTAACTCATCAAAAGATCCTAATTACAATGATTTCACACACATAGGAATGGATTAAGTTTAAGAACATGTTTTTTTGGGAGGGTATATATAGCTCCAAACCCCTACAATGTGTTAGATCTTTGAAAGAATATTCTAAAGATAAATTCTAAGTATATGAATATGGGATCCTAATCATCTTGCACATTTGAAATTATTCCAAAGGAGAAGGGCTTTAAGAGAGGGACTAGGCATAATGAGATCTAAATTTTTGCTGCCAACTTTCTTTTTCTTTAACTCTTTTTTATCTGACATGTCTTTCTTTTTAAATAATAAGGGAGGCTTACCCCCTTTACTTAAAAAAAAAAAAAAGATTTATTTATTTATTTATTTCCCACCTCTCCCTCCATTGTCTGCTCCCTGTGTCCATTCACTGTGTGTTCTTCTGTGTCTGCTTGTATTCTCATTAGCCAGTTCTGGGAACCAATCCTGGGACCTTTGGGAGTGGGAGAGAGGCGATCATTATCTTGTACCACCTCAGCTCCCTGATCTGCTGCGTCTCTTATTTACTCCCTTTACTTTTAAACACCAAGGTAATAGGATTCCCTGTAGAGGCTGTAGGGGAAAACTTCCACAACAAAGAACCGACAGTTGCTGCTCAGAGGCCAAAAGCAACACCATAAGAGCAAGAGCAAGAACAAGAATAAATCGGGGGCAATATTGGGAACCCAGCAACAAGTTGGGGTTAAGTGACTGTGAGGCCATTCGTGGGGGAGCAGATATCCCACACCTGATGATATCCAGTGATGACTGAGGAAGAGTTCACTTAGCCTGCAGTCTGAAACACTCTTGACACCTAGAAACATCAGTAGTGTGGGGCTTGAACTCCAGTCGTACATCACACCCAGCTCATTTCATTTTGACCCCATCCCTCCCTTCATTTTCTCTTTCTACTGGAGTCCTCGACCTATATTCTTTTCCATGCCTGAAACCCACGTAAGGCTTGTTATCCTCCTCTGGACATCTTTCTTGAATCTACCTGGGATCAAAGAAAATAACATGGATGATTTTTAACCCTTCCCCAGAAATTCTTTGCATTCTCCCTGATATTTCATCTGGATACATGGTGGGATGCCCTTCCCAGGTCCCTTGCAAGTTGGGTCTGACCATTTGACTCGCTCTGCCCAATGAAATGTGTGCATCTATGTGGCTGCTTTAAGCACGAATATTCGTCTCCCCATGTCTCTTCCTGGCGCCTAGGTAACTGAGAAAGTATGTGTGGAGATGGAGACTCTGTTAGCCCAAGTTCCTGAGTGACCAGGAAGCAGAGTTCCCCAGATGACTCATATTGGACATGTGGCATGAACAAGAAATAAATATTTGTTGCATAAATATCCACAGCAAACATCCAAAGCAAAACCTAGCCTATCCTGAATGATACAATGTCTGTCATGTATAATTCGGATCATAAGTCCTTGGATAAAAACTGTAACTTATCTATTCTTTAAAACAGTCCTAGTGAGGTAGTTATTTTGTCATTCCTTTTTTGACTGAGGAAAATGAGGGTTGGAGAATATATATAATTTAGTTAAGGGCTCATAGCTAGTACATGGCAAGGTTGGAACTTTTACCAGATTTTATTACTCCAAATTCCATTCTTTCTCTACTCTAGCGTGATGGTTGCTGATCATTAAGTGCCTCAGGCAGAAGAGAAGATTCACTTTTGGAAACTAATAGAACAGAATACAACAAAGTAATGAGAAAAATACCACAAGCCATGCAAGAAAACCTATCCTTTTATGTTGAGAATTGATGGGCAGTACTGGATACTTCTGCCAAGTTTTACAGCATTTTATTTTTGCTTGTGTTTCTTCCTACGAGCAAATAGGAGAACTTCTAGATATTTGGTAAAAACAGAACAAAACAGAAAAACTGGAATTCCCACATGAAGATCACTCTCAGTTGAACCTTCATATAATATGAATGCAAGTAACACTCCAGTAATAATACTCTTTAAAATTATAAGCATAGAATGCCATGCACATAAAAGAGGATTGGACCCATGACCCTCCATAACCTGTAACCCCATCACCTTGCCAAACACCTTTCTGGGAGCCCTGCCTCCAACTGCATAGAGAAAAAGTTCATGCTCCTGGGGCTGGCAATCAAAACCCTTCCCAATCGGACCCCAGCTTTCCTGCCCTGTTATAACTGTTTCCAATATCCATTCAGGGTTTAAGCCACAATAGGCCAATGCTTCAGAGTGTTGCCACCTGGTACTGACTTGACCCAACCAATTCAGTGCCTTCAGGCCAAGCACCTACCATTTCATACAGATGAGTCACCCACATTCTAACACTGCTCTCAGCAATTGTCCAGGACCCCCCTCAGGTCCTCAGCATTTTCCCATTCTGACTCTGTTGTTCTAACTCATGACCCTTGACTCCTTTCCCATTCGAAGTTCTATTCCTGCCCTATGCATGTAGATCTGGATTTTAGTACTTGGATGTGCCAGCTTTTGACTCTCAGCTTTCCCTTTCTTTGCTCTGGGCTTGGCCCCCCTTTCAGCAACTTTTCCTGCCCTCTCTGGAAGAAATTGCTAGCCAGCCTCCTTTGTCTTCAGGCGGAATCAGGTAATCACTTTTTTCTCTGAACTTAACCAATACACTGTAAAGATCTTTATGAAGCCTTTATCATACTCTATTATTTTGTTTCCTTGTTATTCTCTACCTTTCAACTTTGTAAGCTTATAATGGAAGAAATTATTATCTTAATCTATGGTGCTTCATACCGTGCTACACATAGAACAGATGTTCAACGGACTTGGGACTTATGGTAGGATGGGGCCAGATTGTGGAAGACCCAGAAATTCAAATGGCAGAGATAAGACTTTAGATGGAAGGAAATAAAGCAGGGGTTCTTAAACTTTAAAAAAAAAAAAAGATTTATTTATTTATTTCTCTCCCCTTCCCCCCACCCCAGTTGTCTGTTCTCTGTGTCTATTTGCTGTGTCTTCTTCGTCCACTTCTGTGGTTGTCAGCAGCACGGGAGTCTGTGTTTCTTTTTGTTGCGTCATCTTGTTGGGTCAGCTCTCTGTGTGTGCAGCACCATTCCTGGGCAGGCTGCACTTTCTTTCGCACTGAGCAGCTCTCCTTACGGGGCGTGCTCCTTGCGCATGGGGCTCCCCTATGCTGGGGACACCCCTGTGTGGCAGGGCACTCCTTGCGCACATCAGCACTGCACGTGGGCCAGCTCCACATGGGTCAAGGAGGCCCGAGGTTTGAACCGCGGACCTCGCATGTGGTAGGCAGACGCCCTAACCACTGGGCCAAGTCTGCCACCCTTAAACTTTTTTCTTGTTGCACGGACACCTTTGCTGGTCAGGTGAAAACCATGGATGGCTTCTTAGAATATAGTGGCAGATAGTTTTATGATACTCAACATTGGAGGTCAGAGAAAATAAAGATAGTAAGTTGATTTTTTTTTTTCAGTTCAAGCTCATAGACCCCTTGAAATCTGTAGTTAAGAAGCCCTAAAATAAAGGATCACTTAAGGTCTCTGAGTAAGGAAATGACATGATGCAAACAGCAGTTCAGGAGACTTAAGAAGTGCCATCACACAGTGTGGAGGGGAATGAGAGAGAGCCTGGAGTCAAAGCATGTAATCAGTAAATATTTGGTTTTTCATTGGTTGAGCCCTGAGAAACTCTTATGGAAATACAGGTGTGAGGTGAAAAAAACAAAGAAAAGGGCACGAATCCAAAAGGCTGTCAAAGACAAGACAGGCAGGTCTTGGAGGCTGATAGGAAACGCAGGTGAAAGGAGAGGGGAGGCCCTGGGAGCAGAGTGGGACCACTGAGGAGGAGAGGCTATCTGCCAGGACAGGCCCACTTGTAAGGGAGCCCCTGCTCTGCATATTCTGAGTTGAAGTGGCCCACTTATTCGTGTGACTGTGTAGTGAGGCCTCTCTGTGACTCAAACCCTGTGCTGTTCCAATGAAAGCTGCCCTCCCCCTGATCTCTTCCCACCCCTTGTGCCCATCCCGATCATCCCGAATTTAGTTTTCAGCCAACAAAAACCAAAATGGAAACAAAAGTTAATGGAAACATTCTGCTTTTCCCCTGCAATACAAAGGATTTTTCTTGATTACCTTTTTTGTGTATGTACTTTCAATCATCTGTCCTGTAGCTTAATTAAATCCCTTAGAAGTCATCTAAGTATTGGAGGTTTGCGGTGTGAATCTTAGAGCTGGTGTTTACTTGTTGTATGTAAACCAATATGCCCTGGAAAGCTCAGCTGCAGCCAGGGCAGTGAGTGCGTACTTTCCCTCTCCAGTGCAAACCTGATTCCTCAACAATTTCAAAGAAAGAGGATCTGGCTAAAATGTTAATAAAAACTGGGTCTCTCGGTAATCTTTCAATGTGAAGTCAGGTTTTCTAATATGACTCTCTTTGCAGAGGTCTTTTCCTTTCAACAAGCGCTTTCCATCCATATTTTTTTCCTTTTGTTTTCTCAAATTCTCTTTAAAGGAGGCATGGCAGGGGGTACAATCCCCACTTGAAAGATGAGAAAACATAGACACGAAGGAACTTTCCAGATGATCTAGCTTGTAAGGGCCGATTTTATCATACCTCAAGTGCAAGACAAAAGTACTTTCCACTCTACCAGGATCCCCACCCCTAAATCCTTGAGTGCCGAAGTGCCCAAATGTTATTTAGCAGAGGGAGCAGTGGGGAGAAATTGGAAACAGAGGCCACAGATAATGAGGCACCAGGCAGTATACACGTACCCTAACTTGTTCTCCTCCAGGTCCTCACTCCTGTAGGTATTTTATTTTTCAGTAATTTTTCTATGCTATATGGGTATATTTTAGTTATAGCAATGGGGTCAAACTATATACATAGTTGTTTTGCAACCTGCTTCTTTAAGTTGATGACAGGCATAGAGTATATTCCAGGATGGAGGATGCTGCCAAAGATTACTTTACTGATTAATAGCCCCAGCTTGAACTGTATTACTTTCCCCAAAACTAGAAAGCAAATTCTTGGGAGGCAGGAGTCACATGGCTTCTCAATGAATTTTGCACCTCACAAAGCATCTGGCATGATAATGACAAATGTTAACGCTGATACTTACCTGAGGGGGAACTTATGCCTGTGCTAAATATGCACTCCGGTTTGAGGGGATCTGATGATTGTGGGGTGATTACAAAGGATCCTACTACACACTGAACCTCATGCCCATGATTTCCTGGTATCTGAGAGCAATAAAAAATTCCAGAGCAGAAAGCTGCACATTTAATGACAGTGTCGGCTGTCCCTGGTTTCTCAACTATGCATTTCCAAATCCAAATTAGAACTCTTGAACCAGTTTCCTCCTAAAGGCCTTCCGGGAATTAACAGAGTTGGGAGAATCTGGTCAGAGTAGCTGAGCTTTCATAGGAACCCAGGGAGTCCCATACTCATTGGAGAACAAGGAGGAAATCTGGCGTAGGACCTTTAGAGAACTGTCCATGTCCTATGTCTTGAATGGCAACTAATTGGTTCTCAGAAAGTATTTATTGGTTGGCATAATTGGGAGGAAGGTAATTTGACTACTTATCAACCCGTAAGGCTAAAATAATTGTTTTTTTAAAAGGCTTAGAAAATGAACATTCCATACATTTGCTCAACATTTTGGGGCTTCAAATCTGATTATTTTAATAGTCTCCATTTTTTTTTTTTTTTGCTTGACTACTCCATAAATGTTTTTGTTAAACTATGTATCCTTTTGAACACTTTAAAGTTGAAGTGTGGCTCACTGTAATATCAACATTTTAAAATAAAGATTTTACATCATCCTTTAAAATGCGATCCAATGGAATATGCATGTAACAATTTGACCCACTATCCTCCATTAAAAATATGTGAATAAGTTATTCTTTAACATTTGGAATTTTGACACACCTTTTTCTCCTATAAGTAGCACTCCATTCTATTTCTGTTATAGAATTTTAGCTTAATGTAATGTATTTTTAAACTGGAAAGTCTTTGTTTACCACTCTATCATGTTCCATGGCATAAATAGGTACATAAATTTAAATTATATTGTAAAAAAATTTCTTGAGACAATACAATTCAAACCATTAAAATTTTTCTTCTGGACTGAATTATCATTAAAATTTTATTGGTACATAATTGATCAAAGCAACATTAAAATATAAAGAAGCAGATTAAAATTTTACTGATCTCTTAATGAGGTAGATGAGGGTGGGCCCCTTCTCACCCCAAATTAGTTGATGTATTCCTGGAAGAATATTATTTATTGCTAAAATGAGAAAGTAAAAAGGTATTTTGATTAAAAGGAGGCTTTCTAGGTATATCCATTTGTCCCTGTCCTTTTGATTAGAAATTGGAGGTTTTGTACAGCTCAAGATAATGCTACATGGTAAGGTTGGGATGGATGAGAAGATGGTTTCTTTGGTAAAGGGGACAAAGCAGCAGCACAGGGCAAGAAGCAGTAGCAGGGGTTCTCAGGCAGAAGAATTTTAGAAAACAATAGAAGTTTAGGAAAGTTTTTTCATGTAGAAGGGTACATGTATCCTAGTTCGAAAACCACTGGGAAGGGATACAATTCATGCCGCCACAGGAATTCATAATTTCATTAGGGAGACATATAAATAATAAAACTGAGCTTTCACCTGAGTGCTCTAGTAAGGTACAAGGTCACAGAGCAAGAGTAATGAAAAAGGCTTCTTAGAGGAGTAGGTCCTATTGAATGAGAAAGGTGAGTATTTCAAGGATAGAGAAATAAGCCTTGAGGAGAGGGAGAGGTATGTTTAGCATCTCAAACATCTCCTTGGCTGGGTTTGGAGGATTAGGTGGAAAGATCCATCCGGGCTAGATTAGGGAGGGCTCTGTGTTTTTTACTTCACCCTCTAGCTGATGGGATCCACTGGGACATTTCTAAGCAGAGAGGAACTGATCAGATTGATGTTTTTGGAAAGAAAATTCTTTCAGGAGTGAGGCAGATGGGTAGCAGTGGGTGACTAGGAGTAGAAGAGTCCAGAGGCAGGGAGACAATTGAGGAAGCAGGTGATGGAGGAAGAGGGATTCAGCTATGGTTAAAGACGATGGGAAGTGGAGAAGGAGAAAGAGGTTTTAACATAATATTTAGAAGGCAGTTCAACAGGTCTTGGGGGATCGCTGAATGTCTGGTAAAGCAACAGGGAAAGAGGTTGCTGAGTGTTCTAGCTTGGGCAAGAGCACTGGTAGTGATGTAATTAATAGATACGAAAGGAAATATTGTACAGCATCTTCCACTGAAGGCAGGACTTAACGTCTCACTCATGTTTGTCTCTACACCACCTAACGTGTCGTTGAATGAATGAAACTACCATTGAATCTGACCTCCCTAACTCCATGCTCTATTATAAGATAGCACCTCTAGGCAGGATTTAAGTTTTGTTTTTTGATAAAAAATGTGGACTACATACAATTGATCCTCAATAATAAAACAAAATTTTAAAATCTAGTCCAATTGCTGAAAATAATGATATTCCTCTTTAAAGACATTGGTAAATATATCCTCCAATGACAAATGAGATAATCAAATTTTAAAATGAAAAAGTTTGGCCTAATATTAATTATACACAGTTAAGAAATTTAATTCCATGTGTCATCATATGTTTATATTCTAAAAGACTGTAAAGAGGCATTTTCCCAAAGATTAAAAAGGAAATGATTCTATATAATCACAAAGCATCTTTTAGCTTATGTAGTAGCACTAGCCATGGAAAATGTGGAAATGAAACCTACCTCAATCAGAAAACCACCTTTTAAAAAAATTGGATTTAATTCAAGAACAAGCTTTTCATAAAAGTTATTTGGTTATAATAAAAACATTTATAAAAATATTCCTTTTTATTTCATATATTATGTATTAGAAAAAATAAAATATGAGAAAACTGGAACTATTTTTAATCAACAACTCAATTTTCACTGAAAGGAAATGATCTAATGGTGTCTTTCCACTTACTGTCTTCCTTTGTGGACAGTGCCAAGGTGTCTAATAGTGGGCTTTTTAAACTAGTCCAAATATTATTTTAAGGCTTTTATTACAAAGCCTGAACACAGACAATGCATACTGTATTATATATTACAAACACATGCATAGACATTTATTTCTGTCATCATCAGAACCAAAGGGTAGATTCTGACACACTTCATGGCATCATTCATAACACCAGAACAATGAAATACTTAAAAGCAAAGTTTTTCTCTCTCTACAAAATTAATACATACTTTATTTTTTAAAGAGCCTCAAAGCAGGTATTTCTGGCAGATACATGCTAAAATGAGCATTTAGCATTATTTTTAGGTCTATTATGATATTTGGACTCTAGTCTTTTCTGTGTCTGTGAACACCAGGGAACAACTTATCATAGCATCCCTCTTTGACCTCTAAGGAACAGCTCATGTCATCACGGAGCAAAAGTGCTGGTGAAACATTTATCTAGATGAAAGACCTCAAGCAGTTAACCTGCTCAGCAGAGGCAAGACAACCAGGCAACAGGATAATGACCTCTATCCAAATGTGGAAGGTACATCAATTTAATACCCTGACAGCTCCACAGAAGATGATGGCAGCTCAGCAGGAAAACATTAGCCATGATAACACAGGGTACTGCATGTGAAAGGAATGAATTATAAAGCACAATGCTATATGGGCCGAGATAGGGATTTTTTTTCTTTTAACAAACTTTATATTTAGGATGGTCCTCATGCCTAAAGCCTCCTTCCATTCTTCTCTACCTGAAGAATATCCTGATGAAAGTAAAAAGGCGATATGGATTAAACTGACAGCTTAAACACACAGAGAGTTTCCTAAGTGATGCAGGAAATGCTGCACATCATTTCTAGCGGGCTGATACTTTTCAAAGTAGAAAAACCTGAGTATGGGTAAACTGGCTTAGTCTACCTGAACAAAAGTAATTCAAAAATGTGGGAAAACAATAGGCTTACTGTGTGTGTGTGATTTTGTTTTATTTTTAAAGGGAGAAGGCTCTTGATGCAATTGGGGTGCTTCAGATCTTCAGCTATAAAATTTCCCTAGTGCTAATTCAGTTAAAATTAAAAAAAAATTTTTTTTCGAGTAGTAGCATGATCATGCTTGTATGTTTATTCAAGGACCTTTAGTCAGTGACAGGGCTTCAGCCTGTGAGGTTTTCTCTACACATGGCAGGCAGCTGTCAGAACCAGTGTGAGGGGTGAAAGGGCAGCTCGGCTGCTCTGTTAAATCACGGGGTTCCATCAACATCTCAGAATTCCTGCCGCGTGGGAGCTGGGAGACCACAGATTAGAGTACACTGGAGTGTGTATATTAGGTCACTCAGTGTCTATCAAAGCGGTATCATGCCGGTGAGTTGTACAATAGATTTTACTGTGTTCTGTTCAAAGAAAATGTAAGGAAAGTGAACATGTGTGTAGCAGCCCACAGCTGAACACCAAATTCTTCTTGTCTTTAAATGGATGGATTTATTATCCATAAGATGAACGAAGAATGGGGGCACAATCGATAGCTTTGGAAGACACGCAAGGGTGAGGGTTTCCTTCGGTTCTCGGAAATGACTGTTGAGCAGCTGTGCGATGGAACTGATAGGGTCCACGGCTAGCCCAGGGCAGGGGCACAGAGCTCCATTACGACCATGGCCCTGGCCAATTTATCTGTTTTATGATCCTGGAGGGGTCACTTCACCTCAATTTCACAAATCATCAGAGTTCTCATTTATAAAATGGAAATATTACTTGTCCTCTCTACCTGCCAAAATGGGTAAATAAAAAAATGGATCCCTAAATGAGAAAAAGACTCTGAAAAGTTGAAAGGAATGTAGCAGGATGGTACCATGAGTGATTATTTAAGAAATATTTAAGAAATGAAATATAACTTGTGTTTAATGGCTATTTGGTCTACATATAAAAATAGAAAACATCTAGTCCTTCAAGACTCACTGTTAATTTCTTTTTAGCACAGTAAAATTTATGTTCCCATAGAGATCATACAATCTAACAAGGTAATACATACAAAATGAATAGCACCATGCCTGACAAAAAAAAAGAGGGGAATTTGAACAAGTTTTTAAAATTTTGTTTTATGTTTTAACTTCTCAATTATGACTTCTGCAAGGGACTCCCTTCACTGTGATTTACATTAATAACAATTATTAATATTCCTAACAATAGCTCACACTAACAGAGTGTTTACTTTGTGCCAGGTACTGTTCTAATCCCTTTACAAAGGTTAATTTATTTCATTTATATAACCGAACATTTATCTAAACTGGTACTGCATTACGATCTCATTTTGGGTTAAATGCTTTTTCTAATCTTGTAAAATGAACAAGCCAACCACCTTCAACAAAACAATTTTATTTCATACCTTCTGAGACAGATTCTGACTATTATTTCCCCATTTTTTGAATGAGACAATTAGGCCTTGAGAGGTTACGTAAGGCACAGCAACAAGGGGTAGAACTTAGGATTTGCACCCAGGCAGTCTAGCTCTTACCACACTGTCTTGCCTTGCATTGCATTAGTGGGACTTGAACCTGGTCTACTGTCTGGAGGCAACTTCATGCTGTCCACCTGGCCGATGCGGAGTCTGAAGTTGAGACACCAGATTCAGGCCAAATTAGTCATCCTGAAAATAGCTCAAATGTGCAATGTGGCATTAGGACTGGGTTTACACTGAGGCCATGGCCCGGTCAGCACTCTGACAATCAGCTGGGCCATTTGTTGTTCAAGAGAAGGCAGCCATGGCCACTATGTCAAAATGTATCTCCCAGAGGGAGGGGTGGAAAAGACACCTCATGGCCTCATGCCAACATTACCCAGGTGAGAAGGTGAAACGCCACTTGAAATTTACTTCCAATGTTCGCCTTTGTCAATGCAGGAACCACAATATAATAAGGCAAACATGGAACCTTTGTCTTTTGTTTTTTTTAAATTAGAGATATTTTTCATTGTTATTTGGAAATAACTCCTTGAAGAAAATTTGTAGGACCGTAGAGAAATTCTTAGATTGAATTCCAATTTGTTTGTTTGATACTGGGTAACAAAAGAGAGTGTGAAATACAGATAGGCATGTACAGAATTGTATATATCAATGTTGTAGCTTTCCTCTGAGCAAAATCAGAGATTGTCTTTGTATGCAGTGACCTTTTGGAGGAAATTAAAAAAAGAAAATCAAAAGACACAATACAATTTGTCTATACCAAACACCCAATTATAATTCTTGGCCTCATTTTTTTTATGGTTACTTCTCAAAATTCAGTTTAGGTAAGGAAGAACTGAAAAATGTTACTCTTTTCTGGATAATATTGTCAAGTGAAGTGAGGAGCTGGGTGCTTCTTCTCCAGCCTTTGTGTGGATGGTTGCCCTCACTGGTGACTGATTCTGTAATGAGCTTTACCAGCAGGCCCAAGAGTGCAGAGACTGCTCAGCTCTGTAAATTTTAATAATGATCACTTCAGAAAGATTCAGATTGAGTAGTGTTGCTGGTCAGGGGGACCACTGGATGGTATACTGTCCTTAGGGTAGTTATGAATCATAAAAACTGAAGTGGAGATGCATTGACAAACATACTCAGAGACATTATGAATAAAAAGAAAAACGCCAAATTATTTTGCAAGGCAAAACTGGTCCCAACAACCAGATTCTAGGCTAGATCAGCATCTTACAAAATATAAGGTTCTATATTATAATATAATTATGGCTTGAATTCAATTTCTAATCTTTTAGAATGTGAACAAGCCAACTGCCTTCTAAAAAACAATTTCATTTCATAGATTTTTGCATCAGGGCAACTAAAGGCTGCTGCAGTGTTTAAAAAAATTAATTAAGAAGCACTTCAGGTTTAGCCTCTTCATAAGGCCATCCTATTTATTTATAAATTTTATTAATTCTGAAGCCAGTTGCTCCTCAATGGTGTATTTATGTACAACTAGGTCAGGTCCACTGGGATGATATTTGGTCTTTCATGGACACATAGGGTCTGTGCGGGCAGCAGGCTCATACTACCAAACACATTTCTTTTCCTAAGGTTTGACTACATGAATTTGCTAGACTTATGAAAAAAAGCATATTTAGAAATCAAGATATGCATCTCATAAGTCTCTGCATGAGAACCATCTATACATAAGTCTATTTGGGAACACATTGCCTCCTTATTAGGGAAACAGACATCTGGCAAACAGTCTATTTATGCTTGTTAGTCAGGTTGTGGGGCCTGGAGTAGTTAATAGTGAAGGGCACACACAGGTAGAGGGAAATACTGAAAACAGCTCTTCACATTAGGTAAGCTTACTCAAAAGTATGTATTTGCTGATGAAACCTACAAACTAAGTGTTTCCAAGTATGAGTATGAAAAAAAATTTAGTACAATAAAACCTTAGGTGAGACAAAAGGCATTCATGTTTATCTTTTCTAATAATGCAGTGATTACAATGATGCCATAGTGATAACTTTAAAATTAAAAACAGCAAAGACATCTGAAATTTAAAATGTTCAAGTGGGAGTTAACAATCTCACTTCCCTTTGTAAAAAAAAAAATATATATGTATGGCTTCCTTTAAGAACTATTTGAGCCAACCTTAGTTGATGGGTAAACATTGACAGCAGCTGGGCTGAGTGCTATGGATTTGAATTGTGTCCCCCAAAAAGGTAGGTTACAGTCTTAAGCCCTTGCATCTCAGAATCGGACCTTATTGGGAAAGAGGGGTATTACAGATGGACTTAGTTAAAGTGAGATCAAACTGGAATAGGGCGAGTCCTTAATGCAACTGACTGGTGTCCTTAGAAGAGGAAATTTGGACACAGACAGATGGGGGAGGATGTCATCTGTACTAACAGCCAGTGACCACCAGAAGCTAGAGGAGACAAGGAAGGACTCTTATCTACAGGTTTAAGAGGAAGCTTGGCTTTGGTGACACCCTCATTTCAGACTTCTGGCCTCCAGAGATGTGAAATATTAAATTTGTTGTTTCAAGCCAGCCAGTGAGTGGTGCTTTGTTACAGCAGCCCTAGCAAACTAAGACACCACTCTCTAATTTTACCCAATGGAATGTGATAAGAACTATTCCCCTTTGAAACTGTTTTTAGCCAGAATTTACCAATGACTTAGCACAGATTAGAGATGACAGGGGTTCTAGAACCCCAAAACTCAATTCTCATTTTACAGAAAGGGAAGCTGAGTCTCATACAGACTGACATGCTCAAGGTCATAGCTAGTTGGTGACAATGTTTAGTCCATAACCCACGTCTTGGGACTCCTAAATATGGTGCCCATTGCTCTACCACCTTAAATGTGATTAAAAAAAAAACCAAAAAACTGATAAATGACACCAACCAGTTACAATTCCTTATAGTCCCTATGTCAGCACATGATTATTTAGATGCACACAATCGATTCTGGGCGTCCTCTGAGGGTTGAAAAAATGTGCAGCAATCTAAAAGTCACAGGCCTGAAAGTAATCAAAAGGAGGCTGAATGTTAGTTACTACTGTGCCTAATGCTTGCAACAAATCTGTGGTTGGTTGCAATGTATTATTAGAGCTTGGGTTTTTGTTGTGTCTGTACGAACTAAACCACACAGGGAACACTGAAGAATGATCACAAAAATACCTTCCTTTCCCTACTGTCCCTCGAGCAGCAGGGATCAAATAACTGTTTCTCAACTGTCTGTCTTTTAAACAAAAATATCTCCTTCACTCTACATGTATCTGTGGCAAGTTGTGTCTGCTTCTTCTTCTCTGTTTTGTTCTATTTTCTAGACCCCAACCTTGGATCACCAGGGGATACTGAGACTAGAAAGGGCCTGACATGATGTTTTACAAATTTATCTTGGATTCATTCCTTTAGCACGCCACAGTTTGTGTTCAATAAAGGCAGGTAGTGCCAAGCAGGCAGGCAGGCAATGGTCTGCAAATGGATATTGGGGGTGCAAATCATCTGCTCACAATCTGATACTTGAAGGGTTTTCCATTCTAAGACAGTCCCCAATTGTTTTTGCTTTTATGCCAACGATGCCAAAATGATATGTTTTATTCCTCCGCAATATAGTCAAGTCTTTCTACGTTTGTCTAAGAAATCATTCAGCTAGATGAGACCGGGAAGAAGCCACTTTTAGTCTACCCCACTTCCTCAGTGGATTCAAATCCCCCAATTCCTGACTCTTTTCTTGCTGGCGGGACATGTTTCCTTAATCTCACTTTACCTCAGTATCCTCAGGTGTAAAATGGGGAAAAGAGTACTCTCTCTTACGGTTGGTTGTTGGAAGGATTAAATGAGCAGTTATATGTAAAGGACTTACATAGGGCCTGGTATATAAGCACCATATAATATTAATTAAAATGATTACTTTTACTCCTGAAAGGTTTTGACTTCCTCATGGATTTGAATCTCAGCTGGCTATAATTACTTTTACATCATCAATGAAGAAATGACTTGTCAAACTATTAACACTGTATGGCTTGACCACAATTTACTCAACCACTCACCTATCATTAGACATTTAGTATATTTCTAAAGTTCTGCCATGTAAATAATATTATAACTTTATGCTCTGCTAATTTATCCATACAGCTTCCCCAATGAGATAGATGCTCTTTATTATGCTATTTTCCAAGTGAGGAAACAAAGACTTAGACAGTATAAATACAATATGGTCATACAATAGTGTTATATATAAGATTCAAGCCCAGGCTGTCAAACCCCAAAGCCTTAACCAATTCCCTACATGTCATCTTATCAAAAAAAAAAAAAATGGTTACAATAAAAATGGTTGTGTGTCTATGGAGGCAGATTCCATTTACCTAAAATTTTTCTCATATGGATCACCTCATTCTTCAACAATTCAGAATAACAGGTGTTATTTTCCCCTGAACCCAAACTCCTCAATGAATTATCTTTGACATATTATTAGGAAAGCTTACATTGTAATACCACCAGCATCTCTGTAAAACCTTTCACTGAGTTCTGCAAGAGCTGGGCGTTTCCTTATACCAATTCATTCCAGATTACCTGGGCCAGCAAGACACAGGGTAGACCTGAGGAGCAATTACAGGGGCTTGAGGAGATAACAGAATTTACATTCCAGCAAGAAGATTTTCTACCCAGCTTTCACCTGCTACAGGCCAGTAGAAACACATTTAATACAACCTCACTAAATAACTTGCTGGTCAGGGGGAAATTTCCTGCCCTCACTACTGGGAACAGCATGAATGAATCACATAGGTCCTAAATCTAGGAATGCGCAGTTAAATTCATTTTTTTAAAAGATAGAGATGGTAATTGAGGAATAACCGTATAAGCTTAACAAATGCATAATATACATTACCATGCATGTAGGAACCACACTTCCCAGAGAATGGCTTTGGCGACACCACACCTCCAAGCTATGGCTGTCTGCTCTGACCACATGCGTGTCTCTAAGAGGACTATGACCGTAATGGTAACAGCTACAATTTACTAATCATTGTGTGCCTGGCACCATTCTAAATACTTTGTATGTAAGAACTGGCTTTAATCCTCACAACACCTCTACGAGGTAGGTAATATTATCACCACCATCACCACCACCACCGCCGCCATCATCATCACTATAACGTTCTCCATTTTATAGATGAGAAACTAGAGGTAGAGAGAGGGTAAATTTCCCAGGTTACAGAGCCAGTAAGTGATGAGGCTGGGATCTGACCCCTGGTCCTTCCGTCTTTAATAACTTCGTCCACAGGGGCCCAGTTCACACCACCTTCTGTTTGCTTCTTCCATCGGCTCCTTGACTGGTCCTCCCCTGGGCAATTCCTTAAGCTTAGATTCCCCAGTCTCCTACCTTCTCCAACCACCAACCTTCCTCACCAAAAAAAAAAAAAGGCCTTAGATTCGGCCTGTTCTGAAAAGCCTCCCCTCAGAGTGGAAGGAATTTCCCATTCTCTGGAAGTGTGGTTCCTACATGCATGGTAACGTAAATTATGCAGAATTTATTTATGCAGAAGCAAAAAAAAGGAAAAAAAGAAATCACTTTCCTTCGACACAAGGCTTAAATGATTGCTAGGAATACATGGAGAAGCAATATTTAATATAACACAATGGAAAGGTGCTTATAAAATTCAAATATATACTTTTAGAGAAATAGGTGCTTAGAGAGGACATTTTGCCCAGCATAAGTGGCAATATTTAAATATGTATCGAGAGAGTAAATGAATTATGTCAACTTTGGACTGTGGAATTTGAACAGACGTTTTGTCAAAATATATATAATCTAATATTTCCACGTGGTATAAAGTCCTCTGTTGAGGATTTTCCAAGTCTGTCCATGTTAATGCCATTTGCCTGCCAAAGAATGTAGTGATTGTTCTCTTTTATGTGCCTCTCTTTCATGAATTTTTCTTTTTTTTAAATAACAGCATTTGAGATACCAAGAGAAAAGTTAATCTTTCTTAAGTATTAAGCATGGAGAAGAGAGAATAGCTAATTTGCTCTCTCAGCTTCTGTGGAGAATTTACTTCAGTGTTGTTATATAAAAATGTACTTGTATTTCCTGTTTGGCATGCCATTTTATGAACTGTTAATAGAATTAATTGACTCTCAAATTGAGGGAAAAATGAAGTCTAATAATGTATTTATTATGTTCTAGCAATGTGCTGAATGCCAAGAAGAATTTAGCAGTCATCTACAGCTTTGTCACGTAAATAATATTCAGTTAGCTATTTATTTTGCCATCATGCCTTAGATTTTAAAAGTCATTTTAGGCTCATTTGGTTTCATTTATTAAATAGAAGTTGTCTGCCTCAAATAGTTCAGAAAAAATAAAATAAAGATTTATTAACAAAGGGAGTATAATTAAAATAATGAAGGGGTTGATGACTTAATTATAAATTTACAATATAGGTAACTTCAAGCCCCAGCTGTTTTAGGATTAGTCTATCACAGAAACAGCTTGTGCTGCTGCCTGCAACAAAAATATAAAGCTATTTCTCATTCTGCTTTGCATTGTAGAAAAATCACTTCTGTCAGCAATAAATGTTGCATTTAAGGTATACAACCAGTACAGAGTTTTCTCTGGGTATATAGTAAATTTTATGTAGAGAAAATACCTATATTTCAAAAGAAGCAAATTAAGTTTTTTGGCTTTACCTCCCACTCGTTCTAAGAAATCCACTCTGGTCATCTGCCTGGGCTGCCACAGGCCTACCCTGGCTGTCCCACCACTGAGCCTGTGTCCAGGCAGTGCTGGCACGAATCCTTTCTGTCTACCACACCACTTCTACCCCCAATGTCCCTATCACCAGCAGTCAAAATCTTACCCACCCTTCCAGGCCCAGATCAAATTCCACCTCTACTTTGAGTCTGCCATCAGTATCCAAGTTAGAAGCAGCATCTCCCTCTTTTTTAAAATTTTGACACCAATGGGCCCGTCTCTCTGCACTGCTGCTCGTGTGACCTGTCTCTCCAGGGTTTATGTGGGCCTCCACATCTTCCTCCCCAACTGGAGATCGTCAATCCTTAGTTTATCTCTGTATTGCATATACATTTGCAAGCTGCCCTCATTCATGTGAGAAATAGCTGTGGTGTAAGTACATAATGCTAATGATCTGATAATAAAATACAGACGTAGGGAGTTTTAAATTTACAGCCAGTAAAAGCAATCACATTATTCTGCAGTGACGCCTTATAGTCTTGAAAATTCCCAGCATCAACATAAATACGTGGAGTCAATAAATATAATCTAATAAAGGGAATGACTAAAGGAAATAGAAAGCATGTAATATAGTAAAAGGGGTTTGCAGTAGACAAAGAAAATCTTCAAAAATATATACAGTTTAGAGTGAACATTTGTTAACCTGTAAACCTAGATAACTAAAATCCATAGACAACTACAAACTTAATTTTGACTGTGGGTTTCAATCATCTGTTGAACTGAACATTTCAGTGCAAGTATTTATAGGTCACAGGTTATTTATTTAAATTTACTTCAGCTCCTTGTCATAACCTAGCCTTTAGAGGCATAATAATCAGACAGTGGGCAGGGATTTTCTGTCCTTTAGGTCTAGGTAAAACTGGCAGGAACCCAGCCAATCCCTCAGCCCCTGAGGGTCCACAGTCCCCAAGATTCCCACAGATGCCAGGGAGGGGTGGGACTTATGCTCTCAGGGCTCCAGGCTCTGGCTCTCTGAGACTGCTGAGACAGGCCCTGCATACTGAAACTCAGCTCACAACAGATGCCTTTAGTAGCATCTGCTGGCGCTTGAGGGATGGCAGAAGTGGAGGTGTGTATGTCCTCTTCTGCCCCCAGATGGTTCTTTTCCCTCATTAGCCTCCCTATCTTCTTCTTCTTTCCCACCCTTCTGGACAAGGTAATTTGGATCTTCCAGAGGGCATCCTGGCACCAACTTATCCTTCTACTCCAGGGTGGATCTCAAATGTAAGTGTAGCGTCTAATCAATACTTTTTCTAGACAAAGGTAGTATTCTGCTTGAGACCGATTATGTTAATCATCATAAACATACCTTCACATCACACTTTTGTATTTAAAAAAAATAGGCAGTAAATGATAAAAAAAAGCTGGAAAGTGACAGTAAAGCCAAGAGCTCATCTGAGCCTCTGCGCCAGCGGCTCCCCTGCCATCTGCTACTGAAGCTGCAAGAGTGCCCTCCACACACCACCATGGGTATATTCCGGATGTCACCTCCATGTTGTATTCGAAACCTGTCCTGGACTGGTGAGCCCAGATTTGGTCCTACCATCACTTGTTTTCTGGATTTTGCCCCTTTTTTTTTTTTTTTAAAGAATTTCAGCTGCACACCTCAGGCTGCTGCTTCACATTCAATATTTTGTTTTCTTCCCTGTCTTGTTGAGCCGACCATGCTCTTCAGTTCAGGGGCCAGGTTCACTGCTCCTTGCTCCCACAACAGTCACTCAGGCTTTGCCTAGTATCCCTGATTCCCCTGTTCGGATAGCAAACTTGTAACAGCATTTTGGATGATACTGACTTTGAATAATTGGCCGACGGGCAATTCATAATTAGATCTATTTTAGGATCCAGATATAATTTTCAAATTTCCAAGGGTTCATGGTTCTCACGATGCTAGGTTATTCATCTTGATGGGTAATCACCGAGGCAATCGGCAGAAAGGGGATTAAGTGTCTATAATGAAGAAAATAATAGCAGACAACAGCATTACTACGTGGCGAGTCATGCAGTTAGGTAGCAAACCAGTGTATGTCTGTGATGCTGTGAGATGTGAGCAGCCAGACATAGTCACTTCCATACCTTCCAACCACCTTCATTTTTCTTGGCCAAAGAGACTCCACAATTTGTTTGTAGTTTGAAAACAGAGTATCCCATAATCATGACACCCAGCCAGCATTTTCTCTGTTTCCAGTTAAAGGAAATATAAATGTGCCAGAAAATATTTGTCCAAACAGTACTATTTTTCATTAAAAGGGCACTTTCAGTGCTTCGTTACTGCACCACTGACTCTGTATTGTTCTCTTACCAGGACACACAAAATTGAAATTAGTGTTTTTTACTCTTAGTAGCATATCATATTTGTTGGGTATTAAATAAAGTGTTCAGAGATAATAAAGTCTTTTTCTGCCTAGGCAAGGCAGGCATTGAAAAGCAACGTACTTTCCATTCTCTTTTGAAGCCCTGAAATGTGCAGTTTCAGAACCTAATCTTTCCAAGTTGATTCTAGGCAGCCAGGACTATGCTCTCCCTGAGGTGACTATATCTACGCTGGAGAAAGATGTCAGCCCTGGGCCCATGAGTTCTTTATTTCTGTCATGGCAGAAGGATCACTCAATCACTCACTCACACACCTGCCCCGTGGCCTCTCACAGTCTTTCCTTCCTACAGAAAAAAACTTTTAGACTATCCCACTTTGGCCAATGGCTGTTGCCAGAGAAAAAGGAAGTTTTGGGGGAGCTATGGAACTCATCATAGCTTTGGAGAAGTGCGGCATCTCAGATGCTCTGTTTCTCCCACAGCCATGAGCCGTGTGCCAGGAATCATAGGCATTAGCGTCCACCTTCCCAAGCACTTCTACAAGGGCAACAGATGAGAGCGCTTAGCACTCTCTGTGTGCGAGGCAGGTGCTAGTCTAAGTGCTTTACTTTTCTCATCTCATTCACCTCTCGTCACAAGTCTGGAGTAGGAATATAATCACCACTGCTTTCCACATGAGGAAAGCGGGCTCCTTTTCCATGGCTACAAACTCAGTAAGTATTGGAGCTGGCACCCAAACCTGGACAGTTGACTCCAGAAACTGAACCCCTCCTGGTCATGCCACAATGCCTCCTGCCTCTTAGGGAAGGTGGGCACTTGACGTATTGCTGCTCATTCAATTCTCCCAACAGCTTTGTGAGGTTAGTACTACTCTCCAGACTTGGAAATGAGGAAAATGAGCCACCGAGAGGCTTAGTAACTTGCTCATGGTCTCACAGTTGGTAAGAAGCGATGGTGCTGTATGAATCTCAAACACACCTCTGAATGACAAGCCACAGCAAGACTTGCTTGTTGTGGATAAAAGTCAATTGTGACCAGGGTTTGGCTCATAGTCCAAAATCTCAGGGACCACGAGAGTGTTTCATGAGAAACTGCCTTTCATATGTACACATCCTCTTTCCTCCTTCTCGAGAACTAGAGAAAACCTGAAATGGGCGATTCAGCAACTTCTCTGATGAACCCTAGCCTGAATCCTAATCTGGACTCAAATTCAAAACTCTTTTCCACATGTTTCTCTGTTTTAAAGGTTTTTGAGCACTTAAGATACCTTAGTCACAAGGGTAGAAATTAATTGTTGGAGACGTAATGCAGCAAATATGGAAATGAAAGCTGCTCAAAATAAAATATAGGCTGTATCATCCAAATGGAGGTTGATCCAAAAACTGCATTTCAAACCACTAACATTTCCTTAAATGCTATTTGCATGTTCTTTAGTTTTGTCTACAGCGTTTTCATGGGTCTGCTCATGCTCCAAGTGTGGGCCATGCCAAGAGGCAGAGCAGAAATGGTTTCAAATGCACAGAATGTGAAGGGAATCTCATTCAAAACCATATGGCATTGCAGAAATGCTCCAAATGGCCACTACGCAAAGGTAGGAGATTGAAAAAAAAATCCCTGCTACCATTAAAAATAAATGAATTAGTAAGTGACAGCAATGACTCTCTTTTCCCCAGTGGATTCATGGACAGGTTGGGGAGTATGAATTGCTTCTGCTCCTGGTTGATTTTAGGTCCAGATAACTCATCTTTATTCATTTCCTTTCAGTCATGATGAGCCATATTGAGAGCAGCTGTAGGCAAGAGGAAAAAAAGGAACTCCTCACTCCCTCCTCCAAATCATTGTCAAACAGCCTTTCTAAAGAGTCCATCTGGGCTCAGTGCTGTGCTGGGCACCCAAGAAATAATTGAAAACAGGAGGGGAAAAAAGTTGAAGCCGAATCTAACCAAGAGATTTAAAAATTACCCAACCACATGTTTTGGGGAAAAAATATCAACTTCAGAATGATTTAATGCAAAGTCAGGTAGACCAGGCCTAACGGGAAATTACACTTCAAATTAAATTCAAAAAACAAAACCAACTGTACTGTAACAGTGATGGGAAGCACCAACAGGCAGGTGACTAGTGATGAATTGATGGCAATTCCAATAAGAATTACATATACAGTTAGAAGGTTGCATGTGAGTATCAATCAGCAAAGGCTTCAAATGTAAGAAAAGTGAAATGACTATGGGAAAACAGCTTACACAAAGTGGAATGAACTAAGAAATGATTTACATTAGTGATTGAGCTTTTATAACTGAAAAAGTCTTTCCAAGTTTACAAAGCAATAAATTGAGGATCAAAACTCAGTTTTGCTTTGTTTTTCAAATTTTGGACCAAGGATGAATATTTTTTGGATCCAGTTTGGTCTGTGCTAGGAAGTAAATGCTTTTAACATTATTTAAAATGATTTCATCTGTTTTAATACATAAACCCAACAGAAATCTTGTTTATGGATCATTCTACTATACTTCAATGACACAAAAATGGCTTTGGTTTCAAAAGGGAGTCTTGGCAAGTGATTACTGCATAAAATAGTGCAGTCTTGTTTATTTTAAATAATTTTTATTTGTGCATTTTTAATTGTTACATGATCCAAATGCTTAGTCAACTCTGCCAAAGATGAAATGAATAAGAAACAAAGATCTGTTAACAGGGAGGATCAGGGGACTGACTGTCTCACACGATTTTCTGGAGTACAGAGGAATTCTAAACTGTGTTTGAAAACAACCACGTTAACATAGAGACTAAAATTAACAAAGAATGTTTTGACAAGGAAGAAGAAAAATCACAAAAAGAACTGATCATCATAGAACACAAAGAGAAAAATCCAAATTCTCTTACCTTCAGCTTGCTACCTAGAGTTAGTAATGGAAGTCTATGGTCTTTATTTCCCATCATCTCTAACTCGCTGCTATTTGGCTTAGCTGACTAGCGTCTCTCCTTTGTAACATTTGTCCTTCTGGGTGTCCTGCAATGATTCTCTGGCCACCTCTACAATGGCTCCTTCTCAGACTCCCTAGCTGATTTGCATCCCTTCTTGCAACTCCACATCCCCACCTGCCTCCAGCAGTCCAGGACCCAGAGCCCTCATTTCCAAACTCTCACTTTTTCTGGGAGTCCACCCGCTCATCAGGCTGACAGTTCATTTCTGAGCATTCCCCAATCAACAGGTCCTCCTGTGGCTTCTACCCCATTAACTTTCAGGCACCAGCATCAACCTCAGCACCGTCAAAGCCAGAGACCACCTCCACCCCCAAAGGACGCTCTCCTCTAGCTTGAAAACGGTGACTCATTTTTACTTCATTCTTTCCTTTAGCCAGTGTAGTCAGTCAATCAGACACTGTGTCTTATGGAGTCTTTAAAGATTTCTCTTTCTCTATTTTTCCTCTCGTGCACTTAATTTAGGTGTTCATGATTTCAAACCAAAATTATACTAACAAACAACAACAAATTAATAACATTATCTATTATGTGCCAAGCACCATTATCATTGCTTTACATGAATTATCTCACTACTACACATGAAAAATTCAAGGCACAGAGATTAAATTGTACTTGACTGAGGCTACACAGCAGAATGAGCCAGGACTTGAACTTGAGCAATCTAACTCTAAGAGTTCTTCAGAGCTAGACTGAATTGCTTCTCACAAAATCTGTGTTCCAAACCAAATTGCACACTACAACCACTGCATTTTTTAAAATAGTATTTTAAAAGTGGCAGTACATATCAGCAACTTTAATCATACCTGTTGGCTTGAAATTCATTTTGAGTTAAAATTTCTGTGAATTTATCCTAAAAAATAACTAGCATGGAACATGCTATATACAGGGATCTTAACTGCAGCATGACTCAATTGGAAACAACTTTAATGTTCAATGGTTGGTTAAATAAAACTGTTAAACATTCATATGAGGGAATACACTCCATAAAAGATGGCACTGAAGATGAGTACTTGATGACATGGGGAAATGCTCAGGATTTATTAAGTGGGAAAAAAGCAGATTATAAAAGTTATGTAAGGTAGTACAGAAAAAAAACCCAATTTTATAAAAAAAAGCAAAGAAAAACAAGGCAAAAACAAATGAAACAAACAAACAAAAAATACAAAGACACACACCAAAATTTAACCAAAATTGTTTCTCAAGTTTTGGGGCCTCTAAGAATTTTTTTTCCCCTCAAGGTTTTCTGAAATTTTACAATGAACATTTGTAATCAGAGTTTCCACCCTCCCCAATGATAAATGTTATCTAAAAAAATATATTCATACCATACTACTTCTATACTGCCATTTCTCTGCTGAAGTTTGCAACAATAAATGCTTACAGCCTGTTGCACTATGTTGAAAGGGGCTACAATTCAAGCCCCTTTGTCTAGGACTTCTTGTTGGTTCTTTCACCCCAAACTCTCCTTCTACCTGGGAGAACCCCATACCCCTGAAGACAGTCCTTTTCACTCAGCCTCCCTTACCTGCCTCCTACCTAACCCAGTAGTTGGTCAAAGCCAACCCAGAGCCCCACTCCATCACTCATACCTCACTGTACAAATGCATCATTTCCTCCTGTGGATTTAGAGTATCACTTGGGTTCATTTATAAATGGTTTGGTGCTTCTTTCTGGTTTTGCTATGTGTGGAAAATGGCATTCAGCCGGTGGGCCACATGGTTACTATAAAAGGTTGGCCTTCCCATAGACAAACCAAAACAAACAAGTAGTAGTAATAATGTTTTCCACATGTATGTGCTGCAGCTTTTAGTATTTATGTGCTGGCCTTAGTAGCTAATCTTTGTCTCTTATGTCACATTTTTCACATTTGGGTTATAGTACTCCCTACATAAACTAAGATATTTACATGCATGTCTCTCTTGCTTAATTACCAACTCCTAGATGACAGTAACGATATCTGACTAAACATTAATTGTAAGCAATCTTATATCTTATCCACCATGCACCCCAGCACATAGTATGTAGTAGTTACTCAATAAATATGTGTGGAATGAGTACAGATTAGAGGTAATAGGTGACTCTATATCTAAAATAAGTATTAGTCGTTTTTGGAAAGCCCTAGAAGCAAGTTTTACATGACTTAGGAATAGAATAAAACATTCACACCAGAAATGATTAAAATCTCCATGAGTGAAGCTGGTAAAGCTTAAGAATGTGCCCCATGTCCACTTAGCTTTCATTGCCAGATATCGACAAGATGGTATAAAAGTTAACCTGAAAAATGTAATGTAATGGAAGTCGTACACATGTTAATTTCTTATTATAAAATTCTTCCCATCTAATGCTTTAGGGATAAATGGGATAAGGGAGGAGGTAACTCCAGTTGCTATTTTTTTCCCACTATATTCTAAATTACTTTTAAGTTATGATGTATCTGTGGAGACCAAAAGATCATTCTGTGATTCATAAAACACAGCAAGTATATGAATAAGTGGTCTATATGAGGAGTTATAATTTTCTGTGGGGGTTTGGAGAAGTCGTAACCACATGAAGAAAGTCTGACTGGCTCATGTAGCTAACCCAGTCCCTTGGCTACATTTAAGAACACCGTAATCCCAAACACACCAGTTTGGTTTTATGTAATGCATGGGTATGACTCCAACTGGGTCCACATAGAGCAAAGATTGTTCCATCTCATGTTGGTCCGAATTTTCAACCTCACTTCTCTCTCTGAACTCTACGGGTCATAAAATTACATCATGAGTAGGCAAACTTGAGACTCCTCTCTCCATCTTGCAACCATTAAATGTAGAAATTTCACCACCACTGAATTCTCTCAAACAGAGAGAAAAGGAAAGCATTTTCCTCTTCTGCATCCATTGTATAATGTATAAAAGTATCCTTTTGGAATTAAAGGGGAACCCCAAGAAGGAAGTCTTCCCAAACCAGTTTTTAGATTTTTGTACAAGCATTGCAAGTATTATTTAGAATAGAATTGTTAAGAAATCAACCAGAAAAACAAAAACCAGGAATGTTTTTAAAATGTCTGGAACCACATCATAACCCCAGAGTTATGGAAACTCAGGTCTAGCCCCTGAATTTATGGGCTAAGCACATTTCCCTCAGGCTTTTAACAGGTGGCATGAAGTTTTTACATGATAGAGAGCCTAACTAGTCCCATAGTTATGCATCTGCATAACAACGCACCATTGTTATCAAGGATATGATCTGAAATGAATGGATTCTGTAATAAGGAGACCAGTAGCTAGTTGCAAACCAGACTCATTGTGGAACTGAGAATTCTCTGTCCCAAATTACGAGAGAACCTAAAGACTGGGCTGTGGGTATGAGGGGAGTGAGAGGAAGAGGCTAAACACTATGGCAGAAGCCTAGTATTTCCACAAGGAAACTCCCGATATAGAACAAATTATGTCTGCTTCGCGGGACATACAATCCTCATTGCAGGAATGACTTCTGTATCCTCTAGCAGTGCATTCTCCACATAAAAACAATAAAAATTTGTTATTGCATTAAAGAGGCAAATAGCTAAGAATTATGAATTGTGTGTGCATATGGTAAAAGCTAATTAATTTGGATTAATGGTCTGAAAGACATATCTGCTTCAAAATCTCAAGTCCAGTACTCTTTAAAGAGATACAATTGAATTACCTAAGTATACATAGGAACTAGAAGAAGGGTTAACTTTTCAAGTAGATGTCCTTCACGGGTTTACCTGGACTCAGCACACCATCAGTTGCTCTAACATGCTTGAAAACAGTTTTCTTAAATAGGATAAGCACTGTCCTTTTTGTTTCTTTTCAGAACATTTATTGACTTAGCAAACTACTTTTCATAGATGGAGGAAAGATCAAAGTCACCTGGTCATTTCAAATGAACAAAAATGATTATATACTGAAGTTTAAATGTTTAAAAAATTGTATAGGGAAACGGACTTGGCCCAGTGGTTAGGGCGTCCGTCTACCACATGGGAGGTCCACGGTTCAAACCCCGGGCCTCCTTCACCCATGTGGAGCTGGCCCATGCGCGGTGCTGATGCGCGCAAGGAGTGCTGTGCCACACAGGGGTGTCCCCCACGTAGGGGAGCCCCACGCGCAAGGAGTGCGCCTGTAAGGAGAGCCGCTTAGAGCGAAAGAAAGTGCAGCCTGCCCAGGAATGGCGCCGCCCACACTTCCCGTGCCGCTGACAACAACAGAAGCGGACAAAGAAACAAGACGCAGCAAACAGACACAGAGAACAGACAACGGGGGGGAGGGGGGGGCGTGATTAAATAAATAAATTAATTAAAAAAAAATTGTATAAATTTTATTAGTGACGTCATACCTGTGTACACACACACGTGTTGTGCACACACACACAACCAGCCTTTCTAGTTCTGTTTGACCAACAGGTGAAAAAAAATCACCAATTGTCTGAAAAACAATGGATCCCAAGTGTGGGCAAGAACTGTTGACGGACTGTAAAGGACTTTACGGTAGTTTAGCAGCTGAGGCTCTCTCGGTTAGCTACTAAGCTTTCTTGTTAGCATGTAGCTAATGCATAAAATGCTAATACTCCTTAAAAAGAACATGTATTACAATCTCAGCATTTTGTCAGACACACTGTGATCTGTTAGCAATTTTAGACCTGACAAAAGCTTGTTCTTGGCCACGTATCTGTATGTACAGTTCTCTCCGTAGATCCGGTGCAAGTTCAAAGCACGATGAAGACATTAAATCGCACACGTCTTGGTTTTATTAGCCAGCTCTAAGCTGTTTGTATGAACGCACTAAGTGACTTCACTATATGGAATTAAATATGCCATTTGGGTGTGCTCCTGTTGCCCTGATTCATTAATTTTATTTCATTTCATTCCCTCTCCCCCTTTATTGACCCTGTGTACCCAGATCTATAATAGAAAAAAATTGATTGACTCAGAGAGTAGGGGATTGCCATGTAGTGATTTCACGCTCAGTTGTTGGCTAACAAGGCACCATAGTTTTTATTTAGTGAGGCCCGGTGGCAGGAGATGAAGAATTGTGTAGGGCCCAGCTGCCACGGTTACAGAGCAAGCAGCTTAAAGGGCTTCGGGGTTCCAAGTGTGAGGGGAATTGTCTCTTCCCAGCAGGTAAGGAATAGATCTAGACGGAGTCTGTTGTGTTCAAGATGCTGATTGGCCTGGGCAATTCATGAATCCAAAAAATTACAACATCCTCTGGTAGGGAGGAAATGGAAGAGACATTTAGTAGTGCCATTAACCCTTTTAATGCCAGAGATGGAATACCTCCTGCTCGCTGGCCATTTGCAAAGGGACGTTTTGGATTTAAAGCTTTTTTAAAAATGTAATTCTCTTTTCCAAGCGTTCTTTTAAATTATTATAGACTAAATCAACTCCTTAATTATCTATTTTTGTGAAATCAAGTCAATCAATGCAAGTACTTATGCTGCTGTCATACATTTACATTGTTTTTCAGACAATTGGTGATTTTTTTTCACTGGAGGATGGGGAAGGTCGGGGGGGGGGGCGCTAGGGAGGGAAAGTTAAAAAGTACAGAATACAAGAATTAGGCTGTAACATATGCTGAAATGGGAGCTCTCTCTTTTCTCTAAGAAGCTCCCAATGCAGAAGGCATATTCCTTGAGGATTTCTGGAGAGGGAAGGAATGTTTCAAAATAAAGCTCTTATCAAATTTTTTTCCTAGGTAAATAATACAGTATCATTTCCAGGGCTATTTACTCATCACTCTGAAATAACCCTTTCACTTACATTCTCTTGTTGAGTGCAACATTGTTTTATGGTAAAAATCAGCATGTTGAATGAAAATTATTAAAAATGAGTTAGGGGAAGTGGATGTGGTTCAAGCAATTGAGCTCCTGCCTACCACATGGGAGGTCCGTGGTTTGGTTCCTGATGCCTCCTAAAGAAGGAGGCATGACAGGCTCGCATGGCAAGCTAATGCAACAAGAGATACAAGAAGAAAAACACAATGAGAGATACAACACAGCAGGGAATGGAAGTGGCTCAAGCAATTAGACACTTCCCTCCTGTATTGGAGGTCCTGGGTTTGGTTCCCTGTGCCTCCTAAAGAAGCAAGGAAGACAAACAGACACAGCAAGTGCAAACAAGGGGGTGGGGAGAAATAAACAAACAAAATAAATCGTAAAAAAAAAAAAAAGAGTTAGTTCTATTGGTCCATCCAGACTACTCTCTAAAATCATTAGACCTTTGCCACAGGGTGCAGTCTTCCTAACCACAAATTTCCATATATGGAACCCTATGTTTTTATATAAAAGTTTAATAATTGCTATTATTCTGCAGGCCCATTACTGGCAGTGGCTGTATCTTCTTCCCATAATGCCTGGCAAATAGCAAGAATTAATAAATATCTGCTGAATTGGATTGACATAAAGGAAATGGAAAACATAAAATAATATTTGTGAGGAAGAAGCCCTGCCAGCAGCTTTCTTTCTGCATTCCTCATCAGTTCTCCCACAGGGTTTTGGGTGTGTCTCACCTCAGGACTCATTACTCTGATTGGACTCACTGTTGTTTGTTTCCCCCGATATCTTGAGGGTGAGCACAAGAGCTTATTGGACTTTCTACCTTAAACACCTGGGGCAGGATTGGGCTTTCTACCCTAAGGCACAAAGGTAATTATTACTCAAAATTTCATACTGGCCAAAGAAACTATCATCATATCTTAATAAGTGGCTGGAAGTGGAGAATTTGCACATGAGTAAAATGTTATATGCACATCATTATCTGATTGTCAAAGTTGCTTTTATTTTATTTTGTAAATTTTTTAAAGATTTATTTATTTCTCTCCTCTTCTCCTGCCCCGGTTGTCTGTTCTCTGTGTCCATTCACTGCGTGTTCTTCTTTGTACGCTTCTGTCGTTGTCAGTGGCACAGGAATCTGTGTTTCTTTTTGTTGCATCATCTTGTGTCAGCTCTCCGTGTGTGCGGCGCCATTCCTGGGCAGGCTGCACTTTCTTTCACGCTGGGCGGCTCCCCTTACAGGGCGCACTCCTTGCGTGTGGGTCTCCCCTACGCAGGGGACACCCCTGTGTCGCAGGGCACTCCTTGTGCGCATCAGCACTGTGCATGGGCCAGCTCCACACGGGTCACGGAGGCCCGGGGTTTGAACTGTGGACCTCCCATGTGGTAGACAGATGCCCTAACCACTAGGCCAAGTCCATTCCCCCTACAAAGTTACTTTTAAAAAGGAATTGTTTTTCTACTTGTACAGCTTAATTTTATTATTCATGTTACTCAGAATCTAAAAATTCAGAGACACACAAACATGCATGTGTACACACTTTTAGACCCTTGTCTCTTTTTAATTTTTGACTGATTCCCTAATGATGATTTTAATTTTAAACATGATCATTTTAATGTTGGACATAATGAAAATCATAGATTAGAAGAATAAAAGCTATGCAGTATTATAATACCAAAAGAGAAATAATTTCAGAATTAGCTGTTATCCTAGACTATTGATACACCTACCCAGATTTTTATGGGAAAAGAGCTCAGTTTGGACTCTGGGACTCATAACTTCACTTCATGTATGGCAAATTGGTGGCATCTAAAATGAAGTGTAAGATGATCATCACATATGCAAACACAATCTCTCAGGGAAGAGCAGCAGGGTTTATGTGGAGAGAGGGCTTGATTCACCAATCGTCTTGAGCTATTTGAAAGGGTAAACAAGCAGGGCCCATGGTTTATTTAAACTTTCAAAAAGCTTTTGACAAGGTTCTACATCAAAAGATGGTTTATGAAAATGGAGTTAACATGGGACTGGGGGGAGTGTTTTCTCATGGAGAGAGACCTTGATTAAGGATGGGAAATAATGAGTCGAACCAACATTCACCATCAGAGAGGTGTTCAAAGAGAGCCCGCGGTAGCCAGCATTAGCTGGACTTTCTTATTAATGTGAAAAATTATCTTGGAGAGAGAGCTCATTCTAAAAAATACAAACCTGTAGGACCCCGCCTCCCTTCCAGGTGGTGAAATATGGAAAACCACAGGAAGAGCTGGGGGTGGGGTGGGGGTACGGCTGACTGCTGGAGGCAGTGGAGCTGTTAGGGGACAGAAAAAGGGATAAGCAGACAGTACTCTTACCTTTATATCAACAGCCAATATTCTGTATTCACCCAGTATGTGCAAGATATATAATTTAAAAAGTCCAGGAAAATTGGAAATTAAAATATTCTAAGTATTATAAATGAATATGGAAACATGTATCACCAATGAGATTTTCCCTCAATTATATATATATATATATATATGTATATTTCAAAGACTAGATTACATATAATATAGTCAAAGGAAAATGGAAACTAACAGGAGGATAGAAAGTGGAGGCTGTTCAACAAGGAAAAACAGAAGTTGGAAAGTTCAGGAACTCACACAGGATACAAAAAGTGTACCCATGATGCTCAATGTCAAAACAATTAAACCAGGTACAGGCTCTTTCAGTTTACAGGCTCTTTCAGGACACATGGTAGAAAGGACTTACACAACAGGTGACTTCAAAAGGAAGTGATTACGGAAACACTGAAAAAAGGTTTGAGAGCCTGAGACATTCCAGGAGGCTAGATGCTTGTTTAACGGGTTAATAAAGAAAACTAGGAGCTTCTGATGGTGCCCCCACCTTTGGAAATCATCGTCAAGATGGCCAGTCATCCGCCCTCACTGAACTTCCCCTATGCACTATCCTTCATGGTCAGGGCTGAGGTGTGCAGGGCCTGGCAGGCCATTTCCTCCTTTCCCGTCCATTAATGCAGAAAATCGAGCATGGCTTATGAATATTGCATTAGCAATCGTTGTCAACACCAGGCCCTAATGACCCAATCTGGGGGGGAAGACGGGTGGAGGGAAGAAGGTTCCAACTAAACACCAGTACTGTCTAAAGATGTAAAAGATCTTTTTAGAGGTAATTAAAATATTTTTTTGGCAACTTTAAAGACTGGCTTTCTCATGTGCAGAGCGGCATAGAACAGCTTGTAGGCTGCAGATCAATAAATTTCAGTTAACTTTCAAGTCATGTCGGCATGCAGCCCTGGCTGATTTATTAATTTAAATTTCAGCCCTCTGAAAAAGGTATGTCTAAAGAAATAAGACACTATATGGATCGCGGCGAGATTGCTCAATCAGAGATAGTGTTTGTGTACATTGGTTATCATCAACAGGGAATCTTAAAACATTGACAAGAATAGGTCACCCCTCCTCTGTCTCACTCAGTTGGTGCCTTTCTTAGGAACCCCAAGTACCATTCCTTTTCTTTTCAAGAGTACTTGATATCTTAGCAGCAAACACCTATAGTGTTCCTCACAGAGGCTGTAGCTGTTAAGCAAGAATATCTTATCTACTAAGTAAGAAGAAAAAGCTGAAAACGAAAGGAGGGTAGTGTGATCGCAGTGCTCAAATCTGTCTAGGAGGCATGTGGGCAACAGTCTCCTTTCTTTCATTGTTCCCCACCTCTATGTCCCCAAAGTCTATCTTATCACAAGATTTTAACCCAAAAGTCTGATAGCTATGAAATGATAGAATATATATATTTTTTCCTTTCAAACATCTCGCCATTGCTTTTTTCTTATATTTGATCCCTCACATTATTTGTTGTTAAGTAAGAAAAAAGAAAAACACAAAAAACAAACCCTGACGTATCTGTCAGTGGACTGCTCCTTTTTGTGGACCTGTTCCAGACATCAGAATGCTGTGGAATTCCTGTTTCAAGCTGATTCCTATTTGAAGGAACGCAAACTAATTTTACTATTAGGCTATGTCTAAACTTACTGCAATATAGTAAAGCCGCATTTCAAACAATGCATCCTCAAGTTAAGTGATTTCTGGGTTATCTGTGTCAATTCTCCCTTGTACTGACATAAATAAGTGAAAACTGTCTGCATCTATTAAAACTGGTCAGAGACTAAAGCTGGAGTTGAATTCTGAGTACCTCTCCTACTGCATTTTTTATCCTGAAAGAAATATTTATGAAATGACAACACCATCATATGGTCCATAATGATAGCATCTTAAGTATTTATGTTTTTAAAAGCAAATGCATATGTAGAAATCTCAGATGTTTTAGGACCAATTGTATCTTCATGAAATTTATAGAGAACATTTCCATTTTATTAACAATTAACTATGACATGTATTTGACAAGCCAAATGAAACAATATGAAACCTGTACCACATTTTTATGTTGGAAACTTTAAATTATAGACAGATTTACACCCTTCATTTCTGGCTACAATCAGTTCTAATCAAGGTTCCCGGAGCTTTTCCCTAACAGTGAAATTGTATTTAAATAGGGCCTGTAGGGCTTTTAGTAATGGATTAATTAACTCAATTTGGATAGGGTTTTGGGGACACTGGATTTCTCACATCTCTAAGTTTCTCTCCAGAGGCAGCCAAAATTCCTTTAGACATTAGCCACTAAATAACTAATAGGATCAGATTGATTATGACTGAAACATAAAATAAAGGCTTGTCAGAATTCAGAATACAGTGACAGTGATGAGCAAAACAAGATGGCACTACTAGTTTCCATTTGCTGACCTGGGTTGCCACACAGCTCCACCACTTCTTAGTTGTAGGATGCTGTGAAGTGAACTAACAACTCACGTCTCTATCTCCTCCTCAGCAAAGTGGGAACAAGAAGAACACCTCCCGCAGAGGGCTACTGTGAGGATGAAATGGCATGATGCTCGACTCACAGCAACACACACTGGCAAATGTGAGCAGCAACAGCATCATCGTTAAGCTTATTACTGTGCATGACTGAATGCTCTAAAAATAAAGGGCAGGTGGAAAAGTTTAAGAAGAACAGTAGCTCAGACACTGTAGCAGACGGTCTCTGGCCACTCTCGCTCCCCTAACTTTCCCCAGGGACCCATGCACACACTCACAAGCTCCCTGCTGCCGAAGCCACTGCCATTTCCTGTCTGGCTTCAAATTCACCCTGGACTTGCAGTCTTTCTTTGCTTTTTGATCCCCCTTCCTCGAAGCCTCTTTACCCCCATCTCTGCACATAAATATCCCATCCAGTCTTCAAATGCTGTCTTTTCCACAAAGCCTCTCCTGACTCCCTGAGGCCTGTCCTGGTTCTGTCTTCATTACATTTTATTTATATTTGTATAACAGTACTTTTCAATTTTGACCTTGAACTAATCATCTGAGTCTATGCCATCTAGTACACTGCGGACTGCTTGACAGTCAAGAACATGCCCTGTTCATCTTTGTATCTCTCACCAACTCTACTCTTTGTAGGCATTTACTCAATGCTTGCTGAATTGTCTTCTGGGTCCTCGTTCATCTGGAACATTTATTTCTATGATGATCCTTCTTCCCTAGAAATGTTATATTCTTTGCTTTCAGCTTGCTCCTGGAGAATATTGACTTTATATCAAGAAGCTTTATGGTCTCCTTAAAGAATGCAAGGTAAACCCATAGGCCAAATGATTAGAAAAGTTGCTAAGACAGAGGCCCAAAAGGGCCAAGAAGGTAACTTAAATGAACGAAGTGGGCTAGATTGTTTATATAAGAAAAAACACTCTCTGTAATTCTTGCAACACAAGGTTCCTTTGGGCTATTTTGCCATTTATGATGGAGACATGATTAGAAGAGTTGACTTTTCTTTTATGTCTACCACAAGATAAACAGGAGCAAAAATGTAAAAGCAAAACAGCAACTGACTCTCAGCCTCAATGGCAGGAAGATAAGAAGGAGTAGGAGGGATTGTGGCAAATTTCAGAGCCGTCTTTTTAAAGGAGGCAGCTGCTGCTCGACCCCAGCTGGTCGCTGATTTGAGAGGAGGCCACAGCGGCTAGTCTCCCTTTTTCCCCCCTGAGATGTGGAAACATTTGGCTTTTTATGTTAAATCTACATCATTTTTGATGTTGACTATTAAAGATGGAAAAATACTGTTTTAGGCAAATACAATGTATCTGGGAAGATTCTGTCGAAGGCTTCCACCTCCAAAGTGTTTTGCAAATTCAGAGAAAGATAATTGCAGGTGGGACTGCATTGGCTCAGTTTCACAGAGAAGATGGTAACTGGTGATGCCCCCAGAGCTTACTTCTGTCTTTTTCACTGACCTCTCCCTTTCTCTTTATTGCCTGCATGAACCTCTGCCCACAGCTCAGTAACAGTGACCCAGCTTTTGAACCTTTATGTTGATCCCATCAGAATGCTATCACACCGAAGGCTTCTGGATTAGTTTCCTAGGGTTGCTTTAACAAAATATCACACACTTGGTGGCGTAAACAACAGAAACGTGTTCTCTCACAATTCTAGAGGCCAAAAGTCTGAAAGCAAGGTGTTGGCTGGGCCACACACTCCCGCTGAACCCTGCAGGGGAGAATCCTGACTTGCCTCTTCTGGCTTTGGGTGGTCTGCCTGCATGCCTTGGAGTTCCTCGGCTTGCAGCACTTGGGTCTCTGCCTCCGTTGTCACACGGCTGTCTTCTCTCATCGGTCTGTCTCTCCTTGTAAGGACACCAGTCATATTGGATCAGGGACCCGTCTCACTCCTTTATGATCTCATCTTTCTTTAGCTAATTCTACCTGCAACAACAACCCTATTTTCAAGTAAAGTCCCATTTCTGAGGTACTGGGAACTGGATCTTCAACATATCTTTTGGGGGGACACAATTCAACCCATGACAGCTCCGAAATTTTCAGTTCTGTTTTCTGATTTCTCTCTTTCTCTGGCAATACATCAACTTAAACTAAAGGACCCTTCTACACCTCCCCACACTTGGCCTAGTTATCCTCACCCACTGCTTACCCATTCTGAGTTCTTCCAGGCCCCCAGTGGAGGTGACAGCTGGCCAATTCACTAGTCTCACAAAATTGGAGGCAATTTTAATCCTTCTCTTGTCTATCTTGTCCCACTCCAACCACATGACCAAATCACATCGATTAATTATTTGCAATGGTTTTCATTTCAACTCTTTTTGAGGGCCATGAGACCTGAATAATCTTCCTCAAAGACTGCTTCCATTCTATTACTTTTTTTGCTTCACCCAAGTTAATGCTTGCCATCCCCTGCATACAGTATGGTCAGTTCCACTTTTGTGATTTTGCGTGATTAAAAAAAATCTCTTGAATGTCTTTCCCCATGTCTACCAATCCTTTTTCTTCATCCTCCTTTAAAATCCATGCCAAAGCAAGTCCAGGATTGCTCTTCCTTTTGTTAATATGCGCGACTTGTGTCAACTAACATCTTACACTGTAAGGTTATCTAGTTTTAAAAAATTCACTCTAGATAATGGAATGGAAAGACATGAAAAAAAAATAGCTATGAAAAAAGATTCAAAATATCTTTGTCTTTTGCTTATCATGAACTTCAATGAAATTTGGAAATATAGAACATATGAACAAAGCAAGCATGTGCTAAATATTCCACATCTATCGTTCCATTTAGTCTTCACAGGCTCATAAGACAGGCACCCATCCTAAGTCCAATTTACAGATATGAAAACTGAGGCTTATAGAGGTAAGCAGTGCAGTAAAGTCTCAGAGCCCATCCTGCTGGTCCAGGCCAGAGATTTTTGTTTATTTTTAATTTATTTCTCTCCTCCCCCCCCCCCCCACCCCATTGTCTGTTCTGTGTCCATTCGCTGTGTGTTCTTCTGTGTCTGCTTGCATTCTTGTCAGGCGGCCCTGGGGATCTGTGTCTCTTTTTGTTGCGTCATCTTGCTGCGTCAGCTCAGTGCGTGTGGTGCCATGCCTGAGCAGACTGTGCTTTTTTTTTTGTGCAGGGTGGGTCTCTGTGGGGTGCATTCCTAGCACATGGGGCACCCCTATGTGAGGGGCACCCCTCCATGGTACGGCACTCCTTGCATGTGGCAGCACTGCACATGGGCCAGCTCATCACATGAGCCGAGAGGTCCTGGGTACTGAACCCTGGACCTCCCATATGGTAGGCGGATGCTCTATCGGTTGAGCTACAGCTGCCCACCCAAGCCAGAGATCTTGATCCCTACCCTATACTACTTCCCCAAAATAGAGAGGGATACCTGTAGAGTGAAGTCCACTGATGACAAAGCCGGTGTTAATATATTTAATGACTAAAAAGAGCTTCGCTAACATAAGTTTAAAATCATAATGGCTTCAGATCATTTGCAAATAGGCAAAAGAGAACTCACAGAAAACAAAAAAAAATTAGCATAAAGTTCTCGCTTTTAAAACTTTTTTCATTGTGTACGTAGATCCCCTCACACAATACCAAGGGCAGAAAAAGTGATTGCTTAACCTATTTCAACTTTCCAAAAGAAGTCACATTATACACACTTTCAGGGAAGTCAGCTTGCTTTCTTGTTTAGTCTTTGTTCTCTGTTTATTTCTGTTCAAGAGATTGCTTCTCCTCTCAGTCTTCATGTTCTCCAGGGACCTTGGGGTGTGTGAGGAGGCTTCCCAAATCCTTCTCACCTGTGTCACCATTGCTCACTTTTGCCTTTCATCCCCTACTAAAGAAACAAATAGGAAAAAGTGCAGGGAGAAGGATTCACTCCTTTTCTCTTTCTAAATTTTAAGTCTGTTTAAAGTCCTGTTCAGATCGGTGTTGTCTTGGTTATGTGCTAAGTCTCAGAGTTTTCTATGGGATTAAATAGGGAAACTGCATTTCAAATTTAAGGAAAAAAAAAAGAAAAAAGAAAAACCAAAACAAAACCTGAGGGTTGGATGGATTCCCAAACCCTTTCTAGTACAGAGAACCAAAATAATGCCCAGCCTGGTCCCAGTGGCTAGGGTACTTTGCTTAAAAATTCTAAGGAACCTGGAAAATCATTTATTTAAACTCTGACCACTGAATCTTCTGTTTAAAAGATATTTCAGGTGGAAATGCAAAGGGTAAAGCAGATTAAAGAAGAGCCATGTTGATGGGGGTGGTGATGGGGTTGGAGCCCTGCCCAGTCGTCCCCCGACCCCCGCGCTCCCACCCCGCCTCCCAGAGAAACCTTGAAAGGAAACTGAGGAGCAGGCACTGCCTTTCAAGCTCTTTTTGGCCATAACTCACAGCATGGAACACATTTTATTGAATGGCCTGGTATACACATACACATGCATGCACACACACATAAACACACACATATAACTGAAACAAAACTTATTAAATATGATCATCTGATATTTTCATTTTCAATCTAGTCTATTGCATTTGAGAAACATTATTTCCAGTCCACAAAATGGGTATCACTACCCACTGAGGGAGTCAAGAAACACTGCAATCAGTGACTTAATCCTTAAAATAATTCTGTAGATGAATAAACCCTTGCTTACATCTGTATTTCCTCCCTTACTAAAGGACAGATGAAGAAAATGTGCAGTAAGAAGTGGTAAGTGGAGGTGCTGGAATTTGGGTCTAGGTCTGATTTACACACCATATAAGGGCAGAATTCCTTGGTAGGGAATTGGGGGTGCTGACCTAGGGTGATGTCTGGTCTCTCTCTTTGTGTGACTAATCATAGGACAGGTGAATCTGGGGACTTTCAGCGACCATGGTTTGTACCAGATGTACCAGACAAGCAGAGAAAGCTACAATTAAGGCAACAAAAGGATGGAGAAGAGAGAGAATCTTATCTGTGCTTTGAATCTCTGCTTCTACGTTATGCTCAAGATCCGGTTTTCTTTTAGTCCTTGGTCCCACATATACTATACCTTCGTAATCTCCCATTTTATTTTAAAAAAGAAAAAGGAAAGAAATCATAGCACAGTCATGGCAATAAGGTCTAAGTTGTTGTTAACATACATAAACTCTTCTCATGAAACAAATTATCATGGCCATAAGAAAAACATCCCTACTTCTTTTAAAGTATTTCTGGTGGGTTTAAAGAAAATGAAAGAGAATGCAAACATATATTTGCAGAAAGAAATCTCAAATTTTCTACCCTTAAAATTGTCTACTCACTATGTCAATCTAGTAGCAGTCACGGAATTGAAAGACTTTATTGAATTTTCTTCACTAATGTAAAAAATCAACCTCAAATGCCATCTATTTAAATGTGTGTCCGTTTTCACCATTCAGTTTAGCAAAAGGCTCTAAAAATACATCTTTTAAAGACTCTAGCCACTGTAAACCTATAATAAGGCTTCAAACGTATGCACCTCCACACCAAATCACAAAATGGGCTTTTATAAATGTCTTTCTACAAAAACAAATAAGAGAAAGTAATAAAAAAAGATAAAGCCTTCATACAGAATTGCAGCAATTATATCCCCACAGCTACACTATAACCCAAAACTTTGCAAAGGCTTTGATTATTGAACCATGGCTGAAGTGAATAATTTGCCTTTCACTAAGAAAACAAGCACATTCAGTCTCACCACAATAGAGAGAGGCAGTTTTAATTAAACCTTATCAAAAGATGAATAAAGAATAAACTCAATACCCATTCCACAGAACTCTATTTTCATCTGTTTAGTTTAAGCTTGCCATGTTCATGCAGTAATTATCCACTGTACAAGGAATGCTGGAGTTGTGTTAATGTTGGTAAAGATTTAATTAGCTCAATTATCTGGAGAGTACTGAAGTGAGACTCAGCATAGTACAAATTTCTTCAGGCTTTTTACATACTTCTGATCAAAATAATTGAAACCAAAATCTGAGTGAACAAAGGACACTTACTTCAACGCTACTATTGGAATAGCTCCATACTTGAGAATTTTATTACTCCAATGAAAGACACACACAAACCTTTAGAAGTAGAACTCACAAGTGATCATGGGTGTGTGTGTGTGTGACTGTGTATGTGAGCACTCAGTGCATACAGTGAATTCCTGAATCTGTAAATATATCCCCAGAAAGTTAATTAAATTTGCCTTTTAGATAAACATTAACATCCGAAGTCCAGGCCTTTTAAAAGTTTTATCTTGGCAGTGCTGTCTACACATTTTACCTTGTTCCCAGAAAGTGAGGCATTTAAAAAGCAATGAAAGCGCAGAAATGCAGACAACTGTTTCAATCTGTCAGACACCAGGGGCAGACAGTAGGGCTCAGTTTGGAAAACAGATTGGCCCCCAGCGGCCTGCCCTTTCTGGTGGGAAAGAGAACACCGCGCTGTGCTTGACAAGCTCAGCCACAAAGAGGTATATTCAGGTCCCCCCAAATCAGACACACTTCTTACAGGGAAAAATACAGAACAGGAGAAAGAAATTGACCACGTCCAGCAAAGCAGAATTTATTTAAATCAGAGACAAGTATCCCCACCACAACAAAAACTAATGTATTTAGAAAAAGGACAAGTGCCATTCATTCGTTTATAATTTCTGGAAACTCTTATCTGGTCACTGCTTGTGTCTTCGCTTCCAACTTCACCCATGATCCACATCCACACTAGCATTACCACTTCAGTAGAAACCCAAAGATATGATTGTCCTGATAAAAGAGTTCCTAATTACTATACCAAAATGAAGAGGACATAACTTTTCTCTCAGAAATGGTTTCATGCTAATTTCAAAGTAAGCTTTTTCTTTTTACGTGTTCTAAGTGTTACCTTTATTCTGAAATTCAGATACACATTTCCTTATCTTCATAGACCTTTGGACAAACATTTTCCATTATTTTTATTTTTGCATCTGTATGGGGTCTTCTAAGCAGGTTTCAAAATGACAAAAAAAATCCAGCAAAAGGATCGACAGTAATAAACAATTGATAAAGCAATATTCCAATAAAATATCTTAAGCTAAATTAGTTGCTATATATAAATACATATTCTTTCAACACCTAATGTCAAATTTATTGTATAAACTACTTTATCAGTTACAAGCAATGTTGAGTTATGTTTTGTATTTTATAGATATATGATGTGTTAAGATACTACATTTTTTAAAGAATTAAGCTCCATGTAGAAGGTTATAAATTTAAAAGGGCAGTACTCACAGTTACCCCCATTCCTTATGTAGACAGGTACATTGCTTTAGTCTGTTTTGTTTAATGCAGAATCTGTGATTTTACTACCTATTTTCCTGAACCATGGGGGTTATGGACACAAAGGCTCAAACAGCTATCAAAGTTGAAACAAGTCCTAATTTCTGACACATAAATATCTGGATGATTTATTTTGGGGCAGGCATTAAACATATACACCTATCACTATACAAGTGCAGATTAGAAAAATTTATAATAAAGAGTAGACCATCTTGTACTACATAGCAGATCATATTTTGGGAAAGGAGGTATATTTTTGAAAACGGGACAAGCCACACATCACAATCACAAGCTCCCATTGCCAGATAAAAGATAAGGTGGGTTGAGTGGTAAGAAAATGCATTTGGCTTAGTGGTCCAAATAATCTGCCTTGATCTTAGACTTAAACACTTTTATCCAAGAACATCTTACCAGGAAGAAATGATCCATGCCAATCAAAAACTGTTTTTTACTTGTCACCCTTTTTGAACCATCTTTTTTGGGAAGTACCTTAAGGCCTCTTTGGAGCTGGCAAAGAAAGACACAATGTGAGTGGGTTTTACCTTGTTTTCCAGCCCGCAAATACTTTCATGGTATGACTCACGCAGTCTGGCTCTAAAAGACATCCTTGGAACTTCAGAGTATTTTGTGCAAGAACAAAAGGGTGCTTGGGTTCAGTTTGCAACACAAGTCATTTTCACCACACAGATTCCCAGCTTTTATGCTGATAAAGGGGGATACTTTGAGCCCTTTGGGTTTAGAAGATCTTCAAACGGACAATAGTTTGCAAACAACCCTCAAGAACATAACTTTACTAGAACAACCTCAAGGCTGGGACCAAGGCTTTGAGGCAGGCCCCTTCAGCAGATTTCCTTCTACTCTTCACCCTAACAAAGCCTGCCTGACAATACTGAAATCTCCTTCTTTCTTTGGATTAAACCCCCTTTGCCGGAAAAGTATGCAAATGCTGTACGTGGCCTTCTTGTCTGGGGCTACTCTCACCCGCTATCTTTTCTCTGTATGGCTCACCCAGGCAGACCATCTACCGCCTGACATAGAGACCAGCCTTCCAATTCAACATCTTTCACAGCTCTGACAGTCCAACCCCCTGGCCTGCCACTGCCTCTCAAAGGGGCTCATTTAGTCATAATTAACTATTCCCCACAAATTTCCTAAGGTATGGTAATTGTGCTAAAAGCCAACAAGTGAAGCATTCATTCCAGCTCTTGGTTATATCTTTTGCTTTTCTTTCTTTTTTAAAAAATTTTCTTCAGCAGTCTTCCTCCCTCTGACTTTTTTTCAAGTCACGCCCCTACCCCCTACCCTTTTCTTTTGGTCTCCTCCCTGGTTACATTTCAAGTAAAGAGATGGAATGAAGGTGGAGATTGGAAACTACAGGAAAACAGACAGTTCAAAAGGCACAGTTTACTGCATGATGAAATATGGCATGGAAAGTCATGAAGAGAATGAAAGAGAATTAAAAATGAAACAAATTGTTTTTGTTGAAAGACTCATACATGTATAATATGATTATTATTTATGTAAAACGGCTAATAAGCTGGTTTTGAGTCCCAAAGATATACTTGTTTATAATCACAATATAAAAATTCTACAAATTCATTTTCTTAACATAGTATAAGTATATGGTATGCTTTTGAAAATTTGCACTCTGCCTTACAAATTAAAGGTAATAATTTTGTTATTTATCCTTAAACTTCAGACAAGGAGATAGGAAAAAAGTTAATAATCTTAATGTCTGAGCTCTTACAAATGTTACCTTGAAGACTTTCCAAGAGCTATGAGCTGTTAAGCTTTAGTAAAACGGAACAAATCAGAAAAAAGTCACTGCTTTAGGGCACTGCCCCATTCTCTCAACACATAAAGCCATGTTGTGGAGTTAATCTTGGTAGAGGAAAGCAAATGATGTTCTATTGAAAAAGACAAAAAACAGCTTTCAGGAAAACTAGCTGAGATAGGTAATAGGTAAAGAATCTGGAGTCCCAAACCCAAATTCCTACTCTGACATGACTACTTTAGCTCTTCTATTTGCTCTTGGCCAAATTATGTTCCCATTCTTTTTCTTGATTATTTGTATGCTGTTATTTCTAGTATTAATTTACTAGCATTTCTTGGGGGGTAGTAGGAAATGCTTTAAATGTTGAATTAAGAAATGCTCTGTGGTTGTAAAATGAACTTAGTTGGCCTGTTATCTGACTCTTCATCTTATACCACTATCTACAGAGAAGAGTTTGATAATGAAACAGTGTAAAATAACTTGGACCCATCCAAAAGGACTCTCAGATTGCAATTATACAGTCTATAAAACTGCAAAATAACTATCAAAATAATATAATTTGTAAAACCACTCTCCCTGTAAACCAGTGGCATATCAGTTTAGTGTATTTCCTTTCAGTCATTTTTTTCCTACATATGATTTTTAGATATACAAGCAGAATCTTCCACTTTTTTCATATCACATCATCAAGTGTATTTCTCCATGTCATTTTCCTTTATGACTAAGAATTTTAAGACTACATAATATTCCTTCTGGCATACTTTTTTTTATTTTTAAGATCTATTTTTATTTATTTCTCTCCTGTTGTCCGCTCTCTGTGTCCATTTGTTATGTGCTCTTCTGTGTCTGTTTGCATTCTCGGCGGCACTGGGAATCTATGTCTCTTTTGGTTGCGTCATATTGCTACGTCAGCTCTCCATGTGTGTGGAGCCACTCGTAGGCAGGCTGTGCTTTTTTTGCATGGGGTGGCTCAATGCGGGGCGCACTCCTTGCACTTAGGGCTCACTGATGCCGGGGACACCCCTGTGTGGCAAAGTACTCCTTGCACATGGCAGTGCCACACGTGGGCCAGCTCACCACACAGGCCAGGAGGCCCTGGGTTTGAACCCTGGACCTCCCATATGGTAGGCAGATGCTTTATTAACTGAGCCACATCTGCTTCCCTAGTTTGGCATACTTCAATCTCTTAATTATTTCTCTAAAAATATTTAAGCAGTCTAATCCATTCTTTTATTTTTTAAGATGTATTTATTTTTTTCTCTCCCCATCCCCCCTGCCCCAGTTGTCTGTTCTCTGTGTCTATCTGCTGCGTGTTCTTCTTTGTCTGCTTCTGTTGTTGTCAGCGGCACGGGAATCTGTGTTTCTTTTTGTTGCGTCATCTTGTTGTGTCAGCTCTCCATGTGTGCAGCACCATTCTTGTGCAGGCTGCACTTTCCTTCGTGCTGAGCAGCTCTCCTTACGGGGAGCACTCCTTGCGCGTGTGGTTCCCCTATGAAGGGACACCCCTCAGTGGCACGGCACTCCTTGCGCGTATCAGCACTGCACATGGGCCAGCTCCACATGGGTCAAGGAGGCCCGGGGTTTGAACTGCAGACCTCCCATTTGGTAGACAGACGCCTTAACCACTGGGCCAAGTCTGCTTCCCTCTAATCCATTCTTAATCTGTCTTATGTTCAACTTTTTCCCTCAAGATTTATTTGTACTACCATAATTATTTTTAAAATTTGAGTTATCATCATTTTGGAGCATGTATTAGTCAGTCAAAGGGGTGCTGATGCCAAGTACCAGAAATCTGTTGGCTTTTATAAAGGTATTTATTTGGGGTAGAAACTTACAGCTACCAGACCATAAAGCAAAATTTACTTCCCTCACCAAAGTCTGTTGCCATGTGTTGGAGCAAGATGGCTGCCAACATTCAGCCTTCCTCTTCCTCTTAAGGCTCCATGACCCAGCTTCTTACAATATCAGCTGTAGGCTGGGATAAGTCTAGTCCCTCTCCTGGGGTTCAATTCTCTCTGGGCTCAGCTGCTCTGCTCTCTCCACAAGGTCAGCTGTAAACTCTCAGGCAAACAGCTCATCTCTCTTCCCGGGACCTCTGCTGTGTCTAATGGAACCTTCTTTCTTTCCTCCCATATCTACTTCTCCTGTGTGTTTATTTCCGGGTTAGAGGATCAAAACTCCAACTCTCTTCTCTGCCATGTAGTTTTCTCTGTGAGGTCCCGTTCACCAAGGGGGAGAGAACTCAATGTCCTACTGATGTGGCCCAATCAAAGCCTAATCATAATTTAATCATGTCCAGGTACAGACCAGTTTACAAACATAATCCAATATCTAATTTTGGAATTCATAAACAATGCCAAACTGCCACACTCCACCCTCTGAATTCCAAAAAGACATTACAATATTTTAAAAAAACACCACCACCTTAAATCAGTACACTGCTAAATACAGAAACATATCACAATCAGTTTAAAGAAATATAGTTTGTCTTCAGGCAAAGTCCCTTCTGGCTGTAGACCTTTGAAACTTACAAAACCATTTATCTGTTTCCAATACACAAATGGACAGACAAAGGAGAAACATTTCCATTACCATAAGGAGAAACCAGGAGGGAAATATGAGTTATGGGTCCTTTACAGTTCAGTAAGCCTGCAGGGTATGGTCCATTCTATTTCAAAGTCTGAGAGTCATTCTTGATGATGGTTTCTTCTCCCTGGGGCCTCATGAGGACCCACTCTTTCCACAGGCTTGCCCAATGGCCATTTTCTTGGTTCCACCCTCATCAAGCATCTGGATGGCAACCAAGCTCCAGATGCCACCCTCCAAGAGTATTGGGGTGATTGCCACACTTTACCTAATCTTTGGATTAGAGTCTTAACCACCCCTAGTACAGTGAAGTGAAGACAACATCCTCCCTAACCTTTGGCATACAGGCCCAAACCTCTCAGAGCAATGAGTTGGTGACCTGGCCTTCCCTGATCCATGGTGGACACGTGCACCCCTCTCAGACCTATGCGGTACTGACCTTAACTCCCCTAATCCTTGGGGAATGTGCTCCACCCTCTCCATACCCTGGGACAGCAAAATTCTCCCAGAACATTAGGCAGAAACATCCACCCTCTTCAACTGCTGGGGCAAACTCACCCTCTCTATACACATGGGTGAGGTTCCTCTCTTCGCCCAAGGTGGTGTCTTAATTCTAGATTTCAGCTCCCATGGTTTTCCTCTTAAAGCTGTTTTGCCTTCCTTCTCTGCCACTGATGTCCTTTTCTGTCCAAGCTAACAGTGGTTTTGTTCATACAGTTCTCTCAGAAAGCTTATTGGTTTAGTATCCAAGAAGTAGGAGTTCAAGCCATCAGAGAGTACAACTTTCCACATGTCTTTTCTAGATAACTGAATCTTCAATCCTGATTTACAAGTTCCAAGTTAAGTCCTCAAATGGGGCATTATTGTAAGGGGACTTGATTTCCAGAGGCCCGGAATATCGGGAATCAGTTTCTGGTTACTTTGTGCCCAACAATTCAGTCCTCAGCTTATCTTGCTCATCTAGCATTTTGCTATAAGCTGCAAAAAGAAGTCAAGCCACATTCTCTGAGTTTATTTTGGAAAGCTCTTTAGCTAAATGTTCAGGATCACCATTTTCAAATTCTACATTCCAGAAAACATTAGGAGTCAATCTTGCTAAGTTCTCTGCAACTATGAAACATGGATTGCCTTTCCTCCAGTTTCCAATAATAGTTTCATCATTTATTCCTAATGCATCATAAAAAGTCTCTTTGGAGTCCATATTACCATCAACAGTCTCTTCAAAGCACTGAAGGTCTTTTCTACCAAGCATCTCACAATTCCTCCAAAATATACCCCTTACCCATTTATAAAACCATTCTAGCATTTTGGTAATTACAAAAGCAAAACCCCATTCCTGGTACCAAATTCTGTATTGGTCAGTCAAAGAGTGCTGATATAAAGTACAAGAAATCTGTTAGCTTTTATAAAGGTATTTATTTGGGGTAGAAGCTTACAGTTACCAGGCCATAAAGCACAAGTTACTTCCCTCACCAAATTCAATTGCCACGTATTAGAGCAAGATGGCTGCTGACATTCAGCCTTCCTCTTCTTCTTAAGGCTCCATGGTCCCAGCTTCTTCTAATATCAGCTCTAGGCTGGGATAAGTCTAGTCTCTCTTCTGGGGCTCAATTCTACCTGGGCTCAACTAGTCTCCTCTTTCCACAAGGTCAGCTGTATACGCTCAAAAAAATGGCTCATCTCTCTTTCTGGCACCTCTGCCATATCTAATGGAACCTTCTTTCTTTTCTCACATATCTGCTTCTCCTGTGTGTTAGTTCCCAGGCTCCAGGATCAAAACTCCAACTCTCTTCTCTACCGTGTGTTTTTCTCTACACAGGGACTCAATGTCCTACTGATGTGGCCTAATCAAATCCCTAATCATAATTCAATTTCACCCAGGTATAGAGCAGTTTACAAACATAATCTAGTATCTATTTTTGGAATTCATAAACAATGCCAAACTGCCACAGAGGGTTTAAAAAATTTGGTTAGACACACTTTAAGACCTTCAAATGCTTAATAGTTTATTTGGATTTAGGCAAAACTGGGCATGAAAACTAGAGTTAAGTCTTACAGGAACTTAAAGTCCATAAATATTAGCATAAATTTATTCATGAAAACACTTTTGCACACCTAAGAAGTGCTGAGCCCATTACAAGTAAGATCATGAAGATATTGAAACCTTAAATACTTCTTTCAAACAAAAACTGTGCTAAATTTTTATTCCTGGAAAGTCAGTGTACCTTTTAGTTTTATGCATTTCCCCTAAATGGCATCAATATATCTCAATATGTGAAATTATATATATATATTCACAAAAGGGAAATTAAAGAGGAGAGATTCCACACTTTATAAAAGGTATATTGTGGCAGTTTGATATTATTGATGAATTCTGAAAAGAAATATTGATTTTAATTGTAAATGGGTCTGTTCCTCTGGGCGTGATACCCTTTGATTGCATTAAATCCAGAGGTTTCACTTTTACTTGATTAAATTAAGATTAGGCCTTTGATTTGGCCACATCAGTAGGATGTTGAGTCCCCGCCTCCTTGGTGAGCAGATACACAGAAAACAACAGGGCAGAGGAAAGGGCTGAGTTTTGATGCTGGAGCCCCAGGGAGAGAGCTAAGGCATTCGTCTGATAGTTTATAGCTGGCCTTGTGGAGAGAGCAGAGCAGTGGAACCCGGAGAGACTAGCCTTATGCCAGCCTATGGCTGAGAGTGGAAGAAGCTGGGACCATGGAGCCTTAAGAGGAAGGCTGAACCCTTGCAGAGACTGGAAGGCAATTTGCTCCACACATGGCAACAAACTTTGGTGAAGGAAGTAACTTCTTCTTTATGGCTTTGTGACTGTCAGCTTCTACCCCTAATAAATACCCTTTATAAAAGCCAACAGATTTCTGGTATTTTGCACCAGTGCCTCTTTGGCTGCCTAATACACATACACACAAAAAAAGCATATTTTTTTCAACTCAAATGAAGAATTTATGGATGATTTTTCAAGAAACCTTGATAAGTGCATAGTAAAGGAACCATACCATTATAGATGTATACCATTTCATGGCCGGATGATGATTAGGTTTCACCCAAAGAGGAGAGTTATTGTTGGTGTAATTCATAGTAATTTGTTAGATATAAGTGTGAATAGCACTTTATACATTATTTTTACTTATTTTCTAGATATGGCCTACAATAAGTTCAAAGAAAATTACATACACATCGTCTTTCAATGTTGTTATAAGACCTCTTAAGGAAGATTCAGTTTTAAGATTTTTGATCCTGTGTCAGACCAAGAAGTTATATATTCTCCACAGGGGAGCAAATTAAAATCTAAACTCTGTAGCATGTCATTCAAGATCCTTCACATTAAGCTTCAAATTATTTTTTCAGTAACACCTCTTCTCTCTCTCCCACCCCCATGCCCTTTAGCTCCACCAGACCATTCCCCAAGATGCTGCCCTTTGTAGCACAGCTTTGCTCTTGGTGTTCCCTCTGCTGGGAAGCACCCTTCTCTTCCTTTCACATCCGTGAAAAATCTGACTTCTACCTTAACTTAAAATCACTTCCTTTGTGAAGCATTCTGCCAGCCCCTCTGGCAGAATTATTTTTTGCCTCATTTTTCCTCCCATGTAGCCTCATGCAAACTTCTGCTGTAGCCTTTATCACCATGAAATTTAAATGATTGTGTTTGTGTTTCAAGATTGTCAGTGCCTCGAAGCTAGAAACTGTTGTATTCGCCCTGCCTAGGGTAACACCAATACAAGGGCTGCTCAAAAAATATCTGCTGAAAAAAAAATGAGATTATAGTATTGTTAGTCAAATATTCACTAATTATTCTTGCTTCTCTGACTTTACTTCCTAGTTATCATCTTGATCTTAAAACCTGAACTGCCTTAACCAAGTGATCAAGGTTAACATCACAAGTGATAAGTCATGTGGCTATCAGATTACCTTTTCACAATGAACTGAGATGAACTGAGAAAGGGCACGTCATCTTGGTGCTATTCATCCCCCAAACCCTTGACTCCAGTCTAATCAAGAGGAAGAGTTGTGAAGGACATTCTTCAAAATACCTGACTAGTACTTTTCAAAAGGGTCAAGGTCATGAAAAACAAGGGAGGACTGAGGAACATTCATGGACCAGAGCAGACTAAGACATGGATTAAATGCAGTGCAGTGTCCTGGGTAGGCTCTGGGAACATAAGAAGGCCATGAGTGTGAAAACTGACAAAATCCAAAGAGTTCATAGTTTAATTGACAGTATGGTGTCCATGTTAATTTCTTAGTATGGATGAATGTATCATAGTTACATAAATGGTAGGAGGAGATGTTAACACCAGCTTTACAACTCATTCTGTAAATCACAGGGTTTCAAAACAGAGTTAAAAAAAAAAAACCCACAAAAACAACTGAATTGACTGATACTCATGCTGAGTAGTTTGTTTTGGATTCTGAACCCCAAAACACACACAGATTTCCATGAGCTACATATGGCAGTTGGACACAGAAAGACATGAGTGAGTCCCTTTTCCTGACAAGAAGTCACATTTATGCTTTGTCTTCTCAGGGTTACACATTCAAAGTCTTCCTGAGTCCTATAAACACCCTCCATAAAATGGCCTGATGATTTGGTGTCACATAGCCAGAGCATCTCCACACAAAGTCCAAGATAATGCATATAGAAAAGGGAAGGTCACGGCTTAAACAGCTAAATATACAGCAAGAGTCATAAGAGTTGGTCTACTGGGAAACTAACACAGCATGTTAGAGTTAATACATAACATTGCTGATAGAAAAAGCATATCTCACATTTTAGTCTTAGGACCCCTATATACTCTTAAAATTATTGAGGATTCCATCAAGAGCTTTTGGTTTTATGGTATACAGCTATTGGTTTTTTGTTTTGTTTTGTTTTTCACCATATTTGAAGTTAAAACTAATTAAAAGATATATTTATCAATTCATTAAAAATAATAAAAACCATTACAGGTTAACATGTAAACATTAGTTTAATAAAAAACTATATTTTCCAAAAAAATTAGCTCAAAGGGTGGCACTATCTTACAATTATCCAAATCTTTTCTATGTCTGGCTTAATGAAAGACAGCTGGATTTTCAGATCTGCTTCTGCATTCAATCTGTTGTGATATGTTGTTTTGGTTGAAGCAACTGAAGAAAATATGGTCTATCATTGATATGTAGTCGGAAAAGAAAGAAGTATTTTAATAGCCCTTTCAGATAACTGTGGATATTCTCCCCTATATTACAACAAAACTCAATAAATAGTAGTTTCTTAAAGGTTAAATCTGAGACCATATCTGTTTAAAGTAACAGATATGTTACTTTGGTCTGTGGGAATGGATGTGGCTCAAGCAGTTGAGTGCCTGCCTCCCAAATGGGAGGTCCTGGATTCGGTTCCCAGTGCCTCCTGGGGGGGAGAAACAAACAATGAGCATACAATGAACAGACATCAAGCAAGGACAGTGAGTAGGCAATGAGTAAAAACAATGAGAAAAAACAAAAAGCAGACAACGAGCAGGTACAATGAGCAGACAACGAGCAAAACAAGCAAAACAATGAGCAAACAGTGTGCAGACAGCAAATGGGGACAGACAAGCAGAAAGCGGATATGGTGCAAGCAGCTGTGCATCTGCATCCCACATGGGAGGTCCTGGGTTCAGTTACTGGTGCTTCCTAAAGAAAAAACAAACAGATAAGGAGAAGACAACTAGCAAAAAACAATAAGCAGACAAAGAGCAAAAAAAAAACCCCAACAAGTGAAAACAATGAGCAGACAAGCAAAAACAACAAGCAAACAGATAAGGGAGCCATCTGTGGGGTGTGTGTGTGTGAAATTTATAGGTCTTTTTTGTACATTCGATAGGTGGTTTATCCACGCATGATTTTCTAATATTATACATTGGTCACTTGAAAAATATTGATGGACTGAGTTACTCAGACATTCCAAATGCTGATATATTTCAATTTACAATATGAAAAGAAAATCACATTCATTTATATCACCACCAATCTCATCAGAAGAGTCTTTGGGAAGCTGTCAAGTGCATAGTGGTAGATAGTTTTCCAGTTTTCCAATTTCTAATTTTCTCTTGAAAGCTCTAATTTTATTCTTGGCAGCAAATACTGTCAGTTGTTTTCCTTGGGTGACAGACTCGCTTTGTTCCTTTCTGATAAAATGTCTGCCAAATACCTATAGTTTGTCAGAATAACCATAGTTTGTCAGTCATTCTTTCAAGTAAAAACTATGTTACACAGTGAATGCTATAGTAAATGATGGACCATAGTTAATAGTACAATTATAAAAATGTTCTTTTATGAAGTGTAACAAACGTACCACACCAATGCAAGGGGTTACTAATAGGGTAGTATATGAATTTATGCATGATTTTTTTGTAAACCTACTACTTCTCTAGGCAAAACAAAAAAGACAACTGCGTTTCATGAAAAAAAGCAGCTAGTTCAGCTTGCAACTCAAACAAATGCACAAGAGCTTTTCCTTGCGACAATAGTAATCAGGTACACAGAGAAAATGACTTATGCAAGAGTCCCATTTCATCACACAGAACATTAAAAAGACATTTTTTCAAAGGTTAATATTTAATAACATTAATACTTCTTCATCAAGAACATTAAATGAAAGTGTTTTGTTGTTTTTTTTTTTTGAATTGCAGTTGTGTGATGGTGAAGAATAGTTACCAAGAATTTGGTGCTACTACCTGGATTTAGGCTAAGGATCCAGCAGTTTCACCCACCATTGCCCTTGCACCATTAGTGCAAATGTCAAAGCACAGTGAAAAAGGCAGGGAGCATCTTAGTATTATTATGAAATACTTTTGACCCCACGAAGCCCCTGGGGATACCCAGTGTACATGGACCGCATTTGGAGAACTCTAATAGAGAAGGCAATTATAAGGATGCCACCTCTTTTCCTTTAAAAACTAGGAACTTCTCCAAGGAGAACCTAAAACTCTGAAGGCAAAACTTTTAACAGCATGGTCATACAATTCGTACTGTTGTGGAAAGGTTTAACAAAGGGAATGATAAATACAAGAAGGCCAGTATGTACCAGAGATGATCTTAATGGAGAGCTGATGAACTGAAATGAACGCAAAATATTAAGAGAGTCAATGAAGTCAGTGAATGCCAAGCTGACCTTGGAAGGCTGAGGTGATGACAGGGAATGAAGAAAAGGGTTGTCAAATGGGACCAGGCCTATACGAGGAGGCACCTCCTGGTCTACATGGCCAGGCTCTTCTGGTCTGCCCCTCTGGGGAGGCAAGAGCTTCTTACTAAGAGCTAGCCTGGAAATCGGGAAATCCACCTGTAGACAACTAGCCCCAGCTCTTTCTTTGCTTTTCCTTTTTCTTTTCTCTTTCTTCCCCTCCTTCCTTCCTTCTTTGCCTTCCCTCCCTCTCGCCCATCCTTTTGAAAATGCTTTCTTTCAAATTAGTTGACTTATTCATTTTTCTAACAAGTCTGTCAGTTATTAACAAATTGGGTTACTATGAAATAATACAAAATCTTAATTTCAGGTGAATATTTCAAGTAATATTTCATAAAAATTTTTTTCAAGGCCAGCTTCTGGACCACACAATAAAATTCCCAAATGAAAGGATGAGTGGATTCATAAAGATGTATAAATTTTTGAATTTGACAAAACTAATTCAGTATATTTTGACAGCTATATACAGTAGAGCTTAAAGCTAAGCTTTTTATGCTGAATAAAGAATAAAACGAATTTTCCACCCGTGTTTCGATTGGGAGGTTTTAAGTTTCTTATTCACATTAGACAGTAGTCTGAGGCTGTTTGATAAAACAATCCTTGGCTATTTCATAACTGCCTCATAAAATGTCTCAATATCCGAGCAAAAAGAGAAGCTCAAGGCGAAGACATTTTGAAAATAATAGGTTTTAACTAGAATCTGTATGCTAAGTAAACATCCTCTAGTGTTCAGCCAGAAAGACTTGCCGCTGTGGCATTTGGGACTTAAAATAACAAGACAAAGAGTTCCATGTAAATGATAAATGATATCGAAAGTTTCTTATCAAAAGAAAATGTTTTCTGAAAGAATTTGTGTGGGAAAAAGCTTTACACTAAAGCCCACTTAATACATTGTAAAAATACTGGTAGCTTTAAATTTGGGATTTAGGAATGAGAACAAGCCAAGCAGTATTATTTCTGTTTTGCAACTATGTTCTCTTTTTACAAATCACAGATTAATTTTTTTACTAAGGACACTTTTTTTTTTGTCTTGTATGCTTTGCTTTGTAAATATGACTACTATAAATTTTTGGCTTTATGGTAGAATATCAAATTCTAGATGGACTGACAACTAGTCAATAAAGACATTGGAGAGCTTCCCCTTTAAAAAAACAAATTAAATTTTTAACATTGTACCACAATATGAGACAGTCATATTCTAAAATATACATATATATTTTAACATGTGCTTGATCTAAATCTCCCAAAGGGCATACATTCTCTATAAATGAGAATACATATGAATTGGGAACCTCAGCTTGATTTTGCAGTCCAGCTAACCACTGAAGATAAACACCAGCCCTGTTCTAATTCAGCATGCAACTGAGCTAGTCTTCCCCCATAGTACAGGGAAAAAAAATCTCTCTTATTTTCTCAAGTTGCCCATCTCTATCCATCTCTGTCGAATTGCCACAATCACCCAGACAAAACATTTGAGAGTACGTCAGCTTCAATTAACGTAACATGACCTGATCATTTCCACAGTTAAGAATAAAGAAGTTGGCATTCTTTAAATCCAAAACTCAACCTGGAGATTATGCTAAATTGCTTCATTCATAGTCCACACTCCTCGGCTCCTGTCAGGAGGACAGCATTTGTCCCCTCTAGTGATAAACAAATTATACATGAAATCAATTCCACTTCACAATCATTTTCCCTATTGGGCATTATCTTTCCTTCCCTGCTCCCTCCAGTTAAGCCCGCATCCTGTAACTTGCTAATGAGCTGGGGGCTTTCTGTTCCAGGTGGCACCCCCTGCCTCGAAGTCACGACATTTCCCATTTCGAATGCTGCTGGCATTTTTCGACAGCTCCTGCTAACTAGCCTTTTTGACCTGCACTAAGAGGAACTCATCTGATCGAATCCTCTAACCTGCCAATCATTCCAGCAAATGATCTTCACAGTCACTCCCAAGGCAGGAATGGAGGGGAATTAGGAAAAAAAAGGAAAAGCAAGTGAGAGAATGAGGTAGAGTAGGCAAGCCGCTGCCTCTGCAGCTACCTAATGAGAATACGCTAAGTCTCTGAGGCAGCTGAACCACTGAAAAACTGGTGGGAAAATTAGGACACAACCCAATGCCTGGCTCTGTAATTACTGATTTCTTTCCATCCTGAGATCATTTTGAGAGCAACACCTCTGAGATGTGCCAGTTTCTAAAGAACACAAGAATACCCTACCTTATGTAGAGAAAATAGATTTATTTCTCCTGCCATTATCAATATGCAATTCTCATAATCCCATTCTGTCAAACAGCATCCTTTGCAGAATTAATTTCATGCTATCAGCTCATTAAGTGTGCATTTGCAACTAGGGATGATTATAATGTTTGCCACAGTGAAAAAAGGAATCCCTCTTATTTCTAGGCATATTTTAAATGCTGCCCTCCATTTAGGGTTGTTGATTTTTTACACATTCACATAAAACAAACAGGTATGGTAGAGGTTGGTATTGGGCTCAGGGAGGATTAAATTCTTGACGCTGACAGAATAGGACAATGTGGACCTTTTAAGTTAGTGGAGGTAAAGTAATTATTTTTTCCTTCCAGATTTTTCTTGCCTGTACAGAAACAGTTTATTTAATTACATTTAAACTTAGTGGGTTCCCCAGTGCCTAAAATGACCGAATTACTTTAGGAAGAATGCTCCAGAAGATGGTTAATTTGGTCATGGATCAAAATTCTAGGTATCTTAACATGGAATATATTTGTTGACTAAGGAATTATATGATACAATTATGTGTTATCACTGCAGTATTGTATGTAATAGTGCAAAATAAACATTTTACATAATTTAATTGCACATGATACTCACACATCTTTCCCAATTTATAGTAATTAGGCCAATAGCCCTATTTAGAGTAATTATTATATGTAATTGAGGGCATTTTACTAATTACATTGAAAATGATAATCCAGATCAGTTAAAAATCCAAGGGCATATATAATGCAAACTACATTAAAAGAATGGTGGTAATTTAAATGGGAAAAGTTCACCCAAGTATGGAAGTTAACACTGAAATATCTGATTCCATATATGGCATATGTGGTCATATTCATTATGAGGTAATATTTTCATCAATTTCTATAACTTTTGATTATTTTTTGTTTTAGACCTTGCACATTATTTTCTTAGGTAGAAAGGAAACCATTTGAATAATCTATGAGGTTATCCTAACAATTCAGGGACTGTTGAAAAATCATTCCATTTGTCTATGTGAGTGTATTGAGACAGATGGAGGGGGGTGGGGAGGGAGAGAGGGACTTGTTAGAGGAAGAAGCTATCTTAAATTCCAAAAGAGACTCAGTAAATTATTCATTTGCACAACCGATTTGCTGTTCTTAAAAGCTTTATTCATAGAAACATCTCAGAGTATTGCAACCATTTTGTTAAATACACTTGTAATAATTTAGCTAAAATGTTTAGTTTTGTCAGAACTGAAAGACATCCAGGTTGTGGATTTCATTACATTTGCTATCTGTCTAGAATTTTAATGTGCCCAAGGACCTGAAGCCCTCCCTGGCTTTTGTTCCAAGGTCCCAGTTTCTATCCCTCCCTGCTCCCAACTCCTCATTTCTACGCAGACAAAGCTCCCATGTGAGGAATATTCCAGGAGGAGTGATGAGCATCCGTGGGACAATGGGAATAGTTTCCAGCTTCTTTCTGCCTTCCTTCTCGACATTGTCATTTAGACATTGTCCTCCATGCATTCAAATGTCATCCCAGACCATCAGCCTACTTCAACAGAAACAGTCTCCTTTCATGCTCAGACACTTCTTAGAGATCGCAGACCACAAAGACTGTCTAGTGGGACTCGGCTGCTATCCTGGTATTAATAATACAATACAGTGCATTTAGGGCACAGACGATTCCCTCTGTATCCCAAATTCATCAGAATCAACCTTAAATGAAAAGGAAAAATACAGCACCCAAACTGATTATAACTCCTTGCGATACATAACTGCTAACTTCATAACGGTTTGGCCAAAACATTTTAACAGATTTCTTGCTTACTAGCCATACCACATCTTGCACCCACTATGTATAAGAAAGCTTCCCTCATGTTATGCTGCTGGCTAAATAGTCCCTAAGAAATTAATTTGGGTTTTAAAAAGTCAAAAGATTCAAGTTGCAGTGCAACTTTCCCCCGTAATTTGAAAACTCCTCTGACCTGAAAAGGCTAAATTACAAAAAAATAGTCAATTTTCAAGGATCCATGAACGGATGAGCCAATTTGTACAGCATCAAACCAGTTTCTTCTCTTTTAGCCATTTTTTCTTTTAAAAACCCTCAATCAGAGAAGGGAAAAGGGAAAGCAAGGACAAAAATGTACTATTATTTTCAGTTTTCAAATATTCTGAATTCCTTGCTTTTAAGGAATTATTTAAGCATCATGTGTGCGACCTACTGGGTTTAGAGAAAAACGTGTGTCTATGTATACACACACTATATATATAACGGAGAGATAGAAACATATATGGAGAAAATGAATGAGAAAGCAAATGTAGCAATATGCTAATTTGAGGCACCTGGGTGAAATGTATCCAGAAATTCTTGCTTTTCTGTAAACTCGAAATTCTGTCACTATAAAGTAAATACTTTTAAAATGCACTTTGGATGAAGCATAATGCATTTAACTTAATTTCCCTTTTGCTTGGTGACAAACCCTGTATGCGATTATGCAGATTAGGTAGCAAAGGTCATACAGTCCCTTGCTGACCCATTCATGGGATTGGGAGGGGCAAAAGGAAAGAGGGGGGTGGAAGGAAAGAGAAGAGAGAGGGAGGAGAAAAGAAGGAACTTCCTTAGCTTCCTGTTTAAAGGAGATAACAGACTCTCCAGGTTAGAGGGAAAGTTCAGGAAAGGGAGGGTGGGCTGGGGTGGGGAAACTAAGCAACATTCCAGCCACTTCTATAGAGGGTATTTGTAATATGCATTATGCATTTGTGAGTTGAAGCGCTGCCAGTTTCCCAAATTACATGTGTTTTTAATCTGTAGCAATGTGGGTAATGACAAAAAACAGGAATTCTTTCCCATAAAACCTGTGAGGAGCACTAAGGTTTGTTACTACATTAGGCAGCAGAGATAACAAAATTATAGTTGTCTGATAGGGAAAAATTGCAGAATCATGCACAAAACAGGAATTCCTGCAGGAAAAAAATATACACTTTCATGCTATTGGAATTTCTTACATCCCGAAAAGCAGTAAGGGGTGTTATCTCCCTGTGTCTAGAGTTGAGAAAATGCAACATGTTGTAAAAAGAACTTCAGTCAATAGATAAAAATACACAATGAGAATGCTATTTACTCCATTAAAACTGGAGTTCCTCTTTGTAACTGGTTGTTCCCACTGCCAGTCAAGGTGCCTTCCAGTCTCTACAAGATGCTTAGTGGAAGCTTCAGAAACTGCTAAACCCACTGCCCTCTTCTGAGGGTTTTTTGAGAACCGGTTGCTACCCAATTCAGAGTTCAGCTGCCTGGAGCAGAACTCAGTGCCTGACCCAGAGGTGGTCTACCATGGGCAGGCACCATATATGGGGGTGGCTGACACAAAAGCCTTGCTCGAAGGGGATGGCTACACCAATCAGAGCTGCTCCCAGTGGGGGTGGGGTTGGGGGTGTGCTGAATCTGAATCCATTAGGCAACAGACTGTACCAGAAATAGAAGAACAAAGAAAAACAACAGTAAGGATCCACACACACACACACAAAAGGCGGAAAAGTGTTGGCAGAAGCCATGAGATAAAGAGAAGGCAAAAGCAATGCTAGTGCAGGGACAGAAAAAGTGTGCCCCTACAATGGCAGAGCACAGAGGAGAGCAATGGATAACTGTTTCTTAGGGAGCAGTTACCAGAGCCGAGACGGCGGCTGAGAAGGCAGGTGGAGTACAGCCACAGGTGGATTCTGACTGATGTTCCAGTCTTCACGATACCTGGCTGTGTAGTTACTGAGACTGTCGGCCTGTTCTTCCTTATTTCCTGGAGCATTTTCAACCCAGACCACTGCTAACTGAGGAAACCTGACTGGGTTTTCATTCCCTGCAACCTGAAAGTCCCCAACACCTGTTTTCCTGTGGGCACCAGGCATGAGGTATCTTCACTGTCATTCTCAGTTTTCAGCCTTTGTCCCTCGCACTTTGCCACCTGCCTCTTTTTTTCCTTGGGTTTCTCCTCCTCACATGTGCTGGCCTTCTCTTAAGTGAATCTAATCTAGCTGAAACATAATTTTCTTGAATTCAGTTTAACTTTCCTGATTTTTCTTCTAAAAGGCAGGTAGTGGAGATTATCTATACCATCACCAAATGGTAGAACCTTCTGCAAAGATGGGAACATTCTATATCTGCGTTGTCCAGTACAGTGATCACTAGTCATATGTGGCTGCTGAGCATTTGGTACTGTTACTGAGGAAATGAGTTTTTAATTGTTTGCCTGTCTCCTGTCCAACCCCAATAAGCTCATCATCTCTCTTCATAAACATAGACTTCTCAAGGCAAGGAGAGGGATTCTTGAATAGTTACTGAAGAATTTCTTTGCAGGTGATTTAAGGCTACTGGCAACAAAATCCCTCAGGGTGCTTTAAAATGCAGTTTCATGGGCCCCCGGAACCCAGATTTCTAGAAGCTCCAGAGGGGTTTTGGCACCCCAGGGTGTGAGAACCATCACACTGCTGAGCACTTGCTGTCAATACCAGCATGTCTGAAGCACCAATGCATTATGTGCAGTCTGCGATTAAAACAACAAAAAACAAACTCCTTTTGTCTTATTTAACAAAAATTTTTGGAGCAATGTATGCATTCTACTCTGTTTGCCTAACAGCCTACTTTTAAGGAATTTTACTTTGATAATTGAACCAAGTAGATAGAGTCTACCACATTTATTTTTCCTTGTCATACAGTACCTATAAAATATTGATTAGGAAAGATAATATGCTGAAATGTGTGGAGCGGGTTTCCAAGATATACATACAGTTAACTTTTTTACTTAAACCAAATAAAATTCCTTCATGTACTAGAGAGATATTTGTATTTTTACTAAGAATTTAATAGAGTCTGAAGACCAACTGGCTCACTGAAGAGAGATGGCCCATAATGATCACATACTGTTTCAGAAAAATTATGAAACAGATGTCTAAAAGATTAGAAGACATTCTTATCCTTTGTATTAACAAAAGAAGGAGACAGAGCAACCATGCACTCCTTGTCTCAGTTTAGAACAATGGGAAAATTAAATGCAACTTGGGGTGTGTTTGGTATCACTATATGCAAATATGTTATACCAATGGATGTGAAATTCAATATGGCTACTTTTCCTTGGGGAAAATTTCTATGCACATTTAAGGCTCTCTCAATCCTTATGAGGGCCTTACCCTTCAATGCTGACAGAAAGAATGGCAACAACCTATAAAATCTTTACTAATATCTTTAGAGGATAACAAAACGTAGGAAGTATAGTATTTTGATCATCCAGTGTGGCCCCTCTTCCATTTATAACTTAGGTGCTTGTGGTTTTATTTTCATTTAAAACCAAAATTACTTTCCACTGCAAAGCAAACTGCATCTCATTAGCCTTTCCACTAAGGCCAATTTATGCAAATCCAGCATTATTAACTAAATAATTGAAGTGAACCTAGCATGAAAGTATAGAAATAATTTGGTATTGAGGTATGGGAGAAAATTAGAACTTGAAGCACTCCTGCCTGCTCAGTCTTGCATTATCTCAATAACAGAAATGACATTAGGCATTTTCCACATTAATCTATGTGTAACTCCCCAAAGAGAGGTGGATAAAGTGTTAGCAAATGGTCTTAGCTTCTTTGAGCCTCCAAACCTTTCCCCTTCCCTCTCTCCTTCCTAATCTCTCTCTGCTTTGCAAAGAACTGGGATATTTAGGGTAAGTTTAAGATGCTACAGCCCTCTCTATGCAGTTAATTAATTCAACAACAAAATCAAAGTCTAGGGAATAAGATGTTTTTCTCAGGAATACACTTACTTTTTTGCTCTATAGTGAGAGACTGTTTGCTATATAATGTCTACAATTTTATATTCAGATATTGGTCAGAAAAAGTCCACTGCATAGACTGTATTAGGCCAATACACATAGGCTAAATATATTTATCATATATTTGACCTCTAGAAAAGTCCTGCTTGATTAAAAAAAAATACAACCCACAAAGATAAGGAATTAAAATGATTTTCTTTTTCTGCTGACAAAAAAAACACCCAGAATCCAGCTTCCCTGCCGCTTTTCTGAGAAACAGATTGACAAAAAGAAAGTAAAAAGAAAAAGAAAATTTAGATGTTACCTTAAAAATAATGTTGTATTGAACTGAAGGACTTGAATTTGAAAACAACAACAACAACAAAACACACATTGCAAGAATAACTGCAATACAAAAGCTGTAAAAGTTGATAAGAAGAAACAATTCCGCCATGAAGATAAAACCATAAATTTAGTTAAAAAACAATATGCTAAGAAAGTTCATTTTTATAAAAGCTTCAAATACTTAATGGTTGCAGTTCTGAGCACCTTTATGAAATCTCTTTTCAATGAACAATTTCTGAGTCCTCATTGCCAGTACATCTACCCTGTGAGCGTGATTTTGGAGGAAGAGCTGTCCTGAAACACATTCTAGTGGCTTCCACTAGCCAAGCTCAGGTCAGAGAGATCTCAAGAGTCCAGAACAAAATATATACCCCCTGCGATTGAAATTTAGGCTTGCTTGTGTGCATGTGTATGACATGATGCAACAGCACAAATAACATTCACTTTTGTTTTGTTCTACTTAACAGGCTAAGGGATTTGTAAAGCCAGGGCAGAAGGCAGTATATCTTCTTTAAAAAGCCAACCTCATGAACTTACAACCACTTTCAGAGCCAGGCAATAACCAATCAAAAACTCAGTCCCAGACTTTGACCAATTGAAATTCAGATTGGAAGTACAAATGCTATCAAGTAAGGTTGTGCTACTAAGTAATTTTTTATTCAATAGGAAAAATTAATAATCTGAAGTATGAAGAATCTTACTTTTAACTACAGAGCAGAAAGTTTAGTAGTAACATCTTCTGACTGGCATTTACATACCATATTTTATCCAGGGATCTTTATCTCTAAATCATTCATAAATCACTGCCATATGCCTGAGCAGCTAAAATTGGCCCCTACATTGAGTGCATGCAAAAACTGAGTCCAGAAATGGTTCATGATACTAGCAAATCACCCACAAGACAACATCAACATTGTCTCTTTGCCATGGTGTCAGTACTGTCAATTTAGCCTGTTAACATATTTCCAATTAAAAGAGGGAGGAAGAAGAGGAGCTTCTATACCATACACATCCTTCAGTTCACTCCAACAGTTATGGGGTAGTTTGAGGCTGTATGTACCCCACAAAAACATGTGGGTGTGAACCCACAGTAAGTAGGATCTCTTGATGTAGTTACCTTAGTTAATATGTGTTCCACCTCTATCAGCAAGGGTCTTAATCCTACTACTGGAGTCCTTTATAAGCACAGAGAGAAAGCCATGGGAAGCAGGAAGCTGAACATCAACAGAACCCGGGAGACAAAGCGAAGACCAGGGGACACGGCCATGTGCCTGGCCCCGTGGAAGCAAAGAACCCAGGACTGCCAGCAGCCAGCCCTGGAACAGCACAGCCTCCAGGAACAAAGCATCGCTTTGCTGACACCTTGGTCTGGACTTTTTCCTGGCCTCAAACCGTGAGCCAATAATTCCCACTGTTTAACTTGACCCATTTCATGGCTTCCTTGAGCAGCCTAGGAACTAAAACAAGTTGATTGCTGAAGATCCTCAGGAGCAAGGTACAATTTACTGCTTTTTAAAGACCAGTATGTAAGTCTTCCCCACAGATAAGTTTGTTCTCTCTTTGTTTCAGAGAGTTGTGTGACACTGAAGGAAAGGATGTATATAGGCCCACAGTTTGAAAAAACAGAAAAAAAAAAAAGACAGTTCCATCTGGCAATAAAGACACAGCCTTTTCAGAGGCGGCCGTATTATGCACATTACTGTGAAACATGCATGATGACAAGGACAGACTGACGTGCCTACAGATTGCTATGCTTAGATTATGCTTTCTATCTTCAAAACCGCAGAGTCAAACAGCAGGACAGTAAATAAGAAAAGCATCATCATGATACATTCTGTATGAGGGGTTGGGAGGGACGTGGAAATGGGTGGAGAAGCCCAGATGGCAGCAGATCTCTTGTCCTCCCTTAACGAGGCAGCCGTCACTGAGCTACACACAAAACCTTCTGGCAGGGGTGTGATTCCAGGATTTCCAGATTTCCTGAGCAACAAATTTAAAAAAACTTTGTGGGTCAAACAAAGCAGGGCTGTGGCTTAGACACAGCCCAGTGGTGATCTTTTTCTAACTTTGAACAATTTGTGGGTAGTTAAAATCATTTGCTATGACTAAAATGACTTGCTTATGACTACATCAATTATAAAGATAAAATACAATTTTTGGTAGAATCTACAATGTGCCTGAGAGTATGGGAATGACTGATTCCACTCTGTCTCAGTAGAAAATAGGATGAATGCCATAAATCAATATAAGAAACTCGTAAGATACCTTAGGGAAAATATTGATCTGAAATAGTTCATTTGAAAGAGCTATTCAATATCCATCCAAGATTACTTTCCAAGGAAAGTAGGTCATCTTACCTGCACTCTCTTGAGAATTTTGTGCTTGTCAGTGCTTGCTATTTGATAGACTTTTGCCATAACTATTGTTTTTCCCAAAGGCCCGCATGCTTTCTCCAGCTTCTGGTTGCAATCGTACATTTGGGACGGTAAAAATAGAAGACACTGTGGATAGAATGAAAAGTTTTCATTTGCATATTTATGGCTGTATTTAGATTCTTTTCTGTTAAAAATGGAGACTGAGATGAAATTTTCTATGTCCAGCATATCAAACATTATGATACGTGTCGGTCTTTGAAGTGCCACATGGTCAGTGGTCACTGCCATACTCATTCCTTACACACTTAATGACAGAACAGTCTGCCTTCCTTGCAGAACCACAGTTCAGTTGATCACTCAGATTTCTCCAATCCAGAACCAGCTTGGTCTTGGAAACATATTTGTTTTGCCATTTTAACAGGTCATTTTTTCATCCATTCATTGGAGAAATATATATTGAACCCCACACTGTTCTAGCTATTGTAGAATAGTACAGTGAACAGAACAGAAAGAAAAGACACCTCTGTCCTTGTTGATTCTGTTTGGGGGAGACAGACATTAAACAACCAAACAAATGTAAATATAACATCAAGTAGTAATAAATGTGATGTAGAAAAAGCAAGCAGAGAAGGGGAACTGGAAGTTGGGATGGCAGGAGGTCAGTGAAGACTTCTTTGATAAGCTATCTATGAGCAAAGACTCAAGGAGGTAATAGGACAACCAAGGTATGTTTCTAGAGAAAGGGCAAGTATACACTGTAGAAGGAGGAAACAGTAAGAGCTGACTATAAAGAGGCAAGAATAGAAGTGGGCAAACCAGTTAGGAAGCAACTGTAAAAATGCAGGTAAAAAAAAGATGGTGAGCAATGTGGGATGAGGTGATGGCAGCAGAGGTGGTAAGAAGTGGTGTGATTCTGGATTTATTTTGGTGGTGTGATTCCCGATGTATTTTGAAGGTAGTACCAATGGGATCCATGGAAGAACTGGATTTGGAGTCTGCCAAAAGAAGAGGTGTCAAGGATAACTCCAAGGTTTTTTATTTCATCAACTGGAAACATGACATTGTTCTTTTTTGACAAGGGGAAGTCTTCAGAAGGAACGAGTCTGGGGAGAAAGATAAGGGGTTCGGTTTTGGTAATACTAAGTTTCAGATGCCTACCAGACTGCCAAACAGAGGTGGTGAGTAGTCAGTTGGGTATGCAAGTCAAGAGTCAGGGAAGATAGGCTGGAGATATAAATTTGGAAGTTGTCAAAGTATTGATGATATTTAAATCCTGAGATTGGATGAGATAATTTAGGCTTTCGGGAATGTATGCAGACAGAAAGATCTGAGGATTAAGCCCCAGGGCAGCCCGGCAGTGAGAGGTCTGGCAGATGGGGAAAAATCAGTAAGGAGACTGAAAAGCAGAGTCTAGGAAGGCAAAAGGAAAATCACGAGAGATTGGTATTCTAGAAACTAAGTGAAGAAAGTGTCACAAGGAGGAAGGGGGTCAATTGTGTTGAATTCTGCTGATGGATTAAGATGAGTGCTTGGAAAAGACTGATGGCTAGAACAGGATGAAGGTCACTGGGGAGTTTCCTAACAGCAGTTCTGGAGGAGTGGGAGCAAAAGCTTGGTTGGAAGGGATTCCTGACAGAAGACATGGCTAGGCATTGGAAGCAGCAAATATGTTTGAAATAAGGTGCTCTGTTTTATATTTTTAAAGATGGCATTGAGGACTATTAATGGCATAATGCTGTTTTATGATAATATGTAGGGATATAAAGAAAATACATAGATATGCATGAAAAGCTGCAAGCATTAGAGCTGGAAAGGCCCTCAGGGATTGCTATGTCCATCCCTCTTAGTTCTCTGGAAGAGAAACGTGAAGCTCAGACACTTGTCCAAAGTTGCCCAGCTGTTAGCAGAGCTGTGGCTGGAATCCAGGTGGTCCTGATTCCCGGTTCAGTACTCTTTACACCATACCAATTTGTTGGCTTTCTTTCACTGCAGATTTGAGTTTTGTGAATTAGCAAATCCAATGTAATAAAATCAAGGACACTGCTATGAAGTGTATTTTGTTCATTTATTTTGACAAGGGTAGTTCAGCTTCAATTATTTATATAACTTGATAGTATACACAGGAGAATGTCCTATGGTGTACTTGGGAAGAGTAATGAGTTTCTTTCAAATCAGCCCTCCATTTACTTCCTTGCAATTAAATCTTCAGTGAAGTGGGGCAAAGCTGTTGGGGTTTCAGGAGAGATGGAAAATGACAGGGAGCCACCAGCCAGCTTTAACTGCCAGATCCCCAGGTAGCTGTACCTTTATTCTTGTTCGATACATTTATAAGAACTCCTGCTTTGATCGCACACTAATGTATTACTTCTAAATTTCAGAATGATGTCAACCGAGCAAGCTTTAAGGGAAAGTACAATAATATAATCCATGCTGTGTAGCAGTGCTCCAAAATGTATTCATCAAATGCAACAATGTATCACACTCATGAAAGAGTTGTTGATGTGGGAGGAGTGGGAGGTGTGGGGAGTGGGATATACCAGAAACTCTTATACTTAATGTAACACTGTGTGTGATCTATGTATCTCCCAGGTGGTAGGCTTACAGGAAATAGGGCAGTAGAGCAAGGTTGTGAGCCAACGGCCACATGGGCAAAATCTTTGATAAAGTAGAGTTAAGTAGTTGTGCAGTGAAGGGATAAGACGGGGGCATAGGGATACTATTGGGTTGGACTTTGCAGCCTTGAAGGTGGCTAGGGTTGGGAGGATGGGTCAGATGATCTGAGGAATTGGGAAGAGCAGGTGAACACGGGAGGTTGTCAGGTATGTGGTTGAAACTATAATGTTGAGAAAACTCTTCAGAAAGTTTTCTTTCTAAAAACTTGTTTGGGGGGGGGGATCTGGCAAAGGGTGCACCTGGGGCAGGCTTCTAGGGAGTGTGTGAGTGCTCATCTTGTCATAGTGTGTCATATCAGTGGGTGGAGACCCATACAATGAGCGGGAAGGTATTATACCTCCATCCTGGGGAGGACAGACTAGTGGGTCAGCATTGTTGCAAGTATCTATAAATCTTGTCCTTCAAGCAGTGAACCTTTGTTGCCACTGTGGGTCCTGAGGGGAGAGGGAGAGAGGAATAGAGTAGATGGAAGAGGAAGTAACTGGGGGGAAATGGAAGTGTTCTGCATGATACTGCAATGATGGGTACAAGCCATGTTAAATTTCACCAAAAATTTATAAAAGTGTATAGTCTAAAATGTAAACCACAATGTAAACCATAATGGAACCATGGTTAGTAGCTATGTTTCAATATCTGTACATCAGTTGCAGCAAATCCAACATCCACATGTAAAAAGATAATTGCTGGGGAAGGGGGAAACAGGTTTGAAGTTGGGTATATGGGAGTCCCCTATATTCTATATGTGACTTTACTGTGATCTAAAACTTTTTTGAAGGCATTAAAAAAAAGCATGTAGACACTGAGGAAGAAATGGAAGAGATTATCTTGCCACTGTACATACAGGGAAAGACCTATTACAGTGATGAAAGGCAAAACATAAAAATTTTTTTGATATTTTCATTTTTTAATACCCCAATTTATTTTTTACTTTTAGTTTTTCTAAATTATTATATATTCTATTTCTAATCTTTAAACCTATCATTATTATTTCATTTTCCTATTAATTGAATTTGGCAATATGTTAGATTTCATTTTTGAAGAAGTTTTGGATCACAGAGGGGTTCAACTATGGCTGGGGAAGAGCACTGATGTGGGGTGTCATTGATGGGGGATGCATGGGTGGGAGGGAGTTCTCCAGGACATGCATATAGGGTATAGAGATACATTTGGATGTTCATTGGGTATTGACATAGTGGGCAGAGTCTCACATGACAACTGAAGGAGTGCTGAGTTCCCATTCCAGGGAACTCTTTTGTACTCCCCAATGGAGCAGCAACAATCCCCCAAGTGCAAGGGCAAAGACCAGTGAAGAAGGATGGTCCAATGATAGACCATCATTGACACTGATGACTATGCTTATCAGCCTGTGTGCTTGAAATTTCAACTAGGCCTAGAGCTGCAGGGTGCCTAAGAATTATCTCCTGAGAGCCTCCATGTTGCTCAAATGTGGCCACTCTCTAGGCATGTAAATGCATTACCTTCAGCCCAGTGTGGGACATGACTCTGGGGATGAGCCTCCCTGGCGCTGAGGGATTACTACCAATCACAATCTGGTGATGCAACTAGAAAAAGAACTTGAATAAAAGGGGGAAATGGTAAAGACAAATGAGTTTATATGGCTAAGAGACTTTGAAATGAGTAGGGAGGTAGTTAGAGGGGTTGTGCTTACATATACCTCAGCAGGATCTCACAGACAGCCAAATTAGATACAACCCCAGGTACTGGTGTTCCAGTCCCAGGTACTGGCTACAGAGACACTCAGGTCCTGTGGTGATGACAGATGGCTCTGGATTTCAGTGCCTTGCCAGTGGGCCCTACTTTGGAATTTGTGCTCCTGTGTGTGCCAGAGATGGACTTAGATGTGACCTCTATATACATGCCTCTTCTGTAATTTTTACTGAAACTGTGGTTGGCACTGGGGTTGATGTATGCTCAGGAGACTTGACTCTCTAGACTGTCCATGTGCCAGCTAGGCCCTGAGCCTCAGCAGAGTTGCAATGCCTACTTTCTGGTTTGTTGGACTTACCCAGGTCAGCTAACAGGGAGGTAAGAATGGTCAACCACCACACCAGGGAACCGAGAGAGACTACAACTGCAAGCAGGAGAATCACATCCATTAGCCATGTGGGATCTAAGCCCCTTTTTGATTTAGAGGTGGAGTGGACATTGCCAATCCCAGGGTCCTCAGGATTGAAGAATAAAATATGGATTAGACTGGACTTACTGGTATTCTACTATAGAATTATTGTGACTCCAGCAATGGAAGAAATTGTACCATTGATGTGGAGACAGTGGCCAAGGGGAGTTGCTAAAGGCAGGTAGAGGGAAGAAGAGGTATGATATGGGGGCATTTTCAGGACTTGGAGTTGTCCTGAATAATATTGTGGGGACAGATGCAGGACATTATATATCCTGCCACAACCCACTGAAAGGACTTGGAGAGAGGATAAACTACAATGTAAACTATAATCTCTGCTGTGTAGCAGTGTTCCAAAATGTAGTCATCAAATGCAATGAATCTGCCACACTGATAAAAGAGGTTGTTGATGTGGGAAGAATGGGGTATTTGGTAATCTCTTATATTTTTTAATGTAGCATTTTGTGTGATCTATATACATATTTTTAAAAAGATCATAAAAAAAAAGAATATGGAAATATATGAGAAAAATACAACTAATGTAACATATAGACCATAGTTAAGAGTTATATTATGGTAAGTTTACAGCAATGGTAAAGAAGGTACTATATCAATGTTAAGGATTAACGTGGGTGAATATATGGGGGTATGGGATTTTTCCTTTTGGAGTAAGAAAATATACTGAAATGGACTGAACCGATGAAAGCACAAGTCTATAGTGAAACTGAGAGCCACTGAATGTACACTTTGGATAGACTGGAAAAGGCAGAGGACTGTATAACACAGTGAGCCCTGTGGTGAATGATGGACTATTGTTTTTGTTGATGGACTATTGTTTTTGTTTTTTTTTAAAGATTTATTTTTTACTTCTCTCCCTCCACCCCCCCCCCCCCGCCCCACCACTCTCTGTGTCCATTTGCTGTGTGTGGTTCTTTGTCCGCTTGCATTCTTGTCAGCAGCACCAGGTATCTGTGTCTCTTTTTGTTGCATCATCTTGCTGCATCAGCTCTCCATGTGTGCAGCCCCACTCCTGAGCAGGCTGCACTTTTTTTGCACAGGGCAGTTCTCCTTCAGGGGCGCACTCCTTGTGCGTGGGGCTCCCCTATGTGGGGGGTACCCCTGTGTGGCATGGCACTCCTTGTGGGCATCAGCACTGTGTGTGGGCCAGCTCACCACATGGGTCAGGAGGCCCTGGATTTGAACCTTGGACCTCCCATGTAGTAGGTGGATGCTCTATCCATTGAGCCAAATCTGCTTCCCTGGACTATTGTTAACAGTATCAGTATGGGAGCATACTCTCATGCACTATAGCAAATATACAATACTAATACATGGTGTTAATGATCGGATGGTTTGTAGGGAAAATACAACAGATATAAGTTATGGACTATAGATAGCAGTAATGTTATGATATTATTTCATCAGTTGTAACTATGTGTCACAATAATGTAAGGTCTTAATGGTGAGGTGATATATGGGAATCTTGTATGGTATGCATGATTGTTTTATTAATGCACAAATTCTTAAATTTAAAAAAAGAGTAAAATAAGTAAATAATTTTTTAAAAAGGAAAAAAAAGAACATCCACAAAAAAACCTTGAAAAGATATCCTGGCCTAACTTTCCCTTCTAAATTTCCATTATTTGGGGACTGGTTGAAAAAGCAGTAGTACATTCACACAATGCACTACTATACAAAGGAATGAAAATTAACTCTATATATGAGTATAAATTGAACTCTAGCATATACTATTACTTGAAAAAAGTATGTATAGCATGCTATAGTTTGTGTCAGATATAGGAGAATATGAAATATATATAATTCATATATTTATAAAAATTAAAGCACATACATAAAAGTAAAACAATTTACAAAATAAAATCATGAAGACTGTAATCACTAGCTATTACTTTAGGGCTCATGTATAATGACTCCTTCCATGATCAAATGATGAAATTGAGGTAAGGAGATACTAGTTGATTTGTTCAAGGTCATACAATTAATAATGGACAATACTATAACCTGAACTTGTTTTTTTCTTTATAAACTCAAAATCCAGAGTTGTCTTTCTTTCTAAATGTCATCAATGAGTATATGGTTACTCAAATAATTAAAGTATTCTCCACTAAAAAGAAAAAAAGAGTTTAAATTGTTAGGCATTCTTCCAAAGCACATAAAAGTCTGGCATAAGCATACAACTTAATTTTATACTACTCGAGGAAGGACTAAAAGTACCAAGGCTTTGACAACACCTGATGTACTTCTCTGCTGAGTCCGCTATATTAACATAGGTTGAGCCAGCCTGAAGCCCACTTTTTAAAATTTTTTTTAAAGATTTATTTTTTATTTATTTCTCTCCCCTTCCCTACTCCTCCCCCAGTTGTCTGCTCTCTGTGTCCATTCGCTTTGTGTTCTTCTGTGATGGCTTCTATCCTTATCAGAAGCACCGGGAATCTGTGTTTCTTTTTTTCGTTGTTGCGTCACCTTGCTGCGTCAACTCTCCATGTGCGCAGCGCCATTCTTGGGCAGGCTGCAGTTTCTTTTGCATTGGGTGGCTCTCCTTACGGGGTGCACTCCTTGCACGTCAGGCTCCCCTACACGGGCTGAAGCCCACTTTTAACTGATTTTTGTCCCCCATCTTCTTCTTTTAAACCTGGCTTTGCTTCTGGCTTGTTTTAAGTGTTTTCCTCCTTTGTGGACATTCTTTAAAAAGTGCTATGAGACATTTTTAAAATTGTGAGGTACCTGGAATCGATGAATCTAAACCATGACTGGGTTGCTAAGACAAATCCATTTACTGGTGCTGCACTGCTTCTTCCCAGGTTTCCTCCTTCCACATCTACTTGGAAAGAAAGCACCTGAGCATATTGTGATGTAGCCTTTTGTCAACTGGTGAACTTTTACAAGACTCTACACTAACATTCTGCACAACAGTAATACAGTAATATTCTGCAGAGTGTTTACCTAGGTGACAGTTATCAAGACCAGTCATTTTACTTAACAGAACTAGTTTTCTCCAAGTCCCCACAATCTGGGAATTCTTTGTTTTGTAAACATGTTTACAAGTACAGCCACATTGTTCTAAATGGAAACTACTGCAGTATTTAATACTGGGATTGTCCTTTTTTCTAACTGGATTTATGCTTCATAATGATTATCTACTAGACACAGAAATAGCATTTCTATAACTCGGAATTGTTACCGGAAGCATTTAGCAGAATTGTGCTTTAAAAATATAATGATTTCTCATCTTTATTCTGCCCCCCTTCAAAAGGTTTCACTGCTCCTGATGTTTAACGTTATGCAAAGACGTGTTTCTGCCAATGAATATTGCCTTATGGTTATGCTTCTGCAAATAGCCTGCTGTGCGCTGATAAAGGGATTAATGCAGCCAAAATTCTTAATCTGTGAAATTACAAATTAAATTCTCATATTAAAAACACCACCCTGAGGTATTTTTTGTGGTTTTAATTCCCCTCTGGTGTTCTGCATACATTGTGCTTGTTAACGACGGGGCAAGGCTGTGTCTGTCGGCAGCCTGCTGTCGAATGATAATGTGCAGGCATTTACTCACTGATAGAAACTGAATTTAACCACTGGCTGATAAACTAAGTGGCAAGTGGGTAATAAGTCCATATTAACAGAAAAGTACTACAGAATTCAGAATTCATAGACCATCAACATCCTGGCTTAAACTCAATCATACAGTCAGGTAGGATTGAGATGCCAACAAGGAAGAGTGAGAGAGCAAGTTACAAGTTACATTCAATGGAAAACCAACCATACTTTTGAATTTGATGAGCCACAAATTGAGTCTATCTGTATTATTTATTTCAGTATAATAAGACAGGTAACCCATTCATCATTTTCCCAATACAGATTTCATCTTTATTTATTTTTTAATTGGGGATAGCAGTTTTAATGGTCAGTATGTAGACTTGTGGAAGGCAGGTTAGACAGAATATAGAGGAAATTATGGGCTAGGAATATATGAAATGCTAAAGAGGAATTACTAAGCACAGGGAGTAGTAGATTAATGTCTGTAGTCAATTTAGGGTCAAAAAAGTAATTAGAATTAAATATGGAAAATCAAAAAGGATATAGGGTAGAAACACCCAAGAGGAGTGATACTTGGGATTTAGTTACAAAATTAAGGGCTATTGTCAAGGAGAATATAATATTGCAATGAGGAAAAAAAAGTGTAAACGCCAAAGGACTAAAGAAATAACTTTATGTATATACATTGTAAGTTATGTATACCTGAGGTTTAGCAAAAATATTATAAATATTTATGCACATATAGAGAGCATATTAATTTTTAAGGCAATCAGAAAAGAGATCTCTCTTTGGCATTTGAAAAGAACATATCACCATTATTCAGAAATATTCTTACTGCAATAGTCTTTTGCAAAATTTCCCAAGAATTCTGTTTCACACTTTGGAAGAAACAGCCATAAATCCTCCCTCAAATACTTAAAATGTAATTGAAATGTAATTGAAAAAGGCTGTGTAAATATGAACACTTTTATAAAAACAAAACAAAAACCCACCCAGGAATGTGTTTTGTTTTAAAAGATCCAGAGAAGAGCTTTTTGTGTGAACACCAAGAGCATTTGTAATTAAAATGAATTACATGTCTTCAGTTCTTACATGTCAATTCAGTGCATTAGCCAATTGCCAACTCTGTCCCTCACCTCACTGCACTGCAGCCCTCTGGAAGATTATTGTTATAACCAAGATGGTCTCTGAGAATCAAACAGAAATGAATAATTTTTCCTCTGTGTACTGCAGCCAGTTAAAACATAATGTATGTATAAAGCACTAAATATGTAAATCATATTTTCCTTTATGACAGCTCAGATCAATTTTTTGGACACACATGTAATCAAATACAAAGACACACAGCTGCAGACTGCAGAGAAGAGATAGCAAAAAAGGAATCCATTTTCTTCCTGTGTGGAGTAGGCTGGCAACTGAATAGCAGGATTCTGCTAAATACATACACCGTCCCCCACCCCTCCTTCCGTGTGTGTGTGTGTGTATGTGTGCATATAAAGCATACACAAACATACCCAGTCTTACTTGCACATATAAATGTGACTCTCTCTACATATATATTACACATGAGGCTAAAGTTATGCCCTTGCTTTGATTGGATGCTGCAGATTTGTCATACTCACTATCAGTCAGTTCCCATAGCCGTGGGGGCAGGTCACTGAAATACTCGTGGCTCAGAGCTGCCTGTGCTGAGAGTCTGTTCTTTGGGGAACACTGTAGGAGCTTGGAGGCCAGATCCTCTGCATGATTCACATAGCTGAGCCTGAAAATACAAGCAAAAATGAGAGAAATCAGACCAAGCAAGAAAATCCCCTAAATAAGTCAAGGCTCTCTATTTTTACTAAACTTCTATTTATTTCTGGCTAGGAAAACCACTTAGGGAAGTGGACTTTGGCCCAGTGGTTGGGGCGTCCGTCTACCATATGGGAGGTCCGCGGTTCAAGCCCCAGGCCTCCTTGACCCGTGTGGAGCTGGCCATGCGCAGTGCTGATGCGCGCAAGGAGTGCCGTGCCACGCAAGGGTGTCCCCCCCGTGGGGGAGCCCCACGCGCAAGGAGTGCGCCCGTGAGGAAAAGCCGCCCAGCATGAAAGGAAAGAGCAGCCTGCTCAGGAATGGCGCCGCCCACACTTTCCGTGCCGCTGACGACAACAGAAACGGACAAAGAAACAAGACGCAGCAAATAGACACCAAGAACAGACAACCAGGGGAGGGGGGGAAATTAAATAAATAAATAAATCTTTAAAAAAAAAAAAAAAGAAAACCACTTAAATTACTGCTGAAAATAAACAGAAGGAGAATTCTCATTGATTCCAAAAGGACCTGCTACTCCAAACTGGCTTTTACTTTTGGTATCCTTGCATCATTGATATAAAATATTTCTGCTGTAAGCAAAAGGTTGATACTTTCGGCATGGAGAGAATCAGGTCCAGAAATAGGAAATTTTCAGACAATTTGTCAAATAGTTGCCAGAATTTGTTCATAGAATCTACATAGTACATATGCATATGGATACATTTATAAGAAAATTAATCCAAAGTAGGAGAATTAAAATAAAATTGCTATTAAATTCTCCAGTTACTAAAGTTACTTCTCTAAGACTACATTTTCTTGCATTGTATACATAATTATTGGCATAAGTACCCTGTCAGCTATTAACAATCAATATATATAATGCAAAAGGTATATGCTTAAAACATATGGGACTGAATCAATTCAAGATGACCTCTGAAACAATAATCAATAGAAAATAAGTCTCAAGACTATTAAAAATTAGCACGGAAGTAAAGCCTTCCACGTGAGCAAGTTTTAAAATGAGCTACAGTTCACCACTGCTGCTATGGAATCTCTATTTCAGTGTTGAGTGCCATTAATTCTGGATAATAATAATAATAGTATTTCTAATAATGGCTACCACTTACAGAGAGTTGAACACGTGTCAGGTACTTTCTTAGGCACTTGACATACTCTAGCTTTCTTATTTCATTATAGTCTGACAGGCTAACTTTTTCTGTTCCCATTTAATAGCAGTGGAAGCCAAGTACAAGTCAGAGAAGGTCATAGCTTACTTGGTCAGCATATGCCATGCCTTCTTTCTCACAGGTCATTTCTAAAGGCAAATTCTACAATTTCTGCAACAAGATGTTGCAGTGATCCTCAGCAGCTGCCAGAAAGAGTTGTATCTGTCAGGGGGTATGCTTTAAATGCCTCAAAGCTACTATTAACACGTAATTAGGGAATAAACATCTTCCCTCAATGATCAACAGTTCCACTCTTTCCCCTCCTCAAAGGTACTTCAGGGTGCTCTTTAGTATTGATTTAAAATTGTTAAAGGATGGAGAGGGATGGTTGGGAGTAAGGAAGAGGAAGGGGGTAATGAATTTGGGTAAAGGAAGAAAGAGAGAAAATTAAAGAAAAATATTACTTCCAAACATCCAATCTAAGAGAGTGTCTCTCCAAATATTCTTATGTGAAGGGCTCAAAGAAGGGTTCAATGTTTAGCTGCTGTAATGGCTATTCTTTAAGGCTGATCACAGAATTGGTTTTAAAGGTAGACTGGCAAAGAGAAATTTGTCCATGGGAAAAGGAGGCATTCTCAAATTTTTCTACTTGTTTTCCTCTCTAAGAGGGACAAGGGCCATAAAAATTATCCCCTCCTTCTCCCCAGCCTTTCTCACTAATAGAAATAAGAAGCTTTTCATTAGTTTTAAATAAGTCCACGTTTAAGATAGGTAGACTTCAGGAAAAAACTGCACTTGTATTGAATGTACAGTTTATATAGAATTCTGGTTGAACAGTACTGTTAGATGATTTGATATAGCTTTGATAAAATAGAACAAGAGTGCTAGGCTGGGACTAGCTCTGAACTTAAGGCCTGACTGTCACAATTATTGCTTAGTTTTCTCATCTACAGAACAAGGGTGATGTACCACATCATGTTTTCAGTCTCTCCAGCTCCAACAAGCCATGAATCATACACTTGAAGCAGGTTTCACTAGTTTGAAGAATTATAAGTATTTCTAGTTGTACCTTTTTTGCCATATATTGTTGATAACATTTAGATTTAATGTGTATACCTAAATATGAAGAATTCACTAATACAAGGTAAGCTCATCCCTCCATATTGACTAAAATTTAGTAATGTTGATGAAATAATCAGATGTGTATTTGTGATATTCAGTTGATACACAATAGTTAAATTATTACAGAAAATATTAATTTAGCAATTTTGCTATTTCCTTACTTACATTTTTTAAATGTTAAGTGAAGGATTTTTATTTTCTATTCATTATATCACTACATTTTTTATAACTTTTATTTTTATACAATTTCAAGAGTTTGCACAAGGATCCTCATATATCCATTACAAGATTTACCACCTGTTTACATTTTGTCCCCTTTGCTTTTTTCATTCTCTCCGTTTACATACATATATATACCCCAACTTCCCAAAACATTTGCTGGTAGGTTGGAGACACTGTGTCCCTTTACACCTAAATACTTCAGTATTTCCTAAGAACAAGGGCATTCTCTTACCTAATCACAATAGGTCATCACATTAAGGAAGTTTAACATGGTCACTTGACCCAGTATCTCCCTCTTTCCCTCCCTCCCTCCCTCCTTCCCGTATAACCCACTCCCCACCCCCTCATCACATCATTTTTGTAAATTATATTTTTTGAAGATATATACATCACATAAAAAATGTTACATTAAAAAATATAAGAGGTTCCCGTATACCCCCCATCCCCCCACCCCACTCCTCTCACACCAACAACCTCCCCCATCATTGTGGCATACTCATCGCACTCGGTGAACACATTTTGGGGTACTGCTGCACAACATAGATAATAGTTTACCCTGTAGTTCACACTCTCCCCCAGCACATTCAGTGGGTTATGGAAGGATATATAAAGTCCAGCATCTGACCCTGCTATGTCATTTAGGACAACTCAAAATCCCAAAAATGCCCCCACATCACATCTCTTCTACCCTCTCCCTGCCCTCAGCAACTACTGTGGCCACTTTCTCCACCTCAATGCTAAAATTTCTCCTATTACTTGTCACAATAGTTTTATAGTAGAATACCAGTAAGTCCACTCTAGTCCATATTTTATTCCTCCATCCTGTGGACCCTGGAATGGTGATGTCCTCTCCACCTCTAGATCAAGAGGGGGTTTAGATTCCACATGGATGACGGATGCAATTCCTTTGTTTGCAGTTGTAGGCACTCTTGATTTCATGGTGTGGTGGTTGACCATCTTCACCTTACTTGCATTTTAAGCAACAATTTTATTCAAATTCTCCATATGCAGTTTCAACATTGGAGTCTTCATCATCACTAGAGCCACTTTTCGTGTCTGTGACATTTCGAAGTTCTTTTATGAAGCCAAAAAAGAAAAGAAAATCATGTTTTTGAACTAATCCATTCCTGTGAGTGTGAGACCCTTTTGACCGGACTAAGTCTGTAAGGTGTAATTCAGTTTGAGTCTCCTCCCTCTCGCTGGGTCTGATATAAATGGAGATGCAGACAGAGAGGACTGCAGGAAGACAGAGATGGCCTGAGGGCTGAGAGAGGTCCTGGAGTCTGGAAACAGTGGAGCAGAGAGGCATGGAAAGAGGCCCGGGAGAGGCTGGGACCATAAAGTAGCTCAAGGCTGAAGAGAGAAGCCATATGCCTGATAGCCTACAGCTGAACCCAGGAAGAAAGCAGAGTAGCTGAGACTGAGAGAAGAGGCCAGGTAAGAAACAAGCCCTGTGCCTGGCTGCCCACAGCTGAGCTCTGGGAGATGGTAGATTCTGGAGGGAAGGCAGGGACCTTGGCAGAGAGGGCTGCCATCTTCACCACATGGCAGGACCTCAGAACCAACAGTAGCTGACTTGGGTGAGAAAGCGTCTTGGATGGTGCTTTTATATTGGACATTTCATGGTTTTGGAACTGTAAGCTTTTACCCTAAATAAGATCCCCATTATAAAAGCCAACACATTTCTGGTACTTTACATCACCAGCCCTGTGGCAAAGTAAGGCAGTGTCCATCTAGATGGTTTGAGACATGACACTCTTGGGAGTACAGGTATTCTTGGGAATACATCGTAATTGGGCATTTTATTTGAAGCATAGTGCATCTTATCAGAATGTGATCATCATTGTTATTTTAAAAATCCACTATGATGGTAGGTTTTGTAATTCTACCAATTTTTTGTTTTAGATAGTCTAGAGTTGGGTAATTAAATGCAGTCTAGCACTGTAATCTCTACCTGGAGAATTAGGTCTTCCTTATGTAGTAACCTTCTTTATCTCTAATAAAGTTTTCTGGGTTAAAGTTCATTTTTTCTCATGTATTATTTAATAACCTCAGCTTTCATTTATTTAGCATTTGCCTGGCAAATTTTTGGCACTCCTTTACTTTAAATGTTCCCTATTGGATTATTATCAAGCACCAACTAGCAATATATCTGGAAAAGGACCTTGACCAAAAAGGGGAAGTAGTGAATACAAATGAGTTTTTAATGGCTAGGAGATTTCAAAGTGAATCGGGAGGTCATTCCAGAGGTTATGCTTATGCAAGTCTCAGCAGGATCTCATTGACTGCCACAGTAAACAGTACTTCAAATAGCAGGGATCCCGAGGACTCTAGAGCTATCCAGAAATTATAAGCAGGACAGATAGCTCAGGAATTCGGCACCCTGTCAGTGGGCCTTGCTTTGGAATTTATGCTCCCCAGTGTAACAGAGTTAGACTCATTTATAGGTTCTCTACACATGTCTCTTGTGCCCCTTTTATTTGAACCAATAATCACTATACTTGATAAATATATGTCCTAGAGACTTAAATCTTTGGTCAGCCCATGCATCAGTTAAGCCCTGAATCTCACCAGAGTTGCAACACCTACTCTCCAGTTCATTGGGCTCACCCAGGACAACTAACACGGAGATGATGATGGACAATGCCCATCCCAAGGAACAGAGAGTATCTGCAACTCCAAGCAAGACAGTGCCATCTATCTGACCCATGGGATTTAAGACCCCTGTCAATTAGAAGCAGAGCAGATATCACCATCCCCAAATCCTCAAGACTGGGGAATGAACAATGGACTAAAGTAGACTTATTCTTATTCTATTATAGACTTATTATTCTAGCAATGGAAGAACTCTTATTCATGTAAAGGCAGGATGGGAGAGGTGTAATATAGAGGTATTTTTGGGACACTGGATTTGTCCTGCATGACACTGCAGTGATGGATACAGGCCATTGCATATTTTGTTGTAACTTACAAAATTGTGTGGGACAGAGTATAAACTATAATGTAAACTGTAGTCCATGATTAGTAACAATGCTTCAATATGGATTCACCAGCTGTAACAAATGTTCCACACTAATGAAGGATATTGTTAATGTGGGAAAGTGTGGGAGGGGGAGCGAGTGGGGCATATGGGAATCCTTTTTTTATTTAATGTAACATTCATATAATCTAAAGTTTCTTTAAAAATTAAAAAAAAATCAAAATAAATGTTTCCTATCTATAATTTTAGGTGTCTCTTTTATAAACTCTTTCATTAACATTATACACTTGGGCTTAATTTGTATCTAATTAAACAATCTTTGTCCTCTAAGAAGAAACTTTAGTCTGTTTAAAATTTGTGATTACTAATATATTTGGAATTACTGCTACCATGTTACTTTTGCTGTTTTATCTTTTTTTTTCTGTTTTTCTGCCTTCTTTTGGACTGAGTTTTAAAATCAACAGTTTCCATCTTATGTTTTAGAAAGTATATATTCTATTTTCATATATTTAGTGATTACTCTTTAACTTTCCTTTTTTTTCTTTTGTCCTTTTTTTTTTTTTGCATTCCATTATTTATTTAGATGTTTAAGCCCTTGCACTAACTTCCTACAAGCTGGTGAACACAGACAAGTAATTTCTCACACAGAATTATAATCACATATTCCAGACAGTATACATATGTGGTTGAACTAATATATCATCATTTTATCAATTACATAAAATAACAAATTATCAAGTATTTGAAATTAAGTTGCCCAGTTCTGAAGGTCTATATAACATTAGATGTCTTCTCAATCCTTTAGCAAAAATCCACTTTTTTTTTCTGCAAGAGCAACTGAGAAAGGAAAGAAAAATTTCACAATTCAAACAAAAAGAGTTGGTAAACAACCTCTGATAGATACGGGAAACAAAACAAGATTTTTAGAATTTTATGATTAAGAATTGTAGTTACAAATTAAAAGCATGTCTAGTTTTTTTTAAAAATTATAAAATTAGAGGGCCTATTATATACATCCTGTACATTTCAAAGGCAATAGTTTACTAAAAATACTTAATAGTTCCCTCCCATTCATTTTTTTTCAGGCCCTCTTTCTTAAGTTGCACCCTAAATTGCAAACATTAAATTAATGGACAGACTTTTTTTGTATGGGAACATTAAAGTCATGTGTTTGAGTATAATGTGGATTTTACATGAACTTTTCCATCAGTCATTTATGAATTTCAAAAATGGAGACATGTATAATAGCACAATATGAGTTGTACAGAAAGACATTAAAACAGTCACCTAAGTAAGACTTGGTAAAAACCTAAAAGAATCAATAGTTGTACAACCCTGACATATTTTGTATTAATGGGGGGAGATGTAAACATTAATAGCAGACAAATAACCATATAAGCCCAGCTCTGAATGTTTGTAATGATTAAAGAATAATGACATAGGGTCTAGATTATTGTCCATTATTTCTTGGGATTTTACTTCTGTTGATACTAAAAACACACAATTATTGTGGCAGGTATTTTGGCATTCAATCGCTACACATTTCTTATATATTGATAAGATTCTATCTTGGGAATAGATCTGAAGAAGACATAACTCAATGTGAATGGTCAAATGATAACAATGACACACACATTTTCAATGCTGAACAGCAAGAATCTTCTGCTAAGTGTACAAAATAGGTTACTTATAATCCAAACACAGGTTACAATTCTGTCAAGCTTGAGGCCTGGTAAAACTGCTTTTCAGTCCTCCTATGGAAGAGTCATTGGACTTATCATACACCAAGCCTATGTGTTGTTAAATCATGCGTAGCATAAATCAGGTCCTGTCTCAGGGTCCACTGCCAAGGAAAGAGCATCTGGCCCAGTTTTATTGACTGCAACAGTTGTTTCTCTCACCATTGAGTCTTCAAAGTGCAGCTGCATTTTAGGACAATATTTCTCCAAATTCAAAAGTCATTTGTTTTTAAAAGCTCCATGTCATGTTTGTCTTATAAACATCACTGTGTTTCCATATTTCATTCCATTTTCAATTAATGCTAGGGCAACAGGAAAAGGACCTCTCCCAAGCACTGCAACCGGATGTACAGGGATACGAGAATGAATTTCCATTGTTCAAGGCAAATGGGTATTTGTTTTAGCAGCCAGCAAATGAAGTTGGACGATAAAAGAATCTAGTGAAAAAGCAGCTTTAGAACATGAATATGGAGCAGGAAATTTCCTGTATTTTGGGGGCAGGTAAGATTTTATACCTCAGAAATGAGGAAGAAGGAATGGATGGTCTTTGAGTATTGTTCTAGCTCTAAAATACCGCGTCTTCCAAATTAGGAAGAACCTTATTGAGAACCAGAGGCAGGGAGGGTTAGCCCAGCCATTCTGGCCTGTGGGGCTGACTGCCAGTACTTCATTTTTCCTGCCACCAAAGAAATGATCAAACAGTGTCGTTCACTTCTCTCCACTCTACCCTTTCAACTAACTGCTTCAGAAACTCACCTAAATTTCCAAGCCTTCCTCAAAACAGAAAAACAAAGGGCAAAACAAATTCATACATCTATTTTTTACAGATTAAAGAAAACTGTCAGAGTTGAGAAGGGCAAGCCAAAAGTGGAGGGAAGAAACCAGAGGATGGAGATGCTGCTGCAAATCAGAGGAAGAACAGGAATGCTGGACTATGGCAAGTCCCCAAACTATAGTTCCAAAATGATCCTCTAAAACTGAGGATACATCCACTTGTAGAAAAACTAAGGCAAGTTACATTTTGTTCCCAAGAGTTGACTTCTAAATATCTCTAAAAAAAGCTTTTAACTCACAAAATGCAATCAGAAAGTGTAGAGGTATAGCAGATCTGATTTGCCTATTAGACAATTCAATTGAGATTCTGAATTCCAGATAAAAGCTTAAAAGGAAATAAAAGGGATAAGTCCTAGAATATTCCTCACATACACAGTGGACCAGGGTCTGAAGCATAATAGTGTGCTTTGGCTCACAGATGATAAAAACAGAGCAACATGGTGGGTCTCTGTTTACCCCTCACTTCTGGCCATACTTCTGACAAAGCAGGGCTCAGGGTTGAAGGGCCCGAATCCTGTCATCTCTGTGGCAAAGATGCTGACGTGGGCACTCACCCCTGGACTGCAACAGCTGAGTTCTTAGAAATTATTGGGATGAAAAAGCACACCCACCAACACAGACAAATCAGTCTGTAGCTTCATTATTGATGCACTCGTCTACATATCAAATACAAAAATGCTCGTTTAACCACCTTTTGACTTAGAGGGAGTTTTTATGGTCATAATAGGCTTTGATTTTACACAAAGTGGCTTTTTAAAAATAAGCTTGGATTTATTCATTCTGTAAAGAAGGGTTAGTAATTAGGCAAGTAGAAAATGCCTGGAATCCCTGATACTGGGATAAATTCTTGGAGAAAGAAAGACTAATAGGAAAGATTTAGGTCTGTGCAGTGAACTTTTCAACCAGGTATTGGGCTTGCATAGTGAAATGAAAAGCAGTACTCTTAGTTACATGAGTAATGAAGACAGAGAGTTAACACTGAGACTTCCTTTGCTGTTCAGTTTGTCAATATATTTTATATATATATATATACATATATTTTTTAAGATTTATTTATTTTTCTCCCCTTTCCCCCCCTCCCCACCCCAGTTGTCTGTTCTCTGTATCTATTTGCTGTGTGTTCTCTTTGTCCACTTCTGTTGTTGTCAGCAGCACGGGAATCTGTGTTTCTTTCTGTTGTGTCACCTTGTGTCAGCTCTCCATGTGTGCGGCACCATTCCTGGGCAGGCTGTACTTTCTTTCACGCTGGGCGGCTCTCCTTATGAGGTGCACTCCTTGTGCGTGGGGCTCCCCTGCGCAGCAGGGCACTCCTTGCGCGCATCAGCACTGCGCATGGGCCAGCTCCACACAGGTCAAGGAGGCCCGGGGTTTGAACTGAGGACCTCCCATGTGGTAGACAGACACCCTAACCACTGGGCCAAGTCTGCCGCCCTATATATTTATAAATGAGATTCTTCCCATCAAGGTAAACAGATAACATTTTAATCTTAGTTTCCATAAGTAGGTTGTGGTTTTTAGTGGATAGAAACCACTCAATTCTCATCCATTTATTCTAATAAAATTGTTTAATGCCACAATCTGCCCGGCAGACAGTTATTTCCATAGTGATCAGCTCACTTGACTGCCAAAATGCTTGCTATATTATGACGATGACGTTTTTGTAGGGAGCTCTACAGTTTACAAAGTACTTTCATGTGAATAAGTTTATTTGATCCAGATGATCAAAACATCATACTTATAAAATGGAGAGTACCCAGACTACTGACTCTTAAATCTTAGTTTCTATTACATGCCATGCCAAAGATTTATTGCCAAAATATGTACAATCTAAGCTGTACATTACATAGTGGGTAAAGGGGTTATTTTTGAAGTTTTCCTTAAGAAATTACTAACATTTTCTTTATTGCTCTCTCTCTCTTCCTTCTACTCTGAACTCTTTCTATAAAGTGTATTTTTTAAAATTGTCGACAACACCACCATAGCCCTACCTTAAATAAAGACAAGTGGTAGAATTCAGCTTAACATGGACAAGATGAATAACCCCCAAAGCCAGACATATAAACCTTCCCTGCTGGGTCTCTCTTTTAGACCTAACCCTTCCTCAGTTCATAGTCCCCCTCATAGTCAACTCCACCTGATGGGAAAGTACAGAACATGCTGAAGAACATTTGGCAGGATCGGAGGGAATCTTTTTTTTTTTTGGTAAACGCTAGCATTGACATTCTTCAGGGCACTAAAAACTACCAGAAAGTGGGCCAGAGAAAGGAAAATATTAAATTCTTGCATTGGATTTCACAGCCTAGCTAGATAATATTTACCCTAAATATCATAGTTTTGCTTTTCTTTATTTACTACTTTCTACCCTCCCTGGAAAAAAAAGGGGTCTTCTGAGGTTTAAGTTCATTTTGAAATCAAATACAGGGTAGTCTGACATTTTAAAAAAATTGATAAACTTATGACATCATTATACTAGTCTTTCCCATTTAATAATATGAAGCTACAGATTTTCATATGTTAATTCCAAAACTCCAGTGAAAGAGATATTATAAAATATTCACAAAGAAAAGCTAATTTAAGTCAACCTTTTGTTATACACCTTTAGACAAGCATTCTCATGTATTCACTTATTTTCACTTAACTATCACAAAACTAGATTATGCTTTCATTCCGTTTATAGGAAAGAATCAATTGACTACTTCACCAAATTGTTTTTGCAGAGATTTCCCTTTAATTTTCTTCTTTAATTCTTCTCCATTGCCTAGTGGCAATGAATGTTTTGAGTTATAAAGTTTTATTTTTAATAAGTTATATAATACACTGTCACCCATGCTCTTAACCTATAATTTTACATGCCTAAATAATATAATTATTATATTTGTGTATAAATCTTAGAATGACTCTAAGATTTGTTAGCACTTGCCAAACATTAACTTTTTAAATATAGGATGGTACTTACCTGCCAGACACGATACTTGTGTCTAGCTTTAGTGGACTAGTGATTATACGATTTTACAATTTTTGTTCAGTATTTTATTTTAACAGTAAAAGAGGCACTAACAATTCAACCTTCTGACTAGAGGACATGGTAGAAGAGGATGAATACATTTTATTTCAAAAAAAGGAAACCAAAATACATTCTAATCATCAACCCTTGTGATCAGAAGGTTAAGGCTTGTGGAATACTTGGAGAATTCTAAACTCAAGTCAATGTAGCATATCCTCAAAACCCAAAGATATGCATTCAACAGAAATGACTGCCAACTCCCCAGGTCTTTTGTATAGGTATATCCAATCATAAGCACTAGACCTTCATAAACTTATGACCTGTTTAGAATGGAATTCTATTGTTACCTGAAGGACATCAGGTAACTCACAACCTTTCCAGCTTCTGGATACAGATCAGGATAAAATTAATACCCTTCTATTTCACAGGACTGCTGTGAAGGTTGATCTCTTCTGATCATGACTTGCTTATTATTTCACCAGTTTTGAAACATTTTAGGAAATGAAGAGTGAAGCAAAGTAAACTGTTTGCGACTGCTACACCCCTGTGACACTTTTGATATTTATACTACTTACAAAATAAAGATAATCCTATTTTCCTGCATTCAAAGTGGTTGATTACAGCACTGTTTCACCTGAAGTAGATCTCATTTTTGATACAAAAAGACTGCATTGAGGGTTTAAATTCAAACCTTCGTTTATAAGAAAGAAAGAAAGAACAAAGGAAAGAAAGAAGGAAGCAATCCATATTCAACCTCAGGAATGGCTTATGTTTCACATTTCAGATGGATCAGTTATAAATATTTAGGCCAAATTACATGGACAGCATGAAAAACATTTTAACTCTAAAAAGATCCTGCAAACGGTAAGTAAGCATACTGGTGCATGTGTATTATGGTAAAAGGAGTTAATGGAAAGTGGTAACTTCATAGCCTTCTATTCCTCTGAAACCCTAAAGAAGTTACAAATCTCAGTTCAGACATGGTTTTGGAAGGCTGGTATCTCCTTCACAGGAATGGAACGCAGTGTCCGTTGACTGTAAACAGTGCTAAAAATAGATCCTGAAAGGCATGACTTTATGTGATATTATTTCACCAAAAGAGAGGGAAAAATATATCTTTAATCCTGAACAAAACCTCTTCAAAGTTTATGTTCTCAATAAACCTTTCAGTAAGAACTGAAAATATAACTTAGTAATGCAATAAATGCCCTAACAAATATATCAGATTCTTCCCTTAATGCCTTTTACAGGCTTAAACCAAATGGAGAAACAGAAAATCACCTTTTACAGTCTGACTCCTACAGGAAGAATGCCTTGCTGTTATGCTTTTTGAAGAAGACATGGTGAATTTATATCAACTTTGGTGAATCTTACGGCATGATAAAGAGAAGAATAATACCAGCACAATTAACACTTCACAGAAATCTTTCTTCACATGTTTATTTCCTTGTGGCCTGGACATGATTCAAGATAATAAGGAAACACAAAAAGGAAACTCTTAGTAAAAAAAAAAAATGGCAAAAGATAATACAGTTCGGCACCCTTTGTTGATATAGAAGATATAGTGCTTTCTTACCCTTTAAAAAAAGAATTTTTGTTCTCTTGTAAATTAAAGTTATTAAATGATTAGGATTAGACAAAATTACCAAAACAGTTCTCCCAGTTAAATCAATCTGAAAGAAAATTCAGTGAAATCAGAAAGCAACTGAGGAATCTCTTTGCTGGATTTGCTGGGGACTCTATACCTTTCAGCTTTCTTTGTCTTATGAATCATATCTGGAATTTGAAAATACACTCTTTCATTGTGATATAAAGAAGAACTGGCCTATGTGCCCATGTCTAAAATGAGAACTGGATCAAGACTGTTGAATAGCTAGGTATCCGATCGTCTACGAGGGCCAGACACTCTTTTGGAAGAAAAGACAAAATCCTTATGTGTATTCCTCCTGCAGGGTGCCTCCTTCTGTCTTCCGTGCCACACAGTGTCTTCCAGACTGCACAAGGCACCATCAACTGCTGAACTTTGTGCACTCCTCTAGCATCACCAAAGACAAGCAAACTATATACTGTGGGAAGTTATACAAGGAAAAGGAAACATTTACTGGCCATTTACTATGTGCTAGACACTTTTTGCATGTTATCCCCTTTATTCTACGTAATCAGCCTATGAGGTAATCATTATTCCCCCTTCACAGATAAAAAAGCTGAGGCTCAAAGAGGAGCAGCCATAGTCATACAGCAAGTGAGAGGAAGGGCATACTATGTGCCTCAAATGCTGGTGCTCTCTTCTCTCTATTATCCCATCTAAAGGCTCCATTTATATAATCTTATTTTTTCCTCATTATAAAAATAAGATATGACTGCTATACAGCATTTAAAAATCCTGAAATGTATAAAAGAAAATAAAAACTCACACATTGTAGTCCAGAGATAAGTTTTTATTCACTCGATATATTTACTCCTCTGTGTATAGATCTGAGAATATATGTAATTCTGGTTTTGTTTTTTGTTTTGGTCTTCTTTTGTCCTGAGCATATTTTTAAAAAGCTCTCCTTCAAACTCAGACTTTTATAACACTGGCATTATATCACCTTTGTTTCCCTTCTAGAGAAGAAAAGGAAAATTTTTATAACCAACAAATTCAGATATACATAAAGATCATATCTTGTTGAAGGTACATAATTTTCTTTTCACTTATAGTACTTCTCATTTTGCCACTTGCTATTTCTTTAATACTATAGCTAGTTTTACCAAATATCCTTTATATGAAAAAACTTGGCCATAGGAATCTCATATTAGGCTAAGGCCTAACGATGCACTCAGGTTTCTGACCACCACACTATGTGATGCTTTCTTCCTGAAGACCGGCTGCTGGCGATCCTTGGCTCCTCTGCCACTTAGCAAGGCACATGGTGGTGTCTGCTGGTCTTTCCCTTCTCTTCTGGGTTTTGGTATCATTGCTTTCAGCATCTTGCTTCTGTGGCTTTCTTCTCTTCTTTCTGCATTCATTCCCTTTATAAAAGACTTTAATGAAAGGATTAAGACCCATCCTGAATGAGGTGGGTCACACCTCAACTGAAGTAGCCTCCTCAGGAGGTCCTACTTACAATGGTCTACACTCATAGGAATGGATTAAATTTAAGAACATGTCTTTCTGGGGCACATACAGCTTCAAACCACTACAGTATGCATGTAAAAAATTAAGCAAATCTTGCAAGTGGAGTAAAAATAGCTGTTTAAGACTATAATATTATCTCCTCCATCAGTTTGTATCTCTGAAAATCCCATGGTAGAAGACACCTCACTGGAGGACTGAAAATTAATGGCAACATTAGAGTCAGGAGGATTGAAGTCATGAATAAACTTAGGCACATATGGCCTCAAACATATTTTAAATATTCGTTGAAATAACAATGACAGAGCACCTTCAGCAAAAATATTTTCAATATTATTTTATAAACCTTAAGTTAGAAACATCCTCTTGATAGATAAGCTTCAGGACCTGTCTCCTAATTTTTAAGGAGATATTTGTAAATGTGTTTTGCTGTGAAACATACCAAGATATACTCCCTTCTTTGCCAACCTCCTTCACGTCCACTGTGTTTGTTGTTCTTTCTGACTGTCTAGCATCTTCCTCCTTGATTGACTCCTATTTCTCTGGCCCATCTCACTGGTCTCAATTCCCTCCTGCTTAGTAGGCATTGGGATGCTGATGTCACGTCCACATTTATCAAGTGAAGGGGACAAAAATATGTCATCTTCTTGGCCATCCTTATTCCACCTTTCCTTTTCCCAACCCTTCTGTTTAAATAGCTCCCAAACTAGAGTGATTCAAAACACCTAAACCAGGGCTCGCAGAGCTGCCGAAGCATCAAATTGACACCAACTAGAATTCCTGGTGGCTCCACTCTGTGGTAGAGGAGGGATTAATGTAATTTTTTTTGCCTTGCCAGAGGCTGATGCTAAAATTAGTAGGAAGGAAACATTTTTCTCTTGTTTGTTTTGGTTTTGCAGTTCAAAGCCTGGAAAATAATTTATTCTACTCTATGATGTATGGTACAAATATGAGAACCCCTCAGAGATTTTTTTTAATATCAGGAACAATTTTTTTATATATTTTCTTCAAAAGACATCATTTTCTTCTATAGTGGAATGTGTAATTTAAGAAGTGATTTCTAGTAACAAACCTAAAGGCTGTTTTCCAACTCAATGTGATGAAAAAGGGTTAAGAAATATGGACAGGTACCTTGTATTTTCCTATAGTTCCATGTCCTCCTTTGACCTTTCATTTTTCTTTCTCTCTCTCTCTCTATGTATAATATTTACATACAATACATATACATTTACATATAATACATGCATACATATATATATACACACACACACACACATACATATGTACACACCTATATGTATCACCATTATCAAATAGTCTCAAGTGCTTCTGGAGTTTACAAATGGTTGCTCCCAACAGAGAAATAGTGGCCGCCTTCTGGAGACTTCAGTCCGACGATTTATCTGCAGACAGCTCACATGTCCAGCAGCAGAAGCCTGCCAGTTTCAGTGGTGGGAAGCTGGCTTTGTCCTTCATAACCCAGTCCTAAAGCACTGGCAAGAACTTTCTGATCCATCCTCATTTTGCTTTGCTGTCTCGTCCTTGTAACGTGGGGCTAACAAGTCTTCTCCAAGAGGCCAGTCTCTTTTAAAGAACAATGCAACTACCTACCAGCCTTGCATTCCTCTCTGTAGTACAAAAATGTACTACGTGAAGGAGATTGCGAATCTAAGGTCACGGGTGCTACAAAGGGTCATTTGACGGTGAACATAGCAAAGGCTGAGACTGTCTTTTACTGAAACGGAGCACAAGCTTGATTCCTAAAGTACCACCTGACTTGAACTCCACATCTGGCTCTTAATAGAAAGTGATTTATAATGAAGGGTTCCATTCCATATCCATGGCTTAAATAAACCCAAAATTGGCATAACTGCTAGAGGTGTTTATCTTCTCGAGCAGGAATTCCATCTTTACAACTTAAATCAAAGAAAGACTAATAAAATATAAAATTGCACATTCATTATCATCTGGGGTCCAACCAATTATAATTTCCAGGCACATGTAGTTAAGGGTGTTTTCAGTCATGTCTCTAAATGAGACAGAAGCTGGTGGCATGATATAAACCATTAAAAAAATCTGCTGTTTTAAAAAACTAATAGCATCAGCATATGTATTAATAGAAAACTGGAGATGCATATTTACAGATCATATGGAAATTCATGGGAGCATTTTTTAAAATGAAAGGAAGAAAAAGAATCTCATCTATTTGGGAACTTACAAAAAAAAATTCAAAAGAATACTGAGGTCACGGCAGAATGGACAGTACAAAAGCAGGTTTCATTGGTAGTCAATATAAACAGCTGTTTCATATATACAGCCAAATTAGGAACTGTATTGAAATATGCAGCTTGACACACTTTAGCACATTTTCTAAGTTGATTTGTATATGTAGGAAAAACTAAACAGGTAGACCAAGCTTAGAGAGTAAAATGGCAGTGTCCAGCAGAATCGCTGCTGCCACAATATCATGCTTTGCAACTATTTTCTGGATATTCAAGAGAGATATGTTCAATATCCCATAAAATAAAAATTGGAAATTAAAAACCTCTCAGATATTCTGAGAGAAAGTAAATACTGGGGCAGAGTCAGAGGATTTAGATTTAAGCTTACAGCTATATAAGAAAGAAATGTTAGAAAATAAAAGCCTTGGCAGTAGTTCTTTAGCTGTAAAACCTAATCCATCACACAATATATTCCGGAAAAACATCTGTTTTAAACTGCCCTTCTCTGCACTACCCAGTCTGTAGCCACTAGCCACATGTGGCTATTTAAATTTAAATTGACTAGAATGAAATAAAATAAAAAATTCAGTTCTTTGATTGCACCAGTCACATTTCAAGTTACTCAACAGCCACTTGAGGCAAGTGGCTTTACCATTCTGGACACTGCAAATATGGAAACATCACTGCAGAAGGATATATTGGGCAGTGCTTTATATCCCTAAAGGATTGGCTGTAGCTTCTGGGGATTTCTAAATTATTTTAAAGGAATGGTGTAGTTTATGCATTGGGAGAAGCTGGTTCTTTATATGAGTAGGAGAGAGTGGATGGAGAAAAATCAGTGAATGTGGCTGTGAAAGGGAGAGTAGAGTCAGGGATCAACCTCAAAGATGGTTGGGCCTAACGTTCATAATAGCTGGAAGATGTCTCTGTGAAAGTGGTTGTCACTGCCTTGGGAAAAATAAGAGACAACAGAATCCTTTCAGGTGTCACAACCTAGAAGTAAGGAATGTGGTAAAGCAGAATTCTGGGAGAGGAGGATAATGCTTCATTTGGCCACCAAATGAAGCTGAAAGTTGAAGTAAAATTTGACTCAAATTCTAAACCTTTGTCAAGGGTGACATGAAACTAGAGGCAAATGGAGAATTCTATTTTGCATTTTTCTTCATAAATAAAATTATGAGTTTAGTTCTATTTGGAGGCAAAGGCATGGCACTTGGTATAATCCTTAAGGAGCCTCCAAAGTAGCTGGATCAAATCACACATCTGAATTGTCAGTCAGAAGCAGATAATCAAAGTGTAGGGCAACTCTGGTTGCTCTAGCAGAGATATGGTACTTTTTTTTTTTTTTTTTTTAAGAATCAGCTCTTATCTCACATATTTGATGGAGATAAGTCATTGTCCCCTAACCTGTTTTACAGAACATGCTGCCCTCTGCAGGCCATGTGGATATACACGCACATAAGATGCATACCTAAGAGAGTTCAGTTACACCTAAATTAATAAGATCATTTGTGAAGGTATGATTAAAAAAAAGGGGGGAAGTAGATGGTTATAACTGTGTGTCTGAAAGCCTTTAGGATCAAGATGAGGAAAAATCAACATTTATAATCTTCTAATCTTCTAATAAGTCTTAACTCTTCAGCTGACATACATATGAAAACTCATAAACAGTGTTATAGTCCTATGACTGCATTTTCTTGGAGAATCTTAATGTATGTCAAAAATCATTCTTCCTTTGTTTTAACCAGGGAGGAAAGGGTGTTGAAGAAAGAGGCAGAAAAATGGTTAATGTGGTTGACAGCCTTTACCAACATCTCTGAAGTATATCAGTTTTGATTTAAAACTCAATATATTTAAACTCAGCCCTGAGTTGGGAAATAAAAGCGAATGCATTTAAAGGAATATAACATGATTTTGCCTCTGCTAAGAATTTAATCTTTTAAACCTTGGCAGCAGTGGTGTGGTTAAAAATCTGGCCTAAGAAATGAGAAATACCTTTCATCTTTGCTTCAAATTGGTTCTTCCACAATAGTCGTGCCATAAACACACACAGAGGCACACACACAGCTGGTATGTTTATTGGTTTAGTCACTAAAGGATTTAGCTGGACAAACATCACAAAGATGATGGTGGATTTAGTTGAATTTATGATCGAATGTTTTCCATTTCAGGAAGAGTAGGAAATCACTTATTGGGAGATTTGAATAATTTAAAGGAAATTCTGGATTTCGCATTATGTTTGTATATCAAGTCTTGAGGGATTAAATACAGCTGAGGACAAACAGAACATTCACATAGAGATATACAAAGATAAACTATATAACACTGCAACTAGGGCCAGAATATTGATGCTTTTGTGTTAATATTTCTATTCATTTATACCTCATTTACAGTGTAAGTAGTAACATACACACATCCACACTATATAATTTCAACTGAAAACCTCCAATAGAGTCTTCTGAAATCTGGAAAATGCTGAGCAGGCCTACAAATGCTTTTTGGAGTAAGATTTTTAAAAAATGATTGATTTGGGAGGTTGTGTATGTGGGTATCTAAAGCATTTTTATATATTTCTTTTTGTTAAGAACATAATGAGATCCATTGTTAAAAATCACTATTGTGGTGGAGATAATGACGTGACATGGGACTTAGCTCAGTGTCCGAGAGAAAAAAGCCAGCCACCTTTGGAATCCCGTGCCCTTTTCTCAGCTAGAGAGGACAGGTACACCAAGGCCATTTTCTAGAGATAAATCATCTACTCTCCCCCACTGACACATCATGTAGAGCAAGAATTACCTTTAGAATAACTATTAAAACCACGAGGTCAGGTGGACACCCCAAGTCCCACCACCCCTGCTTTAGGCTTCCTGATCAGCCCATGTACAAATAGCATTACTAGGAAGAGGTCTAACAGATTCTATGAACTTGGTAATAATGATTTGTCTATGGATTTCATTCACTCTAATGAGGAAACCTGTCTGGTAGATTGTTTCAAGATTAGAATAAATCACAGTTTTACTTCAATTATGTACAATGCTATTTTTTTTTTTTTTAACACATCACTCTCAGGAAGGAACTGAGAGGAGGAAGGAAGGACTCTTGTTCCTACGTAAGAAATATTAAAATAAATTTGGTGACCAAGCAGTTCGGCATATGCACCTAGAAAAGTAGGAGGGACATTCCAGAAGATGCCTGGGCTTCTATGTAGGAGTGGTTCTCATTTCAAGGCCTATCACTTACTCAGAACTGAATGAAAAGCTCTGACTGGCAGAGGGGCAGGGCTGCTGAAAAGCAGAAGAGAAGTGGACATTCCCCAAAGCAGTGCAAAATGCTGGATGAGGTACCTACAGCACACCCTCATGTATTGTTTAAGCCTCACAATATTCCTGCCAGGGAGTTATTAATATCCCTGTTTTAAAGATAGAAAACCAAGGTCCAGGGAGGTTAGTAAGCTTCTTGAACATTATACAGTTCCACATGGATCTGGGATTGTAACTTGATTCCTCTGATACCAATGATTTTTCTGGTTTCACTGTCTCGAAAGGCACCTGGAGAAAAGACAGGTGTTTTCTTGTGATTTGTGGCAATAATTAGCTTTTGTGTCCCTCCTCTTTTTTGCCCTCTTTTGGTTCATATCAGTACTATTTACTGACTGCACATTCTCAGAAGCTTACAGAACCCTGTGTACACAGCACCTGGTGGGTGCGTGTATCAGCATGCATGGTCTGCCTACTGTATGCATCCTCACAATGGGTGAAAATGGAACGTGGTTCTAGAGACGATTGCCCCAAATGAAGAAGGAGGATGCTCTACCCTGACCTACCCACATTCCTTGTCCAACCTTAATTTTCATGACAATCAACCAAGGTAAAGAGTGGAATACAGAGGATATAACATTAAAATTATCTTTCTCCAGCGACTTATATTCATGCTACATGTTGAGGCCAGTAATTCACAAAATTCATAAATATTTTCTTACTCAAAAGAAAATGACATAATTATTGAAAAAAGGGATCAAATACCCAGTGATTCTTATAAATAAAGCAGTGAAAAATGTAATTTGTGTTGAATGTACTGTCTAAAAGATGGCAATTTTCAATGTTCTGAAGCGTAAGCATTAGGATATGCACCCATAGGGCCCGGGGAGGAAGGCCTGGTTCTCAACTTGGGCGGCTTATTTAGAAAACGGAGCCCTTCTCACCAGCGGCTCATCAGTGGTGAAAAGGAAGCTGAGCCTTTGCAATATTTTCTGAGTAGAGTTATGGGAGATCAAGGGGGCTGGGAGCAACAGCAGAGCGGTGAATTCTTAAGGGAGTTCATAAAGGGTAGAGAGCTGTGTGTCTAACCCCTAACAGTTCCCAACAGAAGAACGAGCGAGCGAGAACACAGGAAGGGGAAAGGAAGAGAGCTGCCTGCAACAGGCTGAGCCCTCAGGAGGGAACAGCAGGGCTTCTGTGAGGGGAGTGGGATGCCTGCTTGAGGTGCTCTGATACTTCCACTATTCCTCCCGCAGCTTTATTACACTTATTAGGTACTCCAGAGCGATTATCCCCTCGGAGTGCTTACAAATCAAAGGTAGGGGAGAGAAGGAAAATATAAAGCAAGATCTCTAGGCACTTGGGTGCAAAATACAAGCACCCTTTAGCTTAGAGTTTACAAAGCAGCAGGCACCTACACTTGATTACACTGTGAGCACTTTCAAAACATGAATATTCCACAGGTTGATCTACATTTGTGCTGCCCAATGTGGTAGCCACTAGCTACATGTGGCTTTTTACATTTAAATTACACTTTTTTAAAATTTAAATTTAATACATTTAAATTAATTAAGGCGGCGGACTTGGCCCAGTGGTTAGGGCGTCCGTCTACCACATGGGAGGTTCGCGGTTCAAACCCCAGGCCTCCTTGACCCGTGTGGAGCTGGCCCATGCGCAGTGCTGATGCGCGCAAGGAGTTCCCTGCCACGCACGGGTGTCCCCATGTAGGGGAGCCCCGCACACAAGGAGTGCGCCCCATGAGGAGAGCCGCCCAGTGCGAAAGAAAGTGCAGCCTGCCCAGGAATGGCACTGCACACACGGAGAACTGATGCAGCATGATGACGCAACTAGAAGAGACACAGATTCCCGTGCCGCAGACAACAGCAGAAGCACACACACACACACACAAAGAAAAAGAACATGCAGCAAATGGACACAGAGAGCAGACAACTGGGGGAGGGGGCGAAGGGGAGAGAAATAAATAAAAATAAATCTTTAAAAAAAATTAATTAATTAAAATAAAAAATTCAGTCCCTGAGTCACACTGGCCACATTATAAGTGCTTCCTTATAATGGTTACACTGGAACTAATGGAACTAATGGTTACACTGGGCAGTGCAGATATAGACAATATTGAGGATATTTACCGTGAACTAGGCAATGGGGATCCACCTGAGCCTAGGTCTGTCACCTGCTGGGCTGGGGACCGGCACAGTAGCTGTCCCTGACCTGGCTAGGGCTGGGTCTGCCTCTGCTCTGCCTCAGCCCACGACGCACTGCTGGTTAGGAAACCTCGGCTTCCTCCTGTGTTAGGCCGAACAGCCCCCAGAGATGCCCGTACCCCAATCCCTGGAACCCATGAGTATGCTCCTTTCCATGGCCAAAGGGACCTGGCAGATGTAACTAAGGTTACCTTAAAGTAGGGAGATTAGCCTGGATTATCCTGGTGAGCCCAATCTAATCAAATCTAATCACACGGGCTTTAGAAGCAGAGAACTTTCTCACACGGGGGCAGAAGAGATGAGGCAGAAGAGAGACCTGAACTGTGAGGACTCTGAGTGGTCGCTGGTTTGGAGATGGAGGCGGCAAGGGACAAGGAAGGCAGGTGGCCTTGAGGAGCGGCACGAGGCCCCTGGCCAACAGCCACAACCAGCAAGGAAATGGGGGCTCAGCGCCACACCCGCCAGGAAGTGAAATCCTGCCAACAACCTGAATAAGCCTAGAGGCAGATCCCCCCCAGAACCTCAGGCATGGCACCTTGATTTCAATCTTGTGAGACACAGACCAGAGAACCCAGCAGTGCCCATCCAGACTTCTGGCCTCCATAGCCATGAAATAACACATCTGTGTTGTTTTTGCCCTTAAGTTTAAGCCACTAAGCCGGAGAAAACAAATACACCACTCGATGTTTTGGAGAAGCAGAAGTTCATACTTCTGAAATTGGTTTTGGGGAGGAGTTCAAGGAAGCCCAATCGACTGTCCTCCTTTCAGGGACACAAATGACCCACCTGCTCCCAGAAGCTCTGAGTGGCTTCCGAAGCTTGGTTGGTTGGGTTTTATTCCTCAGTGAGCTGGGTAGCAGAAAGAAGGCATTAGCTACACCAAGTGTGTACTTTTGGATAAGGCACCCCAAACATAATCTGAAAGGATGAAAAATAATGGCTGTTGCCAACTCCCAAGACTGGTACTTACTGCCAACTAGTAAGAGAGAAGATGGTATTTTCTATTTGAAGTGGAAGAAAAAACTCAGGTCCAACTGATAACCAACAGCATGGGGCCTGCCCTCAGCCCTCACAAGGGATTACTAATGACAGTGAATTCTTTGCTACAAAAAGAAAGATATGGGCAAGAAATCTGGCAATGACATAAAATGATAGTGGATACCCTCCTGTGGGTGGTGGGAGTTATGTCGAATAGGTGACAAATCTCAGTAGCAAGGACTGAATGGGTGGCTGTCGGATTGTCACAAACCCAGCCTTCATCCTAACGGTAAGTTACACAGCAGTGGCGCAGTAGTGGCCTAAGTGAGTAGATGCTGTGGGTGGTCAGTCTGCTGCAAGCACTTATTTTCCCCAGGATAGAAGAAATCAAGTTTCCATTCCTTCCCAGCTCTCTTGCTGCCTAAAACCTGGCCTGGGAATGACCTCAATTCCCAGGAGAGGTCTCCTTCCCAGTGCTGTAGTGGGACCAAAAGGCCCTCACAAATTTAAGGGTTTTTTAGTTAATGGGTTTTTTTTTCCCCACAAGACTCACTGTGGGGCATAAATTCTAAGTTACAATTTTTAACAGCATTGGTTTTTACTTTAACCTATAAAATGGAGTCAGTAATATCTGCCCTGACTACCTTACAAGATTGTGAGGTTGTGACAATGTATATGAAAGCAAATTCTATACTGAAAAAGGCTGTGCAAATGTTAATGACCGCCACTACCCCCATCACAACTATTATTTCCCCCACTGGGGATCGTTTATGGAGCACCAAGTATATGTTAGTCCTTTGGTGAGCTACATTTCAAATACTATCGTATTTTTGTTCTTGCTGTTATTAGTGATCAGAGCCCTTCGCAAATTTGCCAACATTCTCTTGGATAGCTTCCTCCTTGTCCCCCTGGCACCTGCCCCCAATCCATATCAGCGTCAGACCTTTACCCCATCTTCTTTCTACAGAGGCAGATTACTGCAGTGAAAGGGGGAAGGCTGAGGCCCGGCAGACCACATGGCCGTGAGACCCCACCTGGAAACCTCCGGAGGGGAACATTTCTAAGGTTGCAGAATGACGTGGGAGCTATACCCGACGGAACCTCCTAATGCTGTACTTGAATCTATGTTGCTAGGCAGTCAAATTGTGGCTCATCTTTTGGGTTCAGATGTTGGAATTCCAAAGTGTCTGCTTTAGCGTAAATTTGTCACCTCACTGAACCCATGATGTAAAGTGTAATTTCTTTGAAAATATTTTGAGAAGAAATATCCAGGCACTAAATGAAATTAAAAAAAAAAAAAGGTTCCTTTCAAGGAAACAGAATTATAACAAAAATGATCAACGATGAAAAAAATGGAGGATGATCTAAAGATCTGACTCAACTGCTCCACCTAGCGTCAGTAACTGTTCTTTCCACTTATATTTCTAAACTGGCAAAGAAATTAAAGCTATATCTCACTTTAGTATATACTATTATTTTAGAAAATATTAGATCAGCTTAGAACAATTAGGCAGATTGAGAAACAGGAGCTTTGTGTTTCTTGAGAAGGAAGCTATTAATATTTAAATATTTAATAGAATACATGTGATATGAGAACTAGACAAATATAGAACCACCTATATAAGCAGTGACATTGCTATTTTTCTACAGATACTATTTAAAGTATATTTTATGCACACGCAACACAGTTATCTAGTCAAATCATCTTTAAAATATGATCTGGAGGTTAAACATTCAATCAGATAAAATAGCCCAAGGAAAGTTCAAGAACACAAAGTTAGGAAACATTTCTAAATCTTCTAAATTAGGGTTTGTGACTCTGCTAGTATATTCAAACACTCACAGGCAAATGTTTTATTCTTCTTTATTTTTTTACTCCCATAAAGGTAGCTTCATTACAATATTTCTGTATTGATTATAAGTTCTTGGGAGAATACCAGTTGTCCATAACTAACAGGAAGGATCATAAGCACCAAAACTAGAGCAAATGGGTACAGTAGGCAGGAAAAGGTTAACCTTGACCTATTCAAACCTGTGCATGTGCTTCCATTTACCAGTCACGACCTAACCTGTGTTTTCCAGATCTGTCTTCTGTAACTTCAGCGGTTTTTTTTATTAGTTCTCTTTTTGCTACTTCTAAATCTCAAAATTGTTCAGCTGTTAAAAAGTTCCAAAATAACCATATGTGTTCCTGGAACCTTATCCTCAACTTTGCTGGAGAGCATACACTAGGGCCTCATCTCCAGCCAAATTAATAAAAGATCTTTCAAGTGGCTGAAATGTTTGCTTCATTACGCACACATGCCACTGTCAGACAACTATAAATAGAGTGATTTGGGAAAAAAATAGGGAGACTCTTTGCAACCCCAATGAAATGAGAAGGAATTTATGAAAGCAGTCAAAAAACAGTACGTTTTTACAAAATTAGGATTGTGGATCTTGCACTTCCAGTATGAGAGAATAAGAGGACCTTCTTTTCTTTATTAATATATATTTATTATTCTGAATCTTTATAAGACTCTTCATATTATCCTTTTGAGTTTGGATATCTGCTGGATCTTTTGATATTTTCTTCTCCATTATTCCTTATTTTCCTTAGAAAACTAAAAACGTCTTTCAAAGGACAAAATGATGCCCATGTTTACTGATATAAAGTCAGTGGGGAGTGCATGGGAGTACCTCAGACAGACTTGGCACCTAAATGAACTATACTGCTTGCTATAGCCATACAAAGAAACTTAAGGATTCATTTTTCAAGAAATTCTTGCTCTCTGAGGCAAGTTAGCACATCCATTAGCTTTAATAGCTGGTTTAATACAAATTTTTAAAAGCATTGCTACTTAATTGTGAACAGCTACTTACTTTTTAATATTAATCCCCTCTTATACTAACCCATCTAAATTGAATTCAAATTAGTCCTTGCAAATTAGCTCACTTTATTTTGAATCTATTACTGCTTTACAAGAGAACTTCAGTTTAGTAATTATGCTGTAAACAAATTAGCTAGCAGCAATGGAGAAAACCGGCACTTATTTGTCTTTGAATGCAGTTATTCTGATTCTACACTCCACTGCTGGATGTGAGAGATGTTGGAATGTCAGTGATGGCTGCAAGGTCACAGGTCCATTTGGAAAAAGAATTAATATTGTAAGTAATGTCTCTGAATTCTCAGTTCTTTCTAAATTACAATGAGTTCCAACTGGCTAGAGGCTACAGGACACCGGAATATGAGAATGTAACATTTTAAATAATCTTTTTAGAGATGATTTTATTACTTAGTGTTAGTTGGAAATAAAACCATAAGGGAAGTGGATCTGGCTCAACTGATAGAGTGTCTGCCTACCACATGGGAGGTCCAGGGTTCAAAACCAGGGCCTCCTGACCTGTGTGGTGAGCTGGCCCATGCACAAGGAGTGCTCTGCCATGCAGGGGTGTCTCCTGCATAGAGAAGCGCCATGCACAAGGAGTGTGCCCCACAAGGAGAGCCACCCCATGCAAAAAAAAAAAAAAAAAGTGCAGCTTGCCCAGGAGTGGCTCCGCATACACAGAGAGCTGACACAGCAAGATGATGCAACAAAAAAAAACACAGATTCCTGGTGCTTCTGACAAGAATGCAAGTGGATACAGAAGAACACACAGAGAATGGACATAGAGAGCAGACGAAGGGAACGGGTCAGGGAGGAGAGAGAAATAAATAAATCTTAAAAAAAACAAAAACACCTTAAGGCAACAAAAAATAAGACTTACAGGAACTTGAAAAAATAGCATGGCTCTAAACAAAGTCACATTTATAATTTTAAGATCTTACCTCAAGCTCAGCTTTTAAATTCTCCTTAAAATGTTTTAAAAATAATCCAAGGGTGGGACTCTTTATTAAATGACTGAAGTAACTACTACTTGTAAAACAAAAGCATACTTAATGATAAAGATTTTTTAAATTACAATTCTACCAACTGATTTAAAAAATTTACATAAAAATATAATACCTCTTTCAGTATTTGAACTCTTGTTTTATTTTGTAGAAAAACGATAAATCCTATCTTCATGTAAAATGCAAATAATAATATTTCTGAAGTGATCTCTTAAAGTGGACAGAGTGAAGTAAAATGATGCAATGGCTTGAAATAACCTAGTTTTCTCCTGGGATAGAGTGATGTCGATGGGCAAAACTATCCCTTCTGAGAGATATCCCAGAAGTTACTAAAAATGACAAAAGTCCATTCATCTAGACATATCAGTCATGGTGCCTAAAATGGCAGGTGCTGAATACAAGGTGCAGAAATGAATGACCAGTGTGGCATGGCGTAAACGATGTGTGATCAGGAGATTTGTGAAATGTCCCTCGGCGCACATGAGAAATAGTGCGTGGTCAACAACACAAGAAATGTCCCTTAGAATCATCTAAAGACCTGCCCTGGATCTTTTGCAGATTATTTTAAGTGGATAGAAATTGCCACTTCTTTTCCTGGGCAGTTCTGAAGGTCATCTAGTTCTACCTCTCTGCAGGAAAGAAAATGATAATTACCTAAATTGGAGGTCCTTCTTCTCAAATACTAGTGCTATGTGTAGATTTGCCAGATTTTTCTGTTACTTAAAGATAGGGTTAGAGATTTGATTGTTTTATCAAGAATTGCTTTATAAAGTGGTTACCTGTTTGGACAAACTTTTTGAACAATTATGAAAGAGGAATGTGTTTGATCATTTAGTTAAGGTAGAAAATGTATATTGTATATATTACCTGGTGTATAAAATAACTTGATTGGTAAGTAGGAAGGGTGGGTCAGGGTGAGGAGCACACACAGAATGCCCCCAGCAGAGGACCTGCCTCCCAGGTTCTGCAGAGGAGAACTGACCCTTCAAATGTCAATTAAGAGGCCCTGTGTTAGACAGTGAGAATTAGAACAGTGTGTTCTCTCAAGTATGAATTAAACCAAAATAAACGGCCAAATCCTTCAAATAAACCACTGCAGAATTTAATGTATTTCATTCCACGAGTCCCCATCCTACGCTGTCTATCATATGTAATACTATCATTTGATTAAAGATGTTTTTTATATGAAAAAGCTTTTCCTTATTTGTATTTTTATAACTGCTGATGTCTAATATTGAAGTAAAAACTGGACTAGAAGACAAAATTCCTCATAGACAAAACTATGTTATGATGAATTATAGTTTATTTAATCAAAGCAGTTTTAGCTACCTTTTCTCCATTGTCATGCTTGAAATGTGATATGAATATCTAAAAAGAGGTAACTCAAGTATCTGCTTTCAACTATTTACTAACAGGCTGGCTTGCAATAAAAGATACCTGAATAACTTGCAAAACCCAGATGCTTGGTAATGTAATCAAATTTGGAAACCAATAAATAAAAGACTTTCAACAAGGTCAGATGACAGAGCAGCAATTAAATGAATGAAGTGACATATACTTCAAGTGATTCACATACCTAGCTTCCTAATAAGACACAGACGAAAAACAGATGAACAGAAAAATTGAAAGATCAATTTCATCTAGTTCAAACGTTGTCACCAACGTTAGATTAGAAAGTTACTCACGAGATTGCATTTTACAAATATTAATTTGCTGATACTATACATTTTTCCTTACACCAAGAACACTGACCATGAGTTTAAAAATTTACAACCCTGAAGCAATGCCATATCACTCTAAGAACCAAAACCTCATGCAGCGTTGGCTCAGGTTGAGCACCATGCCTGACACATAGTATTTAAGAGCTGTTTAATGAATAAATGAATGAATGAATGTCATGGCAAACTTATCAAGAGAGTTTTAAAAATCAAAAGAGAGAGCTTGTGTGAACAAAATTTGATATAAAGACTTACTTATTCCAAGCTTGTCTAAGGTTTTTAGAGCTGTACAGGGTAAAGCGTTCTGAAATAAAAAAGAAAAAATGATAAATCACCTTTTTTTCAAATATATATATATTGCAAGCATGTTAAAGAAAACTCAAGTTTTAAGATGACAATGTTTGCTTTAGCCATAGTTTTGTTAGCCATAGTAATTTCTTTATCTTTAGACTGGGCAGTTATAAAGAGTAAAACAAGAAGAAAACAATATTTTCCACAAGGAAGCATTGTTTTCTTTTGTCTAGGATGATTTATTTCATAATCCATTTTTCTAGTAATTATTTCTTAGAATAACTAAGTTGAAAAAAGAAACACAAATGCCAAATTTCCGAACCATAAGTAGATTTATAAATGACTGACTACTAACACATCCTTTAAGTGAGACCTGCTGTTTCCTCTATGAAGATGTCTCTGGCCGTACAGAAATGTTGGCTCTCTTTTCTTATGCCATATGGTATTTACATAGGCTCAAAGCCAAACTACTAATGTCATATAATGTATATTTATACTTTTCATTTTATAAACATTATTAAATTTTTTAAATTAAAGAAGTAACTTGTTTGTTTTACCAAGTTAAACAGATACAGAGTAGATATTAATGATTTCCCCTCCTGCCCTCCCTATTTCAGTCCTGATGATACAATTGTTAACATCTTGCCATGTCTCTTTCCACGTTTCTTTATGTTTATAAACACACATCCTCATCTATATGAACACATATATGATTTTAATATTTTAATGGAATTGTACAATAAAAATTACTCATAAACTTTTTGTGGCATTTAAAAATGTATAATGGGTAGTCCTTCAAATCAAGAAACTAGATGGCAGCAAATTTTTTAATAGCTGTATAACATAGAAAAGTAGTTCTATAATATATTCAACCATTCCACTGCTGATCACCATTTGGGTAGTTTCCAGTTTCTTTTCCCATTGGAATAATGCTTCAGTAAACATCCTTCCATATATATCTCTGCATACTGATGCTTTCATTTCAGTGGATGTAGCACTGCTTGGTAAATAGTAAAAGTGAACATTTTACATTTTAATAGCTTTCGACAGTGATTTGCCATTTCCCCACCAGCAATAGAAAAAGTATGTCCTTTTCTCCAAATGTCTTCCAGTACTAGCTGTTATCATCAAAGTTTTAAATTTTTTGCTTAACTGATGCTTGATAAAATGTTATGGGGCTTCTTCTCACATTTTTTTTCTGGCCAATTGAACTTTCTCTTCTGTTTCAAATATTGATTTTTACAGCTGGTAGTAATTCCGGTTGTTGGTCCTTCATCAGTTTATAGGATTTCTTTGTACATGATCAATATAGGTTTTTGCAAATTGTATCCCAGGTTGTGTGTGTATATATATATATATATTGCCTTTAATCATGGAGTATTTTTCCATTCATAAATTTACATTTTTATTTAATAAAATAAATCAGTCTCTTTTGTGGCTTTCGCTTTCTTGTCTTGCTTAGAGAAAAAAAAAAACCCTAACCCTGAGCTTATATAAAACAGTAGTTTGCATTTTTCTCCTATTTTCACTGCCTAATTTTCTAACTTTTGGCCTTAATATCTGGAATTTTTTGAATATGGTATGACAGAGAGTTCCAACTTTGCTCAAGAAGGACAGATAATGATGACAGGGCTGTGTAATAAGTCGATCATTCTTTTTCCAGGAATTTGCAGTGACTGACAGCTTATCCTCTATTAAGTTCCAGAATATACCCGAATCTGGATTCTTTCCTACTATTTATGACAGTGTCATCTGTTTTAATGAGTACCTTTATTATAATTTAGGAAATGTCCTTTTTACTAGTCTTCATTTTTTTGGGAAAAAAATTGAGGCTAGTTATGAGCATTTCCTTATTCATTCATTCCACATATAGTTATTGTTTACTTACCATGTGCTATTCTTACGCAGAGAATACAGACATGAACCAAACATAAAATGTTCCTTGGAGCATATATTCCAGAGTGGGTAGGTCAGACAAAAACATAAATACTACCACTACCACCACCACCAACTAAAAACACAAAATAATTTTAGAAAGTGGTAAGTGCTCAAAAAAAAGAGTCAAGCAACAAGATGAAATTCCCATTGGAAATTGGTTGGGATTCCATTAAAATATATATATTTAACTGAGAGGGGGCATACAAAATCTTTGCACACAGGAATATGGTATGTTTCTTTATTTGCACAGGGTTTGTGCAATCAAATTTCTTTTTCATATTGACCTGATTTTTAAAAAATAATTTAACACTTAATAGGCTTAATTTTGCTTAATATTGGTTGGACCTTTTTGTCAATGTTGCCTGCTTTTAATTGTAAGCTTTTAAAGGGGAGACTCAAAATGATTGATGCTGCTTTTGTTACAGTACAGCATTATGTATAAGAATTTATTGTTTGCTAAGAAAAACAAAAAGAAATGAACACTCATTCAGTTTCCTATGTCTGAACACAGTTTACTCAGATGGAATATAATGTGATGAGTCATTCATTCATTCAACTATTTTTTTTTAATCAACTATTGTGTGCCATGTACTTGGTGCTGAAGACACAGGAAACAAACAAAAAAAACCTTCCTGCCTACAGGGAGCTCACATGCCAATGTGTGAGGCTGGAGTGTGCCGGGACACCAGGGGGGCTGGACGAGGCAGAGACCAGGACAGCCACTGAGGGTGAGACAAAGATGGGTCAAAAGACCTGGCCACAGAGCGCATTTGCGGCTTTTAACATATGATCTAACCTTTTCTTTTTTAAGGATGACTGTGGCTTCTGTTTGGAGGAAAGACTACAGGAGGCAAGCTGGATGCAAGCAGACTAATAAAAGATCACTCCAACAGTTAAGAGAGAGACCATATGACTTAGGAAATTCTAACAGACAGAGAGAAGTTATAAGGGGTCAGAATCTGACATTATTTTGAAGGTAGAGCCAGTAAGATTTTTTGAACTGGATGTTGGGTTTGACATCTAGGAATCAAGAATGACTAAAAAAGTACTTACTCATCTCCAATTTACAGGTTTCAAAGACATGGAATTCCATACACAACTTGAATATTATCCTGAGAATACACAGCTTTTTCTGTGATGATTCAGAGGTATTTAATGCTCTGAGAGTCATCATTCCAAACAGGGGTAACTGTCAAAATATTTAATAACCTGGAAGGCCTGGGCATTGACCAAACAGAAGAGAAACTAGTTATTAGGCCATAATGGTGAGCACTAGCCAAAGATCACTCCAGATGACAAACATCCACATTCTAAAGCTGTAGGCTACAAACCCACCACTAATTATGTATTTATTAGTCTCAAAAGAATATCTAATTTCTGAGCTTATTTTTTATTAGACTGCACAATATATGATGCAACATAATTCAGCCAGTTGGCATAGAATGGACATTCAAAAGCATATTCTAGGTTTGAGGATTAATTGACAAGGAAAGGAGAAATGAGAAGAATAGTTCTCTTTATAAAGTTATTTTAAAAACATTATTATGTAAAGTCTGGTATTAAAGAAGCGAGAGACATTGTTAAAATTAATTACATCAAATGTCCTTGTAAAGCAAATTTGATTTCTTTAACTTTGTACTGCCCACAAAGCAATTTTAATAATTTGCTCTGATTTGGGGAGGAATGAGAATTCCATTACAGATAACAAAATTAATACAATCTTGCATTTACAAGTAAATTATTATTCTTAGCAATTAATGACTGAACATAAATATTATTTCTAAGAATTGCCGCTATTTAGAGTCTGACAGGATATGCTAATAGAAAAAAAATTTTTTTTCAGAATTCTAAGGCATCAATTTTAGCCGTGCATGAAAAAGCCAGCATTGATAGTGAAACACGCCATAGGGAAGTACAAAAACCAAGGAAGACTAGAGCCTCATTCTCCCATTGACTTTCCATCACTGTTCACATAAACTGTTAATTCTTTTACCAAATACTGCCTGGGCCCCCGTTTGTGTGCCAGGCATTGCAATGGGCACACAAAAATGAACAAACTCTGGTTACAGTTAAGTGGCACAAAAATGTAAACAGAGAATGATTAATGCAAATACAGGGTGGAAAGGCATACAACCATGCTGTGAACGCAATCCCCTAGGAGCCTAGAGGCCAAGTCACTAACTGCGTCTGTTTCTTTTCCAAACCAAGTCAGATAAACTCAAACATTTACATCTGGCTCCTGGAACACAAAGGGCCTGATCTTTTACATCCAACGTCTTTCAGATCTTAACCACTGAAATACAGGATTTTGGATGGAGAGATTTCTAAGATTTTCTGCAATGAACATTTGTTAAACTTATTAGACTAAAAAAATTATATTAAAAAACTACTTCCACCATGAATAAAAGTAGTGTTCCTTTAGAATGCAAGCAGCATAGCCATGTGAGTTTTGAACTCACAAAGGTATTTAAATTAATGCCTCAAATAAGTTAACGAGTGTATTTAATAAAATAGGTACCCAACTGTTTATGAATTATTTTCTCAGATTATCCTACTGGTATATGAATGTTTTACATTGTTCTCCTTTTTTCAGCTAAGTTTACTTTGTCACTTACTACTCTAATGTCAACTTTCTCTTTCCAATTATGGTTAAACTAGAAGTTTAGAATGTCGTTATTGAAAGCACTGGCTTACTGGTAGCATAACTGAGGAATGCAATTAATTTAAACCTGCAGGCGTGTTTTCACCTTCTCTTCTTATTGCAGGGACACTGCAGAGCATGATCACAACGCAGCGGGGGAGCAGGGAAGAAAGTTTGCAGAGGAGAAATCACTTACTTTGCCACATGAGGTGTGGAACAGAGCATGGAAAGGTTTTCTCTCACACTGCCATGCTGCAATTCATTGAAATGCCACAGGAAGCAAATGGAGAACAATTCTACATATTGTAAAGTTTCCCAGCTTAAAAGAGCTAAATCTGAAATGGCTTGAGGAACTATGCAAGCAAACTTTAATCTACATGAAGATAAAGTGAAATTTACTCCTTAATATATAGGTATGTACCATATACTTTCAGTGATTCATTTTAATTTTTATCCTCCTCTCAGCCTTCTCCCTGGTATTTTTTATCTTAGGAGATACTACTATGTTTTTAATTTCAGTAATGGGGGGATAAGAGTAAAAACTTCAAGCAACCAACAAAAAACCCCAAGCACATTCAAAGCACTTAAAAGGCTAACATCTCTCCCCTCCCTTGTCCTGCCCTCCCCCCCTCCCTTGTCTTCGATGAGGAAGGTGGAGCTGGAGGGATTAGCACTGGATAGGAAATAATAAAAGGCTCGAATTTTAGTATATCTCTTGCAAACATATTTAATTTATCATCCAAAATAAATAATATGATGGAATAGATACTAGTTTACAAGTCAATATAAAAATGAGCATGTAGAAAATGACATCAAATGCTATATAGCCTTTACAATGAACTCCTCTAAACCATCTCCTCAACCAGGTACAATTTAAACTCTTTAGTCTTCTTTTACATTTCAACAAATGTGTTTATTCTTACTAAGCATATAAGAAGATACTAAAGATTTAACAAAGTGCTGTGGCCAAGCTGAAGGACATTTTTTTTTTAAAGAGTTAACGTAACAAGGATTTATGATATATGTACATAGAGAAAAATAACAGAAAAGGTAAATAAATGAAATGAAGAGGATCCAAACCAAATGTCATTCTGTAGCTTTACACTTGCATCCTGTGTGCAGTATCTTGGGCACAGAGGGCCACCAACATGTGCCAATACAGTGTAGGAACTGTGCAGCATATTTATTAACATATCTTTAGGATCATGCTTTGAAAACAAAAAAAAGAAAACTTAGAAGGCAATATGTTGAGTGAAAATAAACACTGAAATAGAGCAACCATGCCGTCAACTTCTGCAATTGTCTTTCATATGCTGACTGACATTTAAGCAGCCTTTTACAGATCTTTTACTATGTAATTTAAGTTTTAGAAGTTTTGATAAAATCACAAGTAGTATATAACCATGCAGAAAGCACATCACAAGGACAGCATAGAGGCAAAGGCTTTGCACAGGTATATCAGCTTTCCACATTGTGCAGGTTACACACAATACAATAGCAATCTTATTCCTAACAGATCCTAAAAAGATATTTCAAGACTTAGCTGTAAACTTCAGTACTTTATATCTATATTCTTAAAAATGATATTCACAAATCTTAAAAAGGAATTTTAAATGCAGGGCTTTATCAAACTGGTAAACTGCAACACAAACCGGTGTGACGTAGGTAAAATGAATACCAGTCTCCTCTACATGATGCAAGCTACTCTCCCACTAATTTAAATTCCTTTCACTATGAGCCAGAAGGCATGCCTGAGCCTTAAACTGAACAGCTAAATCTCATGGAGTACAGCCATCAAATTATATCCTCTACATTAATGTTTTAATGCAAAATTAATGTGTCAATCTAAACTGTGATACGCCCAACCCCATTTATTGTTTCCTCTCTGCCTACCCGGCAAAGGTAAAAGGATGATGCATACGGCACTTCACAGGTGCTTCATTGTTAGAATTTACTTCATTTAATTTCCAACTTCTTTCGGGGTACTTTAATTGTAACTTCCAAGAACCTGCTTCTATAATGGGTGGGTAAGCTGATTTTTAACTCTATTAGGTTCATTTATGTAGTTCTTCACCAGCATGCAAAACAAGGCCCCATCATGTGGGAAAATTTATGAATTTAAAAAAAAAGGTTCCTTACTGTTTGTAACTACCATTCTCAGGTTTCCTTTATAACGCACTATAGAATTTTCCCTCTTTCTTATCCCCATGAATCACTTACATGGTTCTTGTTTTGGTACAACTCCCCAGTATATTTCAGAATGTACTTTTTTTTCCTTCTTCATATCAAGTGAGAAGTTGTAACTGGCGACAGAGTTCCACCCACTCAGGTTCCAGATGTTCGTTTCCCAACATGGACCTAATACATTGACGGCAACACCTCCCTCCTGCCCCTCCCAGTGGGGCTGGGACTGGCCTGGACTCCCTACTGGTTTGCCCTTAACCCTGTACACAGAGGCTCCTTCACAGGCTCCAAGACTGAAGGCCTGCAGTACTGGCGTACAGCCTAAGTGTGTGAGTTTAAACACCACAAAAAGCGGCGAGGCACTCTCTCAAGGGAAGAAGAAACTGATCAGAGAAACGCCTCCAATTTTTATCCCCAATTTGATTTTTAAATCCATGAACATGTCTCTGAGATCATCTTTTGGGCCATGATTCAACAGCATCAAACAATATATATATATATAGGATTTTGGATTATTCTTCTGGCATTTGCACTGATCATGGTACAAATCCCACAGAATGCAGAATCCTTTCCCTCACTCTCCTTTTTGTTTCTCTGAGCGGTGCACCTGGGTCTTATAAACTGCTATGGCTTGGGGGCCACCTCTCAAGGACAAAACCAAGATGACCAGTTGTTATTATTGTATTCTCTAACAACATCTTTGGTTTGTTGTGTCTGTTAATCATTTCTACAAACTGGTGCAGCACCATAAGAGTATAAGGCTGCATCTCTATGCCCATTTAAATGGAAATTTCTCCCATTGCCCATATGTCAATGTTGCAGACTGAAAGGAACTCTGAATTTAGGTTGGTTTCCAATATTGGCATAAAATCAGCTACACAAGCCTTAACATGCTGAAGGCAAGCTTTCGCCAGGTCACAACAGTGCAAAGGAACTCTGTCAAACTGGCATTTTATCCTGTGGTACATTAATGTTAGACGGTTACTTTTTGCTACAAGCTGTTCAATGGCGCCTCCAAATCCTTCAGCCAGGCCACTGAGTAAATCTAGAGACACTGTCACAAAATCTTTATCTGGAGCCTCATATTAATCTGGTTGAGCATTATTCAATATGACTTGTACAAGAGTCTTCTGTACTAGATTTACACAATGCTGACACACAGATTCACAATATGGAAGAAAGCCAGATTTCAGGGCTGTGGCAACTGAAGGCAGACACTCGAGTAAAGGGAAGAGATTTTTCTCTTCATTCTTTAAAATGTTCCATTTCTCAATCATCGGAGGCATTAGAATCTGAATTCATTCTGATTTGTTTAAATGATGTCTGACTGAATGTTCCCATGGCACTGTAGAGTATGAGCAGGCTTTTATGCTAGTATTTACTCAATGCGAAGACCAGGATATCAAGTATAAAAGCAAGGTATGGAACAAGTTCTGTACAAGCCTCCTCTCCTAGGGTAGCAAAGGCACAGCAGACAGCTTCTACTCTCTAGCTGCTATCCAGGATACCCTTTAGCAATTCTGTCATTAATGGCTTCAGGTATGTGTCTGGGGGCTGGCTGGCTACCCAGTGTGCATAGTGGCTAAGAGTCCAGCACGTTATGGAACACACAAGAGCCTTTTTATCAAAGAGGCACTCAATGAGGTGAGGAATGACCTCAAGCAAGTATGGAATCATGCCTCGCAAGCAACCTTCAGCAATTGCTCGTAGAACCAGGATGCCTTATTCTTTAATCACCCATTCATGAAGAAAAAGTAGTTCTTTCAAAAGGGGCAAAAATACATGGCAAAATATCATCGTTACACACCTTTGTGAGAAGATCGAGGGCAGCAGAACATTTTCTTAGATTCCAGGCAGAAATTGTATCATTATCATCGATTTCTTCATCATCAGTATAATCATCTTCCTCTTCAAGTCCATCTTCATCATGTTGCTGAGCCACTGATCTTGACTGATGAAAATGTGGACTTCTATCCTGCTCCCTATCAGGAATTGTTCCTTCTTCAACATCACCCTTAAGTAGGATTAGATCTATATCTGAACACTGCATGCCATTCACTAACACAGGAATCAACTTAGGAAGATGTCTTATGAGTACATCTTTGCATACTGGCTGCACAGCCAAAGTTAGACAAAATCCACAAGTTTCTAAAGCCACATTTTTGTCTTGACCTTGGGTCCTCGGTAGCATGTCCTTAACTATATTATGCATGTGAGGAAGTAGGCGATCCATTCAAACTTCAAGCAACATCACAAGAGCTCAGCACACATTTTTCTGTGCCTCTGGTTATCACCAGCCAATGCAAAGAGACTCTCAATAAAAGAATCAATGTGCAGCATCAGAGCTTGGGTCCTACTGATGATAAACTGATTTACACTTGCAACAGCAGGAGCCCTTATTTTTGGACTACTCTACTTAAAGTACTGTAAAAATTTGGGAATCATGATGTTGAGAGGATGATTTAAAGCATAGCTATCTAAAATCTCAGCAGAATCTTCACACATGTTCTGAAGGACAGGAAATGCTCCCTCACAGGTGTTGTAATCTTTAGAATGCAACAGGGTACAGGGTTTTGGTAAGAGGTTGGGCCGAGTCTGTGATTTTCCTTTGGAGACTATGGTTGTAATCAAAATATAATTCTACAGTAGCTCTAATCAGAGGAGAGGAATCACCAATATTATTCAAACATTCACTTTTTTTTGCATTTAAACATTTTATTGAAGTATATCACACGTATAAAAACATACATAAACAATAAGTGTATAGTAATAGTTGTGAACTTACAAAACAAACATACATAACATTATACAGGGACATCATACCTCAGCCTATCAACAATACCTTGCATTGTCGCGAAATATTTTTAACTAATGATGAAAGAGTGTCCTCAAAATATTACTACCAAGCAAAGTATTTTATATTTGGTGTATTTTTCCCCAACCACCCATTAATATTATTTTTAATATATAATTTATATATGAACACACAACATAAACAATAAATGTAAAAGTTGTGAACTTACAAAGCCAACATGTATAACATGATACAGGGTTCCCAAACATCAACCCACTACCAACACCTTGCATTGTTCTAAGACATTTGTTATAAATGATGAAAGAATATCGTCAAAATCTTACTAATTATATTCCTTATCTTACATTTGGTGTATTTATCCCAACTCACCCTATTATTATTTTTTAAATATATTTTTATGACAGAAGTTGCAAACTTACAAAACAAGCATGCACATGTGCAGGATTCCCATACAACAGCCCTCTTACCAACACACCACCTCTTGGTGGAATATTTGTTACAGATTATGAGATAATATCAGACTATTACCAGGTCCAAAGAGTACATTTGGCATGCTTTTTCCATACTCAACCATTATCAACACAGTTCATCTTTGACTTAGATGCATGAATATTACATTATTACTGTTAAGCATAGTCCATAGGTCACTCCAGTTGTATTTTTCCCATGCTTCCCCACATTCCACCACCCTGCAGTAGTGATGTACATCTGCTCTAGCTTCAAAGGATACTGCTGCATTTATACCATCAACCACAACTCTCATCCTCCTCTGGATTTACTGTGCTATTCAGTCCCTAAATTATTCTCTAGCTTTCTTTCAGCTGGCATTTACATCCCTAGACTACCCTTTTCAGCCACAGTCCAAGTTATAAACCAGCTCTTACTCACTATAATGCATTACCAAGTTTCCAAACTTTTTCAATAAAGTTAATTAAGACTTCTACATGCATTAAACATCAGTACTTCATTTCAGTCCTCTTATCTCCTTTAAGAATTCACCACCTACCTAAAGATATTCACCCACATTTTATTCTAGAAGTTTTATGGTTCTTGCTTTTATATTTAGGTTTTTGACCCATTTTGAGTTAATTTTTTATAAGGTGTGAGATAGGGGTCTCCTCTTTCCTTCTTTTGGCTATGGATATCAAGTTCTGTCAGCACCATTTGTTGAATGGACTATTTTGCCTGAGCTGGATGGGTTTGACAGGCTTGTCAAAAATCACTTGACTACAGATGTGAGGGTCTGTTTCTTAACCATCAGTCTGGTTCCATTGGTCTATGTGTCTGTGTTTATGCCAATACCATGCTATTTTTACCACTGTAGCTAGGTAATACGATTTAAAGTCCAGAAGTGAGAGTCCTCCAACTTTGCTTTTCCTTTTAAAGATGTCTCTGGCTATTCAGGACACCTTACCCTTCCAGATAAATTTGATAATCATGTTTTCCGTTTATTTAAAAAACACTGGTGGAATTTTTATTGGGATTGCACTGAATCTAGATATCAGTTTGGGTAGAATTGACATCTTAATGATATTTAGTTTTCCAATCCGTGAGCATGGAACATTCTTCCAATTATTTAGATCTTTTAAAATTTCTTTTAACAAAGAGTTGTAGTTTTCTGCCTACGATTGCTTTGCTTTATATTGTTGGTTAAGTTTATCCCTAAATATTTGTTTCTTTTAGTAGCTATTGTAAATGGAATTTTTCCCGACTTCCTCCTCAGATTGCACATTACTAGTGTATTTTAAAGCCTATTTCATCTAATATAAGCATAGGTACTACGTTTTACTTTTTGTTTTGTTTTGCTTGGTTTGTTTTTCTGGTTTGGTTTATTGAATGTGTGTGATATCTTTTTCCAGCCTTTCACTTTCAATTTATTGGTATCCTTGGGTCTAAGGTGAGTCTCTTGCAGACAGCATATAGGTGGCTCATTTTTTCTTATCCATTCTGCCAGTCTGTGTCTTTTGATTAGGAAGTTTAATCCATTAACAGTCAATGTTATTACTGTAGAGGCAGTTCTTATTTCTTTTGATGTTTGGGTTTTACCTGTCATTTTATTTTCACTACTCTTTGGGCATTTCAGTTACTTTTACCAATATAATCTTCATTTCTAGACTCTCTTCCAAGCCTCTCTCACCGGTCTTTTCTTTTCAGACTGCAGCACACCCTTTAGTATTTTCTGCAAAGCTAGTCGCTTGGTTATAAACTCTTTCAATTTCTGTTTATCTGTGAATATTCTAAAGTCACCCTCATTTCTGAAAGACAATCTTGCTGGATATAAGACTCTTGGCTGGAAGTTTTTCTCTTGCAGTATCTTAAATATATCATACCACTGTCCTCCTGCCTCCACTTAATCTTATTGGGTATCGCTTATATGCTATGCATTGCTTTTCTCTTGCTGCTTTCAAAATTCTGTCTTTGGCATTTGACATTCTGATTAGTATGTGTCTTAGAGTTGGTCTATTTGGATTTATTCAGATGGGAGTATGTTGTGCTTCTTGGACATGGATATCCATGTTCTTCAAGAGGGCTGGGACATTTTCTACCATTAATTCCTCAGATATTCCTTCTGCCCCTTTTCCCCTCTCTTCTCCTTCTGGGACACCCATGACACAGATGTTTGCCTGTCTCTTGCTGTGATTTAGTTTCCTGAGACCTTGTTCAATTCTTTCCATTATTCTCTTCATCTATTCTTTTTGTATGTTCACTTTTGGAGGCCACTACCAATCCATTCTTCTGCCTCCTCAAATCTGGCATTATATGATTCCAGTGTATTTTTAATTTCATTTATTGCACCTTTTATTCCTGTAAGATCTGCTGTTTTTCTATGTATGCTTTCAAATTCTTCTTTGTGCTTGTCCCTTGTTTTCTTAATATTCTTAATCTCTTTAGCCATCTCACTGAATTTATTAAGGAGATTTGTTTGAACATCTATGATTAGTTTTCTCAACTCCTTTATGTCATCTGGAGGCCAAAAATTCCTGTTTCTTGGTGTGGATTTTAATTTTTTGTTGGCATCTTGACATCTGGTTTACTAGATGTATTTATTCTGGGTGCAGCTTCTCTCTTTAGTTTGGGGCTTTCTTGCCTTTTCTTCCTTGCTGATTGTGTAGTAGGGGCTGAGGATGTAGTTGGTGCTGTAAGCTGTGGAGGCTCAAACTGCCCCCATTGCCCAAGGAACAGATGAAGCTTCTGCCACCTTACTCCTTTGCCAGGGGTAGGGACAGAACCACAGCCACGTGTAATAATACAAGTCGTGCAGGCCTAGACTCTAGTTGCCCAGAGAGCCTGACAAAGCGTCATGTTCCTTTCACCCTTGCCTGGAATGGGGATGGAGATGCAGGTGTGGGTGGCAGTCTATTCTTTGCAGGTCCAAAATGACTGCAATTGCTGTGGTAGATTTCTGACTATTCAGTCTATGCCAGCCAAATGTATCTGCACTTACTCAGAGAGGCTGGTGCAGGGCCTGCCAGCCTCTTTCTTGCTAGAGATGGGGCCGAAGCCTAGGCTAGGGCTGCAGTCCAATCTGGGTGAAAGAAACCGGTCCCTACTGACACTGTGATTTTCAGTCAGCCCTGCTTCCCCTTATGCCAGGGACAGAGTCAGAAATGGTGGCTACCAGCCCTCCCACAGACCTGGACAGTTCCAAATTCCAGTTGTTCCAAGCGTTATATTCCAGCCAGCCAAACCCATTAATCAGTAACTGAAGTTGGTGGCCAACCATTTCTCCCTCTCCCATTTTTGGGAAACAGAGCCTCCAACACGGGTCATAGAACAGCTTCCAAAGCAGCTTGTGCTGCCAGAGTAGAATGATCACCAGCCTCTGTGGTGTGACCTGTATTTTCCCAGAGAAGTGGGTGCAGGTCTCATCATGTTCTTCCCTGCCAGGGGTGGGGCTGGGGCTTAGGCTAGAGCTACAGTCGGATCTGGATGGAGAGAAGCTGGTCCCTACCGCCACTGTGATTTTCAGTCCTCCCGGCTTCCCCTCCTGCCAGGGACAGAGTTAAAATGGTGGCTACCAGAGTCTTTCTGACGTGGGTAGGTTTAAACTTTAGCTGTCAGTAGGATTATACTTTAGCCCACTGAGTTTACTAATCAGCAGCTGAAGTCGGTGCCCAACCATCTCCTCCTCCCCCATTTTTGGGAAGTGGAGTCTCCAATTCCAACAGCGGAATAGCTCCCAAGGTGGCTTGTGTTGCCAGTGGAGGATGGGCACTGGCCTCTGTGGCATAGAGTGCTCTACTTATGAATCTTCTCTGCAGATGGGCAGTCTTCTCCTCCCATTCTTTCAAGGATGTTGCAGGATGCTCTTCTGGTCTCCTGGAGCCCCCAAATGGTGCATTAGATAGCTCTGGGTGATTACTAACTGCCCTGTAGCACTAACTGACTCTAGGAGCTCCTTACTCTGCCACCACCTTGCTGGTTGCCTTAACAGTCATTTTTAATAAAGTCTACTACATCATTCAGAAATTTTGAAAATGTGATTTTTACGTTATTCTTCAAGATGAGACCACTCAATGAACTTGTGACTTTATCTTCAGATTTTAATTTTTCAAGAACAAAAATCAGGTAGTTGTGAAAATCTGGATATTGATTGAGTTACTCTAGTTTCTAGAATTGTTGCATGGTTCTCTGGATGGTGGTGTCTGGGGATTGGGACTCCTTCAGCAGCTGCAGGATTTGCTGAAGCCCTTACTTGTCAGTTCCACTCACACTCCATTTTAGTTTGTACCCGTATGACCCTTGTCCAGACACCTTGGACCTGCCTGGAGTGACCCAAAGGAAGTGTCAAATGGTGAAACCCAACAGAACTGCTCCGAGTAGCTCGGCCACCGACATCTGTTGCTGCCACTGTAGCTACACTAAAGGACAATCATCATCTGACCAGGGTACTGAGACTAAGGCCCTTCTCAGGATTGCTTCTGTGGGGGAAAAAGGGTCAAGTCTCTTCTAAGGATGGACAAGTAGCATATTCATGAATCACTCTGGTTACATTTCAACCATCCACCTTATTTTTATTTATTTAACGGAAAATTTCCTCCACATCCTTTTGGACAGGAGGCAGCGGTATTCATTCATTCTACAAATATTTATTGCATGCTTATTATTTGTCAGGCACTGGGGATAGAGAAGAGAACAAAACATAGCTCTGCAAGATCAAAAGTGGCCTACAGTAAACCATGTAAACCAATAGTATAGGGTCATCATCAGAAGAAACTATATTAATAAGTACTCACAAATATTGTTATGCAAACTTTTCTTTCTTATATTTAAGGAAAACCAAGCCAGCAGTAGATATTTCAGTTGATATTCTTATCAAAATACAAAATACTGGCTTTAAACCATGTTTAGTCTTCAGAACCAAGTAAAGCAGAATTCATGTACAGTAGAAGAGAGCTTACCCAAATATAGAAGGCCAGACTTGTTCCATAACAATGATATCTGGGGAGTTTAGATATCATAATTCCAAAAGAGCACAGTGATCCAAAAGGCATTTTAGAAATAATATGTATGTCTGCACAACTGCAATTCACACCGTTAAAATATTTGATATCCTTGATATTCCCCAAATATATAAAGGCTGAGATTTGATGCAGCTCCAACTTTATCAGTGAGGCTTTGATCTGACATATCAATGTGAACACAGTTGCACTGCCCTTTCCCTGCCACCCAGAGAAGCCAACATAAAATACTGAGCAGCCATCTTCAGTCCTGGAAATGGTAGACTGCAGCATCCCAACCTGCCTTGACTGCAGCAGATCATCCTTCAATTACCAGTGGTGTGCTTCTTAAAATGAGGAGTCTCCAAGCATCTTCTAGAAACAAATATTTTACTATATTCATTAGATATTCTTACTTGCTAAGGCATTTGTTTTTTCTAACATACATACAAATGTGGATTTGTGAGAGCATATTCTGGATGAGGTCTTCAAACTATTCATATACTTCTCAGCCTAAAAGTGGTAAGACACTTCTCTTTCCATATTCTGTTTACTCCAGGGAGAGTAAATACTTAAACTACTCAAAATTACTCCTTTAGGGCAACAGTTACAGTAATGAATGAAAACCAGACACATCAGCACTCTTATAATAACTCCTTATGTAACTCTGTGATTCTTACACACTAGTGGAGAGCTAGGATTGGCATTCTGAGTGAATATCAATTACCCTTCTTCTTTACCATGGGGAAATTATTAGTAAAGTTTACGATGTTGGCTCTAGATGCACAACCATCTGTGTACCTATGCACTAATGTCCTCTCCTAATAATCTCCACTGCAAACATTATTGTCTTTACCTACAAAGGTACTATATGACAGCACTGTATCATGGACAGGGTTCAGTGAAGAAAATTCTTAAGATCTTACAACTGAGTAATTATGAGCACTTAGTTTATTATCCTATGGGCTTGACTTGGATATCCGCGGGATAAAACATGCATCGTACATAATAAAAACCAAAATTATTTTTCATCTATATGCTACCATAAGAATTATTCCATAGTCATGAATTTGTCTTGAAGAAGCCCTATAATAATGACTTAAAGAGTTTTTTAAGCAATAGCAAAAAATGAATTTGATCCACCTATTTTGTTCCTTCTTCCAACATACCCTTGGTTCAGCTACTTATTGGGTCATGGATCTCTCTTGGTGGTATGGGACTGATGCTCAGGATGGTTAGTTGTGCAAGCACATGTGACAAGACCTTGGCCTTGCGAAGTCCCACTTCATCCCTGGAGATGCAGTTTCTGACTCAAGGTACTATGGTCAAGACCCAACTTGGACATAGGGATCAAGTTTTATTGTTTTAGATCCAAACTTCTAATCCCCTCAATTCCCCTTTTTAAGATCTTGATTTCTAAAGTCTTTGGAAAGGGGCCTAAAAATTAAAGTCAGGAGATATGGAGGACTTTTTATAATGCACAGATTTCTAGTTGTACATCTTCTGGAATTTATTTGTGAGCAATATAAAACATCAAGTTACAAATTAAAAAAAAATAGCATGGCTTGCTTATGGTAATGTCCTTGGTTATACAATGGCTCAAGCAGATATTCTGTTTTAATGGAGATGACAATTCTTTCAGAGTCATAAACATTTTTCATGTCTTCATTTAATTTTAATCTCAAATCTTAGGCTAAAATTTTAATTCCTTTCACTGTTATAATTTTGACCAAATCACACATATTAAACAATGTACAAGGATTGTAATCTTTGGTACATTTGGGGTGGAGGTGGGGGGTCACTGAAGAGACATGGAAGTCTTTATTTGCCAGCTTCCATGATGTAAGGTGTGGATGACTTCCAAACCGAATTTTAAAAAACCGAGAGAGGAGGAGTAGTGAGCCCAGTTTATTCAGGATTTAAAAAATAAAAATAAGGCTCTAATCATAACAACTTTGTTGCCCCTTGAAACTTTACTCTGACTATATTTCTTCAGCATTACTACACATTCTTGTAGTCTCCATCATTATTGCTGCCCTCTAGTGAAAATAAATGGGAAATTCTTCAAACTGATACAGAGGAAAGTCAGTATGGATAGTCCCTGTTTTGCACTGAAATGGATTTGCACAATTCATTCAGATCTCCCCATGCCCTCTAGGTCTGCCTATTGAAGAGGAATTGAGTAATTATTTTGTATTTTTTAATAATTATCAAGACTTCTGGCTGTTTCTTTTTCATTTTTATTTTATGTCACTGGCCATATCTATGATTCATTTCATATTAAATCCTTGGTCAGCTATGGACCTATAGGGAAATTTCCCCCTTGTCGGTAGTGTCACTGCTATCTGACGTGAGAATAATTTCCTGCTGAGCCAGGATTTGCTTTCATTGACCCTTCTCAACCCAGGGCTCCAGGAAGAAACTACCTATCAAGAAGAGTTCACACTGAGAGGAAACCTCTTTCCATTTCTGAAATAGGTCGTGACTTTTTGTAGCCAGTAGATACTTCTAAAGACACAAAATATCAATTTCCTCCCCCGCTCAAAACCTTGCAGTGATGCCTGTCATACCACAAATAAAATCCAAACTCCTTGCCTTGGCCTTCTAGGACCTACCTCTCAGAATCATCTCTTGCAGCTCTCCTTGGGCTCACCCCATACCAGTCACATAGTAACTTGTAATTTATTATCAGCTCCCCCTCTAGCAAGTTAAGTTCCATAGGGAAAGGGGTTGGTGCCTGCTGTGTTCACAAATGTGAACACCTACATACAGCTAGCACCTATAAGTCACTCAATAAAAATCTCAGCTCGTGAGCTTTAACTGAAGTACCATTACATCTGATTAATGCCGATTCTCACCGTTCCTCCCAGGGACCTCCCAGGATGACTGCCACAGTCAGAAAGTACAAAAGAAAAGCAAAGACTGGCTACTCTTCCGACCTTGTTTACATTTTTTTTTTTACTTCCTCTATTCCAGAAAGTTCACATAGTTCATACATTTACTAGTTAACTCATTTTTTTCATTATGCAAATAGTGACATTTATTTGTGAGAGGAGGGACAGCAAAGTTGATGAAAGTGTTGACTGAAAGAGTGGGGAGGGGTGAGGTGGGGTGTGGGGTATATGGAAACCTCTTATATTTTTTAATGTAACATTTTTTATGATCTATGCATCTTTTTTAAAAAAAGACAATAAAAATATGGATAATTTAAAAAAAAAAAAAAAAGAAAGAAAGAAAGTGGAGAGTGTTCTACATGTCCCAAACCTTGGATCAAACAGACCCACAGTGATTTCAGCAATAAAATCTGAGATCAGAGCTGGATATCTGCTTGATTTTTGAACACCATTTTATAACCATCACAGAGTTACACACATCGATAATTAGACCTAACCCAAGGTTTTACACTTGCTATCAATCCAAAAAAAAAAAACAAAAAAACACAAACCAAACCAAACTAAAACATTTCTACAAAGATTATTAAAGTAAAGCTTTAAAGGCAAGTGGGAAATGAAATACCAAACAGAGAACATGGAATAAATGGTAAAAATACCATTTCATAGCTACATGTCAAGTGTATATCAATTATGTCAGCTAGTTCAAATCTTAAAAGTAGGTAGAATATAGATAAATCAGGAAGAGAATTAAAAAACAGGTCATCTCATTTAATTTCTGTAGTCTTTGAGCTGGATGGAGCAGACATAATTCTTCTTAAAGAGTAAAGAAGATGTCTCTGCACCGCCACAGGCGTCCCCTCACTGCAGGGTGCTCTGAGGGGGACAGCACCACCGAAGCTACGCTCACCTCCAGTCTTTTGACACTGACTATCCTGTCCCCAACAATTATTTCTGCCACTTCCACAGCTTTCTATCACTTTCTTAAAGAACTGGGAAAAGCTAGGAATGTGAATAAAGGATGACGCTGTTGAAACCTCCTTGGGTCTACAAGTTATAAAGTGGGCAGGCCCTGTAACAGGTACTAAGGAATGCACATCCGAGACTAAGCACCTGCAGAGCGGGTTTTGGCAGTGACAAGCTATTGGGAGCACAGGTTTAATGGGCTTAAGAATATGCCACATTTAGCAGGCGGAGGGATGGTTTGCGTATCTATATATAGATATCAAATATATTTTATAGATATAGATTATTTTTCTGAGATGCCCCAAAATGGAGCTGAGCAGAGCCTCCCAACCACCCATCATAGGTCTAGGTTTGCAGCCAGGGCAGCTTTCTTAAGAGAGGTACAGGCATCAGCAAGAACACCAGGCTTGGGATCTGAAGACCTGGGCTGAGTTTTGGCTCTGCTGCATAGAAAATATGGCCTGTGGAAGCCACAGAATCTCTCTGAGCCTTAGTTTCCTTCTCTGTAAAATGGGGTAACAACATTAGGATACAAAATTGTAATAACTCGAAGTTATTCTAAATATCAACTGAGATACATAATTTTTGTAAATAGTAAACAGCAATGCTTTAAAATATAAGGAGTTATCACCGTGGCATTCTATCTCTGGAATTTACTTCTCCCTCTGGATCTATTTAGTTTTGGGGTCCCAGTTAGGCCTGTGAATAGACAGGGCTTGAGAAGTTTTTTTAACCTCCTTTCAAAGCCTTAACACAACTAAATCTTATATTTAAATGTTGCCTTCAATATCAATGTGTCTGCAGGTTTAGTTTGGGACACAGTATATTTAATATTTAATATTTTGCACTTTGCCTCCAGTGGCCAACTCTTCTTTATCTCAGTTTATTTACAGTAAGAAATTCCATCTTCATCAGACTTTAGTCAATATAGCACCGTATATAGGGAGTGGCTGTAGCTCAGTGGTTGAGTGTGTGCTTTCCAAGAACAAGGTCCTGGGTTTGATCCCCAGTACCCACTAAAATAAAATAAATAAATAAAATAAAAAATAGCATGTGTAACTTTCCCGTAGAAACAGTATAATTACTTTAGAAATGCTCTCTTATCTTACTTGATCTTGGAATATATAATTATTTTATTTTAAAGTTCACTACTTTCAATTGCTTCTGGTGGTCTAGAAGCATTTTTTTTCCTTCCTGAATTTTCAAGTGTCTTCCTTTTCTAACTCCTGAATAATTATGTCATTAAGTAGCTGTTTAATGCCTCTTTTGTTGGAAGCTTTTAAAAGATGAATGAAACTATCACACAGGGAGTCTACATGTTATTTTGGAGCCAAACCATTTTCTACAAATGGATATTTGTATTTCTATGTGCTTATGTTACTGAATACAGATGGCCAATCTCCACTCTTCTGATATTTTCTTTACAGACTAATTGTCAAGAAAATGTTCTTTAGAAGGTTGGTGATACATTGCCATATGCATCCAGCAGCATGACCCTCCAAGATGTGCGCTGGAGGATGAGCTGAGACCCAGGAGACCTGGGCTCTAGCTCACCTTTGACCCTAACTTCAGGGAAGTCTGTTAAACTTTTCCTAGTTTATAAAGGAATGAGCAGGGCTAGACACTGGGCTTCTTCCAGTTCAAATATTAAATTGGCTCAAACAGTTATGGCACGACCAAAATGCCACCCACGCTCCCAATGCAAGCAGCCTGGGGTTCTCCTTGCCTGCAGGAAGTTACAAGGTCTTGGCAGTCGTCTCCACGTAGTCTCCCTGATGCTTCCAGCCTTGAGCATCTCAAATATCTACTTGCATACTATACTGATTTAGGGTTTACTGCAATTCTGTAACTGAAACAACTCCCCCAAATATGTACCAAGATGAATTAAAAAAAAAAAAGTTAATGCTAAGCTTTTCCTGTAAGAAAAAAATTCAAGCATCACTTCTGTATTAGTGGACTAATCAGCACCAAAGGGGTGCTGATGCAAAATACCAGAAATCTGTTGGCTTTTATAAAAGATATTTATTGGGGGTAGGAGTTTACAGTTACCAGGCCATAAAATGTAAGTTGCTTCCCTCATCAGTCTGTTGCCACATACTGGAGCAAGATGGCTGCCAACGTCTGCGAGGGTTCGGGCTTCTTGGATTCTTCCCTTCCCGAGACTCATTTTTCTCCAGGCTCAGCTGCTCTGCTCTCTCCACAAGGTCAGCTGTTGCCTATCAAGTGAATAGCTCTCTCTTCCTGGGGCCTCTGCTGTGTCAAATGAAGCCTTCTCTATTGCCTCACGTATCTGTTACTCTGTGTGTTTACTTCCCCCCTATACTCCAAAATCAAAACTCCAACCTCCCTTCTCTGTGGTGTGGTTTCTCTGTGAGTCCCCACCCACCACATAGGTGGGAACTCAACGTCCTACTGATGAGGCCAATCAAAGTTGCAATCATCATTTAATCAAGTAAAAGTAAAACCTCTGAACCCAATATAATCTAATATGCCCAGAGGAACAGACCAGTTTACAAACATAATCCAAATTCTATTTTTGCAATTAATAAACAATATCAAAATGGTACAACTTCCACATCAGCCATGCTGCCTCTGTGGAGGTAAGAGGGCAGTGGGGAAACATGCAGGACAAAGTGATCCTGGGATTCCAGTGGGGAAGCCTCTCATTATTCCAGAAGAAAATTAAGGCAGAGGGCCTTAGGCAAAGGTATCCTGTTCAGCAATTAAGAAATGAGCGAAAGGGGGAAAAACCTTAATTTTGCAGTGGACTCTTATTTTTTTGTTACAGAATGGGGTTTGGTGACAATTGCTGAAGTACTAAGATGATCACAGTAAAACTTCTCATCTCAAAGCTGTCCTGAACAAGCATCCTAAAGATATGTTAGAGTAGAGAAAGACAGAGAGAGAAACAGACAAGACAACATACTTTCAAAAGACCATAAAAACTACAGAACCCTTAGGGTGAAGGTAAAGAAGGAAGGTGATCCAGTTCAAAAAAGACCTTTAAAGAGAAATTTAAATAGAAGCGAATGATGGAAAAAAAGCAAACAGACACAAATATATATGCGTGTGTATATATATATACTTTTATGCAATTGTGGCTTGTTAGAATGGCCCCGTTGCTATGGGAATAAGCTGAGATTAAGGAATTTTGTGGTACTCATCAATGTAAGAGCACACAAGGATATATACAGGCTAAATACAAAAGAAAACAACTTGGCTTTTATCTGATTGATTTTTAAGTATTTTTAAAATTGCTTTTAAAATGTTCCTCTAATTTTGTTATACTTTCCAAGGGAAAACCATGCTAGGTGCTGAGCTAAATCAGAGGCACTGGAAAAGTATGGTTATTTTATTCACGGATTATTTCATCATCTCTCCTTTAGATTCTGTCGCAGACCCCTACGGGTCTTCCTATCTCTGCCCCGGCCCCCCATTCTCAGCACAACAGCCAGATGGTCTTACTGAACTGTAACCCAGATCACGCCCTGCACAGATCATGTGGAGAACCTCCCAGAACTTTTTATCTCACTCAGAATAAAACAGAGAAGGACTCACAGCAGCCCTTGAGGCCCAACCTGACTGGCTGTAGCCATTACCTCTGACCTCATTTTCTAACCCTCTCTACTTGCCACCTTAGGGCCTATGTTCTTGTTCTTTCTGTCTAGAAAGTTCTCTCTCAAACATTCTTATGGCTTGCTCCTTTCATCTCCCTCAGTCAAATGTTACCTTCAGCCCGGCCTATCCTGACTACCCATCTATTGCCTCCTTTTCTGGCACTTTCGGAACCAGTTTCTTGGTCCAGTTTTCTCCAGAGTACTCAGCACCACCCAGGATACTATATATTTTAATCATGTGTCTCTCCTACCTACAAGGAATCTTGTGTGTTTTGTTTGCTGCAATATCTCCAATCCCTAGGCATACAAATGATGCACAATAAATAGTGCTGAGTAATAAATGAATTTAACCTGTTCTATAGGAATTACAGTAAGGGAAAAAGTGAAATCCATAGAGTGGAAAAAAACACAGCTGTAAAGGAGAAAAGGGAAGTCACGTTGGCCTCCTCTGCATAGAGCCTTGAAAAGACCTTCAAGATGTATTAACATAAAAGGCAAGATGCAGAAGGTGTATTTAAAATGAGAAAAAATAAAAATATACACTCATAATTTCTTACATTTCCATAAAGAATACAAACATAATAAACTAATAGAGTGGGGGCTTGTGGTGCTGAGGAAGTGGAAGATGAGGGACAAGGTTGGGGAGAAGGATTTGTACCACAATCCTTTTTTATTATTGCTTGATTTTTTTAGAAATTTATTATCTATTCAAAAATTAAATAAAACATGTCCTCTTAGCACAGACTCTTGCTTTTCCCTCAGACTTCTTCAGGAGGAAGAGCGTAGAATAAGGAAGTAGAGAGTATGGGTGGAGGTGGGACAGCAGATGAATTTCCTCCTTTGGGAATGTGTATTTTCTTCCCCTGGAGTATGAGGACCATGAGGTCAGAGAACAGGGCTCTCCTTTATGACCTGGTTAAGTGCTGCAGGAGAGGACTCAGAGCTTTGCTTCCTTTGCCTCAGTGGGTTATGTTGTCTCCCCTTCACTCCTCCCAAGCTAACTCCAGAAGCACTGATCCCTTCTATCCTTACCACAAGCCGTGCCTGGAATAACTTTCTTACTTGTCAGCACCTACACTTTACACCACTGAAATATGCTATTCATCTGGTCCCCCATTACCTTCTGCGTATTATATGTCTATGTAATATGAACTTAAACATATATATTCTAATCTATGATGTCTTCCAGAGGAGTTACATAATGTCTGCTTTAGACATTCAACGTAATTCAAGTCACCAAAAATTTACTGACTGTAAGATAAGAGCTATGTGCAATCCCAGGCTTCACGAAGCTCACAATAGGTTAGTTTAATTTTCACTGAGTAATAGTACATTCCAGAAAACATTTAATAAACACTTCTGTATGCTGCTGCTGAAGATAAAGTCTATTTATACTAAAGCAAACAAATTACTCCATATTTTCTAGTACAGAAACTTGGCAGGCCAAATGACTGTCTTAATTGTTCTTTTCTGCATCTAATGTTATTCATTTTAAATCTTTTCAAATTCTTGACTGTTTTTCCCCCAAAGGACTTTTAAATCAGAACCCAGGGAAGTTAACCTTTAATAGCCTACATTTGGGACATTTATAAAGAGCTGTGACCTTCAACTTAGATTCCACTGGGAACAAGTGGATCAGTTGGAGGAAGCCTCTTGTGTGGTTTAAAAGACAAAAAACAAAACAAAAAATGTTCCTAAATTGTTAAATTTCCATAGTATCTTAGAACATAGAAGTCATTTAGAATGCTCCAGTACAAATACAGAGAGTCTATGGAGCAGCAGAAGAGGATATAAGAATTCTCAATACACTGTACACTTTCAGAAGAAAAATATTAAGAATAAAAATAGATCCACAGCTCAGTAATTCTTTGGGATTGATTATTTATTCTTGATGGGTCTGCAACAGACAGAAAGAGAGAAAAAATATAGTTGGCTCCCCTAACAGAAATTATTCATAGCCCTTTTGCCTAATAGAATAATGGACTATTAGATCTTCCATAAAATCCCTTTCAGCAATTTTATGGTAGGTCTGCATTTTATAATCCATGTTTTGTAACCGAGAAGAGAAGAAAAAATTACAAGCAAGAGAAGCATTTCACAATAATTCATTCCATTGATTTTATTAAATTTCAGATTCCAAACCTTTCAACCCTCCTATAAAAATTAGTCTGTGCTTGAGACTCTTCCGTTAAGTGTAATCAAAACTAAAAGTTTCATGACTGCCACCTACTGGTCAGGAAAATGTAACAACGTATTTTTTAAAAATGTATTTTCTGTCATATTTTTCAGTTTAGGAGTTCAAATATTTTACATTAAAAAAGATGGAATGCTGTAAAATAAGACATTCAGAAACATTTTATATTGTCCTCAATATATTTGGTCATATATTTACTAGTTTTATAAAAAGAAATTAAAAATTTGATGTTTCCTTTTCACAATTTAATAATTTTTGCAGTATTATTATAAGAAGTCATGTAAATGGTTTGTTGTACCCTACTTTAAATTTTGTTTTTACAGACAAGAATCTAGTTTAAATGATGATGAAATGAATAATTACTTCAAGATTAGCTGGTCAAACTAAGATAGGTATGGTGAAATTCTCCCATGAGGAATGTCACTGTCTTTACAGGTAAATTAACTGTGAAAACAAAAGAGCAACTCCACTAACGGGTAGAATATGCAATGGCAAAAGTAATGGGAATTTCTTCAAAGTAGTATATTAGGTTGAGGGGGAACAATTATATATTCGCCCTTTGCCTACAGGAAGCATTAAACATTTGTAATGAATGAAACATACCTGGCTTAAAATGTGGTAAAGAATGAACTCCAGGCCATGTGTCCTCATTTGGTGTTCCAAGGACCTAGTGGAGAGCAGGAAATTGTGGAAACAGACTTATTATTTTCAAAGTACTCAATATTCTCTAGAGTAGAAAACAGTACACTGCATATTATGCAACTCTGGATTTTTTTTTCCCCCATTATCATGTACCAGGGATTTTATATCAGTAAAAACCAACTCAGCTAAAGAACTCCCCAAGATGAATCTCTGTTTTAATAAATGCAGCTGAATGTGGTGAGCAAGTTAAATCTGCTATATTTTATCAACTCCAAACTTAATAAGTAGGCTTAGGGCTCAAGCGATAAGCTGTCATCTTCATGGAACAGAATAAAGTATATTTGTGTCCCTCATGATTTTTTCATGAGCCTCTGTCCTTCATTCCAGTACCATGCCTCATCATTTAAGAATTCTGTCGTTTCTTCCTCCACATTCTCTGCCTGAGCTTCATAATGTTTCAAAGAAGCAAGATCGATAGCTTTGAAGGTTCAAATTCTCCATTGGCTGGACCGCTCATTATTATTAAAATCTTTTCTTACATGATTTAGCGCAGAGTTTCTTAACAAGGGGTCTGTGAGCTTGAACTTAAATTAAAAAAAAAAACAAACACTATTCTTGTGGGGACATGTTGGTGCAGGTGTGATGTATTTATTAGATAATACACAGTATAGTGTGGACTTAGTAAGGGGTTTGTGGTTTTCACCTGACTGACAAAGGGGTCAGTGGAACAAAAAAGGTTAAGAAGCCCTGATTTAAAGTTTCTTTTTTGTAAAATGTTCTTCCTACATTTTTTCCTTTTTCTATTCATATTTCCACCTTTGTTTCCTATCCATTTTTCTATTACCACAATGTCTAATCTCACCAAAGGATTACAAAGTGTAACTCCTGCTCACATCCATCTGGGCACACTTCACCTGAATTTTCATTTCATGATCTGTTGCCCGTAAGCACAACCATCATGGTCAACCACTGACTGAGAGCAGCAGAGATTAAGGGTTAACAGCTGAGATTCTGGAAATGGACAGCTTGGGTTCAAATCCTTGTTCCCCTACTTTCTAGCCATGTGACCAAGAAATAACCTCACTGGGTTTCAATTTCTTTACTTGTAAAATGGGGGTGAGAACAGCACCTACCTCATCTTATGCTGAGAATACTACCTGGCACATTGTAAGCACAATGTGAATATTAGATATTATTCAAAACACCCTCAGAAAACTGATTTGGGTCAGGGATGTGGAGTTGTGTGGGAGAAACACAGTGTCTCCCTGTTCCAGGGGGCCAGGGCCTGATGCTGTCATTTAAACTTTAATGGACGAACATGGATAGTCAAACAGGTTAGAATTGGATAAGAGATTAAGCTAGACGTTGACATAGGAAGAGGAGGAATGGCAGATGTGGGAGAAAATGAAGCATTTTCACTTTATCTCTGAGAGCTAGCAGGTACCACCAGGCAACAAAACAACCCAGGGTTCTGGTTATTTATGTGCTTGTTATAGGAGGGACAGGGATGTGATGTCCAAGGGTAGCACACATCTAGTGCAGGTTTTTTTCACTTCCTGCTGGTGAATCAGGGTTAAATACATGTATTTATGTTGTCACAGAACCATCTGGGGTCAAAGGATGAGATAATACAATTCTTCTTTTAAACTATAATTGGTTATTTTTGCAAGCACTAATTATTACTAACACTAATAACTAGATGTACACAAACAAGGTCTCATTATTGATGAGCTGAGTGGGTAGGGGGAAGAGACAAGGTAGAGGGCTGGAAGAGTAAGTAGTAACGTAAGAAAAGAGACGAGGACATTGGCTCTTAAATAAACCATTGTGATAATGTCTCTGCAAAAGGCATTTTCCTTTCTTTTCAATAATTTTGATCACTAATGAGAGAGTGAGAGAGAGACAGAGAGGGAGTCAGTCAAGTTTGTGAGCAGCAAACAGTTTATCTGGGGACAGTCCCTCTTTGTTCTCACACTGACTTTTTTTTTAAAGATTTATTTTACTTATTTCTCTCCCCCCCACCCCAACCCCCCGCACCCCTCTTGTCTGCTCTCTGTGTCCATTCCCTGTGTGTTCTTCTGCATCAACTTGCATTATCAGGCGGCACTGGGAAACTGCGTCTCTTTCTTGTTGTGTCATCTTGCTGACATCAACTCTCCGTATGTACAGCGCCACTCCTGGGCAGCGGCACTTTTTTCACGCAGGGCAGCTTTCCTTGTGGGGTGCACTCCTTGCGTGTGGGGCACCCCTAAGCAGGAACGCCCCTGCATGGCATGGCACTCCTTGCGCAAGGCAGCACTGCGCATGGTCCAGTTTACCACACAGGTCAGGAGGCCCTGGGGATTGAACCCTGGACCCTCCCTATGGTAGGTGGATGCTCTACCGGTTGAGTCATGTCCACTTCCCTCACACTGACTTTTGCAGTAGGATGAAGGGGTTCAGCGGTACTAAACTTTATCAGCTAAAGGGAGGAAATTTCATCAACAAAAGCATGACTTGAACACAGACAATCCATCGCATATGAAACAGACCTTCTGAGAGTTCCCTAAACAACTACAAGTCCAGCCAGAATCTGAAACCTATTCTCTTGTTCCTAATAAATGTATGAAGTTAGCCTGGCTGTACCAGATTCTAAAATGTTTGTATTAGCAAAACTTTTTCATAGGCATTCTCCTTATCTACAACCAGTGTTTCCATTTTAAAGTGATTATCAAATATTATGGCCAGTTCATAAAACTTACCAGGAAAGGGAACACATGTAGTACTTTTTTTTTGAGTTGTTATAGAATTGAATGTTGAGATTACAGACCTTGAATTCTTTCTCTACCTACAACTCCTGTATCATCTTCACAGGAAATGCCAAGTGGGAAGAAAGTGTACAAAGGAAAAGAAGTAAAAATTAAGTTTGCATCCAGTAAAAGCTTTCCTCAGAAGGCAGTTTGGGTTAAATGTATGATTAGAGATGACAGGTTACCTGTGTACTAGGGAGAATGGTGTGTGTTGTCTCTAGATGTCAGATTTTTATTAGCAACAATTGACTATCAACATCTATTACCAAGACACTTTTAAGTTTGAAGGAAAAAGAGGCACTCTCCAAAATTCAAAAATAATCTTTTACAAAGAAAATAAAAATATATATAATTTTATCTGATGTACCATCAACATTTAAAATGAAATGTGATCCCCACATCATCTCTCAGTAAACAGATTTTTTTACATCGGAGGTCACTTTCAGTCTTAAAATGACAAGCTATGATATTCTTATACATACTCATCAATTTCACCTTAGACCTGTGTGTGTGTCTAGTATATCTCCCTGTGCCTTTTTAGTTCATTCCTTCATTTGGCTAACATTTATTGTTTCTATGATGGAACAGAGACTTGGGCTCTGCCCTCAGGTGCTCTTAGTCATGTGAGAGAGATGAACAGGGGTGCGTGGTGGTGAACTGTCTTGAGAGAGACAAAGAGGGGTGGGTGGTGGTGAACTGTCTTCAACATAAGTCTCTTGGGAGGTATAGGAGGAATAATGTGAAAGCCCAAAGGAGGATGTGCTGGAGTCCACCTGGCGGCACGGAGAAAGGCTGCATAGCTGAGGATAATTTAGTAGGCGAGGCAGCATTGAGTAATAGTTTTCCAAGTAAAGAAGGGGTGGAAGCCAAGGCAGAATGTGGTGGTCAAAATGAAGGCTTATGTTAAAATACTGTCTGTTTTCCAACTTAGCATGTTCCTCGTGCCCGCCTGCCTCCACAGTGTGCTTTCCTCTTCCTGAATGCCCCTATCCCTGGTTTGACCAGGTTAACTTGTATTTCTGTTTCTAACTCCTACTTCTGTTTCTAGCTTCAGCTTAAGGGTCACCATTACCTAAAAGGCTTTCTCTGCACTCTCTGGCTTAAGTTACGCGCTCCTTTTTTGCAAACTCCAAGGACTTTGGGCAGACTTCAGTTACAGGACATAACCCATTGCCTGGTAATTGTTACTCATCAGTTCCTCACTGGACTATGGAAATCAGATTGCAGATCATGTGTTGTTCATCTTTGGCTCGCTTAGTGCTGAGCATGGCCCTGGCACAAAACAGGCATTGATAAATGGTCAGTGAATGAATGAATGGTGTGTTTGGAAAACAATGAGGTCTGTGCTGCTGGGTTGTAGGCTAGGTTATGGGCTGGGAAGTTGCAGCCAGAATCTGAATCCAAAGGTTGCTGAGGCAAGGGGTCTAGATCTGGACCTATAAAATGTTAGAAATGCCTGTAGGGACCAAAATACAGATGCACAAAAGAAAATACAGATCTGGACCTTGGGAGAAGGAACTTAATAGAGAATAACATTTGGAACTCTTCAGCATAAATATGGTGGTAGAAAGCCCATGCCAAAATATGAGCTACAAAATGTTCTTCCTTCCCTGTGTTCACTCATAAATAGCTCCCAGAAGGGTATTCTGTGATTTCCTGAACTGTTTACCATCTGTTAAGGAAAGCAAAGGACAATCTCACCTGTGTGGTGGAAGTTTAAACTGCCTGACCCAACCAACCAAGCTTACTCCTCCAGCCTTACTTACATGCTGACAGATAAGGCAGAAATCCTGCTCACCAGGTCACCCGGAAGATACTGAGAAAAAGAGGGCCTCTCTGCAGAAATACCTACTTTACAATAAATGAAGAGAAGGGAGTCCTGGACTTCTGGAGCACAGATGTCAAGAACTAGTATTGTCAGAAACATTTACTCGCACCTCCAAGTCACTAATGGCTGCACTAATTCTCACATTTCCTAGGCTTTGCTTTTGCACAGGTCCCAGGGCTGCCAAAATGCAGAACCCCTGTGTTTTAAGCAGCACAAGAACTACTAGTAGTTCTCCCTGGGTCAAGAAGACAGAAGTCTCTAAGAGACTCCAGCAGAGAGGGGCTGCCAGCAGAGAGGAAAACTGACCTACCAGTGCCAAAAAACTGGTTCACACAAGTATGTGTTAAGGAAGTGATATGGAAAGAGTGGGCTTTCTGCTTCAGGGTTTTAAGTTTAATTAGAGAGGCACTCTAAGAATTACTGATGATTTCAAACTGCCTTAGCTGATTTTTGAAAGGGAAGTCCACACAGATATCACCTCTCAAATAATGGTTGCTTTGGCTATATTACTTGAGGATCTGGATGATTTCTTCTGGTTCCTCAGTGAGAAGTTCTAAATGAAACTTGTGACGTGGCTCAGCAGAACTCGGCTTGGGTGTTACACAGCCCACTCAGGAACAGAAGGTATAAAGTTCATGGATGAGCCAGACAGAAAGCAGAAACTTCCCAACTGTTACGCTGCTTGTGCTCTCTCTAGCTGAAAAAAAAACCATGTGGAAGAATGACAGTTGAAAATGCCTGGGGCTCAAAGTGCCTGAAATTGATACGACTGCACCATGGGCAGGACTTCAAAGGTGAGGAGGAAAAGTATGTAGGTTAAAAGGCCTTGTGCATGGTAGCGGGAAGGAAAGCTTTAGAGGAGGAAAGATAGTATCAAAGGCAGACTGCGAAAAGCTGGGGTGTGTTAAAGGGGGAAGGGTAATGCACGGTGCAAAAAGCAGGAAATTAGGGTGACCAAGGACAGAAGGAAATGACCAAAGGGAGCATTTTCCTCTGAAATGCCTACTGCATTCATTGTCTATGGCTCCACCTACCTAGGAAATTTCTTGACTAGACACAGGATATCTCTAAAATAGACAAGTAATAGCTGTGGCCTCTGGAAGGGGAACTGTGTGGCTGGGAACCGAGGTGAAAGGAGCTTCACTTTTCTTTAGATATCCTTTTGTACCTTTTAAATTTTGTACCATACGTATATTTCCTATTTAAATATTAATTTAATTATAGTTTTCCATTTGTGAAAAATAGCAAAACACAGCTAGCCCTTTCCTAGGTGCAGAAGCTAAACAGAAGCATGCACCTTGGAGTTGCTTCGTCTGGAGGGACAGACTGGGATGCGGACCAGTCAGATGGTGAGGCTGCAGAGGGCGCTGAGGAGCACAGGCTTCAAGGAAACCATCCTCAACCTCAGACTTCAAAGATGACTGACTAGGGGAAGCACACTCCAGGCTGAAGAGAAAGCACATTTCAAGGCACAGAGGGGCGTGGAGACCCTGTGTGGAGCACTAAGTGGCCCAGCGCTGCCTCTGGAATGGGGAGGGGGGGAGGTGATGAGGAGGAGAGGATGAAGTGGAGGCCAGAGAGAGATGCAGTAGCTTTGTCGACCTAACTCGTAAGCTAAGAAGGCATTAGATTTTAGTGCCATAGACAAAGGGCAGCCATTCAACACATTCAGAGGGATTTAAATGCTGAGACCAGATTTGCACTTCATAAGAAATATGGAGACAGATTTGGAGGAGGCGAAACCAGAAGCCGAGAGGTCTCTAAAGAGGGCCCAGAGGGGGCGAGGCAATGGCTACCCCAGCACTCAGGAGAACCACCTCGGAGCTGCTAAAGCAGCGGCACTCGCTCCTCATGGGCCTGATGCCTGCTCTCATAACACATATTTTAATACCCTTTTACTGTCCAGAAACAGAACTCATAGATAATACGAGCCTCCTATGCATAATCGTAAAAAATCAGCTTAATACTTTAACCATTGCAAAAAGACATAAAAGTATTTCATATAAAAAAGAGACATTTCATTAGGCAAAAACTCAAAACAGGATGATGCTAAATGGTAAAAATAAGGTAGTTGGATGCTTGCACCTATATGTCAAATTACCTTGAAGGCCACTGCTACAAATGATGATGAATTCCTGTTTTGCATTGGCGCTTCCAACACCATGAGTGTTGCCATTAGAGGGGATTTTCTTAATATTCTTTCCTTGATTGACACATTAGTCAGATGCCTAGAAAACTCAGTGTATATCATAAAAAATGTGTGGTGCTTATCTGTAAAAAGTATTCATCTGTAAAACAGAGATATTAAGGCTTGAAAAATGCCTGGTGGGCCTTTCAGTCCTTCACTGTGCAGGACTGTGTTGACAGTCTAGCATCCTTGGCCATCCCCACTAAAGATCAATGGCATCCCCTAATCAGGGTGAAAATCAGTAACACCCCAAAGGACTTCCACAATGTCCTCAGGGCATGTTATTAACCTCTCATGGGAATTACTGTTTAACAATTACCTCTGGCTGGGTCCCAGCCCAGAACAATTAAATCAGCTCTTTGTAAAAGCTCCCCAGATGATTCTAACTCCAGCAGTAAAACTTCTGGTCTAAAGCAGCTTTTCCCAAAGTGTGGAGAATAGCCTCTCACATTGGAGATTATTCTAGGACATGCATAGGGCAATAAATAATATCTACTCACATAACCAGAAAGTTATCTCCTTTTCAATTCTCTTTCAATCCTTTTGAGAACATCAAGGAGAAAATCGCAACTTGGTACTGTTTTCAAAACCTCTCAAACACTTGCTTACATCCCCAAAAAGAGAAAGCAGACCTCAAGTGTAGAACCCTGAGTAGTCAAGAAGATCTAGGCATAATTTATTAATAATAATTGACTGGTGTTCATTGCATGTATTTTTATATTGATCTTCTATTTATGGTAATTATAAAGGTTTTCTACTTTCAGGGGTGATATTAAGAAATAAAGTTATCTGAAATGAGCACAATGAAGGGAAATTATATTATTATGAATATTGGTGCCATGATCCTACCAGACATACCAAAAAATTGAATAAGAATCCCGACTAGGGGGACCTACTGGCTTATAGTAGGAAGAGAAGGGGCTGGATATTGGGGACCACCAAGTAGACCCAGACGGGTACTCTCCTGGCTTTCATGCCAAAATGCCAGGAAGTGTAGGCCCAGTTGGATGCCATTGGGATTAGTGGTGAAGAGCAGGAGAAGCAAGAGGCAGGGGAGGCCTCTCCACTGTCTTAGAATGAGACAGACCAGAGGAAAAGGCTATAGATGCTGGGGGGAAGTTTCTTAAAACATTTTTTTTTTTTAAAAGGTTTATTTTTTATTTTCTCCCTTCTCTTCCGCCCCCCCCCCGCCCGCATTGTCTGTGCTCTGTGTCCATTCGCTGTGTGTTCTTCTGTGTCCGCTCACATTCTTGTCAGTGGCACTAGGAATCCATGTCTCCTTTTTGTTGCATCATCTTGCTGCATCAGCGCCACTCCTAGGCAGGCTGCACTTTTTTCCCATGGGGTGGCTCTCCTTGAGGAGAGCACTCCTTGCACATGGGACTCCCCTATGCGGGGACACCCCTGCATGGCACAGCACTCCTTGTGCGCATCAGCACTGCGTGTGGGCCAGCTCACCACATGGGTCAGGAGGCCCTGGGTTTGAACCCTGGACCTCCCATGTGGTAGGTGGATGCTCTATGAGTTGAGCCAAATCCGCTTCCCTCTTAAGACATTCTTGAATAACTTCTTCAGGTTTGTTATTTTTTAAATATGCCTCCACCTCCTAACCACAGATATATTTCCATGACCAATGTCTGACTTTTACTCCCATACAGTTCTTGAATCCATCCATTTCTCTTCATCTCCTGCCATGCCCATGCCACACCAGGCTGCTATCATCTCCTAACAAGCTTAGAACCGTGTGCTCCCAAACAGTCTACTTGCCTCCATTCCTGCCTTCTTCCAATCCCAGTTTTCATATTCTCAAATGATCTTCTCAAACTCAAATCTGAGTATGTACCACCCCATGCATAAAATCCCACTGTTCTTGGGATAACGCCCATATTGCATTCATAACCCTCAAGTTTCTGCCTGGTGTAGGCCTGCCTTATCTCTCTCCGCTTATCTAAACTACCACCTCCTCCCTTTCCTCTCAGGCTTTGCTCACTGTGATTGCTCAGTGATTAGGTTTTGTCCCCTTCCATCATAGGGCCTTTGCATACACAGTTGAGCAGCCTAGACACTTGTGCCTTCCCCACCTAATTTGCTTCTAATTAGTTTTCCAGCTCTCAATTCAAACATCACCTTCTCAGGTTAAGCCTTCCCTGGTCCTCCATACTAGGACAGAATTCTCATAATGCACTGTTTTTGTATCCCGGACTTCTTGTTAGCAACTATCACAGCTGCAATTTTACATTTATTTCTGGGAGCATTTGATAACGTCTACCCCTTTTATTGGACTCTAAAGGTAATAAGTAAAGGGACCACAGTATTTTTTTCCTTTTTATTTACTTTTTTATATTCCCATTGCCTGTTTCATAATACCTGGCATAAAGCAGGCTCTCAGTAAATATGAGCTAGATGAACAATCCTCAAGTATCCTCAAGAATGGCAAATTATCACGGGGGTCAATGCCTTCACTAAATAAAAATCTTGTTAAATGAGCTTTCATAAAAAGTAGAGGATAAATCTCTTTAACCTCAGTGTAAGCTTTCCCTCCTACTTCACTGGACTTTCCTGGCAAAGAATGGGAAATGCAAATTTTTCCAGGGCCAGGCTGGGAGGTGACCAAGTGCAAGGACTGGGTGTAGGGCTGGAGGGAATGCGGGTGGGATGAGTGCCTGGTGCTTGTCCCTAGAGAGGGGGAAGCAACTGCTCAGTTCTGGCCTGAGGCTGCCACGCAGGATGCAGGTCCAGAGCTACTACGGCTTTCATTTTACTACAGGATTTCATGTGCAATTACCTAATACAGATCTCTACATGGAATTACTTTGATTCAATCTTATAATTCAAATTTCTAGGACAAATTGTCTAATCCAAATTAAAAGCCAAAATCAAAGGAAATGGGTCAAACAAAACATGCCTATGTTCTGAATTCAGAGATCAGCCAGGTTGTAACCTCTGCTCCAGGCATGTAGACTGCAGCCAGGCACTGCCAAAATGAGCTGTCACTTACTGTCTGTTGGGCTCTTTTTTAAAGTATCTTTATTCCTTGGGACATGAGTTGCTCAAGTTTACACAGGAAGAAAATGGTAGAAATAAAATTCAACATCAGGTTAGTTTGACTAGAAAGACCATACCCTTAAGAACGGCATTAACTTGCTCCAGAATGGGACAAAGGAGAAAAGGGTTACTAAATGCTTCACAGCTAAAAGACCAGACTCTAGGAGAAGGATTCGAGTATTATTAGAAACAAGGCTTTTGGTCACTGTCTCCCTTCCTTCCAACACGGACACACATGCACACATGCCCAAAATATATACTAGGTATCGTCTTCTTCAGCATTTGGATCGATGACTTAAAAGAAGCCATGGAAAACTCATTTTACAATTTCAGATTATATATAAGAGAGGGAATATACAATATTTTGATGGTTGAGCCAGGACTCAAAATAATTTAGTCAGGTAGAAACAACTGGCTGAACTTAACACTGGGAAATCTGAAAGCAACAAACATAAAGTCCAGTACTTAAGTTAACTCAATTAATTGTTCAAGATTTGGAAGACTTGGGAGGCAGCAATTTGTGTAAAAGACACATGGATTTTAGTCAAGTACAAATTCTAGGAGACACCCCCATGGAAGTGAAAGGAGGTTATGGTGGCCAGACTCTGAGGCGGACCCATGACCCCACCTCCTGTTGTTCATGCCTGTATTAGGCAGCCAGAGCGGTACTGAGACCAAGTACCAGAAGTCTGTTGACTTTTATAAAGGGTATTTATTTGGGGTAGAAGCTTACAGTTCCAAAGCCCTAAGAGTCCAATTCAACGTTACTTCCTAACAAACTCGGTTGCCACTTGTTGACCAAGACGCTGGGCAATGTCTGCAAGGGTTCAGCCTTCCTCTTCCTCTTAAGTCTCTGCAGTCCAGTTTCTTCTGATCTCAGCTGTAGGCTGGCATAAGGCTTGTCTCTATTCTTGGGGCTCGTTCCTCTCCGGCTCAGCTGCTCTGCTCTCTCCACAAGGACAGCTGTAGACTGTCAGGCGAACAGCTTGTCTCTCTTCACGGGGCCTCTCCTGTGTCTAATGGAGCCTTCTCACTTTCCTAAGTATCTGGTTCTCTGTGTGTGTTATTTCCCGGGCTTCAGCATCCAAAACTCCAACTAACTCCTCTGCCTTGTCATTTTCTCTGTGAGTCCCCGCCCCCTTGGGGGGGCAGGGACTCAACATCCTACTGACATGGCCCAATCAAAGCCCTATTCGCAATTTAATCAAGTAAAAGTGAAACCTCTGAAGACAATGCAATCTAATTTGCTCAGAGGAACAGGCCAGTTTACAAACACACTCCAATACTATTTTTGGAATTCAAAAACAATACCAAACTACTGCAATGCCTTTCAGGGTGGGTGGGGCGAGTGACTTGCTTCTAACCAAAGAATAGGGTACAAATGACAGGAAGGCACTTCTTCGGTCACCTTACCTAAGATATTTGCCTCCATGTTGCCAGGACATTCTCTCCCTTGCTGGCTTTGAGGAATCAAGTGGCCATGTTGAGAAGGACACACAGCAAAGACTGGACGGTGGCCTCCGGACAGTACGGACAATAAACCCAAGAGCGTGCAAGAAACTCAATTCTACCAACAAACATGAGCTTGGAAGCAGATCCTTCCTCAGCTGAGTCTCAGATGAGTTTGTGGCCCCAGCCAGCACCTTGATCAAGGCCTTGTAAGACCCTAAACAGGAGATTCAGCTAAGTCATGCCTGGACTTTAGACTGATTCACAGAAATTGTGAGAAAATCAATGTGCGTTGTTTTATGCCGCTAGGTTTTGGTAGTATTATTACATGGCAACCAACAACCAATGTAGACTTGATCCTTGAATGATGGCATATACTAGTCAGAGCACATCTGGATTAATAATATGCCAGAGCCAGGTGCTGCATATTAAGAGGGATAAAAATAAATACAGTATGTCTCACAGAATGTACCCAGAAAGGTCAGGGGACTGTGGACTCATGCCCCATGAGGATGATGCTTCTAGGACTATGTTTGCCCTTAAAGAGAAAGGACTTGTGAGAGACATCACCCCAAATAAATGAAGCACTGCAATGCAGATGGAGGGCTGACTTATTCTGAGTTGACTTAGATGGAAAACAAGGGCCACTGCTGTAGGAGGTTAGTATACAACAAAGAAGGGCATTCTAATGACAAGAGCCGCAAAAAATGAAATGGACAGTCTTTCAGGCTTAAGTAAAGCTATGAGTTGGACTGTACCATATTTGCCTTCAGATATAATAAGGAGCAAATTTTGCCTCCATAAACACAATGGCCATGTGCACTGAAATTCTGCTGTTAATACAATAAACAGCTGTATTAGGTGATAAGATGAGGCTGTACACATATATCCACCTTTGTTTTTATTTGGTCGCCATTATAATGTAAGGGGTAGAAAGGAAGAAAATTGTTGATAAGGAAAAGGGTATAACTGGGAGGGTAGAGTATGTATGGATGTAAGCTTTCCTTCCTCATTTTCTATCCAGAGTAATATTAATGCTAATTATTTTGAATGGTGCTAGCATAATAATCATATACTGGTATCAGAATATTTTCTAGTAGCAAGATAAGCAAGATATATGTATACAAGGTGTACACACACGCACACACTCACGCATATATTTCCTTCTTTCCAACATTTCCCAGGCATTACCTAAACTGCCACTAGATCAGGGGTTAAAATGTTCTGATTGTTTTTGACAAGTATATGCAGGCTGGATGTGGGATTAGAAAAACTGCTTTAAAATCCTGTGATTCTGGGCTATTACAGTAGAGCAGCAAAGCCTCTGCAGAACAGTGTGTGCCACCTCGGAAAGACCAGCAGGGGGAACCATTGGATTGGAAAAATGAAAAGCTGCTAGGTTAGTCTATCGACTGTTCAGTAAAAGGTTGTGTATTAAATGAGAGGGTGTTTCCAAAATATTATGCAGAGTTTTCAGCATAGCAAAGTTTACATGGTAGGAACCTTGGTAAGCCAAAGACAGCTGTTAAAGTTTTAAAAATGAGAGTTCGATTCACCTGCTAGAAGACGTGGCTTAGGGTTCTCAACCTTGGCTGCACACAGGAATCATCTGGGACTGAAGACTGGGACCCCCACCACCACCCCAAAGGTTCTGATTTAGTTGGTGCAGGGTGCAGCCTGGGTCTGTGGAATTTTCTAGCCCTCCCTGGTGTTTCTAACATCAGGCAGGGTTGGGACCCCTGAATGACCCAATTTAACTAGGCAGTCTCTTGGAGGTCTCTCCATTCAGTGTATAGATTTTTTTTTAAAGGTCTTTGGCCTGGATTCAGAGGACCATGAAAGCTTTCCAGTAGATAAATGAGCAAAACAAATATTAGAGGCTAACTAAAAAATAAATTGGAAATTATTCCCCAAACGAGTCTTAGCTGACATTAACTGGAAAATTTTGCACTGAAAACAGCTCATTGAAAATGTTTTCTCTCCATCTTTATTTTCATCCTTTTCCCTCTTCCTCTTCTACTGTTTCTATTCTTTGTTTCCCTAAGCCCTGACTCCCTCATCAATTTCACTCTCATCTCAACGACTTTTCTCTAACTCACAGACCGAGTATGCTATTGTGACAAGGCTTCACAATGTCAGTCCCTGACTGAGAGTGTTGGCAACCACAGGCCTGGAAATGTATGCCCTCGGCTGCCCTAGGGTGGAGGGTGCAGAGGCTGCAGGGGGTGCTGTTGCCAAGCAAGTGCAGCGGGACTGGTCCAGACTGCCTGAAGCACGGCTGGGAGAGGGACCTGAAGGCAGGAGCACAGGATGCTACATCAGCATCAGCATAACCCAAGAAGCTCAGTCGCCAACGTGACCTGATGGATCAGAATCTACATTTCAATAAGATTCTGGTGTGATTTATGTGCACACTGAAGTTTAAGAAGGACTGTTTTAAAATATTCATTATAGGTGGACTTTTTGACCTAAAAAGCACAAGCAGCAGAGAGGAAGTTACAGCAACAGGTATACCTTCACAGATAGCACCTGTGTGAGATTATTTATTAAAACAGCACTTGGGATGGAGGATTCATGGGCAATTCCAGTTCAGTGTGGACACCTCTGATCAGGAGCTGCTACAGAGAGATGGCTCGGCATTCTGTAAGGCAGAGCTCCTCCATCAGGACTTGCCTTTTAGTCCTGACTTTAATAGTCTTATAGTCTAGATATCACTCAGGGCAAGAGGCTCTGAATCATTTCTAGATGCTGGCAGGACATAAATAATGAATAAACATCTGTTTTATCCACTGATGTACTTTACCTCAGCTGCAAACTTCAGGTCAATAAAAACTCTATGGCTAACACCCGCCCAAATTGATCACCATCTCCTTTTTCTTGAATGAAAGTAGTTTTCTTATTTAATGAGCATCTACTGTGTGCAGGGCAGTGTATGATCAGGAGATATCTCTCACCTTCCAAACTACAATGATACTTTATTCATTTTTATTCCACTAAAATTAAATATGACAAAGATCCTGGACTCCCTCATAACACTATGAAACCTTAATAGCCTCAAATGTGTTTTAGAAAATTATATCATCTTTGAAAACATGTTGAGTATGCATTAGTTTCCTGTTGCTGTCGTAAAAAAAAAAAAATTCACCACAAATGTAGTGGCATAAAACAATAGAAATGTATTTTCTTGCAATTTTGGAAGCCAGAAATCCATTTCAATAGGCTCAGTCGAGGTGTTGGCAGGACCATGGCCCTCCAGGGGCACTGGGAAGAAGCCATGGTTTGTCTTTTCCAGCTTTCGGTGGCTGCCGGCATTCCTTAGCTTGTGGCACACCACTGCAGTCCACCTCTGTCTTCACATCACCTCTCGTTCTGCATGTGTGTTTCTTCCTCTTCTGTCTAAACCAAATCTCTCTCTGCCTCCCTCTTATAAGGACACTGGAAATTGGGCTCCTCTTGATAATCCAGGATAATCTTCCTCTTCAAAGTCCTTAACTTAATCATATCTGCAAAGACCCTTTTTTCAAATTAGGTACTCAAAATGGATATTATATATATATAATAAAGAAAGTAAACAAAAGGCGGTGGAAACATGTCTATTTACAGCAATCAGAACTGCACCTCAACCCAATGAGATGAGACAATAATTGTTATTTTGCAGATGAGAAAACTACAGGGCAAAGAGGGGGACTGGTTTATCCTCAAGAAGAGAGGAATAAAACTGGGACCTAAGCCAGATTTCTGACCCTTGTCTGGCATCCTTCCTCTTGTCACTCAGATGTATTCAGTGAAGTATTATCAACAGGGCTGTCCTTTCATCTCACTTCACTCCTGAAGCAGTTTATGGGTACAAGACTGGAAAAGACCAAGAGTGAAACTGAGTGGTCTGCCAGCGACCTCGCTAGCTAGCTAGGCAACTCCTTCCTTCCCAGCGATGCTGCCGTATTCTGCTGATCTACTGGGTATACTTAGTGGGCTTTCAAAGTCAGGTAGTGACATTCCACATAGCTACTTACTATGAAAGCCAACTTCATCATTTATTTTTAGTCCACCCTAGTGAACGTAAGAGAAATGCTGATCCCTCAAACCAAACAGAAAAGAATATACTCATCAGTTTTCTCTTTAAATCAGGTGCACAGAATTTTGTTTTAATGTAAAAAGCACCCATGAACCCACCACCCCAGACAAGCGTAGGACACTTAAAATCACACATATTTAACCCTATGGTTCAGGCCACAATCTTCCCACCTCCCTGACCTGAAGTTCCATCCTTCATTATTCTCTTCCTTTCTTTTTACATAATTTTATTATCTACATAAAGATTATAAAAAGGATATTTTTATTTCTATTACGTGAAATTTAATTTATAAGAAAGGTTTAATGCTGTAGGTTACCTTTTGGGATTTTTTTTCTAAATTATTATATTGCTAAGATTCACACAAACTCTGGTGTGAATATTCCATTGTGTGAATGGAAAATTATTCATCCACTCTCCTGCTGATGGGTATTTGTGTTGTTTCTACATTTTCACCCATGATATAGGAAGGAAAATTGCATCTCATAAAAATGGAAAGTAGAAAGCTCAGCAGCATTCTTATCTCTTTCCCACTACAAAATCCATAATGCAAAAATAAAATATTGGCATCTAAAACAAAGTGGTATTCTCGTAGTTTGAGAGCTGTTTGGAACTCACAATATGTTTTCCCAAGGAAACAATTCCCTACGTCTTGGTTAGTCCCTGGATCATGCCCAAAGGGCTGTTTAATTCACAATACGCCAGAAAAGCTCTTCAGAGCCAAGTCAACACACAGTGGTGTTACCGACAGAAAATGCATCCACCATGGAGCTCACGACACTCATCTACAGAGGCAGCCCAGCGTCAAGACTGGGCTCCTCTTTTCTCTTCCACAAATTTCTCCACGCTCTAGCCTGGGGCAGCAACTCCAGCAAGAGGAGGTGCAGCAGACTGGCCCAAGGCATCCAAGCCCAAGATGCTGGGATGGAGACCTGAGGCCCAGATTGGAAAGCCAGCTGTGTCAGGGGCGAGAGTGGAAGGGGTGAGAAGGTGGTCAAAGAGCGAATAGCTCACTTTTTGAAGAGTTCTTTCTCTACATGTTTAGCCCTGGTCAGTGGGGAGCATCAGCAAGGTGGTGCCTGCAGGGTGCCTTCACCAATTTTTTTCTCCTCTTTGCTTACTTTTTACCTCTTCTTGCCTGGAGGCACCTACCATACCTAGCATGGGCCATTTGAGAGGGAGAATGGAGAGACATGAGGAGGAGCTGATGTGCACTGAAAGGAGGTGGCCCTCGGCGGCTGTGTAGGGGAGGGGTTGGAGGGGAACGGGACAGAGCCTCTTGGTACTTGGTCGGTAAGACTACTCCTGAACTCAGGTATGTAGGTCAGAGTTTGCCTACTGAGAGGAAATCCATACATTTACCTGTTCTAAAAAAAAAAAAGATGCTGTTATTTTTAGAGCTTTCAATGGGGTCTGCAGGATTGTGTGAATTACAACTAAATCTCTTAAAAGTTTACCGGCAGAAACTTTGTAAAATTTAGGCCAAAATAGTTCTATAGATATGCCACATTTGCAATATTTTATTAAAGCTTTTGCAACTGTATATATGCTATTTAAATAACTACAATTTCAAAATATTAGTATACTGTTATGAATTTATTCACTTGTCCATTTGTCAAGGGCCTATATATTTTTACCAACTGCTTTAGAAGCTGGGATAAAATATAGGACAGACAGCCCCTAACAAAGGATGAGCTTCATCATTCACTCCAGCTCCAGGTTCCCTGGCTCCACCAAGACTACTCTTGGTTAAGAACAGGTCCCCTACACCCCACCCCCACCATACAAGCCTCTCTTGGCAACTGACATGCAAGCCCGCTGACTTCCACCTACAAACGGGCTACTTACTTCTTACAACTTCAGTCGGTCAGTTGGGTATTTATAACCTAAAACACAAAATAGAGTTGAAAATGAGTCACTGCCCCAAGAGGTATGGCTGCCACTGAAGCACCAACTTTGAGATGCTCCAAATGATGCTGGCACCATCAAGAGGGTTGGATTTCTGCAGTTCTCTGGGCAACAATGAGCTATGCGCTCATCATCGGTGTCACAATGCATTTCAATTATTGATTTTTTTTGTTTTAAATTAATAAACCAGTATCAATTTAGCCTCATCATCGCCAGCTGAGATTATTATTGTGAGCAATCTGGTTAACTTCACGGTGTATTTTAATGTACTTCTGCATCAATAACTAGAAATTATGGCAGTTATGAGTGTGGGTTATACATGAATTAGCAAAGAGACCAATGTTAAAGCAGACATACACCTAGTTCCTCCCCACCCCTTATTTTTTAATTAGTTTGTTTTTTCCCAAACACTGGTACTTACTAATATCTCCACAGTAAATAGGATATATGAGAGGGTGAGGCAGACCAAGAGATCTTTTTTCTGCTTATGTGGACCAAGAAAAAAGAGAGCCCGACCCAAAGGAGCCCCAGGAGAGACATACAAACTTGTAATTTATTCTGCATCACAACAGTTTGGAGAAAGAATTTAAAATGCTAAGAAGAAGACACAGCTGACATTGCTGAGGGATTGAGGGGAGGTAGGGAGCATCATCGTCATACATGAACGAGAACTGTGCTGTAGTGAACCCTAAATCGGGAGCCTTGATTTATGCGGAAATATGCAAATGGTGTATAAAACAGGAAGAGTGACTTGGCCAAGGTCAGTCACACTTGACTGGTGTGGTCTCTGGACTCTAGCGATATTCCCACTAAAATCATGCTGTAAAATAATTTAAACACATACACTGATCTTTGACCAAGAATTTTATCCTCAGACGAAGGATAAAATTCAAATCAGGGGACAGGCCAATAACGCCTGTCAGACTTCAGTAAGTTCGTCCTGTTTTATTTCGTGAAAAGTTCTTTGCACTCTGGATTATCAACGCATCACAAAACATTGTCAAGTTGGCTTATTATTTTCAGTAAAGGAAGAAGTTTTCCCAAAGTTAAGTAATCTAGACAGGTGATGCAGTGTGGCCTGCTGGAACGTTACACAGCTGAAGCCTGATCTCTCAGGAAGGCGGCATCTTAGCAGCCTCTCATTGCTTTGCCCCTGCCCTCCTGTCAACAGGCTACAGGAGAGAAAGGACAGCCTTACAAGCCTGCCTGCCAACCCCGCAGGAGCAAAGGACCGGTCCAACCAAGGTGCAAAGTCTTCCAATGATCACATTCACGAAAATGGCAGGTAACACAGTCCTCTAACTGAACTCACCTACATTTTAAATTTTCAGCCACCATCGTCTTACTGTTTCTTATGATTAAAATAGGCTTAAGGTACAATCAGCTGATAAGCTGAGGAACAGAGAACCAAAGTAGGTTAACATTTTTGAATGGTAAAGTTAGGATTTTCACCAGTGGTGTTGCTGTCAGAGTCCTGGGGACTTCTTTTAGTACATATGAAATTAAATTCAAAAAGGAAGTGAAGTTAAATTCAAAAAGGAAAACAATTTTCTGATATTGTTTTAGAGACAGTGCACAGGCAGTTGGCTCAGATTCTTTCTTTCACAAGATGGTCCTCGGTAGATGCATTTTCAGATTACAATGTAACTCTTAAGCAGAGCCATATTACAATGTAACTCTTAAGCAGAGTCACTTGTGTTTTTCTTTCTCCTACCAACCTTGTCAAAAGGAGGCAAGAACAATGTGATCAAGGTCATGCACTGTCCCGTAAAGTACCAGACTTAGGCCAAGAATAGTCACTATCATTTTCAACACTTTCTCATTCCAGGTACCATCTTTGCAGGGGTGCAATTTAATGAGACTTAAGCCATGAAACTCACCGTCCTCTACAAAGTTATTCACTGAGTTGGCCTTAAACCATCTCATCCTTGAACTGTCAAGCTAGGTTTCCCCAAGATGCCTTTTAAAAGTTCCCTTTCTATCTTTGGGCAATCCACTGGTAGAAAACCATTGCTACCCTAATAGGTTTCTCCCGGGCTGACTTCAGAAACCAGAGATCTGAGCAAAGTGGTGGTTACAGTTTTGGTATGATGCAAAGTAATCTAGTTTTGTTACGGTCATAATACAAAACAGAGTTTGATTTTCTTATCAACATGCATTAGGGGAAGTTCTGTTACTAGATCAGAAACAATACTTCAAATTTACACAGACCTCCTACCCCTGACAAAGATGACCCCTTATTTTTAAATGATACCAGTGGTTCAAAGGCAGGTGAGGAAACAAAACACTGAAAGACATATTCCCAGATTCTTAAATTATTTTAAAATTATTCAATATTATTCACATTTGAGGATAGGCTAGACTGTATTTGGAGTGAGGTGGTGGTAGGAGAATCTTGGTTGGTTGGATACAAGGAATGTTCATTGTTGTAGTCTTCAGGGTGGAGCATGTATGCCAGATTCTTCTTAGGATATAGAAGTGCCAAAACTTAAGGATTGTTACTGAACTAGGAAGAGGTGCTTGGATACTGCCAGCGAGGACTAAGGGAAAGGAGGTCTCTAACACCCCACTAAGTACTTCCTTTGGGCAGGCCTTCTTGATCCATCACCTCATTTAATCCTTGCAACATTACGTCCAGGTGGGTCCATGGGTCAGATTCCTCTATATTACAGCTGAGCAGTCTGCAAGCTTAGAGATGTTAAAGGACTTGACTATGGTCTCACCTGCAGGGAGAAGAGGTAGGATTTGAAAGCATCTGTGTCTGGCTTCAAAGTCCACACTCCTTACTTAACCTGACACTGCTACTAGGTTCTAGGCTCAGCTTTAGAGTTTGCATCCTCCTTTCTGGGGTGCGACTGTCTACCCCACCTGGTTATTTTTCCAGTTAGAAAGCCACCACTACATGCTGGGGTGAGGGGACTACTCGTAAGGTGATGAGTGAACTTATATTTCTCCCTTATCCCCCATAACCTCAGTGTGTGAGATATTTACCCCATGAAGGGAGTAAGTAATCACATCACATACTACAAGATGGTACGTCACATGGGTATTCTTATTCTTAAGCAATGAACTCAAGTACCTACAAGGCTTGAGCTTGGGTTTTGGATCTGACACTTACCCACCAAACACATGACCTTGGAAGGTACTATGATAACAGTGTGGCTGCTGAAAACAATCCATCTGCATTCAAATCCCTACATCAAAATGTTGAACCATGTAATGTAACTTCTTTTATTTCAGTTAGTTAAGTTTCCTGTGCCCTCAGTTTCCCCTTGGATAAAATGGGGACCACAAAGAGTGCTTACCTCAGCGGGTTCTTGATAAGAAGACTGAATAAGGCAATACATGTAAAGGACTTACAGTACCACATGACACAGAGCAGCACTCAGTAAATGGTAGCTGCCATTACCACCAACACTACCACACCATTGCGGATGGGTTGTCTAGTGGCTTTAAGCCACACTTTCCTTTCATGGAATCTTGGATAATAATGAGACCTACTTCACAGAGTTGTGACAGTTGAAGAGATGATGCATAGAAAGTACTTAGCATGTCACTTAGTTCATTGTGAATGCTCTGTTTGCTAATAATTACAGTATTAATACTAATAAAAATAATTTATTTATCAATTCCCCTATTGTTGGACTTTTTATTCAAAAGTCCACACATATTTATTGCTATTTAGCAATCCTGAGAAGTTCAGTTTCTGAATCACATGTTAAGGACATTTTAAAATTCTTGCCAATTTATTCTTCAGAATCATTATATCAATTTATAATCCCTTCAGGGATATGAAAGTATTTATTACATCTTGCCTAAAGTAGGAATGATCATTTTAAAAAATTGGCCCTGAGTGACTATATATCCTCTTGAAGCAGTGAAAGCCAACTTTATGTGAGGACTACCACCGCCAACATCCCCAACAGAAATGAAACTGAAATTTTATGGTGCTATACTACAGAAAATAGATTTATGGAGTTGTAGGAATGGCAATGCATTTATTATGAAAAACAGTAAATCATGTTTACTGATACGTGAACAAGCCTTGATATGAACATTGTATTCCATTGTGCAATAAGGTGGTGCTATGATATGAAAAAACATCATGATATACACTGTGTCCTCAGTAACAAAGGGAAATCAATAAAAAACCAAAGTTCACATATAACAAAAAAGCAGGGGTTAGTACTTTTGAAGGATTCTGTTATTTCATTAGATGAAAAATGTCTACTTCAAGGGCTTAAAATACTGATGCCCCAAAGAACTCTTTCGCACTGCCACACAGCATCCATCTTAAAAGAGATCATGCTGGTCCCCTTTTTGGGGTTGCTTACTACTGCCTTTTTTATCCTTTTAATAGGACCATGTATTTTATTTATTTATTTATTTATAAAGATTTATTTAATTTATTTCTCTCCCCTTCCCCCCATTGTCTGCTCTCTGTGTCCATTTGCTGTGTGTTGTTCTGGGTCCACTTGCATTCTTGTCATGCAGCACTGGGAAACTGTCGCTTTTATTGTTGCATCATCTTGCTGCATCGGCTCTCCGTGTATGTGGCACCATTCTTGGGAAGGCTGCAATTTTTGTGTGCGGGGCAGCTCTCCTTATGGGGTGCACTCCTTGCGCGTGGGGCTCCCCTACATGGGGGCCACCCGTGTGGCACAGCACTTCTTGCGTATGCAGCACTGCACACGGGCCAGCTCACCACACAGGCCAGGAGGACCTGGGTTTGAACCCTGGACCTCCTTTATGGTAGGCAGATGCTCTATCAGTTGAGCCACAACTGTTTCCCAGGATCATGTATTTTAAATTCTTTTATTTCCTATAGAATCAGCACCTTATTAGTCATGTGGGGATTTCATCCAGTTCCAACCAGGGTGCCGGATCCATCTTCCCTTAACCACAAAAGAACAGTCAGAGGGTGTTATACCTTGTCAGGGAGGGCATACTCCTGACCAGCAGAAGTAGTAACAGAAGAATGACCATTGCCCTTCAGTGCCCCCTTAAGAACAAAGGTGTAAGCTCTCTGAGGGGGTATCTGAGGCAGGTTAGTATAGGGAAAGGGAAGAGTTGGTCACAACTGAGGCCTGGCAGACAACAAAGCTGACAGACCCCACTTGGAAACCTCCTGAGGAGTCCCATGAGATGCTGGCCATGAGAATCTCATTTGGAACAAGAATCCCATTCAGGGTCAGGGGAAGACACTGGATACCCTCAAGACCTTACCATTGGCCCCCTGAGAAATGACAAGTTGGGCAACCAATCAGAGCTGCAAAGAGCCAACACTGCCATTCCTCAAACCAGAGGTGGAGGTTAGCTTCCAGTTCCCAGATGCTGGGCTTGCCCATGTAACTTGTTTGGGCAATGGAATGGAATGGAAGTGAAAAATGCCAATTACAAATCAAGAAGTTAGCAGGCAACACATGTTGCCATGCACCCTCCTGCCCTTCTGTAACTGCCAGAGCATGCCCTGGGTAGCCTCTGCTCAATGAGGATGTGACACCTGTGGAGCAAACCTGGACCCAACCTGTGTTGCTGAGCTGAGCTTGGATCAACCAACCCCAACTAATCTGTGAACATTTGAATAAGAATAAATAATTGCGTTGTTACTAGATTTTGAGGTGGTTTGTTATGCAGCATTATCATGGGATAGGAAGAGAAACCAGTCCTTTGGATTTCTAGCCAGGAGTTTTCCTTTCATGCCACCCTGAGGCCTTACTGACATGGTATTTGACAGCACAGGCATTCTGGGGAAGAAAGCTATCAGCAGTAAAGGAAGGTAAAATTAATGGTTTAATAGTCCCTCTGTCAACCACGGGATGCTTCACAGGCATTATGCTAAAAAGCAGCTTTTAGAATAGAACCTACCAAAGATTGTAACTCTGCTAAAAGAACAAAACCAAGGCATATATAGGCACTTCTGAAATTAAGACATTACAAGGAAATTATATTATAGAGAATTAAAGGGAGAATGAAGGTGTGAACTAAAGCCAGGAGTTCAGTGGCCAAGAAGGCCCAAGTCAATGTAGAACCAACAAAGACTAATCATCTACTTTCAAGCTCTGAAAAGGCTAAGGTTTTGACTTTTTGTAGCCTGGAGACAGAGTGCTATTTTTTAAAATGCAATAGTATGTTCATACTTCAGTCAAAATTGAAAACAGACCAAAGTCAGATCTACTTGTTATAATTTTCCCTGGGTAACAATGCATAAAGAGAATCAAAGCTTAATATTGCAGACATCAAAGAAAAAGTTCCATGAAGCTAGTATTAGGTTGGAGCTGTCCATTCAGAAAGCCGGACCAGTCTACTTGGGGCTGATGCAGACGATGCAAGTAGAAGGCAGTTTATTCTGGTGGCTGCTACAACTCTGGCAACGAAAAAAGCAAGACCATTCTTACATAGTGAGGCCTACGATGCCAGGCTCTCTCTGTTGAACATTCTCTCGATACATATTACCTTTAATCGTTACAAGGATCTTAACAAGCACTCTTACATTCTTGATGCAAGTAAAGCTCAAACAAGTGAAGTTTGTTTTATGAGGACAAACATCTAGTAAACAGTGAATAAAGAAATAGGATAGAAGCCTTTGATTCCAAAGCCTAGATTCTGTCTACAGTGCCATACTGCTTCTCAGGGTTCTTCTTGCTTCTTCTGCACTGAGGGTTTCTGGTTAAGCCAGTCTGAAGCCATTTGCTATTACTGTCATGAATTACATAATGAATTCACTTAGAAAAACCACCATCCCTATGCCTCTGTTTAGGAAACAATGCCACATTTATTTGTCTGCTGTTTGCCAACACAACCTTTAGCTGATGCAAAGCCAATCTAATTTGGTTTCATCCAAGCTCTGAAACTGGCTGAAGCTGGTAGCAGTACCATTCTTTACTTATGGAAATAATCTGGCAGGCTGATTAGCTTTTGCAGCCTGGTGGCACTATAATATAAATGCCCTGTTATCGCTCTGCACAGATTCTCCTACTTACAGAACAAGAGTAATAACAGAATGTACCGGCATTGGTACTTCCTAACAGAGCTCTGTGAAGGCACAGCCCTCCGAGAAGCTCTGATACTCATTCATCTTAAAGCAGTGTCTATTTACTGTGCTTATGTCAAGGACAAACATTTATTCAGGCATCTGAAAAAAGCAATAATAGCAATACACAAACCAAAAGACTAGCATTTGGGGGAACTTGCAGAGCACCCAGCCTAATGCTAAATCAAAAGATTTTGTGAAAGCGGTCCAAGGAGATGCCTTTTTCTTTTTTTTTTTTTTAATGGACTCTTCTCTCTTAAAAAAGCCTGTTTTAACCTTTAACCTAAAACCAATTATTATGAAAATATCACATGCAATAGAAAAATAATTATAATAGTAAATAGTGTGTAAGAATATTCAATGTAAAGTGAGCCTGTTAGCACAGGCCCAGTACTGCTCTCTCTAGAAAGCAAAATCAAAAAATCTTCTGAGCACTATCCGGACATCCACAGAATATCATATCATTTACATCCATCTATCCATTCTCTCTTCCTTCTGTAAAGAGCACATAAGTCTCTTTTCTACTTAGCCTATTTTTAAAAATGTACCTTTATGAAATAATATTGGAGGAAACAGTGAGATATAAAGCCTGAGGCCAATCTCTTTTGAATAGCGGCCTATATCCTGCTATTAACTTGAACTATTAACTTGAACTATTATGAACTATTAACTTCAGAGGAAGTAGATCTGTTTCCTTAAAGCATTTTTGCTCATGATGAACGGATCCCAGCAGATACGAGAAAGAAAGGGAACAAACATTGGGAACCCAAGAACAGATAAAGGAGAATATCAGAGGATCCTGGTGGCTGTCCTCCCTTGTAAAATAGAAGGATTTTATTTCCTTTTCCTCAGGTCCTCCTGAGGTCACACACTGCACCTCCACAGTATCAACGCATCTGATGTTACTGTAGACAATGCTTGGCTTGATTTTTTTTTTTTTAAGTTTGACATAAGAAAAACAAAATAATTCACATTTCCCCAATTCTTCATATAGAATCAGGTTTATAAAACCTTAAAACTTATCATAGATGATGAATAATAAAAGGCATCTAGCAAAGGTAGCTACACTGGAGTTGCCACACATGGCCTGAGATAAATGATACAATATTCAAACACACACTGCAATTCTGCTGCTGGCCTGGTATGCAAACCCTTCAGCAACTATTTACTGAGTATCTGACATGATTGGAGACTGGGCTGAGTGGGCTGGGCAGGAGCAGGAAAAAGGCACAGCTCACATTTCAACAGAGGTTCACAGTCCAGGTGGGACCATATGGCACATATTAAACAATTAAAGAAAGTGATAATTTATAAATAATTCAAGTTAATAAATGCAAATATTTGTCGAGTTGATTGCAACACCATATGATGGCTTGATGAATTTTCATCAGTTCTGGAGCGCATGTTTGGAAGAGCCTTCCTTAAAATCTAGGGGTACATAAAATTCAGTCCAGGAGGCCTAAAGGGCTGCCAGAAATCATGAAAAAATGACAGGCCTGTGTAAAGAATGATTGAGGTAGTAACATGCTAGTATTATGTTTCTGCCAGCAGAGAAAACATTTTAGGTTTAAAATATTCCCAAATCATAATTTACAAGGGCAGTAGCTGTACCCAACAGGCAGGAACTGGCTGCAGAGATGTTTTGCCCATGGGCAGTACTCTTTAGCTCACACAGCATCCTCTGGTGGGAGAGGAAAGGGGATCTGTTTATTTAGTGATGGATAATATAGGCATTGCCCCCTTTTGACCCATAAACCATTTTAAAAAGCCAATTTTCTGCATGAAAACAATAACTGAGAGCTTATTTCCCATTACTTTTTTTTTTTTTTAAGATTTATTTTATTTTTCTCCCCTTCCCCTCTGTTGTCTGCTCTCTGTGTCCATTCACTGTGTGTTCTTCTGTGTCTGCTTGCATCCTTGTCATGCAGCACTGGTAAACTGTGTCGCTTTTTTGGTGCATCATCTTGCTGCGTCAATTCTCCATTTGTGCTGCACCACTCTTGGGAGGGCTACACTAATTTCACGTGGGGCGACTCTCCTTGAGCGTAGGGCACCCCTATGCGGGGGCCATTCCTGTGTGGCACGGCACTCCTTGTGTGTGACAATACTGTGCGTGGGCCAGCTCACCACGTGGGTCAGGAGACCGTGGATATCGAACCCTGGACCCTCCATATCGTAGGCGGACGCTCTATCAGTTGAGCCACAACCGCTTCCCCTATTACTTTAAGTGGTAAAAGTTATGTTATCCCGTCAACCAAAAATTTCCAATCAATTTCCCAAAATGTAATGAAAACATAGAAATCTACTAATATATATGTAACTAACTATTATTTTGAGATGCTTCTTGAAAATTAAACAAATGTTTTGTGGAACTCCTATCCAATTTTTGTATATAAACATTGAACTTACCTGTACCTACACTCCATGAAGTAGGGTATGCAAAACCAAGACGTATTCTCATGGGGTAAAAAAAACAAGAACAAAAATCTGTTAACTGGGAAGATGGGTTCTGCAGGATAAATCTGCAATTTTTGTAAGCATACAGGAGTCAGGTGGCAAATAGGATAAGTATAAACTGTGTGATCTGACTTGTGAATAAAGGGTAATTGGCAAAAGAAGAGCTTCCTGAGGCTGTAGATCCCACAGCTGTGAAGAACATTCAGAACTTGGATAAGGGAGTAAAAGCAAGGGGTGTCTTGAGGAAGAGGTGATGGCCTGAGAAAAGGGAGAGAAATAAGAATGAGTTTGGTATTAAGTAAGAGGGTTCAGGAGATTGGCCAGATTTGATAAAAAGAAACAATTGGCAAGTGAGGTTGAGTCAGGTAAGAGATTAAGGTGTCTGGAATTCAACTAATGCAGAAAGACAACAAGCAAAAGCACAGAGACTAACGTGAAGTCAAATAACATCAGGCAGAACAATCTCTGCGAGATAAAGAGACCGTCCTAGATGGGAAATCTTAATGACAGTCAACAGAACTTTCACAAAATTAATTTCAAGGAAAATATGTTTTAATATGAGTAAGGAACTAATCACAGGCTTTGAGAAATGAAAGGGGATTTCACAGTTTTCCCGGTCAACAATGAGTGCCTCTTAATAAGTGCGCAGTCCACACAGCTAGGTAAGTGGGTGCTCAGGCTCGAGAATCTGAGCCAGTCATCTCTACACAAATTCTGGGGCATACCCCATGATGGAATTTAATACATATATCTCAAATCAAACAAACCTCTAGCAGTAACTATGACAACTAACCATTATTGATTACTAACCTAGCTTGATAAGAATTAACCCACGATAAGCTTGTTTAAAATAGTAGCTCACTTAATGTTCACGAAGTCCCTATGCTTGGTTGGTACAATGGCTACCTCCACTTCGCATTTAGCCTGGTGACAGTATATGGTCTTCTAATAAAGATGAGAAAAAATCATCTTTATATGTGATCACACACTTAATGCTGCAGAGTAGGTAATGTTTATGAAAAGGATATGGGCTAGACCATCACTTAAAGATGATCTCATGCTTTGATGCCAAGAAAGGAAATGAGAAATTCACAAATTAATCTATTTTACTTTTCTAGATTACCTTTGTGCTTCAGTTTTCCCATGTCTATAATCAAGTATCCACTTGCAAAAGACAAAATCCTGAACCATAAGCTAATATGAGAAAGCAAAGGGAATCAGAGTGGACAGTTTACTATAAACAAAAGGAAGTTTGCTTTGCAGGCAATTGATGTTTCCTTCTTCTCAACCTCCAACTTTCCCCCTACCAAGACTAATGGGTAATTTAAAAATCAGTGTTGGATTATCAAGTTCTAATATATTGACCAAGAACAAAAATGCCACCAGTTTAAGAACCAGAAGAGCTTGTGTGAGATATTCTCAGGACATCTGTAACTAGAAAAGAAAAGAAGGTCACTTACTTTCCAATTTTCCAATTTAGAATACTTATTTCAGTAGCTACACAGAATCATGCAGGGTTGGAAACATTCTCTAGCATTCCTCCTGTGCAGAGCTAAACCTCTCTACATTAAGTCTTAATTAAATGTTACCTCAAGTTGATCCTATCATATACCAGTTTGTGATTATAATAGCCAGACACTAAGAATCTCTTAACCCAGAACTACTGCTTCTTACCACAAGGCAAATCAAGGAGAAGAAATAGGAGAAAAACCCAAAGGATAATAAGACCAATTGTTCTGCAGAAAAAAAATCTTTCCTGAAAAACACCAGTAAATTGCCAGAATGGTAACCTAGATTTTCAACCAGATTGGAGTTATTTATTTTAAGAACAGGGGCTCAAATTCTCCCAATGTCAATGTGACATTTTAAAAGAAAAAAATTCTATCTGGAAAGCAAGGCTGTAGGTTCCTTTGATGATTTTAAGAACACTTTTTTTATCTTGACTCAATTTCCTGGCTTATAAAATTTTGAAAGTGATAGTTAATAAGGCAAAATAAAGAAGATTTCTAATAATTGGTAGAAATAAGTAGACAGATAAGTAATAATTCAGGGCCAGAAATGGAACCTAAAGAAGAAAGACAATGTAAAATAGGTTAGTACAACTGAGCTGATGTGGGGGCTTCTGTCTCTCAACAGAAGAGCAATCAGAAGCCTTGGTAAAACCTCCCTGAGAGGTTCCACTAGGCGGAACCTGGAGAGGAACAAATGAAGAAGGGGGATGGGGTTTTGTTAAACATGCAAATCTGAGCCTGTGTTTGGGAACTTCTGAGTTCTGAGTTATGAACTTCTGAGTTATGATGACTTGTGTCTCTTCTACGGAATATGACCAAGCAGGTACATAATAAATTATGTACTTTCACACTTATGTTATTTCTGCTGGGCAGCAGTGCTAGAAGAGGGCAAAATTCAGCTGCACTGGTGGCTCTGAGTGACTGGTCAGGGCTTGGAGCAATTCCAAAATGTTCTGCTCAGAAATGCATTCTTGTCCAACATTTCCTACTTATTGTCACACTCTCTCAACAAGTTACTTCACTTACATACTACCCATTTATTTGGATGTAGATCTCTACAAGGGACTTAATGTTCACTCTTTGATAGGCATTTACTATATATCTAATAACTACTGAATGCTAGAAGGGGCATAAAGAAACAGTAACAATGTCTGCTTCCAGCAAAGACCAAGTAACAGAGACTGGATTTACTGTACTACCTGAAACAACAAAAACACCAGAAAAAAATATATTAAATAATGGCTCACACGTATTGAAATATCAGGCAATGAAGAACAGTGGTCCCCAAGACACAGGAAACAAATAATGTGAACTCTATGATTGTTCAAACTCACAGCCTGCTTTAAAGTGTCCAGGTTGCAATGGAGAGAGGGGAAAACCAGGCAGAACATGGCAACCTTCCTGAATTGAAGATACAAAGCGGTAGTCTGGGGAAGCCAAAGCTGCTAGAGTTTGCAAAGCAGTTTTAGAGAGGAGAAACCTGCACAGAGAGAAAACTCCGAAGATCTGCAAAAGTGCCCCTTGATGAATCAGTTATGTACAAACAGACCAAAAACTACCCAAGGCCAGGAAAAGAAGCACCCTAAAAGATTAGAAAGGAACAAGTGTCCAGAGCTCACACAGGATTGGGAATAATGCCTATTTCCAATAACCAGAGTGGAAAATACTAGTAACTTGCAGGATATTATTTGGAATACTAAGAAAGATCTAGCCACTGTAGTGGAGAGAATTTCACCCTAGACTAAACATAGCTCTGGTTCTACCTATAAAAGTCTAAAAGCAATACCTGAAAGAATGAAACTGTTTCAGATAACTTGACCACATTGAAGAACTCAGGAATATTTTTAGGAATAAAAAAATATCCAGAACCTTGAAAAGAAAAAAATTTGCAATGTATGGCATTGAATAAAAAATTACCAGGCATACAAAGATGGAACTACAACCCAAAATGAGAAGAAAAACCAAGTATATCAATCAATCAAAACTGACATAAATGACAAAGATGATAGAATTTGTAGAAAAGGAAATCACTACATAAGTATTCCATATGTTCAAAAAAACTAGAGGAATGACTGCATATGCTAAGTAGAGATATAAAGAGATTTTTTTAAAAATATCCAAAACAAATTTCGAGAGATAGGAACTAAAATATGTGAGATGAAAAGTATACTGGATGGGATTAATGACAGATTATACATATGGAAGAGATGATGAATAAACATGAAGACATTAGCAACAGAAACCCTCTAAAATGAAACACAGGAGAAAAAGAAAGTCATTAACAGAGCAGTGAGTCTGTGACAATCAGTAAACAAAACAGTCAAATAGAAGTGTAATTGAGTCCCTGAAGGAAAAGAGAATGGGAACAGAAAAAACGTGAAGAAAAAATGGCCTAAAATTTTCCAAATTTGATGAACACTATAAACTGACAGGAAGTTTAATGAACCTCAAAAGCATGTTGAAAAATATACCAAAGTTCAAATTGTTTAAAACCAGTGATGAAGAGAATAAAAAGATACAACATATATGAAAGAACGGAGATGAGGATGACAGATGTTGTGTCCAAAATGCTTCATGATGCTATGATTATATAATTATCATATAATTATATAATCATCTCAGTAGATGAAAAAAATCTTGACAAAATCTGACATCCTTTCTCAGGATACTAGGAATAGAAAAGAACTTCTTCAATTTAATAAAGGGCATCTAAAAATAAATACACGCACATATGTCAGTATATATGTTGAGGTACCTGGCTTTCATCTAATGTAGAAAGACAACAAGCAAACATACATACACACAGAGCTAATCATCATACTTAATTGCCAAAGACTGAGTACTTTCCCCCTAAGATCAAAATCAAGGCAAGGATTTCTACTTTCACCAATTCTATTTAATATTATATTGGAAGTTCTAGCCAGTGCAATAAGGCAAGAAAAAGAAAAGACTCAATTTTTGGTAAAGAAAAAGCATAGTATCTATGGTCACAACATGGTCATTTATATAGACAATCTATGGAATCATTTAAAAAGCTACTAGAATTAGTTGGCTTTAACAAGGTTGCAGGGTACAATATCAATACAAAAAAAACAAATATATTTTTGTATAGTAGCAAAGCACAATTGAAAATCTGGGAAGCGGAACTGGCTCAAGCAGTTGGGTGCCTGCAATAAGATGACACAATGAGATGATGCAATGAGAAGACACAATAAGGAAACACAATGAGAGACACAACAAGCAGGGTGCAGAGGTGGCTCAAGCAATTGGGCACCTCCCTCCCACATGAGAGGTCCCATGTTGATTTCCTCCTGTAAAAAAGAAGATGAGCAGATTATGAGGAATAACAGCGAGGGGGCAGGGAGAAATAAAAATAAATAAAATAAATCTGTTTTAAAAGAAAATCGAAATAAAAATACCACTTAAAATAGCATGAAAAACATCAGTTTTAAATCTGCCAAAAGAAGTACAACACTTGCACACTGCAAAATATGAAACAGTGCTGAGAGAAATTAAAGAAGATCTAACTAAATGGAGAGATACACTATGTTCATAGGTTAGAAGACTCAAGTTTCCTAAAACGCTGATTACTACCAAATTGATGTATAATTTCATCCCAATCCTATCCAAATACCCAAAAGACTTTTTTTTGGTAGAAGTTGACCAGCAGAGTCTAAATTTATATGGGACACTGGCATTACAATGGAATAGTCTAGAAATATTGACACATATATGGCAACTGATTTTTGATAAAGGTATAAAGTCAATTCAGTGGAGAAAAGATAAGTCTTTTCAACAAATGATGCAGGAGCAAATGGACAGTTATAGGCAAAGCTAAAAACGGAAATTTTATCTATTCCTGGCACTATATATACAAATTAAGTAAAATTGAATCATAATGTAAAACAAAATTTCTGGATGAAAACATAGAAGAACATCTTTGTGACTATGGGATAGGCAAAGATTTCTGTGGACTTCATCAAAACTATGTACTTCTGCTCTTTGAAAGAAACTGTTATGAGATGAAAAGATAAACCACAGACAGAAAATATTTGGAAATCACATAACTGATAAAGTTCTCTATCCAGAACACATAAAGTACTATCAAAACTCAACAGTAAGAAAACAAATAACTCAAAATGAAGAAAAGATTAGAACAAACACTTGACCAAACAAGACATATACATGACAAGTAAGTACATGAAAAGAACTCAACAGGTAAAAAGACAAATAAATTGTGTATCCACATAATGGAAAAAAAAGAATCAGCTATTGATACTGGCAATAACATGGGCAAATCTCAAATTAGATATCCTCACCCAGAGAAGACAGAACAAAAAGTACATACTTTATCATTCCATTTATATAAAATAAGAGAAAACACAGACTAATCTATAGCAACAGAAAGCAGATAAGTGGTTGCCTGGAGATGGGAGGGGGGAAAAATATAGAGGGATTACAAAATGTATGAGGAGATTTTTGTGTTTGATGGATACGTTCACTATCTTGATTGTGTTGATGATTATATGGATGTGTATACATGCCAAAACTTGTCAAGTTGTACAGCTTAAACACATGCAATTTCAGTATGTCATTATACATCAATAAAGCAATTACTTTTTTTTTTAAAAAGAGACAGTTTTAAAGAGTTGAAATTTAGAGCAAAACACAACTTTGTTCTCTTGTTCTAGGGTAGTGTTTCTAATATTTTAGTTAACTCAATGCCCTTTTACTAAATATAAAATCCTCATGTCCTCCTTAACATTATTTAAAATTTTTGAAGAAATGAAGTATCCTTTTTCAAAATGTAATCCTTTCCTCATTTTGGTATATTCCAGTTCCTTTGAGATGACTGTTTTAAGGTTTTAAGACAAAAAATTATAGCTAAATAGGCATAGAAGATATAAGGCTAATCATAAGAAGAAGGAAGAGAGGGAAGGAGCAAGCAAAATTAAATATGAACAGAAAATGGCAGAGTGAGAAACTCCAGAAAATAGGCAAAGGATTGCAGTATCAAGGCAAGCACTAAATCAAGAAAAAGGCAACTTAAAGATGATAGGCTCTCCCGGAGCCCTTGCTGTTCACTCCCTCCCCACCACCACCTATACACACTCATCCCCTTACCATCTCTTGGCAAACCTGGCTCCCATTCCCAGGCCGGGTCCATGGTCCAAGTTCCAAAGGGAGCAGAGTAACCCTCACATGCATACTGGGAGTATGCATCTCAGTACTCCTGTACGGGGAGTCTGGTCCAATCTGTTTGGTGGCACCCTGAAGGACTTGTCACAGGTTTGCCATCCTAGAACTCGCCCTGCATGTAGGAGGCAGCTCACAGAAAGAAGCCAAGTCATGGCTGCCTGGGGCCAGGGATTGCTGGCTGTGGGACATACAGTGCAGTACCGAGGAACGTACGGACACTGTTTCCTAGGGAAGAGGGGACATTTGTATCTAAGTAAACAGGAGTATTTCTAGGGCCCTGTGAGCATGCCCAGATAGACACATGTACAGAAAGGACCATAGCGGTGCAATACATTGGTCTCAAATTATTCTCTAACTCACTGTATGGATAAGCTCTGTAAGAGAGCATGCACACTAGTCAATCTGCAAAGACTAGTTAAGGTATTTTCTTGTCCTGCTCCTCCTCCTCCTCCTCCTCTCTTCCTCTTCCTTCTTTTTGTTAGCTCTTGGCATTAAATGAAACTTTTGTCATAACACTAGCTGGATATAAGCTTAAGAAACATATGCCTCAGGGTCTAAATTCCAGCAATAAGACATTGAAATATCAAAATATTCAGGTTTCAACAAAAGGTTGCTCTCTCTCTCTATATATATATATGTATACATATACATATACATACATATATATAAAAAACATGACATGATAGCCACCACAAAGGAGAATAATAAAGGATTAGAAACCATCAATGGGTGGCGGACTTGGACCAGTGGTTAGGGTGTCCGTCTACCACATGGGAGGTCCGCAGTTCAAACCCCGGGCCTCCTTGACCCATGTGGAGCTGGCCCATGCGCAGTGCTGATGTGCGTAAGGAGTGCCCTGCCATGTTGGGGTGTCCCTTGCGTAGGGAAGCCCCATGTGCAAGGATTGCGGCCCGTAAGGAGAGCCGCCCAGCGTGAAAGAAAGTGCAGTCTGCCCAGGAATGGTGCTGCTCACACGGAGAGCTGACACAACAAGATGACGGAACAAAAAGAAACACAGATTCCTGTGCCGCTGACAACAACAGAAGCGGACAAAGAAGAAGACACAGCAGATAGACACAGAGAACAGACAACCGGGAGGGGGGTTGGGAATAAATAAATAAATAAATCTTTTTTTAAAAAAAACCTTTTAAAAAAAAAAAGAAACATTCAATGAAGAGGAGCAGACCTGGTACACACCAAAGAATTAAAAAACATGGCCCTATAAAAGCTCAAAGAACTAAAGAAAACTGTGGACAAAGAACTATAATAAATCAAGAAAATGATAAATGACATAAAGAGAATAATAATTGTTAGAGATAGAAATTATGAAAATGAACCATGCACAGCTGAAAATCATAGCAAGTTAAATTTAAAAATTCCCTAGGGGGATTCAACAACAGATTGAAGCTGGTAGAAGAAATAATCTGTGAACCTGAAGAGAAGACAACTGAAATAATTCAATCTGAGGAGCAGAAAGAAAAAAAAGAATGAAGAAAAATTAATAGAGCCTGAGGAATCTATGGGATACCTTGAAGCATATCAACATACACACTGTGGGTCCCAGAAGATTACAAAAAAGAGAAAAGGCCAGAGAGAATATTCAAAGAAATAATGGCCGAAAGCTTATCAAACTTAAAGACATGAATATACACATCCAAGGTGTTCCACCAACTACAAACAGGATAAACCCAAATAGACTCACACCAGAACATATAATCAAACTGTCAAATAACAAAGATAGAAAACTCTGAAAGTCACAGGAGAGCAACAATGAGTTGTGTCCAAGGGAGTCTCAAGAAGATTAAGTGCTGATTTCTCCCTGGAAATCATGGAAGCAAGAAGGCAGTGAGAAGACATATTTAAAGTGCTGAAAGTATAAAACTGCCAATGAAGAATTCTGTATCTAGCAAAAGTGCCTTTCAAAATTGGGGAAGAGATTAAGACATTCCCTGATAAACGAAAGCTGAGCTAAACCAGTCCTATAACAGAAGTCAAAGGGAGCTCTGCAGTTTGAAAAGAGAGGAACCTAGACAATAGATTGAAACCACATGATAAAACAAAAGTCTCTAGTAATGACATGGGTAAATAGAAATGCCAATACTTTTGTAGTTTTGGGTTGTTACTCTACTTTGTGCCTCCTATAGGATCTAAAAGGCAAATGCATAAAATGCAATGATAAACCAGTGATTTTGGACTCATAATATATAAATACATAATTTGTGGCAATAACTACATAAAGGTGGAGGGGTGAAGGAGTGCAGGAATATAATTTGTGTATACTATTGAAGTTAAGTTGATATCAAAACAAGAAATACTGTTATAGATTTAGGATGCTAAATTCAAGCTCCATCGTAGCTATAAAGAAAATACTGGAAAATTTGCAAACACATAGAGACAGAAATCAGAACACCAGGTTCCCAGGGGCAGGGGAAATGGGAAGTTAATGCATAATCGGTATAGGTTTCTGTTTGGGGAGATGTGAAGATTCTAGTAAAGGAATGTGATGAGGGTGCCACAACACCGGAAATATGATTAATCCCACTGAATAGAATGATTGGGAATGGCTGGGATGGGAAAGTTTTTGTCACATATAGGTTCCAAAATTTTTTTTAAAGAAAACAACTAGAAGGGCAATGACAAAGGCAACAAGTGATTCTGATAAGAATCTAAAATGGAGAAAAGTCTCAAAAAACATTACTGGAACATGAAAAAATCAGAATATAGACTTTAAGCTTCCTATCAGTGTTAAATTTCTTAAACTTAATAACTGCACTTAAGGTGGTTACGTAAGTGGGTATCCTTCTTCTTAAGTATTCAAGAAGCATCATATATACAACCTCCACTCAAATGTTCAGAAAATAGGAAGAAAGATGGATGGGTGGATGGACAGATAGATGGATGGATGGAAGGAAGGGAGGGAGGGAGAGAGGGAGGAAAAAGATATGGCAATTGTGGCAAAATGTTAAAATTAGTGGATCCCAGGGGATGGGGGTATGCTGGAGTTCTCTGTATGGGGTTGGTATTATTTCTGCAATTGTTCTGTAATTCTAAAATTATTTCAAAATAAAAGCTTTGTGAAAAAAATGAACAACAAACCAGCAAGAAACCACCAAGGACCATCTCAAATGCAGTGTGAATTTAAGAAAGTTTAGGTTTGGTCTTTATTCTAAACTTAGGTCACCAGCTCAAATATTTGGGTAGCTGTCTGTCCATTTTTCCTCACTTGCTTGTTTTTCTGTCACCCTCAATTACTCTGATTACCCCTCCAGCCACAAGAAAGTCACAATTTCAGGTTGCTAGCTGGCTTCACCTTGAGACAGGAGAGCTTCCTGAAAGTGTCAGACAGCCAAGTGCTGAGTGCAATTACTGCAGCAGGTGCAGCCACCACTCTTTCTGTTTTCTGGTCTTCTCCCTACCTGGCTCAGGTTTCAGTGGGCCCAGACTGGGCATTCCTAATCCAGTAGTAGGATATTTAAAGAGGTGTAGGTCTTTTCTGGGGAGACCACTTACTATCCTTACCTGAAATAACATATACTGACCACAAAAACTGCAACTGTTGCATGGAAAACTCAACAAAATGCAGTGTAAAAGAAAATCAGAATGTTTAATTGTATTAATAAGAGTATTTCACCACACAAAAATACTGACAGATGGGATAAAAATTAGAAGGACATGTGTAAAATAAAGCAGTTGCTGTTAGGTAGGATTAATGTCCCTCCCCCATATTCCAAAATATCTTTATTGATGTTATACTGTCTTTATGGGGGAAAATAAACAACAGTTTATGGACAGCTGCTCGCTTGAAGGCTATTTCATTCTATCCAGCTCAAATGAGTCTGAGGCTTCTATTCATCTGGGAGAAAAGGAAAAATAACATGTATTTTGCTCCTCTGGTGGGTGGTTGTAGCTGGGGTGGATTTGTTTGACTGCCAATTACTGGTAACAGTTATCTGATTGTTATACAATTTATAAATGTGTCTAGCAGTGTTCTATCTGAAAGTATACACAGTTTGGGAAACAACCACCACACCAATCTCCCATTCCACCAGATGAAGAAACTGACCCTGGCTAATTTAATATGGTCCACATCACTATAAGCACAGAGTATAGTATAACTCGCAGGAAGGCCTGGTCTGAAAACTGCCTTCAGGGAATGAAGCTACTGTGGTAAGTTATCTAAGACAGAAAACAGGCTGTCAGTTGGGTACATTGTATCTCAGGAAAGTAAATCATGTTCTGAATAAGAATGCAGCTCAAGCCTCAGGAGTCCAGGCAAGGGCAGATTCCAGGGAGGTTCTAGGAAGCACTCCAGCATCAAGGTGGGAGGGAGGGCACGTGCCGGATGGCTGACGGGAGTGTAAACTGATCCAATGTTTTTGGATAACTCTTTGTCAAAATCTATAAAAAATTTTAAAGTGTACCCAGTAGTTTTCTTCCAGCAATCTTTCCTGTAGAGATAATGCATTGGTGCATGAAGCTCTAGGTTTAAGCAGGGATGCTACTACAGCAGGCTCCTTCTTCCATGACAGCAAAAAAGCGGCAACCTAAATGCTCAGGACCATATGAGATAAATATGTAACAGCCATATAATGGATTGCTAAGCAGCTCTTAAAAAACAAAATGGAATATTTATATGAAATGACTGGGAAAGGTGTCCACGACCAATTGTTAGGTGAAATAAAGCAAGCTGAAAAGAAATCTTTGTAACAATTAATTTTGTTTGGGAAAATAGCATACACTATTCCCAAGCATACATCGCTTATGTGAGTTACTGTGAATTACTGCATAGGCGTAGAAGAAAGGATATGCACTAAATTGTTTTTTTAAAAAACAAAGTTACCAGAGTGGGGATTACAATAATGCTGGACAAAAATGTGAAACTTATATTTACATACTTTCTAAAATATACTGGAACTGTAAGTCCTCTTTAATTCAATAAATTGAAAAAAAAAACCAAAAAACCAATAGATCAAATAAACTTAAAATAGGGAAGTGGATATGGGCCCAGGGTTCAATTCCTGGGGCCTCCTGTTGAAGGCAAGCTGGGCTGCAAGGCGAGCTGGCCTGAGCAGACTGCTGGCCTGTGCGGAGAGCTGGCACAGTAAGATGACGCAACAAAAAAGAGACACAGGAAAGACAATAAGAGACAGAGCAGACCAAGGAGCTGAGGTGGCGCAAGAGACTGCACACCTCTCTCCCACTCTGGAAGGTCCCAGGATCAGTTCCAGGTGCTGCCTAAAGAAAAGACAAGCAGACATAGAGGAACACACAGTGAATGAACACAGAAAGTAGACAGCAAGCAAAAAACAATGGGGGATGAGGGTGGGGAATAAATAAATCTTAAAAAAAAAATTAAAATAAGTGCAACAGGATATTCAGATAGAGAAGAAATGATAAGAAAAATGGGATACAATCAAACAAAGAAAATGAAGTTTTGTAAGGCAGGTTTTAGTGGTAAAGTAGTACTATGAGGCAGAGTGTATAATGTTTTCCTGGAAAAAAAAATCAGCAGTTAAATGACTTTCTTTCCCCTCTCTACTGCCACTAATTAGGGAGAATCCACGTTCCTGAATTGCAGGCTATATGGCAGGCAATGGAATAGTAAGGAACAATTTAAATAGAGAACCTTTAGGGAAGGGTAGCTTCTACCTTTAAAAACTAAAGAAAGCTATGGAGAGAAAAATTCCAAGTTCTTTTTCAGATAGACATGGTTATGCCAATTCTGAACCCAGCCAGCAGTCTGGAGCACAATGAGTTCCCAGCTGCCCTGCGGTCCAGGGCGCTGTCTACTGGATGTCCATCAGTGTCCACCCACAGGGACTGCTGACATCATACTGCAGGAGAGTTGCCTGAACAAGTCTGTAGCCATCACCACCTCTAGGGTGGGACGAGGACAAGATTGGGAGTCTCCATGAACCACTTCAGATCTTAAACCACAGCCGCCCACATCACCATCTGTTTAGTGCCATGTGGACCCTAAAAGAAAATTCCGGTTTAGTTCTAAAAATACTATTTGCTTCACAGAGAACTATGTCCTATGGCTCTGCCTCACAGCCCTCTGTTTTACATAACATCAATTAGAGCTGCTAATTCTGTGTCAGAATGGTTCAGTGGCCACACCCTGGAACATGAAATTGGAAACCTTAAAATTCTGCCAAAATGTGTCCTTTCATCCAAATGTAACACACTCAGTTTTAAATTGCTTCAGTCCCAAGACTCAAGTGGACTGGAGTTGTAGCTTGTTCTTCCCTTGAGTTATTATCTATAAGATTTTTTTCTCCTTTATTTTATAAAATTATCATATGTAGTAATCACAAGCAATTCGAAAGGAAATGAAGTCTTTGCAACATTTAATGAGAATTCAGGGCAAAAGTTAAGAACTTCTTCAGTTATCAGTGTAATGCGTGTCAGCTCCAAATGCACCCCACCTTGCCTATGTGCGATACTGGAATATTTCTTCTTTGCCAGCTGGCACTATGTTACGATTTGTCAGTTGAGGGTGAGAGACGGACCCTGGAAGAGGAAGGATCCTTTCAGCTTTTCAGCTCTACCCAGAGATTCCCTGCCTGCCTGCTGGCCCTGCGGGTGATGCCCTGCCCAACTGCTAGGCCCACTGGCTAGAGGGAGGTTTCCACCTAGCTAGTCTGCTAGCTCTGCCGGGCAGCTGTGGATCAGCTCTGGCCTGGGGCAGCCCAGTGAGCTTCTCATTCAGCGGGCTACAGCCACACTATCTCCAGTGAGGTCTGAGTCCCAAACTTGCAGAGGGATACCTTTTCCAACTTACTTCCCTATCTGGGTGCTCTCTCTTAGGTTCAGGGTGTTTTTTAGAATTCTCTTTTATACATTCTTAGGAGTAAATCCCTTGTAAATAGTTAATGATGCCCTTATTAAACCATCCCTGTATAGATTACAGTGTGGTTTCTCATTACAGAAAGGACCCTGATCAAAGAATTCTCTTTGATAACCATTACTGAAGAATGTAACAACTTTAAACCTCTAGCAGGCCCTCACCGTGGTGCATTAATCTCATTATTCATTTCTGGCTCACAGTCTGACGTACTCTTGCAATAGTTCAGACCTTCTCGTGTCCTTCAGGTTCTAGTCCTATAAACAACTTAGCACCAGAAGGTGACATCAACAGCTGTTCTTTAAAATTAACTGGAAGCTTCTTTCATAATTCAAGTTTTTAATTCCTGCATTTCCTTCTATTGACCTTGCTCACTTTCTTCTCATCTTAAAAGAAAAAGCTGGAATCGCTTTCTCCCCCCAACACCATGCCTCATTCCAACATGCCCTTTTCTCTATGCTAGATTTCATCAGCCAAGATGTTCCTTACAGTTACTGTCATCTGTTCTATCATCTTTGGTATCTCTTTCTCTCTCTCCATGGAGTCTTTTCTTTCTCTACACAGACATGCTGGAGACATTTTCAGGGTCTCCATTGGCTTTCACAGAGCAGAAGTTGTTATTTCTGATGAAATCTAATTTAACTTTCATTTTCTTGATGGTTGATGCTTTCTGTGTCCTTTCTAGAAGTTTTACAATTCTACACTTGCATACATGTCTACAATCCAAATAAAAGTAATTTTTGTGTATGTTGTGATATAATTTCTTTCTTTCTTGCATATAAACATCCAATTTTTCCACCAACATTTGCAGATGAGAATATCCTTTCCCCTACTGAATTGCTCCATTGAATTACCTTGGTTAGTACAAATATCAACTAGCCATATAGAGGGTCTATTACTGGATTCTCTTCTCCTATTCCATTGTTTTATGTATCTATCTTTATGTCACCAACATGGCGTTTAGATTATTGAAATTTATAAAGCAGGAATTATGAGTCCTCCAAATTTGTTCTTTTTTATTTTTTTTAAGTTTTGGCTATTTTATTTTGAATATCAATATAAATTTAAAAATAAGCCTCTCAATTTCAATTTTTAAAAAAGCCTGCTGGAATTTTTATTGGGATTGGATTTCATTTGTACATCAATTTTGGAAAAATCAACATCAGTCTTCTACTTCATGAACATGGTACTCTCTCCATTTATTGAAGTCTTTTTAAATTCCACCCAGCAGTATTTTATAATTTGCAGAATTTCATTATTTTATGAAATGGTATTTTAAATATTTTCAATTGTTTGTTGCTAGTATATAAAAATACAATTGGTTTTTGCATATCAGTTTTTTTGGTACCTTTTTTGTACATCCTTAAGATTTTCTACATAAGTGATCGCATTGTCTGTGAATAAGGAGAATTTTACTACTTCATTTCCAGTCTTAACACTTTTAATATCTTTTTTTTGGTCTTATTCCATATGCCTCTACAAAGATATGAGTAGGAGTGGCATCTTGTTCCCAATCATAGAGTTAAAGCATTCAAAATTTCATCATTATAATGTTAACTGTAGGTTTTTTCAATCTACCCAACCTACCTATGGGTTAACCTGATAACCCCTTACCAGGTTAAGGAAGCTCTCTTATATTCCTTGTTTTCTGAGAGTTTTGATCATGAATGGATTCTGAATTTTTACTAATTCTTTTTCTGCTTCTATTGAGATGGTCAAATAGTTTCATTGTTTATTCTGTTGATATGTTGAATTATACTGATAACTTTTTTAGTGTTGACCCAATCTTGCATTCCTGGGATGAATCTTGCTTGGTCATGATGTATTAAACTTTTTATATATTGCTGGATTTGATGGTTAATATTTTCTTAAAGATTTTTTGCTATGTTCATGAGGGATATTAGCCTTTAACGTTCTTTTCTTATGATCCCGTTGGCTGGTTTTACTATCAGGGTGATGTCTGTATCATATAATGATTTGGGAAATGTTTCCTTCTCTTCTATTTTATGGAAGAGTTTATATAGAATCAGTATTATTTCTTCCTCAAATGTTTAGTAGATTTCACAGGTGAAGCCCGTTGGCACTGGATTTTTCTTCATGGGATAGTTTTTAATAATGTAACAATTTATTTAACAGATAAGGTCTATTCAATGATCTATATCATCTCAGGTAAGCTTTGATAATTAGTATATTTCAGGGAAGCTGTCCATTTGACATAAGTTATCAAATTTATTGACATAGTTATTCATAATATTCACTTAATAGGCTTTACATGTCTTCAGAATCTAAATTGATGTCACCTTTATCTTTTTCAATCAATCTGCATCTGTTTAGACAATTTGTGATTAGTCTAGCTAGATGTTTATCACTCTTACTGATCATTTCAAAGAACTTTTGATTTCACTGATATTCTCTATGGGTTTTCAATTTCCTTGATTTCATTTTTTTTTTTAAGATTTATTTTTTATTTATTTCTTTCCCCTTCCCCCAGTTGTCTGCTCTCTGTGTCCATTCGCTGTGTGTTCTTCTGTGTCCACTTGTATTCTTGTCAGCAGCACCAGGAATCTGTGTCTCTTTTTATTGCATCATCTTGCTGCGTCAGCTCTCCGTGTGTGCTGTGCCACTCCAGGGCAGGCTGCGCATTTTTTGTGCTGGGTGACTCTCTTGCAGGGCTCACACCTTGTGAGTTGGGCTCCCCTATGCGGGAGACACCCCTGCGTAGCATGGCACTCCTTGCGCACATCAGCACTGCGCGTGGACCAGCTTACCACATGGGCCAGGAGACCCTGGGTTTGAACCCTGGACCTCCCATATGGTAGGTAGATGCTCTATCAGTTGAGCCAAATCCGCTTCCCTCATTGATTTCATTTTTATTGTTATTTCCTTCTTTTACTTTTCTTTGGGTTTAATTCACTTCTTTTTTTTGTAGTTCTTTGTGAGGACACAGATCATTAATTGGAAATCTTCCACTTTTTCTAGTATAAGTTTGTAATGCTATAACTTTCCATTTAAGTCCTACACAAACTGTATTCCCACTTTAGATACATTGTATTGTGGGTAATTCATTTGTTCATTTTTGAATCTAAGCACAGTACAAAGTCATTATATGGTGTTAAAGCAGGTATTAGCATGATATGACATTTTAAAATAATCAATCTGCGTGGTAGAATTTACTCATTTCCCCAAATAACCATTTCTCTACTTTTTCTATTTAATAATCAATCCCCCTGAATTTCAGCTATGTAGATGATGATCCAGCTAGAGGCTACATTTCCCAGATTCCTTATGATTTTGTTCTGGCCATGAACTAAGTTCTGGACAAAAAAAAAAATGCAACTGGAAGCATGCAATTTTGAGATCATACACTTAAAAGGAAATTCCTGGCTGCCTGGCATTTGATGTTGTAGTGGTAAGCCAGCTTCAACCATGTGTATTATGACAATACTCAATACCTTAGAAGAGAAAGGATAGACAGAGACAAGGAACCCAGGACCCTGGATCACCTCAGTGTGCAAAGCACCAAGACTACCCATCAGCTTGCACATACATGAGATAGAAGTAAGTATTCTCTCTTTTAAAAGACATGCTATTTTTGCCTATTTAACAATAGCTGAAGCAATTTGCTGACCAATACACTTTCTCCACAATTTGAAAACTGCACGAGTACTGTTGGGAAAGTGGAGGGGGGAAGGAAGATGGAGGTGACATGAAGGCTACTGCAGTGACCAGGTGACTTGGACTAGCATTGTGGAGAATTGTGGATCAAATCCAGGACTCTTTCAGAACTAGAACTACTAAAACTAACTGACAAATATGATGCACAGAATGAGAAAAGGGAAAGAATTAAGTAAGACTCCTAAATTGCTGGCTTAAGCTACAAGGTGAGAGATGGTACCATTTACTGCAAGGAAGACTTAGGGAGGGAGTAAATTTGAGTGATTTTATTTGTGATATATCAAGAGCCATTTTTCTAGGTAGATTATATTTGATATTATTATCATACATCCAAGAGTACAGAGGAGTCTGTACTCAGCACTTACCACATGGCATTCATAACTATCTACTTCATTGTCTGGCTCTCTGACTAGACTGTGAGGTCTTGATAGCAAGGACTATATTTAGTTTTGCATCTTAGGTCCTAATACAGCACCTGACATGAAGTAGATACTCTGTAAAATTTATTGTATTAATCCATGAATCCTTATTTTTAGTAGAAGGCAATTCACACTATAAGCAAGAAACAAAATGCTATGGGATTGAAAAACATATATCACTACACAAATGATCAAAATAATCAACTAAATAGATAAAGGTAATCAGAAGACAGGGTAAGTATTTTAATTAAGATATTATAGGTTTATTTCCTTTCTTTGGTTAAGAAATAAATGGCTATTTAAAATAGCATAACGAGATACAAAAGTACCCTTATGACATTATCTTAAAAGATATGAGAGATGTTATAACTAGTGTGGCAATAATTGAAAAAGTTTGGAGATACCCTAAAGACCACTTGGTCTGGTGGTTCTCATTCTATGTTCTTTGGAGCCCTACTATTTCTTTCAGGCTTACAGAGCTACAGCAGTGGGTTGGGAGAAGACCCAGCAGGTGGAGTCTGGAGTATCGGATTATAGATGAGACTTCATAAAAACAAAATAAAAGACCAACAACAAAAAACCCCTACACCACTGAAAAAAGAAAACACCCAAATTCTGAAAGTTATGGATAATCTAATCTCATTCTGTAGGTGAAAAAACAGAACCCTTCCTAAGCGTGTCCAATTGGAAATAGGACTAGAAGTAGTTCTATTTCCTATTACTTCCAACTCACAGTGAGGACAAGCTTCCGTTCTAAAAACTATCTAAAAAATCTTTGACATACTTTCACATTTACCAGACATCAATTCTTGGAGTCATAAATTCCATATTTTTAATACAGATGGTTAAGTTGTATCACTTATACTGGACTTTAATATAGTGTAATGAAAAGAATATGAGCTTTGAAGACAACAATTGGGTTTAAGCTCTGTAGGCTACTGTTAAATGAAAGATTATGAGAGTTATTTTAATGGAAGCAGCAAAGGGCATTCTGGTCAACCAACTTTGTTCCTCAAACACTGTTAGGAAGTGAACGTACAAATTACTGCAACATATCCTAATTTTTCTCCTGGGGTTACAGTGGAATTAATTAAATACTAATCAGAAGTAAAGGGCAGAGTAACAGATTTTTAAAAAATCTCTATATTCACATTTGAAGAAAAGCATTGTATTTCTCAAGGCAGGGGGGAAAAAAGCAGAGTCACTACTGAAGGTGGCTTCATATTATGTTTCCATTATTGCTATACTATTTATCTAGCAGGCTAACCTGCAACACAATTTCTTCATTTGCTTTCTTTTTTTCCTGGTGATTTCTTTTTCAATTTTATCATCTAAAAGGCTGGTATTATCAAAGTTGTGTATCCTGAGAGTGAGTAGCAGGATTGAATTTCCTTTTTTCCCATTATTTTTGGTAGAATACACAGAACCTTAGGGGTAATTAAGCAATCAGCACAGATATGTCTTCAAATTCTTACTAGGTTCCCTTAAGGGAAAAGAAGGTGAATTAAAATATTAACCTAAAAAATAGAATCTTCATTGGACTAAAATTTTATCAATAAACAGATGAACTAGAACATACACAAAAAATGAAGGATTTCTAACCAAAAGCTGTTGATGAGCATAAAGGTAAAAACATTAATCTTGTTAAGGTTTTCAGAAATTATAAGGCTAAAAATCAAAATCAGAAACAATATAACAGACAAAAAAAACCCAAAAAACCCAGAACTAAATTTTTACCTGCTGATGTGTAGTTGCTATTTCTGCATTTAGTTACGCATTTCCTAAAACTGATCTACCATATTACAAGCTTGTTCACATAAATTTGATTCCAGAAAAGACCAAACTAATATGAAGAAAAAAAGGTTTATAAATACATTAATTTTTAAAAATATATAATCCTCTTAGTTAATATGCTGATCTCCTGAAGGATTTTCCTGAGGAACAAAGAAGCAATCTGCTTCATTCCATGTCTAAGCCACCTTTAAAACTGTCGCTAACACCTCACAATTTTTCTTTTTTTAAGGGTTTGGGAAAACGCCACTTAAAAATGATTCTTTTATTTGTCTTTCTTCTTTCTAAAATTTATCCTAAATTTTGCCACAGGCAGCCCTGAAGCATACAAAGTGACCAAAGAGCAGCCTGGGGTATGTGGAAGGGAATTTAAAAAATTAAAAAAAAAAAAGAGTACTCTTTATCTTTGTGGCAAAATCTTCATGAACTACTTAAACCAATGTGAATCTCAGCATCTTTCTATAAACCTGCAGGAGTAGCCACATCCTCCTTCTAATACTTTCTTGGGTCCAATCCCAGTGCCATAAACATAAGGCTTTTCTCATCAGGCCTGGCTGACATCAGTGGAAACATTCTGCAATGAATGTGCACATCAGCGAGAAATAAAGCACAGCTGTTTTTTAGGTGGGATCATATGAGAAGGGACGGTAAAATACTGAGCAGTGAAATGGAAGTAGCTCTGTTTTACTTTAATGTAGGGTTTTGAAGACTATACACAGATTATAGGCTGGTTAATGTACATTTGTCAAACTCAGTTCTTGGGCTGCAGGTCGAGAAGTGGATGGTAAGTCAAAAGGCAAGAAAAATCAGCATCCTGTTGTGTTTAATTTGGCTCTATAACTTACTGAGAAGAGGAAAAGCAAGCCAGTTGGCTTCAAAAAATCAGCTTGCTTCTTGTAGCATTTTCATAAATAAAATCATAATTTTGGAAACTAGAGGACAAAGAAAATGTGTATTGGTAGTGAAAAATGAAACCATTTTATCATATGACTCAGTCATTACCTTTTTTCAAATTGGTTTTAAAGACATGCTAAAGCAGCAGCTGAGACAGAAAAGTTTACTAGCAAATAATAATAATTAAATATTTATAAGTGACAGAATAGTTATGTTTTAACAAATAGGTCACTTTCTATCTCAAAACCCAAAAGTAAATGTTCATTATTGTTTGATTAAAGCCAGTGAATTCTGTGAAATGAACAATATAGTGGAGAACTTTTATCATTCCCATATTAATGTTGATAAACATCTGCTCAAATAAATGAATGCTTCCATTTCAACCAAGTCATATAAACTTAATGACACAGGAAGGAGAATGAGCAATCAGCAATGCCCCTCAACTCTACATCCTATCCCCAAAGTACTGATTATAGGTTTTAATGCCTCAACTTGATCCCACTACTATATTGTTAGCTCCTCTGCTTGTGAGACTGGTATTTACTTGTCTTTGCACCATCCTCTTCCACCGATCACAGCCTCCATTAAATTGTCAGGCAATAAATACTTTTCCTGAGAGGAGGATCTTACTATTGACAAGAAGGGACAATATTCTGCTTCAGTACAGGACAGTATTTTTTATTATTTGTAAAAACTGAGCGTAATAAAATTTAATGCCTTTCTCATTTGGCATCTAGTTTGACTTTGTGGCATATTAGGAAGATCAAAATTATGTGTGCCACTCTAAAAAGGATCCTCCCTATGAAGAAGAAAATTTAAAAGTTATTGGTGATCCAGGAAGCATATGTAGCTCAAGTAACTGAGCTCCCACCTACTACATGGGAGGTCCTGGGTTCAGTTCCCAATGCCTCCTAAAGAAGACAAGCAAAACAGCAAGCTGATGTGGCAGGCTGGCGTGATGGGCCAGTCCAGAGAGCTGACACAAGATTACACAACAAGAGACACAAGGAGGAAAACATAATGAGAGACACAAGAACACAGGGAGCAGAGGTGGCTCAAGCAATTACACAACTCCTTCCCACATGGGAGGCCCCAGGTTTAGTTCCCAGTGTAACCTTTGAAAAAAAAAGAAGACCAGCACACAATAGACACAGCAAAAGCAAACAAGAAAGGGGTGGGGGTGGGGAAATAAGTAAATAAAATAAATCTTAAAAAAAAAAAAAGTCACTGGTGATCAAATTTAGAGTTCCCATGAGATTTTTAGTTTCCTAATTCCTTCAGAGTGGCACTCTTAGTACTAATAGAAATAAAATTCAGTGAAAATCTCACCAAACTTCTTTAATAGAAATGGCAGGTGACAGGCACTCACAATGGCTGAATGAACTGAATCACATGCCAAGAGTCAACAACCAGATTAGAATGTGCATACATCAGAACAGTATGAAATATAAGCAAGATTTCATTTTATTGGGAATAAGATGGGGTTCAAGAATGGGCCTACAGCGCGAAGGAGGGAGCAGCCTGCCGAGGAACGGCGCCGCCCACACTTCCCGTGCCGCTGACGACAACAGAAGCGGACAAAGAAACAAGACAACAAGACGCAGCAAAAAGACACAGAAAACAGACAACCGGGGGAGGGGAGGGGAATTAAATAAATAAAAATAAATCTTTAAAAAAAAAAAAAAAAAAAAAAAAAAAGAATGGGCCTAATATTATTGTCCAAAAAAGGTTTTATTAACCTTTCAGTGATTTACAATTCACTTGGCAAACATGAAATCAAAGTTAATAATGATTTTACTTAGAGTGAGCTGACAATAATTTGTTCTAATGAGCTTCAGTAAAATGAACTTTGCATGTGAGCGTTAAATGTTATCTTCCATTTAGTGATCTGCATATTAGTAGAAGGAGGAACTGCAAAAGGAGAAACCAGAGGAAAATATAAACTCATATCGATCTTTAAGCACACAAAATAAAGAAAATCATCTTAACATTTTTTGTAGTGGTGGTTGTTAGGGAGCATCACTTTTCTCATGGAATCCCGGTGTTCACGGACGGCCTTATAAAAGTAGACCGCTGTAAGCCCAAAGGAAAAGCCTCCTTCCTGCTCGCTGTGTCTATTCCTTCTCAGAGCAGGTGAATTTAGTACCACTTTCTAAGCTCTCAAATAACAATTCACCAAAAGTGGGGAGAGACAGTTCCAAAAGTCTCTTCACTTTGTAATTAGAAAAAGATTTAGAGTGGCTTCTTTTAGGCTTTGCCCTTCTCCATTTTTTATTAAATTTTGAAGCTTCTTCAAAAGCAGCTAGCTATGTTAATAATACCTAATAGAGTAAAAGAAGTGAATATACTCAACATATAGGTGAAATATTTTTATTGTTTAGTATTATCATTCTTAAAAGTTTTTCCTGAGGAGCCTCTGATGATCTGGCCTCTGGTTACCTCTCCAGCCCCCTTTCTGTTTGCTGCCACGGAATTCTTCATGTTCCTCAGCCCCTAAAAACCTCGCCTCACACTCATAAGGGTTTGTGTATGGTGTGCGGTAGGGGACTAACTCCATTCTTCTGCCTGTGACTACCCACTTTTCCCAACACCATTTGTTGAAGAGACTGTACTTTCTCCACTGCATTTACTTAGCACCCCACATTTAATTTGTTTAAGTGGCCTTTAAAGTTATCCCCAAGGAGTTCCAGAAGATGCATTTTAAAAGGCACACAGAGAAGTTTAAGAAAAGCACTTGACTTGTGGGATAATTCTATCATCACAAGTTGATACTGAATAGCACCAGGGTCCACACTAAGACTTACGCTGCAAAATACTTCCCTCCCTCCTAACTCCCCACTGCCAAGAATCCTAAACTCTATTAAAGGGAATAAGAGCAAAAACAACTCCAAGGTATAAATTGAAGGGAGATAATCAGAGAAAAAGAGTCCAAGAGTGTCCAGGAGGAGAGGGAATTTCCAATTAGAGAATCAAAGAAAAATTCACCAGGATGGGGGAAATATTTCAAATATTTAGAACATGGGTCACATTTAGGCATTAGAGATAGGAAAAGAGGAATTACTGACAAGCATAAAGGCACAGAGATTTGAAAGCACAGGATGTGTCCCTAAACCGATTCTTGCATTTTTACCAGGGACTTGCCAACATTAAAGGCAAAGTATGATAAGGCTGACATTTGCTCTTGTTCCAGAAAAGATATTCCCAGGCAGAGACTCAATTTCACTGACAGTTTTACTACCTAGAGTTATTAAGATTAACTGAAGCTTTAGTCTGTACTAGGCACTACACTAAAAATATATTCACTGAATATTTAAAATAGCTCTCAACCACTTCTGCCAATACAATTAAACTCACAAATAAAGATTTTAGGAAGAATACAAAAAGACACAACCTACTTGTGACCTGGATAATGCATGTATGTCACTGTCAAAAGAGACAAGTTAATTAGAGGACAAATTCAACTCCAAGGTCAGATAATCTGTTAACTTGACTTAGGATAAAACTGGTCTCTAAAGGATATGCTCTAATGACTTAGCTATATTATTTTATATGATAAGTTTCAATCAAACAGCTATAGATTTCTTCAAGACATGAGAGGCCAATTTAGGACAGAATTTGTTTTGAGGCTTTTTTTTTTTCTTTCAGGGAATTGGGCAGGAGATGACACAAGGTAAGATTTTAAACAAAACCCATGCTTCATAAAAAGGTGAACAGCCTGGACAGATTTATCCTTGAGGGCAAAGTATTCTGAGCTCTAAGAAATGTCAGACTTCAAAATGAGGGTGGGCAAGAGAGTGTGTTTAATTATACAATCACAGAGTGATCGGGCAAGATAAGAAGTTACTGTGCTGGGGTACAATGATTACAGAGCTTCATTAGCTTGTGTTCATGGTTCTAATAATAGTCACCTAATATTACTAACATAGAGTCCTGTGAAAGAAACCCCAAATGTACTCATTATAAGGGCAGGTCCCTTAAGAGTCGTATCAAAATTATCCCTGTAAGATATACAGGGTTTAGTTTGACTGAATGATAATCTCTATATTCTGGATATCTAGGTTTTTAAGTGTTGCCACATCAAGCCAGAAAATTCAAAACAAGCACATATGTCTTTCTGGGTGGAAGTTCTTAGCTAGGAGGGCTCATCAACCAGGGCCTCTTTATTTGAATACATAGATATGTCACATTTCCTGAGAGTCTGATTCGGTAGGTGTGGAGTGGGGCCAAAGAATGTGCTCTTGGAAAATGATTCCCGTGTCATTCTAATACCCACTCCTGGTTAAGAATCAGAGCAAAGATAACCAAAAAACAAAAGAGTATTTTGGAAGAGTTGCTAGATCTAGGATTTAGTGTCTGTTCTGGCACTTACTAGCCATGTATTCTTCAGCAAGTTCATACCATCTCTGAAGATAATTTCCCCAGCTGTCAGACAAGAATAATGGTACCTGCCCTTTGTCAGTCATGGGATCAAAAGAGATATACTGCTATGGAACAAGTTACCATAAGCTCACTGGCTTTAAACAACAAATGCTTACTGGCTCACAGTTTCTGTTGGTGCAGAATCTAGGAGCCTCTTTGCTAGGCTCAGAGTCTTTCACCAGGCAGCAATTAAGGGGATAACCATGGCTGTGGTCTCCTATGAAAGCTTCCCTGGGAAAAGAACTGCTTCCAAGCTCACTCATGGCTCTTGCAATGCCTCAGGTCCTCACAGGCTGTTGACTGGGAACATCGGTTCTTTGCCACCAGGGTCCTTCCAAAGAGCAACTCAGAACAGCAGCTGACTTGTCCCAGAGAGAGTGAATCAGTGAGAGAGCAAGGGAGGGTGAGCAAGATGAAGTAAGAATGTTTTCATAAACTATTCTTGGAAGTGACATCCTGTGATTTTTTCCATAGTCTATCTGTTAGAAGCAGCCCATTAGGTCCAGCCCACACTAAAAGGGCAAGGATTAACATAAGGACATAAATACTTAGGAGGGGCACCTTAGACAATGCCTACCATGAGACACAACATACGAGATGTTCTGAGAAATAAAAGACATGTGTGGAAGCTCTTGGCAAACTGAAGACTTTTATTAAGGTAGAGTTTGATTTATGGAACTCCACATTATGGATAACATTCTGGCAATTTGCCAAGAGTCTCCACTTCCTCGCTTGCCTCAGACAGGCCACACCAAGACGGTGTTTCGCTATTGTTTTAGTCTGACACATCTGTGAACTTGCTAGTCAGAAAGGAAGGACCTTAAGTGAGAGACCTTGTGATCTGTCCAGTAATGCTTCGTGACAATTCACACTCCCACATTTATAGCATGGGGAGCAGTGCTGTATGGCTGAACGGAGCATGGGGAAAAAAACACAAAAAATTTAGGAGCTGGATAACATTGTTTCAAGGATCCCCACCCCCGCCGGCAAAGCTGTCAGCTCCATTTGATAACATGCCCTCATAAAAACTGACATGGTCAGTGTGGCAGTTTCAAAGCACAGCCCCTTTTCTCAGCACCATTTTCCACCAATCCCTGTAGTCACAGATAGCATTTATAAAGCTTCTGTTCTTGAAATTCTTCTACTTTAAACTTTCTAAAAAAAGTGCTCTTCCGGCTCTCCTCAAAGTCTGGACACTCCTTTTCTGTTCTCACCTCTGAACCATCTTCCACGTTTCAAAACAGAAACACTTCTGACCCCCTCTATCAATTCTCATGGTGGGCTGACTCAGGAGCCCACGTTTCTAGCTGCGGCCTAATTCCATCTGATGAGCTCAGGTGTATTACAAGCTCTGTCGATTTGCTCAATCTGATGTCTGAACAGTCACTGAGATGGGAATCTAATGCTTTGCACAAAGCAAGGCCATCAGAAAATGCTTCATATAGAAGAGGTCACAGTAACAAGAATATCAGCTGCACTAGGAAGAAGAAGCCTTACTTTGTCATATTCAGGCTTGAGAACTCTGATTTAAAGCACACACACGTGCTATTTTGTCAGCCTGAAACGCTCTGTCTCCTGGTATGTGCATGTCTTTGCTCCCTCACTAACTGCATTCAATGAACAAGTATCACCTTAAGAGAGAGACCTCCCCAGACCACCGTGTGTAGAACAGCACCTCTCATAGCACCTAGAGTCACACGACACATTATATACATATTTGCTTATTGTTTCTCTTCCCTCATTGGAACGAAGTGCCATGAGAGCAGAGACTTTGTTTCATGTTTCACTGTCTCCTGAAAACATGGAAAATTATCTAGCTCATAGAAAACATGTAATAAATATTTGATGAATAAATGAATAGCTTAATGAGAAAATGAATGATTTAATGAAAATTTTCTCATTTTCCATTTGCAGAAACCCTTTAATGCTATGTGATACAAGAACACTCAAGGCAAAAATATATATATTTTTATCAGTGAGCTATTTTAAATAGTCTGTACATAACAGAGCAAAGTTAGCTTTTTAACAGAAGTTTCTGTGTAAATAGAAATGGGATTAGGTATTCTATTATAGTAGGATATACTGCTGTCCTAGTTTTTTCTTAAGACAAATGACCCACTAACTTTGCTGCCCAACTTTCTATTAGCTTAAAGTGCAAAGCACTCTTCATCAAAACCTTTAAATAAAGTCTCCATCTATGATTCAGTCTATTTTTTTTTCTCTAACATCTTCATTTTCACAGCATCTAGCTCTTTTTTAAATTCCATATAGACATAGTCTTTCACAGAATTCTTGACCTGGGACAGCCTAAAAGGGTTTTCAAACCTTTCTTTCATCCTTGGAATCTATTTTATACACACAATCTTAATGAAAGCAGAGCCAGGCATATAGGGCCTAGAACTGTGTCTCCCCTTGAGCCACACTCCAGGGAGCCTTCACTCCAGCATCCCTGACACATCAGGGGGGATCGATGGGTCTCCCTTGAAAACCACTAGATGCCTAAGCTTGCATGATTAGGCTCCTGGGTGGTCTGGGTCAACTCTTGCATGTCTCCAGCAAGAATGCCTTCTCCTCTGGGGTGAAAGCACTGACTGAGCACACATGGTACACTGCACACAGGCAACATGAGGCATGTGCTGAGGGAACACTAGAAAAGGAGGCCTCTGGTCTCAACTCCTCAACTTCTATAGTTGATCCAGAATCTCCCTCGACGGAATGGTCTTTTCTCTCCTTTCTTCACGTCTCTGGTGCTCCTTGACTTTTCTGCCACCGTATGGATTCTCTCCTGCTCTAGCACCACCGCTCCCCAACCCATCCCCATGAATCGTGAACATCTCCTCAGGTTTAGGCAGGGTCCACCACAGTCGCCACTCTACCTTGATGCACTTCCTCCTCTTGACCCTGCCGTGCACAAGCTGGGGGCTGGAATCCTCCACCTGGGTTCAGTGCTGTCAGCTCTCCTCCCTTCCCTCCACAGATACTCCTTTCAACATCCAACTACTTTCCATATCTCACTAATCACTTTGTTTTCCCCTAGTATGCTCTGACTCCTTTCTCTTCCTCATCATTTACAGCCAAGGCTTATCACCACAGTTTCTCAAGAGCATCCTTCTAATCTGACTTTCTGGAAACTATTGAAATGTAGCCAAGCCAACAGTATTTTTGAGGCAAACAGGACTGTGCCTGTTGGCTCACCACTGCTCAGACACAATGCCTGGTACAGAAACAATGCCTCATAAGCCCTGCTGAATGAAAGAATATTTGAATGGGATAAAAATACATAACGTTTACTGTATCATAAAAACTGCAAGCAAATTACCTAGTAATAGGGCAATGTGTTAGTAAATTTTGGAACACTTACAGAATATTATAGTATAATTAAAATAATATTTTCAAGAATATAGTAATGACTTGGAAATTGCTCCCTATTTAATGTTAAAATGAAAAGGAAGCGGAATACAAAACTATAAATGCATTATGACTCCAACTGTGAAAAGCAAATGCAAAAAAAAAAAAGGGATAACTTTGCTTATCTCTTAGTGGCGATTTTTATTTACCTTCACATTGTTTTTTTTAGATTGTCTGTTTTATTTTTATAAACATTGTTCTGACAATTAATTGCTACCAAGTAAATAACTATGCATATTGATAAGACTTGAAGGACACATACAAATTACAAGAGTTATTTGTTCAGAAGGAGGAGGGAAGAGAAATTCTAACCTATCTTTTCCCAACTTTTGCCTTCCCAAATTAACTTATATATTGTTGCTTAATATTTTCAATAATTTAGATATATATATTAAATTGATTCATATGATCCTTATTAAATGAATAAAGATCACTCTCTTTCCTTCTCCAACCAAACATGTATTTCTTAGTTCTCTACTTCATGACACCATTCTAGATTAATTTTGCTAAAATGCCTTTTTTTAAATGTATTTTATTTATTCCCCCCACCCCCACACCTGTTTTGCACTTGCTGTCTACTCTCTGTTTCTTGTCTATTGTGCACTCGTGTTCTTTTTTTTTTAAGGAGGCACAGGGAACTGAACCCGGGGAATAAATAAATGATAGAAATCTTTAAAAATAAATAAATGTTTTTTTAAAAAGCACTTACAAATGCACATTTAAATTCTGAATGATATATGTGTGTATATATATATAACACATACTGATGAAAAGGGACATTTTAACAATTGTTTAAAGTAAATGTACAACAGTTTAACAAGCAACTGGTGGATGAATATCCATTTCAAGCCAGAAGACCCACGAGACTGGGAAAGTAGAGACTTTCAGGGTCACCAGCATCAAAGTCAGGGAGAACAAGAATATACCAAAAGACCGAATCACGCCAGCCTCTCTCGTGACTGCCGTACATGGTTCTTGAGCCTCACAAACCCATCTGCCAAAGCATCTGCCAAAGGTTTCAGACAGCTGTGCAAGCATTCTCTGCCTTTTGTTCAGTTGTTTTGAAGAGGGTCATATTCCCATGGTAAAATCAAGAGATTGCTTTTTTAATTCAGAAGAATGTAATTAGAATACAATTTTTTATTAGTTCTGATTTTGTCACTCTGAAAACACATTCACTTCAATGAATACATCTACTGCTCATAATGAAGGTGAATAGAGTCCATCATGCCACATTAAAAAATGGGTAATGCTGAAGAAATGAAAATAAATCACTCTCTCAACCTACAAGCAGAGTTGCTGGCTTAGAGAATTAGGTGGTCAATCACCTGGCATTTCAAACGTCTATAAAGTAATTTCTCAAAATTCCATCACTCTTTTCCTTTCTTGCAAATGAGCATCACAATTCCAAGGAAATGATTTAATGATGAATCTCAGAAAGTAGCACAGATAGTTCACCTTGTATATATCAACACAGTTATGTTTCCAAAATGAACTCACTAAATCTGTTAAAAATGTGGACTGCTCCCTTTCACCAAAGGAAGGAAAAAGAAAAACAGATAAGAAAACCTTCAAAAGAAAAATGGAGGGGCTTTTATGGACTGATCTTTGTTTCCTTTTACATTTGTTTCAAGACTCAGTGTGTGGGAGTTAATTATAGTGGTTATCTTGGGTGATAAGCTATTAATTTTGTGCTTCAGAGTTCTTAAACACCTTTTCTGAGCACAGTTCACATATGAATGAATGGACTCAATCCCTTTATTAATTAAAACACATGTAAAAAAAGCAAATTATCCCATGTTTCATGACTTTCAAAGTTGATAATCTCCTTGGTAATGCTTTACCAGAAGCTGGATACACAACTGCTGCTTTGGTAAGGAATCTCTGGCTGTTTATGTTCCAAGCCTTTTAAAGTGGATATAAGCAGACTTTCATAGTCATTCCTCTTCGGGCCAGACGTAAAAGGTCACTGAGGGAAAGCATTTTTTCCCAGTGATTCAACCCTATTAGGTTTGTACATTTTCCTTTTCCAGTGATCACACAACTCCTGAGAGTCTACTTGCTTAATGTGAAACATCGTTAGCATTTGAAAATTTAAACAATTCAGTGGAGAAAATAAAATATTTAAGATAATAACATTTACAGTCAAAAGAAGTTTGTAGATTTCTCATTTTTGGTCATGTCTAATTCCTTGGGGCAAACACATAACATAATTTATTCTTAGGCAGCAATTTTATATAGATGATAATCTTTATCTCCCAGGATCTTTTTACTTGTAAAAAGCATTTCACATGTAAAATAACTACAGTAAATGAGTTATTACTACCAATCATGATTATCTGCATTTAACATTCTCTGTGCTCTAACAAGAGCAAATAGTAGTTTAGTGTATTGATAATACCATGGGAAATTTACAATGATTTATTTCTCTGACTTATTAAAAGCCTAGTCATAACTCAAAGGCCCCTGTATACTCATAAAATTAGAAAATGATTGTCATAAATTAAGAAATAAGAGCAAAATCTCCATAGAGGAAGCTATCCAACAGGGTATAGCAATAGGAAATTACTTGAATTACAAAAATAATATTTAAAATGAAAACTTCAACATATTTTGTCAATAATCTATGCTTTTAAAAAATTCTCATTTCTTGGTTTTATTGCTATAAAATTATATTTATATAATCGTTTTTCTTTTAAATCGTGCTAAAATAATATATTTCCTTTGGAAGTTTGCATATTTTAAATATAGTAATTTAATGTTTTAGCATAAAAACCAGTAATGTCAGCAGGTATCAGAAAATGAAAATCTAAATGGAATTTTAAGTTTAGGAAATTACTTTCAGAATATATTTTAGTATTATTATTAAACTTGAGCTTTCCATAAATTTGAAAAATACTTTGAGATCTGTTATATCATAAAAATCCATATGATGCAAACTATAGCCCGTTAAAATTTCCTCTCCTACTATTTTTAAATGTCACATATACGGAAAAGTTTATTCTACTTTTAAGAAAACAATTCTAAAAATTACATGAAATAATTGACTGAAAATACAGTCTTGAGTAGAAAAAAGAAAATAAAATATATTAATAAAATGATATCTTTTATGCTAAGGGGGAAAACTTATGAATAATTTATTCATGGATGGAAAAACTCAATTTCATATTATTTTTTCCTAATATAATTGATAAATGAATATACCCATTAAAATCAATTAAAGATTATCTTGGGAAGAGAGGGATGGAAATGTTTCAATAGTTTAGATGAAGGGATGAATGTGCAAGGATAGTGAATGTGTCTGAAAATTAAATTTTATAGCATTACGGATTTTAAATTCTAATAATAACTCTTAACTAATAGGACAACAGTGCAAAAGTTCCTGGTAATACTTTATAATAGTGAAAAGCTGTAAACAGATGATCAATACAGGGCTGGGTAAACAAACAATATCTCATCCATACAGTGAAACTCTTCCCTCTCATGGTAATGGGTTTCTGGATTTTTTTTTTTTTTAAAGAAAGGTGTTAACTACATAAGGTTAAGTAAAAACAAAGCAAGTTACAAAACAGCATACAAAATAAGATTCCGTTTTTTTAAACATATATTGAAAAAAAATCTATGGAGGATATATACTAAAATACTAAATGTGGTTTACTCTGGCTTATAGGACAAAGGGTGGTTTTCAGGTTTTATACTTTTTTGGCATTGTAGGAATTTTCCACAATAAGGATATATTATTTTTCTATTCATCAATTATTTTAACATTTGTGAGTGGAAATTTACGGAAAACAAAGTAAAATTGAAAAGAAGTGGATACAGCCAGCTTTTTGGAGAAGAAAGCAATAGGACCAATTTTTGAGGAAGGTTTCTAAAATATGAGGGACTTTGATGTTTGTCCATCTGATAAGAGCAGGGACATATTGGGTTAGAGGATAGTCTATAGAGGAGTCATGGTTTCTTGGTTTCCAGTGTTCTTTTCTTATCATTTTATGGCTCACATCAAAGTGAAAACTCACTAGTGAGAGAGTCTCAGTTTCTATCAGTATACCCTACTGTGGTCCTTATACTTAATATACTTTAATGCAGCTGTTGCATAATGGAAATGAATGATAGATCAATAAGTATATCTCTTGATATGGGCATACCAACATCTACCGCAGTGATTTCATATAGGAATTTTATTAAAGAAGGGAAAAAATGGCAACGTGCTTAGTTGCTACAATGTACATAAGTTTGAACCCTTTTAATAAATACCATTTTCGTCTAGCTCTAATTATGTTTTAAATAATAGTTTATATGAATATTAGCTAATACTTCCATAGAATAAAAATAGTCTGTAAAAAGGTGATACTAAAAGTGACTACAACTTAGATTTTAGGAGTGTTTATTTTGTGTATTAAGTCAATCATTCCTCAAAATAAACTAAGAGGTAGATGCTAGTATGACTTCCAAAGGAAAAACAAAGGCACAGAGAGCTAAATCCCTTGTCTAAGGTCACACAGCTAAAAAGTGACAGAGTAGGGTATAAAACCCAGACAATCAGACTCCAGATCACTTTTTAAAAACATTAAATAATCTTTTAATTTTAGATCACATTTAGATACAGAAAAGTTGCAAAAACAGTACAGAGAGCTCCTGTATACCCCTTACCCAATTTCCACTGAGGTCAACATCTTGAATGACTATGGTGCCTCTGCCACAGCTAAGGTACCAGGACTGGCACAGTACTATGAAATAAACTCCACACTTCACTCAGAGGGCACTGGTTTTTCCCTAATGTGCTTTCTCTGTTGCAGGATCCCATCCAGGGTGCCACAATACGTTTAGTCATAATGACTCCCTACACTCTTCTGGGCGGTAACAGTTTCCCAGACTTCCCTTGTTTTTAATGACCTTGAGAGTTTTGAGAGGTACCATTCAGGTATTCTGTAGAATGTCCTTCAGTTTGGGTTTGAGTGATGTGTTTATCATGATTGGACTGCAGATATGGTTTGGGAGGAAGACCATTATTGGTGAATTGTTATTCTCATCACATCATAACAAGAACAAATTTCAATCAACATGACTTATCATTGATGATGTCAAGCTTGATCACCTGGCCAGTGTTGGCCAAGTTTCTCCATTCTAAAGTTTCTATCCCCCGCACATGCACCCTTTCCATACTCAAGGTTTTGAAAGAAAGTTATCATGTGCAGCCCACACTCAAGTGCAGGGGGTGGGAGAGTTAATCTCTACCTATTTGAAGGGGGGAAATCTAGGTAAATTATTTGGAATTATTCTGTCAGAACCCTCATTTTTAGCCCATCACTCTATATTGCCACTCACATTCTACCCTTTCTTATCATTTTGACATGTTATTTGTGTCTGATAGTTTACAAGAGCCTTTTTTTTTTTTTTGGAGGTACCAGGGATTGAACCTGGGACCTCATACATGGGAAGCAAGTACTCAACCACTGAGCTACAATCACTCCCCTGTGTCTGATAGTTTAAAACCATAATTCTTAACTAAGATCCTACTTTTTTAAAGGTTCAAAATCAATTGGAACTAAGTGGGTGTAACAGTTTGACATAGTTACGAATTCCAAAAATAGATGTAGGATAATGTTTGTAAACTGTACCTGGGTGTGATTAAATTATGATTAGGGCTTTGACTGGGCCATAGTCAGTAAGGTGTTGAGTCCCATTTGGAGGGTGGGGACTCACAGATAAAAGGCATGACAAAGGATAGAGTGGAGGATTTTAATGTTGGAGTTCTGATGATGGAATGTGATGCTGGGGTCTTAAGCTAAAACCCCAGGAAGTAAATGCACAAAGGAAAAAGAAGCAAGCCCCGGGAAGAGAGGAACTCTGAGCCTGGAGAGAAGCAAGTCTTGGGAAGAGAGGAACTGAGGAAGCCTGAACCCTGGGCAGATGTCAGCAGCCATCTTGCACCAACATGCGGAAAAACACTTTGGTGAGGGAAGTAACCTATGCTTTATGGCCTGGTATGTGTAAGCTCCTACCCCAAATAAATACCCTTTATAAAGGCTAACAGATTTCTGATATTTTGCATTAGCACCCCTTTGGCTGACTAATACAGTGGGACAACTAATAAATTTGTCTTAAATTATTTTCTACTGACCACTGTGTAATTTGTCACTGACTAATTAGAAACCAGTTCTTCTCAAAGCACTATTTAGAAAATTTACCAGAAATATTCGTTCAAGTTGATCCTGAATGTCTTTCATTCCTGGAAAAGCAGCAACCCCTTGGATCATTTCAACAAAGATGCAGCCAACTCCCCTAAAGAAAGAAGAAAGGATTATTACAACAACTTCAAAACATTCTGCTTAGAAATATTTAATCTGGGATTAGGACATCTACTCCTAAAAGGAGAAGCAATGAATAAATAATATTGTTCATGAGGTAACAAGTGCTGTGCCACGTATACCTAGACATATAAACCCTCCTGCAACTTTTCTTTCTCCCTTCTATGTACCTGAATAGATGCAGCCATACCAAGCTCTGCTGACACTGGAACCCCATAAAAAATAACCCTCAGTGACTCCATCTTACTTACACGACACAATAAAAAAAACTCTAGCCTGATATAGAAAACCTCCACAGCCTTGTCCTAACTAACACACCTTTTCAACTGTATTTCATGAACTCATAATGTATTATTGTATGCTCTGCCTGTCCAGTGGCTCATCATACCCTCTTTGCATCAAAATCATCTGGGGAACTTTTAAAGTGTACAAATGCTCTGACCACAACCCCCAGAGATTCTGTTTCAGTCAGTGTAGGTAGAAGCCCAGGCACTGAGGCTAAGCTGTTCATGTAATTCTACTGAGCAGCTCTTTGAAGATCACTGAGCCAGACTCATCTACTCATGTGCCAAGCATATGCTTGTGCAGTGTAGCCCAAATTATTCTACTACCTAAAATACCCTCTTGCTTTGTCTATTTGCTCTTGATAACTAAATCCAGCCCAACCTCGAAGATCCAATTTAAATGTCATCTCCTCTGTAAAGCCTTCCACGAACATTCCAGCAGACAAGATAGCTCTCATTTATAAGCTTAATTATGAAGGCTTTACCCTATATATCAGCCACCTACCATACTCGACTTTCTCTTTCGGCTTAACTTGCCATGCTTACAATTCCTAACAAGGCAGTCCAGGATATCAGAGGACCCTTACCTCCCAGACCACAGCAACCTGTACTTAACCCAACAGGAATAACCAATCCATAGTCTGGGCAGAGAACCAATTAGATTCCTCTCCTGGGACTTTGAAAAAAAGTCATATAGTAGTGGGATGGAGAGAAACTGGCACATGAAAATAGATCATAAGAAAATTAATGGTAGAGAACTAGCATGAATGGCTACACATTCCTGCAGCTGACATCTTCTGAACTGGCCTGGTTCCTGTCTTCCAGAGACTTGGATGTTCAGATAATCCAGTGTTTTTCTTAGAGATCTATATTCTGACAATCATCAGATTTAAAAAAAAATTACCTTAGTGGGTTAATGCTGTAATAATCCTAATAAAATCACGAACACATCAGGGCAGTTCTTCAATTGCTACCCTCATATTAATTAATTTAGGTTGGGCAAATCCTTGTGTCTATAACTGATTTCAGAAGCCAAGAGGTAACGACAAGAGGCCTACTTTTTTAAAAAAAAATTTATTTATTTCCCTCCCCCTCCCCCCTCCCCCCTCCCCCCCCACCCCGGTTGTCTGTTCTCTGTGTCCATTTGCTGCGTCTTCTTTGCCCAGCAGCACAGGAATCTTGTGTTTCTTTTTGTTGTGTCATCTCTCCGTGTGGGCAGCGCCATTCTTAGGCAGGCTGCACTTTCTTTGGTGCTGGGCGGCTCTCCTTATGGGACGCACTCCTTGTGCGTGGGGCTTCCCTACGCGGGGGGACACCCCTGCGTGGCAGGGCACTCCTTGGGCGCATCAGCACTGCGCATGGGCCAGCTCCACATGGGTCAAGAAGGCTCTGGGTTTGAACCGTGGACCTCCCATGTGGTAGATGGACGCCCTCTCCATTGGGCCAAGTCTGCTTCCCAAGAGGCCTACTTGGGAAACATATGCTTTTTTATATCATAAAAAGTTTCATTTAAGTAGAAAAAACTAATTTCCATGCAGTATTCGAGACAAATGTGTTTAAATGCAAGTTGTTTTCCTTTTAGATTTGAGAGACAATGTAGGTATTAAGAGAATTATTTTATTAGCATATTAAAATGTAATTACATGCTTATAAATACCAGGGCATCAGATAACTGGGTTAAGTCTATTTTGAATTCCAATTTGCTGGTTTTCCAACATTTTCTGCCAAGAATTCTTTTATAAGATAACTGATCTATATTTCTATTCTTTTTTTAAAAAAAGATTTATTTATTTATTTAATTTATTTCTCTCCCCTTCCCCCTTCCACCCCAGTTGTCTGTTCTCTGTGTCTATTTGCTGTGTCTTCTTCTTTGTCCACTTCTGTTGTTGTCAGCGGCACGGGATTCTGTGTTTCTTTTTGTTGCGTCATCTTGTGTCAGCTCTCCGTGTGTGCAGCGTCATTCCTGGGCAGGCTGCACTTTCTTTCGCACTGAGTGGCTCTCCTTACAGGGCACACTCCTTGTGTGTGGGGCTCCCCTATGCAGGGGACACCCCTGCGTGACACGGCACTCCTTGCGCGCATCAGCACTGCGCATGGGCCAGCTCCACCGGGTCAGGGAGGCCCGGGGTTTGAACGTGGACCTCCCATGTGGCAGACGGACGCCCTAGCCACTGGGCCAAGTCCGCCGCTTCTACTGTCTTTAATTTAAGTTTACTTAAAATATCCTGGATCCTGAATAACTGTCTAAATCTTACTTTTTAAAAATTTATTTATTTTTACATTCAGAACATTCTCTCCATTCTCTACCTCTGGCCTCAGTCTTTCCTGCAATGAGCTGTAACTCTGAGTGTGAAGACACAAGCAGAAGCCACAGCCACCCCACCCTCCCCCACCCTGGCACACAGCTAACCTGGCTGATGAGGCAACCGTCACCCTCTCAGAGCTACACATAGCTATCCTCTTAACCACTACTTTTGTTTGGTCTTTTATACATTATGTCCATTACATGATACTTTGAACCATTAAAAGATAAATCTAGGCTTCCACTTTACTCAGTTAGAATGAGATGATAAAGCACCTCTATAGGCTCTCATCTGCTTAGCTGGCTAAAGGACATGAGCTTTTATTTCTAATGGATGCTTCTATGACATCATCTTTTCAAAGATGCTCAAGTGTGTACTAATGAAGCTGAAAGACTTTTACTTAAAAAATAAAAACTTATTTAAAAAGACATAAATCTCAAGAAAATGAAGTAGAAATATAAAACATATACATATATTATCATAGTAGAATACAAGATTACTGGAGCTGCCTTATTGCCAAATAGCAACTAAAGCCCTTCAAAACTTAACATGAAGTGAATGGTTGCCTTTCCCTCCCCCTTTGTTCCTTTGCTTTTTGCCCTCCATTAGCCCCATGCTTCCTTCTCTTAATGGATTAAGCTTTCTGCCCTCAGTGGTTAACTGAGAAAGAATTCATCCACTTAGGCAGTGTACTAACAGTGTATAATCTTATTTAAGAAATGCCTCCTTTAGTCTGATGCTTTGTTAGGGAATTTTAATGATAATGTGAATTGTCATACACTTAATCTAAATTTTTCAAGACTAAGAACTGGTTATAAAAGTTTATGATTAAAGGTGTCATAAGATGTAGTGTATTCAAATTCTCATTTTAGGATTAGTTACCCACTGGCTTTCACACAACTTTCAATATCACCAAACTCAAAATCTCCAAATTTAATTCATACTGTAGATGTGCAAATGACTTTATCACAACTAAAAGCAACATTTTAAGCAGATTTAATAATTATTTGTCAATATGAGAAGAAAGGCAGTTTTTGAAGCCTAAAGCTCAACCTATTTGGGAGCTCATTATGAAAACCAATACAAAACTATGAGCAAAAATTGGGTACAATTTAAATGAGAAAATAAATCAAATCAGAAAAAAATTTACAAGCTAACAAATACGACAAATAATATAAAACTCAGAAAATAAAATATATTTGTTATTAGTTGTCTGGCACATCTCTCTAACACTTTAAACAATTTTGGATGAAAACTCTTTAATGACCTCTTTATATGACAACAATTCTATAATGCCATTTTCTATAAAGAGACTAAAAAAGATCATTTAGGGTGGCGGACTTGGCCCAGTGGTTAGGGCGTCGTCTACCACATGGGAGGTCTACAGTTCAAACCCCTGGCCTCCTTGACCCGTGTGGAGCTGGCCCATGTGCAGGGCTGATGCACGCAAGGAGTGCCGTGCCACGCAGGGGTGTCCCTTGTGTAGGGGAGCCCCACGCGCAAAAGTGCTCCCTGTAAGGAGAGCCGCCCAGTCCGAAAGAAAGTGCAGCCTGCCCAGGAATGGCGCCGCACACACGGAGAGCTGACACGACAAGATGACGCAACGAAAAGGAAACACAGATTCCTGTGCTTCTGACAACAGAAGCGGACAAAGATGCAGCAAATGGACACAGAGAACAGACAACCAGGGTGGGGGGGAAGGGGAGAGAAATAAATAAATAAATCTTTTTTTAAAAAATGGTCATTTAAATTTCTCCCTAGGATTTGCTTGTTCTTAATTTCTGATAGTTTAAAAAAGTTTCATTGTCAGTATCATCATTGGTCATGACATGTAAACTTTTAGGGTGGTTGTCAATTTGGGGAAAACTCTACTGAAGTTTCTTTGAAGTAGGCTTGTATGATATAAACACAATGATTCTAATACATTCTTTTTTACCCAATTCCCATGACAAGACATCAATGGAGGATGGAAAGGAGATGCCTTGCTCGGTGTGGAGGGCAAGGGAGGACATGTACACCTGGAATCTTAAAAGGCTAGAAAAGTTGAGATTGGTGGATTACATTATGTTGCTGGGGGTGAGAATGGTACATTTCAAGTAGAGAAAACAGGATCTAGTAAGTGAGGAAACTTGAGAGAGCCAAGTGCCATTGTTGAGGTTTGTGCAGAAAATTGAAGAAAAGGTTAAAAAGACAGCAGTCCCTATTCCATGCAAAGAAGTTCATGTTTTACCCGTTGGTTAGAAGTTTGTGATCTTTCTCAGCATTCCATTACTCATGACAGATGATGGTCACCAGCTGAACAAACTCCCCAGGGAACCCAGTTTACAGGATGATTCGAAGATAAAACAGCTTTCAGAACAGAAGCAATTACAAGCACTAATTGTAGAGTCACCTTTTTCTTTATGCTGCACACTCACAGCAGCATAATGACATGCAAACGATTGAGACTAACAGTAGTCCATGCTCTTCCTTTGCTCATGATGCATGTACAGGGGTCCACAAAATATGGTCCATGGGCCAAATCTGGCTGGCCCACTGCCAGTTTTTGTCTGGCATATGAGTTATGAATGGCTTTTCCATTTTTTTAATGATTGGGGGGGGGGGAATTAAAAGAAGAATATTTTGTGACACACAACATTAAACAAAATCCAAACTTCAGTGTGCTTAAATGAGGTTTTATCAGAACACACTCACGTTCATTCATTTATGCAGTCTATGACTGCTTTTTTGTTGCAATAGCAGAGTCAAGTAGCTGCTCCAGAGACCATATTGCTTGCAAAATCTAAAATATTTACTTTTGGGGCCTTCAGAAAAAGTTTGACAACCCTGACCAATGTTATGGTCCACTTTCATAATAACACCTAATTGTAAATAGAAGAAATCATTCACATTAGTTATGAAGAAAAAAGAAAAGAAAACGATATAGCTTTATTACTTGGAAATAATTATGAATAGAAATGGCTTCCCAAATAAAAGCTGGTTTTTCACTATTTTCCGCAGGCAGATTTCCTATGATAAGATATGCATTTGGTTCAGTAGAAATAGCTTATTAGATTGGACAAGCAGAAAATATATATTTTTAATGTTTAATTTTTTAAAATTAATAGATCACAAGGAATGTTACATTAAAAAACCCATAAGAGGTTCCCATATAACCCACTCCCCACCACATCATGCTTATACATTGTATTTTTTTGAAGATATATACATCACACAAAAAATGTTACACTAAAAAATGTAAGAGGTTCCTGTAAACCCTCCACCTCCAACCCCACTCCTCCCTCACCAACAACCTCCCTCATCATTGCAGCACCCTCATCGCACTCAGTGAACACATTTTGGGGCACTGCTGCACTACACAGATAATAGTTTACCCTGTAGTTCTCACTCTCCCCCAGTACATTCAGTGGGTTATGGCAGGATATATAAAGTCCATCATCTGACCCTGCAATATCATTAAGGCAACTCAAAATCCCAAAAATGCCCCCAGATCACATCTCTTCTACCCTCTCCCTGTCCTCAGCAACTACTGTGGCCACTTTCTCCACCTCAATGCTACAATTTCTTCTATTACTCATCACAATAGTTTTACAGTAGAATATCAGTAAGTCCACTCTACTCCATACTTTATTCCTCCATTCTGTGGATCCTGGGATGGTGATGACCTCTTCACCTCTAGATCAAGAGGGGGCTTAGATTCCACATAGATGATGGATGCAATTCCTCTGCTTACAGTTGTAGGCACTCTTGATTCCCTGGTGTGGTGGCTGACCATCTTCACCTCCCTGTTAGCTGACCTGGATAAGACCAACGAACCAGAGAGTAGGAATCGCCACTCTGCTGAGGCTCAGGGCCCAGCTGGCACATGGGCAGTCCAGAGGAGCATATAATATTATTAATCAATTATATAGCTGCCCTCCACAATATAAGACCCCCTTATGTAAAATGGAAACATAATGTCAGCCAATCAGAGCATTTCCTCACTTTCTTTCACGTTTGCCCTGTATGAACTTCCCCTCTCCAGCCCCATGGCAGAGCTCTCTTTTTCTTTCTGAATGGGATGCTGCCCAATTCATGAATTGCTCAATAAAGCTGTGAGATTCCTAAATTCCATGAAAAGTTGTTCTTTTATCAGGTGTTAACCACAGGGGAAACAATGAGGGAGGGGTGTATGGGAGCACTTTGTTTTCTGTGCAACTCTTTTATAAATCTAAAAATATTCTGAAATTAAAAGTTTATTTTTAAAAAGGCAAAATAAAGAAGGGCAGTATCTCCTTGGGACTGTACATTGAATTAGGCATTATAAATAGAAAAGCCAAAGCATTTTCAGATTCCCCTATTTGAGCAAAAAGGAAACTTTGTTCATGCTGATGAACTTTCACATGCGCCATCTAGAACTGCAGGCTCAGAATGTGAAATGCCATTAAGATTCAACCTCAAATAATATGGGCAGCAACTAATTAAAGATTAATTAAGGTTGATCTGAAACCATTTGAAAATTGATATATGTACTCTTAAAGCAAAGGAATTAAAGATGAAAAATTTATCTGAACTATTAAATTTGAGGCAATGGTGGAGGAGGGGAGGAATGCAGAGAAAAAATAGAATTAACAGGGAAGGGGAAGAGTTTTCTTCTATTAGAAGGGGGAAGAGGAAAGTTCATTTCTTTGGGAAGGCTTCCTTATCTCTTAGACACTCCATGCTCCCTATGATACTTTCCACAATTGTAGTTTATTTACTTACTTGTAAAAGCACTAGCTACCATCACCTTCCGGAGAATGAGTCTTTGGACTTTTACTTTTAAAGACATAGTTCAAATGATTCAAGAGTTATGGCCACCTTCCCAGACTTGTAAGAAATAGGGTTAGGGTGCTAAAGTCACCAGCTACTATGCACTGTAACCTACTTCATTAAAGTCCTGTTGGGATTTTATGGTGCAAGATAATTTTATATCTGTCCACTAAAATATGGATTAATTAGATTCCTCAACACCCGTACTTAAATAATATCTGCAACTGACATCATATTTCCAATGGAGCATACATAGTCTTGGTAAATTTTTTTAAAGACATTAAAGATACAAGATGCTAATTACTGCAATAAACAATAATCCTTCATGTAGAAGCGTAAAACAGGACCAGGAGACTATTATTTACTTAATTGGCCTTAATCTATTCTTTTGTCTTAGCCAAAACATTCTTCTACTTTGTCTTTTATTCTTAGGGCATAAATTTGGTTCAATCACAGAAGACAATGAAGAAAGACTACAATGTTTTAAAATAAGATGCCATTAAAATCTGTTTCTTTAACAAAGCTCCAGGGTTTTAGCTTCTAATTATATCTGTTTAGCAGCAAAGCCTAGAGATTCCTTAGGATAGAGAGTTTTAAGCAGAGAGACAGCTTGTCCAGTGGCAGCGCTCGCCACACGGAGGAGCCATGACACAGCCCAGTCAGTGCAGAGGCCACAGCAACTCACCCAACTTACACTCTCACCGAGGGGGCAGGCCTGCCCCTTCTCATGCAGGATTTCCCCAAAGGAAAGTTGTGATAGTCCTCTACTCAAGTTCAGAGAATTATTTATAGCCATTCAGAGCCATCTGCATTGTCAAACCATTTCGAAAGAGAGCTGGAGAGGAAGACCGTGTCAAGCTGCTTCTGACAGGAGGAGGGCAGATGAACAGAACCCTAACTCGCTGCAGGCTAGTTCCTTTGCCTTTCTCTCTTTCAACATCACAGAAAGCCAAAGTGTCCCTCAAGAGAACATAAAACAGTGCTTCTCACCATTTAATGTGTATACTAATCATGAGGGATCCTGGTAGAATACATATTCTGATTTACCAACTGGGTGGGAGCCTGAGATTCTGCATTTCTAACAAGCTTCCAAATGATGCCAATACAAGACCAAGCACTGAGCCCCAAGAATCTAGAGGAATCTAGGCTATTCCGTCTTTAAAGGACATTTGCAACTCAGTTTAAATCTCTCTATATATACAGGCTCCAGCAAGGGAATAAAGAAACGGTAGACACATGAAATAAACTAAGTGCTAAACAAAATCTAAATGTAATATACAAGGCTGTAATACTCAGAAAGATTCCCCATTAATTAACCTAATAGGTTAATTTAGTCATGGTTCACTAAAACACTCCTTTATGCAGTTAAAGCTAGTGCTATTTAATTCACCAACGTAGCCTTTATTTATCTTGCTTTTCTCTGATGGAATGTATTTGTTTGTAGAACAGACCGAAAGGTTAGTGCCTAGGAAGTCAACATTTAAAAAATCATGAATTTTTTTTTTTTAAGAATTTTGTTTTGCTATAATCTGTAGAGAAAATTTATTATACATTACAGATGTGGTCTTTTCATGTTGGTATTCACAGTATTTGGAAAGTGAAAGATTAAAAAATGACATTCCACATGCCCTTGGTGACTACTGAAGGAATTGAATTGATTAAACTGTCACTCATCATTTACTGCGGTTAGTGCTTCATTAGGCACAGATAGGCACAATATATCTTAGTCAAATACTTCTACAAAGTACTTAGCTCTCAAGGAATGAAAACAAAACAAAGCAAACCCTCAGATTTTGGATAGAAGCCCATCTCAGAAAAAAATTCTTTTCAAAATAATAGACGTTTATATAAGTGGGGAAATTCAAGATTTATTTTTTATACATAGAAACAAAATTACATCTCTAATAAACTGTACTTACAAAGTAAGCATTTTAAAATCAGGACAAAAATTAAAACAAAAGTAAAAAATGAAATCCAGAAAGTCAATAGAGTTTAGCCAAAATCCAGGGGGGTCTGCTGCTGACTCGGCAGCAGGCTTGGGGTCAAGGTCCCCTGGTCCCCTCACCAGCCACCAGCGTCCATGGCTACAATAAGACTGGCAAGGAAGAGCAAGAAGCCCAACCAGCCTCAAGTTCTGACAGCATGCATGCTTCTTACCTTGCAATGATAATACCTACTGAAATCCATACCTATCAATATCTGTCTACCTATCTATTTTTCTATTTGCATGTATTCATACTTTAAAAAGGCTTTTTTAAATCAAATGCCAAGCTATATTTTTCTTTCTGGTCCAGTTACCTGAGCCAGAAAACCCAGGAACCATTTGAAACCCTTGCCTTTCCCTTACTATTATACTCACCCCAGTCATCAAGTTTTCACATCTTAACTATTCCTCCATTCTTGTCTCCAATCTCTTTTCTCAACCTCCCTTTTCTCTGCCTGCTTTATCCCTATCCTCAAATACCAGATGTTCCATCTTTATGTGGCCCCTCTGTCCGTGCAATGGCCCCCATGTCCTCCAACCCTAGCTTTGCCATCTTAGAAAGATGGCCTAACAGGTGAGTCTGGTGATAATATCTCTTTAACCACCCATTAAGGGTGAACTTACCACCTTCCCCTCTGAGGTACCAGCATACTAACAGCTTAGCTCTGTTAGGGCTCGTCACCCAGTCTTTCCCTCTGTAATGGGGGGCACGGGTGGATCTTTCTCATCTTTGCATTCCCAGGATCTAGTGCAAGGCCTGGTACAAAATAAGTGCTCAATAAATACCTTCAAGGAGTGTATATAAGGGACAGCAGTAAAGAAAGGAACTTGAGTTAGAATTAATATTTTCCTAAAAAATTTAAAAATAAAAAATAAATTATGTAATTTCACCAAAATATATGACCTAGGCACTCCAAAGGAATTTCATCAGTCTCCCCAGAAACCGTTGGTTCAGCAGAGTGGTTTGCTCAAGTACTAAAAGTCAGAGATAGAAGGGACCTTAGAGAATGCCTAGCGCAACGTTTTGGTTTTACATGTAAGAAGAGTGTATTATATGTTTTAATATCATAGTTTAAGTCCCAGAACAGGAAACTGTGTCTCCTGAATCCTGGCCCAGTGACTCCTTCATTATACCATGTGCCTTCCCAGTTAGAATAACCTGCCTTTATTTGGTCAGTCTGGTCAGCTTTAAAATAAAATAAATAAATAAATGGCAAATGTGTTCTCCAGGTGACACAAAAGCTAGCAATGATAGAGATAAAACTGAAATCAAGTCTTCAAAATTAGAGATTTGGACAGAAAACACAATGAAACTATCTTAGAAAACTGAAGTTTATCACCATTGCTTGGGCACTGAAAATAAGATGATTGTTGATGCTTTAAAACACTTGAAAATTGAAAACAGACTCCCAAGGATAATCAAGACCCTAGAGAGGGTATCTTAAAATTACAACCACAGATTAAATAGATAGCCAGAAATATTCAGAAAAAAGCAAACAGGAAAGGCCTTTAGTGGAGACTACATAAGGAAAAAATATATAAAACTCAAAATACTGCATTGAAAGCTGAGAAATATTATTTCTTATACTGTGGAACAATGAAGGGAGAGGGAAGTCCAATTTGGGAAGTCATTTAAAATATATCACTGAACACAATTCTCCAAGGAACAACTATAAACCAAGCAGAGAAATAAAAACAAGTTAATAAGCCTTGCCCACCTTTAATTTGTTGCATGAAGCTGATACAGAATGAGGAATTCATATTTTAAAAATCTTTCCTCACAAATAAAATAATCTGGGGATTAGAAAACAAAATTGTTTGTGGGTAATTATCTTGATTACAGAAAATGATGTATTCATCAAGCAACCCTTTATGTGAAACCATACCTGGCACATCATAAAGAGAAATCACTGCTAAAATCTTTGTGTGATTTACTCTCCTATAAGTTTTTTTTTTAAGATTCTTTTAAAAAATTTATTTCTCTTCCCTTCCCCTCCCCAGTTGTCTGTTCTCTGTGTCCATTCACTGTATGTTCTTCTTTGTCCGCTTGCACTCTTGTCGGGAACGTATGTCTCTTTTTGTCGCATTATCTTGCTGTGTCAGCTCTCTGTGTGTGCGGCACCACTCCTGGGCAGACTGCGCTTTTTTCGCACAGAGCGGCTCTCCTTGAGAGGCACACTCCTTGTGTGTGGGGCTCCCCTACGTGGGGGACATCCCTGCGTGGCACCGCACTCCTTGTGCGCATCAGCACTGCGCACGGGCCAGCTCCACACGGGTCAGGAGGCCCGGGGTTTGAACCTTGGACCTCCCATGTGGTAGGCGGATGCTCTATCAGTTGAGCCAAATCTGCTTCCCCTATAAGAGTTCTGAATGCAATTTATAGTACATTAAACTGATATATTTAGTTCCAGCCACCTAATGGCATAGCTGGAATTTGATGGACTATAGTTAAGAATGGCGGAATAGGAGCTACTAAGACATATGACTGCTGGCTGACATTTAACAGTAAAACATCTAACAGCTATCTGATATCTTAGAGAATATATGCAAGACCTGAAGGCAAAAACCTTTCTACTATAAATCCTCATTGTCCTTCTTTTGTTTGTTTTTGGTGAAATTACTTGCCCTAGGAATGTGCACAGTACCTGTGGCTGTGCAGACTGGAAAATGCACATAGATAACTGTGTGAACAATGCCCCCTGGGGGTGTGCAATGCAGGCGCATTGGTAGCACTGCTAGAAGCAGGGATGAGATCTTTTCACCCTTATACCTCTGGTAAGGATTTGTTGAGTGGATGGGATGGAGGGATGGACAGAAAAATGGATGGGTGGTGACTCATACTGCATAAGGTAGACCCTTGAGGAATTGGGCTGCCCTGAGAGTCTAGGGTTTTTTCTGTGCCAAGAGCAACGAGCTAGTCAAGTGGAGGGAAACTAAGCAAGCATCTTCAGATTTTTTAGGTATAAAGTGGCCATAAAACAATAATAAACAAAATTATGGATTGATTTCACAGGGTTGCCAAAACTCTGAAAAGATTTCTAAATTAAATGTTAGGATTAAGTGTGACAAATATTTGAAAACTTATATAGTGAATATAATAAAGTCTTATTATCTGTTGAGTTTCCATTAGGCTTAGAATATATTTGGTTTTCAAAATCAAACATGGTAAAAGCTAGCAATACAAATCGAGAAGAACCATTTAAATTACCAGTCAGAAAGAATGAGAAAAGACTTGCCAAGCACTGAAAAAAAAAGGCACTTATGCAGACATCCCTCTCTTGGAGTCTAGTGTTTCACATGGAAATAAAGAAAAATAGAAAATGCTATAGCAAAAGTTGAACTGCCTATATGTGTATAAAAAGAACAGGAAGCTTCTTAGAGGTATTTACCAAGTGCTTGTTACATACTCTTGAGTAAATTCTGGTTTAATTTTTAATGGAATTTAGCAGGCTTTTTCTTGTCCATTTAAGTTAAGTTTAATTTCAATTCTTTTTCAATTATTGTTTTGTTGCTTTTCATTTTTCCTAATGACATCTTTTTTTCAATAAGGAAAAAAAACACTACATTTGAAGAACAAATTGAAAAAGGTGCGAATATCTACATTTATCAATTACATGATAAATCCAAGAAAACTACTAGAATATTTGCTATATAAATTTACACAGCTAAATACCAGTCAATGAAAATTGATTCTTAATTAAAATACACCTCAGATTATTCAGGGTCCTCAAAATTCACAAATGCCACAATATCACAGAGATCCCCATTTCCCTCCTTTAGCGAGCAGTTTGAAGTAAATATCCTAGTGGAGATAAATATATGTGTGTGTGTATATATGGATCGATAGATAAATAGATAAGCACTAAGCAATTATGTTCGTTACATGTATTTTTTCCCCACCCCTCCCCCGCCCTGCTGTTTTTGCTGACACTGTCCATTCACTGTGTGATCTTCTGTATCTATTCCTCTTTTTGTCTTCTCTTCTCGTCTTTCTCCTCTAGGATTCACTGGGATTGGATCCTGGGGACCTCTGATGTGGAGAGAGGTTCCCTGTCAATTGCACCACCTCAGTTCCTGGTCTCTGCTGCATTTCACCTTGACTCTCCCCTTTGTCTCTCTTGTTGCATCATCATCTTGCTGTGTGACTCACTTGCGCGGGCACTGGCTCACCATGCAAGCACTTGGCTTTGCTGAGTGGGCACTTGGTTCACTGCGCAGGAACTCACATCCCTACGTGGGCACTTGTGTGGGCACTTGGCTCACCCTGTGGGCACTCGTGTGGGCACTTGGCTCACCCTGTGGGCACTCAGCTCACCAGGGAGGCACTTGGCTCTCCACACAGGCACTGGCTCGCCATGCAGGCATGCTTTCTCTTCTTCTTTTTCACCAAGAGGTCCCAGAAATCAAACCTGGGTCCTACCATACGGTAGGCGCTGGCCCTATTATTTCAGCCACATCCACTTCCCTATGTGTATTTTTTACATTGAGTTTTTTAAATATATATTTTTCTTTATTAGAGAAGTTGTAGGTTTACAGAAAAGTCATGTATAAATTACAGGATCCCAACCCACTGTCCTATCACCAACACCTTGCATTGGTGTGGGACAACTGTTACAATCGATAGTACATTTTATAATTGTTCTATTGACTAAAGTCTGTAGTTTAACTTAGGGTCACTGTGTAGTGTAGTTCCATTTTCCTCGTGTTTTAAATTGCTGTTCCTTCACAGAGATATTTATAGAGGCTCCTAGGTCCTCTCCAATCACAATTCCTTCAGTCTTGTCTTTTCTATGCACATAAGTTAACAGCCAACCTTTTCACTTTTACTGGATTAGAAATTTTCTATTGGCTGGAGCATTTACTTAAAGAGTTTCCCTAATTACTTTTTCTTGCTTTAATAGCAGGCTCATGTTGGATCCACACATACCATAGATCCAAAGGACTACTTCCTATAATACATTCTTTAATCCATACAATTGATAAAACCTTTTAAAGAACTATCACTTCACATTTTATTCCCTTTCATATTAGCTCATCAACAAGTGTATAGCTTCCTTTCCAAGTTTGTTTTAATAAATAAAGTTGTCATCATTTCATTAACAGTTAAATGAAGGATGACAAGTTTCTACAATTACACTAAGATGTGGAGTACTCATGAGGCACCTGTCTACAATATGCTGTTTGACTGGCTTCCTCTCATCTTCATATATAACTAAAATTTGGGGAGCAGATGTGGCTCAAGTGGTTGAGCACCTGCTTCCCACATGGGAGGTCCAAGGTTTGATCCCCAGTGCCTCCTAAAACCAAAAAACAATCAAGGAAACAAACGAAAAAGCCAACTCACTGAGCTGATGTGGCCCAGTGGTTGAGTGCTGGCTTCCCACATATGAGGTCCTGGATCCAATCTCCGGCCTTGGTACCAAAAAATAAAAATAAAAAATTGTGCCTCAGCAAAATCATAAATTGCTATATGGCAAGGATCTTAGAAATCAACCGTCTATACTTAAGTCCTTAGATATCAAATTACTCAGTAGGAGTAGGATATGTGGTTTTGTCTCCCTCCCTCCCCAAAGTGATCAAACTGTCAGTAACAGGGAAAAAAAAATTAAACAAGGATAAAAGGAGCTAATGAGGGTACATGAGTGGAAGAGACATAACCTGTTTTCAGAAGATGTGGATGAAGATAGAGTTAGCCTCTAGGCAGATACAACTTCAAATTTCCCAAGAGAAACCCAGAAAAGGCTTGGAGGCATAGGCTCCAGAAAGTGTGATGGAGAGTCTAAGAGCTGGATATAAGGCTGAAAGTTTGTACAAAGAGCAAATGAACAAAGGTCTTCTCTGACCACCCCCAATACCATCCTGCCCCCAATATGCACCAACAGGGCACTGGAAGTTTATTTTCTGAAGAAATTAAACCCCTAAAGCAGCAAACTGAGGATACAAGGTGAAGCAGAGAGCTGGGTGAAGCACAGGGCTAAGAAGAGAGGAATTAAGTGAAAAATCTTTTCATTGGACTGTGCAACCATCAGCTCCATTCTTCTACCGACTTCCAAGAGGTCAGCTCCCAGCAGCCAGCATGTGAGAAAAAAGAGAGAATAGACCTTCAGATATTGATATTTGGGGATCTCCCAATGAATATTCTCAGCTCTTCTTCCAAACTGACCTATCACTAGCCCCTCCTAAGTAAATTGCACACATTTATAAAAATAAATGACAACCAAAGATAACTCCATAACTGAAAAAAGCTTCCAACAGAGGCCAGAGAAAAAGAAGCAGGGGGAACTTATAAATATGGTAATTGAAATAAAAAATAGACATTTTGGAAGTTAAAAGTTGTAAAGTAAAAGAGAAAAGATTATTAAAAAATAGAAGTTTTAGCTAGGAGCTCCAACATTCAACTAATATGATTTTTTTCAGTTAAGTGAAAACAGAGAAGATGGAAATATTCACTAAAAGAAAAAAGAGGGGAGAGAGAGAAATTCAACAACTATTCTAAGAACTGCAAGATATGAGTCTTTATAATGTAAGGAACTAACCCAGCACCAACAGAAAAAGATATTACCGAGGTATAACATTGTGAAATTTCAGAGCATCAGGGATAGAGAAAGGAACCAAATGATTACCAGAGAGAGTACAAGGAGATGCACAAATGATTGAAAAGCAGAATGCAAACACACTTCTTGGAGCAATAGCGAAGGTCACACAGCTAATCAACATTACTAGAAGCTCTAAGTAAATCAATAAATGCATTCAAAATTCTGAGAGAACGCTAATTATATACTAGGACTTTATTAATCATGTATGGGAGTAGAATAAAGTAATTTTCAGAGAAATAAGAACTTGAAAACATTATCTCTAATGTATCCTTTCTTAGGAAACTAAAGGAGGAAGTCTTGGAAAGAGGACATCTGTACTAAGTCCGCGTTCCAGAAGGAAGATAAAACCCAGTAGAGACTTTAATGAAGCAACTACTTACAGAGGTGTGAGAGAATCAATAAGAACATTCAGAGACTAGCAACAACAAGAAGCCATTAGTCACCTAGACTTAAAGGATCAAGAGTCTAGTGAGAGTCGGTGCCTGGGAAGAGAGGCTTCTTGAAAGAAGTTGTGAGTAATTTCCAAAAATATGACCTAAAGCAAGGAAGTAGGGAAGAATACCCAATCTCCCTCTCCCCCTACTTGTCTTTTTTTTAAATTAATTTATTGAAGTATATCACTCATACATATACATACATAAACAATAAGTGTATAATAATAGTTGTGAACTTACTAAACAAACATGTTATCATACAGGACTTTAATAACTCACCTTACCACCAATACCTTGCATTGTTGTTAAGCCTTTTTAACTAATGATTAAAGAACATTGTCAAAATATGACTACTGGGAAGCAGCTGTGGCTCAATTGAGAGAGTGTCCACCTACCATATGGAGCATCCAGGGTTCAATACCCAGCGCCTCCTGACCTGCGTGGCAAGCTGACCCACATGCAGTGCTGCCATGCGCAAGGAGTGCTGTGCCACCCAGGGCTGTTCGCCATGTAGGGGTGCCCCAAATGCAATACACCCCACAAGAACAGCCACCCTGTGCAAAAAAAGCACAGCCCGCCCAGGAGTGGCGCTGCACACATGGAGAGCTGAAGCAACAAAACGATGCAAAAATAAAGTGACACAGTTTTCCTGGTGCCGCATGACAAGAATACAAGTGGACACAGAGGAATGCACAGCAAATTGACACAGAGTGCAGCAACTGGGGGGGGGGGGGGCGGGGAGGGGAGAGAAACAAACAATCTTAACAAAAAAATTACTACTAACCAAAGTATTTTCCCCCAACCAACCTTATTACTATTTTCTTTATATCATTTATACAGGAACATACATAAACAATTAAGTGTATAGTAAAAGTTGTAAACTTACAAAGCAAACATGCATAACATCATACAGGGGTCCCGTACATTAACCCTCCACCAACACCTTGCACTGTCGTGAGGCGTTTGTTACAAATTATGAAAGAATATTGTCAAAATCGTACTACTGATCATAGTCATTATCTTACATTTGGTGTGTTTCTGACTGAACACAACTGTAAACCAATAGCCCAGTATGCTTAGAGGATGCATTCCTTAGAGGTCATCCATTCACGTGACAGGGCAGGGCATAAGAGGGTAGAAAATGGATTTAGAGGGGGAATGGAGAATAACCAGATTAGGACCCACAACAGGAGTAGGGCAAATGGAAGCCCCAGGACAATAGATGCTAAGATAAGAAATCTAAAAGCTGAGGGAGGAAAGTTTCAAGGAAAAAGTTGAAAGAGGATGTCAGGAAAAATAAATGGGACTGACAGATTTGCTGATGTGTTTGAACATTTGGAAAATATTTTTTATAGGCTAATGACAAATCTGCTATACCTATAAATAAGTAGCAACAGGAACAAAGAAAATAATGAAAAATATGGACAATTGTTAAATTCAAGAAGAGCAAAAAAGTTGTACAAGAAAGGGTACATAGTCATCAATATTACTTGACTTAACCATGAATAACATTTACATGTTAATTTTAAAAAACATGATCCAGATTCCGTATTAGGAGAATGAGGTTAAGGGCCAGGGGGAGAGTTGATATAACAAAGTTATACCCTCATTTACCACAATAAGTACTTCATAGACAATGTCTAATATATATATATACACACACACATACAATTTTTAAAAAGCCATTGGCATTTGTGCAAGAATAGACTTATATTTGAGGAAAAAAGAAAAGAAATGCAATATAAACTATTGTTTAGACATATAGAGATAGATATCAAAGAAACAGCTAAAAGAGTTGAAAGCGGTTGCTTTGCAGAAATAGAAATGGAAGGGAGTAAAGGGTAAGGCAGGGGATTACTGTTTTACTCTTGTTACTATTGTGGCAAGCATTAACTATTGACTATACCTTGGATATACTTTGCATCATAGTTTTCTGATTAGGAAACGGAATATAAGGGTAGTTAAAGGATTTGGTCAATCAAGGTCACACAGTGAGTAAATGCCAAAGATGGAACCCAACCTAGGTTTTCAAAGAATTTTTTTACTACAGCATTGCTTCTCCTTTATACAGAAAAACTTCGCTAGTCATATTTTCAGAAAATTGATTTCTACATGATTAAATACATATCTTAAAACATAAAAGGCACTAGGGTACATGCAAGCTTCAATTCTAAACTTTGACCATGAATTTACACATTTACAAATGAAAATACACAAACGCGAAAGTAAAATGAGGGCATTTTGGGCCAAACGTTCTCTATAATTCTCTCTTCATAGAAGGTGTGTGATTGTTCCTTAAATCTGGTGTACAAGCTTCCATTTGTGTTATCTCTCCGTTAGCATTCTTGTATGCTGTACCCCAAGAGAAATGCAATATATTTAGCTTGGTTGATTGACCTCCTTAGAGTTGATAGGACTACTATTCTTAACATTTGTGGTGTTTCTATTTCTTAAGGAATTTCAAATGTAGCCATCTCTTGTTATTCTAACAAACATGATGCAGATGAGGTATGCTGAAGGCTCTAATCATAAAACTTAGTTATTATGATTGACTGTTACAAAAACCATCCAAAACCTAGTTTGTGGATAGCCAATTACTTTTCCAACATTGACAAAAACAGGAGAATTTTTGTTTTTAAGATACTTAGTAGTGAGGACTGCAAACAATGCCTCATTTTATATATTATCATTCAGCTTATTTATCTCCAACATATTACCAAACATGTCTATTGAAAACACAAATATACCCTCTCTCTCATAAACACACACATCGAAAAACAAAAATGGGATATAAAAATCACAAGTACGCTAGATTCTTTAAAGAATAATGGACCTGGGAAGCGGACTTGGCCCAATGGATAGGGCATCCGCCTACCACATGGGAGGTCTGCGGTTCAAAGCCCGGGCCTCCATGACCTGTGTGGAGCTGGCCCATGCGCAGTGCTGAGGCGCGCAAGAAGTGCCATGCCACGCAGGGGTGTTCCTCGCATAGGGGAGCCTCACGTGCAAGGAGTGCACCCCATAAGGAGAGCAGCCCAGCGCAAAAGAAAGTGCAGCCTGCCCAAGAATGGCACCGCACACACGGAGAGCTGACACAACAAGATGATGCAAAAAAAAGAAATACAGATTCCCGGTGCTGCTGATAAGGATAGAAGTGGTCACAGAAGAATGTCCACACAGCGAATGGACACAAAGAGCAGACAACGGGGGGTGGGGGAGAAATAAACAAAAAATAAATCTTTTAAAAAACATATTAAAAAAAAAGAATAATGGAACTGCTTTGCCTTAGCACTCTAAGGCCATCACTGAATTTACCTCTTAAGCAGCTACTCTACAATGCCTTAATAAGCTAAAATTAGATAACTGTACTTACAGAGATAACTCATTATTAGGCAATATAATATATATTTTCTGCAATGAATTTGAGTTTGTAGCCAGCAGTCCTTAAGAAGTGAATTAGGACTCAAATCCATTAACCCTCTTCTGACCATCAGTATCTAACAAATTATTGCTCTGGAGCACTATAAGAAAGGTGATATCCTGGCGGAATTACTAGTTATTTTCAAGGGTGTTCTGGTATGCATTATAAACTACATGGTCACCTTAGTTGTAAGGGACTTCAGTAGTGGGAGTGGCTCAGAAACTATGGCTGCCACCAAGAGTCCAGTTTTCAAGACCTGGGATGCCATTTCCACTGTCCCTGGCTCTTTTGTTATGCCTCGTGGAATTCTCAAGTGACCACGCCAACAAGTCACTTGGACCAAGTGTTATTTAAGGAGCTCTCAAGAGCTCTTAAAGAGTTGTTACTTTAGACAGTGACTAATTCATATCCTCCATGGTCTTATGACCTCATTAATCAGAAAACTGTGCAAGTACTCTTGGCAGAGAGATGACTTTAATGTAGCTCATAAACTAAAACTCTCATTCTTACTTGCAATCTTTTTAAAAATGGACTCATTCCTTTTAGCAGGAGTAGCAAATAAGTAATGGTTAGGAGGTGAAAAAATATATGCCAAGACAGATTTTTGTCCAGCGAAAAATATATTCAATTCAACGATTCAGGTTTTAGTTTATTTTAAAGAATTCCTCCCCCCGCCCCACCCGAAAAACAAAACAAAACTACATAGTAGAATCTGTTGAAATATCTTTGTTGAGGTAGAAAGGCAGTCCACAAGGCTGCTGAGTGAGGGAGGGTAGGGGTGGGGGGTGCAAAGGACATCACAGGACCCAATGTATAAACCAAGTTACGGAAGAATTTCACTGTATTTGTACTTTTGGAGTTAGTTTAGCAGTAAACTAAAGACAAACTCCTCAGAAATCATCTTAGGGGACTGTGTAATATGTTATAAAAAGAAAGTGCTGTGGAGTGGGTTAGCCCTGAGTTTGAATGCTCTGCTATTTATTATCTGTATGATCTAGACTATTCCACTCAGTCTGTTGAGTCTTGTTTCTCTCCTTTGTGTCGTGATACAGTAGGTCGGTAATTAAAGCGTATAATGCAGGGCTTAGAGTACAGTAGGCAAGTACTTATGTTTACTATGTCTATAACTCAAGACTCAAAACTACAGGCTCTCATATGGAACAAATTTACTATGAGGGTAGAGGCTGCAAAATAGGGCACATTTATGCTTCTCTCACTTAAAATACTGCTAAATAAACCTGAGACTTAGGAAGCTTTACTTTATTACAAAAATGATCCTTGATTCAAGAGAGATCATTAAAGATGATGACAGAACCTTGTGTATTGTCAGTATGTATGGTGATCAGGCTTATTACATAAAAAGTCATGTTAAATGGCCTTATAACACCCAATAAATAGCAATTTCTTTTCTGATATAAGCAAAATCAATTTTGAGCAGACATTTTTCTGTATTTCAAGGTTGGTATAGAATTTTTTTCTAGCCACCCAGCTGCTACAAAGTTAAATAAATTAACTTTAATCTTAAATCAGAGATGTAATAGAGAAAAGGGTGATTTAATATGCAATCTCATTACATTTGACAGGCTTATTTATAAATGATTTGCCCCACTCTTTGACAAGCATGGTTAATATGTTAATTAGTGTTTTAAAAGATGATGGAAGAAAGAGACTGGCAAAGATTTATTTTCTTCACCATTTTGGAGGAACACTGTAGTTAATACTACCAGGTAAATGCTACTATATTTTTTGGCTCCCCCAAAACACTGTGTTCTTGTTAAGATAATTATTTACCATATACAGATAACTTGGTCACCCTATGTTAAAAATTAATCCCCTAAAATAATTCCAAGCGACCTGCTTCAGCAAACAAATGAAGCAAGAAACATATTTACGGGCTCCTATAACAGAGCTTAAAGCTTATTTAGAGCAATGATCTCGACAGCTAGAGCAGAGCTCCCTGGCAAGGCAGGAACTATACAGATAAGCTGCTTCTTACATTTTCGCTTTTCTTAATGTGGATTTCAGGACCATGTATAAGCCTTTATGGTTTAGAAACGAAAAGATGATTTCCTATGCCTTGACTTTCAAAGAGGTATAAAATATAAGAATCAAGAAAAGTAACATAAAAGACAATGTTCAATTTGATTCCTTTAAGGAGGGAGGCAAAGATATCATAAAAGACGTTTCAAATACATTTGAAAAATGTATTTTCAAATCACACGTCATATTTACACATTGCCATGGTGCTGGAGACCTAGAGCAGTAAATCATAACATGCCAAACTCTGATTTCCATCATTTACTGACAGTGTTAATGTATATGTATCTTCATTAATATTTTCACTGCTTATGGGTATTTAAACAGAAAACTGGAAAATGTAACACTGTGTAAGGATCATTAGTTTTTAGTTACTACCCTACTGCCCCACCGTGGTAAATGAACTGTAAAAAAGCCTGAAACCACAGCCACCTGCCTCCCTGATATTATCCATAGGTTAATATTTGCATTTCTCTATGGTGCAGCTGTGCCATGACTCAATTACAGTCCTGTTTCTAAGTCCCTGAATACTCAACATCAACATCGTTGATTGTGCGAAACACAGTGCCCTATGAACTTCTAACTGGAAAGATATGTACATTTTACCTGACTTATAGGATAATAACAAAAATGGCTTTTAGAAAATGGCTTGCAATGAAAATAGCGTGCAATGAAATCAAATTCAGAATGACAGGCAAAACCAGACATAACTCAGATTTTAGGGTTTGGAAGTGAAGAGCCAATAAGCATGGGAAGCGGCTCAAATATAACACAACTGCTATTTGTTTTTGGCAATGAATAATCTTGGCATGCAGACGAAAGGGCATTTGGGGGCCACTATTTTCTATCAATTTTCCTCCCTTCCACTTAAATAAGTCTTCTTATGCTTCCATTATGTCTCTGTTCAAAGTCAATTGTCAGAGAGTGTCCAAGTCTTCTTCCTTAAGAGAAAACACACCCATGGATGCAGAAAAGAGGAATAGAGACAGCCTGGATATCAAATATTACACATCAGAAACAGACACATTAGCAAACACAGTCCATGTAGTTTTTCCTACTTTAAAGGTTTGGAAAAAATCAGCCACGATGTGTGAAAAAAAGTTTCTTCTGATTTATGAGGGTAGAGTCATTACTGAATGGCCAAGCACTGAGACAAAACTGGTTCCAACCCACAAACATTCCCAAACTATATTCTATTAGCAGAGGCCTTAACTGACCTCACTGAAGGACAATCTAGAATTTCCACACTCCAAAAATACAGAAAACTCCCATAACTCAAGAATATTTAAATAATAACTATTCACATAGCCAACTCTCAACTAGGCAGGAAGTAAGAAGGAAATGAGAAAGTCAGTGACTGTTAATCTTGATGCATTCAAAGTCCTTTATTTTCAACCTTTTCCTCCTTTAAAAATAATGATCTAAGTTTCTCTTCTACCCATGCCCCTGCCTAGGTTCAGGGAAAAAAAAATCTAACTTTGTAAACAACTGCCCAAAAGAAAACCAGGAGTATGATGAGAAGATGGATTTGCTTAGCCTTTCAAAGACAGACAGTAATCTTTACTCTCAGTGTTTTGAAATGTGGATTAAAATATATCAGATTTATTATAATGCATGACACATTTTATGGCAATAGATGTCAGGCTGTTTGAGGACCCAGAATCTTGTAGAGCTCTACTGAAAGTTATGGGTCTACACCCCATAAAAAATAAATATAACCATGTGTATACAAAACATTGTAAATATTTTCCAAGGCTTTATAGATCCTGAAATTCTATCCCGGAGGGTATATTAAGAAAATATACACTGTGCCCTACACGGCAAGGCATCTGACTGTCTTCTCACCACAAAATTACTGGATCAAAGACGTCAGGGCAGAAGCCAGCCTTTATCTTAGCCGAAATTACTAAAATCCAAGATTACCAAGGGTAGAGCAGTGAAGTGAGGGCAGAATAGTAAGATAAACAACATATGCGGAAGTTTTATTGAGGTCATAAACATTATATGAACACGTAGCTGCAATCTGTATATGGGGACATAATCACTCATGGCTGTTATAAAATAGCCATGTGCTGTGTGAATTGTTTCACTTTGCACACAACTGTGAGTCTGGAAAAGGGATTTTCTTATTAATAAAAGGCATTTTTAATAGTCAGTGGTAAGTTTTCTCTCAGTGCTAAAAATAGATTCTTCCCAGATTTGATTACTTGATTTAGATCATATTTCATTTGGAACTAAATACATTATGTATTATATTTTGCCACTCTTTGGGCCTCACAGGATAGATTTTAAAGCTTTGTTAAACCATCAATGAAACTGAGACATTACACTTTAAAAAAAATTTTTAAACTTCACTCTAATTGGTAACAACAGTTTTGAGAGAGATACTGTGACCCAATTTAGTGTTTAAGTTACAGTCAAAATTTCAGACCATTTTTATCTTAGCTTTGTTGTGAATTTAATATGCTCCCTGCTATTTTCAACCCATATAGGTGTTTGGAGATGGACGCTTCCTTGTTATAAAATAAAGCAACAATTTAAGACTCTCAGGGAGAAAAATCACTATCCTGGCAGAAAAATGTCTCCAGCCTTGTCCATCAAGAATCATTACCAGACACCATTTGCAAGGGAGACTCTGACGAGGGAAGATTCCCAATCAGGTTTTAAAAAATTCAGCACTATCGCCACACACAGGCAAATACTGCCACACCATTAATCTTCATTGAAACTGTTAGGATGTTTATCTAGGCTTGACCCAGACCAAACACTACAAACAAATTAGCAACAGAAAAGTGCACAGTTCTCACCACATGTCAAGGCAGGTGGAATACTCTGTTGAGCCCAGGAGGACATCAGGAGGTCTGTACCACAAGGTAACCACTTCATTGGAGTATGTGTGGCTAGGGACGGATTTTGCTCTTGCAAGACCTGTAGGTTATTGGAAACAGAAAGAAGTTCAGTGGGCATTCAGCGAACAAAGGAATTTAGATTTGAATCTTTACAATTTTAAAAAGTCAAACATGACACTAAATGAAATCATGAATGAAATGCCAAGGTTAATAGAAAGGTTGGGAAAATCATATTGTAGTCTGTTCGTTTTTAATATGTGCAAATAACCAGTAAATCAGTAATATTTCCTAAAAAAAACAGTGGCATCATGAATCTCATATAGAACCAGTAGAGTGAGCAAATATTTCAAAAACTATTAGATATTACAAGGAAGCTTAGCAATCTCCTGGACTTTCCAAAGTATGTGTCACAGAACTCTAGTTCTGCAGGTTAGTAATAAGTATTATGGGAAAGGGTTCCAAAGTCAAATACCATTGAGAAAATCTGGATTTAAAGAGTTAAACAGGTTTTCACACTTGGAGACTTCTTGGTGTCCTTAATTTTTGTAGTGTCCTAATAAGTTCGCTGTTCTCAAAAGTCTGTTCAAAATGTTTCCAACATTCTGCTAAACATTCATGAGAAAATGCTTATCTGGAAAGCTCATATGAAAGCCATCTAAATAAATACTTATAAAGAAATAGCTGAATAAGTCTGGTATATACTGATGAAATAATATAAGGTAAACTAAAATGTTCTCTAAGAATATTTAAAAACTGCGGAATATGGTTACAATAATAAGCTTAGTGAAAATGTACATGCAATATGCCATTATAATCATAAATACATATGCACAGAAAAATGATTGGTAGAAAATAGATTTAAATGTCTTTAATGTTTAGTTCCAGAATATGGGATTATATGTCTTTTTAATTTACTAAATTATTCCAAGTTTTGTCCAATGAATTGTATTCCATTTTAAGAAAATCACAAAAATCTAGAGATGCTGTTTTTTTAAAAGAAAAAATTTGGGGGATATCTTTCCATCTGGATATATTAATGCTTTGATGGTCAAAGCACATAGAAAATTTTTACAGCAAACCCACCATGACTTCATATTCCTTTTACTTTTCTGATTATTTAAATTTTTCATAGTATTAAACAACATGACTTTTTTCCTTAAACACTTGGCATTCCATTTTCTGTGCTATATGTAAATTTTTAAACTAATAGGACAGCTGGTGAGACAATGAATTTCTAATTAATTCAACTACTGTTACACTTACAGTTCTTTTCTACAACACAGTTTTTATAATGCTGCAATGGAATATTACAAATTGGTTAACATTTACAAGTATTCCATATAAAAAAGTATGGATTATACACACACAAGCATACACATGTATCCCAAGTTTCCTGCACATGAAGGGTGACTATTTTTGATAAAAGATTTCTACAATAACTTTTATTTCTTTAATCTGCAAGGTTTTATTCTACTACAAATGAAGCAAAACTCAATAATAGATAGGACAATTAGGACAGTAAACTGTCTCTGTAATTTGGTAATCCCATTAAAGAGTCTGGTCCCTTGAATGACCACATTTCTACATAGAAATGAAAGAGCTAAGCACAAGTCTGAAATTGGTTCTGGCTCTTTCCATATGCTGTTGCCAAGTCAAATGGGATGCAGAAAACATTCAGGCTGGATTCCCTTAGTTTTCCTGAGGCCCTGTTGTCAAAAAGCTAGGCCAAGAGAGATAGGAGAATGGAAAAATAGCTCAGATGACCAGGCTAGTTATAGAAAATTGCGATATTCCCAGTTTTAAAGGGAAAACTAGGACTAAAATAACCTGGAAGTAGTATAAATTAAAATAGATGTAGTATAAATTAAAACTGATGTCAAGTTAGTTGTAATGTTCACTCTGAATGAGAATTTGTTGAATTGCTCAAATATTTCAGGAAAACATAAATGGAAAAATCTGTTTTCCTACATTATATTGCTCCATCCCACATATTTAGGTCTAGGGCTACCCATACTCTATTCTACTGGAATATGGGTACACGATTCCCCAGACAACAGCAAACATGAGGGCTTTCAACATCAAACTATTCAGCATGTTTAGACTGTGGGTCTGAAAATGGTTTTCCATGAAAATGTCTGATACAGAATGAAGAATATTAATATGTTTTTAAGGTACCTTCTTCTACATTGCTTGAGAAAAACACTCTTTTACCATCTCACTTTAATATAGTCAGTCAATTAAAACATTTTCTTGGGACAAGTGTCCTGAAAATTGATGAGCAAAAGGTTTTTACCCTAAAAATGTTTCTGCCTGGTAAAAAAGATAAATAAATTCCATAACCTTCCAGGGAGGGAGCAAATTATTAAAACAGTGACAAACAAAACAAGAAAGTATACCTTAGAGTATAAGTCTATAATTACATTTTTAAAATATTTTGATAATGCCGTTGCTATGTATTTACACAGTTCATCCATCGAAACATGCTTACTCATGCAAAATTTATTAAACTGCATCCTCCAGCCAAAGGAAAACTGTAGGTCAGGATTAATTAGCACAGCATGTGTGAAAGCCTTCTTTCTCTGTTCCTTGTCAGTTGCTATGGTTACACGACAGGAAGAGAGCCACACTGCCTTTTAAAAAGGATGAAGTTCGGGGGTTATTATCAAAACTTCTTATGTCAGTGCTTAGTTTGAATTAAAAGTCAAAAACACCGTGAAACGCTAACCAGATGACTACAGGTTACTGGCATGCTGCTGCTTTAGCTGTGGGTGCCCACATGGGCGCAGGAGCCTGTGGGCATCTGAATGGTTCACACAACAATTCAGTATATCCACCTTTAAAGGTGGATATAGTAAGATTCCTGCTATTTAAGCCCCGTTCCCAATGATTCAAAGTTGGCAGCCCTGATACTAGAGAATCTTAGATTTCCACAAGAGTTAAGAAGTTTTATAGTTAACCTTATCAGTGAAGGAGTTCCTTCATATCTCTATAAGATGGCCATCCAACATCTGCTGTGTCCCTGACTCTGGCTCTCCTCTCCGGCATGATGCAGACTAAATCATGTGGCAGTGCTTCTGACATCTGTCTCAGCAGACCAGTCATTCAACACCAACCAATGAAGAATCTGGGTAGATCTCTCAGCTGCATTGGACACTGCCGAATACTGTCTTCCTTTTCAATTTATTTCCTTGAAGTCTCAGATTTAGAAGAGTTAAAGGAGTGGCTTGATCTCTTTCCAGGAATCTTTCCTATTGGTCCCTTCAATCCTGATTTTGTCCAGGGATATATGTTCAAACCAGTGTGTTCTCAAATCTACACACTCCATTGGGAACTGTTGCAGCTATCAAGTTTTTGACTGTCATCCATAGGTCATTTCTCCCAAGACGTTTTATCTCCAGCTCATACTTTGTCCATGACGTTCAGACCTGGGTCTGTGCAATTCTCCACTAGACATAACCATGAGGATGTTCTACTGGCTCCATCGACTCAACAGTCTCCAACCAGAAGTTCTCTATCCCCCTCAGTACTGTTACTGCAGGGAATACTGTCTTAAGAGTTCAGGAGTATTCACATTTTACTAGAAAGATGTTTTAGGGTCCAAAAACTAGGCAGATTTTTTTTAGCCAAACAAGGATATATGTTAAGGCAATATTTTATTTTGCTCTGATTTTATTCAATTATCTCTTAATTTTTAAAGAAAATAAATTATGCCAATTCCTTTAGATCCCAAAGGGCATAGATTTTTTTAATGTCTTGCTTTCTTTAATAACAGAAATGATCATAACCTTTTAATATAGATGTTCCAAGGAAGAAAGAAAATATTCAAATAACTAACTTCCACTTTTAGGGAGATTTTATATTTTATACACAAGATAAAAGCAATATACTTCATTTGGAAATATTGTTTTAAATGGAATTAATAGATATGGTAAAACCTGTCCCCATCTCCTTCCCGCCCAGTATTGGCTGCCCCTCCTTCTCCTCCTCTCCGTCTTCCGCCTAGCCGTTATCTAGACAGCCCACACTTTCCCCTTCCCCTCCCTTGCTCCTAACCTCTTAGCCAGCTTACTGTCCAGTAACCGCCTACGCAAGCAACAGCACCCGCCGGCACCAATCAAGTCCCTTTACGTATCCCTAGACCCTATAAAACCATGTCCCCTTCACCAATAAAGTAGACTTGTACCTAGACCTTGTCTCCGTGGTGTTCTTGCTTGCACCGCGCGTCCCCCGTGCCTGAGCGGAGAGAGCGAGGGCCCAACGGCTTCGTGCCGAACCCCCTCCTCTCCTTTGACCGCGAGGCAGCCCCCGTCCAAGAGAGCCCGCCTGGCCAACCGCGCCAACCCTCCCGGAGGCCCGCCGCTGCCCGCAATTGGCGCCCAACGTGGGGACCCGCTTCTGACGCCCCCCCCCCCACGTTCTGCTCAAGGTAGGGACTCTTCGGCGTCCAATACCCGACATGGGTGCTTCGCTTTCCTCCCGGCAGGTCCCACAGGTTCGGGCCCTGGCCGCCCTCTTGGAGACTAACCAAGTCAAAGTCTCCGTCAGACAGCTCCAGCGCTACTGGGACTTGCTCCTCCCGTTCAATCCCTGGCTCACTACCTGCCCACTCTGGAGCCCCCAGACTTACGCTAAACTAATTGACCGGGTCACCTCCGCCATGGAACATGAGGGGAAAACGTTTCCTCCCGGTCTTCTACCTGCCCTTGTGGTCATTCGCGCCTGCTTGCAGGGCATGCCCACTCCCGCGGCTGAGACTTACCCTTGCAACTCCCGCGGAAGCGGTGCCTGTGCCGAACACGATTCCCATGCGGACAGTGACAGAGTCGCTCTCAGCCCAGTTGGAGGCCGCGCTCGAGCTCAACCCCCCACGTGCGGTGGATTCTGACTCTGATCAAGATGGCGAACTTCCGCCTTCTTCTTCGCGGAAGAAGGGGAAGTCGGCTCAAAATGGCGCGAAGTCCGCCCGAGATGACGCACTTCCTCCTTCTTCTTCGAAAAAGGGGAAGAAGCCCAACTCCCCGCCCCTTCCTGCTTCTTCACGGAAGGAGCCTCCGTCTCTATACCCTCCCCTTCCTGTCTCGGCGCCATCTTACCACTACCCGCCTAACCCAGAAACGGAAGTGCCATGTCCGCCATCTTCCGACGATGACCTAGATAACGAGGGTGACTGGCCGCCATCTTATGTGCCGCCACAGCCCCTCCCCCACCGGGACTATCCTTCCCCACACGCTGATGAGTCCTTCCTGAAGCCTCCCACCGCCCCGCTCGCTGATCTTTACCCACTAAACCCCAACCGCTCAGCGGCTAATCCCCAAGTGTGGGTCCCATTCTCGCCCAAAGATATGCAGGCCCTCCGTGCCGCCATCCAAGAAGACGGGCTCGCCAGCCCCCATGCGCAGGACCTGCTCAAGCGCATGTCCGTTGCTCGCTGCCTCCCATACGATTGGATCTCTCTCGCTAGGGGCACCCTCCCGCCGGGGCAGTTCGTTGACTGGTGCGCACACTTCGCCACCAAAAACGAAAGGCAAATCGCCGAAAACGCCCGCGACGGCACCCCCTACCCTCCCAACGCGTTCCTTGGACTGGGGCGTTACGCCGCGCCCCTGAGATACGCGGGCCTCTCACAAGGCTTCTTTCTCCAACTGAGGGAGTGCGCCCTTCGGGCTTTCCGTAATTGCGCGGCCTCCGCCCCGGAGCCGCTTACCCGGCTCTTTCAAAAGCCGGAGGAGCCCTTCACCGATTTCATGGCGCGCGCGTCCAGGCCGCTGCCGAGCGCAAGGTAGTCGGCACGCAGGCCCAAACATCCTTCATCAAGGACCTCCTGCAGGAAGGCGCGAACCCAACATGCAAGGCAATCATCAGACCGCTGAGGGACAAACCCCTCCACGATTGGGTCCTAGCCTGCTCCGGCGTCAACGTCCAGGCCTCCGCCATGGCCCAAGCCATCCTTGCCGCTGTCTCAGCCTCCAACGAGTGTTTTCGCTGCGGCGAGGTTGGTCACTACGCCTGCGAGTGCCCCAACAAGTCGCGACCTCATCCAGGCCCGCCTGAGACGAGCCATTCACCTCGTCTGCCTTCTACCCCGTGCCTGCGATGTGGAAAGGGGTACCATTGGGCCCGCGACTGCCGCGTCCCCAACGTCACTCACAAGCCTTTAAACGGCTGTGGGGGCAAGCCTCAGCCCCGTGACAAAGAGGCCACAGCGACTCAGCCTCCCCGCCCCTGAAGGTGCTCTGGTCTGTTCCCATTCCACCCTCCACCAAACCTCTTCTCTCCATTCAAGTTTCGGGCCGCTGGCTCACCGGGTTGCTGGATATGGGTGCAGAAATCTCCTGCATCCCGCTCAAACAGGCCGGCCACCTTCCCCTCACCGATGGGCCCCTGGTGGTCGGAGCCACCGGTCAAGCACCCTCCCAGCAGGTCGCCCAAGACATTGCCTGGAGAGACGCAGAGGGTCACCAAGGAACCTTCCGCCCCCTCGTCCTGAAGGGAATATCACAAGTGCTTTGGGGCCGTGACATCCTGCATCAATCGGGGGCCGTTCTCACCGCATCGCCGCCACAGCTGCCCCCCCAATAGCTTCGGCCACTGTTCGCGTTCAACCTCCGGCACCCGTTCCTCTGCAGTGGGATACAGAGGAACCCATCTGGGTGGAACAATGGCCTTTCTCAATCCCTAAGTTGGACATTCTCAAGGGACTGGTAAGCGAACAGCTGCGAGCTGGGCACATCGAGCCCTCCACCAGCCCCTACAATACACCAATATTCTTCATTCAAAAGAAAAGTGGCAAGCCTCGCCTGCTACAGGATTTGCGAGAGATCAACAAGCACATCAAACCAATGGGGTCGCCACAGCCTGGCCTGCCCCATCCCACAGCCATCCCTCGGCATTGGTTCGTCGCTGTCCTGGACATCAAAGACTGTTTCTTCTCTATACCGCTCCACCTGGCCGATCGGCCGAAGTTTGCCTTTACGGTCCCTCAAACCAACCATCAGGAACCAGCTCAGCGATATCAGTGGTGCATGTTACCTCAAGGCATGCGGAACAGCCCCGCCATCTGTCAGTTATACATTCGGGAAGCCGTCCAGCCGCTCACGCAATACGCCAACATCATCCACTATATGGACGATCTGCTTGTCGCGCATCCCTCCAAATCGGGATTGCGCACCGTGCTCGACCGCCTACTGAGCCACCTGGAAGACTTGAACCTCAAGGTCAATCCACAAAAACTGACCACCCACCCACCATATCAATTCTTGGGGTTCTCCATCACCTCCACCGTGGCACCACAAGCGCCCAGCATCAGGATCCCCGATATGCTCATGCTCCACGAGCTACAGAAACTTTGCGGTCAAGTCAACTGGCTGCGCCCAGCGCTTCCTATCACCACCCAGCAGCTCCAGCCTCTGTTCCGGCTCCTGTGCTCCGGTGGTCCGCTCTCATCGGTCCCCAACAAAAGAATCCACCTCACCGAAGAGGCGAAGGGAGCTTTACTACAGCTCAACCAGGCCCTTGAGCGCTACCAACTTCAGCGCTACAACCCAGATAAGACATTGCTGGGACTGGTTCTCCCCACGCGGGGCACGCCCACTGGCCTGCTCTGGCAGGATGGGCCCCTCCTCTGGGTACATATGGCAAAGAGCAAGCTCAGAAAGATCTGCCCGCAAACCACCCTCTTCGTCCAGCTCGCTACCGCCCTGGTCGATCAGGCCACCCACCACTACGGCTACCCGCCGGACACTCTCGTGTGGCCACTGACTGTGCAACAAACTACCACCTTGCTGCGGGAGTCTTCAGATATGCAGGCGCTCATGGAACTCTACCGAGGGGACCTCGATAACCACTTTCCACAGCATCGGTTACTGCAGGGCCTTCCCCTGCTAGAAATCGCCGCCCCCGGCCATTTCCCTTTTCCGTCCAGCAAGCCTCTTCCAGACACCACCATCATCTTCACAGACGCCTCCAAGACTAAGTTTGCCGCCGTTGTCTTCGCACCCAGCGAGCACCAGCCACGTTCACACGTGCGCCTCCATCAATCCTCTGTGCAAGTGGCCGAACTGCGTGCTGTCATCTTAGCACTCCAAACCCATCCCCACTGTCCACTGAACATCTTTACAGACAGCCTCTACTGCCTACAAGTCTGCCAAGTCATCGCCTTTTCTGCGTTTTTTCCGCCCGACAACTCAGCGAGTGAAAGCATCAAAGTCGCTCTCCTGGACCTTCAAGAGCTCATAGAGAACCGCCGACAGCCTTGGCTCATCGCTCACATCCGCAGCCATTCCGGCCTTCCCGGGCCCCTGGCCCATGGCAACCACCTTGCTGATCAGGCCGTTCACCTGCTTCCAGCCGAGACCACTGTCGCAGTCGGAGACCTCATCAATCAGGCCAAGCTGCTGCACGCCAGATTTCACTTCTCAGCAGCTGGCCTCCACAAACTCTTTCCAGACCTCCCAATCCATACCTGCAAACACCTTGTGCGGTCATGCCGAACGTGCGCTCCATTGCTGCCCTTGGGGCCGCTCCAACCGCAGGGAGTTAACCCTCGTGGGCTCCGCCCCAATTCCAGATGGCAACTGGACGTCACTCACGTCCCCCAGTTTGGCCGATGGAAATACCTCCACGTAGCCATCGACACCTTCTCTCATCTCTGCTACGCAACCGCGCTCACCGGAGAAACGGCCAAGCACGCCATCCAAGCGCTCAGAGAATCTATTCTTTTCATGGGCGTTCCATGGGACATCAAGACAGACAACGGACCTGCCTACCGGAGCGCCTCCTTTGCCGAATTCCTCAAGCTCTACGACATCACCCATCACTTCGGCATTCCCTACAATCCGCAGGGACAAGGCCTAGTAGAGCGTGCTCACCAGTCTCTCAAAACCCTCATTCTCAAGACATCTGCCGACCAGCCACGTCACACCCCTCACGATGTCGTCACAGAGGCCCTGATCCGACACAACCTGATGACCTTCAATGCCCAAGGCTTTTCACCGGTCCACATGCACTGGGGGCCTACCTTCCGGCCCACCCCTGCACCGCTTGTCCTCTGGCGTGACCCACAGACCACCCAATGGCATGGACCTGCCCCTCTCTTAGCCCAAGGATGGGGATTCGCCTGCGTTTTCCCTGAATCAGAGCCGCAGCCCATCTGGGTCCCAGGACGTCTCATCAAGCCCCACACCGCCGAGGCTTCCGCTAACGCTGACACCAATGATCCTCCTAACGAGTTGCCTACCTAACTTGCCTCCTTCCCATTGCTGTTTCCTTTGTAGTTTTCTCTCTCTCTTTTGTCTCCACAGATGATTCGCCGCCACGCGGTTAGTTCCGTTCTTCCCATTGCTCTCATCGTCATGCTTCCCTTCATCTCCCCGGCCGTTGTCAACTCGGCCCATCAACGCTCCAATTGGACCCTCCAGCGCTGGCAAGAGGAAGCCTTCCTCATCATCAGAAAACTACTGCCCACGCCTGAATCCCCACCCCTCGCCGTTGGCCCCAATAAAGTCCTCAATCCCCCTGTCTCCTCCCCCCTTCCAGCGGCAGCCCCCCCTCGTCCATCGCTCCCCAGCCATGGCCCCCCCTACCAAGTATTCCAGTCCCCTTCTCGCGTTAATCTATGCATCCTACTTATCTCTAAATACTTCTCACCCCAACCTCACCAAGAACTGCTGGCTCTGCCTCTCCCCCTCCCTTCCTATCTATGAGCCTGTCGCCGTTAACTTCACATTCAACGAATCCACTTCAGTATACCCAGCCGAGTGCAACTGGAACACTTCCTCCGTCCCCCTAACCTTTCAATCTGTTTCCTCCACAGGACACTGTGTTCATTCTCGTCAAGGTTCCCACCCCTCCCTTAGTGCTTGCTCTAACTACTCCTCTCCCAGCGCTTCTGCCAAGTTCTTAATCCCCCTTAACACCTCCCAATGGCTTTGCACCTCCACCGGGCTAACCCCCTGCCTCAATGTCGCCACCCTCAACGCTACCCATGAGACTTGCCTGCTCATCCTTCTCGCTCCTCGAGTCGTTTACCATTCTGACCACGAATTTTTCCACCGCGTGCTGAGCAGACAAACCTCCCTCCACTTACAAAGGAGAGAGCCTGTCACCACAGTCCTAACAGTCGCTACCCTTCTAGGTCTTGCAGGGGCAGGCACAGGGATCGCCGCCCTCGCCACACAGTCCTCTGCCCTCTCCTCTCTCAGACAGGCCGTCGACGAAGATATCACCTACCTTCAAAATGCTGTAAAACATCTAAAAAATTCTCTCAATTCTCTCTCTGAGGTAGTCCTCCAGAACCGCCACGGCCTCGACCTCCTCCTCCTTAAGGAAGGGGGTCTCTGTGCCGCCCTTGGAGAGGAGTGCTGCGTATACGCCAACTCCACCGGCTTGGTCGAGGACAACCTGAGAAAGGTCCAGGAGGGATTGGATAAGCGCCGCAAAGAGCGAGAAAATGCGAACTATTTTTCCAGTGTTCTCCATACCTTCCTCCCATACCTCCTTCCATTTTTAGGCCCACTCATCATCATCATCTTAGCCCTCACTGTAGGACCCTGGGCCGTCAAAAAAATAGTCCGCCTCGCCAAAGACCAAGCCAACGCGGTATTCAGCTCCTTTGTGCAGGTTCATTATCAATGCCTCGCCACTAAAGAGCCACCACCAAGCCATCCGCCGCGCTCCTCCCGCCCCCGCCGCAAACACCGAACCGCACGCCTGTAGCCTCCTGTCTCCCTTTCCTCACTCATCTCCCTCCTTCTCCCCCAATCGGGCGAGGGGTTCAGGAACATCACAACCCCGTTTTGCTGGCAGAGCTCGGCGCACGCCAGGCGCCGGCGTGCGCCGACCCCAGCAGCAGGCACATGCGTCCTGGCCAGAAGCTGTGTCCTCTGCAGCTGAGAGCAGCTGGGAGGGCCCTCTGCTTCTCGCCGCCAGCCGGTCCTCGTGGTCTCCCTCCTCCCCTCATCTTACCCCAGTACCCCGTCCCATACTGCCCCTGCTGCCACCAGTTCACCTCCCCCGAAGCACATACTTTTAAACAAAAGGGAGCAATTGTCCCCATCTCCTTCCCGCCCAGTATTGGCAGCCGGCGCTGCCCCTCCTTCTCCTCCTCTCCGTCTTCCGCCTAGCCGTTATCTAGACAGCCCACACTTTCCCCTTCCCCTTCCTTGCTCCTAACCTCTTAGCCAGCTTACTGTCCAGTAACCGCCTACGCAAGCAACAGCACCCGCCGGCACCAATCAAGTCCCTTTACGTATCCCTAGACCCTATAAAACCATGTCCCCTTCAACAATAAAGTAGATTTGTGCCTAGACCTTGTCTCCGTGGTGTTCTTGCTTGCACCGCGCGTCCCCCGTGCCTGAGCGGAGAGAGTGAGGGCCCAACGGCTTCGTGCCGAACCCCCTCCTCTCCTTCGACCGCGAGGCAGCCCCCATCCGGAGAGCCCGCCCGGCCAACCGCGCCGACCCTTCTGGAGGCCCGCCGCTGCCCACAAAACCAGTTACTCAGAATTCTTTGGCTACGCTCATATGACAAATATGTTTTTTCTTGTCAGAGGACTGGCCTTCATATTAGGAGACAAATCACATATGGCAAAACCAAATGTAGTTAAGTAGTTCCAATATAGTAGTTCCAATATAAACTAGGTTAGTTGTGTCTCCTGAATGAAGCCACATAAACTCCTGGCTTCGATTCTGTTATGTGTAAAATCGGGGACAAGATCAGAAGTCAGCAAACTATGGCCCATGGGCCTGCCGTCTGTTTTTTGTAAATAAATTTTGATGGAACACAGCTACGCTCATTTGTTTAAGTATTGTCTATGACTACTTTTGTGCTACAGCGGCATGAGTAGCTGAAAAACACGGAAGACCCCTAAGACTAAACTATACCCTGGCCCTTTAAGAAAAGACTTGTTGATCCCCCGGGCCAGAAAAAGGAAATTTAAGATACAAGTCCTGGGAAGCAGATGTGGCTCAACTGATAAAGCGCCCGCCTACCACATAGGATGTCCAGGGTTCGAACCTGGGGCCTCCTGGCCCTTGTGGTCAGCTGGCCCACATGCAGTGCTGCAGCGCTCAGGGAGTCCCATGCCACACAGGGGTACCCCTGTGTAGGGGAGCCCCACATGCAAGGAGTGCACCCTGCAAGGAGAGCCACCTCACGTGAAAAAAGCACAGCCCACCCAGGAGTAGCACCACACACATGGAGAGCTAACGCAGCAAGACAATGCAACAAAAAGAGACACAAATTCCTGGTGCCACCGAGAATGCAAGCGGACACAAGAACACACAGCAAACGGACACAGAGAGCAGACAACGGGGGAGAAGGAGAGAGAAATGAATAAAATAAATCTTAAAAAAAAAAAAAAACCCAAGTCCTAACACTCAGTGATCCTAGGAAAAGATTACCCAAAACCTTTCTCATTAAATGTATGAAGATCATATATGCCTTAATCCTTAAAAAGCACTTCAAGTAAGTAATTCCACCTCAATGAGTCCATCCCATCACAGCTGCATTAGCAGAGAAAGCAGAATCACTTTCAATAGTGTATATGCGAATATGTCATCATTTTCACAGTTCAGTGGTTTACATTTCACTTTCTACCTTCTGCTTCTCAGTTAATGAAACTCATAGTTATTATTCCAATGCTAGATGACAACACTATATAAAAAATGCATTTCAAAACCTAACTAAATTGGCAGTTTCGATGAATTTCCGTATCTATGCTGGCTCATTTCTGATTTTTAAAAATTTTTAAGAATTAAAGGTAAAACATACTAAATACATTACAAGAGTCTAATCTTTAAATTGATACATTATTAAGTCAAATAAAATGGCCTCCTGCATTGGACACTGCCTTGGGGAAGACCCCTTTCCCAGGAGGCTTTTCCAGAGACGAAAACAATGGACCAGGAATTTTCCAAGAAAATGTAAACTATCCTACAGGGTTCCTGATAAGCAATACTTGGTGAGAAAACTATTGTTTTGATCCAGTAGACAATGCATAACATATATATACATATGTATATATATATATACACACACTCCCCACTTTGTAGGACCCTCCCCCCCACCGCTTGTAAAATGGAATCTTAATGCTTATCAATCAGAGACATTTCCTCACTTGCTTTTGTGTTGGCCCTATATATATGAATTTTCCCTCAGTGGAGCTCCCTTCTACTTTCTAATGGGATGCTACCCCATTCATGAATTGCTCATTAAAGCTGTGAGATCATCAACGGCATGAAAAGTATTTCTTATATCACCTAATATGCACAACCATAACCTTACTTTCAGGCCATTTACTTGTATATATGTTTAATATATACCCTCAAACATTCTATCAGCATGTACTTACAGGTATGTTAAAGAGACAATATTAATAGAAATAATCACAACTATAATTAGATCAGATAAGAATAATTATATGAGGAGGGGGCAAGATGGCGGCTGAGTGAACATCCCTGTTAGAGTCTTCTGCAGGGAATCGGCTGGGCGGCGTTGGAGACTCTTTGGGACCGGATTGTTTCGGGATTTTTGCTGGTCCGGAGGTGTCTGGACATCGATTTGGAGGGAAGGTAACAGAGAGGATTCGTCTGTGAAATATACACGGAGATCCCAGCTACCTGCAGAGGATTCCCTTCTTGGGTAGGCGGAGACGAGGCATCTAGCCCCGCTCGGTGGGGCTGAGCCAGGCCGGGCCGGGCCGCGGTAGCGCTTGGAGCCGGGCGGGGCCGGTGCAGGCCCCGGCTGCGGGCCGCGGTAGCGCTTGGAGCCGGGCGGGGCCGGTGCAGGCCCCGGCTGCGGGCCGCGGTAGCGCTTGGAGCCGGGCGGGGCCGGTGCAGGCCCCGGCTGCGGGCCGCGGTAGCGCTTGGAGCCGGGCGGGGCCGGTGCAGGCCCCCGCTGCGGGCCGCGGTAGCGCTTGGAGCCGGGCGGGGCCGGTGCAGGCCCCGGCTGCGGGCCGAGGTAGCGCTTGGAGCCGGGCGGGGCCGGTGCAGGCCCCGGCTGCGGGCCGCGGTAGCGCTTGGAGCCGGGCGGGGCCGGTGCAGGCCCCGGCTGCGGGCCGCGGTAGCGCTTGGAGCCGGGCGGGGCCGGTGCAGGCCCCCGCTGCGGGCCGCGGTAGCGCTTGGAGCCGGGCGGGGCCGGTGCAGGCCCCGGCTGCGGGCCGCGGTAGCGCTTGGAGCCGGGCGGGGCCGGTGCAGGCCCCGGCTGCGGGCCGCGGTAGCGCTTGGAGCCGGGCGGGGCCGGTGCAGGCCCCGGCTGCGGGCCGCGGTAGCGCTTGGAGCCGGGCGGGGCCGGTGCAGGCCCCGGCTGCGGGCCAAGGTAGCGCTTGGAGCCGGGCGGGGCCGGTGCAGGCCCCGGCTGCGGGCCGCGGTAGCGCTTGGAGCCGGGCGGGGCCGGTTCAGGCCCCGGCTGCGGGCCGCAGTAGCGTTTGGAGCCGGGCGGGCCCGGGTCAGGCCGCGGCGGGTACGGAGCCGGGCAGGGCCGGTCCAGGCCGCGGTGGCGGGAGGTGGATGCCGGAGCCGGCTGGGCCGCTGTAGCGAGCGGAGCTGGGCGGAGCCAGGCCAGGCCAAGGCGGCGTGAGGAGCCGGGCAGAGCCGGTCCAAGCCTCCGCGGCGGGCGGAGCCGGGCCTGCGGAGGGGTTTCTGTTTTTTTTTGTTTTTTTTTGTTTGTTTGTTTGTTTGTTTGTTTGTTTTTTAATTTTACTTAATTTTTTTTTTTTTTTTTTTTTTTTTTTTTTTTTGAGCATCTGCAGTACTGGGGAGTTCGTGGGCCCTGGGCGGCCTATTGGGGGTTTGTGGGAAGGGAGGTGCTTGCAGACCCATTTGGGCAGACAGACGGGGGGGGTTTTAGGGCAAAGCGGGGGGAAGTTGTTGTTTTAGATAGTGTTGCAATTGTGACACGTGTGTACCTGTATCTCTCTTCTCCCTATCCGTTCCCCACCGTTTGCCCATCCTCTTTTTTTTTCTTCCTTTCTTCTTGCCTTTCTTTTTTCTCTATTATAATTAGTTTGTTTTTTTTTTTTTTTGTTTGTGTTTTTTTTTCGGTTTTCTCTTTCCCTCTTGTCCCTCATCTTCCACTTATTTTTACTTTAATTCAAGTATACAATAGGTGCTACAGGGAACACCTCACATTTGCTGGGTTTTCCCATCCTCCACTGCCTCATTTCTGTGTGAACTGATTTAGGCTACCTACACTATCCCCCTTCCCCTGCATCTTGATATCCACTATCATCTACTGTCTCTCCTATATTCCACCCCCCACCTCCCGTTCTTTGATCCACAAAGTGTCTAACTCTTAATTTCTAATACCTTTGTTCTGTTTTCTGTCTATTATCCACTCTTGAAACTATTACCTTTCTTTTCTTTTTCCCTCTCTCATGAAAACAATAGCTGTGTAGTTCATACCATATTCCTCCCAAATTCAGTCATCAACTTCATAAAAGGTACTCTACCTACAGCTATAACTCTATACAATCTACATGAATCTAACCTCCATCCTTCCAGATCTCATATTCCTGCTTTATTAACAAACATCACCAATACAACTTTACACTTTTCCCTTGCTTACACAATTGCCTTTCCCCAACACTAATACTTTCTTCTAAAGTGAACTTAACCAACAACAAGTAACTAGAATAAGAAGAAAAAAGTGACAAAGAGAAGATATAACACCTGTGCAAAAATAACAACTAATTAACCTCCAAGAGCAGACAAAGAAGCTAAGGAACTGATTAAATTCGTCAAAATAAAGAGATGACCAGAAAGCAACAAAAATCTACGAACCAAACCAGTAATCAGGAAAACATGGCTGAATCCAATCAACAAACCAATAATCACGAAGGGGAGCAAAACTTGGCACAAGCAATGAAAGATCTCAGAACATTTATCACTGACAAATTTGATGCAGTAATGAAAGAGGTTAACAACATGAAGACATCACTTGGAGGGGAAATTGCAGACATACGCAAAAACATAACAGATATGATGGGAATGAACACCACAGTTCAAGAAATCAAAAATACACTTGCAGCAAATATCAGCAGACTAGAAGAGACAGAGCAGAGAATTAGTGATGTGGAAGACAGTACATCAGAAATCAAACAGATAGTAGAAGGGGTCAATAAGAAGATAGAAAAAATCCAATTAGGATTTAGGGACCTGAATGACAATGCAAAACGCTCAAACATACGTATTATAGGCATTCCAGAAGGTGAAGAGAAGGGAAAGGGGTCAGAAAGAGTGTTGCAGGAAATAATGACTGAAAACTTCCCAAATCTACTGAAAGAGACAGATGTACATATCCAAGAAGCACAGCGCACTCCACAAGTCATAAACCCCAACAGGCCCACCCCAAGACATATACTTGTCAAATTATCCAATGCTCAAGACAAAGAGAAGATCCTAAAAGCAGCAAGAGAAAAGAAAACCATCACATACAAGGGAAGCTCAATTAGATTAAGTGCTGATTTCTCTTCTGAAACCATGGAGGCAAGAAGACAGTGGTATGATATAGTCAAGGTACTAAAGGAAAAAAATTTCCAACCAAGAATACTCTACCCAGCTAAACTAGCATTCAAACATGATGGAGAGTTCAAAATATTCGCAGACAAACAGAAACTGAAAGAGTATACCAACAAGAAACCTCCCCTTCAAGAAATTCTAAAGGGAGTTCTGCAGGAAGAAAGGAAAAAACAGGAAAGGCAAAGTTGGAGGAGAGTATAAGACCAACAACAACAACAAAAAAGACAAAAAAAAATATACAAACAAAATATGACAAACACAAATCCAATCAAAATATGGCTAACACAAATAATTCCTTGATAGTAATAACACTGAATGTCAATGGATTAAACTCACCTATCAAAAGATTCAGACTGGGACACTGGATAAGGAAATATGACCCATCCATATGCTGTCTACAAGAGACACATCTTAGACCCAGAGACGCATGGAGATTGAAAGTGAAAGGCTGGAAAACAATCATACAAGCTAACAATAACCAAAAAAAGGCAGGAGTAGCTATATTAATATCAGACAAAATAGACTTTAAATGTGAAACAATTGTGAGAGACAAAGAAGGATACTACATTTTAGTCAAAGGGAAAATCTGTCAAGAAGATCGAACAATCATAAATATCTATGCCCCTAACAAGGGTGCCTCTAAATACGTCAGGCAAACGCTGGAAAAACTAAGTGAAAGAATAGATACATCTACAATTATAGTGGGGGATTTTAATACACCACTATCAATTCTGGACAGAACATCTCAAAAGAGAATCACCAAAGACACAAAACATCTGAATAGTATATTAGAGGAGCTCGATCTAATAGACATATATAGATCGCTACACCCAAACACAGCAGGATATACATTTTTCTCAAGTGCACATGGATCATTCTCCAAGATAGATCATATGCTAGGCCACAAAGAAAGGCTGAACGAATTCAGAAAGATTGAAATCATACAAAACATTATCTCTGACCACAGTGGAGTCAAGCTGGAGATTTGCAAGGGAAAGAAGCCCAGATTTCACACCAAGATTTGGAAATTAAACAACACACTCTTAGAAAAACAGTGGGTCAAAGAGGAAATCTCAAAAGAAATCAATGACTACCTTGAAACAAATGATAATGATAACACAACATACCAAAATTTATGGGATGCAGCAAAAGCAGTACTGAGAGGGAAGTTTATAGCCATAAATTCATATATCAAAAAAGAAGAAAGAGCAAAAATTGAAGAACTAACTGCACATTTGAAGGAATTAGAAAAACAACAACAAAGTAACCCAACAGGAAGAAGAAGGAAGGAAATAACAAAGATAAGAGCAGAACTAAATGAAATAGAAAATAAGAAAGCACTTGAACAGATAAACAAGACCAAGAGCTGGTTTTTTGAGAAGATTAACAAAATTGACAAACCTTTAGCAACACTAACAAAGAAAAAAAGAGAGAAGATGCAAATACACAAAATAAGAAATGAGAAAGGCGATATCACCACTGACCCCACAGAAATAAAGACTATCATAAGAGGATATTTTGAAAAACTATATTCCAACAAAAATGACAATCTAGAGGAAATGGACAAATTCCTAGAAACACATAAACAGCCCATATTGACAAAAGAAGAAATTGATGATCTTAACAAACCAATCACAAGCAGAGAGATAGAATCAGTTATTAAAAATCTCCCAACTAAGAAGAGCCCAGGGCCAGATGGCTTCACAGGTGAATTCTATAAAACATTCCGGAAAGAACTGACACCAATCCTGCTGAAACTATTCCAAACCATCGAAACAGAAAGAACATTACCCAACTCCTTCTATGATGCCAACATTACCCTAGTACCAAAGCCAAACAAAGACATCACAAGAAAGGAAAATTACAGACCAATTTCTCTAATGAACCTAGACGCAAAAATACTTAACAAAATACTTGCTAATCGTATTCAACAACACATTAAACGAATTATACACCACGACCAAGTGGGATTCATCCCAGGTATGCAAGGATGGTTCAACATAAGAAAATCAATCAACGTAATACACCATATAAACAGATTGAAGGAAAAAAATCACATGATTATATCTATTGATGCAGAAAAAGCATTTGACAAAATACAACACCCTTTCTTGATAAAAACACTCCAAATGATTGGAATACAAGGAAATTTTTTGAACATGATAAAGAGTATATATGAAAAACCTAAAGCCAATATTGTTTACAATGGAGAAATCCTAGACTCCTTCCCTCTAAACTCAGGAACAAGACAAGGATGCCCACTGTCGCCGCTCCTATTTAACATTGTCTTAGAAGTACTTGCTCGAGCACTGAGGCAAGAACCAGAAATAAAAGGCATTCAAATTGGAAAGGAAGAAGTCAAAATTTCATTATTTGCAGATGACATGATCCTATACATAGAAAACCCTGAGAGATCTACAACGAAGATTCTAGAACTCATAAATGAGTTTAGTAAAGTCGCAGGTTATAAGATCAATGCGCAAAAATCAGTAGCATTTCTGTACACCAATAATGAGCAAGATCAGGAGGAAATCAAGAAACAAATACCATTCACAATAGTAAATAAAAAAATCAAATACTTAGGAATAAATTTAACTAAAGAGGTAAAGAACTTATACACTGAGAACTATACAAGATTGTTCAAGGAAATCAAAGAAGACCTAAATAAATGGAAGACTATTCCTTGTTCATGGATAGGAAGACTGAACATTATTAAGATGTCTATCCTACCAAAATTGATCTACACATTCAATGCAATCCCAATAAAAATCAATGCAGCCTTCTTTAAGGAATTAGAAAAACTAACTATGAAATTTATTTGGAAAGGAAAGAGACCCCGAATAGCCAAAGACATACTGAAAAAGAAAAACGAAATTGGAGGAATCACACTACCTGACTTCAAAACATACTATAAAGCTACGGTGGTGAAAACAGCATGGTATTGGCATAAGGAGAGACATATAGACCAATGGAATCGAATTGAAAGCTCTGATATAGAACCTCACATATACAACCACATAATATTCGATAAAGCCACCAAACCCTCTCAACTGGGAGAGAGTGGCCTATTCAACAAATGGTGTCTGGAGAACTGGATAGCCATATGTAGAAGAATGAAAGAGGATTACCATCTCACACCTTATACAAAGATCAACTCAAGATGGATCAAAGACCTAAATATAAAAGCCAAGACCATAAAAACCTTAGAAAGCAGTGTAGGGAAACATCTACAGGACCTTGTAATAGGTAATGGATTTATGAATATCTCACCAAAAGCACGAGCAGCAAAAGAACTAATAGATAAATGGGACTTCCTCAAAATTAAAGCCTTCTGCACCTCAAAGGAGTTTGTCAAGAAAGTAAAAAGGGAGCCCACACAGTGGGAGAAAATATTTGGCAATCATATATCTGATAAGAAACTTATAACTTGCATATATAAAGAACTCCTACATCTTGAAAATAAAAAGATAAACAATCCATTTAAAAAATGGGAAAAAGACTTAAACAGACACTTCTCCGAAGAAGAAATACAAATGGCAAGAAAGCACATGAAAAAATGTTCCAAATCTCTAGCTATCAGGGAAATGCAAATCAAAACCACAATGAGATACCATCTTACACCCATAAGATTGGCAGCTATGAAAAAAACAGAAGAATACAAGTGCTGGAGAGGATGTGAAGGAAGGGGAACACTCATCCACTGCTGGTGGGAATGCAGAAGGATCCAACCATTCTGGAGAACAGTATGGCGGTTTCTCAAAAAACTAGCCATAGATTTGCCATATGACCCAGCAATACCACTGCTGGGAATATACCCAGCAGAACTGAAAACAAGAACACAAACCAATATATGTACACCAATGTTCATAGCAGCATTGTTCACTATTGCCAAAAGTTGGAATCAACCCAAATGCCCATCAACAGACGAGTGGATCAATAAAATGTGGTATATACACACAATGGAATACTACTCGGCTGTAAGAACAAACACACTACAAACACATGTGATAACATGGATGAATCTTGAGAACCTTATGTTGAGTGAAGCAACCCAGACATTGAAGGACAAATACTACATGACCTCAATGATATGAAATAAACAAGCTGCCCTAGATAGCAAGAGACTGAACGATAGGCTTGCAGGAAATCGGAGGGTGGAGGAAGGATATGAGCCGATGTCTGCAGGGGTGGAATTTAAGACGAGATGGTGGTAAGTATGAACACAAAGAAGAGATAAAAGGGGGGCAAGGGGTTGCCTTTGCTTGGGGCTTTGCGGGTTTGAGGGTGGCTGGGGAGGGACGGGTGGGTAACGTTGCCCAAAAGTGGGGGGAGGGAGGGGTAGCATACGAACCAGGAGAGGGTCAGGTGTTGGTGGAGAGTAAAATGCCGAGAAAATCATATCAAAATATAATAAAGAGGGTTACCTGTTTAGAATGCTCGGAGGGGAGGGTCTGATGCAGGACGGGCTCCTGGGGAATGTCTAAATGCTCATTCTGCCAGAGTGGGTGACACCATGGGGTAGAAACCCAAGTAGTGAGAGTGGGGGTGGACCCACATCCTGGGGAGGACTAATGCCATCCAATAGAGGGAACTGTATCCCTCGAGAGAAAGGGTGGCTCCCAGGGCATTGGGGCAGTTGAGCAAGTTAGGCCCTGAACACTATTCCATCTATCTCTGGAAGTGGCTCCTCAGGAAACGGAGGTTGGCTATCACTGAGGGCACTAAGGTGGAAGGGAAAATGGACGTTAAATGTGTGGAACCAAAGTAAATGGGGGGTAAGAGAGGAGTTTCTTGAGAGTACACAAGGATGGATATAAAACATGTAATATTACACCATAACATATAGGAGATGACAGACTGATAATGTAAACCATAATGTAAAACATAGGATAACTAAAAATGTAAAGAACTGTGTATCCTAAAGTATGCACCATAATGTAAATACAGATGTCACCTTGTTAGAAAGCTAATGTCTCAGACTCTGTACATCACTTTAAGTAAATATGATATGAATAGGGCGTAAGAGTATCACTGTGGAAGGGAAAAGGTTTTCTGGTGGATGTGTGGGAGTGCTGTATATTATATATATACATTGCTGTGGTCTAGGACTCCTGTGAAGAAAAGTTGAATAATTAGGGGGGGGGGGGGGGGGAAAAAAAATAGGATGTGGAATTTTTTCAAGTCAACATTCTTTATCTAAGTTCTTTATCTAACTTTATCCAAGTTCTTTATCTATCCTTTAAACTCATCGCTATATGCCATTCCCTAGTAAGGGACCATGACATTATATTGGGCTTCAAATTTCGGGGAGTTCTGGATCACAGAGTGTTTCAACAATGGCAATGGAGGGATACTGGTATGGGATACCAATGACAGATGATATATGACTGACAGGGAGCTGTACAGAACATATGTCCAGGGTGCATGGTAATGTTTGGATATACTCATAGTGGTAACAATTAAAAACCACAGTAGGGGGGGTACTGGGTTCCCGGCCAGTGGTGCTCTGTCGTGGTCCCTAGGGGAGCAGCGACAGTCTCCCAGGTACAGTGGTGGGGACCGGGAGGGAGTGAGGGTTCAACAGTGAGCCCCTGATACTAATGACTATGCTTGTGAGCTGATAAACCCAAAATAATAACAAGGCCTAGAGCAACTTTGTGCCTGGGAATTTCCTTCTGTCAGCCTTCATGTTACTCAAATGTGGCCAGTCTCGAAGCCAAACTCAGCATGTAAATGCAATGCCTTCCCCCCAGCGTGGGACATGACACCCGGGGATGAGCCTCCCTGGCAACGAGGGACCACTATCAACTACCAACTGATGATGCAACTGGAAAATGACCTTATACGGAAGGTTCAATGCGGATCAGCAGAATATCCATGTCTACATAAAATACCATGACTTTAAAATGCTGTTTGACCTAAAGTAAGGGGGAAATGGAAAGGAGAAATGAGTTTATATGGCTACGAGTTTCTAAAAAAGAGTCTGGAGGCTGGCAGAAGGTTTGCCCTCATGCACAACTGAGCAGAGTCAGAGAGACAGATAAAGCAGATACAACCCCCAGATATTGGTTCCTTTGAGGGCTAAAGAGACCCATGGGAGTTATGGTCATGGCCGATGGGGTTAACTACCAGGGCAGATGGCCCCTCTTTGGAAATGGTGTTTATGTGTGATGAATCTGGACTCAGATGGGATCTCCCTTCATAAGACTTTCATGCTAATGTGCTGGAGGTGCAGTTAATGTTGGGGTTTAAGATATATTTAGGGGATTTGAATCTCTGGACTGACAATGTGATAGCCAGATCCTGAGCCTCAACAGACTCCAGCACCTACAATCTGATTTATTGGACTTACCACACTCAGCTAAGATGGAGGTGAAGGACAACCACCACACCATGGAGCCTAGAGTGATTACAACTGAAAATGGGAGGATTGCATCCAGCATCCAGGTGGAATCTGAGCCTCCTCTTGACATAAAGGTGCAATGGACACAACCAATCCAGTGTCCACATAGAAGAGGTGGCATTGGATTGGGAAAAGTGGACATAATGGACAAAGGGTATGGGGAAAGGCAGGAAGAGATGAGAGGTGGAGGCGTCTTCGGGACATGGAGCTGCCCTGGATGGTGCTTCAGAGGTAATCACCGGACATTGTAAATCCTCACAGGGCCTACATGATGGAATAGAGGAGAGTATGGGCCATGATGTGAACCAATGTATATGAGGTGCAGAGGTGCCCAAAGATGTACTTACCAAATCCAATGGATGTGTCATGATGATGGGAACGAGTGTTGTTGGGGGGGGGGGGAGAGGGGGGGTGGGGGGGTGGGGTTGAATGGGACCTCACATATATATTTTTGATGTAATATTATTACAAAGTCAATAAAAAATAAAAAAATTAAAAAAAAAAAAGAAAAAAAAAAAAAAAAAAGAAAAAAAAAAAAAAAAGAATAATTATATGCCAGAGGTCTGCTTTGCACTTGACAGGAAAGAAGCCAATTTATAAGGATGAAATAATTATACATACATAATACTTGAAAAGACAACATATGCCCTCATTAGCGTACCAATTTCTTTAGCTTTTAAGAGAAATAAATTAGAGTGAGTGTTCCTCTGAGAGGCATATAAATCTTTTCCATTTCCTTCCTATGTAACTTAAAAATTAAACAAACAAAATATCCTTACCTGGTCTTATTACAGGTAATCCTAAAATATGAAAATTTGTATATATGGTAGCAAAACCTAGAATACAGTACAATTATTAGTATTCCAATTTAAGACAAAGAAAAGGAATGCTCAGAGGAACTAAGGTAACACAGTAATAAGTGACTGTGCGAGGATTTGAACACAAGCAGTGGAACTAGATGGTACAGCTCTGTAACTGCTTCCCCAGGCAGCCTGGGAATCCACTATGGGCTCTAGCTGTGTGATGGCTTAGACCGAGTGGGTTCAAAGTCCTGAGTACTGACAGATTAGTCTGTTGAGAAAGGGAGGGACAGGTATGGGATTGAGGGAAGGGAGGCAGAAAAAGGAAAGTGATGAGGAAACACAAGCTGGTTCTACCAGAAAGAGGCTCCAAAAATATGAGCATACCAGAGAGGATGACTGAAGTCTAGACAGCTTTCAAAGAACAATCAGACAAAAAGCCCCAGGGCAAGCGGAACTCTGGTAAGAGTATTCCAGAGAAATGCTCGGGGACCTTCATGGCAGGGTCTGGTGGCTGAAATGAGAACACTTTTCATTTTGTTGTAAACTAGAAAATGGGGGAAGGCTGTAGTCCCAGAAATGGAGTACTTAGCTAGAAGACTGTGATGCCTTGGAGGGTGACAATTAGAAACTGAAACTGTTGAAAAATAAAACATCTATTTACCTTACAGGACCTTCAGGGCCCCTTTCTTTCAGACATCCCAAACCAGGGTATGGTCAAAGCTAAACTGAAGGGCATGTAATTAATAAAACAGAAAGAGAAAGCTCTTCGAGATGCCTTCACTAAAGTGAATTTTTCATAAGTTCCATGGCATGAAAATAGGCCACAACTCCTTTGAAAAATTGAACTAAGGTGTATTCATCTTTTTGCAACAGTAAATGCTTGTATGAATCAGTGCAAAGTAATGAGGCGATTATTGAGACAATTCAAGGAAAAAATGTTTGGGTCATACTGAATATCGTAATAGTGTTTTATTTTATGGTTGCAGCCCAATTTTTTTTGAGTTATTTTCTCCTGTGCATTCGGTTTTTTTGTTTTGTTTTGTTTTTCCTTTTCTCTTGTCAAAATCTTTGGGTTAGGTTAGACTTTTGGGTCTTGTCACTGATTCCGGACATAATAATTAAAAGAAAATATCTGCTGAAAGATACATACATGCTCACTTAGATAAGTTTCAAACATATTTTGTGACACATTGTGACAATCTTGGGTAACCTGTACCTGGTGTTGCGCAATGCCCATGCAGTAAATAAAGTTACAACTTCAACTCTCCAAAAGGAGGTACATTGAGCATTTAGGGAATATTTTCAGGAATATATTAATTCCATGAAACAAATACACATCATAATCACTGCACAGAAGAATCACAGAGCTTTCATGCCGGAAAGGATCTAAGACAGTCTGTATATTCTATAATATCATTTCCTTTAAACGAGAAAGAATTTGAGGCCCAAAGTTCTCTCCATTCTGCCTCCACTGCTTCTAATCCTCTTTCCCTTCTTTCTGTCTTCACTGCCACTTCAGTCCCTCAAACTTACTCTTCTGTGTCTTGGATCTTAGAAAGAGCTCCATCTCCCAGCCTTGAAGTTTACTTATCCTATTCCTTTTCCTCTATCTTATGAAAAGGCAGCGCCTATAAGTGGTAGAGTCAGGCAGAACCACCACTTACAGGTTGATGATTTGGGGCAAGTGACTTAATCTAGCTGAGTTTCAGTTGCATCATCTGTGAAACACACATAGCACCTCTGCTGGATGTTCTCTACTTGCCCCTCCGTACGCATTCTCGAGTCTTCCCCAACAAGTTCTATGCTCCCCAGACGCTGACCTTTTGGACCTGTAATAACCGAGTTGCTGGTCCTGCCTGGAGTTGAGCTTTGGCCAATAGGAAGTCCTGACCAAAGACCAAAGGAAAGGAGAAAAGTGAGGTCAGTGCACTTGTTCTAGGGGCTCCTTCCCAGCTGGAAATGGCAGTGGCTAGGTTCTCTCTTGAGGACGGCAGCCCTTGTGAGGCAGGTCAGGGTCGGGAACTGTGTATGTGTGTGTGGGGAGGACAATGAGCATGACATCTCAGGGGTGATGAGAAAGCTGCAGGCAGCCAGGCCTCAGCTACTGTGGGCTGCCACACCTGAGATACCACACGTGAAACTTAGAAAATAAGCGATGACATCCTGTTCTGCCCAACCAGAGAGGACAGAACACACTGCCCTAACCCCTTCCACACCAAATGAAGTCACAAGGCGAGAAGACCCTCCTGTTTCATCCTTATTTAAGCCCAGCCCCCAGTCACGGGGGTGCCTCGTCACCAGGCAGGGCGCCCATGCTCACGTCTGGAGTGCACGTGTTCACTTTGCAATAAATCCTCTGCTTGCTTACCCCACTTGCCTAGTTTGTGGTACATCCTCACGATACAGCGAGAAACCTGGAAGCCAGCCCCGGGAATGCTTGCTCATGGGCTTCCAGAACCAATCCTTCTCTTACCACTTGAAGTGGGGGGGAGTAGTAATGGCTCCCCAGTATTGCTGGCCTGGAGATGTTTCACATCCTTAATCCTGCATAGCTCTGTAAGCAGTTCCATCATCAAACTCCTGAATTGCCCTATTTGAGTTGCCCTTTGTTTCCTTCTAGATTGCTGATACAATAGCCACAAGTGATTCAGAGGGTATTTGTGTGAATTAAATGAGATAATACATGGGAAGTACTAATGTTCTTGACCTATAGCAACACGCAATCCATAGTGGCTATTAACATAAATTAAAACACAATCTGCTCACGAGCATAAAAGGTCATCTGGGTTTTATCCTGAAAGGCTAAACTCCAAGGACTAAAAGCCCGCACTTTCTACTCCAGCCTTGTTTCTTCCCCTTCCTTTCTACATTTTAGCTAACTGTTAGCAGCACATCAAACCACCTGTAATTATCTTGTCTCACTTTAGTTTCTTGGAACAAAATGGTCTTACATTCTGGAATGTCTTATGCAGCTGAACAACTCTTTTTTTTTTTTTTAGATTTATTTTTTATTTATTTCTCTCCCCTCCCCCCCCCCCCAGTTGTCTGCTCTCTGTGCCCATTCACTATGTGTTCTTCTGTGACCGCTTCTGTCCTTATCAGCAGCACCGGGAATCTGTGTTTCTTTTTGTTGTGGCATCTTGTTGTGTCAGCTCTCCGTGTGGGTGGTGCCATTCTTGGGCAGGCTGCACTTTCTTTCGCACTGGGCGGCTCCCCTTGCGGGGCATACTCCTTGAGCATGGGGCTCCCCTATGCAGGGGACACCCCTGCATGGCAGGAGACTCCTTGCGCGCATCAGCACTGCGCATGGGCCAGCTCCACATGGGTCAAGGAGGCCCAGGGTTTGAATCGCAGACCTCCCATGTGGTAGGCGGAGGCCCTATCCATTGGGCCAAGTCCACTTCCTGATCAACTCTTTTTTTTTTTAAAGATTTATTTTTTATTTATTTCTCTTCCCTTCCCCCCTCCCCCAGTTGTCTGCTCTCTGTGTCCATTCACTGTGTGTTCTTCTGTGACTGCTCCTATCCTTATCAGCGGTGCCGGGAATCTGTGTTTCTTTTTGTTGTGTTGTCTTGTTATGTCAGCTCTCTGTGTGTGCGGCACCATTTTTGGGCAGGCTGCACTTTCTTTTGTGCTGGGCGGCTCTCCTTATGGGCACACTCCTTGCGCATGGGGCTCCTCTTTGCAGGGGACACCCCTGCGTGGCAGGGCACTCCTTGCGCACATCAGCACTGGGCATGGACCAGCTCCACACAGGTCAAGGAGGCCCAGTGTTTGAACCGCGGACCTCCCATGCGGTAGGTGGACGCCTTATCCATTGGGGCAAGTCCACTTTCCCCGATCAACTCTTATATGCCATTCAAAACAATCATCTGAGGCCAGTCATCCTGAAGCCTCCCTCACTTGCCCTTCCTTTACTGGTCTAGTCAATGAGCCTTCCTTCCAAGTGACTTCAGCCCCTGCTGCCTCCTCGATGTCCCAAGTCATTCGTTTACTTGCCAATCTGTCCCACCTAAGACTGCAGATCCCCTGAAAGCAGGACCCTGCTTGCCTCTGCATCCCCAGCACCTGGCATGGTGTCTTGCCCACACTGAATCTATTGATGAATCAACATAGAGAGAGAACAGTCCCTCAGCTGGGTGTGAACCTCAAGACCACTGTCCCCTTAGTGGGCAGCATGTGTTTGCTACCCTGGGAGGGAGACAAACCCCCACCTTAACCAAATTACCTCTCCTTTTCACCTGTTTTACACCTTGGGCTTTTGTGTAAGGTGTCAATAGAAAACATAAATCTCAATTTTTAAACGTGTAAAATCCACTAATATGGGTAAACTTAAATCACATAAAAGCTCCAGACATCTACTCATTTGTTAAGAAGTTACCCCAAACATACATAAAATATTAATACTTAATCCCTTTATTGTGCTCACATATATTTTAAATAAAACACAAAACGATATCATACCGCAAGGCCATTAAGATACATGCTACTGGTTCTTAATAATATAAATAAAGGATCACTTTCCCAACAAATTCCATGACTTCCCAAAAATTTCATAATAAAATATTTAAAATTTAGATAGATGAAACCTCAAGAAATAATCAGTCTCTCCTTCAAACTCATATATTACATCTTGTTCTCTGTTCAGCTCACTTGGCGGTCAGCATATTCAACTATTTTTACTCTTTTTTTTAATCTCTATGTTTACCTCTCCAACTATATTATAAGCTTCCTAAAAATAAGGAAACCTCTCAAAATCACCTCACATCCTACCACCAGTCCTCACCCCCTTTCTGCATCCCTATATAACACTGGGTCTTGCATAAAATGTAGGACTTAGTATATAAGACTAAGATTATCTAAAGTTCATTCAGGAAGGGGATCAATTTTTGTCTGTTTACCGGGATCCTAGACTAAGAACTGCAATATTGAGATGTGTTAACCCAGTCTGAAACCCAACTGTAGCAATACCAGGTTATGTGACTCTGCATGACACCTTAGCTACCTCCCCAAAGTTAACTTAAATATAGAAAGGGGTGCACCCGGTGCCAAGATTTAAAAAACAAACCCAAAAAAACTTCGATAGGCAGAAGTACAAAAAAATAAAGCTCCCAGCTGTCTGGGTTTCCTGGAAGAAGAGACTTGAATTCACCTTTGATGCTGACTTATCCTGTGTTCTAGGAGAGTCGATATAATGGTAACTTCTGTTATAGAAATATAAGGCAAGTCCCTACCTACTGTTGTGTGGCAATTTCTGAAATTAACCTGCATCTTGAGGAAAAGGCTGAATGTAATCTGGGTCGTGTTTTGGCAGAGCTGTTTGTCAGGCCGGGTGGCTTCTTCGGGGAAATGTCTGTTGCCTTGCGGAACATAGACACTACACACCAATGCTCCCCCAGTTCTTGATCAGAGGTTTCAGGAACCCAGAGGACTGATAAAAAAGCCCAACTTGGAGTAACATCTAAGTCGCCAAGAGTACTGATACTGGACCGTTTGCTGTGTTCTGCCATAAATATTAACAACTGCTCTAATCGTCCATTGGGGCTTAAGAGCAAAGTGTCCAGTGCTGTGGCTGGGGGTGGAGGAGAGACCCCAAAAATGTAAAATCAGAGCTCCTAGGGGCCTTAGGCTCTCCTGAGGGGGGATTTTCTCTTTCTGGTAGCATCTTCTAGAGTACACTCCCTCCAGGGAGAGAAAAGCCAGAGCCAGTCTGAGAACCACACACGGGAGCTAAACAGAGGTCTCTTCTCCCATCACTGAGGACGGGCCCCCAGGTCCTGAGCGGAGCACTTCTGAGAGAAGTGGGCATCACTCCTGTGCTGCTCTGCCCTGTCCTTCCACAAACACCCAAGCTTCATAAAATCTTGTTCCATGACAGACTGGGGTTGGCCGCATTATATCAGCCCTTTGGGCCTGTTTTCCCTTCAGCAGATGGCAAAGGTGGCCAGGATGGCCTTGGAGGTGGAAAGAACCAGCTGTCTAACAGGGCCATCCCTAGAGACACTTTCGTGGTGGCACCAAGAGGACCTGCAGCGTCCAGGAGCAAGAGGCCAAAGACCTGAGGCAGGAGCAGGTGGCGCCTGTCACAGGGTGGTGTGTGGTGCACCCTGCAGGCCCAGCTTCACTGCACCCATGCCTCCACACACCCTCCTGGCGTGTCCTTCTCTGCCACTACACATATTTAATTCTAATTCCAGCCCACCCTGAAGTTCTTCTCTGGTCTCTGAGGCCAGAAGTCAATGCCCCCGGTTGTGGACTTCTAAAAGATTCATCTATGCCTCCGTTCTGAGCCTAGCACTTCTACCTTGACGCATCACAGGAGGGGCTGTGTCTGATTCTCAAAAGTCCCCAGGCACCAGCACAGGGCCTAGAATGTGCCTATGCTCAAGGGAATGCATGGGTTGAACTGAACGTGGAAATCACTGGTTGTGTTTCAGAAGTTTCAGAGTGATCGATGCTAACTTTATTCTTAGGTGCTTATCCTATATTATACACACAAAGACGTACATGCATGGATATTCACTGTGACTCTGTTTGTAGCAAAAGACTAAAAATAACCTCAAATTCCAGTAGAGAACTAGCTAAATAAATTATGGCATTCAATGAGGCCAATAAATCTATATGTACTAACACAGAACCAACTATAATACATTGTTAAGGGAAAAAGCGAAACAAAGAGGAGAAAACATATTATGTACTATCTGCATAAAATATGTGACTATATATAAAGTCTATAGAAAGATACAAAAAAAACTAATAAAAGTAATTGTCTCTGAGAAAAGGAACAAGGAAACAGTATGGAGATGGAAAGTTAATTTTCACTATACCCATATTTTCTACTCTTTGAAATGCCTACTACGGTGTGTGCTCATATTACCTACTGGGGGAAAAAAAGTTTTAAAAAGAGAAAAGAAAAAAGGTCAAATAAGTTCTCACCCAGCCTGGTGCAGCCTCAGTGTCAACAGGGCTCCAGCCTTAGTTTAGGTCTTTATATTCTAGGTCCTGAAATAGCCATCTCTTCTAAATGACAGATTTTCTTGGCACAGCAGGGAAGCTGGAGGCTGGCAGAGTGAGTTCATGACTGGGTGGAGCAGGCTGAAATACACTATTCTTTAAATATTCTCACCACTACAACCAAGTTGCCTTCTACAGCTGAGCTTGTCTGCATAATAGCTAGTTTAGCTACAAAGACCTGGGATAAGCTTGCAAGAACAATATGAATCATCGGGAAATTCTGAAGTTTGAAAAAAAAAAGTTCCTTAAAGGGAAACTTGCTTGCAGTATAACACTTAAAATAGTCTCCTAAGGTAAGGCTGTCAAAACTGCCTAAGTAACTGTAACTCTTTATAAATTTAATTTTTAAAATTCATACAATGATTTTCATTTTTATATCCAATTTAACCACATAAAGGTGTGTTGGTCTAATAACTAAAGACAAATGGGCATAGAATAAGTTTGAACTCAGAATCGACAACCTGACAATCCATTATTCCTCACTTGTCAGCAAGAATCTAACATGCTAAGTTTTAGAGGACCAAGAGTACTCGCAAGACAGGATTTGCAGAAGGCTGCCACAGTTTTAAAAGAGCTGTCAGAAAAGAAGTGTAAACTCATCTTGTGCTGTACTAGACAACTGTCTTATCCTTTAAGAATTACAGACAGAAACAAACATCTGAAGCACATGTCCTAGTTTTTTAGAGTCTGTTAAATATACTTTAAATATCCCCATATTGTCGGTCCAAATATCTTGTCCTTCAAGCCATTTAAATTCTTCAAGAAAGATTTATTTGAAATCTTACAATGTAGTTTAAGACATTGTAAATTTAGAATCTTTCTTCAAATAAATAGAGTTCCAGATTCACAAAATGCTCTCTACTTTGCTACCTACCCTTTTATTGATCCCATTGTTTCCTTCATTAAATATTTCATTTAAGGAGCAAAAAAAGGTGTACTTGAATTATATATTTAGAAGCTAATTAAAATTTAATACATGTGGATTAATTAATCTCTGAAATCACAATATTAAAATCTCAAAAAAGAAAACTGGGCACTAAATTGCTTTAAATCTATTATTTAGCTCTTATTTTATTTTTTTACTTACACTTGATTTTTTTATTTCTTTTTTCTCTATTTTTTAAAAAATGTTACATTCAAAAAATATAAGAGGTCCCCATATACCCTCCACCCCCCTCACCCCACTCCTCCCACATCAACAACCTCTTTCATCATCGTGGCACATTCATTGCATTTGGTGAATATATTTTGGAGCACTGTTGCACCACATGGATAATGGTTTACATTGTAGTTTACACTCTCTTCAGTCCACCCAGTGGGCCATGGCAGAAAATACAATGCCCAGCATCTATCCCTGTAGCACCACCCAGGACAACTCCAAGTCTTGAAAATGCTCCCACCTCATATCTCTTCTTCCCTCTCTCTACCCTCAGCAGCTACCATGGCCACTTTCTCCACATCAATGCTACAATTTCTTCCATTACTAATCACAATAGTTCCATAGAAGAATATCTGTAAGTCCACTCTAATCCATACTCTATTCCTCCATCCTGTGGATCCTGGAATGGTTATGTCCACTCCACCTCTATATTGAGAGGGGGCTTAGATTCCACATGGATGATGGATGCAATTCTCCTGCTTGCAGTTGTAGGCACTCTTGGCTTCCTGGTGTGGTGGTTGACACTGCATCAAATATTGTGAATAAATGCAGTGTAACCAGTCTCCATTTCTAAAAACAGATTTCAAGGTAACTTAATCATAAAAGTAAGCAAAAGACCTATTCATGCTTGCACACAATTTTACTGGATTTCATTATAGTTTGTGACCACTTTTTGGAAAAATATTTGTCCATTTCTCACTGCATTTACCAAATTTCACAAAAATCTCCACTCTGCTACCAACTCCATTTGGGATAATTAATAGGCTGTGATGCTTGGTGAGAAAATCCACAAGATTAATACAATCATGTAGCCTTAAAAAGCAATATATTTTTTTTGTCCCTAAAGCAAGCTACATTTTTAAAAGTAAAATACAAGCCAGTATGCAAGGATACAGAAAAGGCTGTGAGACATGGCAATGGGCTACAATTAGGGAAGGAGAATACTAGGTAACATTTATTTTCTTATTTATGATTATCTGTAACCTCTATTTTTAAACAAAGAAGACACAGTCTTCTTAATATATTAATTTTAAAAGTTAATATATGAAAACAAAATATAAAAGATGTTGCTGATTTGTCAGTGAAAAAAGTAGTCTCCAAGCTATGAATGGAAAATTGCTACCATGTGAAGATGTGTATGCATGTAAACAAAGGATTGAAGGCATTAAGAAAATATTAAAATATTTGTTACGATTTGATTCACAAGATTGAGTAAATGCTTTTAGAATTATTTTATATTGCCTTATTCACAATCTTTTAAACAATATTTATATACTAAGAAATAAAGAAGGGGTTATATATTCTCCTCTTTTGTAATGTAAAGATGCTTTTCAAGATTTGACTTGAATTTACATTTAAAATGACACTTTCTGAAAGCATTAAAACATCTTCAATCTTTCTCCACATTACCTAGTTATAGTCATTGGATTGGTTACACTAAGAAACCATTTAAAATCTCCATTCGACATAATTCTGGCAATCGCCATAATTTTACATTTGTTGGGTTTCATTAATTTTTCATGGGCAAGCAGAAGTTTACTTTGAAGTTGGCCAAAGTATCTTTAAGAAAATGACTGCAAACTCCATAAACATATGGTAGGGAATGTAATAAATTTATGTAAGAGAATAAACTGAAATTTAGACCTTAAAACTTAAAGATCATTGAATTCAGGGTGTTTTCTTTTTTTAATTTTAGAGAAAATTAAATTAATAATTTAAGCGATTTCCCCAAAATCAAACAGCTAATTACTGACAAAGACACCTCTCTCCGGGCACTGTGTTGTTTAGCTAAAATTCATTGCTAAATGAGCCGGCTTCTCGCTACCCTCTCTGCCCAAAGAAAGGCTTCTAGATAAGACACTCATTTCCTAGTTTTTCAGCCCCACTCTGCTGCGAACCTCGGTGGTCGCTCTTCTTCCAGACGACTGGCAACCTGGACCAGGACTTGCTCTCTGAGCCTCAGCCTCCCTATATCAGCCAAATGGCTCTGTGTATGGCAAACCGCAGGTTGCAGGCACGTGGCTCTTTGCCCTGCCTCAGCCCTGTGGGTTTATCTAGGCAGGAAATGAACCTGGCCCAGGATCTGCCAGACTGGCGGCAGGTTCTAGCTCACTGGAGGCCAGAAAAATGAGTTCTGAAATCCTCTCCTGCTCCAGCCCTCCAGTCACCAGGCCTCCCCAGCACTGACTGCTTTCTGAATGGTCTTGATGGAAGGTGGAGAAGTGGAGAGACTGCAACTGGGGGTGGGGGTGAGGGGGTGGGGAGAGGGAAGTAGGTGGAAACAAACAGGCCTAGTAGCCTGCAGGCTAAACAAGAATAGAGCAAGTGGGCCATCAGATCAGCAGCTGCTGCAAGCCATTTTGGAAAGAGTTGTTGAAGACAAATAAATAGTAGTAACTATAACCAAATAGTTGCCATCTGTGGCTGTTGTGGCCACCTAACTGACATTTCATCTAATTTTTTGCTTTGCTGTCATTATGTTCACCAACGTCACTTCTCCTGACTACACTATAAAAGTTCTGTCCTCCAGCATGTTACAAGTAGAGCGATCAAGAAATATTACCATTTCTAAACCGACCTACCTTTACTCATACTTGGCCATGCCCTTGCCCCCGAACCCTCGTAATATAGCACCTATCCTTTGAAAGACCTCTTTAGTACTTCCCCTCTGAATCTCCCAGGCAGAAAGTATGGAGACCTTTTCTGGGTTCCTATTCTGTATAGAGACATCACAGGTCATACAATACTATAATTTGTAGGATAAATGGTCTGTTTCTCCAGTGAGCTGCTTGCTTAACTTCTCAACCCTCTATTTCATTATCTGCAAGAGGAGGTTTGTGAGAGGATGAAGTAAGGGTTGAGAAGCCCAGTGCCCAATCCAGGGTCTGACAGGAGCATCAGTAAAGCTTACTAAGCATCATCATTATTATCAATACCCTTTACAAACCCTGGCACACTAGCATAGTGCTTGACATGGAATGGATGCTCGGTTAACTCTTATCCTTTATGAAATATCGTATCACACAATATGATCACCCTGAGATAAATGCACGATAATTTTTACACTCACAGTGGCTGGCAGACTCTCAGGTGGTTCCCATGACAACCGCCCAGATGGGTATTCATGCTTTTGTGTCATCTCCTTTCCTAGAGTGTGGGTGGGACCTGTTACTTGCATTTAACCAACAGAACGTGCAAAAGTGATGGGATATCATTGCTGGGATGAGGTTACATAAGATCATAACTTCTGTCTTTCTGCAGACTCTCTTTCTTGCCTTCTTGGCTGGCATGCTCTGATGAAGCCAGAACCATGCTGGAGAGGTCCACATGACAAGCAAGTGTGTTCTACCAACATCCCTGTGAGCCTGGAAGCACATTCTTCAGTTCAGCCTTCAGATGAGATGAGAGGGCAAGATGGGGCTGACATCTTGATACAACCTTATGAAAGATCTTGAAGCAGAGGCCTGAGCTAAGCTACTCCCAGATTCCAGATCCACCCAAACTACAGGATAATAAATATGTGTTGTTTGGAACTGCCAAATATGTGGTAATTTGTTGCACACCAACAGATAATTAATAAACCAACATTTCCCCAACTTACGTTCACAGGGTCAAAAATTTGTCCTTAATCCAATATATTTGGAAGGTGCAGTGTCAGATATTTTTTCAACTGCAGAAAGTCACAGAGCCTTTCATTACTAGCTAATGGCATTGTGATTCCACTGGAGCTGGAGGGGCACAAGAATGCAGCTCACCCTAAACTGATTTGATGAAGGAAATTTTTACAAAATTCTTTTTCATTAATGTGACTTTTCCTATCTACAACGGCAGTAAAAGAAGTAGCAATCAGAAACTGGCCCTGAATACATCACAGAAAAGAAGGCAGGAGAACTATAAAAAGGGGACAAAGCCACTTGAGCAACTTGGGGGGGTGGGAATCACCTGGCTCCTCCCCCAAATAATCCAAAGATGAAATAGTTGTGCATCAAATATTTCTCTAGACATTTTTTGTTTGTTTTTTAGCTCTCTAAATATACTAAGTATGATGTTTTTATTTGAAAAAACGAACTATATATTGTGTTTCTCAACCAAATAACTTAGAGCTATGAAGAAAAGAGAGGTCTCATTCTTTCCTGTTCTCTCTGTCCCCCACCCCAGCAGTGGTTTATGCCACTTGCATGGGAAATGCAGTGATGTCAGTAGGCTGGGACTGGCTCCCAACTTCACATCACATACTTTACCTTTAAAAAAAAAATAGCCTTCGAGTTTAGTTAATGTCTTCATGATTTCCAGAAAGTTTAGATTCTCTGGCAAGAAAAGGGAAAGTTGGCATACACTAGAATGTTTTACTGTCTTCAACTTCTGTGCTTTCAATTTATAGATAACCCTATAGGGTAGGGGGAAAGTGCTATTTATTCTGGTGTTCACGTAGTTATTCAAAGACAATTTCAGATTTGCAGAAAAGTTTCTCAACTTACCAGGAATACTTCAAAGTAAGTTGATACCATGTGTGAATTTTAATATCACTTATTCCAATTAATTGTCTAAATTTTATTATTGAGAGAGCTAATAAGAGCTCACAAGAATCCCCATTGATAAACTGCTGGATAGAACATTATCCATGCTATTTATTTTTAAAAGTTCACTGACCATAATAAAAATCAGAACTACTTGAAGAGTGTTCATATTGTTATTTAAGGAATATAAAAGAAATCATATGATCATAAGATGATTGCAAAATGAATTATCTTCAAGCCTACAGAATCAGCAGAAACGTCAGTTTTAAAACATCAATCTGATACCCAAGCAGAGCACAAAGCAAGGCTCTCACATTAAAAAGGGAGTAATGAGACCTATGCTATCTACTTCACAGGGTTGTAAAATGCAATAATAGCTATGAAAGCACTTGACCAACTCTGAAGGACTATTATCATTACAAATGACAGAGATTTGAATCAGTTGCTTTCCTAAAAGCAATCTAATGTCAAGTGCTTCAGATCAAATGTCTTAATGATTCAATAACTAGAATGCTTCCAAATATTGAATTCAATATTCAAAATTAAGGATGCTCATAGACACTGAAGTCCAGAATGACCTACGAATCACGTGCAGTGCAAAATGCTCATTCTTAGTTTCAACACTGCCTAGCAGAGATGCCCAGCAAACAACAGACATGCCACTCACAGAGAAGGCAAAAGAAACAAGCCTTCCTCCAAATTTAAGAAATCACTCCGTTTGCTGTCTATAACCAAGACTGACAAAACGTAAGGTACTGTTATTTTTATTGGAATGAAGAATACATGCTATTAAAGCACTTGATTTATTAATTAGCAATGGAATCTACATTCCACCGTTATTGCAAATCATCCATTCCGAGAATCTAAACATACTTTTAAAAAAAGATTATTGGTGTATACCTTAATTTATGCATATTCAAGACTGGAAAAATGGACTTTGAGAATTTAATCTCAATAAGACTACCACAAGGACCCTAGAAAATGAGATATAGTGGTCCTATATTTTTTTCTTATCAACTATTTTCACTGTCTTACAGAGCATCAAACCTCTAGGACTCTTACAAATCAGCATACAGGAAGTGGATTTGGCTCAACTGATATAGAGTGTCTGCCTACCATACGAGAGGCCCTGGGTTCAAATCCCAGGGCCTCCTGATCCATGTGGTGAGCTGGCCCATGCCCAGTGCTAATGCATTCAAGGAGTGTCCTGGCACACAGGGATGTCCCCTGCGTAGGGGAGCCCCATCCAAGGAGAGCCACCCCACATGAAGAAAGTGGAGCCTGCCCCAGAGTGGCGCCACACACACGGAGAGCTGATGCAAAAAAAGAGACACAGATTCCTGGTGCCACTGACAAGAATGGAAGTGAACACAGAAGAACACACAGCAAATGGACACAGAGAGCAGACAATGGAGGGGGGGGAGGGGAAGGGGAGAGAAATAAAAATAAATAAATCTAAAAAAAAAATCAACATACTATTTTACAGTTGGATTTCTGAGTTACATGACAATGTAAAATTAACACCTGCAGCAAATCCACTCCTAGGATACCACAAACATTGATACTGGACAGCAGTAGTGCTCATTCTATGTGAAGGCTTATTTATTTTTTAAAGTATACACTACAGTATAATTATATTTTTTCTTCCAGACTAACTTTTCATCTGATTCACAAGAGCATGAACTCATTGTTTATGAAAAGAAAATGTATAATACCAATGGATTTGGGGGTACCCACCAAATCTACTATATACATTTTTATCACAAGAATGATTCCTTCTATTAAATTATCCTGACTGCTTTTAACAGAGAAGCTAAAATGAATGCCACTGTGGTAGGTAAACAGTTTAAGAACTGAATTACAAACAGCAGAAAGTTAACATTGATTTGTGGACAATTATTTTTTAAATCCTACATTGTTTAGTAATACTACTTTAAAATGGAGAAATAATTTCCATTAAATATGCAAATGATGATTTAAAAATGAGACTATTTTTAAAGGGTTCATTATTTCTCAGGGGCATCTCTGTATAAAACACTCATATTCAAAATAGTGACTGCAAGACTATAGGAAAGTTTAGGTTAGGAATTCAGGAACCATGTCGCCTTGATTTACGGCTGTATACTCAGCCACTAGCACAATGACAGACATATAGTAGGCACTCACTAAAATTCCAGATCCTCTGTTCAAGAAGGCAGGAGGTATGTTACTCATTTTAGAAAAGAGTCATATTAAAAATAAATGACATTTTAATAATGAAAGTGGCATTTATAGGGATTTTCTTATAAGCCAGGCACTGTTTTAAATGTACTGATTTAAGTATTAATTTAATGAACAACTTTGTATGGTACGTACTATTATCATCATCTGCATTTTAAAACAGGTAAATTGAGGCATAGAGAATTTCAGTCGCTTGGCCAAGGACCCATAATTTGTAACCAGCAGAGCCAGGAATCAAACACAAGCTGTCTGGCAATAGAGTCTGTATCCTAACTTCTGGGATTATTTATCTTGTTTTTTTCACATGGGTATATTTGCTTCCACAAAAAGTTTTCCCTTGCAGACACATGTTTTTACTCAGTACATCTTCTACAGCTTTACCTGCCCCAGAATTGTGCAGCTTATTTCTAACCCTTGGAAAGGAATACAGACTTTAGCAGAAAATTCCTCCCACTGAGAGGCATCCAAGATGTTTTTTCAGCTACTGCCTGCTCGCACTGCTGAGTTTTAATGAGAATATTGTTAAAGTCCATTCAGCCTTCATCTGCCCACAGAGCGACTCACTGCTTAATTTCTCCCAGGAATATAATTTCAGAGTGTTTCCTTCTAATTTATGAATTACCGAGGCTCCGCTCCAACATATATTACCAATAAGGTTCCCTACAGGTCTTTTGTGAGATACAGTCTTTGTATCACTTCTTGCAGTTTCTGCAAGCCTTGTGTTCTAGTTCCAGTGTTTAGTATTGATACCTAGTACTCTGGGTTTCACCTTCCTGGCAGGGAACTCGTTGCTCAGCTGACACAGGTCATCAGACCAGCAGGTGTTACTTTGAACTAGACATCTGGTTAGCACTCCTGACCTTTCACGCGTTTGGGAAGGTAAGCCTAAGTATAACAAATAAGTTATCAATAGTCTACTAAATACTACGCTAGGGCTCTAGAGACACGGTAAGAATACTACTACTACTACTACTAATTTAACACTTATGGAGCACTTTCTAAGTGAAAGGCACAAAATTATTTTCCATCTCTGCAAAGAATACACAATTTAAAAAAATATTTATTTGTTTTTCCCCCTTTCCCCTCCTCTTGCTCTGCTGTCTGTATCCATTCGCTGTGTGATCTTCTGTACCTATTTCTCTTTTTGTCTTATCTCTCGTTTTTTCTCTGCTAGGATTCAATGGGAGACCTCCTGGAGATCTCTGATGTGGAGAGGTTCCCTGTCAATTGCCCACCGCAGTTCCTGGTTTCTGCTTCACTTCACCTTGACTCTCCCTTTGTGTCTCTTTTGATAAGTCATCATCTTGCTGCATGACTCACTTGCGCGGCACTGGCTCACCACGCAGGCACTCTCGCGGGCACTGGCTCACCATGTGGGCATGCTTTCTCTTCTTCTTTTCCACCAGGAGGCCCCAGGAATCAAACCCAGGTCCTCCTATATGGTAGGTGGGAGCTCTACCACTTCAGCAACATTCACTTCCCGAATATACAATTTTTATATGAAGGGTTTTGACAAGATAATCTCTGAGTTTCCTTCAAAATTCAGAGTTCTGTGAAAACGTAAAATAAAAATTTTGAAAATATAACCATTTTTTTTTAAACTCGGAGGTTTCTCTTTTATCTTATAGAATTAAAATTGATTTATTTTATTTAAACTTTCTCTCATAGATTTGATACCTTTATCCTGGGAAAAAACATAAAATTTTCCCTATGATATAATTCTACCACCAACTGGATTATGACTTCAACAATAACATCATATCCTGCTTCCAATTATTTGAGCAAAATGCTTGCATATATTTATTTTGCTGTTCTTGCAACTCTTATATCAGTGATTCTTATGAGGAGATGCTCCCCACTGATTTTAAAAGAAATTACATAGGTTGACAGCCCAGTGGTAACTCTTCTAAAATCATCATAACCATTAAGTTCTGAAATCTTCCTCTTTTTTCCCATGTCTCTAGTCACACCTCTTGTATTGGGGCACTCAATTTCGCCAACTCCTTGGCTCCTTTTACCACTGCTCCCTATTCTATGACCTCCAGGTTGGTTCTAAGTCCAGTTTCCACATCTATTATTAGCTGGTCACTGTCTCACACAATACATTTCTTCAGCTAACCTCTACTCAAAAACTGGAATAAACACATCAATTTACATGTATACCAGCATCCATGTTTATTGAAAATTAGCACATCAAATAACTTGACAGGTAATTTTAAAAGAGATGTTTCATTCTCAGAGTTTGAATCTTACCATGGCTTATTTTATTTTTATATTTGTAAACTCATAATACACACCAAGGTTATTTTTACCATGTGTGGTAAAAGGTTATTTTTACCATGTGTGGTAAAAAAAAAAGACAGAATTTTTTTCAGACATGTACTTAGAATTCCTAAGCAGAGCAGATCATTAGTTCTCGGTTGGTTTTTATTTTTTTAATTTTCTACTATTTTCTTCTTTCATTGAAATTAAAAAAGAGAAGTCCTAACTTCCTAGGTTTCTCTTCTACAACAGAAGAAATTTATTCAAGGAGAGAATGGAAAAAAATTTTTTTTTTAAGATTTGTGTATTTATTTCTCCCCTCCTCCTCTGCCACAGCATTGCCCCTGCCAGGATGACTGCTCTCTGTGTCCCTTCTCTGTGTGTTCTTCTGTGTCTGCCTGTCTTCTCTTTAGGTGGCACTGGGAACCAATCCTGGGACCTTCTGGAGTGGCAGAGAGGCATTCTATCTCTTGCACCACCTCACACATGGCATTCAAACAAACAAAAAACCTTGGAGAACAAAAGAATTCAAACTAATATTGAACTGATAGTATTAAAGAGAGAGAAAAAAATTTCAAACATGCCAAACTTTTTGAAGACTTCTAACTTTGAGAATTTATAGCTCATCTCAAATTTCTGATAGTAGTTGGTCAGTTGTTCTTGTTTCCAGTAAAGATTTTTAGAAAACATGTGCTTTAGATGGCAATGACTCACTTCCTGTCATCCAAGATTCCAGTACAAATCAGGCATATTGACTTATGTATCACTGGAGTCTGCTTTTGGCTGCATTTTAAAATGTGGCTTCTTGAAAGACAGCAGATGTAACATATGTGCCACACTAATACAAGGTGTTAATAATAAGGTGAGTTGCCAAACTCTAACTGACTTTTATACTTATCTATATATTAACAAAATCCATGTTCAAGTGCTAATCACTGTTGAACAGCACATGTGAGCTACATAATTCTAAGGACCATTTCACAGCTAGTCTCCCTAAATCAAGTAAAACTCTTTCACTCCATTCATTACAGGGTTCCAGTCGTTCCCTATGCAGGTATCTTTCTAAGGACACATGGCTAAATTTCAACTCATATCCTGAATCATGTGACTTACTGCTAACAATTCTGCCTTCATATTGCATAGGAAAAATCATAAAATCTGTACATAGTGATATTCCCTTTGCCCAGAAAATTCCGACAGACAGTGGAGAATAAAATGATCAGCCTCTCAGGAGCAGTCTGTTCTCCATTTCAGGATGTCTCCTTCCTTCACATGCATGATTTGGCTAAAAATGAACTAACACTTTCAAATTTCTTCATGTCTATAGAGTTTGAAGCTGCCATTCTTAGCGTTCACCCTCCATCCACATTGTTTCAATCAGATTTATAGTAACTGAATGGAGAAATTTCTCCTTAATAGAGAAGAATATGCATATTACTTCTTGCTCCCATTTGCAGCTTTTAAAAAACCGTTATGAACACTTTAACGCGACTGGGGAAAGTTACATTGTGGTAACACAAACCAGAAAAGCAATATAAAATATCATCATTCTCACTGATTTTTATTAATCCTTCTGAACGGAAAAAACTATCTGAGGGGAGGAAGGGGATGTTAAACAAGATTTAAGTGATGAAGCTAAGTGATGATTTTACAGTCAGGGAGAAGAGAATTTAAAGTATCAACACTCCTTTTCAAAAGGGTTACTACATCTTTAAAATAATGGGTCAAGGGGAAATAACTTGATCTAGAACACAAGTCAAATGAAAATTATGTCTAACAAAGTCTTGATAATGAATTTGATAGATTTTAAAATATATAAAATTGTTTGGAGTTTCAGTGATGTTTAGAATAAGGTTCACACTGTAGAATCAATTATTCTATATATAGTCCTCCAGTTTTCAGATCTACATGAAAACAACTGAATAAACTACATGAAAACTGTTCATGCATTAAACTATTGAAGGGCCTGTTAAAAGTAGAATGATACCTCATTGAGAGGAAGTGTTGCAGTGTGGGCTTGCCCGGAGGGCCGCTGCAGGGGCGGTGTGGGCTCGGGCGGAGGGCTGCAACACACGAGGGGCCTTCTGAGAAGGCGCTCCGGGGCCGGCAAGGTGCGGAGGACGGGCGGTAGGAAGAAGACTACCGAGGAGACCAGGATCTGTGCGCAAGTCTGATTTATTCAGGAAGTACAGCGGTTAATATAGGGCGAAGACGGGGGAGAGGCAGGGGGCATGGCCGGGGGGCGGCAGACAGCTGATAGGTTCGTGCAGGGGTGCATCACTGGTTGCGGGCAGAAGACGGGGTAGCCAGGGTTCTTGGCGGCAGCGAGGCGGGGCTGTCATGGCGCGGCGGTGGCCCTCGGGGGAGAGGCGGGGTTAGGCCACCGAGGGGGAAGCGGGTGCAGCTGGGCAGAGGGGCGGGCAGTACGCCCGAACCCCAAGCGGAGGGCCTTAATGCCCGTTCCCGCCACCCGGGTCCGAACTCGCACCGGCGCCTGGAGACGAGCCAACCCTTGCTGTCGCCGCGCTCCCACACGGTGCCACCCTACAAGGAAGTGCTTTTTTGTTCTTAGAAACATTCTAAAACAAAGACACAAGGAAGCGGATTTGGCTCAACTGATAGAGCATCCGGGAGGTCCAGGGTTCAAATCCAGGGCCAACTGACCTGGGTGGTAAGCTGGCCCATGTGCAGTACTGATGCATACAAGGAGTGCCCTGCCACGCAGGGGTATACCCTGTGTAGGGGAGCCCCACACACAAGGAGTGCATCCTGTAAGGAGAGTGCCCTGCCAAAAAATGCAGCCTGCGCAGGAGTGGTGCCGCACACACAGAGAGCTGATACAGCAAGATGACGCAACAAAAAGAGACACAGATTCCCAGTGCCACTGGCAAGAATACAAGCAGATACAGAAGAATGCACAGCAAATGGACACAGAGAGCAGACAATGGGGGTGAGGGTGGGGAAGGGCACAGAAATAAGTAAAAAATAAATGTTAAAAAAAAATAAAACAAAGATACATTAAAATTCAATCCTACAGATCATAATAAATGGGCTAAGTTATATCTAACCTTGAATTTATAACTATGGCTTTAGTAGTGAATTCTGTATGCTTTTGATTTAAAAAAAGCTGAAGATCTGAAACTGTGGGACTAACAGGCTTTAATTCAGAGATTTTATATTTATCAAAACTGACAGATTCTATTCCGCATCTAGAAAAAGTTGGTTTCTTTCTGTGTTCTACCATTTCCCACATGAATTCTGAAAAGCACATAACAAACCAACCATGTAAACATCATGTCCTCCACAGAATCACATCTCTGGTGTGTTCGATAAATTAATCTAAAATGTGATTAATAATGGTTTCCTTCCTCATACATAGACAAGGAACAGCCTGGAGGAAGAAATTACCAACATTAGAATGGTAATACTTTAGACCTTTGGTGGGAAAGAAACGTGTAATTTTACTTGATTAAAATCACAGAGCTCTTTAACTTGGCTCCTGAATTAGGAAAGTCAGTAAACTAGGCCATGACCTGACCTTAAATGATTATATTGCAGAGTTCTCACTGTCTCACTTTTTCAAGCAAATTTAACCCAGCTGCCTTTCAATCTAGCTATGCCATGACCATTAAAAACGGTGGAAGGATGGCTGACAAATGTCGGTGACACTGATGTCATCATGCAGGAATTGTAGGAAACTCATCTATTTTGCTTTCATTTCAATTATAAGGAAAAGTGCCTTTAAATTTTCATAATTTATACTGCACATGAACATTAATTTCTCAGAGAATTTATGCATTTATTTGTTATATTTCAACAGTTTTCTTTAGTGTGATCTCAATGCATATCATAAAAGCACAGTTCTTATCTTGTTGGATTTCCAGAAGCTAGACTCAAAATTAGATTCAAGGGAGAAATGGTATAGTATTGTTTGCAGATTCAATGGACCGATTTTTACCCAACAGAGAATATCTGGTCATTAGAAAATCGGTTAGTAACGTCAGAGATGGACAATATAAAAAACACTGAAAAAGTCCTTAAGCCAGAGGCTTAGAGGGGCTAAATGACTCATTAAAAGTCACAAGCTGGTAATAAGAGAGAGCAAGGTCCACTAATTCAATGATCAACTCACTTTGCCTTAAATAACAGTAAACTAAGACAATCATTTAGGGTCTGCAGAGTAAGTACTTCAGATCTTACATATATTCTGTGCATGTCTACATTCACTCGGCAATGTTTATGTCTGTAGTCTAAGGTTACAAAACCAGTAAATACTAAATGGGTGTGAAAGGCCCATGTGGAAGGGTAACCCTCAAGCAATCCTGAAGCTCCTACACTGTCCAAAGTCATCTCGTTTCACCCTGGCACAGTCAAGACAGAACTGATGAAGAGAAAATTAATTTATGAACTGCTAGTTTATCAAAGTTAATCAAACCAAAGTTAGTATATTCTGGTGGGTCTCTGACTTTAAACTAATACATAACTTAGTCATCTGTAGTTATTCACTCAACCAATATTTTCTGAGTACCTACTATGTGCTAAGCATGGTTCTAGTCATAGCAACAGTGAGCAAGGCAGGCCTAATGCCTGCCTTCACAGAACTCACAATCTAGTACAGGGGACGGTACATAAACAGACAAATGAACAAAATTATTTCAGTATACTATAAATGCTACTGGAAAAGTTAAATAGAGGACAGTAACAGGAAAAGTTCCACTGTTGGAGAGGCCTCTCTGAACAGGTGAAACATGGACTATGATCTGAATGACAGCAAGAAGTAGGAGGAACAGCATTCCAGGTAGAGGGAATAGCCAAGCAAAGGGCCCTAAGGATGGAACAAGATTGGTATCTGGCTATAGCACAGTGCACAAGGAACGGTAAGGTGTCAGAGACATAGGCTGGATAAGGGGCTTGAAATATTTTTCTTATAGATAATTTAATGATGGGCCCTCTTTTAGAAATGAGTCTAAATGCCACCACACAATTTCATTATTTTTTTTTAATATAGAGGCAGGAGTTCTGGACAAAACTCTGCATAAGAAATACCATAGTGATTCTATATGTAATTTACTCATTCAAAAAGCACATAGAAAATCAGGCTCAGGTATGTGCTTAAATATGACTTTGCTTACCAAAAATGAAACAAAACAAAAAGTTACAGCATTTTCACCACTGGACTTTGGGAACTCATTCAACTTAAACCTGAATGGGTCAATGAACATTCTACTGCCCGGTTTACCTCGTTTGTGCCCAGCAGGTAAAATCTCCAAAGTACTAAGGAGCTGACCGTACTCATTTTATTGAATTAGTCATTGACAAAATGCTCTTTAAATTATGAGATGTACTTTTTGGTCTTAGTGCAATCTATTGACATAGCATGTATATTTGCTATATGTAGAAAACAGTACATATAAAATGATCAATAGTCAATTAAGAGATTAGATCTCCCTGTAAGATAAAATAAGTGTGTAAATATAAAGACCTGGGCCCACCTGAGATTGAAGGATATGGATCAAAAATCAGAATTAACCAGCTTTTGGGCAACTTTCTTAACCTCTCTGAATCTTATCTCTAAAACATATAGCGATATTCCCACTTGCTAGACTGAAAAAACAATGAAAAAAGAAAATCTTGATTAAAGTGTCTGCCCATAAATAAACTCAATAAATTTTAGTGTTTCTTTGCATTTTGCCGCCCCCATTCCCCATTTATTTTTCTGATAAAAATAGTAGCATGTATAAGAGGGAACTCAAATACAGACTGCATTTGTTTCTTTCAATTAAAATGTTAAGGTATTTTTCGTATAAGAGAAAAAGTCAGTAAAAAGAAATTGTTTCTAAAGCTCACCTAAAGCACATCAAACTCTGAATTAAGACCTCATTTTCTAATTGTTCTGTTGCCTGGACCCATTCCATTTTGACTGTCTAGCTTCTCTGAAGCTTCCACTGTGTTTCTTTCATCTCAGACACACACGTGCATGCAGTAAATCACAGTTAATTGTATGTCTTAAATTAAAAGATGAAAATAATACACGATTAATTGGGGTGACTTGTCAGTTGGTGAATGTCTCCCTCATTACACTCCGTGCACAGAATGCATACCAAGAAGTATTCCAAGCTAGAAGATTCAATCAGTGACACTGATGGGATGTACACAGGCACAACCTTTCTGCAGACCAGCCTGGTCCAAAGAATCATATATTTTTAAAAACTCTATATTTCAATTGCAGGATATACAGCTTTCTCTACAAGGATGTTCAATGCAGGACTGAGCAAAATAGTGAATAATTAGAAATAAAATGTTCATAGATAAGGGATGGAATAAAGAACAAGCTTGTCCATTAATGGAAAAAAATCTAAGCTGTTATTAATGATTTGGTCCTATATAATAACATGCAAAAATGTCTGTATATTGTCTTATGTGAAAAACTGTTAGAAAAACATTTTTTTTGGGGGGGGAGAGGATATTTAATATAAGCAAGCAAGGAGAAATGGAGAAAAACTTTCTAAGTTGATTTTCAACTACAATTCAATTTGTTTCTATGTTTAATACTACAAAATGTCAGTTTTATCCATAAGAATCTTTAAGATAAACTTACCTGATTATTGCAACACCAAAATTACCATATAATTAAACATTAAAAATTTTTCCCCAATAGGCTTTTAGATAAAATCCTACTATTGCATATTTTTGTTATAGAGACAAAATCAACTTTATAAAAATACGTTTTACAAATATAAAAGAAAATTATGTTCAGTACAATAAATGTTCAATATAGTCAATTATCCCAATATATAACTTAGAGCATATTAACACAGCATAAGAAAATCATGACAAATCCTTGCGTATTTATGGAGACTGACAAACTACAAATGCGCTCATAGTAAAGCCCATGCCCTTGAATCTGAGGAACAACAAACCTTATTCTCTCCTCCACCCACCAGTCCTCCCATTATTTTCTACAATGTAATACAAAAATTTACATCTATAATTTTGATGCTAAATCCAGGCAATGAACAATACACACACACACAGAGTATTTCATAATTTTAACCAAAGCCGGATAAGGACAAATGACAAAATTTTCCCAATATAATACTAAGCAATGCTAACTTTTGTCTTATTTCATTTTTAGGAGAAAACAATATATAAAACCAAACAATTACATACATTCTAAAGACATTCAACAATCTACTAACCTTGAAATAGGAAATAACTATTTCCTGGCCCCTGTTGTTCATTGGGGGTGGGGTGGGGTGGGAAATGATAATCACATTCAGCAAAAGCCCATATCTCAATATCCCAAGGGTAATATTTTCATTCTACTCTTAATGGAACGAATTTCTAATCAGAATATGTATTCAAAAATAATTGAGGCACTGCAATGTCAACATATCATGCTGCCATCAGGCATTCCCCACACACATCAATTCAACATACTCTCTGGTGTGAGAGAAAACTAAGACTATGTACAAATGCCAGAGTTGATCATGGGAAGGGCAGCCAGCAAGGGCAATACAAAAGTTTTTCATCCCTTTGGAAGCTCAAAGACAGAGTTTAGAGGAAAGCTTCTGACCTGGAAGAGGCCAATCATAAACCTTCTAAGGAAAGAATGACTTATAATGGGCTCAGACCAGGAACCTCAATTTTCAAATCAGAACGTCTACTTTTGTAATGTTACTAGAGCTTCTTGATTTTTAAGCTATTAAAGCCGAAGGGCAATGTATGCTGTTGAATATATCCTGTAATTCCCTGAAAAAGTCCAGAGGCTTAAAATTCAGGTTTCTTCAAATTTGACAATACATTGATAATTGCTGAAGCTGGGTGATGGGTAATGGGTAAACATGACACTATTGCTTCTATTTCTGAGTATGCTTGACATTTTCATAATAAAAAGTGAAAAAAATTAGAATTCTTTTTGTATTTCATCGTCATAATCTTATTAGCTTGTCTTCTGGTCAATATACATTAAGGAAGTCTGAATCATGGTTATGATGAAGACTCTAACAGTGTGGATTTTTTAAAAAATCCACTAAACATTATGTTGGTCATAAAAAAATAAATAAAATTCTTTCACTCCAGAAAAACTTTTACCATGATCTATGACGACAGAATAAGTGTACCTAAACAAATGCAGAGCCACCATCTGCCTGGCATTCTCTCAGTGTGACAAAATAGACTGGTAATTAACTGCTTTCCTACCGAAATCTGCCAGCTTTAACTCCCCCGTGTCACTGATCAGAAGGTTCTGTGGTTTCAGGTCTCTGTGCAAAATATAACGCTGATGGATGTAAGACAGCCCTCGCAGCAACTGAAATAAAAACAACTGAAAAGGGGAGACAAAAGTTAAAATCTGCACACAGAAAAATGCCATCAACATACAGTCTGCCAAGTATTTCTATTCATGCAAATGGGTACCCACCACCGAATTTCCTACCAAATTATTTAAGAAGAATGTGCAAATCCCTCATCCATTAAGAATTTCTAAAAACCTACTATGTCAAAGAGAATGATCTCTTTTCAGCAAGAGAGAACTGTAATCCAGTCCGGTTTCTATAAAAGGGAAAATGTGAAGAACCAATTCTTTTTACTACCTATTACTTTAGGTCTAAATTGGTGTCTAAGAGAGGGAAAGAAAATCTATCCATACCATTATAAATATAAAAGAATTGTTTACCAAGTTTATGTAAATGGGCACACATTTAATTTTTCCGTGGAAACAACATAAATATGGTACCCATGGATTCACGCATTAACATGCTTTAGGGAATGGAAAGATAAAATGATCTGAAATAATTAAAATAAAAACACTCACATGGTCCAATTTATGCAACACTGTAATTCTATCTTGCACATAGAACCATAGAGATTAGGCTACTGCCTAAAGACAGACATGTACCCTCACTAATTACACAAATTATAGGGCAGTCCTATCCTAAAGAGAAGAAGAAGCCAAAAAACAAAAACAAAACAGAGAAATTAAGAATGCAAAAGCAATATTTTTCCAAGAAATAATTTAAGAAGTGTCTGATGGACTTTTCTGTGAAGTTTCACACTGCGTAATACAAAATGTTTCTATTTTGATACAAAATATTTGAATCACTAGATTTTCTAATATTCAGCTTGTGCAAAGGGAAATTTCCTTGCCAAAATAATTTTATTTCACATAGTTTTTATCATCTAAAAAAAAAAAAAAGAAATGGTCTTATTTTTAAGTTCTAACAAATGCTATCTTTTTAAAGTGCTATCAATAGTCTCTTCTATATAACTAGCCAGTAACAAAATACAGTTTACAAGTTTACCAGTTTTTTTATGAGATAGTTATCGAAGACTAAAAAGGATATTCCAGAACTTCTGGTGGAAAAGATTGGCAACTGCTTGAAGGCCCTGGAAGCTAACATTTCTGGACTATTTTTCCCCAACCTAGAGGATAGGAAAGCCAAATAAATTTTTTACAGGGAGAATACCCTGAAATAAGAGTAAGATGCATTGATTTCAAAAGCTTTGTGTATGATAATCTGCAGGACAGAGAAGGCACAGTATCATTATTTCCAGAGTCTAAACACTAGAAAGTAGCAGTCAGAAGTAGTTAGCCTGGATTAAAATATTGGCTCAGGAATCTTAGGAAGCAATTCTCTCTCTAAACTTCTCTGAATCTTCATGCAGAGCAGGTGGAAGGACGCGAGGTAAGCCATCATCAGCACTTTGCAGCCTCATTCCTCACTTCTAAGATCCCCTGCATCCTGAAGCCTAGAGCTTACAATTTCTAAGGAAATCCGTATCCTTTCAGTTTGAAAGTTTCCAAAAGCTTCTTTAAAACATTAAATGTGCAAAGGCAGACCACATAAGTAAACTTACGTTTGAAAATAGAATGGTTTTGAAAAGAAATGGTTTGTTGTTCTTCAAGGTGCCAACTGATCTTTGAGACACCTTATCAGAATGTGATTGTCTAACTCTGGCAGTGCATTTTAATAATTTAACAAACACCTCTGCACGGTAGCTGCCATCCTCTACATTGTACAAATCATATGCTATTTAATCTCTGTAACAAGGTTAAGGAATTAGGTACTACTATTATCTCCGTGTTACCAATGAGGAAACTGATCACCCTTTCTCAAGGTCACCCAGCAATTAAGTGGTAGAGACAGAACTCAAAGCCAGCAGTTTGACTCTGTCCAAGTCCTTAACTGCCATCCTACAGAAACCTTGACCAGAAATCAGCACAGCTAAGCAAAGTGTTGCTACAGAAACAGCTTCCTCCCCCACTCAAGTTATTATTGTAGGCATAATGTGCTATGATCAGGTAAGTAGTGAACAGTTTTAGGGCTTCTATGAAGTGCCCAGCACTCTGCTTATTAAGTACATAATGATTTATCAGGTTAAGTCCTGCCCCTTTCCCAATGCTCCCATACCCCCAGAAAAAATTCCTGCGCCTCCCTCTACCAGCTACAATCACTACATCTTCCTTTCACCGTTGCACAATTCACTAGAATGGCCTGAATTCACACTCCCTTACACATCCAAATTCTCTAAAATGGCCCAGCTGACCTCCTCAATCAATGCTAAGCTCTTAACTGGCAAATCCAATGGACTCTTCTGAGTCTCTGACCTTGCTGAAAATGTTCTTCTCCTTGAAATTCTCCCTTAACTTTTCTATCTTCCCCACTCCCCTGCCCCAACACACCAGTTGTCCTGCAGTATTGCTCATTCCCTTTCTGGCTCTTTCAGTAACCTACTACTTCCGCCCAACTTTTAATTTTTGATCCCTGACCCTTTCCTCTGAGAAACCTCACACACTTTCACGGTTCAACACTCACGTAAAGGCAGCCTGAAGCAATAGCCATAATGGCTTTGCACTGCACAATCCAGGGGGCGCCACTCCCATTACTGCAATATGAACGGTGCCCCCTGGAGTCATGCAATACAGCAGGGCAGTCCATGCAATAGGTCCAAAGTCTGTATTTCCAGCTCTAGTCAAGCCTCTCTGCTTTATACTATACATCTAAATGGCCTGCTAGACATATTCACATAGGTGTTTCACAGAAATTGAAAACTCAACGTGTATAAACTTTACTCATTGTCATCTCTCCCATGCTCAGTTTGGTAATCAGTAAAAAGGAATTTTAAAAATGATAATGAAATACATTAATACATGCAAAGCACCTAGAAAAATGTGCAGCCCATAATAAGCACTCAAATATTAGCTACAATATTTATTGTATATACCCTATTTACTTTGATTAGTTTTTATTATTACTGCTTTACCAGCCCTAAAGTGACAACTCTTCCTAGTTTCTTTATCTCAATTAATAGAAACTTTGTTCAGCTAATTACACGAGTTTGAAACAGAATCATCCTTAATTTGGTGTTTTCTCTTATTTCTCTCCCTTTCCCCCAACTTCCCCCCGACCCGTAACCCTAATCACCAAGTCCTGCTAATTTTACCTCATTCTCTCTTCCATTTTCCATGACAGACTCTTTCAGTTCTTCCTAGATCCTGCTCACAGCTCACCTGGACTGGACAAGTGAATCAGCTTTCATACTGCTTTGCCTATTCCTCTTATTCTCCCCTAGTCTTTATCCCAGAAGATTACATGAAAATTAGATAATATTCTTCTCTGATACAAATGCCTAGTAGGCAGGATAAAACCTAGTAACATTGCCTTCTAGGCCACCGAACTGAGCTCTGATGTCAGCTGGGAGCTCAGGCATCATTACTCTACCTTCCCTAATTCCAACCTGTGGCTCCAGCAACCTCACCCACCCCGTATCCACTTCATCTCTGAACCTTTGTTTTTGACTCTCTTCTGGATGAAAAGTCCTCCTTCCCCTCTGCCTCCTAATGCCTTGCATTCCTTAGGTCTTGCCTCAGGAACAAATCTGCCCCTCTTTCCCTGGTCCTCACGGCCTCTAACATCTGTGTGAGATAAACTCTGTACTCCTGGGGCAGCCTCTATATATTCTATCCCAGTATGGTATTTATTCTACCTTAATAACTTGGGTAAAGAGTTGGCACTCATTTAGCAGTAATAAGAATACTGAACTGAATTTAGAGACTTCTGGTTGGCTGCGGTTAAAAAAATGACAGATAGGAAACCATACAATGGAATTCTCTAGAAGCTAAGCACCAAAGTGGGTAGATCAAGCAAGCAAAAACATATAATCCTCATGCTAATCCAAAGGTATTCAAAGAGAATATCACATTAAAGGAGATTAAGAAAATCAGTGTTGGAAAAGGATGCAACTATACTTTGCAATTATAATTATATACATGACAAACTAAACCCTGGGCATGACAAATACAGCCCTAGACATTAAATTATAGCCCAAACAAGAAATGTTTTGCTCTTTGAATAGTGCAGACAGTTAAGTCAAAACAAATCCTTCTAGAATAAATTCATTCAGGTTTACTAAGTGCCAATCATGTGCCAGATGCTGTGTCATGCAAAAGGGCTGAAGAGGTGAGTAAGATGTAAAATGTCATCCCTGGACTTGAGGACCTCACAGCCTAATGGGTGCCACTGACACAGACACAGACCTTTCCACTTATCTGCATCATATCAACAGCACAGAATGAAGCACAGAGGAGGGTCTAACCCAGCAAAATACTAGAATTGATCTTACCATTGTATAAAGACTAGCATCTGAGAGGGGAATGTATCACAGAAAACTGGCAACTCCAGAAATAGACTTCTTTACACATAAAATTTAATGGGAAACTGAATTGAGCATTTCCAATAGCCAGAGTTTGAAATGCTATATTATATGACAAATCCCTTGCTATTCTGAGGGAAAAAATTGAGGAGGCCAAGCAAGCAGATTATTAGCATACTTTCAGAGGAAGAGACACTTAAATAAATTAAAAGACAATACATGAAACTGTGAATTTACCCACACACCATCATAAAAACATTGGGGGAATGGGAGGCAACAATAGACTTCATTGAAACCATTAGAAAACTGTGTTCATGAATAATATTCTAATGTGTTTAAGACATTATACACCGCTAGCTAGAAATGTGAATGCTAGAAGGAAGCAGAGGCCAGACTGAGTTATTAAACAGAATGCTCCATGGACTCCTCCTTGAAAATTTCTTCAAAACTCAGGCCTTGATGACTTGTTCCTTCAGACAAGCAGGCAAAAATACCTAACTTGCCCATGTAATTTTTTGAGAAAGCCACTTGGTTGACGTGTATATCACCACTAAAAAAGCCATTCTTGATTTTTTTTTTCCTGTGAAAAACACAGAATCCTCATGCTAATACAGAGGGCGCTAAGAACAATAAGGACCACGAAAGAGAGAGCCATATGCAGAGGAAGTAAGAATCGGTGTTGCCACGCTAATAAAACTCTGGTAGACTTCTATGGAATCTTGAGCATTGCTACTTGAAGGATTACTCTATGCTAAGGACTGTTCTGAATATTTTTATATATATCATTAATCATCTCCATCTGCAGTCTGTATTTTTCCTTTTGTTTTAAGCAAATGAGAAAAGTAAAGTTCTAAAAGCATAAAAAACATATCCAAAGTCATTCAACCATCTCACAGAGCTTGAACTTTCTACTACACTTCATTACCTTAAAGGAGGTTTGCGCTTAACAAATACATGGATGAATAAAGTTATATACCCAATATAATCAAACTGCTTTATTATCAAGTGAACTCAAGTTTGAAAAAAGCCTGAATTAGCATATTATATATGCAGCAAATGAGACCTGAATTTCTAGCTGGATATTTAAAATCCTCTAAGAAATGAGTAAATGGCAGAGGACAGCTTCAAGCACTAAAATTGATAAATTAACATACTTGAAACTCTCTTCCTGTCTTTGTGCTGTAATTACCATAAGTTCTTTCTAAGAAACCTTTGTCACCTCAGGATAGTCTACTCAACCTTTACAAAAAGAGATTCCTCCAAATCCTTCAGTATGATCACGAAAGATTATATTCTCCACTGAATATACTGACTTTGTGCAATAAAAATCCCATTGGGAAATGCCTTAAATAACAGTGATATGAGGAAGGACACTTTTGCCAACAGCAGTTCTATCTACAGGCCAGTTGTCTTGCCATCCCTATCAGGAAACAGCTTATATTCTTAGTGCCATGGCATATATTTCTTGGCAATATCCCTTAATACTTCATCTACTCTCTTCTGAAACTCTTTTGACTTTAAGTGGGTAATTCCTTTTATCAAAACTTTTGAAGTAAGTTGGCAAAAAGCACATGATCAGATTCATTACATTGTATTTATTGCTAAGAGGAATTTCTGGCACTTGTAGTGAGCAACAAGTTTTACACCCTCTCGAATTCTTAGATGTGTGATCAGATGCTATTTGTCTGAATGTCTAGAGTTGTTAGAATGGCTGAAATACATGCATTATTTAATGCATGTGATACCACTTAACATGAGACCAAGTGCAGTTAACATCTCTCAGAACACAAGGCATGCGTCAAGTTCCTGAAAACATCTAGGGTCTCTTAAGGTTTATAGGATGTGTGTTAGAGCTGTTAGTAATGGCCCTATCTTTTTGGCACACCACCAATTCCTACAAAGACAGTTTGTTAACTATTTTTCTGCCACATAGGGATCATGCCAAACATTTCTTTACCTTAAGTTTCTCATCTTGAAAATGAGTGGTTAAATCTTAGACATTTTTAATAGCTATTCAAGTTGTAAAATTACGTAATTCCATAATTTTAGAATTAAAAAAATGGAGAGAACCCTACAAGTCAAATAACCATAATAACTGCCATTGACTGAATGCATGCTTTAGCAGTTTGATATGGTTGTGAATTCCAAAAATAGATATTGGATTATGTTTGTAATCTGGTCTGTACCTGGGTGTGACTGAGTTACGATTAGGGCTTTGATTGGGTCACATCATTAGGGCATTGAATCCCCGCCCCTTGGTGGATGGGGACTCACAGATAAAAGGCATGGCAAAGGACAGAGTTGAGGGTTTTTGATGTTGGAGTTTTGATGTTGGAGTTTGATGCTGAAGTCTTAAGATGGAGCCCCAGGGAAAGAGACAGCCATTTGCCTGATAGTCTACAGCTGACCTTGTGGAGAAAACAGAAGAGCTAAGCCCCAAAACCTAGGAAGCCTGAACCCTCACAGATGTCAGCAGCTATCTTGCTCCAACATGTGAAAAGAGATTTTGGTGAGGGAAGTAACTTATGCTTTATGGCCTGGTAACTGTAAGCTCCTACCCCAAATAAATACCCTTTATAAAACCAACCAATTTCTGGTATTTTGCATCAGCACTCCTTTGGCTGACTAATACAGAATTTGGTACCAGGAGTGGGGCAGTGCTTTTGCAATTACCAAAATGCTGGAATGGTTTTATAAATGGGTAAGGGGTTTTTTTTTTTTGGAGAAATTGTGAGATGCTTGGAAGAAAAGACCTACAGTGCTGTGAAGAGAATGTTGGTAGTAATATGGATGCTAAAGAGACTTTTTACAATGCCTTAGAAGTAAATGCTGAAACCATTATTGGAAACTGGAAGAAAGGCAATCCATGTTTTAAAGTTGCAGAGAACTTAGCAAGATTAATTCCTGGTGTTTTATGGAAGGCAAAATTTGAAAATGGTGAGCCTGGGCATTTAGCTGAAGAAATTTTCAAAGTAAACCCAGAGAATGCAGCTTGGCTTCTGCTTGCAGCTTATACCAAAATGCTAGATGAGAGAGATATACTGAGGCCGGAACTGTCAGGCACAAAGGAAATAGAAACTAATTCTGGAAACTAATTCTTGGAAACTAATTCCAAGCCTCCAGAAATCAAGCTCCCAGAAGAAGGTACCCCATTGGAGGACTTAACTAAACTTGGAACTTGTATATCAGTGTTGAAGATGTAATTATGTTGGGAAGACTTGTGGAAAGTCTTACTGACTGATGGCTTGGACCCCTGATTCCTGCATGCTAAACCAACAAGGTCTTTGAGAGAGCTGTATGAACAAATCCATTGTCAGCCTGGAATATAAAGAACATGGAAAGGAGAGATTGAAAGAGAAACAACTTTAAGAGGAAAACCATGGAAGCTGAGATCTGGAATTAAGACATCACCTTGGGCCAAGAGAGGAACCCCACTCACGTGTACAGAGAGGGTGAGTTTGCCTCAGCAGTTGAAGAGGGTGGATATTCCTGCCCAATGTTCTGGGGGAGTTTTGCTGCCCCAGGGTACAGAGAGCATGGAACACATTCCCCAAGGATTGGAGCAGTTAAGGTCAACACCCCAACAGTCTGAGTGGGGTGGACCTGTCCCCCAAAGGTTACAGAAGGCCAGGTGGTCAACCCATTGCTCTGAGAGGGTTAAGCCTGTATGCCAAAGGTTAGGGAAGGCCAGGTAGTCAACTCATTGCACTGAGAGGATTAAGCCTGTTTGCCAAAGGTTAGACGGAATGTTGTTTTCACATCACTGTACTAGGGCAGTTAAGACTCTAACCCAAAGATTGGGTAAGGTGTGGCAATCACCCCAAAATTCTTGGAGAGTGAGGTCTAGAGCTTGGTCAACACCCAGATGCTTGATGAGGGTGGAACCAAGAAAATGGCCATTAGGCAAGCATGTGGAAAGAGTGGGCCCCATATGGCCCCAAGGAGAAGAAACCATCATCTTAAGAATGACTCTCAGACTGAAATCAAATGGAGGATGCCCTGCAGATTTACTGAACTGTAGAGGATCCGTGACTCATGTTTTTCTACTAATTTCTCCTTATTGTAGTGAAAATGTTTATCTTTTGTCTGTCGGTTTGTGTACTGGAAAGAGATAAATTGTTTTGTAAGTTTCAGATGTCTATAGTAGATAGGACTTTGCTCCAAGACAAACTGCATTTCTTTAAATTGACTGTGATATGATTTAGTACTTGCATTGTTACTGATTTAAGGTTTTTTCAAATATTGTAATGCCTTTTTGGAATTCAGAGTATAGCAGTTTGATATGGTTATGAATTCCAAAAATAGATATTGGATTATGTTTGTAATCTGGTCTGTACCTGGGCGTGACTGAATTATGATTGGAGCTATGATTGGGCCATATCATTAGGGCACTGAATCCTCACCACTTGGTGGATGGGGACTCACAGATAAAATGCATGGCAAAGGACAGAGTTGAGGGTTTTGATGCTGAAGTTTGATGCTGAAGTCTTAAACAGGAACCCCAGGAAAGAGACAGAGCCATTTGCCTGATAGTCTACAGCTGACCTTGTGGAGAGAGGCAAAGCCTAGAGGGCCTCCTGGTCTACAGCTGACATGGTGGAGAAAACAGGAGCTGAGTCCAGAGGAACCCAGGAAGCCTGAGCCCTCAGAGAGGTCAACAGTCATCTTGCTCCAACACGTGAAAAGAGATTTTGGTAAGGGAAGTAATTTATGCTTTATGGTCTGTTATCTGTAAGCTTCTACCCCAAATAAACACTCTTTATAAAACCAACCAATTTCTGGTATTTTGCATCAGTACCCCTTTGGCTGACTAATACATGTGCCATGATAGATGGTGTGCTCAGTGCTCTATACTCATTAGATCATTTAACCCTCAGAACACTCCCATCAGGTAGGTATCATTGTCTCTGTACCACAATTAAGAAATAAAGGCTCAGAGAAATTAAGTGAATTGGCCAAAGAGTCCCATAGCAAATAAGGGACATTACTGATACTTTTACCCACCTTTGTCTTGTACTGACAAATCAAGAGTATTGCTACAATAAAAGAATGCTTACTATTTAATGAAAGCAGGTACACAATGTGTGAATCCAAAACTAGAAACTGTGATGTTGGCAGATGAACCAAAGTGGTACACAGAAAAAAGCATTTGAAGTATTATGCTTAACACTGTATCATTTAAAAATCCATAGGCTGCACAATTATTAAATTTACCATATACCCAACTTTCTAGAAGTGAAAAATAACTATAAATTTTGGGACCCAAAAAATATCTAGGGAAAGGCAAAATGTTATAACATGCACCAGATTAAATGTGCATTAGTAGGTCTACTTCAATATTTGAAAGCCAAAGAACGATTCATCATGATTTATTCTATTTAATTGAGCTTTGAAATATTTTATACAAATATAGAATAATTTGGAAATAAATAAATTTTTAAAAAAGAAAAAGAATACTTATCCAGAGATATAAAGGAGACAGAAATAAAATCCTAGATATCCAACATAATGTTATAATTCAGGTATCAGTTTGGACATATTTTAAAGAACTAAATGTACTACTAGGATGGTGTTAGACATATTCCAGTTATAGAAGAAATTCTTCTTTCTCCTCAATACCTCATGTAGTCTTTGGAAAATCTGAGCAAGCAGAGGAAGTTTTCCTTGCCATTTTTCTAGCCTATTTGAGTTTTCCCATTCAACTTTTTTATTCTTTCTTCTACTTCACAGTCCTGAGACCAATTAACACATCTCATTATTCCTCAGTGTACAACAGTTTAATTTCCATCCCAAGCAAGATGTTCAAACATTAATATGCTATTCCTAAAAACAAATTTCTAGAGAGGAATAAACTAAAAAATAAGTACTTCAGGTATTTGAGCAAATTCTTAGAGAAATAACTACACAGTTTCTGTGATATTTTCTTTGATCCTTGAGCTTAACAAACACATTGGTCTCCCACTCTGCTCTCTCTTTCTGCCCCATTGCAACTGTGGTGACCAAACAGTGGATGTTTCAGACACAGAGGTTCCCACAGGTGGGCAGGGAGATTGAGGTCACAGGATTTAGAGCTGGGAAACTTAGAAGGCACCAAATGGGGCCTGTAAGGTAGGTTTTGTTTTGTAAAGTTTTGCAAAAGAAGAACTAGCAGAGGAAGCAGGTTTCCAAGTTATTAGGGTTTGTGTGTATGATGAAGTAAGTGGGGAGGGAAGAGGATGAGAATCTTCCCTTGGATAAACAGGCTCATCTGCCTAAAATCAGTATTCCTAGCTGAGTAGGAATCCTTCACGACAAGATGATCAAACTTCAGTTATTGGATTTACTAGTTATCAAACATAATTTTCCGAGAGAAAAACTGAAACGATTGTTCCAAGGAATTCAAATAACACAATTTTCTTAGGCTCTGTCGTTGTCAAGTTTCTGTCTGTCAATATAAACTGAAAAGAAATAGCGTGAAGTACAAATGGTGGGCTGAGAGTCAGCACATCTTTTCTATCCAACATCATTTGTGAATTTATACTACTCTATATGAATTATAGGGACTTTTTTTTTTATGCACACTGAAATGGAATAAATATTTAGAGTTTAAATGGTGTTACTGACGAAAGTAACACCTCGAGTTCTAAATATATATCATTTGTCTTAATATCAATTGACGTTGCTAATGAAACTTTTAAAAACCAGAGACGTGAACTGAAAAACTGGCAAAGGTGATGACTCCTGAGTCTTAAGATTCCTGGAGAATGTCCATTATGCAAGCTACACCAAAGGGAAAAATAAATTTCAAAGGTAATTCAGTATTGTAAATCTGATGTGTAAATCTGTATACATATGATCTACAATCTTCTCTCTGTATCCTCTCAGAGATATCTCTGGTAATAGAAAATTTATACATTAATCCGAAAATAGCAATGAGTTGGAATTGATTGCCACACGAAAGCTGTATCTTCCCAAGACAATCAGAAAAACCCCTGACCATGTGTATGTAGAGACTCTGCTACTTGTTACTAGGGCTGATTGCCTTCTGGGGCCTTGTGTCTATCTTGGAAAATATACAAATAAAAGGGTCAGGTGTATCTTAAACTGGAGAGCAGCAAGGGGCAAGGCTTGAAGCTTAAAGTTCTGGGGGGTGTTCCCCCTCTTCCCACTGGGTACTTCTGTCTAAAATCTAAAGCATCATGCATCTTACTTCCAGGAAATTTGTGGATTTCATCATTCTTTGGAGTGATTTCAATCTGGGATTTAAAGGGCCTCTAGGAAAGAGTGTGCTGTTTAATTAGATCACCCTGATTTTTCCATCTAATCCAAATTGTTACAGGAAGATCAGCAGATGACACCGAAGATGCAAAAGACATAAACCCAACTCAATTCCACACCTTACCAGTCCGTTCACTACTCAGATCAACTCTGAATGTCCAACCCAATATGAATGGACAGTCCAAATTTCATTTTCTTTGATTTTTAATCTTTCACTTTCTAGATACGGAAGATTAGTTTGATGTAACAAAAAACAGAGTGAAAAGGTTCAAAAGAAGCCTGGACAGGCACTGAGACTGGGTACTGTACTTTAAAATACTCTTTAATGTCCTCATGAAATAATCATATTTCCCAAAATGCAGAATAGGGTAAGGCTTTATAATATTCACAGTAAAGCATAGTAGGAAATGATTACCAGCTAAATGAGAGCTCTAATGTGGCATATGAAAAAAATCAGGTATCATCTGATTTTCTATCTCAACATTAGAAAGTCTCATTAAGAAATCAATTCTCAGTGCCATCTGTATAAGACAATCTTAATTTGGCATAACATTATTCTGTCTGTTATACACCTGCTTGTTCTCTGGACTATGAATGAAAATTAGCACCTTTCAACCATAATAAATCTCATATCTTTTTAATTAGTACATCTATTGCAATGAAAAATAAAAATCAGCCTTATGCCTTCAGATATGTCTCAGAATAAAATTGAGAGTTATAAATTACTTTGGTCATTTTCAATTATTCCAAAACATTTCTGTGAAAAATGAGAAATATATATTGTAGGGAACCATTTAGAAAAGTCATTAAGATAACATGGAAATGGAAGTACATTACAAAAGGACGCAGAAGATTCAATCTCATCATGGTAATAAGATTCAGACATCTACATTTCTGGATATCAGCTGGAGACAGTATCAATTAATCTTTTTTAAAAAAGTGAACCTTAATTTTCAGTCTATCATGCATATCAATCTTTAAAGAACACATAAAAAACTGAATGAATATTTTCACTGTGATTTTAAAAGTTCAATGGTTTAATTTGTAAATCACTAAGAATTGTAATAAAAGCACTAATACAAGTTCTGCATTCAACTTAACTATGAAACACTAAAACCCAATATAATTCATAGAGAACAGTTTGGGAACAGGGAAAAATCTCACCCCTCCCCCTGCAAAAAAACACTAACTAGTTTCCTACATACCACTTATCATGTTGTAGAAATAAGTTGCTGTATCTTTAAGTATCATAAATATTTATAACAAAGCCAATGTCCTAAGGCTTTAGATTCAGGTCTAAATTGCCCTCTGAGTAATTAACTGTTAAAAATATCCATTTGTCAAAAATTGATATTATTCTTAGAAACAAACCATTATATAATAGCGAATATTTATTACTGAATGCTATATTGATATCGGACACATTCTGTAAGCAATTAAAGTAGCAAAATCATTCTAGAAATTGAGTTAACACTGACATTTTTTTCTTATGAGTCTTTATCTTAGAAGGAATATACATCAAGAAAGTTAAAATTTTAACAGATATTTTGTTGCACAAAATTACCTTAGAAAATCCCATATCTTAAAGTGGAATGAGGGGCCATGTGCCATTTAAAGTTTTTGTTTTTCAATCTTTGGTTCTTCAAGGATACATTCCCTTTGTAAAGCGTGAAATTCTACTTAATTTGTACTAAGGAACAATCTCCTCAATTCAATATGTGCATCTGTAGAACCTAAGGTTAGTCTTCTATTTTTTTTAAATATATTGCCATGCTGCATAGTAATGAAACTAAAAGTTGTCAAATGTAAAAGCAAAAGAACTTGATCACTGTGCTTTTCCTCTGTTCACCATAATAAATATTCAGTATTTATTACATTTTGATCATTTAATAATCTGTGAAATAGTCAAATATAGTTTTAGAGGTATTAAAAGGACATATTCTTTTTTAAAGATAAACCTTATTTCGTCTAGTTTTCACATCTCAAGTTTATAAAGAATCATTACAGTGTCTTATTTTAGCTCAACTGTTTTTTTTAATTAACATCTAGCATAGCATTATGAATAGTTGTTAACTGAGTAAATATTATTCTGATGTTCTTCATTTTGCATTCATTGACTTAAGTGACAATAAATATCACCACATGAAAAAAATGTTTATGCATCAAACAGAAATACTCATGGGACATTTGTCACTATGTCATAGTCAGTCTTCTTTGAAAATAATTTCACCTGCAGTGCAGATCCTAAACGTAACCCTGGAGGGAGAATATTGTCTCTAAGCAGACAAACAGTGAGGAAGAGCCACCGCATAATTAGTGAGGGGCCTCCCATGGAAACCAAGATGATAATGAGGGCCGTCTGCCTCCCTGCGCTGCAATTCAGATGCCAAAACATATGACATTTACAAGCTGCATTCTACTTTTTCTTTCCATACCCTCATATCTTCAATATTAAAATGATTATAAACCTATGTGACTGAGTGCACATAAAGTCACAAATAATCAAGCTAATTACAGTAATTTAATGTATTAATCAGGTAATGTAGGAAAAGAACATCGGACAAAAAGTCAAAAGCTCTTTGACCTTCAATTTCAATGCCCTGATCTTTTGTTTATATATGAAATATGAGGATGGAATGTAACATTACTTCAGAATGCTGATCCTGAAATGTGCATGGCTACGTTGGGCTCACTTAAAGAGGTGGATTTTTTAAAAATTACATCAATATTCAGTATTTATATTATGATTGTGTAAATGTTATTTACAGCTAAGCCAAGAAATTTGCCATGAATCCTGTTTTTCACCACCATAATGCTGTTTTTCCTAGCGTTAATAACCTAGTTTTTAGTTTGTTTGGTTGTCCTTTGTGTTTACCACTATTTCAACACCAAACTCTTCTCTCATGTTATTAATCTGCTTAAACTTATTAGGTAGTCTATTGATATCATCTTCTTTAGGAAATCTCTCCTGGAGCCTTCTGAACTGGTTGTTACTTTCCCTGGCCTGATGTTATTCTGGGGTCCTGCTTTTCCATCATCCTGGTGACTTCCCTCACCTCTCTCCTGCAGCTGTCTTGATTACTTGTTTTGTGTGTGTTTCTCTTCCTTGCTTTATTGCCTGAGTTTTGGTGGAGTATATCTTCTAGTTGCTTCCTGAGAAAGGTGATGTAGGCAAAATTAGTAACACCATGCACACCTGAAAAAGACTTATTTTACCCTCCCAATTCTTTGACAGCTTGTCTTAGTATACAGTCCTAGGTGAGAAATAATTTAATGTCATTTCAAGTCATTGCCGTTGCCTTCTCACTTCTCACATTGGTATTGAAAAGTCTACTTTCATTGTACTTCTTGATCCTCTACCTGGTTCTTTTCTTTTTGGTAAGCCTCTTTCTTTGAATCCAGTGGTCTGAAATTTCACAATAATGAACATTATTGTCAGTTTATTTTCATTCATTGTTCTGAGCATTTAATGGACCCTCCCAATCTGAAAACCCATGTCCTTCAGACCTGGAAAAATCACAGTTCAGTCATTATTACATTAATGATTCCCTCCTATTTTCTCCAATTATTCAGCTACTGGACACTATGAACTGGTCCTCTAATTTTTTTTTATACTTTCCCATATTTCATCTTTGTCTTATTTTCTCTACTTTCTGGGAAATTTCTTCAACTTTATCTTCCATCCTTTCTTATTGTGTTGTTTTTAATTTCTGTTACCATATTTTTAGAACACCCTCTTATTTACTAAAACCTGCTTTTTAAAAATAACAAACCATTCTTGATTTGTGGATGCAATATTTTCTTTAACCTCTCTGGGAATATTAATGACAGCTGTTTTTTTTTAATGTTGTCTTTTTTTGAAGGTTTCTTCTGTACCTTTTCCTATCCATGCAATGCAAGCAATTTTGCTTCCTTCCAGTTACTTCTTTGTTAACTGAGGTCTTCACTGTAGCCTCCTAGATTCTTTATATTTGTTCTCTTGGACTCTCCATGATCAGATTCTCCATGGAAGACTCTTCCAAGTAGCTTTCCAGAGGCATTGTCCTAATGCCTGTATTCTGTAATGCCCAGGACATGCCCTGATTCTCACTCACTCAACTCTCCTCAACCCCTTTAAACTGGAATGGCCTCAGTAGTTGAGATAGGGCCAGCAGCAGAGAAGAAAGCAGTCTGGGGATAGAAGGTCCTCCAAGTTCATACCATCCCATAGCACATAGTGAAAGCAGGTAGGCCAGGTCAGCAGGGGATTGACATGCCCTCCTGGGACCTGGGATAATACCGGTCATTGGAGGTGCCCTGGGCTTATCTCAGCCTTAGGTCAGATGCCCATCTTTTTCTACTTAAAGACGATTTAATTTTGATTCTGAGAGCTGAGACAGGAGTGTGTGTGTGTGTGTGTGTGCGCGTGTGTGTGGCTTCTCAGATTCTCAAGTGACTACTGTGCAGTCAAGTTTGAAGACCTCTTATATGATTACTGGAGACTTCCCAGTACACACTGGCAAGTCCTCAAACGCCAAAGATTTCACGAGCTATAGAGATAGTGATATCAATATATCAGTATATTTAGATGCCTTTTAGTTTTCAAAAATGCATGAGAAGAGGTAAAACACATCATTTTCCTTTAGAGACAAAAATGTAATAATGCATGAATCTGTCCTGACCATGTTAAACAACATCCAAGTGGGGACAGCACCTGCTCTATCTGACTATTACCTGGACTCACCGTGGTTGTCACATCTAATTCCTGTGACATTATTTCTAGCTTGTCTCATTCACTATCATCGCATTCATCATCAAGTTTCTCAACCTGTCCTAAGATGCGTCAGCTCTTCAGCAGCAGATGCTAAGCATTTGAAGTATAATGAAAGGCCATGGCTTGAAAGAAAAGCATGCAAAATTTGACTAAGAACTACTAAAAAAACCCCATAATTTCAAGGAGTACAGTCTAGTTATTGGGAAAAGACAGCTACCTAGAGATCAATCTCCCCATGACCATTAGGAGAGAAGAAAAAATAAAATGTAATGGAAGGAAGGCTTACAGTAAAAATGCTGCAATAATCACCTAAGACACTGACCTGATGGCAAAGAGTACCTACATGCTTTGTGGAATGAGCTCTCCTTGTTTCGCCAACAAAATTTTCACCAACAATTGCCCATAACTAATGACACGCAGAGGGATGGTAAGAAAACCAAACAAGGAAATTAAAAACATAGTGATGGCCCGTGGATCTTTGATAAGGTTCAGTCAGCTCTTTTACCTCAAACCTATCACTCAATTTCACAGTGAAGTCAAAGTTAGCTCAGACTAGCTGCTGATTCCCAGTGAGGCTGGCAGCTTCCTCGGCTCCTCAGGGCCAGAAGTCTCAAGTGGGAAACAGGAAGAAGGATGCCATTGGTCTTAAACCCAACGGCCTTTAAGAAGAGAACACTTGAATGTATAAAAGACAATTTGTCTGAGATTTTTTTAAGTGAAAAAAAAGAACAAATGTTATATTATATGCTTACATTATTATAGAAATGCTTATAAGGTGGACTTGAACACAGCTAAGATTAATTGTAAAAAAGCCTCTTCATCTATGAAAATTTCTTTTCCAACCTATTTTAAAACTGTTTATTTCAAGGGGTACATATTTTTAAGAAGAACAAATAGTCAAAAATTTTTAAAGAAAACTGTCAAAACTGCCACAACAAAGAAAAAAGAGACATGAAAAATCAAAGACTGTAAGTACCATTAGATTTAATTATTTGCTTTTAAAAAACCAGTATTTACACACCCCCTCCACCTTCCCTCACAGCCATCCATATTCTCCTGATTCTCAGAGAGCTAAAGGGGCTTGGGGGAATCAATGTTTTATCAGAGATTCTACTTGTGATATTAAGAAATTTTTTAAATGTTGATTATTTAAAAAAATCATTTATGACCTAAATATTTAAACACTCCTAACAACCCATTAGCGAAAAGAAAAATAATCCAGTGAAAAAATGTACAACACATAGAACAGACAACCTATAAAAGTGAAATAACAAAGGGTCAGGAAACATATGAAGATGTTCAATGTAACCAGTAGTAAAGAAAACAGTAATTGAAAAGACACTGCTTATCATAATGGCAAAAATAAAAGTAATTGGATTAAATCAATGCCAGTGAGAGCAGAGAAACCAGTACTCTCAAATATAGCTGATGAACTGTAAACTACAAACTTTTGGGTAAATCATCCAGTCAAATTCATTAAAAGTAAAATCACACCTCTTCCTCATTGAAATCCCATTAACTAAATATCCAAGAAGAATACAAGAAGAGTATAAAGATTTTATATTAGTATTGGCTCTGGAATCACTTATAATAGTAATATTCTGGAAACAGCCCTTAAGTAAGGAAGGAACAGGTGAAAAAATTATTTATTCATACTACGGAATAATATGAGGTAATTAGAAAGATTGAGCTACATAGTCAGGCATTGCTTGCTATAAGTGAAAACACACAAGTTATAAAAGAAAAAGAAACAAACACACAAAACACCATATGTACATGCTTGTACGGAAAAGGAAAAAAAAACAAAAAACATGCCCTGTTGTAAAGAACAGTATTGATAGTTACTGGGAAGACATGGAAGTTACTAATTTTACTTTAAATACATACATAAGAACTGGTTTCCAGGATTATAAAACATAATCACTTGAATTACTAAATGAAAACACTTCATTAAGCCTTCAGATGAGGTAAAACTCCAGGAACTTCTAACTCCCTAACATATGCCAAGAGTCTCCTGTTCTAAGTTTGAAATTTAGGAACAATTTCCCATGATGGTTGCTAGGTCAAATCTTAGAAAAACTTAGTTCTTTAGACACATCTTAATCAAGCTGTTAGTAAAAGAAATTAAGGAGTATAGTAGGAAGTAGAATCATTTTTATTTATTTGTATAGGTGAAAAAAATATGCACTGGTAACCCACAATAACCATTTTTGAAGTCATAATGCTTTGTAATGAAAACAATTTGATATTTCAATATAGGGTCCCATGCTAGAGTAACCAGAGATTCCCCTCAAATGAAAATAGCATTAAAATGGATTCCAGTGGATTTCATTCAATATGGGAACCATTTTTCTTCATGAAGAAAGAATAGAATAAGATCTATAAAAAATTTAGTGTTAAACTATGGTTTCTAGACACTAAACTGAAGTTTACTATAATATTACTTCTTTTTACACGAGAATGTTTTTTTAAAATTTATGGTAGAGATTCTAGACTTCAGCTCCAAAAACACCCATGAAGAATGCTAACTATTGCTTAAAAGGATCTTTTCTTACCTTCACATTTTCTGGATGCAGTCCCCCAGGGTGCTTGTCCATGTACTGGCATAAATCAGTGTGCTAGGAAAAAAAAAGGAAAAATGTATTAACATCCCTCTGGCTATAACATAATGAATCATCAATATTTTTCTCCTTCAAAATCACCATTACCTTCTGAACAAAGCAAATATAAGACAAGTGGGTAGTTGCATGCTACCTCACTCCTTCTTTTTAACCATAACTTAAATCATCATCTTTACCTCTAGGCTCTGTTTTATGTTAAACATGTCTGCATATTAGAAAGCATACATGTCCATAATTTGTTAAGTGTCTAATATCTTTTCCATTAAATCTATACCTCTGTGCCTTAACTAAAAAAAATAACTGATCCAATTAAAATGTCAATTAGTTTATGTTTTCCAAGTGTAAATTGAGATTATGGTCATATTATTTAAGAAGAAAATACTCAAACAGATCATACTAATAAAATTGATCTCTGGGCTTACTAAAATTTTTAATATCTATATTCACAAACAATAGTTTTCAGTTTTCCAGAATCCCTAAAGATATCTGAGCCACCATACTTTATAAATTAATAGAAATATATCCAGAATTATAAATTAACACAAATACATCCAGATATAAGTTAAAAGGAATACTCCTAGATAACAACGATGTTATTCTTTTAAATATGCCAAAGCTTAATTTGACCACAATTATCTATTTTCTTCTTAATGCTTTTTCTGTTTATATTAAGAACTATATAGAATTTTTTTTAAAAATTAAACATGTAGAGGTATTATACAAATTCATCTTTTCTTATTAGAGAATATGGAAAGATTTATAACATTGAATCATTTCATAATTTGGCAAAATCCAATGAACATGATAAGCATTTGTGCCATGTTATAGGGCTTGAGTTATTGAGAAACTTCAAGTTAATAATAACCAATAACTTTGCTGTAGCCAGGTGGCAAGAATTCAGATTTATTTACTGATATTTTATTGCAGGTCAGGTGGTAAAGACTGAGGATACAAAACAGAATTTAGCATGCATTAATTCAATCATCATGTAGTTCTTTTATTGCATTCCAGGCACTGCATTAGTCACTAAGGATAAAGAATTGAATGAAAGCAACACAATGGGAAACACACACTCCAATAATTATAGCACAGAATAATGTGCATTATTTTAAGGACAGTACTGTGTGATGTTTAAGGGCACAAATGGGGGAACCTAATGTGGTCTAGAGATTTGAGAAAAGCCTCTTAGAGAAGTTATCTCTTTGTAAAACAAGAATTAGGAGGCAAGAAATTAGCCGAATGAAAGAGAAAGTGAGAGAAAAGGGGACAAAAGAAATGCTCTTAGCTACAATCTCAGACAAACTTGGCTTTACTTGGATCATACCCAGAGTAGCTTCTATATCAAAGACAATGCTCCATGCGAGCAGAAACTATGATTGACTTGGAAATTATCATTCTTGAGTGCCAAGAAACATTTCAGACACAGAGAAGGAAATAAATAACTACAGGAGGAAGTAGTTTTACATATAAGATAGCTGCATAAATAGACTCCAAAAATATGGTTTAGCGGGTCCCATTAAGTTTTTCTTGAGTAACTATGAAAAATTTTATTTCATTCATTTATCAAATTGAGGAATGAGTTCTGGACCGAATACTGCCACTCCTTATTATTAAATTCCTCATCCTTTCAAATAGGGGTAACACCTCCCTCAGGGAATATTTTTGAAGAACAAATAAACTAGTTCATGTGAAAGGTACTTTTCACCTAAATAGTGACATAAAAAAGAATAAGGTATTATTTAAAATACTACCCATTACACAATGAAATCTAAGAAGGCAAAAATGCCTCTAATTTGTTCAATGCTTCACATTCAACAAACACAATGGCAAAAAGAAAACACATCTAACCATACCAATAATTATATATGCATGATGGGTTAAAATTCTTATTACAAACATAAAAACTCAGAATAAGTTACAAAGGAAACAAAGAAAATCAAATACACAGTTTAGAAGATACAAACTAAAACCAAACAAACCAGCATAGAAAGTCCCCCCAAAATAAATAATTTTTATATTTTACATTATACTATATTATTTGTATCCTGTATTATTTATACTAGAAAAAATACCAATAAAAAGGAATCAGGCATACCAAGGTAAATACTAAACATAATAGAATTAAAGGAAAAAAAATTAAACATTTATGCACCAAAGAACATGCATATCAATAAAAAGTAAAATTGATAGAAATAAAAGAAAAATCTGACAAATTAACAATATCTTGAAGGGTTTAGTTTACTTTTTAAAAAATCAACAGATGAAATTAACAACAGCAACAAAACATAAGGCTTTAAAGGATATGAATAACACAATTAATTATCATGTTTACTTTTGTGCCAAATAAACTCAAGCTACACGTGCTTTTTAAACACCAATAACCATATTCACAAAAATTGACAATGTATTAATATTAGACAGAGAAAACCTCGACAATTTCCAGAAAGCAAAAGTCATATTATTAATACACCATTTCCCAATAATTGAATAAACTAAAAATTAACAGAGGGTATTTCATCAACTCTAAGACACACCATTATTTTCATCCCTAACATAAGAATATGCCTTATATTTGTGCAGTAGTTTCATATTATTTATGAATTCCAAAAAGAAATACAGATTATGTTTGTAAACTGGTTGGTTCCTCTGGCATGATAACCCTTTGACTATGTTAGATTCAGCTGAGATGTCTGATTAAATTATGTTAAGATTAAGGCTCTGATCCAACCATGTCATTAGAGTGCAACTCAACATCGCGTCCCAGCCCTTTGGGGGATAAAACAGAGATTCACACAGAAGTAGACACACAGAGAAGAACAAAGAGGAAAAGAGAAAGCTCATTAGACATGGTAGAGGCCCCGGGAAGGCAGATGAGCCTGATAGTCTACAGCTGACCTTGTGAAGAGAACTGAGCTGCTGAGTCCGGAAAGAAACAAGCCCTGAGGAGAGAGATGAACCTTTTACCAGCCTACAGCTGAGACTGGAAGAAGCTGGGCCCACAGATCCTTAAGAGGAAGAAGGGGAAGGCTGAACCCTTGCAGACATTGGCAACCACCTAGCTCCAACATGTGGTAACAGACTTTAGTGAGGAGGGAAGTAAGTTATGCTTTATACTACACGTATAAAAGCCAGCCGATTTCTACTATTTTGCATTAGCACCCCTTTGCTGACTAATACAATTTGCTTTTCATCCAGGCAATAGTTGGAATACAGCTGTCATTGCTTATGATTAAGCAAACATGTTACTCTGATGGTATAAAGGATCAGCAAACAACTTAATGACCATCTGAGGAAGAAAGAAAGAAAGATGAACCCTAATAAATCTGTGGAAGCCATTTATTAAATTTGCAAGATAAGATTTCTTAAAAAGTACCAGAAGCAAAACGTACAGGGCTCTTCCAATAAGCATATAACAGAAAATTCAACATATGAAAGCACCTGATCATAATTTATTTGGAAGCATTTTTCTCTTTCTTACTAATACATAAAACAATTTTCTTAACTATCAATGACATCTTAAGTTCACTAAACAGGAAGGAAAAGAAAGAAAGAAAAAAGGAAGAGGGAGGGAAAGAAAAAGAAAGGAAGGAAGAAGGAAACTCTACGTTCTTGGAAATTAAAAAAAAACATTTAAGGGAAGCGGATGTGGCTCAAACAATTGAACTCCCGCCTACCACAAGGGAGGTCTGAGGTTTGGTTCCTAGTGCCTCCTAAAAAGAAGACAAGCACACAGCAAATGGACACAGAGAGCAGACAGTGAGCACAAACAAAGGGGGGTGGGGGGAGAAAAATAAATCTTTAAAAAAAATTTTAAATGCCTTCTAAATATTTTTTTAATCATTTAAAAATGCATGATAATAAGGACACTACATTTCTAAGCAATGAAAAGTGGTCAGATCATTTGTTATAGCAAAAGAATGGCTGAAAATAAATCTTCAAAACCAATAAACTCAAGCTAGAGAATATCACACAAAATCAAAAGAAAGTAGAAATGATCAATGAAGTTAATGCATAAATTAATTAATCAGAAAAACTAGAATATAAAAGGCTTGATCAATAAAACAAAAACCCACTTCTTTTGAAGGCCCAATACAACAGAAAAATCTATAGCAGGCGTGATTTTTTTAAAAGTGAGAGGTTTTGTCAAGATGTAACCAACATTAAGAATGACAGGAAAATGTGTAGATTAAAAAATATGAGAGTACAACACATTTCATATCAAGATAAAATTTTTTTCTAAGAAAACATAAAATATCATATTTGATTCTAGAATAGACAGGAATTGAAGAGCTGTACCTTAAAAAAAGGTACAGTTTTAATGGAAAATTCTCCAAATGTTTAAGTAACAGATATAAATTACTCCACAGCACAGAAAAAGAGAAAAGGCTTCCACTTCCTTCTTAAGGATACAGTGTCAAAGCAAAGACAAGGGAGAGCAGGTGGGAGGACAGGAAAAAACTTTCCTAAGATTATAGATATATAAACCCTAAAAATAATAGTTGTAGATACTAGAATTCAATATTGCAGAAAACTAACACATCAAGATCAAACTAGGTTAATTCTAGGAAACAATAAACAGTTCAACGTAAGAAAATCTATTAATTTGATCCTCTAAAATTAATAAATTAAAGAAGTGGAGCAATGATGTGTATGAAATAAATTTTATGCTATTTATGTATTTGGCATATATTTATTAAATGCCGATTATGTACCAACAAAATAAAGTCCCTGCTCTCACACTTACACTCTGTGGACTTTGTATACTTGTGAACTATTTTAATACTTTCCAAGAATAAAGTTTTCAAACTTTTTGTTAAAATTAAAAGGGGAAAAAAAAACTATGAGAAAATAACATAACAAGAGGAGGAAAAATCTCCTGATTCTCAAGCTATACATTATGTCTTTCTGGGTGTTATGGCCAATGACATTAACAAAATGTGTTGCAGGTAAGAGCTCTTCTCTAGAAATGAAATCTTGGGAAATTTAATAAAGATTTTTCCAAAGCTTTAAAATTTTTATAATCCATATTTCCTTAACTGTATAACATGAAAATGTGGTGGTAGGAGCAATACACACCCATCACACTGTGCACACATGGCTATCACTAGTTGTGTCACCTTGGGCAGGCTATGTAACCTCCATGCATCATTATATTCAGCTGTATATTGAGGATAATGCTAGGAACCTGATATGGCTATTATGAAAATTAATGAGGAAACACAGATAAAGGTTTCAGGACAGTGTGTAGCATGTGGTAGAGACTATAGGTGATGATGATCTGTGATGTGTTTAGGGACAGAAGTAGAGAGAGATGTGTGGGAGAATTGCAATTATTGTACTCACCCAGGACAAAACAAGGAGATGATGATGGACAATGCCCAACCCAAGGAACAGAAGAGTGTCTGCAACTGCAAGCAAGATAGTTTCATCCATCTGCCCCATGGGATCTAAGTTCCCTCTAAATTAGAAACAGAGTGGGCATCACATTCAGGAATTCTCAAGATTGGGGAATGAACAATGGACTAATGTAGATTTATTATTATTCTATGATAGACTCATCATTATTACAGCAATGGAAGAACTTTTAATATTTATATTATGGCAGTGGCCACCAGGGGTTCTGAGGGAAGGGAGAAGAAGAGTAGGTGTAATACAGGGGCATTTTCAGAACATTGCAATGACAGACACAGGCCATTATGTATTTTGTCATAATCTATAAAATTGTGTAGGACAGAATGTAAACTATAGTCCACAGTTAGCAGTAATGCTTCAATATGTGTTCATCAATTGTAACAAATGTACCACACTAAGGAAGGAGGTTGTTAATGTGGGAAAGTGTGGGAGGGGGAGTGGGTGGGGCATGTACAAATTACCTATATTTTTTATGTAACATTTATGTAATCTAAAGCTTCTTTAAAAATAAAAAAAAATAATAAAAAATAAAAACAGGAATGAGAAAAACAAAAAACTGGAACTCATAGCACTAAACCTGGAACTATGTTAGAGGTGCCTAAATTATAAATGCCATTACCTCTCTTCTTTCTTTTTAACTTCTTTTTGGATTATTTGACCCTTAAGATTTGGACTGGTCCAGAAATACAGAACTCAACTTGACAAGAACGCAGAGGGCACTTCCTATTCATTCCGCTTTTTATTTGTCTCAGGTAGAAATGTTCTGAACAGAAGACCCCATGGCATATGATCAATAGATCATTCTTCTCTGATTAAACAATGATAATCTCAGACCCATCTGGCTTCATCTCTAGCTGTATCTTATTCTAATACCAGAAGGAGCACCTATAGACTGGATGCTGGTGACCTCATACCCAGCACAATTGTTGTTCCCTCTCCAATCCCTAACATGGCTCCAGCCTAACATCTCCTATTTCTCCACTACTTTATTGGCTCTCCTCACTTTCCCACACCACTCCAGTATACACTCCATCACTACTGGTTATCATGGTGATGCCGTTCGGAGTGTGGGGCTTATACCTGAAGGCCTAGGCTAGCACATCAGTAGCCCACAAAGGGAGTGGTTTTAAATGAAGCTATCAAGTATAGCTAGAGTTCCAGGCCAAGCAGAGGATGGAAGTTGAGACCAGAAAGGGGCCTAAGAGGCTCAATCCTCAGACTCTATCAGAACCCATTCCTATCAAAATCTGTTTTCTTCTTTCTATGTGTTGATTACCCAGCAAATAACTTCCATATGGTTATTTACATAAGAACAGGGGTGTTTGTAGGGAAAGGAATTTCAGGAAAGTATCCGAAACCATAATCCCCTGAAGGCTAAATATTTCCTGTAAAAGAATCTGCCAGAATTATAATTTGAGTTTCCACATATCAATTTGATTTCTCTGTGGCTAGATCAATTTAGAAGATAGGAGAGAAATCTAGCTTTGTAAAACGGCAGGATATGGAAAGACCACAGAAAAAGGAAAAGAGTTTTTTTTTTCTCATAAGCACTTTCACACAGTAGCAGGTGAGCTAATTTACATCAAATGTAAACCTGTGAACTACAGGGCTAATACCAATCATGTGCTGCACACAGCCATGACACTTAAATGGGAAGACATGTAAAAACCTAGAATGATGAATTAGGAATATAATGGCATTTTAAAAACAGTCTAGTCAAAGAACAACCCTTTAAGAGCCAGTCAGGAAAGGAAGGCCAGCAGGAGAAACAGATGAGAAACAAGCGGACTATGGCATTCACCTCTTCATATTTTTCACTCTCCATCCCATACGCTTTTTAATCTGACCTTAAGTCAAGGGAAAGAAGCAATATATCTTTACCTAAAGCCACTGGTAAGAACACTTTATGAAGCCCACACACTCAGACAACCTATTTTTCAAGTCAGAAACAAATATGAGTCAACTGCACTTATCTTTCCCTTTAATCAATTTGGTATGTTCTTATGTTTCTCTCTAATCAATTTACTGTCCATGGAGTGAGATTTTCCAATTGTTGACACCTCGAATGATCAAAACTTCTGCTCAAGAGAAATGAAGCTCCTCAAAGAGTAATTGTGCTTTTGGATTAGCATCGGCTTTCATACTGGACTTTTATCAAACAGAAATCCAAATAAAGCCCCTTCCTGAACACATGTTTTTGTTTCCACTCTCCTATAATGTTACCTGCAGTGTCTATAATCATCAGCTAATTTTGATGTTCTTCAGAATCACTGCCAAATTATGATGCTGAAAAAGCTCTATTTTTAGCAACTAGTCAAAAAATAAGGAAGTCTATCAGTGGGGATGACCAACAGAAATCCCCTTTTAGAAGTTATATTAAACATAGTCTCCCCATCCTTGTATCTCTGCTTGATATAGTTTTCCATTTTGATAGCAAGAAGAGAGTTAACTTTCAAAATCTAAGAGGAAACATGATAAAAAAACAAGTTGATAACATGTGTAAACTGGAAGCAAAAAATATAGAGCCCCCCTTTCCCTGACTGGTCTTGGAAACTGAATTGTTTAAGGAGTCCCATAACCCTCATCCCTGTTTAATTCTAGACACTCCAATCTCCTCAAGATAAGTGACTCATGGGTGATAAAGAACTCTAAAATAGTACTCTTGATGGTAAGAGACCATAACTTATTAAAAGATCAAATGTCTGAAGGAGAAGGGCAATGATTTCTACTCTACTGTGGTATCACCTGTGGTTCCCAAATTAGCAGCAATGATGGTACTGCCAGTGTGACCAAGACAGCAAGAGTGGCCAGTGTGGCCCTTGCCACTCTCTATCACTGTCTAATGTCATCTTCAGTGCCATGTTCCGTGTCTGGGACTCAGCAGACATACCACACACATTTTAACTGAAACCGTGCTTGAGGATGATCCAAAAGTTAAGAACTTTGGTAGGATTCACTTTCATTTTAGTTAATCTGTTTCACCTGTAACTCACTGCATTCATGTACTTCATTGGGGAATAGTTACTGCAAGAGGCAGTAGAAGAAAACTTAGAATGTAAACCTTTCTTTCTTTGAAATCAATCAACGCCACTTTCCTCTAGACATAATCTCCATTTTAATCAGTCTACAACTCTGTAAGAATTAAAACATAAAATTACTGAGTCATTTTATGTTTAAAATAACATAAGTTCAAACTGCTCTTATATGAAGTCCACAGGTTTAAACTGATATTGAAATGGCATTTGTTTCCTGTTAAGTTTTATGGTTTTCCTCTATTTCATTACAAAATCATAATGAATTTTAAAATTATGAATTGCAACATGTGAGCATCATTCATTAATGAGAAAAAAGACTAAAAGTAACTTTAAACCAACTCTTCCCTTAGAAAACACAGACATTTTAATAGATGAAATTTGTACTCACTATATATCAGAGTGGCCCACTTGTAAAACAATGACTAAAAATAAACTTTTACAAGTATTCTATCAAATGTTATTTAGGCTTTATGCTAATGCATTAAAATCCTCTATCATTCTTAATGGCAAACACAAGATATTCATGAACAAAAGTGTTATTTCTTCCCTCTGAAGTAGAGATTCTAATTACAACTATATTATGTGCCCCAAATTGAATCATAAATAAATGAAATGATAATAGAGGCAATTTGGGCTTCCCATGCTTTATATCATTACCAATTCAAAGATATTTTATTCTGAAATATTTCTACTATACCTGCACAGACTTATTTCACATATTATAAAGCCTGTTTCAGGGTAATTTTATTTTTATCTGTTTGTAGGCCACTTGTGAAATGTCTGAAATTCTAGCAGTAACCACAGACATATTCCCTAGTGAGGGTAGAGGTTAGCTAACACACAAAATGGTTTATAAAAAATGTTCCCATAGTAATCGCAGTGCTGTAGTTTATTCCTAATTAAGTTAGCCATTTCTTTTCACCATATAATGCATTCTCCTTCTCCCCTTTGGTCATAATAAACCCATAAGAGACTTAGTTGTCCCATAATTCTGCCTGATTGGTTTCAGCTGTCATTTATGAATCCAAAATGCCTGGGTAACATGGGCTGGGTAACTGGAATAGGAAGTATTTCTAGCCACATTCCCTTCATGTAAAACCAGCAATCTGGAAAAGTACTTCCATTAAAACAAAAACCTTACTATTTTGCTTCTGGCAAAGACATCAGGGACAGGCAGACTGCACAGCACTGCCCAGGCAGTTAAGACTACTGCAAGCCATTCTTTACTGCTGTGGCAGTTTGGATCTGTACATACCCAAGAAAAGCATGTTCTTTAACTTAACCCATTCCTGTAGTGTATAAACTCATTGTAAACAGGACCTTTTGATGAGGTTACTTCAGATAAGCTGTGGCCCAACTTAATCCCATTAGGTCTTAATCCTATTTCTGGAGTCGTTTATAAGCAGAATGAAATTCAGAGAAAGCCAAGGGAAGCAAGAAGCTAAACGACAAGGGAAACTGGAAGACACAGGAGAGGCAAGAAGAGGCCACCATGTGCACTGCCATGTGACAGAGGAGCCCAGGACAAGGATCACTAGCAGCCAACCCCAAAATGCCAGTCTTTGGGATGAAAGCATTGCCCTGATGCTCAACTTCTCTAGACTCAAAACAGTGAGTTAGTAAATTCCTGTTGCTGAAGCTACCCATGGCATGGTTATTTGCTTCAGCAGCCAGGAAAACTAGAACAAATGATGAAAAGGATGCAGAAATTCATGTCCAAAAAGATCACATGTCTAAAGTAGTTTCAGTGTTGTGAGGGCTAATTCTTAAATCAAAGCACATATCTATCTTCATAGCTCTACCTATATAGTTTATTTATTTTTAAAAAACTACTAGGAATAAACATGATATTCTTTTTTAATTAAGTTCAACATATTATTTTAGGACATTTCAAGAAATTTTAAGAAATCTTCTAGAAGTCAAACATTGAAATTCCACAGAACCATATGCTAGTAAAGCATTAGAGCAATGTGTAAAATGAGCTGTCTTGAGACAGCAGAGAAAAGAACTACCCAATATAGCTAATATGCTCTCTAGTGAACCATTCAGAAGTCTAAATCATATAACAAATTTTAATAAAGTTACACAGGCACTGTATAAAGATGTTCATGCTATTCTGGAATATACTTGACTTTTTAAAGGAAAAATAAAAAAGCCAATGTGTATAAAGGATAGAATGTTCATATCATCTTCAAGAATACAGAAGGAAAAAAATAAACAATGGTTAACGAAATAGACCATGCATTCAGAATTTGAGACTGAAGAGGGAAAAAGGAAATGGAATAGTTCTTTGGAATATACTGACCCTGAAAACACCTACTAGAGATGCCTTGCTAAGAAATATAGAGGTCCTGAAGTATGGGCTGATGCCAGAAGTGAGAACAGTTAGAAACAGAGAACTAGAGAGGAGAGAGAAAGAGAGGAGGCGAAGAATCAATGGCAGCCGTCCTGACTATAAATAGGATGCAGGGGCTTTTTAATAATCTTGGTTCCAACGCATAAGAATGATACCCACAGAGGGACTAATCATAGCAAATGTGTGTCCAGCAAACTCTATTAATTATACTGTAACGAGTGTAAGACACATGCTTTTAATTAAAAAATAATATAGAAATATACTCAAAAAGAAAATATTAAACAATTATGATTTATTTTTCTCATCCCATTTTTTTAAAAAGTATTTATTTTATTTATTTATCTCCCCATCACTCCCCACCCCCTGTTGTCTGCTCTCTGTGTCCATCTGCTTGCATTATCAGGCGGTACTGGGAAACTGCATCTCTTTTTTGTTGCATCATCTTGCTGTGTCAGCTTTCCATGTGTGCAGCACCACTCCTGGGGAGCTACACTTTTTTCACACGGGCCAGCTCTCCTTGTGGGGTGCACACTTTGTACGTGGGGCACCCCTACATGGAGGACACCCCTGCATGGTATGGCACTCCTTGTGCACAGAAGCACTGCACACAGGCCAGCTTACCACACGGGTCAGGAGGCCCTAGGGATCGCCCTTGGACATTCCATATGGTAGACGGACAGTCTATCAGTTGAGCCACATCTGCTTCCCATCCCACCTTTCTTGATATACCAATTAAAAATCAATATCTTGAGAACCAGCAAGATGGCGGCAGAGTAAGGAGCTCCAAGAGTCAGCTCCTGTTACAGGGCAGTCAGTAAACACCCAGAGCTCTCTGGAGCTAGCTGAAGCTCCTGTTTGGGGGCTCCAGGAGACCAGAAGAGCATCCTGCAACATCCTTGAAAGAATGGAAGGAGGAGACTGTCCATCTGCGTAAGTAGGGTGCTCCACGCCACAGAGGCATGTGCCCATCCTCTACTGGAGGCACAAGGCACCTCGGGAGGTGTTCCAAGGCTGGAATTGAAAGCTCCACTTCCCAAAAATGGGGGAGAAAGAGATGGTTGGGCACCAACTTCAGCTATTGATAAGTAAACTCAGTGGGCTGAAGTATAATCCTGAGGACAGCTGAAGTTTGAGCCTGTCCAAGTCAGAAAGAGGCTGGGAGCCACCATCTTAACTCTGTGCCTGGCACGAGGGGAAGCAGGTCAGACTGAAAATCCCAGGGCTGGCAGGGACTAGCTTCTTTCCATCCAGGTCAGACTGCAGCTCTAGCCTAGGTCCTAGTGCCACTTCCAGCAGGGAGGAAGCTGTGGGGACCTTCTCCAGCATCTCCAGGAAATTACTGGCCAAGTCATGGAGGCCTGTGATTATCCTACTCTGGGGGCGCGAGCCACCCCAGGAGCCATTCTGTGGCTGGAATTGGAAGTTCCATTTCCCAGAAACAGGGGAGGAGGAGACAGTTGGCTGCCAATTTCTGCTACTGATTGGTAGACTTGGCTGGCTAAGATATTACCCTGGGAAGAGCTGGGGTGTGAACCAGCCCAAGTAGGAAAGAGGCCTGTGGCCGCCATTTTGACTCTGCCCGCAGCCTGATAGAGCATCCACTGCAATTGGTATTGTTAGGGATAAAAATAAGTCCCTGCCCTCAAGAAGACTAGCTGCCTATCCATCTAACAGAGATGTCATGAATACAAATGAGAATGATCATGTCATCCTCTGAGTCCTTCCTAATATATCACTCAGTTTACAGTATTTTTTAGTTAGATGTAGTCTGAAAAGAAGATCCCCTGTTTTTCCTTTGCCCCTAATAAATATTCTGTTACTAGTCATCTGCTCCCCAGATCACTGTTCTCCAGCATTGCTGACTTTCTATCTTGTTGTTAGATTTAGATATCTTTCCTCAATATATTCCCTAAGATTTTTGTTAGAGTAGTCAACATTCTGTCAGAACATTCTGTCTCTTCTATTTGGGATGATGGAAACATTTTTGTAATGAATGGTGGTGATGGTAACCCAACACTGTGAACATAATTAATGACATTGATTGTATATTTGAATGTGATTAAAGGGGGAAATTTTAGGTTGTAGATAAGTTTCTAGAATAAGTGTTTTAAAAATCCATGGAATTTCACAACACAAACAGTGACTCCCAGTTAAACCATGGACTATAAGAGTTCAATTATAAAAATGTGATTTCATCAATTGTAACAAATGTACCACACCAATGCAAGGTGTTAAAATAGGGTGGTATATAGAAATCTCTATTTTATGGATGATTGTTCTGTAAACCCACAAGTTAATTAAAAAAAAAAATGGGCCATGCACATCTGTTAGGGATTTATAACTGAGTTTATATCTGCCAGTGAGAAAGGAATAAATTAGTCATTGAAGCAGCATGTTAAGTCAATGCTAACACTCATTTTCTAAAAAAAGGGTCTTTACTAATACATAGTTCTCAAAAGAAATAAACCTGCAAAATGAGCAATCCATACATTTCTTAATCACAATTTTAAAAACTAGAACCTTGTACATACATTTACACTGTAAAATAGTTCTAATTAATTTTTTAAAACTATTAAATGTACCTATGTGTGTATTTAAAGTGTGTCAACATCCTATAGCTAAATGAAACCACCATCACAAAAATGAGACAAAAACTGACCAATCAATCTTCATTTGTAGGCTTAAGAACAGATGAGATTCCAAGGTAAAGATGGCAAACTGAACATATGCATCTACTTTGTACTCACTTGAATCCCCACTGCCCAAACGTAGAAACTCCAAAACAGATGGTAGCAAATTTAGTTTAAGAAAACAAAAACTAACTAACAAACTGACTACTAAATCAGCAGTAGAGAAAGCCTAGAACAAACAAAAGGCTCAGGAATTAGTGGCACCAGGAAGTGGGAATGAACAGATTGTCTACACATGGACGTCTAAAATACAGAAGACTTATTTAAAGTCTTTAAGGGGCAATTTAACCTCCAGATTCTCTCCCCCCACTCTGCTAATACAGATAACAGCCCTTGCCAACCATGGAGGGGCTAAAACAGAGGTTGTCTAGCCTGAGAAATCCACCAGGTTAGAGGTAAGGGTACCACTTTGAAATATGAGGATTAAGTGGAACTCCATTCCTCACTCAGCTTCCAGAAGATTGGCAGATAGGCCTCCTACAGTAGAGATGGATATTGACATCCAGTTGTTCAACAAAATGGATTAGTCTACTCTAAATGAACCAGTTACCTACATACCCAGAACTTTCAGTCAGCATGTTACTGCACCACACTGAAATAGAACAGTCAACAGTCACCAAATATGTGGCCAAAGCTTCTAAAATTAGAAACAGAGACCAAAACAAACTAAAGAAAAAAATAATAACTTGGGAAAAATAGAAAGAATACTGTTAGAAAAACTTCAAAATGACTATTACTAAATTTTCAGTGAAATAAGAAAAAGTATTGCAACCTTGAAACCAGAATGGGATATTATAAAATGAAATATTCAGAGAACAAAATGGGACATTAGAAATGAGTAATGTGGGCATGACTAGAGAAGAGGAAAAAATAGAGAAAGAAAATTATAAGAAATAATTTAAGATAATTTTTTAGAATGAAAGGACATGTAAACATAAAATCATTATTCGTTAGGGAAATACAAATCAAAATCACAATGAGATACCCACTTCATACCCACTAAGATTGCTGTAATCAAAAAGACAAACAATAACAAAGATGTGGAGAAATTGGAACCCTCTCACTGGTAGGATTGTGAAATGGTGCAACCACTTTGGAAAACAATTTGACAGACCCTCAAAATGTTAAATGGTAATGCTACATTTAATATTTTGAGGATCTATACCTAGACTGGAATTGCTATCCATGCAAAAATTTGTACATGACTTTTATCAACTGGTGATTGCATAAATAAAATGTGGTACATACATATAACAAAATATTATTCAGCAATAAAAAGGAATGAAGTACTGATATATGCTACATTATGGATGAGCCTGGAACACATTATACCAAGTAAAAGAAGTCAGTTCTTCTTCAAAAGGCCATATCTATTTATAGGAATGTCCAGAATTGGTAAATCAATAGGGATGGAAAGTAGATTAGCAGTTGCCAGGACCTGGAGAAAAGGTGGGTGATCGATAATGGGTACAGGATTTCCTTTTGGTGTGATGAAAATATTCTGAAATTGGATAGTGATAGTTGCACAAATCTGTGAATATACTAAAAACCACTGAACTGTATATGTTAAAAGGTGTACTATATGGCTGTATAATAGCTGAGTTATATCTTATAAAACTGTTATTTAAAAAAAAGGGAAGGACATGAATTTCAAGACTGCAAAGGTCCATGAATTTCTCAACTTGTTGGATAAAAATAAAGCTGTACCTTGGTCTATTTTTCATTTCAGTATGAAATTTCAGAACACTGGAAATGAAGAAAAATATTTTAGCAAAAATAATGGAAAATACTTTTTCCAATGGAACAATCCCACTGTATTTCTAATTCAGTGAAATCCATTATGATTTCCAACCAAAAATTCTATATATAATCAAAACATCAATCAAGTGTAAGTGCAGAATAAAAATATTTTAAAAATGGAGGTCTCAAAAAAAAAAAAATTCAATACAACCTTTCCCAGGACACCATTAGAAATTGTGTTCCAAAACAAACCAACATGGGAGGGAGGAAAAAAATAGCTCTAGCTGAGAAGAGAGGGAAAGGGCATTCCAGGAAATCAGTGAAGAGAAATGCACCAAGCAGAGGTTGGGGCGGGGGGGGGGGGGGGGGGGGGGGGAGTGGGGGAGTCAGAATTGAATTAATGATACAGATAAAAGAGAGGAAAATATTAACTCCAGGAAAACTAAAAATTATACAGAAAGAGAAAAGTAATCAGTATACCATATGCCTTGGCTAGAAAGAACACTGACTGACATAACATTAATATTGAACGCTGATCTAACCAGAATTATAACTATATTGAAGAAGACAGGGGTAGGACAGCAGCAAGATGAAAAGGGTCAATTTGTTTGAGGTATGGAGGGAAGGAAAAGAACTAAATTTCCATTTTCCATTGTAGGGAATCAATAGACTATGCCTAAAGATGAATAATCAAGAAATGGTGATATAAATGTTTGATTAGCAATTCAGAGGAAAATCAGAAAGAGTGAACTAAAGAGTTGAAAGTTGAAGGTGAAGACTGCTGTTTTTCATAAACCATAGACTTTACTCTTTAACTGAGATGCAAGTATAACTTGGATTAAAAACAACCACATCCACAAAAATGAAAGCACTCAACATGGAATGGTCAAACCGCTCCAAAGCACAGAATGCAGTGATGTTAACTAAACATTCTTGAAATAGAGGGAGACAGAGGGAGAGAGACAGGGTAGAGAGGTAAAAAGAAGGAAAGAAAAAGAAACAGTTTTTATAAGGATCTGCATTTATCAAATTACTGATTCTGAAAGTTGGTGAGAAGTTATAGCCATCCCATTTTACAAGATACATAATCATGTATACTTTTTCACAGCTGAATTCCCCAGTGATTTTTTTTCTCTAACTACTTAATGGTCTTTTCAAACATAATGTGAAGGTAATTGAAATTATTGATCTCATCTTTTTTCTGATCTTGGACTCTTACCAGAGTGCAGCTTTTTAACCTTAGCTGGAGCTCGTCTCTAATTTCTCACAGCCGATCACTGTTGTCAGTCTTACTAATATAATGTATCACTCTCCTGCCTCCTCCCACCCCCTGAAACATGCACAGCTTTTTCAAGATTCCTGATTTCTTAAGTTTACAAGTATGGCATGTATGAGGAAAAAACACAAACAACATGAGAACTATCTTTCCTCTCTGAAAGGAATTCTCTTTTTTTTTCACTGTTCTTATCATCCCTATGATTCCCTCTATCAACAGTCTTTTTTCCATTCTATTCTCTACTAATAATGCATTTTATATTACAGATTTCCCATTAATGTCTTTAGTTTAAATGGTGAAATTCCAAATTAAAATAGGAAAAATAATTGAAATCCTAAAAACACACAGAGGCATAATGCATTCTCAGGAAATCAGTATGAAATCTAGTAGAATGTACTCATAACTGTGTGTTTCTGTGGAAAACCTGGTATTTCCAATAGCAACAATTAGAGATCCATTTTAGACCATATGGATTAAAATACTGAATTATGATTAGGACTATCTAATCAAGATGGCAACCATATGGACTAAAACTAGAACAGAGAGAGGACAGATATGATGTAAACCAAAAAAAGTAAACTAAAACCTCAGTGGCCAATATGATAGTGAGCAAACACTGCTGAAAATGACTGAAAGAAACCATGATCCTCATTAGACGAGAAAAGGCCATTAAGGGAAAGGACAGGAAAGAATTTAATTGACTTTGCCCTACCAATTTGAGAAAATGAGAAGTTGATAAAGAGCATGATTGAAAGCTAGCTTGTTTTCTTTTCATTTCCTTAATTTCTCCTTATGGTTCAAAATTCTTCTGTCTTAACACTACTTGCACATTAAGCCATCAACAGTGTTTACATCTGTTCAAATTCTGTATTTGGTTCTGAATGACAACCTCCCTTTCAGAGTACAGAATCGCAGTGTTAAGTTGCATAACTTGCTCTCCGAACATGAAATAAAAACATCTCTAAACCCCTTCCATAAAGAAAAAGTCCATGAGTCAAATTCAGTTTTCCCATTGTTTTTACTAAAACAAAAATATCGCAGCCCCAAGACATACAAAAATCTGGTATAGAAATTTGTAATTCAAATGGATCATGGCAATTAAATACTCTAAGATCACAGTCCTTCACAGGATTTCATGCTCTTTCAAAGTAAAGTCTATATATTTGTATCTCTGAATCTAATGATGGTCATAAGCACAAAGAAGACAGTTGAAACATGTTGCATAAAAGTGAAGAACACAGTGGAGCTCTCACTATCCTACCCTGAACTTGCATTAGCTTTCATTGTAGCCACATTTCCTTGACTCACAATGAGTAAAATAAATGATTAGTCTTTTTAGTAGGGATTGTGTTTAAGTTAACTTTCCTGCATCCTGTTTTTCTGCTTTTGCTCGGGCTGCTTTAGAAATATGTACCAAATATACTTCTATCCCCACAGCATTTCACCTTATAGGTTCTTAGCTTTATCATTTCATCAGATTCTTTTCTAAATTTTTTTATTTTTCATTTCTCTCCCCTTCCCTGCCCACTCCCCACTCCCCACTCCCCAATTGTCTGCTCTCTCTGTCCATTTGCTGTGGTGTGTTCTTCAGTGTCTGCTTGTATTCTTATCAGTGGCACAGGGAATCTGTGTCTCTTTTTGTTGCATCATCTTGCTGTGTCAGCTCTCCCTGTGTGTGGCACCACTCCTGGGCAGGCTGCACTTTTTTTTTGCACCATGCTGGGCAGCTCTCCTTATGCGGCGCACTCCTTGCGCGTGGGGCTTCCCTACACGGGGACAACCCTGTGTGGCACAGCACTCCTTGCGCGCATCAGCACTGTGCATGAGCCAGCTCAATCATCAGATTCTTTTTTGAGCCTTGATTCAATCACTTCAAGTGTTAATTATGGCTCTTGTATGAAAATACACAAATAGGTCAAGCACAACCATATCTTCAGCTGACTCATTAATAAAAAATATAAAATAGGATCAGGTCCAGGATAAAGCCCTCTAGCACATCCCTATACATTTCTCCATGCTGATGTCAATTCATTAATCAATAAGTTTTGGTTAAAGTTTTTCTAATAGAGAGTAACTGAAAATAAAATAAGCTTCTAACAACCAGATTTCATTTCTATTCTCTTTTTTAAGAATCTCATGGGAGACCATGTCACAAGCCTTACTGAAATCAAGAACTAACTCTGTATCTTACACAAAAGGAAGTATTAGATCTTAATGTCTAAAGATCTATTTTTTAATTTCCCTTTAGTTCTGTATTAAGCTTATATATCTATAGATTCAGAGATTTGTTCTCATTACCACTTAAAAACCAGCATTACATTTGCCATCTGCATTCTTCATGATTTCCCACAGATTTTTTTAAACAGTGGTTCCATGACTATTCTACCTTCAATTCTTTTCACATTCTAGATGTAACTTATCTAGAACTGGAAAATGAACTTATTCTAGCGGATGATTATGCATTGTTTTTCTCTTGTGGGATGGGTGGGAAGAACAGGGAATAGTGGGAAGTGTGCCCTATATTCAAATATTTTCCCAATGTTGGGAAATTCCCCACTATACTAACCTGGGTGGGAGGCAGGGCCCAGCAGCCATTACAAAAGCTAAAAAGGCCAGGCCCACACTTTCTCAGGGTCCTGTGCAGTCAAAATATGGGTATGTGATCCAGTCCAGTCACCCAAACACAACTGATCTTGACTTAGCACTAGGAGCTAAGAACCCAGAAAAGCTGGAGCAGTGTAGATGCCATGCTGACATCATCAGCACAAGCAGTAACCTCTAGTCACCGAGGGTGGTGGGGGCCAGTGATGTCAGAGACAATTTTCCGTGCCAGCAATCATGGTGGCAGCAGTTACCCAGTGAAGAGTTCCACAGCATGATTTCAGCTCTGATTCTGGCTTCTCAGCCTCACGCTGTTCCTACCCATTTTTAAATACTTCTCAGCAGGTCTGTTGGCTACACAACATCCTCTCAATAAACTTTTCTGATTCGGTCAGTCAAGGATAATTTCTATTGCTTGCAATGGAAAACCTCATTGATACACTAATTAGTCCAGCCAGATACTTTAATTCCTTTCACATGACTAGGTGGTCTCTGACTATCCCACTGTCTGAGATTGTTCTAACTGTTATGGAGTCAGATTTGTTCTATGTCTTCAACTGGGAAAAGAATTCGCTTTGATAGAGAAAATAAAGGCAAAATCTATTGTTAAGAAGTTCTGCTGCTTTTTGGTTGTCTGCTTTAACTAGTGAAACTATTATAGTCTTTTTCTTCCTGCTTTAAATATTCCTCACTTGTTCATGAAAAGAGTATTTGCTAAGAGCCTACTATGTGCCAGACACTCCGCTAGGCACTGGAGAGACAGCCCCTGCCCTTCTGAAACTCAGTTTAGTTTTATCTGAAAATATGAATAATCTCCTTCCTTATAGGCTGTTCTTTTTTCAGTATGCTTTGCTGATTGTTCTTTATCTCTTGACCCTTCATGCTGGAGTGCCCCCGTGCTCAGTCCATGAAACTCTCTTCCATTTTCTTTTTTTTTTTTAAGATTTATTTATTTATTTATCTCCCTGTTCGTCCCCCCACCCCCCACACACACCCCAGTTGTCTGTTCTCTGTGTCTATTTGCTGCATGTTCTTCTTTGTCCACTTCTGTTGTTGTCAGCAGCACGGGAATCTGTTTCTTTTTGTTGCATTATCTTGTTGTGTCAGCTCTCGTGTGTGCAGCACCATTCCTGTGCAGGCTGCACTTTCTTTCAAACTGGGCGGCTCTCCTTATGGGGTGCACTCCTTGCACATGGGGCTCCCCTACACAGGGGACACCCCTGTGTGGCACGGCACTCCTTGCGTGCATCAGCACTGCACGTGGGCCAGCTCCACACGGGTCGAGGCCCGGGGTTTGAACTGTGGACCTCCCATGTGGTAGACAGATGCCCTAACCACTGGGCCAAGTCCTCTTCCCTCTTCCATTTTCTATATGCACTCAGTCACTCAGTGTTTCAATTACCAACTGTTGCATAACAAACTAACCCAAAACTTAGTGGCTTAAAACAATGACCATTACATTGTTTCTCATGACACTGAGGGTCAAGAATTTAGAAAAGGTATAGCAGGGACAACTCATCTTGGCTCCATATGATGTCTGTGCACCTGGGATGTCTCCCCACTGCCCTTCACTCTAGATGGCTTCTTCAGTCACATGCCTGGCACCTTAGGTAGGACCACTATGTCTAGGGCCTCAGATCACACTGTCTGCTGGGTTCTTAGATCTCCATGTAGTCTCAGGGACTTTCTCTTTCCACAAGACTTCGCAACGTGGTCCTTCCAGCAAGGTAACTGGAATTATTACATGGCCAGTCAGGGCTCCGAAGAGGGCAACAACAAAAGCTTGTCTGGCCTTCTAAAGGCAAGGCTTATACCATATTGCTTTATTGGTTAGGGTAAGCCACAAGGAAGCCTAGCCTGAAGGGGCACAGGGACTACACAAGGGTGTGATTACCAGAAGGCATGGTTTATTTAGGGCCACCAATGCTACATTTAACACTTTGGGTGATCTTACCCACATGGTTTTAAATAATACTGAGAATCTAGACAATTTCCAAATCTCCAGCTTTGACCTCTCTCTGAAACTCCAGATTCATATGCCCAACTGTCTCATGAAATATCTACTTGCCTATGTAATAGGTATCGCAAACTTAACATGTTGCAATCCAACTTCCACCTTTCCCCATACTGCTCCACCTGCGGTATTGCCATGTCTCCTCTCAGCTGCTCTACTATTCTACTTGCTCAAGCCAAAACCCTTGGAGTCGTCCTTGACATCTCTGTCTCTCAAATTCCATATTAAATGCTAACAGCTCAACTTTGGAAGTATATCCAGAATCCAACTACTCCTCACTGCCACCGAGGTTAGTCCAATAGCCTCCTAACTGACATCCCACTTGCAGAACTTGGCCATATTCAGTCTAACCTCAAGATAGAAAACAGAGATCCAGTTAAAATACAAGTCAGATCAGATCACTTCTTTGGATCCATTAGTGGCTTCTGATCTCATTCTGAGTAAAAACCAAACCCATTAGGAGAAAAAATGCACAAGGGCCTACACAATCTGGATCCTATTGTACTGGGACGTCTTCTCTTCCTACCCTTGTCCTCACTCTCTCCCTTCCAGCCACAGGACCCCTCTTGCTTCTCACCCAAGCCAGGACACACCTCACTACCTACAACGCTCTTCCCCCAAATGTGCATGGGTCTTGTTCATTCACCTCCTTCAGATTATATATTCTTAAATACCTCTCACCTTCTTAGCAATGTCTTCCCTGACCACCCCCACTTAAGGTTGTACTATGGAGGCTCATCTGAGCATACATGTTATCTCACAAGAAACCAGAAAAATGTACAATTGCTCCTGAGATAGATGGATCTGGAAACCAGAATACTAATATTCTATAGTTTTCAAGAACAGATGTGGTATAAAATCATGCAAATTAAGCATTCTTCCCAGATATAAAAATCAAAATGTATGAGGCAGAGAAACCAAATAATTAAGTAAATTGTGTGGCAGGGTGAAAACGCAGTACTCAGCTTTAATCTTCCAGTCCCATATCTTGACATCACATATAACATCACATAAAACTCTATGATGATGGTTAACACAGGCAGGCTACAAGTTAAAGTGGAAGAACAGGGATTCAGGCATAAAAAATGGGCTAAAGTCTCATATTTCTCCTTTTAACTCAGCTGGGTGATTTTAGGAAAACTGCTTTAAATTCTCTGTATATTGTTTTTCCTAATTAGTAAAAATTAGATAAGACATGCTTTACCTATCTCAAAGGGTTAAAGTCAGAATTTAACATGATAACATCTATAGTGCTTTGTAGACTGTAAAGCAATATATAAAAACCATATGATTTTTTGTGATACATAAATACTTTATGTGATTTTGGGTGGCAAAGATTTTTTTTCATGTTAGTTTGCAATCTTTCACTAGTTTATAAGATGATGGAAGAAATAAAATAATTGCTCCTCAGAAATTCATGATTAGCTATAAGAGTTTGCCCTTGCTTTTCTCTTTATAAGTAATTATTAAATGTGTAATGAAAAGTACCAATGCATGTGCTTTGCTGTGATGGAATTTAAAAAAAGAACAGAGGAGTCACGAACCTAATGTCTGTCAACGTACATTTACATAACCATGTTTCTGTTAACATTCTGTTTTCCACTTATGGATTCTGTTTTAAAATTTTTGAGCACTGGGTTAAAGAGTATCATGTGGCATTGGTTTTCCTCTGGCAAAATAAATAAATAAATAAATAGATAAATAATTAGTTTGACTATTTAAGTAGAAGAAAATTTTGGTAGCACTTTTTCAACTAAATCTATTCTGAGAGCCAATGATTCTGAGCTATTTTCTGTATTTCTCTTTCATGTCTTAAGCTAGGAAGGAAGAAAGGGAGCTGCCAATATTTTAGACCATTTTAACAGATTCCTTTTCAAGCTAATTCAGTCTCTCATCCTTGGTTGAAGATACTCCTTAGCATTTCACAAAGAGTGGAGGAAGGCATGACTCAAAACAGCTTACATTGCAGGGGTTCATTTGTTACGTGACAGAGACATGAGCAAGATCACTATATACACACACTGTGAACATGTACAAGCACCTAAATTTCAGAACATTGTGGGAGCTTTTCATGGCATTCATTTTTTTTTTTTTTAGAGATTTATTTTATTTATTTCTCTCCCCTCCCCCCCTCATTGTCTGCTCTCCATTTCCATTCACTGTGTGTTATTCTGTGTCTGCTTGCATTGTCAGGCGGCACCGGGAAACTATGTCTCTTTTTTTTGTTGTTGCATCATCTTGCTGCGTCAGCTCTCCATGTGTGCAGCGCTACTCCTGGGTGGGCTGTGCTTTTCTCATGTGGGGCGGCTCTCGTTGCAGGGCGCACTCCTTGTGTGTGGGGCACCTACGCGGGGGGACCCCTGCATGGCACATCACTCCTTGCACACGGCAGCACTGTGCATGCGCCAGCTCACCACATGGGTCAGGAGGCCCTGGGTATTGAACCCTGGACCCTCCACATGGTAAGTGGATGCTCTATGAGTTGAGCTACGGCCCTTCATGGCATTTAAGAGACAGCCTTCACTATCAATATCCTATTACCTAGCAAATCACTTTAACAATGACCTGCAAAGTAATTTTCTCCAGTGTTCTTTAGCATCACTAATTGTTCATCATATTTTCTTTATTCTGGCCCTCAGAAGGCTTTTACATAACTTTAAATGTCATTTGTGACAGTAGCAACTAGGCTTATAGTTCAAAGGACAGAAACCTGTTTGGAATGGAATGAACAAAAATATATTTATACTACATGTACATTTCACTTTGTGGAATTCAGATTACATAGGTACTTCAAAAGCCCTTGAACACTTAATTCAGAAGCAAAATGAAAAGAGGCAATACTACCCAATGAATCTGAATTTATTCTATATCCCTCTTCATAACTAGGGTTTTAACGGACATGAGGTACTGGTTTTTCCTAATACGTTTAACTGTCCCCTCCCTCAAAAACAAAGATACTATTAATTACATGGAAATACAGAAATTGATATTCCTGACGTTCATGCTAACAATTGTGAAACATGCAGTATGGTTTTTATGGCATAATCATCATTAGGTTTAAGAAACTTGAGAGTAAAATGTTTGATACTGATTTTAGGACTTGCTAAAAAACAAAGTTCCATGCCTATGTGTATATTTAAGTAGACCCCAAATGGAATCACTTCTGTGATCTGTGGAAACTTTTAAAACACAGTTCTTAATTGAAATAAAAATTTATATGGATATCTTTTTGACCAAAGTAAAATTAAAACTTTGGTCAGAAGTGACATTCAGAGTAAGATAGGATTGACTCTATCTTACATATAAGCTATCGAAACCTTGGAAATGTCACTTGATCTCCCTAATCCTTGGATGATATTCATAGTTCCATGACACTGTTGAGAAAATCAAAAGGGATTATGGATGTCAAACAGTGTCAGCAAAGAGTCTCAATAAATTTGCCAAAGGGAAATTTGTTAGTTTTAGTACTGTGACCATACTTGTCTTCAACATTCTTTCACCTTCCTTTCTGTATCTCTCACTCATCACCCCAAGCCCACAGTGCCCTCACATTATCATACTTAGAACTGCTTGAATTCCCAAGGCATTTCATACTTCAAAATTACTATCTCCTTCCCACTGCTATTAAATGTGCAAGAAAAGCATGGAATTTATTTCAGCTATATGCTGTGAAGAAAGCAATCTGATTAAACTAATTCACAAAACTATGCAAGAAACTTAATTCTCCTTGAGCTATCAGCACAGTTACAAAGAACAAGCAAGTGAAAAGCAGAATAAGAAAATGAAAACTTCAGGCGATGCTCCGGGAAGTTATTTTTGTAGAATAATCACCAAACAGGTCGGTTAATCCTGCCTTCCCCACTCTGAGAAGACTTTTATATGATATTTCTCATCCCAAAGCTCTCTTGTACCTCAACCTCTGATTGTAGAAATTTACAGAAACATCTTTTATGTAAAGCAATCTAAGGTGTAACAAGTGGAGCAAAGGAGGTAGAGAGAGGAGAAAAGGTGGAAAGGAGGAAAGCTATGAAACAGAGGTTAAGTGAGAAAATAAAAGTGGAGTAGAAAACTGAAGAAAAGTCAGGGCGATAATGGGTCATGAATGACAAAGCTTGCCTCATTCTAGAAAAGAGAATAGTGGTAATATTCTCCCCCAATGAAAACAGAAATGAAATGTTTCCTGTAGTATATTATATAAGTTCAAAACTATTATTTGGTAAATTTAAGAGAATCTGAGATTTCTCCACAAGAGTTGAGACCAGACAATATTTCACTACACATAAAGAAAGATTACGTTTTAAAGTCAGTCTTTGGGGAGGGTAAGTTGAACTGTCCATGGAACTGAGGGGAGGTTGGGGGAGGGAGCAGGTGAGCTATGGAGATCTGCAGATACGTGACTGAAAGTACAACACTGGGAATGTTCTTTTGGCAAATATGGCAGGGGAGGGTTACCAGACTAAGGTATTTACGGTGGAGGGCACGCAGGCAGGGTGCACCTAGGGCAGGCTTCTAGGGAGTGTGCAGTGTTCATCTTGTCATACTGTGTTGGAGCAGTGTGTGGAGATTCACATAATGAGCCTGAAAGTATTGGACTTCCATCCTTGGGAGTGCTGCTACAGTCTCAAAGAGAGGTGCAGGAGTCTCTTGAGAGCATGGGCAGTGCCTAATAGGGGAGGGCAGGCCAGTATGTCAAGCCCTCGATGTTGTTGCAAGTAACAATGAATCAATGAGTTAATCTTGGTGGTTGCCATGGGTCCAGCAGGGAGAGGGAGGGAGGGAGGAACAGAATAAACAGATCATGGTACATTTTTGGGGCAATGAAATTGTTGTACACGATCGTGCAATGATGGATACAGACCATGTTAAACTTCATAAAAATCTATAAAAGCATAGGGTACAAAATGTAAACCACACAGTAAATCATTGACCATGGTTAGTAGCAATGTTTCAGTATTTGTGCATTGATTGTAACAAATGTTCCATCCACATGTAAAATGTTATTAATAGGGGAAAGGCGAAAGGGGGGAAGTTGTTGGGTATATGGGAATCACCTATATTCTGTATGTGACTTTTCTGTAACCTAAACCTTCATTGAAAACAAAACGAAAAAAAAAAAAATAAGACACTGGGAGAATAAATGAAAGAAAATATCACTGTACATAAAAGAAAACAGATCTTACAGTGATGAAAGACATAATGACAGTAGCAATTTGATATAGTTAAGAATTTCAAAAATAGATATTGGATTATGTTTGTAAACTGGTCTGTACTGGGAATAATTAAATTATGATTAGGACTTTTGGCCACATCAGTAGGGTCTTGAGTCCCCACCTTTTGGTGGAGCAAAGGACAGAGTTGGAGCTTTTCGATGTTGGAGTTTTGATGTTGGAGTGTGATGCTGGAACCCCAGGAAGAAGTAAGCACACAGAGGAAAGAGAAGCAAGCCTTAGGAAGAGAGGAATCCTGAGACCGGAGAGAAGCAAGCCCTGGGAAGAGAGGAACCCTGAGACCGGAGAAAAGCAAGACCCAGGAAGAGAGAAACTCAGGAAGCCTGAACCCTGGCAGACATCGGCAGACATCTTGCTCAAACACAGAGAAATAGACTGGTGAGGGAAGTAACCTATGCTTTATGGCCTGGTATCTGTAAGCTCCTATCCCAAATAAATACCCTTTATAAAAACCAACACACTTCTGGTATTTTGCATCAGCAATCCTTTGTCTGGCTAATACAAGGACAAAATTTTTTTTTAATTTTATATATTTTAATTTTTTCTTTCAAACTTTAAAAAATTTTTTTGTATTTTAATCATTATTTTAAAAACTATAATTATTATATCATTTTCCTATAAGTTGTATTCAGTTATTTTGCTGGCTTCAATTTTGAAGAAGTTTTGGATCACAGAAGGGTTACAACTGTGGTGGGGAGGATCGTTGGTGTGGGTGTCAGAGATGTGGGGTGCATGGGAGGAGGTTCACCTGGGCATACCTATAAGGCATATGAATGTGTTCAAGTGTTCATGGGGCACTGTCACAGTGGGTGGATTCACACAATAATCAAAAGAATACTGAATTCCCATTCTGGGGAGCTCTGCCACATTCTCTAATGGCTAAGGGGACAGCAACAATTCCCTGAGTACAGGGTCAGTGACTAGTGAAGGAGGATGGACCACTGATGGGCCCTTAATAGTGATGACTGTACTTATGAACCTTTACTTTTGAAATAAAAACTTAGCTTAGTATTATACAGAGCCTAAGAGTTACCTCCTGAGAGCCTCCTTGTTGCTCAAATGTGGCCTCTCTCTAAGCCAAACTTAAGATATAAATGCATTACCTTGCCCCTAGCATGGGACATGACTCCCAGGGATGAGTCTCCCTGGTACCAAGGGATTACTACCAAGCAACAAATAGCAATGCAACTGGAAAAAGACCTTGACCAAAAGGGGGAAAGGGCAAAGACAAATGAGTTTATATGGTTAGAGACTTCCAAATGAGTCAGGAGGTCATTCCAGAGATTAGGCTTATGCGCATCTCAACAGGATCCCATTGCCTGCCAAAGTAAATTCTGCCTCAAATAGTGAGGCTCCTGAGGGCTCTGGAGAAATCCAGACACTGCAAGCTGGGCTGACAGCTAAGAAGTTTTGTTACTCACAAGTGGGACTACTTTGGAACTTAGCTCCCCAGTGTAAAATAGCTGGATTCAGTTCTGGTTTCCCTACGCATGGCTCTTCTGTCCCTTTTGTTTGAACCTATAGTTAGTACTAGAGTTGACAGGTGTATGTCCAAGTGACTTAAATCATTGTGCTGTCCATGTATCATTTAGGCCCTAAATCTCGAAAGATTTGAACACATGCTCTGCAATTCATTGGACTCAACCAAGACAACTAATAAGAAGATGATGATGAACAACAACCATTTCAAGGAACAGAGAGTTTGCACTTGCAAGCATGATAGTCCTATCCATCTGCCCTATGGGATCACAGCCCCCTCTCAATTAGAGGTCTCAATCAGGATTGGGGACTTACTGGTATTCTACTATACACATATTGTGATTTTAGAAACACAAGAACTGATGTGGAGGCAGTGGCCAATAAAGGTTCTGAGGGAAGGAAGAGGGAAAAACAGGTAAAATTTGGGGGCATTTTGGGGACTTGGGAATTGTCCTGAATGACATTCTAATGACAGAAATAGGCCATTATATGGCTTGTAATAACTTACAAACATGTTCAGGAGAGAGTGTAAATGACAATGTAAACTATAATACATGCTTAGTGGCAAGGCTCCAAAATGTGTTCATCAATTTTAACAAATGGACCACACTAATGAAGGATGTTGTTAATATGGGAAAATGTGAGAGGGCTTTGTAGTGGGGCATATGGGAATCCCCTAAATTTTTTATGTAACATTTATGTAATCTAAGTATCTTTTTAAAAAAATTAAAAGTATATTTTTAAAAAGTCAGTCTTGGCAAGTTAGAAAATATTGCAGGGCAATGAATTTCCTTTCTTTCATTTGGCAACTTCCACAGAATATAAAATCATCAAATGACACTGATCCAATATGAATGTTTTTAGCTTCATAACCATCTTTATTTTTCTCCTCGGCTTTGGAGGACATATTTTTAACATTATTTTTATTAGTTTCTCTATCTACATTACTGATTTTAAGGCCCAAACTGTTTTTTCTTTTCTTCCTTTTAATTTAATTACATAATTTTGAGGGAGGGAAAAAGCACATTTTGAAATCTCTACTATAAAACATTATAAAAGTTAGTCAAATATAGTAAAAGCTAGATTTATTAAAAATACGTAAACTAGCCATACTGCAAAGTATGAATCAAAAATTCCAATTCTAAATCTTTTAAATACGTTACTGACTCCAAAATCATAGATTAAACTAAAGAAATTACATTTGCATAGATGTGTGAATCTGCATCCATTCTTGATAGTAGGTAATATATGCAACTGCTTAGCTCTAGCTGTCCTTTTAGCCATATTACCATATTATTCAAATGTATCTATCATTTATATGTAAATAGACAAGACAAATCACTTCTCCATAAGACAACAATTTTCAAATGATAAACAGACATAGGATGATATTAACAAGATAAAAATGTTTCAGAGATTCATTCTATTATATATTTTCAAGGAAAAATGGGAAACTATTTCATGTGTTTAAAAAAGTAGTGTGGTAATTATAAAATGGGATTGTAATACATTCACAATACCAACAGCTATTCTTCTCAATAAATGTCTGCACCAATGTCATTTGTATCTTATAAATTACATGTTCTCAGATCCATCTGTGAAAATTAGGACTTAATTATCATGGTTACATTTCAGTCCGCAGTTAAATGCTGAAGTGATACTACGCAAATACCACATGTTTTTCTAAAGGAAATGGAGAAAGATTAATTATGAGGTAAGTCCAAGTCTTCTACCAGTAATACTCTCAACACAATAAGATCATTACATTGTGTGCTATGCAAATTGGAAGATTTAATTAATAGTTAAAGTACCAACGAGGGTAAAAACTATGAAGTCTAAATTGTTAGCATCAAGCTTTCCTCCACAAAATACTTTGTAACAAGGATGCTTTGAGAAACTAAGTTACAAGTCCAAAGAAAAAATATTTTTATTCTGTGAACCTCATTTGATAATCAGTCACCATCGTGCTGTTTAATTCTATCAGAAAACCCTGAAAATTACAACAAATAGGTTATAAATAGCTAATAAATCTGATGACAATTAAACCTAACATTTTTCTGGAATATTCTTTTGAGACATTTAACATTTAAAAATATGTTACAGGGTTGCTACTTCATGCAGAATTGAAGGCTATATGTACTCAAATAAAATATTCACTTTAAGATAGCAACCTAAAAGGAAACCATGACAATACTACAAAAATTTCATTCATATATTAAAAGTCTGAGTTCATATTTTACTCACCACATATTCAAACACAAGTGTCAGGGTCTCCTTGGTGTGGATGATATCATGAAGCAGCACTATGTTAGCATGTTTTAGTCCTTTTAACAGAGAAGCTGGAAAATAAAGTGGACAGAGAAACAATTTATTTCCAGTAACAATCAACTAATATGTTTGTATCATTTTGACATATTGTCAGATGAAAGATATCTATTTTCCCATGTTTCAAGCCAATAACAAATCAGAATCAAGGACAGAGGAACAAGGTTTTCACTTAGATGAAATTCTCTTCAATTATTTCACCTGTCATTTATTATTTATAGTTAGATTCCATTACGGTCAGAGAACATTCCTTGCACCTATTTCAACTTTTTATAATTTGTTAAGGTTTGTTTTATTACCTTACCTTGTTAAGGTATCGTTTTATAATTTGTTAATGTTTGTTAAGGACACGGTCTATCTGGGTATATGGTCATGGGCACCTGAAAAGAATATGGAGCCTTCTAAAAATGCCAATTAGATCCTATTGGTTGATGGTCTCATTGAGCTCTTCTCTATGCTTGCAGATTTTCTGAATAGTGGTTCTATCAATTACTGAGAGAGAACTCTTGATGTCACCAGAGATAACTAGATATGTCTATTTCTCCTTTCTGTTCTGCCAGTTTTTGCATGATGAATTTTGAAGTTCTGTTTGCTACATAAACATTGAGGATTGCTATGTCTTCTATGTGAAATGATCCTTTTCCCAATAGGTAATATCCCTCTTTCTCCTTTGTAATTTTCTTGCTCTGAAGTCTGCCTCATCTTACTTTAACTGAGTCACCCTGCTTATTTATTTATTTTTGGGGGGGATTGAACTGAGAATCTTGTACATGGGAAGCAGGCGCTAAACCATTAAGCTATATCTGATCCTCAATAAGAGTTGGTTTTTTCCATTTGCATGTTTTCAGGAGGTACCAGAGATCAAACCAAGGACTTGTTGTACATTTTCATTAATATTTACATGATATATATTTTCCATCTTTTTCCTTTAGCCTACAATATCATTATATTGATTTAAGTTTCTCATAAAGAGCATATTGTTGGGACATGTTGGAGTTTTGTTCATTTTTTTGTTTGCTTGTTTGCTTACACAAATATACTGGAGAATCATGTAATGTTGCCAGCATTGGATGTGATCCTGGGCCCTGAGTCTACACACTCCTTCTTATGGGATTCTGAGATGGCAAAACTTTCACCTCCCCTTTACCATTCACTATGACTTCCACGTTATCCTCAAAATAAAGAAACTTTTCTTTGGTGTGACTTTCACTGTCAAATTACCACTACTGGATGCACCTTATTTTTATGGCCTACAATTCACCCACATGAGCAGCAAGAAGTCTCTTCAGCTGTCCTCTAACCCCTTCACAGAGAAGATAAACAAATGTGGGGCTCCTGTGTTGACTGCTCCTATCAGAAGACCCAGGGAAATCTAGAATGTCACACCAGATGACCCACTACATTCCCACTTCAACACCTAAAACACCAGAAAAGGACTGGGGGCATGTGATTTTTTTAAAAAAATTCATTCTGTCAATCTCTGACATTTAATTGGCATGTTTAGTCCATTTGCTGTTTGTTATCTATCTATCTATCTATCTATCTATCTATCTATCTATCTATCTATCTATCTATCTATATCATCCCCCTCTCCTCGTTGTCCGCTCTGTGTCCATTCACTGTGTGTTCTTCTGTGTGTCTGCTTGTCTTCTCTTTAGGCAGCATTAGGAACTGATCCTGGGACTTCTGGAGTGGGAGAGAGGTGCACAATCTCTTGCATCACCTCAGCTCCCTGCTCTGCTGTGTCTCGTATTGTCTGTCCTCTGAGTCTCCTTTTCTTGTGTCATCTTGCCACACCAGCTCTCAGCTCAGGCCAGCATGCTATGTGGGCCAGCACTCCTGCAGGGACCAGCTCTTCTGCACAGGCCAGCAATCCATGCCGGCCAGCTTGTCTTTGCCAGGAGGCCCCAGGAATTGAATCCTGGACCTCCCATATGGGAGACGGGAGTCCTATTGCTTGAGTCACATCTGCTTACCTCCATTTGTTTTTAAACATAAATACTGACATGCTAGGACATCCATCATTTGAATCTATTTTCCCTGTACACTTGTAATTTAGTTTACATTTCTGATTTTGTCTCTTTTATCTATTTTTTCCTTGAGATCAATGTACCCTCCCTCCCTCCCTCCCTTCCTTCCTTCCTTCCACCCTCCCTCACTCCTTCCATTTGGTTTGTCTTCTTAGATTTGTATTTACTATTTAAGGTCTTTCGATTTCATATACCCAAAGCCTGAATGAGAATATTTAATTCAAATGACAGTGCTGTGTTGCAGTTTCCTTCAATTTCATTTTTTAAAATAGGTTTTTATTATCTGAAATGCATTGATTCATATTTTCTAATTTTTTAAACAGCAGTTCTGTATAGATTGTATAATATAAACCCAATGGTAATCACAAAAAAAGTATTTAAAAAATATACAGAAATAGAAATGACAAAGAGATCAGTCAAATAGAGAAGATCAAATACACAGAAAAGGAAGTCGCATAAAGGAAAAGAGAAACAAAAAAAGATGTAAAAACCGAAGGGTAAAGTGGCTGAAGTAACTTCTGACTTCTGACAGCAGTAACATGAATGTTAATGAAATAAACTCTCCAATTAAAAGACAAAAAGTAGAAGAATGGATAAAAAGAGAATGACCCAACTATGTTGTTTACAAGAGATTCATTTTAGAATGAAAGTCACAAATAGGTTGAAATTGAAAAGCTGGAAAAATATATTCTATGCGAACAGTAACCAAAGAAATCTGGAGTAGCTATATCAGATAAAATAGACTTTAAGTCAAAAGCTGTTACAAGAGATGAAGAAGGACAGTATATTAATAACAGGGGCAATCAACCAGGAAGAAGAAATAAGCATAAATATTTATGCACCTAACCATGGTGCACCAAAATAAGTAAGACAAACACTGGCAAAACTCAAGGGAGAAACAGACGTGTCTACAAAAATAGTTGGATATTTCCATACATCACTCTCATCAATAGACAGAACATCTAGAACTTGAATATTACAATAAATGAACAAGATCTAATGGACATATACAGAACGCTGCATCCCAAAACAGCAGGATATATACATTCTTACAAAGTACAAAGGAATCATTTTCTAGTATAGATCACATGTTGGGTCATAAAACAAGTCTCAATAAATTTAAAAATACTGAAATCAAACAAAGCATCTTCTGTGGCCATAATGGAATGAACCTAGTAATCAATAACAGGCAGAGAGAGAACTGTAAAATCCATAGATAAAAGAAATTAAATAAAAAACTCTTAAATATCAATAGTTCAAAGAAGAAATTGCAAGGAAAATAAGTAAATGAGGGAAACGAGACACAAAATATGAAAACTTACATATTGTAGCAAAGGCAGTGCTAATAGGGAAATTTATAACTCTAAATGTTTACATTTAAAAAGAAGAGCTAAAATCAGAGATCTAACACAGACCTGGAAGAAAAAGAAAAAGAACAGCTACCTAACACCGAAGTAAGCAGAAGGAAAGAAATACAGTTTAAGCAGGAAAACATTGAAATTGAGAATTAAAACAATGGAAAGATTAACAAAGGCAAAATCTGGTTTAATAAAATTGTCAATAAAATTGACAAAGCCTTAGCTAGATTGACAAAGAAAAAAAAAAAAGACACAAATAAATAAAATCAGAAATGAGGCAGAGGACATTACTACTGACCCATAGAAATAAAAAGGATCATAACAGGATACTTTGAAAAACTCCTTGCCCAACAAAACAGACTACCTAGATGAAATGGACAAATTACTAGACACATGCAAACAACCTACACAGACTCTAGAAGAAACATAAGACCTCCACAGACGAGCTACGACTAAAGAGATAAATCAGTCATCAAATACCTCCCAACAAAGAAAAGCCAAGACCCAGATGGCCACATAGCTGAATTTTATCACTCATTCCAAGAAGAATTAATCCTGCTAAAACGCTTCCCAAAAAATTGAAGAGGAAGAAACACTACTTAACTCATTCCCTGTAGCTAACATCACCCTAATATATACAAACCAGGTAAAGATATTACAAGAAAAGAAAGTAACAGAACAAATTATTTTATGAATACACATGCAAAAATCCTCAACAAAATACTTGCAAATCAAATCCAACAGCACATTAAAAGAATTATACACCATGATTAAGTGCATTTTATCCCACATATGCAAGGGGATTCAATATAAGAAAATCAATGTAAGTAATAAAACACCATTAATGAAACAAAAGAAAAAAAAAAACAAATGATCATCTCCATTTATGTGAAAATTCACCCTTTCTTGATAAAAGCACTCCAAAAGATAGGAATTGAAGGAAACTTCCTCAACATGAAAAAGGGCATATGTGAAAAACCCACAGCTAACATCCTACTCAATGGTGAAAGACTGAAAGTGCTCCCTCTAAGATCTGGAACAAGACAAGGATGCCTACTGTCACCATCATTATTCAACATTTTACTGGAAGTACTAGCCAGGACAGATAGACAAGAAAAAGAAATAAAAGGGTCTAAAGTGGAAAGGGAGAAGAAAAACTTTCACTATTTGCAGATGACATGATCCTACATATAGAAAGTCTCAAAAAATCTTCAACAAAGCTACTAGAGCTAATAAATGAAATCAGCAAAGTGGTTGGGTAGAAGATCAACAGCACCCCAAAATCAGCAGCGTTTCTGTACACTAGTAGTGAGCAATCTGAAGAGAAAATCAAGAAATAAACTCCATTTATAATTGCTACTAAAAGAATCAAATATCTAGGAATAAATTTAACTAAGGATGTAAAGGTCTTGTACACAGAAAACTACAAAACATTGCTAAATGAAATCAAAGAATATCTAAATAAATGGAAGGACATTCCAGGTTTATGGATTAGAAGACTAAATACCATTAAGATGTCAATTCTACACAAAATAATTTACAGATTAAATGCAGTATCAATCAAAGTCCCAACACCTTCTTTGCAGAAATGGAAAGCCCACTACCAAATTTATTTGGAAGGGTAAGAGGTCTCGAATAGCCAAAAATACCTTGATAAAAAAGAAAGAAATTGGAAGACTCACACTTTCTGACTTTAAAACATGTACCGATGCAACAGTGGTCAAAACAGCATGACACTGGTACAAAGATACATAAATTGACCAAGAAAGAGAATTGAGAGTTCAGAAATAAAACCTCACATCTACGGCCAACTGATTTTTGACAAGGCTGCCAAGTCCACTTACTTGGGAAAGAATAGTCTCTTCAACAAACGGTACTGGAAGAATTGAATATCTATATTCAAAAAGAATAAAAGAGGACCCTTATCTCACACCATATACAAAAACTAACTCAAAACAGACATATAAGAACTAGGACTATCAAACTTCTAGAAGGGAATTACAGGGATGCATCTTCAGAATCTTGTGTTGGGCAATGGTTTCTTAGATTTTACACCCAAAGCACAAGCAACAAAAGAAAAAAACATATAATGAGACTTCCTCAAAATTAAAAGTTTTTGTACATCAAAACTTGAAAGTGAAAACATGAAAGTGAAAAGACAACCTACTCAATGGGAGAAAATATTTGGAAAGCACATATCTGGCAAAGGTTTTATATCCAGAAAATAGGAATCTTACAACTAAACAATAAAAAGACAAACAGCCCAATTAAAAATGGACAAAAGACTTGAGTAGACATTTCTCCAAAGAGGATATAGAAATGGCTAAAAAGCACATGAAAAAATGGTCAACATTACTGGCTATTAGGCAAATGCAAATCAAAACCACAATGGGATATCATTTCTCACACACTAGAATGACGACTCTTAAAAAAACAGAAAACTCTAAGTATTAGAGAGGATGTGGAGAAACAGAAACACCTATTCGTTGCAGGTGTGAATGTAAAATGGTGTAGCCACTGTGGAAGATAGTTTGGTGGTTCCCCAGGAAGCTAAGTCTCACTACTAGGTATATACCAAGAGGTACCAAAAGCAGGGATTTAAACAAATATTTGCGCACTGATGTTCAGAGCAGCATTATTCACAACTGACAAAAGATGGAAGCAACCCAAGTTATCGATCAACCAGTAAATGGATAAATAAAGTAAGGTATATCCATACAATGGAACATTATTCAGTCATAAAAAGGAATTAAGTCCTGATTCATGCAACAACTTGGTGAACCTTGAAGACATCATGCTGAGTGAAATAAGCCAGACACAAAAGGACAAGTATTGTATGAGATCATGGATATGAACTAATCATAATAAGCAAACTCATCAGAGTTAGAATCTAGAACATAGTTTACCAGGGGATAGGCTGGAGTTAGAGAATGGGTAGCTGAAGGGTACCCATTTGTACAGAACCTAAATAAATTCTATTTAGGTTGGTTTTAAAGGTTTGGAAATGGATAGTGTCTATGACAGCACACTATTGTGAATGTAATAAACACCACTGTTTAAAAGGGGAACTTTACGTCATATATGTTACTAGAATAAAACTTAAAAGATAAAACATAGGAATTGTCTAACACAGTTAACCCTATTGTAGATGATGGACTATAGTTAATAGGACATGTATAAAAATGTTCTTTCATTAATTATAACAAATTTATGACACTAAGAGATGGTATTAATATTAGGGTGGTATATAGGAAAAATATAGCTAATATAAACTATGGGCAATAGTTAATGGTACAATTTTATATTCTTTCATTAATTGTAACACAGATACAACTTACTGTTAAAAAAACTGTACAGTTATAAAAAAGTGTTATCATTGATTGTTAACAAATGTTCCACACCAATGCAAGGTGTTGAAGCATGGTGGGGTGGGTATGGGAATCCTGTATTTTATGCATGATTTTTCTGGAAAACCACAATTTTTCTAATACAAAAAAAAAAAAATTAAAGCAAAAAAAAAATCTACAAATTTATCTTATCTGAGCTTTATAAATTAGAATGCTAGTGAGGAAATAACTGCAAAAATTACAGTAGTACAATGAAATCATAGAGCATGAACTTTGAAAAAAACCTGAGTTTATGAACAAACTCAACTCAGCTGTTTATGTATCCTTAGCATAGAGTTTAGAATTGTTAATTACAATAATTATACAATCTTCCTTCTTTTAATTATTCAACTATCCCATCTGCCTTAAATAACTAGGGTTTAAATTGCTGGCTTTCAGATATTAATCAGGGGACCAACTTCATATTTGCTCATTTTAAAGAGAACACTTATTCCAACACTAGTTTTCAGAGGCACTCATCCAAGGGGATCAGTATTTCCATCCACAATATAGAATTTGAAAATGTTGGCCAGGTGCAGTATTTAACACCTAGCTTATGCTCAGGAAACGTTGAGCAGTTTGGGCCTAATGAATATCATGTTGTTAGAAAAGAACAATGGTTTTGTGAGGCAAGTTTTGCAAATGTATTATGTAACATCATTTGTAATCTTGCTCCATTTCATTTTAAGGTTATTCCCTCAGGTTGCCAAATTCAGTCCTGATGCATCCTTACTTCCAACAACTTCAAAAAGGCACTGATGCCTTCATCGTGAGTGCCATGCCCTGCGGACATTTTACCACAGGATTTTTCCTTATCTTTTTTTCCCCATTACCACCTTTCTTCTCTCACCACTTACACCTAAATTGTTTCTCTATTTCTCAAAGGGATGTCTTCACACCTATCATTTCCCACTGTGTTTTTCCAACAATTTCTGTAAAATGAAACTCCTGCCATTGTTCATTTTGGGGAAAAATATGTTTCCTGATGGTACTAACATTATAGAAAAGAAGTTATTTTATATTACATGTTCAACCATTTCAACATGAAACCTCAAGACCTCCACATGTCATTCAAATAAGAATCAATTATTACAAATTCTAGGTATCAAATTATCCTTACGTAAACTTAAAACACAGTTACATAAAAACCAATAACTATATTTGAAAGCAAGTCCCCTTTCTTTTGAGATTAACATAACAAATTCATATTATGAAAAGGACAGAATCTCTCATTTCAGATGGCAGGAAAATGGCATCAAAGGGCAGAAACTACATCCACCAGCATGAGGTGATACGACAGATCAGACTCATGTGGAAGGTGCCAACACAGCAGCCCTTGGTGGAGACCTGAGCTAAATGCTGCAGTTCCTGCTGTTATCAAGGTAAGTGAGTCTCCTGGGCTGCCAAGTGAGTCCAGTGATCAGCATCTACAAGTCCTGTAGCCACTATGTCTTCAGGACAAACACTGTCAGAATAACATGTCATGTAATCCTAAGAATGTCATAAATATACCATGCATTTTTTTTCTCATTGTTTACATGCAAAACACATTCTGCAATTTGCCTTTAGTAACTCCAGCATGCTTGGCTTCCCCTCAAATTTTAGATAAATGTATGGTAACATATGAATTCATTTGACCAATGAGGTTTGAGAAGGTACAACTGGACAGGATATAAGAGACTTGTAATTAGGGTTAAGAATAAATGGAAACAATAGCTTTGGAACTGTGATGTCAAAACAATACAAAAACACAAGAAACACTCTTTTTTTTTAAAGATTTATTTTTTATTTATTTAATTCCCCTCCCCTCCCCCGGTTGTCTGTTTTCTGTGTCTTTTTGCTGCATCTTGTTTCTTTGTCCACTTCTGTTGTCGTCAGCGGCAGGGGAAGTGTGGGCGGCGCCATTCCTGGGCAGGCTGCACTTTCTTTCGCGCTGCGCAGCTCTCCTTACGGGGCGCACTCCTTGCGCGTGGGGCTCCCCTACGCGGGGGACACCCCTGCGTGGCACAGCACTCCTTTGCGCGCATCAGCACTGCGCATGGGCCAGCTCCACACGGGTCAAGGAGGCCCGGGGTTTGAACCACGGACCTCCCATGTGGTAGATGGACGCCCTAACCACTGGGCCAAAGTCCGTTTCCCAAGAAACACTCTTGTTCATTAACGTAACTCCGTCTCTGACAAAGTCCTAGTAGGACAGAGGAGCATGAGGAGTCCTCCCACAGTTTAGCAGCAGGATTTAGATAGCCACACATCAGTCATAGTCAAACGCAGGCCTCCCACGTTAAGACACGCGTAACAAGATAGGTGACCCTGGACAGGATGTTTTTGAAGTAATGCCTCCATAATTTGTTGAGCTGCCTTTTGTCTATTGTTTTGATTTTTTATTTAAGTTTTAATTAAATTTTAAGTAACTTAAAAAAAAAAAAGAATAAACATGCAAGTTTGTACTCCTACATGGAAGGGATGGATTTCATCAAAACTCCAATCCCATCAGTTAAAGTAAATTTTGAGTTAATAGAGAAATACAGAATTGGTTCTTTTTATCAGGTTCCCACTGGAAAAAGTGTAGGTTAATAAAGAGAGAAACAAACAAACAAATCTTTCTTTAATATTTGGATGGTTTTCTAGGTGATTATTATTTGCCATCCCACTAGGAGGAAAAAAAAAAAGATCACCAGTATACACAAATCCATCCTCATTCACTTTCCCTTTAGCTTCTGGAAAGAAATACTGCAGTCAGATTTTCCTTCCATCCTTATCATGTGTCTTTTTCAGTGGCGTGAAGTGGAGAGAAAGGGCTGTTGCCTTACTTTCCAGAATTACTATCTATTAAACCCAAGAAGACAACCGAAGCTCAAGTTACAATTACAATACACATCAACTATTTCTTCCAGCCCACAGCTAAACAGCTCTAAGGCTGTGGAAATGCACTTTCTGCTACAAATAGTAAAATATTTACTTTCAACTGAGAAATTCTATCTCTTTGATTTTCCAGGGGATTCTGAATATTGCCATAGGCAAAACAGTCTGAGTGGAATCATAAGGGAGAACTAAAAGAATAAAAAGCATGGAGAGGAAAGAGAGATTTGCTTGTGTAACTTTGTCAGAGATGGGGAGATGGTCTAGACCAGGGGTCCTTAATCTTTTTTGTTCCGTGGACTCCTTTGCCAGTCAGGTGAAAACCACGGACTCCTTACTAAGTCCACACTATACTGTATATTGTTTAATAAATAAATCATACCCGCACCAACAAGTCCCCACAAGAATAATTTTTTTTTTCCAATTCAAGCTCATGGACCCCTTGTTAAGAACCCCTGGTCTAGACAGAGAAAAGCACACGTGTATAATGTAAGTCAGGTTAGTTCATGTAGTGTTCTGTAAAGCATGCTGTTTACCTGGCCGGCATACTGGGAGAGCAATTATAAATGCTATGGGTCTACTCAGTTCTGGTCTTTCCCTTTTATGACATCTAATGTGACGGATACATGTGCACAGACACACATAACCATAAACTAATAAATGAAAAGAATCAGATTAAAAGATAGAATTGTGTCTTCACCCTTTTCGCCTTTTATTCCTCACAAACACATACACAGAGTTAGCTCCGTGTTATGGGGAAAGGGGGTCACAGCTAACCTAGAACACAATGGATGTCACATAAACTTAATGTAGTTAAAATCACATTCAGGATTCAGAGACATGGCTTTTGTTCACCAAATGTTATCCAAATGTGCAAAAATAATATAACAGGTTAGGAATATGTTATAAATATTACATAAATTGTTTTATATCTATCAAAAAGCTTACTGTCATTTCTTAGCTGGGGTTTTTCTATTTTCAGATGGGCAAAAATTCAACCCCCACTGCATATTACTCCTGTTCTTCTCCCCTCCTAATTTTTCCAATATACAGACCTGAAATGCAAACACTCCCCCTTGCCATCAGTACCTGGCTATGACCACTTGACTCCTGACAGAGGGTGATCAGCCTGGGGACTCTCCACATTGCAAACTCATAGAACACATGCATTGCTTACCAACTCACTGCAAAGAGCGAATGCCTCTGGTGATAAAGCTCAGGCAACGTGAAAATGCCAATTTTGACATATTTTACTTACTAACCCAGTGATTTTGTATAGTTCAACCCATTATGAATTTTCGAGTTTCAAGGCAACTTTAGCTTTTTTAAAAATGCATGGTTACTTGTAATCACTGTTAATATTTAAACCAGTAACTCTGTCACCAAATGGACAAGAAATGACTCTGCATAGAGAAAAAGTCCGGAAAAATCTACACATCAAACTATGGTTACAGCTGAGGGGCAGGATCACAGAAACTAATTTTCTACATGTACCTGCCCATATCATTTGAATTATGGTAAAGATATATTACTTTTACAGCAAAAGGGATAGCTGAAGAAGTTCTTTATGCAAGTAAAATAGTTGAACAGAACTGATACTCTACTCCACAATTAATATGCATGAAACAACTACAAAAATGAGTCATTTTAAGTGCAGTGTGATTCTTCACTATTAATCCCTCCTTATGAGGGTATTGTTAGAAACCCTTGTGCTCTGAGGGTCTCTCTCTCTATCTCGGTTCTCTGCAGGCCTCTATCAGCCAGTCTCTAAATTTGCTCTCATACTGCATGTTAATTCAAGCAATTGAAACTGCTCCTTGTCTCAACAGTCACTTTCTTGTATTATAATTAATTTACTCCCTGCAAAAGATTCTCAATCTTAGGGTTTCCAGTCAGAATTCACCCTGTAAATGACCCATCAGCCACCTGTCAGCACTGTAGCTAATTTTGTTCCTATTTGCCACTGCTGGAACCCATGCAAACACAGGTACTATATTGATGTATGGTTCTTCTAAATGCAACCCCCCTGTGGCTACTTCTACAGAAATGAAACTTGCTTAAGCAACATGGTGGTTATGCACCACTAACTTTCTTTAGATAAAGAGACAATTTATGGGCTAAGGGTTCCCAGAAGGCAGCGGACTTGGCCCAGTGGTTAGGGCGTCCATCAACCACATGGGAGGTCTGCGGTTCAAACCCCAGGCCTCCTTGACCCGTGTGGAGCTGGCCTATGCACAGTGCTGATGTGCGCAAGGAATGCTGTGCCACGCAGGGGTGCCCCCATGTAGGGGAGCCCCACGCACAAGAAGTGCGCCTCATAAGGACAGCCGCCCAGCACGAAAGAAAGTGCAGCCTGCCCAGGAATGGGGCCACACACATGGAGAACTGACACAACAAGATGACGCAACAAAAAGAAACAGAGATTCCAGTGCCGCTGACAACAACAGAAGCGGACAAAGAAAACGCAGCAAACAGACACAGAGAACAGACAACTGGGGGGGGGGGATAAATAAATAAATCTTTAAAAAAAAAAGGGTTCCCAGAAGACTTGATAACAGAGGAGCTGGTTTTTGTCTGGCTAAAAGCTCTGAGCCAATTATGTAAAAAAAAGGTTTGCTTTAACTATTTTATCCTTTATTGCTGGTAGGTTACATGCACAGTCAGCAAAAACAAAGCAAATTGTGCAGTATGAAAGGATGGGTGGTTTGGCACCAAGTTCCTAGTGTCTTGTGGCTTAGAATACACATTTCTATCATAGTATCTATTGCCGTTTGGCTAGGCTTAAACCAACCTAGTTTTTACCATAAAGTGTGTGAACAGTTGGCTCTTGCTGTCTTTTTATACGAATAAAGGTAAGTTTAAAGTAGAAAGAATACTTTCTTTGCCATTGCTGCATGTTCTAGTGCCTAAAGGCCTGCATGTAGGAAACTCAACTTGGTAAGAAGCCAGTTAACTGGTGGAGCCCTGTCAGAAACTGCAAAACACATCACTACTTCAACTGACTGGGAACAAAGGCAAAACTATAAAATTTGCAAATGACAGCATAATTCAGTGGAAAGGGCCCAATCCACAGGTCTGTTTCTTTAAGGAAAGTAATTAAGGATTCAAAGACCATCGTCCAACCATATGGTGGCAAACCCCAGCCTCTGAGTGGGCTCCTTTCTCTCCTGCTTCACATTATATGGCTAATGCACCATTTGAAAGAGACTGCTCAATATCTGAAGCTACAAAAATTAAGATGGGAAAACAAACATACGTAATAAAGGGTAGAGTGACTTATTTCAAGTGTTCAGTATTCAGAAGCCTGTGATAGAAAAGGAAATGTTAATGCAAAGTTACATGGGCAAAATGTTAATGAGTGTGAGGAGCTACTCCTCCAAACCTTTTATGAAAATAAGAACTTCCAAAATCTCCTTGATACAAGAGAAGCCATTCAAGACAATTTTTTAAAAAACTTTTTAAAATGGTATGAGAGGGAAGCAGATGTGGCTCAAGTGACTGGGTTTCCATTGACAATATGGGAGGACCCTTAGGGCCTCCTGGTAAAGGTTTGCCTGCACACCGAGCCACAACAAGATGATGATGCAACAAGAGAGATGAAGGGGAGAGTCGAGTGAGATGCAACAGAAACCAGGAACTGAGGTGGCACATGTGACAGGGAAACTTTCTCCACATCAGAGTTCCCCAGGATTGAATCCCAGTGAATCCTAGAGGAAAAAACAAGAAGATAAGACCAAAAAAAGAGAGAAATAGGCATAGAAGATCACACTGACAGCAAAAACAGAAGGCGGTGGGAGGAGAAAGACAAACGTTATGAGAGTCTCATGTTGTCTCCATTAAAGTCTTTTGTCTTCTTCCCAGAAAATTGCAACACCTTACAGGTGGTAGATTTCATGGAACATTCTACAATTGTTTAAAATATTTAAAAGTACAATCTACTATGAAAACTATATGAGTAATGAAAAGGTTTTTTCCATTACATACTTTATGTTCCTAAATTAATGAGGTATCTTCAGATAATACTAGAACAAAAATTAAAATAACCAGCTTACTCAAGGACATGACATAGGGGAGGAAAAAAAGTTTTCTTCTCTATGGTCTCAAATTTTCCAGAAACTTTGCATCTATCTCCATCACTGCCAGGCAAAGGGATTAGGGTAAGGGACAGTCTGACCATAAATTCATGTAGGTAGAGAACTTTGACTACTAAAATTCTGAAACCCAAATATTGTGATGGTAGAAGGGCTTCTCCTAGTGTCTCTGCAAGGTACACTTGTGACTGGTACTGAGAATTGCTACTGCTCATCTAGCCTGCTTTTCATACAAGACATACAGCTCTTGAGAACTATGGCAAACATCTACCCATAATTAGTAACAACACAATTTCCATAAATGTACTGAATGCCCTATTGGCCCATGTTTCCATTTATGATAAATTTAATTTTGCTTCAAATACATTAGACATACACACATACATACAAGCATATGTAGGAATCTTACTGAATTAAAAACACTTGTGGTGTGACTGATACAAAGGATAATCTATTCACCATGCACAAGTGAAATAATCCTCATAGAACTATAAAGCTGAGTGTGACCTTCAAGAGCATCTAAACCAGCCCTCCATTTTACAAGTGAGGAAACTAAATTACAGAGAGGTCTAGCCACAAGTCTCAAAATCTGGCCTCCTCACCCCTGGTATAGGACAATTCTGTTTTTGTAATCGAAATGAGTATTTTCTGCTTCTCCCTTTCTCTACATTTGTTTCCTGGTCTCTGGCAATGGTTGTGATTTTCCTTTATCTTCCTATCTTCCCAGGTGTTGAGAAGAGAAAAACCTGAAGCTAAGAAGCCTAGAAGGACATCAGATAAATCTTGATTGCTTTGAAAACGGTTCATTTGCATCATCACCACCTGGACTAAAGAGGAGAAAAATTATAGTAATAAATAAAGAAGAGAGGTAAAGGGGAAATTGCTGTTCAAACCAGCATTTTAAAATTACCTTTATCTGGTTAAGTCACTTTTCTTCTCAAAAACTTTTCATCTCTGCTTAACACAAGTTACAAGGACCTGTACACCAGGGCTCTTGATGGGAGCTCTCGCCTCAGCACCCCACACTCCTTGCCACACCCTAAACTCCAGTAATGGTACTTCTCTGGAGTCTCCAACTTACCATGTCCACTCAGACCTCTGAGGACTCTGTCCCTTCTGTTCTTTCTCCCAGACTCCCTGGAGCTCATCAATTCCTACCACCTCTTCAGATCACAGCCTAATACTTCCTTTGGAAGTCTTCCCTGAGCCCAAAGGTTCAAGTTAGGTCATGAGTCCCCTCACACCTTGCATTGTTGCCCTGTCACAGTGTTAAAATTACCTGATGACTACTTTGCCTGTCTGTATTTCCAACTCACACATATTTGCACATCCTCCTATTGAGCCCAAAGCACTCAATTCAGCGCTGTTTATAGACACTCATTAAGCAGGATGGAATAATGCATGTATCAGTGAGAAAAATTAAATCCTTAAATGATCTTTTGTAAAATTGTGGACCCTAGCCTCCCCCTACTTGCTAGCAAACAGCACAGTTCTCAGCATTGTACTCTGCTAGAGTCTGGTACTGTAATTTGTTTAGTTCAGCCTGGATATGTTGATCAAAATGGATTCATTCTCATCTTTATGCAAGGCTATATAATCAACTGACTTTTTAAAAATAAATATCCTATAGAATATTGGGAGTTTTTCCATCCCAAATGGGTGACATGCTGGCTATTGCTGCCATAATTAAAAGGACATCATTTTATTCCCATTCATTATTCAGGTTATGGAAACATGGTAAAAGATCTGCTTTAAACCACAATTTATTTCTAAAAGCTCATGTTAGGAACTAAAATTACATCCAAACATTTTACCCAGCATGAGAGAAGCTCATAAAAAGTAAGGCAGTATCAAAGAGAAAAGGAAGAAGATGTTCTAAACCATACATGGGTTTACAGCAGAGCCAAATCCAACCCACAGACTTATTTTGTTTGGCCTATGCAATGTTTTAGATTTGATTAAGTATTTTTAAATCAGAAGTTTCACATAAGATGCAGAGCTTTGGTCTTTTTTTTCTAGATAAATCAAGATCTTTGATATTCCCAGGCTTCAAGTTGGTATGGGCTGAAGCTGGTATACTGGTCCCGTAGACAAATCATCACTTCTATAGTTCTCCTCCCACCCCCCAGTCCCCAGAATGACATCAACTCTTATATCCAGTTATTTGCCAGGTCTCAGAGGGCACTTAAGCTTATGATCCCTGAATTAATATTTGAGTGTTATGTGTCACAATACACACATACTTTGGTTGTATAAGCTAAAGGAATAAAGATGAGGGGACTGAAAGAAGCTAATCCAAAATAGGTTTTAAGGATAATGCAAGTTATGAAGCAGAATAAAAACAGGAACTGGAAGAAGAACAAGGAAGAAGTTGTTATTTCAGAAAGATGGGCAGAAACAAAACTGCAACCATTTTAAATTGTTAATCCAAAGCCCCAGTTACTAACACAGAAGTTTTTCCCCCATGTATCTTTAATATAAACTCACCAACTGATAAATGTAAACATCTTTGAAGGCATTTAATCTAACACATGCCCCTTTTTCAGGACAGAATATTGTGACTGTCAAAGGTCAAAGGTCATATAATTTGGTAAGACTCCTCCCCTCTCTAAATCTCAGTTTCCTCAATTCATTCTGAAAAACTAAGGGGAAAAATGTCAGGAAGACATTAAACTCCTGATATCTATACCCAAAGAAAATGTGGAATATGCCCAACAAAGAGAGATAAAGAGTTAATCAGGGAAGCGGACTTGGCCCAATGGATAGGGCATCTGTCTACCATATGGGAGGACTGCGGTTCAAACCCCGGACCTCCTTGACCCATGTGGAGCTGGCCCATGCGCAGTGCTGATGCGCGCAAGGAGTGCTGTGCCAGGAAGGGGTGTCCCCCGCGTAGGGGAGCCCCATGCACAAGGAGTGCGCCCCGTAAGGAGAGCCGCCCAGCGCGAAAGAAAGTACAGCCTGCCCAAGAATGGCACTGCACACACAAAGAGCTGACACAACAAGATGACGCAACAAAAAGAGACACAAATTCCCATGCTGCTGACAACAACAGAAGTAGGCAAAAGAACACACAGCAAATGGACACAGAGAACAGACAACTGGGGCCGGGCAGGGGGGGGGAGGCGGGGAACAGGGGAAGGGGAGAGAAACAAAAAAAAAACATAAATCTTAAAAAAAAAAAATTAGTCATGTAACAACAGAAAGCCAGTGGCCAAGATGGCCCAAAAGCCATGATGTCAGGCTTCTATCTGTAAACCTACAGAATTTAAAGTCTCAGAAGAACACGGGTAATGCTTATTTATGCTCATCTGATAAATTCTGCCCTATAACACACACACAGAAGGAAAAGAATGGGGAGGAGGGCAATCATAAGAAAGGAAGCCTAATGCATGAAACACAGAGGAAATTAATCCAAATAATGTTTAATATCAACAAGGATGTGGGGAAAGAAATACACTCATACACTATTGGAGATCAGAGTGTCATTGGGCAGAGGGGGAAGGGGCAATTGGCATGTCAACATTTATCAAAATTTAAAATATTCCTCACTGCCGTTGAACAAGCAATTCTTCTAGAAAGTCATCTTTACAAAAGACTGGCACAAATAAGCAAAGTTATAATAAGATAATGTTCACTTCACCATTATTCATAAACAGAGGAAAAATTAGAATCTTAACTGCTGATTCACTGTGCTCTCGTTAAAAAAATATGGCACATTCATATCACAAAAAAAGTGTGTAACTATTAAAAAGTTATCTAATAGATCTAAGAAGACCAACATTGATACCTATCTAAGATATATTTAGTTGGAGAAAAACCATTATGGAGAACTGTAGTGGTTTGATGTGGTCATGAATTCCAAAAATAGATATTTGATTATTCTTGTAATCTGATCTGTACCTGGGCATGATTGAGATATGATTAGGGTACCCTTTGTGGGTGAGGACTCACAGAAAAAAGGCATGGCAAAGAACAGAGCTACGGGTTTCTGATGTTGGAGTTTTGGTGTCAGAGTTTGATGCTGAAGCCTTAAGCTGGAGCCCCAGGAAGTAAACTCACAGAGGAAAGAGAAGCCAGCCCCAGGAAGAAAGGAACCTTGAACCCAGAAAGAAGCAAGACTATGGAAGGGAGGAATCCAGGAAGCTTGAACCCTCACAGCCATCGCCAGCCATCTTGCTCCAACAAGTGAAAACAGACTTCGGAGAGGGAAGTAAGTTATGCTTTATGGCCTTGTATCTGTAGGCTCCTACCCCAAATATACCCTTTATAAAAACCAACCAATTTCCAGTATTTTGCATTAGCACCCCTTTGGCTGACTAAATACAAGAACCATAAATACACACACACACACACACACACACACATTTGAGTAGGAAAGGATGAATTTACTCAAGAAACTATGAACAGACTTAGTAACCTCTGACACAGAGCTCTGGATAGAGTGAGGATAAAGTGGGGGTTAACTTCTTATCTTACCCTCATTATTTAATTTTTTTTTACCTAGACCACCTATTTTACATTAAAAATGTATCTAATAAAATTGATGAAAACGTTTTTAAAAATCTATTTTTTCTCTATGATGTTCTTAGGCAGATATCTATTGAACAAACTACTTATTCATTCATTCAACAATTATTTATTGAGTTCCTGGGTTCTGTTTGTGACCACCTAACTTTGGAAGATGTGGAAGGGTAAAGTACTGGAGGACTTTCAAGATTTTACTACTCTAGCAACACAAGCAAAAACCATACTACATGTAGGTTACTTATGAAGTAGATAAACATCTAAGAATAACAAAATCATATTATTTGCTAGGACATATCTAGAGAAATGTTTTAAGTATAATTACAAGCCCTGTATTCATAAGTAAGATAAGGCAATGGAGCCAAAAATAAGCATGACCTTCCCACCCCACTACGCCTTACCCCACAATACTCTGATTGGGTCTTGAAAGGAAGGAAGGCAAAAAAAAAAAAAATAAGGCCATGCTCTCCCTTCCCCCATTCACATGTACTAGCTTTGGGGAAAATGGACCAGCCAGAATGCAAACTGTTCCTGACAAAGAAAAGTGAAAGGAAGAAAGGGAAATGGCAGGGTGGGGTATACAGAAGATGAGCCCCAATGCAATATGGCTGTGTGCAATTTTTTCAAGTGATGTTCATTTCTTTCCTGATGAACCACCTCATAAAACCTTCATAAGGATAGGCTTCATACCAGGTGATGGTTTATCACACCACAGCTGGACACAGCTGGACACAGCTATCCCCTGTCTAGATCATGGAACTACCCTACCCTGGCATGGGTGACTGGGCATCTGAAGCATTTTTATCTTTTCCCTAAAGATTCTTTATCCCTTATTTAAAGTGCCTTGAAGTATTGCCCAGATTTATGGAAACACACAAGTGAGCTCCTTCCAGTAAACTAAGATGGTATGGTACAAATGCTCCCAAGGCTACTTCAAAGGGTGCTCAATAGCAGCACAGACTCTGGCACCTCTAAGAATTCTCCCCTTATGCAAAACTACACTCTAGTGGATGAGCAAGGCTTAACGAACTTTGCTACTACAGATCTGTATAAGGGCCATGAGAGAGTAACAACTGAAATAGCACAGGAGTGAAGAGGAGGGAGAATGAACTCATAACTGGGTAGAAAGTCTTATAATATAGGTGGCCTCTGAGCTCTCTTCAAGAACAGATGGATGTGTCATAACAAGATGGAGCATTCTAAACTCAAGGAACTTGAGTGTAGGAAAAGTACAAGAGTCATAAATGGGTAACATCCTGTAGTTTATTGTGGCTGAAACGCAAAAGTCTGAAGGAAAGTGATGCGGACAAGGTTGGAGAGAAAGGTTTGGGTCCCCACTGTTCAAGTTCTTACAGAGTTTAGTTATTATTTTATACAAAGAGGAGACCAGGAAGCAGGAGCTGAGCTTCTAGAAGACTACTCTAGCAGACATGCATAGAATAGATTGCTGTCAGAAAAGAGGGAGTTCCTTTCACATAACACCAGCTACCTGAATGCACTATTCTGGTGACGATTTGACAGAACAGCTATCAATGGCTACAAATTAGATTACTAAATGCCATCCTACCTCAGCGACAGAATAGTGTCCAAAGGAAATACCAAGAGGGGAAAAAAAATCCTCACTTATTTTTTCAGAAAAATTCATATAGCTATTTATAGTAACTGAAATGAAAACATACACGTCTAATAAAAGTTTAGCAGTAAGTAGTGCCTGTTACTTGTCATAAGAATAATACAATTTACTACAACAAGACTTATGAGAAGGTTTGCTGGGAATGTATTCTAACATGAGTGACACCAGAAAAGCATGCTAGCAAAAACAGTCTCTGCCTTTCTACATCTTAATTAATTAACATACACCTTTTCTTTCCTTCTGATTTTAAATTCCCATTGCATTTGAAAGAAAAAAGGATTAAAAAAGAGATTCAGAGAATCCAGTGGAAAATGCCAGAGTAGGGAGCTCCAGGATTCAGTCCTTCCACTAAAATAACTATTGAACAGGCAGGAATTATCTGAACAATTATTTTGAAACTCCAGAGGCCAGAAGAACACTGTTTAGCACCCAGCGAAGAGCATGAGGAAGAGGCTAATACAATACTGTAAAGTACAGCAATTTGCTCTCTTTGTGCAGTGGCTGCTGGTGCCCATCACCACCATCCCCCACCCCCACGGCAGACCACCTTGGGTCCAGTCCCTGGCTAGATCACTGGTGACAGAAAGGGATGTAAAAAACCTCTCCCCAACAACAGGGGTGATCACAGTTTTTGATTAATGATTTTGGATCACTGGGGGCCCAGCTCTGAGGAAAGCTCTTGCTTTAACCCACACCAGAAAAAGGTGGCAGCAGCCATACTTTCAAACTTGCCCCAGGAAAAGACACTGGCAGTGATGGAGGCAGTAGAGATAGAAGACACAGCACTTCATGAAGGATAAAGGAGACAGTTAGCTGAAGAGCTGCAATTGTTGGACAGGCCAGAAAAATGCAGCTTTGGGGAGTCATCAGAGAAGCTCTTGGCATACTTCCTGATCTCCCCATGGCATTTTGGAATAATCAGCACCTACTGTCATGGGTCCCCGGCCCTAGGTTGGCTAGGAAAGGCTGACTTTGGAAAGTCCTCTCCAGGGCAACAATACTCCCAGAAGTTGCCTTCCAGGCAAAGACAACTTGCAAAACAAAATGATTGTAAAAAATCTATACAGTGGACAGTCTGGGAGAAAAGCCTGCTGACTTCAGACACCCGGGAGAGGGATGTCTGTTTCCTGGGAAACAGAGGGGACAACCAAACACCTTTAAGCAAGGTATTTCCAAAACAACTAAAAACAAAAGCCCTGGACAAGACAGTGACCCAGAAAGACAAGGAAAATCCTGAATAGTACATTCTCCTTAAATAGACCTTCCTTGAGGAAGTTCAAGAAAATCTGTCTTATCACCAGCTGGTTACAAAACCAAGAAACAGACATCTCTGGGATAAATTGAGAGTTACCATGTTAAAATATTAAAATGCACAATGAAAAACAAAAGATTTTAAGACAAACAGAAACAGGAAATGATGGTCCATCTAAATGAAGAGGATAAAAATACAGAAAACACTAACAAAAGAGATGAGAATGTGGGCATACCAAACAAAGCCTTTAAGAAAATGTTAAAAATGGTTAAGGAGACAAAGGAAAGTACCGAGAAAAAATTAAAAGATTTCAGGGAAATGAATGAGCAATATGAGATACAAGTAGGCTGACAGTCAAAGGATGGGAAAAATATACCATGTAAGTAGTAACCAAAGGAGAGGCTATACTAATACCAGATAAAACAGACTTTAAGTAAAAAACAGTTAAAAGGACAAAGATGGTCATTATATACTGACAAAAGTGGCAATTCAACAGGAAGATGTAACAGTTATATATGCACCTAACAGCAGAGCCCCAAAATATATGAAGCAAATACTGACAGATTTGAAGGGAGAAACTGATGGTTCTAAATTAACAGTAGAAGACTTTAACATACCATTCTCAATAATGGAAAGAACATCTTGTCAGAAGATCAATAAGGAAACACTAGACTTGAGTGATACTCTAAGCCAACTAGACCTGATACTTATAAAACACTGTTCCCAACAAAAGATGGAATACACATTCATCTTGAGTGGACAATGACCATTCTCCAGGATAGCCCATATGTTGGATCACAAAAGAAGTCTCAAAATATTAAAAAATATTGGAATTATATAATGAATATTCTCCAACCCCACTGGAATAAAGCTAGACAGAGGAAGAATGGAAAATTCACAAATATGTGGAAATTATATAAATATCCTTAAACAACCAATGGGTTAAAGAGGAAATCAGAAGCAAAATGAGGAAATATCTTAAGGCAAATGAAAATGAAATTACAACCTACCAAAACTTATAGGAAACAGGGAAGGCAGTGCTGAAAGGGAAATTTATAGTTCTATATGCATACATTAAAAAGAAGAAAGACTTCAAATCAGACATTAAAACTGGAAGAACACAAAGGAGGAGGGGAAGGGGAAAAACTGGAAGAACTAGAGAAAAAAGAACAGCATGAGCAAAAGGAAATAAAGATTAGAGAAAAGATAAATGAAATTTTAAAATAATAGAGACAAGCAACAAAATCAAAAGCTGATTCTTTGAAAAAGTCAATAAACTTGAAAAACTCTAGTTAGACTGACAAAGGAAAAAAAGGAGAGAGAATACAAATAACAAACCAGAAATGAAAAGGGGGACATTACTACCAACCCAGCTGAAATAAAAAGAACTACTATAAAAGAATACTATGAACAGCTGTATGCCAATAAGTTAGATAACCTTGATGAGATGGACAAATTCTTAGAAACATGCTGTGGCAGTTTGATATTGTTTATGAATTCCAAAAATAGATATTGGATCATGTTTGTAAATAGGTGTGTCCCTCTGGGCATATTAGATTATATTGGATTCAGAGATTTCACTTTCACTAGATTAAATTATGATCAAGGCTTTGATTGAGCCATGTCAGTAGTATGTTGAGTGCCCACCCCCTTGGTGGGTGGGAACTCACAGAGAAACCACAGAGAAGGGAGGTTGGCGTTTTGAGCTAGAGCTCTGGGAAGTAAACACACAGGAGAAGAACACAGAAGAATAGAGACAGCTCTGCAGACACAACAGAGGCCCTGGGAAGAGAGAGGAGCCTAATAGCCTACAACTGCAGCTGAGCCAAGAGAGAGATGAGTCTTATGCCAGCCCACAGCTGAGACTGGAAGAAGTTGGGACCATGGAGCCTTAAGAAGAAGGAAGGCTGGACCCTCGCAGACATTGCGCACCATCTTGCTCCAACACATGGCCAATGACTTTGGGTGAGCAAATACCTCTTTAGGGTGACTGTAAGCTTCTACCCCACATAAATACATTTTATAAAAGACAACAGATTTCTAGTATTTTGCATCAGCACCCCTTTGGCTGCCTAATACATATGCAAACTGCATACCTTGACTCAGAAGGCAGAGAAGATCTCAACAGACCAGTTGATTAAGAGATTTAATCAGTACTCAAAAACCTCGCAACCAAGAAAATCCAGGGACCAGATGTCTTAACAGGGGATTCTACCAATCATTCCAAGAAGAATTAACTGCAAATTCTGCTCAAACTCTTCCAAAAAACTGAAGAGAAGGGAACACTCCCTACTTACTCTATGAGGCCAACATCACCCTCATACCAAAGCCAGATAAAGAGGCAACAAGAAAAGGAAATGGAGACCAACATCTCTTAATATAGATGCAAAAATCCTCAATAAAATGCAGCAAGTAAAATCTAACAGCATATTAAAAGAATCATACAAAACAACGAAGTAGGATTTATCCATGGTATTCAAGGTTGTTTCAATATAAGAAAATCAATTTATGTAATATACCACATTAACAGAACTATGGAAAAACCCTACATGATCATCTCAGTTGATGGAGAAATGGCATATGACAAAATACAGCACCCTTTCTTGATAACACACTTAAAACACAAAGAATAAAAGGAAACTTCCTCAACATGTTAACAGTCATATATGGAAAGTCCACAACTAAAATCCTACTTAATGGTGAAAGAATGAAAGTGTACCCTTGTATTAGTCAGCCAAAGGGGTGCTGATGCAAAACACCAGAAACCCGCTGGATGTTACAAAGGGTATTTATTTGGGGTAGGAGCTTACAGTGACCAGGCCATAAAGCATAAGTTACTTCCCTCACCAAAGTCTATTTCCACATGTTGGAGCAAGGATGGCTGCTGACGTCTGTGAGGGTTCAGGCTTTCTGGGTTCCTCTGGGCTCAGCAGCTCACTTTCCTCCACAAGGTCAGCTGGAGACTATGAGGCTCTCTAGGTTTTGCTTCTCTCCACAAGGTCAGCCATAGACTATCAGGTGAATGACTCCGTCTCTTTCCCCAGGGCTCCAGTTTAAGACTTCAGCATCAAACTTCAACATCAAAACTCAATCAGAAACCCACAACTCTGTCCTTTGCCATGCCTTTTATCTGTGAATCCCCACCCCAAGGAGCTGGGACTCAATGCCCTAATGACATGGCCCAATTAAAGCCCTAATCATAACTCAAGCAGGCCAAGGTACAGATCACATTACAAACATAATCCAAAGTCTATTTTTGGAATTCATAACCATATCAAACTGCTACAACCCTCTAAGATCTAGAACAAGACATGGATGCCCACCGTCAACACTGTTATTCGACATTTTACTGGCAGATATTGCTAAACCAATTACGTAAGAAAAAGAAATTAAAGGCATCCAAATTGGCAGAAGAAAAACTTTACCCATTTGCAATGATAGAAAATCCTCAATAACCCATAACAAAGCTCCTAGAGCTAATGAATGAATTTAGCAAAGAGGCAGGGTAAAAGATCAACACCCAAAACTCAGTAGTGCTTCGGTACATATGAACAACTAGAAGAAGAAATCAAGAAAAAAATTCCATTCATAACAGCAACTGAAAGAAATCAAGTATATCTATCAAAGGATGTAAATGACCTATACAGAGAAAATTACAAAACATGGCTAAAAGAAATTTTAAAAGACTTAAATAAATGGAAGGATATTTCATGTTCAGTGAATGAAAGACTAAATATTTTTAAGATATCAGTACTACCCAAAGCAATTTATACATTCAATGCAATCCCAACCAAAATTCCAAAACCTTCTTTGCAGAAATGGAAAAGCCAATCATCAAATTTATATGGCTATAATTAGCACTATACTTGTTAAATATGTGTCCAAGAGACTTAAATCTTTGGTCAGTTCATATGTCGGTTGAACCCAGAATCTCAGCAGAGTTGCAATACCTATTCTCCAGATCACTGAACTCACCCAGGATTACTAATAAAAGGATGATGATGGACAACACCCATCACAAAACACAGAGAGTATCTACAACTGCAATCAAGACAGTTTCATCCATTTGTTCCATGTAATCTAAGCCCCCTTCTCAATCAGATACAGAGTGGGCATCATTATCCCAAAATCCTCAAGATTGGGGAATGAACAATGGACTAAAGTAGACTTATCATTATTCTATTATTATTCTATTCCTAGAAATGCACAAACAACCAACACTGATGTTATAAGAAAAAGAAAAACTTAACAAGCCAATCACATTTAAAAAGCTTGAATCAGTCATCAAAAACACCCAACAAAGAAAAACCAAGAACCAGATGGCTTCACAGGTGAATTCTACCAAGCATTTCAAAAAGAATGCCCACTGTCATCCTATTTAAATTCTTCCCCAAAAATTGAAGAGAAGTGAAAATTACCCAACACATTTTATGAAGCCAACCATCAACCTAACACCAAAGTCCAATTAAGAAACTACAAAAAAAGAAAATTACAGACCAATCTCTCTAATGAATATAGATGTAAAAATTCTCAGCAAAACACTTGCAAATCGAATCCAACAGCATATCAAAACACTTATACAGCACAACTAAGTGGGACTTATTCCTGGTATGCAAAGCTAGTTCAGTGTAAGAAAAGCAATCAATGTAATACACATTAAGAAATTGAAGGAAAAAAAACACATGATCACATGTAGAAAAGGCATTCAACAAAATCTAGCATCCTTTCTTGATTTAAAAGAAACCCAACACTTCAAAAGATAGGGTTAAAAGGAAAATTCCTCAAAGTGATAACTTTATTAATATACTAATATATATTAATATAATTGATACATATTAAAAACCCATAGCCAACATTGTACTCATTGGAGAAAGAGAGAAATCTTCCCCTCTAATATCAGGAACAAGACAAGGATGCCCATTGTAACCACTGTTATTCAACATTGTACTAGAAGTTCTAGCTAGAGCAATTAGACAAGAAAAAAAAATTAAAGGCATCAAATAGGAAACTCACTATTTGCAGATGACATTATCTTATATTTAGAAAATTCTGAGATCTCTACAACAAAGCTACTTGAGCTAATAAATGAGTTCAGCAAAGTGGCAGGATACAAGATCAACACACTACACTAGTACTGAACAATTTGAGAAGAAAATCAGGGGGAAAATCCATTTATAATAGCAACAAAAAGACTCAAATAGCTAGGAATCAATTTGCCCAAAGAAATAGAGGACCTATATGCAGAAAACTACAAAACACTGTTAAAACAAATCAATAAAGACATTGATTGGTAAAGAGATTCTGTGTTCATGGATTGGAAGACTAAATATTGTGATGATGTCAATCCTACCCAGACTCAATTATAGATTCAATGCAATACCAATCAAAATTCCAACAGCCTACTTAACAGAAATAGAAAAGGCTATTACCAAATTTATTTGGAATAGTTAGAAGTATTCTAAAAAAGAAGAGTGACATGAGAGGAATTTCACTGGCTGACCTTGAAACATACCACAAAAGTGCAGTGCTCAAAAAAGCATGGTACTGGCATAAAGAAAGACACATCGATCCATAGAACAGAACTGATAGAGTCCAAAAATAAACCCTCACCTCTAGGGACAAGTGGTTTTTGACAAACCTACCAAGTCCATCTTAATGGGACATAACAGTCTCTTCAACATATGGTTTTGGGAGAACTGGATATCTATAATCAAAAAAAATTAAAGAGTACCCCTATCTCACTCCCTATATAGGAATCAACTCAAAATGGATCAAAGACTTAAATACAAAAGCCAGGACCATAAAACTACTAGAAGAAAATGTAGGGAAACATCTTAAAGACCTTGTGGTAGATGGTGGTTTCTTGGACCTTACACCCAAAGCACAATCAACAAAAGGAAAAATAGATAAATGGGACCTTCTCAAAATTAAACACTTTTGCACCTCACAGGACTTTGTCAAAAGGTGAAAAGGCAGTCGAATCAATGGAAGAAAATATTTGGAAGTCACATGTCTGATAAGCGTTTAATATCCATGCTATATGAAGAGATGTTACAACTCAGAAATAAAAAGACAGTAAATGAAGCTTTGATTTGCATTTCCCTAATCACTAGTGATGTTGAGCATTTCTTCATGTGTTTTTTTCACCATTTGTATTTCTTCTTTGGACAAATGTCTTTTCAAGTCCTTTGTCTGGTTTTTAATCAAGTAGTTTGTCTTTTTATTATTGTTGTAGTACCTCTTTATATATCATGGATATTAAACCATTATCAGATATTTGATTTCTAAATATTTTCTCCCATTGATTCAGCTGCCTCTGTACCTTTTGACAAAAGTTGGAAAACCCCAGGTTTTCATCAACTGATGAATGGATAAACTGTGGTGTATTCACACCATGGAATATTATGCAGCTGTAAGAAGAAATGAAGTCGTGAAGCATATGAAAACACAGATGAACCTGGAGGACATTATGTTGAGTGAAGCAAGCCAGACACAAAAGACAAAATACTGTATGATTGCAGTACTATGAACTAAATATATTGTGTAACATATTGTAAGATTCCATTTATATAAAATGTAAATATAAATCAATTTATGAAGATGAAATTTGATTAGTGCTTATGTAGGGCTAGGGAAGGCATGCCAAGAGGTATGGAGTTTTTCTTTTTGGAGTAATGAAATGGCTCTAAAATTTTTGGAATGATGAATGCACAGCACTGTAATTATACTAGAAGTCATTGACTATACCCTTTAGATAGATCACATGGTATGTGAATATATTTCAATAAAACTGCTAAATAAATAAATAAATGTGCAAGAATAACCAGAAATAGCAGCCATCAAAGAGATGGGAAGTAAAGAATTTTGTTTGTTTTTCATTATTCTTACTGAAATAATAAAAATGCTCTAATAATGATTGAAGTGATGAATGCATAACTATGTGATTATATCAAATACCACTGATTGTACACTTTGGATGAATTGTATGCTTTATTAATATGTATCAAATAAAATTGATTTCTAAAAAAAAAAATACAAAGATCAATGGTGACTTTTTATATTTTTTTCTTCCAGCACATATAAACAAAAAAGAGGTCATACAATAGGTGCTGCCTAAGTAGCTTTATTTTGTAAACAAAATGTAAACAAAAAAGAGGTCATACAATAGGTGCTTTCTAAGTAGCTTTATTTTCTGATTATCAAGAGTCATGAGAGAACAACCTGAGGTGAAGGTGATATATTTATTGAGAGAGACTTGGGTTCCATAAACATGTGCTTTGTCAAAAGTCCTTGAAAGTACCCTTTAGAAAGTACATTTCACTACACGTAAATTTTATATCAAAAGAAAAATCCTATAAGCAAATATCAAACTCTTCATGCAGAAGTATTTAGGGGGAAGTATATAGATGTCTGCAATTTATTCTGAAATATGTAAAAAAAGTATATGGTTGATTAATGGGTGGATTGAGGGATGAACAGGTATATAATAAAATAAAGTGGTAATGGCAAGTCTAAGAGACAAGATGACCAATGTTCACTACACAATGTTTCTAATGTTACTGCATGTTTAAAATTTTTCATAATAATAAATAAAAAGAAAGGAAAAAAAAGAATGGCTGTTATTAAAAAGAGGAGAAATAACAAATGCTGCAGAGGATGTGGAGAAATAGGAATACTCATTCATTGTTCATGGCAATGTAAAATGGTGTAGCTGCTGTGGAAGACAGTTTGGGGATTCCTCAGAGAGCTAAGAATACAAATACCATATGACCGAGCAATCCCACTAGTAGGTATATACACCCAAAAGAACTGACAGCAGGGTCTCAAACAGATATTTGCACGCTGATAATCATAGCAGCATTATTTACAATTGCCAAAAAACAGAAGCAACGCAAGTGTCCATCAACCAATGAATGGAAAAATAAAATGTTGTATATATATACAAGTGAATATTATTCAGCTGTAAAAAGGAATGAAGTCTTAAAACACACAACTACATGGATGACATCATGTTGTGTGAAATAAGCCAGATACAAAAGGACAGATATTGTATGATCTCACTGATTTGAAACAATTAAAACAAGCAAATTCACCAAGTCAGAATCTAGAAGATAGGATATGGGAATGGAGTAGGGATAGGGAATGTGAAGTTAAGGTTCAAAACTCACAAGGTCCCTATCTGGAATGCCAGAAATGTTTTGGCAATGGGTGGTGGTGATGGTAGCATAACATTGTAAATGCAATTAGTAGCACTTCAGAAATATGTGTCTGAATGTGATTAAAAGGAGGAAGTTAAACATTGTATATATGGTAACAGAAAAAAAAATTTTTTAATCCATGGAACTACACTACACAAAGAGTGCACCCTAAGTTAAATCATGGACTTTAATTAATAATACAATTATAAAAATGTGCTATCAATTTTAACAAATGTTCCATACCAAGGCAAGGTGTTGGTTTTGGTGTGGTGGATGGGAATCCTGTATTTTATGCATGATTTTTTCTGTAAACTCTTAGGTTCTCTAATAAAGAAAGAAATAATAATTTTCTTTAAAAAGACAGAGATTCAAATAAGGGTTTCTTTCAATTTTCTGATCGAAATTTCCCCAGAATACAATGTTTCTATTTAATAATTTATAAGGATCAAGAGGAAAACAAGGAAGTGGATTTGGCTCAACTGATAGAGTGTCCGCCTACCACATAGGAGGTCCAGGGGTCAAACCCAGGGCCTCCCTGACCCATGTGGAGCTGGTCCACGTGCAGTGCTACTGTGCGCAAGGAGTGCCGTGCCATGTGGGTGGAGCCACACGTGCAAGGAGTGTGCCCCGTAAGGAGAGTCACCCAGCACGAAAAAAAGTGCAACCTGCCCAAGAATGGTGTCGCACACATGGAAAGCTGACACAACAAGATGACGCAACAAAAAGAAACAGATTCCCGGTGCTGCTGCTAAGGATGGAAGGATAGAAGGACAGAAGAACACACAGCAAATGGACACAGAGAGCAGACAACTGGGGGGCGAGGGGAGAAATAAATAAAAAATAAAAATAAATGTTTAAAAAAATAAAGTTTTTTATGAAACCCAGAAAAGATCATGTCCTGGGAGTTAATCCATTTCTGTGGGTGTGGGACCCTCTGATTAGACTGCATTCAGCTGGGAGCCTTTGACTGGATTACTTCAGTGGAGCATGACCCACAGTGGGGCTCAGTCCTCTTGCTGGAGTCCTATATAAAACAGAGAAATGTGCAGAGAGAGGCAGAGAAGAGGACTGTAAGCTTTCACCCTGCCAAGTGAGAAAGGACTCCAGGACCGCATGGAGCCACAGAAAGAAAGAAACTGTAAGAGGCAGAGAGAGGCAGGAGGCTAGAAAAAGGGGAGCAGCACAAAGCTGACAGACCTGGGGAAGAGAAGAGCCATATGCCTGATCGCCCACCACTGAGCTCGGTGAGAAAGTGAGCCTGGAGGAGAAGGCAGAGCGCAGCTCCCATGTGCCTTGCCATGTGGCAGGATCCCGGGGCCCCAGCAGCTGACCTTCTGTGAGACAGTATCTCTGACGATGCCTTGATTTGACATTTTCACAGCCTTGGAACTATAAGAGTTTACCCTAACAAAGTACCATTATAAAAGCCAACCCAATTCTGCTATCTTTGTATTGGCAGCATTTAGCAAACTACAACAAGCGACTACTATGTTTTCAACTACAAAATCAAAATCATTAACTCAGTAGCTCTGTGAAAATAGCATGGAAGCCCTCACCTTTTCCTTAGTAAAATTTTTTCAAGATGCTCTATCAGTTGGAGATGGGTGATGGTATATATTTTAGTAGAAATTACACTGCACTATATACCTTCATAGTCCAAAACTTCCTTACCCAAGGCAGAAAAAATGCAAGAGCCATCCAGATTTATTCCAGATTACTGAATCTCCTTATAACATGCCGTTAACAAGATTTTCACCCTGTAATCAGGAGGGCAACTTTGGCTTCCAGACCAGAAAGTTCCCAAGAGACTGCTCCCAAAGTTCCCAAGAGGACTGCTCATTTCCTGGGAATCAGGCCTCTGATCCCAAAGGATTCCCTAATACCACCCCAGCACTAGGGAGACCTAAACCTCAGTCATGTTCATATCCAGGCTATTTTCTTTCAAGGATATGATGAGATATGTTGCCTTTCCTAACTACCATTAACCTTCAAATTCAGAGCTGTGCAAGTATCTCTTACATAGAAGTTTAACCTATGGAGACAGAGGTAGTTAATCCTTAATGGCTTAAGAATATCACCCAATTAACTGTAATGAATAAAAAATATATACAGTCATTAATCAATTTCTTGAGAAAGCCACAAAATTTATCTAAATTTACATAAAAATATCAAGATAAATATACTACATTTAAAATTGAAACTTACCTCGGTTTAACAAGTATATATGAATTACAAAAAACTATAAATGTGAACTTTTTGACAGAAAAAAGGGCTGAGCATGATTACTGAGCAGAAACATTACAGTTAGACGAGACTAACATAATTTAGGCAAATTTTTGGTTTACAGCAAATCCATAAGACCTCTGGCCAAACATCACTTGCCCCATTCACAGTGAAGATGATGTGAATTTAAGAAGCTACCACAATTTTTCCTCTCCCTAAAACAAACAAACTAAATAACAACACAACAGAACACCCTTTACAAGTATAATAATAATGCTTTAGACTCTATAAAACCAAGTGGGAAAATTTCTATCACTGTGTAAATCTCTCCAACAAAAGCAATATGAGCAAAAATGCTGTCTGGAGTTCCTATGAAAGAGCTTCAGGGTGAATCAGGAAATGCCACATCACCTCTTCATGCTTAGGGGCAGGTCCTCATCAATGTAGACCCTGACAGGAGAATCAACAAGTTTCACAAGGTAGGACTGGTTCAAACCATTTCTGTCCCATTACAGAGGGTTCATATTAGCCACTTATTAAAAGTTGGTGGCACCAACTTTTGTAATCATTGAATCATTGATGCCGAATGTGTGTGTGTACATGTGTGCACATGGGGGGGTGTGTGTTCCGCTGCCAGACTGTGTCTACCACACCCTGGTGTGAGAGAGAAATGTCTCACTGTTTCAAAGCCTTCCCTGGTACCTTCTGCTTTCTCCAGTCTGCGACACTTGTTCCTAAACCATTCCCTTTTTTGTCTTCATTTTCCTAAATAGTATTTCCAAATTACTTTTTTGGTAATACTCTCACTGCCTTCTTTTGCATAACTCACTCTTAAGGGAACATTCTCTCCCTTAATGTGAAACCCCTCACAAAATCTTCACATGACTCTCATGTAGCACTGGGTATCTGTGGAGACTGAGAGGAACAAAGAAAACGAGGTCAGATGCCTGACAGCACTGTAAAATTTCAAATGATATTTTCATAGGATTAAAATAGCAACTGGTAGGAAAATATTTAAAATAAGATTCTAAATTTTGCTAGTACCTAGCAAATTAAGAATTAGCATTGTAATAAGTCACAAAAGCACAGGTCAGGGAGATCTGAGTTGCAGGCTACGTCTCTGCGTGCTTGTGACCTTGCTCAGGTTTTTTCCTCAGGATAAGAGGAGGATATTAATATCAACATCACACGGATCTAGCAAAGACTGGATGAGGACATGTGAAAACACCCAGCAAGTTGTCCAACATAGAATCCATAAAAATTAGTTTTCTACTTTCCTTAATCAGGTATCTGAAACTACCAAGGATATAAAAAGTACCCTCTATTAACCATAGTCCATCTTCTAATCCTCTCAGCTCCCTTTGCTCCCAATGGGAAACTGATACCTGAGATACACTATGAAAACACCACTGTCCCATCAGAAACTTCACATGCAAGTGTTATCATAGGTAAAGTCTCATACTGTAAGTTAGCAATGTGTTCACCAAAAATTTAACTATACTCTATATTACTTTATTTTTTAAAAAGGAATCTCATTTTCACTATTATGAAAGTAAATGTATTTTTTTAAAGTTTCACAATTTCAGAAGGTAGAACACATATAACAAAGATCCATCACAATCCTAGCTGCTATATAACCACAATTTGGAAGCCTGTCCTGCCAGATTTTTTTGTTTTTATGGCACCATATATGTATGAGTTGCATGCATGCATGTGGTCTGTGCATTAACTTTCCTGTATCTTTCCTTTACTCACCCAAACTTTAATTAAAACAGAAATAAAGAGAAAGAAAAGTTCCTCACAATTTCCATAAATGTAGTAGTATTTAAATCTCATTGGACTCCTGTTGCCATCCCTCATTACAGGAGAATCCATTTTGGTAAATGGTCTGATTCATCTTCTATCACAAATGTGAAACTCAATTATTTGATTGTAGAAGGGGAAAGTATTGAAGTGTAAGTGAAAAAAAGAGAAGAAAGGAGAATGGTGCTGAGGACCATTTCTAAGATTGAATCCGTATAACTCTTCCAGAGCTTCCACTTGTCTTTTTTTTTAAATATATTTTTAATTTGTTTTTAAAAGATTCATAGATCACACAAAATGTTACATTAAAAAAATACAGGAAGTTCCCATATGCCCCACTCCCCACACCCCCCCACTTTTCCCACGTCAACAACTTCTTTCATTAGTGTGGTGCATTCATTGCATTTGATGAATACATTTTGGAGCACTGCTACACAGCATGGATTATAGTTGACATTGTAGTTTATACTCTTTCCCAGTCCATTCAGTGGGTTATGGCAGGATATATAATGTCCTGCATCTGTTACTGTAATACCAAATTATCTTGCATGGAACTTCCTCAACAAATTTCCCTTGTCTCCAGTTCTCCTCCCACCAGCCCCTTACCAACAATACAAGGGATAAGAAAGAGCACATTTTAAAAGACAAGTAATTATTTTAATTCCTGATCTCCTTGCCCACCTAAGTCCTAATATCAGAGAGGGTTTTATAATTAATTTTCAGAGAACATACTGTTCTGCTTGTTCTAGGCAGATCAATAAGGCTTTAAAGAAAATAAAAATTTTTCTTGTATTTTTATTTTTAAGGGTCACAAACTTTCCAAACTTTATAATTTAAATGACAAGTGAGACTTGAGTTCCATTCATATCCTGGTTCTTGAAAATCACTCTGCCAATCTCCCCAATGGGGATAACTGTGCCCATGATCCTCTTCCCTCATTTAAAATAAAAACAGGGCTTTGAGAGGAAGATAAAGAGTTGCTAGGTAGAAAAGACAGGGGAAAAGAACACCTTGGCTTGAAAGGCAGACAGCTGCCAGTGACAGTGACAAGGTAATAGGACAGACATTCCTTTGTAGGAAGAAAACAGATACAGCCTGTCCTCTGAAGCAAGTTATTTCCAGCCTCTCAACCATCAGCCCCGAAGTTTAAATGATAGTGTAACTCTCACCCTTCATGCTTTTTATCATTTCCAGATGTCTACACAATAGGCATATAATAAATGTTTGCTACATTGAACTGAAATTCCCAGCAAGGAAGCCTCTGCCAATATAGAAAAGAGGGCGGCAGAATCACCATAATGCCAGGAAATAAAAAGGAAGGAAAAATCACTCTTCAGAAGCAGTGGGTAACTTGCGTTTAAACATGCATAAAATTTCCGAAAACCAATCCAATGGAAGATATACTAGGTAAAGGTAAGCACAGCATTCCATGATGCCATTTTGAAGTTTGAAAAATGACCAGAAAATACAATTACTTGTTGCTTACTTGTAATGTGTGGTTTCTACAAGGCTTTCTATGATTCCGCAGGCACAAATTTGCCATTAGCTTCTGAATCTTGAGAAACACAGGGCAGCCAGTAGAGACCACTAAAGTAGTGTATCATGTTACATTTAGGGAAAAGAACAGATGGGGGGGGAGTAAGCAAATGGACTTCCCTGCTTACAATCTGTCACAAAAAAGCTATCTTGCTATGGATTCAACAACACTGGAACAGCAAGACTGTTTGTTAAGGGTAGTGAACTTCTTTGTAGGGTGGTAAGATGTACAAACATACTGAGACAAGCACAGGGTTAGAAATCTAGGGACCAAACTAAAGTGTTAAGTCTATACTATTGGCTATGCAACTTGGGTAAGTCAGTCAGTCTCCAGGACTCTATTTGTTCTCCAATGTCTTAAAAGAATGGGGTGGTAGACTTGGCCCAGTGGTTAGGGCGTCCGCCTACCACATGGGAGGTCCGCGGTTCAAACCCCGGGCCTCCCTGACCCGTGTGGAGCTGGCCCATGTGCAGTGCTGATGCGCGCAAGGAGTGCCCTGCCATGCAGGGGTGTCCCTGCCTAGGGGAGCACCACGCGCAAGGAGTGTGTCCCATAAGGAGAGCCGCCCAGCACAAAAGAAAGTGCAGCCTGCCCAGGAATGGTGCTGCACACACGAAGAGCTGACACAACAAGATGATGCAACAAAAAGAAACACAGATTCCCGTGCCGCTGACAACAACAGAAGTGGACAAAGAAGACACAGCAAACAGACACAGAGAACAGACAACTGGAGTAGGGGGGGAGGGGAGATGAAGAAATAAATAATCTTTAAAAAAAAAAAAGAAAAAAAGAATGGATGGGACCAGATCTCAACATTTTTTTCCACCCAAACCTTCTATAAAACTTTCTCACTTGACTATCAGCATATCTGCTGCAGCCCTAAAATTCTGATCATTGTTATGTTCTGTAGTTGGTATTATGGGAACAACAGACATGTTATTGTGCTTTTTCAAACAATATGCTTTTCCTTCTCCACCACAATTCTGATATGAATGCCACCTCAACTTTGAAAGTCACTACAATATAATATACCTTCTCACACTAATGCCTTGAGAACCTATATATCTAAGGCTCATTTTTCTAAAGCACTACAAAACCCACACACTCTCACAGAGCCTTGGACCACAGATGGTGCCCACACTTCCCTCTGAATCTGTCTACCCAATTGCCCCACAGCAAGCAGGAACCAAAAAAGTAGACTCCAGTAGTAAATGCCAAGGAAGGACAGGCTCTGCCAGGGTTCAAAATGCCTGCTTCCTGAGCCTGGCATACCTTTCTTCTCTACAGAGATGACACACCCAGCCTAAAATCAGAAGGCAACAAAAGAACAGGGGCTTTTACAGGAGAGTGGCAGTTGGCCCACCCCTACCTCTCTCTGTGTCATCTGGAATGGCTCTGAAATTGTGCTGAGTTTATCATTCTCCAGCCTAGAATTTTATTTTATTTGTGAATATTACAATTTTTTTTTTAACAAAAGTGTAGCATACACAAAAACAAACTCTCTAGGACATGTAGACTTTCTCTCACATAAACCTTACACCTGGTCACAATGTCCAGAAATATTCATTGTTTACAGTCTAAAGAACTGAATGGCCCAGTTATTTCATAAAACTCTAGAAATGACTCAATCTTGGGACCATGAACAAACTTCCTTAAGAAAAAAGACTTGCAGTCTGCAGTTGTGATCCTGAAGAGAATGTCCAGCACAAACATGGTAGCCTTTCACCAGCCCAGATCCCGGGCTGGTAAATTACCTAACTTACTCTACCTAACAACCCTACTCTTCCAGGGATGATAACTAAATTACTCTGAATGACTAGAACTCTGGAAAGGTTTCCTTTTAAATACAGACTTAATGATTAAATGAAACACACAGGATTAAAATCTTGAGGTTAAGTTTAGGAATCAGTGTTAAATCATTTGTACAAGGTTCAGTATTTGGTTGATAAAGTGTTTGCTATGTTGCAGAAAATGCAATATATTGACAGACTATGCCTGTAATTTCAATTTTATTTAGGTTTGTGATTTGAAATTGAAAGGTATAATTGAATTTTATTAGGTTTCCACCAGCACTGAAATGTTTACGGTGAATTTATAAGTTGAATTTTATGACGTTTGTAAGAATAATTCAAGTACTTGGAGAAGTTTGGGTTTTAGATCAGGCATGTGAAATACTTAAAAGGAATACCAAATATATGAAATTTATAAATGCAAAAGGGTTTACAGGACTTTCGTTAACTAGACTTGTAATAGGGACTGATTAAAGCTGTTTAGTTGGCCCTCCTCTAGGTTGTTCTGAACATTAAACAAGCAGGACAATGTCCTTTCAACCCCTCCCCAGTCCACTTACCCCAGGCAGGAGGTAGGCTGGTATCTTCAAACATCTGCTGTACCACTTTAAACCTTATTAGTTATCCATCCCAACCCCACCCCAACCAACCACCTTCCACCCCCCTAGGAAGGTGTATTCCTCTTGATCCTCATCTACCTAGCCAGCCCCTACATGTACTTACTGCTAGATAAAAAGAAAGGAGACTGTTTATTTACCTCACATAATCTTGGCAACCTACCCAGAACTGGCATCCCCACCGTGCCAGGTACGCTTAGTTCATAAAAAAGAAAATGAAGAAAACACTGCTTCATTCAAGAATTCATTCAAATTCAGCAGACTAACACACCATGAAACTTTTTAGTTACTAAATTATAGCCTTTAAGAGCTTTCTGCTAGGTTCGTGGAACATGAACTCAAGAAATTTACAGACAATTCACTCCAACAGCTGAAATTATGGCATCCTTGCTCACTTTCTCTGGAAGGAATTCTAAGACAGCTATATTATTACAAAAGCAATTTCCTGATATTTCTATTCAGATAAAACCTATGATACTGCTGCAGCTTTGACTAACAGAAGCATAATTATTAATACCACACTCTGGTGCGGTCGGTTATACATTAACCTACCTTCAAAGGATCCATTCCAAAACATGAATAATAAAATTCTTAAGCAATGATAAATAAATTTATTATACAGAAACTATGTCAATCAGAATGAGTCTAATTAACAAAACCGCTTATTAAAAACAATTCACTTATTTCCCAAATCCCTATTATTCATGTTCATAGTACCTGACATAGTCTAGTAGTAATAACTATATCTAATATAATTTGTATATCAAGCTATATTTAAAATAAAAAAGATTATCCAAAAAATACTATCTGAGAATAATCACTTCCCAGATAATACTTTATATACACATGTCCACTACTCATACCACAGCAAGACAAGCACAAGGGCAGCAATGGCTAATAGTGTGCAATAAATGTTGTGACAGCTCAGAATCACTCCGTGTAAGAGAATTTGAATTTAACTTTTAAAAATAATCATGCTGTAGTTTTAGTGGTGGTCACAGGCACTTTACTTAAAAAATGAATTGCAAAATGGCTAAAATGGGAGTCATTATCTCTCATTTATACAAAAGTGTTCCTGGAAGGCCCCACGGAGCCTTTAAAAAATCTCAATTGCTAAATTGTAGTCATCCTCCTTCTCTAAATTAGCAAGCTCTGACCCAAGTCAGATGCTCACTTACATAAAACATCATCACAGACCCACGGATGGCTACATTTCAGTCTGTGAATCAGCCTGGCTACACTGTGAAATTCACATTGCTTTCGTTATGTACATAATCCTGTTCTTTTTGAATAGGCCTCCAGTGATTCAGATGTTAATAAATCCACGAATCCTGAACTGAAGCCAAAATTTCTGCAGCGAAGGCTGTGCAACTAATCTAAAGGTAACCTTTCATGATTTCCTGAGGAGAATTTAATTGCTTATTTGAGCCAAGAAGGGCATATACTGCGCATCTACCAAAACAACTTAATCAGCAAATATCTGGAATATTGCCCACAAGGGGCAGTTCAATCCTTGTGGCTACTGACTCAGAGCTACTACTGCCTGTATCTATTATTATTTTTCATTATTATCCTCAATTATTATTATTATTATTATCACCACCACATCTATTACTTAAAGTATTAACAACAATAATCTATAGTACTGGACAATTTAATAAACCAATTAAGTACTGTTGTGTTGGTATTTAAGAGAATAGAAGTAAAATTATTGATACGCCAATTGACTCATAGATCCCCAGAGAGCAAGTGTTTCCAAACCTATTTTGGTACTACCCTCTACAAGCACCAAGTTCATGCCTACAAAGATACCAACAGCTACAGAGTCTTTGAGCACACACATCTGCTGTATTCCTTCACTAACTGTGCGGCTCTGGGCACGTTTCAACACTTCCTGAAAGCCTTGGTTTTCTCCCCTATAAAATGGGAATAATTCCAGTAGTTACACCCCAGAAAAATGAAGTGTGAATTACATGAGATGATACATATAAAGCAGGAAGCCAAGTGCCCAGCTTCATAGCCCAAACTGAATCAAAATTGTCTACTGTCATGATAACTTTCCAAACTTGGCTCTAGGTACTCCTACACTTTCTAACACAAGCCTTCTTTGGCAAACTCATCTCACAAACCTCTTCATTTACTTTGAATTCCTTTTGTATTTATGAAAGATTTTGTACTACTTCATAAGGGTTGTAAAATTGGTTAGCTCTTTCACACATTATTGTGGGTTATTGTTTGAAGAGCAGGAATCATTGCTTTCTATTTATTTCCCAAGCATACAGAAAGTACTTATTGGGAAGAGGCTGTGGCTCAATGGATTGGGCTCCCCTCTACCATATGGGAGGCCCTGGGTTTGTGTCCCAGGACCTCCTTGTGAAGGCAAGCTGGCCCGTGCCCACGGAGAGTTGACAGCCCACGCCTGCAGAGAGGTGACAGCCCAGGCCCGCGGAGACCTGGTGCAGCAAGATAACACAACAAAGGGAGACAAGCAGACAAGCAGAAGAACACACAGCGAATGACACAGAGAGCAGACAGCAAGCAAGCCACAGAGGGGGGGATAAATAAAAATAAATCTTTAAAAAAAAAGTGCTTATTATGTGCTATCTGTATCAAAATACTGTGCATTTAAAAGAATAACCTAGAAATGTGTCTCTTCTCTGTTCTAGTCTCATATAAAAAATAGTAGTAACATAACACCTTTAATCGAGCACTCACATTCAAAGTGTCTAGTCCCCACAGAAACCTAGCATTGGAAAACAGCACCACTACTGACTTTTATAGGTAAAGATCAAACAATTTTCCTAAGTTCAGAGACTCACTAAACGTCAGAAGCCAGTTTAGAGAGTAGGTTTGGCTGACTCAAATCTACTCTTTCTCACTAAGCCATTTTGATTAAAACTCTATGCACAAGTTGACAGATTACTTATCAGGAGAGAGGAGCTGAATGAGACCCTGGGACAAACAACCTGAGAGAATGACTTAAATGTATCAAAACAATGTTACCACTGAAGGTTCAGAGCATTCATAATAGAGTACAGCTTGGTCATATTAAGTTGATCATAGCAGCAGGACATTCAACTAGAATTAGTTTAGGTTGTCTGAATTCGGGGGCTGAAACCATCAAGGCAAGGTATGTGGATTGGGAAATCAGCAGAGATGGTAGCTGATACCATAAAAAAATAGGTGAACTTAGATTTGTGGAATGCCCAAAGGAGGCAGAAAGAGGACAAGACCTCCTTAGAGAAGAAACGAGCACCAGGATGCCAAATTTAGCCAATAAAAATACAGGACATCTCATTAAATATTGTATGGGTCTTGCATACTAAAAACATATATTCTCAGTTATCTAAAATTCAAATTTAACTGGGCATCCTGTATTTTATCTGACAACCCTAGGAACTGGGGATATAAACAGCAGGAAAAAACATAGGAATGTGAGGTAGAGGTTAAGGAAGAAGACAATTCTTCAGTGGTAGCAACCAATGGTGTCCAATTACGAAATAATGCTAAGGATGATCAAAAATAGGAAAAATTCATTAGTTTTCGCCAAGTGAAAGTCACCAGTATCTTTAAGGGAAAACACTCTAGTTTAACTTTTAAAATTTATATAAAAGATAAATTGAAAATAAGCCAGATACAAAAGGACAAAATTTAGTATGATCTCACTAATATGAAATAATTAGAATAAGTAAATTCATAGAGTCAGAAACTAGAATATAAGTTACCAGGAGCCAAGATGGGGGTAGAGAATGAGAATTTAATACTTAAATTGTACAGTCTCCATTTGGTGTTATGGAAAAGGTTTGGTGATGGATGGTGGCAAGTGAATTACATATTTGATTGTGCTTAAAGAGCGAATTCTTAGATTGTAAATATGTTACTAGAACAAAATTTTTTAAAAAACACAAACAAGGAACCCTAATGTACACCACAGATTACAGTTAATAGTACAATTATAATAATATCTCTTATCAAATTTAACAAATGTTACCACACTAATGCAAGGTGGTAATAATTGGGAGAGGGTATATGAAAACTCTGTACTGCCTGCATGAGTTTTCTGTAAACCTACATCTTCTCTGTTTAAAAAAAGAGTAACTGATTTCCATATCTGAATGACTATACTTGTGCTGTCTTATCTTATTTTGACTGCTGATTGAATTTTTTAATCAAAAGTGTCTCAAAGGAGAGAATTCTGATACCACTTGAGAGAAAGGTCAGATGCTCAGCATTGGACATCCTCCTTCCTACTGGCTGAAGGTCAGCATCCTTCACAAAACTGGAAGCTCTCAAAAGACTGATTTTCTACATTAGCATATGTATTTTAAATGACCATTTCAAACTTTAAAGGAATGCTTTCTCCCTCTTCTTTACAGGCTACAAATTGTTTAGAGTGATTTCATGAACTGAGGGCCCACAAAAATTAAAAAGACAGTTTTCCTACATGTTTATTTCCATGCATGGCAGAGGGTGGAAAACTTTACAGTCACCAGGGAAATGTAAAACACAAATTGCATTTACTAAACACAAGTTATCTAAAATATGCATTTAATTTTCAAGGTTGCATCAGCATATATATTTATGCATGAACATTTATACAGAGAGGACTGTATTCGAAAAATATTAGTATTAATAAAAGTTTGCTATATATCCTCTGGGTCATCTATGCATAAACATTTCAGCTATTTTCTTATAAACAAAGAAAAGTAAACATTCTTCCTAAGAAGTCTATAGACTTGAAAATCTCAACTTTTGGCTGTCATCTGAAATTTGTTTTTACATTATACTTCATATCTGAAATACAAAAGGCTGTACGCCACACTCCAATGGCACCTAAAGTGTCCACTAACAACTCTGTGCACAGAACACAGCCATAAATCACTGTACTTAAGGATTTGCCAAGATGCTTCTTAAACAATACACCACAGGTTTATCGAACCATTTAAATTTTATGTCCGTATATATCCTCTGTCATATTTTTGTTTCAGGTATTGAAACCTGTGGAATAACGTGGCAGCAAATGAAAAATCTGAGTAACAAATACTGGCTGTTTGCTCTTTGTGGGTTTTACGATTTTGTTTTTCTCAAAACATTTTAGACTGATGAATTTATTACTTAGAGGCAGGCAGGACTTCCTACTAAACATGGCAGATTCAGTGCTAATAACTTTTCCATCTCAGCCACAAACTTCAAAACTGAGGGAAAATTTTCCCTAAAAAAACAAGTTTCCTAGTACTCTCTCACTTCAAATATTTTGGTGATTTTATTTTTAATGCCCTAAGTAAATATGAAATTATAATAACAGGCTTATCAGTCAAGTATTTTCACTAATTTACTATTGAGGAAAAATTTTCTAAAAATATAAGAGCTAACTACAAATATACTGCTTCAAATTGTAGCTAAAATACCCCCAAATTCTGAAAACCTTCAAGCATGCATGTGAGAAACAAAATTCTGTGATGAACAGATTTACTTTCATATTTTCCAATTTTCAGTTTGATTTAGGTCCCCTGATAAAGGAACAATCTAAAAATATTTCATTTTGCATTAACTATTCCACCACATTCAGTATCAATAATTTCTGCTGGGAAACGGACTTTGGCCCAGTGGTTAGGGCGTCCGTCTACCATATGGGAGGTCCGCGGTTCAAACCCCGGGCCTCCTTGACCCGTGTGGAGCTGGCCATGCGCAGTGCTGATGCGCGCAAGGAGTGCTGTGCCACGCAAGGGTGTCCCCCGCGTGGGGGAGCCCCACGCGCAAGGAGTGCGCCCGTGAGGAAAGCCGCCCAGCGTGAAAAGAAAGAGCAGCCTGCCCAGGAATGATGCCGCCCACACTTCCCGTGCCGCTGATGACAACAGAAGCGAACAAAGAAACAAGATGCAGCAAATAGACACCAAGAACAGACAACCAGGGGAGGGGGGGGAATTAAATAAATAAATAAATCTTTAAAAAAAAAAATTAATTTCTGCTATATTAATTGCCTTACGCAACAGGAAGATGTCCGGTATTTGGTTAATCTACTTTTGTAAGATTTAATCGGGTATGGTTGAACCCCTGCCAAGCAAGTTTTGATTGTTTTCTAACACATTCATGATTCAGTGAGAGAAGACTGTGTGTGTAGGTTAAGAAAGGACAACTGGACAGGAGCTGGAGTACTGGTGCAGTTCTGGTCCAATCAAGTCGTAAATCACTTAATGGTTAAGTCTTCACCTCCTGATCCTGCTTCTGGGAAGGAGCACATCATAAGGGTGAGAGTTGGTTTGGACTAAATGGAGCTAGGTTTGAATCTATATCATAAACAATTCTTTGGGTTTACAATCTGCTGATAAAAATAGGTGGGTGGTAAGAGTTATTGGTTCCTGTTAATCACAAACAAACATCAGCACAATTCAAATGTATTAATAGAAGAGGGGCAGAAGGAAAGACCTACTCTAGATCATAACTGATCCTGTGGGTCCCTCAGAGAGTAGAAATTTTAGCTTCTTCCCACAAGGCTTACATCTTTGTAGTTTAATTAAAGCACTTAGAAAGCAACACCACAGGCAACCATTTACTACAGGACGATTATGCATTTAGAACTTAAAAAAATATTACCTAGGTCACCTTAAATACACACACTCCAACCATCCTGCTGCTTGTCATGGAAACTAGCTTAAATATCTGACCAAAAAAGGTACCCCTATGGTAAGAGGATGTGGCTCAAGCAATTGGGCTCCCACCTACCCCATGGGAGGACTGGGGTTCAGTTCCCAGTGCTTCCTAGAGAAGACAGGGAGCTGGCACAATGGTCAGGCATGGCAAGCTGACATGACAAGATGACGCAACAAGAGACACAAGAAGAAAAACATATTGAGAGATACAACAAAGCAGGGAGCAGACATCCCTGGTACCTCCTAAAAGAGGATGAACAGGACCATGAGCGGGCACGAAAGGCAGATGTGGCGAGCTGACATGACAAGATGACACAACAAGAAACACAAGAGGAAAAAATAATGAGACAAAACAAAGCAGGGAACGAAGGTGGCTTAGGCAATTAGGCACCTCCCTCTCATATTGAGGGTCCTGGTTTGGTTCCCATGTGCCTCCTAAAGAAACAAAGATGAACAGACACAGCAAATGCAAAACAATGAGGTGGTGGGGAAGAGGTAAATAAAGAAAATAGAATCTTTTTTTAAAAAATTTAAAAAGATACCACTACAGAAAAACTGATCATGGGCTCTACCAAGAAAATTATGCAAGCATAAGCACTTCCTCGAAACCAAGTCACCATCATTAAAACTGAACCCTGGTGCTGGTTCCTGCCCACACTAGCCCGAAACTTCAGGACAAAAGGAAGGAATGTCAAATTCCAGATGACAGAAGCACTGCTAAGTTCCTTCTGGTTATTTCCTTTAATTCTTTACCTTGGATCCTATTCAAATTGTTAGTGCTTTAAAAAATATATTAATATCAACTCATTCCTCATGGGTATGCTCCGGGACTTGACTGAGATGGCATATATCCAAAAAACACAAATGCCCTATACTCAAATTCCCTTCAGCTTTCTATGTCTGAACTTTTCCCACAATAGTCTAGCTGCTACACTTTTCTCACATGTGCTTAATTCACTTCTTTTTAAATTAAAATAGGCATGATTTGATGGTCTTTTGAAGAGCTCTACCACATTTGAAAAGTCACAAGAGAATTCAGAAATACAAAGAAACCTGAATGATGTGCTGTTTTTGTGTTGTTCTTTAGGAACTTCACATCAAGATCAGGTATAATCTGCATAATCTGTGGTTGTGGTCAGAGCTGCATTGTAAAGATATGGTTCACTGCCCGATCTCTGACCGTCTTCTCCACAGTGATGGCTCATGTTCCTTTCATTCTATGCCTGAGCTCCTGATCCTGGAGTTCAAACCACCCACTGAGCATCTCTCCAAGACTCGGTTTATTCTTTTGTGCAATGAAGGGGCTAGGTTACACATCTCTAAAACTCTTCTCAGCTCTAAAATGCTATGACTCAGTGATTTCTGCTAGGATAAATGGTTATCCCCTCAAGTTCAGCATGTGTAACATCAACTCATTCCCTTTGTTCCTAAATTTGCTGCCACTTGACTTTCCTGTTTCTGTAAATGGATCTATCCATGTCAACTCACCTGGGCTTAAGATACTCCCCTCATTCTCAGCTCCTTACTAACCACCCTCAACTCGACACGTTCTTCCTTTTTGACGTCTTGTTCTCTTCTCTGTTCCAGGCTTCCTGTCACTTTCATACAGATCCCTGGGCCTTCTAGTTTTCTCCTCATCAATCATCCCAAATGCCCTGGATATATTAATGCTTCAACACTAACAATTAAACTCATGCAAATGCTGTCGTAAATTAACAACAGAAACAACTCAAAAGAATAAAGTTCCTAGATTAAGACTTTGCCCAGAACAAAAATGAGTGCTTCTTTAGTAGAATAGCAGTGAATGCAAGAACAGCAACACTATGATCATTAGATATTAAGAGCATCTCACACAGCCCACTGCCCAGTGATTTAACCAGCTGAATACCAGCAAGCCCGTGGAAGGGCTAGCGTTTATGAGAAGGAAGTAGTGCTTCCTACCTCACTCAGCCAGTAACCCTAGCAAACATACCTCTCTCTGTTTGAGTCTCTGTATGAATCCTACCAATCCTTTAAGGCTTAGTCCAAATCCTACCTGTTCCATGACACCACAACAGTTATCTCTTCAGCTGTTAACTCCGAAACTATTCTGGCCTTTCTCATTACAGCTTGAATGAAATAAAATAAATCTTTAAATTAAAAATAAACCTAACTGGACACTGCGTTAACTCCATTTTGGTTGACAGTAGGGAAAGAACTGAGATATGACCAGTTTCAGTGCTTGCTTCCTACCATAACCCTCAGAATTAAGTTTTTTAAAAAATTAAACATTTATTGTATGACTCCTATGGGCTATACAGAGAATATAAAGATGAACAAGATATCATCTAAGCCATAATATGTTATGAATAGTTTACAATTGAGCAGAACTACCTATATAAAGTATAATGTGGTAGCTGCTAAAAAGAAAAAGGTATTTTTCCATGAAAGCCAGAAAATGGAAGAGGCAGCATTTTAACTGGGCCTTGAAAGATAAAGACTGGAGGAGAATGAGGGAAAGAGACTCTGAGCTCACAAGGTGAGTCCAGGTAAAGAACCAGAAAACAGAGCTGAGAAGGGGCTGGGAGGACTCAGGCTTGAGAAGGGCGAGGGACATTTCTTCCTCTGAGACATGGCATTTTCTGGCTGCTTCTCTACTCTAAGACTTAGAAAAGTTCAACCTGTCAGTTGCCATTTACAATTGGCTTCTTGCTGCATGAGTGATACAATGGTTTTTTAGGCTCATAATGGTTATTTTATCTCATGAAACAAACGAAGGATTGCAATTAAAGCTGTTTGATAGGGAAGCGGACTTGGCCCAAAGGATAGGGCCTCCGCCTACCACATGGGAGGTCCGCGGTTCAAACCCCAGGCCTCCTTGACCCATGTGGAGCTGGCCCATGCACAGTGCTGACATGCTCAAGGAGTGCCGGGCCACGCAGGGGTGTCCCCGCATAGGGGAGCCCCACGTGCAAGGAGTGCACTCCATAAGGAGAGCTGTCCAGCGCGAAAGAAAGTGCAGCCTGCCCAGGAATGGTGCAGCACAAAGGAGAGCTGACACAACAAGATGATGCAACAAAAAGAAACACAGATTCCCAGTGCCACTGATAAGGATAGAAGCAGTCACAGAAGAACACACAGCAAAATGGACAAAGAAAGCAGACAACTGGGGGTGGGGTGGGGAGAGAAATAAATCAATAAATCTTTTTACAAAAAAGCTGTTTGATAAAAACCAAAGTGAGGACATACAGCTTCAAAAGGTTTTTTATAGGATGTCTCTTTTCTTCTTTCAAATGGTTATGATGGGTCAATTCTGCACTTGGCTACTGTTCCTACTCCTTGTTCTTTGCCCTCCTGGAAAAATGAAGATGAGCTATAACATCACGGACATCAATCAACATTGTTAATTAGTGCACCTGATTTATGAAAGGTGAGTAGGAATGGTGATTTTTTTAAAAAGCTCTAAAGTAATGCAACACTGATATAAAGACTGTAGTTGCTGAAGGTTCTGAGGGGAGGAAGAGGGAAGAATAGCTATAACATGGGGCATTTTGGGGACATTGGAATTGATCTGCATGATAATGCAATGACAGATACAAGCCATTATACATTTTGTCAAAGCCTATAAAATGGTGCAGAGCAAAGTGTAAATCATAATGTAAACTATGGACCATGCTTACTAGCAATGTTCCTCAATTGTAACAAATGTACCACACTAATGAAATATGTTGCTAAGGGGGGGAGAGGAGGAGGGTGTGGGGTATATAGGAATCCCCCATATCTTTGATGTAATCAAAAGCTTCTTTAAAAATAGAGAAAAAAAATGATGTGTTAAAAAAAAAAAAAGAGCTCTGAAGTAAAATTTGACCTACGGATTACTTAGAAATACATTGTTTTAATTCTACATTTTTCCCATGTTTCTTATAGTTGGTGATTTTTTATTTAATTACTCTGTGGCCAAAGCACATACTTTCAATGATTTCCATTCTTTTAAATTTAGTGAGGCTTGTTCTGTGGTTGAGACTATGGCCTGTCCTGATGATAGCCAATGTGCTCTTAAGAAGAACGTATATTCTGCTGATGCCAGGTTGGGTACTATAAACATGCCATTTAGGTCAACTGGTTATAGAGCTGTTCAAGCATTCTGTAGCCTTGCTTTTCTGTCTAGTTATCCTTCCAATTATTGATAATAAATATTATGTAATTAAAATTGTTGATGTGCCTGTTTCTTCTTTCAATTCTGGGAATTTATGCTTCTTGTTATGTGTGCCCTCCATTGTTAAGTATGTATACATTTATAATTGTCATCACTTCCTGATGTAATTAGGAAACGCACCTCTTTGTATCTAAAAGATTTTTTGTCATAAACTCTGTTTTGTCTGATATTAATATAGCCATTCCAGCTTTCATATGATTATTATTTACACTGTTAGTCTTCTTCCATCTTTTCCCTATCAAACCCATTGAGTCTTTGAAACAGAAGTGTTTCCCTTACAGGCAGCATATTGTTTGTGCTTCCTCTGTGATTCACTTTGAAAATCTCTATCATTTGATTGCTGTTTTTAGAACACAATTGTTGGTATGGTTGGATGTATGTCTGCATCTGCCACTTCACTGTTTGTTTTCAATAAGTCTCATATCTTCTGTTTCTATGTTCTTCCCTTACACTCTTCCTTGCACTAAATAGTTTACTTTTTAAATTCTGTTGATTTTTAACAATACTATCTCCTCAGTAACAATACTTCCCTTCTCTAGGGATTACAATTTGCATTTTAATTTATCACAATCTACTTCAGGTTAATACTGACTTAATATTGGTAAAATATATTATCTTTGTTCTAATATAGCTCCATTTCCTCCCCCATCATTTCTGTCAATTTTTCTTATATACGTTACATCTATAAATGTTTTAAACACAATGACACAGGTACTATAACTATTGCTTTATATAATTGTATGCCTTCTTATAAATTAAGATAAACAATATATTTATGCAGTGTATTTGTTTACACATTTACCATTTCAATTTCTCATGTTATTCATTTATTTCCTCTGGAATTTAGTTACTGTCTAGAGTCACTGATTTGGCCTGAAGGACTTCTTTTAGTATTTCTTGTTTTTTTGTTTTTGTTTTAAAGATACTTAGAGTATACAAATGTCACATAAAAAATAGAGGGATTCCCTTATGCCTCGCCCCCCCACATATACCACATTTTCCCACATTGGCAGCATCCTTCATTAATGACGTACATTCATTGCTATTGATGAACACATTCTGGAGCATTGCCACTAAGCATGGATTAAAGTTTACATTGTAGTTTTACACTCTCTCCTGCCCAATTCTGTAGGTTATAGCAAGTTATATAATGGCCTGCATCTGTCATTGCAATGTCATTCAGGACAATTCCCAAGTCCCTAAAATGCCCCTGTATTACACATGTTTTTCCCTCTCCCTGCCTTCAGAACCTCCAGTGACAACTGCCTCTATATCAATAATATTTGTTGTAAGACAGGTCTGGTAGCAATTAATTTTCTGTCTTTTTTGACCTGGAAATGTGTTTGGTCTTCATTTTTGAAGGACAGTTTTGTTGGACAGGGAATCCTTGGTTGACAGGTTTGGGGCTTTATTTTTGTTGGTTTGTTTATTGTTTTTCTTTTAAGCACTTAGAATATATCATTACCTTTCCTTCTTGCTTCCACTGGTTTTGAGGAGATGTCAGCTCTTAAATATATTTTTCCCCTGCATATAATGAATTGCTTTATCTTGCTGCTTGCAAAATTTTTCTCTTTCTCTTTGTCTTTCAACATTTCAATTATCATGGGTCTTGATATGGCTCTCTTTATATTTCTTCTATTTGCACTTCATTGATCTTGGATTAATAGATTTAATCATGGTTTTCCTCAAATTTACTAAGTTTTCAGCAATTATCTCTTCAGATATTTTACTCACACAGCTATTTATTTATTTATTTATTCACACAGCTAGGCTATATCAAGAGCTCCAATGATGAGCATTGAGAGGCAATGCCGAGTCGGGCACTTCCACCACTGCCTCGGCCAGGTTTGTGCCTTGGCCCGGGCTTGAGCTGTAACACTCAAGGTGCTTCCACCAGCACCTCGGCCAGGCTTGTGCCTTGGACCAGTTTGAGCTGTAACACCAAAGGCACTTCCACAGGTGCCTCAGCCAGGTTTGTGCCTCAGCTAGGCTTGTGCAGCAACACCAGGGGGCGTTTCCATTATCGCCCTGACCAGGCTTGAGTTTAATACTGATCTATGATTAAATAAAGTTTGATTGTACTGAGGTCACATTTCTTCATTCTGAAGTCCATCTGAACCAGAGAATAAAAGTGGTGACAACACATAGTGTGTTATCATTTGAGATCTACATTACTAAATAGGACATAGCTTAGGCAGCAAAATAATATAAGAGCTTCTTAAAATACTGAGAAGTAACAAAGGGACGCCAAATGGGTTGTATTTTATAAAGCAACTTAGAGTAGTTATGTAAACTACTATTATGACAATTTTTATATAAATTATACTTTCACATTACTTTTTAAAATTGGCCAAAAAATTCTGAAGGAAAGAACATATCATCTTTGCAAGAACCAATTTGGTTAAAAGACCCCAGTAAAAATCCTAACCTAAACATTTACTAGCAAATTGTGTGATGCAGGAAAAATTATTTATTTCTAGCCCTCAGTTTCCTCATCTATAATTTGGAGATACTGATACATACGTATGTTAGAAATGTAGTTTCTGAAAAAGTCTTGTGAATTTTTAACCAGTTATAAATACCTACACATTCAAGCTAATTATAAAATACTATTAAAAATGCATTAAATATAAAACTGTCATAACCGAATTTATTATTTCCAATTAACAAAATAGGACAAAATGTAACACAAAATTTTTAGAAACTTAAAGCAGCTAAGAGGTCAGTTATTTGTTTAAAAGTCTTTTAAAAATAAAGGCATGCTAAAGATTTCATATGATTTTCATAGTTTTAAAAGTCACATGACCTAACAGTTTGCAAAATTTGTTGATATCAATTGATAAATACCCATCAGATTACTCAGACTTACAAAGAATAAAAATTGTGGCAATTTACATAAGCTTATTAAATCAAAGTCTAGACTCAGGGATTTTTATCTTCCATTTACAAAAAATATTTGCCTGTCAATTGTAAAATGCTCTGAAGCAACTGGGTTAATTTTGCAGACAGAGACATAAAGGGTTATTATTAAAGGGTTTAAGAGAAATATTTTTAACACAATAAATGTGCACATTATAACATTTGTGTATGAAAAGCATTGATGATACAAATATAGATGCTTTATCCAAGTAAAGATTCATGCTGAAGCTCTGACATTTTTAGTCCTACCTGTGCATTTCAAAGATGAAGAAAATGAAGTTGAAATATGTTGCCACTTGCTCATGATCAAGTAGCAAGTGGCAGAGCTGTAACCAAGACTCAAATATCCTGACTTCCCATTCTAAGAGATATAAAGGCCCTTGTAAGACACCTAGTTTAACCACAGGGTAAAGACTTATTTTAAATTCTATTTGTAAATCTTTGTGTTAATTTAAAAATCATCATAAGATGATAAGCCTTTCAAAACTCCAATATTAAATAAAATACAAACATAAAAACCATGAGATGCCCTCTGTCCTCCTCCTCAGCCAGTTCCCCTCCAACTCTGTTTTGGAAAAGCTTGTGCCCCAGGAACCACACTTCCCATCCGTGTCCATTCTCTCCACTTAGCTTCCAATAGCCTGAGCCTGGCAGATTCCAGGTCGGGGAAAAGGGAGAGAATGGAAGGCCTGAGATCTCTTTGGCAGATTCCCTCTCTCCACTGGGAAGGTGCTAGGGTAAGATGTGTCTTGGCATCCATTACAGAGGACACTTAGGTGCATATCTGGATGAAAGGACCTGCAGGACAGCCTAGGGTCCTAGTCGAGATCTGAAACATTTCGTCCTTGAATAATTGCTTTTGGACTCCCAAACACCAATTTTGAGAATTGTGGAAGTAGACCTTTTCTAGTTTACATCTACTTAGCAGCCTTGGTGGCCTCCACCATATTCATTTTCAACCTGATTTCTCCCCCAGGCTAATTACCAATGCCTCAACCATATCACCTATCCTGAAAGACTCAAGCTATCTCCACATAAGCCAGTATTAATGAGATGTTCCATCATCCAGGAGGAGCAACACTTTTCTTAAACAAAAACAAGTGAACAACAGCAACAAAAAAGAATCTATTGAGAAAAAACAAAAAGCAAATCACTTTGGAGAAAGCTACTCACTCTTTCATTTCTTTAATGTAAGTAAACTTAGCAAAAGGAAAACAATGAAGAGTGTGAACACAAGTAAATAGCTTATTTTTCTCCTAAGCACTTCAAGATGCAATTGCATATAACAGTCCACTAGTCCACTATTACCACATATGTCTCTGTGAAAGAAAGGAATAGACCACGCCAAATATGAAACCCAAAAAACAAAACTTAAGTTAACTACCAATGGAATTATAATTGAATTAGAGAGAAGTGGATGTGGCTCAAGCGACTGGGCTCCCATCTACCACATGGGAGGTCCAGAGTTTGTTTCCTGGGGTTTCCTGGTGAAGGCAAGCTGGCCTGCACTGCTAGCTGGCCCGAGTGGCAAGCTGGTGCAGCAAGATGATGCAACAAAAAGTGACAAAGAGGAGAGACAATAAGAGGCACAGCAGACCAGGGAACTGAGGTGGCACAAGAGATTAAGCACCTCTCTCCCACTCTGGAAGGTCCCAGGATTGGACAGCAAATGGACAGAGAGAGCAGATGGGGATGGGGGGGGGGGTGAATAAACAAATCTTTTAAAAACACAATGATTGAATTAGATATGAGAGCTAGCATGCTATTTTCATAAGCAGTTAACACAGCCAGCCACAAGGAGAAGAGATGGTACAGTTAATAAAAAGTAACAAAAATAAAGGGACTATAACATAGGTTAGAAAGATGTGATAACGAATGTCAAAAAATTTTCATGACATTTAAAAAGTCTTATTTTCTATTTCATAACTTCAGCAAGCTTATAAAAATAATATTGATAACTTAAAAATGCATACACCTAATTTACTGTGTTATTAAGAATATTTTAAACAGTTCAAAATTAACACTTAAAGGATCAAATTATTCATTTTACAAGCAGTTTATTTCCAAATACCTGAAATAAAAGAGGTTATCTTTTCTCTTAATTCTCTTTTCAACTACTAGCCCCCTCTTCCCTCCTGTGTACCTAAATATTTATTAGACATTTCAAATGTTTCCTTAGAATTCTAACAAAATGAATAATGGGGAATGATCAACTGAGGAATAAACCAAGAAACGATTCAGTTTTTAATAAGACATTTTCTGATAAACAGAGAGGATGGAGAGAAGATAAGACAGAACAGGCAGGTAGAACATAAGGGAATATTCAGGAAAGTATAAAAAGAATATATCCAAATGAAGAGACCAATACTATCCAGTTTACCACTAAAGGGTCTTTTTAATTTCTTTCATGTTTTCTCCTTCCCCTTACCTACAATGCTGATGCTATTTTGCCTTTCCTGTTTTTGACCTTTCTTTGTTCTAAATGGATGCTACACGTGTATCCCATCTTTTTTCTAAAGAGCCCCATCTGTTTTGTTTACCTTGATTAAATGATAATAATGCAACCCTGCACATGAAAAGAAAATGCAACATATGTTCAAATTTTTCTACTTAAAATCTCTATCGTAGGGTAATATACAGTGGACTCTGGAGTGAGATTCCAGATACAGACCTACCATTCACTAGCTATAACCTTAGATGAGTGACTTGACCCCTTCATACTTCACTTCTTCAAATGAAAATAGATAAGGATAGTACATACCTTAAAATGCTCCATGAAATTAAATGAGTCCAGGACTGGGTGTGTACACACAGTGCTTAAGACGGCTCTAAATGTTGCCTGTTAACATTGTTACTATTATAATTTTAAATTGTCTTCTAGATTTCTCTTTAAGGATAACTCTCAACTAATAAGAATACATGAGAGAAGATAATATTAATAATAGAAGCAGGTGTGGCTCAGTGGTTGAGTACCTGCCTCACATGTATGAGGTCCTGGGTTCGATCCCCAGTACCTCCTAATAAATAAATAAAAGAATCCATGAAAGGAGACAATTGGTTCCCGCACCTTTATTCCTTTTCTGGGGGAAATCTTAGCCTTTTCTTGGGCATCTAGAACATACAGTAAGAACAGACACACTTTGAAGGTGTTTAAAGATGGTATAGCCTACATTTTATCCCACTGTTTCAAAGCATTTTGTTTCTTCTGATCCCTTATCAGTACCACTACAAACTATGACTATCTCATACAAGGAATTTAAATTAAAATAGAAAAGCTGGCTCTCAGCACGGGTACTTCATTTCTCTAAACTGCCATCCAAGACAGAATATATTTCAAAGCACCGGCAACTCTGGGAGGACATATGTCTGGTTTACTGAACCTGAATTAAGCCATTAAATTAAGCACTGTAGCTCAATACGACAAAATTCAAAGTCTATCTTTTAGATATAAATGTTGGTAAGATTAAGGTTGCTTGCAAGTATTTCCACTTTAGCAGAAAATTTTGTGTTAAATCCAAGTTCCCAGTTAAGCCTATAAGAAGGAAGCAGCCACTTGAAAACTTCTTTACTGTGCAAAGTGCCATCTACTTTTAAATCTTCCTACTGTTGATATTTTGTGAATGAGAAAATTGACCAAAACAGAGAAAAGAAGCAAATTTAAATTCAAGTGCTCCATCGCAATTGAACAAGCAGTGCGGCTCCCTCATCAATGTAAAATTAAAATGAACATATCCTAAGGTCTACCATCCCTGTTCTTAATATTTCAAACTCTAACAGTAGATATATACAGGAATTACTGTGCATATGTTTCTAGAAGTATGAATAGCAAAATGTTAGAAAAGCTGGGTGATGGTGATAGCATTTGCTTCCACCCCAGTCCATCCGTGGAACCTACATCTACAGCACTCACAGCTCCCCGATGGTGCCTTGACATACACTCCCTTAATGCACCAAAGGGCCCTGCCTCACTGTTAGTGGGACTAGAAAGATCAGCAACAACTTCAATTTAACCCCACCTGCTTCTCCCTTGGACCTCCCACTGATGGGCCCACTTGTCACAGAGGAACCGCTAACATTTTATAAGCTTGCTCTTAACCTAGAACCTGGAGCACTACCACAAGCAGGGTTAGTTTGGTTCATCTCAATGCATACCCCAAACGCTAGGGAGCATGCCTGCTGACCCATGTCATTTGCCTCCTGCTGGCCCAGCATCTCTCTGTCCCTCTCCTACTTGTTCACATTCAGGGTCTATCATAATCAAATTCAAGAGCATGTTAAACCTTGCCTCCCTCCACACCTCAATAGGAATCCCACTGTTAGATCACAGTCAATGATTTTCAGTCCTATCAGACCAAATGCCCTCTCTATAACAAATACCTTATAAAGTTGGCTTTAGTATTACTAAATGAAATTCATAGATAACAGAATCAATATTCATGCATAATTTCAAATAATTATATATTTACATCTATATGTAGCTAAAATTCAAATGAGAAATAAAAGGAAAGTAATTTACAATAAAATAATGTCTTTTAATATAGAAGTAATCAGTCACAGTGCAAGTCACTGTGAAGACTGATGCTGGCATGTATTTATAGAATAACAGTGAACACAATCACTACAAATGCAGTGAACTGGGTGTTACATTACTTAGAAAACACAAGGAGCATCACCTTTAGTTACATGACTTTCGAAAATGGTAGACAAGTTTTAGTAAAGTTTTAAGCAAAACAAAGTACAATTATCTCTGTTTACATTGTTTTAGGAAAAGCTGAGACATTTTAAATCTATGCATAGCGTATTTTGTGTTTATGTGAATATAGCTGGGTTACAGGCTCAGAAAACTATAAGCAGGTTTTTCACCTGCATCAATGCCCAGTAGAAACTTCAAAATACTTGTGGGACATGAGACATTTGTTTATTGTATTAGATCAGGGAGTTCACAAACTGTTTTCTGTAAAGGGCCAGATAGTAAATGTTTTAGGTTTGTAGGCCAAGCAGCCATAGACAATATGTAAATGAATGGGTGTGGAGTGTTTCGATAAACATATTTTTAAAAAACATGCAGCAAGCCCCAGTTTACAGTTTTGCTGAACTCTGTATTAGGGCATTTAGAGAATCCCATGTATTACCGGTGCCCAGTTCCCACCAGTTGCACCTAACAATCATGGTGATGACAAAAACATCTCCTATTTGGAGCAATCATCTCACTGCCTGTTGGGGATTGAATCATGTACCCGATAAAGACAGGTTCAAGTCCTAACCCCAGTCCTGTGGGTATAAGCCCCTTTGTAAATAGGATCTTTGAAGATGTTTTTTAGTTAGAGTGGCCAAACTGATGGGGGATGTATGAGCAAAGGAAACTGAAGCAAAAGCTAGAGGAGGGAGAGATCACTATGCAACCGAGACAGAAATTCATCTATAAGTCAAGGAACCCCAGAGATTACCAGCAAGCCAATACCAGAATGCTACAGAATCTGGGATAAAGCACGGCCTGTGGATACCTTGATTTTGGACTTCTAGCCTCCAAAACTGTGAGACAATAAATTCACATTATTTAAGCCAACCAGCCTTTTTGTCATAGCAGCCCTGACAAAGTGAGACAGCACTCTTCCATCCCTGCCAACTGAGAACTTCTGCTATAAACTTTTCTTATTCACTGCACTTGGCAAAGGCATTGAGTTTTCTGATCTCGGTTCCTTTTCTATTCCTGTTTGGAATGTTCCTTCTCCCTCAATCTACTCTTCTCTGTTTATCTATCTTATGATTAATTCAAGGCCCAGTGGGTACCTTTCCTTTGCCAATTGAGGAATTTCATTAGAACTTACTAACTTTTAGGAATGGCCTTTATATGACACCTCATATTATTCCACAACTTATTATCTATATGTTTTGTCTCCCACCTGGAAGACAGGTTCGGTTCCTTGAAGGCAAAGACTTTATCTAATACCTTATTATATTTAAAGAATATGGCTCAATGATTTTCAGTAAGTTAATCAAAAAATACAGTGAATAGCATGCTAAATGCTGAGGATGCAGCAGTGAACAGACAAGGCCCCTGATTAAAAGGGACAGAGAAAGGACAGATTGAAGGAAAAATGACTTCAAAGGCAGAACCTATGGAAAACATTCCCAGATGAGGAGAGTGAGGCGACCCACTTGTGTGTGTGTACGTGTATGTGTGTGGAAGGGATGGCTATGCAAAGGCACTTGAGAGTGCTGGTCTTCTGGCCCAAGGTTCAGGCAGAGTGCTATCACCCCAGGCTTCAGAGATGATGAAGCATATTCTCTGGGGATTGGGGAGAGTCTGGCTGCCACCCCACTATTCTGAGGGTGTTGAGCCATTACCCCAGTGTTCTTGGAGGGTGGAGCCTAGAGTTCAGCTGTCACTCAGATGCTTGACAAGGGTAGAGCGGAGAACATGGCCACTGGGCAAACCCTAGAAAAGGCTGGGCTGCCCATCCTTTGGGACCAGAGGGCAAGAAACCATAGTTTCATATATGACTTTCAGACCTTAAAATCTAATGGACTATGCCCTACAGGGTTTTGGAATTGTTTGGAACCCATGACCCTTGTTTGCTTTCCGATTTTTCACTATGGCAATGGGAATATTTTTCCTGTGACTGCCCCTCCTTTGTATATTGGAAGCGGATAACTTGTTTTCAGTTTCAGAGATTTACAGCCTGAGAGAAATTCTGTCCCAGGACAGACCATACCTAAAACCAATTTTGATGAGACTTTATACTTAATACTGTTACTGAAATGATTTAAGGCTTTTTGAAACATTGTGACAGAATGGCTATATTTGCAAATGGAAAGAACATGTCTCTCTGGGGTCCAGAGGGTGGAGTGTGGTAGTCTGAGATTGAATATGTACCCCAGAAAATCATGTCCTTAGGGGTAATCCATTCCTGTGGGTATGTGCCTATTGTAGGTCATACCTTTTGATTAGGTCACTTCAATGAAGAGCCTTGTGATTAGATTACTTCAGTAAGGTTTGACCTGGGGTGGGTCTTAATCCTTATACTGGAGTCCTTTATAAATGGGATGGTTACAGAGTAAGACACAGAGAAAAAGCTGTAGGACCAGACAGAGAAAGCCATGAGCAGAAAAAGGCTGAAATAACAGAACCCAGGAGAAAGGAAGCCAGAAACTGAAGCAACAAAACCGAGAGGAGAAAGGAAAGACAAGTAGGTACTTGCATGGTTTGGACACTTTCACAGCCTCAGAACTATACGGTTGCAACCTAATAAATCCCCATTGTAAAAGCCAACCCATTTCTGGTATATTGCTTTCACACTGAAAGAGCTGCTATTTTAGACAGGATGCGCAGATGAAAACTTCTCTGAAAAGAGGCCATTTGAATTAACACCTAATATAAGAGACAAGATCAGGAAGGGCATTCCAGCCAGGGAGAGGACCATGTGTAAAATTCGTGCCATGTTTGAGGAAAAATTAGTCACAGGACTTGAAATGAAGCCTTTAAAATAAGGGGAATGACATTACATGATTTAGGTTTTTAACATGATTATACTTATTATAGCATGGAGAAGGGACAGTAGGGAGATAAGGGAAATGGGGAGTGCAATTAAGAAGCTATTGCACGGTTGCGTACCTGCTTCCCACAAGGGAGGGCCCAGGTTCAGTTCCTGGTGCCTTCTAAAAACAAGGAAACAAACAACAAGCAAACAAATTAAAAAACCAACTCAGGGGAGCCTATATGACTCAGTGGTTGAGTAGCAGATGCCCATATACGAGGTCCCAGGTTCAATCCCTGACCCCAGGACTAAAATAAAATAAAATAAAATAAAATAAAATAAAATAAAATAAGAAGCTACTGCAGAAGTTCAAGCAAGAGAGCTGATGATGCCTGGACTGAGAGTCACAGTGAAGAGATAAAGTGGCATATTTAAGATATCTTGTAGAGAAGCAACCAACAGGATTTGTTCATGGGCTAGATTTGGGGAAGGGGGGCAATGGATGTGTCATTACTAACACTGGGAGAAAATGGTTTGGTTTGTGGTGGAGTTGGGGGAACCATGAGTTCCATTTTGGATGCTTTAATTTGAGATGACTGCTAGACATCTGTTGATTATTGAATGTTGAAGCACCCTTGCATCCTGGAATAAACTTCACCTAGTGTGAAGTACTATCCTTTTTTGATATTCCTGGATTCAAGAGGGGATGCCAAGTAGCAGATGGATATATGAGAATGGACAACAGGATCACAGCCCAAAAGGTACATATGTAGCGCTATTTAAAACTCATGGAAATAGATAGAATCACCCAGCAAAGAGTCCTGGCAGGGAAAAGAAGGCCATTCCCTGTCCTGACATTCCCTAAAATTTAGAGAGGAAGCGAGCACAACAGAAAAGAGAAAAACCTATGGTGACAGTTTGAAGTTATTTTATGCATCCCAAAAAGAGAAAGATTATATATTTTTAATGAATCCATTCCTATGGGTGAGACCCTTTTGACTGGACTACATCAGTGAGGCGTGACTCAGGGTGAGTCTCTGTCCTCTTGCTGGGTCTGAAAAAAATGGTAACATACACAGGTAAAGAGGGCTCTGCCATATTTCACCCAGTCATGTAAGAGAGTGGACAGTAGCAAAACAGAATCCCCAAGAGGCTGAGAAAAGTACTGAAGTCTGGAACCAGCAGAGCACAGACCCACAGAAAGAGGACCCCCAAGGGAAGGGGCCCACGGAACAGCTCAAAAGGAGATGAGCCATATGCCTGATAGCTCACAGCTGAACCCAGGAGACAAGTCCTCTATCTGGTTGCCCACAGCTGAGCTCTCAGAGACAGTAGATCCTGGAGGGGAAGGCAGAGACCTCAGCAGATATGGACCACCACCTTGCTTCACCATATGGCAGGACCCTGAGAAAGCGTCTCTGCTGATCTTTGATTTGGACATTTCACAGCTCAGAACTATAAGCATTTACCCCAAATAAACTCCCTTTATAAAAGCCAACACATTTCTGGTGCTTTGCATTGGCAGCCCTGCAGCAAACTAAGACACCTTGAGAAGAGAATGTTTCAACCACTTGCAATCTGCTGAAAGGTTAAGTAAAATGAAGATACAGAGGTTTATATTTGATTTGGCAATGAAGAGGTTACTGGTGAACTTGATGAGAACAATTTCAGCTACATAAGAATGATGGAAACCAAATAGAAACAGGATGAAAAAGAAGAATGAGAAGTGAACAAATGAAACAGAAAAAAGGTTTCTCGAAAATAAGTATAAATAAAAATGATAGTTGTGGAAACAAGTATGACTAGAGGCATTACATTTAGATTGTCAACGTTGATATTTATCTTGTAGATCAGCAGAACAGTAACTGTGATTCGTTCAACTCAAAATTAACCTGGTCTTATTTCAAGATAATTTGTACCTTATAAAATGTAACAGAGAAAGCTACTAATCCCAAAAGTTCTGAAATGCTTATTAGCAATAAAAGAAAGTATTTGATTTCTTAGATTAGGAAACTTGTCTATGTAAGAAGTAATAAGCAGAATGACAAAGCAATTTTATTTCATAAAAATTAAAAACATATAAAAACCACCTACATTATACAGGGAAATTTTAGAAAACTGAAAGGAAGAAAACATAACATAAAAGATCCTAACATATAAAGAGTGTCTATAAATCAATAAGAAATACCAATAGAAAAATACAGTAAAAGATAGGAACTAATAAATCAAGGATTAAGAAACACAAATTATTAAAAAGAAAGCAGGACTCCCCTCTCCCCCATTTTAAGGACTTTTCTTAGAAGTCACACATATAAAGTTAGATTAGTATATATCCATTAAATTAATATGCACTTTAGGAGCTTGGCAAACAAAATCAGATATATGAAATTCCTCAAGTACCTTTCTAGGGATAACCTCACCGTCATTACAGAGTAGTTCCCCCTTCCTCATATCCAAGTATACAGACAGATAGTCTTGTTTTATTTAACATGATTTCATATCATTCCAAGAGGTACTGATATTTAAATTTCAGTTTACATATTCCAATAGAGATAGAACCATGTAATTTAAAAGCTGAGCATAACCAGGCATATATAATATTTTAAAAGCTATGGACATCATATAACCACAAAAACAAAGATAACCAGAATAAGTGCCTACCTTCCCTGATAGCTGTAAAAGGTGTACCTTCTTCTTCTTGCAGCCTGATCACCTTCAATGCTACCAATTTTCCATTTACCCTGGAAGAAAAAAAAACATGAGAAGCAAATCCATGTTCCCATTACAGTTCTAATTTTCTTCCTTATAATTTATATTGTATGCCATTTTGCACTGAAAATGTCAGTGACTCAAACATTCCACTATAACAAGATTAATTTCAGTAAGGCTGGGAATTCTACATCATCTTAAATATTCACATTTTAAATATTCACACTTGCATAGTCCAAGACTTAACTGAAATTCTCCCATTTATTCTTTGATCCATCTGGAATGAAACTAGAGCTTAACAAAATCACCATGCTTCATCAATTATTCTCAAATAATTAAAAATCAAGCAGTCAAAATAATTCTCTCTCCAGTAACTCTGTTTCTTTTCCTGAAAAATCTTCATCTTCCTGACTTTAGTTAAACTCATTCAATCCCCAAGGACAGAAACTTGATATTCACCTCTCTCCCTCTCTCTCTCCCTTTCTCTCTCCCTCTCTCTCTCTCTATCTCTCTGGGCATCTATCTATCTATCATCTATCTATCTACCTACCTATCTAATCTATCTATCTAGGGTCTCTCTCTCTCTCCTTCCCTCCCTCCTTTCTTTTTACTAGAGTCACCTAAACTTAGATTTGGTCTAGCTGGGTTTTATATTATGGTATATCATCAAAGTGAAAGTTATAAGTGTTTTTACCATTACAAAGATTACACAGGATTTATCTAAAGCAGATGGTTCTTCCAGGGTTACTCTAGATGTGTATCAGCTCTATTTAAAAGGAAGATTACACTATGGGGATAACTGGTTATCCAAGGTCAATTCTGTCAACAAGCAAACACATGACTATCTATACAGGCCTTCTCCTTGAGTAGTCTATTTTCTAGCTTTACTAAGACCAGCCACACTTTATTTGGCTTATTTACTTGTTCGTTTGCTTAATGAAAATAGATAAATCAAGTACATGTTAAAAATGTAAAATATACAAGAAGGTGATTGATAAAAAGAAAAACTCCCCACTAGACCCTCCTCTATCAACCCAGCTCTGGTCTTCCAAGGCCACCACTTAACACTTGTTTGCATACATCCAGGTACATACAGTGTATGTGTGTATTTGTATATGTGTGCATATGTACATGTATATAGACACACACAACAGCAGTAGCCCATACAGAGTACACTGATGGTTTATGTCACTTCACATATTTCAATGACTCTTTCTCATAAATTCATAGAAAACTGCGACTTGTTTTATAAAGCTTATGCAATTTTTCTTTGTGTGAGTGAAGAGTACTTAATTTAACCAACCAACCCCCCCTTTATTTTTGGGCATTGAGCTTGTTCCCAGTTTTTTGCTACCATAGTGTCATGATGAATATTCGTACACATGTCATTTCAGCCATGTGGAAAAATACATCTGTTAAGATAAATTCCCGTAAGTGCAATTCAAAGTCAAAAGAGGGATACGCATTTCAAACCTTACTGAATACTGGCAAGTTTTCCTACCTCAAGGTCTGTTCCCACCTCACCTATGCTATATGTTATCAACATTTTATTTCACCAATCTGATAAGTCAAAAATGGCTCCCTGCTGCAATTTAATTGCTACCAAAGATCTTTAAGGTGAAGGAACCAGCAAGGAGAACTCGGGTGGCCCAGAGAATCAAGTGCCTGAGTTTGAAATGAAGATTTTGAAAGTTTCTTTTAAAAACTATGTCTAGTTGAAATATTTTTGCCTCTAAACTGCAAGAGACACAATTCCCAAAAGGCATTTATCACTGCCCAGTCGTCCTAGTGACATTCCTCACTGAACTGACTGTTCAAATATATCATGCGTTAAAATAATTGCATAAGAGCTTTTGATTTGAAGGCTCTACAGCATGCCATCTTTCTCAAGGTTAGGAGCTGTTGTTTTTATTTTTTATTTTTCTTTCTGTTTCAGCTAGGAGGACAGGCCTGCCTCATTTTGCCTCTGCAACTCTGCTCTCCTGAGTTCATGACCTTGACATTTTTAATCACAATTGTGCTCTCAGTACCCAGGTGTGGGCAAAAAATTAATATGCACCAGGGGTTCAGCTGGAGCCTGCATTTTGCATACTTTACTTTGTCTTTAGGAAAGAGGGGGGAAACGGACTTGGCCCAGTGGTTAGGGCGTCTGTCTACCACTTGGGAGGTCCGCGGTTCAAACCCCGGGCCTCCTTGACCCGTGTGGAGCCGGCCCATGCGCAGTGCTGATGCGCGCAAGGAGTGCCGTGCCACGCAGGGGTGTCCCCTGCGTAGGGGTGTCCCCTGCGTAGGGGAGCCCCACGCACAAGGAGTGCACCCGTAAGGAGAGCCGCCCAGCGCGAAAGAAAGTGCAGCCTGCCCAGAAATGGCGCTGCCCAGGAATGGCGCCGCCCACTTCCCCTGCCGCTGACTACAACAGAAGCGGACAAAGAAACAAGACGCAGCAAATAGACACAGAGAACAGACAACGGGGGGGGGGGGGGGGGGGGTGGAATTAAATAAAAATAAATAAAAAAAAAGAAAGAGGGAAGCCTTTGGTGGTGCTGGAGGCTGGGATGTACTCAGTGCTGACTTCTGCACAGATTTTTCTCAGGCCAGTTAAGCTCATCACTGGCTCTCCGAGGAAGCAGTAGCTGACTCCATGAACTGATGGAATTTTCCCAACAACTTTACAGACATTTCCCCTTTTGTCCATAAACACACACCTACAACCTTCTTCCCACAAAACCTTTCCTTCCCCTGTGGTCGTTAACTTGGATATATCCCGAACTGAATTCAGAAGTACAGGAACCTCATTATATACCCTCAAACCATGACACTGTAATTGTCCTGTAATGCACTGAAAAAAGACAAACCATTAATTGAACCAACATTCTTTAAATACAACTAAAGATGAAATGCCACTAAGTTATAAGGACCACCTAATTTGCATTATTTTTATGCTGACAATTGTTTCAACAAACATATTTTACATAGCAACAGTTTATAAAAACATTATCTAGTTTCATCAAATTCTGATTCTGAAGCCTAATTCTCCATGAATCGAACTTCCAAGTGTTAATTTCTATATTTATAGTAATTTTAATAATATTTATTACAATCACAATACCTAATAGCATTGAGATGCTATGATATATTATGTCATATGGAACTAAAAGTTGCCTTAAATTTAAACTAGAAGATAGCCACCAGGAGAGAAGGGACTTTTTTCTCTTTCATTCATTGATATATGCCCAGTGCTTAGAAATTGCCTAATATAGCATAGCCTTGCAAAATATTTTACTGAATGAATATTGATACTGTGAAGATATTGACATTTTTTTCCTTATATCTGTAAGATAAGTCGAGAAAGAAGTATAAAAATTAGTTTCCAAAATTTTGGGGAATTCCAAAACTTTATAAAGTTTTCAATATCTTCTTTTAGCCTGGATAAAATATTCTTTTTTCAAATTAAAGGTGCAGAATCTTTGTTTAGGAAGTATACAGATATCTTAAAGTTTTATTTCTTTAAAGTTGTAGAATTTATAGAATGCTTTCTTAATTATCCTTTTTGTACCCAAAAGACATGTTTCAAAACTCTTACTACCCTTTAATAATCTGAGCACAGACTACTAATCAGTATCTCCCTCCTCTCCAGTTGCTTCATTCATTTTCCATTAAGAATCACATTGATTATCAAATTGCTCTTTTAGCCTAAGAGTCATTGTGACTTTCTCCTTTCTTAGTTTTTCTCTACATGTCTAGATACTCATTCACTCCTGAATCCCTTAGTTTTTAAAGCCAAGTGAAAATGTTAAGTCACTGGCTTCAGCTTTGAAAAAGGTAACTTTGGGGGGAAAATCAAAATTTTCTAACGCACTACCTTTGGTGAATACATGTATTTTTTTAAATTTTAGTATGGATTAAAATGCTTGAAATATCAAGTTACTGACTCATTAACAAAATCTCAGTTTTTAATGATACCAAAGAGTATACCTATTACTCCATGCAAAACAAAATGAAGATTACATCTTTTAATTATCTTGTGGGTTTATTTTATCAAAGGTTCAAAACATATACTTCAAAGATTGATTTAATAACTTAAAAACATTACAAACTGAATCAATAAACTAGAGCTGTTTACAGGAAAACAAGGAAGATTCCCCTTGAACAAGTATTAATAACTAAATAAGAGGTTAATAAATAGAAGGCAATCAAGGCTTGATTGCTGATGCAGACATTAATTCATGTAAATGCCATGGTGAAAAAAAATGCTTTAATTGTGTTAATATTAATACAGAACCATGTACTGGAGATAGTCCTAAATCTGCCTCACATTGCACAAAGCTGAATAGAGAACCGTTTTTATTCCAGAGTCTTTATTAGTCTTTGATTCTTCCAACAATTGCCACTTCCCGCCTTAGAAGAACTCCCGGGCCTCGCTATGAGGCTCATGTCATCGCTCGGACTCTGACTGAGGCCCAAGGATGAGTCTGCCCATCACGCAGGATGACTGTCAAGATTCGCCTGAGGAAGAGCCCTGGGTGGGACCAGGGCAGACACTGGGACACCACATGGCCGGGCAGAGCCCCTCTGGAGGCGGCTCCAGCTTGTAAATTGGTTCTAACCACAAAACCAAATCTCTACCAACTTCAAGAACTCGGTCCACAATTCTATGTGCCCTAATTTTGTAAAGAGAAAATCCCCTTGTATGAGTGAAGTAAGACCTAGGAATTTCAAATAAGGAGAACAACCTAGTCGTTTTTTCAGCTATTTGTTCATTTGCACATTCAACATTTTGTGAAACCTATAACGGAAAACTCTCCGGTTAGTTCAAGGTAAATTCTCCAGTTTCAAAAGACCATGCTCAAAGAGAATCTCCTTACAGACTAACAATTTTCAAAGGATAGCCTAAAGGTTTTATATTTCATTAGTTACGTCAAATTAATAGGATAGCTTAGTACAATAAAACAAAATTACAAATATTATCTAGGTCATCTTCGAAAATAGCATCCATGTGCTAACACCTAGAAGAAATTATGTCTAGAGGATATAAAGGAAATTAAAGCAATATACCTAAAAGAAAACTAATATACTCTGGGAAATTTAATATATTCTGCCTCTCTCTTCCATTATGATTTTGTCTCAAGAGAAACTGCTACAAAAAACAATACCAAGTGAAGGCAGACACAATGGTTTTTTTCCTTGCTATGTTGGTATAGAAGCAATAGAAGGAAATGTGAATACTAGGGAGGGAGTGGCAATAGCAAGTCGGAGTTATAGAAAGGACAATATCTTGGGCTGGATTTATAAATTTTTGGCTAAGTTATTAAACACATTTAAAAGGTTATACTAATAACACTTCTTTAATTCCTTTTAACACACTAGTTAAAATGCTAATTATACTACATTGCTTACACATTTCAAAAACTGAACACAACTAACTTATTCATGGTCATGCTATTTCCATCTGAATTACACTTTTTTTTTTTTTTTGATTACTCAGTGTTAGGTAAGAAGTCATATGATTACTATTTAACTTTTGCTATTCTGGAATATCATGAAAGTGCTATTCACTATACTTTATTCCTGAAAAAAATAAATTACTATGTGAAGGTAATCTGGCAATAATTACATCTTCTTCTAATCTTTATAAAATAATATAAATAGAGAAACGGAGGAAGGCTAACGGCTCATTTTTGTTAATTATGCTTCTTAAAAAATGAAATTCAAAGATCAGTAAAGGAACAGTTTAAAAGCTATTCATTTGGGTGTAACTAATAATGCAAAAAGTCTGAAGATTTAATGCAATGCAATTACAAAAAGAAAAACGTATATTCAATCAATAATTTCCTGTAATAACAAATGACTGCTACTAAAGCATAACTCATCATTATCAATGTTTTATTTAACGAGAAAACTCATAATGCTTTGAAACATAAAATTAGAGTGGCATATAATGCTCATGGGAGAAAACATAACGGGATTATGTACATTTCAACTATTTTAAACCGTCCAACTTTTCACTTCCAAAATAAAATCTGTCAAGTGACTTTAAAGTCTTATTACTTTGGAAGTAGAAGTAGCCTCAGATATCATTCAGCCTCCTGATCAGACAAAAAGATTCTCCCTGGCCTGAATGCCTATCAATTATCTATTTACTCTCACTGCCTAGAACAAAGGAGTCCCTCAAAAGTTGATGGTCAAATGGAAAGTAATTTGACACCACCAATTATTTAGTTCCTCCTTATACTGAGCCAAAATCTGCTTCCTATAACTTCTACTTTTTGAGTTCTGAATCCACAAACACTCTTCCACAAGACGTGCTTCACTTGATTAACTTTTAAGATGCCATCCCCCATGTAACAAATACCTGATTCTGTGCTTGAGGTAAAGAAGAAACATCACAGACATAGTCCCTGTGTTTATGAAGCTGAAGGTTAACCAAAGAGACAGGCAAAGCACATTAACTACAAAGACTACTGGGAGATGCCAAAGGGAATCAGGAGGCTCCCACATCTCAAAGATAATGAAAGATTTGAAATATTCTTAAATCCATAAATTTATCATGATAATAAAAAACCTTGGGAAACGGACTTTGGCCCAGTGGTTAGGGCGTCCGTCTACCATATGGGAGGTCCGCGGTTCAAACCCCGGGCCTCCTTGACCCATGTGGAGCTGGCCATGCGCAGCGCTGATGCGCGCAAGGAGTGCCGTGCCACGCAAGGGTGTCCCCCGCGTGGGGGAGCCCCACGCGCAAGGAGTGCGCCCGTGAGGAAAGCCGCCCAGTGTGAAAAGAGCGAGCAGCCTGCCCAGGAATGGCGCCGCCCACACTTCCCGTGCCGCTGACGACAACAGAAGCGGACAAAGAAACAAGACGCAGCAAATAGACACCAAGAACAGACAACCAGGGGAGGGGGGGGGGGGGGAATTAAATAAATAAATAAATCTTTAAAAAAAAAAAAAAACACCTTATCTGTCATATTTGCAGGGTACTAGGGAATCACCTCATTATTTTAAAAACACTTCAGTAAAAATAATAAATCAAGTACACCCTCCCCTTTCCTATGCAAACTATACCTCACTGTAAGCAAATAGTTGGCAAGGGAAGTTAGTTTCTCTTTATAGATGCACTGTAAGTAACAAATGAAGGAATGATGGAATTTGAATATCACCATTTTGCCACAACCATTCAAAGGATTATCAATGACTGCTAAAACCTCAAGAGACTGCTGGATATTATGTGCCTCCTGATGGAAGTATTCATCACCCTCTATGGAATAAGTCCAACCCAAATCTGGCCAAGTCTAAATCTAACAGCTTATTTAAAGGAGATAAGGGAACAATTTAAATAGTAGCACTGGGATACAATCAAAAAAATCCAGAAAGCAAGAAACCCAAAGGAAAAATGAAACTGTTTCTTCAACAAATAAATTTCAAGAGATAAAACGAAAAACAGAAAAAGAAGGAATGCTGTAGATTGAAAGAGAAACCGAATTAACTACAATTAATGGCAAGATATGGCCTCAATTTTACCTTGAGTTAAACAAATTGTATTTTAACAGATTGTATATTTGATGATATTAAGTAACTTAACTTTTTTAGATGTGATAACTGTATTGCAGTTATGCCTTTTAAGTCTTTATCTTTTAAAGCATAAATGTACCATGAGGTAATATGGTGTTTGGGATTTGTTTAAAAACAGTTTGGGGGAAGCAGACTTGGCCCAGTGGTTAGGGTGTCCATCTACCACATGGGAGGTCCGCGGTTCAAACCCTGGGCCTCCTTGACCCATGTGGAGCTGGCCCATGCGCAGTGCTGATGCGCGCAAGGAGTGCCCTGCCACGCAGGGGTGCCCCCCACGTAGGGGAGCCCCACGTTCAAGGAGTGAGCCCCATAAGGAGAGCCGCCCAGCGCAAAAGAAAGTGCAGCCTGCCCAGAAATGGCGCCACACACAAGGAGAGCTGACGCAGCAAGATGACGCAACAAAAAGAACACAGATTCCCATGCCGCTGACAAGAAAAGAAGCGGACATAAAGAACAACATGCAGCAAATGGACACAGAGAACAGACAACTAGTGGAGGGGGGGGGGATGGGAAGGGGAGAGAAATAAATAAATCTTTAAAAAAAATAAAAACAAGTTGAGGGGTGCATTGGAAGTGGGGAAAAGTATAAGTGAAACAAGATTAGACATGGGTTGCCAATATTTTGAAGCTGGGTGGCAGGTACAGGTGAGTTTATTATAACTATTCTCTTTCATGAGTCATTTTTTCCATAGTAAGTTTTTTAAAATTAAAAAAAAAACACAACAATATGAATTGGGATACTTGTGGTGAAAGAAAATCACAGGGTCCCATCAAAGAGATTAAAAAACCTATTTTTAGAGTAGAGAACAAAGAAAGGATTCTCTGAAAAAAGTGACATTTAATTTAAACTGAAACAAGAAAGATAAAAAAGATAAGAACATTCCAAGGGGATGGAACAATATTACAAAAGCTCAGGGGCAGAGAATGGAATGTGTTAAAAATATAGGAAAAAAACTGTAAGGAGAGCTAGTGGGAAAGGAATTACACAATAGAGCCAAAGAGAGAGAAATAGAGAGTAGTTATATCATGGAGTTCCCTGTGGTTCACAATAAGGACTGATAGGAAATTACTGAAGAAACTTAAGGAAGGAAATGATGGGAAGTGGATGTGGCTCAAGTGACAGAGCTTCCACCTATCATATGGGAGGACCCGGGTTTGATCCCTGGGGCCTCCTGTGAAAAAGAAGAAGAGAAAGCATGTCTGTGCAGTGAGCCCGTGCCTGTGTGGTGAGCCAGTGTCCACGCAAGGGAGTCATGCAGCAAGATGATGATGCAACAGAAGAGAGACAAAGGGGAGAATCAGGGTGAAGTGCAGTAGAAACCAGGAACTGAGGTGGCACAGCTGACAGGGAACCTCTCTCCACATCAGAGGTTCCCAGGATCAAATCCCAGTGAATCGTACAGGAGAAAAAATGAAAAAGAGAAGACAAAAAGAAACAGATATAGAAGATGACACAGGGAATGGACAAAACAGCAGGGTGGGGGAAAGGGAAGGGGGAAAATAAAATAAATCTTTAAAAAGAAAAAAGAAAGGAAATGACATGATTCAAAGTCTATGTCTTCAGCTCATTCACTATAGTGTGGAGAATGGTCTGCAGGGGTACAACGTGGGACTAGAGAGGGAGAAGAGGAAGACCCAGTGGTCTGTGAAAAGAGGGTGGCCACTCAGACCAGGGTGTTGGGAAGAACAATGAGAAAAAGGGAAATAATATTCTGAAAACAGAATCAACAGGCAAGTAGGACAAATGAGATTGGGAGATAAGGGAAGGTATAAAGCAGGAGTTCTTAACCATCTGTGTTCCACAGACCCTTTGGCCAGTCTGGTGAAAACCACAGGCCCCTCCTCAGAATGTAGCGGCAGATAGTTTTACGACACTCAACATCGGCATGTCTTTAAATTAAATTTTAGGATTATTCAATATTACGTTTTACAATTTTCCCATAATTTCAATACCTGATAACCTAACATGGCTCAGTATCTGTTCAAATGGTCATTTTGGGCAAACAATTAGAAATTCGCGTTTTTCCACAGTGTCATAAAAAACATCTCCACAATCCTTATCGACCTTTTTGCAGGCAGTTATCCACTGCACTCAGAGCAAGCTACATTAAAATGAAAGTCATACTAAGTCCACAGTATTACATGTATTATTTAATAAATATATCACACCCACACCAACACGTCCCCAAAGAATAATGTTTATTTGAATTCTCAATTCAAGCTCATGGGCCCCCTGAAATTTTTCTACATACACCTTGGGGGTCAGTGGGCCCTGGTTAAGAATTCCTGGTATAAAGTATGACACCAAATGTTCTAATGTGAGCATCTGAGTGAACAGAGGTACCAGTTACTGAATTGAGGAAAACTGGAGAAGGGGGAGTATTAGACAGAGTTCCAAGAGTCTTGCGTGTGAGGAACTTACTCTGGGAAGTCTGAAATAGCCAAGTGGAGACTTTAAAGGACTCATTTCTAGGCCAGAAATCTGAGTCATTTGGAGGACTGTGTGAGGAAGTCACAACCTCAGAGGAGAGCCAGTTTTCTGAGGCACGAGTAAAGAAAACACTTGAAAAAGAGGTAGAGACTAAATTAGAATTTGCTGATCGGGTAATGACTTTTTAGATCTGGAAGACACAGGGGAAGAGCCTCCAGAATGCGGCAAAGGGACAGTGAAGGAGAAATATTGAGAAACACGGGATGAGGTTCCAGAGAAAGTGAATGATCCGGGAGTTTTATTCCTTCAGCAGAGCCTAGGACAAATAATAATGTGAGGCAAAGAAGACTGCATTCCAATAGTCTCTTGGAAGCATGTGGCAGAGGGGCTTCAAGTTTTAGCTCCTGATAAAAGAGAGAGGAATGGGGCCAGTTTTGCAGCTGTTCAAAGAATTTAAGTAAAGCTGCTCCAGCCTGGCTGTCTGTCAGAATCACCTGGGGAGTTTTAAGGCATACCAACAGCTGGCCTCACCCCTAATTTAACTGGTCCTGTGGGGGGCCCTGGAATTGTTTTAAAACACTAACGTGCAACCAGGACTGAGAACCATCGTATTAAACCTAGAGGTTCCTACACCTGCTTCCCACAGCCTCTCTTCCATTGACTGGTCTCTCCAACACTGAAGTCTCCTTTTCAGTATAAATGAAAAAATTTTCAACCATTTTGTGCACCTCACAGTCTTAGTTGCAAAGCTTCTTAGTAAGTCTCGGTTGATTATCTCTTTTGAATTGTGGTTTTCACAGTGTACACACTATCAGATGTGGTCTCCTAACTGCTAAGTAGACTGGGATAGTACCCTGCCCCAATCTGGAAACTGAATTTCAACTAATGTGACCTAACTGTATATTAGACTGCAATTGAAACAAAACACTGCAAACTTATATTGATCTTGCTGACAACTAAACCCCCTGAGTTTTGTTCAAGGGACCTACAATTCCAAAGACTCTAACTACTCTTTGCCTAATCATTCACTGCCCTAAACTCAAGTGCTGCTTATGACCAGCATTGGCCACCCCATCCTTCTATGTGTCCTCATTCAAGGCACACATGAAAACAGTGAACAGGCACTGTTTACTCTTTGGCACTGCGCTCTTGACCCTCACATGCCTTCCACCTCTTTGGGGACCTTGTCTCATTAATTATCATTTCTTCCTTTTCCCTATGTCTTTCTCTCCCACTCTTTTCACTTTTCTACTCTCCAGTCCTGCTTCTTCCCCAAGACAACTTTCTCAGTCTTGCCTCAGCCTGGACTGCCATCACTCACTGGACAGTGCTGGACAATTCCCACCCAGCATAATTCCCAGCACACAATAAAAGCAGCAGTGAATGAATGAGTTAGCCCCTTATCATCTAAAAGAGTTTATGAAATGCCTTCTACTGGAACCCTCCCACTCTTGGGTATAGAGTTAATCAGCCAGTTATGAATCTTCCATTACCAGCAACATGCTGTCATCCAACTGCCTAATCACCCTCTTATCAGAACACAATTGGGAACATTTACCATTTAATAAATGAGCAGATATATTATATCTAGAGTGTTCTGCTAGTCCACCAGCTTAACAATCTGATCAGAAAAAAGAAATTAAGGTTATTTGGGGATGATGTAATTTTTATCAGTACCTAGCAATGGCTAGTTTGCTTTTTAACAACCGCTCACAAATCATCTGAATGATCATCTGTCCTAAACTTTTCCAAGGGGGAAGAATGTGAATGGCATGCAGGGGCAAGTCATACCATTTCCCCCAGCTCTAGTTCACAGAATCCATCTTCTTCTGCGACTATCTGGACTTCTCAAGGCTGCTAATGCCGCACCCATTTTTCATAGTTCCTCAGAGATGACCGACAGTGATGAAATAACGTCACCTCCAAGTTTCTTTAAAATTATGTGAAAGAGTCACCTTGGCTCTTAAATCAGAACTCCTTGGAGAACCAGTACTACTAAACTTTCTGAGACATTTGATAATTTAATTCACTCCTATGAATATTTGTTCTGCACTTTCATACCTGAAGCTAACTTCCCTTGGCAGCAGTGATGACATCAAAACAGAAGGTGAACCCAGGGAATCAAGAGTACCTACAACTGTAAGCAAAGGAATTGCATCCATCATCCATGTGGAATCTAAGCCCCCTCTTGATCTAGAGGTGGAGGGGACATCGCCATCCCAGGGTCCACAGAATGGAGGAATAAAATATAGATTAGAGTGGACTTACTGATATTCTACTATAAAACTATTGTAATGAGTAATAGAAGAAATTTATCATCGAGGTGGAGAAAGTGGCCACAGTAGTTGCTGAGGGCAGGGAGAGGGTAGAAGAGATGTGATGTGGGGGCATTTCTGTGATTTTGAGTTGCCTTAATGATACTGCAGGGTCAGATGCTGGATTTTATATATCCTGCCATAACCCACTGAATTTACTGGGGGAAAGTGCGAAGTACAGGGTAAACTATTATCTTTGTAGTGCAGCAGTGCCCCAACACGTGTTCACTGAGTGTAATGAGGATGCTGCGATGATGAGGGAGGTTGTTGGTGTGGGAGGAGTGGGGTGGGGGGGGTGGCGGTATACAGGAACCTCATATTTTTTAGTGTAACAGTTTTTTGTGATGTATGTATCTTCAAAAAAAATACAATTTACAAAAATGATGTGGTGGGGAGTGGGTTATATGGGAACCTCTTATGTTTTTTGTTTTTCTTTATGTTTTTTAATGTAACATTCCTTGTATTCTATTAATTTTAAAATTAAAAAAAAAAAACAGAAGGTGAGTAAATTTGCTTGTTCTCCTTCACCTTTGTATACCAATAGCATCTTTTGTGTGTGAATTTCAAACCTGAAGTCATCCTTATTCTCTGATGCTTCTCCCTTCCTCACTGAACTGAAGCATTGCTATCTGGTCTGATATTAGATATTGAGGCACTTTAATCATGTCTTTTGATACATTAACCTTCTGGAGTTTTAGGGAAGTGAGTTGTGCATTTCTCAGGATCTTGAACATAAATACCTCCTAGATACAAGGAACCATTTTCCTTGTAGCAAAAAGCAACATGCATTGGACCCTTGAGGAGATTACCACTTGACAGAGAAGATAAGACATGATGTACAAGATAAGTACATGATAAACAAAGCCAAGTTTCCAAAGAAAAGACAAAGTTATCAAAGACCTGGAATGGAAGAATTGTTAGTAAAGCAAAAGAAGGCAACGTATGGAAAGATGTTCAGGACACCCACAGATGTAAAAAGAGTATTTTAACACAGACTCCTGAAATTACTAGGCAAGGGCCATATTTATGTGATGGGATGGGATAGTTTCATTAAAAAAAAAAAAAAAAGAGTGAAATGTAGTTTATTATGAAGAGGTTTTATTAACGCTTTTTCACATTTGGCATTGTGCTATAAACATACTATATCCATATGCACTCACATGCTCTTTAAAGTAAGAAAGGAGGGATGGTGTGGAGGCAAAGAAACACCAAATAGAAAGGAAGTGGGGGGGGGGATTAGGAAGGAGGAAGGGGGAGGGAAGAAGGGATTGTACCAAGTCCCACATTCCAGCACACTTGTCTTGGAAAACACATCACTGAGGTCTTTGAAAAAGCTACATTTTACATTTCCAGAGAAATCAAATTTTCTCTTTTTAAGGTCAAGTTTCCACTTATAATAGATTTTTATCTTTGATAGCTTTTTCCCCATTGAAAATATTTCACAAAAGCAGGGGGAAATAGATATATTTTTTTGATAATATTATCAGTTTTTCCCAATTCAGATTACTTATTCTTCTCCTGCTAATTCTTACTTACTGCATCTCTTGCTTTCTGATTATTTCCTAGTAATGGACTTTACATAATAATTTCTTAACTTCATCCCCTCTCTATATTTTCCAAAAAGTATATAAAGAGGAAAAAAAAATAAGTTTGGCCAAATTCACTCATTCACATGTTGATTTTTTTTAAGCCTACAGCATAAAAAAGCACAGTGACTCCTTATATGATTTAGGATTAGAGAAAAGAGGATAAAGTCTGACAATCAACTTCATGGCATTTCAAGCTTCTATATCCAAAACTGTGTTCATAGAATCCTGTTCTCTTTTCTGCAGCAGTCATAAACGTTCCCCTTTCTCTATCTAGCAGAGGCATAAATGCTCAGCCACAAGAGAGAAGTCAAGCTTCCATTCCCAGGGGAAAAAAAGCTTCTCTAGAGAAGTTAAATGAGATACACTAAAAAGCATATCACCGATTCACCGCAAAGATTTGAGTGTCCCGAAATACTCATTGTCAAGTGGTACTAACCACAGAGATCTTGTATTTCCCATTCAAAATTAGCTATACAAAAATTATATGACGTTTGGGACAGCAGAGTAAGACAATTAGAGCCGCCCTGGAGAGTCATTAAAGCAGGAGTATTCAGAGTTCAGAGGATTCTGAACCAATTCTAATAAAGAAAAGAAAGGGGGGGGGGGGGTGGAGCCTTGAGTTTGTGTTATAACCACAAAAGGAAACTATCAAGCCCCGTATTTTCTTCTTTTGGTTTGGCCATGAATGCCTATGGAGCACCAATAAAGAAATTATTTTAAATATAGAATAGCCTGGAGAAAGGACTAGAAGACTTAAACAGAGCCAAGAAGACTATGAGTAATTTTTATATTCACCAGTAAAAATGTGTTACTTTTGTAATTATAGAAAATAAGTTACTTTTTAATACATTTCTAAATGAAATTTTAAAAATGTGAGGCAAAGCAAAATTTATTAACTTGGACTAAAAAAATCTTTGATAGAAAGAATCAGAAAACAATGCTATGGATCATGAACAACCAAACTCTCAGGCAACAGTGCCTTAAAATGGACTGTCTTAAAAGCATCACTTAAAATGGACTGCTTTAGGATCTCGCTGACTGCCAACGTAAATACTACCTCAAATAGCAGGGCTCCTGAGAGCCCTGGAGACATGTGCCCCATAGTCAGGGCAGGTAGGTCAGGAATTTGGTGGCTTGCCAGCAGGCCTACTTTGGAATTTATGCTCCCCAGTGTGACAGAGTTGGACTCAGTTATGGTTTCCCTACACATGGCTCATCTGTCCTTCTATCTGAACCTATAATTAATACTAGGGTTTATAGTTGTACGTCCAAGAGACTTAAATCTTTGGGCTGTCCATGGGCCAGCTGGGCCCTGAATCTCAACAGAGTTGCAACAGCTACTCTCCAGTCCACTGGTCTCATCCAGGCCGACAAACAAGGTGGTAATGATGGACAACTACCAAACCAAGGAGCCAAGAGAGTCTACAACTGAAAGCCCCATCCATCAGCCCTATGGGATCACAGCTTCCTCTCAGTTAGAGATGGAGTGGACATCACCATCCCAGAATCCTGAGAACTGGGTAATGAACTATGGACTAAAGTAGACTTACTGGTATTCTACTGTAGACTTGTTGTGATTCTAGCAATGGAAGAAATTATACCATTGAAGTGGAGGCAGTAGCCACTGGAGGTTCTGAGGGAAAGGGAAAAACAGGTGTAGTGCAGGGGCATTTTTGGGACTTGGGAATTTTCCTGAATGACACTGCAACAACAGATACAAGTCATGATACATCTTGCAACAACCTAGAGAATTAGGTGGGAGAGAATGCAAACTACAATGTAAACTTTAAACCACTCTTACTGGCAATGCTCCAAAATGTGTTCATCAATTGCACTGAATGTACCTCACACTAATGAAGGATGTGGTTAATGTAGGAAAATGTGGGAGGTGTGTGGAGCGAGGCCTATGGGAATCCCCTATACTTTTTATATAACATTTATGTAATCTAAGTACCTTTAAAAAAAATATGGGATGCAGATGTGGCTCAGCTGATAGCGCGTCTGCCTATCATATAAGGGGTCCAGGGTTCGATACCCAGGACCGCCTGACCCATGTGGTGAGCTGGCCCACTCACAGTGCTGCCGTGTGTTAAGGAGTGCCATGCCACGCAGGGGTGCCCCCAGTGTAGGAGTGCCCCACACGCAAGGAGTGCACCCCGCAAGGAAAGCCACCCCACGTGAAAGCTAAGCCCGCCCAGAAGTGGCGCTGTACACACGGAGAGCTGACACAGCAAGATGACCAGCAACAAAAAGAGACACAGATTCCCAGTGCTGCCTGACAAGAATGTAAGCGGACACAGAAGAACACACAGGGAATGGAGACAGAGAGCAGACAATGGGGGGGGGGGAATAAATAAATTAAAATAAAATAAAATGAACTGCTTCATAGGTATGCAGGGATTCAAAGTAAAAACGATTCAATTAAATATAAAATTTAAAAATCAGGAAAGCAGATGTGGCTCAAGCAATTGGGTTCCCATCTACCATATAATAGGTCTAGGGTTCGATATCCAGGGCCTCCTGGTGAAGGCAAGCTGGCCTGTGTGGTAAGCTGGCCCACACGGCAATGCTGGCCCGTGCAGAGTGCTGCCCCATGCAGGAGTACTGCCCTGTGCAGGAGTGCTGGCCCACGCGGAGAGCTGGAGCAATAAGGTGATGCAACAGAAAGAGACACAGAGGAGAGACACTGAGAGATGCAGCAGATCTGGGAGCTAAGGTGGTGCAAGATAATAACCACCTCTCTTCCACTCCGCAAAGTCCCAGGATCGGTTCCCGGAGCCACCTAATGAGAATATAAGCAGACAGAGAAAAACACACAGCAAATGGACACAGAGAGCAGACAACGGGGGATGGGGGTGGGAGGGGAGTTAATGAATCTTTTTTTAAAAATCAACCTAAACATATTGAAGATCAGGGTTTGTATTATTTCATATACTACCAAAGAAAAGATTAGATAAGGAAAGATCTTTATTAAAGTTGAGTCACTGGTATGATAAAATCTGTGCTAGGATTTCATTCAAAACCTACCAAAACAGTCAAAGCAAAAATTAGTTAAGTTGATATGGAATGCAAATTGCTTTATAAGCTGTCAATAAGTTTAAAATCAAGAGAGTTGTCTTCAATGGCACAATTGCTTAATTATCAATACCACTGAGGTACTTACAATGTCACAGGCCAGTCACTTTAATTACATCATCTCAGTCACCCTCCACAACACCTCTGTGTGATAGATACTATTATTGTCTCTACTTTATATTAAAGAAACCAAGGCACAGGATGGCTAAATAGTAATTTGTTTCTACAAATCACACAACTAGGACATTAGACTTCAGAGACCACATTTATAAACTTTCTGTGGGGTAGCAACAATTAAAGCATGAATGACAGAAGAGAGGTGTGTGGTTCACACTCTCTTACTCTGATTCACTAGACACTATGTTTATAAAATTCTTTTTCAGACACTGGTGATCAAATTACTTTAAAAATGGTATCATTATTCTTTGTGCTTTCTAATAATTTTTACAAACCACAAAATCAACCTATTTTACAACGACTTAATGGCTTATCCTAACTACAAAAGTCATACATGTTTATGACAGAATAGATGGAGAATACAGAAAACTTTTAAATAAACAGTCCCACTGATTTGAATCTCTGGACTGATAATATGATAGCCAGGCCCTGAGCCTCAACAGACTTCAACTCCTACACTCTGATTTATTGGACTTACCCCACTCAGCTAACATGGAGTTGAAGAATGTCAACCACCACAACATGGAGCCTAGAGTGCCTACAACTGAAAGCAGGAGGATTGCATCCAGCATCCGTGTGGAATCTAAGCCCCCTCTTGACATAGATGTGCAATGGACACAACCAATCCAAGGTCCACAGAAAATGTGGCATTGGTATGGGAAAAGTGGCCATGGTGGCTGATGGGTGCGGGGAATGGGAGGAAGAGATGAGATGTGGAGGCGTTTTCGGGACTTGGAGTTGTCCTGGGTGGTGCTTCAGGGACAATTACCGGACATTGTAGATCCTCCCAGGGCCCACTGGATGGAACATGGGAGAGTATGGGCTATGATGTGGACACTGACCATGAGGTACAGCGATGCCCAGAGATATACTTACCAAATGCAATGGATATGTCATGATGATGGGAGAGAGTGTTACAGTGGGGGGAGTGGTGGGGTGGGGGCGGTGGAGTTGAATTGGATCTCATATTTTTTCAATGTTATATTTTTTAAAAATGAATAAAAAAATTAAAAAAAAAAAAACAGTCCCCACTATTGAGAGATAAATTCTTCAACATGTACATATATCTTCCATACAATTTTTGATGTGTAGATTTATTTTCCAAAATGTTACACTAGAAAACTTTTATATTAGGTCATATACTTTTTTATTAATACCAGGGATTGAACCTTGCGCGTGGGAAGCAGGCACTCAACCACTGAGCTATATGCGCTCCCCAGTGAGAGTTGGTTTTCTCGTTGATTTGTTTTGTTTTGTTTTTCGGAGGTACCTGGCATCAAACCCAGGACCTCGTACATGGAAGAAGGTGCTCCACGACTTGAGCTACATCCATTCCCCAAGTCATATACTTTTCTACTGTTTAATGATACATCCTTTCCAGATAGGCTGAAAGAAGAACACAAAAAGCCTCAAGTTCAGCCAAGCTCATACTTTCCTTTTAAGGAAGATGGCCCCAGCACTTACTTCCTTTCATAATGTTTCATGACTCCTGCATTTTGATTTATTGGTGAAGACAACCCTGCCAGCCAAGCACCAGGGGACAGACTGGGGAGCCAGTGTATGGGCCTGACACCATATGTGGACAGTGTCTATGGCGCACAGTGCCTCTGAGTCATCTGGCTGGATTCTGTCCAGGGGGAGAGCTCCAAGCCCAGCAACAGAAAACAACCAATCAAATCATCTCTGGCTGTAGGAGATTTTACTGTTTATAAGCCCTGATACATGATCTTAGACATGGAAGAACTGAGACCCATAATAATCAAATATGCAGCTAAAGAAATAATTTCCTATGTCCTGGCTACAGCTCTCGGCCGAGGACCATCTGTAAGAGTCTCTTCTCATCACATTTAAGGAGCCAGACTGGAGCATTCCTGAACATTTTCTCCTATCATTATAGTTAACATTTATTAATTGAGCATCCATTAATAGCTAAAAATGGACCCATTTTAGGATCCACGTAGACAGGTGCTAAAGAATAAGTTATATACATATAATAAAGTATAGAAGAAACCAACCAAGGCGGTAACTACATCAAGCCAGAAGCCAGGAATATTTCATGGTATGGGTGGATCTTGAGTTGGTCCTTAAAGATGAGAGGGTGAATATTGAAAATGAGTGGTAACCCTCCTAACATATAGAGGGATCTATCATAAACAAAGGTACAGAACTGGAGAAAAGCAAAGTACATTTAAAGCACAATGAACAGAAATTAGGGAAGAAGTAGGCTATAAGGTAAGAAAATCAGTTTTGGGGGAGTTTGGATGCCAGACCCACTACAAAATTGATTCAGTAAGTGCGGTCACCCCTCGGGCTGAAGTGTGGTTTGCTGGCCTGGCAGGGGAGCGGCCGCAGTAGGCCTAATTCCGCTGCCCCCATAATAGGGTGGTTGGTCGGGCCCACCGCCACCCCTGAAGGAAGCTCGGCATGGGCGCAGAGTGCCCTCGGGTCTCCCCTTCTCGGCAGCCATGCTTCCGCGGCCGCCCCTCCTCCCAGATGGCGCCACCCGATGCCTTGTGGGGCGGCACCCTTCTTCTTCCTTCTCCCTGCGCAGGCGCAGGGCAGAAAATTCCAGTCTGCCCTTTTCCCCTCCCCCGACAGCAGCAACAGCCAGGCATGGGCAGAAAATTCCAGTCTGCCCTTTTGCCCTCCCCGGACAGCAGCAACAGCCCCGTGTGGGCGGAAAAATCCAGCCCACCCTTTTCCCTTCCCCCGACAGCAGCAACAGCCAGGCGTGGGCGGGAAACTCAAGTCTGCCCTCCACCCCAGCAACAGCAGCCACCAATCCCTAAACCCTGCCCCTTCCCCCAGCAACAGCGACAGCCAATCCCTAACCACCACCCCTCCCCCGTCCAGTACCTCCCACTGACCTTTCGCCGGCAACCAATCAGAATAGGGCGTGGCTTCGACCAATCAGCCTTCCCCAGCCCCTATAAAACTGTTGCCTCTCCCTCAATAAAGTGGACTTGCGTGTTTACCTTGTCTCCGTGGTAGTTCTTCTGCCGTGCGCCCTCCAGTCCTGAGAGCCCCCGACAAAGGCCTGGCCTCCCTTGTCCCCAGTTCGTCGCCTGCTTCTCCGGGCGACCCCTTCGTCGCCGGCTTCACCAGGCGACCCCATCAGCCGAACCGCGCAACCCCTTGTGAGACCGATCCCTCGTCTGCTGCCGGACCGACCCCTCGTCCCAAGTGGGACCGACCCTTCGTCCCAAGCAGGACCGACCCCTCGTCCAGAGCTGGACCGACCCCTCGTCCGCAGCCAGACCCCACCTCTACCGACCGAGCAAACCGTCGCAAGTAAGGAATTTGATTTTTTATTTTTCTGGGCATCAGTATTTTTATTCCCATCTATATTATTTTTAGAGTAAAGCTTTCAATGAAGCTGAATAGGAGCCTGTGAAATAAAATCTAACATACCATCAACAGTGTTCATTTGAAGAAGTTTAATATACATTTTTAGGTCTACTCCATAAAGGTAAATTAACTGAATTTATAACTGTTAAATATACCTCATAATATAAATAGAGAGTAAAATAAACTATAAAATAGCCTCAGAAATATAATTTAAAACATTCCAAAAAATTAATAAATTTCCATGACTTCAACACTGTAGTTACATATATATGCATACATAAAATATCTGGTTGCAAATTTTTAATGTAACTACACAAAAATCCAAATAGACAATTTGTTAAGTCCATCTATGCTACTTTCAGGGCTTCCCCCAAGCTATAACAGGTATACTCATCACCATCAAACAGGGCTACTGGCATCCCCTTTCTACAGTGCAATTGATATACTAGGTTTAATGCTCTAAAGTGAGGATAACTGACAAGAGTCTTAAAATGTTATTCAGCAGGGTTAAGCCTTGGCCACCAAATTTAACTACTGACAATAAATCTAATTTCCTTTCATACGAGATGACATTATTTAGCCACCTTAAGGAAAATCCCAAATAAATGGCTTTTCTTTTGCTAAATGCCTTTCACATTACCTGGCCTAAACAAGTACTGCATAAATGAAGTGAATGAATGAAGTCAACTATATTAAATAAGAACTAAACCAGTTAGTTACAGACAGGGCAGATTATATCAACTTTCCCAATTAACAGAACAATTTACATAACTAAGAAATCACAAAAGCCAGCTTTCCTAAAGGTCTCTCCTTTATGGGTGTCAATATTCTCATTCATTAACAGTAAGCTTTCTGATAATATTTTCAATTAAGTTAAAAATGAGTGTTAGATAAGTAAAGCATAAAGCCCCTGGCTTTAGGGCAACATATACAAACAATATTTGCTTAGTTTTCACCCAAATGAGTAGTTAACAGAACTGCCCGAACTGTTATCCAACTGAAGCAGATGGGAAATCATCAGTAATCATGCAAATGAAGAATTCTTCCATAACAACACCTTCTATACAAATCCTAGCCCAAAAAATAAAGTGAGACTTTAGCTCATGTATTATATTGCCTTATAATGAGTTAAAAAAAAAAGAAAAAGAAATACTATATCTGTAAATTGTATAAATTGAATACATATATAAGAATCCTTTTATATCAAATCTCTGCAGATAAGAGTTTCAATCACTGAGTAGCAACTGTCCACTATTTGTCTGTTTTCTAAGATATAATCGTATTGTTTAAAAAAAAATTGGAATGAAGCTATGTAAAAATTACTGTCAAAAATTAAAACTAAAAATATTTATCTTTTTATGTTCCAGAAAAAACTGAATTTCTTTGAATAATATATCATGCAGTTACTGAAAAAAAAAAAGACACTATAAAACTAATGACCTGTATCCATGGTAGATAATCAATTCTGTCTGGTTTAACATGTGGTATTACCTTTCTTTATATTTTGTTTCCAAATACACACATTTTAAAAGAAAATCTATCATTAATTTATGTTTTTTCCTTTAACCATGACCACAATTATCCAGACCACTAATTAGTCAAATTGACTGAAAGAACATAATTTAGGACAGTGGGAGAACATGATTACTCATGTGTCAGAAAAGCACCCAACTATTAGGCTATCATAAGACATTAATGTTGAGTGACTAAGGACAAAGTATGACTGAATTATACAGGATGCTGGAAAAAAAGAGTTACTCATTTCAGGTAGATGGAATGACTTCAACTCTGAAGTATAGCAGAAGAAGTGACAGATAAGAAGTTGAGACACCTAATTTTCAGTCTAGCTCTGATACTAATCAGGTATATAAACTTAGGCACATCATTCTACCTGTCAACTTGTCTTTCTTCAACTTTCAAGGAAAATCTCTGCCATCTCTCTGAGTTTTCTTTTCATATAAATACACCCACACACCCATCCACACACACACACACAAACAGTAGAAAGAAAATATAAAAATACAAACTAGTTGTTAAGTGGCTACCATACTGTTTCTGAGTGGAAATCTGGCCAGACCAGCTTCAATAGCTGCATATGTGATTTTCAGCATCATCTACATAGTCATATTTATTAGGAAAAACAACCTTCAGTGCAGTTGCTCTCTGCAGACTTTGTTAAATAAGCCAGCCCTTTTTTTAAATAAATGGGTCAGTGGTAAATTAGCTCAGGTCATGTAAATTACCACCAAAATGGTTTACAATTCAGAGAAGTCTTATCTGAAAATACATGTAAATAAATACATACAAAGAATACAAGCACACAAACTCAGAAATAAACATGCCAGGAAGTGACTGAAAAAGAGAACAAAAGCATAAAGATTTGGCAAGCTGTCGAAAGAACACAACAGGTATGAAAATCTCTTCTCTTAACTCAATTTTGAATGATTAACTACTCTCACATCATGTTCCAGGGATATACTTTGGGTGGGAGTTAAAGACACTGCATTTCTGATTTACTCAAAAACCCACTGGAAAGAATTTTATTTCTTTAAGATACAGTTCTCGCTATAATAGTTTCTCTGTTATTTGTGAGAATGATAACGGAGTTATGTTAGCCATAAAAGCAGTATGAAAAGGCAGTAGGAGTCTGAAAAATCCGAGAGGAATTTTAAAAGAATTCTAAAATCATAGAAATACCCCAAAATAAGGCAGGAAGAACATAACACCAAGTAACATAATACAACTTTTATGTACATACACAGCACAGTTTAATTATAAAAATCCACTAATTGAAAGGAAATTGGTTGAATATATATTTACCTTACATACTACCAACATACGTATGTGGTAGAGGCAATATTAGTATCAGATAGAAATAGTTTTCTAGAGGAAATATTTTCCAGATAAAAAGTCATATTTCATTAAGAAAAAAAGAATCAATTCATCAGGAATATGTAAAAATACCAAATGTATAAATGATAAAGAACAAACACTCAAAAGGTGTTAAGAAAAACTGACAGAAGTAAATAATTAAAAAGACAATTCCAGAATAAAGCTAAAGATATATTTTGGCAAAATTCACAGACATTAAAATTTGTCATTTTAACCATTTAAAAGTGTACAATTCAGAGGAGTAAAGTACACCCACAATGTTGTACAACCATTATCACAAGTTAGCTCTGGAACTTTTTCATCACTATACACATAAAGCCCATACTATTAATAATTAAGCAGTCACTCCCCATTTCCTCCAGCAAACACTAATCTGTTTTCTATCTCTATGCATTTACCAATTATGGATATTTCATATGAATGGAATTAACAAAGTATGTCCATTTTGCTGGTTTGTTTGGCTACTTTCAAATAGCATAATGTTTTTAAGTTTCATCCATGCTATAACATATAACATGTTATATATAACATATAACATATAACGTGTCAGTACTTCATTCCTTTTTATGGCTGAATAATATTCCTACAGTTCCCATGATTAACCTAAAGTTCATAAGTCTCATATAGAAAATATGCTAAACACTGAATTTTAAGAAGAGGAGACAAATACAGACACAAGGAAGAAGGCCATATGATGATGGAAGCAGAGATTGGAGTGATCAGCTGCCATTCAATGAATGACAAGGATTGCTGGGAGCCAAAAGAAGCTGGAAGGTGCAAGGAAGGATTTTTTTTTAGTAGAGCTTTCGGAGGGAGAATGGCCCAGACTACAACTTGCCTTCAGAATTCTGGGCTACCCAACTGAGAAAATAAATTTCTGTTGTTTTGTGCTTTCAAAAACAAAAACAAAAAACAAAAGGCAGTAGGAGAAATGATTGCCATCAAGCACTGGGCTGAGGTCCACAATGAGAAGGTAGCAATGGAATGGAAAATGCTGCCCAAAATAAATCTGATAGAAGGGAAAGGGGAGCAGTGCTCTGCTTCAAGCTGACACCTACCATATGGAAAATCACAAGTCATTTGGGTGAAATAAGGAGAAAAATAGCCATAATGTCACTGTTGAGTTGCCTAGAACAGTGAAGAACACAAATGATAGATGACCAATGAGAAATTACAACACTGGTACAGCAGGAAGATATAAGAATCATGGAGAAAATTGGCTATATCCCTTTAGAGTATATAGTTAACAAGATAGGAGAGGGGAAGTACAGATTTCATGAGACCAGATTTCAAAATTTTTCCAAAAATTAAAAGAACTCAGCTCTGGAATTGGATTGACGGGGTTTGAATCAGTTTGAATCCTGGCTCTGGCATCTAGCTCTTGGGCAAGTTACTCAACCTCTATGGGCCTTAGTTTCTTTATCTGTAAAATTGGGTCTTAATTTTATTTCAAAGCTTTTATAAGATTATTATAAGAAACAAAGGAAAAATAATGGATAATATTCATTGAACCTATATCATATGCCAAAGAAAATTCTAAATGCTCTATAGGTATTCATTCATATATATTTTTCAGAACTGTATGAAGTTGATTCTATTATAATTAGCCCTATTTTTACATGTGAGAAAACCGAGCTTAACGCAGTGATTGGTATATACTTAGTGCTTAATGAATATTAACTTTATTTTGTAACTAAATTTAAAGTACCGAACTCATAAAACTCATAAAAATCTTCTTTAAAAAAAAAAAATCGCAACCAGAATCAGTGAAAAAAAGAAGGCCAAAAAGAGAAATTGATGTGCTGCACAGAGTGTTGGGTGATTTATGTGCATTTTAAAAAGACATGAATAAAAGGAGAACATATTTAAGTAGCATAAAATTCTTATAGGTCCAAGTCCTAAAGTGAGATGAAGCTGAGAATAATAAGAACTATTTCAGATCTATAATGATCACAACAAGAAAGGAGGAGAACTACTTGGGACAGATGGAATAAAGTTCAGTGACAAGAGAAAACAGAACTCTTCAAATGTCTTTATCAAGAATATACTTCAAATGTTTCCACTGAGTTTAAAACGAAAACACAAAACATTTCTTTCCTTTCTTGTTTCCTTTTCCTTCCCTGTTTCATTCCTCAAAAGAAGAGCTTGCATTTCAACCTCCATTTTATCACCTTCTTTTCTCCTTCAATCCACAGAACCAGTCCCCTAAAATACTTCATAATTGCCAAATTCCGTGGATTCTTTTCAAGACTCATCTGATTTCCTCTCCTTAGAATCTCATATCATCACCCAACACTTCTGAAACTCTCTTCCTTCTGTGGTACTCTGCTAGTTTTCTTCCTACCTGTCTAGGTAATCCCTCATCTCTTCTTTAGTTATTCCTTTTTCCAACACTAAATCTTGGTGTTCTGTTATTGCATCTCTACTCTTTTGCTCACAGATGAGATCAATTCTATCTTAATTAAAAAGTAATAATAATGATACTCTATGCTTTTATTTTGGGGGCACAGTCGCAGGTCTGTAGGACCCTCAACTCTCCAAAGCTTAACACAAACTTTCTCAGGAACATGAAGTGGAGAAAAAAAAAAAAAAAAAAAATTATGACTCCAATTAACAGAGTCCTTCTTATTAGGAATCTAGCTTCCTTTGGGATGCTGAAGAGGCCTTGTTTGTATCTCTTACTTGGTTTTTCAGTATCTCCGTTTCCTCCTCTTTCACCTAAGAGGTTTGATCAGACACACAAAAAAAACCTTTGGTTCCTCTTCTGCACCCTTGTGTTTTGTTGTTGGTGGTGGTGGTAGTGGTTTTTTGTTTTGTCTTTTGTCTTGTATTTTACTAGATGCTAAGCTGTTTCAGAATTCATCCTCTTGTCTCACCATCAGGCCAATCAGGAATGGTTTCTATCTTATTCTCTGATGAGGTAGAACAGGGCTTCCAACTATTAATCAAAGTTTCTACCATTTACAATTTTCCCTTAGCTCAGACAATGCTTGGAGATGTGCAGGATCACCGACTGAAACCTGTAAAGCAGAAATAGTTACAACACAGCAATTCCAAAGAGACCATTATTAACTAGATACAGACTTATCCTTTAAATTTTCAAAGAATTTGTTTATACAGGGAAATGTATGTCTTTTCCCTAGAAAACCCAGAAGGAAGGGGGCATATATTTGCTTGGTAATCAACCATTAGGCAAAAATATCTAATGCTGGGAGATCTTTAAAATAATTTCCCTTCTGTCTCATATTTAAACTCAGATAGTATTCTAGATAAAAGCCACTAACCTTGTACTATCTTTTCCATTTTTAGATTCTACTAACCAAAGTAGATATCACTCTCCAGTGCTTTATGGGAGGCAACCAACAAGAGCCTGAAGTTGAAATTCCTTGGCAGCCCAACCATTCTGAGGGAAAGCCTGACTCATTCCTTTTCCAAAGCCTTTGTCTTTGACCCTGCCTTTTTAGGATCTTGCATCCCTGCAAAGCTCCCCAAAATCACCAGTCTCTACAAAACAATCTTGCAGTTAATTATTCTATGCAGTTTATTGTCCTACATTTTTCAGGTACATATCATCTCTCCATTAGAATAATTGTTCTTAATGGTATGGTATACTTCTTTTGCATGAGTCAGTATAAAATAGGCTGTAAGCATTTGACTAAAACTCATTGACTCTGCAACCTATTGTCATTGAGCTCTAATAACACCTCGTTTCTCCAAAGCCCCAACTTATTAATTCTGCTTTAAAATTTCCAGTATTTCAGCTATCTTGAATTACTCTAACCATATCATTCATTTTATGAGTAGTAAGGTACCTGAGAAGGTCATTTGAATTTTGGGATGATCAGTTGCTATTTCACAAAAATCATGAAGCCTGGTCTGTATGCCTTGCTGTCTAAAAACATATCTTACAGAACTTGTCAACCTGCCATGAAACTTTTTAAATTACTTGACATTAGAGGTTCAGTGACAAACACAAGGTATTCTACAATGCTTTCAAAGCATAACTGAAATGCTTCTAAATACTCAACTGGACACCATAATAAAATACTTTAATCAAATTTGGGGTCTTGGTAAAGTGTTTCATTAAATTTATCCAGAAGAGTAAAGCAAAATATAAGGAAATTGATTATATAATTTGCCATCCAAACTGGGGCACCCTTCAGAGTAAAAAGAAGTACTACCATTAATTACATAAAGACAACAAGAACTGTCTCAGGCAAAACAGGACAGAAGGACCCCTCTACACAAAGCACTTACACCAAACAAAATGCGTTTCCTTCTCAAGAACATTGTCTAAAACATAATGAGGTTAATCCAAACACGAGTCAGTGGATAAGTGGTCAGAAAAGACACTGGAAGAACTCTATGCAAAGGAAAGAGCAAAGATTTTACTCTAGACTAGAAAAAAATCCAAACTCTCTTTGGGGATTTTTAAACACAGAGCATGGGGAGCAGATGTGGCTCAAGTAGCTGAGCACCTGCTTCCCACATTGGAGGGCCCAGGTTCAACTGCTGGCCCCTGGTACCTCAAAAAACAGAAAAAGAAAAACACATAGTCCCCACATTTTTTAACACTCCTCTCACTGAGAGGTAAGGTCTATATTCCCTTCCCTTGAGTCTGGGCTCTCTGATCCCTTGATCAATAGAGTAGGTGGCAGTAATGCTATGTGAGATCTGTGCCCCAGTTTTAAGAAAGTGGCTTCCACTTTCTGTATCCTGGTCATGCTATTTGGTGCCTCTGCATCCGTACTGATTTTCTGCGTACTTGAACTCTCAATGACTTAATGAAGACTGTTAAAATATCTAACTCTAATAGCAGATTTTTCTATTTCTCCTTGTAGCTGCCTCATGTATTTTAACACTGTTGTAAGGTACATACACCTTAGACTGTTTTGTCTTCTTGGAGAAAAGATCCCTTTATCATTTTGTAATGTTCCTCTTTGTCCCTGATAATCCTCCTTGTTCTGATGTCTGCTTTGTCTGAGATTAATATAGCTGGTCTAGTATCTTTCTTATTAGTTAGCATGGTATACCTTTCTCCATCTCTTCACTTTTAATCTACCTGTATCTATATATTTAAAGTGGGTTTCTTGAGACAACATGTAGTTTTTTTTTAATCCACCGTGTCAATCTCTGTGTTTTGAATGATGTATTTAGACCATTCACTTTCAAAGTGATTACTGATATAAGTAGATTATTATCTATCATGTTTACACTTGTTTTCTATTCATTGTACTTGTTCTTTGGTTCTTTTTTCTCTACCCCTCTTTTTCTGCCTTCCCTGGTTTTAACTCAGCATTTTGTATAATTCCAATTTCTCTCTTGTCTTAGCTAATTATTTCTGCTTTTAAAAAATTGAGCAGTTGCCCTAGAGTTTGCAATATATACTTACAACTAATCTAAATCAACTTTCAAATAACACCAGACCACATCATGGACAATACAAGTACTTAATAACAGGATATTTCCCAATTCCTTCTTCCCATCCCTTATAAAACAGATATCATTTATTGCACTGGTTCATAAGCTAAAAGTAACCCAATATCTTGTTGCTATTAATATTTTGAACAGTTATCTACCAGATCAATTAAGGATAAGAAAAATGAAAGATTTTATCTGTAGTTACTACTTTGCTAACGCTCTTCCTTTCTTTATGCAGATCCAAGTTTCTGATCTAAATCATTTTCCTTCTCTCTGAAGAACTTTTAACATTTATGGCAAGGCAGGTCTATTAGTGACAAATTCACCCAGTTTTTGTTTTGTTTTGTCTGAGAACATCTTTATTACTACTTCACTGGTGAAGGATAATTTTGCTGACATAGAGATCAATGTTTTTTTCTTTCAATATTTTAAATATTTCACCCTACTCCCTTCCGGCTTGCCTGGTTTCTAGAGAGAGGGTCTGATATAATTCGTATCATTGCTTCCATTAACTGAATTATGTGAATTATGTTTATAAGGTCCTTACTTATAGAGTTTCTAGAGTTCTGGCTTCATTCAAGTTTTTGTCTCTACAATTTTCTGCAGTTTGAATATGGCATGTCTACATTTCAGTTTGGAGATTGTTTGGGTTTGTTTGTTCTTTTGTGGGGGGAGGTTGTCATCCCAACTGGTATTCTCTGATCTACCTGGATCTGTGATGTCTGTCATTAATTTTGGAAAGTTTTCAACCATTATGACTTCAAATACTTCTCCATTCTCTCTTTCTTCTCCTTCTGGTATTCCAACAATGCCTATGTTACATCTTTTGATATTGTCTCACAGTTCTTAGATGTTCTATTATTTTTGTTGTTATTTGTATTTCAGCTTGGGAAGTTTCTACTGAACAATCTTCAAACGCAGTGACTCTCCTCAGCTATGACAAATCTACTGATGAGTGGTACACAGCACTTATGTTTCAGTGTTTTTATTTCTAGGGTTTCCTTTTTATTTTTTCTTATAGTTTCCATCTCTCTCTTTATACTACTCATCTGTTCTTGCATGTGGTCTATTTTTTCCATTAACTCCCTTAACATCCTAGTCACGGTTATTTTAAATATCCTGTCTGATAATTCCAACATCTGCATCATATCAGAGTCCTGTTCTGATGACTGCTTTAATCTCCAGGCCATGTTTTCTCTTGCCTTTTTAACTTTCTGTTGAAAGCTAGATATGTTAATTCAAGTAATAAAAGCTGAGGTAGATAGGTGTTTATTAATGTAATGATTTATGTTAATCTGGCTAAGAGCTGAGCTATGTGTTAATGTTTGCTGTAGCTATAGGTGTCAGGGATTCCAAATTCCTCTAGTGTCCTTGTTTTTGTCTCTTTTTATTAGGCTTTCAGCAATACTCTTCTTTAGAGAGTCTGTTTCATTTAACTCTTTCAGCTGTAATCTACTGCCATTTACCATGGAGCCTTGTTGACAAGGTTGGGGGGAGTGGGTAGTAGTATAAGCATTCTACAATCTTCCAAGTAAATCTCAATTCTTTTAGTAGGCCTGAACCTCCGTACTGTAACCTTCACATGTGCTTCTCCAGAGGTAGGGCTTTCTCCCTCCAACCCTTAACTTCCCTCCCTAGTTACAATGTTCCCAATTACTTCTTTCCTTGAGGCTGTGACCCCTCTAGATTATACTCTCCCTCCCCTGATGTGAGACAGGAAGCCCTCTGAAGAGGGCTGTAATGAGAGAAAATTCCCGTCCCCCCAGCTGGGGTGAAGATAGCGCCACTTCCATTGTCTGGAAAGCAGGCCTTTGCTATGATGAACACTCTGGGTATATTTTAAATGATAACTCTTCCCTTACCCCTGTCAGAGCCACAAAAGCATCCTTCTCAGACCTTTACTATGAGAACCTGGTAAGGTCCCTGGAGGGAAAGCTCAGGAAAGTTTGGGGACTTCCCTAAAATTGTGGCCCCAGGAGTTCACATTCTTTGCGAGTTCACACTTGGTCTCCAGCAATGCACCAAAATTACCATTTAGGTGTTCCTACAATTTATGGCTCCAATGACTTCTGCTCTAGGTAAGCAGATCTCAGCTTTGTCTGTCAGGAGATCTGTCTGTCTCTTCAGATTTTGTAAAGGTGGTTTGTCTTGAGACTTCAATTCTTTGATGGGCCAAAGAATAGTCACTGATTTTCAGTGTGTACAACTTTTTCTGGTTGTAAGACTAGAAGTAACTTCTAAGCTCTTTACATGTCAGAGCTGAAACCATAAGTTTCACATGTATCCTGAGATGTTCTCTCTGAGAACTCAGCCTTCAGGTTATTAGAAAGCCCAACAGCAACTTGGCAGTCATGTGAGTGAACCATTCTGGCAATGGATCCTTTAGCGACGAGTTGAGCTGCACAAAATGATCCCACAAGTCCCTGAATGAAGATTCATGAGCCAAATAAAGGATTGTTCTTTTAAGTCTTGACCTTTGGAGGGTTCATTTAGCAGCTGTTTATGTCTCCTTCAGATCCTTCTCAGCAGGGCTTTCACTGTCCTTCCATCTAAAATATACCCATTGTCCACCCCTCGCTGACATGAAAACATATATAAACCCCCATTCTGTATCTTCATGCTTTCTCATGGTTCTCTTTTCCCTTCCACAATTTGTAATTGTATATGTGTCTGCATACCTGATTAATCTTGGCCTTTCCCACTAAGCTATATGTTCCAACGAAAGAAAGACTATCAGTTTTCTTCACCACAAACATCCAATCCCTGGCCCAGTACCGAGAACACAATGAGGCTTAGGAAATACCACTAAATGAATGAAGTATTTTAAACAGGCACAGCCTCCATGCACTCCTTGTTCAGACCTGGGTTTCTCAACCTTGATACTACTGAAAACTGGGGCTAATAATTCTTGGTTGGGTGAGCTGGCCTGTTCGTTGGAGTATGTTCCACAGCACCCCTGGCCTCTACCTACCAGATGCCAAACCCCAAAATGTAAAAACCAAAATGTCTCTAGACATTGCCAAATGGATCCTAGCGCGACAAAATCAACCCCAGTTAAGAACTACTGGCTGAGACTACAAGATGCTACTTTCCTAGCATTCTGGTTTGAATTAAAAGGGCGTCCTTTAACAACGAGGCAACTCAAAAATGTGATCCCCCTTAAACTGAAACCAAGCTTATCATCTGATAGCCTTCCCTTAATCCTCCTGAAAACCACTTAAAGTGCATGAGAGAAATTCTTGGAACCCTGGCATCATGAGTTTCAATCATTTTAAAAATTCGAAGTTTTCACTATAACTGTTTCAAAACATTCTTCTGCTATACAAAGAAGGCCTCCATTTTTACCATTTGGGCATAGCTAATATATGACTGCAATTTTGAAAAGAGCAAATATCACCAACTGCTTTGAGGGTCTCTTAATCTAACAATCAAATAAGCCTGATAATAAAAATGGCTAGCAAAGACCTATAAACTTAAACATTGCCTACTAGGAAATATATTCCTGTACAGTTTAGTCTAACCATTGAAATCATGCTTCTTGCTTATACAATATCCTCATTGTCACTTTTGTGAAAAAGATTAGGCACTGTTTGCTTATCTGCTGCAGGCTAAATGAAACCAGCTGTACCAACGTACCAGACTCTAATGCCTGCATTTCCCTCTAAAGGAAGTCAGGGCTGAATCTGCAACTTGAGTAGGCTTTAAGGTTTTTAAAAATAAAATTAGCAGATGATGGGTGGGCTATGAGGCTCCTTGGACTAGGTAAAGAAAAGAACCTTTTTTTCAATTTTGACCTATAAAAAGGAGCACCAGACCCACAAATTCCATGTGACAAACTCCACTACCTCCATTAGCTTTTTATTTTTATTTTTTTATTTTTTTATTTTTTTTCAGGTACCAGGGGCCGGGGAATGAACCCAGGACCTTGTATGTGGGAAGCCAGCCCTCAACCACTGAGACATAACAGCTTCCTGCATTGATTTTTATTTGCTTTGCTTGTTGTTGTTGTTGTTGTTTTCCAGAGGCACCAGGAACTCCCATGGGGGAGACAGGAGCTTAACCACTTAAGCCACATCTGCTCCCTCCATTAGCTTTTTAAAATACATCTAGTTTCTCTTGTACTTTGTAATGCCAAGCTATGTGCAATAAATTACAAAACTCACAGTGATTATATTACCACACTCAGCTGCCCTTTTCCTACCCTGTGACTAACAGTATGGTTTCAAGTTTGATCTTTGCAGGGAGCTATGATAATACACTTTGGCCCATGGACCCAAATTCTGAAAGAAATCAGAGCAGACCTAATGAGGAACAGAGAGTGGGCCTTGGGAGCATCCTGCAGCAGAGCTTGTAAAGAATAATCGGATTTGTCTCTCTTTTGCACAGTATTCTCATCTGTGTGCAGGAAACCTCCAGAACATTTAGAAGTCAGAATGGCTATCTAGGTACCGGCACTTAGGATTGAAACTTCAATGAACCAGGAAGTCCAGCATTTCCATTCAGGCATTTCTAACTTTTAGAATTCTTCCAACTCCTTCTGATGGTGTTTCAATGAAGTTGACCTTCAGGGCAAGTACAAAGAACCACAACTTTAATCTCACATATTCTGAAAAGGTGCTTAACTGCTGCTGTCTTTCTTGCCGCTGCTTGTTTTAATTAACAGCATTTCTTGCCCCTATTTCTCCTGGGGTTTTGAAGGGCTCTTTGCAAAGTATTTAGTATATTTTGGTCTGGGTTTGGCAGAGTCTCTCAATTTATGAGGTCATTTAATTCAAGTTCAATTATTCAGCACAAATTGGCAGAATGAGATGCTAAAAGAAGATTGGCACTTTCAATCACATAAACCTCCTGTTACATAAAGTGAGCAAATTTCTCCATTGTTCTTATTGACCTCTTAGATAATTTACCACTGGCAGAAAACAGTGCGGGCAGGCTTCTGTGCTCAGCAGGATCCTGCAGGAATAAGGCTTTGGCATCTTCACCTCAAAAAAAACTGAAGTTAAGTAATGAAAATGACCCAGAATCAGGATCATCCGTGGCATGACTTAGCTAATATTCTAATTCCAGAGATGGAACAAAGAGCATGTGCTTCTTCCTCTAAATGACATTTGAAGTATAAGAAAATCAAAAGCAAGTTATTAATGACCACACATTCCCCCTAGATTTAGAAGGAAGGAAGGGAGAGGACCCTATCCCAGGAAAGAGCAGAAGTTCGTAAATTCTCACTACTCACAGCAGCAGAGTACAGACCCCTAGAGGAATTCAGGCCCGTGCTCCCCCAGGGGATCCCAGTACAAAAGGAGAATGTGGGTCCCCCACTTTATCTCAAGATTGAGTGTTGGGGAGGAGAGGGGATGTGTTCATAATACCTATCAAGAACTGCCAGGCATTCATGGGTGTACTCACAAAAATAACCCACCAATCTTTCCAAAATATATTGCTTACAGCCAGTTCCACGTTAATATTCAAACATAACATCTTTACCTACCAAAATTTGCATAGTAAGTAAGTGAATCCCTGTGCTTTTACTTTAAGGCCCTTAGGGTCTCAACACATTTAATGGAGATTCTGGTGACCAAAGGATGAAAATCTCATTATGTTTGCTTGGGGGATCAAGCCCCAAAAGGGAACCATACAAGTATATATGGTGATGAAGGAGGCCTGCTTTAAAATCATATCAATCAGACCCCTGGAGAGAAAACATTTAAAATACTTCAGTCAACATCATCACCTCCTCCTTCCTTTCGAAATCCACAAGATTTGCCTGAGTCTCTCTTACTACATTGTATTCTAACTTGTATGGAATCATGTACATATATGTGCCACCTCCCTTCAAGAGTAAGCTTACTGAGGGCAGAACTCACATCTGATTTACCTCTTTATGACCTACAGAATAAAAAAGATATAAAAACAACATAATAAATACTCTTCATTAGTTGAACATTCAACAGATACTAATAAGACCCTGGGAATTAAGACGTAAAAAGATGATTTCAAAGAGATTAATTAAAGACATTCTTTAAACGCTGAACACTTAAAAAATGCAAAGTATTACACAATGCATGATTTTTTAAAAATCCTAAATTAAACGCTACAGGAATTCAAGGGAGAACATAATCAGGAAACCAAACTAGAATGGGGATTAGTAGTCAAAAGTGATAATATATTGTCTACCTTCCCCCAAATATAAATATAAATGCAAATCCATACCAAGAAAGTAAAAAGAAGCTGGGGAATACTGACAAGAAATCTCTCTACTCAAGTCAGAATCTAGAATATAGGTAACCAGAGGATACGGAATGGGAAGTTAAGGCTTGAAATGTACTGGGTTCCCACATGGAATGACAGAAATGTTTTGGTAACAGATGGAAGTGATGATAGCACACATTTTAAACAGCACTGAAATATATATTGGAATGTGATTAAAAAGGGAAATGCCAGATTTGTATATATGGTAACAGAATTTTTAAAAAAATTTTTGAATCCATGGAACTACACTATACAGTGAACACTAAATTAAACCAAGGACTAGAATTAGTAGTTGTACCACTTTGATACAGTTTTGAATTTCAAAAAGAGATACTGGATTATGTTTGTAAACTGGTCTGTACCTGGACATGATTAAATTATGATTAGGGCTTTGATTGGGCCATGTCAGTAGGGTGTTGAGTCCCCGCCCCATGATGGGTAGGGATTCACAGATAAAAGGCATGGCAAAAGACAGAGTTGGAGCTTTTTGATGATGGAAATTTTTGATGTTGGAGTTTTGATGTTGTTGTTTGATACTGAAGTCTTAAGCTAGAGCCCTGGGATGTAAGCACACAGAGGAAAGAGAAGCAAGCCCCAGGAAAAGAGGACTTGAGCCCTGAAAGAAGCAAGCCCTGGGAAGAGAGGAACCAAGAAGCCTGAACCCTTGCAGACGTCGGCAGCCATCTTGCTTCAACGCTTGAAAACAAACTTGGGTGAGGGAAGTAACTTACACTTTATGGTCTGGTATCTGTAAGGTCCTACCCCAAATAAATACTCTTTATGAGAGCCAACAGACTTCTGGTATTTTGCATTAGCACCCCTTTGGTTGACTAATACAGTAGTACAATTATAAAAATGAGCTATCATCAATTTTAACAAACACCTTCCACTTCCCCTTCCAATGTGCGGTGTTGATATAATACAGTGGTACACGAGAATCCTATATTTTATGCATGATTGTTCTGTAAGTCCTCAATTTCTCTAATAAAGAAAAAAAATTAAAATTTAAAAGTTCACCACTGAAGTATGAAAATGTGATGAATTCAAGGCTTTTAAATTTTTGTATAAGAAAGCAAGTTTGTGAGTGCTGTGTGTTAGTATAGATAAGGTCAGGCTGTCATTCTTCAGACAAAAGCTCAATACCAAGGAGGGTAGAATGTAGGAATCAGTCAACTTCACCCCAACCTATGTGTCCCTATATAAATAAGAAACAAAGGTAATAAAAAGGCATTCTCTTCCTTCTTAGGTTTCTAAACGTTGCTAATAGCAACCTACCAAAATCAAGAATTACACAAACCTCTTGATGGGGTAAATACCTCTTGTTAATGATTTTTAAAGAAAAACCATGAGATAAAGGATTATATTTACATATTACATATTATATCACACAGGCAGAAAAAGGAGAATGTTGTCCTGAATGCAATGCCAAGTTAAAGAGGCTTGAAATTAATGAGGTTTATGGTAAAAGACAAACTTGACACCTGTTAATCAATATATGTATGTAAAATGCTAACCAACTGAAAACCAGTGGGATCTCTACAAATGCCATGCAGCTTTACTGCAAGGTAATCATAGCGACTCTTGTGGAAGATACTAAAATTAATGTTTAGATGAAGCAGAGATGCAGACATTTAAGGAAGAGCAATGAGGAATGCTGGAACAGTGACCCCAACATTTAGGTGGCTCTTTAAACTATGTAGGGCTTCGAGGACAACCAAACAAACTCAAGCCCCAGCTCCTGTTAGATGACACATGACTGTCCTTCTGCCTGACTTTGCCACCCTAAAGCAAGAAGGCACGGGAAGCCTGTAGTCTATAAAATCAAGGGAGTGAGCATGGCTTTCACCTCCAGCCAGAGGAAATTAAATGTGACCAGCAGGCTCAAAACTGCTCTAGAAAGGGTTGACAAGACAAACTTAGATCTGGTGGAGTGCAAACTATCAACTGTCCAGAACCGTCTTTCTCAAAGATTGCATGTACTTTTAAAGGCCATCTTTCTTTTAGTCCGGCATGATAAATGGAGAATTTTTCAACTATCTCCAAGACTTTGACATAAATCTTAAATTTAACCACCTAACCGGGTTATTAATTTACATTTGGAGGTGATCAGCTGAGCACATCTTGTGGGGGAAGGCACTTCTCAAGTGCTGGGTTTGCTGCCTTATAATCAAACAGTATGTCTGCTTCTGTTTCACTCATAATTAAGTAATTCAAAGCAAATATGACATCCAGAATATTTGAAAATGATCGAATCTTTTCAAGGCTTTATACTTTGGAAGCAATGTGGTGTAAGGGTTAAGAAAAGAATGGTTTCAAGTCTGATAGTCATGAGCCAAAACCGAGCTTTGTCACCTACTCCCTGCATGGACCGGGGGCTGGCAAACCTCTCCAAGCACCAAGCTTTCCTGAATGGTCAAACGGGGATGGTGATAACAGGACCTGTATTACACGATGTTGTGAGGAGAAAATGAAGCAATCCATACTTTACACAAAATAATGGCTTAATACTTGGAGTTAACATCATGATTATTGACATTAAATGTCCAAACAATTTTTATACAGTAGTATTCTACTACTGTTTTTGCTCAGGAAAAAATAGGAAAACTTGGGCCACAACCTTTGTTGAAATGAGCTCAAATATTTAGACCTTTACCCTGACATTCCAGAATGCTCAAGTAACAGGTTTAAGTCATTAACAGACTTCAGGAATTTTTCCCCCATACTTTTTATTCAAATAAAAAGCAGACTGTTACTAAGAATTTCTTTGCAAATATCCAGGCATTCCAAATTAATTAACTACTACTTTTAAGGTAAAGCATTTATGTATTTCTTAACTTACATAACTTCTTTTGTTAAGAAATATTATTTCATTTTAATTTAGAATAAGCAACATAGAAGTCTGCTCTCCAGAAAAGTAGAAGACTACCTAAATTAGCCAGTCAAAAATTTCCAATTAGGTGTTTAGTATCTTTCAGAGAATATTTTCCCATCTCATTTTACTTAATTACTTATGCCAGAATTTTCTATCCTCTATAAAAGAGAAATGAAAAGTGATGGTTCAGAAAATTATTTTTCAATATCATTTGGTAACATGATCAAGGTAAAAGGATTGTGTCTCCTGTGGTTATTTCAAAAATAGCATTGTTTTCTCAAAGCTACATGCCACTGAAATCACTACTTTTAATCAATAAGGGAGGGAGAGAAGGCCTATCAGAAACATATGAGGAGGGGGCTGGCAGCAAACTTTCTAAGACTCTAATCTCTGCCCTGACAGCAGGATCTTGAAGCAGAGAAAAGGACAAAGGGGAGAAAAGTTTTTTTCTGTGTGGAGCCCAATGCATATAGGAAGGAAGGAAAAAAAAGTTTGCAGTTTTCTGAACTGACTTCTGGAAGATGGATCAAAATCTCAATTTTAAGACCTCAAGAACAGCCAATATCATTTTCAGGACTTGGAGTTGTCCTGGGTGGTGCTGCAGGGACAGTTACCGGACATTGTATGTCCTCCCATGGCCCACTGGGTGGACTGTGGGAGAGTGTGGGCTATGATGTGGACCACTGACCACGAGGTGCAGCGGTGCTCAGAGATGTATTCACCAAATGCAATGAATGTCTCATAATGATTGAGGAAGTTGTTGTTATGGGGGGAGGAGTGGGGTGAGGGGGGTGGGGGGTGTATGGGGACCTCATATTTTTTTAATGTAACATTAAAAAATAAAGAGAAAAATAAAGAAAGAAAAGCCAATACATATGAATTCCATCAGATCAACACACTTTGTCTTAAGCAAATACTAGAAATCCACGAGAAATTAACCACATTGTTCACCTGGAAACAAATTCTCATTAGAGGGTTCCAACTCCAATGAGAAAGAGAGAAAACAAAGGGTCTTAGGTGGAAAGGGTGCTGTCTGCAAACGATAAATTAGAAAGCATGCAAAACTGTTCACTGATGGGGAAAATCCATTCCACTGATTTTTACACTTGTTTTTTAAAAAACACTAGGATAAAAAAGGTCTATTGTACAGTAAATAAGAAATATAAATATACTTTTACTTAGTATCTAGAGAACAGACACTTTTCACATGTGATGTATTAAAAAAATAATGAACTTACTTGCTTTTCCCTTTGTATACTGTAGCATAAGATCCTTCCCCTAGTTTTTCCAGTTTTTCGTATGAGTCAGCTTTTCCAAATTTGGGACTTGTTGGCTAAAAAGAAAGCAGAGGGTAAAACAAAACAGATTGTATCAAACTAACAATACCCTGATTTTGCTAAGAATGTACAAAATTTCTCTGTCACTTTTTAAATAGCTTTCTTTCTGATTATAAGAATTTTTTTTAAAGGCAGCATAATATATATTCAGGGCACAAAACCCAGAAAACACAAATAAATACAATGTAGAAGTTTAAATTTACACATAATGTAAACTTATCCACCAGGAATATTTTGTTATCTTTTCTTCCAGTGCTATCTAGACACTAATGATTGCTTTTTACAAAATGGGATTACACTATACATTGTGGGGTTTTTTTCACTCAATATTTTATAAATATTTCCCCATGTTTTTATGTAATCTAAATTAGAGGTCAGCAAACTATGTCCCACAGGCAAAATCTCTCCCAGTAAAAGTTTTTGTAAAACCCATATGCTAAGAATGGTTTTTACTTTTTTTAGTAGTAGGGGGAAAAAGCAAAAGAAAATATCATTTCATGATGTAAAAATTATATAAAAATCAAAGTTCAGTGTTCATAAAGTTTACTGGAACAGAACCATACAAATTCGTTTACTTATTGCCTATGACTTCACAGTACAAAAGAGCTGTAGTAGCAGCAGAGATCATATGGCTCAAAAAGCCTGAAACTATTTACAGAAAAAGTTTGCTGGCCTCTATTATAAATCATAACTGTGTAACATTCTACCATGTAAAAATATTCTTCCAATACCTTTTAGCAATAATGCAAACAGATCATCAAAGATGTATCATTCAAGTATCCTAATTAATATTGAAAGGAATTCTCTTCTGTATACATAAACTAATCCTAAAGTCTAGCTACAAGATAATTCTTCCTTAAGAAATGGCACATATGACCAAGAACATGCTAAGTGATTGCCTTCATCACTCACCCCAACTTCAACCAGAGAGCAAGTCAACTCTTATTTCATCTTAAAGTATCTATTAGTTTAATGTCACTGTTAAAGAGTAATATCAAAACATATTAGAAAATGAACCTTAAATCAGGATTTTTTTTTAGTCTTAAAAAGGGATTATCTTGCTTTTACATCCAGACCCGAGGAGTAAGAATTTCACACTGCCATACTATTTGCCCTCCATTGTTTGATTTTGTGATCTATAGGAACAAAAGGGTGATGGTGCTGTTAGGATGAAACCCAGGAGATTTTTTTTGAAACTGAGTCACGAAACTGTAACCAGTGAACTGAAGAATGGAACACAGGTCCATGGAGCCATCACAGGTGTGGACGTCACCATGAATATGCCCCTCAAAGTTGTGGAAATGACAGAGAACCCGTATGGTTTGCGTCTGGATACACTACTTGGGGATGTTGAAGGTGCGGCAGGAAGAGGAAGAGGCCATGGCCATGGTAGAAGAGGCCATGGCCATGGTAGAAGAAGAGGGGGTCCTAGGTGATAATGTCTCTCAGGATTAGTGTGTCAAAGTGGTAAGTGTTTGGGCCTATTTTTTTGTATAGGTTTTGTCTGTTTATATCATTTTTTAAAAACAGAAACGTAGGGATGATTTTATCAAGAATAAAAGTACATATATAATTAGTAAAAGGTGGTTGATTTAGGAACTTTCCAAGTAACAAATTTTAGAAATTTAACAAAAGAATTTCTTGTAAAAAGTTTACAGAGCATTATTTTTGAACATGTGCTTTTATGCCACTTATGATAAAACAATCAACAAATTGGCAACAAATCTGAATCCTACCACTTATAAGGATACTACATGGGAGGTAAGTTGAACACATGCAACTTAACTCTTTCCCACCCAAATTTCCATGAAGTGACTGAAAAGATATTTTTCAAAATTAACAAATCAGAATCAGTAATGAAAAACAAAAGATTGTCAATGCATAAACAGAAAAACGGGGGAATTTTTAAAGATAGAAAGTCATCAGCATCATAACTGCAGAAGAAAGATTGGAGGAACCTGAAGTTCCAGCAATAAGAGGGAGAAGAATAATACAGAGAGAGGAAGCAGATGCCGTAGGTAAACATGAGACTAATCAACACAGCACAGCTAGTGGTGTCCTCCTAAGCAGGCAGCAGGGACGTCTGTTCAGATGAGACACCTGAGAACATGGGCACTAGGGCTACAGGGGAAGAGCAAGGTCTCAAAGTAACTAACATGCAGATAAAGGATAATGCCCACATGCCCCAAGCTGAAATCCTTGCCTTTCTCACAAAATCACTAGAAACAATTCACAGAATTCAGAATAAGCTGATAATGATTTTCAATTACAAAGTTTGAGTACACAACCAAAAAACCACAAATAATTTCAGGAAAACCAACATAATGAGAGAAGCATAAACTCATGGGCAGATAAGCTAAAACCCTGGAAAACAAAACTGGCAGTGCAAAATCAGTAACAAATTAGAATAGAAATAATCAGTAGCCTCAGAGAGATTTGAGAAGGTATCTCATTTTTTCAAAAAGAAACAAAAAGTATTTAATTTTAAGATTAAATACTTTATCACAGAAATAAAGCATTTAATGAGAGTGAACAGAAGAATGGACAGAACTGAAAAAGCAGTATGTTCAACGTTTGAATAGAATTATTCTCCCCAAAATTTGGAAGTAGGTTGTATCTAAAATGAAATATTATCCAACAAGCATACTAACTTACACACACAACAATGATTGCATTAAGACAATGAAAGAACAGTTTTAGAATTATAAGGGAAAATAATTTTGAATGACTAATATATTCAACAACAAAATCCCTCAAGTACAATATGTAAACACTTCAAATTTACCACTCACAGAATAGAATCTAGATATTAAATTCCATATTATCTTAATATAAGATGTAGTCAGGGGAAGTGGATGTGGCTCAAGTGGTTGGGCTTCTGCCTACCACATATGAGGTCCCAGATTCAGTTCCTGGTGGCCCCTAAAGAAGGTGAGCTGGCGTAGTGGGCAGGCGCAGCGAGCTGATGCAACAAAAGAGACACAAAGAGGAAAGACAATGACAGACACAAAAAATGAGGGAGCTGAGGTGGCTCAAGTGTTTGAGCACCTCTTCCACATGGGAGGTCGTAGGTTCAGTTCCTGATGCCTCCTAAAGAGAAGATGAGCAGACACAGAGAGCACAAAGCAAATGGAAACAGAGTAGACAGCGATCACAAACAACAAGGGGGAGGGAGGGTTAAATAAATAAAAACTAAAAAGCACAAGCAAAAAAAAGAAAGAAAATGATATAGTTGGGGTAGTGGGAGAAATGGAGGAAGGGAAAAAACAGTGGGAAAGGAGAAACAAAGGCATGGTAAGATTTCTTGAAATGGTCAGGACAGTGTATTTCTGAACTCTTCAAAGGTAATCATTAGAATAATATAAATAAGATGTACCAATTCCAAATAACTGGGTAAGTGTGGTAGGAATGCAAGAAAAAACACAATTAAGGGAGACCAGGGAATGGAGGAAAAGTTAGTGAAAGGGAGATACCAATAAGACAGTATAATAAGTTAAAAACAAACACATAAAATCATAAAATAGGAAAATGAAGTCCAAATGTATCATTCATTACAATAAACATAAATGAATCACATTTTCCTAATAGAAGAGCTCTCAGGTTAGAAAGACAAACAAAACTAGGAACATTATTGAGAAAAGACATAGCAAAATAAGAATAAATTTGAAAGTAAAGGAGTAAAAGGGAAAATTATCCAAAAAAAGGAAGTATTTTTAAAAAATAATGCATTATAGATGGCAGATAATACTGGAGTCACAAAACAATAACTACATTAAGTTAGGATGCATAAAAATGAACAATAAAATATATAAAGGAATCTAATAATTGTAACTATTAAGTAACAAATAACATTGCTTTGAAATGTATTAAGGAAATGTTGGTAGCAATAAAGAAAAATTGGCAAATCCATCACGATAAATGGGAAAATAAGAGACACTGCTCAGACATCAACAGAGCAAGCAAACTAATAAATAAGGATACATGATCTTGATTGAAATTCACATTTTAACCTAATGCCCATACTGATATATATAAACAAATATTCTTTTCAAGCACATCTTCAACAAACACAAACACTGATAATAGATTAGGTCACAAAGAAAATCTCAACATTCAAAACTGCTGCAGAAACACTTCAAGTTATGGTTTCTGAACATAACGTAATAAAATTAGAAATTAAGAAAAGGAAAATTATTTAGGCCTTTAAGTTAAAAACAAGAAGTGAAAATATATAAATAAATATTTGGCAATAAAGACATGATACCTTTAGGATGCAGTCAAATTAAAATACAGAAGAAAATGTAGAGGTATATCCACATATTAGGAAAAGAAAAAAAGTTTGAAAGGAGTATGAGTTGAGATTCTTAATTGCATTTACAAAAGGAACAACAAAGGACAAAGTAGGAAAGAATAAAAGGAATAGCAGATATAAATGAAATAGAAAGCAAAAGTATCATAGCTATGATCAAAACCAAATGCTATTTTAAAGACCATCAAAATAGATAATTTTCTGATAAGTCTCATTAAAAAGAGAAAGAGAACAAAATAAAGAACACGGAAATATGAAAAAGAACAAACTCAATATAACAACTCATATTTGCTGTTGCTATTATTAACATGGAATACTATGTAGTTATATACCAAAATATTTGAAAACCTAGAATACGTGATTTACTAGAATAATATAAATTACCCAAATTGACTTAAGTAATAAAAGTGGAAAAAAGGCACAACAAATAAATTTTAAAGTTCTAAATTTAAAGATAAAATGGACTATTTTTGTTAACTTCTACCAAAATTTAAGAAACATATAATTACTTAATAGTATAAAGTAGATCACAGAAAAATATAAAATACCTTCAAATTCATTCTCTGATACTAGCATTATCCTCTTAGTTAAGTTAAATAAAAATTTATGATAAATGGACATCTGGAGAAGTAGGGAGCTCCAGGACTCAGTCTTTCTACCAAAACAACTATTAAACAAGCAAGAAATGTCTGAAGAAACTACTCTGAAATTCTAGAGGCCAGAACACTGTACAGCATCCAGGGAAGAGCAGGAGGAAAAGGCTGATGAATTGTGGGAAAACCTGTAAACTGCTCACTCCATGAGGTGACGACCAGTACAAATCCCATACCTTAATGGCAGATACCCACAAAGTCTAATCCCTGGCTAGTGGTTCATAACAAAAGGAATGTAAAAATCCTCTTTCCCAAGAATATGGGTGTACAAGGCTGATAACAGATGACAGCTTTTTTTTTTTAATTTCTCTCCCCTTCCCCCCTCCCACCCCCAGTTGTCTGCTGTGTCCATTCGCTATGTGTTCTTCTGTGACTGCTTCTATCCTTATCAGCTGTACTGGGAATCTGTGTTTCTTTTTGTTGCATCATCTTGTTGTGTCAGCTCTCCATATGTGCGGTGCCATTCTTGGGCAGGCTGCACTTTCTTTCGTGCTGGGTGGCTCTCCTTACGGGGCACACTCCTTGGGGCACACTCCTTGAGCGTGGGGCCCCCCTATGCGGGGGACACCCCTGTGTGGCACAGCACTCCTTGCACACTTCAGCACTGCACATGGACCAGCTCCTCACGGGTCAAGGAGGCCCCGGGTTTGTCTCCCATGTGGTAGGTGGATGCCCTATCCATTGAGCCAACTCCGGTTCCCAGATGAAAGCTTTTGATTAGTGAATTTCAATAGCTGATCCTGGCTGTGATAGCAACTACTGATTCAACCCACCCCAGAAAAAGATGGCAGGAGCCACTATTTCAACCCTACCCCAGAAAAAGGCAGTGACACCCATTATTTCAACCCTTGAAGGACAGAGATGGAGGCAGTAGAAATTTTTAAATACAGGGCTTCCTCAGGATGTGGGGAAAAGTTAGCTGAATTCTCAGTTTTCAGGAACCCATGGAGAAGTTTCTAGCGTGCTTCCTGACCCCCACCAGGGGGCACTTTGGAGCCAGTCTGCACCCCATTTGTGGGTCCCTGACCCTGTGTAGGCTGGAAAAGATCTATTTAGGAAAGTCCTCGTCCGGAAGACACTCTTCCCAAAATTTCCCTCCAGGCAAAAGCAGCATGAGAAAATGAAAGCAGTGTACAAGCTAGGTTTTTAGACATACAATATACAAAGATATAAGTGGGAACAATTACAAAACATGGCAGGGGAAGAGAGAGGTATAGGAAAAGTGTATGTGCATGCTATTGAAGTTAAGTTGGTAACAAACCACATATAATTGCTATATACTTAGGTTGTTAAATTTTAACCCTGTGATAACTACAAGGAAAGCAGATTGAAAAATACATCCAGATAGAAATGAGAAAGCATTCAATATGATACAACACAAGACACAAATAAATATAAAAGTAGGGTTTAAAGGAAATGAGGGATAAAAATGGTATGACTTACAAAAGGTAAATAGAAAATGACAGAAGAAAGACCTGTATTATCTGTAGTGACTTTTTTTTTTAGATTTATTTTTATTTATTTATTTCTGCCCACCTCATTATTTACACTTGCTGTCTGCATGTCTTTCTTTTTTAGGAGGCACTGAGAACTGAACCCAGGGCATCCCATGTGGGAAAGAGGTGCCTAATTGCTTAAGCCACCTCCACTCCCTCAGTAGTGACTTTAAATGTCAATGGATTAAATTCTCCAGTCAAAAAGCAGAGATTGGCAGAATGGGTAAAAAAGCTGATCCAACTATACGCTATCTGCAAGAGACTCACCCTAAAGTCAAAGATACAAGTAGCTTGATAGTGGAAGGATGGAAAAACTATACCATGCAAGTAAGAATCAAAAGAGAAATGGGGTGGCTGTATTAATATCAGATAAAATAGACTGTAAATTAAAAACAGTCAAAAGGACTAAGATGATCATTTGTACAACAAAGGGAACAACTGAACAGGAAAATTAAACAATTATAAATACATATGCATCTGACAGCAGAGTCCCAAAATATAGGAAGCAAACACTGACATATTTGAAGGGAGAAAGTGACAGTCCTACACTAATAATAGGAGACTTTAACACACCACTCTCCATAATGGATACAACATCTAGTCAAAAGATCAATAACGAAAGTACATGACCTGAATGATACACTAAACCAACTAGAACTAACAGACATATATAGAACACTGCACTCAGAAAAAAGAAAAGAAAAAAAAAAACAGAAAAGACATTATTCTTGAGTATGCATGGATCACGCTCTAGGATAAACCACATGTTGGGTCACAAAACAGGTCTCGATCAATAAAAAAATATTGAAATCATACAATGTATATTCTCTGACCACAATGGAATGAAGTTAGAAATCAATAAATAACAGAAGGAGAAAGGGAGAATTTACAATATGCAGAAATTAAACTACATGCTCTTAATCAGTGGGTTAAAGAGAAAATCAGAAGAGAAATTAGGAAATATCTTGAGGCAAATGACCATGAAAATCCAACATACCAAAACTTATGGGTTGTAGCAAAGGCAGTACTGAGAGGGAAATTTATAGCTCTAAATACTTATCTTAAAAAAGGAGAAAGATTTCAAATCAGAGACCTAAACTCAAAACTAGAATAACTAGAGTGAATAACAGCAATGAATAACACTAATTCACTGCTGGTGGAAATGTGAAATGGTGTAGTTGCTGTGAAAGACAATTTGACAGCTCCTGAGGTAGCTAAGTACATAACTATGATATGACTCGACAATCCAACTGATAGCTATATACCCAAAAGAATCAAAAGCAGGTTCTGAAACAGATACTTGCACACTAATGTTCATAGCAGCATGATTCACAATTGCCAAAGGATGGAAGCAACCCAAGTGTCCATCAAGCGATGAATGTACAAAATATGGCATAAATACAAAGGAATATTATTCAGTCATAAAAAGGAATGAAGTCCTGATGCACGGAACATGGATGAACCTGGAAGATATCTTGAGTGAAATAAGCCAGGCACAAATAAGCCATATACAAATAGTATATGAGCTTACTGATTTGAAATAGTTAGAACTAGCAAATGCATATATCAGAATCTAGTATATAAGCTACCAGGGGATGGGATAGGGTAGGTAGTGGGAAGTTAAGACTTAAAATGTACAGTGTTCCTATATGGAATGATGGAAATGTTTTGGCAATGGATGGTGGTGATAGTAGCACAACAATGTGACCGTAATTAACAGCACTGAAATATGTATCTGAATATATTTCAATAGGGAAATGTTAGATGATATATGTGGTAACAGAATAAACTTTTTTTTTTAATCCATGGTACTACACTACACAGTGAACCCAAAGTTGAACCATGGACTTTAATTAATAGTAAAATTTTAAAAATATGCTATCATCAATTCTAACAAATGTTTCACACCAAGGCAAGGTTGGTAGGGTGGTGTATGGGAATCCTGTGTTACATGCATGCTTGTTCTGTAAACCCGTAAAAAAAATAACAAAAATTCAGATACAAATGTGTTTAATGAATAGTTTCAGTAATGGCTATTGGTGATGGTAGCACAATAATGTGAATGTAATTAATACCACTGAAATATATATTTGAATATGGTTAAAAAGGGAATTTTTTGGTATACATGTTACTAGAATAAAAATTTTTTTAAAAATACCACAGGACTGTACAACACAAACAGGGAACCCTAATGTAAACCAAGGATTACAATTACTAGTACAATTAAATTAAAATAATATTCTTTCATCAAGTATAACAAATATATCAACTTTTGAAACATAATATAAACTAATGTAAGGTGTTAATAATAGGGGACTATATGGGAACTATATTTTCTGCATGATTTTTCTGTAAACATACCACTTCCCTAGAAAAAAAATATACATTATGGCAAAATAAAATGTATTTCACAAATGCAAGGATGGCTCTACATCAAGAAATTTATGACTGTATCTCATTATAGAGAAAATTTACATAAGGCAAATTCAATAAACCCTGAAAAAGATTTTTTAAAACTCTATCATATCTGAAATTTAAAAAAAGTAAAATCATATGATCTAGAAGGAAAGTTTACTTTTAAATTAAAGAACAAGGAATTACGTAACTACCACCACCTGAGTCATCAACAAGTATTTAACTGCACTTTATAAGCCAACCTCTTCCATAAGTTAGAAATCCACTATTTTGTTTAATTCTTACAACAACAAATAAATCTATAAACATGGCTGAATGTTAGAAGCTTAATTAATATTATTTAGATTGCAAAAAGCAGGTATATCTCAAAATTTTTCACCACTCCAATTCAACTGTATGACAGTGAACTCTAATGTAAACTACTGACTATAGTAAATAGTGCAATTATAATAATATTCTCTCAGCAGTTGTAGCAAAGATACCAAACTAATGCAAAATATTGATAATGGGGATAATTACATAGGAAGTCTGTATTTTCTACATGATTTTTCTGTAAACCTACAACTTATATTTTTTAAAAAAACATATAAAAACAAAACTGGACTATCTTAAAGACTCAGTGGGTGAACGCCAAGTCCTCCACAGATAATCTTTCCAGTTTTTACTTCCTTAAAAAGAGCTCACTCTGTATAATGGAAAAGAATACTTTAAATAATTTAAAGTCAGATACTCTCCAAGTTTATATGTCACATGGTAACTTGAAGATGTGGACAGTGAAGAGGTAAAATCAGGCAACTACTTCTGTTATTCATCATTAATGCTAAGAAAAAGAGGAACCGAAAAGCTCACTTCTGAGAGTTCAAGAATTAACCCAGCATATCTCTGAACAGTGATTAAACACCCTCACAGGAAGAAAGACAGTAAAAAAGTAAAGAGAGAGAAAAATATGCTGGAAAATTTGGTAAGTGCTGCAAGAATGTTCCGAAAGGTCAAATACTCAATCTGCCACAGTGTAAAGACCAAATTAGTCCATATCCTGGCCAAAGTTTCCAAAAAGGAACTTAATTGCTCCCAAAATCCATGATTACATATTGCTAAATTTATAACTTAATATAGAACAAAAATAGAATCCTTGCCTTCATAGACTCTGTACTCCTAGAACTAACACTTCGACATTATCTGCTATAATATAAATATATAAATATGAAGCCTCCCAGAAATATTTAACTCATTTGCCCAAGATCATACACTTAGTTTTAACTGAATATTTTTTTTCTCAAAGCAAAAGCCATCTATTTAATTTGCTGCCATTTAGCACTATGCATAAAAACAACAATAAAAAAACAGTGGCACAAATTTCGCAGTTAGCAATGTTTTAAGAAAACATCCTCACCAAACAGCAAGGGTTTATAATATTTACATATTTATACACACACGCATATATTATCTAAAAATGTTATCTGAAATAGGTAGAAGGACAAAGTTATTTCAAAGTGTAATATATAAAGTAAGAGAAGGAAAGGGGGAATGAAGGAGAGAGAAAGGAGGTGGGGTGAGAGGAGGGAAGAGAAGGGGAAGGGAGTTTCAGATGTTTTTCTAAGAATTTAACTAGTCTCCATGTGAGTTAACCCCTGGATTTCAATGATGTGCTCCTTCACCTCTTTAAGCAGTACCTTCATTTAGAATCACCTTTTTTTTTCTTCAAGAAATTTGTAAGATACAAACCATGTGTTGAGTTAAAACAAGTAAAATTCAGTGGAAAATTATATTCAAAAAGTGGCCGGACTAGTCCTGTGTGGGTTATGTTCTCATATATTTTTCATCACTGGCAAAGAGCTTGCGAATGTCACACTTTACCATCATCCTCCTGAGCCCAAGTACTAAATAGACATTTAAAAACCTATATTAAACTTCAGTATAAAATGATCTTCAATAGGGAAAATATTGTGTTCACAGTTCCACTCTACATTGTTTAAAATCAGAAAGGGCTTTTGTGTCCTTTAAGAACCAATCCAGGGAAGTGGATTTGGCCCAATGGATTAGGCGTCCGCATACCACATGGGAAGGTCCAAGGTTCAAACCCAAGGCCTCCTGACCCATGTGATGAGCTGGCCCTCACTTGCGCAGTGCTGATATGCGCAAGGAGCACCATGCCACGCAGAGGTGTTCCCCACGTAGGGGAGCCCCACACGCAAAGAGTGCGCCCCATAAGGAGAGCTGCCCAGTACGAGAAAGGTGCAGCCTGCCCAGGAGTGGGGCCACACACACAAAGAGCATACGCAGCAAGGTGACACAACAAAACAAGACACAGATTCTGGGTGCCGCTGACAAGAACATAAGTGGACACCGAGGAAAACACAGAGAACAGACACAGAGCAGACAACTGGGGGGGCTGGGGGAAGGGGAGAGAAATATTTTTTTTTGTAAATCTTTAAAAAAAAAAAAGAACGAATCCAACAGAAATTAAAGATAAAGAAGCAGCATAAAACGACTTCTTTATTTCTAGTAGTAGATAAACTGCTAATGGGTATTTAGAACAAGTACAAGACACAATCACCACAAAATTGCTGAGAGACTAGGAAGCCAATATTTTCTCTTTCTGGTAAGGCATAAATGATTTCCTAAAAATGACATATTTCACTCTTTGCAAACTGCTCTCTATAAAAGGGTTGATGAAATTGTTTTAAGATACACACAATACTTAAACTTACTATTTGAAGAAAATGAATTGAGGAAATTACAAAAACAAGAATATTTTTTATGAAAGCACACCCCACATATCCACAACAAAAAATCGAGTAAAACAAAATGCTAATAGTACAAAGTGGTCTACTTTAATTAAGTGGATTTGGGTGCATTAACTGCTATGATTAAAGTATATTCTACTGAGTAAGATGCCAGAAAATTAATATTTTGCCACATTTGATGGTAAAAGCTATGTTATTTGCCTTGTGAAACTGATACGCAGACATTAAGAAAATACACTGTAATTTACAAATCAATCATGCTGGCTCCATACAGCTTACCAAAGGAATACAATGCTTCTCTAAAAGTTGTTTCACTCTACAAAAGCAAAGGCCAATGAGATAGGACTTTGAGAGCTCTACGCTTTACAAAACTCAGTCTCCTATTTTTAAGTATGCAGAAATGTTCTGAACTATAATTATTATGCATATAAACAAAGTATCCAAATGCCAAGTCTTTAAAGAAGCAAATAATAAAAATCCTTCCTATCAAATGAACGAAACTACAAATAATTCAAAATGAGAAGTCCTATTTTGTTTGATAAAGTTCAGGCCTTTGGTTTGCCTTTTTTATAGCTTCATTAAATTATCACATTTAAATAAAGTCACCAGCTCAATCTAGTCATAGCCAACCCAAAACACTATCTTTGACTCTTTGATGTCAGGTAGATGGATGGATAGGAAACAGCCAGTTTTACAGGACAACTATATTCTCCACTTACTGCTTCTCTACTTAAGAATGCAGGCTAGAGATAGCACTTTAGGGAAATGGCAATACAGAGGGCTAATCAGCAATTACTTACCAACACTAACTGCACAGAGATGTGGGATTTAATGAGATAATGTTAATATAATTTTTTAACAGAATAAAAGCACAGAGAATCATCAATTGTCTGGACCAGTGGAGGGGAACATTGGCATGGATAATGAAAAGTGCAGATAATCTCCTAGCTGAATGGTGTTTACCACTCTGCCATGAAGGAGGGATGTCTGTGTGTAGTAGTAGTAACACCACTAACCAGCTGGTATCAAAGGTTTACTACATGCCAAGCTGTGTCTAATCACTTCATACACACTACCTAATTTCACCCCTATAATATCACCATAATGTTGGTTCTACTAGTATCCTTGTTTCAAGATGAAGAATTTAAAGAGTGCAGAAAAAAGCAACTCAGATCTAAGAACCTATGGCTAATGACAGAACTAGAATTCAAACCACGCTGATCTGGATCAGGAGTTATTTTTATTACAGCTACATTGAAGGTATTTTCCCATTGAAACCTAACTTCCACTGAAATGAAGGAGCTATTAATTCTGCTTAAGACTGTCAGCTATTGAAACCATACCTCCAGAAGCACAGATGGGTTTGGGGAAAGCATTTTATAAACTGTTCAGATATACCTCATTGCTACAATGACACCATGTTATGGCCAAAGAATGTCCATATTTAGTTTCACCCTGAATTCATTTAAAATTGATTTTAAACTCCATACATTGCTGGTAGGGATGTCAAATGGTGCAGTTACTTTGGAAAACAGTTCCTCAAAATGTTTAACTGAGAATTGCTATATAAGCCAGCAATTCAACTCCTGGGTATATACCCAAAAGAACTCAAACCACATGTCTATGCAAAAAAGTATACATGAATGTTCCTAGCAATATTATTTATAAATGGACAACAAAATGGAAACAACCCAAAAGTCCATCAACTGAAGATGAGATAAACAAAATGTGAACTATCCATACAATAGAATATTATTTAGCCATAAAAAGGAATGCAGTACTGATACATGCTACAACATGATAAAAATATTGTGCTAAGCAAAAGCAAGACCCAAAAGGCCAAATAGTGTAAGATTCCAATTATATGAAATGTCCAGAATAGGCAAACCCATAGAGACAGAAAGTAGATTAATGGCTGCCAGGGACTAGGGGCAGGAGAAATAGGGAATGACTGCTAAGGACTAGAAATTTCTTTCTGGGGTGATGCAAATGTTGTGGAATCAGACACCGTTAATGGTTGTACAATTTTGTGAATATACTAAAAACCACTGGATTGTATACTTTAAAAGGGTGAATTTTATGCTACATGAATTATATCTCAGTTAAAGAGAGAAAAAATGTTTTAAAATCATCTAATGTTATATTAAAATAATTTTTAAATCATTTTAAATGTTTGATTGCATTTTCTTTATAACATTTACCTGCTAGAAAATGAAATAAAAAAATGAGCAATTACACGTTTCACAATTCATGAGTTAGGCATAATTTTGGAATGTACTTAAGCATTTTTTCCCTAAGGATTTATGTAAATCTTAAATCTCTTACAACCCACTCCCATACTCTGCCATATTATACATTATTTTATAAGTCAGTGCCTTTGTTTTAAAGCATTCTTAAAAAATGACGTGTTGCTTAAGACTGTTAATGACCACCTGAATAGGAGGAAAACCACAGTGAAGAATCACTACCCTACATGACTGAATCATCACTGTAAGAGTAGGGGAGATGGTGAAGGGAGATGACCCCATTAAATAAACAAGGAACTGAAGTCAAATCTGCCTTGACTGATTTTCCTTCTGCCACTAATCTGCAGAACAGGCTCTATCGTCCTGCAATTCTAGCCCTATTAAACACAGCCACACAAAATAATACACAGACTGATAACTTGGTTACAAAACAGACCTAGATCTGAACAGTGGGAAGGATCCAAGCACCACACTTGGTAACAACTTGACAACAGTGCTTGGTTCCATCTGGGAATTTTCCAGTCCCCATACAAAGCCAAAGCCAAGATGAGACCTCAGCAATGAGTATCTAAGAAGTGGAGTGGAACTTTTATTTGCAAGTTGGCACCATCCTTCCTTCTCTATGCATTAAGCCTGCCTACCATAGGATGTAGGCTTTTATAGTGGTGGAAAGAGGTAAATTTAGAGGAATCTGTGAAAAGTGTAGAGAACCTTAACCTAAATATGAACTTCTGCAAGTATGTTCTTTTTATGTCAATATATCTCTAAGAAATCCCCTCTAAATTTAGCCAATAAGACATTCTTCTTTAGCACTCCTAATAGTTCCAGCTGTTGAAGAGCACCGCTGGGTTGGAAGAAGGTTTATCCAGGTAGTGACAGTATTAAATCCTACCCAGGGACTAGGCCCAGGAAGTGCAGACACTCAGGAAAATGCCTGAAACAAACATCATCTGTCAAAAAAACCTTGAAATAAGTCCATGTAAATAAAACCAAATTCTTTACATTCTGCCTGAATACTATCTGGAAAACACCAGAATGTATAGACCAGCCTGATGGTCACTGAAGTCAAGGCACTAAATGTACCTAGAATTCAGTCATGGCTCATAACACACAAAACGAGAATGGGAAAAGCATGTACATATATATACAATTGGGAGACATGGTGTTTCATAATACTTTCCAGCAGTATTTCCAAGGAACAAAAATGGCTAACCTGCTTTCCTCATTAAAACAGGAGCTGCCATATCCCGCTTCTATTGCTTTCTCCTTCCTCAGTCATATTCCTGGAGCCTATTCAAGACAACTAATAAAATACTTACAAAGAAATAACAAAATAAAGATACAACATCAATCTTGGTGGCCATTGGATAGAAGGAATCTTCTGATGTTTATCAGCAATTGTCACATCCTTTAAGTACCTTTAAGAGTAGTAAAACCTGTGTTCATAAAGCTTCCATGCCAGTGGGTATGAAATGATCAAACCTGTACCCTGTCACAGGGGTTGTTAAATGGTGTTACACAAGAAGTGTCACCTTCTCCACTATCTTCCCAATGGGGCATCCAATCGGAAGTCAGTATCTTCACAAAAAAAAGGAATATAATAAAATACCCCCTTCCATCACAACAGGAGAGAGAACAAAAAGACAGCAGGCAGAAAGTATTCAGAATAAAACAGAATATTGTAGCATTGTGCTAAAAAAGAAACCATTTTCAGTGATAAGGAAAGAGCAAAAACGTTTTCCATGGTATATTAAAGAAAAGCAAAAACTCCTAAAATGAAAAGAAAGCAAAGCAGTTTCCATGTAAAGTAACAAAAGTGCCTGATATGTAAGAAAGACATCCTGGGGTAGGCCAAGAAAGGGTAAACCCAATACAGAACTCAGGAAAGAGGATCTAAAGAAGTTAATAATAGAATAGAATAGAATAGATTCAGGAGATTTCCAGTTAAACATAGTAGCTTGAAAAAAATTTATTTATCTCTCGCCCTTATCAATCCATATTAAAATAACAGTCAATTAGTAACTCACAAAAGCAAAAGGAATGAGTGAGAAGATTCCAGACAAGAGACAAATAAAAATTTACAAAAGGGAGACAAACGATGAGAGGTCACTGAGTAGGCCAAATAAAGAACACTAGAAACCTAATGAACAATTGGGTAAGCCAATAAGAAGTAAGCCACATCACACCTCAGAATCTCTGAAATACTCAAGAACTGGAGGATGCTGAAGTTCAGGGCGGGGCTAAAAACAAAAGAATTCCTTGAAGTGTATTTAAAGAACAAAGGAACAACTCAGGTCTTTTCCCACAGACTCTACCATCCAGGTGTTGGCCACTCCCCAATCCCAGCAGAGGTTTATTCTCTGAAGAGGTAAACCAGGAAGGCTCAAAACTTGTGAGTCTCAGCACAGCTGTAGTCAGGGTGAAGAGTTATACTGAAAATAACCAAACATTTTTATGTACCCTGTAACATGCCCTGGAGAACTCCCTCCCAACCATGTGCCCCTATCAACAACACCCCACACCTGTGTTCCTCCCCTGCCATAGCTGAACCTCTCTGTGGTCTGAAACTTCTTTAGAAATGAAGCCTAACATATTGCCAGGTTCTATTAATAGTAAAATGGAATACAGTGATGTTTAATGGTTAGCTATAGAATGCATACTAATTTAGAAAAATTAAATAAAGTAAAAATAAATTGGGGTATCAAAAACTGAAAAAATGAAAAAGCTTTGTTTTTGACATTTTGCCTTTCATCACTTCTATAATAGGTGTTGCCCTATAATAGGTGTTGTACAGTGGCAAGGCAATTTCTTTCGTTTATTCCTCAGTGTCTACATCCTTTCTTATTTTTTTTTTCTACTTAAGTTTGTCTCACAAAAGTTTTAGATCACAGTGATTCACATATACAATATACAGTACTCCCACATATCCAACATCAAACCCTTTGTCCCTGCCCCAGCAATGGTCCTTTTACATGTTCATATTATATTTGCTGCAGCTGATGTACAGACCCTGGCCAGCTAACAGGCAGGTGAAGAAGGTCAATCACCACACCAGGGAGCTGAGAGTGCTTACAACTGCAAGCGGGAGAATTGCATCCATCATCCATGTGGAATCTAAGCCCCTTCTTGATACAGAGGGGAAGTGGACATCACCATCCCAGGGTCCACAGGCTGGAGGAATAGAGTATGGATTACAGTGGATTTACTGATACTCTACTATGGAACTATTGTGATTAGTAATGGAAGAAATTGTAGCATTGAGGTGGACAAAGTAGCCACGGTGGCTGCTGAGGGTAGGGAGAGGGAAGAAGAGATATGATGTGGCGGCATTTTCAGGACTTGGAGTTGTCCTGGGTGGTACTGCAGGGACAGATGCTGAACATTGTATGTCCTGCCATGTCCCACTGGGTGGACTGGGGGAGAGTGTAAACTACAACATAAACCATTATTCATACAGGGCAGCAGTGCTCCAAAACGTATCCACCAAATGCAATGAATGTCCCATGATGTTGAAAGAGGTTGTTGATGTGGGAGGAGTGGGGTAAGGAGGAGTGGAGGGTATATGGGGACCTCTTATATTTTTTAATGTAACATTTTAAAAAAAAATGTGAAAAAAAAAACTTTTTAACTAATGATTAAAGAGCACTATAAAAAAAAAATCATACTGAAAGAAAATATAGAGAGCAGTGAAGCCCTCAGCCGTTGACTTGATTCTGGTTTGACAGTTTTATAGTTTGGTCAAATATTTCGGGGCATCAATTTGTGCTTAAAATTATGCTAATTATAGATAACTAAAAGAAGCAAGCAATAACAACTAGGAAAATCAAAAAGTAGGGCAAGGAAGAAAATTTAGTCTACGAACAGTATTTACATCATCATAAAATCATAAATATTAATTTACGCCAAAAAGATAGGAGATGGGAAACATATGTGGGGATGGGGGCTATAACAGAGAAAATCCTCTCTTGATGTGTTCCTTTTTATCCTGCCAATCAGTAGATATATCTAGAGGCTTGCTCAGGTTCCATTTTAGTTCTGTTGGCAAACACTACTTCAGAGGCAGTTTCTGAATACTTCCCTCAGGACATAACAATGTCTGTCTCTCTCTCTTTTGGTGATGTTAGCAGCTATTGATAATCATTGCCTGGATGCATTATTCATCAGGGGTTGTGAAATGGTGATTTATAAATTAATTATTTTTTCTTTATTCACTAGTGGGAATTCTTCTAAAAGAGAAATTCACCCTCATCAACAATTGGGTAAATTGAGGTAAATTTCATACAGAAATAGCAGAAAATAAATGCTTGCTCATTTGCTTTATTTACCAGTTTTCATATAAAGGCTACTAGTTTTTAAGTTAAACTTATACCTGCCATTTGACTAAATTCCCTTACTGTTTATAATATTTCCTTTGATTCTTTTGACTCTCTCAGATATATCATCATAAATTTGCACAAAGATATAATTTTATTTTTTTTCAGTCTTGCTTTCCTTGTCTGCAGAAACGTTATTCTGCTCATTATACTGTTTTTTCTCACAGTTTTGCACAGAATTCAACCAGTATTTTTCTATTGCTTATTTTTAAGTAGAATAATTTTTAAATAAAGTTTTAGAAAAGAGGAATGTGGCCAGATTTAGAAAAGAGGAGTGTGGCCAGATCCTGTTTCAGTCTGCTAGGCTGCCAGGATGTAATACACCAGAAATGGGTTGGCTTTTACAATGGGAATTTATTAGCTTACAGTTTTGAGGCTGAGAAAAATGTCCAAATCAAGGCATTATCTAGTAATGCCTTCTTCCCACAGATCGACACATGATGGCACCTGCTGGTCTCTCCCTTCTTTTTCAGTTTTTGTTGCTTCAGCTTCTGGCTTTCTCTCTCTCTTTCTTGCTCTTGTGGCTTTCTGTCTCTGCTCCTGTGGCTTTTTCTCTGTGCTTCTGTAAGCTTCTCTCTGTTCCTCCCGCATTCCATTTATACAGGACTCCAGTTACAGGGCTAAGACCCACACCAGGTCACGCCCTACTGAAGTCTTCAAATCAAAAGGTTTGTACCCACAGAAATGGATTAGCTCTAAGGACATGATTTTCTGGGGTCCATAAAAGCCTCAAACTACCACAGTTCCCTTCCATTTTCATGAAGAGAAATAAAAATAAGAGACGATCTCACACACTCTGAGGTCGTCCCCATCTGTTCCCTTCCAACATTTAGTTCTGGACCTGCTCTTTCCTTTGACTTTATTGAACCCGCCCTGTACAGTATTTTATTCCCCCTTTTCTATTCAGTGCAGAACTTTGTCCTGGGAGGTACTTCAATTCCTCATTTTAGAGAAATCACAGGAGAAGGACCAGTCAATGGTTCCAATATGCTTATGCCTTCCCAGGGCCTCCTTGCATGATCCACTTACAGGGGCCACCAGGATACTCATCCCCCACCCCAGTGGCTGATACTATTCTCTGAATGACCCAGTGAGCTGCCAGTGCCTATCTGATGGCAGTATTGGCATTTGGGGGAAGTGGTCACATGTCCCTTTGCCTTCCTGGGGCATCCTCCCTCATACTTTCTGACAGCAAGAAGTTCCTGAAACTGTTCACTGTCTATCCCCACCTACACCTACTTTGAAATTAACGGAGACATCTTTCTTCCTATATTTGCTGTAGATGTTATCCACTGTTTTTTTGTTTTACCATACTAGTTGTTTTGTCTAATTATATGAAGTGTATCAAAACCAATGCCACTGCCATAACCCTTCCTCCACCCGAGAATTCTCTCCAATTTGACCCTTTAGACTATGGTGAGTATTAATTTAATAAAAATAAATTTTAACTTTATATAGAGAGAAATACAGACCATATTCTTTATTAGAAATTAAAACTGTTATCATCTATACTATGAGGTATACACATTGACAAGGTTACCAGTACAACAAGCACACCTAGCACCAAGACCTTGTTTCTAAATATCATTCTCCAACAAAAGGAACCAGGGCTCCTTGGAGAAAAGGCTAGTTCTAGGGCTAGGGCAAGGAAAATATAATTTAAGCAAGCAAGGAAGTGCTCAAAAAAAAAAAACAGAAAGATAAGGAATCTCAAAAGGACACAGGAACCAACCTATAAAAGCTCAAAATGGCCAAAGCAGGAAAAATTTGAGCATCAAAATACATAAAGCACCTGTGACAATTTGAAGTTCTTTTTTGAATCCCAAAAGATTATGTTCTTAAACTACTCTATTCCTGTCGGGCCAGTACCCTTTCATTGCATTAGATTCACTTTAGATTGCTTGATTAGATTACTTTTGATTGGGCTACATCAGTGAGGCGTGACTCAAGTTGGGTCTCTACCCTCTTGCTGGGTCTTACATAAATGGAGACACAGAGACAAAGAGGACATACAGAAAAGGGACCTCTGCCATTCTGACTTGGTCACATGAGAGAGGATTCAAAGACCACTATCAGCTGAGGCTGAAGTAAGCAGCAGCAGGTCAAGGCTGATGAAATGTTGAGCCTAGAGGCGAGGCAGGAACCTCAGCAGAGATCAGCCGCCATCTTGTTTCAACACAGTGCAGGACCCTGGGTTTCACCAGGAGCTGACATTGGTGAGAAAGTATCTCTGCTGATGCCTTAATTTGGACATCTCACAGCCTCAGAACTGTAAGCTTTTACACTAAATAAAATTACCACTATAAAAGCCAACCCATTTCTGGTACTTTTGCATCAGCAAAATAAGACATCACCAATGGATTATAACTAGAATTGCCAGATAAAACACAGCATGGTCAATTAAGTTTGCATTTTAATAGAGAATAAATTTTTAGTATCAGGATGCCTCATTAAATTCAAATTTCTGTATAGCATCGATAGGTTATATATATATAGTATTATGAATAACTATACAGTAATGTAAATGTAGTCTCTTTGCATGACATGGGTTTAATCATTCTCAACAACTCCTTCCTTTATATGTCAATAAATCTAAACATTTTCCCAAGAATTAGTAATATATCTGTGACTGAAATTGCAAACCAAATATGCTAAAAGCTTATCTAAAATGTCTGAAGTCCATGCTAAAAGCTTACCTAAGATGTGGAAGACAGATATACTAATTCAAGCCTATTGAGAACTGAAACAAAGGGACCATTTGGCCTTTTCTCTCTGTGTAAAAGAAATTTGAAAATCTTGTTCGGGGCTCGGGATTGAAACAGAAAGCTCCCGAGTCCGGCCGGCCATCAATAAACCATTTTTCCTTCTCAAAATCATTCTTGAGTCCTGGCCTCTCTATACGCAAATAATTGAACCTCTCTCAAATTCTACAACAAGATCAGGATGCTACCTTACAATCACTGCAAGGATTATTTTAGTTTCATTAACACAAAATGTAACCCAAGATGTGTACAGTATTATACAATTCAATTAAAGTATCAATATGCTTCTAACATTTCACATTTCTTGCTCTGTTTCAGCCCTCATGAAATGTAAAATGTAAAATTTAGATTTTGTGAAATGTCATCTGTTTCTTAGCAAGATGACAGAATCAAAATTATCTGAACATTCTCCTCTTGCCTTTTAAACTCTTAAAGCACCTATGTCAAAAAGTTTTTTTAAGTGTTGGCTTAAAATTGAAAATTACCTAATTTCTAAAGATCAAAAGGTGTTTTACAGTGTTAAATGTGGGCCAGTTTTGGAAATATGAGTTCCAGTAAAAAATTTACAGCTAGAAAGCAAGATTCAGCTCAGAATTTCATAGTTTCTAAGTTCAAAAGGCAAGAATTGCCTTGATTTGGTTTGAGTTTTTAAAATTTCATTATGATGAAAAGGATTTCTCTTTAACAAGATCAATTTCAATGTCAAGCTCTTAAATTTTAAAATATTTACATCGCAAACAAACTCGTATAATACAAGTGAAGAAATTTTGACATTTATTCTGAAAAGAAATTCTTTGAGAATCTACCAATTCCAAAACTACCCATACTGCCCACAAACACAGAAAAAGTCCCTATCTCTCTAATGATTTGAAAGGAATTCACCTAAATGTGGTAACAACTTGAAATAAATCTGTAAAAAAAAAAAAAAAATGAGTTGAATCATTTCTGATTTGCTTTCTGGGATTTTATGAATATGGAGCCCATATATAGATGACTCTCTATTTTCTAAAACATTATAACTACCCTGAGAGAGAATGCATACTAATGCACTGATAAAGCCACCTGCCATCTTGCAGCACAGCATGCTATTATTGTAAGAGTGACATTCCTTCCACTGCCCACTGATAGATGAAAAGGCTGAACTTACCGAGCTGGGGCTGGAGTGCCGTCTAACTTTAGGCGACTCTTTCCCTGCAGAGGAGGTCTTAAAGTTAATGCAAGCATTGTTCTCTGAATGCACCCTCTTTACTTGATTAGTTGGTTTCTCAAATGGGTCAAAAGTACTCTGTGTCCTCTGAACCCTGACTTTATCCTCAGGAATTGTGTCCAGGGGTTTGATCACTGAGTCCATTCCCTGGCAGTTCCGTGTAGACATCTTTGTGACACATATCTGGAAAAAAAAAATTAAACTTAGAACTCTGCACTAAAACTTTAATATCACTATACATGCTGATTTATTATTCTAGAAACTATGCCAATTTTCAATTTTAGGAAACACCAAAAAAGCCCACATTCTAAAAGCTACACCAACTTAAATCACAATAAAAATACGAGTTCCTATTATATTTGGAAAGATGGAATATTTTGATAATGGATGGTGTTGATGGTAGCACAATATGAACTTAATAGCACTGAAAAATCTATCTTAATGTGGATAAAAATGGGAAATGTTAGGTTGTACATATGGTAACAGAATTTTTAAAAAATTTTAATCCATGGAATGGCACTATATAAATAGTGAACTCTATGTTAAACCACGGACTATAGTTAATAGTACAATCATAAAAATGTGCTTTTATCAATTGTAACAAACGTCACACATTATTGCTAATAATAGGGTGGTATATGGGACTCCTGCATTTTATGCATTGTTGTTCTATAAACCTCCAACTTCTCTAATTAAAACAAAACAAAAACCACAATATGAAAATCTCCTAATCATTCTGCTTATAATGCTTAAGGCTTACACTAAAAAAGCTATCCCTAAAACAGGAAACTTAAGGCTTTGACTGCTGGTGCCCTGAGGTGGTTTTTTAATTCTGTTACAAGTTTACCATTACATTATGAATCATTATGAGGTTGGATAATTTGCCTTAATTTAAAATCAGTTGGGCTGAATCAGATGGCCACTTAACAACTGGGTTATCATGGAAGCAGCTAACACAGGCTAGAGAAAAAGATCATTATATATTGTTTCAAAGTTTTATGTTTGAATGTATATATTTCAAATATGTGATCATCTTAATTTCATTTTCAGACTAAATCGGAGCATTAAAAAAAGGCTAAGAGTTAGCAATGTTAAAGAATTGAGGATGATGGTTTATCTTTTTTAACCCCAAAGCTCATGGGTGAAAAGGAACAAAACCATAAAAGAAAAGCATTAAATAGTACTCATTTCCAAATTTTGTTTACATTACTCTACTAGACCCCTATTTCCATCCCAGTGTCTCCACTCATTCTCTTCTTGTATAGCCTGCCCGACAATCTCATTTTATATTAGTCTCTCTGACTTTTCCTCCTTAATTTCAACTTTGTGTTCTAAACCTTTTTTTTTCCTATATCGTTAAGATTTTGTTGTTCTTATTAAATCATGTTAAGGCCTCTGGCTTGCCTGTAAAGCCTAATAACTTTATTATTCTCTTGAAACAAAAGATGAACCCAACTGAAATTACTTATAGAATTTTTTTCTTCTTGTGAAAAAGTTTCCACATCCCTATAAGCTATCAAAAGCAGAAATACAGAAGAGCTTTAAGAAAAGCCTATAATGTTAAAGTAAAAATATAAAGTTTCAAAGTGGTATGTTGTGGTGGTTGGAGCTTTATGTACCCCAGATAAACATGTTCTAAATCTATTTCTGTGTGTGTGAACTCATTGTAAATAGGACTTTTGATGAGAGGGCTTCAGTTAAGGTGTGGCCCAAGTCAATCAGGATGGGTCTTAATCCTGTAACTGGAATCCTTTATAAGCAGAATGAAATTCAAACAGACAGGGAAATCTATGGGAAGCAAGAAGCTGAAGGTCATCGAGACAGGGAAGAGAAGGGAACGTCCAGGAGAGTCTACCATGTGCACTGCCATGTGACAGAGGAACCTAGGACCAAGGATCGTCAGCAGCCAGCCCCAGAACACCACAGTCTTTGGGGAGAAAGCATTGTCCTGATAAAGGTTTGATTTGGATGTTTCTACCTCAAAATCGTGAACCATTAAATTATCATTGTTTAAGCCAACCCATTGCATGGTATTTGCTTGAGCGGCCAAGAAAAGTAAAACGTACGTATAAGATGATTCCATATGAGGAATAAATATTTCTATATATATGGATCTGGATATATAGATACAGATATAGATACCTGTATGTATGTTTATAAGCATAAGGAGAGATATATAAGGAAACACACCAAACTGTAAACATCAGATACCTCCAGACATACGAACTGAAATGGAATACGGTAAGATTACTAACTTTTTAACACACTCCTGCATTGTTTGAATAATATAGTGAACATGCCTTACTTACATAATTTTCTAAAAATCACTAAAAGTAGAAAAGCACATATAATCAAATTAAACTCTTTCAAATAAATTTTAACTAAATATTATACAACAATTCTGTCCTAAGTGTGTGTATTACCTAGTAGCCACAAGTTATATTCTAAATAAGTCAAATGAGGATGATAGTGTCATGCTCTTTGGCACACCACAAAGCTGCCAAAGTTGTCTTTAAAAGACTCAAGGCAGAGTCTTCTACTCATAATGAAAAACTAACCATTTATGACAAGAAGACTAAGATGCACTCAATATTTTTAAGGGTTTATAAATTCTTCTTAAAGATGTGATGCCAACAGATAAGAAACTATTCACATCACTGAAACAACTGAATTATAAACACATGGCCCCAGGAATGCAACAAACCCCAAGCACAGGAAACATTAAGAAAACTGCAGCATTTCAGATGGACTGGAGGCAGTGCCGCTCCGGCAGAGGGCCCGAGCGGCGGTGGCCTCTGGGATGGTGTGGGACCCGCAAACCAGGAAGGAGTAGGAGTAGAAACATGATGAGCAAGGGCTTCAGCAAATCCTGCAGCTGCTGAAGGAGTCCCAGTCCCCAGAGAACCGTGCAACAAAAACTGGAACAACTCAATCAATATCCAGATTTTAACAACTACTTGATTTTTGTTCTTATGAAATTAAAATCTGAAGATGAACCCCCACAAGATCATTGAGTGGTCTCATCTTGAAGAATAATGTGAAAGCACATCTTCAAAATTTTCCAAATGGTGTAACAGACTTTATTAAAAGTGAATGTTTGAATAATATTGGTGACTCCTCTCCTCTCATTAGAGCCACTGTAGGTATTTTAATTACAACCATAGCCTCCAAAGGAGAATTACAGAATTGGCCTGACCTCTTGCCAAAACTCTGTAGCCTACTGGATTCTGAAGATTATAACACTTGTGAGGGAGCATTTGGTCTTCAGAAGATATGGGAAGATTCTGCTGAGATTTTAGATGGTGATGCTTTGGATCGTCCTGTCAACATCATGATTCCCAAGTTTTTACAGTTCTCCAAGCACAGCAGTCCAAAAATAAAGTCTCATGCTGTTGCATGTGTCTATCAGTTTATCATCAGTAGGACCCAAGCTCTGATGTTGCACATTGATTCTTTTATTGAGAATCTCTTTGCGTTGGCTGGTGATGAAGAACCAGAGGTACAGAAAAATGTGTGCCAAGCTCTTGTGATGTTGCCTGAAGTTCGAATGGATAGCCTGCTTCCTCACATGCATAATACAGTTGAGTATATGCTACAGAGGATCCAAGATTAAGATGAAAATGTGGCTTTAGAAACTTGTGAATTTTGGCTAACTTTAGCTGAGCAGTCAATATGCAACGATGTACTTATAAGGCATCTTCCTAAGTTGATCCCTGTGTTAGTGAATGGCATGAAGTATTCAAATATAGATATTATCCTACTTAAGGGTAATGTTGAAGAAGATGAAACAATTTCTGATAGTGAGCAGGATATAAGGCCATGTTTTCATCGATCAAGGATGGTGGCTCAACAGCATGATGGAGATGGAATTGAAGAGGAAGATGATGATGATGATGAAATTGATGATGATGATACAATTTCTGACTGGAATCTAAGAAAATGTTCTGCTGCTGCCCCAGATGTTATCATAAATGTGTATCGTGATGAGCTTTTGCCACATATTTTGTCCCTTTTGAAAGAACTATTTTTTCATCATGAATGAGTGGTTAAAGAATCAGGTATATTTGGTTTTACGATCAATTGCTGAAGGTTGCATGCACGGCATGATTCCATACTTGCCTGAGCTCATTCCTTACCTCATTCAGTGCCTCTCTGATAAAAAGGCTCTTGTGTGTTCCATAACATGCTAGACTCTTAGCCGCTATGCACACTGGGTAGTCAGGCAGCCTCCAGACACATACCTGAAGCCATTAAAGACAGAATTGCTAACACATATCCTGGATAGCAACGAGAAAGTACAAGAAGCTGCCTGCAGTGCCTTTGCTACCTTAGAAGAGGAGGCTTGAACAGAACTCATTCCTTACCTTGCTTATATACTTGATACCCTGGTCTTTGCATTTAGTAAATACCAGCACAGGAACCTGCTCATTCTTTATGCTGCCATAGGAACATTGCAGATTCAGTAGGACATTATTTAAACAAACCAGAATATATTCAGATGCTAATGCTTCCACTGATACAGAAATGGAACATGTTAAAGGATGAAGATAAAGATCTCTACTCTTTCCTTGAGTACCTATCTTCAGTTGCCATGGCCCTGCAATTTGGCTTCCTTCCATATTGTGAACATGTGTATCAGCGTTGTGTAAATCTAGTACAGAAGACTCTTGCACAAGCCATGCTAAATAATGCTCAATCAGATCAATATGAAGCTCCAGATAAAGATTTTATGATAGTGGCTCTTGATTTACTCAGCGGCCTGGCTGAAGGACTCGGAGGCAACATTGAACAGCTAGTAGCACGAAGTAACATTCTAACACTAATGTACCAATGCATGCAGGATAAAATGCCCGAAGTTCAACAGAGTTCCTTTGCACAGTTAGGAGACCTGACGAAAGCTTGCTTTCAGCATGTTAAGCCTTGTATAGCTGATTTCATGCCGATAAATCCAGAGTTCATTTCAGTCTGCAACAATGCCACATGGGCAATTGGGGAAATTTCCATTCAAATGGGCATAGAGATGCAGCCTTATATTCCTATGGTGTTGCACCAGCTTGTAGAAATCATTAACAGACCCAACACACCAAAGATGTTGTTAGAGAATACAGCAATAACAATTGGTCGTCTTGGTTACGTTTGTCCTCAAGAGGTGGCCCCCATGCTACAGCAGTTTATAAGACTCTGGTGCACCTCTCTGAGAAACATAAGGGACAATGAGGAAAAGGATTCTGCATTCCGTGGGATTTGCACCATGATCGGTGTGAATCCCAGTGGAGTAATCCAAGATTTTATATTTTTTTGTGATGCTATTGCATCACCCAAAAGATGATCTCAGAGACATGTTCTGTAAGATCCTTCATGGATTTAAAAATCAAGTTGGGGGTGAAAATTGGAGGTGTTTCTCTGATCAGTTTCCTCTTCCCTTAAAAGAGCATCTTGCAGCTTTTTATGGTGTTTAATCTCATACACTTAGGCTGCAGTCCCATAGTTAAGGGTCCTTCCATCGTGGAGACTGTGAGGGAGCCTCTGCACCCAGGGAAAATGTTACCCTTTACAGGGGGGAAGGGTAAACCAGTAGGGAATAAAGTACAATCCCAACCCTACTGGGAGGGGCGGGAGGGAGGTGTTGCCGTCACTGTATTAAGTTGATGTTGGGAAACGTTTTAACATATGGAGCCTTTGTGGGTGGAAATCTGTCTCCAGTTACAGCTCCGCACTGGACGTGAAGAAGCAAAAACAAAAAGTCTATTTCAGTCTACTCACAAAACAGTACATTCTGAAATATTATGGGGAATTGTACCAAAACAAAAACCATATAAATGATGCATAGGGATAAGAAAGAAGAAAAATTCTATAGCGCACAATAAAGGAAACCTAAGAATGGGGGTTACAAACAGTACAGAAACTTTCTTTTTTTTCTTTTTTTTTTTTAATTTAAAAGTTTTTATATAAGTTTTCCCACATGATGGGACCTTGTTTTGCATGCTGATGAAGAACTACATAAATGACACTAATAAGGGTTTAAAATCAGCTGGCCTACCCAGAGTAGAAGCAGGTTCTTAGAAGTTACAATTTAAGGTACCCCAAAAGAAGTTGGAAATAAAATGAAACAAATTTAAACAAAAGAAAAGAAAAGAAAAGAAAACTGCAGAAAGGCACATCATAATCTAATTGCTTAAAGCCAGTGATAATGAGAATGCCCTAAAGAGGAGCTAGAGGAAAACACTTATGTTGTAAAGGATTACTGCAAATATTTGGAAACTAAATAAAACAAGAAGGAAATTAGAATATATCTTGAACCAAGCAAAAGTAACACAAAATATCAAAATGTATGGAATGCAGCTGTAAGGAAATTTATAGTATGAAATGTGTAAGTTAGAAAGAAAAAAAAAGTCTCCAAGCAAGACCTCAGCTTCCATCCAAAAATACTACAAAAAAAGAAAAGAGTAAATAATATACAGAGTAAACAGAAGAATGCAAATAATAAGTATCAGAGCAGAAATCAATGAAATGGAAAACAGAAAACAATTTTTTAAAAATCAGTGAAACAAAATACTGGTTCTCAGAGAATACTAAAAAGAAAAAGAAATGATAAACCTTTTATGAGACTGACAAAGAAAAAAAAAGGAAGAAAGAAAAGTACATTGCCAATATCAGGAATGAGAAAGGAGCCATCATCACAGACTCTGCAGATATTGTGAACAATTTTAAGTCAATAAATCCAACTTAGATGAAATGAATAAACTCCTTTAAAAGAAAACAAACAAACAAACCAAAGGTCACCTGAGAAGAAATAACCTTAACAGGCTTGTATCTATTAAACAAATTGAGAAATTTTAGTTAAAAATCTTACTACAAAGAAAATAACAGAGCCAGATGGCACCTCTGGTGAATTCAACTCAATAATTAAGTAAGAAATAACACCAATTCTATCAAAATTCTTTTAAAAAATTGAAGAAATTTTTCATTATGAGGCCAACGTCATTCTAACACCTAAATCAGATGAAGACATTACAAGAAAACTACAAACCAATGTTTCTTGTGAAAAAACATTCAAAAATTATTACCACACCTTTAGCAAACTGAGTACAATATATAATATTAATATAAAAAGGCTAATACATCATGATTAAGCAGTATTAATCCCAGGAATGCAAGGTTGGCTTAACATTTGAAAACATGTAATTCACCATTTTAACAAACAATAGTAAGCAGTCTCTAAAATGGCTTGACAGTAACCTGATGAGAGCCCTGAACCAGAGGCTCCCAGATAAGAAGTACTCGGATTTGAGAACCACAGAAATTGTGTGATAAAAAGCATTTGTTGTTTTAAAATGCTAAGTTTGAGTTCCAACTCTTACTCTCTAGTTCATTGGACTTATCCAAGTTATCTAACAGGGAGGTGAAGATGATCAACCACTACACCATGGAATCAAGAGTGCTACAACTGCAAAACAGAGGAATTGCATCCATCATCCATGTGGAATCTAAGACCCCTCTTGATCTAGAGGTGGAGAGAACATCACCATCCCAGGGTCCACAGAATGGAGGAATATGGATTAGAGTGAGTTTACTAATATTCTACTATAAAACTACTGTGACTAGTAATAGAAAAAATTGTAGCATTGAGGTGGAGAAAGTGGCTACGGTGTTGCTGAGGGCAGGGAGAGGGACAAAGAGATGTGATGTGGGGGCATTTTTAGGACTTTGGGTTGTCCTGAGTGACATTGCAGGGTCAGATGCTGGGCTTTGTATATCCTGCTGTAACCCACTGAATGTACTGTGGGAGAGTGTGAACTCCAGGGTAAACTATTATCCATGTGGTGCAGCAGTGCTCCAAAATGTGTTCACTGAGTGCGATGAGTGTGCCACAATGATGGGAGAGGTTGTTGGTGTGGAAGGAGCGGGGTGGGGGAGTGGGGGGTATACAGGAACCTCTTATGTTTTTTAATGTAACATTTTTTTGGTGATGTATGTATCTTTAAAAAAATACAATCTACAAAAATGATGGGGTGGGGAGTAGAGAGTGGGTTATATGGGAACCTCTTACGTTTTTTATGTTTTTTAATGTAGCCTTCTTTGTGATCTATTAACTGTAATAAAAAATAAGATGCTAAGTTTGGAACCATATGTCACCTAGCAATAAATAACTAATGCACAGATTTATTTAAAAATCATATAATCATTTCAATAGGTTCAGGAAACGAATTTGGCATAATCCAGCACGTATTGGGAAACGGACTTGTCCCAGTGGTTAGGGCATCCGTCTACCACATGGGAGGTCCGCGGTTCAAACCCCGGGCCTCCCTGACCCGTGTGGAGCTGGCCCATGTGCAGTGCTGATGTGCGCAAGGAGTGCCCTGCCATGCAGGGGTGTCCCCCGCATAGGGGAGCCCCATGCGCAAGGAGTGCACCCGTGAGGAGAGCCGCCCAGCGCGAAGGAGAGTGCAGACTGCCCAGGAATGGCGCCACCCACACTTCCCGTGCCACTGACAACAACAGAAGTGGAGAAAAGAAACAAGACACAGCAAACAGACACAGAGAACAGACAACCAGGGGAGGGCGGGAAATAAATAAATAAATAAATCTTAAAAAAAAAAAAAATCCAGCACCTATTATGATAAAAACTCACAACAAACTAAGAATAGAAGGGAACTTCCTCAACCTAATAAAGGGCATCTGGTAGAAGAACGAATTAGACATTGCATTCTTACAAATCAAGGAAGCACAAAATTAATTAATCAATTATAGTATGTTTTACTTCCTAAACATTTTTAAAAGAATGTATAACTAACAAGCTAATATGGAGAAGAGAAATGGAGTTACAAAATATATCAGTAATCAAAAGAAGGGTAGGAAAGGAGGAAAATAGAACAAAAAAGAGGTGGACAAATAAAAAATAATATGTTAAGTACAAACCCAAATATATCAGTAATTTCATTAAATATAAATGATCAAAATACTCTAATTAATGACAATTACCAGAACAGATTTTTTTCAAATAAAATAAAGTTCAACTATATGCTGCTTTATGGAGACACAAAGATAAGGAGACACAGAGGCTGAAAGGAAAAGGTGCAAAAAGAAAACAAGGGCACAATGAGAGCTTATCTAAGCCAGAATCAAGACAGATACATTTCAGTCTCCTACACTCAGGTCCAGGCCACACCATTCTTAAAAAAAGAGGAACTACAATTAATAATAAAACCATACAGTGAGTTAAGACAACGTTTATTGTAAGGGTTTTTTCAGGAGAATAGTGGGGCTTAAATTAGGCATTTGGCAAATTGACTATATTTATTTTTGTGTATTAATTCAGAAACTAAAGTAATATTTATTTGCCTATATAGCCCAGATTTAAAGAAATGATTGAAGTATTATCAAAGGCAGACGGAAGCACTGAATGGAACCAACTGAGGTTTACAATTGCTCTTCTCACGTCCAACATTCTGCAGAATGGCCAAACCACAAATCTTATCCCTGTCTAGGTAAACTCACTGTTACAGATGGCATCAAGTATATGTCTTGGTTTTCATGTTTTAGAATGATACAAGAATCACCTTTCCTAGCTGACACATCTAACTCTTTTTCATCCACATAACATTCATGAAAAATTTTCACTATAATCCTGAAATCTGGTTTTAAAAAGGCCAAGTACCTTAATCCAATAAAAGGAAATACAAAGATTACAATAAATATTTGATGTACTTATTGATCTTTCAGAATTTTTAAAGATAATATATATTGCCAGCTTTTAAAATAATAGCTGGTAAGGTAAAACAATTTCAATCAAATATCTTGTGAGTGGGTACTAAAGAGAGTAACATTTACCAAATATCAAAACCTTAAGTAATTCGTTATACTAATTACCATGTAGCAGTAAGAAGTTCTAAATGCTAGTCTATTTCTATAATTTAAAAATATTACATATTAAATATGTCAGTGTTAGGAGATGTTTTTTAGATATTAAGAGTGGAAATATGGGAAACGGACTTTGGCCCAGTGGTTAGGGCGTCCGTCTACCATATGGGAGGTCCCCGGTTCAAACCCCGGGCCTCCTTGACCCGTGTGGAGCTGGCCATGCGCAGTGCTGATGCGCGCAAGGAGTGTCCTGCCACGCAAGGGTGTCCCCCGCGTGGGGGAGCCCCCACGCGCAAGGAGTGCGCCCGTGAGGAAAGCCGCCCAGCGTGAAAAGAAAGAGCAGCCTGCCCAGGAATGGCGCTGCCCACACTTCCCGTGCAGCGGACGACAACAGAAGCGGACAAAGAAACAAAAGCAGACAGACAAGACGCAACAAATAGACACCAAGAACAGACAACCAGGGGAGGGGGGAAATTAAATAAATAAATAAATCTTTAAAAAAAAAAAAAAAAAAAGAGTGGAAATATAATTCACTTTCAAAGGATCATTGCAAAAATTCAAATAAATAAAAATACCCGTAAAATCAAAGCTTCTGGGAGAAAGGGCTGATAGTATTTATTGCTCTTCTCATTTAAGAGCTCAGACAAGTAATATCAATTAATCCAGGACTATAAACTTGTGATGCTATAATACATGGAACGGCAGGTGGCCTCTAGGGGCTGAACATAATAGCAGGAAAACAGGGACTTGAGTCCTACCACAAGGAAATGAGTCTACCAACAACTATTAAACTTGTAAGAGGACACTTAACCCAAGATGAGAACCACAACCTTGGCCAACACCTTGATAGCCCAGTGAGACCTAAGCAGAGAATCCAGGCACAGCATGCCCAGGCTTCTGACCTACAAAAACTGAGATAATACACAAATAAGTTTGTGATAATTTACATAGTAATAGAAAGCCAATGCACTCATTTAACTGAAATTGCATGAAGCACTTTGATACTTGAGCAGAATGCTCTTGGGAACACTGCTGCTGATGCTACTTTCCAAACTTGATACACTACTTCTTTCAAATCCAAGAGAAAATAAGTGTTGACCATCATAACTACTATCCACTGACTAGTACTATAACCAAATATTGAGAGTTTCCTGCACAATGTAACTCCACCAGTATTATACAGCACAATAGTATAAAGTCCACTGTCTTCCATGCAATTAAAATTTATACACAATTTGTGCTGATCTCCATTTCACCTAGATTTGTGTGAATAATACCAGTATCAGCATCTATTTTGTGCATGTTTCTTCATCCAGGAAAGTAATCTATACTTGAATTTTCCACATAGGGCCAAGTGTCTGTTCTAGGAAAGTTTCAATTTACCAATATTTGGGACAAATTACTTAAATGTGATCTGGCTGACTCTGCTAACCATGAGCACAACAGAAAGCTGAATCCAGGTCCCACATAAAGATGGTGGGTTGGGGAGGGAGATCATCTGGTAGACCTCCCAAGCTTCTCAGGAAGCTCACTCTAAGAACCCTGAATAGAAGAGGGAAGGGTTAGCTCTCGAGAAGGACCCTGACAAGCATAAGTAAGAATCAAGTCCATTGCTTCAATTTCTTGCTGCTCTTAGAATAAAATTATTGAGGTACCCAGGCTACCTGAAGAGAGAAATAAGCAGATGAATCCTAGTAATGCAGTGGGGTTCCAGAGGGCAGATTATATGCTGGTGTTGCTTCCCAGTGTTCAAGTCTTTACTTGAACCCTCCCATCAACCTCTTGGTAAATAAACCTTTCCCCTCTCCAAATTGAATTTGTCTTTCTCTCCCTTCAAAATGCTTATGGTCAAGTACAGTAGAAGGTCTTAGTCAAAGATATACTCCCATACCATAAGAAAACTACAGGATAGAGCATAATATGCCAAAATGGGGGTACAGTGGGGGAATCTAATGGAACCCATAATCTGATTTAAGCCATTTGATCTACTAACTTTCATGTGCATGCTTAGTGTTCAGATATTGTCTATATTTACAATTCTCCATTAAAATGAACAGGAATCCTTGGAAAGTAGCTGATTCCACTACATAAGGTAGGAAACACAAAAAAGCTATGGAACATCCAGCTGTTATGAGAAAACTAAAATCCATTCAAAAATGTCAAAAATAGGGAAGTGGACATGTCTCAAGTGATAGGCCCTCTGCTTACGAAATGGGAGGACTCGGGTTCAATCCCTGAGGCTTCCTGGTTAAAAAAAAGAAAAGAAAGCGTGCCTGCATAGTGAGCCAGTGCCTGCGTGGTGAGCCAAGTGCCCACGCAAATGCCCGCGTGGCAAGTCACTGCCTGTGTGGTGAGCCAAGTGCCCATGCAGCAAGCCAAGTGCCCATGCAGTGAGCTACTACCCACACAAGTGAGTCATATGGCAAGATGATGATGCAACAAAAGAGAGACAAAGGGAAGAGTCAAAGTGAAGTGCAGCAGAGACCAGGAACTGAGGTGACACTTTGACAGGGAATCTCTCTCCACATCAGAGGTCCCCAGGATAGAATTCCTCTGAATCCTAGAGGAGAAAGAAGAGAAGACAAAAAGAGAAAAAGATACAGATATCACACAGCGAATGGATACAACAGCAAAAATAGCAGGGCAGAGGAGGGGAGGGGAAAAATGTCAGAAATCATGCAGGAATGACAAAAGAATCTGCCCAAAAGGGCTCCCACTGGTCAACTATAACTGAACATCAAAAGGAGAAAAAAATTTATGGTTAAATGGAACAAGTTATTGAAAAACCATGAGTTCATTGTTATTCTCAAAATTTAATATAAAGGGTATGTGGTAGACATAAAAGAAGGGTGAATGTAACAGGATACATTTGGATTTAAGAAAGGGAACTGTGAAGTAAACCAAGTAACTGTGGAAAAAGTGACAACTGTATCAATAATAGAAAGAACTGATCAGATCCTGTAAAAAGCAGATCTAAGCTGCATATATATAGAGAGAAGAGCAATACAACAGGTCCCAATCATAACAAACCAGGTCAATATAATACAGTAACAGGATAAACAGTATGTAGCATTGTCTGAGTAATGTTTTACAAAGTATACATATGGCAGAGAGAAACCAGGTTGCAAAAGTTCATGTGAAATCATTGTGAAAGATATTTTCTGGAAATAAGTTAATTTTTTTTAACAAATCAAGTTTATTGATACATACTAATAAAGCATACAATTCATCCAAAGTGTACAATCAATGGTATTTGGTATAATCACAGAGTTCTGCATTCATCACTTCAATAATTATTAGAGCCTTTTCATTATTTCAATAATAATAATAAACAAAAAAAAAGATAAACAGAAAAACAAAGAAGAAAATTCTTCACCTTTCAATCTCTCTCTGATTCCCCTAGCATAAATAGCTGCTATTTCTGGCTACTTTTACATATTTATTTATTTTTAAGCAGTTTTATTGAGATATATTCACATACCACATGATCTATCCAAATTGTATAATCGACAGCTTTAAATATAATCACAATGTTGTGCATTCATCAGGAAATAAGTTAAATTTTAGTAATGTAAGTGAAATTTAACCCTTGAAAACTCAGCGTGCCTGCTAACCAGTGATTCAGACCTGAATAACTTTAGGAAAAGCAACCAAGATCACAATAGTCAACAACTCAGATCCTAAACCCCTGGCTGGTCCAGAAGGCACTGTTTGACTTGGGCTTTATCACAACCCTGGAAGATACAAAACAACACTACACTGAAGCCCCTGGAAGGTATCTAGATATGTAGATCTATAACCTTAGGAAGGCATAAAAAGGATTACTGACATAATAATAAAATTAATTAAATCTGGTATTAGGTATTCTTTAATAAGCACAGTAATATAACTTGCAACTGTTATGCATATTTTCTTTGTTGTTTAAGGTGTCTGAAATACGTTAAAATAATCAGTCACACTAAATAAGTATTTGAAATTAAGAGAATCTAATTGTCTGTAATCAATACTTAAATAGACTGAGGCAAATTGGCTTTCAAAACTACATTAGCCATATATATATGTTTAAGGATGTGGGCCCTTAGCCAAGAACAAAGGCCAGTAGCTACAGATGTTCCAGGCACAGAAAACTCTTGGGCATTCCAGCGCCATCAGCTCTCACTGCCCCTTACATGTACTTGTTTAGTGCTTTCAGCCTGAAAAACCTTTCTGCCACATCAAGCCATAGTGGCACTACATTGTTCAAGACTCACCTCAAAAATTACCTTGCCCAAACCAGACACAAAAAGACAAATACTACACAATTATGCTAATAGGAACTAAATACATTGTGTAAACTCAAGGAGTTAATAAACAGAATACAGGTCACCAAGAAATAGAATGAGGGTAGAGAATAGAAAGCTGAGGGTTAATCTGTGCAGAATTGGTCAAAAAAAAAAAAGACTGTTAATCTTTGGAAATGACTAGAAAAGGTGAAAGCACATCATAGTGTTTCTAACTATCAGTGCTATTATATGGGTATGACTGGTTGAAAGGGAAAGTCTAAGGTCATGTATACTACTAGAAGGAAAGCAAAAAAGAGTAACATGGGAGGTATAGCATAGTGAAACCTCATGAAATATGACTGTGGGTAATATTGCATATGTAAGACTTTTTCTTTGAAACTGAACAAATGTATGTTGATGTTACATAATGTTAATATCCGGCAAAAATATAACCGAAGCAAATGATGGAAAGTATAGAGTAATGTATCAACAAAATTCCAGTAATGGTTTAAAAAAAATACACTAAGAGAAAGAAACTAGACACATGGTACTACATATTGCTTGACTCCATCTAAAGAAAATACAAATACAAATCAACTAGAGAGATGGCAACAAAATAGCTATGTCAGGCAGGGGAAGCACAGAGAGATTGAGAGGTCATGAGTTTTGTTTGTTTTTTGCTTTTATTATTATCACTGAATAATGAAAATGCTCTAATAATGACTGAATTGATGAATGCATGACTATGTGATATACCAAATACCACCAACTATACACTTTGGATAAACTGAATGCTTTATTAAAATGTATCAATAAAATAATTTTTTAAAAAATTACCTTGCCCAGAAACCCACCTCATTCACAACACTCCTTTACTGGGAGTTCATTTCAGTGACTGCGCATTTAGTCCTCTCCAATAATTTGTTATACTTTGGATTATATTTATTCCTGTTTTGTGAAAACTTGATTGTATCCTCCACAGGGCAAAGACTGTGCCTTCTATTCATTTTAATAGCCTCCAAAAGTGTCTTGCTCTTCAAAACTCTGTTTGAAGGGTCTAGTACATTTGTGTTAACTAACTCATGGAGAGTAAGGGACTTCCACAGGTTAAATGTGGTTTTCTCAAAACATAGGGGTTAAATGTGGTTTTCTCAAAACATAGGGCCAGAGGAAACCACCTTTGGTACATCTGGCCAAGACAAGTCACAGGAAATGTGCAGGCTGTTTACACTGCTTAAAAACAACAGAAAAATAATAATAGGAATTAAGAATGTGTTTTCTCCATGACTGCATTTTTTCACACTTCCTTGTTCCATTTAGAAACTGAAGTGACAAAAATCACATGAGCAGGATGTCTCATGGTGCTCAAAAACAGACAAAATGAAGAAACATCACAAATGCCAAAATAAACTCTTTTTTTATTTTTTTCCAATAAATTCAATAAAACCTAGAAGTTCAAACAAGTTTAAAAATGCAACAGACATTTGGGTGCTCATCTAAATCTATTATTTTGGTTCACTCATTCTGAACAGGGATCTGTTCATTTGCTGGCAGATTCGAATCTTGGTAAAAATTGTTAGAAATTCAAACAGTGTTAGAGGCTCCAAAAGTCACAGTTTGACCTACGATTTTAGCTTAGAGCATTGTAAAATCCAGACAACTGTCTACTGAACGCACAGCAGTGGATTTGAAAGAGCACAACTTAATTCAGTTACGGTTGGCATTCATTGAAAGTGAATTCATTCGCGCTGAAAATTTTCCCATTGAATCATTCTCTGGTGATGGGCATTTTACAGGGTCCTGAATGTGATCTCTATTTCTTCATTCCACACTCTTAGTGAAGGCAAAGATTGGGAAACCACAGAAAATATGTATCATGCATCAGACAGTAGCTAAGTCATGATCTTTTCACATTCACGAATAGAATATCCAGCACAAGTCCAATGCAAAACTGTGAAATAAGCACAAGTTTTGAAAACTTCTTGAATTTGTTTTTTCCCTTGTTCATTACCCACTGTGAGGGTCTGATGGCTTTCTCCTGTTCAAAATCTTCTCTCAAAATCTGCTCCCAATAAAGAACTCTCATCAGTCATTTACAACTTTTTGAGCACGCACATCACAGTATTACTTCTCCCAGAATTATATACACTCTAAGCACTAGGGAACAAATGTCTTATCGCTTGGTCAAAGAATTTCCGCTATCAGCATATTGATGGGAAAGGTTTAGGGGAGGGGGTTCGTAGTAGGAATTTCTTATGCATATGGGCCACAACTGGAATCCCAACCTGTGACAGCTGCCTTCATCTTTACCCAAAGCTACCATATCTAAAAGTATCCTATGCTCTCTTTGGTTGTAGCCTTCTCTTCCCAATAGTATGTATTTGTATAGAGATGGCAGTGTAAACGACAGTGCAGGGTGAAAGCATGGATGTGGGGATAGATGTATGAATGTGTTTTAGTTACAGCTGTGTCTGCCTAAAATCCCCTTCAGAACATTAGTTAATGCAAATGCAAGCTTGCTACCCATAAAAGGCAGGAGTGAGTGACTTTGAACAAGCAGCTAAAACTCTCTGAGTCTCAGTCTTCTCTGGGTCTCAGTCTTCTCACCCATGAAATGAAACAGTTGGAGTAAACAGCTCCTAAGGTCTTTTACAGCTCTAAGATTCTATTATGAAATCCAGGCAGCAGTTTACAGCTGGTAAATGATTTTGAATAGATCAGCCAGATGCAAAACCAGACACACAAATTCGCTTCTTAGTGCTTCCTTTAGGTTCTGCTTTCCCTTATGATTTTCTAGTTTAGAAAGGAGGCTGCCAGGAACACACCATGACAATTCTCCTGATGAACACAGACTTGGCAGATCTTCTTTAACTCTGAAATCCTGGCACTGTTTCCCAGGGATGGTGCCTGGGCTTTTTTGGCTAGGCAATTATTTGTGTGCAGCACTGCCCTCCACCCTGCAGGACATCTGGCAACCCTGGGCCTATCTACTAGATGCTGTTCATGCGGCCCCTAAGTCACTATAGCAGCCAAAATGCCCCCATTAAGACCTACAGCATTTTAGATTGGACCTCCTAATTTTTCACTAAATATGTGTTGCTTTTCTATTCCAGCCACTGTGGAATTTGTTTTCACATGTCTGGTTTCGTTTGGTTTGTGTGGATAAAAGGTCCTTCTTTGCCCTTGTTCTGTTACTCATGTGCTTATGCTTCCATAACCAGACTGAAAGACCTTGAGCACAGAAGCCATCTTCTACTGCTTCAGTGGCCCTGAAGCACATGAATCAGGTGTTCTGTTAATATTTCCTCAATGGCTACTTGTTTTCCTCAATATAAGTCTTCCTCTTTACCTAAAAATAGAGCATGAAAAAATTAGTCCTAAGAAACTATGTAACAATGAAGCACCTCCTAACTGGAGATCTTTCTCAGTCAATGAAAAGGCCTCATCAAGCTATTTCCACTCGCCAGAACTCTAATATTTTGATTCAGTTGAAACGTTCTGATTTTCCCTGACTGGTCTGACCTAATTTCACGTAAATCCTGAATCTATCAGCTAACGAACATAGTTGAATGGAGAACCTGGAGATCCCTGAGGACTTGACATTCTTTTATGATGCATCCGTGATTCGACTTTCCTTACAACCCTTACCAGGAGTCAATGATTACCACCAACAGGCTTGATAACTATTTTGTTAGTCCTATTATGAAATATTTAGGTGGTCTTCTCAGTAGCCTGAGCTTCAATATATGTTGTTAAAATAATTTTAAGTTGCTTTCCCTTCTATTATGATTACAAGCTTGAGTTCATATAGGTAGGAAATACAATTCTGCTTACAGACTCCTGTAGTTAGAGGCTTTTATAGATAGGCTCATATAGACAGGTGCATATAGTCACTGACCTCTATGTTCTTGATTTTGTCCAAACATAATGATAAATTTAACATAAGGATTACTGGGCACTTACCGTAAGGGTAGAAGTACCACCTGTATTAAGGTTGTGGTCTATATAGGTTTTCTGAATGTTGCCTTTGGGGGCCAGGGTCTCATCTTGGATGTTCTGCAAATCTTGCTGTTCACGGGCCAGCAGCAGGGGCACCAACAGGGATCTCAAGCCTACCGCAATCCTTCTGAGTCAGACTCTGCATTTTAACAAGATCCCCAGGTGATCTGCTCGCACTGTTCTAAACTACATGATGACAGATTCTACTCTTATGATCAAATAAGAGATTGAGATTGTGAGAGAGGTCAAGTCTTTTAGAGGAGAAATTTGTTTCAGTCTCTAAATTTAATATGAGTGGTAATCATTTTCATATTCCTCAGATATGACATTTTTTCTTCAAACTTCCTGCAAAAGATCGTGGTAATTTCAGATAACTCTAGCATAATTTTGAGCTCTGAAATGAAATTTTCCAATAATTTCACCCCATATATTTATAAATTTAAAAAGTGGGATTTGAGGCATGTGTAGAGAAAGAAGAATATACATGGGTTATAATATCACATGCAACATTCCTTCCTGCATAGAACAGTATGGATTTACTTGTTTCTAAAACAGTAGCATTGTATTGCCATTGTCACAATGTCTATAAAAAAGTACTACAAAATTACTTTAAAGAGAACCAACCCTGAGCCTTGCTTTGCTCTTTATTTGCCAGAGTTTATTTGATAACTCTGAAAAAAAATAATTAGAAGGAAGTCACTTCAGAATCCAGAACAGAAATTTTAAAAGGAATTTGCATTTGCAAAGAGTACCACAATTCCTAAAACAGGTCTTTTCTTGAGGAAAAGAAGCCAACTGCCCCTGTAATGGGTTGAACTGTAGCCCCAAAAAAGACATGTTCAAGGCCTAACAGCCAGTCCTGTGTATGTCACCTTATCTGGAAATAGGGCCCTTGAAAATGTCACTGATTAAAATGAGGCCAAAATGGATCAGAGTGGGCCCTGGTCCACATGGCTGGCATAAGGGACGACGTGGACACAGACAGAGAGGCAGATAACACAAGACGACTGATGCAGAGTGGGCACTAATTGCCAGCCACTGTTCAGAGGCCAGGAGAGAAACATAAAACAGATTCTCCCCTGTGACTTCAGAGAAAGCATGGTCCTGTTGGCACCTTGGTTTCAGACTTCTAGCCTCCAGAACTGAAAAGCAATAAATTTCTGTAGTTTTGAGCCATCCAGTTTGTGGTACTTTTTTTATGGCACCCTAGGAAACTAAGACAGCTTCTATGGCATGATTGAACATTTTCCATTCCCAGATTGGAAAAAGGATATGAAAGCCTACTCCATTCAGAAGAATATGGTGGAGATAAAACCAAAAAGACTCACACCATGCTGTGTTAAAATCAAAGTACTGAATGCCAACAATAGAGAATTCTGAAACCCACAGAAGAGAAGCCACATGTCACATATAAGGGAACCTCAATAAGATTAAGTGCCAATTTCTCTTCAGAAACCCTAGAAGCAACAAGGCAGTTGCCAAAAGCAAAAAAAAAAACAAAAAAACTATCATCCAAGAATTCTACATTTGGTAAAAATGACTTTCAAAAATGAGGAAGGGGAGGCAGACTTGGCCCAGTGGTTAGGGCATCCGTCTACCACATGGGAGGTCCGCAGTTCAAGCCCTGGGCCTCCTTGACCCGTGTGGAGCTGGTCCATGTGCAGTGCTGATGCGCACAAGGAGTGCCGTGCCACACAGGGGTGTCCCCATGTAGAGTTGCCCCACGTGCAAGGAGTGCGCCCCGTAAGGAGAGCTGCCCAGCATGAAAGAAAGTGCAGCCTGCCCAGGAATGGTGCCGCACAATGCCACTGACAACAACAGAAGTGGACAAAGAACACACAGCAAATAGACACAGAGAACAGACAACTGGGGCAGGGGGTGGGGGGCAAGGGGAGAGAAATAAATAAATCTTTTTTAAAAAAAAGGAAGAAAATCATAACATTTAAAAAAAAAAATGAGGAAGGGATTAAGACATTCCCAGATAAACAAACACTGAGGGAACTCATCACCACTAGATCAGCCTTATAAGAAAAGATAAAGGGAGTTCTGCAGGTTGAAAGGAAGGGACACTAGACAATTGATTGAAGCCACATGAAAAATAACATCTCTAGTAAAGACAATGGCATGGGCAAGTATAAATACTAGTACTATTGAGCATTTTATTTGTAACTCACTATTTACTACTTACAGGATCTAAATAGTAAATACATAATATGTAATGATAAAAATCCATATTTTTGGACTTATTGTATATAAATATGTAACTTTTGACAAAAACTACATAAAGGTAGGGGGATGGAGGGATATAAGAACATAATTAATACATGGTATTAAGGTTGTTAAGTTGGTATCAAAGCAAACAAGATTATTATAGACTTATGGTATTAAATGTAAACCCTATGGTAACCATAAAGAAAATACCACAGAATATGCAAACTCCTAGAGACAGAAAGGAAAGCCCAGATTACAGGGAACAGTGGTAGGGGGCGGGGGTGGGGGTGGGGGGAGAAGCAATGGGGAGTTAATGCAAAATAAGCACAGGACTTCTGCTTGATTTGAAGAGAAAGTTCAAGTAATAGATGGTGGTGAGGGTACTGCAGTACTGCCACATTGTGAATATGACTGATTCCACTGAATAGTATGCTTGGGAGGGGTTGGGATGGGGAGGTTAATGCTGTATATATGTTTCCACAATCTAAAAAAAAGAAAGTAATTTGGACTAAGGAGATAATGACAATTAAATGCAATACATGATACAGGATGAGATCTAAGAATGAAGGAGAAAATTCTCAAAAGAACATTATTGGGACATAAGAAAAAATTAGAATATAGATATATAAGCTTTATATGAATGTTAAATTTCGTATCTCAATATCTGTGCTTAAAGTGATTACAGAAGTGAATATCCTTGTTTGTAGGAAATATGCATGGAAGTATTATGTGTTCAAGGATTATGATGTGCTCAACCTGCTCTCAAACTTACAGAAAATAGATTGAGAGATTGATGACAGGCAGAATAATGCAGCAAAAATGGCAAAATGTTAAAACTGGTGGATCTGAGTATCTGAGGAAAATTGGGGTGGGAGTATGTTAGAGTTCTCTGTATGGGATTTGTATTGTTTTTGCAACTGTCTTGTAAGTTTGAAATTATTTCAAAATATAAAGTTAAAAAAAAAAAAGACATGATGATTCTGTGAAAGTCGAGTGAGATCTCTTTCCACTAAAAACTTACTAAACATCCCAAAAAGGCCAAGGAGAAAAGGAAGAAGATATGTAAATTTTCCCACTTAATATCCACAATTATATGCTTGTTAAAATTCCATCATGGAAAAAAGACAGTCAGGGATATAGCATTTGTATCCTATGGCCAAATGAGTATAGTGTTAGGAGGTAAATATCAGAGTTGATGTTATTTTTTATTTTTTATTTTTTTTTCATTCATTTTTTTAAAATATTACATTAAAAAAATATGAGGTCCCCATTCACCCCCACCGCCCCCACCCCACCACTCCCCCCACAGCAACACTCTCCCCCATCATCATGACACATCCATTGCATTTGGTGAGTACATCTCTGGGCATCGCTGCACCTCATGGTCAATGGTCCACATCATAGCCCATACTCTCCCACGTTCCATCCAGTGGGCCATGGGAGGATCTACAATGGCCGAAAATTGTCCCTGCAGCACCACCCAGGACAACTCCAAGTCCCAAAAATGCCTCCACATCTCATCTCTTCCTCCCATTCCCCGCACCCAGCAGCCACCATGGCCACTTTTTCCACACCAATGCCACATTTTCTCATTTACTAACCACAATAGTTCATGAATAGAATTATCAGTAAGTCCACTCTAATCCTTACTGTATTCCTCCATCCTGTGGACCTTGGATTGGTTGTGTCCATTCCACATCTATGTCAAGAGGGGGCTTAGATCCACATGGATACTGGATGCAATCCTCCTACTTTCAGTTGTAGGCACTCTTGGCTACATGCAGAGTTGATATTATATTGTCCCCTCCCCCAATTTATAGGTCAAGGGCTCAGAAATGAGGCCCACGCACAGTAAGAGAATGCCCTGGCACTGAGATTCCTCAACGCGAAAAGCTTAGCCCAACCTACAAAATTCCCAAAACTCCAATGGAGAATTGGAAGACCCATTCTCGACAAAATAGAAAAATCGAGCTAAACAAAGTGGCTCACACTGCATGGCTAATTAGTTTCTTCATCAAGACACCATCCCCCTAAAGCTCTTATTCTAGAAAAGAAGTCTGTTCTTGCAAATAAGGACTTTTTTTCACCTCTCACAGTATAAACAGGTTTAAATATAGCTGTTAATATTCATTATGTTCTGTTTTGGGTCCTACCTGCGAAGAGGAAACCAGAGTGTATTTTCAAAGGACCTTACACCATGCAGGGCTGTGAAACGATGTGGCAAGGGGGGAATGACTAATATTAACAACAGCAATTATAAAACGTCTACCATGCAGGCAATAATAACTAATAAACACATCTGAACTCAGATTCATAGACTTCTGCAACCAATAGCCCAGTGTAGGATGTTTCTACCTGTACACGTAGGCTCAGTGTTTGAGGGTTTTTTTTTAGCATCCTAAGGATTGGAGAAGCTGTCCTTTGTCTCAAAGCTGTGCAAAGAACAGTCTCAGATGCCTTCTGAATTCTGTTTTGTTTCTCTTCTTAGTTTCACTGAACCATCCCTAGCTTCTTTGTAGTAAACCAGGCTCATTTCTTCCTTCATGCTTATACCTTTCAAATATCTGTAGCTCACTATTCTGTCCCTCATGTAAGATAAGGCATCCTGAAGGTACAATATCATTAAAAATGGAAACTGAAGACACTACTGGAGATACCGACTGACCCATTAGGATCTGAATTATTTTCCCTTGGTAACCATACTAACAGCATTTAAAAACAAAGATTATAAATATTTTTAAATCCCTTCCCTGAAGGAAAAATAAAATTGTGTACTATCTCTTCTTACTCTGAAACAGATGGTTATATAAATAAATACATCTTATATCTCCTCACCTACAAAAATCATCTTTTTAATAAAATCTAAATGTATTATTAATACTCGGATAACAATTTAGTGATTACTGTCATGAATGATGTTATAAAGTTTAAAATTTAATGTTTTTATTCTGATAAATAAAACTACATGCAACATCCCCCCCCCCAAAAGAATTTTAAAAATATAGGGCATTGCTCAATATAGGATTGACTTTTGAAGTCTTTAAAATTCTCAGAGAATCATATATGGGTCACTAACTACACAGAGCTTATGAAGAGAAGCTCAGGGAACAACGAATCTTTGGGGAGAAAAGAGAAGTGCCTTTCAATGCAGCTTTAACAATTGGTCCATCCACTGCAAAGAGCTAAAATTTCTGCAATAATGAATTTGACAGCTATCCATTAATAATAAAGTCCCAAACACGACAACTGGTTCTGTAATCCTTTACTAGGATGGAAAAAAGTCAATAGTGAATCCTAACTGAGATATTCAAGGTGAATAGAGCAGAGCAGTGAGATACATATATCCTGCTGCTTGCCTGCCACCTGAAAACAAACCCCTGTGCATCCAAAAGCATTTCACGGTCTTCTGTATTTTTAGCAAGAGATCTCATTTAGCAGAGGAATAAGCCACTGGTGCAAATGTGTAGCAATTGTGCAGCAGAATAAATCTATAGAATATAACATTTTTCCACTGCCTGCCAGATGATAAAGAGAACACTGGAGCATTCTATCACATACTCTTTTTATCCTTTGAAACCCAAAAACACAAAGAAAGTGTCTTATATGTTTAATAAATATGGAAACTACAGAAGAATGTAAATAAGATATAAAGCAAGTTGATAGAACAGAAATATGGCAATTAAGGATTTTTAGATCATGACGATGGTGTCTAACACTTACTGAGTTCTTATACAATAGTTACTATGAAAAATGCTTCAGAAATGTTTTCTCATTTAATCTGCATGACAAATGAGACAGGTACTATTATTTTTTATCTCCATTTCACAGATGATTAAATTGAGGCACACAAAATCTGTCCAAGTCCACACAGGGAATAAACTGAGAAGCTCTTGAACACCAAGTCATCTTTCTTACATAGTACTTATATCCTGGGAGAAATATGCAACAGGCAGAGCTGACCTATAATGCTTCTCTTCATTTTCTATTTTCTTTAAGCAAAAGAAAAACACTTTTAACGCTAAGTCAAATAATTGCTTTTGTAGTTTGTTTTCTGACTAATCCTCCTCTCCTCCTCCCCAAACACAAATTTAATATGCATTTGATTAATCTGATTCTGAATCGAATTCCTATCAAAAGCCAGGTCTGGGGCAGCAGATTTGGCCCAACGGATAGGGCGTCCGCCTACCACATGGGAGGTCCAAGGTTCAAACCCAGGGCCTCCTGGCCCATATGATGAGCTGGTTCACGCGCAGTGCTGATGCGCACAAGGAATTCCGTGCCATACAGCGGTGTCCCCCATGTAGGGGAGCCCCATGCACAAGGAGCGCGCCCCATAAGGAGAGCCGCCCAGCACGAAAAAAGTACAGCCTGCCTAGGAATGGCACCGCACACACACAGAGGTGATGCAGCAAGATGATGCAACAAAAAGAGACACAGATTCCGGGTGCACCTGACAAGAATACAAGTGGACACAGAAGAACACATAGCGAATGGACACAGAGAGCAGACAATGGGGGGGGGGCAGCGAGGAAGGGGAGATCAATAAAAAATAAATCTTAAAAAAAAAAAAGTTAGGTCTGGAGTTAAGTAGCTACTGGAGAAGAAAGCAATAAGACTCATTAAGGACCAGGATGACTGGGAAGATGGAATAACACAGATATCAGGTATTGCCATGTTGAATCTTCATCTTCTATATATGTTTGGGTCCCGTGGATAGTGTGTTGAAGGCATAGATATAAACTGTTGATCCATCCAGTCTAAGAATCATCATATCAGTCAATGGCAAAAAAATGGACAACTCTGGGGCCTTTAAACCTGGCTTTCTAAAAAGGATCCTCTGCCAGAAAAATTATCTGGATGTAAGAGAAGAAATATCACACAGAAATCTGAAAAAGAGAAAGCTATATGGATGAAGCCACAGGTTTTAACTTCCAGCTGCTAAAATAAATACCATAAAATGGGCTGGCTTAACAACAGGAATTTATTGGCTCCTGGTTTCAGAGGCTAGAAAAAAATTCTCTGCCCCCCAGGATCAGTTTCTTCTGGATGGGCTTTGGAATTCCTTGACTTTTCCATCACATGGCAATGCACATGGCAGCATCTTCTCCTTTCTCTTCCAGATTCCACTGACTTATAGCTTCTGGGGCACTCCTGGTGACTTTTCTCTCTGTCACCTTCTCTGCATAGCCTCTAGTAAGAGAATTAAGACCTATCCTGATTCAGGTGAACCACCTATAACTGAAGCAACCTCATCGAACGGTTTTATTTACAATGGGTTCACACCCACAAGAATGGACTAAGATGAAGAACATGTTTCTCTGGGGTACATAACTCCAAGCCACACTAGGCATACCCCACTCAATGGAAAACTGCTTAACAAGGCATCAAGCTTACTCCCTTTCTCCCGTTCCTCCCACATTCCAACTCAGAGGCTATCTGGGGTTTTCTGGTTCAGTGCCCACTGATAAGAGCAGCAGGAAGTGCAGGCTCCCATTGGCTAAATGTTAGGACAAAGAACAGTTCTAAGATCCTCTGATTCAGTAAGAGCACCTCGAAATGATCAGTCTTTGCTTATAAAGCAAGGAAGAGTGAGAAACTAGAAGCAGAGTGGGTGAAATTCAAAAGTTAATGATCAGATATTAGTTAATGGCCACAGTGCAAGTTCCTGTTGAGCATTTTGGCTGATGGTTGCCCTTTACCAACAAAGAATTTATATGTTTAACCTGTGAGAATCTTAGTAGCCCCAGTTACTATGCTCAGTAGCCAAGCTATATGAAGAATCAAAATATAATTGTATATCTTTCCTTCACTGCATGTTCTTATTCCTCGCCCTTCCCTACAGGCTTCTGTTTTTAATATCACCAGTTTTTCTTTTGTGATGTTCATAAAGGAACCTGCTTTAGTGACATCATATAATAAAAAAAAACTTGTTTTTTTTCCATATAAAAAGCAAAGCATATGGCATCTGTTTTGCAATTACCAAAAATGAAAAAAAAAATTTTTTTAATCCAAAAATATCTCCTTGGAGTATTTTTAAAAGAAATAAGTTGTAAGTTTCATGAGGACAGGCACCAGACCTATTCTACTTACCACTGGTACTTAGTAGACTCCCCATAAACATTCAATAAATTAAAAAATGCTTTAAAGAAAGTAGAGGAAAGGAGTCTCCTAAACAGGAAATACAATATTTTAAAAACATCAAACCTACTATCTATGATAAAGCATAATGGAGCACACCCCAGAATAAAACACCAAGTGTATAAAGGCACATCTCTATTTCAATCTGTTTTTCCATCACAGCATGTCTTACAATGTCTTACACATAGTAGGTAGTTAATAATTATTGGTAGAATGAAGGAAAAAACTGTTCAATTGTAAAATCAATGTCATATTACTGCTCTCCTATTCTCCTTTGCAAAAGTTTGCAAATACACAATTCTTTCTGTCATGGGACAAAGAAATAAACCTCACAGCTTTCACAAAGTGAAGGTGAAAATATAAATAGCTAGAAGACAACACGTTTTCAGGTGGGGGAAGCAAGCATGGGACACTTCATATTCAAAATAGAAAAAAGTTTTAAATCAAAGAACAACAAGTCTGGAAAAAATAGGCTATAGCCCATCTTTATTTTTTAGGAAATAATAAACGGTCAAAATAAAGAAAATTTGAGTTCTTTGAAAAAACAGCCAAATAGTCACTTCCAAAAATCAATGCCTAAAACTTAAAATAAATAGTTGAATGTATATAGTAGCACATTTAAGGCTGTCCCCCAAAATAATTTCACTTACAGTGAACCATAAATTAACACTATCAAAATTTTTCTCAGCCTATCACGTAATTAAGAGTTCGTTCTTCAATTTACTCATGTCACAAAATTATACAGAATAGGCTTATGTAGCTTATTTGTGACAGTAAATTGATGATTTTCTCAATTATTATTTACTATCTACAGTGCTATATTTTACATGAATCACTGAGTTAAAGTATAGAAAAGTAGAATATTTTTAAATCAAGAAAATCAAATGCTGATATCCTTAACATTCAGGATCAATAAGAGACAGACCTTATAAACTTACAAACTCACCAGGACCATGCATTAATCTCACTTTGAACAATATGAAAACATGTCCTTCAACTTCACACTCCACCAATACAGTATGCCAATTGACAAAGGAACTAGGAATTCAGCCTCTGTTAATGTCAAGGTTTACATTTCTATCTCTTGATTGGTGTCATTTTCTGGAGCAGGTAAGCATCATTTTGGAGCAGCCTGTCTGGGTCCTTCATGCATTCTCCATTAGCATCCAAAATGCTCACAGTCTACTACTAGAGCCACCACTGCAAGGAGAACCGCATGAAGGATTAACACTTCAGTACATGAAGGCATAACCAATACGGGGGTAATGATGCAAACTAGCAGCACGCGGACCTTTTCTAGGCAGCACACACTGAAAAGCAGGTGCATTTCTGTGCTCCAGAAGAGGAACGGGGTGGAATGAACAGGGAGGAACCCCCAGATCCCTAAAACACTAGAGATATTTATTCTACTCAGATCCAATCCAGCTAAATTCACAGACATCAGTTTCCCCAAATGAAAAAAAGTAGTCTCCTCCCGTCCTTCACTTGCTTGACTCAAAGGGCATTCAGCCAAGTGTAGCCAGGCAGAACAATCTATAAGATCTCTTTAAGCTATAATAAGACTACTTTCAGAAGAAATAAGGCTCAGCTAGGGCAAAGAAGCACAGTCGTTAAACCTTTTCCTCATCTTATCACTGCTACTGGTGTTTACAAACTATAAGCAATAACCTCTGGAAGCTGGAGAGACTCTCCCATGAGTAACCTCCTGTCAGATCCTTAATTTAAATACTCCCTTTACCAATCCGTGATGTTTTTGGCAGTTAGATGGAAGGGGGTGAGTAAAATGACATGCATAAAATGAATCCTTTTCAACTTGTAAATGAGTGAGTCAGGATTCAGACTTGCCGAGATGCTCCAAATTAAAACCCTTACTATAATTTTAAGCATGCTCCGTCTTACCGTTTTGCTGGTGTCTCTCCCAGGCTCGATTCACCTGGAACTCTTTAACATGTCTCTAGCAATGTGTTTGCACCAGGCCAGGCTCAAACAGCAACTGAATTCACATCTTTCTGCACTAGCAAGCTGAAATGGCACGGCCGTACTACAACCAAGGAAGGGGGAAGCATAAGCAAAAAAAAAAAAAAAACAAAAAAAACAGAAATCACCTAAGAGAAGCTAATCTCAGTGGGAAAAGACCAAAAACGGTTCAAAAGAATACAAAGCACATGCTAACACTTCTTGCTGCTAGCTTTAACAGTTCTATTTCTTTCCAAAAAAAAAATCCAATTTTTTCTCCAAACACGATGGACTTGCCTGTGGAGTTCCCAGGCAGGCAGAGTACCCGGGCTCTGCAGCAGCATTGCAGCCAAAGTAACCATGCATATGCTGTCCAGGCAATTCACCACACACTGTCTCTTCAAAAAAATATTGATTTGCAATGCAGGGCTGCTTCAAAAGAATACAGAAAGGAAGCCAAACAGCTAATGGTGATTGCATAAGAGGAAAAACATTTAATCAAGGGGAGGTATCTAATCATGTTCAATTCAATTTTTTAAAAGCACTGGAGGAAACCAGTAAGTGTCCTGAGTGACAACCCCATTAAATAACAATCTGAGATTCTATAGAAGGCCAAGTTTAAGGTACTATCATTCACACTGCAAAAAAAACCCACTAAAATGGATCAATGTCTACAGGCACATATTTATCATATGTAAATGGGGCATAATGACAAATCTAAAATAACTATGCATAAGTAAAAAAGTGCACAGGCACAGCATTCATGCAACCAGAGTGATAGATGCAGTTATGACCTTGCAGATTCTGTGATGGGCTTATTGTGCATATTACCCTCATAAATAAAATACCAACACAAACCAAGCACACGGTCTTTAGGCAAATTGTGCCAAGTCACACTACAGGGTGCTGGGTGGCAAAGGAAGGATGCCAAACTGCTACTCTCATAGCGACCCCTACAGGAGAGTGGCTGATCTACAATTCATAACAGATTTCCCAATCCTCAAAAGATGCAACCACGAAAGAGTATAAATTAGATTAAAAAACAAGGCTGCAACTAATAAATAATTAGGCAAGAAAGTAAAATGCAGCTGTTAAATCTGACCTTATATATATTCAATTTTTTTAAATTAAGGTACAAGAGGAGGTAACTAATATGTCAATGCTGAGTGGCCAAAATTCCCATGGCTCCTTAGATTGGGAGCACACCCATGATCAGAAAGCTCAGGGAAAAGTATTTTCTTTTCATATCATTTAAATGGATCATCTTCTGCACCCCACTCCCATTTGCAAACCACCTTCACCTTCATCATTCTGAATTACACTCTGAGATCAACATTTTTCATGAAAAAAACCTCATTCAAAACCTTATAGAAAGTTCTTCTTCAAACACAAATACTATGGACTTCCTTCTTTGCCAAAGCCCAGGGAGAAAGCTATCCCCTTAATATCTGAAAACTACTGAATTACATAAACATCATTTCTGCCGGACAAACTTCATTTCATCAAGTCTTTGAAGAACCTGAGGTTTTATTTGTGATTACTCATCTCTCCAGCCCACAAGACTCCCTTTTTCAGAAACAGCATTTATTATTTGAATCATTTAGAATTTAATCATATGCTGCCTCATAAAATGCTCTTGTTTTACTGACATGTTCATCATTTTAAGACCTGTGAGAAAGGGACCACATCAACTGCATCTTTTTCTTGGCATATGATACAACAGTAGGAATCTAGAAAATATTAAACATTTTAAAAAACTATGAATTTCCATAACTTCATATTTTAAGGCTAAAAGTTGCTCTTCAGCAAACTCCCCTATTCTATTTTCCAGTGTTCCTTGGGGGAAAAAAAATCCATGTTAGAAGTGTTATTTGAGTCACATCATCTAAAGTAGTTTCAATATCTGTTTTTCTATAGAATTGGCTGATAAGGGTATAGTGCTCATGTTCACTAAGATATCTTGTATAAAAACAAAAAAACCTTAGTACTCTAAATTTTCTCCTTTATTCTTTCATTTAGTAATTAAACAAACATGTACTGATATGAACATCCATGTTCTCTGCATACAAGGAATCCAATGCGTGGTTAGAAATAAAGTAAATGATTACAATACACTAAAGTAAGTGTTTTGAGAGCACTCAGGTAGGTATAAATAACTTTGCTTGGATCATTCAGAAAAGGCTTTAGCAAGGAGGGGGCGGGCATAAAGCTGAGGTTTCCAGGCACTGCCCAGGAGGATAAGGGCCTTTGAGGAAAAGCATGACAGGAGTAAAAGCTCAGAGGCTGAAACTGGAGGCTGTCTGAGGAAACAACCAATAAGTACACACAGCGGTCGCAGCTGTGAAGGCCATGGAAAAGGTGGGCCAATGCGAGAGCCCAGAAGGCCCTGTAAACCATGATAAGGAATTATGAATTTTATCCTACATGAGGTAGCCATTTCACCCTGTAGGAAGGTACTAATAAAGGACTATAGGCAGAAGAGTGACTGGATAGGATTTTTTGTTTTAAATGAAAATAAAGTATAAAAAATAGGTTGGCCAGAGACAGCAGAAGTAGATACAATCCTAGGTAGTGGTGCTCCTGGGGGCTACGGAGACACCCAGGTCCTACAGTCACAGCAGATGGCTCTGGAGTTCAGTGCCTTACCAGTGGGCCCTACTTTGGAATTTGTGCTCCTGAGTGTGATGGAGCTGGATTCAGATCTGACCTCTCCACATATGCCTCTTCTCTGTCACTTTTACTGCACATGTTTGGTGCTTGGGTGTATACTCAGGAGACTTGAATCTCTGGACTGTCCATGTGCTGGGCCCTGAGCCTCAGCAGAGTTGGAGCACCTACTGTCCGGTTCGTTGGACTTACCCAGGTCAGTTAACAAGGAGGTGAGGATGGTCAACCACCCTACCAAGGAACCACGAGAGTCTACAACTGCAAGTCGGAAAATTCCATCCACCAGCCATGTGGGATCTAAGCTCCCTCTCAATTTAGAGGTGGAGTGCACATCGCCATCCCAGGGTCCCCAGGATGGAGGAATATAATATGGATTTGAGTGGACTTACTGGTCTTCAACTATAGAACTATTGTGACTCTAACAATGGAAGGAATTGTATTGTTGATGTGGACACAGTGGCCACAGGAGTTGCTGAGGGCAGGGAGAGGGAAGAAAAGGTGTGATATGGGGGCATTTTGGGGACTTGGAGTTGTCCTGATTGATACTGCAGGGACAGATGCAGGAAACTATATTTCCTGCCATAACCCACTGAATGGACTGGGGGAGAGTGAAAACTACAATGTAAACTATAATCCATGTGGTGTAGCAGTGCTCCAAAATGTATTCATCAAATGCAATGAATGCGTCACCCTGATGAAAGAGGATGTTGATGTGGGAGGAGTAGGGAGGGAGGGGAGTGTGGTATATGGGAACCTCTTATATTTTTTAATGTAACATTTTGTGTGATCTATGTACCTTTTTAAAAAAAGAATTTAAAAAAAAAGAAAAGGAAATAGGTTGAAATGAGGAATGGGAGGGGGAAACCAGTTGGGAAGCTAAGACAATATACACCCTAGCAATAATGAGATCCTGAACTAAGGTAATGGAAAAAGAGATGGAAAGACAAAGGAATTGATAGACATTCAGATCAAGTAACTTGCTGAGTGACTGGCCACAAGGAGGAGGGAAACTTTCATGAACTCAGCTTTGACATAGTGAGTTTTAGGTATCTTTGGTACACCCAACTGGACATGTTGAATAGGCAGCCGTATAAGGGCGTGGAGCTCAGAGGTTTAAAGTTGCTCCTGTGTTAGGCTCTCTAGAAATAGAGCTGAGCCAGGTTCGTTGCTCAACTAATTTATTGAGGGCATGCTCTCAGAGAAAAGGAATGAGGAGGCAGGACAAAGAGGATGTGGGAAAAGCCAAGAAAGAATGTGGCCTCAGTTCAACAAGTGCACCCAGCATTAGTCTCACTTGAAGCAAGAGTACACCCCTGTGACGGTCTTGGTGAGGAAGGGTTTCCATTTAGCTCAGGCACCACTGACCAAGGAATCCTAAGTGGGAGAATCCACCATATTATGCTCCGGCACACTGGACAATTTTTCTTTTCCTCAAAGCTGATTCCTGCCTCGAGAATCTTTGCTTTCCCTGCTCTCTCTGCCTAGAACATTCTCTCCAGATAATCACTTCTTTGACACCGTCTCACTGCTCAGGTGGACTCCTCAGAGCCTTCCCTGACCTCCCTTTTCAGTTCCTGCTCCTTGTTCCCTGACACAATCCACCGTTTTTCCACTACTGTCTAATTTACTTTGTCTTCTTCTTCCACTAGAATGTAAGCAGCTCAACATGAAGGGCTACTCATTTGTTATCTCTATTTCCCCCAGCCCCTAGAACAGCACTCAGTATTTGTTGAATAAATAAATATTAGGAGTTGCTGGTAATTATAGACCAAACAATTTCTGTGCACTGGTGCACTGTGGAAATGGAGGGGGAGCTTGAGGAATGAGTGGGAAGAATAAAATAGTTTCAACAAATGTGTAAAACTATACAATTTTGGACAAAAAGCACCAGAAAAGCACCTAGAGGGCAAAGCTGCTGGAAATTAATCATTTTGTTCATCTTAAGCAGGATTCACAATCAACTGCTATTAAGAATATCTTTTTTAGGGGATGTGGTGAGGGACCATGCCACAGAAGAAAAAGAAAAAAGATAATGCTTGTCTTCTTCTAAGAAAAGAGACAAAAAGTCAAGTGCAAAAAACTCATCTCAGCGGATATAGTGGAAAAAACAAGGAAGAAGAAGACAGACTGACAAAAATGCTAGAATCTGACATCTTTGCAGGTAAACAAAAACTTATCCCTTGAAGTGCCTGCCTTTTATATATGATTTAAACAAATTCTAAAATGTGTTATACACTTTGCTGTGAGCTGCTATTCTAAGTTAGCAACCCCTGCTGTGGGCTGCTATTCTAAGTTAGCAACCCACGAGGACCGGGCGGGCTTCCACGGCTCGGCGGTGAGCCCCTAGGCCAGCGCGTAGGCCTAGGTTCTCCAGCCGTGGGGGACGCGCGGTAAAAACCACGGAGACAGCCTGTGAGAGTGAGCTAGTCCACTTTATTGCGGAAATACACTTGATTATATAAGGTCGGGTCAAGGGAAGGGTAGGAATTGGGGCGGGTTAACTACGGGGCGGTAGTGGATAGGCGGAACTGTGCAGGCAGCTATGAAGTAGGCGGTGATTAAGAAAGGGGGCAGATTATGAGTTGGCTAAGTGGACGGGACTGGCGGGAAGGATAGCAACGGCTGGAAAAGGGAGATAACAAAGGCTAGGAGGAGGGGTGAAGGGAGGCAGCAACAACACTTTCCTGACCTTTTTAAATAGATGATGATACATATAATTTAATCTTCCATTGCTGATGGGACCAATTATGAGCATTAACAACAGCCCTCAGGTTTTGACAGGGATATGCAGGATTCAGGCTTCTAACTGCAATAGCCCCCCATCTATGAATTTCTTTGGATATCAGTGAGATCATACAATAGCTGTCCTTTGGTGTCTGGCTTATTTTACTCAACATGATGTCTTAAGATTCATCCATGTTGTTGCATGTATCAGCACTTCATTCCAATTTATGGCTGAATAATATTCCATTGTATGTATATACCACATTCTGCTTATCCATTTATCAGGTGATGGACACTTGAGTTGCTTCCATCTTTTGTCAATAACGAATAATGCCACTATGAACATAGTTGTACAAAAACCTATTTGAGTCCCTGCTTTCAGTTTTTGGGGGTATATACCTAGTAGTGTGATTGCCGGGTCATATGGCAATTCTGTAACTTTCCGAGGAACCACCAAGCTGTTTTCCAAAGTGGCTGCACCATTTTACATTACACCAGCAATGAATGATTGGTTCTGTTTCTCCACAGCCTCGTCAACACTTGTAATTTTCCATTTTTCAATTAGCAGCCCTTCTAATGGGTGGTATCTCTTTGTGGTGTTTCGGTTTGAGCTTTTTTTAACAAATTATTGACACATATTAATAAAGCATAAATCCATCCAAAGTATACAATCAGTGGTACTTGGTCTAATCACATATTTGTGCATTCATCACTTCAATCACTTTCACAGCACTTTCATTCATTATTCCAATAATAATAATAATAATCAAAAAACAAACAAAACTCATCACCTCTTAATCTCTCGAGGCTTCCCCTGCCATACACAGCTGCTATTCTATTTCCTTCTCTCAAGTATATTGGTATTTATATTTTGTAAAAACAGTCATATATACAAGATACCCCATATTCGTGTTTTTTGTTTTTCAAAGATTTATTTTTATTTATTTCTCCCCCATTGTCTGCTCTGCGTCAACTGGAGGCAGCCCGTCCAGTGTCTCGCCCAACCTCAGAACCAATGCCCAGGCTTGGGGATCCACCGCTCACCTCCTTCCAGGGAGGTGGAAGGACAAGGCAGTGGGGGCTGCTGCTTTCTAAGCCGCCACTGCCCACCAGACGCGTGGGTTTTACCCACATAGGTTTTGTGGTACTTCTGTCCACACAAAACCCATGTTGTGTGTAAACCTACCTGGAGTTATCTCAGACATATGAGGCTGCCAGATGTCTGACCTTCACATAAGCAGTGTCTTACAGACAAGTGGGACTGAAAAGAAAATCCAAGAAAATAAGCAACTGAAGAAAAGGATGGGAACAGTACCACCCCTCTCCCCTTTTTATTTTAACCAAGAAAGGAAAAAGGAATATAAAATAATGAACTTTTTAAAAAAGAGGAAAAGCATAAGGAAAAAAGGCTACTTGATGAATTAATTTCATTAAATCTTTCATATCCAAAGGAGGTTTTAGGGGATGAATTGTGTCTCCCAAAAAGCCACGATGAGGGCAGTCCTAGTTCCCAGTATCTCAGACTGTGATCTTATTTGGAAAGAGGGTCACTATAGATGGCATCAGGCAAGTTTAAAATGAGGTTATCCTGGAATGGGGTGGGCCCTTAATACAAAATGACTGATGTCCTTGCAAGAAGGGGAGAGGAAAGAGACAGACACACAGAGAGAAGACAGCCCCGTGACTACAGAGACGGAATGAGATAAGCCACAGCCGAGGGGCGAGTAGCACCAAGCTTGCCAGCCACCGCCAGAACTCAGAGACGAGCATGGAATGCATTCTTCCGCTAAAGATTTCAGACAGAGCAGGGCTCCACCGACACCTTGACTCCAGACTTCTGGCCTCCAGGACTGTAGGCAAGGAATTTCCACTAAGCCACCCCAGTCTGCGGTGCTTTGTTACAACAGCCCCAGGAATTTAAGGCAGGAGGGAAAAAGAAAACTTTAATTTTATATTGAAAAGTGATAGAGCAAAAGACAGAAATTTCCCCCAAAAGAAGTTGATTTTCAAGTGATAATAATTCCATATAACCCAGGCAACTTGTTTCTGGTGTAACTTTTACAGTAAAATGTTCACATTACACAGGATGGTTTAGTAGACCTAAACCCTAATTTTGTCAGTAAATCATAAAAATTTTACCACTTAATTCTTCTCCACTGATACCATTCGTGGCTTACGCTCTCATTTATTTGGAGGAATGTTATTTACTTAAATTACTTTCCCAAACATTGAAATTCTGGAAGAGTTTGAATTCAATGTTTCAAAGATGTTTCTCAACCACATTACTAAAAATATCCATATGTGATTCATGGCATTTCATGGAAGCCTGAGGACTTTCCTTTATTGAATGAGTATTTTCTCTATTACACAACTTTCAATGTTTTACTAATTTTATCAGTAAAGACAGGCAATTCTAGTGGAATCCATTAAATTTGTTCCTGAAAACTTTTGCCTTCTGGTACACTGAACTGCAAAAACAAGAGAGTTTATGGCAAAAATAAGGTTGGGGCAGATGGCTCAAAACTGATGCAACCTAAATTTTTAAAAAGTAAACAAACAAAAAACAACAACAAAAAAAAAAAACACATGCAACCCAAGCACTAATAAAAACAAAACAATACTGCTAATCACACACACAGGACACATCTTCCTCATCTAGGCACACTGTATGGTGCTTATGCTGGGTCTTGTATATGGCAGATGGTTTATAAATGTTGGTTGGAGTGCAGAAAATGTGTTCAGGTGAAAAAAGGTCACACTATGAAATTAAAAGTTCAAAGACGGAGCTATGTATAGGGGAATTTAGGTTTTTATGCCTGTCAAAAGGCAGCATGCAAGGTTGAAAATCATGACTCTAAATGGAGACAGGTAGATGCAGATCACAAAGATAAAAAGGCAGTCTTAACTTTGCCTGGCTTCAAAAATCTGATTTCTGATTACAGTTCTACTTCTACCCAAGGTTTCAAACTCTCCTTTTATGGAACAATTCTCTTCCTTCCTGATGAATAATGTCCTCAGTTAGCCTGGGTAACAACCTGTCTGCATCCCAGTCTTTGACCACCACCACCCCGGGTAAATTTCTAACCCTTGTCTTACAAGACTCGTTTTCACATTCATCTTGTATGACATTATGGTTTCTACACAAATAAACATACACATTTATTACAGTGAGATTATCATATATTTCCCTTTAAAAAAACAAACAAACCTAGATGCACAGTCCCCTACAAAATGTGTGGACATTCACATGACCCAGTATGTTTTCCCCCATTCACGCTCTAGCTGAAACACAACTGGATTTTTGATACGGTGCCATGCCCCAAGTGTGTGAAATGGAGCAGAAGACCCAGCTGTACAAGTGATTTTAGTGTGACCATCTTCACGAAAAAACGATATCAGAGAGTTTCAAGTGCATAGTACTAATATGAACTGAGAAATGTGAATTAAATTATAAGACTTCAGGAACAGATACAAAATCCTCAGGAGCAAGAAGAAAGGCAAGAGGCATTGAGAAAAGATGTGAAGAATTTCTCTTTCTGATGTCAGGCTGCCAGTGAGGACAGAGGATACAAATCCACGACTATCAAAAAGTTTCCTTAGGAGCTAAACCTTAGGGTTTTTGCATTTATCTAAGTGTTTTACTTACCTACAAAGAGAAAATATAAGTTTTCTAGTTAGGGATTATAAGTTAGCTTTATTACTTTTAGAAACTTTAAAAATTCCACTTAGTAGGGAAACAAGGAAAATCTTAAAAGGAAGAAAACTTTCTTAACACAACCTGTGAGACATACATAATGTTTTATTGCATTTGACATTTTTAAATCTAGAAAAACTCTGCCATTTATCTAGTATGTACCTCAAAATATTTTTTAGCTATTAATTAAATCATTTGCTTCCTTTGCCTCACTCTACACACCCAAAAATTTAAAATAAAAGTGGAATCTGGTCCATGGGAAAGAATGGGAACAATGTTGTACATTCAAAAATAAACATTCATGATAATGAAAAGACAACCAACTGTAAAAACTCACAATGAAAATTCTATACATTAAGCATCCGTATCCCTTAATGTATGTAGAATTTTCAATTAGCTTAACTGTAAAAGTGTAGAAATGGATATAGTTGACGATAACATATTATAGTTGTATAACTAACATGGCTGGCATGTAAATAGGATTGTGACTGAAAGGGATAATCTAGGGATGTAAAAGTCAATTGAAAGAAAGATAGAGAATAATCTAAGGACTGAATAACACGGTGAACCCAGAGGTGAATGAGGATTGTGGATAACAGTACAAATACAAGAATGTTCTTCTATGAACTAGAGCAAATGTATGTCTCTATTAAAAGGTGGTAAAAATAAAGTGATGCATGGGAAAAATACAATTAATATAACTTATGGACTACAGTTAATGGCAATATTGTAATATTCTTGCATCACTGTCAAATAAGGTACTAAAACAATGCCAAGGATCATTAATATGGGATTTTTCCTTTTGGACTAAGGAAAAGGTTTCCTGGAGTGATGACTGCACAACTCTGTGATAAAAGTGAGAGCCATTGAGTATACACTTGGGATAGAATGTACAAGGTATGGGACTATATAACACAGTGAACCATGTGGAGGAAAACAGACTGTGGTTAACAGTACAAATATGAGAGTATTCTCTCATGTACAATATTAATACGTAGTGTTAATAGGGGCTATATGGAAAAAATACGCCATGTGTACATTATGGGCCATAGTGGTAATAGTCTGACCATGTTCTTTTATAATCTGTAATAAATGTTCTACAATAATGTAAGGTGTTGGTGGAGAGGTGATATATAGGAATTCTGCACATTATGCATGACTGTTTCTTAACTCACAACTTCTCAAATAAAAATATATGAAAAACAAATTTAAAAATCTGTTTAAAACTTCACAAATGAAATTAAAGTTATGCTCGTATGTCATTTAATTGACTTTCTTATGGCCCATGATTTAGAATGTGCCATTTCAAGCTAATAACTGGACCATTCTGAAAGCAAACAAAATTTAAGTATGTGTCTAAGAAGAATCATCATCTCATCATATAACCAGTTCAATGTCACAGGCGTAATAGAGAATCAGGTTCACTAAAAAATACTCAAGTAACAAGGAAATGAACTCGGAAAAGTTTTAACTTACTCTTACACCTCTTTTGTATCCAGTACAATAGTGACAACAGCAGCACTCAAGTACTGGTTGAATCCATTCTGCCACTCCTTGGTGAATGTTTTTCTTCAGTAGTTATTAAAATAGGATAAGTTCCTATTCCCAAGAGTTAGGATCAATTGTTAGGAAAGACCAGGACATCTCTCCTCTTCTCCCGGGCTATGTCTAGTGAGGACTATGTGCAATACAGCACCAGACAAGGGATCCAACTTAGGCCAGCCCTTCCCTGGGCTTTTCCACCAGAGCTGAGTTGCATCTTTCCCCTCTCCCCTGCTTAGAAGCAGCTGGTGGCAGTCCCTCTAGCCATGTAGAGGAGTGGACTGAGATCTTGAAGCTACCAAATATTAAGAGTGAGATGAGGGCACTGAGGACATCAAATCCCTGGTCCCAGCTCTGGAGGGTCTCAGCACTGCCCAATTGCCTGACTTTCTGTAGCATGGCTGTTTAGCCCTTCCTTCTATCATGCCACACCATCCTTCCAATAAATCCACCCACCCCCCTTTTTTTTCCTTTAGCCTATTTGATTTGCAGTTCCTTGCAAAAAGGAGTTCTAGTACCCAAAATGGATGGTGATGATAGTAGCAGAACATTGTGAATGTAACATCACGGAATTATATACGTGAATGTGGTTAAAAGGAGATATTTTAGGTCATATATATATTACGAGAATTAAAATTTTAAAGAAAAAACAGGACCGTACAATACAGTGAACCTATTTTAAATGATGGACTATAGTTAACAGTACAATTATAAAAATGTTCTTTCATGAATTATAACAAATGTAACACACTAATGCAGGGTGTGGATAATAAGGTACATATATGAAAAAGAAGAATACATCCTTAATGTATACAAAGAAAATAGTTAATAGTACAATTATAATATTCTTTTATCAATTATGACACAAGTACTACACTAATGCAAAATGTTAATAATATAGGGCAGTGCAGTAGTTTGATATTACTTATGAATTCCAAAAATAGATACTGGATTATGTTTGTAAACTGGTCTGTCCCTCCAGGCATATTAGACTATATTGGATTCAGAGGTTTCACTTTTACTTGATTAAATAATGAATGATTCTTCCCAGGCTATAGAATCAAAACTCCAGCTTTCTCCTCTGCCATGTTGTTTTCTCTGTGAGTCCCCGCCCACCAAGCGGGTAGGAACTCAACGTCTTACTGACGTGGCCCAATCAAAGCCTTAATCAAAATTTAATCAAGTAAAAGCGAAACCGTTGAATCCAATACAATCGAACAAGTGAACAGACCAGTTTACAAACATAATCCAATATCTATTTTTGGAATTCATAAATACCTACAAAAGACATATGCTACAAAAGACATATGAAAAGGATGTGGAACTCCTGTGAAGCCCTAATGCCAAAGCTGGAGCTAAGTAACTGACTAGATGTGGCTGTTAAGAAAAGGAGAGGTGAGGCTGATTTCACTTAATGTCAATGGGAAAGGATGGGTATAATAGCGGACAAACATTTTTACAAAAATACTTCACACACCAAACTGTATGTATTATTTCTATAAACTTGCACTAAATTGAGCATCATTCATATATATATATATATATATATATATATATATATATATAAGAAATTTGTTTATTTAGTCCATTTATAGTTAATGGCATAACTGTCATAAGTCATGGAACATTAGCTATTAATCAATTATCTGCATCTATAGGAAGACTGAATGCTAGGCACCCCAGTTACTGTGGTGGTAAACACGCAAATTGTAGGCACAGTGCCTAAAGAGAAATAAACCAACTAGCCTTGCAGACATTACCTATAAAATGTTAGTAAATATCACTTCCCATAAGGAGCTATGAAATGTCATACAATTTATGAAAGTAAAATCAGTTTGTTGCACCAACTCTGGGCTTTAGGCCCTCTGGCCAGGAAAGAGAGTTCTTAAAAATTAAAGAAGTAATAATAGCAAGGAGATTTTGGAAAAAGCCACAAAAGCACACCAGGGACTTGTGAGGTACATAAAGAATGTGCTAAGAAGACATTATAAAGTAAACTATTTTTCTATGTTTCATAACTTAAAGGGTTTTTTCCTCATGTTCTATTCATTTACCAACCATTTATTTAAGCTTTGTGTTAAGTACCTTAGGGGGTACAAAGATGAATGAGACAAAATTGCTGCTTTTACAGATACCAATACAAATAAATATAATACAGGAAATAATTACCATAGAAGAGGTAAAAGAATATCCTATGGGAGTTCATAGAGGGGGAAACCTCAGAATGATGGTTCAAACAAAATGGGCAAATTTCCATTTTGAGTAATCAGATTCTGAACTAGCATCACAGAAAAGTCAATGGTTTAAAAAAAAAAAAAACCTGTGTATGTCAAAAGACTAATCATTCTTAGTAAGGGAACTGTTATCTCTATCTGGATGTAATTTCATAATTTAACAGTGAACCTTTGTAATAACAAGAGCCCAGTCCAGAAGAGTTGAAAAATTTCCATGGTTTGGACCCTCGTGAACAATAGTTCTTTTCTCCCTTCGGGAGGAAGATTATTTGGAAGGACTCCATGGTCTCCAAGTCCACTGCCTGCCCATATGGTTCAAAGATGTGTCCTTGCCTAGTTGCCTCAGACAGAGTCAGACAACCAAACTCTTTTCCATATTCCTTAAAGAAAATTTAGCTTTGGGAATTCTGGGTAGAGCAATCCCGAGGAACCTGGACACTACCTTTACCTCCCTATTTCTCTCCTTACTATAGGGACTGTACTTCAGGGAAGGGTGATTTTACTTCTCAATACAAAGGCCAAATCAGTTAACTTGGTTTCATCCATCCTTCCCTGATCACCTGGAGTCTGATTCCTTCAACAATCATTACCTCTTCTAATATTCAAGAAAGACTCAGTTCCTAAAAAACACAGTCTGTCTGAACCTACGGCAACCAGTTGCTTAGTAACTACAATAGCAGCAGGGCCCCTGCCTTCAAGGAACCACAACATGGCCCAAGCCCACCTTGGCTCAGATATTTCCTCTCCCACCCACCCATCAACGTAACCAATGAAACCATATGAACACATGTAATATTATAATATAATATACAATATATAATATATATAATATATAATAAGATTAAATACAAGTTTCGATGCAGAACAAGATGGAAAAGAATGTACACTCAAGAACTGAATGGGGAAACAGACTTTGGCCCAGTGGTTAGGGCGTCCGTCTACCATATGGGAGGTCCACGGTTCAAGCCCCGGGCCTCCTTGACCCGTGTGGAGCTGACCATGCACAGCGCTGATGCGCGCAAGGAGTGCCGTGCCACACAGGGGTGTCCCCCGTGTAGGGGAGCCCCACACGCAAGGAGTGCGCCCTTAAGGAGAGCCGCCCAGCGCGAAGGAGGGAGCAGCCTGCCGAGGAATGGCGCTGCCCACACTTCCCGTGCCGCTGACAACAACAGAAGCGGACAAAGAAACAAGACGCAACAAAAGGACACAGAAAACAGACAACCGGGGGAGGGGAGGGGAATTAAATAAATAAAAATAAATCTTTAAAAAAAAAAAAAAAAGAACTGAATGATCCTAGGTTCCCAATTCAGGCTTTGGGTAAAATTCCTAACTTCTCTAAATCTTAGTTTCCTCAAATGTAAAAGAGGAATACTAATAATTTTTATACCTTAGAGTGTTGGTATGAGGCTATAATGTATGCAACTTCTTAGAAGAGAGTTCAGCTAAGCAAGGTCTTTTTCAACCTGGTGGTAAGCATGATGTACATTTAGGCGTGACCAGACACCACAAACACTCCTTTATCTTGGGGGCGGTGCTTCTGCTGGAGGTCTGAGACTGGTTCCCTAGCTTCAAGTCAGCCTGGGCCCTTCCTTTTGAATCAGCCATGGGCTATCAGGCTTGATTTCTGTCACTCATGAAGTCCATCCAGTTCTACTGATCCTTCTCCAGTATCTATATTTCTGATTTTACTGCCATTTGCTTTTGCATTATTCCATGAGATTCACTTTTTTTAAATATATAGGTGATACTCCACAGTCCTTAATAGTTCCTTTGGCTAAAGGTGGAAGGAGCTATTTAAAGTTCTCTAAGTTTTAAAGAGAAAGTTTAGTGCACTCTCTCCGTGGACTTTCTTCCCTTCCCCAGTAATGTCCCCCACTGTAACCACAAAGATGCAGCCTAAGAGTAAAGTCAGCACAGAACCTGTGATTACCTAATAAAACTTCCAATATAAGGTTTATTGACCAGGTTAGAACAATGATGAGATTTTACCTCCACCAGGACAAAGGAAACAGAATGCCAGAAGAAGAGGTGAACCTAACACCAACAGCAAAATCAGCCACATAATATATTCATACCTGACTGCCATTTGAAACTTTGGTCACAATATTAAAAACAACTGTTAAAAGAGAATCCTCAATCAATTTCGTCAGTAACAACCAAATAACCTTTCTCATAAACAGTTCTAAATTGGCAGGCACACATTTCCAAAACCTGGGAGGTGTTTTAAGATAATCTCTGCCAATCAGGAAGCAGAACCCGTTCTTCTGAGATAGCACTAAACAAAATGTTCCATCTGATCAAAAAAGAATAAAATCCTGAGCCATCAGCTTTCAAAAGATACACAAATAATTGGCTTTCTTATTAAAATCGGTGAATGATCCATCATATCCACGTAGAAGCAGCACCTATCCAGATTTTAAATTTTCATCAGAAGATCCCACCAGTTCTGCTCTTTCACTTATAAAATGTCCAAGTAGCATAAAGTACTGCCACTAAGAAACTGTAGGTAAGATAATGGTAGATAGAATTCATTACTGAGCTACCACTGCAATCACCATGCAATTAGCATAAAACATAAACACGAAGAAAAAGTATTTAGTGTAAGAAGAAGCACAAGATGAAAATATCACCACCAACAGTACTCTTCTCAAAATATTCGGACACAACCAATCCAAGGACCTCAGAGAAAAGGTGGCAATGGAGTGGGAAAAGTGGACATGGTGGCTGATGGGTATGGGGAATGGCAGGAAGAGATGAGATGTGGAGGCGCCTTTGGGACTTGGAGTTGCCCTGGATGGTGCTTCAGGTGCAATCATCGGACATTGTAAATCCTCCCAGGGCTCACTGGATGGAATGGGGGAGAGTGTGGGCCATGATGTGGACCATTGACCATGAGGTGCAGAGATACCCAGAGATGTACTTACCAAATGCAATGGATGTGTCATGATGATGGGAGTGAGTGTTGCTGGGGGGGGGGAGGGGTGCGGTGGGGGTGGTGGGGTCGAATGGGACCTCATATTTTTTTAATGTAATATTTTTACAAAATCAATAAAAAAAAAATCAAAAAAAATATATTCTTCAAACACTGAAAATGCAGAGTAAGATAAGCAGATAATTGTGTGGATGCTTATTTTTAACTTAAACTAACCATATCTATGAGAACAAGCATCAAGTAGCAAGCATCACCTCATTTTCTTCAAGTATTTAAGTTTTGTCATGTTTTTTTTTTATAATTGGCAAGCCCATACAATAGTTGTGGAGTTTTTTTAAGTAGGATTATTTGGAAAAATTATTGATTCTTTTAACTTTATTTAGATATTTGGAGAGAATTAAAATACTACAACTTTCACCAACTTTACTTTAAACAGAAGTTCCCTCTAAAATGTTTGTTTGCCAATTATTTCTAGGATTATTGAAAATCTCATAAAGGGAAGTTCAGTTTTACATCAGTTCAAAGTCACCACTAACCTCTGAAAAGTAAAAGGAAGAAAGCCCATTGTAAATGCACTGAAATCTGTAACTTTATAAAAATATTTCTAGCACCATAGAGAATGTAATGAGCTCTGTCACTTTCAATGACAGTTTTCTCATGTTTAAAGGGATTGCAAATATTAGTGATAAGGATTGCTTCAGGTAAGTTAATGTCTTCTTTTTGTACAGCAAAAAAGAGAGGAGGATAGAAATTGTATTATTCTAAAAGTTATCTTCCATCTTAAACTTCCCTTTATCCCTCAACCTCTTCCAGCTATAAGCTCCATTTTTCTGTTGCCCTTTATGCCAAAATTCCTCAAAAAGAGTAGTTGATTCCAACTGTCTCCACTTCTCCTCCCATTCACTCTTGGACCCGTTTTAATCAGATGTCTGTCCTCTCCATTCCATGAAAGGTCAGCAACAGCCTCCTCAACGCCAACGCCAGTGAGCATTTCCAAGACTGCATCTGGACTTCTCTGCATCACATGACACAATCCATCACCTCCTCCTTCGTGAAGTTCTTTACTGGTGCTCCAGACACCAAACATTCCTAGTTTACCTCCTACCTCACCATTCTGCCTTCTCTGTCTCCTTTGCTGGACACTCCTTCTCTTCTGAACCTCTAAAGGATGAAGTGTCCCAGGACTGGGAACTTAGACCTCTTCTCATCAATCTGCACTCACTCCCATCCTATAATTTAAATATCAATACACTCAGGGTTCCCAAATTTGTATCTCCAGGCCCTACTTTTCCCTCAACTCCAAACTCATATATCCAACTACTTATGTGATAACCTCCTCTTGGACATCTACCAGGCATCTCAAATCTAACAAGCCCAATTTCTGATTCCACACCTTCTCAACTCTGCTGGTCACCCTCACCATCTCCCCATCTCAACAAATGGCCCTACCATTAACTTAATCCCTCTGGTGAAAACCTTGGGAATCCTTGATTGCTCTCTGTAAGAGCAATAACAGCTAGTTCTCATGACTCTACTTTCATAATACACTCCAAATCTGGCCACTTTTGAGCACCTACACTGCTTCTATCCTAGTCCAAGCTACTATCACAGTACTATCATCTGGAACCACCACAGCAGCATAACTTGTCTTTCTGCTACCACTCTCCTACCCTTCTCCATCCCCCAGGTTATATTCTACGCAACAGCCAGGGCTATCCTTTTAAAAGTATCGCTCTCCTCTTTAAAAACCTCAAATGGCTTCCAACTTAGGATAAAATCCTACATCCTAACCACAACCAGCCAGGTCCTCCCTCTCTGGACTTCTCATCATAGTCCCCTTGCTCACTGCACTCTAGCCAGCCTCGCCTTCCTGTTTCTTAAGAACATTAAGCCCTCTCTGCACCTCAAGAATTCCTGAAACACTCTTTCTCCAGATATTCCCATGGTTTGCTCCCTCCTTTTACTAAGATCTATACTTAAACATCACCTGCTCAGAGATGCCTTCCCTTACCATTTTGTCAACACCCCCGCCATATCTCTTTCCCCATTCCTTGCTTTGGTTTACATTTCTTGAACTTCTTCATGGTACTATATTTTTATTTATTTATTTGTCTGTTTATTTATTATCTACCTGTCATCCCCTTTAGAGGAGAAGCCCCAATGTGGCAGGGACTTTATATATCATGCTCATTCTTAAATCTCCAGCACCAGGAACAGTGCCTGGAAAACAGTAGGTGCTCAGTAAACACGTATTAAATGAATACATAAATGAAGAGTACTGATACTCTCGCCCACCACTTATTAAGGTAGAGAACACAAATTACAATTGTTTATTACTTTAATACATATAGTATAATGCCAAAAGGAACCACTAAGTGTTTTTCAGGTTGTATTTTCAGAGCGTTGTGTTACCTAGGGAATTTCTAGACAGAAAAAGCAGCATGGGCAAAACAAAGTATGAAATACCATAACCTATTTAAGGAATATTTGTAGTTCCCCTCAGGAACAGAGGGAGAGAAGAGGCAGTATAGGTGAAATTAAGACTCAGGATAAGGCTGAAAGCAGATAAAGGGTATCATGAAATGTCTTGTGTGCCAGCCTGAGTTTTGAACATTAACTTTTAGGCAAAAGGGAGTCATTAAAAAGCTGTAAGCAGGGAAACCAGCAATTTCATTTGAGAAAAATTATTTGGGTAACGTAGGATTATATAACTCAGGTAAATTTGTCCGTTCTTAGTTGAAGTAGCAGCTTCGTTGCTCCAGATCCACACTGAGATAGGACATACAAGAATAAATCTTAAATGATTATATAACCCCTTATCATTCATACCTAAAAGGTATTCATCACTTCTTGCTCACAAATCGTTAACTGATCAACTTTCCCAGTGATAGATTTTCTCAGCATGTTCCAATTTGAATATTTTCAACTTTTATCAACTAGCTCTTTAATTCAAGAATGCTTACATACTATCTTTGATGCACACTGAATGTGCAGTGAATCAATTAACTTACTTATAATATTAAGTATTAATACTACATTGGGTAGAGAAATATTCAACAACGAAATTCAATTATGGTTTTGAAATTAGTAAAAAAAGAGTATCTAATAATTCAGACATATAAACAGTCTAGATTTTATCTCATATAAATGTCAAAAGAAAGTAAAAGAGTTCATTTGGTCTAGACAAGAGGCATGTAAAGGTTAAAACTGTAGGCTTGATTTTAATATGTAATATTCACGAGGAAAAAGAAGCTTAATATATAGCATGCACATTGCCAGTTTATGAAGTTTCTTAATCAAGGGCTTTTCAATTAAATTTAATGGGTTTGTTTTAATTGGGTTTTTTAAATCATTATTTGCTTCTACTCCTCTTGGCTTCCTTAACATCCTTAGTATTTATTAATGTAATCATTATTTTTCCTTCTTACCTGAGAGCTCACTCTCAACACCTCATTTGGCAATTAGTCGATCTTTGCTTCAAAAACATGCTGAACACAAACTACTCCCTCTCCCCCCACACACGCACCACCAACCAGGTGCAGCTCAAGCACTAAGGCACAAAGATAAAAAAGAAAAGATCGCCACTCTCAAGCAGATCTTAGGGAGAGCAATCCAGCCTTCCTTCCTGTCCTCCTCTTGGGCTTCTACCAGTGTGTAGACTACACTTTCAATTTAAATGATCCACCTACATCTGCTTTTATAACCTCATGCAAATAACTTGATTCCAATTGCATCCTGTCCTTCCTCAATGATCTTTCTTACATTAGCCCCCTTATACCTTAGTCTACTTTAAAAACAAGCAAAGCAATTGGGATTGTGAACAATATATGGTTTCAGAGCCACCTTAAGCAAACAACTTGTGTCCACTCAGTAGGCAAGTTTATGATGAATACCAAATCCATGAGGCTGGAGAAAAAGAATCATTCAGAATAATGAACAAAGGCAGAGGGCCCACAAAGACCAAGTAGGTGTTCTCTCACTAGGACTTCTTTATGAGCATCTGGGGCATCCCCTGCATTGATTCCAGGGACAAGCAGCAACACAGCACAGTTTCTCTGCCATACAAACTAGCTGGATTTCTGCCCTCCCAACCCCGTTTACCTCGTGAGCCTTTCCTGAAACTTCCAAACAATTCAACCATGGCAGTACAGCATTACAGGAAAACCCAAAAACAAAGGCATCTGTTTAAGTTACTCAGGACAAAGACTCAAGCTATAGGCGAATGGGGAAATCCCTGTAAAGATGCCTGTTCCCAGGTGAAAATACTTACCAGTGGGGTGCTAATCTTGGCAAGCTTCCTCCCAAACAGGGCTGGCATCACAGACACAGACTCTGCTCCACGTCAGGTCTCCCAACCAACTTATATAACTTGTACAATTTCTGTTTAATAAATATTTAAGTAGGAAGGAGTGCAGATGTTTTAAATTTTAAAAATGACCTTTAGACATCAACCTTAACATTTACATTCCACAGAAGTAGTCACATTTTAAATGCCTTTGGGAAGAATACACAGAGCAAACATTTCAAAATGGAAAAAAGCAAATATGTACAAAAATGTGAAATACTTCCTATAACCGCATGAAAAGAAACTAGCTTTTCATACACAGGCTAAACTACTCTTTTTTTCTTGTGCTTTACATTTTTATGCACCTTTTCCTAGCACACCCCATAAGCTATAGAATCCTGCTGGCAAAATGCTTCTCTCTGGGGAGAATTTTTTTTTAACTTGATAGAAGAAATGCCCTGAATTTAAAGCAGCTTTTCTTTCTCATCATAAGAGTATAGTGACCTCCATGCAAAATATAATGAAAAATGCAAGTCAATGCTATAAAGTAGACAATGAACCTGAGTTTTTGTTTACCAAGATATCAAATCTATAACTTTAGAGTTCACACAATTGAAACAAAGAAAATGTAAAATAATCCTATGCAAACAGGAATCCTTCCTGATAGTAATTTCTTCTAAGGAAGATGATTCTGATGACTAGCCTTCTTCCCAATTGTCAAAACAGATATAGAAATGCTGGCAGAGTGAAAACACAATATAAATAAGTAACACATAGACCCTATTTGCTATTGCATTCCAATAATGTTTCCAGCACACAATAAATTTAGAAAGTATTCAAATGGAGAGAGTATCGAACTGAGATTCAGAAAGAACAAGTTCAATCTAATTCTGCTAAATTCATGGGTTTCCATAAATATTTATTGACTAAAGTGCTGTATGATCATGAGTGGGGAATCTCAAGATCATTATCTCTCCTTCATAAAACTGACCAATGTAGCAATGATGGGTGCTCAGTAGTTGACTTCATGATCTGGGATGCAGCATAGAAAGGTAACCTCTACTCCTCTCCTTTAAGATTATTTGGTCTGTAAGGACTGAAAATAATCACCTCGGGCTTAAAGCCAAGGAGAGACTCCCTTCAAGCAACTATAAAGAAGGATCACAAAGGAGTGCATGTGCTTCGGGCTAAGACTAAAGAATTTGGACTTTATCCTGAAGGTACAGGGAGCAATGAAAGGGATTTAACTAAGAGTCATGGTCACAGGTGGATTTGAGAAGTGTGACTAACAAGAATTCTGAAGATGGATTTTAGAGGTATAGATGCACTCAATGAAACCAAACAGGGCACTGCAGTAGTAAAAGTGAAAGATGAAGACCCAAATGAAGATCACAGCTCTGTAGAAAAAGCATTTGAGAAATACTGAGCACACGAAATCAACAGGATGAGGGGGTGAGGGAAAGGGAGATGCTGATGCAGATAAAAACTATTACCACCATCACTGAAAGGTGCTGGGTGTTTCAACGTACCAGGCATCATGCTAAATACTTATTCACGTAATCTCATTTAATCCCACTAACTATCCTAGAAAGGGGTACTCATTATTCTTTCCATTTTACAAAGGAGAAAACTGAAACTCAGGGTGCACAGCATGCCCAAGGTAACAAACCCGGTGCAAATCCTGCAGGCCAAATTGCTCCCTGTGTTCCCAGGAGTCTATCATGGGTGATGAAAAGCACGGTTTATCTAACCATATCTAGCCAGTTCTTACTATAAGACACTTTAGTTTTATTCTGATTTCTAGGAGTATCTTGATTGGCACACCTGTTGAGTCGTCTCAGGCTCTCCTGCAGCCAGCAGGCGGTGGGTGCCATGCTAGCATTAGACACAAGGGGGTCTATTCCGGGCTTGCTGCTTGAGGTCTGTGGACTTGGAGCTGGAGGGGTTCTGGGATTAAATGGCAGAGAGGCCTCTAGCCAGCAGACTCATTTTCTAAAGCAGGAACCAGATGACAATCTGTTTTCCCTCACTGCCTAGAAGGCTTTTCTTTTATCTTTCCCTAAATTGATAACAGGAGCTGAGTGATTCTGGGTATTTATCTGTGGATGAGCCACTGCAGGAAGAACCCAAGCAACAAGCATTCTAGCAAAGTCTAAAGGCTACATGCACATATCAGGACCTCACAAGGAAAAAATACGGATGTTTCAAGTTCAAAGGCATGTAGATTTATTTCATCCCTTGTGAAAATGTGCCTTCCAATCTACCCTCTCCCCATCATACAATGTGAGGGTTACAGAAATGTGGGTAAGGAGCTAAAATTGAGACAGGGGTATAACCCAGTGCCAGAGGAATCCATTTGGTTTTAGTCAATAACAGATACCTTTGAGATTCTTGAAGTGTTACTCCTCCCACCGCCTGTGTGGTTCTTTGGCTATGGGAGCTAATAAAAATCTTCCAGCTTACTGCCAAACCAGAGTGGTCCCTGCCTGCTTTTAAAATACCTAAAGGGAGGAAGTCCTGGCTCCAAGAGCCAGCTGAAATCTCAGCTCTCAGAGACTCAAGAGTGTTATATGCTCTACACCCAGACCTTCAGAGAGCATATATCTAAACAGTTTAGGACACACACGTGTTTTCCTTTTTTTAGGATAATTAAATTTGAAGCTTAATAAGGTTCTTAAGTTACCATTTTTATTATATTAGCACAAAGACAGTCCGCATTTTTCTCTCTTTCATAGAATTTGTACTTCAATTGGAATCTTAGTTACTCCAAAACCCTTTTAACACCTATCATGGTTCAGATAAAAACTTAAAGAGCTGGAACATTGTTATTTTGGCAGAGACTAGTCACTCCAGTATAAGTTACTAAGTCATAGTGAGCAAGACGATGGACCTGGAATCAGAATGCCCAGGTTAGCATCATGACTCCACCAGCTGTGTGACCTCAGGCAAGACCCTTCAACTCTCTGATAGTTCTTCATCAGAAACTGGGGATAGCAATGGTACCAGCCTCAGAGAACTGCTGTGAGAACGAAATTATTTCATCTTTGTAAATCCCTTGGAACAATCTTGCACATAGTAAATATGTGTTTATTACATAAAATTAAAAAATAATAATTCTGGCTAATTACAGAGCTTTTGCCAATGCACTAAGCAGTGAAATGGAAAAACCAATCACAATGTGATCAAAAGCTAATTAACCTTAAAATAAAATGTCTTATACATATATCAATATAAGAAATAAATTCCAGTGAGGAAACTGCTTTTATTCAAATGCATTCTTCTTTGTTAAGGAGATGTATATAAAACTGTGCTAAATCTATAAAATGTATAAAAAACAAATATCAGGGAAACGGACTTGGCCCAGTGGTTAGGGCGTCCGTCTACCACATGGGAGGAGGTCCGCAGTTCAAACCCCGGGCCTCCTTGACCCGTGTGGAGCTGGCCCATGCGCAGTGCTGATGCGCGCAAGGAGTGCTGCGCCACGCGGGGGTGTCCCCCGCGTAGGGGAGCCCCACGCGCAAGGAGTGCGCCCGTAAGGAGAGCCGCCCAGCGCAAAAGGAAAGTGCAGCCTGCCCAGGAATGGTGCCGCACACACTTCCCGTGTCGCTGACAACAGAAGCGGACAAAGAAACAAGACGCAGCAAATAGGCACAGAGGAACAGACAACCGGGGGGGCGGGGGGGGGGGGGGTTAAATAAATAAATAAATCTAAATCTTTAAAAAAATATATATCAGGGGAAGTTAATCTTTCCTTGGTAAAACTGCAAATAAATAAATAACCTTAGCTACCCTATTTGAGCATACACAAATATAAAATTATTCTTTTTTTTTTTTTTGAGGTACCAGGGATTGAACCAAGGACCAAAATTATTTTTGTACTTTTTCACTTGCCTACCTACATTTGTTTAAGTCACATGACTACTAAGGATTAAATTTATCCTTAAAACCAGGTAATAATTCATTACTGAAAACTTTTTTAGAAACAGTTTTATATCAGGTAGGAAAGAGAGAGTGAGAGGGAGAGAAAGAGAGAGCCCAAACCTAGCAACTATAATGTCAGAATTGTTCATTTTATTTTTATCTATTAAAATCTATCAAAAATCACTATAGTCAGCAAGAATCACCTAGCTATTTTTTAAGATGCTCACATCTCTAAAGCGCTCATAAAGCAATGAAAGAGAATTTTTAACAGAAAGTAAAATGTGCCTGAGGGGCATAGTTTCTTATTCTTTATGCTTTCTTATTTTCTTTCTTTTTTTTTTTTTAAGATAATCTGGTTAGAAAGGATGGTAATTACATATTTCTGACATCTAAAAAAAGTGCAAAGATTGTCTTTAATCACACTAGATTCTATTCACTATATCACTATATCAAGGTTTCACTGAATTTTCAATGCTATGTTCCACTGCACATTGCAGTTTCATACCCACGCACAGCACCATCCTTTAAAAAGAGCTTTTTAGACATTTTATACCTAGCCTCGTTCCAGATAAGATTTTAGGTGGACTGAAAAATATTTACAATATAGCAAGATAAAACAAAAACGCAAATAGCTGGAGAAGACATCTCATTAAACATGGCAGACTAATCTCTTAGACTTTTTATCTCCTCTCCCTCTCAAACATATACCAGAAAAGGAATTAAGAGGGTATCAGCCCACCAGGACAAAGAGAAGGGTAGAATTATTTCACACAACACTGGAGGAGCAATCACTGGTTTGGCAGAGCAGAAAAAGCTACCAGTTAAGTGCCCATCAGGGGATTCTGCTGAGATATAAATCAGTTCACAGGCAAAACCCAGGCAGGTGAGAAGCAGAATGGGAAACAGGTGACGTCTCTCTGTGGCTCAGCTGAAACTACCAGGACCCCCACTCCTGCCTAATGCAGCCAAACCTGAGAAACTGACCCCAGAGGCTTGAGGATCAGAGCTATCAACAAGGGAAAGTAGAATGAGAATTACAAGTGAACACAGAAGGACTGAATGAACAACAGGAGGGCCTTCAGAGCCATTCTCCTGATCTGCTCCCACACACAGGAGCCAATGTCCCCACCTAAAAGGTTAGAAGAGGGCCGTCTGGAAAAACTGAGCCTTTCTGAGAAAAAAAGGCCTCACATACTGCCATTTGTGAGTACCTGGGGAAGCAGCTTGCTTGCCATTTTATCACTCTACAGACCATATAACCTACAGCCTTTCACACAGAAAGACCTGCTAATCAGCATGGCAGATCTCACTCCTAAAAAACACTGGATAGCAAATGGTCACCACACGTTTATAAATATAAAGTCTCCGATATATAAGAACAACATACAAAAATAAATGGGGGGAAATAGATCTGGAGGAAACAAAGATATTACACAGAATAGAATGCTTTACAAGGAAGGAGAAATTAATTCTGAGAGCCACACGTAGGGAAGCGGCTGTGGCTCAAGTGATTGAGCTCCCGTTCATCATATGGAGGACCCAAGTTTGATCACCAGGACCTCCTGCTAAAAAAAAGACAAAAAGGCATCCCAGACCACCATGGCATGGAGAGGTGCAGACCCCCACACAGAGAAGCAACACACCAAAAAAGACAATGACAAAACCAGATGGGGAGGGGGGAAGCAACATTTAATGTTCCCTAGAGAAAAATCACCTAAATACAGAGAAAAACAAATAAAACACATAATTAATGTCTTCAGAGAAAGAAGATACCACATATATAAAATAAGAACATAATACTACATAAAAGAAATACTCTGAAATACAATGTAAAAGAAATGCTGTGTAAAATACATATCTTATATTAAAAATGATAAAAATCTAAATCAAATGATTGGAAAGTTATGTCAAAGAAATCTCCAACAGAGCGAAATCAAAAGACTTTCAACAAAAGCAAATGAACAAATAAGAATATTAGAAAACCAACCCAGTATATCCAAAATCTAAGCAGGAGTTTCACAGGGACTAGGGGGAAAAAATTCTAGAGAGGTGATTAGCTAAGTGGTCATAAAACCAGAAAATGTCCCAGATCCAAAGACAAAATCTCCATTCATCCCAGAACCAAACATCACACGTCTTCAGATTCAAAGAGCCCATGAAGTGTCCAGTCTAATGAATGAAAAGAGATCTATAACAGAGAATGTTATGATATTTGGTCATATCAGAAACAACAGGGAGCAGATGTGGCTCAAGTAGTTGAGTGCCTGTCTCTCACATGGGAGGTCCTGGGTTCAGTTCCTGGTGCCTCCTAAAGAAAAAACAAACAATGACCAAAGAGCAGAAAAACAATAAGCAAAAACTATGAGCAAACACAGATGAGGGAAGCCATTGGTGGGGGAGGGGGGAGAAGTAAAAATAAAGCACATGCTTTCCTTAAAAAAGAATTTAAAAATTTTCAAGAGCTTCCAAAGGGGAAAAAAGTTTAATACACATACACATTAGCAATTAGAATAAGACTTCTCAAAAATAAAAGCTGAATCTAGCAGTGATTTTTAATTATCCAAAAAAAAAAAATCTTTTCAACTTAGAATTCTATACCTAGCCAAACTATCATTCAAGTATGAGAGTAGAAATAAAGACCACTTCAGCCATGTAAGGGTCAAAAACTTAATCTCCCATATTCCTTTCTCTAGGAGGATACTGAAGGATGTGTTCTATGGAGCACAAAACACAAGTATGGCATCCTGATTCAGGCAAATCCATGTGAAGGAATTCCCAAGATAACATAAATTCTGCAGGCCTAAGGATTAAACTGTCCAGTCTGGAGCTGGAGGAGCAGCACAGAGGTCTCTAGTGCATTTAACCATTTGAAAGAATATCAGCATATTCAAGGAAAGGGGAAAAAAAGAAGGAGAGAAACTTAGAAAAATAAGCAAATTGGGGGGATATTCATTGTTAACTCAGGTTGAAATGAGTTAACAATGAAAGGAAATATTTCAGAGTATATTGTTTTACTAGGAAGTAAGTTCTGATTACATAGTCTTCATAATGAAAATATATACTACTGATTTAAACAAGAAAGAGAGTTGAATGTCACTGTCCACATAAATTGGGACTAATAGATGGAGATGCACAGAAAAAAGTGCTGTGGTTTCACCATCATCCATTTAGTATGATTGGAAATTTTAATGCTCTATGCATGTGTTTGTTCGTTATTTTTTTTAATAACCTTTAAAAATCAGTGCATGAGAAAACTAAGTCAAAGGAAAAACATTTTACATTTGCTAAAACACAAATTTGACTCTAAGCTTTTTAATAGCCATGATTTATATGATTTTGTGTCCATAAAGCTTTAAAAAAAAAAAAAGTTCTTACCTCAAGAGAAGCCTGACTAATCCCATTGGTTACATCAACAAAAAAAAAAAAGCGTGGTAAGAATTCCTCTAAAGATGATGTTGTAAACTATAATGAAAGAATATCTCTTTTTTAACTTTACAGTAATGTTTCATTTACTTAAAAAGTATGCCTTGGGAGGAAATAAATTTTCAATATATAATCTCTATTTTCAGAAAAACAAAAGCTATTAAATGCCTACTAACAGTTCCTGCCTCTCTTGACCTGGTAGGTGAGAGTATCCCTTCAGCCAGTTAGTCGTAGGGCAGGAGTCAGAGGGCAGGAAGGACCCAGCCTCTCTCCCCTGCAGAGTCCCTGCCAGGCAGGGAGGGTCCTTATGCACTCTCATTAGTCCACATCATTAGTGTGCCGATGGGGGGAAAAACAAACTTGGCACATAAAAGGATGTTGGCTCCTAAAAGCTATCAATGTACAATGTGCCAAAGCAGAGGTTGCATCAAAGTCAACGCCTAAAAACTGACACCTTCTGCAAGACCAGTTTTCCTGAGTAGCATACAGTTTTTTAATTAATATGAAAACAGAATTTCAAAAATATTTGAGCAATGGTCACATCATTTTGGAATACGCGCACAGCTATATAATGTAGAAAGTACTTGAAAGATAAAATAGTTCCCCTTTGGACAGGCCATACATATTGAAAAGTCTGGAGATATTTGTCTAAAAACGAAACTGATAAAACAAACAAAAATATACTCTCGGCTTACAGAAAGAGAAGTAGTAGATGGAACAATGACATAAGGAGGGAAGCCATATACATGGGTTCTTAAATATTGCTATCGAGTGTATCTTTAAAATAACTCCAAATATAAAATGCACACAAAAGTACATAATATCTTATTTTACTTTATTTTCATACCTTTAATTATAACATAATTGTGTTATGGGATCATATTCAGAAACCTGTGCCTTTCCTCTCAAACTCAACACATCTGACATAAAACTGTTTATTTCCTTCCCCCACAGCAACCAAAGAACCTATTCTTCCAACAAATTTTGTTAGTCTATCTTCAAAATTAAACAAGAACCCGACCACTTCTCAGTATCTCCAGGGCAGCCAGCTTAAGTGGATGGTGGTCAAAACAACCATCACCTCCTGCAGAGTATGGCAGGAACCTCCCAACTGATCTGCTGCTACAGCGCTTGCTTTTTATTGTCTTTTCTCAGCACAGTTGACAGAGTAATGCTATTAAAACGGAAACCAAGTCATTCCACTCTTCTCAAAACCTTCCAATGTTTCCCATCTCATTCAGAGTAAAAGTCAGTTTCAGAGCAGCCTACAAGGTCCTAAACAATCTATCTTACATTCCTGACCCCATTCCTATTTCTACCCCCTTCACTCTCTCTTTTCCACCAGCAACAGCCTCTCTGTTATTCCTCTATCTGAAGACACTGCCTCAGGACTTTTGCACTTGCTGTTTCCTCCCCCTGAAATACTCTTCCCCCACACACCCACATGGTTTGCAGCCTCTAAGAGTTTGCTCAAGGGCAGTAGATGTGGCTCAAGCAGATGGGTGCCCACCCACCAAATGGGAGGTCCCGGGTTTGGTTCCCAGGGCCTCCTAAAGAAGACAAGCAAGACAGCGAGCTGACAACAAGATGATGGAACGAGATGACTCAACGAAAAGACACAATGAGGAAACACAATGAGAGACACAACAAGCAAAGAACAGAGGTGGCTCAAGCCAACAATTTCTCCCTCCCACATGGGAGGTCCTGGATTTGGTTCCTAGTTCCTCCTAAAAAGAAGACAAGGGAAGCAGATGTAGCTCAAGTGATTGAGCTCCCATCTACAACATGGGGGTTGTGAGTTAGGTTCCCAGTGCCTCCTAAAGAAGACAAGTAAGAAAGTAAGCTGATGCGGTGGGCAGGAGTGGGGACATGATGCAACAAGATGACACAACAAGAGATACAAGAAGGAAAACATAATGAGAGACATACAGGGAGCAGAAGTAGCTCAAGGGATTAGGCACATCCCTCCCACATGGGAGGTTCCAGTGCCCCCTAAAAAGAAGACCAGCATGCAACAAACAGACAAGTAAATGCAAACAATAAGGGGGTGGAAATAAATAAATAAATATTTTTTAAAAGAAGAAGATGACCACACAAACAGACAGAGAGCAGGCGGCAAGGGCAAACAAGTGGGGGAGAAAAAAGTAAATAAAATAAATCTTTTTAAAAAATAATAAATACTCCAAAGTGATTTAAAAATAGAGTTTGCTCAACAGACTCCTTTTCTGTGACATCCTCTCTGACTAAACTACTAAAAATTATAAACTTTCTTTCCTATCCCCTCCCTTACTTTATTTTTCTTCAAAGTACGTACCACCATCAGACAAGCAAATTTTATCTAATTTTTTTACCTGCCTCCCTTAAACAATTAAGTTCCAAAAGGGCAGGAGGAATTTTTATCTGTTTTGCTCACTCCTATATCCTTAGGGTCCAGAAGTGAGCTCAACATAGACTAGAAGTTCAAAAAATACCTGTTGAGTGAAGTGATTTCTATCTGCAATATCACCAAATTGCATGTGACTAAATAATGAGTACTTTTTTCTTTAATTTTAAGTATTTTCAAGTAATTATTAACATGAGTAAAATTAAAATAGAAAAATCACAATACTAGGTACATTGAGAATTTAAATCTAAGTTCTCAATAGAGGTTACATTTATAATTAAACTTAGTTTTTACTATTTTTACTATTATTTACTTACATTCTAAAGCAATCTGTCAAAAAGAACCTTTACAAGTATAAATTTTTTTTCTAATTCCTCTTTTTCATGCTCTTGAATTACCTTTGTGCAAAAATCTTTATTTCAACTGAATGGAAAATATTATGCATTTTGCCATATATCATTTCTAATTTCATGTGTTAATTTCATTTTAATGTAATATGTGTGGTTACTCATAAAATGAGACACAGCTAAAAAAAATTTTTTTTAACTTCTTATTCTGTAGTTGGAGAACGCCATCTGGCTCAACATAAGGGAAACCACACTATTATATTAAATATTGTTATAAATGCAGCTTTTAGTGTTTCTAAAGGAAAATCCTTTTACGATTAAATGAATTAAGTTGTAGTATTTTATTAATTTACATACTAAAAACTTTCTAAATAAAATTGCATAGACATAGGAAAATAACTCATAATAACTTCATAATACTAAATGCAGTTCTAAGCACATTGCATGTATTGACATATCAATCTGCACAACAACCACGTCAGATACATAAGCACAATTATCCCCATTTTACAGGTGACAAAACTGGAGCACTGAAAAGATAAGTCACTTATACTAGGAACTCAAGTGGAGCTGGAATTCAAATCCCAGTGATCTGACAATATAACCCAAGCACTTAAATGTTACATTAGCTGCCTCTTCAAAGGCAGCAAATATCAAACAAACCCACCTTTGTGCTTTTAAGAGCAATAGAGACAAACTGAGAACTAACTTATAGGCTAACAATGTGGGCCCTCAATTTTGGTGGCTTTAATTTATGAAATCTTAAGATGCCCAGGACAATGATCAGTTTCTTCTAACAGAGTTTCATATATACCCATAAAAAAGCACAAAACTTTAAAAATGTTAAACAAAATTAAAGTGTAGATTTAAACCTCAAAAGAGTAGTGGAGACTATGTAATAAGTCTTTTTTTTTCTCATTTTTTTTTTAATGTTACATTAAAAAAAAATGAGGTTCCCATGTACCCCCCACCCCACTCCTCCCACATCAACAACCTCCCTCATCATCACGGAACATTCATTGCATTTGGTGAATACACCCTGGAGCATTGCTGCACCACATGGATAATGGTCCACACCATAGTTCACACTCTCCCCCAGTCCACCCAGTGGGCTTGGCAGGACATACAATGTCCAGCATCTGTCCCTGAAGTACCACCCAGGGCAACTTCAAGTCCTGAAAATACCCCCACATCATATCTCTTCCTCCCTCTCCCTACCCTCAGCAGCCACCGTGGCCACTTTCTCCACATCAGTGCTACAATTTCTTCCATTACTAACCACAATAGTTCCATAGTAGAATATCAGCAAGTCCACTCCAGTCCATACTCTATTCCTCCAGCCTGTGGACCCTGGGATGGTTATGTTCACTCTCCCTCTATATCAAGAGGGGGCTTAGATTCCTCATGGATGATGAATGCAATTCTCCTGCTTGTAGCTGTAGGCACCCTAGGCTCCCTGGTGTGGTGGTTGACCCTCTTCACCTCCCTGTTAGCTGGCTGGGGCAAGTCCAATAAACCAGACGGTAGGAGTTACAAGTCTGCTGAGGCTCAGGGCCTGGCTGTTACATGGACAGTCCAGAGAGTCAGGTCTCCTGAGTATACACCAACCCCAGCGATAACCACAGGTCCGGTAAAAGTAACAGAAGAGGCATGTGTAGGAAGGTCACATCTGAGTCTACCTCCATCACACTCAGGAACACAAACTCCAAAGCAGGACCCACTGACATGGCACTGAACTCCAGAGCCATCTGCCATGACTACAGAACCTGTGGGTATCTGTAGCCCTCAGAACGAGTACCTGGGCTTGTATCTACTTTGGCTGTCTCTGGACCCTGCTGTAAAAGTCTTTTACACCAATTATAGAATCCTGAGATTCTACACAAATTTTCTCAAAGACCAAAAATTTCCATTCCCATCACCAAAGAATGATTTCCAAGTAATTTGCAACTTATTAGGGACTTTCAAATTTTTCATCCATTCAAACAAATATTAAATACATAGGACCTACCTAGGGAACATCCCAAATATAAACAAGATATGTTTCATGTCTTCTAAGTATTTAGAGGAAACTACATAGATATTTTCAAATGCCATCATAGGTCAAAATTCCATGAGTTATAAAAACGCAATTTATTAACACTGACTATACAAAAACAGTCTATCTCCATCAACCAAAACACTGCTTTGCCAGTCTTTCTTTAAAGGACAGACCTCTAGTCAGCAACTAAGCTACTCTGGGTTAATAGTTCCCCCTAGTGGCTAGTAGGCGAAGATCTGTAAAAAATGCCTTGTCCTTCTATCCTTTCTCTCAGAGACCACCCACTCTCAGGACACAGTTCAAGGAATTAAACGTTTTCATTCTCATTCATGCGTATTTTCCCTCTTTAACCCTCCCCTCCATTCTTTATCATTTCTTGTCCAATAACTTAAAGGGATTCTCTGCCCATACCCAGCCTCCCAGAACATCCCTTCAGCACATATATAATACAATAAATAAGCCTGGTGATAATAGATTATAAAACAAAAACAGAAAAGATAGTGTTTAATCTGTAAATGTAGACATAAAATCATAAATCTTGGGGTTAAAGCAATCGTTATAACTGGCACCATTATCCTCTATGGCTCCTGCCTGCAGCCATGAGTTCCTCTAAGAACTCCACAAGTCTCTCTCTACCTCAACTACAATTAGCCATATTCACTTCCCCTTGAGCACCAGAATTTAGGGTAGTTCTATAGATAACTCCAGTCTTCATATTAACACTTTACTGTGGAAAACCGGAGACTCTCAGGCTGAAAGCTGGGGGAAAGCAAGAGTTCAAGCTCCTCAAAGGGGAACACCCTGGAAGGCAGCTCTATCTTTGTTTATTTACCAACCCTGAACACAATGCCTGGTAGATTTTAGGAACACAGTAACTCCAGTGTAGGAAACAGAAGAGAGGAGGAAGGAAGGGAGGGAGGCAAGGAAGGAGGGAAAAGGAAAGAAAAGGGAAGGAATTTGCTAATTCACTGTGGCTTATAGGTTGGTTAATAAAATCAAGCACTGTAAACATTGTTCCTACACCTGCATGTTGTTGGAAACTGTCTCTGAAGTCAGCACTGACTACACCTCAGGGGGATTAGAACTTCTGCTTGTTCAGACACTCACCCACTCGGTCATTATGTAATATACCTTAGAATATGTTTACTGGTTTACTTTTGCAATGATCTCTTCATGGCATTTTTTTGTTCAGAGCTGTCCCCGTCACTGCTCATGAATTATTGACATGGTGCTTTTTAACACACGATAGCCTTTCCCATTTCTGTGTGCTCTGTGAACAATGAAATACAAAATTCTTATGAAACAGAAATTATGAAACAGATATTTTTAAGTAATTTAATAGTAATGACATATAGGAAAGGCTCATTATAAGTTTTAAAAAGTTGTTAGGCAAGGGAAGCAATGTGGCTCAAGTAATTGGGCTTCCGTCTACCACATGGGAGGACCTGGGTTCCAACCCTGGGGCCTCCTGGTTAAGGTGTGCCCGCATGGCCAGCGCGGTGACCCAAGCCCACGCAGCAAGCCACGCAGCAAGATGCTGACGCAACAAAGAGACACAGGGGAGGGTCAAGGCCAGACGCAACCGAAACCAGGAACTGAGGTGACGCAAGCAACAGGGAACCTCTCTCCCACATCAGAGGTCCCCAGGATCAAATCCTGGTGAAGTTTAGAGGAGAATACAAGAAGAGAAGACAAAAAAGAAAAAAAACAGACACGGAAGATGACACAGCGATGGATACAGACTGCAAAACAGCAGGGTGGGGGAGAGGAGGAAAAATAAATAGACGTTTTTTTAAAAGTTGTTAGGTAAGTAACTTTTAAGTTCTCAGGTTGTTAGGGTTTTTTTAAAATATGATCACAAGATGACATGCTTTTACCATTTATTTTCCATTCCTTATTTAATTTCTCGGGTGTCATTACTGACTTCTTTTAGAAATCCATATTCACTGGTCTATGACTGATCCCAGATATCAAAACAAGATATTGGATGTCCACAAGAAACCATTTAAGCCATCATTTTATTCAGTTGGTTTTGGATGCAGGAAAAGATCATAGGTATGTGGTTAAACATGTATATCCTGACTGTGAATACCACAATCCAACTTGGATTTCTTGAACTTCCCTCTTTATACTTTGCTTATAGCCTGAACCTTTTACTTTATAATTTGTCATTCTAATATTCTTGGTATTGATTCAAGTGCCATTAAGAAAAAACATAATTTTAAGTCACCTTTCTCAGTTGTCAAATCTGGTGGCTTAATTCAAGTATTCACTGCCTGTCTTTTCTCTCCTTACGGCAGCAAGTATTGCTTTTGTTTTAGGCCATCAGCAATATATGCCACTATTCCACAATGTTGTTTTTCAGACTATCTCAGAAATTGCTTTCATAACCCAAGTTTTTCTTCATGACAAGCCTTCAACTTTTCCCCCTTGCCCAAAAAGCCTTCCTTTTCTTCAATTTACCCAACCAAATCCTGCCCATTCTTTAGAACCTAATTTAAGTCCCACATTCTAAATAAAGCATTTGCCTTACAATTCTTGTTTTAATGAGCTTCCTTCCCTCAATTCAAAAAGTCAATAGTCCAGGGCTTTTTTTTTGCTTTTTTTTTCTTTTTCTTTTTCTTATCCAGCATGGCTTCCAGACCCATCCTAAAAAGATCCTTAACACTGACTGATTAATATAACAAATCCATGCTGAAGATGGTATTTTAGGTTTAAAAAAAAAGTTTCATTATTTTAAATTGCCCTCCAATCTTCCACTGTCTCGTGTTTATGTGGGACTTTGGAGCCTGCCCAGATCATGTGTTAGGTAATACTGAAGCCCTTTTTGAATAAGTCAGCCCATCTGCCCTGACATGGATGATTTGATCTAGCTGCAAGTGAACACTGCAAAACTACATAAGTCACAGCTGCTGCTTTTGCTGCTGTTCAAAAAAATAAAAAATAAAATAAACACTCATTCACGATTATATCATGCCGTCACACATTAGTAGCAGTCACACATTAGGAACAGCAATGATGCATGGCTTTTTAAGGCTTTTTCTCTGGTCTTTAGTTTATTAACAATTTGGTAAGTGCTTAGAGTTTTTCATCTTATCTTGTTCACACAATATAATGGAACCACATTACACATTTAAAATTCACTTTAAACACATTAGAATGCTTATGCTTATGAAAAATTTTAATTGAGGGCAATTTAGAAAAAATTTTAATTGAAGATAAAATAGCATTCCATTGACTTCCTCAACAAATCTCTCTCTCAAAATTAATAACCACTAGTAACAATTTTCCTATAACTTACTTTTAGAAAATAATGTCAAATACTCCTATCTCATCTTGTGTACTCCATATAATAATTTTTAGTTAATTCATTTATTTGATAAGATTTACCAGTATCTATACAAGAAAATAGGATACACCGAGGAACAAGACAGAGCCCTTTTCTTTCAGTAACGTCATGTTAGATTTAACTTATTTTAAGTAGGACAAAAGCTGCTTGGTGAACAAAGCTCTATGACAAGCCAGTTTACAGGATTTACATTCAAAAGCCTTATAAAATGGCCATTCTGGACTACACATCTCTATTACAAACCATGTCTTCAAGGAGCTTCTCAATGAAATAAAGTCCTATCTTATAACTGATTTTTCACAAGTTAATTCCTCAAATTCATTCACATTAGGACATGCTTGATATTTTGATTAATAAATCAAAAGCAACTGAAAATGGCACTGATCCAAGATACCTTTTCACTGAATTAAACTGCTTTGTGAAAGGCACTTTAAATCTTCACTAATTGGAAAGAAAAGACAAAACATTAATCTAAAGTTGAAATGACTGAATACTTGGAAACTAAAGAAAATCAACAGAAAAACTACTGGAAACAATAAGAAAATTCAGTAGAGTGAAAATGAGTAATCATAATAATAATAAATAACATTTGTTGAGAACTATGTGCTAATTCCTTTACAATATCTTGTTTAATCTTCAAACAATCCCTATGAGGCAGCTAGAACTATTACCTTATTTTAAGGATGAGAAAGTTAGATCAAGTAACCTGCCCAAGAATATATACTATGCTATACTACATCTTAAAATAAATGTATAAACTACCACAACTTTATTGTGTAGCAATGTTTATAAAAGGTGAAAATACAGCTGAATAAAATGGCCAATCCAATTATCAAGAGGCAGAAATTTTTATTAGGGGATAAATATTAATAAGAATTCCATCATACTTACATGAAGAAAATTACAAATAAGAAACAGACAAGAAAACAAGTAATTTAGAGTGACAACTTGTTTTGGAGAAGACGGACTTCAATATTGGAAAGCTGTCAATTCTTCTTATATTAATTTCTAAATTTAATGCTATATTAATTAAAATAGCAATAGAAAATGTTTTTAATTTTGAAAAAATATTCTGTTTACTGGAAAGATAAATGTACAATAAATTAAATAACATGCTTCAGTAATTAAAAGAATTGTACAGGAAAAGATAGACAAATCAATGTACTATCACTGCCAAGTTATAGGACAAAGTATATATTAAAAATTAATTGATGATAATAGTGCACTTCATAGAAGTGAGGAAAAGATGGATTATTCAATAACTGCTATTGAGACAAGAGGAAGGCAATCTGACTGAAGAGGAGAGATTTCCTACTCTATACTAAAATGAATTTTAGCTAATTCAAAAATGTAAATGTAAAAATAGAAACTATAAAAAAAAATACAGGTGAATATTTTCCTCATATTAGTATGGGAAAAACCTTTACAGACATGAATTCAACACAAGAAATCATGATAAGATTTTCATTTGATTCCCTGAATGTGAAAAAAGAATTTGTACAGAAAATAAAAAAATAAATATATATATGCATACATATATATTTGAAAGGAAGATGTCAACTGGGAACAATTATTTGCAATATATATGAAACACGAATATCACTGTGCCGAGCAATGTAATGAGGTAGCAAAATAATAAGACAAAGAACACTACTCCAATAGAAAAATTGGCAAAGGATAGGAACAAATTCTTCACACACATATACAAAAGCAAATGGCTAAAAAGTATTTGAAAATAAATGAAACCTCATTAGAAAATAAAGTAATACAAATAAAAACTAAATGTTGGGAAGCGGACTCAACCCAATGGATAGGGCATCCACCTACCACATGGAGGTCTGTGGTTCAAACCCTGGGGCCTCCTTGATCCATGTGGAGCTGGCCCATGCACAGTGTTGATGCACGCAAGGAATGCCCTGCCATGCAGGGGAGCCCCACACGCGAGAAGTGCACCCCATAGGGAGAGCCGCCCAGTGTGAAGGAGAATGCAGCCTGCCCAGGAATGGTGCCATACACACAGAGAGACCTAATGCAACAAGATGACGCAACAAAAAGAAACACAGATTCCTGGTGCTGCTGATAAGGATAGAAGTGGTCACAGAAGAAGACACAGCGAATGGACACAAAGAGCAGACAACTGGGTGGGGGGAGGAGTGGAGAGAAATAAATAAAAAATAAATCTTAAAAAAAAAAAACTGAATGTTTTCATTCTATCAAATTAGGCAAAAACTAAAATCCAGAAATTGCAACAGAATGGGGGTCTACCGTACAATTAACTTGGTACAGTCTTTCTGGAGAACATTTTGGCAATTTCCATCAAAATCTAACCTCACAGTGACTTATAAATTCTCTCAGAATTTATTCTGAAGTAGGTAGCATATGCAAAGATATATGGATTATGGATATATATTACAGCCTTCATCAGCAGTGAAAAACAAAAGCATCTAGAAATAGCTAAATAAACTGTGATGTATCTCAATGACAATTTAAAATGAAGTATTTATTGACTTTAAAACATGCTTTATGACATTTTTTATAAAAGAGCAGATCTCTATCATATACAAAGAAAATTATCCTAAAAGAAGTAGGAAGAACGATAGTGGATTCAAAAGGAAAAAAGATAGAAGCAGAAATTAGTAGATTCAAAGGGAAAAAGAAAAAAGATAAGTGAAATACCCAAGACTGAACTTTTTAAAAAGGTGAAGTCTAAATTGACCACAATGAAATACAGAACACAAATGCCCAACATTAATTATTAAAAAGAAAAAACATATAATTGCAATTTAGAGAAAATAGAAAATTTTAAGAGATTACTGGGTACATTATCAGTATTAGTTGGAAATCTAGACGAAATGTAGGATTTTTAAAGATAATAAAAATTAACATATCTAATCTGAGATGTAGAAGAGCTGAGCTGATACTATATAAGAAACTAAAAAGTCATCAAAGCTCTATCTTCCTAAAAGGTACCAAATCCAATTGTTTTGGGAGCAAGCGTTATTGACTCTTCATGGAACAGGTAATTTTTTCACCACTAGCATAACCCTCATACCCAAACTTGACAGAGGTAATGCGAATTTTAAAACTTTAAAACAATCTCACTTATGAATATAGAATTTCTAAAAGCATTAACAAGTTAAATTTAAGACAAAAGAGAGTATCTTCTAAGACCACAAGGCTGTCTAACATTAGGAAATGAATTGATGTATTTTATTACACTATAGATAGAAAAAGCATAAAACATCTATAATGGTAAAAAGACATCAATCCAATAGCCTTCAGGATAGTCCTGCTACTTAAAAAAAGAGTCAACTAGTAATAAAAAGAAATGTCTTTAAAATAATGAAGAGATAAAACAATAGCAAACACCTACTCAGAGATGATACGTGCTTAAAAATGTGTGGGGAGCACTAGCTCCTCAAGATCATTATCAGAAAGTTGGGAGTAAACAGTGATGGCAATTTTATGGTCAAGGGAATTCAAAAAATTTGAGGTTTAATTAAAACACGTTTCTCAGAAACTTTAATATGCTCGTGTGCACAGTATTTTACAGATGAAAAAAAGCAGGTTATAGAGTACAGATGATCTCATGAGTATGTGTGTATGTGTATGTGTGTGTTCATCTATGACCATAATCTGGAAGGAAGCATATATATGTGTGTGTGTGTACTAGACAAGCACACATGCACACACACACACACACATTGATTTTAAAGAACCATAGCATTCTACATTTATACAAGAGTTATCTCTCCTGTACCTGATTCACCCGGGGAAAAAAAGTTTAATAGCATGCCTTTTTCAAATCTTTCCAAAGCATTTAACTTACTTTTCATAAAAACAACATTATTTACACACATATTTTGTCACATAATTATGTTATTACAAAAACAAGTACAACTGGCATAAATATACAGCTCAACCAAGGAGAACGAAGGTGCATGGGCATCTAGGACATTCAGGGTGCCCTGACCATGCCAGTCAAAGAGAACGGAGAGTACCTGTTACTCTCTCAGGTCTATTAAGTGCACCTTGGTAGACAGCGTATACTGCATTCCAAAACAAAGTCACCAAGTATGTAAAGAAGATATTTGTCTCAAACATGTGGATGAAGCACTTCCCGAACGGCTCTCAGTTTTCCAAAACTGCACAGGGATTAAAGAGACATCTGATCATATCTGTAGCCAACCTCAATTTAAGAGCCCCTCTGTTTTCTTACAGATCAACAATACGAGGAGAGCAAGCAATATCTGGTCCTAGTAATTGCATGATAATAGATTTAAATTCATGTCCCAAGTAACGAAGTCTTAAAGAATTTCATTTAAAAAAAATAGAAATATACAAATCAAAAGGGAATAATAGAAGGACATGGGGCAAGAGATTTTTAACCATATGTTCGAACTCTGATCCTGATCCTCTGGTAAAATCAAAGCATTCATACTTTCAAACACATATGCCATTCCACAATGCAAGAATTTATCTCTTCACAGAATCCATAAAAAAGACTTTAAATTTTCTAACAGAATTTCTGGTAAAAGTGTCAATTGTATACAAAATCATATTCTAAAGTACACCCAGGCGAGGCCAAAATCTGGTTTGCTCTACACAGTTTCAAACTGCAAAATGCTTTAAAAATGAGGTCTTTAGTCTTCTAATCTGTGATAATTGTGTCATTAGACATGCACCAATAAAAAATAAGTGTGCTAACTTCTGTATACCCTATGCACCATCACCTCTTCCCCACCCTCAAAAACTCAGTAAGAAAAAAAAAGTACCCCATCACTTCAGAAGCTGATTACTACATATTATACACATCTGATATATGATGACAACGAGATGTAACTTAATGTACTGTCTTAAGTTATGAAGAGCCTACAGAGGGAATCTGATTAATTTGCCCAATAGAGTTCCAACATCTAACAGGTGTCTTTGAGAGCAAGAAAAATAGAAACTCATTCTATCTGACCCCAGGGTCTCATCTGGCTTCATCAGCACCAAGATTTCAAATTTATTATTCATGTTATATTTTATTTCTCCTCTCAATAAAGAACTGGTGCTCTTCTATCCACATTGTTATATAGATACATAAATTTAAGTGTATTAAGTGATATTTGGCGAACTAATACAACATCAAAATAAACTGATTATTTTTTTAATCAGACATCAGAAAATATGTCTAATGATACAACAAAATTCAAGTTCACTTCAAAGAGGGTGTCATAAAATCCAAGGCAGATATAAATCGATATCCTACTAATGTCATTAGCAGAGCTAATATTTCATAACGTAAAGGAACTCAGTTGCTACACTGGATTCCTCCTGAATGCACTTTCTCATGTAATCTTCAAACTACCATAAAGATTTTACAGAGAAAAATTATAGATATATATGCCTATATTAACCAAAAGGGGGAATACCAATGCCCAAGCTCCCTCATAACCAATTAAACAACTCATTTTAATTGTGTCTAATGCACTAAGAGAAAGATAGTGAAAATCCTGGCCTCTGAGAGCCCCAGCACACTTTTGAGCTGGGAACATCCATCCTTAGTGCTGTGCGGCAGCCTCTTCAGTAGCCTGAGGTGACTATGAATCTATAACAAGGGATTGTGGGATAGGGGGAAGCCATTCATTCTTGAAAATGACTCACTGATTTATACAAAAATCATATAACATAGCTGCTCCCATGCCAGCAAAAAATGGATAAATTTGTAAAAGAAAGAAAGCTATTTCCTCTGATTCAGTAAAACTAATTCATTTAACAGCATTCCTTGCATGTATCTGTAATGTGCAGCCTATTTTAAGAGATTACAAAATTATACCAGTTGGCGTGTTCTTATTGTTTACAATATTATCTATAATTCTCTTTTAAAATAAACTGCTTTGGGGACTGATGTTTTTAGAAGTTCATGGAAGGAAAATATGAAAAACAATTTGAAAACATACACATGTATTCAGTTAGGGATAATTTCTGTTATAGGCTTTGAAAGAGACTTACATTAACAAGTCTTTAATATTATTATAATACACAAATAGAAATGCCTTGGGTAAATTGTCAGAAGAAATAATCTTAAATTAACAAGCTTTAAGACGTTATGTGCCTATATGTAACTCAAATTATTTTAATTCAAGTTGCAATAAGTTAATACATTTTAAGCTTATCACACACTATTCTCTTTGAACTAGATTTCTTAAGAACTGTTCCCAGCTCTCTTTGTGACTCTCCCAATACGCTTCCTTTGTAGATAATTATATAGGTAAACAGTTATTCTCTTGTCCTTTTTGTCGCAAATACAGAAATATGTGAGAACCTTTTGGGGGTGCTGATTTTGTTGCATTTTGCATCCCTAATCCCTGGCATACAATAGGTAGAGTCCAGTACGGATCTGTTGAATGGATGAATGGATGGATGAATGAATAGGTATCAATGAGTCTATGTGCATTTATGTGAAAAAGACCCTGACCTTTGCTCCTGTGCAAGCTTCTTCATTAAATCGAATACTTTTGAAAAGAAGAAATGAGATCTTATACGCTATGGATCTCTCAGACCATATCAGAATAACAAGTTACCCTCAAACTGAAGAGTCTAAAAATTTTTAAAAATTTAAAAAAAAAAAAAAAAAACCTGCACATGAAGAGGTGGTATTCATCTTGGCCTCGGTTCGTTTAAATGGACAGTGGTGATAAAAAATGAATAAGCACAAATACTGCCCTTAGGGCATCCACAGTCTAGCACAGGAGACATAAGCATAAGTAAATAATAATACAGGTAGTAATTCTTCCCTGTCTTCCTGCTTTTACTCCTCTCCTCTAAAGCTCTGGGTCTGAGCAACCAACACCTTGCCTTCACTCCAAGCAGAGCCAAGGGTGCCAGGCAAACCACGCCCACTCTCTCCCTCTGCTGGTCCCTCCGCTCAGCCCCAAGGAACCCACCATCCACCCCACTTCCCATGTTGTTGCTTCATATAATATTCTGAAAATAAGTGGCTTCCTTTAAAGTCCCTGGGTTACTTGTTTCTCCACATCACTGTTCTCCAGCAAAGGCTGAAGGCTTTCTCCACTTCACTCTTAGAAAAAGCTAATAACCAGAGACCAGAGCTCTGCTACTAATCGTTCAAACTAAACAAACGTTTACACTCATCGCTGAGTCACAGCCTCTCTGGCCCAACTGTTGAATCTGGTGAAGAGGTGCCTCCGTGGTCCAGCTGCTTGCCAGTCACACAGCTGGCATGGCTGGGAATCCTCCTAACCTACTCCCCTGACAGCCAGAAGAAGCAATGGCCCCGGCGTGGGGCACTAATACATCAACCACAGAGACCTGACATGTGTAACACCTGCCTCCATCTCTCCTTGCCATGAACAAAGAGATAAGATTCACAACTGTCACTAAAATGGAAAAATCAAGTCATCTTAACTACAAAACATCAACTTCAGATGAAACAGGGTCCATTATTCATGTATCGGGCGTAGCTGGAAGACATTCCTCTTCCTATTCACAAGGAAAAAGAATGGCTTCCAGGAAAACATACTATGTATTCTTCCCCATCACCCAAAAAAGGCAAAGTGATTTGGTGTTTTCCCCTTTAATGAATACACAGAAGAGACTGCAGTAAAATGTCTACCCAGTTAGGTTTCTGGAACAGAACTGAAACCATGATTTTACAAACATCACACTATTTTCTTTAAATGAGCAAATAACAAATAGCCAACAACACATTTTTCACTGTGTGAAAAATGACTGCAGGACTTCAGCAACATAATTTTAAGGGACGTTTGTCTAAAAAAAACGTATAAAATAGTTTGAAATTGACTATTATAAGCATCTCAAGTTTCATAGTAAGTTTTATAGAAACCTATAAACTTAGGGGAATAACTGGCAGGTGGGTGAATGTCAGGAAATTATATTTCAAGGAACGTAATGTAAGCAGCAGCTCGCTTAAACAGGAGCCCAAGCCACAGAGCTCCCTGATTTACAGCACAATTCTCTTAGCGGATGTGTGTCTAAGTATTTGCAATGTCAAATGGATCCGAAGAGGTCTTTTCTTGTTTGCTTCCAAAACAAACAGCAATGTGTCAAATTTAGAAGTACATTCTAAAATGTTTGCTGAAATTTCAAAATGGTCTGTCAAAGCAAATACTAAAAAATTGTAAAGTTGGACCTGTATACACTGTTACTTCTTTTCATTCCTTGAGGTGCTGGGAACTCTGAGCCCACAAAAACTTTAAATACAACTGAATAAACATGTGGAAGGTATGGCAAGTCTTAGGCCCTACTTGTGGTCCTGCCCTTTCTTACCACCAAAGTCTTGAAACTTCTAGAACTGGTCGTGGCGTTGCGTGTTTAACATGGCCCACCTCCTCAGCCCCTGCCCCCTCACTCACTCCACCCAGCACTGCCACCCTCCACCCTCCTCCCGAAGGTCGTCACAGCCTTTGCACTGGCTGTTCCCTGTGCTGTTCCCTGTGTTTCCCTGACATCTCTATAGCTCCTCCAGTCTTCAGGCCATTTTTCCAGTCAATTTCTCAGGGAGTCCCTCCCTGGCCACCCCATCAAGAATGCAATACCCTTACCCCACCCCAATACTTCCTATCTCCCTTTTCTGCCTTGGTTTTTCTCCTCGGCAATCATTACTATCTAACATTCTAAATATATATAAAATTTTTTTTTCAAATTATTAAAATGTAAGTAATTGTAGTTATAGGAATTTGTGTCTTTTATGCTCACTACCATATTACTAGTGCCAGGGCCAGGCACAAAATAGGTGCTCAAAAAATATTTCCTCAATAAACTAATGAATCTACACCAAGATTGTTCTCAGACTGGTCTTGCTTCCCTCGTTAATGAGCTATAAGGTTTTCTGACTGGCTCACAGGTACTTTTCCTAGGCCAAGGTTCTTGAGGCAGTCTTGCCTTCCACCCCTTCTGCTTACTTCTGGTTTTCTTCTTTCCTGCATTCATTGTTTTAGGTTAGGTCTTACTAAAACCTGACCTTTACTATAAGTCACCTGAAATCATCTGTGTCAGCAGGACGTAAAGAAATCAGGAAAAAGTAGAATCAAAATCGCAGCTGCTGTGAAAGATTTTCTCACTCACGGTTCTACATGTTCTTGAAGTCTTTGAATCATACTATTACTGCCTCACGGAGAGGTGCCTGGAGACTCAATTATGTGAAAAACAGTCCATTTGTGTATGTTTGCATACACAGAAAAGAGCAAATTATACCTGTGGACTGCATCAGTTCTATTTTTCAGTGTAATTCATGAAGCTGCTGTTTAAAAGGTAAGCATAAAAATCTTTTAATAGAATTATAGCTGGTTGGCTATTTTATAGAGAACATCCCTTCCTATCAACTTCACGGTACAGCAATTGCCAATTTTTTTTTTTTTTTTTTTGGAGGTACCAGGGATTTAACCCAGGACCTCGCATATGGAAAGCAGGCACTCAACCACTGAGTCACATCTACCCCACAAGGAAAGCTGGTTTTTTAGTTTGTTTATTTAGGAGGTACTGGGGATTAAACCTGGGACCTCGTACATGGGAAACAGGTGATCAACCACCTAAGCTACACTCATTCCCTGCCAAATTTATATTTGAAGTAAAAGTCCTAGTCTATGCCAACATTCATTTTTTTAAAAAGGCCTTTTATTTAGCTCTTTAGGGAAAAAAAAAAAAAAAGAAACATTCAAACAGATGAAAATAACTAAAAATAATTGAGAGTGAATGAGTGAGAGGCCCAAATCAGATATTAGAAAGTATTACAGGTTTACAGCAAAAAACATAGCACAATTGTGCTGCAAGAATATACATGCAGATAAATGAAAAATAACACATCAAAGAAAAAAACTCCCTACTATATATAAAAGGTTAACATATTGAAAAGGAAGCTCAAGTGGCAAGATTCCAGGTTCTCTGATCTTCAAAATCATCCCCAACCTAAAACCATCTCTTCAATAATCAGACCCATGGAGTTGATAAGCCAGGACAAATCCCCCCTGTGTCTTAATCATGATCAAATGCCACATAATGAGGGAGAATCATAATCAATAAATAGAGCTGCTAAAATGGACTATTTGTGGGAATAATCTATTTAAATCTTCTTTTATACACTATATGCCAAAATAAATTCCCGACGAACAGAGCTGGGCTCTACCTTCAGGGTGAGGCAAAGAAGTGAGAGAGAAGTCCCAGGCTTAGCACAGCAGCTAGTTCTAGTGTACAGGAGCAGGTCTCTGGCCTCTCCCAGGGGGTCTGCAGTTGCCAGGGTGTAGGGGTGGGAGAGGATGGTACTTTCTGGGTGGTGGTAACTGGGTTACAGTGGTTTCCACTCACCATTTTTTAAATTGCCTATATAAAATTGTTTTGGAAAAAGATGTTTGCACAAACCAAAATTGTGCGTTTTATGATATTTTTCCACTCTCTGAGAAAACAAATCTACCTAAAACATCTAAATCTAACAGTTTTGTTTTGTTTTGTTTTTATTTACCTTCCTATTATGGGAGCAAATTAAGTTGCTGAAATTGCTCTATATCTCATTTCTCTTATCTCCCCATGTCTACATCTGGAGAAATTCACCTTTCGTATTCTTCTAGAGAATTTATGGCCCTACCTTTCCTAACAGAACATCCTTTCTCTAGTTATGGTCATCTCTCTTGAGACTGATCCCATCTGTTCAAGCTGAAACTCCTAACCCAAACTCCTGACCATGCCAACAGCAGCCCCCAGGTCCCTCAACCAGCCAGAAGTCCAACTGACTTAGACTCCCTTGTGAGCCTATTCTGGTTGACTCATATTCCCATAAATAATTAATACATGGCTTTGTTTTGAAGGCTGTATTTTCCTCCTTGCTATTAATATATATAATGTGGTTCTTAAAACTATTGCTCCCTCCTCAGAAGCAGCTCTTTCATAAGACACATTCAGAGTTTCTGTGCAATTTTATATCCCTTTAATTGTGAACAACAGACCATCTCACTATGGAACTAGAGTCCAATACAGACAAGTTAGTTAAATGCTCAAATGTCAAATGGTGTTTTTGTAACAATACATTCATCCCAATACAATCAGCACTATTGAACATTCTATAAACACAAGAAGTGGCATGTATATGGGATGACAAACAAGATGTTAATTCAATTTTATTAGCTTCCTGATATCTGTGTAAAAATAAGTTTTAACCTTTGGTATAAATGCAGTAGACACTTAACAATGCATCAATTCATAGTATTCCACTACTTTACTGGTATAATCAGTAGTAACCATAAAAGCAAAGTAAGAATGTGCTGCACAACAAAAGCTATGATGGCTATAGTTTTATGATTTATAAAAGATGGATTTGTGGTTTTACATGTGTAAATTTTTCTCAGTGGAGAAATGTGTATAGGAATGATTGTCAGACTGAAACCAGAAGACCCTACTTCTAGAGAAAAAAAAGTCTTCTTAATAGGAACCATCTATTAATATGTTTCTGGAGAGTGGACTTACTCTTTTAAGTGTTTCCTCCAAATTGTAGGGGTTCTAATACAATGAAGTAAGTAATTTTCAGAACATCTAAAAATTAGGCAGCAATTAGTGTTCTGTAAGCACTAACCTCAGGTATATATGTCATTTGTATAATGAAAATAACTAAGAAAACTTAAGTAAACATTTTTTGTTAACTGCAGCTTTACAGCTAACATTTTAAACTCCAGTAAAATAGAGGTTTCAACACCAAGAACTTCATCTTTCTACATAAAACTTCACCTATTTAACTCCATTAAGATCCGAGGTTTCTGTTCATTAGCTGTATAAAAAGATGGCAAAGTTAGTTCAAATCTAATACAAAACATCACAGAATTCGGTAATAATAGAAGTTCAAGGAAATTTTTTAAAATTTTCTGTTCAACTGACAGGGTTTGGTACTTCGTTTTGTGGACATGATTTATTTTGCTTCCCTAATAAAAGGTGAGGAGGGTGGGAAGAGGAGTATAACAGTCTTAAGAGGAAAAAAAAAAATCAAGTGCTAAGCAATAGTAATTAAAATAGTTAAAAAATTGGTGAGAAAAATTTACATTATTTTATATTGTGGTGAAAAAAAAAAAATCCAGGTTCTTTTTTTTAGTTTTTAAAAACTCTAATTTGAATGTGACCTTCTCTGCGAAGTGTTTGAAGCCTTCCCTGACCCCTTCAGGATGAATCCCGCACCCTCTCTTTGTTCCCCAGCCTTTGTTACGTCTACGATGGCACCTAACACACTGAAGTATACTCACGTGTGTTTCCCTCTCCAATCACTCCTCCCTGCCAGGGAGGCCCTCTCTTTCCAGGGGGAGAAGGTCCTGTCCCTGACGCATAGTGAACTGTAGTGTGGGACCACTGTCTTGGACAGTGATGTCTGTGGGAGGGATTAAGTTTAATAATTCCTCGCAATGAAATGAGCTGAAAAACACCAGCTCCATAACCTGAACTCAAATCAGTCTTCTAATACATTTAATCTACTCCTTAAAGTAAACACAATGGTTTTTATTATTAAAGTTCAACCAGCATTTAAATGATGACAAACTATGTATAATCTGCTCACTGACCTGCTCCTCTGTATTAAGTACATCCTAGACATTTGCCTCCTATACTCTTAGCTTAACTCAGATTTTATTCCTTCCTGTCACCTTGCCACATTTGATTTAAACAACTCCAATACTTGAATTCCACCCCCACCCCCACCTCCCATTCACTTATCCTCATGAAAATTTGCACTGGGCATGAAGGTAAGAGGCAGGCTACTCTATTTTAGAAGTTCTGGCAACTGTCTCCTAGAGACCAAGAGGAGCAAAACTATGCAGCTGGGCTTGAACACAGTTGTGTGTATGTGTGTTTGTGTGCCCCACAGTTTTAGTTAGCAAACTTGAGTGGGTCTATGCCATGCTGAATTGCACATACAATCTAGTAAGCATGCCTAAGGAACTGCGTATTTGTTGGGCAAGTTCTATAACTGCAAAAGTGACAAACCCATTAGGAACAACTTTGTGTAGCATTAGGGAAAATCCAAAGAAATAACCAGTGGTGGTGCCAAAGGTTGCTGGAGCAAGGAGGCGTAGCACTCCTCCTCCCACAATGCCATCACTTACCCCCTAACCAAGCTGCTTCAAAAAAATAGGAAACGATGGGCTTGCTATCCAAATGAAACTTCAGGTCATTTCAACTACCACATAAACAGATTTCCCCTTCTAAACCTGTTCTATATAAAGCTTCTGGAATACCACTGGAAAGAATCAAAAATTAGCATCGAATTTTGTCTTAAAAAAAAAAACACTCTATTTTGTTTGCTTACATCTTAACATTTTCAGATTTACTTCGATAACACTATTCAAAGCTACAGAGACTCTGTATAGTCTTCTTAAAGGTTACAGAACGGAGAAGATGGTGGCTCAATAAAAAAGACAAAAGAAAACAGTCGTCTCACGAGAGGTAGACAAAGAACCTGTGAGTTCTAATAATTCAGTAAATCATGAATTCTGGAAAGAGGTGTGCTGACAATCTGCATTTAGACCACCACTTCCTGCTTGCTCTCACAGGCACGGGGAGCACCATCTGGATGAAAAATGGCGACCATCCAGCCATTCCAGCAGAGTCTGCGTACCAAGCTCAGAAAAATGAAAACATCCAGCTGGCAATGTGCTAAACAACAAACTCATCCACATAAAAACCTCCCCTGTTCCTTATTTTTTCCTGGAGAAATTTCCTATAAACCCCACTAGGTTTTGTTCTGAACAAAGGGGCTTACTCTTAAGAACAAGCCTCAATTAGAAGGAGATATGGAATAGCAGAAAGACTGCACCAAGAACAAGGACACCAAGATTATAATCCCAGCCCTGCTGTGAGATATGGGGCACATTCTAAGCCTATCTGGTCTACAGTTTTTTCTCCACAAAAGGAATGAGTTGGATTAAGTTATCCCAAAATGAGAGAGTTTATATCAACTTAAAGTAACAATATCACACTGGGCCTTTATCTCAAAAGTATATGAAATAAAATATCCTGAAACCTTAGTGCCACTTTCCAAACTATGAAATTTCTGAAAATTTGCTACAGTTAGTTCCCACCTCCTCTTCATGGGTATAAAAGAGAAAAGTGCCATAGGGTGGGTCATTTGACGGTTAGCGCCATTCACTGCTAGTAACGTAGCAACACACCTATCTTCTATAAAATAATGGAAATTACTTCTGCAGTCAGCAGTGGAAAAAAAATAAGTTTCATTGTTTAGAGAAAGACTTAAGAGTGTGCCAACTCATCTTTCAGCCACAAATGAGGAATTTTCTTCTCTGAGGACTTGTTTCTGATGCTCCTGTTTACTAACCCCTCCCCAATAGCTCACTCCTTTCTCTGTGCTGCCATCCTATTTCATACAGGTCTACCTTTGCATTATTAATTATTCATTTGTTTCTGTCTTTCTGTTTCCCTTCTATGTTATATATGAAAGCAGAAACTATGTTATGCATCTTATATCCTAAGCTCCTAGGGACTGTATCTTTGAAATAGGCACAACTCTTTCAGCTGCAAGCCTTAAAAGCAATGTACAGATCATGTATCTGAAATGTCCAGAAATAGTCCAGCTTCAGGTAAAACTAGACCCAGCTGTTCAACTGATAGTTAAGAATCTGTCTTCTCTATCTCTCAGCTCACCTTTCTTCATGTTGGCTTTATAAACAAGCAGGCACACCTTGGTGGTGGTAAGGAGTATTTCCAGACTACTCCAGTTTTCTTTTCCACTAATTGCAAGTATCTCTCTCATGATCCTATCCATCTCTGAATCAAGAACTGTGGCTTTAGAGATCCTTGCTGGCCAAGCTGGCAGAAGTGTATGGTTGTAAGATCAACCTACAGACAGAAAGGATGGGAGGGGATTCACAAAGAACAAACCAAGTCCCGTTTCCAAAAGAATGGCAAGTGTTGGCGAGGACAGTAAAAACAGCTGTCTACTATAACCTGGATATTTGCTTAATTACATGTAATTCTATTTGTAATAGAGACTGTGTCCCCCCATAGATTCTGATTGTATTACTTCTGCTGCACAAATACAGTCTGATAAATTATGCCATGATTATTTAAGGAAGGAGGAGTTTAAAGGTTAGAAACAGGGGTGGGGGGGCGCACAAGTGGATGAAGGCAAAAAGGGAAGAGCTCTCTTCTCAGACACCTTCATCTTAAAGCTAAAGATAAAATTCTACTTCTAAGAGTAGGGGCCCTTCCTCATACCATATATAAAAGTGAACTCTAAGTGGTTCAAATATTAAACGTAAAAGTTGAAACTATAAAAATCATAGAAGGAAAAAAAGATGTTAATCTGCAGGACTTTGGATTAAGTAATAGTTTCTTAGATATGACACCCAAAGTACAAGCAACAAAAGAAAAAATAGATAAAATGGAAAAAATTTAAAACTTTTGTGCATCATAGGAGACTGTCAAAAAAGTGAAAAGACAATGCAAAGAATGGCAGTAAATATTAGTAAATCATATGCCTGATAAGACAAGAGTATTCAGAATATTACATAAAGAACTCCTATAACTCAACAATAAAAAGACAATCCAATTTTTAAAAATAGGCAAGGATTTGAACATTTTTCCGAAGATACAAAAATAACCAGTAAGTACATGAAAAGATTCTTAACATCATTAATCATTAGGGAAATGCAAAAAACACACAATAAGATACCAATTCATACCCACAAAGATGACTAAAATTAAAAAAAGAGGCAATAACAGGTATTGGTGAGGATGCAGAGAAACTGGAACCTTCATCATTACTGGTGGGAATGTAAAATGGTGCAGCTGCCTTGGAAAACAATTTGGAAATTCCTCAAAAAGTTAAACATAGGGTAAGCAGATGTGGCTCAAGCAGTTGAGCACCCACTTCCCACACGGGAGGTTCAGATTCGGTTCCCAGTGCCTCCTAAAGACAACAAATAGGCAATGAGCAAAACCAAGGAGCAAAACACATGAAGCAAACAGAAGAGGGAGAGATCTTGGTGGGGGGGGGGGGAGGGTAGTTAAATATAGAAAGCAAGATGGTATCTTAGTAAGTCTTGAGTTTTTCCAATGAACCCAATTTTAATATATGGCATTTTTGTATGCCAAACTGGTGTCTTGTGCTTTGTATGTGTGGTAATAATATTGGATTTATGACTACTATTAAAACACACTTGCTATGACCAAAATTCCTAAAATGATTTTTTAAAAAGAAGTTAAATATAGAATTGCCATAACATTATGACTGAGCAATTCCACTCAGGAATATACACGAGAAAAATGAAAAATATGTCCACCCAAAAACTTTTCATTGATGTTCATAGCAGCATTATTCATAACAGTGAAAAAGGAGAAAACTCAAATGTCCTTCAAGACATGAATGGATAAATAAAATGTGTTCTACCTATACAATGGAATTGTATTTGTAAGAAAAAGAGATGAAGTCCTGGTATGTGCAACAATATGGGTGAACCTTTAAATCACTATGCCCAATGAAAGCAGTCAGTCACAAAGGACCACATATTGCATGACTGCATTAATATGAAACATTCAGAATAGGCAAATCCCTAGAGACATAAAGTAGATGAGCTGTTGCCAGAGGCAGAAAGGAAAGAAGAATGGGGAATGACTGCTAAAGGTATGGGATTTTTTTCTTGATGAAATTCTGAAATTAGTTGTGCAGTGATGGCTGCACAACTTTGTGAACATTCTGAAAACCACTGACTTGTATAGCTTAAAAGTGAATTTTTGGGAAGCAGATTAGGCCCAACAGATAGGGCGCCCACCTACCACACAGGAGGTCCGCGGTTCCACCCCCGGGCCTCCTTGACCCGTGTGGAGCTGGCCCATGCGCAGTGCTGATGTGCACAAGGAGTGCCCTGCCATGCAGGGGTGTCCCCCGCGTAGAGGAACCCCACGCGCAAGGAGTGCGCCCTGTAAGGAGAGCCGCCCAGCGTGAAAGAAAGTGCAGCCTGCCCAGGAATGGTGCTGCACACACGGAGAGCTGACGCACCAAGATGACGCAACAAAAAGAGACACAGATTCCAGGTGTCACTGACAAGAATATAAGCAGGCACTGAAGAACACACAGCGAATGGACACAGAGAGCAGACAACTGGGGTGGGTAAGGGGAGACAAATTTTAAAATTTTTTAAATAAAATAAAAGAGTGAATTTTATAGCATGTGAATTATATCTCAATCTCTTAAAGTTTTAACACGGACAAGAGTTATTGTCATTTTCATAGGTGCAACAATAATATTGAAGTAATATAAGAAAATGTCCCCTTTTATAAAGATGCATATTGAAGAGTGCAAGAATGAAATAACATAATGTCTTGGATAGGCTTTAAATATTTCAGCAAAAAAGGCAGACAGGAGAGGATAAAGAAAGAATATGGCAAAATCTTGATAACTGGGTAATAGGTATATGTGAGTTCAACATATTCTGGTCTCTACTTGTATATGTGTTTGAAATTTTTCAAATAAAAAATTGTCAAAAGAGACTGTCATACAAAATCTGCATTTCTTGTAGCTAGACTATGTAGCAATTAGGTCAGGCATGATCCTAAATAGGCTCCACTGATAATAATGTAAAATTTGAAATAGTGAAACCAAATCATGCAGATGGACAAATCTGTTATATGTCCACTACTTTGAGGACGTCCCTTCCTATTTCTTCTAATTAACCAAAATCATGCTTTAAGGTGACATTGTTCTAAGCTATGTTTTGTGAAACATCAGACATTTCTCAAGATTTTCACAGACATTCTCAAACAAATGTGTCCCATGGTTGAATAAGTTTGAGAAACACTGAGTCAAAGTTAATGAGTTTCCTGCACTAATTCTCAGAGCCTTTAAAAGGCTCATAAGCTCTGCGTGTTGTCCAAAAAGGGACTATAGCTGAGAAACTGTTATGAATACCTTTATTTCTATATTTATTAACATTGTGAAATATTTCAGGAGAGTCTCAGAGTTTGAAACATGGCAGAGCATCAGAATTGTTTCCAGAGCCTCATATAACTACAGTCTATCTGTCCGGGTTTTTTTCTATCTCTCTGAACCAGAGTTTATGAAATGCTCATTCAGAGATAGGAAAGTTTTTGTTTAAGAAAAGATATTTGAACTGAGTCAAGAAATAAGAGAAGAAAGGTGTGCAGATGTAGCTCAAGCAGTTGAGCACCTGCTTCCCATGTACAAGGTCCCGGGTTCAACCCCTGGTACCTCCTAAAAACAAAAACAAACAAACAAGCAGACAAAGGAAAAAAACCAACTTGGGGGAGCCAGTGTAGCTCAGTAGTTGAGTGCCGGCTTCCCACATACAAGGTCCTGGGTTCAATCCCCAGCCCTAGTACCTCAAAAAAAAAAAAAAGAGAGAGAGAGAGAAAAGACATTATCAAGCAACTCAGCATTCAAGACAAAAGGAATAGTACATGTAGGGTTGCAAAACTCAAGGGGTCCATGAAGTACCTGGGTACCAAGAGAAGTTCCCATTACTGAGAAATCAGGGAACACACAAAGGGAGGAAGAGTGGCAGAAGATGAGGCTGAAGGAGCTGGCCAGGGCTGGGCAGGGAGGGACAGGCTACTGAGTTTGAAGTGTGAACAATGGAAAACCACTGAAAGACTAAACAGGGGAGCGATGTGTTCAAACCTGCATTCCTTTATGGTGTCCCAAAATGGATATGTATATTCACCCTGAAACATGATTAACTGCGGATAAGTCACATGCCTGCCTCAGAAGTGATTTGCTAAATGAAGCAACTTTGCAACCCAAGTTTGTAAATATTCAAGCTTCAGCATAGGTATACTTCACTCACGCATTATGACTGCTCCAACTAGTTCTACCATTGCCTGTTGCAGTGGGTTGAATCGTGTATCCCAGTTTGGACATGTTCTTGGTCTTGGTCTATATTCCAGTGGGTATGCACCCACTGTAAATAAGATCTCTTCAAGATGTTACTTCAGTTAAGGTATGGTCCAATTCCCAACTAAATCAGAAAGGGTTTTAATCTGATTACAGGAGCCCTGTGTAACCAGAATGAAAATCAGAAGAAGAGAGAAGTCACAGGGAGCATCCAGAAGTCAACGGAATCCATAAGAGAAAGAGAAGAGCTGCTGCCACCATGTGCATTGCCATGTGACAGAAAAGTCAAGGAACCCCAAAGATCGCCAGCCAGTCAAAAGATACCAACCCGGGGGAGAAGCAAGTCTTCTAGTCTCCAAAACTGAGCCAATGAATTCCTGGTGTTAAGCCAATCCATTATATGGTATTTGTCTTAGCAGCTGGGAAACTAAAACAGCTGCAAATGCAGGAGTTTTTAAACACCAGAGAGTTGATTCTCCTGCATTGCACATACTGGAAAATGCTTCTCCAAAATCCCTTTTTTCATCTCTGCTGCTTAGATTTCTAGAAAGAAGAAACCACTTCCAAGATATGCTGCCACTTGAAAGAGTTTCCCCTCATTACTTAAAAGCTACACTACAGTCATTTCCCGTGTTGGGTTTTCAAGTTATCGATCCTAACTGCAACTGAGGTTAAAAATTGTCCCCTTACTGCCTGGCTGGAGATTTGTATTTAAGTGGTTGGTTTGCCAGTTCCCCCCCACTTCCCCGCCGTGCTCTTATTTAAAGATCTAGTGATTTTAAGTAAAGATCTGGATTTCCTGAGTTACTTGATAATTCTGAAGATCTGACTACACTGAGCCTGGAATTTTTCAGAATACATTCAACTGGAGATGAAAATACCTGCCTCTCTCACTCCGCTTCTTAAATAAGTCTTCCAAGTGTCCCAAATACCCAACCCTGCACTTTACTCATTTACGTTCACATCATGTACATTTTGATGACTGATTTTTATTATATAGGGATTGTACTTATCTAAATTTCATTCAAAATCTTTTTAAACAATTTATCAAACTAATTACATAAAATGGGATAATTAGCAATAAAAATACCCAATAATTAAAAGGAACAAGCATATCGATCTTCAAGGCATCTAGTGGACGTTAGTTACTGTAGTTGAATGAATCACGAACTTGTCTAAGTAGAATATCATTGTGAGTTATTTTTCCTCAAGTAAAACCTGTAGGGTTCCATGATGATAAACAGCAATCACCAATTGAAATAAACAAGAATTTCCTCCCCAATAGTGGATTTCCTTCAACTAGCTTTGCTCCTTGGATTTTTACAAGTTCTTTCAAGTGCAAAGCAGAGTCCATATGGCTCTGATCTTGCCTATGGGTTATCAATCTGATCCACGTAGGTAACATCTAAGAGAAAATAAAGGCCAAAAATCATTTACAATTAATTAACTATCAAACATATTAAGTCCTGTCAGCTCTTCCTTTATCTACTCCGGTCCTAAAAGTCAATCCTCCTCACATTTTTCAAAAAGGAAAAAGAAAATATTTTACACTGAATGTGAGTAAGGCTTTCATAATATCATCAAGCTCTAGGGGGAAAGAGGGGTATTTGAAGAGCTTATTTGTTCATATTCCCTCTCCTTTCAGAAGGTGACCAACCGTGATAACCTAATGTTGTAATTACTGGGTAAATATCTAAGCAAAGTAAAGGCATCCAAAATTTCATCTATCTAAAAGTTGCCTGTTTTCTGATGGAAATAGCACAGGAGAACTATTGTATCTCTACTTGTAGTCTCAAATTTTATACAAAGACTCTTTATTTTCTTTCTCTTGCTTTAGTGCACACTGAAGCCCAAATTCTGTGCTCCAAGGAGTTAAACTTGCGGTAGATGCCAGATGGCTGCAGGAAAATGTCTAAGATCTTTGGAGTTCTGCACCACATAACATTTAGAGAAATAATTACAGCCCTTGCAAAAGTAAGCAATCATGGGGGGAAGACACAATCATTTAGCCCTATTTTCACAGTTCATCATATCTTCAACAGGTATTTTTTAAACATGCTAATACAACACAGCAATTTTTGTTGACTTTAACCCTTCCTTAGCCATTACTTCATTTGAGGGCTGTTTTTTCCTTCATGACACTGGGTTAACCTTCTCAAGCGCAAAAACTCAATTTGTCTCATTCACCACTCTGTTCCAAAAACCTAGCACAGCACCTGCCACAGCACAATAAATATCAAATTAATAATATTAAATATTATTAAGAACAACATAATTTTAAGCACTGCTCAGGAAAAAAATCAAGTCAGAAAGTGTTTACACAAAACGAGAGATAAAATGTAAAAATCAGTTACGAAAAGTATTTTAGAAAACACTACATTTTAGAAGCTTCCAAATTGATCATGTAAACAATTTTCACTGGCTTTAGACTCTATAACTGCAAAAACTCAGTGTTTTTTACAAAGCAATTTCTAGTCTGCACAGGAAGAACACTATGAAATGCATGCATTACCAAGGAGCTCAAGAACCATGAAAATGAATGGAAATTTGCTTTTATTAGAGTTAAACGTTAGCCAAAAGTTGCAATGAATTTTAAAAGGGACATTCTGAAAAGAGCAGTGTGACAAAAAACCATAATCATAAATTCGGCTAAAAAAATTCAAGGCCCAGGACGATTTCTAGTTGTAACAACAGGGAGAAAGTAACAGTGACTTCTCCTCAGAGAATCAAAAGCAGAAACCATTAGCACAGAGGTACTGAGATTAAAAACAGTGGCTGAAAAAAAAGAAATCTGAAGAATGGAGATTCTGAACACACAGGCAGAAGGAGACCTGCCCCCTGGCTGCTGCGATGGACTCATCTATCCACAGTTCCTACTAAGCCTTCAAAACTGAGGTCTGGGAGTAGGGGAGTGGTGGGGAGAGAGATCCAAAGTAAGTATAAATCTTAGCACTTTCTCAAGAAGCCCTCAATTTCATCAGAGAGAGAAAGCAAATACATAATGACTTTAAGCAATTCAGGACAATATACGTGAAGTGAAGAAAAAGCCAAGCATCAAAAGTGAGAAAGATTAGACAGAGAGAGATTGATGGAAGTCAGAGAGTAACCGGCAGGAGCGGGGTAAGGGGTGATAGAGGAAACAGGACTCCAGTGAAGGGTGGCGCATTCCATTCCATCCATAAGGGAATTAAAAGTGCTTTCCATCTGTTTGTCGAGGCAGGGCTTCACACCCATTTCCTCTAACCCTCACAGTAAGGTGTATATTCATATTCCCACTGCACAGAAGTGGGGCTTCACTGAAGAGATCCAGTGAACTGACTCAGGTCATGCAGCTGGAAAGTGGATTTAAAAACCATGATTATCTGGTGCCATGTATAAACTCTGAATATGAGTAAGAGTCACAATTCTATGGATAACTCCTCTTTCATACATGGAATGGCAGTTTGATATTATTTATGAATTCCAAAAAGAGATATAGATTAGGTTTCTAAACTGGTCTGTACCTTTGGGCATGATACCCTTTGATTGTATTGGATTCGACTGAGATGCCTTTGATTAAATCATCCCCGCCCCATTGGCAGGCTGATAAAAGAGTTTTACACAGAAGTGGACACAGGGAAGTACATACACAGAGAAACAGACAGCAGAGTAGAGAACTTGGTTTTGACACTGGAACCCCGGGGAGAGCTGAGCCATTCACCCAACAGTCTGCAGCTGACCTTGTGAAAAGAAGAGAGCAGCTAAGCCTGGAAAGAAACAAGCCCCAGGAAGAGAGACGAGCCAGCCTACAGCTGAGACAGGAAGAAGCTCGTCCCACAAAGCCTTATCACAGAAGAGGAAGGCTGTTAACATGGAAGATGAAGGCTGAACCCTCGCAGACGTCACCCACCATCTTGCTTCTACACGTGGCAACAGACTTTGGGTGAAAAATTACCTCTTATGGTACCCTGAGTTGGATTTTTAGGGCCTTGTGACTGTAAGCTTCTACCCCAAATCAATACCCTTCATAAAAGCCAACGGACTTCTGGTACTTTGCATCAGCACCTCTTAGGCTGACTAATACACATGGGTTCTTTAAAAAAAAATTTTAAAGCAACTTTCAACACAGAATCTTAGCAGCTACTGGTACATAGCTATTCTGTCCTAAGCACTGTTAAAATCACTTTACAAGGATTAGCTCATTTCATTCATGTGTTTCTATGAGGAAGGTACTATTATGAATGTGACTTCACAGATCAGGAAACTGAGGCACAGAGAGATTAGCTAACTACCCGAGGCTACTTCTCTACTAAGCGGCATTATTCCAAACCATTCCAATAAAGTATCCAAAGGAGAATCACCCCAGTACTTAGAGGGATTCCTTAAAGTCACAGGTGGGCCTCTGAATTCTCCAAGTGCACTTGACTGGGGTGGGAGAGAATCAGGACAACAAAGCAGGCACTTGTATTTCACTGGCACAGCAAGGCCCGATGCTGCTTCGTGGTCTGCCACTCAGTTCTGTGACCTTGCACAAGTCACTTAGCTTCTCAGAAACTCAGTTTTGACACTTGTAAAATGAGAAGCTCGTGATTATGGGAGATCAGGATTTCTTCCCGTTCTAAATGCCTGCAGTTTGAATCAAAAGATATATATTCTCAACTACCAAACATGAAAAATGAAATCTGGACATGAGCAATCAGTGATCTAATTTGCTGATGAGTAACTAATGTACATTCAAAATAACTTATATGAGTAAAAATACATGGTCCTGGTTCCAGTTTCCCCAAAGTTCACAGAGCTATTTTTCTAATTTCTCTAAGTCAGAATTGCAAGCTTAAAGTATTCTTCAAAGTACCTACAAAATTAGTTAAAATAAACAAAGATAATTAAGTTTTTGTCCCGAGTGAGGTGACCTCACAGAGATAAGTGCCCATTTTTCTTACCCCTTTGTTGTAAAAAAATGTTTTTCTTTCCTGGAAGTGTTCTAAGACTCTTGCAGACAAAGCTCTAGCAAACAGCATATTTTTAATCCTTTTGTAAGGCAGGAGAGTGCTTGGACCAGCCTGGGGCAGCTGCTGCAGTTGCTCCAAATCCAGCCTGGAGCAGCTGGAAGCACCGCTGCCTTGCTGTATAAAATTGAGCAGCCTCTTGCACACAAACGTCAATACTTTTATAGTCTCCCAGGTCTTGGAGCGACAACAGAAGTATCAATCTCAGCAAGAGCGGCTGTAACAACACAAGCCAGCCTTAAAAGTGAAGAATGCTCAACAAAGTCCCAGCACATAAGAGTTAGAAATCCCTTAAACCGGTTACCAGATGATTTACAGGGATAAGGCATATCCTTATAACCTGGGTGATAATATCAAGAGTTTGCATAAAAGCCACCAGACACAGAAAGAACCTGGTTAAATATAAGGGTTAGCTGAGTTTTTGGATTCAACGCCTTGTCCAGTGAAAGGTCCAATTTCATAAAAAACAAAAAAAACAGCACACATACAAGAGAATCTGTAACCACAAGTTCTAAAAACTTGACTAAGAGAAAAAACAGCACCAGGACCTCCATGTGCAGCTGTGCAAGCTCTGTACTGCACAGTGCCAGGGGGCACCATTCACATAAACTGTACATGAAAAGTGCCCCCTGGAGTTGTGCAATGCAGTGGCCTTGCTCAGCACTCTCCTAAAACAGTCATGAAACTACAAAAAAGAGTAGCAGTAGCCACAGGTACCCTTGTGCCAATGGAAAGTTTACCAAAATAAACTCATTTTTTTAATTATTATTATTTCAGCTGGAGTAGACTTCGTTAAGCAAATCTCAGCCACTCAAAAGTTTACACAGGGACCATGTAGCAGACATGGAATTTAATTTAATTTAATTCAGCTACCTATGACCCAGCAACCCCCACCGCCATTGATGATACCAGGCAAAGGCAGACATATGCCCACGTGGGGCCACAAGACTATCTACCAGTGATCGGAAATACGACCAAGCAATTCTGATGAGTCTGTGAAAAGCTTTAGCTGAGAGGACCTGAACAAAGTTAGGACTGCCCCATGTTTAACCCGTGTGCACCAAGAGCCAAAGAAAGCAGGACGACAGTGAGGACAGAAAACAGGAACAAAGGGGGGCTACGGCAGATATTCAGGGGGGAGACCAATCAGCCACACAGTCCCTGAAAGGAGGCAAGTGTTATCACAGTTCTTCATGGATTTCCAGTTCGGGGATAAACAAAGTTAGCAGAGAATACAGTTGACTATTCTTTCCCAAAGTTATACAACCAAAGATCCAACTTTTATAAAACTTGTACTATCTCAGTTCGCCACTGTGCTGCCAATGGAAAGTACCAGATATGGGTTGGCTTTCATTAAGGGGATTTATTTAGGGTAAAAGTTTACAGTTCTGAGGCTGCAAAATGTCCGAATCAAGGCACCATCACAGATGCTTTCTCAGGGTCCTGCCACAGACAAAGCAATTTGGCCGCCAATCTCTGCCGAAGTCCCTGCCTTCCCCTCCAGAATCTGCCATCTCCCAGAGCTCAGCTGTGGGTAGCCAGGCATAGGGTTTGTCTCCTCCAGGGTCTGCTCTCTCAGTCTTGGCTGCCCCACTTCTCTCCCTGGTTCAACTGTGCACTATCAGGCACATGGCAAGGCTCATCTCCTCAGCCGTGGGATGCTCTGCAGGCTGCTTAGTGGGCTCAGCCTTTTGGGGACTTTGTGCTTAAGTGTTCCTTGAGTCTTCTCTCACATGGCAGGATCAAAAATGGCAGAGCTCCCTTTTTCTGTGTGTCTCTGTTTATAGCAGACCCAGCAAGAGGGCAGAGACCCAAGCTGGCTCATGCCTGACAATGTCCACTCAAAAAGCATCTCATACCCACAGGAATGTATTAGTTCAAAAACAAATCTTTTTCTTTTGGGGACTCATAAAAGAACTTTAAACTGTCACATCGACTTTCATTCCACAGCCCATCTTTAACACAATTTGGGAAACAAACTGTCTAATTTAAGAATCAAATATGGCCCATACTGGGCAAACCTGCAAATTAGCAGCCACAGACAGTTCCAATCTGCCCACCGGTCCTCTCCCCTGGGTTTCCTGCCTTCTGACTGTCCTCTAGGCAGCAACCAGGCAGTGTTGCCAGGCAACACTTCACATTAAACATACCAAGGTTAACAGCCCAGTCCACTCTGTTTTTGGCATTCTGGCACAGATCTGATCAGCAATCCTGGAGCAGGGATCTAAAGCACCAAGTAGGGCCTTGGGAAATTACTACACACTGAAATTGTACTTTTAAGGTACCTTCTATAGAAAATATTCCAGCTTTGTGTGCGTTATGTGTGTTCCACACAAGTTACTCCAATGGAAGGGAGTCTAGGTTACTAAAAATGTCCCTACTTGAAGTCCCATAATACTGATCATTTATGAGCCCTAGAATCAAACAGATATGTAAAAGAGCCAATCCCTAATCACCTTCCAGGGGAGGACTCATGCCGATAAATTCCCTAAAATGAATTACTCAAAAACTAACCATATTTCCTTGGTACTCATTAGCTCAGTTCACATAAAAATGTAAATCAGCAGTTCAGCTAAAATAAATCCAACCTACCTTTACTAAGAAACTAAGGAACTGCAAAATGAATTTTAAAAGCAAACAAACCATAATGAGTATGTAACATTTGCCAGCATTGTGCTAGGTACTGCAGATACAGATACAAAATGAGGCAATGTCCCTGTTCTCAAAGAGTCCCAGCCTATGGGAAGAAAGAGATAAAGCAAAAAAGTTCAGTACGGTACATTATGTGTACCTACAGAAATGTGCCAGATATACAATCCAAGACCCAGAAGACTCTGTCCCATGGTTGGAAGTCAGAACGAAAGGACCCTGGACATAGGAGAAGAGAAATCCATCCAAAGGACCAGTCAAAATCACACACTGTAAGGCCACATTCTATAGGACTATTCTAGAAAGCCAATTTCACATAAACAAATGGACAGAGAGGGAGAGAGAAGAGAAAGAAGAGAGACCAGAATTTGACCACTCTGCAGCTAGAGGTGTATGGCAGGTTGAATAATCGCTCCCAAAGAGATCCAGGTCCTAATCTCTTGAACCTGTGAATATTACCTTATATTGCAAAAGAGATTTTGCAGGTGTAATTTAAGGCTCCTGAGATGGGGAGATTATCTGGATTAACCAGGTGAGCTCTAAATATAACCACAAGTGTCTTTACAAGAGGGTGGTAGGGGGAGATTTGTCGGAGACAGAAAAGAAGGCAATGAGACAAAAGAGGAGGATGGAGTGATAAATCAAGGAATGTGGGCAGCCAGCAGCAGCTGGAAGAGGCAAAAAATGGGTTCTACTGTAAAGCCCCCAGAAGAAACTAGCCTGCTGACATGATATGTTAGCCTTATATGACTCTTTCTGCACTTCTGGCCTACAGAACTGTCAGAGAATACATTTCTATTGTTTTACACCACCAGGTTTGTGGTAATTTTTTACAACAGCCATTGAAAACTAATACAAGGAGCAACAATTCAGTTTTGTGCACTGACCTTTATCCCCCAGGTACTGAAGTCCCTTTTAGAACCACAGGTTCATTGGTCTGCTACTGCACAGGGTGATACCCAGGACATGCCTTCTTCAGGGAACCAAAGGGACACTTAAAAACATGCCATCATACCCTCCCCTTAGTTTGTGATGATGTCCTGCTAATAGGACTTCTAAAAATAAAGTGCTCTCCGTATTTTCCCAAGAAAGGTTTCAGAATCACTGGAAATGACCAGATGACTGGAATCTGTTCCGTCTCTGGGTGCCAAGTGGTCATGGCTCAGGCATTGCACACCGCAACTTTGCTCAGTTTCCACCTCTTCAGACTCTAGCAACCGCTGCTTTGCAGCTGGGCCACAGGTAGGTAATCAAGGCACAGGAACATTCCCGCCTGCCTGGAACATTCACCAGAGACTTGAGGTCTGGGTGCATTTCCACAGTGGGGCAAACAGTCTAACTCACAAAACCAATCCAACCAGAGGAGAAGGTCATTCTGAAATTATGGAAAGGCTCAACTATAGAGCATGTTACATGAAATTCTATGACTTTTCAGCTGTCTGAAGATATTCAAGCCTGGTTTCTAAAAGTCTATTGAACTGACTACAATTTTTAAACAGCAAACTAGACAGAAAACACACACCTATTTGTACCATATTATTCTGAGGTTGCATATATATATATCTTTGCATGTTATTTTACCTGCTAGAATGTAACATGTTTGACACCAGAAATTCCCTTTTATCTCTCCCACTACTTTTAGCACAGTGCCAAGAACATATTAATAAGTTACCTCTTTTTTATTTTTTTAAGATTTTTACTTAATTTTATTTCTCTCCCCTTCCATGCCCCCCCTCCAGTTGTCTGCTCTCTCTGTCCATTCGCTGTATGTTCTTCTATGTCCGCTTATATTCTTGTCAGCAGCACTGGGAATCTGTGTCTCTTTTTGTTGTGCCATCTTGCTGTGTCAGCTCTCCATGTGTGCAGCACCACTCCTGGGAAGGCTGCACTTTTTTCACACTGGGTAGCTCTTCTTACAGGGCGCACTCCTTGCGCGTGGGGCTCCCCTACGCATGGCACAGCACTCCTTGTGTACATCAGCACTGCGTGTAGGCCAGCTCCACATGGGTCAGGAGGCCATGCGTTTGAACACTGGACCTCCCATGTGGTAGGCAGATGCTCTATCCATTGAGCCAAATCTGCTTCCCAAGAGTTACCTCTTAATAAGCACTTACCAGGTACCATGAAAGGATCTAAGTATTTTTTCTATTAATACAAGCAATTCTTACAGCAATGCTATGTGGTAGGCAAGATTATTATTCCCATCTTACAGAAGAAGAAACTGAGAATTAAGTAACTTGCCCATGCTACACAGATAGTAAAGGGTAGAGCAATATTTGATCTATATTCTTAACCATCACACTATTCTCTCAATAGTCTATGTACTCAATAAACGTTGTTTGAATGATTATGCATGAGATCTTCATTAAAGAAGTATTTTCAACAGCGAGCTTCTCCTGAATGGTCAAATATTTACTTTACATCATTTATGCCATTAATATCTTAGTAAACTCTTTCTAAACTTTAAGCTCAATGTCTATCCACAACTCTACAATTTCCTAAATAGTGGAGTCTAAAGTAAAAAGGTCTGCAATTACTGGAAAGAATCAGCCCAAAAGATTTTCCATATACACACTTTATATATATAAATTTTTTTTAATACTTCCTGATTCCAGAATTACACCACCTCAAAGGACCCCAGACTGCTGCACTCTTTCTAAACTACTTGGAACTTTCCTGCAGCATTTTGTGCTTTCTGCATTTCTACCTTATATTATTATTTGCACAGGCTCCCTGAAGACGAGAACATACATACATTTGCACACTCCTTAGCACCTAGATAATCTGGATGCAGTAGGAAATATTGTATAAAACAGGGAAATCAAGAAAATATCACAAGTGTGAGGATTTTTATCCCAGGATTTTATTTTTTTCTTTTTAAAGCATCTGTACTGCAGTCCAGGGTAATACTCTTGCAGGCCAAAGTACATCACATCTCTGTTTTAATAAGATTATTTCTGGCAACAGTCACAGAATTAAACTATGTGTATTTTTAAAAAGCAATTTCAGACTTCTTTCATTTCAGCAAGAAACATTTTCTTACTGAACCAAAACAAGCCACACTGTCTTAAATGCTGCTGCTTCTTGCAGACAGCCCAGCAGGGAAGTATGTAGTCTAATCCCTTGGGGACTAAATATAATAAGGGCTAGAAAAATGCCATAAACTAACAGGGATTATTATTGTACTTCTTTGGGTTCATTTCAACTGATATCCTATCAGCAATCTGTGGACTCCTGCTGTCCATGTTACAATAAGAATTCCACTTATATTAACAGCAACCTATATGCATTTTTTCTCAAAAAAAAAAAAAGTATGAAGAAGGACATAAGAAGGAAAACTGTCATACATTTTCAAAATGCCAAAAGTTTAACAGTACATGCAGAAACCTGAAAACAAGTATTGATGATTTAAAATTTAAAAATACGTTTAACACAGATGTAAAGGGCAGTATCAGATATACTGCTGTTCTTCAGTTCTTACTATCTTGAAACTATATTCCACCGTAACCATAATTCACTAATGGGCAGAAATCACAAGAATGAAGAAACTGCCCCTGTCTCAAAAATGTTAAACAATTACCATATAACCTAGCAATTCCACTCCTAGAGGCATAAGCAAGGGAAATGAACACATCATATAAGTCCACAAAAAAACTTGTACATTGATGTTCATAACATTATTCATAATAACCAAAATAACCTAAATGTCTATCAACTGGTGAATAAAAAAACACAATGTGGTATATCCATACAATGGACTATCACTCAACCATAAAAAGAATAAAGTACTGATACATTTCACATTATGGATGAACCTTGAAATATTAGGCTAAGTGACAGAAGCTAGTCACAAAAGATCATATAAGATATGAGTCCATTTATAAGAAACATTATAACAGGCAAATTCATAGAGAGAGTAGTTTAGAGATTGCCAGGGCTGGAGGGAGGGAGGAACCCAGAGTAACCCCTAATTGGTACAGATTTGTCTTTAGGGTGATGAAAATGTTATAAATTATGTTGTGGTGATGGTTGCAAATTCTGTGAATATAACAAAAACCACTGAACTATATATACACTTTAAGTGGAGAAATTTTATGGAATGCAAAATATGTCTCACTTAAGCTGTAAAAAAAATAACCAGGCAGAGTCAAAATGACAAAGGATCCAGAGACCACCTTAGCCAACTGACCCGGGTGAATGTTACCAGTCAAGACAGATCAGTTTATTACTCCTGACAGGATGCAGCCAGGGGGCACAGCATCACATCTGTGAACTTCTTCCCAAAAACATAACTTCAATCTAACCATAAGAATACAGCGTACATACCAGGTGTTGAAAGGCATTCTTCAAAATAATTGACTGGTATTCATCAAAAGTGCCAGGTAATGAAAGACTGAGAAACTGTCCCAGATTGGAGGTGATAAGGTGATCTAACAACTAAATGAAAGGCGGGATTCTAGATTGGATCCTGTGACAGAAGAAGGTCATTAAGTGAATCCAGGTATCATCTGAAGTAAGTCTGTAATTTTGCTTGTCATTTTGTACCATTGCTTATCTCCTCATTTGGGTCATTGTAGTATGGTAAGCTGTTCATATTAAAAGAGAAGTTGGTAAAGGGTGTATAAGTGCAATTTGGAGAAGCAGATTTGGCTCAACTGATAGAACATCCGCCTACCACATGGGAGGTCCGCGGTTCAAACCCAGGGCCTCCTTGACCCGTGTGGAGCTGGCCCACAAGCAGTGCTGATGCATGCAAAGTGCCCTGCCACGCAGGGGTGTCCCCCGCATAAGGGAGCCCCACGTGCAGGGACTGCACCCCATAAGGAGAGCTGCCCCACATGAAAAAAGTGCAGCCTGCCCAGGAGTGGCACCACACCCATGGAGAGCTGATGCGGCAAGATGATGCAACAAAGAGAGACACAGATTCCCAGTGCCGCTGACAAGAATATAAGCAGACACAGAAGAACACACAGCGAGGGAAGCGGACTTTGGCCCAGTGGTTGGGGCGTCCGTCTACCATATGGGAGGTCCGCGGTTCAAACCCCGGGCCTCCTTGACCCGTGTGGAGCTGGCCATGCGCAGTGCTGATGCACGCAAGGAGTGCCGTGCCACGCAGGGGTGTCCCCGCGTGGGGAGCCCCACGCGCAGGGAGTGCGCCCGTGAGGAAGGGCCGCCCAGCGTGAAGGGAAAGAGCAGCCTGCCCAGGAATGGCACCGCCCACACTTTCCGTGCCGCTGACCACAACAGAAGCGGACAAAGAAACAAGATGCAGCAGATGGACACCAAGAGCAGACAACCAGGGGAGGGGGGGAAATTAAATAAATAAATAAATCTTTTTTAAAAAAAAAAAAAGAACAAAGAACACACAGCGAATGGACACAGAGAGCAGACAATGGGGGGGGGGGGAAGGGGAGAGAAATAAACAAAAAATAAATCTTAAAAAAAAAAAGAGCAATTTGGATGATTTTTCAACTTTTCTGTACATCTAAAATTATTTAAAAATAAAGATTTTTATAAGTAGAAAGAACTATCCTTATGCAGTAAAGGATTAGCTCAGCAAGTCTGGTTTGTCTATACTTTGCAAGTTCCAAAGAAAGGTCTGGCCTTCTCCCCTGGCTCCTGGGAAATGACCTCTAAGCCCTCAAATATCCACCCTGTTAAGAATGTGTTTACCTGGCAGCCTCAGGCCACACCAGATAGTCTACTCTAGCCCCAATGTAGGGATTCTGCCTGTTGCTAAACATGTCTATGCCAGTTATGCTTCTGGAACTGGGGGAATAACCACAGAATGGGTTCGGGGACCCACGGTGAGGTGGACCTGAGCTAAAACACCATTGATCACGCACCCAGGGAGGGTGCCCCTACAAGGTGCCAGCCCCTATGAGGACTGGCAGACCACAGTGACATCTGGGGTCTCCTGGAATTAGTTATCAGTTCAGAGCCAGTGTCCAGTAATCTCTGAAGACACAGACACTGTAGTAAAAGGCCATAGGTCACTTTGGAAAAGGCTGGAAGAGTAGCAGTATAAATTTGGGACAGTGTAACAGGATCCTTTCTCAGGGGCACCCAGCTTCTCCCTCATTTGAGGGCTTCTTGTCTGTAAACTGTCTCAAGCCTGGGAATTGACGGAGGGGCCGCTGACTCTCTGTTCCTGCAATTCAAGTTAAGACTTCTGTTAACTTGGCCTAGACCTCTTCTACGTGCACACATCAACTAAGAATTTAGTAGACTGCCCACCCATTTCTCTTCTAAGGACACCAGGAACAGTGAGTCAGCACCTTAAGTCTCTGGGAGTCAGACTACTCCGGTTCCTGCTTTGTCTCTGCTGTCCATTACAGCCACCGTGCCCACCTTGTCTTCAGCAATGTCGGATAAGCTATCTAAAATGGGAGCAGAAAACCAGGACATGGCAATCTCTCCATTTCCAGAATACATTCCTGGCAGGAGGCTTGGATCTGTTTGTCTCTTTGTCTGTGTGTTTGTTAGCTGAGACTTACACACAACTTGGTGTGGCCAGGGACTCTAGCCTATAAAGCTTTCCAAAACTAAAAGGTCATGCTCTGACCAGTAGCCCCAATTAAAATCAAAACACTAATGTGACCAAACGAAAGAAACATTTATTTGCCTTTTTATCTCAGCTTTTTCTGTCCTTATTCTTGGGGCAGATCAGGAAAGAAGAGAAAAATGGAAAAGTCTATGGTATCCCACATCCCTTTTATTAGCATGTAGAAATTTTCTCTTTACAACTGACATCATACATTATATCACAAAACAGTTTACTAGAAAGAAGTATTTTCCTGTAAAACCAATATGATTCTAAGAGGTCTTTTCAACTGACAATATCTGCCACCCATTTAAATAGTAAGTTTTTAATAATTTATTCTGTTTTAGTCCTTTAATTGTTTTGTCAATCAAAATGGAAAAACCAAATCCTACATTCTGAATCTAAATTAGATCTCTGTCCCAATATAGAGCAAAAGATGTGGACCAGATGCTCCAGCTGTGTCACATGTATATGACCTTGGTTTGTTACTTATTCTCACTGTGCCTTGGTTTCCTCATGGTAAAATAGGAGCTCATAGATTGGTAGTATATAGTAAATATTAAATACCCAGTGATGTCCCTGGCCATCAAGTAAACAGATGCTCAATTAAGTTTCATTTTTGTTGTTGCTGTTAAGCCTTCCAGAGCATTATTAAGACAAGGTTTTAGTAAGCAAATGATTCACTAGAGCCACACTGTCCAACACAGTAGCCACTAGCTACATGTGGCTAAATTTCAATTAATTAAAATTAAAAATTCAGTTCCTCATCCCATGAGCCATATTTTACACACTTAAGAGCCACAAGTGGCTACTGGACAGCAAATGTTCCAGAAAAATATCAAAAGATGAATTTCTATAAATCTAGAGCATTTCTACCACCACTGCACTTGGGTCCTAAGATGCTCAAATTTACTGTCAATTGGTGATCTATAACCTAAGTTTTGTATGCAAAGAAACTGTCAGCATCTACCATTCAAAGTTCTGTTAAGACAACAAAAAGGTAGAGAAAAGATTAAGTTGGTTGATCATGTTCACTAAAATATCTGAAAGTTCTATTTCAAACAAGAAGTGAAGAAACAAAGCAAAGCAAATATCAAACATTAAACAAAGTCCTTACCATAGTTAATGGTCTGGGCTATTGATAAAGCACTTGCCAAATATAAAACTGTAAATGTCTCCTGCGACTACAAAATGAAAAGAAGGAATTAACTAAATAATCAGCCGAAACCTCTGAAATCAAGCAAATGTTTACGATATCAAATTCTCATGTATAAATTGTATTTTTTAGAAAATATTTTAAATACCTATTTCTCTGCAACTATTTCTAGCTCACATTTCATCCTGTTGATGTCAACAGGATGCTTTAATATCCAAGAGCAATGAATTCTGTGGTATACTAACCAGTCATTTTATATGAAACACTGCTTTTTCACAATTAGTGGTGTGTGCCTATTTCAGATTTAAAGTCTTCTTGTTTATGATTTTTATGAGCAATTACAAGAAATCAAAAAGTGATTCCTCACTGTTTCTCACTTTTATTATCACCCAAGATTCTCTGAACTACCTGGAGGATGCTTCTGACTAGAAGACTTCCATTAAGTAGGCACAACCAGATTTGAGAAGCCTAAATGCTCTTCAGGAACAAGATGGAGAAGCATCTGAGGACTTCAATCTATGTTAAGGAAGATTTTGGACCATACTGTATAATATATTCAGGTTCAAACATCAAAATAACAATGAGTCCAAACATATGATGGAATATTGCGTAATAATTAATATATTCCCCATTACAGCTAAAATGCTTTCACATTCAAGATACATTACCCCTATGAAGGAACCAAATAGAGTCCCTGGAAGAAAAGAGTAAACATTTGGTTTTAAAGTGGGTGCATTTTCCTTGCTGTATTCCAACTGGAATATACCCAGTAATTATGCCTGGAAGTTACAAAGCACTTTCCCCTGGGGAGTTGTAAGTTCTTTAAAAACATGGGCTAATCCATCTTTATAATATCCTCAGGCAATGAAGAGAGACTTGGTATTCTTCTGAAATAGAAAAAAAAAGGTGAACTGACTTTCCTAAAGTTACATGGCCCAGAGTTAGGTGATTCAAGAATTCATGTGTTTGGGCTCAACATCCACATATACTGAACCAGAAGAGACTCTGGGAACAGACCCCAGAAACTAAGAATGTTTCAGCCTGAGTCAATTCTCTGAAGAACGTCTGGCAAATTCCCAGGATGTCAGACCTCTTGGCAGAATTATTGATGTCCACAGGAAGTCTTGGAAGAATGGATCTCTGCTAACTCAGAAACAAGCATTAGCTACAAAACATCCCAAAGATGTGTTCATCCACTAGATATGCACTCGTGGTATGTTTAGTTTCCTTAATTTGAAATAAAAGTCATTGGGTAAATTGCTCATATAAAAATTATAAAACAGGTAAGTATTTTGTACTTGACTTTTGCAAGATACTCAGTTTGTACTTCAACTTTAATTCTCAAGTCATACACAAGTATGTGATTAATTATGTGATTAATTATGCCCAAGTATGTCTGGCAAAGGAGTCAGTCTCTGCTCTTGGCTACATCTGGTTCAAAGAAACCCCTCTTCCGCATTAAGAATCTGAACTTTACATCTGACAATGGATAGTTTATTCCAAAATACTTCCTTTTCCTTTGCATCTTTTGATGTTATGTTCTTGGATTAGTGCTGGTCTAACTGGCCAAGCCATTATAACAGGGTGGGAACTGAACGTTAGTAAACAAAAGCTAGATTTTTCCTGGTTTTTCAATAGACCTTCCCCAACACCACATGCATCTTAAATCCTGGGAGACCACTTGGAAATTTTATTTGATGGGACAGCTCTTATTGTCGGTTTAGCTTTATGGTGAATATGATGAGTTCTTAAAAAAAAAAAAAAAAAACAAGATTTAAGTAAATTATTTCAGGTTAAATAAAAAAGACTTTAAACAGCCACTTTGGTGTCATGTAAACTAAATAAAGAAGAGATGAATTTTTCAAAATTCTGGCCAGGGAACAGAGTTACTGTACATGGTAGAAAGAATAAGCAACTAATTCATGAATTGTAGGCTGTACTTCACACTTAATAATCAACTAATTTCATGTGCTAGATCCTCTTCAGACATTATACTTTTCAAGTACATTGCTAGTTTTCAAGTAGTCTACATTATATTGAATGAAGAATAATTTCCATTATTGTTAATCAAATTTTCATCTATACACTTCAGCTGCTTTTTTCTGTTATTTTATTTTTTTTAATTTGAAATGAAATTATTAAAAAAAAACATTTTTAACCTATGCTATAAGCTCCTTGAGGACATGAACCATGTTAGCTATTTCTTCTCTTTGATGCTGAACATACTGAAAAAGGAAGGAAAGAGAAAAGGGAGGGAAGAATAAAAGAATTCCATAGCAGTCAGTGTCTTAGTAGGAAACACATGACATACTCAAAATGGCTATTATACATTCAAATTGAGTTTGATCAAGAGACACCTTTTAAAGTTGTCAGCAGAGTTAGCGCCTACGGCAAGGAATGGATACCCCCGTGCGCTGGATGGGGCAAGGGGTGGGAGTGAGTCCTGGAATCCTGATGGACAGAGAAAGAAGAGTGCAAGCGAGCTATGTGGAGCCACTGGGTGGTGACCCTGCAGAGGGGAAATGGGGGGAGATCACCCAACATCTCTCTCCACTTGTCCCCAGATCTCCTGAGTTCTTCCCATTGGTCAAATCTGGCTGGAAGCCAAAAGCAAGAGTTTTCACTGGTTTAATCCAAACAGGTCAGCTGTTACTACCCAGGGCACAGAGAAAGAGGGAGAAGGGTAGAGAAGGGACCCAGGGGAACAAATAGAAGATATCCAGCACATCTCAAAACACACATATGCACATGCACACACACACATGTGCATGTGTGTACACCTTCACTTCTACCTGTTATAGTTTATGGTTCATATCCTATCTTGTCACTTTGAACATGTGTCTCTGTGGACCTTTAAGCCTCAGTCATCACTTGCAAATAGGTCTAACTAGAGTAACTACTTCAGAGTTGTAAGGATAAAATGAGATAGCTTAAGTCGAGCACTTAGTGCCTCTTACACAGGAAGTCCATTATCATATGCCCACAACGCACATTTTAGTACAGTTTCTATCACATCATTTTACACTTATTTTGGTTCCTTAGCTGTTTAACATATGTATTCTTTGTCCGCAAGACAGGCAAGAGCTGGTCATTTTATTCCTTTACTAACCCCCAAAGCACCTATCTGATAGTGTACTGTGTAAACAAGACACCATAATCTGTGTTTACTAAAGAAACAACCTCCTGTGTTAGTCAGCCAAAGGGATGCTGATGCAAAATACCACAAATCTGTTGGCTTTTATAAAGGATATTTATCTGGGGTAGAAGCTTACAGTTACCAGGCCAAAAAGCATAAGTTATTTCCCTCACCAAACCTGCCATGCATTGAAGCAGATAGCTGCTGAGATCTGCAAGGGTCCAGCCTTCCTCTTCTCTTCTCTAGGGCTCTGTAGTCCCAGCTTCTTCCAATATAAGCTGCAGGCTGGGATAAGTCTCGTCTCTCTCCTGGGGCTCATTTCTCTCTGGGCTCAGTTGCTCCGCTTTCTCCGCAAGGCCAGCTGCAGACTATCAGGCAAAAAGCTCATCTCTCTTCATGGGGCCTCTGCATGTCTATGGAGCTGTCTCTACTCCTCTGTGCTCCTCTCCTGTGTGTTTACTTCCCAGGGCTCCAGCATCAAAACTCCAACTAACTCATCTGCCCTTGTTTTCAATGTCCTACTGACATGGCCCAATCAATGCTTTAATTATAATTTAATCAAGTAAGAGTAAATCCTCTGAATCCAATACTATCTAATGTACCCAGAGGAAAAGACCAATTTACAAACCTAATCCAATATCTACTTTTGGAATTCATAAACAATACCAAACTGCTACACCTCTCTAAGAAAAGTTTAGAGGATTAATTTCTTACCTGCAAAGCGGGGGAAGAACCACTAACAAAATTACCAGATGTGTTCCCCAACCTATACAATGTTAACTCCGTTCTTAGTTGATACAATTGTACTTCCCATGCAAGAGTTCTCCAAAAGTAAAATTCAAGTAATTCAGCTGATCTACCATACCTTTCACCAAGTGCTTCAAATGTTAATGTATACAAACTATGCATCATTCCAACTGGGGATAATAATAAGGAACTGGGGTTTGGAAATGGTAAAGAGAAATGAAACAGATGACAGAGCAGGAGTTAAAGTCTTGGGAAATATAAAAGATGGGGGAAAACAAGTGCAGGTCCTGGATCTTCCAGCTCCTGGGCAGTGTCTATGAGGGAAGGGGTTCAAAGAGCAGGTGCTCAGGAGGTATGTTAACGATGGGTAGGGCCAAGCATATATAGCGTATACCTCTTCATACTAGGAAATGGATGGGAGAAGTTCTTGGGTTAAAGAGTGTTACAACTATCAAAATTTTCTGTGTGCTGCCTCAGTATCCATCTTACTTTGGCTAAGCCACATTCCTTAATACTGATCTTTGGCCTAGTTAATAAGCAGCTTTCCAGCCCTGGGGCATAAACTCCCTGTCTTAGTTTGCTGATGCAAAATACCTGAAATGGGTGGGCTTTTACAAAGGGTATTTGTTTGAGGTTAAAGCTTACAGTTCCAAGGGCGTTAAATGTCCAAATCATAGCACCATCAGAGACATGCTCTCACCAAAGTTAGCAACTACTGATGCTAGGGTCCTGCCACATGGCACAGACGGCTGCCGAGCTCTGGGAAGGCCTCTGCCTTCCCCTCCAGGCTCACCATCTCTTGGATCCCATCTCCAGGAGCTCAGTCATGGGCAAGCAGGCACACGGCTTGTCTCTTTCTGGGTGTCCTCTCTGTCTTGTCTGCTCTGCTTTCTTTCCTAATTCAGCTGTGAGCTACCAGGCATACAGCTCATCTCTCCCTGGGCCTTGGCTCCTTGAGTCTTGGGGCTCCTCTGTTTTCTTACAGTCCTCTCACACATCAGGTTAGATATGATATGGCCGCTCCCCTTTTCTGTGCATCCGTTTCTCTGTGTTTCCATCTATATCAGACCCAGCAAGAGGACACAGACTCAACCTGAGTCATGCCCAATGATGTAGTTTAATCAAAAGGAATGGATTAGTTAAAAAACATAATCTTTCTCTTGTTGGGATTCATAAAACAAATTCAAACTGCCACAATCCCCCAGAGCCCAAACTCACACCTGTGGCCACACCCACACCACTCACACACTTCCCCCAGAACCCACAGCTGGTGCCAAATGGTAAGCTAACGATGGCCACCACCTGCAGACTCCAGGTTCCTTTCTCTTTTCACACTTGTCTGCTATAAACTAACCAATCCTTGACACCCATGGGAAATGTACTAACCTCCACCCCTAGACCACAATAATGATACAAGCCTGAGGGTTCCTATTGCCCTGCCTGTGTGCTCAAGCCTCCTGACAGAGGCGCCCAGCCATTTGCACTTCCCATCAAACCCTTATGACCCCCACCTAGTCTCTGGGCCCTGTGATTAAGGCACTATCTTTTCTCATGCATTACAGCTTTAGTTTCCCATTGTGTTACACCTGACTGCCACCCAACCCAAACTTAAAATCCAACTAAGGGAAGTGGATGTGGCTCAAGTGATAAAGTTTCTGCCTACCATATGGGAGGACCCACATTCAATCCCTGGAGCCTCTGGTGAAAAAGAAAAAGAGAAAGGAGAAAAAGAAGAAGAGAATGCATGCCTGTGTGGTGAAGAAGAGAAAGCATGCCTATGCGGTGAGCCAAGTGCCTGCGCAAGTGCCTATGTGGTGAGCCAGTGCCCATGCAAGTGAGTCACGCAGCAAGATGATGATGCAACAAAAGAGAGACGAAGGGGATTGTCAAAGTGAAGCACAGCAGAGACCAGGAACAGAGGTGGCACAATTGACAGGAAACCTCTCTCCACATCAGAGGTCCCCAGGATCGAATCCCTCTGAATCCTAGAGGAGAAAGATGAAAAGACAAAAAGAGAAATAGATACAGAAGATCACACAGCAAATGGACACAGACAGCAAAAACAGCAGGGGGGTGGCGGCGAATAAATCTTTTTAAAAAAGCATCCAACTTAACTAATTTGGAACAAATAAAGTAAATAAAACTACCTCTGCAGCCCACATAACCTGCATCTCTGGAACCACTATGGAACAAGGTAGCAGGATCCTGGAGGCTTGCTGTGTGAGGAAAGATCCATGAAATGAAGTCAACTGCTCTAAGGAGTAAAAATCAGAAAAGCACTAAACATTTGGATAAAGGACCAGACAGAGAAGAGTGGCCTCTTGATGTGAATATCATTTTATAAGAAACAAAAAAGAACTTACAGGGAAACGGACTTTGGCCCAGTGGTTAGGGCGTCCGTCTACCATATGGGAGGTCCGCGGTTCAAACCCCGGACCTCCTTGACCCGTGTGGAGCTGGCCATGCGCAGTGCTGATGCGCGCAAGGAGTGCCGTGCCACGCAAGGGTGTCCCCCGCGTGGCGGAGCCCCACGCGCAAGGAGTGCGCCCATGAGGAAAGCCGCCCAGCGTGAAAAGAAAGAGCAGCCTGCCCAGGAATGGCGCCGCCCACACTTTCTGTGCCGCTGACAACAACAGAAGCGGACAAAGAAACAAAAGCAGACAAAGAAACAAGACGCAGCAAATAGACACCAAGAACAGACAACCAGGGGAGGGGGGGAAATTAAATAAATAAATAAATCTTTAAAAAAAAAAAAAAAAAAAAGAACTTACAAACATGATGCTGTAATCATGAGGTATAACATACCTAGAAATCTCAGTAACCGTTTCAGTGGGTAAGAAAGCAGAAATCTCACTAATTAGGTATTTTTAACAGCAGGAATTTAATACAAAAATTGATTATATGGGTGTTGGAAGACTGAAAAGGTAAAAAGGGTACTCAGACATCATCCAGATAACAGTAACGGCTAGAAGCAACTATTACCTTTAGGGCTAAAGAAAGAAAAGTGAAGTAGAATTACCAGAATCTGGGGGCTCAAAGGAGGTCCCTGGACTCAAAGGGGAAAGGGGTACACAAAGTTTGCAGAGCTTCAGCCCCAGCCTCACAAAACAAAGTATAAACTGGTGGGCTTGAAGCTAAGACCACAAATAAATGGCCAGCACAGTTTGATAACCATATTTTTTCCCCGATCAGGTTTTATGCTCCTCATCTGAGAACTCTTCCAGGACATTAACCCTCAGGCTTGTAAACTACTTAATGTCATCACACTTTTGTGACTCAGGATAAAGTTGGAATATTATACCAGAACTCTTCCTCTGTCAGAATTACAAATTGATTTTCTATTTATTTGGGTTCAATGACCATTTAGCAACTTCATAGAATAGCGCATACTTTCATAATTGAGGACAATTCCTAAATCCAACAATTTTTCCAAACAAAAGAAAATCCTAAATACAAAGAAGCTGTTTAAATATTTCCTTATTCTCCTATACGAAGAGTTAGCCTCTGTATTGGGATGGGACTTTGGGGCCTGGAGAGGAGTGTATTCAATTTTGCAGGTGGGAGCGATGTCAACCTTCAGGGCTAGGGGTAATCAGCCTCCAAGAAAGCCCCAATGGCCTCTGCCTCCTGGAATTCCCTCTTGTGTAGACCCCTCCCACTATGAATACGGCTGACCTGTGTAGCCAACGGGATACTGCAGAAATGACATGTGATTTCAGAGGCTAGGTCATAAAAGACACTGCAGCTTCCAACTGGCTTTCTCTTGGATTACTCATGCTGGGAGAGCCAGCTGCCAAGCACAAGGACATTCAAGCAGTCCTACGGTGAGGTCCGTGCGGCAAGGAACTGAGGCCTTCTGCCCACAGCCGTGGGAATGAGCCACGTGAAAGGTGATGCTCCAGGCCCAGCTATGCCTTCAGATGCCTGCAGTTCTAACCAACTTCTTTACTGCAACTTCTGACACTCCCAGAGCCAGAAGCACTGGCTCTCAAATTCCTGACCCAGAGAAACCCTCCCACTTATGATAATAGATATTTATTGTCTTTTCCAGGTAACTTAATAGGCAGCAATAGACAACTAATATTTAACCCTCAAGGAGTCCTCCTTGTTTATATACCTGCATTCCTTAGCCAAAGAAGCAAGATTCACTAAACATACACTGCTCCCAATTCCTAGTCTGGGCCTAAAAGAATCTTCTAACTTCATTAATGTGGACTATTTAGAGTCCAGCTGCTCCTACCTTCTCTATCTATTTAACTACTCTCTTACCAGATCCTGACTTTTTTGTCAACTAAAGCCAGCAGAGGAATTAGATGTCCATGTGGGGGTTTTTGTTTGTTTGTTTTGTTTTATTATGTTTTTAGGAGGTACCGGGGACTGAACCCAGGAGCTTGTACATGGGAAGCAGGCACTCAACCACTGAGCTATACCCACTCCCAGCCCATGAGGTTTTGAGCTCCTGTTCTGTAAGCTTTCAAGGAAATGATCAAAGACTAAGTCATAAAGGTTATAAAAATATTTCTTACATGAATTGGAAGGTGGGACTAGATGACCTTCAAGGTTTCCAATAACACTAAGAAGGCTCTAAGATACAACTTTCTGAGTATTCCCCCAAACTCTACTTTCTGTGCTGTAAATTCTCATCCAGGATAACTAAGTAGTCAAGTAGCCTGGAGACCACAGGAGAAACAATTAAAATGGCTTATAAACATAAAAAGTAGAGGTGCTCAAACCTTACATTAATTTTCCAGTGCCAGACTCGAAAAATCTGTACATTTCAAGGGCAAAGGCAAGAGAAACAGACACTGCAGGTGGGAATGTGAGTTTATCCTCTTTGAAAGGCAATTTGTGAAATATACATTAAAATCTTAAATGACTTGGCATTTCCAGTTGTAAACAAAAATGTTCATTCACCTGTCTGTGAGGACAAAATCTACAAAAACCTAAACGCTCCCCAATAAGAAAATGGGTAAAGAAAGTACAGTGTATCCATTCAATGAACAGCATGCAACCTGTAAATGGAGTGAATTTAGATCCTACACATGCTGACATGAAACAACCTCCAACATATATTATTGGGCAGAAAAACAAGATATGCCCCCATTAGTACCAAAAAAATAAAATAAAGGGCCTATAAGCATAAAAATTGCTTAGAAGAAGTTTTTAAAATGCTGTTCATAGTTACCTCTGATCAGGGGTTGGAAGGACTTGGGAGCACGGCAGACTTTCTATTGTACGTTCTTTCATACCACATGGATATATGTGGATATACTGGATATATATATGGATATATTGTATTTTTAATTTTTTTTTAAGTAGGAAGAGAAAGCTTAATGGAGTTTTTAAAAAAAATAGAGAAAAAAATGAAAGCTCAAGTTATAGCTACTCTTCGGCTAATTTATAATTCAGTCCATCAAAGTAGCCAGGGTCCGGCTCTGGGCATAAGACACTCACATGCACATTCAACCGTTAAAAATCATCTCTAAGAGAAAAAAGGTCCTTCACACTGTCCGGTGCCTCTCACTAATTAGGAGAGGTTTAATACAAACCACTAACTCAAAGACTGGAGGCACCCCTAAGTTGAAATCTTCCTGCCCTAAGCTTTTTGAAAGGACTAGCTCTCTTGGAATTCTTAGGCAAAGAAAGACAAGGTCAAAGAAATACAAAGAAGTCAGCATTCATTTTACTAACTGGTGGGAGTCACCCAGAGCACACACTGCTGTCAAAAAGCTAGCTGCTCCAGCTTGCAGACTCCACCCACAAATGTCAGTTGTGATTTTCTTCTCCATGGACCCAACCCTTTCCGAGACTAGGTAAGCACTTACCAGATCAGTGATCTGCTTATAAGAAATCTAGTGAGTGGCTGTTAATTATTCTGTGTGTGTGTGACAAAGAAGTGAAACTGAAGTAGGACAATACACTTTTAAAGGAACATTCTTTTCTCCTGTGGCCAACATGTTAAAGATTAGACCTTTATCTTTTGAAATGGGCTTGTATTTGGTAACAGAGGTAAGGGTGTTTTTGTTCATCTAACTAGAAATAAATTATAACTGTCTAAAATCATTCACTTAAAGTGTTATCAAATATGCGTTATGGCCTATTTTTAAAAGAAGGAAAATACCCAGTTTTTCTTATCAATTATTTAAGCACTACTTAGACTAGGTTACTAGTCTACTACTAGAATACAAGAGACTAGATTTAAAAAAAAAAAAAAAACCAAACAACTTTTCAAGCACCTTTTAAATGACCCAAATATTCAGATCCTTTTTCAATCCAAATCAAAATGTCTAGATTTTCTTAACTACTTTTGAGTCACAGAAAAGGGAGAGAAAAAAACTCCTTTACAAAATGTCTGCCATATAGTCAGCACTCACAAAAATTTAAAAAGTTCATTTTAGTAGTGGCATCTACTTTCTTTTCTTCGAGGTAAGATGTCTAAAGATCTTAACTATTTAACCTTAGAGTTTTTGTCTAATCTTTACACACAACAACAAAAAAATGAAATTTAAATGAATTCCTCAAAGTAATATAAACATATATTCTTATATTATTAATAAAATAAATTTTAATAAGTAATACATGCACAGCAAACAAAATTCAAAAGGTGCAATATAAGTATCCTTCTTACTCCTGTCCTCTAGCCTCTGTATTCTCCCCAAACTGTTACCAGTTTCATATACATCTTTCTTAGATATTGTATGCATATGGCAGTATATGTTCAATAAATGATTGATAGATGATAGATTTATAATATGCATTTCTCTAAGTGGTCTCTCCATATGGGTTCCCCGGTGTGGTGGCATCAGGGTAGCTAGACTTCTTCCATGGCCTTTCAGGGCTCCAAATGTGCACAACTGGAGAGACAGAGAGAGCCAGGTGGAAGCTGTATAACCTTTTATGACCTAGCCTCAGAAGTCATGCCCAGTTTTAAAAAGAGGGGACACAGACACCACCTCTCAATGGAAGACTGTCAACATCACATAAAAAAAGAGTATGTGGTTTGGGACTATTGGTATGGCCATCTTTAGAAAACACAATCAGCTGCCCTTCATTACCCACATGTAGGAATTTGTGAGGCAAATTCCTAAAAATGAAATGGCTGGATCAAAGGCTTTGTACATTTGTAATTTTAATAAATTATTTCCAACTTGCACACCCATTACTAACATTGAGAACCTACGTATCCAAATTTTTATCTACACAGTATGCCAATCTTTCTGATCTTTGCCAATATAAATGGATGAAAATGGTGTCTTAGTGTTTTGTTCATTTTGTTTTTTGAGGTAACCCAGGACTTCAGATATGGGAAGCCAGTGCTCAACCACTGAGCCACATCAGTTCCCCTAAGTTGGTTTTTTCATTTGTTTGTATGTTTTTTGTTTTTGTTTTTAGGAGGCAACAGAGACCGAACCTGGGACTTTCCATGTGGGAAGCAGGTACTAAACTACTTGAGCCACATCTGCTCCCTTAGTGTGTATGTGTGTGTTTTTTAAGACTTGTTTTATTTATTTATTCTCTCCTCCCACCACTGTATGCATTCACTGTCTATTCTCTGTCCATTTGCTGTGTGCACTCTGTGTCTGCTCGCCTCCTCTTTAGGAGGTGCCAGGACAGAACCCGGGACCTTCCATGTGGGAGAGAGGTGCTCAATCGTTTGAGCACCTCTCAATTGCTTTGTTGTGTCTCTCATTGTCTTTCCTCTTTGTGTCTCCTTGTTGCATCATCTTGTTGCATCAGCTCGCCACACCTGCCCATCATGCCAACTCATTGGCTTGCTCATCACTCCAGGAGGCACTGGGAACTGAACCCGGGACCTCCCGTGTGATAAGCAGGAGCCCAATCACTTGAGCCACATCCACTTCCCAGTGTGATTTTATTTTCTCTTATCCTGAGTGAAACTAGTCATCTTTTCATATACTTAGAAGCCACTTATATTTCTTTTGGTCAGGGGAAGTATCTGTTCACATTCCTTTCCCGTTTCTATACTGGGTTGTTCGTCTTTTTCTTATGACTGGCAAGTACTTTTATACATTAAAGAGTTGTGACTTGCAAATACTTTTCCCAATTGTACACATTTCCTTTACTCACTGTGAGGACACAATTTAAATACCTACCCAGAGGCCAGTCAAGTAATAAAATAAGATGGTTGGGAGACAACAGGGATTGGGAGGAAACAGGCAAAATACTAAGAATGGAGTCCTTAATGAGGTTCCCATAGGTGCTAGGAGCAAAAACAGAAATCTTAAATAAAACCAAACACAAAAAAGGGGGCAGGAGGGGAGGTATCCTATCTATGAGGCTGGATTCAATTCAGTCAAAGCGGTAAGAAAGAATACATGACTGAACAAGTGGTAGAAGTGTCAAAAGAAACAGCCAAGCTGGGAAGCAGACTTGGCTGAATGGATAGGGCATCTGCCTACCACGTGGGAGGTCCATGGTTCAAGGCCTGGGCCTCTTGACCCATGTGGGGCTGGCCCATGCGCAGTGCTGATGCGTGCAAGGAGTGCCCTGCCTCGCAGGGGTGTCCCCCGCGTAGGGGAGACCCACGCACAAGGAGTGCGCCCTGTAAGGAGAGTTGCCCAGTGCGAAAGAAAGTGCAGCCTGCCCAAGAATGGTGCCGCACACCCGGAGAGCTGACACAACAAGATGATGCAACAAAAAGAAACACAGATTCCTGGTGCTGCTGATAAGAATAGAAACCATCAAAAACAGAAGAACATGGCGAATGGACACAGAGAGCAGACAACTGGGGGTGGAGGGAGGGGAGAGAAATAAATAAATAATCTTTAAAAAAAAAAAAATAGAAATAGGCAAGCCAAACCTGGGTCCTTCAAAAGAAATGCTTAGAGAAGCTGTATGGCTCAAGTGATAAGGCCTCTGCCTACCATATGGGAGGACCTGGGTTCAATCCCTGGGCCCTCCTGGTGAAAAAGAAGAAGAGAAAGCAAGCCCATGAGGCGAGCCAGTGCCTGCATAACTACCCGCGTGGTGAGCCCAAGTGCCCGCGTGGTGGTCTAGTGCCCCACGCAAATGAGTCACGCAGCAAGATGATGACGCAAGAAAAGAAAGACACGGGGATAGTCAACGTAAAGCACAGCAGAAACCAGGAACTGAGGGGGTACAAATGACAGGGAACCTCTCTCCCCATCAAAGGTCTCCAGGATCAAATCCCGGTGAATCCTAGAGGAGAGAAAATGAGAAGAAAACACAGACAGCAAAAACAGCAGGGCGGGAGGAGGGAAGGGGGGAAATAAATAAATAAATACATAAATCTTTTTTTTAAAAAAAAAAAAAAGGAAGAAATGCTTACTCCTAATCCATCATGAACGAGGCCCAAGGGTGCTGCGCACGGGGTTCGACTCACTGCCCTCACTCCTCTCCTGTTTCCAGTGTTTCCTAGGCTGCTCAAGCAAATATCATGCAATGGGTCGGCTGGACAATGGGTTATTTTATTAGCTCACAGCGTTGAGGCTAAAAGAAAGTCCAAATCAAGGCACCTTCAAGGCGATGCTTCCCCCAGGCCCAGACTGTGGCGTTCTGAGGCTGGCTGCGGGCGAGCCTTCGTCCTCGGCAGCGGGAACGTGCAAAGCAGCCTCTTGGCCTCTGTTCTCTGCCAGGTTCTGCTGAATTTCAGCTTCTTGCTTACCGTGACTCTCTTTCGGCTATCTGTCTGAATTTCAGTATAACAGGATTAAGACCCATCCCCGCCACATCCTATCTGAAGTAATGTCATCAAAAGGTCCTGCTCACAATGGGTGCACACCCACAGGAAAGGATTAAGTTTAAGAACAAGCACTTCTGGGGGTGCGCACAACTCCAGACTACCACAACCAGTGTCGCCAGCATCCTGCCAAGGGGCAGGAACCACCACAGCAGCCAGACCCACTGCTGACGGCCAGTGCAGGGAGGTGGGCGCCCAATACTGCCCAGGCCCGACTGCCAGCAATCAAAGACAAAATCAGCATGCCTGTTTCCCGGGGGGAAAAAATTATTTAAATGTGGTAACAAGGTTTCTAAACATATTCCTGGTATAGTACTGACACTTTAGGTACGTTGTAAATTAAACAGGCTTTTGGTGGCCAGTGTAGGAATCTAATGACCACTCTGACAGGCACCTGCTAAATTGGTGTCCACGAAACACCTCCCCCCAAAGCATCTCACTCAGGATGCTCCTAGGAAGTGCTCTCTGAGGGAGGTAAAGTGAAACAGGTTTTTGCTTTCAGATCCTTAAATATTAAATGTGCAGCCATCAAGCAGGAAACATATTGCCATCCACTTGGGGTTATTGTTGGAGGATTTGCCCCTAACATATGCAAATGGACTATATGGAGCTGTTTCTTCAAATTGGACATGCTCAACAGGGATGCAGAGATTCACCTTCCCAACACTGGGACCTGAAACAAGCTATTTAATCTTCAGATTTTCACCGGCAAAATGTAGGTAAGGATGTGACAACTCAATTTGCTATATGGACATCCAATAAATATAAGCTACATTAAGCAGTCAATAATTATCATCAATTATTATCATTTTTACCCTTCCATCTTATTTCCATCCCCTCACTTTCAATATCTACTATACTGCTGAAAAAAATAAATAAATTTTCAGGCTGCTGAGAAATGAACAGCTTTGTCAATTTACTGCTGCCACAGACCCATCGAGAGTGAGATTGATGGTTTTGCTCTTTGGGTCAAGCAAATGAAGCCACCCTACCCTGAGAAGATGGAAAGTACAGATGAGAAACTGTCCTCTGGCTTCCTGACTCAGCCATCAGGCTTTATTGAGAATTTAGCATCATTTATCATGGAGTGGCCAGAAATGGAAAAGGCTTAAGGATGGGAAATACAAGCCCCATACATTTTACAACTCTTCTCATCACTTAGTAGAAAAAAATCACTCTTACAAACAAGATTTTACTAAGCTAGACCACCTAAATCTATAATTTTGTGAATTAAAATGTTTCCATATGGTGCACGTCAACACGAGTCATCATAATCTTGTGTGACCAGAATGTAAATATTCTATTATACAGAAAATAACTAAAATAAAGTCAAATAACAAACTGGGGGAAAATGTTTGTCTTAAAAATGGCAAGAAATGTGCCTGTACTGACTAAGTGGAAATGCACAGGAGCAGCAACTTTTCAGCCCAAGAAAACCTCTGGCATCCTTGCCCACATCATAGTTGTCGGCTGTCTACAACGTGGGCTCCAGGCTGAATCAGGATGCCTTCTCCTTGCCCCTCATCTTTCCTCCAGCAAAGACCTGTGCCTCTCTCAAGCTACACATATACATCACCTCCTCTCCTATCCTGGCCATGTGATCCAGGCTCCTCCTTCAACCCATTTTTATCCTTCAAATGAAACCTTCATTTCCCCTACTGTAAGTCTTTCCCCATGAGATAGAGAATTTTTTGAGTGCAGCATCTAAGCCTTTCTCATCTTTTTACCTGCAATACCAGCACAAGGCTTGACACAGAGTGGATACTCAGTAAATGATTGTTCAATAAATAAATCCATTCCTCATCCATGAGATAATACTAATAGGGAACTAATGCCAGCTAAAAAAGTTTACTTAGGTAGTCAAAAAACACAATTTAAAGAGCAACTTTTACAGTGGTAAGTGACATTTTATGCTTAAGAAAGCAGTAAAATTTTTGTTTTACATGATAAAAATCAGTCCAACCCTTCAGAAAAGAAAACCGGTTTATCAAAATCTATTCATTCCTTAGAACCAGATAGAACTATATCCAGTGGTAACAGCCAAAAGAAGAAAACAACAGAAAGTTTCGTTATTAAGAACATCAATAGATGAGAAAGTACTTAGGATAATGAGTAGCCTGCATCATGTCAATGAAATATTATACAGCCTTCAAAACTGATCACTTAAGACTGCAGAAATCTGCTACACTTTCTTAATGTTAAAGGTTACATATGGAACAGCTTGTACTGTTTATTTAAAGGATGCAAAGTATGTCATTTCTGGCATATTGCAAGCATTGACATTTAAAAAATAAAACTATTACATTTTTCTTTTTTGTAATAAGTTTTATTGAAGTATATTCACATACCATACAAATTTCACCCATTCGAAGTATACAATTCAGTAGCTTCTAGCATTCAGAGTTCTACAATGATCATCACAATTTTACAACATTTTCGTTACCCCAAAAAAAGAGACCCTGCCCCACTTAGCTATCACTCCAATCCTTCCATCCCCCCAGCCATTACTCTACTTTCTGTCTCTATAGATATGCCTATTATGGACATGTCATACAAGTGGAATTATACTATCTGTGGTCTTTTGTGACTGGTTTATTTCAATTTACCTAATGTTTTCAAGGTTCATCTATGTTTTAACGTGTCAGTATTTCATTTCTTTTTATTAGCCAACAATATTTCACAGTTCTCACAGAACACATTTTATTTATCATTTGTCAGTTTATGGCCATTTAGACTGTTTCCACTTTGCATCTTACGAATAATGCCACTATGAACATTTGTGTGGCAATTTGATACTATTGATGGGCCCACGTCAATAGTATGTCAAGGGCCTGCCCCCTTGGTGGGTGGGGACTCACAGAAAAAACGACAAGGCAGAGGAGACAGAGTTTTGGTGCTGGAGCCCCAGGAAGTAAATACACAGAGAAGCAGATATGGGAGGAAAGAGAAAAGGCTCCATTAGACACGGCAGAGGCCCCAGGAAGAGAGACTAGCCGTTCACCTGAGAGTTTACAGCTGACCTTGTGGAGAAAGCAGAGCAGCTGAGTCTGAAGAAAAATGATACCCGAGAGATATGAGACTTATCCCAGCCTACAGCTGATATTGGAAGAAGCTGGGACCACGGAACCTTAAGAGGAAGAGGGAGGATGAACCTCTGCAGGCGTCAGCAGCCATCTTGCTCCAACACAGGGCAACAGACTTTGGTGAGGGAAGTAATTTACACTTTATGGCCTGGTAACACTGGGCTTCCACCTAAATACTCTTTACAAAAACCAACAGATTTCTGGTACTTTGCATCAATACCCGTTTGGATGACAGACATAATTTGTATACAAGTTTTTCTATGGAAATATGTTTCCAATTTTCCTTGGTATATACCCAGGAACCGAATTCCCAGATCATATGGAAACTCTATTGTTAACCGTATGAAGAACTGCCAGACTGTATTCCAAAGCAGATGTTTCAATTTTATATTCACATCAGCAGCGCATGAGGTTCAAAATTCTCCACATCCTCACCAACCCTTGGTATTATCTGTCTTTTTAATTATAACCATCCTAGTCAGTATAAGTGATAACCCATTGTGATTTTGATTTGCATTTCCCTAATGCTTAATATCACTGAGAATCTTTTCATGTACTTATTAGTCATTTGTATAACTTCTTGGGAGAAATGACTATTCAGATTCATTTCCCATTTTTTTTTAAACTAGGCATATATCTTTTTTTCTTTTTTAAAGATTTATTTATTTATTTTAATTCCCCCCTTCTCCCCCGGTTGTCTGTTCTCTGTCTATTTGCTGTGTCTTGTTTCTTTGTCCGCTTCTGTTGCTGACAGCGGCACAGAAAGTGTGGGCGGCACCATTCCTGGGCAGGCTGCACTTTCTTTCGCGCTGGGCGGCTCTCCTTACGGGCGCACTCCTTGCGCGTGGGGCTCCCCTACGCGGGGACACCCCTGCGTGTCCCAGCACTCCTTGCGCGCATCAGCACTGCACACGGGCCAGCTGCACACGGGTCAAGGAGGCCCGGGGTTTGAACCGCAGACCTCCCATGTGGTAGACGGACGCCCTAACCACTGGGCCAAGTCCGTTTCCCTATATCTTATTATTGATTTGTAATAGTTCTTTATATATTATAGATAGTCCCCATCAGATATATGATTTTCAATTTTTTTCTCCCTTTCTATGAGATGTCATTTCACTTCTTTAACATTAGGCTTTTAAATGTTTCCAAAGAGACCCAAATATCATGGCAATTTCATTCCCACCATAATCCATATATAAAACACGCATGAACAAGCACAAGGAAATTTATTTCATACCCTCTTCTCCTTGAAATCATATTTCATTCCTCTTCTCCCTCAGAATTCTATCCTAACATGATATATATATATATATACTGCAAAAGTCTTTTTCTGATTTGTAAACATCCTGTCAATACTTCTCCACAACAAAAATTCATATACACTTTGTAACCTTACAATGTCTTAGATTTCCTGTGACCAGTTTTAATATTTTTCTTCTGGATCCAGTTATCACTAAAATTAGTAGTATAAAACAAGCATACCCCTTAGCATGCCTTCCCCAGCCATACATAACCACTAATCAAATTTCATCTTTATAAATTGGTTTATATTTACATTTTATATAAATGGACTCATACAAAATGTTACAATATATTTGCATTACAATATATTTAGTTCATAGTAATACAATCATACAGTATCTCTCCTTTTGTTTCTGCTAAGGGGTGTGGAGTTTTTCTTTTTGGAATAATGAAATAATTCTAAAATCTTTTGTGAGGATGAACGCACGACATTGTAATTATACAAAAAGCCACTGATTCTGTACTTTAGATAGGTCATATGGCATGTGAATATATCTAAATAAAACTGCTAAATAAATAATTGTGCCAGAATAGCCAGAAATAGCAGCTATGTGCAGAAGGGGAAACAGAGAGAGATTGAGAGGTGAAGAATTTTCTTGTCTATTTTTTATTATTATTGAAATAATGAAAATGCTCTAATGACTGAAGTGATGAATGCACAACTATGTGATTATACCAAATACCACTGATTGTACACTTTAGATGAACTGTATGCTTTTTTAATATGTATATAGAAAATTGATGTTTTAAAAAAGCATAATATTTACTTTGGTAAATAAAGAGTAAATATTATTGGGAATGCATTGCTTAATGAGATGGATATGGTAAGGGATGCTTAACAGGCCTTAAGATTTTCCTGACATCAAAACTATTAACTATGAAGAGTTCATGTTTGAGGTGATGAAAAAATAGGGATAATGGTTATCAGTGATGACAATACTGTCAATATAATTACAACTACTGAACTGTACATTTAAATGTGGTTAAAATAGGAACTTTTGATATTTGTATTTGTTACTACAATAAAATGTTTTTTAAAAAGTAAACCTACAGGGCAGCAGACTTGGCCCAGTGGTTAGGGCGTCCATCTACCACATGGAGGTCTGTAGTTCAAACCCCGAGCCTCCTTGACCCGTGTGGAGCTGGCCCATGCGGAGCTGGCCCATGCGCAGTGCTGATGCGCACAAGGAATGCCCTTCCACGCAGGGGTGCCCCCCGCGTAGGGGAGCCCCACACGCAACAAGTGCGCACTAAGAAAAGCCGCCCAGCGCGAAAGAAAGTACAGCCTGCCCAGGAATGGTGCCACACACACGGAGAGCTGACATAACAAAATGACTCAACAAAAAGAAACACAGTTTCTCATGCCACTGACAACAACAGAAGTGAACAAAGAAGACACAGCAAATAGACACAGAGAACAGACAACCGGGGTGGGCAGAGAAATAAATAAATAAATAAATCTTTTTTTAAAAAAAAGTAAAACCTACCAAAAAATAGCTATGAGAAGATATGTGGCGTTTCACTGTAATCTATCCATTAATAAATTCTCATTAAAATACACACAGACACAAACTATGAACTGGTCCTGTATCTGATCTGATCAGAGTAAGAAAATACACATAGACACACACACAAACCCTTGGGTCAATATGCCATAAGAAGGTCACAGATGGCAGAGTGTGTTTTTTATAAAACAGGAGAAGCTGCGGTGGGAGGAAAGGTGAGAAAGAAGATTGTGTATGACGCCCAGACTGTTGGTGTGTTTTCAGGCAGATTAATTTTCAGAAAAAGTAAGTTAGAAGTTGAGGATCTGGAAATAATTCCCTTAAAACTGTCCAGGTCCGCATACCTCTTGGGTAGTCTTTATGTACACCAAGCATACATGTTCTCCAGCTGGAAGACAGCTGCTTCAGAGGATCTCAGAGATGCTTATCCTCCCTTGGATGATTCTGCATAATATATACTCCTTGCATTACGTTAAGTCTCTCTGTGCTAACATCTTTATATACAGGGTAGAATGTGGCCTTATGTGCACAAAGGAGCTTATTTTCTCCAATATTTCATAATAACATGGGAAGGGTCAAAGAATTCAAGAAAATTCAAAAAATCAAGAAGGTTTGTGTTAGCAGTTAGTAAGAATAACTGAAATGCTGATTAAAGTTTATAAAATTTTGTATTTTGCCCTAAAAGTTTGAAGACTTAAAATCATGTGCTATACTAGACAGCAATATATAAACAAGCCTAAAATAGACACTTTTAAAAACAGACAAACTTGACAAGGGCTTATATTGGATTAATATTGCTTACACTCAGCTAAATGTCACTTAGACAAACTAAATGTTTGTCTTGATGACATCTCCCCCTAGGCATATGGCACTCCCATTAACTCCAGTGTTATCTTTGTAGCAAAAAAATATGCCTCATTTTCAGAATATTCATAATTCACAAGCCCTCTCTTTTGTCATGACTTATAATTGCTCATAATATTGAGGGGAAAGATCCTTGCACAGATGCTAGACAGTGTATGTGTGGTTTTTTAAATTATTTATTTATTTCAAAGAACAAAGTGTTCTCTTTGAAGCAAACATGTGACAGCCACGATCCAAATTTTAGATGAAAATGCTACCTTACAAAGTATAACAAAAAAAAAAGTCAGGCTAAAATTTATAATGGCAAATTTGACAACTCAGAAAAACATTGCAAATATGAAATATGGAAGAGTATCTATTCATAATATTCAGCAATACCATTCAACAAGCATTTATTTAAAACGTACCTTGCATAAGAACCTGTGATAGGGACTGCAGAGAATAAACACCCTTCACTCCCTGTGAAGATTCTAACAACAAACAGGCACCAAAAAATCCATGAAGAGGCTGATTGTTAGAAGGGATTCTTGTGATCCAAATACTTATACCCAAACGTAGTTTGCCATAACTCGAAAATATTCCCCAGGTCTCTTCTAAACCCACCACCATCCAGTGGCAAGAAAATACAAACAAATCAACTAAAAATCTTGCAAAATACACACAAGATTGCTGGAAGTGATTTTGGAGGGCCGTTTAGAATACACACAAGACCACGGAAAATGAGGATCTCTTTATAATTATGAGGTTCCTCTTTATAATTAACAACTGAGTTTTTAAAAACCTACAACGATGCCTCAAGAGAGAATGAAATGAATATCAAATGTTCAAAAAAATTATTAGAAAAATAAAAATAAATAACTAGCACCCCTTTAATGATTATGCTTAAGCAGATAACAGCATATTGGCTATCATAAGATTATCTGAAAAATTGTTTTTTTAAAAACCTGAGTTCACTTACAAATTAACACACAGTTGCAAATAAAAACAAGAACTTATTTATATGATTATTAGTTTATTTTCTAAAAAACCAAATCCCAATCAAATGTTATATGCATACTAACCATAAAATGTTGGTATTTGTCTTACGTGGATTCATCTTTAGTGACGTTTTTCCAGTACCAATTACCCTTGAGATTCCTATATCTTTGTGGTTCCAATTAATGAGCAACTTTATTGCCAGATCTAAACATACTCCAATTATTTGTGTTTGAAGGGATTTTCTGCTATGGGAGCCGCTGTCATTTTTTCCCAACTCAGTTCCAGGGGCCTTTCCTGCACCAAGTGCATACACTGTGTGCTACCTCTATGGCCTTCGGGCTTTGTCCCCATCCCAAGGCAGCTGCTGAGCAAGACACACAAGTATCCTCAGCCCATGAGTCTTAATGGATTTTGCTTTTAATCACTCTGGAATATAAAGAATGTAATAAAAATAACAAACATGCAACTACTCCAGAATTCTTAACAATAGTGACTCCTGGTCTAAGGATATTGACTTCTTTCTGGAAAGTTCATACATACTCTACTTTTATTCACTTGAGGAACTTAAATTTAACTCATTAAAACTGCCCCCACCTGCCACCATTTCCTACGCCCCTTCTTACTCCAAGATGGCCTGTCTACTGAAACTGAAAATATAATTGGAGAACCACGGTCTCAGGTGGGCAGTTTGCCTTCCTGAGGAGCTACAACCAAGTAGAACATGTTACCACATGTTCAGCCACTCAAGAAACATTTATTATGATATCACCAGTATTAATGTAGATCATCTAGCAAATTCAGAGAAATTAAATGAGCACATTAGAGAAATAAGCCAAGGCCAGAATGCAGGAGTTCCTAATTCCAGACTGCATCCATAAGAACAGGGGTTTTCAATTCTATCAGACCAACGCCACCTTTTGATAGCAAATGTTTGTAATCCACTTGTGATGGTTAATTTCATGTGTCAACTTGCCTAGGTTATGCTGTCCAGCTGTTTGGTCAAGCAACCACGGGCCTGTAACTGTGAATAATCATCTCATAGATGGATTTAAGTCATTAGTAAGTCGATTGCATCTATGGCTGATTATATCTACAATCAACAGCAGAGATTGTCTTCAGCAATGAGAGGCGTCTCCTCAGCCAATCAGTTTGAGGCCTTAAAGGGAGAACGGAGAATTTCAGTTCATTCAGAAAGATTTTTCTTTCTCTATTTCAGTCAGCCATCTTCTCCTGGGGAATTCAAAGTCACTTCCATTAGAGTTAATTTGCAGTCTAGTTATTTTGCTTCTGTTTCTCTGAAGAACCCTAAAACATCACTCTTTTCATTGAAAGACAATTTTGATTGTCTTTCATATGTGCATAAATATTTTGAAATGTAAACACTCAGGTATGACTATGCTAAATGATTTAGTAAGGTGCTTGGAACAACTTTTAATGAGCAAGTTTATATTTAAAAGAAGTTAGAAAAAAAACACATTTACCTGAATATTTTCGACACTTTGTAATGGATACATTGAAATAAGGGCTAAATGCATTTGTATGTGTATGCATGTGTATAGGCACATATATTCATAATTACCATACTTTCTACAAATTTGGATTGGTACAGGTATGTGTACTGACAATTCAAATACCACAAGGGATTTGGCAAAATGGTAGACATCTCTGTGTAAAGTTACCAAAAAATCAAAGCACAACATGTGAAATTCTCAGTAGTTCCATTCCTGAAGATTTCAGAATGCTTTAAAACTGGACAAAAAATATATATTTGGCCTTTACATGTCACATGGAGTTAGGTTCTAGGCTCAGGTAGTTTTAAATAGGTTTTTCACCAACTGAATCTCCAAGAGGAATTATGGAATGCATAGAATAATCAATAATTATTATTTTGCAGACATACTACACACAGCATGTCTGGTATCTCTGGTCCCCCACCCACCACACACCAGGAGCACCCTCCATTCTTCAGGACAATCAAAATTAGTTCCCACGAATTTTGAAAACATTCCCTCAGGCCGAAGCAGCAGTACCACTCCCATTGAGAACTACTGCATAATTCATCCTGTAAATATTTTCTAGGAACTAACAGACACCAGACCCAGTGCTAGACATTCAGGACAAAGTGGTGAATAAAATGGAGCTTAGAGTACAGTAGAGAAAGTGGCATTAAATACCAAATACTTATATCAATCCAAAATACTTCTAATGCCATGACAGAAAATAATAAACTGCTAATTTACACGGTGGAGTGGCATGAGACTTTAGGAATTCATGCACAAGTAAAATTCTTTTATTTACTTAAAGATACAAATACAGTTGTCGGCTTTTTAATTTTGGCAAGAAAGGCCATGTTAGAAATATATAAACAGTCATTTATAATCACCATGGCAATAAGGCAAGAAATAAATTATCTCTGAATTAAGAAAAGTGCTTTTAATGCTTTGCAGAAAATTTCACTGTATTATTCTTATTTTTCTCTTTTTGCTGTAGTCTGGTAGAAAGTTATCAGAGATTGGCATTTTGTGACCACTGCCCAAAATGTTTGCTGCTCCAAGTGTGTTCTGTGGGCCAGAAGCAGCAGCAGCACCTGGGTACTTTGAGAAATGCAACACTTCAGGCCCCACTCAGACCTAAAGCATCAGAATCTCATTTTAACAAAATCCCTGAGTGATTTGCATCCACATTAACGTTTGAGAAGCTCTGTCCTAGAATAGATCAGGCTGACTGACTCACCAAAGGCTAAAATTCAATTATAAGCATCTGCATTTAAGATTCAGCAATGACCTATAAGACTTTATGACCATATTCTCAAGAAAGGTAAATTGAAGGGTCCTGGAAAAAAATCCAGAAGCAAGATGAAACATAAAGCTGTGAGCTTGCATCCTACAAATCAATCCTCTTTCATGATTTAAATTGCATAACCTTAAAAAAGTAACGGGGGGGGGGGTAGGAGAGGAGGGAACAATGAAGAGTCAATCACAAATAAACAAATTCACAGTTTGGCAGTAGAATTCAGTAGCATAAAAGTGAATTCCACAGCTTGTGTGAGAGAATGTATCCAGGGACTGTGCTTAATGTTGGGTTACGTGCAGACTGCTGAGTCCTGCTATAAGATAAGTAATTTTTATCACTATCAGTCAAGAAGGCAGCCAACTGTTTAGGGGACTTGACACACGCTACATCTGAATTCATGTTTGAGACATTTTATCTTACAATTAGTTTTTCTAACAAAGTAAATCTCACTAGAAACGTGTTAATTACAGGCAAAAACATGAGGCACAGACTCATCATGTCACTTAATTTTTAGACCACTTTGATGGCAAAATAATCGCCACCACAATGGGGAAATAATTGCCAGCACAGAAGAAAAGTTACAGTATATATCTGCGCTAACCAGTATGGAACCACTAGCCACATGTGGTTACTGAGTATCAGAAATGTGGCTAATCCAAATTGAGGTATGCTGTAAATATAACATATACACCTGCTTTTTATAACTTAGTAAAAAAGAAAGTAAAATTTTTATACTGATTACATGTTCAAATGATAATATTTTGGATATATTTGGTTAAATAAAATATATTAACAAAGTTACTGTTTCTTTTACTTTTTTAATGTAGCTACTAGAAAGTTTTTTTAAAATTTTATGTGACTTGCATTATATTTCTGTTAGAAGGCACCGGTCTAGAAGTTTATAACTGTCCACCCATCAACCTTAATCTTTTTAAAAAATATATAAAGAGGTAGATAAATTCTTGATATGAAAGAATAACTGCAGCAAATATATATTTAGGAGGTAGCCAAATTAAGCAGGCAACAGAGAAGTACAGCACAAGATCGTTTTAACAACAGCTGAATGAGAAAACACTTCCTGAAATTTCTCCTTGGGGCATCCCAGAATTTACATGCAAAGAACAGAGAAGCATCAAGTATTTAATAAAAATAAAGCAGGGGGAGGAGTTGATACAAACTCAAGTGCAATGGCAGAGATGATAAATTCTCTCACAGTCTAGGAATGTAGAGTGGAAAAGATAACCAAATTCCACTGACAATAGCCAATAATTTCTTAGTCTAAGCCATTCAAATAACTAAACCTTCCCATTCCAAAATAAAACGGAGAGGGTAAAACCATCATTTCAAAATTTTGCCTAAAATCAGGAAAAACATGACAAGCTTTTTACACAGTCAGAGGCTGACCATACTGCTTAGTAGAGTTATAACTGTAAATTAAAATTAGGGAGCAGGTGTAGCTAAGTGGTTGAGCGCCTGCTTCCCATGTATGAGGTCCTGGGTTCAATTGTCGGTGCCTCCTGTTACATAAAAATAAAAACAAATTTTTTAAAAAATTAATTGTCTACTTCCATGATATGGGGGGAAAATGAAAAAATTCCATGGGATTAAAAAGTAGATTCACAGAATCATTTTTTTAATAACAAGACCTCCACATGTGTTAAGCATGAAAACAGCATCCCCAACAGTGGAAAATGGTGCTGGGTCAAAATTAGTTTGGGAATGAGACTATGAATATGAAGCAGGCCAAGCAGCCCCAGCCATCTCCAATCTGGGCAGATTCCTCTCATTCCTAGCTCCAGGAACAATCCCATCACTTAGGAAATCTGGATCTCTGCCAAAACACAGCTCTTGCAGCCTTCTGGGGGATGGGCAAGGAGAGGGGAAATGTCTGAGCAGCTGGCTTTTATCACAAAGCCTTTCTCTTCAAAAGGCTTATAATGAATTTCCCAGACATGATACAACATAGTATTTTAAGTGATTAATAGTGCCAAATATCACATTTTTAAGATAAATGTCCAAAGTGAAAGAGGCTAATAATGACATGAATGGAATCTGGTACAAAAATTAAAATATTGTATTTTGTGGTTTTTAAATTCCTTTCATTAGGCTTAACCTCAACTAATAAGAGCAAATGAAACTAATCTGTTCAGAGCTTAACATCAGCCGCACTTTCCTACCTGATTCCACTTAAAAAAAAACAACTAGTTTTTAATAGAGACCCATTTATGAGGTAGGTATTATTTTACTGCTGTTGGAGATGAGGAAACTGAGGCACGGAGAGGTTAAGAATTACTCAGGCAAGAAAGATGGAACCTGGGGGTGACCACAGGTTTATGAGGGTAGGTTTTTATGGCTCTAGTCCCACAGGAAACTGCCTCTTAGTCCACATTCTCAGATGAGGCTACTAAGGCGCAGGGGATTAAGAAATTTTCTGTTCCGGGTAAGAGAAGGAAGGCAGGGAGCATGTCCTTGAATCCCTATCTAGTGCAATACCCTATGCCTTCTCAGAAAGAGCTTATTTCCACCAAACCTTTGTCCCAGTTAGAAATGCTGTCAGGAGTATCTTCTTTTCTCCTTATGCTCAAGGGGGCAGTCGCTCGTTGTTTCTCCTTTTTTTTCTCTCAGCCAAAGCGCCAATTCTCCTACCACTGTTTGAGCTGCTGGCTCTTGGGGCATTTGAAGAAGCATACAATATTGGATTTACACTTTTCACAGCTATGTAAAATTAAGTATTGAGGTCTAAAATCTGTCAGGGAGCATGGAAAATGAAATGCTTTCATTTGGCAGAATGGACAAACTAGTGGGTAACTTTGTTCTCTTTCATATTGTCTTTCATTAATGTTACAATAATCAGGAAAGAACTACCATTTTGAAATCAACATTACTAGGTCACACACCTCCCTTAATCTCATCCTAAATGCAATGTCCTTAAATCCTGACCTTGTCAGGTGAAACAGAATAATGGGGTGGGGGTGGGAGAGCAGGAAAACTGGTTTCCAGACGCAGCTCCTCTGTGGCCTGGGGCACGGCATGCAACCACCTTTTTGATCGGTCAATTTCCTCACCCACAAAATAGAAATGAAGGCACCTGTCCATTACTTCACAGGGTTCAGGTAAGAATTCACTGAAATAATGCGTGAAATTGTTTTGTGAATTTTGAAGCCCTACAAAAGGTTTATGAAGACGAATGACACTCCTGCCTGACATTAGCCAGCACACCGGAGGAGAGGCTTTCAGGGCCTCTGGTGATGACAGAGAGGCAGACAGCAGCGTGTCCCTCTAATATTACCCACCCATCACTCCATCTTCCAGAAGAAATTATCCTGGATTTTTAAGGTTGAAGAGCTGTGTTTTTAAACAACAGTGTGAGATAATAAGCACTGATTTCAATAAAAGGCTTGGAAACTCCAGGAAGGCACAATCGCAACCGCAACTGCCCTCCTCATCAAGTGTCTGAGGGATAGCTGAGGACACTCCAGACTCCTTAATTGTTCGATTTTCTGATCACGGGCAAGATGGAAATTTTACTCTAAAATCACTGGAAAAAAATGAATTGACACACATTATGCTTAGGTGTCATGCTTTCTTTTAATAAATTGGAGGGAGGAAAAAAACTTACAAGAAACTCCTACACCTAATCCCATAAAATCCAATGTTCCGAAAACTTCAGATTTTCCTTTCAGATGTGTTCTTTTCTCTCTTGTTTCACACTCACCATGCCACTTTCCCAGTCTGCTGTTAAAATCCACTGGATACTCTAACAACTCTGCCAAGGAGAGGCAGAGATGGAAACGAGCCCATTAAAAAGAGGAGCAAAATAACTAAAGATCTTTAAATTCAACTACAGAAACAGCTGCCGGTCTCTTAAAATAAAAGATGCCTAATTATTGGTATTCATGTGGTTAAACTGTACCCTCAGAAGGGCGCACGTCCACTCTCAGTCCACGACAGAAATCCTTTGAAACCATTTGACATGCTGCTTTGTGCAGTTTCAGACTTACACATTTGTCTGATAGTGGGAGAAAATATACCGCATGATCATAATCTTTAGAAAGAAATAAATTAAAAGAAGACATAAAGATGACAGGTTAAAAATAAAATATTTTTAAAATTATGTACAAGAAAGCCAGTGAGGTGAGGAATGGTGTGCCACTATATTAATGATGGAAACGAATATTTATTACACAATAGTAATAAATAGAAGGAAGGGAAATCAGAGTGGGCAGAAGGGGCAAAAATGGGAAAAACACTCAGAATGCTAAAGAAAGAAAGAGAAATACTATTTAAGTAAGTATCCTTGGGTGGAAACTTTGATCTAAGATAAGATAAGGGAGTAAAGAAGGAATGTCTTTACACAAAGTAAATAAATAAACAGCATAAACTACCCAGAATCGCAGGAAGAGCTTTCAGTGTAAACACAGTCTTCAGTGTAAACACCGTCGGGGTAGACTTTGCTTAAGAGGTCTGGAAGAATACATCACTAGTAAGGTTAGTAGGAATTGTCCCACTATCCCACACCCTACTCACCACTTAAAGAACAGACAACCCGGAGAAAAATCCTATGCATAAATGTGCAATCTCAAATGTTTAATTTTTTATATATCTTGAGAGCAAGGAAGAAAAACCACTGATACAAACAGAATGAACCCCAAAACATTTTGCTCATGGATTACAGCTTGTTTTTCCCCCAAGGAAAAGATGGGACTTCTGGGAAAGGTCACCACACTGGATCAATCATTTTTTTCCGAAGTCAGTTTCAAGATAAGTGAGAAAATCCATAAACTCAAGATGATCATCACTGTTATTTAGTAAGCACAAACACTACCACACAAGTGGACAGCTATTTATGTTTTTTAAAATGTGCACAAATGATTCTAAAGTGTTGTTTTCAAATAAACAATAGTGACCAAAAAAAGACACAGGAACTGAATTATTGACAACTCACAAAATCTGGCCAATACTTTATAATTAGATAAGAAAGAATCCTTAAGGCAAAATGCTACAGGATTAATATAATTGGAGTAAAGTACCTACTTTTAGTAAGAAAATCGATTTCTTTGCTGCACCTTCATTTTGTACTTTGTCAATTAGTCCCACAGCCAAGGGCTACCCTAATACACTCTCAGCATTAATTTGCAATTTAAGAGTAACACAATTCAAATCAGTCACCATTCAAGTACAAGGACATTTCAATGTTCCTTTTCAGCAGGTCCCCTCCAACTGCAGCTTTGACAGTGGGCTAGAGACCTATATGGTTCACGCAGCTCTGCCAGTCCATCAGTCCTGTGACTCTGAGCTGGTTAAATCACTTAATTTCTCTGAACCTCAATTTCCCCATTTGTAAAACCTGAAATAATAATGCCTACATTGCCAGGCTTTCTGGAAGATGAAATAAAATAATTTACATAAAGAAAAATGTTTAAGATATTGCCATCCCCATCAATAAATGACTGATGAACTCCTATAGCATTCTGAAAAGGAAAAGGGATTTTTTTTAAAAAACTTACACCTGAATTAAGAAATCAAACTCCTCAAAAAGCCGCAACAGTGTTTTCTGTTTAATTTTTCAAGCAACACTAATTCAGCACTTAGTAGGTGCAAAGCACTGGGTGTAACACAGGAGATCCAGGTAGAAATGCTGGTCTCTGTCCTCAGAACCTTGCCTACTTGGAGAGAAACAAAAGGTGATGGGAAGAATGGTAAGGTGAATGTCTGTTCAGACAAGAGGTGCCAAGATCTTGATAATAAAAGCCTATGAGGGAAGAACAGCTTGATGGAGAGAATTCTCCAATTTCTTAACCCACAGACACAGGACACACGGAGTCTTCTTGGGGATCCCCTGCCAAGGAAATGAAAACGTTTCCCAATAGAAAGGTCGGTAACTAGGCAGACATTACTAGAGGAGCCTCCCAGGGACACAAGCCAGAAGCAGAAGACCAGAGGAAGAGTCCACCCACCTCTGCGTATGGGGCAACAGTTATCACAGATCTTTCTTGAAATCCTCATCATCACATATACATTGTAGATGTGATGTCTGTGAACTCATTTTCTTCTACGTTGGTTAAGAATGTTCCCAAATGCAGAGCTCCTGACGATGTAAAATCCCACTCCCAGATAACCACCTAGCCTGCAAACCCCACCAGGATCATTCCTTTTTACCAGATCCTGCTCAGCCCATGGTCACAGCAAAGCTGCGATTAGAGGCGTGGGAGAGGGGGTAGAGAGGGACGGTGGCAGGAGGAAGCCTAAACCTGTATGCCGCAGCCTCGGTTTCCCCACCTTTAAAATGAAGGGGTCTCTAAAATTAGATCACTGGTTGTCCCATGATAAGGCCAGGCAGGTGCCTGTGTCCTCAGCTTGTGCCCCACAGTCCTGAGGGCTCCAGGGAAGCCAAGGATGACACACTAAGACAGTTGCTGTGAGAGCTACAATCAAACCCTAGGAGTGGGGGCTGGAGATGATCTTTAAAGGGACAGAAATTGGCATTTGCTGAGCATCTGCCATGTACTAAGATCTATGTTAAAAGATTTACGGGCATTATCACGTTACTCTTCATATAACTTTGCCAGAAAGCAATGATCATCCTTATTTTACAAGAAAAGTAGGCTCCAAGGGGGTGTCACGTAGATTTTAAGCAGGAGGTGGGGGGAATCAGCTGGAAGAAGGAGAGGGTGATTCCAAAACTCTTGTTCCTGCTTGGGAGGGAGCTCAGGGTGGAGAAGCATCCCTCACAGCCACCTGGAGACCAGAGATACAACACGTCATCATGCAGTGGTACAGTCAAAGTTGGCATTGGCATTGCCCCTGATGTGCCAGTATAAACCAATCAATAAATAAAACAAAAGATACATCAAACACACCATTCCATCAATAATTCCTATGACATCTCTTCTCACCCATCTTTGTCAACACTCATCCCCTTTTTATTTCTTCAAATGTTGTTAGATGCCCTACAAAATATTTGTAAATATTTCTCAAATTCCTTGGAAGACAAAAAAAGGGATGGGTCTACAAAAAAGCAACATCTTACACAGCATTCTTGTGGCTCTCACTTCAGAAACATTCAACAGACATAAAAGGAAACAAATGGCAAGACAATAAATGAAGACTTAAAAGGCATATATTTCTTTACCTTTCACCAAAAACATTGAAATTCCTCAGAATGACCCTCAAATAATCAAACACAATCAGCAACTCTCTAAAAGAACCTCACAGCAGTTCTCTAACAGAATGTTTACAAAATTCAACAATAAAACTTATGATGAAATGTACCTGAGGACCATTTAGTGAATATTCAGAGAAGTTGAAAAAAATACTCATCTAAGACCTAAAGGAAAATAACAGCTTTCATTCAGAAAGTTACAAGAGAAATCTTTATTACCAGATGACATGACTGTATACCTGGAAAACCCAAAAAAGCTTCTGAAAAAGTTTTAAAACCAATAGAGTTTGGTAAAGTAGCAAAATGCAAAATAAATACATAAAGATCATTAAAACCAGAAACAATAAAATTGATTCTCATTCTGAAGTAGCAATTTTTAAAGATGTCTATATATTAATGACAAATGAAAAGAGCAAATCACAAAGATTAAGAAAACTACAATATTTTATTAAAAGACCTTTATTTTAAAAGAAAAGGAAAAAAGCTTGAAAACTAGTAGGACATGGGAAGTGGACTTGGCTCAATGGATAGGGTGTCCGCATACCACATGGGAGGTCCGCAGTTCAAACCCAGGGCCTCCCTGACTTGTGTGGAGCTGGCCCATGTGCAGTGCTGATGCGCGCAAGGAGTGCCATGACATGTAAGGGAACCCCACATGCAAGGAGTGCACACCCTGTAAGGAGAGCCGCCCAGTGCAAAACAAAGTCCAGCCTGCCCAGGAGTGGTGCCGCACACACAGACAGCATACGTAGCAAGATGACACAACAAAAAGAAACACAGATTCCCGGGCCACTGACAAGAATAAAAGCGGACACAGAAGAACACACAGCGAACGGACACAGAGAGCAGACAAGTGTGGGGGGGGGGAGAAATAAATAAATAAATCTTAAAAAAAAAAAAATAGTAGGATGTGTCACATTCCTGCATGGAAAAAAAATCTATAAACTGACAAGGATATTCTTTCTAAAATATCAAAAGAAAATTGTCTTTATTAAAATTTTATTTTCCTAAACTTCTAATTTTTCTATGTCATCTGTATTTTTCATGTTTTTGTTAATGACCAGGTTTTGTTAATGTACATTATATTACATTAATAATGTAACATTATTAGAATATATAACAATAAAAGTATAAAATTTTCAAATATAGCCTCTGAGTTTCCAGGCTATATATTTAATCAAATTTCCAGTCTTCTTAAACCTTTGCAAATGTGTCAGCTAGGTTACTGTGAATGTTAAATATCATTCACTCAAGAATGAACATTAGACAGAGAGACACAAGAAAAAGTTGACTTAGCTTCATTTCTTTCTCCTTTCTTTGCTCTCAAGATCAATGTAATTTGAAGGAAAGCATTGATGATACAATTGAAATCAGCGGATCATACTAGTCACCAGCCTCAGCAGCGATATGCCCATATTGAAGTGGAAACTAGTTATAAGCTCTCAAATCTAAGTTAAGCACTTTCAAAATAAACAGCAGGAAGGGCTAGCAAATATGTTCATTTTTAAAGTAAATATTAATATTTACTTTATATATTAACTTTGAGCTTGGTGACCAGAAAATTGATTCTGCTATCATATGACTTTCACTTCCCTGCTCCTTCTCGTCAAAAAGAAAAGAAAAAAAAAAAGTAAGAGGAAAAAAAGAAAACACAAATATGACACAAATTCTCCTACTTCTGAGCCCAACTGGTACTAGAAAAAAATCTGAAAATCACTCCTTTTGTAGGTGTCCTCAAACCTTCCCAACTCTTGACTGGTCATACAAACAGAAGACAAAATACATCAAACAATTTATAACCCAGAACTAGTCCAGGAAATGCATAGGGAAGTCCAATTCATTTTTTTTAAGGCGCCCTAATTCTGCTAATTGCAGAACAGGAGCCAATCATTATAAAACATCTGTATCTCCTGCCTACTACTTTCTCCTTCTTCTTCCCTTGCAGTCACCTACAATCCACTCCTGCTTTAGAAGAGGATAGTCGCTGCCATAATGGAAGGACGGCACAAGTTCAGGTGGTCAAGGCTCATTCCATTTCCTGGAAGCAGTGCCTAGACCACGAAAGGGTTCAGTGCAAAGGAGGCCAGTGGCTGGCAGCTGTTTCAGGACTTGATGCAGCCACCACCCCCACCAAAAACCAAGCATTTTTAGAAAAGAAGAAAGTAAAGAAGAAAATCCAATGAGATTGGAAGCATAAGGAAGGAGGACAGGGGAGGGCAGAAAGAAAACCAATGGTCTATTTCTTTCCATATTCTCCTCTCAGTACCCGCACTACCAACAAAAAAAGAACACTAAGAATTCAATGTCTCTCTCCATGCGCAAGTCACGAGTCATTCATTTTTCTAAGGTGTCAATATTAAAAAGATGTTTCCTCCTCTATACGTCCAACCTTCACAAAAATTTCAGTTGTCACAATATGACATAAAAAATGTACACTTCACATGTACAAGCTCATAATACAAGTATATATACTCAGGATATGAAGAAATAGGATGAATTTATTATCTCATGTTTTCTGTTCAATATTAACCATTTTGCCTCGGTCAGTAGAGGTAATTTATACCTACTGAAAGAAGCTGTGACACAGTGCTTTCCAAAAGTGCCAGTTAAGACACAACCAGCATCACTCTCGTAAGGCCTCCCAGCTTGAGCCAGGGGAGTCTTCATCTATCAGTCAGCTTCCATAAGCTTCACTATCTACAGAGCCCTAATAGCCAGCCGAAATTGTTTTCTGTCAGCCGGAAATTTTTATTAAACATTTAGAACTGGATAGATCCAGCGTACATCTCATTAAACAATTACACCCTATCCCCACCCTGCTCCAGGTATAAACAGCAATCCAAACAGTATTTTAACATGACCCTGAAACTGGAATCTAAAACTTAAGGAGTAATTTCAAAAGAGACCTTCGCAACCACATGCTAACCAACCAGCTATGTTCCCTCCGACAACTCATTTAAGTAAACCACCTGTGGCCTCTTTGTAAAATGGATGTAACTGACATAAATCTATTGCAGGAATCTTTGTGATTCACTTACTGCTTTAGGAAAAACCGTTCATCTGTTAGAAATATTACCAAGCATCAGGTGTTTCTCTGGAAGAGCTTCAGGTCCGGTCCCTGTCTGTCCATCACACCATTCCCATCGTGCCGGTGGGTTAGTTCTCCTTCTCCAGGGAAGGAGTCTAGTAAATACTAAGCACACATACTTCCGAGTCACCGAGACTAGGCTGGAATCCTGGTTTGAACCACTAGAAAAGCTGGGAGACTCTGACCAAGTCACAACTTCAATGAACCTCAATTTCCATTATTATATTGTTTTATTTCCTTTTTTGAGCTGTTTCCCTCATGTGGATACTTACGTTTCAGAACGCTGATATCATACTCTATATGATGACCATTGTAATTTTTTATTTTTATTGTATGCTTTTTAGTATTTTATAAATGTTTTGCAATGAGCATAACTTCTTTTAATAGCAAAAAAATAAAAGTTATCTGTTGAACAATATGCAAGTGTGATAAAAAGAAGAAATCCTGAAGGAAAAAAGTGCAGATTAAGTTTAATATGACTATGTTACCTAAAAAAGTATTCAAATGGAAGAAAAGATATATACAGGCAATATAATAAATAATATTCGAGCAATCCTGAAGATAGTAAAACTGAGTCATCCAAAATTGCAGTGATCCAATTAATGTCAGTCATATGGGTCTTAAAGGTTTTATCTTCTAATTACTATCGAGAAATTAATGTAAAGGCCAACCAGTATATCTCAGCAAAGTTTATAGAGTTGGCTTTTTTTCTTATATAACCAAGGCTCCTTTTGTTGTACATGTAGCACATCATTTAGATAAAGTAATGCAAACCTCTTGGGGAAAGTTCCGAGCTCAATTAGAGAATCTGGGGACAGGCCATATGTTACCAAGCCTTTTGCACACCTGAACCCCAATATCTAATGATCCAAGGATGCTCATTTATAAAATTAAATAGTCTGTCTTTTAAAAGATGAGAATCAAGCACTGCTGCAGTACATGTGCCATCATATTCACTTGCAGACAATACAAAAAGAGAGCTAGAGGGCTAAAGATTTAAAATAAATGAGCACCAACAAACACCACAAAAGAATTTATAATACATGCCTTGAATGACTGTTGCTAATATACAATTTTATCTCTTCAAGCTTAAAAAATCATTAAAATGGGAAAAGTAAACAATTAGTTACTCATTTTTATCTATGGTAGAATAACCTTTACTTAGCTCTTTCTTTGCTAAAAATTTCTGGATCACTAAGTTTTTCCTTAGCTATAAAATCTGGAAAATAAATGTGATATTTAATAAATAAACAATTGTAGAACTAAGATGATCATATTTTCTGAACCAAAGATCAGTATGTATAATTTGAAGCCAAAAGCTGTTCCAAAAATTTCAGACCCCATGGGATCCAATCCATCTTCAACTCCTTTATTTTAAAGACTTATTTATTTATTTTGCCCCTCCCCACCCCCACCCCCACACTGTTTTTGCTTTCCATGTTGTCTTCTCTTCTCATTCTCTCTCCTCTAGGATTTGACCGGGATTCAATCCTGAAGATCTCTGATGTGGAGACAGATTCCCTGACAATTGTGCCACCTCAGTTCCTGGTTTCTGCTGCACTTCACCTTGAATCTCCCCTTGTCTGTCTTTTGATGCGTCCTCATCATGCTGTGTAACTCACTTGCACAGGGCACTAGCTCACCACGTGGGCACTGGCTCACCATGCGGGCACTGGCTTGCCGCACAGGCACACTTTCTCTTCTTTTTCACCAGGAGGCTCCAGGGATTGAACCCAGGTCCTCCCACATGGTAGGAGGAAGCTCCGTCAGTTGAGTTACATCCGCTTCCCTCAACTCCTTTCTATAATAGTTCAGTATAGATATTTTGGAGGACTGGTTCTCTATCATTTTTATCACCCCAACATACCTGAGGTATATGCTACACTCCCCAGAAACAGCCCTGGCTAACTATAGCAGCACTATTCTCAAGGTGTGTGGTTGATTTTGGAGGGGGGATGGAAGGCATAGGCCTGCACCAAAATCTTCAGGGAGGATTTAGAAAACTCTCATCCTCCACCTCAACCACAGCCCAAAAGCTGTTTTATAGAAATGGTACAATCTCCATTTCTGAAAATCCTTTAAAAGCAAAACAAATAATGCTCTAAGCTAGGTTGCAGTCACAAATCTTGACATCAGGTAAGGAACTGACTAGAGGGACATATTTCAGTTTGTTTCCACCAAGACATATGTCATGGGTGATAATTTCATAAATGACACATTCCTACAGCAAACCATGAAATATGCCAAATTCCTGGTACTCTTACTGCAACTCAGCCCCCTCTTTACCCACTAAAGAAAATATAACACAGTTGAGAGACAGACATTCAATCTGTTCTATTTTGGTTTTGGGGGGTTTTTTGCACAGTTCAATGCTTCAGCTGATCAGAACACAGAAATGCAACATGTCTAATATCTCTGGAGAGAATGGTTAATTCCAAAACTAAATATGAAGATACCTTCTGTAGCAGTTTAATATGGTTATGAATTCCAAAAATAGATACTGGATTATGTTTGTAATCTGGTCTGTACCTGGGCATGATTGAGTTACGATTAGGGCTTTGATTGGACCACATCATTAGGGCATTACAAAGAAACAGAGTTGAGGGTTTCTGATGTTGAAGTTTTGATGCTGAAATTTGATGCTGAAGTCTTAAGCTGGAGACCCAGGAAGTCAACATACAGAGGAAAGAGAAGCAAGCCCTGGGAAGACAGGACCTGAGCCAGGACAAGAACACAAAGGAATAGAGACGGCTCCTTAGACACTGCAGAAACCCCAGGGAGAGAGAGAGCCGTTCACCTGGTAGTCTACAGCTGACCTCGTGGAGGCAGGCAAAGTCTAGAAGCTTCATAGTCTATAGCTGACCTTGTAGAGAAAACAGAGGAGATGAGCCCAGAGGAACCCAGGAAGCCTGAACCCTAGCAGACATCAGCAGCCAAGTTGCTCCAACACGTGAAAATAGACTTTGGTGAGGGAAGTAACTTATGCTTATGGCCTGGTATCTGTAAGCTCCTACCCCAAATAAATACCCTTTATGAAAGCCAACAGCCTTCTGGTATTTTGCATCAGCACCCCTTTGGCTGACTAATACACCTTCTAAATATCAAACATTACAGATTTATCACATGACAATATCTATGAATTGAGAAAACACACATGAGCACATGGAAGTGAAGACTCTAAGGATCCCTGGTTCTCTATCCAATTCCAAGTCTCCTTCAATATGATTTGCCAGCTTGAGAAAACTTTATAAGTAAAAAAAAATCAAAGAACAGTAAATTTTAGGCTGGGCATACAATTCCATGTTGAAACTTTATTTTTCTGCTCTGTTTTAAATACATGGTTGTGCGGGTCATAAAAAAATTTTTCAATACATTCTTTACCCATACATATACGGTTTAGTATTATAAAATTTATAGTTGTTTTTGAAATCTTATACAAGAAAACGAATCACCTTATAAAAAATAAACATGCTTCACTGCAAGACCCTGTATTAGATAACACTGTTTTCATTATTAAAAAAAATAAAAATAAAAATATTAAGAAAATCCCGTGGCTCATATGCTTAAAATGGATAACAGTTACCCAATTAAATAATAACAATTAAAAATAAAGTAAGACCAAATTTTAAAACAAATAATGAATTGAAAGAACCTGGGGAGCAGATGTAGCTCCAGTGGCTGAGCACCTGCTTTCCATGTATGAGGTCCTGGGTTCAATCCCCAGTACCTTGCAGGGAAAAAAACAGAGCAAAACTGGAATCAACTTTATATAGTGAAAGTAAAACAGATTTAGAGGGGAAAGTGAATATTACTACAATTTTGTCTTTAAAGTGAAAGAGTTCCTTTTAAAAAAAAAAACAAGATATTCACCCATATTAGAGAAATTAAGCTTGCAAAACTGACAGAAAACTACTGGTTTTAATTTCTTGTAATTGTGCCTTTTGTAAATTTTATGACACAAGAGATTAAGAATAAAGTATGCTTTGGGCTACAAAAAAATTCTTAACGTATCCCTTGAAAAGAAATCCTTTAGAAAGGTATATCTGGCATATTGGCACATACCAGATGGAAGGGAGACCATGAACTCCAGACCTAGGAAAACCTTGACCCCTGGCTTAGCAGATTTCAAGTACCATTACGGATCCTAGAACGAGAGGCCATCTCAATGGTAATCAAGCAATTGAAGGATCTGTAGATTAGAAATCAGTGACTGGAATTTCAGTCAGAAGGAAAATAAGCATAACGTGCCCCCTGTAGTTAGGTGCATTTTTTCCTTGTTGACGCCAACCGTAAGTACTTAAGCTGCACAGAGACTTCCTGTGTCAGAGGCCAGCTTTATAGAAATAAATTCAAACCCACAAATCAGAGCACTGCCAGGAAAGGAGCACTAGCCACCCAGAAGCAAGGGAATTCCTAACAGGCCTGGCCTGCTGTCTAGAGGTGCAGAGCTCGCAAACAGAAACAGGACACTTCTCATCCTTTAGACATCTGTATACATTCTGCGTTTGGGAAATCAGGAGTATGAACGCAACTAGTTCTCACAAATGCCATACATTTTAAATTTTGTGACATGCACTTCCTCTCAGAGCCTTTACAACTCTATCCAGACATTCTGGCCACTGTCCGGGCTAGGACGTAATTATGGTAATTATGTCTACCATAATTATGGAAATGGTAAATGTAAGCAAACATTTATGAAAAGGAAAAGTTGAAGCACAGAAAAGTTTTAAGCATCCCCAAATTTAAACTAAATCTCCAATTAGAGAATTAAGGAAGAACAGAGGTTCATTTTCAACAATCCAAATTGCTGAATTTGAAATATAAGGATTTACCCAAATGCAGGCATAATCAGAGAAGGAGAAAAAAAATGGCATCTGTAAATTTCTAAATCTCTTGAATGGGATACCCACCATGACTATGGTGATAATAAAAAAGATATAAGTAAAAGGATATAGAGTAAACCCTACTATAACAGAGGGTGAGATAGAATTTTTGCCCTACTCAACACTGCAAGATGCTAAGAGCTGGCCAGCCTGTAAATACCAGAGAGAGTTAAATCCTGTGACACTGACTAGACTGAGAGAGCCATGTCCAGAGGTTATCTGCAACCTGGCATTAAATGAAAGTTGATAAACACTTAATACATGAATCTTTGAGAAGGGTAGTATCATGACAAGAGAGACATTTTGGGAAGGCTGGAGTGGAGGAGTGAGAGATGGAGCAATGAGAACAATTAAGAGGTTGTTGAGACAATATAGGTAAAAGTGATAAAGTTCTGAACTGAAGTGGTACAGCTAGAATGATAATGAAGGCACTGAACTGAGAGAGCACTGTTCCATAAGAGTGGGAAAGTAGGCGGGTAACAGATCATGAAGGGCCTCGAAAGCCAGGCTAAGGAGTCTGGCCTTTAACCTGCAGCTGGCAGAAAGCTTGTAAAGTATTAAGCAGGAGACAAGCATGAGTTGTATTTCAGATGCATCCTTCTGAAGGGGAGACAAGCTGTAAGCAGAGAGGTAAGAAGATGGCTGCTAGCCTAGACAAGAGATGATGAGGCTGAATGTGCACCTTAGCAGTGGGAATGGAGATGATGACAGGTGAGAAACAAATACCAAGTCACTATGTGGATGTGGGGTTTGGAAAGAAGTCTAAGATGATTTCAGGTCTCTGCCTTGGAAAATCGTGTGGCTGGTAAAGTCACTCACTGAAATAGGAAAGAGAAGAAAAGGACCACTTCTGGAGAAAACAGGCATCAGTCACATTTTTGTGTGTACTGAGACTGAGGTGACACTGAGACATTTAGACAGAAACATCTAATGGGCAGCTGGATATCCGAGTCTGGAGTGCAGAAGAGAAAGCTGTTAGCTGCAGTGGTGCTAGTATAACAAGGCAGTAGCCAGAAGCAAGAGGTAGGCGAACCACTCAAGGAGCGCATGAGAGACAGAGAGAAAGGATCACAGAGGATAGAGGGCTTCAGTTATGATGGAAGAGAGGGGAAAATAGGCAAGTTCACAGCCTATGGCAAAAAAATGAAGTGGAGGGAAGCAGACTTGGCACAATGAATAGGGCGTCCGTCTACCACATGGGAGGTCCGCAGTTCAAACCCCGGGCCTCCTTGACCCTTGTAGAGCTGGCCATGCGCAGTGCTGATGCGCACAAGGAGTGCCGTGCCACGCAGGGGTGTTCCCCGCATAGGGGAGCCCCACACGCAAGAAGTGCACCCCTGAAGGAGAGCCACCCAGCGCGAAAGAAAGTGCAGCCTGCCCAGGAGTGGTGCCTCACACACAGAGAGCTGACACAACAAGATGATGCAACAAAAAGAAACACAGATTCCCATACTGCTGACAACAACAGAAGCGGACAAAGAAGATGCAGCAAATTGACACAGAAAACAGACCACTGGGGAGGGGGAGAGGGGAGAAAAATAAATAAAAATAAATCTTAAAAAAAAAAAGGAAAAGAAAAGTGGAGCAGATGTGGCTCAAGCAGTTGAGTACCTGGGTTCGGTCCTGGCTGCTTCCTAAAAAAAACAAAAACAAAAAACAAGCCAAACAAATGAAAAAAACCAACTCAGGAAAGCTAATAATGTGACTCAGTGGTTAAGCGTTAGCTTCCCACAAACGAGGTCCCAGGTTCAATCCCCAGCCTTGGTACCTAAAAAAAAAGAAAAGAATGGAAAATATTAATTATGGAAGCTTCTGGAGTAGAAAGGGGAGAGGATTTATGTAGATCTGACACTGGAAAAAAGAAAGACTGGAGCGAACAGAGACAGATGTGAGGGCAGGGTGTTCTAAGAAGTTGGAGGGAAAGCCATCTACTAAAGGAGGCAGAGGTGAAGATTTTAGAAAGATTGAGGGAAATGGGAAAGGTTTCAGCAGGAAACAGGTCAGCGGAACATCAATGGACTGTACACAGTAGTCCAAAATTTCCAGCTAAAGCTGGGAACGATAAATTTATTCAGGAGTGATTTCCTCAAGCAGCTCTTCGCAGCTGTTGGGTAAGAGCAGAGAGGATGCCAGGTCAATACCGAGGGCTGGCAGAACAGATTACAAAGGAAGTACAAACGGCAAAGGCCACTGAGGATCCAGGCAAGAGTGCCAGGGAAGAGGGAACAAAGGAGGGAGGGTGGGTCATGGACTGGGAGAACAGGATGGGCAGGCAGGGGAGGGTGTCACTCAGAAATCAGAAGGCGGCAAAGAAGGGATATCGGGAGTGGAGCTAAGGAAAGACTGCTGATGGACTTCAGTACTTTAGATTCGGGACAATCCCAGTGAAATGACCCAGTTCCTGCAGAAAACAATGCTGGGTCCTGCTGGTTGGAGATGAGGAAGTCAAGGAGCTCTGAGACCAGGCCTTTGCGTCCATGTGTACCTAATCCATGTGGACGCTGGAGCCACCCAAAACCATAATAGCTAGGGCAGAGAAAAGACTGAGCCAGTTTCCAACACTCTTCTATGAAAGGAAAAGAAAGACAAGGGATGTCCCCAGGTCACCTTTGCACCTACTCCCAGAATCTGGTTCTCATAAAAATCACTGCTGCATTTATCATCTCAGGTTATACTCTTTACATAAAATAACACAAAGGGACACAGATTAGAAGCTAAGATCGTTGTACACTGCCCCATCTATCTCAGAGAATTATCATATGTAAGCACAGAATAATGCAAGTTAACTGGTAAAATGTACTTGGAGCACTTAGAGATCGATGCAGAAATTCAAAAGATATTTGATAAGCTTTGTATGCATTTCTTCAGATACTAAATAAAAAGAGCTGGAAAACACCAACATAACTCGCCCCTTTCAGTTCACAATCGTGAAATCACTGACCAGAACAGAAACTAATTAAACAACTCAGGAACAATCACCTGTTATTGTTTTGTTTTGTATTTCAAAAAAGTATGTATCTGGGTTATATACCATGAGCAAATGAAACTCTTTGCATTTCAAATGTTTATTTCAAGCCCTATAATTCTTGCATTTCTCACCAACCAACCACAGTCAACACTTTGTTCCACAACAGTAACACAGATATGTAGTTCACACTGACTGGAGGCTCACATCACAATGTCATCAAAAAACAGTGTCTAGTAAAAACTATGGCACAAAATACCAATCTGCTTTTACCCTTCAATCTGCCTTAACATTTTTTTTTAAGATTTATTTCCCCCGTTCCCCTGCACCTGCCCCTACCCTCACCCTACGTTTTTGCTGTCTGTGTCCATTCGCTCTGTGATCTTCTGTATCTATTTCTATTTCTTGTCTTCTCTTTTCATCTTTTTTCTCTTGGATTCACAGGGATTCTATCCTGGGGACCTCTGATGTGAAGAGAGGTTCCCTGCCAATTGTGTCACCTCAGTTCCTGGTCTCTGCTGTGCTTCACTTTGACTCTCCCCTTTCGTCTCTCTTTTGTTGCATCATCATCTTGCTGCGTGACTCACTTGCACGGGCACTGGCTCACTGCACAAGCAGTGGCTCACCACACAGACACTCATGTAGGAACTTGGCTTACCACGCGGGCACTCACGTTGGCACTCAGCTCACCATGTGGGCACTGGTTCACTGTGCAGGCATGCTTTCTCTTCTTCTTTTTCACCAGGAGGTCCCAGGGATCGAACCTGGGTCTTCCCATATAGTAGGCGGAGGGCTTATCACTTGAGCCACATTCACTTCCCTGCCTTAACTTTCTGTTTCTCCAATAATTATTGATTTAGCCCCTTCATTTTGGCTGGGTACTATGCTAAGTCCTGAGGATCCAAAGATCAAGAAGATGCAGAGATAGAGGTTGTGGGAGTGGGGAGCAGGGAGGGGGACCCTAAAATAATCTAGACCAAAAAATTTTACTTGGAATACCCTTACAAATGATTAGTTCATCCAAACCAAATGGTATAGATTGAAACCACAGAACATAAAATGCCTGATAACTTAGTCAGGGCACAAGTACAACAAGTAATGAAGGGCAAATTGATCTTTCTTAAAATGTCCTCTCTTCACCAGAATTCCATATGGTTTGCCTATCATTTTAAATAGCTCATGCCTCAATAGTCGAGTACAATAAGCATTAGCACACAGTTTCTGAATATAATTTCAGGCTGGTTTTGAAAATTAGCAGTCATGGTATTTCAGTCTATTATATTATTATATTAATATATATTTATAATGCTTAATATATATTTATTATAATAAATTATATATGGCTTATTGTTATAATATTTATTATAAGTTATATACTGATTATTGTAAATAGACTGCAATACCATGACTGCTAAATAAATGAATAGTCTATCAAATAGGTCTATATTTCATTTTCTCCTCCGTTCAAGGCTAAATACTCACATACTCCCTACGAGAATTAGGGACTCCAGTTCCAGGCACCCTCTGGAGGAGTCCACTGCTTGAGATAAATCCAGCCTCATAAATACTGAATAAAGAGAGAATGTCACATTTTGCAGCATATCTAAGTTTCAGTTCCCAAGTTTCAAGACTTAAACATGAATTCCAATGGACTGCAGACACCCCCAATTCCAGAAGAGGACAAGAGGAAGACTAAGAGTTCAACAAAACTTCTACTACTATGCTCTGAAGATCACCACAGAAGAACTCAGTTGTTTCCTGTTTGTATAACCACAGATCTGGTGCTCATTTCTGATCTTGGTAAAATTGTAATTTTATGGTTAAAATCCTATACTTAGAGCTAGAAAGTAACTGGAAGATCACAACACTGACTGATTTTACAAATGAGAAAATGAGGCCTGGGTAAGTTAAAAGACTTTCCTAAATAGCTAGGAAGAGGCTAATGAGAATCCACATTGCCTGATCCAGATACATCACTCTCTACTCACTGGCAAAAAATTATTTACTAATATTCAGTTGATATTTATTGAATGTTAACCATGTACAAGTCACCCCAGGGATTACAAAACTGAATGCAGTTATCCCCTCAAGAAATCTAAAAAACTGGGGTTTAGACAATGTTTTCACAGTTTTAACATGCAAATCATCACACGAAGTTGTTTTTTTTTTTAAGATTTATCTATTTATTTATTTCCCTCCCCCCCTTTTCCTCCTCTCACCCTGCTGTTTTTGCTGTCTGTGTTGTCTTCTCTTCTCATTTTCTCTCCTCTAGGATTCACTGGGATTCAATCCTGGAGATCTCTGATGTGGAGAGAGGTTCCCTGTCAATTGTGCCACCTTAGCTCCTGGTTTCTGCTGCACTTCACCTTGACTCTCCCCTTGTCTCTCTTTTGATGTCATCACCTTGCTGTGTGACTCACTTGCACAGGGCACTGGCTCACCACTCGGGCATTCATGCGGGCAGTTGTGCAGGCACTCGCTCACCACACAGGCATCTTACGTGGGCACTGGCTTGCCATGCAGGAACGCTTTCTCTTCTTGTCACCAGGAGGCCCCAGGGATCAAACCCATGTCCTCTCATATCATAGGCGGAAGCTCTATCACTGGAGCCACATTCACTTCCCCACACAAAGTCTCATTACTACTACTATTATTACTACTATTATCTCTACTTTACAAAAGAATAAGTTAATTGTGGTGGAGATGGGACTGACAGCCAGGCTGCCTTCAGGACTGCTCTCTCCCAGGCTCCTGGCCCTGGGTCTGCCCTTGATTATTTGGAAATTACTTGACCCCCAGGGATCTCAATTTTTTTATCTGTGACATGATAGTTTGGGCCACTTGATTTCCAAAGTCTCTTCCTGGTCTTGCATTCTGTGATTCACTGATTTAAGGTATTTAACCTCTTGTGTGCAGAAGGAAAACATTTTGTAAAAGCTAAGGATGATTTTTCCCTAAATTGCAAAATCCAGACCTTTGATCATGCAGAAACGTTTTTTGTTTTTGTTTTTTGGGGGGGTAGGAAGGGGAACTACATGTTTGATATATACATCCTTTTTTATCAAAGATTTATTTTTTATTTATTTCTCTCCCCTTCCCCTCCCCAACCGCCCCCCCCCAATTCTCTGCTCTGTGTCCATTCACTGCATGTTCTTCTGTGACCACTTCTATCCTTATCAGTGGCACCAGGAATCTGTGTTTCTTTTTGTTGCATCATCTTGTTGTGTCAACTCACACCATCCTTGGGCAGGCTGCACTTTTTTTTGCGCTGGGCGGCTCCCCTTACAGGGCGCACTCCTTGTGTGTGGGGCTCCCCTACACTTCCCAATATATACATCCTTAACCTCCATCTAGGCTCCAGCCTCAGATTTATTTTTAAAAACTGAGATACAGCCCCATCACATAGTAACATCCAATCATTAACAATGATGTCTAAACAATAAAAGAAGTTTTTAAAATTCCTAATGATGTTTAGGAAGAGTCTGTAAAATTATGGGGAAAGGTCAAGTAGTAGGTTTAAAAAAAAAAGTGAGGGAGTAGAGATGGCTCAAGCCATTGGGCACCTTCCTCCCACATGGGAGGTTGACAAGCACACAACAAACAGAAACAGAGCAGACAGCCAGCACAAACAATGGGGGTGGGGGAGAAATACACAAATAAAATCTTTAAAAAAATTGTAAGTGAGATACAATATATATACTATGCTTTATAAAACATGGGAAAAGAAGCAAAAAGAACAATAAACAGTTGTTGTACCTGTATAAGGGGATGAGAGTGGCTTTCTTTTTTTAAAAAATGTAAGCTTAAATTACCTCCATAAATAGAGGGGAGATCTTTCTTAATAAAGAAAGAAAAGATGCCCAGTATTATCACATTGATTTCTTCTGAGTAGAAAGAAAATATTCACTGCAACAACACTGCAGAAATTCCAGAAATACAGGTTTGGAGGAGAATACCATTATTACCTACTATAGCTAAGGAAGAAAAGATTTCCCTATTGCTTCAGGTCTAGAATAACTAAGTTTTGGAGGGTGTTACAGGAATGCTGGCAGAAGACATTGTTTTGGAGTCTAGGGACACATAGCTTTGAAGAGCTCAACCCAAGGAGGAAAAAAAAAAAGCAGCAGCAGCAGACCGTGAAAGTCAAATGACACTGACCCCTTCCAGAAATCCTGGCCTGGAACAGGTTCTTCCTGAGCGGTCCTACTGTGAACCTATGGCCAGCCACATGGCCAAGGGGACATTCCATGAACAGAAATACCCTCTCTTCACTGCAACACAAAAGCAGAGGGTGGTCAGGTAGTGTATTTCATGGTACTTGCAACCACTAAAGCAAAACAACTACAACCAGACTAACTTATATTTTCATTAGGGAAGCGGACTTGGCCCAATGGATAGGGCATCCGCCTACCACATGGGAGCTCCGTGGTTCAAACCCCGGGCCTCCTTGACCCGTGTGGAGCTGGCCCATGCGCAGTGCTGATGCGCGCAAGAAATGCCCTGCCACACAGGGGTGTCCCCCACGTAGGGGAGCCCCACGTGCAAGGAGTGTACCCTGTAAGGAGAGCTGCCCAGTGTGAAAGAAAGTGCAGCCTGCCCAAGAATGGCGCTGCACACACAGAGAACTGACACAAGATGACGCAACAAAAAGAAAGATTCCCAGTGCCACTGATAAGGATAGAAGTGGTCACAGAAGAACACACAGCAAATGGACACAGAGAGCAGACAACTGGGGGGGGGAGAAATAAATAAAAAATAAATATTCATTAGACAATAGGGTAAGCACATTGTGTCCAAATATAAACAGACAATATATATAAAAACATGTGTGGACCAGCTTACAACATAGATCAATTCCTGTGGCTTTGGAAAGTACAGTGAAACACTTCACTCAATAGCACTCTTGAGAACATTTTGTAAACACACATATTTTCCTGGTGATTCCCACTTACGCTACAAAGAACTCAGGAAAGAGTACAATTTTCTTTTTTTTATTAAATCATGTTCATTACACCTGAACCCATGCCTAATATGTACAGACTTTTTTTGCTACTTTGTAACAAGCAGATAAAGGCAGACCTGATATACAAAGAACAGGAAAACTAGAACAGGAAGCGTCAGCTCCTCCTTTGGGAGACTGACAATGCGTGATGTCAACACCTCATCAGACCTGCTTCGGCTGAGGTCTACAAGGGAGCAAAACTGCCCAAGAGCTTCAGGCTCACCCAAAGCACACATGGCACACCGGGCTTCTTGGTCACTAACACCGTCAAGAAGGCAACAACACAAATGGCCGGGTATGTGTTTTAATTTATTAATTTAAAAGACATATATCTGTTGATTGCTACCAAAATTCATTTGAAAGATTATTTAAAATTTGAAAATAATAAAGTGAAATTAAATGAGCAGTCGTCATCTCTAGTTTTTTTAAAAAAGGTTTTTTTTCCTAAGTGCAAAATTGGCACCTACTGACTTGACCTGGCAGTAATTAAATACATCTAACGCTAGATAAAGAAATTTAACCTACCTCATCAAAGGTGGTGTCCTCTTTCTTCAAAGCTATAAAACAAAACGGGAAATGAAACAGTTACTATTTAAGTATCTCAAAGAAACCAAAGTATCCAAGTCATAGCAAACAGAAAAAACAAAGCAGTATGGTGTTTTCCTTTCAGAAAGTAAAACTGTAACCCAACCTGAATAATGTTATGATACAAATTCGAAAACTGCAAATGAGATAGAATTGTGCAGCATGCATCATCACGAAACACTTTTCATAAATACGTAAATAGACTATGCTCCCAAATATGGGGGGAAAGTATGTACATCTTTCCCTTAGCTCTTTTTTAGCAGGAAAAAGTTTTAATGAAAGCATAAATGAATTAGAAAGCTGTCCTTGAAGAAATTTCCATTAAACTGCTGGGCTTTGAACATCTGACTTCATGTGTGGTACACAGAGCTCCCAGATGACAGTTAGGACGACACCCATTCTGCATAGTGCCCTGAATGACATTTTCATACTGAGCAAAGTTTAAGTATGGTGGTAAAAGACCAAGAGTGTGATTTAAGTGTTGTGGAGTGAAAGATAAAATAGGAACATTATTTTCAACATGATAAAATTTTATAATAAAGTTTTAAAAATACAAAATCAGAATATTCTATAGGAACAAGCAAATACTTTAAATTTATTTTAAATACATCTTCAGAACCGGACTTTTATCACTCCAGAAAGAATAAGACAAATTTCATGTATAGTTTGCAGACACCTTAAATTCTACATCAGTTAGAATGTTTCATTTTAAGAAGCATTCACAATGTAGCTAACTCACTGGAAACCACTAGTGAAAGAAATGTTCCACATCTGCAGAATTGTGCATAGGCATATAGTGGCACCATACAACTATCCACTATACTGGATAGCTCTATTCTGGATAAAAAGAAGCACTTGCATAGCTATTACTTGGAAAGCTATGCTCTGACAAAAGCAGAAAGCTTATTGTTTTGGCAATTAAGCCCGGAGAGAGGTAATGTGACTAAACATCTCATCTCAAAGTTTATAATCTATAATTCAGCAAGCTTAAAAGGTTATATGTTTCATACTATGTAAGTGTCCTTTCAAGGGTATTAGGAAGTACGTGGCTGTGGAAGTGAGTTAAGGGGAATGAGGGTAAGAGAGACAAAATGTTTTTGAAAGTAATTCATCTTTCCCTTTTGGTTAAGAAACTGATCTATAATAGACTTCTCTATTTCCTTCACTAGAGAACAATTTCTTCTGAATGCAAACTAATAAGATAGTCCTTTGTCCCAGTCTCAAATGGCTTATCTTATACTCAATTACTTGCACATATTTTATTATTATGTGATTTAAGGTATATTAAATCTAAAATTACCCATTTTGATAGGAAGATACAAGATTCCAGATGATTTCCAGTGACTACATTTTCACTAGAACTTAAAACCTCTTATCTGGGAAGTGGATGTGGCTCAAGCAATTGAGGTCCTACCACATGGGAGGTCCTGGGTTCAGATCCCAGTGCCACCTAGGAAAGACGAGCAAGGAAGTGAGGTGACACAATGCAATATTGCAGCAAGGTAACAGAGAGATGTTGCAACAAGAGACACAGGGAGGAAAACCTAATGGGAGACACAGTAAAGCAGAGAACAGAGGTGGCTTAAGTAATTTAGGCACCTCCCTCCCACATGGGAAGCCCTGGGTTCAGTTCTGGTGCCTCTTGAAAGGAAGACAAGGCAGAGGACTTGGTCCAGTGGTTAGGGCGTCCGTCTACCAGATGGGAGGTCCGCGGTTCAAACCCCGGGCCTCCTTGACCCATGTGGAACTGGCCCATGCGCAGTACTGATGCGCGCAAGGAGTGCCCTGCCACGCAGGGGTGTCCCCCGCGTAGGGGAGCCCCAGCAGGGGTGTCCCCCGCATAGGGGAGCCCCACGTGCAAGGAGTGCGCCCCGTGAGGACAGCCGCCCAGCCCGAAAGAAAGTGCAGCCTGCCTAAGAATGGCGCCGCACACAGGGAGAGCTGACACAACAAGATGACGCAACAAAAAGAAACACAGATTCCTGTGCCGCTGACAACAACTGAAGCACACAAAGACGCAGCAAATGGACACAGAGAACAGAAACTGGGGAGGGGGGAGGGAAGGGGAGAGAAATAAATAAATAAATCTTAAAAAAAAAAAGGAAGACAAACAGCAAGGGCAAGTGCAAACAAATGAGGGGGTTGGGAGAAATAAACAAAACTTTTTTAAAAAACTTCTGATCTAGAAGACTTTCTTTAAATACCAGTAAACAAGGTTTACTAGGCAATACTCATCACTTTATCAACTCAAGGTGTGTCCCTTAATTAGCATACTTGACTAGTGATTCCTTTATAAAATATTAGTGACGTGCATAAATTTAGAAAAGTTGGTCTGTCTAAAAATCTAATTTTTTGTAATAAGAAATGTTTACACAAAGTCATACATAAGCAAATTATTGCACATTCTCAAACTTTATACAAATTTAGCCATGTGTTTTCTTAAGCAAAGCATTCAATAAGAACTACTGCTGATAATACCAATTAGGTAATTACAACCATGGAATGAAGGCCCTCAAGTTGAGAGAAAGTAAGAGCAAAGAACTAGAATGTTTTCAGTACCCAGGATGGACTTTCTCTTTCTTGCCCCAAGTCCTTCCAATTCCCCCAACATTCTGGATAGAGAGATGGGGTCTGAGGTAGAAAGGAGGAGAAAAGAGAAGAGTAAATGGCTGGTGTATTTTCTAAGATGGAAGGAGCAGGACATTCTTTCCCCTGTACACTATTTTCAAGCCCAGGAAACCATCATGGTGAACATTTTCAGACCAAGAAGTCCATCATTTCATTGAAACCCTCTATAGCTAGACAATTTACATGGTTTCCTCTAAATATCTTAGCAGTTAATAGTGACAACAAAGACCAATTAAAGTGTCTCTGACAGATATTTATCAGATCAATGATGAATAAACTTTGACCTAAACAAGTACACTATATCTCATTATTGATTACATTCCCTGATTATCATTAATCATTCATGCAAATGTAAACCCACAATCGTCTTCAGTGATATCACAGAATAACAAGCATATTACATTATTCTGGATTAACAAAAGGGCATATATTAAACCATTTATGAGAACCAGTCCATTCAGAACTCTGGGTAGAGTGGTGCCCCTCCTACATTTTCCAAGAGAAAACTACATTAATCTTTATAGTAAAATTTACCACGCTGTATTGCCATTTCTCATTCATTTGCTTGTCTCCCTCTAAACTTTTGAGGTCAGATAATGGTTTCATTGGTCTCTTATCTGAGTGCCAGCACAATGTAGGGGACATAGGAGACACGAGTCCATAACTATTTACTGAATTAATGAGTTTTACCTCAATAAAGTACAGCATCTTGTTTTTGAGACTTACAAAAGTTCTGGCACATGAAAATCATGAGCTGTTCTCATTAAGGAATGGATCAGAGATAAAAAATTTCATTTCAAATTAAAATCTTTTGAGAATATATTAGGAGAGGATATAGAACAATAGTAAAACTTTCTATCTGAACCATCTGTAAACCTTTAACCTTACATTTCTCTTTTCTGACAGAATGAATTCATCAGAGGACAACTGGAATCTAGAATTACACTCTTAAAGCACAAGGTAACTGTGAGAGTTGAGACTTATGAATCCCAAAAAGAGAAAGATTTTGTTTGTAAACCTTCTATTCTTCTGGGTTATAATTCTTTGATTACATTGGATTCAGCTAGGGGGGCCTTGATTAAATTCCCTGTTAAGATTAAGGCTTTGATGCAACATCCTCAGTAAGGCGTGACTCCGACTGAATCCCCACCCCTTTGGTGGGCTAACATAAATGGACACTCACTCCAGAAGACACATGGAAGAGGGGAGAACTTTGTCATTTTGGTCCTGCCATTTGACAGAAAGGAGAAAGCTCAAAGAGCTAAGGCCCCAGGAAGAGATGAGCCATTTGCCTGATAGTTTGCAGCTAAACACAACAGAGCAGCTGAGCAGCTGAGAAGGCCCACAAAGAAACAAGCCCTATGCCAGAGACTGAGAGACCAGGCAGAAATCAGTGACCATCTTACTTTAACACGTGGCAACTGACTGATGAGAAGGTAGCCTGGAGTTGGACTCTTCAGAGCCCTGTAACTGCAAGCTTTTACCACAAGTAAAAACCCTTCGTAAAAGCCAACAGATTTCTAGTACTTTGCATCAGCACCCCTTTCACAGACTAATACAGTAACAAACCCAAAAATTCAGTCTAACCACAGCTGCTTCCTTTAATTCAATTTCTCACAAATGCCATCCTTTAAAGAACTGGTATACCTGTGGTTCATCTCAAATATCATAGGGTATAAACATTCTTTTTCTCCAGGGGAAAATCAAAACAAACGTGAAGAAATCCATTCAAATGAATATGAAGAAATGTCAGTTTGACCTTACCATACACTGGGAATCGAAGAAAGTCTTTCTATTTCTAGACTATCATTCAAAAAACATAAAAGAAACAAAGAAAGAAAAGAGGAAATGGATGAGAATATATTTAAACTATTCTAACAATTGTGTTTCCATTTGTCTTTGTTCGCCTAAATTTTTTAAAAAGTATGAGACAACTATACTAATTCCTAAATAAGTGGCCATACTGACACTACTTAGCAGAAAACCATAAATATTCACTAGTGAAATCGACAGGTGACTTTAAAATTCAATTACACCCGTCTTATAAAAGAACCATAGCTGTATTATAGTCACTCCCAGGCAGATGTCATAAATTAGAGTGCTGTGGCTTGAAAGCCAATGTGTTTTATTAGTCCTTTTATAATGTAGTAATCTCAGCTCAGTTGTATTTGAGGTGGGGAGCCACAGAGTTGGCATGATCTTTCCTTGCAAATAAATTAAACATTAGCACTGCTACTTTTGTGTATTTAGAATCATTATTATTAATAATAAACAGTGTTGGACATCACTTACTTTCAAGCATTATCCTCCTTTTCTGTAGGTGAATGATTATAATTCTTATGGCTAAACAATGATACTGTACATTTCACCCTAAAACAAGCTAGACTTTTGAATCATACTAAAAAGCAAAATAAGGTCAGTATGTTTATTTCAAAAGCCGTATCAGATTGGCTAAAGAAATGCTGGATTATTCAAGAGGAATAAAGCATCCACTCTTTGATCTCCCCATGAAGTACCAGTAGAGAAAGGAGGAATACAGGGGATAAACAGATAAATGGAAAGAAATAATAACAGGCCCCAGTATTGATCTTCCTCATGTGAATGATCCTGCACTAGATATTTTATGGATATTTTATCTGATTTCATCTTCACAACATCTTATGAATATTTACAGATAAGGGCTGTGGGGTTTAGGGAAATTCTGCCAGTTTCCCAAGGCACAAAACAAGCAGGAAAAATAGGGTTCAAATCCAAGTTTGCCTAACTCCAAAACCCATCCTGTTTCCAGGCTACGTATACTGCATCAAAATCACTTCTTTCCTTCTGTCTCTTGCTTTCTACCTATAAGATCAGCTTGTCAGTATGATATACTCCCTAATAATGAAGATACTGTGAATGTTTACTAAGTATCACATAGAACATCATATATATTATTTCACAATGTGTCAACAAGACTGAGTTGTACACAAAAACTGAAGCTCAGAGAAGTTGAGGGACCTGTCCAAGGTCACTCGACTAAGAGTGGCAAACTGGGAATCCCTGGTCCATCCAACACACAGCTCACACTATGAACCAAGGCACAGTATAATCCCACAGTAAAGTCCCAATTAAGCAGTCTCCAGTGCCTTAAAAGTCCTTTAACTAACCAGACTGAGTCTATTGCTTTTAATTTTGCAAATAAAATATGAAATATCAAAAAATAAGTACGCAACAAAGATTTATTTCTCTTTAAAGTGATTTCTAACGAATTCTCTGGGCTTGATACGCATCATAATCACTTAAAATGTCTCTACCTACTTTCACAGTATGCCACAGTGAGATTTGCTATTCAGCATCATGACCCTCCATCAATCCAAGAAACAGTCAGTTAGGTTCACTGCACTGTACTCTTTCTAAAGACTGGAAGTAAAATCTACTAGGAGATGTTAGCAGACATTTTAACAAGAGTTGGAATCAAAAGGAGTTTCATATCACTAAATCTTGGTAAGCTAGAAAATCCAATTAACCATAATACCCCCATTTGCTAGCACTCTAGTTAATCCAAATTTTACTGATTGTCAATCAAATCTTGAAATTATTTAAACATAGGGAATTTTTATATTAATGTCCTTGGTTTCTTACTGAGACTCAATTGCAATGAATTATTTAACACAAAACTGGAGGGGTGCCAACAATCATTAGCATTAGTAAATACACAGTTCAGTGTTTTAGAACAGGAGCTTAATGGACTCTGGAGCCCGCCTCTGTGATGGCCTGGGTCAGGGGCCGAAACGTCCTTGTTAATAATGCACAATCGCTCCACACCTTGCTCTCTCACACTCTTCAAGGCTTCAAACTTCATTTGAATATACAGACTCCCCATATGCATATCTAACTCTGAAGAGCGAAAGTACAAATATAAATCTATGCAATAAATAAAACCAAGACTAAATATTGGTTTCACACGATATCTTTAAAATTATCTTGGGATTCTGTTTAGGAAAACGAAATTTTAGGTTAAAAGACAACAAAGAAAGATCAGCTAAATTTCGATCCATGCTTTCTCTCACTTGAAGAAAGTTTGCATATTTTAAGATGTACTTATAAAATAATTTTTAAATGAGTAGATGGAAGGATAACTATAATATTCATGTGCGCTTTTCATAGTGCAGGATTTTATTTTGTTTTATTAAGCACTTCAATGTTTAAAGTCTATCAATACCTTCATTAACATGGATGACCTGTTAAGTTAAACAAAGGCTAGACGCTCAGAGGGACTCCAAGGGAAGTTATTTTTTCATGTTTGTGCTATTCTCTTGCTGAGCGCAGTTACCTGTGTAAATGACAATTATGGCTGTAGAGGAGTCCGCTAAGCCTTAAGGCTAAAGGGGGTTTCTATGGTCAACACTGGAAATCTAATAAACCCATTCCACGTGACACTAGCCACCCCCTTACAGCCTGTGACGTGGATTTAAGTGCCCTGAACATTTCTCGGTTTGTATTTGTTGGTCATTTGCTTGGCTGGTTTAAAGACAATAGCCCCTGAGGTATAGATAACGAGTAGAGTAAGTCTGGGACACTTACTGCTATTCCTCCAGGCCAGATCACTTAGAGGGCATTTCTTTGCAGCAATGGGAACATTCAGGGACCTCGGTTCTGAACACCCACATCTCGCTTTCTAGGACCCGACGTACTGAACAAAAGGTCCCAAGGTATCTGTCCCACTTCCCTTTGGGTTGGTTATGTTTAACAATACCAAGGCGCAACTCAACACTTCACCCATTTCCAAAGCTAAAATACTGATTAAACACTCTATACCAAATAATGCGTACCAAAGGAAAAAAAGAAAAGTGACCCTGGCGGCCGCGCAGCCCGGTGTTCGGTGGGGGCCGGGGCGTCCCCTGGTGGGTCCCCGCGGACGCGAAAGCCGGAACGTTAGGGGCGAGGAGGAAGGGACCCTTACTGTAGCCTTGAAATCGTCCACAAATGAATCCCCACGTCCTGGGGCAGAGGGCTATCTGTCCCTCCCACCACCGCCCCCCATCAGGTCGCGGGCACGGTTCCCTCCACTCCCGCACGCAGCGCACTCCACGCCGGCGCGGGGCGGCTGCTGTACTGCTAGTGTCAGGAGCGCGGCGGGGGCGCGGCGCCCAAGGGAGCGGGCGACGGGGCGCCGAGCGGGGTGCCCGGGGCAGCGCGCCACTCACCAATGCGGCTGAAACTCTCGGACAAAGTTCTCCGCAACTTCTTCATCTTGCCGATCTTCTCCGCCGGCTGCGGCTCAATGAGGTCGCACATCTGGACGACGCCAAGCCCCGGCAACTTCCCCAAACTGGTCCAGAGCGGTGCGCAGACAACGGCGGCGAAGGCGCGCGGCGCGGGGAAGGCGGCGCCTCCTCCGCCTCCGCCTCCGCCTCCGCCTCGGGCCAGGAGGCGACGCGCAGGGCGCGGGAGGCGAGCGGCGGCCTCCGGCTCCGCTGGGGCCTGGGCCCGCTGCGCGGGCGGGGCCTTTTACGTGGTGCCGGCGACCGCCGCGCTCGCGGCCGCACCGGGGGTCCCGCGCCGCGCCGCCGCCCGGCTCATTTTCCCTCCTTTGTAACTGAGAGAAGCGCGGCCGGCGGCCGGCAGGGGGGGCGGCGCGGCCGGAGGCGGGGGCGGGGCGGGGGCGCCGTGCGGGAACGGGGGGTCGCCGAGGGCGAGCGGCGCGGGCGGGTCGGGGAGAAGTTCTCGGCCCCGAGTTGTCGGCGCTCGGAAGAAAGAGCCGCGGCCCCGAGTCGCCTCCCCCACTGCCCTCCCCGCCCCTCCCGCCGTCGCCCCTCCTCCTGCTCGGCAGAGGCCCGGGAGCGCGGGACTCCGGCGCGCCCTCGGCTCCCCGCGCCCGCTGAGGCCCTCCCGGCCCCGCTCGCGCCCGGGCGGCGCCCCCTCCCGCACGCCCCGCGCTCCTCCCCCGGGCCTGCCCCCCGCACCCGCGCCCTGGGGAGCGGGGCCCGCGGAGGGGCAGGGCTGAGGCAGAGCGCTTCTCGTCGGGTAGAGGGATGCCGAGAGGAAGGGGGCTGAGTTCCCTCGGGCGCTCGAAGTGGTTTTCTCTCTGCCCCGAGCGCGGGTGAAAGCGGCCGGGAGCTGCGTGGGGGGCGGCCTCCACAGCTGCCCCGCGACTGGGGCGGTCAGGCCTCGGGAATGCACTAAGATTTTTTTTCTTCAATTTTTTCCGAAAAAGCTATGAACTAAGTGAAAGATCCGAAGGGAAAGGTTGTCACCTTGCTTTTTAGTAAGGTCAGGTTTGGAGGTGGACGCTTTGACTGTAACCCCCCGGAAGGCAGAGCTCGTGCTCTGTTCCCTCACACCTGTCTCTAGCACTGGGTGACACAAGAATGTAAATGTAGGTGATTTCCGATGTGAATGCCCAGTTGTGCAGCAAATAACAAACAGAAATCCTTGATCTATTTATTTCCCATTTTTATCGTATCTTTCTGAATTGGAAGACTTAGACGTTAAAAAGATTCTGCCCTCTTTGCTCTCCCACCTCAAAAAAATGAACTTTAAAGAGGCGGGGCAGCAACACGCATAGTCGTCATTCTAATGAAACGTGGTGCAGCAAGTGCGCCAAATGTCAGTTTCCCAAGGGAGAGAGAAGATGGGGGAGGGCCAGAATGAGTTGATTTGGGGCCAGCAAACTCCTTATGAATAGAAATGTTAGTAATCTTGAGTCATCAGGCTGTGTAAGGAATAAGTGCTTGTGAGGGTGTGACAATGCTGTTTGGGTTCAAGGAAGTCTTGGCGAGTTTATGTTTTGTTAAAAGATTTTTATCTTAAAACAAAAACTAACCCCTGCCTTCCTTAAATTGTGAGGTAGAACACTTTGATTTGTTCTGCCCTACACTGACACATTACAGGGTCTTGCTAAAGTGTAGCTGATAAAAGACAGGAAGTTAAGCCAAGTGGGGATCAGAGGAGGGTGGGGAGATTCAGTCAGGGAAGTCGCTGGGAGTTAATATGTGGTTGTTTCATCCTTGCAGCCATATCCAGATACCACAGGCAGCACCGAGTGTGGTCTCATACAGGAAAAAGTTAGACTTTTACCACTTCCTCAGGCTAGTCAGGGAGAAAGTTATTAGCAGTTGTGAATGAAAAGACAAAAGCAACCAATCAAAACAACTGATGGGTTCTTCACTTCAACAAAGACGAAGAAATATTCATTAATTTAATAAAACTTTGACCACCTACTTTATGTCTGTGGCTGTGCTCTTAGCTCTAGCAATGGCTTGCTTCAAATATATTTGTGTTAAATATTTCTTTACCCCCCTCAGTATTTCAGACTTAAAAACATCAACATCTGCTTAAGTAAATGATGGTGTATGCATACAAAGGTACAGTACACAACCATTTTTTTTAACATCAGGTAGATCAGTATGTACTGGTGTATAAATATCTCTAGGATAAAGTAAGTGGAAAACATTTAATATACACCCAATTATGACAAAAAATAAATAAAAGAGAGACATAATATTTACATGTTTCTATAAGCACAGAAATTTCTGTAAAGAAGAAAAAGAAACTCAAGAGTGGGTACCCAGAATAGAGAGAACTTTTCCTCTTGACTTTCTTCCTTTAAGTATAGCTTGAATGTTTTAGTCAAAGAATGCATTACTTTTGTATTTACAAACTGTTAAAACATTAAAATATTTTTTTTCTCTTCCCTTCCCCCTCTCCCCCAGTTGTCTGCTCTCTGTCCATTTGCTGTGTGTTCTTCTGTGACCGCTTCTATTCCTCGTCAGAGGCACCAGGAATCTGCATTTCTTTTTGTTTCGTCATCTTGCTCTGTCAGCTCTCTGTGTGTGCGACACCATTCCTGGGCAGGCTGCACTTTCTTTCGCGCTGGGCACCGCTCCTCACGGGGCGCACTCCTGGGGTGCACTCCTTGCACGGGGGTTCCCCTATGCAGGGGACACCCCTGAGTGGCGGGGCGCTCCTTGCACACATCAGCACAGTGCATGGGTCAGCTCCACATGGGCCAAGGAGGCCCAGGGTTTGAACCGCGGACCTCCCATGTGGTAGGCAGACACGCTATCCATTGGGCCAAGTCTCCTTCCCAAAATGTATGTATTTCCTCTCTTTCTACAGTCCTCCAAACCTTCAACTTTCTAACCTCCAAAAGTCTTTGCCTAATTAGAACAGCATTTCTGGCAGAACAGTCATTAGTCATGGACAAAATAAATTTTAGCAATCATGAATAACCAACTTATTTATGTGCTTAGCTGCTTCCTTGGTTATATATTGAAATGGCTTCTTTCACACGAAATCAAGCTACAAAGAAGGAATTTTTCAATTGAATGCTTATAAGATACATGTACACTTATTTTTAGGATTCGATTCTTTGCGTAGTTATTTATTTCACATTTGCTTTCACCCTAGAGTTTAAGTTCCCTGAGAGCAGAAATCCTAAGGTACAAAATGCATAGTGCCTGTTTCACAGTGTATGCCAGTTTTGTCAAATGAATGTAAAATGGATTGCCACCATGGCAAAGTAATGTGCTGTCTTTGGAAACAAAAGACAACTATCCAGCATGTGTGTAGCATGTGTATTTTCAGTGGAGGGATGGATCTTTGCCAGTTCTCCATCTGAACTTCTGGTTCACAAGGTTATAGTTTTGGCTGGCCTGAATTAAAGATGAAGTGTCTGAATATAAACAGATAAATTTACCTAGAGGCTGGCATGGGCTGACCTTAGTCAAATTCATCAATTAAAGCCTGAACATGTACTAGACCTGGAGTGGTATTGACAGTAGTTAGGGAACTAGGACTCATGAGTTCTAGAGTCCCTGTCAATCACTAACTGTGGTGTGGCCTTGAACAGTCAGTCATTTAGCCACTTCCTAATCTGTGAAATGAAGATCTTAAACTATGTGACCTCCAAGGTTATTTATAGCTGCAAATTTCGAATTCTAAATTGAATGGCAAATTCCCCCTCTCCCAGCTTATATACTTAAAGGTAGATATATTAATGAGTAATTAATACACAAAATAAACAAAGATCTGTTGACAAAAATTACATGAAATTTACTTTTTTTAGTCATGTAGTATGTAAATTATGCCTTTATTATAAATGGACTTGTGCATATATGAAAAGTCACAGACAAATATGCTGACATTAGATTTTAGGGGAGAGAATCCTATTAATCCAAAATAAGATAAAATGTAGAGGATTTTATTAGAATCTGAAGTAACAGCAAAAGCAGACACAGGTTTACTGGCCTGAAACAGTATAAAACGATATTATCAGAGAAAAGAAATCCACAAAACAAGGATGCTAAGGAGCTGGAGAGTAGAACTGGAAAAGAGAAGTTTAAAAAAGAAAAGATATGAACATAAATTAACATAAAATTTTAGAATGTAACCAAAGCATAAACAATTTTTATTAAATTTTTATTTATTTCCCCCCTCCTGCCCTCCCTTCCCCTCACCACACAGGCACTCACATGGGCACTCGGCTCACCACGCGGGCACTCGGCTCACCACGCAGGCACTCGGCTCACCACGCGGACACTCGGCTCACCACGCAGGCACTCGGCTCACCACGCATGCACGCAGCTCACCACATGGTCACTGGCTTGCCACACAGGCACGCTTTCTCTTCTTATTTTTCACCAGGAGGTCCCCAGGATCGAAACTCCAATAAGGTAGGTGGAGTTCTTATCACTTGAGCCACATCTGCATCTCAAAGCATAGAAAATTAAAGATGAAGATAGACAGTCAAGGCATAATAATTAAAGGGGTGGAAATTTACATAATTAAATATCCTCTTAGAACTCTTAAACAACAACCCTAGTTTATTTTAGGATCAAATAATATCCTCCTTTTTTTTTCAAAGATTTTATTTATTTAAACCCGGGACCTCCCCTGTGGAAGAGAGGCACTCAATCACCTGAGCCACCTCAGCTCCCTGATTTGTTGGGTCTCGTTGTTTTTCCTCCTTGTGTCTATTTTGTTGAGTCATCTTGTTGCATCAGCTTGCTGTGCCTGCCCACCAGGCCAGCTCGCCTTCTCCAGGAGGCACCAGGAACTGAACCCCATGTGGTGGGCCGAAGCCCAATTGCTTGAGCTACAACCACTTCCCATATCCTCCATTTTGAACACAGCCAGGAATTGAAGTACCAGAAAGTAAAGTGACTTCTACCAAGTTCCCAGTGAGTCATCAGTGAAACTGATATTTGGAATTCAAAACTCTTGTCAAAAAAATGGAAGCTTGCAGTTTATTCATACTCAGGTATCCAGTCACATTCCCAGTCCTATCAGCTGTCCATTACCTAGTCAGCCCCTCATTTGGATCCTTTAAACATTTACAGAAATCCCTCCTTGGCAACACAAACTCTAGACTTCTTCAGTAATGAAAGGTATATTTGCCTGATTATTTTTTAGGTAATTGTATATTTTTCATCACATATTTCAAGAGACCTAGGGACTTAAGTAAATTGTTCTTCTTGCAAATGACTAAAAAGAACAAAGAAATTGCAAAACATCCCAATTAGGTCAAGTATAAATTAGCTTAGAATAGTTTTGAAGAAAGTAAGCTACCAGGTTAAAGTGAGCATTGAAATACTGGTAAATTTTTCTTTCTTAAGCCAGGCTTAAATATTCTAATGGCATAGCATTCATGTTTTTCATCAAGCAATATAATTTGCACTACTGAAGTTCATGTGAGAAATACCTATCATAATTTCTAACTAAGACACGATTAAACCCTTACCTATGCCCTTTGGTTACTTGTGTGTGTGGTGTAGCTATGTCATTAACAAACGTGTCCTCATTTATGATTTTCATTAATTTCAATGTACCTTGTTGCATCCATCAGAATTAAGCTCCAAGGGCCAGTCCCATAATTTAACTCTGGACATGGATGTCAAATTGGTCAGAAGCTAATACTTTAGTGAACTAAGACCTTATGCCTTTTGGTCAGACAAGACAAATTCTGTTAGGAGCAATTAAGTTCAAAAATGCAGCTCTTTATCAAAAACATCCCTGTCCTTAAATATTGTTTTAGTTTGCTAAAGCTGCTGAGAGCAAAATACCAGAAACAGGTTAGCTTTTGTAATGGGAATTTATTTGGGGCAAAATCTTATAGTTCCAAGGCTATGAAAATGTCCAAATCAAAGCATCATCAGAGATGCTATCTCACCAAGGTTGGCAACTGGCAATCCTGGACTCCTTTCACCTGACAAGACAAGATAGCAGCATCTCCTTGCTTTGGGCCTGTTCTGCTGATTCCAGCCTCCAGCCTCTCTCTCCACCTCTCAGAGTTTCCCTCGGCCTCTCTCTCAGTCTCGCAGGGCTTCTCTGTCTTCCTGCAGGCCTTTCTCACACATGGCAGGGTCAAAATTGCAGCTGTCTTGGTGTGTTTCTGTTTTCAATTCTCTCTTTACGTAAGATCCCAGAAAGAAGGTAGAGACCTAATCTGGGCTATGCCTCACTAACATCCAATCAAAATCCTTAAAGTGATCTAGTCAATAGTGATCAAATCAAGGTCCCTTAACTGAACCTAATGCTATTAAAGGGACCTATACCCATAGGAATGGATTAAATCAATGAACATGATCTTTTCTGAGATTTACAAAACTTTAAACTTTCACAATTGTTAAGATGTCATTTCTACCCAACGTGATTTACAGATTCAATGCAAACTCAGTCAAAATTCCAACAGCCTTCTTTGCAGAATTAGAAACACCAATCATCAAATTTGAATGTGGAAGTAGGTGGCCCTGGGGAGCAGATGTGGCTCAAGCAGTTGAACACCCACCTCCCACATGGAAGGTCCCGGGTTCAGTTCTATGTGCCTCTTAAAGGGGACATTGAGTAAAAGCAACAAGCAGACAACAAGCAAAACAAAATGAGGAGACAATGGGCAAACAAACAAACAAACAAAAAAACCAAGCAATGAGCAGAGTTGGAGGACTCACACATCCCTGCTTAAAAACTTTTTGCAAAGTTACAGTGGTCAAAACAGCATGGTAGGGAAATGGTTGTGGCTCAAGCATTTGGGCTTCCATTTACCATATAGGAGGTCCACGGTTTGATGCCCAGGGCCTCCTGGTGAAGGCAAGCTGGCCTGCATGGCAAGCTGGCCCACTTGGAGTACTGGCCCATGCAGGAGTGCCACCTAGTGCAGCTGTGCTGGCCAATGTGGAGAGCTGACACAGCAAGATGATGCAACAAGAGACAAAGAGGGGGAAGCAGATTTGGCCCAACAGATAGGGCGTCTGCCTACCACATGGGAGGTCCAAGGTTCAAAGCCAGGGCCTCCTGACCCATGTGATGAGCTGGCCCATGCTCAGTGCTGATGCATGCAAGGAGTGCCGTGCCATGCAGGGGTGTCCCCTGCATAAGGGAGCCCCACGTGCAAGGAGTGCACCCCGTAAGTAGAGCTGCCCAGCCCGAAAAAAAGTGCAGCCTGCCCAAGAATGGCGCTGCACACATGGAGAACTGGCACAGAAAGATGACACAACAAAAAGAGACACAGATGCCACTGACAAGAATACAAGTGGACACAGAAGAACACGCAGCCAATGAACACAGAGAGCAGACAACTGGGGGTGGGGGCGGGGAAGGGGAGAGGAAAAAAAAAAGAGACACAGAGGAGAGACAAAAAGAGACGTAGCAGAACAGGGAGCTGAGGTGGCGCAAGAGAATGATCACCTCTCTCCCACTCCGGAAGGTCCCAGGATCAGTTCCCAGAGCTGCCCAGTGAGAATACAAGCAGACATAGAAGAACACATAGCGAATGGACACAGAGAGCAGATAATGGGGTGGGGAGGGGAGAGAGAAATAAATAAATCTTTAAAAAGAAAAAAAAATGTGTGGTACTGGCACAAGGATATGTATATAGATATAGACCAACAGAATCAAATTGAGAGTTTAGAAATAGTCCCACATATCTATGGCCAATTAATTTTTGAAAAGGCTGCCGAATCCACTAAACTGGGAAAGAAGAGTCTCTTCAACAAATGGTGCCGAGAGATCTGGATATCCATATACAAAAGAACAAAGGGAGACCCTTACCTCACTTCATATCCAAAAAATCAACTCAGAATGGATCAAAGAGGGGAGCGGGTGTAGCTCAGTGGTTAGTGCCTGCTTCCATGTTCAAGGTCGTGGGTTCAATCCCTGGCAGCACCTAAAAAACAAATAAACAAAAAAGGATGAAAGACCTAAATATAAGAACCAGGACAATAAAACTCCTAGAAGAAAACATAGGGAAGAGCTACAGGATCTTGTATTAGGCAATGATTTCTTATATTTTATACCCAAAGCACAAGCAACAAAAGAAAAAATAGAGAAACAGGATCTCATCAAAATTAAAAACTTCTGAGCATCAAAGGACTTTATCATGAAAATGAAAAACTATCCGACCAATGGGAGAAAATATTTGGAAACCACATATCTGATAAGGGCATAATATCCAGAATATGTAAAGAAATCCTACAACTCAACAATAAAAAGACAAACAACCCATTTTTAAAATGGGCAAAAAAGTGGATAGACATTTTTCCAAAGAGGATTTACAAATGGCTGAAAAGCAGATGAAAAAATGCTCAACATCACTTACTATTAGGGAAATGCAAATCAAAACCGCAATAAGATACCATTTCACACCCACTAGAACGGCTACTATTTGAAAAATAAAAAATTACAAGGGTTGAAGAGGTATGGAGAAATAGGAACATTCATTCATTATTGGTGATAATGTAAAATGATGCAGCCACTGCAGAAGATGGTTTGCTGGTTCTTTGAAAAGTTAAGTAGAGAATTACCATATGATCTTCAATCCCACTTACAGGTATATAGCCAAAGACCTTGAAAGTAGGGACTCAAACATATTTTTACACCAATGCTCATAGTGGTCACAATTTCCAAAAGATGCAAGCAAACCAAGTGTCCATCCACAGATGAGTGGATAAACAAAATATGGTACATACAATGGGAAAAAAAATATAATGCTTTGTAACACAATGAGCCCTATTGTAAATGATGGGCTATAGTTAATAGTACAATTATAAAAATGTTCTTTCATGAATTATAGCAAATGTACCACAGTAATGCCAACTGTTAATAATAGGGTGATATATGGGAACTCTGTATTTTCTGCATGACTTCTCTGTAAACTCACAACTTTCCTAATAAATTTTTTTATTAAAAAAATAAAAAATAAAATTGATTTTTTAAAAAATTCCAGTCTTTCCTCCCATGATCCTGGATAGTTTATCTGCATTCACATGCCTATTCATAGCAAGTACGTAGAAACAAGGAAAAAGTATCCATAGGATAATTACATTGATGCTGTCACATACCACATTCCTGGCTAAAATGACTTACTATTAGAGATTTTCATTTTTTATTTTTAAAGATTTATTTATTTCTCTCCCCTTCCCTACCTCCCCCCAACCAGTTGTCTGTTCTCTGTGTCCATTTGCTGTGTGTTCTCCTCTGACCGCTTCTATCCTTATCAGCGGCACCTGGAATCTGTGTTTCTTTTTGTTGCGTCATCTTGTATCAGCTCTCCGTGTGTGTGGTGCCATTCCTGGGCAGGCTGCACTTTCTTTCGTGCTGGGCGGCTCTCCTTATGGCATGCACTCCTTGCACGTGGGGCTCCCCTATGCGGGGGACACCCCTGTGTGGCAGGGCACTCCTTGGGTGCATCAGCACTGCACATGCGCCAGCTCCACATGGGTCAAGGAGGCCTGGGGTTTGAACCACAGACCTCCCATGTGGTAGGCGGACGCCGTATCCATTAGGCCAAGTCCGCTTCCCAGTGATTTTAAAATGTAACTACAATATCCGATAGCTTTATAATAGGCTAAAATGGATGACCTCATTTTATTTTAATCTGCACTACTCCAGGAGACATTATCATCATCACTATGATATACTAGGAAATAGGTTTAGAGCTGCCAAGAGATTGTCCCCAAGGGCACCCACTTTTGGCTGCCAAAAAGTTTTATTTTATAAAGCATTTTTGTAGCATGATGTAAGTAATTTTCTTTTTCTTTTGATATATTTTGGGTATAATTATTGTTCTTATTGTATAGAAAGTAACTATTCTAAGGCCAGGAGTCCAAGGAACTGCCCAAACTCAAACAGATTAAAAAATGTATCAGAACTGATAAGTCCAGCCATTTTGTTTTTTCCAACCTTATGGAGAAGTGTGGTTTTGGAAGTTGCACAGTTGACTTCAAAAAAGAGGCTCCTTTCTCCTATAATTGCTGGTTTTAAATGAACTAGACATAGTATAGGAAGTGCCAAGACCCCAATGTGGAATGAGCTTGACTCAGCAAAGGAGAAAGCCTGAGGTGGTGGCCGAATGAGCTAGGGGGAAATTGGGAGGCCATGAATTCAAGTAAGCCAGGGAGAGGCTGTGTTATATGTAGCTGTATAGGTATGAGATTAGCTGTTAGAGGTGAACTTTGGAGAACTTTGAGCAGGGAAGTGACAAACTGCTTGCATTATATTAGTTTGTAAGACTCGGAATTTAGGATCCTGTGATCATTGCTTTTTCCATTACTCTCTAGAACTGGGCTATTTTTATGTGACTACTGAGCACTTGAAATGTGGCCACTCCAAACTGAGATGCATTGTAAGTGCTAAATGCACAGTGGATTTCAAAGACTTACTACAAACAAAATTATTAATGATTTTAAAAATATTTATCACATGTTAGAGTGATAATATTTTAAATATATTGGGTTAAATAAAATATTTGAATGAATTTCACCTATTTCTTTTTACTTTTTTTAATGCAGCTATTAGAAAATTTTAAATTACAAAACAAAAATAGAAAATAAAAAAATTTTTAAAATAAGAACAATTTTAATTACATATATGGCTCATGTTATGTAGGTTAGTGCCGGTCTAAACAACTTCCCTTCTGCTCTCTGCTTCGGAATGCTATGAAGACAAATAAAATAATTTGTTTAAGGTTCTTTTGAGTTTTCTTAAGGAAACATTTTATGTACTAGCAAGATAAATTATTGAGGCTGATAGTCAGCCAAAAACTGTATTGTTATTCATAGACCAAAGATAATGTTACTGACTGGGTCGTGGTTTTGTGTTGTTTTTCTTACAGTGGTAATGAGTTTGCACAAAGTCATCCATAATGTTTCTCTCTCCACCCACTCCAGCCCCTCCCTGGGCTCCCTCATGACCAAAGCAGCATAGTTTTGAAATACCTGGCCCAGGTTAAGAATGTACTTCTCTAGTAATGGAAATTTTTTTCTCTGTGCACAACACTCAGTCCTGTATCGGTTTGAACCTCAGCCAATTTCACATGATATTCTAATTAATTTTACTTAAGCAAGCAGCTTTCCAAATGTCAACTAATTATATTTATAATCATAATTATAGAATACTCTTGGTCCTTTTCTGTTTAATTCTAAATATGGTCAACAAGGATGTACTGATAGTGAATAAATATGGACACATGCTTGTACCATGAATTTATTTCTATGGAAAGTCTCACAACAATGTAAATTAAGTCATATTTTGATTTACATATGGCAATATTTTTAAAAATACAATTACAAGGCATTGGGATTATTGGGGATGGTATAGCTATATTACTCTATACTAGGCCTTGAATCCCAGTATGAAAAAAAGAAACATCAGATGGAACCTCCCTCATTTTCTTTGACTACTGAATTCTGCTTCCACCTTTTCCTTTTTCTCTCCTATTACAGAAGCCAATGGAGTTTTACTTTGAATTTTCAGTCTTTACCCTTGTGCTCTGAATTCAGCCTCCTCTTTCCCTCTTAGGAACTTTACTGCTTCCCTAATCCTTCTCTCTCCTGTATGTCAGTATGTCCTCCCCAACTGGATCACCCCCTCCAGCATACAAAGAGCTTTAGAATACCCATCTTCAAACACACACACAAACACCTTCTTTGGCCCCACATTTCCCTCCATTTATAGCTTCTCTTCTTCCCTTCCCAGCAAACTCTTTCAAAATAGTCACCTACAACACCGTCTCCTTTTTTCACCTCCATTCATTCTTTAACACACTACAATTAGGTTTCCCTGCCCCACTGAAATTACTCTTGTCAAGATCAAGCTAAGACCTCTACGTGACCAAATCCAAAAGACTTCTCTGTCTTCATCTTTCGGTGCTCACTAAGTATGTACAACACAGTTGGCCACTCTCTCCTTGAAACACTCTACCCTTCACTTCCATGATACTATGCTCTGGTTTTACACCTACCCAATTTGCTACTCGTTCTCAATCTCTTTTCTACCTCTTTTGCTCTTGTAACCTCTAGATGTTAGAGACCTACTGTTTTAGTTTGCTAAAGGCTGCAATGGCAATATTCCAAATGTAGGTTGGGTTTTACAATGGGAATTTGGTAACTTATAAGCTTACAATTCTGAGGCAGTGAAAGTGTCCAAATCAAGGTATCATCAGGAGATGCTTTCTCCCCAAGCTGCTACTGTGGGCAATCAAGCACATGACAGCATCTATCAGTCTCTGCCTCCTCCTGCAGGCTCTAATGCTTTCTGCTTCTGTCTGCTCCTTCTGTGGTTTTCTCTTTCCCGGGTTCTGTTTATTTCAGCATCTTGCTCTTGTGACTTTCTCTCTCAGCTTCTGTGGGTTCCTCTCTGAGCTCCTGGGGGTTTCTCTCTGTATCTCTCTCCATATATTCATCTCATTTATTAAGGACTCCAGTAGGAGGACTAAGATCTACCCTGGGTCACACCCTACTGAAGTAATATAATCAAAAGCTCATAACTGAAATGATCTGATCAAAAGATCACACCTACAATAGGTTCAGATTCACAGGAATGGATTAATTTAAGAACATAATTTTCTGGGGTCAACAAAAGTCTCAAACTGCACACTCCCTAAGTTCCTCAGGCCCCTTCTCTTTATTTACTCTCTACCTGGGTAATGTCAATCATTCTCATGACTTTAAATGCCATCTAAGATCTGATAACTAAACTTCTCCTCTACATTCCAGTTTGGTATATCCATATATAATTGAATCTCATCCATATATCTTAAACTCAATATGTCCAAAAATGAAATGACATACTCTTCCCATACAAAGCAGGAGAAGACAAAGATGAAGATGAAAACTAAGAAGAGGAGGAGGAGGAGGAGGGAGGAAAGGAAGGAGGAAGCACACTTGGCCCAGTGGTTAGGGTATCCATCTACCACATGGGAGGTCCACGGTTCAAACCCCAGGCCTCCTTGACCTGTATGGAGCTGGCCCACACTCAGTGCTGATGTGCACAAGGAGTGCCATGCCATGCAGGGGTGTCCCCGTGTAGGGGAACCCCACGTGCAAGGAGTGCACCCAGTAAGGAGAGCCGCCCAGCACGAAAGAAAGTGCAGCCTGCCCAGCAATGGGGCCACACGGAGAGCTGACACAACAAGATGATGCAACAAAAAGAAACACAGATTCCTGTGCCACTGACAACAACAGAAGCGGACAAAGGAGAAGACACAGCAAATAGACACAGAGAATAGACAACTGGGGTGGAGGTGGGGGCGGGGGGAGAAGGGGAGATAAATAAATAAATAAAATTAAAAATTAAAAAAATTTTTAAAGAAAGGAAAGGAAGGAAAGAAGAAAGGAAGAAAGGAAGATAATAGCATGAATTTTTGTTGTAGCCAAAAATCTACACATTTAACCATATTTAACCCATCAACAAGCTATGTCTAGCCTAGCTCCAAAATATATCTCAAACCCTTCACCTTCTCTTCATCTCCACTCCCATCACTCAAGATCAAGACATCATCATCTCTCACCTGGACTACTGCAGTATCCTCCTAACTGACCTCCCTGCTTCTGCTCTCGGATCTGCCCACCTCATTTTCAGAACCTCCAAAGCAATCTTTTATTTTATTTTATTAACATTTTTTTTATTGATTTTGTAAAAATATTACATTAAAAAAACAATATGAGGTCCCATTCAACCACACCACCCCCACCCCACCACTCCCCTCCCCCAGCAACACTCACTCCCATCATCATGATACATCCATTGCATTTGGTAAGTACCTCTCTGGGCATCTCTGCACCTCATGGTCAATGGTCCACATCATGGCCCATACTCTCCCACATTCCATCCAGTGGGCCCTGGGAGGATTTACAATGTCCGGTGATTGCCCCTGCAGCACCATCCAGGGCAACTCTAAGTCCCAAAGGCGCCTCCACATCTCATCTCTTCCTGCCATTCCCCATACCCATATCAGCCACCATGTCCACTTTTCCCACTCCACTCCAATGCCACCTTTTCTCTGTGGACCTTGGATTGGTTATGTCCGTGGCATCTCTATGTCAAGAGACTCAGATTCCACAAAGCAATCTTTTAAAACCATAAATCAGTTCAATGTCACTTCTTAAAGTAACACTGCCCCTTTATTTTCTCACAAGACTATATTCTTTCCTAGTATTTGCCACAATTCTAATTACACATTTTAAATATGTGTTTGCTTTTTTGACTTCCAATCCCTCCCCCACATGTATTTCTTTCCAGACAAGAGGATTACCATTCTGGTTGGTGATAAAACACTGAGCTGCAGTAGAAATGCTCTTTCTTTCTCTCTTCTCTTGGAGGACAACCTGACTAAGTCTCGTGGGGAGTTTCACAACAGCAGGTACATGCTGGTTTAACCCAACCTGTGGCTGGATGGGAAGGTCAGCTCAGGCCTAAAATATTAGGAAGCCCCGCTGGGATAATACACCTAAACAACGACCTCAGAAGCTTCACTGGTAAGAAAGCTGACATTTTTATCTTGATACCATGGTTTCAGAAGTCAGGTAGAGAAAAGAAAGGTGGTATTTTTGACCACTACAAACACCTACACCTTGTTTCTAACTTTAATGGAGATGGTTCTAGGGCAGTGGCTTTTCAGTATTTATAAGAAACAGTATCAGGAAGTGGACTTGGCCCAATGGATAGGGCGTCCACCTACCACTTCAGAGGTCCACAGTTCAAACCCCTGGCTCCTTGACCTGTGTGGAGCTGGCCTACTTGCAGTGCTGATGCGCGCAAGGAGTGCCCTGCCACACAGGGGTGTCCCCTGCGTAGGGGAGCCCCGCGCGCAAGGAGTGCGCCCCATAAGGAGAGCTGCCCAGCGCGAAAGAAAGTGCAGCCTGCCCAGGAATGGCGCCACACATGCGGAGAGCTGACATGGCAAGATGACGCAACAAAAAGAAACACAGATTCCTGGTGCCACTAATAAGGATAGAAGTGGTCACAGAAGAACACACAGCAAATGAACACAGAGAGCAGATAATTGGGGGGGGTGGGGGGGAGAGAAAGAAATAAAAAATAAATCTTCAACAAAAAAAAACCTCTTTTCTTGAAACCATGTATATGTACATAGTTCCAGTATGTAATATATATATAAATAAAAATTAAGTATAGAGATGTTCTGATTACAGTAGGTGATTATATTAATTACCACTTTATATATAGCAAGTAACAGGAAACTCAACTGAAACTGACAAACAATAAGAAAAATTCATAAGTTCCCATAACAGAATACCCCCTCATTGTTTGCACTCACTGTCTGCTCTCTGTGTCTGTTCGTTGTGTGCTCATCTTCTTTATTTAATTTAATTTTTATTTACTCACCCCCCCCCCCCCCCCGTTGTCTGTTCTCTGTGTCCATTTGCTGTGTGTTCTTCTGTGTCTGCTTGTAGTCTCATTAGGTGGCTCCAGGAACCGATCCTGGGACCTTCTGGTATGGGAGAAAGGTGATTACTCTCTTAGACCATCTCTGCTCCCTGATCTGCTACATCTTTTTATTTTCTTTCCTCTGTGTCTCTTGTTGGGTCATCTTGCTGCACTAGCTCTCTGTGTCAGCTGGCACTCCTGTGTGTGGTGGCTTTCTTGTGCAGGATGGCATTCCCATGCAGGGTGGCACTCCTGCACAGGGTGACATTCTCTGCATAGGCTGGCACTCCATGTGGGCCAGCTCACTGTGTGGGCCCCTTGCCCTCACCATGAGACCCTGGGTATTGAACCCTGGACCTCCTATATGGTAGACAGGAGCCCAATTGGTTGAGCCACATCCATTTCCCCTTATCTTCTTTAGGAGGCACCAGAAGCTGAACCTGGGACCTCCCATGTGGTAGGCAGGCGCCCAACTGCTTGAGCACATCTGTTTCCCAGAACTTTTCTTTTTAAGATTTATTTATTTTATTTATTTCTCTCCCCGCCCCCCCCCCCCCGCCCCCCAGTTGTCTGCTCTCTGTGTCCATTTGCTGTGTGTTCTTCTGTGACCACTTCTATCCTTATCAGCGGCACCGGGAATCTGTGCTTCTTTTTGTTGTGTCATCTTGCTGTGTCAGGTCTCTATGTGTGCGGTGTCATTCCTGGGCAGGCTGCACTTTCTTTCGCACTGGGTGTCTTTCCTTACAGGGCGCACTCCTTGTGCGTGGGGCTCCCCTACATGGGGGACACCCCTGCGTGGCACAGCACTCCTTGCCCGCATCAGCACTGCGCATGGGCCAGCTCCACACGGGTTAAGGAGGCCCAGGGTTTGAACCACGGACCTCACATGTGGTAGGTGGACACCCTATCCATTGCGCCAAGTCTGCTTCCCCCCAGATCTATTTTTAAGCAATCTCTTCTTCTCTTGTCACAAGGTGGCTACCAGAGGCCCCTGGGCCAGTCATGTCCAGCAAGAAAGAGAGCATCTCTGCCAGAAGCTTCTGTCAATACACACACACACACACGTGTGTGTGTGTGTGTGTGTATATAAATGCTTTCATGCTTTCTTTCCCCCAAGAAGCATGAGCAAAATCTCTTGGATTAAGTTATGAGCTAACCTTGAGCCTGTCAATTCCTACAGTCAGGAGTATGGGATACTTTCATTGGCCTAGACCAACAAGTCTTATCCCCAAACCTAAGGTGAGCCAATCACCAAATCCACTTAACTGAGAATGGGCTCTGGGGAGGGGAGAGACACGTTGCCGGGGAAATTTAGGAAGAGAAGCTGAGCAGAGGCAACCACTCAATGTCTGCTTAAAGTCTGAGAGGCCTGAATCCTTCTATGCCTGGCACATCACTTGCAGACTCCAGGAGGCAGCCTCTTATTTAAAATCTCCTGTCTTTGAGGGTATCTGTGTTATTTCTTTCATTCTTTTTTTAAATTTTATTGACCTGGGTACTTAAACATCAGTGAACAAAATATTGTCTTATCTACAAAGACATAAGGGAGCTTACTGATGAGCTTAGAGTTTAAGAAAATATGCACTAAAGCTGGAAAACATCCATGGGCCAAATACAAGAGACTAGCCACAACTTTATCAACAGTACCATAGTGTTAAAGTACCAAATGAGCTAAGCCTTGAAAAAACAAATGCTAAGGACCAGCTGTCTTCAAACTTGGGTACATGAAGTCTTACAGAGGGGTGAGTGGGCATGGGTAGTTTTAAGGGAACCCCTTTTTAGATATGCTTTCCTAAAGAAAGCCCCTGTGGCCAAGTCATCAGGCTGTTTCTCTTTTCCTCTCTCTCCTGTAAAATCATCTCTCTTCCACTTGATAAAGGAAAGGTACAACTCAGGCCCATACCAAATCTATTCAGGCATTGCCTAGGGTGTAAATACCTCTGAGGCATTTAAGAAAGGAAAAGTGGATGATTCTAATGATGGGATAATTAATCCTTTTACAAGTGAGATGGACTCCAATTCTCTGTTCTCCACCAAATTTAGATACACCTAATCAAGTCATCATATGAGAGGTATTAAAAATAATTTAGCATATAACTGAGGAAGAATTTCAAGAGTTGAGCCCCAGTGCTATACAAAAATTCCATCTAGTCACTTCCATCCTTCAAAACAAAAATGGGAATAGCATCGATGCTAAAGCTGTCATATTTATCCATAGATTCATGCGGCAAAAAAGTTTTACCCATCTGATTAAAAGCTGTAATTCCAAAACAATTTTATATTATGTCAATATATGTAATATATTTATGTTACTTTGAGAAATTGTGTAGGAGTTTTAACACTTAGAACCATAAGGTAATAGGAAATTTTAAATTATTTTCATTTATTTATATATTTTTGTTACAGAGAATTAAGTTATTTACAAAATAAAGTATAAAAATATTAAGGATTAGAATAGAAATAAAATTTCAAGGAAAAAAAAAAACAAAATAAAATGTCCTACAGGTAAAGAAGAACTTGTTCACATATCCTTAAAAAGGATGATGGTACATAAAATTGTTATACTGTTTCGATTTCACTAGATACATATAAAAGAGTGATATAACAGTTTATTTTTAAATGTCATTATTTATAATATGCTGAGAATTAAATATATATTTGAAACTTTGAACTCTTGATAAAAAGTTTTAGCCATCAACTTGAAAATGTGATAGAGAGTGTATTACTTTAACAAAAAAACTTTTTACTTGGTAATATTTTCAAATTTATAGGACACTTACAAAAATAATAAAAGCACCAGATAAAGAATCCCAGCATACCCCAATCACCCAGATAACCAGGTACACCAGTATTAACATTTTGCCACATTGGCCCTTCCTTCCTTCCTTCCTTCCAACCCTTTCCTTTCTTTCTTTCCTTCTTTCTGTCCTTTCTTTTCTTGTTTTTGTTTTTTAATAAAATTTTTTTCACCATAATTTCATTTATAAATCAGAAGTGTTATACTCACTAAAATATGTTGCCATCAACTCTATTCATTTCCACACTTTCTCAATAAACCTTGTTAAACATTCAACATACATTAAGCATCAGCTCCCGTTTTCAACTCACATTCAATCTCCTAGTAGCCTATACTCTAGAGTTTATCTCCATGAATTTACTTACAGTATATTTTATTCAATATTAGTGAGGACATACAATATTTGTCCTTTTGTGTCTGGCTTATTTTATTCAACATAATATCCTCTAGGTTCATCCATGTTATAATATACATCCTGATTTCAGTTCTTCTTACAGCTGAATGAGTCTCCCTGGCACTGAAAGATTATTACCAAGTGACAACTAGCAATGCATCTGGAAAAAACTTTGACCAAAAGGGGGAAATATTAAATACAAATGAGTTTTTATGGCTAAGAGATTTCAAAAAGTGTCAGGAGCTCATTCTAGAGGTTACACTTATGCCTGTCTCAGCAGGATCTCATTGATTGCCACAGTATACAGTGTTCAAACAGTGGGGCTCCTGAGGGCTCCAGAGACATCCAGACACTATAAGAGCAGACAAGCTCAGGAATTCGGCATTCTGTCAGTGGACCTTACTCTTGCAACTTATGCTCCTCAGAGTAACAGAGTTAGATTCATTTATAGTTTCCCTATACGTGGCTCTTTTGCCTCTTTTATTTGAACCTATAATTAGCACTATACTTGTTAAATATATGTCCCAGAGACTTAAATCTTTGGTACATTCATATGCCAGTTGAGCCCTAATTTTCAGCAGAGTTGCAACACCTACTTTCGAGTTCACTGGACTCACCCAGGACAACTAACAAGGAGATGATGATGGACAATGCCTATCTTAAAGAACAGAGAGTGTCCACAACTGCAAGCAAGATAGTTCCAACCATCTGAGTAAGGCAATTGGTAATGATCTCTCAGCGCCAGAGAGGCTCATCCCTGGGAGTCATGTCCCACACCAAAAGGAAGGTAGTGTTTTCATATGTTAAGTTTGGCTTAGAGAGAGGTCAAATTTGAGCAACAAGGAAGCTTTCAGGAGGTAACTCTTAGGCAATATATAATACTAGGCTAAATTTCAATTTTACAAGAAAAGAAAAGATTCATAAATACAGTCATCAAAGTCAAGGGCCTGGCTTAATGGTCTATCTTCCTTTACTAAGCACTCCCCTTGTACTCAGGGGGTTCTTCCCATTCTAATAAAGAATGTAGCAGGATTCTCCAGGATGGGAATTCAATATTCTTTCAGTTATTGTGTGGGTCTTCACCCACCAAGACAATGCTCCATCAACACTTGAACATATTCATAAACTTTAGAGGCATGCCTCAGGTGCACTGCTCCCTGCACATTCCGCATTACTGCCATCCCACACCAGTGATCCTCCCCTGCCACAGTTTTGACCCTTCTGTGATCCAAACCTCTCCAAGAATGAAGCCAATGAAATAACCAAATAAAATTAATAAGAAAATGAAACAATAGTTTTAAAAATAACAAATAAAATACAAAAAAAATTTAAATTGAAATAATATAAAAGTTTTTTAGACAGTATGTCCTTCATCATTGTAATATCTATTGTTTTGTATGTACAATGACAATTTCTTCCATATATTCCCCCAGTGTCTTATTTTTTCCATTTTATTTCAAGAAGCTTTAGGTTACAGAAAAGTCACATAAAAAATGTAGGGCATAAAACATGCCCTCCCCTTTTTCCATTCTCTCCTTTTAATAACATTTTACATGCAGATGGTACATTTGTTACAATTGATGTACAAATATTGAAGCATTGCTACTAACCATGGTCAATGGTTTACATTTTGGATTATACACATTTATAGATTTTGATGAAATTTAAAATGGCCTGTATCCATTATTGCAAGATCATGCAGAACAATTCTAATACCGTAAAAATGCCCTACGTTCCATCTATTCTATTCTTTCCTCCCACTCTCCTTGGAACCTATGGTAACCACTAAGTTTCAATTTTTGAAGAATAAGATTCATAGTTACTTGCAATAATATTGAGGGTTTGACATATTGGTCTGTTTTCTTTTATTAGGCACTGCCTATGTTCTCAAGAGATTCTTGCCCCTCTAATTGAGAATATAGCGGGACTTCCCAGGATGGGAGGTTAATATTTTTTTGTTTATTATATGGGTCTCCACCCACTGAGATAACACACTATGGCAAGATGAACGCTTACATATTCCATAGAGGCATGTTCCATGTATGCCCTATCCCATATGTGGGAAGCTGGTGCTCAACCACTGAGCCACATTAGCTCCCCTGAGTTGGTTCTTTTGTTTGTTTTGTTTGTTGTTTTGCTTTTGTGTTGTTGTTTAGTAGGCATTGGGAACTGAACCCAGGGCCTCCCATGTGGGAAGCAGGTATTCAACTGCTTGAGCCACATCCTCTTCCCTCTAAAGTATTTTTATCCTCACCCATTGTATCTTTCATTCCCACAAGCTCTGTTACTTTTCTTTGCAGTTTTTCAAATTGTTCTTTATACTCAACAAGTGTCTTCTTGATATCCATTTCCTTTTTAGTCATATTTTCCTTCAACTCTTTGAATTGATTTAGGAGATTTGTATGATTATTGTTTTTTCTTTCTCTCTCTTTATTATTTTTTAAATGTTACCTTCAAAAAATATAAGAGGTCCCCCATACCCCCCCAGCCCCCTCACGCCACTCCTCCCAAATTAACAGCCTGTTTCATCATCATGGGACATTCATTGTATCTGGTGAATACATTTTGAAGCACTGCTGCACCACATGGATAATGGTTTACATTGTAGTTTACACTGTCACCCAATCCACCCAGTGGGCCATGGCAGGACATATAATGTCCAGCATCTCTCCCTGAAGTACCACCCAGGACAATTCCAAGTCCTGAAAATGCCCCCACATCACATCTCTTCTTCTCTCTCCCTACCCTCAGCAGCTACCATGGCCATTTTCTCCACATCAATGCTACAATTTCTTCCATTAATAATCACAATAGTTCCATAGTAGAATATCAGTAAGTCCACTCTAGTCCATACTCTATTCCTCCAGCCTGTGGACCCTGGGATGTTTATGTCCATTCCACCTCTCTATCAAGAGGGCATTTAGATTCCACATGGATGATGGATGCAATTCTACTTGCAGTTGTAGGCACTCTTGGCTCCCTTGTGTGGTGGTTGACCTTCACCTCCCTGTTCACTGGTTGGGATAAGTCCAATAAACTAGAGGGTAGGAGTTGCAAGTCTGATGAGGCTCAGGGCCTGGCTGTCACATGAACAGTCCAGATGATTATTGTTGATTAATTGTCTTAAATCCTGTATCTTGTCAGAATATTTGGTTTGTTCCTTTGGCTGGACCATCTCTTCCTGTTTCTTGATATGGCTTGTAATTTTTTGCTGATGTCTAGGCATCCAAATATGTTGGTGAATTTATTCTAATGGTCAATGTCTTTCTCATGCCTAGTGATGTTTTTCATTGCTCTTTTTTGATTTTTGGTTGAACTTATCTTTAGAAATGCCCAGCTTAAGTTATTAAAATCATGCCAGGGATTCACTAATGAGGTACAAATATTCTCCCAGGGGTTTGGGAAAGGAGAAACCTAAGAATAGTTTTTATGCTTGCAGTTTCCTGGTTGTCCAGCAGATGGTACTTATCAGTGAGTCTTTCAACCTCAGCCTGCCAGTGATTCTGATCTGACCATCGCCAAGATTCAAAGCAGGCTGTGCTGGCCAACTTCACTGAAGAGAAAACACTCTCTGCCCTCCACCGCACCCTCCCTCTTCCCAGGGAAGAAGATGTCTCTTCCCCTCAGTTGGCTGCAGTGTGCCACAGGTTTTATCCAGGTTGTGTGCCTGGTGGAGAGTGGGGAGGGGAGGGCTGGTAAGTTCCATTCCCAGATGCCTCAAGGGCTTGGAAACTCACAGTTGTCATTTCAGGTTCTTCACCTCTCTGTCCCTCATGCTCCTGGTGTTTGCAGAGCACTGTCCTGGTCTGCTAACCACCAAAGCATGTCCCTCAGACAACTTTTTGCCCTTACTCCATTGTTTCTTTGAGAGTTGAGTCCTGCATACCTACCCTGACACCATCTTTATGGAATATTTTTTCCTCCCTCCCTCCCTCCCTTCCTTCCTTCCCTCCTTCCTTCCTCCCTCCTCCTTCCCTTTCTTCCATCTATCTATCTATCTATCTATCTATCTATCTATCTATCTATCTATCTATTTTCTGAACATGAGTATAAGGTATATACATAAAGTTCCTTGAACATTTAATACTACCATGTACATTTCCTAAGAACAAGGATATTCACTTATGAAACCACTTTAAGAGCAGTTATCAAGTTCAGGAAATAAACACAGTCTATATTCCATTTTTTCATATATTCCAATAATGTTCTTTTAAACCTTTTTATTTTTATTTATTTATTTATTTTTTGTCTTTACTTTTTTTTTTAATATTACATTAAAAAAATATTAGGTCCCCATATACTCCCCACCCCCTTCACCCCACTCCTCCCCCCTAAACTTTTTTTGCTTTCTTATTAGATCCTATCCATCTCTTTAGGTGCACTTTCTTTCTTTCTTTTTTCTTTTAATTGTGGGAGCATATATACAATATAAACTTCTCTGCGGCGGCTTGCTCGGTCGGTAGAGGTGGGGTCTGGCTGCGGACGAGGGGTCGGTCCAGCTCTGGATGAGGGGTCGGTCCCACTTGGGACGAGGGGTCGGTCCCACTTGGGATGAGGGGTCGGTCCGGCAGCAGACGAGGGATCGGTCTCACAAGGGGTTGCGCGGTTCGGCTGACGGGGTCGCCTGGCGAAGCCGGCGACGAAGGGGTCGCCCAGAGAAGCAGGCGACGAACTGGGGACAAGGGAGGCCAGGCCCTTGTCGGGGGCTCTCAGGACTGGAGGGCGCACGGCAGAAGAACTACCGCGGAGACAAGGTAAACACGCAAGTCCACTTTATTGAGGGAGAGGCAACAGTTTTATAGGGGCTGGGGAAGGCTGATTGGTCGAAGCCACACCCTGTTCTGATTGGTTGCCAGCGAAAGGTCAGTGGGCGGTACTGGACGGGGGAGGGGTGGTGGTTAGGGATTGGCTGTCGCTGTTGCTGGGGGAAGGGGCAGGGTTTAGGGATTGGTGGCTGCTGTTGCTGGGGTGGAGGGCAGACTTGAGTTTCCCGCCCACGCCTGGCTGTTGCTGCTGTCGGGGGAGGGAAAAGGGCAGACTGGATTTCTCCGCCCACGCCTGGCTGTTGCTGCTGTCGGGGGAGGGGAAAATGGCAGACTGGAATTTTCCGCCCTGAGCCTGCGAAGGGAGAAAGAAGAAGAAGGGTGCCGCCCCACAGGCATCGTGTGGCGCCATCCGGGAGGAGGGGCGGCCACGGAAGCATGGCTGCCGAGAAGGGGAGACCCGAGGGCACTCTGCACCCATGCCGAGCTTCCTTCAGGGGTGGCGGTGAGTCCGACCAGCCACCCTATTATGGGGGCAGCGGCTTGGCCTGCCGCGGCTGCTCCCCCCCCAGGCCAGCAAACCACACTTCATCCCGAGGGGTGACCGTACTTCTCCATCTTAGCAATGCTGAAGCATACCATTCAGTGGGATTAATCACATTCACAATGTTGTGGTACCCTCATCACCTTCTATTTAAACCTTTCTCATATCTCCAAAAAGAAACCCTACACACATCATACATTAACTTCCCATTCTTCCTACCTCCTGACCCTGGCAACCTGTATTCTACTTTCTGTCTCTATGAGCTTGCATAATATCTGATATTTTCTTTGTAGTTACCATGAATCTTAAATTTAACATCCTAGATTTGCTTTGATACCAACTTAACTTCAATAGTATATGCACTATGTTCCTATACCCCTCCATGCCCCCACCTTATGTAGCTCTTGTCCAAAAATTACATGTTTATACATTATGAATCCAAAAGCACTGATTTATCATTACACTTATATATTTACCTTTTAGATATTGTTTGAGGTAAAAAGTGGAGTTACAAACCAAAAACACAACAGTACTGGCACTTATATTTACCCATGTTGTTATCCTTACTGGAGATCTTTATTTCTCCCTGTCCTTTCCTTTTCATCTACAGAACTCTCCTTAGCATCTAGGACTGGTCCAGTCGTGATGAACTCCCTCAACTTTTGTTTATCTGGAAATGCCTTCAACTCTCATATTTTTGTTTTTGTTTTTTTTCTTAGAAATTGTAGATTTGCAGAAAAATTATGCAGAAACTACAGGATTCCCATATACCCCCGCCCCACACACACACACAAACACACTGCTTTCCCTATTATTAACACTTTGCATTAGGGTGGTAACTTTTTTACACTTGATGAAATATTATAATTATGCTATTAACTATAGTCCAGAGTTTACATTAGGGTCCACTGTCTCCTTTATTTCTGAAAAAGAGTTTTGCCCAATACAGTATTCTTCATTGGCAATTTTTCACTTTCAGCACTTTACATATGTCATCCCACTGCCTTTTGGCCACCTCAGTTTCTGAAGAGAAATTAGAACTTAATCTTATTATGGTTCCTTTGTACATGACATATTGCTTCTCTCTTGCAGCTTTCAAAACACTGTCTTTATCTTTGGCATTCAACAATTTGATTGTAATATGTCACAGAGTGGCTCTATTTGGATTTATTCTGTTTGGAGTTTGTGAACACCTTGGATATGTATAGTCATATATTTTGTTAAATTTGGGAAGTTTTCAGCCATTATTTCTTTGAATATTCTCTGTGCCCCTTTCTTTCTTCTCTGACTGGGACTCCCACAATACATATATTGATACACTTGATGGTGTTCCACAGGTTCCTCTGATGGTTTCAATTGTCTTTAAGTTCCTTGATTCTTTTTTCTGCCAATTCCAATCTGCTGTTGAACACCTCTAGGGAATTTTAAATTTCTGTTAAGTATATTTAGCTACATTAAAAAAAAGTCTTTGTCTGGTATGTGCCATATCTTATTCTCCTCATTGATAGATTCTAATGTATCAATCTTCACCTTTGCCTGGACCATCACTTTCTGTTTCTTTGTATATTCTGTAATCTTATGTGGAAACCTGAACATTAAGATATTTTTATGTATTATCACTGGAATTTAGACTCTGAGGAATCTGTTCCTTAATCTGTTATCCAGCTACTGTTATGACAGAGCTTTCCTTGAATGCCAGGGGCTACAAAAAGAAGAAGAAAAAGGAGGAGGGGGAGGAGGAGTAGGAAAAAGAGGGGGAAAAAAGAAACACCTTTCCCAGGCTTTGCAGATTGATCTAAGTGAGTACTCTCCTTCAGAGCTTATTCAACAGTTTAGAGAAGAGCTCCAGACCAAAGCACAGAGACCTTCCTGATCCTTTCTATGCATATGTCTTGTCTTCGACATACACATGTGGTCTTAGGAATTCCTTCATTTACACAAATATGAATGTTCCTTCTACCTAAGACAGTTTCCCCACAGTCCTGGGCACTGCCTTTTTATGTCCTACAGTTAGTGCTCTTTTGCCCTGGGCAACCATGATTTGACTACTCTCCCAAGCATTCTATAGGGGAGCTTTGTGAGCTGCCTTCTACACACAGGGCAAATTTTGGGATGATAAGTCTGTAACTAGTGTCCTGGTTCAGGCTCTTAAGCTTCCATCAGACAGGTTGGGCTAGTCTGCCATGCTTCCAACATGTGCACAAGGGTTACACTGCTCCCCCTGGAACTGGGCCCACGAAGCTACTGGGAGATTGAACCAGCTCCTGCAACAAACAGGCAAGGGGATGGGGGAGGGGCCAGCCAGGGCACCAGGAGCTCCTATTGCTTTCATGCTGCCTTTTTCTTAAGTCAGTGCTCACACTATTACAGCAATACTTTGTTTTCTGGAGCTTTGAGAAAGATGTTTCTGCCAGTTTTTGCTGGTTATTCCAAGTTTCTTTGGGAGGACAGAGCCCTGGAGTATGTCTCACTTCACATTGTTGACCTGGGCCGAGTGCACTGCTTTTTAAAAATATTTTAGGACTACATGAGTGAAATTGTTTGGAGACAATGAAAGGAGAAAACGATGTTGGACAAGAAAATGATAAAGGAAAGAAGAGGCTGGCTGTTGAGATCAATGAGATGAGATGACAAAAGACTTGTCTATTCACATTTATTTTTGTGTCCTTTAGCAAAGAAAGAACTAAGAATGATTGGATTATCACTGGTAAAGGAGAAGAGAAACCCATAATGGAAAAAGAATTGTAGTAGCATACCAGCAGAGGGTAATGAGAATAGCAAGGACTTTGAAGTCAGACAAAATAGAATTAGAATTCTATCAATTGTTATTTGTGTGACCTTGGGCAAGACACTTCATCTGTATTATGGGCATAATGTGACTTACCTTGTAGGGTTAAATTTTATAATGGATGTAAAGTGTTTTGCATAGAGCTAAGCACTGAAAACCTTAAATGGTGGCTATTGTCATTATTATGTAGCTGTGGGCTTTTGAGTAACTTATCTTCCTTGAACTTCACTTTCCTACTCTATTCCAAGGAAATAATATCTACCTCCTAGGATTATTGTAAGGATTAAATTGATAATTGTGGGAAGCTGCCTCCAGAACCGGTGTTGTATTGGCAATCTTGTTGCTAAGTGCTATTTTTAGATACTAACTCCGGTTAGGTTTCCGTTTCCCCACCCTCGCTGTAGTAATTAAGTTTGTATCCTCATGCCATTCAGACGGTTGTTTTGAAACGTCCGCTAAAATCGTGAGGTGGACCAATCAGATCTGTGGCGCGAAACCTCATTCATCCCTGGCTATAAATACCCCTGATTGACCCTCAATAAAAGAGACTTGATCAGAATCCTGTCTTGTCTCCATTCTTCGTGTCTCTTGTCCCCTTTCATTCCCACTCCCTCCCTCAGGTCCTGGTTCAACTGATCCGCGGGTTGGGTCAGATAATAAATGTAAGGGCACTTATTACCCAAGGAAGACCTTCAGTAAATATTAGTCCTTTCTCTACCCCTTCCCTCTCTATCTTCCTATTATTTTGGACATTTGCATGGTGCCCCTGATGGGACATGATGAAAAAGAGTCTAATTCCAAATACTTACATAGGGAGTAGTATAATACTTTTATTGTAATAAAAGTACTAACAAGAAGACTAATCTAAAAATGATTCTTCTTTCTTGCTGAGAACAGAGGCCAGGGCCACATCTTACAAATGACTCCATCCACATGGACATAACCTTTATTCTTTACTATCAAAATAATGACAAAATTATTTTCAGGTAATTGTGGAAGACAAATATGTTGCTGATCTATGACCATGTAATCAATTCTCTCACAAAAAGGACCTCCTCACACACATACAAAAAAATCTTCTTCCCAAGTGTTTCCCTTTCTCCTGTGAGTAGAAAGATAAAGCACTTATTAATCTGCGAGAAGAAAATGCTGTTGATGAATGTGATTCACTTTTTTTAGAGGGCACCAAGTATGTGCTCTCTCTACAGCTTTGTGTACAAAACAAAGCATGTTTCCAGATAAGCTAAGATGCCCAGGAGGGAGTTAGAGAACCAGTTTCACTGAATAGGCAGGAAACATGTCCAAGGCCACTTCTCCATTTAAATATGTAGGTCAACTTTCATTAATTTCCTTTTAGAAATAGACTGCCAAGTTGCTGATTCCTGTTGAGGGGCGAAGCATAGTAGCCTTAAAGAGAAATATTGCATAAGGGGGCCCTAGATCAGCCGGCATCCCAGCAGGAATCAAAAGGAAATTCCAAAGGGGTGAAAGTGGGATACTGAAGCTGACTGAGGGGAATGTGGGTGTCCATTATACTATTTCTCTATACTTATCTCTATTTGAATATACACACACAAAAAGGTGGGGGAAGCATTAAAAAGAGACTAGTGAAGGAATTATTTACAAAGGTGTGGACAAAGGTTAAGGGGAAATAGCAAAAGAAGGTGAGCACCACCTCTCCCCACTTCCTGAAGCAGGTGACAGGGGGAAGTGCTGCCATGATACCATTCCAGGTTTGAAGGCATAAGGGAGAGAGCAGCTCCTGGAACCCAGGGAAGAAGGAAAGATCCACCCATCAGGAATTGTGGCCTTTGGTGAAGGAATGTAGGCACTGTCCTACATAATTTGTGGGGTCCATTGAAAATGACAAAGGCAGAAAAAAAGTATAAGGTACTAAAAACATAAAGCTTATTTCTTTATTCTGTGGTCTCTCTCTCTCAAGCTGTCATGGTGGATTTTTGTAGTTGTTGCTTCCAGAAGCTCATCCATTATATTCTGATGGGATTAACAGGAATGGAGGGTGACTGAGCCTGAGCCAGGCCCTGGGTTTTGTTTGACTCCCAGGTGGTGCTTTGGGGGCAGGACCAGCTACAGCAAACACAGAAGGATGCAAAGTTGGGGGAGAGGCTGGGAATTAGCAGGTTTAGTCTTGAATTTGAGAGGCAGGAAAGCCATAATACTTGGGGTTCTGGAGTTGTGAGCAGAAGCAAGAAAGCTGTGTCTGCAGAGGACCAGGAAGGGCCAGAGGGGAGGGGAGGCAAACAAGGCCCCTCCCCTCAGTGCTAAGGAAAGGACACTGGCTCAGTCTCCTCCTGGCCACCTCTTCCCAACCACAGAAGAAACAAAGCCCTCATCCCTTTGCTCCCTCAAGGGCCGCAAGACCACTCGCGGTTGAGCTTCAGGAAGATTTTACCCAACTCAAAATGCTGATCAGGGTGAGACAAGGGTGGTTTTGATGATCCTCAAGAGAAAAGCTGCACAGAGTGGTATTGGGCTTGGCAAGGGATCCTGACAATAGCAGCCAGGTGGGGGCGGTACATGGGACCTCATTCTCCCAGCCTCTAGCGCTCCGAGTGCCACCTAGCTTCCCGGCTCCACTGAGCCAGAGGGCAGAGTCAGTACAGCTGCCACTGTACCTGCCCTGTCACCAACCATGAAGCCTACGTCCATGGATGTCTGGTCCTTTGAGCTGAGCCCACAGCCAGAACGTCGCCAGCTCAGAGACGAAGCAGTTCAGGGCCGAGAAGGGCATATACCGTAGGTCAGTGGGACCCCAGCCAGGTCACAGGGAGCACCAGGCGCCCTGAGCCACCGCAGCCTGGACACAGGCACCCAGCTCCTCACAGTATGACCCATGCTGAGCCTGCAGCCGTGTCCGCACCAGCTCCGGGGGGCTGATCACAGACACAGTGCCCAAGCGCCAGCGCCAGCCACTGTGGGGTGCATACAGGTAAGTGCTTGGTGACAGAGGAAGACCTGGAGCTGGTCAGAGGCAGTGAAGTAAATGGCGGTGGTTGGCACCCGGGAGTTCCTCACAATTTTCACAAAGACATCCATGGTGCCAGTGAAGTGGGTGATTCCTGAAACCAGGGGGCACAGCCGGAAAAATCTGGGCACAGGTACAGGGACTCCAGGCACCTTTGCAGTACAGGAGACACTTAAGCTTGGCATACGGGAGGATCCAGAGTCTGGAGGGATACGACCGTTCACTGTCCACGGAGGGGTGCTGAGACTGCAAGTGTCCCTTCACCACCTCCAGAGGTGTCATGAAGTCCTAGTGCCTGAGGCCACTGTTTTTTTGGACAGTGCTGCTGCCCCCTGGGGCTGGTCTAGTTCTGACCTAGCTCTAGGCTGGTGCAGGCGCTGCCTGGCGTGGGAGGTGGGTGACCCAGAGCCCCGCTGCGGCCAGTGCAGCATTCAAGCTGGCTCCCCTCACACGGATTCTGGCTCTGAGTTGGGTTTGTTTGCCCTTTAATGTCATTCTAAGTAAAGAAAAAATTAGAAATTTAAATTGCTAAGATGAATTTGACCTTTTATCTTTATATTGTGCAATGCCAGTTTTAAGTACAAGAGCATTTAACTTGTATGTAAAATCAGCAAAATTGAACAATTTGTAGTGAGTTTTCTTGCCAGTACAGTGGAAGCATTGCACAAACTCAACTATTTTTATTTCACTTCTTGATACATGCACATTTTACCGACACTCTACCTTCAGTTTACTGACGAGTAAGGAATAACTGAAAGAAAAAGGAACCAAGGGTCATTTTGCCCTTTCTTTCCTTTTCTTTGTCATCATTTTCAGCATAAGTGCCTGGCTAATACATGAAAGTAAGAAGAATAAGAAAAGGATTTGGTAGGGTTCCCTGTTCACTTTTGTTTCGTAAGACACACTGCTGTTTTTCTGCAAGTTCTGTCGGAAAAGAAATCTTGGTCTTTGTAGCCCTTGGCATCCCACCCTCCCAACCCCATGCCCCTTACTCAGTCCTGCAGGTTAATACACCACGCACTCCCTGTGAGTTTTGCCGAACTCCATGCATCATGAATGTGTTCCCTGGAATTCTGTGACCACTGCGCATCACAAATGCTATACGCAAATGGAAGGCCAGGCATGTCTGTGCATGTCTGCCCTGCTCACATCCATGCTTCATTGTTCCATCAGACTTCACTTACAAAACACACACTGAAAAATTAAACTAAGAATTTCAAGACAGTGATAGCAATGCTTTGAGCATGGGACCCCATGTGACAGCACAGGTCACGCCCCCATGAAGCCAGCCCTACAGCCAGGCCACGGCCAGGCACGGAGGGAGCTGGGGAGCTCGTGCTCTTTCCTTCTGAACTCTCTTCTCCTGCGCATGCCCCTGGTGGACCCCAACCAGTGACCTGAAGGCTGGGGAACCAAGGATGCTGGGTACAGAGAGTAGCCTCCTGGGCTAAAGACCAGGGGGGAGAGGGTAGGGAGTGGGTCTGGAGGGGCAAAGAAAATATCTGGCATAGGCCACTAGCTCCAAAATGTCTTTCTAACAAATTCCATCCCTTAAATAATTGAACTAGGGTAACAAGAGCAAGGTAGGCCCCAGGTGTGACTCTAGGTTTTTTTTAGAGCCTGATGCTTATGCAATTTTGTGAGCCCTTCCATAAAAAAATTAAACAAAATTGCAAATACGAATTAGGTACAAAGCTGACTATTTAGAATGAGAAAAGAAATCGCAATAAAATACTGTAGCTTGGGAAATCCCGGACCCTTTTTTCTGAGTTCTTTAGGAAATTTATCAGAAATGCTTCCTATTGCACCCTGACTTACCCTCTCCACCTAGAACACTCGCCAACTCCAAACAACTCACAACACTCACGGGGAACTGGGGAAGAGAGGCATCCTGAGGTTTAGGTTCAAGGCAAATTCCTCTGTAGCCCACAAAACTTAAAAGTAGAATTAACTAACTGTGAAGTGCACCCATTTCCTAGTAGGTGAAAGGATGGGTCCTTGAGCAGTGATGTGCCTCCGTCCTTATCAGGCATACCAAAAGCAGTGAGCTCACAGCGTTGGGCTCCTCAGACCTAGTACCTGTTCGCGAATTGCGCTGACTTCCGGCATACTGTGTAAGAGCGTGTGGTCATAGGAGGTGGGATATTCTAGTGGATGGTCACAGCCCTTCCTTGTCAGCTCGTTCACAGGTATGAAATAAGCCAAAGGGGAAATGAATTTAGGAATCACTGTTCTCACCCACTTTCAAATCCTGACTAGACTGCACTCTGGCCTCGTCATTAGGCTATTACTGGGCTTTCCCGAGGCAACAGTGGAGGCAGTTTAGATTTAGGAAAGAGAAGGAGCAGATCAGTTGGCTGGAAGGGCTATCCTGGACGGGTTCTGTATTAGTCAGGTTCTCTAGGGAAACAGAATCAACAGGAGATATCTGTAAATAGTGTAAGATTTTGTAAGAGTCTCTCACGTGACCGTGGGGATGCACGAGTCCAGATCCTGCACGCAGGCTGCAAACCAGGGGCTCCAATGAAAGTCCAATGAGTTCTTGATGAGTTCCCAGGCTGTCTAAGGACAGGCTGGGAAATTCTCTCTGAATGCCGAAATCACTTCCCCTTCTAAGGTATTCAACTGATTGGATCAAGCATCACTCATTGCTGATGGCAATCTCCCTAATTAATGTATATGTAATCATCTTTCTATGCAGTAAACTCACTGGTGACTAAAGCCCATAAATGCCCTTGTATTACAATTAGCCCAGTGCTTACTTAACCAAACAACTGGGCAAAATTACCTGGCCAAGTTGACACATTAGCCTAACCATTCCAGATTCCATGGTGGAGCTTAGGATAACTAGAGGTACTGGAATCCATGGAAGGAGGGAAAGAGTGGATGAGGGCAAAGAAGGAGATGAAGGGTATATGTAGGGAAGTGGAAAGATGCTAAAGAAAGATTTCAAACTTTACCTAAGGTCCTGGGGTCAGACAAACTCGCTATTTGGTTTTGATAGGTATAGAGGAAGCTGCTGATACCTGAACTAAGAATTTGTGCTTAACATGAGAGCATTTGACCTAAATAAGATAGAAGAGTGTAGTGCTTAAGCTGCATGAGTCTAAATCATCACTAATTCCTTAAAAGCTGTGAGACTTTGGTCAGGCAACTAATTTTCCCTGTACCTAAATTTCCCCATCTAAGTTGGGGGTTATGTTATGTCAAGTTATGTTACATTACATGATATTATGTTATATTATTTGGGGATCACCTCATAGTGTTGTGCAAGAATTAAATAAGTTAATATTTACGAACTATTTAGAATATTTTTGGTTCACAATTAGTGCTCAATAGAAGTGATAAATTATTATGAAAATGACTCTAAATTATAGCATTTATACACATTTGGACAATATTTAAAATTGTAAAATTTGTGGAACAGATGGAGACTCTGATCCATTTGTTTATACTTGTATAATTTTATAAAAATTATCATTTTGAATGGATTTTTTCCATGCTTAATTTTTAGCCAAGGTAAGAGTATTGTGACATTTTCATAAGCAAAACACAGTTCTGTCTGAACTCTCCATACCAAAAGGCAGTGGTACATTTTATCTTGTTATACCTTGAAGATAAATTGACCTACTCCACTGTGGTGGATTGAATTATGTACCCCAATTTAAACATGTTCGTAATCTAAACTGGCATTCCTGTGGCATGAATGCATTGCAAATAGGCCCTTTAGACATTGCTATTTTTAGTTAAATTGTGGTGAACTGAACCGGGGGGGGCCTTAATCTGGATTACCAGAGTCCTTTATCCATCGAAGAAATTCAAGCATAGTCAGAGAAAGTCAGCAGGAGGCCAGAAAGTGGAAATCAACGGAACATGGAAGAGAAAGAAGACATCACAGGTGACACCAGACAGGGAGACAAGACAAGAAACCCCAAGGATCGCTGGCAGCCAGCACCAGAATATTAGACATTTGGGGGAGAAATAATTGCTTTGCTGATGCCTCAATTTGGGGCTTCTCCTAGCCTCAAAATCATGAACCAATAATTTCCCATTATTTCAGACAACCCATTTGGTGTGCTATTGGTTATAGCTGGCTGGAATTAAGAATTCCACCATCCCCAAATGTTGAAGAAAGATTTGATTTTCTTTGTAACCTTGGTCAGTTTATATGCTAACATATGAAGATGGATCCCAGATCCCACTGAGTAAATAGATAGGTGGGTTTTTTTTTTCTTCCTTAAAGTAAACTTCAGACTAGAATCAAGTTAGATAAAAATACACATTTTAGAAAATGTTAGGTGTCATGACCACCAGTCTTGTTCGCTTCTAGAGGTCAAGTTGAAATAAAATAGTAAGAGTCAGACTTTCTGGATTCCCGTGCAACTCTGAACAATTACATCATGGAAACTTCCTGACTTCATGTCCTCATTCATGAAAGAATCACTGGAAAATGGTTGCCTGGTCTAACTCCCAAGGTTCTTGTAAGGATTTTTAAAAAAATTGTTGGTAGAAAAATTAAAGGACTCTATAAATGCAAAAATAATCTACTCAATTGTCTTTTTCCTTACTCAATTTATTTTCTGCATGTGATTCCAACAGTAGGTAGGCTGTCTTATTTGTCAAAAGGAACCACCATGGATTAATTCCATTCACACTTTGAAGTGCTCTTACCAGCATCTGTAAGAGAAAAATCATGCTTGATTAATCAGTTGGAATTTTTAAAAAATGTTCATTATATATGAATAATGCCTGGTCAGTAGTGGGTAAGCAATAAATGTTTGTTAAATGGATTCAGATGGACTGTAATTTAAAAACTTGACAAGATTCCATTTCTAAGTCAAAACAGTGGATAAACCAACCCAGTTGCTAGGGAGACATTTTCACAGAGAGGGAGCTGAATAATAACAAAAATCTGAGCCTAGTTGTAAATGCTCTTCTTCTGGTAAAACTGACAATTGTGGTGGCTGGGCAAGTTTCAATGCTTATCCCAACCTTATAGAGCATTTCTATAAAAGGAGGGGTGCAAGGTAAAATTTGAAATTTGAAGACACTATTAAACCTTTCATGGTAATATATAATAGTATAATACTAGGCAACTAATGCATGCGGATTTTATAAATTCTGAGTCAGCAGAACATCTGTAATGTATGCAGGCATAGAACAATGAATCCCTCTAGAGGAGAGGAGGGGATAAATAATCTTAACTAGAAAAAGATTAGAGTCATTGTAGATTTAAGAATATTGGGAAAGGAAAAGAGAATTTTTAAGTCATTAGCAGAGGCTGTTTTCTACCATCTGTCTCTCTCCAATTTGTGTCCCAACGTTTAGGAACTGTTTGTTAATTAAAATTTTTTTAACAGATTTATTGAGGTATAATTCACATATTCACATACAATTCACCATTTAAAGTGTACAGTGGAGTGGCCTTTCGTATATTCACAAGGTTAGGCAACAATCACCATCTAATACAGATCATTTTCACCACCCCTAAAAGAAACCCCACACGCATTCGCAGTTACTCCCTATTCACCCCATCCCTGTCCCTGACAACCCCCAGTTTACTTTCTCTATATAAATTTGCCTATTCTGGATATTTCACATGCAAGGAATGACGTATTATTTGTTCTTTTGTGACTGGCTCCTTTCACTTAACATAACATTTTTACATACAATAAAGTTAAAAATTTCAAGCATACAATTTAGTGGGTTTTAGTATATTCACAAGGCTGTGCAGCCATCACTACTAAGTCCATAAGATTTTCACCACCCCACATAGAAACCCCATACCCTTAGCAGTCACTCGCCATTCTCCCTCCCCACCCATCCCTACCCATAACCTGGCAACCAACCTCTAATCTACTCTCTGTCTCTATGCATTTGGCTATTCTGGACTGTATTTAATTTTTGTAAGAAGAAAAGATCACTCTTACTCCATTGTCCACTAACCATTTATTCTTCGAAGCTTAAATCATGTGGTTACACACACACACACCACACCTATTTCTTTTGTCATCATTGACATTTTCACACCTTCATGCCACTTTCCCTTACTTCCAGAGGATCTTTGTACTAAATTGGAAAATATTGGTAACATATGGCAAAATATTGGTAACCTTAAAAGAGAGATTTACTCAATATGAAGTTTCCTCTGCCTCGTAATCATATAATTACAAGCTAAAACATGATAATTTTTTCAATCAAGTTTTTTTTTCAAAAGAAAATTTACACACTCTATAATCCAGTGTTGCTGAGCATGTAAGGAAAGAGGCACGCTCATACTCTGTTGGCTGGAATTGAAAGTGGTATAACATTTCTCAAGGCCATTTTGATTATTGTATCCAAAACCTTTAAAATGTGTGTATTTTTTGATTCAGAAATTCTGACTTCATGGAATTTATTCTAAAGAAGTTATCTTAGGAGTACCTAAAGATGTATGTATGGGGCTATTCATTGTCTCATTAGCTATTCATCAAAGCAGAAAACAAGAAACTAAATATTGATGAAAATGAGGTAAGTTAGTTAATTTACTGAACAGCCGTATGATCAATTACCATGCTGCTGCTCAAAATGATATTGAGGGAATAATGGAAGGATTCCCACGCTGCTCCCCAACAACCCAGGCAAAATTTGGACCTCTTTCTGGAAAAAGGACTAAATGGCCCTTGGTCCAGGATCATGAATTGAGTATTGACTGTCAGGTCACAGCCCTCCACATGTATTAGAATAGTAGTTGTTGTAAATTTGGAATACTCAGTTCTGGAGACATTCTTTGCTCTTTAGTTAAAATTTTCTCATTGAAAAGAAACTACAGAATGCTTAATGTATGAGAAAAAATAATAATGAGGGAAAATATTTGGTGACTTGGGAAAATATTCATGATTCTTGGTTAAGTGAAAAAAAATTCTGGTTAGAAAGCAGTACTGAATATTATCCCAATATTACAAAAAGTTGGTGTTATGCATAGAAAACAGACTGAAAACATAGTCAACAAGACTTTCACACAACTTAATTCTAGTTGAGAGAACTTGGGGTAAGTTTCATGTAAGTGCTACAAAATCAGAGTCACAGCTCAGATAGTGGAAATATTACTTTATTACTCTAAACTGAGCTCAGCTTGCTGTGAGATCTCATTTCCAATAACAGTGTTTTAGTTCCCTAAGTTACTTAGGCATGTATCTTGAAATAGCTCAGCTTAAAGAATGGAAGTTTATTTGCTAATAGTTTTGAGGCTGGGAGATGTCCAAATCAAAGCATCATCAAGGTGATGCTTTCTTCCAGAAGACCAGCTACAAGTGATCCTTGTCTCCTCTGCCTCATGGAAAAGTACATAGCAGTGTCTGCTGGACTCTCCCTTTTCTTTCAGGCTTCACTGATTTCCCCTTTTTGCTTCCCTGGCTTTCTCTGTCTGAATTTCTTTCTCTTATATATAACTCCTATCTTAGGATTAAGACCCACCTTACCTGGAGTAACCTCATCAAAAGGTCTTACTTACCATGGGTTCACACCTACAAGAATGGATTAAATTCAAGAACATGTGTTTTAGGGGTACATTCAGTTTCAAACCAGCACAGATAGTAAAGACAATCTTATCAACTACAGGTAACCTAGTTCCTTTCAGCATAAAATTGGATCCCTTTTGTTAATACCCTGTCAGAGTTGGCTTTCTATGTTGACACTCTGTCCTAATTTCTTAAGGTTTCTTCCCTTCTCCCACCTTTCAGGACTCTGGGGGGTAAGGGGGAATTTCAGAACCTAATGGCACTGACAAGGGACTCTGGCTCCTGTTCCTTCCATTATGGCTCCTGCTGACCATAGGTGAAGGGGTGCCTTGTTGGCTCTTCACTTCATGTGATCTTTGAGGGTCCCAACCCTCAAAGTCAGTGTGACTGCTGGCATCTTAGCAGATACTGTGGTTGTTATACCTACCCCCACTCCCTAGCTCTCTGCCCTTTGCTCCCCCATGCTTTTATTTATTTATTTATTTATTTATTTATTTATTTATTTATTTTTAAAGATTCATTTTATTTCTTTCTCTCCCCTTCCCCACCTCTGTTGTCTGCTCTCTGTGTCCATTCACTGTGTGTTCTTCCATGTTCGCTTGAATTCTCGATGGCATTGGGAATCTGTGCCTCCTTCTGTTGTGTCATCTTGCTGCATCAGCTCTCTGTGTGTGGCGCCACTCCTAGGTGGGCTGCTGTTTTTTCGTGTGGGGCAGCTCAATGTGGGGCACACTCCTTGCACGTGGGGCTCCCTTATGCAGGAGACACCCCTGCATGGCACGGCACTCCTTGTACGTGGCAGGGCTGCGCATGGGCCAGCTCACTCCACGAGTCAGGAGGCCCTGGGTTTGAACCTTGGACCTCCCATATGGTAGGCGGATGCTTTATCAGTTGAGCCACGTCTGCTTCCCTCCCCCATGCCTTTAACTTGCCTTTCCTCGGCCCCTTTTGATTTCCCTCTGCCACCTAATCTCCAGTTCTGAGTGATCCCAAATTTAAACTTGAGAAGTAAGAGTCGTCCAACTTTGCTCTGCTCTTTCAAGATGTCTGTGGCTCTACAGGCACCCTTACCCTTCCACTTAAATTTGAAGGTTGGCTTTTCTATTACCGCAAAGAAGACTGTTGGAATTTTCATTGGGATTGCGTTGAATCTATAACTCACTTTGGGTAAAAATGACATCTTAATATTTAGTCTTCCAAACCATAAACACAGAAGGCCCTTCCGTTTATTTTAATCCTCCTTTATTTATTTTAGCAATGTTTTGTAGTGTTCTGTGTACCAGTCCATTACATCACTGGTTAAATTTTTCCCTAGCTGTTTGATTCTTTTAGTTGCTATAGTAAATAGAATTTTTTCTCCTCAAATTCCTCTTCAGATTACTCATTACTAGTGTATAGAAACACCACTAATTTTTGCATGTTGATCTTATACTCTGCCATTTTGCTGAATTCATTTATTAGCTCTGGGGACTTTGTTGTGACTGTTTCAAGATTTTCTATATATAGGATCACATCATCTGCAAATGTGGGAAATTTTACTTCTTCCTTTCCAACTTGGGTGCGTTTTATTTCTGTTTCTTGCCTAATTGCTCTGGCTAGAACTTACAAAACAATGTTGAGTAACTGTAGTGGTGGTGGGCATCCTTGTCTTGATCCTGATCTTAGAGGGGAAAACTTTGTTTTTCACTCTTGAGTATGTTGTTTAGCTGAGGGTTTTCCATATATGCCCTTTATCATGTTGAGGAAGTTTCCTTCTATTTATAGTTTCCTAAGTGTTTTTGTTGCTGTTGTTGTTTATTGTTTGTTTGTTTTTATCAAGAAAGGGTGCTGAATTTGTCAAATGCCTTTTCTGCATCATATGCAATGTTGAGTTTGGTACTTGGGTTTAAGCGTGTTTAAAATTGTTCTCATCTCTCTTCATTCTTTTACAGTTCCCCTGTCCCAATCCCCTCAACTGCAAACTCCTCTCTCTGATTTTCAGTATTTCATGCACTAGCCCAATGTCTTCTAGCCAATGCTCTGTCCCATGGTCCCAGTTTCACCTTTCTTTCCAGTTAGGGCAGTCTCCTGGAAGTAGGTGCCGAGATGAGGCAAAAGAAGTGTTTGCCAAGGATCCAGGGATAAGGAAATAAGCTTCTACTCAGACCAAAGTGTGAAGCAAAGTGAGAAAAAAAGGTTGAGGAAGGGGAGGAGGCCTCTGCATGGAGTGCTGTGTACATGACCTTCATACATGTGGACGTTATCCTGGGGGTCGTGGGTTTTATGTGGAGTAGTAACACTTACATTTCTGAAGCATTACTCCAGAGGAAGTATGGAGTAGGAGAACATGAATGAGGATATGATTGAAGTCAAGAGATGAGTTCAAAATTTATTGCAAAAGATGAGGAGGCCTGTACTAATTGCATCAAGATGGAGAAGAGGAAATGGTTATAAGAGGTGTTATGGGGGCAGGGTAGGATATGGGGTGGGAGAGGTAGAGTGGTCTCGGGTGGGATGCAGGGTTTAGGCTGAGATGACTGCATGCTTGGTAGTGCCCATCAGGAAAAATGAGGACTGTGTGAGAAAAAGCAGTTTAGGGAGGAAAAACAATTCTGTTTTGGTCATGTTAAGTTAGAAGTGACTGTGGGTCATTAAGGGGCATACAAAGTCAGCAGTTTTAGGAAGCAGTCAGGCTTCAAGGTCAAATTTGGAATACAACAGCATAGAGGTGATGGCTGAAGCTGTGGGCTTATACGTGAGAAGAGAACGTGGTCCAGGGCAGAAGGTGCTAGGGGCGACTCATTATTATTAAGAACTCATGAGAGTGACAGTGTCTTTACTTCCAAATTTCTGGCATATTAAAAAATAAATTCTGCAGAAGAGAAAGGGTTTCACTGTTAACTTTATCAAAAAGTAGTTGTGACCAGCAACTAGAGCATTGGGGAGGAAAATGGAGCATCAAGAGTCCCGGTGTGCTCTTTTACCACAGCATTGGCAGAAGATGACTGGCAGTCTTTTTAAAGTGGGCTGCCCCTGTTGCAAAAGCTACTCAGCAATTTTTATGTTTGCCTTTGTACTGACAACTTCAGTGGGAATGTTTATTTTTCAATTACCAAAGAGGAAAGAACTCTCTGCAAATTGCCTTTGAAGGCTAGATGTATGTGGGGATAGATGGATGGATGGGTGGATGAAGGTTGGATGAACGGGATGGAAGGCACTGCTGCGGACAACATGGAAGTATGGAGTGCCCCTGGAAAGAGTATTCTCAAGAATTTACTGTTAATTACTTAATTGATGAAACAATTATTGAAAACCAACTGGTAGCCACTCTGTTTGACAAGGTCCCTGAATTAAATGTCCTTGCTATCATGGAGTTTAAGGCAGAGAAAGAAAAGAACAAATAAATTTATGCAGCAAATTGTTATAAATTATGAAACCTGCTTTAAAGTGAATTGTCATGGTGCTGGACAAAGAAAAAGATGACAAAACTTATTAGTGACTATTATAAAATCATCTATTTCTTAATTTTCATTATTAATTCCACTAAATTGGAAAGAAACAAGTTAGTCATACCAATTCCTTTTTACATGAAGAACACTGGCCAGCACAGAGAGGGAAGAACCCAAGATCATGTGCTTTTTAAATTTAATATTGGCCAGGTTGCTTGATCTCCTAGCCAATTTTGCTGCTGCTTGAGAGAGAGAAAGAAAAAGAGAGAGAGAAAGAGAGAGAGAGAGAGAGAGAGAGAGAGAAGGGGGGAGGGAGGACACACACACATAATTTTAATTCACATTTAAATGTTAGTGTAGACTATAAAAATGCACTGAATATAAAATACAATACATGGGAAGCGGACTTGGCCCAGGGGTTAGGGCGTCTGTCTACCACATGGGAGGTCCGCGGTTCAAACCCCGGGCCTCCTTGACCTGTGTGGAGCTGGCCCATGTGCAGTGCTGATGGCGTGCAGGGAGTGCCGTGCCATGCAGGGGTGTCCCCATGTAGGGAAGCTCCATGCGCAGGGAGTGTGCCCCATAGAGAGAGCTGCCCAGCGCGACAGAAAGTGCAGCCTGCCCAGAAAGGCACTGCACACACGGAGAGCTGATGCAGCAAAATGGCGCAACAACAAAGAGACGCAGATTCCCGTGCAGCTGACAACAACAGAAACGGACAAAGAAGAACACACAGCAAATAGGCACAGAGAACAGACAATCGGGGTGGGGGGGGGGGGGGGGGAGGACAGGGAGAGAGATAAATAAATAAATAAATCTTTAAAAAAATAAATAACACAAACATGTCCAACTCAGAAACATTATGGCTAAAATTTTAAAATATTTTATTAAATGTGTCCCTTTATTTTCACTCTTTCATTTTTATCTATGGGCTCTGACTTACTAGAATTGTTTTTAAAATATTATTCTTACCATAATAATCATATTTTAAGTATTCTATCATTATTGTAGTAAGCTGCCCTCTGGCGGTTTTCAATTTAGTAAATACCTTAAACAACCTTGACATCTGATGTGTAGCCTATTTAAGGCACTGTAGTATAGTTAATACTACATTAATTCCTACTTTCTGTATGTACTTATTTTACAAGGCCTTTAAGATGTGCTCATTTAATAAGAATGGACACTGGCTAACACCCAGAACAGGGAAAAATAACAAATTCAAGAAGCAGGGTGTGTACATCCAGTGTAATGGATTATCACTTAGCATAGTTGCTCTTATTGTCATTATAGGACTGACTGATATGGGCTTCAGCCATAAAGTACAAAATATAATGACCAAACCTACCTGAAAACAAAAATGTATTTATTTAGAAATGGTCCCTAGTACATGTTAAAGGCTCTCACATCACACAAAACCATGTGATTAACCTTCACAAAGAAAATGTAAAAATTTCACATTAATTAATTGGCTAAATGTTTCTTGCTGTGCCAAAATATTTTAAAATATCCAATTGCCTTTTAACCTCCTGCCAAAGACAAGCATGATGAAACAATTCTAGCCAAACCATTTTCTTGTCTTTTGATTTAAAAAATTGGAATTGTCACTTTTGTTTTATTTTGTTGAACATTCTTGAGTATGATTGTAATGTATAAAATGACCTTGGCTATGTGAACAATATATTTTAACTTTAAGATTTTAAAAATTAGGGTGTCATCCAAATTTCCTGATTGTTTTTCTTTCTAGATAAGGCAAGATCTATGTGAGCAAATTGAAATGATTTATTTTCTCATGTGCAAGTTCTAAGTTCAGGGGAAGGAGATCCACATTATTTGAGAATTTTGAAATTCAAGTACTTTCCTTTATTTAGGCATTTGAGTACCTTTTGCATGCTTAACCCCATGTTGCTTGCACTCTGGTAATAAAAGTCATTCCAGAAAAGGTGTTCCAAATATATTTTAAGCTATTGCATCATCATGGGAATCAGTGCTTGAGAGAACAGAAGTGGTTCAATAATTCAGGAGAGAATTTTAAACTGTATTAACTGTAAGGGGGAATAAAAGCTTCATTAAGGAAATGAAACAAACTGGGATGTAATGAATTGATAGAATTTTGGAGGCAAGAAGTAAAATGCTGAAGACATTTATTTCAGATGGGAAAATAAAGATGAACAAAAACACAGAAAGGAATCATGCTGGTGAAAAGCATTGAGAGAATTCAGTCTGAAGTATTTCTAAAATAAATCTACAGTGTGTTATAGGTCAATATAGAATTTAAAACAAATCTGCAGCTATGTTTAGCAGAATTCAGATGATTTATAGCAACAATGGTTTTATCTAATTAAACAACACATATAAACCAGCTACTCATGACTACCATTGATTAACTGACCACTAACAGTAATCGGGTAGTAGGATCAATGGATCATTAAATGGTTATAACAAGAGCCAAAAGGAATTGCAAATTGTAATATTATTTAAAGATGTTCAAAGTTTCTTTTTTGTTTTTGTTTTTTTTTTTAGAGAGAGAGGAATGCACAGATCTTAAGTGCATAAACAAATGAGTTTTGACAAAACTGACACACAGATTTAGGTTTTGATGCCCTTGTAATCCATACCCCTATGAAGATAGAGAACATTCTATCACCACAAAAATTTCCCTCATGCCCTGTTGTGGTTTAGATCTATATACCCCAGAAAAACTTGCTCTTAAACTTAATCCTTCCTGTGGGTGTGAGACCATTGTAGGTAGGACCTTCTGAGGAGGTTCCTTCAGTTGCAGGGGTTCTTAACCAGGGCTCTGTGAGCTTGAGTTGAAATTCAAAAAAACATTATTCTTATGCGAACATGTTGGTGCAGGTATGATATATTTATTATATAATACACAGTACAGTGTGGGTTAGTAAGGCTCTGTGATTTTCATCTGACTGGCAAAAGGGTCCATGGAACAAAATAGGTTAAGAACCCTGAATTAGGGTGTGTTGCACCTCAATCAGGATGGGTCTTAATGCTCTTCCTGGAGTCATTCATAAGCAGAATGAAATCCAGGCATATAGAGAGAAAGCCACAGAGGGAATAGCTAGAAGCTGAAAGTCAACAGAATCTGGAAGAAAAGGAAGCCAGCAGCCAGCCCTGGATAGCCACTGTCTTTGGGGAGAAAGCACCGCCTTGGCGAAATCTTGATATGGACTTATTCTGGCCTCAAAACTGTGAGCCAGTAAATTTCCATTGTTTAAGTCAACTCATTGCATGGTATTTGCTTGCACAGCCCAGGAAAGTAAAACATGCTCCTCCCAGACATTCCTCCCATCATCTCTCCCCAAGCAGCTACTGCTCTGATTTCTGAAACTATAGATTCATTTTGCCTGTTTATAGCTTAATATAGGTGAAATCTTACTGCATATACTATTTTGTGTCTTCTTTTGCTCAGCATAATGTTTCTGCAATTCATCCTTGTTGCTATGTATCTCAGAGGTGAGTTCCTTTCTCTTCCTGAATTGGATGCCATTGGATGAATAAATTCCAGTTTATCCATTCTCCTGCTGATCAACAGTTGGGCTCATTCCACTTTAGGTCAATTAGGAATAAACCTGCTGAGAACATTTGTAAAGATCTTTGTGTAGACATCTTTTCATTTCTCTTGGTTAAATATTTAAGAGTAGAATTGCCAAGTTATCTAGTAAGTGTATGTTTAGCTTTATAAGACACTGCTAAACCATGTTCCAGAGTAGTTATATTATTTTATATTTCCACCAACAATATGTGAGCATTTAGAGTTTCCATTCTTCCCAGTTTGAGTCATTCTAGTGAGTGTGAAGTACTATCTTTTTGTAGTTTAAATTTCATGTTGAGCATTTTTCAATGTTTTATGGGCCATTTACGTATTTTTAAAATGAATTATCTGTTCAAATTTTTCACCTATTTTAAAAATTGGGCTGCTTAATTTTTTTTTACTATTGTGCTAGAGGTGATTTTTACATATCCTAGCTTCAAGTCTTTAGCCTGTTATATTTGTTGCAAATATTTTCTCCCAGTTTGTGGCTTGTCTTTTTATTTCTTTACAGTCATTTTAATGTTATATAATTTTGTATAGTTTAATTTACCATTTTTTTCCTTTTGTGGTTAATGCCTTCTGTGTTTTCTTTAAGAAATCTTTGCCTTCCCCGGATTGCAAAGATATTTACCTATGTTTTCTTCTAGAAGTTTTACAATTTTAGGTTTTAAGTTTATGTCTATGACCCATCTCAAATTAATTTTTGTGTGTGGTTATGAGGTATGAGTTGAAGTTCATTTTTCCCCATACAAATGTCTAGTTGTTCCAGCACCATCTGAAGAAATGGCTTTGTTCAAATTCAATTTCACTAAAATTATGTCAAGAAACAGGAAACTTTTCTGAAAGATTACTAGCAAAAGGAAATTAGGAGTAAAAAAAAAAACCCACTTGACTACTTGAGTCATTCTTTGTATTCACACAGCAAGCCTGTAAAAATGACCACTAATATTAAAACAAAACAAAACAACCCTCATACAGCTGCCACACACATGAATTTCTGACAGTTAGATTTATTACCTAATTGAACTAACAAAATTAATTTTTATGGAAAAGTTATTCTATCCGCAACAGAATTCTAAATTTTAAAAAAATGTTGCAACCTTTTTTCTATTTCACTAAGTGCTTTTTGAAGGCAGTAAATCTCTCTCTTTAAAAAAAAATATTTTATTTTATTTATTTATTTTGAGGAACTGGGGCTGGGAATTAAACCTGGGGCCTCCTATGTGGGGAGCTGGTGTAGCTCAGTGGTTTTGGGCTGGGGGTGGGGATGGGCTGGGAAGGGGTTAGAAAGCTTCAGTGGACCTTTTGATTCAAAGATAAAGCTAAAACCTTTTCCTCTTTGGAGGGCTTTAAGGACTCTAAGGAGCTAAGCTACCAATGATGACGTACACTGGACTGTGCAAGCTTTAGACCAGGGCCATGGCAAAACTAGATAGTTCCCTGTCTGTGGTCCTCAGATGAGCCGGAGGATAATGTTCTGGATAGGCAGGGATTTGGAGGAAGACATTAACGTGGGGTCGAAGGCAGGGGAGAGGGTGGGGCAGGTGAACTGCATCTTAGTACGTGTCAAGGAATAAAATCAAAGCTCAGAGCACTCCTTGGGAAGAGCGTGGTTTACAAACTCCTGAAGCTCTCTTCTTCAGAGGCTGCTTTTCTGCATGGTGTTTCCATTCTATGGATACAAAACTGACAGCCAGGTCTTGCTTTGTGAAATTGAGAAGAGCTGTGTTTCAGCTTGGAATGAAATTGAAAGGGTAGAGTGCAGCAATCTCAAAAAGGCAAGGTATGAAAAGCCAAAAGTATAATCGGAAAAGCTTTGCAAGCAGAATACAAACCACAGAATAAATACCAAGTGTTTGGTTTGGATATAATGTTGTATTCTGACTTATGTGAAGCACTGTGTTTTTATTGTTAGGGATTCTGTGTTTTTAAGAAGGAAATTTAGATCCAGAGAAGGATTAATCAAAGAGGCAAAGAGCAGGGTCATATACGTGATTTGGCTCTTTTTTTAAGAGTTTGAAAGATGGAGGCTAAATGAGGGGCATGGTAGTAATTCTACAGTCTGAAAGCTGTATTTGTAGGGTGAACTTGAAATTCTCTTATTACACATCTTAATCAGTGCTTCTAAAACTTTAATATTCATACAAATAACCTGAGGATCTTGTTGAAATGTAGATTCTGGTTTGGTAGAACTGGGATGCACCCTGAGATTCTGTATTTTTAACAAGTTCTCAGATGAAAATGATGTGATAGAAGGCTCTAGAGCAGTGGTTCTCAAAGTCTGGTTCCCAGACCACTACTATCAGCAGCCCTTGGGAATGGGTTAGAATACAAATTCTCAGTTCCCACTTCAGATCTATTGAATCAGAAACTGTAGGGGCAAGCCCAATGATCTGTGATAAAACAAGCCCTCCAGACAATTCTTATGCATGCTCAAGTTTGAGAAGCACTGGTTTAGAGCTGTCCTTTGATAGATATTATGGCTATTTAAATTTAAATGATAAAAAATTAAATACAATTAAAAATTCACTTCTTCAGTTGCACTAGCCACATTTCAAATACTCAATAGCCACATGAGGCTAGTGGCTACCATACTGGACAGTGCAGATACGGAACATTTCCATCACACTAAGAAGTTCTTTAGGACAGTATTGTTTTAGAGCACATTTGCAACCCGGTTTCACATTAGAACCACCTAGTGAGACTTTTAAAAATACCATTGCCTGGGCCCATCCCAGATCAGTTGAATCAGAATCTCTGTTGGTTCTTAGTCATCAAAAGTTCCCACTCTGCTGAATTCTTGTCCCAGGGTACAAAGATCACCACTACAGTAAAAGAGGTGGGAATGGGAGGTTGAGGGAGATGGTCCTATTTACTGCAGTTTTAAGGGATGAGTGATGGCTTTCTGAAATCTCACATTGAGACTTTGAATGTTTTACCTCCATAAACCCCTTCCTTCTTGTGATACAGTGATGAACAAAACAGAGATAGTCTCTTTCATAAAGGAGCTTTTATTAATAGTATAGCTGAAAAATCAGCCCCAAATCATAATTATAATAAAGGAAGATAAGTGTTATGATATGGAATGTGCCACATGCTTTAGGAGCCCATGGTAGAAGAATCTAGAGGTCAGAAAACATCTCCCTGGGCCAGGGACATTTAAGGTGAGACCAGAAAGATGAATAGGAGTTTTTTAAGAGAAGAGGAAGGGTGATAAATTTTCCAGACAAATAGAAGCCTGAAAACACGAGATTATAATGATGAATTCAAGGAACTGAATGAAGTTCAGAATGGCTGGAGTGTATGGTAACACAAGGGATGGGCTGGAGAGATTGTCAGAGATCCAGATCATATAGGGCCTTATAACTTACATCCCATTTTTCTCAGACAGTCACAGTTTACACATCTGTCCCTTCATAATTCTTACTAGTACACCCTATCACTCTCAAAAGTGTCCTATTTGGACAATAAATTAAATGGTCATACTACCTATACAACTTTAACTTTATCCTAAGGAAAGCAGGAAGATCTTGAAGAATTTTAAGAGGAGAATTGACTTTCTTTTCTTAATTTTTAGTTTTGAAATAATTTCAACTTACAGGACAGCTGCAAAAATAATAGTACAAAATCCATACAGAAAACATGAACCTACCCCCCCACCCCCAGATACCAAATGTTAACATTTTGCCACATTTGCCCTATCATTATATCTACCTATCTATCCATCTATCTAATTTTCTAAACACTTTAGAGTAGGTTGCATACATCATGCTCTTTGAACACTTAATACTTTCGTGTATGTTTCCTGAGAACAAGAATATTCACTTAGCTAACCAACTTAAATACAGTTATCAAGTTCAGAAAAGTAACTTTGATATAAAGCTTATACTCTCTATTTCATTTTTTTTTCCATATGTCCAAATAAATGTTCTTTGGGGCCTTTTGTCCTCCATTATTAGAGGGAGGTCAATATAACATGTGACATTTAATTGTCATTGTCTCTTTATTCTCTCTCTCTCATTTTTTAAAATGGTGGAAACATATACACAACATAAACTTTCCCATGTCAACCACCCCCAAGCATACCATTCACTGGAGCTAATTGCATTCACAATGTTGTGCTACTATCATCATCATCCATGACCAAAATTTTCCCATCACTCCAAACAGAAGCCCTATACCCATTATGTATTAATTCTTCATTCCCCCTCTTCCCTCCCCCTGGTAATCTGTACTCTACTTTGTGTCTATGAATTTGCATATTCTAGCTATTTTGTATAGGTGGAATCATATAATGTCTTTCCCTTTGTGTCTGATGTTTCATTCAACATGATTTCTTTAAGATTTATCCATACTGTAGCATGTATCATTCCTTTTGAAGCCTGAGTAATATTTCATTGTCTGTCGATAGGCATTTGGGTTGCTTCCACCTTTTGGCTCTTGTGAATAATACTGCTATGAATATTGGTGTACTAATATCCATTCAAGTTCCTGCTTTCAATTCTTTCAATTACATACCTGGAAGTGGGATTGCTGGGCCATGTAGTAGTTCCATGGTTAATTTCCTGAGTAACTGCCAAACTGTTTTCCACAGAATCTGCCCTATTTTACATTCTCGCCAACAATGTTCTAAGATTCCTATATCTCTACATCCTTACCAGCACTTGTCATTTTCCATTTTATAAATTATAGCCATTTAGGTGGGTATGAAGTGGTATCTCACTGTAGTTTTGATTAATATTTCCCTAATGACTAATGATATTGAGCATTTTTTTCATGTGCTTATTGCCTTTTCATATATCTTCTTTGTAGAAATAAGTATTCAAGTCCTTTGCCTGGGAATTGACATTTTTAATGTTTTGAAATGATTCCTCTGGTTGCAGAGATTCAAGCAAGAGATGATGGTATCCTGTGTGATAGGTGTGCCATTGTGAATGAGGAAAGTAACTATATTAGCCAAAGGGGTGCTAATGCAAAGTACCAGAAATCTTTTCACATTTATAAAGGGATATTTTTGGGGCATAGAAGCTTACAGTCACAAGGTCATAAAGTATAAGTTACTTCCCTCACCAAAGTCTGTTGCCACATGTTGGAGCAAGATGGCTGCTGGTTTGGTGAGGGTTCAGCTTCCTCTTTCTCCTAAATTGCTCTCTCCCTAGGGCTTGTTTCTTTCCAGGCTCAGCTGCTCTGTTCTCTCCATGAGATCAGCTTAGACTCTCAGGCTCTCTCAGGCCCTCTGTCATGTCTATGGACCTGTCTCTATTCCTCTGTATTCTTTTCCTATGTGTTTACTTCCTGGGGCTCCAGGATCCAAACTCCAACTCTCTCCTCTGCCATGTTGTTTTCTCTGTGAGTCCCTGCCCCCTTGGTGGGCAGGGACTCAACATCCTACTGACTGCCAAATTTAAACCCCAATCTTAATTTAATCAAGTAAAAGTGAAAACTCAACTTTATACAATATAATATGCCTAGAGGAACAGTTCACAAACATAATCCAATATCTATTTTTGGAATTCATAAATAATATCAAACTGTTACATGAGCAGAGGTGTAAACTACTATGAAAGTAGACTAGATAATTGCACATAGGGAGAGATAGGAGTCTAGCTAACTACTTTTCTAGTTTGGGCAAAATGGCCAGAGGGTAATGTCATTCACTGTGGTAGGAAGAAGAGGAGAATTGGGTTGGGGGCATGCTAATGATAAGTTTAGTTCTATATTTGCTGAGTTCGAGGAGAGATGTTGGATATATGTGTCTGGAGCTCAGAAAGAAGTTGGGGATATCAATTTGGAATTCATAAGGAAGTGAGATTGCCCAGGCATCTCTGCTATGGCTGACCTCTGATAAGCATAAGCTTTTAAGGTAGACTTTAAAAGCCTGGAAAATGATTAAAATGGAGTGATCTGAGAGATAAGAGGAAACGCAAGGGAATGTGGTATAATGGAAATAAATAAAAGGGAAGAGAGCATTTTTGAGAAGGATGGTTTTGGGGATTGGACCATGTCCTCCCAAAAATCATGTTTGGTCCCAACCTCTGGTCCTATGGGCATGAACCAATCTACAAATAAGACATTTGAAGATGCTATTAGTTAAAGTCTACCCAAATTGAGTGAGGGTGGGCTTTAATTCAATATGGCTAAAGTGTTTATGAGCAAAAGAAGTTGGGTATGGAAAGGAAGACACAGGTAGCAGCCAGAAGCTGGAAGTCAGTGGTACCCAGAAGAGAAAGGTGAAGATACTGCCATGTGATAGAAAAGCCAAGGACGAAGAATCACCAGTAGTCAGCCCCAGAACCCCACAGTTTTTAGGGAGAAAGCATTGCCTTGCTGATGCCTGGACTTTGGACTTTTCTTAGCCTCAAAACTGTGAGCCAATAAATTCCTGTGTAAGTCAACACATTATATGGTATTTATTTTAATGGCTAGGAAACTACTGCAGATGATGTGTTCAACAGTACTGAATAATACAGAAAAGTTAAGTAAAATAAAATCTGAAAATTCCCATTAAGTTCAGTAATCTGTAGGTTACTAAAGACTTTAGTGAGAAAAGATTCTGTGGAATTGGGGCTAATGGCTATATTGCAGTGGAATGAGTAGACATGAATGGAATGGGATGGAAATGGGGGCAGTAGTGTAGAAAATTCAAAAGTGCGGCTTTGAAGGGGAGGGGAGAAATGTGACAGTAACTGGAAGGGGAATTGGAATTGATAGTTTTCTTTCACTTAAGTGTTATAGTTTCCCCATGTTTAATTACTAATTAGAAGGAGCAGATAGAGATAATTTGACAAAAAGAGAAGCAGATGAGAAGGATAAAGACCATAGATGAAGGCTGTATTAATAATCTATTGTTACATAACAAATTACCCCAAAATTTAGTGGCTTAAGGTAACAAACATTATCTTAGAGTGTCTATGGGCCAGGAACCAGGACACAGTACAAGTGGGTAGGTACATCTGGCTCAAGGTCTCACATGGGGTTGTAATCAAGGTGTTAAGAAAGGCTGCAGTCCCGTCTGAACGCTTAAGCTGTGGGGAGAAGTTGCTTCCAAGCTCACTCATGTGGTCATTGTCAGATTTAAGTTCTTCACAAGCTTTTGGAATGAGAACCTCTGTTGCTTGCTGGCTGTTGCCCAGAGGCCTCCTTGGCATATGAACCTCTACAGAGGGCAACTCACAAACTAGCAGCTAGCATCTTTCAGAGTCAGTGAGTGAGAGAGCAAGAGAAAGCCAGAGCACACCCAAGAGTCTTTTTGTAACCTAAGCTCAGTCTTTTTGTAACCTAGCCTTGAAAGTGACATCCCATCACTTAGGCTGAGTTTTGTTCATTAGAAGCCAGTCATTAGGTTCATCCCACATTAAAGAGGAGTGGGTTACACAAGTACATAAATTCCAGGAGGTAGAGATCACTGGGAGCCACATTAAGGTGCTTATCACAGAGTGACACCCTTTAAGCAGAAGAGGGAAACTTTTTGTGGCAGTTTGATATTATTTATGAATTCCAAAAAAGAGATATTAATTGTGTTTGTAAACTGGTCATTTCCTCTGGGCATGATAACTCTTTCTATTATATTCAACTGAGACGTCTGATTAAATTATGTTAAGATTAGAGCTTTGATTCAGCCACATCATTAGAGTGCAACTTAGTGTTGAGTCCTCACCCCCTTGGTGGGCTGATAAAACAGACTCTCACACAGAAGTAGACACACAGAATAGCAGATAAACGAGGAAAGGGAGAAGTTTCCTTTAGACATAACAGAAGCCCCAGTAAGAGAGATGAGCCTGATGGTCTACAGTTGACCTTGTAAAAAGACCAGAGCAGTTGAGCCCAAAAAGAAACAAGCTCCAGGGAAAGAGATGAGTCTTATGCCAGCCTACAACTGAGATTGGAAGAAGCTGAGGCCATGGAGCTTTACAAAGAAGAAAGAAGGCTGAACCCTCACAGACATTGCCCACCATCTTGTTTCAACAAGTGGCCAGTGACTTTGGATGAGAAAGTACCTCTTATGGTACCTTGAGTTGGACTTTTTAGGGCCTTGTGAGTGTAAGCTTCTACCCCAAATAAATACCCTTTATAAAGGCCAACAGAGTTCTGGTACTTTGCATCAGCACCCCTTTGGCTGACTAATACACCTCTTTTATGGTAATAGGAGAGGAGGATGAGGAGAGTTGGGTCTGGATTGTATAGCTGTGGTGAGAAGTAGGGAGAGAGTATCTGACAGATGACTTGTTTCTCATGAAGTAAGACATGCAGTCTTTTTCTGAGAGTGAGGAGGGAATTGGATTGATTGAAGTTTTGATAAAATTGACTAAAGGTAGTAGAGAGTATTTGAAATAATCATTGTTGAGAAAAAGAGGAGGTGAGTCAGGAAACAGGATTGACTGGGAATGCTGTGACCCCAGTTGAAGTAGGTGTCCATAACTCTATGGTGAAATCGTTCTGCCCAGTGGGGTGATTTTTCTCCAGCAACAGTTAGTAACAGGCAAAAGAAAGTTCTCTTTCTAATGATTACCCACTTTCCTTTAGAGAGACATGAAAAGCATGAAAAATTGCTGAGGCTGATACCAAAACTTATGTAGCCATAAAATTTAACAAAATAGCTGACAGTTTCAGAGTCTAAAAAAGGAATCAGTCAGAGCATTTCACTTGTCACAGAATTTACAGAGAGTCAGGTTAGCACAAAATAGGGCAGGCTGCTAAGTGACATGCCATAAAGATTTCTATTTAGCTGCCTTCACTGGGTTCATGCCTGCTAATGATAATCAATCAACTGTGGAAGAGTTAGAAGTTTTTCATGCAATCTTTTGGAAGACATTATCTTATGAAAGCTTCCCAAAATGAATTCTTGAGAAATAGGTCCACTTGTTGACTCTGACTTCTGAATACAACCTAATTAAACTCCCCTTTGATACTTTTACTTCTTATGTAACTTTGCCCTACCCCAAGAAGAATGAGATGGTTACTACAGACTGGATGTGTATCCAGTTATAGGAGGGGGTGTTACCCATCAGGTAAGCTGCTCTTTGCTGGGTAAACTAATCATTGATTGCACCAGCTGCCTGGATGACACTTGTCCACTGCAGTGGAGGGCAGAGCCTGACAAAAAACACCAACAGGGTGCCCTTTCCCACCCTTGTGTGTAGGTGTAGTTGGCTCCTGAAGGTAAAGATGTTCATGCACCACAGCCTGACTTCTCTAAGCCATGCTGTACCTCTTTCTTTATATTCAAGTACCCTTGTGAACAGGAGGCATCCAAAGATTAGAATATAAAAAAGCAATTTAAAGCAGAAGGAGATAAACTTTTGATACTTCTGAAGCAGCTTAAAGCAAGGTATGAATGTGAGAAGTTAGGCAGTTGGATTTCTCCACAGTTGAGATTTTTCAGATGGGATGACTGAAGGATGGAGAAACAAGGATGTTTAGGATTAACTAGTGAAAGTGACCGATGCATTGTTCCTGATAGGATATGATAACCCCTCCTGCCTACATGTCCCATTATGAAGGCAGAAGGAGGTAAGAGATGTGGAGAGAGCAGAATTGTTGTTGGGAAGGAGGTGTTGATAAGGCAGACCAGAGCAATTAAACCATTGTGCTACCAGGGCAGGCAGTTGTGACCTGAGATTATGGTTTGAATTCATGGTCTTTAGGAGATTTATAGTGTCATCATGGCATTACAGGAAAAATGGCTTTTGCCCACTAACTTACATGCATGACATGAATTAGATGGTAGAATGTGTTCCAGATTCCTGTGCTTTTACAAACATTTAATTCACAACTCTTCTATAGAATGGAGACTCCCACATATACCTTGGGAGAGGAACAGAGCACCAGACAGGCCTGGATAATCACCAGATATGACAACTGAGAAGATGTAAGTTACATAAGAGGTGAAAATCCTTCTGTACTCAAGATTGCCCTTTAAGCAAACATATCTCTTCCAAATATTTTTTCTTACTATAAACGAATGGGGTAGTGAATGAAGCTCAGTTGTTGGATGCCTGCTTCCCATGTATGAGGTCCTGGGTTGAATCCCTGGTACCTCCTAAAAAAAAAAGATAAATGAAGAGGAAAAAGTACACCTAATATAAACTATAGACTATAGTTAACAGTAATATTTTATATTCTCTCATCAATTGTAACAAAGGTACAACACTAATGCAAAGTGTCAGCAATAGGGGAGTATATGGGAATGTTGTGCTTTTTACAACTATTCTGTAACTTACCTAATTTTAAAAAAAGTAAATGATGTTCATTGTAGAAAACTCAGAAAATTGATCCAACCATTAACCCAGTCATTCAAGAAAAACTAAAGAACTTCGGTGGTTTTATTGAGGTCACAGAGGCTAAACAAAGAGCAAGATAAGGTCCTGGTTTCAGTAAGTTCTATTTTCTAGTGAGGGAGACTGCTAAGTAAAAGCATAATAATAAAAGTGAAGAAAAGAATGAGCAGGGCAATGAGATGGAGAATGAGTGCTGGGCAGGGAGGAGAATGGGGACATTTTAGATGGGGAACTCAGAGAAAGTCCTCTTTGAGGAGGTGCCACTTGAGCTGAGATCTCAGTGATGAGGAGGGGTCAGTCAGGATGAGGAGGCAGAGAGCATTTTAAGTGGAAGTAATAGGAGAGGCCAAGCCATTAAAGTCAAAGAGATCTTAACCTTGGCTAACTAACCAAAGCCTCCTGGGGCTGGAGTTGAAAGAGCCAAACAGAGAACTGTCTGCAGGCCTTGCAAAGGGGCTATGTTTTTTTCTAGGTGCAATGGAAAGCCATGCTGGGATGTTTGGCAGGGAAGACACATGATTTAATCCACATTTTAAAAGGATGATTTTGGGCGGTGGACTTGGCCCAGTGGTTAGGGTGTCCGTCTACCACATGGGAGGTCCGTGGTTCAAATCCCGGTCCTCCTTGACCCGTGTGGAGCTGGCCCACGCACAGTGCTGATGCATGCAAGGAGTGCCCTGCCACACAGGGGTGTCCCCCGCGTAGGGGAGTCCCATGCTCAAGGAGTGCTCCCTGTAAGGAGAGCCGCCCAGCGGGAAAGAAAGTGCAGCCTGCCCAGGAATGGTGCCGCACACACGGAGAGCTGACACAACAAGATGACACAACTAAAAGAAACACATTCCTGTGCTGCTGACAACAACAGAAGCAGACGAAGAAGATGCAGCAAATAGACACAGAACAGACAACTGGGGTGAGGGGGGAAGGGGAGAGAAATAAATAAATAAAATCCTTAAAAAAAAAAGATGATTTTGGCTCCTGATGGGGGAGGGTATGAAGAAGCATAAAAAGACAATTAAATCTATGAATTTATTTCAAAAATTGTAATTCTAATGTAGGTACATTTTTGTGTCCTTTTTCATTCTATGCCATGAGAATGTTCTCAGGTCACTGAAATTCATTTGAAATATTTTTCTAATGGATGCGTGAAAATCTTGTCTGGGTCTTACCTTAATTCATTTCACCATTCCCCTATTGTTGAGCAATTAACTTACCTCTAACTTTGCCCATTTTATCTATGGGAGTTACAGTTATATTTTTACTTAATCTTTGTCTACTTTTTTCACTTTATTAGGATCTATGAATTCCTAGATGTGGAATGGAACTACCGCATCAAAAATATGTGTGCAGGAGTGTTCTAGCGGTTAAGCTAGGAACCGTTTCCCAGAGCTCCCTTCCCTGTACACTTAGTTAGAATTGGCCAAAAGAGGAACTTGTATGAGGTTTGGATGGTGGAAATGGGGCAGCAGCTTCCCTTACTCTTTGAAGGTCTTTGTGTCAGAAGCAGAGTGGCCAGCAGGTTTCTAATTGTCCTCACTGTACTCTTCTTGGCATCCAGTGCTTCCTTCTGACTGCTCACCTGCTGATGGAGAGTAGCCCAGGATCTGCCACCAGATGCCTAGCTGTGGATCCCCAAGGGTATGGCTCCCCACACCTCCCCTCAAATCTCCGTATTATATATTCCCTCTTCAGTGTCACAGACTTCTCCTGCAAACCTTGTCCATCAAGCCAAGTGCTTTAGGATTGGTTAGTGGCTCTTTTTCTGTTTCTCAGACTCCTCTGTCTGGGTCATCACTTTCTTGGCTTTTCCTGTAATTGTGCAAGATCTATTCCTATAACAAAGCCCTTACTCTGTAACCCTCATTACAATTGTGCTTTCCAGACAAATACGATACGAATATCTTGATGGTTCTTGTTACATATAGTCAGATTGCTTTCTTGAAAACTCATCACCCATTATGTACTCACCAAAACTTTATGACAATGCTCGCATCACCACTCTCTCACCAATACTGATGTTTTAAATCACTGTTTAGTTTTAGGGAGAAAGGGAGTATCTAGTTTTAATATAGATTGCTTTTGATTACTGATGAAGTTGAAGTGTTTTCTTTTAACTTATACATTCCTTTTTCTTTCCTTTGGAGCAGTTATCATATTTATAAGATTTTTGGAATAATTTGAGAAAACTTTGTAGCAAGTTTATTCATACTTTTCCCTTTTTGTCGGTCTTGTCACTTGTTGGCAGTTCCTTCCTAATTTCCTTTATTAGTTGAAAGGGTTTTGTTTGTTTGTTTTAGTCTTGATGTCATAGTTAGTTCAATCTGGTCAGTTTACAAACCAGTAAACAGAAAACGAATCAGTTAGGGCATGTGTACTGAAAGTAACAGAAGCCAACTCTGGAGAACTTAAGGGAAATGTAACTTTACCAGAACTCGTGGACTCTACATGCCCTGGAGACCTGAGCCTCGGCTCAACAACCAGAGTGCCAGGGAGGAAGGAGTAATTCCTACTCTCAACAGTTTCCTTTTCATTCTGCTCAGGATTTAAATTCTCAGAAGTAGGGTTCAAATTGGCCTAGCTTACATCAAGTGTCCATCTGGTTTTTTAGTGGAACGTTCTGGGGGAAAGGACCTCCAAAGCTCCCTTTCACATCTGGAGTGGAAAGGAAAGCACCTGAATTTACTGTTTTGCTAAGACTATATCCAAAGCAGAAGAAGTAATTTTCCAAAGGAAAATGGAGTGCTATCCAGAAAAGGGGAATGAGTGCTGGGCAGCCAAAGACCAAATATTCATAGGCAAAATCTAACAGTCTCGGGTGAACTTTCACTGACATGGATTAGGGGGAGCAAATTTTTGGAATCTCAGATTTTGTATTTAGGGAAGCGGACTTGGCCCAATGGATAGGGCATCTGCCTACTACACAGGAGGTCCGCGGTTCAAACCCCGGGCCTCCTTGACCCGTTTGGAGCTGGCCCATGTGCAGTGCTGATGTGCGCAAGGAGTGCTGTGCCACGCAGGGGTGTCCCCCGTGTAGGGGAACCCCATGCCCAAGGAGTGCACCCTGTAAGGAGAGCCGCCCAGTGTGAAAGAAAGTGCAGCCTGCCCAAGAATGGTGCCACATACAGAGAGCTGACACAGCAAGATGACGCAACAAAAAGAAACACAGATTTTCGGTGCTGCTGATAAGGATAGAAGTGGTCACAGAAGAACATGCAGCAAATGGACACAGAGAGCAGACAACAAGGGGGGAGAGAAATAAATAAAAAATAAATCTTAAAAAAAAAATTTTGTGTTTAAAAAGAAAACCTACAAGTATTTTATGAACCCTCATTTAGAAACCTATCTAATAAATGTATAAATTAAATGAACTTCTTTTCAATTTTACATGAGGTCATGTGAGCTGTATGGCTTTCCAAAACACTAGGAGATGAATATTATTGTTCAGGATGAACTGCATGTATTTATACTGGAAAACCTGATTGCTAGAAAACTATATGATCCTTTTGGTAACAGTTTCTTTTACATGTGAAGTCTTTTCTATAACGGCTATTTCCTTAAACATACACTTTACTTTAAAATAGAATGATTTAACAGATTTGGCAAATCCTACCAATAAATCTCAGCAGCTTTTATAAATATAGTTATTTTGTGGTTACACAGTTAAAATATCAATATGTATTATCAAGCAACTGTGGAGCTTTTTCTCTCTTGCTATTATAGCAATTACTTTCTAGTAAGGAAAGGCAGCAAGGCCTGGCTTTCTGAATTGTTGGTTGGAAGCAAGTGCTTGTTGGCAGTTAAGTGGGCATTAAAAGTAGAAAAGTCACTGAAAAGAAACTAAACCTGAATTTATAAGCACTTTAGGATTAAAAAAAAGTAATAAGAAAGTGATTCATGTGCTCTCGTAACATGAGGGATTAGAATTGGGATCTAAAAAGCTTTGGGGAATGCAGGCAGCTTCCTTCTCGTTCTCTCTCTCTGTCTCTGTCTCTCTCTATCTCTCTCTGTCTCTCTCTCTTGTCTTTCAGTCTCTGGTTTCCACTTTTCCATGCACCTCCATATTTTTTCCCATTCCTTTTTAATGCCAGCCTTTGCTGCTTCTGTACATAGCGCTGCTTTCTCACTTACCACGGTGCACAGAACATTGTCTGTTTATGATCTACTTAAATTGTACCATGATATTCATGTGCTCTTTTGTCTAGAGTAAATAGTGGTTTAGCTGGTCCCATGGTGTTTTAGTTTACTAAAGAAGGCAGTATACCAGAAATGGGTTGGTTTTTACCATAGGGATTTATTAGCTTACAAGCTTAAGGTTCTGAGACCATGACAATGTCCAAATCAAGGCATCATCGCGTGATGCTTTCTCCCCAAAGACCAGCTGCCAGTGATCCTGGATTCCTCAGGCACATGGCAAGGCACATGGCAGTATCTACTGGTTTTTCCTTTCTTTTCCAGGTCTCACTGCTTTCACCTTCTGGCTTCCATGGTTTCTTTTCTCTTTCTTTCTGAATTACATTTTCTTACAAAGGACTCCAGTAAGAGGATTAAGATCTACCCTGGGCCACACCTTAACTGAAGAAACCTAATCAAAAAGCCCTTAACTGAAGTAACCTAATCAAAGGGCCCTACTTACAATGGTTTATACCCACTGGAAGGGTTAGCTTTATTTTGTTGTTTTGTTTTCTTTTAGGAGGTGCCAGGAACCAAACCTGGGACCTCCCATGTGGGAGGTGGGTGCTCAACTGCTTGAGCCACATCCACTCCCTGCTTGTTTGTTTTTGTTCATTGTTTGCTCATCATCTTACTCATTGTTTTTGCTTGATGTCTGCTTGTTGTTTGTTTGTCTTCTTTAGCAGGCATTGGGAACTGAACCTGGGACCTCTCATGTGGGAGGTGGGTGCTTTACTGCTTGAGTCACATCTGCTACCAGGTTAGCTTTAAAAACATGATTTTCTGGGGGCCATATAGCTTCAAACCATCACACATGGCTACTTAGCTAAAGACTGCATTTTTCAGTCTTCTTTGTAGCCAACAATAAGGCTTGTAACTCTCTTTTAACCAAAGAGATGAGAACGGAAATGATAAGTGTAATTTCCAGATCATGCCCTAAAAAGGAGTGTGCATTGCCCCTTCTTCCTTCCTGCTGGTTGTGATGTGGAGGATGTGGTAAGAGCTGGAACATCTGTTCTGGACCCAGAGGGGAAGCCAGCGCTAGGATGGCAAACAGCCGTCCTGTAGGCCTGGGCTGTCTACTTTGGGACTGTCAGGTGGGAGAGAAACAAACTTTCACCTGTTCTACTATGGCGTCTCTTTGTCACAGAAGTTTTGACAGCATAATAAATAAAACTCCCCTTGAGAGATTTCAACCTTTTTGAGGGTGGCTGGGGGGACATTTTCTCTTTTGTAATTGCCCTGAGTCTTTGGAACAGCATATATTAGGTGTTCAAAAATATTGGTTGAATATAAAAATGATAGGGAGATTTTATAGAAGTTTGTGTGTACGTGTGTGTGTGTGGGGAGGGGAGTTAAATAAAAGAAGGCCTGGGGGATTAATGAGCGTTAGGAAAAAAATGGACACATAGAAAATGTTTCTTTTCTCTGACTTAAGGACAACTTCAGTGTATTCTATAATCATGGAAATACAGAGTAAATAGAGACAATTAAAATCAAGAAGTTACATCCAATATCTTCAAGTTTGCTGATGATTTGAGTTACTATTGACATTAACAATTGATTATAAATCTAATTATTGCTGAGAAATTCAGGAGAAAGTTCTTTTTTAACTTAAAATCCCAAGAACATTGCAAATTGCACCTCTTACATTATCCACAGTAAAATCATTCCTTTAAATAGAAGATGAGCAAATTCTTGTCCAAAGACAGTAATCATGGAAATCCAGGATGTGCTCAGACCAGAAAATATTCATTCTTAAGCTTTTCTTTAGTTTAAAATCCAGTGACCTGAAATCCAATGGCTGTTCAAGTGAGAAGATAAACATTTACAAGGTATGGAGCTTAGTTAAAATAGGAATGACCTACTTGAGCAACTGAAGGTGGGCCTCAGGAGAGGCTGGAGCCAGGAATTAGAAAGCTGTCAAGTCCTCAGCTGCACCTCTTGCTCTGTGTGTGTGAATCTTTTTGGCCCCTCTTGGTCTATTATCTCTTCTTCTTTGTTCATCAGAGTCATTTCTTGCCCCTATCTTCCTTCTCTCTTCCTCTCTATGGAAAAGCTTTTATTGCTTTTGTACTACATGGTCAAATGATCACTCCAAAATGGCTACCTTACTGTCCAGGTTCAAGCCAACATATCAGACTGTCTAGAAGCTACTGGGTTCCAATGACAAATCTCACAATTGGTCTTGCTTGGAGCAGGTACAACCTCTGCTCTACTTAATCAGGACAAAGTTGAAAGGAGTGAGTAGTGGAGCATGTTGTATAAATACAGCAGACATGCCCTCCATCCATAGAAGCAGAGGTAGTCATTTCTCAGAGAACTGGGGAGGACTTATGGTTGGACAAATACTCACTTTAAAAAACCCACATGTATAGATTCTCATCCTCAATATTTTTCTTAACTACAAAAAATGGCACACACTTTATTAGGGTATCTTTTCACTGGAAACATAGTAATATAGCACTTGAAATTAACAAAATAGTATATACTTTTACCTTTACTATCATCATGTTGGGTTTCTTATGACCACAATAAGTTGATTTCTGTGTGCGAAATCTCCGCTAGGGAAAGCTGGGAATCTGAGTTGACCCTTTATTAACTTGTAGTAAAATCAGATATCCTTTCAGAATGAGGAATAAGAAACAAAACTATTTGTATATACATCTTCCTGTATTTTGAATTCAATCTGTCAATAAACAAAAGAACTGATTTTCAAGGTAGAAGTGTTTATTTCCTTCCCATAAGTTTGGACTGCCCTTACAAAGTAAAGAATTGAAAAAACTGATGATGAAAAATTGATGCTTTCAGGATTATAGAGTTCTCTTAGTTGACAAAATGCCACTAATGCAAAATACCAGAAATGGGTTGATTTTTTTTTTGACTTTTATACATTTAATAATTGAAAATATAAACAATTAAAATATAAACAATTAAAAACTAAGAAGAAAACACAGTTAATAAAAACATACATTTCTCCATTAAATGTACTTGAGACCTATACATTTTTATTTTAATCATACAATATGTTACACAATATATTTGGTTCATAGTAAGGTAATAATACAGTATTTGTCCTTTTGTGTCTGGCTTTCTTTGCTCAACATAATGTCCTCCAGGTTCATCCACGTTGTCATATGCTTTACGACTTCATTTCTTCTTATAGCTGCATAGTAGTCCCTTGTGTGAATAGACCACAGTTTGTTTATCCATTCGTCTGTTGATGGACACCTGGGTTGTTTCCAAATTTTGGCAATCATGAATCATGTCACTATGAACATCAGTGTGCAGATGTCTGTTTGTGTCACTGCTCTCAGTTCTTCTGGGTATATACCCAGTACTGGCATTGCAGGGTCATGTGGCAAATCTATATTCAACTTCTTTAGGAACTGCCAAACAGTCCTCCACAGTGGCTGTACCATTCTGCATTAGCACCAACAGTAAACAAATGTTCCTATCTTTCCACATCCTCTCCAACACTTGGAGTTTTTCTGTCTTTTTTAATAGCGGCCATTCTGATAGGTGTGAAATGATATCTCATTGTAGTTTTGATTTGCATTTACCTAGTCATTAGTGATGTTGAGCATTCTTCATGTGTTTTTTTGCCATTTGTATTTCTTCTTTGGACAAATGTCTATTTAAGTCTTTTGCCCATTTTTAAATTGAATTGTCTTTTTATTGTTGAGTTGTAACATCTCTTTAAATATCCTGGATATTAAACCCTTATCTGATATGTGATTTCCAAATATTTTCTTCCATTGAGTTGCCTTCCTTTTCACCCTTTTGACAAAGTCCTGGGAGGTGCAAAAGTGTTTAATTTTGAGGAGGTCCCATTTATTTATTTTTCCTTCTGTTGCATGTGCTTTGGGTGTAAGGCCCAAGAAACCACCACCTACTACATGTTTCCCTATGTTTTCTTCTAGTAGTTTTACGGTTCTGGCTTTTATATTTAGGTCTTTGATCCATTTTGAGTTGATTCTTGCATAGGGAGTAAGATAGGGGTCCTCTTTCATTCTTTTGGTTATAGATATTGAGTTGCCCCAGCACCATTTGTTGAAGAGACTGTTTTGTCCCGTTAATGTTAACTTGGTAGGTTTGGCAAAAATCAGTTGACTGTCTTAGTGAGGATTTATTTGGGGTTCTCAATTCTATTCCACAGATTGATGTGTCTATCTTTATGCCACTACCATGCTGTTTTGACCACTGTAGCTTTGTAATATGTTTTGAGGTCAGGCAGTGAAATTCCTCCAACATTCCTCTTCTTTTTTAGAATGCTTTTAGCTATTGGGGTGTACTTTCCCTTCCAAATGAATTTGGTAATTGCCTTTTCTAATTCTGTAAAGTAAGCTGTTGGGATTTTGATTGGTATTGCATTGAATCTATAAATCAGTTTGGGTACAATTGACATCTTCATGATATTTATTCTTCCAATCCATGAACATGGACTGTCTTTCCATTTGTTTAGGTCTTTCAAAATTTCTGGGAATTGGATTTGGCTCAAGTGATAAGGCCTCTTGTCTACCATATGGGAGGACCTGGATCTGATCCCTGGGGCCTCCTGGTGAAAAAGAAGAAGAGAAAGCATGCCTGCATGGCGAGCCAGTGCCCTCATGGCAAGCCGAGGGCCCATGTGGTGAGCTGAATGCCCATGTGGTGAGCTGAGTGCCCGTGTGGGTGCCTGCCTGGTGAGTCGAGTGTCTATGTGGTGACCCAAGTGTGCAGGTGAGTGCCCGTGTGGTGAGCCAGTGCCCCTGTGGCAAGCCAAGCGCCTGTGCAGCATGCCAAGTGCCCACATGATGAGCTAGTGCCCATGCAAGTGAGTCATGCAGCAAGATGATAACGCAACTAAAGAGAGATGAAGGGTAGTGTCAAGGTAAAGTGCTACAGGGACCAGGGACTGAAGTGGCGCAATTGATAGGGAATCTTTCCACATCAGAGTTCCCCAGGATCAAATCCTGGTGAATCCTATAGGAGAAAGATGAGAAGAGAAGACAAAAAAAAGAGAAATAGATACAGAAGATCACACAGTGAATGGACACAGACAGCAAAAACAGTGTGGCAGGGAAGGGGGAGAGAGAGGGAAAGAAAAATAAAATAAAGTACTTGAAAAAATTTTTTCTTTTAGCATCATTTGGTAGGTTCCTGCATATAGGTCCTGTACTTCTTTGGTTAAATTAATTTGTAGGTATTTGAGTTTTTTTTGTTTCTATTGAAAATGGAATTTTCCCTCTGATTTCCTCCTCAGCTTGTACATAAACATTACTGATTTTGCGTGTTGATCTTGTATCCTGCTCCTTTGCTGAACTCACTTATTAGCTCAAGTAGCTTTGTTGTGGATACTTCAGAATTTTTTAAGTACAGGATAATGTCATCCACAAACAGTGGGAGTTTTACTTCCTCTTTTCCTATTTGGATGCCTTTAATTTTTTTTTCCTTGTTTAATTGCCCTAGTTAGAACTTCTAGTAAAATATTGAATAACAGTGGTAACAGTGGGCATCCTTGTCTTGTTCCCGATCTTAGAGGGTAAACTTTCAACCTTTTCCTATTGAGTATGATGTTGGCTATGGGTTTTTCATGTATGCCTTTTATCATACTGAGGAGTTTTCCTTCTATTCCTATCTTTCAAAGTGTTTTTATCAAAAAATGATGCTGGGTTTTGTTGAATGCCTTTTCTGCATTGATTGAGATTATCAGGTGCTTTTTTTCCTTCAATTTGTTAATGTGGTGTATTACATTGACTTATTTTCTTATGTTGAACCATCCTTGTATATCAAAAGTAAATCCCACTTAGTTGTGCCGCATAAGTTTTTTTTAAAGATTTATTTTGTATTTATTTCTTTCCCCTCCCTCCTTCCAGTTATCTACTTTCTGTGTTCATTTGCTGTGTGTTCTTCAGTGTCCACTTGTATTCTTGTCAGTGGCACCAGGAATCTGTGTCTCTTTCTTCAGTGTCCACTTGTATTCTTGTCAGTGGCACCAGGAATCTGTGTCTCTTTTAGTTGCATCATCTTGCTGCATCAGTTCTCCATGTGTGCAGTGCCATTCCTGGGCAGGCTGCATTTTTTTTGCGTGGGTGGCTCTCCTTATGGTGCGCACTCCCTGTGCGTGGGGTTCCCCTACGTGGGGGATACCCCTGCGTGGCACGGCACTCCTTGTGCGCATCAGCACTGCACGTGGGTCAGCTCATCACACAGGTCAAGGAGGCCCGGAGTTTGAACCTTGGACCTCCCATGTGGTAGATGGACGCCCTATCCATTGGGCCAAATCCACTTCCCATGTTTAAGTCTTTTGATACACTGTTCAATTCGACTTGCAAGTATTTTGTTGAGAATTTTTGCGTGTATGTTCATTAGAGAGATTGGTCTGTAATTTTATTTTCTTATCTTTATCTGGTTTTGGTATTAGGGTGATGGTAGCTTCATAAAATGTTTTGGGTAATTTTCCCTCCTCTTCAATTTTTTGGAAGAGTTTAAACAGAATTGTTGTTAAGTCTTTTCAAAATGCAGGGTAGAAGTCATCTGTGAAGCCATCTGGTCCTGGACTTTTCTTTACTGGGAGGTTTTTGACAACGGATTCAATCTCTTTAAATGTGGTTGGCTTTTTAAGTTCTTGTGTTTCTTATAGTAGCATGTAGGTTGTTTGGACCTTTCTAGGAATTTGTCCATTTCGTCTAGGTTGTCTAATTTGTTGGCATACAGCTTCTCATAATATCCTCTTATGATTCTTATTTCTGTGGAGTCAGTTGTAACTTCCCCACATTCATTTCTGATTGTATTTATTTGCATCGTCTCTCTTTTTTTCTTTGTTAGTCTAGTTAGGGGTTTGTTAATTTTATTGATCTCTTCAAAGAACCACCTTTTGGTTTTGTTGATTTTCTCTATATTTTTGTTGTTGTTGTTGTTGTTCTCAATTTCATTTATTTCTGCTCTAGTCTTTATTTTTTCTTTCCTTCTGCCTGCTTTGGGATTGGTTTGCTATTCATTTTCTAGTTTCTCTAGTTGTTCAGTTAAATCTTTGAGTTTAGTTTTTTCTTCTTTTTTAATATAGGCATTTAGGGCTATAAATTTCCTTCTCAAGACTGCCTTCACTGTATCCCGTAAGTTTTGATACATTGTGTTCTCATTTTCATTTGTCTCAATATATTTACCGATTTCACTTTCAATTTCTTCTTTGACCCACTGATTATTTAGGAGTGGTTGTTCAGCCAGCACACATTTGCGAATGTAATTTTTTCCTGTCTATTATTGCTTTTCAGTTTTATTACATTATGATCTGAAAAGGTGCTTTGTATAATTTCAGTCTTTTTATATTTATTGAGAGCTGCACTGTTCCCTAACATGTGGTCTATCCTGGAGAAAGATATCCATTCGCACTTGAGAAGAATGTATAACCCTCTGAGTTTGGATGCAGTGTTCTGTATATGTCTGTTAGGTGTAAATTGTTTATTGTATTGTTCAAATTCTCTGTTTCCTTGTTGATTTTCTGTCTAGTTGTTCTATCTAATGATGTGAGTGGGGTGTTGAAGTCTCCAAAGATTATTGTATGGATGTCTATTTCTCCCTTCAGTTTTCCCAGAGTTTGGGGCACCCTGGTTAGGTGCACAAATATTTATGACTGTTACATCATTCTGATGGATTGTCCCTATTATTAATATATAATGGCCTTCTGTATCTTTCATAACTTTTTTTCATTTAAAGTCCATTTTTTTCTGATATTAGTGTAGCTACTCCTGCTCTTTTTACTATTCATGTGGAGTATCTTTTTCCAATCTTTCACTTTCAGCCAGTTTGTATCCCTTGGCCTAAGGTGAGTTTCTTGTAAGCAGCATATGGCTGGCTCATGTTTTTTTTTTTTTTCAACCATTCTATCAGCCTGTATCTTTTGATTGGGGAGTTTAATCTATTCACACTCAATGATACTACTGCAAATGCACTATTTACTTCCTCCATTTTATTCTTTGGTTTTCATATGTCATATCTTATTTTTTGTCTGTCTTTTTACTCTTTTGGTTATCCTTTCTGCTATTTTGTCTTTTATACTTTCCTCCAAGGCTGTCTCTCCTCTTTTTCTTTCAGGTTCTAAAGCTTTCTTTAATATTTCCTGCAAAGCTGGATTCTTTTTTGCAAACTCTCTTGGTTCCTTTTTGTGAATATTTTATACTCACCTTCATATTTGAAGGACAATTTTGCTGGATAAAGAATTTTTGGGAGGCGGACTTGGCCCAGTGGATAGGGCATCTGCCTACCACATGGGAGGTCCACAGTTCAAACCCTGGGCCTCCCTGACCCATGTGGAGCTGGCCCATGCACAGTGCTGATGTGTGCAAGAAGTGCCATGCCACACGGGGGTGACCCCTGTGTAGGGGAGCCCCATGTGCAAGGAGTGCACCCCATAAGGAGAGCCACCCAGCACAGAAGAAAGTGCAGCCTGCCCAAGAATGGCACCACACAAACGGAGAGCTGACACAACAAGATGATGTAACAAAAAGAAACACAGATTCCTGATGCCGCTGATAAAGATAGAAGCAGTCACATAAGAACACATAGTGAATGCACACAGAGAGCAGACAACTGGAGGGGAGGGGAAGGGAGAAAATAAATTAAAAAAAAAAAAAGAATTTTCAACTGGCAGTTTTTCTCTTCCAGTATCCTAATTGTATCATAGCACTGTCTTCTCACCTCCATGGTTTCTGAAGAGAAATCTGTGCTAAGTCTTTCTGCATGTCCCTTGTACATGATGGTTCACTTCTCCCTTGCTGCTATAAGAATTTTCTCTTTATCTTTGACATTTGACATTCTGAGTAGCATGTGTCTAGGAGCAGGTCTATTCAGATTTATTCTGATTGTGATACAGTGTGCTTTTTTGACATGTAATTTCATTTCTTGAGTGAGAGCTGGGAAATTTTCAGCCATGATTTCCTCCAATACTCTTTGTGCCCCCTTTCCTTTGTCATCTTCTTCTGGAATTCCAATGACATCTATGTTGTTGTGTGTTGTGTTGTTGTTCAACTCTGTGAGCCCCTGCTCAATTTTTTCCTTTCTTTTTTCTCTTCAGTTTTAGCTGTTCTGTCTTCAGTATCACTTATTCTTTCTTCTATCATTTCAAGTCTGCTGTTGTATGCCTAATGTGTTTTTTTTTTAAGATTTATTTTTATTTATTTCTCTCCCCTTTCCATGGCTCCCATCCCAGTTGTCTGTTCTCTGTGTTCATTTTGCTGTGTGTTCTTTCTTTTTGTCCACTTCTGTTTCGTCAGTGGCATGGGAATCTGTGTTTCTTTTTGTTGCGTCATCTTGTCAGCTCTCCATGTGTGTGGCACCATTCCTGGGCAGGCTACACTTTCTTTCATGCTGGGTGGCTCTCCTTATGGGGTGCACTCCTTGAGCGTGGGGCTCTCCTACACAGGGGACACCCCTGTGTGGCACGGCACTCCTTGCACACATCAACACTGCGCATGGGCCAGCTCCACATGGGTCAAGGAGGCCCTGGGTTTGAACCGCGGACCTCCCATGGGGTAGATGGATGCCCTATCCACTAGGCCAAGTCTGCTTCCCTCAAATGTGTTTTTGATCTCATCTATTGTGTCTTTCATTCCCATGAGTTCTGTTCATGATTTCAAATTCTTTGCATTCACTCAATGTCTTTTTTTAAAAATAGTTTACATTATAGTTTACATTTTGTACTGCACATTTTTAAGTTTTTTTTAAGATTTATTTTTTTATTTATTTCTCTACCCCCCCCCCCTTTGTCCTCTGTGTTCATTTTGCTGTGTGTTCTTCTTTGTCTGCTTCTATTGTTATCAGCAGCATGGAAATCTGTTTCTTTTTGTTGTGTCATCTTGCTGCATCAGCTCTCCATGTGTGTGGCATCATTCTTGGGCAGGCTGAACTTTCTTTTGCCCTGGGTGTCTCTCCTACTGGGCGCACTCCTTGTGCATGGGGCTCCCCTACACGGAGGGCACCCCTGTGTGGCAAGGCACTCCTTACACACATCAGCACTGTATATGGGCCAGCTCCACATGGGTCAAGGAGGCCCAGGGTTTGAACCATAGACCTCCCATGTGGTAGGCAGATGCCCTATCCATTGGGCCAAGTCCGCTTCCCCTCAATGTCTTTTTTATGTCATTTATCTCTTTAGCCATATTGTCTTTCAACTCATCAATTTGATTTTGGAAATTTATGCATATCTCACTGCTTAGTTCTCTCAAATTCTGCATCTCTTCTGGGACTTTGATATATTCCTTTTCTTGGGCCATGTCTTCTGTTTTCTTAGTATGGCTCATAAGTTTTTGCTGTCATCTAGACATTTGATTTGAAAATAGTTTACTCAGATGCTTAACGTTTTTCTCTTTTTTAGGGATTTAGTGGCAGGAGGCTGTGTGTTACCACTGCTCTTTGATTCTTGGCTTGACCTGGATTGTCAGGATTGTCCTGCTAGTTGCTCAGAATTGGGCACTGGACCCAATAATTGGTTGTAGAGTCACTTCTTAGGGCCTTGGGGAGGGAATCTATAGAGGCTGGAAAAACCTCTCCTATTTATTTTTAACTTTCTTGCATGCATTTCCTTGGTTTGCCAGCAGACAGCGCTCTTTGGAAGCTCTCGGTTCAATGCCTGGTCAGAGTGTATTTGTTGCAACACAAACTGGATCAATGTGATAGAGCTTCCTGTCTGGAGGCTATATGACTTGTAATTCTAACTTTCTCTGAGACAGTGCTCCAGCCTTCTCTGGCAGCCCACTCCCTTTTCCCAGTGTGAAATATTTCCACTCCCCTCTGAGTCCTCAACAATTAGTGTCTGTTAGTAGAGGAGGAGATTGGGAGGGTTGTGTAACTTTAGCCCCTTGTCAGCTCCAAGGCAAACGATAGTGCAGCTCCACCTGGTCTGGAAGGGCTCCTGGAACACAGCAGACCAAATCTATGAGTCAAAACCTGAGTCAGCTTTAGGCTTTGTCCCTCTCTATCCTCTTTCCTTGGACTTCCTCAACAATTAGTCCCAGCTAGAAGAGAGGGAGGTGGCAACAGTTGGATTTCTCCAGTTCTTCCCTGGCTCCCAGAGCAAACCAGTGTGTAGTCCCAACTGTCCTGGAAGGGCTCATGGGACAGAGCAGACCAAATTCCTGGCTCAAAAACTGAGTCAACCTTATGCTCTGTCCCTCTTTCTCCTCTTTCTGGGGTAGTAGATCCTTGGAGCTCCCTTTGTCTGTAGTCACAGACCCAGAGGTCCAAGAATTCTTGTGTCTTTAGTGGGGGGAATGGTGTTGGCAGCAGCAGCTGCTGGTTACAACTCACAGTTCTGTTATCGTGATATCCCTCCTATGCCCCTCTCTCCTATGGGAGTGACCAGCCTTCATCTGCTGTCCTAAATACTAGAAGATCTTATTTAGGCTGTTTCATCCTGTCCTTTAGCTATTTCTCTGAGTCCCATCTTTCTAATTTGCCATCTTCCTAGAAGTCTCCACTTAGATTGTTTGGTTGGCTTTTATAAAGGGAATTTATTAGGGTAAAATCTTACCGTTCTAAGGCTGTAAAAATGTCCAAATCAAGATATCATCAAGAAATGCTGTCTCAGGGAGCAGTATAGCTCAATGGTTGAGCACCTGCTTCCCATGTAGGAGGTCCCAGGTTCAATCCCTCGTACTTCCTAAAAAAAATAAAAAGAGAGATGCTGTCTCACCAATGGTTGACTCCTGGTAGTTCTGGACTCCTGCCATGTGGCAATGCAAAATGGTGGCAGGTCTCTGCCTTCTCCTCCAGGCTTACGTTCTCCTTGAGCTCAGCTGTGGGCCATCAGACACATGACTCATCTCTTGGCCTTTTGGATCCCTTCTCTCTCTCACCTTCTGGGCTACAGGCAATCTTGGAGTCTTCTCTCACATGGCAGGGCAAAACAGCGGTTCTCTTTTTCTGTGTGACTCTGTGTGTTTTTCCCATTTATGAAAGACTCCAGCAAGAGGGCTGAGATCCACTCTGGGTCATGCCTCACTGAAATATTCCAATCAAAGGCTGCACTGAATTCAATCCAATCAAAGGGTTCCATACCCAATAGGAATGGACCAGTTTAAGAGCACAATTTTCTGGGGTCCCAGAAATACTCAAACCAGTACAAGAGTTCACAAATTTATTTGCTTGGTTACCACATTGCATCATATTTTCAATTGACTCAACTGTTGGGTGCTACAAATTTAGTAACTTTTAAGTGGGTTATGGTTTGGAATTTTATTACTCCTTTCCCTTTTAAACCAGGAGGGTGTAGGTATGAGGTAGGCTGATGTGTAGGCAGAATGAGGTTTACAAGGAAGGGACTTAGCTTTGTATATAGAAACCTCCACATCAGAAAATAAGAGAAGGTAATGGGGGAATGCTCTCATTTTCAAAGATTGGTTAGATCAAGGGCAATCACAGTCTTAGGAAGCAGAGACGCCTATACATGAATCATTCACATAATACCATCTAGAAGTCCATCAGCATGATTTTTTTGTGTGACTTTAAGTGACAGAAACCTCAACCAAGATGGATTGAGAAAAAAAAAAAAAGAATTAGCTCATATAATTGTGAAGCCCAAGGTTAGATTTGGCTTTAAGTATAGCTTATGTGGAGACTCACATAATGTAACCACAACCCAGTTTTCTCTATCTCTGGGTTCAGCTTCATTCTTGTGTCTGTTTGATTTTTTCTAAGACAGGTCCTACCCTGTCTTAGAAGAGATGGTTGCCTGAAACTAAGTGCCAGCCCTATATCCAGTAAAAGGGCTTCTCTCTTGGACCCAGCACTTAGAGAGTTCTGCTCTGGTTTTTCTCCTAGCCATGCACCTTCCCATAGGGAGAAGAGCCTCTGAGGCCAAAGGGACATACTCCCCTGGAGCCTTCTCACATCCTTCTAGACCATACTTGGGGTTCCACTGACGCAAGAATTCCCTGACAAACCTTTTCAAGTTAGTTCTGGGACACATGTGGGTCTCTTCTTTGAGTTTGAGTTCATCCTCCTGAAGGCAGACTAAATTGCAAAGTTGTATAACTCTAAGTCCAAGGATTAGGGGTATAAATAAAATTGGGACAAGCAGGCTAGAGGGTCCATACATAGCTTATTAGTCATCCTATAGTAGAATAAAGGCAGGAGGAAAGGAGAATGGGCTGGGCAAAAGTATGTGTGATCTTTTGGGCCAGCCACGTTCCAAAACAGAATGCTCAGGAATCTGAGAATTTGAACCCTACTTTCCAGGGTTATTATGAAAGTACATTTGTCCAGGTAGGAGAAAGAAAAAATTTTATTTAACAATTTGATTCTATAATTTTAAAATATTTGGACCTATGATATTTAGGCCTCCATTTGTTCTCTTACTCTGGCACCTACAAATGTTAGGGTCAAATCTGTTGCAGTAACTCCTTTCAGGTCCAGATTTAACCAAAGAAGAGGGTGCAACACTCCTACCACTTCCAGGGGAGGTCCTTAGATTTTTTCTGATTGGCTCATTTTAGGTCTGAACCAATCCTTGTGGAAAGAGTATATGTTGGGTCCCAAGCTCCAGTTCTTGGGGCTTAGGATCGAAACCCACCCAGCCTGTCTGGACTAAAATGGGGGAATGATGGGTATCCCAGACAAAAGTTAAAATGGCTGCTGGAAAAAGGAAGAATGACTATGTCAGCTAGAGGTTAACCATAACACTGGAAAATTTTGTCTGGCTCTTGAGTCTGTGAGATTGATGGCCTGTTCTACACAGATGATCCTAGAAGAAGGAGGATCACCATTAGGTAAGGAAGGTGAGACTACCAACAGAACTACCAAGGCAGAAGCTGTACCAATGGACAGTCAGCCCTCAGAGGGTGGATGGCGGTGGGGAAATGGCATCCCAGGGGCTTCAGGCCTGTTGAAAGAGACACTCGAGAGAACAGTCCAGGGGTCCAGATCTGGTAAGACGAGTTAATTCTAAAAAGCTCACAGGTAAGCTGAGGAACTTATGATTGGACAGAAATGGAGGTGGAATTATGCCTGTGGGTAGAAGGCACCTGTGAAAAAGACCAAGGCAGAAAAAGTGAGGTAAGGGAATGAAAGCAGAGGGTGACTTTCCTTAACATTACTTTCAAGGAGAAGACTGTCCTGAGAGAAGCTGATCTTTTGACTTTGAATTTTGTAATGTTAGAGACATTATGACCAAAAGAGACTTTATACATTTTTTTAAATAAAGTATTAGATAAGAATATTATTGTTGTTGTTAAGATTCCCAGTTAATATTTATATGTGCACTACCGTAATTCTAGGTCCTTTATAAACAGGTGAATTTTATTAATAGTCCAAACACATGCTGTATGTATGAGGAAACTAAGGTATAAATTAATTTAGGCCATGAGTTGCAGGATTTACTCCCTATGCCTTCTCACCACAGACCCTACCATTTGCTTCTCTTTGTCCAGCGTTTATGGGGCGATGTTTACTTATTTTTTTTCGTCCCCTCTCCCCTCTCCCTTCTCCCACTCTGCTGTTTTTGCCGTCTGTGTCCATTCGCTGTGTGATCTTCTGTATCTATTTCTTTTTCTGTCTACTCTTCTCATCTTTCCCCACTAGGATTCACCAGGATTCGATCCTGCAGACCTCTGATGTGGAGAGAGGTTCTCTGTCAATTGCACCACCTCAGTCCCTGGTCTCTGCTGCGCTTCACCTTGACGCTCCCCTTCATCTCTCTTTTTTTGCATCATTATCTTGCTGCGTAACTCACTCGCATGGGCACTGGCTCGCCACCTGGGCACTCAGCTCACCACACAGGCACTGGATCACCACATGGGCACTCACATGGGCACTCAACTTGCCATGTGGCATTTGGTTTTCTGTGTGGGCACTCAGCTCTCCACACAGGCACTCGGCTCACCGCATGGGCACTTGGCTTACCACATGGACCCTGGCTCACTGCACAGGCATGCTTTCTCTTCTACTTTTTCACCAGGAGGCTCCAGGGATCAAACCCAGGTCCTCCCATATGGGAGGCGGCAGACTTATCACTTGAGCCACATCTGCTTCCCAATGTTTACATTTTTATAGGCTTAATTTTCTGACCAAGGTGTTTAACTGTTGCAGGAAATAAAAGCTTAGTACCTTGTATTTTATGGGCACTTGCCAAATATGTGATTTATATGGAAGAAAGTAAAATAACCTTTACTAATTTCCTAATTCACATATTGATTTATAAAACTTTGAGCCTGGAAAAATATTTGGAAAGCACTGTTGTCCATTTTGTCTCCTTTCCCCAAGTCCCTTGTCTTCCTCCTCCTCCTCTTCTTTTTTTTACAGACTCCTTCTTACCCACTCCTCCCATTCTCCGGTAATCTCTAATCTGCTTTCTGTCTCAGTGAATTTGCTATTTCTAATTATTTCTTATAAGTGATATACAATATTTGGCCTTATGTGCCTTGCTTATTTCACCGACTATAGCAGTTTGATATTGTTTGTGAATTCCAAAAATAGATATTGGATTATGTTTGTAAACTAGTTTGTACCTCTGGGCATATTAGATTGTATTGGATTCAGAGATTTCACTTTACTTGATTAAATAATGATTAAGCCTTTGATTGGATCAGTCAGTAGAGTGTTGATCCCTGTTCCCCTGGTGGGCAGGGACTCACAGAGAAACTACATCACCGAGAAGGGAGGTAGGAGTTTTAATGTTGGAGAAGTAAACATGCAGGAGAAGAGCACAGAGGAATAGAGATGACTCCATAGACATAGCAGAGGCCCCAGGAGGAGAGAGAGCCTAATAGTCTACAGCTGACCTTGTGGAGAAAACAGAGCAGCTGAACTCGGAGAGAAATGAGCCCCAGGAGAGATGAGACTTAACCCAGCCTACAGCTGATATTGGAAGAAGCTGGGACCACAGAGCCTTAAGAGGAAGAGGAAGGCTGAGCCCTTGCAGATGTCAGCAGCCATCTTGCTCCAATACATGGCAACAGACTTTGGCAAGGGAAGTAACTTATGCTTTATGGTGTGGTAACTGTAAGCTTCTACCCCAAAGAAATAACCCTTTATAAAACCAAACAGATTTCTGGTACTTTGCATCAGCACCCCCTTGGCTGACTAATACACTGACCATAATGTTTTCAAGATTGTTCATGTTGCAGAATGTCTCATAACTTCTTTCTTTCTTATGGCTAAATAATATTCCATTAAATGTATGTACCTCATTTTGTTTATCCATTCATTTGTTGATGGACACTTGGGTTGTTTCAACCTTTTGGCTATAGTGAAAATGCTATCATAAACATTCATGTACAACCATCTGTTTAAGACCCTGTTTTCACTTTCTTTGGATGTATACCTAGAAGTGGAATTACCAGGACGTGTGGTAATTCTATATTTAACTTTTTGAGGAACCGCTGCTATAGGGCTTTCTACAGTGGCTGCACCATTTTGCATTCTCACCAACAATGCACTAGAGTTCCAATTTGTCCACCTCCTCTCCAACACTTATTTTCCATTTAATAATAGCCATCTTTTACAGGTGTGCTGTGGTATCTCATTGTGGTTTGGATTTGCATTTTCCTAATGGCTAAAGATGTTAAACATCTTTTCATGTACTTATTGGCCATTTGTATTTCTTCTTTGGAGAAATATCTATTCAAGTCCTTTGGACATTTTTTAATTGGGTTGTCTTTTTATTGTGGAGTTGTAAATGTTCTTTATATATTCTGGATATTGAGCCTTTATCGAACACAAGGTTTGCAACAAATTTCCATTTTGTCTCTTTGCAGAGGAGAATGCTGTCTCAGAGAATGGCTAACTATCTCATGGGTGCATTTCAAATACAAGAGCAGAACTAAGGGGAACATTTTCAGATCCCTGAAAATCACTGCTTCCTATTCTGCCTATGCATTAAGTTAGCTTTAGATGGATCAAGATTAAAGAAGCTTCCTTTTTAATCAATAACTGAAACATGAACAGTGGTTTCTTAAAATAGAAAAAAAATCCACTGGAAAAAATGTTTACTTTTTAGGGATTCTCAAGAGTGGGATAAGGCCTTAGAGATCTTTGACCTTAAAACCCCATTTGAAGAAGAAGAAAAACAACAATAGCAACAACAACAAAACCATTTGATGGCAGTGTCCCCTTATCCCCACTTTTGTACTGAAAACAAATAACAGTGTTAGGGATTGAATCATGTTCACCCATAAAGACATGCCCAAGTCTTAAAACATCTCTAACCAACCTGAATTAAGAGAGAATAGTGGGAAGCAGATGTGGCTCCAGTGATAAGACCTCCATCTACCATATGGGAGGACGTGGGTTTGGTCCCTGGGGCCTCCTGGTGAAAAAGAAGAAGAGAAAGCATGCCTGCATGGTGAGCTAGCCGAGTGCCCATGTGGTAAGCCAAGTGCCCATGCGAGTGCCCACGTGGTGAGCAAGTGCCAGTGCAGTGAGCCAGTGCCCACACAAGTGAGTCATGCAGCAAGATGACAATGCAACAAACGAGAGACAAAGGGAAGAGTCAAGGCAAAGTGCAACAGAGACCAGGAACTGAGGTGGCACAATTGACAGGGAATTTCTCTCCACATCAGAGGTCCCCAGGATCAAATCCCAGTGAATCCTAGAGGAGAAAGATGAGAAGACAAAAAGAGAAATAGATACAGATGATCATACAGCAAATGGACACAGACAGCAAAAACAGCACAGTGGGGGAGGGGAAAAGGAAGAAAAAGAAATAAACTGAAAAAAAAAGAGAATTGTTTGGAAAGTAGATGTGGCTCAAGTGATTGAGCTCCTGCCTACCACACAGGAAGCTCTGGATTGAGTTCCCAGTGCCTCCTGGAGAAGACGAGCAAGACAGCAAGCTGGCACAACAGGCTAGTGTGACAAGCTGCACAGTAGGATGACACAACAAGGAAACACAAAGAGGAAACCCAATGAGAGAGACAACAAAGCAGGAAGTAGAGGTGGCTTAAGTGATTGAGTTCCTCTTTCCCACATGGGAGGTCCCAGCTTTGGTTCCTGGTGCCTTTTAAAGAGAAGATGAGCAGACACAGATATCACACAGCAAATGGACACAGAAAGCAGGCAGCAAGAGCAAACAATGGGGGCAGGGGATAAAAAAATAAATATTTTAAAATGAGGTATATGGGAACCTCACATTTTTTATGGTTTTTAAAATGTTTTTTAATGTAAAGTTCTTTGTGATCTATTAACTTTAATTTAAAAAATGTAAAAAAATTAAAAAATTAAAAAGAGAGAAAATGGTTTAAAAACACTGATTATATGTTTTTTAAAAATAGGTCATAACAAATATCATGGAAAGCAACAGATGTAGAGAAGTCTCTGTGACCCCCTTGCACAAAGGACAATTCCTTTTCAGCTCATTTAAGCTAAAATTTCAAAACTGTAACGTCAGAGCAGCATAAAATACACCACGTTACAAAATACCTTAATATGAAGGTACAATGACCCAAAGAAAAATAGGCAAAATGAGATTGCCTTGTTTAGTCCATCTCTTCTTTCACAGTGTGGCCACTATTCTTAGTCCATGGAGAAGGAATGTTGGAAGTTTCAGCCTAGATTCTTCTGCTTGGCTTTTATTTAAGCCTCTAGCCAACTATTTCATGTTATATCAACACTGGCATGTCTCAGCTTTTGTTATCTGAAATGTCTGGAAATCTTCTAATAGCTTGACTCAAAGCAACTTTTTAAACTTGTGTGCCTAGAAATTACACTGAAAAAAATTACCCTAGGGCTCATGGATCTTTGCATTCTCTGGGTTATATACTTCCACCAGTAAGAAGTGCTCTGTGACTTCAGTGAAATAATTTGCAGAATATGAGAGCCATGGAATGGTGATATCTCTGAAGTGTTGCATATGAATTAAGTCAAAAATTCAACTTCCCCATTTTGTAGTTGAGAAAACTGAGACCCAAACCATGCTTCAAGATCACGTGCTGTAGCAGCTCCAGGGCTGGATAATTTAGTGGCTCAAAGACATCATCAAGGAGGTAGGTTTTGACAATTTTCAGTTCTGCCCCTCTCAGCTCATCTGCCCCTCTCAGCACATCAAATGTCTTTTTCCACAGACATGCTTATCTCATGATATCCAAACAGCTCAAGCAGTTCTGGGACCATAACCAGATATGATAATGCTTAGCTGGAGAAAAAGAATGTTGTCCTCCTTGTGTCTTATTTAAGAAACTTTCCTATAAACTTCCAGCAGATTTCTCCATTTCTGATTGGCCAGAATTAGGTCATATGCCCTTTCTAAAACAATTACAAGGAAAATGAGACTACCACCCTACAGAGCTAGGCCCTGGACCAGCTCCTTTGAAGTACTCGGGCAAAGCGTAGAAGCCAGAACAAAATCAAGGTCATTTTAGTAAGTGTGTGGACAGAAACAGATATTGGGTGGGCAACCAAAATAATCTTCTGCACCTTATGAAGTGCCTGGAGCTAAAGGTATCAACTGAAGATGACCAAAAAGGACTTATTTTAGCAAACTGAGGCATTTTTTTGTTGTATTTTGCCCTACCATTGCTTTTTCTTTTTCTTCTGTCTGCCTTACCATCTTTGCTTTCCCTTTCCTGTAAACTGGACACAAACTGAAATTAGTCAATACCACATTGAAGGAAGTGGATGAGGCTCAACTGATAGAGTGTCCCTCTACCATACGGAGGGTCCAGAGTTCAGTTCCCAGGGCCTCCTGACCCATGTGGTGAGCTGGCCCACATGCAGTGCTGCAGCACGCAAGGAGTGCCATGCCAGGCAGGGGTGTCCCCGTGTAGGTGAGCCCCACGTGCAAGGAGTGCGCGCCTCAAGGAGAGCTGCCCGGCACAAAAAAAGTGCAGCTGCCCAGGAGTGGCATCGCACACACGGAGAGCTGATGCAGCAAGATGTCGCAACAAAAAAGAGATGCAGTTTCCCAGGTGCCGCTGGATAATGCAAGCAGACACAGAAAAACACACAGCAAATGGACACAGACAGCAGACAACGGAGGGAAGGGAAGAGAAATAAATTAAAAAAAAAAAAAAAGGAATAGAAGCAGCGAGCAAAGAAAAAAAAATACCACACTGAGAGCCCACTGCATGCAAAGTACCATACTAATTTAACAATCTTTGGAGAGGTATTCATTTAAATTATATAAACATTAGTATTTAAAGTCGTTTTGTTTTTTCATAATATAATCAATTTCTAAACTAAATTGCTATTTAATATCAAAAGATTGTTTCTTTCTTATTACCATGGTAGTCAAAACCCTCCCATACAGAACACAATTTTCCATGAATTTGCTGCCACCAAAATATATAAAAATCCTCTTTGATGTATGGATTTTTCTTCTTAAGTGTTCACTGTATTTCCAAATGCTGATAAATATATTCTTTTCTTCTATAGCTGGCTTCATTTTATGGTCAGAAGTCAATTCTTTCGTTTCCTTAAAATCCTTTTTTTATTACAGTTCCTTGTCTCTAAGACCATATTGATACTATTGCAGGAAACGACAAGTGTCAGTTGCTTTGTGTCCCAAAACTTGCTATAGATATTGAAATGAATATTATTCTTCAGCTCTGAAGGAATCTGATGTGAATGGTGGTGAATTATGGTACGAATGTATGAGGGATGACCATGAAAGAATAAGGCCAATTGTTTTCTAACATAACAAGCCTTCCCTAAAGAAAGACAGCTTCTTTGACAGGTCTGGACAAGACAGGAAATCACATAGACTTTGAGGAAAGAAAACCCCGGCTAAAGTGTACACTGAAACATTTACTATTTTTGTGGGGTTTTTTTTTTTTAAGGTCATTTTTAAATCTTAGTTTTGTCTTTAAATAGAAAAAATACATATAATACCAAGAATAGGGTCATACTGTAATTATTTTCCAAACTAGGATACTCTCTACATGCCTCCTCAGGGATTCTTTCAGTTTTTTGGGGGGATTGGGGGTGGGGGTGGGAAGGCCTGAGGAAGGGAGGAGTTTTTATTGAAGTATACATATATACTTACTGGTATTCTACTGTAGAATTATTGTGACTCTAGCAATGGAAGAAATTACATCATTGATATGGAGACAATGGCCAAGGGAGTTGCTGAAGGCAGGAAGAGGAAAAAAGAGGTGTAATATTGGGATATTTTTGGGACTTGGAGTTGTCCTGAATGATATTGCAGGGACAGATGCAGGACATTATATATCCTGCCATAACCCACTGAATGGACTGGGGGAGAGTGTAAACTACAATGTAAACTATAATACATGCTGTGTAGCAGTGCTCCAAAATGTATTCATCAAATGCAATGAATGTAGCACACTAATGAAAGAAGTTGTTGATGTGGGAAAAGGGGAGGTGTAGGGAGTGGAGTATATGGGAACCTCTTATGTTTTTTAATGTAACATTTTATGTGATCTATGTATCTTTAAAAAAAAAGATAATAAAAAAATGAAAAAAAACCTCTATGAAACAAGCACCCAGATAAAGAAATAGAATATTACCAGCATTCAAAATGGGGTATTTTTTTTTATTGGAGAAGTTGTAGATTTACAGAAAAATCATGAATAAAACATAGGGTTCCCATATACCACTCTATATTAACACCTTGCTTTGTTGTGGTACATTTGTTAAAATTGATGGAAGCACATTAATATAATGGTACTAACTATTGTCCATGGTTAAACTTAGGATTCACTCTTTGTCTCATAACATTCCATGGATTGTTGTTATTAGAGAAGTTGTGGGCTTACAGAAAAGTCATTCAGAAAATACAGAGTTCCCATATACCTCCCTATTATTAACACTTTGTATTAATGTGGTATTAGTTACAATTCATGAAAGACCATTTTTAAAAATTGTACTATTAACTATAGTCCATCATTTACAATAGGGTTCACTGTGTTGTACAGTCCTATGTTTTTAATTTTAATTTTAATTTTTAAAAGTATATCATTCATACATGAACACATAATAAGTGGATAGTACAAGTTGTGAACTCACAAAACAAACATGCATAACATCATACAGTTTTTAAAAAAATTTTATTCTAGTATAATATATACAACCTAAAATTTCCCCGTTTTAGCCCCATTCAAATGTATAATTCAGTGGCATTTTTTAATTACATTCACAATATTGTACTACCATTACCACCCTCCATTACCAAAACTCTTCCATTGTCCCAAATAGAAACAGTACATTTTAAGATTTAACTCCCTTTTCCCTACCTCTGCTCCATCCCTTGTAGTCTATTCTCTAGATTCTAACTCTGTGTGTTTGCTTATCTAATTATTTCATATTAGTGATATCATACAATATCTGTCCTTTTGTGCCTGGCTTATTTCATTCAACATGATGTCTTCAAGGTTCATCCATGTTGTCATGTGTGTTGGATCTTCATTCATTTTTATGGCTGAATAATATTCCTTTGTGAGTATATATCATATTTTGTTTATTCATTCATTGGTTGATGGACACTTGGGTTTCTTCCATCTTTTAGCAATTGTGAATAGTGTCACCATGAACATCAGTGTGCAAATATCTCTTCAAGTCTCTGCTTTCAAGTCTTTTGGATATATACCTAGAAGTGGGATTGCTAGGTCATGTAATAATATATGCTTAACTTTCTGAGGAACTGCCAAACTATCTGGCTACACCATTTTATATTCCCACCAGCCATGAGTGAGTGTTCCTATTTCTCTACATCCTTTCCAACACTTGGTATTTTCTGTTGTTTTGATAGTAGCCATTTTAGTGGGTATGAAATAGTATCTCATTGTGGCTTTAATTTGCATTTTCTTGATGGATAATAATGTTGTGTCTTTTCCTGTGCTTGCTGGTCATTTGTATATCTTCTTTGAAAAGATGTTTGTTCACATCTTTTGCCCATTTTTAATTGGGTTGCTTATCTTTTTGTTGATAAGTTGAATGATTTCTTTATATATTCTGGATATTATACCTTATTGGATATGTGGTTTCTAAATATTTCCTCCCATTGTGTAGGTTGTCATTTTACGTTCCTGATAAAGTCCTTTGATTCACAAAAGTTTTCTGTTTTGATGAAGTCCCATTTATCTATTTTTGTCTTTATTGCTTATGTGTTGAGTATAAAGACCAAGAAATTATTGCCTAATGTAATGTCCTAAAGATGCTTCTCTATGTTTTTATCCAGGAGTTTTATAATTCTGGTTCTTATATTTAGGTCTTTGACCCATTTTAGGTTGATTTTTGTATGTGGTGTGAGGTAGGGCTCCGTTTTCATTCTTTTGTACATTGAGATCCAGTTTTCCCACCACCATTTGTTGAAAAGACTACTCTTTCTCCGTTGAGTGGACTTCGCACCCTTTTCAAAAATTAGTTGGCCACAGTAGCTCTCAGAACTATATGGCAGGAATTTTGCATATCAGTATTGCTCCCTGCTTTATTTTCTTTCCTTTCTCCCAAATAGCCTTCTATTTATTGATAATCCTGCTGTTTTGTATGTTATAAATGTAAATTGTTTTGGAATGATATAGAGTGGAGAGGAGAAAGAAAAGGAAAGATAGTTAAATGAAAATAAAGCAGAGAAGAAAATGATTATATTACCATTCTCTTTATATTCAGCTACAGAGCACTAATCTTCTGCTCCCTCATGGATAGGAAAATGTTGGTACCTGTAATCAGTACATGTTAGAAACCTCTTGAATGAATGATAAAACAGGAAAATGCTGGACAAATATTGCATGATCTCACTGATATGAACTAAGGATATTGAGCAGATGCACAGAAGTAGAGTCCGGAAGATAGGTTACCAAGACACAGAAAGGAAGTATAGAGTGGTGGGCCGATGCTCAATCTGGGCAAAATCTATGATAAGGTAGATGGGGAAGGTTTGGCAATGGACAAGGGTGAGGGTGGTGCATTGATGGTTTATGATGCTAGAGTGTGAGTGTGAGCAGGGTTGGGGGGTGGGTGGGTTGGGCTGTCCATGGAACTGGGCAGAGGGCTGGAGAAAGGAACAGGTGAACTCTGAGAAGGCAGAGGAGTCTTCAACACTCAATGTGCATAGGCAACTATGGCAGGGGAGAATCACTGAGGCACAGTATTGGTGTGGGTGGGATATGTGGGGAAGGGTGAACTTGGGGCTTGCCTCTATGGAATATGAATGGGTTCATGTGGTCATAGGGGGCTATCTCAGTGGATGGAGACCCACACAATAACCAACAAAATATTAAATTCTCATCCTGGGGAGTCCTTCTCTGTTCTCCAATAGAGTGGTAAGAATCTCTAGTGTATACAGGAAGTGCTTAATAAAAGAAAACAGACCAATATGCCAAACCTTCTATATTAATGCATGTACTTATGAAACTTATTCTTATAAAATTGAAACTTAGCCTAATAATATCTATTGCCTAAGAGTTACCTCCTGAAAACCTTGTTAGTCAAGTGTGGCTTCTCTCTAAGACAAACTCAGCTAATAAACTCACTATCTTCCTCCCCAGTGTGGGACATGACTCCAGGATGAGCCTCCCTGGCACCAAGAGATTATTACCAAGCACCAACCAGTGATGCATTTGGAAAAAGACCTAGACCAAAAGGGGCGAAATAATACAACAGAGTTTTTACAGTTAAGAGATTTCAAAGTGAGTTGGGAGTTCATTCCAGAGGTTATGTTTATGCATGTCTCACGTGGCTCTCACTAACTGCCACAGTAAACAAATCTTCAAATATGGGTGGTCCCAAGGGCTGTAGAGACATCTGGAAACTATAGGCAAGGCACCCAACCACATGAAATTATCAACCCATCAGTGGGCCTTACCTTGGAATATGTGATAACCTGTTTCCCCAATGTAACAGAGTTAGACTCATTTATAATTTCCCTACAAATGATTCTTCTACCCTTTTCATTGGCACTATACCCATTAAATATATATCCCAGAGACTTAAATCTTCAGTCTGTTCATAGACCAGTTGAGCCCTGAATCTTAGCAGAGTTGCAACCAAATCTATTCTCCAATTCATTGGACTAATCCAGAACAACTAACAAAATGATGATGATGGACAACCCTCATCCCAAAAAGCAGAGGGTCTATAACTGCAAGCAAAACAGTTCCTTCCATCTGCCCCATAAGATCTAAGCCCCCTCTCAATCTGAAGCAGGCATCACCACTCCAAAATCCCCAAGATTAAGGAATGAACAAACATAGGGGGAATGCAACCATGGACCAAAGTAGACTTATTATTATTGTAGTAACAGAAGAACTTATAATATGGATATAAAGACAGTGGTTACCAGAAGTTCTGAGTGTATGGGGAAAGAAGAATACACGGAACATAGGGCATTTTAGGGCATTGGAATTGTTCTGCATGATATTGCAATGATGGATACAGGCCATTATATATTTTGTTAAAACCTATAAAATGGAGCAAAGCGTAAACCATAATGTAAACTATAGACCTTGGTTAGTAGCAATGCTTCAGTATTTGTTCATCAATTGTAACAAATATACCACACTAGTGTGAGACGTTATTAATACAGAAAAATGTGAGAGTGGGAGGGAGTGGGGTATATGGAAATTCCTTATATTTTGTTGTGACTTTTCTGTAATGTAAAACTTCCTTAAAAAATAAGTTTTAAAAAATAACTTCTCTAATAAAGAAAAATAAATTTAAAAGTTTTTTTAATTAGTTGGCCATAAATGTGAGAGTTGATTTCTGAACTGTAATTCAATTCCATTGGTCTATATGTCTGTCGTTGTGCCAATATCATCCTGTTTTGATTGCTATGAGTTTGTAATAAATTTTAAGATTGGGAACTATGAGACTTTGAACTTTGTTCTTCTTCTTTAAGATGCCTGTGGCTACTTGGTACTCCTTATGCTTCCATATAAATTCGATGGTTGGATTTTCCATTTTTGCAAAGTAGGTTGTAGGAATTTTGATTGGGATTGCATTGAATCTGTAAATCACCTTTGGTAGAACTGACATCTCAACAGCATTTAGTTTTCCAATCTAAGAACATGGAATGTCCTTCCATTTATTTAAGTCTTTGATTCTTATAGCAGTTGTTTGTAGTTTTTTTACATTTACAACCTTGGTTTGACATATTCCTTGTGACAGTTTGAGTCTGGTAAATCCCCAAAAGAGATTAGGTTTTTTAACTACTACATTGCTGTGGGTTTGAGACATTTTGATTACATTAGATTCTGTTAAGGGACCTTAATTAGATCACCTGATTAGATCACTTTTGATTGGACTACGTCAGTGATGCATGACTCAGCTTGGGTCTCTGCCCATTTGCTGGGCCTTATATAAGTGGAGACAGGAAGAAATAGAGAAAGGAAGCTGCCATTTTGACCCAGCCATGTGAGGGAGAGGACTCAAGAATTACTAGGAGCCCAACCTAAGCATGAAACCCCCAAAAAGCTGGGCCCCCAGAGCAGCTCAAGGCTGAAGAGACAAGCCCTATCTAATACCTGGTTGCCCACAGAGCTCCATTAGATAGTAGATTCTGGAGGAGAAGACAGGTAACTCAGTAGAGATTAGCCACCATCTTGCTTCATCTCACAGCAGGACACTAGGATCACCAGTAGATGACTTTGGTGAGAAAACAACTCTGAGGGTGCTTTGATTTAGACATTTCATGGTCTTGGAACTGTAAGATTTCCCTCTAATAAATGTCCCACTATAAAAGCCAACCCATTTCTTAGACTTTGCATTCACAACCCTGTGGCAAACTAAGACATTCCTAGATTTTCGATTAGTTGCTAATGTAAATGGATTTTTTCTTGACTTTTTCTTCTGATTGTTCATTACTAGTGTATAGAAACACTAAATTTTGGGTTTAAATCTTGTGTCCTACCACTTTGCTGAATTCATTTATTAGCTCTGGGAAGCTTTGCTGTAGATTTTTTCTGGATTTTCAGTTTATAGGATCATGTCATCTACCAAATTTTCCAATTTGAGTACCTTTTATTTGCTTTTATTCCCTAATTGCTCTGGCTAGATCTTACAGAACAATGTTGAATAACAGTGGTTACAGTGAGCATCCTTGTGTTGCTCCTCACCATTGAGTAGGATGTTAGCTGCAGGCTTTTCATATTTGCCCTTTATGATGCTGAGGAAGTTTCCTTCTATATCTCATTTCCTAAGTGTTTTTAAAATTTTTTATCCCTCTCCCTCATCCCGAAATGTCTCCCTCATCTGCTTGCTCGTTGTGTTTGCTCATTGTCTATTCACTGTCTACTAGTTGCTGTTTGTTTCTTCTTTAGGAGGTGCTGGAAACTGAACCTGGGACCTCCCATGTGGGAAATGGGCGCCCAACTGCTTGAGTCACATTCTCTCCCTGCTCACTTTGCTTTTGCTAGCTGTCTGCTTGTTGTTTGTTCATTGTCTTGCTTGGTGTTTTTGCTCGTTGTTTGCTTTCTAAAAAAGACTTATTTATTCCCTGCCCCCTTTGTTTGCACTTGCTGTGTTTGCTCATTGTGTGCTTGCCTTTTTAGGAGGCACTGGGAATCGAACCTGGGACCTCCCATGTGGCAGGCAGGAGCTCAACTGCTTGAGCCACTTCTGCTTCTGGCTTGTTGTTCCTTTGCTCTTTGTCTGCTCATTGTTTTTTTCATTGTCTGCTCATTGATTTTGCTTATTGCCTGCTCATTGTTTTTTTTCCCCCTGGATGTCCACTTGTCATCTGCTCATTGTTTGTTTGTCTTCTTTAGAAGGCACTTGGAACCAAACCCAGGATCTCCCACATGGTAGCAACTGCTCAAGCCACATCTGCTCCCTCTATTGTTTTTTAAATTCTGTATTTCATTTATTTCCACTCTAGTCTTTATCTCCTTCCTTCTGCTTGCTTTGGGTTTAGTTTGCCCTTTTTCCAATTCTTCCAGTTTTGAGGTTAGGTTTCTGATTTGAAATTTTCTTTTCTTTCTTTCTTTTTCTTTCTTTTTTTTTTTAGGTCAGAGATTGAGACCTGGACCTCACATGTGGGAGCTAGCGCTCAACCACTGAGCCACACTGGCTCCCCTGAATCAGTTTTTTTGTTTGTTTGCTTGGTTTGTTGTTGTTGTTGTTTATGTTTGTTTTTTGTTTTTAGGAGGCACCCAGACCTCCAATGTGGGAAGCAACTGCTCAACCACTTGAGCCACATCTGCTCCATCTGATCTGAAATTTTTCTTTTTTATTGTAAGTATTTGGAGCTATAAATGTTCTTTTTAGCACTGCCCTTGCCACACCTCCATAACTTTTGGTGTGTTGTATTTTTATTTTTCATTCACCTCATTGTACTTCCTAATTTCCCTTATAATTTTGTCTTTAACCCATTGATTGTTTAGGGGTATGTTAATCTTCACAGATTTGTGAATTTTCCAGTGATCCCTCTGTTACTGATTTCTAGCTTCATTCCATGTGGTTAGAGAAGATACAGTGTACGATTTCAATTAATTTTTGTTTGTTTGCTTGTTTTTAAAGATTTATTTCCCCCCTTCCCTTCCTCCTGCCCTGATATTTTTGCTGTCATATTTTCTCCTCTAGGATTCACCAGGATTCAATCCTGGAGACCTTTGATAAGGAGAGAGGTTCCCTGACCATGGCACTACCTCAGTTTCTGGTTTCTGCTGCGTTTCAACTTGACTCTCCCCTTGTCTCTCTTCTGATGCATCATCATCTTGCTGCATGACTCACTTGCCTGGGGCACTGGCTCACCCAGTGGGCACTCATGTGCTTGCCACATGGGCACGCTTTCTCTCCTTTTCACCAGGACAACCAGGGATCGAACCCAGGCCCTCCCATTTGGTAGGTGGAAGCTCTATCACTTGAGCCACATCTGCTTCCTGCAATTAATTTTTAATTGAATGAAATTTGTTTGTGATCTAACATACAATCTATCCTGGAGAATGATTGATGTGCACTCAGGAAGAATGTGTATTCTGTTTTGGGATGATATGTTCTATATGTGTCCTGTTAAGTCTAGTTGATTTAGCATATCAGTCAGCCTATTTCTTTATTGATATTCTATCTAGATGTTCTATCCATTATTGAAAGTTGTGTATTAAAGTCTTCTACCATTAATGTAGAACCAACTATATCTCCCTTCAAATCTGTGTTTCTGTCATATATTTTGGAGCTCTGCTCTTAGATGCATATATATTTATAATTTTTATATTTTCTTAGTGAATTGACCCCTTTATCAGAATATAATGACTTTCTTTGTTTCTTGTAACTGTTTTGGACTTAAAGTCTGTTTTATTTGTTATTACTATAGTTATCTTAGCTCTCTTTTGTTTATTGCTTGCATGTTGTATTTTTTCCATACTTCACTTTCAGCCTATTTATGTCTTTGAATTTAAAGTGAGTCTCTTGTAAATGGCATATAGTTGAGTCAGCAAAAACATATATAGTGGAGAATAAAAACTGGCATTTTCTTACAGCTTAACTGAAGTATAATTGAAATAAATGGCATGCATTTAATTGTATGGTTTTATGAGTTTTGAAATATATACACCCATGAAACCATCACCACAATCATATTGTAAACATATCCACCACCCTGAAAAGTTTCCTTGTTCCCCTCTGGGATCCCCTCTTTTATCCCTTTTCACATACCCAGACAACCACTGATCTGGTTTCTGTCACTGCAGTTTGCATTATATAGAATTTTATATAAACAGAATCATGCAGTATGTTTTAATTTGGCTGACATCTTTCATATAATTATTTTGAGGTTCATCCATGTTGTGTGTATCACATAATTTACTCCTTTTTCTTTCTTAATATTCCATTTTATGAATATATCATAATTTATCCATTCTCCTGTTGTTTGACATTCAGGTTATTTTCAGTTTGAAGTTATTACAAATAAAGTTGTTATGAACATTGACGTAAAATCTTTGAATGGGCATATGTATTCATCTCCCTTATGTAAATATCTAGGAGCAGTATGGCTGGTTTGCAGGTAGGTGTTTTAAAATTTTAAGCAACTGTCAAATTTCTTTTGTAACCTTTTACATTCTTTACAGAAGTGTTTGAAAATTATCATTTTCTCCCAAACCCTTGCTTACCTTTGGTCAAATGTGTGTTTTTTTTAATTTTTATTCATTTTTAAAAAATATTATTTTCAAAAAATATGAGGTCCCCATTCACCCCCATCCCCCCACCCCACCACTCCCCCCATAGCCACACTCTCCCTCATCATCATGACACATCCATTGCATTTGGTGAGTACATCTCTGGGCATCGCTGCACCTCATGCAAAACCCATATTTGCAATCGCAGATGTTTACAAACATTACATTGATTTTTCTGTTGTAACTACCTTTTAAGATGAAATAATAACCTCTGTCAATAGGCTAGAGAAATAAATTTATTCCAGAGGGCATGAAAGTATCTACTCAGTTAGATTCTGTATCATCCAAAGAGATGATGTCCAGAGAGAGATATTCTGTAATATTAATTTTATACACAAGACTGTTATTGCAATAATTCTGAACAAGCTACAATGCTTTGTATATGGCAGCTCTCAAATATTGTTAGGATAAAACATTGGACACAAAAACATTCCTAAGAATGGGACCTGATTCCTTAAGCTTTTAGTATTGATTTCCAGATGACTAAAGGCTGCCTTTAATAAAATCTTATGTGCTTTTGGATTTTCACAGTGACGAACAAAGTAAACATTTAAGCTCGAAATCACTGGAAGCATTTGAACTAAATAAAAGGGTAATAAAAAGTAAACATATCCTTAACTTTAAAACCAAACATGTATAAGTGGACACAGAAGAACACACAGTGAGTGAACACAGAGAGCAGACAACTGGTGGGGTGGGTGGGCAGGGAAGGGGAGAGAAATAAATTTTTTTTAAAAGTCTAAAACAAACAAACAAACAAAAAAACCAAACATGTATGTTTCTGGTTGAATGATATAGAGTTGACAAAACATTTTCTTCCAGAACTGCTCAGTTTCACTGACAGGTAAGTCTTTTCTAGCACGATGATCTCTTTCTTAAATTATTTGGATAAATTTAAAGGAAAATATTGAGCTGTTATCTTATAGAGAAGCAGCTTCCTAGGAGGCAAAAGTGCATGGTTCAAGCCCTAACTCCACCTCTTAAAATCTTATGGTCTTGGGCAATTCATTTTGCCTTTGCTGGCTTGTTTTTTACATTTTTAATTCCTTATAAATGAAATAAAAGCACTAGTATCTGTCTATCTCCAAGATATGTGTTCTAGAAAGTTTTAAAACTACCATTTTCTTGAAGCAACTTGTCAAGATCACAAATAAATGAATAGTTCACAGTTGGTGTAGGACAATGTTTCCTAATGCTAAAATTTGATCTCCTATTCCAACCGTACCTCTTTATCTCTTGAAATAAAACATGATGAAGCTTGGATAATTGGTATGATGTTTCACCTAGTAGCTGGCATTAAATTGGTCATTTTTAAATTTTAAATTTTTATTTTTAAAGAAGCGTTAGTTACATAAATGTTACATAAGAATATAGGGATTCCCATATGCCCCACTTCCTCCTCGTGCCACACCTACCCACACTAACAACATCCTTCATTAGTGTGGTTCATTTGTTACAGCTGATGATCACATAGTGAAGCATTGCTACTAACCATGGACTACAGTTTACATTATAGTTTATGCTCAATTCCATGCAATTTTGTAGGTTAAAGACAAAATATGTAATGGCCTGTATCCATCATTGCAGTGTTATGCAGAACAATTCCAATGTCCCAAAAATGCCCCCATATTAAATCTATTCTTCCCTCTGCCCCTCCTTAGAATCTCTGGTGGCCACTGCCTTTATATCAATAATAAAAGCTCTTCCATTGTTAGAACACTAATAAGTCTCTAATAGAATAATAATGTCTACTTCAGTCCATTGTTCATTCCCCAGTCTTGAGGATTTGGGGATGGTGATGCCCACTCTGTTTCTAATTGAGAGGGGGCTTAGGTCCCCTGGGGCAGATGGATGAACTATCTTGCTTGCAGTTGCAAACATTCTTTGTTCCTTGTAATGGGCATTGTCCATCATCATCTCCTTGTTAGTTGTCCTGGGTGAGTCCAATGAACTGGAGAGTAGGTTTTGCAACTCTGCTGAAATTCAGGACTCAACTGGCACATGAATGGACCAAAGATTTAAGTTTCTGGGACATATATTAACAAATCTTAAATTGGTCATTTTTTATCCCTCAATATTAACAAATCTTAAATTGGTCATTTTTGATCCCTCAATAGATTGTAACTTCTTAATGTGAAAACTACTAAGAGTTCTGGTTAGAATGGTGACTCTCTCTGAATCTCTGTTCTTTTCCCTCCTTTCTAAATTTACTTTGCTCCCTCTTCCCAAAGCTGACATTTCCTGGAGCTGTCTGGTTTCATCATTAGCTACATAACTCAACAGTTTTTGGAAACTCAATAATGCACGGTAGATATTCTACCAGGAAGAATCAAGATGATAGTACAGGAGAGCAGATGGAGCACCTGCTTCCCACATGGAAAGTCCCGGGTTCTGTTCCCGGTTCCTCCTGAAAAATAAAACATTAAAAAATTTTTAAAAAGTGATGATACAAGGTGGGGAGTGAGGTTTCGGCCAGACTATTGCTGGGTGGGTGAAAGAGCCTTAGGAAGAATTAAGCAGATTCAGTCTTAATTTATATGATGTTTACTTTAAATCCCAATATGGATATAACAGCCTCAGGAGTATAAATGAAAATCATAAGCAAAATCTTAGTTTTCAAGGGCTTCCAGTACTCCCAAATGATTGCTATTCTTTAAAAATAGTCACCTTGGAAAGCTTAATGCTTTTTTCTAACACTGCTCCAATCATTTTGGGATTTTATTCTCAAATTGCTATTACGGCTGGTTGGGTTCCTCTCTCCCTTCCTCCTTCCTCTTTCATTTTCCTTTCCCATGTAAACCCCAAGTTTTAAAAAAAAATCTTTGACCAGAAATGGATTATCTAAAACAATCAGATACCTGTTCATCACATATGGCTCTGAATGACTGTCTGCTATTTTTTTTAAAAAAAGTTTTTGTCTCCATTTCCCAACCATCCTCAAAGAAAGATGCCTGGTCACCACTGAAGGTATATTTATTTTAAATGTTCTACAGATTCTTAAAGAAATTTCAGAATAAGAGATTCAAAGACATTTTAAATAATATTAGCATCACTGAGATAAGTGAATAATTTCCAGTGGTAAATACTCTCAAAGGGAAAAATTAATTTTGGTACTTTTAGTATACTTGTAAAAATGAGTAAAATTATACTTTATAACTATATACACACACTATGCACATGTGTGTATAATCTCAAAACCTCTTACATATCTTTAAAGGGACAGTTAAATTGAAAATCAGCAGTGGAAGAAAAATCAGCATGGAAAATACCGTGGGAAGAAACACCTTCTGGGAAATCATAAATGTAGAATGCATCTGACATAATTTTACCCAGCAAAGCAGTAATATTTAGGAAATGAAAATGTTGTGAAAAGGCAATAGTATTTCAATATTTTTAATATTGAAAATATTAAAAGGCTCTGGACCCATAGTTAACATTTCAAGAACCTAAAAAGATTTAAGGGCCTTCTGTTTTTTCAATACTCAATTTTAATATGCATTTTATTATATTACTTTAAATGTTTGATTTTAACTAGTGAAAATTTAGGAATAAGTTTTAAGTTTATCAATTTTCAATTTCATGTCTTACTATAAAGATTGCATTTACTTTTTATCTAGGTATTTTGTTTTGTTATATACTATTGAAAAATTCAGTAATCATAAATACACTAACCTTTTACTCATAAAGCATGCACACAAGCATTCTTTAATAATTTAAAAGCTTCCTATAATAATGAAGTCATTACAATAGAAAAATACTAGTTGTATTAAATTTAACTTAAATAATTCACTGGAGAAATGAGGCATAATAGAACAAGAAAAATAAACTCTTAACTGCTCAAAATATTTTGCTTTATCTGAAGCCATTGCATATTTCTTAAATCATGGTGACAGTTTTTTCCCCTCTTTGTTGGAGTACATGACAGCTATTCATATACTGGAGCAGGTGCAAAAGATAAATGCTTTCCTATTAAGTCAAGAATGTCAGCAATCCCTGTGCGATGATGGGCAGACCTCCATCATTTTTGCATAAGTTATCTCCAGGGAAAGCTATCACCAGATCTTATTACTACACTATCAACTTACTCTCACCTCAAATCGTTATTCTCCAAAGTCAGCCAGCTGAGTTGAATGCTACTTTTTTAGATTCACAGATAGGTGATGAAAAAAAAAGTCAAAGAGAGCAGAGAGAGCAAGGTTATAAATAGTTTCACTTGACATCAAAACCATTCCAAAATCACAACTCCTTTAGATATAGTATTGTTCATTTAGTAAGATACACCAATAATTGCCAAATCTGACACATAAAATATCTGAAGAAAAAAATAACCAGTCAGTAAATGATTGTTATATAGAATTATGTTAGATTCTAAAATGAATTACAGCTAGTTATGAAAAAAATAATTAAAAGAATTCTCTTATAATTACAACAGAATAAAAGGCCTTACTATTGCTTAATATTTTATTATTTCCTTTAGCATTTATTTATAGAAGCCCTTTTTCAGATTATTATAAATTAAGAGCCAAACTCAGGTTGTGTAACTAAAGGATGATTTTTCAGTTTATTGAAGGTGACACAGACTGTACTTAGGTATTTTGAACTAAGAAACAAACCTTGGCAGTGTAATTGTAAAAGGAGAAAAAAAGGAAACTCTCCCAAAAGCATCAGTTAATGAGATTTTGAAAGGTATATGATAATGGCCATATGTAGACAATTAACAAAATGGATATAGTTTTAACATTCTAAAAATCAGCATGTTTTTGAGATATGAATCCCTCTAATAAAAATTAAGGTATGTATTTAAATCTGGTAATGGTAATCTTATGAATAGTCAAACAAGGACTCCTTGTGGTTAGTTTCCCTAATTTTTCTACATAGAAGAACCCCTTTTTTACCATGAATTATGAAAATAATCTCTAGTCTGTGGTAAGTTTAATAAAACTTGAACTTCTGGGTCACATCTCTCTGTTCACTCTCATAGTGCCAACATTGTCTTTTTCCGACTAAACAATGAGAGTATTTGATCACATGGTATGTATAAGCCCTCAGAAAGCAGCTGTAAAAAACCCATCACAAAAACAAAAACAAAAACCCATAAAGTTTAACTGAAAATTGTATAAGAAATTCTGCTGCCATAGTGAGGGTCAGCATCCATTCTAAAGAGAGGATAAACTCCAGAACATGAGCTGAGGTGGGAAAAAACCACTTAAGACCACCTCAGTTAACTAGATGGTTGGCCTCTTCACCGAGAAAGACAGAGGGAATACTTAGATTTTGGTGAAACAAAGACATTACCTATTTCTGCATTGCTGTTTCAGCCTTTTAACCAAAGTTAAATTTTCTGCCTAGGATAGAAATCCAGCATGATCTTGCTGGAGTTACAGCAGTCTAAGCAATCTGTGCCCTGAAAGTTTGGTAGAACTTGCCAGTAAAACCATTTGGGCTTAATGGTTTTTTTTTTTTGCGAGCAGATTTTCTTTCTCAATAACTGTAAGATATTTTCATACAATAAAATGCACCCATTTTAAGTGTACAGCTGAGTTTTGATAAGTGACACACCAATTAACCATCACCACAATCAAGACATAGAACATCCCCGTCACCCCAAAAGTTCCCTCAGACCCTTTGTAGGCAGACTGCCCTCCCTCCGTCCCCAGCACCAGACAACCACTGATCTGTTTTTTGTCACTAGAGATTAGTTTATTTGGTTGAAAATAGCACATAAATGGAATTTTACAGTGTGCACAGTTGTGCCTGGCTCTTTTACTCAGCACAATGTTTTTGAGAGATTCTCCATGGTGTTGCATCTATTCAGTAGTGTTTTTCCTTTTTCCCCTATTACCAACATTTTACGTTAATGTGGTATCTTTGCTATTATACAATTGATGAAACAATATTATATTATAAACTATATTCCATAGTTTACATTAGAGTTCACCCTTTGTGTTGTTCAGTTTTATGGGTTGTTTTTCTTTAAAAATTTTATTCTGATATATATAACCTAAAATTTTCTCTTATCGACTTTCAATTATACAGTTCAGTGGTGTTAATTACACTCACATTACTGTGCCACCATCACCACGGTTCATTACCACAACTCTTCCATCACCCCAAACAGAAACTCCCTACCAATTAGGCATTCCCCACCCCACCCCATTTCCACCTTGGTAACCTGTATTCTATTTCTGATTTTATTAGTTTGCATATTCTAATTATTTCCTGTAATTGAGATCATAAAATATATGTCCTTTTATGCCTGACTTATTTCACTCAACATGATGTCTTCAAGGTTCATGCATGTTATAGCATACATCAGAACTTCATTCCTTTTTATGGCCGAATAATATTGATAGAGTGTATATACCACATTGTTTTTATTCATTCATCAGTTGATGGACACTTGGGTTGCTTCTATCTTTTAGCAATTATGAATAATGCCACTATGAATATAAGTGTGCAAATATCTGCTCGAGTCCCTGCTTTTAATTATTTTGGGTATATACCTAGAAGTTGGATTGCTGTATCATATGGTAATTGTATACTTTCCGAGGAACTGTCAAACTGTCTTCCACAGTAGCTGCAGCATTTTACATTCCCACCAACAATGTACCAGGGTTCCTATTTCTCCACATCCTCTCCAACACTTGTAATTTTGTTTTTTTTTTAAATGGTAGCCATTCTAGTGGTTGTGAAATGTTATCCCATCGTGGTTTTGATTTGCTGTTATTGTTTTTAATTCATTGAAAGCTTGGGGTTGCTTATTTATAGCAGTTATCCTATGCTGACAAACACAATGAAGGATTTGTAATTCTAGATCTTCAGTTTTCCATATGTTGTGACCCTCTTTATCTCTAATACTTTGATTTTGTCTGATACTAATATACTTCTCTAACTATTTTTTTTAAGATTTTAAAAATTTTATTTATTTTATTTATTTCTCTCCCCTTCCCCCCTGCCTGTTGTCTGCTCTGTGTCCATTTGCTGTGTGTTCTTCTGTGTCCACGTCTATCCTTATCAGTGGCACTGGGAATCTGTGTTTCTTTTTGTTGCGTCATCTTGTTGTGTCAGCTCTCCGTGTGTGCGGCACCATTCCTGGGCAGGCTGCACTTTCTTTCACACTGGGTGGCTCTCCTTACGGGGCACACTCCTTGTGCATGGGGCTCCCCTATGCGGGGGACACCCCTGCGTGGCAGGGCACTCCTTGCGTGCATCAGCACTGCGCATGAGCCAGCGCCACATGGATAAAGGAGGCCCAGGGTTTGAACTGCAGACTCCCCATGTGGTAGGTGGACGCCCCAGCCATTGGGCCAAGTCCGCTTCCCTCTAACTTTCTTTTGATTTGTGTTTTAAATTTGGAGCCTTTTTTGTATCATCTCATTTTAAATTTTTATTTGTCTCACTTTTTCCATTCTTTTTTTTTTCACTTCTTTTTGTATGTATATATATATGTTAGAAGATACTGGGAATTTAAAAACCTGGGGCCTTGTACATGGGAAGCAGGCACTCAGTCTCTGAACTACATCTGCTTCCTTGCATATATTAATATTTTTATTTGTTTTTTTTTAATCCATTTTGTCCCTCTACTAGCTTAGAAACTGTATGAACTACTTCTCTGATTCTTTTGTAGTTTATCTGAGACCCAGCTGTATTTCACCATTACAGCCTTTAATAGTGCTCAGTCCACCGTGCTGATGGACGAAGAAGTCAACTTAGACAGAATTGTAATAATAATACTCATAATAATATATTATTGGTCAACATTTATTGGTGATTTAAAATATTTTAGCTCTAATTCACTATGTATTTTCTTAAATTAAAGTCAGTGTCTTAAATATTCAGACTACAATCATCAAAATCTGGAAATTATCATTGACACAATGGTATTATATAATCTACGGACCTAATTCAGATTTTGCTAATTGTTATTGGGTACTTGTTAAATGCCAAGCACTGTTCTAACCTTTAAAGTAACCCTATTAAGTTTAGCAACTGTGAAGGTAGTCTTATAGGTCAGCTTTGCCTAAGCAATAGAGTAATCAGCTACTTAATCAAACACCAATCTAGGTGTTGCTGTGAAGATATTTTGTAGATCTGGTCAACATCTACAGTTAGTGACTTTAAGTAAAAATTACCCTTGAATACATGGGTGGGCCTCATCCAATCTGGGCTTTAAGAGCGAAAGCCTTAGAAGAAGAAATTCTGACTCAAGATTAGGACATCAACTCTTGACTGAGTTTCCAGCCTGTCCAACAGATTTTAAACTTGCCAACCCCACAATCACATGAGCTAATTCCGTAAAATAAATCTCTAATAAATCCTCTGCTATTTTTAATTGTATGAAGTTTTCACCTTTTTTATTTGAGAAATAAAAATATTTGAATCACCAACAGTATATTATAATTGATTCTTTCAAAATTTCATCAACACAGATTCTATTACTATCAACAATTAAATTAAATTTATCATTATAAGGAAGATTCTGCATATGGAACTTTTTTGTAACAATAAATATAAACAAAGTTGTAATTACAGTATTTATTTATTGTCTAGTAAAACTGATGAGAAAGTAGCAATGACTGTCACAATCCTTACGCTGTGTATAAATTTACATGTCAGATGCTTGAACATTCTATGTTAGTACCTCTTTAATGTTCAAGGGAAAGAATATTAAGATTGTTGTACTAGGTAAAAAAGGATTATTTTAAAGTTTTAAATTATTTTTTAACTAACCATAAAATCTTGTTTTAAAGGGCTTTTTCACCCATATGATATCAAATTATTGCACGTCATAATGTAAAAGTAATGACAAACTCTACAAAAATGTTCAATGGAATTTAAAATTTTAACTTGAGGAAATTTGGAAGTTCACTTGTTCTCAAAGGATGATTAAAATCCTGAAGGAAGCCTGAAAGAAAAAGGACACAGTCATTGGAAACATTATGCAATGTTCACTCTCAAATTTCATGTTCAGACTAGAAAGCTTAAGTTCAAGGCCCATTACATCAGTTTTTATAGACTTGTAATGTTTTCCAAATCACGGTCTATCCCTTGAAAAGTTGTACATGGATAGTAATGATTGTCAACTCAAATTAGTCACACACACTGGGGTAAATTGGAAAGGAAAAGCCTCTTCAATTACCCAAAGGAATATAAATGATTTATTTCCTTCTGCAGACTTAAAAGGGAATGAATTGAATGCTCAGGAAGGATAGCATTCACCCGCTCTGCACAAAGGTCAGAGAGCTCACTCAGCACAAATATTCCCAGAAAGGGTTCAACCTGACAGTAAAGAAACGATCTATTCCAAAAGTCATGTCAGCTCAACTTTTCATCTGCTAGAGAAAAAAACCTGTCAAATTCCATCTCTGTAAATAAGCAGCTGTTCCGTGGAATGATCCCCTCCAAAGTAAAATTCTTTCTGATATTCCCCAATTCAAACCTTCCACACCTCATTGGACTGTCTCTTTTTTGTCTCCCCTGACACTGTGCTTAGTGTCAATTTCATGTCTTTGCTCTTCTAGCTCAAATGCTCACTTCTAAAACATTCTCTACATCTTACATAGTCTTAAACCCAGCTGAAATCACATCCTCCCAGTCAAGTCTTCTAGTGCAATCCCAACTCCTTGTAATGGCCTGCAACGCCCTTTATAATCAGATCCCTATGCCTCTCTCCAATTCTGCCCCTTGCTCACTCCAGTCACACTGATCTTCTTCCAGATTCTCCAACAACCCATTCCTTCCCCCTGGCTGACTCCTTATCATATTTCGGGACTTAAGTTAACCCTCCCTGCACTCCCCCAGGGAAGAATTTTCTACTTACTTCAAGTAGGTTTCCCACCCTTATTTTTCCCAATTTCAACCCCTTTGTTTCTTTCCAGCAGTGTCACAATTTTTAATTATTTTCCTTGTCCCTTCACTTTTTTTTTGTCCCCTCACTAGAATATATAAACACCCTGAGGGCAGAGAGCTCTGCCTTCCTTGTTTATACAGTATTTCCAATCACTGGTACAAAGCAAAACCTCAAAAAATGCTTTCAATCAACTCTATTCCACCATGATCTACTCTTTCTAACTCCTGTTCTTATCAGATCTAAAGCAAACTGAATGTATCATTTGCTCAATTTTATCACCATTATTCAGGTCAACATGTATACCTACTACATGCCAGGAACTGTAAAGTGCTATAATAGCAGCTACTATTTACTGAGTGTTTATTATGTGCTAGACCCTGTTCTAGGATGAGGAAACAGACATAGAGGGACTAATAATGTGCCCTAGGCCTTAAACAGTAAGTGATGGAGCTGGGATACTACACGCTATTGAATAAAACAAAATTTCCACAATATGATTATTATCTCGAGAAGGAGGGAAAAAAAATGAGCTGAAATTTAAGAGGAAAGATATGACCTTCTCCCTCTGCTTAAGGGAGATCAGGAAAATTTGTTTGTAAGTGGTATTTAAGACGAGTTTTCAAAAGAAATTAGGATTTTGACAACTGAATACCATGGGTTCAGAATAAGAGGCTCATCAGAAAGAAAAAAAATTTAAAAAAGATACAGAGAAAAGAGATACCATATATATATATATATATATATACCAAAAGAGATACCATATATACCAAATAATAATCAAATTATTTGTTGTTCTATCTTTTGAGCCCAAATTGTACAGTTCCTTGACTATATCACAAAGGAGTTTATCTGTGGCTGAAAAAGCAGCAAAAACCCATTAAAGGTTTTAAAACAGCAATTTACCATGGCTATATTCTCCAAGTTATCATGTTGATACCACTTCCTTGTTCATTATCTATTTCTGGCAGCTATTCTCTCAGCAACTGCATTTCAAGTGTTTTGATGGCAGGCACCATTTCTTGCATATTAACTAGAGGAGTTTTGAAATCTGACTCTTGAAAATGTCAATAGGACAAAAAAGAAGAAAAGTCAGAGAAGATAAGCTAGAGGGGCTTGGCACTATGCCAGGTGATGGCAATAATAAAATATAGTCCTGGCCTTCAAAGAGCTTATATTCTGACACAATGATGAAATGATGGGTGGAAATTTTTATACTAGAGTAAATAAGTTAAAAGAAATACAAAGGGTTACAGCTCTAGAATATTGCTAAAGAATTTTTTTTAAATCAACTCCAATAGTTATTTAAATTATAATAGCATTTTTCAAAAGTGAGCAAACACATGGAGTTAATAGCTAGAATATAAGTCAACATAGAAAAGAATGTGTTTAGAGAATGGAAAGCTGAGGTTTAATCTTTGCAGAACTGGTAAAAAGTTGTTTGGAAATGTTTGGAAATGAATAGAAATGGTGAAAGCATATCATAGGATTTGTAATTAGTACTGTGAATATAAGGGTATGATAATGGCTTGTTTTTCATTGTTTTTTTTTTTTTTTGAGTAATGAAAATGCTCTAATATTGACTGAAGTGATGAATGCACTATCTGTGATTATACCAAATGTCACTGATTGTACACTTTAGATAAATTATATGGTTTGTGAACAAAAAGTAGGGTGGGTTGGGCAGGAATACTTCAAATGTAAGATATGCAATACAGTCAGTAGTAATACTTTTGACAATGCTCTTTCATAGTTTATTAAAAATATTTCACAATAATGCAAGTTATTTGTGATGGGGTGATATATGGGAGCCCCATTTGATGTTATACATGTTTGTTTTGTAAGGTCACAATTTTTACCGTACACTTATTGTTTATGTATGTTCATGTATGAATGATATAATTCAATAAATTGTTTTTAAAATTAAAAAGTGCTTATGCACAACTTTTGAAGACAAAGAACAGTAAATTTCTATGATAATGAGTGTTATATAATAAAAGGTTCTCACCAACACAATTCTTTACATGGAATAGTGGAAGGGCCACCTAAAACTTTATTAATGTGATCACCATAAATTCTCCCTGGGGAATAACACAACTCAGAATTTGCTTTTTATGTTCCCAGCCTGTGGCTTTATGTGATTGTGAAGAAAGTTAAGTACAATTGTTTCTTTTTCAGTAAGAATTACTTTCAATTCTCTTCTCACATTCCCACTACTCCCACTAGAAAATGTATCCAAAGTTCAAAATAACTAAACACACACACATGTATATACAACTAAAGTTTGAATTAAGAAAGGGATGAGGGAAGTGGATATAGCTCAAGCAACTGGGCTCCTGCCTACCACATGGGAGATTCTGGTTCAGATCCTGGTGCCTCCTAAAGAGGACAGCGTGGCAAGCTGACACAACAAGAGATACAGAAGAAAAAACAATGAGAGACACAACAAAGCAGGGAGCACATGTTCCCGGGATCTCCTAAAGAAGGCAGTGAGCTGATGCCATGGGCAAGTGTGGCAAGCTGGTGGAACAAAATGACACAAGAGATATGGGGAGGAAAAACATGATGAGAGACACAACAAAGCAGGGAGTGGAGGTGGCTCAAGCAATTAGGAACCCCCCCCACTTCCCATATCAGAGATCCTGGGTTTGGCTCCCAGTGACTACTAAAGAAACAAGGAAGATGAACAGACACAGCAAGTGAAAGACAACAAGGGGGTGGGGAGAAATAAAGAAATAAAATCTTTTAAAAAACGAAAAAGAAAAGGCTAAATTAAAAGTGTGTACATGCTAATTTTTTTAAAAGTGTGTGCACAATTCTCCCCTATTTATCCTATTAAACATACATATTTTTTCCCATTCATTCATATCAAAAAGCCTGACACTCATTTACAAGTCCAGGCACTAGAAATAAAATTTTTAACAACGGTCTTATTCAAAACTGCTACAACAGAATCATAAGGAGACATTTGCCTCATTTTTGTTTTTAGTTGATACGTACGATGAACTGGAGACCTGGAGTCACAGAAATGTGGACTTTAACAATGCCTTAGAACACATCTAATGGACGGATGGCCAGTACTGTAGTCCCCACTCCCTCCCCATAGGGCAGATATTGCAAATAGATCACAGAGGTCCTTCCCACCCTCCCTGGGCCTTGCTCACTTGATGCTCCAGGCAAAAACTACCTTCTAAGAACAAACATTGTGTATCACCTTTCTCCTAGTATATAAAATGTACCCTGCAATTCAAGGCACTTTGGAAAGCTACAATCTATTTACAGCTACCAGAGTACCTATTTAGCAAAATACTTCTTAGTACTCTGAAACATATCTTCATAATTTGAAAGCCTTACTGCAGTTCACAAAATTGACTACTAGTATGAACAGTTTTTGCTTGCTCACCTCTTTCTTATGCCTGTGCCCTTGACACTTTCCCTCCACTTACCCTGTGAGCCATTCCCTCAGCTTCTTGGAGGGAGAAACCACAACCTCCCACCCTAGAATAGAGCCATCCTGATGGATCAATCCTGGCCTCCTGCTGTTCTCTCTATATTCTCCAGGCTTCATGTAGACAGTTTCCTTATTTAGGTTTGCAGCCCAGACTTCTCCAGCTCCAGACCCACCATCCCAACTCTTGGTTGGATTTTCTACATGGATGTCATCCTATTATCACAAACTCAACATGACCAAAATGAAAATTTCAACCTCCTCACCAAAATTTGTTTGTCACTCCTTGTAGCAATTTGATATTATTGATGAATTCCAAAAAGAAATATTGGATTATGTTTGTAAGTTGATCTTTTTCTCTGGGCAAATTAGATTATGTTGGATTCATAGGTTTACTTGATTAAATAATTATGTAAACCTCTTGTGCCAGTAGGGTGTTGAGTCCCCACCCTTTGGTGGGTGGGGACTCAGAAAAAAGGCATGGCAAAGGACAGAGTTAAGGGCTTTTAATGTTGGAGTTTTGATGTTGGAGTCTGATGCTGAAGCTGGAGCCCCAGGGAGAGAGAAACAGAGCCATTTGCCTGATAGTCTATAGCTGAGCTTGTGGAGGAAACAGAGGAGCTGAACCCAGAGGAACCCAGGAAGCCTGAACCCTTGCAGTCGGCAGCTATCTTGCTCCAACACGTGGAAATAGACTTTGGTGAGGGAAGTAACTTGTGCTTTATGGCCTGGTGTCTGTAAGCTCCCACCCCAAATAAATACCCTTTATAAAAACCAATGAATTTCTGGTATTTTGCATCAGCACCCCTTTGACTGACGAATGCACTCCTCATGTGTCCCTTCTTTATGGCAATGCTCTTCCAATCACCCAAGCTGGAAACCTTGGGATCTCCTTCATCTCCTTTTCACTCTGTACTTATAAATACTTCCCTGGGCTGTGAATTTTAACTCTGAAATACCATTCAATTCTGTCCACTCCTACCAATTTCCAGTGCTACCACCTAGTTAGGGCTTTCACCAGAGCTCACTGTACTGCCTGGCCCTTTTCTCTTAACTGGTCTTCCTGCCTGGATCTCTGTCTTCAAACCTTCCGCCCATCTCACCTCTGTGTCCAGCACTCCCAGTAACACTGAAAAGGTAGGTTTCCTTACAGATGTGATTTTGCTTCCCCCCACCCCTGCTTTAAAATGCCTTCACTTTGCTTCAGAATAGTCTCTACCTTACCTTTAAAATAAACTCCAAAGTCCTAAGTGGGGATCTCAAGGGTCTCCACCAATAAGAACTGGGTGCCTTTCTCAGCACATGTTAGGATGAAAAGCCTGGACCCTGGAGCCAGTTTGCCCAGGTTTGTGACATTGAGCAGGGCCACTGCACATACTAGTGTGGCTGAGGAGCCCCACATGAGGCACCTGGCTGAGAGGAGAATGGGAGTGGAAGCATGGCCCATGCACAGGGCTGCCACAGGCTTAGAGGTAAGGGTGTCGTGTTCTATTCCACATAAAGGCAATCAAGGGCTTGGTTTCCTTATCTATAAAATACCGCTACTACTAGGACCTAACTCATGGCATTCTTAGAACAGTGCCAGGCATATAAATTATAAATATGAGCCAGCTGTTAATCCTTCAATATCATCTTTCCTGTTCCTTATAATTTAAATAAACAGTAGCATTCATTTACTATTACGCATGTATAATCTGTGCTTTTCTATCTTCATGACTTTCATTGCTTATTCTGCCTCATCTCCTCCCCAGCAGCTCCCATTTTTGCCTACTGATATCCTGCTCAATCTTCCAGATCAGTTGAAATGCTATTATTGCATCCAGTAAGCCTTACTTATGAGTTCTCTAGACTTTAACTCGACTCTGGCATCTATGGACCTCTACTGTGGACCTGACTAGACTGTATTTTCTACTATCTATACAGTACATGTACTTATCTCAAGGTTTTATCTTCCTTGGGAGATTCTTTTTTCCCCTTGAGGTACTGGGGCTGGGGATTGAACCCCAGACTTTGTATGTGGGAAGCTGGCACACAATCGCTAAGCCCCTCAGTTGTTTTTTTCGCATTTGCTCACTTTTGTTTTGTTTGCTTGTTGTTTGTTTTCTTGTTTTTAGAGGTACCAGGAACTGAATCCGGGACCTCCCATATGGGAAGCAGGCATTCAACCTCTTAAGGCACATTGACTCCCCAGAGATTTTTAAGCTTCTTAAGAGCAAGCACTCTGTAGGGTTTTTCACTTAAGTTCCCACAGTGCCTACAGGATTACAGTGACATAATGAGCTCATAACAGAAGAATTTATTGAGCACCCACTATGAACAATATGCTATATAAAGTGCTTTACAAACGGTATTTAAATTACTTGTCACGCAACTTGTGTAGTAGGATTATTACCTTTTTTATGCAGGAAAATTAAGATTTAGGTAGTTTAAGTAAGTTGTTTAGTGGTAAATAGTTAAAAAGTGGGGGGCAGAGACTTGAACCTAGATCTTGCTGGTCACAGACGGAGCTCTTCCTAGTGATGCTGATACCTTCCCCTACTCAACAGCCACCATCTAGTGATTGCATCTTATATTCGGGGAGCTTTTCCTACATTATACCTTAGCTTCCTTGCAAAGTAATTAGCATCTCCATTTTACATATGAGGAAATCAAGATTCAGAGAAGTAAAGTAATTTATCTTAGATCTCAATTTGTCAATTCCAAAGGCAACTTTTAAACCCATCTCCAGAAACCATACGCACAAGAAGCAGTGCCTTAAGAAAAATGTTATTGTCTTTACTGTTATTATTATTCACAGGGTATCATCTGTGCAGTTCTATTTAATTTAGAAACATTTTTGATGGAAACTATCACTAGATAATCTCAGAGAAGAAATGTTATTTATTTCTTATATTTTGGTCAATTTTTGTCTTTATATATTGCCTATTTAATCCTATTTATTATAAGTAATTTAGTAAAAACATGCTTGCTCTTCTAATAATTCAATTGATTTTTACATAAAAATGATTTTAATATTAAAATAAAAAGATAGAATTATTAGGATACTTCTTGTTATTAAATTCTAACTATTTCCATTGCTCTATACATGGAACAATACAAGTGGGTTTTCCATTTGTGCTCGTATGAATGGTTTATATAAACAATTGCTTATACACAAATAGGCCAGGGATAGACTAAGGAATTCATGTTTATTACTTATTATTAATTTCACCAGATCATTCAGTTTCACCCGGAACTTCTATTGCATTCAAATTATATGAAGGTCAGGATAAATCCTACACCTAGAGAAATAAGTAGGCACTGATATGAATACCAAAATAAATCTTGAACTAAATATCATGCATAAAGAGAAGCAAATAAAAGGGAAGATGCAGGATCAGAATTAACATTTTATTTATTTTTTAATATAAGGATATTATTTTGAGAAGGGGAAAATTTGGAATGGGTGTTGGAGTTTACCAAAAATTAATCTGACTTATTTAAGAGAAAACGGTGCTCAAATATCATACTGACATGAATGCAGCAATTACCAAGGTAATTAGAAGATACTTAAAATATAGATATTATTTAAAGTTATTTGAATATCATTATTAGATTTTGCCAATGGTCACTATTTGGAAAATTCCTATTGGTTTTGAGTGAAATAGAAAAAAATTAACAAAACCAAAATCTTCCCAAGCAACGAAATAACTCCAAAAGAACATCTCTCATTATAAAAACACTAGTTTTTACACTAGTTCCCAGAGGGTTCTGAGTAGAGCTAGAGACACTTGCAATGCATTATAAATGTGTAATTACCATTTAAATGGAGGGAGAAAAGCTGGTGAGTGAAATGAGAAAAAGGCATTTTCTTACAGCCAACTAGAAACTGGCATTTCAGACAATGATCATCTAATCTAAAGAATTAGGTTAACAAAGCTATTGTCATTCTGCCACTCATCCCCTCCCTGTAATGTGGCGCTCTCTTCTCCACCAGGAGGAAGAACAGGTTAAGTCTTTATCCTGGATTTTCAGTCACAATTTGATCATTAGGCTCTGGCACGTTCAATATATAATTTAACAGTATATATTTACTAAAAGACAATTAAGAGACATAGAGTCCTTTTCCTAATTCTCCTTTTTAAATTACTTGGGTACTTGATTTATAAGATGAGATGAAATTCTGAAGTAAATTGCTATTGGTTGTACAATCATGAGGGTGAGGGGCATCTCGTTCAACCTACAGTCCAATGAAGGCTTTTGCATCCTGCTTGTGGGTTTGACAGGGCAGCAACTCGGATGTGGAGAATATTGCCTTATTCCAAAGTATCATTTAATATAATTTTCACATGAATGAAATTATTGTGTAAAAGAATTTGAAACTCTGGAAAAGTATCAAATTTATTCTCCTTGGAAAGCTGCATAATCCCTGATCTAAACTGTTCCATCTCATTGTTTAGGTGGCAAGTATATTCTCTGGCCACAATGTTCTACTGCCCGTTAGATCTGTTTTCTACTTCACCAAGACATCCTGTTTTCAGTTATCTCCTTTCCCTAGTAAATCTGCCATCTTCTATTAACTTATCTTTTCCTTCTCAGTCACGATTACAATTAATCCCATTGCAAATTTATTTAACCTGAATATAAGAGGTCCCTATGTGACCCAGTCATTGCATGGGGTCAATCCCGAGAAAGATTGATTCAATAATAATGAAAAGATACAGTGGAAAGAAATTTAATATTTATTTAGACTCTAAAGAAAGTGCTAAGGAGACAAGGGGGAGGAGGATTTTCTTAATGAATAGTAAAGCATCTTTGAAGTCCTATATCTTCATAGTCATTACTGTCAATTGCCCCCCAGACCAATGGCAGCTGTGGAGATGTGCTGCCCAGCTCTCCCCTTCAGGAACAAGGCACTCATCTCTCCAGCTGCCAGGCCCTCTTTGAGACATGCTCTCAGCCAAAGGGAGCCACCTCACTCAAAATAATTCCTCCTTCTTGGGGGCATCCCACATCTAATGATGGCTGATACGGGGATTTTGACTCCCTTGCCTCAACTGCGGCTATATTACAATTCAACTTTTTCCTCTGCCTAAGCCTCTTTCTCTCCCTTCCATGTGTTATTCTTGAGAGCACTGCCTAATAAAACTCCTGCATATAAAGCTCTTAGAGCCTGTTTCCCAGGGAACCCAATGTATGACTGCTGCCCTCTTCAAACTCTCTCCATTTATATCGCCCAAAGAGAAACTCCCCCAAACAAAAGACTTTCTAGTTCTTTATTTCTCCCTTCCCATTTTTATTTCCTGACATTTTGAGGTCAATTCCTTTTCTCTCAATAGAATTCACTAGTTTTTCTTTAAATTTACTAATTTTAATTCATAATTCTATAACCTGTGTTAGTGTGTTTCAATGCCTTATTCTAAGCCTTCAAAATATTCCCTTATGGAAGACAGTTTTGGAATATTAGGAAAATATCTTATACCATTGAGATCTCTCCTGGTAAGGCTATGCTTCTAAAAAGGAAAAAAGAAAAAGTAAAACAAGGTGAAACAAATTAGAAGGAAATCATTGCAAGTTCATGAATTATTTTGCATGCATCACCTCTAAAAATTCTAGAATGATAATCTCCAGAGACGGATGTTTAAGTGTGAATTTTCTAGCACTGGCACAAGTTAGAACAAATGGCTTATCTTAATTCTACTTGACCTTGAAATTAAGAAAAATTGGAAACAAAAGGAATAATATGAGGTGAGTGACAGGCATTATCATGATCAGATATTAAAACAATTTATATATCCCCCATAATTAAAGCAATGTGGTATCAGGGAGTGATCAGCCAGACAGACCAATAACATCAAATAGAAAGTACAGAAATATACTCAAAAGCATATGGAAATTTAATCTGTGAAAAAGGTTCCATCTCATATGACTAGTGTAAAGACAGGCTTTTAAAATAAATTGGATTGGGACAACTGGATAGCCATTTGGGAAAAGATAAAATTAGATCTGAATCTCATACCACACACCACAGTTAGTTCCAAATGGATCATAGAGCTAAATGTTAAAAAAAATAAAACCGTTTCAGATTATTTCCTTAAGATAAATTCTCAAAAGTGACATTATTGGGCTGAAGAATGAAAAAATTTTAAGGTTCTTGATGCATGTTAGCAAACTACTTTTTAGAATTTTTTTGAATTAACTTATTATTCCCATATGTAGTATATGACTGTGCCCTATTTTTTTGTTTAGTCAGGAAATGTTTATTCTCTTTTTTAAAAATAGTTAATTATTTAAGATAATCTAAGTGTATAAAGTATAGCTTAAATTTTAGGGTCACTCATTCTCCCCAGCTCCTTTAAGGCTCTGTTATCAGAGTCAAATATTTTTGTAAAATTCACAAAAGAAGATTAAAAAAATTTTTTTTTCTTAAAGAAGGCCCCCTAAATTGCATAGGCTTCAGGCGCCACAAAACCTCCTGGCTCCTGATCATTATATTGGCTTAAACCATATAAAATTGCCCATTTAGTGTGTCATAAGGGACAAATATCAGAAATTTCATATGGTTCACCTAATACATCTAATTTTGGTGATTTATGCAAGTGTTTCTATAAGGAAAAAATCTCAAATGATGGAATTACTGGGTCAAAAAGTATCAAAAAAATCAAATTTTAATAGATTTTGCCAGATTGCCTTCTAAAAGGTTTATATAAATGCCCATTTTCTTCAACAACAAATAAATGTGCATATTTCTCTTATAACAGTGGGTGTTAACTAGCGAGACTGCAGGGGAGTCCTGATTTAAACTTGTTCTTCCAGGTAATTATTCATAGTGCCATCTTTCACTCTCAGAAGGGTCCAGTTTGAATGATAAATGGTCACCACAGTATTACCACCGATCTTTTAAATATAGATACCCTCTCTCTCCTTGGAGATCATTCTAGCCCCTAGAGATACTGCAGGCTTCTGGGAAGCACTAGCATTTCCCGATGCTGCCTCATATTAACCTGCACTGACTCTTGAGGAGCGGCAGAATTCTGGGGCATGCCTAAGGACTCCTTTTTGTGCAGGCAGTTAGTTGAAGGAGGTAACAAGTAGCAATTGACACTTATTGAGGACTTACCAAGTGCCTGGGACAATTCTAAAAATGTTACTTGTAAAATCTCATTTTGTCCTCAGAGCCAACCGATGATTTAGTCACTATTATTAATAATATTAACAAATGAGGAAACTAATGTGCAAAAAGGTTAAGCTAATTTTCCAATAGGACATTCCTAGTAAGTGGAAAAGCCCAGATTTCAAACCAGGCAATTTGACTCAGGAATTGTTATTTCTCCATTTTCTACAGCTTTCTTGGATATATGTCTCCAGGCTCTGAGAATCTTTTTATTTCAAAGACTTGCTTTCCATTTTCTTTCTTAGTAATTCTGATTACATTTCTGAGAAGTTACTTAATAGGAAGGGAAACAGAGCATGCAGAAAATTCATGAAATATAATTTGGAACCTTACCATTGAAGAAACTTCTTTTTCTCTCTGGAAGATCTTTCTTTCCAGTTATCCATCACATACTATGAGAAGAGAAAATAAATTTATCTATTCCAATGCTTTCTCAGAAAGGTCAATGAAGATTTACATAATTTTTTAAAATGTCAAATACACAAAATATTTACAAAAATTAAAGGATTTCTATTCTGAGATTTTAATATTGCCTATATTTTAATATTTAGGGCTCAAGTATCTTAAGGTAGTATTAACCTGAATGTATTTGAGAAAGAGGAAATGAGAGTATGAATTTGACAAAGAGGAAAAATAAAATATTTGTGGGTGCTCACAAGACTAGCTACCTCTAGAGCAAAAAAACACCCGTGGATGCTGAATGAACCCCTAATCCCAGCAAATCTTCTGAATTCATTTTCTTGAAAAGAAGAGTGGACCAGCAGGGGTGATGTTACCATCACTCCTGGACAATGACTCTGTGTGGGGGAGCATTGTGCTCAAAGAACACACGGTGTGTTTTACAGGCTCCATATTTTCCTATTCCACGTGTCAGAGGTTTGCTTATACTATGTCTAGCATGAACACTCAATCCAAATAGGTCACCAGGAATGTCCCCATTTGTAAGACCAAAGGGCACCCATGACTCCCTCTCCTTCCATGTTCAGACCCAACTCCCTTGAGCTCTATGACACCACTATCTACTGATCTGCATCTTCTCTATTCCTTTCAAAGGATCCTGTTTACTCTACTCAGCCCTTGAATAGAGGCATTCTTGTTGAGCTCTCTCCTGGGCAGAAAATAATCCTGCTTTGTGAATTTGACTACATTTTACTCTCTGCAATAAAGCTAGTGTAACTAATTGTTCTCAGTCTATGACTAGACAGCCATTTTTACCTAAAATCAATAAATACCCAATCTTTTTAATGCATTTCCTGGGCAAATGTAATGAGGAATTTTAAATGAAGGAGAAAAATTAAAATGCAGTAGAATTCTTTGCATTCCTCTGGTTGATTTTGCCCCCAGGAAGCAGCAATCTCTCTGCACTGCAGCTCCTTTCCTCAAATAGTTTTCAAAACACATCATAATCTCGTTACCAACCAATTTCTACATAAAAGGATCTAGGAGTTGGCACTGCAGTGTGTGTGTGCTTGACATTTCCTCTGTGCCCCTACAAGGTTTACTCTGCTTTTCTTCCAGATTTTTTAAACTGAAAGAATGGTTCCTCCTTGGTCACAGACTTTTCTACATTCCCTAGCATTATGTCCCTGAGATCCAGTGTAATCATCTGGATGGCCCCCAAAGTTATTTATTCATTTTTAAATTTATCACCGCCCCCCTGTGGCTTGTTTTTGCTGTCTACTCTGTGTCCGTTTGCTGTGCGCTCTTCTGCGTTGTTGCTTGTCCCCCTTGTTTTTGTTGTGTCACCTTGCTGAGGCAGTTCTCCACAGCACCGGCGGGCCAGGTGGCACTCCACAGTGTGCGGGCGAGCTTGCCTTCACAAGGAGGCCCCAGGACAGGGACCCAGGGCCTCCCATATGGTAGACGGCAGCCCTACTGATTGAGCGACAGCCGCTTCCCCCTCAAAGTTAGTTTTAATGGTAACTGAAAGGGGCTTTACAGTACCATTTCCTTAGTCATATTATTCCAACCCAAACTTTTTTTGTGATCCAATCACCCACAGGAACAGGGGTTCCAACTCCAATTGGGGTTCCAGGGTTCCAGCCTGGCCAGAGGAGTGGGAGGGTCTGCCCAGGAACTGTGGGTAAGGAGCAGAAGGAAGACAAGATTGAATAATGGGTAAGAAGGAGTCTTGTTAGTTATCAAGGGAAAGTTTAAAGAACCAAGTTGAAAAATGTAGACAAGAGCAAGAACTGTGCCCCAGGAAGAGTCAGCCAAAGGACTAAGTAAAATGAAGAGAACCAATCTGGGGAAAGCCTGCAAGGATTTCTTAAGGCAGAGGTCATTTTGTGTCGAGTTGTTAGTGTGGAGTGGAAGTTGGGAGAATTGGGGGAGCTATTAATACCCCCAGTTTTGGGTTGGATTAATATTGTAATTTTATTGATCCTAGTCTAGCTATTGAATTTACAAGACTGTGTCTTAGAAATAAGAACAATATCTGCTGTCATATTTCCTACTCATACTTTAATTTTGATGCCTGGAACAAGAGAAGGAAAGACTTCCAGTTGTTAGGTATTGAAAGCATCTGCAATAGCCCATCAAATAAATTAAAACACTTGCCACCGGGACTCCAGTATTGAGTACGAATTCTACCTGGTCTTTCAACCATGTAGGTTTCCATTCTGTTCAAAATAATGGTGAATTTAGAATTAGTCAGGTTTATTTTCAGAACAGTTAACATAATTAGAATAATTTTATTCATTAGATAATATTTATACAATATTTTATAACCATTGCTTTATTAAATTAAATTCTCCTGTTGTTTATTCACCCAAAGAATGAAAACATTTAACTAAGAGAAACACAACTGAAATAAATGGAATACAATTTAAAATATCAATAAAGAAGCAATGGTGGGGGAACAGCAGAACTAAACAGAACTGCACAAAATTGTTGGCTCATATCTGCAGAGCAGTTTCAGGGTGTTCCTTTGAAATTGTAGCTAAGAGAACTTTCAGTAATGGATATTTCCTATTTCCACTTTGGGTCTTTAGTGAACAGTATTTGCACAAGCATATGTTTTACTCTTTTTATTAAATTTTTTTAGAGTTAAAGTTTAGAGTATTTCAAGATATATTTATAGCTATAGAGCAAAATGTAAAAATTACACACCTTAACAAGGTCAAATTAATGGGAAAGTTTATGAGTCTAGAAGATAGAGGGAGGAGAGGAGATATGCAAGTATAGGGATCCAAATTTTCTTATCTTAAATAGGGAGATTTTTGGATACAGATACAGAAGATTCAATACATTGTTCAAAGTTTAAAAGATAACCAACAGAAGAAATATTAGTAATCTTAAGAGAAAATAACTCAAAATAGTTGTAATTAAAAATAACAAAATGATAATATCCACCAACAGCAAAATATTAATAAAATAATATGTAGAGAAGAAGTGGAGGTAGGGAATAGTGCAAGACAAATTTTTCAGCTTCCATGATGGGGAATCAATAGATAACATCTAATGTTAACAAATCAGAGAAAAGGAGATATAACCATGTAAGAACTATCAATAGCATCATACTAAAAAGATCACTTCTAGGGAGCAAGTCTCAGAGGTGGAGTGGGGGTGGGGGTGGAAAAGGTAAACTTTTTCTTTTCGTTTTACAACCTTGCATACTTTTATTTTTTATTTATTTTTATTTGATTTAATCATTGACTTTTATTTCCTTATCACATGGATCTACTATTTTTGTTACATTTTTTAAAAAGGCAAAATATTTCTTGATGACTAGCTTAGCATTCTCTTTAATAATATTGTTCCACAGTGCATTCTTACTAAGGATAAAATGAACGTACTCTTGCACATAAAAGCAAAAGATGCAGCAATAGCAAATGAGTATTATCGTTAATACTGCAATGAGTAGAAGCGTCAGGAATCCAAACATGTCAACTGAAATGTATGAAAAGAAATATATTTTAAGTTAACAGAAGATTAATAATTTCTTATGTTTTCATCTTTTCTAGTATCATGCGGTCTGACACAAATCATTATTGCAAATAATGATACACAAACATACATCACATATTCCAATAAAATTGCCATTAACGCAACAATCACTAACATTTGAAAATAATCTGGCTTGTTAAAAGGAGGTAAATTTTGATGTCTTTTATCTCCCAATTGGTAAAATATTAGGCCACTGGCCTGTTTTTTTCTTTATTTTACCTCTAAACACATTTCAGGTAATATCTCAACAGTTAAAATAGTGGATCTCCCAGGTTGCTGTTTCTCTGAAGATACATATAAATAGCAGGGCACAGTTTGCTGTTTGAGTTTCAGCTATTCTTTACAGAGACAACCAAAGCTTGCTGGGAAAGCAGATTTGTAGCACTTGTAAAGGTTGTTTTGTTTTGTTTTTTCTTCCCCCCCCTCAGAACTATGTAGCTTATCAGCCTGGTGTGCCTGTAAAATGAAACTAGAATGGTATAACATAAACAGGAGACAAGGGATCCTCATTCCTACTAAACAGATGAAGGGATGCTTGTTTAAAAGCTCTTTGCTACAAACAAAAGTGATTTAAATATATATGGTAGGACCTAAAGGAAACCGGGACTTGAAGACAAATTTGTCCCTGTCTTTTCACTTCAATTAAGAAAAAAACATTGACAACTGGTTGTTCAAGATTGAGTTTTCTCACATAGTTAGGATTTGCCTAGAAGGACTTTTGTTTCAATTATTTTTTGAAAGCTTCTTAAAATGTATATTTTCCTGCCTTGGTAAGAAATATATAAGATATATAAAGTACAATCAATGCAAACATAGTTAAAAGAGTCTTTGATGATTGAGATTTGTTCATTGCAAGGGCAATTCTCAGTCTAGAATACATTAACTGAGGAAATATGAGTTGCAGTGTGCTACTGGGCTCAATATGTCCTCATCCTAAGATTAGTTACGAGAAACTCTTGGAGTTCCTACAAAAAAACATAACAACACAAAACTCCATTAACCTGGCTTATGGTTATCGTAAATCAGGGATTTTTAGAACTGAAATTTTAAAGACTCTAAAAACTAGTATGGAAAAGGAACCCACCAGTCAGAATGAATGCTGACTCAATTTGAACCATACTGCTGGAAACAACTACTAAGTTTGTCTGGAGGAAAACAGTGATGATCATCCCTTGACTTGGTATATTTTAATAAAGTAAATGTAATCATTTATAATCCTTCCAAATGTGGAAAATCAGTAGTATTTTCAAGTTAATTGAAAAAAACTACATAAAAATTCAAATAAGGACAACTTACCTCTACAGTTCAACCAATATACAGAACTGAGTTGACACCCGAAAGATGGAAAACAAAAATTTTTGCAATTATTTCCTTCACTGCACCAAAAGCACTGTATTTGGGGGGGAAAAAAGCAGTGTCCAAGTAGAATAAACACAATCTCAGTAAATTTTTCATAGGGATTAATAAGAATTAAATAATCTTATTCAATTCATAACAAATGTAGAGGGAACAAAACTAAATTTTTATGTATCTGTATGTGCATATATATTTTTATATATTTCACTAGAAGTAGAGCTTGTCACCAGAAATATTAGGATCAAATTATATCCGACCTCAAGAAAAAGCACAATAAAGCAAACTTTTCCATATGCTATAGATTATTTTCTATTAGAAGCTATTTTGGCAACAAGACAAAACTACTACCTCTGCTTATTGACAAGAACAGAGATGTGCATCATGAAACACAGCTCTTAAAACCAAAGTGCTTACCAGGGTGTTTAAATTCTGGCTTTACCTATTAACAACTATATGACTTGGATAAATTACTTAACCTCTTTGAAAATGGTAGAAGAATCACTTAGAGGGTTCTTCTGAGGTTTGGTGTTGATATGGTCAAAGCAATAGTTGTGTATTTAATAAATAGTATTATTATTTTATTATTATTATTTGCCATAGATGCCACTTATGGCCAGCCCAGATCCCTTTTATCAGGCCCATTCATTCAAACTCCAACTGCAGTGAATGTTGGCTGCCAGTGACCCATGGCTGTCCCTCTTTTCTTGGATAATTGCCTTCAGTGGCCAGGGCCCACCTTGCCTGTTAGGTTTCTTCACCATCTGCCAATGATTGAGTGATACGGGTTTCCACATGTGGGCATCTTTGCCTCATGGCAGGGACCGCTCTGCTATGACATTTTTTTGCCCTAGGACACTCCACCACCACTGCCATGGTTCGGAATGGGCTAAGGGTAGGCTTTAACTGAGACCACATCTTTGTTCAGCTTTTACCCCTTACTAGCCCTGAGTCCCTCACTCCCTCATGGGATTTTCCTAAAGAGCTGTTGCTCAAGAAATCACACACACCTGAATCCTTGTCTCAGGATCTGCATTTAGGGAATCCAACACACGATATCATTTCACAAAACAGTAATAAGAACTGTAGTAGATAGCTTTTTATCTCTCAACTCTCTTTCCCATTCTCTTTGTCTGCAGCACTCTGCTTCTGGGGATTCTTCATCTGTTACACAGCGCCCTGGTGGTGCTGTCAGTCAGCCTTGCCTCACTCCCCTCTTCTGGTCACTGGTGGTCAGATAATGTGTGGAAATAGGAAAGCTGAATTCTTAGTGCCTTGTTCAAGTAATTGAAAGCAAGATACAGAGGTGAAAACCACATGGAAGACAAGACTGAAACCTAGAAGACTCAGAAAAATGAGGGCAGAGTGGTAAAAAAAAAAAAGGGGGGGGGGAGCTTACCATGTGACAGGCACTGTTCTAAGCCCTTTACATGCATTAATTTACTTCATCCTAATTACAACCCTGTGAACTAGGTGTCCACTTTAGAGACGAAGACAAGGCACAGCGCACACAACAAGCTAGTAAATAAGGGACACAGGGTTCGACAAAGCAGTCTGGTTCTATGCTGACACCCAACCCTTTAAACCTGACCCCCAAACACCTCTTCCTGTACATCTCCAGAGTAGCAGAGGTAATGATTCACCTCATTGCGAAAAAAAAACAAAAACAAAAAACTATCCATTGGACAATGCTGAGAGTGGAGGAATATCAAAAGCCAAAGGTCAAGCGAAGCTATTTAAGACAAGTCCAAGACTTCACCTATTCTGAGTAGTTTCTCCTAACTATTGTTTAAAGACCTAAACTGCAAAGTTAGGGTCTAGATTCAAGGATTACAGCTCAGGGAGATTTCTGGTCTTGGTTAATAGTTCTTAGAGTTTCAAGGAAACTTTGATTTCTTAGGAATCAAGTCCATGCTGTCTGGAAGGGTTTTAAGGGAGGCGAATTGCCAGAAAAACCCTGAACCCATAAGAGAGCAGCTTGTAATTACTCAATGCCTGAGCAGATTCCCAGGCCCCAGTAACCAAATCCACAGCGAGTGAGCTGCTAAAGCAGTGCAGCTCCCAAAATAGACATTCTTCCCCTATGCGTCTCTACATGGGAGCTCAGAGAATAATGGAAAAGGGAGCTCCTTCCAGCAGACTGAACCGGGGTTAGCCAGACTGGTGATGAACAACTCACTCCATGGATAGAGAAATTCAACAGAATATTTTACAGGCTTGGAATATATTGTAGGAGCAGTCACTACTATATTCTTTTCTAAATGGGAGTTTTTATTGTTATTAGGCTGTAGAGAGAACTCCTCTACTGAATAGCAGTCTTTGGGAGTTGGTTTAATTGATTGTTACTTGAGTTGAAGGAGCATGAGGAGCCACAACCGAAACTCCATCAAGAGTAATTAGCATCACCTCAGATTCTGGATTTAGAGCTGGGTGTAGAACTGACAATGACTTTGGGTAAATAGAGTTTTAGTTGAGGGTTAGATGCATTATTTTGCCTGGAGCATTTTTAAAAATTTTTTTGGTGATGGAGATAATAGAATGTGCATGTACTGAATGGTCAAAGGGTGAAATTGAGTTTCCATTCTTTTTCTTCTGGTAACCATACTCTCTTTATGAATCTCTTTCCCCACCTGTCAATTACCTATGCCCTGCCCCTTTCCCACTACAGGAGTGGTCATATGACCTGTGCAGTAGCACTCAGGGTAGCCCATCCCTCTGGTATAACTAGTCCTGGACTGGACATAAAACCCAAATAAAGCCAATCAAAATTGTCTTTGGAATTGTAGGCAGATATTCGGAGAGACCTGCTAGCAGTTACTTCCTCAGCTGCATAGAGAATGCCCATTTGTCCAAAGAGAAAATGAGGCCAATACACAGAGGGAGGCAGAACCAGAGATAAAAGGTGAGAAAGGAAATAGGAATGGCATTCTTGGAGATTCAGCTGTGTAGGAAGCCAAGGCCACCCCTGGACTTCCTAATTTTGTGAGCCAATATATTCCCATTTTTATTAAATTAGTTTGAGTTGGGTTTTAGTCACTTACTACAAACAGATTTGACTCATACCTTATCTAAGTCTAAAATGTCTTCAAAAAACAGAATTTCACATTTCCTAAATAATATATTCAGCATCCTTAAATTGGTAATGTAGAATTTAAGACAGATTACATGAATTTCTTCTTGCAGCTTAAGAAGATGACCCATATAAATATGAAGCCATACCAACCTCAGACTCTTAAGAGTGGGACAAATGAGATATCAACTTAAAAACTTTGTGAATGATAGGTAGTATTGCTCCATGGAAAAATTAAAGTAGTAATTTTAGCATAGAACTTCATTTTAATATCATTATATTTACATTATAATTGCCACTTTATAAGTAAATGTCATTAAAATGAAAATATGCATTAAGGTGGAAGGTACATCATTAGTGGTTTTTTGTTTTTGTTTTTTAACATTGCATAAAATAAGTGGATTAATGTTAAAATGGCCAAGAACTAGAACATGAGTGTTACTGGGCAAAGGGGGATTTTAAAGTAGTGGACACTGATTGGATAAAAACAGCATTTACTAGGTATTTATGTGCAAAAGCTAGGCACAGCAGAGGTTTTTTTGCTGTTAGAAAGTGACAACTTAATTGGCAGGTAAAATATTTACATTTTACAAAAAAGTACATTTCTAAAAAAAGCATATTATAATTTCAAAATGAGTAGAACAGATATAGGAATTCAGCAGAGAAAGTATTCACTTCTAGTTGGAATGTCTAGATAAGATTTTGTTCAGGAAATGGGCAGAATTTGACCTGGGCCTTGAGGAATAGGTAAAAATTTGTACATGAAAGGAGAGGTACATGAAAGGAGAGGTACAGAGACTAGGCAGAATGGAAGAACAGGTCTCCTCTGTGGCAGGAGTGAAAATTCTCATGTGGATTTTGTGAAATAATTTGGAAAGGTAATTTTCTCTCAGACTGTGATGGGTTTTGAATGGAAAACTATGGAGTTTATATTTATCTTAACAATAGGGACTCAAGTGAATTATTTTTGGCTAAAATGTGACATGATGGAAAATCCATTTTAAGATTATGAATAAGGCATCAGGATGGATTAGAGGGACTGTGGTAGGAAGTCAAGGAAAAAGAAAAGAATAGAAAGATTGACAGGACTTGTGAACTGCATATAGAGAAAAAGGAAAAGAACGCAGTCAAAGATTTCCAAAATTATAGGTCTTGGAGAACATTACCAGAAATAAACAAAGTCAATAAAATGAATTTCTTTGGGGAAGGCAAAATGATAATTTTAGTTATAAAAATTTTGAGTTTGAAGTGATGGAAAACTATCCAGGTAGAAATGTCAGTCAAGCAACTGTGAGTGTGATCCTGAGACTCAGGGAGCTATTAGCTCTAAGCATCAGAATCTGAAATTCTTTTATGGCAGGTAATGTTGGAGCCATGGTGGTGGGTAAGTTAGCACAAGGGTGAGAACACTGTATTAAGAAAGGTCCTTGTTTAGAGTGTGTGAGGAAGAGAGGTTGGTAAAGGAGACAGAGTGGTGAAGGAGATAATTAGAGCAGTGTAATATCAAGATGACCAAGGAAGGAGGAAGTTTCAGGAAGGAGTGAGTGACTAACTTGAAAAGATCATTGGGTTTGGTTATGGAGAGTCTTTTCTCTGAATCAGTTTGCTAACATTAAGTAAGAGTGTGTAATAAGGAAGCAAAGGCAGAACGAGTACTTTAGCTACGTTGAAAGAGATGAAAAGGTTTTTTGTTTTGTCAATTTTGTCTGGACTCTGGAAGAAGCCAAAGCAGAGAAAAAGATTGAATTTATTGCAGATGGAACAAGAAAATGAGAAAGGTACTGAGTTTATGGGTGTGCATGTATTTTTGAGTGTGATGTGTTCATTGATGCAAAGATTAAGGGATTAGTCTTGCAAAAGTGAAAATACTTCTTGAGAGGAAAAGAAAATGTAAGAGAAAAAACATTGAGTTAATAAAGAAGGAAAAATGAGGGAACATGAACTGAGAGATGACCTTAAACTTCTCAAGGAAAATTGGACTCTAAAAGGAAGGTCATGCCAAGAGTAGATAAGGTGGTGAGAATAGTTGCCATGGGGAGAATATTTCATTGTACTGGCTTTCTTCCTTTTTTACAGCTGAGAAACTCTTGACAGGTGATAACCACATTTTCACTGACACATCAATATGTGGACCCAGGACCTTGCCCATCCCAATACCCTAACACACACACAAGTTTTCAGAGAGGTAAAATAAATAGCAAAGTGGGCGTTTGAGAGTTGTGAAGTGTGACATTTATAAACATATTTTATATACACATAAGTAATGATCACTCCCTATGAACTAAGTAACAGATGAGCTAGGCTACAGGAAATACAAAAATTTCACTGTTTTTGCTATAACTTCTCTCTCAACCAAAAATCTATATCAGGATGCAATGAGTGAGAAAGTTTTATTTTAAAACTGATGAACCCTTATGAAACACTTGAATCATTGAGAATCCAAGATATGTCTTGAATTCTGTGACATTTTTACAATGATAAAATGTCACCACTATAATGATAGCTGTGAACAACTCCATAATATTGACTCGTTGATTAATGCTTAGATTTGAATTTTTGTTTTTTAAAAGGATGTATAAAGTTTTATCTTTATAAACAAAAGTTAATTTCATGAGTAAAAAAGAACAAGAGAAATGTGAATATTGCCTGGATGCTTGATGATATTAAGAAGCTATTGCTAATTTTTAGGTATGATAATGGTATTGTAATATTTTAAAATAAAATATCAGTGATAGGAGAGCAGATATAGCTCAAGTGGTTGAGTGCCTGCTTCCATGTATGAGGTCCTGGGTTTGATCCCCGGTACCTCCTAAAAACAAAACAAACAAACAAATGGAAAAAACACCCAACTTTCATTGGGGACTGGATGTAGCTCAGAGGTTGAGTGCCTGCTTCCCACGTACGAGGCCCAGGGTTCAATCCCCAGTACCTCCTAAAAAAAAAAGTGATATATACTGAAGATATATAGATACATGTAGAAATATTTATAGATGTATACTGAAATATTTACAGATAAAATGATACGGCATCCATATCATTATTTGCTTCAAAAGAATCCACGTTGTGGGGGAGGGCATATATGAAACAAAGTTGGCCAAGATGGCTTATGGGCATAAAAACTTTCATTGTACTATTTTCTCTATTTTTACACATTTGAAAATTTCCACTGTCAAACATTTAACAACCAAAAAATGGTGTGAGAATATTCCACTCAAGTGAGCTGCCATGAGAGTTCATAGGAAGGAAGTCCATAGGAGATGGTTAATAAGCTAGGAAAATGAAGGAGTTAAAGGACTGGAGAAAATTCTTGTTAAGACCAAGGAGTAGGGAAGCACCTAAAGCTAGGACAGGAGTTGGGAGGAGAAGTTCATAAGCCAGGGACCCAGGACCTCATTAAAGCAGAGGAGTGACCTGGGGGAAAATACGTGAAGGGGCAAAGGGCAGTGAATCGGGAGCACTATAACAGATACCAATTATTAGAGTGTGCCCTATTCTAATATAGTGATTTCACGTGTCTGTCTTTAATATTGTCAGTTCTCTAATACTTGGTTAGAGAAAAATGGCTTGGTGAGGATTGCTGTAAAACTCTCTGTGGTGCAAACAACACCATTTCCCTCATTAAATACAGAATTTCTGCTTTCTTCCAAATCTGAAGTGAAGTATAATGATGTCAGACATCTAATCTACAAAGGAGATCATAGCTACAGAAACTGTGTGGCATCCTTTCTAATCTTTAGGGATTAGAAGCAGCAAGAGAATTTTCATTACATCTCAAAAGGCTTATCTTTTCCTTACTTACAAAAATATTCTTCCAAAACTTCAGCACTATTTATTTATTATTTAAGCTAAGAAGTGTTTATAGGTATAATTTTCCCTGTGGAAGTATAGATTTTTACTAAATATTTTCATTGTTTCTTTCTAGATCCTCAAAAAATGATTTGAGATACAGAAATACATCGTAACTGTTACTAGTATTCCTAACATAAAAGTGTTGTGCAAAACAAAGTTCAGCATATCATTTAGACTATATCATGGGATTGTATGACATAACATCCCCAAGACAATTTCCTCATAAGAAAGTTAACTTACTCTTTTATCTTCTACGCACAATTGACACTTTTTCTTTACATCACAGGCTACAAGAAAAGAAAATACAAAAATTTAAATCCAAAGTCTATTTGTTACTCAATATTATATAAAACTGCATTTTGTTTAGTTATTCCTGTTCCAGGTCATACTCATCCATAGCCTAGTATTTTACAAAATTATTTTCATATCTCAGATACTTCTCTTACCAGAACTAAATAAATCCTGTCTATTTTATTTTCTCCTGTTACTTGGAAAAACATGAAATGGCATCATCCAAATTTGATTAGCCAAGCAAGTTACAAAAAACATCTGCCAAAAAAGAAAAAAGAAAAACAAATTGGCAATATCACCAGATATTTAAAACACCACACTTTAAAATACTCTTTTAGTAACTCCTTGGTTACTGAGTGTGGTTTTGCCAAGACATTTCTGACTAACTAGTTAACTCTTTAAATATTAAAAACAAAAACCCCATCCTGTCTTGCTACAAAGCTTTAAAAACTTCCCCCAAATGAGGATTTTCATTCTTTTGTTTTTTGGAAAAAAAAAAGGTATAATTTATGTTTGAAAGTTCTAGAATGAAAAATACAAGTTTGGTAAAAAGCATATTGATGGCTCCTTTTATTACTCCAATATCTCCATAAGAAAATAGGTCCTAGAATTAATACCATACTTGTTTGTTTTTGTTTTTTTTTTTTTTGAAAGATTTATTTATTTATTTAATTTCCCCCCCTCCCCCGGTTGTCTGTTCTTGGTGTCTATTTGCTGCGTCTTGTTTCTTTGTCCGCTTCTGTTGTCGTCAGCGGCACGGGAAGTGTGGGCAGCTCCATTCCTGGGCAGGCTGCACTTTCTTTTCACGCTGGGCGGGTTTCCTCACGGGCACACTCCTTGCGCGTGGGGCTCCCCCACGCGGGGGACACCCCTGTGTGGCACGGCACTCCTTGCGCGCATCAGCACTGCACATGGCCAGCTCCACACGGGTCAAGGAGGCCCGGGGTTTGAACCGCGGACCTCCTATAATACCATACTTGTTTTGTGATACCGTAACAATAAAATCACTCCATTATTTTGGGGACAGAGTTCACATTCAATGTGGGATAGATCAGACTTTTCTCTTTAATTCAAAATTGACTCAATGCAGATCATTGAGTGTGAAAAATGTACAAAACAGTTTTTCAAATTAAGTCCTACTGAATATTATTTCCTTCCATCCAAATGTATTCTTGAAGTTGCCAAGGGAAGGTTAAGTGGAAATGGGAAAAGTTCAAGTGCTTCATTTATGTCCAGGACAGCCAGCCTCAGCAGAACTACAACTGGTCATTTCATGAGACCAGAGTAGGGAAACAAAAGATGTGTGACATGGCCTCTATTCTGCAAACTCTTCTTGTTTTCACAGCTATCTATCTATCTATCTATCTGTCTGTCTGTCTGTCTGTCTCTGTCTATCTATCTATCTATCTATCCACCTACCTATTATCCATCTACCTATCTATCTCTTTTTTCTATCTTTTTTCTAAAATATTTTATCTTTTTTTCCATGCAGAAAATACCAAGTCCTCATATATCTGCCTCCATTATAAATATTTTGCATTAGTGTGGTATTTGTTACAATGGAAGAGAGAATATTATTATAATTGTACTATTAACAATAGTCCATAGTTTACATTAGGGCTCACTGTGTTGTACAATCCTATAGTTTTTATTTTATTTTATTTTTATTCTAGTAACATACATATCACCTAAAATTTTCCCTTTTAATCACATTCAAATAAATAAGTGATGCTAATTCTACTCACATGTTTTTACCACCACCACCATCCATTACCAAAATTTTCCATCATCCCAAACAAAAATTCTGTACCAATTAAGTATTAACTCCCCATTCCTTTTATTCTAGTTTCTGACTCTATGAATTTGCTTATTTATTTCATATAAATGAGCTCATGCAGTATTTGTCCTTTTGGGAGCTGATGGTGATCCACTCATTTCTGAGGTACACTGTATTCTACTCTTGTCTTATTTTGGTCAAGTGAGACAAAATTACATTCCTCTTATATGCTTAACCTTGGTTTCTGACATTGAATCCAAAAATGTTCTGGGTAATATGAAATCCACAGCCTTGTTTCTTGTAAGTCCTGAGACGTTCATGCTTTTCTTTCCTGTGATTCCATCATTCCTGCTACTTAAAAAAAAAAAAAAAATGAAAATAGCATTATTGTCTTTATGTAATTATAAAAGTGATGCATGCTCAAAATAAGAAAAAATATACATGAAAATAAAAATTAGCTGAAGTTCCTCCATCCAGAGAAACTCTGGCTCTTCATCTTACTTTAGGCAACCTATTTCTTCATGATCTGAACTTGGATTTTACCATTATTCTATATCACTTGACACAGGAAATCTTAAACTCCAGTGTTCTTTTTTCTGACTAGAATCTTCCTTCCTTCTAACTTGCATTTGACATCATTCAGACTGTCGCATACCTTTATCTCTCCACTGTTTTCCGAATCCATATTCCCCCATCCCTTATTCTTTTCCTTGGACCCCATGATTCAGCAGCGCTTTGAGTCCAGAAATTTAGATTGAGCATTAGTATAACTAACTAGCATTCTTTCATATAGTTTTCCTTGCTTCATCAGAGAACCTGACCTATGTGCTTCATGAATCAGTAGGTTCTTTCTTTATGCTATTCTGGAAGGAAAAGGTAAATAGCTATTTCCGTGGCTTAATCAGTCGTGCGATATTTTCCTTACCCTAAAGACCTGATTTTTGTATATTTATTTTCTATCTAATCACATCCTTCTTCTTGGTTACATTTTTTCATGACTTTTACAGCATCATTTTCTCCCAGTTCTCTTGGAATATCTCTGGCCATTCTTTTTGAGTTTCCTAACTGGCTCCATCTCTTCTACCAATTTTAAAAATGTTATTCCTTAAAGTTTCATCCTTTGTCCTCTTCTCTTCTCCCATGAGGGATCACAATTTCAAATGCCTAAAGATACCAGATATCAAAACAAAATATTTTTGAATGGTATTGAAATCAATTAATAATTTGATTTTTAAAAATAGAACAACTAAATCAAAGAAGCTGATTCTAAAATTTATCTACATGGGAAATTTTTTTCAAGAATATTTAAGAGAAAAAACACAATGAGGGATAATAAGGTCTTGTATATTAAAATTCACTATTTTATGTCCTTATATTTTATTTATTTGATGTTTTTTAGGCACGTAAAGTGAGTTCATGTGTTTTAGAATTTGTCAAATGCTCTTTTTATTTCTATCAGCTTTTCCTGTATCAGTTTCAAAACTATGTTGTTAAGCAAATAAAGGTTCATAACATGTTATCTTGGTGTAATGTACTATATAACAATATGGAATGCCCCTTATTCTTCTACTTAATGATTTTTCTGCTTGAATTCATTTTATCAAATATGAATATCACTACACTTACTTTTTCATTAGTATATCCTAGGTGTATCTTGTTCCATCAATTTATTTTCTTTGTTCCTTTATTCCCTCTAGTGATTTCAAGTCACAATCTTATTTCTATTCTTTGAACTGTTACTTTTAAAATTTTATCAGATATACTTTATTTTATCTATCATTATCTAATCAGGATCTACATTCTCTATTTGTACATGGACGCTGATATACTTTTTTAAAAATTAAAGATTTTTAAAATTTCTCCTCATCCCTTCATTGTTTGCACTGCTGAGTCTGTTCATTGTGTGCTTGTCTTCCTTTTAGGTGGCACCAGGAACTGAACTGGGGACTTCCCAGGTGGGAGGGAGGCATCTAATTGATTAAGCCACCTCTAGCTCCCCGCTTTGTTGTGTCTCTCATTATGTTTTCCTTCTTGCATCTCTTGTTGCATCATCTTGTTGCACCAGCCCTTCATGTTAGCTCGCTGACTTGGTCATCTTCTTTAGAAGGCACCAGAAACTGAACCTGGGACCTTCCATGTGGTAGGCGGGAGCTCAGTCAGTTGAGCCACATCTGCTTCCCCAATATACTTTTTTTTTCAAAGATTTATTTTATTTCTCTCACTTTCCCTTCACCCCCTCCAGTTGTCTGCTCTCTGTGTCCCTTCACTGTGTGTTCTTCTGTGTCCACTTGTATTCTTGTTAGCAACATTAGGAAACTGCATCATTTTTTGTTGTGTCATCTTGCTGCATCAGCTCTCCTTGTGTGCGGCACCGCTCCTGGGCAGGCTGCACTTTTTTCCCATGTGGCAGCTCTCCTTAGGGGTGCACTCCTTGCACGTGGGGCTCCCCTATGCAGGGACACCCCTGCGTGGCATGGCACTCCTTGCGCACATCAACACTGTGCATGGGCCAGCTCCACAAAGGTCAGGAGGTCCTGGGTTTGAACCCTGAACCTTCTATATGGTAGGCAGATGCTCTATCAGGTAGCCAAATCTGCTTCCCTGCCCTAATATACTTTCATTTTCTCCTCTTCCTCCTTATACTACTTGCCAGGTGGAGATCATCTGGAATTTAATTACTATTAAAATTTTAATAATTATTATTAAAGTTTTATTATTTTTAATTTGCTATTGATTTACAATAAATTATTTAGAATTAATTGTAAGATTCACTGGTTTCTTTGCTTACTATTCTTTCTGGAATTCTATAGCTTCCTCTAAGATTCATTTTTCATTTTGCTGAATTATATCCTTGAGATTCTTATTCAGAGAGAATGTGAGTAATAATGTCTTTCACTCTTTAGGTGTCCAAAATGTTTTCATTTTATACAGTTACTAGAGCATAGCTTTCTTAGTCTGGTTATATGTTCCAATTTCAAACCATTTTCCTCAAAACTCTAAAGATATTGTTCTGGAAATTTTTCTTTCATTGTTTCCTCTCTTCTATTTCCTTCTTTCCTCCTGAAACTCCTATTACACTTATGTTGTATGAGCTCTTCATAAACTTTTCCTTATGCTATCTCATGTCCTTTTGTACTGTATTCTCTAAGCATCCCATGGCTCAATCATCAAGCTTGCTTATTTGCTCTTTAGGAATTTCCATCTAGATGATATTTTTAATTTCCAAGATCCTTAGTCTTTTTCATAAAAGCCTGCTCTTTTTTCATGGATATCTTCATATGAATATTAATCATAGGGTTGGGAAAAACCATCTGTCTCAGGCCCCAAGTGATCCCACCCTTTCTTGTTGACTGTCAAAACTAGGCCTAACTGTTCTCTGACCTTGAACCTTCTCTGAATCTGCTCACATAAGCAATTAAATAGCTCAAGGCAACCACAATGTGACTATAGTACAAGTACTCACAAGGGACTAGCTTGACTACTTCTTGCTATAAAAGGTGACAGGCCTTTAGCCCTGGTTTCCTAAGCTGCAGTAAAATCCACTGTGCATAGTCATCATCTGGGCCCACTGTGTCACTCTGTGGAACTTGGAGGCCAGAGAGCCAGTGCTGTCATGCTGATGCTCTTGCGTTTTGCTGGCTATGACTAATACACTATCCTGCTCTGATCCTTTGAGCCTCATTGTCTACTTTCAGCATGCATGAAATGGTGGCAAGTCAACCTGTTTACTAGTTTAGTCATCTCCTTAGGAGTCTTGTTACTCCTTGTCATTTTCTGTAAGTTTGGGGTTCTTCCCCAGCATACAGTTTCAAAGCCTTCTTCTTTTCCTCTTTTAAATATTTCTTAATTCATTGGTTCTTTCATTTGTTGAGTTTCATGATTCTTGATTATGTGCTAATTTTTGCATAAATCTATTCTTAGATGTTTCTGCCTCCTGTGATGTGGAGGGAGGGGTGGGACATGCAGCTAGGCTCCATGTGTCTATAGCACATCTTCTCCTTTCCTTTCCAGGACAAGAATTCACATTTGTTGTTAATGAGGCAACTGCCTCTGCTGCCTGCCTCTTGATACAAGTGGGAGGGTGGAAAGGGAAGCTGCTGTGGCGCTTCAAATTCATCTCCCAAAAGGTGCTCCACAACTCTCTCATGCTCCTTGTATTCAGGAGCAACTGAATACTGGCACCACTCCAACTTTTAACAGTTGTCCTCTCCTATGTGTGCTTTAGGCTGTGGTTTTCTCCATTAGTCTGATCTGGACTATTTCCTGTTTTTCCTGGATTCCTAAACATTTCTGGTACCCATTTTGTTTTTCAGAACTTTCATTCATATATTATCATTAAGAAATATATATCTAGCATTTATTGAACACTTACCACACGGCAAGCAGCATTCTAAGGGCATAATATATATTAACTCATTTGATCCTCACAACAGCCACGTGAGGCAGATATATTTTGTTCATTCTTACTGATCAGAAAACTGAGGTACACTAAGTTTGGGCTTCATAAGTGACAGAGCTGGGAGGTGAACACAGGTAGTCTCAGCTGCCGCCCGTGACCTCTGTGTTCTTCTGCCTCTGGGAATGAAACAGGTACTGTCTTAAGAGGTCCAGCTAAGTATAGGAGGAACTATTCACTATGATGGGGAGGATCAAGGAAGGCATCAAAGGAGAAATAAAATTTCATCTAGGCCTCTCAATATCAGAATTCAATTTTCTATCAGAATTCAGCATGGTTTTCAATGTCCCATTCTGCCAAGTGGCAGAAAAATTTAAACATACAAATTCAAGTCCATTCAAGAAAGTCAGCCTCTTTTGTGTAAATATTTAGCACTAATCTCAGGATCTGTTTCCTTACCCTTTTCCTAGAGGATGTTCTACTCTCCTAGAGAGTTGGAGCTAGGTGTTGTCCTGGCCCCAGAGAAAGGGTGACTGGCCTGAATAGCTGCCTCCTTCTGTGCTGGCCTCCACTGCAGTGAATTTCACCTTGTCTCTTCTTAGAAGTGTTGTGCACTGGTATTTGCTGTTCTGCTCTGGCTTCTGGAGGTGAGGCCCATGTATTATCTTGTAATGTTCTGTCCTCTTCAATTCTGCAAGTCCTCATGGAGCTCCCCTCACCCTCCATCCCCACCCCAACATCCCAACTGCTATGTTGGAGATTTGGGGGATTTCCACTTCTTTCCATGTAAAATCTTTATATTCAAGGGACTCTGTGAGACAACTGTTGGGTGCATCTGCTAAGATACCTCTTCCTGCCATTGCTAGCTACTATAGAATCATGTTAGCCTCATGCTTTCTATGTGGCTGGTAATCTCCTAGGGTAAACTCTAGAAAGTGAGTCAGGGTTTCCTAATGTTCTTAGATTTCTCTCACTCCCTTCCTCACCTCAGCTGGAAGGGTTTTCTCATCCAGCTCCCCAGGAGCATTTAAACCTTAGTGTGTATGGTAGATTGAACTGTGTATCCTAACCAAAGACATGTTCTTCATTTGAATCCTTGTTCCTGAGAGTGTGAACCCACTTGTCAATACCCTTCGAAGATATACTCTTAGTTAAGGTGTGGCCAAACTGAATCAGGGTGGGCTGTAATGTGTATCACTGGGGTCTGTCATAAGCAGAAGAAATTTGGATGCAGTGAGTTGGACAATGTCACAAGGAGAATCTGGAATTCAGTGGAAACCAAAAGAGCAGACGCAAGGAAAGAGAGGTGGTCATGTGATAGGAGGCAGAGATGCAAGCCAAGGAACCCCAAGGATTGCAGAAAACCAGGGCCAGAGCACTACAGGCTTTGGGGAGAAAGCATGGTCTTGCCAACTCCCTGATTTTGCACTTCTAGCCTCTAAAACTGAGTCGATAAATTCCTGTTGCTTAAGCCAACCTATGTTTTAGCGGTCTAGTGAACTAAAACAGTGTTCTTCTCTCTAATCCTCCTAATAAATGCCTGACGGTCAAATTCCTATAGTATTTTTGGTCTTAAAGATGGCTCTGTCAGTCAGAATCGAATCAGGAAAACAGAAATCACTCTCAGTGTACATATAACACAGGGAATTTAGTACTGGGAATTTGTTGTACAGATGATGTAAGAGACTGAGAAGTCTACCAGGAGAAAGAAACTGAGTGGCCCAAAGATCAGCCTAGTAGGAAGCTGTTACCACCCCTAGACTAGAGGATAGAAGAAGGAGGCAGCTCCCAGAGATCAGTGCAATAAGAACACTTAGGAGTGTGTCTGACAAATTTTCTTTTTCTACTCATCACAGGAGAAATAAACCAATTAATACTTTATATTAGCTCATATTCAGAATATTTTGCCTCCAATATATTTCCTTGGAGTAACTGCCTCAGTGAAATGTTAGAATCCCTTCCTTAGTTTGGAAGTGAAAGTGTTATGAAGTCTAAGAAACTATATCTTGTTAAGTGGGAAGGTTGAATGCAAACACAAGGGGGAACCTGCCCCAGGCAAGGAGGCAAATATACAGAGGATGCCCCTGACAGGGGGTACCAGGCTTTCTTGCCCAAAGTGAAGTTGTTTCCTCAGAAAGTCTATAGATGGAGAGTATGGGCCATGATGTGAACCAATGTATATGAGGTGCAGAGGTGCCCAAAGATGTACTTACCAAATCCAATGGATGTGTCATGATGATGGGAACGAGTGTTGTTGGGGGGGGGGAGAGGGGGGGTGGGGGGGTGGGGTTGAATGGGACCTCACATATATATTTTTAATGTAATATTATTACAAAGTCAATAAAAAATAAAAAATAAAAAATAAAAAAAAAAAAAGAAAGTCTATAGAGTGGACCATGGTTGGTCAGCCCTAGAAATGAGCTAGCTAGAATCAGAAACATCAGTTTTAGGCCAGCCTATGTTATCTATGACTCTCAATTTGCTTTTGTTTGCTTCCTTTTTGTTCTTCCTCAGCATTTTAATAAAATAGCTTGAAAAATTCCAGCCTGGCTTCAATTTGCTGGGGGAACAAAGGGAAAGACTTACTTATATGCTTGGGCCCATGTTTTCAGGCGGTTTTTGTGGGGAGAAGAGGGTGGAGATAGCACTGGAATACTGTTCCTTGTGGAGTATATATGGGAGTGACAAAGGAAGTTAAAAAAGAGAGAAATCCAAGGGAAAAATGAAACCAAAGAAAACAAAGCCAGATCTTTTGATTCAGCCCTCCCCCAACTCCCCAGTGTAAATTCTCATTTCAGTGCAAAACCAAGAGCTCTGTTTTTGGTTTTAGTAAGAAAGACTGATTCACTTACCGATACTAACATTCTTTTTTAATCCGGAAACCAGACAGCAGCAATTATTCTGTCTCATAGTCCCCATAAAAATGGCAATCTTGGCTTTACATGGCATTTTCCAAGTAATTCAAATCCTGTCGCTTATTTTATCTATACAATTCCAATTTAGGATACTAAAACCCATATTTCTAGTTTCAAGAATTCAACTCTGCATGACTTTTAGAGTTTCAAACTGTCTTCAGTGGGGTAAGGGAGACAAGGGAAGCCTCCAAACTAAAATATTTATTTCATAAGAAAAAACACAAATTAGGCAATGTATTAACTAAGACTTTAAAACACTAAGAAAGACTAGCCAAGGCACAGACCTGGGTCTGAGTAGAACAAAACGGGACAATTTACTCACAGCATAAATCTTACAGGCTGTATATATGTAGGTCATGAAAACAGTGGGGGGGGGGGGGGGGGGCAGGGAGCTTTCCTAATTTAAAAATCTGTTTTAATCCACTTTTCACATTTCAGATAAAGCAAAGTACAGTCGCATTTAAACGTCGAATGGGCAACTTTTGAGTTGAAAATCTCACTGCGCCAGACTGCCACAACCAAAGCCAAAGACAGCGTCGACCGCGCGCGCTCACCGTCTTTGTCCGTCTTGTTTAGACTTTTGTTGCTTCTGTGCCTGATCGTTTGGGAGAAGCCATTCTCGGAGACGTTGATAAGCAGTTGAATGAGAGAGAGGGAGAGGAAAACCGGCAGGAGGATTTGGCTCCATGCCCGCAGCGAGCACATCCCTCCTCCCCGGGGGGCAGAGGGACCGCGTCCGGGGACTGAGTCCTGTCGCAGCCCAGGTCCTGAGGCCGCCGCTTCCGAGCCCGGCCTCTGCATAATTCGCAGAACCTCAGAATCCCGAATGTTCCGAATGTTCCGGCCAGAACGTGGAATATTCCTAACGCCTTTCTGGTCACCTTGTAAATCCACGACTTTGTCCCTGACTATATGCACCTCTTGGCACGGAAAATGACGCTTTAATGCCGTTTTCCAAAGTATGAAGTATTTTAGGTGGTTTGCAGATGAACTTTTATTTTAATAGTTATGAATTTATTTTAACTTGTGTTGGAAAATATAACTGGTAGTTATAATGGTATATTGGCAAGATACAAACTTCTCCTTCAAAATAAATCTATGCAGAAATTATCAAATGTCAGATATACAAATAGTAGTACATGATTTAAATAAAGAACGTGGCAAAAATTTGTGAAGGTGGATGGCCATGGAAATGACCTCTTTTTACTTAGAATGAAAAGTGACTCTTGATCAAGGTCTATCTTGTTCTCATTTTTTCAAAAATGAAGGATGGAGTTGTTCCTTGGTATTCCTGGCTCATTCATGTTGTCTGGACCCTGGGAACTATGGCTCTAGTGCTGACAATAAAGAAAACGGGGCCACATGCCCAGAGGTCCAGGCAAGTGATGTGAAGGGTCCGTTTACAGAGGAGCAAATTCAATTAGGCAAGAATGTATGAAAAAATATTTTAAAAATGACTAGTAGTAGGAAATTGTAAATTAATGTGATAATGAGCTACCAACCATTAGGTTGGCAAACATTTTAGAAGAAAGCTAACATATATTGTTGCTGAAGATTGTGGAGGAAAAAGCTACTCTTATATCTTTTGGTGGAACTGTGAATTGCTACAGTGTCTTTGGAAAGCAACCTGGTAACAACTATTAAAATAAAAAATTCAAAAAAAGGAAAACCAAAAGAAAAAAAAGAGAGAAATACATATATTCTATATGTACATATTTTTGTTTGGGAATCTGTTCTTCACGGCTTCTCAGTTCTCCTGCTGTGGTTTGGGCTGCACCCCCTGCCCTGGAAGTGGAACACAAAAACCAGGCCAGAGCAAATCAGAGAATTGCATTTCTCTGGCCACCAGAACTGGTGTAGGGCTTTACACATGACCTAAGCTGATCCAAGCAAGGTCAATTTCAGGGTTTTTTTGCTAGGGATGCTGGGACAAAGACTCTTATACTCCTCTGGATTCAATTTAGTCCGAGGGGTGCTAAAAGTCATCTTGAGACCATGTGGGGGTTGGCCATGAAATGCCTCACTCAGAGCAGAATGGACTAGGGCCTCAGCTGCTATCCCTCAGAATCCTCCATGTTCCAGGCCAACGCATGCTTCTCATGGGCTGCTCCCAGCTTCTCATGGGCTGCTCCCAGCTTCTCATGGGCTGCTCCCAGCCAAGGCTACACATGCCAGGGGTACAAATATGGGATACCTCTAATGGGTGAGTTTGCCTACCCATCAATCTGGTGGAAACTTTCCTAGACCTGTACTGCTCTCTGAGGCTCTGCCACCAAATCCTCCTTTCTTCTTCCCTTCTCTGGACCTGCACCATGGTTTGAAAGTTTGCCCTTTTTCTAGCTCCCTCTCCTTTATTCTTGCCAAGTATTTCCCCCCAATAAACTTCTTGTACTTGCAGTCCTATTTGGGCATCTACTTCTTAGGGCCTAACCTAACACAAATGTCACTGGAAGTGTTCTGAGAAAACAGGTGTTAAGATAAAGCTTTGAGACTGGTTCACTCACTATCCTGAGTGGTATGTGGAGTATGGAGTGACCCTGGGAAAAGATGGCAGTGAAATGGTTTCTACCTAGGAAGCAAATTGGTTGAAAAGAATGCCCTGGTAGGTGCAATGATCCAAGCACTTGAAAGATATAGGGAAACAAACAATGCCTACAAGGACAGCAAAGTTGGTTGGTTATGGAGTTGTTTGCTACATGTTCTTTTTTGTCTACTTCTGCTGTTGTCAGCAGCACGGGAATCTGTGTCTCTTCTAGTTGCGTCATCATGCTGCGTCAGTTCTCTGTGTGGGAGGTGCCATTCCTGGGCAGGCTGCACTTTCTTTGACACTGGGCGGCTCTCCTTACCGGGCGCACTCCTTGCATGTGGGGCTCCCCTATGTGGGGGACACCCCTGCGTGGCAGGACACTCCTTGGCACTCCTTGCACGCATCAGCACTGTGCATGGGCTAGCTCCACACGGGTCAGGGAGGCCCAGAGTTTGAACCGGGGACCTCCCATGTGGTAGACGGATGCCCTAACCACTGGGCCAAGTCCACTTCTGGTTATGGACTTGTACTGATGCTCTGCAGAAGGATGATGAGAAACTGAGGGTCATTGACTGGCTAAGTGTGAGAGTCTGGGGACTTCTTTGGTAGACCCTGTCTTCTGTAATGGAAAAGTAGACACAGTTAAGCAGCAGACTGAAGACCTGACAGAGTTACAGAGCTCCAGAAACATTTAATTGCCCAGCCAAAGCAGGTTTCTCATGCTAAGGTAAGGGCTCTGGTTGTATTTAAGTTCCACATCCTGGTCCCTATTACTTCAAGAACCTCATTATCTCCATGGATGTTAACAAGCCCAGCTCAGTGACTGTCTCCACTGTTAGTCTTGGCCTGTGGAGGAGAGCCACTAAGAAATTTCTTTTTTTTTTTCCTTATTTTTTTTTAAATGTTACATTAAAAAAATATGAGGTCACCATATACTCCCTACCCCCCTCACCCCACTCCTCCCACATCAACAACCTCTTTCATCATCATGGCACATTCATTGCATTTGGTGAACACAACATTTTGGAGCACTGCTGCACCACATGGATAGTGGTTTACATGGTAGTTTACACTCTCCCCCAATCCACCCAGTGGGCCATGGCAGGACATATAATGTCCAGCATCTCTCCCTGAAGTACCACCCAGGACAATTCCAAGTCCTGAAAATGCCCCCACATCACATCTCTTCTTCTCTCTCCCTACCCTCAGCAGCTACCGTGCCACTTTCTCCACATTAATGCTACAATTTCTTCCATTATTAATCACAATAGTTCCACAGTAGAATATCAGTAAGTCCACTCTAATCCATACTCTATTCCTCCAGCCTGTGGACCCTGGGATGTTTATGTCCATTCCCCCTCTATATCAAGAGGGGTCTTGGATTCCACATGGATAATAGATGCAATTCTTCTGCTTGCAGTTGTAGGCACTCTTGACTCCCTGGTGTGGTGGTTGACCTTCTTCACCTCCCTGTTAGCTGGCCAGGATAAGTCCAATAAACCAGATGGTAGGAGTTGCAAGTCTGCTGAGGCTCAGGGCCTGGCTGTCACATGGACAGTCCAGAGATTCAGGTTTCCTGAGTATACATCAACCCCAGCACTAACCACAGGTCTGGTAAAAGTAACAGAAGAGGCATGTATAGAAAGGTCATATCTGAGTCCAACTCCATCACACTCAGGAACACAAACTCCAAAGTAGGGCCAACTGACATGGCACTGAACTCCAAAACCACCTGCCATGACTGTAGAACAGTGGGTCTCTGTAGCCCTCAGGAGAACCTGTACCTGGGCTTCTATTACTTTGGCAGTCTCTGGGACCCTGCTGAGGGGTGCATAAGCATTACCCCTCTGATGACCTCCCAACTCTTTTTTGGAGATTCATAGCCATATAGATGCATTTGTTAAGGAACTTCTTAGTGATGCTGGTGCCCTTCTTAAAATCACATCTCTGGTTGCTCCTACCCAGCCTTTTTTGTTGTATGTTCCTTTTCTCCAAGATGTGTTAAAATTTTGGCTCAATCCTTGGTCCTCTTTTGTTTTCTAGGAACATTTATCCTTTTGTGATATGGCTTTAAATACTATCAGTGTGCTGCTGACTCCCAAAGTTCTGTCTCAAGCTGAGACTTCTCTCCTAAACTCCAGTCAAATATCTATCCAACATCACCAAATAGATGGCAAATATCTCATCTCAACATGTCCAAAACTTAGAATCTTTTCTTCCATCCATTTTTCCTATCCTTCTAGTTTCTCAAGCCAGAAACCTTGGAGTCATCCTTGACTCCTTTCTTTCTTTGAAATTCCACATCCAATCCATTAGCAAATTGCCCCTACCTTCAAATTAGCAAACCTCTACCTCCACTTCTGTTACTGCAGTAGCCTCCTAACTGGTCTCCCTGCTCCCATCCTTGCCCAGAGGTATTCTCACAGTCTTTTTTTTTTTTTTTTAAGGAGGTACCGGGGATTGAATCTAGGACTTCGTACATGGGAAGGAGGCACTCAATTGCCAAGCTACAACTGCTCCCTAATGAGAGCTTGTTTTTTCATTTGTTTGTTTTTTCTTCTGTTTTTAGGAGGTACTGGAGATTGAACCCAGGACCTTATACATGGGAAGCAGGCACTCAATTACTTGAGCTACCTCCACTCCCCTCACAGTCTATTACTAACACAGCAGTCGGTAACTCTTTTAAAATGAAAGTCAGTCCTGGTCACTCCTCTATTAAGACTCCTCCATCTCAGAGTAATACCCAAATAGCTTACAAAAGGTTGATGCTTGAGTGATCTGATTGATTCTTCTCTAGCTTGCATCTCTGACATCTACTATTACTCTCCTCTTCTGTCATCAGGCTATAGCCAAGCTGGCATCTTTGCTCTTTCTCAAACACACCAGGCACACTTCTACCTCATGACCTTTACAGTGGCTGCTCCTTCTCCCTGGAACAGACTTCAGTCAGATAGCCCATTGGTTAATGACCTTGCCTCCTTCAAGTTTTTGCCCAAATGCCATCTTCTCAATGAGGCCTAACCTGAACCATCTTACAGAATATTGCAACCTGCACTCTCTCATGCCAGCACTCCTTTGATTGCTCTGTTGTTCCAAGATAATTCTGAAATACTGTATACTTTACTTGTTTGTTATGTTTTTGGCATTTTTTTTTCTTTCTCCCTCTGTTAAAATTTAAGCCCCACAGAGTAGAGATATTTGTCACTTTCATTCACTGATGTAACCCAAGCACTAGAATCGTGCCTGGTACATAGGAGGTGCTCAATAAATATATATCTATATATCTATATTGCCAAATCATTTGTCACTTAGTATTGGCACTATATTCTAAGTTCTGAATGTCCTTCAGATACCTCAAACGCAGTATGACCAAAGTCAGACTCATCTACCCCATCAAATTTGTTCTTCTCCTGTTTTCCAGATTTGATTCATGGCATCAATGTCCATCCAGTTTCCTAAGGACCGAGGCTCACATACATCCTGATTTTAATTTTGTAACCTCTTGCCCTTTCCTAAAGCTAATAGGCATTTGATATTGATGCTGATCTTTTAGCCAGATGTGTAAACTCTTTTTTCATTTCCTCAGTGGCTTGTCCTAGCCACTTGTTGATTATAGTCCATAAGTTGGGTACACTACTTTTCCCCTAATCATGTGGATTCACTTTGTCCTCCAGAGTATTCCTGTAAAAAAAATGTATTCTTTGTGCACAGGCAAACTTTTCTCTTTTCTCTCTGCTTTCTTTTCTTTTTTAAAAATCATCTTATTCTTGCCTTCATCATAAGCAAATGTGTGTTTTTTTAAATAGTTTTTTTCCCAACATTTTCACTGCTTTTGCATTTATAGGGTATGGATAGGGTTAATGTTTGTAAAACAGTTTTTTAAAAATGGATAAAAATAGTTAACAGACTCAAGGAAAGAACAATTCATGGGCCTAAAAGACTGGGCATGACTGCTTAATGCCACCTATTGGTGGCAACAGAAATGGCATGTTTTTAGTCTTGATAGTAGCTTTGCTCAGACCCATCAAAGTGTATATGTTAAAAATCTGAAACCGGGAAGCAGATGTGGCTCAACTGATAATAGCGTCTGCCTACCATATAGGAGGTCCAAATACCCAGGGCCTCCTGGCCCATGTGGTGAGCTGGCCCACATGCAGTGCTGCCATGCGCAAGGGCTGCTGTGCCACACAGGGGTGCCCCTGCATAAGGCTGCCCCACACGCAAGGAGTGCACCCTGCAAGGAGAGCCACCCCACGCAAAAAAAGCACACCCCACCCAGCCGCACACACCGAGAGCTGATGCAGCAAGATGACGCAACAAAAAAGAGACATAGACTCCCCGTGCTGCGTGACAAGAATGCGTGACAAGAACACACAACGAAAGGACATAGAGAGTAGATGACCAGGGGGGTGGGGCAGGGAGCAAGGGGAGAAAAATAAATAAAAATAAATCTTAAAAAAAAATCTGAAGCAAAGGAACCTCCATATTATTTTCTTCAACCTTCTGTATCCCTTTCTGTAGCAGTCAGGGGCCTGGCAGATAGATTAACTGAAGAGAGTTTAAAAAGGAGAATCAACAAGGGATAGTGAAGCTCCTAAGGGCTAACAACAAAGGTAGCTATTATCAGCCCTGGAAATGAAGGGGCAGATTAAGGAGTGGTGAGGCTGGAATCCAGAGAGAAGTGTAGCATTGGAAGAGGGGTCCAGTAGGGGTCATAGGTAGAGGAAATAGAACTTGACTAAGGGAGTAGGGGAAATAAATACCCTGATTTTTCTCTTCTACTTTCTTTCCTCCCAAAACCAAAGGGGCAAAGAAACTCAGGTAAGGCAAGCTGCCAAGGACAGGGCAGGGCAGAGGAGGGTGGAGAATGGATTTGAAGAGTAAACTAGTGAATAGCCAGCATATCTTCCCTTCACAAAATAAATTGCCCTCTCTTTCATTTTACATATATATATATGTATAATTGATTATCTTGTATTATGGATATTTACTTTTGCACACTTTGCTCCCCATATTAACCCTAGATGGAATTCTTCAGTGTTTCATTCATGGTGGTAAGTCTTCCAGCACTCATTGTGGGGGAAACTCATAAATAAATATCTTGGAATAAATGAATGAATGAATACATATTAACCTTCCCCATGGTTCAAAATCGTGCTGGGGGAAATAAAAGGCAAATATATTCTATTTTTTTGTTATGCCTTAATACCCTGTGAATTCCATTTGATCCTGAATACAATAAAATATATCAATAAAGCAAACAGGAAAAGTTTTCCTGATTCCAGGCTATAAGTTTATGTGCAAAACAAATTGCAATAGCAGATTCTAATAAAGCTTTCTCCCCACAGTTTAACTTTTTTTTTTCAAAATTAGTAAATTTTATTTCACCTGCAGAAAATAAAATAACAGACAAAAGGCAGCTTAACAAACTATGGAGGGAAGCGGATGTGGCTCAAGTGATTGAGCTCCTGCCAACCACATGGGAGGTCTGGGATTGGGTCCTGGTGCCTCCTGGGAGGAAAGGCAGATGTCTGCACCGCTGCAATGAGAGCTAGATGCCCGCATCCCACCACAACGAGTGGATGACTAAACGCACAGATGCTACAAAGCCAGCAGATGCCACAGTCCATGGGGAGCAGGTGTGGCTCAGGCTATTCGGCATTCCCCTCCCAGGTTTGGTTCCCAGTGCCTCCTGGAGACAGACGAGCAAAACAGTGAGCAGAAGGCAAGAGAAATATCTGGGGAAGGGGTGGGAGAAATAAAGTAAAAAATAAGTAGATCTTTAAAACAAAAACAAATTATGGAAGCATTATTTTTAAAAGTCCTGTCCAGGCATATTTATCTTATTTAATCCTAAAAACAAACTCAACTGTTTCTTAAAAGTAAAACTAGCTCATTCATCCTTGCTTCTAACTTTGAAAGTCCATATGAAGTCTTTGAATAAAAGAGGAGAATTGATTTTATTTCCAAAAAAGGGCTAAAGTCAACATTGAAGCATTTGAACGTGGCCTAACAGGTGAACCTTAATAATGAAAAACAGCATGTTAAAGGCAAGTAGATAAAAAGTCTCCTGCACACTAGATTAATTAGTGGGCAGTGTTACAGCCAGGGTCTGTGTGCCCTTCCCCCAAATACACAGAGAAACTATGTTGATAGTGACCAACTAGTCCTTTATTCTGATCATTGTAATTGTCAGTCACTGAACTATGGAAGGAGAGTGTCTTGTGTGACATTTGAGACAAACATGCTATTGTACTCCTTGTTTGCTGTCTAATTATTGCGGTTAGCTTAATGACAGGGTTGCATCAATTTTTCAGTAGTGCCATCAATCTGTAAATCATAGAGCAGATAGTTCTCCAAAATGCTATGCTCTCTTGTACATGCCCAACCTGAGGAATGAGAGCATGATGGAGACGCTTTCTTGATACATTTTTTTTTTTGTTATTGAAAGAGGAATGTTTATAATCGATTAGTCATTCTCAAGGATGCATATAACATGAAAAGGGCATTTCAAAGAAAATGTACATTCTGGTGGGTTATTGTTAAATGCATTGTTCAGCAAATGTTCTGCTATATTGAGTTTCAGGACATCAGTTGAATTATATTACAGTGAGATTCATGATTAAGGTAAGCTAACTCAAAATGACAAGCCAAGGGCTTTTAAAACTCACATTTCAATGAAATCTGGCAGCACAAAAACAGCTGCTCCAAGTCTGTTCCTCTAATATTTCAAAGGAAGAATAGCAATGGATTTCTGATACCATATGTGCCAACTGCAGAAATTCTAGAATAGCCTGAGAGACCCTGGGTGAAAGGTCATACTCTGCCTTATACAGATGGCATGTTTAATTATTAAAGAGCAATTTTAATCATTTAATCATTTCAGACCCTGAAATGAAAGATCTTCTAGGATATCTCGAAGCTTGTTGCAACCTAAACTGTGCTGTCAAACTACTATGGAGCCAGTAAGTAGCATATGTGATTTAATATCCTAACTTGATTTACATTCCCATGTGAGTTGAATTTGTTTTGTAGGCTCTAAAAGACATTTATTTCTTGGGGAAAAAAATTGAAGGTCATGTCTTTGGCAGAAAATTCACCTACTCCCATCCAGAAAATTAAATCTAAATCCTCCCTTCAGACTTAACTTAGACAAATTCTTCAGGATGACTGAATGGCCCCTTCTTTCCATAGAATTGTTTGCAGTGGTGTTTGAAAATTTGGCATCTAGCCTCAAAGAAAGTTTTCATAAATAGTATCCCTAGCTTTTGTTCATTACAAAAAAATAACAGTCCCAGCAAAGTGTCTTGTATATAATAGATGCAGTAAATATTAGAGCTTCCTCCCATCCTCTCATCCAACACGTGCACACATTCACATGCATATATTAGGAATCATGTTTATATAATTTGGCAATAACAGGTGGAATAAAATCAGGATAATTCCACCAATTTTTAAGAGCAAAATCAAATGCAAATCTTAGAATTAGTATGTTCTTAAATAAAGTAAACCGAGCCAATAGTAATTGCCAATATTTGTTGAGACTTCAACTATGTATCAGGCACTATGCTAAGCTGTTTATGCATATTTTTTCAGTTAAGATTCACAATGTTCAATGATGCAGGTGTTATAATTATCTCTATTTTAACAATGAGGAAACAGAGGCACAGAGAAGTGAGAGCTGACAAAGGCCAAAAAGCTGGTAAGCAGTGGAGCCAGGGTGCCAAACCTGGTCACTCAAGTTCAAAGCCCATGATCTTGTCAATGCCCTCCATCCAAAGACCACCAGGCACGCAAAGACCACACAACCTGTGGTTGAACAAGTTGTGTTTATTACTTATTACAGCAAGAGAGAACATGACACTGGGAAATTATCTTAGTTAGAGGGTGTTAGAAAGGACTTACACTAGGATTTGATCTTGTATTAGGTGATTTTGGAGAAGGCTTAAAGAAGCAGGACTTTTCTCTAGATTAGATATAATCAGGAAGTGGGACTAATTCTATTATATGATGTCTTAAAACTAATCTAGAAGGAGGGAAAATTAGACAGTGTCTGAAGTTGTAAATGGCAAAGAAGCAGTAGTTACCCATATTAGGCAGGCTAGGGGGATGGAGGTTCACCCCGCTGGTAAGTAAAAGACCAGGATTTGGACCTAGGCCATGTAATCAAGGGTCTGCACGTTTACCTGCTCTATTGTCAAAGGCTGTATAAGCAGCAGCAGAAGGAAAACAAGGATAGTGGGAGAGATGATTTAGAAAGAAACCCTGTGACTATCTACTCAAGCTGAGGAGTCACAGTATGAGACCAGCACCACAGAAGCCTCCCAGGAGAGCTGACTGCTCTAACAATGGTCTGAAACCTTCAACAACAAAAAGTGTCTTGTTAGAGGGCCTTTTGGCTTTATTGGTTAGCCTACCCAGAAGTGCTCACCGAACAGACGCATCCAATTTTAAAAGGCTCAGTCCCATTATCGATGTGTGTGATAACACAGAAGGCTACTTTCCATGAGTCCATCCATCCTGGTTGCTGGATATCCCCAGTGGATTTGATTGAAGTTCTCCTCCCAGCATTCTCTGACCCATCTTCACTGAAGTCATCTCCTTTTGGAGTCTTATTCCTCTTTGGTGCTACAGAGGTTCTGCCAGGAGCCAGGAGACTATTGTTTTAGGCCTTGAAAAAAATCCTAAAGAGCTTTTCACTTCTCACACCAAGAAAAGTGAAATGGATATCTGTGGTGTCATAAGGGAGGGTAATTCTCCCACCTCCTTAGGTAAGCAAGCCCTAATTTCCTTCAGAACTTCCCCTTCACTATCACATATGGTCCAGGTGTGGCATGAAAACTAAGGTACTCTCTGCCTGGCTCCCTTAGCTCACCAACATACAATCAAGGAGGAGCCACCCGGCACAAGTCAAGCAAACCAGTCTCTCTCTTCCAGGAGTCTGACTCTTGAGTGGAGTGACACAGACAGTAGTATATGTGTAGAGTTGGCATGGGGTAGTTCTCTGAAGAGACTGTCCATTAGTTCCTGTTACCCAGATTCCCAGAGCTGCCCTCATTCCTTTTGCTTCTGAGGCCTAATTGTTCAACATTTCCTCTGCTTCCCTGAGCTACTTAGAATACTTCTGGTAAGGTTTTTTTGCTGAAGTTAATTTCTAATGTTTGCAACCAAACAACCCTAACTGGCACACAGAGTTTATTTGATAATGCCTTCTACTAAGCAGAGTTTCAGGGAAATATCCTTTAACAAAGTCAGTTCAAAATAATGAGGAAGGACATACAGTTAAAATTCTGGCTTTCAGTTCACATGGAAACAAGACTATGTTCTCCCAGGAGACTCCTGCTGTATTAAGACTGTTGGTTTTTTTTTTCTCTCCCAGCACTGTTTGGAAGTCAGAATAAATGGACACAAAGATAATGGATCTTTGGGAGTGGATGTGGCTCAACCAGTTGAGTGCATCCTACCCACATGGGAGGTCCTGGGTTCAGTTCCTGGTTCCTCCTAAAAACAAAACAACAAGCAAACAAATGAAAAAACCAACTCAGGAGAGCTGATATGGCTCAGCAGTTGAGTTCCCATATATGAAGTCCCAGGTTCAATCCCCAGCCCTGGTACCTAAAAAAAAAAGATAATGGGTCTTTTCTTTTTCAATTTATTTAATTGAAAAACAAAAAAGATAATATCTTTGCTTCAATCTGTTTATAGAGAAATCTGATTAGGAGTTTCCTAAATCTACACACCATCTCTCCAAAAAGAATATTGTTCTATGAAATCACAAGTATTCCTAAGTGGGGTAATATGCTCTTCTTGAAATAAAAGTCATCCATATGCTTCCAGTTCTTTGGCCTCAGAAGAATAAAAACCTTAGGTAACAGAGTAAGAGGAAAAGATAGTTATAACTATACCCCTTGAAAAACATTCAGGATAGGGGTAGGAGACATTTCCTGAATATGTGCTTTTGAGCATATGGCAAGTAGATTCTGGAGAGTGATTTTATTTTAGAAATCAGATATCATGTGAGCTTTTCATTTTTCAAAGTAGCAGATCTCACTGAGAAAGATGATCATTCAAAAATGCTTGGCTGTTCTTATTTTCAGATGATTGTCCACATAGAAAATCTATACTCTATTAGAGCCTATAAGAGAGTTCAGCAAGTTTCCTTGCTGAATCTAAATAATACTCTTATGTGACAGTCATAACCAATTAGAAAATGTAATTGCAACATAGATCCCAATAAAAGGCAGTAAAACAATAGCAATAAGTATAGTAAAAGATATAAAAGTTCTTAAGGGAGAAAGTTATAAAATATATCAAAATATGAAAAGGAAGACTTTAGAAATTAGAAAGATTTAATATGTTCATGGAGACAAAGACTCACTATCATGAAAGAGGTCTAGTCTTCCCAAATTAATCTATATATTCGATGTTATTTCAAATTCTAACAAAAAGCCTGTGGTGGTTTGAAGCTGTAAGAAACGCCAGAAAAACATGTTCTTAAAGTTAAGAACTATTCCTGTGTGCGTGAACCCATTATAAGTAGTACCTTTTAATCAGGTTACTTCAGTTAAAAAGTTGTGGCCCACCTCAATCAGGATGGATGCTAATTCTATTACTGGAGTTCCTTATAAGCAAAGTGAAATTTGATAGACAGAGAGAAAGCCATAGGAAGCAAGAGACAGTACATTGATGGAACCCAGAGTAGGTGGGAGAGAGCAGGAAGTGCCACCATGTGACTTGCCATATGAGAGAGGAGTAAGAATAGCTAGTATCCAACCCCAGAATGCCGGTCTTTGGAAAGAAAGCATTGCCTTGATGACACTTAATTTGGACTTTCTTTTAGCCCCCAAACCTTGAGGAAATAAATTTCCATTGTTTAAGTCAACTGATTTCATGGCATTTGCTTAAGCAGCCTAAGGAACTAAAACAAAACCCAACAAGATTTTTTCATGGACAGGAATACCTTTTCTTAAAATTCATAATGAAGAGTAAAAGAGCAAGAATATCTAAAGTCAATTTTGAAGACTAAGATTAAGTTATAAGATATTATAAAGCTATTGCAATTAAGATGAGGTAGTATTATGGTATCATAATAAACATCGTATGTTGGTAGACCCTCCTTCATTGGTGCTGAGAAAGACAAATAGACCAATGAAATGAAATCAAGAGGCAAGAATCAGACCCTTAGTCAAATTAATGACTAAGGTGGCATTATAAATCAGTGAAAAAAGAAGCACTCTTTCAAAGTCCTGGGAAAACTTATCTCATTAAAAAAAATAGAATTCTATCTCTTCCTCACACCATGCAACAAAATATATTCTGTAGATTTGATTAAGGTCTTAAATGTGACCTTAAAATATTTAGTATAGAACATAGGAAAATATCGTTATGATCTTAGGGTAGATAAGGTTTTCTTAAACAAAACAAAACAAAACAAAACACTCACAACCTATAAAGAAAAGAATGATAAATATGAATGACTACATTGAAAATAAAACTTAGGTTCAATAAAAATGATCATTATTAAGATTTAAAACTATGCCATGGACAAAGAGAAGCTATTTTCACCACATATAACCATCTAAGTATTAATATCTAGAATATATAGCATATCTACCAATATGTAAAAGACAAACAACCCAGTAGAAAATTGGGCAAAGTACATGAACAAACAAGTAATGGAAACTTGAATAGCCAAAGAAACATAGGAAGATAAGCTTAATCTTATTAATAAGAAAATATTTTTAAAATCACTTAAATTGGCAAAAGTGAAAAAGGCACAAAACCAAGTGTTGATTGAAAAGGAGACATTATAGAAACTCTTATATACTTCTGGTGGGAATGTAAACTGATAGAATCAATTTTGTAAGAAAAAAATCAGTTTAGCTTTTCTACTTCTGGATATGTATGCCCAAGAAATTCTGGGATATATGTCCAAGGAGACAAATATCAGAATATTCCTTGTAACAGTGCAATAGAGAAAAAATTGAAAACTTAAATTTCCATCAATAAGAGAATGGATCAAGTGTGGTACAGTCATATCATAAATACCCTCTTGACACTCATACAGCTTTTGCTGAGTGTGCCAAGAATGAAAGGCCCTAACCTCTCTTTACCCTGAGCTTTTTCTCAGAGTTGTATTTTCAGCAAGCACCTTGAAGGATAAGGTAAATGTCTCCCCCAGATAAAGAGTAGGCATATTTAGAGGCTTCATAAAGCAGTGAGTTTTCCAGGCTCAATGTTCCTTTCCTGTAACACAACGCATTGCATATACAAGCATTCATCTTGGCCTACCTGTGTCACCCCTGTGGGAACTGGGGCTCAGGTACATCCATGCTGACACTCTTGCTACTGCTTTTGTAGTGAGTAATAAAGTCTTTTGTCTTTGACCGAGGAGAGTAATGTCTTGGTCAGCATGTATGAAACTGGATACATTATTAAATTAATAATAGTGTCACCATCAAGAAGAGTGCTGGCTCTTAAGATAGAGATTTCATCTTCTCTCTCCTTCTGTCTTATTTTCTTTTTCCAGATTTCTTCACCCACTCATTTTACATTTTACTTCATCTGGTTACATTTTTTACTTTTGAACTTTGTTTTATGTGTTTTTGCTAACTACCTTACTGAACCTTACCTTTCTGAACAAGGTTGAGAATAATCATATAAATAGTTTTTAAAGAATTCAAAGAACCTCACCATATTTGCTATTTAATCCTCATAAAATATAGAAGAAATCAGTCATTTAGGGATGAGGAATCCAAGGTTTAGAAGGTCTTGCATGACTGAAATTTGGTGGAAGAAATACCCTTATATGTAAGATATTTTTATATCTAATTATCTCCTGGCTCAGTGAGCCAGGAATTTCTCCTTTTAAAGGTCGAATGAAGTATATGATCTTATTTTATAAGAAATGCCTGATGAGTCAAGCTTAAAAAGGATGAAATTGGCCCCAGGAATGAGAAAGAGAGAGAAGGGAAGCGTGAGATTTTTGGGTAAGTAAAATATAAGCTACTTGAAGTTAGTTATCTTACAGAGATCTATACACAGCGTTAATCAGTTCTGATATGTATTTTTAAAAGTAGTACATGTTTATTGTAGAGTGTTTAGAAAACAGAATATAGTAGAAAAGAAAACAATAAAAATCTTCCCAAATCCCTTCACATCCATATTCACTCCCCAGAAGTATCCCGTTAATAGATGTATGTGCACATGCATGTATGTGTGAATTCTTTCAGACATTTTCTATCCTTTGCAGGGAAATACATTTTGTACATAAATGGAATCATATTATCAATACTCTTCTATTCTTTGCATATATTTGCCATCTTTCCTCACTGGTATATATTATATCTATCCCAATCTCTTTAATGGTTCCACAAAGAGATAGCATAATTAATTTTACCAGTCTACTTTTGATGGACCTTTACTTTAGTAGAGGAAAATAAAAGTTGGATCTCTACCTTACTCATCTTAGTAAAATCCCAGATAGATGAAAGACTTAAATGTAAAAAATAAAACTATAAATATATTAGAAGAAAACATTCCTGATTTAAAATTTTTATTTTCAGGAAGAGGAGATGGCCATTTTAATTAATGACATGAAACAAAAATTATAAAGGAAAATACTGATACAGTTGATTACACAATATTTAAAACTTTGAAGAGCAAGAAAAAGATCACAAAGTATAAATAATAAATGACAAACTGGGAAAAAATTTTCCATACATATGACAGAAAAAGGACTAATTTCTTCTATACCCCAAAACCTCTCTCAAATGAAAAAAAATAGTCATGAACTACCAAATAAAAAAATGGGAAGAAGATATGGGGTGGCACTTCACAGTTAAAGATATGCAAGAGGCCCAAACAAATAAACAAACAAAAATAAAGACGAAAAGAAAGAGAGAAAAGAAATGCCATAAAAAGACGAACCACTTCACTTATAAAGGAGCAAAAATTAAAACAAAAATGAAGAATGCTTGGTAATACTGTTGTATTACTGTTGTACTGATGTGAAAAATTATTCTTGTATACAATTATAAATTGTATAAATTGTATAAATTGTATAAATTGGTTCAAACTTCTTTAAAGGACGAGTTGGCAATATCTACATTCTAAATACACATATCTTTTCACTTAGAAATTCTATTTCTGGGACTTTATCTCATATAATTAAGTATGTAAATATATATGTACAACTCAAATGTGCGTCACTACTGCAGAGTGGTGGGAATGTGGAGAAGCATGGGAAACATACATCAGGAATGACCTTTGGACTGTGGTAACAGCAATACTATAATATTCATGCATCTATGCCAAAGATGTACTGTGTTGATAATGGGGGAGTATGGGAATAGTGTGCCAGTGGACAAGATGGACCATGGTTAGTGTTAATAGTCTAATGATATTATCTTATTATCTGTAACAAATGTTCCACCATGGTGTGTTGATAGAGGGGTGCTGTACAGGAATTCTGCCCATGTGCATGATGGTTTTATAAGTTTGCAACTTATGCAATAAAAATATATTTAAAAAAATAATAATAGAATGGGTTGGGGGGAAAAATTCACCAAATGTAAGATATGGGCTATAGTTAGTAAGATTTTGACGATATTCTTTCATAATTTGTAACAAATTCTGCACAATAATGCAAGGTGTTGGTGGTGGGTTGATATATGGGACCCTTGTATGATGTTCTGCTTGCTTGCTTTGTAAGTTCACAACTTTACTATATACTCACTGTTAATGTATGTTCATGTATAAATGATATAAAAATAATAATAGGGTGGGTTGGGGGAAAAACACACCAAATGTAAGATGCTTTGGTTAGTAGTAATATTTTGAGGATGTGCTTTCATCATTAGTAAAAAATGTTTCACAACAATGCAAGGTACTGGTGGTAGGGTGAGGTATGGAGCCCTGTATGATGTTTTGTATGTTTGTTTTATAAGTTCACAACTATTACTAACACTTATTGTTTATGTATGTTTATGTATGAGTGATATACTTCAATAAATTTTTTAAAATGGAGAAAGATATATGTACAACTTAACAATAACAAGACAAACAATCCCATTTATAAAACGGATGAGGTAGTGGATGTGGCTCAAGCAGTTGAGTGCCCACCTCCCCCATGGGAGGTCCTGGGTTCGGTTTCCAGTGCCTCCTGAAAACAACAACAACAAAAACAAACAACAAGCAAAATAAATGAGAAAATCAACTCAGGGAAGCCAATGCGGCTCAGTGGCTGAGCACTGGCCTCCAACATATGAGGCCCCAAGTTCAATACCCAGGCCCCAGCACCTCAAAAAGAAAATAATAAAAAGCATGAAAGACTTGATTTGACTAGACATTTCTCCAAAGATATTAAAATGGTCAATGGGAGCATGGAAAGATGGTCAACATTATGAGCCATTAGGAAAATGCAAATCAAAACCAAAATGAGATATTACTTTATACCACTGGAATGGCTATTATTTATAAAACAGGAAATATATGTTGGAGAAGATGTAGAGAAATAGGAACCCTTGTATATTGTTAGTAAGAACGTAAAATGGCACAGCTGCTGTGGAAAAGTTTGGCAATTCCTCAGAAAGTTAAACATAGAGTTGCATATAACCAGCATTCCCACATCTGGGTACATATCCAAAAGAATTAAAAACAGGAATTCAACAGATATTTGTACACCGATGTTCACTGCAGCATTATGAACAATAGCCAAAAGGTAGAAATAACCCAAGTGTACAATAATGGATGAATGGATAAACAAAATATGTTATATACATACAATGGAATATTACTAAGGCATAAAAAGGAATGAAGTTCTGATACATGGATGTACCATTAAGACATGTTGAGTGAAATGAGCCAGACATAAAAGGACAAATATTGTACGATTTCATCTATATGAAAGACCTAGAATAAACAAATTCACCGAAACAAAAAGAATATTACAGGTTACTGGGAGTGGGGTAAGGATGAGGTGGTGGAATGAGGTGGTAGGTAGAATGAGGAGTATTTCCTTTTTAAAAAAAAAAAGATTTATCAATATCCCCCCCTCACCCCATGCTTCAGCTCACTGTCTGCTCTCTGTGTCCATTTGCTGGGTGTTCTTCTGTGTCTGCTTGTCTTCTCTTCTCTTCTCTTTTAGGAGGCACCAGGAACGGATCCCAGGAACTTCTGAAATGATAGAGGCACTCAGTTGTTTGAGCCACCTTTGCTCCCTGGTTTGTTGTGTCTCTCACTGTCTCTCCTCTTTTTGTCTCTTTTTGGTTGCATAATCTTGTTGCACCAGCTCTCCACGCTGGTCAACTTACTTTCACCAGGAGGTCCAGGAACTGAACCTGGGACCCTCCATATTGTAGACGGGAACCCAACTGCTTGAGCTACATCTGCTTCCTGGGAGTGACTCCTTAATGGGTACAGAGTTTCTGTTTGAGGCGATAAAAAATTTTCGGTAGTGGATGATGGTGACAGTAACACAATATTGTGAATGTAATTAATTCCACTGAATTGCACAAATGCAAGTGGTTAATACAGGAAATTTTGTATCACATATATGTTAATACAATGAAACTTTAAAAATATATATGTGCAAGGATATTTATTACAGTATTGTTTGAATAGCAATTTCTCATGCTTAAATGAATTTATTTAGTTAAGGAAAATGTGAACCCATTCCTTGGAATTACTTAAATTAACCACTAGATGTCACGATTGTTCCTTAAAAATAAAGCTACCACTCTATTGGATCAATCAAATTTGGAAGTTGGGAAGAATTTTAGATATCCAGCCTCTTCACCTTTAAATAATGGTGCTTATAATGGCATTCAGTGCAATTCTAAAACAAGGACAATTTGTCTTATGACAAACTATTTTGCAAAACATAGCATTTCACAAAGTGATCTTCAAATTATCTCTTTAAAAATGTTTTTCTCATTAAGAAGTCTCAATGAGGGAAGTGGAATTGGCCTAGCAGATTGGGCATCTGCCTACCACATGGGAAGTCCAAGGTTCAAACCCAGAGCCTCCTGACCCACGTGGAGCTGGCCCATGCGCAGTGCTGATGCGCTCAAGGAATGCCCTGCCATGCAGGGGTGTCCCCCGCGTAGGGGATCCCCATGCGCAAGAAGTGCGCCCCATAAGGAGAGCCGCCCAGCGCCAAAGAAAGTGCAGCCTGCCCAGGAATGGCGCTGCACACACGGAGAGCTGACACAACAAGATGATGCAGCAAAAACGCGACACAGATTCTGGGTGCCGCTGACAAGAATACAGGTGAACACAGAAGAACACACAGCGAATGGACAGAGAGAGCAGACAACTGTTGGTGGTGGGGGGGGTAGAATAAAAATATTTACGTGTGTGTATATATATACACATACACACACACATATATATATATATATAAATAAGAAGTCTCAATGAGATTTCATATACTCTTACAAGGCTTTAGCCTGAAATGTGCTAAAATTGGGTAGGCTCGTATTACGTGATTTGGAGGCTTTCAGGAAGAACTCAGGCTTCAAAGAATCTTAACTCTAACATGCATGCTACCTGAAATTCCACCACTGAAGATTCAGTTTGCAGAGCTTAAGAGTTTCCCATCTTTAGGAGTGCCATGTTAAACTGTAAATACCTCTGGATGGAGCAAATCCTCAAACACTACTACTGAGTCATTTTAATGACTCATTGGGTTTTAGCCAAGAATAAGGCCCACTGTGAATGAGACATAAGACCGGTGGCTAGGAAAAGGAACAGGGTGGGGTGACAGCCCTCTAGGAAGAGGATACTCATAGCCTGGGCTCCGCATGTCCACTCTATTGTTCTTATTTTTTTTATTTTTTATTTTTTTGAGTTAGGCCAGTAATTTATTCAGGTAGGGAGGGAAAATAAATGGGAGAAAATAACAGATTAGGGGTCCCAGGTAGAGAGGAAGGGGATGAAAAGGGATAAAGAGGGCTAATTTACAGGCTACAATTCCCCATTATAGGTTATAAATGCCCAGGTTTTACTTGTGTGGCCACGTGGCAGAGGAAGAAAGGTGAGAGAGGTGCACAGAGGGCAGGAACAGGTCCAGAGACAAGAGAATGGGGCAAGAGCCTATTGTTTTTTAAGTATGACATGATTCATTCTGCGATTAGTACTGAGAATTGTGAAACTAAAGTCCCTAGACAATATTCAGTGCATCAAAATCCATATTGTCACAATATGTCTTAAGGCTCTTACATCAAGCTGCACATACCATGTTGATCGACAAGCAAAAATTTATTATGAAACAGATATTACTTACTTTACAAACTAATTGTTAAAGCAAATATTGAAGTCAAATCCACACTTAGTTTCTGATTAAGAAACTCCGTATATAAGAAATGTATGTAGACATAGGGGTAAATAAATGTTTGGTCATAAACATGAGTTTTTTCAGCAAAGAAGCAGTAGGTGTAGAGTAAGCAGGAAAGCTCATCAATAGTGTTATGTGATAACTTTTAGAAACAGCAGCTCATTAATTTAGTTTTATATCAAAGATGATGAAATTTTAATAATGCAAAGGGCTGAGAAGGAATCACCTTTGGAAAATAAAATGTGGAATACCAACCAGAAGATGCAGTTACTTTTTAAACAACTTTAGTTTGAAAGGAATTATATTAATAAAATAAGTGTAGGTATATTTATCTATAGACACCAGTCAACATCTAATACCTTCTGTTTGTGGAGGATTGTACAATTTTAAGACAGGCTTACATACACTATCTTATTTGATTTTCTCCTAAAGAATTACTTTTATTGGATTGATATAAAATACTGGCAGCATATTATCAATTTTCTATAGCCAAATTTATTGAGCTCAACTAGATTAAATATTCTTTAATTTTAGGCACTTCAGAAAGAAGAAAGGAAGTCTGCTTATTAATTTCATGGACAAATTTCAAAAAGATAGAACTGGCATCAAATGCTCAGCCCCAGAGTAGAAAACCCAGCACTGGCTCATGTTTCCTTAGGATGGACATTGCTTACAATTGATGAACTGTTAATGGCTCTTCTTGGACCATGATTCATCTCTACAGATCCTATATTTCCTGCCCCAGAATAGAAAGATTAGGGACTGGGTCTTTATCATAACATGATGGAAAAATAGCACAATGGCTCCAGCTTGGCCAAGAGCTGAATCGTTTTTCAGTGTCTCCTCCATTTAACCCAACTCCTGTTTATCAGAGCAGAATGAACTTTTCACTGGGCCCCTTCACCAAGGCTGTTACATTAAAAGTTAAGTGTTCTTCTCATTCACATATTTCCTCCTAAAATCCTAGTAGAAATAAGGGTGAGTCTTAAGACTATGGGCTAAGTTTATCTTATTTAAATATATATATATATATTTTATTCTTTTAGATTTGTAATGTATTTTTGAAGGAAAACATACCCATTCTCCTAATCCAAACATTAGTATGGACTTGGTTTCTGCTTTTTCTGTAGAGAGACAAAATCTACAGAGAAAGATTTGATACACAAAATGAAATCTGCTTTACCTTCTTTAATCATATCCCCAAGATTCAGTAACAGCAAACTAGAACCTAAAAATCCACTGCACTCTGACAACTCTTATTTGTTTGAAAAAAAAGGAAGGTATTATTGCTCTCAGTTTACAGATGTGGAAACTGACTGATAAAGAACAAGGAGTTTTAGACACCTACCCAAGGCTGCCCACCTAGTAAGAGGAAGACCTGGAGCTATAGAGATCTCAATTCCTTGACTCCTTGGCCAGTGTGATATCTGCTGCATTCTGCTTACAAGGAGATTGGACAAGGATAAATCTATTTCACATCTGTGGGCCTCTCTTAACCAATATGGGATTTGTTTTGTCTTCAAGTCCATTTAGGAAGAGGAATTACTTCACCTCAACTCCCACATATGTAGACACAGTCTCCTTTGTGCTGGTGGGGGATGTCATCTCAACCTGTACAACGGTCAGGACCTGTCTTGGCTCCCTGTCATCTTCCACAGTGGGAACCACTCGATCCCATCATACTAGTATTTGAGGTATGATTTGGGTTTATGAAGTTGGTACTCTTCATAAATCTTCTTTCTTTCAAAGGAATGAATAGGGGAAATAGTTTCCTTGATTGTAGTAATTTGGGGTCTGTTTAAAAGATGAGGCAATTTATTTAGTCACCTCACAAGGTTTCAAATTTAAAATTATTCCATCCAACCAGAGAAAAGGCCTGCAGCTTTAATAGTGAGAACAGTGGAAAAATTCTTATCAGAAAGAGAATCTTCATATTTACATATACTAAGCATATTCTAGTCACTTTCATATCTCCTTGAAAAATAAGGGAAACTCACTGACTTCCATGTATCTGGAGTGGAATCCTGAATAAAAATTACAAGAAGTGGTTACTACTTAAAAACAGAAAAATCAAACCAGGATCATTAATTTCCATAGTCTCTATTATGACTCCAACCGCAGTAATAAGAAGTCATAAGGATCCTGGCGAAAGTGATAGCAATGGCGATATAAGTACATACGCTCTGTAAAATGGAAAGCAAGGATACACGTCTTTTTAAATATATTTTTTTAATTAGAGAAGTTGTACATTAACTAAAGAATCATGCAGAAAGTAGTCCCCATTACTCTCGCTCCAATTAACACATGCATTAGTGTGATATATTTGTTACAATTGATGAAAATATTTTTATAATTAACTATTAACTATAGCCCATGGTTTACATTAGGGTTCACACTTTGTGTTGTATAGCACTATGGTTTGTTTGTTTTTTAAGTAATATATATATATAAAAATTTCCCCTTTACCTATAGTCAAATATATAATTCAGTGGTGCTAATTACATTCACGATATTGTACTACCATCAGCAGTCTCCATTATCAAAACTTTTTCATCACTCCCAGATTCTGTACCAATGACCTTTAACTCCCCATTCCCGACCCCATCCCCATCCCCTAGTATCCTGTTCTAGTTTCTGATGCTATGAGTTTGCTTATTCCAGTTATTTCATATCAGTGAGATCATACAATATTTGTCCTTTTGTATCCAGTTTATTTCACTCAACACAACACGATGTCTTCAAGGTTCATTCATGTTGTCAAATGTACAAGAACTTCGTTCCTCTTCATGGCTCCTTAATATTCCATTGTTTTTATGTACCGTATTTTGCATCTTCATTCATCTGTTGATGGACACTTGGGTTGCTTTCATCTTTTGACAATAATGAATAATGCTGCTGTAAACTTCAATGTACAAATATCAGTTCAAGTCCCTGCTTTCAATACTTTTGAGTAAATAGTAGAAGTGGGATTTTCGAATCATATGGTAATTCTATACTAAACTTTCTGAGGAACTATCAAACTATTTTCCATAGTGACTACATCATTTTAAAGTCCCATCAACAATGAATGAGAGTTCCTGTTTCTCTACATCTTCTCCAACACTTCTTGTTTTTTCATTTTTTAAAAATAGTAGCCATTCTAGTGGACATGAAGTATCTCATTGTGATTTTGATTTGTATCTCCCTAACGACTAATGATGTTGAACATCTTTTAATGTTTTTTTTGGCCATTTGTATATCTTTTTTGGAGAACAGTCTATTCAAGTCTTTTGCCAATTTTTTGATTGGGTTGTTTCTTTTTGTTGTTGAGTTGTAGGATTCCTTTATAAATTCTAGATATTAAACCTTTATCAGATTTGTTGTTTCCAAATATTTTCTCCCATTCTGTATATTGTCTTTTTACTTTAATGATAAAGTCCTTTCATGCACAAAAGGTTTTAATTTTGATGCTGTCCCATTTATCTATTTTTTTGTTGTTGCTTGTGCTTTTGATGTAAGGTCTAAGAAAACATTGTCTAACCAAGATCCTGAAGATGTTTCTCTACATTTTTTTCTAGGGGTATTATAATCCTTGTTTTTATAATTAGGCATTTGATCCATTTTGAGTTAATTTTTGTATATGGTATGAGATAGGAGTCCCCTTCTATTCTTTCCCAATTGGCTTGGCACTCTTATCAAATATCAATTGGCTGTAGATGTGGGTGTTCATTTATGAATGCTCAATTAGATTCCATTGGTCTATATATCTATCCACATGCCAGCACCATGCTTTTTTGATCACTGTAGCTTTGTAATAAGTTTTAAGATCAAGTAGTGAGACCTCCACCTTCATTCTTTTTAAAGATGGTTTTGGCTATTCAGAGTCTCTTACCCTTCCAAATAAAGTTGATGATTGGCTTTTCCACTTCTACAAAAAGGATGTTGGGATTTTTATTGGGATTATATTGAATCTGTAAATTGCTTTCAATAGAATTGACAGGTTGAAAATATTTAATCTTTCAATCCATGAGCATAGAATGCCTTCCATTTATTTAGGTCTTCTTTGATTTCTTTGAGCAATGCTTTATAGTTTTCCATGGATAAGTCCTTTACATTCTTGGTTAAATTTATTTCTAGATATTAGATTCTTGTAGTTATCCTAAATATAATTTTTTTAAAATCCTCTTCAGATTTTCATTACTAGTGGATAGAAACACTACTGACTTTTGCCAAATTTGTTTATTAGCTCTAGGAGCTTTCTTGTAGATTTTTAAAAAGGATTTTCTATATATGCAGGATCATGCTGTTTGCAAATAGAGAAAGTTTTACTTAATCCTTTTCAATTTGGATGCCTTTATTTCTATTTCTTTCCTAACTGCTCTGACTAGAACTTCCAGTGAAATGTTGAATAACAGAGGTGACAGTGGGCATCCTTGTCTTGTTTCAGGTCTTAGAGTTGCACTGTCATCACCTCAATTAATTGATTTTCTTACATCGAACTACCCTTGCATACCTGGGATAAATCCCACTTGATCGTGCTTTTATGCTGTTGGGTTTGGTTTGCTAGTGTTTTGTTGAGGATTTTTGCATCTATATTTGTAAAGGATACTGGTCTTAGTTTTCTTTTCATGTTTTATATTTATCTGGCTTTGGTATGATAGCTATGTTGGCCTTATAGAATATTAAGGAGTGTTCCCTCCTCTTCAATTTTTTCGAGTATTGATGTTAATTCTCCTTTCAATTTGGTAGCGTTCACCTATGAAGCCATTTGCTCCTGGGCTTTTCCTTGTTGGGAGGTTTTTGATCAGTGACAATCTCTTGTAATTGGTCTATTGAGATCTTTTTCTTCTAGAATCAATGTAGGTTGTATGTTTTTAGGAACCTGTCCACTTCATCTAGGTTGTCTACTTTGTTGGCATAGAGTAACCTCTTACGCTCATTTTTATTGCTGTGGAGTCAGTAGTCATACTCTCCCCTTCATTTTTGATTTTAATTGTTTGCATCTTCTCTTTGTCAGTCTAGCTAAATGTTTGTCAGTTTTATTGATCTTTTCACAGAGCCAACTTTAAAAAATTCTATTGTTTTTTTAAATTATCCATTTCATTTTTTTTCTGCCCCAATCTTTATTTCCTTCCTTCTGCTCACTTTGTATTTAGTTTGCTGGGTTTTTTTGATTGTTTTTCCAGTTGCGAGGTTAGACTTCTGATTTGAGCTCTTTCTTCTTTTTCAATGCAAGCATTTAGAGCTATAAACTTCCCTCTCTCTGAACACTGCCTTTGCTCTGTTGAGTAAGTTCTGATATGTTGTGTTCTCATTTTCATTTGTCTCAGGATATTTCCTAATTTCCCTTGTGATTTCTTCTTTGACCCATTAAGTGTGTTAACTTCCATATATTTGTGGATTTTCCATCTGTTTTTTTTTCCCTAGCTTCATTCCACTGTCATCAGAGAAGATGCTTTGTATAATTTCCATCTTTTTAAATTTATTGAGTCTTGTTTTGTTGCCTACATGTGATCTACCTTGCAGAATGATCCATGAGCTCTTGAGAAGAATGTATATGTTCCTCTTTTGGGGTGCAGTGTTCTGTATATATCTGTTAGGTCTACTACCCTAGGAGGTAAAAAGCATTGTCCTTATTACAGGTGAAAATCTGAGGTTCAGAGGGTAAAGTGTGGGAAAACACTTTACCCTCTGAAGCTCAGCCTTCCTTCACACAGAACCAGCTCCATTACTTGCGGGACCTAATGTAAATGCAGGGCCTCTTGTTTAAAAATTAAGAATTTCTAGAAGGCGACAGCAGAGTATTAAACCAAGTGCAGGGTCCTTCTGAGCGCAAGACACTGTGTGACTAGAGGTATCACATCCAAGAGGCAGGACCTGCCTCAAGTCACACTGCCTTTCAAAAGCACATACCTGACAGAGGTAGAAAAGCTGGGGGAGAGGGGCTGCTTCTTATTTGTCCTTGATATGATACATGTCTCCACCAGCCTTAAAAGGTTGTTTTTGGTTACTTCACTTCTGGAAGCACTGCTAATTTCTCTTGGCAGTCTGAGTGCCTTTGCTTCTGACAGAGCACTCAGAGGCATCTGTAGAAACAAAAACAAACATAAACACAGAAAGACAGGCTGCTAGTCTCTTGACATGTGACTGACAATGCCTTGGTTTTTAAGTAAAACAGAAGAATATGATGATTTTTTTTTCCTTCTTTGCCATTTTTCTCTTTGGTGCATCTTGAAAGTTTGATTCCTTTACTTCCTTACACTAGCTCCTCACATACCTTTGTTCTCTAATTAAACTGAATTTTTGCCCATCATTCTTTCACTGTTTCACTTCTCTTGACTTGAGCTGAACTAACAATAATTCTTGTTTACCACAAACTGCTATGATGCCTTAATTCTTGCTCTGTTCTCTGTCAAGCTGGCTTAATCAACAGGTATTGTGATTCTACTGGGGAAAAATTTAACAGCGTCTTCTAACTCTACTTTAGCATTTGTAGTGTTCTCAACCTGCAAGCCTGAAGAGAGTAGGAAAATTTGCTTTGAGCTTTTTATTTTTGTGAACCATCCCCATTTGGGTCACATTTTCTTCCATAAATTCCTTTTATTTGCTGATCAAGGAGCTCAGTGTCCTTAAGTTGCTCCCCTCTGGGAGTCTCAATCTACTTGTTTCAATTCCTTTTCAGGACAAGTGTTAGATTAAATGTGGTTAATTCACTGTTCCACAATGTCAGTACAATTCCACTTCCCTCTCCCAACTCTTACCTCCCCAATGCTGTCACAGTCTTTTATCCTGCTATTAGTTTTATGAGAGGGAGACATCACATGTCAACTCAACTGCCTAATGAGTCTTAGAATCAGCTACTTCCTCTCCCACCTGGGAAACAATCAGTTTTATTTTCTTCTTGAAGGCCTGACTCCAGAAATAGTTGGTTAGTTTGATAAAAACAAAGAAATGATGTATTTTTTTTTTTAAAGCAATGGTTTATCATTTGTTCTTGGAAACCATGTTTTAGTTTCTTGGCTGCTAAAATAAATACCATACAATGGTTCGGTTTAACAATAGAAATTTATTGACTATAGTTTCAGAGGTTAGAAGGATGGCTTCTTCCCAACCTGGCCAGCAATCTGGGGCTTGTTGGCTTTTCTGTCACATGGCAATACACATAGTGACATTTCTTCCTTACTCCCCTGGGTTTCATTGACTTCCAGCTGCTCCCCATGGCTTGTCTCTGTAGCTCTCTCTATAAGACCTCTGGTAATAGAATTAAGACCCATCCTGATTCATCAAAGGTTCTATTTACAATGAGTTTGTACCCACAGGAAATGGATTAAGATTAAAACATGTTTTTCTGGAGTACATAACTTCAAGCCACTATACCATATGAAAACATAACCATTATCAAATTAATACAGCTGCAAATTTACTTAACTTCTCCACTAACCTCTATGTATGCTCTGCCTTCAATTTATTGTTCTATTAACAAGGACAGCCTCTGACAATTTAACCAAAATTAAAGAGAACTCTGCTCCTTGTTTAAGCGCAGATCTTTCTCAAATCCCTTCCTCCAAACACACACACACACACACTTCAGATTAGGTTGGGGAACTATATTTTGGCAATAAATATTCAGAAATTTCTAGGGGAATCTGGATCATAAGGGAGATATTTTCTGATAAGGAACAAGAAAAGTTCACAATACTCCATCAGAACATAGAAACAAATATTCCTCAAGGCCCACTGCATTTGCTCTATGCTCTTTGTATCAGTTAGCTATTGCTGCATAGCTAATTACTCCCAAAACTAGCAGCATAAAACAAACATTATTTCACAGTTTGTGTGGGTCAGGAAATTGTGAGTTTAGCCAAGTGATTCTGGCTTGCGATCTCTCAATCAGGTTGCAATCAAGATGTTGACCAAGGCTGCTGTCATCTGAAGGCTTAACTGCGGTAGGGGAAATCTGCTTCCAAGGTAGCTTTTTACATGGCTGGTATATCGAAACCGGCTGTTGGCAGAAGGCCTCATTCCTCCTGTGTTAACTCTAGGACTGCTTGTGAGCCCTCACAATATGGCACATGGCTTTCCCCAGAGCAAGTGATCCAAAAGAGACCAAGGAAGAAGCTGCAATGTCTTTTATGACCTATAATTTCAGTAATCAAACATTATAATTTCCACAAAATCCTATTGTAACACAGGTCAGCCCTGCTTAGTGTGGGACAGGACTACACAAGTTTATAAAACCATGAGGGGAGGATCATGGAGTATCATCTCAGAAGCTAGCTACCACATTCAGCATGCAACTCTTCTGTCGTAGAAGGAAATTCCATGAATGAGAAATGTGACTAATCTAATCACTGAAAAGGGATATTCCTCATTATTATTGAATTTGCCTTCTTTTTTTTTGTTATAAACATTTTCAGTTTTATTTCTGATTATAAGTAGTATATACAATAGTATATATATAATCTAGTGAAGGTTTTACTGCAATTACTGTCTTAGGGCTAGTAGCTTGTTTTCAACTCTTACTTCCTTAGGATAGACTACAAGGAAAACTTCTTCAGTTACTAAAAAATTTAAAATATCCCTAAGAATAATGTTGCCAGGTTTAGCAAATAATAAACAAACCCCAGTAAAATTTGAAATTCAGTAAACAAATTATATTTTAGCATAAGTATGTCTCAAATTGTATGACTCATATATAGTAATACACATTGTATTTATGAGATTCATATTTAACTAGATGTCCTCAAGTTTATCTGGCAACCCTACCTAAGTGTAATCCGTTAAGTTCTTAATAGTTACTCACCCCATAAAGAAAATAAAGCACTGAACCTACAGTAAAGACACCTGAATTTATATCTATGCTTCACCCAAACACACCATTTTTACATTTCTACTGAAACAGAAAACAGTCACAGAAGTATTACTAAGTCTGGATTTTTATTCTACTTCATTGCTAAGCAGCCTCCTAAAATTTTTGCCTCAAGGTGTAAGAACCCAAGAAAGCCAAGACCTAGTTTCTGGGCTCAGATTATCAAATGTTCTGATGGAAGATATAAAAAAGTCATCTTCAAACAAAATCTTGCTGAGTCCACTTACTATAGATATTAAATAAACTCAATAAAAATATTCTCCCAAGGGAAATAAAAACTCTTTTAAAAAATGCCCTTTTTCTAGTCAGTAGCAGGGTTCCTTATACAACAATCCTAGTGTAGAATTTTAGACCTGGAAAACCCTACAAAGCCGTGCTTTCTCTGAACTCCATTGCTAGTGTGTATCCTGGGACTTTTCCTATAGGCGAATCTTTTTTTTTAATTTTTAAATTTTGAATTTATTTCTCTCCATTCCTCCCCCCACCTCCCGCAATTGTCTGCTCTCTGTGTCCATTCGCTGTGTGTTGTGTCCACCTCTATTCTTGTCAGTGGCATGGGAATCTGTGTCTTTTTGTTGCATTATCTTGCTGTGTCAGTTCTCCGTGAGTGTGGCGCCACTCCTGGCCAGGCTGGACTTTATTTCACGCTGGGCAGCTCTCCTTACGAGGAGCACTCCTTGCGCAGGGGGCTCCCCTACGCAGGGGATACTCCTGGATGGCACGGCACTCCTTGCGCACATCAGCACTGTGCATGCGCCAGCTCCATATAGATCAAAGAGGCCCAGGGTTTGAACCGTGGGCCTCCCATGTGGTAGGCAGATGCCCTATCCATTGAGCCAGGTCCGTATCCCAGGGCATATTCTTTGAAAGGCCATGAAGAAGAAGAAAACAAATGCAGTCAAGGCATGCATAAGCAATCCTTCCAATCTGAGGACAATGCCCTAGGCTAGACCTCTTCTGAAAATACTTAACGGGGGATCCTATCTCAGTGCACAGGACTGTCCTGCAGATCTGTAAATATAAAAATCTTGAGCGGTCCTTTCCCACATGCTCTTTCACAGAACCATGGATGACTGTTCATTTTCCTGGAAAGGAGGCATGGCCTGAACATGCCTCACAGCACCTTCTGAGGCTCCATCTCTTGCCTCTCCTCCAGGCCCCTCCCAGGATACCTGCATTCTTTTTTTATACACTTGTCTTGCGAGATCTTGTTTGTGGCAATAATTGCTAAAAGACTGATAAGCTCTAGGCACAAAGACAAAGATCTAGACAAGTCTTGTATATCTGTGATGTAACAAGTGTTGTAGTTTGATTTAGTTATGAATTCCAAAAAATAGATATTGGATTATGTTAGTATTCTGGTCAGTACCTGGGCATGATTGAGTTATGATTAGGGCTTTGACTGGGCCACGGCATTAGGCATGGCATAAAAAGCATGGCAAAGGACAGAGTTGAGGGTTTCTGATGTTGGAGTTTTGATGCTGGAGTTTGATGCTGAAGTCTTAAGGTGGAGCCCCAGGAAGTAAGCTCACAGAAGAGAAGCCAGCCCTGGGAAGAGAGGACCTGAGCCAGGAGAACACAGAGGAATAGAAACGGCTCCTTAGACATGGCAGAAACCCTTAGAATGGCAGAGCCATTCACCTGATAATTCTATAGCTGACCTTGTGGAGAAAACAGAGGAGCTGAGCCTAGAGGAACCCAAGAAGCCTGAACCCTCGCAGACATTGGCAGCCATCTTGCTCCAACATGTGAAAACAGATTTGGGTGAGGGAAGTAACTTATGCTTTATGTCCTGGTATCTGTAAGCTTCTATCCCAAGTAAATACCCTTTATAAAAAACAACCAATTTCTGGTATTTTTGCATCAGCACCCCTTTGGCTAATACAAGTAAAGATTGCTTTTCCTGGCTCTACAGTGTTTGATGTACTCCTATGTATATTACTGAGCAAAACATTTCATTCAGACTTAAAACAGAGCTTAGACTCTGTCCTGAAGGGTAACTGCTGAAGGATTTTAAGGGAAAAACTAGATCATATTTACATTTTATTAGGATATTTCTGCTGCCTGTGTACATGATGGACTGGTGGGAGAGAAGGAGGAAAGCAAAGCTGGAAGAGAAAAACCTGCTAAGAGGCTAGATCAGATAGTCACAGGCTTGAGTCACAGATAAAAAGTTTTATAGCTCTTAGCATTTGCTGTACGATTCCTAATTTCATCAGTAACCTGAAGCTCAACAGATCTATCACTCCAGGCCAGTGGTATGCTGGTCAATTTAAAAAAAGGCCCCTATCTGCAGCATTTGCCAATTTCTGTCGCACAAATACTCTCACCACAGCCAATTTCAAACAACCAATGTGATGTCACTGAATGGGAAGTTGGGAAGAGATGTGTACCATCAGCTCTTGTAGGCCTTTCCCAGCTGGCTCCAGCCCTCCACTGGTACCTTCAAGTTCTTAAAGCAGAAGTGGGCCAAGATCAGGTTAGATCAGGCATGCAGGGGACCAGGCAAGTCCTTGCCCACATGACTGGGAAGGCAAAGACAGCTGGGAGAGTGCCCCAGAAGGAACCACCAGTACCAACAAAAGCCACCTGGGGTTAAAACCCTTCCCCAACCACGATTATCTTCAAAGAGGGAAGGCAAGAAAAAGGGTATGGGAAGAAAGGCAAAATTATTTTTAAAATTTTACTATTTGCTAGAAGTATCCTTTCCAACTATTGAGAGTGAATCTTGAATACTAGAGTAACGTACCTCAAGTATCACTAATGCCTTTTCTCTTAGTGGGAGGTTATGATCTCTGATTTTTTTTATAAAGCAAAACCCTGGAGACATGAATATATATACCACCTTTCTGAAGAGAATTCTGAGGAGCAAAAGTCTATTGCCAAATGTTATCAGTATTAGTCTTCAGCTAACAGGCCCGTTCCCACTGGGTTTTTCATGCAAAATAAGGAAAATTTTCTCTTTTCCTTCTCTTTCACGGTCTTCCTTCCCTCAATTTTACAAAAGAATTTTTTTTAACAGAACATTCATGAAACTTGGCATATTTCTAAATAAAATACAACAAATAAACCAAAACCCCAGTTAATAGATTTGTGTATGAATAGTGGGCAGGCTACAAAAGTGCTGCTTCTCATGAATTCCGTGATCCTGAAACGAGGTGTAAAGGGATCTGGCATGCTGTGGGTACTGACTCAGCAGAACCTACCTGGGTTGGATGGTGGGGAGACATAGAGCGGGTTGCAGAGAGGATAATCTTCTCCTGGAAACGTTTCTCAAAGCAGGGATGGGGAAGGGATAACTCCTTTAGGCTTACCTGTCAGTATGTTAGAGGACTGAAGACATTGCTAATCAACAGAAATGGAAGAGCTAATTCATTAAACTCCCATGGAGCCCTGTGGTTCTGTGACTTTGATTTACATCTCTTCTACAGGGATCTTTCCTTTAAAGTTTTTCAGGACAGAAGACTTGAAACAAACTCTTCAAAATCCCTTCCAAAAGAATTATTTTATAAAATATTTTGGAGATAACTTAGACTCCAAGTTTTAAACTTTTTTATGAAAATGAAGATGAGTGAGATCAGGAGAGATAAGGAAGCTAAAAGTAAAAAATGGGACTGACAAGCTGAATATACATGAATTCACGTATATTCTACTTAAATAAACCTGACTGTGGTTCTAAACACTCAGGAGAACTGTATCTCAGCAGTTCCCTTTCTTATGGCCTACCCTGTTCCTAGGAATGAAGAGTAGCAGTGAGACTCTCTTTTTTAAATCTACATACATTTAAGAAAGACTTCTCAACATATTTCACATTAAAACACTGAGAATAGAAAAGGAAGTGAGGATGGAATAGAAGCAGAAACTTGTAAAAATACATCTTTTAATAAACATTAAGAAGTAGAGTGCAGTTTAATCAAGGTTTTACATTGTAGTTTACAGCAAACATATATCCTTTATATTATACATTTACAAGTAAAGTTAAATCAGGTTCCTTTTCTTCTTCCATGGCTGGAAAAGCCAAATCTGGTGTGCATCATACCATACTTAAGGTTGTTTTCCAAGCTGGCTTCTGAAAAAGGCCTTTAACATTAATAGCTTTAACAACAAAAAATTATATCCCCCACTATAATAACCTGTTTAGTGTTCAAAAATGACTAAAAAGAACTATAAATACTTTGATTTTGTTTCTTTTGCTCCATGAATCTATAATAAATATTAATTTGAGGTCACAGATTATGAAGCCAAAAGATTTTTGTAGGAAAAGCTTAATATTTCTATTTATGATTCCAAGGACTTAAAACTGTCCAGTATCTTAAGAGCTTGGTCTATTTTTCTTTTTTTTATACAAAAAGCAAGGGGATGGTAGAATTCTTCACATTTCTGGTAAAAGTTCAGTGAATGTGGAGACTGAAATTAATTAGCAAAGAGGAAAATTGAAACATTAATCTCAAAATTCCACCCACCATTGTCTTGGAATGATCAAGACTCAGTTACATCTAAGAACAGTTAAAAGGATCAGAACTGAAAGAAATCAGAAGCTGTAACTAAAAAGCCATAGCCTTGCATGCTTTCAACTGATGACATTTAAAAATTATACAACTGAATTATCTGCTATATATGTATACTCAAGTTGGAATTAAGAAACAAAATCTTATCACATATATCCACACAAGTACCAGAATTATAATCAGATTTGCAAAGGAGGCATAATAATCTGTTTAGCATGCAACTAGCTTTTTGTAAAATCTGTAGTGGTTGTTAGAACAAAATCCTTATAAACATAATATTAACATGGGACAAACTACACCAATTTAAAAAGCAGGTCAAATTTTAAAGGATAAAGACCCAGTATCCCTGAACTTCTAACCTTAGTGTTAACATGGTTTCATCTAATTGTTATCCCAAAGGAGATTTAAAAACGCCTCTGTCCTCAGGACATCATCATATTTTCAGAGGTGGAAAGGGAACACTTTAATTTCTCTAACACTTTTGTCCCTTCTCATGCATCTTATAGGGTGCTATTACAGCATTTCGGCTATGGTAGGTGCTCTAAAGAGTCAATAAATTGAAGTCAATAATTTCTAGGGTCCAGGATATTGCTGGTGTTGTACAATAAACTTGACAGCCAGAAAGCTATGTCTGAATGACATATATTTCTGGATCAATGATTGAGAAGTTAAGGCCAACTGCCCAAAGAAGTCAGTCTATTCTCTAATTATCAGGTAATAGTTTCATCTTCTCGGCTAGATTAAAATTTTTTAGTGGGTGGAACTAGATCTCATAGTTTTCATGAATCTACAGCACCTACTAAAATGTTAGGCAGAGATAATACGTTCAAGGAAAGAATCAGTGGTGGGGCAGGAAGTGAATCCAGGGTGAATGTGGTCACGGTGAAGCTGTATCTTAGGTCATTCATCACTCAAAAGGCAGTCAGCACTGTGAAGCTCTGATGCTGTCATTATCACTGAAGAACAGACTCTGATTCCCCATCACTGTGGCTAACAGAGACTAAACCGCTGGGACCCCTTTCTTTCTCTTACCTAGTAAGAGACTGTATGTGGGCTATATAAGTAGAATTTTGTGGATGGTATCTGGAAAAAAGGTTTCCCTGCTTCAGAAAAAGTACCAACCTATCACATGGCACAATTTAACTCTAGTAATACAATTTATCAGCTTTTAAAATTATATTGTTAACCCATAACTAACAGATATTTAAAATGTTAGAATGTGCTCTCTGACATCACTTAAAATGCATTTTATTTTTAAACATTGGCATGAGGTAGAAGATAAGGAACTCACAAAAGTAATCTTCAAAATTGCTAAGTCTATCAATACAATTTATCCTCAGACAGGAGTAAGTTACAGTCGTAAGCTAGAAGACTACTGTTAAAATATAACCTGTACCTGAAAGAAATTTCTTATATTTGAAATAGCTTTTTTCCCCCAGTTTAAGGTATTACAGAAAAAAAGATAATACACACTCTGAAATATTCTTAAAGATTGAATACAACAGCTTTTGTTGGCCATTTTTTTACTTTACCATGTTGCTCTATATCACCTCAATTGAGACATAGATCTTTTTCCCTTAAATAATCAACATGGAGGTTAAAAATCTTGCCAGTTTAAGAAGCAAGATGAAAGGAATGATTCACATGTAAAATAATGAACTTTTAATAAAAACTAGCAGCACTTCATCTACCAGGACACACAAATGGGGCTTCACCGAACAGTCAGGAACAAAATAACATGTACCTGTGACCACAAAAGTTTCTTGCAGTGGGTGTTGCACAAGAGGAATATGAGGCAACATGAAGAGTTTTCTTTAGCAATTAACAATTTCCCCATTAGGTGGTGTGTGAAACTACTGGAATGTCAATTTCTATGGCAGAAAGGCGGGAGCGTGCTGAATAGGGCTGGGAGTAAGTATGCATAGTGGGAGGATGGGAGTACAGTGGCTGCCAGAAAGGAGAAGGCAAAGATTTGCATGCACAATACCAGATAAACAGTAGGAGGGAAGTCATAAACAGACCCCCAGCACTAGCGATAGTGACATACACTGCATAGTCAAATGTAAAGACTGGCTCAAACTTCTTATTCAGATGTGTGTTATAAAAGATGACCCAGACGGATGGGGAGAGGCTTACACTACCTGCCAGGAAGAACAGGAGCCCGGCCACCAGGTGGCAGCCTGCACTATTGACCAGACACCTGGCCAGTTTGATGTTGGGTACCGAGGACCTGAAGGCTGTGTTACACATTCCAATCAGGCAGAGCAGCAGGCCACCCATTGCAATCAGGATGCTGAGAGGCAGAGCAAACTGGAGAACCCGTAGGTCCAGCTGGTCAACTGATGAGTACCAAGTAGTGTCATACATCAGGCAGTCACTGCTTCCATCATATCGTGCACATTTCACCCAAAGGCCTGTGTAAACAGTCAGGTTCTTCTCGTTTCTGTTGAATGTGATCAATCTCAATTTTCTCCAGTTGGGAAGCAGAGTGCCTGCAAAGAGGCCTGCCACAGAGGCAATTCCACACAGGAAGGAGAGGACTGTGGCTGCATGGACATCCCGACAGCCCATGGCAAGGCAGGCTCTGCAGCACTGTCAGTCAGACTGGGAAATAACACACAAGAGGACAAATCAGGAGGGGCCAATAGGAGAGCAGAGGAGGAAGGGGTGCTACCTATTAGTCAAACAAGTAATGATGAAATGTCAATGCAAAGAAACAAATTCTGTCCCTTGTTTTCTCTATATGTACAATACAAATGTATATAAATGCCTGTGTGTGTGACCTCTGAGCATACATGTACTCGTATGCTTGGCTATCACTGACTGGATGAGGCAACCAAAGCCTTAAGCTAGGTAGGCCCATGACTATTTTTCTTCACAGCTAATCAGGGGAACAACACAAAGAATTTCAAAATCTCAATATTATATAAAAAATTCTCTTGGTTGTCAAGTCAATAATCATTCATTCAATACACATGTATCAAGTATTACTTTTTATGTCAAGTACTCAAATAGACAGTAACAGGCAGGGCACTCATCAACCATCAGTTAGCCACAAACAACACAAATTTAGCCTCAAATGTACATGCAAAGGCAAAATGAACTAGCCAGCAGCCAAAGTAAGGAAAGCTCATAAAAGACAAAGGTGAGGCGAAAGAAGTACTATAGGACAGGAGGGTGGGTAAGAAAACAGACTCAGCCACACTGCTTGGGTTCTAGTCCCTACTTCCTCATTTAGTTTAGTAGCTGAATGACCTTCAGTCAGCTACATAACATCTCTGTGCCTCATTTTCCACATCTGTATCATGGGGAAATAGTGCCTACCTCACAGGGCTGTTAATGTAATGTAAAGTGTTTAGAACAAATCTAGTACCTGGTAAGTGCTAAGCAAGTGTCAACTAGTGCTTAGCAGTCAGTGACTGGCTTAGGGCTTGGCACCCTCGAGAAGTTCAATGGACATTTGCTGAATGAATGTTAAATAAGAAAAAAACAAACTAATCTCAATTCTATATACCTGGCACTCTGGAAAATTATAAGATGTAAATAGGCTCATCTTCAGTAAATCAGTCAAACGAAAAGATGGGAAGAACAACTGGAATTCAGTTCTGCTCACCTACTTCCTATCCGATTCAAGAAGAGCTGACTGCTTTTCAGGGAAATCTATAGCACTTGTTGGTTATTATATTATCACTGATCATATAAAATGAATGCACAGATTTTTCAAGTACAGACAACCTATCTCTTATCACTAACATTATTAGGAAAAGAAAAAACAGTACTCAGGCCCTTATTCATTCCAAATTAAAATCCTGTGTTCTTTATCTGTACCTGATAAACTATAAAAAACAATACTTTATTCAGTTTTAATTTCTTCAAAGCCTTTGAAACTCACTTGCAAAAAAGCACTCAAATGTATTTTCTCTGCATTCCATCATAACCCCTACAGGGCAGCAGAACATACTCTTTTTAGTAAGGTAGCACATGTACGTTTTTTTGGGTCAGAGCACGAAGAAGGGACAAGGTTGTGAATGTTTTTTATTTCTGAGTACAGAATGGTGATATTTAGAGAATCCATTATCTTCTGCAAGTCAAATATTATCTGTTGAGAAGGTAGAGTAGTATTCCCAGGAGTTCAGGGATCAGAAAGAAGACTATGACAAAAGGTTCTAGGAAACTGGATTAGAACATGATTCTCAATTATGTTCAGACGGCAGCATATTATATTCTTTGGAAAACAATATAGCATTTGTATATTTAATCCAATCATATGAACTAGGAATAATTTTACTATTGAAAATATGTTTATGTTTTATGTGCACAATACAAAATCAAAGTTAAGCACAAGTAACCATTTTTTTTAAAGTCCTCAGTTAGTTCTAAGCTTCTCCATTAAAATTAGTTTACTACTTGTCTATCATGTTGTCTTCTGTTATTATTAGCAGCAGAAGTGATAGTTTAAGAAAATTTTATGGATGAAAACTATTTAAAACAAGATAATTAAAGTCCTAATTTATTTGTTTTCCTGCAAATTAGGAAAACACTATCTTGCTTAATTTTAGGAACCAAACACCTTGATTCAACAGAAACCCTAGTGCAGGCCTGAGAAAGGCTACTGATGCCAACTAAGCTCAGGAATTAGTGCCATGTTGGTTTTTGCTCACCTGTCTGTCTCCTCCACACACTGTGAGCAACTTGCATAGTGCCTGGCTGAAACGAGGAGTCACACTGATAATTTTGATGTTTGAATGCTGACAGCTTTTAGGCTTCATCCCCTCACTCTTTCCCTTGTGCCCCACATCTGGGTCATATATATAGACATGCAGGTTTGCTGTTTTCATCTGGGACGCAGCATGTTACTGTGGCCCAAGAGACTGAAGACCTGGCTGACAATAATAACCTACCATTTACAAACTGGGTATGTCACTTATCTCCTCTGAACCTCAAATTTCTAATCTGTAAAATGTTTGACAAGGTAGTTGTGAGCTAATGAAGAATAAAACCCTTTGTAAACCAGAATATTGTCAGGAATGTTTGTAGTGATTATTCATAGGCTTATTGACTTTCTTCAACTGGGTACATGCTTTTCCCCTAGACTTTCAGCAAACAACTACAGATGATTATAGTCATAGAACAGTAATGACAAAGAATTCTCTTTAATTATTGACCAAATCTAAATGAGGACTCTGCTTCAAAAGAAGCCCTTCACACTTGTCATTTGACTATCTGTTCTACAGTGACTTTCAGAGAGGGGGATGGATAAAATTTGGTACGTAATTAAAGGCTAGCAAAGGTATCCTTTTGAATAAGGAATTTTCAAAGGGATATCTGCTCTGTGGTTTTGGATAGAGTTTAAGAAAGTCTGGGTAAGGGATAGTCGTTAAGAAATTTTGGAATTCACTAGGCCATTACTTGTATCTTTTCAGTTACAATTCCAAGGAATAGCTATATGAGAACACATGTCTAATAGCTGCTAGATTCAGAATAGGAATATTGGCAGACCCTTTGATCTATAATTTGAGTTTTGTAACAAACTCTAAGTCATCAATCACTGCACTCTCTCCTCGCCTTTATTTTGTTGAACAAGAGAAAAAATGTGCTGTTACTGGCCGACACATGGTGTCAGGAGGAAAAGAGATAAGATATAATCAAGAGATGTACTTACCCTTTGAGGTATCTAATAATTCTAAAATAACTTTAATCAACTTAGAAGAAATACGTGCACATCTGAATTCACAGTAGAGATGATGTGGACCTAAAGAAAGATGGGAAATGCCCCCAAATTAATATAGTACTTCTTTAAAAACTCAATTTGGATTCATGGAGAATTAGAAAAAATAATTAGCAATCACCTAAAACAGATGAAATGTTGTACCACAAAAGGCAAGCAGTAAGTTTTAAAAAAATAAAAAGCAATTTATTCTTCAAGTCACACATCATTTATACACAGGGTACAGAAGAATAAAAATTCAATTCTCATTTTGTTATTTGAGAAGACAGGGGCAATAAGAATAAAAACCACATTAGTGTATTGAAAATAAATTATCAATATTTAATGAATTTTAGATGCTTTTCATAATTAGAATGAAAGAATAAGGAGGGCTGAGGAGACACTATATAGTTGTCTTGTAAGTAAAAGAAATTCACTATGCTCCTTTTTTACCTTTGAAAGGATACCAACAACAAAATCAGGCAACACTGTTCTTCACTGTGCGTCCTAAAATTTGGAATTAGAATGCTTTACTGTGTTTACCGATCTGGCATTTTAAGAGGTTTCCACATATAAATCTTTTAAACATCAGCAACTTCCTCTTCAAATACTATATAATTCAAACAAGAAGGATGAGAATGAAAATTTATAAACGCCTGACAGCTTCCTGGATTAAGGCATTTATGGCTGGCCTCATTAAGGTCATTATGCACAAGCGTGTTCGCCAACATCCCGTCTCATTTAAGGTTTTCCCCCAAATGTACGTTTCTTGAGTTGGTATCAAGCGTAACTGTTCGGTCGAAAGTCAGAGGAAATCGTTCCACAATTAATAGCACAATGGGATCCCTGGGCAACTGTAAGTGAGGGTCACCAAGCTTGGCCTTTCTGTAACGTGGTGAAGGCCTGTAACACAGAACCTGCGCTTCAGAGAAAAGCAAACCAAGCTTCCAGGGCAACCAGCTGCCCCCTCCCGCTCCCCTCTTTCGCTTTAAGCTGTGTCCTCAGAAACCAGAGCGAGGAGGGGGTGGGGGAAAAAGCTCTTCTATTTAGAGCCAATAGAAATTGACCTAGCAGTGACTGTAAAGCTCTGAGAGCAAACCCCACCCTGCAACAATGAGCGGGTTCGAACAGGGAGCAGGTCATCATTATACAACCAGTATCAGCTGGTTATTCAAAAACAGCGACCTGCAGCCCCACACCGCAAGCCCGGGCCAGCCAAGCCCCAGGTCTTGATTGCTGCGGCAAGACAATTCGACAATTTCCATACCGCTAAGTACAAAATAATTTTTTTTAAAACAATTACCAAGTAACTCCTCACTCAATCCTCACACTCCCAAATGTGATCAGCATTTTTCAGTCTCCCTGAGTCCCGTCGATTTATCTCTTTTACATAAAATCATCAACTTCTTCTGCAAAAGACCCAGAAATCAGAACATTCTTGACCACACCTACCTGCTTCTCACATCCAGGGCATTTTACTCGCCCACACCGAGGAGCCTCTTAGAATGTCCGTCTCTCAACATCCCAGGAAGTGTGTTTCCAGTGAACCCGAGGCTTCTGGGAGCGTAGTCGGATTCTCCCGCGGCCCTAAACAACAGGGCCCCGGGAGACTACAAGTCCCAGAATCCACCTGGCCCCGGCCGCAGGCAACATCCTGCGACCTCCTACCCACGCTCTCCCTAAATCTCCGTGGGCGCCGTAAATTCCAACCACATTTGGATTATAAATTAAAGGAAAAAAAAAAGGGGGGGGGGGGGGAGCGCAATAATGGGAAGGGAGGAAGGAAGGAAAACTAAAAACAGTTTTGAGTCTGACACCCAAAGAATTATTTCGTATTAAATGTGATTGGCCTGTAAGAAAGTTTGCTAGCAGAAATTTCTAAATCTTTTTCCACCAAAGATTTTCCGAGGCACGACATAATAAGAGGTGCAGACTCTAGAAGCAGATAGCTTAGGTTTGTATGGGGTTCTAAAGCCAACTGCTTTGGATGACTCTGTCCGTGTTATTACCTGGTTAACCTCGGTGTCTGAGGTTATCTATGAAATGGGTTGTCTCTATCATAGGTTGTTTGGAAAATTAAGAAACTTACTGTAGGTTAAGTGCCAGCGTATAGGTAGAAATCTTTTAGGTATTTGGACTAACTTTATACTCCCACGCAATTTCAACTATCACGTTCCTTTCTTTTTTGGCTTCCCCTAAAAATGAAGTCCAGTATCAGTGAAGATATGAACTAAAAATTATGGGTTCAGAATTCCTGTATCAATGAGTACCTGATTTTAAAAAGTAAAATCTGTTGAAGTATCATTATGGCTATAACTTACTTTTTTTAAAAGGGAAGCAGGTGCTCAACCACTGAGGTACGTCGGCTCCCCTGCAACTTACTTTTAAAATGATCGCACACATGCAAATAGAGATAAAATAAATGTGGGAAATGCTGACAATTGGTCAATCTAGAAAAAGAGTATATGTGTATGCATTGTACTATTCCTTCAATTTTTTTATAGCTTTGATATTTTTCAAAATAAAAAGTTGGAGTGAAAGTGTTACTGGATGACTATTTTCTGGGCTTCTAGATTCTTGGCTTATGTTGCATAAAAGAATTTAAGGACACACCATAGGGTAGGCAAGAAAGTGAACAGTTTATTAAGAAACAAATCAAGAAGAGTACAGGGTTGGAGGCATGAACTGTGGGCCTACTGCAGGATGAGTTGGTAAGCAGGGCCCCAGCTCAGGGCTTTTTGAAGTCTCTTTGCTGTTCTGGTTGGTTGCCCCACCTGTCATTTCTCAGGGGGCCAATGGTGAGGCCTTTGGAGGATATCTGAGGCTTTCACTCTTTTTGCAAATGAGATTCTCGTGGGATCTCACAGTGTATTTCCAGCAGACTTCTCAGGAGGCTTGTGGGCAGGGTCTCATAGCCAAGTGGCCATGTGTGAGCCACGTTGTCTGTCAGTCACGTTGTCTGCCAGGCCGGCCACCTTCCCCCTTTCACCATACTAACCTGCCTCAAAAGCATTTATCAGTTTAAGCAAAAGTAAAGGATGGCAACCATCCCTATCCCACTCTGCCACTGGGCAAGTTATGGTAACCTCTTTTGCCCTAGGATGTCTCATCTGTAATAATGGTGTATCCACATCAGAAAATTATGGTAAAAATTAGATAAATTACTATAATTAGCGGTTTAGAACAGTACCTGACACATAAGAACTATACATTTTTGCTATTAACCACTTTCCTTTTTGTGTTGCTTTAGTAACAGTGGAACTATTTGTTGGTAATGGAAAAAGGAGAAAAGGATTTACTATCCACCCACTGCTCCCTCCCCCAACTCATTTGCCATACTGTGTCTGAAGATGGATAAGGTTATTTAAGGTCAGAATCAGTCCCATTGCCAGACTGGAATATATAATGAGGAAGAGAGCACTGAGTGGTAAAAGGATCTCTTGGCATAGATAGGCCCTAGCCTCCAGGTAGCTCTGACAATAGCAGATGATGGCAATATGACACAAAAAAAATCACTACTTTGCTCTGAACTTTGATCCTCTCTAAAAAACTGTTTGATCAAATTAACCCATATATAAAACCATTTTACAATTTATTTCCTGATCATTGAGGAATATTAGCTAGTTGGAAGATTTTAGATGAGATATATATGCAGTTGATTATAATAAGAGAAAATAACAAAAAGGAAGGGAAGTCAACTGTGGAAGTTTGAGATTATTTTATGAATTCCAAAAAGAGAAAGATTATGTTTATAGACTAATCTGTTCCTGAGTGTGATACCCTTTGATTGCATTAAATTCAGTTGACGGGCCTTTGATTAGTTTACCTGTTAAGATTGCTGTAGGACTTTTTACTGGACTACATCAGGGAAGTGTGATTCAGGTTGGTTTCTGCTCCCTTGCTGGGTCTGATATAAATAGACTCACACAGACAGACCTAGGAAGAGAGAGCTGTGCCATTTTTTGATCCTGTCATGTGGCAGAAAGGAGAGGCTGAAACAGCTGAGGCCCTGAGGAGAGATGAGATATGTGCTTGATAGTTTATAGCTGGACTTGGGGAGAGAGTAGAACAGCCGAGACTGATAAGGGAGAAACAAGCCCTCTGCCCAGAGATAGGACTACAGGATCATACAGAATCATTTAAGCATGAAGCCTCAAGGGGCTGGGCCCACGCAGCTCAAGAGGAAAGGGAGAGCCAGGAGGGGAAGGCTGAAACCTGGGCAGAGATCAAGTGCCATTTTGCCTCACATATGGCAGGACCCCAGGATCAACAGTAGCTGACTTTGGTGAGAAAGCATCTCTGATAGTGCCTCAGGTTTCTAGTTTTCATGGCCTTGAAACTGTAAACTTTTACCCCAAATAAATCCCCTTTATAAAAGCCAACAGATTTCAGGTACTTTGTGTCAGCATCCCTTTGGCAAACCAAGACAATAGTCCTATCCCTAGACTTTTTTTTTTTTTTTAAAGATTTATTTATTTATTTAACTCCCCCCCTCCCACGGTTGTCTGTTCTCTGTGTCTATTTGCTGAGTCTTGTTTCTTTGTCCGCTTCTGTTGTCCTCAGTGGCACGGGAAGTGTGGGCGGTGCCATTCCTGGGCAGGCTGCACTTTCTTTCGTGCTGGGTGGCTCTCCTTACGGGGTGCACTCCTTGCGCGTGGGGCTCCCCTACGCGGGGGACACCCCTGCGGGGCGTGGCACTCCTTGCTCGCATCAGCACTGTGCATGCTATCCCTAGAGTTATTGATCAAGTTGGGGTCTACCTTTGGTACAGCTAATATGGAATGAACTACTGAAAAGACTTAGTGGGATTCAGTGATTGGATTATTGGAATATCATTCTCAAAAGTGCTTTAGAGTAGAATTTAGATTTGGCAATTAACACTACTCTTTCCAGTTTTTCTCACCAGAGATTCTTTTAATTTCAAAGCATGAAACAAATTCACTACAATATACCATTCACCACCAACAGTAAACAAAGAATGCCATAAAGGTCACTATAGATTGGTTTCATATTTATTGCTGCTATAACAAATTGCCACAAATTCAGTGGCTTAGAGTAACACAAATTTATCTTACTGTTCTGGAGATCAGAAGTCTGATGCTGGTCTCACCAAGCTAAAATCAAGGAGTCAACAAGACTGTTTTTTTTCTGGAGGCTCTAGAGGAGAATGGGTTTCTTTGGTTTTTTTTCTTCTAGCTTCTAGAAAATGCGTTTTCTTGTTTTTTTTTTTTTTCTTCCAGCTTCTAGAGGACGCCTGCAGGCCTGGGCTCATGGTCCTCTTCCATCTTCAAAGCCAGCAATGGCTGGCTGAGTCTCTCGCATTGATACGACATCTGACACTGATGCTTTTGTCTCCTTCTTCTATCTTTTAATGAGCCTTGTTATTACATTGGACCTACCCAATAATCCAAGATAATCCATTTGATGGTCATCTGATTAGCGATCTAAATTCCCCTTTGCCATGTAACCTAACATATTCACAGGTTCCAGGGATTAGGATGCGGACATCATTGGGGTGGGGATTATTTTCTGCCTAAAATAGTCACTAATAACTTCTGGCAAAATCCAAAAGCCTCTTGTTGGTCCTAATTCTCTTCAACCCCCCTCAGGTCCATAATGCACAATTCTGACCACCTCTTTCCCCCCCACTAAAGTTCTTCCTTAGATTCAGAGAAATCAACATTTCTACTTCTCTTATATTAATAGTTTATCTGGTTAGTTCCCTATCTACCTGTTCCTTTCACATCCTATTTCTAATTACCAGCTCATATGGTTGGATGTTATTACATAAATTTCATCATTTTTCACATACTAATTATATCCCCTTAAGCCTACCATCATTCTTTTTTTTTTTTTTTGGCCAGTAATTTCACTTTATTTCCTTTCTTCTTTGCCTATTTATCTTTATTTATTTAACTCAAATTAGGAACCAAGTCCTTTTGATTCATCCTTTGAAATATCCACTTAACCCCTTTTCACTACAAGCAATTGTTCAATCCAAGTTCAAGCCCTCACATTTCACATCAAGATAGGTGTAACAATTTCTTATATTTCATTAATGTAAAAAAAAAAAGACATAACTTTGAGTACTTACATACTTTTTCATGGATTATTAATTTATTTCCAATAAACTAAATTCAGAGAGATTAAATAATTTGCCCAAAGTGCTGTACCTTCCTAAATGTTATTGTCACCACCCAGAACTCCCCAGACTCTTTTAAAACCAAAACCAACACCAAATTCTCTATGTATTCATCAAGGCCATTTCCTACTTTTCCATTTTTTGTCCTCTCAATTATTTGTATTGTGAGGCAAACTTTGACTTCAGTCAGGCATGTCTCCTCATTTTGGATTACTGTCTCTAAGATGTTACTTATGTTCACTGAAGTTATTCCTGAACTTTGAATGCTCCCTGCTATCATCTTTGCCTACCCAAATCCTACCTATATCCCTCTTCAATGAATATGTGCATCTTCTCTAAACTATACATCTCATCAACTACAAATTGTAAACTACTTGCACATAGTGTTCCCTTTTTATGTGTTACCCATATCTCACCTCTCAACGGAGTGTTTCCAAATCCATGACTGACATTCAACAAATACATTTATAAAACAAAGAAACAACCTCCCATATATTATTTTTTATAGGAGCTTGGAGTTGAGAAGTATAGAGAGAAAAGTAGGGATATTAGGGGAGAAGGTTTTGAGAAAATCAAACAGTGTAGTGTCACTTTAAAAACTGTTAGGAATTTGTGTTTTAGGACCTCCACATATTGGTTTTAGAAGGTGCTAGCTTGCGACCTGGCTGCCAAAGCAAAGTATCAGAAATGGGTTGGTTTTTATGAGAAATTCATTAGGGTAAACACTTACAGTTCCAAGTCTGTGAAAATGTCCAAATCAAGGCACCATCAGAGATACTTTCTCACCAAAGTCAGCATCCTGCCACATGCTGAGGCAAGAATGACAGTCCATCTTTGCCTGCCTTTCCCTCAAAGCTCACCATCTCCAGGAGCTCAGCTGTGGGCAATCAGGCATACGGTCTGGACTCTTGGGGACTCTGTGCCTCAGCTTCAGCTGCTAAAGGTCCTTGAGTCCTCTCTCACACATGGCTGGGTAAAAATGGCAGAGCTGCTCTTTTGATGTGTCTCTGTTCTCAGGTTATGTAAGACCCAGCAAGAAGGCAGAGACTCAACTTGGGTCATGCCGCACTGACATAGTACAATCCAAAGTGATCTAATCAAGGAAGCCAATGTAAATCAAAGGGTCTCACACCCACAGGAATGGATTAGTTAAAAAAACATAATCTTTTTTGGGGATTCACCAAATTCAAACTGTGACAGAATGTAATCCACCACAGAATAGGCAGAACTACAGTACGTTTGTTCCTAACATCTACTTATGTTACTAGTGGGGTAGGAAAAAAGGTAGGGAGGGAGAAGATTATACAGAAGAATTAGCCTATTAGTAGGATAATTGTAGGCTTTTTCCAGTAATTACATCTGGGTGTTTTAAACCTTTGTCTTTTACCATGTCCCCCACCCTTCCCCTTACCACCATTATTTTTTTCCAGTTGTTAAAGAGAAATGTGTATAATAAATGTTACAAATTTGGCATAAAATTAATGTTTCTTTGAAGCAGGTGAATTTTTCTGGTTTATATTTTTATAAGAAAGGCCGTGTGTGCTAATTACACCATCACGTTTCTCTTGGCTCCAGAGCAATACCAGTTCATGGAAAGGACTGTTTTGAAAGTCAAGGCTGAATTATTATATACAACTCTTATTTTCTCCCATTAGAATTCAGTTGACCCAGGGCTTTTATTTACTCTGTCATTTCATCAGCTTTCAAATCTTTTCAAAGCTATAAGCTTTTACTCAATGTCTGTAGTTGATTTCAAATATTCTCAATCTCCTTCAATTTGCAGTGAACCATATACAAGAAAAATTGAAGTTATATTTTAGCTTTAAAATCATGTTCTTTTTCTCAATATAATAAAATTATACCACAGTATTCTTAAAAACCTTTATATATAATACAAATAATAAGTTTGATAACAGATAGAAAATGAAGGCACTGGTCAGAAGACATTGGCAATTTCAGAAAAATATATTGAAATATCTGCCATGAACGAAATAAGTTTTTCCCTTTGCTTTCAACTTTTAATGCACTCAGAGTTAACAAAATAAACAGAAAAGGCTCACTTTGTCACAATTTGCTCTAACATTTGTTGTAACAGAAACTGTATATCATGTTCTTCTAATTCCAAGTATTTCAAAGGTCATGTTTCATATAATTGCTATGTTTCACAGAGCCTAGCATCTGGGCATTCCAAAGGATTTAATTTCTATTATAAACACATTAATAAATACAAAGATGATCCCTTCCTGTCAAGTCTTCCAAATACCCAACAACTATTAATGAACCACCTGCCATATATTGAGAAACAGAAAAACTGTTTTAAAAATCAGAATTGCCTAAAATTAGTGGCTATAGTCAGATGGTAGTTGAAATTACCCTTGGCGTTTTCATCCTTATGATAGCCAATTTGAGGCTGCAACCCTACAATATGTTATTTCTGCTATCTACAGGGATATACTACCACTTTCCAACATACATATTTCTCTTTCCTCTTCCTTATTTCTACTATCAATTTGATTTTTCTTTTCCTTCTTTCCTTCAGCAGGCTAGTGACACTTAACAAAGCTAAAGAAATTTCCCGATACTTTCCCATTTGCCAACCTCTAACTGGAAAACATCAGTAAATGCCTCTTTGAAATATTTCCTTAATTTTGAATAAAAAAGATAATTTTCATTATTGTTCAACTTTGCTTTAAAAATTATAACATGTCTGTCAACATTTTTGATCACTTATGTTTATCTCATTGGCTTAATTCCTGAGTTATACACTTTTGTAAGGCAAAGACTATGTCTTTTTTTCCTAAATGTATATTTTATACATTATAGAATATTTTAATTCTTTAAAAGTTAAAAACAAAAAACCACTCACATATCCACACCCAACTGAAGAAATAATAATGACCAGGACACAGTATGGTGTAGTGCTTAAATAAATTTATACACGTGTAGCTCTCAGCAGTGCCCAGCATATGGTAACATCACTATGTTATAATTACGAACACAGACCATGTACTCAAGCAAAATCTATGGACTTGCTTTACTTGTCTACTCCATAAGGACAGATTTAAACCAAATTTGAGATACTCTTAAAGCAAGGGTTCTTAACAGGGGTCCATGAGCTTGTATTGAAATTCAAAAAAACATTATTCTTGTGGGGATGTGTTGGTGTGGGTGTGATATATTTATTAAACAATACACAGTATAGTGTGGACTTAGTAAGGGGTCCATGTTTTTCACCTGACAGGCAAAGAGGTCCGTGGAACAAAAAAGGTTAAGAACCCCCGCAGGGAAGCGGATTTGGCCCAACGGATAGCGCATCCACCTACCACATGGGAGGTCCAAGGTTCAAACCCCGGGCCTCCTTGACCCGTGTGATGAGCTAGCCCATGCACAGTGCTGATGCATGCAAGGAGTGCCATGCCACACAGGGGTGTCCCCCACATAGGGGAGCTCTACATGCAAAGAGTGCACCCCATAAGGAGAGTCATCCAGCACGAAAAAAGTGCAGCCTGCCCAGGAATGGCGCCACCACATGGAGAGCTGACACAACAAGATGACAGCAGCAAAAAGAAACACAGATTCCCGTGCCGCTGACAACAAAAGAAGCGGACAAACAGACAACCAGGGTGGGGGGGAAGGGGAGAGAAATAAATTAAAAAAAAAAAAAAGACACAGATTCCAGGTGCCGCTGACACAAGCAGACACAGAACACAACAGCAAATGGACAGCTGGGGGGTGGGGTGGGCAAGGGGAAAGAAAAAAAAAAGAACCCCTGTAAAGGGTTTTATATTACACATTCATTCAATTCACAATTTGGTCTTCAAACAGAATGTTGCCATATTTTTGAAATAAGGTATCTGTAGGGAGCCACCCGCTGTGAGACCTATCTACAGCCTCCCACAACATGGCGGAGTTCACAAATCTGCCCTGTCATTTCCTTATTCTTCTCCTCCCTGCTTCTTTGTTCTCCCCCTCCCGCCACTACTCAGGTGACCACAGCAATACGCATGCGCAAGGCGCGAAACTCCGCAGACCCGGTGCGAACTGTCGGCCAATCCCCTCCTTGGACGTCTGCCACCCACAAGACCAGCCTATCACCTGTGGACACGTTCCCTTCCCTCTCTATAAATTCCCATGTTTTACCCCCAATAAACGAGGCTTGAGCAGAACCCTGTCTTGCCTCCATTCTTCTCTCGACTCCTGCCCCACCCTGCTTCTTCCCACAGGTCCCTGGACTCACCCCCGCCGGCTCGGGCAGGTATCTTCTGTGCAGTGTTTACAATTTATACTATTTTCATTTTTTTGCTATATTTTTGTCATTCTATTTATGCTGTTGCTTTGAAACATATTATCCATGTACTTTAATGACATATGAATTCTGGATGGAACTTAACTAGTTTTAAATCTGAACCTTGCATGTCCTGTGAAACTGCTTAGAAAATACTTCATGTACTTGGTTTTCCACTGTATTATATATTACATATTTACCATTAAAAATTAATTTTACATTAAGTTCATCTTGCTATGATAAATAATATGGATAAATATCACAAACAATTTAATAGGTATTATGGAATTTTTTTGTTTATTCATAGGTGAAATCTTCAAAGCACAGACCCAACATCACAATATACTTAATACTTGATGATATCTGGTAGTATAAACTTGTACTTCATCAAGATAAATAAATGATATAGCAAGTTCTGCAAAAACTATTTAAATTTAATAAAAAGTTGCTATAACATAGATATTGATAACTTGGCTATTCAATAGTATGATTTAGTATTACAAAAGAATACATTTTGAAAAATGCATTTTAAAAAGTAAAAATGAAAAAGTTTTGGTAAAGACAAAATATATCCAAAACGACCTTAAAAGCTTTATTTCAAATTAAATCTTTTAATTTTTTCAAATTTATTTTCATAAAATAAAGAAGTCCAGATTTTCTCCTTTTGTTTAAAATAAAAATCAACTGTCAAGAAAAGGTACAAAGTATATATTGAGCAACCAGAAAATACTAATAATGGAACATCTTAGTGAGTCACATAACAAAATGGTTCATTTTGTTGTGAAGTAGTACCCTGGGCATTATTGATAGAGCAAATAAGAGTACAAGTCTCTTAATTATCAAAGCACATAATGTGCACATCTAATACCCTTTGACACAGCACAAAATAAGATTATGGTGGGTTGTAACTTAAGACACTGTCCTAACATTACTACTTGTTTAGATTTAGGAAATAAGAAAGGTAGAAAGGGAAATGACACTGGAAGTTACAAACGTAAAACATTCTATATGAAACATGGTCACACTGACCAGTACAGATGTTCAAATTCCAATCCTTGTTCCCCACCCTCATTCCTTTGCTGGAAAGTGAAACCAAGCTATCCTAATCCCCTGTAGTTTCTGCTGCAGAATGTGAGATCCATGAAGACAGCAAGTCCTGTCTGCTCTCTTCAATACTGTATATGCAGCACTATACACAGTGCCTGGCATGCAGGAGACACTCAATAAATACCTGTCCTGTGAAGAAAAAGGAAATGCAAGAACACCCAATGGTGACTGGAATGGGAGTTGGGAATAGAAAACAGAACAAATGAAAGTGAAATAATGCTTGTAAAAAGTAACGCATATTATGAAATCAGAAGAAATTAAGTCCAGAATATTATTGAAATCATTTTATTTAATACTTATGAAAGGGTGAAAAGCATAGGTAAAGGATTTAGTATGCATTAAATTAAAAAAATAATTCATAAATGTTTACTAGCTTGACACAATTATGTAAAAAAAAAGTTGGGAAAGTCTTACATAGTAACTCTTTTGGGGAAAACATGCATAAAAAACTTCTGCAAGAATGTAAGAAACTATTAACATTGGTATCCTCTGGGAAGTAGGACTGGGAGCCTAATACAGAAGGAGGAAATCTTTTACTATATACTTTTGCACTCTGAATTTTTGTACAATGATCATGTAAATTTTATAATAAAACTCAAAGGGAAAATAACCAATTTGGAAGTATTTTTGCAACACTCAGAAAAAAATTAGAAATTTAAACATTTGATCTCCTAAGACTATATACTGAGCTCACTTTTGGAGTAGCATGATTAGGAGCTCAGTGGACTCACTCCTGAGCAAAACTGAAAAGTAAAAAAAAAATAAATCCCTGGAAATACAGCATAAACTTATTCAAGGAAATCTACTAAAACCCAGCAAGGATAGCCAGTCTGTGGCATTTAACCACAACCCACTCCTGCTGCCCATCCCAACCCAGTGTGATAGAAACTCTACTTCAGGAGGGTGTACGAAGAACACAGGGCTTCCTCTCCCCTCAGCTTCCATCTAGGGCTGCGATTTTCCCAGGAAGAGGATATCAGCATTTCCCATCCTGTCCGGAACTACCTGTTATAGAGGATATGGTCTTGGCAAGTATAGCCAAAGAAGCGGGGACTCCCATCTTTATCCCCCAGCCTCCATTCAGGGGACTGATACTCTACTTTGGGATGATGTCCTGAGAATGTTGGTGCCTTTATCACTCTTGCCCTGGCTACTTCATAAGGTGGAGGCTCCCTAACAAAAGAAGCAAGCTAAGAAGACCAGAGGCTACCACCTTCTCTCCTGCCAAGCACCCAGCTCCTAAAGCAGGGATGTCACTCAGAGAGAAGCATGCCACGGTCTCCTCACCCTGCCACCCCCACTCCAGAGCCCATGTTCAGAGATTTTGCCCAGTCTGGGGGGCAGGCCATAAACTGGAGGACTCCAAATCTCGTCCTTTTTATTTGCAAGAATGTAGGAAAGTAGAAGCTGAAAGGTGCTCACAAAGACAATAGAGGCTGTGGTGAAAAGCAATTAAGAGCTTCGTAGATTCATTGGGAGATACAAACTAAATGATAAACCAGCTAGTTTACCAAAGAGAAATCAGGGAAAGAGGCAGCTAAGAGCCCTCCTAGGAAGCAGATGTAGCTCAAGTGGTTGAGAGCCTGCTTCCCATGTATGAGGTTCTCAGTTCAATCCCCAGTACCTCAAAAAAAGAAGAGCCCTCCTGGAGTCAGAACCTCAAATACTGACCACAAAAACTATTCCTACAAATGAGTCCAAATTCAATTATATCAACCTGTGGAACAAGTTATGTTCCAGAGCATTGCATTGATGAAAATAATCAATCAGCCATTAGTGGAGTTTATCAACTGGGTGTGGTCAGGAAGAGATCATCAAAGAGAGCCTGATAAAACCACTGTCACATAAGAAAGACTGTGTGTCCAAGGCTGTACTCTCCAAGGAGCAAGGAGAGAATTCAAACTATGGAGGGGAAATAGACTTCACTAAAAGAATCCAGTGAATAACTTCGAAAATAAACAAGCTAACAATGACTAGTGTTGGAGGGCAAAGGACCAGTAGCCGAGCTGCATCATTATTTAAAACGTCCAGTTTCCAACAAAAAATGTTAAGACATGTGAAGAAGTAGGAAAAGTGTGACCTATATCCAAGAATAAAAGCAGGCAACAGAAATTGCCAGTGACAGTGATCAACTGTTGGATTTAAAAAAGACTTAAATGTAGCCCATATAAATATATCCAAAGAACTAAAGGAAACCATACTAAAAGAAGGAAGATATCATGACAATATCTCATCAAATAGAGAATCTTAAAAGACAGAAATTATAAAAAAGAACCAAATGGATATTCTGGAGTTGAAAAGTACTAAAAATGAATTGAAAATTTCACTAGAGGAGCTCAACAGCAGATTTGAAATAGAAGAAATGAACTTGAAGACAGATGAATAGAGATGACATAATCTAAAGAGAGAAAAAATAATGAAAAATGAAGAGAGCCTGAGAGATGTGGGACACCATTATGTTGACATAATACAGAATACATACGTATTATGTACATTAACACATAAAGGGAATGCCAGGCATTAAGAATGAGAAGAAAAAATTTTAAGGAAAACAATGGTCAAAATCTTCCCAAATTTAATGAATTTATGGTATGTGAATTATATCTCAATAAAGCTGTTACCAAAAATGAGGGGAAAAAAGGATATATGGATGATTGATAATATGGTTTAAGGTTTGTACTTCTTATTCTAAACTGTTAAGTTGGACAATGAAACAAACTAGAGCTCTTCCAAAGCAAGATAAAAATATATGAGAAAGAAAAATTGTCTGAAAGTTTGTCACAAATACTTACCTTTGGTTTCTGTTAAATATTTCAATGATCTTTTTTTTTTTTAAAGATTTATTTATTCCTCTCCCCTCCCCCGCCCCCGTCTGCTGTGTCCATTCACTGTGTGTTCTTCTGTGTCCATTTGCATTATCCTGCAGCACTGGGAAACTGCTTTTTTGTTGCGTCATCTTGCTGCGTCAGCTGTCCATGTGTGCGGTGCCAAGCCTGGGTGGGCTGCGCTTTTTTAACGTGGAGCAGCTCTCCTTGTGGGGTGCACTCCTTGCGCCTGGGGCACCCCTATACGGGGATGCCCCTGCATGGCACGGCACTCCTTGTGCGCAGGAACAGCACTGCACATGGGCCAGGGGGCCCTGAGGATCGAACCCTGGTATCAGTTGAGCCATGTCTGCTTCCCTCAATGATCTTGATACTGCCAAATATAAGTTTCAGTTTAAGATTTTGAAAATGTTTTTTAAAAAACAGAACTATTATATATTTAGAGGAACTATGTATATGATAGCCTTAAAAACAAAACAAGACAAACAAAAAACCTAGTTGCCAATCCTAACAATATTCTATGGAAATTTTTTATATAATTTTAAAAAATGATCTCAATAGAGAAATCATGACTAAAGGAATGTCAGAGGATATAGTTAATTGTTGGACTGACTATAAACTTATAAACTATCATTTTATTTTTCTGTTGATTCCCTTAACTACAAAAGAATAGGTTAAAAAGTTATCAGTGATGGTGCATGTACCAAAAGATTAATAAGAATCTTTCAAAAAATACTTATACGTCTGTGAAAAACTGAAAGTAACACAAAGAAACTCAAAACATTTTTAATAGTTTTAAATTACATCCATTCAGGAATGAGGAACAGCATGTTTTGATGGTGGCTCACTGTAAGATATGGCATTGGAATTTCTTAAGTTAAGCAATTGTTTCTTATGGTATGCATTATTTTCCTTGTTGTCTTGTTCATCCAGTGATTTTCTTATACAGTTCTTTAATTCATCAATTCCTTTTCTGGTAATTGCAGAAATTGGGATGATATGTTGAAACTCTATAATCCTCTCTGGAATCATGTTTTTGTCAAGTAGCCCCAGAAAATCTAAAAAAAGAACACAAAGCTAAGATAATTTTCATTGTCTTTGAAAGTAAGTCAAAACTATGTTAAGAAGTCTGATTTGTGAACCAAGGAACCCAAAATTTTGTGAAATCACCCAAACCTATTAGCTACCCTTAATTCCTCCTCCTTTTGTCCTTGTTTTGCAAGCACTGTCCCAAACTCATTTTTAGCAGCCTCTTCTCCTTTTGCAGGCCACTGTAACCTGAGCACATGCAGAAACCTGGACTGGCATACTTAGATGACCCCCGAAACACTAGGAACTAAAATTAAAATCTTCTCCTTTGGAACCAAAGTTGAATTGATAGAAATGTTGAAGCAAACCCAATACATGAGGCCCTTCAACAAGGAAAATCTGGATGAAAGCCTTCTTTAACATATTTGGGCAAATCTAAGCCTAGTCAATCAAACCATGCCAAATCAACCCTCCCATTAGCAGTGTCCACAGGTACTTCCAATGAGGTCTTAGATGGAAATGATCAGTGAGTTATTGGAAATTGAAGAAAAGGTTTCAAGTGGCAGAGACCTTGGCAAAATTGAGTTCTGATGTCACATGGAAGGAAAAACTTGAGCGCAATGAACATGGATAGCTAGCTTGCAAGATTTCCAAGATGTTAAGTGTGGAAAGTGCAGTCTGGTTTCTCCTTGCAGCTCACAGTAAAATATGAGAGGAAAAGGATAAGATGAGAACTGAACTACTGAGCATAAAGAAACCAAAAATTGATGATTTGAAAAATTCTGAATTTCTGGAAAGTCCCCAAAGAATAGTGCTCCACATTAGGGTTCAGCTGAACATGGAACCAGTCAGCAATTTCAGTGGAAATGAGGATTAGAAATGCAGTTACCCAGGAAGGATCTGTGGAAAGTCCAACTGTCTGATAGTTTGGACCCCTCTGTACTACATGCAAAACTCAGTTTTGTGAGATCTTTATGAACAGAACCACTGCTAGCTTGTGCTAACAGGGATGGAAAAGAGACAGATTGAAGGAAAAGTCACTTCAAGGGCAAAATCATGGTAACTGAGGTCTTGACCAAAGACACCTTCTCAGGCCAAGAGAGTGGGCCTGCCCTCCTGTTCAGAGGAGTGGTGCCATCCCAGTCTTTGGAGAAGCGAAGCATATGCCCCAAAATTGTGGAGAGTCTGACTCCCATCCCAGTGCTCCGAGAGCATAGACTGTGTCCCAACAATTGTGGAGCTGGGATACCATCCTAATGTTTGGAGAGGGGAGCCTTCAGCCTAGTGTTCAAGGAGAGGATGGCGGCTGGACAAGCGCTTGGAAGGAATGTGGCTGCCATTCCATTGGATCTGGTGGACAAAGTATCATTCCTTAGATGACTCTCAGACCTTGAAATATAATGGCATATGCCCTGCTGGGTTTCAGAACTACTTGAGACCTGTGATCATTGTTTTCCTTCCAATTTCTTCCTATGGGATTGGGCATGTTTATCCTATACCTTTCCCTCCATTGCATACTGGAAGCAGATAACTTGTTCTCTAAGTTTCCTAGATTCCAAACAGTCCTCTGTCTGTTTCCCACCAGACAGAAAGGAATTGTGTCCGCCACAGCTGTAACTGAATTTTTTTTTTTTTAAGATTTATTATTTATTTATTTCTCTCCCCTTCCCCGCTAGCCGCCCCCCGCCCCAAGTTGTCTGTTCTCTGTGTCCATTTGCTATGTGTTCTGTGTCCATTTGTATTCTTGTCAGCGGCACCTGGAATCTGGGTCTCTTTTTGTTGTGTCATCTTGTTGTGTCAGCTCTCCGTGTGTGCTGCACCACTCCTGGCCAGGCTGAACTTTCTTTTGCGCTGGGCGGCTCTCCTTACGGGCTGCACTCCTTGTGCGTGGGGCTCCCCTATGCGGGGGACACCCCTGCGTAGCACGGCACTCCTTGCGCACATCAGCACTGTGTATGGGCCAGCTCATCACACAGGTCAGGAGGCCCTGGGTTTGAACTTTGGACCTCCCATATGGTAGGCGGACACCCTATCCATTGGGCCAAATCTGCTTCCCTGATTTTTTATTATTATTATTTTTACCCAGACATGGCGCTATCATCTGTCTGCTTACTGTTTTTGCTCATTGTTTGTGTTCATTATCTGCTTGTTGTTTTGCTCATTGTCTGTTTTACCTTTAGGAGTCACTGGGAACTGAACCCAGGACCTCCCATGTTGGAGGCAGGTCCTCAACTGCTTGAGCCACATCTGCTCCTTGCTCATTGGTTTTTTGCTCATTGTCTGCTTGGTGTTTTTGCTCAATGTCTGCTCGTTGTTTGTTTTGTCTTCTTTAGGAGGCACAGGGAACTGAACCCACAACTGCTTAAGCCACATCCGCTCCCGTAACAGATTTTGGTGAGACTTTTACTTAGCATTGCTTCTGAAATGCCTTAAGGCTTCTATGGTGGAATGAATGTATTTTGCATATAAAAAGAAAAAAAAATTTTGGGGGGGTCCAGATGGTGGAGTGTGGTGGTTTGAAGCTTTATGTACCCAGAAAAACCTTTTCCTAAAGTTAATCCATTCCTATGGGTCTGAACCCATTTTAAGTGGGATCTTTTGATAAGGCCACTTCAGTCAATAAGGTATGACCACACTTCATCGGGATGGGTTTTAATCCTATTAATGGAGTCCTTTATAAGAGAAAGAAATTCAAAGAGAGACAAAGCCATGAAAGCTGAAATTAATGAAACGCAGAAGAGAAGGGAGACCAGCATATGTCACCATGTGCTTTGCCATTTGAGAGAGGAGCCAAGGATCTCCAGTAATTATTCTTCAGAAAGAAAGCATCTCTGTGATGATGACTTGATTTGGGCATTTTCTCAGCCTCAAACCCACGAGCAAATAAATTCCCATTGTTTAACCCGACCCAATTCATAGTATCTGCTTTAAGCAGACAAACTCTCCCTCCTTATGCCTCCTCTGAAAATTGCCTTTTCTGCAAGACCAAGTAGCAAATAGATCTAATGACACTAGGCTGTGAGGGCTATTAAACAATGCCAGGGAATATGTAGACCCAAAAGAAATTATTAATGCAAGGACAGCTCCAGCAGGTATAGTATAGAGGAGACATTTTTAGGAGGAGACAAAAGACCTTCTGATACTACCTGCTAGACCTAGTACACTACAGTCTATTTCCTCCAATTTTTATCCCAAGGAAAACTCTACTTTTCCTCATTTTTGCAAAAGTATTTTTGAGTATTTGTAGGCATTAGACTCTGAAAAAGCAAGCATCAACACTAGGATTGAGGTGGTCTGCAAAGGTCAATATTTAAAACCATGGAGTTTCCCTTTTAGTTCCTCTATACAAAGAGGTCTATTCAGGAACAAATTTCAAGCAAATAAATTCTTCTTCAACAATAGCATGCAGTTTTCTGTTTCATATATACACAGTATTACTCAAGTTTCTTTTGAGTAGACTAGTACTCTTCAGAGACCTACAGAATTAGGGTTACAAATAAACACTGCTCTTTAGAACTATTAGTTCGGTTTTTAAATCATGGTATATCAGGGGAAATAGAAATTCCAAAAGCTTGTGAAGTACTTAAACTGATGTATGTTATAGGTAAATACTGACATTTTCCTCTTATCCAAATCCCATCTACTCTTTAAGAGCCTAGTTTAATTTTCACTTCTCCATGAAGCCTGACCTTTTCAGTGCAAATTAATCCTTTTTTCCCTTTGCTTCCATAACTTATTGTCCATATTAAACATTCAGGAACTTGGTAATTATTATGTTACAATGTTACTTAAATGTTTCATATGGTATGTGTTCTTAATATATATGTTTTTTTAGGAATAGAAACTATCAGTTTTCTTTTTATCCATTTTATCATTTAGCACATTCTCTGCACGTGGTTAAGTAGTCATAAAACAGGAATTAAATGAAAGAATACAGTTACCTTTAGGATTCTGAAGTTGGTTCATCAGTTCATGGAATCTATCTTGGGCATTTGGCAAATCCATTTTATTAACTGCCAGAAGTGCAGGTTTTGTCTGAAGTTCCTCTTTGTACAACTCTAATTCCTGTAAATTAAAGGAGTAATTTTATAAAATTATCCATATAAATTACCCACTTGGTAATGTCTTTCTTTACTTACAGGTCTGGATAATCTATAACCTACTCCTATCTCTGAAATGCAATAATTCCTAACAACCACAAGGCTGATTAATAACTGCAATTCAGAAAATGCTACTGGTTAGATTAAATGTTAGTATATTTTAGTTCATGTGACATCTACAGACAGTTGTGATTTTGTGTCTAGAGCAAAATACAGATATCTGGACTTCTATAAAGCATTCAGATAAAATTCAGAAATCAGTAAAGACAGTTTAATATTATACCCCATACTAGCCTTAGAAAAAGCCAATATGCTTATCCATTCATAAAGACTTTAAGTCTTTATGAACTTGGATTAAAGCAATGTATTCTTAGATATGATGCCAAAATCACATGCAACAACAACAAAGATAGAAGGCCTTCAACAGAATTACAACTTTTTTTTGTGCTTGAAAAAGGAAAATCCACAGAATGGGAGAAAAATATTTGCCAGCCCTGTGTCTGATTAGGGATTTGTATCCAGAATATAAAGAACTCTTACAACTCAACAATCTAAAATCAACCCATTAAAAACTGTTTAAAGAATTTAATAGACATTTCTCCAAAGAAGACACACATATGGCCAATAAGCACATGAAAAAATGTTCAGTATCATTATTTACCAGTGAAATGCAAATCAAAACTATAATGAGATAACACTTCACCTCATTAGGATGACTAAAATTTTTAAAAGTAAGAAAATGAACAGTATTTGCCAAGATATGAAGAAAGCAGAACCCTCATACATTGCTGGTAGGGTTGTAAAATGATGGAATCACTTTGGAGAACAGTTTGGCAATTCCTCAAAATGTCAAAGAGTTATCATATGACTCCGCAATTCCACTCCTAGGTATATATCATATCCACGAGAAATGAAAACATGATGTCCATACAAAAACTTGTACACAAGTATTCACAGCAGCACTATTCATAACAGCCAAAAGATGGAAACAATCAAATGTCCACTGAATGAATGGATAAACAAAATATGGTATAGTCATACAACAACATTTGGCAATGAAGAGAAATAACTTCCAAGGCAAGTTACAAGGTGGATAAATCTTGAAAACAATATACTAAGTGAAAGAAACCATGTATTATATGATTTCATTCATAGGAAATATCAAGAATAAGCAAGTCCACAGAAACAGATATTAGAAGTATCAAGGGGTGGGGTGATGGGACAATGGGTGGTAATGGTTGCACAATATACCAATATATTGCACAATATACTAAAAACCACTGAATTGTACCCTTAAAGGGGTGAATTTTATGGTATGTGAATTATATCTCAATAAACCCATCTTTTTTTTTAAGTCAATGGGCTTATTTTTCAAATACTCAGATGATATTTCAACTTGAATAAAAAAGACATTGTTTTAAATCATTTTCCCAAGGCATAAGGAAGGCCAGAGGGCTCTAGTCTCAATGATGTGATACAAATTCAAGGCTATTATTCTTTATGTACAGGATGAAAGCAGTAAAAAGGCTTTCATACTTCATTATCTCTTAATGGTTCTCTATATCTCAAATAACAACACTACTTTCGAAACCTCTTTTTAACCTTAAATTTTAATATCTGGCATGACAGCTATAAGAATAATAATAGCATTAGGGAGATGTGTCCTTATTTCCTTTTTATGGCTCTTTTCTTTTTTTTTAAGATTTGTTTTATTTCTCTCCCCTTCCCTCTATTGTCTGCTCTCTTTGTCCATTTGCTGTGTGTTCTTCTGTGTCTGCTTGCATTGTCAGGAGGCATTGGGAAACTGTGTCTCTTTTTTGTTGCATCACCTTGCTGCGTCAGCTCTCCATGCTGTGGCATCACTCCTGGGTGGGCTGCACTTTTTTCACGCAGGTGGCTCTCCTTGCGTGCAGCAGCACTGCACGTGGGCCCTGCATATGATAGGCAGACGCTCTATCAGTACAGCCACGTCTACTTCCCTTCATTCTTTACATATACATACAGCATAGAGTTACATCTGAGGAACTAATGGTGGTTAAGTACTAAATTGATTCTTAGTAATGGACAAGGGAGAAATCAACTTTCTCCTCCTAGATAAAGCATTCTCCGTAAAATAGTTTCTCAGCCTTGGCACTAATGACACTTTGGAAATTCTAACTCTTTGTTAAGGGGGACCCTGCAGGATATTTAGCAGCATGTTATGCACTACCCACTAGATGCCAGAAGTCCCCCAGCTCTGACAACTAAAAACAATGCCCAGATATTGCCAAATGTCCTCTGGGAGGCAAAGTTGCCCAGGGTTGAGAATCATTGCTGTGGGAGGATATAATGTGATTCTAAGGTCATTAAGTTCATTATAGCTTTGCTAATAGAAAATAGTTGGCTCACCAATCTTTTTTATACTTCTGGTATATCCAATGATTTTGTGTGTGTGTGTGTGTGTGTTCTTCCCCCTTCCCCTACTGTTTTGTTGTCTGTGTCCATTTGCTGTTTTTTTGTTTTTTTTTGGTCTTCTCATTTTTTCCTCTAGGCTCCACCAGGTTTCAATCCTGGCAACCTCTGATGTGGGAAAGATTCCCTGTGGTTTGTGCCACCTCAGTTCCTGGTTTCTGTTGCGTCTTGCTTTGACTCTCCCCCAAGTCTTTTAATTACATCATCGTCTTGCTGCATTGCTCTCCACGTGGGCCTGGCTCACCCTTTACAAGGAGACCCCAGGGATCGAACCCAGGTCTTCCCATATGGTAGACAGAAGCCCAATCACTTGAGCCACATCTGCTTCCCTCTGATTATTTCTTGATCTCAATACTTTCAACATGAAGTGCAGTGGTAAAAGTATAAACACTATCATCAAACTGCCTGAGTTAGAATTGGCTCTAATGCTTATTAGCTATCTCCTCCCTCCCTCCTTCCCTCTTGCATTCTTTTTTTCACATTTTTACTTAATTTAGAAGGGCAGCTGAGTTACAGAACTCATCTTGATTCTGTTCAGTATTTAAAGTAAAACTCTGGGAATAAAATTTTAAGTTTTTTTTTAAACTCCCTAGACTATCCCTTTCAACTACATTCACACTTATAGATCAACAGTGTTAGTTACACTCACTAAAATGTGCTACCATCAACTCTCTTCATTTCTACACACTTATAATTCACCTTATTAAACATTCTACATAGATTCTGCATCGGCTCCCCATTTGCAACACACATTCTATCTCCTAGTAACCTATACTCTAGTTTAAGTCCATGAGTTTATCTGTCATATTTAGTTCATATTAGTGAGACTATACAATATTTGTCCTTTTGTCTGGCTTATTTTGCTCAGTGTAATGCCCTCAAAGTTTACCCATATTGTCATATGCTTCCTACTTCATTTCTTTTTACAGCTGAATAGTATTTCATCTTATGTATATACCACATTTTGTTTATCCATTCATTGGTTGTTTGATACTTGGGTTGTTTCCATTTTTCGACAATTGTGAATGCTGCTGCTATGAACATTGATTGGTGTACATATGACTGTTTGCATCCCTGTTTTCAGATCTTCTGAATATATTCTTAGTAGTGGGATGGACAGATCATATGGCAGTTCTAAATTTAGCTTTTGGAGGAACTGCCAAACTGTCTTCCACAGAGGGTGCACCATTTTACACTCCCACCAACAGTGAAGGAGTGTTCCTATTTCTTCACATCCTTTCCAGCACTTGTAGTTTTATGTTTTTTAAATAATGACAATTCTGTACGGCGTGAAATGATATCTCATTGTAGTTTTGACCTGCATTTCCCTAAATCTAGTGAAGTTGAACATTTTTTCATGTGCTTTTTGGCTATTTGTATCTTCTCTTTGGAGAAATGTCTATTTAAGTCTTTTATCCATTTTTAAATTGAATTGTACGATCTCTTTATATAACATGGAGATCAAACTCTTCTCAAATATGTGGTTTCTGAAAATTTTCTCCCATTGAGCAGGCTGCCTTTTTTAACTTTTTAACAAAGTCTTTGAAGCATAAAAGTGTTTTATTTTGAGGAGGTCTTTTTTTTTTTTTTAAAGATTTATTTATTTATTTAATTTCCCCCCCTCCCCTGGTTGTCTGTTCTTGGTGTCTATTTGTTGCGTCTTGTTTCTTTGTCTGCTTTTGTTTCTTTGTCCGCTTCTGTTGTCGTCAGCGGCACAGGAAGTGTGGGCGGCGCCATTCCTGGGCAGGCTGCACCCTCCCTCCACGATGGGCGGCCCCCCCCACGGGCGCACTCCCTGCGCGGCACGGCACTCCCTGCGCGCATCAGCACTGCGCATGGCCAGCTCCACACGGGTCAAGGAGGCCCGGGGTTTGAACCGCAGACCTCCCATATGGCAGACGGACGCCCCAACCACTGGGCCAAAGTCCGTTTTCCCGAGGAGGTCTTATTTATCTATTTTTCTTTCATTGCTCATGCTTTGGGTATATGGCTTAAGAAATTACCACCTATCCACAAGATCTTGAAGATGTTTCCCTACATTTTCTTCTACAAGTTTAATGATTGTAGCTTTTATATTTAGGTCCTTGATCCATTTTGAGTTAATTTTTGTATAAGGTATGAGATAGGGTCTTCTTTCTTTCTTTTGGATATGGATATCCAATTCTCCCAGCACCACATATTGAATAGACAGTTCTGGCCCAGCTGGGTATGCTTGACAGCCTTGTCAAAAATCACTAGACCATAGGGGAAGCAGACTTGGCCCAGTGGTTAGGGCGTCCGTTTACCACATGGGAGGTCCCTGATTCAAACCCCGGGCCTCCTTGACCCATGTGGAGCTGGCCCATGCGCAGTGCTCATGCGTTCAAGGAGTGCCCTGCCATGAAGGTGTGTCCCCCTGTAGGGGAGCCCCACGCGCAAGAAGTGTGCCCCATAGGGAGAGCCGCCCAGCGCGAAAGAAAGTGCAGCCTGCTCAGGAATGGCACCACACACACGGAGAGCTGACGCAACAAGATGATGCAACAAAAAGAAACACAGATTCCCGTGCCAGTGACAACAACATAAGTGGACAAAGAAAAACACGCAGCAAAAAAAAAAAAAAAAAAAAATCACTAGACCATAGATGTAAGGGTCTATTTCTGAATTCTTAGTTCTATTCCACTGGTCAATGTCTATCTTTATGCCAGTATCATGCTATTTTTACCACTGTAGCTACGTAATATGCTTTAAAGTCAGGAAGTATGAGTCCTCCAACTTTGTTGTTTTTTGAGACATTAAAAAGGGGTTTTGTGGAGATTAAAGGGGATAATTCATGTAAAGGGCCTGGTGCACTGGAAGCACTCAATAAGTGCTATTATTATTTAAAAGCATTTCTTGAACCAGATAAATATCACCCCTGGTCTCATGGAGTTAAGGATATAAGCAATAAATTAAGCATTTACAGTTGATTCTGAGGGAAACAAAATCTAAGCTAAGAGAAAGAAAGAAAAGAAGAAAAAGAGAAGAATAAAAACAAAATCTAAGCTAAGACCTGATGAATGAGTATGAGTTAGCCAGGCCAGTGAAAGGTCAGAAGGATAAAGTCCTCCTGGCAAATGAAATAGGGTCTGTTAAATCCTGGAGGTGGAAGATATCATGGTGCATTAGAGAGATATCATAAAAGTATGGTATAGCTGGAATGTAGAACATAATGGAATGGTGGAACATGGACTGATAAGTGATAAAGCTAGAGAGCTGAGTAGGGGCCCAACCTTATCAGACCTCATAAACCATGCTAAGTTTTGAGTTTAAACCTCACTTAGTCAAAGGCTTTAGAGTTCAAGCAAGAAAAAGTTTGAAAAATACCTAATAGAGATCTGTAATCAAAGAGTGTAATAGTTTGAGGAAAGGTGGTTGCTGAGGAAATGGACACAGCAAGTATAAATAATTCTTTACCTATCATCACAGCTTTAAAAACCAGAGAGAGAATATGCAATTATTCTAGTTATTAGATGTTATTTCCTATAGTCCTATGTGTCTACATAATAGGCAAGATGTAGCAACACAGGAAAGTAGTAAACCTACTTTTGTAAGCAGGATTATAGTTTCAAAAGCAGATCTGTAATGTGTTTGGGAAGAAAGCTGAAATCCAGAAACATCAACCTGAAAAAAAACAAAAGACAGAAACACTTTCAGGGCCAAATACATATTTCTGTGTTTTGAAATGTTTTAGTTTCTCAAACCAAAAATAGCTTCTCTACTTTTCTCTATACTCCTCTTGGCTTTTAATACTATTTCTCTATACTTTATTGATAAAATTTCAGAAACCCATAATAAATAAGAAAAATTGAGGTGTTCCTATAATTTATATAAATTATTCTTGTAAAAAGATAGTTATTAATTAGAGAAATAGTATAGATAAGACAATCTATACCGATATAAGCAATGAAATATAGAACTCTAGCACCATCAATGAAATAGAAAATAGATATTATATAATATTATGTCAGAAATCTTAATGAATTAAATCTTGGTAAGGACAAGTTATACCTGATGCATTAAACTTTGATAACACCATCTCCATCCCCATACTGTAAACAAAAATTACTATGCTTAATCCCCATCTGAACACTTAGCGGAGTAACACTACTACTTTACCTTTAAATCTTATCATTATATATAACTTACAACAAAAAGCAGTTGTCTAGTTCTTTCTATATGCTTGAGGAATTTGTGGCCCATTCCTTGGTTCAAATGTGCTCCTTCTATTAAACCCGGCAGATCAGCAACTGATATCTAATACAAAGTTAAATGGTTTGATGAAAAAAAAGTATAAAAACCACAAGTGCAATCATATGTGACTTGTTTCATATTTAAAATACAAACAGTTCCAAAATTGTGATTACCACTTCATCTTTGAAAAAGCCATGATACCTTTATAGAAAAATAAATGTATTAAGAATCAGTATCCCAGAAAAGCAGTGACTATCTAGAACTGAAAGCAAAACAGTTCCTTGCATCTGCCTCATAAGATCTAAGCCTCCTCTCAATCTGTGGCAGAGCCAGCATCATATCCCAAAGTCCTCAAGGTTAAGAAATGAACAAACATTAGGGAGGAATGCAACTGTAAAAAAGTAAACTATTAATATTGTAGCAATGGGAGAACATGTAACATTGATATAAAGATAATGGTTACCAGAGGTTCTGAAGGGAGGGAGAGGGAGTAATAGGTGGAACACAGTGCATTTTGGGAACACTGGAATTAATTTAAAACCACAATGTAAACTATAGACTCTGGTAAGTAGCCATGTATGTAGGCTAATATATGAAGTAAGCCAGGTAATGGTGCTGAGCTGTTTGGTCAAGCAAGCACTGGGCTAACTGTAAGAGAACATTTCATGGACTTTTAATCATCAGTGAGTTGATTGCACAGATGACTGGTTATATCTACCATCAATGAGTAAACTGCCATCAGCAATGAGTGAAATGTCATCCAATCAGTTGAAGAAGTTGAAAGGGGAAGTGATTTCAGGATTTAGAGAGAGAAATACCATCTCTACTTCAGACAGTCAGTGTCTCCTGGGGAGCTCATCAAGGACTTCCACTGGAGGCCCTGGTTTACAGCCTGCCCTGTGGAATTTGGACTTGTGTATTCTTGCAGTCATGTGAGACAACATTATAAAATTTCATACTATTTACAGATATCTCCTGTCAGTTTTGTTTCCCTAGAGAACCCCAACTAATATACAATGCTTCAATATTTACTCATTAATTTTAAAGAAACTACCACCGAATTGTTAGATATTTTATATAGGGGAAGATGGGGAAGGGGAGAGGGTAGGATATATAGGAATCCCTTATACTTCTGATGTAACTTTTCTGTAATCTAAAGCCTCTTTTAAAATATAGTTTATTATATTTTAAAAATAAGTAAAAAAAAAAAAAAAGAATCAGTAAGGGAGCTGAGGTGGCTCAAGTGATTGAGCTCTTCTCTCCTACATGGGAGGTTCCAGGTTCAGTTCCTGGCGCCTCCTAAAGAGAAGACATGCACACAACACATCAACATAGAGAGCTGACAGCAAGCACAAACAACAAGGGGGAGGATAAATAAATTAAATAAATGTTAAGAAACAAAATAAAAAAACAGGAAGTGGATGAGGCTCCTGCCTACCACATGGGAGGTACCTGGTTTGGTTCCCAGTGCCTCCTAAAGAAGACAGAAAGCTGGCATGATGGGGAAGCATGGCGAGCTGATGCACCAAGATGATGCACCAAGAGACACAAGAAGAAAAAACACAAGAGACACAAGATAGCAGGGAGTGGAGGTTCCTGGTGCCTCCTAAAGAAGACAAGCTAATGCAACAAGAGACACAAGAAGAAAACATAATGAGAGATACAACAAAGCAGGGAGCAGAGGTGGCTCAAGCAATTAGGTGCATCCCTCCCACATTGGAAGTCCTGGGTTTGGTTCCTGATGCCTCCTAAAGAAACAAGGAAGACAAACAGACATAACAAGTGCAAACAATGAGGGGATGGGGAGAAATAAATAAAATAAATCTTAAAAAAAAAAAAAAGATTCAGTATCTTCTGTTATCAGATGTTAGAGGCCTATTTTTATTTACTAATTGTACAACCTAGAAATTTTAGAGATTAGTTTAATACTATTTATCATATAATTCTCTTTAGAATGTCATTAATTACACTGTTTGATATGAAATTTTCATTGTATTTCAACTTTTACAATCTGAATTAAAAGTTTCTGAGGATATTGATTTAGAGATATTAAGTATAGTTCTTTAGTTACAAGTTTTAAATAATACTTGTTAACTATTTGGCATTACTGTTCTTTGCTCTGTTTACATTACACCAGGATTACTGACCATTCTTATAAAGTGAAAGAATAGTGTACTTTCAGTCATTCTGGAGGTGATAAAAGATTATTACCCATCACTCTACACTGGTGGTTTTCAAAACTTACTGTGCATCATAATCACCTAGGGAACTTAATAAAATCAGATGTCTGGGCTCTATCCCCAAGAAATTTGGTTTCAACTGGGACCAAGGCATCACTTTTCATTTATATTATAACTGAGATTTTTAAAAAATTATTTTTAACTGTTATGTTATTACTATAAATATAAATCTAGTACTTATTTGGAATTATTCTGTAGGATCATATTCCTATTGTTCTTGCTATTCTTAGAGTACCTGCAACAGGCGGTGACTTGGCCCAGTGGTTAGGGTGTCCGTCTACCACATGGGAAGTCCGCGATTCAAACACGGGGCCTCCTTGACCCATGTGCAGCTGGCCCATGCGCAGTGCTGATGCGCGCAAGGAGTGCCCTGCCCCGCAGGGGTGTTCCCCACGTAGGGGAGCCCCATGTGTAAGGAGTGCGCCCCATAAGGAGAGCCACCCAGTGCGAAAGAAAGCGCAGCCTGACCAGGAATGGTGCCACACACACGGAGAGCTGACACAAGAAGATGATGCAACAAAAAGAAACATAGATTCCCGTGCCGCTGACAACAACAGAAGCGGACAAAGAAGAGACCACCAGGGTGGGGGGGGGGGGGAGGGGAAATAAATAAATAAATAAACCTTTAAAAAAAAAAAGTACCTCCAACATTCTGATGTGTGATAAGAGATGAGAACCACTGCTTTATACTCACTTCTCCGTGTATATAAAGAACTTAGAGTCTAAAAGGAAGCTGTGGCTATGTGATAAACCAATGTGCTAAACAGAGTTCTCAGGTCCTGAAACTCAGTCTTCTGAGTTTCCTTACTGATTTCCCTTAATATTAGGTATAAACAGTGCTTTTCCTATAAAAACTGTCCTCTCTAGGGATATTACTCTATTCTTATAATTAATACTTATTGTACAATATTCTCTAATTGAGACGTCATATATTTGCAGTTATAGTATTATAAATATAAAGCTATTATTATTTTTTAATTATTTCATAGAACTATATTCCTATTATTAGATTAAAGGGATGATCAGGTTTTCACTCATTCTTTAATACTGGCAGATTGTTCTCCAGAAAGAGTATACCAATTGTTGCAATATCAAATGCAGGAGTAGGTATACCTGTTTCTTCACAGTCCAATTAATAATGGCTGCATTTAATAGCTGTGACCTAGTTGCTTTAATTATGTTGGTTAATTATTGATGCTGCTGAACATTTTCCCCAAATGATCACTTACTAATTTAGTTCCTTGTATGTAAACTTACTCAATATTTTTGGCTACTTAACATGGATTTAACAGATTTAAAGTTTTATACACTAAGAATAAGCATTTACTTATATATTTTTATTTTGTCTTTTTTTTTGCCTGTTTCATCTCCTGGTTTTATTAACTAGCCACAGGCCACCTATGTGATAAAGGTAGAGTCTCATTCCTCTAATATTTTTGTTTCCTTTTCAGTTACAGGATTCTGTGTTTTCAAGGCTACCAGAGTAACAAACAGAATCTATGATTCCATATAAATCTCCAGATCAGAAAATACTTTCTCCCTCAAAGCCACTTTAAAGTCACAGTCGATACACATACAGTAAAAAAGACTGTTTTGCAAAAATTTTTTAATGTAGTTTTTATTCTCTAAAATTTTACAGATCTATAGTTCTTTAGAAAAGAAGAATACATTTTAACAGCTAGATAAAGCTGGAATCTTATTCAAGTAAAGAGAAAGGGATACTTTTTTCCCAAAAGGAAAGATTATAATAAAATCACTTCTCTGAACTTTGGAAAATGTTTTTAGCAATGAAAATCAATAGTCAAATATGAACAGTAAAAGAAGAAACAGATTAAGGAAATAAAGCAGTATGATACAGCAACAAACTGAAACTAATCTTTGGGAGCACAAGAAGTTAACTTCTTACATAAAAAACTGCAGTTGTGCTCAGCAGCAATAATTGGACTATTTATTTTTCAAATAACAAAATTCTAGTTTTTCCCCTAAAACCACAGAAAGTGGCAAATTTTATAAAATTCAGGTACCAAAAGCAAGCACTTTCATTTCTTAGCAAATGTCTTACTTTAAAAATACCAACCTGGGAGCGGATGTGGCTCAAGCAGCTGAGTACCCACCTTCCACACACAAGCTCCCAGGTTCAGTACCAGGTGCCTCCTAAACAAGACAAACAAACAACGAGCAGACAACAAGCAGATGAGGAAAAACAACAACAACAACAATAATGAGCAGGCAATGAACAAAAAAACCCAAATGAGCAGGGAGTAGATGGGGCTCAGGCAGTTGAGCACCCACCTCTCACACGGGAGCTCCCAGGTTCGTTTCCCGGTACCTCCTAAAGAAAAAAACAAAATAACAACAAGCAGACAATGAGCAAAAAAAGCCAAGCAGACAACACGCACAAACAACAAGCAGAAACCAAACACAAACAACAAGCAAATGGAGGAGTGAGTCATTGGCAGGGGGGCAGGATACCAACCTGTTTGAAATCCTGGTACATAATCTTTCCAAGTTCAGGCTTTAATGTTGTAACTAAAAAGAAAAACAACAAATTAAGATAGAATAAATGCTGGTACTGTGAAATTTTCCTTAGCATTACACATAGAATTAAAAATATTTCTTATGAACAATTCAATTCAGAGTATTCCTTTGCTGAAATGGAAGGTAAAATTGTCCACGATATTTATGACATACTTGGGAAAAGGACAAATGCAGACTTTTTTCTTTATTGAAGAAGTTGCGGGTTTACAGAATAATCATGATTAAAATACAATATCCCCAAATACCACCAACATCCTGCATTGGTGTGGAACATTTGTTTTAACAGCATATAGCACATTCTTATAATTGTACTGTTAACTGAAGTCCATGGTTTGACTTAGGGTACACTATTTGTGTATTGTAGTTTCACAGATTTTAAAAAAAATTTTATTGTTAATATATATACAATCTAGCATTTCCCCATTTAATCATATTCAAACATCTATTTCAGTGCTGTTAACTGCTTTCACAATGTTGTGTTACCATCACTACCATCCATTACAAAAACATTTCTATCATTCTAAATAGGACCCCTGCTCATTTTAAGTCTAAACTTCCCATTCCCTATTACCACCCTGGTAACCTATATTCTAGATTCTGACTCTGAGTTTTCTTATTCTAATTGTATCAAATCAGTGAGATCATATTTGTCCTTCGTGTCTATTTTATTTCACTCAATATTACATCTTCATGGTTAATCCATATTGTCACATGTATCAGGACTTCATTCCTTTTTACAGCTGAATAATATTCCACTGTGTGTATAAACCACATTTTATTTATTCATTCATCAGTTGACGGACACTTGGGTTGCTTCCATCTTTTGGCAATTATGAATAATGCCACTATGAACATGCCTGCTTTCAATTTTTTTGGATATATACTTAGTAGTAGAATTGCAGGGCCATATGGTAGATCTATATTTAGCTTTCTGAAGATTTGCCAAACTGTCTTCCAAAAGTGGCTGCATCATTTTACATTCCCACCAGCAATGGACGAGTGTTTCTATATCTCTGCATGCTCTCCAACACATTGTCTCTACTTTTTCAATAGCAGTCATTCTAATGGTGTGTGAAATCGTACCTCATTATGGTTCTGATTTGCAATATCTGGGTGGCTAATGATGTTGAGCATCTTTTCATATTCTGGCCATTTGTGTACCTTCTTTGGAGAGGTATCTATTTAAGTCTCTTGCTTATTTTTAAATTGGATTGTTCATCTTTTTGTTGTTAAGCTGAAGGATTTCTTTATATATAATATTAATAATTTATTGGATACATGGTTTCCAAAATACTTTCTCCCATTGTTTAGAATGTCATTTTACTTTCATGATATAAAGTTATTTAAGGAAGAAAAGTTTTTATAAGATTCCATTTTCTATTTTTTCTTTTTTTGCTGTGCTTTGGTTATAAAGTCTTAAGAAACCAGTGAAGGTCCTGAACATGCTTCCTTATATTTTCCGTTGGTCTACATGTCCGTCACTGTGCCAGCACCATGCTGTTTTGATTACTGTGGCATTGAAGTAAGTTTTAAGACTGTGAAACATGAGTTCTCCAACTTCATTCTTTTTCAAGATGGTTTTAGCTATTTGGGGACTATTATCCTTCCATCTAATTTTGATGATTGCCTTTTCCATTTCTGCAAAGAAGGTTGTTGGAATTTTTTAAAAAATCTATTTTATTGATACATATTAATTATACAATCCATCCAAAGAACTGTTAGAAATCTGATTGGGATTGCATTGAATCTATGAATTGCTTTGGGTAGTGTAGCAGTTTAATATTATTTTATGAACTCCAAAAAGGATTATGTTTGTAAAATGGTCTGTTCCTCTGGGTGTGATTCCCTTTCATTGTATTAGATTCAGCTGAGATGTCTTTGATTAAATTATGTTAAGATTAGGGCTTTGATTTGACCGCATCAGTAGGGTATAACTCAGGGTTTAAGACCCTGTTCCCTTGGTGAGCTATATAAATGGACACTCACTCAAGAAGACACACAGAAAAAGACACAGAAGAGGAAAGAACTTGGTCATTTCTGTCCTGCCCTGACAGAAAGAAGGCTCAAACAGCTAAAGCCCCAGGAAGAGAGAAGAGCCGTATGCTAGCCTGTAGCTGAGAGAGAAGGCTGAACTCTTGCAGAGATTCACAACCATCTTGCTTTAATACGTGGCAACTGACTTTGATGAGAAAAGAACCTTGAACTGGACTCTATAGGGCCTTGTAACTGGAAGCTTTTATCCCAAATAAATGCCCTTTATAAAAGTCAACAGATTTCTAGTAATTTGCATCAGCACCCCTTTGGCTGATGAATACAGGTAGTACTGATATCTCTATCCTTCCTTTATTTAGATCTTTAATTTCTTTTAACAAAGTTTTGTAGTTTTCTACATATCATTCCTTTTCAACCCTGGTTAAATTTATCATAGATATTTGATTCTATTAGTTGATATCAGAATACAACTTTCTTCTTGATTTCTTCTTCTGATAGGCCATTGCTTGTGTACAGAAACATACTGATTTGCAGGTGCTGACCTTGTAGCCCACCACTTTGCTGAAATAATTTAATAGCTCTAGGATCTTTGTTGTGGAATGTTCAGGAATTTCAATATTACAGGCTCCTATATTCTATAAATAAGGAATGTTTCAATTCTTCCTTTCTAATTCAGATGTCTTTTATATATTTTTTTCTTGCCTAACTGCTCTAGCAAGAATTTCCAGTACAATGTTGAATAACAGCAGTGACAGTGGGCATCCTTGTCTTGTTCTTGATCTTAGAGGGAAAACTCTCAGTCTTTCATCATTAAGGATTTTAGTCATGGGCTTTTCATATATGCCCTTATCATGATGAGGAAGTTTTCTTCTACTCCTACTGTTGTAAGAGTTTTTAGTCAAGAAAGAGTGCTGTATTTTGTCAAACACCTTTTCTGGATCAACTGAGATGATCATGAGTGTTTTCCCCTTGTTAATGTATTACATTAATCAATTTTCTTATGTTGAAGCAACCTTGTACACCAGGGATACACCCCACTTCATCATGGTGTGTAATTTTTAAAAATATGCAGTTGGATTCAGTTTGCTAGCATTTCACTGAGGATTTTCTGAATCTATATTTATAATAGATATTGGTCTGTAGTTTTCTTCTTGCAGTATTTCTATCTGGCTTTAGAATGAGGTTGATGGTCTTATAAAAATAGTTAGGGAGTGCTCCCTCCTCTTCAATTTTTCTTCTTGCAGTATCTCTATCTGGCTTTGGAATGAGGTTGATGGTCTTATAAAAATAGTTAGGGAGTGCTCCCTCCTCTTCAATTTTTTTGGATAAGTTTGTGTAGAATTGGAGTTAAGACTTCTTGGAATATCTGGTAGAATGCCTTGTGAAGTCATCTAGTTCTGGGCCTTTCTTTGTTGGGCGGTTTTTGAGGACTGATTCCATCTCTTTACTAGTAATTGGTTTGTTGAGATGTATTTCCTCTGGAGTCAATATAGGTATTTTGTGCATTTCAAAGGATCTGTCCATTTCATTTAGGTGATCTAATTTATTGGCGTACAGTTGTCTTGGATCCCCTTATAGTCCTTCTGATTTCAATGTGGTCAGTACCAATGTCCTCCTTTTCATTTCTGATTTTCATTATTTGTGTCCCGTTTTCCTTTGTCAGTCTATCTAAATGCTTGTTGATTTTGTTGATCATTTCAAAGAACCAACTTCTGGTTTTATTGACTCTCTATTGATTTTTTGTTTCTAGTTCATTTATCTCCACTCTGATCTTTGTTAATTACTTCCTTCTGTTTGATTTGAATTTAGTTGGCTTTTTCCAGTTCTTCCAGAGTTGAACTTGAGTCTCTTGATTTGAAGTCTTTCTTCTCTTTTAATATAAGCATTTAGTGCTATAAATTTCCCTTTCAGCACTGCCTTGTGTTCCATAATTTTTGGCATGTTGTATTTTCATTTTTATTCCCTTCAAGATATTTCCTAATTTCGCTTCTGATTTCCTCTTTAACCCACTGGTTGTTTAACAGTATATTGTTTAATTTCCACATATTTGTAAATTTTCCCTTTTCCTCTGTTATTGATTTCTAGTTTCATTACATTGTGGCCAGACAATATACATTGTATGATTTCAATACTTTTGAGTTTATTGAGACTTGTTTTGTGACTCAACATATAGTTTATCTTGGAGAATGATTCATGTGCACTTGAGAAGAATGTATATTCTGTTTTCATTGGGTGCAGTGTTCTATACATGTCTCTTAGGTCTAGTTGGTTTAGTGTATCATTCCGGATCTGTATTTCCTTATTGATCTTCTGATTAGACGGTCTATTCACTATTGAGAGTGGTGTGTTAAGTTCTCCTACTGTTAATGTAGAACCATCAATTTCTCCCTTCAGATCTGTCAGTATTTGCATCATATATTTTGGGGTTCTGCTGTAAGGTGTATATATATATTTATAATTGTTCCATCTTCCTGTTGAACTGTGCCCTTTATAAGTATGTAACGACCATTGTTGTCTCTTATAACTATTTTTGACTTAAAGCTTATTCTATCTAATATTAGTATATCCACCCCAGCTCTTTTGCTTACTAATTGTATGTTATATATTTTCCCCATCCTTTCAACATCAATCTACTAGTATCTATGATTTTAAGATGTGCCTCTTGCTGACAGTATATAGTTGGGGTCATCCCTTTTAATCATTCAGCCAATCTCTGCCTTTTTTACCAGAGTTTAATCCACTGACATTTAAAGTCTCTACTAATAATACACGTTTCTACCACTTTGTTCTTTATCCTTTTTAAGTCTTACACCTTTTTTGTTCTAACTTCTACACTAAAGCCCACTTTTATACTTATTTGCCTTCTTCTGGTGTGCCACATCAAGTGCCTTTTCATTTCTATCTGGTTATATTTTTCATTAGTTTTCCTTGTGTCTACCATAGGGTTAATGTCCTGAATATATAACAATTACATTTGGTTTGACATCAACTTCAATAGCATGCACATACACTTTTCTTGTACCTTTCTATCTCCATCTTTTTTTTTTGTACTTGTTAACATTTATATACATTCCATGTCCAAAAACAGATCTGTCATTATTTATTATGCATTTGGACTGTAGCATCTGTAGGAAGTAAGAAGTGGGGTTACATATGAAACAATACAATAATACTAGCATGTATAATTACACAATTATCTTTACTGCAGGTCTTCATTTCTTTATGCTGCTTTGAACCACTGTCTTGTTTCCTTTCCTCTCAGTCTGAAGAAATCCCTCAGTATTGCTTATAGGGCAGGTCTGGTGATGTACTCAGCTTTTGTTTGTCAGAGATTGTCTTAAATCTCTCCCTCACTTTTGAAAGAGAGCCTTGTAGGTATTAAATTCTTGGCTAGCAGTTGTTTTCCTTCAACACTTTAAGTGTTTCAACCCACTGCCTTCTTGCCTCCTTGGCTTCTGGTGATAAACTGGCACTTAGTCTAATTGGGACTTCCTTGTATGCATATAACATGTTCCCTTTTTCCTGCAGCTTTCAGAACTCTCTCCTTATCCTGTACATTTCATAGTGTGATCAATATATGACATGGCATAGTTTTCCTCATGTTTATTCTGTTTGGTGTTCTCTGAGCTTCTTGGATGTGCATATTCACATCTTTTGCTAAGTTTGGGAAGCTCTCTGGCATTATTTCTTTGACTATTCTTTCTGGTCCTCTCTTTCTCCATCTGGGACTCCCATAGTGGTGCACCTGAAGGGGTCCCGTAGCTATCTTAGGTGCTTTTTACTTTTAGCATTTCTTTTTCATTTTTACTCCTTGGCTTGAGTCATTTCAAATGCCTTGTCTTCAAGTTCATTGATTGTTTCCTATACGCTCTGGGAATCCTCCTGGGGATTTTTCATTTCAGTTACCATGGTCTTCAACTCCACTAGTTTTGTTTGGTTCCTTTTTAAAATTGTTGTCTCTTTACTTAAACTCTCATATTGTTCATGCATCATTTTCCTGATGTCCTGTACTTCTTTCTCTGCACTTTCCTTATTTCAAGTATTTTTAAGATCATTGTTTTAAAGGTTTTATTTCCTGTGTCCACACACACTTTCTTGTCTTCTTTGTTGGTGTTTTCTATACTTTTATTCTTTTCCTTTGGATGGGCCAACATTTCCAGTTTGTCTTGTACTTTCTGTGCAACACAGAAGTATTTTAATATTTTAAAATGTTAACTCTGGAATTTACAAACTGAGATGTCTGTCTGTTTTTGTAACCAGCTAGAGATTAAGACATAGATTTTCTTGACCTTCATCCATCCATCAGGAAGGTCTACTCAAGACACATGCATACTGCAAGGTTATCCTGTGGTACTGGGCTTCTGTCTTGTCCTGGCCTTTTGCTTGTTAGTTGTTTTGGAATTCCCCTGTTTACAGAGCTCCTGTTTCTCAGGAGACAAACCACCATCTCCTGGATATCTGAAGCTGGGAAGTCTTTGTCCCAGATTTCTGCCACTATAGTTTTTTACACACCTTTGTTGTCTCCTGCTACTTTTGCCTGGAGATCAAATTCTGGGAGGAGGATCACCCCAGGATCGATCTTCCCAATTTGGTCCTTCCCAGCCAAAAGAGGGCCAAGGACCCATGAAGGGGGTGAAGATTGGTACCAAACTGCCCTGGGGAGGGGATCAGGAAGGGCACCAAGAGCTTCTCCAATGCTCCCCAAAGCCGACCTTTCCTTGCCTGCCCAACAAATGCAGCCTTTCTCCCAACTGCCTCTCACAGACTTGAAGAAATGCTGCATCTTTAACCTTAGAGCAGGGACTCAGCGATCCAAATTCACTAGTCAAAAGACATGATCAGGGATTGGTCATGCACACCCTGGTTCTTGGGAAAGAGGATTTTTATGTCCCTTTCTAATAATAGTTGGAAGAGCGGGATATGGGTGCTGGTAGCTGCTGCACGGAGAGAGCAATTTACAGTTCTTTACCTTAATTTTTCAGTCTCTTCCTCCACTTTTCCCTGGATGCTGTACAGTGTTCTTTTGGCCTCTGAAATCTCAAACAGTTCCTGCTCATTTAACAGTTGTTTGGTGGAAGGACTAAGTCCTGGAGCTCCCTACCCTGCCATCTCCTCCAAAAGCCCCAAATGTCGATTTTAATAATGTGCACAATATAGGTCTAATCTAGTTAGTGGGTCTTGTAGCAGTTTGATATTGTTTATGAATTCCAAAAATAGATATTGGATTATGTTTGTGAACTGGTTCTGTTCCTCTGGGAATATTAGATTGGACTGGATTCAGAGGTTTCACTTTTACTTGATTAAATAATGATTAAAGTTTTGATTGGGCCACATCAGGAGGATGTTGAGTACCCATCCCCTTGGTGGGCGGGGACTCACAGAGAAAATGACATGGCAGAAGAGAAAGTTGAAGTTTTGCTGCAGAGCCTGGGGAAGTCAAGACATGGAGAAGGAGGACACAAGGTAGTTTTGGATGCAGGAAGTAAACACACAGGAGAGGAACAGAGGAAGAGAAAAGGCTCCATTAGACACAGCTTAGCCTGGAGAGAATCGAGCCCCAGGGGAGAGAGACAAAACCTAAAGAGACTGCTAGTCAACAGCTGACCTTGTGAAGAGAACAGAGCGGCTAAGCCTGGAGAGAAATGAGTCCAGGAGAGAGATGAAACTTATCCCAGCCTACAGCTGATACTGGAAGAAGTTGGGACCACAGAGGCTTAAGAGGAAGAGGAAGGCTGAACACTGGCAACCATCTTGCTCCAACATGTGGCAAAAGACTTTGATGAAGGAAGTAACTTATGCTTTATGGCCTGTAAGCTGTAAGCTTCTACCCCAAATAAATACCCTTTATAAAATCCAAAAGATTTCTGGAATTTTACATCAGCACCCTTTTGGCTGATGAATACAGGCCTCAAGGTTCTTTTCTTGTACTTTAAGGAGCATGGTTAGGGTTACTTAGGAACAAATTGAGTCAAAAGATACCTCTTTTTAAAAAGTTATGATGGGGGAAGCCAGAATTTAAGTGAACATCACTGAGTCTGTGGGTGGAATTTTTCCAGTACTTTTTCATTTCAACATCTCCAACCCTCATCAAAGTGTTTCCTATATGACAACAATAAATACTGCCATGTAATTTATAACAATCAATTGAAAATTTACTCTACTTCACCGGACTCTGATTTTAGAATGGCTGTTTTGTTTTCCAGATTCATGTCATTCTACATCTTTTTGTTTATTGACAGTAAATATCCTATCATATACATTCACTACTTTTAGTCTAAACTTGCAGTATAGTTCATCTAACTACTGTAACAGCCTACTAATTGGTCTTCCCAGATTCATTATGCCCCATCCTACCCATTTTCTATATTATAGGGTAGAGATCTTTTTGAAAATGAAATCTAATCACATACCCCTTGTTTATAAGGTCTCCAAATATTCTTAGGCTACAAAGATCCAATATGGCCTATAAGACTGTATGGTAAGTATCTACAGCCCCACCTTGAGTTACCTTTTTCCTTACTCTGTGTTTTCTAGACTCACAAGTCTATATCATCTCCCATCTGAATCTTTATGTACATGTTATTTCCTCTGGCTAAAAGATCCTTCACCTCCACTCCTTTTCGCTAATTAACTTATATTCATCCTTCCAGTCTCAGCCCAACCATCATACTTCTGCAAGGAAATATACAGCAGTTACCTACATGCTTTTATAGAATCATTATACATTCCTTTATAGTCATTAGTGATGTGCACATCATTAGTGATGCATATCCCCCCACTGGTCTGTAAGCTCAATACAAGCAACAAAAACAAGAAAGCATCCACTTCTGCTTATCATCTTTGTAACTCCAGAACCTAATACGTTTCCTAGATATAAATATTTACTAAATGAAGGAAAGAATTAATCTCTGGATTCTCAGTATTTATCCTAATGCTTGATACAAGGTTGGTACTCATTAAATATAACTAAGCCAAATAAATGGTTATGCACCAGAGAAATAAATTAAATACAACAAGTAAATGTCTAACAAGTACAAGAAACTTTGATAAGGGTTACTAAGGTTTCAAAGACTAATGGGAAATGTATATGTTATCCTATCTGCAAAGTTTTCAAACTAAGACAAAGACTTGTCATTTTATTCATGGTCAGAGAAAGAGAAGTCTTTAAAGTTTATCTCTAAACATTAACAAAAACAATTTAATTACACTTACAGGCATAATCTGCAATCAAAGGTTTTGCATGAGAAACCTGACTCAGCAAAGAGGATTTTCCAGCATTTGGGAATCTGAAATAAGAAAATAAAAGTATAAATTACACCAAATATCAGTATCACTAATAATTGCTTACCTTTGAATGTTTAACAATTCAATACATAGACCTCTTTAATATTTCTGGCATTGAAAGTAAAATATATATTAAAAATTAATATCAAAATGCTTGAAAAACAAAATAGAGTAATGAAGGTCAAGATATTAATGCTGGAAACTAAAGGAAAATATTTTAACAATGTGAAAGACAACCGTGATTCTAATTGTGTAAAAACAAACAAACTTGGAAATAGAAAATCAGAGCAAACCAATCAACAAAAAATATCTGCAATTTAACTATCTCTAGCCAAACACTAATATAAGATTATTTACATTTTGAGAGTGGCTTTTAATTTTCAACATTTTGGGGAGACATTTACAAATATATACAAAAGCAGAGAGGAATAATGAACACTAGTTAGCCATCACATAAATTTTTTCAAAAAGTTTGTCTGAATCAGTATCCAGTTAAGGTCCACATTTTACAAATGGTTGATATGTCTTTTTTTTTTTTAAGATTTATTTTTTATTTATTTCTCTCCCCTTCCCCCCACCCACCCTGTTGTCTGCTCTCTGTGCCTATTTGTTATGTGTTCTTCTGTGACCGCTTCTATCCTTATCAGGGGCACTGGGAATCTGTGTTTCTTTTTGTTGCGTCATCTTGTTGTGTCACCTCTCTGTGTGTGAAGCACCATTCTTGGGCAGGCTGCACTTTCTTTCACGCTGGGCAGCTCTCCTTATGGGGTGCACTCCTTGCGCGTGGGGCTCCCCTACACGGGGGACACCCCTGCGTGGCAAGGCACTCCTTGCTAGCATCAGCGCTACGCATGGGCCAGCTCCACACGGATCAAGGAGGCCCGGGTTTGAGCCATGGACCTCCCATGTGGTAGGCGGACGCCCTATCCATTGGGCCAAGTCTGCTTCACTGACATGTCTCTTAAGTCTCTCTTGATATAGACTCCCCTTCTATCTTTTATCTCCTTTGCAATTTTTTTTAAAAGAAACTGGGTCATTTGTTCTGTGGAGTTTCTTTCTCACAATCTGGGTATCTGCTGTTGGCACCTCCATGGATGTACCCCTTTGCCTCTGCATTTTCTATCAATTGGTAATTAGATATAAAGCCTTGATCAGATTAGTGTATTTTTTTTTAAAGACTATTACGTAATTGCCTGGCCTGCTTTTTAAACTGAATAACATAAGGTGAACACCTTTCAAGGGTGAACTGTAATTTACTTATTTCCTATTGTTAGACATTTGCGTTGTCTCCAATTTTTCACTATTTGAACACTGCAAAAAATCTGTATAAAGCCAAAGAGACATACGCTGTTTTAGTTTGCCAAAGGGCTGCCAATGCAAAGTACCAGAAATCTGTTGGCTTTTATAAAGGGGTTTTATTTGGGGTAAAAGCTTACAGTTCCAAGGCCAAGAAAAGTCCAAACTGAGGCATCATCAGAGATGCTTTCTCATCAAAGACAGCTACAAATTATCCTGGTGTGTTGTCATGTGGTGAAGCAATACAGGTGGCAATCTCTGCCCAGGTTTCAGCCTTCCCCTCAGGGTTCACGCTTTCCTATTGAGCAGCTCCATGAGCCCAGCCTCTTGGGGCTTTCTGAATAAGTGATCCTGTAGTCCTCTCTCTCTCCTGGCATAGGGCTTGTTTCTTTCCAGGCCTCCTATATCAGTCTCGACTGTGCTACTCTCTTCCCAAGTTCAGTTGTAAGCTATCAGGCAAATGGCTCATCTCTCCCAGGGGCCTCAGTTGTTTGGGCCTCTCTTTTCTGTTACATGGCAGGATCAAGAATGGCAGAGCTCTTTCTTCCTGTGTCTGAGTGAGTCATTCCCTTTTTCTGTTAATATCTGACCCAGCAAGGGGGCATGGACTCAAGCTGAGTCATGCTTCAATGACTTAGTTCAATCAAAAGCCCTAAAGCAATGTTGCTTTTCCACCTTGGCCAAGGAGGAGGGTTGTAGCTGCCTCAGCTCCAGCTGCAATTCCTACTCCAACGTGCATATCAGTTGCAAGGTCTCATAATTATAAGAATGGATATAGAAGAATGGACACCACCATTTCACTTAATTGAGCCTGAGTCTTATAGTAAGAATGGACACCACCATTTCACTTAATGGAACTTCCAAGTCTCATAATGAGAAGAATTCATAACACCACTTTGCTTAACTGTGCTTATGGATCTCATAATCAGAAGAAAGAATACTTCCATTTTGTTTCACTGAGCTTATGGACCCAGCAAGAGGGTGGAGAGTCAACCTGACTTACGTGTGACTGATGTAGTCTAAGAAAGGATTGGTTTGCAAATATAATCTCTATCTTTGTGGGATTCATAAAATATTTTCAAACTGCAACAGAAGCACTCCATACTGTAATCTATGTAATCATTTTGAGAAGGACTGGTATTATTTCCTTAAATACTGTCAAATATGCCCTTAAAGCAAAAAAAAATAATCTTTTTGGGATTCATAAAATAATCTCAAACTGCCACATACACTAACATTAATAATCATCTCTGAGTGGTGGGACAACTGTTTTCCTTTCTCTAAGTATTATTTGTATAAACTTTTTTTCTTATAATTTTAAGCCCTGTGATCTCTATCGTTGACCTTTTGCACATATCTTTAATCTTTTCTTGGGATGAATTTCTAGATGAAGAAATATTGTACTAAAATATGTGTTCATTTAAAAGGCTTTTGATTTTATTGGTATATTTCCCTCAAGAAGGGCCCATCATGTATGAAAGTACAAGGAATAAGGATCATTTAATAGATGAGTATATAAATTGCATTCAGATATTTTCACTGAAATGATCCATCAAAGATTTACAGGTACCAACTTTATGCCAGGTAATGTACTGGGCACCAGGAATACAGTGATCAATGAAACATACATGATTGTTGTCTTCACAGAGTTTTATTCAAATTTTAAAAAGGTCTTTGAAAAACTCTGCTACACTTTCACTTGGAATAATGCAAATACTGACTTGGAATTCTACTAAATATGCATAAACTTCATAGTGGAGCTCTTTTAACAGTTTTCCTCATTAAAAAATCTTTCTGTAATGAATTTAAAATAAAGACATTTCTTAATGATTCTTAATGATTCAATTTCCCTGAAATATACACTATTTTTTCAGATTTTGTTATACCCATGCTTTGTTATTGAAATTTTTTTCTCTATTAGAGAAGTTGTGGGTTTACACAACAACCATGCATAAAATAAAGTATTCCCAGAGACCACCCCACCAACAGCACCTTGCTTTGGTGTGGAACACTTATTAAATTAATGATAGTACAGCTTTATAACTGTACTATTAATTAGAGTCAGGTTTAACCTAGGATTCACAGTTTGTATACTGTAATTCCACGGATTTTTAAAAATGTCTTTATTCTGTTACCATATATACAATCTAACATTTGCCCTTTAATTATATTCAGATATATATTTCAGTGCTGTTAACTGAGTTCACAATGTTGTGCTACCATTAACCACCATCTATTACAAAAACATTTCCGTCATTTCAAAGAGGAAACATTTTAAGTCTTAATTTCCCATTCCCTATATCCACCTCATCCCCTATTAACCTATATCTAGATTCTGACTTTATGAGCTTGCTTATTCAAGTTATTTCAAATCAGTAAGCTCATACAATATTTGTCCTTTTGTTTGTAGATAATTTCATTCAATATGTCTTTAAGGTTCATTCATGTTGTCACATGTATCAGGACATCATTCCTTCTTCCTATACCCAGGCTTTATAAGCTTTTTGAAAAGCAAAGTGCAATCATTTTTTTGTCCGTAACTATCACTAGCTGGATTTCTTTAATTTCACTATCTTCTTATTTTCACAATAGCGATTAGGTACAGATAAATGCAAGCAATTATTTCCATAGTCTAAAATGCCAGCAGAAAGAGGATACTAATGGTTTACTCTGTTGAAAATCAGACATTGAGATTTTTACTGAAAAGTACCTAATGAAAATTTTAGAGGCTGAAATTCAACCTATGCCAAGATCACACTAGACAGCATCGTTACCCATATATTAGTTACATGTTATCTTTCTTCTAAGGTTCAATCCTTTCCTGAAACTAGCTAAAAGGATATCTGTTTATACTAGTATTTACCATAGTAATTTTTCAAGAAAAGATGCCTAATTTAAAAGCACTAGAACATAAGGGTTAGACATTATGCTTAAGAATTTCCATGTTTTAATCACTGGCTCTAATTTCAAAACCACTTCTGAAACCCCAATTTTTCACTATATGTAGTCTCTGACGTATTGTCAAAATAATGATGACGGGGAAATTGCTACAATTCATTGAGCATATGTAAATTTCAAGCATGTATTGTATTATAAATGTATTATCTTTTCCTCCCAACAGCATTTTAAGGTAAAAACTATCCCCACCTGTATAAAAGATGAGAAAACACTAGCTTAAAAAGGTTGCATAACTTACCCAAGGCCATTTAGCCAGCTACCACAGGATTTGAAATTCCAACCCACAGACTCTAATTTCAGAGTCCCCCTACCTTTACTACTCAGCTCTTCTACGTTCTTCTTAGACTGTGATCTAAAATCTGCAGGTGTCACTATGTAACTCAAAACACATTTTTCTACCAAAATGAGATTGTGAATGGAGTCCAGCCTTGTACACAAAATGTTACTGTTTTAGTTTGCTAACGCCTGCCAATGCAAAAATACCAGAAATGGGTGGCTTCTATAATGGGAATTTATTAGGGCAAAATCTTAAGGTTCCGAGGCTGTGAAAATGTCCAAATCAAGGTATCATCAGAGATGCTATCTCACCAATGGTTGGTCACTGGTGATCCTGGACTCCTGCCACATGGCAAGGCAAATGTTGCCTTCTGTCTTTCCCAGGCTCACTTTCTCCCCAAGTTCAGCTATGGACAATCAGGCATATGGGTCATCTCTCCCCTAGCCTGCCTCTCTTTAGCTTCCAGCTTTTCCACTGATTCCAGCCGCTGGCCTCTCTCCTAGCTCTACGGGTTTTCCTGTTTTTCCATGGCTGTACGTAATCCTGGAATCCTTTCTCACACAGCAGGGCAAAAGCTTACAGTTCTCTTTCTCTGTGTGTTTCTACTTTCAGTTTTCTGTTTATATAAGACCCCAGCATGCAGGCCAGACCCACGCTGGGTTATGCCTCACTGAAGTTGTCCAATCAAAGACCTTAAAGCAATCTAATCAAAAGCAATTTAATCAAAAGGTCCCTTAACTCAGTCTAACAAAATTCCCACATAAATTAGGTTTACATACACAGAAATGGGTTAGTTCAAGAACGCAATTTTCTGGGGTCCACAAAAGACTCAAACTAGGACACCTATCAAACTCATAATATTACTGAAGAATTCATAGCCTAACAAAACTTATGCCTCATGACCCTTATAAAGACATTTTGTTGATATATTAAATGAGAATGGCCAGTTCAAGTACAAAGATCCACATCTTGCCCTGTTACAACTTCAGCAGGAATGTTGGCTCTGCAAACTCTAAGCCATTGGTGCTGTGACCCAGGGTCTGCACAGGCAGGGAAAGAGGTAAGGAATCCAAACTAAGATTTTTGGGTAAAGAAACAAGTAGTAACTTTTCGGAAGACAGAGGATTTGAGAGACACAGGACTCACTTCTCTGAGAAAAACAGCTAGAGGAAAGGCAGAAATGCCTAGAAATAGAGTTTTAGGGTTTGGGGAACCCAGGGATAGGCGGACACCCAGAAGAGAGAGGGACAAAGGAAAAGAATCTCGACAGGACAAATGTGAGTAAAAAGCACAGCTGCAGCTGATGGCACCTATCCTCCACCCTTGGAGCAGACAGCTCTGAATTCTCTGGCCAGTGGCTGGGGGCTATGGACAGAAGGGGCTGCAGGGGTCCACCTCCTCAGAAAAGGGGAGGGACACAGATTAAGGCTGATGTAGCTTTTAGCTAATAAATTTGGTCTGCTATGTCCTGCGAGCTCTTCCAGGCCAGGTGGAGCTGTACCACTGTTTCACCTGGGAGCTGGCAGGGGACTAATGAGATTCAACTCTCACAAAAACCATCCTTACTGACTGGGACTGGGGTTGATGAGGACCCAAAGAGGAGTGGAATTATTTCCTACCAGGGAAAAGGGAGGGGGCTGCCAGCAAAGGTTGGAGAACAGCTTCTGAGAAAAATTTGATTTGTAAGGCTCTGAATAACCTAAGGCAGGATCCTCTGTCACAGTGTTGCTGTTGCAGTGAACACATTCCAACCAGGTCTGAAGTGAGAGGTCTGCCGAAGAACACCATCTGCTGGTGGACCAAGAAAGTGCACATGAGGAAATTAAATGAGGCTTTCTCTAGCCTTTATAGCCTCCCTACCCCGAGCCCTTGGAAACAGGTCTGAAACCCATTATTGGGTCTATGGCTATACAACTAAACATAGATAATCCTAAAGAATTACAACAGATTGAACCAAGAATCAAAGAACGGCAAAACCACACAGCCTCCTGACACTAAATCCCTAAGCAAAAGAAAGAAATTGAGCATCAGAGTAAACTCACCATTATAATTAGATGCCTAGACATTGGCAAAAATGGCAAGTCATACTAAGAGAATGGAAGAAATGGCCCAAGCAAAGGAATATATCAAAGGCCCAGATGTGACACAGGATGTAAGACAACTAATCAATGAGGTTCATACCAACTCCTAATCAAATTGGTGAGCTGAAAGACAATATGGCTAAAGAGATAAAGGACATCAAGAAGTCACTGACAAGCACAAAAAACAATGTGAAAACCTGAAGAGAAAAAGAAAAGCTTATAGGGGTGAGAGACACAACAGATGCAGTCAAAAACATATTAGAGGGAAGTGGATGTGGTTCAAAAGCAATTGGGCTCCTGTCTACCATATAAGAGGTCCAGGGTTTGATGCCCAGGTTCTCCTGGTGAAGGCAAGCTGACCCACATGGAGTGCTGGCCTGCATGGAGTACTGCCCGGCACAGGAGTGCTGCCCTGTGCAGGAGTGCTGGCCCATCTGGAGAGCTGGTGCAGCAAGTTGATGCAACAAAGAGAGACACAGAGAGATAATAAGAGACACAGCACACCAGGGAGCTGTGGCGGCACAAGAGAATGATCACCTCTCCCCAACTCTGGAAGGTCCCAGGATCAGTTCCTGGAGCCGGCTAATGAGAATACAGGCAGACACAGAAGAACACACAGCAAATGGACACAGAAAGCAGACAATGGATGGAGGGGAGAGAAATAAATTTTTTAAAATCTTAAAAAAACACATTAGAGGCATACAGCAGCAGAGTCAAAATTATAGAAGAATAAGTGATATGGAAGACAGAAAAGCTAAAATTGAAGAGAAAAAGAATGGAAAAAAATTAAGCAGGGGTGCAGGGAATTGAATGATAACACAAAGTGCAACAACACACGTATAATGGGTGTTACAGAAGGGGGAGAGAAGGGAAAAGGGGCAGAAAGAGTATTCGGGAAAATCATGGCTGAAAATTTCCCAACTCTCATGAAATAAATGAATTTACATGTCTAAGAAGCACAGTGTACTGCAATCAGAATAAACCCGAACAGACCTACTCCAATATACCTACTACTCGGAATGTCAAATACCAAACGTACAAAGAAAATTCTGAGAGCAATAAGGAAGAAGCAAAACATTACTGATTTGTCATCAGAAACCACGGAGGCAAGATGACAATGGTATGATATAATTAGGACACTGAAAGAGAAAAATTGCCAGTCAAGAATTCTTTATCCAGCAAAATTGCCCTTCAAATATGAAGGTGTTTAAAATATTTGCACATAAACAGAAACTAAGAAAATTTGTTTTAAAAGAACATCAGGAAGCATTAAAGAGAGATTTACAGTCCAAAAGAAAAAGACAGGAGAGAGAGGCTGGAGGAGAGTATAGAAGTCAAGTATAGAGTAAAGGAGAACCAAAAGAGTAACAAGACAGACAAAAACAAGATATGACATATGAAAACCAAAGAATAAAATGTAGACAGGAAGACTATCAGAAAGGATATCCAGAAGAATAAAAGACAGATGAAAATAAGATATGACAAACGAAAGCAAAATAATAAAATAGTGGAAGTAAATAGTGAATTTACAGTAATATCACTGAATATGAATGGATTAAACTCCCCAACCAAAAGATATAGGCTAATAGAATGGATAAAAAACAAACAAAAAACATGAGCCATCTATATGCTATCTACAAGATTCTCATCTTAGATCCAGGGATACAAAGTGGCTGAAGGTGAAAGACTAGGAAAAGATAGTCCATGCAAACAGTAACCAAAAAAGAGCAGGGGTAGCTTTCCTATTTTGGACAAAACAGACTTTAAATGCAAAAAAGTTATAAAAGATATATAAGGACATTACATATTAATAAAAGGGACAATCTACCATGAAGAACTAACAGTTATAAATATCTATGCACCTAACCACGGTACCCCAAACTACATGCGGCAAACTGGCAAAACTGAAGGGAGAAACAGACATCTCTAATATAATAGTTGTATACCACTCACATCATTAGATAGAAGATCAACAAGTAAACAGAGAAACTGAACAATAAACAAGCTAGATCTAACAAAGATATATAGAATGTCGCATCCAAGATCAGTGGATTATACATTCTACTCAAGTGCTCATGGATCTTACTTCAGGATAGATCACACTGGGTCCCAAAACAAACCTCAATAAATTAAAAACAAGGACATTATACAAAACACCTTCTCAGATCATAGTAGATTGAAACTGGAAATCAGCTGGAAATCAGTAATAAGACAGGAAAGAGGAAATTTTGCAAATGTGTCAAGGCTAAACAACACACTCCTAAATAATCAGTGAGACCCATAACTCATGTTTCCCTCTCAATTTCTCCTTATTGTAATGAAAATGTTTCTCCTTTGTCATTTGTGTATTGAAAGCAGATACATTTTTTTTTAAAAGATTTATTTATTTATTTAATTCCTTCCCCCCCCCCCCCCCCCGTTTGTCTGTTCTTGGTGTCTGTTTGCTGCGTCTTGTTTCTTTGTCCGCTTCTGTTGTCATCAGCGGCACGGGAAGTGTGGGCGGCGCCATTCCTGGGCAGGCTGCTCTTTCTTTTTGCGCTGGGCGGCTCTCCTCACGGGCGCACTCCTTGCGTGTGGGGCTCCCCCACGCGGGGGACACCCTTGCGTGGCAAGGCACTCCTTGCGCGCATCAGCACTGCGCATGGCCAGCTCCACACGGGTCAAGGAGGCCGGGGTTTGAACCGCCGACATCCCATATGGTAGACGGACGCCCTAACCACTGGGCCAAAGTCCGTTTCCCCAGATACATTTTTTTTTAAAGTTTCAGCAGTCTACAGCAGACGGGCCTTTGCCCCAATACAAACTGTATTTCTTTCAATTGACTGCAATGTGATTCTATACTTAGCATTGCTACTTATCTAAGGTTTTTTGAATATTGTAATATCTTTTTCGAATACAGAGGGTGGAGTATAGCAGCTTGTTATGGTTCACGAATCCCAAAAATAGATATTGGATTATGTTTGTAAACTGGTCTGTACCTGGGCTTGATAAAATTATGATTAGGGCCACATCAGTAGGGTATTGACTGTCCACCCCTTGGTGTATGGGGACTCACAGATAAAAGACATGGCAAAGAACACAGCTGGAGTTTTGATGCTGGAGTCTTGAGCTGGAGCACCAGGAAGTAAGCACACAGAGGAGCTTGGATGTATGGAAAGAGAAGCAAGCCATGGGACAAGAGGAACCCTGAGCCCAGACAGAAGCAAGCCCTGGGAAAAGAGGAACCCAGGAAGCCTGAACCCTGGCAGACGTCAACAGCCATCTTGCTCCAACACGTGGCAAAAGACTTTGGTGAGGGAAGTAACTTATGCTTTATGGCCTGCTAACTCTAAGTTCTACTCCAAATTAATACCCTTGGCGGCAGACTTGGCCCAGTGGTTAGGGCGTCTGTCTACCACATGGGAGGTCCGCAGTTCAAACTCCGGGCCTCCTTGACCCATGTGCAGCTGGCCCATGTGCAGTGCTGATGTGCACAAGGAGTGCTGTGCCACGCTGAGGTGTCCCCTGCGTAGGGGAGCCCCATGCGCAAGGAGCGCGCCCCGTAAGGAGAGTCGCCCAGCGTGAAAAACAGTGCAGCCTGCCCAGGAATGGTGCCGCACACATGGAGAGCTGACACAACAAAAAGATGCAACAAAAAGAAACACAGATTCCCATGCCACTGACAACAACAGAAGCGGACAAAGACGACGCAGCAAATAGACACAGAGAACAGACAACCAGGGTGGGGGGGGAAGGAGAGAGAAATCTTTAAATAAATAAAAATTTAAAAAACCAACCAATTTCTGTATTTTGCATTAGCACCCCTTTGGCTGACTAATACACTAGCAATTAGGGAACTGCAAATCAAAGCTTCAATGAGGTATCATGTCACACCTATTAGAATGGTCATATTAAAAAGATGGAAAACTACAACTGTTGGAGAGGATGTGGAGAGATAGGTACAATTATTCACGGTTGGTGGGAATACAGAACAGTACAGCTATTGTGGAAGACTGTTTGGCAGTTTCTAAGGAAGTTGAGTAAAGACTTGCCATGTGACCCAGCAATACCACTACTAGGTATATATCCAGAAGAACTTAGAGCAGTGACACAAACAGACATCTGCACACCGATGTTCATAGTGGTATTATTCATGACTGCCAAAAGATGGAAACAACCCAGGTCTCCATTAACCAGCAAATGGATAAACAAATTGTGGTACATGCATATAATAGAACATTATGCAGCTATAAGAAGAAATGAAGTTGTGAAACATATGGCAACACAGATGAATCTGGAGAACATTGTGTTGAATGAAGCAAGCTAGACACAAATGGACTAACACTATTATTCTGCTATTATGAACTAATTATATTGTATAAAATCATCGAGTTAATAACTAGAATAACAGGAGGAAATAGAATGAGGTAGAGAATGGAAAGTTGAATGTTCATCAGTGCAAAACTGGTAAAAAGGATGTTTGTAAATCTTTGGAAATGAATAGAAATGGTGAAAGCATATTTCTAGCAGTGCTAATATATGGGTATGACAATGTTTGAGTGAAAGTCTAAGGTCATATTATTACTAGAATGAAAGCTAAAAAATGTAACATGAGATTATATAGCATGTGAAATACGATTATGGGTAATAATGCATATATAAGACTGCTTTTCTTTGAAACTGAACAAATGTACATTAATGTTACAAGATGTTAATATCAGGCAAAAATACAACCAAAGTAACTTATGGACAGTAGTATATAGTAATATGTTAATAATCTTCCATTAAGGGTTTAAAAAAAAAAAGGAAATAAACTAAGTGAAAGAAATTAGAGGGAACGGACTTTGGCCCAGTGGTTAGGGCGTCCGTCTACCATATGGGAGGTCCGCGGTTCAAACCCCGGGCCTCCTTGACCCGTGTGGAGCTGGCCATGCGCAGTGCTGATGCGCGCAAGGAGTGCCGTGCCACGCAGGGTGTCCCCCGCGTGGGGGAGCCCCACACGCAAGGAGTGCGCCCGTGAGGAGAGCCGCCCAGCGTGAAAAGAAAGAGCAGCCTGCCCAGGAATGGCGCCGCCCACACTTCTCGTGCCGCTGACGACAACAGAAGCGGACAAAGAAACAAGACGCAGCAAATAGACACCAAGAACAGACAACCAGGGGAGGGGGGGAAATTAAATAAAGAAATAAATCTTAAAAAAAAAAAAAAAAAGTGGTAAATTAAAAAAAAAAAAAAGAAAAGAAAAGAAATTAGAGAAAAAGTACTACAATTTGTTTGACTTCATCTATACAAAATATAAATACATATAAATTAGAAAGACAGAAACATAACAGCAGCTAGGTATGACAGGGAAAAAGAGATTGAGAGATGATTATTAAGGGATAGAGCTTTTTGTTTATTATTATTGGAATAATGAAAATGCTTTAATAATGATTATAGTAATGAATGCATAGCTATGTGATTATACCAAATAATACTAAACTAATTGTACACTTTGGATGGACTGTATACTTTGAATGGGTTGTATGCTCTATTAATATGTATCAATAAAATTGATAAACAAAAACAAACAAAAAAGAAACCAGTAGTTGGTTAGAGAAGAATTAAAAGAACTTACAAAGAAGCTATGGAAAAGCAAATAATATATTGGGGATTTGGAGTAGACAGCTTTCCCTATCTTCTCCTTAGGCCTTCCATCTGGCTACTGCATAATGCTACAATGGAGCTATGGAGAGAGAAAGCAGAGAATTGCAAAGCTGAAGTTTTCCCTTCCTGTGTCTACTTTCTATTTTGCTATCTACCCCTTCCAGCCCAATGCTAGTACCATAAATCCTACAGCTAAACAGCATTGTTTGATGAAAGACTGGGGGATAGAAGATAACATTGTGAGGTCTGCAGAACTAAGGATAGATAGATCTAAAGCAGATGTATGAAGGATAGAGAAGCAGTCACAGCAAGATTCAACTTGGTGTGCAGAAGTGTTTAAGTTTGATGTTTTAGATTGTATGCTCTTTAGTCCCCTGATGAATGAAACCTCAAAATCTCTGTTAAGATATCCCAACCATGTTTTTTTCCTTCTTTTCACACCCTTCTAGGCATTTTTAAAAAATCCAACTTGCTTGAATTTCTAATTCCGTTCTTTAATATCTGGTAACACTTGTTTGCCTTCTTAAAATACTAATTTTTCTTTCTTTACTCACTCTTTTAACATTCCCACAGACCTACTCAATTGCTCTCATCTTCCTTTTACGAGTAAATAGTAATTATGAAACCATTTATGTTGGCAATATAAAAATACCATATTTAGCTGCATGTTTTCAAAGTATGCACAGAATGCATAAATTCCATAAAAAAGAAGTAATCCCGGCCCCAAATTACCATTTACATGTATTTCCTACTCATGAGTCCTACCCCCTCTCGCAAAGTATAATAAAAATATGAATGATACTTACCCCACTAGGCCTACATCAGCTATAAGTTTTAGATCAAGGTGAATTACTCGTTTCTGGCCTTTCAATGGTAAGAAATTTGTAAGTAATGTGCCACCAAGACCTCCTTCAGCTACTAAAATTCTTTCTTTCTCTTTATTTAGTTCTCCTGAGGGGGGAGGGGAAGGCGGGAGGAAGGGAAAATCAGTAAGGGTTAAAAAGAAAATACTCATGTTTTAAAGTCAAATCAAAACCCTTATATGGTTAAAACAATCTTAAATCAAGCAATTTAACCAACTTTTATATAAGGTTTTAAAAAGTTATTTTATACATCAGCAACTAAAATTGCTGTTAATTATTTTTCCCTGAAACTCAGGAAAGTTATTCCTCTCAACTCCCTAAACAATTTTAGAAAATGTGCATTTTTTTCAAACAACTTTAGAAGTCAAATGGACTCACCTATAATTTTATCATTTTCATCAGTTATAGTAATACCTACAGGTACAGGAATTTCATAGTCTTTTCCTTTGGAGCCTTTCAATGCACTAACCCTACAAGAAAAGAAAGCTAAATAAATACATGGAAAACTCAGTAAATTAAATGGTTCATGCTTTAAGCAAATACGATTTATTAATACAAAGAAGTCTAGCAGCAAACTCATCTGGCTAATGCAGGTATTAAACAGGCAAACATTCAATTTTTAGTTATATACATATATTTAAGAATTACACCTCCCATTAAGTAATAATTTAAGTTACCAAGCTAACCACCAACAGTAGTTCTAACCCTCATTAACTAAAATATTGTACATCTGAAGTTAACTGGTACAAAGTTCTGGAAAGGTAATAACAAAAGTGTATGAGGAAAAAGGAGCACCCTCTTTAACTTAGCAATTTCACTTCTGAAAATATATCCTCAAAAATAACTGGACAAGTAAAGTTAAAAAATACATACAAAAGGATGTTCACTGCATTGTGGCTATAGTAGTAAAAATTCAACGGTAACTTAGTTAAATGATAAAATTTATTATGTAATTTTCATACAATAATACTATGCAGCATTCTGAAGAATTTTCTGACCTGGAAAAAAAAAATAAGTAAAATAAAAAAGCAGGCTGCAAAATATTGTGCTCTTGTTTTGCCCCCAAAATTTTATGCACAATTACATTTGCATAAACAAACAGGAAAGTCAGAAAAGCCATGAAAGGTTAATAATGGTAATCTCTGGATGGAAGAATTATAGGTAATTGACTTTTTCCTTTTAACTTTTCCACGTTAGTTAATATTTTGAGAATAAACTTGAATTGACTTTATCAAACAAAAATATACAAATAAAAGATCAAAGATTATAGAATTATGGTAACAACTAAATTGCTATAGTTTTTATATAATTATATACTACTTATTTAGCTAATTCTATATACCATGAACTATTAAAAGCTTTATTTATACTAACTTACATAACACTCAAGACAATCCTGTAAAAAAGGTACATTATTATCCCTATTTATAGTTGTAAAAACAGATGCCTTACCCAGATTTTGACCACTTTCAAGGAATTTACATGTTGAAGGCATTGCTTTCTTCAGAGCTGTAGCTCTCAAACTTCAATTGTGACTCCCAGTAAGAAATTATAAAACAGGACCCAGTAGATATAAATTAACTTAAAGTTTTATGAAATAATATTTACTATGTGTGTGATACAGGTTAGTGTTTCCTAATCTACTTTATTAGACTTGGCTAAATTCACCTCAATTGATATCACAACCCTGGTGCAATGTTTTTGAAACTGGGGGTCATACCACAGCACTTTAAATAATATATGCTATAACATAAAATAGATAGAAGAGTAACATATATGTATGTATGGGTTATAATGTACAACGTATTTCTTACTATAAGTTCCAATGAAAAGAGTCTGAAAGCTGCAACAGTAATGAATTGCCAGGCACAGTCTGAAAATCATTGCTTCAGAGCATTTAAAAGGAAGCAAATGTGGCTCAACTGATAAGAGTATCTGTTTACCATATGGAGGGTCCAGGGTTCAATCCCCAGGGCCTCCTGACCTGTGCAGTAAGCTGGCCTGCACACAGTGCTGCCATGCACAAGGAGTGCTGTGCCATGCTGGGATGCCCCAGCGTAGGAGCGCCCCATGCACAAGGCGTGCACCCTGCAAGGAGAGTTGTCCTGTGTGAAAAAAAGGTGCAGCCCACCCAGGAGTGGCACCAGACACAAGAAGAGCTGACGCAGCAAGATGATGTAACAAAAAAAGAGACACAGTTTCCCAGTGCCAATGGATAAGGCAAGGGGACACAGAAGAAGACACAGTGAATGGACAGAGAGCAGACAACAGGGGGGAAAGGGAGAGAAATAAATAAATAAATCTTTAAAAGAAAAAAGAAAAAAAGGAAGCCTAGTCATTGAGTTTTTTTTCCCCAAGATAAATCTCTTCATCTTCTTCCAAAAATAAAAACACATGAACAAATCTTTTTAGCTGGAGTAGAATATTCATGTTCAATAGGGAGTAAATCTCCAAAATATTCCTTGGTACCACCAGCCTTTTACCTTTATTAGAATTGAGATAAACTGTAGGTTTTGCTCAGTTACAAACATGAAGTAACGCTTCAAATTATCAATTATTTTATTTTGTAACTTATTTACTTCTAGGAGGGATTGATTTTATAAAGTCAAAGTTCTTTAGTAAGTACTTACCGACTGTTTGCTCCTCCTCCAGCCACAAACCGTTTCTTAGGATATTTGTCTTTAAGTTGTTTTAAAGTCATTTTTTTATCGGCTATAACCCAGACGTCACCACCTCTTCCACCTTCTCCACCTAATCGAGGATAACCCATTCCACCGCTTCCTCCCTTAGTGAAGAGTCTGAGCTTATCAGTGAAGTTTCCATACTTAAAAAAAAAGAGAGAAATTTATATACCAAATGTCCTTAACAACTTAAAACTCCTATTGCCACTAAACCTTTTTTAAAAAATCAATGGAATCTACATGCTAATTATAGTCTGTTCTCAGCTCACCTCCTATCTGACCTCCCTCGCTCATATCCTTATCTCTAAAGAGCCTTTGTCTTTTTAAAAAACAATGATCAATAGTTGTTCCATCTATCCCCACAGCCTCTAACCCTACCTCTCTTTTCAATCTGGACTACCTTCCCTAGTTGATCTCATCCTGTACCATGGCTACAATTACCTATGTGAGATATTTCTGTGTCCAGTCTATTGGACATCTCCACCAGGATATAAGCTTCTTAGTAGTCAGAAGCAGCTGAGAGCACGATCAGTATCTAATTTGTATCTGAAACCCTCTAAAATGTAATTTGTTCACAGGTTATTAGCTGAATAGTGATTGAGTTATGATTAGGGCATTGATTGGGCCACGTCATTAGGGTGCTTAGTGGGTGGGGACTCAAGAGATAAAAGGCATGGCAAAGAACAGAGTTGGAGAGTTCTTAATGTTGGAGTTTTGATTTTGGAGTTTGATGCTGAAGTCGCAAGCTGGAGCCCAGGGAGAGAGACAGAGCCATTTACCTGATAGTCTACAGCTGACATTGTGAAGAGAGGCAAAGCCTAGAGAGCCTCATAGTCTACAGTTGACCTTGAGGAGAAAGCAGGCGCTGAGCCCAGAGGAACCCAGGAAGTCTGAACCCTTGCAGATTTTGGCAGCCATCTTGCTCCAGCACATGAAAAGAGACTTTGGTGGGGGAAGTAACCTATGCTTAATGGCCTGGTATCTGTAAGCTCCTACCCCAAATAAATACCCTTTATAAAAACCAATTCGGCTATTTTGCATCAGCACCCCTTTGGCTAATACAAATGGGTACCTGTCACCCCAAATACAACACATTATCATGACAAAATCAAACTTTTCTGCAGGCAAAATTTGTTCCTCCAATGTTCTCTCAAATAATGTAACCATAGTTTATTGAGACCACACAAATGGGGATCTTTCTGACTACATTTCCTTTTTTTCCAAAGCCCTGCTGGCTCTCGCCTTTCTGGTATCACTGCCCTAGTGCCATGACCATCACATTAACTCCTAACTGGTCTTTCAGTCTCTAGTCATTCCTTCCTCACTCCATTCTCTTGCCTATTTTTCTGACTACGGATCTGACTTCTAATCTCGTTTATCCCCTACTCAAAAACTATCCACAGGTTTTTGTTTTTTTACTGTTTATGAACTAAAGGCTACAATTCATAGTAACATATTCAAAGTCCTTAACCTAGACATCCAGTTCCATTTTCATTCATTCTTTTCTTTCTTATCTCCTCTTGCCCCTCTATCCTCTGTTCCTCTATGCCTCCATGCCACTCTATTAATGATTTTCTTCTACCTTGGGATGTCATGTGTGCTTTATCATAAATTCACCTCAAATGTCATAATTTTCTGTGATGTCCTCCTTAACTCCTCTAGTCAACATTGACCACTGGCTTCACTGAGACCACTCAGCAATGTGATATTATTACCACACCTTTCAAAACCTTATACTGCATTTAGGTGTTTATTTCTGTTTCCTTCACTAAATTGGGAACTTTCTGCATGTAAAGATCTTGTATATTAATCTCCCAGGCTATCAAATTTCCTTACAGAATAATTTCTTAAACATATACTCATCATGCCTTTAGTCATTTAGGATAGCTGTTATCAAAAACATCTGAGAGCTTTTTTCCAAAATACATATACCCAACTGACCATTCAGATATGCTCTGGACAAGGGGATGAGAATAGGTCAAGCAAGCAAATTTATTGAAAGCTCTCCTGAAGACTCTGCTACGCTCTAGATCTGAGATGGAGGTGGACAGTAATGAAGCAAAAGTAGTCTTTAATACTTTATCCACTAATAATGCAACTGTTTCTTTATAGTTGAAGGATTAGTTACCTCATATGCCTAAGTACTCCCTTTACAGGTCTCTCTTCTTTTTATTACCTATTTTCTGGAGAATATAGGTTTGAATAAAGTATAATGTCACTCAGAAATATTACTAATCATGCCCTTTTCTCTGATTAAAAGCTCTTGTTCTAAAAGTTTAGTTCAATGTTTGACACATTTTGTACTGCTCAAGTCATTAGATTCAGAGACTTAGAAATCTGCCTTAAAAGGAGTGTCTCACACTTGTTCTTAATGATAAAGCACTCACCAATATGATGCCAGCAGGCATGACTGGTCATGCTCTTCTAGAGTGTTTTATGTTTTAAGTTAAACAGTTGTAGCTTTTTACAGACACAATTCTAAAGATGGCACTGCATAAAAACTGACATATGCGTCCTAAAGGAAGGAAAATTTAAAAAAAAAATTTCTTGTATTGATAAAAAGTTGTCTTCAGGAAAATCTTAAAAACAGTAGACTCGAAGAAAAAATATATGATAAGAACAGGCTATGGATATAACTGGTCATATAGCATTATTTAAAATAAGGCCAAAAAAAAACACACTATTTAGGCCAAAAGAAAAAGTCATCTCTATACACCACCTACACCAAATCGTGTGTCTAAATCGCAGGCAAGTACCGCTGCTCCTCACCTCACTTGCACATTATTCCCCCAAAGCACCTCAACGACGTGCCCAAACACACTTCTCACCCGTGCCTAGAAAAGCTCAACGCCGGTAGGGGCGGAAAGGAGAGAGCTACAGGAGAACCAGGCAGGAAAGATGTCGCAAAAAAGGTAACAGTGGGAAGCGAGGAAGAACCAATTCTTAGGTAGGGATAGGTATTCCAGACAAAGGAGCACCAGGTACACACCTTTCTGAATAACACGCAACTGCAGCGAACCATGGGTATTTTAGACCAGGATTCCCTCCCAAGAAAACAGAAAGAACTGAGGGACGGCGCCGGTATTTGCACGTCACCGGCGGCTACCGGCGCTATATTTCTTCGCAAAGGATGGCGGGATCGGCGTAAGCCGTGTTTGGCGTGTTCGCTCGAGCACAAGCGCATGCGCTGGGCGGCGCGCCGCTAGGGAGACAGAGGAGAGCGGCGTTAAGTGTAAAAATGAGGAAGCATAGGGGCAGAAGGGATAAATTAGGAATTAACATTTTAAATTGAATGGCCTTGGAAACTAAGTAGACTTGGAGGAATTTTTATGCTGATTGAGGAAATCTTAAGAATTTTTACTGTTGGTAAGCAGAGTGGGAAAAATACCCACAATAAAACCGACCGCATAATAAATAGGGAAACTCAAACTAAGAGGAGACAGAAAAGGTGTTAGTTCGCTGTTAAGTCACTGAGTGGTCACCAGCAAAAGCAAAAGCTTCTAGGAAACAATGGATTTAACACCTGTGGCACAAAAGTCTTAGTGGGAAACGGACTTTGGCCCAGTGGTTAGGGCGTCCGTCTACCACATGGGAGGTCCGCGGTTCAAGCCCCGGGCCTCCTTGACCCGTGTGGAGCTGGCCATGCGCAGTGCTGATGCGTGCAAGGAGTGCCGCGCCACGCAGGGTGTCCCCCGCGTAGGGGAGCCCCACGCGCAAGGAGTGCACCCATAAGGAGAGCCGCCCAGCGCGAAGGAGGGAGCAGCCTGCCCAGGAATGGCGCCGCCCACACTTCCCCTGCCGCTGACGACAACAGAAGCGGACAAAAGAAACAAGAAACAAGACACAGCAAAAAGACACAGAAAACAGACAACCGGGGGAGGGGAGGGGAATTAAATAAATAAAAATAAATCTTTAAAAAAAAAAAAAAAGTCTTAGTGAATGCCCCAGGACCAGTTCTCTCTCTTTTTCTCCTTTCTGTTCTCTTCCATTTTGGCTTCAGTTTCTTGCAGCCCTAGTCATCTCAGAGGGTTGCTGCTACTATGGATCTTCCATCCGCTCCTAGTCAAGCCCAGCAGGGAAAAAGATGTTCTTGGCTGTCTGACATTTCATCTCATGCTCTTCCCTGGAGGAGTGAAGGCGAGCTATGTAAAAACCTCTTATCATTTACAACTACATATCTGTAACGCTGGTATTTTTCTCAATGTCATACAATTTTAAAAAAACTTATTGGGCAATAAAAAATGTATTATTGAAAATAATGACAGATCTGTAAGAAGAGTCTCTTGTATGCAGTGGGGAAAGAAACTTGGAGTTGGATAGACAAGGATCTTTATCCAACTCTCATTTGAATCGTGCCTCTGTAATAGAGATGACCTTTCCTCAGCATGGGCAGGAAGAGCAGAAAGTAACTGGATTTCAGGCCCCAATTACCCTCTCCCAGTGCCCTCAGGCAATGAGAAACTATACAGCCATAGTAGGCGACCCTGAACTACAGTGCCAGTGTATTCTCTCTAATCTCCGAGACAATTAATTTCTTGAATTCTTTTCATACCTCAATAAGACACATCTTCATCCCTCACTTGTAACAGTGATTATTGGAAATGCAGATGTGAAAGCTATCCCTCTTTGTCTTGATTTCTTTGCTGTTACTGGACCCCCATTTCCCCACCCTACTCCCACCCTCCCACCCCTGCAATCAGTAAAGCAGTAATTATTTAACCTGTAATGGTATGATATATTTCCCCCCTCTACGGATTACTTTAATGTTGAATAGTAACCCGTTATGTTTACTTCCATTAAATGTATCTATCTCATTAATCAGGACTTTAGGTTGTTACTGTGTAGATTTTTTTTTGTTTAATCTAGATTTGTTGCCATTTCAATTACCATTTTTACTAGGTGTTTCTACTTATTTATTGTTGAACCCTATCTAGTTAATATATTTCTTTTTTTTTGTACATAACATTATACCTTTTTTAAAGATTTAATTTATTTATTTCTCTCCCCTCCCCACTGTTGTCTGTTCTCTGTGTCCACTTGCTGCGTGTTCTTGTTTTTGTCCACTTCTGTTGTTGTCAGTGGCATGGGAATCTGTGTTTCTTTTCGTTGCGTCATCTTGCTGTGTCAGCTCTCTGTGTTTTGTTTTGTTTTGTTTTTTGTAATTAATATATTTCTAATGTGTACTTCTCTCTAGTGGAGACAAGCCCAAATTGTTTTCTTTCCCATGACATATACACGGGGAGATAATATCAAATTTAAAAATGAGCACTTGGTATCAAAATATCTCAAAATGATGAGGATCATCATGTAATATAAACAAAGGAGAAAGCATATTATTTTTCTTGCACAAAAACCTGGTCAGAACCTGAGGTATTTATTACAACTCTGTTGCCAGCATCAAAGAAAAAATTGCACAGGGCAGAGTGATGCAAGCAAGAATTGCTTTATTCAGAGCTACTGTGTAGGGGAAAGTAGAACTCAACTGTACTGAAACAAAGGGCTGGGAGTGGGTTGAGGGGAAAGCACTGGATGATAGTTAGATTTGTGTTTGGAGTGGAGAGGTTGATCACTGGGATGGTGAGTGACTTACTGAGGGTGCTCCTCGGACCACTTGGTTCTGATAATTATGCCACCTGGGTTCTGTAAGGGCAGGGAGGAAGGAACTACCTGGTTAGGAGGAACTACCTAGTTAGGAACTTCTCAGGTGTCTGGATTCTGTTAGGACCAGGGTGAGAGAGGTTAGGGGCCTTGAGTCAGGAAGAACACTTTCTAAAATTTAGTCAAGCTAAAAGAAAGTTAAGGTAATCTTGGTCACCAGTTAATTTAAAAACAAACAAACATTATGACACTAGACACTGTCGCCTTTAAAATGTGCAGCTAAAATGAACATGAGGTGAAATGACCCAAGGCATTATCCAGACCTGATAGAGAACTCATTACTGGAAGAGAATAGTACTTTGGAAACTGAGAAGATAGGATGCTTCCCTGGCAGCTGCCCAGAAGACTAAAGTATGGGAAAATCATAAAAATCAGTGCACTTGGGTGCAAATATAGTTCAGTGGTTGAGTGCCTGCCTCCCATGTACAAGTCCTGGGTTTAATCTCCAGTACCAACAAACAAGCAAAACTTCAGTTCTTCCCAGGTGTCCAATTCAATTGTGACTGAAATAGCAATAAAATTATGTTTTAAAAAATCAGTGGCACTAGAGAATCTTGTATAGTTGGCATGAAATGAGCCATTGGCATAACTCAATTTGATTTTAAAACTTTTGCAACATAAACTAGAGTCTTTCTAATCAACATTTTAAAAATACGCTTTACATTTTGGAATAATTTTAGAATTACCGAAACATTACAAAGATAGTATGAAGAGTTCCTGTATTCTTTGCCCATCTTGCCTTAATGTTAACATCTGATGTAACCATTGTCAAAATGAAGAAATTGACATTGATACAATATTATTAACTATAAACTATAGACTTTATTTGGATCTCACTAGTTTTTCAATTAGTTCCAGGACCCAATTCTGGGTAGCACATTGCATTTACTCTAATTAATATTTTAGTGTACTCTTAAGCATAAAATGGACAAATCTATAATTAACAAATCTAATATCTTCATGATGTTATATAGCTTAATTTTGTCAGCTAACTGAAATGAAAATGTCCTACCTTGAGTTCTCTGCTTTGTAGATTATCTAAGCTGATCTTGTGTTTTCTCACCTATTCCTAGTTGGGTTTCCACTATTTGTCTATTATGCTTTTGGTTTTGCTTGTCCAAGAAGAGTCAACATACCCAGGCTAGGGGATTTTATATGAACTGTAAAAGTAGAGTCTGTCATCAGTTTCATACCACTCCTGGTGCTCACTAAGTTCCAGAAAGTGCCAGCCTCTTGTCCTCCACAACTCAGTTCTCAGCGCCTAAAAGGAAATTCCTCATTGTGGCCAGTACTTGCTCAACAAGCATCTTTAGTTCCCTCCTTGTTTGCTCCCATATCAAACTTACCCAGCCCATTCCTTATTTTCTAAGGACATATTGTGTTACTGTTATTGGAACACACTGGGTTCTCTAGATTCTTGGCTATGTCACATAAAGGAATTTAAGAACATGCCAGTTTAATTAGGCCAGCAAAAAGTTTATTGAGAAATGAGAAAAAAGAGAAAGTACACACTCGACTCATGGATGAGGGTGTCCTCCAGGCAGAGAGGTGCACCTGGGGTTGGGCGATTGCCTTTATTAAAGCTCTTCTTCCTCCTCCCCTTTCCTTATGTTGAGGAGGCACCCCTGCTGTTTGCTGTTTGGATTGCTTGCCTTTCAATCCTCAACTGTTCGCTCTCAGTGGACCAATGGGGAAGCCTTTCTGTTTGGCATTATCGGGGCTTCCTCTTGAGCCTGGGAGTTTCAAATGAGACCTCCTGGCCAGGGTCTCAGTGGGGTTTTCCAGCTTTGTTCTTAGTAGTGGTCTACCCTCGGGGTTTCCCGGCAGAGTCTCACAGACATGTTCTCTGCTGGGTCCCAGTTGTGACAGGACATTCTCCCTTGTCTTCCCTTGTCCCCTATACTGACCTGCCTCACTAAGATGTGGCTAGATGAAACTGGATTGACGTTAATCCTAGTGAAAATAATTGCCACTTAAAAAGCTCCGTTTACTTCATTTTGGTGAAATCACTCTAATATTGGAATTTCCTTGTATCTTGGCAGCTCAGTAAAGAGATTTTTGGTGGACACACAGGACATTCAGATCTGCCTATAGGAGATGTTTCCTGTAATATTAACCATGGACCTTATATTAGTCAGCCAAAGGGGTGCTGATGCAAAGTACCAGTAATCTTATTCGGGGTAGAAGCTTATAGTTACAAGGCCCTAAAGAGTCCAACTCAAGATATCAAAAGAGGTACTTTCTCACCAAATGTCTGTTGCCATGTGTTGAAGCAAGATGGCTGCCAGTATCTGCAAGGGTTCAGCCTTCCTCTTTCCTCTTAAGGCTCTGTGGGCCCAGCTCCTTCTGACCTCAGATGAAGGCTGGAGAGCTCATTTCTTTCTAGGCTCAGCTGCTCTGTTCTCTTCACCAGATCAACTATAAACTATCAGATGAAAGGCTCATCTCTCCCCCAACCACAGGATCAAAGCTGACAAGTTCTCTCCTCTTCTGTGTCTATGGAGCTCTCTCTTTTCCTCTGTGTGTATCTTCTTCTGTCTTCTTGATTGAGTGTCCATTTATATAGCCTACCAAGGGGGCCAGGATTAACCCTGCACACCTTAATGACGTGGTCGAATCAAAGTCCTAATCAAGTAAACATAAAGCCTTTGAACTTAAATCAATCAGAGGAACAGACCAGTTTACAAACATAATCAATATGTCTTTTTGGAATTCATAAATAATATCAAACTGCCACAGGCCTAAACAAGGATAGAGTTGGAAGTGTGAGTGTGTAAATAAATAAGCCTGTATAGGTGTATTCAAGTCTGATTTTACGAGATAATAACAGTACTCCAATTCCCAAGAAGGTTTATGTAGATCATATAATGAAAGTACACCACTACATTTAGAACCATAAATATATTTTTATTTTATATTATTCATCTCACTTCTTTCCATTAATATAGCCACTCAGGAGATAGTCTACCTCTGCATTTGTTATGAGATTAAATTTCTGGTACTCTTCAGAATCTCCTATTTTTGCTCTGAATGTTTTAAGTTGGCAAGAGGTAATAATTGAATTATCTTTACTAGTATGTATTACCAAAGTGTTTCTCCACTGTATTTCCTCTTCATACAAAATTTTATTTCCCATAACTATAAAAATCTGATCATATCACTATATTCAAGATCCCTTCATGGTCCCAGCATAATTGCTGCATTTCCAGCCATCACATCCAAGTTACAGGTGGGAACATTAATAAAGTTGCTTTCCTGGAAATTCCATCTTTATGTCTCATTGTCACCCCATGTAGCAGATTGATTTGGTTATGAATCCCAAAAATAGATATTGAATTATATTTGTAATCTGGTTTATTACTTGGCATGACTGAGTTATGTTTAGGGCTTAGATTGGGCCACATCATTACTGAGTGGGGACTCACAGATAAAAGGCATGGCAAAGGACAGCGTTGGAGCTTTTGATGCAAGGGTTCTTAATGTTGGAGTTTTGATGTTGGAGTTTGATGCTGAAGCCTTAAGCTTGAGCCCTGGGGAAAGAGACAAAACCATTTGCCTGATAGTCTACAGCTGACCTTGTGGAGAAAACAGAGGAGCTGAGCCCAGAGGAACCCAGAAAGCCTGAACACTCTCAGACATCGGCAGCCACCTTGCTCCAACACATGAAAATAGACTTTGATAGGGAAATAACTTATGCTTTATGGCCTGGTATCTGTAAGCTTCTACCCCAAATAAATACCCTTTATAGAAACCAACCAATTTCTGGTATTTTGCATCAGCATCCCTTTGGCTGACTAATACAACCCATCTACAATAAAGTTTGGAAAAATACAATTAAAAAAATAAAACTGGATACATTGCTATCCCCAGTTAAGTAGATGTCTAATATTTTCCATTTTTATTTTTCCCAACAGGGTCCATCTGGCTCAGGCTTTGGACACATTAAATACTTTATGAATATTTATCAGTTAATTAATTTATTCCTACGAAACCCAATAGCTAGGTTGTTTACTCCTATGACATATGAATTGCCTGAAGTGGGGCATAGAGTTAATCTCACTTATTAGACTTAAAGTCTTCAAATGGTAACATGTCAAATATTCTTTAGTTTCATACTATTTAAAATAGTTACTCTGAAAAACATTATAAATTAGGATCTTACACTGTAAGAATAAATCATTTAAGTTCTAGATGATAAAGGTAAATGGATTGTACAAAGGAAGGCTATATATCAGCTAAGATCTCCCTTTTTCTAAATTAAAATGAAACATTTTCAAAGGGAGAGATTCAGGCCATGTAATTATTATTCTGAAACAATACCTTCGTAAGAAAAAAAATGAAGTGGATTTATCATATTGCTTTACTTCCTAAGAATTTACACTTCGCTCATTCATTTATTCATTCATATAACAATTACTGAGTTCCTAATTTGTTCCAAGCATTCAGATATGTGCTGGGACACTGTCATCAGTACTGAAAAAACTAAGTATGAATAAGCAGAGTAGTTGTCATCATGGAAGAAAGAAGCAAATTTTAATTTTATGATGCCTAAATTCATAGTGAGTGAAGTGTTCTTAATGCATCTACCTTTAATCTGAAGAACAACATCATGGAAAGTTTATTTTCTATTTATAGAAATCCTAAGAGTTAGTTGAGTCATGTTCTGAAGACCCTCATTGTCAATCACTTGTACCAGAGGAATGAAAGTATTTTAAGGGGATTCTACTATAGCAGTAGTTATAGAGTGCTCTTTTTTATATTTTTGTTACTTATCCACAGGTGTAAGAGTGGCAACTGAATTATCAGAAGGATCTTTTATAATGATGCTTCCTGCTTGTCTAAAACAAGAGTACTCATATAGCAGAAAAGTCTGTAATGTCTTCAGAGTTCTCATTTTCCAAACCTATTTTCTTTGTTGCTTGTTAACTGAGATTTCATAAAGCAGTGATCACTGAGTAACAAGAATTCTTGGCTAATTTGGATAAGAAGCCAAAATAAGGAAATCAGTGTTTATATTTCATATTCATCCACTATTTTAATTTTTAAATATACTTTTTTATTTTTTAACAAAGATACTTAGGTTACATAAATGTCATATAAAAATTATAGGGGATCCCCATATGCCCCACTCCCTATCTTTCCCACATTTTGCCACATTAACAACATCCTTCATTAGTGAGATACATTCATTGCAACTGATGAACACATTTTGGAGCATTGCCACTAAGCATGGATTAAAGTTTACACTGTAGTTTACACTCTCTCCCACCCAATTCTGTAAGTATATAATGGCCTGCATCTGTCATTGCAATGTCATTCAGGACAATTCCCAAGTCCTAAAAATACCTTTGTATTATACCTGTTTTTTCCTCTCCCTGCCCTCAGAACCTCCAGTGGTCACTGCCTCCTCATCAATGATAAATATCTTCCATTGCTAGAATCACAATAAGTCTATATAAGAACACCAGTAAGTCTACTCTATTCCATTGTTCATTCCCCAGTCCTGAAGATTCTGGGATGGTGATATCCACTTCACCTCTAATTGAGAGGGGGCTGCAATCTCATGGGTTCAATGGATGGGACTCTCTTGCTTGCAGTTGTAGACTCTCTCGGTTCGTTGGTATGATAATTGTCCATCACCACCTCCTTGTTAGTAGCTAAGTGAGACCAATGAACTGGAGGGTAGGTGTTGAAATTCAGGTTGCAGCTGGCACACGGACAGGCCAAAGATTTAAGTCTCTTGGATGTACACATACCAACTCTAGTACTAATTATAGGTTCAAATAGAAGGACCTAAGAGCCATGTGTAAGGAAATCACAACTAAGTCAAACTCTGTCAGACTGGGAAGCATAAATTCCAAAGTAGGGCCCACTGGCAAGGCACAAAAGTACTGAGATACCTGCCCTGACTATGGTGTAGTATCTACTTTGGCAGCCAAAGAGATCCTGCTGAGATGTGCACAAGCATAACTGCTGAAATGACCTCCCTACTCACCTTGAAGTCTCTTAGCCATATAAAATCACTTATCTTTACCTTCAGCCCCTTTTTGTCAAGGTCTTTTTCCAGTTGCATTTTGATTGGTGCTTGGTAGTAATCCCTTGGTATCAGGGAGGCTTATCCCCAGGAGTCATGTCCCATGCTGGGGGAAGGTAATTTTGATGGTTAGGCTAATGTGTCAACTTGGCCAGGTAATTATGCCCCATCCTTTGGTCAAGCAAGCACTGGGCTAATTGGAATACAAGGACATTTATTGACTTTAGTCACCAGTGACTTCACTACATAGATAGCTGATTACATCTACATCAATCAGGGAGATTGCCACCAGCAATGAGTGATGGTTTACCCAATCAGTTGAATCCCGTAAAAGGGAAAGTGATTTCAGCGTACAGGGAGAATTTCCCAGCTCATCTATGAACAGCCAACATCTTTCAAAAACTCCTCAAGGACCTTCATTGGACTTTCATTAGTGCCCTGGTGTGCAGCCTGCCTGAGGAACCTGGACTTGTGTATCCCCATGGCCACATGAGAGACTCTTATAAAATTGCATACTATTGACAGATATCTCCTCTTGATTGTTTCCCTAGAGAACCCTGACTAATACAGCTTCATACTGCGAGTGGTTCTTGAGGAAGAGAGTCTTAAACATGGAATGTATGAGATGGTTCCAGGAGTTTTGTAGTTGGCTCTCTACTCTAATTGGACTCAAGGGTATTAATGACTCCCTTTCCAATAAAGAAGTGGCTTCTAAGAGCCCATGGCATGAGTTAGTAGTGGAGATACACAAACTATCATCACTGGATTCCCCTACTTCCATGCTTATAAGAAGAAAGTGTTAACAGATTTTGTCTAGGTTCTTGACTATGCTGCAGAAATGAATTTCAAGAGCATGTTGGGTGAGTTAGGCCAGTAATTTATTCAGGTAGGAAGGGAAGAGAAATGGGAGAAAATAACAGAGCAGAGGTCCTAGGTAGAGAGGAAGGGGTTGAAAAGTGATATAGAGGGCTGATTTACAGGATACAATTTCCCATTATAGGTTATAAATGCCCAGGTTTTACTTGTGTAGCCACATGGCAGAGGAAAAATGGTGAGAGTGGTGCATAGTGGGCATGAACGGGTCCACAGGTGAGAGAATGCATGACAGAGAGTTCAGGTTTTGTGTCTGCCTTTTTTTTTTTTTTTTTAAAGATTTATTTATTTATTTAATTTCCCCCCTCCCCTGGTTGTCTGTTCTTGGTGTCTATTTGCTGCGTCTTGTTTCTTTGTCCGCTTCTGTTGTCGTCAGCGGCACGGGAAGTGTGGGCGGTGCCATTCCTGGGCAGGCTGCACTTTCTTTTCATGCTGGGCGGCTTTCCTCACGGGCGCACTCCTTGCGCGTGGGGCTACCCCACGCGGGGGTGTGTCTGCCTTTTTGAACTGTTGATTATCCCACCCCTTTGCTAATGGCAGGGTAGGAGTTCCAGCTGTTTACTGTTTTGATTGCTTATTTTTCCTATCACTCTTCTAGGAGGGCCCATTGATAAAGTCCTTGGGGGATATCCAGGGCTTCTCCTGGCTTCCAGAGGAAGTCTTCTTCTGAGTGGCAGAATCTTTGTGAGGGTCTTCCACCAGTCATTTTGTGGTTATTGATGTCCACATGGACTTCTTGCCAGGTTCCAGATCCATCTATTGATTCCCTTTCTTACTACCTGGCTTCAGACATACTCAGTAACCGGCAGAATCTCCATATTGGATCCCTGACTTGTGGAGTGAGGGCTAATATGGTTGGAAAGGCCAAGTGGAAGCTACTAGAACTGCCCCTACCTAGCAAAATAGTAAATCAAAGGCAATACCAGATTCTCAAGGGATTGCAGAAATTATTGCCAACATTAAGGATTTGAAGGATTCAGGGGTGGTGATTCCCACCACATCCCCATTCAATTCTGCTATGTGGCCTGTGCAGAAAATAGATGGCTCTTGGGGGAAGACAGTAGATTATCATAAACTTAACCAGGTGGTGACTCCAATTGCTGCTGCTGTCCCAGATGTGTATCATTGCTTGAGCAAATCAACAAATTTCCTGGTACCTGGTATGCAGCTGTTGATCTGGCAAACACTTTTTTCTCAATTGCCATTAGTAAGGACTGCCAGAAACAATTTCCTTTCAGCTGGCAAGGCCAGGAGTATACCTTCACAGTCCTGCCTCAGGTATATCAACTTTCCAGCCCTATGTCATATTGTCTGCAGGGACCTTGATCATGTCTCCTTCCCATAAGAGATCACACTTGTCCATTATATCGATGATATCATGTGTTTGTTTTTGCTTTTTTAAAATATTTTTTTAAAATTTTAATTTATTTCCCTCCCCTCACCCCTTGTCTGCTCTGTGTCCATTCGCTGTGTGTTGTTCTATATCCACTTGCATTCTTGTTAGCGGCACTGGGAATCTGTGTCTCTTTTTGTTGAATCATCTTACTGTGTCAGCTCTCCGTGTGTGCAGTGCCATTCCTGGGCAGGCTGTGCTTTTTTTTAACACAGGGTGGCTCTCCTTGCAGGGTGCATTCCTTGCACATGGGGCTACCCTACATGGGGAACACGACTCTGTGGCAGGGCACTCCTTGTGCGCATCAGCACTGTGCTTGGGCCAGCTCACCACACAGGTCAGGAGGCCCTGGGTTTGAACACTGGACCTCCCATATGGTAGGTGGACACTATCAGTTGAGCCAAATCTGCTTCCCTGATGATATCATGTTGATAGGACCTAGTGAACAAGAGGTAGTAAAGACTCTAGACTTACTGGTAAGCATTTGTGTGAGAGAGAATGGGAGAGAAATCCAACAAAAATACAGGGTCCTTCCACCTCAGTGAAATTTCTAGTTGTCCAGTGGTGTGGGGCATGTCGAGATATCCCTTCTAAAGTGAAGGATAAGCTGTTGCATTTGGCCCCTTCTATAACCAAAAAAAAAGCCACAACATTTAGTTGGTCTCTTCGGATTTTGGAGGTAACACATTCCTCATTTGGGAGTGTTATTCCAGCCTATTTAGCTAGTGAACAGAAAAGCTGATAGTTTTGATTGGGGACTGATACAAGAGGAGCTCTATAATAGGTCCGGTCAGTTCTGCAAGCTGCACTACTACTTAGGCCTTATTATGCAGCAGATCCAATGGTGCCGAGAGTCTCAGTGACAAATAGAGATACTGCCTGGAGCCTTTGGCAGGCCCCTATAAGAGAAATTCAATGCATACCCTTAGGATTTTGGAGCAAAGCCCTGCTGTCCTCTGCAGCTAACTACTCTCCTTTTGAGAAAAAGCTTTTGGCCTGCTACTGGGCCTTAGCAGAGACTGAACGCTTAACCATGGGCCATCAAGTTACCATGAGACCTGAGTTGCCTATCATGATCTGGGTATTGTCTGACGCAACAAATCCTAAAGTTGGGTGTGTACAGCAGCACTCCCTAATAAAGTGGAAGTGATATATACAAGATAGGGCTTGAGTGGGTTGTGAAGGCCCATGTAAGTTACATGAGGGAGTAGCCCAAATGCTCATGGTCACCACCCCTGCCATGTTACCTTCTCTTTCCCAGCCCACAGCTTTAGCCTCTTGGGGAGGTCCTTACAATCAGTTGACTGAGGAAGAGAAAACTTGGGCCTGGTTTACAGATGGTTCTGCATGATATGTAGGTACCACCTGAAAGTGGACAGCTGCAGTACTGCATCCTTTTACTGGGACATCCCTGAAGCATAGTGGTGAGGGCAAATCCTCCCAGTGGGCAGAACTTCGAGCAGTGCACCTGGCTGTTCATTTTGCTCAGAAGAAGAAATTGTCAGGCATGCATTTGTACACTGATTCATGGACTGTTGCCAATGGTTTGGCTCGATAGTCAAGGACTTGGAAGGAACATGACTGGAAAATTGGTGACAATTTTGTGGATAGACTTTTCTGAGTGGGCAAAAAACATGAAAATACTTGTGTCGCAGTGGATGACTGCAGCAGAGGAATATTTTAATAATCATGTAGATAAGATGACCCACTTTGTGGCTAATGCTCAGCCTCTTTCCCCAACCACTGCTGTCATTGCCCAATGAGCTCATGAACAAAGTGTAATGGAAGTAGGGATGGAGGGTATGCATGGGCTCATCAACATGGACTTCCCCTTACCAAGGCTGACTTGGCTACAGCCTCTGCTGAGTACCCATCTGCCAACAGCAGAGACCATGCTCAGTCCCCAAAATGGTACCATCACAGTGACCAGCCTTCTACTTGGTGGCAGGTTGATTACATTGGACCACTTCCACCATGAAAGGGACAGTGATTTGTTTCATACTCTAGATATGGGTTTGCATTTCCTGCATGCAATGCTTCTTCCAAAACTACCATCTGTGGACTTACTGAATATCTTATCTACTACCATGGTATCTCACACAGCATTGCTTCTGATCAAGAAACCCATTTCACAGAAAATGATGTACAGGAATGGGCACATGCCCATGGAATTCACTGGTCTTACTATGTTCCCCATAACCCTGAAGCAGCTGGATTAATAGAATGGTGGAATGGCCTTTTGAAGTCTCAATTACAGTGCCAACTAGGTGGCAATACTTTGCAGGCCTGAGGCAGTGTTCTCCAAGAGGCTGGGTATGCTCTAACTCAACATCCACTCTATGGTGCTGTTTTCCCCATTACCAGGATTCATAGGTCCAGGAATCAAGAGGTAGAAATGGGAGGGGCACTACTCACTAGGAAAATTTTTGCTTCTTGTTCCTTCAACGTTAGGCTCTGCTGGTCTACATGTTTTAGTCCCAAAAGGAGGAGTACTGCCACAAGGGAACACAACAATGATTCCATTGAACTGGAAGTTAAGACTCCCACCTGGTCACTTCGGGCTCCTCTTACCTCTGAATCAACAGGCAAAAAAGGGAATTACTGTACTGACTGGGGTGTTTGATCCTGACTATCAAGGGGAAATAGGACTGCATCTACATAATGGGGGTAAAGAAGAGTTTGCCTGGAATATAGGAGATCCTCTAGGGTATGTTCTGTTACTGCCTTGCCCTGTGATTAAATTCAATGGAAAATTGCAACAATCCAATCAAAGCAGGACTAACAATGGCCCAGAATCTTCAGGAATGAAAATTTGGGTCACCCCACAAGGCAAAGCACCACAACCAGTTGAAGTGCTTGCTGAGAGTAATGGGAACATGGAATGGGTAGTGGAAGAAGGTTGTGATAAATCTGAACTTCGATCATATGATCAGTTACAGAAACAAGGACTGTAATAGTCGCGAATTTTTCTTCCTTGTTTCATTATGAGTATGACTGTATATGTACACAAAATGAATTTCTTTGTTCTCTTCCCCAACCTATTCCCCTATCATATGACAAATTGTATTAGTTTCATGTCATAGTATTTCAGGATGTGAAGTTTAAGATTGAATATTACCCAAGGACTTGCACCCTATTGTGTAGGGAATTAATGCATGTCTGGTTGTAGATAGGCGAGTTGAACATTGTTAGGCAGAAATGTATATATATACATGTCTGTTATTTTGTTTACTTAGAGACTAAGTATGGTTTAAGGTAATGTGTATGGTTGCCGATTTGACAAGGGGTGGACTGTGATGGTTAGGCAAATGTGTCAACTTGGCCAGGTAATTATGCCCAGTCATTTGGTCAAGCAAGCACTGGGCTAAAGGGAATACAATGACATTTATTGACTTTAGTCACCAGTGACTTCACTACATAGATAACTGATTACATCTACTTCAATCAGGGAGATTGCCATCAGCAATGAATGCTCGTTTACCCAATCAGTTGAATCCCTTAAAAAGGGAAGTAATTTCAGCATTCAGGGAGAATTTCCCAGCTCATCTTTAAACAGCCAACATCTCCTGGAAACTCATCAGGAACCTTCACTGGACTTTCATCAGGGTCCTGGTGTGCAGCCTGCCTGCAGAACCTGGACTTGTGCATCCCCATGGTCATGTGAGAGACTCTTATAAAGTTGCATATTGCTGACAGATATCTCCTGTTGTTTTTTTCCCTAGAGAACCCTGACTAATTCAGCAATGTATTTATATGCTGAGTTCAACTTAGAGAGAGGCCACATTTGAGCAACAAGGAGGCTCCCAGGAGGCAACTCTTAGATGCCCTATAATACTAGGCTAAGTTTCAATTTTAAGAGTAAAGGTTTGTATGCACAGTCATCAATATCAAGGGCTTGTCAATGGACCATCCTTCTTCACTAGCCATTGTCCCTGTACTCACAGGATTCTTGCTGATCCATCAGAGAAAGTGGCAGAGCTCCCCAGGATGGGAATTGGATATTCCTTTGGTTATTGTGTGAATCTCTACCCACTATGACAATGCCCATGAACAGCTGAATACATTTATATTCCTTATATGTACACCCAGGTGAACCTTCTCCCACGCATCCCCAATCACTGACACCCCATACCAATGATCTTCTCCTGCTACAGTTGTAACCCATCTGTGATCCAAAACTTCTTAAAAAATGAAGCCAATAAAATAGCCAAATACAATTAATAAGAAAGTGAAATAAGAACAATTGTTTTAAAAATAAGAAATAAAATACAAAAAAATTTTTAATAAAATAAATTTGCGATAATGAAAAATATTTTTAAACATTTTTGTACATTTTTGCTTTCATCACTGTAAGATCTATATGTACAGTGACATTTTTTCCATTTATTGCCCCAGGGTCTTACTTTTTTCATTTTGTCCTCAAAGAAGTTTAGGTTACAGAAAAGTCTTGTACCAAATATACCCAACATCCTCCCCCTTTTCACCCTTCCACCTGTAAGCATCTACCCTAAATAAATATCCTTTATTAAAGCCAACTGATTTCTTGTACTTTGCATTAGCACCCCTTTTGGCTGACTAATACACCTGCTTTCAGTTCTTTTGGGTATATATCTACTAGTGGGATTGCTAAATTATATTGTAATTCTATACTTAGCTTTCTGAGGAACCACCAAACTGTCTTCCACTGGAACTGCACTCTTTTACATTACCACCTGCAGTGAAGGAGTGTTCATGTGTCTATGCATCCTCTCTGACACATCCTTTCTGTTTTATTTTTTTAATAACAGCCACTCTAATGTGTGTGAAATTGTATCTCATCATGATTTTGATTGGTATTTCCCTAATAGCTAATGATGTTGAGCATCTTTTCATGTACTTTGTGGCCATTTGTATATTTTCTTTGGAGAGCCATCATTCAAGTCTTTTGCCCATTTTTTTTCGATTAGGTTATCTTTTTTGTTGTTAAGTTGAATAATTTCTTTATATATTCTGGATATTAAACCTTTATTAGGTATGTTGCTTCCAAATACTTACTCCCTTTGTGTAGGTTGCCATTTTACTTTCATGATAAAGTCTTTTGAGGAACAAAATATTTTAATTTTGATGAGGTGCCTTATCTATTTATTTATTGCTTGTGCTTTGGGTAAAAGAAACCATTGCCTAACACAAGGTCCTCAAGATGCTTTCCTAAGTTTTCTTCTATGATTGTGATATTTCTGGCTACGACATTTAGGTCTTTGATACATTTTGAGTTGATTTTTGTATAAGGTGTGAAGCAGGCATCCGTTTTTGTTGTTGCAAATAGAGATCCAGTTTTCTAAGCACCATTTGATAAAGAGACTATTCTTTCCCAATTAAGTGGTCTTTGCCCCCCCTTGTCAGAAATAATTCGGTCAAAAAAACACAATAAGAACAACAATAAAAACAGATTTAAAAAATCAGTTGGTGATAAATATGAGGGCTGAATCCTGTGATCTTGATTTGATTCCATTTTTCTATATTTCTGTCCATGCGCCAGTACCATGCTATTATGACTGTGGCTTTCTACTGGGTTTTTAAAAAAGATTTATTTATTTATTTTTATGTTCACCCCACCCCCTGCCCCCCCATGGTTCCCTCATCTGTCTTGTTGTTTTGCTTGCTGTGTCTGCTTTTCTTCTCCAGGAGGCGCCAGGAACTGAACCTGGGAGCTCCCACATGGGAGATGAGGGTCCAACAGTATGACCCACATCCACTCCCCACAAGCTGCAGTGTCTGCTCACTTGTGGCATCTAACTCCTTGTGGAGGGTTGCAGCAGGCGCGGAGTCTATTTGTCTTCTTTAGGATGCACTGGGACAGAACCTGGGACCACCCATGTGGTAGGTGGGTGCCCAACTGGTTGAGCCACATCTGCATCTTCGTATTAAGTTTTTTTAAAAAAGTAATACATATACTATATTTATTATTTTAAAATGGAATAAGCACATTGATAATTGTCTTTGGTATTATCAATGGTATTAGGTATAAACACATAGTTGTATATTCATCACCTCAGTCATTATTACAGCATTTTCATTATTTCAATAGTAATAAGCAACAAACAGGGAAGCAGACTTGGCCCAGTGGTTAGGGCATCTGTCTACCACATGGGAGGTCCGCGGTTCAAACCCCGGGCATCCTTGACCCGTGTGGAGCTGGCCCATGCGCAGTGCTGATGAGTTCAAGGAGTGCTGTGCCATGCAGGGTTGTCCCCTGCCTAGGAGAGCCCCACGCACAAGGAGCGTGCCCCGTAAGGAGAGCCGCCCAGCGCGAAAGAAAGTGCAGCCTGGCCAGGAATGGCGCTGCCCACACGGAGAGCTGACACAACAAGATGACGCAGCCAAAAAAAGAAACACAGATTCCTGTGCCACTGACAACAACAGAAGTGGACAAAGAAGAAGACGCAGCAAAGAGACAAAGAGAACAGACAACTGGGGCGGGGGAGGGGGGAGAAATAAATAAAATAACTCTTAAAAAAAACAACAACAACAAACAAACAAAATAACAAGAAAAATCTTTACCTTCTGATCTCTGTATGCTTCCCCTGATGAACGTAGCTGCTATTTCTGGCTATTCTTGTACAGTTATTTATTTATTAAGAAGTTTTATTGAGATATATTCATACACTATAGGATCTATCCAAAGTGTACAGAATCAGTGATTTTTAGTATGATTGCAATGTCATGCATTCATCACCACAAAAAGTTTAGAACAAATTTCATTACTCCAAAATGAAAAACTCCACAGTCCTTAGCAGTCCTTCCCCAGTCCTACATAACCAATAATCTAACTTCATTTTTTTTACTTTTTAAATTTTTATTTTATTGAAGTATATCACTCATACATGTACACACATAAACAAGTGTATATAAAAGATTGTGAACTTACAAAATAAACATACATAACATCACACAGGGGTCTCATACATCACCCCTCCACCAACTCTTTGCATTGGTGTGAAACGTTTGTTACAAACTATGCAAGAGCATTGTCAAAATATTACTACCAACTATATTCCTTATCTTACATTTGGTGTGTTTTTCCCCCAGCCCATACTATTTTTTTAATGTATTTTTGTTACAGATATTGTGAACTTGCAAAACAATCATACAGATGTGTGGATTTCCCAAACAACTCCACACCCTGGTGGAACATTTGTTACAGATAATGAGATAATATCATCAGACCATTACCACCAATCATGGTCCATACCATACATTTGGCACACTTTTTCCATACACCTCTTTTATCAACTCAGTATAGCTTGGCATTAATGCAAGAATATTAGAGTATTGCTGTTAACCATAGTCTATAGACCACAATTGTAGTTTTCCGATGTTTCTCCATATTCCTATATCATCCTGCAATGATGAAGTACATCTTCTCTAGCTCACAGAACTCTCTTGCATTTGTACCCTTAACCACATTCTCAGTCGCCTCTGGGTTCACTGTGTTATTCAGTCCCTAGATTATGAGAAGAACTATGGATGCTTTTATGTATATAGAAGTTTAATTAACTTGACTGTAAAATTGTGGAGATGGATAGAGTTGATAGTAACACATTATAGTGAGTAACAGCTGGCTTATAAATGGGATTGTGACTGAAAAAAAAAGTAATCTGGTGAAGTAAATGTCAATAGAAAGTAAGCTAAAGAATAATCTTTGTATTAAGTTTTAAGATCAAGAAGTGTGACTCAGAAGGCAACGGGCTCTGCTGCGGGCTGCCACCTCCTGGCAGCCCCCCGGGAAGTGCTGCAGGCCAGCGGTGGGGACACTACTAGGCTGCGAGACCGCAGGAGGTAATGTGATCAAACCCACAAAGTTGTTCATGGGTAGCAGGCACTCAATCACTTGAGCTAAATCTGCACTCATGCTGCCATTTATCAGTTGTGTGACCTCAGAATTTCCACACTGATTAGTCAACAGTGGAAATCCAAAGAGATACAAGCAGGAAAAAGAAATTAATCCAGGCGTGGGGAGTGATGCAGATAGGCGTGATGGAGGTCGAGTCCTCCTACTCGAACTTCATCTCCTACGACTGGACAGGCCGTCGGAATGCGGTCCCCGACATCCAGGGCGACTACGAGGCTGTGAGCGTGAGGAAGCTAGCAGGAGACATGGGCCAGCTGACGCTTGCGGGGCCAGAACGGCAGGCAGAGGCGAGCACCCCCGACAAGGAGAGCAGCGACGGGACCACCTCATCTTGAATCTGACCTTGCCCAGGGAGGCCGGAAGAGAAAGACCTACTGTCCCCTCAGAGAAGGGGAGCCTTGGCAGTAGCCCAGCAGCCTCTTCTCTGAGCCCTGTGTCCCAGGCCCATTTGTCCCCAAGCCTGAGTGCCCCCCCCCAAGCCACGCTGGCCCCTCCCGCAGGAAAGCCCTCTGCCCACACCCACGGGCTCCATGTTCTCCCCACCTCACTGTGCCCAGATATACGTCCTAGACACTGTAAGCACAGGATGTTATTTATTCAGCTCACAGGGGCCTCAGGACTGGGCCCTGCCCACCAGTGTGAGCGGCCCACCCAGGGATGCTTCGCCCACAGCCTCCTGCAGGTGTCTGCCACATTCTAATACCCCTTCTCTCCATCCCCAACCTTCCAGGTCAAGACCTTCTTAATCCCTTTTTTAAAAAAATAAAAATAAAAATCACTTGTAAACTTTTTAAATACTTGAAACCATTTTTCAGTCGAGAAGGAAGAAGCTGACAATTCACATTTTGGGGGGTAAGCCATTTTAAGCTAAACTCTTTGACCATATATGCAGCTCTGAGGTTCCCTTAGGGGGCTTCACCCATCAATTTTTAGAAAAGGGATTCTGTGCTCAAAACTATCTGACTCCTTGCCCTTTTTACTGAGATAAATGGCACCTAGAATCCAGGAAATAAACGCTGGTGATTTGTATGAAAAAAAAAAACAACAAAAAAAACCAAGTGTGAATCTTCCAACTTCATTCTTGTTTTATCAAGATGGTTTTAGCTATTCAGGGTCCTTTACCCTTCTATATAAATTTGACAATTGGCTTTTCCATTTCTGCAAAGGTTGCTGGAGTTTTGATTGTTAGAGCATTGAATCCATAAATTGCTTCGGTAGGACTGGCATCTTAATAATATTCAGTCTTCCAATCCATGAATACAGAATGTCCTTCAATTTATTTATATCAATTTTTTTCCTTCAGATCTGTCAGCGTTTGCTTCATCTATTTTGGAGCTCTGCTGTTAGGTGCATATATAGTTATAATTTTTACATCTTCTTCTTGAATTGTGCCATTTATCAGTATATATTGACTGTGTCTGTCTCTTGTAACTGTTTTTGACTTAAAGTCTTACATTACCTGATATTAGTTTAGCTAAACCACCTCTCTTTAGGTTACTACTTGCATGGTATATATATTTTTTCAACCCTTTCACCTTCAACCTACTTGCAGCTATGAATTTAAGGTGAGTCTCTTGCAGATAGCATGTAGTTGGATCATGCTTTTTTTATTTTTTATTTTTTTAAAGAATTTTTATTTATTTAATTCCCCTCCCCTCCCCTGGTTGTCTGTCTTCTGTATATTTTTGCTGCGTCTTGTTTCTTTTGTCCGCTTCTGTTGTCGTCAGCGCCACGGGAAGTGTGGGCGGCGCCATTCCTCGGCAGGCTGCTCCCTCCTTCGCGCTGGGCGGCTCTCCTTATGGGTGCACTCCTTGCGCGTGGGGCTCCCCTACGCGGGGGACACCCCGTGTAGCACGGCACTCCTTGCACGCATCAGCACTGCACGTGGGCCAGCTCCACATGGGTCAAGGAGGCCCGGGGCTTGAACCGCGGGCCTCCCATGTGGTAGACGGACGCCCTAACCACTGGGCCAAAGTTCGTTTCCCGCAGAAAATGCTTTTTTTAAAATCCATTCTGCCAGTCTCTGCCTTTTAACTGGATAATTTAATTTCTTGACATTTAAAGTCACTACTAATAATGTAGGATGTTTTTCTGCCATTTTGCAATTGAGGTTTTGTAAGTCTTACACTTTTTTTGCACCTCAGTTCTTCTGTTAATGCCCAATTTTATATCTATTTGATTTTTGTGTTCTATCATATTGAGTGTCTTCTCTTTTCGATACGGATATATTTTTCAACTCTTTTCCTTGTGATTAAAACTTAACATCCTAAATATATAAAAGCATATTTGGTTTGATAAAAACTTAACTTTAATAGTATACACATATACTTTTCATATATCCCTTTGTCCCCCATCTCTTTTTTGCCACTTACATCTTTGTACATTGTATGCCCAAAACCATAGTTTTATCATTACTTTTTTATGCCTTTGCATTTTAGAACCTGTAAGAAGTAACAAGTGGAGTTACATACCAAACGATATAGTAGAATAATACTGACATTTATAATTACACAAATGGTTACCTTTACAGAAGGCCTCTATTTTTCTATGCCACTTTAAACTACTGTCTAGTGTCCTGTTTTTTTTCAGTCTGAAGAACTCTCTTTAGCTTTTTTTTGTAGGGCAGGTCTAGTGGTGATGAGCTTCTTCAGCTTTTTGTTTATCTGAAAGTCTTGTTTCTCTCCCTCATTTTTGAAGTCCCACCAGATATGAAATTCTTGGTTGGCTATTGTTTTCTTTCAGTACTGTAAGTATTTCTACAAACTGCCTTCTTCCTTCCATGGTTTCTGATGATAAATCGGTACTTAACCTAATTGGGCCTCTCTTGTCCATAACATGTTGCTTTTCTCTTGTAACTTTCAGAACTCTCTCCTTGTCCTTTGCATTCAATAGTATGATCAATATATGATGGAGTGTATTTTTCTTCATGTTTTTACTGGTTGGTGTTCACTGGGCTTTTGGGATGTGAATATTCACAATTTTTACTAAGTTTGGGAAGATCTCTGTCATTATTTCTTTGACTATACCTTCTCCTTCTAGGACTTCCATAATGCATGATGGTGTCCAAGAGATGTTTTAGGGTATTTTCACTTTTTATAGTTCTTTTTTCTTTCTGCTCCTCAGTCTTATTCATTTCAAGTGTCTTGTCTTTGAGTTCACTGATTCTTCTGCCAGTGCCAATCTGCTCTTGAAATCCTGCTGGGCATTTTTCATTTCAGTTATTGTGGTCTTTAACTCCATGATTTTTGTTGGTTCCTTTTAAAAAATTTCTCTCTCTTTATTAAGATTCTCATTTTGCTCATCCATTGCTTTCTTGATATTTGTTAATTCTTTCTCTGTATATTCTTTAATCTCTGAGCATATTTTATTTATTTTTTTAACTTTTTAATTGAAGTTTATCATTCATACATGAACATACATAAACAATACGTATATAGTAAAAGTTGCGAACTTACAAATGTGCATATCATCATACAGGGCTCCCATACATCTCCCCACCAACAGCACCTTGCAGTGCAATGAAACATTTGATACAAACTATGTAAGAGCATTGTCAAAATATTACTACTAACTATAGATCTGACATTTGGTGTGTTTTTCCCCCAACCCGCCCGATTATTAACACCCTGTATTAGTATTGTATATTTGTTATCGCTCATGAGAGAAAGTTTTCATATTTGTCCTAACTGCAGTCCATCAGCCACCACATGCTTCACTGTGTTATACACTCCTATGCTTTGTACAATCCATTCAAAATGTACCCTCAGCGGCTCTCATTTTCATCACAGAGTTGTGCTGTCATCACCTTAGTCAATTGTCCCTTAGGACTGAAATAATATCTTCTTGCCATTGCTGCAAAAATATTATAATATTACTAATTATTTATTCATTTTTTTTCCAGTGAAAAAAAGAGGTATGTTTATTTCAACAGAACAGGCAGCCTACCTGGGACAGGCGGGGGAGGCACCACGGCCCCTTCACAGCATCTTCTGACTTCGAGCTTGTGCAGAACACCTGCCTGGCCCTGGGCGGAGGTGCCAGAGGGGCCAGGAGCGAGAGACTGGGGCCCAGCTTCCAAGTCCCCACAAGCTAGCAGCAGCTCAGGGCCCCACCGTGCGGCGCCAGCCTGTCCCGTGGTCCCCAGGCACGGGGGCGGGAGGCTCGCAGGGCGTTCCTTCAGAACTGGCAGCCCCTGCCCACCCCACCCAGCCTCGGGCTTCACAGGCATTTAAGCCACTGGAGGGGAAAGGGGGGAGCAAACCCCTCCCGTGACAGATGCCGAGGGCTGCCCCCCCGAGGGGGTGCCCGGCTCGGAGCGCATGCCTCCCAGCTGCCCAGCTGGAACCTGGCCTCCGGAAATGCTAACTGCGCCAGGGGGTTCTTGCGCATCATTTCCTGGATCTCGTTCCTGTAGATCAGACTCCTCCGCATGAACTCGCAGCCGGCCCTCCGCAGGGCCTCCATCCACTGCTGACACTGCTCCCCGCTGCAGCACTCGACGTGGTACTTCCTCTCCGGATCCTGGGATCCTCGATGAAACTGATGGACAAGCCGCTGGGCTCCTCCTTGGTGACTGCAGCGCTCCAGTAACAAGGCTCCAATCGGCTCGGCCTCTTCCGTCCGGAAATAGAAGAGGCAGTTTATCACCAGCTTCACCTGCCGTCGTTTCACTACGTTGCCCTTCCTGGGGCCCCGCGTGCCCAGCTCCGCGGCCAATCCAGCCAGCTGCCAGGACAGCACCTGCAGCTCCTTGTCCTTTTAGCGCCTGGCGCCACCGGGAGGGAGAACGCGGACGCGGGCACACGCCCTCTCTGCCTCCATGCCCTCCTGCGCGTGGCCGGGCGCCAAAAAAGTCTGAAGGCAGCCCTACTATTAATTATTGCTCATGAGTTACATTAGTTGTAATTTCCTCATTTATCATCATATTCTTAGCACTTTGTGAAAGAAGAGCATACATTTATTTATTTTTTTAGGAGATACGGGGATCAAATCCAGGACCTCATACGTGGGAAGCAGGTGCTCAACCACTGAGCTACAATGCTCCCCTTACTTTTATTTATACTTTAACCACAGTCTTCATCCACCACTGAAATCACTGTTACACATTCCATAGATTATTCTCTGGTTTCCTTTTAATTGGCATTTATATCCCCAGACTATCCTTTACAACCACAATCACATTTTTTTTTTTTTTATCCACACACAGCATATTTTATTCAGCACATAACCTTGCCCTGGGTCACCTCCTTATTTATCTACATTCTGCCTTTGAACTTTGTTTTTTTTTGTTTTTTATTGATTTTGTAAAAATATTACACTAAAAAAATATATGAGGTCCCATTCAACCCCACCACCCCCACCCCACCACTCCCCCCCCAGCAACACTCGTTCCCATCATCATGACACATCCATTGCATTTGGTAAGTGCATCTTTGGGCACCTCTGCACCTCATGGTCAATGGTCCTCATCATGGCCCATACTCTCCCCCATTCCATCCAGTGGGCCCTGTGAGGATTTACAATGTCCGGTGATTGCCCCTGAAGCACCTTCCAGGGCAGCTCCACGTCCCAAAGACGCCTCCACCTCTCATCTCTTCCTACCATTCCCCATACCCATCAGCCACCATGTCCACTTTTCCCACTCCAATGCCACCTTTTCTCTGTGGACATTGGATTGGTTGTGTCCATTGCACCTCTATGTCAAGAGGAGGCTCAGATAACATATGGATACTGGATGCAATCCTCCTGCTTTCAGTTGTAGGCACTCTAGGCTCCATGGTGTGGTGGTTGTCCTTCTTCAACTCCCTCTTAGCTGAGTGAGGTGAGTCGAATAAATCAGATTGTAGGTGCTGGACTCTGTTGAGGCTCAGGGCCTGGCTATCACATTGTCAGTCCAGAGATTCAAATCCCCTAAATATATACAATCACATTTTTAAATCAACAGTATTAGGTATACTCACTGTAACATGTTACTATCCACTCTATTCATTTCCACAATTTTTTACTTAACCTAATTAATAATGTTACATACATTAAGCATCGGCTCCCATTCTCAAATCACCCATTTACTGTTAACCTATATTCTAGAGTTTACCTCCATGAGTTTACCCATCATCATTATTCATTAGCAAGATGATATAATATTTTTCCTTTTGTGTCTAGCTTATTTCACTCAACATAATATCCTCTAGGTTCATCCATGTTGTCAAATGCATCCTGATTTCATTTCTTTTTACAGCTGGAAAGGATTCAACTGTATATATATACCATATTTTGTTTATCCACTCATCAGTTGATGGACACTTACATTTTAGCTATGATTTTTAGCTATGATTTCCTCAAATACTTTTTCTGCCCCTTTTCCCTTCTCTGGTTGCCTGTGCTTCTGGTCTGGCCAGAGCCGAGATTTAAAGCAGGCAGTGCTGGCCAAATTCCCTGACAAGAAATCACTCTCTACCCTCTGCTGCACCCTCCTTTTTCCCAGGGAAGAAAATGTCTTTTCCCCTTTCGGTTAGGGTGCAGTGAGTCTTGAGTTTTATCCAGACTGTGTGCCTTGAGGGTGGGGGTGCCATTCTCAGCCACTATGTTACTATTCTCAGAGTTTAGTAACTCACAGTTGTTGTTTTGGGTTCTCCATCTCTCTCCCCTACCCTCCTGGGGATTGTGTAGCTCTGTCCTTGTCTGCTGACCCCCAGAAGGGTTCCTTGGACAGATTTTGGCCCTTTCTCCAATGTTTTTTGACACTGAGCCCTGTCTGCCTATTCCAATGTTGTTTTCCCAGAAGTCTCAAGATGATTTTTAAAAAGACTTATTTGGGAAGCAGATGTGGTTCAAGAGATTGGGCTCCCATCTACCATATAGGAGGTCCAGGGTTCAATACCTGGGGCCTCCTGGTGAAGGTGAGCTGGCCAATGTGGTGAGCTGGCCCAAGTGGAGAGTTAGCCCAGGTGAAGTGCTGGCCCATGTGGCATGATGGCCTGAGTGGATTGCTGCCCCATGCAGGAGTGCTGCCCTATGCAGGAGAGCTGGCCAGTGCTGGCTCAGCAAGATGATGCAATAAAAAGAGACACAGAGGCGAGACAATAAGAGACTCAGCAGATCAGGAAGCTGAAGTGGTACAAGAGAATGAGCATCTCTCTCCCGCTCTGGAAGGTCCCAGGATTGGTTCCTGGAGCCACCTAATAAGCATATAAGCAGACACAAAAGAACAAACAGCAAATTAACACAGAGAGCAGATAATGGGAGTGGGGGTTTGGGGGCATAAATAAATAAATCTTTTAAAAATACTAAAATAAAAAGTCTTATTCAGTATGTCCACATTCTGGTCTTCCTTGTTGGTGTTGCTGGATTTTTTCCTCTTCTTTTGGATGGGCCATCTTTTCCTATACTTTGTCTTGTACTCTTTGTGTTATACACTGTACATTTTAATATTTTAAAATTTTATCTCCAGGATTTATTACTTGAGAGGTCTGTTTCTTGGTTTTGTAATTAGCTGGTGATAAGATAGAGATTTTCTTGAGCTATATGCCTCCTATCAGGAATGTCTACCTCAAGCAAATGTAATTTGCAGGGTTTTACCTGTCTTTATGGGCCCATGTCTTGTTGTGGATTTTTGCTTGTTAGTTGTTTTGGAGTTCCCCTGTTTACAGAAATTTGGTTTTCCTCTCTGTTTTCCAGGAAACAGTGCTCCCGCTCGCTCCTGGGTTTTGGAAGTCACCAAGCCTTTACCCTAGATTGTCCACCTCTATTGTTTCTTACACTCCTTTCATTGCCTTGAGCTGCTTTTGCCTGGATGGCAAATTCTGAGAGGAAGGGAATGTCAGAGAAGACTTTCACAAGTCAGTCTTTCCCAGCCCAAACCAGGCCTGGGACCCACACAGGGGACAAAGACCAACTCCAAAGTGTCCTGGGGAAGGGATCCAGAAGGGTTTCAAGTACTTCTTTCATGGCTCCTCAAAGCTGAGCTTTCTTGGTCTCCAAGCAAATGTAGCCCTTCAACTCTCTGTCCCCCACAGCCCTGAAAATGTATAGCATCTTTAAGTTCTCCTCCACTGTGGTCTTTGTCTGGGGCAGGTTGAAACAGTCACTACCACTGTGTTTTTCTGGGGTGGTTTGAAACAATGATCAGCCTCAGAGCTGGGCCCTAGCAGTCCAAAGTCATTAGTCAAATCTGTGCTCAATGATTGGTTGTGCCCACTTCTGGTCTTGGGGAAGAAGATTGATTTTCACATCCCTTTCTGTGACCAGCAAGCTAACCAGGGGCTGGACCCCAAGGCAGCCTGCTGTGAGAGTGGGGGATGGGTGCCAGTAGTCACTATGTGGAGAAAGTGATTTACTGTTCTTTACCACAATTTATCAGCTTCTTCCTTCTGCTCTTCCCTGCTTCTTTTGGCCTCTGTAGTTTCACAATAGTTGTTTCAGATAGTTCCTGCCTGTGTAATAGTTGTTCTGGTGAAAGGACTGAGTCCTGGAACTCCCCATTCTGCCATCTTCCCCCAATTTAGAATCATTTTTTAAAAAATGCCCCAGATCCTCCTCATTGATGATTTCTAATGTTTTAGTCTTCTCCTTTGCTGGAGTCATCTCTTCCTGTTTCCTTGTATGTTTTGAAATCTGTTTTTGAAACCCGGACATTTGATATTTTAATTTATTATTACCAGAATGTAGACTCTGAACCATCTGCTTATTAAGCTTGTAGTCATCTAGATTTATTACAGAGCTTTCTTTGAATTCCAGGAGCCAAATATATACATATAACAGAATGAAGAAAACAAAAACACATTTCCCAGTCTTTGCTAATTGACCTGTGCCAGTGCTCTCCTTCAGAGCTTATCCACATAATGAGTTTAAAGAATAGCTCAAGGCCAAAGTGTATGGACCTCCCTGGTCCTTTCAGGACATGTATTGTGTCTTGGGCGTACAAGGTAGACTCTAGGAATTCCCCTGTTTACATGGTTCTGACCCTCTTTCCTAGGATGCAGTTTCCTTATGGACCTGCCGTATTGCCAGCAATCCCTTACTCCAGCATCCACTTGAATGCTCTTCCACAGAGTTCTATAAGAGAGCTCATTGAGCTTCATTCTAAATGCTGGACAAATTCTGGGATAGCAAGTTCTTCAGGCCACCACCTGACAGACTGGGCCAAACATATATGCTCCCAATATATGCACAATGGTTACTCTGCTCCTTTTGGAAGTTGGACCAGGGATCTGCAATGGGGGCATGGGTCCCCACTAATCAGCTTATAGGTGGGAGAGGGGCCAGCCAGGTTGCCAGGAGATCCTACCACTGTTTTTTTTAAAGATTTATTTTATTTCTCCCCACCCCCTTGTTGTTTGCTGTGTCTGTTTGTTGTATGCTGATCTTCTTTTAAGGAGGCACCAGAAACTGAACCCAGGACCTCTCATGTAGGAGGGAGGTGTCTAATCCCTTGAGCCACCTCTGCTCCCTGCTTTTTTGTGCCTCTCATTATGTTTTCCTTCTTGTGTCTCTTGTGTCACCTTATTGCATCAGCTTGCCATACCTATACATCCTGTCAGCTCATTGTCTTGCTGGTCTTCTTTAAGAGGCACCAGGAACTGAACCCAGGACCTCCCATGTGCATATACTTCATCTTGGTGTGTCAGCTGGGACTTGTCGTTTAATATCCTGAGATACTTCCTTCATTTGGGAAATATGAAATGGGGGGGATGGAATTGAACTTAACTAGAACATAGACACATTGTTTATTCTTTCTTGCCTGTCTGCATGATCTGAAACTCTTGTCATTTCTTTTTGAGTTGTTAATTCATATTTAGTTGTGAGAGGGTCTGAGAAATGTAATAAATTTTTTGTTTACAACTTTTCTATTATAGTAACTGATATTTATTTTAGGATAATATCTCTCACCTCTTTTATGCTTGTTTGTATTCTTCTAAAATGTAAAGGAAATAATAATTCTTCAAGTAAACCTCTAAGGGCTGATCTTCGACTGTTAAAATTGCTGTCTTGTGTGTCATTAATTCAAATTTGGACTTCCTTTTACCTACTGTATAAATGGTCTCTCCAACAGTCAGGAGTGATTACATCTCTTCATTAAGGAAAACATCTCTCACCTGAAATGTTATCTTAGAGAAAAATTAATATTATCAATCTGGTTATGTAAGATTTTTGACAGAAAATTCTCTCTTAGATGAAAGGTAGTGTTTTCTTTCTATCAAAGTAAAATGGTGTCATTAGCTGACAAACACTTTATATTAAAAGAAGATGAGATCTATAATGTATGGAAATTACTTAACACAGAGTTCACAGAGGAGAAAAGCCAATAACAACATCAATTGTATATTACTTTCTTCTAAGATATTAAAGTAAGAAACAAAGATTACTTATAAAACATTACGGTGAGGCTAGATATAAAAGGCTGAAGCATAATTAGATAGGACATAAAACTGAGTAATATTGACCCATTTTATTTATACAGGAACTTGGGAATTACCACTGAGTCAAAATTGTGATCCATGCAACCCTGCATTTTATTAACAATAGTAGTCCCAAGCTACAGCTATGCTAGTAATAGTTATAATGTCTGAGAATTTCAAGTGGAATTTTTGGGTGGTTGGAGCCAAAATTGAGTTTGATTACTTTATCCCAGCACATTCTGTACGTCTTAAAAACATCTAGCTTCTCTTCAGGTCTTTTCTCATTATGGTTAGGGTAGGAGTGAATCACTGCCTTCCTTGTCATGGTATGGGGGTTGAAGATCATGTTCATGGTGATTCTGTATTATGTCAACTCAGCTAAGCTGGACCTTTGGTCCTCAGAATTTCCTTCCCTATGTAGTATCAGTGTGCAGTTGGACATGAGAGAAATTTATATGAGATTGGATGGCAGAAGCAACAGCCACTGTGGCTTGAAGGTTGCCGCAGGGCCCCAGGCACTTCTGTGGCTTGTGCTGTTGTTACTGATGTCTTGGCTCACCTTGTTCACACGGGGCAGCAGCCGGACCCACAGCGTCTCGAGCTCCCATCAGATCTCCTCCTTCAGCTTCTCCTGCTGGGCTGCAGCATGTGCGGAGACATGGCCAAAGACACCAACTTCTCCTACAGGTTGCCTGCGTTTTGATGTGGTGAGTGACAGGTATAGGTTCCAGTTGGCCCTTGTGGGGTCTTGTTTCTTCCTGTCTCTCTGACCTGCTCACTTACAGTGGCTTCAGGCCCACAAACAGATGCTGAGGCAACAGCCTACCACAGTCTTCTTTAGTGATTTGTTTCCCTTTTGGTGCTCTGGTTATGGCTTTTCTCTAATTCTCTAGCTAGTCTTTTTCAGACCTTTATTTTCTCAGCTTTTCCCACAATTTTGTAAAATCTAATACGTGTAATAAATCCCTTAGTCCATACCATTCATAGATTTGCTTCCCTTAGAGAATCTTATCAGCTATAATGCCTGAAAGGATTATAAGACTTATGCTTAGCTATACCTCAGAAAGAGAACTTATAAAACCAAGTAAAAGATGTCCCCTGGACTTGGCAAGGAAGGAGAAGATGTGTTTATTCTGGCAGGAGATCCCAGAATGGCTACGGGATAGCCTATACTATATAATGCCAAAGGACTTTTAATACAGCAAGAATTCATAAAGGAGTCTGAATATCTGTTTTAGTCTACCCTGAATGTCTCAAAATTCTCAATGAAATCAAATTAAAAAGAAGTAATTCTCAAATTTTGTCTTTTTCCTTTCATATATTTTAAGTTCTTTAATAACAGTTCGAGTTGTACTCCCTTCTCTGCTTTCATATAATCATAAAAACAAAAGAAAAGGAAAAAGAAAAAGAAAGCAAAAAGAAGGGATAGGTGAGGAAATACCGAACTTTACTTTTCAAAGTTAACTTTTCAGACTTCTAAGAATCTGAAGTGCCCTCAAAGCACTTGTGAATATATACTCATATGATTCATACCATTTAAGGGCATCCAAGGATTCATAAAACCCATCCATGTACCCATGGGAGTTCACGGACCCCAAACTGCGATTCTGCCCTGCTTTCAAGTGTATACACAGGCCTTCCCAACACAGGGCCTCTGTCTGCTTACTGCTGCACAAGTTCAGAGCATGACTGAAATACTTTTAATGCCCTGTCTTTATTGATGACATAGACACTCTCAATAGGTGCTTCAAACATACCATGTCCAAGAAAGAACTCCTAATTCTCTCCAGGACTCCCACAACATCCTCTTTTCTCAAGCATTCCCATCTTACTTATCAGCATCATTGTCCACCTAAGTAACTGATGATCAAGCCCAAAACTTCAGAATCAACTTTGATTCTATTCTTCTTGTCTTCTCATATCCAATTGATCAGTGAGTCCTCTTGGCTAAATTTTCAAAATATTTCCCACATCCAACCCTCTCATTATCTTCACTCCTACTCTTATTATCTTCTGCCTGGATGATAGTAAAAGCCTCTGTTCTTTACCATGCTTCACAGCCCATGGGATTCCTTGAAAATATAAATCAGATCATTTTCTTTTCTAGCTTAAAATTCTTCAATATCTGTTCATTGCAATCAGAATAAAATCATAACTTTTAAGGCCCTGCATGATTTGGCCTCTGGCAATTATTTTTAATATGCTCTTTTTAACACACTACACTTGTACCCATTTAGGGTCTTTCTACTAACTGTTCCATCTGCATGGAATGTTCTAGCACAAACTTTTGCACAGCAGCTCTTTTTACCATTTTAGTCCCATCTGAAATGTCACCTATTCAGAGAAGTCTTCTGAGACCACTACATCTAAAATAGCACCCACCTCTTAGTTGCCCTCTATTTTGTTGTCTTCTTAACACCTGCCACTAACTAGCTGAAGTAATACCTTTTAGTTATATATTTGTTTACTGGTTTATCATCCATTTTCCTCCAGCATTTTATAATCTTCCCTATTACCCATTGTAACCCCAAAATCTAGTTCCATATCTGGCAAGTAGTAGGTGCTCATGAAATATTTGTCAAGTGAATTACATCATGATTTTCCTTTATCAAAACTGATGAAATTAATTGGTGTTGGCCCAGTTACATTCCTGGTTTTTAAAACATGTTAAGAAACACTTACTGTGAAGACTTACATTGCTTGTCTTGATTGTGATGTGAATCTGGATTGCTTAGGATCAGCAGTGATTAGAAATGAAAGTAATCCCTAATTCCCTTTTATAACTGCTCTCAGGATCTCTGCCTGCTGTGGCAGCACACCATCCTTTTTGTGACTTCTGTCTTTGGGAAGCTGACCCTTCACATGGTAAAGGGTCAGCATCCCATCACATGAAACCCCCCAAATTCTCTTTTACTTCTTTACACCTGAATTCTCCATGGCTTTGCCTGGTCCACTGTGATCTCCAATTAGTCATACTTTATTTTTATGGTTTATTATCAATTATGTCTGTGGCAGTTTGAGATTATTTATGAATTCCAAACAAAGATATTTGATTATGTTTGTAAACTGGTCTGTTCCTCTGGGTGTGATACTCTTTGCTTGTATTTGATTCAGCTGAGACGTCTTTGGTTAAATTATGCTAAGATTAAGGCTTTGATTTAATCATGTCATTACAGTGCGACTCAGTGTTGAGTCCCCACCCCCTTAGTGGTCCCATAAAACAGACTCTCACACAGAAGTGTAGACACAGAGAAAAACAACACAGAGGAAGAGAGACAGCTCATTAGACATGGCAGAGGCCCTGGGTGGAGAGATGAGCCTGACAGTCTACAGTTGACCTTGTGAAGAGAACAGAGCAACCGAGCCCAGAAAAATGAGCCCTGGAGAGAGAGATGAACCCTATGCCAGCCATAGCTGAAATCTGAAGAAGCCGGGACCATGGAGCCTTAAGAGGAAGAAGGAAGGCTGAACCCTCACAGACTTTGCCCGCCATCTTGTTTCAACATATCACCAGTGACTTTGGATGAGAAAGTACCTCTTATGGTACCTTGAGTTGGACTCTTTAGGGTCTTGTGACTGTAAGCTTCTACTCTAAATAAATACCCTTTGTAAAAACCAACAGAGTTCTGGTACTTTGCATCAGCTCCCCTTTGGCTAATAAAATGTCCAATCCACTTTTTAAAAAATTTATTAAAACATATCACTCATACATGAACATACATAAACAATAAGTGTGTAAACATAGTTGTGAACTTACAAAACAAATATATATAACATCATACAGGGCTCGCATACCTCACCCTACCTTGCATTGCTGTTAAACATTTTTAACTAATGATTAAAGAGCATCCTCAAAATATTACTACCAAAGTATTTTTCCCCAACACACTCTATTATTATTATTATATCATTTATATATGAACATATATAAACAGTAAGTGTATAATAAGAGTTGTGAAATTACAGAGCAAACATGCACAGCATCATACAGGGGCCACATACATCAACCCACCACCAACACCTTGCACAGTTGTGAGACATTTGTTACAAATTATGAAAGAATATTGTCAAAATCTTACTACTAATTATACTTTTAATCTTATATTTGGTGTATTTTTCCCCCAACCCACCTATTATTATTTTTTAAATATATTTTTATGGCAGACATTGTAAACTTACAAAACAATCATATACATGTGCAGCATTCCCAAATGACACCCCTCTATCAACACACCACACTGTGGTGGAATATTTGTTACAGATTATGAGATAATATCATCTGATTATTACCAGGTCCATAGTGTACATTTGGCACACATTTTCCATACTGCCCCATTATCTACACAGTACATCTTTGGCATAGATTCAAGAATATTACATTATTACTGCTAACCACAGTCCATAGGTCACTCCAGTTGTATTTTTCCCATGCTTCTCCACATTCCCAACACCCTGCAATAGTGGTGTACATTCGCTCTAGCTAACGAAGGGCACTCTTGCATCTGTATCATCAACCACAATTCTCATCCTCTCTGGGTTTACTGTACTATTCAGTCCCTAGATTATTCTTTAGCATTCTGTCAGTTGGCATTTACATCCCTAGACTACCATTTTCAGCCACATCCCCATTTATAAAACAGCTGTTACCCACTATAATGTGTTACCATCAACTCTCTATATTTCCACACTTTTACAGTAAAGCTAATTAAAACATCTATATACATTAAACACCAGTAGTCCTTCTCAGTCCTCCTATCTTCTTGAAGATGTTTTCCTACATTTGCTTCTAGAACGTTTATGTTTCTTGCTTTTATATTTAGGCTTTTTTATTTATTTGGAATTAATTTTTGGATAAGGGGAATAAAATTTTGGATAAGGATAGGGGTCCTCTTTCCTTCTTTTGGCTATAGATATCCAGTTCTTTCCGCATCATTTGTTGAATGGACTATTCTGTCCAAGCTGGGTGGGTTTGGCAGGCTAGTCAAAAATCACTTGACCATACATGTGAAGGTTTGTTTCTGAACCATCAATTTGGTTCCATTGGTCTATGTGTCCGTCTTTATGCCAGTACCATGCTGGGTTTTTTTTCCTTCCACTGTAACTAGGTAATATGATTTAAAGTCTGGTAATGAGAGTCCTTCAACTTCAATTTTCCTTTTTAAGATGTTTCTGGCTATTCAGAACCCCTTAATCCTCCAAAGAAATTTGACAATCATGTTTTCCATTTATTTAAATAGTGCTGGTGGAATTTTCAACAGTATTGCACTGAATCTGTATATGAATTTGAGTAGAACTGACATCTTAATGATATTTAGTCTTCCAATCAATGAGCATGAAATGTTCTACCAATTATTTAGGCCTTTTTAAAATTTCTTTTAACATTGAGTTGTAGTTTCTGAATACAAGTGCTTTGTATCATTCATTAAGTTTATTCCTGAATATTTGGGTTTTACCTGCCGTATTTTATTTTTCACCACTGTTTTGACACTTTGTTACTTTTATTGATATAATCTTCATTTCTAGACTCTCTTCCAGGACTCTCTTTCCTGTCTTGTCTTTTCAGGCTGTAGTACACACTTTAGTATTTCCTGCAAATCTGGTCTCTTGTTTACAAACTCTCTCAGTTTCTGTTTATTTGTGAATATTCTAAACTTGCCCTCATTTTTGAAAGACAATCTTGCTGGTTATAAGATTCTTGGCTGGAAGTTTTTCTCTTGCAGTATCTTAAATATGTCTTATTGCCGCCATGGTTTCTGGCAAGAAACAAGTACTTATTCTTATTGGGTATCCCTTGTATGTTATGTATTGTGTTTCTCTTGCTGTCTTTCTCTTTGTCTTTGGCATTTGACATTCTGATTAGTATATGTCTTGGAGTTGGTCTGTAGCAGTTTGATATGGCTATGAATTCCAAAAATAGATATTGGATTATGTTTGTAATCTGGTCTGTGCCTGGGCATGATTGAGTTATGATTGGGGCTTTGGTTGGGCCACATCATTAGGACATTAAGTCCCCACCCCTTGGTGGGTGGGGACTCACAGATAAAAGGCATGTCAAGAGACATGTGTACAGAGAGGGTGAGTTTACCCCAGCAGTTGAAGAGGTTGGATGTTCCTGCTCAATTTTCTGGGAGTGTTTTGCTGCCTAAGGGTGCAGAGAGGGTGGAGCACATTTCCCAAGGATTAGGGCAGTTAAGGTCAGCACCCCACAGGTCTGAGAGGGGTGGACCTGTCCCCCAAAGGTTAGGGAAGGCCAGGTGGTCAACTTTTGCTGTGAGAGGGTAGAGCCTGTTTGCCAAATGTTAGGGGGAATGTTTTCTTCACATCATTGTAGTAAGGGGGTTAAGACTCTAGACCAAAGTTTGGGTAAGGTGTGGCAATCACCTCAACACTTTTGGAGGGAGAGGCCTGGAGAATGGTCAAAACCCAGATGCTTGATGAGGGTGGAACCAAGAAAATGGTCATTGGGCAAGTATGTGGAAAGGGTGGGTTCCCATAAGGCACCAAGGAGAAGAAACCATCATCTTAAGAATGACTCTCAGACTGAAATCGAATGGAGGATGCCCTGCAGGTTTACTGAAGTGTAGAGGACCTGTGATTCATATTTCCCTTCCAATTTCTCCCTATTGTAATGAAAATGTTTATCCTTTGTCTGTCCATTTGTGTACTGGAAACAGATAACTTTTTTTTGTAAGTTTCAGAGGTCTATAGCAGACAGGACTTTCCCCCAAGACAACTATTTCTTTAAATTGATTGTGATATGGGAAACGGACTTTGGCCCAGTGGTTAGGGCGTCCGTCTACCATATGGGAGGTCCGCGGTTCAAACCCCGGGCCTCCTTGACCCGTGTGGAGCTGGCCATGCGCAGTGCTGATGCGCGCAAGGAGTGCCGTGCCACGCAAGGGTGTCCCCCGCGTGGGGGAGCCCCCACGCGCAAGGAGTGCGCCCGTGAGGAAAGCCGCCCAGCGTGAAAAGAAAGTGCAGCCTGCCCAGGAATGGCGCCGCCCACACTTCCCATGCCATCTGTAGACAACAGAAGCGGACAAAGAAACAAAAGCAGACAAAGAAACAAGACGCAGCAAATAGACACCAAGAACAGACAACCAGGGGAGGGGGAGGAATTAAAATAAATAAATAAATCTTTAAAAAAAAAAATAAATAAATAAATTGATTGTGATATGATTTAGCACTTGCATTGTTACTGATTTAAGTTTCTTTTTGAATATTGTAATGTCTGTTTGGAATTCAGAGGGTGGAGTGTAGCAGTTTGATATGGTTATGAATTCCAAAAATAGATATTAGATTATGTTTGTAATCTGGTCTGTACCTGGGTGTGATTGAGTTATGATTGGGGCTTTGATTGGGCCACATCATTAGAGCATTAAGTCCCCACCCCTTGGTGGGTGGGGACTCACAGATAAAAAGGACATGCAGAGTTGGAGGGTTTTTGATGTTGGAATTTTGATGTTGGAGTTTGATGCTGAAGCCTTAAGCTGGAGCTCTGGGAAGTAAGCTTACAGAGGAAAGAGAAGCAAGATCCTGGAAGGGAGGAAGCCAGGAAGCCTGAACCCTCACAGACATTGGCAGCCATCATGCTCTAACAAGTGAAAAAAGACTTTGGTGAGGGAAGTAACTTACATTATATGGCCTGGTATCTGTAAGCTCCTACCCCAAATAAATATCCTTTATAAAAACCAACCAATTTCTGGTATTTTGCATCAGTATCCCTTTGGCTGACTAATACGTGGTCTATTTGGATTTTTTCAGATGGGAATATGTTGTGCTTCTTGGATATGGATATCTATGTCCTTCAATAGGGTTGGGAAATTTTCCACCATTGTTTCTTCAAATATTCATTCTGCCCCTTTTCCCTTCTCTTCTCCTTCTGGGACACCCATGACATGCATGTTTGCATGTCACTTACTGTTGTTTAATTCCCTGAGACCTTGTTCAATTTTTTCCATTCTTTTCTTCATTTGTTCTTTTGTATGTTCACTTTCAGAGGCTATTTCTTCAAGCTCACCAATCCTTTCTTCAGCCTCCTCAAATCTGCTATTATATGATTCCAATGTATTTTAAATTTCATTTATTGTTCCTTTCATTTCCATAGGATCTGCTCTTTTTCTATGTATGCCTTCAAATTCTTCATGTTCATACAATGTCTTCTTAATATCCTTAATCTCTTTAGCCATCTCATTGAATTTATTAGGGAGATGTGTTTGAACATCCATGATTAGTTATCTCAACTCCTTTATGTTATCTAGAGGCTTATCTTGTTCTTTTAACTAGGCTGTATCTTCCTGTTTCTTGGTGTGTATTGTTATTTTTGTTGGTGACTTGGCATCTTGTTTACTTGAACTTCTGTGTGCAGTTTTTCTCTTTAGTTTAGGTCTTTCTCCCTTGCTGGTTGTGTAGTAGGAACCAAGATGTAGTTGGTGCTATAAGCTATGGAGGCTTAAGCTGCCCTCATTGCCCCAAGGACCAATGAAGCTTCTCCCAGCTTTCTCCTTTGCCTGGGGAAGGAACAAAGTCACTGCTGTGTGGAATAATACAACTTGTGTAGGCCTAGATTGTAGTTGCTCAGAGAGACTGATGAAATTTCATGCCACTTTCTCCCCTGCTTGGGGTGGGCATGGAGTTGCAGCTGTGGGCAGCAATCTATGCAGTGAGGGTTCAAGATGCTACAGTTTCCCCAGTAGACTCCTGATTATTCAGTCTGTCCCAGTCAAATATACCTGCAGTTACCTGGAGAGGGTGGTGGAGGGTCTACTAGCTTCTTCCCTGCCAGAGATGGGGCTGATGCCTGGGGTAGGCCTGCAGGCCAATCCGTGTGAAAGAATCCACATCTACCATCTCTGTGATTTTCATTCAGCTTAGCTTCCCCTCATGCTGGGGGCAGAGTCAAAATGGCGGATACCAGCCTCTTTCTGACCTGAACAGGTTCAAACTTTAGCTCTTCTCTTCTCAGGGTTTTACTTTAGCCACCAAAATTTATTAATCAGTAGCTGAAATGGGTGGCCAACCAGCTCTTTTCCCCGTTTTTGGGAAATGGAGCTTCCAATTCCAGCCACAGAATAGCTCCTGGGGCAGCTTGCACTGCCAAAGTAGGATGATCACCAGCCTCCATGGCATGCCCTATAGTTTCCTGGAGAGGCTGGCACAGGTCCCCCAGCTTTCTCCTACTGGAGGTAGAGGTGGGGCTTATGCTACAGTTGCAATCTGATCTGGATGGAAGGAAGCCAGTTCCTATCAGCACTGTGATTTTCAGTCTGCCCCACTTCTCCTTGTGCCAGGCATGGAGTTAAAGATGGTGGCTGCCAGCATCTTTCTGACTTGGACAGTTTCAAATTTCAGCTGTTCTTAAGATTATACTTTAGCGGGTCAAATGTATTAATGCTGTTTGACCTAAATTAAGGGGGAAATGGAAAGGACAAAGTTTATATGGCTATGAATCTCTAAAAGAGTCTGGAGGTTGTCAGGATTGCCCTTATGCACACCAGAGCAGAGTCTCAGAGACAGATAAAGTAGATATAACCCCAGGTAATGGTCCTTTTGAGGGCTAAAGAGACCCACAGGTTCTATGGTCATGGCAGATACGGTTCACTGCCATGTCAGTTGGCCCTTCTTTGGAGCTGGTATTTCTGCGTGATGGAGCTGGACTCAGATGGGATCTCTTTTCACAAGCCTTTCATGCTACTTTACTGGAATTGTAGTTGGTGCTGGGGCTTAAGATATATCTAGGGGATTTGAATCTCTGGACTGACAATATGATAGCCAGGCCCTGACCTCAACAGACTACAGCTCCTACACTCTGATTTATTGGACTTACTCCACTCAGCTAACATGGAGTTGAAGAATGTCAACCACCACACCATGGAGCCTAGAGTGCCTACAACTGAAAGCAGGAGGATTGCATCCAATATCCATGTGGAATCTAAACCCCCTCTTGACATAGATGTGGAATGGACACAACCAAGCCAAGGTCCACAGGAAGGAGGAATACAGTAAGGATCAGAGTGGACTTAAAGATATTCTATTCATGAACTATTGTGGTTAATAATCGAGAAAATGTGGCATTGGTGTGGAAAAAGAGGCCATGGTGGCTGCTGGGTGTGGGGAAGGGGAGGAAGAGAAGAGATGTGGAGGCATTCTCGGGACTTGGAGTTGTCCTGGGTGGTGCCCCAGGAACAACTGCCGGAAGTTGTATGTCCTCCCATGGCCCACTGGATGGAATGTGGGAAAGTGTGGGCTATGGTGTGGAACACGGGATATGGGGTGCAGCGATGCCCGGAGATGTACTTACCAGATGCAATGGATGTGACATGATGATGGGGGAGAGTGTTATTGGGGAGGGGGGGGAGTGGTGGGATGGGGGCGGTGGGGGCGAATGGGGACCTCATATTTTTTTAATGTAATATCTTTTTAAAAAATGAATAAATTGAGTAGAATTTGAAAAAAAAATGTATTAATCAGTGGTTGAAGTTGGTTCTCAACCATCTCTTCCTCCCCTCTCTTTTTGGAAAGTGGATCTTCCAATTCCAGATACAGAAAAGCTCCCAAGGCAGCTTGTGCCTCCACTGGAGGATGAGCACTGGCTTCCATCACATGGAGTGATCTACTTATGAATTTTCTCTACAGATGAGCAGTCTCCTCTTTCCATTCTTTTAAGGATGTTGCAGGATGCTCTTTTGGTCTCCTGGAGCCCCCAAACATGTGCTTTAGATAGCTCTGGGTGATTATTAACTGCCTTGTAGGAATAACTGATTCTAGGAGTGCCTAACTGTGCCACCATCTTGCTGGTTGTATCGCCAATCCACTTTTGGTCTCCTAAGTGGTATAGATAGCTAAAACAAACAAACAAACCAACAAAAACTTGGGAATAAGGAACTGAATGCACTATTTTTCTCTGTGATTTTGGCTAAAAATTAACAACTAGCTATAGGTTTAAAACCATATTTCCTCTAGTCTCAAAAGAATTGCACATCAAGTTCTTTTCTATCTCTATACCTAGTAGAGTCAGGAGGCACCCAATAATCATGAAGTCTAGTTTCTCCTGCACAACAGTTCCAGTAAGTTTCTCTATATCCACTATTTTAGTACTTGCAGATGGCTCTGAAATCAATCTAGATCCCTATCATCACTAAAAGAATCTCCCACATCTAACAGAGAAACCATAATATAAAGCACACTATTCTTATTAGTGTACCAGAGATAAATTATTAATTAATGGTGTAAAGGTCATAATTACTAATCTATGAACAGATTTGGCTGTTCTCATCTCCCTGGACACTGACACACATTTAAGAGGAAAGATTCTTGCTTTCTGTTTTCCTTGGCTTTCATTTGATCTCCAAAATTCAGGTATATGTCTAAACAAAAATGAAGAAAGAAAGGAAAGGAAAGAAAGAAAGACAGAAAGAAAGAGAGAGAGAGAGAGAGAGAGAGAGAGAGAGAGAGAGAGAGAGAGAGAGAGAGAGAGAGAGAGAGAGAGAGAGAGAGAGAGAGAGAAAGAAACCAAAAGAGTTGCAGAAGAAAGAGCTACATAAGACAGAAAGGGAAGATAAGAGAGAGAAAAGTCACATGGGAAGGAGGCTGTCAGGCAAGTTTTGGGGACAGGAAGCTCAGAATAACAAAGTTTAAAATATTTGTAAATAAAGTCCTAGAGAAAATGAGAGAGAGAGAGAGAGAGGGAGGGAGGGAGGGAGGAAGAGAGGGAGGGGGAGAGAGAGAGAGAGAGAGAGAGAAATGGGGCAGAACAATGTTTAAGGAAAAATAGCCAAATGTTTTCCAAATTAGGTAAGAGATATAAATTTACACATTAGAAAAGTTCAACAATGCCCAAAGAATAGCACACTAAGGCACATTATCATCAAATTGAAAAAAAATTAAAGGTATTTTCAAAGCTGTCAGAGAAAAATGGTATATTACAAACAAGAGATCTCTGATCTGAATGATCAATTAATTCTCATCAGAAAAATGAGACCAGAAAGCAGTGGAACAGCATTTTGACAGTCCTGAAAAAGTCAAAACAAAAAAGAAAGAAAAACAACCATCAACACAGAATTCTATATCCATTGAAAATAATCTTTCAAGAATGAAGGTGAAATAGAACACATTTTCAGGTAAAAGAAAACTAAAAGAATATGCTGCCAATGGATATCCACTACAAATACTAAAGGAAGTTATTCAGGTTGAAGAGAATTAAAAGCAGATGGAAATTCAAATTTTCAGAGGAAAAAAATGAAATTATTTAGTTAGAAACTATAACATTGTATCACTGGGTTTATAACATGTGTAAATATAATGCCTTTGAAAACTATAACAAAAAGGATGGGAGGGTAAGTAAATGGATCCATTCCTTGCAAAGTTTCTACATTTTACATGAAAGAAGCAAGTCAATATTGACTTTAAATAGTTTATGAGAATATACATTATAATCATTAGACTAAAAAATAATGCAAAGAGGTAAAATGAGGATCTTGGTATACATGATATTGATGTATTGTCTACACTTCAGTTCTTATATTCTAAGATAAACTTTTATTTCTGGTCCTGCTCAAACAATAACAACAAAATATTTTCTACTAACAGTTCATTTTGGCAGGTGAAAGGATTAGTGATCTTGTTTCAACTTCTTTCCTGAACTTTCTCTTTTTCTCTGTCTCAGAGACAGTACTTTGTTCATTTTTGTCTCCTGTTTTCCTGAAAAAATAATACCACCCTTCCCTTCATTTAGTGAGCAGTCAAAGGTATTTGATTTCTCTGCAGGGTACTTATTTAACTTCATTTCCTGCTCCCTTTCTCCCCAAGGTAATTGAATCAGACTCTGATAAACACAGTGTTATTAAGGTTTACTAGAGGTAATTGCAATTGTAGCCATTTTAAATTAATGTCTTCCATTAAAATGAGTCAGAAAGTAAATGAACTGAAAAAGTATTCTTTTGGCAGTATTCAGCATTAGTCAGTCAACATGTCCCTGCTGTGTGGAGTAGTCTTCTGGATTCTGTGGGGAGTGTTGATGGCAGTATTTCCTGGAAGATTGTGCTGTATAAAGGAGAAATGGGATGAACACAAGTGTGACAGAATTGTACCTAAGGGATTGGAAGGTAAGAAGCATGGGGCAAATAATGGGCTACTAGCCTGACTAAGCTAGGAAATGTTCTCATACAACAATAAAGTTCTGAAAGATTTGAGGGGTGTGACTGTTGGAAAGTTGACAAAACTTCCTAAGTAGAGAGAATATCATGGCTATGAAATCAGTCAAAAGTATTCACTAAGTACCCTTTGTACTATGGATCGGGCACTGGGAAAAGATCAAATAAAGATAATATTCTTATAAACTAGTAGGGGAGGTCACACGTTCTCATGGAAAAAAGCCATCATTCAGTAATTCACAAACAGATGCCACACAATATAGGGAACATGAACACCTAACTGCAGAGGTAAATATGAATTAAATGAAAGAAAGTTTGAAATGAGGGCCTAAAGTGACAGAAAGGGAAAAATGCTCTACTATATAACTCAGAGATGAAGGCTGGGGACAATAGGAATATGCTGGAAAACAATATAATTGGGATGGAATGATGAATATATTGCCACTAAAGATGATTTTAATAAAAATAATGCACAGTCAGGGAAAATAATTGTTTAGTTAGAATAGTGGGTTTGTTTTGGATATAATGAATTAGATTAGTTAGATAGTATACTGACTTTATAAATAGCCAACAGTTAAATTTAAACTTTGAGATAAATTTATCATGGCAGTTAAAAAATACGTCGTGTATGTATTTTTAAAAATAGATTTAAAATAAATTAAAAAAAAAAAGATTTACTTATTTATTTTCCCCCCTTCCCCTCCTCCTGCCCTGCTGTTTTTGTTGCCTGTGTTGTCTTCTCATTTTCTCTCCTCTAGGATTTACCAGGACTCGATCCTGGAGACTTCTGATGGGGAGAGAGTTTCCCTGTCAATTGCACCACCTCAGTTCCTGGTGTCTGTTGTGCTTTACATTGACTCTCCCCTTGTCTTTCTCTCTCTCTTTTTTTTTTTTTTTTTTTTTTGACTATCTAGAATTTATTTATTTATTTTTTCTTTCTTTCTTTTTTTAATGTTACATTAAAAAAATAGGAGGTCCCCATATACCCCCCCATCCCCCTCACCCCACTCCTCCCATAACAACAACCTCCTCCATCATCATGGGACATTCACTGCACTTGGTGAACACATCTCTGAGCACTGCTGCACCACATGGTCAATGGTCAACATTATAGTTTACACTCTCCCCCAGTCCACCCAGTGGGTCATGGGAGGACATACAATGTCCAGTAACTGTCCCTGCAGTACCACCTGGGACAACTCCAAGTCCTGAAAATGCCCCCACATCTCATCTCTTCTTCCCACTCCCCACCCTCAGCAGCTACCATGGCCACTTTCTCCATCTCAATGCTACATTTACTTCCATTACTAATCACATTAGTTCCAGAATAGAGTATCAGTAAGTCCACTCTAATCCATACTCTATTCCTCCAGTCTGTGGATCCTGGGATGGTTATGTCCGCTTCACCTCTGTATTGAGAGGGTGCTTAGATTCCACTTGGATGATGGATGCAGTTCTCCTGCTTGTAGTTGTAGGCACTCTTGGCTCCCTGGTGTGGTGGCTGATCTTCTTCACCTCCCTTTTAGCAGGCTGGGGTAAGTCCAATAAACCAGAGGGTAGGAGCTGCAAGTCTGTTGAGGCTCAGGGCCTGGCTAGCACATGGACAGTCCAGAGATTCAGGTCCCCTGAGTACACACTAGACCCCAGCGCCAACCACAGGTCCAGTAAAAGTGACAGGAGAGACTTGTGAACAAAGATCACATCTGAGTCCAACTCCATCATACTCAGGAACACAAACTCCAAAGTAGGGCCAACTGACATGGCACTGAAGTCCATCTGCCATGATCATAGAACTTGTGGGTGTCCGTAGCCCTCAGAAGAACCAATACCTGGGGTTGTATCTACTTTAGCTGTCTCTGGGACTCTGCTGAGATGTGCATAAGGGTGACCACTCTGATGACCTCCCAGCTCTTTTTGGAAACTCATAGCCATATAAACTCATTTGTCCTTTCCATTTCCCCCTTTATTCAAGGTCAAAAAGCATTTTAAACTCCTGATATTACATGTAGGCTGAGATATTTTGCTGGTCTGAGTTGACCCTTTTATTCAAGGTCATTCTCCAGCCACATCATCTGCTGGTACTTGGTAGTAATCCCTCAGTGCCAGGGAGGCTCATCCCCGGGAGTCATGTCCCATGCTGAGGGGAAGGCAATGCATTTACATGCTGAGTTTGGCTTCGAGACTGGCCACATTTGAGCAACATGGAGGCTCTCAGGAGGTAACTCTTAGGTTCCCTGCAGCTCTAGACCTGGTTCTTATTTCAAGCCCACAGGCCCACAAGCATAGTCATTAGCATCAAGGGCTCATTGTTGGACCATCCTTCCTTATTGGTCTTAGCCAATGCACTCAGGAGATTGTTGTTGTGCCATCAGAGAGTGCAACAGAGCTCCCCTGGCCAGGAGTTGTCTCTCTTTTGATGCACCATCATCTTACTGTGTGACTCACTTCCATGGGGCACTGGCTTATCACGTGGGCACTCGTGTGGGCACTGGCTCACCATGCAAGCACTCGTGCAGGAACTCATATGGGAACTGGCTTGCCATGTGGGCATGCTTTCTCTTCTTCTTTTGCACCATGGGCATGCTTTCTCTTCTTCGTTTTCACCATGAGGCCCCAGGGATCAAACCCAGTTCCTCTCATATGGTAGGTAGAAGCTCTATTTCTTGAGCCACATCCGCTTCCCAAAATAGACTTTTTTTAGAGTAGTTTTAAGTTTGCAGGATATTGTGCAGAAAGTACAGCGAGGTCCCATATGCTCCATTCCCTCCCCAAACAATTTCTCCTATAATTAACATCTTACATGAATGGGGTACATTTATTACAATTGATGAACTGTATGAATTATTATTATTGATTAAAGACCAGAGTTTACATAAGAGTTCACTCGTTGTGTTGTACAGTTCCATGGGCTTTGACAAATGCATAATGTTTGATATTCACCATGACAGAATCATACAGAAAAAATTTTACTGCCCTAAAAGTCCCATGTTCTCCACTTTTTCATTTCCTGCTCCCTCCTCTGTACCCCTGACAACCACTGATCATTTTACTATCTGTATAGCTTTGTCTTTTCCAGAATATCATATTGTTGGGATCATACAATATATAGGTTTTTCAGACTGGCTTCTTTCACTTATTAGCAATATGCATTTAAGGTTCCTCTAAGTTTTTTCATTGCTTGATGGCTCATTTCTTTTTATCACTGAATTATAATTCCAATTTTTAGCAATTATGAAGAAAGCTGCCGTAAGCATTCATGTACAAGTTTTGTATGGAAATAGATTCTAGGCGTACAGTTGCTAGACCATAAGGTAAGCTTATGTTTACCTTTGTAAGAAACTGCCAGACTGTACTCCCAAAGTGGCTGTACCTTTTTGCATTCTCACCAGCAATGAAATGAGAGTTTCTGTTCTCCATATCTTGGTCAAACTTTGGTATTGTCTGTATTCTGGATTTTAGCTATTCTAATATGTATGTAGAGGTATCTCATCATTGTTTTTAATTTACAATTTCCTAATGACATATGATGTTGAGCATCTTTTCATATACTTTTTAGCCATCTGCATATCTTCTTTGGTGAGGTTTCTGTCCTTCTGTTCATTTTGTAATTGGGTTGTGTTCTTATCGTTGAGTTCTAAGTATTCTTTATATTTTTTTGGATATAAGTCCTTGGTCTGATATGTATTTTACAAATATTTTCTCCTAGTCTGTGATTTTCTTTTCATTTTCCTGACAGTATCTTTCACAGTGTAGACGTTTTTAATTTTAGTCAGGTCCAACTTATCAATTTTTTCTTCCATGGATCATGCTTTTGGTGTTATATCTAAGAAATAATTGCCAAACCCAAGACACATAGATTTCCTCCTATGTTGTATTCTAGAACTTGTATAGTTTTGTATTTTACATGTAGGCCTATAATCCATTTCGAGTTAATTTTTGTGAGGTCTGTTTCTAGATTAATTGTTTTGCATGTGGATGACCAGTTGTTCCAACACCATTTATTAAAAAGACTATCCTTTCTCCATTGAAGTTTGAATTTCACCTCCCCTGTACCTCCCCTTTTTCAAAAAAAAAAAAAATTATTTTAAGTCCAATTCTGCTAGCCTCCTTTATAATGTTTGCCCCTACAGCAGTCTTGATTCTTCAATGATCTCCTCCATTTGGTTCTGTGACATTATACCATCCTGGAGCTTGTATAGGCTGACTGTTCTTTCTCTCCTTCCTTCATTGATTCCATTTGTAGTTCTTGGATCCCTAAATTTGGGCATGATTCTCCATCTCGACTTTCTTTTATCCTACTTCATGGTAGCAATTTATTATATATCAAAACAAAGACCTCTAAATCTAGTTATATTTCTAATTATATCGCAGATATTCCAAAATATCCATAATCAACTCTAACATGACACATACTGAATCAAATTCATCCTCTGAACTAACCATCTTCGTTTCCAAATTTCATATTTATTAATGTCACCCCCACAAGCACTGTACCTCTTTCAAATGAAAAATCTTATTTCAAATCCAATTCTAGCCCTTGCTACAGTGTTTGACCCTACAACGATCTTCAGGTTCTTCATCTCTCTACCTGCTTTGGCTCTGTGGCATTATCCCATCTTCGAGATTGTATAGGGTGATTGCTCTTTCTCTTCTTTCATTTTTTAGATTATTTTTAAATTTAAATTTTATTTTATTTTTAAAGAAGCTTTAGATTACATAAATGTTATATCAAAAATACAGGGGATTCCCATAGACCCCATCCTCTCCCTCTCCTACATTTTTTCCCATTATCAACATTTTTCATTAATGTGGTACCTTTGTTATAATTGATGAACCCATATTGAAACATCACTATTAACCATGGTTTATAGTTTACATTACGATTTATACTTTGCCCTACACAATTGTATAAGTTTTGACAAAATGTATAATGGCCTGTATCTATCATTGCAGTGTCATGCAGGATAATTCCAATATCCATGTTACACCTATTCCCTCTCCCTCCCCTCAGAACTTGTGGTGACCACTGCCTTTATATCAATTTTACTAGTTCTTCCATTACTAGAATAATAATAAGTCTACTTTGTCTATAGTTGCCTTTGCCCCCTTATGTTTGTTCCTTCCTCAATCTTGAGGATTTTTGGGATGATAATACCCACTTTGCTTCCTTCTGATTGAGAGGGGGCTTAGATCCCATGGGGCAGATGGGTGAAACTTTCTTGCTCACACTTGTAGGTATTTTATGTTTTTTGGGACGAGCATTGTCCACCATTATCCTTTTATTATTTGTCCTGGGTGAGTCTGATGAACTGGAGAGTAGGTGTTGCCTGCAAGTCTGCTGAGATTCAGGGCTCAACTGTCATATGAATAGCCAGAAGATTTAAGTCTCTGGGACACGTTTAGTGGATATAATGCTAATTATACATTCAAATAAAAGAGGCATAAGAGCCATGTGCAGGAAAATTATAAATGAGTCTAACTCTGATACATTGGGGGAATAGGTTATCATATATTCCAAGGTAAGGCCCATTGATAGGATGCCAAATTCCTGGGATTGTCTTCCCTGCCTATAGTGTCTAGCTGTCTCTAGAGCCCTCAGGAGCACCCCTGCTTGAGGCAATGTTTACTGTGGCAGTCAGTAAGATCCTCTTGAGACCTGCATTAAGCATAACTTCTGGAATGACCTCCTGACTCTCTTAGCTATTTTATGTGCTGAGTTTGGCTTAGAGAGAGGCCACATTTGAGTAACAAGGAGGGTTTCAGGAGGTAACTCTTAGGCAATATATAATACTGGGGTAAGTTTCAATTTCACAAGAATGAAGTTCATAGGTACAAGCATCAAATATAGGCCTGGCATGTCTTCTTTCATTTTTGTCACTGACCTAAAAGTGCTAATGCACATTATTTGATAATAGAGAAGAATATAACTTAACATAGGTAAGTTAGGAACCATAACCGTAAAAGATTAATGAACTCACCATCCATGGACGTTCTCTATGCATTCCTTCCAGATCTCATTTCTCTACACGCCCCAAATATAACCCTTTTCCTGAATGTTATGTTAATCATTTCTTTACTATTAAAATTACTTTACCATATTTATGTATTTGTAAAGAACATATGATTTCATTTTGCTTTTTTTGAACTTTATAACAATGTTACCTTCTGTAATTTTAAGAATTAGGTCTATAGAAAAATCATTCAGAAAGTACAGAGTTCCCATATACCCCCCAGCCTTCCCTATTATTAACATTTTGCATGAGTGTGGTAACTTGTTGCAATTTATAAAGCAATATTACTATAATTAATCTATTAACTGTAGCCCATAGTTTACATTAGGGTTCACTCTTTGTGTTGTACAGTTGTATGGTTTTTAAAATTTTTATGCTGGTAACATATATACAGCCTGAAATTTCTCATATTATGTACTTTCCAACATAAAATTCATTGCTGTTAATTACATTTGCAATGTTATACCACTATCACCTCCATCCATTATCAAAACCTTTCCATCCCCCCAAACAGAAACTCTTAAAGTTGGATTTTAAATTTGGGTGCAACACAATGTGAGCCTGAGACCATAATGCATGAGAAAAGATAGTTTATTACTCACAGGTCCCAGAGATTGAGGGGTGCCATAATGGGAGGACAGGAAGCATGATCGGCCCTGGTGATTCAACCAGCAGGTGGGGAGCACACAAGCAGAGCAAGAGAGACCCTTGGACTTGTGCCTTTATTGTGGTCCAGGGTGGAGGTTAGTAAGTTTCCTATGGGAGTGAAGGGTTTGTTAGTTTAAAGCAAACGCATGTGAAAAAGGAAAGGGACCTGAGTCCAAGGCGGTGGGGCTGGTTAGCTCATGGTTTGGGGCCAGCTGTGGGCTCTAGGTAAAGTGGGTGGGTGGTATGGGTGGTGGCCACAGATGTGGGATTGGGGAGTCTAAGTTCCATGGATGGAAAACTGTTTATTAGCTAGGTCCTAGGTCAGTGTTGAGGTAAATGGCTTAATCAAAGAAAATGGATGCTGAGCAGCACACAAAACATTTTGATAGGACAAAATCTTCCACTTTGTGTTCCATTAACTTCCATTCTTCATACCCACCCAGTTCCTAGTAAACTGTATTCTAGTTTCTGACTCAGGCAATTTATAATTTTTCATCTATGATTCATGTAGCTGTAGTCCACTCATTTTTACCACTAAATAATTCTCCATTGTGTGAAAATACCAGGGTTAATCTATACATTCTTCTGTCAATGCGAACATTAACAGAACTTTATTAAATTTGATTATTTCCACAGTTTTTGTCCTTATGTGCAGTGCTACAACGAACATTCCATTCTAGTATATATCTCTTGCTGCCCATATGCAAGAGTTTGACATATTGCTAGTAGTGAAAGGACTTATGCAGGTTATGTGCTTGTTTAAGACTTACAAGAGAGTGTGTATTGGGGTTTCTGGCCGATTGTACCAACTTACACTCCTCCCAGCATTAGGGGTTCTCATTGCATTGTCATTCCCCAACACTTGATATTGTCAGATTTCTTGATCTTTGGTAGCTTGATGGGTATAGATTTGCATCTATATTATTAATTCATATCTCCCTATTTACAATGAAGTTATGCATATGTTTGTATGTTCATTCATTATTTATGTTTCCTCATATATGAAAGCTATTTAAGTCTTTTGTTCAGTTTTCTATTGCATTGTTTGCCTTCTTCTTGTTGATTCCATGGAAGGTTCTTATATTTTGGATCCTAATCCACTGTATGTGCATATGTATCTATGGTTATGTATGTGGTAGATATCTTTCTTCAAATTATATTTATCTTTTAACTTTTTTTATAGTATTTTGTAGTTAATGGAAAATTAATTTTAATGTCATTGTGTCTTGTTTAAAAGTTCCTTTCCTACCCCAAGATCACAAAAATATTCCAAAATTCTTATGGTTGTAATGTTTTGCTTTTCACATTTATATTCTTAAACTACCTGGGATTGATTTTCATGATAGTAGGAGGTAGGAATCTAATTTGATTTTTTTTCTTCTCTGTAAGAATAAACAATTGTCCCAGCTTCCTTTATTGCTGTTTTTTTTATCCCCATTTTATAGATAAGGGAATGAATAATCTAGATTATGTTTGAACAAATTATCTGGACTACGTAAATTGATCTTTTCCTCTAGGCATATTAGAGTATATTGGATTCATGCCAGTAGAGCAGATAAAAGGCATGGCAAAAGACAGAGTTAAGGGTTTTTGACATTAGGGTTTTTGACGTTGGAGTTTTATGCTGAAACCTTAAACTGCAGTCCCGGCAAGAGAGGAACCCAGGAAGCCTGAACCCTCACAGACTTCAGCAGCCAACTTACTTCGACACGTGCAAATAGACTTTGGTGAGGGAAGTAACTTATGCTTTATGGCTTGGTATCTGTAAGCTCCTACCCTAAATAAATAGCCTTTATGAAAACCAACCAATTTCTGATATTTTGCATCAGCACCCCTTTGGATGACTAATACACGTGGTAATACAATAATTGACTTTTTAAAAAAAATTTATCCCCCCCACCCCCTTGTGGCTTGCTTATTGTCTGCTCTCTGTGTCCATTTGCTGCCCATTCTTCTGTGTTTTTACTTGTCTCCCTTTTCTGTTGTGTCACCTTGCTGAGCTGGCTCTCTGTGGTGCTTGCAGACTGGACAGCACTCTGTGGCACTTGAAGGCCAGGTGGCAGAGCTTGCAGGCTGGCGGCTCTCTGTGGTGTGTGGGCAAGCCTGCATTCACAAGGAGGCCCCGGCATGTGACCCAGGGCCTCCCATATGGTAGACGGAAGCCCAACTGATTGAGCCACAGCCGCTTCCCAGTAATTGACTTTTTAAAAAAGATTTATTTATTTATTTCTCTCCATTTCCCCCCCCCCCCTTGCCCCTGTTGTCTGTTTTCTGTGTCCACTTGCCACACCTTTGTCAGCTTCTGTTGCCGTCAGTGGCATGGGAATCTGTGTTTCTTTTTGTTGCGTCATCTTGCTGTGTTGTCTCTCCATGTGGGTGGCACCATTCCTGGGCAGGCTGCACTTTCCTTTGTGCTGGGCGGCTCTCCCCATGGGGCGCACTCCCTGCGCGTGGGGCTCCCCTACGCAGGGACACACCTGCATGGCAGTGGCATGGCACTCCTTATGCACATCAGCACTGTGCATGGGCCAGCTCCACACGGGTCAAGGAGGAACTGGGTTTGAACTACAGACCTCCCATGTGGTAGACGGACACCCTAACCACTTGGTCAAGTCCGCTTCCAGTAATTGACTTTTGTGTGTTGAACCATCCTTGCTTCCCTAGGATAATCCCAGCTTAGTACTGATTTTATGTTTTTGCAAATCCTACTGAATTTGTTTGGATAATATTTTGTTTAGGACTTTAATTTTTATTAGAGGAGTTATAGGTTTACAGAAAAATCATGCAGAAAATAAATAGTTTCCATATACCAGGCTCCTCCATATTAACACCTTGCATTAGTGTGGATATTTGTCATAACTGATGAAAGAATATTGTGATGATTGTACTATTAACATGATTTACATTAAGTTTCCCTATTTGTGTTGTACAATCCTATGTTTGTTTGCTTTTACATGTTTATTCTAGTAACAAATATACCACCTAAAATTTCCCCTTTTGATCACTTTCAAATATATAATTCAGTGCTGTTAATTGCATTCACAATATTGTGCTACCGTCATTAAAGTCCACTACCAAAACTTTCCCATCACCCAAATAGAAACTCTATACAATTTAAAGCATTAACTCCCCATTCCCCACCTCTCACACTGACCACTAGTAACTAATATTCTGGTTTCTGAGTCTATGAATTTGCTTATTCCAATTATTTCATTTCAGTGAGATCATGTAATATTTGTTTTTTCGTGTCTGGTTTATTTCACTCAACATGATGTCTTCAAGGTTCATCTATGTTTTTGCATGTATGAGACCATCATAACTGTTTGCAGCTGAATAATGATACATTTTATGTAAATACCACATTTTGTTTATCCATTCATTGGTTATGGACTTTGTTCATATATTTTTAGTCTTTTCTGTATCTATAGATATATCTTATTTCTTATTCCTAATATTCTTTAGTTGAACCTTTTTTCATTTTATTTCTTGATCAATATTATCAGAAGTTGGTCTATTATATTAGTCTTTCCAAAGAATCAATTCTTTTCCCCCCCATAGTTTATTAATGTGTGCTTTTATAATATCTCTTAATGTGGGAGGGGGTTTATTCTATTATTCCTTTACAAACTGCTAAATTTGTTTCTCATATCACTAATTTAGAGCCTCTCTTCTTTTTGTCAAAAGTGTTTAAGGCTGTGGTTTCTCACAAGTGTTGCTATGTTGCATTTTTATTATTATATAGTTCAAAATATTTAAAAATTTCCATTACAATACATTTTAAAAGTCATTAATTCTTTAAATTTATTGTTTAAAGTTATTGAATAAATACATACATTTATTGTTTCCAAACATATGGAAATTTATGTTCCTATTTTTATTTTTAAACTTACTGCATCATGGTCAGGCAACATAGTCTGAATGATCACAATTTTTGAACTTTGTTGAGAGTTGCTTTATGTTCCATGTGACTAGCTTTAAGTTCTATTGAGAGGTATGCATACTGTTTCTGTAGGGTTTAGCGTTCTATCTAAGATTAATTGTGTTCACACTGTCTCTACCTTTAGCAATTATTTGTCTTCTTGACCTAAAAGCTTGTTGGACTCTCCAATTATGAGTGAGTTTGTCAGATATTCCTTCTTTTTCTGTCAATTTTTGCTTTATATAATTTGTGGCTCTGTTGTTAGGAGCAACATAATTTAGAATTTATATTTTCTTGCTGAATTGTGTCTTTTATCATTATGAAGTGTCCTTTCTCCTTTATCATGAATTTAATATTAATAAGGCTAGTCAGTTTTTAAAAATTAGCATTTACATGGCATATTTATTTCCATTCTTTTACTTTCATTTCTCTGTCCTTATATTATTCTTGTAACAACACATAGCAGAATTTAAAATCCAATCACATCTCTATACTTTACTTGGAAACTTAAAACCATTTATATTTATTGTGATTATTGACTTGGTTTTTCCATTTTAAATGTATTTTTTAATTGTCACTTTTCTTTATGCTTCTTTTTTTCTCTTCTTTCCTTCTCAATTGATTGAATTCTTTTTATTTGTTTTCTTATTCAATTTTTATTCTTTATTGTTGCAAAGGTTTTGTTGCCTACTTCTGTCTTTTAGCAGTAACTAAAAAAAATTGTCCATATTTTTTTTACAAAGTCTAAATTCAATATCTAAATCTCACTTTTTACCATATTAATTTAACAACTTAAAGTCTAAACTTCACATCTATTACTTTCTTCTCCTTTCTCTTTCACCTTTCTCCTTTCTCACTTTTTTATTCTTCTTCCTTCTCCTCCATACCCTTCTTTCCTTGGAGAATTCACTTTCTTGATTACCAAACAAGGATCTAAAAAGTATGTTTGTAGTAGTGTATCCACATTCTAGTTGTAATGTAGCAGAAATGTTAGAGGTTCCCCCTCACTAGGTCTGCAATAATTAACAAGCTGTCACTTAGTTCCCCATGATATGCATTGAGGAAAGCCCGGCATTCTCCCTAAAGGAGCACACCATGGCCCTTGTGCCTGAAAGCCTGGCACTTCTCCCAAAGATTGAACAAAGAAAACACATGGAGCCAGGAGAGAAGTCAAGATAGAGAACTTCACCCCCTCCAGATCAAAGCAGCACCTGCTCCTTCAGCATTCCAAGAATGCATAACTCCCTAACCCACTACCCTCTAGCCATACAAGGGAAAAATTTCACCTCTACAGCTGCACTTTACTTGAACCCTCGACCCCCTCCCACCAACTATCATTTCCCTTCCTAGGAATGTACTGTATAAATTCATATTCCCCCTTTTTGGGGTGGGCTGAAGTCTATTCTTCAGACCTCCTCCATTGGGAGAGCTTCCCAACAAACTTTCTGCCTGCAATCATCAGTCTTTGCATCCCAGTGAGTGCCACTTTTCTCCACTACTAGATGTAATGTAGCAGTAAGCCCTTTAGAAAAGCAGTCATATTGCCATGAGTGCAATTTCTCTGTACTGACTTGAGGATAAACATAAGAGTAGAATTTCTGGTTCAGTTTCAGGTTAATGAGATTATGCTACATTTCTCACATACTAGCTCACATTCTTGCTAAAGGTATATGAGATGTTCATTTTCTCAAAAACTTGCTAACATTGCATATTGTTGAAGACTTTAATATTTTGTTAAGATTTAATTGGGGAAAACAATATATTATTTCCTTGAACTTGAACATCTTTTTCACATATTTGTTGGATATTAGTGTTCCTTTCTATGAATTTCTGGTTTCTGTTCCTTTCATACGTTTCTATTAGGCTATGATTATCACTGATTTATAGAAGATTTTTATTCAAGATTGCATTTATATGCACATATATATGTATTCTTGCATGCAAATACACTTCCACACACATATATAATCATACTCAAATATGTACTGTTAGTCTGTCTTTGAATATCATATATCAAATATTTGAGGTAATACTAATTGAAAAATAACAAAATTATGTGTATAGCACGATGTCAATTGTGTTTTAACAAGCACTGGAAGAAAAAAAACTAGAGAGAAATATACCAATATTACCTGCCTTTTTATATTTTTCTATATTTTTACAAGTTTTCTGTAAGCATATGTAGTACTTGAATAATGATAAAATGTTTTATGAAAAAAAGTATGTTGTACAAAAAGACTCACAGGAAATGCGTGGTTATTCAATGCATAAGTGAGGGTTAACTTAGTTTAGCAAGAACTGTTTAAGGATCAGCATTAACCTAGGCTAGAAGTTGGGGCAGGGTAGAAGAGAGATGAGTGGGTTGTAAAAGAGTTTAAGCTGAATTGGTCAACAACTTAGGTAGGTGGGAAATTCCTTGGGAGGGTGTGTATGTGTGTGTAGGGGGGTAAGGATTCAAGCTCCAGATGGGATGTTGGATTAGGTAATTTATAATGTCCCTGGCAACTTTGACAGTCCATGGTTAATGGTGGACTGGAACACTGGAATCTAGGAGCAGAAGAAAATCTGGATTTGTGTGCATCCTATTCATCAGAGTAGATGAGTCTTCTCCTTTTCTGTTTTGTGCAGGAGCTTGTTCTGGAGAGGGAAGGGACACAGGGAGAAACTGCCAGGGTGGAACAAATGATCAACCAAAGTAGCTCCACTGATCTGATGAGGAGAGGAGGGTGGCAAGTAGAGCAGTGGTTGGAACTGAAACGGGGATTTAGTGCTGGGCTGTGGCTTGGGAATTGGGTTGTTGGGTTTGGAGCTTACCTCATCTAATACTCACTAACCCAGTTCAAGGATCTGTGAGTAAAGAGTGACTAGCCTAAGGGAAAGTGGTGATTAGGTGTCTGGCCTTGCACTGATTATCCCTCAAGACCCATGCAATGATCGCTGTTGGGGTTTGGGCATAGGAAACAGATATAAAAGCAAAGATACTCCGCACAATGTGTTAAGCCCATTGTTGATGAAGACCCAGAAATGAAATGTAAGGTACTAGCCTGAAATCTTCACTCTACTAAAGAATAAAGAAAACTCTTCCTAGAACCCAGCACCGCGTATTTAGGCAGAAGGGAGAGCGTGTTTGTGCGTGTTAGCATTAATACTTTAAATGGTTTTTAACTGGAGGCTGGAACGGGTCAGCAGGGTTTAGGGTATAATACGGTCCACAGCCATATGACGGTTTTTGTCTGGGTAGGAGAATAGGACGTGGGGTTTGGGTGAGTAGAGGGAGAAGACAGCTTGGGAGAGCTGAGGAAGGAGAAAGGCAGTCGAGAGCGCGAGGTAAAGCGCGCGCGGGGGTCTCGAGCCTGGGAGAGCGGGCGAGTGGGGGCAGGGCCTCGGCAGCGCCACCAGCCCCTCTGCCGCTGGGAAAGCAGCGCGGGTGCGGCAGCGGGTCTGACTCCGCAGCCCGGCGCCACCGCAGCAGAGTCCGCAGCCCGCCCCTCGGCGAGCCGGAGCCTCTCGGTCCCGGGCGCCGCGCGGCCGACACTTGTGCGCCTGACCCGGGCACCTGCGGGCGAGCGGCGAGCGGCGAGCGGCGGGGAGCGCTCCCCACGGGCCGCGGAGCGCCTCCGCCCGCTCTCGCCGGCCTTCGGGGCGCGCGCGGCCACGCAGCGGCTGGGGCCCCGGGAGAACCTGAGGAGGTCCAGACCGCGCTGAGACCTTCTGTCCCTGCGGGGCAGGCGACGCCCGCGACCCCGAGCGAGCGCAACGCGCGCAGGACGCCGCGCCCGGACGCGACCGGAGGTACCAGATTTCCGGGCGGAGTCCTCTTCTGAGTCCGGGGGCGGACCGGGGGCGGAGCCTACTGATCTGGGATCCGAACTGGAAATTGATGAGAAAGAAAGTTCTCCGGTCCCACCCTGCCCTTTCTTTTAGAGGTAATACCATAAACTGGCCACTGTCCGCCCAGTTTGGGGGAATCTGCACAATTTTCGACGATGTGAAACGACCTGAATATCCTAAATTTAAATTTGTTTCGATTCCTCTCTTAATCCTAACTTTTTGGGGGAAGCGGCGGACAGTGGTATGTGGGAAAGGAGGCGAGCCCTGTCATCTGGAAGTGTTCTCCCCACTCCACCTCTCCTCTCTGGCTGGCAAGGTTGTGTCAAGCACATTTCCAGTTAGAATTGTAATATCCTTTCAAAGGAAGGTCTGGCTCCCGAGCCCGGTGTCAGGCAACTTCCTGTAAAACTATCAGATGAATACATAGTTGGCAAATTTGGCTTGAGCACAATCATGTATGAATTTATAATTTTTAAAAGTTTAAATAGATCCTTGAGTTACTGACGTTTTTTTGTTTGTTTGTTTGTTTGTAGTATAGAATATGGGTTCCCCACAAGAAGATGCTTCTACCTACCACTAGGCTGCATGATGCTGAACAATCTAGCTAATGCTGATTTTGAATTTCCAAAGGGAGTACTTGCCAGTGTCAGCCCTGGGATCTCTGGACATTGATCTCCACTGTTGGAATGCATGCTCTTTTGACTCTGGAATTTCATGTTATTCTTGCAAAAATCCCAGCGACCCAGACATTATAATGTATTCTTAAACATAGCTCAGGATTTCTGGGACATGTTTGTAGACTGCATGCTTTCAGGCTCTCACGGAGTGGGCAGAAGACAGGTGATGCCTCCCAAGGATAATTTTCCACAGAAGATAACAGGAGGTAATTTAAATAAACTCTTCTTTTAAATGTATAATTTTCTTAAAAATTCAGTATTTAATCCTTCTGATATTTTTTCAGGTTTATCCAACAAGCTAGCAAATTTGCTATACTTTTTTCTTAGTATGGTTTTGATTTTTACTTTTACTGATTTTATATTATTTAGCATCTCTGGGAACTCTGGTGTGCAAATGCTTGATTCAGAATGCCCTTGGAATATGACGCATTTTGGTAGATCTTTAAAATTGTCACTTAATTTTTTTCCGGTGAATATTTCACAAGAAAGCCATTTTATACTACATTTATTCATAGATTTTTGAAGCATTGGAAATATATTCAGGCACTGGAAATATGCTCAGGCTTTTGAAATTAGTATTTTCAACAGCATTTTTTAAAAGGTGGGGAAAATCTTAAGAGTCATATTAACAAATATTAACAATTTCTCCTCTCTAATCTTATAGGATTTTACAAAACATGAGTTTTATATTTAAGAGGGAGAACACAGAAAATACCTCAAGTAAGATAACATCGGCCTGAAAGTTTTACTCCCATTGTCAAAATTTATGAGGTCAAATGTTTCCTGTAGTATTTATCAAAATTCTTACTTCTAATTCTTTAATATTGATGAAAGTGTATTTTTGCTGATGCATAATTGCTTTTTTGCTATTGAATGACCATTTCTGTCTTTTCAGGTAATTTGTCAATATTAATTATTTTTGATTTAGAAGTCATCTTTGTAAAATATCTTTCTTTCTTTATAATGCAATGCAATATATTTTAATACAATAATCAATGGAGTAAAGTTGTAACCAATTTTATAAGGTATCTTATACATTAATATTGACTATCGTTTCTCCATCTTTTGGCTAAGATCAAGTGTACTGTCTGTTCTTACCAGTTTAATACCTGATATGTCCTTTATCTGAGAACAATATATTAAATGGATTTTTGGAATTAGGAGATGGAATAGGAGCTTGCTCCATCCACTCACACATTGACCTGGTATTGCAGTACTTCCAGGAATGGTGCACCAAAGAAACAAACAAACAAACAAACCCCAACAAACAAAAAAACTGTAACAAAAGTAATCTCAGTATTGTCCTAAAAAGTAATATTTAATCTTGATGTAATGTACTGTGTGGCTTCTGAAGTATGCATTACATCACCAAACCATCTTATATATTAAAGTCTTTTTCTATGTATTAAGGGCTAACATGTTTTTTTATGATCTCATCTTTATTTTCATTATTTTAAAACAAACAACCAATAAACAGGAAATCAGAAACTTCATTTTTCTAAAATGCAGTTTGATTGAATTTTTTAGTTGGCTTTAATATTTATCTTACATCATAGTACAAAAAGGATATGAAGCTTTATAGAACTATATTAAACAACAACATGAAGTAGATGAGGAAACTGGGATGTAGGGAAATGAAGAGAAGAAACTATGTGGTTTAGATTAATACTTTTGAATGCATGTCATAAAAGCCTGCACCTTTTTAAATTTATTTATTTCTCTCCCCTTCCCCTCCCCCCAGTTGTCTGCTCTCTGTGTCCATTTGCCATGTGTTCTTCTGTGTCTGCTTGTATTCTTGTCAGCAGCACTGGGAATCTGTTTCTTTTTGTTGCGTCATTTTGCTGCATGAACTTTCTGTGTGTGCTGTGCCACTCCTGGGCAGGCAGTACTTTTGTTTTTTAGCGCGGGGTGGCTCTCATAAGGGGCACACTCCTTGAGCATGGGGCTCCTCTACACTGGGAACACCCCTGCGTGGCATGGCACTCCTTGTGCACATCAGCACTGCTTGTGGGCCAGCTCACCACACGGGTCAGGAGGCCCTGAGTTTGAACCCGGGCCTCCCATGTGGTAGGCGGACACTCTACCCGTTGAGCCAAATCCACTTCCCAAGCCTGCACCTTTAATAGAAGGTAACTGTAAATTTGAGTTTCCTACTACTCAAAGTGAAGAAAAACAATAGAACCACAATGCTAAGAGAAACGAAGCCACATGCTCAGGAAGACTCAGCTTTTCCCAAGCCTAAGAACCAATAGAAATTTCTCCCATTGGTCTCAAGTGTGTCCTCATGTTATTCCTACCATGACAAATTTCCCTCCTTGCAACTGATGCCAGCACATCCAAACTCAATAAAATACAAATAATTCTAAAAGCAGTCAGAACAATCCTGCAGCTATACTGAACTAGTATGATGGTTTGATATTGATCCAAGAATAAATTTTGAACTAAAGGAGGAGGCCTGACATTCTTTGAGTTATGGAACACTTCGCTAGTCTGGTGAAACTGCAGATCCTTTACTTGGGATTTTATATACATACATGCTTCCCATTTGGTATATAAATTTAGGGGAGTCCATGAACCCTGGTTAAGAATCTCCAATATTTAAAAAAGTGGACTGCATAGCTTTCAGATACTTTTATATATATTATTTCATATAATCAACTTTTGTCCAATAACCACATAGCAGATAATATCAGGTCATAGGCCATTGCCTGCAGGTGAACTGGAGTACATAGAGGTACAGGATCATGATTTTCCTTAGAAAACAGTGTTGTCTTTTACAACTTGTGGGCAAATGCATGACCGAGTCTTAAAAGTTCAATGCCATAAACCAAGACCACAGTATTTTTACCCTAAAATATTGTTCAACCAGTTGTATTTGATCCCCCATAGTCATCATAAAAATTATATTGAAGCACTGATACAATTCTCATTTTAATCAATAAAAGTAGATGTTAATCTTCCAAGACAAGTTAATTGCAAATGAGTTGACATGGCTACATTGGTTATCATAATCAATTTTTCTACTCCAAATTGAGTTGACATTCTACATCAGATTATAAAAAAGCCAATTAATACTTCAGGACATTTGCCAAAAATGGACATTCTGGTTATTAAAGCAATTCATCTTATGACTTTTTGAGGATATTAGATTTCATGTTCTGTTAAAATTCCTTCCAGCACAAATCATGTCATCTGGATACAGGAAAACTCTTCTTTCTGTTCATTCATTCATTCATTCATTCAAAAACTATTCATTGAAATTGGGGGTACTTGTGAAAAATCCAGACACAATCCCTGATTCAGAGTTGTCACTGCATTGGGAGAAAGGTAGGTTTGGAGTGAAATAATGTGACTAATTCAAAAGTGTTTTATGATACCAAAATATATAAAACAAAGGTTTGCCAAAATGGGGTTGAGTGGTGAAGAGTTTGTGTTTCTCTTTTACCCTATTTAATATCATGGAATTAAAGCAACTAAGAGATTGTTTTAAAAAACAACAGAAACCACTACTAGTTCTTGCAGTGGTACTGTAATAAAGACTCGGTCAGTTTCATAACTTTAAGTTTATGCTGAGCTCATAAAGCTTAACTCATAACCAGTTTTTTCCAGGCCTTTCCAAGGCCAAGGAGGAAAAAAGGTAGCAAAAACATCTAATATTGTTCTCAAGATATTTCTTCATAAGATGATGTAATGGACAGTATTGGAATATCTATTAATAAAGTTCCTATAGAATTTTTACTTTTTAAGAAGTTTTGTATTTGCAGAAAAATTGCAAGGATAGTACAGTGTGTTCCAGTATACTGCTCATCCATTTTCTTTTCTGTCCACTTTTTTTTAACACCTTACATTAATATGATATGTCTGTCACAATTAGTTTCCCTTCAAGTCCCCTTTTCTGTTCTGGGATGCTATCCAGGATACCACATTACATTTTGTTATCATGTTTCCTTAGGCTCCTCTGGGTTGTGACAGTCTCAGATTCTGTTTTTCTCTTGATAATTTTAAAAATTGGCCAGGCATTTTGTAGAATGCCCCTCAATTTGTGTTGGTCCTTCATTTTTCTCATGGTTAGACTGGGGTTATAGGTTTCCAGGATGAAGACTGTTACGGTAAGCATGGCTATGTCCAGTAGAAGGGCCCACCCGATCCAGCACCACGAAGGAGGTGACTTATTGTGAGAGCACAAGCAAGAACTGGGGGAATCCTTTCAAAACCAGTTCAGAGTGAGAATGGGAGCTAGGGTTTTTAAAGGCAAAGGAGAGGGGTAGGGGAAAACAGACAGTAAAAAGAACTAAGTGATGTTAGATCTTCTAGGGGCCTTATGAGGAGGGTACATGAAATTTCTCAATCCTGTGTTGTCTCAAGCACATTAAACTTATTCCTATTCTAGTTTCATTGATTTATCAGTCACAGTTTAGATTTATTTATTGGTGCTTCTGATACTATTCTGTGGTTTTGCTTTGAGATGTTATTTTATTCCTGTTAATTACTATAAGCTGAACTGGGAAAGTCTGGTTAATATCCTTCTGGGAACTAAGAACAGAGAGTAATTTATATTAGCAGAAAACGATCTGTTATATCTGGGAAGATCCAGAGCTGCTCAGGTGAAGAAATTTTTAATAAGCACATTTTCCAGCTATCAAGACAACATAGGTAAAGTGTCATTCTCATCACATCATATCAAGGGCACATGGTATCAACATTTTTTCATCGATGCTGTTTAATCTTGGCTAAGATAGTGTTTGCCAGGCTTCTCTACTGCAGTTACTCCTTTCTCCCACCCCCCACCCCCACCCCCGCTCTATATATTGTCCTCTGTGGAAGGAAGTCACTAAACAGCCCACACTGAAAGGAATAGGGAAGTTATGTTCCACCTCCTTGAGTGGAGGTATTTAAATAAATGGTGTGGAATTCTCTGTATGAGTGTCTCTTCTTCCTTATTTTTTAAAAGATTTTTAAAATTTATTGCCCCCCCCTCCCCCGTTGTCTGCTCTGTGTCCATTTGCTGTGTGTTCTGCATCCACTTGCATTATCCAGCAGTACTGGGAAACTGCATCTCTTCTTTGTTGCATCATCTTGCTGTGTCAGCTTTCCGTGTGTGTAGCAACACTCTTGGGTGGGCTGCTCTCTTTGCGGGGCATACTCCTTGTGCATGGGGCACCCCTATATGGGGGCACCCCAGCGTGGCACAGCACTCCTTGCATGCCACAGCACTGCGTGTGGACCAGCTTACCACACGGGTCAGGATGCCCTGGGGATTGAACCCTGGACACTCCATATGGTAGATGGACACTATCAGTTGAGCCATGTCTGCTGCCCATCTTTTTCCTTATTTTTATTTAAGCATTTATTTCAGTATGGGCTTATGAATTTTTTACACTTCTATTTATCTTTTTTTGTTGCACAAATTGTTCCAGCTTTGGTCATTGGCAGCTCTTTAACTTGCACTGAGCAATTCCCTACCCTTCCTTACTTTCTGGCACTACGAGATGCTCTAGGCTCATCTTGTATATTCCCTACCCAGTCTTAGTGACAGCCATTTTTCCAGTGGAGCCCTGGTTCCTTTTACTGGAGAATGGTATTAGCAACCAAGATTTGTGCACTGGGTACATCTATAGGATTCTCACCTGAAAGTACCAGACCAGTTCTTGGATATCATAGGCTGCTTTTCTCTTTCTCAGATAGCATCCTTGATATTTTCCTTCTCTGTTTAATAATGCAAGCAATCATGAAACATGGTTGCTAATGAAATTAATGTAAGCATAGGCAGTATCAGCAGAAAGTATATAAAAATGAGAGGGACTAGTCTCATCATATTCTACAAGGGTCCTAGCTATACCTGTAAATCTGTATTATAGGTATTTTGCTGGTCACAGTTTAGGGGAATAGTAACTAACTGTAGTACTTCAGAAGGAGTGGCCAGATTTCATTGAGACCAGATCCTATATCATAGGATGAATGATGAAAGAAACTAGAGATATGAGACCTGAAAAGGCTTGGGATAGTAATAACGTTTGATATGAAATGTAATATGTGCTCCAGAAGATAGACCAAGGACCAGATGAATGACAGTTATTCACCCAATTCTTTACTTTCACCCAATATAAGTAAGCATTTTCAAACAGAGTTAACAATGGAATGAGCTCCCTTGTGTGGTAACAGACTCAATAATGAGTCTTGAAGATACTTTTTCACCTGTGCTCGCTAAACTTGACATGTTTTCTAAGTGCAAGAGTCTGGATTAAGCAATATAACTGACCTTCCATTAACCTGTATTTCTCAGACTGTTAAATGGCTGCTTAGTAATAACCTGCTCTGTTTCACATTTTCCTTTCCTGATGTGTAAGGTCTATATGGCAGGGGAAATGTCCATAGACATGGGAGATTATCTCAGACAGTCCTGATCAATTTGAAGATATCTGGTTAAACTACATATAAAAATTATATTCAACCAAATAATATCAACTGTATACTTTTGTTATTCACATATTAGCACTGTGCCTCACCATTTTAAAGAAAGGGTATTATTATTGTGAAGTAAGTATATTTGAATTTAACTAAAGTTGTGTTCAGCATTACCTGTAGAGTATTTCACTAGCTGAACCTTCTGTCTGGGCCCAGGACTTGGCTGCATTTGCAGACCTCAAGGAATGGCTGTTGAGGCCACCATCACACTTACTTAGTAAATTATCTACTTAACTGTAGATTGCAATAATGAATGCGATAAGGTCTCTACTGTGTCCTTGGGATCTTAGAGTACTGGCAAGGAGCTTCTAGTTTACAAAATGGGGAAAACAGGCATTGTTCTCAGCCATGGGCACTTTGTATTTATTCTGGGTAGATGCCTGAGGTGTATGCCGTGCTTTGTTTATGAGCCATACCCATTTTTGTATCTCAGTAACTCCCCTTCACATGGAATCTTTGCATTAGGGCTTCCTGTGAAGGACAGGAAGAAATCATCCCTTCTAATGTTTTGGGGGGACTGGTGTTGGTATAGAAAGGGATTCTGAGAGAGACTCAAGCTCACTGATAAGCTGGTGATATTATCTACTCCTGTGGGCCAAAAGGGGCCCAGGCAGCAGGGCCAGGTGAAAGGCTACCTGCCAAAAGTGAACTGGCAACTCATTCTAATTAGAACAGTAACTATAGCCATAACCTATCCCCTCATTGCGGATGCCACTATCCTCATAGACAGGCTAGTGGAAAATTCCTGGAAGAATGTGAGTTGGGGAAGCTAAAGGAGAGAAAAGTAGGCAAGGGAAGGTGGGTCCAGTGATGCAGTAGAACAGGCTTTATAATGAAAGCGGAGTGTGAGCATCTCTTCCCAACTCTGCATTCAGTGGTATCATATTGGTAGCTGACATTGGACAAACTGGGATTATTTACACCTTGCAAATTGGCAAATGGTACAAATCAGGGCTTCTTGTCCCCCTGGAGAGCTGGTTGTTAAACAATTAACCGATCAGTGGCCCTGTGGACAGAATCTAGACTAAAATTCCAGTGAGTTTTCCTAAGAAAATAAGTTCTTGTTTCTCCTAGACCTGGGCATGGATTCAATTTTATGTCCAGCTTTTGGTTGGATGAGGGAGGTGAGGGGGATGGGGCTAGACTACGGAAACCTCAAAATTGTATCTAGGGACACAAACACTTTGCTCAGCATCAAGGCATCTACCTCCTATTCTTTGGCAAGATGCCTCTGCCACCAAATGGGGGGAAACATGTTCCCTTTCCCTTCTTCATTAAAGAAGAGAAATAGCATTAATGTTTTGCATATTTGTGTATTAAGAGTAAAACCAACTGTATTTTTATTTCTAGTGTTTAACTCATGACTAACATTTGCTTTTTTATAGACAACGTTTTACTTTAGCTAACATATAACTGCAGACTTTTCTTTTTCCTGCCCAGTAGGCATACACACTTCTGATAACAGTGCCCTGGTTCAGTCCCACAACACCCCACAACTCTCCAAACCATAGGTTTAGGGTACAGGTGGCCTGGTTTGGGGGGGTGCGTGGTGGGAAGCAGCATCAGAGTATTGTTTTTTTCTGTCACTTTCAACCAAGAGTCCTAATTGATATTACATTGCCTTATAATTTTAAATAAGAGAATAATCTTTCAAAAGAAGCTGATGACAACTTTTCTGATATTACATGTTGATACTTTAAAAAAAAATAAATTATATGTTCTGGCTTTTACTTTTGATAGAGATTATTTTACTATTTTATTATAAAATATTTCATTTATATTTTATATAAAGACATATTTAACTAGAAAATTTTAAGCAGAATTTATCCCAAAGCCTCTAGAGTATTTTATGTAGGACTAATCTTCTTTGGTTCATCCATATTTTTAACTGCTTTCACTCTCTGTAAGGCTCCTCCTCGAATAGGCAGTTTTTTAAGAGCAATATCTGTGTCAGCCAGAGGTCCTCCTAATAATCGAGCAGGAGTGCTTTCCACTGTTACTACCCGACCAAAGGAAACCTAAAAAAGCAAAAAGTAGACATCTAAAAGCCTATTTCAAAAATTTTCAGTAAGAGAAAATCCATTCATAATTTAGAAAAAGACACAAAAATGCATATATAAATAACTAGGAGGAAGCATGGAATAATGGAAAGATTAGGGCTGTAGAGCCAGGAAAAGTGGGTGTGAATTCTAATTCTATGGCTAAATTAGCTCTGCCACCTGGAGCAAATTATGTTCAGAAGAGGACATCAGGAATGTTGGCATATGACATGGATCTACTTGCTGAGCAAAGTAGACACCACACATTTGCTGTAGATGAAATGTGGAGGTATATTCTGATAGCGCTTGTAGCAGTTTCTTGGGAATCCTAGAGTGCTAGATCTGGTTTTGACCAGCATTGGCTGAGGGTGGATGTATTTTGGAGATTAACATGTTTCAACTATGTGAAATTTGAACAGAAAAATAAAATGTATCAGATGAAAACCCCATAAAAATAACATTCTTTGGAGACTAAACATAATATCTATTAAGAAAAGTTATGGAGCAAAAAAATCTTACCGTTGTGTTAAGGCCTTTAATATCTGTCCGGTGAAATATTGCATTTTGTGGTCGCTCATGGTATCTAGAGGACTCTATAGCCTTTTCCTGAAGTCTTTTTGCTTTCTGAAGAATTGTAAATTAGGAGGAAAATGAGATGAATTGCTATTAAGCCATTAATGGTGGTACTTACAATGAAGCATACAAAGTATGTTTAATTGTGTCTGATTTATGTTTTGGTTGTTGTGGTAGATTGAATTGTGTCCCCCCTGCACTTGGTCCACATTCTGGTGTGGAGCCATTATAAATAATACTTCTTTAAGATGTTACTTCAGTTAAGGTGTGGCCCAACTGAATCTGGTTGACTTTAATCCAGATTACTGGAGTCCTTTATAAACAGAGTGAAAGTCAGATGGAGACAGAAGTCAAGAACAGCAGCCAAAAGCTGAAGTCAACAGACTAGGAGGAGAAAGGAGAAGGAGCCAACGCGTACACTGCCATCTGATGGAAAAACCAAGGAACCCCAAGATTGCCAGAAAATACTGACCCTGGGAGGAAGCAAGCCTTCTAGCCTTTGAAACTGTGAACCAATAAATTCCTGTTGTTAAACCAACCCATTGTGTGGTATTTGTTTTAGCAGCTAGGAAACAAAATAGATATTTATTAGGTAGTTTTGGAATATGCATTTGTTCATTTAGGCTAAGAAGACTGTTAGTAGCTAGTTAGATCCTTTGTGTAATGAAGACAATAGTCACCTAAAAAGATTACTGAGATTTCCAGAGGTACCAGTATATATAACCAAGGAACAGAGCAGGCATTAAGGAAATTAGGTTCAATTAAGTAATGCTAATAAATTTATATCAGGTGATACACATTTTCAAAGTATCTTGTAAAAATTAAATACTAATTCAGTGCACTCAAGGGTTTCAAATATTCAGAATAATATAAATCATATAATTTGTTGCAGTTATATGCAAGCTCAATATTTGAGGCACTGGAAAACAGGAGAAAATGTGAGGAAATAAATGATCTGCAGGGAAGGAGCTGATTTTCATTAACTATTCCTTCTGAACACAGGCAGTTAATGATATTTTGTAACTAAAATTGGAAAGAACTTTCAGTGAAAAGGAGGAGACATAGAACCTTGAGTGAATGTGTTCTTAACTTTAATTTTGCTATATTAATATGTTTTGCTATTTTCATGGAGTAACTTATTTAACAATTTCATATTAAGAGGAAGTAATATCAGGTAAAAGTGTATCCAAAGTATTATAGAAAAAAATGGAAAAAATGAGATTTTGAAAATCCATGGTGCTTCTCACATATTTCAAATGAACAATTAGCACTTTTTAAGATTAGTTTCTAGCTTAAAGCTGAAACAGCTTACCACAGTTTTCCAAGAGGGTATTTATCCCAAGTTCTTATTTATTATTTAATATAATATTCCTTTTGGTGGTCACACAGGGGATAGACCCTTGGGGAAGAGGATAATACAGGAGAGGTGTTTTTTTTTTTGCCCCTGACTCTGCTTCTTACAGAAAAGAAATCAGTGAATAAGTATGTTGAGAATGGAAAGCAGGAGAACATTTTTCCTGCTCCTTCCCTGACTATCACCTCCTTTATGTAGTCCAGGGACACCCTTGCTTTCTACTGCTTAAAGTCAGTGAAACTCAGAGTAGCGTCTTCAGTAACTGAAAAATGCATAGTTTCAGTTATCAACCCAAATTGCATATAAGGATCTCATAGTGATGGATTTCTACGGAAATGTCATCTGCTAAAAGTAAATGAACATTCATTAGAGAAAAAGCCTGGAATTTCTGGACAGAGTTGGTTTTTTAAAATTATTTTTTTAGAGTTTTTATTCTTCTTTATTACTATAATGATGTAAAAACCTTACCTTTAAAGTTTTAGCATTTGATGTTCTAGCCAAGAAATTTTGCCAAGATTTATTAGCCAATTCTCTTTGCTTGTTTGTGGCTTGTATCTGAAATGAGAAAAGATAATTATAAGAGTTTCAGTTTCTACGAAAGGATACCAAAGTGCCTGTAAGTTCTTATTTTGAAGGAAGCACCCACCTTTTGTCAAGGTAAATTTTAAGGCTGACTAGCAAAAGCAGTACAGTATTCATAAACTCAATTTAAAAAACAAAACTGGTGGCGGACTTGGCCCAGGGGTTAGGGCGTCCATCTACCACATGGGAGGTCCACAGTTCAAACCCCGGGCCTCCTTGACCCGTGTGGAGCTGGCCCATGCACAGTGCTGATGCGCACAAGGAGTGCCCTGCCACGCAGGGGTGTCCCCTGTGTAGGGGGGCACCACGCGCAAGGAGCGCGCCCCGTAAGGAGAGCCGCCCAGTGTGAAAGAAAGCGCAGGCTGCCCAGGAATGGTGCCGCACACACGGAGAGCTGACACAACAAAAAGAAACACAGATTCATTCCTGTGCCGCTGACAACAGAAGCGGACAAAGACGACGCAGCAAATAGACACAGGGAACAGAACCTGGGGTGGGTTGGGGGGGGGAGGGAAAGAAATAAATCTTTAAATAAATAAAAATAAAAATAAAAAACAAAACTATTAAGATGGAAAAAAAGTGTTCTCATTATATAGATAAGTTGCTAACTTATTTCCTTGAAATGTAATGAACTGCTGTTATTTTTATAGTAATGATTATTCTCAGCAAGACTGGTTGTTTTACAAGATTACCACTTGTGAAGACAGATTGAAATCCAGAAAAGACTATATAAGTGATTCAATAAGAAATTTACAGGAGAAAATAAAAAGAAATTCCTGCTGGCCACTGATAATAGCATAGGCAAGATCATATTGGTAAAACTCTTCATATTTATTACTTCAGCAGGGCAAACAATTCTGTGAGAGTGCTGAGTTTGTTGTGGGGTTGCAGTCTAGGGATGTACCACTAAAAAACAGCTGCAAAGACTATATTTCTCAATAGGCTATCAATTAAATATATCATCAGAGGACACATACTATTAAACTTAAGGTACAAACCTAAGAATACTTAAGTAAACAACTGCTAAACGTTAGTAGGGCCAGAGTCATGGTAACAAATCAATAATAGCAAGTCAACAGTGCAGAAATTCTGCTATTTGATAGAATTAACAAGGCAGTGGAACTTGCTGATAGGGCTGCTCCACTTTAGAAGAGCAAATAAATGAGTTAAATGGCAGCATCCATGCTATAAAAACTCTTGGCAAACAAAACTTTCAAGCAATTGGGTGTCTAAGGTGGAGGAGAATTCCTAGGTGGACTATGACAGAGTTCCTACTAGGCTGAAGATACAAACATTTAATAGTTTATATGAAAAGATCAGGTGATAGAAAACATTTTGGAAAACACTTCAGAGAGAGATCATAAACCATAAATGGGGAATATACATCATCTTCGTATCTGTGGACAGGTTAAAAGCCACTTAATCTATTTGCCCAAAAATTCTGATGTGTTCAGCTTTCTATCTGTGTAAAGTTTCAGGAAGATGGCTTACATCACCTTTTCTGATTAGCTAAGTCAAAGACCATTTTATCTCTGTGTATAAGGTTCATAGTAAGTGTCTTTGCACTGAGGTAAGGATGAAGTTTATAAAAATGCCTATAGTTGGCATACCAATAGGGGCCTATCAATGAGTGAGGGATGGGAGTCAATATCATCTCTAAATAAGGTTAAGCATATTATCACAGAGATATACTGTTTGTAATGTAGAATTTGTTCAATGTATATATTTTACTAGGTCACAATTTTTGGAACCCTGTTTGGCATTTCAAAACTTGGAAGTGTCTCAGGTATCTTTTTACCTTTTAAAATAAAAGCAAGTAGAAATCAAATTATAATCCCATAAAATAGCATTGAATAGAGAAATTGAATCTTAAGCCCTTGAACTATAACTCCATGGTTTCTTTAGAAGATGCACAAAAACACTGAAAATAACTATAAGAGAAAACCATAAAATGGCTCAGTGCTGAAGCACTCACAAATAAGGCAAATATATCCTAAATGGCAGCTTTAACTAGTTGATACATTGAAATGAATATTGTGTGCCTCAATGGTATCTGTGGCTTACTTTTGCATATACTTTTTGTTCAGTTTGCACATCTTGGCGTGCTTGGCTTTCAATCATCTCACTTTGCAGAGAAGCAACCATCTTTCCAATATTTTCTGATGCTGTTACAATAGCTTCCAAATTTTTTGAATCTGCAGTTACTGGTCTTAACTTTTCTAATTTTATTTCTTCATGTATTTCATTCCATATTTCTCCAATCTGTTATAACAAAGTTTGAGTTTATAATTAGTCAAAAACAAATGATACACTATAAGGTAATCCTTTATTTGGGTGGTCACTCTAAAGCTAATACTTAGGGTACTAGCATTTTCTAACTTACTTTTTGGGAATATGTTAAATGTCCTGGGAATGATTTGGGTCACTGGATATGTATGGGCATTGAGGTAATTTACCAACATTTAAAAAAATAATCGGATATTCATTATCTGGCTAATTCACTGATATCATCACTGTCCTCTGGTTTATGGTTTCTCTATTTTCAGAGCTGCAGAAACTGCAGATCTACTTTCATATTCCTGAGCTCTTACTGCTCTTCCCCCCTAAAGTCCTGTGTCGAAGGCCAAGACAAGCTGAACTTGGTGAAGAAAACATGGAGATTCCTGGGACTCTAGAACCCAGCCCTGCTGCTCACGTGTTAGCTAAAGCAACAGGCAATTCATCATGCTGATAGCTCTCTCTCATATTCTGGATTGTCTAGAAATTAATGTGCTTGAGAACATTTAAAATTAGAAAAAATTCATATATCCAGAATAAGGATAAAATTTGGCTTTGTTTCCATTTGAAAATAGAAGCTTACTCATTTATAACAAAAAGATAGTACTAATGTTTGTTTACTTTAAAAGTCTCTGAAATCCCAAAAGCATTTATTTACCTACAAAAATATAAGCATCAAGATAAGCAACCTAATATCCTTTGTTACTGGGTTGTGATATAAGGTAATGGTAAGATAATTCTTTAGTAAGTATTAATAATTTATTTTCATAAGTAATAATTTATTTAACTCTAGCACCAAATGGTCTCTAAAGAGAAGAAATTACATTAAAAATTCTGTTAGGTGTTTGAAAAGTTCTACGTTAACATGGAAAACACATGATCAATTAGTGGTGTTTCCTGAACAGTATTATATCAAAATAGAAAATAAAAACTACACAGTACATGAATTATTGCTCACAACTGCAAACAGATCTTTTATTTCTAATAGCAAGGTTATTAAGAAGGTACTCACTTTAAAATCAAGATATCTATGTATGATACAGAGTGTGACAAAATCTTCAGCAGATAGACCAGGCAAATTTTCAAAATCTAAACAAAGTTTAAAAAAACAAATTACTTTTAACAGAGAAAATGATTCCAAAAATATATCCATCATAAAAATAAATGCAATCAGTCACTTTTGATTTCATCTTGATTTATGAAAAAATCACTTCAGTGAGTGCCTGGCTTTCTCCTATAACAAACCTTTGCCAGGTTATACTCATCCAATCACTGGAAGAGGAATCATTCCTTTTGTGCTGTGGTCAGTGAAATTGTACTTTCAGAAACTGAAGCTTGTTTGACGACATTTTTCCTTAAAAGGAAGCAAGAACTTAAAAAACTCAGGTGATACAGAATTCTAGTCCTCAAGTCTAATTATGTAAACTATTAATAAAATGTTCTTAATCCCGGCTACACACCGGAATTGCCTGGGGGAGCTTTAAAAAATACTGGTACCTGGTTCCCACACACAGAGATTCTGATTTACTTGTTCAGGGGTGCAACCTGAGCACTGGAGTAACAACGGAACTTGCATTTATCTGGATAAAGGGATTTTGTTTCATCATGTTTAAAAAAAATGGCCTTAAAAGCAGTATCAATTGTCATACTCAACAAAACAGAGAAGTTCCCTTTGATTTGATGAATAATTTCTTACCTAGTTTTCCCAGCACAGCATAAATTTTTGCTCTGATATTCTCGGTAATGTCCATAACTGCAATAGTCGGGCAGTTGGCAGGCAGGGGCATGAGTTTTTGCTCTTCTTGGAAACTAGTAAATAGAGGTTTCTTTGTATCTAATCATTGGTTTTCATGAAAACACAGAACAAAACAGTTAAAACCATGGCAAACCATAGTAAATGCTTGAGTTTTAGTCTAGATAACATAAAATATTTAGAAATACCATAACAGAGTAAAATTTGCCTTGTATATGGGTACTCTTTGAAGACACAGCAATCATTATTTCTTCCCAATTCTGTGGCAAAAGTGAAGGGTTTTAATTTTTACTATTTGAAATATGAAATGTTCAAAATTCAGTCTTTTTAAAAGTCAAAGTTCTAATTTTAAGATTGAGAAATTGAATGTCAGTTTAACAATGGTGTAACCTTTGATTTTGTTTGCTATATATTTTGTTATAAATATAAAAACTATTTTAGGATGTTATAATCAAAATTCAAATAATAGAAATAGCTTGAAAGTAGAACTCAACACACATTAAACAGGAAGTATTTTCATTTAAAATAAGCTATTCTAATGGAGTTTACATGGGAATTTAAAAATACTTAGAAAATATAATGTAGCAATGCAGAATACATAAGTGAACTACCAATTATGATACTGTAAATCTAATTTAGAATCTAGTATTTAAAATTTATGAATACTTGAGTTTTATTTAGAAAGTAGTTTTTCATAGTAAAAAATAATTGTACAAACCAGTATCAACAAGAATGTATAAAATACTATAGAAAATGGTTTTCAAACACTCTATTTTCATAAATTTTATTGGTAGGTGAAATATTACTCAATCTACTTATAAAAGCAAGTAACCCATAGGAACTTCTTCAGGAAATACTGTTAGCTTTTATGAGTCAAAGAATGTAATCCAACACAATTCTTTGAAAATATTTTATAAAAATTTGGATCTCCTACTTATTTACTTAGTTTTCTCCCAATTGCTCAGAATTTACGATAGCAAGTTCTTCAAACCCTTGTGAAAAGAACTTTAGACAAGGTGTAATTATCTTATATATTAGGTGTACCTTTCCTAATATATTTTAAAGGTTACTTTTTAAAATTAAACATCTAACTGCTTCTACTAACAATTTTAAAAATACTTACCAGTGATCTTTCCACTTTTATCACGTTTTACTCCTAGTTCTTTTTCTTCTTTTCTCCATAGTTTAATTAAGAGACTAGCAGCTGTCTGGTCCTTTTTCCCTCGCCAAGCATTGACATGAGCAGTAGTTTTGGGATTATCACAAAATTCAACCATTATTCCAAGTATCAGATTACAGAATTTTTTTGGGCTCAACTTTAGCAAGAAAACAGAAAATGAAAAGAAGTTGCAAGAAACACTAAGAATTATTCCTTAAAAAAAAAAAGAGAGGGAAACACTTGTTTTTCAGTAAGTTTCTTCAAAATTATTGCTTTATAAAACTCAGAGCCTGTTTAAGTAAGATTTAGGCAATCTCTTGTTAAGAGAGATAACTATTGTAATGAGTACATTTTCACCTATTAGAAATTCAAAAGGATAAAAAGAAAAAGATTCAATACAATTCTGAAACAATAAAAAAAATGTCATGACTAAACGTGTTTTGAATGAGTTGGAGAAGAGAGAGGGATTTACAAAAAGGAGAGGAAAAAAAAAAGAAGTGAGATAGATGCTTATGTTAAGTGGAGGAGGGTCAACAGTGCTATACATGGTTCACCATGCTTTAATGACATGCTACTGTAATTAAAGGATCTTTCCAATTTACATATTTTATTACAGCCTATAAAGATTCATACTAGCTATAACTTCACTGACAGTGACAAAAAGTGGCAGTCACATATGAAAATTAAACAAAACCAAGTGTAATTTTATATTTTGAAGATCAGCATCCATAAAAAATTTATTTAAGGAAAAGTCTCTTATTGTCAAACAGTTCCTTCATTTTTCTACAACTAGTTTACAGCAAGCTAATACTTACATGTGAAATTCCCTCTAAAGCAATGGCCTCCCCATAGGTAATGGTTTGTTATGTGAAATGTATTTTGTTGACTGTTATAGTTTATATTTCTAATAGAATATAGAAAGGGAAACATACAACTTTTCGTTTGCATTGCAACACATTATCAGTTTCTTCTTTTATAAAATGAGGGATAATATTACCTGCTTCAGATGGTTACTATGAGAAGTTATATGAGACTGCCTGGCACATAGTTAAACCCTCAATTATATTTAAACATTACTAGCAATTATTATCAGTACACACTGGAAAAATATTTTAGGAGAATCACATTAAGCACAATCTTCTAACAAGTGAGTCTTTTATTCCTGTATTTAGCTATCAGGAAATACATAAATGTCAAGGGTCAAAGCTGATATAAAAACCCCATGAAAGAATATTTATAATTTGTAATTAACTTGATTGGTTCAATCTACATTAAACACAATCAAATAATATTCACTGAAAACACATATACAGCAATATGTTATCAAGCACTGTTCTAGTCAATGTATGTTTGCACGTATATACAAGTATGTACACACACACTACTCATGTTCTGGAATGGCAAGCCTGTGATGCATGTCCTGGTTCTGTTCTTTAGGCTGCCACCAGACAGACTGGCACAGACTCATGTGCATCCTATTTTGTGCATCAAGGTTACTCTCCTCCCTCTAGAACCAGGACCACACTAGGAGTGTGGGCTAGCTCTGCACTGAGCTAATGAGGGAATGGGAGTAGGGCCAGCAAGGGCACCAAGAGATCCTACCATTTTGAAGTTGCCTTTTTCTTGGAAGGCAGCTATGCTCAGCACTATACCATCAATGCTCAAAAGTTGCTTTTTCCTTGATTTAGCACTTGCTCTGCTACTGCAACCCTATAGCCATTTTCTGGAACTTTGAAGATGTTTCTGCAAGTTCTTGCTTGTTGTTCAAAGGTTGTGTGGGGAGGCGGGGCCCTGGACAGTCTCACTCTGCCATCCTGATAGGGGCACAGTCCCTAAGTTTTGTACAGACAAAATTATACTTTCCTCTCATATCATCTGGACTTAGAATTGAGGCTAGCAGAAGGTTACTTTGAGGATTAATTGGGCTCTTTGCCATTCTCAGCAGCTAGATGGCAACCATCTTTACAATTGTGGCTTAGCATGTATGGTTGTTTGAGGCTGTATGTACTCCAGAAAAGCATGTTTTGAAAGTTAATACTTTTCTGTGTGTACCATTGTAAGCAGGATCTTTTGGTGAGTAGGCTCTTAACTGAGATGTGATCCACCTCATTCAGGGTGGGTCTTAATCCTCTTTCTGGAGACCTTTAGGAGAGAAAGAAATTCAGGCAGAGAGCGAGCAAGCCATGGAAGCAAGAAGCTGGAAGAAATAAAACCTGGAAGAGGAAGGGGAAGACCAGTAGATGCTGCCACGTACTTTGCCATGTGACAGAGGAGTCCAGGACCGCTGGCAGACTGTCTTCAGAAATAACGTATCCTCTTGATTCCTTGGTTTGGATATTTTCATGGCCTCAAAACTATAAGCTTGTAAGCTAATAAATTCCCATTGTAAAGCCAACATTTCATGGTATCTGCTTTGAGTAGATGGGAAACCAGGAACGTATGTTCTCCTTGCTCATTCCATAAGAGTGCTTTTATGACACACTAGACTTTTTTTTTTTAAGATTTATTTTATTTCTCTCCCCTTCCTTCCCCTGCCAGTTGTCTGCTCTCTGTGTCAATTTGCTGCGTGTTCTTTGTCCGCTTCTGTTGTTGTCAGCAGCACAGAATCCATCTCTTTTTGTTGCGTCATCTTGTTGTGTGTCAGCTCTCTGTGTGTGCGGTGCCATTCTTGGGCAGGCTGCACTTTCTTTCATGCTGGGCGACTCTCCTCATGGGGTACACTCCTTGCATGTGGGGCTCTCCTACATGGGGGGCACCCCTGCTTGGCACAACACTCCTTACCTGCATCAGTACTGCATGTGGGCCAGCTCCACACAGGTCAAGGAGGCCCAGGGTTTGAACCGCAGACCTCCCATGTGGTAGATGGACACCCTATCCACTGGGCCAAGTCCACTTCCCATAGACTTCTTAACATTATCTCTAAACTATACACAGCTATCAAATAATTACTTATCTTTATTTTAATGTGTCCTTAATATTTAATACTGGGGGGAAATGCTAAAACTTATTAAAAATGACTATAGCTTTTGATACTTTGGCACTTCATGAGCTTTTTCTTAGTAGGTCAATTGAGTAAAAGAAAAAAAGCCCAAGTTCTCTGTTGACACGTAATTGGGAATACTGACCTAAATAAACTGATTTCTTAGCTGGAGGAATTTTCAGACCTTTTAATATGATAATGTATGTTTTATGAATCTCTAGGAGGGACTTTATTTAAAACAATACATTTGAATCTGTCTTTTGTTTACAATTGTTATAACCATACTTACTGCCAATAAATCCAAAAGGAGAAAAATGCCTTCCTTTTCAAGAAAGTAATCTTCTGAGGGATAACATCCCAAAATGCAGCACCTTAAATAAAAAGGAAGTTACTCATTTAAAATTTATTGTTAAACTCGATTTGTAGAACTTTTGTTCTATCAAAACAGCACTTACAAAGAATTTTAAAACTTTATTCCCTTAAGTAGCCAATGTTCTTTACTTAAAAAAATAGAACTCTGAAGAAATTATCCCAGGGAAGTTTAATTTCAACTATATTTTTAAACCAATGTCAAATTCAAACTTTTGTAACTGCCTATTTCTTTTTTGCAGATGCAGTTTTCTCCTTTCTCATGATGTTATTCTTAAAGTTCTTTTCTGATTGCTCTAGTAACTGTTTCTTCAAGGTTTATCAGTTCATTATCTCGTTTTAATGGTATTGGTGCACCTCAAATATTTGATGATCCTTGATTACATCTAATTTCTTAGCAGCTGAGAGAATGTCCTAGAAATGCCTGTAGCTTAGGCCTGTGTAGCTTAAATGCAGGGAAGGACTGAGATTGTTGCCAGGGCTATTTTCAGCTTTCCAGGATAGGAATTTGGGTTAGATAAACTGTTTCTGGTGGTGGTGATGGTCGTGGTGGGTGAATACTAACCCAGAGGCTAATTTCTGTTCCTCCCAGGCACTGCAAGTCAGATGGGACCAGGTTCCTGTCTTCTTTTCCTTCCTTGAAAAAGAGACCCCCTGCCTCTGCTGACTGCCTGTGATGGTTACATGATGGTGGTTGGAGGGAAGCTGGTGCATGAAGCTTGGCTCTTCCTACTCAGGAGGTCCAAACGGTTCACCACCTCTGGGCATGGAACACTTTTGCAGTAGTGCTCTCTCATGCCTTTAGTGCCACTTACCTCTTTATTGTAATAGCAAAAATAGAAAATCTGTATTTGTTCTGAAATTAATATTATTTTAAAATTTTCCCAAAGGTCAAAGAGAAAAGTAACAATGAAAATGAGAAAAATGAAATTTAGAACATTAGAGAATATGAACTAAATGATGAAAATAGATACATCTCTGAATTTGTAGAATGCTCCAAAACCATGATTCATGGGGGACTTAGAACATTAAATGTATATATTAGAGAAGAAGAAAGGTTGAAATCTATAAACTTAGCATCCATTTCAAGTAGTAAAGATCAGTAAGTGAACGTAGATGAAAGAAAAAAAAAAGAGCAGACATTAATGAAATATAAAACAAGCACAAAATAGAATCAACAAGATACGGAGTTGATTCTTTGAAAAGACAAATACTATTGATAAATGAAGGAGAAAGAGAGGGAAGGGGAGTAGTAGAAATAAGAGGGAAGAGGAGGGATAGAAATAAATATTAGGAAAGAAAAAGAAGTCATCCCTTCATATCCTACAATTATTAAAGATTTTAAGAGGAATTAGGAACAACCACATGACGGTAAACTTGAAAATTGAGAAATAAACAAATTCCTAAAAAACTATATATTAGCTCCTACATGAGAAGAAATAGTGAATCTCTCTGTCTCTCTCTGAAACTAAATCTGTTCAGAACCTTTCTACAAAGTAAACTCCAGGCCCAGATGGCTTCATGGGTGAATTCTACCAATTTTAAGAAAGATACAGGGGAGCGGATGTGACTCAAGCAGTTGAGCGCCCATCTCCCATATGGGAAGTCCCAGGTTGGGTTCCTGGTGCCTTCTGAAAAAACAAAACAATCAACAAGCAAAACAAATGATAAAACCAACTCAGGCAATGCAATGAGGCTCAGAAGTTGAGCGCGGGCTTCCTACATACAAGGTCCTGGGTTCAGTCTCTGGCCCTGGTAACTCAAAAGAAAGAAAAGAAGAAAAAAGGATATAAAAACAATCTTACACAACTCATTGCAGGAATAGAAAAAGAAAAAGAACAATACCCAACTTGTTTTATGAGGTCACTATTAATTTATCCAAAGCAGACATGAACATTATAAGGAAATTATAAGCCAATTTTTCACATGAACATAACGCAAAAAATGTAAAAAAAAAAAAAATTAAGGAAGTCAGTGTGATTTATCATGGTAACAGAATAAAGGAGAAAAGTTTTATGATCATCTCAATATATGACTAGAAAAAGTATTTGATAAAATTTAACTTCCATTCATGATGCAAACAAAGAATAAAAGAGAACTTTCTCAATTTTATGTTCCTGAGAAACAGAAAATGTCTGGCATCACCAATTAAGCTCTGAACTAGAAGTCCTAGTCAGTGAAATACAGCAGGAAAAATAAATAAATGGTATAAGAATTAGAATGAAGGTACTAACATTATCACTATTTATAGATGACATTTTAATATATATAAAGAATCTACTATAGATAAACGACAGAATTAATAATACATATTACTGGATATAAGGTCAAGTTACAAAAATCTATTTTATCTCTATATGCACATAGTATAATTAGAAAATGAAAACAAAAAAATAATGCCATATAATAGCAGGCAAAATAACAAAAACATTTTTTAATGTCTAGGAAAAAAATCTAACAAAGAATATGCAAATCTTCTATCTGGAAAACCTAAAACACTACTGAGAAAAATCAATGACACATAATAAATGAAGAGATATACTGAAGCCACAGATTGGAAAATTCAATATTGGAAAGATGTGAATTCTTTTCAAAATTGCTCAATAGGTTCTATGCAGTACAAACTAAAATCCTAGCCAGATTGTGTGTGTGTACATGTGCATGCATACACATATATGCAGAAATGGACAGGCTAATTTAAAAATGTAAATGCATAGGGCCAACAAAAGCTAATGGAAAAGAATAAAGGGGAAGCTATACTCTTCCAGGTATCAAGACATATTAAAAAATTTCAATAAAGACTGCACAATATTACAAGGATAGACAATGAACCAATAGAACTGAGATCCTAGAAACAGATTCAAATACATATGGATATTTGATTTGCACAAAAAGGCACTGCAACTGAGTGTACACTGCGAGTGGACTGCATAAAGAATGAGACTGTATAACTCAGTGAACTAAGTGGTGAATGATGGACTATGGTTAACAGGACAAATACGAAAAAGTTCTCTCAGGAATGATAAGAAATATACAATATCCACATAGGGTATTAATGAGAGGGTGGGGGGGAAAATACAACAAATGTAAGATATGGTGTATAGTTAGTAGTAATATTTTGATGATGCTCTCTCACAGTTTGTAACAAATGGCTCACAATACAAGGTCTAGGTGGTGGGATGATGTATGGGAGCCTTGTACGATGATATACATATTTGATTTGTAAATTCACACCTTTTACTATACACTTATTATGCTCATGTATGAATGATATACTTCAAAAAAATTTTATTAAAAAAAACCAAAAAATACCAAGACATTGCAAAGCCCTGGGTATAAAGATTGTTTGGTAAACACAGTTTATTTTATAAATTATGCTGGGTCATATCCATAGGGAAAAAACCACTTTGTACTTCACCTCACATGATATAGACAAGTCAATTCCAGGGAAGTATTATGTGAAAGGCAAAACAATAAAGCTTTTTAAAGAAAACAGCTTAAACAGGACACTTAGGGGACTAACCATGAAGGAAAAGACTGATGAATTCGACCACATTAAAATTAATAATTTTGGTTCAACAGAAAACATGAAGACTGGTGCCTAGGTGGTGTGAGAGTCCACTTGTGTAGAACTTTGTTGAGTAAAGATCACTTTCTTGGGAAAGGAATAAAACATCATTAAGAAAGGGAAAAGGCAAGCCCCAGAATTGCAGAAGATATTTGATACACATATAACTGAAAAGGGCTCATGTCCAAAATACATAAAGGACAGGCAATTCAATGGAAAGAAAATTGAACAGGTACTTCACAAAAAAGAAGCATCAAATGCTAATAAACTCATTAGTAATCAGGGATATACAAATTAAATTATAAAGAATACAAACCCACCAGAATGGCTACATTAAAAATACTCAAAATACAACATGTTGGAAAGAGTATGGTGCAATATAAAAATCTCACACACTACTGGGAAAGGTGTAATTGATATAATTACTTTGGAAAACTTTTTGGCATTATCTCCAAAAGCTGAACCGACACATATACTATGTGACAGAATTTTTATACCTAGGGATATACTTAACAGAAATATGAACACATGTACACTATGACATGCACAAATGTATTAACTGCACCAGTAGTCAACTGCCCCAAACTGGAAACAAGCCAAAAGTCCATCAATAGTTGAGTCAATAAATTGTGACACATTCCTTTATTGGAATACCACACAGCAATGAAAATGAGCTACACTCAATAAACATGGATAAATCTCACAGTGTAGAGTTAAAGAAGTCAGACACAAAATAATACATCCTGTATAATTTCACTAATTCAAAAACAGACAAAACAGTATTAGTAATCAGGATAATGGTTACCTTTGGGGAAAACGAAGAGGTGAGAGATTTGGAGGAGGTATGAGGAAAGCTTCTGTAATAATTAGGATATTCTATATTTTGATCAGGATAGTGGCTGCATGGTATTTTTTTTTGATAAATCATGAAATGTATTTATGATTTATGTATGCTTCTGTATGTATATTTCAATAAAAATGAAAGGAAGTATGTACATTAATATATTGGGGGAAGTGGATGAGGCTCTACCAGTTGGGCTCCTGTCTACCATATGGGAAGTGAACCCAGGGTCTCTTTGTGAAGGCAGGCTGGCCAGCGTGTAGATAGCCGATGGCCCGTGCCTGCAGAGAGCTGGCACAGCAAGGTGACACAACAAAGGGACACAAGCAGACACAGAAGAATGCACAGCAAATGGACTCAGCAGAGAGCAAGCAAGTGGCAAGGTGGGGGGGGATAAATAAATAAAATTAAAATCTTATACTGTGATTCTACCAAATTTGGTTAAAGTAATACTCACCAAATGCTGTCCAATGTACTAAAAAGAAGCACATTATAGCCTAATCCACTCTGTAATTTCTTGGGGTCTGTTCTCATTACATGAATAATTACATCCACTCCTTCAGTTCCAAAAAATTCCTGTTTATGAAGTTTATTTAAAATTATTACTTGAAGTAAATAAATAGCCCAATTCTCGCCCCACCTGATTCTGTCTCCTAGAACTGTTTTTCTACCAGAGAACTATAACAACATTGTTAGAAAGTTTAACATAAAAACTTATTTTTGAATGTGTACTCATGAGTTCTCAGGAATGTAGGACAAATTATTATAAAGCTAATCATTTTAAGAGAGATTATCAATAAACATGCCAGTTCAATGTCTTTTTACGTAAGATTTTTATCTTCCTCTTTTCTTTTTTTAGTAAACCATAAGACTTGTGCCATGTCATAATCCCTTCCATGTCATAATGAATCCAACAATCATATCAGATGACAAGACAGACAACTAGTTTAAGAAACTAAAATTCAATCCTAGAAGATTTCATCATGCTCCCAAGAAACAAATATATAAATGGTAGTTCATACCTTTAATAATTTAAATAAACTTATTGCCAAGTAATATTTTTTCTTTTCCAATTACCTTTCTCATTGCCTCATTGTTCAGTTCTCGATGCCAATAAACAGGATTATGATTATTTTTCCAAAAAAGCACAGGCACAGTGTGGTGTAATATAAAGAGAACTTGCATCAAAGCTTACAGCAAAGTATGAATTCATCATTCCCATTGCTTCTTCCTAAAATCCCTCTATTGAAACTTCCATGTTTTTAATTTTTATCTTTCCAATTCCATCCCTTACTATGTTAAGTTATCACTTTCTGAGACTAAGGATTTACTACGGAATTTTTAAAAATTCATATAGAATTTAGTTCTTGTTCTAGGTCTGAATCCAATTTCAACCAAAAATGCACTTATAATGGTACAGCCCATGTTGGAAAACTGGAAGTTTCTTATAGAGTTAAACATATTCCTACCTTATGATCCAGCAATTCCACTCCTAGCTATATACCCAAGAGAAATGAAAGCATATGTCCACAAGAAGACTGGTACAAGAATGTTTACTGAAGTTTTATTTATAATAGCCCTACAGAGGACACAGCCCGAATGTCTATAAATAGGAGAATGGGTAAATGAATTTTGGTGTATTCATACAATGAAACTATTCAGCAATAAAAAGGAATGAAAAGGGAAGCTGCTGTGGCTCAATTGACCGGGCTCCCATCTACCAAACGGGAGGCCCTGGATTCTTGTTCCAGGGCCTCCTTGTGAAGGGAGGCTGGCCTGCGCCCACAGAATGCTGACAGCCCGGGCCCCAGGGAGAGTGGAAGGCCTGCGCTCTGTGGAGAGCTGGTGCGGCAAGATGATGCAACAAAAGGGAGACAAGCAGACACAGAAGAATGCAGCGAATGGATACAGAAAGCCAGCCACAAAGGGGGGGGGGGATAAATAAAAATAAATTAATTTAAAAAAATTAATAACTGATATACACAAAAACATGGATCTTTCTCAGAAATACGATGCTGGGTGTTGGAAAGTGGACCCAAAAGAGTGATTCCATTCATATGAAGTTAAGGAATAGGTAAAACAAATCTTTAGGGGGGCTAGAAGTCAGAATAATCGTTGCACAGGGATTGGTGGGTGGAGTGGGTGGGATGGCTGGAAAGGGGCATGAGGGAATTTTTTTTAAGACATATTGCTCAACTATAAGAAGTTTACTTCAAGAATCAGGTGTTTATCAGCATGAGAGAATTTTATAGGGTAATGACAATATTCTATGTTTTGATTTGGGTGTTGGTATATATGTTTGTCAAAATTGACCCATACACTTAAGATCTATACATTTTACAGAATGAAATTATACTCCAGTTTTAAAAATGGATATTAAATTAAATTTTCAAAAGATTGAAAAAACATTTATGAGTACTTACTAAGAAAAAAGTTTAGAATGCTAGGTGATTGGGAGATCTGAACAAAACTTTGATTCACAGGCATACATACCTTCCTCTGAATATGATGTTCACAAAGACCAGATATGATAAGTAATATATCAGATTGAATTTCCAAAAGAATGGCCTCTTCCTTTTCATTAGGTTTGCTTATTATATTTTTAAACATTCCTGATATGAAAAATTTAAAGAATGTAAAGTTATTGGACACTGTATTTTATTTTGATCAATTACTGTTTAAAAGTGCTTTCTAATAAAATTTCATCAGCTAGAGAAACTGTTTTAAAAGGTGGCATTTTCATTGCAGAGCTATCTACCTAGAAGCTGTGGATAGAAGGATGATAAATGGATTATTTGAGTTGTTAATACAATCAGTAGCCCCACGCATATGGAATCAGTACAGAATTAATGGAATGTCATTAAAAAATGCCAACAACCTGATACTTTGTCCCAGCAAACAAAACTGTGTGGAAAACTATGCAGTTTCATGATCCCTTTGCAAATACATGACCAAAATGTCTGACTGCAGTTTGCCTCTTCTCTTTCTTTCTGCATGGATAATGGCTATTTTTAAGCAAAGGTATGTTTACTTAAGTGTGTTTTCTCTTCCTGTTAATTCTTTTTGCATCCTTTCCTTCTAGTTGCCTGCAAGTTTCTTCAACAACTTTAATTAGCAGTAATTCTGTCCTTTAAAAAATCCCTTTCACTTCTAAATGCGATTAAAAAGAAATTGAAAACAGCCACTTACTCATAGAATGACATTCACAATACAATTTTGCCTCAAAGAGGAATTCTCGTCTATGCTTTTAGTGAGATTAAAAGTTATTTTTCGGGAAAACGGACTTTGGCCCAGTGGTTAGGGCGTCCGTCTACCATATGGGAGGTCTGCGGTTCAAACCCCGGGCCTCCTTGACCCGTGTGGAGCTGGCCATGCGCAGTGCTGATGCGCGCAAGGAGTGCCGTGCCACGCAAGGGTGTCCCCCCGCGTGGGGGAGCCCCACGCGCAAGGAGTGCGCCCGTGAGGAAAGCCGCCCAGCGTGAAAAGAAAGAGCAGCCTGCCCAGGAATGGCGCCGCCCACACTTCCCGCGCCGCTGACGACAACAGAAGCGGACAAAGAAACAAGACGCAGCAAATGGACACCAAGAACAGACAACCGGGGGAGGGAGGGAAATTAAATAAATAAATAAATCTTTAAAAAAAAAAAAAAGTTATTTTTCCCTGTTAAAGGGGTTGGTCACTGGCATTAGCAGGAAGCCAAGGAGCAATGCTCCAAAGTAAAGAGACCATGGAGGGAAGAGGATTTGGCTCAACTGATAGAGCGTCCGCCTACTATATGGGAGGGTCCAGGGTTCAAACCCAGGGCCTCGTAACCCGTGTGGTGAGCTGGCCCACATGCAATGCTGATGCACGCGAGGAGTGTCGTGCCATGCAGGGGAGCCCCACGTGCCAAGGAGTGCACCCTGCAAAGAGAGCTGCCCCACATTAAAAAAGTGCAGCCTGCCCAGGAGTGGCAATGCACACGTGGAGACCTGACACAGCAAGATGACACAATGAAAAGAGATACAGATTCCTGGTGCCACTGCTGGCAAGAATGCAGGTGGACACAGAACACACAGCAAATGGACACAGAGAACACACAATGGGGATGGGGGAAGAGGAGAGAAATAAGTAAAACAAAACAAAAAAAGAGACAATGGAAATCACACCTTATTTCCACAACTGGCCCTGCAGGGACTATTCTTGGTCCTGTTAGGATGAATTACAGGTAGGGTATCAGACTCTAGAAAGGTTAGCTGAGGCTGCTGGAGGCCCAGTGCTGAGACATGCCATGGATGGAGGGGCCTAGGTTTATTAGGAGCATATTCTAGAAATCCAACCTGACTGGCCACAGGTCTGCTTGTCCTCTCTAGATCATCTCAATCTCTGTCCTGCATGGGTATATAGGCAGGTAACTCTCCCTGCTATTTGTAACATGGTATATTCATAATTAATTTTTTTATTCATACCGTCATACCCTTTGACTCCCTGCCTTTACCCTCTCCTTGGTCTATTTAAAATCATTATTTCTTCCAGATTCATATTCATAAAATGCTGCATTGTACATATAACCCATCTGATGAAAATTACTAAAGGTTGCCCATGCTTAAGTCTGGCATTCAAAACTCTGTCCAGCTTGGGCTCTGATAATACAATCAACCTTAAATTATTTGTTTTCATAAAACTTTGATTCCAGCTAAGAATATATTATCATTCATGTTTCTGCATCATGTCTGCTCTTACTGTCTTTCTTGCTAAACTGCCCTACTCTCACAACCCAATTTAATAAAGGCTCTAGTAAGACTGCCCAGCTTTGAAAATAACCCAAGTCTCTTTATTTTCTGTGGCGCTTACTCTGTACACTACTCATCAATGTAACACATGCTTACTTCCTATGATATACATCTTTTCTTTTGTCCCCATCAAGGGTATTGTTCTCAGTGATCTCTTCTATACAGTTCCTGACCCCAGTGCCTACACAGAAGCTACATAAACATTTACAATGCAATTACTATTTATTGAGCACATTACTAACACAAAGCCCTGTATGAGATTCAGTACAACAGGATCTCTGCCTCTAAGAACTTACATGGTAAAGATCAGCTTCTTTCAAGTTAAGGGAAAAAGAGTAATAAGAAGAGAAGGACTCTTGCTTGTTGTTTTCCCTTTTCCCTATCCCATACCCCAGTCCAGAAAGGATCAAAACTTCTTTCTGGACATATGGACGATTGTATTTCCTGGACTCCCTTGCAGTTAAACTGGAACCTTGGACTAAGTTCTGTACAATGAAATGTACATGAAAGTGATAAAATTTACTTTGTTATTATTGGAGGGTGCCAACCACCTCATTAATGATGGAGTAGGCACTTCAACAAGTGGAAAAGTTTTCGAGTAGGTATTTATAATTAGCATTTAGCAAATTATATCAAAGGCAACTACTTACTCCAGAGGCAATCACTGAAATGAATGACCGAAATAGCTATTACTTTTCAAAGTCAAGATGGGTGAGTGCTGGAAGACTTATTTTTTAATGAACAGAAAGAAACGAAACTTTTGTTTAGGGATTTTAAACACAATTTTACACTAGGCCAACATGCATGTATTTTGGGGATAAGGTGACTTAGTACATTCTCCATTCTAAGTTGAAATTAAGTATATTCTGATTATTTCATGTCAGAAAAGAAACTCATACACATTTCTGAACATCGTACCAGTGTTTTTGATATGTGAGATGCACTGTAAAATGTAATGTTATCTTCATTTAAAATAGCTCCAAAAAGACTGGCCATAAGTGATGATCTAATTACTAGAAGGACAGAACATAACAATAACCAATTAAAAAAAGGGGGGGGGATAAAGATAAATCCTAAAAAAAGTTGTATCTGAACTGAGAAATCAAATGCTTAAATAATTAGTAATTATAATGTTCCAATAAAAAGACAACTTGATATAGACAAACACTATAAAACAAAAATCAAGAAAATATCCAGGTGTTTTCTCAGCTTAAGGACAAAAAAATTGTAGAAAAACATTTGAAAGCAACCTCTAATTTATGTTTTACTTTCATTAGTAAACTAACGTGTTATATTTTACCTATCAGTTGCTGAATTGCTCCTTTTTCACAAAGATCCTGGTTTATAGTCTCATCTTCGAGGTAGACCATGGCTCTCAAGAGTCTTAAGCTGTAACGCATCTGGGCAAACTTGTTACCACGGCCACCCATACCATGAAAACTGTTACCATGACTAAAGAAGGGATCTGTGGGGGAAAATTAATAATTACTTTGTACCAAGCAATTTAAAACATAAGACATTTCAAATAAACAAAACAGAATATATCAGACATATTTCTATCTATACAATTAAAAAGAGGCTAAATTTTTGTTATACTAGCTTTAGTTTTTTTGTGAGAGAAATATCCCTGTCTTCTCCTTCTGCTCCCAGAAAAGAAAATATGCTTTAAATTTTTAACCAAATATATCATATTAAATGTACCTTTTGCAACTTGCTTCTGTTACTCAACATTATGCTTATAAATGAGTCATATCATCACTGTAGATCTAGATCATTTTATGTGCTTTCTGTATTCATTTCAGAAATAAATCACAGTTTCTTCATTACTGATAAAAACAGTGCTATAAAAAACATTCTGGGCGGTGGACTTGGCCCAGTGATTAGTGCGTCCGTCTACCACATGGGAGGTCCACAGTTCAAACCCCGGGCCTCCCTGACCCGTGTGGAGCTGGCCCATGCGCAGTGCTGATGCGCGCAAGGAGTGTCCTGCCACGCAGGGGTGTCCCCCGCGTAGGGGAGCCCCACGTGCAAGGTGTGCGCCCCATAAGGAGAGCCGCCCAGTGCGAAAGAAAGTGCAGCCTGCCCAGGAATAGTGCTGCACACACGGAGAGCTGACACAATAAGATGACGCAATAAAAAGAAACACAGATTCCCATGCCGCTGACAACAAGAGAAGTGGACAAGACGACGCAGCAAATAGACAAGAGAACAGACAACCGGGGTGGGGGGGGGGAGAAGGGGAGAGAAATAAATAAATAAATAAATCTTTAAAAAAAACAACAAACATTCTGGCTCCTGTCCTCTTGCTCCGACTGAGAAGTTTTCCATGTGACACCAGAATCACAGGGTATGCCTTCATCAAGATTTAATAAAAGCTGTCAAAACTGTTTCCCAAAATTGTTATTTGGACATGTTTGTCATTAATTTGTATTTTCTTGATTACCAATGGGTTGAGTATCTTTTCATGCTTTTTGAAGTTTTGAGATTTCCTCTGTAATGTGGCAGTCCATACCCTTATCTATTTTTATACTGAGTTGTATTTCTTGCTGATACCTAGAAGTTTTAATGAACCTGGATTCTAATCCTTTATCAGTCACAGGGGTAGTAAATGTCTTCACTCATTTTGTGGACTGATATTTTATTCAGTTTTTGTCACACAGACATTTATATAAGTTTGACAATAGTTAAATGCTTCAAGTTTTTCCTTTATAACTTAAGCTCTTGTGTCTTTTTAAAGAAATCTTTTACTATCCAATATGATAAAGGTATTTTCTCATGTTTTCTTCTAAGAGTTTCACAGCGTAACTTTTTAAATATTAAATTCACTTGGCAATTAAATTTTTTTATACATTCCAAGCATCTAAATTTTATTTTTTCACATGGAGGGCCAAATGCCCTAGTTTCATCCTTCCCTCACTGACAGGTACTCAATAACTATTAATTCTTCTTCTTGCTAGACAGCATTTTCTCTTTGTCTTATAGTCTTCTGTAAATATAAAATGATAGAGAAAATAACTGGTTTATTTAATGTATAGTAATTTAACAAGATTAAATCTAGCAATTCAGCATATTAGCAGCTGGAGAATTTAAAAAATAGGCTATACTTTTTTCCTCCCTCATGGATAAAAATGAGTAATATTGATGATCCTATGAAAATTCATTATACAAAATTATTTCCAGAGCAAAATTGTTACCAGAAAAGAGTGCAATCTCTTCCTTATAACATTTGCCTTAAGAATACATTTCCAGAAGTGGTTATGGCTCAAGTACCTGAGCTCCCGTTTACCATATGGAGGACCTGGATTCCATCTCCAAGACCTCTTGTTTAAAAAAAAAGAAAAAAGGCACCCCAGACCTGCCTGGTGTGGAGAGGCACAGGCTCCCGTGAGGTAAAGCAATACACCAAAAAAATGAAGACACAACTAGATAAAAAAAAAAGAATACATTTCTTATTTTCTTTTTAAGAAGTTAAGAATTCTGAGAATTGAAATAAAACACTAATATAAATTGGAACTCTGCTAATTTGGTAGACAACACATGGAGTTATTACTTCTGGCTAGATAACTAGAATTTAAGCTTCTTGAAGACAAAGATTGGAAAAAAAAAAAAAGAATTGAAGGTATTTCCGGTACCTTAAGTGGTAAAAATAAAAATAAGAAAAATATATGTTAAATTAATTAAAATGTTGTCAAGACTTTGTATACTTTTTGGATAGGCTCAGTAAAACAAACATTTAAGTCAGACTAACCTGTATGATTTCTTTTAGTGAGTAGTAGTTTATATTTTATTTATTTGCACTAAGTATAATTATGGTTCTGACATATACTATCTAATTTTAAATGAAATCTCAGTGTTTTTTTTTCTTAAAATGTTACATGTAAATACACTAAGATCACAGGAAAACAGATAAACAGATGTACACATTTTTATTTCTCTTCATTTGAATTTTTTTTAATGCATATTGAGAGTTCAGTTGAAATATACAGATTAGAATTTTAACAGGAATTTTGAAAGACCACTCACCATCATTCTCACACCATTCTAGAAATGCAAGGACTCGAGCATTTCCCTGGCATGACATATACTCTTCTATTAATAAAGGAGCCACTGATGACAATGTGGCAATTGCATGCAGTTGCAGTTCTTCATGCTGTGCGGCAGACCATTCAATTATTTTGTGTTTCTCAGGCTTTTTAACATAAGTAAACAAAGCCAGGATGACATTACCATCAATTAATAGCTATGAGAAAGGAAAGAAGTATTTTGTAGATAAAACTTTTTTTAATCTAAGAAAATTAACTAAAAGATTCCTAATTTGATTATATTTCTATTGATTATATTTCTGTCCTAAATACCTCCACTTAGGATAGGTACCAAAGACAAACAAACAAAAACAAAGCACAAAGCCAACAATAATAATAATTGACTATGATTCCCTTTTCAGGGCTGTGCACTCTCTAACTGATAATAATATAAGTTTTAATTTTGTTGTATGTGCTATTTGTATATACAATTTAGCTCTACTTATGATAATACCACAGGAGTAGAAAATATGGAGCAAATAAACTGCTGGCATTCCTCTTTTCCTTCCCTGTTTTTAAAGGAAACATTTCACAGACTCAGTTCTGTACTATAAAAGCAATTTTGTCTGCAGTCTGATTATGGCAAATTTTTAACCACACACAAGAGAACTTATACTTTCTATTAAATGAATGTCAGTGAGGTCACAAGACATATTTAATTATATGTCTGATGTTTTTAAATTGCACTGAATTAACATCTAAAGAAAAAGAAAACAAAAAAGCATACCTATTATGGTATGGCAACAGAAAATTATAGGTGATTCTGATTATTGTGTATAAATGGTTTACAAGGTAGAAAACACCATGTGCTATTTTCTATTCAGTTTTTTTTCATTTGGCATTATTTTATAAAGACATTTACTTTTTTCACAAGAACTTCTATGAATTTTTCTTATTCTCTATCTCCATATGAAAGAATACAAGATTAGAGTTGAGAATATCTGGTCTTAAGCCCCAGCATTATTACAGTTTAGTTGTATGATTTGGGGCACAGACAGAGATATTTAGCTTGTCAGCTTCAATTTCTTCTATTACAAAAGAGAAATAAGATTAACCATTAAATGAAGTTTTATTGTGAGAATTAAGGGGATCATGTTTTTGAAATGCTCTGTGAACTGCAAATAACAGTGTACACATTATCACTATTATTATTGGACCACAAATATCTATGACATAAAAATCATAGTAGATTCTAAAGCTTACCATTTTCTTTGTGCCATTTGACTCTGTTATCTATAACATATTACTCGGTCAACTAAAATAGGTTTATAAACTGTAATGTATATTTATAGTCCCTAGCATTTTAATGGTTATATAATACTCCACTGTAATAATAATCCATATTTTATCGGGACATTCTCTAACTGGCACTTCAGGAAAAAACACTTAAATTCTATACAATATTTTATTCTGATATAAACAATAAAGTTACAGGATAAAGACAATTTTTCTTTCTCTGAGCATAATATACTATATATATTCTTCAAAGTGGTATTAACAAGAAAATGTTGAGCTCACGTAATCCTCACAATAATCACATGAGGGATGTGTTATCATCATTTTGAAGTTATTTGAGATTTACAGAAACTAAACAACTTATTCAAAAATCACATAGCTAGAAAGTGATAGCACTGGAATTCTACCTGACGAAAGCCTTAACTGCTATACTATATTACCTTTACATTATTGTTAACGATAGTGATAGAATGAATTCAGACTTCTGTTATCAGGGTGACCTGTTGGTACTTGAAAGAGCCTTCACCACAACTTCACAAGAGCCCTGTGAACAGGGCAGTAGAAGTATTATAACCTATCTTTTACACAAGGAGGTAAGCCTCAGAAAGCTTAGGTGATTTTCTAAGGCCACATAATCGGTAGGTGATTAAGTCAGAAGTGAAATTCTGTTTCAGTGTTCTTCAAATTACATTGTGCTGTTATGCAGGAAAATGAAGGAGTAAAATAAATTCATGGATAATAAAAATAGCAAAGAAATTAGGTCTATTAGAGAACAAGTAGATTGTAGGTTTACAAGGCTTTGAGATTGGTGTCAGAGGTCAACAATATTCTCCAGCATTAAATCATTCCTTGTTACCATGGTCAGAGACAGAATATTAGGCTGAAGGGGACTTATGAAACTTTTTCCATCTTGTGTTCTGTTATTCAGAAGATATCAATATATCAATGAATCTCTTAAATTCTCCTATTTTCTTTGGTTCACGTGGTTTAAACTTAGATAAGTTTACTTTTATTAACAGATAAGTAGAGGAAATTTTCAAAAGCTGAAGTTCAAGCATTAGGACTTTGTTACTTTTCATCGTAAAGATTTAGATAAAATGTTTATAGTCATGACTTTAAAATAAGCTACATTATGAAGTGAGATGACTTTCATTTATTTTTCAGTATTCTTTACCTGTATAGTAGGCAAATCTTTACATAAAATCACAATTATATTGAATAGCAATTTCTTCAACTCAAAATCTTCATAGGAATTAGAAAGTTTAAGACCTTTCACCAAAGGATTTTGACTTTTAACTGTGAGGAAAAAAATAAAGTGGGAAGTGAAAGCAAACATAATGTACAAGATTTGTTAAAATAATTATAAGAAGTTGAAAGTTTTATGGATGTTACCTTCATTAAAGGTTGCAAATAATATCAAATCCCTGGTAAAACCACTTTCCTAGTACAAATACACAAAACAAGCAGAAGAATCAATTAATTAAATGCAAGGTAAGATACAGATGTCCATGTTTACCTAATATTTAAATATCCTTATCAGATTCTCCTACTGCCATTAATTTGAATTCATGAAATACTAATAAAAATAAGGGGTGACTGCAAGAAAATAAAAGCATAAACATCAGATAAATTTGCAATTTATTTAATTTTGAACTTACTTTTCTATATTTTTCTATGAACATGTAAGTTCTGTGAACTTACTTTTCTACATTTGAATGTACTTTTCTACATTTTTCTATGACTGTTTTACAAGATACTGTTTAAAATGTGGTAAGAAGTCAAAATGCATTAGGCCTACAAAGTTACTTATGCAATTTATTATCTATACCTTCAAGTGACACAATAAGGAAAAAAAGCCATTTATTTTCAACAATTTCTGTTCTTAAAACACCCTCCATCTCTACCACAATCATTCTTATAAAATATTTTATAAAATAAAAGATAATATTACCACTTAACTTTTCCACTTAAACTGGAAAAACCTTGAAGAATGACCAGAATTGCAAACATTTCAGCAGTAAAGAATTCAAGCATGCCATAGAAATCCTAGGTGGACTTTGCATATCAGGAAGAGTTTGTAGGGGCATACCCTGGGTTTTTGAGTTTGCAGGTATATAGGATCCATATGATGGTCTTTTAAAAATATATATATATATTTAAAAATATATTTAGATTACATAAAATACTACATAAAAAATATAAGGGATTTCCATATGCTGCACTCCCCATACCTTCCTTCCACTTTCCCCCACATTAACAACTTCTTTCATTAGTGTGGTACATTAATTGCAGTTGATGAAGACATTTTGGAGCACTGCCACACAGCATAGACTATAGTTAATATTGTAGTTTACTCTCTCCCACTCCATTCTGTAGGTTATGACACGATATATATCATTGATGTGGCCACTATCTCCACATCAACGATATAATTTCTTCCCTTGCTAAAATCACAAAAGTCTATAGTAGAACACCAGTAAGTCCACTCTAGTCCATATTTTATTCCCCAATCCTGAGGATTCTGGGATGGTGATGCCCATTCCACCTCTAATTGAGAGGGACTTCGATCCCATATGGATGATGGATGGGACTCATGATTGTCTTTAAACGTAAAGATGTTATTCTTTTGACTAGAGGCTTCAGAGACACATAAAAGGGCCACCTACACATTGCAGCCTTGACTAGTAGGCTACTGTAGGACTGTTTCCCCATTTGCACAGTACAAATTACATGACTTTTCTCACGTATGTTGGGGTTTACTTGATGTCCACCGATGTGGGGCTCTGACCTTTACAGCCAACATTTCATGGAGTACTTAGAAAGTATGTAGCTGATGTATGAACACTGTTGTCAAAGATCCCTACCCTAGGATTTGAGCCATTCAACAGTTTTAACATTATAAAATATGGGCAGGCTCAGCTTCTGGTATGGCTGAGTAGCTCCTATAAGATAAACTTCCTGCAGATAACAATGAAGCCTCAGGGAAGACCCCCAGTCTGTACTTTTGTGGTGATGGTAAAACTAAACCTAAGTTCTTAGTGCCCTGAAGAACCAGAGGATAGAGTTCAGGGCAATCCTAAAGACTGGGAAGTAAAGGAAAGAATCCTCAAAAGGAGAAAGCCAGAGAGTGGGAATACGAAATTCTGTATATAAATGCTGCCCAAATCTCTGGATGACCCATGAATTGTGCAAGTGCAGGGAACACTTCAAGTATTCCAGGTAGGGCTAAAAGAAAGAAACTGAGATTTGAGATGCCATCAACCACAGGGATGAGTCCAGCCAAGTAAAATGCCTTTTAAAATAAAAAATCCTCTTCAGAGGAGTACACTAGATCCAGAGCAAAGATGCTCCTAAGGAATGGAAAGATAGGAACACTCAGAAGAGTAACAGATATTATAAAAGGGAACCAAATGGAAATTCTAGAACTGAAAAATATATCAGAAATAAAAACTTACTTGATAGGATTAACACCAAAATAGGGATGACAGAAAAATGAGTCAATGAATTTAAAGATATATACCAATACATATGATCTAATCTGGAGAACAGAGAGAAAAAATGATCGAAAAAAGTAACCAGAACCTCATGGATCTGTCAAACATATAGGTAATCAGAGTTCCAGAAGGAGAAGAAAGAGAAAAAGCTGAAAAAATACTTGAAAAAACAATGGCCCCAAATTCTCCAAATTTGATCAAAGACAAATTAATAAATGTAAGAAGCTCTGAGAAACCCAGCAGGATAAAACAATGAAAATCACACCTTTGCACATAAGAGCAAAACTGCTGAAAATCAGAGAGAGAGAAAATCTTTAAACAGCCAGAGGGGAAAAAAAGATACATAGCTACTTTGTACACAGGAGAAGAAAAATTAGAATGCTGAATACCACTCTTCAGAAACAATCAGGCCAGAATACTATGGAACAATATATCCTCAAGGGAACAATTATCTTTAAAGTACTGAAAGAAAAAAATTCAACTTAGAATTCCTTTTTCAGTGAATACAGACTTGAAGAATTAAGGTGAAATAGATATTTTCAGATTTAAAAAAGCTAAGAGAATTTGTTGCCTGCAGCCATCAGACCTGAACAATAAGAAATGCTAAAGGAAGGTCTTTAGGTGAAAGAGAAATTATACTAGATGGAAACTCAGATCATCAAGAAGGAAAGAAAAGCACCATAAATGGTAAAAATGTGGATAAATTATAAAGTAGGAGGATGATTCCAAATTTCCAAAGGGATGCAAATAAGCACAGGCAGAGTGACAAGGAAACTGGTGACTATCATGACATTACAACATAAGCTGATACTACAACAAAATACATAAATATTACAACACAATTTTAAGAGCCCCATCCCTCCTCATACTCACTACTTCCATAATTAAAATTAATGCAATTTAATCCATACTTACAATCATTGGTGCTCCAGGGTTTTGAGCTATAACTGTAGTGATCACTAATATATCATTTCTAAGCTGACGATCATAATGACTAAAACCTCTCATAAACAGATTTTTAAATACTTCCTTCAAAGACCTAGAAAGTAAAATCAAATTTATGTATTTTAAAAGAAATGCTACTTAAATGTCTATCAACAAAATCCTCCTTTTTATATTATACTATTTATTTCAAAGTATTTCTAATCTTAGTCACACTTCCAAATCTGTCTCTAACTCACTCTGCACAGGTAAGACTCTACCAATCCATTCTACATATGGCGGTCAAAGTGACTGCTATAAAAATGGAAGATTCAACCACATCATTTCCTTTTTCCTTTTTAAGATCCTTTTAAAGGCTTCACTTAGCCCTTAGGATAAAGTCCTACCTCCTTAAAGAGGCTTACCAGGTATCTCATGCTATGATCCCTACTGACATTTCTACCCTCATCTTTCACCATTCTACCCTGTACTTTCTGCTCTCAGCACACTGAATTTTGTTTTTAATATATTCCGATTTTGCTAAATTCTATTTTTCCTTCTGTCCTCTCTAAGATGCTCTCTACATGCAGAAATCTTGTTGCTGATTCCTATTTATCATACAAATACAAGATTAGAGTTCATTTCCTGCATGAAGAGTTTATTAACTACTCAAGTCTGGGCAAGATTTTCTCTACAATGGACAGTTGTCCCGGAACCCATTTGCCCTTCTTACATTAATAGTATCCTTATCTTAATTTAGACAGTCACTCTTCCCCACTCTTGGTCCTGTAAAGCTGTTTTCAGTTGCCTTTTAGCTAGTCACAACATATCTTCTTTCTGGCAGCAAAATGGGCATATAATGGACATTTTCAGGTCATTCAGGGCTAACATAGACTCAATTTGAAGACTCTTCTTCAAGCTTTCAGAATAGCAAGGCTCCTTTTCTGCTTGATTTGTTGTTGGGTTGATATGAACCTAAACTTCCTAGGTCACACCATGTCCAGCTGGAATAAGGCCTAAGTCTTGATATTAGCTGAGCCTGGAATCCAGATGTAAATGAAATCAGTTTTAGTCTTGACTTTTTAACTATGTGAACCCTGAAAGTCTCTATATTGTTTAAGTCAGATGATTACAGTTTTCTGTCACAGGCAACCTAATCCTCTCTGAAGAACACAAACACCTTGTGATAATTTCTTTCAAAACATTTTGCACGTCTCTTTTAGTCATCTATTTACTCATCCATCTCCCCTATCATACTGTAAATTACATGAAAGTAGATACCATGTCTATACTGTTTTCAATTGTATTTCTACAATTCAGTAGTGGACCTGGCACAGTGCAATTATTATTATTTTTTAAAGATTTATTTTTTATTTTTCATCCCCTTCCCTGCGCTTCCCCCCCCCCTCCATTGTCTACTCTGTGTCCATCTGCTGTTGGTTCTGCTGTATCCGCTTATTCTTGTCAGTGGCACTGGGAATCTGTGTCTCTTTTTGTTGCGTCATCTTGCTGCATCAGCTCTCCGTGTATGCAGTGCCACTCCTAGACAGGCTTGCACTTTTTTTCGCGCTGGGCAGCTCTCTTTATGGGGCACACTCCTTGTGTGTGGGGCTCCCCTATGGTGGCAGGACACCCCTGCATGGCACAGCACTCCTTGTGTGCATTAGTACTGTGTGTGGGCCAGTTCATCAGACTGGTCAGGAGGCCCTGGGTTTGAACCCTGGACCTCCCATGTGGTAGGCGGACGCTTTATCCATTCAGCCAAATCCACTTCCTAATAATTATTTCTTGAATAATGGAACGAGCAACTTGAAGGTTTAGTCATATTTTACTGCCAGTTCATGTACCAGTATCTGGACAATAAGAACTCAGTAATTACATGTACAAAATGAAAAAATGAGATAGTTCTCCTAAATGTCTAACCTTACTTTTACATATTCATATGAATAATTTAGTGTTGTTACAAGCTACCTTAAGAGACTTCCACATAGAAAAGTGTGATTTGTTACTGTGCAGATTCATTTATATGATGGCACAGTATAGAGATGTCCTGAAATATAGCAGTAACATGAATCAAAAGCCTAATTGAGCAGAGAGATTTGGTGGATTATTGGAGGATCTTTGCTGAGTGGCTGTGGCTCTTCCTTGGAGTAGAAGAAGTGGTGCCTCAGTCAGAGCAGAGGCCTAAGAATTCAGCTTTGGGTGGAAGAAAAAGATCCAAACCAAGCAAGACTGCTTGCAAATCCATTGTTGGAAAGCCTCCTGTAAACAGCTGGTCACTAAGGCTGCCCAGAAAAGTGCCACCTCTACCAGCGGGATCCCACTGTTACAAACCCAGAACTACTGTGCTTTGGGAGATTTCATCGTTACCAGAAATCGACCAAACTTCTGATCAGGAAGCTGTCTTTCCAGAGGTTGGTGAATGAGAATGCCTAGGACTTCAAAACTGACTTGAGGTTTCAGAGCGCAGTCATTGGTGTGCTTCAGGAGGCTAGTGAAGCACACCTGGTGGGTTTATTTTAATAATCTATGTGCCATCCATGCTAATAGAGTCATAATCATACCCCAAGTCATCCAATTGGCTCGCTGGATATGGAGAGAGAGAGCTTAAGAGAAGGCAGTTTTTGTTTTTTTTTTTTAATGTTTAAATTGGGGAATTACAGAACTATGGTTTTTTTTTTCCTTAAGATTTTATTTATTTATTTAATTCCCCCCCCTCCCCCGGTTGTCTGTTCTGTGTCTATTTGCTGCGTCTTGTTTCTTTGTCCACTTCTGTTGCCATCAGCGGCCCGTGAAGTGTGGGTGGCGCCATTCCTGGGCTGAACTTCTTTCACGCTGGGCAGCTCTCCTTATGGGCACACTCCTTGCACGTGGGACTCCCCTATGCAGGGGACACTCCTGCGTGGAACGGCACTCCTTGCGCACATCAGCACCGTGCATAGGCCAGCTCCACACGGGTCAAGGAGGCCCGGGGTTTGAACCGCGGACCTCCCCTGTGGTAGACAGACGCCGTAACCACTGGGCCAAGTCCGTTTCCCAAGAGAAGGCAGTTTTTATGGTGTTTTGTAGTAAATTCTGTAAAATACTTTGGTTTAATTTGTGACTTTTAAAAAAAGAAATTGTTTATAATATGTTGTATTTGTACTTAAGTCATTCCATCTTTCACTTAGGATGATTGTGAAGTGACTGTTCAGACCTCAGTGATAGCACTGTTGCTCAGGAGTGACAAGTTGCTAATAGGCAGAAGGGATGAGTGATATTTCTTGTTTCTGTATGTTAATGACTTGTTGGGTAGCTATTAAAGTACTAGAATTGATAAATGGTAAAGTATACTTTTACAATAAAACTGGTTATGACTTGATTCAAGTGTTTAACAATTGGGGCTGTTAAGTCTGACCATACATCACTGAGATTGAATGTGGGATTTTCAAGCGTGAAGATACAAGTCTTAATCAGCGTACCTTGCAGATTCCTTAAAAAAAAAAAAAAAAGTAAACCTGGCAGCTATAGATACTATGTGCATTTATAAAATAGCTGTTTTATATATTGCAGGATCAACATTCTAAAATTAAATATTTTACATTCATGTGCGATGGGGAGTCTTGTCATTAAGGTGTGTGTAATTTTAGAGTCTAGTTGGTTTTCTCCTAACTAGAGTGCTTGATTTCATAGTAGTAAAATGCTATTCTACATTATACCTTGCTTAAGCCCTTGTTCTACCACATGTTAACTAACCCTCTAGCTCAGGGGTTCTTAACAAGGGGTCCGTGAGCTTGAACTGAAATTCAAAAAACATTATTCTTATGGGGATGTGTTGGCACAGGTGTGATATATTTATTTAATAACACACAGTATAGAGTGGACTTAGTAAGGGGTCTGTGGTTTTCACCTGACTGGCAAAGGAGCCCATGGAACAAAAAAGGTTAAGAACCCCTGCTCTAGGTGATAATGCAGACACTAAGAGGGGATTTATTTATAAGGGCTCTAGAATATGTAAGTTATTCACACCAGCATCATCTATTACAAGTAATCTAAACTAATTAATTAGTGCAGTTTTCATTGTGTTGTGATTGGTCTCATAACTAGGTTGACTTTTTCTCCTCTATCAAGATGAAACTATAACAAAGTTCTTTTCCTTGTGGAGTTTGTAGTATAATCACCCTAAGAGTAAACTTGTTGTGGGAGAGGGACACAAAGCTCCAGCTTATTGAACCTCTGCCAATTAAGATGTCAGGTTATGTAACATCGGGCACATTGTACTGGGAAAAACACTTTTATAAAGATGGCCTTCAAAGTAGTTTTAAAATTTATCCTTCAATTTAAGTTTATAGGTCAATTATGGATGTTGACTAAAGTTACAAATACATTTGTTTATCTGAAAAAAAGTCTAATTGAACACAGATTCAAACAGAGAAGTTAGTTATGTCATGGCTATCATTTAAAGGGTAAAGAGCATTCTTATTCTAACCAGGTATACTTACAGCAAACATTCCAAATTACTAAGCTGTTGGATTATTTCTTCTTTTGAAGATTTTTCCAATAAGTTCCAAAGTATTTCTGATGAACGAAATAGAAGCTGTCCAGAGGGATCAGAATCATTGAGGTGAGCACAGATTCCACTGGCTGCTTGTGCTTTCATCATTAAAGTACAATTAACTTCTGAAAATAAAGTTTAAAAAGTGTTATGTTATACAGCCTTGATGCCTTTTGTCTGTTTTTTTTTTTTGGAGGGGAAATAAAAGTTTAAAAAAACAGTCTTGACATTCTTAGAGTAAAACAAAAATGGTTAAGAATAAAGTGCTCAAATTTAATAATTTTGTACAAACCAGAAGTTGAGAGATGCTGCAGAACTTTAAGTACCCAGAGTTTCTCAACAAGTTGATTTTCGAGCAAGGTCATTGACTGGACCATTGTTTTTGCCAATCCTCCAACTTCAGCCATCTGAATCTTATATGATGAACTAGCTTGCTGGTAACCTAGCAATAATCAATTATGAAAGATACATGGTTATGTCATAGAACGAGCATCTATATTAGGAATGAGTAATTTATCACTAACCACCAACAAAAAAACTTTAAAAATGTTCATGGTATTTAAAATTGGTGTAGGAAATGGATGGGCAAACTTCTTGTATAAAGGGCCAATAGTATATATTTTAAGTTCTACATGCCATACGATTTCTGTTTCAACTACTCAACTCTGCCATTGTAGCATGAAAGCAGTCACAGACAATATACAAATGAATGGGCATGGCTGTGTTTCAAAAAAAATTAATAGCAGGTTGATTTTGGCTTGTGGGCCCTAGTTTGCTAACCTTTGGTGTAGTATCTGAAACAGCACCACAGATTTTGGAATCATATCTTAAATTCCAAAAACAGGAAAATGTTTATCAGTAAATATGTCTTTCTGTAAAGGAAAATGGGATGATTACAAACACTGAATGTTTTCCCTATTCATGCCAATGAGTTAGCTTCAGTGCTTTCATAGGCCAACAACTACATGGTGTGAGCAATACAAGAAGAGATGAAAAATATAACACTGCTCTGATATATGCTACTGAATTAATGGTATTTTAGGGAAGCCTGATTCTTGGAGACATGTTTTGTAAGAATTTTCCTTCTACCTTAGCACTTGTGAGAAATACCTTTTGATGCAGTTGCACAGGTGCCTGCCCAACCATATTCAACAAAAGGGTACTTGCCAACCTGAGATCAGGCTATTTTCTCCCCTACTGATCTCGCTTATCTAACTCCCTGACTTCCTGACTTTTGGGACCAACTAAATTCTTTAACCTTGCCATAGTCCTGAATGTTTGTCATTCTGTCTTATCTTTCTTAATTTGATCTCTGACCATGGACAAGTCCCTGGCCATTCATGTGTTGGTTCTCCATGGCCCTAGCAGTCATTTTTTAAGTCCTGAAAAGTATAAAGAGAAAAACAAAAAATGCCTATGATTTCACTCTCTAGAGATAACAACATTGACATTTTGGGATACTTCTTTCTCATATATTTTTAATGCAAGTATATAATTTTAACAATATACTGTATACTGAATTTTATAGTCTAGCCACTCAACATTTTATTGTAAACTTTTCCCATGCTGTAAATTATTATTCAGAATCACTTTTATTTGCAAAATAGTCCATCATGTTGGTGAACCAAAAATGTACTTTATATTTAATGTAGTACATCTTTATATTGAGTTTATATTTCTATAAAAGTATATAGTAACATTAAGGAATGTGGACTTGATTCCTGAGTTCAGGGCTAGGCCTCTTATAATAGCTCTACTGAGGAAACTTCAGCTCTGGGCCCAGATTCCCAGCCATGTCTATCACTTGAAACCAACTGTGCAATAGCTAGTTAGAGCAATGCTAAGGCTCATAACTTTCAGAGTTTGATCAAATTAAGGTCAACCACACATCTCTGCACCTCTGTCTTAACTCATACATTGTTTGTCTCCCTTCCCTTATACCTTAAAGATGAAGGGTGCCTATATCTTAACTAGATTAACCTTAAGCTAGTCCTCTTGATTCCATCCTCCTATGCTTCCCTTAGGAATTTCATTCTCCCAATTCCCATTTACTAGCTTCCTGCTCCTGTGCCTACAAATTTAATTTCTTCCTATCTCTAAAACAAATAAAAAATAAAACCTAAACACAATTTTTTGCCTTGCTAGCAGTTGATCTGTCCCCCATCTTCCTTCTTTCTCTTCACCATGTGACCTTAAAATATAAGTCTGCTTTCACTGCCTCTATTCCTTTATTCCCAATCCCATTGCCTCTACACTCAAAACAATCTCATTCTTTAACCCTGCAGTACTTGCCAAAGATGAACTACAAGTGTATAGCAAAAGATCTGCCAAAGGTGGACTAGAACTTTTAAGATATCACATTAACCTGGCATTTTCATTCAATTACTTCAGCCTCTACAGTATATTTGACACAATCCACTTTGTACTTCATTAAACATTCAATTTATTGGCAACGTGATATAGTAGTCTTTAGGTTTCCACCTTCTTCTTTGAACTTCCATTTCCTGCCACTTTTTTTGGGTCATTTCTTCCAAACCTCAATATGGCACTTTCCATGTCATTCTTGGTTCCGTGCTGTTTATATTATTTATTCTGGCAAACTGATCCCCTTTGATTGATGGCTATTTAGATGAATTCCAAATCAGTATTTCTAGTTCCTGCTGTTTTTAGTATCCCATTGTAAGTATTCCACTTATCTTCCAAATAGTTCCATCTCTATATTTCAACATTTTATAATCTCCTCACTAATTTCTCTACTTTAGATGTCTTCCCATTTTGCTCTCTTCTTAAATAACTTTTTTCTGTTGAACTACTGAAAGATCCTATTTTCATGTATCTTAAGAAGTATATATCTTTAAAAATATTTATGCCTTCTTTCCTAACTAGATTGGTTGTAAATTACAGAAATTGTAGGGGCAGGAAGTATATCTTAAATTAACAGTATATCTTCCACCATGTATGTGCTCCTGTTTTTATACCATCCATTTCACTGTGGTTCATTTTGTAATGTATATTAAGATCCCTTAATTAGAACACACAGAAATCTTTTCATGACATGATTACTATTTGAAATTTAATATTTAATTGGGTTGCAAAGATCATATGAGTAATTATAAAATATCTTAGAAAATTACATCATCAACAATATTAAATTGTATTGATGAATAGTGTCGATAATTATAAGTAAATTAATTTGGGTAGACTATAAAATTTGTTTCATAAATATGAAGTATTAGAATAAAATGCCATGCAAATCGAAGGTCACCAAAAAATGTTGTATTTTTAATGTCGCATTTATGAGCTCACTATGTTTTTCCAAATTCAAAGAGAAATTGGACAGTATATTTTGATTTCAAAAACACAAGTTATTACTGAAACACTGTTGAAAATTTTACCTGTAATATGCTTCTTTGGTGGTTCTGCATGATAAAAGTCAACAATACACTTACAAATTTGTATCCTCAATTCAGAACTTGGTATTTTCATTATGTCACCTGTCAGAAAGATAAAGGAGTATTATTTAATAATACTTCACAATTTTTTTTGCAAATGTAGCATAAAGTGTTAATAATGTAATCATTGTTAAAAAGATCATCAGACCTAGCCAACCTGGATTGTATGTAGTTTTATATATAAATAAAAAGAACACATCCTGGATCTGTCCTTACATATTTGGCTCCTCAATCAGTTTAGCCTCTCTCTTCTAGGAAGAACAGAACGGTGATTAAGAGTATAAATGCTTGGGAAGCGGCTGTGGCTTAATCAGTTGGGCTCCCATCTACTGTATGGGAGGCCCTGGGTTCATGTCTCAGGGCCTCCTTATGAAGGCAGGCTCGCCCGCATGCTGTGAAGAGCTGCGGCCCGGCCTGCAAACATGGCAGAGAGCCGACTCAGCAAGGTGATGCAACAAAAAGGGAGACAAGCAAAAACAAAACAAAACAGAAGAGTACACAGTGAACAGACACAGAGAGCAGAAAGCAAGCCGTAAGGGGGGGAGGGAAATAAATAAATGAAAATACAGAGACACAGAAGAACGCATAGGCAACAGACACAGAGAGCAGACAGCAGACAGCAAGCAAGACGCAAGACGGCAAGTGGGGAGGAATAAAAAAAAAAAAGAGTATAAATGCTTGAGATTAAACCCTGGCTCTCTCACTTATTACCTGTGGAATCTAGTGTCTCTTGGCTTCCTCTTATGTAAAATTGATACTATAGTTATTACCCTTAAGATTGTTGTGGGAATTAAATGAGCTAATATCAGAAAGAGGCTAAGGAAAGAGCCTGGCATATAGTAAATTCTCTATGTGTTAGCTACTATTTTTATTATTTTGGCAAGATATGGGTGAGCATTTTTCTCCTTAACCAGAGTCAATAATTTGTTGTCTTTAATAAACGTATCCTTTGCCTAGAGAAGTTCCAGGTGTGTCCTGCTCTTTAATTTGCTGACAGCATAGAAGGAAAGCACGACTCCAGGCAGTCTTTGCTTTATAGGTAATAGTTTTAAGTGCAAATGTGTGGGTCTTGGTGGGTGTTGAGGAGTAGGGAGGGTTCCTTCCCAGTTATAGCTAACTACTCTGAATTAGCTTCAGCCTGTATTTCAACTGGGACTCGTTCACTCTGTTATGGTCCTACAAGTATGATCTGAACATCTGTGGAACTCTGGAAATGACTCATGCCCCTGGGAGCATTAACACAAATGGAGTTAATAGCATCAGCCTCATGACTGAACCAGATCTGGTTGGATACTCTGATGGAAAAGGGACAAATTAGGTGCTCTTTGAAGACTTGAGTTTTGCCCTAGGATTTTTATAATGTTCATCTCAAGGGACTCAAGATAGTGGGGAAGCAAGTAGACAAAAAGAGGGAGCATGAATGGAAGATTCACCCTTATATATGGGAACTAGTAAAGAAAAATTTCAAGATTATTCAAACTTTAAATTTTATTTTATTTTTGGACCCTTTCTTTGGAGTTGGTAATCGCTGTTTAGGTTTTGAAAAAATTTAGGCAACAAGAAAAACTAAATTTTTCCAACAAATCTAACCAAACATTCAAACTTATGGGGAATTCTAGCGTTTCTCATCTGCATGTCCACTCTTTTAGTTCCTATAAGTTTAGATCATTTCTCACAGCCTTCTGTTTTATAATCTTAGGCAGAATAGTAAGTTCCTCCTTCATACATTTCCAAAATCCTCCTCCTGTCAGAAATATCTGTATGTCATTTATAAGAAAAAGTAACATAACTTAGGAGTACACAGTAGAAGATGGAAAGTATTAGTAAAAAATAATGAATAGCCTTTATCAAATCATATTATATATTATTATTTTAGTTTCAACTTTTGTTTCCAGGAGTTGAAAAAGTAAGGGAAGGAACAGTAGTCAGTGAAGGGAACTCATTTTAAGCTAAGACTAATTCATACTGCCCTCAAGTGAGAGAGTAACATGCTCTGTAGGCAGATGGTCATTAAGCAAAGAGCAGGTTGACATGCATTAAGAAATGGGTCACATTGACTATGAGGTGCAGCGGTGCTCAGAGATGTATTCACCAAGTGCAATGAATGTCTCAGGATGATGGAGGAGGTTGTTGTTATGAGGGGAGGAGTCGGGTAAGGGGGGTGGGGGGTATATGGGAACCTCATTTTTTTTAATGTAACATTAAAAAAATAAAGACCAAAAAAGTAAGAGATAAAACCACAAAACTCTTAGAATTAAACACAGATGAAAATCTTCAAAAAAAAAAAAAAAAAAGAAAAATAAACGGGTCACATTTATCCCCACAAATGGCTGCCAAAATTGTTAGACGCAATATTTTAAAATAATAAGGGCAACAGAGGCATTTAAAAAATAAATAAATACTTTTTATCTGCTAATATTGCCAAGTCCTCTTTTGTATTGGCTTCCTATTTTAAATTGCCACTGATGAATCACAGGATTAAAATTTCCCATTATTCTCAACCTACCTGTTCCCTAGGGCCCTCTTTTCTAACTCCTCATGTTTATTCTAATCTCCTTGACACTTTCATCTAATCTTAGCCATAACCATTCCTCCCAAAGTAATTACACTGAGGACGATGAAACTTATTTAGCTATAAAAAGGTTAGTGCCTATGTTAAAAATAAAAATGTTTCTTGCTCATGCCAGTTGAATCTCTAACACTTTTTAGTATGGAGTATAATTTTGGTAGCCTAACTATTCAGAGTAAATACTTATTGATTTTTTAAAAAATTTATTATGTCAATGAGGTACCTTTTATTATTTCTTCCTTACAAATAAAGACCTAAATTAACAATTACAAGTTTAAAGTTGAAATTATTTTGGGAACGTAGATTTCACTGATCTCATACTTTAGGAAATAATTTCTTTCTCTGGAAAATCAACTAATAATCTATATGTAAATGTCTGCCCTTTTTAAATTTAAATATATTTTGTGTACAGAATGCAGGCACCTACATTTTATGTATATTATATTAAAGTTCTTCATTTTCCATTATTTTTACGGTTTTATATAAAATATTGTATTATTTAATGAATGACTAAACTCTCAATGATTCTATTAATTGTTAGTGTTAAAAGTTGAATACAATTTTTGTGATTACTGAAAGAAAAGGGCACCTAATTATTGATTTACAAAAAAAATTAAATTAAATAATATCAAGTCAAATAAGTGAAGGCTATATCTGTCAGTTCTTGCTCTTAAGGAAGAGAAAACAGAAAACACATGCGTGCACAGTAATACAAGAAAGACCAGAAAGCACACTATGATTGTTTGCCAACTAGAGAAGAGTCTGAGATGGAAAATTAGAACTCTTTGTGAAACTTAATGGAAAGAGAAATTTTCTCCTTGTTAGCAGGATCTGTCATATGTGGCACTCTTCGGCCTCAAGGAAATCTTAACTTACCCAGAAGTGCAATTGAATTAGCAGTATCTTCGGCATATGTTATTTCATCCGATGCTTTCTTTTTCAAAAATGGCAAGCTTTAATAAGAATGAAGAATTTGAGTAATTTTTAATGAACTCCTTGACTGAGGCATCATTTGCAAAATAAGGTAAACTTTCTAAAGAATAGAATGAGGATAATATCCAATTATTTTTTAGCCCTGGGAACTGATAACCATGAAAAAAATTGTGTTTCTAAGTTGAGCAAAATAAAGTAAAATAGATTTGTTTAGAAACGAACATAGTTGGACATAAAAGGCATGGATTAAGAAATCCATTTTGCATCACTGCATAAATAAAAAAACTTAATCCTCTTTCTATTTGAGGCAGAAATAATAAGATATAATAACTGTAATTCTTTTAGGTTAGGAAGAACTTGGATAATCTGATAAAAAACCACAGAACTAGGCTTACCCATAACTTAAAGACTGTTCAAGGGCTTTTCCTGAAGTTTTTGAAAATCTTGTTAACAGATCAATGGTCGACTTGTTTTTCAAGGTCAATGCATCCATAAAATAACAGAATGCTTCTTGGGATAGTAAGGGATTCAAGTTAACAAAAATTCATATTAAAATCGCATTTCGATTTCCAAAAAAAGATGGCGGAGCTCTCTTCTTTCCCAGAAAAATAGCTAGAGGACAAGCAGAAATGGCCTGGGGAAAAAATCTTCTAAGGTTTAGGATACCAGGGGAAGGCTGGACACTACCCAGAAGGGAGTGGGAAAAAGGAAAAGAATTGTGATGGCAAGACTGTGAGTTAAAAGCCACAGTTGCAACTGCTGGCACCCACCCAATAGAAACTTTTGAATTCTTAGGCCTCGGGGCGAGCAGCTACAGAGAAAGGGGACCCCAGGGATCCACTTCCCCAAAAAAGGGGAGAGAGAGGGACACAGTCCAAGGTTGACCAGCTTTTGAACCACAAATTTGGTCTGCTGTGTCCTACAATCCTTTCCAGGCCTGGTGAGACTGCACCATTGTGTGCTTTGGGAGATGGCAAGGGGCTAAAGAGATCCCACCTCCTCAGTCGCCCTCTCTACCAAATGAGACTGGTTGTTGATGATGCAAAGGGGAGTGGAATTATTCCCTACTCGGGAAAACAGAGGGTGCTGCCAGCAAAGGCTGGAGAACTGCCTCTGAGAAAATTTGAATTACAAGGCTCTTAGCCTCCAGCTACGATCCTCCATCGCTGATCTGGTTGGAGCAAACACACTCTGACCAGACTTTGAACTGAGAGTGCTGCCAAAGAATGTCATCTGCTGGCAGACCAAGGAAGTGCACATGAGGAAGTTAAAAGTAAATGAGAGGCTTTTTCCAGCCTTTACAGTCTCCTCTCCCAAGGCCTCTGGAAGTGGGTGTGTAACCCATTACTGGGTCCAGGGCCCAGATGTGAACAACCAACAGGGACAATCCTAAAGAACTAGATCAGGTTAAACCAAGAATCAAGGAACAGCAGAAACACACAGCTTCTTGCCCTTAAATCCCTATGAAAGAGTGAGAAATTGAGCAACTGAGTAAAATCACCATTCTAACCAGATGCCTAGACATCAGCAACAAATTACAAACCATACTAAAAAAATGGAAGAAATGGCCCAAGAAAAGGAAAATATCAAAACCCCAGAAGAGACACAGGATTTGAGACAACTAATCACCGAGATGCACACACATTTCCAAAATCAAGTTAATGAGTTGAAAGATAATATGGCTAAAGAGATAAAGGACATCAAGAAGACACTGAGTAAGCCCAAAAAATAATTTAAAAATCTGAATAGAAAAGTAACAGAAAAGATGGAACATAAGGCATTTCTAGGGCATTAGAAATGTTCTTCATGATCTTGCAATAATGGATACAGGCTCTTTTAAATTTCATCAAAATCTATAAACGTATATGTTGTAAATGTAATCTATAATGAAAACCATTGACCATGGTTAGTAGCAATGCTTCAATATTTGTACATTAGTTGTAACAAATGTACCATATACATTTTATTAGTCAGCCAAAGGGGTGCTAAAGCAAAATAACCAGAAATCTGTTGGCATTTATAAAGGGTATTTCTTTGGGGTAGAAGCTTACAGTCACAAGGCCATAAAGTGTAAATTACTTCCCTCACCAAAGTCTTGTTGCCACTTGTTGGAGCAAGATGGCTGCCAACTTCTGCAAGGGTTCAGCCCTTCATCTTCCTTGTAAGGCTCTGTGATCCCAGGTTCTTCCAATTATCAGCTGTAGGCTGGGATAAGTCCCATTTCTCCCAAGGCTTGTTTCTCTCCAGGTTCAGCTGCTCTGCTCACTCCACAAGGCCAGCTGTAAACTATCAGGGCTTCTGCTTCGTCTAATGGAGCCTTTTCTTTCCTCACATATCTGCTTCTCTGTGTATTTACTTCTTGGGACTCCAGCATAAAAAACTCCAACTCTCTCCTCCGTATTTTCTCCGTGGCTACCAGTGTGGCCCAATCAAAAGCCTTAATCATTATTTAATCAAGTAAAAAAATTTTTTTTTTTTGGCTTCATTTTTGGAGAGGTTAAGGTCACAACTGTGGCAGGGGAGGATCATTGCTGTGAGGTTTAGGTGATGGGGGGATGTGTGGGAGGGATGCTCCTGAGGCAAGCCTCTAAGACATAAGAGTATGTTCAAGTGCTCATGGAGCATTGTCTCAGTGGGTGGAGACCCACACAATAACTGAAAGAACAGTGAATTCCTATCCTGAGGGGACCTGTTACATTCTCTAAAAGAATATCAATATGTCAGCCCCTTGATATTGATGACTGTATGTATGAATCTTTCCTCATGAAAACTGAAACTTAGCCTGGTATTATATATTGCCTAAGGGTTACCTCCTGAAAGCCTCCTTGTTGCTCAAATGTGAATTTTCTCTAAGTCAAACTCAGCACATAAACACACCACCTTCCCTCTGACATGGAACGTGACTCCTGGGGATGAGTCTCCCTGGCACCGAGGGATTATTATTACCAAGTGGCAACTAACAATGCATCTGGAAAAAGACCTTGACCAAAAGGGGGAAATATTAAACAAAAATGAGTTTTTATGGCTAAGAGATTTCAAAGTAAATCAGGAGGTCATTCGGAGGTTATCCTTATGTATATCTCAGCAGTATCTCACTGATTGCCACTGCCTCAAACAGTGGGGCTCCTGAGGGCTCCAGAGACATTATATACTAAAAGCAGGGCAGACAGATCAGGAATTCAGCACCCTGTCAGTGGGCCTTACTTTGGAATTTATGCTCCCCAGTGTAACAGAGGTAGACTCATTTATAGTTCCCTACACATGGCTCTTCTGCCCCTTTTATTTAAACTTGTAATAAGCACTATACTTGATAAATATATGTCCCAGAGATTTAAATCTTTGGTCTGTTCATTTGCTGGTTGAGCCCTGAATCTCAGCAGGGTTGCAACACTTATTCTCCGGTTCACTGGATTTACCCAGTACAACTAACAAGGAGGTGATGATGGACAAAGCCCATCACAAGGAACAGAGTGTCTGCAACTGCAAGCAAGACAGTTCCATCCATCTGCTCCATGCGATCTAAGCCCCCTCTCAATTAGAAATAGAGTTGGCATCACCATCCCCAAATCATCAAGACTGGGGAATGAAAAATGGACTAAATTAGACTTACTATGCTAACAATGGAACTTTTATCATTGATATAAAGGCAGAGGCCACCTGAGATTCTGAGGGGAGGGAGAGGGAAGAATAGGTGTAAAATGGGACATTTTTGAGACATTGGAATTGTCCTGTATGACACTGCAATGAAGGACACAGGCCATTATACATTTTGCCATAACCTATAAAATTGTGTGGAGGAGAATATAAAGTATACTGTAAACTATGGTTCATGGTTATTAGCGATGCTTTAATATATGTTCTTCAGTTGTAATAAATGTACCACACTAATGAGAGACACTGTGAATGTGGGAAAGTGTGGAAGGGGGAGGGATGGGGTATATAGGAATCCCCTATTTTTTATGTAACATTTATGTACTCTAAAACTAATTTAAAAATAAAGAAAAATTTTTTAAAAAGTAAAATAACATAGCTCATGGGAATCAAAGAAATGATAGGTGAGATAAAGACCCCGGACACACAATAGACCCAAAATGGTAGAAGAAAGAGTAAGTGACAAGACAGAATAGCTGAAATTGAAGGAAGAATGGAAAAAATTGAGGAGGCATTCAGGGAATTGAATGATAACATGAAATGCAACAATATACAAGTCATGGGAGTTACAGAAGGAGAAGATAAGGGAAAGGAGGCAGAAAGAGTTTTTGAGGAAATAATGGATGAAAATGTCGGACCTCTCACAAAAGAAATGAACTTACATATCCAGGAATCACAGTGTACCCAAATCTGAATAATTCCCAACAGACCTACTCCAAGATACATACTACTGAGAATGTCAAATGTCAAAGATAAAGAGAAAATTCTCACAGCAGCAAGGGAGAAGCAAACCATCACATACAAGGGATGTCCAGAAAGACTTGGTACAGATTTCTCATCAGAAACCAAAGAAGTTGAGAAGCAAGTGCTAAGATACAATTAGGATACTGAAGAGAAAAACTGCCAGCCAAGAATTCTTTATCCAGCAAAACTGTCCTTCAACTATGAAGGGGAATAAAAAATACTCACAAACAAACAGAAACTAAGAGAGTTCATAAAAAAGAATCTACCTTTGCAGGAAATATTAAAGGGAGCCTTATAGCCTGAAAGAAAAAGATAGGAGGGAGAGGCTTGGAGGAAAGTATAGAAGACAAGGATAGAACAAAGGATAACCAAAAGAGTAAAAAGAGACACATGAAGACAAGGTATGACATATGAAAACCAATGAGTAAAATGGTAAAAGTAAATAATGCATTTACAATAATATCATTGAATGTGAATGGATTAAACTTCTCAATCAAAAGATATAGCTTGGGGAGCCAGTATGTCTCAAGCAGTTAAATGCCCGCGTCCTGCATGGGAGCTCCCGGGTTTGGTACCAGTTGTTTCCTAAAGCAGAGAAACAAACAAACAAACATATAATGAGCACAAATCAAGCAAAAACAAAGAGCAATGAGCAAAAATGTGCAGAAAAACAAAGAGCAAGACAATGAGCAAAACAATGAGCAGACAACAGCAAAAACAAAATGAGCAAGGAGTGGATGTGCCTCAAACAGTTGAGCACCTACCTCCCACATGGGAGGTACCAGGTTCTTCCAGTGCTGCCTAAAGAAAAAAAACCACAGACAATGAGCAGACAACAAGCAAAACAACGAGCTGACAATGAATGCAAATACTGAGCAAAAACACTGAGCAAAACAGATCAGGGAGTCTTCTCAGGATGGAGGGTAAGATAAAGGCTGACAAAATGTACAGAATGAATAAAAAATGTGAGCCATCCATATGCTGCCTACAAAAACTCACCTCAGACCTAATGATACAAAAAGGCTGAAAGGTGAAGGTTAGAAAAAGATATTTCATGCAAACAGTAACCAAAGAAGAGTAGAGGTAGCTATACTAATATCAGAAAAAACAGACTTTAAATGCAAAAAAGTTATGAGATACCGAAGGATATTATGTATTAATAAAAGGGACAATCCACCTGGAAGAAATAAGTTTTAAACGTCTGTGTACCTAACCAGGGTGACCCAAAACACATGAGGGAAATCCTGGCAAATCTGAAGGAATAAACAGACATCTCTAAAATAATAGTTGGAGATTTCAACACACCACTCACATTTAGATACAACTAGACAGAAGCTCAACAAAGAAACAGACAACCTGAACAAGATGATAAATGAGCTTTACTTAACAGACATACAGAATGCTGCACCCAAGCTCAGTGGGTTATACATTCTTCTCAAGTTCTCATGGATCCTTCTCCAGGATAGACCACATGTTAGATTACAAGGCAGGTCTCAACAAAAATATGAAAATACACTCCTAAATAACCAGTGCTTCAAAGAAGAAATTTTAACTGAAATTGAGACAAATGAAAATGAGGACACAACTTATCAAAACTTAGGGGATACAAGGAAGGCAGTGCTGAGAGGGAAATTTACAGCACTAAATGCCTAATATTTAAAATCAAAGATCTAACTGAACAACTGGAAAAACTAGAAAAAGAAAAGCAAACCATTCCCAAAGTGAGCAGAAGGAAAATAATAATAAAGAATAGAGGAGAAATAAATGAAATTGAGAACAAAAATCAATAGAGAAAAACAACAAAACCAAAAGCTGGTTCTTTGAGAAGATTAATAAAATTGAAAACCCTCAACTACACGAAGAATAAAAGAGAGAAGAATTCAATAAAATCAGAAATGAAAGGGGAAAAGTTAGTTGACCCACAGAAATAAAAAGGACAAGAGAATATTAAGAGAAATTGTATGCCAAAAAACTAGATAACCCAGATGAAATGGACAAATTCCTAGAAATGCACAAACAATTTGACTGGTGCTAAAGAAATACAGGAACTTAACAGACCAATTACATTTAAAAAGATTGAATCAGTCATCAAAAATCTCCCAACAAAGAAAAGTCCTGGACTTTTGGCTTCCAGGTGAATTATACCAAGATGGCTTCACAGGTGAATTATACCAAGCTTTTAGAGAAGAATGCTGGTCCTGTTTGAACTCTTAGAAAAAATTGAAGAAGAGGGAAAATTACCCAATATATTTTATAAAGCTAACATTACCCTAATACCAAAGCCAGATAAAGTCACTACAAGAAAAACGCAGACCAATATCTCTAATGAATATAGATGCAAAAATTCTCAGCAAAATACTTGCAAATAGAATCTAACAGCATATCAAAACTTATACACTATGACCAAGTGGGGTTTATTCCTGCTATGCAAGTGTGGTTCAACATAAGAAAATCAATTAATATAATACAACACATTAACAAATTGAAGGGGAAAAAACACACCATCTCCAATGATGCAGAAAAGGTATTCAATAAAATCCAGCAGCCTTTCTTGATAAAAACAATTAGAAAGATAGGAATAAAGGGAAAATTCCTCAATATGATAAAGGGCACATATGAAAAACTCACAGTCAACATTGTAGTCAATGGGGAGAGATTGAAAGCTTCCCCTCTAATATCAGGCACAAGACAAGGAAGCCCACTGTCACCATTGTTATTTATCATTGTGCTAGAAGTTCTAGCTATAGCAATTAGAAAAGAAAAAAAAAAAAAGGCATCCAAATAGTAAAAACTCTCACATTATTCACAGATGACATGATCCTATATTTAGAAAATTCTGAAATGTCTACAACAAAGCTACCTGAGATAATAAACATGTTTAGCAAAGTGGCAGGATATAAGGTCAACATGCAAAAATCAGTAATGTTTCTGTACACTAGTACCGAACAGTCTGAGGAGGAAATTAGGGGAAAAATTCCATTTATAGTAGCAACAAAAAGACTCATACCTAGGAATCAATTTAACCAAAGAAATACAGGACCTATTTGCAAAAAACTACAAAATAATGCTAAAAGAAAACAATGAAGACCTAAACAAATGGAAAGATATTTTGTGTTCATGGCTTGAAAGACTAAATATCATGAAGATGTCAATCCTACCCAAACTGATTTATAGATTAAATGGAATACCAATCAAAATTCCAACAACCTACTTTACAGAAATAGAAAAGGCAATTGCCAAATTCATTTGGAAGGGGAAGTGCACCTGAAAACCAAAAACATCATTAAAAAAAAAAAAAAAAAGAGCAATGTGGGAGGACCCTCCTTGCCTGACCTTGAAACATATTACAAAGCTACAGTGGTCAAAACAGCATGGTACTGGCATAAAGGTAGCCACATCAGTGGAACAGAATTGAAAGATCAGGAAAAAAAACCCTCACCTCTATGGCCAACTGGTTTTGACAAGCCTACCAAAGCAATGTTAATGGGGCAAAACAGTCTCTTCAACAAATGGTGCTGGGAGAACTGAATATTCATAACCAAAAGAATGAAAAAGGATCCCTATCTCATTCCATATACAAGAATCAACTCAAAATGTGTCAAAGACCTAAATATAAAGGCCAGGACAATAAAACCATTAGAAGAAAATGTAGGAAATCATCTTAAAGACTTTGTGGTAGGTGGTTGTTTGTTGGACCTTACATCCAAAGCATGAGGAACAAAAGAAAAAATAAATAAATGTGACCTCCTCAAAACAACAACAGCAACAAACAAACAACAACAACCACAAAAACACTTTCACACCTCAAAGGACTTTGTCCAAGGGGTGAAAATACTGCCAACTCAATGGGAGAAATACTTGGAAATTGCATATCCAACAAGTGTTTAATATCCATGATATATAAAGAGAGATGCTACAACTCAACAATAAGACAAACAACCCAACTGAAAAATGGGTGAAAGACTTAAACAGACATTTGTCCAAAGAAGAAATACAAATGACAAAATAACACATCAAAAAATGCTCAACATTTTTAGGGAACTGCAAATCTAACCTACAATATGATATCATTTCATACTTATTAGAATGGCCACTATTAAAAAGACAGAGAACTACAATGTTGGAGAGGATGTGAAGTATTAGGAACACTTATTCATTGTTGGTGGGAGTGTAGAATGGTACAGCCACTATGGAGGATTGTTTGGCAGTTCCTAAGGAAGTTGAATACAGATATGTCACATGACCCAGCAATACCACTACTGAGTATATACCCAGAAGAACTGAGAGCAATGACACAGATACCTGTAAGATGTTCATAGCAGCATTATTCATGATTGCCAAAAGAGGGAAACAACCCAGGTGTCCATCAACTGATGAATGGGTAAACAAACTGTGGTATATACTCACAATGGAATATTACACAGTTGTAAGAAGAAATGAAATTGTAAACATATGGCAACATGGATTAAGCTGGAGGACATTATGTTGAGTGAGGCAAGCCAGATACAAAAGGACAAATACTGTATGATTGTGCTACTATGAACTAAATATATTATGTAATCTCATGAAGTTAAAAACTTGAATATGGGTCACCAGAAAATAGAATGAATGAGGTTAAAGAATGGAAAGCTGAGAGTTAATTTGGGCAGAATTGGTAAAAAGAATGTGTGTTAAGTTTTAAATATAACATGGGAATGTACAGCATAGTAATACTGCATGTGAAATATGAACGAGTAAAACTGCATATGACTGTTTTTCTTTGAAACTCAACTAATACGTTAATACTACAAGATGTTAATATCAGACAAAAAAAACCATTATGCTAAGTGAAAGCAACCAGACAAAAAGTACTACATATTCTATGATTCCATTCATATAAAATGTAAATATAAACCAATTTATAAAAATGAAATTAGTGGTTTTATGAACCAACAAAATTGATTTGTTTAAAAAAGACCATTTCTCAGCTATTATAATCAAAGTTGTTTGAAAATAACTTATTTACAAAAATAATAGGGCACATGAACTTGGGTCATCAGTCTGAATTTCAAAGGAGATTATAGACATTTTAAAAATATAAACTATTTTTATATTTCATGAATTTATAATTTGAACCACTTTTGCTGTTTAAAGTATAATATATCTTAAGTATTTTAATTATTCAAGAAAAAATTAACCAAGTGGTTGAAAAGTGGCATTTAGAAATATCTCATGTGTATGTAGTATATATTAGTCTATTTGAAATTAAAGATATTTCGTAAGCAAGCTATGAAAAGGACAATTTTATAAGTGCCACAGAGGTTCACTTCTAGTGTTTGTGAGAATTTATCATTTTAAGAATGATTACTTGTTATCCAGCTGATTGTTAGCTAGTCTAAAACTACTACTTGCGCCACAATTTTTTCCTTTCTACTAAAGGAGACAACCTAAACATAAGGCATCAAAACTGATTTCAGCTGAAAAGGTTATGGAAGAAATAGCATTATGCTTCTGGTACAATGAAAAACAAACAAACAAAAAACAATATCTAGAAGCCCAAACAAAAAGGACTGATTTTATTCTTTATAAAATATTTCTATCTTCCAAAAATGTCAAGTGAGGCAATCAAGTGAGGATGAGGTGGGAGAAATCAGGACGTAAGCAAAAATTATCAAAGTAGGAAAAAATTAAGTCATGTGAATAACTATGAAATGTGAGGGAAACTGGAGAGTTCAGTTCAATAGATTTGTCACGTTATGCAATGAAACATTCCCTCACAAGGCTTCACTGAGAATCACCCCTGGGCAGAGCTCTGTAGAAGCATCTGTATTGAAAGGAGGACTATGCAAAGAATGTTCTAGGATTTGCACAGCTTTGAGATTTGAAAGTGTTTTACATACTATAATTTCTTCTTAATTTCCAATTCTTCTTAATTTCCAATTTGTACATTAGAGTTCCTTGAAAACACCAGAACAATCATCTATTTTTTTATTTTCCATGGTTCCTATTAAAAAGATTTTGGATGTAAGCATTCTATAAATTAATGTAAGTAGTTGTAAAATGTTAAATAGTACTGTTGGCAAATCTAAAAATGAGTTAAAATTTATGTAGTATACAGTCATACTAATTAATAGTATTATCTGTGTATTAAAAGAAAACACTATTGGAAAAATTAAATTGGTAGGAAAGTTTAGAAAGTTATATTGTCAGGAAGGTTTATTTCCACTTTATGACGTTTCCACTTCTGTTATACTGAACTAAAAATACACATTTTAATGTATTAAATATATCTCTATTAGCACCTACGTGGCAGCAAGGAAGCACAGTTGATTCCTAGTACCCAGAATTGGTTGGAGAAACAGCAGAAAAGCGGATGGGATGGTCATGTTAATTTTTTAATTCTTATCTTGATTTATGTTTTCAAAACATATACCAAAATGGTGACATTTTATTCTTCATATTTGGAAAATCAAATAAAATATGATACAGAACCTAATTTATCAGTTTTAAAACAAATCCATTTTATTGATACATATTAATAAACATTCAATTCAATTCATCCAAAGTGTATAATCAATGGTCTTTGGTATAATTGCATAGTTGTGCATTCATCACTCTATCATTATTCAAGCATTTTCATTATTTTCATAATAATAATAAAAATAATAAACAAAAAACAAACAAGAAAATTCTTTACCTCTCAATCTATGTTTCCCCTGCTGTACATAGCTGCTATTTATGGCTATTCTTGCACGACTATCTATCTATCTATCTATCTATCTATCTATCTATCTATCTATCTATCTATCTAGTGGTTTTATTGAGATATATTCATATACCTTACTATCTATCTAAAGTGAATAATGAATGGGCTTTTAGTATAATCACAATGCTGTGCATTCATCATCACAAACAAAATTTTCCTAGTTTATCTTTGAGAGCCAAATTTTCTGAAGAGAGAGAGGGAAAAAAATGAATTGAAAATTTTCTATTAAGTATTGTCAATAAATTACTCACAGATTTTCTAGAAATATTATAATTCCTTGGTTTCATCTAATGTTTATCATTTACTTGAGAGCAACTAATTACAAGAAAACACATTTTAATATACTTACAGTTTAATTCGTTGTGACTGAAAATCCCAGACTACAATAAAATTGACTACCTTTGAGAATACCACTGCTGCAATCAAGGAATCAAGTTTTTTTGAGTTCTGCAGCACTTTGGTACTTCTTAGTCAAAGCACCATGATATGTAATCTTTGTAATATAAAAGCACAACACAGTAAAGTACTGTAGGTTAATGTAAAACAAAGTTCAAGAAAAACAACTTACCCACATAATTTCAGTATATCACATGCAGATTCTATAAAACAGGGCTGGTTTTCTATTTTTCCTGCACACAGATTCAAAATTTTAAATATCTGTGCTAAATCTCTCAGAGGCTTTTAATATTTTTAGTTAAGAAATAAAACTAAGATTAATTTTTAATCCAACATTTGTTAAAGTCTATAGAATTCCTCTATTTTGTTAGATGTTGACACTTTTAATTATACTTATTTTCAAGTCTGTGGTGGTTTGAAGTTGTATGTATCACAGAAAAATGTTTTTAAACTTAATCCATTCCTGTGGGTGTGAACCCACTGTAAGTAGGAACTTTTGATGAGGCTACTTCAGTTAAGGTTTAGTCCACCTCTAATGAGGATGGTTCTTAATCCTATCATTGGAAGTCCTTTTTAAGCAGAGTGAAATTCAGGCACATAGAAAGCCACAGGGAGCAGCCAGAAGCTGGAAGTCAAGGGAACCAGAAGAGAATGGAGAGGCCAAAAGAGGCTGCCAGGTGCACTACCATGTGGCAGAGGAACTAAGGACCAAGGATCTCTGACAGCCAGCCCCAGAATGCCACAGTCTTTGGGGAGAAAGCATCACCTTTATTTAGGATTTCTTTTAGCTTCAACACTGTAAGCAAATAAATTCCCATTGTTTAACCCAACCCATTTAATGGTATTTGCTTGAGCAGCCTAGGAAACTAAAACAAAATCTAAGGGGGAACATTAGAACTATACATATTTATAGGTCTATTACTTAATTTCTGTTCTTAGTACCCTTATTCAAAACTCTTTCTTTCTTCCTCTCACCATAACTTTGGAACTAGATTACCAACCAAGATACTATGGATTCAGTTAATTAATAATTTATTACTAGTAATGAGTAATAAAATATTGAAAAAACTTATCTAATGGTTCCATCCATGCACAAACACAAATATACACTGCTTGGAAACAACCCTAAGGTTACTTTATTAACATTTAACTCAGATGTATTTTCTTGTGCTTAAGGTTTAAATTGGTTGGGATTGTATTTCATGTGAAAATAGTATAAAAGCAAAATGTATCCTTGCTAGATCTTTAGGTAAAAGCATCGTTTATTTAACCTATAAAAACCCTGTTGACAAACAAATTCCTAGATATTTGTTTAACAACCAAGAGATAACAATTGTGACTTAGACTTCTTGCTTGGATCTTATCCCTTCTCAGCAAGGAGCTTTTTTAGAAAGACATGGAGGACCTGGGTATACTGAAAAGTACAAAGCTTTGTTAACTTCCTAGAGAAATAACCAAGATAGTTCTCTAGCTTATCTTTGTTTTAAATTTTACAACCTTTACAGACAGCCTATTAAAGACATTCAGAAATACAGCATTTGTCAAACCTCTGACCCTGAATAAAAAAATGAAGATGATGCAGTGTCATGTTAAAATAGGAAAAGAAATAATTTTGATAGTGGACTTTCTTGGCTACCAGTAAATAGTGCTAGATATCCACAAGCCTATTTAGCCAAGGCTAATGAAAGGCTTAAGACATTTTGATACTGGATCAAGCTAATATAAGAGCCTGGTACCTTCTTTAGAGATCAGATAACTACTGATTATTTAAATCAAACTCAAGTGTAGTCTATGGACAACCACCAGTCCTGGAATTGTATATTACCAGTCTGTGATGACATGAGTACAGAAAGTAGGAGTATATAGAAAATGACATTAGGGACAGAGTTAATGTGTTATATTGATTCTTCAATTGTGTAGGTGCAGATACACACAAAAAAAAAATTTGTAAAAAAATATAAAATGTTAAATATGTTCTCCTAACCACTGGAATCTGTGAGTATGTTACCTTAAGGGGTAAAGGGACTTTTGAGATGTGATTAAGTTAAGGATTTTGAGTTGGGAAAATTATTCTGGACTACCTGATGGGCCCAGTATAATTATAACTGACCTAATAAGAGAAAGAGGGAAGCAGAAGAGGGTAAAAGGGAAGGAGGAGAAGTGATTATGGAAGCACTTCCATAAGGAAGTGGTCCTGATCCTGAGTCAAGGACCTATTGGTAGCGTCTAGAAGCTTAAAAAAGCAAGGAAATTGATTTTCTCCTAGAGCTTCTGGAATAAATGCCTACACCTTAGCCCACTGAGACGAAGTTTGGACTTCTGACATTTTACAGCTTGTAAGATAATAAATTTATGTTGTTTTAAGCCCTAACTTTGTGGTAATTTATTACAGCGCAATAGGAAACTAACACAGTTTCTAATAAAAATTCTCCCATTTCAGGATAAATGAAATGAACATAGGTATATGTGTAAAGGATACAAGTCCATTCTGATAACACTGCACCAGTTTCTTGACAGATTGGAGTTGCTTTTCTTCTAAGTCATTCTAAAACAAATGATCTATTTTAGTTCTTTTTTATTGATTTATTAAAAAACATAAAAATAGAAACATTGAAATTATTGAGTAATTATTAAATCATTGTTATACTGTAAACATTATAAAATGGTTCCTGAAACAGTGAAGATAAAAATAAACTATGATTTAAATTTCGTTATAAAATTCGGAATAAAAAACTAGGCTATAATATAAAGGTAGTAATTGTTTCCAGAATCATATTAATAATGGCTAAAGTATTCTGAACATTTATTCTATGCCATATACCATTAATCTTTACATGACACTCTTAGGGAGATACTATTATTATCCCTCTTTCCACACTTCGTCCAGAATTACATGACTAATAAGTAGTGGTGATAGAAGTCGAATTTCGCAATCTGACTCCAGAGTTTGTACTTTTAACCTGTAGAATACACCCAGTTTACAGGATCAAACCAAACATCTTCAACCAATTAAAAAGACCATAGATGTGATGTATTTTCACAACTAAGTCACTTCTGTCCTTTTTGATCTCATTAAATTTTTCATAAGGAGCTGTGCCATTTTACTTTTTTTTGGTGGTCTAGACCTACCCAACAGCTAGTAGGAACTCTATATAGTTTAGACTTTAAAAAAGCAGATATATTCACAAGAAGAACAGTAATTTTTCACAACAATTTCAGCCAGTAAAGGATAAATTATTTTTATATAGTCACCACTTTTATCTTGTGCTTCTTTTTCTTTCTATGTAAAAAAGTATAGAGACTAAAAATCTTAAATGATTTAAAATTGTGTCTACTATTCTACTGGACATTTTTCAGTTTTGATAGTTTATACCCAGGTCAACTGTTTTCCATTTATTAAGAATCTTTGGTCCTTTTTGCAAATTGCCATGTGGCAATTTCACAGTGTGCTGTCTTTTAGTCGTTCAGTAATTCTTGTGACAATTTCAGGAGAGTGTGGTATGTGAGCACGTGTGTATGCACATTTATCCTTTCCCCAAATACCTAAACTCTCAACTTTGGGTCTTGGATCTGAAATAACTTTATTTATATTACATCAGTGTAAGATTTCTCTCAAAATAAATTATCTATGAGTATGAATGTGCATGGCGTGTGTGTGTGCGTGTATATATATATCATTATACATACATACTACAATTATATATCTTTTTGATTTTATATCAGGAAGTTTTAAGTAGTACATCATGATGCCTATTTTCTACCTCCTAACCCAGTCCTCACTGATAATATGCAATTAAAAGAGATTAGATAACCTCTTCTTTATTCTTCTTATTCCTTCTGTTTATGTCTACCATGGGTTTGTCCACCCCATGAAAAAACAAATCTGTTCTCCTCCTCCAGCCTTCCCTACCTGGTTAAATATATTCATACTGTTAAATAAAATATTATGGCCACCAGCATTGAGAATTACCAGGAATGACCCCTTTCTATGATATGTCAGGGACTTCCCAGAAATTAAAAGTGACCAAGGATGGAACTTTCTGAGATAGTAGAATAAAGGTGCAATTTGAGCAACACTTAGCAATATGCTGGTGTTAGTTTGGCAACCTATTAAAAAAGGACAAGTACACTATATTAACCAAAGCATATCTATTCTGTTTTGTAAGACCCTCCTATGTAATGAAGAACTTAAATGTTAATTGGTCAGTGTAACTTCCCTCTTGGAAATCCCGCAATTGCCTTAATAAGCCACGTGTAACCCACTTTCCTTCTTCAGACTCTCACTCCTACTTTCCTGGTTTGCAATTTCCCTGCTAGAGCTGTTTTTCTTTCAATAAACCGGCAGCTTTGATGATTATATCAGTGAGTTTGTTTCTTTTGACAATACTAAATTTAAACAGTCCTTGAATATGACATATATGAAATGTTTTAAACAAAGAAAGAGAAATGAGATATGTATTTGGGGGAATACCTGCTACCGTTCAGGGAGATAAAAGCTTTTAAGTGTTATAGAGAATAATTTTCTCTCAAAGCATACTCACTTCATTGGTCTCTTCAAGGAGTTTGATGACACGATTAAGATCCATAGACTTGAAGAAACCCTAGAAAAATACACATCTCTTAATATCCTATCTCATGGGCATCAAGATATTATATCAAACACACTATTTTTACATGATATTTTTCCTTGGCTACTTAAAAGTACAAAGAGAATGGAAGGCTGATGAGATCTTACTGGAAAAATAAATTTAATAAATAACAAAAAAATTTTTGGAGCAAAAACAACCCCTGAATTCTAGAATTATTTTATACTCTTAATGCCTTTAAATTCTATCTGCCTGAAAATACAAGAGACCACCCGGGACAATAGTACTTCCACACATTGGAAAACAAAACTTATCATGCACATGCATAAACATTAAACCAAGTTTGCCTATGCAGATAGAAGATACCCTAGCTTCTAAAGTACAGGTAGGAGATGGCCCTCTTGAGCTAGGAATCCATTCTCAGTTGGAACCAGCATTCCTCTAGTCATCTGCATTAGAAAACGGGAACCTCCAGTGAGGTCTACAGATTTTACATATTAAGTATTTCTTGATGCTGTTTGACCTAAAGTAAGGGGGAAATGGAAAGGAGAAATGAGTTTATATGGCTACGAGTTTCTAAAAAAGAGTCTGGAGGCTGGCAGAAGGTTTGCCCTCATGCACAACTGAGCAGAGTCAGAGAGACAGATAAAGCAGATACAACCCCCAGATATTGGTTCCTTTGAGGGCTAAAGAGACCCATGGGAGTTATGGTCATGGCCGATGGGGTTAACTACCAGGGCAGATGGCCCCTCTTTGGAAATGGTGTTTATGTGTGATGAATCTGGACTCAGATGGGATCTCCCTTCATAAGACTTTCATGCTAATGTGCTGGAGGTGCAGTTAATGTTGGGGTTTAAGATATATTTAGGGGATTTGAATCTCTGGACTGACAATGTGATAGCCAGATCCTGAGCCTCAACAGACTCCAGCACCTACAATCTGATTTATTGGACTAACCACACTCAGCTAAGATGGAGGTGAAGAAGGACAACCACCACACCATGGAGCCTAGAGTGATTACAACTGAAAATGGGAGGATTGCATCCAGCATCCAGGTGGAATCTGAGCCTCCTCTTGACATAAAGGTGCAATGGACACAACCAATCCAGTGTCCACATAGAAGAGGTGGCATTGGATTGGGAAAAGTGGACATAATGGACAAAGGGTATGGGGAAAGGCAGGAAGAGATGAGAGGTGGAGGCGTCTTCGGGACATGGAGCTGCCCTGGAGGGTGCTTCAGAGGTAATCACCGGACATTGTAAATCCTCACAGGGCCTACATGATGGAATAGAGGAGAGTATGGGCCATGATGTGAACCAATGTATATGAGGTGCAGAGGTGCCCAAAGATGTACTTACCAAATCCAATGGATGTGTCATGATGATGGGAACGAGTGTTGTTGGGGGGGGGGGGGGGAGAGGTGGGGTGGGGGGGGTGGGGTTGAATGGGACCTCACATATATATTTTTAATGTAATATTATTACAAAGTCAATAAAAAATAAAAAAATTTAAAAAAAAAAAAAAAGTATTTCTTGAGCCCATTCCCTCTTACTGTATAGTGGGTTCTCGTGTCTCAGTTGTGATGGTCTCCTGTGGGCCCCCTATTCTGTAATCTTCATCTCTATACTCTACTCTATGATCAGAATAATGAATCTCTCAAATCTGAACAAAACCCACTTGAACAATTCAAGGATTTTTTTATTTATGCCTCTCATTCCTGTCTCTGCTTTTACTTATATTCTTGTATATTGTATATATAAATATATATATATGTAAGTACCTCCCACAGGTACTTCAAGACTCAGTTTAGTTGTCACTTTCCCAAGGGATAAATAGACTGGAACAAATGTCCCTCCTTTGTGATCCCACAGTCCTTAAGCATATCTTAACTCCCAGCTGGGCTGTCCTGAAATTGTTTCTGTGTCTATCCCTCACTTCAACCCCTTCTGCCCTGCAGTAAAATGACTCCAGGGCAAGAACCTTTGTTTTCTACACTGTATCACAGGTGAATAAAATGCAACCAAGAAAAGGCCATTTTATAATAAAGTTATTTATAGGTAAGTGGAGAAGGAAATAGGAGATACTCATATCCAGAGTTTAAGTACTTACGATGGTAAAGAAACCTCAAAATGCTAATGTAGTTTTGGCTATATTTATCTTAGAGACTAATACTTAATATTTTATGCCATTTTCTTTTTAATTCAAATGTTATCTCTGCATTTCTTACTCCTATTATATGAATTAAACTCTACTAGTCTCCTTTTTCCTGCCTCCTGGTCCTACTTTCACACTTAGTTCTACTTTAAAGTACTTGTAAAGATGACATAATGATGATATAAAAAATATAAAAATGCAAAGATTCCTACTTATTAGGATTTTTACTTTATCATTTTTTTCTACACATACATATTTTATATAATTTCACTTAGTGTTAACATCATTACATTTTCTGACTTTTAAATCTGTACCGCATACCTGACCATGTTTCTACCTAGTCAGTATGATATTGCCTTTTTTAAAAAAAAAGATTTATTTATTTTTCTCCCCTTCCTCCCACCCACCCTGGTTGTCTGTTCTCTATGTCTATTTTGCTGCGTCTTTGTCCGCTTCTGTTGTTGTCAGCGGCATGGGAATCTGTGTCTCTTTTGTTGTGTCATCTTGTTGTGTCAGCTCTCCGTGTGTGCGGCACCATTCCTGGGCAGGCTGCACTTTCTTTCGCACTGGGCAGCTCTCCTTATGGGGCGCACTCCTTGCGCATGGGGCTCCCCTACGCAGGGGACACCCCTGCATGGCAGGGCACTCCTTGCGCACATCAGCATTGTGCATGGGCCAGGTCCACACGGGTCAAGGAGGCCCAGGGTTTGAACCGCGGACCTCCCATGTGGTAGACAGACGCCCTAACCACTGGGCCAAGTCTGCCGCCTACATTGCCTCTTGAGTCTAGAATTTCCTCTTCTTTCACAACTGTGAACTTATTTTCTGATTTCAAGAAACTCCTTTCAAAAACTATTTTCAGTTGAGCATTTTAACACTGTCTACAGAATATCTGGATGAGTTTACTAAAAAAAATTTTTACTTTTAAAAATAATAATCAAAAAGGATTTACAAAGCACTTACATAAACATTGGTATTTTGGTGGATCCAAAAGTTCATAAATAGAACTTTACCTTTTAAAATTTAGGGATTCAACAGTGCCCTCTGCTGCTAACTAATTTGTCTTTTCTCCATTTCAAGCTCTGGTCTCAGTGATTTTTTTTTTCCTTTTCTGATTTTCCGCAATGTTGGCTGTGAGGGTTGGATAAGAATATTGATATAAAAATTCAATTGTGTGATTTTCTTTTTACTACATTTATGTATTATAAGTATTTTCCCCTCTCCAAAGGAGTAGATATTAATTTTTATAAGTAAATAAACATAGATTCCTCTTAAATTTATCTTGCATACTTCATGTTACTGTGTTTTACTTGTTTACGTGCTTGGCATGTATTTTTAAGATTCCTTCCTCCCTCTATCCTTCCCTTTCCTCCTACCACAGATATTATCAGGTTCTGTGTTCCAGGAACTGTGCTAGGTGTGGGGAACTTTATGGATAACATATTGCCCTGACCTCTGGTAGCTTTTGTTCTGGTTTGGGATATAGGTAATATAAGATAATGTGCTACAAAGTGCCATGTGAATGCTGAAAGGAATGCTCTGGAAGCACACAGAAGAGGCACTGAATGGCAAGGGGAGGAAGGAGAGAATTAGAATTGCTTTTGGAAGAAGTAATCTATGGGCAGAGCTGAAACTGAGTAGGATTTAAAGAAATGAACTAAAGGTATGAGAGATGGAGGTGGAGGGAGTAGCATATGTGAAGGACTGAGGAGAGAGAACATGGCATTTAGAGAATCTGTGAGTCTTACAGTATGCTGAGAGGTTAGTGCAGGGGGTATGGCTACAGATGATGCTGGTAAGGTAAGCAGAAGTCAAATCATGAGCAACAGTGATGATGATGATGACAATGATAGCTAAGACTATTAGACAATGTCTATTTCCAGGTACAGTTGTATTAAACATGTATTTACTAACTAAATTCTATAATGTAGGTACTATTATTAACATCATTTTACAGAGGGTCTAGTGTACTATGCTAAGGATCTTCAGCCATTGAATGGTTGGCTGAAATACAAAAGGACAATGGCGAGATCATATGTGATGAGAAGTTTCCTGTTTTTGTTTTTGTTTTGAGGTACTGGGGTCGAGGATTGAACCTGGGACCTTGTATTTGGGAAGCTGGCACTCAACCACTGAGCCACACAGGCTTCCCTGAGTTGTAGTTGTGTGGGTTTTTTTTTAGGAGGTACCAGGAACCAAATCCAGGACCTCCCATGTGGGAACAAGGCACTCAACCACTTGAGCCACATCTGCTGCTCAACAACGTAAGTTTGACGCATAACTTCTGTAGCAACCAGCCTGGAAAGCCAAACGCAACTTCTGCAGCATGTGACCTGGAAAAGACAGCACTTGGGTCAATGACTGCTAGCTTCCTTCCTTATTTTTTGTCCCCTACTTACAAATCAGGACCAAGTGGCCAAAGGCAATATGCTTCCCAATAAGATGGCAGTGTCTAAGTAGACCTCCAGCTTCCCCATGCCAACAACCATCAGTCAGAGCATATGGGAAGCCTTCTTTATTGCATTATAAAGCTTTCCCTCCCCTGGTTGCCTGTGTGTCTCTGCCAAAAGCAAGTAATGTGGCTGACTACTTTGCTTAGAGCAAATTCTGAATAAAAACCTCTATCTGTTTTTAATATCATTGGGGCTACTTTCATTTATTTCCACAGGATCTTAACCAGAAAACTATAATAATAAAAATATCATTTTGTCTGCTGTGTACAGACTGGAGAGCGCTAGACTGAAGTAGGAGACCAGTCTGTAACTTTAGCCTCTGACTAAGTGGCAGTAGGGATAGACAATGGGGCAGCTTAAAACTTCAAGAAGGTAGAATCAGCAGGACCTAATGAGTTATCTGAAGTGGTAGGACAGAGAAAAAAGGTGAGAATGACTCCCTAGCTTGAGGAATTATATAAACCATTTACTGAGACAAGGAATGCTGGAGGCAGAGGTTTGGGCTGGGGTTGGAGATGAGTTAAATTTGGGGCAGAACTATCTGAGTCATAGGATTAAAGTGATAATTGAAGATACTGGGTAAAAGAAACCACACAAGCAGAGTACAGAAGCAAAAGAGAATTTACAAATGTAAATACCAAAATAATTGCTGCTATTATCATCATCATGTTTATGGAAAAACTTTAAAAACTTTTCACAAAACCTTTGAAAAGTTCAATGAACTGCTTTGAAGAAAATGAGAACTTCACTTACTTTAATTTATACCATGAACTTATTTTTCCACTTTGCCAAAAGATATTTCAAAGAGGAGAAATCCTGCCCATTTGATACGTAGTTATTAGGAATGGAACTTAACATTTATTGTGGTCTTTTTCTATCTGTAGCACTCTATATCTCAATTAATTCTCAAATCTACCTTAACTGGGTTGTATTATTATACTTGTTTGCAAAACTGAGGCTTTGAGACTTAACTTGTTAAAGTAACACAGTGAGCAAATAGGATAGCAGGTCTGTCTGAGGTAAGAACATTTGTTCTCTGCACCTTAATTCTCTGCTTGACTTCTCAACTGACTACAGGGCTTATATCTAACAATAACCCTATAAAAGAGGTAGGAAGTTTAAGGATACAGTCCATGGTAGATGGTGGAGGTTTTAGAGATGCTCAGAGCAAGAACAAATTTGAGCAAGGAAGCTCAGTCCTAATATCTGTGTGTCCAGTTAACTAATTACAATTACATATTTATTCTACAAATGTTTATTGAGTGCCTACATTATGCCAGGCACTGATCGAGGTGCTAAAACATAGCAGTGAATGAAACACACAAAATTCCTTGCCTTCATAAAGAATATGCTTGTAGGGGAAACAAAGCAAGGTTACCGGTATGCTACAAGATGATAATGCTCTGTGACAAATAATGTGGGTAATAAGTGCTGGGATGCTGGAGGAGTGTAATTTTACAACCAGGGGTCAGGGAAGAACTCACAGAGAGGATAACATTTCGGCAAAGTTTTGAAAGAGGTAAGGGAATAGGCCAGTAAATACCTAGGGGGAAACTTCCAGCAGAGGGCATAGCACCTGCAAGGTACTGAGAGCAAAGTATGCCTGGTATGACTGAGGAAAAGCCAGGAGGCCACTGTGGCTAGGCTATGGAAGGCTTTGTAAGCTACGTACAAAGACTTAAATTTCTACAGTGAATCAGAGTAGAGAGGGGGAAGTACATATACATATATTTTAAAGATTTATTTATTTATTTCTCTCCCCTCCCCCCCCAACCCCAGTTGTCTGTTCTCTGTGTCTATTTGCTGCGTCTTCTTTGTCCGCTTCTGTTGTTGTCAGCAGAACGGGAATCTGTGTCTCTTTTTGTTGCGTCATCTTGTCATCTTGTTGTGTCAGCTCTCCGTGTGTGCAGCGCCATTCTTGGGCAGGCAGCGCTTTCTTTCGCGCAGGACAGCTCTCCTTATGGGGCGCACTCCTTGCACGTGAGGCTCCCCTACGCAGGGGACAGCCTGAGTGGCAGGGCACTCCTTGCGTGCATCAGCACTGCGCATGGGCCAGCTCCACACAGGTCAAGGAGGCCAGGGGTTTGAACCGCGGACCTCCCATGTGGTAGACGGACGCCCTAACCACTGGGCCAAGTCCATTTCCCTACATATACATATTAAGATATAGTCCTCTTTCTTAAAGAGCCTATATTCTAGTGGTAGATACACAACTTACCCAAAAGAAATAGTGGCTGACATATAACAAGTAATAATTAGGTGAGAAACCGTGTGGACTCAGACCTATGAGGAGAAGGAGATCTAAGAGGGCGAAAATAAATAGGAAGGGGGCGGACTTGGCCCAGTGGTTAGGGCGTCCACCTACCACATGGGAGGTCTGCGGTTCAAACCCCGGGCCTCCTTGACCCATGTGGAGCTGGCCCATGCGCAGTGCTGATGTGCGCAAGGAGTGCCCTGCCATGCAGGGGTGTCCCCTGAGTAGGGGAGCCCCACGCGCAAGGAGTGCAGCCTGCCCAGGGATGGTGCTGCACACATGGAGAACTGACGCAGCAAGTTGATGCAACTAAAAGAAACACAGATTCCCGTGCCACTGACAACAACAGAAGCAGACAAAAAAGAACATGCAGCAAATGGACACAGAGAACAGACAACTGGGGGGGGGGCAGGGAGAAGAGGAGAGAAATAAATAAATCTTTAAAAAGATAAAAGAAATAAGAAGTGCTTCCTATTGAAGGAGTAATTCATATCGGAGAGCGAGGACCTGAAGGTAGGGAATTTAGTGAAATCCAGAAAAAGAGGGAAGGCATTCATTCAAAAAACATTTACTGTAACCTCCTGTGTACCAGGTTTTGTGCTGGGGAACACTACAGGAAACAAAACAAAACAAAAACAAAGGACTCAGCCCTCATAGAGATGACACTTAGCAGGGTATACTCTTCGGGCAGTTAGCACTTAAGCCTGATCCTTGCACAGATTATGTACTAGAAAATCTTGGAAAGTGGACAGAAAAGGGGAGCTCAGGTGTTTAAGAGTTGGCAGAGACCTTAGATAACATCTAATCCAGTGGTTCTGAGGTAAAGTATAACATGAGAGAGCTTTTTAAAATGTGGTCTCAGGTCCAACCCTAGGGATTCTGATTGAGTAAAGCAGATCTAGGGTAAGGCCCAGCTATTAATTTTTTTTTTAACACTCTTTAAAATTAAAGTTAATAGATCACAAAGAATGAGCTATGTAGTGTTAAAAAGCTCCTCAAATGTCTGTGATGGTTATCCCAGATTTGGGGGATACTCATCTAGTACAGGTGCTGTGATTAGCTCACCAATACGTGTGCACGGATGGAAGGTGACTCAGAACTGAAAAAATAAAAGGACAGAAAGAAAGACATAGGAGAGGACACAAAGATGGGACCAGTTGATTTCACAGCTTTTGAAACTAAAAGCCCCAACCCTAGTTTCCACATCCTATTTATTTGAAAGCTAAGGAGCAGCTTCTACAATAGCAGGAAGCAACTTGCAACATCTACAATAAGGTAATTTACAATAATAGGAAGCAACTTGCAACATCTACAAAAACAGGAAGCAACAAATAGGTAAACCAGTTTCCCACAACATACAGGCTTTTATAGAAAAAGGATCAGGCCCAGAGAGATTGGGTGATTGTCAATGTAATTACATTAATGAGGCAAGCAATAAGAAGCTACTGTAGAATCCAGAATGGAGAGTCCTGAATGGAAAAGGATATGACGTTTAGGGGGGAGGAGGAAGATAATAAAGTAGTATTTAAGAGCTGATTAGTAGAATGTGACAATAATCCAGGATTGACTGAGGTGCAGTAGTGGTCAGTGAGGAGAGCAAGTAGTTATTTTTAAAGCCCCTTGTATGAACACCCCTTGTTGTTGTTTTTTTTATCACATCATCTAACAGGGTGGGGAAGAGGTGGAATTTTCTTTTGTTTCTATTGTTTCTTTTGTTTCAGAATCCAAATCTACATGAAACTGTCTCCTACAGCTTTCCGGAAGAGTTAATCGTTCTGAAACTCACAGTACTGTTAAAATCATACTGCAGCTATCATGGGCTATACATTGCTATTCAAAGAGGGAACCAACAGCACTGGCATCAACGTGGGAGCCTGTTAGGAAAGTGGAATCCTTGGCTCCACCTCCATGACTAAACCAGAATATGCATTTTTTTATATCCTCAGGTGCTCAATGTGCACCTTAAAGTTGGAGATGCACTGTTCTAAAGGCCTTTGGAATTCTTTAGAATTGGTGGAATAATATTTTTTAAAAAGGAAATAGATAAATGGTAAATGATTAGGTGCTCTTTGATTTCAAGCTTATGATTAAGGTAAATTTCACTGCCACTCCCATCATTTCTGGGGGTACATAATTGCTCAGTCTTTAATGGGTTACCCTTACCTTCCAGAAAAACACAAAGTAAAAAGCTGCTGGATGGTTAACAGAAAAACAATCTCTAAGGATTCTCCTTCATAATACTGATAATAAAAAAAAGTTGTCATGACTAGAATTATTAGTAATAAAAAGTTACCATTTTATAGGGCACTTATAATGCATGTGCTAAGTAATGTGTTAAATGCTTTACTAATACTTTCTACTTTAATGCTCACAATAATTCTACGAGGTATTTCTTAACATCTCTTTTACAGATGAGGGAACCAAAACTTAGAAAAGGCAAGCTACTTGCCCTAACTAATTAGAAAAGGCAAGCTACTTGCCCTAACTAAACAATTAGAAAATGACCACCAAAATTCTGGAACTATTTTAATGCTTTGAAACATGAAAAGTATGATAAAATATATATATATATATATACACACTTAAAAAGGGTTACAATCATTACAGCAGGCATTGTCAAAATTTTAATAGAAATAAAATTTGAAGCTAAAGGGCTTAGATGAAATCATATCATAAAACAAAAAATACAATTTAAAAATACAGACTCCTAAACTATTGCTTTTCCTCTATACTACTAGCTTCAAACCCATAATCAACATTTACATTTTCCAGAATTCTATCTATAAATATTTCAAAGTTTATGCAATTAGACAAACCTAATATTCTATAAATACCATTTATAGTAGCTTAGATATTTCTACAAAAAATATTTTTAAAAAACACAGAAAATCAATACTACCTAAGGCAGAAAAGAAGCATATATTTTAAAAACAAAACATTTGGGAAATAACCCACACATTTTTTTGTTTTGTTTTAGGAGGTACCGGGACTGAACTCAGGACCATTTAAACGGGAAGCAGGCACTCAAACCACTGAGCTACACCTGCTCCCCATAACCCACACATTTTACTGTCTATAGGGGAGTAACAAAATTCCAGTCTATTTCAATTATATAAACTCAGTTTACGATAACTTAGATACTTAAGCTTTGGTCTATAATAAGAGCAATGATACAAAAAAGCTACCAAAGCAAGGGTAACTGAAGTGGCATTTCTATATAGTATTAGGAACCTTTCAGCCTTCACTCAGGAAGGTTTGAAATGATAAGGTAAGCAGACCTGAATCTGAATTAAAGCAAGTATTATTTTAGGGGGTGGGGGTGGAAATTCAGTGTCACTTTCACATTCTGGAAACCAGTGAGAAAGATATGAATTCCAGAGAATAACTTAGCTTTAAGGTTCAAATCATTTCAGAAGCTCTAGCTCCCTGGATATAAAATGATGATGATGATGTTGATATTGACACATTTTCCACATACAGAGCATGGTATAAATTCTCTATGTGCATTACTTTATTTATCCCTTACAATAGATATAAATACTATTCCTCTATTTGGCCAAGAGATTAAGATATTTGCCTTTGGTCACACAACTATGAAGTGATTAATGAAATGAGGCAGAGTCTACATTCTCACTTTTAGCCACTAGGATATAATGTCTCTCAAGCAGAGGTGGAGGAGAAGGTTGCAAATGTGGAATGGTTTGAAAGAACTGGAAAGCTTTCTATTTCAAACGTCTCTCCTCTACTGGCTTGTGGCAGAGGTCTATTATAGAAGATACCATTTTAATGATGGCAAAGAGCACTGGATGCCATTTTATAAGTAAAGTAACGGAATATCCTTCAGTTAACTTCTCTTGGTTTTAGGGTCCTTATCTGCAAAAGCAACCACAACCGAAAACAAGATTTTTCCCAGCTCCAAAAATGTTTTATTCATTTCTTTGAGTAGAAACTGCCTTTTCTCTTCAGTACTTAAAAACAAAATGTTAATACTCCTAGAAGTAGTTATAAAAGGTAGAAACATGAATTAATGGAAATTGACTGATTTCTTCTTGGAAGACAATCTTAGGCCCTGGAAGGAGAGGTAGTAATGAAAGAAAAGAATAAAAGAAAAAGGGTGCATACAGTTACATTTGTTTTGTTTTATTTGGTATGTTACGGATTATTTTGGCAAAGACCTATTAGAAGCATTTCTCCTTTTTTTTTTTAAACCCATGTCCATGTTTGCCTGTCTCACATAATTTTACCCTTTTTTTTCTTTTAAACACCAAGTAAAGGGATGATGAAAGCTGTCATATAGTAAATTCACCTACTTCACAGTTTCTCCCCATGCCTGGGAGTAGAGATGTAATGCTGAGCGTCCTTCCAGCCTTGGGAGTGGAAAGCTGTTGCTTCTCAAAGCTTTTCTTCCCCCATCCTGGGTTGGAATACCTCCACAAAATCGATTAGGTAAATTCCCCTAACACTAGCTCTTCCTTATGCAAAAGTGCTGTTGCTAAGCAGGTTACTGTGTAAATACCTCACGGTCCTCAGAGAGTTTAACCCTATTCCCACAGGTCCCCAGTCAACTGGCCATCCCCAAGGTACTCTCCACCGCACCACAATGTGGACGTAGGAGACAGGGTTCCTGACGCAGCCTGAGACTTACAAAGTCGCAGAAGTAAGTCCCACAGTGCCTCCACACCATTAGTGTGAGAAGGGAGGGCAAGATTCCTCCATAGAATTCTCAGGACACAAGATCATAGCTCTCTGAGGGAGCAATATAATTTCACTATGGAACAAACTATTTGGGGTTTCTTTTTTTTTTTTTTTTAAGATTTATTTTTTATTTATTTTTATCTATTTGAGGTTTCTAAAACACCTCCACCAAGAATGGAAATCCAAGCCAGGGTCCCGAAATAAAATTTCTCAATAGGCACACCTGAAAGAACTTTGTATCCAAAATACAAGCAAACCCCAAACCAAACACAAACATAATAAAACAAATCAACTTTACTGTTCCTTAATTCTCTCCGCCTCACCCCATTCCCACCCCAGCTTCCAACTTCAGATCAAAGCTACGGGTAACTGCTAATTCTAACAGCATTTTTCTCTAGCCTCTGGGTGCAGGTTTTAGTGACAGCAAATATAAACAAGGAAGAATTGACGCCTATAGCAAGAGCATCCCTTGATAACATGGATCTACATATAAATGTCCAGTGCAAGGGGCTCTGGCCATCAAATCCACCTTTTCTCTAGGAATGATGCCTTCCCTCCCAGTGCCTCCGCGGCCACACTTTTCCAAGCAGCGCGGGAAAGCCTCGCTGACTCAGCTCAGTGGGACGCTCTGGGAGGACCACGCGGCACAAATCCCCAGACAGGTTGGTTGACGACAGCCAGCTTCCCCCGCAGGCAAAGCCGTTCTCGAGAGGTCCGCTCTGTGCTTGGGAACCTCCGTCCCGTGGGCTCCCGTCTGCACTCGTGCCCCCCATTTCCGCCCTCGTCGCCCCCAGCAGCCCTCGTCCCCGCCTCCACGCGTCACTGTCCTTCCCCCAGCATAGACACCTACTCTCACCTGCGCCACTTCGTCCTCCGTCACCACCCCGACCACTGGGACGCAGCGGGAGCTGCCGACCTTGGGTCTGCCGTCCGGTTCCTGGGCCTCGGCCGAGGCCGCCGCCTCAGCAGTCGACATGGTAGACGGAGGCGGGGCGGAGGACACTTCGTTCCTACACTGTGCCTGCCGCCGCGGGACCCAGAGTCCTCGCCGCCCAGAAAGGAAGGCAGTGTGAGGACTACCAGAGTCACGAAGGGCTCCACAGTTCCCGCCGTCGCCTCAGCAAGAGTGATTTCGCCAGCATCGCGCAGCTCCCGCGCACCCGCGGACCTCGGCCGGAGCCCGGCAGCCGGTTGTTAACACAAGCCTGTGCGTTGCTAGGGGCGGGGCAGAAGCGGAGGGAGAGCCGGCTCCTACGGAAGCCCGGGGGTCCAAACTACTCCAAACCTTACCCACGCCTGCATGCTCAAGACTAGGTGTATTTCTCTGGATTTTCCCACTTTTCTCATTGGTAAAATAGGAATGTTAAGAACATTAGGTGAGATGATAGTACTTATAAAGTGGTGCTTGGCACATAATAATCTCTCTGTAAATGGTTGAATTTACCATTATCTTTACTATTATGGTGCTATCCATTGTATGCTGAGTAGTAGTTTAGAAAGGGTCAAAACTAATGAAAAGCTTCTCATGATGATTACCAGTATAACAATAATTGCTCCAAACACCATGATTGTGAAAACATATAACTCCGTTAATCCTTTCACTTTTTTTAATCTCCAGAAATTCTTCAAGAGTTAAATGTGTTTTTTATCTTCCTTAGAATTTATGTATTTAAAAATTGTACATAATGAATTCCATGAAAATGGATATCACTTCACTTCTCAGAGCCTCCCTACTCATTTATAAAATGATCAGGTTGACCAGTGATTTCTAGGGTTCCTTGCAGCTCAAACACTGAATGACATTCCTAGCCTTACTAATTAAAAGAAATGGAGAAAACTACATTGGGCCTGGCAGCACCTGATGTAAATGATAGTAGAAGAAATCAAGCTTCTCTGAGACTTGATTGAGTACTCAGGACTTCCAGTCCCCATTTCTTCATTTCTATCCATTCTTCTGCTTTCCTTATCTCCAGTTCTCTGAAAGTGATTTAAGAGCACCAACGCTTGTGGTCCAAGTCTGTGTCCGCTTTTCTTTCCTCATCTTACTGTACTTCTCTGTGGCATTTTATACAGTGACCACTCTCCCCTTCTTGAAACTCCCTAGGCTTCTGTATTCTTGTTTTCTTTTATCTCTACAGCTTCTTTCAGGTTCTACACCTAGAGCTGGCTTCAGGTCTAAAGGTAGAATGTAGAGGGAGTGTCAAGTGTACTGTTAACAGAATCTTAAGTGCTGTTGCACAATCTGAGTATTCCACATCAAAAGGAGACCAAAACTACTTGGATAAACAGAGAGAAAGAGCAAGAGAGAGAATAGGAGATTATCACAATAGGGGAAAGAGAACGAGCTCAACTCCCCTGAAGCAGAGGTCAGGGGAGTTGTTTTTAGGACTGGGATGAATTAATGGAAAAGTACTGGATGGGGAAATCAAGAAGTGGGGTATGTCAGTTACATGATGTTGTCTCCAGAGTATACTGTGGAAACTGGGTGGACCTCATTCTGTCTGGGTTCTGTAAGGCCAAGATGAGGGCGGTGAAGAGCATAGAGTCAGGAAGAAGCCTGTCTAACGTTTTGTCAAGTTAAGGAGTTAAGGCCTACTTGGTTTCTGTTTTAGGACACACCACATACTTAATGGTATTTACTGGATCACCAGCCCAACCCCTCCCTACTGAATTGAAATTCTTAAAAGCAAGGAGAGTCACTTATATTTGCACCCAAGGCCGCAGTATAGTATCCAGGGCAGTGAATCTCAAACCTTAGCGAGCACCAGAGTTATCTGGAGAGACAGTTCAAACCCAGGCCCCTGGGCCCACCTCCTGAGTTTCTGCTTCATTAACCTGGCAGAGGAAAAGGAGGAAAGGGAATCACAGGACAGAACTGGACAGAACACAAGGCTTTGAATTTCTAACATGTTTCCAGATAATGCTAATGCTGATGATCTGGGGTCCATCCTTTGGGAACCCCTGGTCTAGACCATATTAGGTACTCAGTAAATATTCATTAAAGAATTCGAGGATTATAAATTAGCTCTTTATTTGATAAAGTATTTCTTAAGTTACCCAGAGTAAGGTAAACACTCTAGGTCCTTGCTAGGCAAAATGGGGTCCTTAGGTATCACCTAGGAGCTTGTTAGCAATGCAGAGTCTCTGGCCCCGTGGTGGACCTACTGAAACAGAATCTCCATTTAACAAGATCCCCAGTGATTAGAATGCATATGAAAATTTGAGAAGCATTGCTTTAGTTCATGTGTGTTTTAATTATTATTATTTTGGAGTAATTGTAATAATCTCCATAAAACTGGCTTTTGCTAATTATTCCATTTGCGAATTTTCCAAGTCCTTTGTTTCCTTATTGATAATAATACTGATAAAAATATTGGGTTTATTTGTTTTTCTTCTTGGTAAATGCACCAAGCTTAAGCTTTTTAGAAGCTTTAGTTACATAAATTTGGTATGTAGATTTAATTTTCACCATTAGTCCTTATACTTCTTTAACATGGTTTTTTGAGGGCTGTGAGTTAAGTGCACAGGAGACATTTTTTTATGACAAAATATTAAGAGTGAAAGGGGAAAATGACTAACTACAGTCATGACAAATTATTTCAACCAGAAGATGATAGTAATGTATGAGAAATGAGCTCCATCAAGAGAATAAAAATGTTTCAATCTGAGAATTTACCATCTGTTAAATTACAAATTGCAGTTTCTTAAAGATTTAAAGTTTTAAAAATATGTTTACCTATAATTTTTACTTTTAACAGTGACAAAGAAAGCTAAATATGTTTTCTAAAATAAGAAATGTAAATAAGAAATAGTGAGGTTCTGCTTCTGATTTTTTTCTGGAACTTGTTTGCATAGTACTTAATTAGCAATGTTTAGTAAAATTGTAACTATTCATTAACTTGCATTTAGGTCATGTCTAATAAGTATTTAGATTATGTTTGAATGTGGTAATCTTTCAACTAATGCCCAATGGCCTAAATTTTAAGCAAATGCTATTCCTCTCTGACTCAGAGTAATTTATTCATACAGATAATTTTTATAGCTTATATGAAATGCAACTAAAGTACAGTCTTAGTACATTAGCTTTAGGGGAATTATGTAATAGAAGAAATACATAAAAGCTTGAATTTACTTTAATGTTTAAAAACATCTTCCAAGTTGTCTGGTACAGAAACAAAGCCTAAAAAGAAACAAAAGTAATTACCTCTTTCTAACAAAAAACATTAATGCAAATTTGGGAAAAAGTACATGGAACAGAAAATGAAAGTAAAATAACAGCCATTCTTGAAGTCAAGCATTCTAATAAAAAGTGCACTAGCAATAAACTAAATTGCAAGTCATTTTCAACAGGAAGCTGAAGGAGTTACACGTGTTCAATGGAGAAACTAAGTGGTGCTAAAAGAAATGAATTTCCGAAGAGCTATTTTTTCCTGATCAACGCTTTAGTTCTAAGTCATAAGAATATTTCCATATAATGAATATGTTCTCCAGCTTTTGAAAGTAACAACTATGCATGTGTTTTGTGGTAGGGTGTTGTAGCAAAGTACCCTCAGGGTAGGACCGTCTTTACTGTGGAGCAGGACTAATAGGCTAATATATTCCAAAGACATTAATTATTCCGTTTCTACACCAACTTGCCTTGTTCTGGTTCCATGGTCCTCAAATGTTCTGTTGGTTATAATTTGACTCTTTTAAAGAACTAACTTAAGAACAGAATATGCTTAGTTAAGGCAATACTAGAATTCATGCTGACATGACATTGATATTTCTCATAGTACTGGCAAATTGCCATCCTTATTTAACAATCTATCACTGTGCATTTGGTAGATGTGAATCTATCCCTAACTGATATATTCCCTCTCAGGGTTCTCCACAAATCTGGACTTTGAGCCTGCAGGACTGTGTGGATGACCTTGTCAAAATCATTTATTTCATGTTTGACCTTCAATTTGAAAATCCCACTGCTAGAAGTGTTGTCCTGGCTTGGGCTCCCTAGAGCCTGCCATAAACAAACAATCATGTCCTGTCACTTTATTGGGGAGTACTATCTCAGGAAAACCAAGTGAGGAAAATGGAAGGTGGCTGAGGAGGGAGCACAAATATAGGTGTTATTAAGCTGACGATAGTTTTGGAGCAAGTTCAGTTAATTGCTTGTCCTTTTAGGATAGTTTCATGGAGGACTTATGAATGATTGCTCTACGTTCATCTGGGAGAAAGGGAGATGAGTTTATCCACCAGACCCCTCTCATACCCTACTTCCTTGGTCAAAGTTCATCCCTCATTTCTTGGGGTTGCCAGGTTTAAAAGAAAAATCCTATGCAATATTTGTAACATACTTATACTAAAAAAGGTATTCATTCAAATTTATGCAATTCAAATTTAATTACAAGTCCTTTATCTTATCTGGTAACCCCACTCTCAGGACCTTAAGACTCTTTAAATTTCTAGGTTGCATTGCTCTAGCTTTCCTGGTATCCACAGGTCCTATGTACAAGCAGAGGGTCAGTTTCTCCCTGCCAGGGGCTCATAGCACACGATTTCTCAACATGTAGTAGAGTAGCAGTGGCAGCAGCAGCAATTTAGCTCTAGCACTGTAGGGCAGCTCTGGGCAACTGACCAGAAGGCAAGGAGAGACATGGAGGCAGTGGTGGAAAGGGTGTGGGGAGAAGATGGGAAGAAGCAGGCATGGCTGCACGCATATGGGTGATTAGGTTTTCTGTAAAAATGAGTCACCATTTCTTATACTATCTCTTTAGAACCTACCATGGACCATACAGTGACAGTCACTGGGAGTACAGGGGGGAATAAGGTACAATTCCATCAGGGCTGAATACTGTGAATCCTGATTTAAAGATGCTTAATGAATGTTAGTGAAATGAAGTAATTTTAAGAATACTACGTCATTAAATGGAGGTTTTTCTAAATGAATACTTAGGTTAAAACAAACAAAATTTATATGTATTGCTTTCTGGATGTTTCCACAAAAGAAAGAGCAGGGAAAGTATTTAATAGGAATGTGTCTTTGTATACAACATTTCAAAAAAGAAGGTAAGCCATTATACACTACTTTTTATTTAGATGTTTATAAGGCAGGGGTATGAGAATGATATAAAAATGTAACAAGTAAATTGATAGTTCTGTTTTGGAGACTACAGAGTTTTAGTAAATATCAATTACACAGTTATAAAGAAAACAGTATTTTCCAAAATAATCTCATGAAAGATCAAGGTAATAAAATAAGTATAATTAATTAACAATGGAAAATCAATTCTAATGTGAATTAAAAATTATCCTTTAAAAGCTTTAAAGGTAAAAATTATTGCAGGCTAGTTTATTCAAACAGTGTTAAACGGTATCATGACAAAGAAATGAAGTTTGGAAGGAATTCGTTTTGACTTCATATAACGACGAAACTCAAATTAACAATGTTTTAAACTGTTCCTCAGGAAGAAGTAGTCAGGGACCTTCTGGTCTCGAATCTGTCTTCCACTGGGTATGGCAGTCGTCCTCCTGGATGGTTGCCAGGGTGTCGGTGGTCATATCTGCATTCCCCACAGCAAGATGGAGGAAGACCACAAGGAGCACAGACTTCTTTCCTTTAAGGAGACTTCTGTAAAGTCACACATACTACCCCATACATCTCAATGGCAAACACTCAGTCACATGGATACATTATTTAAGGAATGGAATACGTAGCAGCTTTTAAAGAAATAGGGTAAACAAACATTGGGAGACAACTTGCAGTCGTTCAGGCTGGAAGTCTGCAAAGCTATGAAAGACTTTTTAAAGACAATCCTAGTATAAGTAAAGAAAATATTTCCTTGAAATTGGCAATTTGGAAATCATAAAAATGTACCTGCTTCTCTGATTTAATCTAGCCCATCGATCCACTGGGAGAATCCATAGTCAGCCCTAATTTTATGACTGCACAATGGAAACTCAATTTGGAAAGTTAAAAAATTCTCAGTATGTGTGTGTTAGGCTGAACTTAAAACATTTTTGGTGTCATATGCAGATTCTTGCATCTTAAGCACTTTATAATTTTCTTAGATTAAAAAAAAGAGGAACCTATCCATTCCTGTAAAGTTCACTGTTCAAAGGTATAAACAAATTGTGTTTCCACTAAAATGATTACAGTTTCATTTAGAGATAATTACATATACTGGCATCACACCAGAATTTTTTATTCACTTATGAAAAATTGAGGGTAGAGCATCATATTTTCATGATAATAGATCACAAATATAAGTCTTAATACTGCATTCAGGTGTGTTATACTATGCGTAGCACTATTTTAAGTCAAGAATTTATAAAATAATTGCAATACAACAATTTAGGCTGTTTAAATACTTATTTCAAAGCAAGGATTTTATAGACTGACTCAGGTACAATCAGTTCAATGTTTAAAGTATTCCTAAGGAAATACTTATGAATTACATTTATAGTACTTTATTTTAAACATCATAAAAGAAATCTTAAATTTCATAATAAAACTTTTTTTTTGGGAAAAAACTGTACAGAATTTACTATGGAATAGTTTAATGGCAAAAGGCAATGAAAAAGAATTTAGTTTTTTTTTTAAGATTATATGAGATAAGCAGTAAAAAAAAAAACCTGCATATGATATATTCTTGAAACTCTTGTACAAATAACTATAATTCATAACTTGACCATAAATAAGTACTAACATACCTCAAGTTACTATTATTAAAATAAGTTTGAAAGTAAAATTCCTAATCAAATCAAGGTCATTCTAATTTGTAAGAAATTAATCAGGTAGTTTAACACTGGGGCTTAGTAGTCAAGTCTGTGTGTAGCACAAAATAATTATTTCCCATAGATACCTATAAAATATAATTTGTTCATACTTTTAAATATTTTAAAATTTAAATAAAAATTCCACATGCAGGCAATCTGGGCTAAATTTCCAGAAAATTATGTTTTGAAAAATATATGATAGCATTGATACAGTAATATTTAAACATGATTTAAATGTCTCCAAAAAAGGAGACATAGGAAATATGCACACAAAAGCTCAGTAGCATGATAAGTCCACAGTTATTAATATTTTCCTCCTAGGAAGAAAGTACTTGATTTTTTTTTTGCATAGGATCAAGAGTGGATATATTTTCTACATTCTTATAACTTTTTCAGGGGCATTTCTCAAAATTCAGATCATGAAATAAATCCCTGCTGTTCTAAAGTTGACACCACATCTAGCAAAAACAGAATTCAATCCTATTTCAGAGGCCTGAAGAATGACTGAGAAAAATGTTCATGAAAAATAATGATTATGAAAAATAAGCAGATGAGAAATAGTAAAATAAAGCAAGTAAAAGTCAATATTTTTGCATTTTTAGAAAGGCTTTTAAATACTTAGAATTATAGTAGATATATGTTTATTCTAAACCTCTATATTAAATTTCCATATGAAAAGGATATAATTACAATTTGAAACAATAGTTGCATATTTTATACATTTACATAAAAGTTTATTTTTCATATTTTCAAAGGCCCCATTTAAATGCCATAGCAATAACTTTATATTATTGGCTACTTATATACATGCAACAATATACTTCAATAGTCATCTAATTTTTAAAAACTTTCCTTGTACATTCACATTAAATGGTTAAAGCATGGTCTTATGAAAGTGAAATTTAAGGAACAATAACGTACTGAAAATAAGTTATTTTCATTAGTCTACTAAAATAGTGTATTTATAGGTGTTTAGCCCTAAAAGTTACCACCCAATTGAATTCCTTTTAAGAACTGACAAGCAGTTATCAAAAGGGGAAGTATATAACTAAAATAAAGAAAATAGAAAACTTCAATCAAAGTAGTAGATATTAAAATTCACTAAGAAAAGAGAGTATCAGAGAATTGTGAGTGATTTGCCAAATTGATAAAATACAGTTATCAGGAAAGATAGCTTCCACTAAGTAAAATCCTTCTGTTTTTTGGCAGCTGGATTCAATAGTACCTCAGTGGGTAAGTTTAGAAATGTTAAAATTTCAGGAAAAGGAATGCATGTAATTGTATCTTGTCTGCAGCTTTCTCTTGAATAAGGGAAAAAGCAAATTGAAAAAATGGAGGGCATTCTACCCAAGGTTTGAACAAAATGCAATTTAAATGTGAAATATCTGCACTGAAAATTTTTATGAATAATTCATATGATTTTATGTCCCTAGCGTAGATTTATAATTAACCACTTATCCTAATATCCTTCATGCTTGCAAATTGCTCCTTAATGAATGGTTGTGTAGGCAGGATATCTCAGAAAAAGAGAAGTTGATGACCAGCCCTGCAGGGATTTTTAAAAATATTATGTGGGATGTCAGCAATTCCTTAACACTACTATGGTCTTCTCATTACACGGGGAGGCTCCTGGACTGTCACAGGTCTCCAGGCTCATGTCCCAGGGAAGATCAGGGTAAGTAACTGTGGATTATCACACACACAATAACTTTATAACTGTAATATTTTCACATTATCTTTTGATACATATGTCTCTCTCTGAAGAATGTCTATGACTACACAAAAGAAGCAGCATCTAGACTGGCATCATGAACCTAACGCTCAAGATGAAGCAAGGGCAGTGGGCCTCGTGGTTAATCTGCTGCCTGATTTGAACACTGGCTCTGACCCTAACTAACTGCATGACCTTGGACAAATTACTTAACTTTTCTGCTCCTCATTTTTCTTATATAGAAAATAAAGATATTAACTACCTATTTCATAGGGTTGTTTTACTAAATGGGATAATACAAGTAAAGTGTTAAGAACAGTGCCTGCCTAGCACCTTATAAACAAATCCCACAGCACAGAGGTAAGGTGCAACAACATAGATTGGTTTACGAACAACTTGTGTGTTAAGCTGACACTTTCCCACTAACTAGGAACAATGATAAGATCACCAGGGTTGATACTATCTTAGAAATATCAGTTTTGGTGGCAGAATAATAAGGAATCCTTTCCCTGATGAACATAGTAGTATGCAAATGAAACTCTGTAAGAAAAAGAATAAGATCTTTCACAAGTTGTACATTATCAGTATTTCATGTCTCCAGTGCATTTTAATTATAATTTCAGTTTAATTTGTCTTCATAACTTGTGTTTGTTGCCATAATTACATGTTCATTTAATTTGTTATATTCTCCAAATCCTACTTTGTAAGAGAAAGAAATGTCATCATACACCCTTACTGAGATGATAATGTGTCCTTTTTTAAAAATAATATATTATTACTCACTGCTATTTCTTAAGTTGTGTAAGAATTAAAACTTAAGCTTCAGAATAAAACATAGATCCACTGACATATTAAAAGCTTAAAATTCTGCTGGTTTGCAAAGTGTTTTTTAACATTATGAAGTGTATCTATTATTAACTAAATTTTTTGGTGTGATTATAAATGTAGTTTTGTTAAAATAACAATAGTGTTATAGTTCTGCAGAAAAAACCCAACAGGTATGTAAATTTCAACATGTTTGACTCAAAAGTTCATATTGGTCAAATAGGACATTTGTGAAAATTAATTTGAAGACAATTCTACCACTAATTTGGTTAAGACCTCATTTAACAGGTTTTAACTTACAGTGATTTGACAGTGCACATACACAAACTTCTGAACTTAAAAAGAGGAAATCATGAAGACAATGGCATAAGTAGAACTTTATATGGTACTGCAGCACCATCTATCATCACATAACTGTAACCCTCTCTGGTGAGAGATGAGGAATTGTTCCTCCAATACCTTCTTCTAGAAATTGGCTCTTTTCCCAGCCTTTTTTAATTCTTTTTAGCTTTCGGTTTATACACGGAAGGAGTAAAATGATCTTACCAAGAATTACAATTGAGGGCAAAACAAGAGCAAGAACAAAGTTTGGTGGTGTATAAAACCTGTAGTATTCTTCTTCAAAAGCTCGTTTCCATCCATAAATTAAAACATGGAAAGTACTTATGAGCAGAGCAACATATCCAAGTGTAGACTTGGGGTGCAGGAGGAAGAAAAAGAAACCAATTACTCAAACTCTCCAAGTTACCCATTCAGATACACAATATTTATATTTTGATAAAACTATTTTGTCTTAAATTACAGTTCTCTCTTCCACATCACAGGGATTAGGAGTACTGTGCCCCATGATCTGGAAAATCCACATAAAAAGTTTTGGTCCTCCCTTCATAGCAGAGAAGTCTAAATTTTTTCTTTTTCTTTTTTTTGAGGTGTTTACAGTACCTTATTGTAAAATTTGGGTATATTTATGATATTAAAAGATAAAATATGTTGATATACATATTGTATACCAATACAATAATATACATATATTTTATGTATATCTGAGTTTCTAAACTTTCTCTGTGTCACCTGCTGGCCTTCGTGTGTCACCGGCAGCTTCTGCAAAACTCCCAAAAAACCTCCATTCAATTTCTTATGCCAATCTGTGATATATCGAAACTGTGATGGGCAAAGTCCATGTGGAAGGGATAACTGCATTGAGTTATTCTTTGTTCTCTACAAAATTAAACTATTTTAACATATATATTTATTTACTTATATATTTACATGCACACTTTATTTTACGCAAATAAGGTCATATTGCATATAGTTGACTAGTCTTACTTCACTTGTATCAAGAACCTTTCCTCATAACATTAAAATTCCAAAACATGAGTTAATATTCTATTGAACAGATGTGCTATAATTCATTTAATCTTTCCTTTTGTTGAATACTTAGTCTGTTTCCAACTTTTCTCAACTATGAAAATAAAGTGAAAAGAATAAGACATTGGGGGAACATACAGAAGAAATTGTCACTGTATATAAAATATAACAGATCTTATAGGGATGAAAGACAATGTAAAAATTTTTATTTTTATTTTTTGTTTTTTTAATTTAATTTTAAATTTTAAAATTTTTATTTATTTTTTCGCTTTCCTTTTGGGGAGGTTTTGGGTTGTAGAAAAGCTGGAACTGTGGCAGGAGAGGATCCCTGGTGTGTGTGGGGTGTTGGGGGGGATGTGTGGGAAGGAGTGCACCTTAGGTATGCCTCTATGGAATATGAATATGTTCAAGTGGTTACGGAGTATTGTCGCAGTAGGTGGAGACTCATAAAAAAACTGAAAGAATATTGAATTTCCATCCTGTGGAGTTCTGTTACATTCTGTAATAGAGTGGCAAGAATCCCTAGAGTACATGGGTAGTGCCTAGCAAAGGAGGACAGACCAATACGCCAGGCCCTCGACACTGACGCTTGTACTTACGAACCTTGTTCTTGTGAAACTGAAACTTAGCTGAGTATTATATATTGCCTAAGAGTTACCTCCTAAAAGCCTTCTTGTTGCTCTACTGTGGCTTCTCTCTAAGCCAAACTCAGCACATAAACTTACTACCTTCCCTCCAGGGTGGGACATGACTTCCAGGGATGAACAGCCCTGGAACTGAGGGATTATTACCGAGCACCAACTAGTGATGCAGCTGGAAAAAGACCTTGACCAAAAGGTCAAATGAGCTTTTCTTTCTAAGAGATTTTGAAGAGAGTTGGGTGGTCATTCCAGATGTTATGCTGCTGCATGTCTTAGAAGGATCTCAATGACTGCTGCAGGAAACAGTGCCTCAAGCAGGGGTGCTCCTGAGGGCTCTAGAGACATCTAAGCACTATAGGCACGGCAGACAATTCCAGGAATTCAGCAACCTGATAGTGGGCCTTACCTTTGAGTATAGGATAACCTATACCCCCAATGTATCAGAGTTGGACTCATTTATAATTTTCTTACACATGGTTCTTATGCCCCTTTTATTTGAACCTATAATTAGCACTATAACCATTAAATATGTGTTCCAGGGACCTAAATCTTCCGGCTGTTCATATGCTGGGTGAGTCCTGAATCTCAGCAGAGCTGCAGCCAACACCTACTCTCCAGTTCACTGGACTCTCCCAGAATAACTAATAAAAGGATGGTGATGGGTAACACCTGTCCCAAAAAACAGAGTATCTATAACTGCAAGCAAGACAGTTCTACCGATATGTCCCATGTCTCTAAGCCCCCTCTCAATCAGAAGCAGGGTGGGTATCCCCATCCCAAAATTCTCAAGACTGAGGAATAAACAAACATAAGAGGGGATTGCAACTATGGACTAAAGTAGACTTATTATTCTAGAAATGGAAGAGCTTGTAACATTGATATAAAGGCAGTAAGCACCAGAAGTTCTGATGGGAAGGAGAGGGAAGAATAGGTATAACATGGGGCATTTTGGGGACTGCTTATGTTTGTGTGTGTGTGTATACATAAACAATGCATTTCTTCTTAAATATTCAGACACCTTCTCTCCTGCTTGAGTTCAAATTAGTAAGATTTTTCTAGACACATGAAGATGACAAAATGTAAAATAACTTCTCACTCATTTGGCTGAAAAAATAAATTGACTTTTGGCATTAAGTTTGAGCTAAACTCACCCCTCACCCACTATCTTTTTTTTTTAATAACTAACTTAGTAGGCAGTACTATCAAAGCCTTCCAGTATTCTCATCCAGGTCTTTCAGTTACTGCACCTGAGTCATCCTAAGGTAGCCTCTAGCAATCTTTGTTTCCCAAGACAGCTGCATAAACATTGTCCCCAGTGGCACTCCTTTAATACAGAATATATTTGCAACTATATTTAAAACCAACTGAACATTACTAATTAAACTCTATGTCACCTAACCTCTCACCAAACAAACAAAACCTGACATACCTGAATAAAACTGAATTCCCTCCAGTTTAAAGCATTGCTCACAGAAGGAATGGAGGTAACTGCCAGGAGGGAAAGTAAGCCAAGACTCATTATGCCAAAGGAGATATACATTTCAATTCTCCAAACTTCTTCCTCATTCCAAGAGTTTTCAATATTTGCATGAACCTGGCAAGAGAGCAAATGTGAATTTCCTTTAAATGGTAGAACATTAACCATATAGAACCAGGCTATATATGGACATATTTAGGTTACATTCATTCAGTTCAACAAACTGTTGTGGACAACTTATTGCCGGATGGTAAGAGAAAGAGGAGAAAGAATTAACCAAAGAAGATGACCGTGACTCTCTCCTTCTGTGAATACACGCGAGAAGAGAGTGGTAAATATATGCCATCACATTTGTAATACATCATGGGTTATATGGGCTCTGGAGTCCCAAGATCATGAGATGTCAAGTGGTTGGTTCTAGGTGACACAACAGAAGTTTAAGCAGTTAGACTTAGTTTGAAGGTACTTTTAGAAATTAGTTTACATTTTTTATATATTTTGGCCTTAGTTCTACCTAGAATCTAGGCAGGGAATTTCCAAACCACTTCTGTAGCTTCCTCCTTCACATAAAGAATATTTATTTATTTATTTTATTTATTTCTCTCCCCTTCCCCCCCACCCTCCTGTCCCGGTTGTCTGTTCTCTGTGTCTATTTGCTGCGTCATCATCTCTGTCTGCTTCTGTTGTTGTCAGTGGCATGGAAATCTGTGTTTCTTTTTGTTGTGTCATCCTGCTGAGTCAACTCTCCGTGTGTGTGGCGCCATTCCTGGGCAGGCTGCACTTTCTTTCGCGCTGGGCGGCTCTCCTTACAGGGCGCACTCCTTGAGCGTGGGGCTCCCCTATGCGGGGGAAAACCCTGCATGGCACACCACTCCTTGCGCGCATCAGCACTGTGCATGGGCCAGCTCCACACGGGTCAAGGAAGCTCAGGGTTTGAACCGTGGACCTCCCATGTGGTAGATGAACACCCTAACCACTGGGCCAAGTCCGCTTCCCTAAAGAATATTTATGTGCTCATTTATCTCTTTCTTCACACCTCCTCTCTACCAGGAAGCTGAGAGTTCCCAGGGAACAAAGCCCTAACAAGCTCAAATATTTATCAACTTGAATTGCCTTATTAATACGCTTTTCCAGCTATCCAACTGCCTCATTCATAGATCTTTCCCTTTGGTTTACAAAGAATATTTATAGTTAGGTCAGACTTGATTCACTCTGAACTTGTGGAATTCTGCATAGAGACTGCTTTTAGAATTGTCCATTTACACCCAAGCAGTATAATCATAGTATAAATCAAAGGCTAAAGCTTTGATTTAAAAAGTATCTATTCATGAAAACCACAGCCTCTACATATCAGCTTAACTTTGTTCAGTCCTAGATAAACTAACATACTTAAAAGTTTAAACAAAAAAGAAGCTACTTCTTAGCCGTTTAAAGCAACCATACCAGTAGGAAAAGGCTCTTATTATTTTCTTGTTTCATCTCTATACAGAACAAGAGCATACCCAATATACCCAGAGACTGCAACCTGGAATCTTCAGTTGCCCTCCCAGTTCATTCATTCACTCAACAAATACATCGAGTGTCTACTATAGACCAGGCACTGACATAGTTATTAGGTATATATTAGTGCACAAAACAGACAAGACCCCTCCTCTCATGGAACTTCCATTCTGACAGGAGAAGGCAAACAAAAAATAAATGAAATAAACAAGGAAAACAGTGTGTTAAAAGGTGGTAAATGCTACAGAAAAACTAAAAAGTAGAGCACTGAGGAGTACTGAGGTTGGTTTGGAGGCAGGTAGTGAAATTTAAATTGATGTCTACTAGAGGCCTCATTGAGGAGGTGAGATCTGAGCATCAACTTGAAGGAGGTGAAGGAATTGCTGGAGCATATATCAAAGGTTTAGTATCCAGTTAAGACAGTGGTCATTTTAGAGAGAGAATGGCTTAAAGGACATAGATCTATTTATATTTTCAAGTTTTTCTGCCTTTACTATTGGAACAAGCTTTACTACTAGATGCTACAGACTTGGACCCTGTTGCCTTGGCTGGCTGTAAAATGCAAATACTTCCGCACATTTGTTTTGCTGCAATGCCCTCGGCTTTCACCAGGGAATGCCACAAGTCACAGCTTAAGGAAGCCCCAGGTATTACATTTTCTGTATATGAATTATTGAGGAAAATAGTTTACTACATCACTCAAGCACCTTCCATGAAGCTCTCTCCCTGAGATTTTCTTGGAGAACCAAATGCTAAGGAAGCTTTTCTTCACCTGAGAAACTGGTATCTTTTCTGTTTTTTAATAAGAAAGAAGAACCTTGTAACTATCTCCTTTTTTATTCTGTCAGAAATTTAAAAGCCAAAATATCCAGCAGAGATGTATTCTGTTATTTTGTTCCTTATCTTGGCTTCCTATTCTGCTTTTATTTTCACTGGTTCTAATTTTGTTGCATTAACCTTTTGCAGAAAATGGTCAATCATAAAAATTAAAATAATTATTTATTCAATGCTGAAAGCAATCATTGCAATCCTGAAATTAAAAGAAATAAAAAAAGAAAATACTATTATAATCCTGTGTTTATTGTGCAAAGAGGATGATGGTAGCAGTTTTCTCTCTTAATGACTTTAAATTAGTCACATAATTTTTATGCAGAAATATTGTTTAAAGAACAATTCCTTCCCCACCCTAAATATATCAAAAGTAATTTTCTATTACAAGATATGCAAATTTTTCACCTTTTTAAATCTTACATTTTACAAATTCATACTAATAAGGTTTTTCCTCAAGTCTGAAAAGTAGCAAGAATGTTCCATACCTGTTGATAAGCCATGTTGAGAAACAAGTATCTCTCTGACCTTCTCATTGGTAAGCAGAGGCTATAGGCTACATGGACTGTAGCAAAGAAAAAACTTAGTAATCCAAGCTGTTTTCTACACTGTAACCAGGTTTCCAACCAAGGTGGAAATCTCCTATACTTGGTGCCATAATAAAGCTGATAAGCAGCTGCCAGGAGACCTGCTAGGTATACCAGGGACAGTAATGTAATGGCAACTACGGGCAAGGTTTTATTCACAATCTCAATAGGAATCTTATAAAAGTCACTCTGCTGATTTCTCGCATATGGATGTATCACATCCCTGACAAAGGAATAAAGGAAGAAAAACGTGGCTAGGCTTATGGCTACTACCACTGGCCCTCTCCAGAGAGTAAACAGTCGCAGGGGTAAATTTTCAATCTCTCTGGCTGATGATAATGATCCCAGGTCAATTGGAATGAAATTCAATTGACGAGCCAGTTCAATAACCTGTTGCCGAGCCTGAATGTTGTTGCTGCATATATAAACCTGTGGAAAAAAACAAAAAGACACATTGCTACTATTGTTTACAAACCTGATTAACAACCACATGCTCCACTAAATCTATGAAGTGCCACAGTGATGTCTGAATGATGCAAACTATTAAGGTTGAGCAGTTAAAGCATTTGATAATGTATCAACCTATTTATTAATAGGTTTAAATGGTGTCATAAAAACAACAAAGTTCTTGTCACACATGATAACAAGACAGTACAATTCAGAGAAATCCAGCTAGAACTTGGAATTGGCGAGTCCTCAGAGAAGGAAGGCAAGAGGAAGGAAAGGAAGATTTTTCTATTGGTTCAGTAGCAGTAGTGAGATAAGGTCTGCCCTCAAGCCTTCTAGTTGGTGCTCAGTCCAAGTTGCTGGCTACCACCCCCCAACCCACCACCTTCCCCAGACCCTCAGCTTGCCAACTCCCATGGGGCACAGGGCAGGACTTGGGACTGACTCCCCCAGCTTTCTTGGACAATATTTGGTGATTCTGCCTAGAAGAGTGATTGCAAGCACTGCCTTTACAGATACCCAACACTAGAAAGGATAAGCATGGACTTTGGATGCTGGCATTACTATTAAAACCTTTAAATTGCCTCATGATACTATACTGCTTATAAAATTTCTCTTTAAGCTTAGAAACCAATTCTCCAAATGTCTCTGAAAAACCATGGATAATCTCAGTTATGTTGTTTCATTGGTCAATATCCTGAAATTCTTTCATCTTTAAATGATATATCTGGTCAGGAAAAAGATTAAATGATAAGGTTTAGGTAATTTAAGCAGTAAAGAACTGCCATTTTCTAAGACTAAGCTTTCACCTCTAGAGTAACTTAATGACATTATGGCTGGGGGTGAGGCTGGGCTGTCAAACAACCAAAGCCTCTCAGATATAGATAGGGTTGAGAATTCAACACATATTTGTTGAGCACCAAGTTCATTGCTGGAGTGAGCCATTATTACAAATAGATAGGTCATCTCCCTTAGGGGTAGAAAAATATTGCTTTAAGGCTCCAAGTAATGTTTGGGGAAAATAGATATCTAAATATATCCCTGAGGATGTTTACATAAGGGCTCTGAAGTAGGTTACCCTGAAATAGTTGCATGCTAAACCTATTTACATAATGGTGGCTGTACAGAGCTCTTTGGATTATTAATTTTAGCTAACAGCCAGATGAATGACAAATCCTATACTTTCTTGTATATTGTACAATACCGTTATATGAAAGTTCATGAACATATAAAATGGAGGCCTTTTTATACCAGTAAAATAAGGAGAAACATTCTAAATTAACTTATAACATTTGTGAGTATGATAGAGTTAACATTTAAAATATCATTTGGAAAAAATTTAGAGATGTCTGTAAATTATAATATTTCATAATAAACCTAAAAGTATAAATCAAATATTCAAGATAAGGGCATGAGGACTATGAAACACAAATGAAATTATTTCTGTAACTCATATGGAAATAATCACTGTTCCACATTTTGGTTAAAAATTAAAATAATTGCAAATAAGGGTTAAGGAATAAATTCATGTATATCTCACAGGTCTTGGCTCTATTTGCCCAGTATATATCCATTGCTATACTTTGGAGGATATGTAAAAAAATAAAGGATTTAGACAAACTCTCTAGGAATATGTATTCTTTTACTGGTTAGTCCTCCAAATTAAAGACTTGAAAGTGAATCGTTATTATGGCTTTGATATGCAGCATACAGTGCTGCAATACTTAAATATATTGTCTAAGGCATTTAGTCAACTGTCTTTATGGACAAAAATAATAAAACTATTTTATCATCATGCTTAATTATAATGGCATACCACACCCTTAAAAGATTTTCAAGATACTCTATACTCCGCTTCTTTTACTGCTGACTTATAAAGACTCTCATTCCACAAAAGCATTGACAGGGCTACCTGTCTGCTTTTCAAGTTGAACTAGATAAAGTACTATTGAAAGAATTATATGCTGAGACGGACTTAAGAAATGCAGACTGCCTGTGCCTTTCCCATACAGACTAAAATCAATGCTGAAAATAAAACAAAAAACTGCGCTGTTTTAAATTTTGTGAATATTTAATATATGTAAAAGAAAAAGGTACTTCTAAAGCACTATTCTTGAGGACCATATGAAAAATAGTTTCATACAAAGATATACTACTGTTTTACTAAATAGCTAGCTGTAAGGAAGCAAGCACAGAACAGGGGAAGGAGAAGGAAAGAAAGGAAACAGGAAAGGAGGGAGGAAAAGTAAAAGACATGTTCACTATTTCTATTTTTGAGGAAGCAAGGAGAGACTCAATGTAATGTGTCACATTATTCATTTGCCAACCATGCTCCTTTTCTTTAATTGGTTGATTATGAAAGGAAAGTCCAAGTTAATTTTTCAGCTTTTTACATCAGTTTGGAAAGAGGAATGTGGCCTTCTGGTGCTCATATATAGTTTTAAAATGATAATTATTTCGAGAATGTAATAATTTGTTTTTAAATGTCTGATATATTTTTAACCACAAAATACCCAAGCAAATAAGAATAAAATTTAAGAATACGTACCTGCCTGCTGGCATCCTTAGGTCCTAACTGAAGTGCCCAAGCTGAGACAACATTAAATCCTTTGACAACTAAGGAATCTGGGAATAATGAAGCCAGATATTCGGCATTGGATTCTGGGTATTGGTTTACCTTCATGTTATTGCTAACGTCAATCAGGATTTTACCAACAAGCAGATGTCTCAGGTCCCACAGGGAGGTGTAATGTTCTCTATGTATAGCAACAAATATTATATTTGTTTTTGTTAAAGCATCTTCATGATGAGTGACATCCACCACATGAGGAAAAAATTCAGAAGCAAACTTAGGATTTCTGCTTCCTATGACCACATGATAGCCACATCTAATAAGTCGGATGGTCAGGGATTTGGCAAAATCCCCACTTCCAATTACACCTACAGTAACTTTCCTTGCATCTTTGATACCATTTATACCATTAGGCAAAAAAGTTTCACTAAGGCTCTTAGGGCTTCCCATCATAGAGATCGATTCCATGATCTGGACTCTTCCAAGATCACCAACAGTGTCCTAGGAGAGACAAAATTAAATGTTCATCAATTACCTATTTCAAACATTGAAACACTCCCAGATTATAGAATATTATACATTCCCTTGTGTCTAGAGGTAAAATAAGTTGGCATGCTATGTAATGTGGAACACAGCAAGATACAATTTGTAAGCTGAAAAAGGATGTCTAAATGGAAGAATTATCTCAGAAATGATGTGTTCAAGTGGGGCTTCTCAAATTTTAAAGTTCATAGGAGTCACTTGGGAATCTTGTTAAAACGCAGATTCTGATTCAGTGGGCCTCAGGTGAGGCCACGATTCTGCATTACTAACAAGTCCTAGGTTATGCTGATACTGTCAGTCTGTGGGTCCCTCTTTGAACAGCAAAGCACTAGATTAAAAAAGGAAAGAACAAAGTTTTCACCCAGAACTTTTAAAAACAAAGTTCTAATAAGCCTGATTACCCAGCTTCTAAGCAGATCCAAGGGCGCAAATCAGAAAATGACACTGAAGGAAGAGAAAAGGACCACAAGTCAATGTGATAGCTCCCAAGACAAAAGGAGACATAAAAAACAGATGAACTATTCAACCCCAAACCTTCAAGAGTCATTTGTGGTAGAGATAAACCGTTTTATATACTTCGGTAGCTAATGACTTTATAACTATGTAAGAGTAAAGTAAATCAGATAATAAAAATGAACCACTGGCAGTTAAATGATATTTTAAGGAAAATGGACACCAAATATACTAACGGATTAATTAAACTTCATAGACGTCTAGCATTCACCCCACATCCTATCACTTACCATTGACAAAGATGGCTTTCCAGTGGAAAAGGGGAATAATAATATACGATGGTCTTAAATTACACAATACTTATGAAATCTCTTCTTCCCCTTTTTACTTGTTGGCTGCATAGAATATAATAAAGTTAATTCTTTCTGGAAATTTTGTTAAATTCTTTTCTATTTAAGGGACTAACATCTGAAATTTTCATATTTGTAATAATCTGCCATGAATCAGAGTGGCTGTTGGGTCTGAGTGGAAAACATTTTTCCATTCCATCCTCATTGCTAAGTGTCTTTTATGCTAACAGCAGATGTGGATTGCTTTAGAGGATTTAAAGAATTTACAGGTAGCTGGTTGAATATTTCAAAAAACATGTTCGAGGTTTTTATTAAGTGAAGTTAGAAAATACTAGAGCCAGGAAAATTTGACTTCTTTCCCTAGTAGTGGGTCACATTCAATGATTCACCATACATCAGTAAATTAATCTTTTGAAAGACACTAATAGCAATAATAATAGTTAAAACTTAGATAGCATATATTATGTGCCAGTTCTGTTCTGTGCTTTATATAGTTGCAACTGATTGAATCTCCACAACATACCTATGAAATAGGTGTTAATATTATCATCCCCATTTTACAGATGAGAAAACTGAGAAATGCACAAGATAAATAACTTGCCAAATGACCTAGGAGAGAGTAAGTGGGGGAGCCAGGGTTAGAGCCCAGGCAGTCTAGCTATAGTATGTGTCATTTGGGTGCATGTAAGGAACTTAGAAAGAGAATGTTTGGGGGAATGGGTGGGGAGTAGGAAATATATGGCTGTGTTCATATTAGTACATTATTTCTTCTTTGGTCATTTCATTGCTCCTCAGCATTACCTCATGATATTAATGCCTAACTCAGAACCTGGGAAAGGAGAAAACTATGTTTGAATCTAGTACACATGGCTCATTTCACAAGACTCCTTTCAAGATAGAAGGGTTGTGATTATCTGCTTTTCCCTTGGAATGGTCCCATGCACCCAAAGGCCAGGCTAGGTATCAGAGGCACTAGGGCAGTACTCAACAAAACTGCCAATATCCCTTGGAAGTATCTTTGGATAACCTGGGAATCAGGAGCAGAAAAAGAACCATAAATAATTACATCAATGCTCACTTCACTTGAAAATTAAGGGTGAAGTAACCAATTTACTTACCCTAATCATATACATTATTTAAGGGAGAACAGAGTTACTAGACTCACTTATAGGAACCTAATTCTCCTATATCTCAGGCTTGACTCCTTTTGAATAGATATTGTAGCATCTTCCAAAATATTAGAATTATAAAATCTTTCAATCAAAGAATCATGATAAAGCCGTTTCAAACAAACAAAAAAACTAAACTAAAGCAGTTATATTCTTATTTTACAAAGCGAGTTCAAACCCCTTCTGTAAATCAGAACATGTTCAGGTAAAAATACAATAGGCCCTAATAAACGTTCACTTTTGGGCCCCTCATTATACATGTATTTTATACATGTTAATGGGTGACTAACAAGTCTGGGCCTTTTTTGCATGTCTTTCCAACGGCAGGTTCTGACAGAACTCTTTATGTGGCTACTAACAGAAGCTGGACTAATACTGAGCTTCTTTCATTATAGTTTTAAGGAATGGCATCCATGAGCGGAAAAAAAACATTTTTAATGGGTCTGAGAGACATTAATTGTACATTGCTGAAGGCATATAATAATGCTTGTGTGCTACTTCATAGTTCACAGAGTGTTTTCTTATAAAATATAAAATAGCTGTCAACATGGTATTATGCTCATTTTTAAAAAAAGATTTATTTATTTATTCCCCAGCCCCGCTCATGGTTTGTGCTCGCTGTCTGCTCTCTGTGTTTGTTAGCTGTGTGCTCGTCTTCTTTTTAGGAGGCACTGGGAACTGAACCTGGGACCTCCCATGGTGGGAGGCAGGTGCCCAGTGGTTTGAGCCACGTCAGTCCCCATTTGTGTCTCTGTTTCCTTGTTGTGTCTCTTCATTGTGTCATCTCATTGCATCAATCTGTTGCATCAGCTTACTGCGCCAGCCTGTCGCATCAGCTTGCTGTCTTGTTTGTCTTCTTTAGCAGGCACTGGGAACTGAACCTGGGACCTCCCACATGGTAGGCAGGTGCCCAACTGCTTGAGCCACTTTCATTTCACTATTGTTCTCATTTAAAGATGAAACAGAAGCTCAGAGACCTTTAGTGACTTGCCTAGGACAGCACAGGTTATAGTGACACAACCAGGATTCAAATATGAGTCTTTTATCCTATGTTCATTCTAAAACTGTAGTGAAAACATTACCTGGGGAATCTTAACTCAGAATTTTTTAGCATCTCCAAATGTCATCTGTAACTACATTTTCTAAAATCAATACCAATTTTAAAAACTGAAATTATGAATCTCAGCACAATATAGTTTTAGATAAATCCCAAGTTATAAGCTGAGGAATTCTAGCTACAAAAAAGACAAAATATGATTGGCATAATTCCCATTTTTCTTTGGGAAAAATCAACCAAAGGGCTAGGTTTATTAATACTATAAAACAAAACATGATTGGTCACTGTGTAACTCTTCAAAAACCCTGAACAACAACTCATGTCTTCTGGGGACTCTGCAACCAGGTGAGTTCTGTCGTAGAGGGGAGTTCGGCTTTTGAGGGGAGGGAAGAAGAGAGGACTAAGAAGTGTGCCCATATACTCTTTGATTTGCATTACATAGACAGTCCAAGCAACCTGTCTCCCACAAACTGTGGGAAACTATTCAGTGCTGAGACACTGGAGCAAAACCTCATCAATTTATAATTTCCTGATCTAGCATTTTGGATCTCCTGTTTAATGATCCTTTCCTGAGAGGGGAGGAAAGTACCCTGGAGCAAAGCTGAAGTTCACATTTTTGATATTTATGAAAATGGGGTTATAAAAAACCAAAAAATGTCGATATCTGAAGATTTGCCCTTTTAAGGAAAAAAAGTAAAGACCTTAAATTACAGATTTCTATTTATAAGGAATAATGTGACTAAAATCTGAAGGAAAATCTACCCTGCTGTGGCCCAACATGAATTTGTCCAGGCCACTGCATGCTTTGTACCTAAGGCATAAAGGGCAAGAAAAGACATAAAAGGGCAGGAGAAGACACAGTGCTTATACTCAAGGAATTTATACTCTAGCCAGGAAAGACAGGCTGTATTTATAATAAAAAGCAGGATAAAGCCTCACAGCTGCAAATATAAGAACTAGATTGTATGATCAGAGCATAGTTACTCTAGAAAATCAGAGGAGGGGAGTGGAGGTGGCTCAAGTGATTAAGTACCCCCAGCCCACATCAGAGGTCCCAGGTTCAGTTCCTGGTGCCTCCTAAGGAAACAAGGCAGGCAAACAGACACAGCAAGTGCAAACAACGTGTGGGTGGGAAGAAATAAATAAATGAAATCGAAAATCAGAAAAGGACAGTATTGCATGGTACTCATACAGGTCTCTCTCTCTATACATACATACATATATAAAGAGAGAGAGATAAAATTGGATATAAAAAATCTTTAATTCATACTCAACTTTCTTAATCCAAGTTAATGCAATACAGGTTCATTCTACTTAAAACTAATATTTGGTTTTCTGTGACCTCACCCTAAAAGTTGGCTAGGCCACTGGTTTCCAAATATGAAGTTATCAGTGGTCTACAACAATTAAGAAAAATATGGCTGGAAGAGGGAGTTGTTCATAAAATTATTCAATTTAAAGAACTGTCTTCTATTCTTAGAGTATATCTTTCTTACTTTTTGGGGTCAAAAATGTTCTTTAATTCACAAAACATAGTAGTAGATGAACTGTTTGAGTTGGCAACACATCCCACTATTTTTTAAAAATTTATTTTATTGGTCTTCTGGAGAATAAAGTCTTACGAGAGAGGGGACGTAAACAACATGGAGTAAGGTCCCTGCATTTGCAGAAGTCTGTGGTTAGGTTAAAGAATACTCAAAAGAGAGGGACACGGAATCTGTACATCAGTATCAGGAAATATGATATGAATAAGCTAAAAGATTATCGCTATGGAAGGGAAAAGGTTTTATGGTGGATCTGGGGAAGTACTGTATATTGTATATATGAATTTCGGTGATCTAAGACTCTTGTGAAGCTGACATTATGTTGGGATTCACTTTACAGGAAGTTTTGAATCATAGAGTGGTTCAACAATGGCAGCAGAGGAATACTGATATAGGATGTTATTGACAGGATATATATGGCTGACAGGGAGTTATACAGGGCATATGCCCAGGGTATATAGTAATGTCTAGATATACTCATAGTGGAAACAATGAAAAACAACAGCTGGGGCGGGTACTGGGCGCCTGGCCGGGGAGTCACGGTCATGGACCCTGGGGAGCAGTGGCAGTCCGCCAGGGGCAACGGCAAGAACCAGGAAGGAAGGAGGGCCCAACAGTGGGTTCCTGATACTAATGGCTATGCTTTTGAGCCTATACATCTGCAATAAGAACAAGGCCTAGAGTAGCACTGTGCCTGGGAGTTTCCTCCTGACAGCCTTCATGTTACTCAAATGTGGCCACTCTCACAGCCAAACTCAGCATGTAGATGCAGTGCATTCCCCCCAACGTGGGACATGACACCCGGGGATGAGCCTCCCTGGCACCAAAGGATCACTACCACATACCAGCTGAAGATGCAACTAGAAAATGACCTTGAATTAAAGGTTCAATACGGATCAGCAGAATATCCCTGTCTACATATAATAACATGACTTCAAAATGCTGTTTGACCTAATATAAGGGGGAAATGGAAAGGAGAAATGAGATTATAAGGCTATGAGTCTCTAAAAAAAAGAGTCTGGAGGTTGTCAGAAGGAATGTCCTTATGCACAACTGAGCAGAGTCTAAGAGACAGATAAAGTAGATACAACCCCAGGTATTGGTTCTTCTGAGGGATAAAGAGACCCACGGGTTCTATGGTCATGGCAGATGGGGTTCACTGCCATGGCAGATGGCCCTTCTTTGGAGCTGGTGTTTCTACATGATGGAATTGAACTCGGAGGGGATCTCTTCCCACAAGACTTGCATGCTACTTTATTGGAATTGTAGTTGGTGCTGGGGTTTAAGATATATTTAGGGGATTTGAATCTCTGGACTGATAATAAGACACCCAGGCCCAGAGCCTCAACAGACTTCAGCTCCTACACTTTGATTTATTGGACTGACCCCACTCAGCTAACATGGAGTTGAAGAAGGTCAACCACCACAACATGGAGCCTAGAGTGTCTACAATTGAAAGCAGGAGGAGTACATCCAGTATCCATGTGGAATCTAAGCCCCCACTTGAAAAAGATGTGCAATGGACACAACCAATCCAATGTCCACAGAGAAAATGTGGAATGGGTGTGGGAACGGTAGCCATGGGGGCTGCTGGGTTTGGGGAATGGGAGGAAGAGATGAGATGTGGAGGCATTTTCGGGACATGGAGTTGTCCTGGGTGGTGCTTCACGGACAATTACAGGACATTGTAGACCCCCCCAGGGCCCACTGGATGGAACGGGGGAGAGTGTGGGCTATGATGTGGACCATTGACTACGGGGTGCAGTGATGTTCAGAGATGTACTTACTGGGTGCAATGGATGTCTCATGATGATGGGAGAGAGTGTTGCTGTGGGGGGAGTGGGGGGTGGGGGCGGTGGGGTTGATTGGGACCTCGTATTTTTTGAATGTAATTCGTAAAAATAAATAATTTTAATTAAAAAAAAATAACATAAAAAAAAAAAAGAGGGACAGAGTCTAGAGATGAATTGTCAAATATCCCATTCTAATTTTCTTAAGTAGAAGGTGATTCTCACTATCACAACCTTTAGGCTGCACTAAGATAAGCCATAAATCCTCTTATAATTTATACAACAAATAAAACCCAATTGTTTATATCTATGACAATAAAAAAGTTTTTTTGGAGGAAAAAAGTTTTTGGTTTTTTTTCTGGAAGGTCTTAAGCACCTTAGAAAATCCCAAAAGCAAAGCTGTAATTCTACTTTAGAAATCAGAATGTGATTCTCTAACATTGTGGTTTTTAAGAATGTGGAACCAGGGCCAGCAGCATCAGCAGCACCCGGGAACTTGGTAGAAAAGCAAATTCTCAGGCTCCATCTCAGGCCCTACCCCAGACCTCCAGAATCAGAATCAGAAACTGGCAGGGATCCAGAAATCTGCAGGTTAACAATCCCTCCAGGTGAGGTTGATGCATCCTAAAGTCTGAGAATTGCCCTAACGTAATGGAATCCAGCCATTATTAGTTGTTTGACTAACCCACTTAACTGAGATTACTAAATTACTTTGCTCAGCTGAAACTCTTGGGTAGTTAGCACACATCCTCATTTGATGGTAATTTTCCTAAAATTATGAGGGAAATAGTAATTTCATTAAAACTATATAGTTTTTTTCTTCGTTTACAGACCATCAGCATTGTAAATGATATATATATGTCATACTCAGACCTGAGTGCCTTTTTGTGTTCATATTTTATAGAACCAACAAAAGAATTTTCAGAAAAGAAATATAATTACAGTATATCAAAAGCTCAACTAACTAGCTCCAAGCAGTTCAGACTCGTCAATTAACGAGAATTTTAATGAGATGAATTCAAAAGAACAAGTAATTTCCAAGGTATTTCCTAGGTTCAATGCTATATACCTTTATGTTGGTATGATTCTAAGGTACTTCTAAGTCCTAAATCACCAAAATACAATTTTATGTGTTTTTCGCATTGTAATTACTGATGCAGGAAAGCACTCCAGTTCAAATTTTCAACAAAAAGTTTCTGGTTAGATCTAAGTTAGTCTAGGTTAGTTTTTTGCAAAAAATAACAACTTTATTTTCCAAGGACTTTAGTTCATAACATTTTGGGCTCCTTTTCAATAAATTAAGGCAATAACACCCTCCAAAACCTCCCCACCCATTTTTCTTCTATGTATAGTTTAGATAAGAAAACTGGGAAAACGGACTTTGGCCCAGTGGTTGGGGCGTCCGTCTACCATATGGGAGGTCCGCGGTTCAAACCCCGGGCCTCCTTGACCTGTGTGGAGCTGGCCATGCGCAGTGCTGATGCGCGCAAGGAGTGCCGTGCCACGCAAGGGTGTCCCCCGCGTGGGGGGCCCCACGCGCAAGGAGTGCGCCCGTGAGGAAAGCCGCCCAGCGTGAAAAGAAAGTGCAGCCTGCCCAGGAATGGCGCCGCCCACACTTCCCGAGCCGCTGACGACAACAGAAGCGGACAAAGAAACAAGACGCAGCAAACAGACACCAAGAACAGACAACCAAGGGAGGGGGGGAATTAAATAAATAAATAAATCTTTAAAAAAAAAAAAAAAAAAGAAAACTGCACCCTCCATCCACCTTACAAGTGCCACCTGCTTATTCAAGCAGAACGATGTGCCTTATGTGTACCTGAACTTTCTAAACAGTAAAAGTTAACATGTCCAGGGGGTATGTCTAAAAGGAAGCTGGCAGTAGGTCATGGCATGACTGAAACAATTTCCCCATCTGAAAACCTTGATACAGACAGTAATTTGGATATCTATGTTCATTGGGAGCAAATACAAGTTTTTCTGTCATAGTAATTCACTTGTAAATAAGAAACTCACTTGTAAACAGTCTGCTGCGACAGGCCTGGCTTTTTTGCCTCTGCACTAGGGGTTCTTTTTTGATCCACAGACACCTTTGCCAGTCAGGTGAAAACCACAGACTCCCTACTAAGTCCACACTATACTGTGTATTATTTAATAAATATATTACACCCACACCAAGAATGTTTTTCTGAATGTCAGTTCAAGCTCACTGATCCCTGGTTAATAATCCCTGCTCTACAAAAAACCATTTATCCTTATTTCAATTCCATATCACATTACAGGTGGCAAATATCTGCGGTTGCAAATGGCGCCAATGCCCATGAGATGCTGTCAGCTTTAGGAATCTCTGGGGATTGACATCAATTTAGGAATCAATCCACAACCAAAGATTATAACCATACTCATCTATCCATCCATCCATCCATCCATCCATCCATCCATCCATCCATCCATCCATCCACTATCTTATTGAACCCCATCTGTCAGGCATTCAGCTAGATGCTGCTGTTACAAGACACAGAATTGGCATTGACTTCCTGGTTATCTGTTCGATATGAGGAAATTACAAGTACTGATACAGGCATAACAACTTTTTAAAAAACTGTAGTGAAGTATAGTTTGTATATCACAAATTTACCCATTCTAAATGTACTATGTACATTACAGAGTTGGGCAACCATCACCAAAATCCAATTTTAGAACATTTCCATCAATAGTAATTGTTGTTACTCAAATTTTAAGGAAACTGGTCAAAGGTAAACTCTTCTTAAATAAAAAAATCATCCCTCCACTGATGTTCTGAAAACTCCATTGGCTCTCAAGAGCATGATCAGAGTCTTGTTAACTCAGTTCAGAGCTATGGTAGTATTGGAGGTTTCCACTGCTTTGTAGTTGGAGCAGGAGAACTGCAATCGCAGAGCTGACTCCTCCTACAGTTGTCTGGCATGACCTACTAAAGCAACAGTTCTCAACCCTGGCTGCACATTGGAATCACCTAGGGACCTTTAAAACCTGGTCTGCCCTCCCACCAAACCTCAGATTTTTATTTAACTGAACTGAGACGAGCATCCAACTAATAATTATTTTGGTATTTGGAGAGAGAAGATGTGGGCTTTTGGTCCTCAATCACCTCTATTTCTACATTGTTGTTTGAAATAATGAAAAGTAACACTAGTGGAAGAGTAGCAGTTGCCCTTGAATGCAGGAAGCTGAAGAAAATGCATACATTCCTTTCCCCTTCCAAAACATCCACTCACTATTTTGCAATTACCTCTTCACTTACTGGGAAGGGCAATGTCATTCTTTAAAATGGATCATCCCATCATACTTGGTTCCTGTTGTTTCAGAAAGTTCAAAATTCAGAATGTTCTACTGGTGACATCTCTTCTTTCTGTCTCACAAGTCTTTCTGTCTCAGTTCTCCAGAGCTGAGCCTATGAGTGTTTGCAAATGGATTGGCTAGCACTAGAACAGCTAGAAAAGTACTTGCCCATCTTGAACGTTTTAATTTACTAAAAGCTGCAGAAAGCAATATATAAGAAATGGGTTGGCTTTTACAATGAGGATTTACTAATTTATAAGCTCACAGTTCTGAGGCTCTGAAAACATCCAAATCAAGGCTTCATCAGGCAATGCTTTTCTCTCTGAAGACTGGCTGTTGACTATCCTGGACTCCTGTCACATGGCAAGGCAAAAGGGCAGAATCTGTATCTCTCCCTTCTCCTCCTGGGTCTTGTTGCTTTCAGCTTCTTGCTTCCTCCAGCTACCTGCTTCTTCAGTTTTTTTCTCTCCGGGGTTCCACTGATTTTAGCTTCTGGCTTCTGGGACTTTCTCTCTCAGTTTCTGGGGGTTTTTCTCTATCTCTGCAGCTCCTTCTCTCCATATTCATCCCGTTTATAAAGGAATCCAATAAGAGGATTAAAACCCACTCTAGATCATGCCTTACTGAAATAATCTAATAAAACAGTTCTCCCTACAATAGGTTCACACACACAGGAATGGGGGGAACATACAGGCTCAAACTATCAGAAATGTGAATATGATCCCCTGGGGTCTAGTTAAAATGAAGATTCTGATTCAGCAGGTCTGGGGTGGAGCTCAAGGTTCTGCATTTCTCATAAGCTCCCAGGTGATGCTCCCAGGGCTTATCCCTGGGCCACCCACTGAATAGCAATTTCTTAGAATTGCTACCTTCTCATTTGATGTTATACACAGGTAATGTAGATTAAATAACTGAGAGGACTATGTCAATTACAGAATGTTCTACTTTTTGGTGGCAGGCCGAACAGACAGTTCTAGGTATTCTCTTAGTGTCAGTTTCCTTGGTTAAATGGAAAACAAATAGTTGTACTTGATTCCCATTGTTCTTTCCAACACTAAAATTCTTTTGTTTCTGAATCTTGAAGCTATGTAATCATGGTAATATCACCACCTTATTTTTAATACTTCAACACTTCAACTTTATGAGTTTGATCTAAAAGTATGATTTAAGTAGGACACGGGCTCCTTGAAAACTGAAGGCCACAATTTCCTTGAATGGAAATTTGACTTGCTCTATGCTTTTAACACTCGAATGTAAATTTTTGAGGTAAGAGAATTCAATTATACTCAGCTACACGACCTCCTAAAGATTTTCAATTGTTAGAGGTATTTACTTGATATGCTTCTAGCTAACTGACAGCTGCTTGCTATATTAATTTTGAAAAATAGAAACTATTTTGTTTCATATATAAATAGTGCATTAATTATTGGATAACAGTAACTCTGAAAGGGCTGTCCTCAGATTTTGATGACATTTACAATGTGATAGGTTATTACAGCAGTTTAATATTGTTGATGAATTCCAAAAAGAAATATTGGATTATGCTTATAATCTGATCTGTACCTGGGCATGACTGAGTTATGATTAGGGCGTTGAGTCCCCACCCCATACCTCACAGATAAAAGGTATGGCAAAGAACAGAGTTGGGGTTTCTGATGTTAGAGTTTTGATGTTGGAGTTTGCTGCTGAAGACTTAAGCTGGAGCCCTGGGAAGTAGGCTCACAGAGGAAAGAGAAGCCAGCCCCAGGAAGGAACCTTGAACCCAGAGAAAGCAAGCCCCAGGAACATAGGAACCCAGGAAGTCTGAACCCTCACAGACGTCAGTAGCCATCTTGCTCCAAATAGACTTTGGTGAGGGAAGTAACTTATGGCCTAGTACCTGTAAGCTCATACCCCAAGTAAATACCCTTTATAGAAATGAACCAATTTCTGGTATTTTGCATCAGCACCCCTTTGGCTGAATAATAACAATTATCAAGAAAATATTATCCTCTAGGACCAAGAGGTGGGGAAGGTGCACTCTTGACCTTGCAACACCATATCTGGACCATTCGACTCGCCTGCAAAAACTCTGCTCCCTTGAGGCCCATGGAATTCATAATACTCTCTCTCCATCCTCACTCCTGTCCTCTACTGACTTCTAGCTTATTTCCTACATCTGGAGACTTCAGCCCCCAGTACACCTATAGTCTTTCTCTTTATGCAACACCTGTCAACCTTCTACAGTACTAGAATATCCAAGGGCATGATCATTAAATCTCATGGCTTCTTGTTTCCTTGACTTATTCATCACAGGCAGTGAGTCCTGGCCTTCACTCTACCTTAGTTACTCCTTCTAGAAATCTCCAAGCACTATCTCCTAGCCTTCCAATGACCTTAGTCAAATATTTACACTGATAATCTAGATATCAGGAGACATAAGACCCCATGACCCCATTACTTTCTCATTATCCACTGATATCCTTTATGGCTTCTCTTTCCTCTTAATCCAGCATAGATTCCATAATATATATTTACAGTCACCCCTTTGAAAAGACCCCCAACTCTCTCTTGGTCTCCACCATATTTACTTGGCAAAACTCAATCCTGGAAGAACCTAGCTATCCATTTTCTCTGTATCTGCATTCGCATCCAAGTGGCTGTAGATGGCTGAAGAAAAATCAGACAACTCAACTCATTAGTTTCACCTTAAATTTATGATCACCAATTTCATCTATCAAAAGTCATTTTGTCCACTTCTGACACAGAGACCATCCCTTTTTCCCTCCCAAGAACTTTCTATTATGTCCTCTCTCAGCAACATGTCAAAGGTAACATTTTCAAAACCAAACTCCTTTCTACCTGGACCTGTTCTCATTCACCCAGAATTTCCTCATCTCAGTAAATGGTGCCACAACCCACTCAATTGCTCAAGTCAGAAATTTGGAAGTCCTTTTTGAGTCCTTGCTTTCCCTCAGCTTGACATAAAATCTACCACCAACTCCTGTTCTCTAAAATATATCTTAAATGCCTCTCCCTGTCACCATCCTAGTCCAGGAGTCCACCATTTCTCACCTGAACTCTGCAAAGCTATTCTAACAGGTTTTCCTACTTATTTCTTTGCCTCTTTCCAAACCATTCTCCATATAGCAGATAAGATTATCTTAAAATGCAAAATCGGATGATGTCACTCCCCTCCTTAAAAACAGTGGTTTCCTGTTGCTCTTAAAACTTATGAGGCCATTCTTGACCATTACCCGAAAGGCTCTGAACGAGCTATCCCCTGCTCACCTCTCCAGGCTCATCCTGTAGAATTCTCACTCTCTATGGTCCAGTCATACTGTCCTTTTAGTACCTGGAGTAGAAAAGACCATTTTCCCACCTTTAGAACTTTGCGCATACTGTACTTTTTATTTCTTTAGTAGAATGAGTCATTCTGGGTTTTTTTTTTCTCCCTTTCAGCACCTCGTTAAAGTTTCCTTTTGTAATTGCCTCCACACTTCCCAGTACAGTTCTGCCACATTGTAAATAAGCATGCAGTAAATATATTTCATTATTAAATGCATTTAAAAAATGTTAGGACCAAAACATGTAATAATGCTCTAGGTCAGACCCTTCTTTTTGCTGATCAAGACCGGTGGTCCCAGATGGGTTAGGTGATATGTCAAGGTCATGGCTACTGGCCAAACAGGGAATAAATGCATCTCCTAGTGTCCTGTGTCCTTTATCACAGATGCAGCTCTAGTCTTTAAAACATTTGGTATGTCCTCTTTCTCTCTCTTCTCTTGATTATGATCCTTTCTTTAAAAAATTGTTTGCCTTCATCTGTGCTATTTTTTCACTATTAAAGTACAATTATATTCATTTTCCATGACAGGTACATTTTCCATGACACCAGTACGATAACAGTTACTTGGATAAAGCTTTTCACTTCCTTCCAGCACAATTAGTTTAATTTATCATTAGTCTCATTCCCCCGTTTCCAAAAGATTGACTTTAGCTAAGAGGCAAAAATGTGCGGTCATACCCATGACAGCATATGTAGTTTACTCTTATAGTTTTAAATGTTTTGCAAAGTATTGGAAGGGTATTTTTCTCCTTTAAATGGCTTCTACACTTTGAAGCAACAGAGGGAGAGATGCAGAGTTTTAAAAAATAACCTTGGAGAATGAAAAAATAAACAGAGGAAAGGCAAATAAAAGATCAATACAAGGAAGAAATAAAAAAAGGGGACGTGTGTGTGTGTGTGTGGTTGGGGGCGACAGGAGACTTCGAATGAATTAAAAATGTTCCCAGCAGTGGAGCTGTTAACAGGATTAGAAGCTAAGTAATGAGGGTAGAAGTGGGGGCAAGAGTCTGAATTCTATTTCTCCCATTTCCATCCTATACTGATGAGGGATAATTAACCATGGCCTGGAATAAGTTTTCCTATCCAAAAACTGCCTGAGGAGTAAAAACTGACACCAATCCTTCTCGGTGGGGTGGGGAGATAATGAATGGAAATCTCTCGACAAAAATTCTCTTTATCTGTTCTATTTTCAGAGCAAGATTTTTAGGGCATAATTTTCAACAAGTTTGGCTGAGGTTGAACACAAGGCTCGAAGATAATTTAGGACACTAAAAGAAGCCGCCAAATACTTCTAACACATATTGACTAAACACACCACTGTTACATTATTGGGTAATAAAATGACTACCAGAAATACTTTCCTGTTCGTAAAGCAGCACTATATGATTTTCAAAGAACGTGCGCTGCACCAACCCACACTGATAGGGAGGGAGGCTAAGGTAACCTGCCTGTCCTTTCCTTTTGGTGTATATCCTACGTGGATAAGTCTCCTGACCTACCTCCTTTTACCTGGGCCCAACTTTAGGACTTTCCGAGAGCTCAGGGAGTAGAGTAGAAGGAAGGAATAGTTGGAACGAACGCCTCACTCCACCCCTCTCCCCACCCCCAAATCAAAGTGCCAGACGACCGGGGACCCCGCCAGCTCTGGGTGGACGCCTGCAGAGGGCGCGGACTCCGGGAAGGATGGCTGCAGCGCGCAGCGCGGACCGCATCTTGACCCTCAACTCCGTCGCCCCGCCTCCACCTCCTCTCCCGCTTCTCCCTGACCCGCTCACCTCCACGCCGGGCAGGGATGAGCCTTGCCGTGGTCCGAGCTCCGCGTCTTCTTCCCAAGGGCCCTCCCGGGTTCCAAGGCCTACAGACTGCGCCTCCGCCCGCCGGCTGCAGTGTGGCTGCCGCGGGGAGCGCGGTCGGGCTGCTCCCGGGCCTTGCCGGCCGGATCGCTTGGAACAGGAGAGGAGGGAGGGAGGCGCGCGGAGGCCGGTCTCGCCGTGACGCGCCACGAGGGGCTGCACGCTGGAGGCGCCGAGCGCAGAGCGCCGAGGAAGGGGGTGGGGAGACGGGAACGCCGGAGGAGGAGCCGGGGAGCTCGGAGGGGTTTGAGGGAGGGTGGGGGGAAAGTGGGGTGGACGTAGAGCGCCAAGGGGGTACAAGCTGTGCAAGGGGAGCAAGCTGTGCAGCGGAAAGCCGGGGTAACGCGGCTGGGTAGTTGTGCGCTCCCCCCAACTGAGAGCAGCTGGGTACCTGCCCCTCCCCTGCGTACTCCAGCAAAAGCTTTCCCTTAGTCTGCCCTTGGGAGACGCCTTTAGAAATAGCTCTGGAAAAAACAAGCCCGCTTTCCCACTCTACTGCTTCCGTGATGTTTGATCGCCTTCTAGCCCTAGACTTTGTTTTTATTATACTCTACCATCCCCCTCCCCGATTCCCACCTTCTGCCCACTCCCAGTTCCTGAGCGTCCATTTGGAAGTCGCTTTTTCTTCTGTTCTTTCACTCACCTCTCCCCACCCAAAATATCTTGTATCGACTGTCTTTGGAATAAAGTATACAGAAATGCCCTTTCATGAACCACATTTTAAAATTCTCTCCGTAAGAGGACCCTTACAACCGGTTGAGGGCAGGTATTACTTTGTTGACTTTGGCCTCTCCAGCTGCTGCTGCTTGAGCTTTGGTCTTGGGGAAAAGCGGATTAGGCCGGGAGTCTGTTCATTGTTCCTGGGAAAGCCACTTAACTCTGGGGCCACAATGGCCTTGAGTGTTGAAGAGATTACTGATCTGTAAGGGCACCTTTGGCCCTGAGATTCCCTTAATTTTTTTCTCTGCAGATTACAAGTCAGGTATCCTTTTCCCTTTGTGTAAATGCCAGTGAATGAAGCCAGAGATCTTTATCCTGGAATATAAAATCGGTTTACTGAAAATTCTCAAATTTACGGGTTTTTTTTTCATACATCAGTAAGTTAAGTTTAAAAATTATCTCTCCCGGGTGGTTTATTAACCCGGAAAAAATGAGAAGGTGGTCTTGGATCGATCTTTGGAACACTGCACTTTACCCTTTGTAAGCCTTCCACAGATTGCAAATGCAACCTGTGGAAATACATTCTTACCAAGACTTGAAATGTCCCTTTCCCCCACTGCCAAATATTATTAAGGTTTGACATTTAGGATAAGCTAAACTTTTAGTGATGTGTCAGGCAGGGTGTGAGGGTATTGGCAGCTGGTAAAATACTTTCCATTTTGGTACCTGGGGAAAAAATCCCTATATTTTATTTAGACTTTTATTATTTCCACTCCAGCGCTTCTCTCAAATAATGACAGTAACAGGTTTTTTTCTTCCTTTCTTTAACACTTCCGGAGGACCAGTGGAGGAAATTAATGAATTTTAGCAGTCATTGTAAGGTATGTAGCTTTCCTGTGTGTTTTTTTTAATCAATCAATTTATATAAATCTCAGAAAGGATTATTAAAAGTTAGGACATTTTCTAACTATCTTAAAGCCCACAAATTATTGAATAAAATCTGTAGATGAACCATATGTTTTAAATATTTTTAAAAACTATCTTACCATGCTCTCTGATGTCCAAAAAATATTAAGGAATATGAGATCACTTGTCCCAAAAGAGAACCAATGAGTCAATAAGTTACAGTCTCTAGAAGGAATATCTGCTTTACATACTTAAATTATTAAAATAAATATCCTTGATAGAAAATCTCATGTCATCAAATGTGTTCCAAAAGATTGTTGGCATTGATGAAAAACATGATTCCTTTTGGCTCATTCCCATGCCAACAAATTTTTACTACTGTTTTTCAGATGGAGTTTCATAGTATAAGCACGATTTCGCAAGACTTTTCCAGGTCATGAGGTGTTCTGTGAGAAGCTCTCTTCAGTTCCCTGAAGTAGTAATTGATTCCACTGAAGCACAGCAATAATTTATTAAAATGTATCTCTAGTGGCCTAGAGGTGTTAACAGTTTTTTCTTTGACGTTATTATACAGTTGAATAACTTTAGAGTGGTAGTTCCCAAAATGTGTAACTTTAAACCCTAGTCCCTCCAGATACTCTGCAACGAATTTATTCATTCCTATGCTATCGAGCTACCACCATGTGCTCTGAATGGGACATTAGGAACAATGACGAAGAAGACAGATATGGTTACCTATGTTTACTTTGGTGGCGAAGGTAAATTAGAAACAGTAACAAATAAAATCTGCACAAATTTTTATGCAAATAAAATGATTATAAATTATGATGAAAATAGCAGGTCTTGAGATAAAAAGAGGACCTTCTTCGTTCAGAGATTCACAATGCATAACGGATTAAAGACAGAACTTCTACAGTGAAGACCATTTATTTCTAACAAATTCTCATATTTGGTTTGAGCACCAAACCTTTTGTGTGTGTGTGCAATGTCTATTTTTTGTAAAACAGTGCTTTTCTTCCTTAAAGTTATTCTGAAATAATTTCAAACTTACAGGAGAGTTGCAAAAATAATATAAAACTCACACAGCGAACTACAACATAACCCTCCCATTACACAGATCCACCAATTTCAACATTTTGCCACATTTGTTCTATCATTCTCCTTTCTTTTTTTCTTTCTTTCTTTCTGTCTCTGTCTCTCATCTATCTAGGTATTTTCTAAACATTTGAGAGTAGGTTGTATACATCATGACCCTTGAACACATGATACTTCTACATACATTTCCTAGGAACAATGATATTCACTTATGTAACCACTTTAGGTACAGTTACCAGGCTCAATAAATTTTATGTTAATACACATCTTTCAGTCTATATTCCCATTTTTCATATAATATCCTTTTGGACCTTTCCACCTCCAATATTAGATCCAGTCCAGGATCATGTATTACATTTAATTATCATTGTCTCTTTAGTTCTCTTTATTTTTTTAGAATGTAGAAACAATTTATACAACTTAAACTTTCTGATCTCAACCACTCCCAGCCATACTTTCAGTGGGATTAATCACATCCCCAATGTTGCATGCTCCCTTCACCTCTACCCATTATCAGAGTTTCCCATCATCCCAAATAGAAACCTGACACCCATTATGGATTACCCACCTTGGCCCTCCCCTGCCCTCTGTCCTGGGAACCTGGGCTCTACTTTCTGTCTCTATGCATTGCCATTTTCTAGCTATTTCATATGAGTGGAACCATGCAATATATATCTCTTTGTGACTGATTTATGTCAATCAACATGATGTCTTCAAGCATATCCATGTAGCAGCAAGTATCAGGACTTCATTTCTTTTTTTAAAAATATATATATATTTTTTATTTCTCTCCCTCCTCTCCCCCCCCCCCCCCCCCCACCGCCCAGTTGTCTACTTTCTGTGTCCATTTGCGGTACATTCTTTTGTGTCTGCTGTATTCTCATTAGGCAGCTCCGGGAACCCATCCTGGGACCTTCTGGAGTGGGAAAGAGGTAATAATCTCTTGTGCGACCTCAGCTCCCTAGTTCATTGTGTCTCTTATTGTCTCTTCTCTGTGTCTCTTTTTATTGCATCATCTTGCTGTGTCAGCTCTCTGTGTGGGTGGCCCCAGGCCTCCTTGACCCGAGTGGAGCTGGCCCATGCACAGTGCTGATGCGTGCAAGGAGTGCCATGCCACGCAGGGGTGTCCCCCATGTAGGGGAGCCCCACGCACAAGGCGTGCGCCCCATAAGGAGAGCCTCCCAGCACAAAAGAAAGTGCAGCCTGCCCAGGAATTGCACCGCACACATGGAAAGCTGACAACAAAATGATGCAACAAAAAGAAACACAGATTCCCGTGCCGCTGACAACAACAGAGGTGGACAAAGAAGATGCAGCAAATAGACACAGAGAACAGACAACCAGGGTGAGGGGGGAGGGGAGAAAAATAAATCTTTAAAAAATAAATAAATAAAAGGTAGATAGTGGCAGAATTTATTTAAAAAAACAACACATGCTTCCACTCTATGGTGTTTATAAAAGACATACTTTAGGTTCAAAGACACAAATATTTGACAATAAAGGATAGAAAAAGGTATGCCATGTAAACAGTAACCAAAAGAGAGCAGGATTAGCAATACTAATATTAGCCAAAATAGATTTTAAGGCAAAAATTTTTACTAGAGATAACAGACATTTTATAATGACAAAACAATCCATCAAGAAGACATAACAATTATAAATATATATGCACCCAACAAAGAGCCCCAAAACACATGAAGCAGAAACTGACAAGAGTTGAAGGGAAAAATAGAGAATCGAATAATGATAGTCAGAGACTCTTTTAGTTTCCTGGCTTCTAAATCAAATACCATGTAATGGTGTTGGCTTAAACAACAGGAATTTATTGGCTCACGGTTTTGAGGCTAGGAGAAATCCAAAATCAAGGCATCATCAAGACAATACTTTCTCCCAGTAGACTGTGGGGCAGTCTGCCAATGGTTCTGGGTCATTAACTTTTCTATCACACGACAATGTATATGGTGGCCTCTCCTGGCTTCTCCCTTCTCTTCTGGATTCTATTGACATTCAGCTTCTGGTTCCTCCTTCAAATGTCTTTCTCTTTGTGTGTCCAAATTTCATTCTGCTTATAAAGGACTCCAGTAATAGGATTAAGACCCATCCTAATTCAGTTGGGCCACACCTTAACTGAAGTAATCTCATAAAAAGTTACTATTTATAATGGGTTCACTCCCACAGGAATGGATTAAAACTAAGAACATGTTTTTGTAGTGTTCATAGCTCCAAGGTACCCCACTAATGGATAGAAAAAGTCAACAGGAAATAGATTTGAATAACATTGCATATTAACTAGACCTAATAGTCATCTATAAAACACTCCACCCAACAAAGGCAGAATATACTTGAGAATTCTTTTCAAGTGCACATGGAACATTCTTCAGGATAGACCATAAAATAAGTTTCAGTAAATTTTAAAAATTAAAATAATACAAAGTATTTTCTCCCACCATAATGTAATGCAATTAGAAATAAGTAACAGAAGGAAATCTGGGAAAGACACAAGTACGTGTCCATTAAGCAACACACTCCTAAGTAACGAATGAGTCAAAGAAGAAATAAGAGAAATTAGAAAATACCTTGAGATGAATAAAAATTAAGAAATGCAATTGTATTAGCTAAAGGGGTGCTAATGCAAAGTACAAGAAATCTGTTGGTTTTTATAGACAGTATTTATTTGGGGGAAAGCTTACAGTTACAAGGTCCTAAAGAGCCCAAGTCAAGGTACCATAAGAGGCATTTTCTCACCCAAAGTCTGTTGCCACTTATTGACACAAGATGGTGGATGATATCCGCAAGGATTTAACCTTCATATTTCCTCTTAAGTCTCCATGTGCCTGGCTTCTTCCAATCTCAGCAGTAGGCTGGCATAGGGCTCAGCTGCTCTGTTCTCTTCAGCAGCAAGCTGTCAGGGGGATGACTTATTTCTCTTCCTGGGTCCGGGGGATCCTCTTTCACATCTAGGGAGCACCCTTCCTCTTTTCTCATATATCTGCTTCTGTGTTCCATTTATATAGCCCCAAAGGGGATGGGAACTCAAACTGAGTTACCCTATTGACGTGGTCGAATCAAATCCCTAATTAAAAAAAATTTTTTTTTAGATATACTTTTTTATTTTTTAATTGCTTTCCCTCCCTTCAAAACCTCCAGTGGCCACTGCCTCCACATCAGTGATAAAAGTTCTTCTATCACTTGATTCAAAATAAGTCTATACTAGAATACCAGTAAGTCTACTCTAGTCCATCTTTCATTCCCCAATCCTGGGGATTCTGGAATGGTGATGCCCATTCTGCCTCTAATTGAGAGGGGGTTTAGATCCCATTGGTCAGATGGATGGGACTATCTTGATTGCAGTTGCAGACTCTCTCTGTACCTTGGAATGGTCATTGTCCATCATCATCTCCTTGTTAGTTGTCCTGGGTGAGTCCACTGAACTGGAGAGTAGGTGGTGCAACTTTGTTGAGATTCAGCACACAACTGGCACATGGACAGCTCCAAAATTTAAGACTCTTGGACATACACCTATCAATTCCAGCACTAACAATAGGTTCAAATAGAAGGGACAGAAGAGCCATGTGTAGGGGGAAAAAAAACCGAGTCCAACTCTGTTGCACTGGGGTGCATAGATTCCAAAGTAGCACCCACTGGCAGGGCACCAAACTCCTGAGTTCTATGCTCTGCCTATAGTGTCTGGATGTCTCTGCTATTTGAGGCATTATTTACTTTGGCAGTCAATGAGAGCCTGTTGAGATGTGCATAAATGTAACCTCTGGAATGACCTCCTGACTCACTTTGAAGTCTCTTAGCCATATAAACTCATTTGTCTTTACACTTTCCCCTTTGGGTCACGGTCTTTTTTCCAGTTGCATTGTTAGTTGGTGCTTGGTAGTAATCCCTTGATGCCAGGGAGGCTCAGCCCCAGGAGTCTTGTCCCATGCTGGAGGGAAGGTAATGCATTTATATGCTGAGTTTGGCTTAGAGAGAGAACACATTTGGATGAAACCTTAATTTTAACATGATTTAATCAAAGCCATCTTAGCTGAATCTAATACAATGAAAGAGAATCATGCACAGAGGAACAGACCAGTTTACAAAAGTAAACTATATCTCTTTTTGGAATTCATAAATAATATTGAGCTGCCACACTCCACCCTCTGAATTCCAAAAAGACATTGCAATATTCAAAAAAACCCTTAAATCAATAACAATGTGAAGTACAAAATCATATCACAATCAGTTTATAGAAATACATTTTGTTTGGGGGCAAAGTCCTCTCTGGCTGTAGACCTGTGAAACTAACAAAACCCTTTATCTGCCTCCAATATAATGATGCACAAAGGATAAACACTTGCATTACCATAAGGAGAATTTTGGAGGGAAACTGATTTCCTACATTTCTGAAAACTGCAGGGCACACTTTTTTAGATTTCAAAGTCTGAGAGTCACTCTTAAGTGATGGTTTCTTCACCTTGAGGCCTCAGGGGGGCCTGCCCTTTCCACAGGCTTGCCCAACAGCTGCTTTCTTGGGTCCATCCACATCAAACATCTGCGTGGTGACTAAGCTGCAGACCTCACCCTCCAAAAACATTGGAGTGATGACCACAATTTCCCTCACCTATGGGGAACAAGTCCACCCCTCTCAGAGTACTCTCCCCAACCTTGGGTGGCTAAACTCTCCCTGAACAGCTGGCTGTAACATCCACCCTCTTCAAATGCTGGGGCAAACTCATCCTCTCCATACACTTTGTGGGGTCCTTTTCTTGGCCCAAGGAGATTACTTAATTCCAGACCTCAGCTTCCATGATTTTCCTTTTAAAGCCATTTTCCTTTCCATCTCTCCCCTTGATGCCCCTTTTAGTCTAGGCTGACAGTGGTTTTGTTCATACAGCTTTTTCAAAAAGCTTGTTGGTTTAGCATGCAGGATGCAGGGATTCCAGCCATCAGACAGTAAGACTGTCCACAAGTCTTTCCTAGATAACTGCATTTTCAATCCAGATTTACAAGTTACAAGTTTAGTTAAGTCATCAAATAGGGCACTACCATCTGGGGGCTTGATTTCCAGAGTCTTGGAATTTCCAGAAACAGTTTCTGTTTTCTTTTTGCCCAACAATTCAGTTATCAGCTTATTTCTTTCCTCTAACACTTTGCTATAAGCTGCAAGGAGAAGCCAGGCTGCATTTTCCATATTTAGTTTGGAAATCTCCTTGGCTAAATGTCCAAGCTTGTAGTTTTCAAACACTGCCTTCCATATAATATCAGGAGTCAATCTTGCTAAGTTCTCTGTGACTTTATAACACAGATTGCCTTTCCTCCAGTTTCCAATAATAGTTTCAATATTTACTTCTAAGGCCTCATCAAAAGTCTCTTAGTATCCATATTCCTACAACAGTGTCTTCAAAGCAATCTAGGCCTTTTCTAGCAAGCATCTCACAATTCCTCCAAAAATATCCCTTACCCATTTATAAAACCATGCCAGCATTTTTGTAATTGCAAAAACAGGACCCCACTTCTGGTACCAAATTCTGTATTAGTCAGCGAAAGGGTCATTGATACAAAGTACCAGATATCTGTTGGCTTTTATAAAGTTGAAATAAGAAGGGAAATTAGGAAATACTTTGAGATGAATAAAAATAAATAAAAAACACAATGTACAAAATTTATGAAATGCAACTAAAGCAGTGCTTCAAGGGAAACTTATTGCTGTATATACATTAAAAAAAATAAAGATCTCAAATCAATGATTAACCTTCCACTCTAAGAAACTAGAAAAAGAAGAGCTAACTCAGCAAAAAACCAGCAGAGGAAGGAATAATAGCAATTAGAGTGGAAATAGTGAAACAAAGAATAGAAAAGAATTGAGAAAAATCAATGAAAGCCAAAACTCGTTCTTTGTAAATATTTTTTAAAAATGGCAGATATTTAGCTAGCCTGGGCAAGAAAAAGGAATAGCAAAGACTCAAACTACTAAACTCAGGAAGAGGGGAAATTACTATCAATTTTACAGAAATAAAAAGGATTTAAGAGTACATGCTGAGCAAATGTATGACAAAATAGATGAAATGGACAATCTTTTAGAAAGACATAAATTACTGAAACAAACTCAAGAAGAATTTTAAAAATCTTAGATTATAACCAGTAAAGAGATTGAATTAGTAATCAAAAAACTTCCCACAAAGAAAAGCCCAGACTCTGGTAACTTCACTGGTGAATGGTAATAAATGTGTAAAGAAAAATTAACAACAACGTTTGATAAACTATAGCCCCAACCGAAGAGGTGAGAACACTTCAGAACTCCTTCTATGAGTCCATTATTACACTGATATAATACAGACAAATATATCACAAGAAAACCATAAGCTTATGAATATACATGCAAAACTCTTCAACAAAATATTAGTAAAACACCACCCAGCAACATATAAAAAAGGCCATACACTGTGACCAAGTGGGATTTATCCTGGGAATGCAAGGTTGGCTCACCATATAAAAATTAATCATTGTATTACAACATATTTGTAGAATAAAGGACAAAAAATACATGATCATCTTAAGAGATGAAGAAAAAGGATTTGGGAAAATCCAACACCATTTCATGATAAAAACATGTAATAAACTAGGAATAGGAAAAGACTTCCTCAGCCTGATAAAGGGCACTACTAGAAACCTATAGCTAAAATAATAGTTGGTGATGAAAAATTAATAGTTTTTCCACTAAGATTAGGAGAAAACAAGGATATTTGCTCTTGCCACTTGTATTCAACATTGTACTGGTTCTAACCAGGGCAATTAGATAAGAAAATGAAATAAAAGACATTTGGAAAGAAAGAAGTAAAACCATTTCTATTTTCAGATGACATGATCTGTGTAGAGAGAATTCTGAAGAATTCACACAAAAAATCTATTAGAATAATAGACTCCATCAAGTTTGCAAGTACAAAATAAATATGCAAAAATCAATTATATTTCTCCACACTAGGAATGAACAATTCAGAAATGAAATTAACATAAAATTCTATTTACAGTATAATTAACAAAATAAAATATGTAGGGATTAATTTAAAGATGAAGTTCAAGTCTTTTACACTGAAACTGCAAAACATCCTTCAAAGAAATTAAAGACCTAAATTAGTGGAAATAAATCTGATGTTCATAAATTAAAAGATTTAATATTGCCAAGATGGCAATACTCCCCCTAGAAATCTATAAATTCAACACAGTCTCTATCAAAATCCCAGTTTGACATTATTGATGAATTCCAAAAAGAAATATTGGATTATGTTTGTAAACTGATCTTTTTCTCTGGGCATATTAGATTATATTGGGTTCAATTCATAGGTTTACTTGATTAAGTAATTATGTAAACCTCTAGTGCCAGTAGGGTGCCAGATAAAAGGCATGGCAAAGGACAAAGTTAAGGACTTTTTAATGTTGGAGCTTTGATATTCATGTTTGATGCTAAAGCTGGAGCCCCAGAGAGAGAGTCAGAGCTGTTCACCTGATAGTCTACAGCTGACCTTGTGGAGAGAGGCAAAACCAAGAGAACCTCATAGTCCACAGCTGACCTTATGGACAAAACAGAAGTACTGAGCCCAGAGGAACCCAGGAAGCCTGAACCCTCGCAGACATTGGTAACCATCTTGCTCCAACACATGAAAATAGACTTTGGTGAGGGAAGTAACTTATGAGTTATGGCCTACTATCTGTAAGCTCTTACCCCAAGTAAATACTCTTTATAAAAACCAACCGATTTCTGGTATTTTGCATCAGCACCCCTTTGACGGACTAATACACCAGCCTTTTCCCATAAATTGACACATTATCCTAACATTCATATGGAACTAGAAGAAACCCATAAATATTCAAAACAATCTTGCAAAAGAAATACAAAGTTGGAGGATTCACACTTTCCTGATTTCAAAAATTACTGCAAGAATACAATAATCGAGAAAGTGTGGTACTGCATGATTATAGACATATACATTAATGGAATAGAATTGAGAGTCCAGAAATAAATTCTTACATTTATGGTCAATTAATTTTACAACAAAATTCCAAGACAATTCAGTGAGGGAAAGAGTATTTTCAACAAACCATATTTGAATAACTGGGTATCCACTTACAGAATAAGCTTGTACCCCTTCCTCACACCTTGTACAAAAATTATCTCAATTTCCATCAAAGACCCAAATGCAAGAGCTGAAACTACAAAACTGTTGGTAGGATACATAAGTATAAATCTTTGTGACAGTGGATTATGCAATAGTTTCTTAGATAAGACACCAAAAGCACACGCAACAAAAGAAAAAAAACAATGGATTTCATCATTCGGAGAGTGAACATCAACCCACAGGATGGGAGATAATGTTTTCCCATCATATGTCTAAGAGATTTGAGGATGTATAAAGAAGGCATAACCCAACAATAAAAGACAAATGACCCTTTTAAAATTGACTAAAGAGTTGAGTGCATATTTCTCCAGAGAAGATATGAAAATGGCCAGTCAGCACATTAAATGATTCTCAACATTATTAGTCATTAGGGAAATGCAAATTAAAACCACAGTAAAAAAAAAAAAAGATAAAAAAAACCCACAGTGAGATACCACTTAACCCTTACTAGGACGGTTATAATTTTAAAAGTTGACAACAATAGTGTTGGTGAGTATGTAGAGAAACTTGGCCCCTCATACCTTGCTTGTAGAAATGTAAAATGATGCAGCTACTTAGGAGAAGAGTTAGTAGTTCTTCAAAAAAGTTAAACATAATGTTTTCATATGACCCAGGAAGTCTACTCCAAGAGAAATAAACATATGTCCACACAAAAACTTGTACTTAAACGTTCATAGTAACATTACTCATAATAGCCTAAAAATGGAAACAACTCAAATGTCCATCAATTGATGAATGGATAAATGAAATGTAGTATATCTATACAACAGAATACTCTTCAGTCATAAAAATGAGTGAAGTATGGATACAGGCTACAACATGGATGAACCTTGAAAACACCCTAAATGAAAGATACTAGACACATAAGACCATACCTTTTAGCAAATCCATAGAAACAGAAAATAGATTTATAGTTGCTAATCTATTGGCGATGGGGAGAGGAATTGCTAACGGTTTTATGGGGCTTCTTTTTGGGATGATGAAGGTATTCTGGAATTAGGCAGTGGTGATGGTTGCAAAACTTTGTGAATATAGTAAAACTCACCTAATTGTACAGTTCAAGAGTTTGAATTCTATAGTGTGTTTATATCTAAATATGTATGGTCTTGCTAATATGAACTAAATATGATGAGTAAGCTCATGATGATAAACTCTAGAGTATTGGTCACTAGGAGATAGAATGTGGGTTACGAATGGAAGATGATACTCAATGCATGTAGAATTTTAATAAGGTTTGTTGTAAAAATGTGGAAATTAAGAGAGTTGATGGTGATACATTATAGGGAGTATAACTAACACTGCTGATTTATAAACGTGATTGTGACTGAAAGGGGGTAGTCTATGGATGTAAATGTCAGTTGAAAGGAAACTAGAGAATAATCTAGGAATTGTGTAACAGTGATTTTGTTGGCAGATGAAGATTGTGGTTAACAGTATAAGAATGTTCTTCTTTTACAAAGTGTTAAGAATATGGTGATACAAGGGAAAATTACAAGTAATGTAACAATGAATGATCGTTTACAGTAATGTAATATTTTTTGCAGCATTGGCAAAGAAGATACTATATCAAGTCTTAGGGACAATAATGGGGGGTATAAGAGGATATGGAATTTTTCCCTTTGGAGTAATGAATATATTCTAAAATTGACTGAGGTGATGACAGCACAACTCTGTGAAGAAAATGAGAGCCACTTTGAATGCATTGTATAAATCATGACACTGTATAATACAGGGAATCCAGTGGTGGCTGACAGACTGAGTTAACAGAACAAATATGAGCATGTTCTCTCTTGAAATATAACAAGTATATAATACTAATACAGGGTGTTAATAATTGGGTGGATTGGGTAAAAATACACCAAATATAAGATATTGACTATAGTTATTAGTAATATTTTGATGATGCTCTTTCACAGTTTGTAACAATTGATTCACAATAATGCAAGTATTGGTGATATAGGAATGTATCGGAACACTGTATGATGATATGCATGTTTGTCTTGTAAGTTCACAACTTTTGTATATACTTATTCATTATGTATGTTCATGTATAAATCATAAACTTCAATAAAAATAAGTAATCGTTAATTAACAAAAAAATTAAAGTGAGGACAGATGTAGACTTAATTTTTAACAATGCATTCCCTCCAAGTGATGACCAAATGAATGTAATTCATGCTTTACCAATGTATTTTTAGCAGTTGACAGAACTGTCAAAAGTGATGGGAGGAATTAGACATTATTTGGTTCATTTTAATTTAGGTATGATAGATACAGTTCTACACATTTGCTGTCAGTACCATATTCACAGTAGAAGCAATAATTTAATTTCTGTCAAATAATATCTCCTTTCACATTCACTTAATTGAGTTTGAGCCTATTTGTGTAACCCATCTCTGCCACTTGCCAGTTGAATTACTTTGGATGAATTACTTAACTTCTCTTAGTCTTGGTTTCCTCATTTATTAAATGGGAATAATATTAGGGTCTATCTCACAGGGTAGTTATGAATATTTTAAAATTGATATATATGAAGTACTTAGTACTTACTAAGTAGTAAATGTGTTAGATAATATTATTTAACACATTTTAAAATTTTGTTTTGTTGGACAGTTGTACAAACACTGATCACAAGGAATTTATAAGTGTTTTATATTTTAACATATTTGTATAACTTTTTAATAAAATACTGAAGTCAACAATGTGGTTGCTGAATCTTTTTTTCTTTTCCTTTCTTCTTTAAAAGGAGTTCATGTTTTACTCAAATTTGAGGAACACTGACAGAACAAATTTCAGCTTTTTTCCCCCATTTATACACCACTTTCCTTATACCTGCTACTACCTCTCAACAGTCAGTTTTAAATCCTCAAAATTAGTGAGTATAAACCATACCTAAGTCCAGTTGCACTGTTAATAATTTAGAGTTATTATTTGGAATACAGGGTGAATAAAAAAGGTGAAAGTTGCCATGCAAAGTAGTGGGTATCAGAAGTTAGAATGTCTAAAGTGATCTATGTGAAGCTTTAGCAAATTGCATAACCACTCTGGACTTACTTATGTTATCTTTAAAATGAAGGCTGATCTTCAAGTCCTTTCAAGGTCTGAAATTCTGTTATACTTTTATTATACTCACAACTACATCATGATAAGTTGTCAGGCACTCCTAGTACTGGATAGAGAAAATGCACCTTTCAAGGGGCCAAACATTCATGGGCATAATGCATTTGGGAGTTGCTGGGTGTTTGTTTCATCCTTATCTCATTTTGTTATATCAGTTTGAAGCATAATTAAATCCCTCAAAGCAGCAGAAGAGAGAATGATCAAACATAGAGAATATGGAATTATATACACATTGAAAAATTAACTGAAAAAATTCAGACTTAGTAGTATAGTATAAAAGAAAGATTCTTTTCTTCCACTTTTCAGCACATCATATTCTTTTGAAGTCATTTTGGACACGATCTTTACCAGCTTTTATATAAAATGTTGTAAGAAGTGCTGTGATAACTGAGCTCCAAAGATGGCCTCCCAATGAATTAAAACTTCACATCTTTGTCTCGTCTTTCCTACATTAAATATTGGATGGCCCCATAGAACAGAGCGCAGCAGCGGTAAATGTTGTGTGACTTCTGAGAGTAGATCAGCCTTGGTCTACTGGAATGCTTGTTTTGGGGAGAGCAAGTATCCATGTAAGAAATTTACCTTGAGACAACTGCATTGTGAGGAAGTCCAGGTTAGCTTCGTGCAGAGGCCATATGGAGAGACAGATGCCTTAGTGGTTCTATGTTGTTCAAGCCTACCCAGTGGAGGGGTAAATCATGTGAGTGAAGAAGTCATCTCGGATGTCTAACACAATCAAGCCCTCAAATGATGTCAGCCCCAGTTGTCACCTGATGGCAAAAGCATGAAAGCTTCCAAGTGAGAAACACCACTGAGCAGAACTCAGTCAACTCACAGAAATGTGAAAGATTAAAAAAAATGTTGTTTTAAGCTGTCATGTTTTGGGATGACTTGTTATGCAGTAATGGGTAACCAAAAATAAGGAACAACCACAACAAAAATGCTCTCATATGAACTGCTTTAAAACTTTTAAAGTATAGCCATAAACACTTTTTTCAGGAGATTATTTCTCTATTTGTTTCGTTATTTAAAAATAACTTACACATTATTTCATGGTTTCGTACCATTTCATCATCTTTTTGGTGCCTGGCTTAAGACTGTAGTTTCTGGGAATAATTGAGTTGTCTCCAACATTACAAATCCTATGATTAACATCTGATAAAAGAAGCCAGCTTTAAGAAGAAAAATCCAACTGCTGTGACTATAAACACATGTTTGACCCTGAAGACTGTGAAGGGATCAGAGAGGATTAGGAATGGAAAATATATTAAAATAGGAATCTATTTTAATCTCATGTTTATTAACTTTTCAGATAAATTTTAACATAGTTTATTTATTTTAAAACACATTTAAGCAAAATTGAAAATGTGGGAATTTTATGACTTTAAATCCAATTACCTCTTAAAGAAATTGCCATTTATTTCTATATAAGTATTATAAGAATTGCTCACAGTGCATATAAGTAGCAAAGTACTTTATAATACTTGATTTCATAAAATACATCAAAATCGATTCTAGTTATGTCAAAGTGTGAAGATTTAAAAGTTAAAATTAAAAATGATTAGAAAAAACAAATTGCTATTGTCATATTTTTAACAAAAGATTAGTGTCTTTGTAAAATAGCACACACAAATTCATTAGAGATGCAATAGTTCAGGCACCAATCAATGGGCAAAAGACTTGATTGGACATCTTCATAAAGAGGAAATAAAACTGTTTAATAAGCAGAGACATTGGGGAAGTTACCATTTACAGACTTTTCATAGTCTCTTTATTCTTTTCCTGTTTTTCTTTTCTTCTTTTTTTTTATAATTTTGAGCAATCAAGTAGTCTCTCTCTAAGTTAATCATCAAAGTGGTTTTAGCACATTGCCAATTAAAGGACCTTCTTAAAATTTGCAGTACATCTTAGTCAATGCAAATTAAATGCAAAAAGTAAGAGATAGGTCACTGCATTAAAAATGCCAAGGACAAAATTTCTTGTTTTTATTATTATGCAATTACATAATAACATAATTCCTAGACTTAGCAATATTTTTCAATTCCTGATTTTCTCAATTCCTTTTTATTTTACACCTATAAATTTACTCATTTTATAGCATCATTAACGTTTTGAGGCCATATTTTCCTGGGTTATGTAATTTATTTAAATGGGTCTAAGTTTAATTTTAAGACAGTAACTAAAAACTTTTATTTTTGATTTTTCTAATTATTAATTTATTTTGGAAATATTTATGGAGTGGTCTTTGTGTGCTCTACTCTAAGGGGCTGAGGACACAGCAAAAAGCAAAAGAGACAAAAAAAATCCCTGCTTCCGTGAAGTTTGCCTTTTACTTGTGGCTGTGTGGTAGTGCGTTACTCAAAGGTTCCTGGTTGAGGAGTTGAGAAGGATAGTGAAATTCATCGTACACTTTTTCTTTGCACAAAGGTGGCTTTTCTTTGCACAAAGGTGGCTTTGCAAGGGGTTGGATGGGTGTGTCTGTGTGCACATACGCACATGAATCTTTTTCTAATTTACAACTACACGCCAAGGGTGAGGTCCTAATTCTACTGGGGGGAGAAAGATTATAACTAAGCTACATAAAAAAATATATAGAGTATATTTGATCATGATAAGTGCTTAAGGAAAAATAAAGTAAGACGGAAATAGGGAACGTGGCCAGAGACGGCCTCCAAGATGGCATTTTTACTAAAATGTGAAAGAGATGAATAAGCGAGCCATGCAAACAACCAGGAAAAGCGTCCCAGTAGAGGGCAAATCAAGTGGAAAGACCCTCTATGTTCAGAGAGCAGAACAATTTAGTTTAAGCAGATTGAAAGAGATGAGTGATGGAAGGTGAGGTCAGAGAGCTTCAATAGATGGTGGGATGTGGAAATTTGAGCGGGCAGACTGCCTAGAGCCTATTAGGCTAATGTAAAGAATTTGGTTTTTGCTCATTGTGAACTGAGAAGCTTTGGAGGATCTGATTTACATTTTAACAGGCTAACTATGGCTAGAGTGCTGAAAACAGAGGGGGCGGGGGTTAAGAGTGGAAGCAGGGAAACCAGTTAGGGGGCTACTGTAATAATCCAGGTGAAAGATATGGTGGTATAGACAAGGATGATAGGAGTGAGGTTGGGCAAAATGTAGGTAGAGCCAACAGAACTTGATGGCAGATTGGATGTGGGGTCTGAAGAAAGGAAGGAGTCAAGGATAATGCCAAGATTTTAGGCCTGACCAATGGGCATAATGGAGTTGCTATTGTCAGGGGGATAGTGTGTCAACACTAGATTATGGGAATGGGAAAGATATGGAATTCAGTATTGGGAATGTTATATTAGAGATAACAAGTGGGGAGTTAGAATGTGTGGCTGAGATTTAAGAGTGAGGTCTGGCCTAAAGATATTAATTTGGGAGTTTTTGGCGTATCACTATTTAATCCATTAAATCACTAATTGAGTGAAAATAGAGAACTGTGGTGATTGAGCTTGGGAATATTCCAATATTTGGTGGTAAGAGAGATGATTTGGAAAGTACAGAGGAAACTAAGAAGATGCCACTAAGGATTTAAAAGAAAAACTGGGTCAGTCAAGTGTTCTGGAGGCCATGTGAAAAGAATACTTCAAGGAAAAAAAGTACGCAGCAGTGTCAAATGCTTCTGAGTGTTCAAGTAGGATTAGAAATGAAGTTCTTGGTATCTGATCTGATGGGAATTGGTTCAGAGAATGGGAAAGCAGAAACTGGAGAAAAATGTAGACAACTCTTATAAGGTGTTTTGCTGTGAAATAAAGGAGAGAAATGAGTGTAGCTGGAGGAGGAAATATTCCAGAAAAAGGAATATTTTAAGATGGGAAAAAAAGAATATAGGAAAGACCTGGTAGAAAGAGAAAGATTGATATTGCAAAATAGGGAAGGGAGAATTGGTAGAGCAAGTTCATTTGGTAGTCAAGAAGAGTTAGGATTTAGTGCATAAATATTAGAATTGACCATTTTGCTAAGAAAATGAACAGTTTATCCACAGAGAGGAAAGGCACTATAGATGACCATCAAGTGCAGTGGCTATATGCCATGGGGGACCAGAGAGTTTCTTCAAAAGAAACAGAAGAAGAGAAGAAATAAGGGAAATAAGAAGCAAGGTCCTGAATTGAGAGTGAGGGTTAAGGAGAAGGGAAGTTTGGGAAGAAAAGGCATGAAAATAAAAAAAATGAGGCAGATAGAAAGCACATAAAAAAAGTGGAAATAAATGTAAACATGTCATTTATCCATTCCATTTATGAATAGAATAAACTCTCCATTTAAAAGGCAAAATTTTCAGGCTGCATTAAGACAAACACAGATTAATTCTATTTAGAAGAGTAAGAGCTAAAAACTCAAGGACACAGAAAAATTGAAAATCAAGGATTCAGAAGAGGTACTAGGAAAACACCAACTGAAAGAAACATGGTGTAAGTATATTACTATCAGACAACATGAGTTGATTGGAGTTAAAGAGGGCAACTAGATAATGATAAAATATTCGGTTAAACAAAAAGAGAAAATAAGTCCAAATTGCATGCATCTGATAACAAAGGCTCAAAATATGACAGAACAAGTAGATTTAAAAATCTACCACTACAGTAGGCAATTTTAACACATTTCTTTGAGAAGTTGGTATGTCAAACAGACCCAAAGTCAGTGAAGATTTTGAACAACATTGTTAAAGAATTTAAACTAATGCATAGATAGCACAAATCAAACTCTCAATTTAAAAAACATATATCTTATTCACAGACACATGGGACAGTTACAAAAATTAAAGGTAGGCCAAAATATTTGTATCTTATAGTCCATAATCTCTGGTTAAATGAACTTAAACTGGAAATCAGTATAAAAATATAATTAAAAAATTCCCATTGTGTCCAGAAACTAAAAACATCAAACAAATCAAAATCATGCTTATAATATCTCCCATATTAGTCAATAAATAATGATGGAAAGTAGAAAATATCTAGAATTGAACAGTATTGAAAATAATCAAAATTTGTGAATCATATTTCAAGAGAATTTTATAACCTTACATTCTTCATTAGAAAGAAAGAAAGCTAAAAATGAATGAACTAAATATCCAATGTTAAGTTATAAAAAGAAAAGAACAGCAATACAATTCCAAAGAAAATAGAAGACTGAAAATAATATAAAATCAAAGTTAAATGAAATGGATAGAGGATTTTAAGAAATCAGAATTCATTCTTTGAAAATACTGTAAAATAACTGACAGTTTAACAACTTTAATCATGAAGAAAGAAAGTAAAAAAACGATTTTTGGAATAAAGCAATGGATGTAACTACAGATATTATACAGATTAATCCAAAAATAAGAGAATATTATGAATAACTTTTGCTCCACAAATTTGAAGACTTGGATAAAGTAGATTAAATTCAAGAAAAGCATAACTTACTGAAGCTGACTCAAAGAAAAAAACCCTGAATAATCTTACAACCAGTAAATAAATTTAATCTTTAATTAAAATCTTGCCAGAAGGGAAAAATTAAAACAACAAACAAAATCAAAGCCAAGAGGCTTTAATGGTGAGTTAAACAGAACATTCAAGGAACAGACTAATCCAATATAACACAGTGTTCCAGAAAATAAAATGAGAGAGAATGGTCCTTAACTCATTTTATGAGGCTAGCATAATCTTGTCTCCAAAATAAGACAAAGAATAACATTTTATTTTTTGAACATAGAAGGAAATATTCCAAAAAGAAATATCAAATAATGGAATCTAGGAAAGTGTTATAAAAAGACAGTACATTATGGGTAAGTTAAGATTATTCCAGGAATGCTAGATGATTTAACATTAGAAAATCTACCAGTGTAACAGTTTAAGGTAGAAAATCTTAATAGACACAGAAAACCATGTGACAAAATTCTCTCTCAATTCAGGATAAAAACTCCAAGAAAACTGGAAATAAAGAGAATTTTTTTTAAAAGGATTTATTTTATTTATCTTTCCCCACTACCTCGCTGTTTTCACTTGCTGTGCCTATTTTTCTTTTTTTCTTTAGGAGGCACTGGGAATTGCACCCAGGATCTCTGATTGGGGAGGGAGGTACCTAATCACTTAAGCCACCTCCATACCCTGCTTTGTTGTGTCTCTTGTTTTGCCTTTCCTCTTGTGTCTCTTGTTGTGTCATCTTGTCACATCACCTCACTGTCTTGCCCATCCTCTTTAGTCGGCACTGGGAACCTCTGCTCCCTGCTTTGTTGTTCTCTCGTTATGTTTTTCTTCTGTCTCTTTTGGCATCATCTTGTTGTGTCAGCTTGCTGTGCCTGCCCATTATGCCAGATCGCTATCTTCTTTAGAAGATACCAGGAACCAAACCGTGGACCTGCCAGGTGGTAGGCAGGAGCCCAATCACTTGAGCCACACCCACTTCCCAAAGGATATTTTCTTAATCTGCTGTTGGACCTGGACAAAAATCCTATAGCAGACTTCACGCTTTCTGATGTAATGTTGAAAGCTTGTCCTTAAATGAGGAACAGGATTAGGATTCCCTCTATCACCATTGCTCTTTAATCTTTGACCTGATGTCCTAGCTAGTGTGGTAAGAAAATCAAAAGAAATAAAAGGTATAATGGTTTAAAACTCAGAGAGAAAATAGTTATAATTCATGGATGAAGAGACTTTACATAGAAAATCCAAGAATCCACAGATAAATTATTAGATTTAATAAGAGAGTTTAGCATGATTACCAGATAAAAACATCAAAATATAAAAGTCAATTGCATAATGCTTCTTCATTCCAGCAGCAGTCCTTTCCTCCCAGACCAGCAGCTGAATCTAGGTTGCAGTTTTGACAATGCTTGCAGAACCAGCTTCATCATGCCCCTTTCCCCTCAGAGACACCAGCACCAGTCAGCCAGCCAGCATTCCATATTCAGGGGTCTAGGTCTTAGACATATGCTCTGACACCAGCACCACCTGAGCAGTGTCAATCCTCAGAGGTCTAACTATCAGCTCCTTGAGACCCTTCCTCTGCATTTTAATAATTCCAATCTCCTCCTTTCATCTCTGGGGATGTTAGCTGCTACCTCCATAGCAACTCGGCATTCTCTTTTTATTTTTGAATAAACCAGCTAATGTTATACTTAGTTAATAAGTTTTTATAGTAAATTCTCTCTGTTAAAAAAAGTTCAATTGCGTATGTATACAACAGCAAAGAGCAGTTTAATAATGTAATAAAAATAATGCCTTTCATTATAATCACCAAAAGTACCTAGTACCCAATAATAGAACTGACAAAAGTTTATAAGCTCTTTTTTTTTTTAGTAACTCTTTGAAGATTTTATTTATTTATTTAATTTCCCCCCCTCCCCTGGTTGTCTGTTCTTGGTGTCTATTTGCTGCGTCTTGTTTCTTTGTCCGCTTCTGTTGTCGTTGGCGGCACGGGAAGTGTGGGCGGCGCCATTCCTGGGCAGGCTGCACTTTCTTTTCATGCTGGGCGGCTCTCCTCATGGGCGCACTCCTTGCACGTGGGGCTCCCCCACAGGGGTCACCTTTGCGTGGCAGGGCACTCTTTGCGCGCATCAGCACTGCGCATGGCCAGCTCCACACAGGTCAAGGAGGCCCGGGGTTTGAACCGCGGACCTCCCATATGGTAGACGGACGCCCTAACCACTGGGCCAAAGTCCGTTTCCCGAGTTTGTAAGCTCTTTACGGAAAAAAGTATAAGCCACAGTGAGGAAGACATTCTTAAAGAATATCCAAATCCAAATGAATGTAAATATTAACCATTATCTTGGATAGAAAGAGTAAGTATTGGGAAAAAGCAATTTCCCCCAAATATATCTATAAATTCTGTGCAGTTCCAGTCAAAATCCCAACAGAATTAATTATAAATAAATTAATTAAAATTAGTTAACTGATAATGGAAAAACAAGAAATCAAGAAAAATCATGAAATTCCTAGTGAAGAAAAATATAGGGTGATTTGCTGTCTCAGATATCAAAGCTAATTATAAAGCTGTAAAAAATTGTATAGCTCAGGGTTAAATAAATAGTTGAGGGGGATAGAATAGAAGGGGACTAAAACTGACACATGCACAGAAAGAAAAACTTGATTTATGATGGAGTAGGCCATACATGTCAGTGGAAATTAAGAACTATTATTTGTCTACATGAGAAAAAAAATGAAATGGTACTTTAGTCCAAAACTTCAATTCCAGGAAAATGAAAGTCTTGAATATAAAAAGGAAAACATGAAACTTTTAGAAGAAAACTTTAAAGAAAAAAAACAAGAAAATATTTCTGTGACATTTGAGTAAGGGTAGATCTTTAAAATAAAAGACACATACAAATGTGAACCAAAAAAGGAAAATATTTATCTATTTGACACTAAAACTTTTCATAATCAAAAGAAACCATAAACATACCAAAAAGATTGGTTGCAAACTGTGAAAAGATATTATGTACATAAATGCAAAAAATGAGTATCTAAAAGCAAAAATTCCTACAAATTAATGAAAGAAACCAGTAACTCAGGAGAAAAATGGTCAAAGACATGTGCCTAGTATTCAGCCTAGAAATACCATTCCTGTTATATACCTGAAATATTTCTAAGGACTTCTTTACATCCTTAAAAATTAGTGGAGATCCCCAGAGATTTTGTTTATGTGGGTTTAAAAAAATTTTTTTTTCTTCTTTATTTTCTTTAAATGTTACATTAAAAAAATATGAGGTCCCCATATATTCCCCCACCCCACCCACCCCACCCCTCCCACATCAATAAGCTCTTCTATCATCACAGCACATCCACTGCACATGGCAAATACATTCTGGAGCACCGGTGCACCACATGGACAGTGGTCCACATTGTAGTTCACACTCTTCTCCAATCCACCCATGACAGGACACACAACGTCTAGCATCCATCCCTGCAACACCGCCTAGGACAACTCCAAATCCTGAAAATGCCCCCACACCATATCTCTTCTTCTCTCTCCCGACCATCAGCAGCCACTGTGGCCACCCTCTCCACATCAGTACTACAATTTCTTCCCTTACTAATCACAATAGTTTCCCAGCAGAACACCAGTAAGTCCACTCTAATCCATACCTATTCCTCCATCTTGTGGACCTGGGATGTTTATGTGGGTTTTATCTCATTATTTATCATCTTAGAAATTAAAATTGAGAAATTAAAAATATTTATTTCATTTCAAAGTGACAAAATTGACCAATTACATGTTAACATAACACATTTTTATGGAAAACAGCTGGATTTTTAAAAATGCTTGGAAAGGGTAGGGCAGCCACTTCAGCAGGCCTAGAACAAGATATTGTTTTTAAATGACTTTTGGACCTTGAACTCTAATGGGTTTTGGACTTCCTTGGGTTTTGGTCTTGTGTGGGACCCGTGACTCCCTTTTCCCTCCCAAATTCTCCCTTCTGGAATGGAAGTGTTTATACTGTACTTGATCCACCATTGTATTTTGGAATCAGATAGCTCGTTTTTTAGGTTTCATGCTACAGATGGAGAGGTATTTTGCCCAAGATGGACGACATCCATAACTGATTTTGATAAGACTTTGGATTTAGAGTTGTTACTGAAATGATTAAGGCTTTTGGGATATTGGTATGAAGTCAATGTATTTTACATGTAGGAAGAACATATCTTTTGGTGTCCCAAAGGGCAGACTATGGTAGACTGAATTATGTACCTCAACAAAAGACATGTTCTTAATTTCAATCCACTTTCTTGTGGGATTGAACCCATTTGTAAAGAGGGCTCTTTGAAGATGGACTCCTTTGTCCATAGAGTGATCTAAGATCCTATTTAAGAGTGGCCAACTGAATCATGGTGGGCCTGGAGTCTTTCTAAGTAGAAGAAATTTGGACTCAGTTACAGAAGGCCACAGAAAGAAGCCAGAAGTCAGCTGAAACTGGAAAAGCAAACAGCAGGAGAGAGAGATTGCCATGTGATGAGAGGTGGAGATGCACTATAAGGAACCCCAAAGATAATGACAAGCTAGCACCAGAACACTACAGCCTTCAGAGAAAGCATAGCCTTGCTGAGCTCTTGAATTTGTACTTCTAGCCTCTGAAATCATCATAAAAAATTCCTGTCAATAAGCCAACCAGTGTATAGTATTTGTCACAGCTGTCTAGCTGACTAAGCCTGCTGCTGATAATACATCTTCAAAGACGTATTCACAAATGGGTTCACAGGAATGAGATTAAAATTAAAAAAATGAAGAGGGAATTGATTTACAATTTTTGCACATTTCTTTAATATCTGACTTAATAGAAGACAACTGAAATCTTATATCTGCTTCCGTATTCAGTCTACCGCATATCACATGTCATGTAGCCTTTGGAAAGCTTCAATGTACACTTGTGAGAAAATGAACATGAAAATGGAAAATAACATCTTAGTATTGTTTTGAAATTAGTTTTGACTTATCACAGATCCTTCCCTGAATGGGTCTCTCTGGAGTCCTTAGGGGTTCTAACACCATACTTTGAGAACCATTGGTCTAGAGAATGACCTACTTTTGTGCAGCAGGAAACATGAATGAGCATTTCATAACTGCATTATCTGAACAACAACAAAAAAAAAATGACAAAAATAAAAATACAAACCTAGATTAGAGCTAAGTAAATTGGTTGTATATTCATACTAGGGAATATGGAAATAAAAATGAGTGGTCTTCATCACTATGTTCCATTTTACTATTAATGGAACCTGACAACATGGACTTCATTTTTGAAGAAGTTTTGGATCACAGAGAGGTTCAACAATGGCAGGGGAGGAATACTGGTGTAGGATGTTACTGATGGGACACATAGTTGGCAGGGAGTTCTCCAGGGCATATATCCATGGTACATAAAAATGTTTGGATATTTTCATAGTGGTTAAATTAAAAACAACAACTGAAGGAGTGCTGAGTTCCTAGCCAGGGGAGCTTTATCATAGTCCCTAAAGGAACAGCAACAATCCCCCAAGTGCAACAGCAAAGACCGAAAAAGAATGAAGGTCCAACAATGAGCCCTTGATACTAATGACTATGCTTGTAAGCCTATGCACCTGAAATAAGAACAAGGCCTAGAGCTGTAGGGTGCCTAAGAGTTACCTCCTGAGAACCTCCGTGTTGCTCAAATGTGGCCAGTCTCGAAGCCAAACTCAGCATGTAAATGTGTTGCCTTCCCCCCAGCATGGGACATGACTTCCAGGGATGAGCCTCCCTGGTGCCAAGGGATTACTACCAAGTACCAGCTGATGATGTAACTAGAAAATGACCTTGAATAAAAGGGTCAACTCGGACCAGCAGAATATCTCAGTCTACATGTAATACCAGGAGTTAAAAAAATGCTTTTTGACCTGAATAATAGGGGGAAATGGAAAGGACAAATGAGTTTATATGTCTATGACTCTCCAAAAAGAGCTGGGGGTTTATCAGAGGGGTTGCCCTTATGCACACCTGAGCAGAGTCCCAGAGACAGATAAAGTAGATACAACCCAAGTATTGGTTCTTCTGAGGGCTACAGAGACCCACAGGCTCTATGGTCATGGCAGATGGAGTTCAGTGCCATGTCAGTTGGCCCTACTTTGGAGTTTGTGTTTCTGTGTGATGGAGCTGGACTCAGATGTGATCTTTGTTCACAAGCCTCTCCTGTTACTTTTACCAGATCTGTAGTTGGTGCTGGGGTTTAGTGTATACCCAGGGGACCTGAATCTCTGGACTGACCATGTAATAGCCAGGCCCTGAGCCTCAACAGACTTGCAACTCCTACACTTTGGTTTATTGGACTTACCCCACTCAGCTAACATGGAGGTGAAGAAGTTCAACCACCACACCAGGGAACCAAGAGTGCCTACAACTGAAAGAAGGAGAATTGCATCCAGCATCCATGTGGAATCTAAGCCCTCTCTTGATATAGATGTGGAGTGGACACAACTATTCCAGGGTCCACAGGCTGGAGAAATAGAGTATGGGTTAGAATGGACTTACTGATATTCTGTTCATAAACTATTGTGATTAGTAATCGAAGAAAATGTGGCATTGGTGTGGAAAAAGTGGCCATGGTGGCTGCTGGGGGTAGGGAGTGGGAGGAAGAGATGTGATGTGGGGACATTTTCGGGACTTGGAGTTGTCCTGGGTGGTGCTGCAGGGACAGTTACCAGACATTGTGTATCCTCCCATGGCCCACTGGGTGAACTGTGGGAGAGTGTGGGCTATGATGTGGACCATTGACCATGAGGTGCAGCAGTGCTCAGAGATGTATTCACCAAGTGCAATGAATGTCTCATGATGATGGAGGAGGTTGTTGTTATGGGGGGAAGAGTGGGGTGAGGGGAGTGGGGGTATATGGGGACCTCATATTTTTTGAATGTAACATTAAAAAAATAAATAAAGACAAAAAAATGAGTGGTCTACAATTATCCAGATCAACATGAATGGATCTCAAAACTAATATTGAATATAAATGTCAAATTATAGAATAAAATATAAAGTATGATTCTACTTATATGAAATATGTAAGTAGGTAAAGCTAAACAATATGTCATGTAGGAATCTATACACAGCAGCTAAAATTATAAAGGAAAGCAAGTAAATGATAAACTAAAATTTCAGGATGTTGTCTCCTTTTGGGAGTGGAGGCATATATGATAAAGCAGGCTTATTTCTTAAGCTAAATTTCTGGTACATGAGTGTCCTTTTCATTATTATTGCTTTAACTGTGCACATGTACTTTATACACATTAAATATATGTATACTATAATTTAAAATATAATTTTCTATATTAAAGAAAATGCAATTCAAAGTAATTTAAACCATATAGAAAGGAGTGTATTGGCTTCTGTAACTGAAAGATTCCGTGGTAGAGAAGAGCTTTGGGTATGGTTTGATCCAGAGTTATATCCTTACAGCTGGGGAAGATATCATCTTCCCTCAAAGCTCATGGACCACATTGGGGAAGAGTGGATACTGGAATGAAAAATAATTGAAGGATTAAGAGTCTAGCTAGGGAAAATTAGCAAATGTTGAGAACAACAAAGCATGAAAGAGATGCCATAAATATTTTAGTTAGCATTTCTATACCCAACTTTTACAATCCTGTTCTTCCTGTTTGACTTTTGCTAACCTGGATTTCTAGCTGTAATGAAATTTACTAAGTAGCATAAAGATTTTAGTATATCCCCAATTATTTTGTATCCATCAAATTCCAAATTATGCTTTAACTTTTTGCTAGAAAGATATTCAGATTCAATAACAAGAACTCCTTTAAAGTGTGTTCAAAAGTCATGTCATTCTGACTGATAAGGCTTGCTGAACTCTTGATAAAATATGACTTCCATGCCTGTATCCTTATATTCCAGAAAGTGATGTTTCCACAGATTATAATTAGGGTTGTATTGACTTAATATAATTGCAAATTTTAATTTTTATTATTTACTATAATCTTTCATATTTTTCCAACTTAAGAATATAGTTATAATGTTCAACTTTCCCAAGCTAATTATGAATTTCAGAGTTTATAATTTATCTATAATAATTTGAAGCTATTTGGATAATTGAAAATTTACCTCTTAAGTTCAAAAGTTTTTGAAAAATTATTCTTGATAGTAATCTCTCTAAAATTAATGACATATTTCCAAGGCCTTCTTAAATATCATAAATGATATATAATCTTGTTTTCTCCATGATAGAGTCATCACGAATGTAAATTACATTGTTATTATTACAATAAATTTAGATACAATCAGCTGTTTACTTCTCACATAAAGACAGTAAAGAATTGGTGAATATAAAATTGTCATGGTCTTCTACCTTTACTCTCAGCATCAGCTTTAATTTTGCAATACCAACAATTATGCTAGCATCTAGTAGCAAAACCCTTCTGAGTTGTTGTATCTAACATGTTATTAACAGATAAATTAATTAAAAGTTTGATGGCATCATCAATAATATATAAATAGATTCTGAGGGGAATTGTCACTAAAAATAAATATATGCAATTTATTGTAAAGGTTTTTTATATCCCTTAAAATCTCAAGCTTTTAAGTTTTTACTTTTTTTTAAACTCAGTTTCCAGTTATTTTTCTATAACTAAAATTTCTAAGTTTTCTAAACCATGAATAAGGATCGCTTTATAATAAAAAAAGCACTAAATGAATAAAAATGCTGAATTAGCTCATTTATGCAATATGATTGTTTTTTAATTATCACTATAATGTTTGAACTCTATACTTCCTACTCATGATATGACTTCCTGCTTTATTAATTCCTTTCTAAGTTGTGATTTTTATTCAAAAGTATTCTTTATTTCTTTTTTACTTTAAAAATTAATTTAGTGATTTATTTTCAATTTGATATCAAAATACTATTTTACTAGTATGAAATTTTCAAACATTCCCATTGCTTCTAGGATAAAATATGGAATATTAAAATTCTTCTCTGGTGTATTTCCAAATTACTTAGCTTCTTATTTAACTCATCATGCCCATGTGCAAGTCCTCTTTTTACATCATACTGGCTTAGAATATGTGGTTTGCCGTCCTATCTACCTGTGGGAATCTACTAAGTGATCCACCTCTCAGTGATCCTTAGGTTAAATTCTCTCTATTGAAGCCGTTCTTGAGTTTCTCAGCCCACACAAAAGTCTCCCTTCTCACATTAAATATGACCTTTATTATCTTTGTTACTCACTTAGAATATGCATGCTATTTTGTTTTGCCACCCTTTCTAGAGACTTCTAGATAATTTTGAATACACACCCTAACACAGCATCTTAGTAGATACTCAGTGAGAAGTAATGATGTTTGGGTTCTTTTCATTTCAAGTATATGCCAATAGTCTACCCGAGGACATTCCTGTCTTTTCATGATGAAATAGTGTGGGTTTCTGTGGTAGATTGAATTATGTTCCATAATTTAAGCATGTTCTTAATCTTAATCTGTATTCTCGTGGGTGTGAATAGGATCTCTTGAAGATGTTATTTTTAGTTTAGGTGTGGCTCAGCTGAATGAGTTAGCACCTAATCTGGATTACTGGAGTTTTTTATAAACAGAAGAAATTCAGACATAGAAAAAGAAAGCCATGATCAGGAGCCGGAAGCCGGAAGTCAGCAGAAACTTTGAAGAGAAAGGAAAGGACATTGCCATGTATATCACCATATAACAGAAAAGCCAAGAAACCAACAACAGAGGGCAGCCAGCACCAGGATGCCCAGTATTTGGAGAAATCATTGCCTTACTGACATCTCAGCCTCACAACTGTGCGCCAATAAATCCTCATTGTTTAAGCCAACCCATTGTGTGGCATTTGTTTTAGCAGCCTGGAAAACTAATTGTTTGCTTTTGGCAAGACATCCTAGTAGGCAATATTCTGTGAATATATGTTTCTACCTGAACAGCAAAATAGACACCAGAATCCAAAAATCAAATAATTCTGACCAAAGGTAAAAATAGCTAAATTTTCTCGGAAATGGTTTCCTAGGAGCAATTTGCATTAATTGTGCTTGAGTCCAAATAAGCTCCATCAAAAACAGTAGAGCAGTATATGGTAAATCTATCATATACATCACAGTTAACTAGTTTGGAGAAAATCTTACCCCTCAGTAGTATTTAACTGTTGGCTAAAATCATATGGATTATTACCTCAGCAATCTAATCCATTCTGGAAAGTCACAATTCATTTTCTGCAGATATGTAATAGAATGTGCACATCGTTTTAGAACTGGAGTATCTTTCTAATAACTGGACAGTCCCTCTCTGGTATGGGCTTCAACTGAGGCTTGTGTGTTGAGGGATTTTTAAAAAATGTGTGCTGTTTCTATAGTGACTAAAACAAGAAGTCAGTGGAAAGTTTGCATTTATCCTTAATGTGTACATTGGCCACAAAATCAAATTAGCTAAATAGAGTTAAAAGCATTCATATTATTGTATAATTGTTCAACCAAGACCGATATACAAGTGTTAATTGCAACCTAAGCCTTTCATGGGGTAAAAAGAAACAAAAGCCATCATCCTTGCCTCTAAGAAGTTTACAATCTGGATGGATAGTGTTTATTATTTATAAAAATATGAATTCATGATAGAATAAAAACATATTTCGCTATTTGTCAAAGAATAATATAGCAAAAATATTATCATGAAAAAGAAGGGGAGATGAGTCCCTCCAGGCCAGGATGACTATGGAAGCCATATGGAAGTAAACTCTAAGTTGTACTTGAAGAAAGTGTGGATTTTGAATAAGGGAAGAAGAAAGACATTATTGGTGAATAAAGAGTATGAACTATGTGAACAAGGTCATGGGGTCAAAGACCTTCTAGGAGGAGAGTGAGTACATTGACTACATGAGATTAGAATAGAAAACAAGTTTGGGGTCAGATTGTAGAAGAGTGTAAATGTCAGGTTATGGGATAAGGATTTGACTCATTAGCAGTGAGATGCATTTGGAAAAACTTTGTTAAACGAAAAAACTTAACCCTAGTCAACTTTTAGGAAGATTCATTTGTCAGCCATTGCCATTTGAAGAGGAAGGCAGAGATTGATTATATGAGGATGCTTAGAAGACTAATGAAGCAGTCAAATTGTGAGGCAATAGAGGGTACATACTTGATTCTTCAGATTCTTCAAGAGCCACAGGTAGGCATATGACCCAGGTTTCCTAAGGCATTCCATTCCCCTGGTCGTAATTATTGGGTCAGGAATGGGCACGTGATCAAAATTGAGCCCTTATATTGGAGTTGGTCTAGGTGATAAATGAGTGTTCAGCAGAAGTGATAGTACGTTTCATTCCGAGGCTAAGTCATAAAGGATATTATGGCTTCTGCTTTGCTCTCTCTCTCTGTCTCTCTGTCTCTCTCCCTCTTTCTCCTTCTCTCTCTCAGATTACTCACTTTTGGAAAAGCTAGCTACCATATCATGATTACACTCCAGCAGTCTATGAAGCAACCTGGTGAGGAAATGAAGCTTCTTGTCAACATTCATGTGATAAAGCCATCTTGGGAGTGGATCCTTTAGACCCACTCAAGTCTTTGGATGACTTCAGTCCCTACCAACATCCTGACTATAAACTCATGACAGACCCTGGATCAGAACCAGTCCTTAAAATGTACCAATCTCTGGCCCATGGAAAGTGTGAAATAATAAATATTTGTCATCGTAAGCTACTAAGTTTTGGGGTGACTTGTTGCGCAGAAATGGGTAAGTAATATACATGAGGAAAGCTTGTCTAAGATTAAATCCAATACAGAGCCTAACAATTGAGAGAGCGAGCCCCATCTACATTGTTCCTGCCCCTGAACCATCTATGGTTGAAGCTATATAAATCCCTACAGTTTTTTTTTATATACGCCAATAAATATTCTTTTTGCTGAAGTTATTTAGATATGTTTCAGTCACAACTGAAAGATCCTGACCAATATAAATGTTAATATCTAAATCAAGGTGTAGAGGTGAAACTGGGTGGAGATGGTTGCTAGAAATTCCAAACTAGAATCAACAAGACTGGGTTGTATTGGATTTTTAGAAGTAATTGGATTTTTAGAAGTAAGGGAACAAAACATTTTTGAGTTTGACAAAACAGATCTAACAGTGTCAGAAAGGTAAATTTTTGTTATTGTGGAAGATAGATAGGGGAAATTCAGGAATTTATTTTCCAGTTGAACTTGGATAGCAATATTAGGAACAATGGCTGGTATTTACAGTATGAAGTGGTCTCTTTCACAAAATAGTGAGTTTTCTGTCACTGAATGATCCCTTATTAAAGATGTTGGCGACTCAACTGGGTACCTTTTCAAAATACTTCCAGAGTTAGAGAATAGATGACTATATATCTACTATTGTTTTATACACACACACACCTACATACACACACTCACACATTTGAGACAGGGGATACTAAAAGAAAATGGAGGCAGTAGTCATGACTGTGCTATGGACTTACTATGAATGTCCTAAACAGTTTTCTCCTTGTTTTTTACTTGTTGCTTCAGATGAATTATAATCTTTGTTGGAGCATGCCGAGTTTGGTGGAGAAGCTAGAATCAAGATCAGAGGACTCATGGTCACACCCATTGTGAATTACTTTAGTTCCCTTTTTCACTTTATTCTATGTTGTGTAATCTGACTGTCTCAGAAACTACCCAGAAAAACAGAGAAAAACATAACCTTCTTCTTTCTATTAGAAATGATCTTATGCCCTGTAAGTGTATTTCCTATATTGCCTAGCACACATTAATTTTTTCTCTTTAATTTTCTCTCTCCCTTTTTTGTTATTGTCATCTTTCCTTCATTTCAGAAAAAAATGTCTGTTTTTCTTTACCAAAATACATTCTTGGAGAAAATAAAACAAAAATATAGATGAGAAACTTGGACTATACAATTGCTAAGATGCCTTTTAGTTAATAAACTTAAATAGAAATTCTATTTTGTATTAATAATAACTGAACTCCTTGAGTAATCGTTGAAATGATTTTTAATTATACAACTATATAAGCTAAGCTTTTTGATGGTTTTTCATTAAAGTATTATAAAATTCTGAACATTTAAAAGGCGTTTATGGTCTTGGAAAAGCTAAAAGTTCTTCTCTATTAAATATCCTTTTCATAAGAGGCCAAATCTTGATATTTAATAGGGTTTGTGCAACACAGCAAACAAGGAAGTGGGACGATACAAAGAAAATAGATCCATCAGATTCTTGCCTCATTCTGCTGCCTCCCTCCCCCAACACCTTGGATTCACTGAGTACTTTTTTCTTTTAATTCCGGAGAAAGCTACTCTGCATGATTTGGTAGGTTCCTGGCTTAGAGAGTTGCCATTTAATTCCCATGTACCCAGTTGAATATTTTAATGAAAAATAGAGCCTTTCTTAGAAAATGTTTGTTTTGGCAAGTATGAAATGATCTAGCAGAAATAGATGATTTTAGTGATTTTCTAAAGCACACAGCAGTGTTTTTCATCATTAAAAATACACTTAACACTTTAAGGCTTTCTTATGCCCTTTAGCAATGTCAAAAAGACCAAGGTGCTGTAATATTCACTCATCAGGCCGATGGAAAAAGGGGAATTCCCCGCCAGCCATTTCTAACTACTCTGCATCTAACTAAAAGAGCTGTTTGACTTTTTAATTCTGTTTGCATAAATAAACGCAAACAAGAGAGTATCATGGGTCAATTGGCTTCATAATTTTGCTTTCATGATGTTTTCTTTTCCTATACCCCTCACTCCTCAGGTTGACAGTTCATCTTGCATTAAGCTATTACAATATAGAAGATATTGTCTTTCAGGATAAAGGCAAAATGCCAAAGTGGGAGGTAAAATTTTGGCAGTATTCTGGATTTTCTTAAAGTTGATGTGTACTTTCCTTTGTCTCCTTAGAAATGAGAAATAAATCTCACAAGCTATTATGGAACAAATTTAGCTCAGCCCTCAGCTGACGAAGTATTCTCTTTCCTATAGCCACCTCAGAGACTAGATGCCTGAATGCTCTTTTGCAAGGCTGTTTTAAAAATATTTTGTTCTTTTAGTATGAATTGTGAAATATAGCAGTGTAATTTAATAATAAAATTCCAGTTTTTGTGTTACAAATATCGTTGCCCCAGTTTAAACTTATATGTTAAATTGCAAAAATCAAGCACTTGGTTGCCAAGGACAGAAAATTCCATCTTGGAATTGCTTAACTATAAAGGTTTGATGTATTCCACACTCATATTTTCCTTTCAGAACGTTGTCTGGAAAGCCACCCCTCTAGTAGTGATATTGTATAAATGTGATGAAAACCTGACGTAATTTTGGTTTTGACTGACCTTTTCTTATAAATTAGTCACAGTTTCTGTCTTATTCTCTGAAAAAAACAAAAAGATTGATTTTGTAAAGAACTATTGGGGAGCAAGGAATCATGGTTTGGGATCGACTAATAGACATGTGAAAAGAAGATAAAATACTCGTGGGCCTTATTAGAACAGTTGGCTTTAATTCAGAGGGACTCGATTAGATTGCCTTATATAGATAAAGATAAAATATCATTTCTCTAGCCTTGTTATATGGATTCAGAAAACTCTAATACATATTGAAAATGTAAGCATTAACAGACTATTTTGCATTTGAATTTCAAACTTCAAGACAATTTTCAATGAATTTCACATTTGATTTGCTTTTTGTTGATTTTTGTTTTTCAGGGAGAATATGGTGACTCTTAATTTAAGACTATGCCTCATTCATATGACTAGCACATGGGAGTTTTAATCTTTACTTTAAACTGTGGTTACTTTTGAAGAGGAACCATTGTTATACTTATTACTTATATTTTATCTCCAAGGCCTGGGGATCTGAAAACTGAAGTGCTACCCAGTGATGTGACAGGAAATCTTGGTGGTGACTAATGGGAGTGTCAGAATCTTATGGCCTTCTGTCCCAACAGAAGAAAGAATTTTGCCATAAAGAATTTATCAGTGTCATTGAACAATGTCTGGGCATGGGTTTTGAAATGGCCCTTTTCCCAGCACTATTACACATCCCACCCCTCTGGTAAGCAGATTCATTCTCAGACTTTTTTGCCTCTGACTGGAGCTCCTTGGGCCAAGATTGAGGATCTCTGCAAGGATTTCTACTGTTATGAGCCCCTGTATTCTTTTCCAGCCCTCAGTGGCACAAATGCACATCCTCTATCACAAAGGAGACTGAAAAACAAGCATGTAGGAAAATCATTGCTAATCTCTCAGTATGACCAGTGGCACACAGACTGACCACAAAGTCTGGAGCCCTGGGTCCCAGTCCTTGCTCTCCCTCCCATGCATGTGTAACCCCTAGGAAACTTTCCCTGCCCTGGCCTTTAGCATCATCTGTCAAATGAGACTTCATGGGGAATTTTAAATTTCAAATTATGTCACTTCAGTTTACAGAAATTGTTTTGGATTATGGATGTGTAGACATTAGGATGTGATCTGGTAAATTCTACTCCTTATGAAAGATGGTTGTTAGATCCATTTTATAGTAGTACAGTGATGATACATTGATGTTTTAGTAACAATTAATTTATAGTGGGGACCAGAATTATAATTATATTGTTCCTGTTGAATGTGAGGCTTTATTTTTATTTTTTTTTGAACTTAATTTTTAATTTTTCTTTTCTTTTTAAAGAAGCTTTAGATTCCATAAATGTTACATAAAAAATATAAGGCATTCCCGTATGCCCCACTTCCTCCCTCTCCCATACTTTCCCACATTAACAACATTCTTCATTAGTGTGGTACGATTGTTACAATTGATGAACCTATATTGAAGCATTGCTATTATATTAAACATTGACTACAGTTTACATTATAGTTTACACTTTGTAGACACACTTTGTCTTGGACAATTTTGCAAGTTATGAGGTAAGTGATAGTTTTATTATCCTTAGCTCATTAATGACATCCTTTCTAGAGATGCCATCTACTGTCCAGCTTTTTTCTAGAGCCAAACTTTAGGAATGTATATCACCGTCTAATCCCTTCTCAATTACTTGCAATTGATATTGTTTTTTTCTTTCAAAGTAAGTAGTCCATTTTTTCTTTTTGGAAGTTTTTAAGGGTTTTTTCTTTATTTTTTGTGGTCAGAAATTTCAGGATTATGTAAGTATGGATCTGCCCCAACCATTTCCCCCTACCCCCCAATTCGTTTAGTGTCATTTTCCAACTCTGGAAAATATTCATTTATTGTTTAGTTACTTTCTCATTTTATTGCTTCTATTGAACTCTTCTGAAACTTAGAGGTGTTTGAAATCATCTGGTCTCTCTTACATACCTCTTAACTTTTCTTTAATAGTTTCCATTTAAAATACTTCTTTTGCTTTGCATTCTAGGAGAATCTCTCTGTTTGTTAGTTCAATACATTAATCTTTAGTTATATTCCTCTGGCACTGGGCTCACTTATTAATATATATTTTTTAAAGATTTATTTATTTATTTCTCTCCCCTTTCCCCCCCACCCTGGTTGTCTGTTCTCTGTGTCTATTTGCTGCGTCTTCTTTGTCCGCTTCTGTTGTCAGTGGCACGGGAATCTGTGTTTCTTTTTGTTGTGTCATCTTGTTGTGTCAGCTCTCCGTGTGTGCAGCACCATTCCTGGGCAGGCTGCACTTTCTTTCGCGCTGGCTGGCTCTCCTTACGGGGGCACTCCTTGCGTGCATCAGCACTACACATGGGCCAGCCCGACAGGGGTCAAGGAGGCCCGGGGTTTGAACTGCCGACCTCCCATGTGGTAGACGGACACCCTAACCACGGGCCAAGTCCACTGCCAATATTTTGATTTTTTTACTTGTTTTCTTTTTGAACCCTGTGTAAAAAGAGCTGATTTAATCATAATATCTTAGTTCATAGCAGTGTTATCATTTGACCATATAAGTGCTCTGTTCATTTATTTATTTTAACCTTCATCCCTGATTGGCACTCCCACTGATTCTATTTATTTGATGTAAGTCATAAATATGTATGTTTTGTCATTTTCTGCATGTATTTTTTTCCTTAACCTAATAAACAGCATTGTGTTATGCGCCAGATATATTTTTAAATTTTGACAATAGTAGTTTTAATTCTCAGGAATTCCCACTGTTTATTTTTTTCATAGAAGTATTATCCTGTTGCTAATGAATACAATTTCATCTCAAATTTCTTCAAATATTAATTATAATTTTAAATTCTTATTCTGTTGCCTTCATTAACAGTCTGTGCCAGCATTAGCTCTGTTATTTGATTATCCTTTTTATTTTATTTTGCTTATTTATTTTTTGTTTTCAATTTTTGTTTTTTTGGTATTTGTGATTATCCTTTTTAGCGGTGTTAATTTCTGTCAAGTATTTGCTGATAATTCGGTTGTACATTCTTACTGCTGGTCTATTGCCTTGGCCAAATAAAAACCTCTTTTTCCTTACCTCTTAATGCAGGTTTCACTTTCGGTGATAAAGGTGGGGAGCAGTGGAATGTGTGGCCTAGGGTGGGTGTGGCAGTTTGATATTATTTATGACTCTCCCTAAAAAGAGAAAAATTATGTTTGTAAATTGGTCTGTTCTGGGTTTGATACCCTTTGGTTGTATTAAATTTAAAGGTTTTAAGTTTACTTGATAAAAGATCAGGGTTTTGATTCAGCCACATCAGGAGAGCATGACTCAGGGTTGAGTCCTCATTCCCTCAGTGGGCTAATATAAATGGACACACACACATTGTGAAGAGAGAGAGCTCCATGGAGGCCAGACGAAGACATGGAAGAGGAGAGATCTTGGTCATTTTGTTCCTGCCATGTGACAGAATGGAGATGGCTCAAACAGCTAAAGCCCTATGCCAGACTGAAGCTGAGAAAGAGGAAGGCTAAACCCTTATAGAGATTGGCAACCATCTTTGGGGAGACAGCAGTCTTGAGTTGGACTCTTTAGGGACTTGTAACTGTAAGCTTTTACACCAAATAAATACCCTTTGTAAAAGCCAACAGATTTCTGGTACTTTGCCTCAGCAGCCCCTTTGCTGACTAGTACAGTGGGTAAGTAGTTTGTTCACTAGGTAAAGATGAGCTTCCTGTTCTTACTTTGTACATTATTCTGCTTTTCCAGCCCCAGAGGCTACTCTGGGAGGCTCCTATTCTGGACCCATCTTAGCAATTGTTTGTTTTATAATTTTGTTGTTTTGTTTACTTTTTCCTTTTTCTTTTTCTTCTTTTTTTAGACTTCTTTGTGATGCTTTTTCCTGGTAGCTAATGCTTGAGTCAGGATTCCCTTTTCTGTTTGTACATCTGTTGTGAATGTGTTGCTACACTCTACTCCTCAGGCCCAGGGCAGAAGCCAGGAATCTTTCCACAATGATTTTTCACTTTGTTTATAAGTGAAGTGTACAGCCAGTTGTTCAGCTCTTTGGGCAGAAGGGTCACTGGCCAGCTCATCTGGCTGTCATCCTTTAATGACTCACCAATGTTTTCTCCAGAGCAGAGTCCTACACTTTAGATTGATTTGCTTTGGGTCTAAAATTCAGGTGGATCTTGTGTTGCAATTTCTCTATACTTGTTCCTCTGTTAATTTGATACCATCTCCCCCCGCCCCCAAATAATTTTTTTGTTCCAGAAAGTCTTCAAGTTTTGGTCCTCTAATACTACCCCTTTTTGTTTTTCAGTCTGTTATGGATCCTTCTTGAACCATATCTTTTCTTTAATTTCCTTGTAGTTTGGGTGGAAAGGGAGATAGATGTATGTGTTTACTTTGTCATAATTACAAGGTATGAGGTGCTGATCTAAAACAGGGGTTGTTAAATTCTTTCTGCAAAGAAAAGATAAATCTTATAGGCTTTGCTGGCTATAAGGTCTCAGTAGCAACTGCTCAACAGTATTGAAGCACAATAGCAGCCATAGACAATTTGTAAATGAAGGGGCATGGCAATTTCCCAGTAAAACTACTTACAGAAAGAGCCATCAGAGCCAGTGTGGCCTGTGGGCTATTGTTTGCCCACCTCTGAAGCCAGTGGTTCTCAAACTAATCATGAATCGAATCACCTGGAGGACTTAAGACAGACTGCTCTCCTCACTTCCAGTTTCTGACTCAGTAGATCTAGGGTAGACCCATAAAATTTGTATTTTTAAAGACTCCTAGGTGATGTAGATACTGCTGGTCTGTGGACCACCACACAGAGAACCATTGACCTAAACCATTTTCATTTCCTAAACAGTATCATCTCAACTGTTTAAAGAAGAATACAATTGCATTCCTCATTCATTCATTCAACAAGTGATTATTGAACTTCTACTTTGTGCCAAGCTCTGTTCTAGATCATGAAAATACTGTCATGAAAAAGAAAAAATCCCTTTTTTCAAAAAGGGAAACTAGATAACCAGACAAACACAAGTACACCTAGAAAAGATGTAATATTGGATAATAATAAGTATTCTAAACATAAATCAAAGGAAAAGGATAGAGCATGGAAGATGAAGAGAACTATTTTAGATAGGGTAGTCATGGGAGGTGACATCTCAACATTGACCTGAATGATGTGAAAATTGAAGACAGAGCACTTGAGGCAGAGAAAGCAGTGAGTTTGAAGGCCCTAAAGTAGGAACAAGCTTGTGATTTAGGAAAAGCAAGAGCAGTGTAATGGGAGTGACTTGAGTGATATAGAGAGTGGCAGGACATGAGTTCAGAAAAGTAGATGGGGTCTAGACATTTTAGGGGTTTGTAGGCCATCATAGGGAGTTGGTTTTTATTTTAGATTTTATGAGAAGAAATTGAAGAGTTTTGTGCAGACGAGTGCCATGATAATGTTTACACTTTTGAAGTATCACTTTGATAGCTGAGTGGAAATCCTGTGGGGGAATCGTGAAGGCAAGGGTTGAGAAACGGAGAGAAAAAAGTTGCGAGAGAAAAAAATAGTGGATAAATAAAAGAGAAAGTTATAAAAATAGGAGATAGAGTGAGGTCTATCATGAGTAATTAAAGTCTTAGAAAAAGAGCAGTGAGTGAGAGAAAAATGAACATAAGCAACATTTAAAGAGAAAATAGTTGAGAATTTTCCAAAACTGATTTGATGGATCTCAAAGTATAGATTCAAGAAGCTCTACAAACCCAAACTAAAACAACAAAAAGGAAAAGCACCTTAGGCTCAATATAGTGAAATACTGAATACCAGAGCAAAGAGAAAAAAACTTAAGCAGTAGAAGAACCTCCTGGGAACAACAATTAGAATGAGATTTATCTTCTTTCATCTGAAGCAATAGAACTTAATACAAGTTCTGAAAGAAAATAACTGATAGCCTTGATTTTTAAATCCAGCAAATATATTCTTCAGTAATGAAGATGAAATGAAGACATTTTCAGACCACACAATTGTGAAAAGTATTTGCTACCAACTGGCATGCATTACGCACTAAAAGAAATGCTAAAGTTTATTATTATTTCTGGCATTGAGAAAATGAAATGAGATGAAGGCCCAGAGATGTATAACAGGATGAAAAACAACAGAAAGTGAAAATGTCTATATAAATACAAATGAAGATTGACTGCATAAAACAACTGTATTAGTCAGGGTTCTCTAGGGAAACAGAACCAACAGGAGATATCTTTAAATAGTATGAAGTTTTATAAGAATCTCTCATGTGACTGTGGGGATGCACAAATACAGTTTCCATAGGCAGGCTTCAAACCAGGGACTCTGATGAAAGTCCAGTGAAGGTCCTTGATGAGTTTCCAGAAGATGTTGGCTGTCCAAAGGTGAGCTGGGAATTCTCCCTGAATGCTGAAATCACTTCCCCTTTTAAGGCATCCAACTGATTAGATAAAGCATCACTCATTGCTGATGGCAATCTCCCTGGTTGATGTAGATGTAATCAGCCATCTATGCAGTAAACTCACTGATGACTAAAGTCAATAAGTGTCCTTGTATTATAATTAGCCCAGTGCTTGCTTGACTAAACAACTGGGCACTGTGACTTGGCCGAGTTGACACATTAGCCTAACAATCACAACAACATTGATAATACATTTGGGGTTTAAATATGTATAGTACTACAATGGTATATAGTCAAGAGGGCATAATGGAGTTGAAAGGGTCTAAGGCGGACTTCTGGGGAGGATGGCAGTGTAATCCAGCACCCAATGCTTACAACGAAACAACTGTTAAACAGGCAGGAACTGTGTATGAAACAGCTATTTTGAAACTCCAAAAGCCGGGAGAATACTGTACAGCATCTGGGGAAGACTGAGAGGAAGAGGTTGATAAATTATGATAAAGAACAGTAAATTGTTCTTTCCATATGATGGCTACTTATGCCCACACTCCACTCTACCAAATCATATCACAATCAGTTTATAGTGATTGTGGCAAAGTCCCCTCTGGCTGTAGATCTGTGAAACCAGTAAAACCATTTATCTGCTTCCAATATACAGAGGTACAAAGGATAAACATTTGCATTACCATAAGGAGAATTTTGGAGGGAAACATGAGTCACTGGTCCCTTACAGTTCCCTGAACAGCTGAGAAGGCCTGAAAAGAAATGAGCCCTCCAACCTACAGCTGCAATAAGAAGCAGCTGGACCCAAGGAGGCTTTGTAAAAAAATGATTTATTTATTTATCCGCCTCCCTCATGGTTTTTGCACTTGCTGCCTGCTTTCTATGTCCATTCACTGTGCATTCTTCTGTGTCTGCTTGTCTTCTCTTTAGGATGCACTGGACAATGATCCTGAGACCTTCTGGAGTGGGAGAGAGGTGCTCAATCTCTTGATCACTTCAGCTCCCTGGTCTGCTGTATCTCTTATTGTCTCTCCTCTATGTCATTTTGTTGTGTTCTCTTGCTGTGCCAGCTCTCCATGTAGGCCAGCACTCTGTATGGGCCAGCACTCCTGTGTGTGCCAGAACGCCGCATTGGATTGCTCTCTGATGGGCCAGCTCGTCTTCTTCAGGAGGCCCTGGGAATCAAACACTGGACCTCCTATATGGTAGATGGGAGCCTAATTGCTTGAGCCACATCAGTTTTCCCCATGGAACCTTTAGAGGAAGAGGAAGGGTGAACCCGCTCAGATATTGGCAGCCATCTTGTTTTAACACGTGATAACAGACATTTGGTGAGAAAGTACCTCTTATGGGACCTTGAATTGGACTCCTTAGGGTCTTGTAACTGTAAGCTTTTACCCCAAATAAATATACTGTATAAAAGCCAACAGATTTCTGGTATTTTGCATCAGTACCCCTTTGGCTGACTAATACAGTTGGTTTCAACCAAATATGATTGCAATGTATTAAGGATGTTGTGTTTTAACCCCACGACAACCACAGAAAAAGGAAGTGAAAAATATATCCAGATAGAAATGAGAAGGCACTAAATATGGCAAAACACAAAAAAGGAAATAAACATAAAAGTAGGCATGAATGGAAGTGAAGGACAAAAAAGGTATAAGACTTGTAAAGCCTAAATAGCAAAATGACAGAAAAACATCCTACATTATCAGTAGTGCCTTTAAATGTCAATGTATTAAGCTCTGCCATCAAAAGGAGAGATTGGCAGAATGGATAAAAAAGCATGACCCAAGTATATGCCATCTGCAAAGGACTCAACTTAAATTCAAAGATACAATTAGGTTGAAGATAAAAGAATGAAAAAGATATACCATGCAAGTAGTAACCAAAAAAGAGCTGGAGAGTCTATACTATTTTCAGATAAAATAGACTTTAAGTCCAAAACAGTTACAAGGGTCAGATATAGGGGGGATAATTCAACAGGAAGATCTAACAATTATAAGTGTATATGCACTGAACAACAGAGTGCCAAAATATATGAAGCAAACAATAATATATTTGAAGGGAGAAAATGATGATTCTACCTTACTAGCAGGAGACTTTAATACATCACTCTTGAATATGGATAGTACATCTAGTCAGAAGATCAGTAAAGTAGCACGGGGCATGAATGGTATGAGACTTAACAGACAAAAATTTGACACTGCACCCAATGAAAACAGGACGCATATTCTTCTCAAGTGCACATAGATTATTCTCCAGGATGGACCAAAATTATTGAATTACAAAACATGTCCCATAATTCAAAAGTAATGAAACTAATACAAAGTATTTTCTCTGACTACAACAGAATGAAGCTAAAAATAAATGACAAAAGGGAGAAAAGGAAAAATCACAACTATGTGGAAATTAAATAAAATCCTCTCAAACAGCCAATTGGTTAAAGAAGAAATCAGAAGTGAAATTAGGAAATTTCTTGAGGCAAATGAAATTGAAAATACAACATACACAAAACTTATGGAATGCAGCAAAGGCAGTGCTGAGAGGGAAACTTATAGCTCTAAATGCTTACTTTAAAAAAGAAAGATTTCAAATCAGATGTCTAATCTCAAATGTGGAAGAACTAGGAGAAGAAGATCAAATTAAATCCAAAGCAAGGAAATGGAAGGTAATAACAAAGATTAGAATGGAGATAAGAAAACAGAAAATAAAGAAACAGTAGAGAGAAGTAGCAAAACCAAAACTTTGGTTTTTTGAGATCAGCAAAATCAACAAACCTTTAGCTAGAATGACAATGTAAAAAGGAGAATGGATATACATAATGAAAATTAGTAATGAAAAGGGGGACATTACTACTGACCCTGCTGAAAGGTAAAGGACTATAAGAGGATATGATGAACAACTGTATAACAATAAATTAGCCTAGATAAGTGACATTCTTAGAAATACATACACTACCTACATTGATTCAAGAAAAAATAGAAGATCTCAACAAACCAATTATGAATAATGAGAATAAATCAGTCATCAAAGACCCCTCAACAAAGAAACCCCAGGAATAGATGGTTTCACAGGGGACTTCTACCAAATATTCCAGTAAGTCTTAACTTCAGTTTAACATGAACTCTTCCAAAAAATTAAAGAGGAAGGAACACTCAGTAATTCATTTTTCAAGGCCAACAGCACCTGCATAGCAAAGTTAGATAAAGATTACACAAGAAAATAAAACTGCTGATCAAATCTCTTATGAATAACAATACAAAAATGCTTCACAAAATACAAGCAAACCAAATCCAACAGAACATTTAAAAAATTGTACACCATGATCATGTGGGATTTATCACTGGTATGCAAGAGTGGTTCATTATAAGAAAATTAATTAATGTAATATTCCACACTAACTGAATGAAGGCAAAGAAAAACATGTGACTATCTCAATCAATGCAGAAAAGGCATTTGACAAAATATAACACTCTTTTTGATTAAAAAAAAAAACCACTTAAAATAGAAGGAAACCTTCTCAACATGATAAAGCTTATGTATGAAAAACTCACAGCTAACATCTACTTAATGGTGAAAGACTGACATCTTCCCATCTAAGATCAGGAACAAGAAAATAATGCCCTATGTCACCACTGTTATTTAACATTGTAATGGAAGTTCTTGCCATAGCAATTAGGTAAGAAAAAGAATTAAAAGGCATCAAAATTGGAAAAGAAGAATTAAAACTTGTCCTATTTGAAGATAACATAATTTGTTATACATAAAATCCTGAAAAATCCACAACAAAGCTCCTAGAGGTAAAAAATGAATTCGGCAAATTGTCAGGGTAAAATATCAACACCCCCAAAATCAGCAGTGTTTCTATACACATACAGAACAATCAGAAGAAAGAAAATTCACAAAAGCAATTAAAAAATCTAATATCTAGGAAGAAATCTAATCAAGGATGTAAAGGACTTGTGTACCCAAATTACAAAATATTGCTAAAAGAAATTAAACAAATGGAAAGACATTCTGTGTTTACTGACTGGAATACTAACTACATTAAGATGTCAATAATGCCTGAAGGAATTTATCGATTCAATGCAATCCCTATCAAAATTCCAACAACCTTCTTTACAGAAAGGGGAAAGCCAATCATCATATTTATATGGAAGGGTAAGGGCCCCCAAATAGCTAAAGCTACCTTGACAAAGAAGAGTGAAGTTAGATGATTCACATTTCACAGTAATCAAAGCAGCATGGTACTAGCACAAGGACAGTTGGGAAAGAATGATGCTGGGAAAGCTGGATCTCCATTTGAAAAAAAAAAAAGAAAAGAAAAAAGGAGAACCCCCTACCTCACTCCATATGTAAAAGTCAATTCAAAATTGATGAAAGACCTAATATAAGAGCTAGAACTATCAAACTGCTAGAAGAAAACATAGGGAAGCATCTTCAGGATCTTGTGTTAGGATTTTCTTACTGTACATTCAAAGTACAAGCAACAAAATAAAAAATAAATGGGACCTCTTCAAAATAAAAAACTTTTGTATCTCAAAAGTCTTTATCATGAAGTAAAACAACAACCTACACAATGGGAGATAATATTTGGAAACCATGTATCTGAATAAAGGTTACTATCCAGAATATATAAAGAAATCTTTTAATTTACCAACCAAAAGACAACTCAATTAAAAAATGGGCAAAAAACTTGAATAGATAGCTCTCCAAGGAAGATATACAAATAGTCAGAAAGCATGTAAAAAGATGTTCAGCATCATTAGCTATCAGGGAAAAGCAAATCAAAACCACAATGAAATGCCATTTCACATCCAATAGAATGACTGCTATAAAAAATAACAACAGAAAATAAACATTGAAGAGGATGAAGAGAAATAGGAATACTCATTCATTGCTGGTAGCAATGTAAAATGGTGCAGTTGTGGTGGAATTCAGTTTGGCAGTTCCTCAGAGAGCTAAATATACAACTACTGTATGACCTGACACTCTTACTACCAGGTATATTCCCTAAAGAATTTAAAGGAGAAAATTGATCAGATATTTGCACACCAATGTTCATAGTGGCATTATTCACAATTGCCAAAAGTTGGAAGCAACTCAAGTATCCATCGACTACTGAATGGATAAATAAAATGTGGTACATACACACAATAGAATATTATTCACTCATAAAAATGAATGAAGTCCTAATACATGCAATGACATGGATGAACCTGAAAGACATGTGAGTCAAATAAGCCAGACACAAAAGGACAAATATCATATAGTCTCTCAGATTTAAAGCAATTAGAATAAGCAAACTCATAGAGTCAGAATATGGATTATAGGTTACCAGGGGATGGGGGGGATAGGGAAGGGGAAATAAAGGCTTAAAATGTACAGGGTTCCTATTTGGAATTATGGAAATGTTTTGATAATGGATGATGGTGTTGATAGCACAACATTGTGAACACAATTAACAGTACTGAAATATATACCTGAATAAGGTGAAAAGGGGAAATATTAGATTGTATATATGGTAACAGAAAAAACTAAAAAAAAAATCCAAGTAACAACAGTACATGAACAATAAACCCTAAGTTAAACCATAAATTTTAATTAATAGTAAAATTATAAAACTGCTATCATCAATTGTAACCAATGTTCCACATCAATGCAAGGTGTTGGTGGTGGGGTGGCGTTAGGTAATCCTGTCTTTTATGCATGAGTTTTCTGTAAAACCTCAACTTCTCTAATAAAGAAAAAAAAATTGGTCTAAGGTTCTTGCATGGTTCAAGAATAAGTGGAAGTACCGATGAATATTGAACTTTGTTAAGTCACTGGTGATATAGTTTCTAGAGCAACTTCTGTTTTAAAGGGGAAAACTGGAATAATAAAGAAGCTCAACCAATCTTAGGGCAATATTGTACAGGAAAGAAGTAAAAAGCATAGAACTGGTGAGGAAATAGGAAGCAAACAGTACAATGACATATTTAAATCCAAATGTACCAATAAATATAGAAAATACATATGTCCTAAATTCTTTCCTTAAAAGCAAAGATGGCTAGATTGAATTTTTAAGAAAGCTTAACTATGGGCTGCTTTAAAAAATCATATCTAAAATTATAGGAATACAGAAAGGTTGAAAGCAAAGGGATAGGAAAATTATACCATGCAAATACTAACACACACACACACACAAAACTGAGTAGTTAAAATAATTTCAAAATAGGCAAATCTTTTGAGGAATTTTGTTTTAAAGATTAAGAGAAAAGGGTCAGGAATTGGAAAGGGACATTGGTTCAACTGTCTTTTTATTTTATTTTGAATGCTTATATACGGATGCCGGAGAGGCAAATTATTGATGCAGGAAAGGAGGGCATAATTAGGAGCAAAACTCTTTGAGTAAAAAAGGGTATGGGATCCAGTTCAAAGTTAACCCTTGATAGGGTATAGGGATGATTTTCTTGTTGTAATAAGCAGAGAATATAGGTACCAGATGCATATATGTTTGACAAATGCTGAGATGAGATAGTTTTCTTCTGCTTGCATCTATTGCCTTTGTAAAACACACCAGTTGAGAGTGAAGAGGAGAGTTGTGCTGGTTTGAACAGAAGGAAGGTAAATCAGGTATAATAATGACTTTAGCAAGAGGAAAAACAAATTTATTGTGGAAATATGTGAGGCTCAGTTAGTGTTGAGATTTCACTTAACATTTGTGCTAATAAATTTGCAGTGTGATCAGTACGGTAAGTGTATGTTTTTCTCCAGCCAAGTACATCTTGTTTAGTAAGGATATAGAGTAGGTGGAGAGTTCAATATGTGCTCTTTCTCTTGTTGCATAATTTTATAAGGGTCTGTGTGGTGGTTTCAGCTGTATATACCCCAGAAAAACATGTTCTTAACGTTAATCTATTCCTGTGGGTGTGAACCCACTGTAAGTAGGACCTTTTGATGAGGCTACTTTAGTTAAGGTGTGACCTATGATCTACCTCAGTGAGGATGGGTCTTAATCCTATTGTTGGAGTCCTTTATAAGAGAATGGAATTCTGACAAAGAGAAAAGTCAATGGAAGCAAGACACTGAAATCAATGAAACCAGGCAGATAAGCGAGAGACCAGCAGATGACCACCATGTGCCTTGCTATGTGGTAGAGAAGCCAAGGATCACTGACAGCTAGTCTTTGGGAAGAAAGCATCACCTTGATTTGGACATTTTTTTTTTTTTTTGTCTCAATACAATGAGTGAATTAATTTCCATTGTTTAACTGAAATAACCATTTCATGGTATTTACTTTAAGCAAAGTAGGAAACTAAAACAGTATGCTTCTGGGCTAGCGATTCTCTTCCTTTCATCTTCATTCATTTATTCAATATATATTTGTTGAGCACCTACTATGTGTCAAGTATTCTAGTGCCTCAGAATAGACCAGTGAATAAGACAAAGTCCCTGCCCTCTTGGAGCTAATACATCTGTATGTCTATTCTCAGAGCTCACAGTTTTAATTATAATAAATATAAACTAATTTTTAAAAAGGTGTTAGGGCAAGTTTCTCTCCAATGACCTCTAGTTTGAAAAATTCTTAATGATTATCACACGTTCCTTCTTCTAGAGGAACTTTAAAATTATTAATCTTTTCCAAAATATCCCATTATTATTTTGACCAGTGTCAACTTGAATAAATATTTTCTAATTTAGTATCATTGGATGTCTTTCCAGTTATTCTAATATGCTTGTATAGCTTTCTGCAAAGATTAATTTACTTCCTATAGTTTTTAAAAAAATATTATTTCTTGATTTTTGTTCTTTTTTCTGAACTTAACTCTCCTCACCTTTTAAATTGCTGATTTTTGGGACAACAATTGTTTGTTATTATATTTTATATTATTTTTGGCAATGTGCATGGCTTCCTTATTAACGTAAATGTTTCATCAGTTGATTCAATGAAGTCTTCAATGCCAACAATCATTTTGAAGTGTTTTCTTCAGGATGTTTGGCATTAGAATTACATTTTGAAAAAATCACTCTGGTTTATGTACAAAGGTCTTATTTTTTGTGGAGAAAAGTAAAAACAATCTAAATTTCTCAATATGGAACTAATTAAATTATAGACTATTTATAGCATGGATTATTAACTATTCTTTAAGAATTGTCATGGGAAAATGCTTATGATATCCAACTATAAAAGTATGGTGTTCTATATATGCAGGAAAAAATATCCTGAAAGGTATAAAAGAATATGTTAATGGTATTATCTCTATGTTGTGGAATTTAGGGTGATTTTTAAAAAATATAGTTTTTAATTTTTTAAAAAAGATACTTAGATTACATAAATGTTACATAAAAAAATATAGGGGATTTCCATATGTCCCACTCCCAATCACTCCCACATTTTCCCACATTAATAACATCCTTCATTAGTGCAGTACATTTGTTACAATTGGTGAGCTCATTTTGGAGCATTGCCATTAAGCATGGATTATAATTTACGGTGTAGTTTACACTCTTTCCTGCACAATTTTGTAAGTTATGACAAGATATATAATGGCTGATATCTGTCATTGCAATGTCATTCAGGACAATGCCTAAGTCCAGAAAATGTCCCTATATTTCACCTGTTTTTCCCTCTTCCTCCCCTCAGAACCTCCAGTGGCCACTGCCTCCACATAGATATATAATGGCTGATATCTGTCATTGCAATGTCATTCAGGACAATGCCTAAGTCCAGAAAATGTCCCTATATTTCACCTGTTTTTCCCTCTTCCTCCCCTCAGAACCTCCAGTGGCCACTGCCTCCACATAAATGATATAAATTCTTCCATTGCTAGAATGAAAATAAGTCTATATTAGAATACCAGTAAGTCTAGTCTAGTCCATTGTTCATTCCCCAGTCCTGAGGATTCTGGGTTGGTGATATACACTACACCTCTTGTTGAGAGGGGGCTTAGATCCCATGGGTCAGATGGATGGGACTACCTTTGTTGCATTTGCAGACTCTCTCTGTTCCTTGGGATGGTCATTGTCCATCATCATCTCCTTGTTAGTTGTCCTGGGTGAGTCCAATGAACTGGAGAGTAAGTGTTGCAACTCTTTTGAGATTCAGGGCCCAGCTGGTGCATGGACAGCCCAAAGATTTAAGTCTCTTGGCCATATACCTGTCAACTCTAGCACTAACTACAGGTTCAGTGGAAGGGACAGAAGAGTCATGTGTAGGGAAACCACACCTGAGTCCAAATTTGTCACACCGAGGAGCATAAATTTCCAAGTAGAGCCCACTGGCATGGCACCAAACACCCGAGCTGTCTGTCCTGCCTATAGTGTCTGGATATCTCTGCTATCTGAGGTAATATTTACTTTGGCATTCAATGAGACCCTGTTGAGATGTGTATAAGATTAACCTCTGGAATTACCTCTTGACTCAATTTGAAGTCTCTTAGCCATATAAACTCATTTGACTCTACCTTTTTCCCCTTTTGGTCAAGGTCATTTTACGGTTGCGTTGCTAGTTGATACTTGGTAGTAATCCATTAGTGCCAGGGAGGCTTATCCCTGGGAGTCATGTCCTATGCTGGGGTGAAGGTAATGCATTTACATGCGAAATTTGGCTTAGAGAAAGTCCACATTTGTGCAAGAAGGAGGCTCTTGGGAGACAACTCTTAGGTGCTAGGGTAATTTTTCTTTTATCTGTTTCTTAAGAATTCTATTATGAGTACATGTATTTCTTTTATAACCTAGGAAAAATTCATAAATATTATTTTTGGAAATACACTTTAAAAAGAATAATTATTGCATAGTTACTCTGTGTGACATGTAGGGAACAAGTTGGAGAGAAGGCCATACTGTAAGCTGAATGACCAGTTCAAAGGTCATTGCAATAATTTACAATAATAATGATGACAAAATTGTGGTACCCTTTCTGATCTAGCTTTTGTTTTCACGCTTGGTGTGGAAGTGCAGACCCCGAATAAACCACATGGTCAAGGGACTTAATCTGAAGTGAATCCCTTAGGCATCAGGGCTTGAACAGGCTTGGTGACATCCTCTTACTGACCACAGCTGGCACCCTCTTAAGGCAGTCATTTTATGTGTACTGTTTTGGCCCATCTTGTGGGGTCAAGTCAGTTCCCCAATCTTATGTACTCTATGTTCTTCAAGTCTCATAAAGTCCCACCTTTTATATATTTAGGGAATGGTGGGTTTCAAGGGGTGGCTCTTTCCCTCTTTCTGCTTGGCCATACTACACCACTCTCTCTTCACAAGTCTCTTTGGCCCATTCCAGGAGCCCTACAGAAGGTTCCCCTGCTAACATAGCACTTCCACACCAAAGGTACATCTTGCCAATTTGCAGAAGTCCACAGACTTTTAAAGCCATTATCTTGGGCGTTTCTTATGCTGGCTTCAAATTGAGAGCATCGTTGAAGTATTCCCTTCCCTCACAGATGAAGTAGGGTCTGATGTAAGCATAGACTCTCTTCATAAACACTGCCCTAGACCAAAAGAGACCTTCTCCCCTCCTGTGTCCTTTTTTATTTGTGAGGTGGTGAGTGGTTGTAGTGCTGGTTCTGCTGAAAAGCACTTCTCAGCAAACCCTGTCTGACCCCTTGGCTGATTGTTTTCTGACATCAGAATGAGGGCTACTTAGCACCTTTGGTTTTCAGTTATGGGCCTAGGTCCCAAATTTGAGAAAAGGGGAAAGAAGTCACTTTGAAGTTCAGTGTCATGTTACATCTATCTGCAATGATAGAACAAGCACATGCACTTAGATTCTCTCTTGTGTGATCCCAGCTTCATAATCTCTGAGGTTAAGCCATTCACTTTACCTGAGTAAAGCATTTCCCTTTACTCACCAATACCTTCTCCACTCAGTTGAATACCTTAAAAGGGGAAGTGATTTCAGCATTCAGAGAGTTTCCCAGCTTGTCTTTGGACAGCCAGCATCTCTTGGAAGCTCATCAAGGACTTCACTGGACTTTCATCGGAGCCCCTGGTTTGTAGCCTGCCTGCGGAAACCTGGACTGTGCATCCTCATGGTCACATGAGACACTCTTATAAAATCTCATACCAGGGAAAGGGACTTGGCCCAGTGGTTACAGCGTCCGTCTACGACATGGGAGGTCCGTGATTCAAACCCCCGGGCCTCCTTGACCCGTGTGGAGCTGGCCCACGTGCAGTGCTGATGCTCGCAAGGAGTGCCTGCCAAGCAGGGGTGTCCCCCGTGTAGAGGAGCCCCACGCGCAAGGAGTGCACTCCGTAAGGAGAGCTGCCTAGCGCAAAAGAAAGTGCAGCCTGCCTAAGAATGGCGCTGCCCACACGGAGAGCTGACACAACAAGATGACGCAACAAAAAGAGATACAGATTCCCGTGCTGTTGACAACAACAGAAGCGGACAAAGAAACAAGATGCAGCAAATAGACACAGAGAACAGACAACCGGGGTGGGGTGGGAGGGGAGAGAAATAAATAAATAAATAAATCTTAAAAAAAAAAATCTCATACCATTTACCAAAATCTCCTGTTGTTTCTGTTTCCCTAGAGAATCCTGACTAATATAGATGACTAGTCCAAAGTACTCTATTTACAAGGTTTGCTGTTTTATATTTGCCAATTAGTTATTGAGAAATTTGGGGCAATGTATGTCACTCTGGTCTTTAGCCTCCTCATCTGTATAAATGAGGAAGGGTTTTCAAACTGCACTGTAGAGCCCAAGTTGTCACCGGGGCTCCTGGAAAGGATGAAAGAAGTAAGGCACAGCTTCTGGTCCCATCTAGCCCACTTCAATTCTGACCACTATTACATGCTGGAATTTTGTTAGAGATTTCGTGCAAAGAAAGGTTTCATCAAAGAAAAAAAAGAAACAAAACCCACTTTTCCATGTCTCACATAGTTCAATTCCACTTGTAAATCCATTAGTATCTATTTTTTTGTGTGATATTACATCTTCAAGCCTGAAATATTTCCCAGCTTACATGACACAAGGTCATATGCCCAGGCACTTGTCAATCATTGTGGCATGCTCATCATTACTTCCTGGCATTTTTTGTCGACTTCTCTGACTTTCAGGAGGTTGTTTCCCATCAGGCACCCCCTGGGTCATCTGAGGTGCAGGAGGAACTTTGCATTCTAAGAGATGAACATGTTCTTGACCATTACAATTCTGGTATTTATGTTCCTTTCTCTGTCCTCTTCCTTCAGTGTTGTTCAGAAATACAAAAACCTTGCCAGGAGAGGCCTCATTTTAGTGTGGTCATGCTTCTAGGCAAAGGATTAGAGTGTCCAGGTATCCTCATCAGTCTCTTCCAGTTCAATAATTTTATAGCTGCATGAACTAGCAACTTTTTCTTGACACAGTTTAAATAGGCATACATTAACTATTCCAGGAATGTCATATACTCACTAGCAAGAAATGTAAAGAAACCCTGACCAGTTAAAGAAGTAGAATAGGCTAAGAGGAAGAAGGTACTAGACATTAGCCTCATGTGATAAATAACGGTCATAAATCAAAGATTTTTTACGTTATTCAAAACATGGGATTATCTTCAGCAAATAAGAGATTGAATGATTTGTTTTAATTACCTCTTCAAAGGGCCCTTCAGAAACAAACACCTAGAAAAATTGTCAGGAAGAAAGAGGATTTCTAATTAACCAATAAAAATTTCAGAGTAAATCCAAACTGGAAAATTTCTTACTAAGTTTTACTTTAAAGCTAGATTTCAGAAAAATGAGCTACTACATCTTGTTCATTTTCTTGGAAGAAAATCCTAGGAGTGTTTTAGTTTGCTGAACTGCAAAAAGCAGATTCCATAAAATGGGTTAGCCTTTTAAAAAAAAGATACTTAGAATACATAAATATTACATAAAAAATATAGTGTGGTTTGACTTTTAACAGTAGGAATTTATAAGTTTACAAGCTTATAGTTTTGAGGCAAAGAAAAATGTCCAAATCAAGGCATCATCAGTTGATGCTTTCTCCCTAATGACCTTCTGCTGGTGATCCTTGACTCCTCTGTCCCATGGCAAGGCATATGACAGTATCTGCTGGTCTTTCCCTTCTCTTCTGGGTTTTGTTGCTTTTGGCTTCTTGCTTCAGTGGCTTTCTCTCTCTGTCTGAATTTCATTCTCTTATAAAGGACTCCAAGGATTAAGACCCACTCTGGGCCATGCCTTAACTGAAGTAACTTAATCAAATGATCCTATCTACAATAGGTTTATACTCACAGGAATGGATTAGCTTTAAGAACATGATTTTCTGAGATACATTCAGTTCCAAACCACAAGAGTTAGTGTCACCAATGAAAATTGTATATATTTTTGTTTTTAATTTCTGTATTTAATGCTGCAAAGTTTGTGCTCAAATAAGCCATAATTTCTTAGAGGCTTCCTCAGACAGGTAGTTCATGGTCTGGAAATCTGAGCAGAACCATAAATTTCTTTTTTTATTGTTTTAAGTGACATTAAATATAACTCATTATATAGTAAAGACATTTTACCAGTTTTTTTTTTTTTTTTTTAAAGATTTATTTATTTATTTAATTCCCCCCCCTCCCCTGGTTGTCTGTTCTTGGTGTCTATTTGCTGCATCTTGTTTCTTTGTCTGCTTCTGTTGTCGTCAGCGGTATGGAAAGTGTGGGCGGCGCCATTCCTGGGCAGGCTGCACTTTCTTTTCACGCTGGGCGGCTTTCCTCACGGGCGCACTCCTTACGCGTGGGGCCCCCCACGTGGGGGACACCCTTGCGTGGCACGGCACTCCTTGCGCGCATCAGCACTGCGCATGGCCAGCTCCACACGGGTCAAGGAGGCCCGGGGTTTGAACCGCGGACCTCCCATATGGTAGAAGGACGCCCTAACCACTGGGCCAAAGTCCGTTTCCCCCAGTTTTTTTTTAACCAAAGGTTATGCAATCCTCATAGATCTAATGTTTAGAGAAAATAATCCCAAATAGAATCATTTTGAATAGGAGAGGGTGATCTCCATGGGGAGGGAAGTTTTTGGATTCCTGGCTAGCAGCTTTTTTAGGTGCTCTTCCTTCCACTCCAGTGAGACCCCATGTGGCTGATTAACATGACTGTTAACTGTATTAGAGGTTTTTTCAACAAATCACATTTTCAGAGGCTCAGGGCAAGAACTTTCTTTTCCTTTCCACTGTCCCAAATTGTGTGCCTTTCATAGTTATACCTGTGTACCCTGAAACTAGAAACCCACAATGCATCCCTTAGCAACTGAGATTATTTTGAACAGCATATAATTTATTATACCCCTCAGCTCTGCCAATTAAGACAGCCTCCAGAGTAGGGACCACATATATTTGTATCCATCTCTTGTAGTTAGCACAATGTCTGCTTAATGAATATTAGGGAATGGATTAGTCTTTTTAAAAATTTTTTAAAGAGAAGTTGCAGGTTTACAGAAAAATCACACAGTACAGAGTTCCCTATTATCTCTCCTCACCCCAGTTCTCCGTTATTAATATTTCCCATGAGTGGTAACTGTTATGATTGATGAAACAATATTATTATAATTATACTATTAAACGTAGCTTATAGTTTACATTAAGGGTCACTCTGTGTTGTATGGTTCTATGTTGCTATTTAAAACTTTTTATTCTGGTAAGAGATATAGAACTTAAAATTTCCCATTTTATCCACTTTCAAATAAACAATTCAGTGGTGTTAATTATATCACATTACCAAAACTCTTTCATCACCCCAAACAGAAATTCTGTACCAATTAAGCATTAATACCCCATTCCCCACTCCCACTTGGCCCTTGGTCGTCTGTGCTACATGGGGTGGTGAGGGCCCTGAAGGACAGAACTGAAAAGTGGCATCTGATTTATTGCTGTGGAGGTCATTGGTGAAAGGTTGTGCCTTCCCTCATCCATGTTTCCACCTGCAGCTAGAGTGGTCTTTCTGAAACACAAGACTGATGATGTTATGTTACATTTATGTTTAAAACCTTTATTGGTGTATCCATTGTTCTCATGATAAAGTCCAAACTTATTTTGCTTTGGGCCACAGGCTCCTGCCAAACTGAAACACTTTGAGTTCTCAAATGGGGCGTGATTTTTTGCCTCTGGGCTTTTGTGAATACTATGCTACTGCTTAAAGTTTTGTATTTCATCCTTCAGGTCTTTGCTAAGATGCCACTTATTCAGAATGTATACCCTGAGTTCATGCTTTTTCTCTCCCTCTTCCTTCCCCATGATAGCATCTATCATACCGTACATAATATTTTTTATTGTAGCATAACTTACACAAAATAAAATGCATAGTTTTTTGGTGTTCAGTTTGGTGAGTTTTTACAACTGTGTATACCTGTGCAATCACTACCCAAAACAAAACATTTTTACCATCCTAGTAACTTCCCATATTCCCTTTCCAGCCATATCTCACTGTATTTTAGTTGCTTGTGTACTTTTATTATTGCTCTATTATTTCAGGAACAATGTCTGCTTTTATACAGGTGTATACCTAACCTAGGATAGTGCATGGTACCTAGTACCAATTTAATATTGGCTAAATGAATATATTTTGAAGACTTTTTACTTCATGAGATTAGCCTTTCACTCTCCATAAATGTTGGTTGCGATGGATATAACCATCTGAATTCCTTCCTTCAAATTTCTCATTTAAAAAAATCTCACCTTCCAAGGGAGACTCATATCTTCTCTGTCTTTCCCCATTTTCTTTTCCTCTAGTATTTTCTGGGGTTTTATTTTGCAGGGAGGGCGCCGAGAGAGGTAGGTTTCTTCCTCTTACCCTCTCGCCCCGCTTTCTGCCCCAAGACGGGCTTCAAGTTGCCCTATTTTTGAGAGACCATTCTCCACAATTCTCTCATGTTTCTGCTTATCTTATGAACAGAACCACTGATTGCCTTTGCTTTGGACTGTTTTTATAGGATATTTGTTGAAGGGAAGGGCCTTGGAAGATAGAATGTTTTCCTTTGGTGCAAAGAGCAGACACAGTTATTGTTAATTATAATAAAGATAATTTTCCCTTTTAGCAAAAGGCAGATATACTTACTGTCTCTTATAAAAAAATTAGATTTCCTATGTTCAGGATTCCTCTCATACAATACAACCTGCTAAACTTGCAGTTGTTCCTGGTCCTTTTCTCATCCCCTGTAAAAATTCGGACTTGGGAGCCAACCAAAGAATGTCCCAATACTCTATCTATTGCTATTGCTGTGCATAAAATTTCCTCTGTCTTTGACTAAGCAACTGGTGTGATGTCTCCCTTAGTCTCGTGTGACGTGTTGGGAAATGTTTGCTGATGGTGAGGTCAATATAGCCTCCCTGCTCTACTTACAGGGTTGGAGAAGGGGTTTCTGTTACCCTATAAACCTTTGCAAATGGTGATGATGATGAAATAATGGTGATGATATTGGTTAATAGTTATTGGACATATACTGTATGTTGGGCACTGTACCAAGCACTTACGTACATTATCTCACAACAATCTATGGGATAAATTGTATTTTTATCTTCATTTTACAGCTAAGAAAAGTGAAGCACAGGGAAACTAAATAATTTTCTGGGGGCAGTAAGCTTGTAACAGTTTACACCGAGCCAATTCTAGGTCTATCTGACCCAAATATGCAAGCTCTTATCCACTACTTGTATCATATCTCTTTTGACGATTGCTGGAGGTTCTGGAGATACATTCAGAAATATATCATTTTGTTTTGCCTGTACAGGCATGTTTCTAGTAGAAGATACATTAATTCTTTTTCCTCTTCCTCTCTCTGGTATCATTGATTTATATTTATTATTCATAGATACACACTTACACAATGTACATGTATAAACATGCATACGTATATGAAGAGTGTGTACATATATATGAAGACTAAAGATACATATATACATATATTTGAATAATATGATTGAAATATATGAGTATATAGGTGTCAGTCTCGTAATTATGTCACTGTTAAAAGGCCAAAGAATAACAAAAGAGCTCAATGATCAAATACATTAATTATGATTCTATTTATACTCTCATCAATTCTAATATTTTGTTTGATCTGGATCCATATTTTATTATATTTTCAATGTCTTTTTTTTCTCACCAATAAAGGGAAAATGTTTGAATTTAACATACATGCTGTGTGTCAATTTTCTAAAATAAGGCTTATTCAAATTTTCTCATGTCAGTTATCATAAGAGCACGTGACTTAAATGAGTCTAATGAATATGTTCTCCCTAATAGACAACAAAAAGTAGACTTCACTCAATAAGCATATTAATTGTACTTCCTAGTTAGTACCATTAACATTAGCTCTATTGTCTTTAATAATAAATCATAAATGGTTTACTTAAACAAAAGATAAAGTTTGTGGTCACTTTGCAAATTATGACATCCAATGTATAGTTTGCTCTTTGAGAAATGGTTCATGATAAGCTTTCTCTAATGTATTAACATAGGTTCAACTGAGTTATATACAATTCAGACAGAAACAATTTAACCTACTTTTCCTCCTTAGTAGCCTGAATTTTATTTTGCCAGGATGTGTATTTGATCTTATACTCTGTTGCTTTACTTGTGTAGACACAGTTTGTGTGGTTTTTGAGCTAGGTGTTCCATGAATAAAACCGGGTTACAGGAAAATGAAATTTCTTTAGCAACAATCATAAATATTGTATATACTTGTGTGGTAGATTCAGATAATATATTTTTTTTGTGGTCCATGATATCTGTGTAATGAGTAAGAAGGATTGGTATTTCAAGGCTTTCATTGTTTATAATGCCATTCAATCTGATAAACCAGATGGGATCACTCTGTCATGCTTGACTAGAGAAAAGAGGCTACAGATAAGTATTTTATTTAATTTCTTTGAATCAAACCTGCAAGGAAATGCAAATATTTCAAACACCATCCATAAACAAAGAGATATATTAAGATCCTCTGATGGTCATTTTATTAAACAAATACACATTTCAAATGTTTCATGATAAAATATATCATTATTGAACAAAATGTGTTTAAATAGTATTTCTACAACTGGGAAGACATCTCAGTTTTATTAACTTTGGTGACATCTTCCCATCCATGTCTAATCTTCATTATCTTCCTTCTGAAGCATGGCAGGAATAGTATGGCTTTACATATCAGGACAACAGTTGGAAGGAAAACTGCTATCATGAAAGTTGGAGGTGTACACCACACAAATTGTTTTATATCTACCCATTTATTCCAGGCAAAAATCAGTGCATGTATTGTGCCCAGTAGAAGGGAAACAATTCCTAGCTTGCTCTGCAAAAGAAAAAGAGAAAAATAAACATGGTGAAGATTGGTCCAATAAGGGTTTATTCCACCCTGCCCCATGTGGATCTGTTCTTTTGCTTGGGAACCTCTTTATTCATCTGTGGTTGTTTTCCTATCACATTTATCAACAATGTTCATTCACATCTTTCCACCCTTTTTACATATCCCATCTCATCCTTTAACTTTTGTTTATGTCCTTGTCTCCAGGCTAAGTTGAGGAAATTATCAGCCTTCTTCTCTTCAGTCTCAGCTGACTGACAACCCCTGTTCTCCCTTTCTCCACAACTTTTTTTTTTTCTCATCTCACTTATGACATCTGTTTTACATTGTGCTTTGACTCTTGTGCATTTGTTTTAATTCTGCCTATCATGAGACATCTAAAGTCATCCCAGATCCCTGAAGAATCAACGTAATGATTTGCATATTCTAGGTTCTCAATAAGTATTTGTTGTGTTGATTGAAGATCACTGCAAAAATCAATTTGGGGCTCTCTCTGCCTAGAGAAGCCCACACCAAATCTTGGTGTGTATTTTCATTTTTTTCTTCCATTTCTCAGCAAGCTCTGTTCTTTCCCCCATTTCCCAAATATATTCTTTTTACTGGCTTAAAAAAATCAATTTGGGGAGAATAGATGTGGCGCAAATGGTTGAGCACCTGCTTCCCACACCAGGTTCGGTTCCCAGTGACTCCTAAACAATAACCAAAACAAACAACAACCAAATCAAATGAAAAAAAAACTAGGGAGAGCCAATGTGACTTAGTGGTTGAGTGACAGCTTCCCACATACATGGTCCTGGGTTCAATTCCCAGCCCCCGCAACTTAAAAACAAAAACAACAAAAAAAGAAAAACAATTTGGTTGATCTTCATCAAATGTGAAGGCAGTTAAAGTGTTTGACTCTTATTTTGATAAATGAATACTGAAGTAAGTAACCCTGGCCTATGTTAAAGAAAACTGAAACAACCCAATAAAATAGAAAAATGCTACAATGTCTGAACAAAATATAGGGCTCTGGACATGTGAAGAAATATTTCATGTTGGCTTGGGATGTTTGGCACTGTACAGATAAAGTTGCTTAAAAATAGCATCTATGTAATTTTATGGCATTCTGACAAGGTAATATACAGCTTTTCTGGATGACTTTTGACACCTATTCACTTTACTGGAAATGATCATTAATGTGTCAGAATGAATCCAACTCACAATTAATCAGCAGTATTCTAAAGCCCTAGTGAATACAATAAATTACATTTAGATTTACAGATATGAATTCTCAAGGTAAATCATAGTACAACCAACTTTTAGATTCTAAATGAAAAGTTTCTGGATTAGTAATTGAAAATACATGTGATTTGTTGAAGATTAATTTTATCAAATGTATTTAATATACTTACTATATGCTAGGTATTGTGCATATAGTAGTATAGACTCAGTTGTCAAGATGCAGTGCTTAAATTCCTCATTAAATTTTTCAAGTGGTGGTCAATTTATGTGTAACTGGCAGAGCAAGGTAAGAAGAAAACCATTTAACAAAGAACAAAGAATTCCAGTAGTTATTAGGCTGAACCTACAAAATTAGCAAATACTCTAAGCCTCGTTGGAATAAGTTCAATGGAAACATACTTTCCAGACTAATCAGATTTTCTGATAAAGTGTATTTGTAGTATATGTGTGGACATGTAAAATGGATAGTGGGGAATGTCTGGTTTTGTAGGACTTTCCAAAGATATCTACTCAAAAAAGCTAAAGCTATGCAGTTAAAAAAAACCTTGGCAGGGATTATTACAACTAAATTTAGTATTTTGAATCTTGTCAGACATTGATCACCTCATGAATTCTGGTAGGTTTCTTCCTTAGCATGTAACCTACCACAATGAGATTAACCTCAGTTAATCCGAGATAGATTTTGAATTCCAAGAATATTGAGAAACTTCAATTAAGTTAGCTACATAAAATATAACTTGAAGAAAGAGGCTTTACCATTAGATTTTAGAATGCTTTTAGTGGCTAAAAATCCATATTTCTCGGATAGAGGTTTTTTCTTTGGATAGAAAGCTGTCTAATTTAAAAGGAATGAATAAAATCAGTGTAGTAGAAAAGAGTATTTTTACTTTCCGGAAATCAACAAACCATGGATATTGGGTTCTAAATTATTATATTTGAAGTCATTAGTTAGACAGCAAATTGCATGAAAAAAAAATACAAATTTAAAATGTTAGAAGGAATATTTTTCTTTGATCAATGCCTTTTATTTATGTCTAGAAAAGGCTTTTCCTATTAGAAACAACAGGGGAAAAGATAGCAAACCAAATTATTAAATTGGAACAAGTGTGGGTCTTTGCTATCAGAAAACATTTGCTATTTTTTATAGAGTAAAGTCATATACTGTTGATATTATAAGCACAGAAAGTAGTTTACCTCTCTGAGGCAGCAGTTAGCTTATCTATCATTACCTGAATATAGCGAAATTCTCTCCATGTCAAGGAGTTGCTCACAGATGGAATAGATGTAATAGCTAGCAGAGCCAGTATCGCAAGTCCCATAATGCCCAGAGACACATAAATTTCCATTCTCCAAACATCATGCTCAATCCAAGCATCTTCTTTATTTTGTTGGACCTATAAGTGAAAGAGAAAAGAAGGGATGCAAGCAACACATATTTCCTATATATTTATTCCTTACATTCCTCTGCCTACCTTGGACGCCTAGTAACTAGTTGCTTCTAAAAGAAATGAAATAGGAGCTATTATTCTCCTTCCTTGAATGTAGCATTTGTATAATGTTAAATTTTTCTAAAAATTTTAGCTGGTTTTCTTGGTTAGAATTGTAATGTACATGTACGTGTGGTAAGCAAGCAGAAAATAAGATCAATTAGTATTAAAAAGTAATCTTGTGAAGGTGGCAGAAGATTGAAATGTAGCCCAGATCATGAATAAAATATTTTTGATGTTGAATTTTTACTTTACTATTTAGCTTAAAAAAAAAAAAATCCTCAGTGGAAAACTGTAAAACTAAGCCCTAATGAAGAGTTTTAATGAAATTTTCAAAGTGCAGATTACTTTCTCAATATAGATGTTCAACAGGGGTTTGGGAGAATATTAAGCTAAGAAAGGATTCATTTGTTAGGTGATGTAGTCTTTTTTGCTTAGTGGCCCACATTGTCATCTTACCTGTTGATATGCCCAGTTCAGCAGCTTGTATCTGTAGGATCTCCTCATTGGGTAGGACAGGCTATAAACTGCATGCAATACAGCAAAAAAGAAACTGAGAAGCCCAAATTGCTTTCTTGTTAACATCCACCTATCCAGCCAATGTGGAAATTTCTTATACTTGGTTCCATTATGAAGCTGTATAACTGCTGCTATCACACCTGGGAAATAAACCAATGCCAAGAGTGTGATAGAAACCATGGGCAACACTTTGTTGATGACTAGGATTGGAATTCTATAAAGATATTGTTGATGGGCAGTTACAAAAGGGTGAATTACTTCCCTCAAAAGAGTATAGAGAAAAGTCAGAGATGATATGACAGCAGCTATTTTAATTGGCAAACGCCATTTTGGAAAGAGTTCTTGTTCATGCTGAAGTTCTGGGGCGCAATCAAATTCATCAAAATGGGTTGTTTGGTGCAAATGCAAGAGCACAGGTCTTTTTAGCATGCTGGTCTCTCCTGAGTCCTTATTCTACAAAGGAAAGAAAGAAAAACTTCAATAAAATTGAGCAAGACTATAGAGTTTTTCTTAAACTATTTATTGCTCAGTCATTTGTGCTTATTGGTGAAAAAGGGCACTCAGAACCTTGCTTTTGGATATTGGTTAGAAAAAGATGGCATAGGCTGTGTAGCACTGACAAAAGGTACACTTAGTTATGTTGGGGTTATCCATGAATTTCTGTTCATTTTTATTTGGGACAAAAGATGAAGCTTAGAACACTGTGCTTGTATTTTGAAGATATGAAAGAATGAAATGATGCAACTAGGAAATGAAGTTGAAAAAATGAAAAAAAAAATCCATTAGCCCTTGGTAAAAATAAGAAAACTTATAAGTTGTGACAGTTGTATTTGTTTTATGATATTTTTATTGATATTGGACAACTCTCCCTAAGGTTTTAGAGTGACTTCATTACTCAATTATTTAGAACCATGGAATGTCAGAAAGAATTGAATGGACTTGAGACCATCTGATCCAACTCTCCTGCTTTATAGATTAAACCAAGACTCAGGATTTTCAGTGACTTATTCAAGGATATTCAACTAAGTCCCTGACAGTCTAGCACTATTTCTCTCATATGCCAAACTGTCCCTCACCCATCACAATATCTGTAATAGGAATTAGAGTGAAGATAACAGCACACTAGAGTGAAACTCACTTTTACAACACTAGAAGATATGAAATGGAATTTGAATTATGTTTACAGATTTTAATTATTAATTATTTTACCAAATGAGCATCTTCTTCTAGATTTCTCCAAGGCTTCATTTTCCAAAGTTCTTCTTGATTTGTGATATCTTTTCTGCTCTCCATCAATTCTACAAAATAGTATGGCTTCTGCCACCTATGAAAATAAAAATAAGTATCTTCTCTAAGTCTATTCTATTAATGCTATTAACATTTGATGGAATAATATGGAAAATTTCCTCACTTACAAAACAGAATGGCAGATCAAGAAAGCCACTGATTTCCACATTTAACCTCATATTATTACCTGAAAGAGTCTCAAACCAGTGCCCTCAGATAATAATATTTGCTCTTCTTTGTTTAACCATCTGGGCAGTGGATGATTTAGAAGTCTACATGGAATTCAAAGGGTCGGACATTGTCTTTTATTTTAGTAGAATTTAACTCCAGGTGTTCTTCAGGAGAAAAGCTAAATTCTACCCTGCCCTCTACCCCAAGTAAATAGAATTAGGAATGCTTTTTTTTTAGAGTAATAATGTTTATCAATGGAGGTTGGAGGTGGTTGATACATATTATACTTCTTAAAGTTATGTGTTTAATAGTCTTTTGTGTTTGGCACTGGAATTAGAAACAATAATTAATTGATTTTATGGGAAAGTATATTCTCAGTTCCAGACAATGAACAGAATGGACCCTGTGTGTAGGGTGAACACTGATAGTAGTATAAAGGTCATATTTTTAGAGTGCCATTTTCCTGTTCGAGTAATGGGCTGATCTCTGTTGGTAAGTCATGATTAACCAGTATGTTTCCAACGGGGCTGTTGAGTTGTCCTCAGTCATCGACATGTCAACCCTGTAGAAAATAATTTTATTAAATGTCTTACTGAATAAAGGAATCTTTTCCTTAACACCCCTCACAGATTTAGTGTAATGTCTTTTTGGAAAGGGAAATGCACAATGTTACAATAATGATCATTCTTTTTATTAGTTCTAAATTTACTTCCATAGGAATACATCTCCAATTTGTACTTTATGAAACTCAATGAAAAAACCAGATTAGATATTTTTAAAATTTGATTGGCAGACAATATTTCAAATGTTTCTGAAATTTAGACCACCTGTGATTCTGATTTATTAAGTGGAAAGCTGTCTCAGGAATACTTTCAAAATACTCAAAACATTCCTGAACTTTTAAAGACTTCATCTTCACAAAGAATAAAGAGGGGCCATTTTTGTATATTATCAACCTTCCTTGAGGTGCTTTTAGAACATTTTTCAGGTATTTGTTTGAAATTTCAGAACATCCATGCTCTTGGATGTTTTGGTTGTTTTGGTCTGCCCACAGTCTTTACCATCTTTGTTTGTAATTGAAAACATCATCTTGATTGGGGGAAATGCCTTTCCTCCATTCCATTTGGTTTTGGGAAGCTGCCAGTTACAGTAACATCCATTTTCTGACCACAGAAGTGGGCATGTGACTCATGTTGTTCAATCATACTTTCCTATTCCTCTGATCACACTGACTGTTTGGGATGGGTACACAATCCAAATTGAACCAGTTAGAGTTCTTCTCTGATATTTATATGTGAAAGTGGAAGAAAGAGCGGAGATTTTGTTAGATTGGGATGATGTGGCTCTATATGCCTCTCTTTCCCCATCCTGTAAGGAGGAAGATACCTTCAACAGCAGAGGAGAAAACCAACACAGAAGCAAAGCCAAGAAATGGAAAAAGACACAGAAGAGTCCTGGTGGTCTGCTTTGAGTACCTTTAACCAGATCCTGGATTTCTGTTATACAAGCCACTACATGCCCCTTTTTGGCTTAAGCTAGAGTTGGTTGTTCATCATTGGCACTGAAAGAGTTCTGACTAAAGCATAGGTCGATCATCAAGTATTATGAACCCCATACCAAGGAGAAAAAAGACTTTATGCCTGCTCTTGAGGAGCTTATGGTCTCTTTCCTCAAGAAGCATTATTCCATGCCATTGGATGATTTAACCAACATCATATATAGAGTAGCTCAGAGGGCTAGGAATAGAAGTATTATCTACAATAATCAAATTACAAGAAATAACTTACTATGTCTTGGAGGATAATTTAAATCTGTGAGTTGCAGGATGGCAAAGATGTTAAAATACAAAAAAATCTACATTTAGTCAATATAAATTCATTAAAGTATTGTGGACAATGATGTTAGGCAGTGGGAATACCAAATCAAATGAGAAGGACACTCCATTCTCAAAAGCATTACAGTCTAGGAGAGAGGGCAGACATTTCAACAAGTAATTACATGCTAGTGCAATGAATTCTAAAGGAACAGAGTGTTTTACAGACAGATGGGGGCATGGAAAGGAGGGCAGAGAAAAAGGATAAGAGACTCTCTTTAAAACCTAGTCCTGGGGCATCTAGCAAGTTGACAGTATTTGCTGACTGAGGGCCACTATGTACAGAAGCTGAGGGGAAAGCCAGAGGCCTTAGAGAAGTACCCAGCTATTAATCTGTATGACTACCCAGAAAAGCAATGCCAAAGTAAAGCCCATGGTAGCAAGCGAGCATGTTGACTCTGCAGTCCACAGTCATGTTTGTGCCCAGAAGCCAAGTAATAAAATATCAGGCAAAATGTTTGCTTTCATCAGACATAAATCATAATTTAAATTCTACAATAAAATCTTTTCATGAAAAAACGTAACAGGAAAAAGCAGTGTTCAGAGCTTAAGAACTGGACAATTTGACATGATGTTCTCTAATTTTAAACTCCCATTAAAAAGCAAAGTGTATTTCTGATGTTCCATATTGCTCTAAGTGTAGTAGAATGGCTGGCCCAGTGTTCCTGCTAAATATTGACACAGCCCAACTGACTCATGTTTATGTCCAAGAGTTTAAATATGTGGAAACCGAATGACTGGGATACATCGTGAGTTGCATTACATTCACAAACCCTGTATATTTTCAAGTGCACAGCTGCTTTACCAAAACATTTAAAAGCATGTTTAGGGGAGATGTTTTTCTTCACTGTGATTTTTTTTTTTTTTTTAATTCGTCTTGTCCCCCTCCCTCACTTCCCAGGCTTAACATTCATGCAAAATGAATGCTTTTTTATTAAATATCAGGATGTGGAGGCATTTTTAAAAAAACTATAAGAACGGAGTTAGACACCTAAAAGTATACATTTATGTCTACAGACTCCTTTCAGCGAATGTGGTCCAATGACTATTTAAAGCCTTGACTATTTATTTGGAAGGGACTGAAACCCACTCAGATCCTGAAAAAGTGTACCAATGTTCCAAGGACTTAAAATGAAAGTTTCCTGTTACTAGGAAACCCAAAGACCAAGTTGTGCGGTTTTAAGTACTATGAGCCAATCATTCATCAATACAGGCAAACAGGTAGCGACTTTGCCAAGTTGGAAAACTTGCCCTCAGAACCCAGCCTGAGGACAAATAACCCATCATTATCCCCTAGTCCCCCAGGGAAAAGGCTTCCTTCTGAGTCACTGGCTCGTAGCCGCAGGCCCAGCCACAGCCGAGAGTTGTCTGCTCTGAGGACTCCGCTCAAGGCAGTTGGCCCAGGAGCTGGACAGAAGGGGCGAATTGAATCGCGCTCGCCCCAGCCAGCCAGCGCCCGTGTCCCGGGCGAGCGTGCGAAGCTCCTTCCGCGGCTGAGAGCCGGCGCCGAGCCCGCGCAGGGACCCGCGGGCGGGCACGATCCAGGGCACTCACCAGCAACTCGGCGTGACTTGACGGTAAGTCTCGGCTGCCCCGTCCCACGCGGCGTCCGAGCCTCCGAGCGCGGAGCCTCCGAGCGCGGAGCCTCCTCGGAGGCCGCAGGACCCGCCTCCTCGATGCCGGTGCAGCGCCACCTGCCTGCGCCCCGCGTCGGATTGGTTCCCCCTCGGATTGCCTCAGAGGGACGAACAGCCCTCGGAGGCCGCGGGGTGCGAGCTGGCTTTCTCCACTTCGCGACCTGGCTCCTCCCGTTTCCTGAAAAATAGCCCTGCCTAACGCCCCCGGTCCACTCAGCATCCTCTCACTCTTAGCCTTTTCTTAATCCTCTCGGATAACTAACGTTTGTACGGTTCTTTAGGAGGAGTGGTTGCCAGACGTTAGCGTGTGTCCAGGTCATCTGGAGGCCGGCTTGCTGGGCCCTGCCCCGAGTTTCTAGTTCATCGTCTGAAGCGGGGCTTGAGAGTCTACATTTCTAAGTTCCCAGGTGATGCCGATGCAGTCCCAGATCACACGTGGAGAATGACTGCTTTATTTTTATTATTATTTTTCAAAGATTTATTTGTTTCCCCCCCACCCCCTCTTGTTTTGCACTCGCTGTCTGCTCCTGAGCGAGGCTTCTTTTTAGAAGGCGGGGGAACCCAAGCCCGCACCTCCCGTGTGTGTGTGTGTGGGGGGGGGGGGGGGGGCGGGGGGCTTGACCAATGGCTTGAAACACCTCCCCCCGCCCCCCCACGGCTGTTGAATCTACACGGTTATTCCACACAAGAGCTCATTTTGAACCTCACAGGTCTGTGAAGTGGTTGTTACAGTTGAGAAAACCGAAATCTTAATCTCTGAGACGCTAAGTGACTTGCCCCCTAATTTGTCCAAATTTTGTACCCTACACCGCACGAACTCTGTCCCCGACGTGAAAAGCCCTTAAACCTCTGTTCACTCCTTCCCTTCCTCACCTGAGGTCAGAGCAACATCCATCTCCTGGCCCAATCAAGTGTTTCAAACCTAAAGCATGGTTATTGTCAATATAAAAAAATTTTAGAGTGTTTTTAAAATATGAGAGAGTTGGGGATGGGGAAGAGAGAACAGTGAGAAGGAAACAGCCTTCGGAGTAGAATGTTTGAATTTTGAATTGTAACATTTCAGAATTTGGTCTACATTACCAAGACTAGTCTGATTAGAAAATACAAAAGAAAATAAATGCTCAAAAGTGTTTTCTGCTATTGACTGTTACTTGTAGCTAGAGTGCCTGGGACTTTATATATAAGTGACTTTCCTGAGTAATGGTAACTACCCTTGAAGATTAAGTTACCATGGACTGACACCTTGTGGTGGAAATACAATCTTATACTTTTTATTTCTAGTGAAACTAGAGAATGATAATTTAAAAGTTTTAGGAAAAAAAACCCTTTTTTGTAGCACAAAGTATTAAGACAAATTGTCGAATGTGTTTAAGAATTGTTGAATTTTTAAAACTATCATGGATCTTAAATGGACAAACGAAGCAATATGCTTCCATTCCTTGTGATTTGGCAAAGGTCATTCTTATTTTCATAATCTGTTTTCCATTTGAAGGGGACAATGAAGTTATTATCATATTAATATAAATTGGATAATCATAGCAAATTCTACTTAAACCTGCTTTGCTTCTTCTAATTAAAACATTTAAAATCAAGCCACAAATATTTTATTTTGACTTTAACAATTGTATATCTAAGCTTCTTATTAATGTTTTTTGCTCAATATTTTAATGTGATGAATAAATATAATCTGTTCCCAAGAAAAATGATGGAAAAATATGAAGTATGTACCAATAAGATCGTAAATATTATGAAAGCACAGTATTGCGTTAAGAAAAATATGGTACCTAACAGACATACAAAACATCGCACCCCAAAACAGCAGGATATATATTCTTCTCAAGTGCTCATGGATCTTTCTCCAGGATAGACCATATTTTCGGTCACAAAGCAGATCTCAATAAGTTCAACAAAGGAAAAGAAAATAAAAATATACTATGGAACTTCTTTGTGTTGTCAGGAGTATATATATTATACAGGAAATTTCTGCAGTTCTTAAAATACAATTAATCTATGATTTGGGTATAAAATAAAGATTGGTTTTTTGAGAAATAAAAATCAAAAGTATCTGAGAGGCATCTGTGTCAGCATCTCTTGCACATACTTTCAAAACCATCATGGTTTATGGAAAACAACACTATGCTATGTAAATGTTGAAAAGCAAATTGCTGGTTTTGAAATGACTCATAAGAGCTAGAGGCTTTAAAAATTAAAATTCAACTGTAGTTACACATTTGGATCATTCAGAATATTTTTGTAATAAACTTAAACTACAGTAGGAGTAAGTTAATGAAACAGTCCTTTATTGTAATTGGGATCAAACATGAACCAGTGATTTGGGATTAAGATGTTGTGGGGGAAAATATAAAAACTTGGAATCCATGAGTACTTTTACCTGACTAATAAGCAACTTAATTTTGATCTTTGGTACTAAATGGAGTATAGTAGTATGAAAGATTGAAAACCAAATACTATTAAAGATAAGCCAGTGAGCAATAGACAGTAAATTGTAAATGGATGACAAGAACTATATTTTGTTTAGTTTTTTTTGCTTGAAAATAAAACTGTCTCCTAAGGGGAGATTCAAATAACAATCAACACTGTTTCCAAGACATCCTCTTATTGTGTTTAGTAAGAATGGTCAGACTGTTTTCGGGTTAAGTCAAAAGTTGCCCAAAGTTCATGGAGAAATATTTTCTCAAAATGATTATTTTAGCACAGATGTGGCTAAATTTTCTGATTCCATTAGCCTCATGTGATAAATTCTCTTCACTAGTTCAAAGTCTGCTGGTACTGTGATCACTTTGGCCCCTTTTTGTGTAGAAGTGGTGGTGGTGGGGAGAGAGGGTTCTACTCTTAGGCTGGAGATTTTAAAAATTCTTCCATATAGTTTCCCCTAACACAAAGACTTATTTTGCTCATTCACTAACAGAATCAACAGTCAATATCTTTTCAAGGTGGGTTTTAAGAATAGGTACTTTGTTTCCAGGCTCACAGGCCCATCTCTGCCCCCAAATACTACTCAATTTTACTCAGAATTCTGATAACATATGTTGTTGCTTTAAATCTGTGGTTATCTATCAAAAGGCACAGAAATATGCAGCCCAGGAATGTCTATATGTCATACAAACCACAACCATTTGGCACGTGGGAACATTCTCTTATCCACCTTCCCTAGCACATATTTTTCTTCTTGTTTCCTGCTGCAGGAAGAAGTAGGTCCAGGAATGCCATTGTCAGAAGAACTACAGGCCTTAGAAGCTGAGATTACATATCTTCTATATTCTTTCTTGTTTTTCACAAGTTACCCATAATAATACTCTTCTTTCAGGATCCGTTCTGCACTAGGGTAGCACCTATCAAGTTCTAAGCATTTATCCCTTTGGAGTATTTCCCCTTCTTGGCAGCTGTTCCAGTTTCTCAAGGCACCTTGGATTTCTAAGTCTTCCTGAGGACCTAAAACATGCTATATCTTTTCTTAGCAAAGAAAATACTTTAGCCCTGATCCATATGAATTCAATCAATTAATAAGTACTGTATCAGCCAGGATTGTCTGGAGGAAAATCAATAGGATGGATATGTATATTAAAAAATTTATTTTAAAGGATTGCCTCACATGATTTTAGACCTGGGAAGTCTGAATCTGTAGGGCTGGCCCACAGTCTAGGAACTCAGGCAGGAGTTCTGTCCTCTTGAGGCAGAATTTCTTCTCTAGTAAACCTCAGTTTTGCTTTAAAGGCCTTCAACTGATTGGATGAGACATTCCCATTTCATGCAGGGTAATTTCCTTTACATAAAGTCGACTTCCTTGAAGTCAACTCCTTTACTTAAAGCTAACCATATATACCAAACACTTTCACAGCAACATCTAGACCAGTGTTCAATTAAATAACTGGGTGCTATAGCCTAGTCAAACTAACACATAAAACTATCACAAATACTTATTAAGTGAATTGGGTATACACTGCATTGTGCTAAATCCTGTAAGGTAAGTTCAACTTGAACAGTTACTTAAAAGATTTCTGCAAGGATATTACAGCTTGAAAGTAAATATTCATAATGAAAATACAAGAAAACATAAAGAAGGTGGCAGTGTTAGCACTTTCCTTACTCCAAGTTTAATCTCTTTACCAGCTTCATTACAAAGTAATTTTTTTGGAAACCATTAAGAAGAGTATTTGAAATATAAATTTGTCATAGCTAATGACAAATCTCATTGTTTTGAGATATTAGCTAATGATACTAGTATATGTATGTATATGTAAGTATGTTGGAAATGTGTACATGAATAGGGTATATGATAAAAAATTTAAGAAACCTTTGTTTTAGAGAAAGGGGCGTATTGAAACCATCAGCAAAAAAAACAGGAAACTCAGATATTTTTTCCTCTGCACTCTTCTTACTTTGTACTCAGCCTTCTCTGATAGACTGTAAACAATTGGGAGGCTGGGACTACTTCTGTTTTTCTCTTCAGCCTTAGTATGGGCCATGTCCTATAGTGAGTGCCAATAAATACTTATTGAATGAAGGGTTACTTGGAGAGAGTTTCAAGGTTGGTCAACAGTGTCAAATGCTGTAAAAAGATCAAATGACATAAAGAACAAAAGGGTCTGATAGATTTGACATTTAAGAGGGTTCTACTATCTAAGAACAGTTATTGAAAGTGGAAGCTAGTCCTGTAGTGCATCAAGGAGGAATTGAGAAAGGAAAGAGTTGAGACAATGACTACTTCCAATAATGAAATAGTAATGCTTCCAATAATATTGGATGAGAATGGAAGGGGAGAATTGGGGCATCAGATAGAGTGGTTTTTTAAAAATAATTAATTAATTAATTAATTAATCTTCCCTCCTCCTCTCTCCTCTACCCCCTCCCACCCCAGTTGTCTGTTCTCTGTGTCTGTTTGCTATGTATTCTTCTTTGTCCGCTTCTGTTGTTGTCAGCAGCATGGGAATCTGTTTCTTTTTGTTGTGTCATCTTGTTGTGTCAGCTCTCCGTGTGTGTGGTGCCATTCCTGGGCAGGCTACACTTTCTTTTGCGCTGGGCGGCTCTCCCAATGGGGCGCACTCCTTGCGCGTGGGGCTTCCCTACGCGGGGGCCACCCCTGAGTGGCACGGCACTCCTTGCATGCATCAGCACTGTGTGTGGGCCAGGTGCACACGGGAGGCCCAGGGCTTGAATAGCAGACCTCCCATGTGGTAGACGAATGCCCTAACCACTGGGCCAAGTCTGCTTCCCAGAGTGGTCTTTTAAGGGTGAAAGGAAGAGAAGGTATATGAAAAAGAGAAATTTTTTTCTTCTTTTTTTTAATAACTATTTTTACTTATTTATTTATTTTTAAAATTTATCTCCCCTCCCTCCCCACCCACCCCAGTGGTCTGTTCTCTGTGTCTATTTGCTACGTGTTCTTTGTCCGCTACTATTGTTGTCAGCGGCACGGGAATCTGTGTTTCTTTTTGTTGTGTCATCTTGTTGTGTCGGCTCTCCGTGTGTGCGGCACCATTTCTGGGCAGGCTGAACTTTCTTTCGAGCTGGGCAGCTCTCCTTATGGGGCGCACTCCTTGAGCGTGGGGCTCCCCTACACGGGGACACCCCTGCGTGGCACAGCACTCCTTGTGCGCATCAGCACTGGACGTGGGCCAGCTCCACACAGGTCAAGGAGGCCCGGGGGTTTGAACCGCGGACCTCCCATGTGGTAGATAGATGCCCTAACCACTGGGCCAAGTCCACTTCACGAAAAAGAGAATATTGATTGAGTTAAGTTCCGGAGAGAAATGAAAAGAGATGGAATCCAGGATACGGAGGAAAGATTATCTTTGAGCAGAAGTAAGGGCACCTCTTTCTCAGGACTTAGAGGTAAGGCAAGAAGTGTGAGATTAGAGGAACATGACTTTGTGGCCGATGAGTAAGTTCAGGGTTGATGGGAATCAAGACCCACTGACAGAGTGTGGAGAGTAGGGTCTTGGAAACAGCAAAAATTGAGATCTTGGTTCTTGTCTTCAAGGTGTAAACATTTAATAGGGGGAAATGGGGAGACAAGATATATAAATGATTGAATTGACCAGAAAACAAGGCAGGGATCAAGGGCTAGCTAATAAGATAAGAACCAGGGTATCTAGAATTAATAGAACCAATGGAGCAATGATTTGTGATTTGGTTGGTTTGGGAAGATATAATGGAAGAGTGGATGTGCTTTGAACTTGGCTCCAGAAGAGTGAAGGATTTTTCACTGGGGAGAAGAAAAGAGAAGAGTTTTGTTTTCTTTCCAAATCCAGAAGTAGTATTCATGAATTAAATTTTCCTTTGGCCTAGCAACATGTTTATGTACAGGAATTGGTTTTATAAACTTTGTAGAGTTCCTCCTCTAGTTCTCTCAGTAGTGTGGACTAACCAGGGGATTTCTGACACAGATTTCTGATTGTGATTCTTAGTACCACCTAAAGATTTCTTCTGGCTGAGCTCCTTGAGGATATCTCTAGAAGAGAGCATGACTCATAGTAACTGGTGCTCAAAACATTTTATTGAATTGAATTTTTCTACTCAGCCCTTGTTATAGCCCTCTTCTTAGTTCTGCTTTGTTTTTTTTTCCAGTTAGCTTCCCTGAAAGCTCTCATTATGTCCCCTTCATTTATACACACCTCTATTATAACTCTTTTCTGATAGTGTTCAAGTTGGTCATGTAACCTGATTAACACTCCTATTGTATTGGCAGCTACAGAATCCTTAAGAATCCGTCAGTCACTCATGAACTTCACAGGGAGGGTGATTACATGAATTAATTCAATAAAAAAAAAAGAGATAGGTGAAATTCCAGATGGGCAATATGGTGAGCTTTATGTACTCTTTCCAATTGATACAGGATAGGATTCTTCCAATTACCAATCCAGGATACTATTCATCCTATCAGGCTCAGTCTTCACAGCTTTGGTGGAGCTCGATTTGCTGGTTGGCTGTTGTTCTATATGGCCACAAGGTGGCTCCAGAGCCTTTTGCAGTAAAAACAAGAATTGTTGCTTTCCACTTAATATTACTTTCCTTGACTTTGTCAAACCCAATAGAAAGAAAGAAAGATGGCCATCTTTGCAGTTGGGTTAGCATACGGTACTCGAGCACATTCCAGGCTCTAAATAGTTTTCACTTGGTTTAGCATGCGCATCAGGCTCTGTGCCTTTAGGCTCACTTCTGTGAGTCTATCTATCTATCTATCTATCTATCTATCTATCTATCTATCTATCTATCACCTATCTCATCAATCATCTATGTGTTAGTATGTGTGTATCTTTACCTAGTTATTAATTTTTCTTACCTGTATCTACATTAATATTAACCTTTCATTTTAAATTTTAAAGAGACTTTACATTACATATATGTTACATAAAAAAAATAAGAGATTCCCATATACCCCACTCCTTTCTCCTCTCACATTTTCTTGCATTAATAACACCTTCATTAGTGTGGTACATTTATTACAATTGATGAAGACATATTGAAGCATTGCTACTAACCATGGACTACAGTTTATATTATAGTTTATACTCTGTCCCGCACAATTTTGTAAGTTATGACAAAATATACAATGGCCTGTATCTGTCACTGCAATTTCATTCAGGAAAAATCCAATATCCTGAAAATGTCCCCATATTACACCTATTCTTCCTACTCCCATCCCTCAGAACTGGTGGTCACTGCCTTTATGTCAAGGATAAGAGTTCTTCCATTGCTAGAATAATATGTCTATAGTAGAATAATAGTAAGTCTATTTAGTCCATTGTTCATTCCCCAATCTTGAGGATTTTGGGATGGTGATAACCACTCTGCTTCTAACTGAGATGGAGCTTAGAGCCCATGGAGCAAATGGATTCAAGTATCATGCTTGCAGTTGCAGATACTCTCTGTTCCTTGGGATGGGTATTGTCCATCATCATCTCTTTGTTAGTTGTTCTGGGTGAGTCCAATTAACTGGAGAGTAGGTGTTGCAACTCTGCTGAAATTCAGGGCTCAACTGACAGATGGACAGACCAAATTTTTAAGTCTTTGGGGCATATATTTAGCAAGTATATTGCTAATTATAGGTTCAAATAAAAGGGGTAGAAGAGCCATGTGTAGAGAACTTATAAATGAGTCTAACTCTATTACACTGGAGAGCATAGATTCCAAAGTAAGGCCCACTGACAGAGTGCTGAATTCAAGAGATATCTGCCCTGCTTATAGTTTCTGGATGTTTCTAGAGCCCTCAGGAGTCCCACTGTTTGAGGCACTGTTTATTGTGGTGGTCAGTGAGATCCTGCTGAGACTTCCATAAGCATAACCTCTGGAACAACCTCCCTACTTGTGTTGAAATCTCTTAGCCATAAAAACTCATTCGTATTTACCATTTCCCCCTTTTGGTCAAGGTTTTTTTTCCAGATGCATTGCTAGTTGGTGCTTGGTAGTAATCCCTTGATGCAAGGGAGGCTCATCCCTGGGAATCGTGTCCCACGCTGGGGGGAAAGGTAGTGCATTTATATGGTGAGTTTGGCTTAGCTGATGCCCATATGGGCAAAATCTATGATAAGGTAGAAGCGTGTAGTTGTTAAGTGGATGAGCATGACAGTGGTGTTGTGATGTGATTGGGTTTGGCAGTGCTGGTTTGTAAGGGGTATAGAGTGGGGGGTTGGGTTGATTGTCCATGGAACTGGTGGGAGGGTAAGGGAAAGGATCAGGTAAACTCTGAAGATTTTCAGGTCTGTGGTTGAAACTACAGTGTTGGAAATGTTCTTTTGGCAAATATGGCAGGGGAGGGTTACTGGTGTAAGGTGTTGGATGTGGGGCATACCTGGGGGGAGCCTCTCTGGAATATATAAGAGTTCATTTTGTCATAGTGTGCTATAACAGTGGGTGGAGATAACAATAATCAAGAAAATATCAAACTCGCATCCTGGGGGGTTCTGCTGTGTTCTCAGTTAGAGGGACAAGAATCCCTTGAGAACATAGGGAGTGCCTAATTAAAGAAAACAGACCAATATGTCAAGCCCTCAATATTATTGTAAGTAACTATGAATTTTATTCTTCAAAAATTGAAACTTAGTTTTCATGGTTTCTGAGGGAAGGGAGTGGGAAGAATAGACTAGATGGAACAAAGGGCATTTTTAGGGCATTAGAATAGTTCTGCATGATCTTGCAATAACAGACACAGGCCACTTCAAATTTTTTTAAAACCTATAGAAGTGTAGGATCCAAAATGTAAACCACAATGTAAACCATTGACCGTGGTTAGTAGCAGTGCTTCAATATTTTCACATCAGTTGCAACAATGTAAATTGTTATTAATTAGGGAGAGGGGAAGAAAAGATTAAAAAAAAAAGAGAAATTAGGAGAATATATGGAAGAAAATGTCTCTGTACATACAAGACAACAGATCTTACAGTGATGAAAGACACAATGTCTAAAAATTTAAAAATATTTGTATATTATTTTTTCATTTTCATTTTCATTTTCATATTAATTTTCTTTGGTTATTTTGTTGGCTTCATTTTTGGAGAGGTTTTGGATTACAAAAGTGGCAGGAGAGGATCACTGGTGTGGGGTGTCAGTGATGGGGGGATGCATGGGAAGGGGTTCACCTAGGCATGCCTCTGAGGCATGTGAATATGTTCAAGTGTTCATGGGACATTGTCTTGGTGGGTGGAGAGCCACACAATAACCGAAAGAATATTGAATTCCCATCCTGGGGAGTTCTGCTGCCTTCTCTAATAGGACAATAAGAATCCCCTGAATATAGGGGCAGTACCTAGTGAAGGAAGATGGACAATTGCAAAAGGCTTTTGATATTGATGACTGTACTTATGAACCTTTTCTTGTGAAGTTGAAACTTAGCCTAGTATTATATACTGCCTAAGAGTTACCTCCTGAAAGCCTCCTTGTTGCTCAAATGTGGCCTCTCCATATTAACATTTACTGAGTGCTTTATCATGTCAACCAATTCACCTGAATTGCCTTATTTAATCTTTACAAAACTCCCTGAAAATAGATACTTTTATCATTTTACAAATGAGAAAACAATGTTAGAGAGGTTAAGTAACTTGCTCAAGGACATGCATAACTCCTTTACTCCTTTTTTTTCCCCTTTAGCTTTTTATTTTGAAATTTCAACCTTCCAGACTGTTAAAAAATAATAATACAAACCCCTACAGAGAACTTCAGCATGCCTACACCTCCTATCCCAGGATACCCAGATCCACCAATTTTAATATTTTGCCAACTTTGCTTATCATTCTCTCTCTCTACCTGTCTATCTATCTTCTGAAGATTTGAGATCAGGTTGCATATATCATACTCTGTGAACACATAATACTTTCATATACATTTCCTAGGAACAAGGATATTCACTTATGTAATCACCTTAAGTGCAGTTATCAAGTTCAAGAAACTTAACATTGATATACAACTTACACTCAATATTCCAATTTTTTTCTTTTATTATTATTTAGTTTTAAAGAAGCTTTAGATTATATGAATGTTACATAAAAATATGAGGAATTCCCATATGTCCCACTCCCTCCCCTTTCCACTTTCCCTCAACAACAACAGCCCTCATTAGTGTTGTATGCTTGTTACATTAATGAGCACACAGTGTGGCATTGCTACTAACAATGGGCTTTGGTTTACATTATAGTTTACATTCTGTCATGCACAATTTTGTAGGTTATGACAAAATAAATAATGGCCTGTATCTTTCACTGCAATGTCATGAAGGACAACTCCGATGTCCCCCAAATTCCCCCAAGTTACACCCGTTTTTCCCTCTCCCATCCCTCAGAACCTCGGGTGGCCACTGCCTTTATATCAATGATAAGAGTTCTTCCACTGCTAGAATAATAAGTCTATTGTAGAATAAAAATTAGTCTACTTTAGTCCATTGTTCATTCCCCAATCTTGAGGACCTTAGGATGGTGATGCCCACTCTGCTTGTAGATGAGAGGGAGCTTAGATCCCATGGGGCAGATGGATGGAGCTATCTTGCTTGCAGTTGCAGACACTCTCTGTTGCTTGGGATGGTCGTCCATCATCATCTCCTTGTTATTTTTCTTAGGTGAGTCCAATGAACTGGAGAGCAGGTATGTGGAGATCTAGGGCTCAAGTGGGTTCCCGGTCTGAGTCCCTGCTTCCTGTTCCCTACATTCGGGCAGGCTGGGTAAACTCAGCACTGCTTTCACTCCTGGCGCCGCTTTTCAAATTCCTCTACTTTACTCTTTACCACCACAATCTAGTGCTTTTTGGAGTTCCCTTTAACTTGCACAACATCTTTGCCTTTGTGAGTTTAAAATATATGCTTGAAGAACAAAAGCAGTTTATAGCCAATAGATTAGAAATGGAAGAAAGTTACTGTGACCAAAATGTTTAGCTCTGGTCCTGACCTGTTGTTATCACTTTTTATGGATGCGCGAATCTTGTCCTTGATCAAGCTGGATGCAACACCCCCAAACTCCTGCTATTTGCTGGAATTCCCTAATCTGTGATCTATGCAGTTTATTATAGGGAGCCAGCTGGAGAAATTGCTTTCTTCCCCAAGCAGCTGCTACATGAACAGTAGTAGTGAGCTGAGACAGTGAGGTCACTAATTTGGTCATTTTATTCTTTGTCTCCATAGCCAAGAACTTCATTCTCCCTGTTTAATGCTTATTCTATTGCATGCACTGGAAAATAGGATCCATAGGTAGCATGAAGGAAAAACTGTCTTTCTAGGTCTTAGATTTCCAATTTGTAAAATGAGAAAATAATATTACCTATTTCATCAGGTGGTTGTGAGGATTAAATGAGATAATGAATGTAAAATGCTTGGCACAGTGTCTGGCACATAGAAAGTGTTCAATGAATGTTCCTATCATTCCTATTATTACCATAGAAGAATGTAGAGGATAATGGATGGTAGTTTGAATGAAGACAGGTAATCAGTATCAGGAGAAAGGAAGAAGCAATGAAAAGTGAAGGAAGACCGGGTGTCCTGAGAGAATGAGGGACAGAGGAGAGGAAGTTGTTAATTGCAGCGATGGCTGAAAAGGCTGCTAGTTTCTCAGTCCTGATTACAGCCAACCACAAAGTCACAGAATTTCCAGCAGGAGATTTAGAGATCTTCTAATTTCACTAGGTTACAGGACAGCAAAACAGCCCTGCATCATCCTTAAGATCAGTCAATGGCAGCTCCAGCACTCTTTGACTTTGATGATATTGGTGCTATCTTACAGCTATACAGATTGCTTTATGTTAATCAAGATATGTTCAGTTATGAGATTGAGATGGTTATTATGTGTATTATATGAGCTCACTTTAAGGCCTTGAGTTGCTGAAATATAATGGAATTGAGGGAGAGCAAGGTATTATAATTTAAAATCAAAAGGACAACTTATATGGAGCCTTAGTCCCCCTTGACGTAGTATCTTCAAGTTCATGCAATACATTCTTACTAGAAAGACTACATATAACGTGATTCTTTCCCCTTATTATGAGAGAATTATGGCTTCTTTTGTGTATGACCTCTCTAAGATGCTTTCTATTATCTTTACTTATGATATAATCTTATATAGACATTTCTCAGAAGCTTACAAATAAGATAGCAGTTACTTGATTTTATGGACTAATGTATTTTCAATGGAATCATGTTTTCTGAGCCTTCCTTAGAAAAATCTCACTTGTATATTAGCCTCTATTTTGTATACAGATGGCTATTGGATAAAAGCAAGTAAAAAATAGTCTGTTGAATGGCTTCTCAAGTTTTAGGGGATCCAAAATGGAAGGATTTTTTTCTTTTAAAGTCATATTAAAATTTTTCATATGTATTCTCAGATATATAAATGGAACTCTACCATTTTCTTGGTTCATTTTTATGTTTTGCAAATGGGATTGTTCATTTCACTATTCAAAAAGGTATCTTTTAAAAAAAGATCATTCCCTTTCTCCCGTTCTCCTATAAACACATCAATGTGGGTAGAGAAGGATAATGGAATTGTAAAAATGCTATTTTAAAAATGTATTTATTGTGGCTTCTAATTTAAAAAGTACATATTTACTGCGTGAAATGTGGACATTGTAGAACACAAAGAAGAAAATAAGAATGAGTGGAGATTCCATCAACCAAATGGAATTAATCTGTTGAAAAGTTGGTATATACATTTCTAGAGAAAGATTGACGGTTAGATATTGTTACATGTGGCTAGGGTTATACTAGATATTGCTACTTTTTAGCTATGTAATCACTCAATTTCCTGGAATTTCAAAACAATATCCTATTAAAAGGAGGTGGGGTCTAATGGGAAACAGTAGGTCCATACAGAATAGTAGTAAGTGCAGAAAACAGAAATATAGAGAGATTTCTTTCTTTTTAAAAAAAGTTTATTTATTTTTAAAAGATATATAGATCACACAAAATATTACATTAAAAAATATAGGTGATTCCCATATGCCCCACTCCCCACACCCACCACTTTTCCCACATCAACAACTTCTTTCATTAGTGTGGTACATTCATTGCATTTGATGAATACATTTTGGCACACTGCTACACAGCGTGGATTATAGTTAACATTGTAGTTTACACTCTTTCCCAGTCCATTCAGTGTGTTATGGCAGGATATTTAATGTCCTGCATCTGTCCCTGCAATATCATTCAGTACAACTCCATGTCCCGAAAATGCCTCCATAACACATCTCCTTTTCTCTCTCTGTGCCTTCAGAAACTCCAGTGGCCACTGTCTCCACATCATGAGACGCTTTGGACATGTGACTGTCTCTCTGGGTGCCAGGGTTCTTAAGGGCAAGGAGTTCTGCGATTTGAAAGTGCTTGGGATGAATGAAACCAGGAGACAGGGTGTAAAGAAGGAAGACGAATGAAAATACTAGTTTTCCTGACACATCAAAGACAATTGTTTAAATGGAACTGAGTGCGTTGATTCAGTCTTTGTGGCTTAATCTATTGACACAGCTATTTTCTTCAGTATTGCCATTAAAAAACTCTTCAGGTTGCTAGTTTCTGCCACTTCAAACAATGCTGCGGTCAACATTCTTGAACAGATAGCTTTACTCATTGGTGTTTTTATTTCTGTGTGGTAAATATCCAGACATGAGATTGCTGGGTCTGATGCTGTATCAATTTTAATTTTAAGTTTAATTGATAAAACCAGATTGCTATATAAAATCTTTTATTATGATACCATATACAACACAAAATTTCCCATTTTGACCACCTTCAAATATAACATTCAGTGGTATTAATTACATTCCCATTATTGTGCTACCATCACAGAAATATCTGAAATATTTCTAAAGAAATGCTTGAAAGGATGTTATAATATCTCTAAATTTTGGGATTTCAGGTGATTTTTACTTTCTAGCTCATGTTTTCAAAAAGGTTTGTATAGTGTGGTGGTTTAAAGCATGTATTTTGGGACCAAAGTACCTGGGTCCAAATACTGTATCTGTCACTCACAGCTGTTTAATCTGGGGCAAATTAACTTACTTTATGTGCCTCAGTTTTCTCATCTGTAAGACAGGGATAAAAATAGTACCTGCTTGATGAGATTGTTGTGAGACTTAAATGAACTAATTTATGTAAAGAACTTAAAAAACAGTACTTAATAAATGTTACCTACCATTAACAATAAATGGATTGATTGTTCAAATCATTTTCCCTGAGCCTGTGGAAAAAAGACATCAAGGATGGGAATATGAATATACACTACTCTTCCATCAGAGTAAATTCTTTATTAATGAACTTAATATATGGAATTAGGGAAGTAGGAATATAATCTTACAAATAAAGAATTTCGAGGTTTCTGAATGTTATTCTTTAAATATAAAGTACAAAATTGGCACATATAAGACACTAAAATGTAGCTCAGTTATAAAATACCTGATAGATATTTGGGCAAAAGCAGGAAGGAGCCTGCTTTTAGGAGCTGCAAGGATGCAGTTTGGAAATCCTCATGGTTTGGAGAACTTTTTGGGGCCTAGAGGTTGTGTTCAACAATAGAAGGGAGTTAAAAGCTGAAAGTTCTTCAAATAGTTAGGTGACCTCCCCAGTTCTCAGTATTTATGTGTCTGTTGGAAGGCAACAGAGTCTGCCAAGCTCTTTGGTTAGATCCCATCTCACCAAGTTTTTATTCCAGTTCATTGAGAAATATTTTTCCCATGAAAGAGAACTTAAAACAATAGAGGTAATATATTATGAGAAATATAGAATTTCCTAAGTAAACTTAAGTGAAGAGAAAATTCTCCTGATGACATAGACCAATAAAACTCACTTTTAATATTTTTTGGATTTGAATTATATACACTGTGTACATTTATTTTAATACATTTGTTAGCTGCACTACAACCTTCACTCTGTTTGTACCGAAATGTACAAATTATGTGGTAATTAGATGCATATGACCTACTTTTCAGAAATTGTTCGAAGACAGATCTTTCTCCATGATATTTTAATGTCAGAGGGTAAAATATGTTGTCTAATCTTTCTGTCTTAAAAAGCTCAGTCTAGTAAGTGTGGGTCTGGATGAGAATGGGGAGGGTGAAGAGAATAAAGGAAATGAATGTGACTTTCTTTTTTCTAGAGTAGCTTCAAATAATCTTCCTCAACTCTATGTTGTCATTTAATTCAAATGGGAACATATTTGAGTGTTTACTCCATGTGAAACTTTCTGAAGAATTTAATGGAAGTGTTAAAGATTAAAGAGGCATTTAAAACTAGTTTTGTAGGCAAATTATATGTCATTATGATATTAGGAAATATGACATCAAGGCTATGTTATTTTATGTAATACTTATATTTATGCTTTGATTCCAATCAGAGAATGTGTCCCTAGGTTTTCAGGTACATTCAATGATTAGTCTAGATCAACAGTCTCCAAATTATCTTTTTTAGAAAGATAGTTCAGCCATGTATTTAAAGGTATTCCAGGAAAAAAAAAAAAAGGTTCCAGGATTACAGAAGTTTTAGAAATCCTGGGCTAAAACAATCTAGACAAATTTTTTTCATTGCAGGACCTTTCAGAGACTTTACTATGAGAATATACAGAGTTACTCTTCCAATGTGAGTTCAGCATTATGGTATTCTGGGTGTTTTGGAAACAGTGATTTAGCTTGTTTTAAATACCTCATCTTAATACTAGGTTCGTTTAATCAAAGGCATTCGAGTATTTATTCCTTTTTTCTTTTTTTCCTGTCTTTCTTTTCTCCCTTCCTTCCCTACTCCCTTCCTCTATAATTAGTTTTTATTTCTCCTCTGTGGAAATAAACAAAGCTTACCCAAATGAGAACAAAATCTATATATTCAGGACTTGCTATAGCAAGGGAGTCAGCCATCATTCCTTGCTTTTGGCAGAGACTTAAAAGCAGGCAGAGGAGTGAGAAAGCTTTATAGTAGACAAAAAGGAAGACTTCAGGTATGCTGTGATTGGAGGCTGTTGACATGGGGCAAGTGTAGGTGGGCTCAGTGGAAATGGGGCATCCTATGTTACTAGTTAGGGGAACATGTTTGTCTTTCTCTGGTTGGTCCTAAGTTAAAAAGTGGGGGCAAAAATTAGCTGTCAGTTACTGTTCAAGACTTCACTATTTTGGGTTGATTGTTATAGGGATTGTGGGTTAGCTATTGGACAGGGGCTTGCATGTAGATAGTGACCTGTTGTATGCAGGTAGTGGGCTAGAGTTTCCTGGTGTAGTTACTGCTGAGGGTGGGTCAGAGTTTCCTGGTTATTGTCTATTTGTACATTCTGTCTCTCACTTCTAAATTATTATTCTAAAATATTTGCAGTTAAATTTTACTTAAAAAATATGTGACCCACAAGTCTGTGTTGATTTAAGAGTGAAGTCATTTGTGCACCTCTTATAAGAAATTGATTCATAAAATACTGATGAAAAATAAGTATTCTTCTCCATTGAAATTACATTATCTCAGCTGTTACACAACCATACCTATGTACTATCCCAATGGAACTACTCATACCTTCTTGAGGTAAAAATAGTTCTTCCTAATCTGGGAATATATTTTTATTTTTTTCTTTCAGTTTAAACCTAGAATGCAGCTTCTGAGTGGTGAATAAAAGATGAAACAATTGCCTACAAGCCAGATCAACTGAATAAACTCTGCAGGTCTTTGGCTTCTGTGTCTCAGCTGAACACCTTAAAACAATTTCTAAGGCACTACAAGCATACCTTTGAGATATTGTGGGTTCAGTTCCAGACCACCGCAATAAAGTGAATATCGCAATAAAGTGAGTCACATGAATTTTTTGGTTTCCAAGTGCATATGAAAGTTGTGTTTATATGATACTTTAATCTACGTGTGCAATAGCATTATGTTGAAAAATATGTACATACTTAAAAGATACGTTATTGCTAAAAAAAGCTAAACATCATCTGAACCTTTGGGGAATTGTAATCTTTTTACTCGTGGAGAGTCTTGTGGCATCTTCATCAATAGATTCCATCTTAAGGAACTACTTTCTTGCTTACCCTTAAGAAGCAACATCTCTTCTTTAAAGTTTTATCATGAGATTGCCTCAAGTCAGTCACATCTTCAGGCACCATTCTAATTCTAGTTTTCTTGTTCTTTGCACCACATCATCAGTTACTTCCATCACTGAAGTCTTGAAGCCATCAAAGTCATCCATGAGGATCAGAATAAACTTCTTCCAACACTAACTCCTGTTAGTGGATGTTCTTAATGGCATCTAGAATGGTGAATCCCTTCCAGAAGGTTTTCAATGGACTTTGCCCAGATTCCTCAGAGGAATCACTATCCATGGCAGCTTATAGCCTTACAACTATTTTTCTTAAATGATAAGACTTGATAGTTGAAATTATTCCTTGATTCATGGTGTTTTAGTGTGCTAACGGCTGCTAAAGCAATATACCAGAAATGGCTTAGCTTTGACAATAGGAATTTAATAACTAATAAGTTTACAGTTCTGAGGCCATGAAAGTGTCCAAATCAAGGTATCATCAGAGGTGTTTTCTCCCCAAGCTACAGCTATGGGTTACCAGGCACATGGCAGCATTTGCTGGTCTCTGCCTTTTCCTTTGGACTCTATTGCTTTCAGCTTCTAGCTGCTCCTTCTGTGGCTTTCTCTTTTTTGGGTTCCATTGATTTCAGCTTCTTGTTCTTGTGTTTTTTTCTCTCAGTTTTTGTGAGTTACTCTTTGAGCTCCTGGGTCTTTTCTGTCTTCTCTGTCTCCTCATTTCCATCCCCCTTTTGAAGGATTCCAGTAAGAGGATTAAACCCCATCCTGATTAATACCTTGCTGAAGTAATCTAATCAAAGGCTTTTAACTGAAGTAACTCTAAGGATATGATCTTCTGGGGGTACATATAGTCTCAAACTACCACACATGGGCTGAAGAATGGATGTTGTATTAACAGGCATGAAAACAACATTAATCACATTGGACACCTCCATCAGAACTCTTGGGTGACCAGGCACATTGTAATAAGTAGCAATATTTTGAATGGAATCTTTTTTTCTGAGCAGTAAGTCTCAACAATGGGCTTCAAATATTCAGTAACCATGTTGTAAATGGATGTGTTGTCAGCCAGGCTTTGTTCCATTTCTATAGCACAGGCAGAGTAGAGTTAGCATAATTCTTAAGGACCCTAGGGTTTTCAGAATGGTAAATGAGCATTGGCTTTAACTTAAAGTCTTCAGCTGCTTTAGCCCATAACAAGAGAGTCAGTTTGTCCTTTGAAGCTCTGAAGCCAGGCAGTAACTTCTCTTCTCTAGCTACAAAAGTCCTAGGTGACATCTTCTTCCAAAAGAAGGCTGTTTCATCTACATTGAAATTCTGTTGTTTAGCATAGACGCCCCCATCAATTATCTTAGCTAGATCTTCTAGATAACTTGCTGCAGCTTCTACATTAGCACTTGATGCTTTGCCTTGAACTTTTATGTAATGCAGATGACTTTTTTCCTTAAACCTCGTAAACCAACATCTGCCAACTTTCAACTTTCCTTCTTTAGAATCTTCACTTTTCTCAGCCTTGGTAGAATAAGTTAGGGATCTAGCTGGCATAGGCTTTGGGCTTAAGGAATGTAGTGGTTGGTGGTTTGATCTATCCAGACCACTAAAACTTTTTCCATATCAGCAATAAGACTGTTTAGCTCTCTTATCATTCATTTGTTCACTGGAGTAGCACTTTTAATTTCCTTCAAGAACTTTTCATGCACAACTTGACTAACTGGCACAAGATTCCTAGTTTTCAGCCTATCTTGGCTTTTGACATGCTCTCCTCACTAAGTGTAATAATTTCTAACTTTTGATTTAAAGTGAGAGACATGTGACTCTTTCTTTCACATGAGCACTTAGAAGCCATTATAGGGTTATTAATTGTCCTAATTTCAATATTTTTGTGTCTCAGGGAATAATAAGGTCTGAGGAGAGGGAGAGAGTAGGGAAGCGGCTGGTTGGTGGAGAAGTCAGAATACATACTTTTATTGATTTGTGGTATCCCCCAAAGCAATTACAATAGTAACTTCAAAGATCACTGATCACAGATCCTCATAACAGATAATAATAATGAAAAAGTTTGAAATGTGACACAGACACATGAAATCAGCACATGCTTTTGGATAAAGAGCAACAATAGACTTACTCAATACATGGTTGCCACAAATCTTCAATTTATAAAATATGAAATATTTCCAAAGTGCCATAAAGTGAGGCACAATAAAATTACATATACCTGTAGTGGGCTTGCTACATGCCATGCACTGGAAATTAAGCATTTTTCTCATTGTCATTCATCTTGTATAAGAGATAGAGCTAGAATTAGAATCCTGTGATCTCTGATTTCAAAACTGTTGCCTTTTATTGCCTGCTGCTATGAAAATTATAATTTCTTAATGAAATCACCAAAGGGAAACTAACATTCTGTATTTTAATTTTGATAACCTATAAAAGCCAAGAAAAATGTGTCAAACTCCCATTCAATATTTCTAAATTATTTGTTTAGAGATGGCAATTAGCAAACAACAACTAAATAGAAAAAACAGAAGGAGAACAAAGTGATGGAAAAATGGAGCTTTTAAATATTGTAAATAAATTCTGTGTTTGGAGATTTAGCAATAATGGCATAATTTTGCTTATGAGTGACAGAGATAGATACACCATCAAGCTACACTTTCACATTTGGATTAAATAAAGCCCTCTACAGATTAACATACCTTACCAAGAATTTAGGAGAATAAATTATTTAGAGATTTTGATTGTGGCTAATATAAAGACCATTAGGAGAGAATTTTCTGAAGTTTAGAAGATTTTTTTTCAGAAATGAAGATTGTAGAAATTTAGGTGTAAGGTAGCAAAATTAAAAATAGAAATTAATGACATTCATTTGTGAGAGGAAAAGAACACACAAGCTATAAGGTAGTGTAACAATGATGTGAAGTCTTTAAATGGAGCCCTGGGAGACGTTAAGCTCTTTCTGATGGAAGTTAGTTGAGGTCAGTGACTCCTAAGTGCACAGTCCTGAGGTTGTGATGTTACAGAAAGTGTGAATGAGAAACCAGCAAACATGTAGAATTATTATTTTTTTAAATGTGAAAACACTAGAAGTTGACATTCGTTAAAACATATTCACTAAAATGGTATAATTTTTAATAAATGCACAAGAAACTGAAATTTCAAAAGGTGAATCAATCTTCTCTTTTAAGATCTTTTGAAATTGTGCTATTTTTACCCAAGGGTGACTCGTTCACTTGGAAATTATTCATACCAAAGCCCAAGTCTCTCTTTTTGTGGCCATAAGGGGAAAGGAAAGTTGTTATTTGAATTGTAAAAGTTCTTTTATTTCAAACCTACTTTATAATGAAAGCGATACTTTAATCTGGAGAACAATTTCTTTTTGCATTTGATACCTAATATACGGCACAGTTTCAGTTGATCATCTTGATGACTTTATTAAATATGAGATAAATTCCCCTCTTTTCCATTAGGCTATTTAATTTTAAAAATGTGATGGTGTAGAAAGGTCAAGGGCTCCCTTCCTAAAACCCAAGCAGAAAATTTCATTTATCTTCTAGGGAAGATGAACTTGAACAAGAGCAAAGTTACATAGGTGTTCAAGGAAATAGGTTCTAGAGGGCAGCAAAGTATATATAAGGCCTTTTGGAAAATTTTCTAAGAATTAGATATTTTTTACTCTTATTCTCTATTTTATCCCTTGGCAAGTACTAACCCTCCTTCCAATGAGGAGATATTTTGCTGCTGTATTGGAAGGGTGACAGAACTCTACTATTCATTCTTGAAACATATGTGCAAGTGGGGAGAAGTCATCAGGCATCACATGTACCTGTATCAAAAATACAGAGTCCCAGAGACAGATAAGGTAGTTACAACCCCGGGTATTGGTTCTTCTGAGGGCTACAGAGACCCACAGGTTCTATGATCATGGCAGATGGAGTTTAGTGTCATGTCAGTTGGCCCTACTTTGGAGTTTGTGTTTCTGTGTGATGGAGCTGAACTCAGATGTGATCTTTGTCCACAAGCCTCTCCGTTACTTTTACTGGAACTGTAGTTGGTGTTGGGGTTTAATGTATACCCAGGGGACCTGAATCTCTGGACCGACCATGTGATAGCCAGGCCCTGAGCCTCAACAGACTTGCAACTTCTACACTCTGGTTTAATGGACTTACCCTACTCAGCTAACATATAGGTGAAGAAGGTCAACCACCACACCAGGGAACCAAGAGTGCCTACAACTGAAAGCAGGAGAATTGTATCCAGCATCCATGTGGAATCTAAGCCCCCTCTTGATATAGATGTGGAGTGGACACAACCATTCCAAGGTCCACAGGATGGAGGAATAGAGTATAAATTAGGGTGGACTTACTGATATTCTATTCATGAACTATTGTGATTAGTAATCGAATAAAATGTGGCATTGGTGTGGAGAAAGTGGCCATGGTGGCTGCTGGGGGTAGGGAGTGAGAGGAAGAGATGTGATGTGGGGGCATTTTCGGGACTTGGAGTTGTCCTGGGTGGTGCTGTAGGGACAGTTACCAGACATTGTATATCCTCCCATGGCCCACTGGGTGAACTGTGGGAGAGTGTGGGCTATGATGTGGACCATTGACCAGGAGGTACAGCAGTGCTCAGAGATGTATTCACCAAGTGCAATAAATGTCTCATGATGATGGAGGAGGTTGTTATGGGGGGAGGAGTGGGATGGGAGGTATATGGGGACCTCATATTTTTTAAATGTAACATTAAAAAAAAAAGACAAAAAATGCAACCTTATATAACTTTGATTAATATACTCAAGATAATATTGGAAAATTTGCACCAGGAACTTAGAAAAAAAATAATGAAAAATTTTCCAAAACTGAAAAATAAGGATTAAAGTGAAGAACTCAGTATTGGTTATAGTAGATGAGTCACATAATTAGTAAACTAGAATTAAGGATAGAACAGACATCCAAACTGAAGCAAAGAGATAGAAATGAACATAAAACAGAGCATAAGCAAAGGACACAGAATATTTCTAACATAAATATAATTAGAATCACACCAGGATAGAAGAAAGAGAAATAAGAAGAAGACTTATTTGAGGAAATTATTTACAAATCTAAAAGATAAAATAAAATATGATAAACCACATGTGGCAGTTTGATGTTATTTATGAATTCCAAAAATTATCTTTGATTATGTTTGTAAACTGGTCTACTCCTCTGGATGTGATACCATTTGATTGTATTAGATTCAGCTGAGATGTCTTCGATTAAACTATGTTAAGATTAGGGCTCTGATTTGACCATATCATAAGGGTGTGTAGGGTTGAGTGCCCACCTCCTTTTTGGGCTGATAAAACAGACTCCCACACAGAGAAGAAACATAGAGGATCCTGCAACATTGGGAAGAGAGATGAGCCTGATAGTCTACAGCTGACCAAATGAAGAGACCAGAGCAGCTGAGCCCAGAAAGAAACAAGCGCCAGGGAGGGAGACAAGCCTTATGCCAGCCTATAGCTGAGATCAGAAAAAGCTGGGATCACAGAGCCTTAAGAGGAAGAAGGAAGGCTGAACCCTCACAGACATTGCTGGCCATCTTGCTTCAACACGTGTCTACTGACTATGAGTGAGAAAGGCTTTTATGGTACCTTGAGTTGGACACTTTAGGACCTTGTGACTGTAAGCTTCTACCCCAAATAAATACCCTTTTTAAAAGACAGCAGAGTTCTGGTACTTTACATCGGCATCCCTTTGGCTGACTAATACACCACACCTTACACTTTTTTAGTGACATTTCTTAGAATGATTATACCAATTAGAGATTAATGAAAAAGCAGCAGGAGCGGTGATGTATGGAAATTCTACATATTATGCATGATTATTTTTAAGCTCACAACTTCTCTAATTAAAAACGGAGAAATAATACACAATTCCTTCTAAAGAGCAACAATGCTTTACAGATGACATCTCAATAGAAATGGTGTGAATTTGCAGAAAATGGCATGACATCTTTAAAGTCCTCAAAAAATTCTATATTCTATAAATCTCCCTTCAAAATTGAAGGTGAAATAATGTTCATGCAAATAAATTGAGAGAAATCTATTACAAGAAGACTAACACTAACAGAATACTAAGGGGAGTTTCCAAAAAAAGTAGTGATTGCACAAACAGGGAAATGTAGGAAAGAATGAAGAGCAAGTGAAAGTTTTTTGGTTATATATAGGAGGTTCCCATATGCCCCACTCCCCACAAACCCACTTTTCCTACATCAACAACTTCTTTCATTAGTGTTGTACATTCATTGTATGGAAATAATATCGCATATTGAAAGGAGGTTATATAGAATTATAGTGCTTTATGGTTTTACTGGTATTAGGGAAGTCATAAAAGAAATTATTGCTATTATACTGTATTAGGTCAAGAATGTATGTTTTAACTCCAGGTTAATCACTGAAACAATAATAAAACAATGTAAAATCTGTTAATTTATAAAAATAATCATAAAATATTCTCCTTTTAAAAAATATATTTATTTATTTTTAAAAGATACATAGATCACACAAAATGTTACATTAAAAAGTATAGGAGATTCCCATATGCCCCACTCCCCACATCAACAAATTCTTTCATTAGTGGGTACATTCATTGCATTTGATAAGTACATTTTGGAGCACTGCTACACAGCATGGATTATAGTTTACATTGCAGTTTACACTCTCTCCAAGGCCATTCAATATGTTATGGCAGGATATATAATGTCCTGCATCTGTCCCTGCAATATCATTCAGTACAACTCCAATTCCCAAAAATGCCCCCATAGCACACCTCCTTTTCCCTCTCTCTGCCTTCAGAAACTCCGGTGACCACTTTCTCCATGTCAATGGTATAATTTCTCCCATTGCTAGAGTTACAGTAATTCTATAGTAGAATAACAGAAAGTCCACTCTAATCCATATTTTATTCCTCCATCCCGAGGACCCTGGGATGGCAATGCCCACTCCACTTCTCAATTGAGAGGGGGCTTAGATCCCACACGATTGGTGGATGGGACTCTTGTGCCCACAGCTGTAGACTCTCTTGGTTCCTTGGTGTGGTGGTTGTCCATCCTCACCTCCCTGTCCGCTGACCTGGGTAAGTCCAATGAATTAGAGAGTAGGTGCTGCAACACTGCTGCGTTTCAGGACCCAGCTTGCACATGGATAGCCCAGAGAATTAAGTCTCCTGGGCATACACCAATCCCAGCACCAACCACAGTTTCAATATAAGGATAGAAAAGGTTCGTGTAGAGAAATCACATCTGAGTCCAACTCCATTACACTCAGGAACACAAATTCCAAAGTAGGGTCCACTGGCCAGGCACCAAACTCTGGAGCCATCTGCTATGACTGTAGGACCTGGGTGTCTCCATAGCCCTCAGGAGCACCACTATATAAACATTCTCTTAATTCAGTAAGGAATTAAAGGAAAGAAAAAGAACATGTAGTAGAAAAGTTTAAATTAAAAAGAAAATGTATTCAATAGAATGGAAAGTGTTCTTTATTATTTAAGAACTTCAGGGATCCATATAGAGCAGTGGTTCTCAAACTAAGTGTGTATTAGAGTCACTAGGAGAGCTTGTTAGAACAGATTACTAAATCCCAACCACAGAATTTATAATTGGACTTGAGTGCAGCAGAAAATGCATTTCTAACACATTTCTAGGTGATGTTCCTGCTACTGGTCTGGGGAACAGACTTTGGAAACCACTGCAAATTTCTAATCCGTGGGCTATAACTCATTAGTGTTCCTCACATGTGTTTCAAATAAGCTGAAATACGGGCAACATCATCTTTGGGGTAGGAAGTGGGTTCCAAAGAGGCCAGAACCAAGAGCCTGTTTCTTCTGGCTGGTATCAGCCTTGTCTGTTTATTCCGGTGTGCCATATAGATATCGTTTTCTAACTGTGTTATAACATGAACAGTTTGATGATGTGCGTGATTCTAGTAATTCTAGTGATTTAATTCTATTGGGAAAAAATCAGTACGTATACTTTTTAAATATTTAAAATGAGAGAAATGATTCCTGAATCATTTGCCAAACATGTACTCTTTGCAAGAAGAAAAGAGGATGAGACTATCTGTTGAACAATTTATTTGTGGTAGGAAAATGCTATGCACTTAACATGTTATTACAGTTAGTTCTCACCACTATGTAATGAGGTATGGTATTATTTGTATTATTTTCCTTTTTACAGATCACCTAACTGAGATTTTGGGTATGTGAGTAACTTGCTCAAGGCCACAGAGTTGATAAATTGAACCGTAGTTAAATCCAGCTCTCTTAGACTCAAAATTCTAAGCTCTATCACATGGTTTCAAAGCCTAACAAATGCAAGGCCCTTTTCTAACATCATCTGAAATTGGATTAGCTTCAGACAGTTTAGCCAGGTATAATAGTGTGATTTATTTATTATTTAATATATAATAAATATATATTAATATATTTATTAAATAATAAATAATGTATTTATTAAATAATAATAGTATATTGTGGACTTAGTAAGGGGTCTGTGGTTTTCACCTGACTGGCAAAAGGGTTCATGGAACAAAAAGGTTAAGAACTCCTGGTCTAGAGACCCTTGTCTAGCAGCTATATCTCACTGCCGTTGTGGCTAGTCTTCTATGGGCTTTAGACTCTTTCATCAATCCATTTTTGGTTACTTTGTCTTTGTTACCACCTAAATTTCTAACTCATAAACATTCATTACATATAATTTGTTTTTCTATTTTGCTTGAGCTTAAATTCACTTGTAATGTTAAAAGGACTCATTAATTTATTTTACTGAGGTTCCTTTCATATTTATCCCATTTGAAATGTGCCCCTCTTTCAGTGGGGTACTCAAATAAGGGATGTAATTGGATGTTTTATTAATTACGTTAGGTAGTTTTCCTCAATTACTTTAAATGATGTGCTCTTGTACTATTTTATGTTTTGACTCTTCAAATTAAAACATCTTTTTAAAAATTCAAACTTTATTTCCAAATTAAAAAAAAAAATAGACAAAAGGCAGCTTAAAAAGTTTAAGGAAGCATTCTCCAAAAAAGTTATGTCCAGGCATTTTATCTCATCTAATTCTAAAGACAGATTCAATTGTTCCTCCGGTGTTCAGAGAGATCCACAGATGAGCACAGACTGGTTAAATGGCACGATGAAGGTCTCCTTTTTAATGAAGAAAATAAGAAGAGAAAAAAAATGCTTAGTCATATTCATATCTCATAAAACTAAACCCCATATTTTTTTTTTACCTTTAGTATTGATAATAGTACCTTCTTTGCTTTTGCTACAAAAATATTACATTATTGCTATTAACTATAACTATAAATAAAGGAATGTTCTTAACATCTACAAGTTATTAACTAAAATTATAGTTAATAAATTAAAGTTATTAACTAAATTATAGTTAATAACTTGTAGATGTTAAGAACATTCCTTTATTTATATTGACCACAGTCCTCATCTACCACCCAAATCACTGTTACACATTCCCTTTATTCTCTTCCAGCTATACTCCAACTAATATTAACCTCCCTAGACTACCTGTTTCAGCCAAAATCACAACTGTAAATCAGCAGTGTGTGTTCCACTCATTAAAATGTTTCCGTCAACTCCAACCATTACCACATATTTACTATTGACTTTATTAAACATTCTACATACACCCAACATCAGCTTCCCCTTCTCAATCCACATTCCATCTCCCACCAACCTACATTCCATAGTCCAACTCGATAACTGTACTCATTGTATTTAGGTCATATCAGTGAGACCATACAATAGTTATCCTTTTATACCAGGCTTATTTCACTCAACATAAGGTTCTTCCATGTTGTCATGTGCTTCCCTAATTCATTTCTCCTTACATTCCATCGAATGTATATGCCAAATTTTGTTTATCCATTCATCGGTCGATGTTTCTGTCATTTAGCAATTGTGATAATGCTGCTCTGAAAATCAGTAAATAAATATCAGTTTGTGTCTTTGCTTTAAGTTGTTCTGAATACATTCCTAGTAGTGGGATTGCAGAATAATATGGCAATTCCATATTTAACTTCCTGAGGAATGTCCAAACTGTCTTCTACAGTGGTTGTACCATTTTATACTTCCACCAACAGTGAAGGAGTATTCTTACTTCTTCACATCTTCTCCAGTATCTAGGGTTTTCTGTTATTTAAATAACTGGCCATTCTGAATGGTGTGAAATGACATCTCATAGTTTCAGTCTGCATTTCCTCAACAGCTAGTGATGTTGAGCATCTTTTCGTGTGCCTTTTGATCATTTTTATTGCCCCTTTTGCCCATTTTCTAATCAGGTTGTCTGTTGTTTTGTCCTTAAGTTGTGTGATTTCTTTAAATAATTTGGAAATCAAACCCAGTCAGATATGTGGTTTCTGAAGATTTTTTCTCATTGAGTTGACTGCCTTTTCACCTTCTTCACAAAATTGTTTGAAACACAAAAGTGTTTAATTTTGAGGAAGTCCCATTTATTTATTTATTTTTCTTTAGGAGTTTTATGGTTCTTATTATTAAGTCTTTGATCCGTTTTGAGTTAATTTTTGTATAAGGTGTTAGATGGGAGTCCTCTTTCTTTTAGATATGAATATCCAGTTTTCCCAGCACCATTTGTTGAATAGGCTTTTCTGACCCAGTTGAGTGGGTTTGACAGTCTTGTCAAAAATCACTTGACTATAGATATAAGGGTTTATTGCTAAACTTTCAATTCAATTCCATTGGTCAATCTGCCTTTATGCCAGTACTGTGCTGTTTTTACCACTGTAGCCAGATAATATGCTTTAAAGTTGGGACGTACGAGTCCTCCAACTTTTTTCTTTTATAAGATATTTTTGGCTATTAATTGGCCCTTACCCTTCCAGATAAATTTGAAAAATTGGTTTTCCAGTTCTACAACAAAAGGTTATTGACATTTTTATTAGGATTGTGTTAAATCTGTAGATCACTTTGGGTAGAATAGACATCTAATGACATTTAGTCTTTCAACCCATGAACATGAAATATCCTTCCAATTGTTTAGATTACCATTGGTTTCTTTTAGCAATATTTTATAGGTTTCTGAATACATATTCTTTATGTTCTTGGTTAAGTTTATTCCTAAATATTTGATTCTTTTAGTCACTATTGTAAATGGGATTTTTTCTGACTTCTTCCTCAGAGTGCTCATTAGTAGTGTATGGAAATACTATTGATTTTTTAGTATTAGTCTTGTATACCACCACTTTGCTGAGATTGTCTATTAGTTCAGGAAGTTTTGTTGTGGATTTTTCCAGATTTTTAAAGTATAGGAGCATATCATCAGCAAATAGGGAGAGTTTTACGGCTTCCTTCCCTATTTGGGTGCCTTTTATTTCTTTTTTGTGCCTAATTGCTCTAGCTTAGAATGTCTACCACAGTATTGAATAACAGTAGAGAGAGTGGTCATCCTTGTCTTGTCCCAGTATCAATGGGAAAGCTTTCAGAGTTTCCCTATTGACTATAACGTTGGTTTTTCATATATGCGCTTTATCATTTTGAGAAAATTTCCTTCTATTCCTAGCTTTTGAAGTGTTCATTTTTTTTTTTTAAATCAAGAGAGGATGTTGTGTTTTATCAAATGCCTTTTCTGCATCTATTGAGATGATCATGTGATTTTTCTTCTTCAATTTATTAATGTGGTATATTATACCGATGGATTTTCTTATGTTGAACTACCCTTGCATACCTGGAATAAAGCTCACTTGATCGTAATGTATTTTTTTTGTTGTATTTTTGAATTCAGTTAGCAAGTATTTTGTTGAGGATTTTTCCATCTATATTCATTAGAGAGATTGATCTGTAATTTTCTTTTTTTGTAATATCTTTATTTAGCTTTGGTATTAGGGTGATGTTGGCTTCATAGAAAGAGTTTGGTAGCATTCTTTCATGTTCAATTTTTTGGAAGAGTTCAAGCAATGATTGGTAGAATTCATTGTGAAGGTATCTGGTCCTGGACTTCTCATTTTGGAGAAGTGTATTCATCAGGGTTCTCTAGGGAAACAGAACAGATAGGAGATAACTGTAAATAGTATGAGATTTTATAAAACTGTCTCATGCGACCATGGGGACACACAAGTCCAAATTCTGTAGGAAGGGCTGCAAGCCAGGAACTCTCATGAAAGTCCTTGATGAGTTCCCGAGGAGACGCAGGCTGTATGAAGTGTGTTTCTAGGAATTTGTCAATTTCATCAATGTTGTCTAGTTTGTTGGCATACAGGTGTTTATAGTATCTTCTTACGATCTCTTTTATTTCTGTGAGGTCAGTGGTAGCATTGCCCCTCTCATTTCTGATTTAATTTATTTGCATCTTCTCTCTTTTTTCTTTGTTGGTCTAGCTAATTGTTTCCTGATTTTGTTGTTCTTCTCAAAGAACCAACTTTTGGTTTTGTTGATTCTATTGGTTTTTTTTGGTCTTAATTTCATTTATTTCTGCTCTGATTTTTATTATTTCTTTCCTTCAGCTTGGTTTAGGGTTAGTTTGCTGTTCTTTTTCTACTTCATCCAGGTGTTCAGTTAGAGATTCAATTTTAACATTCTTCTTTTTAGATGTAAATATTTGAGGGCTATAAATTTTCCTCTCAGCACTGCCTTTGCAGTGTCTCATAGGTTTTGATATGTTGTATTCTCATTTTCATTTGTCTCAAGATATTTGCCGAATTCTCTTGCAATTTCTTCTCCAATCTACTGATTATTTAAGAGTGTGTTGTTTAATATTTATGAATTTTTCCTTTTTCTGTTCATTATTGATTTCCAGTTTCATTCTGTTATGACTAGAGAAAGGGTTTTATATAATTTCAATTTTTTAAAATTTATTGAGTCTTGTCTTGTGACCCAATATATGGTTTATCCTGGAGAAAGGTCCATGAGTGCTTGAGAAGAAGGTATATCGTGCTGTTTTGGGGTATAATGCTCCAGAAATGTCTGTTAGATATAGTTCATTTAAAATATTATTTAAGTTCTCAATTTCCTTATTTATCCTCTATCCAGATCTTCTAACACTGAGAGTTGTTTGTTGAATTCTCCAACTATTATTGTAGAGATGCTTTTTTCTCCCTTCAGTTTTGCCAGCGTGTGTCACATGTATTTTGAAGCACCTAAGTTAAGTGCATAAATATTTATGATTATAATTTCGTCTTGGTGAAGTGAATAATACTTTTATGAGTAAACAGTGATCTTATTCATCTCTCAATGGTTTTGCATTTAAAATCTATTTTATCTCATATTAGTATTACTACTCCAGCTCTTTTTAGATTATTATTTGTATGGAACATAATTTTCCGACCTTCCACTTTCAGCCATATTGTGGCCTTGTATCTAAAGAGTGACTCATTTTTTTTCTCTCCCCCCCCCCTGCTGTTTTTGCTGTCTGTGTCCATTCACTGTGTGATCTTCTGTATCTATTTCTCTTTTTTGTCTTCTCTTCTCATCTTTCTCCTCTAGGATTCACTGGGATTTGATCCTGGGGACCTCTGATGTGGAGAGAGGTTCCCTGTCAGTTGCACTACCTCAGTTCCTGGTTTCTGCTGTGTTTCACCTTGACTCTCCTCTTCGTGTCCCTTGTTGCGTAGTCATCTTGCTGCATGACTCATTTGTGTGGGCACTGGCCCACTGTGCAGGCACTTGGTTTGCTATGTGGGCACTCGGCTTGCCACATGGGCACTGGCTCACCATGTAGGCACTGACTCACCACATGGGCAATCGCATGGGCACTCGGCTCACCATGCAGGCACTCGTGCGGGCACTTGGCTCACCATGTGGGCGCTTGGCTCACCACATGGGCACTGGCTTGCCATGCAGGCATGCTTTCTCTTTTTCTTTTCTACCAGGAGGCCCCAGGGATCAAACCTGTTCCTCCCATATGATTGATGGAGGCCTTATCACTTGAGGCACATCTGCCTCTCTAAAGTGTGTCTTTTGTTGATAACAAATAGATGGCTCTTTTTTTTTTTGGTCTTTTTTTAGTCCATTCTTTCAGTCTATGTTTTTGTTTGGGGAGTTCAAACCATTAGCACTTAGTGTTTCTACTGTAAAGGCATTACTTACTTCGTCCACTTTATCCCTTGGCTTTCTGTTGTCATATTTTATTATTGTCTATCTTTTAACCCTTTCATTTTCTCATATTTATAATCTTCATCTCTACTCTTTTCTCTAGTCCAGGCCTCTCATACTGGTCTTTTCCTTACAGGCTGTAACACACCCTTTAGTATCTCTTGTAAATTTGGAGTCTTGCTAAAAAACCCTCTTAGCTTTTCTTTGTCTGTGAAGGCTTTAAACTGCTTTCATTTCTGAAGGTTAGTTTTGCTGGGGAAAGAATTCTTGACTGGCAGTTTTTCTCTTTCATTACCTTAAATATATTGTGCCACTGCCTTCTCACCTCCATGATTTCTGATGAGAGAACACCACTTATCCTTGTTTAGGCTCCCTTGTTGTTTTGTTCTGGTCTAATTTTTTAAAAATATTTTTTAAAAAGAAGCTTTAGATTACATGAATGTTATCAGATATATATGGGATTCTTATATAACCCACTCCTCCCCCCCCCACTTTCCCACATTAACAACTTTTATTAGTGTGGTACATTTGTTATAATTGATGAGCACATATTGAAGCATTGTAGCAACAAAGGCCTATAGTTTATATTATAGTGTACACTTTGCCCTGCACAATTTTATAGGTTTTGACAAAATGTTTAATGGTTTGTATACATCATTGCAATGTCTTGCAGGACAGTTCCAATGTCCCCCAAATGTCCTCATGTTGCACCTATTCTTTCCTCTCCTTCTCCTCAGAACCTCTTGTGGCTACTGCTTTATATCAATGACACAAGTTCTTCCATTGCTAGAATAATAATAAGTCCACTTTAGTCCATAGTTACTTTTCTCTATTATGTTTGTTCATTCCTCATTCTTGAGGATTTTAGAATAGTGATGTCTACCCTGTCTCTGGTTGAGAGGGGATTTAGATCCTATGAGCCAGATGGATGGAACTGCATTGCTTGCAGTTGCAGACACTCTCCACTCCATGGCATGGGTGTTATCCATCCTTTTGTTAATTGTCCTAGGTGAGTCTGATGAACTGGAGGGTAGGTATTGCAACTCTGCTGAAATTCAGGGCTCAACTGGCATATTAACAGACCAAAGATTTAAGTCTCTGGGACATATATTTAACAAGTATAGTGCTAATTATGGGTGCAAATAAAAGGGGCAGTAGAGCATGTGTAGGGAAATTATAAATGAGTTTAACTCTGTTACATTGGGAAGCATATATTCCATAGTAAGACCCATTGACAGGGTACTGAATTCCTGAGATTGTCTACCCTGCCTATTGTGTCTAGATGTCTCTAGAGCCCACAGGAGCCCTGTTGTTTGAGATGCTATTTACTCTGGTGGTCAATGAGATCCTGCTGAGATTTATGTTAAGTGTAGCCTATGGAATAACCTCCCAACTCATTTTGAAATCTCTTAGTCATAAAAACTCATTTGTATTTAATATTTCCCCCTTTGGGTCAAGGTCTTTTTCCAGATTCATTGCTAGTCAGTGCTTGGTAATAATCCCTTGGTGCCAGGGAGGCTAATCCCCAGGAGTCATGTCCCATGCTGGGGGAAAGTTAGTGTGTTTATTTGCTGAGTTTGGCTTAGAGGGAGAATGCATTTGAGCTACAAGGAGGCTTTTAGGAGGTAACTCTTAGGCCATATATAATACTAGTCTAAGTTTCAATTTCACAAGAAAAAGTTCATAAGTACAATCATCAATATCAAGGGCCTGGCATAATTGTTTGTCCTCTTCTAGGCACTGTCCATGTACTCGGGGAGATTCTTTTGACTCTATTAGAGAATATAGCAGGACTTCCTAGGTTGTGAATTCAATATTGTTTCAGTTATTGTGTGGGTCTCCACTCACCAAGACAATGCCCCTTGACCACTTGAACATATTCTATGCCATAGAGGCATGCCCCAGGTGCACACTTCCCTACACATTCTCCTATCACTGAGACCCCACACCAGTGATCCTTCCTGGACAACAGTTGTGACCCTTTTGTGATCCAAAACCTCCCCCAAAACAAAACCAAAAACCCAAATAAAAAAATAATAATAATAAATAAAATACAAAAATAAAAAATAATAAAATGAATATTTTTTTGTTGTGTCTTCCATCACTGTAAGATGTTTTCTTTTATGTACAGTGATAATTTCTTCTGTATGTTCCCTCAGTGCCTTATTTTTTTTCTCTTTCTTCAAAGAAGTTTTAGACAGAAAAGTCATATAGAAAAGATATGGGATTCCCATAAACCCCAAACCCTTCCACTTTCCCACTTTCCCCTATTAATAACATTTTTCATGTGTATGGTACATTTGTTACAATTGATGTAAAAGTATTGAAGCATTACTACTAACCATGGTTAATGGTTTACTTTATGGTTTACATTTTGCCCGTACAATTTTATGTTTTGACAAAATTTTAAATGACCTGTATCCATCGTTGCAAGATCATGCAGAACAATTCCAATGCCTTAAAAGTGTTCAATGTTCCATCTAGACTATTTTTCCTTCCCCTTCCCCTTAGAACCTGTGGTAACCAGTGTTTCACTTTTTGAAGGATAAGGTTCATAGTTACATGCAATAATAAACATATTATTGCCTTGACATATTATTCTGTTTTCCTTTATTAGGCACTGCCTATGTTCTTGAAAGATTCTTGCTTCTCAAGTTGAGTATATAGAATGACACCACAGGATGGAGTTTAATATTTTCTTGTTTATTGTGTGAGTTTCTACCCACTGAGATAACATACTATGAGAAGATGAACACTTTCATATTCCATAGAGGCATGTCCCAGATGTGCCTTATCCCCTATATCCCCCCACCCCTGATGCTTTGCACCAGTAATCCTCCCCTAACACATTTGCCAAAAGAACATTCCCACCATTATTTCAGCTACAGACTGAAAATCCCCAGAGTTCATCTGCTCCTTCCTCCAACTCTTTCCCAGTTCCATGGATAGTCCTACTCAAGTCCCCATCCTCCTCCTCCTCACATTTCTGCACCCTTGAACCCAATCCCATCACTGCACCACCATCACCCTCATTCACTGGCCAATCACCCCCTTCCACCTTATCATAGATTTTACCCATATTGAGCATCGGCTCACCACCCTTTACTCCCTTTCTGTCTCCTGATAGCCTATCTTAGAGACTCTAGTTCTGTGAATCTGTTCAATTTGCCTAAGTCATATTGGTGAAGTCATTTATATTTGTCCTTCAGTGAATGGCTTACTTCACTCAACATAAGGTCTTCATTATTCATCCATGTTGTCTCATGTGTTAATACTGCATTCCTTCTTACAGCTGAATTATATTCCATTGTATGTATATACCACAATCTGCTTATCCATTTATCTGTTGATGGACACTTGCATTGTTTCCAACTTTTGGCAATACTAAATAATGCTGCTATGAACACTGGTGTGCCTATATCTGTTTGTATCCCAGCTTTCAATTCTTCTGGGTATATACTCAGAAGTGGGTTTGCTGGAACATATGGCAGTTCTATAATTAGCTTCCTGAGGAACCTCCAAATTGTCCTCCACAATGGCCACACTATTCTACATTCCTACCAGTAGTGGATGAGTGTTCCCTTTCCTCCACCTCCTCGCCAACAGTTTTAGTCCTCTGTTCTTTTTTAAAAATAGCTGCCAGTCTAATAAATGTAAGATGATATCTCATTATAGTTTTGATTTTCATTTCCCTAATAGCTAGTGATGTCGAACATCTTTTCATGTACTCTTCAGCCATTTGTATTTCTTCTTTGGAGAAGTGTCTATTCAAATCTCTTGCCCATTTTAAAAATGGATGGTCTTTTTATTTTTGAGTATAGGATTTCTTTATATATGCTGGATATTAGGCCCTTATTAGATATTGGTTACCAAATAATTTCTCCCATTAAGTAGGCTGCCTTTTTTACTTTCTTTTTTTTTTAAAGTTCAATTAATTAATTAATTTATTTATTTAAAGGATTTATTTATTTATTTCTCTCCCCTTCCCCCTGACCCCGGTTGTCTGTTCTCTGTGTCTATTTGCTGCGTCTTTTTTGTCCGCTTCTGTTGTTGTCAGTGGCATGGGAATCTGTGTTTCTTTTTGCTGCATCGTCTTGTGTCATTTCTCTGTGTGAGTGGTGCCATTCTTAGGCAGGCTGTACTTTCTTTGGTACTGGGTGGCTCTCCTTACGGGGCGCACTCCTTGTGCATGGGGCTCCCCTACGTGGGGGACACCCCTGTGTGGCATGGCACTCCTTGCGCGCATCAGCACTGCACGTGGGCCAGCTCCACACGGGTCAAGGAGGCCCGGGGTTTGAACCACGGACCTCCCATGTGGTAGACGGACGCCCTAACCACTGGGCCAAGTCCGCTGCCCTTTTTTACTTTCTTGACAAACTTCTTTAAGTGTAAAAGTTTTTAATTTTGAGGAGGTCTCATTTATCTATTTTATCTTTTGTTGCCCATGCTTTGTGTATAAAATTTATGAAACCATTTCTTACTAAGCATTCTCATAAATGCTTCCTTACATTATCTTCTAGGAGCTTTATGGTCTTGACTCTTATATTTAGGTCTTTGATCCATCCTGAGTTAATTTTTGTATAGGGCATGAGATGGTGATCCTTTCTCATTCTTTTGAATACAGATATTAAGTTCTCCAAGCACTATTTGTTGACGAGGCCATTCAATCCCAGTTGAGTGGGCTTGGTGGCCTTGTCAGATATCAGTTGACCTTATATGTGGGGATCTATATCAGAACTCTCAATTTTGTTCCATGGGTTGGTATATCTACCCTCGTGCTAATACTATGCAGTTTTGACCACTGTAGCTTTGTGGTATGTTTTAAAGTCAGGACTCACAATTCCTCCAATTCCGTTTTTCTTTTTCAATATGTCTTTGGCTATTTGGGGCCTCTTGCCTTTTCAAATAAATTTCATAGTTAACTTTTCCAATTCAGTAAAAAATGTTGTAATTTTTATTGAGATTGCATTAAATCTGTAAATCAATTTGGATAGAAGAGACATTTTAATGGTGTTTAGTCTTCCAATCCATGAACAAGGAATATTCTTCCATTAATTTAGGTCTTCTTTGATTTCCTTTAGCAATGTTGTGTAGTTTTCTGATTACAAGTCCTTCACCTCTTTAGTTAAGTTTATTCTTATTTGGTTATTTTAGTTGCTATCATAAATGGAATTTTTTCTTGATTTCCTCCTCAGATTGCTCATAATTGGTTCACAGAAATACTACTGATTTTTGCATGTTGATCTTATATCCTGCCACTTTACTGAACTCATTTATCAACTCTAGAAGCTTTATTGTAGATTTCAAAGGACTTTTTATGTATAGGTTCATGTCATCTGCAAATAATGAAATTTTTGCCTCTCCTTTCCAATTCTTGCCTAAGCGCTCGAGCAAGTACTTTTAACACAATGTTAAATAAGAACTGTGAGAGTGGGCATCCTTGTCTTGTTACAGATCTTAGAGGGAAAGCTTTTAGGATTTCACCATTGAACATGAGGTTAGCTGTGGGTGTTTTCATATATACTCTTTATCATGTTAAGGAAGTTTCCTTCTATTCCTATCTTTTGAAGTGTTTTATCAGGAAAGGGCAATGTATTTTGTTAAATGCTCTTTCTGCATCAATAGAGATGATCATGTGATTTTTTCACCAATCTGTTAATGTGGTGTATTACATTGATTGGTTTTCTTATGCTGAAACATCCTTGCATACCAGGGATGAAACCCACTTTGTCATGGTATATAATTCATTTGATGTGTTGTTGAATACAATTAACAATACCTTGTTGAGTATTTTAGCATCCAGTTTCATTAGAAAGACAGTCTGTAGTTTTCCTTTCTTGTGGCATCTTTATGCGACTTTGGTGTTAGGGTGATTTTGGCATCATGGAATGAGTTAGGCACTGTTCCCTCTACTTCTATTTTTTGAAAGAATTTAAGCAGGATTGGTGTTATTTCTTTCCAGGATGATGGTAGAATTCATCTGTGAGGCTGTCTGGTCCTGAGCTCTTATTATTTGGGAGGTTTTTGAGGAACTAATTCAATCTAGTTACTTGAGATTGGTCTGTTGAGATCATCAATTTCTTCTCTCATCAATGTAGGCTGCTTGTGTGTTTCTAAAAAAATTGCTCATTTCATCGAAGTTATCCCTCTTCTTGGCATGGAATTTTTCAAAGTATCCTTTTCTGATACTCTTTTTTATCTTTGGGGTCAGTGGTGATATCCCCTCCCAAATTTTTTATTTTATGTATTTGCATTTTCTCTCTTTTTATCTTTGTTAGAAAAAACGAACTAAGGTTTTATCAGTTTTTAAGTTAATCTTCTCAAAGAACCAGGTTTTGGCTTTGTTAATTTTTTCTAGTGTTCTTTTTTATTCTCAGTTTTATGTGGCCTGCTCTAATCCTTATTATTTCCTTATTTCTACTTGCTTTGGGATTAGTTTGTTGTTCTTTTTTTAGTTCCTCCAGGTGTGCAGTTAGGTATTTGATTTTAGGTCTTTCTTCTTTTATAACAGGCATTTATGGCTATAAATTTCCCTGTCAGCACTGCTTTTTATGCATCCCATAGGTTTTGATATGTTGTGCTCTCATTTTCATTCATTTCAGGGTAGTTTCTGATTTCTTTTGAAATTCCCTCCTTGACCCACTGATTGTTTAAGAGTATGTTGTCTAACTTCCATATCTTTGTACCTATTCTGGTTCTCTGTCCTTTACTGATTTCCAGCTTTATTCCATTGTGGTCAGAGAAATTACTTTGTATAAATACAACCTTTCTGAATTCATTGAGAGTTGTTCTGTGACCTAACGTGGTGTATACTGGAGACTGACCCATGTGCACATGAAAAGAAAGTGTATCCTGCTGTATTTGAGTGTAATGTTCTGTATATGTCTATTAGGTCCAGATGCTATTATTCAAGATCTCTATTTGTTTATTGGCCCTCTACAAAGATGCTCTATGTAATGGTGAAAATGGTGTATTAAAATCCCCTACTGTAATTGTAGAGGCATCCATTTCTCTACTTATTCTTTCCAATGCTTGCCTCATGTGTTTTGGGACACCCTGGTTAGGTGCATTAATGTCTTTCTTCTTGATAGATAGCCCCTTTTATTAATATATGTGTCCTTTTTTGTCTCTGACAATAATTTTGCTTTTAAAGTCTATTTTGTTCAAAACTGATATATCTAATTGCACCCCTTTTGTGTTATTGCTTGCATGTAAAATCATTTTCCAACCATTCACTTGCAACTTCCTTGCATCCCTGGGTCTTAGGTGAGTTTTGTGTAGACACGATATAGATGGATCATATTTCCTTATCCATTGTGTCAATCTGTGTCTCTTGATTGGTGAGTTTAATCCATTAAAATTCAATGTTATTACTGTCAAGGCATTACTTACATTAGCCATATTTTCTTTAGTTTTATATATGCCATATTTTGTTTTTATTTCTTTTTTATCTTTTCTGTTATTCTTACTAATAATCTTCCTTTCTACACTCTCCTGCAACCCTCTCTATCCTGTTTTTGCTTTTAACCTGAAGAACTTCCCTTAATATTTCTTGAAGGACAGGTTTCTTGTTGACAAATTCTCTTAATTTATATTTGTGAATATTTTGAACTCTCCCTCATTTTTGAATGCCAGCTCTCCTGGATACAGAATTCTTGACTGACGGGTTTTTTTTTTAGAACCTTACCTATGTCATACCACTGCCTTCTTGCCTCTATGGTTTCAGATGAGAAATCAACACTTAACCTTGTCAAGCTTCCCTTGTATGTGCTGCTTCAGTATTCTCTCTTTGTCTTGAGCATTTGACAATTTAATAATTATATGTCTTGGGTCAGGCCTGTTAGCATTTATACTGGTTTGGGGTGCTCTGTACTTCCTGGACATGTACATCCATGTTCCACAAAAGAGTTGGGAAATTTTCAGCCATTATTTCCTCCAACACTCCCCTGTCCCCTTTCCCTTCTTTCCTCCCTCTGGGATACCTATAATATATATGTTTCTGTGTTTCATGTTGTCACTCAATTTCCTGAGGCCCTGCTGAATTTTATCTATTTATCTATCTGTTCTGTCTGATTTCAGATGTACTATCTTCATTGTCACTAATTCTTTCCTCTGCCTGTTCAAATTTGCTATTATATGCTTTCAGTGTATTTTGACTTCCTGAGTTGTACCATTCATCACCATCAGACACATTATCTTTTTATATATGTTTACCATTTCTTCAATATGTTTCCCCTGTATCCCTTTTTAAAAAATATTTATTTCATTTTATTTATTTGCCCCTGCCCACTACCACCTCTGCTCTCTGCTCTCTGTGTCCATTTGCTGTGCCTTATTCTGTATCTTCTAGTCTTGTCTTTGTCTTCTGTTTACGAGGCACTGGGAACTGATCCTGGAACTTCCAACATGAAAGAGAGGCACCCAGTTGCCTGAGCCACCTCAGCTCCCTGGTTTTGTTGTTTCTCTCATCGTCCTTCCTTTGTGTCTTTTTTTTGCATCATCTTGTTGCATCGGTTTGCAGATCAGGCCAACTCTCTGTGGCACAGACCAGCTTTCTGCAGCACAGGCCAGCTTTGCCTTCACTAGGAGGCCCCAGAAACTGAACCCGGGACCACCCATATGGTAGACAGGAGCCCAATTGCTTGAGCCACATCCACTTCTCCCCAGTATCTTCTTAATATCCTTTATCTATTCTTTCATTTCCTTAAGTTGATTCATGATATTTGTTTGGATACCCTTGATTAGTTGTTCCATGTTCTGAATTTCCTCCTGCTTTTCAGTTTGTTCATTAGACTGGGCCACATCTTCCTGTTTCTTAGTATGACTTGCAAGTTTTTGTTTGTGTCTAGGCATCTGTTTATCTTGATGGGTTTATTCAGATGGTTAGCTTCTCTTTCTACTCTAGGATTTTATTTCTTTGTGTGTGTGTGTGCATGTGTGTGAGATAAGGTTCCTTTATGACACTTTGTTCTTATTCTATATCTTGTAGTTGTCTGTGTTTCCTTGGAAAAATACTAAGACCATAGCAAAGGAAAGAGAGAAGAAAAAAGAAATAATAAAAAAGATAGAAAAGGAATATACAAGAACCAGGAAAGTAAGTATTTAATAAGAGTGAAAAATCATAAAAAATGCAAATGAATAAGAATTAAAAAGGTGAAATAAAAGATGAAATGAGACAAAAATTGAAAAAAATAGGAAAGGTGGAATGAAAGAAAAGCAATTGAAGAGGAAAAAATGAAAGAAAGAAAAGAAATAAAAAACTAAGGAGAAAAAACAAAGAAAAGAAAAAAAGGGAAACAGAGAAAAGGCAACTGAAAACAAAGAGACTTCCCTCTTAGACTCCTAGGAACCATCTCAAGCTGCCAGTGCTCATCAGTCTATCACCCTGCAGCCTGCCCTCCACAAGTAAGGTACCCAGTTTAACAAATAAAGAATTTTAAAAATGATATAAAATATAACAGATCAAAAAACCTAAAACAAAGAAAATCTCAGTCTATAAGTTTCCTGTCATAAGGTGACAGCTGGGTGCCTGACAATCCACTGTATCGCTCTCTGGATTCCTTCTCTTAGGAGTACCAGGAATTGAACCAGGGCCCTTGTATATGTGGGGCAGGTGTACTTACACTGAGCTATACCCACTACATAGGTTAGGTGGGCTTCTGAAAGGTTTTCTGGTCTCCCTACTCCCTTTCCCTGAGGCTAGTAGGGCTTCTGTTCACTGGCTATCTTTCCTGGCTCCCTTCTTTCCCAGGATGGTTATGTACCTGTCTCTGCCTACTTCCTCACTGACCTAATTCCTCTGTCTCTGTCTCTGGGTGTGACTGCCTGCCTGTCTGATTCCCTCTAACCCCTCCCTAGGGTTGCTTCAGTGCTGGCTGGGGTCTTTTCTGAGATTCAAAGTGGTATCATCTGGCTAAACTCACTGAAGAGAAGCCATGCTTTACGTTCCACCAGACCCCTCTTCCTTGCAGGGAGGAGAATGTTCTTTTCCACTCACTTGACTGCAGTGAGCCAGGGATTTTACTGAGGGTATTCAGTTGGAGGGTGGGGTATATGTGTTATCCCAGCCACAAGGTTGAGTAATTCATGGTTTTCCTTTGGCATCTTTGTCTCTCTGACCCTCTTCCTCCCTGATGATAGGCAGCTCTCTCCTTGGCAGTTCCCTTATATAGCTTTTTGCCCTTCCTCCATTGTTTTTGTGAGGGAGTTGAGCTCTGCATATCTACTTTGATGCCATCTTCCTAGAAGTCCTTGAGGCTCTCTTGGAAGTGATACATTGCTTTTCTCTTGCTGCTCTCAGAATCCTTTCTTTATCTTTGGCTTTTAACTTTCTGAATAGTAGATATCATGGAGTAGGTCTATTTGGATTTATTCTTTTTAGGGTTTCTTCTTGAGTATCAATATGCCTGTCTTTCATAAGGGTTGAAAAATTTCCATTCGTATTTCCTCAAATATTCTTTCTGCCCTTTTCCATTCTCTTCTCCATTTGGGACATCTATAATGCGTATGTTTGTGCATTTTATGTTGTCATTCAATTCCTTGAGACTCTGTTCAATTTTTTTCCTTCTTTTTTCTGTCCTGTCTTTTCAAGTTCAGGTGTTCTGTCCTCGATTTCACTTATTCATTCTCCTGCCATTTCAAATCTGCTGTTATATACTTCTAATGTATTCTTTTTTAAAAAAAGATTTATTTTTATTTATTTCTCTCCCCTTCCCCCACCCCCCAAGTTGTCTGTTCCCTTTGTTCACTTGCTGCATATTCTTCTTTGTCCGCTTCTGTTGTTGTCAGTGGCATGGGAATATGTGTTTCTTTTTGTTGCTTCATCTTGCTCTGTGAGCTCTCCGTGTGTGCAGCGCCATTCTTGGTCAGGCTGAACTTTCTTTCATGCTGGGTGGTTCTCCTTATAGGGCACACTCCTTGAGCATGGGGCTCCCCTATGCAGGGGGCACCCCTGAGTGGCATGGCACTCCTTGCGTGCATCAGCACTGCGCATGGGCCAACTCCACATGGGTCGAGGAGGCCTGGGGTTTGAACCATGGACCTCCCATGTAGTAGATGGGTGCTCTATCCATTGGGCCAAGTCTGCTTCCCTCTAATTTATTCTTAATCTCATCCATTTTATCTTTCATTCCTGTAAGTTCTGTTACTTTCTTGCAGGTATTCAAATTGTCATTTTGTTCTCACACACTGTCATCTTAATATCCTTTATCTCTTTAGTCATATTTTCCTTCATCTCCTTAAATTGATTAGGGAAGTTTTGGTGATTAGTTGTCTTAAATCCCATGTCACATCTGGATTCTTTGTTTCTTTGGCTGGGCCATATCTTCCTGTTTCTTAGTATGGCTTATTATCTTTTTATTTTTTAAGATTTATTTATTTATTTTAAAAATTTCTCTCCCCTTCCCTGCCACCCCCCCCCCCCAAAATTGTCTGCTCTCTGTGTCCATTCACTGTGTGTTCTTCTGTGTCCACTTGTATTCTTGTCAGGGGCACCGGGAATCTGTGTCTGTTTTTGTTGTGTCATCTTGCTGCATCAGTTCTCTGTGTGTGTGGTTCCACTCCTGGACAGGCTGCACTTTTTTTGCACTGGGCAGCTCTATTTATTTTTATTTTATTTTATTTTATCTTTTGTCTTTATTTTTTTAAATATTACATTAAAAAATATGATGTCCTCATATACCCCACCCCCCTTACCCCCACTCATCCCCCCCATAACAACACTTCCTCCATCATCATGAGACATTCATTACATTTGATGAATACATCTCTGAGCACCACTGCACCACATGGTCAATGGTCCACACCATAGCCCACACTCTCCCACAGTCCACCCAGTGGGCCATGGGAGGACAAACAATGTCCAGTAACTGTCCTTGCAGCACCACCCAGGACAACTCCAAGTCCCAAAAACGTCCCCATATCTCATCTCTTCCTCCCATTCCCTACCCCCAGCAGCCACCATGACTACTTTCTCCACACCAATGCCACATTTTCTTTGATTACTAATCACAATAGTTCATGACTAGAATATCAGTAAGTCCACTCTAATCCATACTCTATTCCTCCATCCTGTGGACCTTAGAATGGTTGTGTCCACTCCACATCTACATCAAGAAGGGCCTTAGATTCCACATGGATGCTGGATGCAATCCTCCTGCTTTCAGCTATAGGCACTCTTGGCTCCCTGGTGTAGTGGTTGACCTTCTTCACCTCCATGTTAGCTGAGTAGGGTAAGTCCAATAAACCAGAGTGTAGGAGTTGCAAGTCTGTTGAGGCTCAGGGCCTGGCTATCACATAGTCAGTCCAGAGATTCAGGTCCCCTGGGTATATATTAAACCCCAGCACCTACTACAGTTCTGGTAAAAGTAACTGGAGAGGCTTGTGGACAAAGATCACATCTGAGTCCAGCTCCATCACATAGAAACACAAACTCCAAAGTAGGGCCAACTGACATGGCACTGATCTCCATCTGCCATGACCATAGAACCTGTGGGTCTCTGTAGCCCTCAGAAGAACCAATACCCGGGGTTGTATCTACTTTATCTGTCTCTGGGACTCTGCTGAGGTGTGCATAAGGGCAACCCCTCTGATAACCTCCTGGCTCTTTTTGGAGATTCATAGCCATATAAACTCATTTGTCTTTTCCATTTCCCCCTTTGATTCAGGTCAGGGCAGCTCTCTTTATGGGGCACACTCCTTGTGCATGGGACTCCCCTACATGGGGGACAGCCCTGTGGTGTTTTTCACAAAACTTTCCACAGAGATGACTCCTTCAAGTTCCACTAGCTTTCCTGAACCAATGATTCCAGTTATGGTGGTTACATTCACTGAAGAGAAACCACACTCAGCCCTCAGCCACACTGCCCCTCTTCCCAGGGAGGAATATGTCCTTTCCCCTCTCCATTGGCCACTCAGCCACAGGCTTTACCATGGCTGTTCACCCTGTGTGTGTGAGATGGGCAGTGTTCACAGCCACAGGGCCATCAACTACCATTTTCCCTTTGGCTTCTTCATCTCTCCATCCCCCATCCCATCTGGACAATGAGTGCAGCACTCTCCTGGTCTGCAGGACCCAAAAGCAGCTCCCTTGGATGACTTCCATGCTTCCTCCTACCTATTTTGCAAGAAAGCTGCACCCTGCCTGGAGTACTCTGATGCCATCTTCCTCTCAATCTCCAAAAAATCATCTTTTAATGTATTGAATATATATACAGAAAAGGAAATCCTTTGAGTGAATCCAGGCTTGTATTTGGGAAGTGTATTGCTAATAAAAACATGTGAGACTTTAAAAGATTGCCATTTGTTAAGAGGTGATTGACTAACATCAAAAGACTTTAGGAGAATGGATGGCAGCACAGCTAGTGGAAATAAATTTGAAACTGGCCAGACTGGCTTTTGAATCCTGGATTTTAATTTACCAGTTTGGGATATTGGGCAACTCACTTAATAGCTTTGAATATGTTTCCTCACTTAAAAAGTAGAGTTCGTAATAATAAAGGCAGATCATTGGAAAAATCAGAACTAAAACATTGGCATAGTGTTTGGTACAAAACAGGGCTTTCAATAAATGTAGATATGATTGGTAGCACATTATTCAATTCTATTAAAAATATATATCCCATTTATTGTCTTTTATTTTAATAAATTCTAGGTTTAAAGTGATAAAAGTTTTATTTTCTAAAAGTTAAAATCAAGGCTCTTAAGAAATATAAAATTAATGCTTGTCAAAGATTTAATTTAACAATTAATGAAGGAACCAGAAAGATGTTAAAACTGATTCAAAAGAGAATTTGACTTACAGAGATTTATTTTCTCTACTAGACAAAATTCATTTGCATTTCCAAGAGAGGAATCATTTACCTTAATATCAATTTTCTACAAATTAGTTTCTATCCTTACAGAGTAGTAAAATAGCTTAAGCAATCAAAGAAAATCAAAGGTTTAAATCCACATCGGATCAGATATCCCTGTAGGACCTACTGGACAAATGAACAACATTCCACTGAATGGATATCCAATAATCTCTTTTGCCCTTTTCCAAGTCTTTGGCAATTTTCATGATAGTTATGCCTTCCCCTACTTGTGATCACAAAAATTCTCCAAATATTATTTTGAACCCAAAAGGCTATCATTAGGTTTTGCCTAATAGCATAGGGTACAGAAATACTATTACTTACCTAGTTTGTTTCAGATATCTAGAGTCAAACAGTATTGTGAAACTACTAATGTCACAGAATTAGCTTTCATCTTGAAGTTTTCATAAGGAATCTTGGATTGGAGTTTTATTTATTTATTTATTTATTTTTTTTTTTTTTAAGGAAGCATTTAAAATTTATTTTAAAGTTATGTTTCTGCTTTTTTTTTTTTTAAATTTTATAACACTTTATTTTTTTTTTCCAGTGCAGTCCTCACCTTTTCCTTCTTCTTTTTTTTTTTTGTGAATAACAGTATTTATTTATTTATTTTTATTGACTTTGTAATAATATTACATTAAAAATATATATGTGAGGTCCCATTCAACCCCCCCCCCCCCCAACAACACTCGTTCCCATCATCATGACACATCCATTGGATTTGGTAAGTACATCTTTGGGCACCTCTGCACCTCATAGACATTGGTTCACATCATGGCCCATACTCTCCTCTATTCCATCCAGTGGGCCCTGTGAGGATCCACGATGTCCGGTGATCACCCCCGAGGCGCCATCCAGGGCAGCTCCACGTCCCAAATACGCCCCCACCTCTCATCTCTTCCTGCCCTTCCCCATACCCATCGTCCACCATGTCCACTTTTCCCAATCCAATGCCACCTCTTCTATGTGGACATTGGATTGGTTGTGTCCATTGCACCTCTATGTCAAGAGGAGGCTCAGATTCCACATTGATGCTGGCTGCCATCCTCCCATTTTCAGTTGTAATCACTCTAGGCTCCATGGTGTGGTGATTGTCCTTCTTCAACTCCATCTTAGCTGAGTGTTGTAAGTCCAATAAATCAGATTGTAGGTGCTGGAGTCTGTTGAGGCTCAGGACCTGGCTATCACATTATCAGTCCAGAGATTCAAATCCCCTAACTATATCTTAAACCCCAACGTTAACTGCACCTCCAGCAGATTAGTATGAAAGTCTTATGAAGGGAGATCCCATCTGAGTCCAGATTCATCACACATAAACACCATTTCCAGAGAGGGGCCATCTGCCCTGGTAGTAAACCCCATCGGCCATGACCATAACTCTCATGGGTCTCTTTAGCCTTCATAGGAACCAATATCTGGGGGTTGTATCTGCTTTATCTGTCTCTCTGACTCTGCTCAGTTGTGCATGAGGGCAATCCTTCTGCCAGCCTCCAGACTCTTTTTTAGAAACTCGTAGCCATATAGACTCATTTCTCCTTTCCATTTCCCCCTTACTTTAGGTCAAACAGCATTTTAAAGTCATGTTGTTTTATGTAGACATGGATATTCTGCTGATCCGCATTGAACCTTCCATATAAGGTCCTTTTCCAGTTGCATCATCAGTTGGTATTTGATAGTGGTCCCTCGTTGCCAGGGAGGCTCATCCCCGGGTGTCATGTCCCACGCTGGAGGGAAGGCATTGCATTTACATGCTGAGTTTGGCTTCGAGACTGGCCACATTTGAGTAACATGAAGGCTGACAGGAGGAAATTCCCAGGCACAATGTTGCTCTAGGCCTTGTTCTTATTTTAGGTTTATCAGCTCACAAGCATAGTCATTAGCATCAGGGGCTCACTGTTGAACCCTCACTCCCTCCCGGTCCCCGCCGCTGTACCTGGGAGACTATCGCTGCTCCCCTAGGAACCACGACAGAGCACCACTGGCCAGGAACCCAGTACCCCCCCTGCTGGGTTTTTAATTGTTGCCACTATGAGTATATCCAATCATTACCATGCACCCTGGACATATGTTCTGTACAGCTCCCTGTCAGCCATATATCACCTGTCATTGGTATCCCATACCAGTATCCCTCCATTGCCATTGTTGAAACACTCTGTGATGCAGAACTCCCCGAAATTTGAAGCCCAATATAATGTCATGGTCCCTTACTAGGGAATGGCATATAGCGATGGGTTTAAAGGATAGATAAAGAACTTGGATAAAGTTAGATAAAGAACTTAAAGAATGTTGACTTGAAAAAATTCCACATCCTATCCTTTTTTTTCCCCCGCCCCCCCTAATTATTCAGCGTTTCTTCGTAGGAGTCCTAGACCACAGCAATGCATATATATAATATACAACACTCCCATACATTCACCACAACACCTTTTTCCTTCCACAGCGATACTCTTACACCCTATTCACATCATATTTACTTAAGGTGATGTACAGAGTCTGAGATATTAGCTTTCTAACATGGTAATATCTGTGCTTTCATTATGGTGCATACTTTAGGATACACAGTTCTTTACATTTTTAGTTCTCCTATGTTTTACATTATGGTTTACATTATCAGTCTGTCGTCTCCTATATGTTATGGTGTAATATTACATGTTTTATATCCATCCTTGTGTACTCTCAAGAAACTCCTCCCTTGCCCCCCATTTACTTTGGTTCCACACATTTAACGTCCATTTTCCCTTCCACCTTGGTGCCCACAGTGACAGTCAACCTCCGTTTCCTGAGGAGCCACTTCCAGAGATAGATGGAATAGTGTTTAGGGCCTAACTTGCTCATCTGCCCCAATGCCCTGGGAGCCACCCTTTCTCTCGAGGGATAGAGTTCCCTCTATTTGGTGGCATTAGTCCTCCCCAGGATGTGGGTCCACCCCCACTCTCACTACTTGGGATTCTACCCCATGGTGTCACCCACTCTGGCAGAATGAGCATTTAGACATTCCCCAGGAGCCCGTCCTGTATCAGACCCTCCCCTCCGAGCATTCTAAACAGGTAACCCTCTTTATTATATTTTGATATTATTTTCTCGGCATTTTACTCTCCACCACCTCCTAACCCTCTCCTGTGTTCGTATGCTACCCCTCCCTCCCCCCACTTTTGGGCAACATTACCCAACCGTCCCTCCCCAGCCACCCTCAAACCCGTAAAGCCCCAACCAAAGGCAACCCCTTGCCCCCATTTTATCTCTTCTTTGTGTTCATACTTACCACCATCTCATCTTAAGTTCCACCCCTGCAGACATCGGCTCATATCCTTCCTCCACCCTCCGATTTCCTGTAAGCCTATCGTTCAGTCTCTTGCTATCTAGGGCAGCTTGTTTATTTCATATCATTGAGGTCATGTAGTATTTGTCCTTCAATGTCTGGGTTGCTTCACTCAACATAAGGTTCTCAAGATTCATCCATGTTATCACATGTGTTTGTAGTGTGTTTGTTCTTACAGCCGAGTAGTATTCCATTGTGTGTATATACCACATTTTATTGATCCACTCATCTGTTGATGGGCATTTGGGTTGATTCCAACTTTTGGCAATAGTGAACAATGCTGCTATGAACATTGGTGTACATATATCGGTTTGTGTCCTTGTTTTCAGTTCTGCTGGGTATATACCCAGCAGTGGTATTGCTGGGTCATATGGCAAATCTATGGCTAGTTTTTTGAGAAACCGCCATACTGTCCTCCAGAATGGTTGGATCCTTCTGCATTCCCACCAGCAGTGGATGAGTGTTCCCCTTCCTTCACATCCTCTCCAGCACTTGTATTCTTCTGTTTTTTTCATAGCTGCCAATCTTATGGGTGTAAGATGGTATCTCATTGTAGTTTTGATTTGCATTTCCCTGATAGCTAGAGATTTGGAACATTTTTTCATGTGCTTTCTTGCCATTTGTATTTCTTCTTCGGAGAAGTGTCTGTTTAAGTCTTTTTCCCATTTTTTAAATGGGTTGTTTATCTTTTTATTTTCAAGATATAGGAGTTCTTTATATATGCAAGTTATAAGTTTCTTATCAGATATATGATTGCCAAATATTTTCTCCCACTGTGTGGGCTCCCTTTTTACTTTCTTGACAAACTCCTTTGAGGTGCAGAAGGCTTTAATTTTGAGGAAGTCCCATTTATCTATTAGTTCTTTTGCTGCTCGTGCTTTTGGTGAGATATTCATAAATCCATTTCCTATTACAAGGTCCTGTAGATGTTTCCCTACTGCTTTCTAAGGTTTTTATGGTCTTGGCTCTTATATTTAGGTCTTTGATCCATCTTGAGTTGATCTTTGTATAAGGTGTGAGATGGTAATCCTCTTTCATTTTTCTACATATGGCTATCCAGTTCTCCAGACACCATTTGTTCAATAGGCCACTGTCTCCCAATTGAGAGGGTTTGGTGGCTTTATCAAATATTATGTGGCTATATATGTGAGGTTCTATATCAGAGCTTTCAATTCGATTCCATTGGTCTATGTGTCTTTCCTTATGCCAATACCATGCTGTTTTCACCACCGTAGCTTTATAGTATGTTTTGAAGTCAGGTAGTGTGATTCCTCCAATTTCGTTTTTCTTTTTCAGTATGTCTTTGGCTATTCGGGGTCTCTTTCCTTTCCAAATAAATTTCATAGTTAGTTTTTCTAGTTCCTTAAAGAAGGCTGCGTTGATTTTTATTGGGATTGCATTGAATGTGTAGATCAATTTTGGTAGGATAGACATCTTAATAATGTTCAGTCTTCCTATCCATGAACAAGGAATAGTCTTCCATTTATTTAGGTCTTCTTTGATTTCCTTGAACAATCTTGTATAATTCTCGTTGTATAAGTTCTTTACCTCTTTAGTTAAATTTATTCCTAAGTATTTGATTTTTTTATTTACTATTGTGAATGGTATTTGTTTCTTGATTTCCTCCTGATCTTGCTCCTTATTGGTGTACAGAAATGCTACTGATTTTTGCGCATTGATCTTATAACCTGCGACTTTACTAAACTCATTTATGTGTTCTAGAATCTTCGTTGTAGATCTCTCAGGGTTTTCTATGTATAGGATCATGTCATCTGCAAATAATGAAATTTTGACTTCTTCCTTTCCAATTTGAATGCCTTTTATTTCTGGTTCTTGCCTCAGTGCTCGTGCAAGTACTTCTAAGACAATGTTAAATAGGAGCGGAGACAGTGGGCATCCTTGTCTTGTTCCTGAGTTTAGAGGGAAGGAGTCTAGGATTTCTCCATTGTAAACAATGTTGGCTTTAGGTTTTTCATATATACTCTTTATCATGTTCAAAAAATTCCCTTGTATTCCAATCTTTTGGAGTGTTTTTATCAAGAAAGGGTGCTGTATTTTGTCAAATGCTTTTTCTGCATCAATAGATATAATCATGTGATTTTTTTCCTTCAATCTGTTTATATGGTGTATTACGTTGATTGATTTTCTTATGTTGAACCATCCTTGCATACCTGGGATGAATCCCACTTGGTCATGGTGTATAATACGTTTAATGTATTGTTGAATACGATTAGCAAGTATTTTGTTAAGTATTTTTGCGTCTAGGTTCATCAGAGAAATTGGTCTGTAATTTTCCTTTCTTGTGATGTCTTTGTTTGGCTTTGGTACTAGGGTAATGTTGGCATCATAGAAGGAGTTGGGTAATGTTCTTTCCGTTTCGATGTTTTGGAATAGTTTCAGCAGGATTGGTGTCAGTTCTTTCCGGAATGTTTTGTAGAATTCACCTGTGAAGCCATCTGGCCCTGGGCTCTTCTTAGTTGGGAGATTTTTGATAACTGATTCTATCTCTCTGCTTGTGATTGGTTTGTTAAGATCATCAATTTCTTCTTTCGTCAATATGGGCTGCTTATGTGTTTCTAGGAATTTGTCCATTTCCTCTAGATTGTCATTTTTGTTGGAATATAGTTTTTCAAAATATCCTCTTATGATAGTCTTTATTTCTGTTGGGTCAGTGGTGATATCGCCTTTCTCATTTCTTATTTTGTGTATTTGCATCTTCTCTCTTTTTTTCTTTGTTAGTGTTGCTAAAGGTTTGTCAATTTTGTTAATCTTCTCAAAAAACCAGCTCTTGGTCTTGTTTATCTGTTCAAGTGCTTTCTTATTTTCTATTTCATTTAGTTCTGCTCTTATCTTTGTTATTTCCTTCCTTCTTCTTCCTGTTGGGTTACTTTGTTGTTGTTTTTCTAATTCCTTCAAATGTGCAGTTAGTTCTTCGATTTTTGCTCTTTCTTCTTTTTGATATATGAATTTATGGCTATAAACTTCCCTCTCAGTACTGCTTTTGCTGCATCCCATAAATTTTGGTATGTTGTGTTATCATTATCATTTGTTTCAAGGTAGTCATTGATTTCTTTTGAGATTTCCTCTTTGACCCACTGTTTTTCTAAGAGTGTGCTGTTTAATTTCCAAATCTTGGTGTGAAATCTGGGCTTCTGTCTCTTGCAAATCTCTAGCTTGACTCCACTGTGGTCAGAGATAATGTTTTGTATGATTTCAATCTTTCTGAATTCGTTCAGCCTTTCTTTGTGGCCTAGCATATGATCTATCTTGGAGAATGATCCATGTGCGCTTGAGAAAAATGTATATCCTGCTGTGTTTGGGTGTAGCGATCTATATATGTCTATTAGATCGAGCTCCTCTAATATACTATTCAGATGTTTTGTTTCTTTGGTGATTCTCTTTTGAGATGTTCTGTCCAGAGTTGATAGTGGTGTATTAAAATCCCCCACTATAATTGTAGATGTATCTATTCTTTCACTTAGTTTTTCCAGCGTTTGCCTGACGTATTTAGAGGCACCCTTGTTAGGGGCATAGATATTTATGATTGTTCGATCTTCTTGACAGATTTTCCCTTTCACTAAAATGTAGTATCCTTCTTTGTCTCTCACAATTGTTTCACATTTAAAGTCTATTTTGTCTGATATTAATATAGCTACTCCTGCCTTTTTTTGGTTATTGTTAGCTTGTATGATTGTTTTCCAGCCATTCACTTTCAATCTCCATGCGTCTCTGGGTCTAAGATGTGTCTCTTGTAGACAGCATATGGATGGGTCATATTTCCTTATCCAATGTCCCAGTCTGAATCTTTTGATAGGTGAGTTTAATCCGTTGACATTCAGTGTTATTACTATCAAGGAATTATTTGTGTTAGCCATATTTTGATTGGATTTGTGTTTGTCATATTTTGTTTGTATATTTTTTTGGTCTTTTTTGTTGTTGTTGTTGGTCTTATACTCTCCTCCAACTTTGCCTTTCCTGTTTTTTCCTTTCTTCCTGCAGAACTCCCTTTAGAATTTCTTGAAGGGGAGGTTTCTTGTTGGTATACTCTTTCAGTTTCTGTTTGTCTGTGAATATTTTGAACTCTCCATCATGTTTGAATGCTAGTTTAGCTGGATAGAGTATTCTTGGTTGGAAGTTTTTTTCCTTTAGTACCTTGACTATATCATACCACTGTCTTCTTTCCTCCATGGTTTCAGAAGAGAAATCAGCACTTAATCTAATTGAGCTTCCCTTGTATGTGATGGTTTTCTTTTCTCTTGCTGCTTTTAGGATTTTCTCTTTGTCTTGAGCCTTGGATAATTTGATAAGTATATGTCTTGGGGTGGGCCTGTTGGGGTTTATGACTTGTGGAGTGCGCTGTGCTTCTTGGATATGTACATCTGTCTCTTTCAGTAGATTTGGGAAGTTTTCAGCCATTATTTCCTGCAACACTCCTTCTGACCCCTTTCCCTTCTCTTCACCTTCTGGAATGCCTATAATACGTATGTTTGAGCGTTTTGCATTGTCATTCAGGTCCCTAAATCCTAATTGGATTTTTTCTATCTTCTTATTGACCCCTTCTACTATCTGTTTGATTTCTGAGGTATTGTCTTCCACATCACTAATTCTCTGCTCTGTCTCTTCTAGTCTGCTGATATTTGCTGCAAGTGTATTTTTGATTTCTTGAACTGTGGTGTTCATTCCCATCATATCTGTTATGTTTTTGCGTATGTCTGCAATTTCCCCTCCAAGTGATGTCTTCATGTTGTTAACCTCTTTCATTACTGCATCAAATTTGTCGGTGATGAATGATCTGAGTTCTTTCATTGCTTGTGCCAAGTTTTGCTCCCCTTCGTGATTATTGGTTTGTTGATTGGATTCAGTCATGTTTTCCTGATTATTGGTTTGGTTTGTAGATTTTTGTTGCTTTCTGGTCATCTCCTTATTTTGACGAATTTAATCAGTTCCTTAGCTTCTTTGTCTGCTTTTGGAGGTTAATTAGTTGTTATTTTTGCATAGGTGTTATATCTTCTCTTTGTCACTTTTTTCTTCTTACTCAAGTTACTTGTTGTTGGTTAAGTTCACTTTAGAAGAAAGTATTAGTGTTGGGAAAAGGCAATTGTGTCAGCAAGGGTAAAGTGTAAAGTGGTATTGGTAATGTATGTTAACAAAGGAAGAATATGAGATCTGGGAGGATGGAGGTTAGATTCATGTAGATTGTATAGAGTTATAGCTGTAGGTAGAGTATCTTTTATGAAGTAGATGACTGAATATAGGCGGAATATGGTATGAACTACAAAGCTATTGTTTTCATAAGAGAAGGAAAAAGAAAAGAAAGGTAATAGTTTCAAGAGTGGATAACAGACAGAAAACAGAACAAAGGTATTAGAAATTAAGAGTTAGACACTTTGTGGATCAGAGAATGGGAGGTGGGGGGTGGAATATAGGAGAGACAGTAGATGATAGTGGTTATCAAGATGCAGGGGAAGAGGGATAGTGTAGGTAGCCTAAATCAGTTCACACAGAAATGAGGCAGTGGAGGATGGGAAAACCCAGCAAATGTGAGGTGTTCCCTGTAGCACGTATTGTGTACTTGAATTAAAATAAAATAGGTGGAAAATGAGGGACAAGAGGAAAAGAGAGAACCGAAAAAAAAAAAAACACTAATTATAATAAAGAAAAAAAGAAAGACAAGAAGAAAGGAAGAAAGAAAAAGAGGATAGGCAAGTGGTGGGGAACAGATGGGGGGAGAGAGATACAGGTATACACGTGTCACAATTGCAACACTATCTAAAACAACAACCAAAAAAACCCCTAAATATCTGTAAAAAAAAAAAAAAGGACTTTGGGGGAGACGCTAGGAGAAAAGACTAGGGGATAATGCAATATTAGCAATCAGGGCGTCAAAAAGAGTAAAAAATAAGATAAAGTGAAAATAAAAACAAAACAATATGAACCATTAAAGATAAAACGCAAACGTTGAGGTCCAGGGCACTCAAGGACCCCAGGTAGACCCCAGAGCGTGATGGATTCAGGGGTGGAAAGTCTGAGACACTGAAGACTCAAGAGGTGTGAGTCTGGGGTGTGGACCGCCAGAGTTCAGGGGACCCAGACCTGGCAAGCTCAAATCTGGTCTACAGAAAGCTTAGGAGCCCCGCAGTGCAACACAGCCCTCAGGGATCCCCGTAGCTGGGTGCCAGCCCTGTGGGGGTAGCCAGATCCGCGAATTTTATATTGAATTTCTGATCCCTGAAATTCACCTAACTCCTCAGGGTATCAGCCTTTGGACAGCTCCCTCCCTGTGCTCCCTCGCAACGGCCACTTGAGGGCGCCTCTACACCACGGCCAGTTCAATGACCCAGATCCCAAGCCCCGCCGGGTGGGGTGGGCTTCAGCTGGAAACGCCGAAAACAGACTCTAAGATCCGAAATCCCAAACTTCGCAAAATATCCTCCAATCAGCTTCCAGACGTGTCCTCCTCCCTCACTGCACCCTACAACAGTCTCCCAATTGTGTCCCCTTATTGTCCAAAGTCCAATTCCGTTGCAGATCGGCAGCCGGACCTTTGGGGATGGGGCTCCAGGCGGAAGCACTGCCCCCCCTGTCCGTCGACCAAAAACGTCCCCCGCTTCACAAGAAAACACCGTCTGTCTCCCCAAATCAATCTGCAAAGGAGTCTTGTCCCAACAATCCCTCACCAGCCAGCCCAGTATCCGCGAATTTCTCAGCACCGCAAAGCCTCTAGTAAAAGGAAAAAAAAAACAAAAACCCTGGCCGCCGCGGCTCCGGAGCTTCAGGAGCATCCGCTACCGCGGCTCCGCCCACCCAAGGAGGGAATTTCCGGAGCCCAGCTGGGACCTCCGTTTATATATTATAGATGTATCCTCTCTGTTACCTTCCCACCGAATTGACGTCCAGACACCTTCCAACCAGCAAAAATCCCCGAAACAGCGCGGTCTCAAAGAGCCTTCAACGCTGCCCAGCCGCCCCCTGCAGAGACACTACCAGGCACGCTCACGCAGCCACCATCTTGCCGAAAAGCCCCTTGGATTGGAGTTTTAAATGCTTCTGTTATTTGTTCTTTTATCCTGAGATGAGGAAACCAACTCTAAGAAATTCTTGCCATCATATTTCACATATAGTACTTGTAGCAGTTTAATATTATTGATGAATTCCAAAAAGAAATAATGGATTATGCTTGTAATCTGATCTGTACCTGGGCATGATTGAGTTATGATTAGGGTGTTGAGTACCCACCCCTTGGTGGGTGGGAACTCACAGATAAAAGGCATGGCAAAGGGCAGAATTGGGGGTTTCTGATGTTGGAGTTTTGATGTTGTAGCTTGATGCTGAAGACTTCATCGGGAGCCCGGGAAGTCAGCATGCGGAGGAAAGAGAAGCCAGCCCCAGGAAGAAAGGAACCTTGAACCCAGAGAAAAGCAAGCCCCAGGAATGTAGGAACCTAGGAACCCTGAACCCTTGCAGACGTTGGCAGCCATTTTGCTCCAAATAGACTTTGGTGAGGGAAGTAACTTATACTTTATGGCCTGCTATCTGTAAGCTCCTACCCCAAATAAATATCCTTTATAATGCCCAGCAGATTTGAGGTATTTTCCATCAGCACCCTTTTGGCTGACTAATACAATACCTATGAAATTTGGATGAATTTCCCTCTTCTTAAAGTCTCTGAAATATGCTAAGGTTCTTGCCTAGACAGTAAATGACTTTCCTTTCCACCTCTGAGGCCAGTTTCCTGGATTCATGTATAAAGCCAACCTTGTATTTAATAGTGGTTTGTCATGCCTGATTAAATGAGAATCATTTTCAGATGTGATACTGTAGATATGACATTGATTTGTCTGATTATGTTCCAGGTAAAAAGGAGATATTTTTATTGTACCTATGCAAATAACTATTGTCATAAAAAGTAAGGAGACTCAGTAAAAGTAATTGTGAAATGGGTGTGGAGCAGGGAGTTCAATGCAAACTATATTCTACTTAAAAATGTTTCATTTCAGTTTTCAAAAGCAGAATTTACTAAATTGAGTGTTAGAGATTGCTTACACAAAGCCTAGCACTTATAGCAGAGCTTTTAGACAAACCCCAGAGTAAAACAAAATCTCTGTGGATGCCCAAAACTGAATAGCTGTGATTAATTTATTCTGGTGCAATTGATAATATTTGGATGGAGGAGAGCATAATTCTGTATTTGGGTATAGTACATAACAGTTTCATAAGAGTTTTATCAGTGTTTTCCCTGAGGTTAACAATAAATTACAGACAGTGAGGGCACTGACAAATCTCCAAGACCTTTCCATAAAATCTAAAATTTCTAAAATATTTATATTAATAGAATTTTACCTATACAAATTTAATATAGTGAAGACTGACTGTCTCTTTTGATTTGACAATGTTTCGTATGCATCTCATTCTTTAGTAGATCTAATTAAGAATTATGGAACAAATGAAGCAAAGCTAATTATTCATAGCATCTCTTTTTATTAGATGAAAGAACACATTTTTGTGATTTTCTGGGCCCTCTGGGAAAATTCAAATATAGTTTTATTTTGGAAAAGATATCTTGAAAGTTTTATTTTATTTTTTCTAAATATAGGTTATGGTTTTTGAGGGCAGAATGAAGAGTTCTCAGAGGACGTTTTGTGCATTTTAAAAGATAGGACCATAGGTGTCTGAGAAAAAGCACATAGTTATCTATTTAATCAAAATGACAACAAACTATATTGAAATAAACAAAAAAGAATGCAACATGTGTAAAGAAACAGATATTTCACAAGTGAGGAAACCTTGTTCGTAGGTTTCCTTTTCTTTTTTACTTAAGTATGTGAGTCAACTTAAAGCATTCTTATAAAACACTGCATCGCTGCTATCTAGACAGAATGCAGAAAAGTTAAAGAATAATCTTTCAAATTTCAGGTGAAGTTGCTAAACATAGAAACAGAGAAACAAATTTTTCAAAATAGAGCTAAATTTGCCAAAAGTTAAACTGATTTTATAGTTTCATTTTTCAGACTCAAGTATTATAAACCAAGGCAAATAAAATTCACTTTATTTCAACTTTTTTTCTTTCATACTCTGGGAAAAATGAGCAATCTAATTTTAGCAAAATAGTACTCTCATTTTTTTCTCTCTTAAAAAATGGAAACAGAAACCCAATTTTATTTCTCTGTCAAAATTGCCTAGTATAGTCTCAACCACTCATTTTAACTTTTATTTAAAGTATTTAACTTCTGTTGCACAGAAAAAACTGAGTTGTTGAAAATTGTCATTTTAACAGACCACACAATAAGAGTACATATTAAACAACTTTCTTCAATGATGCACAATACCTTTACACATTCAAATGCCAAAATGACTCATTAATATGAATTAAAGGTATAGCTAGTTGATAGCATGTAAAAATAAGAATTGAAAGTACATAGGCAAATGAGAGATGATGAATTTTGTTTGTTTTTTGTTTATTATTATTATTACTGTAATAATGAAAATGCTCTAAAATAATTGAAGTGATAACTGTGTGATTATACTAAATACCTTTGATTGTTCACTTTGGTTGGACTTATGCTTTATTAATATGCATCAATAAAATTAATTTGTTAAAAAAATGTATATAGCATTTCCATTCAACAAAGATGGCAGTATAAGATACTCCAAGATGCTGTTTCCCCACAAATCTTAGAACAAAGAGCAAAAAATAGCAGAAATATCTTCCTCAAAACTTTGAAGAATGGTTAAAGGATTGCAGTAAGTAGGTGAAGGCTGAATCAAGAACATGCAATTGGAAAATGGTAGGCAAACACATGGGGCTATTGCTAGCTCCTCAATTACTTCTTCCCCAGTGTGGTGTGGAGTCAACTTTTCCTCCCACTGTGGGTCTCTGGCACTATTTTGGAGGAGCAGAGTAACACCTATGTCCATACTTATGTGCTTGTATGTTGATGCCAATCTGTTAGGTGGAATGGAAGCCTAAAAGACTGAACCAGGAAACTTGTCTTGGGCTTGCCCTCCCAAAGCTTGTCTTGTAGGAAGAAGCAGCTAACATACAGCTAAAGAAGTGCAAGAAATAAGTGAAAGTGGCCTAGGACTTAACTACATTAAGTCATACAGTCATACAATAGAGCACCCAGGAGGGGGTGAAAGTCTATTTCTTACTGAGTAAATGCAGCATTTGAATTCCTGTAAACTGGGTAACCACTAAGGCCAGGAGCAAGTGCAAGCCCAGTACAGGAAGAGAGCTCTAAGCATGCTCAGATAAGACAGAGAGGGCCCTAAACTTTGCATTTGCCTTAGGTTGATTTTTTTGATAGGAGGACTAAGCTCTAAAAGAGATCACCAGCCAAAGCATAGCCAATTTGCAAAGACTGTGAAAGGTGCTTTATGCATTGGTTGGTTGGTTTGTGTTTGTTAGCTTTTGGCATTCAAGAAATTCTCTGTGATATCACAAATTTAAGGAACAGACAGCTCAGGGACTAAATCACAGAGTTTATATATATCAAATGTACAATGTACAACAGAAGTTAATATGTATCAATTGTACAATGTGCAACAAAAGATTACCAGATAAACAAAGAAACCAGAAATGATGGCTCATCCAGAGGAAGAAGTTAAAAATCCAGAAACCATCAGTGAAGAGGACCAGACTTTGGATGTATTGGACAAAAACTTAAAAAAAATCACTGTCAATATGCTCAAAAGAACTAAAGAATATCAGGGGAAAAAGTGAGTGAATGATATGAGAATCTCAATAATGACAGAAACTTAAAAAATGAACCAAACAGAATTACTGGGCTTGAAGATCACAATAACTGAAATGAAAAATTCCCTAGAGGGTTTCAATGGCAGAATGGAGCTGGCAGACAGAAGAATCAGTGATCCGGAAGACAAGACAATCCAATGAGGCTGAGGTGCAGAAAGGAAAAAAAGTGAACAGAGCCTAAGAAACCTATGGGACACTGTGATGGTTAGGCTAATTTGTGAACTCAACCAGGAAATGGTGCCCACTTGTTTGGTCTAGCAAGGACTGGCATAATTGTAATGCTAGGGTATTTCATAGACTTTCATAAGCAGGGAGTTGATTGCATAGATGGCTGGTTACATCTACAATCAACTAAGGAGATTGCTACCAAAAATGAGTGACATCTCATCCAATCAGTTGAAGGCCTTAAAAGGGGAAGTTATTTCAGCATTCAGAGAGAGAATTCTGATCTCTACTTTAGAGAGCCATCATCTCCTGAGAACTCATCAAGGACCTTTATTGGAGCCCCTGGTTTGCAGCCTATCCTACAGAATTTGGACTTATGCATCCTTGTGACTGCATGAGGCAATTTTATTAAATTTCATACTATTTACAGATATCTCCTGTCAGTTCTGTTTCCCTAGAAAACCCTGATTAATAATACAGCTTTGTACTAGGAGTGGTTCTTGAGAAACAGAATCTTAAAAATGGGATTTCTGAATTGGTTTTGAGATTTTTGTAATTGGCTCTCTACTCTGATTATATTCAAGAGCATTAATGATTCCCTTTCCAAAAACCAAGAGCCAGTGACAGTCTGTGGCATGAATTGCAATAGAGATAGGCAAAATATCACCACTCAATATGACTAATTCCTTACTTATAAGAAGCAAGGATCTGGGTGAGAATATTTTAAAGAACTTAACAGAGTTTTGTGGAGTTAAAAGTACAATAATGTTGACTGGTTGTTCCTAACTACACTGGGTACAGTTAAAAAAAGACAGGGATGAGCTGAAGGCTTCACATTTGCAAATTAAGTGCCACATGAATCATGGGAAAATTTCTATGTGTCCTCTGAAAGAAAATCTTGTTTCGGGCAGCTGCAGACTTGAGATCCCAGAAAACCAGACTTAAACAGTCTCATTGTATGAGTTAGTAGACTTACAATGGAAACTAAAATCTCAGCCTTAAAGGGTCTGCTGTTGAAGTGAGGACATTGAAAAGGAGTGAAACTGAGTATCAGGATGAAATGTATGGGTTATGATGATATTGGTGGGGACATTAAAACTCTGAATTCTGTTAAGACTTTGCCAGATAAACCTGTAATTACCTGCCCTGGGGAGACCACTTAACCTCAAGCCTGCACTGCTGAATTTCCAACTTGCCCCAAGGGGTCTCCATCTCCTCCCTGCCCTGAAGAAATCATCACCCAATCTCCCCCCTGGTCTGAGGAGTTGCCATACAACCCCACTTGAAAAAAAAATTAATCCTGTCTCACTAGATAAACAGGCAAAGTAATGCCCTGAGGTCAGTAGCTTGTAAGACATTTCTAATTTTTCTCCTTTCCCAGCCCCACCACTCCTCTTCTTTTTCAGACCTAGAATAAAATCACAACAGCCTACAAAGGTGAAATAAAAAGTGTGGCCCATGAGAAAATATGCCATACACTAAAAGAATTGCATGAGTTTTCCAATTTATATAGGCAGAAATCAGGGGAATATGTGTGGGGATAGATATTAAGGGTATGGGATAATGGTGGAAGGCATTTAAAGTTAGATCAGGTCAAATTTACTGATATGGACTCAGTAAGTAGAGATTCTGGATTCAATGCTGTAGCTTGATAGGTTAGAAAGGGCTCCAACAGTTCAGGTGAATGGCTGAAACATGGAACAAAATATGGTCTTGAATGTCTCAGGTCAAAATGCCCAATTTACCTTGGTATACTCTACACGAGGGGATCCAAAGGATTGGAGAGATTGGAATGCTACAGTGGATTCAAATTTTAAGACCTGCCCACCCATCCCAGGAATGTCCAGAGGACATACCTTTAATCAGGACTTTGAGGAATAAATTTGTGAGACTGGCTCCATCTTCTCTGAAGAGCTCTGTTGTTGCTTTTCTCTGTAGTACAGATATTACTATGGGAACTGCTGTCATGGAACTGGAATCCTCAAACACTGCAGGGATGATCAGATCCCAGGCTAACAGAAGCCAAGCGGCAGCACTTAATAGCCAAAGAAAAAGTGGGCATGGCTACCTCAATGAAAGGCAGACTCAAAGCAACAAGCAAACGAGTCTGAGTCACATAGACCTATGGCATTGGCTAATAGATCATGGGGTAACTAGAAGTGAAATAAGTGGGCATTCCTACTTGATCTGTGTGAACAGAAGAGTTATAGGTGGAATGAACCAAACCCTAATTGGATTACAGAAACAGAGTCGTAGTGCCTTAATCAATTCCCAGACTTGTGACAGTTTACAGACCCAGAGCACCTTGAATGAGGGGAAGGCCAGGTCCCCTTGGGGAAAGGATCCTGTTACACTGCCAAAAATTTATAGTGATAATCTTCCTCCTAGCTTTTCCCAAAGTGACCTATGACCTTTTACCAGGGTAACTGTGCATTGGGGGATAGAAAACGATCAGATATTTCAGCAATTATTAGACACTAGCTCAAGAGTGACATTAATTCCAGGAGACCCAAAATGTCACTGTGGTCCACCAGTCAGAGTACTAGCTTATGGAGGTCAGATGATTGATAGAGTTTTAGCTCAGGTCCATCTCACAATGGATCCAGTGGGTCCGTGGATTCATTGGGTCATTTTACCAATGCATAATTGTAATAGATACTAAGTAACTGGCAAGATCCCTGGTTTATGGAGTGAGGACTCTTTATGGTAGGAAAGGTCAAGTGGAAGCCACTAGAACTGCCCCTACCTAGCAAAATAGTAAACCAAAGCAATACCAGATTCCTGAAGGTATTGCAGAGGTCAGTGCTACTATTAAGGATTTGAAGGAGGCAAGGGTGTTGATTCCACACCACATCCCCATTCAACTTTCCTATTTCGCCTGTGCAGAAAACACATAGATCTTGGAGAATGACAGGAGATTATTGTAAATTTAACCACGTAATGACTCAATTGCAGCTGCTGTTCCAGATATGATATCATTGCTTGAGCAAATCAACACATTCCCTGGTACCTGATATACAGCTATTGATCTACCAAATGGTTTTTTCTCAATTGCATTAGTAAGAGCCACAAAAAACAGTTTGCTTTCAGCTGGCAAGACCAGCAATATACCTTCACTGTCCTGCCTCAGGGGTACATCAACTCTCCAGCTCTGTAATAATATTGTCTGCAGGGATCTTGATCATATCTCTTTCCCACAAGACATTACACTGGTCCATTATATTGGTGATATGCTGATTGAAACTAGTGAGCAAGAAGTAGCAATTACTGTAGACTTATTGGTAAGAGACACTTATTATGTGAGAGATGATGAGATATAAATCCAACAAAAATACAGGGTCCTCCCTTCTCAGTGAAATTTCTAGGTGTCCAGTGGTGCAGAGATTGTCAAGCTATCCCTTCTAAAATGAAGGATAAATTGTTGCATCTGACCTCTTCTACAACCAAAAAAGAGGCACAACACTTAGTTGGTCTTTTTGGATTTGGGGCAGAACACATTCCTCTTTCTGCATGTGCTACTCTTGCCCATTTACTGAGTGACCAGAAAAGCTGCTAGTTTTGAGTAGGGACCAAAACAAGAGGAGGCTCTGCAACATGTCCAGGCTGCAGATCCAATAGTGCTGGAAGTGTTAGTGGCAAACAGAGATGCCATCTGGAGCCTTTGGCAGGCCCTTATAGGAGAATCACAACACAGACCCTTAGGATTTTGGAGCAAAGCCCAACTATCCTCTGAAAATAATTACAGCTTTTGGCCTGCTACTTGGCCTTAGTAGAGACTGAATGCTTAACCATGAGCTACTAAGTTACCATGAAACCTGAGTTGCCTGTCATGAGCTGGATATTGTTTGGCCTAGTAAACCCTAAAGTTGGGCATTCACAGCAGCACTCCATCATAAAATGGAAGTGGTATATATGTGATAGGGCTTGAGCAGGTCCTGAAGGCACAAGTAAGTTGCATGAGGAAGTGGCCCAAATGCCCATGGTAACCACTCCTGCCAGGTTCCCCAGTCTACGGCTATGACCTCTTGGAGAGTTCCTTACAATCAGTTGACTGAGGATGAGAAAACTTGGGCCTGCTAAACAGATGGTTCTGCATGATATGAAGGTACCACCTGAAAGTGGACAGCTGCAGGACTGCAGCCCCTTTCTGGGACATCCCTGAAGGACAGTGGTGAAGGTCAATCCTTCCAGTGGGCAGAATTTTGAGCAGTGTATGTGATTGTTTATTTTTCTTGGAAGGAGAAATGACTAGAGGTCCATTTGTACACTGATTCATGGGTTGTTATCAATGGGTTGGCAGGATTGTCAGGGACTCAGAAGGAACATGATTGGAAAATTGGTGACAGAGATCTGGGAAGAGGTATGTGGATAGACCTTTCTGAATGGGCAAAAACATGAAAATATTTGTGTCCCATGTGAATGCTCACCAGAGGGCGACTTCGGCAGAGGAATATTTTTAACAATCAAGGGGATAAGATGACCTGATCTATGGCTAGCACTCAGCCTCCTCCCCAGATACTTCTGTCATTGCCCAATAGGCTCATGAATAAAGTGGCCATGGTGGTAGGGGTGGAGGTTTTGCATTTGCTCTCAACATGGACTTCCCCTCACCAAGGCCAATTTGGATACGGCCGCTGCTGAGTGCCCAATCTGCCAATAAAAGACCTTCATCAATCCCCTGGATTGCAGCCTGCCCTGTGGAATTTGGACTTGTGCATCCCCATTGATGCATGAGACAATTTTATAAAATATCATACCATTTACAGATATCTACTGTCAGTTCTATTTCCCTGGAGAACCCAGACTAATACAGACATCAAGCCTACTGATATATGCATTATGGGAGTCCCAGATGGAGAAGAAAGAACTAACGGGCAGAATGGTCAAAGAAATAATGGCAGAAAACCTCTGAAATTTAATGAAAGACATGAATATACACATTCAAGAAACCCAATGAACCCCAAGAAAGATAAACTCAAAGAGAACCACACCCAGGCTCATCAAAATCAAATTGTCGAGTACTAAGGACAAGGAAAAATTCTGAAAGCTGCAGAAAAAAGCAATGTGTTATGTACAAGGGAATCCCCAAAAGATTAAGTGCCTCCTGTCCCAGAATGCAAAGGTCAGCGGTGACGCAATTTGGGGCGCGCCAGGTAGCGAGCGGCGAGTTTCTACCTCCCGCACAGCTACCTGCGTTGTCTAGCGTCCCTCCTCCGCCGTTTCCTTTTCCTGGTTGGGGCCCGTTTCCTTCTCTGGCTCCCCCGCCACCGCCGCAGCCACCGCCGGCCGCCTCGGGCCCTCCGGCCCTGAGAAGCAGCAGCCTTATTCGGTATCCTTCGCGGCCGGGGGCGCAGCCATGGCGGACGGCGGCGGCGGGGGAAGCGGAGCGGTGGGCGGCTGTGGAGCGGGCCAGGCCTCGGCGGGGATGGCGACGGGCGCGACTGGGAGCGGCGGGAGCGGCGGCCCCATCAACCCGGCCTCGCTGCCCCCCGGCGACCCGCAGCTCATCGCCCTCATCGTGGAGCAGCTTAAGAGCCGGGGCCTGTTTGACAGCTTCCGCCGGGACTGCCTGGCCGACGTGGATACCAAGCCAGCTTACCAAAACCTGAGGCAGAAGGTGGATAATTTTGTGTCAACACATCTGGACAAGCAGGAATGGAATCCTACGATGAACAAAAACCAGTTGCGAAATGGGCTGAGGCAGAGTGTGGTCCAGTCAGGGATGTTGGAAGCTGGAGTAGACAGAATTATTTCTCAGGTGGTGGATCCAAAACTAAACCACATCTTCAGACCACAGATAGAACGAGCGATTCATGAGTTCCTGGCTGCCCAGAAGAAAGAAGCTGCGCCAGCACCCCCTCCAGAGCCTGCAAGCCAGGACCCCCCTGCTCCTTCCCAGGATGCAGCCTAAGAATCTGCTTGACGGCTGTTGAAAACTCCATTTAATTAATGGTGAACAATGGATTCAGTTTACATACGAGTGCAACTGCAAATGAAGGTAGCCAAAGTCTGCACTGATTTCAAGATTTCAGCCTTGACTGCGGGACGGTGTCCACATTGACCAGGGAACAAGCGTGGCAGTGGGAGAGTTGACTGTGCCCCCTGCATTGTGCTGCCATCTGGCCCGCCTGTCACAGGAGGTGACACCCAGCAGACACTACAGAGACATTACAAAAAAAACACTGCGGCAGTTTGAGGTTTACCTGAAACAAGCCTTGATACTTGAACTTGGAGACTGCATATTGAATTTAGGATCTGTTTTTCGGAGTTAAACAAAAGCTTTGTCAAGAAACATAAGCTAGAATGTACAAACCATTGGCCTTGAGTAGCTGTAAAACCTTTGGGACCTTGAACATGAATCTTTTTGCCAGTTTCCTTTCCCCTGTAAGAGAAAGAAAACCAGGGACCCTAGAATGAGTGAGGAAACTCAGGCAAAGTATAGGAAAAACGTTGCAGGCTCTCTATCCAGGGCTTTTTTCCTGCAAGGGCTAGTGAGGGTTGGGTGTTTATTTTATTCTTGTTTCTGTGGGGTTTTTTTAGAAAAGTTAATTATCATTAAATGACTTAATTTTTAAAAAATAAAACCATTTGATACTCTTAAAAAAAAAAAAAAACCATGAAACCAGAAACCATGGAGGCAAGAAGTATTGGGATGAAACATTTATTTAAAGTGCTGAAAGAAAACAATTACCAGCCAAGTTTTTATATACAGTGAGAATTTCTTTCAAAAATGAGGAGGTGATGAAGACATTCCCAGGTAAGCAAAAGCTAAGGGAGTTCATCACCACTAGGGAATTCTTTAGACTGCAAGGAAAGGACACTAGTCAGTGGTTCAAACCAGCATAAAGAAATAAAGACTTGCAGTAAAGGCCATCATGTGGGTAATTATAAATGCTAGCATTATTTTATGTATTGTTTGGCATGTAACTCCTTTTCTTATTTCCTACAGGTGCTAAAATGCAAAAGCATAAAATGTAACCATAAATATATTTTTCTGGACATATAATGTACAAAGATATAAAGGATAACAAGTAGTAAAAATGGTAGGGGAAAAGAGTGGTATAGGAAAATTATGCATACATATTACTGAAGTTCAATTGGTATCAACCAACTATGATTCCTATGTATTTAAGATGTTAAATTTAAGCTGCATCATAACTAGAAAGAAAATATATGAAAACCATATGCAGAAAGAAATGAGAAGGGACTTGAAATGACACAATACAAAAATCAAATATAAAAGTAAGCATTAATGGAAGAATTGAAGGACAAGAGTGTATAAGACTTAGAAGGACCAAGTAGCAAAACAGCAAAAGGAAGTCTGGAATTATCAGTAGTTACTTTAAGTGTGACAGATTAAACACTCTAGTCAAAAGGAAGAGATTGGCAGAATGGATTAAAAAACTGATCCAACTATATGCTGGTTACAGGAGATTCACCCTAACTTCAAAGACACAAGTAGGTTGAAAGTAAAGGAATGGGAAAAAAATATACCAAGCAAGTAGTAACTAAAAGAGAGCTGGAGTAGCTATACTCATTTCAGATAAAATAGACAAAGTGAAATCTGGTACAAGGGATAAAGGAAGTTACTAAATATTGATTCAACAAGAAGACATACCAATTAAAAAATATATATGCATCTAATGTTGGAAACCCAAAATATAGAAAGCAAATATTGGCAGATTTAAAAGGAGAAGCAGGCAGTTCTAAATTAATAGTAGGATACTTTATTACACCACTTTAAGAATGGATAGAACACTATTGACTATGGAGAACAGTATTAAGAATTTTAAAAATCATTTGTAACAATTGTGTCATAACAACGTAAGGTGTTGATGGTGGGGCAATGTATGGGAATCCTGTATGGTATGCATGATTGTTCTTTAAAAATTTTAAATAAACAAAACAACAAAAGAGTGGATTGAACATCAAAATGAAAGATCAATAAGGAAATAGAAGAAATTAAATGATGTTATAAACTGAACAGATCTAACACATAAATAGAACACTTAGCCCAATAGCAGCAGAATGTACATTTTTCTCTAGTGCACATGAGTCATTTCCAAGGATGGAACATATGTTAGTTCACAAAACAAGTCTCAATAAATAAAAAAAAATATTAAAATTGTACAATGTATCCTTTCCAATAACAGTGGAATTAAGTTAGAAATCAATAACTGAGTGAACTGGAAAATCCCCAGATATGTGGAAATTAGAAACTGCACTTGTAAACAAACAATAGATCAAAGAAGAAATCACATGTGACATTAGGAAATACTTGAGTTGAGTGAAAATGAAAACAGCACACTAAAACTTATGGGTGCAGCAAAAGCAGTGCTGAGAGGGAAGTTTATAGCTCTAGATGCTTACATTAAAAAATAAGAAAGATCTAAAGTCAAAGACCTAACCTCACAATTGGAGATCTAGAAAAGGAAGAACAAATTAAACCTATAGCAAACAGGAGGAAGGAAATGGCAAAGAATTAGAGCAGACATAACTGAAATAGAGAATGAAAAAACAGTAAAGGTAATCAACAAAACCAAAAGTTGGTTATTTTAAAAGGTTAATGTAATCGATGAACCTTTAGACAGACAAAGAAAAAAAGAGGGATGATGCAAATAAATGAAGTCAGAAATGAAAGGGAGGACATTACCATTTATCACACAAATAAAAAATGCTGATAAGAGGATATTATGAACAACTGTAGAGCAACAAATTAGGTAACCTGGATGAAATGGACAAATTACTAGAAACACGCAGACCACCTACAATGACTCAAGAAGAGACAGAAGATCTCAACAGACCAATGACTAGTAAAGAGATTGAATAAATCATAAAAAATATTCCTATAAAGAAAAGCTGAAGACCAGATGGCTTCACTGGAGCATTTACCAAACATTCCAAGAAGAATCAACACAAATTCTGCTCGAATGCTTCCAAAAAATAAAAGAGGAGGGAACACTCCCTAACTCACTCTATGAGGCTATCATCACCCTCATACCAAAGCCAGATAAGGATACCACACGCACAAAAGAAAATTACAAATCAATATCCTTTATGAATACAGATGTAAAAGTCCACAATAAAATATTAGCACAATGAATTCAAAAGCAATTTAAAAGAATTATACACCACGATCAAATGGGATTTATCCCAAATATATGAGGGTGGTTCAACATAAGAAAATCAATTAATGGAATACACCACATTAATAAAATGAAGGAAAAAAAACCATGATCATTTCAATTAACACAGAAAAACATTTGACAAAAATCTACCACTGTTCTTTATAAAAAAAAAAAAATCCTTATAAAACTAAGACTAGAAGGAAATGTCCACAATGGGACAAAATGCATATATAAGAACCCCAAAGCTAATATCATACTCAATCTGAAATCTTTCACTCTAAGATCAGGAAAAACACAAGGATGCCCACTGTCACCAATGTTATCCAACATTGTAATGGCAGTTCTAGAGCAATTAGGAAAGAAAAAGAAAATAAAAGCCAACCAAACTTAAATTCTCCCTATTTTCTATATAAAGACATGAGCTTTTATATAGAAAATCCAAAACACAACTACTAAAGCTAATAAATTTAGCAAAGTGGTGAGGTAAAAGATCAACACACATAAACCAGAGGTGTTTCTATACACTAGTAGTGAACAATTTGAAGAAATAAAGAAAAAAATTCCATTTACAGTAGCAACTAAAAGAGTCAAATATGTAGGAATAAATCTAACCAAGATATAAAGGACAAGTATACAGAAAACCATAAATCTTTGCTAAAAGAAATCAAAGAGGACCTAAATAAATGGAAAGCTATTGCTCATATCATTCATGGATTGTAAGGCTAAATATTATTAAATATATCCAAAATTATTTACAGAGCCAACGTAATATCCATCTAAATTTCAACAGCTTTTGCAGAAATGGGAAAACCAATCATCAAATTTATATGGAAAGGTAAGTGACCCTAAATAGCCAAAGCCATTTGAAAAAGAAGAAAGAAGTTAAAGGGCTCACATTTACTTATTTAAAATATCACAAAACAATGGTAATAAAAACAGTATAGTATTGGCACAAGGACAGACATATAGACAAATTATTCTTAGACTTCACACCAAAAACACTACTGACAAAATAAAAAAATAGGTGTGTAGGACCTCATCAAAATAAAAATCTGAGTATCAAAGGACTTCATCATGAAAATTAAAATACAATTACAGAATGGTAGAAAATATTTGGAAACCACATATCTGATAAGAATTTAATAACCAGAATATATAAAGAAACCCTATAATTCAACAACAAAAAGAAAAACAACTCAATTTAAAAATAGGCAAAAAAGTTGGGCCCTGAACCTCAATAGAGTTGCAACCCTTACTCTCCAGTTCATTGGACTCACCCAGGACAAATGATAAAGAGGTGATGATGGACAACCACCGTATCAAGGAACCAAGAGAGTCTACAACTGCAAGCAAGACAGACCCATCTATCAGCCATATGATACTGAAGTCTCCTCTCAATTAAAGGTGGAGTGGGCATCACCATCTCAGAATTCTCAGGATATAGTATGGGCTAGAGTGGACTAACTCGTATTCTACTATAGACTTATTGTGAGCCTAGCAATGGAAGAACTTATATCACTGATGTGGAGGCAGTGGACACTGCCTAGTCCTGAGGTCAGGGAGAGGGAAAACAGGTGTAATATGGGGACATTTTCAGGACTTGGGAATTGTGCTGAATGACATTGCAATGACAGATACAGGCCATTATAATCTTGCCATAACCTATAGAATTGTTTGGGAGAGAGTGTAAACTACAATGAAAACTATAATCATGTTTAGTGTCAGTGCTCCAAAACGTGCTCCAAAATGCATTTGTCTTTACCTTTCCCCCCTTTTCAAGGTCTTTTTCCAGTTGCATTACTAGTTGGTGACTGGTAGTAATCCCTCCGTGCCAGGGAGGCTCATCCCCATGAGTCATGTCCCACACTGGGGGAAAGGTAATGTGTTTAGAGTCCACATTTGAGCAACATGGAGGATCTCAGGAGGTAACTCATATGCACCCTACAACACTAGGCTAAGTTGCAATTTCAAGAGCAAAGGCTTATAAGCATAGTCATCAATTCCAAGGGACCATCAATGGACCATCCTTCTTCTTTGGTCATTTCCCATACTTGGGGGATTGTTGCTGTTCCATTACAGAATGTGGTAGAGCTCCTCAGGATGGGAATTCAATATTCTTTCAGTTATTGTGTGAATCTCTACCCTGTGGCAATGCCCCATGAACACTTGAACACATTTATTTACCTTATATGTATGCCCAGGTGAACCTTCTTCCATGTATTCTCCATCAATGACACACCACAGCAATAATCCTCCCCTGCCACAGTTGTAACCCTTCTGTGATCCAAAACTTCTTAAAAAATTAAGCCAAGAATATCCCCAAATACAATTAATAGGAATATGAAATAATAATGACATGTTTAAACATAAGAAATAAAATACATAATAATTTAGAAAAACTAAAACTAAAATAAAATAAAATTGGGATATTAAAAAATAATGAAAAATATTAAAATTTTTTTGATGTCTTGCCCCATTTCTTCCCCAGTGTCTTACTTTCTTTTTTTTTTCCTTCAAAGAAGTTTTAGGTCACAGAGAAGTCACATACAGAATATAGGGGACTCTCATATATCCAACATAGGGGACTCTCATATATCCAATATCCTCCCCTTTTTCCCCCTTCCCATATTAACACCCTTTTTTTAATGTGGATGATACATTTGTTACAACTGATGTACAAATATTAAAACATAGCTACCAACCATGGTCAATGGTTTACATTATGGTTTACATTTTAGACCATACACTTATATAAATTTTTGATGAAATTTACCATGGCCTGTTTCCATCATTGCAAGATTGTGCAGAATACTTCCATTTCCCCCTAATCACCCTGTCTTCCATCTATTCTATTCCTCCCTCCTCCTCCCCTTGGGGCCCACGGCGACCACCAGTCTTCACTCCTTGAAGGACAAGATTGATAGTTATTTGCAACAACACTGAGTTTGTCCTCCCCTATTAGGAACTGCCCATGTTCTCAAGAGACATCCACCACTCTGTTTGAGAACATGCTGGGCCTCTTCAGGATGGAAGTCCAACTCCCTCCCACTAACTATGTGGGTCTCCAACCACTGATACAATACACTATGACAAAATGATCACTTGCACATCCTCTAGAAGACTGCCCCAGGTGCGTCTTGTCCCAAATGCTCCCCCATCCAACACCCTAAACCAGTAACTCTTCATTAAGACACAGCTTTTCTAAAATCCCAAATTATTTAAATTATTAAATCCTAATTTTGCACCTTGGATTCTAAAAATATTTATGAGTTAGCGGTTTCCATAAGGATTTTCTTTCTTCAATGTGTAGCACATTTAGTATCTTAGAATTTAGGATGATGGTGGCTAAAACTTTTGCAACTGTCTCTATATATTTATGAGAATGGAATTCCTTTAACTTAAGAGAAATTTTAATGTAATTTGGTTATGCTTTCTGGAGCTAGGAAAACACTCCCTACTTATCAACAAGAGGGTAAGTCCCTTCTCAATTACAGAAAAACAGGCATTTATTCACATAGTCATATCGATAGCCTATAGCTTAACTTCTACAATTTCATGTACAGGTCAAAAGGAAACATGGAAACAAAAAATCTCATAGTCCAGACTTCAGAGAGCTTTCTTCTTCTCAGTGGTATGAATTCTTAATTGATTTGTGCTTACAAATAGACAGACAAGTGAACAGAAATGACTAACACACTGGATTCTCTCTCTCTCTTAACAGAAAAGAGATTTCTATTATCCACTGAGACAAAAGTGTTCACCAAATGATGAGGCTATAAAGTGAGTTCCCAATTCTTGCTGCCACCAAAAAGGAATATCTTTTGGCTATGCACAAATCAGAAACAAAAACAAAGCACAAGTTCAGTAGAGAGGAAATAAAAATCTTAGAGAAACGGAATCAGCAAAGTTCTATTTCTTGTTAGGATTCACTATGGACGCCAAGAAAAGATGTGCCTGGGTTTAAATCACCCCAAAACTACACTTCTTTGTTAACACAGCCAACCTGATTCATAAGGTCAGTGTAGTTGGGATCATAGTAGATGAGCTCTAAATGTGGTAAAGAATATATTTTTTTAAAAAGTGAAAACATGACATTGTAGAAGTAAGAAGTGTCACATTTTATTTAACTCATTAATTAATGAGGGAACCAATGTGATCTACTAAATAGACTTATTACCATTGCTGTGAAGAGGAATAATTTGCATTTTTATAGAGAGGAGATACAGATATTACTATCGGTTTCTCACAATTTAACTTATATCCATACAGAATCAAGCAAAGGCAATTGGAGGTACACATCACTATGGAATCTGAAAATTCCTGGAGGGTTTACTACACAATGTCCAACATTCCACTCAAAGGACACCCAAAAATCGCTTGTCATTTTCCAATTATTTATCAAGTTTTCTTGACATTGAGGAACATCAGTGAACAAAAATGACACATTTATGCCTCATGGAAATTGCATTTTAGTTGGAGAAAATACACAATACATAATGAATCTAATAGATATTGATACTTTAGAAGATTTTAGAGGCTATAGGAAAAAAAAAAGAAAAAGTAGAGCTGTATAAGCAGAATTAGATTCTGAATGGGGGGATGCAGATTGGACTATTAAATAGAGTAGTCCAGGGAAATGGGCTTGGCCCAGTGGTTAGGGCATCCGTCTACCACATGGGAGGTCCGCGGTTCAAACCCCAGGAATCCTTGACCCATGTGGAGCTGGCCCATGTGCAGTGCTGATGCATGCAAGGAGTGCTGTGCAATGCAGGGGTGTCCCCCGTGTAGGGGAGCCCCACGTGCAAGGAGTGCACCCTGTGAGGAGAGCCACCCAGCGCTAAAGAAAGTGCAGCCTGCCTAAGAATGGTGCCACCCACACGAAGAGCTGACACAACAAGATGACACAACAAAAAGAGACACGGATTCCCAAAAGAGACACAGATTCCTGTGCCGCTGACAATAACAGAAGCAGACAAAGAAACAAGACGCAGCAAATAGACACAGAGAACAGACAACTGGGATGGGGGGAGGGGAGAGAAATCAATCAATCAATCAATCAATCTTAAAAAAAAAAGAGTAGTCCAGGTAAGATCCTTGAGAAGGTGACATTTCAGCAAAGACTTGAAGGAGATGAGGGAGTTAGTGAATAGATATACAGGGCAAGAGTGTTTCAGGTGGAGGGAACAAAGTCCCTAATAATGGGGATTGTTTAAAAGACAACGAGTAGGCTACTGAGGCTGGAATGGAGGCAGTAAGAGGTATAGGGAATGAAGTCAGAAAGTAAAAGAGTAGCAAGATCATTTGAGGTTTCAGGGACTACTTAGTTTGTCCTCGGTAAGTCGAATGAACTGGAGAGTAGATGTTGCAAATCTGCTGAGATTCAAGACCCAACTGGCTCATTGATCTATTTTTAAGGGTTTCACCAGCAGGATTTGCTGATAGTTTGAATTTTGCATGTGAGAAAAATAAAGTCAAGGATGACTACAAGATTTTGGCCTGAACATGTGTAAGGGTGGAGTTGACATCAATTAAGATGAGGAAAGCTGTAGGTATGTCATATTTAGGTATTGTGTTACATTATAAAAATTGACACAAATTCTTCTCCCTCTGCATAAATTTCCTTGAAATGTGATATTCCAGATTCTTTCATCAAAGATTGATTCTTGCTTTACCACTGTGATATTCAAGGCATCTTGGCTGAGAGTCTGCCAATATCCAGCTATGGGGAGAGCTATGGGGAGAGGTCAGCTAACCACAGATGAATAAGGTCATCCAATTTAAAGACATCAGGTCCATGAGAGCTCAGTAGAGATCAGGCAAGCTGGTTTAGACCAGAACTACCCAGCTGATACAAAGAATCATGATCTAAATAAAATGTTGCTTGTTTTAGGCCACTGATTTGGGGATAGTTTGTTACATAGCAATCTCTAGTACAGGGGAGAAAATCAGGAGTTCAATAATAGACATGTCTTTCATTACCTCTTTCCATAGCCTTACTTTCAGTTGCTTTTTAATTTGCTTCATATTTTATTGAGAAGAAGCAATTGAAGGAGACTTTTCACAAGCATACTACATCTGAGTTACTACCAACAAGGATTGGTTTTGTATACTTTATTCCCTAGAGGTACTTAGGGGAACTGTCCATTCCAATCTAAGGTCAACCTCTCTTCTTTTTTTAATTTTTTTGTCTTTATTTGATTTTTAATGTTATATTAAAAAAATATGAAGTCCCCATATACCCCACCCCCCTTACCCCACTCCTCCCCCCCATAGCAACACTTCCTCCATCATCATGAGACATTCATTGCATTTGGTGAATACATCTCTGAGCACCGCTGCACCGCATGGTCAATGGTCCACACCATAGCCCACACTCTCCCACAGTCCACCCAGTGGGCCATGGGAGGACATACAGTGTCTGGTAATTGTCCCTGCATCACCACCCAGGACAACTCCAATCCCCAAAAATGTCCCCACATCACATCTTATCCAACTCCCTACCCCCAGCAGCCACTATGGCCACTTTCTCCACACCAATGCCACATTTTCTTCGATTACTAATCACAATAGTCCGTGAATAGAATATCAGTAAGCCCACTCTAATCCATACTCTATTCCTCCATCCTGTGGACCTTAGAATGGTTGTGTTCGCTCCACATCTATATCAAGAGGGGGCTTAGATTCCACATGGATGCTGGATGCAATTCTCCTGCTTTCAGTTGTAGGCACTCTTGGCTACCTGATGTGGTGGTTGACCTTCTTCACCTCCATGTTAGCTGAGTGTGGTAAGCCCAATAAACCAAAGTGTAGGAGTTGCAAGCCTGTTGAGGCTCAGGGCCTGGCTATCACATGGTCAGTCTAGAGATCAGGTCCCCTGGGCATACACTAAACCCCAGTGCCAACTACAGATCTGGTAAAAGTAACAGGAGAGGCTTGTGGACAAAGATTGCATCTGAGTCCAGCTTCACCACACTCAGGAACACAAACTCCAAAGTAGGGCCAACTGACATGGCACTGAACTCCATCTGCCATGACCATAGAACCTGTGGGTCTCTATAGCCCTCAGAAGAACCAATACCTGAGGCAGTATCTACTTTTTCTGTCTCTGGGACTCTGCTGAGGTGTGCATAAGGGCAACCCCTCTGATAACCTCCTGGCTCTTTTTGGAGACTCATAGTCATATAAACTCATTTGTCCTTTCCATTTCCCCCTATTATTCAGGTCAAAAGCACTTTTAACTCCTGGTATTATATGTAGAGTGAGATATTCTGCTGATCCGAATTGAACCTTTTATTCAAGGTCATTTTCTAGTTACATTATCAGCTGCAACTGGTAGTAATCCCTCAGTGCCAGGGAGGCTCATCCCCAGGTGTCATGTCCCATGCTGGGGGGAAGGCAACACATTTACATGCTGAATTTGGCTTTGAGACTGGCCACATTTGAGCAACATGGAGGCTCTCAGGAGGTAACTCTTAGGCACCCTGCAGCTCTAGGCCTTGTTCTTATTTCAGGTGCACAGGCTTACAAGCATAGTCGTTAGTATCAAGGGTTCATTGTTGGACCTTCCTTCTTTTTTGGTCTTTGTCGTTGCACTTGGGGGATTTTTGCTGTTCCTTTAGGGACTGTGATAGAGCTCCCCTGGCTAGGAACTCAGCACTCCATCAGTTGTTGTTTTTAATTGTAACCACTATGAGAATATCCAAAAAATTTTATGTACCCTGGGTATATGCCCTGGAAAACTCACTGCCAACAATGTGTCCCCTGTCAATAACATCCCACACCAGTATTCCTCCCCTGCCATTGTTGAACCTCTCTGTGATCCAAAACTTCTTCAAAAATGAAGCCCAATATATTGCCAGGTTCCATTAATAGTAAAATGGAATATATTGATGAGTTTAAAGGAACCTCTCTTCTTGTGTACCTCTTCCCTATTTAAGGACTTCACACCAGCCATTTTGCCTTTCTCTCCTCCTTATCATTTTTCCCTCTTTCAGCCAGATCATCTCCATCTGCATAAAAAGATGTGACTATTTCTTCCATTATTTAAAAAATAAGCTAACCTCTCTTGATTCCTGCTACCAACTCTGCCACATTTTGTGCTCCTTGTTATAGCAAAATTCCTCAAAGAGTCATCTACACTCTCCCCACTTCCCTTGTTAACCTACTCCAATCATGCTTTGCCACCACTAATCCTGACCTCATCCCAAAACACATATGCCACTCCACTGAAACTGCCCTGTTAAGGTAATCAGTGACCCACATATCACCAATGATTAATTTCAGTCCTCATCTTACTTTAATCAGCGACATTTGTTACAGTTTATCTGTACCTAGTTCTTGAAATACTCTCTTTACTTAGCTTCCAGGACACTATACCCTCCAGGTCTTCCTTAGATATCCATGTTTGCTCCTTCTTATGCTCCTTTTCTAGTTTTTCAGAGGTCAAGTACCTGCTTGAACTATACTTATTCAAATACTACCAAAGTTTAAAGCTACTTCTGTGTGTATCAGAAAGCATAACCTGCATGTTAAATTTAGTCTCCAGATCTGACTCTTCTTTCTCAATGTTAGGATCTTGATCACTTTGTGTCTCTACTGTGAAATGGGGAGATGATAGTAGTATTTAATTTAGAGAATATTTTTGAGGATTAGGTAAGTTATCTACAATGAAAATGGTTGGGATTGTGCCTGTAGCCTAGTAAGCACTAAATAAATGCTGGCTATTATTTATTATCTGCAGGCAAGTGAGCTTTTTAATACTGAACCCAAGAAATAGGCACACATCTCACCTCTGGTCATGAGCAGATTGGAGAATTACATGATTCTTCTGTGGGAAGGCTCTTTTCTTCATGCTGTTGTTCACAACTCAGGGAAATGTCCCATTGTAGGTTGCACTTGGAAATGTAAGTGGAGAATTTTGCTTGTAACTGGGAAATACTCTGGTATTTAGTGGGGAGGTGGGTTTATGCCATATAGTGCATGACAAAAATGCCCACATTAGGGAATGCTGTACTAGACCTGATCCCTGGTTGAAAGTAATTGAGATCTCATATTCTCTCAACATCCAAAAGTAATGGAAGAGATGAAAGGGCTGGGATATGATGTCTAGATTCTAATTCCATTACATTAATAAAAAATTAAGGGACTTTTTAGGAGAGATTGAGGTGGCTTAGAGACAACAGGTGTAGTGGAGGATCCTGGACACAGAAGGAAATTGGGAATGGGGAATGAGATTTTTCCCCCATGTTAAAAATTGGTCAAAATCAACCTTTATATTAAAACAAACTTTTGGCTGTGTTTACATTCTTGGCTTACAATTTTTTTTATAATTGCCCCAGGGTCTTGTTAAATATTGAACATTACTATGGAGACTTTTGAGATCAGGCTGATTTTCTTTTACTCCTATGAGTGACTTATTCTTTTTTTTTTCTTTCTGTATTCCTAAAATTTCTCTTTTTTATTTTAGAATTTTTACAGCTTTACAAAGCTATGCATTGTCTATTTTTTCCCCCCTGGAAAATGGTCTGAGATTTAATGTATGGATTCAGAATGCTTGTAATTTTTCTTGCATTATATCTTTTAATAATGGCAATATTCCATTATTTTGGTTTCCAGTAAGGGAATTTTATTTCTGCTTATGTGTGTTCTTCTTAGCTTTTTTAAGCATATTTAAAATTTTCTATTTATTGTTTTTCTATATTTCTATTTAATATTTTATTTAAAAATTGTCTCATTGCCTCCCCCCCCTTTTATTTTGCTGAGTTCTGTACTCTCACATTTTAGTTTTTCTTTCTTGACTTTTTTTTCTGAGCTCTCGTATTTCTGCACTGTGTTCTTGGTTCATACAGGCAGTTGTTTCAGTAAGTTTCCTAAAGTGCTTTGTGAAATTTTGATTAAAATTTTCATCTCCTCCATGGCAATAGTTTTCTGAGAGTGTTCTTCAACTGCCGGTTGTTTCCCTATTTTTTCTTCCACTTTTGTTGTAGTACCATTATATAGCTCCTTTACTGAGTTCTTGATTTTTCATCTTTAAATATGGTGATTATTTTCTGATTGCTATTTGAAAGATTTGATTTTCAAGGAGGAACTGGATCTTTGCTACAGGCTTTCTGGAATTCTCCTTATGACCTTAGGTTTTGTGCCTGGCTTTATTTCACTTATTTTTCTCACCAGACAATGGAGGAAGGCAGCCAAGGGACTATTTACAGTCCAAAGTCTCTCTTTATTTCACTGCCATAGTGATAGATTTATTTCTGAAGATATTTCCCATTTGATTTCAAATTTAGCCTCTCTTTCTCTACTTTACAAAATCAAATTTGTTCTAGAGATGTTTTTGTGCATCCTGTTCCTACTGTTGTAAACAAGGGATAAAGGTTTGAATTTTCGTGTGTGCCCGCATTAGTCTCCTATTACTGCTATAACAAATTACCACAGCCTTGGTGGCTTAAAACAATAGAAATTTTGTTGGGTATTTTCATAGTAGTTACAGTTACAAACAACACCTGAGGGAGTGCTGAATTCCTAGCCAGGGGAGCTCTGTCACATTCCCCAATGGAACAGCAACAGTCCCCCAAGGGCAAAGGCAAAGAGCAGTGAAGAAGGAAGGTCCAAAAATGAGCCCTTGATTCTGATGACTATGCTTATGAGCCTGTGTGCCTGAAATTTGAACTAGGCCTAGAGTTGCAGGGTGCCTAAAAGTTGCCTCCTGAGAGCCTCCAGGTTGCTCAAATATGGCCACTCTCTAAGCCAAATTCAGCATTACCTTCTTTCCAGCATGGTAAATGCATTACCTTCCCTCCAGCATGGGACATGGCTCCTGAGGGTGAGCCTCCCTGGCACCAAGGAATTGCTACCATCACTAACACATGATACAACTAGAAAAAAGACTTTGAATGAAAGGGGGAAATGGTAAAGACAAATGAGTTTATATGGCTACAAGTCTTCAAAAAAGAGTTGGGGGATCATCAGAGGGGTTGCGCTTATGCACGCCTCAGCAGGATCCCAGAGACAGCCAAGTAGATACAACACAATGTGCTGGTACTGCTGAGGGCTATGGAGACATACAGGTTCTATGGTCCTTGCAGTTGGCTCTGGAGTTCAGTGCCTTGTCAGTGGGACCTACTTTGGAATTTGTGTTCCTGAGTGAGATGAAGTTGGACTCAGATGTGACCTTTCTACACATACCTCTTCTGTTTCTTTTACTGAACCTGTGGTTATTGCTGGGGTTGGTGTATACCCAGGAGACTTGAATCTCTGGACTGGCCATGTGCCAGCTGGGCCCTGAGCCTCAGCAGAGTTGCAACTCCTACTTTCCGTTTCGTTGGACTTACGTGGGTCAACTACCACACAAAACCGAGTGTGCCTACAAATCCAAACAGGATAATCACATCTATTAACCATGTGGGTCTAAACTCCCTCTCAATGTAGAGGTGGAGTGGATCTCACCATTCCAGGGTCCACAGGATAGAGGAATAAAATATGGATTAGAGTATACTTACTGGTATTCTACTATAGAACTATTGTGACTAGTAATGGAAGAAACTGTAGCATTGTTCTGGAGAAAGTGACCACGGTAGTTGCGGAGGACAGGGAGAGGGAAGAAGAGATGGGATGGGGTGGGGGGCATTTTCAGAATTGGAGTTGTCCTAAATGATATTGAAGGGACAGATGCTGGACATTATATATCCTGCCAAAACCCACTGAATGTACTGGGGAAGAGTGTAAACTGCAAAGTAAACCAAAATCCGTGCAGTGCAGCAGTGCTCTAAATTGTATTCACCAAATGCAATGAATGTGCCATATGTTAATGTGGGAGGAATGGGGGTGGGGTGAGGGGTGGGGTATGTGAGAACTTTTTATATTTTTTAATGTAATTTTTTTTGTGATCTATGTATCTTAAAGAATATATAATTTTTTAAAAATGTGCTAAAAAAAATAAAACAATAGAAATTTATTCTTCCATAGTTTTGAAGGCCAAAAATCCAAAATCAAGGGATTGGCAGAGTTATTCTCCCTCTGGAGGCTCTGGGGGAGAATATGTTCCTCATCTCTTCCAGCTTCTGATGGTTGGTAGCTTTCATAAGTTTGTGGATGCATCACTCCAATTTCTGCTTCATTCTTCACATCACTTTCTTATCTGCATGTGCACTATCTCCCTCTGCCTCTCTCTTATAAGGACACTCATGACTGGATCTAGGTCCCACCTGGATAAACCCCTGTGTTAAGACCCTTAAGTTAATAATCTTTGCAAATCTACCTTTCCCTCATTAGCTAACATTTATAGGTTCCAAAGACCAGGACCTAAGTACATTTCAGTGGTCATTATACAGCCTATTACAGTGACCTCTGACTTTTTGAAGTGTGGTATTTTTTTTAGCAATAAAAATCACTTTTATTTAATAAGTAAGGTAAAAAATCTGTAGCAAAATTATTATATATAATATATTAAGTATATATTAGGTATATATGTAATAAATATATGGGTGTATGTGTTAACATACATATACACACGTTATTAGTATTTTTAAAATCAATTTTATTGAAACATATTCATAAACCATACAATTTATTTAAAATGTACAATCGATGCATTTGGTATGATCACAGAGTTGTGCCTTCATCAGTTCGATGAATATTAAAGCATTTTCATTACTCAAAAAAAAAAAAAAAGGAAAAGAAAACACCAAAACCAAACAAACAAATGACCACAAAAATCCCTGCCCCTTAGTAATCATGTCTCAATCTTTCTATTTTTCCCCTGCTGTGCATAACTGCTAATCTAGTTCTGTTTCTGTAATATATTTGTATTTACACTTTACACAGATGGAGTCAAACAATATGTAGTATATTTTGTCTAGTTTCTTTCACAAAGCGTGCTTCCTTTTTAAATTTTTTACCAGTTGGAAGATTATTAACATACAATACTGTCCATAGTTCGTTTTGGTTGTATTTTTGTCCAGATACCATCCTGTTATTAACCTCTTGTGACATTAATGTACATTTGTTCTGTTTCAGAGAAAATCATCCTTATATATGAACCACTAGCCATATTCATTTTTCACAAGAAGTTTCACTATGCTCTATAGCCTTAGACTTTCCCTTTCAAACACTATCATACCCATATGTTAGCAGTACTAATTATAACCTTGTTATGTGATTCCATCATTTCTATTTTCTTCCAAACATTTACAAACAATGTTTCTACCAATTCTGCACAGATTAAACCTCAGATTTCCATTTCCTCCCCACATTCTATTCTCTGGTGACTTATATTCTAGCTATTAACTTTATGAGTTTGCTCATTATATTTAGTTCATAATATTGAAATCATACATATTTATATTTTTGTGGCTGGGTTGCTTCACTCACCATAAAGTCCTCCAGGTTCATTCATGCTGTCATTACTTCACTTCATTTCTTCATCAGCTGAGTAATATTCCATAGTGTATATATATCACAGTTTATCAGTTCGTCAGTTGATAGACACCTGGTTTGAGTCCATCCTTTGGCAATTGTGAATAATGCTGTTATAAACAATAGTGTATAGATGTCTGTTTGGGTACCTGTTCTCAGACCTGGGTATATACCTAGCAGTGGTATTGCCAGGTCACATGGCAAATCTATATATATAACTTCCTTATGAAATGCCAAACAGACTTTCACAGAGGCTATACTATTCTCATTCCCACCAACAGTGAATAAGCATTCCTATATCTCTATATCTCCACATCCTCTCCAACACTTGCAGTTTTCTGTTTTTTGTCCTTTTTTAATAGTGGCCATTCTAGTAGGTGTGAAATGATATATTATTGTAACTTTGATTTGCATTTGCCTAATAGCCAGCAATGTTGAACAGTTTTTTCATGTGTTTTTTTTTTTCTTTTCCATTTATATTTCTCCTTTAGAGAAATATCTATTCAGGTCTTTTGTCCATTTTAAAAATTAGGTCTTTTGTCTTTTTATTTTGTTGGGTTTACGATCTCTTTATATATTATGGATATTAGACTCTTGTTGGATGTGTTATTTCCAAATTTTCTCTCCCATTGAGCAGACTGCTTTTTTACCCTCTTCACAAAGTCCTGTGAGGTGCAGAAGTGTTTAATTTTGAGGAGGTCTCATTTATCTATTTTTCCCTTTATTGTTTATGTTTTGGGTGTAAGGTTTAATTCGCCCTTACTACCACAAGATCTTGAAGATGTTTCCCTACATTATCTTCTAGGAGTTTTATGGTCCTGGCTTTTATGTTTAGGTGTTTGACCCATTTTGAGTTGTTTCTTGTATAGGGCATGAGACAGGGGTCCTCTTTCATTCTTTAGGTTATGGATCTCCACTTTTCCCAGCACCATTTGTTGAAGAGACTGTTTTGTTCCAGTAAAGTAACCTTGGTAGGCTTATCAAAAATAATTTCTATTCCATTGATCAATGTGTCTATCTTTATGCAAATACCACGCTCTTTTGATCACTGTAGCTCTATAAATATAGTTCAAGGTCAGGAAGTGTGAGTCCTCTGACTTCACTTTTTTTTTTTTCTTAAGGATGTTTTTGACTATTTGGGACTCCTTTGCCTTCCAAATAGACTTGATAATTGCCTTTCTATTTCTGTAGAGTAGGCTGTTGGAATTTTGATTGGGATTGCATTAAATCTATAAATCAGTTTGGGTAGAACTCACATCTTCACATTGTTTATTCTTCCAAGCCATGAGCACAGAATGTTCTTTCATTTGTTTAGGTCTTCTTTGATTTCTTTTAGTAGTGCTTTCTAGTTTTCTGAATATAAGTCCTTTATATTATTGGTTAAATTAATTCCTACATATTTGAATCTTTCATTGTTATTGTAAATGGAATTTTTTTCTTGATTTCTCTTCAGCTTGCTCATTACTAGTGTATAGAAACACTTTTGATTGTTGCATATTGATCTTGTGTCTGCCACTTTGCTGAAGTCATTTTAGCTCTAATAGCTTTGTCATATGTATTTCAGAGTTTTCTAAATATAGGATCATGTCGTCTGTGAATAGTGAGAGTTTTACTTCCTTTATTTCAATTTTGATGAATTTTATTTCTTTTTTCTTGCATAATTGCTCTAGCTAGGACTACTAGCACAATGTTTAATAACAGTGGTAACAGTGGGCATACTTGTCTTATTCTTGATCTTAGAAGGAAAACTTTCCACCTGTTCCCATTGAGTACAATCATAGCTCTGGGATTTTCATATATGCCCTTTATCATGATGAGGAACTTTCCTTCTATTCCTATTTTTCAAAGTGTGTTTTTTTTTTTCAAGAAAGGATGTTGGAGTTTGTTAAGTGTCTTTTCTGCAACAATTGATATGTAAATGGGTTTTTACCCCTTTGATTTGTTAATGTGGTGTATTACATTAAATGATTTTCTTATGTTAAACCCTTGCATACCAGGAATAAAACCCACTTGATCATGCTGTATAATTCTTTTAATATGCTGTTGGATATGATTTGCAAGTATTTTGTTGAGAATTTTTGCATCTATGTTCATTAGAGAGATTGGTCTGTAATTCTCTTTTCTTGTAGTATCTTTATCTGGTTTTGGTATTAGGGTGATGTTGACTTCATAAAATGTGTTAGGTAATTTTCTCTCCTTTTCAATTTTTTGGAAAAGTTTAAAAAGGATTCATATTTATTCTTCTGGAAGCGTTTGGTGGAATCCAGCTGTGATGCCATCTGGTCCTGAACTTTTCTTGGTTGGAAGATATTTGACTAGTTCAATCTCTTTATTTGTGATTGGTTTTTTGAGTTTCTGTATTTCTTGTAGAGTCAATGTAAGTTGTTTTTGTATTTCTAGGAATTTGCCTATTTCATTTAGGTTGTCTAATTTGTTGGCATATAGTTCCTCATAATATCCTCTTTGATCCTTTTTATTTCTTTGGAGTTGGTCGCAATGTTCCCCCATTTCATTCCTGATTTTACTTACTTGCATTTTTTCCCCCTTTGTTAGTCTAGCTAAAATTTTGTAGATTTTATTGATTTTCTCGAAGAATTAACTATTGGTTTTGTTGATTTTCTCTTTTTTTGTTGCTCTCAATTCCAATTTATTTCTGCTCTAATCTTTGTTATTTCTTTCTTTCTGTTTGCTTTGGGATTGGTTTGCTGTTCTTTTTCTAGTCACTCCGATGTTCAATTAGGTCTTTGATTATAGCTCTTTCTTCGTTTTTAATATAGCCTTTTTGGGCTGTAAATTTCCCTCTCAGCACTGTCTTCACTTATACCATAAGTTTTGAAAGTTGCATTCTTGTTTTCATTCATCTCAAGATATCTACTAATTTCTTGCAATTTTTTCTTTGACCCAGTGATCGTTTAGGAGTGTGTTGTTTAACCTCCATATATTTGCAAAATTTCCCCTTTACTATTATTAATTTCCAACTTCATTCCATTATGATTAGAGAAGGTGCATTGCATAATTTCAATCTTTTAAAATTTATTGAGAATTATTTTGTGACCCAACATGTGGTCTATCCTGGAGAACAACCCATGAGAACTTGAGAAGAATGTATAACTTGCTGATTTGTCAGTTAGGTCCAGCTTATGATATTGTTCAAGTTCTCTGTTTCTTTGTTGATACTCTGTATAGTCATTCTATCTATCAATAAGGGTGATGTCTCCAACTATTATTGCAGAGACACCTATTTCTCCTTTTATTTTTCCTGAGTTTGCCTCATGTGTTTTGAGGCATCCTGGTTAGGTGCATAGATATTTATGACTTTAACTCCTTCTTGGTGGATTGTCCCTTTTATTATATATATAATGGCCTTCTGCATCTCTTATCACTTTTTTTGCATTTAAAGTCTGTTTTATCTGATACCCTGCTCTCTTTTGGCTACTGTTTGCATGAAATATCTTTTTCAACCTTTAACTTTTAGTCTATTTGCATCCTGGGGTCTAAGGTGAATCTCTTGTAGATAGCAATATGGAGATCTCATTTAAAAAAAAATCCATTCTTTCAACCTATGTCTTTTGGTTGGGGAGTTTAATCCATTAACATTCAATATTATTACTGTGAAGTTATTACTTACTTCAATCATTTTATCTTTTGGCTTTCATATGTCATATCTTTTTTTAAAATGCTCTTTACACTTCTGCTTAGTCCTTTTTATAGTCTTTCCTTCTATGCTGTCCTTCAAACCTCTCTCTCTCCTGTCTTTTCTTTTCTGGCTGCAGAATTCCCTTTAGTGTTTCCTGTAGAACCAGATTCTTGTGTATAGCCTGTCTTAGTTTCTGTTTATATGTGAATATTTAAAACTCACTGTCACATTTGAAGGACAGTTTTGCTAGATACAAAATTCTTGGCTGGTAGGTTTTTTCCTTCAGTGCCTTGATTATATCATATCACTGCCTTTTTGTGTCTCTGGTTTTTTTCATTTTTTATTTAAATAGCATGCTTGATTTAATCTAATATTGTCTAAAATACTATCATTTCAACATGTAATCAATGTAAAAGTTATTAATAAACTATCTTATTCCTTTTTATACTACCTCTTAAAAATCCAGTGTGTATTTTACACTGACAACATATCTCAATTGAACTGGCCACATTTCAACTGCTCAATTGCCAAAGTGTCCAATGGCTACTGCATTGGACAGCACAAGTTTAGAGTTAAAGTGAAAATGATAATCATTCCAAAGAAACTTTAATGTAGTGCTGAAACTAAAAGAAGTTAAAATTGAATTAATATAATTTGCTCAAAGATGTGCCATTAACATGTCAGGTACCCACTTTAAGGATAAGTTTATTGGGAAAAGAATAGTGCAATAGTCACACAAACATATCAGGTCCTTATCTCTGGAACCTGTCAATTTTGTCTCATAAGGAAAATGGGTCTTGACATGGGGAGATTATTCTGGATTAAGCAGGTGGGTCCTAAATCCCATCACATGGGTCTTGATGAGAGGCAGAGTGTGATTTGCTACACACAGAAGTGGCTGTATGCACACAGAGGCAGAGATTGGAGGGGTGTGGCCACCATCCTAGAATGCAGGCAGCCACCAGAAGCTGGAATTGGCTAGGAAGCCTCCCTCCCTGGACTTTATGGAAGGAGTGTGGCCCTTTGGATGCCTTGGTTTGGCCTACTTGTACTGGGTGCAGATTTTCAGTCCTCTTTGGGTAGGAGGGCAGGGGCAGAGAGCAGGTCCCCCCTCCAGCCTTAGCCCAAGGCATTAGAGGTCCGAGTGCCAGTACATGTCTCTTTCCCTGGGGTCTTGGTAGGCAATGGGCTCTGGCCTCTTACCCACTGTGGTTCAAGATTCAAGGAGAAAAGAAAAGGATTAAGGAAGCACCAGAGGCAAGCTTTGTCTTATGGCAGCATCAGACAATTGTTTCAGAATGTATTAGACTTGTTTTTTATGGTAGAGCATGCTCATCAGGGCAAAGTGCTGCATATCCAACTACCAGTCATTTTTGGGGGAACTCCTGTAAAAAGTGAACTGCAACTACTTTAGTTTTAGTTATGCAGTCCCAACTTAAGAGTCCACTCTAGCAAAAGAGTTCTGGTCCCTGAGAGGGGTTCTTGAGGATAGCTGCCCTAGATTTCTGTGGGGGCTGCCCCAGATGTCTGTGGGCTTGGCAGCCTCAGGGCTGAGCCCCGGGAGGCAAGATCCATTGGGTGATGATGAGCTTGGGCCAAGGTCTCTGTTCATAGGCAGACATTAGGCCTGGCAAGGAGGATTTCTTAGTGAATCCAATTAGCAAAACCTTGTTGCCTTTGAGAATGTCAAAGGGTGGAAACTGCTAAAGTCTTCACACTATTTTTGTCACTAATTATTATTTTTTAAAAGACCCTTCCCCAATTCCCACTCCAAGATGAAGGAGGAACCAACCTAGTCTGAAGGCCTGAGCACAGGTCTCAGATGCATGCTTTATCACCCCCATGACTTCTGAAGAGAAATCCACACTAAATCTTACTGGGCATCCCTTGTAAGTGATGTTTCACTTTTCCCTTGCTGATTTCAGAGTTTCTCCTTATCTTTGGCATTTGGCATTCTGAATATTATGTGTCTTGGAGTAGGTCTATATAGATTTATTCTGATTGGAGTATATTGTGCTTTCTGTACACATATATTTATGTCTTTCATGAGAGTTGGAAAATGTTTGGCCATTATTTCCTCAAAAACTCTTTCTGTATTTCTGCCCCTTTGCCCTTCTCTTCTTCTGGGACTCCCATAACACGTATGTTTGTGTGCTTCATGTTATCCTTGTGTTCCTGAGCCCCTGCTCAATTTTTTCTATTCTTTTTTCTCTCTGTTCTTCTCTCTCCAATTTCAGCTCTTCTGTTCTCTACATCACTGATTCTTTCTTGTATGATTTCAAATCTCCTGCTGTGTGCCTCTATTGTATTTTTTGTGTCACTTATTGTGTCTTTCATTCCCATAAACCCTATTATTTTTCTATTCAGGTTTTCACACTTTTCTTTGTGTTCACCCAATGCCACCTTCTTCTTCTTCCTCTTTTTTTTTCTTTCTTTCTGAAGTATGGGGATTGAACCTGGGGAGTTGTATGTGAAAAGCTGGAACTCAGCCACTGAGCCACATTGGCTTCCTTGAATTACTTTTTTTCATTTGTTTTGCTTATTGTTTGTTTTTTATTCAGGAGGGACCAGGAACCTAACCTAGGACTTCTCATGTGGGAGATGGTCTCTCGACTGCGTGATCCACAACTGCTCCCCCCAATGTCTTCTTAATGTCTTTTATTTCTTTAGTCATATTTTCCTTCAACTCCATGATTTGATTTAGGAGATTTGTATGATCATCACTGATTAGTTGTTTCAAGTCATGTGTCTTGTCTGGAGCTTTGATTTTTTTTTTTCTTTGCCTGAGCCACATCTTTTTTCTTAGTATGGCTTGTAATTTTTTGCTGATGTTTAGGCATCTGATTATGATGGTGAGTTTACTCTGGTGGTCAGTGTGGCAGTTTGGTATTATTTAGGAATAAAAAAAAAATATTGATTATGTTTATAACTTGGTCTGTTCCTCTGGACATGATACCCCTTCAATTGTATTACATTCAGATGTTTCACTTTTACTTTATTAAATCAAGATTAGGGCTTAGATTTGACCATGTCATTAGAGTATGCAAGGTTGAGTCCCAGGTCCCATGGGGGGCTATATAAATGGATGCTTAATCAAGAACACAGAGAAATAAATACACAGAAAAGACACAACAAAGGAAAGAACTTCGTTTTGACAGTGGAGCTCCAGAAAGAGATGAAACATTTGCCTGATAGCTTACAGCTCACCTTGTGAAGAGAACAGAGCACATGAGAGGCCCTGAGAGATAAGCCTTATGCCAGCCTACAGCTGAGATTAGAAGAAACTGTATCCACAGAGCTGAACCCTCACAGACATTGCCCACCATCTTGTTTCAACACATGGCAACAGATTTTGATAAGAAAGTAACCTTGAGTTGACTCTTTGGGGCCTTGTAAATAAATACCCTTTATAAAAACCAAGAGATTTCTGGTACTTTGTATCAGCATCCTTTTGGCTGACTAATACAGCTGTGTGCTACCACTGTTTTTTGATCTTGGTTCAACTTGTTGTAGATCTTTAGAATTGACTGTTTGATTGCTCAAACCAGGCTAAGGACACAGTAATGGGGTGCAGGCCAGTTTCCAAGGGCCTTGGAGAGGGAGGTAGTAAAGGTGTCAGATTGCCTCTTTTGCTTATTGTTTTTCTCTCTTTGCATGCACTTTCCTGGTCTGCCAGCAGATGGCATTCTTTGAGAGACCTCTCAGCTCAGACCCCAGATGCTAGCAGGGAATGCATTCACTGTAACCCTGCCCAGGTGGATGGTGCAGAAGGAATGTCCCTTCAGCCCCATCAGTCTGTAGCCACTGGCCAGGGGCCAGAGAACCTATTGCTGTTTTCTTCAGCAGTGGGGGGATGGGTGCCAGCAGCTGCTGCAGCAGCTTTGCTCATGGGATTTTTCCAGCCAGCAGTGACTCCTATCCTTTGCCCCTCTCTCTTCTGAGTAGTGCCTAATCTTCCCCTGCTGCTGTAAACCCTAAAATAGTTTTGTGGACAGTTTCTGCCTGTCTTCTATTTTTCTAGAGAGAAGTGAGCCCTCTGCCTCACTAATCCTTCATATTTCTGGAATTCCCACATGCTATTATTTTGACCTATAGTCATAAATGTAATTTTTTATTTTTTGTTTTTTCAAGGTATGGGGCTGAGAATTGAAACCGGGACCTCATATGTGGGAAGCTGGCATTCAGCCACTGAGCCACATCTGCTCCCCACAATGTAATTTTATAGAAATAAATGTTTTGTAGATACTTTACATACCTAGCCTCCACTGCACAGAAAATGCTAGGATATCATGATATATAAGTCATGAATTTATGTCTTCCACAAGCTAATTGTTTTAAAGGGGAGATACTGACATAAACAATGCTTACAGTAGAGTAAATTCAGTTCTTCAGTAAAAGCATATTTAATGTACAAAAGGCACATATTACTAAATCTCCCCACAGAGCTTTCCAGAAGAAATGATCTTGAACGTTTTTTTAAAAAAAGAAAGCTATTTTATTGATACATATTAATAAGGCAGGAACCCATCCAAAGTGTACAATCAGTGGTATTTGGTGTAATCACATTCTTGTGCATTCATCACTTCAATTATTCTGAAAGCACTTCCATTATTCCAATAATAATAAACAAACAAACAAACAAATTGTATCACCTCTCAATCTCTCTATACTTGCCCTGCTGTACATAGCTGCTATTCTTTTTCCTTCTCTCTAATATATTTGTATTTTATAAAAACTGTCTTATATATGCAATATCACCCATATTCGTATTTAACATGAGGTTTCATTCTTATACAGTCTCATGATACAGTTTTTAGCTTTCTTTTTTAGTAATATACATCACCTTAGACTTTCCCTTTCAACCAGTCATACCCATATAACAGCTCTGCTAGGTACAAATACCCATGATGTGCTTTGACTGTTTCTATTCATTTCCAAATATTTACAAACAACCTTTTTTTTTACCAGTTCTGCGCAGATTAATCACCACCTTTCCATTCTCTACCTTCACTCTATTTTCTGGTGACGTATATTCTAGTTATTAACTCCATGAATTTACACAATATATTTCGTTCAAAATAGCACAATCGTACAGTATTTGTATTTCTAAGTCTGGCTTGCTTCTCTCAACATAATGTCCTCCAGGTCCAGCCATGTTGTCATATGCTTCATGACATCTTTTAAAAAAATCTCTGCATAATATTCCAATGTGTTTATACACTACAGTTTGTTTACACATTCATCAGTTGATGGAAACCTGAATTGTTGCCAAATTTTGGCACTCGTGAATGATGCCACTAGGAACGCAGATGTTCAGATGTCTGTTTGTGTCTCTGCTCTCAGTTCTTCTGGATATATACCTAGTGTATTAGTCAGCCAAAGGGGTGCTGATGCAAAGTACCAGAATTTGGTTGGTTTTTATAAAGGGTGTTTATTCGAGGTAGAAGCTTACAGTTACCTGGCTATAAAGCATAAGTTACTTCCCTCACCAACGTCTTTTGCCTAGTGTTAGAGCAAGATGGCTGTTGACATCATCTGCAAATGTTCAGGCTTCCTCTTCTTTTTAAGGTTCCATGGTCACAGCTTCTTCCAATATCAACTGTAGGCTGGGATAAATCTCACTTATCTCCTGGGGCTTGTTCATCTCTGGGCTCAGCTGCTCTGTTCTCTCCACAAGGTTAGCTATAGACTATTAGGCTCTCTCTCTTTCTGGGGTCTCTGCAATATTCTTGGAGCCATCTCTATTCCTCTGTATTCTTCTCCTGTGTGTTTACTTCCCAGGGTTCCACCTAAAGACTCCAACTAACTCCTCTGCCTTGTTTTCTCTGTGTTGTCCTACTGACATGGCCCAATCAAAGACCTAATCATAATTTAATCAAATAAAACTGAAACTTCTGAAGATATTACAATCTAATATACCCAGAGGAACAGACCAGTTTACAAACATAATCCAATATCTCTTTTTGGAATTCATAAACAATATCAAACTACTACATCTAATAATGGTATTGCTGGGTCACATGGCAAATCTATATTCAACTTCCTTAGGAATTGCCAAACAGTCCTCTGCAATAGCTGTACCATTCTACATACCCACCAGCCATGAATAAGCATTCCTATCTCTCCACATCCTCTGCAACATTCACAGTTTACTGATTTTTTAATAGCAGCCAGTCTAAAAGGTGTGAAATGATACCTCATTTTAGGTTTGGTTTGCATTTCCCTAATCTCCAGTGATATTGAACACTTTTTTCATGGGTTTCTTCAACATTTGTATTTCTTCTTTGGACAATTGTCTTTTCAAGTCTTTTGCCCATTTTTAAATTGGGTAGTTTGTCTTTTTATTGTTGAGTTGTATGATCTCTTTATATATCATGATATTAAACACTTATCAGCTATGTGATTGCCAAGTATTTTCTCACATTAAGTCAGTTGCCTTTTCACCCTTTTGATAAAGTCCTTTGAGGTGCAAAAGTGTTTAATTTTGAAGATGTCTCATTTATCTTTTTTTCTTTTGTTGCTCATGCTTTGCGTATAGGTTTAAGAAACTGCTGCCTACCACACAATCTTGAAGATGTTTTCCTACATTTTCTTCTAGGACTTTTATGGTTGTCAATTTCATAGTTAGGTTCTTGATCCATTTATAGTTCATTTTTGTATAAGGTATGAGATAGGTGTCCCCTTTCTTCCTTTTGTATATGGATATCCAGTTCTCCCAGCACCATTTGTTGAATAGACCATTCTGGTCCAGGTGAGAAGGCTTGACTGACTTGTAAAAATTCATTTGACTCTAGATGTGAGGGTATATTTCTGAGTTCTTGATTCAGTTCCATAGGTCAATGTGTCTGTCTTTATGCCAGTACCATGCTGTTTTTACTGCTGTAGCTAAGTAATATGCATAAATGTCTGGAAGTGAATGTCCTCCAACTTTGCTTCGTTTAAATACATTTTTTGTCTTTCGGGGCCCCTTACCCTTCCAAATAAATATGATGATTTTTTATTCAATTTCTGCAAAAAAGGCTGTTGGCATTTTTATTGGAATCGCATTTAATCTGTAAATCATTTTGGGTAGAATTGACGTCTTAAAGATAATTGATCTTCCAATCCATGAACATGTAATGTCTTTCCATTTATTTAAGTCTTTTTCAATTTCTTTCAGCAATGTTTATATTTTCCTGAATATGGGTCCTTTATGTCCTTGGGTAAGTTTATTCTTAAATATTTGATTGTTTATTTGCTTTTATAAATGGTATTTTTTTTCTTATTTCCTCCTCCCATTGCACATCAGGAGTGTATAGAAACAGTATTGATTTTTACATATGAATCTTGTATCCTGCCACTTTGCTGAACTTGTCTATTAGTTCTAGTAGCTTTGTTGTGGGTTTTTCAGGAGATTCTAGATATTGGATAATATCAGTAAATAGCAAAAGTTTTACTTCTTTTCCTATTTGGGTGCCTTTACCTATCCTAATTGTTCTAACTAGAACCTCTATCACAATATCAAATACCAGTGGTCACAGTGGGCATCCTTGTCTTGTTCCTGATCTCAGTGAGAAAGCTTTCAACCTTTCACCAATGAGTAAAATGCACACTGTAGGTTTTTCATATATACAATTTACCATATTGAGAAGCTTCCATCTATTCCTATCTTTTGGAGTGTTTTTTTTTTTTTTTTAATCAAGAAAGTGTATTTTGTCAAATATCTTTACTGCATCAGTCAAGAGGATCATGTGATTTTCTTCTTCAATTTATCGATGTGGTTTATTACACTAACTATTTTCTTGTGTTGGATCACTCTTGCATTCCTGTGATAAAACCCACTTGGTGGTGTATAATTCTTTTACTGTGTGTAACAGTTTGATATTGTTTATGAATTCTAAAAAATAGGTATTGGATTATGTTTGTGAGCTGGTTTGCTCCTCTGGACATATTGGATTATATTGAATTCAGAGGTTTCACTTTCACTGAATTAATGATTAAGGTTTTGATTGGGCCCCATCAGTAGGACATTGAGTCCCCGCCCCCTTGGTGGGTGGGAACTCACAGAGAAACTGCACTGCAGAGAAGGAAGGTGAGAGTTTTGATCCTGGAACCCGGGAAGAAAACACACAGAGAAGCAGATACATGAGGATTTTGTTTGCAAGTATTTTTTGAGGATTTTTGCATCTACATTCATTAGGGATATTGGTCTATAAATTTCTATTTTCATAGTATATTGTTCTGATTTTGGTATTAGGGTGATGCTGCTTTATAGTATGAGTTTGGTAGCATTCTTTCCTATTCAATTTTTTTGGAAGAACTTGAGCAATATTGGTATTAGATTGTCTTTGCCTGACTGGTAAAATTCACTCGTGAAGCCATCCAGTCCTTGGCTTTTCAACTTTGGGAGGTTTTTTAAATTTTTTTATTATTTATTTTTAAAATTTTAAAATTTATTTTTAAAAAAATTACATTAAAAAAATATGAGGTCCTATTCAACCCCACCGCCCCCACCCCACCACTACCCCCACAGCAACACTCTTTCCCATCATCATGTCACATCCATTGCATTTGTTAAGTATATCTCTGGGCACCGCTGCACCTCATGGTCAATGGTCCACATCATAGCCCATACTCTCCAACGTTCCATCCAGTGGGCCCTGGGAGGATCTACAATGTCCGGTAATTGTCCCTGAAGCACCACCCAGGACAACTCCAAGTCCCGAAAACGCCTCCACATCTCATCTCTTCCTCCCATTCAATGCACCCAGCAGCCACCATGGCCACTTTTCCCACACCAATGCCACATTTTCTCTGTGGACCTTGGATTGGTTGTGTCCATTGCACATCTATGTCAAGAGGAGGCTTAGATTCCACATGGATACTGGATGCAATCTTCCTGCTTTCAGTTGTAGGCACTCTAGGCTCCATGGTGTGGTGGTTGACATTCTTCAACTCCATGTTAGCTGAGTGGGGTAAGTCCAATAAATCAGAGTGTAGGAGTTGAAGTCTGTTGAAGCTCAGGGCCTGGCTATCATATTGTCAGTCCAGAGATTCAAATCCCCTAGATATATCTTAAACCCCAGCACCAACTACAATTCCAGTAAAGTAGCATGAAAGTCTTGTGACAAGAGATCCCATCTGTCCAGCTCCATCATGCAGAAACACCAGCTCCAAAGAAGGGCCAACTGACATGGCAGTGAACCCCATCTGCCATGACCATAGAACCTGTGGGTCTCTTTAGCCCTCAAAAGAACCAATACCTGAGGTTGTATCTACTTTATCTGTCTCTGAGACTCTGCTCAGGTGTGCATAAGGGCAATCCTGACAACCTCCAGACTCTTTTTTAGAGACTCATAGCCATATAAACTCATTTCTCCTTTCCATTTCCCCCTTACACTAGGTCAAACAGCATTTTAATCTCCTGTTATTATATGTAGACAGGGATATTCTGCTGGTCCACATTGAACCTTTAATTCAAGGTCATTTTCTAGTTGCATCATCAGCTGGTACTTGGTAGTGATCCCTCGGTGCCAGGGAGGCTCATCCCCGGGTGTCATGTCCCACGCTGGGGGGAAGGCATTGCATTTACATGCTGAGTTTGGCTTCGAGACTGGCCACATTTGAGTAACATGAAGGTTGTCAGGAGGAAATTCCTAGGCACAGTACTGGTCTAGGCCTTGTTCTTATTTCAGGCATAGAGGCTCACAAGCATAGTCATTAGTGTCAGGGGCTCACTGTTGGACCCTCATTCCTTCCTGGTCCTTACTGTTGCACCTGGGGGACTGCTGCTGCTCCCCTAGGGACCACGACAGAGCACCCCCGGCCAGGAACCCAGTAACCCCCAGCTGTTGTTTTTAATTGTTTCCACTATGAGTATATCCAAACATTACCATGCACCCTCGACGTATGCCCTGTATAACTCCCTGTTAATCATATATCACCTGTCAATAACATCCTATACCAATATTCCTCCGCTGCCATTGTTGAGCCACTCTGTGATCCAAAACTTCCTGAAAAGTGAAGCCCAAAATAATGTCAGAATCCCTTACTAGTAAAATGGAATATAGCGATGGGTTTAAAGGTTAGATATAGAATACATATTGATTTGGAAAAATTCTACATCCTATCTTTTTTTTTTTTTGCTTCAGAAATTATATTTATTTATTTATTTATTTATTTTTAATTGATTTTGTAAAAATATTACATTAAAAAAAATATACGAGGACCCCTTCAACCCCACCACCCTCACCCCTCCACTCCCCCCCCAGCAACACTCATTCCCATCATCATGACACATCCATTGCATTTGGTAAGTACATCTCTGGGCACCTCTGCACCTCATGGTCAGTGGTCCACATCATGGCCCATACTCTCCCCCATTCCATCCAGTGGGACCTGTGAGGATTTACAATGTCCAGTGATTACCCCTGAAGCACCATCCAGGGCAGCTCCAAGTCCCTAAGACGCCTCCACATCTCGTCTCTTCCTGCCATTCCCCATACCCATTAGCCACCATGTCCACTTTTCCCACTCCAATGCCACCTTTTCTCTGTGGACATTGAATTGGTTGTGTCCATTGCACCTCTATGTCAAGAGGAGGCTCAGATTCCACATGGATGCTGGATGCAATCCTCCCACTTTCAGTTGTAATCACTCTAGGCTCCATGGTGTGGTGGTTGTCCTTCTTCAACTCCATCTTAGCTGAGTGAGGTGCGTCCAATAAATCAGATTGTAGGTGCTGGAATCTTTTGAGGCTCAGGGCCTGGCTATCACATTGTCAGTCCAGAGATTCAGATCCCCTAAATATATCTTAAACCCCAACACCAACTACAACTCTAGCACAGTAGCATGAAAGTCTTATGAAGAGAGATCCCATCTGAGTCCAGATTCATCACGCATAAACACCAGCTCCAAAGAAGGGCCATCTGACATGGCAGTTAACCCCATCTGCCATGACCATAGCACCCATGGGCCTCTTTAGTCCTCAAAGGAACCAATACCTGGGAGTTGTATCTACTTTATCTGTCTCTTAGACTCTGCTCAGTTGTGCATAAGGGCAATCTTTCTGACAACCTCCAGACTCTTTTTTAGAGACTCATAGCCATATAAACTCATTTCTCCTTTCCATTTCCCCCTTACATTAGGTCAAACAGCATTTTAAAGTCATGTTATTTTATGTAGACAGGGGTATTCTGCTGATCCACATTGAACCTTCCATTCAAGGTCATTCTTCAGTTGGATCATCAGTTGGTAGTTGATAGTGATCTCTCGGTGCCAGGGAGGCTCATCCCCGGGCATCATGTCCCACGCTGGGGGGAAGGCATTGTATTTACATGCTGAGTTTGGCTTCGAGACTGGCCACATTTGAGAACCATGAAGGCTGTCAGGAGGAAATTCCCAGGCACAATGCTCCTCTAGGCCTTGTTCTTATTTCAGGCATATCAGCTCACAAGCATAGTCATTAGCGTCAGGGGCTCACCGTTGGACCCTCATTCCTTCCCGGTCCTTGCCGCTGCACTCGGGAGACTGTCGCTGCTCCCCTAGGGACCACGACATAGCACCACTGGCCAGGAACTGAGTACCCCCCAGCTGTAGTTTTTAATTGTTGCCACTATGAGTATATCCAAACATTACCATGCACCCAGGACATATGTCCTGTATAGATCCCTGTCAGCCATATATCACCTGTCAAAAGTATCCTATACCAGTATTCCTTCATTGCCATTGTTGAACCACTCTGTGATCCAGAACTTCCTGAAAATTGAAGCCCAATATAATGTCAGGATCCCTTACTAGCAAAATGGCATATAGCGATGGGTTTAAAGGTTAGATATAGAATACGTGTTGACTTGGAAAAAATTCTACATCCTATCTTTTTCTTTTTTTTTCCCCCCTAATTATTGAACTTCTCTTAACAAGAGCCCTAGACCCCAGCAATTCATATATATAATATACAGCACTCCCACACATCCACCACAAAACCTTTTCCCTTCCACAGTGATACTTTTACACCCTATTCACATCATATTTACTTAAAGTGATGTACAGAGTCTGAGACAATAGCTTTCAAACAAGGTGACATCTGTGCTTACATTGTGGTGCTTACTTTAGGATACACAGTTTTCTAATTTTTTAGTTATCCTATGTTTTACATTATGGTTTACATTATCAGTCTGTTGTCTCCTATATGTTATGGTGTAATATTACATGTTTTATATCCATCCTTGTGTACTCTCACGAAACTCCTCTCTTACCCCCCATTTACCTTGGTTCCACACATTTAACATCCATTTTCCCATCCACCTTGGTGCCCACAGTGACAGCCAACCTCCGTTTCCTGAGGAGCCACGTCCAGAGATAGTTGGAATAGTGTTCAGGGCCTAACTTGCTCAACTGCCCCAATGCCCTGGGAGCCACCCTTTCTCTCAAGAGATACAGTTCCCTCTATTTGATGGCATTAGTCCTCCCCAGGATGTGGGTCCACCCCCACTCTCACTACTTGGGTCTCTACCCAATGGTGCCACCCACTCTGGCAAAATGAGCATTCAGACATTCCCCAGGAGCCCGTCCCGCATCGGACCATCCCCTCCGAGCATTCTAAACAGGTAACTCTCTTAATCATATTTTGATACGATTTTCTCGGCATTTTACTCTCCACCAACACCTGACACTCTCCTATGTTCGTATGCTACCCCTTCCTCCCCCCACTTTTGGGCAATATTACCCATCCGCCCATCCCCAGCCACCCTCAAGCCCACAAAGCCCCTCCCAAAGGCAACCCCTTGCCCCCAATTATCTCTTCTTTGTGTTCATACTTACCAGCAACTCGTCATAAATTCCACCCCTGCAGATGTCGGCTCACATCCTTCCTCCACCCCCTGATTTCCTGTAAGCCTATCGTTCAATCTCTTGCTCTCTGAGGCAGCTTGCTTATTTCATATCATTGAGGTCATGTAGTATTTGTGCTTCAATGCCTGGGTTGCTTCACTCAACATAAGGTTCTCAAGATTCATCCATGTTATTACGTGTGTTTGTAGTGTATTTGTTCTTACAGCCGAGTAGTATTCCATTGTGTGTATATACCACATTTTATTGATCCACTCATCTGTTGATGGGCATTTGGGTTGATTCCAACTTTTGGCAATAGTGAACAATGCTCTGTGAACATTGGTGTACATATATTGGTTTGTGTCCTTGTTTTCAGTTCTGCTGGGTATATACCCAGCAGTGGTATTGCTGGGTCATATGGCAAATCTATGGCTAGTTTTTTGAGAAACCACCATACTGTCCTCCAGAATGGTTGGATCCTTCTGCATTCCCACCAGCAGTGGATGAGTGTTCCCCTTTCTTAACATCCTCTCCAGTATTTGTATTCTTCTGTTTTTTTCATAGCTGCCAATCTTATGGGTGTAAGATGGTATCTCATTGTAGTTTTGATTTGCATTTCCCTGATAGCTAGAGATTTGGAGCATTTTTTCATGTGCTTTTTAGCCATTTGTATTTCTTCTTTGGAGAAGTGTCTGTTTAAGTCTTTTTCCCATTTTTTAAATGGGTTGTTTATCTTTTTATTTTCAAGATATAAGAGTTCTTTATATATGCAAATTATAAGTTCCTTATCAGATATATGGTTGCCAAATATTTTCTCCCAGTGTGTGGGCTCCCTTTTTACTTTCTTGACAAACTCCTTTGAGGTGCAAATGGCTTTAATTTTGAGGAAGTCCCATTTATCTATCAGTTCTTTTGCTGCTTGTGCTTTTTGTATGATATTCATGAATCCATTTCCTATTACAAGGTCCTGTAGATGTTTCCCTACACTGCTTTCTAAGGTCTTTATGGTCTTGGCTCTTATATTTAGGTCATTAATCCATCTTGAGTTGATCTTTGTATAAGGTGTGAGATGGTAATCCTCTTTCATTTCTACATATGGCTATCCAGTTCTCCAGACACCATTTGTTGAATAGACCACTCTCTCCCAGTTGAGAGGGTTTGGTGGCTTTATCGAATATTATGTGGCTATATATGTGAGGTTCTATATCAGAGCTTTCAATTCGATTCCATTGGTCTGTGTGTCTCTCCTTATGCCAATACCATGCTGTTTTCACTACTGTAGCGTTGTAGTATGTTTTGAAGTTGGGTAGTGTGATTCCTCCAATTTCGTTTTTCTTTTTCAGTATTTCTTGGGTATTCGGGGTCTCTTTCCTTTCCAAATAAATTTCATGGTTAGTTTTTCTAGTTCCTTAAAGAAGGCTGTGTTGATTTTTATTGGGATTACATTGAATGTGTAGATCAGTTTTGGTAGGATAGGCATCTTAATAATATTCAGTCTTCCTATCCATGAACAAGGAATATTCTTCCATTTATTTAGGTCTTCTTTGATTTCCTTGAACAGTCTTGTATAGTTCTCAGTGTATAAGTTTTTTACCTCTTTAGTTAAATTTATTCCTAAGTATTTGATTTTTTTATTTACTATTGTGAATGGTATTTGTTTCTTGATTTCCTCCTGATCTTGCTCATTATTGGTGTACAGAAATGCTACTGATTTTTGTGCATTGATCTTATAACCTGTGACTGTACTAAACTCATTTATGAGTTCTAGAAGCTTTGTTGTAGATCTCTCAGGGTTTTCTATGTATAGGATCATGTCATCTGCAAATAATGAAATTTTGACTTCTTCCTTTCCAATTTGAATGCCTTTTATATCTGTTTCTTGCCTCAGTTCTCGAGGAAGAACTTCTAAGACAATGTTAAATAGGAGCAGAGACAATGGGCATCCTTGTCTTGTTCCTGAGTTTAGAGGGAAGGATTCTAGGATTTCTCCATTGTAAACAATGTTGGCTTTAGGTTTTTCGTATATACTCTTTATCATGTTCAAAAAATTTCCTTGTATTCCAATCTTTTGGAGTGTTTTTATCAAGAAAGGGTGCTGTATTTTGTCAAATGCTTTTTCTGCATCTATAGATATAATCATGTGATTTTTTTCCTTCAATCTGTTTATATGGTGTATTACGTTGATTGATTTTCTTATGTTGAACCATCCTTGCATACCTGGGATGAATCCCACTTGGCCGTGGTGTATAATTCATTTAATGTGTTGTTGAATACGATTAGCAGGTATTTTGTTAAGTATTTTTGCATCTAGGTTCATTAGAGAAATTGGTCTGTAATTTTCCTTTCTTGTGGTGTCTTTGTTTGGCTTTTGTACTAGGGTAATGTTGGCATCATAGAAGGAGTTAGGCAATGTTCCTTCTGTTTCGATTTTTTGGAATAGTTTCAGCAGGATTGGTGTTAGTTCTTTCCGGAATGTTTTGTAAAATTCACCTGTGAAGCCATCTGGCCCTGGGCTTTTCTTAGTTGAGAGATTAATAACTGATTCTATTTCTCTGCTTGTGATTGGTTTGTTAAGATCATCAATTTCTTCTTTTGTCAATATGGGCTGCTTATGTGTTTCTAGGAATTTGTCCATTTCCTCTGAATTGTCATTTTTGTTGGAATATAGTTTTTCAAAGTATCCTCTTATGATAGTCTTTATTTCTGTGGGTCAGTGGTGATATCACCTTTCTCATTTCTTATTTTGTGTGTTTGCGTCTTCTCTCTGTTTTTCTTTGTTAGTATCGCTAAAGGTTTGTCAATTTTGTTGATCTTCTCAAAAAACCAGCTCTTGGTCTTGTTTATCTTTTCATGTGCTTTCTTTTTTTCTATTTCATTTAGTTCTGCCCTTATCTTTGTTATTCCTTCCTTCTTCTTCCTGTTGGGTTACTTTGTTGTTGTTTTTCTAATTCCTTCAAATGTGCATTTAGTTCTTCAATTTTCCCTCTTTCTTCTTTTTTGATAAATGAATTTATGGCTATAAATTTCCCTCTCAGTACTGCTTTTGCTGCATCCCATAAATTTTGGTATGTTGTGTTATCATTATCATTTGTTTCAAGGTAGTCATTGATTTCTTTTGAGATTTCCTCTTTTTTTTAAATTATTTATTTATTTTTTTAAATTACATTATGAAAAATATGAGGTCCCATTCAACCCCACCACCCCTGCCCCCCACTCCCCCCACAGCAACACTCTCTCCCCTCATCATGACACATCCATTGCACCTGGTAAGTTCATCTCTGAGCATCACTGCACCCCATAGTCAATGGTCCACATCATAGCCCAGACTCTCTCACGTTCCATCCAGTGGGCCCTGGGGGGATCTATAATGTCCCGTAATTGTCCGTGAAGCACTATCCAGGACAACTCCACGTCCCGAAAACGCCTCCACATCTCATCTCTTCCTCCCATTCCCCACACCCAGCAGCCACCATGGCTACCGTTCCCACACCCATTCCACATTTTCTCTGTGGACATTGGATTGGTTGTGTCCATTGCACATCTATGTCAAGTGAGGGCTTAGATTCCATATGGGTACTGGATGCACTCCTCCCGCTTCCAGTTGTAGACACTCTAGTCTCCATGTTGTGGTGGTTGACCTTCTTCAACTCCATGTTAGCTGAGTGGAGTAAGTCCAATAAATCAAAGTGTAGGAGCTGAAGTCTGTTGAGGCTCTGGGCCTGGGTGTCATATTATCAGTCCAGAGATTCAAATCCCCTACATATATCTTAAACCCAGCACCGACTACAATTCCAATAAAGTAGCATGCAAGTCTTGTGAAAAGAGATCCCCTCTGAGTCCAATTCCATCACGCAGAAACACCAGGTCCAAAGAAGGGCTATCTGTCATGGCAGTGAACCCCTTCTGCCATGACCATAGAACCCGTGGGTCTCTTTATCCCTCAAAAGAACCAATACCTGGGGTTGTATCTACCTTATCTGTCTCTTAGACTCTGTTCAGTTGTACATAGGGGTATTCCTTCTGACAACCTCCAGACTCTTTTTTAGAGACTCACAGCCTTATAATCTCATTTCTCCTTTCCATTTCCCCCTTACATTAGGTCAAACAGCTTCCCGAAGTCATGTTATTATATGTAGACAGGTATATTCTGCTGTTCCGCATTGAATCTTTAATTCAAGGTCATTTTATAGTTGCTTCTTCAGCTGGTATGTGGTAGTGATCCCTCGGTGCCAGGGAGGCTCATCCCCGGGTGTCGTGTCCCACGCTGGGGGGAATGCATCGCATCTACACGCTGAGTTTGGCTGTGAGAGTGGCCACATTTGAGTAACATGCAGGCTGTCAGGAGGAAACCCCCAGGCACAATGCTACTCTAGGCCTTGTTCTTATTGCAGGTGTATAGGCTCAAAAGTGTAACCATTAGTATCACGAGCCCACTGTTGGGCCCTCCTTCCTTCCTGGTTCTTGCCGTTGCACCTGGAGGATTGCCACTGCTCTCCCAGGGCCCACAACAGTGACCCCCCGGCCAGGAGCCCAGTACCCCCCCAGCTGTTGTTTTTGTTTCCACTATGAGTATATATAGACATTACCATATACCCTGGGCATATGCCCTGTATAACTCCCTGTCAACCATATATATCCTGTCAATAACATCCCATATCAGTATTCCTCCGCTGCCATTGTTGAACCACTCTGTGATCCAAAACTTCCCGTAAAGTGAATCCCAACATAATGTCAGCTTCAGAAGAGTCTTAGATCACTGAAATTCATATATACAATATACAGTATTTCCCCAGATCCACCATAAAACCTTTTCCCTTGCACAGCAATAATCTTTTAACTTATTCATATCATATTTCCTGAAACTGATGTACAGATTCCAACACTATAGTTTTCAAACACGGTGACATTTGTGCTTACTATGTGGTCCATATTTTAGGCTGTACAGTTTTCTAAATTTTTTAGTTATCCTATGTTTTGTCTTATGGTTTTCATTATTAGTCTGTCGTCCCCGATATGTTTTTGGTGTAATATTAGCTGTTTTATATTCATCCCCGTGTACTCTCACATAACTCCTCTCAGGGTATTAGATTGGCAGGCGTTGTGGGCCCTAAGGGGAGGGGAAAATGGATGTGGAATGGATGGAACAAAGGTAAATAAGGGGGTAAAAGAGATTTCCTCTTTGACCCACTGTTTTTCTAAGAGTGTGCTGTTTAATTTCCAAATCCTGGTGTGAAACCTGGGCTTCTGTCCCTTGCAAATTTCCAGCTTGACTCCACTGTGGTCAGAGATATTGTTTTGTATGATTTCAATCTTTCTGAATTCATTCAGCCTTTCTTTGTGGCCTAGCATATGGTCTATCTTGGAGAATGATCCATGTGCGCTTGAGAAAAATGTATATCCTGCTGTGTTTGGGTGTAATGATCTATATATGTCTATTAGATCCAGCTCCTCTAATATACTGTTCAAATGTTTTGTTTCTTTAGTGATTCTCTTTTGAGATGTTCTGTCCAGAGTTGATAGTGGTGTATTAAAATCCCCCACTATAATTGTAGATGTATCTATTGTTTCACTTAGTTTTTCCAGCGTTTGCCTCACGTATTTAGAGGCACCCTTGTTAGGAGCATAAATATTTATGATTGTTCGATCTTCTTGACAGATTTTCCCTTTCACTAAAATGTAGTGTCCTTCTTTGTCTCTCACAATTGTTTCACATTTAAAGTCTATTTTGTCTGATATTAATATAGCTACTCCTGCCTTTTTTTGGTTACTGTTTGCTTGTATGATTGTTTTCCAGCCATTCACTTTCAATCTCCATGCGTCTCTGGGTCTAAGATGTGTCTCTTGTAGACAGCATACGGATGGATCATATTTCCTTATCCAATGTTCCAGTCTGAATCTTTTGATAGGTGAGTTTAATCCGTTGACATTCAGTGTTATTACTTTCAAGGAATTATTTGTGTTAGCCATATTTTGATTGGATTTGTGTTTGTGTTATTTTGTTTGTATTTTTTTTCCCTTCTCTTTTGGTCTCTTTTTTTTGTTGTTGTTGCTCTTATACTCTCCTCCAACTTTGCCTGTCCTGTTTTTTCCTTTCTTCCTGCAGAACTCCCTTTAGAATTTCTTGAAGGGGAGGTTTCTTGTTGGTATACTCTTTCAGTTTCTGTTTGTCTGCGAATATTTTGAACTCTCCATCATGTTTGAATGCTAGTTTAGCTGGATAGAGTATTCTTGGTTGGAAATTTTTTTCCTTTAGTACCTTGACTATATCATACCACTGCTTTCTTGCCTCCATGGTTTCAGATGAGAAATCAGCACTTAATCTAGTGGAGCTTCCCTTGTATGTGATGGTTTTCTTTTCTCTTGCTGCTTTTAGGATTTTCTCTTTGTCTTGTGCATTGGATAATTTGACAAGTATATGTCTTGGGGTGGGCATGTTGGGGTTTTTGACTAGTGGAGTGCGCTGTCCTCCTTGGATATGTACATCTTTCTCTTTCAGTAGATTTGGGTAGTTTTCAGCCATTATTTCCTGCAACACTCCTTCTGACCCCTTTCCCTTCTCTTCTCCTTCTGGAATGTCTATAATACGTATGTTTGAGCATTTTGCATTGTCATTCAGGTCCCTAAGTCCTAGCTAGATTTTTTCTATCTTTTTATCGACCCCTTCTACTATCTGTTTGATTTCTGATGTACTGTCTTCCACATCACTAATTCTCTGCTCTGCCTCTTCTAGTCTGCTGATATTTGCTGCAAGTGTATTTTTGATTTCTTGAACTGTGGTGTTCATTCCCATCATATCTGTTATCTTTTTGCGTATGTCTGCAATTTCCCCTCCAAGTGATGTCTTCATGTTGTTAACCTCTTTCATTACTTCATCAAATTTGTCGGTGACAAATGTTCTGAGATCTTTCATTGCTTGTCCAAAGTTCTGCTCCCCTTCCTGATTTTTGGTTTGTTGATTGGATTCAGCCATGTTTTCCTGATTACTGGTTTGGTTTGTAGATTTTTGTTGCTTTCTGGTCATTATTTAATCTTGACGGATTTAATCAGTTCCTTAGCTTCTTTGTCTACTCTTAGAGATTAATTAGCTGTTGTTTTTGCATAAGTGTTATATCTTCTCTTTGTCACTTTGTTCTTCTTATTCTAATTTCTTGTTGTTGGTTAAGTTCACTTTAAAGGAAAGTATTAGTGCTGGGGAAAGGCAATTATGTAAGCAAGGGAAAAGTGTAAAGTAGTATTGGTGATATATGTTAACAAAGCAAGAATATGAGATCTGGGAGGATGGAGGTTAGATTCACGTAAATTGTGTGGAGTTATAGCAGTAGGTAGAGTACCTATTATGGGGTAGATGATTGAATATGGGAGGAATATGGTATGAGCTAAAAAGCTATTGTTTTCATGAGAGAGGGAAAAAGAAAAGACAGTTAATAGTTTCAAGAGTGGATAACAGACAGAAAACAGAACAAAGGTATTAGAAATTAAGACTTAGACACTTCATGGATCAAAGAAAGGGAGGTGGGAGGTGGAATATAGGAGAGACAGTAGATGATGGTGGATATCAAGATGTAGGGGAAAGAGGATAGTGTTCACACAGAATCAGTTCACACAGAAATGAGGCAGTGGAGGATGATGAAACCCCAGCAAATGTGAGGTGTTTCCTGCCGCACCTATTGTTAAATAGTTAAAATAAAATAAGTAGAAGATGAGGGACATGAGGGAGAGAGAAAACAGAAAAAAATAAAAATAAAAATAAATAAAAAAATAAAGGGGGGGAAGAGAAGAAAGGAAGAAAGGAAAAGGGGGTCGGCAAAGGGTGGGGAACAGGTAGCGGAAAGGAAAAAAAACAGATATACACGAACCACAATTAAAACACCAACTACACAACAACAACCACAAAAAAACCCCTAAATAACTGAATAAAAAAAAGACTTTGGGGGATATGCTGTGAGAAAAGACTAGGTTATAATGTGGTGTTAGCAATCAGGACATTAAAAAAAGTAAAAAATAAGACAAAATGAAAATAAAAACAAAACAAAATGAAATGATAAAAAAAATGCCAACTTTGAAGGCTAGGGCATTCAAGGACCTCAGATGGACCTCAGGGCATGATGAATTCATGGGTGGAAAGTCTGAGATATTAAAGACTCAAGAGGTGTGATTCTCTGTGGTGTGGGCACCCAGAGTTTAGGGGATTCAGATCAGGCAACCTCCAATCTGGTCAACAGGAAGCCTAGGAGCCCCATAGTGTAACACAGCCCTCAGGGATCCCCATAGCTGGGCGCCAGCCCTATGGGGGAAGTCAGATCCACAAACTCTATATTATGTCTGAACCTTGCAATTCACTTACTTAGTAGGACTCATTAATGTGGGTATATCATCACTTCAGCTTTTGGACAGCTCCCGCCCTATGCTTCCAGAACACTGCCACTTGAGGGCGCCTTTACACCGCAGCCACTTTACTGGCACAGATCCAAAGCCCGGCCAGTGACGCCGAAAACAGATTCCAAAACCGGAATTCCCAAGCTTCGCAAAATATTCCCTAATCAGCTTCCAGACGTGTCCCCCTCCCTCGCCACACCTTGAAACAACTTCCCAATTATGTCCCTTTATTGCCTACAGCCTAATTCGATTGCAGATCGGCTGCCAGGCTTGTGGGGGCGGGGCTTCAGACGGAAGCGCTATTATTTGTGTCCGCAATCAAAAATTTTCCCCGCTTCACAACAAAACACCGTCTATCTCCCCAAATCGATCCACAAAGGCGACCTGTCGCATCAACCCGCCAACAGCCCGCCCAGGACTCGCGAACTCCCCAGTACTGCAGAGCCACCAAAAAGTTGAGCCGCTGCGCAGCACCGCGGCTCCACCCACCCCCAAGAGGGAGGAACCCGTGTGCGGGTCTCACCTCCGGGCAATAGAACCCAAATTATATCTTATAGACCAATCCTCTCTGTTACCTTTCAACCAAATCGATGTCTAGACACTTCCTGCCCTGTAAAAATCCTGAAAAAGCCCTGCCTTGGAGAACCTCCAGCCGCGCCCAGCCGTTTCTTCCCAGGAGATATCGCAAGGCAAGTTCACTCAGCGACCATCTTGCTTCTTTCAATCTACATCCTATCTTTTTCTTTTCTTTTTTCTTCTCTTCACAAGAGACTTAAATCACAGTAATTCATATATACAATATAGTACTCCCACACATCCACCATAAAACCTTTTCCCTTCCACAGCGATATTCTTATAACTTATTCATATCGTATTTACTTAAACTGATGCACAGACTCTGAGACAATAGCTTTCAAACAAGGTGACATCTGTGCTTACATTGTGGTCCATACTTTAGGATATACAGTTTTCTAAATTTTTAGTTATCCTATGTTTTACATTATGGTTTACATTATTAGTCTGTCATCCCCTATATGTTTTTGGTGTAATATTACATGTTTTATATCCATCCTTGTGTACTCTCATGAAACTCCTCTCTTACCCACACATTTACCTTGGTTCCACCCATTCAACATCCATTTTCCCCTCCCCTTGGGGCCCACAGCAACAGCCAATCTCCATTTCCCGAGGAGCCATGTCCAGAGATACTTGCAAAAGTGTTCAGGGCCTGACTTGCTCAACTGCCCTAATGCCCTGGGAGCCAACCTTTCTCTCGAGAGATACAGTTCCCTCTTTTTTGATGGCATTAGTACTCCCCAGGATGTGGGTCCACCCCCACTCTTAGTACTTGGGGCTCTATCCAATGGTACAACCCTCCCTGGCAAAATGAACATTCAGACATTCCCCAGGAGTCCGTCCCATGTCAGACCATCCCCTCTGAGCATCCTAAACAGGTAACCCTCTTAATTATATTTTGATACGGTTTTCTCAGCATTTTACTCTCAACCAACGCCTGACACTCTCCTATGTTCATATGTTGCCCCTCCCTTCCCCCAAGTTTTTGGGCAATATTACCCATCTGCCCATCCCCAGCCCCCCTCAAACCCGCAAAGCCCCACCCAAAGGCAACCCCTTGCCTCCATTTTATCTCTTCTTTGTGCTCATACTTACCGCCAGCTCATCATAGATTCCACCTCTGCAGACTTCGGCTCACATCCTTCCTCCACCCCCCAATTTCCTGTAAGCCTATCTTCCAGTCTCTAGCTCTCTGAGGCAGCTTGCTTATTTCATATCATTGAGGTCATGTAGTATTTGTCCTTCAATGCCTGGGTTGCTTCACTCAACATAAGGTTCTCAAGATTCATCCATGTTATCATGTGTGTTTGTAGTGTATTTTTTCTTACAGCCAAGTAATATTCAATTGTATGTATATGCCACATTTTATTGATCCACTCATCTGTTGATGGGCATTTGGGTTGATTCCAACTTTTGGCGATAGTGAACAATGCTCTGTGAACATTGGTATACATATATCGGTTTGTGTCCTTGTTTTCAGTTCTGCTGGGTATATACCCAGCAGTGGTATTGCTGGGTCATATGGCAAATCTATGGCTAGTTTTTTGAGAAACCACCAAACTGTCCTCCAGAATGGTTGGATCCTTTTGCATTCCCACCAGCAGTGGATGAGTGTTCCCCTTTCTTAACATCCTCTCCAGCATTTGTATTCTTCTGTTTTTTTCATAGCTGCCAATCTTATGGGAGTAAGATAATATCTCATTGTAGTTTGATTTGCATTTCCCTGATAGCTAGAGATTTGGAGCATTTTTTCATGTGCTTTTTAGCCATTTGTATTTCTTCTTTGGAGAAGTGTCTGTTTAAATCTTTTTCCCATTTTCTAAATGGGTTGTTTATCTTTTTATTTTCAAGATATAGGAGTTCTTTATATATGTAAGTTATAAGTCTCTTATCAGATATATGGTTGCCAAATATTTTCTCCCATTGTGTGGGTTCCCTTTTTACTTTCTTGACAAACTCCTTTGAGGTGCAAAAGGCTTTAATTTTGAGGAAGTCCCATTTATCTATTTGTTCTTTTGCTGCTCTTGCTTTTGGTGTGATATTCATGAAGCCATTTCCTATTACAAGGTCCTGTAGATGTTTCCCTACACTGCTTTCCAAGGTCTTTATGGTCTTGGCTCTTATATTTAGGTCATTGATCCATCTTGAGTTGATCTTTGTATAAGGTGTGAGATGGTAATCCTCTTTCATTTCTACATATGGCTATCCAGTTCTCCAGACACCATTTGTTGAATAGACCACTCTCTCCCAGTTGAGAGGGTTTGGTGGCTTTATCGAATATTATGTGGCTATATATGTGAGGTTCTATATCAGAGCTTTCAATTCGATTCCATTGGTCTGTGTGTCTCTCCTTATGCCAATACCATGCTGTTTTCACTACTGTAGCTTTGTAGTATGTTTTGAAGTCAGGTAGTGTGATTCCTCCAAGTTCATTTTTCTCTTTCAATATGTCTTTGGCTATTCGGGGCCTCTTTCCTTTCCAAATAAATTTCATGGTTAGTTTTTCTAGTTCCTTAAAGAAGGCTGTGTTGATTTTTATTGGGATTACATTGAATGTGTAGATCAGTTTTGGTAGGATAGACATCTAAATAATATTTAATCTTCCTACCCATGAACAAGGAATATTCTTCCATTTATTTAGGTCTTCTTTGATTTCCTTGAACAGTCTTCTATAGTTCTCAGTGTATAAGTTTTTTACATCTTCAGTTAAATTTATTCCTAAATATTTGATTTTTTTATTTACTATTGTAAATGGTATTTGTTTCTTGATTTCCTCCTGATCTTGCTCATTATTGGTGTACAGAAATGCTACTGATTTTTGCACATTGATCTTATAACCTGCGACTTTACTAAACTCATTTATGAGTTCTAGAAGCTTTGTTGTAGATCTCTCAGGGTTTTCTATGTATAGGATTATGTGATCTGCAAATAATGAAATTCTGACTTCTTCCTTTCCAATTTGAATGCCTTTTGTATCTGGTTCTTGCCTCAGTGCTCGAGCAAGTACTTCTAAGACAATGTTAAATAGAAGGGGAGACAATGGACATCCTTGTCTTGTTCCTGACTTTAGAGGGAAGGATTCTAGGATTTCTCCATTGTAAACAATGTTGGCTTTAGGTTTTTCGTATATACTCTTTATCATGTTCAAAAAATTTCCTTGTATTCTGATCTTTTGGAGTGTTTTTATCAAGATAGGGTGCTGTATTTTGTCAAATGCTTTTTCTGCATCTATAGATATAATCATGTGATTTTTTTCCTTCAATCTGTTTATATGGTGTATTACGTTGATTGATTTTCTTATGTTGAACCATCCTTGCATACCTGGGATGAATCCCACTTGGCCATGGTGTATAATTCATTTAATGTGTTGTTGAATACAATTAGCAGGTATTTTGTTAAGTATTTTTGCATCTAGCTTCATTAGAGAAATGGTCTGTAATTTTCCTTTCTTGTGGTGTCTTTGTTTGGCTTTGGTACTAGGGTAATGTTGGAATCATAGAAGGAGTTAGGCAATGTTTCTTCTGTTTCGAATTTTTGGAATAGTTTCAGCAGGATTGGTGTTAGTTCTTTCTGGAATATTTTTTAGAATTCACCTGTGAAGCTGTCTGGCCCTGGGCTCTTCTTAGTTGGGAGGTTTTTAATGACTGATTCTATGTCTTTACTTGTGATTGGTTTGTTAAGATCATCAATTTCTTCTTTTGTCAATATGGGCTGCTTTTGTGTTTCTAGGAATTTGTCCATTTTCTCTGAATTGTCATTTTTGTTGGAATATAGTTTTTCAAAGTATCCTCTTATGATAGTCTTTATTTCTATGGGGTCAGTGGTGATATCGCCTTTCTCATTTCTTATTTTGTGTGTTTGCGTCTTCTCTCTGTTTTTCTTTGTTAGTCTCGCTGAAGGTTTGTCAGTTTTGTTGATCTTCTCAAAAAAACCAGCTTTTGTGCGGCAGCTTGCTCGGTCGGTAGAGGTGGGGTCTGGCTGCGGATGAGGGGTCGGTCCAGCTTTGGACGAGGGGTCAGTCCCACTTGGGATGAGGGGTTGGTCCGGCAGCAGACGAGGGGTTGGTCTCACAGGGGTTGCGCGGTTCGGGTGACGGGGTCGCCCGGCGAAGCCGGCGGCAAAGGGGTCGCCCAGAGAAGCCGGCGACAAACTGGGGACAAGGGAGGCCAGGCCCTTGTTGGGGGCTCTCAGGACTGGAGGGCGCATGGCAGAAGAACTACCGTGGAGACAACGTAAACACGCAAGTCCACTTTATTGAGGGAGAGACAACAGTTTTATAGGGGTTGGGGAAGGCTGATTGGTCAAAGCCACGCCCTGTTCTGATTGGTTGCCAGCGAAAGGTCAGTGGGTGGTACTGGATGGGAGAGGGGTGGTAATTAGGGATTGGCTGTTGCTGTTGCTGGGGGAAGTGGCAGGGTTTAGTGATGGGTGGCTGTTGTTGCTGGGGTAGAGGGCAGACTTGAGTTTCCCACCCATGCCTGGCTGTTGCTGCTGTCAGGGGGAGGGAAAAGGGCAGACTGGATTTTTCCGCCCATGCCTGGCTGTTGCTGCTGTCAGGGGAGGGGAAAAGGGCAGACTGGAATTTTCCGCCCTGCGCCTGTGCAGGGAGAAAGAAGAAGAAGGGTGCCGCCCCACAGGCATCGTGTGGCGCCATCCGGGAGGAGGGGTGGCTGCGGAAGCATGGCTGCCGAGAAGGGGAGACCCGAGGGCACTCTGCACCCATGCCGAGCTCCCTTCAGGGGTGGTGGTGAGTTTGACCAGCCACCCTATTATGGGGGCAGCGGCTTGGCCTGCCGCGGCCGCTACCCTGCCAGGCCAGCAAACCACACTTCAGCCCGAGGGGTGACCGCACTTTTGGTCTTGTTTATCTTTTCAAGTGCTTTCTTATTTTCTATTTCATTTAGTTCTGCTCTTATTTTTGTTATTTCCTTCCTTCTTCTTCCTGTTGGGTTACTTCGTTGTTTTTTTTCTAATTCCTTCAAATGTGCAGTTAGTTCTTCAATTTTTGCTCTTTCTTCTTTTTTGATATATGTATTTATGGCTATAAATTTCCCTCTCAGTACTGCTTTTGCTGCATCCCATAAATTTTGGTATGTTGTGTTATCATTATCCTTTGTTTCAAGGTAGTCATTGATTTCTTTTGAGATTTCCTCTTTGACCCACTGTTTTTCTAAGAGTGTGCTGTTTAATTTCCAAATCCTGGTGTGAAACCTGGGCTTCTGTCCCTTGCAAATTTCCAGCTTGACTCCACTGTGGTCAGAGATATTGTTTTGTATGATTTTGATCTTTCTGAATTCATTAAGCCTTTCTTTGTGGCCTAGCATATGGTCTATCTTGGAGAATGATCCATGTGCGCTTGAGAAAAATGTATATCCTGCTGTGTTTGGGTGTAATGATCTATATATGTCTATTAGATCCAGCTCCTCTAATATACTGTTCAAATGTTTTGTTTCTTTAGTGATTCTCTTTTGAGATATTCTGTCCAGAGTTGATAGTGGTGTATTAAAATCCCCCACTATAATTGTAGATGTATCTATTGTTTCACTTAGTTTTTCCAGCGTTTGCCTCACGTATTTAGAGGCACCCTTGTTAGGAGCATAAATATTTATGATTGTTCGATCTTCTTGACAGATTTTCCCTTTCACTAAAATGCAGTATCCTTCTTTGTCTCTCACAATTGTTTCACATTTAAAGTCTATTTTGTCTGATATTAATATAGCTACTCCTGCCTTTTTTTGGTTACTGTTTGCTTGTAAGATTGTTTTCCAGCCATTCACTTTCAACCTCCATGAGTCTCTGGGTCTAAGATGTGTCTCTTGTAGACAGCATATAGATGGGTCATATTTCCTTATCCAATGTCCCAGTCTGAATCTTTTGATAGGCGAGTTTAATCCATTGACATTCAGTGTTATTACTTTCAAGGAATTATTTGTGTTAGCCATATTTTGATTGGAGTTGTGTTTTCATATTTTGTTTGCTTTTTTTTTCTTTTCTTTTTGTCTTTTTTGCTGCTCTTACACTCTCCTCCAACTCTGCCTCTCCTGTTTTTTTTTTCTTTCTTCCTGCAGAACTCCCTTTAGTATTTCATGAAGGGCTGTATTCTTGTAGGCATACTCTTTTAATTTTTGTTTATCTGTGAATATTTTGAACTCTCCATCATTTATTAATGCTAGCTCAGCTGGGTAGAATGTTCTTCGTTGGATATTTTTTCTTTTAGTACCTTGACTATATCATACCACTGCCTTCTTGCCTCCATGGTTTCAGATGAGAAATCAGCACTTAATCTTATGGAGCTTCACTTGTATGTGATGGTTTTCTTTTCTCTTGCAGCTTTTAGAATTTTCTGTTTGTCTTGAGCATTGGATAATTTGACAAGTATATGTCTTGGAGTAGGCCTGTTGGGATTTATGGTGTTTTTGGTGCGTTGTGCTTCCTGGACATGTACATCCATCTCCCTCAGTAGATTTGGGAAGTTTTCAGCCATTATTTCCTCCAACACCCCTTCTGTCTCCTTTCCCTTCTCTTTTCCTTCTGGGATGCCTATAATATGTATGTTTGTGCATTTTGCATTGTCATTCAGGTCCCAAAGTCCCAGCTGGATTTTTTCTGTCTTTTTATTGATCAGTTCTACTATCTGTTTGATTTCAGATGTACTGTCTTCCACATCACTGATTCTCTCCTCTGCCTCTTTTAATCTGTTGCTATTTGCTGAGAGTGCAATTTTGATTTCTTGAACTGTGATGTTCATCACCATCATATCTGTTATCTTTTTGTGTATGACTGTAATTTCTTCTGTATTCTCTCCAAGTGTTTTCTTCATATTGTTATTTTCCTTTACTTCATTAAGTTGGTCTCTAGTATATGTTTTGAGATCTTTAATTACTTGTCCAATGTTCTGTTCCTCTTCCTGGTTTTTAGTTTGTTCATTGTATTCGGCCATGTTTTCCTGATTATTGGTTTGGTTTGTGTTTTTTTGTTGCTTTCTGGTCATCATTTTATCTTGATGGGTTTAATCAGTTCCTTAGCTTCTTTGTCTAGTCTTGGGGATTAATTAGTTGCTGTTCATGTGTCAGTGTTATGTCTTCTCTTCTTCACTTTGTTCTTCTTACTCTATTTTCTTGTTGCTGGCTAAGTTCACTTTGAAGGAAAATATTAGGGCCAGGGAAAGCAAAATGAGTAAGAAAAGAAAATGTATAAAGTAGTATTGGTAATAAATGTTACAGAGCAACAATGTGAGGTCTGGGATAATGGATGTTAGACTCATGTAAGTTGTGTAGAGTTATAGCAGTAAGGAGAGTACCTATAATGAGACAGTCATCTGAATATGGGGAGGAATATAGTATGAATTAATAGGCCAGTGTTTTTATGAGAGAGGGAAAGAGAAAAGAAAGACAATAATATCAAGACAATAATATCAATTTAAAAGACAGAAAAAAGAACAAAGATGTTAGAAATAAAAAAATCAGACAATTTGGGGGCCAAAGAAAGGGAGATGGAATGTAAAAGAAACAGTAGATGATGGAGGATAGAAAGATGTAGGTGGAAAGGGATAGTGTAGGTGGCCAAATCAATACACACAGAAAGGAGGAAATGGAGCATGAGGAAACACAGCAAATGTGAAGTGCTCCCTGCAGATCTATTATATAAAGAAAAGAAAAGAAAAAAAGGAGAAAGAGAGAGAAAAGTAAAAAAGAGAAGAGGGGGGCAAAGAAAAGGGGGGGGGGGGCAGACAAGAAAAAGAAAAAGAGAAAAAAACTAAATAAATGAAAAAGAATCTTGGGGGATAAAACAGGAGAAAAGACCAGGACTCAATGCAATAGTAGCAACTACATAAAAGAAAAAAAAAAAAAAAGGAAAAAAAAGAACCAACGTTTCAAGCTAGGAATTCTCTTTACAGTTAAATAAAATGCTTAGGGAACTGACTTTCCCCCTTTCTCCCTTCTTAACTTCTCTCTTTCCCAGGGCAGCAGGAAAGCTGCCTGAGAGGTCTGGTAGGAGATTCAAATGGGTCCTTGTTGAACCAACTCAACACGGAAGACTGTGACTCTGTTTCCAGTGTGAGAGCTCCTACAGCTCACCAGAAACCCCAAATATGCTATTGGAAGCTTGGATAGCACGTCTTATAGTCCCCCCCCCCCCCACTTAGGTGTGGTAGGGAAGGTCTAATTGATTTTCTGACTCCACCTTCTCCAAGACCAAGTTTCCTATCCCAGGACGTTTAGGTTAATTGGACTTTCTCAGCAGATTTGCCTCTCCTTTCTTCCCAGACTCTCCCCATGTCAGCTGGTACACTCCTCTAAGCTCAAGGAGAAAAAAAAACCTCACCACAACAAAAAACGCAGAGAGCTAGGGCAATCAAGGACCTCAGATGGACCTCAGGGCGTGGTGGATCTGGGAATGGGAAGTCCGTGATATTGCAGACTCAAGGTGTGTGAGTCTCTGGAGTGTGGGCTACCAGGGTTTAGGGGATACAGACCTGGGAACCACACATCTGGTAAACACAGGGTTTGGGAACACTGCAGCACAACAAAGTTTTCAGGGATCGCCACGGCCAGGCCACAAGCCCTAGGTGGAGGGGTTCCGCCTACAACTTCTGACCTCCATGTCAGAAACCCAAAATTCCATCTCTTGCAAGAATCTCTTCTGTCACTGTCTCACCAAATCAACATCCAGACACCTCCTGCCCTACAAGCCCCTGAAACAGCCCGGTTCAGCAGGACTCCAACCCTACTCAGCCACTTCTTTGCAGAGAGATTATGAGGTGCACTCACTCAGATGCCATCTTGCCCTGCCTCCTAACCCTTATTTTTAAAGGACAGTTTTGCCAGATATGGCATTCTTGACTGGCAGTTTTCCTCTTTCAGTACCTTAAATATATCATGACTCTTTTAATCATGTTCATGGCTTCTATTAAGAGGTTGGTACTTAATCTTATTGAGTTTCCCTTATATGGGATGCTTTGCTTTACTCTTGCTGCTTTCAGAATCCTCTCTTTAGCTCTGATACCTGTTTCTGAACAGTAGGTCTCTGGGTAGGTCTATCATAACTATTCTGTTTGGGGTGTGTTGTCCTTCTTAGATATTGATATTTATGTCTTTCATAGGGTTGAGAAATTTTTGGTCATTATTTCCTCAAGTATTCTTTCTGCCCCTTTTGCATTCACTTCTCCTTCTGGGACACTGACAATGTGCATGTTTGTTCTTTTCATATTCAATTCTCTGAGACTTCCATTTTTCCATTATCTTCTCTTACTGTTCTCTTATCTTTTCCAGTTTAGATATCCTGTCTTAAAATTACTAATTTTGTCTTTGAGCAATTGAAATCTGCTCTTATGTGCCTTTAATGTGTCTTTCATTCCCATAAGGTCTGTTACGATTCTTTGCAGGCTTTCAAATTATTCTTTATGCTCACCCAGTGTTTTCTTAATATCCTTTATCTTTTCAGTCATATTTTAAGTTCTTAGAATTGATTTAGGAGAGTTGAGTGATTATTATGGATTAATTGCTTTAAATCCTGTATCTGTTCAGGATATTTGGTTTTTCATTTTTCTGGGCCATCTCTCCTGTCTCCTAGTATGGTTTGTAAATTTTTGCTAATATCTAGGTATCTGAATATGTTGGTGAATTTACTCTGATGGCCAATTTCTCTCTCGCTTATTGTTCCCCCCCCCCCCCCACAGGTCTTCTTTGATATTTAGTTCTACTTATTATAAATCTTTAAAATTACCCAGGTTAAGTTACCAAAATTGGGCCAGGGACTCACTGATGGGGAATTTCTCCCAGGGTTTAAGAGACAGAGAAAACCCAGTTTATGTCCATGCAATTTCCAGACCTGCCAGCGGATGGTGTTCGTCAATGCAACTTTCCACGGGGTGTTTCAGTCTGGTCTTTTCTGTGTTGAATTGCCAGAGTGGAGATTAAAGTGCACTCTTCTGGCGGAATTCATTGAGGAAAATTCCATTGACTCCCCCTTCCTTTTCCCTTGAAACAGCTGACAGGGAGGAAGATGTCTTTTCCCCTCTCAGTCAGCTTCAGTGTTTTACCCCAGTTTAATATCTTGGGGGTGAGGCAGGGCAGCCCTTCCAGGTTGCTGCAAGCATTTGATAACTCAAGTTTTTTTTTTTGATTTTTCATCTCTCTATCCCTCATCGTCCTAGGAGTTGTGTAGCACTGTCCTGGACTGCTGACCCCCAAAGCAGGTCCATCAGACAACTTTTGGCTCTTTCTACATTGTTTTTGTGAGAATTGAGCCCTGCCTGCTAGTCTGCCATTTTCCCCTTGAAGATGAAGTTTGAAGAATGTAGAAAAATTGATCAGATGTAATGGAGTCCTAGTATATTTTAGTAAAAGATAATAACATATCCAAAGGTCTATAATGCTGTGGATATCGACAGCTGGGAATCAATAATTATTTAAAATTCTTGAGGGATGAAGTGTAATAGATTGATTTTTCTTCAATTCAAATTTAGCTGTTTGCCATGGCATTAAATGCATATAAATTCATTCATTCATTAATAGCACCTTTTCGACACCATATATCTATTAAATAGCAACTAGGTTAACTACTAGAAACTGGAAATTAATCTGAAAAGGCACATGAAAATCATTACGTTTTACTTTTACTATTCTAGTACTATTAGTATTTAAACACTTAACTGTTTGAAAGTAGTACCCTTTGCTGAAAGTATTTGTTTCTAAGTTTCGTGTCCATTCTACATTTGCTTGAAACATGTAAGGTCTGATAATTTGGCCTTAAACTCAGTTTCTTCTCATACAATAGGACTACATTATTTACAATGATTGTTTCCAAAAGATTTTACCTTTTTCCAAATTTGACAATGTGGAGGCTTTTTGGAGATTGTGTCCTGCTCCCATACTGGCCGTATTTTTTGAAAGACAGCTCTACACTTTTTCTGGGGGCACTGATCATTCTATCAACAAGCAAACACAAGTCTGCAGAAGTTTGAATGGATGGATTTAAATATTTCTGCTATCATATCATCAGGTAAGCAATTTTGACATTTCCCCCCCTGGTTTCAGAGACCAGAAATCCAATATCAAAGTATCAGCAAAGTTTACTTTCTCCCCAAAGACTGTAGTGCTCTGAGGTTGGCTTCTGGCAATCCTTGAGTTTGAGAACTTACATCACATGGCCTTTCTTGCATCTGATCTTTTGGGACCCCTGAGAATTGTCTTTGCCAGCTCTTTCTGAGACTTATTCCATGGCATCCCTCTACTCTTCTATCTTTACCTATGCTTGGCCAATGTCTATGCTTCTGTCAATTTGTGTTTTAAGGTTTCAGGTATATTTTATTTATTTATTTTAAAAGATGTATTTATTTTTAAATTTGTTTCTCTCCCCCCACCCCCCAGTTGTCTGCTCTCTGTGTCCATTCTCTGTGTGTTCTTCTGTATCTGCTTGTGTTAGCAGCACCTGGAATCTGTGTCTCTTTTTGTTGCATCATCTTACTGTGTCAGCTTTTCGTGTGTGTGGTGCCATTCCTGGGCAGGCTGCACTTTTTTTCGCACTGGGTGGCTCTCCTTATGGGGTGCACTCCTTGTGCTTCTGTCAGGTATATTTTAGACACAGCTAAACAAAGAAAATGCATTTCTAGTCCTGTTTCCCTTATTAATTTTTGGGATTTCCAGGAGGGGAAGAGGAAAATTCTGATAATATGTCTCCATATTGAAATTGGATGATCCTTTACATTATTTTAAAGCCATCTTTCAAATTCAAAATATCGAAGGACTTCTAAATCTGAATTTTGAAGTTAATTTTCTTGTTTTGGATTTTTCACTCTGAAGTTATGTATTCTGAGAGATACTGTGTTGGATTAGAATGAAACTAAGCATTTTTATTTAACATTCTACCTTCTGTCAAGAATACAGGAATGTTTTTATACAAATCAAAACATATAGTAGCCATCAAATGTCAAAAAATAAAAACTGTAAGTAAATCTCTGTTGATGTCTTGATGAGTTTCATGAAAGTTAGATTTGTGTTGGAATGATCTTAGATAATAGTTTTTCCCAGACCTGATTGTGCATCCAAAGAGGTGAGAAAGCTTTTTAAAAAGATGAATATATTCTGAAGATGTTAAAACTTCTGATGTGGTAGGAAGGAATAGGATGGAGTCTAGGAATCTATTTTTTAGAATTATCTTAGATAATTCTTTTGTGCTACCAGTTATGGTAAAAAATGCTATATATCATTAGCAGATATTGGAAATGCCCCCCCCCCCCCATTTAATTGCTCCTATAGAGCAGTATTACACTGCTATGCCAGCAGCAATAGTGGAGAGTACTATGCGGAAGCATTCTGGGAACTGAAAGTTTCTTTGCATTTGCCTATAAATCTTTGCATGTTAAGTGTGTTGGAAAGTCTGTGCAATTGATAGACTACATTACTTTTGAAATTTTCTTTGTAATTCTCTAACCACAGCTGTTCTCTTTTCTGTGACATCATTTTGGTTGCCAGAGAGAGAAACTCTGAGCATAGAAACAGAAATATGGAAAACTACATTTCTTGGGGAAAATATTTAATAACTCAAAATGTATTTTTTTCTGAAGAGCAATAAATGTAGTTCTTCTAAAAGTATGAAGGGAAGCAGATTTGGCTCAACAGATAGAGCATCTGTCTACTACATGGTCAAACTCAGGGCCTCCTGACCCGTGTGGTGAGCTGGCCCATGCACAGTGCTGATGCGCACAAGGAGTGCCATGCCACGCAGGGTTGTCCTCTGTGTAGGGCAGCTTCATGTGCAAGGAGTGTGCCCCGTATGGAAAGCTGCCCCATGTGAAAAAAGTGCAGCCTGCCCAGGAGTGGTGCTGCACACATGGAGAGCTGACACAGCAACATGATGCAACAAAAAGAGACACAAATTCCCGGTGCTGCTGACAAGAATACAAACAGACACAGAAGAACACACAGCAAATGGATATAGAGAGCAGACAACTGGGGGGGGGGGGGGGGGTTGGGAAAGAAATAAAAAAAAAATCTCAAAAAAGTAAAGTAAAATAAAAGTATGAAAAGTATGAATGATATTGTTGTATAGTGCCGTATTTCTATAGTATTTCATAATTGGATTTGATTTATCAAATTAGCTTTTTGGTGTGAATATCTTCCATTACAATCAATCAGGTAAATGTTCTAACATGAATGTTTTCCTTTTATCTCTAGGAGACCATAAAAGAGTTCACTTTATTGTAAATTGCACCTAAAAGGTAATTATATCACTTTCTACTTCAGATAAATTGTTCATAAAATGCCTTAAAACTGCTTTTAGTGATAAATGCTTATATCTGATGATGCAAGGAAAATGGAATATTGTAAGTGGAAAATAAATTGTTTTATATGAAGTCTTAGGATTTTTTTTTATTACATCTGTCATATTATAAAGGGGTTTATTCTTTAAATGCTGCTTATAAAACATATGCATTCTGATTTTACTATAAAGTTTTTAAAAAAGCAATTGGATTTTTACAGGCTTACCTTAACTCTGACAGAACATCTTAGGAAATCTAATTACACCTCTTATGTTAAACCCTTCATTTTATTTGCTAGAACAGTAAGGAAATGTAGCTTAAAAATGTCTGTGTAAGACTGGAAAATTATGATAAATATATTCTTGGAAGAAACCTCTCTGGAGACAGTTGGTTTATTCAACATTTTCTTGAAGATTTTATTTTCTTGTAACCAAAGTCTCTGAATATCTGAGCATGGACTGTTAGTGGACATTTAGTTATACTATTTTTGACCATAAACTAAATTGAAGAATAGTTATGCAGATTCTAGTTAATTGTGAATATAATTAATGACACTGAAATATATATCTGAATGTGGTTAAAAGGGGAAATGTTAGGTTGTATACATGATAATAGAATAATTTTTTAAAAAAAAGCCATGGAACTACACTGCACCGTGAACCCTAAGTTAAACCATGTACTACAGTTAATAGTACAATAGTAAAAAGGTGATTTCATTAATTGTAGCTAAAGTTCCACAGCAATGCAAGGTGTTAATAATAGGGTGGTGCAGGAAATAATGTACTTTTGCATGATTGTTCTGCAACCCCACTATTCTCTAATAAAAAAAAAAAGGCAAAATTGTAAGAAGTATAACTGTAAAGGAGATTTCTTAAATTTCCATTTATTTAGAAGTTTCTAAATTTTCTAAATTTCTAAATTTTCTATTTCACTTCATCTCACCTTAGATAAAAGAAAGAAAAAAAACCATTGCCAGCCTGCTTTGTTTGGTGGGAATTTCACATGAAGTATTTTTGAAATTATGTTCCTTTTGAGAGAAGTTAAAATCATATTGACTATATATTATAGGTTGCATATTAAATATATGTTAGTTTAGAATATCTTCCTCTTGTCAGTGAGACCTAGCTAGGAATATGTTTTAATTTTCTAAATGTGAATCCTTAAGTAAGATGAGAGGAGTTGAACAAATTAAACCGCAATTATCTGATTGGTTCTTGGATGGAAATAATGCCTCATGAGATACAGAGTGATGGTGATTTAATAGTCTTGGGGAGGAGGCACTTCCTACTTTTTCTCTGATGGAAAACAGCAGGGAGTTGGAGGGTCAGTTTAGCTAGAGGTTTATCAATTTTATTGATCTTTTCAAAGAGCTAACCTTTGGTATCATTGATTTTCTCTGTTTTTTATTTCACTGAGTTCTGATTTTATCTTTATTATTTTCTCCCTTCCACTTAGAATTTCTTTGGCTTTTTTCTAGTTTTTTAGAGTGGGAAAGCAGAGATTTGATTTTTGACTTTCTTTTCTCATATAAGCATTTAAAGCTTTGAATTTAGATATGATATTTTGTTATCATGCAATTCAAAATAATCTCTAACCTCCCTTGTGATTTCTTCTTCGATCCATGGGTTATTTAGAGGTATGTTAATTTCTGAGTATTTGGGATTTTTAACTTTTTTATTATTAATGATTTCTAATTTAATTACTTTGTGGTCAGAGAATATATTTTGTATGATTTCAACCTTATTAAACTTTTTGAGACTTATTTTATGTTCTAGTATATAGTCTATACTCTTAAATCTTGCATATTTGAAAATATGTATTCTGCTGTTGAGTATATGCTTATAATTATCCATTAAATCAAGGTAGGTGTTGATAGTGTTCAGATATTCTATAATTTTGCTGATTTTTTTTCTAGTTTATCTATTACTTGCTGAATGAGGGGTCTTAAAATGTCCAACTGTGATTGTGTAATTGCTTAATTCTCCCTTAAATTTTGTCAATTTTTGTTTCATGTGTTTTGAAATTTTCTTATTAGCTGGATGCACATTTATGATTGTCAGGTCTTCCTGATGAACAAACTAATTTATTGTTATGATGCATCCCTTTTTATTTATATCTGGTAATATTCTTAAAGTGTTCTCTGTCTGATATTAATATAGTCTGCTCTAGTTCCTCATGCTTATTGTTTACATTATATATCTTTAGCCTTTCATTTACTTTTTGCCTACCTGTGTCTTTATATATAAACTGTACATAGTTGGTCTTTTTGCTTTTTATACTCTGTCTGACAATCTCTACTTTTTAAATGGAGTATTTATTGTGTATTATAATTATTGATGGGGTGGGTTTGCATTTATCATTTTATTATTTGTTATGTTCCTTTTTTTTTTCTTTCCTGCCTTTTCTTTTGTGCATGTGTGTACACACATATGCATTCACATGTGGACAATTAGAGTATTATTTTAAAATTCCATTTTAATTTTTCCACTGGCTTTTCACAATACTTTGCATTATTTATTTAGTGGTTGTTTTAGGGATATCAATATAGATCCTTAATGTGCTATAGTTCACTTACAGTTAATATTTTACTACTTCACACTCAAATATAGAAACTTTGCGACAGTATAGGTTCATATTTGCTCCTGTATATCTTTTGCTATGGTGATACACACACACACACACATTATAATACCCTCAAGAAGATATTACAGGTTTGTTCTACACATTTATTTCATTTATTAAGAAATAAAGAGGAAAAAGACAAAGGAAAACATATGCGTTTACCCAGATATTTACCATTTTGGGTGTTCTTCATTCTTTTCTGAGGATCTGAGTTTCTGTCTGGGTATAGTGTGGGTCTGCTGGTAAAAAAATTCTCTCTGTTTTTTAAAATCTGAAAATATATTTATTTCACCTTTACTTTTGAAGGCTAATTTTGCTGGATATAGAATTCTGTTTTTTTTCCCCCCTAACTCTTTAAACATGTTCCACTTTCTTCTGGACTTCATGATTTCTGATAAATCAGCAACTACTTGAATCCTTTATCTGTATGTAATATTTTGCTTTTCTCTTGCTGCTTTCAAGATTTTTTCATTATATTTGGATTTTAAGAGTTTGACTATACTATGTTTTGGAGTGAACTACTTTGCGTTTACTCTGCTTAGTATTTGTTGAGTTTTTCTCATTTGCAAATTTCTGTCATTAATCAAATTTGGGAAGTGCTTTTCCTTTTTATTTTTGAATATGTTTTCCCTGTAATGTCCTTTTGCTCTTCTCCTTCAGGGATTCCAATCACATTTAAATTGAATTATATGGTGTTATCTAACAGTTCTCTGTAACTCTGTTCTTTTTTTTCTTTTTATTCCAAAGCACTTTTCCCCCCCTTTCTGATCTTCACCTTCAATAATGTCTATACATCTGACTTGAAATTTACTTACTCTTTACTCTGTAATTTTTATTTGGCTGTTATGTCCATATACTGAAGTTTTTATTTCAGGTATTGCATTTTCAGTTTTAGAATTTTCACCTTATTCTTTTTTATAATTTCTACAACTCTGCTTAGATTTCCTATTTTTCTTTTTACTGAGATTATATATTGTTTTACTTCATTGAGCATCATTATAATAAGAATTAAAAGTTCTTTTCTGCTAGTTCCAAGATTTGGTTTATCTTAAGGTTGCATTTGGTTAATTTTTCTTTTTTCTTGAGAATGTGTTCCATTTTCTTTATATTTTGGGTAATTTTGGATGATATCCTAGACATTATTCATATGACTATTATTGTGTAAATATTAACTTCTTGAGATTTTGTATTCTGTTATTTTTTCTCTAACAAGTGTTTCTTTTATTTAGGAAGGTAATGATTTTTGCTGGATTTGATTTATACACTTGGCTAGATTTGTATTTCTAGGATGGCAGTTATAGTCTTAGTTCAGAAATTTTGTCTTTAGCTGAGCTGTTTTGAATCTGTTCCACACACGTGTGATTGGAAGACCAGGTAGTCAGAGACAAGCAGAATTTGAGAATCCCTTTGTCTTTTTTCCTCCATCTTCTTCAGCAGGCATGTTTTCCTGGCTTCAGTTTTTGGTTCCCTTGACCAGAAACGCTGTTGGGTTTTTCTCCAATGCTTTGCCTCCCACTTGTACCATACATATTGAATGCACTTAACCTGAGGATAAAATCCACACAATCCGGGACCTTACATTCTATAGCTTTCCTTTCCCTTCCTTTAATGTGTGCTTCCTATCAGAATCTGTCAACTTCTGTTAATTCACGAGTACTCAGGTAGTCAATTTTTTTCTTATTATGCATAGGTTTTATAGTTGTTTAATGCTCCAACAAGATGCTGGTCCATTCATCACTATTTCTTCATCTCCTATTCTTCTTTTCTCCTGAAAACTTCCTTTTGATTACTTTACATTTGATTGGGATACCTTTTTGAATAATTCCCTCAGAAAGGGTATACTAGGTATCAGTTTTCTTCACATATTGATTTTTTATCAGCTCAGAAAAATTTTCTTCACTCTTGTCTTTGATAAATTAAACCTGTTCTAATAATTTTTATTCCTCTCTCAGAAAACCCTCGAATTTTTAGTTTTAAATCTTCATTTTTCCTTCATTTTTTTCTCTTTTAATTTATTTCCCTCTCATCTTGCATCCTGAAAGATCATTTCAAGTTTGCACTTCTCATTGCTTATTTTATTTTCCTCACTATCAATTCTGCTTTTTAAAATTTCTACCAAAATGCATATTTTTTTCTTATTATGCCTTTAAAGTCTAACATTTAAATTTTATCCTTTAGTTCCCTTTTAATTTTATAAAAATTCTTAACCTTATTGTGTTTCTCTCTCTTAGATTTCTGTTTCTGCTTTGTAAAGATTTTGACTTAAAAAAATTTTGAGAATAGAATAACAACTGAATAGCTTCCTCCAAAGTTTCCTCCAAATTATAGGTAATAATTTTTAGAGGTATGCTCTTCCTTTGCCTTTTTAATATGTTGTTCTCTTCTCCTTGTTCTTTGGTATTTTTGTAGAATTCTACTGTAATTTTCTTTCTGTTATTTTTTCTTATAAAAACAGATGCCATTTATTGAGTGCTACTACCAGGTTAGGCACCATGTTGGATATTTTCATGTAATAATTATATCTTTAAAGAAATTATACAAGGTAGGGATTATTATTTTCATTCACTAGATGAAGAAGCTGAGACTTGGCATGATGATTGCCTAGGATTGGCTTTAATCCATGGCTAGGATTAAAACTCATGTCTGGGTGGGTTGAAAGATCATGCTTTTGCCATGATTTCTGGAACTAAGAGAGCTCTTTGTACACAGGATGCTTATAAATGAAGTGTTTGGATTAGCCAATATGATTTTAGTTGAATTTCCCACAAATTTCCCATAGAAACCAGGTGGCTGTGCAGTTGTGGGTCTAATTTCCAGTATCCAGCCATCATCTAGTTAGCTTTGCTGTGTGAAGTGCCAAGTCTTCTTTTACCACTTAGGTGCTTTCCTTTTTTAAACATTGAGAACCAATGCAGAGACTGTATAGATACCTGATTTTTTTCTTTGTTTCTGCTTTCATAATTTACTTGTATCTGTACTACTCCAGATGCAAACAACAATATAGGTCTCCCTTCTCTGTTTATGAGCTGTTTTTTTTTTTTTTTGATCAATTTTTATCGTGACAACATAGGTACAACATAAATTTCGTATTTTAACCACTTTCAAGTATACAATTCAGTGATGGTGATTACATTCATAATGTTGGGCTACTATCACTGCCATCCATTGCCAAAATTTTCTCATGAGCCCAAACAGAAACTTTGTACCAATTAGGCATAAATGACCCATCCCCTACCCACTGCCCCTGGTAACCTGTGAGATCACTGAGATCATACAATATTTGTTCTTTTATGCCTGACTTATTTCACTCAACATGATGTCTCCAAAACTCATCCATGTTGAAGCATGTATCAGAAATTTATTCCTTTCTTAAAAATAGTTGAATAATATTCAATTATAGGTTTTTACCACATTTTGTTTATCTGTTCATCCATTGATGGGCAGTAGTATGTTCTGCAGTTGAAATTATGATGTACTCTCTGTTTGCAAAAAAATAAACTCAAGGGAGATCTAAGGAACACAATTATGACTGCTTTACTTATTTTTAAAAGATTTATTTTTTTATTTATTTCTTTCTCCTTCCCTGCCCCACCCCCAGTTGTCTGCTTTCAGCCTCTGTGTGTGTAGTGCCATTCTTGGACAGGTTGCACTTTTTTTTTTTCACTGGGCGGCTCTCCTTATGGGGCTAACTCCTTGCACGGGGGGCTCCCCTACGTGGGGGACACCCCTGCGTGGCAGGGCACTCCTTGCGTGCATCAGCACTGTATATGGGCCAGCTCCACACGGATCAAGGAGGCCCAGGGTTTGAACCACGGACCTCCCATGTGGTAGACGGATGCCTGAACCACTGGGCCAAGTCTGCCCAGGTTGACTTTTAGTCTTAATTGTTGTTGTTATGATTTTTCTTTTTCTTTTGTCTTTTTCGTAGACAGAAAGGAGGAGAGGCTGCATTAAGAAATGAGAGCCAGATGCTATTTTTAATTAGAACCTCCAGTAGGTATTTCTGCACATACTGCTTTTATTATTCTCCATATGTAATATTTTGGCTAATGCATAATCTTTTGGAAATCTTTAGCTTCTTATCACTTCATATCACTTAAATTTCACTTCATGCTTTGGAACAGAGGTGTCTCTGGGACTATGAAAGATTCTGACTTGTTTTTATTTTTGTTATATTTTAAATTAGTTTTTGGGAGAAATGAAGTTGACTTTTATTTTCCCATTATCACTGGCAAATGTATGTTCCATGGAGACGGTCTGCCTTCTTTTATAGTCTTTCCCTCATCCAAACCTTTTGCCTTCTGGCTTTCACATATGCTTTCAGGGTTGAGCGATTCCGTTTAAGAAAAACCCTTAAGAATAGTTGTGACTTCAGTTGTTTTCTTATATAACATTGTACTCATTTAACCCAGTTTTCAAACTGTACATTTCTCAAAAACCTTTTTCCACAAATTGCTGTGAAAGGCATTGAGAAAGTACACTTTGGGTTTATGAGGGAGGAATATCCTGATTGGTATAAATGAAATATTTTTATAATAGAATTCATAGACATATATATATTTTTTAGCTTAAATGGTCAATTGATTGACAATTAATTATCTATAATTTTAACTTTATGTTCAAAGTTTAAAGAGCTCATTCATGGAAGAAGTAATTTTAGGTCTTTCATTTTACTCTAACAATTCTAGCTCCACCCTGTGAATTACTCAGCTAAGTTGTGTAATATTCAGAATCTAGTACCCTGTAAAGCACTGGTACAGCTAGTTCTCGATATGTAGGTTGGGGTCCCTGAAATCCTGAGACCCGTTTATGAATTCCAGGCAGTTAATGAGGTAGAAATAATTTGTATTATAATACTTTGGCATTATTTACTCTTTTCAGTCTCATTCTCTCACAAGTATATAGTAGGGTTTTCCAGAGATTGCCTGCTGTGTGATATGGCAACAGATTGAATGCAAAAACAAACAGTTGCCTTCTGTTAAGCCAGATATTAATGGGAATAAAAAAATGTACAGTGGTGCTTACAGTAGGCCACATCTGGATCCCTGAAACCTGTGAATATGTTACCTTCCAATAGTAAAAGGAACTTTGTAGGTGTGATTAAATTAAGGATTTTGAGATGGGGAAATTATCCTGGAATATCTGTGTAGGCCCAAAGCAATCAAATAGGTCCTTATGAGAGGGCCACAGGAGGGTTACAGTCGTGGACAGACTTGTGAAAAAGGAAGGAGAGATGAAAGGGATAGAGATAGAGAGAGACAGAGAGAGATTGATAGAGATAGACAGATTTTATGTTTTGACTTTGAAGATGGAGGAAGGGCCATGAACCTAAAAATACAGGCAGCCTCTAGAAGCTGAACAAGGTAAGGACATGGATTCTCCCCTGGAATCTGCAGAAGTAACCAGGCATGTCAACATCTTGACTTTTTGGCTCAGTGAGACTGATTTTGAACTTCTGATCTCTAGAACAGTAAGATAATAAATTTGTGTTGTTTTAAGCCACTAAGTTTGAGGTTATTTGTTATAGCAGAAATTGGAAGTTAATGTATCACTCTTCTCAGTAATTTTTTTTGCATTGGAAAATATGCATACTTTTAATAAAATTATGTGATATGAGATAGGTTCATTGTTAATTTTAGATGTATTAATAAATTGACAAAATTCTCTGTTTGAATTACTAATAAAATAAGTATCAACAGTATAACTTATGTAAAAATACTCTTTGGAGGTGCTCAGCAATTTTTCAGAGTATAAAGGGGTCCAGAGATGAAAAAGTAAGAATCACTCTGCTAGTAAATTTGCCTATTACTTTTGTGCTGTTCAGTTGGCAAGGCATAGAGGCTCATATATGGGAGATGCTCATTAAGTTTCCTTTGCTTTCTTTCAGGTTTTAGAAAGTTATTCTCTCGCTGATTCCTGAATAAAGCATCCAATCAGGAGTCAACAAGACAGCAGCCATTCCAGTATTTCTTCTTGAACTCTGTGCCTCCTTCCTGCTTATTCATGGCAGTTGACCTTACCTTCCACTACCTGAAATTCAGCACCTGCTCTAATTCCAAACAAGTAGTAGTTTTTAAGGAATAGCTATGGAATAACAGAGTCTCAGAGCTTCAAGAGGCATTGGAAATTGATGATTGGATTGTGTACTGTTTTGCATTGATGTAAACTAACATAGAAAACAAAACAAAACAACTTTTGATCCATTAATGGCTTGAGGGAGCACTATTGTAAAATGTTTTTTCAGAAGTGAGCAAACTCACCTCCATCCTAATCATCTAGCAGTACCAGCCTTAAAAGAAAAAGCACTCCTCTCAGTTCTTCTGGGTATATCCCTATCAATGGTATTGTTAGGTCCAATGGCAAGTCTATATTCAATTTCCTTAGGAACAGCCAAACAGTCCTCCACAGTGACTGTACCATTCTATTTTCCCACCACCAGTGAATACGTTTTCCTATCTCTTCTCATCCTCTCCAACATTTACAGGTTTCTGACAGTTTTAAAAAGATTTATTTTATTTATTTATTCCCCCCCACCCCCTGCCACTTGCTCACTGTCTGCTTTCTGTGCCCATTCGCTGCGCATTCTTCTGAGTCTGCTGTCTCTCTTTGTTGTGTCATCTTGCTGCTTCAGCTCTCCTCAGACGCAGGCCAGTTTGTCTTCATAAAGAGGCCCCGGGAAGCCAACCCAGGGCCTCCCATATGGTAGATGGGAGCCCAATCATTGAACCACATCCACTTCCCAGTTTTCTGACTTTTTAAGAGCGGCCAGTGTAACAGGTGTGAAATGATATCTCATTTTAGGTTTGATTTGAATTTCCCTAATCGCTGGTGATGTTGAACACTTTTTCATGTGTTTGTTTGCTGTTTGTATTTCTTCTTTGAACAGTTGTCTTTTCAAATCCTTTGCCCATTTTTTAAATTGGATACTTTGTCTTTTTATTGTTGAGTTGTATGATCTCCTTTTAGATCATGGATATTAAGCCCTTATCAGACATATGATTGTCAAATATTTTCCCCCATTGAGTTGGCTGCCTTTTCCCCCTTTTGACAAATTCCTTTGAGGTGCAAATGTGTGGAATTTTGAGGAAGTTCCATTTATCTATATTTTCTTTTCTAGCTTGTGCTTTGGCCATAAGGTTTAAGTAACTATCACCTATCATAAGATCTTGAAGATGTTTTCCTACATTTTCTTCTAGAAGTTTTATGGTTGTTGTTTTTATATTTAATTCCTTGATCAATTTTGAGTTAATTTTTGTCTAAGGTGTGAGATAGGGGTGACATGAATAGATGTCTGCATACTGATATTCATAGCAGTGTTTTTCATGGTAGCCAAAAGTTGGAAACAACCCGGTGTCCGTCAACTGATGAATGGATAAGCAAATTGTGGATTATACATATGATGGAATATTATGCAGCGGTTAAGAAGAAATGAAGTTGTGAAACATATGACAACATGGATGAACCTGGAGGACATAATGTTGAGTGAAGCAAGCCAGACACAAAAGGACGAATACTGTACGATTGCTCTATTATGAACTAAATAGATGTGTGAAATATGAATATGGATAGAATTTTGTATATAAGACTGTTTTTTGAAACTAAACAAATGTAAGTTAATAGTACTAAATATTGGAAAGCATACTTGGCCCAATGGATAGGGCTTCCTCCTACCACGTGGGAGGTCTGTGGTTCAAACCCTGGGCCTCCTTGACCCATGTGGAGCTGGCCCATGTGCAGTGCTGATGTGCACAAGGAATGCCGTGCCATTCAGGGGTGTCCCCCGCGTAGGGGAGACCCATGTGCAAGGAGTGCGCCCCAGGAGAGCTGCCCAGTGCGAAAGAAAGTGCAGCCTGCCCAGGAATGGTGCCGCACACACGGAGAGCTGACACAACAAGGTGACGCAACAAAAAGAAACACAGATTCCCGGTGCCGCTGATAAGGATAGAAACCGTCACAGAAGAATGCACAGTGAATGGACACAGAGAGTAGACAATGGGGGCTGGGGCGGGGGGAGAAGAGAGAAATTAAAAATAAATAAATAAATAAATCTTAAAAAAATAGTACAAAATATTAATGTCAGACCAAAAAACACAACAACATTATACTAAGTGAAGGAAACCAGACACAGAGTACTACATATTGTTTGATTCCATTTATATAAAATGTAAATATAAATCAATTTATAAAGATGAAAGGAGATTAATGGCTATGTAGGCCTGAGAAAGGAATGCTAAAGGGTATAGAGTTTTTCCTTTGGAAGTAATGAAATTGTAAATTTTTTGAGATGATGAATATACAACATTGTGATTATACTAAAAGCCATTTATTATACACTTTGGATAGAATAGTTAGAAACAGCAGCTATGTACAGTGGGGGAAGCACAGAGAGATTGAGAGGCTAAGAATTTCTTGTTTGATTTTTGTTAATATTATTATTATTGAAATAATGAAAATGCTGTAATAATGATTCAAGAGTGATGAATGTACAACTTTGTGATTATAGCAAATACCATTGAATGTACACTTTGGATGAATTGTATGCTTTATTGATGTGTATTAATAAAATTCATTTGTTTTAAAAAAAAGAAAAAGCACAATGAGAAAATGAAAACCAAAGTTCAATCATAAAATTTTTCACATTTCAGAAGTGCAGGAAATGAGTACATCCTCTGGTAGAGACGGGGAAGATAAGCAGAGAATGCAGTGTGAGGCATAGGAGAGGAGCCTAGGTATGTGGTTCAGGCTTACCGGTTGTAGGACTTCGGGCAAGTTAATCAACTTTTCTGTGCGTTAGCACATGTTTGTCAGTCCCATTACTTACCTGAAGTAATGTAGTTAGGATTAATGAGGTGATACCTGCGAAATGTCTCAAGTTACATGGAAGAGAAATTCAGCAGAAATAGAAGCAATTTTAATTTTTCCCATTGACGATAAATGGGTTGTATAAGAAGAGGGAGATTTACTGGGAAGCTATTTGTTTTTTCTTTTTCTTTTATGTGGAATTTTTAAAATCTTTTTTTAAAAGATACATAAATCACACAATATGTTATAAAATAAAATGTAAGAGGTTTCCATACACCCCACTCCCCACTCCCCTACTCCTTTCACATTGACAACTTCTTTCATTACAGTGGTACATTGATTGTATTTGATGTGTACATTTTGGAGCATTGCTACACAGCATGGATTATAGTTTATGTTGTAGTTTACACTCTCTTCCAGTCCATTCAGTGGGTTTTGGCAGGATATATGATGTCCTGTATCTGTCCATTCAATATCAGTTTCAGATAATTCCAAGTCCTGAAAATGCCCCAATATCACACCTCTTTTTCCCTTTCCCTGCCTTCAGCAATTCCTGTGACCACTGTCTCCACATCATTGATATAATTTTGAAGTTACTTTTAATTGTGCCGACACAGGCCAATTTGAACAGAAATCAATAAATTTTTATGAATTTGATTAATATAGACAAGTAATTATATAACTTAGGCTGACCTGTATTATTTCACTCGTTAGTAGAAAGATTTTGGATATGAATTATTTTTATAATTACTTTTCCCTCCAATTTTACTTTATTTTTTTTTGTGTTAAAGAATTAAGAGCAAATTCTTGATCCCTTTTGTAGGTATAAGAATGAGTATTCTTCATTACATTTTGGGCAAACAATACTGGATTACTTTTTAAAAAAAATTTCTTCTTATTTTTTAATGTTACATTAAAAAAATATGAGGTCTCCATATACCCCACCCCCCTCACCCCACTCCTCCCATAACAACAACCTCCTCCATCATCATGGGACATTCATTGCCCTTGGTGAATACATCTCTGAGCACTGCTGCACCACATGGTCAATGGTTCACATTATAGTTTACACTTTTCCCCAGTCCACCCAGTGGGCTATGGGAGGACATACAATGCCCAGTAACTGTCCCTGAAGCACCACCCAGGACAAATCCAAGTCCTGAAAATGCCCCCACATCACATCTCTTCTTCCCACTCCCCACTCTCAGCAGCTACCGTGGCCACTTTCTCCATCTCAATGCTACATTTACTTCCATTACTAATCACAATAATTCCAGAATAGAATATCAGTAAGTCCACTCTAATCCATACTCTATTCCTCCATTCTATGGGCCCTGGCATGGTTATGTCCATTCCACCTCTATATTGAGAGGGTACTTAAATTTCACTTGGATGATGGATGCAATTCTCCTGCTTGCAGTTTTAGGCACACTTGGCTTCCTGGTGTGGTTGTTGACCTTCTTCACCTCCCTGTTAACTGGCTGGGGTAAGTCCAATAAACCAGAGGGTAGGAGTTGCAAGTCTGTTGAGGCTCAGGGCCTGGCCATCACATGGACAGTCCAGAGATTCAAGTCCCCTGAGTATACACTAAACCCCAGAGCCAACCACAGGTCTGGTAAAAGTAACAGGAGAGGCTTGTGAACAAAGATCACATCTGAGTCCAGCTCCATCACACTCAGGAACACAAACTCCAAAGTAGGGCCAACTGACATGGTACTGAACTCCATCTGCCATGACCATAGAACCTGTGGGTGGATTACTTTTAAAAATCTAATTTGTAACCAAGAACAAAATGGAAAATTTTATGAGTTAAACAACTGATGCTTGTGTCGCTAAGACAAAAGCCAAAGCAAATGGACAAATTGAAAGATAAGTGTATCTTAAGCCAAAGAACATTCTAAGTTACATTCCAAGTAAAAAATGGATGCTAAAGGTGCAATTGATATATTATAGTATGTGTGTTTGAAAGGAAATAACATACAATAGGAATTCATAATGCTTTTTTTAAAATAAATAATTTTTTCAAGAAATGCAAAGAGAAAAGTTAGGCTTTATATGGTGTTCTATATTCATCAGTTATCATCACTGGGAAATAATTACTTCAATTAACCCTTCAAGAAAATTTAAGCCTCTGTTCTCTCCTCTGCCCACATCAGCCTATGTAAGTAAAAGTAATAGAGTAGATAGAAATACTTCCCAGATTGCATTTATTCAGTCCGTGGAATTTATTACCACAGGAAGTCATCAAGTCAGTTATAACAGGTAGATTCAAAATGAGGTTGAGAGACTTTTATAACCAATAACATTTATATAGTAAAGGAACTGACTTGTGAGTTTTATGCTTTAGGTCATAAGATCATACTTCAGTTCATAAAATGTTCAACCATGGAAATGGAAAGAAAATTTTCCTTGCAAAATATCCTTGGTGACCCTTAATAGTGATCACAACATGTGTCTTATGATAGACAAAAATGACCTAATAACAACATGTTAGGATCATCATTTGGTGGCAAGCTCAACATTTATATAACACTCTTACAAAGACAGCAATCAAAATGTCAGGCAAAATTTGAAGTTCTTCCTAACCATGTCTATATAGTCACAAAACAACTGGTTGAAAAGGGAAAAAATTCAATTGAACAAATTACTGGTATTGTGGAGATAAGGAAAATTTTTGCTGTTTGCTGACTGCAGCTTAAAAAATCTGAATTCATATAAACTTGGTTATATGTATAATATAGCCTAAAAACGTCCAAACAGTAGCAAATTGATGAAAATTTTAATGTAAACATTTCTCAATTTTATTGGTGGAGTGGGGAGCATTCAGATATAACTTTCTGGCTATGATTGTTTCATGGTTCCTCTGGCAGCTAGATCCAGAGTGCATTTCTTCCTTCCTCAGAATCATAGTTTGCTCAGGAATTTGATAATTTTAAATTCAATATCATTAAGAACTTAGAACTCCTGACTTTTAGAGAAGGATAAAATACTGTCTAGGATCAGAGACTGGAAATTAAAGTGATACTCTTGAGACAAGAAAGCCTTTATATTGACATTGACATTCAAAAGTCAATGTTTAGGTGCAATTTGGATATACAGAACTATTATGGACCAAAATTTGAAATTTGTGATACTGTGTAATGCATGTCACTTTAAAAAAGCTTTTTATCTTGAAATAATTTAAAACTTATGGGACAGTTGAAAAGTAAACAAAACCCCATATAGGGAGCCCCAATATACCCTCCTTGTTCCCAGATACCCAGATCCACCAGTTTTAACATTTGGTTACTTTTATTCTTTCTATGTATGTATGTATGTATGTATGTATGTATGTATGTATGTACGTATGTACGTATGTATGTATGTATCTATCTATCTATCTATCTATCTATCTAATCTATCTAGCTATTATTTTCTGACTATTTGAGAGCAGATTGCATACAGCATACTCTTTGAACACATAATACTTTCAGGTACATTTCTTATAAACTAGAACATTCTCTTATGAAATCACCTTAAGTTCAGTTATCAAGTTCAAGAAAATTAACATTTATATAAAACTTATATTCTATATTTCACTTTTTAGTGTCTCAATTATGTGTTTTGAGCCTTTTCTCTTCCATTCCTATAACCCAATCCAGTATTACACTTAATTGTCATCTCTTTCCTTTTTCTTTCTTTTTTATTGTTTAATTGTAGAATCATATATATGACATCAATCTTTCCATCCCAACCACTCCCAAGCATACCATTCAGTGGGATTGATTACGTTCACAATGTTACAATACTCTCACTACCATTCATTACTCTGACTTTTACTTCATTCCAAATAGGAACTATATACTCATTTTGCATTCATTCCCCAAACTTCTAACCCTACCCTTAGCAAACCGTACTCTACTTTCTCACTCTCTCTGAATTTGCACATTCTCTGATATTTTCTTTGTGATTACCATGGGGCTTAAATTAATACACTAAATTTATAATCCTTTGATTTGCTTTGATACCAGCTTAACTTCAATAACATACATTAGTTGTGTTCTGATACCCTTCTGTCCTCCCACTTTTATGTAGTTCCCATCACAAATTACATATTTAAACATTATGAGTTCAAAACCATGGGTTTATCATTACCTTTATATCATGTAGAAAGTAAAAAGTGAGTTACAAATAAAAAATGCAATAGCAAGCACTGGGATTTATATTTGCCCTTGTTATTATCTTTACTGGGATCTTTATTTCTTCATGTCGTTTCATTCACTTGTCTAGTGTTCTTTCCTTTCGACTTGCATATCTACCTTTTAGCATTTGTTATAGGGCCAGTCTAATGGTGATGAAATCCCTTGGCTTTTATTTATCTGGGAATGTCTTAGTCCTACCCTCATTTTTGAAAAAGAGTTTTGCTGGATATAGAATTCTTGATTGACAATTTTTTTTTTGCCTTCAGTCTTGCCACTGCCTTTTTGCCTCATGGTTTCCAGTGAGAAATTGACAATCTTATTGAAGCTCCCTTGTATGTGATACATTGTTTCTTTCTTGCAACTTTCAGAATTCTCTCTTATCTTTGGCATTCCATAGTTTGATTATAATATGATACAGTACGAGTTTATTTGAGTTTATCCTGTTTGGAGTTTGTTGAACATCTTGGATGTGTATATCCATGCCTTTCATTGAATTTGGGCAGTTTTCAGCCATGATTTCTTTGAGTACTCTCTCTGCTCCTTTCTCTTTTTCTTCTCCTTCTGGAATTCCTACAATGTGTGTTGTGGTATGCTTGATGGTATCACACAGATTCCTCAGACTGTGTTCATTATTTGTCATTCTTTCTTCTTTCTGTTCTTCAGATTAGTTGATTTTAACTGTCTTATCTTCAATTCACCAATTCTTTATTCTTCCAGCTCCAATTGCTGTTGAATCCCTTTAGGAAATTTTTAATTTCTTTTTCTGTGGCCTTCTACTCTGGTTCCTTTTCATAATTTCTATCTCTCTACTGGCATTCTCTTTGCATTCCTCTCTTGTTTTCCTGATTTCCTTTAGTTTTTTGTCTATGTTTTCTTGTAGCTCTTTGAACATACTTAGGACTATTTTTAAAAAGTCATCGTAATGTCTCAGATCTGATCTTCCTCACTGATGGTTTCTAATGCTTTAATCTTCTTCATTGCCATTTCTTTGTTATGTTTGGTAATCATTTGTTGAAACCTGAACATTCGAAACATCATTAGATATTTTGATGTGTTATCATTGGAATTTAGACTCAAGCATCTGTTCCGTAAGCTTGTATCCAGCTAATGTTATGACAAAGCTCTCCTTGAATGCCAGGAGCTAACAACAACAACAACAACAAAAAAAAAAAAAAAAAAAAAAGAAGGAAAATAAGAAAACATTTTTCCCAGTCTTTGCTGGTTGATTTGTGTGAGTGCTCTCCTTCAGACCTTATCTATACAATAAGTTTAGAGAATGGCTTCAGGCCAAAATATAAGGACCTCCTTGATCTTTTCTACACAGGAATCTTGTCTTGGGTATGTGCTTTTGGTCCTAGGAATTCCCCCTTAACACAGATACAAATGACCCCTCTTCCCTAGGAAAGTTTCCTCACCCTGCCCCAGGGAGCCACTCTACAGCTCTCCCATAGCATTCCCGTAGTAGAGCTCTGTGAGTTGCCTTCTACAAATGGCAAGTCTGGGACAGCAAGCCCCTCAGACTATCACCACACAGATTGGGCTAGACATACATGTTCCCAGTATATGCATAGGGGTTTCTGAGCTCCCTCTGGAACCGAGACAAGGGATCTGCACTGGGTGTAGTGACCAGGAATTGAACCTGGGAACTCCCATGTGGGAAGCAGGTGCTCAACTGCTTGAACCACATCTGCTCCCCTAGGGACCTTTCTCTTGATTCAGAAATTGCCATGTTATTGCAATCCTTTAACTCTTTTCTGGAGTTTCAAGAAACCACCACTTTTTGGTGGTTGTTCAAAACTTCTGTGGGGGAACAAAGTCCCAAAGTTTTTCATGCTGTCATTTGATCAGGGCAATGCATGTCAATTTGATCTTATGAAGTACAAGTAGACTTTGAATAACTATTTTCAGTTTCTTCCACACTTAAATCCTACTCTTTTTTTGGAATGTGGAGAGTGCCAAGAAGAGATGTGTTTTGGTGGCTGATTCTTCATAATGTTTCCTTTCTCTACATTTGCTTTTTATGTTGCTTATAATGTTTATTTTCTGGGATATGACTCTAAAACCTAGAGATATATAATTAGTTGACTTGATTTAATGGTAGGCAGGAACAGAGTTTAAAATTTTTTTTTTTTATGTACGTGAAATAGCATTTATACCCCATTCTCTCATTTTACAAAGGTTGACAGTCCCAGAGAGATGTAAAGTGGCTTGTTCAGTTAAAGTTGCTTAGGGCACAGATAGGAGTAGAACAGAGATATTAATCCACTGCCATTTATCACACAGTGCCTGTCATGGTGCCAAGTTTGAAAGAGGTGTGCAATAAGCACTTGTCAGAATGCTGAAGGAATACTTAATCATTAAAAAAATGAATTTTGACTTTGTCTTTCAGCAAGTAGACAGGGCTTGCTAGTAGTTGCAAATTTTCATTGTTCATTGCTCTCTGGAAATTAGAAAGCTTTCTCTTCCCACACAAAGTAAAGGAAAACTTTAAGAGCCAGCCATCATTATATGTCTTTCTCCTGCTTTAGGTGTTAATTTACTTATCATAACACAGACTGGAGGCTCTGATGGGCCTTTTATAGGAACTCTTTGTTCTTCTCATATGTGGCCAGTTTTTTGAATAATATGTAGGAAATTAAAAAAAAAAACCCCACCAACTCTACTATAATGATTACAACCTGAACCAGTTGTTAGGCACATGAAATTTATTGACCACATCTGCTAGATCTTTAGTGGTAATAGGTTCAGTCAATCTAAGCAACATTTTGTCTTGAGCTCAAGTGATAGGGCAGTGCTTCTCAAATTATACTATGCATATAAATCATCTTGGCTATTTGTTAAAATGCAGATGTTCTTGGGAAATGGACTTTGGCCCAGTGGTTAGGGCGTCCGTCTACCACATGGGAGGTCCGTGGTTCAAGCCCCGGGCCTCCTTGACCCGTGTGGAGCTGGCCCATGCGAAGTGCTGATGTGCGCAAGGAGTGCCACCCCACGCAAGGGAGTCCCCCGCGTAGGGGAGCCCCACGCGCAAGGAGTGCACCCCGTAAGGAGAGCCGCCCAGCGCGAAAGAAAGAGCAGCCTGCCCAGGAATGGCGCCGCCCACACTTCCCGTGCCGCTGACGACAACAGAAGCGGACAAAGAAACAAGACGCAGCAAAAAGACACAGAAAACAGACAACCAGGGGAGGGGAGGGGAATTAAATAAATAAAAATAAATCTTAAAAAAAAAATGCAGATGTTCTTAATCACAGGTCTGGACTGGGAAATCAGATGAATATTTTAACAAGTGCTCAGATACTGCTGAAGCTTCTGGTTTAGGGTTCATGCTGAGTAGCAAGGGGTTAGCTGCTAGATAATTTGACTATCTGACTCTTGTGTCTGATTCTCTACTTTTGCGTCTACCTCTCTTGGCACTTTATGAATACCTTATAAGCTGACAGTGGGCATTTAACTAAGATTAAAGACTTATTTGTCTTGAAGTCGTCATTATTTCCCCCTAAGCTAAGTAGTAATGGACTCAATTTTTAAATTTCTCTTTGCAAATATAGATTGAGAGTGACGTTTTATCTTGCTCCCTTATTATTTTGTGGAGCAATATTAGAATATAGAGGAAACCTGGAAACAGGTGAATGAGTCTGTTTTTGGATATATGGTAACTTAAAGTCTCATCATTTAATTTAGAGATAAAGTGACAAAGGCTCTTTTGATTTAAAGTGGCTATTATTGGGAATATGGTTAGTATCGCTGAAAGTTACTATGGAATGAAAGTCTACATTTTCACTGAAATATACAGACACATTCGTAAAGGAGAGAAAAAAGGAATAAAAACATTTAACCACAAGGTGGCAGTAAGACACATAAAAAGTGGGGATTTCCAATAAAGAATGATTTTTAGCCACATCTCTGGAGCAGTGATGGTTGAATTAAATAGCATCTCCTAATGCAGTGGTTTGCAGAAATGCCTTAACAAAGCTACTTATTTGTGGCATCCTTGAATAAACACATTTTAAATGGTAAGCTATATAAGTTGAGCATCTTCCTGGAATGTCAGTGGCTATTTGCTTAGAATGATATTTGATTGCACCCACACACACACAATTTTTTCTATTTCCATTTAACCAAAAGTGGAGGGCTATATGTTTCATGTAACTATTTCCAGCATATGAACTCTATAAGCTTTGGCAAATCCTCAGTTCCACACGATGTACTTAATTGAAGCTGCCTTTCTGTTTGAAGAATAAATTTGCTCAAACTTTTGAAATTGTTCCACTGTTCCACTCTTTGTGATACTACATTACTTTTTTAATTTTGAAAATAGGATTCTTTTCTTTGGCCTTTCTAAAAAATCTTAGTCATGAGGATAACCAAATTGCCTACTAAAAATCAGTTTGATTATGCTGTGAATACCCTGTCAGCAGTACACTGGAAGGGTGACAGCTTAAATGTACCTAAGCAGTGTCTAATAGAAAATTGAGATAAATATTGCCAATGCCACAAAATTTTCCAAATGAATGAAGCACTTCTTTCTTTTTTCTGTGAGATTGGAGGGGTCAGAGTGGGGGAGATTAGGAGGGTTTCTATGAAGGACAAAGTTACATAGCTTGAATTATTCAATATCTGTCCAAGTTCTTTCATAACTTTTCATTAATTGCAGTTAAGCTGTACATATATTCAGAACTTGAAAAGAACTGCAAATACCAACTGCAGCCCAATACTCTTGGTAGCTAATTGGGGATGGAAAAAAGAAAAATGTTCTGGCTGGGATATGGATGGAATTGCTCCCAGTTCCTGCCATTGGCAGGATGTCCACATGGCAAGCTGTTCTGAGGCTGGAAGTTAGTTGGAATGAGGTCAAGGAGCAACACCTGAACAGACGTAGTCTTGGTTTTTGCTCAGTTAACTCCCGTGCAAAGTCACGGGATTTTGCTTGTGTTTTAAGTTCTGATGAATGGTTGAGCAGCATTATGTAAATTATATGTGCCTAAATATGAGAGAGATTCCTCCAAAATCTGTATTTAGGAATAAGGCAGTAGCTTTTGGGAATTATGAATATTAAAAACTTCAGTTTTATGAAGTCTCTCGTTCTAGGGTGCTTTTTCAATTACTCTTATTCTGAATAATAGAACACTGTTTGAAATAGCTTGAAACAATTCTAACCAATGCTACATTAGAATGCTTAAAGTGGTTACTTGTCTAAGTTAAGAAAAAATAAGGAAGAAAAATATTTAACATATTTTCAGTAAACATTCCAGGGAACGTAATGACACAATCAGAAATAGGTGCTGGACGTTTATTTTGATGTGAGCTTGAAACAACTAACAAGGATAGAAAAGTGCTAAAACCACCGTGTACTATTTTCCAGAGATATAGTGGTTAATGAAACAATGAAGCCATCACAACTTAAGATAAATTTACACACAAAATATAAAGATGTAAGAACAAAGCTAAATTCAATATGTGAGGGATCATACTTGCAAGTAAAACCGTTATCATCATTTAATTTGCTATTACGGCCACACTCAGAAAAAGGTGTGTTTCTTGAAAAAAAAAATCCAGTAAAGTTTGTTTTGCTGTCATTAAATTAAGTTGAAAAACAATACAGATTTTACTATGTTACTTTTCCAATTGAGGTAATGAGATAAAACTAGTAATGTATAAAATGGGCTTGATTAAAAATGGAAATAGTTGGATGGAGCAGCAATCCTATGTGCCAATAGGCCATCATCTTTATGATACCAATATAGGGAACACATACAGCCTAAGCCTGGCAAATGGATTATAACTGGTCTTATCACTTAGCCTGAATAAATAATATACCTTGCTCAAAATGGGCACCAACTTTAGATTTGATTGGCAACAGACACTACTATTATATCTTTAGCCTTTCACATATGATACGCCAGCATTATAACCAATGACCAAGGGAACTGACTTCATCGCCAAAGACATATGGGCCTGGGTAAAAGGATACAATGTCTCCTGGATTGTCCATCCAGCTCATTATACTCAAAAGACAGATGCCATCTAAATGGTAAATGGGATGTTAAAAGACCAATTAAAATTCTAGTGCCATCCTTCCTTATAAAAGCCGTATTCTTTTCCTAGCTGAAACAATCAAGGAAGTCAAGCAAACTCAGGGACTGCCACCAGAAAAAGAAAAAAGACAGGGAACAGTAACAGAGAAAGTGCCATGGAACACCAAGAGATTGTTTCTTGACAGTGACCGACACAGTGGGACAACGCGTTAGATGTAGGTACCCTAGATGATTCCAATGTTAATTCATATATAATTCAGTCACTTCTAAATTTTAAAATTTCTTTTTCTCCATAATTATTTAAATAGCCCACACTAGGCTTTAGATTGACTGAACATAGTATGATGATGGTGGGAGCTGCTATTAACCTTGATTGCAGGGAGGAGTTACTTTACCCCTGCATAACAGGGAGTGAGCACCTTTAATGGGAAGTAGGCAGCTGTCTTGCGTAGCCAATACTATTTCCCAGTCTGTGGATTAAGCAAGTGCACAGGGAATCCTATGCTGTGCGTTATGGATGAGGGGACACCAGGTAGTAGTGGCGCCAACTATGCTATTGACTCCCTCATGGGGTCTGAGGAGTAGAATCTCAATATTTTAATAAAATGGGTGAGGGTAGAGCCATTGAACCATGAGATATACAGGACTGGTGTTGTGCAAAAGGTTCTGGAATCAGGGAAAAGGGATGAAAATTCTTGTGGTTCATATTTCTATAGTGATGAAATCTGCTATTAACGCCACTGCTGGTGGCTACAGATTGCTGGTAGTTATATAGCAGGAAATAGATGGCATTGCCCAAGTTGCAACCAAGTCACCTGGCACTCAAAAGAGTATATGCTGTGTATTAAATATATATTATAAATACGTGAATATATTTCAGGGCTTGTGTAAGAAAATATTTTGAAAGAAGAGGTCATTGTATTACTTTCTCTGATAAATGGGTAACTAGAAGCTAGAGGTTGACACTATGACCTACTAATTCAGCATTAGGAAGGTAAGGACAATAACTCCGCCTCTTTCTGCAAATCGGAGGGGGACGTTTGCTGTATAATGTTAATTGTGTGGAACTTATTAAAGTTGCAATAGGATGTTGAAGAAACTACATTTAAAGTATTATCACCAGTCTATACCACTCACCAATTTAAGTTTGGTGAGGATCCCCATTTAGGAGGTATTTTATTTCCTGGCTATGCTTGCCTGACTCAGTCCTTCTTAGGTGTTTTGAGTCAGGAGATTAAGAATTTTTCAAGTTCACAGATTTTTTTTTCCAGGTACTGGGGCCTGGGATTGAACCCAAACCTTGTATGTGGGAGACTGGTGCTCAACCACTGAGCCACATTGGCTCCTGGTCATTGTTATATTGCTTCAATGTGTCTAATGCATCTTTGACACCTTAGTTACTATTGTATAGAAAACTGTACTGGAGGCTTAGTAAGAAATTATACCCAGAACTCATGTTGAATCTTGGTGTCTTGGGTTGTTAAAGGTAGTTTTGGTAACTGTACTAGGTGATTATGGTGAGGTTTCAGGGTGATGTGGCTGGATGTGTGAAGAGCTTGGTAACCTTCATCCAGAGACTTCCACAAGGGGAAGACGCTTAGCCTGAACGTGGATGATCTTGCCTCCATGAGGAGAACGGGAAGACTGAGTTTATCATAGTGAAATGCAATCTGTAAGATTTATATACTTAGGTACCTATTTTCACCAATCTTCCAATTCAGTCCTCTAAACGACTAATTCTCACTGTAACCCCTTTTCAGAGAGCAAGAAGGTGGGAGGAAGACTAGATGAAGAGAGCCAATTGGATGAGATTGGAATTTCTAGAAGGAGCCAGGTATTCTGAGCCCTAAGCACTTTAGAGATGACATATTAAACAGTTGGCAAAACTTCCAAACTCCACATATAGTTACTAGAAATGGGTTGATGGCAGGGTCAGTAATTGAATGAGTTTCACATCCAGTTCTTGCTGGAAATATTGATATTCATTCGAAAACTGCTTCCATAAGATTTCTGGAAACTCACCCTAAAAAAAGATGCCTGGCCAGGAGGCTAGGAAGAATATGAGGAATATATTTGGGAAATATCTGTAAATAGCCTCTGTTTGCATATTTTTGATATGCAATAGTTGTAAAGTCTTAAGTAGAAGGAGTATTAATTTTACTACTTTGCATTCTTTCAGGTATCCTTTTTAGGGAACCATGGGATCAAAGGAAGGTTAACATGTCAAGGCTTAGCATGGAGTGTAGGCATGTCAAACCTCATGTGAAAGAGACACAGTGGTCAGAAAACATCATTTGTGTTTTTTGTACATAAATCTACTCACCTCTGCACCTAGGCTTCCATCTGTATCTTCCTCTTCTATGCCTGATGGCCCGCCTCCTCATCTTCTGTTTCTTGGTTTGTATCTTCTCTATGGAGAAGAATCCATGCCTCTCATTTTCCCCTCCCTCCACTTCAGTCAGTGCAGACTGATTAACCAAGACTTTGACATTCACGACTTGGTCTTAGAAATTTCTCTGCTAAATAGACCTAAGTCTGTTAACCAGTCGGTTTGAGGTAAATGGCACATGTGCTTTACTATTAGCTTGGTCCTTCAATTTATCTTCATTACTTTCAAAGAAAACTATCAGGTTTGAACAAATAGAGTGATATTTTAAACACTGATGGCAGATACACCTCACATTTTGTATCACTACAAAATTATATTTTGTAGTGATAACATTTTATGCTGTATAGTTTATGTTTTGATGAGTCAGATTCTAATAATCAGCTTTAAATTTCCTGCATGTAAAATGACATATAAAATGCTTCTTTCAGAGATTAGTAAAAAAGTGCATAAATATAAAACAACATCTCTTTCAATACAATACTGCAGAAGAGAAGAGATCAATTACTCTTTTCTTTGGCTTTACTCCTGTTAATGCACTTTGGGCACATTCCATCTTACTAAATAGGGCTGAAATCTAGATATCATCTAGAGAAAAGATTTTCTCTATTTAATGCCAAATTTTCATTTCCAGTAGTGGTAAGTTACAAAATTATTCATGGTACCTATTTTTCAAAAAATAAAATTTAAAATATTTTTTGGCCTATTTTTGCTCTCGAAACTGTGAACTGTATCTTAAAGCTAAATGCTGAATAAATGCTTTTGAGATTCCACAGGGTCTTGGAAAACTCATCAACTAGAACAGATACAAGTCTTAGGTATTTTATAAAATGTTTTCTGCATGTCTTCAGATAAAAGCCAGGGCCACACTGTTCTCTACAGAGTATACTACTGAGGCAATGCTACTGGAAAGATCAGTTGGATCCTGAATTGTATGGATCTATCTTAGTTATTCTGTAAACAAATATTAAGTATTACTATGAACAAGTTGCTCTTTTGGGGTACAGAAAGAAAAGTTGGTAGGAATGGCGGGTGCAGCAAGGGTAAAATGGTTATTTGGTTTGCTCCTTTTCTTTTAGAAATGCTTTGTACAAATGGTTGACTTTGTTTATGTCTTCATGGCTTCTCTTTAAAAAGATTTTTATCAAATCTGACACTGAAAATTACTGACTGGAAGAAATAGGCCAATCTTAGAATTTTCAAGGGCTTTTCTTTTTAAGTTAAGTTTTTATTTTTAAAGAAGCTTTAGATTGCATGAATGTTACATCACAATATAGGGGATTCCCATACACTCTACACCTTCCCTTCCCACATTTCCACCCAGTAACAACATCTTTCATTAGTGTGGTACTTTTGCTACAATTGATGAACACATATTGAAGCATTGCTACCAAACATGGATTATAGCTACATTATAGTTCACACATTATACCACACAATCTCATAGGTTTTCACAAAATGTACAATGGCCTGCATCCATCACTGCAATGTCATGCAGGACAATTCTTATGTCCCCAAAGTTCCCCATGTTACACCTCTTCTTCCCTCTCCCCTCTGCCAGAAACTCCGCTGGCTACTGTCTTTATATCAATGTTACAAGTTCTTCTAATGCTAGAATAATCATAAGTTTTCTTAAGTCTATAGCTGCATTTCCCTCTCATGTCTGTTCTCCTCAATCTTGAGGATTTTGCCCACTGTGCCTCTGATTGAGAGTGTCCCAGATCCCATGGGGCAGGTGGGTGGAACTGTCTTGCTTGATTGTAGATATTCTGTTTCTTGGGATGGGTGTGGTCCAACATAATCCTTATGTTAGTTGTCCTGGGTGAGCGCAACTCTTGCTGAGATTCAGGGCTCAACTGGCATATGAACAGACTGAAGACTCAGGGACTTATTCTTAAAACCAGCAGGGAATATATATCATCTACCTTACTAAATTGGAGAAAGAACATATTCTCACTACAAAATGTGCTCACTCCACTCCAGCTATCCTCATCTCCCTGCTGTTTCTTCAACATGCAAATAACACTCCCACACTGAAGTTTCTTATTGTTTCTTTTCCTGGTATGCTTTCCTTTCTATGCCTATGTCCACATGGCTTGCATCCCTCTTTGTCAGGTCTCTGTTCAAATGTCACTTTATCAGAGATGACTTCCCTGATGGCCCCATATAAAATAGCAAACTTCTGCTTCTTTCATTCCCTCTCCCTTCCAACCATAGCATTGATATTTTATATATTTTTGTTTAGTTGTTCACTTATTCATTGTCAGTCTTCTTCCCACTAGAATGCAAAGTACTTTTAAAAATAAGGACTTGTCTGTTTTCTTCATGCCAGGACATACATGTCCAGCAAAGTGTAGATTCTCATTAAATATTTGCTGAATGAATCAATGAAATGTGGTACGCACCCTACAATTCATTACCATCTCCATCATCCCATATCATCTTATATAAGTCTATTTCACTCCTTTACATTATATATTTAGCTCCTGTAGGCATTTGAGTTTGTGGTTCTTAGATTATAGCTTAGAAAAGCAAAGGTCAGTTTAGGAACCAGTGAACAAATATCCAGACAGTAGCTCTTTGAGAAACATAAACTCTGTTAACACCATCACCCTGTTTCCCTCCATCCCCTTTCCATGACAAAAAGTCCAGATCTCGACAATGGAGACAAATTAACCTCTTGGGAAAGGGCAAAAAATACTTTTCACTTTTTTCCAGTGAGTCCATGGTAGTAGCATAGGCTTAAATGAATTTCTCTGTGATAAATATGATAGATGATAAATATATATATATAATGTTGAATAAATTATTTTGAATTAAATGGAATTGAACATTTCAGACGTGTTTGTCTGGTTTATATTGTACGCCCATACCTATATCAGTGCCTGCTTAGGGGAATGCAATAACTGATTTAAAGGAGTTATCATTAGACACTGGGACTGGGCAGGGCACCCTGAAGACATGGTTGCTCAAAAAATCAACACAATAATTCATGTTTGGGCTATGTTGTTTGTATAATTTTTATTATTTCTGAAATATGTGATTCCTCCTTCTACCCCCCGCCTCCATTATGTATTTAAAAATGTTTTGTAGTTTCCTGGGCCACTCAAGTAAACACCATGAAATGGGTTAGGTCAAGCAGTAGGAATTTATTTGCTCATGGTTTTGAGGCTAAGAGAAAGTCCAAATCAAGGCGTTATCAAGACAACGCTTTCTTCCCAAAGACTGGTTTTCTGAGGCTGGCTGCTGCTGATCTTTGGTTTTTAGCTTGTCACATGGCAAGTCATAGGGTGGCATCTCCTGGCCTCTCCCTCCTCTTCCAGTTTCTGCTGAAGTTCAGCTTTTGGCTGCTCCCTCTCTGACTTTCTCTATGTCTTGATTTCATTCTGCTTATAAAGGAGTCCAGTAATAGGCTTTAGACTCATTCTGACTGAGGTGCGGCACACCTTAACTGAAGTAACCACATCAAAAAGTCCTACTTCCAGTGGATTCATACCCACATGAATGGATTAAGTTTAAGAACAGGTTTTTCTGAGGTACATACAGCTTCAAGCCACCACGTGTGTCTTTACCCTGTTGTTATTGTCTTATAGTTTCTTATTCATTCTCTATACTTCTTAGAATCAATTATTTTTTCTTTAAAAACACTGACTTTCTGTTTTAAATTGGAGTGGTTATATAAACTGTGACTTTATTGTACAGTTTTCTGCTTTTCTATAGTTTAATATTTTCTTTACTGTTTTTAGTAAAGGCAAATCCATATAAGGATACAAATATCCCCAAGAAAAGAAAATTTCAGTTAGAAATGCAATACATGCTACAGGATGTAAATTATTTCATGTAATGGAGATAAAACATTAGACCTCAAAATTTAACACCATTTTATTATGTAATGACCTCCATAAATATGGATAACTCTTTTCAACTTACATGTTTTCAGACTAATCAAGCTTTGTTTTCTAATTCTAGCATTTATTGTATTACAATAAAAAGAAGTTGAACAATATTCCTGGCAAAATTTCTGTTAGAATCAAAGCCATAGCCTTAATCCAACTTCAGTTTTTGGCCAAGATATGGGTACAGAATGCCTGTCCATTACCTTGTCTTTTATTATTTATTGAATATATAAAAATATTTCAAGAATGAGAAACAGATCATTGAGCTGATGCAAATAAGGGTTAAATTCTAGAACACGTAACCCATATCAGACAGTTCTCACACTTAGTGATAAAATATGAATACTTAGATATCCCAGAAAAAAAGCCAATTTCTCAGAGTCTGTTTTGAGTTGGCAGATCGTATTCAGTGGTTTAAAACATAAACCACTGATGCACACTCAGGCATGAATCTAAAAAGTTATTGGCACTGGGGTCAAACCCACATAAGGCATAGTAATTGTGCCGTGCAACCATCCTTATCGCATTAATGTGTTCCATCACTTGATGATTAAACCTTTCCATTTATCTAGCTTGCCATGTTTTATTCCAAGCAGAGATGAGGGATACAAATTATGCTTAGGCAAGAGGAAAAGTTTATACTGAAATAGTTATGACAACTTACAGTATACACTATATAGAAAGTTTGCAAAGTGCTTTTCATATGTATTTGCTCATATACTTTTCTTAACAGCCTTAAGAAATGAGTGTTGCTATACTAGCTCTGCTTCATTGCTGACAAAACCAAGGATAAAAATGTTATGTTATTTTTTTTTTCAAGGAAACTGCTGATAAGGAGCAGAATGAGGAGGATTCAAACTCAGGGAAAATAGCTCTTAGACTTTTTGCTAAACCACAAAATTACCTGTTCACCAGCTGTTAATATTTATTATGCAGATTACATCTGCATAATGGGAAAGGACTGTATATTTGTAGACATCCAGATTACTCATACAAGGTCCTATCTCTCTCTACCTCCTGCCCCAACCACCTCTAAAGGCCAGGGCGTAGAAGGGGCAGAATGTATTGCATCCTGGCTCTTCATGAAAATACATGAAGGAGAACCACAGTGTGTGTCTAGCACTCTCTACCCTATCCTCCAGATAAATTCTGGTAAAAGCTAATAACCAGAAAAGCTTTGAGATGGGAAAGAAGTTGTAAAATTATTAAAGGTTATTCCGTCTGCTATGCCTCAGTGATGGTGGTGGTAGTTTCTGGGTTGATTGAATATAGCATTTCATTCAGTATCTATTTTTTGACTACCGCTTATAAGCCAGCATAGTTCAGAATGTAAACAAATAAAAAACAACAACAAAATGATTGCAGATTTTGGTAAACAGCCTAAAGGAAATAAGAGAAAGGCTAAGTACTTTTAGTTGAAGGGATCATGAAAGTCTTTTCAGGCAGGTGACATTTAAACTGAGGCCTGGAAGTTGACATGGTACCAGCCACATGGGGACCTGGAGAACATTACGCAGAGGAAATTGAAAGAGCAAAGGCCCTCAGATTCAAAGAATGTAGAGTGTCCAACGAACTGACTGAGGAGCCGTGACTAGATTCTGTGAAGAGGGGAGCAGAGGCCACATAATACAGGGCCTTATAGGCCATGTAAGGAGAGGAGATTATTCTCTTAATGCAATGGGAAGTCATTGATGCAGTTTAAGCAGAGAAATGATGTGATCTAATTTACACAGAATAAAAAAGGTCACTTTTGAGGTTCTTCAGAGAATAGACAGAGGGGACCTAGGGCTGAAGTAGGGGACAGATGGGAGGTTACAGGAGAAGTCCAGTGGCATAGAGTATGGTTGGAGAGAAATGGATATTTGTAGAATAAATGAATGAATTTTTGGGGGAGGTATAAACTAATGGACATAACTTCTGCTGTAGAGGTTAGCCCTATAGCCCCCTAGTAGCTACTAACTCTCAGTCACAGTAGCTGCTTCCAGTTCCCAAAGTCACAGCTTCTAAGCCAATTGCTTGGGCTCCTTACTTTAAGCACAATTCTCTTTCAAATTCCAAGGAAGCTGTTTATTTAAATTTATTTAAATGGTAAAACACATTTAAATAAATTATTTATTGCATAGCACACCTACAGAAAAGTGCACAAATTTTAAGTGTACACATTGGTTAATTTTCACAAAGTGTATAAAAAGCTTCCACATTAAGGGACAGAAAGATCATTGACAGTATCTTGGAGCCCTTTTCGGTTCCCTTCTACTCATTACTTTCCTGTCCTCCCTAACTAACCACTACCCTGACTTCTTTCCCCATTGATTAGCTTGTCTGTTTTATACTTTATATGAATGAAATAGTGCAATTTGTATTTTGTTGGGACTGGCTTCTTTTCTTCAGTGTGTTTGTGTGATTCACCCATTTTGTTTTTAGTGGTAGTTTGTTTATTCTCATTGCTGTAGGGTATTCTACTGTGTATCTACACTATTGTAAGAGTGCCATATTTTTCCATTCTAACTTGATGGACATTTGTTTTTTTCCCCATGGAAACAGATTGAATCATGTTTTGTTGCATGGCCAAGTGTTGGTGTAAGAGTCCTTTCTAATGTATTTGAGATTTTTCTCAATTCAAATGAAAAGGAAATTATAACTTACTACTTGATATGGATAATGTTTATAAATACAGTACACATTTGATGGCAACATTGATGAAAAATTAATCTACTATAGGTCAGACACTGTGCTGTGTTTAAGTGCAGTTGCCTCATTAAATCCTTACAACCATTACGTACTATACTATTCCTATTCCTATTTTCTATTCGAGGGAATTGAGGCTCAGAGAGAGAAGTAATTTGTCTAAGATCACAAAAACAGCTTCTCCTCCTCTCCATCCCAGTAAGTAGTAGCCACCATTTATCCATTTAGACTCCAAATACAAAAGTCACATTGATTCCTCTCTTTCTTTAATATCCCACATTCAATTCATCTACAAATTTTCTTGGTTCCTCTTTCAAGATGTAACTAGTAGATGGCAGAACCAAAATTTAAATCCAAGTATGGGTGATATTAAAGCTGATGATCTCAGTTTCTATGTTCTGTCAAAAAATTGATCCAGTCTGAGAGAAAAACATAAGATTCTGTGCTGTGACTGTACTGTGAACAATCTAGGAATGGAAAGATCAGTGTCCCTGAAGCACCGAGTGCTGGGGAGGCAAGAGATAAAACAAGGCTACAGAGCTGGGTAGGTGTGATGATTAATTTTACTTGTCAGCTTGGCTAGGTTTTGGTATCCAGTTGTTTGGTCAAGCACTGGCCTGCTAGTTCCAGTGAGGGTATTTCGTAGATGGGATTTGCATCTACAATCAGATTTCATCTATGATCAACAAAGGAGATTGCCCTCAGCAATGTGGGATGTCTTCTCATTCAATCAGTTGGAGGTCTTAAACACCAGAATAGATTTCAGAGATCATTAAGAACAACTTCCACCTGAACTTCAAGCATTGGATCTTGCCAGAATTTTCAGCCAGCCAGTTTCCCCTGGGGAGTTTAGATTAAGGACTTCAGCATTACCTTTGTTGGAGTTTCCAGCTTGCATCCTGCCCTACAGAGTTCAGATTTGCAATCCCCAAGGGACTGTGTGAATCAGTTCCACACAATAAACTTCTCTCACTCTCATATATATATATTCTGTTAATACTGTTTCTCTGGAGAACCAGAGAATTAAATACAGTAGGCTTTTATCAGTGTCTCTGCCACATACCATCTGTGTGATCTTGGGAAAGTTACATAATCACTCTGCAACTTTCCTTTGTAAAATGAGTAATGGAAACCACTTCTTAGGTTTGATTAACTGAATTAATAAATGTAAGGCACTTAGAATGGTGCCTGTCACAAGGTAAGTGTGGAATAAATATTAACCATTGCTGTTAGTGGGCTTTTGAGAGCAATGAGAGCCGGGTGTCTTTAACCTGCTCTTAAGCAGTTATCTTTGCCAGAGTCTTCTGTAGAATTCATGTAAGAATGGAGGAACCACAGTCAATAGGAAAGAGACATATAATTGAGTAAGTAGAGTTGGGAATGCTGGCCAACTCTTTAGAAAATTAGAGAGGTTTAACTCAACAAAAATAAAATCCAGGAAAGTTAAGAATAAAGATGATACCATAAAAAGAAAGAAAATATGGATATTTAGAGAATATATGAAATTATTGAAGAAATAATTAATAGATCTTATTATATAAAATCATTATACCTTTATTTCGGAAACATCCTATTAAAAAATCAAGAGCAAACATCAATCAGTTTGATATAAACATGATAAGGTGTGAATAGTCTAAAACAGGTAAAATAAGGTAACACCCCATTATACAAATGGGTGAATTATATGGACAAACAACTAAAAAAAGTGAAAAAAAGGATTTAATCATAGAAATAATGGACATTAAAATAATGAGAGCACGTTTTTGCCTATCACACTAGTAAAATAAAAAAAATCGTTTTGCAGAAGATGGTCCAGGAAGACAGGCATTCATATAATCAGATTGTTCACAGTTTAAATTGGTACAACCTTTCTAGTAAGCAAAGGACCGAAAATATATATTAGAAACTTTAAAAATGATCCTTACCTAGTAATTTCATGTAGTCTCCAAGGAGGAAATAATCTCTAATTCTGACAGAGTGTAATATATAAAGATCTGAATCACAGCATAATCATTGTAAAGAGCCTAAATGAACAGCACTAGTGCAATATTTGTATCTATGTGATTACTACACTGCTATTTATACTTATGTTTATGAAGAATTTTGAATTCCAAAGGAAAATACTTTTGTTAAATTAAACGACAAAAGTAAGCTATATCATTCTAATATATATGTATATATTCATAGAAAAGTAACCCAGAGTGGTTCTAATTATTTGTGGGTGGTAGAATTATTGGTAATTAATATGTTTTACTTTATCTCATGTTCTCAATTTTTTTAACCTTTAAGTTTAATTGGAACAAAATTATACAGAAAAAGAAACTTTCCTGTTAGACTAAAGACAGCAGGCTGGATATTTCAGTGGACTCATGCTGTGCACTGGCTATACAAAATAACTCCTAACTCTTTCCCAGAAGCTTAGTGCAGACTCTTATGTCTGTTATATCATTCTTTCAACTGAAGAACGTTTCCTCCATTATCTGCCTGGCAATTTCCACCACCATCCTTCTAAGTTCAAGTATCATTTCCTTTGTGAAATTTTCTCTGACATTCCCCCTTCTTAGCAAGAGTTGGGTATACTCATTTTAGTGGTTCCGTAGCACCTTGTTCATAGCTACAGGGTGGCCTTAAAGTCTGGAAACACAGGAAATATGCATTAAAACAGTTGTTGATAGCATATTAAAATATATACAAATAATCTTATCTGTTTCCAGATTTTATAGTCATGCTTTATATTAAGATATTTTCTACGTTCAATTGTAATTTTTACATTGTTCTTGTCATACTGTCACCCCTTTGAAGAGAGTTTCTTTGTCTTTATCTTTGTACTGGAGCCCTGTGAACATAGTTCCTTTGTCTTTCTTATCTTTGTACTGGAGCCTACCTAGTACAGTGCTTAACATGAAGTACGTCCCCAGTAAATATTCACTGAATGAAGGAATTAATTAATTGGTTTAAAATGTATTTTTAAACAAATGGTGTTTTATCATCTCTGCTTTTTGTTTATTAATATTTCTTTTGCAAAGATTTTGAAACATTCTAGTTAGAGGTTATATTTTCATCCTGAAGATATCTAATCTCTTTGATGTTTCCCTTTAGTTTTGCCTATTTTGGTTGACCTCATATTTTTTTGGTGTCTTTTACATCTGTCTTGGCATGTGAAGAGTGAACAGAACTGAATGCATTATTCCAGGTTTGGGTATGCTACTCTTTGGTATGTTGTTTCTAAACTTTATAATGATGATCAATATTTTTGAGTTTCAGCTGCATAATGCCCCTCTCCTTGCATTTAGAGAACATTTCAAATCATGTTTGTTTATGATGGTGTGTTTGAAGCTAAGTTACACCTTCTTGGCAACAGTTCTAAGCTTTTACTCAAATTATCTATTCCTATTTTGCATTCTAGAACTTTTATATTATCCCCCCAACAGTTAGTTTTGAGGAATTTTTTAAAAATTGGAATTTATCTAAGATTTTTCTTGTTTATCAATCAGGACAAAGTCCTACTCAGCTTTTCTACTCTTTGTTTGTTGCTTTCTCTTAATTCAGCTGAGTACATACTCTTTGATCCATTATATCAAGTGGGTATTTCTTCACCCATCTACAACCAACATTCCTTTCTCAAGTCCTAGCAATGTATTTTAAGATTTGGAGTAATGGTGAGGTTAATTGCTACATCATTATAACTGGGTTTGTTGCAGTTTGAACTCATGTCCATTATAATTTTTGGACTTAATGTTAAGAATATTGAAAGCCTCTTGTGATTCCTTAATATTCTGGTATTCATTCTGACATCTAATCCAAGACCTCAACATTTGTCACTAGTTTCTTTTAGGACATTTTCTTGCTTATCTATAATTTTATTCTTTTTATGAGGGAAATTTTCATGTAGTTTTAAGTAATTGTCATGATTTCAATTATTTCTGAATCTTTAGTAAGTACTCTGTAAGGTTGCTGTGTTTGAGAAATTATTATTTATTTGTCATTAAGTTTTTTTCTGCAGTAGTTACTCATGGGTTCAGCACATCTTAATTTGGATGCTAAATATTCATTGAAAAACACTTGATTTTTATTTAAATTTCATAAAGCTTACAGCTGATAAAGTAGATTCGTATGCCAAAATTGTTCCACATATACCTCTAAGTTTTCCAATAATGGCACTAAAGATCAGTTTTAAACCAAATTAAATAAATTAATTAAAATTAAACTAAATGTAATTTAAAATTAATTAAAGTTAAATAAAAGTAAGCATTCGGTTCCTCAATTATACTATCCATATTTCAAGTGCTCAGTACCTGCGTGTGGCTGGTAGTTGCAGTATTGGACGATATAAGTTTGTTATAATTCTGAAGAATGCTACCCAAGTTTCCCTAGCAACTTTGAACTTTTGCATTAATTTCTTACTTCTTATTTGGTATGTAATAGCACTTTTTCTTTTTAAGTAATTTCAAGTCAGAATGATCACACTTTGTTTCAGCTGGCATTATGTTTCTTGCCATTAGAGTTTTAGGGCCCTTCAAGTTGCTCTCTGAGAACACATTTATAGAGGTGGCATTTATTATCAATTGCCCATGAAACTGTGCTTAAGCTAAGGAATGACATTTTCATCTACTGACTAAATGACTAGTTACGCTCCAAATTTGGATGTGTTCATGCTTGCATTGTTTGCTTATATATTCTGGTGTCAATTGCATACACAGAATTTGCCAGAAGAATTTAAAAGGACAGTGCTGGATAATTTTTATAGATGACATTTCTCTAGCTTTCAGGCTTCTTGATATATTTGCTTATAATGAATGCACAGGTGCTGATGGAGATTTAGTGTGAAATTTACTTAGTATGTTTATACTGTTATTCTGTGAAATGAGTCCAATCTACTTGTCATGCTGATTGTTGACTGAGGATATTTGTTTGTGTGCATATGTATATAAGTGCATGAGTATTTTAAACTTTGCATCATCTTAAATTACAACTATTTTCTTTGATCTTGGGGATTTCTATTTGTCTGTATGATTGAAATCTTTGTGTGGTTTTATTATAGCAGAATAACTTAAAAGTCTTGTAGACTGTAAAAATACCAAGTTTAGGTTGACTAATTTTGTTATTTCATTTATCATACATATATTGGGTACCTACTGTGTTCAAAGCAATGCAATATCTCAGGGCGAATTCATGACCCATCTCTGCAAATAATTTATATTTTCACTCACATATGCTAAAGTAGTAATATTTAAATATTAGATATGGGAATCATAGCACTATGCTGGATGGCCTTCTTGGCTGGTCATACCTCTCTGCTCTTGTTAGAAAATAAAGTGATGTGGAAACAAAAGAAAATGAAAAAGCATAGTTGAACTTTGTTCATAGTTCTGCCACTAAATTATTTCATGCCCACGAAGAAAACAACTTTAACTTTTCTGTTTCTGTTTCCCTGTCTACAAACCAAGGATTATGATAAATGTTCTATCCACCACAGCAGCAAATTTTAAAGGTCAGTTGTAAGAATCAAATGAAGCTTCCTTGCCTGGGCCTGAATGGCTTATGGTTAGGAAGAAGATATGGTGCCTGCACTTGAGAAGTAAGAGAGAGATATACCATAGGCTAGGTAATTAAATCTTCAGCAGCCAAAACAGGAAAACCAAGAGGTAGAAGACGAAAGCAATAGAAGCACAAGCAGTGTACAACATTAGAGGGAGAATAATTGAACTTTTAATGTCCCGAGCCCCTGTGTTTCTCCTGGACTTTGGTAAGGTGCAGAGGGCATGCTGGCTACTGTTGCTGGACTCAAAGTTTAAATTTGAGTACTTTATTGAGGGAGAAGGCATCATTCCAGGGAGTAGAAGTTAGAAGCAAAGGGTCAGCAAAGCAGGGAGGGAGGTGTGTTATAGAATTTGCCATGGGTGTGACAACTGTTGATCCCGTGGGACCATTGGAAAATGGTCCATTTTCTTGGTCCATATTTACTTTCACTTTCTGTACATAGTCCACAAAGTACAGAAATTGAAAGTAAATATTTAGAACTATTCTAAAGCATTTTATGTCTGTTGAATCTAATAAAAAACATTTGGCTTGTTTTTATTACGTGCCTTTTTTATCTTTTCAGTTCATTTTTCCAGTAACTTATTTTTTAATCTTAATTAGAGAAGTTGTGGGCTTACAAAACAATCATGCATAAAACACAGGATTCCTATATACCACCCCACCACCAACACCTTGCATTGGTATGGAACATTTGCTATACTTGATGTTAGCACATTTTTATAATTGTACTATTAAAGGCCATGGTTTAACTTAGGGTTCACTGTGTGGTATAGTTCCATGGACTTTTTATAAAAAAATTTTATTCTGTTAAAATCTAACATTTCCCATTTTAATCATATTTAGATATATGTTTCAGTGCTGTTAATTGCATTCACAATGTTGTAGCAATTCATTTTTATTGTATTTTACAAAAGTGTCAGTCAACAAAGGATTGGAGAAAACATGATTCTTCACCAAAAATAGTTTGAAAATAGGCACCTGAGTTTAAACATGGAAACCCAGGGTGGGAAGTGAGAGGTAGAGTATGCAGGCATGAGGTAAAGCAATATAGGGATTTAGCTGGTTAGTTCAGACCCCACACAGAGCTGACCATGTGTTCGAGTGGAACACATGGCCAAAGGACTCAGAGAAAATTGAGACTGAGAGGATCTGAGGATACACCTAAGAGGCCTTGACATTCACGGTTATCTGGGTGATCTAAAGAGCAATTTTCAAAGTTTTTGGTTTCAAGATTTCTTCATATTCTTAAAAATCATTGAGGGACCCTAACAGCTTTTGTTTATGTGGGTTACATTTACCAATATTTACCGTATTAGAAATAAAATTGCAAAAAAGTAAAAAATATTTATTTATGAACTTACATATAACTATAATAAATCCATTACATTGTAGATATAAGTAAAACAATTTTATTGATATATTATAATATAATCTAAAATATTATATTTGATGACTATATTTTCCAGAACAAAAATTATTTAATAGAAATTGTTTTACATTTTACATTTTATTATATCTTTTTAACACCTAGCTCAATAGGAGGCAGTTGGGTTTTCATTTCTGCTTCTGAATTCAACATATTATGCAAAGTTGTTTTGCTTGACATATATGAAGAAAATCTAGCCTCTCACTGATATGTTATTTGAAAAGAGGGCTCTTGTGACCCCCGGGTCCTTGGACCATTCATTGAGAACCTCTGATCTAGAATATACATGATTGGCTTTAAAAATTAATTTTAATTTCTATCAAAGTAAACTTTAAATATAAGATAAATTGTCAAATAATACTTTACAACTTAACAATGACCAGAGTCCTGCACCCCAAGTCTGTTTCACCATTTTGCTCCCTAGTTGCAACTGCTCTAAACTATTTAGCTCTTTCTTCTTTGTCTTTTCATAGTTTATGTTTTCTTTTCAAAATTATTATTGCTCTACTGTTTCTGGATTTACTAAATGAAAACATTATTTATTGATTTCTTAGTCTGGTTTATGAATATTAACTCTCTTATGCCATCCTTCTCCCTCTCCCCACTATATTTTCCTTTTTTCTTCCACCCAATATAGTAATAATGTGATATTTGACTATATAGTCAGTGTATAAATTGTTATATTTAAGTGAATATTTCTGCTGCTGAGCCAATTATTATCCTAGAATTATGTTTCTTGTATAAATTTTGTCCTTCTTGTTTCTTTGATTTTATATACACCTATAATTTTTTTCAATCTCTTTACAAGATTTTAGTGATACTATTTTCCATGTGGTCAGTGAACTTTTTTTGACTTTTGAAACCTTCTCTCTGGAGTCCACAATCCGTCTGTTTCAGTCTAGTCTGGTTGTCCACTAAGGCCTTCCAGACAGTTTGTATTCTGGAACTTTCTTTAACTGTTACCTTGGGGACTCCTTTTGCCTCTTTTTTATGATGTATCTCATGCTTTCTGAATCTCCTATCTTGCTTTTTCTTACTTACTTCCCCATTTTGATGGAATAAAGTCTCTATTACTTCCTTGAGAAAGAAGAGCTTACAGGTAAAAATATTCATATACCTCATATTTGAAAATATATTTATTTTACCTTCAACTATTTGTTAGTTTAAGTATAATATTTTATCTTGGAAATAATTTTCTCTGAATTTTGATGTTATTGATCCATTGTTTTCTAGCTTCCAGTGCTGTTGAGAAGGTGGGAGCCACACTTTGTATATGATTTATTGTTTCTTCTGGGAACTTTTTAGGACCTTATGATGGTTTGAAGCTGTATGTATCCTAGAAAAACATGTTCTTATAGTTAATCCATTCCTGTGAGTATGAAACCATTGTAAGTAGGTCCTTTTGATGAGGTTACTTCAGTTAAAGGGTGTGTGGTCCAATCAAGGTGGGTGGGTCTTTTTTTTTTTTAAGATTTATTTATTTATTTATTTCTCTCCCCCCCCCCCCCCCCCGTTGTCTGTTCCCTGTGTCTATTTGCTGCGTCTTGTTTCTTTGTTCGCTTCTGTTGTTGTCAGTGACCCGGGAATCTGTGTCTCTTTTTGTTGCACCATCTTGTTGTTGTTGCATTAGCTCTCCATGTGTGTGGCACCATTCCTGCGCAGGCTGCACTTTCTTTCACGGTGGGTGGCTCTCCTTATGGGGTGCACTCCTTGCGCTTGGGGCTCCCCTATGTGGTGTCACCCCTGCGTGGTAGGGCACTCCTTGCGCGCATCAGCACTGTGCATGGGCCAGCTCCACACGGGTCAAGGAGGCCCAGGGTTTGAACTGCGGACCTCCCATGTGGTAGACGGATGCCCTAACCACTGGGCCAAGTCCACCGCCTCAAGATGGGTCTTAATCTTGTTATTGAAGTTCTTTATAAGCAGAATGATTTCAGACATTAGCGACAAAGCCACAAGAAGTAAGCCGCTGAAATTAATGAAATGCAAAAGAGAAGAGAGAGACCAGGAGATATTGCCATGTGCCTTACCATGTGACAGGTGAGCCAAGGATTCCTAGAAGCCAACTCCAGAATGCCATAGTCTTTAGGGAGAAGGTATTGCCTTGATGATATCTTGATTTGGATTTTCTTTTAATGCAAAACCATAAGCTAATAAATTTCTGTTGTTTATGCCAACCCATTTCATGGTATTTGCTTGAGCTTCCTAGGAAACCAAAACAGACTTTTTTTTTCCTTCACATTTTTTTCTCAATAATATACATTGATCTGGGTGATTTTTTTCCACTTGTGCTGGGAACCCAATGGATTATTTAAAGATGGAAACTTGTGTCCTATAATACTGGGGAAATTTTGTACAAATAAAACCCTCATTCTCACATTCCCCAGAAGAATGAATTCAGATATAATGCAGTTGGCAAATAGGCTCCCACCTTCTTCCTGTTCTCAGATGGGAAAGTGTCAAATTTCTTATCTTCTGAGTAAGGGGAATGGGATGAGAAGGACAAGCCAGGTGAAAAAAAAAGTCAGGCAAGTCCACTGTGGGAAATGGGGAGTTAGAAGGTGGGCTTTTGTGGTTTGGATATTTTCCAAGCTCAATTGGGTCAAGACATTAGACCATTAGGCTCCTATTAACAGGAGAGTCTTGGAATTAATGACTCTGCTAGAGACTAGTCCTAAAATTGCATTAAGTGAGAGTGTATAACTTGCTATTAGAGTGTATAACTTGCTGTATAACCTGGTTGGTCCTGGCACATTGTTGGCTCCATTGAAGTCCTAGTTAGCTAGTTGCGCAGTTCATGGTGGTGCTAGTTTTGAACCCATCTGGAGCCCTGTGAGATGGCCTGCCTTATTTCTCTTTGATAGATTCCTCTACAGACTCCTGTGTTTTATGATAGCGACTGATTAATATCATTTTAGAAATGAAAATGGAAAACTAAAAGATTCTCATAGAGACTTTGAAGATACCTATGCATTTGTTTTCAGATGCTTGTATGGGAAACATTGGTGTAGAGGATATAGACAGTAAGTCAGACATTGGGCAAGACCTAACAGAAAGTGGGCAAAAATAGTAGAACTCAGAAATAAGGAATTTCAACAATAAAGAGGGAGGATGAGACTGGCGTTACAGGATATATCCTTTAACTTGGATGTGGTGCTAAAATAAGTAAGAAGTAGGGAACATGGAGATCAAAAAGGAATGATAACTTGAAAGTTCATGTTCTTACTAACCCAACAGTCAGTTAAAAGAGTGACCATGTATTAGACACAAAACAAGATAAAAGGGTAAGACTAGGTGAAAAAATAGGGTAAGAATAATCTCTGGGACTGTTGTGTTATATTTTATGTTAACAGTGACATCTAAAAATTGAGTGGGCAGAAATACGGGTATGGGAAAATATGAGGGCCCCATGGAAAAATAGGTTGAATTCATAGGATTTCTTATATCTATCAGTGGTCCTACATTTATCCAAGTATAATTTGTGAATAATTACTAGGTGCTATTTGCTATGATAAGTACTGATGATACAACCATGAAGAAGATTACATCATCCTACATTTGGTTTTGAAAATTTTGTGGGAAAAGTAAACTTAAAAATAAATTGCAGTGTGATGTAGTAGGTGTCCAGATCCAGGCAATGTTCTGTGGGACCAGGTTTGAGTGGCCTTTCATGCAGGGGAGAAACTAGGTGTGATGCATGACAGAGTATGTTGTAGAATCGTGTAACTGTATTGAAGTTTTAAGTCAGTTAAAGGGTCAAAATTTTGGCAGGGTATGAGAAGTGTTCACATTTCACTAGCCCATTTAAAAGATTGGTAGAGGGAGCACCAAGAAGAATTTTAGGAACTACAAAAGGATTAAAAACACAAACACAAATAAAAATAACTACTCTAAAGGAATGCTGGAGAAAATGGTGGAGCAGAACATAAGGACAAAGAATAAAAGATAAACAAAAAAGATTATGTAAAGAAAGATCTAGAGTCGAACTGGACTTGAGGATGAGGACATTAAAAAGACTTTTAAGAGGCTACAGGCAATTTAAATACTAGGACAAGATAGATATCATGTATAATTTATTACCTAGAAAAATGTTAGAGTGATATAAAATTCCAGGATAGGAGAGTCAAGTGTGAGAAAAAGGTGCCCTGCAAAAGTTAATGTGCTAAAGCAATATGCTTGCAAAGTCAGTTAGTCAAGATTATTGAAAATAATGAGAGGTAGAGTGAACAGCTCTAGTTAGAATTTATGAGATTGTAATAAAAAAGAATAGAAAATGGAAAGCCAGAACTTTTGTTATAGCAAAAAATGAACCTTATAAATGTTTGAAAGAATAAGAGCCAATCTGACCGGAAGGGCAAAACATCGTAGAAAAGAGGAAAGGAAACAAAGTAAAAAGAAATAATGACCATTGAAGATTGTTACTTTGATATTTTAAAAAATTCTATTTTATCATAAAATAAAACTCCCTATTAAGAAATTGTTTTCTAATGTTTCAACACTTCACTAGGAAGTGAGTGTCACTATGATTGCATTTGCTTCTTTTGCTTTCTGAGACTTATATGCTCATTACTAAGAAAATATAGGAAATCAACCCTAGTTCCACCATTTAATTTTTAAAGTATTTTTTCCATATTAGTGAAGTTGTATGTTTACAGAATAATCACACATAAAATACAAGGATTCCTACACACTGCCCTACCACCAACAACTTGTATTGGTGTGGACACCTGTTATAATTGATGATAGCACATTTTTATAATTGGGCTATTAATTAAAGTCCATGGTTTAACTTAGGGATTACTGTTTGTATACTGCAGCTCCATGAATTTTTAAAATTTTTATTCTCTTTCCATATATGCAACCTAACATTTCCCCTTTTAATCATATTCAGATATATATTTCAGTGCTGTTAATTGTGTTCACAATGTTGTGCTACCATCACTACCATCCATTATCAAAATAGGATTTCCATCATTCATTCCAAAAAGGAACCTTGTGTATTTTAAGCCTTAACTTCCCAATTCCCTGTCCCATCCATGCCTGTCCCCTGGTAACCTATATTCTATATTCTGACTCTATGAGTTTGCGCATTTTAATTGTTTCAAATCAGTGCGCTCATACAACCTTTGTCCTTTTGTGTCTAGCTTATTTCACTCAACATGATCTTCAAGGTTCATCCATGTTGTAGCTTGTATCAGGACTTCATTTCTTTTTTTTACAGTTGAATAACATTCCATCATGTGTTTAACCATTTTGTTTAGCCATTCATTGGTTGTTGGGCACTTGGGTTGTTTACATCTTTTGGCAATTGTCAATAATACTTATATGAACATTGGTGTGCAAATATTTGTTCAAGTTCCTGCCTTCAATTATTTTGGGTATATACCTAGTAGTAGGATTGCTGGATCATACGGTAGTTCTATCCTTAGCCTTCTGAGGGATGCCAAACTGTCTTTCACAGTAGCTGAACCATTTTACATTGCCACCAGCAATAAATGATTGCTCCTATTTCTCTATATCCTCTCCAACACTTGTTATTTTTCATTTTTTAAATAGTAGCCATTCTAGCAGGTGTGAAATGTTATCTCATTATGGTTTTGGTTTGCATTTCCTCGATGGCTAATGACCTTGAGCATCTTTTCATGTAATATTTTGACCATTTTTATATCTTCTTTGAAGAGATGTCTGTTATGTCTTTTGCCCATTTTAAAAATTGAGTTGTGGCCTTTTGTTGTTAAGTTGAAGTGTTTCTTTATATGTAAAGGATATTCAAACTTTATTGGATATGTGGTTTCCAGATATTTTCTCCCATTGAGTAGGTTGTTTTTACTTTCATGATAAAGTCCTTTGAGGAACAAAAGTGTTTGGTTTTGATGAGGTCCTGTTTATCTATTTTTTTTTTTTTGTACATTGTGCTTTGCGTGTAAAGTCTAAGATACCATTGCCTAACACAAGGTACTACGATGCTTGCCTATATTTTCTTCTAGGAGTTTGATAGTATTAGCTCTTATATTTAAATCTTTGACCCATTTTGAATTGATTTTTTTGCGTATGTTTGTGTATGGTGGGAGGTAAGGATCCTGTCCCCCCCCCTTTTTTTTTTTTTAGCAAATGGAGATACAGTTTTCTAAGCACTATTTGTTGAAGAGACTATTCTTTCTTGATTGGGTGGTTTCTACTACCTTCTTTTTTTTTTCCTTTAAATATTTATTTATTTATTTATTCCCCCCACTGCCCTGCTCCAGTTGTCTGTTCTCGGTCTCTGCTGCGTCGTCTCTGTCCACTTCTGTTGTCAGAACATGTGTTTCTTTTTGTTGCGTCATCTTGTTGTGTCAGCTTCTCCATGTGTGTGGTGCCATTCTTGGGCAGGCTGCACTTTCTTTTGCACTGGGCAGCTCTCCTTACGGGGTGCACTCCTTGCGCTGGGGGTTCCCCTATGCAGGGGACACCCCTGTGTGGCATGGCACTCCTTGTGCACATTAGCACTGCGCATGGGCCAGCTCCACACGGGTCAAGGAGGCCCGGGGTTTGAACCGCAGACCTCCCATGTAGTAGGTGGACACCCTAACCACTGGGCCAAGTCCGCTTCCCTCTACTACCTTCTACTACCTTTTAAAAAATCAGCTAGCCATTAATCTGAGGGTTGATTTCTGAGTACTCTGTTCTATCCCATTGATCTATATGTTTGTCCTTGTGCCAGTACCATGCTGTTTTAATTACTGTGGCTTTGTAAAAAGTTTTAAGATTGGAAGGACTGAGTCCTCCAACTTCATGCTTCTTTTATAAGATGGCTTTATCTATTCAATTTATCCTTCCATATAAATTTGATGGTAGACTTTTGTGTTTCTACAAAGAAGTTTGCTTGAATTGTGATTGGGATTGCAATGACTCTATAAATTGCTCTGGGTAGTACTGGTATCTTAACAATATTTAATCTTCCAGTCCATGAACTTGGAATATCCTCCCATTTATTTAGGTCTTCTTTAATATCTTTTGACAATATTTTGTAGTTTTCTGTGTACAAGTCCTTTACATTCTTGGTTATATTTATTCCTAGATATTTGATTATTTTAGTTGCTATTGTGAATGGAATTTTTTTCTTGATTTCTTCTTTTGATTGTTCATTGTTTATATATAGGAACACTACTGATTTTTGGGTGTTGATCTTATAGTCTACCACTTTCCAGATTTCATTTATGAGCTCTAGGAGCATTCTTGTGGATTTCCAGGATTTTTTTTTTTGTATATAAGAGCATATAATCTGCAAATAAGGAAAGTTTTACTCCTTCTTTTCCTATTTGGATGGATTTTATTTTTTTTCCTTGCCTAATTGCTCTGGCAAGAACTTCCAGTACAACGTTGAATAACTATGGGCATCGTTTTCTTGTTCCTAATCTTAGAATTAAAGTTTTCAGTCTTTCAGCAATAAGTAGGATGTTAGCTATGGGCTTTTCATATATGCTTTTTATCATGTTGAGAAAAATTCCTTCAATTTCTCATGTTTTAAATGTCTTATCAAGAAAGCCTGCTGGATTTTGTCAAATGCCTTTTCTTCATTAACTGAGATGATCACACGGATTTTTTTCCCTTTTTCTGTTAATGTGGTATAATACATTATTTAATTTTCTTGCATTGAACCAACCTTGTATTACTAGGGAAAAATCCCACTTGATCATGATGTACAATTTTTTTAATATGCTGTTGGATTTGTTTTGCTAGTATTTTGTTGAGGATATTTGCATATATATTCATAGGAGATATTGGTCTGTAATTTTCTTGTGGTATCTTTATTCAGCTTTATTATGGGGTGATATTGGCCTTATAGAATGAGTTAGGGAGTGTTCCCTCCTCTTGAACTTTTTGGAAGCATTTATACAGAATTGGAGTTAATTCTTCTTGGTATTTTTGGTAGAATTTCCCTGTGAAGCCCTCTGGTCCTAAGCTTTTCTTTGTTGGGAGTTTTTCTTTTTGATTCCTGATTCAATCTCTTGTAATTGGTTGTTAAGATTCTATTTCTTCTTGAGACAATATAGGTAGTTTGTGTGTTTCTAAGAATTTGCCCATTTGATATAGGTTATCTAATTTATTGGCATACAGTTGTTCATAGTATTAATTTATAGTCCCTTTTTCTTTCAGCAGGGTCAGTAGTAATGTCCTCCTTTACGTTTCTGATTTTTGTTCTTTGTATCCTCTCTTTTTTTTTCTTTCTCTGGCTGGCTATAGGTTTGTTGATTCTGTTGATCTTTTCAAAGAACACACTTTTGGTTTTGTTGATTCTTTCTATTCTATTTCAGTTATCTGTGTTCTAATCTTTGTTATTTTGTTCCTTCTGCTTGCTTTGTGTTTAGTTTGATCTTTTTCTAGTTTTTACAGTTTTGAAGTTAGGCCTCTGATTTGAATTCTTTCTTCTTTTTTTTTTTTTTTTTGACCAACCTCATTTCATTCCTTTATTTATTTATCTACATTTAAAAAAATTGTCTTTCTTTATAGATCACACAAAATGTTACATTGAAAAACATGAGGTTCCCATATACCTCACTCCCCACCTTACTCCTGCTCTTCCCATATCAACATCCCCTTTCATAAGTAAGGTACTTTCATTGCATTTGGTGAATACACCCTGGAGCACTGCCACACCACATGGACGTAGTTTACATTGTAGTTCACACTCTCCCCCCATCCATCCAGTGAGTAATGGCAGGATATACAATATCCTGCATTTGTCCCTGCCATATCATTCAGGACAATTCCAAGTGCTGAAAATGCCCCATATCACTCCTCTTCCTCCCTCTTCCTGCCCTCAGCAACTACTGTGGCCACTTTCTCCACATCAGTGCTACAGTTTCTTGCATTACTAGTCTCAATAGTTCTATAGTAGAATACCAGTAAGTCCACTCTAAATCCATAATTTATTCCTCCATCCTGAGGACCCTGGGATGGTGATGTCCACTCTACCTCTATATCAAGAGGGGGCTTAGATCCCACATGGTTGATGGATGTGATTCTCATGCTTGGAGCTGTAGGCATTCTCAGTTCCCTGGTGTGGTGGTTGACCATTCTCACCTCCCTGTTAGCTGACCTGGGTAAGTCCAATGAACTGGAGAGTAGGTGTTGCAACTCTGCTGAGGCTCAGGGCCCAGTTGGCACATGAATAGTCCAGAGATTCAAGTCTCCTGAGCATATACAGCCCCCAGCACCAATCACAGTTTCAGAAAAAGTGACAGAGGAGGCATGTGTAGAGAGGTCACATCTGAGTCCAACTCCATCACACTCAGGAGCACATATTCCAAAGTAGGGTCCACTGGCAGGGCAATGAACTCCAGAGCCATCTGTCATGACATAGAACCTGTGTGTCCCCATAGCCTTCAGGAGCACCAGTATTTGGGGTTGTATCTACTTTGACTGTCTCTGGGATCCTGCTGAGACGTGTGTAAGTGAGACTTCTCTGATGACCTCCTGACTCATTTTGAAGTCTCTTAGCCATATAAACTCATTTGTCTTCACCATTTCCCCCTTTTATTCAAGGTCTTTTTCTAGCTGCATCACCAGCTGGTGATAATAGTAATCCCTTGGCACCAGGGAGGCTCATCCCCAGGAGTCATGTCCCACGCTGGGGAGAAGGTAATGCATTTATATATGCTGAGTTGGTTTAGAGAGTGACCACATTTGAGCAACATGGAGGCTCTCAGGAGGTAACACTTAGGCACCCTGCAGCTATAGGCCTAGTTGAAGTTTCAAGCACACAGGTTCATAAACATAGTCATCAGTATCAAGGGCCCATTATTGAACCAATCCTTCTTCACTGGTTTTTGCCCTTGCACTCAGAGGATTGTTGCTGTTCCATTGGGAAATGCAACAGATGTCCCCAGGATGGGAACTCAGCACTCCCTCAGATGTCTTGTGTAACTCTATCCACTATGACAATACCCAGTGAACATCCAAACATATCTATTGTAGTAGTTTGATATTATTGATGAATTCCAAAAAGAAATATTGGATTATGTTTGTAAACTGATCTTTTCCTCTCGGCATATTAGATTGTATTGGATTCAGAGGTTTACTTGATTAAATAATCTGGTAAACCTCTTATGCCAGCAAGGCATTGAGCCCCCACCCTTGGTGGCTGGGAACTCACAGATAAAAGGCATGAGAAAGGACAGAGTTGAGGGTTTTGGATGTTGGAGTTTTGATGTTGGAGTTTGATGGTAAAGTTTTAAGCTGGAGCCCTGGGATTTAAGCTCACAGAAGAAATAGAAGAAAATCCCAGACAGAGAGGAAACCTGAGCCCAGGAAAAAAAAACCTGAGGAAGGGAGGAACCCAGGAAGCCTGAACTCTTGCAAACATCAGCAGCCATCTTGCTCCACATGTGGAAATAGACTTTGGTAGGGGAAGTAACTTATGCTTTATGGCCTGGTATCTGTAAGCTTTACCCAAATAAATACCCTTATAAAAACCAACCAATTTCTGGTATTTTGCATCAGCACCCCTTTGGCTGACTAATACATCTATATACTCTAAATACTTATCCTGGAGAACTGCCTCCCACCATGCATCCCTCATCAATGACACCCCACATCCCTGCTCCTCCCTGCCATAGTTGAACCCCTCTGTGATCCAAAACTTCTTAAAAAAAAACTTAATATATTGCCAAATTTAATTAGTAGGAAAATGAAAGAGTATTGACAGAGTTAAAGATTAGAAATAGAATACATAATAATTTAGAAAAACTAAAATAAAGTAAAAAATAAATTGGGGTATTAAAAAATGAAATATTTCATAAAACTTTGTTTTGATGTTTTAGAGCTATAAATTTCCCTCCCAGCACTGCCTTCACTGCATTCCATGAGTTTTGTATTTTCATTTTCATTCACTTCAAGATATATCTTAATTTTGCTTCTGATTTCTTCTGTAACCTATTGGTTGTTTAAGATTGTGCTGTTTAACTTCCAGATATTTTTGAATTTTCCTTTTTACTGTGTTATTGATTTCTAATTTCATTGTTGTGGTCAGAAAATACACATTGTAAGATTTCAATATTTTTAAATTTATTGAGCTGTGTTTTTTGACCAACATATGGTCTAGCTTGTCGAACAATCCATGTGTACTTGAGAAAAATGTGCAATCTGTTTTCATTGGGTGCATTGTTCTATATATAACTGTTAGGTCTAGTTGGTTTAGTTGTCCGGAATTTCCTTTTGATCCTCTTACTAGATGTTCTATTCATTATTAAGAGTGGTTTGTTACAGTCTCCCACTATTTATGTAGATCTGTCAATTTGTTTCTTCAAATCTATTAGTATTTTTTCATATATATTTGGGGCTCTGATATGAGGTGCATATATATATACAATTATTTCATCCTCTTGTTGAATTGCCTCCAAATCCAAATATAGTACTCATCTTTGTCCCTTGTGACTGTTTTTGAATTAAAATCTATTTTATCTGATATTAATATAGTACCCTCAGTCCTCTTTTGCTTACTACTTGCATAATATATATTTTCCATCCTTTCACTGTCAACCTACTTATAGTTGGGTCATACTTTTTTTATCCATTCTGTCAATTTCTGCCTTTTAACTGGAGATTTAAATCCATTGGCATTTAAGGTCACTACTGAATATGCAGATTTTCTTCTGCAATTTTGTTGTTTAGCCTTTGTAAGTTTTATGCCTTTATTGTCCTTCACTTCTGATAAAGCTTACTTTTGATTTATTTGCTTTCTTGTGCTGTACCATGTTAAGTGCCTTTTCATTTCTATCTGGATATATATTTCATCTATTTTCCTTGTGGTTACCATAGGGTTTAAATTTAACATCCTAAATACATAACAATTTTATTTGGTTTGATACCAACTTAACTGCAATAGTATGCACATATGCTTTCCTTATAACCCTCTGTGCCCTTACCATTCTTTTATATTTGTTAACATTTATATCTTTTTATGTTGTATGCCCTCAAACCTAGATTTATCATTCCTTATTATGTACTGCATTTTGGTACCTGTAGGAAATAAGAACTGGGGTAACATACCAAACAATACAATAATACTGGCATTTATAATTATCCAAATGGTTATCTTTACTACAGGTCTTTCTTTATGCAGCTCTGAATGACTATCTAGTGCCCTTTCCTTTCAGTGTGAAGAACTCCTTTTAGCATTGCTTGTAGTGCAGGTTTAGTGGTGAAGCACTCCTCAACTTTTATCTGAGAATGTCTTAATGTCCCCCCATTTTTGAAAGAGTCTTGCTGGATATAGCAGTTTGATATAGTTATGAATTCAAAAATAGATATTGGATTATGTTTGCAATCTGATCTGTACCTGGGCATGATTGAGTTATGATTAGAGCTTTGATTGGGTCACATCATTAGGGCTTTGAGCCCCCACCCCTGTGGGGACTCACAGATAAAAGGCATAGCAAAGAACAGAGTTGAGGGTTTTCTGATGTTGGAATTTTGATGTTGGAGTTTGATGCTGAAACCTTAAGCTGGAGCCCCAGGAAGTAAGCTCACAGAGGAAAGAGAAGCCAGCCCCAGGAAAAGAGAAATGCTGAGCCCAAGAAGAAGTAAGCCCTGGGAAGAAAGGAACCTTGAACCAAGAGAGAAGCAGGACCCTGGAAGGCAGGAACCCAGAAGCCTGAACCCTCACAGCCATTGGCAGCCATCTTTCTCCAACATGTGAAAATAGACTTTGGTGAGGGAAGTAGCTTATGCTATGCTTTATGGCCTGGTATCTGTAAGTTCCTACCCCAAATAAATACCATTTATAAAAACCAACCAATTTCTGGTATTTTGCATCAGCACCCCTTTGGCTGACTAATACAGAATTTGGTACCTGGAGTAGAATAGTGCTTTTGCAATTACCAAAATGCTGGAATGGTTTTATAAATGGGTAAGGGGTATTTTTTGGAGAAATTGTGAGATGCTTGATGGAAAAGGCCTAGATTGCTTTCAAGAGATTGTTAATAGCAATATGGATGCTAAAGAGACTTTTTATGTTGCCTTAGAAGTAAATGATGAAACTATTATTGGAAACTGGAGGAAAGGTGATCCATGTTTTACAATTGCAGAGAACTTAGCAAGATTAACTCCTGGTGTTTTATGGAAGGCAGAATTTGAAAATGGTGAGTTTGGGCATTTAGCTGAAGAAATTTCCAAAGTAAATCTAGAGAATGTGACTTGACTTCTGCTTGCAGTTTATAGCAAAAGGCTAGGTGAGTGGGATAAGCTGAGGACTGAACTTTTGGGCACAAAGAAACCAGAAACTGATTTTGGAAATTCCAAGCCTCTGAAAATCAAGCTCCTCGGAGAAAGTGCCCCATTGGAGGACTTAACTAAACTTGGAACTTATAAATCAGGATGGAAGATGCAGTTATGTTAGGAAGACTTGTGGAAAGTCTTACTGTCTGATGACTTCGTCCCCTGCTTCCTGCATGCTAAACCAACAAGGTTTTTGAGAGAGCTGTACAAACAAAATCAATGTCAGCTTGGGCTAAAAGGAACATGGTAAGGAGAGATGGAAGGAGAAACAGCTTTAGGAGGAAAACCATGGAAGCTGAGACCTGGAATTAAAATATCACCTTGGACCAAGAGAGGAACCCCACCCATGTGTACAGAGAGGGTGAGTTTGCCCCAGCAGTTGAAGAGGGTGGATGTTGCTGCCCCATGTTCTGGGAGAATTTTGCCATCCCAGGGTACAGAGAGGATGGAGCACATGCCTCAAGGATTAGGGCAGTTAAGAGCGGCACCCCACAGGTCTGCGGGGGATGGAATTGTCCCCCAAAGGATAGGGAAGACCAGGTGGTCAACTCGTTGCTCTGAGAGGGTTGAGCCTGTATGCCAATGGTTAGGAGGATGTTGTCTTCACATCACTGTACTAAGGGGGTTAAGACTCTAACCCAAAGATTGGTTAAGTTGTGACAATCACTCCAACACTCTTGGAGGGAGATGTCTGAAGCTTGGTTGACAGCCAGGTGCTTCATGAGGGTGGAACCAAGAAAATTGCCATTGGGGAAGCCTGTGGAAAGGGTGGGTTCCCATAAAACCCCAAGGAGAAGAAACAGTCTTTTTAGGAATGACTCTCAGACTGAAATCCAACAGAGGATTCCCTGCAGGTCTACTAAACTGTAGAGAAACCATGACTCATGTTTCCCTCCCAATTTCTCCTTATTGTAGTGAAAATGTTTATCTTTGTCTGTCCATTTGTGTATTGGAAGCAGATGAATTGTTTTGTAAGTTTCACAGGTCTATAGCAGATGAGGCTTTGCCCCAAGATAAACTATATTTCTTTAAATTGATTGTGATATGATTTAGTATTTGCATTGTTCCGGTGACTTTTGCATTAAGACATAAAAGAGTACAGAGACTCTAAAAAATGTTAACATTATTTAAAACTTGATAAATAAATTGATTCTTTTATATGCAACTATGACAATAATAAAATTTCTAACACCAATTTCCCAACCAACCAACCAACCAACCAAACTAAACAACATCTAAGTAACCAAACTTAGTTATAGAATAATATTTATAATTTGGAAATAAAAGAAGACAACTCAAATAAAAAGAGGCAAAGAATATTTGTTCCAAGATTTCTATAGAAAGGATGTCAGTCACCTTCACTTGCATTTAGCAGATATTCAAAGCAGGCTTTATAGTGGAAAAGGGAAAAATTCATGTATGCTGTGATTGGAGCCTGTTGGCATGGGACAGCTGGAGGCAAGCTAACTAGAAGGAAAGCATCTTATATGATTGGTTAAGGGAACATAATTGTCTTCCTCTGGCTAGTCCTAAATTGGAAGTGGGGGCAAAAGTTAGGGAAGCTGTCAGTTAAAAATCAAGTCCTGGCCATTTTGGGCTGATTGTTACAGGGACTGTGGTATAGTTGCCTAGACTAGGTGCTCCAGATAGTGATTTGGCTTCCTGGACTGGCTGCTGCAGATTGTGGGTTAGTGTTAAATTTTTTTATATGATTTGGCCATTGTCCATTTGCATATAGTGTTTCTCAATAAGTATACAGAATAATGATTACTGTGTCTATGAGTTTTTTGAGTTGTTATTGTATAATCTGGGGGGTTAGGAATGATAAAAGACTGACTATACTGCCTTTAACTATCAAGTTATGTGACTCGGTGGACAGAGGGGACAATTTATGTCCTAGTCCTGCTATTTCCTTCTGGATGGAGGGTTACTATTAGCATATCAATCCTGGTCTGTTTTCCTCATACATCTTGAACCCAAACTCTGTCTTAATAACTTTACCTACAGATCCTAACCTGCAACATGGCCTTTTTTTGGGATTACATAGGTTGTAATTTAAATATTTTTCTGCATTATTTTCTGGTCTTATTTTGCAACTAGTTCAGAATTCTGGAGGGAAACTACAGTGTCATTCTTGGGCTTCCTCAAGCCCCTCCAATAGAAATAATTCCATCTAGAGAGAGAACATTTTCTTCCATCTCTGAGTGTTCGAGGACTAGGTAACATGGATGAGAAAAAGCAGCCTTAAGTAGAGATCCCTATGTGTCACTGGCTCTCCGAATATACTATCAGAGGATAATACATTTTCTGTCTCCGATAAAGAAATAAAAATATGACTTTTGCATTGATACATGTAAAGCACTAAAAGAGTCTTATTTTCAAAGAGACATGAAATGTAGTTTATGATTATATGGACTTCCTAAGAGAATAATGGATATTTCTGATCACCAAAGAAGAATTAAATACTCCACTGCTTGTGGAATAAATATAAACATACTAGGCTTAAAACAAGTGATTGCCAACATTCTGATTTCTTATAGAACAGAGCATTAGGCTGCTCATAAGAATATTGTAGAAAACATATTTTCAAGGATCTGCCACCCCTTTATATGCGGTGCCATACCAAGGCAGCTTTGAGCTAATAATTGTGAAAATTTAACAATGACTTCCATTGAGAACAAAATAAATAGAGCACACATTTTAATACAGCATGACTAGTGTTTTAATGGTGATGTTACCCAAAGACATTACTTCATATAAGATTTTTCTTTATCATTTAGTATGTATTCTTTTGAAAATTAAACTTGTGGTCATAACTAGGCATTTTTTAAAAAAAGATTTATTTATTTATTTCTCTACCCTTCTCCCCCCACCCCAGTTGTCTGTTCTCTGTGTTTGTTTGCTGCATGTTCTTTGTCTGCTTCTGTTGTTGTCAGTGGCATGAGAGTCTATGTTTCTTTTTTTTGTAGCGGCATCTTGTTATGTCAGCTCTCCGTGTGTGTGGCACCATTCCTGGGCAGGCTGCACTTTCTTTCGCACTGGGCAGCTCTCCTTACGGGGCGCACTCCTTGCGTGCGGGGCTCCCCTATGAGGGGGACACCCCTGTGTGGCACAGCACTCCTTGCACGCATGAGCACTGCACACGGGCCAGCTCCACACAGGTCAAGGAGGCCTGGGGTGTGAACTGTGGACCTCCCATGTGGTAGACGGATGCCCTAACCACTGGGCCAAGTCTGCTTCCCATAACTAGGTATTTTGTCAAGGGAATTGGAACACAGAAATTAGGCAGTGGATAAAACATTTGGTAAGACCACGGATGATAGTTTTGGCAGAAGCATCATGTGCAGGGAAGGCAAAGCCATGTCCAGAGTATGTGTCTATTCCAATTAGAATAAAACACTGCCCTTCTATGATGGAGTGGTCTAATATAATCAACCTGCCACTAGGAAGTAAGCTGTTCACCTTTGGGAATGGTGCCTCACTTGGGGCTGAGTGTTGGTTTCTGACTACTCAGCAGTGGCTGTTGCCACATGAGTGGAAGTCCATGTTGCTGAGCCCAAGCCTAATTTCCATCCCTACCACCATAGCCACTTTGTTCATGAGACCACTGGGCAATGGCAGTAGTGGCTGGGAATAAAGGCCCACTGGCATTCACAGAATTGGACATCCTATCCACCTGATTATTAAACTCTTCCTCTGCTGAAGATACCTTCTGGTGAACATTCACATGGAATAGAAATATCCTCATGTTTTTTTGCCCACTCAGAATGATCTCTCCATTTACCTCTTTCCCAGACCTCTTTGTCACCAATTTTCCAAGCCCTTTCTTTCTAAGTCCCTGACCACCTAGCCAAACCATTGGCAGCAGCCCAGGAATCAGTATACAATTACACCTCTAGCCATTTCTCCTTCCAAGCAAATTGAACAACTGGGTACTCCGCTTGAAGTTCTGCTCACTGCAAGGATGGATTTCTCTTCATCACTGTCCTTCAGGGATGTCCCAGAAAGGCTGTAGTGCTGAAGTCATTCACTTTTGGGTGGTACCTGTGTATAGTAACCATGCCTGAGTTTTCTCTTCCTCAGACAACTGAGTGTAAGGAACTCTAAGCCATGGCTGTCGATTGGAAAAGAGAAGGTAATGTGGCAGGAGTGGGGTCAGGGGCATTTGGGCCAATTCCTCATGTAACTTACTTGTGCCTTCAGGGCCTGTTTAGGCCCTGTCTCATATATACCACTTTCATTTTATGATGGAGTGCTCCTCTGCCCAACCTTATGACTTGGTGGATCAGACAATACCCAGTTCATGACAGGCACCTAAGATCTCATAGTAACTTGATGGCCCCTGGTTAAGCATTCAGTCTCTACTAAGACCCAATAGCAGTTAAAAACTGTTTCTCAAAAGAATAGATATCTGCAAAGGATAGCAGGGTTTTGCTCCAAAAGCCCAAGGTCCTCTATAGCGCCCTACTAAAGGTGCCAGAAATTATCTCTTTGCCACTGACACATTCAGCCCCAGTTGGATTTGCTAGATCATATGGCACAAGTGGCCAAGCAGCTTGTACAGGAGGAGCCTGGGTCTGTTGCAGAACCTCCTCTTGTTCCGGTCCCCATTCACTACGAGGAGCTTTTTAGGTTATTCAGTTAGTGGGCCAGTGTAGCATATCCAAGTGAAGAAAATGTTGTTTCCAAAATCCAAAGAGGCCAAGTAGGCATTGTGCCTCTATTTTGGTTGTAGAAGGGGCCAGATGTAACAGTGTATGCTTCACCTTGGAAGACATATCTTGACATGTCCCAAAATTGTCTTCAACGTTTATTAATGAGAGCCCTGTTTTAATCTTTCAGCCTCCCGGATAAAGATGATTGTGATACCCAGTCACTGAATTTTACCTGTTTTGTGACAGTAGTCAATCCAGAACAATTCCATTTCCCCAACCCCTCCAAACTCTCCCCAAGTTTCCCCTGGGGTCTCCCTTGTTATAGCAAACTAAGTACATTTAACTTTGCTTAATTACATGTATATTCTCAGTAGTCTTTGGCAGGCCTTGATCCTTAGCTGCACATTAAAATCACCAGCATCCAGGCGCCATACCAATTAAATCAATTTCTGGGGTTTAAACCTGGGCATCAAAATATTTTAAAGCTTCCCAGCTGATTCCATTTTGCAGCCAAGGTTGAGAACCACAGATTTAAATGATTATATTGGATGTGGAGGATGCACAGTATAATTGCTAAAAGTTACTTTCAGCCCTGTGATTTTAACCCTGAAATAGTTTTATATTGGTTCTGCTTGTTGATGCTTGTGAAATTTTCTTTATCGAAGGGAGGGAGCTTAATGACCTGGAAGAAATGTTTTCTTGATGATATTCATAATTAGTCTACAAGGAGGTAAAGTGACATATTGACAACATTCATATTTGGTTTTGGAGTGGAAGTGAATGAGGTTATTTGAAAATCTCTTTTACCATGACTAATATGGCAAGAGACATATGCTCTTTATTCACATTACCTTGTTGGACCATCTAAATATTAATGTTTTTATTTAACTATCACTGCTTTTAATCTGTTCTCTTAAAACTGATGGTTAAGCTTTTAAATATGTTTGTTTCTAAGTATTTTTGTTAACAATGTGAATTGATTTCTCCTTTAGGGTAATAGTAATTATCCACAGAATTTTAAGGAGGAGTATCTGAAACATTTATATTAATCGTTTATAATATATGCTTAATTACCTTGTGCTTGACATGTGTGGGATTTAATGCAATGGAGAAGAATTGGTGAAAGAGGCAGAAAAACAAAACAATTCTATAACATATCTCTTAAGCTAGAACACTAAGGTAAAACTAGACAGTTTAACCTTTTTCCCCTTTAGTTGTGATTAACGCTTCAGAAATATATTTGTTTTAGGAGTACTAGACTATCCTCAACATGGATCTGAACCAAATAACTTTACAGACATGCTCTTTTTTTTAAAAGTTTTATTTTATTTATCTGTCCCCTCCCCCCTTCATTGCTTGATGTCTCTGTCTGCTCTCAACATCCATTTGCTATGTGCTCTTTGTGTCAGCCTGTCTTCTCTTTAGAGACACCAGAAACCAAACCCAGGACCTCCCATGTGGAAGAGAGGTGTTCAGTCACCTGAGCTAATTCAGCTTCTGGTTTGTTGTGTCTCTCATTGTCTTTTCTCTTTGTGTCTCTTTTGTTGTGTTATCTTGTTGCATCAGCTTGCTGTACCTGCCTGTTGTGCCAGCTCAGCTTCTCCAGGAGGCACCAGGAACTGAACCCAGGACCTCCCATGTAGTAGGCAGAAGCCCGATCATTTGAACCATATCCACTTACTGACATGCTCTTTCTTGATCTGGTAAATCAGAATAGAATATTTAAGGCAAATATTTAATACTTGTAATTAAATATAAATTAGTATTTGACCAAGGAATATTCTGTCTGTGCAAGGAGGTAGATTGAAATATGTGGCCCTACTTCTGGTGAAGCTATGTTTTTGCTGCACCTGGAAATGTAACTGAACTGCAGACTTAATCATAGAATCCTCAGTTTTTCAACATTGCTGCAAGAGTTGCAATAGTTGAGGATGACTTTTTTGTTTGTAGTCTTATTCCACCCAATAAATTTTTTTAACTTTCTTACTTAGAGATTCAAAAGAATCCTAGTTTAGTTTCAGTCATTGAAGACTGGGATGGAGTTGATCAGTTGATACATTTTAGGATCATCTTTGTATTGCTGTTAATGTTGTGATAATGGCTATACAGGACTCTGCCTGATTAGCCTTTTTTAACTTTTGCTTCTCTCTGTAGTCATAATTTCTAAGAATATATCTAAACCATGTTACCTCTAATTTTACAGTTTTGTAGACAGATGACGATGTTATATGAACAACAGAAAACTGACTTTATATGAGTAGTTTAGTTATACAATGAAATAAAACCATAAACAATCTGATACATTTTATTGCACACTCGTTAGTTGTTTAAACAAATGCCTATAGTTAGTACACCTGAAGAGGAGCCGGAGTGGTACTTGGTTGAGTTCGTTTGCTCAGCACGGCAGAATAGACAGCCACACCGAACTAGGCTAGGAGGAAAAAGGTTTATTCATGTGCAGGAGACTAGAGATATACAATCTCAAATCAGCCTTCCCAAACTGCAGAAATTCTAATATTTTATACCATCCTGATGCTAATGGATAATTGGAGCAGAGCTGGATACAGGTTCCTTCATCAATAAACATAAAGGGGTTGAATATGGTGGGGTGGTACCAAACCAGAGTGAGTTACAAGGATATGATAATCGTTATCAGATCATGATTCTGGGATAGGAAGTCAGTCACAAGGTGGTCCATATGGATGTCAAACAGCAGGGTGGAGAGTTGTACACAAGGGAGAGGCTAAGTGCCATAACCATAAACAGGGATGAGATCTGTTTAGAATGACCATCATAATAGCAGGCCTAGCCTAAATCCAGCCACTTTCAGTAATTTCAGATATTAACCATTTGGTTAAAAAAAATAATATAAAGGCATTTATATAGTTCTCAACCCTCAGTTATAAAGGTTTAGTATGATGCCTCAGTATTTAAGCTATACTGGGTTTTTCTAGTACTACACTCTTTTTATAGAGCCAAGTCAAGTTTTCTTTTTCGTTTTCTTCCTTTATTAGTTCTCATGTATCTGTAGGAAGTGCCACTGACAATACATATCTCTCAGACTAGGTATTAATTTACCTCTGTTTTCCCCCCTTTGCCCTTTCTCCTCATCCCTATTCCTTGAACTAGGTTTTTGATGTCCAGGGTATCAAATGGCCAAAGAAAGCTAGACACTCTGGGAAGGGAGGTTGTGCCTGCCAGCCTGGTAAGCCTAAGCCATTTAAGGGAGTGAGGGTGAGGCGCCAGTTCAATGGTTCTGGAGCCTGGCTGCATAGTCAAATCTCCTGGGGAGAGTTTACACATTACTAATGCTGTGTTGATCTCAGAGATTCTGAAGTAGTAAATCAAGGATAGGGCTGCGGTGGAAGGGTTAAAAAGGTTCTGTACCAAGACTTGGCATCTGCAGGATGCAGGACTGGGAGACGCTGGTGCCTCCCATCCACAATGGCCCCCAGTTTCTGTGTGAGTCCATGTGGCAAAGTGGACAGAGTGCTGCTCTGAGAGTCTAAGCAAACTGGTTCTCAAACATACATTGAAATCAAGGGTTAAGAATGAACAAATATTTATGATTACTGAGATTATATAGATGCTTTTAGAATTAGTCAAAAGGGTTAATATCTGAAATACTGAAACTGGCTAGACTGACTTCACTCTTAGTATGTGGCCACTGTAGTGATTACTCCTGGAGGATCTTACCCTTGTATGTGGCCACTTGCACCTACTATTATAGTGATTACTCCAGATGGATCTTACCTTTGTACGTGAACATTTCTATTGCTTGATATCCATATGAAAAACCTGGTAGCTGACCATTGTTTTTGGTATGCCCCTCTCCCAGATGCCTTGATCTTTAATATTTGTAAACTTTGTGGCTCAGCCCTGGTTGTTACTCACCCCCAACCTGTTTCAGCCCCTTAATGGTTATTAATGAAAGATCTTGTGCAAACTCCACCTCAGTTATTCATTAGCATCCTGATGTCATAAAATACTAGAATTTCTGCAGATCCTGGAGTCAGTTTTGGGCCATGAGGCCACAGAGCTCCATTGCTTGCTCAACCAATAAAACTCTTTCTCTCTTTGAAACCCTGGTGTCTCAGGAATTATCTTTAAAGATGCATCTGGAGGAAAGTACCCACTTTGCTCGGTATCAGCATCAGTATCAGCACTGATAAATCCTAGATTAGGCATTTCATTTTAACTTTCTGACCTTTAGTTGCCTCATATGTAAAATTAATAAGTTTAAATATGGTTCCTTTTAGACCTAAGATTCTGTGATTTTAAATTTCCATTAAAAAAATCTTTACATATTTCTAGAGTGTATGCTAAAAACAACCTTAAAATAATTCAGTATATTTGAAGAGTGATCCTACCATGCCGAATTAGACTAGAAGTTTTAAAATAATTTAATTTTAATTTATAATCAATATTTAAATAAGCTCTAACTTTGGTGGAATTAGGTATCCTTAGAGATGAGGTTCTGGATGCATGAATTCTTGAGTTATTTCTCTTCCAAGAAAGGTGGGAGTTAAAATAAATGATTATATAATTCAACTGGCTGTTCCATGAGGTATATGATTTTACAGTGACAGATTTTGCAATTACAGATATTCAATTATAGATGAGTTTTTTAAAGTTGGTTTCTTCCTCAGAATCTGAATATTCTTTAAGAAGTTTTAGATTTTTTGGTTTTCATTGTCAGGAAGTAGTGGAGAATGGTGTTATTTAGGCCATTATATTAACAATTATTAAACATTTGCATCAGAATTGTTTTTTAGCAATGCCTTTCAAAACAGAGAAGCAATTTGACCTTTATTTTGGAGAAGGACAGGGTGGGGGTGGTGAGTTTCATTCTGCCTTCCTTGGCAAACAGAAGGAAAAAACAACCTTTAAAAATAACCCACCAGTTCTCAACCATCATATTTTAAGCCACAGGAGCTTGTGGGTTATCTTTCATCTTGGTTCTATCACATAACCAGAGAAATTACTCAGCGTCTCCCAAAGAGAGGTCCAGCTGGGAAGCAATTCAAACAAAATTATGCTATATTATATATATACAGAAATGTGATTGTTCAGTGCGTCATTATAACAGTTATTAATCTTTACCCCTTAATCTATAGTTTTGTTACCCTCTACTCACTTTATCTTTTATGTGCCTGTAGCTTTTCTGTGGATGCATGTGTCAGATAGAATGATCATGAAGTAGTGATCCCTACGGAAGAATGTTCAAGGAATTTATTGGACTTAAATGTTACTAAGTAGTAGCTACAATATCTCTGCAGAATGAAAGCAGTTGAATTCGATTATTTATCCCCACCCCAACACACACTTCTTGATTTGTATCCATGAAAGGAAAGCTACCTGAGTTCAGATTTAGGGGCTTTTTCAATACTTGACAATAAAAACATTGCCCTTTCTATGAGGCGAACAGCATTCATGTCAACCATTATTATGGAACACATTTTACTGCTTATTATCTTGCAGGACCATATTTCCAATTAAAGAAATGACATGTTTTTAACATATGTAGTAACAGAACAGAATAATTAAAGTCTGGATTGTGTTGGAAAATTAGGAAATATGGTACCTTACTATATCAGTTATCTATTGCTGCACAAAAAACCACCCAAGGAATTCTAGATTCATATCAATGGAAGAAGATATCACTCATTTACATTAATTCATTCCTTACTGAGCACCTACCATGTACCTGACTCGCTGAGCATCTCCCAAGTACCTGGCTCTTTGATAAGCTTATCAATATACCTAGAGAGGCTTACAGGCTAGAAAAAATTCAGCCCATCAAGGTCTAATGTCACAGGAGACAACCCTTTCCTCCATGGGTATACATTTCTATCTATCTTCTCTTCTACTCTGTATGCCCCATTCTTGTCTCCTTCCTACCTTCCTATTTTCCTTTCTCACTTATATTTAATCCTATCAAAGATCTTTGTTGCTGTTAGAGAAAAAAATGGCACCCACTGGGACACAGAGACTGGCATGATTGCAGGCAGAAAGTTTATTGGGAAGCTCTCCCAAAGGAGGGGGTCTAAAGATTAGACTTCAGCGCCCCCGCCAGCATGGTAGGGGTCTGAAGAGAGACTTCAGTCTGCCTCCGGCAGAGGTGGCCATGAATTTATACAGCATATCTATAGGCAGGAAAATGTTTAGTCAGTGGGAGGGGCTTGGGCTTGGGGAACACCTGAGGGATGGCTAGGGGTAGTGTAGTGAATTCTAGGGGTGTGGAAGGAACTGGTGGTGTCATATGGCACCTTTGTCTATTCTTCTGGGGAAATGAGCTGTATCTGAACAGGTAGGCTCTGGATGGGCGGCTGTTCTATGTCACGGGAATGTATGTCACTGTTTGTTAACCATTGTCAAGGAGAAACCTCTAACATTCCCAACTCTTTATATATATGGTAAGGGGCTTAAGTAGGGGTGTAAGGTGCTGGGCTGGACGGAAGGGTGAGGGGGGTTTGGGGTGTTGACTCCATCTAGCTACTTTCTACTGTCAGGGGGTGGCGAGGGGTTTCCTTCCATCTTGCCCTGTGGGTTCTGATTTCTGGTTCCGGAGAGGCTGGCATTGGCATTCACGCAGCAGAAAGAAGCTGCTCACGTATTTTTGAGTTGTTGATTGTATGATTTGGCGTATGATCGGATGAGCTATAAGAGACAAGGCCTAAAGAGAAGCTGCAGCAATAATATCAGTAGTGATGGTATGAGGAGTAAAAGGATTGACTTCAGGGGTGAGAAGAAATAAGAAATGAGGGTAGCCATGACTGACTTCTGTTAGTTATTAACGATTCTATGTTTTCACCTGTCTAGTTCTGTTAATATAAAAACAACAACAGAGATCAAGGAAGTAGATAAAGGTTCTGAATGTTTTAGGAGGCCTCGTGATAATTAAAAAGGAGATCAGCTTACCTCCAACCTTGATGTTAACTCTTGGTTCAGATTTACTGATGGGGATGTGGGGCCATCTTGAACCAGGGACCCATCAGTTGTTTGTTGTTAATTCAAGAAGGTTTGGAAAGGAAGATTTCACCTCCAGGTTGGTAGGGTGTGCTGGAGGAACTTTCCTGAAAATGGCATTTTCAGGACAGTCTGACTTCTGATGACCTTTACAACGACATACTACGCCAGGCTCCGGTGGAGGCCTGGGATTAGGGCAGGGGCGTGCCCAGTGCCCTTCCTTTACACACTTAAAACAGGGTTTCAGAGGTGGCGGAAGAGAAGAAGAGGGATTAGGTTTCTGAGAATTGGGCCTGAGGGCAGCAACTAGGAGGAAGGCTTTAGCCTGGTCTTGTTTGTGTTTTTCTAATTTGGCTTCCTCTTCTCTATTATTAAAGACCTTAAAAACTACTTTAATTAGGTCTTCCTGAGGAGTTTGAAGGTCATCTTTTAATCTCTGTAACTTCTTCTAATATCTGGATAAGATTGTGTGATAAAATGGGAGTGTAGTTATAGCTGACCAGAGTCTGACTCAGGATCTAAATTGGCGTATTTAAGGAGCAACTCAGTTAAGCTATTCATAAAGCGGCTGGATTTTTATCAAGCTTTTGTGAAATCTATTTAACTTTATCATAATTAACTGTCTTAAGGGCAGCCTTTCTCATGCCTTCTATTATACAGGTTAGAAAGAGGACCATGTGGGGAAGGTTAGCAGACCTTGCCTGATAGTCAAAGGGTAGATTAGTGGCTGGAACTGCAGTGGGGCTTGCTGAGTGTTCATTGGGATTTTGGGTATGCATGGACTGTATAGAAGCCGTAGCAGCCAATCAAATGTGGTTTTCCTTCAGGTGTAGTTAAAGAGGTAAGGATAACGTATATATTCTGATATGTGCGATTATAAGTGGGTGAGGTGTTAAAATTCTTTGATATACATGGCAGGATTTTCGTTTTCTATCTGACCTAAATCTGAGAGTGAGAAGGGAAGCTTATTCCATCAGCTTCTGCTATTTCTCTGGGAGATAAGAGGGGTGTTGATGTTCATGTATATTTAAGAGGTGGAAAGGGTTTAACTTTTGTGTTTACAGAAGTGGAGGAGGATGGTGAGGAGGGGGGAGGACATAGTTTCGTGAATGAGTATGAGGAGGGGATAAAAGAGGGGCAGAAGACAGTGTGGTGGAGGGTGAGGCATGGAAGGTGGTGGTGAGGGTGAGGATGGAGACGAAGTTGGAGGCACATAGGGAGAAGGTGAAGGAGGAGCTTGGTCTGCTGGATCAAAGTTGAGATATTCAGGTGACTTGGTAGGTGGGTGAGAGGGAGATGAAATTTTCTGAGGTGGTTTCTGGTATAGAAGAAGAATTTCGTAAGGATTGGTAGAGGGAGGGGCAGTTCAGTCACTGGGATTGCAGGCAGAAATGAAGGAAAGGAAAGCCTGAATGTAAAGGAACCTCAGACTACTAGCTGCTGCACTGGATGTAGTTTTCTAAGTTCTGGAAAATTTGGAAATCGAAAGTGCTGTGTTCCAGCCATTGCTGCAGAGAGGTTGAACAGAAAATGAGTTTTTTAGGTCTGATGGTCCCTTCTGGGTACAGTGTTTTAAGGTTATGAAGGAGACAGCCTAGAGGCATGGATTCTTTTGGGGGGGCCAAAATTGAATTTCCTGTTTTAGTGGCTTGGATGAGACTAAGGATCTCTAGAAAAGAAAAAAAAATGGGAGATTTCGAGTGAGACAGTCATTTCTGAATCAGTCAGAAATCTCCAAGGAAACAGGAAACCACACTTGGAACCAGACATCTCCATAGCCAAGGGGTTTCTTTCCACGAGGAAGCAGGCTTCCCACTCACCATGGTCCTTGGGGTCAGTGAAGATCACTGACCTAGTGCTAGGTTTTTTTCCATGGGTTGTCCTGGACAACAGGAAAGGGAGAGAGAGAGTAGGATCCTCCAGTATAGAAATCCTTTACTCACTCAGCTGTAATTCAGTGTCTGGTGTTGGCTGGGTTCTTGGCATCAGCAGGGGGAGATTCTCACCAATAGTCAGTCTGAACGTGACCCTAGCCCTGGGTTTTTGGCACCAAATGTTAGAGAAAAAAAAACAGTGCTCATTAGGACCCAGAGACTGACATGATTGCAGGCGGAAGTTTATTGGGAAGCTCTCGCATTGGAGGGGGTCTGAAGAATAGACTTCAGCCCCCACCAGCATGGCAAGGGTCTGAAGAGAGACTTCAGTCTACCTCTGGCGGAGTACAGTACATCTATAGGCAGGAAATTGTTTAGTCAGTGGGAGGGGCTTGGGTAAGACCCCAGGGCCAATAGGGATGGCTAGGGGGTGGTGGGCTAGGGGTAGTGAATTCTTGGTATGTAGGAGGGGTTGGTGGTGTCATGTGGCTCCTTTGTCTATTCTTGTGAGGAAATGAACTGTATCTGGACACATAGGCTCTGGATGGGGGGCTATTCTATGTCATGGGAATGCATGTCACTGTTTGTTAATCATTGTAAACCTTGTGACCAGTTAATCACTATAAACCTTGTAAGGGAGAAACCTCTAACAGTTGCTATGTCTCATTTTTGCTCCTCTAATTGGCCAGATTGAGTTTCTTCATGGCAGTATCAGGGCAGCATTCTGAGAGGACATGAGAAGCTGCACAACCTTTTGATGCTTAAGGTTTGGAACTCCAACAGCAGACATGCCCAAAGTCATGAGGTGTGAGGAGTGACAAAGTCATATCACAAAGGAGCATACATGTATACAGGGGTTGGAAGAATTTTTGAAGTCATTTTTGCATATAATCTCTTCTGGCAACAGTAATACATGTCTCTCCCATGTGAAAATATATTTACCCCTCCCTCAGAAGTCTCATATCAATATGGAATCATGCTTGAAGTTCAGGATTACATCATTTAAATTGGGTCCAGATGAGGATGAGGTTCCTTTGGTGCAGCTCCTTGATTGTGACTCTTCTTGATCCAGAAAACTGACTTAAGGGTATAAATAATTTGTTCCTTTATACCCAGCATACAATGGTGGTAATGGAAAGGATAACTGCCATATACCTATTTATTAAAAAAGGGGAAGAATGGGATCACATAGCAGTCACATGCCCACAGAAATTTGGAAATCTAACCAGGCACATGTTACGACATTTCATCACCCTAGGGGCTAAGACTGTTCCTTGATTAGGGGCCACTTCTACCGTATTGGAGTTATTCCATAGTCTATTTTTCTTGGCTCTTATCACCCCCCTCTAAGATCTTTCCTTTTCTATAAGAAATTGCCTGTGTTTGAGACTGAATAGCTTTCTTAGTCTGCTTCTTGCCCATAAAATGTTGGAGGTCCAGAAGCCCTCTAGTACAGGTTGGAAGGGCTTTTGCAAACAAAAGCTGGAAGTGCTTTTGCAAGTAAAAGCTGAAAATGCTTTTACTAATACCATTGTCTTAAAAACGTGTGCATTTCTCAAGAGTCTTATTAGGTGTACTATTTGTCTCAAAAGTCACATTCATAATGCTTTTTGAGACAGATCTCTCTTTATTTTGGTATGCCAGTATGCTATGGGACAATGCCCTTAATATTCTTATATGTTCTTTTCTGGCTGTGAGGGTCTATTAAATTCTACCTTACATATTTCTGAGGTCATTACAAAGGGTTTTATATGCACATCCTTTATTTAATCTTTGCTTGAGGTAGCTTTCAAGTCACTGTATATTTTATCAGTTGTTCCGCCACTACATAACAAGGATTTTGTATTTTTTCAGACTCTAGTAGTATTTTTTTTAACCACTTTTAATCTTTCACTAGCAATTTCCTCATTACTTTCCTAGCCTCAGGATACCTCTCAGTCCCAAAGCCAGTGCTGTTTTAGGTTTGATTATTGCAGCATCTCATTTACAGAAACATAGATAATAGTTATCTATGGCTACATAACAAACTAGTCCAAAAGCTAACAGCATAACACAATAAATATTTTATTTGCTTATACTTCTGTGGGTAAGCAGTTTGGGCTGGACACAACTGGATGGTTTTTCTTGTTTCACCTGGGGTCACTTATGTGGCTATAGTCAGTGGGCAGCTTCACTGGGCTGGATGGTCTGAGATGTCCTCACTCACGTATGTGGTGGTCGTTGGCTGATGTTGGCTGCTGTGTCTGGTCAGCTAGGACTGCTTGTCTCTGCTTCACATTGTCTGTCATGCTCCTAAAGTCTGGTCTTCTTCCCATGGAAGTTTCAGTACAACACTCTAAGACAGCAAGAACAGCAGCCAAAAGGTTTGTTCAAGTCTAGACATCAAGTCACATACCATCACTTCCACTATATTCTGTCAGAGGGCCAGCTCAGATTCAAGTGTGGGGAAATAATCTCTACCCCTTCAAGGGAGAAGCTGCAAAGTCAAATTGCAAAGGGATGTGCTCATAGGGATGGAAGGAGTTAAATTAACTGAAATTCTCTAGAATGTTCTACTCTTTTTTGACAATTGTGATAAGAAGATGGTTCAATAGTACACAGATTAAAAAAATAAAATCCTTTTGCTTTGGAAGATGAAATATGGAGATAAATGATTCACAACTATAAAAGCTGGGCTAAAAGTAAATGAGCATGTATTTTACTGTCTACTTTTAGATACAGAAAGTATAAGAAAAACTACCTCCTTTTTTCCTCTAAAGCTAGGGTTTTCAATCTGGTCTTTGAGTACATACCTTTTTAAATAACCATCCCTTATTTTCTCAGTGATTTTTTTTCTTCTCAGTAGCTTAACATAATATGGGTCTTCATTATCTCTTCACATTTTGGTCTAGTTTTCCATGATGCCAGACACCTGCTTCTAGAGTTTCAGGATAATCCTACCATTTACTTTTTTTTTCATTTTTTAAATTAGAGATGTTGTGAGCTTACAAAACAATATGCATAATGTGCAGAATTCCTATACCTCATCCCTCCACCAAAATCTCACATTGTTGTGTAACATTTATCACATATTATGAAAGAACATGATCAGACTATTACCACTAACTATGGTCCATAATGTACACTTGGACTTTTGAATAGTTCAACATTAAAAATGATTTCCATGAGACTTTGGAATAAGGATGTGGTCTTTTGGATTTATTATGTTATTTGTTTTTGTTAGTAACTCTTAGGAAACACCAACTGAAATTTGTTTATTGAGGGTACATGAATAATAAATTTACTGACTTAATAACACTGAATCTTCATGGCTAGAGGAAAAAAATGCCTTTGAGAAAGTCTTTTTGTTTTGGTTACACCACACACTTACATGTCCTGTTCAGTATGAGGTATCAAAAAAAAGGGGGTTTCAAGAAGAATAGGTTGGGCATAAAGAGAACCCACAATTAAAGTGGATTTTTCTAAAAGAGGCTATAATGAGATAGAGAAAACGAAGAGAAGCGTGAAGCTGAAATCTCTGTGGTAACAGGAAGTGGGAAAGATTTTGAATATGCTTGATTGTAATTCCAGGGAAGTGACAGAAGAGGGTTTGGGAGGACAAGTATGTTTTATTTATCCTTTAGCAATGATATACATACTCTAAAAATGTTTTTAGTTTTGAAGCTATTAAAAGCAATTTCTGTTGAACTAAATAACTCATCTTCGTATATAATAACTTATCTCTGTTTCAGGCTCTGTGCTAAAATGCCTTTAAGTTAGCAACAGAGGTCTGGCAAATTTTGTTGAGAAGAGAAACTGTGAAATGTGAGTGGCTGACTTTACTTAGAATTTAGGGCATTTAATCCTTCATTTTATAACCTTGGAATTTTGGGAAAACTATTTAAGAAGGCAAGAGAATGGAAAACTTTATAAGTTTTAATTTTTCCAGCACAAAGAACATTAAATCTTTGTTGCAGTCCTAGGAATGGTTTAGTTGTAATCATTTATTATGTTTGATGAATCCAGTTAAAATCATGAAAGAGGCACCCTTTTTATTTCTTCACCCTTCTGTAATTATATTTATTGTTTGCACAGTGATCATTCAATTTTCAGAATGCTTACTACCTGCTCCTGCTGATTAAATTCCTATTTGGTTTCACTACCAAGTCTGTTGTATTAAATTAACAAGTTCTGTTTGTTTTAGTGGGAATGACCTGCACCAACCTTCAGCTCGTACAAAATAATAATCTCTTAAGCGATATATTGATTCAATGTTCTTTATCTTCTTTTAAAGAAATGTGCAGTGAAAATGTTATCTTCAGCTTGCTACAATTTGTAGACCTGCATTGCTTATTTTTACATATCGGAGACCTTGATCTTCCACATCTAATAACTCCTTTCTCTCTGCTCTTTTTAACACTTCCTGCTCTTCTAATGATTACTAAATCTTGATTACTCCAAGGAAAGACTTCAACATGATCCTTTAGTCTATAAAATGTTGCACTCTTGAAATTATCCACATCAAAGGGCCAATTTAGGAAGATTAAAACTTTTCTTTTCTTAAAAAGTAAATCCAGTTTTTATTGAATTGCTTTCTTTTGTTCCTATAATTTATTTTATAGCTAACAACTCAGAGGTACTGAGAAATTTCTCAGGAAAATGAATGAAAGCTTTTGACATGAAAAGATTTGAGAGTATAAAATTAAAAAAAAAAAGATTTATTTATTTATTTTTTCAATTTCTCTCCCCTCCCCCCGCTCCCCCCCCCCCCCGCCACCCACCCCAGTTGTCTGCTCTCTGTGTCCATTCGCTGTGTGTTCTTCTGTGACCACTTCTATCCTTATCAGCGGCACTGGGAATCTGTGTCTCTTTTTGTTGTGTCATCTTGTTGTGTCGACTCTCCGTGTGTGTGGCACCATTCTTGGGCAGGCTGCACTTTCTTTTGGGATGGGTGGCTCTCCTTATGGGGTGCACTCCTTGCGCATGGGGCTCTTCTACACGGGGGACACCCCTGCGTGGCACGGCATTCCTTGCGCGTATCAGCACTGTGCATGGGCCAGCTCCACACGGGTCAAGGAGGCCCGGGGTTTGAACCATGGACCTCCCATGTGGTAGGTGGACGCCCTATCCATTGGGCCAAGTCCACTTCCCTAAATAATTTTATACATATCCTAAGTCATTGCAGGCATTACAACAAGTATTGGAAAATTAAAGTGACATCCTTGGAATTTCAATAAAAAAGAATGGTAAAGTTAGAATAAGAAATATGGATCAAGGGGAAAGTGGTATGGAGAAAGAAGGCAATGGCTGTTAGGCATCTGTTATGTTCCAGGGATAAGGCTGTGATATGCAGTTTGTGCATATTTTTAATTTATTACTTGTACCCTCACCACATTATTTTTTTCCCAGAGGCAGTAAATGAGGAACAAAGAGATTTTCCCAAGACTCTGGTTAGTATAAAGACGAACCAAGGCTCCAACCATTTAACCCTAGGTCAACTTATTTCTACTACTCATTTCCTTTTTAACGAAACACATTCTCTTTCTAAGAAGGAAACACTTCCAAATTCTCATCCCTCTTTTCTACTTTCAGCACAAAAACACGACCTATGATTCTTCACACCATGCTATAACCACATAATAACATACTTTTTTGGGGAATGTTTCCCCACAGAGGTTCTTGCTCATTGTATTTTAATCTAAAAGTTTATGTAGGTCAGTGAAACTCAACTCTCTGTTGTCACAAAAAAGTTAGAAAAACAATTCAGAGTTCCTTAATGGATATGCAACTCAAGAAAATAATACTATGGAGTGAACCAGAAATAAAAGCTATGTATCTTTTGCTCCCTCAGTCAGTTTCAGTCCCCCAAGTATGAGCATCTAGCTGAGCTAAATGTAGTTTTGATGGGAGTTTTTTTGCACAACATCACTCTTTACCACTTCAATCCAGGAACTTCATATGGGATCTAATGGAAGAAACAATTAGCAATTCTAATAATGGAGGAAACTTAATTGGTCTGGATTGTTTTTTAACATATCAATTTCATTGATACATATTAATAAAGCATAAATCTATCCAAAGTGTACAAACAATGGTATTTGGTGCAATCACATCCTGGTGCAGTCATTACTTCAGTCATTCTTAGAGCACTTTCATTATTCCAATAATAACAATAATAAAAAACAACAAACCAAAGCCATTGCCTCTTAAATCTCTCTATGCTTCCACTGCCATACAGAGCTGCTATTCTTTTCCCTTCACTCTAATATATTTGTATTTATATTTTGTAAAAACTGTCTTATATAGGCAATATTACCCATATTAGTGTTTAACATGAGGTTTCACTCTTATACAGTCCTATGGTGCAGTTTTTAGCTTCCCTTTTAGTAATATACATGTCTTTAGAGTTTCATTTTCAACCACTGTTAAACCCATATAATAGCTCTGCTAGTTACAAGCACTATGATGTGCTTTCACCCTCTCTATTCATTTCCAAAGATTTACAAACAACCCTTTTTACCAATTATGCACAGATTAACCCTCAGCTTTCTATTCTCTACCCTCATTCTATTTTTTAGTGACCCAAATTCTCATTATTAACTCCACGAGTTATATAATAGTGCAATCATATAATATTTGTCCTCTGTGTCTGATTTGTTTTATTCAACATAAAGTCCTCCAGGTTCATCCACATTGTCAAATGATTCATGACTGCTTTTCTTCTTACCACTGCATAATATTCCATGTGTATATACATTGCAATTTGTTTATTCATTCATCAGTTGATGGACACCTGGGTTATTTCCAAATTTTGGCAATTATGAGTAATGCCGCTATGAACATTGGTGTGCAATGTCTGTTCATGTTGCTGCTTGCAGTTCTTTTGGGTATATACTTAGTAATGGTATTGCAGCATCCCATGGTAAGTCTTTATTAACTTCCTTAAGAAATGACAAACAGTCCTACCTAGTGTCTGTACCACTCTGCATTCCCATTAACTGTGAGTAAGCTCTCTCTGCACATCTTCTCCAACATTTATAGTTTTCCAACATTTTAACAGTGGCCAGTCTAAAAGGTGTGAGATGATATCTCATTTTAGGTTTGATTTGCATTTCCCTAGTCACCACTGATGTTGAACATTTTTTCATGTGTTTCTTCACTATTTGTATTTCTTCCTTGGACAATTGTTTTTTCAAGTCTTTTGCCCATTTTTTAATTGGATAGTTTATCTTTTTATTGTTGAGTTGTATGATCTTTTTATATATCATAGATATGTGATTATCAGGTATTTGATTGCCAAATGTTTTCTCCCATTGAGTTGGCTGCCTTTTTGCCCTTTTGACGAGTCCTTTAAGATGAAAAAATGTTTAATTAAAAAAAATTAATCAATTAATTTTTAAATTAAACTGTCTTTTTTTTAAAGATACATAGATCACAAAAAATGTTACATTAAAAAATATAAGAGGTTCCCACATACTCCATCCCCCACCCCCCCACTCCTCCCACATCAACAACCTCCTTCATCAGTGTGGCACATTCATTGTATTTGGTGAATACATTTTGGAGCACTGCTGAACCGCATTGATTATAGTTTACATTGTAGTTCACACTCTCCCCCAGTACATTCAGTGGGTTATGGTAGAATATGTAATGTCCAGCATCTGTCCCTGCAATATGTAATGTCCAGCATCTGTCCCTGCAAAACTCCAAGAATGTTTAACTTTGAGGGGGTCCCATTTATCTCTTTTCTCTTTCATTGCTCATGCAATGAAAGGGTATAAGGTTTCAGAAACTACCACCCACCACAAGATCTTGAAGATATTTTCCTATATTTTCTTCTAAGAGTTTTATGGTTGTTGCTTTTATATTTAGCCTCTTGATCCATTGTGAGTTAATTTTTGTATAAGGTGTGAAATAGAGGTCCTCTTTCTTTCTTTTGGGTATGGTTATCCAGTTCTTCTTGCACCATTTGTTGACTAGCCTGTTCTGGCCCAGCTGAGAGGGCTTGACCATCTTGTCAAAAATCACTTGACTGTAGGTGTGAAGGTCTATTTCTGAGTTCTTCATTAGGTTCCATTGGTCAATCTGTCTTTCTTCATGCCAGAACCATGCTGTTTTGACCACTGTGGCTAAGTAATATGTTTTAAAGTCTGGAAGTGAGAGTCCTCCAACTTTGTTCTTTTTAAAGACATTTTTGGCTATTTGGGGCCCTTTACCTTTTCAAATAAATTTGATAATTGGTTTTTCCATTTCTGAAAAAAAGGCTGCTGAGATTTTTATTGGGATTGCATAGAATCTGTAAATCAGTCTGAGTAGAATTGACACCTTAACAATATTTATGTTTCCAATCCATGAACATGGAATGCCCTTCCATTTATTTAAGTATTCTTTAGTTTCTTTTAGCAATGTTTTATAGTTTTCTGAATAGAGGTCCTTTATGTCCTTGGTTAAATTTATTCCTAAATATTTGATTGTTTTAGTTCCTATAATAAATGGAACTTTTTTTTCTGATTTCTTCCTTGATTTTCACATGAGTAGTGTATAGAAACACTGTTGATTTTTGCACATGAATGTTGCATCCCACCACTTTGCTGAACTTGCATTTTAGTTCTAGTAGCTTTGTTGTGTATATTTTTCAGTAGATTCTAGATATAGGGTCATATAATCAGTGAAGAGTGATTATATGATCACTCCAATCAGGGTGCCTTTTATTCTCTATCTAGCCTAATTGCTCTAGCTAGAACCTCTAGCACAATATTGAAAAAACAGTGGAGACAGTGGGCATCCTTTCCTTGTTCCTGTTTTCAGTGGGAAAGCTTTTAGTCTTTCAAAATTGAGTACAATGCTAGCTGTACATTTTTTATAAATGCACTTTACCATATTGAGAAAGCTTCCCAACATATGGTCTATCTTTGGAGTGTTTTTATCTAGAAAGCGTGCTGTATTTTGTTAAGTGCCTTTTCTGCATTAATTGTATTTATAAATGTGGTTTATTACACTAATTGATTTTCTTACGTTGAACCACCATTATATACCTGAGATAAAACTCATTTGATTGTGCTTTGGGATTCTGATTGCGGGTATTTTGCTGAGTTTTTTTGCATCCATATTCATTATAGATATTGGTTTGTTATTTTCTTTTTTCATAGTGGCTATCTGGTTTTAGTATTAGGATGACAGTGGCTTCTTAGAATGAGTTTGGTGGCCTTATCTCTTCTTCAATTTTTTTTGAAGAGCTTGAGCAAGATTGGTATTAGATCCTCTTTGAATGATTGGTAGTATTCATCTGTGAAGCCATCTGGTCCTGGGATTTTCATCTTTGAGAGGTTTTTTTTTTTAATATTTCTTTTTTTTTAAAGATTTATTTATTTATTTAATTCCAACCCCCCCCCCCCCCAATTGTCTATTCTCTGTGTCTGTTTGCTGTGTCTTGTTTCTTTTGTCCGCTTCTGTTGTCGTTAGCGGCACGGGAAGTGTGGGCGGCGCCATTCCTGGGCAGGCTGCATTTCTTTCGCGCTGGGCGGCTCTCCTTACGGGGCGCACTCCTTGCGCGTGAGGCTCCCTTATGAGGGGGACACCCCTACGTGGCACGGCAGTCCTTGCGCCCATCAGCACTGCATGTAGGCCAGCTCCACACGGGTCAAGGAGGCCCAGGGTTTGCACCGCGGACCTTTGGGAGGTTTTTGATGACTGTTTCAATCTCTTCACTTGTGATCTGTTTGTTGAGGTCTTCTATTTCTTCTAGGGTAAGTGTAGGTGGTTCATGTGTTTCTAGGAATTTGTCCATCTCCTCTACATTGTGTAGGTTTTTGGCATACAGTTGTTCATAGTATACTCTTATGATCTTTCTTATTTCTGTGGAGCCAGTGGTAATATCCCTCTCTCATTTCTGATTTGATTTATTTGCATCTTCTCTTTATTTTCCTTTTTGTCTAGCTAAGGGTTTGTTGATTTTATTGATCTTCTCAAAGAACCAACTTTTGGTTTTGTTGATTCTATTTTTTTTCTTTCTCAATTTCATTTATTTCTGCTCTGAGCTTTACTATTTCTTTCCTTCAGCTTGGTGTGGGATTAGCTTGCTTTTCTAGTTCCTTCAGGTATGTAGTTAGATTTTCAATTTTAGCTCACTCTTCTTTTAATGTAAGCACCAAGGGCTATAAATTTCCTTGTTAGCACTGCCTTCGTGGTGTCCTATAGGTTTTGATATGTTGTGTTCTCAGTTTCTTTAGTCTCAAGATATTTGATGAATTCTCTTACAGTCTCTTCTTTGACTCACTGATTATATAAGAGTGTGTTGCTTAATCTACATATATTCATGAATTTTCCCTTTTTCCATCCATTATTGATTTCCACCTTCATTCCGTTATAATCAGAGAATGTGTTTTATATAATTTGCATCTTTTTTCATTTATTGAGACTTGTTGTGTCCCAATATATGGTCTGTCTTGGAGAAGCATCCATGAGCCCTTGAAAAGAATATATAGCCTGCTGTTTTGAGGTGCAGTGCTCTACAGATGTCTGTTAGATCTAGTTCATTCATCACATTATTCAAGTTCTCTGTTTCTGTATTTATTCTCTGTTCTATCCAATACTGATGGTGGTGTATTGAGGTCTCCAACTATTATTGTAGAGACATCTATTTCTCCCTTTAGTTTTGCCAGTGTGTGCTTCATGTGTCTTGGGGCACTCAGGTTGGTGCATAAATATTTAGTATAGTTACTTCTTCTTGGTGAATTTCCCCTTTTATTAATATATAATGACCTTCTTCATCCCTTATAACAGTTCTGCACTTAAACTATATTTTGTCTGATATTAGTATTGCCACTCCAGCTCTTTTTTGGTTAATGTTAGCTTGGAATATCTTTTTCCAACCTTTCACTTTTAAACTGGTTGTTTCCTTGTGTCTGAGGTGGGTCTCTTGTAGACAACATATAGATGGATCATATTCTTTTATCCATTATATCAATCTATGTTTTTTGATTGGGGAGTTCAAACCATCAAACACTTAATGCTATTATTGTAAAGGCATTACTTACTTCATCCATTTTGTCCTTCAGGTTTCTGTTGTCATATCAGAATCAGACCAGGGACTCACTAATGGGGTGCAGATTTTCTCCCAGGAGTTAGGATACACAGAAAACCAAAAGCAGTTTTTGTCCATGCAATTTTCAGACCTGCTAGCAGAAGGTGCTTGTCTGCATACCTTTCCACAGAGTTGTTTCAGTCTCAGCTTTCTTGTATTTTGTTCAGATCCAAGAATCAAAATGGGCTCTGCTGTCTGAATTCACGAAGAAAAGCCCCCTGACTCCCACTCCCTTTTTCCTTGTAACAGATGAGAGGCTAGAATACATCTCTTCCCCTCTCAGTCAGTTGCAGTGAGCCAAGATTAATATCTAGATGAGCTGGGTGGGGGAGCGGAGCTCTTCCCAGCTGCCCCTGGTGTTTTGTAACTCACGTTTGTTGTTTCAGGTTCTTTGTCTCAGTCCTTCCCCCTCCTGGAAATTGTGTAGCACTGTTCTTGTCTGCTGACCCCCAACGTGGACCCTTTGACAGCTTTTGGCTTTTTCTCCTTTGTTTATGTGAGAGACTTTCTGAGGGATTATATGTTACAGGTGTACCTAATGGGCAGCTTAAGGGGTTTTGAAGAATAATTGTAATTGTATTAGCATTTCACCTTGTGTTTTGACTAAGATACTTCTTGTTCTGATTTGCCCAGTCTTTGTTGCCTCTCCATCCACCTCTCTACTTATTCAGTGCCACCCTTGGAGTGTGGGGTTCTTTGGTCAGGGAACTTTCCTCACAAACTGCATCAATTGGCCCTCTCTGAGGTCCTGCCACATTTTTAGTGAGTAGGGAATGGGCCCCATCTCTGAAGATATCCGTGGACTTCTATTTTTTTAGTAAGTCTCAGAGAAAGTTCTTTAAGTTTTCCTTGACTCCATTGGTCCTTTTCCCCAAATATTCTGCTCTGTAACTTCCCTGAGGCAAAGAAGCACAGGATCTGCTTTTTCTTTGAGTTGGGGAAGGGAAGGGGAAAAAACTGGGAGGAATAAAATTTTAGATTAAAAAAATTTACCTACTATGGTATAATAGTTAATTGCAATGTTTCCCCATTACAGCTATTAAGTTTCTTGATTTTTCTTGTTTTGTGTCATACTGTATGGGTTAAAGCACCTTTCCTGCTTTTAACTCCCAAGGAATGATGTCCTTCAATCACATCAGTCTATGGGGGAGCAGACTCAAAATCAATCCTAGGAAGATAGTGCTTATAGCAACCAACAGTACGCTCACATTGTAGAATAGGCAACAGTAAGATTTCAGGAAGGGATTTAAAGAGAGTGGCAGTTAGGAATGGGATATCCCATTTTTATGTCCCTCTGACAAGAGTCTAAAACTTTGGTGATATCTTCTTAACCAATTTATGTGTTATTGCCTGGGATGGTTTTCAAGTCCTGTATTTGCCTTTGGTTTGTTAAATTTCTAAGTATCTTTATTGCCTTGATTGGCATTAATAACCTCTCAGTACTTACATCTTTTCTTTTTAAGAATATGAATTTTGTCCTCATGCAGTGCTAGAGTGCTGGGGTTATTAGGGTAAGACTTTTCTAAGGCCCAACTTATTAGTATTCTTCTATGCCTAGGTTATCTGCAAAAAAATGTCAATTGTTCAACCTTTCTGTCATACTTGAACATAGCTCTTGAGAGTATTTCTTTTTTCCCCCTTAAGTTAGTACTGTTTTTCACTGTCTTTTTCATTCAAACTACATCAGTATCAAAGAAATGATTTCCAAGTAGTTCTGCGTAAATTGAGGTTTCCAATTGATCTTGCAGTTCTTTCCCTGTAAATTGAGGCTGAGGAGGAATAAACAAACAAATGAATGGCTGTAATATGTTGAAACAGAAGACAAAAGAGCAACTTATAACTGATACTGTATTCTAACCGATTTGGGACTGACAATGATGAAAGACAACATTCTATAGTAAAGAGTGACGAGGTAACTGGCTATTCCTCAGATAGCAGTGTTTTTGTACTTTATCACTGTCTGTGCGAAATGATAAGGTTTGAGGCGGCCTTCTAAACTATGCCATCGTGTTTGTAGTGATGCTAGGCCTTAAACAAGCCCTTGTTATGGGTTGCCTATTCATCTCTTCAGAAAAAATGGAAATAAACTTTGACAGTGTTCTATAATTAATTTTTAGTGAGAGACTTTTGCATTAAAAAAGGAAAAGTAAAGGAAAGAAAAAAATTACATATGAGATTATCAAATGGAGCTGTGAGTTTTTCTTTCTTAAAAGGAGAGCTGCAGTGTCAGAATTTGGAGGTGGTGTAATAGTCATGGCTTTGATTTGCAAACAAATTATTTTCATCTCTTTTGAGATAAGAGCTTCCTAGTGATAATTCAGTAGAAGTCAATGGTAAAATGCCAATGAGCTACTTATTAAACCTCCTGCTCTGGCAATGTAGGTTGAGAAGGGCAGGTGGATTCTTTGAAATTAGGCCTTTTAACTTTCTACTTTTTTCTAAGTATCTTTTCATTCAGCATTTCAGTCTTTACCATTTAAATCCTTTCCTTGCAGTAATAATAACTTCCTTGTTTGTTTAATGTTCATTTCTTTTGGGAATGGTGCTTTCTTATTTCTCCTCAACAGCTATGAATTTTGCTGCTTCCACCAAAACTTTAAACTTTATATACTTTATACTTTATTTCAAACAAGAAACCAGTGTCTATTTAATGTATGCGTACTCTATTGCTAGTGTTATATACATTTTACATACTTCACATATATGATACATTGAATGATGGAAAAAGCATTTTTCCTTTTTTAATTCTTGATAGTGAAACTGAGCACAAATATTATTATGCTTCAAACTAATTATTATGAATTTATTGACAAAATGTGAATGAGAATTCTGTCTCCTTATTCTTAAATCTGTGTGTCTTTGAGCTTATGTAACTACAGGAAACTGAATGAATAAGTAGTAATATCTCTGGTGACTTGCACTTGGGAAGGTGGCAGATGATACTATAGTGGTACATGGAAATGTCATGAAGTCATGCAAATGGAGGCTTCCATTCTAACCAGATATAACTCCTTCCATCCCCCCAACAGTTCAAAATTCCATCCTGTCTTTTACTGCCAGAAAAATGTTGGTGTTGCAGAGAAGACATCACTGTCATAAAGTATGTATTTGGATTTCTAAAGCTACAGAGACAATAAACATTAGTACCATGCAGCCTACACAGGTTTAACAAGCATGTAGGGATGTAAATTATCCAGTGAAAGTTCCTTGAATTTTTCTACCCATTCACTTAAAAATCATTCTGGTTTGACCTATGCAACCTCTTCCCCTTCTAGTTTTTCCAAAGTAAAATTAGATCTAGTTTTTGAGATCAGTTTCTGAGAGTTTGTGAGAATAAGGAGGAAAAGAGAGCTAGGGACAAAATGATGGAAGAAGTGTTTTTTAATTGTTGTGGAGTAGGAGGGAGTTTGAGAAGTATAGCTTGGGAGCACAACCATTATGTGAGGGTAGGGGTAGAAGAGGAAAAATGGTGATAAAAATTGTTCTAGGACCATATGTGTTTTTCACTATGTTTGAGAAATATGAGTAAGGATTTTACTTTGTTGTATGGCTTGTGTTCTTTAAAGATGACCCCAGTCTTATATTGAATTATGTGTGTCCAAGAATATGTTTGTTTTGGTAGGTTGAATTATATATCCTGGAAAACACATATTCTTGGTCTTAGTTTATGTTCCTGTAGGTGTGAACCCATTGTAGACCCTTCAAAGATATCATTATTCATTAATATTTACCCAAATTGAATGAGGGTGGGCTTTAATCCAACATGGCTGAAGTCCCTAGAAGCAGAGAAAATTAGACATGGGGAAAAAAGTCATTGTATAAGCTAGAAGCTCTAAGAAATCCAGAAGACAAAGGAGGGAAGATTGATGGGAAAGCCAAGGAACCAAATATTACTGGTCAGTCAAATCATGACCAACCACAGAAGGAAATACGCCTTCTGGCCTCTGAGACTGTGAGATAATAAATTCCTATGTTTTAGGCCAATCCATTGTGTGGTACTTATCATAGCTGCCTAGAAATTAAGACATCTGTGTTATACGCTTATGAAGGCCTGAACACTAAACACAAAGAAGGAGCCCAGACTCTTCCTTTGTGTTGATGTAGTAAGGTTGCTACATTACTTGAGTCATAATGGCTAATTAATTTCACCAACTTGAGAGAAGAAATTGAGGCTTTTACTTGATCAACAATTTGGCAGGAAGTAAATAGTAGGGTGAGGAAACCAATCTAACTTATAGTTGCAAGAAAATTATTCTGTTTCTAAGAAACAGTGGGTCTAATGCCTTCTAAGTATTAATTTGCCTAATACTGAGTGTGTTTCTACCTCTTAGATTTAGCTTAAAATTAAATAACTTGAAAGACATTAATTCTTATTATCAATTTAGTAAAAATTTAAACATGTTATGCACAGTAAATAATACTGAAATAATATATAGTGGGAGTTTTGTTCCAATCTGAGAGAACAAGGACCCCAAATCTGATTTCTCTCATTGTGATCCTGCACTCTACCAGTGAAAGTTTATGGTCCAGGGTTTCCCTAGGTAGCTAAATCACACTTCAACATTTTTGGACTTCGGGAAAGATGGAGGATTAGAGAGACATAGGGCTCATTCTCTCCCAGAAAAGTAGTTTAACATTTAAAAGAAAATAAAGAAGAAAAAAAAAATGTCAGAAAAGATAACCACTCAAGGGTTTAAAGGAATTAAAAAGATTATTTACTATGCATTTTGATTAGTAGCAATGCTTCAATATTGGTTCATCAGTTATAATACATGGACCACACTAGTTTAAGATGTCAATAATAGGGATATGCATATGTGGGTGCAGGGGCTGTAATATGGGAATTCCCTATATTTGGTGTAATTTTTCTGTAAATATAAATCTAAACTTTTCTAACTATAAAGTTTTTTTAAAAAAAAGGAAATGGAGAAATTGAAAAATTTCATAATTAAAGTTTAAGGTATGGCTCACTACAACTGATAAAAGAAACTATAAAATAAGGATTAATATAAGATTTCAGAGTACAATTTACTAACTTGTCCAAATTGACATTCATAGGGCACTATACCCTTAATATGCAAAATATATTTTCTTTACAAATTAACATTGATAATTTACTAAAGTTTACTATATTCTGGGTCAGAAGAACAAATTCCAAAATGGTCAAACTGTACAAAATATTCTCTTTGACTTCCTGTATCAAAATAAAAGAGGGTATTGAAATATCTGAAAAAAAAAGTAGCTTAAGGACAAGCAGAAATGGCCTGAAAAAAAGATTTAGAATTTAGGGCACCAGGGGAGGGCTGTACATCATTTTGAAGGGAGACGGCAAAGGAAAAGAATCTTGATGGGAAAATTCTGAGTAAAAGCTGCAAATGCAGTTGCCGGCACCCATTCCTTTACCCAGAGATGACAGCTTTGAATTTTCTAGCCTCTTGCTGGTGGCTACAGACAGAAGGGACCCCAGTGGTCCACCTTGCCAGGAAAGGGGAGAGAGAGGGACTCAGCCTAAGGCTGATAGAGCTTTTGGCCAACAATTTGGTTTGCAGTATCACACAAGACCTTCCAGGCTGGGTGGGGCCATGCCATTGTTTGCACTGGAAGTGAGGGGACTAAAGAGATCCATCCCTCTCAAACACCCTCCCTACTCTCTGGGACTATTTGCTGAGGATGAAGAGGGGAATGGAATTATTTCCTACCTGGGAAAAGGGAGGGTGCTGCCAGCAAAGGTTGGAGAACCGTCTCTGAGAAAGTTTGGTTTGTGAGACTCTGAATAGCATTGAGGCAGGATCCTCTGTCACGTTATTGTGGTTGGTGTCACAGCAAATACATTCCCACCGGGGTTTGAACTGAGAGGGCTACTGAAGAGTGCTGTCTTCTGGCAGAACAAGGAAGAGCATGTGAGGAAATTAGAAGCAAATAAATGAGAGGCTTTCTCAGGCCTCTACAGCCTCCCTCCCCAAGGCCCTTGGAACAGGGTCTGCAACCCATTTCTCCATCCATGGCCTGGACTTGAGCAACTAAACAGGCATAATCCTAAAGAGCTAGATCAGGTTGAACCAAGAATCAAAGAACAGCAGTAACAAACAGGCTCTTGCCACTAAATCCCTATGAAAGAGGGAGAACTAATCATCCGAGTAAACTTACCATCATAATCAGATGCCTAGATATTAGCAAAAATACAAACCATACTAAGAAAATGGAAGATATGGCCCATGCAAAGGAAAATATCAAACTCCCAGAAGAGACACAGGATTTGAAATGACTAATCAGCAAGGTTCATATCAATCTCCTAAAGCAAATAAACGAGTTGGAAGACAATATGACTAAACAGATAAAAGACATCATGAGGGCACTGGGTGAACACAAAGAATAATTTGAAAATCCAAACAGAAAAATAACAGAGCTTATGAGAATGTAAAACATAATAAGTGAGATCAAAACCTCATCAGAGGCATGCAAGAGTCTCAAAATGATAAAAGAAAGTTAAGTGGTGTAGAAGCCAGGAGAGCTGAAATTGAAGAGAGAGAAGAACAGAGAGAAAAGAATGGAAAAAATTTAGCAGTAGCACAGGGTGTTGTATGATAAAATGAAGTGCAATAACATACATGTCATGGTAGTTCCAGAAGAAGAAGAAAAGTGAAAGGGGACAGAAAGAGTATTTGAGGAAATAACAGCTGAAAATTTCCCAACTCTTATGAAAGAAATGCATTTACATGTCCAAGACACACAGTGTACCCCAATCATAATAAATCTGAATAGAGCTACTCTAAGACACATGCTACTCAGAATGTCAAATGCCAAAGATAAAGAGAAAATTCTGAAAGCAGCAAGGGAAAAGCAAACTGTCACATACAAGGGGTGTCCAATAAGACTTAGTATGGATTTCTCATCAGAAACCTTGGATGTGAGAAGACAATGGTGTGATATAATTAGGATACTGAAAGGGAAAAATTGCTAGCTAAGAACGCCTTATCCAGCAAAATTGTCCTTCAAATATGAAGGTGAGTTTAAAAGTTTACAAATAAATGGAAACTAAGATAATTCATTAAAAAAAAAACCTGGCTTTGCAGGAAGCATTGAAAAGAGGCTTAGAGCCTGAAAGAAAAAGATAGGAGAGAGAGGCTTGGAGGAGAGTGTAACAGTGACAACTATCAAAAGGGTAACCAAAAGAATAAAAAGACAGATGAAAATAAGATATGATTTATGAAAGCCAAAGAATAAAAATAGTGAAGTATATAATGCATTTACAGTAATATCATTGAATGTGAATGGATTAAACTGCCCAGTCAAAAATATAGACTGACAGAATCCATGTGCTGTCTGCAAAAGATTCACCTTAGATCCAGGGATACAAATCAGCTGAAAGTAAAAAGTTGAAAAAAGATTCCATGCAAACAGTAACCAAAAAAAGAGCAGGGGTAGCTATACCAATATGGGACAAAACAGACTTTAAATGCAAAAAAAATCATAAGAGATGCAGAAGGTCATTATATATTAATAAAAGGGACAATTCACCAGGAAGAAGTGACAGTTATAAATATCTATGCCTCAAAATACCTAAGGCAAACTGAGCAAAACTGAAGGGAGAAATAAACATCTCTACAATAATAGTTGAAGACTTCAACATGCCACTCACATTATTAGGACAACTAGACAGAAGCCCAAAAAGGAAAGAGAGAAACTGAACAATATGATAAATGAGCTAGACTTAAAAGACTTACAGAATGTTGCATCAGTGGGTTATATAATCAGTGGGTTATACAATCTTCTCAAGTGCTCATGAATCATTCTCCAGGATAGACCACATGTTGGGTTACACAGCAGGTCTCAATAAACATAAAAAAGATTGAAATTAGACAAAGCACATTTTTAGATCATAATGTAATGAAGCTGGAAATCAATAATAGTCTGGAAAGGGGGAAATTTGCAAATATATGGAGCCTAAACAATACTCTCCTAAATAATCAGTGAATCAAAGAAGAAATTGTAAGAGAAAGTAGTAAATATCTCGAGATGAATGAAAATGAGAACACAACTTATCAAAACTTATGGAATACAGCAAAGGAAGTGCTGAGAGGGAAAATTATAGCCTTAAATACCTATATTAAAAAAGAAGAAAGAACTAAAATCAAATACCTAACCGAACACCTGGAGGAACTAAATAAAGAACTGCAAACCAATCCCAAAGCAAGCAGAAGGAAAGAAAGAATAAAGATTAGAACAGAGATAAATGAAATTGAGAACAACTATAACAAAATAAAACAATATAGAAAATCAACAAAATCAAAAGCTGATTCTTTCAGAAGATCAATAAAGTTGACAATCCCTTGCTAGATTAATAAAAAAAAGAGAAAATGCAAATAAATAAAATCAGAAATGGAAGTGGGGATATTATTACTGACTCCACAGAAATAAAAAGGATCATAAGAGGCTATAATGAGTTCTGGGAAGATGACATTGGAGTAGGCAGGCAGGGCTCAACTCTCCCACAAATCAGTGGAGAAAGGGCCAAATGCTGTCTGAGGAAACTGTTTTGGGGCTAGCAGATCAGGACAGATCTGTGCAACCCCCAAGAGTGTAAGAGATGGAGAGACAAAGAACCCGAAGCAACCATGAGCTACTAAACCCCAGGTGGCTGGGAAGGGTAACATCACCCACCCTCAAGACATTAAGTGTGGATAAAACTCCTGATCCCTGCAGCCAACTCAGAGGGGAACAGATGTTTCCCTCTTCAGGAAAAGGGAGGGTGTGTCAGAGTGTAGAGAGTGGTTTCTCTTCAGTGAATTAGGCCAGCAGAGCTCAATTTGAATGTCAGCTTAGTCTAGACCAGAAACACAGGCAAGTGGAGGTTGAAAGAAACACCTCCACGGAAAGGGTCACCGATGAGTGCCATCTCCTGGATGGCCAGGAAACTCCAAGGAGAGAAACTTCTTTTATGTCTCTCTTAATCTGAATCCCATGAGAGGAAATCTGTGCCCCATTAGTGAGTCCTTGGCTGGATTTTGATGAATTAAACTGGGGAATTTTAAAGACTCAGAATATGTTGAAAAAAAGAACCTAGGCAAGAGAGAGAAATTTTCCATCAGTGTAAATTGACCAATATATTCAGATACATGGACATCAGCCAAAAATGATGTCATACTTGGAAATAGGAAGAGATGGCCCAGCCAAAGGAACAAACCAAATATCCTGACAAGAGATAGGATTTAACACAACTAATCAATGATAAAAACACAGATCTCCTAAATCAGTTCAAAGAATTGAAGGAAAATATGACTAAAGAGAAAAAGGAAATTAAGAAGACACAGGTAAGCATAAAGAACAATTTGAAAGCCTGCAAAAAAAGTAACAGAGCTTATGGAAATGAAAGACATAATGGATGAGATTTTAAAAATACATTAGAGGGGAGCAGATGTGCTCAAGCAGTTGAGCATCTGCTTCCCACAAGGGAGGTCTCAGTTTGGTCCCTGGTGCCTCCTAAAAACAGAAAAACAAACAACAAGCAAATAAATAAAAAAAACCCAACTCAGTGGAGCCGGTGTGACTCAGTGATTGAACATCAGCTTCTCACATAACGAGGTCCCACGCTCATGTCCTGGTCCTGGTGCCACTAAAAAAAACAAAAAAACCCCACAAAAACATGAAAAACATCAGAGGTACATAATAGCAGATTTGAATTGTTCAAAGGCAGAATTAGTGATTTCGAGAACAGAACATCTGAACTGGAAAATACAGGAAAACAGAAAGAAAATGGAAAAAAATGGAACAGGGTTTCAGGGAATTGAATGACAACATGAAATGCACAAATGCACAAAAGGCAATTGAAAAACATAGCATCCTTTCTTGATAAAAAACCCTCTAAAATATAAAAATAGGAGGAAGCTTTCTCAATATGGTAAATTGTGTATATGAAAACGTACACCTAGCATTGTATTCATTGGTGACAGGTTGAAAGCTTTCCCACTGAGATCAGGAACAAGACAAGGATGCCCACTGTCATCACTGTTATTCAATATTGGACTGGAAGTTCTAGCTATAATTAACTTAGGTAAAGAATAATAGGCACCCGAATTGGAAAGGAAGAAGTAAAACTTTCACTATTTACTGATGAGATGATTTTTTATCTGGAAAATCCTGAAAAAATTCACAACAAAGCTACTAGAACTAATAGACAATTTCGGCAAAGTGGTAGGATACAAGATAAATATGCAAAAATCAGTAGCATTTCTATACATACTGATGAGCAAACTGAGGAGGAAATCAGTATAAATTCCATTTCTAATAGCTGATAAAGTAATCAAATACTTAAGAATAAACTTACCCAAGTATATAAAGGACCTCTGTTCAGAAAACTACAAAACATAGCTAAAAGAAACTGACAAAGACTTAAATAAATGGATAGACACTTGTGAGCAAGGACTGGAAGACTAAATATGACTAAGATGTCAATCTTACCAAAACTGATTTACAGATTCAACACAATCCCAATAAGAATCCCAACAGCCTTTTTGCAGAAATTGAAAAGCCAATCATCAAATTTATTTGGAAGGGCAATGGGTTCCAAATAACCAAAAATGTCTTATAAAAGAATGAAGTTGGAGGACTCTCACTTCTGACTTTAAAGCCTATTACTTAGCTACAGTGGTAAAAACAGTGTGGTACTGGCATAAAGATAGATTGATCAATTAGGATGGAACTGAATTGAGAACTCAGAAATAGATCCTCACATCTGCAGTCAAGTGATTTCTGACAAGGCGGTCAAGTCCTCCCAGCTGGGCCAGAATGGTCTATTCAACAACTGGTGCTTATCCGCTGTTGGTGGGAGTGTAGAATGGGACAGTCACTGTGTAGGACTGTTTGGCAGTTCCAAAAGAAGTTGAATATAGACTTTCCATGTGACCTGGCATTTACCACTACTAGGTATATACCCAGAAGTACTGAGAGCAGTGACACAAATAGACATCTGCACACTGATGTTCATAGCAGTGCTATTCACAATTGCCAAAAGATGGAAACAACCTATATGTCCATAACCTGATGAATGGATAAACAAATTGTGGTGTATATACATGACGGAATATTATGCAGCTGTAGGAAGAAATGAAGTTGTGAAGGAAAGGACAACATGGATGAAACTGGAGGACTTATGTTGAGTGAAGCAAGACAATAGAAAAGGGCAAACACTGTATGATTGTGCTATTATGAACTAAATATATTGTGTAAACTCATGGAGTTAATAACTAGGCTACAGGTCACCAGAAAATAGAATGAGGGTAGAGAATGGAAAGTGGAGGGTTAATCTGTTCAGAATTGATAAAAAGATTTTTTGTAAATCTTTGGAAATGAATAGAAATGGTGAAAACTCATCATACTGTTTGTAACTAGCAGTGCTATTATATGGGTATAACTGGTTGAAAGGGAAAGTCTAAGGACACAGGTATCACTAGAAGGAAAACTGAAAAAAGAAACATGGGTCTGCATAGCATAACAAAACCTCATGTGAAATATGAGCATGGGTAATATTGCACATATTAGGAAGTTTTTCTTTAAAACAGAATAAATATACATTAATGTTACAAGGTGTTAATATCAGGCAAAAATACAACCAAAGCAATATATGGACAATAACATGTAGAATACATTAATAATCTTTCATTAAGGGTTAAAAAAGGAAATATACTAAGTGCAAGAAAGTAGAGAAAGGTACTATGTATAGTTAGACTCCCTCTGACAAAATATAAATACTAATAAATTAGAAAGATGGAAACGGAATAGCAGCTGTGCATGGCAGGGGAAGCATAAAAAGACTGAGATGTGATTATTAAGGGGTAGAGCTTTTTTGTTCATTTATTATTGGAATAATGAAAATGCTTTAATAAATATTGAAGTGGTGAATGCACAACCATGTGATTATACCAAATACCATAGATTGTATGCTTTGGATGAATTGCATACTTAATTAATATGTATCAATAAAATTGATTAAAAAGACTCTCATTCTTATGCAGGTAAAAACAGTTTAAGATTAACTTTATCTATATAAATACCTATATCAAAAGTAATTGAAAGTGGGAGTAATCATAGAGGGGTAAATTATATGTGTAGCTGTTTCCTTGATAGTGGTACCTGAGAACCTAAGTGCTTTTGTCATCTTTTTTCCATGTGCTGCTGCCCAGGTCAGGAGCATTTTGGTGAGGCCATGTCATGTGTGATTGTGTGGGTATAGGAGAAGGGCTGGATCTAGAATGATTATCTTGGTTGACTTTCCAGTGAATTCTGCTTCTTTGATATTCTCAGTATAAATTTTGGGTACCTTGAGTCCTTCATTTGTAAAAGATAAAAGAAACATATAAAAGCACCTGGAAAGCTAATGATGAAAGTTATATTGCCCACAGTTAATTTTTCTACTGACAAAATGCAATCTCTTAATTTTTCTGGTATAGTCTAATTTTACTTTTGATTCAGATTACTGAATTTAAGTGAAACTGAAAAGTAAATTCCTTTTCAGTTATATAACATTCTCTTAGTGCATGGCATAATTTTACATAAAACATTTTCTAGTATTTGAAAAGGCATTTTTAGTTTTATTCTATTTTCCTCTCTAATCAAGCCTCCAGTGGACAAACTGGATGTCTGCATGGAATTTACTGTCTCTAGGCACTTTTTCATATAACACTGGTTTAGAATCACAGAATTGTGCCTTGGCTGCTTTGTGAAAGTAGATCTGCCCTATTCCACAGATTTGAGAGGCCAGGCATAGACTTTTCTTTAACGACCATACTTGTCTTTGTTTCCTAGGACCTGTGATAACAAAATACCACAAACTATGTGGCTTAAACGGAAATTTCTTGTCTCAGAGTTCTGGAGGCAAGAATTCCAAAATTAAGGCATTGCCAGTGCAATGCTGGCACTGAAACCTGTAGAAGAGAATCTTTCCTTGCTCTTCTAGATTTTGGTGTTTGCTGGTAATCCTTGGTATCCCCTGGAGTGTAGATTTACCTGCCTCTGTCTTAACAACTCTTTGGCCCCTGTGTCTGTTAGTGTCCAAATTTCCTCTTCTTATAAGGATAAAAGTCCTATTGGATTAGAAGCTCAAACTAATCCAGTTTGGCTTCATCCTAACTAATCACATCTTCAAAGACCCTATTTCCAAATAAGGCCACATTCATGGGTCTGCAGATTAGGACTTGAACATTTCTTTTTGGGGTTCACAATTCAATTTGTTATACCACCCTAGTGAAGAAATCATTGATAGTGGAACATAAAAATATTCTGACTCTTATTTGAACATTCTTTGGTATTTGGCCTATTTTATTTTATTATTATTATTATTTTTAATTTTTTTATTTTTTATTGACTTTGTAATAATATTACATTAAAAATATATATGTGAGGTCCCATTCAACCCCACCCCCCCACCCCCCCCCTCTCCCCCCCCCCCAACAACACTCGTTCCCATCATCATGACACATCCATTGGATTTGGTAAGTACATCTTTGGGCACCTCTGCACCTCATATACATTGGTTTACATCATGGCCCATACTCTCCTCTATTCCATCAAGTGGGCCCTGTGAGGATTTACAATGTCCGGTGATTACCTCTGAAGCACCATCCAGGGCAGCTCCATGTCCCGAAGACACCTCCACCTCTCATCTCTTCCTGCCTTTCCCCATACCCTTTGTCCATTATGTCCACTTTTCCCAATCCAATGCCACCTCTTCTATGTGGACATTGGATTGGTTGTGTCCATTGGTATTTGGCCTATTTTAGAACATAAATTCAAATTGTCAGCTGTGTTTTTATTTGTGAACCTTATAAATATGCCCAGAGATTATTTAACACAGTTCATAAATGAATTATAATTTAAATAAGTACAATAAAATACCTAAATTTTTATTCCCAAATAAGAATTGAAAATTGATCACTGTAGAGTATGAGTAAAACATCTACTAGAACCAAAGAATCTTCAGGTTTGCATTTTTAATTGAATAACATCCTATTATGTTGATCTCCTAAGGAAAGGAGAATTTACTGAAATCTCAAATGAGTGAATGTGTCACTACTTCCAAACTCCATGTTTTTCAAACCTTCTGAAATAGGAGATTGAAACTAAAATTTTCACTTTCAAAGATAATATTTTTGCAAGTTAACAAAATTTGCTGAAAGAAAATTTGATGTGTTCTGTGTGCCAGAGACTATACTAGGCACTGGGGATTTACAAAGATGAATAAAATAATAGACATTTATAATATATGAACTATAGATTTTTCCAAAATATTACAATATGATGGGACAAATAATATAATAGAAGAATATGCTTGGTAAAAACCAGAGTGATGTAATGTAGGGAATGATTAACCAAGACTCCTCAGGAGTAGAATGTTCAGAGAGGAGCTTGACAAAGGATATGATGTCGAAGCAAGAGAGAAGATATTATCTACTGATACTCGGCACCTCTTTTCCTTCACTCTAATGTTCCTATTCTTTCACAGGGTAGAAGGCTAAAAATTGCACCGGAACCTCATCAAAACCTTTTGTTCCTGTAAGTGCTTTATCATAAAAATAAAACAGCAACTTACACACTGGGAGCAAATATTTGGGAACCACATATCTGATAAAGGCTTAATATCCAGAATATAAAAGTAATCTTTCAACTCAAGAACAAAAGAGAAATAACCCAATTAAAAATGGGCAAAAGACTTGAACAGTTATCTCTCCAAAGAAGATATACAAATGGCCAAAAGCACACGAAAAGATGCTCAACATCATTAGCCATCAGGAAATGCAAAACAAAACCACTATGAGATACCATTTCATACCCATTATAATGGCTGTTATTAAAAAAAAAAACAACAGAAAATAACATGTGTTGGACAGAATGTGGAAAAATAGGTACACTCATTCATTGTTGGTGACAATATAGAATGGTGTAGCCTACATGGAAGACAATTTGGTGATTCCAAATATTAGAACCACAATATGACCCAGCAATCCCTCCACTGGATATTTACTGCAAGGAACTGAAAGCAGGGATTTGAACAGATATTTGCAACACCAATATTCATAGCAGCATTATTCACAATTGCCAAAGATGTAAGTAACTTGTGTCCATCAACTGATGAATGGATAAATAAAATATGGTATATACATTTAGCAGTTTAATATAATTGATGAATTCCAAAAAGAAATATTGGATTATGCTTGTTATCTGATCTGTACCTGGGCATGATTGAGTTATGATTAGGGCATGGTAAAGACATGATAAAGGACAGAGTTGAGGGTTTCTGAAGCTGGAGTTTTGATGTTGAAGTTTGATGCTGAAGACTTAAGGTGGAGCCCCAGGGAGTCAGCACGCAGAGGAAAGAGAAGCCAGCCCCAGGAAGGAAGGAACCCAGGAAACATGTACCCTCGCAGACGTCGGCAGCCATCTTGCTCCAAATAGACTTTGGTGAGGGAAGTAACTTATACTTTATGGCCTGGTATCTGTAAGCGCCTAACCCAAATAAACCCTTTATATCTCCCAGCAGATTTCAGTTATTTTGCATCAGCACCCCTTTGACTGACTAATACAATGCACATGATGAATATAATTCAGCTGTAAAAAGGCATGAAGTCCTGATATATGCAATAATATGGATGAACCTTGAAGACACCATGTTAAGTGAAATGAGCCAGACACAAAAGGACAGATATTGTATAACCTGACGATTTGTAACAATTAGAATACACAAACACATAGAATCAGAATGTAGACTACAGGTTACCAGGGGAGCATAAGTCTAGGGCATGGGAAGTTAAGGCTTATCATGTACAGGTTTCCTATTTGAATGGTGGAAATATTTTGGTAATGGATGGTAGTGATGGTAGTACAACACTGTGAATGCAATTAACAGCATTGAAATATATTTCTGAATGCGTTTATATAATAACAGAATGAAAAATTAAAAAAAAAATACAGGAACTACAATACCCCAAATCAAATCAAGGCCTATATGTAATAGTACAATTATAAAAATTTGCTTTTGTCATTGTAACAAATGTTCCACATCATTGCAATGTGTTTTGGTAGGGTGGGAGTCCTGTGTTTTATGCATGATTGCACAAGTTCTCTAATAAAGAAAAAAAATTAAAAGGGAAAAAACTGCAATGGGAAGTACTACTGTGAAATTTGCAAGTCAGAAAAGGGCCGAGCCAGTTTTCCTTAAGCAGTTATGGCAGATGATGTATAGGCTCCAATAAACATTGTCTTTTCTTTGCAGTGACAAGACTCTCTGTTTCAGAGCCAGGTTACCAGCTTCCAGGCTGTGAGGGCAGCTGTGACATCAACAATAGTTTCTACAGCTTTTGTCCTCTGGCTATCAGCAGTAGTTTCCAAATTCTGCATCACATTTGCACTGTTGTACCCTGAAAGCTTATGGTGGCACCTGACTTGTGCTTCTCTAGTCTGTTCACCAGTTTTTTTGGCACTTCATTCCCTGCATTCTGTTCTATGAACTCTCAGAACTTTGAAATCCCGGTACTTCTCATTACTAGAGTAATGAGAGAGATGTTATGACTCTTGGATTCTTGGAAAGAAGAGAAAAACTTTCAAGCCAAGATGACTCACCTCTGACACCTCTATCTTCCTCCACGATACCAAAGCTGTGGACTTTATGACTCATGTGTCACATTATCAATAAGTGCTGAACTATAGCAACTTGCGTTATTCCAGTGCTGGCGATAATCCTTCCTGCAGACTACTTGCTATTTTCCAATCATTGCAATTTATTTCCTTCCTGCTTGATCATATAGTTCCCTCTATTTGGAGTGCCTTTTACTCTCATTTCTTACTTGTGACAGTGAAAATAAAGTTAAAGGCCTCTTCTATCATAATGTGTTTTCCAGTAAGTTCAGACCTAAGTGATCCTTTCCTCCTTTGCAAGACAGTCTCTAATTTTACTATGGAATGCTATCTCTATGAGTTTCTTAGGGCTGCCATAAATTACCACCAATTGGGTGGCTTAAAACAATGAAATTTTATACTCTCACAGTTCAGGTATCCCCAAGTTTGCAATCAAGGTGTCAGCAGGATTGGTTACTGCTGGAGGCTCTAGGGAGGATCTCTTCCTTGTCTCTCCTTAGCTTCTGGTGGTTGCTGGCGATCCCTGGTGTTCCTTCGCTTGTAGCGCATCTCTCCAATACCTGCCTCCATCTTCACTTGGCATTCTTCCTGTGTCTCTTACAAGGACAACAGTCATTGGATTTAGGGTCCACTGTAATCCAGTGTGGTCTCATCTTAAATTGATTACATCTGCAAAGACCTTACTTCCAAGTAAGATCACATTCATAGGTACTAGGGGCTGGGATTTCAGCATATCTTTCTGTGGATACAACTTGACCCACAACAATATCCTAAGCTATAACTTTTGTGTACTTGCTTTCTCTTATTATTTTCTGTAAATACATCCTATTTTGTCTCTGAAAAAGACTTGAAGCTATCTCTCTTATTAGAGGTAAATTTCTGATTGTGTTAAATCCCGAACAGATGCATCCTAGTATCTCAGTAGCCTAACACAACTGAAGTTTAGTCCTAATTTTACAACACTTCCATTTGGTTTTTGGAAGGCAGTCTTCTGTTTAGTGATGCAGGAATCCAGGCTTCTTCTATCTTGGTGGCTCTGCCATCCTCAACATGTGGCTTCCCAGGATGCCATGTACTGAAAATGAAAGAGAATGGAGAGCACATCCTGCTTCTTTATCATAGCTCTTCTTACATTCCACAGGTCAGACTAGTCACTTGGCCACATGTAGATGATAAGAAAGGCCAGGAAACACAGTGTTTGACTGGGAAGATACTTCCCTAAATACTATGTGTTTTAGTTTGCTAAAGCTGCTAGGAGCAATATTCCAGGAATGGGTTGGTTTTTACAGTGGGGATTTATTAGGTTAAAAGCTTGCAGTTCTGAGGTTGTGAAAGTGTTCAAATCAAGGCCTCATCAGGAGTTCCTTTCTCCCCAAGCTGCAGCGGTGGGCAGTCAGGCATATGGTGGTGTTTGCTTATTTTCCCCTCTCCTGCAGACCTCATTGCTTTCATCATCTTCCTCTCAGCTTCTGTGTTCCATTGATTTCAGCTTCTGGCTCCTGGGGCCTTTTCTCTCAGCTTTCAGGTTCCTCTCTGTCTCTGCTGCTTTTATTTGTGTCTTTTATTTGTGCCTGCAGTGCTTTACTCCTCAGTTTATAAAGGATTCCAGTAAGAGGATTAAGACCCACGCTTGGTCACACAACCCAATCAAAAGTCCTTAACTGAAATAATTTAATCAAAAGCTCCCACATAACAATAGATTTACACACACAAGATGGGTTAGCTTTAAGAACAGGATTTTCTGGTGTACACAAAAGTTTCAAACTGCCACATTATGGGATGGAAGCACAAATCTTCATTGAGCAGGTAGCTCTGCCACAATATATACATTGTCATAGGTCTTTGTGGCTCCATAACCACATAGGAGGTGTTTGATATAGGTTTGTTAATAAATGAATGAATGAATACATAAATAAATATGATGTATCAGGGTAAAGGTAATTAAGAGGTGAGAACCACGATTTTGCAAGTCTTTTGTGGCTATTGGATTTAATAGCTTATAGATCTAATGGGGATAGGAAAGCAGCTATTTGCTCCAAGGGAGAAATAATCAGCTTAGGGTTTATCTTGATCAAAAGGTCACAAATTATTTTAAAGAAATAGTGACTATAATTATAAAAATATATCATCATCTTTTTCTGATAGCATTTCTTTTTATCTTTGAAGCTCTTTTAAAAAGTTGTTTATTTTCCCCAAGAACATTCTAGAATGTATGTTGCTATTTTGGAAGATAATTGCTCTCATTGTTGGATAAATATCCATTTGTTCTAATGGTTAAAGAAGTGTTCTGTCACCTTGGGAAAGACTCAAGTTTTTAAAAGGCAGGGACAGAATCACGTATTTTCGAAGGGAATGAGTTCTGGGTGTTTTTTATTTTTTCCCATAGGAAAGATTCATTGGCACTGCTTTTGCTATTTTTTTCCTATCAAGAGGCAATAGATAGGTTATCTATTTAAAACTGTATACTATTACAAAGTGACAAGATGTCAAATGCACAGGCTAGGAAAGAATATCTCTTAAAGCAACATATTTTTCTGAAGCTTCTGGCATCCATTAAATTGTACAAGTGAGGAAAATTGATAGCTGTTAGAAAAAAATTGAGGCATCAGCCATGGTATGTTTGGAGTCTGCAAGCAAAACAAAACACTTTAGATTTGAGCTTCTACTTCATTTTATATGTGTGTTTACTCAGGAATTGTTATGTCTTATCACTTTTATCATTCTTTTATCACAGCAGTGTGAAAAATTACAGTTGGAGCAGTATTCACCTTTTTACTAAAATACATTTTATTTCATGCTATGAAGCAGATTGCTAACATTCACTACTTTTATTATAACTGCTGTAGAACTCCCTTTACTCCAGTTAAGGTTGCGTCAGTATTTCTATGAAAAAATCCTTTTTATTTATGTATTTGTTTTTATTTTATGATTGCTTTAGCTAAGCAGAGGTGAATTTCACAAGAATTCATGCTAAGTGAAAACATTGGACAAATAAAACCTAAGCACAAAACACTGACTATAAATTCCACACAATAAATATTGCATCTAAAATGGAGATAAAGTTCAAAGAGGATTGTTTCCACAGGATTTGATAAGGGATCTTTAGATTGTGACTTATACGTTCAAGTTCTTGAAAAAGAGTGAAAAATTGGCACTTCAGACAAACATTAGAAAGTGTATGTAAGGATCTTAACCTGAAGCACATGTAAAACTTGAATAGATGGGGTTTCTAACTGAGTAATGCACTTTGGATAAGGAATTGAGTTTTCTTTTTCACCACTGTAATTTAGAAGGTGTATTGCTCATTTAGTTTTGCTTGAGAAAGGACCACCATCCGTCCTTGGGAGCATCATTTTAACTCTCTTTCTTGGCAAAGAAAGGGCTGATGCTGTTTTATTTTTATAAGTCACTCTGCTCAGGACCCAGCTGGTAAAACAACTAGGCAGTGTAATTTAATAAACATAAACATTTTATAGTTTCAGATGAAAAAAATACTTTGTCTTTGTCTAGTGATAATCTACTCATCCACAAATATGGACAGGGATGTGCCAGAGGAAAGTAAAAAAGTATCTCTGAGGCAATGGGCTAGGAAACTTCTAAGTATGAGAATGTTTCAGTTGCTTTGCTAATATGTAGTTCCTGTTTTACTTTTCAATCAAGTCCTTTAGTTTCTTGAAACACATGGATATGGAAAAAAGTATTGGATCTGGACTGGGCAGGGCTTACCTGAAGTCCTGGTTCTTTGACTTCCTTCTGACTCTCTGTGGTCCAAATAAAGAGCAGGAAAAGGCAGAGCCTGCACCCTGAGATGGGGGCTGAGATGTCTTCAGCAACCTGCGATCCTGTAGTTATGAAGACTTGGGACACTGTTGCCTCCCACCAGCACTCCAGATAGTTGTCATGGGTTGGTTTTGATGCCTATTTACCCTCTTGTCTAATCTAGTAGCACCGTTATCTTATGACTGTCTTGATACTATGGGGTACTATTGTATAGTTATCCCATCACAGTTAGAAAATCGAATAAAATTCTAAAGCAAAGCTCCTGAAAATGTCTTAGCAGGACCATCACCAAAATTAAGGCAGGGCTTTGTGATTAGAAAGCTTCAAGTGCTTTGCCACACCTATGGTGCATTTATTCAATTATCAAACATTTCTTGGACATCTAAAGAAATAAGTCTGGTCAGCAAGAATGTGTACCACATGTAAGAAATCCTGAGAATCTGTGGTTAATTAAATGATTGTGGGTTGAAATCTAAAATGGTAAACATTTGAGAGCATTAAAGGATACTGTAATAACTGATCAAATATAACAGTCAGGTTCAGACACTTGCAAACCAAATTCAATTGTTTTCTAAGGCAAGAGGAAGTAAAATAGCCTAAGGCTATTTAGGAAATCATTGTTGCAAATACAGATCATAACAGAAGAAGTCATCACACATATATGGAATACTTTCATTTATACGGGAAAAAGGGGGAAAAAAAATTCTGTTTGCATTTCCAGTCCATCTCTCTGGATTTCCTTGCATCTACACAGAAAACACTTTGCATCTGAGATTTGCTTTGTAGATTACAGAGGGAAATGACGTCTCTGTAAAGTCTGGAGAAGTATAAAGGAACTAAGAAAGTCATCACTCAATCTTACCACTAATGATATTTTGTCATACTTCCTTCCCAACATTTAAATGTTTCCTAATACTTTGGCCTATTACTACATATGACACCTGCTGGCATATTTTTGTTGATGGCAATATCTTTACTGATCAGTTTCCTCACAAAGACTAGATGTTGTCCTTATTTACCAGTACAGTACCTAGCTCATAGTAGGTACTCAGAAAAATGTTTGAACTGAGCTGTTAGAATTCTTGAGTAAACTTCAATTCTTCCATCTTCATTCATTACTATCTTTTGCATTAAAAAAGATAGCAGAGTAATGTAGCTCAGTGGTTGAGCACCTGCTTCTCATGTGTGAGGTCCTGGGTTCAATCTCTGGTCCCACTTAAAAAAAAATTATTATAACATGATTTTAAGTGTAAAAATATAGGAGATGATACACTAGTCTGGCCTGTTAAGAGGACTGACATCTGAGATTTGCTTTGCAGATTACGGAGGGAAATGATGCCCTCAGCCTTGAGGCTGCAAGCTAAACATTACAAATATATGCTCTGGGCTGTGGTGGAAGAAGACACACTCAAAACTGTCCAAGAGACAGAGAGAGGCCCATCTGTGTATAAAAGCCAGAACTGGACTGCTTTTGTTTTGTACTTATAAAAATCCATTTTGTTCAAATCCTAGCTAATGAAAATGTGTATCTGTAAATAAAAAATAAATCAAGGAATGTATTAATCCTGCAGCTGCTGTCCACTTAACTTTCCTTACAAAAAAGTCTTAATTTTCTAGTTTGAATGTTCTTGCTATTTAGCAATATGATGGCAATTTGAGGGAGACAAAATAAGTATTGAAATATATTTATATAAAACAACCTTGGCAATAAATGCAGCTGTGTAGTAATGGTACAGTCCGTTGCTTTTGTAATTGTGTGTATACTTGAGACTAGAGTCTGACCCTTGAAATCCATTACCTGGCTGTTTAAATTGCTGTTTTATTTGCCCATGCTATTAATTAATTTGTTTCTCTAATCTAGAAATGGCACTGTGCATAGGTCAGCAGGAAACTTTCATATATTATAATAAAGAATAGAAAGGGTTCCTGATTAAAAAAAAATTCCCACTTACAGTGTATGGTTGGCGTCTAAAATGTCTATTTTGAAAATTGTGTTAGGGTATTATTTTCTCTGGAAGGATAACATATTAGCTAAAATTATATCAATTAATATCTTATTTATCAGTCACAATCCATTTTAATTGGAGATGAGGTAGGATCCCAAAGAAAAAGGAAACAAGAGATGTTAAGTTCTGAAGCAAGAAAAAAATCTGGGAATGTTGAAATTTTTGAAAGATTGTCTCCCCTGGATGGTTGCAAATTCTTAGCAAGCATAGCATGTCTCACATTGCTAGCACTACCTATGATGAGGGCAGGGATGAATGACATTAAGAATGATTTTATCATAGGAGAGAGGAGATCTCCAGAGAGGATGTTTGGCTAGAACACAGTAAAACTGAGATAGAAGAAGCAGCCTTAAGATAGAGCCCCACAAATTAAGAACAGAATGTCTAATATTGAACTAAAAAATGTTATAGTTTTAAAATATCAACAAGAATAAATGGGTTATATAGTTACTGAACTATTTTTTTGGCAATTCATTCTTATATTATAAAAATATTTATATATTAGTCTTCTTTTGTGTTAATAATGCTAACGAATCTCTTAATAGAAAGGATTCTGCCTTCTAATTCTCAGAGACAAATCCCAGTGGGAAACACAGAGGAAGATTTTAACACTCAATAAGCAGTTAATGCCACAGGAGCATTCAGTTTTCGTTTTCCTGTGTTTTGAAACTGCAAAATATAATTGGTAAATCTCTCATTTAAATGGCTTTTATAACTGATAATTGTAATCCTTGCAGCTTGAAGAGTTTGTTCTGGTAAAATTTTCTAGTGGTTAGAGAAAAATTAAGGGTTTCTCTTAGCATTTTTTCCTCTTAATTCATTTACTTGCAATTTTGGATTTCCCTGGCAATTTTTATAATGGAAATACATTAATTTCCTTGTGCAAAATTGCTGCCTTGTTCTTTGGTATCTCATTTTTCATGGTGGACACAGATGCAGTGCCTCTTCTTCTCTGTTAAATTTGATTGTGCCTACCATGCCCATTACTTCCTGAAGCAATAAGATTGATGGCACTATTTTCCATTCACCTGACAGTTCCTACCACCTCCACTAATCCGTTTTCATTTTTTTTTCTTTTTCTGAGAAGCAAGCAGAGAAAATAAAAATGCTTGCATATTTTTCATTTTGAAATCTACCTGATTATTCTCAGTTTGAAGGATGTTAACTAGATAACAGGAGGCAGCTAGATGAAGTCCAGGTTATATGCTAAGCATTGGTGGATTTTAAGATATGTTCAGTATTTAAAAATTTTAAAAACATTTATTAGAGAAGTTGTAGGTTTACAGAAAAATCATGCAAAAAATTTCCATATACTCCTATATTATTAATACCTTGTGTTTAGTGTTAATTAGTTAATTTACACTAATAATAATTAAAGAATCTTCTTATAATTTCACTATTGATTATAGTCCATGGTTTGCTTTAAGGTTCCCTGTTTGTATTGTACAGCCTATAGCTTTTAAAAAAATTTATTCTAGTGAAATATGCACAACCTAAAATTTCCCTCTTAAACAGCATTCAAATATATAATTCAGTGCTGTTAATTATGTCCACAATGTTGTGCTATCATCACACCATCCTTTACCAAAAGTTTTCCATCACCCTAAATAGAATCTGTACAATTTATGTATTAAATTTCCAACCCTGGCTTTTGGTAAAGTATATTCTAGTTTCCGAGTCTATGAATTTTCCTTTTCTAATTATTTCATATCAGTGAAATCATATAATATATGACCTTTGGTGTCTGGCTCCTTTCACTCAACAAGATGTCTTCACTGTTCATATATGTTGTCATATATCAGAACTTTATACCTTTTAATGGCTGGATAATTTACCATTGTATGTACAGACCACATTTTGTTTATCCATTTATTGGTTGATGGACTCTTAGGTTGGTCCCATCTTTTGGAAAAATACCGCTATGAACATCGTTGTGCAAATATCTGTATGATTCCTTACTTTCATTTATTTTGGGTATAGACCTAGAAGTGGGATTCCTAGGTCATATGGTAATTCAACACTGTATATACTATATATATATACATATACATATATACATATATATACATATATACGTATATATATAAAACTTTCTGAGCAACTGCCAAAATGTCTCCAACAGTGGATGCACCATTATGCATTCCCACAGCAATGAATGAATCTTCTATTTCTCCACATATTCTCCAACACTTGTAATTTCCCATTTTTAAAATAATAGCCATTCTAGTGGTTGTGAAATGGGATCTCATTGTGGTTTTGATTTGCATTTCCCTGATGTCTAATGATACTGAGCAGCTTTTCTTGTGCTTTTGGTCATTTGTATATGTATATTTTTGAGAGATGGCTATTCAACTCTTTTTACCATTTTAAAATTGGGTTGTTTATTTTATTTTGTTCTTCAATTGATGGATTTCTTTATATATTCTGCATATTCAACCTTTATTGGCTACGTGGTTTCCAAATATTTTCTTGCATCTTGTAGGTTGTTTCACTTTCATGATAGAGTCCTTTGAGAAACAAAAGTTTTTAATTTTGATGAGGTTCCATTTACCTATTATTTCTTTTGTTGCTTATCCTTTGGGTGTAAAGTCTAAGAAACCATTGGCTTATACAAGATCCTGAAGATGCTTCCCTGCATTTTATTCCAGGATGGTTTTAGTTCTGCCTTTAATATTTAGGTCTTTTCCATTATGAGTTGATTTTTGTATATGTGTACAGTAGGGTCCCACCTTCATTCTTTTGTAAATGGAAATCCAGTTTCCCCAACATCACTTGTTAAAGAAACTATTCTTTCCCAATTGAGTGCTCTCTGTCTCCTTTTAAAAAATCAGTTGACCATAAATATGAGAGTTGATTTCTGACCTCCCATTTCAAACAGTACTAAGACTATTTTTAAAGGTCCTTGGAAATCAGAGCCTGGTGCAAAGTGTTAAGTGCTAATTCTTTATTGGGAAACCCAACCCCAGGGAACTGAGAGTGAGCAAAAAGGTATGTTAATTTAAGAAAGATAGAAGGCAAATACAAGATGGTGCATTACTGAGTTAAATTTGTTTCCTGAAAGGACACAGCTAGTTTCTCAGCCAAGAGGTTTTCAGTCAGGCTGTATCAAGGCACCTTGCCTCAGAATGGTCCATTGTTGGAGGACTGCAAAGCAAATTTATCTCCTGGCTCCATGCAGTTTCCAGCCTGTCACTGGTCAAAATTCACCTTTTGAGACATTATTTTTCAGCTAGTGAAGCCAGATTCCTTGCCCTAGAGCTGGGCATTTCACCTGAGTCAAGAAGTGGTAGGAGAAGCTATAGATTATAGGCTTTGCCAGCTGTAGGCAAAGAGATAGGACTCTAGGTCCTGGAGTTGGTCTATGAGATTGACTTAGTGGAATAGGATGACGGCTTGAGATAGGTAATATGGAGAGAAACTGAGGCTATGCATAATATTTATCTAATATAAGCATACTCTATTCTAATTAGCCTTTTTAGCTGTTCTTTGTGATATTCCCTGAAAGAGTATTGTTTCCTTCTACTGCTTACTTTTAAAACATTTTGTATGCTTTTATTTTTAAAAATTTATTGAAGTATGTAACTCATACGTAAACATACATAAATAATATATAGTATAGTAATAGTAGTGAACTTATAAAACAAACGTACATAATATCATACAGGGCCCTACCACCAATACCTTGCATTGTTGTGAACTACTTTTAACTAATGATTAAAGAGGATCTCAAAATAGTACTACTAATGGAAGTATCTTATATTTGGTGTATTTTTCCCCTAACCCACCCTATTATTATTATATCATTTATACATGAATATACATAAACAATAAAAGTGTGGTAAATGTTGTGAATTCACAAAGCAAACATCTACTAACTGCTTACTATTTATATTAATTTTTCCTGCAGCTTTTATTATTTAAGTTTTTTGTCTCTTTATTTTTCTAGGTTGGGATAAAATGTTTTTTTCTTCTTTTGGTATGTTGAAAACTAAGAGTGTATGATGCCAGGGCATTGAAGAAAGGCCATTATTTGATATAGAAAGTTCTAAGTTGGTAGATACTATTTAATGCAATTTTTCAACAATTCAACGAAGATGTAGTTAATTATTTTGAATTTATTTGTACTCAGACAGTAAGTAAAATGTTAATAAGTTGATTATTCACAATAACTGAAAGTGCTTTGAGATCCTATATACAAAAGAACTTGAAAAATTATTAGCAAAATATGGGTATGACAATAGTTGGTAATATGCTCAGACCCAAAATCATGTGAGGGAAGAAGTGAAATGATTTGTTTTTTAAACTAATATTCCTAATTTATATCTTTTAGATCCAAAGTCCAATTCTGCTACTTACTAGTCTTGTGACCTTGATCAGTTATTCTACTTCTCTAAGTCTTTGGTTTCCTCATCTGCAGAATGGGAATGCTAGTAGCATTTTGGGTATTACACAGAATCTGTAGTTTTTAATAGTAACGTAAAGAAAATAATTGTAATGACTTGTATATATAAAAATATTTTAACATAAGTCCTTTTAGTATTTGAAATATAAGTGGCTCTTAGACTCTAAGGGAACCACGATGCTGTTTTCCTATGCCATTTTCTCACACTACTAAGAACTGTAATTTTTGAATGATGATGTATTTAAATTACTCTTTGAAATATTTCTTGCTTCACTTATCACATAGTTTGCTGCTCACTATCTGACAGCAATTTATATTTTCATTCTTTGGCTGCAATTCTCTAATAACTCTATTAATCTCCTTTGGGTCTATGATTTCCATCTTAAAAAACATTTCACTGAATCTTTTAGTCAATCAATCAGTTGATAAAGATTTATTGAGCAACTACTTTGTGCTAGGCATGATTTAAAGCATTTAATATTCAGCAGTGAAAAAGACAGAGTTCTTAATTTCCAGAGGCTTTTTCTAGAGACAGACAAATATGTAGATACATAGAATAGGATAATTTCTGATACTGAAAGCTAATATGAGGTAACGTGATAGTGGATGACAAAGGTGTCACTTTAACTAGGTTGTTGATGAAGAACTCTCTGGGAGATGACACATGAACTGACTGAATGATGAGGTGGAGAAAACTTTATAAATAAATAATTGGGAGATCATTCCAAATAAAAGAAATAGCTAGTGCAAAGGCCTTGAGGCTGAAATGAATTTGTCCTGCTTGAGATGCAGAAAGAAGTCAGAGTGTTTAGAACTTAATGAACAAGGGGAAGAATGGTGAGAAATGAGGTCAGAGAGCTGGAGACAGATATTGTAGGACCCTAGACATGGTAAGGTATTTGGATTTCATGTAAGTAGAGTGATGCATTGTTTATCTATTGCTGCACAGAAAATTATCCCCAAACTTGACAACTCAAAACAACAAACATTCATAATGTTTTGGGTCAGTAAATTGGGAATATCCTAGCTGGCTGGAGAGAGTTCTCTCAGGAGATTGCAATCAAGATGTTGGCCAGGATTGAAATCATATGAAAGCTTGACTGGAGCTGAAGTATCTGCTTCCAAGATGTTTCTCTCAAAGGCTATTGGAAGGAGGCCTCAGTCTCTTGGCACAAGGGCCTCTTCATATGAATAATCAAATGTCATTATGACATGGCACCTGCTTCCCACAGATTGAATGATCCAAGACTCCAAGACATAGAACAAGAAGGAAGTCACAGTGCCTTTTATGACCTGGTCTTAGAAATCATATGCCATTGTTTATGCCTTGTTCTTTTCATTGGAAGTGAGCCACTAAATATAGCCCATACTTAAGGGGAGCATAGTTAGACCCCACCTTTGGCAGGAAGGGTCAAAAGATTTGTGAACACATTTTAAACCATACAAATGGGAAGCAATCAGAGGTCTTTAAGTTGTAGAGTGATATGATCTGATTAATGATTTTGAAAGACTATCCTAGTTGCTTTATGGTGAACTTATTTTTAAAGAGCAGGATAAGAGGAAGGGAGGTGAATTAGGAGGCTATTGCACAGGCTAAAGATGTTGGTGGTAATGAGGTCCATTCAATGAGGATGGAAAGAAGTGTTTGAATTTGAGAAGTATTTTAGAAGAAGAGTGTTTATGTTTGAATGTATGCTATTTGAGGTAAAGCTAGGAATCAAATGTGATTCATACTTTAAAAATATTTTTTGTTGAATAAATATATAATGTTCAGGCAGTATAAAATTCAAACATTTCAAAGGGTCCTCATTAAAAATAAAAAATCAACTCTCCTTCTATACACAGTTACCCATCCATTTAGAGGCAGTAATCATTAACTAGTTTCTTTATAGTCTTCTATGTGGAATTCACCCTAACCCTAACTCTACTCTTAACCCTAATCTTAATTTCTAACCTAATTTTAACTAGGTGATAGGATAATCAAGAAATTTAGCGTGGGTATAATCCTTCCTTTGTAAACAAAAGAAGAAGCAGAGTCCTATTGTAGATAACTTGGTGGCTTCTACTATGGGAAGATGTGGCTGGTTTTTAAGGTCTGAACTGCATTTATTTTTTTCTATGTAGTTTGTGACATCAGCAGCCAAGAGTGAGACAGGAAAGGTGTGGGGATTTTGGAGATTTGAATAGAGAAAAATAGATGTGAAACAGTCATTTTTTATTGTATGTAAGGTGATTCTACTAAAGATATTAAGTGTCAATTTTCCACTGTAATTCGTTGCTATAAATTCAAGGTAAGTCCTAGTCAGCTTGTTTGTCTGAATTTTTCCCACAACATGCAGTTGTTAAGATGACAGCTCTTAGTAGGTGGATGGATCATTTTAATGAGGAATGGGATTTTGACAAGTAAGTATTAAGGAGGAAGTTCAAGATATAGGGTTAAAGGTATTTGCAAAAGAAAAGGTGATGACACTGTATCATCAAAGCCACAGAGAAGGGTGCAAAAAATGGGGATCCTGGACGAAAAAATGTGTAAGGAGAGTGCATTAAAGTATTTGATGAGTTCAGAGATTTGTGGCTCAAGACAGAGGTGGTGGAATGTGATCCTGAATGATGAGTTGATTGTTACAGAGTGGTCTATTTGAAATCAGGATTTTGGAAGTAATGCAGTTATTAATGATAACAAGATATAGGATATTGATATTGGGACTAGGGTTTAGAAAAGATTCATTGGAGCTAAAAAGGTTAAGGGATTTGGAAGTCATAGTGATGGATTGATTATCTATGTCAATGCTGGAATTGCCAAGAGTAGCAACAAGAGTAATGGTGGATAGGAAGATAGGGAATCAATTTTTAAAATCATCTCCTGAAAGAGAATATGAGTAACTATGAGGTGGTGAGTAAGCTTTAAGGTGGGATAAGGATGAGAAATTCTGAGAATGTGGGTATCAATAGAACTGAGGTTTTGAAAGAGGAAGGGAGAGATACTTTGGAAGAGGAAATTAATAGCATTAAAAGCACCTACTCTAAAATCAAAGAGAGAATATGAAGCCTCCATTTGTGAGGTATATAGACAGAGCATGACTTCAGTTCAAAGTTAAGTTTCAATTGAGCAAGAAGGTAAAGGCTCAGAGACCCGTTGAGAACACAGAGAAATTTGAGGACAGAGACTCTGAGTTTCACAAGCAATATAGAAGGGCTTGTGAGAGCAGGGAAAAGGGGCTGCAGTTAGCTTAGAGAATGAATAGACCAGTTATAAAATATGGATAATAATCAGGGAAGTTGTAGACTGACTGGATAGGAATGTGATTTGAGGCACGATGTCATTGATATTGAAAGTTAGAGCATGCAGAGATAGAGGTTTCTAAGCACTTGATTTGGAGGTGATAGTAGTGAGGAACCCAAGTGAGTCCAAAAATCTTGAGGTGTTGACCACACTCCCTGGGGTAGGGGCTGACTTGCCAGCATGCTCTACCTTCTAAGGAAGATCTTGAATAGGCTGCTGGAAATTTCTCTTAATTTCATTTAAGCCTTCTAAAATGATTTTTGAAAATAAAATTATTCCATTTCTCTCATTTCTCAGCTTTAATATACAGTATACAAAATTTATCCATTGACTCAGATGATTCCAGTGCAAATATGTGTCTTTATTATAAGCCGACATGTTTCAGGAGGTCAATTTCTGATATGCAGAAGTATTCATTAATGCTTTCTCAAGTGATTTTCCCCAGGGCCTCTAAGTCTTTAAAATAAATGAGGCACCACATATTTTAAATACATGTCTAACATTTAAGAATACCACTGGTAATTTGTTTTAACATGTTAATAAAGGATTTGCACTGCCTATTGATACATCTTGGAAATATATCCTTTGGTTATCATAGTATGTAACTGGATACTATTTTAAGTTATTAACTTAAGTTTTTTTCTTCTTTTTATATTTTATTTATCATTTTTTCCATCTCTACATATAAGCAGTTGGCTAGCTCTGGACTTTTTTGCTCAAGGGCAGGTATAAGCGAGGCAGAAAGTAAAGAGACACAAAAGTCTTCTCAACCATTCATTTATTCAAGAGATGTTTATGGGGCCTTCTGAGTGCCAGGCACTATTGTGGATGAAGGGGATGTAGTGTTGAACAAAACAGACAAAACTCGCTGTTCTGATAGATTGCTGATAGTCTGATAGACTTATTTCTTTAGAAGTCCTCAAAACATTAGAAAAATGTAGGGGCTATTGCAGAGGAGTCAAAAGGAAGGAAATTCATGACATGAAGGATTTTGATCAGAAATGTGGAAGTTGTTTTTTTCTGAGACTGAAAATCTAAACCCTCCATGGGTTCAAAGGTGATGAGAAAGTGATGGAGAAGTAGGAAGGAGGATTGATTACAGGATGTGGGTGGGTGGGTAGGAGTGAGGAGCTGATTCTGGGGAAGTAGTCCAATGAGAGAGAATGACTCCTGCCCAGGAGAGCCAAGAGTTTCATGTGGAAAGGAGGAAGATAATTTTCACGTATCAGCACTATGTGGGTTTCTAGCTTTCCTCACACCTCCTAGCTTTCCTCAGAGACAGACCAACTTTGTTTGCACCCATGAACTATGACAGTTGCTTTAGATGGCAAATGGTGAGCGTTTCACTTTGTCAGTAGCTTGTCCCTTCCTTGGTGTTCACTCAACAGGAGTGACCTTTGTTATGCTCACATAGAGAAAAGAGAACAAGGTCAGCTTCACTAGTGGGTGTCGTTCCCCAATCGCTGGCCTATGCAGTTGCTGTTCTCCTTGTTCATATGCTGCCATGTTTCAGGAGGTCAACTTCTGATATGCAGAAGTATTCATTAATGCTTTCTCAAGTGATTTTCCCCAGGGCCTCTAAGTCTTTAAAATAAATGAGGCACCACATATTTTAAATACATGTCTAACATTTAAGAATACCACTGGTAATTTGTTTTAACATGTTAATAAATATTGATCATAACACTTGATTGATGACACATTATCATCATTAGTCTGTGTATGCCAATCATTTTTTTTTTAAGATGTATTTATTTATTTATTTATTTCTCCCCTCCCTCCCCTCCGGTTGTCTGTTCTCTGTGTCTATTTGCTGAATCTTGTTTCTTTGTCTGCTTCTGTTGTTGTCATCGGCACGGAAATCTGTGTTTCTTTTTGTTGTGTCATCTTTTTGTGTCAGCTCTCTGTGTGGCACCATTCCTAGGCAGGCTGCACTTTTTTTAGCGCTGGGCGGCTCTTCTTACGGGGCGCACTCCTTGCGGTGTGGGGCTCCCCTACGTGGGGGACACCTCTGCGTGGCAGGGTACTCCTTGCATGCATCAGCACTGCGCATGGGCCAGCTCCACAGGGGTCAAGGAGGCCTGGGCTTTGAACCGTGGACCTCCCATGTGGTAGATGGATGCCCTAACCACTGGGCCAAGTCCTTTTCCCAATCTTTTCTTTTTCTCTCTCTTAAGCCCCTAAAATCACTGCTAATGAAAGAACTAAAAATTATCCATGACTTACATTTACTTCTGTGTGTCTTTCTTATTCTATTCTCATACACCTGCCATAGAGATATATACTACCTAATTTTTCATCCCTTTTTTGAAAAATATTTACCCTACGTATTTATATGGCCAAATAATATATTTCCTTTATTTTGTTTTCAACCTTATAATAGAGATTTATGATTTTACAAATCTATCTTGTTTCCTGGGACATGCTGTTAGACTATTAAGTTACCCAAATTCATTCTTGTTGTTGCCTGTAGCTGTAGTTCATTAATTTTCACTATTGTATAATATATTATGACATATATCACAGTTTATTTATCTATTTGTTATTATGGATATTTTGAATGTTTTCCAGTATTTTAATATTAGGAACAGTATGTTGATCCATTTGACTCCTGTGTGAAAATTTCTCTTGGCATATACCTGGCAGCAAAATTACTGGGTCAGAGATTATAGGTATATGCCCTGTTATATGATAATGCCAATTGTTTTCCAAAATGTAAGTAAATCACATTAATCCCATTGTCCCAAACACTTCATATTATCAACCTTTTTGTTTTTTTCCCAATTGAATTGGTTTAAAATATTTCATAAGAGTTCTACTTTCATTTTGCTATTTACTAGTGTTTTTGAACATTTGTTCCTATGTTTAGTCTCCATATATGTCTTTTCTTTATAAGATATCTGCTTGTACTATTTTACCTACTAGTATATTTTGAGTTTTTTCTCTTTGATTTTTAGGGATTCTTATGTTTTTAATATGAATCCTTTGTCAGTTTTTTGGGTTGTTAATGTTATCTCCGAGTTTTAGCTTGACTTTCCCCTTTTATTAAAGTGTCTTTGATGAACAGAAAGTCTTAATATTAACATAATAAAATTTATATTTTTTTACAATTTGGGATTTTTTTTCTGGCTTGTTGAAGTTAGCCTTCTAATCTAGTTTTAAAAATTTAAATATTAGGGCTATTAATACATCTGGAGCTTACTTTTATGTCTGGTATGAGGTAAAGATCTATTTTCAATTTTTTATATGAACAACCAATTTTTTCAACTCATTTTGTTGCACAGTCCCTTCTTTCTCCAGTGATCAGGCATGCTACCTTACCCTCTGTCAAAATTCCATAAATGTGTGAGTTTATTTCTGACTTCTGTTCTTTTACATTGGTCATATTTGCCTCTTGTAGTGCAGCTTTATAATAACTCTATATATCTGGTGGGGCAGAAGTCCCCTCTTCTTCTCAAGAAGAATTATTATGGGTAGCTCTTTGCTTGTCCAAAGAAATTTTAGAACCAAATTTTCTAATTCTATGGAAAGTCCCATTTGTATTTTGTTTGGAGATGTGTTAAATCAATCAATCAATTTGGGGAGGCACTGTGACCCTCCCTACCTCCTTTTCTGTTGCGCACAGCTGTTTTAGTCTGTTTCCATTCCAGAGTCCCAGGGAGATATTAGAGCCAGTGAAAAGGCAGGACCATGGCTTGAGCCTGGAAACCAGGAACATGTGGCCCCAGATGCTTATCAGGGCAGGAAGGCTCAGTGGCAGGGACCACTCTGCCGGGGGTGTATAAATAATCTACACATAAGCAGCACAGATTTGTCTCTCCTCTCTGATGCAAAGTGGGATGTACAGCACTACAATCCACCAAAACTGACTTGAGCAGTTGACCTCCCTGGGAGACTGGCCATGCCGGGATCCTTTCTCCTCCTCTTTAGGACACTTGGTGCTGTGGAAGTAAAGCCATCGTTTGCTGAAAGTTTTTGCTGTGCCTGGGCCCTGTGTTTCCATGACGCACCTGTAGCAACTCACTGCACACACAGAGTAAGTCTCAGATTCAGCTTATTCTGTTCTAGGTCCAAAGGGTTATTATATTACTATATTACTGGGGCCTCATAGCAACTCTGGGCAACTTTGACCTTTTCTGATCTGCTGGTCCAATCTAGCTGCCTGCCACTTTGGCTTCTATTGCTCAGATTCCCAGCAGCTCAGGTACCATCCCCCACGTCTGCCTGCTGCCCCCAAGTATTTCCACCTATCTTTGGGCACTTCTGCTTACCCTTACTAACTATCCCCATTCCCATCATTTGCTGCTTTGGGGCTCAGGTCTGTATTACCTGCCTGGTTATATATTGGTGGGAGAAGGTACCTTGAAATCTTTCCTGCCTGGTCTGTAAGACCAGAGTGCCATGTACCTGTGTTCTGGTACTTATAAGGTCTCTCAGAGGTTCTGGGTACCCTTGCCCTGAAAGCCAATGACCTGTAGTATTCTTAGAGGATAATTTGTCATTTCATGAAAATAATTTTCTTAATATTAAGTTAACTTGTTCCTTCCAGACATCATATTTGAAGCATTCAGCATTAAAAAAATAAAAAACAAAATTAGGTTATTTACTACTACAGTGGACATATCTAATGGGTTGGGGAAATCAAAATGTTTTTGAAACATTAGTAAGCTTCAAAGTTAGCAAGTGAATCCTTGAAACCTCTGAAAGGCAGAAACTGAGTTGTTAGATGCTCTGTAGATGTAATTCAGGATGACAGTCTCTAGTTTTCTTAGTACAATTATTGTGAATGTAATTAATATTACTGAATTGTACACTTGAAAGTGGTTATGTGTGTGTGTGTGTGTGTATATATATATATATATATATATATATGTTTCTACAATAAAAAGTCTTTTTTAAAAAAAGCTAATGTGATCGGATAAAAGGAAAAAGAACAGAGAAACCTGAGCTAAAGCAATACAGCTGAGGGCTACTGATAAGGTAACATCCTTAGAGAATTTCCAACCACAAGGTTAACAGTGGGACAAGACAACGCACCTCCAAACCTTAGTATGCACACAAATAACCTGAGGTTCTGGGAAGAGGCCTGAGAACCTGCATTTCTAACCAGCTCCCAGGTGATGATGCTGCTCCCCCTTACATAACACTTTTGAGTCTCAAGGGCTGATCTAGCACACATTAAAATCACCTGAGGAGCTTTTAAACCTCTGTATGTGCAAGTCACACCCCTTACCATTAAATCAGAATATACAGGAGTGGAAACAAGGCATATTTGCATTTTAAAGATTCCCTAGGCAATTCCAAAGTATTGCAAAGTTTGGGAATCACTAGACTAATAAGTTAAAAAAACTTTATATATAAAGTCAATTGCTACTTTCACATTTTATCTTTACTTTTCAGAAAATTACTTTTTTTTCATGAGCTTGGTGAATAAAAGAAATAGTTTTAGAGGATTTTAAGTTGTTGTACACATTAAAATAAATGCTAGGACTATTTTTTCTCTCTTTCATTAAGTAGATAGCCATATTACAATTTCTTTAATTTGTTTTGGACTAGCACTGTATGGTCTGAAAGATTTTAGGTTGAAAATCTATAGAGAGTAAACAGAAAATACCACTGGGGTGATTTGAATTGCTAGAGGCCAGCATTCTGTAATCTTTAGAGGCCTGCAGTTTGTTTCATTATTTGCTGGTGGTTGTGGGGAGGGCTGAGTCTGTATTAAAAGTGATTGATTAGCTAAATATTTTAATGATGCATTCATTTTTAAAAACATTTTTGATTCTTGGAACTCTCACATAACTTCAACTTAAAAAAAAACCCAACTGAACAGCAATGACTTTTATATTTTTAGAACCTATTTTGAAATAGGACAAAGAAGTCTCTATTCACCCAGACCCCTAATATGAGACTGGAATACAAGTTCTATGGCTACTAGTCTTTTTTTCAAATCTAGTTTTATTTTAACAATGTTGTCAGAGCACTTTTTGTAATTTTTTATTTAATTAAAAATTTTTTTTTGTTTTTTTTCGAAGATACATAGATCACAAAAAATGTTAAACATTAAAAAATGTAAGAGGTTCCCATATACCCCACCCCCCACGTCCCCACTCCTCCCACATCAACAACTTCTTTCATTATTGTGGCACATTCATTGCATTTGGTGAATACATTTTGGAGCACTGCTGCACTGCATGGATTATAGTTTACATTGTAGTTTTCACTCTCCACCAGTACTTTCAGTGGGTTATGGCAGGATATATAATATTCAGCATCTGTCCCTGCAATATCATATAGGACAATTCCAAGTCTCGAAAATGCCCCCACATCACATCTTTTCTTCGCTCTCCCTGCCCTCAGCAACTACCGTGGCTACTTTCACCATATCAATGCTACAGTTTCTTCCATTACTAGTCACAGCAGTTCTTTGGTAGAACACCAGTAAGTGCATTCTAATCCATATTTTATTCCTCTATCCTGTGGACCCTGGGATGGTGATGTACACTTCAGGGGTTTAGACCTACATGGTTGATGGATGTGATTCTTCTGTTTGGAGTTGTAGGTAAACTTGGTTCATTGGTGTGGTGGTTGATCATCTTCATTTCCCTGTTAGCTGACCTGGGCAAGTCTGTCGAACTGGAGAGTAGGAGTTGCAACTCTGTGGAGGCTCAGAGCCCAGCTGGTACATGGCCAGTCCAGAGATTCAAGTCTCTTGAGTATATACCAACCCCAGCGCCAACCACAAGTTCAGTAAAAGTAATAGAGGCATGTGTAGAAAGGTCACATCTGAGTCCAACTCCATCACACTCAGGAACACATATTCCAAAGTAAGACCCACTGACAAGGCACTGAGCTCCAGAGCCATTTTCCATGACCATAGAACTTGTGTGTCTCCATAGCCCTCAGCAGCACCAGTACCTAGGGTTGTATCAACTTTGGTTGTCTCTGGGATCCTGCTGAGACGTACATAAGCACGACACCTCTGATGACCTCTTGACTTTTTTTTGAAGACTCTGAACCATATAAACTCATTTGTCTTTACCATTTCTACCTTTTATTCAAGGTCTTAAGGTATTAAAAAATGAAAAATATCATAAAACTTTGCTTTTGACATTTTGCCTTTCATTGCTTTAATAGGTGTTGCCCTGTATGTATGGTGGCAATGCAATTTCTTTCATTTCTTTTGTCTACATCCTTTTTTAAAAAAAATAAAATTAATTTTGTCTTCAAAAAAGTTTTAGATCACAGTAAAGTCACATATACAATATAGGGGACTCCCATATATCCAACATCAAATCCTTTTCCCCCTTCCCCAGCAATGATGTTTTTACATGTTCATGTTATAGTTGCTGCAGCTGATGTACAGATATTGAAACATAGCTACCAATATCCATTTTGGTTTACATTATGGTTTATATTTTAGACTGTATAATTTTCTAATTTTTAGTTATGTTATGGTTTACATTATGGTTTACATTTTAGTTTATAGACTTTTATACGTTTTTGGTGAAATTTAACATGTCCTATATCCGTCATTGCATGATCCTGTGGAACACTTCCATTGCCCCCCAGTTACTCTGCTTCCATCTATTCTATTCCTCTCTCCCCCTCTCCTCAGGGCCCACAGTGACAACCAAGCTTCACAGCTTGAAGGTCCAGATTCACAGATACTTGCAACAATGCTAAGGGCTTGACACACTAGACTGTCCTCTCCCACTGGGAGCCACCAATTCTCTTAGAGAAACAATTCCCTCGGTTTGAGAACATCAGGTCTCCCCAGGATGTGGGTACATCTTCCCACTCAGTGTATGGGCCTCATCGAATGATACAACACATTATGACAATATGAGCACTCACATACTCCCGAGAAATCTGCCTCTTGCCAGATGCCCCCCTTAAGCACCTTAAACAGGTAATCTTTCCTTTTATATTTTTGAAGAGTTTTCTCAACATTGTACTTTCAACCACATACCCAACAATCTCCCATGTTCAACTGTTCCCTCCAACCCTCTCCCCATTTTCTTGGGTCATCTGATCCATCCTTCCAACCCCAGCCCCCCTCACACCTGCAAAACCCCACCCAAAACTATCCCTATGTTCCCATCTTACCCCTTCCCTGTACAAATGCTTACCTCCACTTTATCATAGATTTCACCCATGTAGGCATCAGCTCACAACCTTCCTCTTCTCCCCAATTTCCTGTAAGCCTACCATCCAGTCTCTAGCTCTCTGAGACAGCTTGGTTTGCTTATTTCACATCAGAGTTCATGTATTATTTATCCTTCAATGCCTGGCTTGCTTCACTCAACATAAGGTCATCAAGATTCATCCATGTTATTCCACGTGTTTGTACTGTATTCCTTCTTATAGGGGAATAGTATTCCATTGTATATATATACCACATTTTGTTTAGCCATTCATCTGTTGATGGGCATTTGGGTTGATTCCAACTTTTGGCAATAGTGAATAATGCTTTTATGAACATTGGTCTGGCTATTTTGGCTTGTGTCCTTGTTTTCAGTTCTTCTGGGTATATACCCAGCAGTGGAATTGCTGTGTCATATGGCAAATCTATAGCTAGTTTCTTGAGAAACCACCAAACTGTCCTCCAGAATGGCTGGATCTTTCTGCATTCCCACCAGCAAAGGATGAGTGTTCACATTCCTCCACATCCTCTCTGACACTTGTAGTCTTCTCCTTTTTGATAGCTGCCAGACTTATGTGAGTAAGATGCTATCTTGTTATAGTTTTGATTTGCAGTTCCCTAATAGCTAGTGATTTGAGCGTCTTTTCATGTGCTTTTTAGCCATTTGTATTTCTTTTTTGGAGAAGTGTCTGTTCAAATCTCTTGCACATTTTTTGAATGGGTTGTCTTTTTATTTTTGAGATATAGGAGTTCTTTATATATGCAGGTTATTAGTCTCCTATCAGATATATGGTTACCAAATATTTTCTCCCATTGGGTAGGCTCTCTTTTTACTTTCTTGACAAACCTCTTTGAGGTGCAAAAGGTTTTAATTTGGAGGAGGTCCCATTTATCTATTTGTTCTTTTGCTGCTTGTGCTTTGGGTGTGAAGTTCATGAAGCCATTTATTATTACAAGGTCCTTAGATGCTTCCAAGGTCTTTATGGTCTTGGTTCTTATATTTATGTCTTTGAGCCATCTTGAGTTGATTTTCATATAAGGTGTGAAATGATAGTCCTCTTTCATTCTTTTGCATATGGATATCTAGTTCTCCAAGCACCATTTTTGAAGAGGCCATTCTCTCCCAGTTGAGTGGGCTTGGTGGCCTTGTCAACTATCAGATGACTATATATGTGAGGATCTATATAAGAACTCTTAATTCAGTTCCATTGGATAGTGTGTCTATCCTTGTGCCAATGCCATGTCATTTTCACAACTGTAGCTTTGTAGTATGTTTTGAAGTCAGGTAGTGTGAGTCCTCCAATTTCATTTTTCTTTTTCAAAATGTGTTTGGCTATTCAGGGCCTGTTTCCTTTCCAAATAAATTTCATAGTTAGTTTTTCTCGTTCATTAGAAAATGCTGTGTTGATTTTTATTGGAATGGCATTGAATCTGTAGATCAGTTTAGGGAAGATAGACATCTTAATGATATTTAGTCTTCCTATTCATGAACAGGGAATATTCTTCCATTTATTTAAGTTGTTTATTTCCTTGAACAGTGTTGTGTAGTTTTCTGTGTATAGGTCTTTTATATCTTTAGTTAAATTTATTCCTAGGTACTTGATTTTTTAATTTACTCTTGTAAATGGTATTTGTTTCTTCATTTCCTCTTCAGATTGCTCATTTTTAGTGTACAGAAATACTACTGATTTTTGCACATTGATCTTATAACCTATGACATTACTGAACTCATTTATAAGTTCTTGAAGCTTTGTGGGAGACTTCTCAGGGCTTTCTATGTATAGGATCATGTCCTCAGCAAATAGTAAATTTTGACTTCTTCCTTTCCAATCTGGATGCCTTTTAATATCTGGTTCTTGCCTCAGTGATTAACCACGTACTTCTAATACCTTGTTAAATAGGAGGGGTGATAGTGGTCATCCTTGTCTTGTTCCTTATCTTAGAGGGAAAGATTTTAGGATTTCACCATTGTAAATGATGTCAGCTGTGGGTTTTTTTAATATATACCCTTTATCATGTTCAGAAAGTTTCCTTCTATTCTGATCTTTTGCAGTGTTTTGTTTTGTTTTTTTTTTAAATCAAGAAAGGGTGCTGTATTTTGTCAAATGCCTTTTCCACATCTATCGGTATGATCATGTGATTTTTTCCCTTCAATCTGTTTATATGGTGTATTACATTAATTGATTTTCTTATATTGAACCATCCTTACATACCAGTAATGAAATCCACTTGGTCATGGTGTACAATTCATTTACTGTGCTGTTGAATACGATTAGCAAATATTTTGTTGAGGATTTTTATATCTAGGTTCGTTATAGTGATTGGTCTATAATTTTCCTTTCTTGTGGTGTCTTTATTTGACTTTGGTATTAGGATAATGTTGGCATCATAGAATGAGTTAGGCAATGTTCCTTCTATTTAAGTTTTTTGGAAGAGTTTAAGCAAGATTGGTGTTAGTTCTTTCCAGAATGTTTGATAGAATTCACCTTTGAGCCATGTAGACCAGGGCTCTTCTTAGTTGGGAGGTTTTTAATGACTAATTCTATCTCTATTCTTGTGACTGCTTGGTTGAGATTGTCAGTTTCTCATTTTGTCAATGTAGGCTGCTTATATGTTTGTAGGAATTTTTCCATTTCCTCTAAATTATCCTTTTTTCATATAGTTTTTCAAAGTATCCTCTTATGATAGTCTATTTCTGTGGGGTCAGTGGTGATATCCCCTTTCTCATTTCTTATTTTGTGTATTCATTCTCTCTTTTTTTCTTTGTTAGTCTAGCTAAGGTTTGTCAATTTTATTGATCTTCTCAAAGAACCAGCTTTTTTTCTAGCACTTTCTAATTTTCTATGTCCTTTAGTTCTGCTTTTATCTTTGTTATTTCTTTCTTCTTCCTTTGGGGTTGTTTTTTTTCCCCCCTTTATTAATTCCTCCAATTGTGCAGTTAGGTCTTCAATTTTAGCCCTTTCTTCTTTTTTTATGTATGAATTTTATGGCTATGAGTTTCCCTCTCAGTACTGCTTTTGCTGCACAACATAAGTTTTGATATGTTGTGTTGTCATTTTCATTTGTTTCAAGGTAGTTACTGATTTCTTTTGAGATTTCCTGCTTGGCCCACTGTTTGTCTAAGACTGTGTTGTTTAACTTTCATATCTTGGTGTCAAATCTGGGTTTCTGGCCCTTACAAATTTCCAGCTTCATTCCACTGTGGTCAGAGAAATTATTTTGTATGATTTCAATCTTTGTGAATTCATTGAGACTTTCTCTGTGGCCTAGCATGTGGTCTATTTTGGAGAATGATCCATGTGCACTTGAGAAGAATGTATATCCTGCTGTATTTGGGTGTAATGTTCTGTATATGTCCATTAGGTCCAGCTCCTCTAATGTATTGTTCAAAGTCTTTGCTTCTTTATTAATCCTCTGTTGAGATGTTCTGTCCAATTGTGATAGTGGTGTATTAAAGTCCCCCACTATACTTGTAGAGGCATCTATTCCTTCACTTAATTTTTCCAGTGTTTGACTCATGTATTTGGAGGTGCCCTGGTTAGGAGCATAAATGTTAATGATTGTTCTTTCTTCTTGAAGGATTATCCATTTCACTAATATGTAGTGTCCTCCTTTGTCTCTCACAATAGTTTTGCATTTAAAGTCTATTTTGTCTGATATTAATATAACTACTCCTGCCCTTTTTTGGTTATTGTTTGCCTGTAAGATTGTTTTCCAGCCAGTCACTTTCAACCTCCTTATATCCCTGGGTCTAAGATGTGTTTCTTGTAGACAGCATATAGATAGATCATATTTCCTTATCTGTTTTTCCAATCTGTGTCTCTTGCCAGGTGAGGTTAATCCATTGACATTCAGTGTTATTACTCTCAAGGAATTACTTACATTAGCCATATTTTCTTAGAATTGTATTTGTCATATTTTTTTTTTCTCTTTTTGTCATTTTAGTTGTTCTTATACTCTCCTCCAACTCTGTCTCTCCTGTTTTTTTCTTTCCTCCTGCAGAACTCCCTTTAGTATTTCTTGAAGGGCAAGTTTCTTTTTGGCATACTCTCTTAGTTTCTGTTTATCAGTGAATATTTTGAACTCTATCTTTTTTTTTAAGATTCATTTTTTATTTATTTCTCTCCCCTCCACCCCCACCTAGTTGTCTGCTCTCTGTGTCAATTCACTGTGTGTTCTTCTATGACTGCTTCTATCCTTATCAGTGGCACCAGGAATCTGTGTTTCTTTTTGTTGCATCATCTTGTTACGTCAGCTCTCCATGTGTGTGGTGCCATTCTTGGGTAGGCTGCAATTTCGTTCATGCTGGGCAGCTGTCCTTACAGGACACACTCCTTGCATGTGGGGCTTTCCTACGCGGGGGACATCCCTGCATGGCAGGGCACTCCTTGCATCAGCACTGCGAATGGGCAAGCTCCACATGGGTCAAGGAGGCCCAGGGTTTGAACCATGGACCTCCCATATGGTAGGCGTACGCCCTATCCATTGGACCAATCTGCTTCCCAAACTCTATCATTTTTGGATGGCAGCTTTGCTGGATAGAGTATTCTTGGTTGGAATTTTTTTTTGTTAATACCTTGACTATGTCATACCACTGCCTTCTTGTCTCCATGGTTTTAGATGAGAAATCAGCACTTAATCTTATGAAGCTTTCTTTGTATGTGATGGTTCTGTTTTCTCTTGTTGCTTTCAGTATATTCTCTTTGTCTTGACTGTTGGATAATTTGACAAGTGTATGTCTTAGGGTAGGCCTATTGGGATTTCTGCTGTTTGGGGTGCATTGTGCTTCCTGGATATGTACATTCATCTCCTGCAATAGGTTTGGGACATTTTCAGCCATTATTTCCTCCAACACCCCTTCTGTCCCCTTTCCCTTCTATTCTCCTTCTGGGATGCCTATAATGCATACGTCTGTGCATTTTTTGTTGTCATTCAGGTCTCTAAGTCCCTCCTGGATATTTTCTATCTTTTTATCAATCAATTCTACTATCTGTTTGATTTCAGATGTACTGTCTTCCACATAACTAATACTTTCCTCTGCCTCTTAATATCTGCTGTTATTTGCTGAGAGTGTATTTTTGATTTCTTGGACTGTGATATTCATTACCATCATATCTGTTATCTTTTTGTGTTTGTTTACAATTTCTTCTGTATGCTCTCCAAGTGTTTTCTTAATATCCTTAATCTTTTCCTTCACTTCATTAAATTGGTCCATGATATATGTTTTGAGAGCTTTGATTAGCTGTTCAGTGTTCTGCTCCTCTTCCTGGTTTTTAGTTTGTTCATTGGGTTGGGTCATGTTTTTCTGATTATTGGTATGGTTTGCAATTTTTGTTGCTGTCTGGTCATCATTTTGTCTTGTTGGGTTTTTATTCAGTTGATTGGCTTCTCTGTCTAGTCTTGGGGTTTATTTAGGTGTTGTTTTTGTGTGTGTGTTAAGTCTCCTCTTTGACACTTTGTTCTTCTTATTCTATTTCCTTATTGTTGTCTAAGTTCCCTTGAAGGAAAATATTAGGTCCAGGGAAAGCAAAAGAGGTAAGAAAATAAAAAGTAAAATAGTAGTATTGATAGTAAATATTAGTAGAAGTATCATGTGAGATCTAGGAGAGTAGATAGTAAACTCATATAAACTGAGTAGAGTTATAATAGTAAAAAAGTGGAGTACCTACAATGAGATGGTAAACTGAAAATGGGGAAGAATATAGTATGACTTGAAATGCCAGTGTGTTTAGGAGAGAGAGAAAGAGAAAAGAAAGGACAATAACATAAAGAGTGAATAAAAGGTAGAAAACAGAACAGAGGTGTTAGAAATAAAAAGTTAGAAAAATGGGGGCTAAACAAAGAGAAGTGGAATGTAAGAGAAACAATAGATGATGGAAGATAGGAAGATGTAAAGGAAAAGGGATAGCATTGGTAGCCAAAATAAGTATACACAGAAAAGAGGAAATCGATGATGAGGAAGCATAGCAAATAAGAAACACTGCCTGCAGCACCTAATAGAAAAAAAGAAAAAAATGAAGAAAAAAAAGGAAAAAAGAAAAGGAAAACAGAAAAAAAAGCAAGCAAGCAAATAAAAGGAGGTGGGTGGGGTGGGTGCTGTGGGGATATAAAGAGGAAGGAAAGACAAGAAAACAAACCAACAAAAAAGACCAGACAAGACCTCAAGCAAGAAATCCCCTTGGTATTGAATAAACTGCTTAAGAGTCTATCCTTCCCCTTTTCTCACTTCCTCACTTCCCTCCTTCCCAGGGCAGCAGGAAGACTGTGTGAAGGCCCCCCTTGGGGATTCAAATGGGTCCCTGGTAAACCAACTCATCACAGAAAATAATGCTGGGCTTGGGGAATGTGGGCTTGGGAGAATGCGGGCTCAGGGTACTCAGGTTTGGGGAATGTGGTCTATGGGGAATGCAGGGTTCAGGGACCGTGGAGTTCAGGAAACATGGGTTTGGGGAACACGAGGCTTGGGAACACTGCCATGCAATTGGCGGTTTTCAGGGAATGCTGTGGCTAACAGCCCTAGGAAAAGGGTTTAGTCTTCCCACAGCTTCCGGCTCGAGCGCGAGAAACCGGTGGTTTTACCTTGAGCAAGTACTCCTTTTGTCATCCACTCTAGATCAATATCCAGATACTTCCTGCTTTGCATGTTCCTAAAACTGCTCTCTAGGGCAGGATTCTGTCCCCACTCAGATGGTTTTTTTACAGGAGGGATGATGAAGGTGCACTCATTCAGATGCCATCTTGCCCTGCCTCCTCCACTTTTTGTAATTGTATTATTTTATCATTCTTTGGGAACTTTATTAGTTTCCTGGGGCTACTGTAAGAAATTACCATAAAATTGTGGCTTAAAACAACAGAAATTTACTGTCTCACAGTTCTGGAGACCTGAAGTCTGAAGTTAAGGGCCTACTCCCTCCAAAAGCTCCAGGTATAAATCTGTCCCTTGCTGTTTTGGGCCGCAGGTGGCTTCAGGTGTTCCTTGATTTGTAGTCACATTATGCCAGTCTCTGCCTCCAGAGTCGCATTGCCTCCTCCTCTTTGTATGTCTTCTCCACGTTTCCATCTCAAAACTCCCACTGCCTTTCTTTATAAGGGCCCACCTGGATAATACAGGGTGGTCTCCCCCTTCCAATTTCCTTAATCACATCTTTTGGCATATATATTATTATTTGCAGGTTCTGGGGATTAGGATGTGGACATATCTTTGTGGGCACCACCATTTAGCCCACTACAGCTTGTCCTCTGGTGTCCCCAAGTCCAAAATCGAATCTAAACATCGTCAGGTCAAAATGTCCCTGTAGCAGTTTGATATTGGTTTGGAATTCCAAAAATAGATATTGTATTATGTTTGTAATCTGATCTGTACCTGGACATGATTGAGTTATGATTAGGGTGTTGAATCCCCACTCCTTGGTGAGTGGGGACTCAGATAAAAGGCATGGCAAAGAACAGATTTGAGGGTTTTTGATGTTGGAGTTTTATGTTGAAGACTTAAGCTGGAGCCTGGGGAAGTAAGCTCACAGAGGAAAGAGAAGCCAGCCCCAGGAAGAAAGGAATCTTGAACCCAGAGTAAAGCAAGACCCTGGAAGGGAGGAATCTAGGAAACCTGAACCCTCACAGCCATCGGAAGCCATCTTGATCCAACAAGTGGAAATAGACTTTGGTGAGGGAAGTAACTTATGCTTATGGCCTGGTGTCTGTAAGCTCCTACCCCAAATAAATACCCTTTATAAAAACCAACCAATTTCTGGTATTTTGCATCAGCACCCCTTTGGCTGACTAATATAGTCTCAAATCTCATAATCTAAATAGTCTAAGTCAATATGGGTAAGACTCTGGGTATGAGCCATCTTTGGGCAATATCCCTCTCCATATATGGACCTGAGAAATTACAAAACAAGTTATCTGATTCCACAATACAATGGTGGGACAGACACAGTATAACAGTTATAGAAATTGCCATTCCAAAAAAGAGAAAATGGAAGGAATAAAGGGTCACTAAAGGCAGACTCTAGTGGGCACCCCCAAAATATGTCCATGTCGTAATACTTGGAACCTGTGAATATCATCTGATATAGTAAAACATTTGATTCAATTACGGATCTTGAGAGGAGGAGATCGTCCTGGATATCTCGGCCAGCCCTGAATACCGTCTTAGGCATTCTTATATGAGAATGGCAGAGGGAATTTTGAGATGGACACATAGAGAAGAAGACATACAAAGAGGAGGAGGCAGTATGTCCATGGAGGCAGAGTATGGAGGGATGTGGTTGCAAGTCAAGGAATGCCTGAAGCCACTAGAAGTGGAAAGAGGCAAGGAATGCATTCTCTGTTTTGGAGGGAGCATGGTCTTGACTATGGTCTCCTGGCCTTAGATTTGTGAGAGAATAAATTTGTTGTTTAAACTATCAACTTTTTGATAATTTGTTATGGCAACCACAGGAAACAAATACAGGAACTTTCAAGGTTTACAGAATTGTTTGCTTACTCAAGACTGAATTACTCTTTCTCCTTTATGTAAAATATTTATAATTTTGATCAATAAAATTTTAGTAACAGGTTATTAGTTTCCTATGACTGCTGTAACAAGTCATCACAAACTGGGTGGCTAAAAACATCGAAAATATATTCTCTCACTGTTCTGGAGGCCAGAAGTCCAAAGTCAAAGTGTTAGTAGCGTTGGTTCTTCTGGGGGCTCTGAGGGAGAATCTGATCCATGGCTCTCTCCTAAATTCTGGTGGTTGCCAACAGTCCTTGGCATTCTGAGGCTTGTGGTAGCATAATGCTGACCTCTGCTTCCATTTTCACCTGGCCTCCTTCCCTCTGCATGTCATCTGTGTCTTCAAGTCTCTTTCTCTATATAAGGACACCAATGTGTAATCCTGTATGACTTCATCTTAATTTGATTACATCTGTAAAGAATGTATTGCCAAATAATGTCATAGGTACTGGGAAGGTATGGATTCAACACATATTTTTGGGGGACACAATTCAACCCATAACAACAGGCAAGGAAAAGAACTACTGAAAAGTAGGCCATAACACCTGTTTTTTAGTGTGTATTCTGCCATTTTCAACAAGCGGGAGGGTTTATTTGTTGCTTTGTTGAAAAATTAAACAGCCGTCTTCTATTGTAGCTTCATTAGGTGAGCCATTTTGCTTTTGTGTACACAAATTACAGCATAAAAATTTAAATCACATATGATAGGATCTGATCAGACAAATAGACACTAGTTATCTTAACCAAAGTAATTTAATATAAAGAATCAGTTAAGCAGTATTAGAGGACTGAAAAGGCAAAAGGGAATACCGAGGTAATACAGAGACAATCACTGAAGGAAGCTACTACCACTCCATAGTGCTTAGGGAAAAAAGGGGTGCAAGATTGAGGTTATTAGAACTGAGAAGCCCAGAGGAAGGATCCTGCAGAGCTGATCCTGATATCACTGAGGAGATGAAATGTGGCTGTTGTTGCAAGATAGAAAAAAACTGAAACTGGAATCAGTTATTACTGGAACCAACTGCTGCTCTTGGGCTGAAGTACCATTGCTGGGATGATGTTGGTAGAACTGTGACAAATGCAGAGGACCAATTCTCCCCTCTCCAGTTTCTAGTGTTCCCTCTACCACTCCTTACTGGCAGTATCTAAGAGAGAGCTAGCAGAAATGAAGTATGGTGGTTTGCCACAAAGCTGAGTATAGAGGGGTATAGATTTTGTAGCTTAATAATCATCTCAGACATAGAAGAATCACATATAATTGGAAACCTGAAGTCATTTTTTTTTACTGTAAAGCTTTTAGTCCTGTTTTGTTTTCTCTGTTCAGAAGCAACATTTAATTCATTTTGGAGTTTGTAAAAGGCAGACTGCTTAGGCAGTGATGTTGCTTGTCTGTTGAGAGGAGAGTAGATTGTCAATCAAATTGCTTGCAAGACTCATTGGTCAGGCCATTGAGGTAAAATTTCCAAAAATGAGATGTCAGCTTTCCTTAGTCCTTTGAGGCCTATTGGGATGAGATGAGGGTGGATTGAGAGATGTATGAAGTTTTAAGGCTGTGGTGGTGATTGCATTAAAGGAAGATGCTTTTGCAGAGAAGGAGCAAGCAGCTATGCTTAGTCCTAGGAATCATTTAGAACTGCTGCCAAGGGCCCCACTTCATCATAAAAATGGATGCAATTTGAGAAAATTATGCTCCTGGCAAGCTTTTTTACTGAATCAGAGGGTAGTTTAATTTTTTTTCTAGTTATGTTTCATCTTGAATGGAGACTTTTTATTGAAAAGGTTTTCTGCAGACACATCTGAGGATAGATACTTTTCTGCCATCCCACACTGCCCCTTACCTTGGCATAAAGGCCCAGCTTGCTATAGCTCCTCACTATATGGTCTCAGAACATGCCCTTTGTGATAATTGGTTACTGTTGCCTAAACCACTTGCCTCTTGTTCCAAGAACATTTAGTTAGGAGGGTGCAGAGTTGCATACCATGGAAATTCTCTGGAGTCTTTCCAAGGGAGTGATGTATTTATGTGGAAGTTATAATTCATGAAAGAACATTTTAATAATTGTACTATTAACTATAGACCATTTAAAATAGGGTTCACTATGCTGTTGTATAGTTCTATATTTTTTTCTATTCATTTTTTTCTAATAACATGTATACAATGTAAAGTTCCCCCTTTAACCGTATTCAAATACATAATTAAGTGCTATTAATTACATACATTCATAATGTGCTACTATAATCACCATCCATTCCCAAAACTTTACAATGAACCCAAATACAAATCTGTACAATTTAAGCATTAACTCCCTATTGCCTGCCCTCTACCCAGCCCCTGATAATGCATATTCTGGATTCTAACTCTATGAGTTTGTTTATTCTAGTTTTTGTACACCACTGAGAGCATACAATATTTGTCCTTTTGTGCCTGGCTTATTTCACCCAAAATGATGTCTTCAAGGTTCATCCACAGTGTTGCATGAATCAAAATTTCTTTCCATTTTAATGCTGAATAACAGTTCATTGTATATATATACCACATTTTGTTTATCTATTCAGTGTTTGATGGATACTTATGTCGCTTCCATCTTTTGGCAATTGTGAATAATGCTGCTATGAACATGGGTATGCAAATATCTGTTTGAGTCCCTGTTTTCAATTCAATACCTAGTAGTGGGATTGCTTTGTCATCATGGTAATTCAATACTTAGCTTTCTGAGGAACTGCTGAACTATCTGTTACAGAGCCTATGCTATATTTTGTTCCCACCAGGGGGAATGAGGGTTGCAATCTCCACATTCTCTCCAACACTTGTAATTTTCTGTTTTTATTGTTGTTTTTTTTTAATTATAGCCATTCTAGAGGGTGCGAAATGGTATCACATTGTGGTTTTCATTTGCATTTCCATAATAGCCAGTGATGTTGAACATCTTTTCATATACTTTTTAGCCATTTGTGTATCCTATTTGGGGAAATGTCTATTCAAGTCTTTTGCTTCCTCTTAAAATTGGGGTTTCTTTTTATTGTTGAGTAGTCAGATTTCTTTATATATTATGAATATTCAACCTTTATCAGATATGTGGTTTCCAAATATTTTCTCCCATTGAGTAGATTGTATTTTCACTTTCGTGATAAAGTTCTTTGATGTACAAAATTTTTAATTTTGATGAGGTCCCATTTATCTATTTTTTCTTTTGTTGCTTATGCTTTGGATGTAAAGTCTAAGAAACCATTGCCTAACTCAAGATCCTGAAGATGTTTCCCTGTCTTCTTCTAGGAGTTTTATAGTCCTGGCTCTAATGTTTGGGCCTTTGATCCATTTTGAGTTAATTTTTGTATATGGTATGAGAAAAGGGTCCTAATTCTTTCTTTTGCATTTGGATATCCAGTTCTCCTGACACCATTTTTTGAAGAGACTATTCTTTCCCATTTGAGTAGGCTTGACAGCTTTGTCAAAAATCCGTTGGCCCAGTGGTGCTCTGTTGTGGTCCCTAGGGGAGCAGCGACAGTCTCCCAGGTACAGCGGTGGGGACCGGGAGGGAGTGAGGGTTCAACAGTGAGCCCCTGATGCTAATGACTATGCTTGTGAGCTGATAAACCTAAAATAAGAACAAGGCCTAGAGCAACATTGTGCCTGGGAATTTCCTCCTGTCAACCTTCATGTTACTCAAATGTGGCCAGTCTCGAAGCCAAACTCAGCATGTAAATGCAATGCCTTCCCCCCAGCGTGGGACATGACACGCGGGGATGAGCCTCCCTGGCAACGAGGGACCACTATCAACTACCAACTGATGATGCAACTGGAAAATGACCTTATACGGAAGGTTCAATGCGGATCAGCAGAATATCCATGTCTACATAAAATAACATGACTTTAAAATGCTGTTTGACCTAAAGTAAGGGGGAAATGGAAAGGAGAAATGAGTTTATATGGCTACGAGTTTCTAAAAAAGAGTCTGGAGGCTGGCAGAAGGATTGCCCTCATGCACAACTGAGCAGAGTCAGAGAGACAGATAAAGCAGATACAACCCCCAGATATTGGTTCCTTTGAGGGCTAAAGAGACCCATGGGAGTTATGGTCATGGCCGATGGGGTTAACTACCAGGGCAGATGGCCCCTCTTTGGAAATGGTGTTTATGTGTGATGAATCTGGACTCAAATGGGATCTCTCTTCATAAGACTTTCATGCTAATGTGCTGGAGGTGCAGTTAATGTTGGGGTTTAAGATATATTTAGGGGATTTGAATCTCTGGACTGACAATGTGATAGCCAGGTCCTGAGCCTCAACAGACTCCAGCACCTACAATCTGATCTATTGGACTTACCACACTCAGCTAAGATGGAGTTGAAGAAGGACAACCACCACACCATGGAGCCTAGAGTGATTACAACTGAAAATGGGAGGATTGCATCCAGCATCCATGTGGAATCTGAGCCTCCTCTTGACATAGAGGTGCAATGGACACAACCAATCCAATGTCCACATAGAAGAGGTGGCATTGGATTGGGAAAAGTGGACATGGTGGCTAATGGGTATGGGGAAAGGCAGGAAGAGATGAGAGGTGGAGGCGTCTTTGGGACATGGAGCTGCCCTGGATGGTGCTTCAGAGGCAATCACCGGACATTGTAAATACTCACAGGGCCCACTGGATGGAATGGAGGAGAGTATGGGCCATGATGTAGACCATTGTCTATGAGGTGCAGAGGTGCCCAAAGATGTACTTACCAAATCCAATGGATGTGTCATGATGATGGGAACGAGTGTTGTTGGGGGGGGGGAGAGGGGGGGTGGGGGGGAGGGGGGGGTGGGGTTGAATGGGACCTCACATATATATTTTTAATGTAATATTATTACAAAGTCAATAAAAAAAATAAAAAAAAAATAAAAAAAATCCGTTGGCCATAGATGTGTCTATTTCTGAACTCAGAATTTGATTTCGTTAATCTATATGTCTGTCCTTGTACCAGTACGATGTTGTTTTGACTACTTTAGTTTTGTAATAAGTTAAAGTCAGGAAGTGTGAGTATTCCAACCTGTACCTTTTAAGATAGTTTTGGCTATTTGTAGTCCCTTACACTTACAAATAAATATGATGATTAGCTTTTCCATTTCTGCATAATGGCTGTTGGAATTTTGATTCAGATTATGTTAATTCTGTAAATCATTTTGGGTAGAATTACCATTTTAACAATATTTAGTTTTCTAATCCAACCCTATGAGCATGGAATGCCCTTTCAGTTTTTTAGCTCTTTTTTGATTTCTTTTAGCAAAGTTTTTTAGTTTTCCATATATAAGTCCTTTACTCCTTGGTTAAATTTATTCCTAGATATTGGATTCTTCTAGTTGTTATTGTAAATGGAATATTTTTAAGTTTTTTTATTTGAGAAGTTGTGAGTTAACAAAACAATCAAGCATACCATACAGGATTTCCATTCCTTGCCCCACCACCAACACCTTACATTGTTGTGACACATTTCCTACAAATGATGAAAGAGCATCATCATAATATTACTGTGGTCTATAGTTCATAGCTTATGTTTGGTGTTTTTTTTCCCACAAACCATCTGTGTTAGTCAGCCAAAGGGGTACTGATGCAAAATACCAGAAATCTGTTGGATTTTATAAAGTGTATTTATTTGGTGTAGAAGCTTACAGTTACCAGTTCATAAAGTATAAGTTACTTCCCTCACAAAAGTCTATTTTCATGTATTGGGGCAAGATGACTGCCAACGTCTGCCAAGAGTTTAGGCTTCTTGGGTTCCTCTCTTCCCAAGGCTCTGTTTCCTCTGGACTCAGCTACTGTACTCTCTCCACAAGGCCAGATATAGACTATCAGGTGAACAGCTTTGTCTCTTTCTCCAGGGTTTCCGCTGTGTCTAAGGAGCTGTCTCTATTCCTCTGTGTTTTTCTCCTGTGTGCTCACTTCCCAGGCTTGAGCTCAAAATTCCCAACTCTGTCCTTTTCCATGTCTTTTCTCTGTAAGCCCCCACCCACCAAGGGGCAGGGACTCAACACTCTACTGATGTGGCCCAATCAATGTCCTAATCATAATTTAATCAATTAAAAGAGATACCTCTGACAGACCAGTTTATAACATAATCCAATAACTATTTTTGGAATTTATAAACAATGCCAAACTGCTATACCCCGCCCCCCCATTAACACCAAGTATTAATATTGTGCTTTTGTTATAGTTCATGAAAGAATGTACTCATATTTGTTCTGCTAACCATAATCCATCATTCTCCTCAGGGTTCACTGTGTTATATGGTCCCCTGCCTTGTTCAATCCATCCGAAGTGTACACTCAGAGTGGCTCTCCATTTCATTGCAGAGTTGTGTTATCATCAGCTCAGTCCATTTCAGGATGTTTTCATTAATTCAAAAGGAAAACTCCCATACCTCCTTATACCCCAGCATTATTTACCCTTATCATTGAGATAGTACCTTCTTTGCCACTGTGGTAAAAATATTACTATATTAATGTTAACTATAGTCTATATATTACATTAGTTGTATTTTTCCCATGTATCTTCATATTCTTAATACCTTGGAATAGAGGAACATTCTTGTATCTATAATAGTACTCACAATCATCACCCACCACCAAAATCACTGTGCTATACAGTCTCTAAATTATCCACTAGCTTTCTTTCAATTGACATTAACCTCCATATACTATATCTTTCAGCCACAATGATGTTTATAAATCAGCTGTGTTGATTATACTCAGCTATAATGTGTTACCATCAACTCTAACCATTTTCCCATATTTACAATCCACCTTATTAAACATTCTACGTACATTTTAGCATCAGCCTCCCCTTTTCAACCCACATTTTATCTTCTAGTAACCTATACTCTATAGTTTAATTCCATGAGATTACTCAACATATTTAATTCATATTAGTAAGACAATACAATATTTGTTCTTTTTGAGTATTGAATGAATAATTTATTGGATAGATAACCATGTGAGGCTATCATGTAGTTTATTTTGACCCATCATCTTTTTTTGTCATAGTCTTTGTCAAATATTTCACTTGTAAGAAAAACAATGTATTGAGTATTTTGCATACAGATACTTGTCAAATTATTTTTTCAACACATATACTGAGTGGAATAAGCTACAACTTTATAGGATGAGACTCCATAAACCTGAGCAATCAACCACTAACTTGGATCTGTAAACTAAACAACTACCAAACTCATGCAGATTCTACCAGAAGACATTTGAGCTCAGAGTATGAAGAGTAGAGAGATATTGAACACATACATCTTTCAGTAGAGACCTGCAAAAGGCTACACACATTTTGAGTTGCAGTAAGTCATTACTAGGGTAAAGGCTACTTTAGACCCATTCTAAGACTGTTGCTGCATCCCTTCCCCCAGCCTTTGTTATCTCCTTCCTCCAGCCGTTGCTGTCCTTCCCGCCAGTCCCGCCCACGTTGCCAATATATAATCTGCCTTCTTCCCTGGCTACTGCCTACCTCATAGCCGCCTGCACAACTCCGCCTATCCACTACCGCCCCGTAGTTAACCCGCCCCAGCTCCTGCCCCTCCCTCTACCCAACCCTATATAACCAAGTGTATTTCCGCAATAAAGCAGACTTGTTCCTGCGCTCAGGCTGTCTCCGTGGTTTTTACCGCGCGTCCCCCACGCCTGGAGAACCTAGGCCTACGCGCTGGCCTAGGGGCTTCCCGCCGAGCCGTGGAAGGCTGCCCGGACCTCGTGGGCCGCTAATCACTGCCAGTGAGCCCACATAAGACAGTGTGAAATAAGCTTTCACAGGATCAGACTCATCCACAAGTAACTTACTCTCTGCCCTAGAAAATGAAACAAAACCTTTTAAAGGAAGGTAACAAAATCTAGACACTCAAAAGCATAAAACTTATAATATCCAGTATTCAATAAAAAATTACTAGTCACATGAAATATCAGGAAAATGTGATCCATAACCTGGGAATAATCAGTTGAGAAAACTGATCCAGAAATCAATATTTGTAATGAGCAAACAAAGATTTTTAAACATATATAATAAGCATTTTCAAGAATTTAAAGGAAAAGAAAAATAGATACTATCAAAACAAAAACATGGAAGTCCTATAGATAGATACACAATTCACTGTATGGGAATAACAACAGGTTATACTCTGCAGAAGAGAATATCAATGAACTTGAAAAACAGGAAGTGAAGCTATCTGAAATGAAGCACGGTGACAAAAAAAGAGATGCTCAGTTACCAATGCAAATGCCAGTATCTTTCAGCTTAACATAAGTGTAATTTGTGACACAGAATTTTGAGGATGGACAGAGAAAATATTTGAAGTATTAATGGCCAAACTATTTCCAAATTTCATGTAAAACTCTATGTACAGACACAAAAACTCAATAAACCCAAACAAAATAAAAACAGTAAACCAAACTAACTCATATCATAATCAGTCATTTTGATAGGCTGGGAAATGTACACCTTGTAAATTTAAACATTAATATTTAAATTTTAATATTGTATATTTAAGCATTAAATATTAATTATATTGTTTACTCTCTGTTTTTTATTTTTCAGATTTTTCTTTTGTCTTATTTTAAAATGATACATGGATCACAAAAACTGTTACATTAAAAATATGAGGGTCCCATACACCCCACTTCAACTCCCCCACTCCTCTCACATCAATAACCTCTTTCATCATTGTGGCACATTCATTGCATTTGGTGGATACTTTTTGGAGCACTGCTGTACTGCATGGATTATAGTTTACATTGTTAGTTAACACTCTCCTCCAGTCCATTCAGTGGGTCATGGCAGATATATAATGTCCAGCATCTGTCCCTCAATATCATTTAGGACAACTCCAAGTCCTGAAAATGACCATGCTGTCTTTATCCTATACTTAAAATTTTTTTTTTTAATTTTAATTTTTTAAAAAAAGATACTTAGATTACATAAATGTTACATAAAAAATGTAGGAGATTTCCATATGCCCCACTCCCTACCACTCCCACACTTTCCCACATTAACAACATCCTTCATTAGAGTGGCACCTTTGTTACAATTGATGAACACATATTGGAGCATTGCCACTAAGTGTGGATTATAGTTTATATTATAGTTTAAACTCTCTCCCACACAATTTTGTAAATAATGACAAGATATATAATGGCTTTATCTGCCATTGCAACATCATTCAGAACAATTCCAATGTCCCAAAAATGCCCCCATATTACATCTATTTTTCCCCTCTCCCTTCACTCGGAACATCCTCTGGCCATTGCTTGCACATAATTGATAAAAGTTCTTCCATTGCTAGAACCACAATAAGTCTATACTAGATTACCGGTAAGTCTACTGTAGTTCATTTTTCCTTCCCCAATGCTGAGAATTTTGGGGTGGTGATGCCCAATCCCCCTTTAATTGAGAGGGGATTTAGATCCAATGGTGTAGATAAATGGAACTATCTTGCTTGTAGTTGCAGACCCTCTCTGTTCCTTGGGATGGTGGTTGTCCATCATCACCTCCCTGTTGTTCTGGGAGAGTCCAATGAGTTGGAGAGTAGGTGTTACAACTCTCCTGAGATTCAAGGCCCAGCTGGCACATGGACAGCCTAAAGATTTAAGTTTCTTTGAGATACACCTATCAACTCTAGCACTAAATATAGATGCAAATAGAAGGGGCAGAAGAACCATGACTAGGGAAACCACAACTGAGTCAAACTCTGTCACACTGGGGAGCATAAATTCCCAAGTAGGGCCCACTGGCAGGGCAACAAACTCCTGAACTGTTTGCCCTGCCTATAGTGTCTGGATGTTTCTACTATTTGAGGCAATATTTACTTTGGCAGTCAATGAGATCCTGCTGAGATGTACATAAGTGTAACTTCTGGAATGACCTCCCAACTCACTTTGAAGTCTCTTAGTCATGTCAACTCATTTGTCTTTACCTTTTGCCCTTTTGGTCTGTCTTTCTCTAGTTGCATTGCTAATTGATGGTTGGTAACAATCCCTCCGTGCCAGGGTGGTTCATCCCCAGGTATCATGTCCCTTGCCAGGGGGAAGGCAATGCATTTATATTCTGAGTTTGGCTTAGAGAGAGGCCACACGTACCACAAGAACTTGAAGATAGTTCCCTACATTTTTGTCTAGGAGTTTTATGGTTCTAGATTTTATATTTAGGTACTTGATCCATCTCGAATTAATTTTTGTATACAGTGTAAGATGGGTCCTTTTTCTTTCACCTATGTGTATCCAATTCTCTCTGCACCATTTATTGACTAGACTGACTCATGTGATTGGGTTTATAGCCTTGTCAAAAATCACTTGACTGTAGATCTAAGGATCTGTCTCTGAATTCTCAATTCATTTCCATTGGTCAATATGTCTATTTTTTGCCAGTACCATGATGTTTTTATGTTTTTATCACTGTAGCTAAGTAATTAATATGCTTTAAAGTCAGGATGTGAGAGTCCTCCAAATTTGTCATTCTTTTTTAAGAATGACATATTTTTTGGTGTTCAAGGTCCCTTAACATTACAAATCTGATAATTTGCCTTTCCATTCCTGTAAAAAAACTTTTGGAATTTTTTTTGGTTGTGTTGAGTCTGTAAATCAGTTTAGGTGCAATTGACATCTTAATGATATATAGTCTTCCAATCCATGAATACAAAATGTCTTTCCATTTATTTACATATTTGGTTTCTTTTAGCAATGTTTTGTTGTTACCTGAACACAGGTTCTTTATGTTCTTGGTTAAGTTTATTCCTAAATATTTGATTCTTTTACTTGCTGTTGTAAATGGAATTTTTTTTTTCTGAATTCCTCCTTGATTGCTTATTACTAGTGTATAGAAATGCTACTGATTTTTGTGTTTTAATCTTATAAACTGCCACTTTGCTGAATACATCTGTTAGCTCTAGTAGTAGTTTTGTTATGGATTTTTTGGAATTTTCTTTATATAGGATCATATCATAAGTGAATAGGGAAAGTTTTTCTTCTTCCTTTCCCATTTGGGTGCCTTTTATTTCTGTTTCTTGCCTAATTGTTCTAGTTAGAGCTTTTAGCACAATATTGAATGACAGTGGTGACAGTGATCATCCTTGTCTTGTTCCCAATTTAGCAGGAAAACTTTCCATCCTTTAAGGTTGATTGCAATATTAGCAGTCAGTATTTCATATATGAACTTTACCATGTTGAGAAAGTTTCCTTCTATTCCTATTCTTGTATTTTTTATCAAGAAAGAATGCTGTATTTTGTCAAATGCCTTTTCTGCATCAATCAAAATGATCATGTGATTTTTCTTCTTCATTTTATTATGTGTTGTATTACACTGATTGTGACAAACCACTTTTGCATACTGGGATAAAACCCAGTTGATTGTGGTGAATAATTCTTTGAGCGTCCTTTTGGATTAGGTTTGCAAATATTTTGTGGAAGAATTTTGCATCTCTATTCATTAGGGAAATTGGTCAGCAATTTCCTTTTTTTGTAATATCTTTGTCTGGCTTTGGTATTAGGGTGATGCTGGCCTCATAAAATGAATTTGGTAGCATAACATCCTCTTCAGTTCTTTGGAAGAGCTTGAGCAAGATTGGTTTTAGATGGTCTTTGAATGATTTGTAGAATTCATCTTTGAAGCCATCTCAACCTGGGCTTTTCATTTTTGGGAAGTTTTTGATGATTGTTTCAATATCATTATTTGTGATTGGTTTGTCAAGGTCTTCTATTCTAGGGTCAGTGTAGGTTGTTTCTAGGAATTTGTCTATTTAGTCTACATTTTTTAGCTTCTTGGTGAACAGTGTTCATATAATCCTCATATGATTTCTCTTATTTCTGTGGGGTCAGTGGTAATGTTCCCCCTCTCATTTCTGATTTTATTAATTTGCATTTTCTTTCTTTTCTTCTTTGTCAGTCTACCTAAGGACTTGTCAATATTGTTGATCTTCTTGAAGAACAAGCTTTTGGTTTTGTTTATGCTCTCTCTTTCTTATTCTTAATTTCATTTATTTCTACTCTTATCTTTGTTATATCTTTCCTTCTGCTTGCTTTTGGATTTGTTTACTGTTTCCTTTTCTAGTTCTCCATGTTTGCAATTAGGTTTTGGGTTTTAGCCCCTTCTTTTTTTAATGTAAGCCTTGAGGGTTATGAATTTCCTTCTCAACACTGTCTTTGCTGATAGGTTTTTTTTTTATTTCAGATTTATTTATTTATTTATTTCTCTCCCCTTTCCCCTCCCCTCAGTTGTCTGTTCTCTGTGTCTATTCACTGCATGTTCTTTGTCCGCGGCATGGGAATCTGTGTTTCTTTTTGTTGCATCATCTTGTTGTGTCAGCTCTCCATGTGCGCGGTGCCATTCCTGGGCAGGCAGCACTTTCTTTCGTGCTGGGCAACTCTCCTTATGGGGTGCATTCCTTGTGCATAGCGCTGCACATGGGCCAGCTGCACAAGGGTCAAGGAGGCCCAGGATTTGAACCATGGACCTCCATGTGGTAGACGGACGCCCTAACCACTGGGCCAAGTCTGCTTCTCTGCTGATAGGTTTTGATATGATGTATTCTTGTTTTCATTCATCTTGAAATCTTTACTGATTTCTCTTGCTATTTTTTCTTTGACCCATTGATTATTTAAGTGCATGTGTTTAATCTCCATGTATTTGTGAAACTTCCCTTTTTATGTCTTTTATTGATTTCCAACTTCATTCCTTTATGATCAGGGAACATTTTTGTAAATTTCAATCTTTTTAGATTTATTGAAACCTGTCTTGTGCCCCAACAAATGTTCTATCCTGGAAAAGTATCCATGAGCCCTTGAAAAGAATGTATATCCTGCTGTTTTGGGGTATAATGCTCTATAAATGACTATTAGGTCTAGTTCATTTACCATATTATCCAAGCTCTTAGTTTCCTTATTTATCCTCTGTCCAGATGTTATATCCAATGCTGAGAGTAGTGTAGTGAAGTCTCCAACTCTTATGGTGAAAAAATCTATTTCTCTCTTCAGTTTTGCCAGTGTGCATCTTTTGTATTTTGGGGCACTCAAATTTAGGTGAATAAATATTATATATATGATTGTTATCTTCTTGGTGAATTTTCCCCTTTTATTAAAATATAATGACCTTCTTCATCTAACAATTTTGCATTTCAAGTCTATTAATTCCATTATTTGCATCACTACTCCAGATCTTTTTGGTTACCATTTACATGAAATATCTTTTTCCAACCTTTTATTTTCAGCCTATTGTATTTTTGCCTCTAAGGTGAGTTTCTTGTAGATAGCATATAGATGGCTCATTTTCTGAAATCTATTCTGTCAGTCTATGTCTTTTGATTGGGGAGTTCAATCCACTAAAATTCAAAATTCAATGTTATTACATAAAGGCATTACTTACTTTGTTCATTTTATCTCTTGGCTTTCTGTTGTCATATCTTCCTATTGTCTGTCTTTTAATCTTTTATTTACTCTTACTGGTAATTTTCATTTCACAGTCTTCCCCGAGTCTCTTCCCCTTTTCTTTTTCTTTCAGGCTGCAGCACACCCTTTAGTATCTCGTGTAAATCTGGTCTCTTGGTCTTGGTGTCTTCTTTAAGCCTTCACTTTTCAACCATGGTTTTTTACACATGTTTTTGTCAGATGTGTGCTGCAAATAACATGTTACTATTAACTGTTGATGTATTAAAGTTTGCAACCAATTTAATTTTATTATTAGAGCATGTTTAATGTCTATAATAATGTCACACTCATTTGCTACCATTATGATATATTATTTCTTTAGTGAGAAATAAGGCAGTAAATTGAAAGCTATCATACTAAGAATTGTTGTACATCCTGCATAGGAGTAAATGTTATGTCTGAAGAATGTCTCATAATTGCCTGCTCAGGCTATTTGGTGGTTTCTCCAACTTTTCAGTTTATGTGGGACATTTCTTTTCCCAGTGTACAGTTAGAGTCAGTGATTTGGGATTTTATTTTCCTCTTAAGATATTTATTCACATTTCAAAAATACTAATTTGGTAAACAATGTGATGTCACCAGGTGAATTTGGCAAAAAAAAAAAAAAAGAATCTTACACCTTGCTTGTAAAAAACAATGTAGTTATTAAGAACTTTGAACCAAACTGTGAACCCTATCCTAGAAAACAATAGCTGAAACTTAGGTCAATTAAACTGTTATTACTTTTTTTCCCATCCAGCTAGTAATTAAAAAAATTTTTTTAAGTATATCACTTATCCATAAACATACATAAACAATAAGTATATAGTAGTAGTTGTGAACTTACAAAACATACATACATAACATCATACAGGGTTCTAATAACTCACCCTACCACCACTACCTTATATTGTTGTGAAACATTTTTATCTAATGATGAAAGAGCACACTCAAAATATTACTACTACCAAAGTATCTTAACATTTGGTCATTTTTCTCCCCAACCCACATTATTATTATTATTTTATACATGAACATACATAAACAATATGTGTATAATAAAAGTTGTGAACATACAAAGCAAACTTGTATAACATCATACAGGGGTCACATATATCAACCCACTACCAACCCCTTGCATTGTTGTGAGGCAGCTGTTACAAATTGTGAAAGAATATCATCAAAATCTTACTGTTAACTGTAGTCCATATCTTACATTTGGTGTATCTTTCCTCGAACCCACTTATTACTATTTTTAAGAAAATATTTTTATTACAAAATTTGTGAACTTACAAAACAAACATGCACGTGTGCAGAATTCCCATACAGCACTCCTCTATCAACACACCACACCATGGTAGAATATTTGTTACAGATTATGAGATAATACCAGCAGGCTATTACCACTAACTATGGTCCATAAAGTATATTTGGCACACTTTTTCCTTACTCCCCCATTATCAACATAGTACATCTTTGGCATAGATGCATGAATATTACAGTATTGCTGTTAACCACAGTCCATTGGTCACTCCAGTTAACTTTTTCCCGTGCTTCTCCACATTCCCATCACCCTGCAGTAGTGATGTACATCTGCTCTAGCTCACAAAGGACACTCTTGCATCAACCACAATTCTCATCTACCTCTGGGTTTACTATTATTCAGTCCCTAGATTATTCTCTAAATTTCTTTCAACTGATATTTACATCCATAGACTACTCTTTCCAGCCACTTTCCCATTTATAAACCTCAACTAGTAATTTTTAAATTACTATTATTTTAATTCCTATAAATGACAGTAACTAAAAATAAGGAAACAAAGAGACAAAGTAAATCAGAAACCAAGCTTATACAAAAGTATCAAAATATTCTATGAACTGAACAAAGATTTCCCTCAATATGAGATCCAGGTTGAAATGAATAACTGACAAAATCTCATTTAATGTTTGAAGTACAAGACAAGACAGTAAAAATTGAAGTTACTGGAGAACGTTGCTTACTTGTAAATTACTTGAGGACAAACACCATGTCGTGTTCTCTTGTCCTCCCACATCCGCCAGGACAGTGTCTGGCATTATTACATGTTCAATGAATGCCTTTTAGTATAGTAAAAAATCCAGTCTATCAAGGCTGGCTGAATCCATGATCCTTTGTTTGATCTCTCAGCTATAATTTATGTATGGAATTAATCAGGTAAGAATTAGTGTAGCCTCTTTGTATCCCTTTTGTTATTATTTCCTATTCTGTTTGAAGTAGTCCAATATATTCTTTTTAACCTCCCTTCCCTCTGAACTCACTCTGTCATCCTCTTGCCTCCAACCCCTTAAGCTTTATACTAGAGTATGTAATTCCCCACCATGCAGCATTATTATTGATAATAGAATTTATAACTTTTAAATTTGAGCTTCAGCTTATGGATGAAGAAAGAATTAAGAAATGGAAGTGCCAGAGTTTTAATTGTTTTTATGTTCAGTAGCTTAGTGTTTGGAGAAATGATAGCTTTTTAGAGACTTCTTATCTCATTCTGGGTTAACTGCTCTTGAAAAAGTGTTAACATACTCTATTGATGTGCCAGGAATGGTTTTCCTAAAAGAGAATGACTACAGTTAAATGTTAATCAAATGGGATTTGATTCTCCTTTCTTGTTTTTAATTATTCTTGAGGCCACCAAGTACGTAGGTGTCTTCTCTTCTACCAGTTCATCTGTTTTGGTAACGTAACAATTGTAGGTAAATTTTACTCAAAATTAATTTCCAGTTCCACTGAGGGTGGATGTTATTAGTTAATGCACACACCAGCAATCATATAGAGATTACAGAAAGAGGATGTTTCCTAAAAGTCTGACAGTTGTAAGCAGTACAACAAAGTATAACAAGAAAAGCAAAATTACTCTATGGGTCAACACCCCTGGGTTATTCTTCGCCAAAGAATCTAGTTGTACTGTGAAGTTTGAATCCAAAAGGCCTGGACTTCATCTGAGGTATCCTACTGGAATAAGAAATTTTACCTGCCCTGTCTGACCCACTGGTTAAGACATGTAATATACTGATTAGGAGTGTTACTTTGCAAACATGTATCCCATTAAGCTTGAATTTTAGGTGGTTTGTATTAGCTTGTTAGTGAGACTGATACTTTGGGTCTCTCTGCTATTGAGGCTCACTTTGTAATGGGAACAGCCTAAGTAACCAGCAGAATATTTTTAAAAAAGTGCATCTGGGCCTCTATTTTGGGCTTCCCGGTTATAGAGGGTTCTGTGCACACGCAGTGGTTCCTGATCCAAGAGAGAAAGTGCATCCTGATATGGCTCTTACAAAGGAGGACAAAGGAGCCATATCTGGCCTTTTCCAATCCCTCATGGTAGGTAAGGCAGCCTCTGGCTGTGACACATATTTTCACTTGTTATTGTTCTTATATTACCCTTTTTTTTGTAAAAAACTGTAGATTTGTAACCATTGTCATTTCGGGTCTTGTGAATCTTCTTTAGCAGTCAAACTCTTTTTATCTGCTACTCCTCTACTGCTGGCAGTTCTTTTGTATCCTTCCACAACATATTATAAGTATGTTATTTTTAAAACTTTAGAATGTAAAATTATGCCATTCATAATATTTGCCACTTGGAGTTTTTAAAAATTATGTGACCATGTATTAATTTTATTTTAAAATTAAATTAAAAGAAACAAAATACAAATCCCCTTGGGGTAAATTTTATAATGCCTTAAAACTCTGTAAAAATATATATTTTTATAAGAGTTTCAAAATTTTCACAAAGTTAAATCTCATTTATGTCAATTTCCTGAGTGCCTCTAATAAAATGTTGCTTTAAATCAGATATCTATAGAATTTTCTAGGCCACAAATGATGGTCATATTTAAGGCCCTTTGAATCTCTTGCTTAGTATTCAGTATATTTCCTTCCTTTTTTAAAAAAAATTACGTTTTTCTTTCATGTTTAGCATTCTCACAGAATTCTCTTGTGAAAGTTACATATTCTCTTGAAATTTATTTTCCAATAATTTTGACTTTATCACTCAAGGCCTTGCTTTGGTGAGAACCTAAGCAGTATCCATTTATTTTGTTTTTAACTTTCTGCATATATGTCATTCCTCTGATGCCCATTAAATAAAATGCCTTTTAATAGTTGTTTTTGCTTTGCCAACATCCAGGGGTATTTATCTCTTGGCAACGGGGACTGAGAGTAAAGTAGGACAATGCCTTCTCTGAAAGAATGTGCCAGGTTTGGTGGTGTGACGAAATAGTGGGTCCAGAAACTGAAAATCATCCTCCACAAGGCAGAAGTGGACGAGTTCCAGCATCTGTTACTATGGTGGTATGGAGTTGTAACGGAATGTCCTCTTGTTTAGGATCTGTTCACTATTTCAGTGCAATCATACCCCACAGTAAAACGATTTTCCTGTTGATGTTTTCAAAAGTTTTTTCCACCTTGCTACTTTGGACTTAATGAACAAAAGATTTATTAATGAATAGCTTTTCAGTATCTAATTTGCAGAAAACAGAGGGAAACAAAGAGGGTTGTCTGTGTGTGTTTCTCCTCTATACTGTCTACTCGGGCTCACATATCTGCTATTGTCTATGAAGGCAGGCCCAATCAGTTTTCCCCATTACAATTTCTCATTTATTTTTCTGTTTTGCTTGGGATTAACTTTGAGCTGTATGTGTTGGAATACATTCATGCTTTAGTTGGCTTCCTCCAGAATTTCTGACCTATGGATCAATGGAATGCTCTCTTTTTACCTTTACTAGTCCTTTTAAAATCTTTCTCTGATATATCGTCTGGCTATTTAATAGCATCAATTGTCATATGCATGAACATGGAATCATGAAAAGAGTCAGTCTGATGGAAGCATAAAGTCAAGGCCCCCTAAAGGGCTGCACAATACAGTTAGAAACTGAAAGGGCAGTGAGGATCTTAGGGCGGATTTGAGAGTCATCCAGTATTCATCAAGATGGTACAGTGAAGAGTATCAAAGGCTGACAGAGGCAATGATGATTTTGTTCCATTGAGTCCTTGTTCACTCCAGCTGTACTGAACTTCATTTGAACACCTACCATCACAGTTACCTCTCACTCTGCTCAGGAACAGTTTGTAAAATAAAAGTGAAAAGAGGTTCTGTTCCATCCTTCATCTTTTTTCAGTCCAAATTCTGCAAGGGGAAGAGATGCTGAAAGGAAATAGAGGAAGGAACGAGAGAGTGAGAGAGTGAGAGAGAGTGAGAGAGCGCGAGCGCGCGAGAGAATGGAAATAATGCATGCTTGGGCTACTGAGAAAATGCCTAGGTCATTGATTAAAAGTATGCTTTTCTTTTATGTCAAGAAACTTCAGTTGGCAAGAAATTTAAGCCAGAAATTAACATATAGCTTTGAATTAGCAGAAATTCTGTGGAAAATTTTAAGCAAGAATATCTAAATTCAAGATAATTTTAAAAACAAAAGATGTGAGAAACTGACACAGGCTCCATCAGCTTTATGTTCTTTCCATCTGTGTTCTAATAGATTGCTACAAGGGTAAAACAAATAGGAAATTTGTAATTTGAAAATTTATGAAGATTTGTGCAGTTCATTCATGTTTAATGTTTGGCCTTTTTCTCTGTCATAGTACATACAATAGAGGATTGATAGAGCTATCTGGATCCCTGAGGTGAAATATATGACATAAAATATGGGGTACACAAACACACACAAAAAAACACACAAATATACAAAATTTAGCTATAGTCACCAACATCAATTTAAATAAAAAAATAAAAAAATTTCAGAAATCATACCAAATATTTTAGGTATGAGTAGCTAATTTTGACAGCCCTATCTTCAATATAAGCTTATAGAGTAATAGAAAATTAACATTTGTGGTCACCTATCACATGTCAGACACTATGCTATGTATTTTAATTATATTTTCTTATTTAATCCTTATAAAAACCACGTCTTCTGTTGAATTTATAGCACCCAGTTATTATTACCCTTGTTTTATGGTGAGAAAACTGATATAGTGAGTCTCATCATACGTTATTAAAAGAAACTAAGTGGAAGACCTGAGGTTTTAACTTAGCTATGTGTAGTCTGATCATGTCCATCCACTTCTATCCTAACAAATGATGATTTATTTTTACCACAAAACAAGAAGTCTAGAGGCAGACAATTGCTAATGTTTCAGTGGCTCAGTAAATCAGGGCTAATTTCTTTGTAAATATCTTGGCCTTTCTTCATAGTTGCAATATGGCTGCAGCAGTTCTAGCCATCACTTCCTGTGTCCAAGGGAGAAAGAAAGGACAGGGACAGATTGCAGCAGCCACATCTATCCCATTTTGTAAGGAAAACAAGAGTTCTTATAAATAACCCTAGAAGATTTCTGCTATATATTTTTTAATAATAAGATATAGTAACATATGATATAGTACACAAAAGTGAGCTTGTGATCAAGGATTATCACAACATGAAAACCCAGGTCAAAAAATAGAGCATTATCAGCATTCCAGAGGCTTCCCAACTGGCCTTCTCCTAATCATTACCATTCCTCCCACTCTCCAGAAGTAGCCATTATTCTGACTTTTATGAAAATCACTATGTTGTTTTTCTTTATTGTTTTTCAACTATATATGGACAAACACTGTACTTTAATTTTACAGGTTTTTATAAAAACTCTTACAAATAAGTGGCACCAAAATGTTTTATCTTATATCTTTTTGTTCAATATTTTGTTTTTAATATGCATTTGTTTTTTTCCATGTAATCATAGTTTGTTCATTCTCATTCCTGTATAATCACTGTAATAACATACTTCAGTATATTTGTTTATTATACTGCTGCAGGACTCTTAGACTAGTTTTGATTTTTGGTTAATGCTTATAACACTCCAGTGACCATTCTTGTTAATATCTCTTGTTGTACATGTGGACACATGGAGACAAGCTAACTCCCACTGGCTTACAAGTGCTGACTATGATCATCTCTTCTTGATTTTGAGTTCAATGACATTTTGTTGGTAGCTTGGAATCAGCCATAATAAGGAGTGTATACTCCATGGTAATCAGAAAAGGGTACAAATAAGGGCATATTTTCTACTCCCTAATTTCCAGTCCCTGCCCCCTTGAGATGTTAAACATTTATCAAAACATCACTGAGGATTTATTTAAGAATGGATTTACTTGGTTATAGGTTAAGCATATCTTACACTTTTAGCAGATGATGACAACCTGTTTTACAAAGAAGTTGCACCAATTTATATTCCCTTGAGCAATACATGTGAATGAACATTTTTTCATAGCCTTGCCTTTTCTGTTAGATCTTTTATTTGTAGGCATTCTGATGAGTGAGTACTTGCATTTCAGTGTGTTTTTAATTTGCATTTCCCTTATGACTAATAATGTTATATCTTTTCTTAAGTCAATGGAGCAAATGGTTATACTCTTGAGAACTGCCTATTCAAATCACTTTTCCATTTTTCATTTGGTTGTCTGTCTTTTTAAAAATTGGTTGATTGGAGGTCATTTCCAGGGAGAAAAGTGGCATAGGGTGCTCCAGGACTGAGTCCTTCTAACAAAAACTGCTATCAAACAGGCAGGAACTATCTGAAATAACTATTTTGAAACTCCAGATGTCAGAAGAACACTGCACAGTATCCAGAGAGTAGTGGGAGGAATAGGCTGATAAATTATGGTGAAGAACTGTAAATTTTTCTCTCCATTCTTCAGCTACCAGTGCCCATCCCCCACTCTCACTACAGGCCACCATGGAATCCAGTCTCTGGCTAGTGGCTAGTGACAGAAAGGAATGTAAAATCCTCTTCCCCAAGAACAGAGTTGCACACAGCCATCATTAATCATGGCTTTTGATTAGCAAATTTAAATGTCTAGATCCTGGCTCAGAGGATGTTTCAACCACCCCTAGACAAAGGCAGTGGCAGCCATTGTTTCAATCCTACCAGGAGAGGGATGAAGGTGGTGGAGATTTAAAGATGCAGGGCTTCATAAGGGCTGTGGGGGAAAGTTAGCTGAAGGGCAGTATTTGGTGGGCAGGCCGGGAAAGCTCAACTTTGAGAAACAGTCAGATAAGATTTTGGTGCTCTTTCTGATGGCCTACACAGGGCAATTCCAAATTCAAGGGTCTCTGGCCCTATTTTGTCTGGGAAAGTCTGAGTATTTGCCCTCCAGGCACAAGCAGCATGAGACCAAAAAAAAAAAAAAAAAAAAAAGTATAGAAGCAGACAGTCTGGAACAAAGGTTTCCAACTTCAGATACCTAGTAAATGGAGGTTTGTCCCTGGGGAAAAAGGGGGGACAACCAAACTCCTGTAAACATGGGTAAAAACAAAACAAGTAACAAGCAAAAGTTCAGGGAAAGACAGAGGCCCAGTAAGGCAAGGGAAGTCCTGCATGGTGCATGCTCCTTAGGCAGATCTTCCTGATAGGACGGCTGTGACTTAAGAAAATCTCTGTTTTATCTTCAGCTAGTTACAAAACCAGAAACAGATAGCCCAGGGGTAAATATCAGAATTAACATTTTAAAATATTAAAATGTACAGTGTACAACAAAAGAGTACAAGACAAAGAAAGAAACAGGAAATGATGGCCCAGCCAAAGGAAAAGGATAAAAATACAGAAAATACCAATGTGTAAGACAGGAATGTGAACATTCTGAACAAACCCTTTAAAAATTATCTTAAAAATGCTTGAAAGGAAGGCAACTACAGAGAAAAAACACAAGCATATCAGGAAAAAAATTGATGAGCAATACAAGAGTCTAAGTAATGGGAAAGAAATTTTAAAAAGGAATTGCCAGAACTACTAGAGGTGAAGAAAACAATAACTTAAATGAAAAATGTCCAAAAATGTTTCAAAAGCTGATTGGAACTAGTAGAAGAAAGAATCAGTGAGCATGAAGAGAAGACACTTGAAATGAGTCAGCCTGAGGAGCAGAAAGGAAAAAGAAATATTAAATGTGAAAATAGCCTAAGACAGCTACGAAATATCCTCAGGCGCACTGATACACAAATTGTGGGAGTCCCAGAAGGAGAAGAGAAGAGGACAGTGGTTCAAAGCAAAAATATATTTAGCTGCTAAACTTTAACCCTTTGGTAACAATAAGTTAAACAGATGAAAAATATATATAGATAGATATGAAAAGGCACTTATTATGGTCCAACACAAGAACTAATAAATATAAAATTAGGCTTTAATGGAAGTTAGGGACAGAAAAATCATAAGACTTGCACAGGCAAAATAGTAAAATGGCAGACAAGGGAGGTTGTTGGTGTGGGAGGAGTGGGGTGGGGGATCCTTTTATGTTTTTTATAATGTGACCTTTTTTGTGATGTAAGTATCTTCAAAAAATACAATTTACAAAAATGATGGGGGTGGGCAGTGGTGTATAGGTTATATGGGAACCCCTTATTTTTTTTTTAATGTAACATTCTATGTGATCTATTAACTTTAATAAAATTAAAAATAAAAAATGGCAGACAAAAGACTTGTATTATTAGTAGTAACTATGTTTTTATTTTTTATTTTTTGGCAAGATAGTAAAGAGTTTATTAAGAAACAAAAAAAAATATTAGAAAGTGCACAGTCTGAAACATAGATGCAGGCATGCTAGAGGGTGAGTCATATTCCTGGGGCCCCAGATCAGGCCTCTTTAAAGTCCTTCCTCTTCCCCTTTCATAATGTTAGGGAGGGCCCCCAGCTGTTTGCTGCTCTGATTGGTTGCCCCACCTGTCAGCTCTCGGGAGCCAATGGTGAGGCCTTTTATTTGAAGGTATCTGGGGTTTCCCCTCAATGCTAGGAAGAGTTCCAAATGGGATCTTGTGGCCAGGGTCTCATGGGATCTTTCCAGCAGCCTTCCCCTCAGAGGGTTTCTGGGCAGGGTCTCATGGCTATGTGGTCTGCCGCCATCCTGTCTGCTGAGCATATTTTTTGCCAAGTTTTCCCTTTCCTTATTCTAATTTGCCTCAACTGCCCCTTCAGAGAGTTTTCACCCTTGTTTGTAATGGGGAGCTTGAAAGGCAATCGTCATTCTTCTGGAGGTGCTTCCTGCCGGTTAGGGCTGTCGTCCCTGCCTGATGAGGTATGAAACTCTCTGGCTATTCTGTTAAGGTTGAGGGAAGATGTGTCTGGCACCATGGTTGGAACTGGATGAAATCCCTGCATAGTTGATACCTTGTTCTGGAAGACATTGATTCTGGAAGAAATATGCTTAGTTAGAATTTAAGGTACATGGTCCTACTGAAAGGATAAAGAAGAGGGTGGTAAGTGAACCCCCAAAAGGGGGGGCAGCCATGACATACTAGATGATGAGAAAGGCCAGGTGCCTTCAGAGGCTGCATGCTCCCAAAGTTGATGGAAACAGCGTTCTTCCTTGAGTTCTTTTATGCTGTTGGTTAACTCTAGGGAGAATCGTGGTAGACCTTCTGGGTTTGGTATAAACTGCCAACCCCAGTGTTCCCGTGGTGGTGGTTATGCCTAAGACAGCTAGGAAAGGTATGAGGAGACACACTTCCCGAGAAGTAATGACTTTAAATGTCAATGGATTAAACTCTCCAGTAAAAAAACTGAAATTGGCATAATGGTTTAAAAAATGCATGCTGATCTTTATACTATCTGTAAAAAATTCACCTAAATTCAAAGATCCAGGTAAGCTGATGGTGAAAAGTATGAAAAAAAATATACCGTGCAAGTAGTAACCAAGAGAGAGCTTGGGTGACTATACTAATATCAGATAAAATAGACTTAAGTAAAAAACCAGCTATGAGGGACAAAGATGGTCGTCATACTGATAAAAGGGACAATTCAACAGGAAGATGTAACAGGTATAAATATATATGCAACACCAGGGCCCCAAATATTTGAAGCAAATACTGACAGAGTTGAAGGGAGAAATTGTCATCTCTACATTAATAGTAGGACATTTTAACACAACACTCAGTAGTGATTAGAACATGTATCTAGTCCAAAAATGAATAAGGAAATACAGGATTTGAATGATATACTGAACCAACTAGATTTTTAACAGTTATATGTAGAATATGACACTCAATGAAAACAGAATACACATTCTCCTCATATGCACATGGACTGTTCTCCAGGATGGATCATATATTGGGTCACGAAACAATTCTCAATAAATTAAAAAATAGAAAAATCATACAATGTATATTCTCTGACCATAAAGAAATGAAGTTATAAATCAATAGTGGGGAGAAAGGGAAAATTAAAAAATATCTGACAGTTAACATATTGTTAATCAACTAATGGATTCAAGAGGAAATCAGAAGCAATATTAGGAAATATTTTGAGGTAAATGAAAATAAAAATATGATATATCAAAAACTATAGGATGCAGTGAAGGAAGTGCTGAGAGGGATATTTATAGCTCTCAATGCTTAAATTAAAAAATAAGACTTCAAATCAGAGACTTAACCTCAAACTGTAAGAATTAGAAAAAGAAGAGCAAACTAAATCCAAAGCAGACAAAAGGAAGGAATAAACAGAAATTAGAGCAGAGATAAATGAAATAGAAAAAAACACACAAAAAACCAATAGACATAATCAATGAAACCAAAAGTTTGTTCTTTGAAAATATCATAAAATCAATAAAACCTTTGCTAGTCTGATAAAGAAAAAAAGAAATAGGATAGAAATAATGAAAATTTGAAATTACTACCAATCCCACTGAAATAAAAGAAATATAAGTGGACACTATAAAAAATTGTATATCAATAAATTAGATAGCCTAGATAAAATGGGCAAATTCTTAGAAACACACAAAGTACCTACATTTATTAAGAAAAATAGAATATCTCAACAAACCAAATACTAGTAAAGAGATTGAATAGGTAATCAAAAATCTCCTAACAAGAAAAACCCAGGACTAGATGACTTCACAGGGGAATTCTACCATCAATTCCAAGAAGACTTAACTCTAATTCTGCTCAAATTCTTCCAAAAATTGAAGAAGAGGGCATACTCCCTAATTCATTCTATGATGCCAACATCACACTCATACTAAAGCTGGGTAAAGATACCATGAGAAACGAATATTATAAACCAATATCTCCTATAAATATAGATGCAAAAAACTCAACAAAATACTAGCAAACCAAATCCAACAGCATATTAAAAGGACTATATTCCATGATCAAGTGGAATTTATCCCTGGTGTGCAAGATTGATTCAACATAAGAAAATTAATATAATATACTGCATTCACAGGATGAAATAAAAAATTCACATGATCATCTCAATTGGTGAAGAAAAGGCACCTGATAAAATATAACACTCATTCTTGATAAAACACTTAGAACACTAGAAATAGAACAACACTTCCTCAACATAAGGGGCATATGTGAAAAGCCCACAGTTAATATCTTACTTAATGGTGAATCACTGAAAGCTTTTCTTCTAAGATTATGAGCAAGACAATTGTGCCCAGTGTCACCTCTGTTGTTCACCAATGTCCTGCAAGTTCTAGCCAGAGCCATTAGGAAAGAAAAAGAAGTAAAAAGCATCCAAATTGGAAATGAAGAAGTAAAACTTTCCCTTTTTGTAGATGATATGATCCTATATATAGAAATCCTTAAAAACCCACAACAAAGTTCCTAAAGCTAATAAATGAATTCTACAAAGTGGCAGGGTACAAGATCTATGTCTAAAAGTCAGCAGTGTTTCTATACCCAAGCAATTTACAATCAGAAGAAATCAAGAAACAAATTACATTCACAAAAGCAACTTAGAGAATCAAATATCTAGGAAGAAATCTAAAGGACTTGCACATGGAAAACTATAAAACATTACTTAAAGAAATTAAGGAAGACCTAAATAAATGGAAGGATATTCTGTGTTCATGGAGTAAAGACTGAATATCATTCAGATGTCAATACTACCTATAGCAATTTATAGAGTCAATGCAATCCTAATAAAAATTCCAAGAAGCTTCACAGAAATGGAAAACCCAATCATCAAATTTGTATGGAAAGGTAAGGGCCTCCGAATAGTTAAAGCCATCTTGAAAATGAAGAATGAAGTTGGAGGACTCACACATCCAAATATTAAAACATATTTAAAGCCACAGAATTAAAAAAAAAAAACAAAAACAAACAGTATGGTACTGTTACAAGGACAGACATATAGACCATTGGAATAGAACTGAGAGCTCAGAAATCAACCCTCACTTTTTTGGGCACCTGATTTTTAACAAGGTGGCCAAGACCATCAGTTGGGAAAGAATAGTCTTCAATAAATGGTGCTGCAAAACTGCATCTCCATTTGCACAAAAAAAAAAAAAAAAAAAAAAAGAAGGAAGAGCTTTACCTCACACCATAAGCAAAAATCAACTCAAAATTGATCAAAGACCTAAATATAAGAACCAGAACTATCAAACTACTAGGAATAAATAGAAGAAAGCATCTTCAGGAACTTGTTTTAGGCAATGGTTTCTTAGACTTAACCCTCTAAGTATAAGCAGCAACAACTGAAAAATAGATAAATGGAAACTCATCAAAATAAGGAACTTTTGTTCCCTTCAAAGGAATTGTCATGAATGTAAAAAGACAACCTATAAATGGGAGAAAGTATTTGGAACCACATAACTGATAAAAGATTAATATCCTTTATATATAAAAAAATCCTTCAATTTAACAACAAAAAGACAACTCACTTAAAAATAGGCTAAAGATTTGAACAGACATCTCTCCAATGAAGATATACAAATGGCCTAAAAACACATAAAAAGATGCTCAACATCATTAGCCATTAAGGAAATGCAAATCAAAACCACAATGAGATAATTTCACACCCACTAGAATGTTTGCTTTTTTAAAAACACAGAAAATAAGTGTTGGAGAGGATGTGGCGAAATAGGACACACATTCATTGCTGGTGGCAGTGTAAACTGGTGCAGCCCCAGTGGAAGACAGTTCGGTGGTTACTCAGAAAGCTAAGTATAAAACCATAGTATGAGCCAGTTATCCCACTACTAGGTATTACCCAAGATAATTGAAAGCAGGGGTTTCAAACAGATGAACACCCATGTTCATTGTGGCATTATTTACAATTGCCAATAGATGGAAGCAACTTAAGTGTCTGTCAACCAGTGATTGAATAAATAAAATGTGTACAATGGAATATTATTCAGCTGTTAAAAGGAATGAAGTCCTATTACCTGAAACAACATGGATGAACCTTGAAGGTATCATGTGGGGGGAAATAAACCAGACACAAAAATAAATATATTTTATGATATCATTGATTTTAAACAATTAGAATAAGTAAATTTATAGAGTAAGAATCCAGATTATAGGTTATCAGGGGATAGGAAGGGGATAGGGAATCTGAAGTAAAGACTGAAATGTACAGGGTTCCTATCTGGAATGATAGAAATGTGTTGATAATGTATGGTAGTGATGGTAGCACAATATGAATGCAATTAACAGCACTGAAATACATATCTTAATCTGATTAAAAGGGCAATGATAGATTGTATGTATAGTAAAAGAATAAAAATTGATAAAAAATCCATGGAGTTACACTGCATAAAACTGTGAATCCTAAATTAAACCATGGAATTTAATTAATAGTACAATTATAAAAATATGCTATCATCAATTGTAACACATGTTCTGTACCAATGCAAGCTATTGTGGTGGGTTGGCATATGGGAATCCTGTATTTGTAATTTTATGCATGATTGTTCTGTAAACCCATGACTTCTCTAACAAAGAAAAAAATTAATTGATTTATAGAAGTTTTTTTTATATATTTTGACAATAAGGTCTCTGTTGGACTTGCTTATTGTAAATATTTTTCTACGAGCTTTCCTTTTCACTTTGTCAATTATATCTTTTGATGGACAGAGATTTACATTTTAATGTAGCCCAATTTATCAGTGGTTTCTTTTATGGTTAATGCTTTTTGTGACCATTTAAAGAAGTCCTTCCCTACTTTGAGGTCATGACAATGTTCTCTTATCTAATTATATAGAGCCTATGTATTTGCGTTTCACATTTAGATGTATAGTTCACCTGGAATTTCTTATTTTTGGTTTGTTTTGCTTTTAATGTAATGGTTAAATTTCATTTTTTCCCCTGTATGGATTTCCAAATGTATTAACAATATTAACTGAAAAGATTTACCTTTCCTAACGTTTACAACAAAAATACAATGTTTGATGTAAATCAAGTGTCCATATATGTATGTGGCTAGTTTTGTACTCTCTGTTCTGTTCATTTGATTTATTTAATCAATCTTATTTATCTTTAGGCTGTGCCACATTATCTTAATTACTGTACTTTATAATAACTCTTGAAATCCTGTAAATAAAATCCCATCATCTTCTGTAAGACTGTTTTGGCTACTCTTGGCCCTAGGCTCTTTACATTTTATCAATAAATTTTGGAATCCACTTGTTAAATATCAATATTAATCGTTCAATCTTTCTCTTATACAAACACACACATACACACACATGCCTGTTAGTTTCTTTGGTTGAGATTTCAGATTAGTTTCAGGAGTACTGACATTTTCATAATATTTAGTCTCCCAATTCAGAAATATGATATTTCTCTCCAATTGTTAAGACTTTAATCTATTTCAATAATGTTTGATACTTGTCTGTGTAGAAATCTTAGTTTATTTCTAGTTGGTATACACTTTTTGATACTACTGTAAATAGCACTTTAAAAATATGGTATTTTCCAACAGTAAAGTTTAGAGATGAAAATATTTTTTTTTCTTGCCTCACTATAATGACCTGGACTTCCAGGATAATGTTGAATAAAAGTGGTGATGGTGGGGATTTCAGAGTTTACTCCACATCTCACCACTAAGTATACTGTTAGCTGTAGGTTTTCAGATAGTCTTTATTTAGCAGGTAAACGAATTTCCTTTTAGTCCTACTTTTCCAAGGACAGTATTGAGTTTATGTTTGCCTCATAAAATGAGTTGGGGAGATGTCCTTTTTTCCTGTTCTCTGAATTTGGATTATTTTTCTTCAACTGTTTGCCAAAATTTGTTTGTGAAGTCATCTATGATTATAATTTTTTGTGTTTGAAGGTTTTAAATGATAGAATCAATTTTTCTAATAGTTGTAGAACTTTCAAGATTTTTCTATTTTTTTCTGACTTTATTATTCCTTTTCTAACTTCTTGAGATAGTTGCATAGTTCAGTGATTTTCCGCCTTTTTTCTAAAGTATGCATTTACAGATATAGATTTTCCTCTGAGCAGTGCTTTAGCTATATCCTACAAGACTTACTTATAATGCCTTAATTATGATTCAGTAAACACATATTTTCTATTTTCCATTGTTATTTCTTCTTTGACCCACTGGTTATTTAGATGCACATTTCTTAATGTTCAAACATGTGGATACTTTCCTGTTATCTTTTTCTTACTGATGTCTAGCTTAATGTCATTTGGTCAGAGAATATTCTCTATATGATTTAATACTTTGAAATTTGTTGTTCAAGTTTTGTAACTATTCCTGTGAGTTTGAAAAGAATATGTATTCTTGTTTAGTGTGTTCTTTTATCACTACTGAGTTTTTGTTTTCTTGTTTAAAATTTTTTTGGAAGAAGTTTGTTAAAATTTGCCACTGTAATTACAGAATCATCTATTTCTTTGACAATTCAATTTTAATATATATTTTTAAGGCTATGTTTAATTGGAGTTTCCTGGTGAATGACTATGTTATTTTTACTTGGGAAATATTACACTTTATCCCTAGCTATGGTTTTTCTTCCATAAAATTTACTTTGTCTGATATAAATTTAGTTATGGCAACTTTTACTTGGTTAGTGTTTGCAGGGCATGTATATTTTAATCTTTTTACTTTTAGTATTTCTGTATCCTTGTATTTTAGATGCATCTTTTAAACAACATCACTTTGAGTTTTGTTTTTATCTAATCTCCACTGACTATCTAGGTCTTCTAATAGGAGCATCTAGTCCATTGGCATTTAATGTCTATATACTGACATACTTCTGTTGAAATCTATTGACTTAGTAAATATTTTATAATTGTACATGCTCTTGTATATTATACTGTCTCACTTCTTTCATCTTTTTGATTGACTGAGTTTTTAAAAAAGTTTTTTTTCATGTATTTCCCTCTACTGGTTGGGACATGAAACTCTCTTCGGGTATTCTTTAACAGTTTCCTGAGAGTTTAAATGGCACCATGTATCAATGTTTAATATTAAATTGGCATGTTTCCCTCTTCATGGAAAATGCAAGGGTCATTTGTACAGTTCCCAACTATGTTGTGACATATTTAAATTCTATCTAGAATATAATATATATTTTTAAGAGGTACAGAGAATTGAACTTTGGACCTCATACATGTGAAGCTGGCGCTCAGCCACTGAGCTACATCCACTCCCAATATTTTTATTTTTATTTTGTTAACATTTCTTCAGGTTTTTGCATCTATTTATCTTTTTCTTTGCTTTTCATCTTATTTACCTGCCTCTCTGAGTTTCAGCTGGGATAGAAAATGAGTTACATGTATTTTTTTTCTATATGAAACATTAAACAAAGCCACTATATTAGTGTAAATTAATATATTGAATCTGCATTAGTACCTTATTAAACATTTTTCTTTTATTATTTATATATATTATAAATATATTTTTATTATTTATATATATTATAAAATAATATTTATTACATGGAATGGAATACTTCAAAAAAATAAAAAAATTAGCAGATGTTATATCAACATATTTTATACCTGTTTCAGAGCATTTTTTTCCCCAAAGAAGTATAGAAACTATAGAACCTCCTTTTGTACTGCTCTCCAATTTCACGCTTCTCTTCCTACCATATTTAAATACATTTACTACTTGTGCTCTTATTGTGCTGTTTCTTAAAATGTACATAAATGTCCCAAGGTAGAAAGAACCCAGATATCCTTCCATGGATGAAAGGATAAACAAAATATGGTTTATACATACAATGGAATATTATTTAGCCATAAAATAGAAAGTGTTCTGATACATGTTATAACATAAGTGAATCTCAAAAACATTATGCTAGGTGAAATTAGCCAGACACGAAAGGTCACATATTGGATGATTCCATAAAGAAACGTCCAGAATGGGCAAATCCATAGAGACAGAAAGCAGATTGGTGGTTGCCAGGACCTGGGGTGGGGGAGGAGGAGGGAGCAGAGAATGAGGAGTGACTGTTTAATAGGTATGGGGCTTTCTTTAAGGGCGATGAAAGTTTTTGGTACTTGATTTAGGTGATGGTTGCACAACTAGGTGAATATACTAAATGCCACTAAAATGTACACTTCAAGTTGGTTAATTTTTGTGTTATGTGAATTTCAACTCAATTAAAATTTTTTTTAAAAGTACATGAATGCTATAGTATTGATGTATGAATTTTCAATTTTCCTTGGGCAGTGAATATTAAATATTTAAGATTATCAAAGATACATGTAGATCTAGTTTCTTCATCTTTCTGATGTATAATATATAATGTATGAGTAAATCACATTAGCTTTTTGATTTATTCCTCTATTCAGAGACTTTTAGATTGCTTCCAGTAATTCACTTACAAAAAAATCCACTAGTGAAAAATTTTGTATTCTGTCCACATGCACACATGTTAGGTTTCTTTAGGGAAAAATACCTAAAAGGGGAATAACTGGATTTTAGACTATGTGCATCTTTACCTTTTGCCGGATATTACAACTCTTATCCATTGCTAAATCTAAAATATTGGCTTTAAATTTTTGTCTTTATATCAGTACTTGTTTTGGTACATCCTTGACAAGATATATATCATCAAACATTTGTTTTTGCCAGTCTGATGAATATGGAATATTATGTAGATCTCATTGATTACTATTGCTGTTGAGCAACTTTTCATACATGCTTATTTGCTATTGCAGATTCTCTTTCCTAAAATTGCCTCCTCATAGTCTTTGCCCAGTTTCCTATCTTAAGAAAACTTTATTTTGCTTTGTACTTATTCCTTTATTATCATGGATACTAGGTTTCTGCACATTGTGAATACATTCTCTCATTCCCTAAACTAGTCTGCTTCAACTCCCCCCTCGGAAGGTTTACACCCTTATTCTTAAAAGGGGTCTGAAGGACAAACATCATTCTTCTGTAATTCCTTCCTGCTGGTTCGGGGCAGTAGAGCCTACCTGGCTTTTTGCTACTCTACCTTGATGGATAATGAATCTGGCATTGTGGATGGAGCTGGATGAATTCCCTTTTGGCTAACAAGGCATTGATTCTAGAAGAAACAAGCTGAATTAGAGTCTTGAAGATATAGGGTCCCACTAAAAGGGTACTAGACCACAAGAGTAGGAAAGTCCAGGTACCTGCAAAGGCTGTATCTTCCCAAAGTCGGTGGGCTATATCTTGTAGGTTTTGAATGCTGTTTAGGACTATTTCAGAATAATTTACATAGAGACAGCATTCCTCTTTAAGGAACAGACACGTTCATCCCTGTGCTGCTGCTAGCATGTTAAGTGCCCTGCGATTTTGCAGCACCGCAGCAACAAGAGAGTCTGTTTGCTGTCTTAGAGCTTTTAAGGCATGGCTGGTTTCTTTTATGCTGTTAGTTATCTCTAGGGAGAAACTACAGGAAATAAAAGCAGATAAGGTTTCTGAAGGGGTATATGACTTGCCCTCTTCCTAGCAATAAGCATTTGGGCTAGAGTTAGAGGGAACAGTTGGCTTTGATACAGAGACTACTTAGCTTTGTCTCTTGAAGAGATATTTCAGGCCATTCAAGGACTGACATTCATATGTCCCATCAGGTGCTTCTGGTGAGTTGACACTTCCTTGGGCAGCTGGCTTCACTCAAGACAGATGCACCCAACTGGCAATTCCTTTAACTTTAATAGCTGTGGGAGTGATCAAAACTACAGAGTAAAGTTCCTTCCATTTTGACTCTAATTGAGAACGAGGCTTGTTTTCTTGCCAGGTTTTGATCAGAATCTGGTTTCCAGGTCCTGGGTGAGGAAAGGTTACCCATAGACCATCTTGAAGGGGCTAAGCTGAAGTGGGTTCTAGCCACTTCCCTGAAATAGCTGTTCAACTGAAATTCAGGGTCCCATACAGAGGCTGCTTTCCTTATTGGATAGAGGCCTTTCTTGGGTGCCCTAGTAGGGTTGAAAGATGCTCCACTCCTAGTGACTCCCTCTGGGCTAGCTATGGGCTTATGAGGCAGGGAGGCAGAGGCTGGAGGGGGAAAACTGGGAAGCGGAACGTCTAAGATATTACCTTCCTTCTCAGGGAGTGGTTTCACTTCCTGAGCATAGTATAACCTGCAAGATCAATTTAAACTTGTGTCCTGACATAGAGCCATAGAAAGTTGGACATATGGAATCTCTGACTGCTTCCCTTCCTTCTTACATTGGAGATTTAACTGCAAAATGGGGTAATAATTTAGAGTGCAATTTACAGGCCATTTTGGCCTCTTTTAAGGGTATCCTGCAGTCATGCTGTGTTGCAGAAGAAGATCAATTTCCCCAGAACAATCTTAACCAAGCAAGTAAAACAATTTTCTGGCAAAATTTTCACTACTCCAGACCATTTAGAGCTGCCTCTCTGGTCTCAGTGTCCTGAGAATTTAATCCAGAGCTGTGCCAATGGGCACTCCTGTGGCCAACCTACGTTTTAGGAGATGCCTTAGCCCTAGATTCAGACCAAAGCACTCAAGCAAATTTGTGGGAGATGTTGGGATCATACTCAAACTGAAGCACTTGATCTACTTAAGTCTTAGGGGACATTTGACTGCTCTGGTTCCCTGGATGCTTGGCCAGTGAGAGCCCCCTAAAATGAGTTATGAGTGCTTTGACAAGACCCTAATAGTTTCTGACAGCTTTTTATTATTTGGTGTAATAAAACCTCATATTCACTTCTTGCATTTCTTAATTTGAAGTATCCCTAGGTTTCTTTAGTGGGAAGTGATATTTCAAGACCAATATGAGCTCAAGGGATGCCTTTTACTCTTAGGTTGGTTATTGTTTCTAGGCCTCTTTCTTCAGTAGACAGAACTAAGAATATATTGATAAATAATATTTTAAAGAAGAAATATTGATGAGTTCTTACTGGTAACTTTCCAATCAAAGTGAGAACTATAGGCTCATTTATTGACCCTCTTCTGAATTACATCTGTATCTACTTTCTTCCACATTGAGGATCTTTGTTCTCAAAGACCCAGGGGATTATTCTAATAATGGGATATTCTAATTCTATGAATGCGATATTCTAACTATATCAAAGAATATCCCAAAATTACTCATTTACTTTAATTTATAACATGCATACAATGATCTCAAAATGACAATGTGGATGCACTATCAATCTCATTACTATGAACAGGTAAACAATTGTAATGTGCTCTTCTCATTCTCCTCCAACATTTCCTATAGTTTTATTATATCTACACTTTCTGAGCATAAAAGTGATTTCATATAAGCCAAGTCTTCTGTTTGACTTATATGACTTAGTCTTAACTGTACAAGTAATTATCTGCTTCATACTTATCACAAGGACTTATGTTGATGTCTCTAGACATTTTGGATGACGGAAGCTTTTTTCTCCAGTAGAATCCTCAGAAAGGGCTCATGAGACTTAATAAAGTTCTTGCATCCTCATAAGAGTTTGTCTGTGCATTTTATACTCCAAAGTCAATTTTGTGGTATATAAAATTCTTGGCTCACATTTCCTTTCCTTAAATATCTTAAATATTTTTCCACATTCTCCCATCATTACGGATTACTACCTTAAAGTTGAATCTAATTTTCTTTTCTTATAAGTCATGTGCCCAAAGAATTTTTCTTTTTCTAAAAAGTCCAATGAAGTTACTAAACTATGTCTTTGTTTTAGCCAATGTAGGTCAGTATTTTCAGGTTTTCTGTATACTATGTCATATGTAATTCAAATTTTTATTTTATTTTAGGTAAGTATTGTTGAATGTTTTTATAATTGATTTTTTTTCATTTTTTGAAGTTTATCACTCATACATAAACAATAAGTGTATAGTAATAGTTGTGAACTTACAAAACAAACATATATAACATCATACAGGGCTCTCATACCTCACCCTACTACCAATGCCTTGCATTGTTGTGAAACATTTTTAGCTAGTGATTAAAAAGCATCCTCAAATTATTGCTACTAACCAAAGTACCTTACATTTGATGTATTTTTCCCCAACCCATCCTATTTTATTGTTATTTTTATATCAACTATACATGAACACATAAAACAATAAGTGTATAGTAAAAATTGTGAACTTACAAAGCAAACATTCATAACATCATATATGGTCCAATACATTAACCCACTACCGACACTGCATTGTTGTGAGACATTTGTTACAAATGATGAAAGAATATCATCAAAATCTTAATCCTAGCTGTAGTCCTGACCTTACATTTAGTATTTTCCCCCAACCCACCCTATTATTATTTTTAAAATATATTTTTATAACTGAAGTTGTTAAAGCTGCAAAACAATCATGCACATGTGCAGGATTCCCATACCACAGGCCTCTATCAACACACTACATCATGGCAGAACATTTGTTACAAATTATGAGATAGTATCATCAGACTGTTACCAGGTCCATAGCATATATTTGGCACACTTATTTCCATATTCCACCATTATCAACACAGTACATCTTTGGCATAGATGCATAAAAATAATATATTATTACTGTTAATAACAGTTAATACTGTTAATAGGTCACTCCAGTTGTATTTTTCCCATGCTTCTCCATATTCCCACTACGATGCAATAGGGATGTACATCTGCTCTAGATCACAGTGGACATCCTTGCATCTGTACCATCAACCACAATTCTCATCCACCTCTGGGTTTGCTGTTTTATTCAGTCCCTAGATTATTCTGTAGATTTCTGTCAATTGACATTTACATTCATAGACTCCCCTTTTCAGCCACATTCCCATTTATAAACCAGTCATTATTCACTATAATATGTTACCATCAGCTCTAAACATTTCCACACTTTTACAGTAAAGCTAATTAAAGCTTCTACATACCTCAAACATCAGTAGTCCATCTCAGTCCTCCTCTTATTGTCTTTAAGAATTCACCACCTACTACCAGGTCTTGAAGATATTTTCCTACATTTTCTTCTAGAAACTTTATTGTTCTTCCTTTCACATTTAGGTTTCTGTTCCATTTTGAGTTAATTTTTGTATAAGGTGTGAGTTAGGGGTTCACTTTCCTTCTTTTGGCTATGGATATCAAATACTCCCAGCATCATTTGTTGAATGAACTGTTCGGCCTGAGCTGGGTGGGTTTGACAGACTGGTCAAAAATCACATGACCCTGGATTTGAGGCTCTGTTTCTGAACTATAATTTTGTTCAGAAACTCCATTGGTCTATGTGTCTGTCTGTATGCCAGTACCATGCTGTTTTTACCACTGTAGCTAGGTAATATGATTTAAAGTCTGAAAGTGAGAGTCCTCCAACTTTGCTTTTCCTTTTAAAGATGTTTCTGGCTCTTTAGGACCCCTTACCCTTCCAAACATATTTGATAATTGGGCATTTCATTTATTTAAAAATGCTGGTGAAATTTTAATTAGAATTGCATTGAATTTGTATATCAATTTGAGTAGAATTGATGTCTTAATGATATTTAGTCTTACAATCCATGAGCATAGAATATTCTTCCAATTATTTAGGTCTTTTTTTGATTTAACAATGAGTTGCAATTTTCTGAATACAAATGCTTTACATCATTGGTTAAGCTTATTCCTAAATATTTGGTTTTTATCTGTCATACTTTATTTTCACCATTCTTTTGACACTTGATTACTTTTACTGATAAGTCTTCATTTCTAGACTCTTCCAAGCCTCTCTTTCCTGTCTTTTCTTTTCAGGCTGTAGCACACCCTTTAATATTTCCTGGAAAGCCAGTCTCTTGGTTACAAACTCTCTCAGTTTCTGGTTATCTGTGAATATTCTAAACTCACCTTCATTTTTGAAATACAATCTTGCCAGATATAAGATTCTTGGCCTGAAGTTTTTCTTTTGCAATATCTTAACTATATCATACCACTGTCTTCTTTCCTACATGGTTTCAGCACTTAATCTTATTAGATATCCCTTATACATTATGCATTGCTTTTCTCTTGCTGCTTTCAGAATTCTCTCTTTGTCATTGGCATTGACATTCTGATTCATATGTGTTTCAGAGCTGGTTTATTTGGATTTATTTGGTTGGGAGTACGTTGTGCTTCTTGGACATGAATATCCATGTCCTTGAATAGGGTTGGGAACTTTTCTACTATTATTTCTTCAAATATTCTTTTCTCCTTTTAGGACACCCATGACACATATGTTTGCACATCCCTTGCTGTTGTTTAGTTCCCTGAAACCTTGTTCAATTTTTTTTTTTTGCATTCTTTTCTCTATCTATTCTTTTGTATATTTACTTTCTGAGGTCATTTCTTCAAGCTCACTAATCCTTTCTTCTGTCTCTTCAAATCTACTGTTATATGATTCCAGTGTATTTTTAATTTCATTTATTACATCTTTTATTCCCATAAGATCTGGCATTTTTCTATGTATGCTTTCAAATTCTTCTTTGTGCTCATCCATTGTCTTCTTTATGTCCTTAATTTCTTTAGCAATTTCATTGAGTTTATTAAGGAAATTTGTTTGAGCATTTATGATCAGCTGTCTCAACTCCTTCATGTCATCTGGAGGCTTATCTTGCTCCTTTAACTGGGCCATATTCTCTTGTTTCTTGCTGTGGATTGTAATTTTTGTTGGTGTCTTAGCATCTGGCTTACTAGATGTATTTATTCTGGCTATAATTTCTCTTTTTAGTTTAGGGCTTTCTTGCCCTTTTTCCCTTGCTGGTTGTGTAGTAGGAGCCAAGGATGTTGTTAGTGCTATAATCTGTGGAGGTTCAAGCTGCCCTCATTTCCCCAGGGACTGATGAAACTTCTCCCAACTTTTTCCTTTGCCAGGGGTAGGGACAGAGCCACAGCCATGTTTAACAATCAAGTCATGCAGGCCTAGACTGTAGTTGCCCAGAGAGAATGATGAAGCTTCAAGCCTCTTTCTCTCCTGCCTAGGGCAAGATGGAGCTGCAAGTGTGGTCAGTAATTTATGCCATGCAGGTCCAAAATGACCACAGTTGCCCTCGTAGACTTCTGACTATTCAGTCTGCACCTACTGAATGTACTTGCACTTACCTGAAGAATGGAGAAGCTGGTGCAGGTCCTGCCAGTTTCCTCCCTGCTGAAGTGGGGCTGAATGCTAGGCTAGGGCTACAGGCTGATCTGGGTGAAAGAAACTGGTCCCTATCATCACTGTGATTTTCAGTCAGCCTGGCTTACCCTCTTGCTGGGGGTGGAGTCAAAATAGCAACTATCATCCTTTTTCTGACTTGGATAGGTTCAAACTTTAGCTGTTCTTAATGTTGTACTTTAGCTAGCTGAACTTACTAATCAGTAGCTGAAATTGGTGGTCAGCCATCTCTTCCTCCCATTTTTGGGAAATGGGTCTTCCAATTCCTGCCACAGAATAGCTCCTGAGGTGGCTTGCATATCAGAGTAGATGATCATCAGCCTCTACAATGTGACCTATATTTTCCTGGAGAGGCAGGTGCAGGTGCAGGTGTCCCCAGGTCCTCCCTGCTGAAGGTGGGGCTGGGACTTAGGCTAGAGCTGCAATCTGATCTAGATGGAAAGAAGCTGGTCCCTACCAGCACTATGATTTTTAGTCAGTTCTGCTTCCCCTTGTGCCAGGTGTGGAGTTAAAATTGCAGCTATTGGCCTCTTTCTGACTTGGACAGTTACAAACTTTAGTTGTTCTTAAGATTGTACTTTAGCCTGCTGAATTTACTTATCAGTAGCTGAAGCTGGTACCCAATAGTCTCTTCCTCCCCTGTCTTTGGGAAGTGGAGCTTCCAATTTCAGCCACGGAAGTGCTCCCTAGGTGGCTGGTGCTGCCAGTGGAAGATGAGCACCAGCCTTTGAGGTGTGGAGTGCTCTAATTAATGAATCTTCTCTGCATATGGGCAGTCTCCTCCTCCATTCTTTCAAGGATGTGGCAGGATGCTCTCTTGGTCTCCTGGAGACCCCAGACCAGTGCTTTAGATGGCTCTGGGTCATTACTAACTGTTCTGTAGCATGAGCTGATTCTTGGAGCTCCTTACTTTGCTGCCATCTTGCTGGTTGTTTCAATATTTTTTAGTATATGCTCTTCTTTGCTTTTGTTTTCTTTTTCAGGGAATCATTATCTATATGTAAGATTTTCTTTGCTTCTTGTCAGTATTTGTCTCTTTCTCTTGAATTCTTCTTATGCCTTCTTTTATTTTTTCACTCATGAACAGTTTTCTCCTCTTCACCTGCTCTTTCTCCCGTGGAATTATTTATTGATGCATATACTCTTGCATTCCTTCTAGTTTGGTTTTCCTTCTGAAATGATTTATTTTTTATTTATATATTTTTTTCTGAGTTCTGTTACCTAACTTCTTAATTATAGTAATTTTAATTTATGTTGTTTTCCATGTGTTTTATCATCTTATTAATGTCTTTTAGCTCACTCTGAAATAGAAGGTTATAGTTTGAATTGTTCTGTCTGAATCTCTGGCATTTTTTCATTGTATGTCAAGATGTTTTATTTTGTTCTCTATTTTTCATCTCTTGCTCTTTTTGCTCTCCTCTTTTTTATATGATGAGTTTTTCATTTGTGCTATCTTTCTTTGAGTTTTCCAGAACACTTTCTTATTCTCTGATTCCTATTCTCCTTCTTCTTCTTCCTTCTTCTCCTTCTCCTTCTCCTTCTTCTTCCTTCTCCTCCTCCTCCTCCACCAAGTCTCATTTATTCCTTTACTCATCTTTCATCAAATATTTATTGAGTGCCTACTATGCACTGGGTATCATTTTGAGACATATATTCATTACAAATATTATTATGTACTTGCAATACATAAATTTTCAAAACAGACACATATTACTTCTATAATGGGTATTATATTATAGCAGGGGACAATAGACAATGAACAATAGTATATTAAATTGCTAAATTATATGGTATGGTAGATTAATTTAAGTTTCCCAGAAAAAAATCATGCTCTTAATCCCATTCTTGTGGCTGTGAACCCATTGCAAATAGTGTATTAGAACTTTTGAAGATGTTATTTTTAGGTTGGAACAGGACAAATTGAATCAAGATGAGTCTTAATGTATGACTGGATGCCTAATAACAAGAAAGCTGTGGGAGGAGCTGGAAGAGGGAGCCTCAGCAGAAGTCATAACTCAGTAGAATCTAGAAGAGAAAGGAGAGAAAATTGCCACATGATAGGAAAGCTAAGGAACTGAAGGATTGTAGGCCAGCCAGAATGCTAGTGAACCTGGGAGGAAGCAAGCCTTCTAACCTTTGAAACTGTGAGTCAATAAATTCCTTTAAAAATCCTGATGTGGGAATGGGCTCTTTAAGAAACTAAGAGGGAAGCGGACTTGGCCCAGTGGTTAGAGCATCAGTCTACCACATGGGAGCTCCGCAGTTCAAACCCCGGGCCTCTTTGAGCTGGCCCATGTGCAGTGCTGATGCGCGCAAGGAGTGCCGTGCCACGCTGGGGTGTCCCCTGTGTAGGGGAGCCCCACGTGCAAGGAGTGCGCCCCATAAGTAGAGCTGCCTAGTGCGAAAGAAACTGCAGCCTGCTCAAGAATGGGACCGCACACATGGAGAGCTGACACAACAAGATGATGCAACAAAAAGAAACACAGATTCCTGTGCTGCTGACAACAACAGAAGTGGACAAAGAAGAACACACAGCAAATAGACACAGAGAACAGACAACTGGGGCAGGGGGGAGGGGAAGGGGAGAGAAAAAAAAAAAGAAACTAAGAGGTCAGTGTGGCTGCAAAGAAGTCAGCAAAGAGGTGAGGGGACAGGGAAAATGTGGGGCTTTATGTAGCCTCTTGTAAAATTTTGATTTTTACTTTGAATGATACAGGAAATTTTTAAATAGAGCAATTGCTATGATTCATGGTTACATTTTTCTCTCTTTTTTTTAGAAGTTGTATGATTACAGAAAAATCATGTGCCAAATACAGAGTTCCCATATGCACCCAATCACACACATAGTTTTCCCTATTATTAATGGTTTGCTTTAGTGTGGTATCTTTGTTACAACTGATGAGACAATATTATTATAATTATACTATTAAAATTATTCCATAGTTTACATTAGGATTCACTGTTTGTGTTGTTCAGTTCTATTTGTTTTTTTAAAAAATTTATTTAAAACCTAAATTTCTCATCTTAACCACTTTCAAATATACATTTTAGTGGTGTTAATTACACTCACAATATTGTGCTGACAATGCCATCATTAACAAAAATTTCCATCACTGTATAATTTAAGCATTAACTCCCCATTCTCTACCCTAAACACAGTCCCTGGTCGCCTATATTCTAGTTTCTGACTCTATGAATTTTCTTTTTCTAATCATTTTATATTAGGAGATCATACAATATTTGTCCTTTTGTGTCTGACATTTTACTCCATGTGATGTCTTCAAGATCCAGTGTTTTCAGAGATGAATGGAGAATAGATTTGGAACTCTCAATATTTGGTATGAAGTGATTCATTGAATCCCTCTGGTTTTATGTGGCTACCTCATACTCAGCCATGCTTCGTGTCTCCTAATTCTGAGGCCCTGTGGTTGATTCTCTCCAGATAGTAAACCTCTATTCATCTGTTAGAGAATGTAAGTAGTGGTAATCCAGCTAAGGGCATCTTGAAATCTATTTAAGTTTTAAACAAAATTTCAACCATTCCTTCTGGTTTTTTTTTAGCCCCAATTTTACCTCTACTTCTACTCAGTCTTAAACCTTTTGAGGGTTCTACGGTGTAAACTGGGTTACATATTAACATTTCATGATGCTCATTTAGCATTCAGCTTTTCCTTGTGTGCTATATCACTCATCACTTACACTGCTTTGCAACATCTTAAACTTTGTTGGTATAGTATCCTTTTCTATTCCTTTTGTATTTCTGGTATAGTATCCTTTTCTATTCCTTATGTATAGTCCTTTAAAGAGACCCTATATTTATTACTGTCATTTATGAGGTAGTAGAGTTAAATGTGCATGTTTAACCTCTCTTATTTATCCTAATGTTCCTCCTTTACTTTGAGATACATTGGCATGTTCTCCCATAATTATTTGAAGTCCACAACAGGTATACTCATAATTCAAATGGGAAAGCCAAAGCATTCAACACCCAACAATATTGTCCAGTATCATAGGGCTTAACATGATAAAACTAGGTAAAAATAAAAGGTTCTCTACTTTCAGAGAGGTTGATTTTTCTCTTTTCCATACTGATTACAAAAAAGAAGAAAGAAAAAAAGGAAAAAAAAGAAAGGTTGGAAAAGAACAAAAATAAATAAATCTAGATTATCATACTTTTGTTACATTCTATTGATATAAACTCTATTATATTCCCGAACACTTGTGCATGTATCCACTGCATTAAAACTACATGAGGTGCTTATTAAAACTATATAATCCCAGAGACCACATTAGACATGATGAATTTGAATCTTAGGGGAAGGGCCTTACCATATTAGATTTATTTTGTAATATACATTTTCCAGGTGGTTCTGATTTTGCAGCCAGATTTGGAACCCACAGAAGTAGACATATGACAAAAATGATACTTGAAGATTCTTGTGAAAGTGAATTTTTCTCTATGCTTCAGATCTTCTATGATTCTTTAGTCAAAAGGATGGTTGAAAACATTTGCAATGTCCAACTTGTGCCCTTGCCTATCTTCTGCAGCTAGTTATTATGTCTCATAAAAGCAATTGATACTCAGTTAAAATGTTCTTCCAAATAAAGTTTAGAAGATAATTTAAAGATTTTCAGTCTCACACATGGAGTCGGGGTCAGTACATATAAGACCTCATAGTCAAGTAAACTCTACATGTTAGGACTTATTTAGTTGCTAAGACCACTTATGATGGCCATATGGGCTTGGAGAATTCGAAGGGGCTTAAACCATACAAGACCTTAGAATCTTTTTAGTATAAATGTGTTAGATTTGGAGTAATTCTGTCCAACTCCCAGCCTTTGAAGGGGTTAAAGCTAATAAACAGTCCCTCTTTATTTGGTGCTAATTAGCTGAATTTTAGTAAATGCAAAACAATGTGAAAATAAAATAGAGATAGGTATGAGATACTGGTAGAGAAAAGGGGGCATATTTTAGTCAAAACTGTAAATCAGAAATGTGCAGTGCATCACACTTGAGAGCTGAGAAGAAAACCCATGCCAGATCTGGGCCAGGTAAAGGGAAAAGTGAAATGCTGATGCTAAGCTGCAGTGTTGTTCTTATGGTTTTAAATTTTAGTTTTAATGCAGTTGGTTCAATCCAGAGATATATCATCTTTTCATTCATTCTTTTAGCTTTTCTATTCCAGGAAAAACAGAGAAAAATACATGATGGAGTGGGTGTTAGGGTGGGTCTGAAACTTTTCATTTAGACTAGGGGTTGGCAAGCTTTTTCTTAAAGGGGCAGATAGTAAATATTTTAATCTGGAAGGTATAAAATCTCTTTTGTAACTAATAACTCTACCCTTTAGTGGGAAAGATTATATAGACAATATGGAAAGGAGTTGGCATGGTTGAATTACTGTTAATATTTATTTACAGAATAGGTCCATAAGCCATAGTTTGCCAATATTTGATTAGATCCTTAGAAATGTAGGCGGTTTTATTATTTTGTGTGTGTGTACATGTTACTTAGTCAAATTTAACTTTGACTACAAAGGAAAACACTGTTCTTTCAAAGCAGCAGAGAAGGTAAAACATCTGTCTGCATCTTTAAAATCCAAGTTTCTCTGAATTGAAGTTCTGAGACTAGTAAAAAAGTCACCAATTTTGTGAATGAGTTTAATAGAGGCAATTGCAACCCAATTATGCTGATTTACATATCTTTGGGTTGACAATGTTTCAAGTTTTACCTGGAAATATAAGCCATAAAAAGTTAATAGCTAATTAATATTTCTAACATTATTATTTTTATCTCATATATTAGTTTTACAAAATGATTCAAGGAAAAATAGCTTTAAAAATTTAATCATGAAGTTGTACTTTCCATTCCTGAATTTTAATGTTATTTCAGTCAGTTTTACAATTTTGTGGGAAGAAAATATTGTCAGGAGGAAGCTAATCATCAATTTGCTACAGCTGAGACCAGCACAGCTGGTGGATGAGTGTTTTAATGTATTTCTAGATTAAGTAAGGCAGTTTAAAGAAAACATCATGTGAAAATTCAATCTGCTGTGGGTTTAAAATAAAGTCTTCATCTGTATTGCTGCAGAAAGAATAGCTACCTTATGTTTTGTCATATTGTACTGGATTATCTTTAATGAAGCATATATCCCCCAAAGCATTATTGTGATATTTTGTGTTTGTCTTGATCTACACTCATGTGTTGGTTTAGGTTAGAGAACAGAAGAATGCATTTTACTCTTAGTAATATCCTGGCAGTTTTCCTTCCTGAAGTTGTAAATGAAAGCAATTCACACACATTTAAAAGGAGACCTTTGCTATTGATTTCAGTGGGCTCTCACAGCAGTGATAATGCTGATGTTCTGATGTCTGAAAATTACAAGAGGTCCTCACAAAGAAAATCCTTTATATTTTTCCCTTTTAAATCAGAGGGTAGTATGATTCAATTTAAAAGAAGAAAGAGAATTTCTATGTATCATTCATCTCTGTATCTATCATCTATATATCTACCTTCTATCTCTCTCTATTTTTCCATCTATTTAATCTACCTACCTATCTATCTATCTATCTAATCTATCATCTCCCCTTATTTCTTTATGACATTTCTTACAGAAGCAGTTACATCTTGTACATACTGTTTTGTACCTTGGTTTTTGTCACTTAATATTCTGTATGTGATAAGCAATCAGCTCTGATTCTTATTGTTTCTCCCTTGAAGTAGTTTCTTTTACTTGTCTGCTTTTAAAACTTTTCATTTACTTTAATTCTCATAATTTTTACCAATAATTGCTTATTACAGTTTTCTTGGTATTTATCCTGCTTGGAATTTATTCAGATTTTTGGAATTTTCTTCAATTTGTAAATATTGGCTATTATCCCTTAAAACGTTTCTTCTGCCATGTTCTCTCTTCTGGGATTCGGATTACATTAGAGTGTTTAATATTGTCCTCACAGATCTTGGACACTCTATATCATGTTTTCACTCTTTTGTTTTCATGGGTATTTTGATTTGCATACTTTCTATTCACCATTCTTCAACTTATTCATTATTTTTTCTCTGCTGTGAACTGTGTGTTGTTAAACCCATTAAATGCATTATTTATCTATTAATTTGTGGTTTTAGTTCTAACATTTTACTTTAGTTTTTCTGTAGTTTCCTTTTTTTCTATGGAAGTTCCCCATCTATTTATGCATGATTTCACCATTCCACTAGGTTTTAAAAAGATTTATTACGGTTATTTTATTGTCCCTGTCTAATTCCAACAATGGATCATTTCTAGTTCTGCTCCTATTGATTATTTCTTCTCATTTTCTTTCATTTCCACATGCCTTGTAGTATTTTGTTGTATGCCAGACATTGTATATAAAATAAAATTAGAAATTGAAATGAGTAGTATTTGTCCCTAAAAGGGACATTTCTTTTCTCCTGTCTTGTTGCATATATATGGCTAAATCAGTCTAGTTTGTAGATGGACTGGGTCTGAATTTTTTTTTTTCAGTTTTACTTTGATTCAGTTCGTCACTGATTTCAAATAATTTGGGGTTGAATTCACCTTCAACAGGTGAAATCTCTTTATGCTATTTAGTCAACTTTCTGAACTGTGGGAAGTTTTCTGTCCTTGCCTTATTGCCTAGATGCCAGCTTTTTAGGTCACTAGGGGTTGTATATTTTCTCTTAATTTCTGCCCTCTACTTTCTGAATCTCTGGGCAATTCTCTCTACTGTCCTGCTCCCATACTTTGGAATGTCTTGGGAGGTTTCATTCAGCTATCTTACCCTACTCACAGCCTTCTGCAGCATGCGGCCGTGCACTTGGGGAGGACCCTGTGCACCTCAGGAATCATCTGTCTCAACTCTCTGCCCCTCCCACAGCTTCTGTATTTATTCCTGTGTACTCAGCGAAGGTCTGAGGGAAAGAAGAGGTTGGTAGGTCAGCCTTGTTCTGTGTTTGGCATACCTTTTGAGTCATTAAAATCTCGATAAAAGTTTGACTGGTTTTCCCTCACCCTTATTTAGAATGGCTTTCTTCGCATTTCATAGCTCTTCCAGAGATGGGCAAAGCTGTAGGTCTCTTCTCTCCTAAAAGGAGCTAATCACTTCTTTCTGGGATTTGTTATTTTTAGGTTTCCTTGCATCTTCAGTTCTCTGATTGGTTTTAACAATTTTAATTTTGTAGTTTATATTGCTTGTTTTCATTGTTAATCCTTTAATTTTAACCTTTCTGAATCACCTTATTTTAGGTGTTTCTTTTGTATAAATCATATTGAGTTTTACTTTGAATGCTAATATGGAATCTTTCTATTTAATAGATGAGTTAACCACATTTACATTTGTTGATATGATTGATAAATTTATCCTAAGTCTATAATAACATTTTATCATGTGTCAATAAATATATATCATGTATGGAGAGAGAATGCTTATCTGCTTTCTTTTCCTACTTTTTCTTGGAGTTCTTTGATATTTAGGACGGTTTGTATTTTGTTTTAGTTGTTAACTTTACATTAAGACTCTTAAATAATACCAGTAGTGTCCTGTTATTTACACTGTATCTACAATTAACAGTAAATTTAGACTGGAAACTTTTCCTTCCTATTCTCTTTTCTCTCTTCTACCATCTGATTTTAGTCAATGATATTAGCTTACTTATTGTTTATATTATACTCTTAAATATGCTAGAATTTTGTCAGTTTAAATGATAATGTTTTATTCCAGGCTATAATTTAAGAGACAATCAAGGAATATATTTTATTTTCCTCCTTCACTTCCTCTTCTCAGTTAATTTTTATATTGTGATATTTTCATATTGCCAAATCACATTCAACATTTACATACTATTCACTCACATTAATCCCTACCTTTTAATCTCCAATTTATTGTTAATATAGTTATTGTGTACCATCAGTCCTTTCACCAAGGTTTCTCCAATAATTTCTTGATTGTCTGGAACTCATCCTATAATAGATTTTCCATAAACAGCAAGCAGAGAAATATTCCCTGGATTTCTACATGTTCAGAAGTCTCTTGACTTTATACTTAAAGGGCAGCTTAGGTGGAAATAAATGTTTAGATCACATTTTCTTTTCTTGAGTAACTTGCAGGTGTTGCTCCACTGTTTTCTAAGATTGATGTTGTTGTGAGAAGTCTGATATCACTGCAGTTTTCTCTCTATTATAGGTGTTGTGATATGTTTGCCTAAATTCCCAAATAATATTTCATCATGTTTGATGCCTAATAGTTTCCTGAGATAGATATTTTGGTGTTCACCTGGTACATGTAGGTTATGTACCATTTCAGAATATTATTCTTGATTTCATGTCTTGGTATGGATAATTTTTTGCTGTCAGAAATAATTTCCTTACTTAAAGTTTCAAATATTTCTTTGCTCCATTTTTTTCAGGGCTTCAAATACATGTTGGATCTCCTTTGCCTGTCTTCTGTATCTATAAATTTCCTCAACCCATTCTTCTCTTTTTAAATAACTGTTTAATTTTACCACATTTCTCATATTTATACTCTCTTTATTACTGATCTTTATGTAGTATCTATTATTGATTATGGTCCTTATAATCTTTTCTTTATTTCTGAAATTATTTTGTCTTTTTTTCCCAATTTTTTTTCTTTAGTTCTGCATATCCTTCTGCTTTCTGGCCATCTCTTCTATGAGATTCTTTATTTCTGTTTTGTGTTCTTTCAAAACTATTATTACTTCATGAAGTACTTTTTAAAAGTTTATTTGGGAATTATGGGTCACAATTTTCATCTACAAATATTCTGTGTTTATCTTTTGTTGAAAAATTTAGCTACTCATTTTCATCCTTTGCTTGTACAGTAACAGACTGATTTTGTTTTCTCTTATGCATTTTGAATCAGATAGATTTTCCTGAATTATGATGAGACTTTATTGTAGGATGAAGTTGGATTGGAAAAGAACTTTTCAGGTTTCGTAACTTGAGCCTTCCTGCCCCTGGAAATAGAGTCAAGAACTGAAAATATAGGCTCTCCTTCTGAGTAGCTACTTATCTGACTTTCATAGTTCACTCTAGTGTAATAGGGCTCCTATCTCTAGTTTTATGTTTCCCACATCACCTCACAGCCTTTGTCTCACAAGGAGAGAGACTTTACAAGTTATTGGCAGACTGTTTCAGTATTTTCTATTTATTCACTGTTTTTCTTCTCAGGATCCTGCCCTGTTGGATTCTCAGAGTAGAGATTGCTGCTTTAGAAACTTCCTCTTATTATAAGGTCCTATCCTTCCAGAAGAGGTAATTTGTGGGGAACTTCTGTTATCTTCCAGCCCTAAGATTCCTTATTTTTCCTTGCATCCTCTTTGTCACTTCCTCTAGAACTGTTCTGGTTGGTTCTGCCTCAAACAACACTCAGACTTTGAAGTTTATTAATATTCTCTGTTTACTAGTTTTGCTGTTTATTCTATGACCTAATTATAGCATTTCCCATTTGGTCTGCATGGGAGTGAATATTTGGTGGTGACTTTTTGGTTTATCAACCACCTTCTGCATCTTTATTCCCATTCTGTCTTACATGTGCTAACTCTGTATTTTCCCTTTATCTTTAATCTTTCTGATGTTTATTACTTGGGTCCCCCAGCCAGTTCTGCTATTTTGGGGATTCTTTGGCCATGTTTACAATATTTCATAAATACTAAATTTTGTCTATCTCCTAGCCATGTTAAAAATGTGGTATTATGTCCCCTCATTATTCTTATTGCTCTATATGACATTCAGGAAGAGAATTGGGAGGAATTAGAACTAAGAGGCTATATTTGTTCCAGAACCAAAACCATGACCTCAACTTCAATAGTGAAGGAGTGAATATTTATATGATGTAAGTGATGGCAAATTTTATACAATCACATTGAAAAGTACCAAGTCACCTTTAAACATCGATATATTTGGGTGTGACCCTGTGGAAAGAACTGTCTGCTAATTATTAACTTTTTGCTGTTTTCAAAAGGTGGCTATCCTTAATCTAATCTCCCATTAGGAACGAGGAAAATTCTTGGTACATAGTTTATATTCTTTTGATTTAATGCTTTAATGCTTAGATGATGTTATACAACATAAATGACCTAGAGGGAAAATATCAACTGGTGGTATCTTATAATCTATTTATAGTCTTATAGTCCAGCTGCTTGATTTGGTAAAAGCTGTTTGAAATTTTTATTTTAAAAAAGTGGGTTAAAGTTGCCCCATTGTGTCAAATGACTAATGACATTAGCAAGGAATATTAGTAAAATTAAATAGTGTAGTATTATAATTATAAAGATACTTGAAGACATTAGATTCATACAGACCAACTAGGCTTTAATCCCAACTGTAGTATACTCTATGACTATGTACAAATTAATTAACCTCTCTGAGCTCAATTTCTTCATTTGTAAAATGAGGATAATAATGACTATCTTCTGGGTTATTAAGATTAATGAGATAACAGATATCCTAGTGTATGGCAGCTCTTTTGGGCTCTATAATTTATATTAGTAGCAGCGATTGTGGCTTGAATTTGTTTATCAGTTTTAACCATGCATATATTATTTCAAATATTTATTTAATGCTTTCTAGATGCTAAGTTACTGTTCCAGATGCTGATGATATAACAGTGAACAAAATATAGAAAAGTCCCTGTATTCATAGAGTTTATACTTGTAAGACTATATTTATTACAACTTTTTTTTGTGAAATCTTAAGTAAATGTTGAAGAGGATGTGGAGAGATGGGGATGCTTATTTACTATTGGTGGGAATGTAGAATGGCACGGCCACTACGTAGGACTGTTTGGCAGTTCCTAAAGAAGTTGAATATAGACTTGCCATGTGACCCAGATATACCACTACAGGGTATATACCCAGAAGAACTAAGACCAACAGACATCTTCACACCAATGCTCACAGCAGCATTATTTGCTATTGCCAAAGTTAGAAACAACCCAGGTGTCCATCAACTGATAAATGGATAAACAAAATGTTGTGTATATACACAATGGAATATTATGCAGTGGTAAGAAGAAATGAAGCTGTGAAGCATATGACTACATGAGTGAACCTGGAGGACATTATGTTGAGTGAAGCAAGTCAGATAGAAAAGGACAAATACTGTATGATTGTGCTATTATGAACTAAATATATTGTGTAAACTCACGAAATCAGTAATTAGAATATAGGTTACCAGAAAATAGAAGGAGGGCAGAGAATGGAAAGGTGATAGTTAATCTGTATAGAATTGGTAAAAAGGTTGTTTATAAATCTTTGGAAATGAATAGAAATTGTAATAGCCAATCATGGTGTGTGTAACTGACACTGCTGTTATATGGGTATGACAGTGGCTGAAAGGGAAAGTCTAAGGTCATGTATATTACTAGAAGGAAAGCTAAAATCTATAACATGGGACTGTATAAGATAGTAAAACCTCATGTAAAACACGAATATGGGAATATTGCATATATGACTGTTTTTGCAAAATATAAATACAAATATACTAGAGAGAAGGAAAAAGAATAGCAGCTGTGTACAGCAGGTGAGGCATAGAGAATTTGAGAAGTGATTAGTTTTGTTTGTTTGTTTTTTGTTTATTATTATTAATGAAAGTGCTCTAGGAATGATTGGGCTGATGAATGCCCAAATATATGATTACACCAAATATCATTAATTTTCCACTTTGGATGGATTTATTCTTTAATATGTAATGATAAAATTGATTTGTTTAAAAAAATGGGAAATGTTAGGTTGCTATGGTAATAAAATAAAATTTTGTTTAATCCATGGAACTATACTAAACAAATAGTGAACCCTAGCTTAAGTCATGGACAATTATAAAAATGTTAATAGTAAAATTAAAAATATTTCCTGTCATCAATTTTAACAAATGTTCCCCCCAATACAAGGTGTTTATAATAGAGTGGTATATGGGAATCCTGTATTTTATGCATGTTTGTTCTGTAAACCCACAACTTCTCTAATAAAGAAAAAAAAAGAAAAAAATATATTTATTGGCCCATGTAATTGAAAATCCAAACTTCAGGCACAACTGAATCCAGAAACTCAAGTTATATTGTTAGGGTTCTTCTTTTTTCCCTAGCTTTCAGTTTTCCTTTCTACTAAGTTGATTTTATTTATAGGCTAGCTCCTTCCAAATGACTGAAAAGATTGCTTCTAGCAGCTTCAAGCTTATGGCTCTTATACTTAGTGACCTCAGAGGAAAAGTGACCCTCTGCATTATTGGAGGCCTCTGACTTACTGTCTTCAGGTCATGAACTTTCTCTGAACTAATTTCTGCAGAAAGGAGTACTCTGTGTGGCTTGGTCTGGGGATGTTCCCCTTACTGCACCCAAGGTGAGGAGGGGAATAGAAGAGCTCGGGGGCTGGCTCAACTTCAACCATATAAAGTGAAATTCCAATAGCATGCAGGGTTGCTATTGGAGGAACACAAAGATAGTCTGTCAAGCTATTACCATGTAGTTCAATTACCATAGCATGTATGCTGAAAGTTAGGCAGTATAGGTTGATGGAGTAATTTATTTTAGGACTGTGAAATTTCTAATGCTTATTCTTCTTAGTTGTCATTGGTGCTCTAATTATGCCTTTTGTCTGAAATACCAAGGCTTTTTTTCATTCAAAAGTGAATGAAGTAGTCAAACTGACAGGTTTTTTTTTGAGGAAGAAATATGATCAAGAATGATTCACATTCTTGGACTAATTTATGAATGTAATTGCTCTTTGTTGGGACCATTATTTTCATAAATTGACACAGTTTTCATAAATATTTGCTGAAAGTACCTGTGTGGTTAATTGGAAAATACAGTGACCTGGAGATTTGTAGTCTATTTATGGTAGAATAGCTAAAATTCTGTGACTTTAAATAAGTCCATCTCTGTGGAACTTTGTTTCATCATCTGCAAGATGGAAAAACTGTAGTGGACTGTTCATTAATTCATTCAGCACATATATTTGTTACCTACTTTATATCAGGATCTGTCCTATGTGCTACAGTTACAGCAATGAGTAAACAAATATTTCTGCCCTGCTGAAAATTAAATTATTGTGGGGGAAGTAAACTAACGAACAATTAAGGTAGTAGATCTAAAATATGATGTCAAGATATAATAAGTACAATAAAGAATCTGAATATAAGCTTAATGATAGCAAATATTTTGTCTGTCTTCTCCATTTTGATATCTATAGTGCTTAGAGCAGTGCCAGGCATAAGAATGCTCAATAAATATTTGTTGACTAAAAGAATGAATATACAAACTGACTTATTGGCAGATGGTCTATTGTAGCTATTATAATGTGTGAGCTTAGTGAAGAGATTCAGGGATTTCAGAACAAAGAAATCAGTGAAAATTCTACTCTTACTAAGTTCTTTTTAACAACTCTTGAAATATGTCCTGTAATTGAATGCATTGCTAATGCTTAAAGTTTATTTTAAAAATAATTACAGTTTTCTTTAAAGTCTGAGATTTTCAACATGCTTAGTTAGTTTTCTTTGCTATTTTGAAGATGATTGAAAACAAACTGGAATTTTAATGTGAGTCAGACTGTGGTTAACTTTGGCATTAGTTGTGCAGAGTCTATCTCCTCAATATTTTCATCGTTCCCTTTATTAATTTTCTTTACCCATATTAATGTTACAGATAAGCTTGTGGGAAGTAACAGCAGAGGGAGATATAAGCCAGCCATGTATAAACCAATTTTAGAGCACGGGAGGAGAAGAAATGGAGGTGGGAAGTCATGCTTCACTAGAGCCCTCTGGGATATAAGGGATTAACAAAGCTAACTATAATATATTTCATAATCTATATTGTGTATGTTCTTGTTCATTTCTTCCCTATGTTTAACATTCAAATAGAAAACAGAATGTAATCATCAAAATGGCAGAACTCTAAGATGGATGTGGGAGAAAATTGGAATATTACCAAATCCTAAAATTGTTCTTTCAGCACAGTTTTTTTCTCAGGCAAAACAAGGAATTTAAAAAAATAGTAAATTTTCTAAAAGAGAAATTAATTTAAAATTTCTGACTCCAAACTTTGGAAGAGACCTTGAACGCTTATGTGGTCCACTCCTTTACCTTTAGACAGGTTATATGTTTTGAGCCATATTTTAAAGTCTTCTTGCAGGGAATGAACTCTCATTGGCTATCCATTTTAGAATTAAATAATTCCTACTATCAAGAATTATTCCTTTTATCTAACATAATTTTTCTCTTGTTTCAGTCCAAATTGGAGTTGGAGAGAAGTTGGTGATTATGCCCTATATGAAAGCCCTTCATGTATTTACAGATTATTATTAAATTGTCTCAAATCAACCTTTAATCCTCATGCTAATATCCATCTATTAAAGATCTCCTTTAGTAATCTTTTTCCAAACCCTTCAGACAGCATTCGTAGCTTTGTGCTAAACCAGCTCTTTTTTTCTCCACCTCTACAGCTACAGATCACAGAGCCAGAGAGAATATTTTTGGAAGAGTAGGAGTTTGATGAAAGGACTACAACCTTTGTATTTATGTATATGTGTACTTTACTTTATACAATAGATTTTAAAAATAATATATATTTACAAATCATATATTTTAATACTTCCCAAAAGTGTACCTCTTAAATTATGCAAATCTTTTTGAAAATGAATACTTTTGTTAGATATGATTTCTTAAGCCCAGATGTTTATTTTTATATAGAGCTTTCTTAATGTAGAGCCCATCACTATTATTATATCATCCTGGTCCGTTTGTTTCCTTGCAATTCTGATCCCGTTTCTGTTTGAGAATCATTATGATTTAGATCTGCTTTCGAATGGTACGTTTACACAATCTATTCAGAATTTATTTGGCACCTATGTTAAAAACCTTTGTAAAAAATGTGAAAAGTAAATATACTTTGCTCTTAAAGAATCTGCAGTCTAGAGGGAGAGATTGAATGCACATACATAATTAAAATTTAAGTTGGGCAGAATATAAGTATTATAAATTGGGACCTCCCCCCCCAAAAGGGGAGAGATTAGTAAATAAGAAAGATTTTTAAAGAAGTAGCATTTGAGGAAAGTCTTAAATGTTGTATAACTTTGGTACAAGTAGAAGTAAAAAAGGAGAATTACCAGCAGAAAGAACTATTTGAGAGAAGCAAACAGCGATGACTGGATTGAAAGAAATAAGATGAGAAGGCTTGAAAGATAGTTTGGGAGGTGGAATGATTATTACCTTGATGTTTTATTAAGGAATGTGGATTTTACAGTGTAGGCAATAAGTAGACAGAGATTAGTTTTAACAGGGGCATAACAAAGCTAAGGGTTTTATTGAAGAAGTTTGCAGTTAACATTTATTATTTTTTGTCTACCTATGGTCCAAACACCATTCTTATTGTTGGGGGAAATGCCCTGGTAATAGATATTAATGGGGGATTGTCTTCTGTCTTCCACTATGAAAACCAAAGAGGTGGGCAGCTATTTCTTTCCCCCATTTGAAGCAGCAGACACATGGCCTTGACTTAACTAGTTACAAGCTGCTTCTTTGGCTCAAGGGATTAATGCAATGATGCAGTGACTTACGGCAATCCATCATGTTAGTGAAGTATCCAGTTGGGGTGGTGGTGAGTGTCTGGAGACAATGGCACCAATGACTGTGTCTTACCCTGACGCATCCTGCTCATGTTTCCCACTGTCTGTCTTTGATTCTTCCCAATTTCTTGAATTTGGTTCTATAGCCTTCCAATTGATTCTGAGGTTTCCCTGATATTCTTTGTAAAATTCTTTTTGCTGTGTTAATTAACCCAAGTCAGTTTCTTACAACAAATATTCATCTAGCGGCTTAGAATAGAATGGAATGGAATGGATAGAAACAGGATAACTGAATAGTTAGTAGGCACAAAAAACAAACCCAAACAAACAAAAAAACAGTTAAGAAGTGATGTCACTTGAATTAAGCAGTGGCATTAGGATTGGAGAGAGGGGTCACATGTTAGAGATATCAGAATGGAATAAGATGTGATTTAGCTGCCTGTACTATTTATCACTATTTCCTCACTGTGATTGATTTTCCTGATCTGGCTGATTAGGTAATATCTCTTCTCTTCTGCTGTTTAATATGTACTTTCCTCCTGAAGCTCTGAGGTGAAGACGATGCCATTCTCAGATGGAAAAAGACATTTATTTTCAGTTAAGTTTGGTTCACTGGAATGTTGCAGCTAAATGAAGGAAAAATAATATAGAGTTGGGGAATGAAAAATAATGGTAAAGTTTAAGGGTGGGTGATTGGGCAAGCAACAATATAATTTACTAAAATGGGGATACTGAAGGAGGAATACTTGAAGGAAGATGAATCTTTATTGGACATTATTCAACTGTTTTTGCTCCTAGTTCAAGTTCATTACAGGGTGCCACTTATTCATGTCTTCTTTTCTTTACTTCTCTTCTTTTCTTCCCTCCCTGTTTCCCTGCCTCCCTCCTTCCCTTCCTTCTTTCTCCACATAAATTGTAATGCATTTTCATATTTTAAAAAAAATCAAGCAACTCAGAAGCAAATGCAGCTCAGATGTTGGCTGGTGATTCCTCGGCTATTGACAGCTGGACAAAATGATTTAAAGTTTCTACCCCATGCTCTGTCTCCACAGCCTTCTATAAGATTTCTCAGGATCCCTAGGAACATCTTTTTGTTCTTATCATCATCTTCATGTCTAGGGTGTTCTTCTGTACACATGACTGATCTACACTTATTCTCCAGAGATTACATCAATCTCTTTACGTATGCTGCAGTACTGCCCAATTCTCTGAAACCCTGGTGCAAGGCAACAGTAGTACTCCAGATTTTGCTTATCAAGTTAATTTTCCTAAAATCATTTTCTCTCTAAAACAAATTCTATTGCCAGCTATTAGTGGTTTTATCTCCTTGTCATATACACTACAGAGAGATGCTATCTATCCACATCTATGAATGAACAAAAGTTCTCCTCTATAAAGATGAATATACAACTATTTGCATATTTTTGCATATATGTTTAAAAGGTAAAGTTGATTGACCCATGTGTTATGCACCACGTTTGATAATCAAATTAGTATACATATATCCTCCTTGTATTATATATTCCTCATGAGTATAAAATATACTGAAACTTTTAACCACTTATCTATCAATGGAAAATGAGATTACTTAGATTACTTAGAATTTTTTCATTATAATGAGCACTGCTGTAATGAATATTCCAGTGCAAATATCTTCTTAGCTCTGTATTTTTCTGAGGGCTAGATGGCTAAAAATGAACCTGCCATAAGATTCCACATCTTGATTGGTTACCAAAGAAGATATACCAATTTATACTCCCTCCATAACTGTTTGAGAATTCCTGTTTTTTGCATACTGGCTAACATTTAATTATTTTAATTTTTGTCAATATATTCACCAAAAATTTATTTATTAATCTTTTCCTTTTTTTTCTTTTTTAGGAAGTCCTGGAGATGAACCCAGGACCTCATAAATGGGAAGCAGGTACTCAACCACTGAGCAATATCTGCTCCCCAATGAGAGTTGGTTTTATCGTTTGTTTGTTTGTTTGTTTGTTTTAGGAGGTACTAGAGATTGATCCTGGGACCTTGTACGTGGGAAGTAGGCACTCAACCTCTTGAGCTACATCTGCTCTCAGTCTTTTCCGTTTTTGAATCTAGCTTTTTCATTTTATTTAAGAATGCATTCCTTCCAAATTGAAAGTGATAGTTAAAAATATATTTTATATATATACTTTTGGTTTTAGCACTTACCTCTTTTTTAATCTAGGTAAAATTTATTTTTGTGTATGTTATGACAAAGGAATCTAATATATATAAATAATTAGGTATACATATCAGTGTTTATAAATTTATAAGTTACTTTGAATAATTTTTGTTCCCTAGTACACATTTTCAGGTTTTCAATTAAGTACAATTATTTTTTTAAGTCTCTCTATGAAAGCTTCATATTCAGAAAATTTTCAACTCAACTTAGAAAGCTGTAAATATACCATCTTTGAGTATAATTCTCATATACTTGGACTCCATAAAATTATATTTTATCTGCCTAGGAAACATATTTTAAAGTTAAAAATTTCTTTTTCATTAGCAATTTCCAAAAATAAATCACAGTGAACCACCTGCTGGTGGAACAAGGTTATCTGAATTAATCAGATTAAAATGGGAGGCAGAGCTGAGACAAATCTTATGAATTTTGAAGAGGCTTTGTAATCAAGATGTAAACACTAAATTCTATAGAACTTCTAAAGAACACCAGAAATCATTATTTTAATTTCTGCCTTTCTCATATTCTCATCAAAGTATCATATTTCCTCCTTCCTCATAATCTCATCAAGATGCAAATATATGGTACTTAATATTTCCTAATTATAATTTATTAATCAAATATTAAAAATAGTTGCATTTTAGGAGTTTGCAGGAAGGCATTAGTCAGTCCTGGTTCCGCAATGCCCCATATATAGGAGGAAACAATGGTGGATATGAGGCTTAGCCCAGGTTTGCTTCTACATGTCCAGGATATGAAATCTTCCTCGTGAGGAATACAGCAAGAAAAAATGAATGTTGGCCCATGAAAAGCTAGACAGAACAATGTGTTAAGAATTTACTCTTTTAACTACATGGACAGTGATGGTAGATGTGCTATTTGTTCATCTGCTGGCACATAGAGTTTGTTTCTTAAAGGAATGCTTTTCAAAGCCTTTTTTCCCACCAAAATATCCCTAAGAGAAAGAGACTTAGCTGGATCTGTGAAAGCAGCCCAAAGCTCTCTTCCATAATGGAAAAATTTCTTTTAAATCTAGGCTGTTTTTTAAAATAATCATGTGAATGTTGTATTCAACTGTATAGTGTATCCATGTTTATTTTAATACAAGTTTTAAGTTATTTGCATTATTCACTGATAAATAAAACTGATGTTTCATAAAAATGTGGGTTTATCCTGAGGTTTTGCAAGTCCATTCTGGAATACCAATCCTTATGGAGGTGTGCATTTTCCAGCTTGTGGGAACTCTATATTCTTATTACCTCAAACATCAATAACTAACATTTACTCAATATTTGATATATTCCAGGCAATGTTTAAGCCCTAAAATACATTAATTTATCCCATTCTAGGAGTGATGGGTAGAGTTCTTAAATTTTCATTTAGTTTATGGGTATGGAGAATTTTCCTCATGTGATGGAGGTAAGTACAAATTAACTGCAATGATGACCTATACTGAGGACATTGGTAATTTCACAAAGTTTGGTAATTTTGTTAATTCTGACCTTGACCTTATCCTAAAGAAAAGGATTTGTGTTGTTTAAAGCAATTCAAATTGCTTGACAGAAGCAACAATTCTGGAATAGATATATGTAAAAATTGAGTCTTATGTGATAATTTTTGGGTTTAGATTTCCTATCGGTTTTTTAATCTCCTGATCGTTACTAAACATTTAAGTTGTTACTCATATATAAACCATTTGATTTGGCACAAAATACTGACATTTGATGAATTTGTGCCTCTGAAATGCAATGCCACGGTGTTATTTTCTTTTTTTTTTTTTTCAGAGTTTGGATGAAATGGGTTAGATGGAGAAGGCTGGAGATAAGTTAAACTTAATGTAATTGAAATGATGTTCAATAACCAAGGTCTCCATCTAATGGCACAACACTATTTAGCCAAGTGAATTTTACAGTACATAACAAAAACTTTGCTACATAAAAGCACTAATTTGCTTGTATATTGCAGGTTTAATCCAGTTTGCATTTATTCAGGGTCAATGGCCATACATGCCTTGCTAGTTATATAGATAGCTTTCTTGCTAACTTAACTTTTTAAAAGTATCCTCAGAAAAGAGTGAGTTAGTGGATGATTAGATTAATCACCTCTGCATATGGGTAACTGTTTTGTAAGACTGGTTTAACAGCAAAAATCTGAGTTGAGATCATAGATTACAGCAGAGATAATAAGCCAAAGAAAATAATAGGTTGTAGTCTAAAGGAATATTTTCATCTTCTTACAATCAATAAAATGGATCATATACTTTCATTATGATTTAAACACTTAAAAACAACAATTATTTTAGTCTCTGATATACCTAAACTTCCTTAGAATGCCTAAATAGTTAATATTGGTATTCTTGACAAATTTTGTCCTGGGGCAGAGTCTGATATGATTTTTTTGAAAGGGTCATATCAGATTCTATATTTTAACATTTGAACGTATTTTTTTCCCTTGATTTTAAAGGATATATCACAGGGATGAATTTTGAAGGAACATTTAGAATGTGAACATATTAAATAAGGATTTGGCATTTAGGGTTCAGTGTAGAATCTGGCACATGGTGAGTGACTAACAAACATACTAAGTTCTAAGTTCCAGGCATAGTTTGGGGCATTGAGATTCCTCAGTAAACAAGCAAACAGGCAAAAATTCCTGACTTCTAGAAGCTTACATTCTGATGGCAAATGATAAATGATAAACCAACTGGTAAAGCATTACAGATAGAAGATATCAATGTGCTATGAAGAAAATTAAAGCAGGATTGGGGATATGGAGGTTTTGGGGTGGTGAAATTGAAATTTTAAATAGAATGTTTAGGAAGGCCTCTCAGAGGAACCACCATTTCGAGCATGGATCTGAAGCAGGTGAGTGATCCTTGCAAATATCTCCTTGTAGGGCATTCCATGCATGGGAAATAGCAAGTGGAAAATTCCTGAGGCCCTAGTTAAACAGAGTATTCCAGGAACAATATGGCAGCCATGTGGCAGAGTGAGGTGAGTAGATGGGAGAGTGGTAGGACATGAGATCAGAGAGATAATAAGTGGTGTTTTTATATCAGATGAGGTGTTTTAATTTGCTAATAAGCTACTGATACAATATACCAGAAGTGGATTGACTTTTAAAATGGGGATTTACTGCTTGCAAACTTAGAGTTTTGAGGCTAAGAAAAGTGTCCCAAATCCAGGGACGGTTGAAGACTTGATCAGATACATGGCGTTGTCTGCCAGTCTCTGCCTTTTCCTCTATGCTCCATTGCTTTCAGCTTCTGGCCTCTCCTGTTGCTTTCTCTCTCCTGGTTTCTGTTGATTTCAGCTTCTTGTGCTTGTGGCTTTCTCTTCCAGCTTCTTTGCATTCCTCTCTAAGCTCCTGGGTCTTTTTCTTCTCTGCGTGTCTCTGAATTAATCCCGTTTATAAAGGACTCCAGTAAGAGGATCAAGACCTACCCTGTGTCTTGCCTTACTAAAGTAATCTAATCAAAGGCCCTTAACAGAAGTGATTTAATCAGAAGGTCCCACCTACAATAATTTCACAGCCACAGGAATGCATTACCTCTAAGGACATGATCTTTTCTGGGGTATATACTGTATCAAACTACCACATAGGGATTTTAGGCCATGTGAGAATGTGGTTTGACATTGAGTGACCATTAGAAGGTTTTGAACAAAAGAACAAATAAGCTGACATTTAAAAAATAGAATCATTCTTGCTTCTGTGTTGAAATAGTCTATGGGGGTAGGGTTAAAGATAAATTAGGTGAGACATAATGGTGTTTCAGACTGTTGTGGACAGATGTATAGGATTTGGGATGTATTTTGAAGAAGGTACTGGAAAGATTTGCTTATGGATTGAGAAATGGGAGAGAGTCAAGGATGAGAAAGGTGTTTGGCTCAAGGCACTGAATGGTTGGAGCTGCCATTTCCTGAGATGAGACACCATTTTCTGTACATTCAATGTATGACGACTCATGTTAAAGCATATAGTGCTAGAGAGTGTGCATAAGATGCAACTCCTCCCCACCTGTTAATCTTGAAACCCAACCCCTTAAACTCCTCCCCTGCATAAGCTGATATAGTGTTACTACTTCTGCTGTATGAGAAGGCTGATTTGAGATTTTCTGTGTCCAGCCTGCTGCTGGCTTAACAAACTCTTTCCCTCATGTGACCAAACCTTGGTGTATATTCCAAATCTCTGTGCCGGGCAAAAAGAATTCAGGGAACTCATGAGGATCCCCTTCAAACACACTGACTTGCGTCTATGGGAGGTAGATGGATAAAATATAAGATAAGGATATAAGATAAGATATAAGATAAGTAACCCTGTGTCTGCAAATACCTGTACTGAGGTATCTGTGATATGGATATATAAAAAACAGGTCAAATTTAGAATGCCCCCAATAATGGCTTCTAGTCACCTTCCCAATCATTGGAAATGAGTGGGACATTGGAAAATGTTTCTACTGAGAAGGAACAGAGGATGAGTTTACGATTTTAGCTGATGTCATGGTGTGTTAAAAGTTATTTTAATCTTTCTGCCACAACTTTATGATGTAACATAGGGCTTGTTAATTGTTAAAATTATACAAGGATGAGAAATTATTTTGTGAGATTAATTTGAACCCTGAAGATGATATGTATGGAAATGATTTGGCGAGAAATACAAGTGAATTTGCCGTTTTTTAGAAATACATACACAACTAAATATCTGCATTAACACATATAAAAGGTTCAAATGTCTAAAGGTGACAGGAAGAAGAGTAACTAAATTGGTAAGAGAATATCAAAAGATCCATGATAGGATCAAATTTAACATTCTTATAGATTCTTACTCCCCACTGATGGTTTAAATGATGGTGGTTGTCAGGTTGTGAATAGACTTAATCTTTTGTATAAAATATTTCAAGACAAATAGTAAAAAGATGCTTAAGAACTGTATGTTAGGGAAATTTTGACTGTGGTCACAGTGTAAACCGGAAGTGTTAGCCTCAGACATGCAAGCCATTTTCTTCCTCTGCTGGGGGATGCTGATGGTCAAAAGGATGACCCCTCAAAACTCTTGCATCTATGCTAAACGTAGATCTCCTGGCAAGCATGGTAATGGTAATTTACTAGCAGGAGAATTCTTATTCATGGTGTACTTTCAGCACATGTTTCTGGTCTGTTTAGGATTGCTTACTTTAAATAAACCTGGATATCTATGAACTCATGGAGCATGGCTATCTGGAAAATATCACATAAGCTATGTAACCATTAATGGATAAAATGGAGGAGATGTTTCATGACAGAGATAGCTCCTTTTTTATGTAAGTAATTCTTCTGCATGTATGACTTAAAGCTCAATTCTAGATCAGGGCAGGTACTAATGTAGCACAAAAGAAGCTGGGGAGTGGCACTGGTAACCCAAACTTCTCCATACTGCCCTTGTCTCATGATTTCTTGTCTCCTTGAAATTACTAGTGTGGTTTGATTCCGGGTAAGACCTATGATCATTATGAATCTGGTTTGACAATGCAACTTTAGTTTTTAAAAGTTGGACATTATTTATTAATAAAAGAGGCAAACCACAAAGAAATAACAATCATAAATATTTCTGCACCTAATTATGGTGGCTCAAAATACATGAGACAAACAGTGGCAAAACTGTAAAGAGAAATAGACACTTCTACAATGATAACTGAAGATTTCAATATACCACTCTCATTAATAAATAGATTATCTAGAAAAGGGGTTCTTTTTTTTTTTTTTAGCTATTAAAATGTTCTTTATGTTAAATTGCAAAATAAGTAGAAAAATAAATGGAAAGAAATTACAAATTTTAAAAGAGAGTACAAGGCCAGGCTGATCAATTATCAAAAATAGCATAGCAATAAACTTTTATAAATACAAATAATTCAAATATAATAGAAATTAATTATAACATAATTCTAATTTTTATATTAAAGCTCTAACTATTGGAAATAATAATCTCTAAGAATGAAATAAATTATTGGTTTAGTTATTTAATTTCCATTTAGGTCATAATTTTTTCTAGATAATCAAATTCCTATTTGGAAATTCTTCACATCTTATTGAAATGAATTCTATCAGATAACAATTTGCCAACTCATAATTTTATGAGGCAGAAAAACTCAAAATCTTGTTCAACAGTAATCATACTAAATCATTATTGATCCAGATAGATTATTTTAATTAAAGAGTATGAATAAGAAAAAGTTAAAGAAAAATGAGGTATCTAAATATCTCATCTCCAGGCCTCCTCAATTAATGACAAGTATTTATTTTGTATGAAAAAATTACAGAATGCTAATCACAGCATTAATGCGCCAGTTGCACTGAAATAATTATTGTTCATATTCAGTTGCACTGAAATAATTATTCATATATTGTTCATATACTGAAATAATTATTGTTCATAAATATTGTTCATATTATTGTTCAATAACAATAATTATTGTTCATATGTTGTTATTTTACATTTATCTGGTCTTCTCCAGCTCTTTTTTGGTTATTATTTGTATGGACTACCTTTCTCCAACCTTTTACTTTTAACCCAGTTGTGTCCTTATGTCTGGGTCTCTTGTAGACAATGCCTTTTTCATCCATTCTATTGGTGTATGTCTTATGGTTGGGGAGTTCAGTCCATTAACATTCAGTGCTATTACTGTAAAGGCATTACTAAGTTCATCCATTTTGTCCTTCAGCTCTCTGTTGTCATATTGTTCTATTGTCTGTCTTCTTAACCTTTAGATTATCCTTCTTATTAATCTTCTTCTCTGAACTCTTCTCCAAATTTCTTGCTCTTGTTTTTTTTCAGGCTGCAGCACCCTATTTAGTATCTCTTGCAAATGTGGTCTTATCAGTTTTTGTCTGTGAAGACTTTGAACTTGCCCTCAATTTTGAAGGATGGCTTTACTGGATACAGAATTCTTGGCTGGCAGTTTTTCTCTTTCAGTTCCTTAAATACATCATACCAATTTTTTCTCTTCTCCATGGTTTCTGATGAGAGGTCAGCACTTAATCTTATCAAGTTTTCCTTGTATGGGAAAACTTTACTTTTCTCTTGCTTTTAGAATCCTCTATCTCTGATATTTGTCATTCTGCATAGCAGGCATCTCCAGGTAGGTCTATTCATATTTATTCTGTTTGGGGTGTGTTATCCTTCTTGGATATTGATATTTATGTCCTTCATAATGGTTGGGAAGTTTTTGGTCATTATTTCCTCAAGTATTATTCTGCCCCTTTTCCATTCTCTTTGCCTGCTGGGATACCAATTATGTGAATGTGCATTTCACATTATCATTCAGTTCTCTGAGTCTCTGTTCCATTTTTTCCATTTTCTTCTCTTTCTGTTCTCCTGTCTTTTATAGTTCAGATAGTCTGTCTTCCAAATCACTCATACTGTCTTTAAGCAATTCACATCTGCTCTTATGTGCCTCTAATGTATTTTTAATCTCATCCATTGTGTCTTTCATTCCCATAAGGTCTGTTACTTTTCTTTGCAGGCTTTCAAGTTGTTCTTTATGCTCATCTAGTGTCTCCTTAATATTCTTTACTTATTTAGTCATATTTTCTTTAAACTCATTGAAGTGACTTAGAAGAGTTGTGTGATTATCACTGATTAATTGTCTTAAATCCTGTATCTCTTCAGGATATTTGGTTTGTTCTTTTGGCTGGACCATCTCTTCCTGCTTCCTAGTATGGCTTGTAATTTTTTGCTGATGTCTAGCCATCTGAATATGTTGGTAAATTTACTCTGATTGCTAATTTCTCTCTCTTGCCTATTGTTTTGTTTTCACAGCTCTTCTTTGATATTTGGTTCAACTTATTCTGTCTTTAAAATTTCCCAGTTTAAGTTTTCAAAATCAGGCCAGGGACTCACAAGTAGGGTGAAGATTTTCTCCCAGGGGCTGAATACAGAGATGGCATGCAGTTTTTGTCCATGCAATTTCCAGAATGGCCAGCAGATGGTGCTAGCCAGCACATGTTTCCAGATCTGAGATTCAAAGTAGGCTCTGCTGGCTGAATTCACTGAAGAAAATATTTTGCCCTCCCCAACCTTTTTCCCTTGAAACAGCTGACAGGAAGGCAAGAGGGAAGATGTCTGCTCACCTCCCAGTTGGCTGTAGTGAGCCAGGTATTTTAACCTAGCTTACTATCTTGGGGATGAGGGACAAGATAACTTCCTGGCTGTCACAGGGACTTGGTAACCCACATTTATTTTGCTTCTTTGTCTCTCTGACCCTCACCCTCCTGGGAGTTGGGTAGCACTGTCCTGGTCTGCTGACCCCCAAAGTAGGTCCCTTGGACAGCTTTTGGCTCTTTCTCCATTGTTTTTGTGAGAGCATTCAGCTCTGCCTGTTAGTCCATCACCATCTTCCCTTTTTGTTTTCATAGTGCAACTTTTTATGTTATTACAAGTCATCTCTCTCAGTACTCAAGACTGTCCACTACAACACTTTAAATTGGTCTCCCAGGTTTTTCTAGACCCGAGCATTTCTTTTTCATTTTAGAATCCAGAACAAAAGTTGCCTGCCCCTTGATCCAATTTCTCCAAATCTAGTACTCAGCTCATAAATTGATCTTAAAAAAAAAATGTACACTCATTTTTTTGAGTTAATACTCCCTAATAAAAGAAATTGATCTGAAGTCACATGCCTTAATACAGAACCATAGTGGCAGGGTATGTCACAACATATGTTCATTCAAATGGATATGAATGCTTTTTCTTTCAAACCATCCATATGACTTTTTTATGCCCCTTGACATATTCAGCCTTGAAATAAAATTGTTTATAAGCATGTCTTATTTCTACAATTAAAACAGGAATGTGTATCTCTATTTTCTAAATCTTCCATAGTGTACAGCAGAATGTATTTTTTCTACAGTTACTTCATGAATGTTTGCCAAATTAAATTGAGTGGACAGATAGGCTGCTTGGTTCTCCTCAAAGCAGGGAAGATTGTAATTATATTATTAGCCTAAATAAATATATTTTACTCAATTTAATTTTTAAGATCCCACCTTTAACAAAGGTGAACATCTGTCCTCTTTTTTTAAATTTTCTTTATTTTGAGGAAAAAGACGAATTTTGCTGGGTTTATCTTTCTTTTAGGTGGGGTGGGGAATAACTTCAAGGAGTTTTATTCACACTGTTGAACTTGTTTCAGACAATTCCTGTATTTCTCAGTAATCAGAAATATGGTAGAAAGGAGGAATTAGAGATATTAGGGAGCCCATTAAGTATTCCTGATTTGATGAATCAGTATCTGAGGTTTAATGAAAGAGTCTCTGGAAGGGCAAAATGGGGAAAATTGATATTTAGAGAAAGTTGTAATTTGTTCATTCCTAAGAAACATTCACACTGAAGTTTAATTAAGATCAAAATAATTTTTATTGGTTGTTCATTAAGCCCAATGAATGGTCAATGATTGCTGAGTGGGTTACAGTTTATAGTGGAGAATTTTAATAAGAATTTAGATACTTGATTGCTTTGAGGGCACTTGCTTTTACAGCCTCTCCTTCCTTTTCACATCCATTCATGTGCAAAAAGTCCAGTGTATCACCTGGGCACTGCATGGGAAACAGTGGATGTGAAAAGTTGAAATGCTGGCTCCTCTTTTGGGATCCTAGCATAAAGTCCTCAGAGAAAACATTAAGTCTTTGGTAATTTTTCCTTTCTCTTGCAGCTAGGACTGGGTTGGGGATCTTTTTTGTATTTTGTCTATTCATGCAAGCAGATAGGCAAGTGGAAAAAAAGGAAACAATTGTGTTAATAGGGTTGCTGTCAATTTCTCATCTGAAACAGTTAATAAAACTGTGGAAGTGTAAAACCAACTTTGCTAGGAAAATCTCTTATATGTAGGTTTATGTGTTTAGAATAAAAAATGTTTTTTTAAAAAAGAATGTATAATGTCTGAAATAGATAAGTTTATTTATTAAAAAAGAATGTTGGCATGGGCTATGGTTTAAATGGGTCATCTTCTCACCAACTGTTTTACTGCTACAGGCAAAGTTTATCAGTATGCTTGAGTTTTCTCTATTTGCATACAATATCAATATTATTTATTAAATTTCATTTTCTTGGTTTTTGGAGAAAAAATTCCTAATATAGAGATTTTTTGGTCAATATATCTCAGATCAAGATATTTGCCTTTCTTTAGAGAATGGTTTTCAGTTAGGATCATTTATGAGAAGGTAATCAAAGTTTAAAGTGATATGCTAGTTTTTTCCTGGAAGTTGACATTGCAATACCATTAAAATCTAGTCTCAGACTGGTGTCATGACAAAAAAATCTGCACCGCCCCCAAAATTTAATAAAAACCTAATTTCCCCTTTGTATTTCGCATATACCAGGAAAATCAATAATTTTTCCTGTCAGCAATAATTTTTAAATCATTTTTCTTTTCACTCATGCAAAGCATGAAGTATTCTGAATTCTCCTGAAATCCTCCTCCTTGTCTGCAGACTTTTGCCTCCTTTCCCTATTTTTTTCAATTGAAAAGTCCCTAAAGAACCTTTTGGACCTTCTAAGTAGGGCAGGATGGGAAAGGCATGGAATGGAATAAGCTAGAATTTTCTTTAGTGGGCACAGGAAGACGAATGTCTCTGATATTAACACACCAGTAATGAACTTTTGTGCCTTCATGTATGTTTTAACACTGCCTAGATGATCAAACTTTTTTCATAGGGTTGCCTTATGTGTTGGTACAAACTTAGGGGAAGGAAGGATCATTTTCTAGTTATGTTACTGAAGTTGATGGCTAAGTGACACTAAGAACTTCCTTCTCTGAACTGTATCTCTAGTCTCAATTATTTAGTGTCTTTTTTAAGGAAAGAAAAACTAGCTTGGTTAAAAAATGATGTCAGATTGCTTCTACTCAGAAGTTTTCAATTGCTTTATTTCATGTTCTGTTAGAATCAAATTTCTCTGAATGGATTTAAGCCATTTTGACTACATTGATGTCTTTTTTTCCCCCAAGAAAAACAGAAGAGTTTTCATTTGGTTTTTGTTGAATTTTTAAAAACTTCTATAAATTTTTAGGTTTCAGGAACCCTTTTAGCATTCCAGCAATTATACACCCTTTCTAAAGATCTAGCTTGATTTGATCTTCATGGTCATTTAAATTTGAATAGAATCTATATCAGAACTCTCAGTTTGGTTCCATTGGTCTGTGTGTCTCTCCTTGTGCCAATACCATGCTGTTTTCACTACTGTAGCTTTGTAGTATGTTTTGAAGTCAGGTAGTGTGATTCCTCCAATTTTGTTTTTCTTTTTCAATATGTCTTCGGCTATTCAGGGCCTCTTTCCTTTCCAAATAAATTTCATAGTTTTTCTAGTTCCTTAAAGAAGGCTGTGTTGATTTTTATTCAGATTGCATTGAATGTGTAGTTTGGTAGGATAGACATCTTAATAATATTTAGTCTTCCTATCCATGAACAGGGAATTTATTCTTCCATTTATTTAGGTCTTCTTTGATTTCCTTGAACAGTCTTGTGTAGTTCTCTGTATATAAGTTTTTTTACATCTTTAGTTAAATTTATTCCTAGGTATTTGGTTTTTTTTATTTACTATTGTAAATGGTATTTGTTTCTTGATTTCCTCCTGAGCTTGCTCATTATTGGTGTACAGAAATGCTACTGATTTTTGTGCATTGATCTTATAACCTGCAACTTTACTAAACTCATTTATGAGTTCTAGAATCTTTGTTGTAGACCGCTCAGGGTTTTCTATGTATAGGATCATGTCATCTGCAAATAATGAAATTTTGACTTCTTCCTTTACAATTTGAATGCCTTTTATATCTGGTTCTTGCCTCAGAGCCTGAGCAAGTACTTGTAAGACAATGTTAAATAGAAGAGGTGATAGTGGGCATCCTTATCTTGTTCCTGATCTTAGAGGGAAGGATTTTAGGATTTCACCATTGTAAATGATGTTGGCTGTGGGTTTTCCATATATACTCTTTATCATGTTCAGAAAATTTCCTTGTATTCTGATGTTTTGCAGTGTTTTTATCAAGAAAGGGTGCTGTATTTTGTCAAATGCTTTTTCTGCATCTATAGATATAATCATGTGATTTTTTTTCCTTCAATCTGTTTATACGGTGTATTGCATTGATTGATTTTCTTATGTTGAACCATCCTTGCATACCCGGAATGAATCCCACTTGGTCATAATGTATAATTCGTTTAATGTGTTGTTGAATATGGTTAGCAAGTATTTTGATGAGGATTTTTGCATCTAGGTTCATTGTATGTCCTCCCATGGCCCAATGAGTGGACTGTGGGAGAGTGTGGGCTATGGTGTGGACCATTGACCATGAGGTACAGCGGTGCTCAGAGATGTATTCACCAAGTGCAATGAATGTCTCATGATGATGGAGGAGGTTGTTGTTATGGGGGGAAGAGTGGGATGAGGGGGATGTGGGGTATATGGGGACCTCATATTTTTGAATGTAACATTAAAAAATAAAGACAAAAAAAGATAATAAAAATAAAAAAATAAAAAAATAAAATATAAAATTAAAAAAAAATTTCAGTAGGGCTCTGTTTAGGAACAGCCAAAGCTCCTGCATGGGCTATTAGGCTATAAGTTACATAGTTTATCAGCCAGCCTCTTGCCTAGCTTATTTGAGAACCATCCTATGCTCCTCTGAAATGAGGATAGTATTGTCTGCCCAGGTAGGATTTTGAGTAGGATAAATAGAAACAAATTTTTTTATTTTCGTGGGGTCATCTTGAAATTAAGGCATACTATTTTTCCAATTATATAATTCTTCAGTGTAGAAAGGAGCATGTACATAGACAAATCTTCTTGGGTTATATTGACCCATTAATTTCAGTTGGCACTTGACTCAAAGGAAATTGTCCCTCCTGGGACCGAGCAGGTCTCCAGCTAAACTGAGTGCCCTGCTAGGCATGAAGTGGGGAGTTCATCCTTTCCTGACCAGAAGATGAAGACGACACTTATTTTAAAACAAATACACGAAATACTGAACATAAGGTATTTCATCCCATTTTTCCTCTTTCTCACAAGGTAACTCTAACAACCAAATAGTGCTGTGGTTTTGAGATCTGTCCGCAGGCCATTGTTCTCCACATTCTAAATTATATTGAGGTTAAGCAGTAGTATTGATACAAAGAAATATTCTTTTCTTCTTCATAGGTTTATAACTGAATATAGACCAATTATTTAAAATAATTTCAGGACTGCAGCAATTTTTGGTGGTGTTATTAACATTTCCCATAATTGTAATTTCTTTTTTCAGTGCCTTAAAAATAAATTTTATAAGTTTTAATAAGAAACTGAAACCTCAGAAAACCAAACCAGTTTGAGTATTTCTGTGACTAACTCATAAGCCACAAGCAGAACTTACCTGATGACCATATCTAAACTGCCCATGTCTTAGGGATCAGAACCAATTTATTCTAGCTCTAAAGTGAAAGATAAAAACAGGATCTAAGCTGGACCTTGGAATTAGAGCATCTAATAGTCTCATTACTATGTATAAGGTGAACTAAGTTTCCTATTAAGACACATAAAGGGGATGGAGTTTTCACCTGCTTGCCTTGTCTCCAACTGTATCTAGACTTACTATAAATTTACAACTGTTTTATATTTCCTGTCTTCGTTTCTTCAATGTGATAGGAATACAAAAATATCTTTCAAACATTTATTGTTTGAATGTTAATAATAGGTTAATATTTTATATTTGTAATCTGCTTTGTACTTCAGAAGTTTTCTCATACATTATCAGTTTAAACCTTCAGATCACACTACAAAGTAATTTCTGTTACATTCATTTTCCAGATGAATGAAGAGAAGTTGAGAGAGAGAGAGAGAGAGAAAGAGAGAGAGAAGTTAAACTGCTAGTAGGTGGCACCTTTGTGTTCCAAACACAAGTCTTCTGACTTGGAAATAAGTGGAGATTTGTGACATATCATGGATGGCCTTGAATACTATGTTGAGAATTGTGTCTTTAAAACTATTTCCCATTTATGGGGTGGAGTTAGATAGTGTTATAATAAATTTATTTATTTTGCCCATTGAGGAAAAGGTGGGATCGGCATGTAAACTTTTTGAATAAAAGAGATTATTGATTGAATTTTGCTTGATTACTATGTCACAGGCAGCATTGATTTATATGCTCTTACAGGGGGGATTTGGAGGTTTCCCGATCTTTGTGTGATCTAGTACACTTACTTCCACTCCCGATATGCATCCTTTAAAATAGTCACTGGAGAGTTCAGTAGTCCAATAAAGAGCCCCACTGATATTTTAATTAAAGATAATGTATTTATGCAGAAGGGAGAGTATTAGAAATTATTAATAACACAATTTACACTTCATGGGAGGAATTTTATAATTTTCAGTATCTTGTCTTTATACGGATGAGATTTATACTATTTTCACTTTTTTTTTTTACTTAAGCTTCAACAGTGCTCTTTTCTTTTTCTAAACAATTATTGTGCTAACCAGTTATATTACTTTAAAACTTAACTCTTTAAGAAAAATCATTAAAATCAGCTACTTGACCATCTGTTTGGTTGATGAGTTAACTCAAATAAAATGAACACTTATGGGAAAAAACTATGACATCTAAAATATAACTTAGCCCTCTTTTAATTTCTTCTCCATTTTAGTGAGTACACTTGGTTTTTGCCTTTGCCTTGTCTTCTCATAAGACTTTCAAGGTTAAGCTATTCTTAGCAAAGATACAAAAGCAAATTCATCCAATTCCTCAAAGAATTCAAGTGAAAACTGGTAATAACATGAAGTATAAGTCCAATATACTGGGAAAGAACAAATTGGGGGTTGCAAAAAGAAGCTCATGTGGTGGTGAACATTTTTTGTGCTGTATTTTAAGAATATCTTAAAAGATATTCTTAAAATAATCTGATCAAGTTTGTTCAGAAAATATTAGATACCAAATCTTTTCTTTTCAATTATTTTAATGTATTGAATTTTTAAAATTAGAAATGCGATGGCTTGCTCGGTCGGTAGAGGTGGGGTCTGGCTGCGGACGAGGGGTCGGTCCAGCTCAGGACGAGGGGTTGGTCCCGCTTGGGAAGAGGGGTCGGTCCCACTTGGGACGAAGGGTCGGTCCAGCAGCAGACGAGGGATCGGTCTCACAGGGGTTGCGCGGTTCGGGTGACGGGGTCGCCCGGCGAAGCCGGTGACGAGCGGGTTGCCCGGAGAAGCAGGCGACGAACTGGGGACAAGGGAGGCCAGGCCCTTGTCGGGGGCTCTCAGGACTGGAGGGCGCACGGCAGAAGAACTACCGCGGAGACAAGGTAAACACGCAAGTCCAACTTTATTGAGGGAGAGGCAACAGTTTTATAGGGGCTGGGGAAGGCTGATTGGTCGAAGCCATGCCCTGTTCTGATTGGTTGCCAGCGAAAGGTCAGTGGGCGGTACTGGACAGGGGAGGGGTGGTGGTTAGGGATTGGCTATTGCTGTTGCTGGGGGAAGGGGCAGGGTTTAGGGATTGGTGGCTGCTGTTGCTGGGGTGGAGGGCAGACTTGAGTTTCCCGCCCATGCCTGGCTGTTGCTGCTGTCAGGGGAAGGGAACAGGGCAGACTGGATTTTTCCGCCCACGCCTGGCTGTTGCTGCTGTCGGGGGAGGGGAAAAGGGCAGACTGGAATTTTCCGCCCTGCGCCTGCGCAGGGAGAAAGAAGAGGAAGGGTGCCGCCCCACAGGCATCGTGTGGCGCCATCCGGGAGGAGGGGCGGCCGCGGAAGCATGGCTGCCAAGAAGGGGAGACCCGAGGGCACTCTGCGCCCATGCCGAGCTCCCTTCAGGGGTGGCGGTGAGTCCGACCAGCCACCCTATTATGGGGGCAGTGGCTTGGCCTGCCGCGGCTGCTCCCCCGCCAGGCCAGCAAACCACACTTCAGCCCGAGGGGTGACTGCATTTCCCCCTTCTTTTCAAATAAGGGCCAGGATGGCAGCAGCAACAAGTAGCCAAGGCCCAAGAGGCAGTAAGCAATGAGGGAAGCGGGGCTGAAGAGGGAGGTGAGTATGACGGGGATATAAATGTACAATTTAGGGGGCGGTATCTTGCCATTGCAAGCAAGGGTGGCCAATGTCCAATTCTTGTTGATCTTGGCGGCTATAAGATCCATCTGTTGTTAAAAGTCCCGAATGGCAGCGCGTTACAGGTAGTTGATCTCTTCTTGGCGGCGAAGAGCAGTAGAGGCAGACTGTGTGATGGTCTGGAGGATCGCAGCGGTGAGGACAAGTCGCGTCAGGGCACCAGCGACGGTGGTGGCGGCAGCGTCGGGAGTGGTGGAGACGTAGGCGAGGACAACAAGAAGGCCAAAGTCTCCACGGGAGCGAGAGAGGCCAATGTTAACGGGGCGGGCCGACATGAGGTGGCCCAATCTGCAATGCAATGGGGGTTCAAGCAAAAAAAGGAGGGGGGCGGGGGACGGGAAAGGACGCTTTGGATGGCTGAGGAGTGGAGTGAGGTCGAGACAGGAGGAAGCTCCGCAGAAGTATGGGGAGGCAAAAGCAGAAACATTATTAGATGCTAGAAAGCAGGCCGTGGGCCAGGGAAAGCGGGTTGCGGGCCGTTTCGCAGGGCTGGAGCTGCTTGAGAGTGATGGCGGCATGGAGGGCCGCGGTTACAGAAGACTTGGGGCTGTTTCAAAGAGATCTTACACCAGTGAGTGCCTAGGAGACCGGCGAAGGCCCGAACTTGTGGGGCTTGCTTAGCAGATAGGATGTTACCCATTGCTAATGGCCTTTTGGAGCCGATAAGAAAAGGGACCCTTACCTTGAGAGCGCGGCGATGGGAGCCGAGGTGCGCAGTGAGATGAGGGGTCGGAGCTGGTGGGGCTCCGACGGTGGTTGTGGGCCAAGAGAAGGCCCCGACAAGGGGAGGGCAGAACGACGAGCAGTGGAGCAAGGCAAAGGGGAGCAAGCGCGGAGGGGAGGAGGCAGAGGTGAAGGCAGGGGTGGAGGTGCTCAGGCACGTGCTCCTGAGAGTTTTATTGGCGCCTCTTAATCATAGCGGATCGGTATAAACCCCCGACATGGAAGGAGAAAGCCATCCAGCGATTCTCCCAGACCGCCGTGGATCATATGAGGTCACCAAGGTTCAGGAGCAGCAATGCAGAGCGAAAAGATAGGGGTGAGAAGAGAGGAGGGCGTAGGGCTGTGGGAGGGTTACTTCAGACGTGCAAGCGCGCGCTCCCGAGAAATCCAAGGCTCCTCTTAATCATAGCAGGTCGGTATAAGCCCCCGACATGGAAGGAGAAAGCCATCCAGCGATTCTCCCAGACCGCCGTGGATCGTATGAGGTCACCAAGGTTCAGGAGCAGCAATGTTGCACGAAAGAAGTCCCAAGGTGAGAAGAGAGGGGGGGGTCGCCAGGTTATGGAGTGGGGCTGTGGTGGAGTTGCCTTGCCCCACGTTGGGCGCCAGCTGCGACGGCTTGCTTGGTCAGTAGAGGTGGGGTCTGGCTGCGGACGAGGGGTCGGTCCAGCTCAGGATGAGGGGTTGGTTCTGCTTGGGAAGAGGGGTCGTTCCCACTTGGGACGAAGGGTCGGTCCGGCAGCAGACGAGGGATCGGTCTCACAGGGGTTGCGCGGTTCGGCTGACGGGGTCGCCCGGCGAAGCCGGTGATGAGCGGGTCGCCCGGAGAAGCAGGCGACGAACTGGGGACAAGGGAGGCCAGGCCCTTGTCGGGGGCTCTCAGGACTGGAGGGCGCACGGCAGAAGAACTACCGCGGAGACAAGGTAAACACGCAAGTCCAACTTTATTGAGGGAGAGGCAACAGTTTTATAGGGGCTGGGGAAGGCTGATTGGTCGAAGCCATGCCCTGTTCTGATTGGTTGCCGGCGAAAGGTCAGTGGGCGGTACTGGACAGGGGAGGGGTGGTGGTTAGGGATTGGCTATTGCTGTTGCTGGGGGAAGGGGCAGGGTTTAGGGATTGGTGGCTGCTGTTGCTGGGGTGGAGGGCAGACTTGAGTTTCCCGCCCACGCCTGGCTGTTGCTGCTGTCGGGGGAAGGGAACAGGGCAGACTGGGTTTTTCCGCCCACGCCTGGCTGTTGCTGCTGTCGGGGGAGGGGAAAAGGGCAGACTGGAATTTTCCGCCCTGCGCCTGCGCAGGGAGAAAGAAGAAGAAGGGTGCCGCCCCACAGGCATCGTGTGGCACTATCCGGGAGGAGGGGCGGCCGCGGAAGCATGGCTGCCGAGAAGGGGAGACCCGAGGGCACTCTGCGCCCATGCCGAGCTCCCTTCAGGGGTGGCGGTGAGTCCGACCAGCCACCCTATTATGGGGGCAGCGGCTTGGCCTGCCGTGGCTCCTCCCCCGCCAGGCCAGCAAACCACACTTCAGCCCAAGGGGTGACCGCATAGAAATACATATATATATATGTATTCACACAACTACATATGTAATTGTATGTGTGTGTATATATATATGGGCCATTTTGAATTAAGAAAATCACAATAAAGTATTTTATTTGGTAGAACATTTTTGTAATCAACTTTTCAAATTGGAATAAAGGTTTTGAAGATCACATAATCTTTTGATTGTGATTGGTTCCAGTGCTGTTGATACCTAGTATTTCAATGCTCTGGTGGGTAATATCAAGAAGCTTGATTTTCTATAAGAGTCATTTTAAAGTTTGAGACATCGTTCTTTTTTTCTAAGGGATAAAATCAAATAATATATCATACCTGTATATCAGCTTCTATCCCAGTTTAGGAAGATTTACGTTAAGTTATCATATCACATCATTAAAGCCAGAAGCACCATGTTTGTGTTATTTGCAAATAAATTGTATCCATATGCTAGTGTAGATTCACAGTATGATTCTATTAATTTACTTTCAAAAGTATAATTTTCCTTGAAAGTAGAGGATTTTTATAACAATTTTGTATCTGTTTAGAATCAATCACTAAAAGCTATATTTGTGTTTGTAAATATTGCCTCTCTCGTTCCTTGCAACTATCAGAAAATGACATTTCCATCTATTTCATCATAACCTTAAATTTGTATTTCTAAACCAAATTATTCTTCCGAGTTTCAGATATACATACTCAACTTCTTATTTGATATCTTCACTTGGAGGTCTAATAGGTATTTCAAGTTTTATGTGTCAATTAAATGTCCTTCTTTTCAATCAGGTCTCAACCCGAATACCATTTCTTCAAAGAGGCCTTCCCCAGCCCCCCTTTCTAAAACAGCCACTCACTTTGCTCACTCACTGTAATCTAATATATCTTCTTCATAATTTTCAGTACCTGAAATTATTTTATTTATGTATTTTGATGTATTCATTTTTGCTTCTCTCTCCCTAGAATGGCATCTCAATAAGAGGAGAGATTTTTCATGTTTAATGCTTTTACATAAAACATTGCTTGACACATAGTAAGTAGTACTGTATAAATGTTTGCTAATTGACTAGTGTATGCAGTTGTGTTATTTGAGGTTAGGAATAGTATCCTATAGCTCATGTGTATAGAAAGCGTATGCCACATATACAACATAACATTTCTAGTATAATGACTAATTAAATTGGATGTAAATCCATGGAGACATAATAGAATTGCATAGATTAGAGGCAGAAAGACTAGATTCAAATTTTGTCACAATTGTGTGATTCTAAGAACTCAATCTTCTGAGCTTTCTGTTTCTAAATTTACACAAATGGAATTACTATATTATATACCATATTTTATGGAAATATGAAATATATAATATCTGTGAACAAGCAAAATAAACTGTTTAGAGTGGGCATTATGTAAGAGTTAAGACCACAAGACTTTTTAACACTTACAAAATGCTTTGTATGTAGACATTGTATCTTAACTCTTTGTGGGTAGAAAGAAAATGCTGATAAATTATGTATTCTTTTCTTTCAATATGCAGCTCTGTAACTCAAACTGTTTTTAACATGCTCCTGTTCTTGTCAGGTGAGGGTGAATTAAGCAGGTGTCAATATATGTGTGAAAACTTGAATTTTTGTCCTGATAGAAATAGGAAATTTATGTTTTGTTCTGCAAGACTCATGCTCAAATTTCCCTTTATTGGCATAATATTTCCCCAAACTCACCAAAGCAGGAACTAGCAGGGTCTTGAGGGAACAGACATTTATTAGTCATAAGCAATCCTCAAACTGTTATCTGTGAACATCTTTCCCAGAAAAGAATATACAAGTGGAACATATAATGCTTGTAAAATTCCTGTGAGAAATCACTTTTTTAAGAAATCAGGTTGGTTTGCTATTTACTATTGCTGTTGGAAAAGGAGACTTGCCTTCTGAACCTGCCCCAGATGAGGAAGTGAATTTAGGATTGGTTATTACAACTGCTCCTGTTTCTGCTCTAGAGGGTGTAATAAAGTGGACAGAATATCTTTTACCTTTGAAGAAGCCCCCTCCCTGGTTGTGCCCTCAAATGGTGTTGTGGACTGCAGACTGTCCTTTCTGTGTCTGCCCTACATGACAGGAGTGAGCATGGAGGGTGTTCTGGATTGCTAAAAAATTTCCTTCTTCAATGGATGGCCGAAAAGCAACGTGAAATATATCACATTTTTCAAAGAGCTGCCCGAGGGGAAGGAATAAAAGAAACAGTAGAATATCCTTTGACTGGTTTTTGTCTCCTTTTATGCTGAAACATCCATCTTATTTCTTGTTAATAGGCCTAACCTTGAGAAGAAGAGATTATTTCTGATTTTGGCAAGCCTCTCACTACCCTAAAAAACAAACAAATTGGTTTTAAACCCATTGTGCAAATTTTCACAAAGCAAGTGTTGCCAGCTTTGCCCCACTCTGTAATGCAAGCAAAATAAAATTTCCTTGATTATGTTAATGAAATCTACAAATCAAGAAACATTTGAATTGAGACCTAGGAGAGTGCTTCTATTAATATTTCCTGATACTTATATAAAAGAAATGTAAAGGAACCTGAGAGATTTTGTGTCAGGATGGAATGGAAATGCATTATTGCTTACAAATGGAGAATATACAGTAGGTTTTTCATAAATTGGATTCCAGCTAACCTAATATTCTGCTATATATAAAAGTGCTTTTACCTTATGGCTGTGTATTATTAGTAAATCTTTATAGAACTAAGTAGATTTCATTTATATGTCTAGTGGGCCCTGATCCAGCTTTTGGAAATTGTGCTTAATTAAACACCAATGCCTCATAGAACGTGCTTACTGTGGAGTGAGGAAAAGAATGAGATCACATGAAATGTGATGTCTGTTATGATTTTTGAACTGTTTGCTAGTGATTTTTTGACCTTTTGCAGTAAGGGAAATCATTGGTTACTACAACTATTAATGCTTAACATCTTTTCTAGACTTTTCTTGGTAAAATGTTTAACAAAATTAACTATATCCACAGCTAAAAAATAAAGAAGAGCTTTACAAAAATTTAATTTACTCTATAGTGTCATTTATCTTATTTCAAACTAGGGATAAAAAAGCCCTTTCATTCAAAATTGGGTGGTCTTTGAATTGTCCAACTCCATGCCCATTCTTAGTGGGAAATCATGTTCTGGATGGCTGTGTAGTCATAATGAGGTTCTTCATCCCAAGAAGGTTTCCTTTCTTCCTTCCTTCCTTCCTTCCCTCCCTCCCATTTTATTTGCTTGATTTTATTTAATTTTTGAAGAAAGGACAGTAATAATTGTTGTGACTTATTCTTATTTTTTTCTTTTGATAGAAATTTTATTAAATACACAAAACAATACTCAGTAATTAATTTAATGTTATTTACATAAAGATAAGTTATTCAACATAACTGTAATTAGCTGAATATTTAATTTCCCTTATCAAACACACATAGTTATTCATTCTTTGAAGTTTCATTCCTGCCATCTTTCTCTGAAAATTGCATCTTTCCAAATGGTCTGTAAAATACTCAAGTTTCCTGAGGCTAAATTTAACATATATTTTCTACCTCAGTACATAATGACAGTCTTAGGCATAAAAGGGAGAGAGAGTTCATGGCTAATCACTGCTCCTTATTACCTCAGGGATATATAGAAATTTTAAATGTGAAAAAAATGAGTGTGATGGCTATTCTTCAATGTTTACCCTATGAAATATATCAGTATAATAAAAGTCTTGTTTCTTAGTATCTTTGAAATAACTGTATACATTTATATGACTAAATATAAGTACTACACAGTTATAACTTCAAGGTATATCTCATGAAATTCATTTATATATGAAAGACTAATTTATTTGATTTATATGAAGTGCTTTGGTTAATCATAGTTGGCTCTGAATTTGTTACCTATCCTTTACAATCTATTTCAAGTAGTACTTAACTCATAGCATTTTTCCCTTTTTTTCTTTTTTTTAATTTAAATTTTTAAAATTCATTTAAAAAAATATTACATTCAAAAAATATGAGGTCCCCATTTACCCCCACCGCCCACACTCCACCGCTCCCCCCACAGCGACACTTCTCCCATCATCATGACACATCCATTGCATTTGGTGAGTACATCTCTGGGCATCACTGCACCTCATGGTCAGTGGTCCACATCATAGCCCATACTCTCCCACGTTCCATCCAGTGGGCCATGGGAGGATCTACAATGTCCGGTAATTGTCCCTGCAGCACCACCCAGGACAACTCCAAGTCCCAAAAATGCCTCCACATCTCATCTCTTCCTCCCATTCCCCGCACCCAGTAGCCACCATGGCCACTTTTTCCACACCAATGCCACATTTTCTCGATTACTAACCACAATAGTTCATGAATAGAATATCAGTAAGTCCACTCTAATCCTTACTGTATTCCTCCATCCTGTGGACCTTGGATTGGTTGTGTCCATTCCACATCTATGTCAAGAGGGGGCTTAGATTCCACATGGATACTGGATGCAATCCTCCTGCTTTCAGTTGTAGGCACTCTAGGCTCCATGGTATGGTGGTTGACATTCTTCAACTCCATGTTAGCTGAGTGGGGTAAGTCCAATAAACCAGAATGTAGGAGCTGAAGTCTGTGGAGGCTCAGGGCCTGGCTATCATATTGTCAGTCCAGAGATTCAGATCCCCTAGATATATCTTCAACCCTAGCACCAACTACAATTCCAGCAAAGTAACAGGAAAGGCTTGTGAAAAGAGATCACATCTGAGTCCAGCTCCATCATGCAGAAACACCAACTCCAAAGAAGGGCCAACTGACGTGGCAGTGAATTCCATCTGCCATGACCATAAAACCTGTGGGTCTCTTAAGCCCTCAGAAGAACCAATATCTGGGGTTGTATCTACTTTATCTATCTCTGAGACTCTGCTCAGGTGTGCATAAGGGCAATCCTTCTGACAACCTCCAGACTCTTTTTTAGAGACTTATAGCCATATAAACTCATTTGTCCTTTCCATTTCCCCCTTAATTTAGGTCAAATAGCATTTTTAACTCCTGTTATTATATGTAGACAGGGATATTCTGCTGGTCTGAGTTGAACCTTTTATTCAAGGTCATTTTCTAGTTACGTCATCAGCTGGTACTTGGCAGTGATCCCTCGGCACCAGGGAGGCTCATCCCCAGGTGTCATGTCCCACGCTGGGGGGAAGGCAGTGCATTTACATGCTGAGTTTGGCTTTGAGACTGGCCACATGTGAGTAACATGGAGGCTGTCAGGAGGGAACTCTTAGGCACAGTGCTGCTCTAGGCCTTGTTCTTATTTCAGGTGTATAGGCTCACAAGCATAGTCATTAGTATCAGGGACTCACTGTTGGACCCTCATTCCTTTCTGGTCCTTGCTGTTGTACCCAGGGGACTGCCGCTGCTCCCCTAGGGACCGTGACATAGCCCCCCAGCCAGAAACCCAGCACCCCCCAGCTGTTGTTTTTAATTGTTTTCACTATGAATATATCCAAACATTTCCATGCACCCTGGACACATGCCCTGTATAACTCCCTGTCAACCATAGGTCCCCTGTCAATAACATCCCGTACCAGTATTCCTCCGCTGCCATTGCTGAACCACTCTGTGATCCAAAACTTCCTGAAAAGTGAAGCCCAATATAATGTCAGGTTCCCTTAATAGTAAAATGGAATATAGTGATGAGTTTAAAGGATAGCTATAGAATACATATTGATTTGGAAAAATTCTACATCCTATCTTTTTCTTTTCTTTTTTCCTAATTATTGAGCTTCTCTTCACAAGAGCCTTAGATCACAGTAATTCATATATACAATATACAGTACTCCCACATATCCAATATTAAACCTTTTCCCTTCCACAGCAATAATCTTTTAACATATTCATACCGTATTTACTGAAACTGATGTACAGCTATTGAGACAATAGCTTTCAAATAAGATAACATTTGTGTTTACATTGTGGTTTATACTTTAGGCTATACTATTTTCCAAATTTTTAGTTATCCTATGTTTTACATTATGGTTTACAATTATTAGTCTGTCGGCCCCTATATGTTTTTGGTGTAATATTACATGTTTTATATCCATCCTTGTGTACTCTTGTGAAATACTTCTATTGCCCTCACAGTTACGTTGGTTCCATCTATTCAGTATCTATTTCCCCATCCCCTTGGGGCCCACAGTGACAGTCGATCTTCATTTCTTGAGAAGCCATGTTCAGAGCTACTTGCAACAGTGTTGAGAGCTTGACATGCTCAACTGCCCTAATTCCCTGGGAGCCACCATTATTCTTGAGAGATACAGTTCCCTCTGTTTGATGGCATTAGCCCTCCCTAGGATGTGGGTATATCTTCCCTCTCATATATGGGACTCTACCCAATGATATAACCCACTCTGGCAAAATGAGCATTCACATATTCCCTAGGAGTCTGTCCTACATCAGATTATCCCCTTTATGTATCTGAAACAGGTAACTTTACTAATTATATATTGAAAAGGTTTTCTCAACATTATACTCTCAACCAACACCTGACAATCTCCTATGTTCATATGTTGCCCCACCCTCCCCCCAATTTCTTGGGCAATATTACCCATCTGCCCATCCCTAGCCCCCCTCAAGCCCTCAAAGCCCCACCTAAAGGTAACCCTGTGACCCCATTTTATCCCTTCCTTGTACACATACTTACCTCCAGCTTATCATAGATTTCACCCATGTAGATGTCAGCTTACATCCTTCCTCTACCCCCCAATTTCTTGTAAGCCTATCATCCAGTCTCTAGCTCTCTGAGACAGCTTGGTTTACTTATTTCATATCATTGAGGTCATGTAGTATTTGTCCTTCAATGCCTGGGTTGCTTCACTCAGCATAAGGTTCTCAAGATTCATCCATGTTATCACGTGTGTTTGTAGTGTATTTGTTCTTAAAACTGAGTAGTATTCCATTGTATGTATATACCACATTTTATTGATCCACTCATCTGTTGACGGGCATTTGGGTTGATTCCAACTTTTGGTGATAGAGAGTAATGCTGCTATGAACATTGGTGTGCATATATTGGTTTGTGTCCTTGTTTTCAGTTCTGCTGGGTATATACCCAGCAGTGGAGTTGCTGGGTCATATGGCAAATCTATGGTTAGTTTTTTGAGAAACCACCAAACTGTCCTTCTGCATTCCCACCAGCAGTGGATGAGTGTTCCCATTTCTCCACATCCTTCCCAACATTTGTATTCTTCTGTTTTTTTCATAGCTGCCAATCTTATGGAAGTAAGATGGTATCTCATTGTAGTTTTCATGTGCTTTTTAGCCATTTGTATTTCTTCTTTGGAGAAGTGTCTGTTTAGATCATTTTCCCATTTTTTAAATGGGTTGCTTATCTTTTTATTTTCAAGGTATAGGAATTCTTTATGTATGCAAGTTATAAGTCTCTTATCCGATATATGGTTGCCAAATATTTTCTCCCATTGTGTAGGCTCACGTTTCACTTTCTTGACAAACTCCTTTGAAGTGCAGAAGGCTTTAATTTTGAGGAAGTCCCATTTATCTATTTGTTCTTTTGCTGCTTGTGCTTTTGGTGTGATGTTCATGAAGCCGTTTCCTATTACAAGGTCTTGTAGATGTTTCCCTACACTGCTTTCCAAAGTCTTTATGGTCTTGGCTCTTATATTTAGGTCTTTGATCCATTTTGAGTTGATCTTTGTATAAGGTGTGAGATGGTAATCCTCTTTCATTCTTCTACATATGGATATCCAGTTCTCCAGGCACCATTTTTTGAATAGGCCATTCTCTCCCAGTTGAGAGGGTTTGGTTGCTTTATCGAATATTATATGGCTATACATATGAGGTTCTAGATCAGAAATTTCAATTCAATTCCATTGGTCTGTGTGTCTCTCCTTATGCCAATAACATGCTGTTTTCACTACCATAGCTTAGTAGTATGTTTTGAAGTCAGGTAGTATGATTCCTCCAATTTCATTTTTCTTTTTCAATATGTCTTTGGCTATTCGCAGCCTCTTTCCCTTCCAAATAAATTTCATAGTTAGTTTTTCTAGTTCCTTAAAGAAGGCTGTGTTGATTTTTATTCAGATTGCATTGAATGTGTAGATCAGTTTTGGTAGGATACACATCTTAATAATATTTAGTCTTCCTAACCATCAACAGGGAATATTCTATTTATTTAGGTCTTCTTTGATTTCCTTGAACAGTGTTGCGTAGTTCTTTGTGTATAAGTTTTTTTCATCTTTAGTTAAATTTATTCCTAAATATTTGATTTTTTAAATTTACTATTGTAAATGGTATTTGTTTCTTGATTTCCTCCTGAGCTTGCTCATTATTGGTGTACAGAAATGCTACTGATTTTTGCACATTGATCGTATAACCTGTGACTTTACGAAACTCATTTATGAGTTCTCAGAAGCTTTGTTGTAGGCCTCTCAGTGTTTTCTATGTATAGGATCATGTCATCTGCAAATAATGAAATTTTGACTTCTTCCTTTACAAATTGAATGCCTTTTATATCTGGTTCTTGCCTCAGTGCTTGAGCAAGTACTTGTAAGACAATGTTAAATAGAAGGGGAGAGAGTGGGTATCCTTGTCTTGTTCCTGATCTTAGAGGGAAGGATTTTAGGATTTCCCCATTGTAAACAATGTTGGCTGTGGGTTTTTCATATATACTCTTTATTATGTTCAAAAAATTTCCTTGTATTCTGATCTTTTGGAGTGTTTTTATCAAGAAAGGGTGCTGTATTTTGTCAAATACTTTTTCTGCATCTATAGATATAATCATGTGATTTTTTTACCTTCAATCTGTTTATATGGTGTATTACATTGATTGATTTTCTTATGTTGAACCATCCTTGCGTACCTGGAATGAATCCTCCTTGGTCATGGTGTATCATTCATTTAATGTGTTGTTCAATACCATTAGCAAGTATTTTGTTAAGTATTTTTGTGTCTAGGTTCATTAGAGAAATTGGTCTGTAATTTTCCTTTCTTGTGGTATCTTTGTTTGGCTTTGGTACTAGGGTAATGTTGGCATCATAGAAGGAGGTAGGCAATGCTCCTTCTGTTTCGATTTTTTGGAAGAGTTTCAGCAGGATTGGTGTTAGTTCTTTCCAGAATGTTTTGTAGAATTCACCTGTGAAGCTGTCTGACCCTGGGCTCTTCTTAGTTGGGAGGTTTTTAATGACTGATTCTCTTTACTTGTGATTGGTTTGTTGAGATCATCAGTTTCTTCTTTCGTCAATATAGGCTGCTTATGTGTTTCTAGGAATTTGTCCAATTCCTTTGAATTGTTTATGTTGGAATATAGTTTTTCAAAGCATCCTCTTATGATAGTCTTTATTTCTGTGGGGTCAGTGGTGATATCTCTTTTCTCATTTCTTATTTTGTGTATTTGCATATTCTCTCTTTTTTTCTTTGTTAGTCTCGCTAAGGGTTTGTCAATTTTATTGATCTCAAAAAACCAGCTCTTGGTCTTTTCTTTTTCAAGTGCTTTCTTATTTTCTATTTCATTTAGTTCTGCTCTTATCTTTGTTATTTCTTTCTTTCTTCTTCCTGTGGGATTACTTTGTTGTTGTTGTTTTTTAACTAATTCCTCCAAATGTGCAGTTAGTTCTTCAATTTTTGCTCTTTCTTCTTTTTTGATGTATGAATTTATGGCTATAAATTTCCCTCTCAGTACTGCTTTTGCTGCATCCCATAAGTTTTGTTATGTTGTGTTATCATTATCATTTTTTCAAGGTAGTTATTGATTTCTTTTGAGATTTCCTCTTTGACCCACTGATTTTCTAAGAGTGTGCTGTTTAATTTCCATGTCTTGGTGTGAAATCTGTGCCTCTGGACCTTGCAGATATCCAGCTTCACTCCACTGTGGTCAGAGATACTATTTTGTATGATTTTGATCTTTCTGAATTCATTAAGACTTTCTTTGTGGCCTAGCATATGGTCTATCTTGGAGAATGATCCATGTGCGCTTGAGAAAAATGTATATCCTGCTGTATTCAGGTACAATGATCTGTATATGTCTATTAGATCCAGCTCCTCTAATATACTGTTCAAATATTTTGTTTCTTTAGTGATTCTCTTTTGAGATGTTCTGTCCAGAGTTGATAGTGTTGTATTAAAATCTCCCACTATAATTGTAGATGCACCTATTCTTTCACTTAGTTTTTCCAGTATTTACCTCACGTATTTGGAGGTGCCCTTGTTAGGAGCATAAATATTTATGATTGTTCGTTCTTCTTGAGAGATTGTCCCTTTCACTAATATAATCCTTCTTTATCTCTCACAATTGTTTCACATCTAAAGTCTGTTTTGTCTGATATTAATATAGCTACTCCTGCCTCTTTTTGTTGTTTGCTTGTAAGATTTTTTTCCAACCATTCACTTTCAGCCTCCATGAATCTCTGGGTCTAAGATGTGTCTCTTGTAGACAGAATATAGATGTGTCATATTTCCTTATCCAATGTCCCAGTCTGAATCTTTTGATAGGTGAGGTTAATCCATTGACATTCAGTGTTATTACTTTCAAGGAATTATTTATGTTAGTCATATTTTGATTGGACTTGTGTTTGTCATATTTTGTTTGTTTGTTTTTTCTTCTCTTTTTTGTCTTTTTTGTTGCTCTTACACTCTCCTCTAACTTTGTCTGTCCTGTTTTTTCCTTTCTTCCTGCAGAACTCCCTTTAGTATTTCTTAAAGGGGAGGTTTCTTGTTGGCATACTCTTTCAATTTCTGTTTATCTGTGAATGTTTTGAACTCTCCATCATTTTTGAATGCTAGTTTAGCTGGGTAGAGTATTCTTGGTTGGAAATTTTTTTCTTTTAGTACCTTGACTATATCATACCACTGCCTTCTTGTTTCCCTGGTTTCTGATGAGAAATCAGCACTTAATCTTATGGAGCCTCCCTTGTATGTGATGGTTTTCTTTTCTCTTGCCGCTTTTAGAATTTTCTCTTTGTCTTGATCATTGGATAATTTGACAAGTATATGTCTTGGGGTGGGTCTGTTGGGGTTTATGATGTTTGGGGTGCACTGTGCTTCTTGGATATGTACATCTGTCTTTCTCAGTAGATATGGGAAGTTTTCAGCCATTATTTCTTTCAATACCCCTTCTGACCCCTTTCCCTTTTCTTCTCCTTCTGGTATGCCTATAATATGTATGTTTGTATGTTTTGCATTGTCATTCAGGTCCCTAAGTCCTGGCTGGATTTTTTCTATCTTTTTATCGATTAATTCTGCTATCTGTTTGATTTCCGATGTACTGTCTTACACATCGCTGATTCTCTCCTCTGCCTCTTCTAATCTGCTGCTATTTGCTGTGAGTCTATTTTTGATTTCTTGAACTGTGGTGTTCATTCCCATCATATCTGCTATCTTTTTGCGTGTCTGCAATTTCCTCTCCAAGAGTTTTCTTCATATTGTTAAACTCTTCCTTTACTTCATTAAGTTTGTCTCTGATATATGTTCTGAGATCTTTAATTACTTGTCTGCAGTTCTGCTCCCCTTCCTGGTTTTTCATTTGTTCATTGGATTCAGCTATGTTTTCCTGATTACTTGTTTGGTTTGTAGTTTTTTGTTGCTGTCTGATCATCATTTTATCTTGATGGGTTTAATTAGTTCCTTAGCTTCTTTGTCTAGTCTTGGGGATTAATTAGCTGTTGTTCTTGCGTAAGTGTTATATCTTCTCTTTGTCACTTTGTTGTTCTTATTCTAAATTCTTGTTGCTGGCTGAGTTCACTTTGAAGGAAAATATTGGGGACAGGGAAAGGCAATTGTGTAAAAAAGGAAAATGTGTAAAGTAGTATTGGTAATAAATGTTAACAGAGCAACAATATGAGATCTGGGAGGATGGATATTAGATTCATGTAAGTTGTATAGAGTTGTAGCAGTAAGTAGAGTTCCTATAATGAAGTAGTTGACTGAATATGGGAGGAATATAGTGTGAATTAAAAAGCCAGTGTTTTCATGAGAGAGGGAAACAGGAAAGAAAGACAATAGTATCAAGAGTGGATAAAAGACAGAAAACAAAACAAAGGTATTAGAAATTAAATGTTAGACAATTTGGGGACCAAAGAAAGGGAGGTGGAATATAGGAGAGACAGTAGATGATGGAGGATAGCAAGATGTGGGGGAAAGGGGATAGTGTAGGTGGCCAAAATCAATTCACACAGAAATGAGGAAATGGAGGATGAGGAAACCCAGCAAATGTGAGGTGTTCCCTGTAGCACCTATTTTTATAATTAAGATAAAATAAAATAAGAAGAAAAAGAGGGAAAAGAAAAAAAGAGAAGAATAATAAGTGAGGGAAATAAGCAAGAAAAAGATAAGAAGAAAGAGAAAAAAACAACAACAACCCCTAAATAAATGAAGAAAGACCTTGGACAATATAATGGGAGAAAAGACTAGGAGATAATGCAATATTAGCTACCCAGACAATAATGGAAAAAAAGTGAAAAGAGAAAAAGGAAAGAGAAATTTAAAAAAAAGGAAAAAAATCCCACAAACGTAGAGGGCTAGGACAATCAGGGACCTCAGATGGACCTCAGGGCGTGGTGGATTCAGGAATGGGAAGTCTGTGATATTGCAGACTCAAGAGGTGTGAGTCTCTGTGGTGTGGGCCACCAGGGTTTAGGGGACACAGACCTGGCAACCTCAAATCCGGTTAACAGGGAGCCTGGGAGCACCACAGTGCAACACAGCCTTTAGGGATCCCTGCAGCTGGGTGCCAGCCCTATGGGGGGGGTCACATCTGCAAACTCTGACTTCTGTGTCAGAAACCCAAAATTCCCCCTCTCACAAGAGTCTCTTCTGTCGCTGTCTCACCAAGTCGACTTCAGGACACCTCCCACCCTGCAAGCCCCCAAAACAGCCTGCTGGGGGCACCTCTATATTGCAACCAATTTAAGGACTGCTGCAGATCAGCAGCCAGCCCTAGGGGGCGGGCTCTAGCCAGAAGCGCTGATCTCCATGTCAGAATCCCAAAATTCCACGCCTCGCAAAAACCTCCATCTCTTTTTCACCAAATCGGCTTCCTGACACCTCCTGCCCTGCAAGCCCCCTGAAACAGCCTGCTGGTGATGCCTCTTTATTGCAACCAGTTTAAGGACTGCTGCAGATCGGCAGCCAGGCCTAGGGGCCGGGACTCTAGCCGGAAGTGCTGATCTCGGTGTCAGAAACCCAAAATTCCACGCCTCACAGAAAACTCGTCTCTGTCTCACCAAATTTGGTTTCCAAAGACCTCCTGCCCTGCAAGCTCCTGAATAGCCTGCTTAGGGCTTATGAATTCCCCAGCACCGCAGAGCCTCCAGGAATCACCGCTGCCGTGCTGTCCTCCCCAGGGGGGAGAATCCTGTGCGCAGCCCCTATCTCCATGAAAGAGAGCCTCAATTCTACCTTTTACAAAAATCTTCTCTGTCACCTTCCCACCAAATTGATGTCCAGACACCTCCTGCCCTGCAAAACCCTGAAACAACCTGGTCCTGAAGAATTTCCAGCGCCGCCCAGCTGCTTCTTTGCAGGAGAGACTATGAGGTGCACTCACTCAGACACCATCTTGCCCCGCTTCCAGCCAACTTATTCTTTTCTAAGATTTTTCATTGAATCTGAAGGAAACCTCTCAGGAGTCATTCTGGGTTCTTGCCCAGAGCGGATGAACTGCAGTCCACACCAGAATGGAAATGACAGAAAGTAGGTCTATTAATGCCTGAGGAAAGATAGGAAGAGACAGGGGTGGGTGTCTCAAATCTACCTTCCCATTAAGGGTTTTCCTCACAGCTTTTATACCTATTGAAACAAAGAAAGTTAAACATTAGGGTGATATTTCTAAGAAGGGCCTGGAAAAATTAGTGTTTGCTTTTCTCAGTTAATCTTAAAATAAGCTTGATACCTGGGTAGGGCAATTTTGGGAAGATAAGGATGGGAGATGTGGTACAGATGCGAAGCTACAGATAACTACAGATGAAGGCACAAATAAGAGACAGAGTAAAGATAACCAGTGAGGAAGTGCATAGTTATACATTTTTGGTGGAGCTAAATCAGGTTAATGTTAAATCTATAGCTCTGTGTGCTTGTGAGCAAGAGTCGAATTGAATTTTTCTAACATTATAAGGTAGAGTACAATCCCTTAATATTTAGGTTATACTGAGTTTGTTTTGTACTACAAATTTCCACGGATTAAATATTTGCAATCTTGGAATTCAGGTTCATTTGATCTGGATACTTTCTGCTGAGATGGGGCATCAACGTTATGGGGTAGAGGAATGAAACTGGTCATTATGCTTGACCTCTGGGTTCCAGAGCTTATCTGGCATTAGGGATAATTCAGAGACTTTCTGAAGAGTAAATGTAATAAATTTTATGCATTTAAATGTAAATAAATTTGGGAAATAAATTTTATAGCCTTTCTTAGATACAGCCTGGAATATTCTTTGAGTTTTTCCTACTGTGGCAGTTTGCACTAATACCTGCATAAGAGTAACTTTCAGAATGACCTGTAGACTCTATTTGAAATCTCTTTGCCATTAATTATTCTGTTCTGTTTTTCCCCCTTTTGGTCAGGGAGGCCCATCCCTGGGAGTTGTCAAGTAAAACCTCTGGAAGTCAAGTCCCATGTTGCCAGGGGAATACTTTATCCCTGGAAATCCTGTTCCACATAGTGGGGAAGATAGTGAGAGCTTGTCCTAGAGAGGCAGGCCACATTTGAGTAACAAAGAGGTTCTCTAGAGGTGACTTTCAGGCATTAATTATAGTTAGGCATAGCTTCGTCATTACAGAAAGAAGTTTCATGGGTGCAAGCCTTAATTCTGTTTCTTTTTCACAGGTTTACCTTGCAGAGTTCAGTAAATTGGGAGCTCCTATTTTTTGAGACAGTTGAAATTTCCCAGGTTAATTTCCCAGCCCCTTGTTGGACTTTGCAAATGCCTTTCTATCTTATGTCCCAAACACTTTGAAATGCATCTGATTTTACAACAATTCTATACAGAATATCACAATCTCATTCACTATTTTACAGTCAATGTTAGCTATGCTGTTTAAATAAGCTGACTAGTCAGGTTAAATTAGATAGTGTGCCACAGAAATTTAAAGAATTTTTTTGACAAAATGAATTTCTTCTGTCTGGTCCCTAGATTACTTGAAGGTTTAAGTTACCAATGATATTACTTTTTTCCATGTATCCTGTTTCTCCTTAGTCTTTCTTTAGATTAGACCCATTTACTTTTAATTGAAAGCTGGTTCTTTTAGTTTCTTTAATTGGGGTGAAGTTTTAGAATTAATGCTGCTTTTTCAGAACCTTTAGAGCTAGTTATTTTACTCATGAGTTCCAGGTATCATACAGACACTTAAGAATTCTAGGGAGCTGTTAGGTTATACACAAAGAATAAAGCACCTCAGGACTTAGAAATAACAATTAAAGATCAGAGCCCAGGAATAAATGTGACTGCTGCAAGAGCTTACAATCTATGCCCTAATTTCCTTACAAGTATTTTGAATAAAGCTGTTTCTTGAGACTACTACTTACAGGTCTTAATGGATGTTTTGTTTCATTTTACTTTTACTCTTTTAACAAGATTATGTTAAAGGACAGGTAAAACATAATTTATAGAATTGCCTTACTTTTCCTTTAAAGTTCTTTTTTGTTGAAGATGAGCTGACGTCATGCTTTTTTAGAGAAGCATCACAGCAGAACAGTGTAACAGAAAAGGTATTTTGGTTGTTTTCATAACATAACACATTTTTCTAAGGATAACTAAAGCTATAACCAACAACATCATCATGCAGATTAGTATTAGGATAGAATAGACAGAACTTTAAAAGTCTTTAAGAATTTTCATACAATCCCCAAATAATTAAGAGAATTACACATTTAATTTCTCCTTCATGTTTTCTCTTTTGGAAGAGTATTGCTTACAACAAAGAAAATTTAGCAGTGCTGGAAGAAAACTTCTTTTCTAGTAAATTTCCAGAATTTAAGATTCCCGCTGTAATCAATATTATCTTCTTGTTATTGTTACCGCCACTTTAATGTAATTACATGCTTATTGGGACATTAATATTCCCACCCGAAGAATATATTATTTTTTCAACAATGAGGGAGATTTTTTAAAAAACTTCAGAGTGGTAAATGCAACATGGATTTCTGCAAGTATTAAGTATCTGTGATAGGCAGCTAATACTGAATTTAAAATTATTTTATGGAAAATTGTTTTCTTAGTAGTAAACAAGGTCTACACATTCACAATAATCCTTGGAAATAAATACTGTGATTATGCACAGTATTTTATAACAAACTAGTTGTTCAAAAACAGAAGATTTACAGATTGATAAAAATTCTGATCAGAATAAAATGTGATTAAAATTTAAAACTTTATAAAAATAACATCCCATTTAAACTTTTTCACAGTTTACATAAGTATTATGAGTTTCCAGTTTTGGAATATATTTTCCATTGTGAATTTAATACTAATATTTTGAAAACATTAATTTTCATCAATATATATATTAATATTTTAGCACCTCCCATTTTACCAAGTGCAAGAACAAAATCTTTGTAACAGTTTGAAATTAAAGATATACTTAAGGGTTTTATTAGAATATTAAAAGTTGTCAGGTTTGAACATTATATTTAAACAGAACTCTGTTTATACTATGACAAATAAATTAGTAAAATGGTAAGGAAAAGACTTAACTTCCAAAATAGCAATGGTTCTGTTTTTTGTTTTTTTTTTCCCAACCATCAAGGATATGGTAAGGCTAACATAAAGTACAAGTAGCTATTCTGATAAGGCACAGACTCTTTGTCCTTTATATATTGATTATTTCAAACGGACTTTTATAGCCTTCTGCTCAAAACAGACTAACAATTTAAGAAAACTGTGTTTCTTTAACAGAGAGAAAGTTATCCTTTAGTTTGCCTCAGTACACCATTCAGCAAACAAATCCTAGTTAGCACTGGTCATAACAGTTTGAGGTGGCATGCTATGAAGTTACTGTGCTATGAATTTCTGTGCTGTGAAGTTACTTTTTGTTATCAGTATCAAGTCATAGATATCTACTTAGTAATGGTTCCCTGGAATCTGCCATTTACATTAAAATCCCTCAGTTTAGAAAATGTTTTTACGAATTTCCTACAATCTGTAATTTCCTATAATCTTGAAAACCATTTATAACCATATAGATATATTTTACCTTTAATTAAGTTTATGGAATTACAGTCAGTAGCAAGCAGAATTTACTTCCACAGCCCTTCTATGACTTTCCATATCCAATCATACTTTGTCTCACATATTCCTTCCCTCATAAAAACCAGTCATTTTATCTTAGGACAATCTTAGATCTTGCACATCTCTCCACAGCACACCCACACTCACATCCTGAGTGCGCACTCTCGCTTTTTCTTGTTTCTCAATAAAATCTTTACTTGCTTGCCTGAAAAAAAACAAAACCAAAAACAACAAAACCTGCACTCCCTTAAACAAGCTTCCACAAACCTTCTACTTCTTTCCATATTTAGGTCTTATCTTACATTCCTCATTCTACTCTGTGAAAAACCAGTCCTTTTACTTTAGGACAAAACTACATCCCCTTCTTTAAAAAAACATATTGTGCACACTTTACACACCTGTATACTTCATGTTTTAAGTTACCAAAAAGATCTCTGAACTGTTTTCATATATTCTACAAAACAATTATTTTCCAAAAAAAGTTATAAAAATAATAATTTCATTAAACAAAAACTTACATTTTTCACCATCTTAAAGATTTAACAAACTTAATGCTAAATTACTAGTATCCCTATGAATCTAGGGAGATTACATCCAAGTAGATAAAATTTAAATAATGATTGTTTCTGCAAGAAATGTTTCTTTTTTTCCTCCATAGTTTAAAACATCTTTATTTTCATGATACTTTAAACTTACAAATAACCTTAAAAACATACTGTCAGGCTCTGAAGGATACATTATAATTTAATGTTTAATTTGTTTCAGTGATAATTTAGAAAAACCTTTTCATACTCTTCAAGGACTTTGTCATTACTTAAATTTGGCAATTGGATTATTAATTACTCTTCTCCTAAAACTGTTAAATTTTTTAAACTGGCAATTACAGGAAAACTATGCAAAACAAGATTTATTCTGTAATATTCCCTTTATACCTATCATTCCTATTTTAACATCTTTTTCTCTAAACATTTATTTCAAAGAAGTTTTAGATTACAGAAAAGTTACATAAAAAATATAGGGGATTCCCATATACCTCGTCCTCTCCCCCCCTCACATTTTCCCCTATAATACCATCTTTTTAAAATTGTTTTTTATATTTATTATTTTTTTAGGAGGTACTGGGGTTCAACCCTGGGACCTCATAAATGGGAAGCAGGTGTCCAACCACTGAGCTACAACTGCTCCTCAGCTATTAATAACATCTTACATGAGTGTAGTATGTTTGTTACAATTGATGAAGAAATATCGAAGCATTGCTACTAACCATGGTCTATAGTTTACATTATGGTTTACTCTTTGCTCTATACAACTTTATAGGTTTTGACAAAATATATAGTGGTCTGTATCTGTCATTGCAAAATAATGCAGAACAATTCCAATGCCCTAAAAATGCCCTATGTAGTACATATTCTTCCCTCCTCCTCCCCTCAGAGCCACTGGTAACTGTCTTTATATCAATGTTACAAGTTCTTCCATTACTACAATAATAATGTCTACTTTGGTCCCTTTATGTTTGTTCCTTCTTCAATCTTGAGGATTTGGGGATAGTGATGCCTGCTCCGCTTCAGACTAAAGCAGGCTTAGATCTTATGGGGAAGATGGAAGGAGCTGTTTTGCCTTCAGTTGTAGATATTCTTTGCCTTTTGGGATGGAGGTTGTCCATCATCATCCTTTTGTTAGTTGTCCTGGGCAAGTCTGATGAACTGGAAAGAAGGTGTTAGCTGTGAGTCTGCTGAGATTCAGGGCTCAACTGGCATATGAACAGAACAAAGGTTTTAGTCTCTGGGACATATATTTAATGAGTATAGTGCTAAATATAGCTTCAAATAAAAGGGGTAGAAGAATCATGTATAGGGAAATTATAACTGAGTCTAACTCTTTTACAGTGGTGTAGTAGTTACCCTATATTCCAAGATAAGTTCCAGCAATGGGGTGCTGGTTTCATGGGATTGTGTGCTTTGCCTATGGTGTCCAGATATCTATAGAAGCCCTTAGAAGTACCAATGTTTGAGACTGTTTACTATGGAAGTTAGTGAGAGCCGCCTGAGATGTGTATAAACATAACTTCTGGAATGTCTTCCCAATTCACTTTGAAATCTCTTAGCCTTAAAAATTCTTTTGTATTTAATTTCCCCCCTTTTGGTCAAGGTCTTTTTCCAAATTCATCGCTTGTTGGCACTTGGTAATAATCCTTTGGTGCCAGGGAGGCTCATCCCTGGGAGTCATGTCCCACACTGGGGAGAAGGTAGTGAGTTTATTTGCTGAGTTTGGCTTAGAGATAGGCCACATTTGAGTAGCAAGTTGGTTTTCAGCAGGTAACTCTTAGGCAATCGATATTATTAGGCTGAGTCAATTTTACAAAAATAAGGTTCATAAGTATAGGCATTAATATCAAGGGCTTGACATATTGCTCTGTTTTCTTTTATTAGGCACTGCCTATGTACTCTTGAGATTCTTGCCACTCTACTAGAGAATGTAGCAGGACTCCCCACCCACTGAGATAATACCCTATGACCATATGAACACATTCACATTCCATAGATGCATGTCTCAGGTGCATCCTTCCCCACACATAACCCCGCCATGGACACCCTGCACCAGCGACCTTCCTCTGCTATAATTGCCAAAAGAACAACCCCACAATTGTATCCTCAACCACAGTCATCTACTTCCCTAGAGTTCACCTATCATTCTTAATTTCCTAGTCTAGTAGACAGAATTCTAAGCAAAACTCACATCCTCCCTATCTTTAGGCACCCAGGCCTTCTCCCACAGTTTCCTAAATGGGTTGTGACAGCTTGAGATTATTTTATGAATCCCAAAAAAAGAAAAATTATGTTGGTAATCTATTCCTCTGGGTGTGATAACGTTTTGACTGCATTAAATTCAGCTGAGGAAATTTTATTAAATTACTTGATCAGATCAATGTAGGTCTTTTGGTTGGACTATATCAGTTGAATCCCTGCTCCCTTGTTAAGTCTGATATTAACTGAAACACAGAGAAAGACTGACTAAAACTCACACAAAAGAGAGATCTCTGTCAATCTTGATCATGCTATGTGAGAGAAAGGAGAAGACTCAAACAGTTGAGTCCATGCGAGAGATGAACAATTTGCCTGATAGCTTACAGCTGAATTTGGGAAGAAAGCAGAACAGCTGAACTTATAAAGGAAGCCCTAAAAGACAAGATCTGTGCCAGCTTGTAGCTGAAATCCAGAAGAAAACAGAGCAGCTGAGCCTGAGGGAGGCAGCCCAAAGGGGAGGGCAGAAACTTCAGCAGAGATCACAAGCCATGTTTTTTCACCATGTGGCAATACACCAGGACCAAAAGTAGCTGACTTGATGAAAAAGTACCTCTAATGGTGCCTTGAGTTGGCCTTTTCACAGCCTTGGAAATTTAAGCTTTTACCTCAAATAAATACTCTTTATAAAAGCCAACAGATAACTGGTACTTTGCATCAGCACCCCTTTGGAAAACAAATACACTGGTGTTATTGAGAACCTTGAATTCAGTCAAAGTTAGCAGAAAGTCCTGTGGAGAGAGGGGTAGGGTAGGTCAAGGAGCCTTTGAAAAACTTTTTCTTCTTCTTCCTGTTGTTTCTCTATTCAGATTTCAATATGACCTTGTAATTCTGAAAAAAATTAATTGATCATGGTCTGAGTTTAGATTATAAGAGCTGACTTTTCGAATTTGAGAATTCAATACTCATTTTCCATATATTGCTTAATTTTTAGCAATTTGAGTAGTGCTCTTTTAAGAATTTTCATTTATTTTGATTTATTACCATCCAGAGGTATGAAGATAAAAATTGAATAAACAAGTTAGACAAACAATCAGAAACACAGATATATAGAACTTCCTGGTTTGAATCATAATTTTGCACCCTCTTCTGCAAATTCCTTTTCTGATACAAAGGTATAAAGTATTGTACACATGTGATTTTGTTTCATTTTCTCATTCTCTTATATTCAAGAGATCTCTTCTGTGGCAGTTTGAGATTATTTTTGAACCCCAAAAAAAGAGATTATGTTCGTAAACTAGTCTGTTCCTCTGGGTGTGAATCCCTTTGCTTGTGTTAGATTCACATGAGATGTCTTTGATTAAATTATCTGTTAAGATTAGGGTTTTGATTCGAACATGTCAGTAGTGTGTGATTCAGGGTTGAGTTTCCAACCCCTTGGTAGGGTGATATAAATGGACACTCACTCAAGAAGACACAGGGAAGAGGAGAGAACTTGGTAATTTCAGTCCTGCCATGTGATAGAAAGGAGAAGTCTCAAACAGCTAAAGCCTGGAAGAGAGATGAACTTTGTGCCAGCCCACAGGTGATATCAGAAGAAGCTAAGTCCAAAGAGCCTTAAGAGGAAGAAGGAAGGAGAAACCAGGCAGAGATCACCTACCATCTTGCTTCAAGATGTGGCAACAGACTTTGGTGAGAAAGTAGCCTTGAGTTGAACTCCTTAGGGCCTTGTAGCTGTAAACTTTTATCCCAAATAAATATCCATTATAAAAGCCAGCAGATTTCTGGTGCTTTGCATCAGCACCCTATTGGCTGACTAATGTATCTTTGAAGGCAATTTCTGATCACTCTAATTTGCACCATGGCTACGCAGTTCACAAAAATTTCATTCTTTCTAGTCATTGGCTGATAACAAAATTGTTTCTGGTGCTTTAAAATACAGTCTAGAGAAAAACATTTTCTTTTACTTTAGAGCTCTGCTTTTGACTTTCCCATTTTGACTTTCAGACAGATGATTAAAACCAATTCTAGTATATTTTCTTTAAGCCTGGGCCCAGTGGTGAGGTCTCCTATACCCAGGGGCTACTCCCCATTGGATGGCAATTAGTCTTCAGGTGGGACTCCAACCCACATCCTTAGACTTGTCCCCCGACCAAATCCAAAAACCTAGAAGCCTAAAACCAAGTTAGGGCTGCTGCATACAGCTTCGTCAGGAGATTTAAACTGTCACCCCAAACCAAGTTAATTTTGTACTCACCAAGGTCATTGAAGTCTCAGGGAAAACTGATTCTCCTATGACCTGCAGCTTTCAGGGTCCTCGACTTTCTGCATGGGAGATCCTTCCTCCCCAGGCTTCAGCGACAACAGGACACTGGTGGCTGTGGGACTGGAAGAGTAGATATCCAATCCTGAGGGTTGAGGATTCCACTGGGCAGTAATCTCCTTAGAGGGCACCAGGTTGCATCTGGGTTGCCAAATTGAAGGAAACCCCACAGGGTTCATTCTGGGGGGTTTCCTACTCTGTCCCAGAGCAGATGAATTGGAGTCCACACTAGGATGGCTGTGACAGAAAACAGATTTATGAATATGGGCAGAATGATAGGAGATGGGGGTGCCTCAAATCTGCTGTCCCATTAAGGATTTTTCTCACAGCTTTTATACCTATTGAAACAAAGAAAGTTAAATATTAGGGTGACATTTCTAAGAAGGGCCTGAAAAAATTAGTTTTTGCTTTTCTCAGTTAATCTTAAAATATGCATGGTACCTGGGGTAGGGCAATCTTGGGATGATAAGGATGGGGGATGTGATACAGATGTGAAGCTGCAGATAAATACAGATGAAGGCTCAAATAAGGGACAGAGTAAAGATAACCAGTGAGGAAGCACATAGTTATACATTTGTGGTGGAGCTAAATCTGGTTAATGTTAAAGCTGTAGCTCTGCATGCTTGTGAGCAAAAGTCACCTTGAATTTTTCTGACATTATATGGTAGAGTATAATGCCTTAATATTTAGGATATACTGGGTTTGCCTTTTACTGCAAATTCAGGCAACTAACAGTGTTAAATGATTTCTCCTTAAAACAAAACAAGTTTCAAGATAAATTTTATCTCTAAAAATAGTGATATTATGAAAAGTTTCATTTTGGATTATCTCTCTACTTGGAGAAAACTGCTTTCATGTAAAGCATTTGCATTTCAATCACTTGGAGGGCCAACTCTTTGTTCAGAGTTAATTTTAGTGGGTTCTTTCATTTGCTCTGTTATCTAGACAGGCATTTCCACTTGGTTGGCTTCTATCTCCTCTCTCATTTGGTCTTTCATTAGGCCTACTTGACCTGAATTGGCTCTTTTATTTCACACTGGCTTCCCTGACTCCCTCTGTCAGTTTGTCTTGGCGAGGGCATTCATTTTGTTCTTGGCTGAGATCCCCCTGTGGAGTGGTACAGTGCTCATATCTTCTGATGACAATGCGGAATCTCTTCTTTTATCTATTCAGCTACCCTTCAGTCAACCTTCACTTTAGTCCAACAAACCTCAGATCAGCAAACATTTTATTTGGTGGCAACTGGGTCATGTTATAGAAGGAACTTATTTGTTGTCTTTTTTAGTCCTGTAGGTCATTCAAGTGTTGAAGTAAATAAAATGAGATAAAGCTGCAGCTACTCAGATCTCCATATTCTTGACATCGTTTTCATGTATCAAATTTAGTATTTAACAAAATAAAGGGAGACTAGAAAATGACTGTATTCTCTTCTGGAAAATCTTTTAAATATCAGATAACTGTCCTTAAATATTAATTTAGACATTTTACAGTGGAATCTATAAACTCTATCTATCTATCTATCGATCTATCTATCTATCTATCTATCATCTATCTATCTATCTATCTATCTATCTATCTATCTATCTATCTATCTATCTATCTATCTATCTATCTATCCAACCATCCATTTATCTATCTATCTGTTTCTCTCTATGTCTATCATCATCTGTCATCTCTCTGTATCTATCTACAAAGAATATTTCAACATAAGAGAACTCTGGTTTCAAACCAATTCCAAACAATTTGGTTATTAAAACACCAAAAAAATCCTTTAAAGCAGGCTTTTCTTTAAGTGATTTAGTTTTAATTAGGTTTCAGTACCAGTCAAGGCATTTAATGAATAATTGACCTTGGATAAGTCATTTATCCTTGTGGTCTCCATTTTGCCATCCATAAAGAGGGTATAAGGTCCTTATCTCAAAGGAAATATGAGGGTAACACATGAAATAATATATATGGAAGTGCTTTATAAATAGAATTGCTATATAGGTATTAAACATTGTTATTATTTTATTTGGGATAGTTAATAGGTCGCAGACCATTATGCCCTGAAATATCCCCTAAAAAATCATGTGTAAGGTTACAATTGGAGACACATTTACTTCAGCAAATTTTTCAGTGACTAATATGTCCTTGTATGACAATGTGTAGTCAAATTCCTTATAGGTATGAGTTTATGCATAAATTCTAGAAAATCCTTGCAGCCCACAAAATGATACAACCTCACAGGGTATATATTAGAAAAATTATTTGTGTGTAAATATGTGTGAGTATATGGAGAGGGTGGATGTTCAGAGAAAAGCTTCTGTCCCCTCCCATGACTAAAAAATACATAACCATTTTGGACAGTTGGAAAAGAGGCAGAGAAAAAGAGGCAGTGTGAAAGTAATAATCACTTATCTTATTATTCATATATGATTACTATTAATATTTCATGTATTTCCTTCTATTCTTTGAGATATAGGTTAAATTTTCTCAACCTCAGCACTATTGATAGTTTGGTTTGGATACTTCTTTGCTGTATAGGGTTTTGCTGTATATTTTAGGATGTGTAGTAGTATCCCTGGCCTCTTACCCATTAGATGGCAGTAGCATTCTTTCTCCCACTTGTGACAACTAAAAACATCTCCAGACATTTCCAAATGTCCCCTTTGGGGCAAAATCACTCCCACTGATGTTTTTATATATACATATGACTTTGTAGCAAAATGGTAAATACGGAAAGATCTCATATTTTGCATTAACTATTTATATGCTATTTGTATATATATAGTTTCATACACTAATTTTTCTGTTAATGTATTATAAATATATTCATGTTAGTAAATATTTTTCATAAACTCTATGTTAAAGATGCATAATGATACATGTTATGATTATATCTTACTTTATATAGCCATTCTAATATACCAGTTATTTCTAGGGCTAACCATGAAGGATTTTTAAGTCCTGTCATTTTATATTTTATTCAGGGACCAATCATTAACTGTTGATAGGTTCTAAAGAAGTGCCATAGACTTTTAGTTTTGAAAGGTCACTTAGTCTGCAGTTTGAGAATGAAATGGGTGGTGTTGTGGTGGCAGATAGAGTGAAGGGATCACATAGGAGGCTGTTAAAGTGCTTATACAGGGAGATAATGGTATTTTGAATTTAGGAGGTGGGCAGTGAAGAGTGATGGAAGTGTCAATTTTGCAAAACTTTGAAGAGGTAGAATCAACCAGATGAGGAGCAAAAACAACTTAATATGATGCACAGGTTTTTGGCTTGATCAGGTACCAGAATTTTGTGGATTTTCCCTGGGATAGGAAACATAGCAGGCCTTTGGTTAGCAGTGTTTTGATGCTTTTTACTGGGATAGATAATGTAGAAGGACTTTAGCAGAATTTTGCTGATTTTCCCTGGGATAGGAAGCACTGAAGGAGAAACACATTTGTGGAAGAAGATATTGATTCACTCATTTTTGGACAATTGAGGGTTGAGATGAGACATTTCCGAGTGGATAAATGTCCTTGAAATTGTGTATACTTTTCTAGAACTCAGGAGGACACTGAGATAGTAATGATAATTGTAACCATGGAGTGAATGAGTTTACTTAAGGAGAGATTTTGTTAGCAAAAAGAGAAGAAGGTGATAAAAAGAGAATATCAATATTTAAGGAATGCAAAAGAGGTCGCTCTTCTGTCTATCCCATCTGAGAAAAAGCATCTAGGATCATCAGAAAAGTGTGGCACACCTGCAACAAGGGAAGAGAAAATTTCATGGAAGAGGGAATATTCAGTGTTGCATGCTGCAAAGATAATAAATAAGATAACTGCACAAACTCTATTGAATTTATCAAAACGAAGATCATAGGTCACAATAATTAAAAATGTGTTAGTGACCAGATGGTACAAACCTGGCATATGTGGATTGAGGAATAAATGGGGACAGGGATGAGGGAATGGAGACAAAAATGAGAGATAACTCTTAAAAAACACTCTGGCTGCCATGTAATATGTGCTTATTTGTTGAATAAATGAAGGTAAATGAGAAAGACGGCAGTGGTAGAAGAAGACATAGTGCCAATTTTTTTTTTTAAGATTGCAGAAACATGATCATGTTTAAATTTTCTTTGGATGAATGACAGGGCACAAGAAAATAAGTTATAGGAAAAGAAGAGAGGTTCCCAAGGAGACAGGTGTGGATGGGTCCAGAGCATTGAGGGAGGCATTAGTCTTAGGAAGGTGGTTCCTCTTCCTTGCGAAAGGAGGAAAGGAAAATGAAAAGGTAAGATTGCAGGAGGTTGAAGGTTCCTTCTGCTGCCTTTTACTTTTCTCTTTAGAAGAGAAAGGAAGGACTTTGTGAAGTGACAAGGGAATTAATAGCATTTAAGGATAATGGAGAGATTTGAAATAGATATTTTGTAGAGTAAATGAGAAAGCCAAGGAAGGAAACATCAAAAAAGTTGTTAATATGTGTCAATAAAATTGCTTTTTTATTTTATTTATTTTGTTTTTCTTTAATATTATATTAAAAAAATATGAGGTCCCCATATACCCCCACCCCCTTCACCCTACTCCTCCCCCCATGATAACAATCTCCTCATCATCACGCGACATTCATTACATTTGGTGAATACATCTCTGAGCACCACTGCACCTCATGGTCAATGGTCCACATCATAACCCACACTCTCCCACAGTTCACCCAGTGGGCCATGGAAGGACACACAATGTCTGGTAACTGTCCCTGCAGCACCACTCAGGACAACTCCAAGTCCCGAAAACACCCCCACATTTCATCTCTTCTTCCCACTCCCTACCCCCAGAAACTACCATGTCCACTTTCTCCACACCAATGCCCCATTTTCTTTGATTACTAATCACAATAGTTCATGAATAGAATATCAGTAAGTCCACTCTATTCCATACTCTATTCCTCCATCCTGTGGACCTTGGAATGGTTGTATCCACTCCACATCTATATCAAGAGGGGGCTTAGATTCCACATGGATGCTGGATGCAGTTCTCCTACTTTCAGTTGTAGGCACTCTTGGCTTCCTGGTGTGGTGGTTGACCTTCTCCACCTCCATGTTGGCTGACTGGGGTAAGTTCAATAAACTAGAGTGTAGGAGTTACAAGTCTGTTGAGGAGCAGGGCCTGGCTATTACATGGTCAGTCCAGAGATTCAGGTCCCCTGGGTATATATTAAACCCCAGCACCAACTACAGTTCAGGTAAAAGTAACAGGAGAGACTTGTAAACAAAGATCACATCTGAGTCCAGCTCCATCACACAGAAACACAAACTCCAAAGTAGGACCAATTGACACGGCACTGAAGTCCATCTGCCATGATCATAGAACCTGTGGGTCTTTGTAGCCCTCAGAAGAACCAGTACCTGGGGCTGTATCTACTTTATCTATCTCTGGGACTTTGCTGAGGTGTGCATAAGGGCAACCCCTCTGATAACCTCTAAAATTGCTTAAAAAAAAAGTTGTCAATAACAAGTAGCACTTTGTCAATACAGGAGATCTAAAATGTTTTGTGATGCCTATGTTCCTACTTGCATAATTTTTGCTAGGAGTGTCTACTAGTCTGGGTGCAAATAAAAGACAAGATGTTTTGGATTGATCATGTATTGACATTAGTTAGGAAAGACTGATAGAAGGAAAACAATGTGTTTCAGATACTGACAAGAGAGTAGTTGAAGTGATGAACTATGGAGTCTAGAGAAAAAAGACAAGTAAATAAGGGCTGAAGGGGATAGGAGATAGGTTCCTATTGGAAGGACCAATAACTAGTGATCTCAATAAGGTAAAAGAACAGATATTGTGGAAGTAACTGTGGGAGAGATATTGAAGGAAAGGGAGGTGTAGTCATAGAGAGGAATGTTCTACTTTAGGAAATTCTCAATGGATTAATACCTAGTGACTCTGGACCAAAAAAGAGGTCTAGGAAGTGGCTGAGGAGTGAAGACAAAGGTCATTGGAACTGAAGATGTCAAGAAATGGAGGGATAAAGGTGGCGAGTAAGAAATCCTTTCATTGTTGAAGCCATCAAAAATGACAGAAATTCTTAGAATATAAAGAATCTGAACCCTAAAGATTTGTTCTATAAGAAAACATTGCTTGGCAGTTAAAAGTTGCATAGAACTGGAGAAAGAAATGATGGCATAATCGGAAGCAGATAATGTGGCAGTCTGTGATCAAATTTGAACCATAAATATGTTTTATTTGACCTACACTGTATTTTAAAAATTTGATTGAATTTCCATCATTTAAATGTGTGAGTTTTTACACACACACACACACACACACAATAAGCATTTCTATCTTTGCTTGTGGATTAAAATGATTTGGCAATGAGGAAAACAAATTCTCCTGAAGAAGAGCTATGTAAAATAGGTGCCCAAAGAAAATTTGAATAAAGTGCAATTTAGCATTTAAAGATTGCTTTTTCAACTTGTTCTTTCTTACTCAACAGTAAGAATATATATTAAAACTCAAGATTTAGGGAAATGATGTAATTATATAGATTTGCAATAAGATATGAGACGCAGTCTGCTAAAATATCAGTATTATATGCAATAATACTATTTTGTGATAATAAGAAATATATTGTTTTTTTTTCTTAGACTGTTATGAAACTTACATTAAAGGATCTGTTCCTTGTATGTCTTTGATAATATTGTTCCAAGAGTGATTTTGTCTTAGCTAGATTTACTGTTCTATTCTTGAAAGATCACAGACTTTCTTAGCTGCTCCTGGCCTTGATACCTTATAGACAAAGGATTGCAAGAGAGTTTTTGTTTTGTTCCTTCAAAATAGTCCCTCTTCCATCAGGAACTTTGCTATAAAAATAAATTTGGTATCTAATACAGGATTTAAAGATTCTAGTTTTGTTCTTCCAACTTTTTTTTAATGAGAAGCATATGGTACTGGACTCTCTTCTTTAATTCCAAAGCTGATCATTTTCTTTGCCATTCAAAACAGCAGAAAAACCTTGTCTATAACTTCCATAAGGGAAGTATTAAGTTATTCATTAAAATTAAAAAGTCATATGTAATTACATCATATGTAATTATCTGAAAAGATGCCAAATGAAGATTAAGTACTCTTAAAATTTTATAATTTTTTGGAATGGGGAAGGCAGGTGTCTTTGGAAACAGAACATGGCCATACATGCTATTTAATGTTTTATAGAATCACTTCTCAGTATATGTCTTAAGTGGGTCATATTGAATCGGAATATATAGTAGATGCTCACATTTAAAGACATATTAAAAGTTTTTTCCCTCTATTCAAGAAGTTGTGGGGAAGCGGACTTGGCCCAATGGATAGAGCATCTGCGGTTCAAACCCTGGGCCTCCTTGACCCGTGTGGAGCTGGCCCACTGCAGGGCTGATGTGTGCAAGGAATGCCGTGCCACACAGGGCTGTCCCCTGTGTAGGGGAGCCCCATGTGCAAGGAGTGTGCCCATAAGGAGTCGCCCAGCACGAAAGAAAGTGCAGCCTGCCCAAGAATTGCGCCGCACACATGGAGAGCTGACACAACAAGATGGCGCAACAGAAAGAAACACAGATTCCTGGTGCTGCTGATAAGGATAGAAGCAGTCACAGAAGAACACACAGTGAATGGACACAGAGAGCAGACAATGGTGGGGGCAGGGGAGAAGGGGAAAGAAAGAAATAAATCTTGAAAAAAAAAATAGAAGTTGTAGGTTTACAGAACAATCATGCATAAAATACAGGATTCCCATGTAACACCTGTGGTGGTTTGAAACTGTTATGTATCCTGGAAAGGCATGTACTTAAAGTTAATTCATTCCTGTGGGTGTGGACCCGTTTTGAATAGTATTTTTTGATGAGGCTACTCCAGTTAATGTGTGACCTACTTCATTCAGGATGGGTCTTAATCCTTTTACTGGAGTTCTTTTTAAATGAAATGAATAGAGAGAAAGAGAGAATCACAGAAATAAGAAGCAATGAAACCTGGAAGAAAATGGAGAAATTGGTAGATACTGTCATGTGCCTTGCCATGGGCAAAGGAGTCATGGATTGCAGGTAGCCAGTTTTTGGAAAAAAAGTATAGTCTTGACGATGCCTTGATTTGAACATTCTCACAATGTCAACTGAAAGCTAATAAATGCTCACTGTTTAGGGTCAACCCATTTCATTGTATGTGCTTTCAGCAGCCTAGGAAACTAAACAACCACCTCACTACAAACACCTTGCATTGGTGTCAAACATTTGTTACAACTGATGATAGTACATCTTTATAATTCTACTATTAATTAAAGTCCATGGTTTAAATTAGAGTTCAGTGTTTGTGTGTATACTGTAATTCAATGGAGTTTTAAAACAATTTTATTCTATTACATATATGCAATCTAACATTTCCCATTACACTTCCTAATGAATTTGATGACTGGATTTTCCATTTCTGCAGATGGTTGTTGGAATTTTGATTGGGATTGCACTGACCCTATAAATTGCTTTGGGTGGTATTGACATCTTGATATTTAGTCTTCCAATCCATGAGCATGGGTATCTTCCATTTTTTAATTTTTTTTTAAAGTTTTAAACAATATTTTATAATTTTCTGTGTCCATGTCCTTTACATCCTTGGTTAGATTTATTCCTCAGTATTTGATTCTTTTAATTGCTATTGTGAAATGAAAGTTTTTCTTGATTTATTCTTCCATTTGTTCATTTATTGTGTATGGAAGCACTGTACATAAGCCTATTCTTTCTTTTTCTTTTTTTCTTTTTTTTGAGTAATTGCTGTAGCAAGAACTTCCAGAACAATTTTGAATAACAATGGTGACAGTGGGAATCTTTGCCCTGCTTTTAGAGAGAAAGCTTTCAGTCTTCCAGCATTAAGTAGGATGCTGAAAGGGATTTTCATATATGCCCTTTTTCATATTGAGGAAATTTTCTTCTATTCCTAGTGTTCTAAGTGTTTTATCAAGAATGGGTGCTGTATTTTGTCAAATGCATTTTGTGCATCAATTGTGATAATCATACAGGTTTTTTCCTTCATTTTGTTAATGTGGTGTATTCCATTAATTGAGTTTCTTATTTTGAATCAACCTTGCCTACCAGGATAAAATTCACTTGATCGTGTATCATAATTGTTACATACTTTTGGATTTGATTTTCTACTATTTTGTTGAGATTATTTGAATGTATATTTGTAAGAAATATTGGTGTGTAGTTTTCTTGTTGTATATTTTATCTGGCTTTAATATGAAGATGTCGACATCATAGAATGAGTGAGGGTTTGTACCCTCCTCTTAAATTTTTTGGAAGAGTTTGAGCAGAATTTAAGTTAGGTCTAGATGGTTTAGCATATCATTCATGTCTGGCACTTCCTTATTGATATCTGCTTAAATATTCTAAACATTATTGAGAGGGGTATGTTGAAGTCTCCCATTTTTTAATGTAGAATCATCAATTTCTCCCTTCAAATTTCCCTTCAGTATTTGCTGCATATATTTTTGGGCTCTGCTGTTGAGTGCATACTTATTTATGATTGTTTTATCTTCCTGTTGAATTGTCCCATTTATCAGTATGCAATGACTACCTTTGTCCCTGGAAACTATTTCTGACTTAAAGTCTATTTTATCTGATTATTAGGATAGCCACCCCAGTTCTCTTTTGGTTAGTACTTGCATGCTGTATTTTTCTCCAAACTTTCATCATTAACCTACTTTTATCTTTGAACTTAAGGTGAGCCTTTTGCTTACAGCATATAGTTAGGTCATGCTTTTTTATCCATTTTGCCGATCTCTGTCTTTGGAGAGTTTAAACCATTGATATTTAAAGTCACAACTAATAATGCAAGTCTTTCTTCTGCCATTTTTCTATTTAACCTTTGTAAGTATTATACCTTTGTTGTTCTCACTTCTGTTAAAGCCTAAGTTTATGTTTATTTTCTTTCTTAATTTGTACATATTGAGTGCCTTCTCATTTCTATCAGGATATATTTTTCATTTGTTTTCCTTGTGGTTGCCATAAGGTTAAAATCTGACACCCTACAAACATAACAATTATATTTGGTTTGGTACCAATTTAACTTCAATGGTATGTGCATATGCTTTTCCTATACCTTCTGGCCTCCATCTTTTTTGCACTTGTTACCACTTATGTCTTTGTATATTGTATGTCCAAAATCATAGATTTATCATTTCTTTTTATGCATTTGCATTTTAGCACTTAAAGGAAGAAGTGGAATTACATACCAATCAGTAAAATATAATAATACTAAGCATTTATAATTATCCAAATGGTTACCAATCCCTTGTTTCTTTATGCTGCTTTGAATTGCTGACTAGTGTCCTTTCATTTCAGTATGAATAATTCATTTCGTCATTGCTTGTAAGGCAAGTCTAGTGGTGATGTACTCTGTCAGCTTTTGTTTATCTGAAATTGTCTTAATCTCTCCCTGATATTTGAAAGAGAGTCTCACCAGATTTAAAATTCTTGGCAGGCATTTATTTTCTTTCCACGCTTTAAGTATGTTAACTCACTGCCTTCTTGCCTCCATGGTTTCAGATTAGAAATTGGCAGTCAATCTAATTGGACTCTCTTGCAGCTTTCAGAACTCTCTCCTTGTCCTTTGCATTTGATATTGTAGTAAATTTAAGACAGTATATTTTTCTTCATATTTATTCTCTTTGATGTTTTCTGAGCTTCTTGGGTATGCACATTCACATTTTTTGCTAAGTTTTGGATTGTCTTGATCATTTTATCTTTGACTATTCTTTTTGCCCCTTTCTCCCACTTTTCCTTCTGAGATTTCTATAATGAATATATTGGTACATTTGATGGTATCCCAGAGCTATCTCTGGCTAGTTATTTTTGCTTTTAATATTTCTTTTTTCCCCCTGCTCTTCAGCCTGACTCATTTCAAGTGTCTTGTATTCAAGTTCACTGATTCTTTCCTCTATCAGCCCAAATCTGTTTTTGAAACCCTTGTGGGCATTTTCATTTCAGTTATTGTGGTCTTCAATTCCAGTAGTTCTGTTTGGTTACTTTTTAAAATTCTTATCTCTTAGACTCTCATATTGTTCATTCATTATTTTTCTGATATCTTATAGTTCTTTCTCTGTACTTTCCTTTATTTCCTTGAGAATTATTTTTTTCTTCCTTGAGCATTTTTAAGATCATTTTTTAAAAGGCTTTCTTTCACATGTCACCATTCTCATTTTCCTTGTTGGTGTTTTATGCATTTTATTTTCTTATTTTGTTATCAACCGTCATTTACTATTTCTTTTTTTGTCTCGTACACTTCTGTTGCACACTGTACAAGTTAATATTTTAACATTTAAACTCTGGGACTTACTCCCTGGGATGTCTATTTCTTGCTTTTTTTTTTAACCAACTAATCATAAGACAGAAAATATCTTGGTTTTAGCTCTCCAATCAGTAATGTCTGCTCAAGGCAAATGCAGTGTGCAGGGTCTTCCCTGTCTTTTGGGGCTTCTGTCTTGTTCTGGGCTTTTTCTTGTTATTTGTTGTGGTATTACCCTGTTTATAGGAGTTTGGTTGTCCCATCTGTTTCCCAGGGGACAAACGTCTCTCTCCCAGGTATTTTAATCCAGCAGGCCTTTGTTCCAAACTGTCTTCCTCTGCAGTTTTTAATGCTTCTTTTGTTGTCTCATGCTGCTTTTGCTGGAGGGCAAATTCTGGGATCAATATCACCCCAGGGAGCATTTTTCTCAGCCTAAAAAGGGCCAGGGACCCAGGAAGGGAATGTAGACTGGATCCAAACTGCCCTGTGGAGGAGTCAGGAAAGGTGCCAAAAGCTTCCCTAATGGTTTCTCACAGCTGAGCTTTCCTGGTCTGCCCAGAAAATGCAGTCCTGCTATCTATCCACTAGCCTTTAGGAAGTGCCACATCTTTAATTCTCCACCACCTTTACCAGTGTCTGGATAGGTTTGAAACACCACCACCTTTGTCTCTGGCAGGGTTGAAATAATGACTTCCATCATCTTTGCTGAGGTAGGTTGAAACAAAAGCTGTCTTAAGGACTCAGAGATCTGAATTTGCTAGTCAACAGTTGTGATCAGTGTTTGGCCATGCTGCCTCCTGTTCTTGGAAAAGAGGATTTTGTACCCCTTTCTGTCACTGTTATGTACTGGACCCTGTGGTAGCATGCCATGTGAATGGGGGATGAGCATCAGTAGCCTCTTTATGGAGAGAGCATTTTACAGTTCTTTACCATAATTTGTTAGCCTCTTCCTTTTCCTTTTCCTTGGATGTTATACAGTGTTCTTCTGACCTCTGGAGTTTCAACATTGTTGTTTCAGCCTGTATAATTCTTGTTTGGCTGGAGGAAATGAATCCTGGAGCTCCTTAACCTGTCTGTCTTGTCTATGCTCACATTTTAAATTTGAACTTTGTTTTATTCATTTGATAATGTAGAGGTTTGTGTATTTTATGTTCTAATGATTACCTATCCCACAGATATATTCAGTGTGCATCCTTATGAATGCATGCTTCAAATAAATGATTAGAAATCATTTTGATAAAAACCACATTTTATCTTTTCTGATTTATCCAATATTTATATTTCTTCTAAAAATCATGACAAGCATGAAATTCAATAGTCAGGTTAAAGTGCTTTATTTACTTTGGGGCCTGATGTCTTTGATGCTATTAAAAAGTTTTTCTCTCTTTTATGCTCTGATAATAATCTCAATGTTTTCAATAAAAGTCTTGCAATGTAATATATTTATTGAGAAGTAAAGGTACTTATTTAGTGAGTGGGCAGTTTAATTAATCAGACAATCTGAGGTTCACTCCTAAATATAAGCCTTTCTCAAACTGATAATTCAAACTTTCAACCAGTCAAAATCTTGTTCTGCAAACATCAAATTGCATGGACATTTTTAGGCCTATGTGTGATTCCTTAGTACACTGAGATGAACTAATGATATCTTTAACATGAATTTAAAGGGAATCATGATGCTTTTGAGAACTGTAAGTATTTTTCTTTGTCCTGCAGAAAGATACATACATACATACATATATGTATATATATATGTAACTTGGTTTTAAAAAGGGTATGGAGATAGATAAAAAAAATATGTTTCCAGAATTTCAATCAAAAAGGAAATGAAGATTGCTCATCAGTTCTACACCTGTTTTTATAACTATGTGGTTTAAAAAATATTTTTTCAGTTCCAATCAACAGATTCAATTGTGCATTTGATTCTGAGGTTTTATTTCAGCATATGTTTCAGTGTTTGCTCATATTTGTGGCGCTAGTTGCTAATATATAATGGAGACCTGGCTTAAGCTTTGAAAATCATTATGTTTGTAATTTGAATGCTCTTTTAACTTGGAAAAAGCTTTCCCTGTCTTCCCTCATCCCAAAATACCCTAGAAATCTTTTTAAGGCTTACAAGTTACAATTATTAGGTGGTGAAGAGGCATATTTCAGTTTGGGTAAAGGAAATGGTTTTAGCAGTTCTGTACCTGTGCAGATATTTTTCATGGAACCATCTCCAGATCAAATTCAAAGTTCCTGGCTAATTTCATACCTCATCATGAGAAAAAGGTAGCATGTTGTTACTCATGATGTCATATCTCTGTGGAACCTACTTTTATTGAAACAATATAGATCTTCTTGCCTCTGTGGTTTCCTAATACCATTTGTTTAATGTTGGTTACATCACTATTCATGGAGTGCTGCATCATCCATACTGCCACCCATGAACACTGGATTCCAGTGATACTATCAAAGATTGTTACTGTGCTTCCTTGATGATGACCACAAGCTGCAAGAGTAACTCAGCATATGTTGGAAAATGTGAAGCATAATTCATTTGTTGAACATGCTAAATTGATCCTTCATAAATTTATAGAGTAAATATAGAGTAACATGTCATGTCTTCTCTTGAACTCTTTAGGTCAAATTCTTTGAAACTGATCTCTTTTGTTGTTGAACTCACTCACCCCTCTCTTCCAGGCATGCCTGATTTCCCTACATTACCACTAGCAGAAGGAGGGCAGAGGGGTGTAGAGAAGTGGCCAGGTGGTCTGTATATAAGGAATATTCATCCCTTGTCTAGCATGGCTTAAGAACTGCAGAAGAGAACATGATATCATCACATCAATTCAAAGTAAGGAAGGACATTGAAGGAAGGGCCTGTTGGTGTTGGGGAGCAACAGTCTCAGAAGCTTTCACTGGAGATAGACAGTTCATCCCTAGAGGACTAAGTGACACAGACCAATGAGGGGCTGAGGTGTCCATCCTGTTGCCATGGCAGGCATGGGGGAGCATAGGGTAAATGATGCCTGATGCCATTATTATCCCTCTTGGGTACTGTAGTACCTGTAAGAGCCAATGCTCAGGTGTGCTTGTGGCTTAAGCCCAAGGGTTGTTGGTGGACAATAGGTAGCCCATATCCCTGAACTTTCTAAGTATCAAACCTGAGTGAGACATTCCAAATCAGTGTGCGACATTGATCAGAGGGGACAATCCATAACCAGGACCCTCCATGGAGAACAAGGATGACCTCAAAGGTGTGGGTCCAAAGGGTCAATGTTATGGTTGATATAGAGGGGGAGAGAGTCCCAAAGGGGAGAAATGGTGACCAGGGCCTGTGCAGAAACTAGTCCCAACTGAATTGGGCTTCTTGTTGTGATGACACTGTGGTACTATCTGGTATCTCACACTGAAAAAGAATTTAGAAAATTTCAAGGAAGTCACCCTAAAGTGCTGGGAACCCAAAGTTAGTGGATCTTAGGGAGATACTGGCAATGGATAGTCGATATTTGGCAATTAGTTACTCAGGTTTTTCCTTCCACCTCCCTGGGTTGACTGATTGGAAATGTAGCCCAAAGATGTAGTCTCTTGTTAAAAAATGAAAACTGTCTTTCAGATCCTTGAAAGCACATACAGAAAATATTCTGATGTCATAAATGTTAATACTATAGTATTTGTATTAGTCAGGGTTCTTTAGGGAAACAGAACAGATATACATAGTATGAGGTTTTATAAAATTGTCTCAAGTGTCCATGGTAATGCATGTGTCCAAATTCTGTAGGGCAGGGTGCAAACCAGGAAATTGATGAAGGTCCTTGATGAGTTCTCCAGGAGACAGGATACACTGGCTGTCTGAAATAGAGATGGGAATTCTCTCTCTAAATGCTGAAATCATTGTTTATTTTTAAGCCTTCAACTGATTGGATGAAAGACAGTCTCCTCAGTCAATTGTAGATGTAATCAGCCATAGATACAATCAACTCATTGATGATTAATAAAGTCCAGGAAATGTTTTTGTATTGCAGTTAGCCCAGTGCTTGCTTGACCAAGAAACTGGGTACCATTACCTGGCCAAATTGACACATTAACCTAACTGTACTGATGTGATGTAATTGATAAAATTCCCTCAGCACTGGATTAGAAGTCAAGAAGTTCTCATCCCAACTCTATCGCTAACTTATTATGAAATATTTGTTCCAACTGAGCCTCAGTTTATTTCTATGAAACTTGAGATATACTACCTTCAAGACTTCATTCAGGTTTAAATTTTCCAATTAAAAATATATATTGTCTTGAAATATACACTGATTACCATTTCTAAAGAATTAGGCTCAACTTTAAACTCATCCTCTTTCAAAGGTAATAGATAAGGCTAGATATTTGCACTTCTGTGATCCCATATCAACTTGCAATTATGTCTCAAATAACACTCATATCACATAGCAACCCCATTTGTGGGTATTACTCTCTCCAACTAGGAAGTCTGTTTTTTCTAGGGCAGGTATTCTCCTTCATTAATCTTCATATCCCTGGAATATAGAATAAATCTTATAGTAAGTCTTCACTCAATTACTTTGTGAACAAATGTACACTATTTCTCAAAATTGTGTTTTGTGTACACAATAGTCCCTTGAGATACTCTGCAAAAAGATTTCATTATCTGCTTTTTAAGTACTACCTCTATTTTTCTACATGCATATTTATAATTGCCTTTAACATTCTTAATGTTTGAGAAACATTTGTTCTTAATGTTTGAGAAGGGAATTTGTTTTTAATTTTGTGTAGGCTAGAATTTTACACATATTGGACTATGACATTGTTTTAATTGAAAGTAATGGCCCATGCAAGATGCTTTGTGAATCAGTGTATTAATCAATTAAGGATAAATCTCTCCTAAATATGATCTTAAGTAATTCTGAATGAATTTCTTATTCTTAAGACATTTATTATATTTGTTATGAAATGATCACTGCCTACCTCATGTTGAAACATTCTCTCTATATATTACTATATTAGTTTCACAGGCCTTCTGAAACTGAAATGATTTCCCAACCTTCCCATCTTCTCAGACTGCCCTTTGCTAAATACATAATGTGCCTAACACCACTTATTTTCCATTTTTCTATGGAAATGCTACTTCTTGAAAAAAAATATTCTCTCTTACAGAATCTTGTTGGTTTCCTTTTATAGAATTTATCATTTTTGGTGGTTTTTGTAGATTGAACTATGTACTCCAATTTAGTTGCATTTCCTTAATTTTAATCCACATTCCTATGAATAAAGGTACATCTTAATCAAATTACTGGAGACCTTATAAAGAGAAATCCACTGGAAGGTATCAGATACCAGAAGCTGGAAGTCAGTGGGAGCCTGGAAGAGAAAGTAGAGTCCCTTGCCATGTGATGATAAATCCACAGGGATTGTCAGGTTGTCAGAGCACTGTGGACTGGGGAAGAAGCAAGCCTTCCAGTCTCCGAAATCATGAGCCAATAAATCCCCGGTGTTTAAGCCAACCTACTGTGTGGAATTTGTGTTAGCAGCTGTATTAGTCATCCAAGGGGGTGCTGATGCAAAATACCAGAAATTGGTTGGTTTTTATGAAGGGTATTTATTTGGGCTAGGAGCTTATAGTACCAGGCCATAAAGCATAAGTTACTTCCCTCACCAAAGTCTATTTTCACGTATTGCAGCAAGATGGCTGCCAACGTCTGTGAGGGTTCAGGCTTCCTGGCTTCCTTCCTTCTAGGTCTTGCTTCTCTCTGGGTTCAGGGTTCCTCTCTTCCCGGGGCTTGCTTCTCTTTCCTCTGTTAGCCTTCTTCCCAGGGCTTTAGCTTAAGGCTTCAGCATCAAACTCCAACATCAAAAATCCTCAACTCTGTCCTTTGCCATGCCCTAATGACGTGGCCCAATCAAAACCCTGATCATAGCTTAATCAAGCCCAGGTACAGACCAGATTACAAACATAATCCAATATCTATTTTTGGAATTCATAACCATATCAAACTGCTACAGCAGCCTAGAAAATTATGACAGTGAGTTTGTTTTCCTCATTAGACTCCATGACAACGTTGATACTATATATATTTGCCATTTTTACCCAGCTCCTAATCCATAGCAGGAGTGAAATAAATACTTTTTGAATAAAGATTATCTATCTATCTATCTATCTATCTATCTATCTATCTATCTATCATTGATCTATCTATCATCTATCCATCCTTCTCTATGTTTATAGGATAAATGTTTCTCTTCCTCTTTAGATGATGCTTAGAGTTTAGGGACTATGTCTCTTTGTTTACTGCTGTATTGCCAAAAATATGAATGCAGTAAATAGTGTTCAAAAATTACTTATTGAATGAATTAGTTATTTGGTTAAATGATGAACTATTGGTTATATTTTATTCCTTAAAGTATTTTTTATTAGAACATACTAACTGATAAATGCTAGAATAGAGGTTTATTGTTTTCTTCTGGGGATATCATAATTCTACAGATGGGAACTTGAAAAGAGAAAAAGGAAGCAAAGTCTCACTTACCTTGCTTGTTTATAGCATAATGGAATTTTGTCCCTGGACCAGAATTTAAATTTAAATCTAAATTTTAGGGGCCTCTTTTTACACTATTTCTATAACTAGAAGTTCCTATATAAAGTTGAATGTGGGAAATAATTCAGAATTGTCAGTTTTATTAGTTTGTCAAATATTTATTGAGGTCACCAGGAATTTTACAGGAATGTTTGGGTAGACTGGGTATCAGTGTGGGTGTCAGAACTACAAAGGAGCACAGTTTGTTTTTCATTATTAACTGTGGTAACAATAAAAACACTAAGATATCGAGGGACTGAAAGAATGTTTTTCAAATATTAACCTCAGGAACCCTCTCACTGTCCCCGAGGCAAGTCGGGGAATGAACAGTGGGTTCGGCCCTTTGAACAAGGGAGTGTCTTGGACCCAGTGGAATTGTGACTTTGTTCTTACTAGCAGTGATTTACAGGTACAACTGGAAACAGCCCTAGATTTGCTCATCTGTTCTTTTTCAGATGAGTGTTCTCACTTTTTTTTAATCAGCTTTGTATTTCAGAAAATATTTTAGCTTAGCGTTTTAGACAGGGTAGACAGCTCAGGAACTTTTAAGATTTATACTCTTGAGGAAAAATATACAGATTCAGGGTATTAAATTTCTCTAGGTAAGTCTTCCCGAGGCAGCTTCCTGAAAGAGTTAGGGGTTTGGAGTTGCTCTGACCTGTCATGTGCCTTAAAGCAATCATTGTAAGTGAGTGTACCTCCATAATGATATGAGAAGTAGTTTCTAAGATGCATGATGAGTGAATTGAAAAGACAATATGAAAAATTATATATGTAGGAGAGAAGAAGCCAGTCTATTTCCCACTTCTGATATTTATTTCTGGAATTTTATAGTCAGCTAGAATACTCTGTGAGACATGACATGACATATATTTCCAAGGGGCTTCTTTTGTTTGAAGCATGAAGTTCCCATAGCACATCACTATTTTGTTCTAAGTTACACCTTCTTACCTGAGCTGTTCTTTCACTTAACCAGTTTTGGTTTAGAATGTGCTTAATACTTATGGTCATAACTGATTTCCTATCATTGACTCTTAGATTCTGACTCAGAGTTATTTAGCAGGGTTTTCTTTACTTGAAAATGTCATTTGTTTATTTAATAAACATTTTGTGAGCTCTAGCCATGACGGGCCCTCTTTTAGGTGTTGAGGACACTGCACTGAACAAATAGGTAGAAAGCTCTGTTTAAGTGGAGCAAAATATAGATATAAAATATATTGCATGTTAGATAGTGATTATTGCCAACAATGTAAACCAGGGGAGAGGGGTTATGAAATGCCAGGGGTGGCCAACCAAGGTGCCATGAGAAATAGACTTGCGTAAAAGACCTAAGGAAAGTTATGGAGCTAGCCATCAGGGGGAGAGCAATCTGAAAAGAAAACAGACCTGTAAAGGCCCAGAGGTGGGAGCTGCCTGTTGTCTTCAAGGAACAACAAAGAGGCCAGTGTGTCTGGAACAGAAGATGTGTCTGGTAAAGAACAGAGGAAGCATAGTAAGAGATGGAATCAGGGAGGTAACTGGTCCTCATGTTGGATCTGTAGGTCAAAGTAAGATCTGTATATTAGAATCAACTGGGGAATTCGAGACACTCCCCAGAACAGAGAAGTCAGAATCTCCAGGGGATAGACACAGGCATTGGTATTTTTCAAAGCTGCCCAATATTCAGCCAAGACAGAAAAAAATTGCTCTAAGTATTTGAGTGACATCATCTGAGTGACATGATCAGGTTTTCATATGAAAAAGTTTGTATTAGTTGCTAGTTTGAGAATAGACTGAGGGGGAAAGAGAACAGCAGGGAGATCAGTTGGGAGGCTATTACAAAAACCTAGGCAGAAATGGGAGCAGTTTGAATTATGGTGGTCAGTGTTGGCCTCCGCTGCGGCACTGCAGGCGGGTCACTGCAGGTGAGTCGTTGCTGGGGATCGGGCCTACGCCACGGCCTGACCGGGGCGGCAGCGGGCGGCTCAAGGCTTGGTGGGGACGCGCGGTTCGATGGAGGAAAAACCACGGAGACGAGGTCTATGCGCAGGTCTGATTTTATTCGGGAAGTACATGGGGTTTTATAGTGTCATGGAGGCGGGGAGGTTGTGGGAGGGGCATGTCCGCGGGGCAGCTGAGGATTGGCTGCAGAGGCAAGGGCGGACCTGCGGTTTATGATGTAAGCCATTGATGGCAGAGGGGGTTGTTTCCGAGGTTTGTGCCGGGGCGGATACGGGATGAGGGCGGTTGAAATGAGGCGGGGAGAACAGCGATCGGCTGGGAGGGGGAAGATAACAGTGGCTGGGAGGAGGGGCAGAGGGAGGCAGCAGCACAAACTGCTGCTGAGAAGGGCCATAATACAGGGAGGTTACGAGGAACAGGCGGGCAAAGTGTAAGGAAGCGAAAGGCAGGGTGGGAGCAGGGGACAGGTCAGTATGGGTTGGGGAGACCTGATAGAATTCTGGAGATACTTTGAGCTCAGTGGTGTATAATTTACATCTAATGTATGTTGATCTGCAATATATAGCATATATGCTTTAGTATATGAAATGTATGATGGTTCAAAGTCAGGCAACATGAGGTTTGGAAGTTCTGGCAATATTCTGTTTCTTGGTCTGGATAATGACCACACAGGTGCATTCGGCTTGTAAAAATTCATCAAGTTGCACATTCATGATTTTAGCACTTTTCCCCATGTATTTTATACTTCAACAAAAATAAGATAAAGGGGGCTATTCTAGAATAAAAAAGCCTAAAGAGGCATAAAAATGTGGATGTAATGGTGATGCCTGTTTCTTATTCAATAGCTGCAAGATGGTGTGGGTGATTATGAACTGGTTTGGATAACCTTTCTTTCCAAACCCCTGATAAGCTACATGTTTCTGAATATCAGTTTTTGACAAAGACCTTTGTCAACCTTCACCATAAAAAAGAACCCGTCAGATGTCTATTCTGTCATAATCAGGTTGCTTAGCTGAAGGATTTTCTCTCTGTTATTATTGGAACTGGTGGGCTTGAGGCCCCAGTGGAAGTGAGATGGTGCTTTGACTTGGTGGGAAGTGAGACAGGGCAAGTCCAAGGTCAGTAAAAGGGCAAAGAAATCAGTTATCTTCAGAGTCTTTCCTTTCTTCACTACTGACTTTGCTATAAGATCTTATTCCTTCCTAAGTCTGTAGTTCTAAAATGTGACTCTTTGCTTTGAGGCAGTTCAGTGAAAATTAATATTTGAGAAGGTTGAATGGACCCAGAAAAATAAACTAGCATAATTGAATATTGAATTACACATTCTTAAATACACTAATGTGTTTTTGAATAGATTAAGGCTAAGCTTGCTCTTATTAACAACAATGAATAGAATGAAAGATTTCTATCTTGAATAAAAGAATTGATGTACCAGACATAATTCATTGGGACATTCATTTACTGGTGAATACAATGCATTAAAAGAGAGCATTTGCAAGGAGCCAAGTCACAGTAAACACATTGGCACTATTTCATGGTTCTATACCCAGAAAGAGTAAGCTCAGAAGATCCTGCCAATATTTGCTTGGCATCCATAGCAGGGCACATAGGGGGACAAGTTGGATACTAGTGCGTTGTGTGATGTACTAATAAGAGTATTGCGTAGATAAACATGCTTGATTCCATTCTCTATTAAAATACTTACAGAGTTAGTTTTGAAGGTAAAGTTTTTCAAGACATGAAAGGGATACCTATATATTGCCTTCAATGCAATATTTGATAACCATTAAGTGTTAGCTAATCAGCTTAAAAGTAATCTCAAAGAGGTTTCTTTTCTGTTGCTTTTAAAATCCTTGCTCTAAAAGCTTGGGAGGAATGAGAGAGGAGATCTTTTCTATACTGAAAGAGATACAGAGATACTAGCCATTGGCTTTTGCCAGGCTACTTATAACTGCTCCAAATGCATTTTATTGTTATAGGGTGATTTGAAGAAAGATGTTTTGTCAACAGGCAAATTGCACCACAGGACTGGACTTGTATTAATTGCCACCTAGACCATATGCTCTGCTTAATCAAATGCATTGCCCTTGGGAAAATTGCTTTCCTTCATAAATCTGGCATAGCTACCTTCCATTTATTTCCTTTTTAGAATTTAGTAAGGCATTCAAGTAAATGGTTAATACTAACATTTACTATATTGAAAACATTGCAATCTTCTAGTTCTTTCTAGTCTTGAAACATAAGATACAGGAAAATACCGGATGCTTTGAACACTGTTTTGTATTTTTCCTTAATCAAATAGAGTTTTGTGGGCTTTAAGAATGTGTTCAATATCTGTAACTTTGAGTGTACATTTGTTAACCATTCATCAGCTGAAACAAAACTGATCATTCTAGAAAAATTCAAAATAGAAATAGGCCTTTTCTCTTTAATTCTTACACAAGCGTGCCAACTGTGGCTTGTGTTTTTTGAGGTTCCAAGGGCAGAGAATTTTGAGGATGAGATCTCTGTATTGGTTCTGGACTATCTAAATGTGTTTAGCTTATCTGATGAGATTTAAAAGCATTAATTACCCAGCTGCCAAAGATAAAGGGGACACTGATAGTCCATGACATGTGATGTCTAATAGTAACATAAATGATTACCGGTAGACAATTGCAACTGAGTGTTTGTAAAATGCAAAGCTTTGAGTGACCAAACATGTGCTGCCATCAAATCTTTTAGTGAAACAAAGAGTATAATGCTGTTACTTGGATATTTCTAAGTGTATAGGAGAACTTGAAGAAAAAAATAAACTCTAATAAAATCTGGTCTACTGTACCATAAGACTGAGATTTCTGAAAACCACATCCAAAGTCTAGTCCTGAAAGTGGCTGTATTTCAATGTAAGTTGAATTTACAACCTTTCAGAGTTTCTTATGTTTAATTGGGAAGGAGTGGAGCCCCCCAAATTGAGACACAGGCCTATGGGTAGATCCCAAAAAGTTGGAGAGCTCTGACCTCTAAATTCTGCTGAGCCTCCTTTGCCAGAAGAAAATGTTTCTCATTCCTTGTCTGTAGAGGTTAGTCTCTCCTTGTCTGAAGAATGTGAAATAGCCTCCCTGAGGAAAGCCTTGCAAGGCATTGCTGATTCTTTTCAGGGCTAACTCCCACCCCATTGCTTCTAGATCTGTAACCAGACTAAAACCCTGTAGGATTTAACTAACCCTGGGAGTTAGTTACAATGTGTGACACATGACAAGTGCCATGCACACTAGGATAATTAAAAGGTTTTACCAATTTATATTAAAAGAATCCTAAGGCACATGTTTAGGAATGAATACTAAGATGGTTGAATTAGTGTGAAAGAAGTATAACCTTGGATCAGGCTGAATTTGTTGATGTGGATGCACTAAGCATATTCTTGATGCACTGCATTAGTTCTGGCAGCTGAAATATCTCAGAGTTTACTTGGTTGGTTTGCTGAAACCTATATCCAAAGGTGGCCTACATTCATTGAAGCTAAAAGTTCATTAGTTCCTTTGTCTACTATACAGGAAACTATCCAAAGGCTTAGGAAGGTTGGAATGCTAGAGTGGATTTTCTATGCACAAACTGTGCATGCAACCCTGAACTATGTCTCTTAAGAGGGGCCAGAGAACACATTCTTCACCAATGCTGTAAGAAATATATTTATAAAGGAGCTCAGCCTCCTTGAAGAGCTCTGCAATAGCTACTCTCTATAGATCAGGATTGGCAGTGGGAATGCTGACATCAAACTGGACTGTGTAAATGCAAATGAGATGATGGGCTCCCTGGGTGGCAGGGTCCAAATGGTGGCACTTAATTACAAGAGACAAGGTGGATGTAGTTACCATACTGGACAGCAGAGCTAGAGCAGTAACCAGAATTTGACCTTCAGAAATCTTTGATGATCATGTTATCTGTAGAACTGAAATATCTTTGTAGCCCCCTAAAGTCTTATTTGGATTCTATAAGTGACAAAATTTAAGTCTAAGAACAAAACTCTCACTTGATTCATAAGAACAGTCATGTCTTCCCAAACAAATCCCAGACATTAGCCATATTCCAGACCTGTAATCCCGTGTATGAATGGAAGGCAAAAGCCCCTTGAGGAAAGACCCTTTGACATAGCCACTGATTTATACTAGAAATCTTCTTTTTAACATTTTTCAAGGGGACCTATTGCTATTTATTGGGGTGACTGTATATTGTAGAAGGGAGAAATAATCAGTCTTTCAAGGTATTATTGGATGCCTTCTTGTAACTGTCACTTATTTGTAGAAATCCAAAATACAAAGTGGTCCATTCATTAGAGAAGGGGCTTATGGAATTCAGGAAATCAGTGGGGTTTTGACTTGAATTTGAGTGGAGCAAAGGGTTCCCCCATTCTGTGATTATTTTTCCAATTCTGGAATACATAGTTGCAATAGGCATACTTAGCAACTTGCAGATACCCTACATTGGTTCCCTGACCTGTGGAGTGATTGCTATTTTGGCAAGAAAGGCCAAGTAGAAGACCCTAGAACTTCATGTAGCAGCCATAATAACAAATCAAAGACAATACCCCACACCTTAAATGATTGAAAAGGTTGTTGCTGTATTGTGGACTTGAAAAATAGTGATTCTGACTGCATCTTATTGGCTTGTGCAGCAGAGAGATGGATTTTGGAAATGTAGTGGATTGTCATATACTCAATCCAGTGTTAACTACAATTCTAGCTGTTGTTCCAGATATGGCTTTGTTTTTGGAGCAAACCAAACTGATATATACATATATCCATGTCTTGGTATGCAGTTATTTACTTGGAAAATGCTTTTTATTCTGTATAATTGCTGGTAGAGACCATCAGAGCAGTTTACTTTCAGCTGGAGGGGCCAGCAACACACCCCCACTATCATGTCTCAGGACTATATCATTTCTTCAGCCCTCTGTCAAAATCTAGTCCACAGGGAACTTTACTATCTCCCTATTATAATGGAAACCATACTTGTCCATCATATATTTGATAAAGGTGATTGGATCTGGTAGGCAGGATGTAGCAACTACTGTAAGTATCTTGACAAGACATGTATGTATAAAATGGAAAGAAAAAAATATCCCGTAAAATCAGGGGACCACATCCTTGATGACATTTCTAGAACTCCACTAGGCTGAACATGTAGAAATACCTCTTCCAGGGAGAAAGACAAATTGTGCATCTGGCACCTTTTAATACTAAAAATGTTGCAAATGTTTAGAGAGCCTCTGTGAATTTTCATGCAGCATGTCTTAATTGGGTATGCTATTATACCTTATTTATCAAGAAATCCCAAACCCTTTTCAGTTTTAAATGGGTCCTAGAAAACCTGTCCAGACTCTTGTGCAAGCTGTTCTGCCACTAGGGTCATGTGATACAGTAGATCCAGTGGTGCTTGATATGAATATGGCAGCTACTATGTCAATGCTTGATTTGTCTGTGACAGAGTGAATAGGTGCCAAATTTTTGCCTGGTCCCTATTGGTGAATCACAGTATGGACTTTTAGATTTTGGGACAAAGCTATGCTATTCTCTACAGATAACTATTTTCCTTTTGATAAATACCTTCTTGATTGCTACCGGACCCTAGTAGAAACTAAATGCCTGACCATATCTACCAAGTTATTATGTGACCTGAATTAGTGTATGCACAGCTGCACTTTATGATCAAATGGAAGTGATTTGTTTGGGATCAGGTTCAAGCACATTCTGAACACATAAATGCCCATGGCTCCTCCTCCTATATTGTCACCTCTCTCTCAACCCACTCCAATAAGGGAGTACCCTTATGAGTTATTAATAGAGGAAGAAAGAGAATGTAGTTCTGGCTACTAGTGGTTCTGTATGGAAATGCTTGGCTGCTTCACTATAGCCCCACTCTAGGCATATTACTGTACCTTAGTAATGAAGTCCTCTCTGAGGACAGAATGATGAACAGTGTATCTGCTTGTATATTTTCCTGGGAATAAAGATTGGTAATGTAAAGATTTACTATGATCCATGGGCAGTGACTAATGGTTGGTTGGATGGTCATGAATTTGGAAGGAACACAACTGGAAAATTGGTGGCAAGGAGGTCTGGAAAAGAAACAGGTGTTTCCATTGGGTACAGAGTATGAAGATATTTGTGTCAGATGTGAATTTTCACCAAAGAGCAACATAAATAGAAGAGCATGTAAATAATCAGATGGAAAACATCTCTTCCATGGATGTGAATCAGTCTCTTTCCTCATATACATCTGTCAATGCCCAATGGGTTCATGAAGAGGGACCATGGTGGCAATAAGGAAGGTTAGACATGAGTTTAGTGACATGGGATTCTATTCAGCAAGGTATATCTGATTACATCCACTACTAAAGTTCTACCCGACCAGCAGCAGAGGCCAACACTGAACTCCTGGTATGGACTTATATTCCTAGGGCAATGAAACAGTCATTTGATGGCAGATCCATCATGGTTTAAATTAAATCACTTCCATCATGGAAAGAGCAGTCCTTTGTTCTCATTGGAATGGACTTTTATTCTGGATATGTATTTGCCTTTCCTTCCAGCAATGCTTCTTCATAAACTAGATCTGTGGGCTTACTGAATACCTTATTCACTGTTTTAGTTTTCTAGGTAGCCAAAATATAATATACCAGAAATGGGTTGGTTTTTACAATGGGGATGTATGAACTTGCAAGCTTACAGTTCTGATACCCTGAAAATGTTCAAATCAAGGCATCATCAGGCAATGCTTTCTCCCTGAAGACTGACTGCCAGCAATCCTGGACCTCTCTGTTATGTGGCAAGTAACATGGTGGCATCTGCTGGTACCTCCCTTCTCTCTGGGTTTTGCTGCTTTCAGCTTCTGACTTCAGTGGATTTCTCTCAACTCCTCTGGCTTTCTATCTCTCCATTCTCTTTCTCTGTATTCATCATATTTATAAAGGACTCAGTAAGAGTATTAAGACCCATTCTGGGCCATGCCTTACTGATGTAACCTAATTAAAAGGTCCCACCCACAATAGGTTTATACCTATAGGAATGAATTAACTTTAAGAATGTAATTTTCTGGGGTCCACACAGTTTATTCATCATCCATGATATTCACTACAACATTGTTTCTAGTAAAGGAACTCATCTTACAACAAATGAAATGTGTCATTGGACCCAGATCCATAGAATTCACTCACCTTACTTTGTTCCCCATTCATCCTGAAGCAACTGGTCAGACAGAGTGGTAAGATGGTCTCTTAAAAACTTTATTACAGCATGACCTAAATGGGAACACACTTTGGGGTTGAGATAATGTCTCCAGGCTGTGGTACATGCTCTAAATCAGTGTTCAATATATGGTCCTGTTCATCCTTTAACCAGAATTCATGAATCTTAGAAACAAGGGTTGAAAATGCAAGTGGATTCTCTCATAATTACCCATAGTGATCCACAAGCAAAATGTTGGCTTCTGGTCTCAGTGGCTTTGGCTCTTCTGATTTAGTGATCTTAGTTGCTTCCATCAGGAGACCTAGCAGTGATATCTTTAATGTGGAAGTTAAGACTGACCACTTTGGGCTCATCATATTAGTGAATCAATAGGGAAAGAAAGGGGTCACCTTCCTGGCTGGGGTGGTTTCCCTGATTATCAAAGAATACTGGATTATTATTCTTCTATGGGGGTTAGGAGGAGTATGTCTGGAATGAAGACATCCCTGGGGTTCCTCTTTAGTACTTCCATCACCTGTGATAAAAGTTCATGGAAAATGACAATAATCCAATACAGTGGTCCGGACACTTAGGAATGAAGGTTTGTGCCACCACAATGGGCAATGTTAATTAGGCAGTTGAGTGACTTATAGAGACCAAAGAGAATGTTTAATGGGTAGTGGGGGAAGGAAGCTCTATATTCTAGCGGTAGTCACATGACCAATTATAAATGAGAACTAATTATAGGTTCAAATAAAAGGGGCAGGATTATGTGTAGGAAAATTATAAATGAGTCTAACTCTGATACATTGGGGAGATAACTTATCACATAATTCAAGGTAAGGCCCACCAATGGGGTGCCAATTTCCTAGGGTTGTCTGCCCTGCCTATAGTGTGCAGATATCTCTAGAGCCCCTAGAAGCACTCTTGTTTGAGGCACTGTTTACTGTGGCAGTTTGTGAAATCCTCCTGAGACACACACAAATGTAACCTCTGGAATGACCTCCTGATTAGCTTTGAAATCTCTTAGCCATAAAAACTCATTTGATATTTTAATATTTCCCCTTTTTATTCAAGGGCTTTTCTCAAATGCAACGTTAGTTGGCACTTGGTAGTAATTCCTCAGTGCTGGGGAGGTCCATCTCCAGGAGTCATATCCCAAGCCAAGGGGGAAGACAGTGATTTTATATGCTGAATTTGGCTTAGAGAGAGGTCATATTTGAGTAAAAGCTGGTTTTCAGGAGGTAATTCTCAGGCAATATATGATACTAGGCTGAGTTTCAATTTTACAAGAATAAGGTTCATAAGTACAAGCATTAATATCAAGGGCCTGGTGTACAGGTCTGTCATCTTTCACTAGGTGCTACCTATGTACTCTAGAGATTCTTGCAACTCTATTAGAAAATGTAACAGGACTCCCCAGGTTGGGAATTTAATACTTTGTTGATTATTGTATGGGTCTCCACCCACTGAGATACACTCCATGACCACATGAACACATCCATATTTCATAGAGATGTGTCCCAGGTGCATCCTTCCCCATACCCCTCTCCCCACCACTGACATCCTGCACCAGTGACCCTTCCCTGCATAATTGTAAATTTTCTGTAATCCAAAACCTCCAAAAAACAAAACAAAAACAGAAAATTTTTTTGCATTGTGACTTTCATCACCATAAGATCTATCTTTTATGTATATTGACAATTTCTTCTGTATATTCCTCCAGAGTCTTAATTTTTTCCACTTTATTTTCAAGGAAGCTTTAGGTTAGCTCTATACCTGTTAAATATGTCCCAGAGACTTGAATCTTTGATCTGTTCATATGGTAGTTGAGCCCTGAATCTCAGCAGAGTTGCAGCCAACACATATTCTCCAGTTTATTAGACTCACCCAGGACAAGTAACAAAAGGATGATGATGGACAATGTCCATTCCAAAAAACCACAAGAGTATCTACAACTGCAAGCAAGACAGTTCCATCCATCTGCCTGTGGGATCTAAACCATTTCTCAATCAGAAGCAGAATGGGGATCACCATCCCCAAATCCTCAAGATTGAGAAATGAACAAATATAAAGGGGGGATTGCAGCTGCAGACCAAAGTAGACATTATTATTCTAGTAATGGAAGAACTTGTAACATTGATATAAAGGCATTGGTCACCAGATTTTCTAAGAACATGAAGAAGAGGTATAATATGGAGCATTTTTGGAACATTGGAATTGTTATGCATGATATTGCAATGATGAATGCAGGCCATTATACATTTGTCAAAACCTATAAATTTTGCAGTGCAAAAGTGTTAGCAAACTATAGACCATGGTTAGTAGCAATGCTTCAGTATATGTTCATAAATTGTAATAAATGTACCACACTAATGAAAGATGTTAATCGGGGAAATTGTGAGGGGGGGAGGAATGTTTATATGGTAATCCCCTATGTTTTTATGCAACCTAAAATTTCTTTATAAATATAGAAAAAAAAAGGAGAAAATAATGAGTATTTTCTTCCCTATTTTGATATGAATTTATCTGTATATAGTAATCATTTTTTTCCCATTTCCTCTTCTTTCAGTCTTTTACCAGCTAACATAAGGTTATTAAAAAGTGGTTAGCCTTATAATTCAGTATTAAGATATAGAACATCAAGTGGTGAATATGATACTGATCTGCTCACTCACCTTGTTGTAGCGGAGCATCATTTGTACTTGAAGCTTCTCCAGATCTCTTCTTCTAGCTTCTATGAGACCCAGGTTAGGCATGTCATCAGCTTCTTCTCTAAGTCACCAGCTTCTTTTCTAAGTCATGGGAGTCTTTGAGGTTACAAATGGTAAGAGACAGGTATGTATTCTAGTTGGGCTCATTGGTTTCAAATTGTCTTTGCAGGTTTCAGTTTATTTGCTCTAAAACTGTTTTACGTTCAGTTTTCTTCCTCATTGTGGGCCCTGCTGACCTAACAGTGACTTTGAAGGCACTATCAAAAGAATAGTCAACAGCCTTCTTCACCGGTCCCCTTACCATTCAACAGAGCTGAACTTCCAATCAATAGTCTTCTGGAATTTTACTTCCCTATGTTCTCCCACAATTGAATAAGATCTAATCCCTGTAATAAATCCCTGATTTCACAATACTCAGAGTGAACTTGCTTCCCTAATTGAACCCTAACTGAAATAGCAGTCATTCTGATCATTAATGTTAACATTCACTATATTGCCAATGTTGTTATTGTTTAATTCTTTCTAGATCTGAAATCTAAAATATATTAAAATGGATGTTTTAAGAATTTTGTTAGGAGTTTAGACCTAATTAAATTAAAATATTGTTGGTTTTAAGAAGATGCTCAACATATAACTGTAAGTCATATTAGGTTTTTACCATTTTTTTCATTCCTCACCTTCTGAGCCAAAACAGACCATTCTGAACAAAATTCAAAATAGAAACAGACTTTTTCTCTTTAATTATCATGCCCAGAAGAAAACTGTGGGTTGTGAGTTTCTTTTTTAGCTATATTGTTAGCTTTTGGGTGAAACTCTAATTCCCGAGCAGGCCTGTTTTTAAGGGTTGTATCAAAAGCCCCAGTATTACAGACTCATGGGGAGAAAGCATCAGCTTTATTGCAGTAGCTTTTTGTGCCTGAATTGTTTTAGTATTTTTAAATATTAGTAATGCTCTTAAGCATGTGCATTTTCACTGTGCCTGGAGCATAGTACTTTTGCTAGGTGATGTACCGTACATTAAAAATAGAGATGAGGAGAGAGAATTCCTTTATGATTTTATATACTAGAGATGTGATAGGTTACATTACAGCTTTCATAATTTAACAGGAATGTAATGCTCCCTTTCACTGTTACTTATACCTAGCAAGAAACCTCATAAATAAAACCATTTGGATTCTGGAAAGAATCTCATGTAGATTCATGATAGTAGGATTCACATTGGATTCAAGATTGGTAAATACTCATTACTTTGCAATAAAAAAAATTGTACAGTATAGAAGCTGTTAAATAAATATCATAATGTAAGAATCATAATGATAATCAAAGTTACATCAAACAAGTTTTTATAATGAAATATTTTCATAATGCCCCAGTACTTTATGGTATCTGAATAATACTGTGAATCTTCCCTGCTCACATGAAAGGGTGAAAAAAGAAATCACATTATAGTATATGGAGCTCTATGTAACATACTTTGTGGTCTACAGAAAGATGAAGGAAGATTCCTCATTTCTCAAGACTCAAAAATCGAAACAATTTTTAAGAGGTCCAGGATTGCCTTATTTTCACTATACAGACAGGAAAAGAAAATGTCTCTTTTTTGATATCTGAAATGGAGATCATTCCAAAGTCAGAAGTAAAAGGAAAAGCATTTCTTGAGCTTTGCCCTATCATTATTTGTAACTATCACTCAACTAACCACTCTGTGAACCTTGTGGGGCTATAGCTTAGGTAAAAAAAAAAAAGAGTAAAATAAAACCATGATAATAGTTGTCTGTAATGTTTATTAAATTGGTCAGGGAGATAAAAGTAATATCTTTGGTAGGTCAGGTCATAAATTCTCTAAATTTGACCATTCACTTGAAAGGAAAATGCAGGTTTTCAGACAGCAGCCAACTGTTAAAGAATTTTTAGCACTGACTAATGTTATCTTGTGATTTAGAAGATGCTAGGGATTACATGAGGCTTAAGTCAGGCTGATTTCTACTACTTTATCTCCTATATCCTTTTTTCAGTATTTTGCTGACATCAAGAAGTTACATAAATATTCCCAGGGTGTAATCAGTCAGAAAACGCATCATGTTCTTTCAGCTGGTTGTCAGGTCATTCTAGAGAAAATGAAGGCTTTACAGGACAGGATAAGGCTATGCATTGCAGGAAGCATAAAAAAGATAACTTCTCATGTGCTAAAATATATTTCATCAAAATGATAAAAATCGTTTCTCAAATTACAGATGTCATGCTTCATCCTATCTGAGCTCCCTAAGATTCTGAAAACATGGCTGAGTTTCTGGACTGCTTCTTGCTTTCCTCTTCATCTTTTCAAGCATCAAAACGATGAGAAGAAAATGAAAATCTTGTTCCATTTTCTATTTTGACCATACCAATTTATGAATCAGATTCATTTAGTTGTATCTATATTCAAGTAGTCATTCTCTAGGCCAACTTCATTTTATAATAACTGTTTTAGACCTGGATTCTCTTGGTTTTAAACACACACACACACTCACACACACACATACATACACACACACTTTTTTTTTCTCAATAGCAAGTATTAGGAAATCTTCATGTGCTATCTTTCCTAAATATAGGATCAAGTACACCTGGGTTGAAAAATGTGGCATTGTTGTGGGAAGGGTAGCCATGGTGGCTGCTGGGTTTGGGGAATGGGAGGAAGAGATGAGATGTGGAGGTGTTTTTGGGATGTGGAGCTGTCCTGGGTGGTGCTTCACGGACAACTACGTGACATTGTAGATCCCCCCAGGGCCCACTGGATGGAATGTGGGAGAGTGTGGGCTATGATGTGGACCATTGACTATGGGGTGCAGCGATGCCCAGAGATGTACTTACCAGGTGCAATGGATGTGTCCTGATGATGGGAGAGAGTATTGCTGTGGAGGGAGTGGGGGGTGGGGGCGGTGGGGTTGAATGGGACTTCATATTTTTTGAATGTAATATTTTTTAAAAAAATGAATAAAAAATTTGAAAAAAAAAAGAAAGATAGTACTAATGTTTATCAGAACTTTAAACTTCAGGATCACTTCATAGGTGGATGCATTGTAGGTATATCCTTATTTCATTAACAAAAAAGGAAAAAAAACCAAAAACAGCTGTAGTAGTAAACTGAAAGGAAGCATGTTGGGGAAGGAAAGTTAGAGTTTTAGAGTTAGAAAACCTTGTACCATAAGAAGACTGTACTTAAGTAGTTACAATTAGGTGTTAGTGCACAAATTTTGGTATTTGTTCCAGCAATAGGTTATGCTTGCTACTGTGTTTCAATAATACTATGGTTGATTACATGCTTATAATAAGGCTTCTTAAAATTTGAGATCTAGCATAAAGTTTGCTAGAAATAATGCTTGGTGGACAGCACTTTAAACAGACACATGACTTGTTAGGTAGATCATACCTACTACATCCATGAAGACAGGAAATGTGTTTACTCTGGTCTCTCAGTGCTTAGCAGAAGAATGGCAGGTGCTCAGTAAGTGTTTGCTGAGTGAGTGAATGTAACTAGCTCAGGGGCCCTTATTTATGCTCAGGGCCACCATTTCCTATTAGCACAGGAGAGAACCAAGGCCAGACTTGGTGACATAGAAGAGTCAGAATTAGAATCCAAATCTTCTGAAATCAATTTCTTAGTGCTCTCTTGATCTTCTTTCTGCTATAATCCCTGTCTTGCAAGAAAAAGCAAAATGATAGCTGAGAAGTACATTAGGACATGCTACAAGAATACATTTCAATTTTTTCAATTTATTGCACTCTGCAAGAAGCACATATTATGCCACTTGTTATGGCCAGAAGAAGAAAAATAAATAAAATTGTTATTAGTAATAGTTTATGCTCTATGTATTCTTCTATGTAGTAGTTGTGTCAAAAAAAATGCTGTCCTCTATTCTTCATATTCTATTTTTCTTTCATTATGATAACTTTCCTTGGATCTTATTACAGTGATAGCATCAAGTAGTCTCTTGATTAAAACTTGTGGTGGATCTTCCATTACAATTAAGTCTAAGTAAGCACAGATATTCTGAACTGTCATAAAAAGAGAGAGAGTTTTTAAAGGGGGTTCTCTATTTTTATTTTTGAGAACTTTGGTTTTGTCAAAAATCCTATAGGGAGTGGTAAAGAGTGTATCCTAAAACTATTGCCTGTTTCTTTTTTTTTTTTTTTCCATATGCTGATGATTGAACTTTGTCATGGATAGAGCACAAAGTGCATTTTTGCTTCATCCAGTTCAAACAGAAATCAATCACTAAACCATATACATGTATAACATTTTGTATTTATTTATATCTCATCTTTTCCTAAATAACAATAATATAGTATAGTAAGATGAATTGAATTAACAAGAGCAAAAAAATTGAAATGCAGTAAAATTAATGGAAGGTGAGTAAAATGATTACAGGTAATTCATGAAATGTATGCTCTTAAGTTCTGCACACAATATTCCAATGCTGAGCAAGACTCATGTTTAAAATTTCTAGCAGTGAACAAAAAATATGGCTATAGGGCCAGTCTTAGTTTCTGTGTCATGAAAGTTGACCAAGAGAGGCACAACAGTATATCATACCAAATAAAGAGATAGTATGCACTTAAATGAACAATGTCCTTGACAAAAGTAATGGGAGTCATCAAACTCTTTCTTATAATCTTCCCTCAACATAGGTCTTTAATAGAAATTGGGTCACAGAGTTTGTAGAGGCCATAGTGGTGCTGTGCAGATAGGCTGTTCTCCCTGATGGTCTGGGATGGCTTAAGATAGATTTTACAGAACTCAGAGGGGAAGATAGATAGCACATTCTTTAGGCAATCCTCCATAAATATATTTTTTTCATTCAAGCTTTTGACAGATGTTGGACAGCAATGAATTTGAGGTTATGCTTCTGACATGTACTGGGGTTGCTCAGGTGCATGGACAGAGGCTCTAACACTGAAACATGCAGGGGCCAAGGCTAAGATCTTATGAAAGGTGAGATGTTTATTCAGGGTGCATCCCTGAAGGGAAGGCCACGTACCATTTTTGGAACATGGGCTGGAATGAACTTATGCCAGCCAGGTTTTTTCTCAGGGGGTGCTTTGTGAATTCTTCTAACAAACAAATAGGTGAACAACAGAAGCCTTAAAATTGTTGTCATAAACTATGGCCAAAGGAATTTAATCTTAACGTATTTTAAGGAGGTATAATTAAACACTCACTTTACCAAAAATATTATCAATAAAATCGTAACTTTCTGGCATACAGTGAATTTTAGTGCAAAAACTATATGTTTTGACTAATTCATTTAGGCATGTAACCACCACAATAAAGTATAGAACAATACTCTTACGTCAAAAAAATGCCCCTGAGCTCCCTTGTAGTCAACCCCTCCTCTCACCCATACCCCCTGGCAACCACTTACCTGCTTTCTGATCCTAGAGTTTTGTCTTTTCTAGAATGTTACATAAATGTTATCATACAGTATATTATCTTTAAAGAGAGGCTTCTTTCACTTAGCATAATGCATTTTCTTGCAAGGAACAGAAATTTGATCCTCTATTGATGAATGGTATTCCATGGTAGGGATGTACCAGTTTGTTCATCCGTTCCACAGGTAAGGGACATTTGGATTGCTTTTTATTTTTTAATTTTTTTGATGATTATGAATAAAGCCACAAGTATTTGCTTCTTGACTTCAAGATGGTGGAGTCAGATGCTCTTGAGTGCTTTCCCCCAACACAATCTTTGAACAACTAACAAAAACTGACAGAGCTATATCTTCCTTAGAACTCTGGAAAACAGTTAAAAGGATACAGTAACCCTTTAACCTTTTCTTGCTGATTCAAGAAAATGCAGCTTTAAAAAATAGGTAAGACATTTGTTACAAATTATGAAAGAATATGGTCAGTCTTACTACTAATTATAGTCCTTATCTTACATATGTTGTATTTTCCGCCCAACCCCCTCATTAGCATTTTTTAAATATATTTTTTTTTTATGAAAGAAGTTGTTAAATTTATAAAACAATCATGTACATGTGCAGAATTCCCAAACAACACCCCTCCATCAACACACCACACTGTGGTGGAACATTTGTTATAGATAAGATAATATTATCTGATTGTTACCATGTCCACAGTGTACATTTTGCACACATTTTCCATACTGCACCATTATCAACACAGTACTTCTTTTGCATAGATCCAAGGATATTATATTATTATTGCTAACCACAGTCCATAGGTCACTCCAGTTGTATTTTTCCCAAGCTTCTCCACATTCCCACCACCTTGCAGTAGTGAAGTTCATTTGCTCTAGCTCACAAAGGGCACTCTTGCATCTGAAATATTATTTCATAATTTTTAACAAATGTCTCAGGACAATGCAAGGTATTGGGGAGGGTTGCTATATGGGATCCCTGTATGATGTTATGCATGTTTGTTTTGTAAGTTCACAACTTTTACTATATACTTATTGTTTATATATGTTAATACATAAATGATATAAAGATAATAATAATAATAGGGTGGGTTGGGGGAAATACTTTGGTTAGTAGTAATATTTTTTTTTTATAATTTTTTTATTTTTTATTGACTTTGTAATAATATTACATTAAAAATATATATGTGAGGTCCCATTCAACCCCACCCCCCCCACCCCCCCTCTCCCCCCCCCCAACAACACTCATTCCCATCATCATGACACATCCATTGGATTTGGTAAGTACATCTTTGGGCACCTCTGCACCTCATATACATTGGTTCACATCATGGCCCATACTCTCCTCTATTCCATCAAGTGGGCCCTGTGAGGATTTACAATGTCCGGTGATTACCTCTGAAGCACCATCCAGGGCAGCTCCATGTCCTGAAGACGCCTCCACCTCTCATCTCTTCCTGCCTTTCCCCATACCCTTTGTCCATTATGTCCACTTTTCCCAATCCAATGCCACCTCTTCTATGTGGACATTGGATTGGTTGTGTCCATTGCACCTCTATGTCAAGAGGAGGCTCAGATTCCACCTGGATGCTGGATGCAATCCTCCCATTTTCAGTTGTAATCACTCTAGGCTCCATGGTGTGGTGGTTGTCCTTCTTCAACTCCATCTTAGCTGAGTGTGGTAAGTCCAATAAATCAGATTGTAGGTGCTGGAGTCTGTTGAGGCTCTGGAAGGTTAGTAGTAATATTTTGACAATGCTCTTTAATCGTTAATTAAAAATGTTTAACAACAATGCAAGTTATGGGTGGTAGGGTGAGTTATGAGAGTCCTGTATGATGTTATATATGTTTATTTTGTAAGCTCACAACTATTACTATACACTTATTGTTTATGTATGAGTTATATACTTCAATAAATTAAAAAAAAAATAGGTAAGAGGAGCTTATGGCACCCTTGCTGGCCTCTCACCACACCTTCCCTAGTGAGGTGTGGAGCCAGCCTATTTCACCAAGGTATGTGCTTGCCCTGTTCTGGAGGGAGCAGTGCAACCCCGATGCATATACTGTGATACCTGTATGTCAATGCCATCCTTTCAGGTGGCAGCCTCAGAGACTAAGCTAGGAAATTCATCTCTGGTTCACCCTCCAATAACTTGCCTCACAGGCAGAAGCAGCTTACTGACACCTGGTGTAAGAAAATTAAGTTGAAGTGGCCTGAGGAAAAGGATTACTACTTTAAGTGATACGATAGAGCGTACAAGAGGTGGAAAATGTCTATTTCATAAGGAGTAAAGGGGCCTCTGAATTCCTGTAAATGGGAGAATTCCTAAGGCTATGGGCAAGCATAAGCTGAGGAGAAGACTTATGCACAGAAAGGAAGACCCTGCACTTCCTGTTTGCCTCAGACTGATCTTCTTGACCTGATAACTAAACTCTGAAGAGAGAGCGCTAGTCAATTCAGAGCCAATTTTTAAGACTGTGAAAAGTGTGTTTTGTACTGGTTTCTTTGTTTACGTTAGCTCGTGACACTCAAGAAAAGCTCTGTCATGTCAATGCTAGATGCAAATTTAAGGAACAGACAACCCAGAGAATAAATCATGAGTTAACACTTTAAATTATGCAAAAGCACAGCATTCAACAAAAAATTATAAGACAAACAAAGAAATATGAAATGATGAACATCCATCAGAACAAGATAAAAACCCAGAAACCATCAATGAAAAAGACTAGACTTGGACATAACAGTCAAAGATTTTATGCTCAAAGAGATAAAGACACCATAAGAAATGAAAGTTACAGATGAATATCTCTTATGAATATAGGTGCAAAAATCCTCAACAATATATAAGAAAACTGAAAGTAACAAACATTAAAAGAATTATACACCATGATCAAGTGGGATCTATCCCAAGTATACAAGCATAGTTGTGTCAACATAAGAAAATTGATTTAATGTAATATACCACATTAATACATCAAAGGCAAAAAAAAAAAAAAAAAGAAAAGAAAGAAAAGCAAAACCAAACATATGGATCATCTCAATTGATGCAGAAAAAGCATTTAACAAAATCCAGCTCCCTTTTCTGGTAAAAACACTTAGCAAACTAGAAATAGAAGGAAGTTTCCTCAACATAAAAAAATGGCATATTTGAAAATCTCACAACTAACGTTATGCTTAATGGTAAAAGACTGAAAGCTAAGATTGGAAATAAGACCAAGATGCCCAATTTCACCGCTGTTATTTAACATTGTACTGGAGTAGTTAGGCAAGAAAAAGAAATAAAAAGCATCCAAATTGGAAAGAAGAAGTAAAACTTTCCCTCTTTGCATATGACATGATACTATATACTGGAAATCCTGAAAAAAAATCTGCAACAAAGCTAGTAAAGCCAATAAGTGAATTAAGCAAAGTGGCGGGATACAAGAGCAACACACAAAAATCAGTAGTGTTTCTATACACTAGTAACAAACAATCTGAAGAGGAAATCAAGAAAAAAAATTCATTTATTATAGCAACTAAAGGAATCAAATGTCTAGGGATAAGTCTAACCAAGGATTTAAAGAACTTGTACACAGAAATGTATAAAACATTATTAAAAGAAATAAAAAAAGGCATAAATAAATGGGAGGACATTTTGTTTTCATGATTGGAAGACTAAATATTTTTAAGATGTCAGTTCTACCCAAAGTGACTTACAGAGTCAATTCAATTCCTTTCAAAATTCTAACAGCCTTCTTTGCAGTATGAGAAAGCCAATCATCAAATTTATATAGAAGTGTAAGGGCTCCTGAATAGTAGAAACCATCCTGAAAAAGAAAGAAGAATCACACTTCCCGATTTTAAAATTTATTAGAAAACTTCAGTAATCAAAACAGCCTGGTACTGACATGAAGGCAGACATATGGACCAATAGAATCAATTTCAATTTGAGAGTTCATAAATCAGCCCTCACATTTATGCTCAACTTTTTCACAATGGTCCAAGTTCACTCATTGGGGAAAGAACAATGTCTTCACCCAATGATGCTGGGTAAACTGAGTATCTACATGCAAAAGAATGGATGTGGACCCCCTACCTCATACCATATACAAAAATTAACTCAAAATGGATCAAAGATTTCATATCAGTGATATCATACCATATTTGTACTTTTGTAGCTGCCTTATTTCACTCCACATGATGTCTTCAAAATTCATCCATGTTGTTGCATATGTCAGAACTTCATTGCTTTTTATGGCTAAATAATATTTGTAGAGTAAGAAAATAGAACACAGGTGTTTTAGTTTGCCAGAGGGTTGCTGATACAAAGTACCAGAAATGTGTCAACTTTTCTAAAGGGTATTGATTTGGGGTAAAAGCTCACAGTTCCAAGGCTATGAAAAGTCCTGTTCAATGCACTATAAGAAGTGCTTCTAACTCAAGTCATCTGCCATGTGCTGAAGCAAGATGGCAGGTGATCTCTGCCTAGGTCTTGCCATTCCCTCAGAGCTCACTGTCTCCGCTTGAACTGCTCCATGGTCCCAGCCTCTTGTGGGTCTTTGTGCTTAAAAAATCATATCTCATGTTCCAGAATCAAATATGCCAGCTACCTTTTTTCTTCTGTCTGTGTGAGTCTGTTTATATCAGACCTAGCAAGGGGGCAGGGACTCAAGCTGAGTCAGGCCTCACTGTCATAGTCAAATCAAAAGCCCTAAGGCAATCTTATCAAGTAATCTAATCAAAGGTCCCTCAGATGAATTTAATACAATCAAAGGGTACCAAACCCAGAGGAATACATTACTTTACGAGTATAATCTCTCTTTTTTGCAATTCATAAAATAATCTCAATCTAGCACAACAGGTTACCAGGCATCAGGGCCAGGGTAAAGAATGGAGATTTAATGCTTAATTTGTTTAGAGCTTCTGTTTGGGGTGATAGAAAATTTTGGTAATGGATAGTGGTGATGTTAGCACAACATTTTGAATGTAATTAACACTGAACTATTTATTTGACTATAGTTTAAAGGGGGACATTTTAGGTTGTATATATGTAACTAAAATGAAAATTAAAAAGAAACATAGAACTGTACAACACAAATAGTGACTCCTAATCTAGCCTATGGACTATGGGTAATAGTATAATTATAATAACATTATTTTATCAATTCTAACGAAAGTGCCACACTAATGCAAAATGTTATTAATAGGGAAAGCTGTGTGTGTGGAGGGGTGGTAATATGGAAATTCTCTATTTTCTGCATGATTTTTCTGTAAACCTACAATTTACCTAATTTAAAAACAATGTGGTGGAGCCAATTTCCTACATCAGAGCCACTACAGGGTAGGAGCAACCACTGTCATCCAGGACTGAATCCTTAGGGAGAAGGAGGTAAGAAGATTGCAGAGAACCCCTGCGCTGCCAACAAGAATGTGGAGATCTGGAAAATGAAGAAGCACATCAGGGAGCTCATCAGGGGCTTGGAGGCCACCTGCTGGTGAGTACGGCATCCACCCTCCCCATTCTCCCCTCCCTCCACTCCCATGTCCTCCTGGGTCCCACATGCCTGATGAGGAGAACCAGGCACTAGGTAATTGTCACCTTCTGGGCCTTTTAATCACAGTTCCCAACTCAGGGGCTAAGGGGCTGCATGGTTGGCTGGAGAAGTGTTCCTTCCCCTACTTTGTAGTAAGAGGCCACCCTCCTGGCTCTCAGACCACTCACCTTCTCAAGGTAGGACACTGTTACTTTTGTGCCAGGCCCTAGAATCCACTCCTCACTCTTCGGCCTCCAGCAATGGTATAAGCATGATTTTTGATCATTCCTCCCAAAGACAGAATTTCACAAGTGGCATATATATTAGCAGATGAATTTGGAACTGCAGCTAACATTAAGTCATGATTAAACTGCCTTTCAGTCATCTGTATATCTTAAAACAAAGACTCCAAATTTGTAACAAAGTTACCCCCAAATGGTCTGGTTGTTTACTGTGGAAAAATTGTAATGGAAGAAGGATGGAAAAGAAAGTGAACATTGACTTTGAGCCTTTTGAACCAATAATATTTCATTGTATTTGTGTGACAACAAATTCTATACAGAGGTCCTTACAGTGCTGCTTTAGAATGGTAGAAGGCTTGGCTTCATTGTACTAGATGGGAGTGGTGCACTTTTTGGCCCCCACAGGGAAACACAGTAAAAGTTTTGCCAAATTTACTGTGGATCTCCCAAAGAAACATGGTAAAGGAGGTCACTCTGCCTTGTATTTTGCTGGTTTAAGAATGGAAAAATAACATAACCATGTTCTATAGCTGAATAGCTGGGACTGGTCTCATTTTAGGTGGATCGACTGATTCAAAACTGAACTAAGTCAATCTGATGTGTTTGATCAAAGGTTGCAATCAAAAGTTTTAAAATTAGTTGATATCACATACTCTCTATTCATTGGTCTCACCCAGGACAACTAACAAGTAGGGAATGATGGACAACTACCACACCAAGGAACCAAGAGAGTCTACAACTACAAGCAAGAGAGCCCCATCCATCGACTCTAATGGATTGCAGCCCCTTCTTGATTAGAGGTGGAGTGAATATCATCCCAGAATCCTCAGGATTGGTGAATGAACTATGGACTAAAATAGACTTACCGATGTTCTACTATAGACTTATTGTGATTCTACCAATGGAAGAAATTATATCATTGATGTGGAGGCCACTGGAGTTTCTGAGGGCAGGGAGAGGAAAAAACAGGTGTAATGCAGGGGCATTTACAGGACTTGGGAATTGTCCTGAATGACATTGTAATGACAGATACCGGCCATTATATATCTTGCCATAACCTACAGAATTGGTTGGGAGAGAGTGTAAACTACAGGATAAACTTTAATCCATGCTTAATGGCAATGCTTTAAAATGTGTTCATCAATTGCAATGAATTTACCATACTAATGAAGGATTTTGTTAATGTGGGAAAATGTGGGAGGTGTGGGGAGTGGGGCATGTGGGAATCCCCTCTATTTTTAATGTAACATTTATGTAACCTAAGTATCTTTAAAAAAAAAAAAGGTATGATATGGTAACATTTGGGGGACATTGGAATTGTCCTGAATGACAGTGTAGTGACAGATACAGGCCATTATATATCTTGTCATAACTTACAAAAACATGTGGGAAAGAGTTTAAATTATAATATAAACTATAATCCACTCACACAAAAATTAGTTGATATCACCTGTGGTGATAAGAATGGGTTTAACCAAACTATTGAGTTATCTACTGAAGTTCTCTCCAATGTGAACTTTATTTAAGAGAAGAAATTAGTAGGATGATATTTTGATGAAATAAGCCAGAACACGGACAATACTGTTTTGGACTTGGAGATACACTAAAACTTTGAAAGTGGAAGCTATCGAGATTCTAATAGTCTATGAAAATCTAGATATGATAAGACCTGTTCTTCATTGCCAAGGCACAGAAGAGGGGAACATTTTCTATATATTTCCAGAGCAAGAGAAGGAAAAATATCATTTCATAGACTGACAGGAAAATGAGTTGATTGAGAGCAAGCCCCTGCTGGGATGATTTGCGAAGAACTATAGAAAATTCAGAGCTACATTGGAAATTGTCACAGATAAGTCAAGAGAAGGATTCCAGTTTGTAAAATGATTTAGTGAAATTGGAGGTACCTTGAGGTACTAAGAAATTTCCAGGAAATTCATCATCTCCTACCAAGGAGGAGATGATGAATATTTTTACCTTGATGACTATTAGATAGCCAACATGGGTCCAACAAACAGTATCTCATCCTCCAGCATCCAACCAAAGGAACATACCTGTGGTGGAATTTAAAAAGATCCCTGCCTTGCAAGTGGAACAATTCCAGAATTTAATCCATGAGTATTGGACAGGGAAAAGAAACTAGAAACAAAACCAAACACAACCATACATTTTGGTTTTTCATGTAGAGCAGCAGCCTATAACTAAATTCCTAAATGCCACTTGGGACTAATTTTAAAAAGAATCAGTTTTTACTTTTATTCAGTGGGGTAAAGTTGGTTGTATTTTATGTTTTTTTTTTTTTTTTTTTTTTTATAATTTTTTTATTTTTTATTGACTTTGTAATAATATTACATTAAAAATATATATGTGAGGTCCCATTCAACCCCACCCCCCCACCCCCCCTCTCCCCCCCCCCAACAACACTCGTTCCCATCATCATGACACATCCATTGGATTTGGTAAGTACATCTTTGGGCACCTCTGCACCTCATATACATTGGTTCACATCATGTCCCATACTCTCCTCTATTCCATCATGTAGGCCCTGTGAGGATTTACAATGTCCGGTGATTACCTCTGAAGCACCATCCAGGGGCAGCTCCATGTCCCGAAGACGCCTCCACCTCTCATCTCTTCCTGCCTTTCCCCATACCCTTTGTCCATTATGTCCACTTTTCCCAATCCAATGCCACCTCTTCTATGTGGACACTGGATTGGTTGTGTCCATTGCACCTTTATGTCAAGAGGAGGCTCAGATTCCACCTGGATGCTGGATGCAATCCTCCCATTTTCAGTTGTAATCACTCTAGGCTCCATGGTGTGGTGGTTGTCCTTCACCTCCATCTTAGCTGAGTGTGGTAAGTCCAATAAATCAGATTGTAGGTGCTGGAGTCTGTTGAGGCTCAGGATCTGGCTATCACATTGTCAGTCCAGAGATTCAAATCCCCTAAATATATCTTAAACCCCAACATTAACTGCACCTCCAGCACATTAGCATGAAAGTCTTATGAAGGGAGATCCCATCTGAGTCCAGATTCATCACACATAAACACCATTTCCAAAGAGGGGCCATCTGCCCTGGTAGTTAACCCCATCGGCCATGACCATAACTCCCATGGGTCTCTTTAGCCCTCAAAGGAACCAATATCTGGGGGTTGTATCTGCTTTATCTGTCTCTCTGACTCTGCTCAGTTGTGCATGAGGGCAAACCTTCTGCCAGCCTCCAGACTCTTTTTTAGAAACTCGTAGCCATATAAACTCATTTCTCCTTTCCATTTCCCCCTTACTTTAGGTCAAACAGCATTTTAAAGTCATGGTATTTTATGTAGACATGGATATTCTGCTGATCCGCATTGAACCTTCCGTATAAGGTCATTTTCCAGTTGCATCATCAGTTGGTAGTTGATAGTGGTCCCTCGTTGCCAGGGAGGCTCATCCCCGGGTGTCATGTCCCACGCTGGGGGGAAGGCATTGCATTTACATGCTGAGTTTGGCTTCGAGACTGGCCACATTTGAGTAACATGAAGGCTGACAGAAGGAAATTCCCAGGCACAAAGTTGCTCTAGGCCTTGTTATTATTTTGGGTTTATCAGCTCACAAGCATAGTCATTAGTATCGGGGGCTCACTGTTGAACCCTCACTCCCTCCCGGTCCCCACCACTGTACCTGGGAGACTGTCGCTGCTCCCCTAGGGACCACGACAGAGCACCACTGGCCGGGAACCCAGTACCCCCCCTACTGTGGTTTTTAATTGTTGCCACTATGAGTATATCCAAACATTACCATGCACCCTGGACATATGTTCTGTACAGCTCCCTGTCAGTCATATATCATCTGTCATTGGTATCCCATACCAGTATCCCTCCATTGCCATTGTTGAAACACTCTGTGATCCAGAACTCCCCGAAATTTGAAGCCCAATATAATGTCATGGTCCCTTACTAGGGAATGGCATATAGCGATGAGTTTAAAGGATAGATAAAGAACTTGGATAAAGTTAGATAAAGAACTTAGATAAAGAATGTTGACTTGAAAAAATTCCACATCCTATTTTCCCCCCCCCCCCCCCAATTATTCAGCTTTTCTTCACAGGAGTCCTAGACCACAGCAATGTATATATATAATATACAGCACTCCCACACATCCACCAGAAAACCTTTTCCCTTCCACAGTGATACTCTTACGCCCTATTCATATCATATTTACTTAAAGTGATGTACAGAGTCTGAGACATTAGCTTTCTAACAAGGTGACATCTGTATTTACATTATGGTGTATACTTTAGGATACACAGTTCTTTACATTTTTAGTTATCCTATGTTTTACATTATGGTTTACATTATCAGTCTGTCATCTCCTATATGTTATGGTGTAATATTACATGTTTTATATCCATCCTTGTGTACTCTCAAGAAACTCCTCTCTTACCCCCCATTTACTTTGGTGCCACACATTTAACGTCCATTTTCCCTTCCACCTTAGTGCCCTCAGTGATAGCCAACCTCCGTTTCCTGAGGAGCCACTTCCAGAGATAGATGGAATAGTGTTCAGGGCCTAACTTGCTCAACTGCCCCAATGCCCTGGGAGCCACCCTTTCTCTCGAGGGATACAGTTCCCTCTATTGGATGGCATTAGTCCTCCCCAGGATGTGGGTCCACCCCCACTCTCACTACTTGGGTTTCTACCCCATGGTGTCACCCACTCTGGCAGAATGAGCATTTAGACATTCCCCAGGAGCCCGTCCTGCATCAGACCCTCCCCTCCGAGCATTCTAAACAGGTAACCCTCTTTATTATATTTTGATATGATTTTCTCGGCATTTTACTCTCCACCAACACCTGGCCCTCTCCTGGTTCGTATGCTACCCCTCCCTCCCCCCACTTTTGGGCAACGTTACCCACCCGTCCCTCCCCAGCCACCCTCAAACCCGCAAAGCCCCAAGCAAAGGCAACCCCTTGCCCCCCTTTTATCTCTTCTTTGTGTTCATACTTACCACCATCTCGTCTTAAATTCCACCCCTGCAGACATCGGCTCATATCCTTCCTCCACCCTCCGATTTCCTGCAAGCCTATCGTTCAGTCTCTTGCTATCTAGGGCAGCTTGTTTATTTCATATCATTGAGGTCATGTAGTATTTGTCCTTCAATGTCTGGGTTGCTTCACTCAACATAAGGTTCTCAAGATTCATCCATGTTATCACATGTGTTTGTAGTGTGTTTGTTCTTACAGCCGAGTAGTATTCCATTGTGTGTATATACCACATTTTATTGATCCACTCGTCTGTTGATGGGCATTTGGGTTGATTCCAACTTTTGGCAATAGTGAACAATGCTGCTATGAACATTGGTGTACATATATTGGTTTGTGTTCTTGTTTTCAGTTCTGCTGGGTATATTCCCAGCAGTGGTATTGCTGGGTCATATGGCAAATCTATGGCTAGTTTTTTGAGAAACCGCCATACTGTTCTCCAGAATGGTTGGATCCTTCTGCATTCCCACCAGCAGTGGATGAGTGTTCCCCTTCCTTCACATCCTCTCCAGCACTTGTATTCTTCTGTTTTTTTCATAGCTGCCAATCTTATGGGTGTAAGATGGTATCTCATTGTGGTTTTGATTTGCATTTCCCTGATAGCTAGAGATTTGGAACATTTTTTCATGTGCTTTCTTGCCATTTGTATTTATTCTTCGGAGAAGTGTCTGTTTAAGTCTTTTTCCCATTTTTTAAATGGATTGTTTATCTTTTTACTTTCAAGATGTAGGAGTTCTTTATATATGCAAGTTATAAGTTTCTTATCAGATATATGATTGCCAAATATTTTCTCCCACTGTGTGGGCTCCCTTTTTACTTTCTTGACAAACTCCTTTGAGGTGCAGAAGGCTTTAATTTTGAGGAAGTCCCATTTATCTATTAGTTCTTTTGCTGCTCGTGCTTTTGGTGAGATATTCATAAATCCATTACCTATTACAAGGTCCTGTAGATGTTTCCCTACACTGCTTTCTAAGGTTTTTATGGTCTTGGCTTTTATATTTAGGTCTTTGATCCATCTTGAGTTGATCTTTGTATAAGGTGTGAGATGGTAATCCTCTTTCATTCTTCTACATATGGCTATCCAGTTCTCCAGACACCATTTGTTGAATAGGCCACTCTCTCCCAGTTGAGAGGGTTTGGTGGCTTTATCGAATATTATGTGGTTGTATATGTGAGGTTCTATATCAGAGCTTTCAATTCGATTCCATTGGTCTATATGTCTCTCCTTATGCCAATACCATGCTGTTTTCACCACCATAGCTTTATAGTATGTTTTGAAGTCAGGTAGTGTGATTCCTCCAATTTCGTTTTTCTTTTTCAGTATGTCTTTGGCTATTCGGGGTCTCTTTCCTTTCCAAATAAATTTCATAGTTAGTTTTTCTAATTCCTTAAAGAAGGCTGCATTGATTTTTATTGGGATTGCATTGAATGTGTAGATCAATTTTGGTAGGATAGACATCTTAATAATGTTCAGTCTTCCTATCCATGAACAAGGAATAGTCTTCCATTTATTTAGGTCTTCTTTGATTTCCTTGAACAATCTTGTATAGTTCTCAGTGTATAAGTTCTTTACCTCTTTAGTTAAATTTATTCCTAAGTATTTGATTTTTTTATTTACTATTGTGAATGGTATTTGTTTCTTGATTTCCTCCTGATCTTGCTCATTATTGGTGTACAGAAATGCTACTGATTTTTGTGCATTGATCTTATAACCTGCGACTTTACTAAACTCATTTATGAGTTCTAGAATCTTCGTTGTAGATCTCTCAGGGTTTTCTATGTATAGGATCATGTCATCTGCAAATAATGAAATTTTGACTTCTTCCTTTCCAATTTGAATGCCTTTTATTTCTGGTTCTTGCCTCAGTGCTCGAGCAAGTACTTCTAAGACAATGTTAAATAGGAGCGGCGACAGTGGGCATCCTTGTCTTGTTCCTGAGTTTAGAGGGAAGGAGTCTAGGATTTCTCCATTGTAAACAATATTGGCTTTAGGTTTTTCATATATACTCTTTATCATGTTCAAAAAATTTCCTTGTATTCCAATCATTTGGAGTGTTTTTATCAAGAAAGGGTGCTGTATTTTGTCAAATGCTTTTTCTGCATCAATAGATATAATCATGTGATTTTTTTCCTTCAATCTGTTTATATGGTGTATTACGTTGATTGATTTTCTTATGTTGAACCATCCTTGCATACCTGGGATGAATCCCACTTGGTCGTGGTGTATAATTCGTTTAATGTGTTGTTGAATACGATTAGCAAGTATTTTGTTAAGTATTTTTGCGTCTAGGTTCATTAGAGAAATTGGTCTGTAATTTTCCTTTCTTGTGATGTCTTTGTTTGGCTTTGGTACTAGGGTAATGTTGGCATCATAGAAGGAGTTGGGTAATGTTCTTTCTGTTTCGATGGTTTGGAATAGTTTCAGCAGGATTGGTGTCAGTTCTTTCCGGAATGTTTTATAGAATTCACCTGTGAAGCCATCTGGCCCTGGGCTCTTCTTAGTTGGGAGATTTTTAATAACTGATTCTATCTCTCTGCTTGTGATTGGTTTGTTAAGATCATCAATTTCTTCTTTTGTCAATATGGGCTGTTTATGTGTTTCTAGGAATTTGTCCATTTCCTCTAGATTGTCATTTTTGTTGGAATATAGTTTTTCAAAATATCCTCTTATGATAGTCTTTATTTCTGTGGGGTCAGTGGTGATATCGCCTTTCTCATTTCTTATTTTGTGTATTTGCATCTTCTCTCTTTTTTTCTTTGTTAGTGTTGCTAAAGGTTTGTCAATTTTGTTAATCTTCTCAAAAAACCAGCTCTTGGTCTTGTTTATCTGTTCAAGTGCTTTCTTATTTTCTATTTCATTTAGTTCTGCTCTTATCTTTGTTATTTCCTTCCTTCTTCTTCCTGTTGGGTTACTTTGTTGTTGTTTTTCTAATTCCTTCAAATGTGCAGTTAGTTCTTCAATTTTTGCTCTTTCTTCTTTTTTGATATATGAATTTATGGCTATAAACTTCCCTCTCAGTACTGCTTTTGCTGCATCCCATAAATTTTGGTATGTTGTGTTATCATTATCATTTGTTTCAAGGTAGTCATTGATTTCTTTTGAGATTTCCTCTTTGACCCACTGTTTTTCTAAGAGTGTGTTGTTTAATTTCCAAATCGTGGTGTGAAATCTGGGCTTCTTTCCCTTGCAAATCTCCAGCTTGACTCCACTGTGGTCAGAGATAATGTTTTGTATGATTTCAATCTTTCTGAATTCGTTCAGCCTTTCTTTGTGGCCTAGCATATGATCTATCTTGGAGAATGATCCATGTGCACTTGAGAAAAATGTATATCCTGCTGTGTTTGGGTGTAGCGATCTATATATGTCTATTAGATCGAGCTCCTCTAATATACTATTCAGATGTTTTGTGTCTTTGGTGATTCTCTTTTGAGATGTTCTGTCCAGAATTGATAGTGGTGTATTAAAATCCCCCACTATAATTGTAGATGTATCTATTCTTTCACTTAGTTTTTCCAGCGTTTGCCTGACGTATTTAGAGGCACCCTTGTTAGGGGCATAGATATTTATGATTGTTCGATCTTCTTGACAGATTTTCCCTTTGACTAAAATGTAGTATCCTTCTTTGTCTCTCACAATTGTTTCACATTTAAAGTCTATTTTGTCTGATATTAATATAGCTACTCCTGCCTTTTTTTGGTTATTGTTAGCTTGTATGATTGTTTTCCAGCCTTTCACTTTCAATCTCCATGCGTCTCTGGGTCTAAGATGTGTCTCTTGTAGACAGCATATGGATGGGTCATATTTCCTTATCCAGTGTCCCAGTCTGAATCTTTTGATAGGTGAGTTTAATCCATTGACATTCAGTGTTATTACTATCAAGGAATTATTTGTGTTAGCCATATTTTGATTGGATTTGTGTTTGTCATATTTTGTTTGTATATTTTTTTTTGTCTTTTTTGTTGTTGTTGTTGGTCTTATACTCTCCTCCAACTTTGCCTTTCCTGTTTTTTCCTTTCTTCCTGCAGAACTCCCTTTAGAATTTCTTGAAGGGGAGGTTTCTTGTTGGTATACTCTTTCAGTTTCTGTTTGTCTGCGAATATTTTGAACTCTCCATCATGTTTGAATGCTAGTTTAGCTGGGTAGAGTATTCTTGGTTGGAAATTTTTTTCCTTTAGTACCTTGACTATATCATACCACTGTCTTCTTGCCTCCATGGTTTCAGAAGAGAAATCAGCACTTAATCTAATTGAGCTTCCCTTGTATGTGATGGTTTTCTTTTCTCTTGCTGCTTTTAGGATCTTCTCTTTGTCTTGAGCATTGGATAATTTGACAAGTATATGTCTTGGGGTGGGCCTGTTGGGGTTTATGACTTGTGGAGTGCGCTGTGCTTCTTGGATATGTACATCTGTCTCTTTCAGTAGATTTGGGAAGTTTTCAGTCATTATTTCCTGCAACACTCTTTCTGACCCCTTTCCCTTCTCTTCACCTTCTGGAATGCCTATAATACGTATGTTTGAGCGTTTTGCATTGTCATTCAGGTCCCTAAATCCTAATTGGATTTTTTCTATCTTCTTATTGACCCCTTCTACTATCTGTTTGATTTCTGATGTACTGTCTTCCACATCACTAATTCTCTGCTCTGTCTCTTCTAGTCTGCTGATATTTGCTGCAAGTGTATTTTTGATTTCTTGAACTGTGGTGTTCATTCCCATCATATCTGTTATGTTTTTGCGTATGTCTGCAATTTCCCCTCCAAGTGATGTCTTCATGTTGTTAACCTCTTTCATTACTGCATCAAATTTGTCAGTGATAAATGTTCTGAGATCTTTCATTGCTTGTGCCAAGTTTTGCTCCCCTTCGTGATTATTGGTTTGTTGATTGGATTCAGCCATGTTTTCCTGATTATTGGTTTGGTTCGTAGATTTTTGTTGCTTTCTGGTCATCTCTTTATTTTGACGAATTTAATCAGTTCCTTAGCTTCTTTGTCTGCTCTTGGAGGTTAATTAGTTGTTATTTTTGCACAGGTGTTATATCTTCTCTTTGTCACTTTTTTCTTCTTATTCTAGTTACTTGTTGTTGGTTAAGTTCACTTTAGAGGAAAGTATTAGTGTTGGGGAAAGGCAATTGTGTAAGCAAGGGAAAAGTGTAAAGTTGTATTGGTGATGTATGTTAATAAAGCAGGAATATGAGATCTGGAAGGATGGAGGTTAGATTCATGTAGATTGTATAGAGTTATAGCTGTAGGTAGAGTACCTTTTATGAAGTTGATGACTGAATTTGGGAGGAATATGGTATGAACTACACAGCTATTGTTTTCATGAGAGAGGGAAAAAGAAAAGAAAGGTAATAGTTTCAAGAGTGGATAATAGACAGAAAACAGAACAAAGGTATTAGAAATTAAGAGTTAGACACTTTGTGGATCAAAGAACGGGAGGTGGGGGGTGGAATATAGGAGAGACAGTAGATGATAGTGGATATCAAGATGCAGGGGAAGGGGGATAGTGTAGGTAGCCTAAATCAGTTCACACAGAAATGAGGCAGTGGAGGATGGGAAAACCCAGCAAATGTGAGGTGTTCCCTGTAGCACCTATTGTATACTTGAATTAAAGTAAAAATAAGTGGAAGATGAGGGACAAGAGGGAAAGAGAAAACCGAAAAAAAAACAAAAACAAAAAAAAAAAACAAACTAATTATAATAGAGAAAAAAGAAAGGCAAGAAGAAAGGAAGAAAAAAAAAGAGGATGGGCAAACGGTGGGGAACGGATAGGGAGAAGAGAGATACAGGTACACACGTGTCACAATTGCATCACTATCTAAAACAACAACTTCCCCCCGCTTTGCCCTAAAACCCCCCCGTCTGTCTGCCCAAATGGGTCTGCAAGCACCTCCCTTCCCACAAACCCCCAATAGGCCGCCCAGGGCCCACGAACTCCCCAGTACTGCAGATGCTCAAAAAAAAAAAAAAAAAAAAAAAAAAAAAAAAAATTTAAGTAAAATTAAAACAAACAAACAAACAAACAAACAAACAAACAAACAAAAAAAAAAAACAAAAAAAAAACAGAAACCCCTCCGCAGGCCCGGCTCCGCCCGCCGCGGAGGCTTGGACCGGCTCTGCCCGGCTCCTCACGCCGCCTTGGCCTGGCCTGGCTCCGCCCAGCTCCGCTCGCTACAGCGGCCCAGCCGGCTCCGGCATCCACCTCCCGCCACCGCGGCCTGGACCGGCCCTGCCCGGCTCCGTACCCGCTGCGGCCTGACCCGGGCCCGCCCGGCTCCAAAAGCTACCGCGGCCCGTAGCCGGGGCCTGAACCGGCCCCGCCCGGCTCCAAGCGCTACCGCGGCCCGCAGCCGGGGCCTGCACCGGCCCCGCCCGGCTCCAAGCGCTACCGCGGCCCGCAGCCGGGGCCTGCACCGGCCCCGCCCGGCTCCAAGCGCTACCGCGGCCCGCAGCCGGGGCCTGCACCGGCCCCGCCCGGCTCCAAGCGCTACCGCGGCCCACAGCCGGGGCCTGCACCGGCCCCGCCCGGCTCCAAGCGCTACCGCGGCCCGCAGCCGGGGCCTGCACCGGCCCCGCCCGGCTCCAAACGCTACCGCGGCCCGGCCCGGCCTGGCTCAGCCCCACCGAGCGGGGCTAGATGCCTCGTCTCCGCCTACCCAAGAAGGGAATCCTCTGCAGGTAGCTGGGATCTCCGTGTATATTTCACAGACGAATCCTCTCTTTTACCTTCCCTCCAAATCGATGTCCAGACACCTCCGGACCAGCAAAAATCCCGAAACAATCCGGTCCCAAAGAGTCTCCAACGCCGCCCAGCCGATTCCCTGCAGAAGACTCTAACAGGGATGTTCACTCAGCCGCCATCTTGCCCCCTCTCCTATTTTATGTTTTTATGATATGTTTGTATCTTGTATTTTATGAAAAAATTATTTTTTAGCCTTCATACATAGACGCAAAAATACTTTAACTCCTGTTAACTTTTAAAATTTAATAGAAGTGAGATCATACTTGTTTGCTTCTTATTTTAATTGGAGAAAAAAATTGCTGTATTTTGCAGTGTCCCATTTATGTGACTTTCTCAGTTTAGACTACATAAGAAGAAATATATGTGGTGAAATGTTGGAGCCATTTTTCTCTTGGTCTCTGTTTAATGTAAAAAGGATGAGTTATTAGGAGGTAATTTCAACTTTACTCCTTCACCCTACCTCTCCCCCTCAAAATTGTTAGTTTCCAGGGTATGAATTGAATTTACAAAGTCAATTGCTCTTGTTAAGATTTGGGCCAGTGCACTGTTTCCTTCCATCTTTCCATCTGTTTTGCAGACACATTTGTGCCCATGGGTTGGGAACCTTCAGCATCAGTTGCTTTGACAAGGGTTCCCATAATCTTAGCCCACTAGACAGCAGTTTAGGATGGATATGATGGGGCTTCTATGGTTTTGTTGGAATTGTGAGAAATACAATGTGCAATTTAAGTAGAAGAAAAAATATTTAAAGAAAATTTTATTTTATTTTTTGTTTGGTTCTATTCTTGGTAAAAGGGAAGTGGTTGTGTTTTCCTTTTGTTGGATGACATGAAATTATGTGAATGTTTTGATCTTAAAAAATGAACTGCAAGGTTTTTCACAGGAATGGTGGATAAAACATCAATGACATTGCATGTAATTATAAACCCCTAACCTCCTGGTAGGGTTGAAGTATCTGTTTCAATACGGGACTTACAAGCATGTCTCATGAGAAATTATGGGAAGGGAGTGGACAAGGCAGGGGATGGAAGGGATGGGACATAGCTTCTGGTACCAAGGACTGAACTATGTTGGATCCAAAAGTGGGCCTGAAAACCTGAAGCTTATGCTTTATAGTTGGGCTATAAGTTAAACTTGAACTCAGCTGACATGCAAGGTCATAGCATGTTTGAGATGATGACATTGACCAAAGTGTGTAAGATGTGCCTAATGGTAGCAATGGAAAAGTATACCAAATGGACTTTGGGGGACCAAAGGTTTAGAAAATCCATTGGTTTCATCCCACACTGACAAGAGTAGTGGAGTGTATTTAGTTTTCAAATTTAGTACTTTTAACACTTTAGTGCCTGACTGTTTTCCTTCATTGACTTTTGACTCATTCACTCATAGCTTTACTGTTCTGAACCAACTCCTTTTCCCCAGGTTACTGACTTGCTTATCTTTCCAGTAATACTGTATCACTTGAATGAAGCGAGTATATCTTACAATGTCAAGCTTCTGGTTCTCATGCTGTATTCTGATATTCAAATGACTATTTTTCAATATGTAACCTGATGGCTCAACTTTCAGTGAGAAGAGTCAATTCTTTGGTGTTTACCCACATGGGGGGCTCCACCAGAATAGGTTTTCCTTTGGGCTCTGCTGTTTGTTTGCAGAAAACCCAAGAGCTAACAAATATGCTCTCTTCATAATGGTACCTTAGGGTTTTGCCTTTTTAAATAGTTCTAATGTAATATGACAAGACCAGAGATACTGGATGTGAATTTACATTTTTGAATATGTTTGCTGAAGGGAGATTCTAAGCAGCAAAATCTTGGTGTCATGATGCACAGAAATGGAGAAGAGTATTAAGCCATATTTAAGAATTAAAAAAATAAAGTGTTTTTGTGCAGGGTTTGGTGTGAACATAGTTTTCATTCCTTTTGCCACAGACTTTGTCATGGAGATTACTGTGTATCTCTGTTTTTTTTTTTTTTTTGTTGTTGTTGCCTGTGTCCATTCGCTATGTGATCTTCTGTATCTATTTCTCTTTTCGTCTTCTCTTCTCGTCTTTCTTCTCCAGGCTTCACCAGGTTTCAATCCTGGGGTCCTCTGATGTGGAGGGAGGCAATTGTGCCACCTCAGTTCCTGGTTTCTGCTGCACTTCACCTTGACTCTCCCCTTCTCTCTCTTTTGTTGTGTCATCATCTTGCTGAGTGACACATTTGTGCAGGCACTGGTTCACCATGTGGGCGCTTGTGCCAGCACTTGTGTGGGCGCTTGGCTTACCATGTAGGCACTCAGCTCACCGTGTGGGCACTTGGCTCACCACATGGGCACTTGACTCGCCATGCAGGCACTGGCTTGCCACGCAGACATGCTTTATCTTCTTCTTTTTCACCAGGAGGCGCCAGGGATTGGACCTGGGTCCTCCCATATGGTAGGCGGAGACCCTATCTCTTAAGCCACATCCACTTCCCAGTATCTCTTTAATTAATTACATTCTATTTCAAATAACATCGTACTGCTTCATGTGTAATATAAGGACTTTCCATTAATCTATCCCCAATCTTCCCTCCCATCCTTCTTTGTGCTGGTTTTGTCCTACATTTTACTTTTACTTATACTATAATCTCACAATGTATTACTATCATTTCTGCTTTAGACAATTAACTTTTTTTTAAAAGATTTATTTATTTATCCCCCCTCCCCCATGCACTTCTCACTCTCACTGTCTTCTCTCTGTGTCCATTCACTGTGCATTCTTCTGTGTCTGCTTGTCTTCTCTTCTTGTCTTCTCTTTAGGAGACTCTGGAAACTAATCCCGGAACCTTCTGACATGGGAGAGAGACACTCAATTGCTTGAGCCATCTCATCTCCCTGGTTTGTTGTATTTCTCATTGTCTTTCCTCTGTGTCTCTTTTTTATTGCCTCATCTTGTTGTGTCAGCTCTCTGTGCAGGCCAGCTCACCATGCGGCCCAGCTTGCCTTCACCAGGAGGCCCCAGGAATCAAACCTGGAACCTCCTATATGGTAGATGGGAGCCCAATTGCTTGAGCTACATCTACTTCCCTCAATTAACTTTTAGAACATTCAAATATTGAGTTTTATATTAACTTTATTATACCATTTTTAGTGTTCTTATTTTCTTGTTTAGATTGAAGTTTTTATCTGGTATCATTACTTCTATTTGAAGGATGTTCTTTAACTTTTCTTGTATGGTTATGCAGGTTATGCAGGTCTGATAGTAATAAATTCTGGTTTCTTTTATTTGAAGTCTTTATTTCACCTTAATTTTTGTAATGTGTATTTTATGCATACACAAGTCTGTGTTAATGGTATGTTTTCTTGTAAAGAGTTTATGAAGGTACAAAAGAAAATAAGAGTGTCCAGTGTATACTTGAAAGAAGCTCAATATCTTTAATTGTCATGCAAATACAAATCAAAACCATGAGATGCCAAGGAACACCCACTTGAATGGCCAAAATAAAAACAATAAAAAATGAATGATAATATCAAGTGCTGGCTAGGATATGGGGCAACTGGAACTTTTATATATTTCTGGAGAGAATGTAAAGTGATACAACCAATTTGGAAGGCCATATAAGTTTTTTCTTAAGGAGTTATATTTGCATTTATCATATGAACCATCAATTCCATTCTTAGATATTTATGTAAAAGAAATAACACATGTCCACATAAAGACTTGTATACAAGACTTGTTAGAGCAGCTTTAATGATAAAATTCCCCAAATGGCAGCAACTCAAATGTCCACCATCAGGTAACTTAATAAACTGTGGCAATTCATACAAAGTAAAACTATTCAGCAATGAAAAAAATGAATTATTAATAACAGGTAACAACATATATGATTCTCAAAAACATTGTGATGAATGAAGGAAGCCAGGCACAAAAAATGCCTACTGTCTGATTCCATTTATATGTTATTCTTCAAAGGTAAAATAAATCTGTAGGGATAGAAATCAAATCAATGATTGCTTGAGGTGAGAATGAAAATAGAGAGTGACTACAAAGGGACATCAAGGAATTCTTGGGGTGATGAAAATGTTCCATAGCTTGATGACTATGGTAGTTACATGGATTTGTACATCTGTCAAATAACATTAATGTACGCACATCAAACGAATGCTTTATATTTTATGTAAATTATACTACAATATAGGTGACGTGAAAAAGAAAACAACGTGAGAATAATTTGAGTGCTGAGAATAAGTGCCAGGTGGCATGTTTTTCACAAGAGAATGGGAATTGAGGAAGTGGAGACAGAAGCATTTTTTAACTCCTTATTTGAGATGTGTGGCAGGAGGTAAATATGAGTCCAACTAGGATGATACCTATTTGGATTTGGTGACAGCTGGAATATAGCTAATAGGCACTGCATATTTCTTGACTCTTCTTTCTGATTCCGGATTGAATCTACTTGAAAAAAATTTAGGTGTTTTTCAATGATCTCTGGTAGTTGAGCTCTGGCCCACTGAGTCTAATCCTGGAGCTTCCTGCTCTCTAAGAAAATCTGAACTTACCTCTGCCTGGGGAAGAAAGGGGAGGGAGAAGGGAAAAGGAAGAACATTTAACTAGCTCTCCTTTGTCGGGCACTGTGTCAGAAACTCTACACTTGTCATCTCATTTAATTCTTAAAACCGCCTTGGTAGGTACATATTATATTTTTCTGAAATTTAGGGAGAGAAAGCAACACATACATGGTTGCAACACGAGTAAATGGCCAGGCTTGGATCTGAACCACCTCCTGCCTGCCTGCAAAGCCCACCCTGAGAACACTGAACTGCTTTGCCTCATCACTGGTATCATGTTCCTTTATTTCCAGGTGTTTTTCTTCTTTCACATCACTTTGTAATTGTTTACATCTCTGTGTTCCCAGCAGGCTATGAAAGACCTTTCATTTATCTCATCACAAGCATCCAAAATGGTTGGCCTCGGTGAATGTCTGTGAATAAATTGCTCACAATATAGAGAGATCAGATTTTGCTTAGAATTCAGATTTATAACTTCAGGACCTACTGGAAATAACAGCACTGTGTTCTCATAATAGTATTTCTAGCAGAATATCCAAGTCAGATTGAAATAACAGAGAAAGTAACACAAGGTAGAGTTTCTGGTTCAATTTCAAATTCTGGAAGTTGATTTTTATTAGTTCTTGGATATAATCTAAACTGGCCACTCTATTTTGGGGAACAATCAGTGTTACCTTGCCAGCGCAGAAATTCTTTGCCTCGGTTAACCTCACTTTTGATACCGTTTGATCAGATCATTGTGAGGGGTTATACTTAGAGCTTGTAAAATGTTCAAAATTGAAAGCAAATAATATATATGTTTTATTTAGCTATATTTTTCACTTTATTTCTGTGAATTATAGAGTGTAATAATTGCCTCTTCCCTTTTGAGGAAGCTCACAGTGATGACTTTAATCTGTGGAGTTTCGTATAACTGAAAATCTAAATACCTTGGAAAGCATGCAGACACCTCTCTCCCAGTCCTTTATTGTGTCAGCATTGGAGGTCATCTGGGGGAACTCCTCCTTACAATTGTTAAGTTGAAACTCCGAATTACTTTGGAGAGACAGAGAAATTACTTTACTTGAAATGTTCAATAAAGCCAAATATTTTAACCTCCAGTATAAAAAGCAGAGTAGTAGAAGGCACTTTTTGTTGCCAACCAACATCTCTTCTTTGCTAACAGTATCTTAGTTTTATGCAGGCTGCAAGTACCCAGCCCCAGATCAAACTGGTTTGTCAAATACAAGGTTGCAATCCCATCCCCTCAGCCTTGATAGGTCCAAGTGTGAGCATGTGACTTAATTCTATTAATGAGAAGTCGTGGGAAATCTGCTGAGGAGGACTTCTGGAATGTAGTTTCCTTCATTGGAGAGAGACGCCTGCCACAAAGGAGAGAAGTCTTTCTGTCCTCCCTCTACTTCATTTGGATGCTGTGTTCATTTTATATGGCTGCTGTAACAAATTACCATAAATTTGGTGGCATAAAATAATCTCTACTCTGAAGAACTGTTTTCAGTTCTGGAGGCCAGAAGTCTGAAGTTTGACCCTTTCTAGGGGTTTAGAGAGAGAATCTGTTCTTTGCCTTTGCCAGCTTCCTGTGGCTGCTGGCTTGCCTTGGCTTGTGCCTGCATCACCCCAGTCTTTGCCTTGCCTTCACATTGCCTTCTCTTCTGTGTGTCTGTCCCAAACTCCCACTGCTGTTCTCTTATAAAGATACATGTGGTTGCATTTAGGGCCCACAGATAATCTAGGAAGAACCCTCCTCTTAAAGTCCTTAACTTAATCACCTCTTTTGCTAGAAAAGATAATACTCACTTTTTTGCTATATAGGGTAACATTCACAGGTTCAATGGATTAGGAAGTGAATATATCTTTGGCAGGCCATTTTTTTCAGCCTTCCACAGATGCCATCATAGGAAGCAACTTCCCTGACCCTTTCCTTACTTAGGGATCTCACCATACCTTACCTCCCAATAAGATATGCTGCTTTGACTGCAGCAGAAAACTTGAAGCTATAAGGAGAAGGTTAAGAAAAAAGATATGGTGACCTAGTGTCCTAACGAATTTAATGATATTGAACCAATCCTAGAATTGCTACTTTAAACTTCTTACTACATGAGGAAATGGAGTAACTTCACCACTTAAGCTTCAAATGATCAGGTAGTTACCTGCTGTGGAATGCATTCTGACCATTGATCCATTGACTAGTACAGATGCCTGCCTCCCTCTCTCCCTTCCAGTCTCCCATCAACCATTACAGGATGCCATTGTATAATTGAGTTTTGGTGGGGAGTTGAAAGTTACTGCATCTTTGATCTTTTAAAGTTTTTAATATTCTTCAGAGTCCTTAGAAGGTGGTGTCTATACAAAGTAATAATCTAATTATGTATTGCTTTGACATCTTTCAACAATGCTTACATTTAAGTGTTGCTTTTCGTGTCCTTGGTGTCTAAAGTGACAAGGATAGAATAAAGGACTGGATGATTAGAATCTTATGTCTCATTTGGTGTTGGTGAGAACACATTTTATTTCCCAATCTGGGCAACTTTTAATATTTAGAATATGTATACCTTAACTTAGTCCTCTATAAATGTAATATTTTTTCCTGGAGTTCTTTTTCCTTTCTTTTTACAGATGAACACCAACTTTGAAGAGCCTTTGGAGACCACTGTTAAAAATTTTGCACCCTAACAAATGCCTGCCTGGTGTACAGAGAGCAGAATGTGTGCTGGGTTGGGTCACTCATTACTTTGACTTGCTGGCATCCCAAATGCACCTCAAGTTTCAGGGAAAATCCTTCTCTCCCATTAAGCATACTTAAGACAGGGCATGTACCTTTTGAATATTCTGAAAATTTATGCAACTGCCAGGAATAGATGGTCCCCACTGACATCTTAATCCCTGGCCAAGAAGGTACATGGCCCTTTGGTATTGCTATTAAGGCACAGTTCTTTATATCAAAATGTGTGTTGCTTTATTTTTCTCCTTTTTGGTATGCATAGTGTTTCTTCAGGTGGTTGGAGTATTTCTGCAACATGTTGTGTGTCAATAAATACTTCATTACTGCAAACATAAATATTTAGTGCTCTTTCTGTGGGTCAGGATAACCAGTGTCTTGGTATGAATCCCCAAACCTCCCAAGGAGAGTTGATATATTATGGTGTTGAATTAGAATTCACAGTGATATTGCTTTGATGATTCTTTACTTTTGTTTCAGTTGGGGAGAGCACCTCCAAAATCATTTAACCTGTACTTGCGTCCTGGTCTCTGACCACATGTGCTTCAGTATTGATTTTAACTTGGAGGCATATGCTCATAGGCCTCACATGGATTAAAAATACACAATGGTCTGTTTTTTTTTTAAGAGACAGTTTTCCAAGTAACATCTCAAATAACTTTACATTATGTTATATTTTCTTTATCTTATTTGTAAGGTATAAAGAACTTTATTGTATTCAGTACTTGTAATTCAAATACTCTATAAACTTTAAAACTTTCATCGACCACTTTACACCTGAATAATAATTCTATAGACTATAATAGACTGGTAATTTTTATTTCTGATGTCTAAGAACCTCTAATGATCTATTTTCTCTTACATAAGGGCCATCAGGATCCAATTGAAGTAGCAATAGATATTGAGATTATGGGTAAGTATTCCCAGTAATACATATATATATATATATATATATATATATATATATTTGTGTTTTATATCTATCTATCTATCTATACATAGATAGATAGATATATAATGCTATCTCCCACAAACTTGGAAAAGTGTGGCAATGATTTTGGAAGGAAAATGAAGTATAGAAATAAAGAACAAACAAATGAGAACAAGCAAAGGCTAATTATTGAAACTTGTTATAACAAGAGAGTCAGCCACCATCACTTGCATTTGGCAGAGACTGAAAGGCAGGCAAGTGAGTGGGAAAGCTTTGTAGTGGAAAAAAGGAAACATTTCAGAGGATGTGATTTGGCTGCCTGGACTGGTTGTTATAGATTGTGGGTCAGAGTTCTATTTTTATATATAGTCTGGCTGTTGTCCACTTGTATAGTCATTATCTCAGAAGAGTTGGATTTTACAAAAAAGGACCAATGAAACTGTTAAAATGAAAAAGAAGGTTCAAAGAGATAAGATGATGAGGATGAGGAGGATGTTAGAATTTGTATATTTAGATTTAGTTATTACAGGATATGTAGGGGTTTGGGGTAGAATATATTTACCAAATAGTACAGAAATATTTTAATACTTCAGAAATAGACACAGTTGTTCCAATGAATGCCAACTGAATAGTTACCTTGCTTTCATGTAGTAAGTATCCTTCAATGCTGAAAGCTAAAAATCAAACTAAGAATTGTGAAGAAAAAGCAATCTGAAGAAACTGATGATATTTGTCTTAGTTTTCCAGGGCTGCTATAACAAAATAACCACAAACTGGTCGGCTTAAACAATAGAAATTTATTGCCTCACTGTATTGGAAGCTACAAGTAAAAAGTCAAGATGTTGGCAGGATCAGACTTTTTCCAGCGTCTGTAATGTTCTGGTGGTAGCTTGCCAGCAATCTATAACTCAATAGTGATCTGTCCTCTGTTTCTCCTCTGGCTTCTACTGACTGACTGACTGCATCTGAATTTCTGCTATTTACAAGGACTTCAACCACATTGGATTAAGTTTCACCTGGATTCAATTTGGCCTCACCTAAATATTCTTCAAAGATCCTATTTACAAATCAATCCACACTCACAGAACCAATGGTTAGGACTTGAACATGTCCTGTGGGGGCATGAGTCAATCTACTGCAATAATAATGGTATAGGTAATGAAAAGAGCTTGGATTGTACATCAGAAAGCTGGTCTTCAGTTTTTAGCTTTATATCATTGGGAAAGGTAGTATATTTCTTGGTTAGGCTTTTATCATCTCTAATATGAAGGTGATAATATCTCTTAACTGAATCTCATGAAACCATGGTTGAAATAAACCGATACGAAAGATTTTGAAATTGCAAAGTACTATACAAATGGAAGTTAATTATATGTAATAGGTTTTTCAGACCCAATAAGGAAAAGTACTACTAATTATTTTATTTGTTCACGCAATAAATGTTTACTGATCAATTTCTATGTGTCAGACACTGTTTCAACTTCTGAGGATACAAGGGTTTAAATAAGATGATGTATCCATGAAGTTTATATTCTAACAGGGTAGACAGATATTAAACAAATGATTACATATGAATTTGCTTATTATTGCAAGAAACTTTGAAAGAGAAGTAAGAAGGTTGTGTGATTGTAGTAAGGGGGTAATTAACATATATATTGAAGAATGCATAGTTAAGCAGAGACTTTAAGGATGAATAAGGTTTAGCTGGGTGAGGCAGGAAGGGAAAGTGAAACTGAAAGAATCAAAGACCCTGAGGGATTAGCCACCTTGCTGTGTATAAGAAACTGAGGAAAGGTCAGGTGGCTGTAGCTGGGGAAAGAGATAAAACTGGAGAGGTAGGCAGGGCATGTACACCATGTTAAGAGATAATGGAAAAGAAGGGTAAGCATGGAAGTGACCTCATCAGATATACATTTTAAAAAGATGGTTTTGGCTGCTATGTGGAAAATGGCTTGACTTGTCAACTAAAAAAAAAATGATTTGACAAGGTAAGTCAGAAAAGTTAAGTAGCAGGCTAGTTGAGGGGATGGTAGATTGGATATGGTGGTAGAGAGATAGAGAGAAGGAAGTGAATGGATAGGAGTATGTTTAAAAGACAGAATTAATGGGATGTGTAGATATAGTGGGTGGGGAGAGAGAGGGAAAAGAACCAAGAATGACTTGAAGGTTCTTGGTATGAGCAAGTGTGTACAGGGAACTAGGTAGAGAAAATTATGCGTTCTGGATTATACATGTTGAGTATGAAGGACATTTGAGATACTCACAAGGAGATAAATTGGTCCACTAGTCTATAAAGAGTTTGCCTATTTAGGATGCAGTACAGTACTTCCCTGTTTTCTGATTATGATTGTTTTATTGGGTTTAATACACTTGGAGAATTTGTGAGGAACATTTGAGGATTTCTCAGACTTTGAAATTATTATAGTTGGGGTAATTAATTTTTATTAATAAATATAAAATGCGAAGGAATAGTTTCCTTATATTCTGGTATGATTTAGTAGTGATTAGAGTAATCTTTGTATCCTAAAACTCTTACCATTTATAGATTGTCTTCCCCCCTTTCTCCTTCCCTCCCTCCTTTCCTTCCTCTATCCCTCATTCTTAAAAAGATGTAATCAATGATAACTCTGCTTGTGGAAAAAAAAAATCATTTTATCTCTGTGGACAGGAATAATCAAAACAGGATTTTTAATGCTACTTCATGGTCAGTGACAACTGGCATATTAAATTAAAAATAATTGAAATGCAAAGAATTCCACAAATTTGTAAAAATCATGAACCTTAAAAATTACTACTGATTTAAAATTTTTCTATAGTCCATAGTGTAAGTCTATCTCATACCTTGTAGTAGTCATCTAGGAACTAGTTACATGACTTTATTTAATGTTAGAATAGGTAAATGGATAAATAATCATGAATACTCCTGGCTACAGTTAGAAATTGATGCATGACAGAACACGGGTAGAAGGAAGAGGGATAAGAAAGAATTACTAATGGAAGTAATATGAATTAAAGATACAGGGTTGTTTATGGCTGTGCCAAGATCTATAGAAAGTCTAAGAATATCCTTGAAGAGATAAAACTGTAATGTGACCCAGAAACCAGTACATGATTATTTGATTTTCTTTCAAAACGGCAAGTGCTCATTCAGGGAAGCACTGATTTTATGAAATGAGTTGGCTCTTTTTTTTTTTTTTTTTTTTCTGTATAATGATTTATAAAAAATGTGTTATATTTGTTTAAATGTGGGGAATGTTATTCTGTAACAGCTTAGGTACATGATATTGAATATTCCTTTAAGGTTTACTTACTATAAGCCATAATCTTTGTATATGATACAAGGGGAAACTCTACTAGACAGGTCAGAGTAGACATTTAGTAAAATTTGGGTTATATTGGAAACATTAGCACAGACTTTTGACATCAAAAGTTCCTCTGTAGTTTATGAACAGCTCTGTTACCTGTGGTATCATCTCCTCACAACTAATTGTCATGTGACATGAAATTAAATTAATACTTAGAACCAATATTCAAATTGTCTCTTAAGCCATATCAAGGTAATCAATTCTATAAGTAAACTGTAAGAGAAATTCACTAAAGAAAGTTGTGATTTTTTTTGCACTCAGAAAAGTATTTAGATGGTTGTGTTTTGGGTAAATGAACCAAAAATGAATTTTTAGCAGTAAGCAATGTCTAGTCACAAAAACATTTTGTAGTAACAAAATGATTAGTGTAACTAATCATTCTCTCTTTTTTTCAAAGATTTCTTTCTTTCTCTCTTTCTTTCTTTCTCTCCACCCTCCCCCCCGAGTTGTCTGCTCTCTGTGTCCATTTGCTGTGTGTTCTTCTGTGACTGCTTCTATCCTTATCAGTGGCATGGGAATCTGTATTTCTTTTTGTTGTGTCATCTTGTGTCAGCTCTCCATGTGTTTGGCGCCATTCTTGGGCAGGCTGCACTCTCCTTCGTGCTGGGCGGCTCTCATTACAGGGCACTCTCCTTGCACGTGGGGCTCCTCTACGTGGGGGCCACCCCTGAGTGGCACGGCTTTCCTTGCGCACATCAGCACTGCGCATGGGCCAGCTCCACACGAGTCAAGGAGGCCCGGGGTTTGAACCATGGACCTCCCATATGGTAGGTGGACACCCTATCCATTGGGCCAAGTCTGCTTCCCTAATCATTCTCTTTCTAAATAAGATTAAATAATCAGCTCAGCAATTCAAAAGAAAGAAAAAAAATGCTTTGATTAAGCAGATCTTGGAGTAAATGAGTGAATGAGAGGTAGTCTTTGGTCACAACATGGGATATTTGACTTAGGCATTTTAATCATGTGCCGTCGGGCTGGAGGGCTTAGCCTCGCTCAGGCCCAAGAGTCGGGGGGGGGGCTCGCTCCTGCCGAACCGCCGGCAGGGGGTACTCCCGAAGGGAGCACCGGTTCTCCAGGCGTGGGGGACGCACGGTTTGGGAAAAAACCACGGAGACCGCTTGAGCGCAAGAACAGGTCTGCTTTATTATGGAAGTGCACTAGGTTATATAGGGTTGAGAGGGAGGAGTAAGATGGAGGGAGGGCTAGCTATGGGGCAGTAGTGGACAGGCTGAAGCTGATGGACAGCCCTGAGGTAAGCAGTTACCGGGGAAGAGGGCAGATTGTACGTTGGCAATATGGGCGGGACTGGCGGGAAAGATAGCGACGGCTGGAAAGGGGAGGAGGGGTGGCGAGAGGCAGCAACAATTGCTCTCTTTTTGTTTTTAAAAGGGGAACAATGAGGGAAAAGGGGAATAGGCTGGGGAAGGCGAGGGGTAAAGGGGGCGAACCCGGCTGGCTATGGGCGAATGACATAGCATCTGGCCAGGATGCATGCATTGGCCTTTAGGGTCGGTGCGCGCCGGCGCTAGACGCACATCGAGCCTTGCCAGCAAAGCGGCTTCGCGATGCCCCAGAACTCCCATTAGAGGGGAAGGAAATGACAGGGAGTGGCTAGAGTAGGTCTCGCGGGTGGAGAGGGCGAAGAGGAGGGGGGGGGCTCCTCGGTGGTGAGACGTTGGTAATGGACCTGCACGAAAGAGCTGAATACTGCATCGGTGTGATTTTTGGCAAGGTTAACAATCTTTTTAACAGCCCAAGGGCCCACGGTGAGGGCTAAGATGAGGACGAGGAGTGGGCCTAGGAGTGGAAGGAAGTAAGGGAGGAGGGTATGAAAAACACTAGAAAAATAGTTTGCATTTTCTCGTTCTTTGCGGCGTTTCTCTAGTCCCTCTTGGACCTTTCTTAGATTGTCCTCAACAAGGCCGGTGGAGTTGGCGTATATGCAGCATTCTTTTCCAAGGGCTGCACATAGACCTCTTTTTTTAAGGAGGAGGAGGTCGAGGCCGCGGCGGTTCTGGAGAACTACTTCAGAGAGAGAGTTAAGAGAGTCTTTTAGGTATTTTACAGCATTACGAAGATAGGTGATGTCCTCGTCAATGGCCTGCCTGAGAGATGAGAGGGCAGAGGACTGTATGGAGAGGGCGGCGATCTCTGTGCCTGCGCCTGCGATACTCAAAAGGGAAGCAACTGTTAGGACTGCAGTGAATTGGCTCCCTCTTTTGTAATTGGAGAGAGGTTTGTCTGCGCAACAAACAGCAGAAGAAATCGGCGTCAGAGTGGTAAAGGACTCGAGGGGCGAGAAGGATAAGCAGACAAGTTTCATTGGTAGCATTGAGGGTGGCGACATTGAGGCAGGGGGTTAATCCGGTGGAGGTACAAAGCCACTGAGAGGTGTTATGGGGGATTAAGAATTTGGCAGAAGCGCTAGGAGAGGAGTAGTTAGCGCAGGCGTGCATAAGGGGATGGGAGCCTTGGCGGGGACGAACGCAGCACCCTGTGGAGGAAACAGATTGGAAGGTTAGGGGAACAGAGGAAGTGTTCCAGTTGCATCTAGTAGGAGAATTTTCGGAGGATTCGCTGAAGGTGAGGTTTGTGGCGACAGGTTCGTATAGAGGAAGAGAGGGGGAGAGACAAAGCCAGCAGCTCCGTGTGAGATTGGGGTGAGATGAGTTTAGAGAGGTGTATGAGGCTTTGATTAGGCTGATGAGAGGACTGGGAAGCTGACCAGGGGGTAAGTGAGGCTTGGGGTTGTGGGAGCTGAGAGAGGCAGTGGCAAGGGGGGTGCTGGGCGAAGGAGTGGGCAAGGTGGGGCGAGGTGGAGAAGGAGGCTGTGCCTTTGGAGGATTGAGAACTCGATTTGGGCTGATAGGGGTGGAGCGTGAGGGGATTGGCTCCTTTTTTATAGAGATAATGCCACCGTAATCATGACCCACTGCATACAAGCGGGCTCCCCATGTGCGGCCCTGTAACCAGAGGTCGGAGTTGGGGTCTTTAACTGTGAGTGTGATGGTGTTCCATCGAGTAGCATTACGCTGGAGAGTGAGGTATGGGTCCCTGTTAGGGGCGCCGGACCATCCGTGAGCGATGGTTGTGCACCCCTAAGAAGGACAGTAGTAATGCGTTGGGTCATGACATCCTCTGGCGGAGGATGGGCACATGTAGAAACCTGTGGCAGAGAGGCTGTTTGGCCCCAAATTGTAAGAAGGGATGTTTATGCGTCCAGTGAGATTGAGGACATCAGTTGTGAAAGAGGGGGCGGAGGCGGTCACGTTGGAGGTGAGGAGCTGGTTGCCGCCCTGGCAGCTCTCGCAGGTCAAGAGGGTGAGGGTCCAATTGAAGGGCTGATGATTCGGGTTGGCAGTGGCTGGGAGAGCGAAGGAAGCCAGGACGAAGGAGACGGTCACGAGGTTGCATAGAGGCATCATTTGACGGTGCGGCATCTGTGGAGACAAAAGAAAAGAAAATTCCTCGCTCTTCATACATGGCGAGCGGGTAGGGTGAAGAGGGTAAAGAGAGTGGGGTAAGGAAGAGATGGGGGTAGGGGTTTAGATTAGGAGGGGGCACTTCTTGATGATGGCTGGTGCTGGATTTGGGCGAACGGAGCGACGTCTGACCCACACCCACTGTTAATGTTATCTCTCACTGAGGGCATAGGGTGTTGATCGCTTGCTGGGACTAATGGGTCAGTGGCAGGCCGGATGTAGTGCCCAGGGATCTAGAGAGGTTGCGGCTCAGAATCTGGAAAGACACAAGCAAAGCCTCTCCCCTGTGCTAGGAGGGGAGCGGGATCTTGCCAACGATTGGTGGCAGGGTCTTTCTAATGGACTAGGGGGACCTGCGAAGGCTGCCACATAGGCCCCCAGTGCTTGTGGGTGGGAGAAAGTCTTTGACTGTCAAAAGTCAGAAGATTGTGGTGAATGAGGCAGGCAGTTATAACGTCTCCTGGGGCTTTGTGGGGGAAGGAGGCTCTCTCCTTCTGGATGAGCAGTTTGAGCTGCTGGTGAGTGCGTTCAATGATTCCTTGCCCCTGTGGGTTGTATGGAATGCCGAAGTGATGTGTGATGTGGTACATTTGCACGAAGCTGGCGAAGGCGACATTGCGATAAGCGGGCCCATTGTCTGTTTTGAGATCTCATGGGACTCCCATGAACAAAATAGCTTGGCGAAGCGCTTTGATGCAATGCTTGGTGCTCTCCCCTGCGAGGGGGACTGCATAGCATAGATGTGAAAAGGTGTCAATAGCCACATGAAGGTATTTGAGGCGGCTAAAGGCACTGACATGAGTGACATCTAATTGCCACCTCGAGTTTGGGCGGAGGCCGCGGGGGTTGATGCCTTGAGGCTGTAAAGGTCCAAGTGGCAGCAAAGGCGCGCAAGTTCAGCACGCACGCACAAGGTGCTTGCAGGTTTCAATAGGGATGTCTGGAAAGAGCTTTTGGATGGACCACGCAGAGAAGTGAAATTGGGAATGTAAAAGCTTGGCTTGGTTGACAAAGTCTCCAAGCCGCAGTTCATAGGTGGAGTCTTCTCGAAAAGTGACTGGGTTTATCTGATGGGCGGACACGGAAGCGTCAGCAAGGTTATTTCCCTGAGTCAGAGGCCCTGGTAGGCCAGAATGGCTTCTAATGTGAGCTATGAACTAGGGCTGTTGCCGTTCTTCAAGCAGCCGTTGCACAAAGGCGAGTGCCCAATCGATGTTTGAGTCACTTGGCAAGAAAGTGGCAAGTGGGGGGCTGCGACAGACTTGAAGAGTGTATAGGCTGTCGGTGAAAATATTGAGAGGCTGGTCTGGGTGGAGACTGAGGACTGCAGAGACAGCTAGAAGTTCGCCCACCTGAACAGAAAAGTCATTTGTGAACAGCAGTTGCCGTGGCTCAGGATTCTTAGGAGTGTATATGATGATGGCTGCAAATGCCGTTTTTGAGGCATCTGTGAAGGCAGTGATGGCTGAAGGGATTGGGTTCCGTGCAGGCAACGGACGGAACGGGTTGGAAAACGCCAATTGAGATATTCCTTGCAGCAATCGGTGATGAGGATAGTGGTTGTCAAAGGAGCCACGAAAGAGCTCTATTAGGCTCTGCATTTGAGCATTGTTCATGATGAGAGAAGTAACTTCTTTGGCATCTAAAGGCTAAACAATGGTGTGCGGCGGGACGCCATATGTTTGCATGGAGAGAAGTACCAAGTCAGTAGCCAACGCAATCCATGCCCTTATAAAAGGGCAAATTTTTGGAAGCTTGCTTTTGGATGTATGCAGGAAAAGGAGAGGCCCATCTTGCCATAAGAGGCCTGTGGGAGTGATTGGCGTTGGCAGGATTAAGGCTAAAACTGGAAGGTCAGGGGAAAACCGCTCTAGGCGGCATTGCTGTAGAGTGGCACTGACTTGTTGGACGGCTTCTCGGGCAGCGGGGGTGATGGTAATGCTGCGAGTGACCGCAGTTGTGGGCTATTTTTGGTCTGCAGGAGCTCGAAGAGGGGCTGCATTTGCGCTGTTGTGATGGGGAGCGCCGAGCGAAGCCAATTGATTTGCCCGCAAAGCCGTTGGAGCTCAGTGAGTGTCATTTTGTGAGAGACGTGAATTTTTGGGCTCGCAGGTTGAATGAACTGGTGAAAGTGAAAGCCCAAAAATTGAAAAGGAGGTTGGAGATTTATTTTGTCAGACTGCACAGTAAGCCTGAGGCTGGAGAGGTTTGTTATTGTTGCCGAGAGCAGATCATTGAGGAGCGCATGGGAGCTCGCTGCCAAAAGGAGGTCATCTATGTAGTGGAGGATGTATGTGTGCTCCGGGTTGAACTTGGAGCGCAGTGGCTCCACGGCATGGTTGACATACAATTGGCATATAGTAGGGCTGTTGCGCATGCCTTGAGGTAACACTTTCCATTGAAATCGCTGTGCTGCACCCTGATTGTTGATGCGCGGAACTGTGAACGTGAACCTCGGACAGTCTCGGGGATGAAGAGGGATAGAGAAAAAGCAGTCTTTGATGTCGATGGTTGCTGCATGAAAATGTTGGGGGACGGCGGTGGGATGCGGGCATCCTGGCTGAGGTGATCCCATTGGCTTAATATGCTTGTTGATCTCTCGGAGGCCGTGGAGAAGGCGGAACTTGCCAGTGTTTTTCTTGTTAATGACGAAAATTGGTGAATTATAGGGACTAGTGGACAGCTCAATATGCCCCGCTTGTAGCTGCTCTTCGACGAGGGCAGAGAGAGCTTGTAGCTTGTGAGCTGGCAAGGGCCACTGCTCGACCCAGATGGGCTCTTCTATGTCCCATTCCAGAGGGATAGGGTTAGGTTTTGTGATGAGAGCAGTGGCCCCTATAAGGGGGGGGGCAGCGTAGCTGAGAAGGCTTCTGTGGTGATTCGGGCTTTTAGCTGGCTGAGGACATCTCTTCCCCATAAGATGGTCTGGACTGAAGAGAGGATGAGTGGGCGAATCTGGCCTTCGTGGCCTTCTCTGTCGCTCCAATGCAGAGGCTGGGATATTTTCCAGGAGGTAGCGGCTCCTGTGGCGCCGATGACTTGAGGGCCAGTCTCGAGAGGCCAATGATTAAACGCAGCGACTTCGAAGGGAACACAGGAGATTTTAGCGCCAGAATCTAGGAGACCATCAAGCCATTGCCTATTGATTTTAAGTTCTAAAGAGGGCCTCTGGTGGCGTGAGATAGGCATTGTCCACATTATGGTTTGGGAATTTTTCTGAGGGCCTCTTGAGGGTGGGGCTGAGGCCTGCCCCGCTGGGAGTTTAAAGGCTGCTGGTAATTTTGGGTGGCACGGCAGTCACGGGCCCAATGATATCCTTTCCCACAACGCGGACACGGCGTGGAAGGGCCTCTTGGTCGCCACGGTGGCAAGGCAGAGCGAGGCGCTGGGCCTGGCTGAGGGCACTCGCGAACAAAATGGCCGGGCTGGCCGCATCGAAAGCAGACGGAAGTGGAAGTAGATGAAACGGCCATGGCAGATGCAAAGGCAGCAGTGAGCGTTTTGACTTGCGGGTCAACGTTACGGCAGGCAAGGACCCACTCATGCAGAGCCTTGTCACGTATAGGGAGGACTACAGCCCGGAATGGCGCAAGGCATCCGTCTATGATAAATTCTTTGGCCAGCGCGAACTGGGCATCCTCGCTGGAGATCTTTCGTTGGCAAGCTTCCAGAACACGGGCGACGAATGCTGGGAAGGTTTCATTGGGGTCTTGAAGAAGTTGCGCGAGCTTGGTGGGCTGCTTGGTGGAAACTAGAGAGAACGATCGCTGGATGAGGACTTTTACCCGGTGCCAAAACCCTGGGTCGATTTCGAGATAAGAACGAGGATCCGCGTAGTTGTTGATTCCTGTGTATGCATCAGGCGGGTCTTGGACGCCGGCTTGGGCATTTTCTACGACCTGCCGATCAACAGCCGCTTGGTAGTGAGCGCGCCATTCAATAAATTGGCTTGGCGTTAAAATGGCACGGGCTAAGGAAATCCAGTCATATGGGAGAACGAGCTGGGTTCCTAGCTCTTCAAGGAGCTGTTGCGCATAAGGGCTGCTGATTCCATCTTCCTTTACAGCTTTGCGGAGGGTTTTAATCTCATCCGCTGTAAAGGGCAGCCAGGTTTGCGGCCGTTGCAGCGTGGGCTGCAGATTCAGCGGATACAGCTGGGGGGTTCGAGGAAGCGCAGCACTAGGGGCAACGGTTTGCGCAGGCGGGGCGCTACCGCCGTATGGAGGCGGCTGAGGATAGGCAGAATGCAGCTGAAAAAATGGCGGCCTAGCAGCATCTATCCGGCAACAAAATGGCGGCAGGGCCTTTCCGGGTGTTGGACAAGATGGAGGAGCAGCTACATCCGGTGAGGTATAAAATGGCGCGGGAGTCACTTCCGTTTCCGGTTGTGAACAAAATGGCGCGGGGGGCGCTTCCGGTTTAGCGGAAGATGGCGACCATACAGTTTCCGGGGCGGAGCCGGATGCTGACAGGGCAGGAAGAGGCGGGTAAAGGCGGGAAGAAGCGCCTTTGTTCCCGCCGGCGGGCTCCGGGCCCGGTGAAGAAGAAGCCGGAAGTGCGCCATTTTGGGCAGAGGTGGAGGAAGAAGGCGGAAGTTCGCCATCTTGGGGAGCCGCAGGAGCGGTCTCTGTGTGCCGCGGGGAGCTCGGACGGGGGGGCTCACGCTCGAGGGCGGCCGCAAGTTGGTCAGACAGAGAGTCAGTGTCGGCGGACTCATTGGGATCACAGTCTAGAGGCCGCTTGGGAGAAGCCTCACAAATAGTCTCGGATGGGGCGCCGATGAGACAGGCGCGAATGGCAACGAGAACAGGTAAGAGGCCCGTTGGGAAAGAGCATTTCTCATGCTCCATTGCGGAGGTGACTCGATCTATGAGTCGAGAGTATGTATCTGGGCTCCAGAGTTGGCAGGTGGTGAGCCACGGATTAAAAGGGAGCAAAATGTCCCAGTACTTTTGGAGTTGCCGCAGGGAAACGCGGACTCCGTTGGTGTCAAGCAGGGCAGCGAGGGCCCTAACTTGTGGCGCCTGACGCGATGATAGAGAGGCGCCCATGTTAAAATAGAGGCGGGATGACGGCGAGGGGTCCCTACCTGGAGAAGAGGATGAGCCGTCCGATTCACAGCAGCAGCAGCAGCAGAGAGGGGCCGGGGGAGGAGCAGCCCCACGTTGGGCGCCAAATGCCGTCGGGCTGGAGGGCTTAGCCTCGCTCAGGCCCAAGAGTCAGGGGGGGGGCTCGCTCCTGCCGAACCGCCGGCGGGGGGTACTCCCGAAGGGAGCACCGGTTCTCCAGGCATGGGGGACGCGCGGTTTGGGAAAAAACCACGGAGACCGCTTGAGCACAAGAACAGGTCTGCTTTATTATGGAAGTGCACTAGGTTATATAGGGTTGAGAGGGAGGAGTAAGATGGAGGGAGGGCTAGCTACGGGGCAGTAGTGGGCAGGCTGAAGCTGATGGACAGCTCCGAGGTAAGCAGTTACCAGGAAAGAGGGCAGATTGTACGTTGGCAATATGGGCGGGACTGGCGGGAAAGATAGCGACGGCTGGAAAGGGGAGGAGGGGTGGCGAGAGGCAGCAACAATCATGAACAATGTTTGATGAGATATTTGAGCCCAAAAGTCCAACATTTACATATCACAACTCTTATATGAAAAAATTGGGATTTTAGTTTTTCTTTAGTCCCTTTTTATATTGTAAATTCTGCATTCCTACTATTTTGGGGTGGATGGGATGGAAGGGAATCCCTTTGAAATTGACAGTGATATCAATTGATTTCAATAATAGTCATCTTTTTCAGATTAGCATAGTTGTTTTTGGATAAATATCTGATGAACCTCAAGCATCAAACTCCATTTTTAACTGCTGCTCTCTTTTCAAAATTTGCTTTCCCCCTTCTGTTTAAAATGAATTCTAATCATAGATAAAGCATATGCTTTCTTAGATCAGAAGGAGAGAGGTGGTTGGTCCACATAGAAGCTGTGAGTTTTTTCTGAAGCCTTGTTATTCTTTGCAGAAGTGTTCCTTGTCTTCCTGATCATTGACCATAACTGGTATGAATCGTGGTTTTATCCCTTAGCACCATTTGGTCTGATGATCTTTTCTGTGGCTACTCAGCTTCCTGTCCCCACTCTTTGCAACTTTGGTTCTGCAGAGACCATGAAATCATACTGCATATCATCCAGATAAGCACATTGTAATTTTCTTCTTTTATCAAAATGAGATAATATAGTAGGCACTGTTTATGTAATATGCTTCTTGTAGGCAATGATCTCCACCTTTTACATTTATGTAAATTTGCATCTTCTCTAGAACACTGAGTATAATAAAATTTCTCCACTTGACCCAAAAATGTCCTTTAGGGCTGGTTTCTCCAAACCATTCTTAAATCAGGTCCACAATTTATCTGATGTGTATGCCCCTTTTAATTAATTCTCTTTTAATCAGGTTTAGGTCCTTATCATGTTGAAGAGACAAAGTCAGTTATCCTGCAGAATGTTTCACCTTCCCAATTTATCTGGTTGTTTCACTATGGTGCTGTTTAGCTTTCTTAAAAATAACTTTTCATAATGCAAGTTGCACCTTTATAGCCTTTATATTGTATAATCTGGCTGTAAATTAATTCAATTTAGTAATTTTTAGTTTAGAACACATCTTAGGTAGTATTGTGTATTTCATGTTAATCATGGTATCAATCAAAGTATGCTAGGTAAAGTTGCAGTAACAAGCTACCCCTAATCTCAGTGTCTTACAAAAATGGTTTTGTTTCCTGCTCTCTGCATGATCATCATGGGTCCCCAGCCCCTCTGTCAACACTGTTTCTGCTCTGGGACTCAGTCAATGGAGCAACTCAATCTGGACCAGCAAAGGAAAAAGAGACATGATAAACCATTCCATGACAATTAAAGGTTCTGTTCCGGAATGTGGTGGACACAGTTCTCTTCAGGAATGGTTCGAAGAAGGAATGTAAGAACATTCACATTTATAAATACACCATAAAAATGGGGAATGGCAAATGATGACAAGGAGATGGTTTGCACAGATCAACTGCAAAGAGGAGCAGAGAAACAGCAGTATAGATGGAGTGTATAAAATACAGCCACTGGACCAAAGGGAAAGGAGTGGAGGGCATCCAAAGTTAATCAGAAATTAATGGGTAAGAACCAAGCAATTACCCTGCTTTTTCAGCAGGAACTGAGTTTCTAAAGGACCACATATTCTCAGTGGATGAGGGGAAGCTCTAATTTACAGAACAAATAAGTACCAGGGAATAAAATTGAAAAAGTAGTAGATTTGGGGTGAAAGACACCATTTCACAAACCCCAACACAAATTTTGATTCATGCAAAGATTATAAATAGGTGTTAAAACATTGGGTGGATAGCAAACGGAGATCTGGACTTTCATGGAATGGCAAGACAATGCAAAAATATATTAATTTTTTTAACATTGTGAGTTTAAAATTTTGCACATAACTATATTTTTTTAATCACATAATATTTCTAAACAAACTCTGGACAAATTATGTGAGATTTTGGGTCTACTGTCTTTCTAAACATTTATCATTGTCAGATTCTATTTGATTTTTTTTTTAAACATTTTTTTTTTTTAAGATTTATTTATTTATTTAATTTCCCCCCCTCCCCTGGTTGTCTGTTCTTCGTGTCTATTTGCTGCCTCTTGTTTCTTTGTCAGCTTCTGTTGTCGTCAGCGGCATGGGAAGTGTGGGCGGCGCCATTCCTGGGCAGGCTGCACTCTCTTTTCACGCTGGGCGGCTTTCCTCACAGGCGCACTCCTTGCGCGTGGGCACGCAGGGGACACCCTTGCGTGGCACGGCACTCCTTGCGCGCATCAGCACTGCGCATGGCCAGCTCCACATGGGTCAAGGAGGCCCGGGGTTTGAACCGCGTACCTCCCATATGGTAGACGGACGCCCTAACCACTGGGCCAAAGTCCGTTTCCCTCTATTTGATTTTGACCAATTTTGTTTTTTAATTTTCAAGTGATTTGGTCCAGGTCATAATAATCTATCTGTTTCTTCCTTCTTTTTATCCCAGGGCACACTTGGGGATGGTCAAAGCATTTATCAGCCATCTTTCATGGACAGGGCAGTCCCATGTTAGTATTATGTTTCTCAGTGCATCTCAGGCACTGGGCCCTCTGTTCTGCCTTTGTCTTTTTTGCTTCCTTAGCCAGTAAATACATTGTTTTAGCCTCCCTTATTGCTGCATCCTCTATTAGCCTTCTCATGAATACAAACATTTCTCTTACTTTTCATCATGGTTATAATTATATATTAAAAAAAGCCAACTGTGAGTAAGGTGGGTTTTGGAAGTACTTAAAGTTTAAATTCAAAAATGCCAAACTAAATGGAAATATCCCTGGCAATATCTTTTTATTATTGAAATAATTTGTTCTCTATCAGTGTTATGTGTTTGGGGCAGAAAGATTTCACATCTCACAGAATCCACCTGACCTAAAGTTCTATTCTCAACTCCAACAATTCCCATGTTGCGTCCATCTTCACTACTCTCCCAAAATGGCAGATTACAAAAGACTCCTCTGTCTCCAAATCCAATGGACAATTTTCAATAATTTTTCTTTTCTCCCCAGCAGTATTTGACACAGTTGACCATTCATTTATCCTTGAAGTGTTCTCTTGTCTTCACAAACAACAAGCTTACTTACCTTCTCTCCTATCTCTCTAGTTGTTCCTCAGTCTCAGTTGCCAGCTGCTCCTTCTGTTCTTGACCCCTAAATTTTCAAACATCTCATGACTGTCATTTTGCTGCTCACTCTACATTTTTTCTCTGGGTGACTGTATTACTTCCTCAGATTTAAACACTGTATCCTGATATCTCCAAATTCATGAAGATGACTGGTCCTCTCTTCAGAGTTTTAAACCTTTATGTCCAACTCTTTAATTACCAACTCTGTTTAGATGCCTCCAAATAATTTTTATGTTAACATATCTGAAATCGAACTTTTAATCTTTCCCTTTGAAAATATTCTTCTTTCAGTCTTCTTCATCTTGGTAAATGTCACCAACATCCTTGTATTTGCTGCTGCTAGCATTGGGGAATTAATCTTGACATCATTTTTCCCCATACCTTCACACCAGTTAGTGCCAAAGTATATATTGTATCTAACCACTGAATCCACTGCCCCCACTGAAGTACTGCAAGTCACAGACCTATTTCTCTTAGCCATAGTATTGTCTTCTGATCTGGTTTTGCCACTTCCAATCTTGCCAAATTTGAATCCATTTTCCACAAAACAGACATAGCAATCTACTGACAAAGAAATAAGATGTTATGATTGTCTTCTGGGTTACTCTGGGTTCTCCAAGTGGTAGACACTGAGGCACTATTAAATGTGTATGGATTTTATTAAGAGAAGCACCTATGAGAGAAAATGGAATGGAAGATGGAGAGGGCTAGAAAGTCAGCAGACTATGATACAAATTTGACTCCTAAGAGAAAGAGAGAGGAAAGAAGGTTGAATGTCAGCATGCCTGACTGCTGTGCAGTCTAAGGACAATATGGCAAGGACATGAAAGGAGTCGAAGCTGGCTGTCAGTGAGTAGGATCTATGCCTCTTTGGGACTGATCTGTCTTTTTATGCCTGCTCCTTTGGTTCTTGGCTGAGAGTGGTGTGTGGAAGCATAACCTCAGGGTAAATACCACCGTGGATATCACAATGTAGCAGCTGGGGTCTTTGGACAGTTATGCCCCCTGTTGTTGGGGGACTGTGAGGCAAATTGTCATGGCCACCTGTATTAGTTTCCCAGGGCTGCCATAAAGAATCACCACATACTGGGTGCCTTAAAACAAAATAAAAGAAAAAGTAGAATTCTACCTAATATTGATAAAGTACAAAAATCTATTTGGGAAAAAGCCTACAAAAATGAAAACTGTAGATTGGATAGTAATCTAAGTCTTAGTTTAATAGAGAAGGGGAAGTTTTGGTGCCATAAATTCTCCCTTCATGGTGTTGAACTTAAATCAGTTGAAATGTATTTATGCTTCACAATTTATGCTTCAATACAAGTTTGCTTAATTAAAAATAAAACAAAACAAAACTCACAGTTCTAGAGGCCAGAAGTCCAAAATCAAGGTGTTGACAGGGTTGGGTTCTTTCTGGAGGCTCTGAGTCTCAAGAAACCATTCCATGTCTCTTTCTTAGCTTCTGGTGGTTATTAGCAATCCTTGATGTTCTGTGGTTTATAGATGCATCACTCCAATCTCTGTCTTCCTCTTCACATCACCTTCTCACTCTATGTATTATCCCGTCTTTCTTATAAAGGACACTAGTCATTGGATTTAGGACCAACCATAATCCAGAATGACCTCATCTTAACTTGATTACATCCACAAAGACCCTATTTCCAGATAAGATCTCATTCTGAGGTTCCAAGTAGACATGGATTTTAGGGGGGACACCATTCAATCCTCTACATTGCCATATTTCCTTAAGTCTTAAATAAATAGATCAAAAAGAGTTTAAGTAGATTAAAATGACTGAGGTTTAATGAAGATGAATATTATATAAAAGATGCAGTTGGGATGGTGTAGGAATGAAAGGAATGCCTCAAGTCAGCAGGTACACCAGAAAAGAAACTGGCAGGCATTGAGATAGGGCATAATGATATACATGGAGTGGAAGGGAGAGTGGGAGAGTGGGAGAGGTATAAAACTTATGGGACCTGATAACTCACTCAGTGGAGGGAACAATGGAAATGCTTAGGATCTGACTGACATACTATAGTGGAAGTGCCAAAGATATTAGGAAAGATAGCTGTTCTTAGCAAACAGATGAATATATTTTGGTTCTTATGAATTTGTGGAGGTGGAATGATGTCTAAGAGGAAATATCTAAGAGTAGGTAGGTAAAGGTATAAGTTGAGAATGAAGATGCTGATTTTGTAACAAAGGAGTGCTCAAAACAAGAGTCAGAAAATGTCATGCATAATTAACCACTCTTAGATTATAGTTAGTGTCTCTCTTCACATATAACATAGGTGCACTTTTTGAATGGGGGAAAAGTCAACTTTGCCATTCTGTTTGTAATATGTCTGTGCAACAAGACAAAGCAGCAAACATGAGCCAGTAACCTAGCTCAGCATGAGGTTACCGGGTTCCTGTAAAGCCATAAAATAGTGTTCCTGTCATGGGCAGGGATGGGAGAAAGCAGAAATGTAAGCACTTTAATTCCTACAGAATACTGCAGAATCTGAAAGAGTACATGATCTTAAAGTAGATCTGCTAAGTAGATTTTGAATAAAGAGAAGCTCTTCATGTGTGTGTTGCACAAAGCTGAGTGATTTTGCAGAATTCTCCTCCATAGTACCTCTATATTCTTAAATCAGTTTCTCAGCCTCTGCACTGTTTTGTTGTGGGGACCAGTCCTGTGCATGGTAGGATGTTTAGCAGTGTCCCTGGCCTCCACCCAGATGCCAGTCACACCCCCTCTCACTTGTGACAGTCTCCAGCTAAATGTCCCATAGGTTGCAAAATTGCCACCAGCTGAGAACCAACTGGTTTAAATCATGGCTGTCACCTGCAAGATACACTTGGTCTGCAGAAAGAACAGCTTTTAACATGATCATGTAATGAAGAAAATGTATTAAACAAATTACACATCAGACAAAGAGGATTTGATTTAAAAGCTCCCAACACAGCAAGTTTTGCTGATGAGAGCAGTACTGCAGCCAGGCTTCTGTAGTTGTGCATGAGAATTCTTTTCAATTGCCAGCCAAGTTTTGGAAAAAAGCTACAAGAACAAATGACCATTTCCTTCTGTCTCCTGATACTAGTGTTACTGGATTTTGTCTAGGTTCTTGACTATGCTGCAGAAATGCATTTCAAGAGCACATTGGATTAATTAGGCCAGTAATTTATTAAGGTAGGCAGGGAAGAGAAATGGGAGAAAATAACAGATCATGGGTCCCAGGTAGAGGAAGGGGCTGAAGAATGATAAAGTGGGCTAATTTACAGAATACAATTCCCCGTTAGAGATTATAAATCCCTGGGTTTACTTGTTTATTGATCTAGGCAGTGGCGAAGTAGCCAGAATAAGGCACAAGCAGGCAATGGGACAGGGAGAAAGCAAGACAGAGCAAAATGCCTTTGGGTTGCTTTTTTTTTTTCTCTCTCCTAGCCGCCTCCCCCCCCCCTTCCAAGTTGTCTGTTCTCTGTGTCCATTTTGCTGCGTGTTCTTCTTTGTCCACTTCTATCCTTATCAGAGGCACTGGGAATCTGTATTTCTTTTTGTTGCGTCATCTTGTGTCAGCTCTCCATGTGTGCAGCACCATTCTTGGGCAGGCTGCACCTTCTTTTGCTCTCCTTATGGGGCGCACTCCTTGCGTGTGGGGCTCCCTTATGTGGGGGGCACCCTTGCGTGGCAGGGCACTCCTTGCACCCATCAGCACTGTGAATGGGCCAGCTGCACACGGGTCAAGGAGGCCCGGGGTTTGAACTGCGGACCTCCCATGTGGTAGACGGGTGTACTAACCACTGGGCCAAGTCCACTCCTGGGGTTGCTTTTTAAGCCATTAATTATTCTGCCCCTTTTCTGATGACATGGGAGGAGTCCCAGCTGCTTGCTGGCTTGATTGATTACCCCACCTATCAATCCCCCAGGAGGACCCAATGATAAGGCGCCTGGAGAATATATGAGGCTTCCCCTGGTTTCTAGAGGAAATCTCATTCTGAATTGGATTTCTCGTGAGGGTCTTCCAGCTGCCATCTTGGGGGTACCAAATGACACGTGGCTTCTTGTCAGGTTCCAGATCTGTCTATTGATTCCCTGTCTAGTCTGCTTCACTAGGATCCGACTGAAAAACTTCCCTTTCTGAGTACTATCCATGAGGACATTAATGCCTAAGATTTGGCAAATTAGCCTGTTTCTCATATTATCTTGTGTAGTACAAGAAAAATCCAGTAAGCTTAAATATTAAGGCATTGTACTATATATAATGTTAGAAAAATTCAGTGTGACTCTTGCTTACAAGCACTCAGAGCTAAATGTTTGACGTTAAGCAGATTTAACTCCACCAAAAATGTTTAATTTTACACTTCCGTACTGGTTATCTTTATCTTATCTCTTTCTTCATCTGTATCTTCATCCATTGTTATCTGGTACCTTCACATCTCTACCATTCCCCTTGTCCTTATCACACCAAGATTACCAGACTGGGACTGGACCCCAGGCATCATGGGTATTTTGAGGTTAACTGAGAAAAGCAAAAACTAATTTTTCAGGACCTTTCTTAGAAATGTCACCCAGTATTTAACTTTCTTTGTTTTAAATAGTAAAAAAACTGTGAGAAAAACTCTTAAAGGGAGTTTCAGATACCTCTGTCTCCTGTCCTTCCGCTGGCATTGATAAACCTGCTTTCAGTCACGACTATCCTGGTGTGTACACCAATTCATCTGCTCTGAGTGAGAACCCAGAGAGACCCCTGCGGGGTTTCCTTCAATTGTTTATAGTTTGCTAAACATCTTGGATAAAATCTCTGAAGGTTGGAAAAACACAGGAAGATTTTTTTTTTTTTTGGCAGAAACTCTGCTTTCTTAAACCTCAGTCTCATTAATGTAAATATAATTGATATCGTCTACTTAATATCAGTATAGAATGCTGGATTTTGAAAGCCTTTCTGAATTGCAGTTGGGATTTCTTGGGGAGCCTTGTTGATATTTCTTCCCTCTAACGAAGAGTCTCATCACAGCAGGTCGTCCTCCCTCTATGCTAGTTCCCTGGAGTTAGCACCCTGGCATACCACACTTTCTCCTTCCTCATTCTTTTGGTTTTCATTTGTAGCTTTGTTCTGTGGGAATTCTAAACCTACAGCAAATAAAATGTGGCAGATGTCAAAACTGCTGACACTCTTTCAAAGCAGATTTCGAGAGCAGCCAAATTTCAGGGTTGTGCTTAATTTGAAAAAATTGTTAAGAAAAGTCTTACATGCAGGGAAGCATCTGGGATTTTTGAGAAATGCCATTGGTGTTCCTAGCTAGAGAGAGGAGACTGTGGACCAGGGTGAAATGAAGCAAGCAGATTGCTCTGCATTCAAGGCTTATTTCTTTTTTCTTTTTGTTTTCTTTCTTTAAGTATGTGCCTTTAGCTTTTTTTTTTTTTTTTTTTTGTTCATCATTGAGGGGCTTTAAATTATCACCATGCATTTCCCTGTCTCTCAGGAATTGATGAAATAGTAGTAACCAGAGTGGATTACATTGTGAGGAACCTGTCCCACTGTGCTTAACCTACATCACAGTTACTCCCCATCACTGGTACAAATGGGAAATGGCAGCTCAGAAGAATTATCCTCTTGTCCTGGCAGGAGTTTCTTCAACTCTATGATAATTAGATCTGAGCAGATGGTGATGAGTCCTGCAATGCTTTCTGAATGGATGCTTTTTAATCATTCCTGCTTGGAATACTAATTCTAAGTGGACCAATCAGTTTTAGGCTGTGTAAGTTATACTAAATCTCACAATTTGTCCTAAAAGACTGTTACCAATTGTGATTTCCCATAGTTCAATGGGAGGGCAATTTTCCCTGTCTGCAATGATTTTATTTTAAGTGACTGAAGTGACAGATTGTGACAGATCGGCAACCTCAGAGGCTAGAGACCTGATTACACAGGCTTGGACCCTCTCAGTGCTTTTCCATATATTTAGCCTCTATTAGGAAGATCACTGCTGGGGTCTCAGGTTTGTACATTATTCCCATACACTCTCAGGTTTGAACTTCTGAGTGTCTGAACACCATGTTCTTGGCTGCTGTGGTGCTTGCTGTAGGGCACCACCCAGATCCCTTTTCAGAGCCAGGGCACTCAGTTGCTGAGCTCTTGGCTGCTGATGGCTCACAGTTGGGTGCCTCTCCAGCTAGCAGAAGAGAGATGCTTTGTCAAGGTAACGTCCCCTCCACGCTTCCTCCAGGCACTTATATCTAAAGATTGATCTCAGCGGGCGCTGTACTATCCCAGCTACAGAATTCTGTGTGGGATTGGCTGAGGTGCCTATGCTCAAGCCTGCTGTCTTTACTCCTTTACTGGTATTGTTTCTGAGACAACACACTAATCTTTTTGTATATAAATCTTCTCAGAATCTCTTTCCAGAATCCAAACTAAGGGCCACTTAAAACAAAAAAGTATCAGTGAACGTTGAGTCCTCTATTCATTTTAAAGCCATTTCTCAGTCACAGCCTAAGAATAAATTATAAGGATGTGATAAAGAAATATTTCTTTTGGTACTGGAGATAATATGTTTTTTTCATCATGTAAAAAAGTATGATAATCATGCTGCCAATATTAATTAAGCATCTGATTCATGTTATATATTGGGTCAGAATATGGGTGACATAAAGATGACAGGGTCTCTGATTTTGAGGAGCTCACAGTCTAGGAACAAGATAACTACAACCCCCACCCCCCTCTAAAAACCTATAATGGATCACAACAGTGCCATACTAATATATACCATATTCTGTTATGAGAAAATGAGAGAACTCTTCTCCTAATGAGAGTCATAAAAATTTCACAGAGGGTGAGATGCCATTTGGATAATGTTTTAGAGCAGAGGTTGTTAAACATCTTTTGCAAAGGGCCTGATAGAAGAAATTTTAGGCTTTGCATCTGTATTTTATAGTTACTCAATTCTGTCATTTTAGCATGAAAGCAGCCATTGACAATAAGTAAATGAATCAGTCTGTTTATAAAAGAGGCCTCAGGCCCAATTGGGTTTGTGGTCCAGCAGAAGTTTGCTCCTAAGGATGATTAAGACTTCATCAGGCAGTCCAGAGGCAGTGTGAGGAGGGGAAGATGGTAGAAGAATATACTTACACCGTATTAAGAAACTCACAGATTGAAGTCTGCCTGCCTCCCTCTCTTCCTCCTTCTTTGCCTCCCTCTCTCCTTCCTTCTTTCTTTCTTTGGAGCTGTTTAGTGTAATGGTGCTTCCCATATTCTTATAATTCTTTTTATTACTTAGAAGTTTATTAACTTTTTCTTGCTGGTCTTAACTTTCTTTAGATTACAAAAATGTCGCTATATGTTTTGAAACTTTACTGGAATGAACATTGTATTTCATTTCAATGCAAATGTTCCCTCTACTCTGATCCTTTATTGTAGTTTGGTAGAACACATTTTTATTCCACGTTGATTATGTGCAGTCCTCAAGTCATTATGAAAGTAGTTCTCTAAATTTGCATTTAAGTTTTAAATTGAAGTTTGGACCCTTAGAAAAGAGGATGTTTTGTAGAACTCTAGTTGCTCTATTTCCATCTGTTTATCATCTATTTTATATCATTAACTTGAGGATGTTTTCAGTGGGAGGGAGGGCTTGAAAATAATAAAACCTATTTAGGATGAAACCATTTAGTCTGAGAAGTTATAATTCTTCTCTGATTCTACCAAAGTCTATATGAACATATTTGAAAGGAAATTGTATATTTAGGAGAGTTAATGTAGGTGACACATATAGTCTAATGGATTTCGCAATGATGAAAAGTAGAAAAATATTTTGTCAGAGATTAGTGAGTAAAAAGGGAAAATGTAACTTAAGTATTTTTTTTGCTAATCAAACTTTTTTTCCCCTGTAAAATGTTATTTGTTGGCCATGCATTCCAAATGTGAAGCATTTTTAACTCCATATTAAAATGAATCAGGTATACAGAACTGAAGGGGTGGAAGATGATCAATCACCTTTTAGACTAGTAAATGAAGCCAACAGTTTTTATGCAAACACATACTCATAACAGAGCCTGCATAATGATCTAAGACTCTCATTTTTTTATTTGAAAATAAGCATAACAGAATGGTGTCACAGTAATTTAAAGTCCTTGTATATATATTTTTATTATTTCCCACATGATTTTTCATTTTTCTATCATGTCTTATGCTGATTGCCTGGTTTCTGGCTTCTTGTGAATGGGAACTGGGCAGGACATAGTCTTTCATTACAGGAGACTCTGCTGATTGGGAGAATGTGGTCAATAGCAAACAGTCTTCATGGGTGAGGGGCTAACAACACACTTTCATGGTCTATTCCTTTACTAGGGCATCAGGCACAGCAAGAAGTGGTGTGAAGCAGCAGAAAGGGAAGAGAAGAGTAAGTGTTTCAGGAGAGGGGTACAGTCCCATATTATTACAGTTTTTAGCTTTCCTTCTAGTAATATACATGACCTTAGACTTTCCCTTTCAACCACTGTCATACCCATATATAGCTCTGCTAGTTAAAAACACCATGATGTGCTTTCACCATTTCTATTCATTTCCAAAGATTTACAAGCTTTTTAAAATTCTGCACAGATTAACCCTCAGCTTTCCATTCTCTACCCTCATTCTATTTTCTGGTAACCTGTATTCTAACTATAAACTCCATGAGTTTACACAAAAAAATTAGTTCATAATAGCACAATCATGCAGTATTTGTCCTTTTGTGTCTGCCTTGCTTTACTCAACATAATGCCTTTCAGGTTCATCCATGTTGCCATATGCTTCACGACTTCATTTCTTCTTACTGCTGCATAATATTCCATTGTGTGTATACACCACAATTTGTTTATCCATTCATCAGGATATGATGAATGGATGAAAAATTGGGTTTATCCATTCATCATATCCTGGGTTTTTTCCAAGTTTTTGCAATCGTGAATAATGCCGCTATGACCATTGGTGTGCAGATAGATGTCTGTTCATGTCTCTGCTATCAGTTCTTCTGGGTATATACCTAATAATGATATTGCCAGTTCACATGGCTAGTCTATGTTCAACTCCACAGTGGCTGTACCATTCTACATTCCCACCAACGTGGAATAAGCGTTCCAATCTCTCTACATTCTTTCCAACGTTTACAGTTTACTGACTTTTCAATAGTGGCCAGTGTAATAGTTGTAAATGATACCTCATTGTAGTTTTGATTTGCATTTTCCTAATCACTTATGATGTTGAACATTTTTTCACGTGCTTCTTCACAACTTATATTTCTTCTTTGAATGATTGTCTTTTCAAGTCTTTTGCCGATTTTTTAATTGGGTAGTTTGTCTTTTTCTTGTTGACATGCATGGGCTCTTTGTATATCATGGATATTAAACCGTTATTGGGTATGTGATTGCCAAATATTTTCTCCCATTGAGTTGGCTGCCTTTTCACCCTTTTGACAAAGTCTTTTGATGTGCAAAAGTGTTTAATTTTGAGGAGGTCCTTTATCCATTTTTCCTTTTGTTTTGCTCATGCTTTGGGTATAAGGTTTAAGAATCTACTGCCTACCACATCTTGAAGATGTTTTCCTACATTTTCACCTAGAGTTTTATGGCTGTTGCTATTATATTTAGGTCCTTGGTCCGTTTTGGGTTAATTTTTGTATAAGGTGTGAGATAGGGTCCTCTTTCTTTGTTTTAGATATGGACATCCAAATATGCCTATCCAGGTAGACTGTTCTGTCTGGCCAGATGGGGGAGCTTGACCACCTTGTCAAAAATCACATGACTATAGATGTTGGGGTCTATTTCTGTATTCTTGATTCAATTCCATTTGTCCATGTGTCTTGTCTTTATACAATTACCATGCTTTTTTTTTTTTTTTTTTTAACCACTGTAGCTAGATAATATGCTTTAAAGTATGGAATGGAGAGCCTTCAACTTCGTTCTTCTTTTTTAAGATCTTTTTGGCTTTGGGGTTCCTTACCCTTCAAAATAAATTTGATAATTGGTTTTTCCAGATCTGCAAAAATGGTTACTGGGATTGCTTTGAATCTGTAAATCAGTTTGGATAAAATTGACATCATAATGGTATTTAAGTCTTTCAATTCATGTACACAGAATGTTCTTCCATTTATTTAAGTTTTCTTCAGTTTCTTTTAGCAATATTGTGTAGTTTTCTGAATACAGGTCCTTTAGGTGCTTGGTTAAGTTTATTTCTAAATATTTGATTATTTTAGTTGCTATTATAAATGGAATTTTTTTTCTGATTCCCTCCTCAAATTGCACATCAGTAATGTATAGAAATATTATTTTTTGTTTATTAATCTTGTATCCCACCACTTTGCTGAACTTGTCTATTAGTTCTGGTAGCTTTGTTGTGCATTTTTCAGGAGATTCTAGCTATAGGATCATATCATCAGCAAATACTAAAAAAGTTTTACTTCTTGCTTTCCTATTTGAGTGCCTTTTATTTCTTTATTTGCCCTTATTGCTCTAACTAGAACCTCCAGTACAATATTGAATAACAATGATGACCAGTGGGCATCCTTGTCTTGTTCCTGATTTCAGTGGGAAATTGTTCAGTCTTTCACCATTGAGTACTATGCTAGCTGTAGGTTTTTCATATATGCACTTTACCATATTGAGAAAGTATCCTTCTATTCCTATCATTTGGAGTGTTTTTATCAAAAAATGGCACTGTATTTTGTCAAGTTCCTTTTCTGCATCAATTGAGAGGATCATGTGGTTTTTCTTCTTCATCAATATGGATTATTACACTAATTGATTTTCTTGTGTTGTACCACACTTGCATACCTGGAATAAAACCCACTTAACAGTGGTGTATAATTCTTTAATGTGCTTTTGAATTCTGTTTGCAAGTATTTTGTTGAGGATTTTTGCATTCATTAGAGATATTGGTCTGTAATTTTTTTTTGTAGTATTTTTATCTGGTTTTGGTATTAAGGTGATATTGGATTCATAGAATTAGTTTAGTAGCATTCTTTCCTGTTCAATTTTTTGGAAGAGCTTGAGCAAGATTAGTACTAAATCATCACTGAATGATTGGTAAAATTCACTTGTGAAGTCATCTGGTCCTGGGCTTTTCATCTCTGGGAGGTTTTTGATGACTGTTCCAATCTCTTCACTTGTGATTGGTTTGTTGAGGCTCTCTATATTTCTTTTTGGGTCAGTGTAGGTGGTTTGTGTGTTTCTAGGAATCTGTCCATCTCCTCAACATTGTCCAATTTTTTGGCATACAGTTGCTCATAGTATCCTCTTAGGATCTTTTTTATTTCTGGGGGTCAGTGGTAATGTCACCTCTTTTGTTTCTAATTTGATTTATTTGCATCTTCTCTCTTCTTTTCTTTGTCAGTATAGCTAAGGATTTTTCGATTTTATTGATCTTATCAAATAACCAACTTTTGGTTTTGTTGATTCTATGGTGTTTTTTTTTCTTTTCAATTTCACTTATTTCTGTTCTGATCTTTCTTTCCTTCAGCTTCATTTGGGATTAGTTTGCTGCTCTTTTTCTAGCTCCTCCAGGTGTGCAGATAGGTCTTCAATTTTAGCTTCTTCTTCTTTAATGTAAGCATGAGGGCTGTAAATTTCCCTCTCAGCACTGCCTTTGCAGTGTCCCATCGCTTTTGATATGTTGTGTTGTCATTTTCATTCATCTCAAGAGAGTTGTTGAATTCTTTGACCCACTGATTATTTAAGAGTGTGTTGTTTAATCTTCATGTATTTATAAATTTTACCTTTCTCCATCCATTATTGATTTCCAGCTTCATTCTGTTATGATGAGAGGAAGTGTTTTTTTAAAAATAATTTCCAACTTTTTAAATTTATTGATACTTGTCTTGTGACCCAACATATCTTGGAGAAGGATCCATGAGCACTTGTAAAGAAAGTATATCCTACTGTTTTGGGGTGTTATTCCCCAAAGAGGTCAGTTAGGTCTAGTTAATTTATCATATTATTCAAGTTCTCTGTTTCTTTATTAATCTTCTGTCCAGATGTACTATCCAATACTGAGAGTGGTATATTGAAGTCTCAAGCTATTATTGTAGAGACATCTATTTCTCAATTCAGTTTCACTTCATGTATCTTGAGGCACACAGTTTAGGTGCATAAATATTAAGTATGTTTTTTTTCCTTGGTGAATTGCCCTTTTCATTAATATATAATGACTTCTTCATCCCTTATACCAGTTTTTTATTTAAAATCTATTTTGTCCAATATTAGTACCACCACTCCAGATATTTTTTGGTTACTATTTGCATGAAATATCTTTTCCCAACCTTTCACTTTTAACTTGGCTATGTCCTTATGTATGAGGTGGGTCTTTTGTAGACAATATATACATGGTTCATACTTTTTTATCCATTCTCTCTGTGTGTCTTTTGATTGGGATGTTCAAGCCATTAACATTCAATATTATTGTAAAGGATCACTTACTTCATTTTGTCTTTTGGTTTTTTAAAAAAAATTATTTACGCATTTTCATTTTTTTAAAAAAGATACTTAGACTACACAAAAATTACATAAAAAATATATGGGGGAAGTGGATGTGGCTCAAGCATTTGGGCTCCCACCTACCACATGGGAGGTCCTAAGTTTGGTTCCTGGTATCTCCTGGAGAAATTGAGCAAGGCAGCGAGCTGCCTAGAAGGGCAGGTGCAGTGAGCTGATGCAACAAGATAACACAACAAGGAGACACAACGAGAAAAGACAATGAGAGACCGAAGAAAGCAAGGAGCTGAAGTGACTCAAGTGATGGAGCACTTCTCTCCCATGTGAGAGGTCCCAGGTTTGGTTCCTTGTATCTCCAAAAGAGAAGACGAGCAGACAAAGAGAGCATACAGGGAACAGACACAGAGAGCACAGTGAACACAAACAATAAGGAGGGAGAGAATAAATAAATAAAATAAATATTAAAAAAAATAGGGATTCCCATATGCCCTGCTCCCAACCCCTTCCACACTTTCCCATATTAACAACTTCTTTCATTAGTATAGTACATTTGTTACAATTGATGAACACATTTTGGAGCATTGCCACTAAGCATGGATTATAGTTTACGTTTTAGTTTACGCTCTCTCCTGCACAATTTTGTAAGTTATGGCAAGATATATAATGGCTTATATTTGTCATTGCAGTGTCATTCAATACAATTCCCAGGTCCTGAAAATGTTCCCATGTTACACCTGTTTTTCTATCTCTGTCCCCTCAGAACCGCCAATGACCATTGCCTCCACATCAATGATAAAATTCTTCCATTGCTAAAATCACAATAAGTCTATACTAGAAAACCAGTAAGTCTACTCTAGTCCATCGTTCATTCGCAATCTTGAGGATTCTGGAATTGTGATGCCCACTCCACCTCTAATGGAGAAGGGGCTTAGATTTCTTGGGGCAGATGGATGGGACTACCTTTCTTGGAGTTACAGACTCTCTCTGTTCCTTGGAATGGTCATTGTCCATCATCATCTCCTTGTGAGTCCAATGAACTGAAGAGTAGGTACTGTAACTCTGTTGAGATTCAGGGCCCAGCTGGCACATGGACAGCCCAAAGATTGAAGTCTTTTGGACATACACCTATCAACTTTAGCACTAACTATAGGTTCAAATAGAAGAGGCAGAAGAGCCACGTGTAGGGAAAACACACCTGAGTCTAACTCTGTCACACTGGGGAGCATAAATTCCCAAGTAGGGTCCACTGGCAGTGCACCAAACTCCTGAGTTGTCTGCCCTGCTATAGTGTCTGGATTTCTCTGCTGTTTGAGACAATATTTACTTTGGTAGTCAATGAGATCCTGCTGAGATATGTATAAGCCTAACCTCTGGAATGACCTACCAGCTCACTTTGAAGTCTCTTATGCATATAAACCCATTTATCTTTACCCTTTCCCACTTTTGATCAATGTCTTTTTCAGTTGCATTGCTAGTTAGTGCTTTTTAGTAATCCCTTGGTGTGAGGGAGGCTCATGCCTGAGAATCATGTGCAATGCTGGGGGAAAGGTAATGTATTTATATGCTGAATTTGGCCTAGAGAGAGGCCACATTTGAGCAATAAGGAAGCTTTCAGGAGGTAACTCTTAGGCACCCTATAATACTAGACTAATTTTGTCCTTTCACTCTCTATTGTCATATTGTTCTATTGGCTGTCTTCCTAACCTTTACCGTTCCTTATAATCTTCATTTCTAAACTCTTCTCCAAATCTCTTGCCCTTGCTTTTTTCTTTCAGGCTGCAGCACTCCCTTTACTATTTCTTGAAATTCTGATCTTTTGGTAACATAATCAATCGGTCTTTGTTTGTGAGTTCAAACTCACCGTCATTTTTGAAGGACAGTTTTGTTGGATACATACAGAATTCTTGGCTGGCAGTTTTTCTTTCAGTACCTTAAATACATCATACCAGTTTATTCTAATCTTGATGTTTTCTCCATGATGAGAGGTCAGCACTTAATGAGTTTCCCTTGTATGATGCTTTACTTTTCTCTTGCTGCATTCAGAATCCTCTGTTTATCTCTGATATTTGTCATTCTTAATTGTAATTGTCTCTGGGTAGGTCTATTCGTATTTATTCTGTTTGGGGTGTGCTGTCCTTCTTGGATATTGATATTTATGTCTTTCATAAGAGTTGAGAAGTTTTTGGTCATTATTGCCTCAAATATTCTTTCTGCCCCTTTCCTTTCTCTTCTCCTTCTGGGACACCTATAATGCGAATGTGTGTTTCACATTGTCATTCAGTTCCCTGAGACTCTGTTTCATTTTTTCCCATTCTCTTATCTTTGTTTTCTCCTGTCCTTTCCAGTTTGGATGTTCTGTCTTCAAAATCATTAATTCTGTCTTCAAGCAATTCAAATCTGCTCTTATGTACCTCTAAAGTATTTTTAATCTCATCCATTGTGTCTTTCATTCCCATAAGGTCTGCTACTTTTCTTTGAAGGCTTTCAAATAGTTCTTTATGCTCTCCCAGTTATCTTCTTAATATCCTTTATTTCTTTAGTCATATTTTCTTTAAATTCTTTGAAGTGATGTACGAGAGTTGTGTGATTATCCCTGATTAATTGTACTAAATCCTGTATCTTTCAGGATATTTGGTTAGTTCTTGAGGCTGGGCCATCTTTTCCTGTTTCCTTATATGACTTGTAATTTTTTGCTGATGTCTAGGCATCAGAACATGTTGATGAGTTTACTGATGGCCTATTTCTCTCACTGGCCTATTGATTTTTTTTTCACTGCTCTTCTTTGATATTCGGTTCAACTTATTCTAAGTCTTTAAAATTGCCTGGCTTAAGTTATCAAAATTAGGCCAGGGACTCACTAATGGAATGTAGATTTTTTCCCAGGGGTCAGATAAAGAAGAGTGCAGAGAACAGTTTTTGTCCATGTAATTTCCAGACCGGCCAGCAGATGGCAGTTGTTAGTGCAACATTCCATGGAGGTGTGTCAGTCTGGGCTTTCCTCTGTTTCTGTGTTGAATCCCCACAGCAGAGATTCAAAACAGTCTGCTGGCTGAGATCTTTGAAGAAAACCACCTGGACTCCTCCTCTCTTTTCCCTTGTAACAGCTGATAGAGAGGAAGATACCTGTTCCCCTCTCAGTCTGCTGCAGTGAGCCAGGGATTTTACCACAGCCTAATATCTTGGGGGTGGGGGAGGGAACACTTTATGGCTGCTGTGAGGTGGTGGTGAGGGGGAGATTGGTAACTCATGCTTGTTTCAGCTTCTTTGTCTCTCTGTCCCTAACCTCCTGGGAGTTGTGTAGCACTATCCTGGTGTGCTAACCCCCAAAACAGGTCCTGCTGACAGCTTTTAGCTCTTTCTTTATAGTTTTTGTGAAAGCATTTAGCTGTACTTGCTAGTCCATCTTCCTACAATTCCCCTGAATCTCTTTTAAGTCTTTCTTCCACCCATCTCTATCAGTAATACCATAACTCCAGATCTCACAAACTGTTCTCTTGGGCCAATACAATAGGTTCTTAACTGAATTCTTTGACTCCTGCTTTGATTCCCATCCTGTCCATTCTGTTCACCACTGCCTAAGTTATCTCTGTAATGTATAAATCAATGCATGTCACTCCACTGTTTAAAACCCTGTGTTGATCTTCACTGTCTTACTTAAGTGCTTGATAAGTGAAACTTTTGTAGTCTGGCTTCTGCCTACCATCTATCTTCTCTCATTTCCTGCCAAAGAACCAGATCTTCCATCTCACACCATATTAATAATAACATTTACATTTCCTAATGTACTGTTATATGTCAAGGCTCTTTACCTCTACACACATAACTCCATCTACTAAAGAGGAAGTTTGTGTAGTGTTTAAGAGCAAACTGCTTGGGTTTGATACCCAGCACTGCAACTCACAAACTATGTGATCTTGGTCAGATTACATAACCTTTCTATGCCTCAGTTTCTGTATCTGTAAAATGGGGATATGTACTAAGAATAGTGCATATGTGTAGTAGTTTGAGGTTTTTATGGACCCCAGAAAAGATCATGTCCTTAGAGCCAATCCATTTCTGTGAATGTGAATTTATTGTAGGTGGGACCTTTATTCAATTACTTCATTTAAGGGGCTTTGATTAGATTACTTCAGTAGGGCTTGATCCAGGGTGGGTCTTAATCATCCTGCTGGAGTCCTTTATAAAGGAGATGAATATGAAAGCCAGAGACACTCAGAAAGGAAGGCACAGAAGCTGAGAGAGAAAGCAACAGATGGAGCAGTCAGCAACTAAAAGCAGTAGAGCCCATAGGAGAAGGCAGAGGCCTACAGCTGCTGCCATGTGCCTTCCCATGTGAGAGAAGTCCAGGATCACCCACAGCTGGTATCTGGGAAGATAGCATCAGCTGATCATGCCTTGATTTGGGCACTTTCCTTAGCCATGAAACTATAAACCTTAAGCCAATAACCTTCCACCAAGGTTATTGGCCAACCCATTTCTGGTATATTGCTTTTAACAGCTTTTAGCAAAATAAAATGGTATGTCACATTTTGTTTTGAGAATATAATGATTTAAATTATAAAGTGTCTAAATCAGTGCTTGGAACATAGGATGTATTGTATAAATATGATTTATTATTACTGTTATTTGGAATGCTTTTTCTTCCATGTCAACTGATTGAACTCCTATATGTTTGTAAAGACAATTCTAATATTACCTCCTAAAGGGTAAGTCTTTTACCTATCAGTTTGATCCTATTGTAACACCTCTATTTGAGCACATCTCATTGTTCTCCATTTCTTGCACAAGGATCTGAACCCTTGGGACAAAGGATCATGTCTTAATTATGTTGATATGAAAATAATAGCTTCACAATTCATGGAATGATTGAATGAATTAGAAAGTTATATGGTTTTCTAAAAATATTTTACCGTGGAAAATTTTGAACACACACAAAAGCAGAGATGCTGATGCAGTGAACTCCCATATACCCCAAACCTAGCTTCAACCATCAACATTTTACTATCCTTGTTTCATCTATTACCTCTCCTTTTTTGTTAATTTTAAAGCATACCCAAGTAATCTTTTTCCCCACTCATAAACAAACTAATAATTATTTTAAATATAATCACAATGAACAAATTGATGATAATTCCTTTATATAATCTGATATCTATTCTATATTTAATTTCCCCCAATTATTTCCAAAATATCTTTGAATGGCTGGTTTACATTAGGATCCTTCCCACTAAAGCCTATATATTGCATTTAGTTATGTGTCTCTAAAACTTTCAGTTTCAAAGAACACCCTCTTTTATGCCACTGATTTCTTGAAGAAACTTGATCATTTGTTTTTTAACATATCCTGCATTTTGGATTTAGCTGATTGTAACTTTTTGCTATATTTAAAATGTTTTTCTATGCTTTTTTCCTATAAATTTAGAGCTAAAGAATTGATTAAATTCAGATAAAAATTTTAAATGAAAATAAAGCTTTGTAGATTTTGATGTGTACTTCCTATTACATCACATTGGTAACAACGTAATCTCTGATTGCCCAATTTCAGCAATGTTAATGTGTCTCAGTGGGATTGTCAATGCCAATCCCATTTGCTATCATCCTTAATCTCAATGTTTTAGTAACCCATGAATGACTGTTGTCTTCAGCCATTATTTCATTAGGAGTTGCAAAATGCTGATTTTAAAATTTTGATCATTTTTCCTGCCTCTGTTAGCTGTGATTCTTGTATAAAAATGGATCATTTCCTCATTCACTATTTGGTTATCTTGAAATACAGTTCGTAAAGGAAAAGGAAGATAAGTACTTCATTCCTTCTCAGTAAATTTTCAGAATGATTACTTGGTGTCCTAGCAATGTCTAAAGTCATCAATACCTTTTTGCTAGCATAGTTTTGACCACATGGAATTTAACATATTTGATATATTTTAGTCAATTTTAGTCAGTATTCTTTCTAATGTTCAAATTGTTCCAGGATTAGTTTATGTGAACCTGAGTTCTTTTGATATGTTTTCAGAAGTCTCACCTAACATCCTTGCTTTCAGTTATGGAAGATATACCTTTTATTCATTTCCTGCCCCAGATCTAGAATCAGCCACTTATCTGAAGAACTCTATTTTCTTTAAGCATTAAATAGTAGAGATGATAATCTGGAAGTTAAGGGTGGGAGATAGAGTTGCTTTTAGGTCTTTTCCATGGACAGAACTAGTAAATAGACATTTTTAAAGAGGAAAATAAATCAGGAAATCATATTGATATTTAAATTCAAATGAAAGGTTGAAGTTTTTATTTAACTAAATTATATTATAATAATTACAGGATATTTAACAAATAAATTTAATACATTATGGGGTATTTTAAAAATAAAATTATTTAATAAATACCTTGTTATTAAATACCCTGAAATTATTGTAGTAATAATAAATACAGTGTGTTTATTTAATTATATTTAATTTTTCTTTATAACTTTCTTACTCTCATTATCATGATTTATGGCTAAATTAATCCAATTACTTATGTGCATTCATTTAATATTTTGTAATTGTTTCACACTAAAATGCCCAAATTACTGCTAATAACAAAACCAATAAATTTTGTTAATATTTCTGTGTATGTGTGTGTGAGAGAGAGAAAGAGAGAGAGATTGATCTGTAAGACATTAAATTAAAATTTTCTGTTTTAAAGTCACTTGAGATTATTCATCTCCTGTTGTTGTGCCACTAACTTGATAAATATCTAGGTTCATTTTTTTTCATGTGATTTCTAAATTGCTTAAGCTATTTTATTTCCTTTCTTTTTGTATGTAAAATTGAGAATAATATAAACTATATCTACAAAAAAATCCTGCTGAGATTTTGATTGGAATTGCAGTAAGCCTGTATATAAATTTGGGGAAAAGTCACATCTTTGATATATTAAGTGTATCTTTGCTGTGTTGACTCTTTCAATCCATGAACACAATATGTTTCATTTTTTATTTAGATCTTTGATTTCTTTCATCAGAGTTTGTAATTTTCAGTGTACAAATCTTATGCATGTTTTGTTAGATTTATACCAATTTCACTTTTTTTTTTAGGAGGTACTGGGGATTGAACCCAGGACCTCATACATGGGAGGAAGCAGGCACTCAACCACTGAGCTACATCCACACCCCAATGAGAGTTGGTTTTTTGTTTGTTTGTTTGCTTTTAAGAGGTACCAGGGTTCAAACATGGGACCTCATACAAAGAGAAGCAGGAGATTAACCACTTGAGCTATGTCTGCTCCCTAGCCAATTTGACTTTTTAGTGATTATAAGTGCCATTATTTAAAAAATTCTGTGTCTGTGTGTTCATTGTTAGTGTATAGAGATTCAATTAATTTTTTATATTTATCTTGTGTTCTTTGATCTTGTTAAATTTCCTTATTAATGAGAGTTTTATTTTAATCTGTGAATCTCTTGATATAATCTACATAGAATATATCATGTAATATACAAATATTATAGGGAGAGTTTTATTTCTTCCTTTTTGATTACTATGCCTTTTATTTTTTTCTTTAAATCATTGTACTGGCTAGAATTTCAAATGCTTTGTTGAATAGAATGGTGAGACTATTCATCCATGACTTGTTTTTCCTTTAGGGGGGAAATATTCAGTCTTTCTCTATGTTAGTCAAAGGATTGTGAGCAGTTGTTCTTTATCAAATTGAGGAAGTGTCCTTCTATTACTATTTTTCTGAGAGTTTTATCATGAATAAGTACTAAATTTTGTTAAATATTTTTTTCTACATTGACCGATATGATCCTATGATTATTTTCTCTTTAACCTATAAAATGGTGGATTACATCGATTTATTTTTGAATATTGAAACAGCCATGCATCCCTGGAATAACTCTGCTTCATTATGGTACCTAATTCTTACATAATACTAAATCCTATTTTCTAATATTTTTTAGGGATTTTTGCATCTATATTCTTGAGGAATATTGGTCTATAGTTTTCCTTTTTTTTTGGTACTGTCTTTATCTGGTTTTGATATCAGAGTAATATTCCATAAAATTAATTGGAGAACACACTCTTTTCCATTATTTTCTTGAAGAGATTTTGTACAATTGATTTAATTATTTAAACATTTGTTAGAATTTTCCAAAGAAACCATGTGGACCAGAAAATATATTTTGGGGAATTTTTGAATTATGAATTTAACTTCTTTTAGCCTTTCTTTTAGAGTAGGTCTGCTTGTGACAAATACTTTTAGTTTTCCTTCATATGTGAATGTTATTTCCCTTTCATTCCTGAAAGCTATTTTCATTGGCTATAGGATTCTGAGTTGGCAGTTCATTTTTTCCCCCAGCATTTGGAAAATGTTGTGCCACTTCTTTATATCCTCAATGATTTTTGATAAGAAATCCACTGTTACTTGAATTGTTTTTCTCCTATAGGTAAGGTGAGTTTCTCTCTTGGAGCTTTCAAGGTTTTTTCTTTATCCTTCATTTTCAGAAATTCTGCTTCAATGTTTATTTGTGTAGATTTCTTTGGGTTGATTATATTTTCATTTCATTTAGCTTCTTTAATATGTAGGTTTATGTTTTTTGCAATTTTGGGAAGTTAAAGCCAATATTTCTTCAAGTACTTTTTCAGCCCTCCCTTCTTTCTCCTCTCCATCTAAAACTCTGATTTCTTGAATACTAAATACATTCTTATAGTACCATATGTCACTGGACCTCTGTTTCACTTTTTTTTCAGTCTACTTCCTCTCAGTTGTTGAGATTAAGAAATTACTATTGTTCTATCTTCCAGTTCACTGATTGTTTCCTTTGTCCCTTCCATTCTGCTGTGCATCCATGCATTTGGTTTTTTTCTTATTTTATTTTATTTTAAAAATATATTTTAATTTATTTTTTAAAAGATACATAGATCACACGAAATGTTACATTAAAAAATATAGGAGGTTCCCATATGCCCCACTCCCCACACCCCCCACTTTTTCCACATCGACAACTTTTTCATTAGTGTGGGACATTCATTGCAATTGATGAATAATTTGGAGTGTGGATTATAGTTTACATTGTAGTTTACGCTCGCTCCCAGTTCATTCAGTAGGTTATGGCAGGATATATAATGTCCTGCATCTGTCCCTGCAACATCATTCAGGACAACACCAAGTCCCAAAAATGCCCCCATATCATACTTCCTTTTCCCTCTCCCTGCCTTCAGCAACTCCTGTTTCCACTGTCTCCACATCAGTGATATAATTTCTTCCATTGCTAGAGTCACAATAATTCTATAGTGGAATACTAGTAAATCCACTCTAATCCATATTTTATTCCTCTAACCTGAGGACCCTGGGATGGTGATGCCTACTCAACCTCTCAATTGAGATGGGGCTTTGATCTCACACAACTGGTGGATAGGAATCTATAGCTCTAGACTCTCTCATGTCCTTGGTATGGTGGTTGTCCAACCTCACCTCCATGTCAGCTAACCTGGGTAAGTCCAACAAACTGGAGAGTAGGTGCTGCAACATCACGGAGGCTCAGGGCCCAGCTGGCACATGGACAACCCAGATATTCAAGTCTCCCAGGCATATATCAACACTAGGACTAACCACAGGTTCAATAAAAGCTCAGAAGAAGGATGTGCAGAGAAAGCACATCTGAGTCCAACTCCATCACACTCAAGAGCAAAAATTCCAAAGTAGGGTCCACTGGTGAGGTACTCAACTCTGGAGATATCTGCCATGACCGTAGGACCTGGGTGTCTCTGTAGCCCTGAGGAGCAACACTACCTGGGGTTGTATCTACTTTGGCTATCTATGAGATCCTGCTGAGACATGCATAAGTGCGACCCCTCTGATGACCTCCTGACTCATTTTGAAGTCTCTTAGCCATATAAACTCATTTGTCTTTACCATTTCCTCCTTTTACTCAAGGTCTTTTTCCAGTTGTATCACCAGCTGGTGCTTGGTAATAATCCCTTGGCACCGGGAGCTTCATCCCTGGGAGTCATGTCCCACAGTGGGGGGAAGGTGATGCATTTATATGCTGAGCTTGCCTTAGAGAGTGGCCGCATTTGAGCAACATAGAGGCTCTTAGGAGGTAACTCTTAGGCACCCTTCAACATTAGGCCAAGTTGAAATTTCAAGCACAACAGGTCCATAAGCATAGTCATTAGTATCAAGGGCCCATCACTGAACCATCCTTTTACACTGATCATTGCCCTTGCACTTGGGGGATCATTGCTGTTCCGTTGGGGAATGTCGCAGAGCTCCCTAGGATGGCAACCCAGTACCCCCTCAGTTGTCGTTTGAAACTCTAACCCCTATGTCAATACCCAACAAACATCTGAACATATCTATGTAGTCTATATGCATGCCAAGGTGAACTCCCTCCCATGCATTCCCCATCAGTAACAACTCACATGAATGCTCCTCCCCTGCCATTGTTAAAACCCCTTTGTGATCCAAAGCTTCTTAAAAAATGAAGCTTAATAACTGCCAAATTCAATGAGTAGGAAAATGAAATAGTAATGATGGGTTTAAACATTAGAAATAAAATACATAATAATTTAGAAAAACTAAAATAAAGTTTAAAAAGTTGGGGTATTAAAAAAGAAAAATACCATAAAAATGTTTTTTTGATGTTTTGCCTTTCATCACTGTAACAAGTATTGTCCTATATGCACAGTGGCAAGGCAATCTCTTCCATTTCTTCCTCAATGTCTTTTTATTTTTAATTATGTCCTCAAAGAAGTTTTAGGTCACAGTAAAGTCACATACAGAATATAGGGGACTCCCATATACCCCAAATTCTCCCCTTTTTCCCCCTTCCCCACCAATGTGCTTTTTACAAGTGGATATTACATTTACTACAACTGATGTACAAATATTGAAACATAGCTACTAACCATGGTCAGTAGTTTACATTATGGTTTACATTTTAGACCATACATTTTTATAATTTTTTGATGAAATTTAACATGGCCTGTATCCATCATTGCATGATCATGCAGAACACTTCCATTTCCCCCCAATTATTCCCTCTTCCATCTATTCTATTCCTCTCTTCCCCTCCTCTCAGGGCCCACAGTGACAACCAAGCTTATATTGCTTGAAGGACAAGATTCATAGATACATACAACAATGCTGAGAGCTTGATACATTTGTCTGTCCTCCCCCATTAGGAGCAACCCATGCTTTTGAGAGACACCCTCCTTTCTGTTTGAGAACATCAGGCCTCCCCAGGATGGGGATACATCTTTCTGCTGATTGTATGGGCCACTACCCACTGATATAACACACTATGACAAGATGAGCACTCACACACTCTCTAGAAGCCTGCTCCAGGTGTGCCCTGTGCCAAATGTCTCCATCCAACACCCTAAACCAGTAACCCTTCATTATTATATTGTCTAAAGAGTTTTCTCAACATTATAGTTTCAACCACATACTTGCCAATCACCTGTGTTCACCTGCTTCCCTCCAATCCTTCCCCCAATTCCATGGACCATCTGACCCATTCTCACAACCCTAGGCCCCATCAAGCCTGTACAGCCCAAACCAATAATATCCCTATACCCCCATCACATCCCTTCATTGCACAAGTATTTACCTCCACCTTATCATAGATTTTGTTCATGTGGGCATTGGCTCACAACCTTCTTCTTCCCGCATATTTCCTGTAAGCCTATCTTCCAGACTCTAGCTCTCTGAGATGGTTTTATTTGTTTAATTCATATCAAAGAAGTCATGTAGTATTTGTCCTTCAATGCCTTGCTTACATTCAGTTTTTTATTTCAGTTTTTGTATTTTGCAGTTATAAAATTTTCATTTGGTTTTCCCTTTTATCTTCTATTTCTTTCTTGAGACTTTTAATATTTTTGTTGAGATTTTCTGTGTTATCATTTGTTTCAACCATGTTCAGAATTGTCCATTGAAACATTTTTATGGTGATGGATTTAAATATTTGTTAGATAATTCTGTCCTTTTGGTTATCTTTGTTTTGGCATCAATGGTTGTCTTTTTTCATTCAGTTTGAGTTCTTCCTCATTCTTTATGATGAATATTTTTCCATTGAAGTGGACATTTTGAGCATTATGTTATAAGACTCTAGATCTTATTTAAACCTTCAGCTTTAATTGACTTCTGATACTGGTTTGTTGAGGAATGGGGGAAATCATCTCTTTACTTTCAGGTGGAGATAAAAATACTGGTTCCCCATTTGATCTCCATTGATACTTTTGGGCTTTGTGGGAGTTCTGACTCCCAACCAGGCTTCTGATGACATTTCCCTGCCTGGGAGGGGTAGTAATGCCTTCTTACTGCTTGCCACATGGTCTCTACTTACACTACAGGGTAGGAGGCTTTCTTGTTACTTCTAGATAGTGGTGAAAGTTCTAACTCTCCACTAGTCCTCCTCTGCCCCACCCCAGTGTAGAAGGGAAAGAGTGGCATATTATTTCAAGGAAGGGGTGTGCGGGTGGGCAGGGTTACAAGTTCAGGTGCCCCATGTTAACTCTACTGACGCTATGGGGTTGGGGGATTCATTATTACCTGGTAGGGATGAAAGTGCCAACTTTCTACTAACTTTTTTTGCCTTCTGTAACATTGCCCCAATGATGGTTTGGGGTGCCTTATTATAGCCCAACAATAATGAAAGTCTGGGCTCCACACTCAGCCTTTATTGTCATGGTTGGGAGTGGAGGCACATTTTCTCCCCCACTGTGTTTAACTGGAATAGAGAGGTTATCCAAAAGTTTTCTGCCTTGCTAGGCTTCCCCATTCCTGTTCCTTTGGCTAGAGAATGCAGGTTTTTGGTGGAGCTTATTATCTGTACTTGTTGGCCTTTCAAGGTTACTGTAGTCTTCAACTTTAAATCTGGGATACATGAAGCAAAAAAAGAAAACACAACAAAGTCAGTGCTATGTCATTCTTTGTGTTCTAGGGTCATGACCTCATCTGACTTCTTGTTTCTGCCTTTCAGAGTCCTCTTATTAATTTTTAAATGTTATATCTAGTTTGTTTTTTTATTTTTTTACTTGTACTTAATAGAAGCAGTAGGGAAAGGTACATATACTCATTTTTTTTTTTTCCAAATCAGAAGCCCCATGAACTAGTTCTTACTGTGTACCAGACTCTGCTCTAAGGTTGGTGTATGTTAACTTATCTAATCTTTTAACAGCACCAGTGTGATGGTTAGCCTAATGTGTTGACTTGGTCAGGTAATTGTGCCCAGTTGTTAGCAATGGGCTAATTGTATTACAAGGTCATTTATGGACTTTAGTCACCAGTGACTTAACTGCACTGATAGCTGATTACACTTACATCAATCAGGGAGATTGCCATCAGCAATGAATGACTCTTTATCCAATCAGTTGAATGCCTTAAAAGGGGAAGTGATTCCAATATTCAGGGAGACTTTCCCAGCTCATCTTTGGACAGTCAGTGTCTCCCAGAAACTCATCAAGGACCTTCATTGGACTTTTATCAGATCCCCTGGTTGTAACTTGCCTGAGGAGCCTGGACTTGTGCATCCCTATGGTCACACGAGAGACTGATAAAATCTTTTACTATTGACAGATATCTCTTGTTGATTCTGTTTCCTTAGAGAACCCTAACTAAAACAACCAGGTTAGTATTATTATCATCATTTCTAAGATGAGGAAACAGGCCCAGAAAGGTGATTTCACACAGCTAGATATGGTAAAACTGGGATTTGTTCCTGCAGCAGTTTGATATAGTTATGAATTCCAAAAATAGATGTTGGATTATGTTTGTAATCTGGTCTATTACTGGGCATGACTGAGTTATGATTGGGGTTTTGACTGGGCCACATCATTAAGGTATTGAGTCCCCACCCACCAAGGGCATGGCAAAGGACAGAGTAGAGCTTTTTTTTATTTCCCCCCCCCCCCCCCACCTTGCAGGGTTTTTTTTGCTTGCTGTCTGCTTTCTGTGTCCATTTGCTGTGCATTCTTCTGTGTATGCATTTTATTAATTTATTTATTTCCCCCTCCCCTTGCAGATTGCTTGCTGTCTGCTCTCTGTGTCAATTACTGCATGTTCTTCTGTGTGTGGTTTTTTTTTTTTTTTTTTGCTTGTTTCCCTTTTTTTGTGGCATCACCTTGCTGAGTTGGCTCTCCATAGTGCTTGCAGGCTGGTGGCTCTCTGCAGCATGTGGGGGAACCTGCCATCATAAGGAGGTCCCAGGATGTGAACTCAGGGCCTCCCATATGGTAGAGGTGAGCCCAACTGAATAAGCCACAGCAGTTCCCCAGAGTAGAGCTTTTGATGTGAGGGTTTTTGATGTTGGAGTTTTAATGTTGGAATTTAATGATGAAGCCTTAAGCTGGAGCCCTAGGAAGTAAGCTCAAAGAGCAAAGAGAAGCCAGACCCAGGAAGAGAGGAAACCTGAAGCCAGGAAGAAGCAAGCCCTGGGAAGGAAGGAACCTTGAACCCAGAGAGAAGCAAGACCCTGGAAGGGAGGAACCCATGAAGCCTGAACCCTCACAGATGTTGGCAGCCATCTTGCTCCAACACATGAAAATAGACTTTGGTGAGGGAAGTAACTTAGGTTTTATGGCCAGTATCTGTAAGCTCCTACCCCAAATAAATACCCTTTATAAAAGCCAACCAATTTCTGTATTTGGCTAACACAGAATTTGGTACTAAGGTGTGGGGAAGTGCTTTTGCAATTACCAAAATGCTGGAATGGTTTTATAAATGGGTAAGGGGTACTTTTTGGAGGAATTATGAGATGCTTGGAAGAAAAGACCTACAGTGTTTTGACGAGACTGTTGATAGCAATATGGATGCTTAAGAGACTTTTTATGCTGCCTTGGAAGTAAAAGATGAAACTATTATTGGAAACTGGAGGAAAGGCAATCTGTGCTTTAAAGTTGCAGAGAAATTAGCAAGATTAACTCCTGGTGTATGGAAGGTGGAATTTGAAAATGGCAAGTCTGGGCATTTAGCTGAAGAAATTTCCAAAGAAAACTTGGAGAATCTAGCTTGGCTTCAGCTTGCAGCTTATAGCAAAATGCTAGATGAGAGAAAAATAGTGAGGACTGAACTGTCAGGCACAAAGAAAACAAAAACTGATTCTGGAAATTCCAAGCCTCTGGAAACCAAGTTCCTAGATGAAAGTGCTCCACTGGAGGACTTAATGAAACTTGGAACTGGTAAATTAAGTTTGAAGATACAGTTAACTAAGAAAGACTTGTGGAAAGTCTGACTGTCTGATGACTTGGATCCCAGCTTCCTGCATGCAAACCAGCAAAGTTTTTGAGAGAACTATATGAACAAAACCACTGTCAGCCTGGAATAAAAAGGACATGGAAAGGAGAGATTGAAGGAGAAACAGCTTTAAGAGGAAAATCATGGAAGCTGAGATCTGGAATTAGGATATCACCTTGTGCCAAGAGAGGAGCCCCACCCATGTGTACAGAGAGGTTGAGTTTGTCCCAGCAGTTGAAGAGGGTCGATGTTCCTGTCCGATGTTCTGGGAGAGTGTTGCTGCCCCAGGGTACAGAGAGGGTGGAACGCATTCCCCAAGGATTAAGGTCAGCACCCCAAAGGTCTGAGAGGTATGGACCTGTCCCCCATGGATTAGGGAAGGCTGGGTGGTCAACTCATTGCTCTGAGAGGGTCAAGCCTGCATACCAAAGGTTAGTGAAGTCCAGGTAGTCAACTCATTGTTCTGAGTGGGTTGATCCTGTTTACCAAAAGTTAGGGGGAATGTTGTCTTCATGTCACTGTACTAGGGGGGTTAAGATTCTAACCCAAAGATTGGGTAAGGTGTGGCAATCACCCCAACACTCTTGGAGGTTGAGGTCTGGAGCTTGGTTGACACCCAGATGCTTGATGAGGGTGGAACCAAGAAAATGGCTGTTGGGCAAGCATGTGGAAGAGTGCGTTTCCATAAGGCACCAAGAAGAAGAAACCATCATCTTAAGAATGACTATTAGATTGAAATTGAATGGAGGATGACCTGGAAGTTTACTGAAATGTAGAGGACCAATGACTCATGTTTCCCTCACAATTTCTCCTTATTTTAATGAAAATGTTTATCCTTTTTATGACCATTTGTGTATTAGAAACATATAAATTGTTTTATAAGTTCCAGAGGTCTATAGCAGATGAGATTTTGCCCCAAGACAAGCTATTACTTTAAATTGATTTTGATATGATTTAGTACTTCCATTGTTACTGATTCAACATTTATTTGAATATTGTATTGTCTTTTTGGAATTCAGAGTGTGGTGTGTAGCAGTTTGATATAGTTATGAATTCCAAAAATAGATATTGGATTAAGTTTGCAATCTAATCTATTACTGGGCATGATTGAGTTATGATTAGGGTTTCGATTGGGCCATGCCATTAGGGCATTGAGTCCCCACCCACCAAGGGTGGGGAGTAATGACAGATAAATGGCATGGCAAAGGACAGAGTTGGAGCTTTTGAATTGAGAGTTTTTGATGTTGGAGTATTGATGTTGGAGTTTGGTGCTGAAGTCTTAAGCTGGAGCCCCCAGAAGTAAGGTCACAAAGGAAAGAGAAGCCAGCCCCAGGAAAAGAGGAACCCTGAACTCAGGAAGAAACAAGCCCTGGGAAGAAAGGAACCTTGAACTCAGAGAGAAGCACGACCCTGGAAGGGAGGAACCCAGGAAGCTGGAACCCTTGCAGATGTGGGTAGCCATCTTGCTCCAATACGTGAAAATAGACTTTGGTGAGGGAAGTAACTTGTGTTTTATGGCCTGGTATCTGTAAGCTCCTACCCCAGATAAATATGTTTTATAAAAACCAACCAATTTCCGGTATTTTGCATCAATGCCCCTTTGGTTGACTAATATAGTTCCTATGTAGTTTCACCCAGAGTTCAGGCTCTTATTCACCATTATAGGGTAACCACATGCCTCAGGGGTCATGCTTCAGAATTGGGCAGTTGTTAGATTTAAATCCTGGCTCTTTGACTTGCTACTGTGTATCTTTGAGTGAACCCCTTATCTTCTCTGGTGCCAAAGAAAGTACAAATTGAAGGAAGAATGACTTCAAAGGTAGAGTCATGGAAGCAAGGTCTGGACTGAAAAGATTTCCTTGGTCCAGGAGAGTGGGCCTACCCATGTGTGTGGAAAGGATCAGTTAATCCCAGCACTGGAGAGGGCAGGTCTTTTGCTGCATTGTTCATGAAGAATGCTGCCACCTCACTGCTCAGCAGTAGTGGGACCTTCACCACAGTATTCAAGGACAGCATGGCATCTTCTCTCTCTTTTTTTTGTTAGTCTAGCTAAGGGTTTGCCAATTTTACTGATCTTCTCAAAGAACCAGCTCTTGGTTTTATCTTTTCGAGTGCTTTCTTATTTCCTATTTCATTTAGTTGTGCTCTTATCTTTGTTCTTTCTTTCTTTCTTCTTCCTGTGGGGTTACTTTGTTGTTATTTTACTAATTCCTCCAAATGTGCAGTTAGTTCTTCAATTTTTGCTCTTTCTCCTTTTTTGATGTATGAATTTATGGCTATAAATTTCCCTCTCAGTACTGCTTTTGCTGTATCCCATAAGTTTTGGTATGTTGTATTATCATTTTCTTTAGTTTCAAGGTAGTTATTAATTTCTTTTGAGATTTCCTCCTTGACCCACTGTTTTTCTAATAGTGTGCTGTTTAATTTCCACATCTTGGTGTGAAATCTGGGCCTCTGGCCCTTGCAGATTTCCAGCTTCACTCCGCTGTGGTCAGAGAAATTATTTTGTATGATTTCAACCTTTCTGAATTCATTGAGCCTTTCTTTGTGGCCTAGCATATGATCTATCTTGGAGAATGATCCATGTACACTTGAGAAAAATGTATATCCTGCTGTATTCAGGTGTAATGTTCTGTATATGTCTATTAGGTTCAGCTTCTCTAACTCAAAGTTTTTGTTTCTTTATTGATTCTTTTTTGAGATGTTCTGTCCAAAGAAGTTTTGGTTCACAGAGAGGTTCAACAATGGCAGGGGAGGAATACTGGTGTGGGATGTTATTCACAGGGGACATATGGTTGGCAGGGAGTTCTCCAGGGCATATATCCAGGGTACATAAAAATGTTTGAATATTTTCATAGTGGTTACAATTAAAAAACAACAACTGAGGGAGTACTGAGTTCCTAGCCAGGGGAGCTCTATCACAGTCCCTAAAGGAACAGCAACAATCCGCCAAGTGCAATGGCAAAGACCAAAAAAGAGTGAAGGTCCAACAATGAGCCCTTGATACTAATGACTATGCTTGTGAGCCTGTGCACCTGAAATAAGAACAAGGCCTAGAGCTGCAGGGTGCCTAAGAGTTATCTCCTGAGAGCCTCCATGTTGCTCAAATGTGGCCAATCTCAAAGCCAAACTCAGCATGTAAATGTGTTGCCTTCCCCCCAGTGTGGGGTGCCTCCCAGGCACCAAGGGATAACTACCAAGTACCAGCTGATGATGTAACTAGAAAATGACCTTGAATAAAAGGGTCAACTCAGACCAGCAGAATACCTCAGTCTACATATAATACCAGGAGTTAAAAATGCTTTTTGACGTGAATAAAAGGGGGGAAATGGAAAGGACAAATGAGTTTATATGGGACATAAAAAAGAAAAAAAGGACAGCATGGCCTCTGTACAAAGATTTGGAAGGGGTGGGGCTGCTTCTCCATCAGGACCAGAAGACAAAATATTGATCCATAGATGAATCTCAGAACTTGAAATTCAATGGAATTTTCCCTACTGGATTTCAGACTTGTTTGGGACCTATGACCCTGTTTTCTTTCCAATGTCTCCCTTCTGGAATGGGTATATTACCCTATGCCTGTCCCCCATTTTATATTGGAAGCAGATATCTTTTTTTCTAGGTTTCACAGGTCATTAGACAGAGGGACCTGTCCCATAAATGACCGTGGCTATAAATGATTTTTATGAGACTTTTTACTTAATATTGTTACTGAAATGACTTAAGGCTTAGGATGTTGTGATGGAATGAATGTATTTTGCATATGTGAAGAACATGTCTTCTTGGGGTCCAGAGGATTGAATACTGAGGCCTGATTCATGTTCCTCACAAAGGCATGTTCATTTCCCAACCCCTGGTCCTGTGGGGGTGTGAATCCAACTGTAAACAGGACATTTGAAGAAGTTATTAGCTAAGGGGTACCTAAACTGAATGAGGATGGGCCTTAATTCCAATATGACTCAAGTCTTTACTAGCAAAGAAAATTGGGCCCAGAAAAATAAGATTTGGGGATCAGCCAGAAGCTGGAAGTCAGTGGATCCCAGAAGAGAAAGGAGAACATGCCACCATGTGCTTTGTCACATGATAGAAAAGTCAAGGGACCCCGAAGATTGCTGGCAAGCCAGAATATATACCCTGGAAGCAAATAAGCCTTCTAACCTCTGAAGCCTGGGTCTGTGAATTACTGTTGTTAAGCCAACCAATTGTGTGATATTTGTTTTATCAGCTGAGAAACCAAAATAGGAAGGATCAAACAAACCACTTTATAATAAATATCCACAGAGAACCTTTTCCAGAGCTTTTATATGTTAGTTACAACTGCCATAATAAATCGAGTGAGTCACAATTGCTGATGGGCCCCTGATGAGTTTTTGGTCTCTTTGGGAAGGCAGGGATTCTGAGGACTTGTATGGGGAAGTAATAAAACCAATTAATGGCTCTGGAGTACAGTGCCTTGTCAGTGGGCCCTACTTTGGAATTTGTGCTCCTGAGTGTGATGGAGTTGGACTCAGATGTGACCTCTCTATGCATGCTTTTTCTGTAACTTTTACTGAACCTGTGGTTGGTTCTAGAGTTGGTGTATGGTCAGGATACTTGAATCTCTAGACGTTCTATGTGCCAGATGGGCCCTGAGCCTCAGCAGAGTTGCAACACCTAATCTCCGGTTCGTTGGACTTAACCAGGTCAGCTAACAGGGTAGTGAGGGTAACCAACCACTACACCAGGGAACTGAGAAAGCCTACAGCTGCAAGCTGGAGAATCACATCCATCAGCCAAATGGGATCTAAGCCCCCTCTTGATTTAGAGGTAGAGTGGACATTGCCATCCCAGGTTCCTCAGGAAGGAGGAATAAAATATGGATTGGAGTGGACTTACTGGTATTCTACTATAGAATTATTGTAATTCTAGCAATGGATGAAATTATATCATTGATATGGAGACAGTGGCTATGGGAGTTGCTGGAGGTAGGGAGAGTAAAAAGAGGTGTGATATTGGGGCACTTTTGGGACTTGGAGTTGTTCTAAATGATATGGCAGGGACAGAGGCAGAATATTATATGTACCTCCAAAACCCACTGAGTGGACTGGGAGAGAGTATAAACTACAATGTAAACTATAATCCATGATGTGCAGCAATATTCTAAAGTGTACTCATCAAAGGCAATTAATGTATCACGCTAGTGAAAGACATTATCGATGTGGGAGGAGTGGATGGTGTAGGGAGTGGGGTATATATTTTTTTAATGTAATATTTTGTGTGATGCATGTATCTTTAAAAAAGATAAAAAAAACCAGTTATTGAGAAAGTCTCTAAGAAACAAAAACAGGGTTCCTCATTCTTTATGCCTGTCACAGTGTGTGACAATGATAAAGTGTGATTACAATCAGATTTTTCTCCCTTACAGTGTTCCACAAACCATAGAAAACTTTTGCCTTAATGCCTAAATTTTTCCCCCATTTTATCTAAAGTCCAATCATTTACTAAAATACATCTTGGTGTTGATCATTATTTGCTTCCTGGGTTTACTGTATAGTCTTCAAGTATGTAAGTTAAACTCCTTCTACTTCAAGAAAATTTTATTGCAGTATTGCTACAGGTGTTTGTTCTGTTCTACTGATTTGGTTTTCTTTTAGGAAACTTCTTTTATATCTATGTTGGAGCATTTTGACTGCCTTCTATATTTATTACTTTCTTCAATTTTAAGCTTTCTATTAAATTCTGTTTGACTCAAATTTGTTCTTCTATTTTATTTCCATGATGATACATTCTGTGGTATTTGTTTTTTCTTGTATTCCTCTTAGTTTATCTTCATTTATCTCTTTTCATGTAACCTGTTGCTTAACAATCCCTAAATGCCTAAACACTTATACTGTTTTTATATTTAGATGCATGTTTTATTTATTTATATTATTATTATCACATTATTTATTTAGTATTTTGTATTATTAGGTTCCTACTTTCTCTTCTATAGCCATATTTTTCTGATGCAACTTGTTTTCTGGAAATATCCAATTTGAATTTTCCTTATTCTTGTTGATCTTATAACATTTTTAATTGGGCTTAACTGTAACTTTTAAGTACTCATTGTTAAGTCAGGAGAGAGTTCCTGTTTTAGTAGGAAGTACCTGCTGAGGAACAAAGGTCAAGATTGCTTTTCCAGCTTTTGCAACTCTAGATATCCTCTTTGGTTTCACACTGATGTGTTAAAAACGATTTATCTGCTTAGTCATATTGCTAATATTTTCTGAGATCCACATCTTTTACTCTCTCCTCCACTGGAATATAAAACTTATCTCTCTCTTTTACAACCCAAAGTTCCTTCCTTTGAACATGGTTGCTCTATTTTGAGCAATTTCTCTTCATTGCTGGAATTTGAATATTTTTGAAATTCCAGAAGGTCAAGCTTCCTCCAAACCCACAGACCTTCTTGCAATCTCCTTGTAATCACATACAAATTGGAACCCTTTAAGTGTCCCAGCAGTCAAGAATATTCTAACAGTGGCCATTTTAGATCTGAGTGAAGATCTCTTCTTTTGGTGATGAATCCTTATTGGAAATACCTGGGCTTCTTGGCTTTTAGATCTGCCTTCATATTCCTTTTTCTTATTCCTGTAAAAGAGCTATTTGTCTTAGGATCTTGCTCCTGTCAGTTTTTTAAGTTCACTTGCTTTCAAGTTTATGGGACAATGTAATACCTTGTTTTGTAATATATTGTTTCAATTTGTTGATGAATAACAAGTGTAGCAGTTTGATATGGTTATGAATTTCAAAAATAGATATTGGATTATGTTTGTAATCTGGTCTGTACCTGGGCATGATTAAGTTATGATTACGACTTTAATTGGGCCACGACATTAGGGCATTGGGGACTCAGATAAAAGGTATGGCAAAGGACAGAGTTGAGGGGTTCTGAATTCTGGAGTTTTGATTTGGAGTTTGATGCTGGTCTTAAGCTGGAGCCCCGGGGAGAAAGACAGAGTCGTTCGCCTGATAGTCTACAGCTGACCTTGTGGAGAGAGGCAAAGCCTGGAGAGCCTCCTAGTCTACAGCTGACCTTGTGGAGAAAACAGAGGAGCTGAATCCAGAGGAACCCAGGAAGACTGAACCCTTGTAGCCGTCGGCAGCCACCTTGCTCCAATATGTGAAAATAGACTTTGGTGACGGAAGTAACTTATGCTTATGGCCTGGTATCTGTAAGCTCCTACCCCAAATAAATACCCTTTATAAAAACCAACAAATTTCTGGTATTTTGCATTAGCACCCCTTTGGCTGACTAATACAACAAACATCCCTAAAACCTGTTGCCTTAGAACAATTCATTATTATCATGATATTTTGGGGACATGGATTTAGGCAACATGATAGAGATGTCTTATCTCTGTTTCATATTACAGGAATCTTAGCTCAGATGATTTGAATGGTTGAAAGTCGGAACCTCTAGGGGCTGGCCAAGCCTGTCTCATTGTCTTATTCTTCCCACGTAGATCACTTAGACCTCCTCAGATCAGAGTGGTCTAAAGGTCATTGAACTTCTTGCATAGCAGTTCATGTCTCCAAGAAACCAAGATGAAAGTTGCCAGTTCTCTTAAAGGTGAAACTTGGAAATGGCATAGCATCACTTCTACTTACTCTGTTAGTCAAGTCAATCACAGGCCAGTCCAGACTCAAGTAGAGGGAAAATAGATCCTACTTTTTGATGGACTTGTGTATTCCTTTAAGCCACTGAAATGACCTAGTTACTAGGTTAGCTTTTTTATAATAACAGTTTTATTAAGATATAGTTCACGCATAATACACTTCATCCATTTAAAGTGTGCAATTCAGTGGTTTTTAGTATATTCACTTAGTTGTGTAACCATCACACAATCAATTTTAGAACATTTTAAACACCACAAAGAAACTCTGTACCCATTGGCAGTTGTTCTTCATTTCTGTTAACTTTTTAAAGGGGATCGGGGATATTTAAAAAACAACCTAAGCGCCACCAACATCTTGCTTGTGATATTTTTAAAAGGGCATATATTCATTTTCTTAGGGATAACTGAGATAGTTATTGAGAATAAGGAAAAAAAATGATTTTGAAAATATATCAGTAAATGAGATTTTGTGTGCTCTGTTACCTACCAGTATTAAAGGGAACAAATGAAATGATGAATAAAGAGTTTTAAATGGTTAAAAACACATTCTGCATGTGATATTTATTATTACTTAAATATGAAGTAAAAAGAAAATTACTTGAGAACATATTATCACAGACTTCGTATTTTTCTCAGTAGTATATCAATCTTTCTATCAAACTTTGAATACTGCATATTTCTCAGATTTAAAGCAGAGTAAACTTTAAACATTTTTCAGTAAAATGAATTTTCATCTATATAGTTCTGATTTCTATTATGAACCAATTTTAATTTTGTACACTGAAAATTCTAGATAATGTAGAGAAATAATAGAATTGGAGAGCATGGGTTGTGCCACAGTGCCTTGGAAATGGGAACCTGGTTTCTTTTCTCCTGCCATCCTCCTCCTACACCTTCTTCCTCATCCTCATCTTGACTTCTATAACAAGGCTGCCTGGGTCACAGGAGCTGGTAAGGATGTAACTGATAACTTTTCTAAACAGGGACTATAAGGGAGAAAAACTAGATCTCTCATCTATGATTGGGGTGACCATATAATATAACCTAAAAATGTGATACTTTTGTCGTGGAGAAATGTTGAACTGAGTAGGCCACCGGTGCATCAGGTGTAAATTGGACAATCACAAGATATAGTGTCCTTATCTAAGATAGTTCTTGTTTTTCCTTCCTTTTAAACTGTCTTTGAGCCACTTGGTAACTGAAGAATTGGGTGCTTTTATCTCTGGGCATATTTTTCCAACAAAGGGACTAGTCAAATTTGGCAGTGTCATCTGGGGAGGATTTGTGAAAAGTTAGTAAACAATATGCTATGTAAATACAACATCTATTCAGTGGTATAACCATTAGATTAAACAATTATTTGGCCAGACTTTAGAAAGTGTGCTTTTATTGCTGAATTCCTATATTTTTTGTATTTCTTTAGAATTATACATAAAAAGTCTCCAATATAACATGAGTGAGTTTCCACTCTGAATTGTCAGCTTAAGTTCTCTCTCCATACTCTCTGTTCCACTTCTCTGTAGCTGGAGATGAGCTTGGGTTCAGTATTTAATTTCTTTCAACTTTGGCTTTCTCCTCTGAAAAATAAGGGTAATACTAGTCCCTACTTCACAGGGTTTAAGGCACACGTGATGTGATAAATGTGAAACACCTTCTACAAATGATAAAATCTTATATAAATGCTAATCATATGGGAGGCATTATTGTTCACTGGTGAAGCATTTGGGTACTGGGATATGGATTCCTGTGCTTAAATTGCTGTTTACATCTCATTTGGTATGTGTCCTGCAAATGACTTAGCTTCTCTAAAGCTCAATTTCATCTATAAGATGGAGATAAAAACAATACCTTCTTCATAGAGCTGTTCTAAAAATTGAAGGAGCTAATACATAGAAATATTCTAACTTACTGCCTGGAAAATACTAAGCACTCATGGATGTTTTTAATAGTTGTGGTCATTAGCCATATTAACAACAACAACAACAACAACAACAAAAGGAAACTGGATATTAACATCTACTAATCTGAATAAGTTTTAAGTGAGAGACTGCTTTTATCAACTTGCTACTTTTTCTATAGAAGTCTCACAAAGATTTGAGGTTGGGTTTTTTTTAGGCTTAATTTCAATTTTTACATATAAATATAGCTTTCTTTGCTACTTCAAAAGCTTTCATTTCTGTTATAGTAAAGATCAGTAGATGAAAAAAGATTACATATTTGTTCTTCTGTCAAATTGTACATTAAGCATTGCTCTGTGAGAGGCACTGGGGTTGCTGGATGCATCATCATAGGGGACAATGCCCTCGCTCTGTCTCCCCCTCATCTCTCCTTCTCCCCAGCACATTTTTGGCTACTGAACCTGTGAGAGCATAGACACTTGGCCCAGATAGGATGTGATTCCAAAAAGAAAGAAGGGTCTCCTACTACTGACATAGAACTGTGCCATTGTAATGTTCTACCATTTGATCTCCTGATTTTTCTCAGATCTGTTATGATCACTTCATGTTCAATGTTCATTACCCCAGTGTGATTTCACCTTTTTCATACCAATGACCTAAATTCTCTTCAGCAGACCATAATGTCAGAACTCACTTTTAATTCAAGGTTTGTGACAGATTTCATAGGTAGATTGAAGCTAATTTGGACTCGCCTTCTACAAAGAGAGCTCTTTATTTTGCTTTTATTATTCTTTAACAACTCATTGTATGTGTTACAAGGGTCACTACATTACTACGTTCAATGTAAATAAAATAGAGCTTTTTCATATCTTATTAGTGATCTGGTCTTTGTCTCAAGCCACTGTCTGGATCCCCTTCAGGTGTATTTTCAGATTTTTAGAATTCCAACAATTTCTCATACTTCTCCCCAAGAAATAATCTGAGTACACAGGGAATTCACTGCCTCCTCTGGCTGCAGGGAAGGGGCCTCAGATCTCTGTGTCCTTGTGCTGCTCTCTATACTCTTAGTGAATGCTGCAGCAATGATGCCCCTTGCCAGCTTATTTTAGCTTGCCTGTTGGCATACCCTGCTGAAGTCTGAGGCTGAAGAACATGTACTGAGTTCTCTCTTTGCTTGGACAAGACCTATAATCTTATCCACTGTCTTGATTCCCCCTTTGTTCTTCTAAGTCCAGTGGCTGCCACTAAGATCTGGCTGTGATTTCTTTTGATCTGAAGACTTCAGTGCAGTTCAGTGCAGTTCTCAGCTTCAAGTGTTGACCTCCTAGAAGACATCCCATCAATTACCAGAATTCCAGCAATTACTTTCTACAGTCCTCCTAAGGTCATATGAGAAATTCTGAGTTTCTTAAATGCCACTTTTCAAGCTAGAGAACTAAACATAGGCCTTTTCTCTGCTGAACTCTTCCCCACCATGGATTTCATGCTGAAGGAGCTTCCCTAGGTTGGCTGCTCTCTTTTCCAAGTGTCAAAGACAAGGTGAAGAAAGGCTTTCTTGAGCTACTGAGAACAGAGGTGAGGTAGGATTCTTTTTAGCTTCCCACTGATTAATATAGACAATTTTCTTTCCACCTTACAAGAAAGGACCCCAGTTTTGAATTTCCTTTTTGTGAGCTCTTCTACTTTTCTTTTTTATTAAAAAAAAAAGTTTCTTTTTTTTAAAAGATTTATTTTATATATTTCTCTCCCCTTCCCCCCTGTTGTCTGCTCTCTGTGTCCATTCTCTGTGTGTTCTTCTGTGCCCACTTGCATTTTTGTCATGCGTCACTGGGAAACAGTGTCACTTTTGTGTTGCACCGTCTTGCTGTTTCAGCTGTCTTTATGTGCAGCACCACTCCTGGGGCAGGCTGCACATCTTTTGTGCAGGGCAGCTCTCCTTGCGGGGCGCAATCCTTGCACGTGGGGCACCCCTGCGTGGCATGGAACTCCTTGTGCATGGCAGTACTGTGCGTGGGTCAGCTCACCATACAGGTCAGGAGGCCCTGGGTATCGAACCCTTGGACCCTCCATATGGTAGGCGGATGCTCTATCAGTTGAGCCACAACCACTTCCCTCTACTATTCCTTTTTGCAGTCATATACTCTCTCAGATTTTATTTCCCTTCATACTCTGAAAAATTTAACTCTTTATTGATTATATCTTCCTCCAACACTGCTTCTGTCATAATGCTCAGTAATTTCAATATTCACAAGATCATCTGTCCAGTACCATGGCCTTTTTTCTCTTTGTATCCTCCAATGATATTGGCCCTATTTCTGCTGTTCATTCCTGTTCATAACCTAGACTTTATTGTTATTATTAACTGTATTCCTTCTATACTTTCAATTTCAAATCTCCCATTCTCTGACTACCATCTCTTATCTTACCAGCTGACTCCCTGCTATACTTCAACTTCAGCAATCCTTTTACCACACTGGGACCTGAAGTCAGCTGGTCTACCACCTTTATTCTGTCTCTAACCTAGTGCATGTCCTTACATCCTTCCTTAATGGGTAAAAATTCCATGTCTCATCATTATCATCATTCTTTTGCTGTTAAAGCTCAGCTCCCTTGCCCCTCTCTTGATTCATTATACTGTCTGTCAAAATCATTATGCTGGTTAGAGCCAACTGTCCTTCTGCTCTGTCTCGAGCATGTAAAAGCTGAATATGACTGAAGAAAACTCGTCATCATGGTGACTGATCTCACTTTAAATTTATGACAACTAATCTCAACTGGACTTTTAATGCTGCTCCCAAATCACACTATTTTCCTCTGATATTTTCATTCCCCCAGTCTTTAGATCATCTTTCATACTTTTTCTTTCTTTTAAAACTTCTAACACCTTCACCTTCATCCTGATTCTCTGCTGATAACAGACAGAGTAAAACCAATCAGGAGAGAATTTTCCTCAGTTTATCCACTTTCATCTCTTCATTACCTGAATCTAACCCATGTATTCAGCCATAAATCATTTTTTGAAAGAACTATTTAAACTCCTAGCAAACTCCTCTACTTGTACACATGGTCTCATTCCCTCTCATGCTCCTAAAGACTTTACTCTAGAAATTCTCCTTCATCTTATATTCAATGCAGCTGCCAGAGGGAGACTATTAACCAAATAGATTAATTACTCTGCACAGTACAGGAATGGTAAATTCATGACTTTGCATTTTTCAAAATCCATACAAAACTTTGTAAAAATTTAAAAAACAAAACACTAAAAAAAATATCGATCATGTCACTTCTCTGTTCAAACCCAAAGTTTGAGTCAAAAATCCTTACAATGACTAACAAGGCCATTCTGCTCTAGTTATCCTAGTACCCTTAAATCCTCAAATACACAAGATTTTCTCTAGTTTCAGAATCTTTTCTTTTGTTAATTCTCCTGCCTTGAATAATTTTACCCCATATAACTGGATGGCCAAAACCTTCATTTCTTTTATACCTTACTTATACATTATCTTCTCAGTAATGCCTTTCAAGATTACTCTAAAATTGCTACCTCCAAAATGCTTTTCTCCCAAAGAAGTGGCTTACATGACAAACTTTTTTCTTGCTTGTTTTGATATTTTTGGCCCCTCTCTATTGGAATGTAGCTTTTGTGAGAGCATGGATTTTTGTCTGTTTCATTCATGGCTATGTCAACAGTGCCTAGAAGTTGTATGGCATTTTGAAGATTTAGAAAAAGTGCTTTTTTTTGTTTTGTTTTGTCTAAAGAGTAAATGTTCTCTAGTTTCTACACAACTTATCCTGTGTTTTACCTAAAAAGATGTCACGAAATAGTTTTTGGGGGGCACAGAAAACTTCCAAAGGACTCTATTTACAATGCATTGCATCAATGGCCAGAAAGGTAGGTTTCCTACTTATTCTTTTTTTTTTTTAATTAAAATTATTTATTTATTTTTAAAAATTACATTAAAAAAATGAGGTCCCAATCAACCCCACCGCCCCCACCCCCCACTCCCCCACAGCAACACTCTCTCCCATCATCGTGACACATCCATTGCACCTGGTAAGTACATCTCTGAACATCACTGCACCCCGTAGTCAATGGTCCACATCATAGCCCACACTCTCCCACGTCCCATCCAGTGGGCCCTGGGGGGATCTACAATGTCCCATAATTGTCCGTGAAGCACCACCCAGGACAACTCCATGTCCCGAAAACGCCTCCACATCTCATCTCTTCCTCCCATTCCCCAAACCCAGCAGCCACCATGGCTACTCTTCCCACACCCATTCCACATTTTCTCTGTAGACATTGGATTGGTTGTGTCCATTGCACATCTATGTCAAGTGGGGGCTTTCCTACTTATTCTTTATCTTTGATTGAGACTTATCATTATTTATATTTTCGTCCTTCCGAGTTTGATTTTCCCTTGACCTTTTTCTGGAGCATTAAGGACAAGCTCACAAAAGAGGTTGTTAGGCAGCATGATTTATAGAGAAATCATTAAAAAAAATCTTTTAATTATCATTGTTTTGTTACATGCAAATACCAAACAAAAGCAGTAAGAGTTTTGTAAAAGAAACAAATAATGAGCAATAAAAGACAAGCATGTAAGACAAGATGAAACAAAGACAATTTTGAAAAGATTGCACCTTATATTAACAAGTTGGAAGTGAATGAGACAGAAGTGAGAATGGCTTTAAACACCACTGATAGACTACATATTTTGAGTTAGTATCCTTGACTCTTGCAAAAGATCATTTCTTGCTCATATTTCCATTTTGGGGGTGTGTGTAATTTTGACTTTCTTCATAGATGAAATTCTCTTTAGTTAGTCCAGCTCTTCAGATTTACACTTTTATGCCTCCTCAGTAATCCTTCTATAGGAAATTGTGGAGGATAAACTCAGCTTCCTAAGCTACCTGGCAGCTGAGTCTTGCTCTGGGATTCAGAGGTGGGAGTATGTTAGGAGCAGTGACCTCAACAGCAGCTTCCAAGCTAGTAACTTCAAATATAACTTGGGAGAATTGTGCAATGATTCATTTTCATGGGTCGTTGTCTGGCTGATGATGAGGATTTAGTGCTTAGGAGTGTGGCCTCTTTTATCTCTTTATAGCTTCATCAGTAATCCCTAATTACTTCTATTACAAACATAAGCCTGAAATTTGAGTTAGAGATGTTAGATTTAGCAAATAAACACATAGAATGTCCCGTTAGGTTTGAGTTTCAGATAATTTTTTTTAGTGTGTGTCCCAAATATTGCATGGGATACACATACATCAAAAAGTAGTCATCATTTATATGAAATTCAAATTTAACCAGGTGTCCTATATTTTATCTTGCCATCCTAATTTGAGATCATTCTGCATAGTGTTCAGAAAAGAGCCATTTCTATTAACTACTTGCCATTGCCTTAAAAGGAATGAAAAATATCATGCTGCAACATTCTCATCTCCAAACTTTTTTCTCTGTTTCAACTTTTTATACTCTCCTCATCTGTGCCCTGTATTCCCGAAAGTGGTTTCAGCTGAATTAGTTAATATATAGAATAGGTTATTTTTTTAAAAATCATGAAATTCCTTTACTAGTCTGTAACTATTTTTGTGCTTCAAAATAGTCTAGAAAACTTACAATTTAGAGTAAGAAAACAAAGTGCAATTTTTATAACTAGTTGATTCTGTTCTTTAATATGAGAGGAAGAGAAGTCTCAGATGTCTCTGTCAAATAAATAATAAATATGTTTGAGGTGTTAGATGCCTCCCCCATAGCCAACATCTCACCCCAGACACAAACTCCACCATGCATATCTACTCATAATACTACTCACTTCCAACTCATGTATGAACAATTATATATTAACATGTATATATGAAGAGATAAAGATTTAAATGGCCTCCTGGGTATGTGTGTTTACACAAACACAATTTCATAAGGTAAATTTTTATTTGACTTTTGATTTATAATTACATTTTTAAAATGTTTTGATAGGGTTGAAATAGATAATCAGGGCAAAGGGCAATAATTTGAGAAATATGTGAGGGAAATGAAAAGGAGAACACATTTTGAAATGGAATAACCAAGAATTCACTAGTTAAAAGCTAAGTACCCAATGCAGGTAGAAACACACTGGGGAATGGTTGACCTTACTATATCCAAGTTACTGAACAGCTCATGTGAATGATTAAATATTGAATTAAATTTCACTTGTCCTTATACAATTAATTTAAAAACATTTATTATGAAGATTTTGAAACATATTAAGTAGGGAGATTAGAAAATGAATCCCATGTATCAATCTCCAAGCTTTAATAACTATCAACATGTTACCATAATTTTTAAAAATTACTAGAGAAATTGTGCTTTTATGGAACAATTATACATAAAATACAATATTCCCTTATTCACCCTATTATTAATACCTTGCGTTGGTGTAGTGCATTTATTATAATTGATGAAAGCACATTTTTATGCTTGTACTATTAATTATATCCATGCTTTTGTTTTTTTTTAATTTTTAATTTTTTAACATATTTAGATTGCATACATATTATGTTAAAAATATAGGGGATTCCTATATGCACTGCTCTCCACATTACCCACATTTACCCACATTAATGACATCCTTCATTAATATGGTACATTCATTGCAATTGATGAACACATTTTGGAGCATTACCACTAAATATGGATTATATTTTACATTGTAGTTTACATTCTCTCCCACACAAGTCTGTAGGTTATGGAAAGATATATAAAGGCCTGTATCTGTCATTGCAATGTCATTCAGGGGAGTTCCCAAGTTCCCCAAATCCCCCGTATTACACCTGTTTTCCCTCTCCCTGACCTCAGAATCTCCAGTGGCCACTGCCTCCACATCAATGATGTAAGTTCTTCCATTGCTAGAATCACAATAAGTCAGTAGTAGAAGATCAGTATGTCTACTATAATCCGTAGTTCATTCCCCAATCCTGAGGACTCTGGGATGGTGATGCACACTCCACCTCTAATTGAGAGAGAGCTTCAGTTCCATATCGCTGATGGATGGAACTCTCTTGCTTGCAGTTGTAGATACTCTCGGTTACTTGGTATGGTGTTTGTCCATTATCACCTCCTTGTTAGTTGTTCTGGGTGAGGCCAATGAACTGGAGAGTAGGTGTTGTAACTCCACTGAGGCTCAGGGCCCAGCTGGCATGTGGACAGCCCAAAGATTCAAGTCTCTTGGATATATACCTACCAACTCCAGCACAAGCTATAGGTTCAAATAGAAGGAACAGAAGAGTCATGTGTAGGGAAACCACAACTGAATCCATTTCTGTCACACTGGGGAGCACAAACCCCAAAGTAGGGTCTGCTGGCAAGCACCAAACTCATGATTTTCTACCCTGACCATAGTACCTGGGTGTCTCCAGAGCTCTTAGGAGCGCCACTATTGGGAGTAGTGTCTAATTTGGCAGTCAAGGAGATCCTGTTGAGATGTGCATAACCGTAACCTCTGGAATGAACTCCTAACTCACTTTGAAGTCTCTTATAAACTCATTTGTCTTTACCTTCCCCCCCCTTTTGGTGAAGGTCTGTTCCCAGTTGCATTGCTAGTTGGTGCTTGGTAGTAACCCTTTGGTGCCAGGGAGGCTCACCCCTGGGAGACATGGCGCACAATGGGGGGAAGTTATTGCATTTATATGCTGACTTTGCCTGAGAGAGAGGCCACATTTGAGAAACAAGAAGGCTCTCAAGAGGTAATACTTTAGGGACCCTATAATACTAGGCTAAGTTTCAATTTCAAGAGTAAAGGTTCATAAGTACAGTCATCAATATCAGGGGGCTGTCAATGGACCATCCTCCTTCACTAGTCATTGCCTCTGTACTTGGGATTTCTTGCTGTTCCATTAGAGAATGTGGCAGCACTTCCCAGGATGGAAATTCAGTATTCTTTTGGTTATTGTGCGAATCTCCACTGTGATAATGTCCCATGAACATTTGAACACATTTATTTGCCTTGTATGTATTCCCAGGTGAACCTCCACCCATGTATCCCCCATCCCATGACACCCTACCCAAATGGTCCTCCCCTGCCACAGTTGTAACCCTTCTGTAATCCAAAACTTTTTAAAAAATGAAATGAATAAAATAACCAAATACAATTACTAAAAAAATGAAATAATATAATTTTAAAAATAAGAAATACAAAACAGAAAAGTAAAAAAAAATAATAAAAAATTTTGGATAATAAAAAATAATGAAAAATACAAAACTTTTTTTTGACAGTTTGCCTTTCATCACTGTAAGATCTGTTGTCCTGTATGCACAATGACATTTTCTTCCATTTATTTCCCAATGTCTTACTTTCTTCATTTTGTCATCAAAGAAGTTTTAGGTCATAGCAAAGTCACATGCAGAATATAGGGGAATCTCATATATCCATCATCCTCTCCCTTTTCCCCTTACCCTATTAATAATATTTTTTATGTGGTAGGTACATTTGTTACAACTGATCTACAAATATTGAAACATAGATACCAACCATGGTCAATGGTTTACCTTATTGTTTACATTTTGGACCATACACTTTTTAAAATTTTTCTATTTTTAAAATTTTTATTGAAGTATATCATTCATACATGAACACACAAACAATAAATGTATAGCAAAGATTGTGAACTTACAAAATAAACATACATAAAATCACACAGGGGTCTCATACATCACCCCTCCACCAACTCTTTGCATTGTAACATTTGTTACAAACTATGCTAGAGCATTGTCAGAATATTACTACCAACTATATTCCTTATCTTACATTTGGTGTATTTTTCCCACAACCCATACTATTTTTTAAAATGTATTTTTGCTACAGATATTGTGAACTTGCAAAACAATCTTGCAGATGTGTAGATTTTCCATACAACTCCACACCCTAGAGGAATATTTGTTAGAGATTATAAGATAATATCATCAGACTATTACCACCAATCATGGTCCATAGCATACATTTCTCAACCCTCCTCTTTTCTCCTTATAACCTATACTCTAGGTTTTAAATCCATGTGTTTTTTATTTGTATTTAGTTCATATTAATGAGACCATGCAATATTTGTCCTTTTGTGTCTGGTTTACTTTGCTTAGCAAAATGTCATCAAGACTCATCTATGTTATCACATATGTCCCAATTTCATTTCTTCTTATTGCAGCATAGTATGCTGTCGTACATATATACCACATTTCGTTTATCCATTCATTGGTGGATGGACACTTGGGTTGTTCCTATCTTTTGGCAATTGTGAACAATGCCGCTATGAACATTGGTGTGCAGATGTCTGTTTGTGTCATAGTTTTTAGTTCTTCTGGATATAGTCCTAGTAGAGGAATTGCTGGATCATATGGCAGTTCTATATTTAGCTTCCTGAGGAACTGCCAAGCTGTCTTTCACAGAGGCTGCACCATTTTACACTCCTACCAACAGTGACAGAGTGTTCCTATTTCTACACATCCTCTCCAGTACTTATGGTTGTTTTTTTTTTTTAAATAATGGCTATTCTATGTGGTGTTAGATGATATTTCATTGTTGTTTTAATTTGCATTTCCCTAATAGCTAGTGATATGGAACATTTTTTCATGTGCTTTTTGGCCATTTGTATTTCCTCTTTGGAGAAATGTCTATTTAAATCTTTTACCCATTTTTATTTTATTTTATTTTATTTTTGTTTGCTCATGGGCTTTTATTTTATTTTATTTTTTTATCTTTGTTTATTTATTTTTATTTTTTATTTTTTATTGACTTTGTAATAATATTACATTAAAAATATATATATATGAGGTCCCATTCAACCCCACCACCCCCGCCCCACCTCCCACCCCCCCCCCCAGCAACACTCCTTCCCATCATCATGACACATCCATTGCATTTGGCAAGTACATCTTTGGGCACCTCTGCACCTCATGGTCAATGGTCCACATCATGGCCCATACTCTCCCCCATTCCATCCAGTGGGCCCTGTGAGGATTTACAATGTCCAGTGATTGCCCCTGAAGCACCATCCAGGGCAGCTCCTTGTCCCAAAGATGCCTCCACCTCTCATCTCTTCCTGCCTTTCCCCATACCCATCAGCCATCATGTCCACTTTTCCCGATCCAATGCCACCTTTTCTATGTGGACATTGGATTGGTTGTGTCCATTGCACCTCTATGTCAAGAGGAGGCTCAGATTCCACCTGGATGCTGGATGCAATCCTCCCACTTTCAGTTGTAATCACTCTAGGCTCCATGGTGTGGTGGTTGTCCTTCAACTCCATCTTAGCTGAGTGTGGTGAGTCCAATAAATCAGGTTGTAGGTGCTGGAGTCTGTTGAGGCTCAGGACCTGGCTATCACATTGTCAGTCCAGAGATTCAAATCCCCTAAATATATCTTAAACCCCGACACTGACTGCACCTCCAGCACATTAGCATGAAAGTCTTATGAAGAGAGATCCCATCTGAGTCCAGATTCATCACACATAAACACCAGTTCCAAAGAGGGGCCATCTGACCTGGTAGTTAACCCCATCTGCCATGACCATAACTCCCATGGGTCTCTTTAGCCCTCAAAGGAACCGATACCTAGGGGTTGTATCTGCTTTATCTGTCTCTCAGACTCTGCTCAGTTGTGCATAAGGGCAATCCTTCTGACAGCCTCCAGACTCTTTTTTAGAGACTCATAGCCATATAAACTCATTTCTCCTTTCCATTTCCCCCTTACATTAGGTCAAACAGCATTTTAAAGTCATGTTATTTTATGTAGACAGGGATATTCTGCTGATCCGCGTTGAACCTTCCGTATAAGGTCATTTTCCAGTTGCATCATCAGTTGGTAGTTGATAGTGGTCCCTCGGTGCCAGGGAGGCTCATCCCCGGGTGTCATGTCCCACGCTGGGGGGAAGGCATTGCATTTACATGCTGAGTTTGGTTTTGAGACTGGCCACATTTGAGTAACATGAAGGCTGACAGGAGGAAATTCCCAGGCACAATGCTGCTCTAGGCCTTGTTCTTATTTTAGGCTTATCAGCTCACAGGCATAGTCATTAGCATCAGGGGCTCACTGTTGAACCCTCACTCCCTCCCGGTCCCCGCCTCTGCATCTGGGAGACTGTCACTGCTCCCCTAGGGACCATGACAGAGCACCACTGGCCAGGAACCCAGTACCCCCCCTGCTGTGGTTTTTAATTGTTGCCACTATGAGTATATCGAAACATTACCATGCACCCTGGACATATGTTCTGTACGGCTCCCTGTCAGCCATATATCCCCTGTCAATGGTATCCTATACCAGTATTCCTCCATTGCCATTGTTGAACCACTCTGTGATCCAGAACTCCCTGAAATTTGAAGCCCAATATAATGTCAGGGTCCCTTACTAGGAAATGGCATATAACGATGGGTTTAAAGGTTAGATAAAGAATACGTGTTGACTTGGAAAAAATTCTACATCCTATCTTTTTTTTTTTTCCCCCTAATTATTGAGCTTCTCTTCACAGGAGCCCTAGACCACAGCAATGCATATATATTGTATACAGCACTCCCATACATCCACCACAAAACCTTTTCCCTTCCACAGCGACACTCTTACACCCTATTCACATCATATTTACTTAACATGATGTACAGAGTCTGAGACAATAGCTTTCAAACAAGGTGACATCTGTGCTTACATTGTGGTGCATACTTTAGGATACACAGTTTTTTACATTCTTAGTTATCCTATGTTTTACATTATGGTTTACATTATCAGTCTGTCATCTCCTATATGTTTATGGTGTAATATTACATGTTTTATATCCATCCTTGTGTACTCTCATGAAACTCCTCTCTTACCCCCCCATTTACCTTGGTTACACACATTTAACGTCCATTTTCCCTTCCACCTTGGTGCCCACAGTGACAGCCAACCTCCATTTCCCGAGGAGCCACTTCCAGAGATAGATGGAATAGTGTTCAGGGCCTAACTTGCTCAACTACCCCAATGCCCTGGGAGCCACCCTTTCTCTCGAGGGATACAGTTCCCTCTATTTGATGGCATTAGTCCTCCCAAGGATGTGGGTCCACCCCCACTCTCACTACTTGGGTTTCTACCCCATGGTGTCACCCACTCTGGCAGAATGAGCATTTAGACATTCCCCAGAAGCCCGTCCTGCATCAGACCCTCCCCTCCAAGCATTCTAAACAGGTAACCCTCTTTATTATATTTTGATAAGATTTTCTCGGCATTTTACTCTCCACCAATACCTGACCCTCTCCTGTGTTCGTATGCTACCCCTCCCTCCCCCCACTTTTGGGCAATGTTACCCATCCGCCCATCCCCAGCCTCCCTCAAACCCGCAAAGCCCCAACCAAAGGCAACCCCTTGCCCCCCTTGAGATAAAAGGGGAGCAAGGGGTTGCTTTTACCCATTTTTAAATTGGGTTGCTTGCTCTTTAATTGTTGAGTTGTATGATCTCTTTATATAGAAAGGAAATCAAACCCTTATCAGGTAAGTGGTTTCCAAATATTTTCTCCCATCGACTGGGTTGCTTTTTCACCTTCTTGATGAAGTCCTTTGAATCACAGAAATGTTTAAGTTTGAAGTGGTCTCATTTATCCATGTTTTCTTTTATTGCATGTGCTTTTGGTGTAAGGTTTAAGAATCCACGACCTACCACCAGGTCTTGAAGATGTTTCCCTGTATTTTCTTCTAAGAGCTATATTGTACTTCCTTTTATATTTAGGTCGTTGATCCATTTTAAGTTAATTTTTGTATAAGGTGTGAGGTAGGGGTCTTCTTTCTTTCTTTTGGTTATGGATATCTGGTTCTCCCAACCCCATTTATTGAATAAACTGTTCTGCCCCAACTGGGAGGTCTTGACAGGCTTGTCAAAAATCACTTGGCTGTAGATGTGAGGGTCTGTTTCTGAACCATCAATTCAGTTCCATTGATCTATGAGTCTATCTTTATGCCAATACCATGCTGTTTTTACCATTGTAGCTAGGTAATATGATTTAAAGTCTGGAAGTGAGAGTCCTCCAACTTCACTTTTCCTTTTTAAGATGTTTCTGACTATTTGGGGCCTCTTACCCTTCCAGATAAAATTGATAATTGTGTTTTCCATTTGCTTAAAGAATGCTGGTGGAATTTTTATTGAATCTGTATATCAATTTGGGTAGAATTGACATCTTAATGATATTTAGTCTTCCAATCCATGAGCATGGAATGCTCTTCCAATTATTTAGGTCTTTTAAAATTTCTTTTAGCAATGCATTGTAATTTTCTGAATACAAGTGGTTTGCATCCTTGGTTAAGTTTATTCCTAAATATTTGATTCTTTTAGTTGCTATTGTAAATGGAATTTTTTCCTGATTTCCTCCTCAGATTGTGCATTATTAGTGTATAGAAACACCACTAATTTTTGCATATTGAACTTGTATCCTGACACTACTAAAATTATTTATTAGCTCTAGCAGCTTTGTTGTAGATTTTTTGGTATTTTCTAGATATACAATCATATTATCTGTGAATAGTGAAAGTTTTAATTCTTCCATTCCAATTTGGATACCTTTTATTTCATTTTCTTGCCTAGTTGCTCTAGCTAGAACTTCTAGCACTATATTGAACAATAGTGGTGACAGTGGGCATCCTTGTCTTGTCCCTGATCTCAATGGGAAACCTTTTAGTTTTTCACCATTGAGTGCAATATTAGCTGTGGGTTTTTCATATATGACCTTTATCATGTTGAGAAAATTTCCTTCAATTCCTATTTTTGTAGTTTATTTTTATCAAGAAAGGATGCTGTATTTTGTCAAATGCCTTTCTGCATCAATTGATAAGATCATGTGATTTTTCTTCTTTGTTTTATTAATGTGGTGTAATATGCTGATTGATTTTCTGTGTTGAACTGGCCTTGCGTGCCTGGTATAAAACCCACTGGATCATGATGGATAATTCTTATAATGTGTTCTTGGATTCGATTGGCAAGTATTTTATTGAGGATTTTTACATCTGTATTCATTAGAGAAATGGGTCTGTAATTTTCTTTTTTTGTAATATCTTTATCTGGCTTTGGTATTAGGGTGATATTGGCTTCATAGAATGTGTTTGGTAGCATTCCTTCTTGTTGAATTTTTTGGAAGCACTTAAGTAAGATTAGTATAAATATTCTTTGAATGCTTGGTAGAACTCACCTGTGAAACTGTTTGGTCCTGGGTTTTTCATTTTGGGAATCTGTTTGATGACTGTTTCAATTTCTTTACTTGTGATTGGCTTGTTGAAGTCTTCTATTTCTTTTAGTGTCAGTGTAGGTTGTTTGTATGTTCCTAGGAATTTTTCCATTTCATCTACATTGTCTAGTTTTTTTTAGCATAAAGTTGTTCATAATATCCTCTTATGATCTCCCTTATTTCTGTGGGGTTAGTAGTAAGGTTCCCTTTTTCATTTTTTATTTCATTTATTTGCATCTTCTCTCTTTTTTTCTTAGTCAGTCTAGCTAAGGATTTTTCCATTTTGTTAATCTTCTTGAAGAACCAACTTTTGGTTTTGTTAATTCACTCTATTTTTTTTGTTGTTCTTAATTTCATTTATTTCTGCTCTGATCTTTGTTATTTTATTCCTTCTACTTGCTTTAGGATTAGTTTGCTGTTATTTTTCTGTTTCCTCCAGATGTGTAGTTAGGTCATTGATTTTAGCTCTTTCTTCTTTTTTAATGTAAGCATTGAGGGTTATAAATTTTCCTCTCAACACTGCCTTCACAGCCTCCCATAAGTTCTGATATGTTTTATTCTCACTGTCATTTGACTTGAGATATTTATTGATTTCTCTTGAAATTTCTTCTTTGATCCACTAATTATTTAAGAGTGTGTTGTTTAATCTCCATATATATTTGAATTTTCCCCTTATTTGCCACTTGTTGATTTCCAGCTTTACTCCCTTATGATCAGAGAAAGTGCTTTGTATAATTTCAATTTTGTTGAATTTATTGAGATCTGCTTTGTGTCCCAGCATATGGTCTATCCTAGAGAAAGATCCATGAACACTTGAAAAGAATGTTTATCCTGCTGTTTTTTGGGGTTGCAATGTTCTGTATATGTCTATTAGGTTTAGTCCATTTATCATATTATTCAAGCTCTCTGTTTCTTTATTGATCTTCTGCCCAGATGTTCTATCCAAGACTGAGAGTGGTGTATTGAAATCTCCAACTATTATTGTAGAGATGTCTATTTCTCCCTTCAGTTTTGCCAGTGTTTGCCTCATGTATATTGGGACATCCTGGTTAGGTGCATTTGTGATTATTATTTCTTCTTGGTGAATCGTCCCTTTTATTAATACATAATGTCTTTCCTTGTCGCTAATAACAGTTTTGCTTTTAAAGTGTGTATCATCTGATATAAGCATAGCTACCCAGTTTTTTTTTTTTTTGTTTGTTTTTTTTTGGTTACTGCATGCATGGAATATCTTTTTCCAGCCTTTCACTTTCAATGTACTGGTATCCTTGGGTTTAAGATAAGTCTCTTGCAGTCAACATATATATGGATTATATTTTCTTATCCATTCTGTCAGTCTGTGTCTTTTGATTGGGGAGTTTAATCCATTAACATTCATTGTTATTACTCTAAAGGCAGTTCTTATTTCATCCATTTTGATCTTTGCATTTTGTCTGTCATTTTATATTTGACACTTTTAGTTACTGTTACTGATACAGTTGTCATTTCTAGACTCTCTTCCAGGCCTCTCTCTCCTGTCTTTTCTTTTCAGGTTGTAACTCTCCCTTTAGTATTTCTTGCAAAGCTGGTCTTTTTGTTATAAACTCTCTCAGTTTCTGTTTATCTGTAAATATTCTAATCTCATCTCATTTTTAAAAGATAATCTTGCTGGGTGTAAAATCGTTGGCTGGCAGTTTTCTCCTGCAGTATCTTAAATATATCACACCATTGCCTTCTGTTCATGGTTTCTGATGAGAAATTGGCACTTAATCTTATTGAGTATTCCTTATATGTTATACATTGCTTTTCCTTTGCTGCTCTCAGAATTCTCTTTGTCACTGGCATTTGACATTCTGATTAGTATGTATTTCAGAGTTGGTCTATTTGGATTTATTTGGATGGGAGTATGTTTTTCTTCTTGGACATGGATATCTATTTCCTTCAATAGGGTTGGGAAATTTTCTACCATTATTTCCTCAAATATTCCTTCTGCCCATTTTCCCTTCTCTTCTCCTTCTGGGACACCCATGACATGTATGCTTGCATGTCACTTACTGTCATTTAGTTCCCTGAGACCCTGTTCAATTTTTTCCATTCTTTTCTTCATCTGTTCTTTTGTTTGTTCCATTTCAGAAGCCATGTCTTTGAGCTCACCAATCCTTTCTTCTGCTTCCTCAAATCTGCTGTTATATGCCTCTACTGTATTTTAAATTTCATTTATTGCACTTTTCATTCTCATAAGGTGTACTATTTTTCTATGTATGCTTTCAAATTCTTCTTTGTGCTCATCTAATGTCTTCTTAATATCTTTAATCTCTTTAGCCATCTCACTGAATTTATTAAGGAGATTTGTTTGAACATCTAAGATAAGTTGTCTCGACTCCTTTATGCCATCTGCAAGCTTATTTTGTTCCTTTAATTGGGCCATGTCTTCCTGTTTCTTGGTATGGATTGTAATTTTTTGTTGGTGTTTCTACATCTGGCTTGCTAGATGTATTTATTCTGGGTGCAGTTTCTCCCTTTAGTTTAGGGATTTCTTATCTTTTCTCCCTTGCTAATTGTGTAGTAGGAACCAAGGATGTAGTTGGTACTGAAAGCTATGGAGGCTGAAGCTACCCACATTGCCCCAGGAATTGGTGAAGTTCTCCCCCCACCCCCTTTCTCCTGTGTCAGAGCAAGGACAGGGCTGTAGCTGTATATAATAATCCCATTTGGGCACAAGACTATCTGTAGTTTCCTGAGACACTGATGAAGCTTCACACTCCTTCCTCTCCTACATTAGGCAGGGATGGAGCTATTGTTTTAGTCAGCAATCTATGCTGTGTGGGTCTAAAATGACCACAGTTGCTCAGGTAAACTGATGTATCATCAGACCCTCTCCCTACTGGGAGTGGGAGTGGACCTTCTGGATTGCCCAATAATATAATCTCTGTGGGCCAAATATGCCTGCAGTTGCCCTGTGAGGCTTAGGGAGTACTGTCTCTCCTGCCCATTAGGTGGTGGGAACAGAACCACAAATGCTCAACAGTTCATCCCTGTAGGCTAAAAGTACCCACCATTGCCTGGAGAGGCTGAGGAAGCACCAGCTCCCTCCTATCCTATTGGGTTATAGGAGTGGTTCTATGGGTGCTCAACAGTTCAGTCCCTTTAGGCTAAGGATATCTGCCATTTCCTGGAGAGGTTGGAGAAGCACCTGACAGTTCAGTCCCTGTTGGCTGAAAGTACCCACCATTTTCCAGAGAGACTGTGGATACACCAAAACCCTCCTATCCTATTGGGGGTGAGGGTGGATTTATAGGCATCCAATAGTCCAGTCCATATAGGCTGAAGGTCTGCTGTTGTCCAAAAAGGCTCTGGAAAGTCCAGCCCCTTTTATCCTATTGGGGGGTGAGGGTGCATCTACAAGTACCCCCCAGACCAGGCTGTGTGGGACAAAAGCACCTGCAGTTACCCAAAGAGGCTGGGCAAACACAGTCCATCTCTTGTCTTATTGGGGATGGGGGTGGAGCCACAGGTGCCCAACAGTCAGACTTGTACAGCACAAAACTGTTGCCCTGAGAGGCTGAGGGAACACCAGCCCCCTCCTATCCTGTAGGGGACAGAGGTGAAGATGGGCTCAAAGGCACTCAACAAATCTGTGTGGGTTGAAAACTCCTGCCATTGCCCAGAGAGGCTGAGGACACCCAGCTCCTCTCCTATTCTCTTGGGGTGTGGAGGTGCAGCCCCAGTTGTCCAGCTATTCAGCCTCTACCAGTGGAGAGCACTTACACTTGCCTGGAGAGGCTGGTGCAGGTCCCACCAGCTACCTCTCTGCTGGAGGTGGGGCTGCAGTCTAGGCTAGGGCTAGGCTAGGGCTGCAGTCCAATCTTGGTGGAAAGAAACCCATCCCTGACTTCACTGGATTTCAGTGAGCCAGGCTCCCCCTCATGCTGGAGGCTGAGTAAAGATGGTAGTTACTGGACTCCTTCCCATTAGGACAGGCTCAGATCCTAGCTGGATCTAGGATTATACTTTAGCCAGCTGAGTCCACTAATCAGTAGTTGAGGTCAGTGGACATCTGTCTCTTCCTCCACCATTTATGGGAAATGGAGCTTTTAACTCCATCCACAGAACAGCTCTTGAAGTGACTTGTGCCCCTAGAGTAGGAGGGGCACCAGCCTCTGTGGCTTGGCTTGCAGCTTCCCAGAGAGGTGGTGCAAGTCCCCCCAGCTTCCTCCCTTTCAGAGGTGGGACTGGGGTTTAGACCTGCAATCCAACCTGGGTGGAAAGAAGCCGGTCCTTACAAGCACTATGATTTTCAGTAAGTGCCACTTCCCCTCAGCCCAGGGTGGAGCCAGAATGGTGGCCACCAGCTTCCCTCTGACCTGGACAACCTCAAAGTTTAGTTGTTCCTAGGATTCTACATCAGCCTGCTGAATTCACCAATCAGTAGCTGAAGTCAGTGCCACACCGTGTTTTCCTCTTGTTTTTATTGGGTGAGATGGAACTTCAACTCCAACCATGGAACAGCTCCCAAGGCAGCTTGCACGCCATGGGCACCAACCTCCATGACATGGGGTGCTCTACTCATGATTCCTCTATGCAGATGGGTAATCTCTTCCTTCCACACTGTAAAGGATGTTGCAGGGTACTCCTCTGGTCTCCTGGGTCCTTCAAAAGTTGCTTTAGGTAGCTCTGGGGGACAACCAACTGCCCTGTTTCATGAGCTGACTCCAGGAGCTGCTTATTCTCATGCCATCTTGGCTCCCCACCACTGCACCATATAGATTTTATAAATTTTGATGAAAATTAATATGGCCTATATCCATCATTTCAAGAACACATAGAATACTTCCATTGCCCTCAAAATGCCACCTGTTCCATTTTTCTATTTCTTCCTTACCCTGCTCTCGGGTCTCATGGAAACTACCAGGCTTCACTCTTTGTAGGATCAGATTTATAGTTATGTGCAACAACACTGAGGACTTGACATGCTGGTCTGTCCTTCCCTATTGGGCACCACTCATGCTTTTGAAGAGACTACCACTCCTCTATTTGAGAAAATAGTGGGCCTCCCCAGGATTGAAGTCCAACACCTTCCTGCTCATTATGTGGCTCTCCACCCACTGATATAGCACACTACATCAAGATGAACACTCACACACTCCCTAGAAGTCTGCCCCAGGTGTGCTCTGTCTCGAATGCCCCCCCTCCCGATGCCATGCCCTAAACCAGTAACACTATCTTGCCCTATTGCCAACAGAACATTTCCAACATAGTAGTTTCAACCATGTACCCACTAATCCCCAGTGTTCACATGCTCCCTTCCCTAGCCCTCCCCCCAGTTCTATGGACAGTCTAACCCCCCCTCCAAACTCTACCCCCCTGACATACCTGCACTGCATAACTCAATTGTATCACAGCACCACTGTCATGCCCCTCCACTGCATAACTACACACTTCCACCTTATAGATTTTGTCCATATGGGCATTGGCTCACAGCCTTCTTCTCCCTTTCTATTTCCTGTAAACCTATCTCCCAGGCTCTGTGAGTCTGCTGTTTGCTTAATTTATATCAGTGAGGTCATGCAATATTTGTCCTTCACTACCTGGCTTGCTTCACTCAACATAAGGTCCCCACAATTCATCTATATTATCCCATGTGTTAATACTGTATTCCTTCTTACAGGTGAGTAATGTTCCTTTGTATGTATAGACCACAATTTATTTATCCATTCATCTATTGAAGGGCATTTGGGTTGATTCCAACTTTTGGCAATAGTGAATGATGCCGCTATGAACATTCGTGTGCATATATCTGTTCATGTCCTTGCTTTCAGTTCTTCTGGATATATACCCAGAAGTGGAATTGCTGTATCATACAGCAGTTCTGTAGTTCGTTTTCTGAGGAACCACCCTACTGTCCTCAACAATGGTTACAACATTCCCTTTCCTCCACATCCTTCAACACTTGTTTAGGGTTCTCTGTTTGTGTAGCATAGCTCCATGTTTTTATTATTATTATTATTATTAGAGAATTTGTGGGTTTACAGGGGACATGGGTGGGGACAGGGAATGAGAAGTTAGGCTTAAAACATATGGGGTTCCTATTTGGGAATGATGGAAATGTTTTGATAATGGATGATGACAACAGTAGCACAACATTGTGAACATAATTAATAGCTCTTATATATATATATATATCATATATATAAATGTGGTTAAAAGGGGAAATGTTAGATTGCGTACAGAATAAAATTTTAAAAAAATCCATGGAACTACACTACATAAACAATGAACCCTAAGTTATACTATGGACTATAGTTAATACTAAAATTATAAAAATGTGCTATCATCAATTATAACAAATGTTCCACACCAATGTAAGGTGTAAACAATAGGGAGGTAAGTGGGAATCTTGTATTTTATGCGTGTTTGCTCTGTAAACTCACAACTTCCCTAATAAATAAATATTAAATATTATTTTCTAACATTTTTATTGCACTATATTCAAATAATGTATACGCTAATATTCCTAATTTTAAAAATCTATTCATATTCTCATAATCAATCTAAAAAACAGTCAATTTTGGTACATAGTTAAAGGGTATTTAAAGGGATATTATCTCTTTGGTAGACTTAAACTTATAAAATCAAATGTATTAATTATATCATATCTTAGTACTTACTGTCTTCATAGTCTCATTTTACTTTTGATTACTTTGTCAAATACTGAGAGGTGTATTAAAATCTTATGCAAGAGTAGAAACTAATTGCGGTTAGTCAGTTTATCAAAAATAAGAGTAAAGAAAAATAATGTAAGTATTTTTCTTCATTTTTCTATTTTTATTATGATAACATATACACAACTCGAAATTTCCCATTTAATCATTTTCATGTGTACAATTCTGTGACATTAATTACAGTCACAATATTGTTCTACCATCTACCACTATCCATTACCAAACCTTTTTCATCATTCCACATAGAAACTCAGTACCCAGTAAGCGAAAACTCCCGTCTCTCTCATACTCCCAGGTCCTAGAAACCTGTAAACTGATTTCTTTTTCTATGAATTTTCTTATTCTAGGTATTTCCTATAAGTGAAGTCATATAATATTTGTCTTGTATCTGGCTTATTTCATTCAATATGATGTCTTCAAAGTTTATCCATATTATAGAAGACATCAGGATTTCATCCCTTGTTAAAGCTAGATATATATTTGATTGCATTTACACATGTATTTTGCTTATCTATTCATCTGTTGGTGGTCACTTGGGTTGCTTCCTCCTTTTGGCTATTGTAAATAATACTGCTATGAACATTTGTATACATATGTCTGATAGTGTCCCTGTTTTCTCTTCTTTTGGGTATATCCCTAGAGGTGGGATTGCTAAGTCATATTGTAATTCTATTGTTCAACATTCTGAGGAAACATCATCAAGCTGTTTTCCACAGTGGCTATTTTATGTTTCTACCAACATTATAAACATGTTCCTATTTCTGTGCAACCTCACCAACACTTATTTTCTGTTGTTGTTGTTTTAATAATAGCTATCCTACTGTGTATGAAGCGGTATCTTATTGTAGTTTTGGTATTTACATCCCTAATGACAATGATGTTGGCAAATGACATGATCTTCTCATATGCTTACTGGCTATTTGTATGTCGTCTTTGGAGAAATGTCTATCCAAGTCCTGTATCCATTTTTAATTGGGCTGTTTATCTTTTTTTGATGTTGCATTATAGGGGTTCTTTTTATATTCTGGATATTAAATCCTTATTAGATATTTGGTTTCCAAATATTTTTTCTGATTCTTTTGGTTGCTATTTCATTTTCTTAATAATGTCCTTTGATGCACAGTTTTAAAATTTTGGTGAAGTCCCATTTATCTAATTTTCATTTCTTGCTCATGCTTTTGTTATCATATCTAAGAATTCATGCCAAATATAAGGTCCTGAATATTTTCCCCTATGTTTTCCTCTAAAAGATATATTATGTTGATTGATTTCCTTATGTTGAACCACCTTTGCATTCCTGAGATAAATACCACTTGATCATAGTGTATAATTCTTCAATGTTTGTTGGATTTGGTTGCTAATATTTGTTAAGGATTTTTGCATCCATAGTCACAGTGGATATTGGTCTGTAACCATCTTTTCTTATCACAACTTATCTGGCTTTGGTATTAGGGCAATGCAGGACTCATAGAATGAGTTAGGAAAGATTTTCACTTCTGTTTTCTTTTTTCCCCTTTGGTGGGAGGTATTTTATTATGGATTCAATCTCTTTACTTGTTATTGGTCTGCTGAGATATTTTTACTCTTTCTTGAGTCAGTTTAGGTAATTTGTGTGTTTTATGAATTTGTACATTTCATCTGAATTATCTAATTTGTTGGCATACAGTTGTTCCTAAGTATTGTCTTATAATACTTCCATTTCTCTAAGGTCTGTAGTAATGTCCCACTTAAATATTCATTTTAGTTATTGATACACTCTTTTTGTTTCTTTGTCAGTAAAGCTAAAGGTTTACCACTTTTATCGATCATTTCAAATACCATGTTTTTCAATTATTTGAATTTATGATGAGCCTCTTATAAACAACATATAGTTTTGTCATGCTTTTTTATCCATTCTTCCCTCTCTGTCTTTTGATTGTAGAGTCTAATCCACTTACTTAAAGAAAGGTTCACAATGAAGGACTTACTTGTGCCATTTTCCTTTTTGGTTTTTGTGAGTTTTATGCCTTTTTGTCCCCATCTTCTTTTACTGCCTATGTTTGTATTTAGTTTAACTTTTGTAATGGACACCTTAGGATCTTGTCCTTTCAAGTTTTTTCCTATTTGAAGGTTGCTAAGGCTTGAATGTGTATAGTCATGTCTTTTGTAAAATTTGGGGTTTTTTTGGTCATTATTTCTTTGAACATTCTTTCTGCCCCTTCACTTTTTCTTCTCCTTCTAGGAGTCTTATAAAGCATATATTGGTTTGCTTAATGGTGCCCCACAGGTCTCTGAGGTTCTGTTTAACTTTCCTTCATTCTTTTTTATTTCTTTTCCTCATACTGGATAATTTCAATGTTTTTTTTCTTTAAATTCTCTAATTATTTTCTCTTGCAGTGCCAATCTGTTATTGAACAGCTATAGATTTTTTTTCACTACTGTACTTTTCAGGTCCTATATATCTTTTCTCTTCCTTTTGATAATTTTTTGAAATTGGAATTAACCTATCTTTCATACATTGTTTTCCTCTTCTTTTCTTTCTTAGTTTGCCCTTCCCTTTACCTCTTTGAGCATATTTAATACAGTTTAAAAAAATCTTTGTCTGGTATGTGTATGTTTGATTTTCCTCATTATAGTTTCTGTCTAATTATTTTGTTGCTTTTAAAATTTAATTTAATTTAAAAAATTTTAGTTGTCTTTTAAAAATGTATACATAGATCACAAAATATGTTACATTAAACAATATAAGAGGTTCCCATATAACCCACACCCCACCCACTTCTTCCACATCAACAACTTCCTTCATCATTGTGGCACATTCATTGCATTTGATGAATACATTTTGGAGTACTGCTACACCACATGGATTATAGTTTACATTGTGGTTTACACTCTCCCCCAGTCCATTCAGTAGGTTATGGGAGGATATAGAATGTCCTGCCAATAACATTCAGGTCAACTCCAAGTCCCCAAAATGCCCCCACATCACAGCTCTTCTTCCCTCTTCCTGCACTCAGCAGCTCCCATGTGACTATCTCCACATCAATGATACAATTTCTTCCATTGCTAGAGTCACCATAGTTCTACAGTAGAACACCAGTAAGTCCACTCTAGTCCATATTTTATTCCTGCATCCTGTACACCCTGGGATGGTGATGTCCACTCCACCTCTAAATCAAGAGGGGGCTTAGATCCCACATCGCTGATGTACACGATATTCCTGCTTGCAGTTGTAGACACTCTCAGTTCTCCAGTGTGGTGATTGACCATCTTCACCTCCCTGTTAGCTGACCTGGGTAATTCCAATGAACTGGAGAGTAGGTGTTGCAACTGTACTGAGGCTCAGGGCCCAGCTGGCACATGGATAGAGATTCAAATACAGGTTCAGTGAAAGTGACAGAAGAGGCATGTGTTGAGAGGTCACATCTGAGTCCAACTCCATCACACTCAGGTGCACAAATTCCAAAATAGGTCCTACTGGCAAGGCACTGAACTCCAGAGCCATCTGCCATGACTGTAGAATCTGTGTGTCTCCATAGCCTTCAGGAGCACTGGTACCTGGGGTTGTATCTACTTTGGCTGTCTCTGGGATAATGCTGAGATGTAAATAAGTACGACCCCTCTGAAGACCTTCTGACTAATTTTGAAGTCTCTTAGCCATATAAACTCATTTGTCTTTACTATTTCCCCCTTTTATTTAAGGCATTTTTCTAGTTGCATCACCAGCTTGTGATTGGTAGTAATCTCTTGGCACCAACGAGGCTCATTCCCAGGAGTCATGTCCCATGCTGGTGGGGAGATAATGCATTTACATGCTGAGTTTGGCTTAGAGAGTGGCCACATTTGAGCAACATGGAGGCTCACAGGAGGTAACTCTTAGGCACCCTGCAGCTCTAGAACTAGTTGAAATTTCAAGCATATTCATCAGTATCAAGGGTCCATCATTGGACTATCCTTCTTGACTGGCCTTTGTCCTTGTACTCAGGGGATTGTTGCTGTTCCATTGGAGAATGACAGAGTTCCCCTGGCTAGGAACTTAGCATTCCCTCAATTGTTGTGTGTAACTCTACCTACTATGACAATACCCAATGAATATCTGAACATTTTTATAGAGCCTATATATATGCCCTGGAAAACTTCCTCCCAACCATGTGTCCCCCATCAATGACACTCCACACCAGTGCTCCTCCTCTGCCATAGTTGAACCCCTCTGTGATCCAAAACTTCTTAAAAAATGAAGCCTAATATATTGTCAAATTCAATTAGTAGGAAAATGAAATAGTAATGATAAGTTTAAAGGCTAGAAATAAAATACATACTAATTTAGAAAACTAAAATAAAGGATAAATTGGGGTATTAAAATGAAAAATATCATAAAACTTTGTTTTGGATGTTTTGCCTTTTGTCACTATAATAGGTGTTGCCCTGTATGTAAAGTGGCAAGGCAATCTCTTCCATTCCTTCCTCAGTGTTTACATCCTTTTAAAAAAATTAGTATTTTATTCCTTTTAATAAATCATCTCTTTCTAATTCTTCATATATCTTCTCAAGTTTTGTTGAAATATGGACATTTGACTATTTTAATATGTTGTTTCTAGAAATCAGATCCTCTTCCCAGGATTTCCTGAGTTATTTGTTTGTTTGTCTCTTACTGTTGAAGGCTTTAGAAGTCCTTTTGTTGAGTGATTTTCTAAATTGTCTATGCAAAGATTGTATCTCTTGATGTGTGTAGGGACTGAAGTCTGTTCCTTAAGCTTGTATTCAGCTATTATATTATAGGGATTTCCTTGAATGTCAGGAGATAATAAATAAAAGTCACAAAAAGAAAATGCCTTTCTCAGTCTTTGCAGATTGGCCCTGTGGTGGTGCTCTCTGTCAGCTTGTAGTCAACAGTACACTGGGCCTAAAGAACAGCTCAAGGTGAAAGCATAGATTTCTCTCAGGTCTTTTATGAACATGAGTCTTATCTTGAGCATGTGTGTTATTAATTTCCCCAGACACAGTCCCAGCATTGCCTCTTTATCCTGGGCACTATTGTATATCTAAACTAGTAATCCTTTGCCCTAGGCATCTGTAACTTGGTTGAAGTGTTATCTAGCCCTGCCAGCCACCTTTATTTCTAGAGCAATTTGGAACTGGCACTGCAATCATCCTGGATCAGTCCCTCAGGGTGGCATCCAATATATTTGCACTAATACACATGTTTACTAATATGTGCACAGAGATTACACTCCTCCCAAGGCCAGGAATTCACACTAAAATGCAGACAGGTGCTGCATCAAGCTAGGTGAGCTGGGTGAAAGGCCAATAAAGGCACTGTGAAGTTTTCCTATCTTTATAAAATTGCCTTTTTCTTGATTTGGTGCTCATATATTTACTGCAAAACTTTACTTCTTTTCCAGAACTTTAAGAAAGTTGCTTCTGCCCATTTCTGCTGGGTTTTCAGTGGCACTATTGAAGGAAGGAACCCTGGAGCCTCTACTTTGCCTTCCAGGACACATCACTAATGTATACATTTTGAAACCTTTTATTTCAGCTTAAAGCATATGTATATACATATATTTACTAATCTTTTGATATAGGGCCAGAGTCTTTCTTTGTGTATGAGCCTTTAAGAGGAGCTCCATTATTTGTCTGGCTTAAATCATACCAATTTTATTAGATCTTTTTTTTTTGCTTGTTCTTAGGAGGTACTGGGGATTGAACCCAGGATCTCACACATGGGAAGCTGGTGCTCAACAACTGAGCTATGTCTGCTCCCCAATAAGAGTTGGTTTTTTTTTCATTTGTTTGTTTTGTTTTTAGGGGATCAAATCTGGGACCTTGAACATGGGAAGAAGGTGCTCAACCACTTAGCTACCATTGCTCCTGATCTATCATTTTTTATTTTAGATTTTTAAGGAAGAATGCAAGGCTAGAGACCCTTTTGACAGTGATCTGAGTATAGACCATGCCTAGATTATACGATTCACATCTCATCCTCCAATAATTTACAGTTGTCTCACCCATATCTAATTTGACAAGATTTTTTTAGATATATTGCTTGTGGCTCTATAAAGTATTTAATTTATTTTAGCTAAGTATAAACTTTTGCACATTTATCTTATTTTATATATGGCAAGATGGTTTGGCAGTTTGAAAGTGTGTGTAACCCGGAAAATCATGTTTTTAAAGCTAATTTATTCCTGTGGGTATAAACTTGTTCTAAGTAGGATCTTTTGATGATGTTATTTCAGTAAAGGGGTGTCTTAATCCTTTCACTGGACTCTATTATAAAAGAATGAAGTTCAGATAGAGAAAGAAAGTCATGCAAGCAAGAAGCTGAAAACAATGAAACTTGGAAGGCAAAAGAAAACAAGCAGATGCCACCATGTTCCTTGCCATGTGACGGAGTAGTCCAGGATTGTTGGCAGTGTGTCATCAGGAAGAAGGCATCACCTTGATGATGATTTGATTTGGACATTCCCAGGGCCTTAAAACTTTAAGTTTGTCAGCTAATAAATTTCCATTTTTAATGCCAACCCACTTTAATGGTATCTGCTTTCAGCAGTCTAGGAAACTAAAGCATAAAGGAGCAATCTATTAGCGATCAGTGTTTAGACTGTTATGATATGCCAATGTATTTTACAGAAGAAATGGGAATTGTCAATCTGGAAAGTCAGTTAAGAAAACTCTTACTACATTATTGTGTTTCTGTTAATGTCACCTTTTACTTTCAACTCTTTTTGCTTTATTTCTTATGCTTAATTTGGTGTATAAAAGTTGATAACAGAGACACCCTTTGAACATCATCCTTCTCTATATAACCTGTAACATTCTTCGTTCCTTTGAACTTTTTTACCTTAAACTTTAGTTTGTCTCTTCCTGATATTCCAGCCTCTCTTTGAGGTCCTTATTGCTTTGCTTTGTTTTCTCTTATGGCCTGAATTTTATTTGATCTTTTTCCCTAATGTAATTTGGAAAGCCTCCAAATTACTGGAGATTGATTTTAAGACTTTAAAAAACTTTCTGGATTCTGTATTACTCAAGCTATCAACTTCAATCACTATTGATGTCTCTAAAAGATGAAGAATTGGCCAACTTCCAATACCTTCAATTTATAGTTTGTAACTATACTTTTCATGACCACTATGGTTCTCCAAATATATATATGTTCAATGCCAAATTCCTCATTCATAAGCTATTTATGTTGATTCATTTCTTAGCTTACTGAAGTATATATTTAAGTATTCTTTCCCTCATAAAGGTTTTAATTTCTACAACCTTTTATAGCTGAAAATTTCCCATCCTTTGCCTGTTTTCCAGAATGGCAGCTTAGCAGACTATAAATTTCACAGGTTAGAACTATTTTTTTAGTATTTCCAAATGTTGGTAGAGGTACCTAGCTTTTAATGCAGTTGAGGAGAAAAACTATGTGGTCAAATTATTTTTGTTTTTATTTGTAGGTGAAATGTGGGTTTTTTTTTCCCCATGAATACTTGCAGACTTCATCCCAAAAGTTGAATAATTTCACCAGGTTGAATTGAGATGACAGTTCACATTTAATAATTTTACCTGGTATATTGGAAATACTTTTTAGCTACAGTTTGGATGTTTTTAGATCCAGGAAATGATATTTTTTGGATATTATTTCTGTTTCATCTGTTATACTTTCTTCTGCAGGAAATCCTATTCCTAAATTTTGGTTTTCTGCATTCTATTTTCTATGCCTCTCATTGTTCTCCATGATTTTAAAGCCTCTTGCCCCAAAGCTATGATTTGATTTTTACATTGTTGTTTTACTTTTTATTTTTTAAAAATCCTCTAACCTTCTTTTAAGCTTTGGTGGACATTTGGTTATGCATCCCCTCAAAAAAAATAAAAAACAAACAAGCAAAAACAAAACAAGCAAGCTTATGTCTTAATCTGCATTCTTGTGATGTGAAACCATTTGTAAATAGGACCTTTGAAAATACTATTATTAGTAAAGATGTTGACTTTTTTGTAAATAGGACCTTCTAAGACTGTATTTAAGTGAGGCCAGCTTGAATCAGGTGGGTGGTTAAGATCCATATGTCTGAAGTCTTTATAAGGAGAGGAAATCTATAAAGAGGCAGATGACAGGGCAGAAGAAGTAGAAGCCAGAAGGTGAAGCCACGTGACAGAGGCAAAGCTGAGGAACCCCAAGGATTGTGGCAAGTCAGTACCAGAATGGTATAGACTGTGGGAAAAAGCATGGCCCACTGAGGCCTCAATTATGGAGCTCTAGGCTCCAAAACCATGAGACAATAAATTTCTGTTGTTTAAGCCAACCCGTTACGTGGTATGTGTAACAGCAACCCTGGCAAAGACTGCTACAAATACCATTTCAAATTTTTCAGGACTTATTTGTTTTTGAAAATTTTTTTTTGCTTAATCCCATTACCTCCCTTTTAATTTAAGTATTTATTGCTCATTGATTCTGTTTTATTTAATTCTTGTGTAAGCAAAGCAGTTTTTGTTTGAGACTTTCTTTTGCTGCCTTTAATACAACATCAAAAGCATGTTTTTGCATCTGTACTTTGCATGTAACATTTAGTTTCTTTTTTGTGCTGCATTTTTTTTCATAAATTTTTATAAGATTGACTTTGCCTTGGGGCAGTTCTAGTCAGGTCTTCCATTTTTTCTAAATAATCTAAGTGGATTTATCTTGGTTCTCCTCTTTGTTTACTATGATGTCATAATTTTACCCCTCAAAATTTAACTGAAATGTTTAAATTTTATAATTAAATCTATCATTCTAGTTATTAACTAGCCTGGGGTAGTGTGGAGATAGCAGCATTTATGGCCACTTTAGTTTCTGTAAAATTTATTCTTAATATTTGTTGAAACTACTAAACCAAAAGACAACTTTCCTTATTTTGTTTTCTTTTCAGTCTGCCCTCAACTCCAGAAAATTTGGCCATATATAATCCTTTTATTTGCTTTTATGCTTATTAATTCAGGGAGTGTTACATTCCATAACCCTCTGATGATGTGACTGAATGTCTTCATTGACGGTTGCAACATAACTTTAAACAGCACATCTCGTGCTTTTCTCATGGAGGTACGATTCTCCTAGTTTTCACTGCTTAAAATTAAAGCAATTTTCTAAACTTTTCTTTCTTTACTTCTTGTGCACTACTCTGATTTCTTGTGGAAAGGATTTCAGTATCACGCCATATTTTCTTCAATTCGGTCTGTGTTTTACACTGCAGAAATTTCTCTGTGTTGTTTGGTATCATGTCTTGTTTTAGTGTTTTTCTTGCATCTTTTTAGTCATCCCAATTGGTTTCTGGGTTGGGGAATTGGAGTTTAACCATTGAGTCTTAGGGCATTATCTTTCCCAGAAAATATTCCCAGTGTGAATTTTGTTGCTATCTATGTATCTTTTTATTTATCTCTTCCTCTTCATTTAAAAAAGTGTTTGTCAAAGTTTCTCTTCTTTCCTCCTTAGCATCCATGTCTTCTAGATCTCCTGCAGAGAGCCACCTCAGGCTGGTGACTCTCTATCTGTGACTATTTTTGAATATATCATAACTCTTTGCAGCCATAAATAATCACTCTTTTTTAAAAAAATTTATTTATTTCTCTTCCCTTCCCCCAAACCCCCCACCCTGGTTGTCTGTTCTCTGTGTCTTCTTCTTTTGTCTGCTTCTGTTGTTGTCAGCAGCACGGGAATCTGTGTTTCTTTTTGTTGCATCATCTTGTTGTGTTAGCTCTCCGTGTGGGTGGCGCCATTCTTAGGCAGGCTGCACTTTCTTTTGCACTGGGCAGCTCTCCTTATGGGACGCACTCGTTGCACGCGGGGCTCCCCTACGTGGGGGACACCCCTGCGTGGCATGGCACTCCTTGTGCGCATTAGCACTGCACATGGGCCAGCTCCACATGGGTCAAGGAGGCCCGGGGTTTGAACTGTAGACCTCCCATGTGATAGACGGATGCCCTAACCACTGGACCAAGTCCGCTTCCCCAAATAACCACCGTTGAGGACATTCTGTCCTATAACAAAAACATGCAGTACAGTGTTTGTCATGTTGAACATTTTCAGTAGTTGACTTCCTGTCCTCTTCTCCCTCTAGGTGGTTTGATTGTCTAGTTTCTGCCCCTCCTCTTCATCCTGAAAAGAGTTGCTGAAGAATTTTCTTTAAACATTTGTCTTTTGGTATTTGAAACTTATATTGCTTACAAAATCCCTACTGAACTGTTAGTAAACAATTGCCTTCTGCTTCTTATTAATTTACTTGGTTTTCTTTTACATTCCTAGATGATATACAGTTAGACTTTTATAAAGACATTATAGATACTCAGGAAGAGAATTGATTAACTGAGTGGGAATATTCTTTGTCTTTTTTTAAAAGATTAATTTAACTTAATTTATTTATTTCTCTCCCCTTCCCCTGCCCCCCGCCCATGTCCCTGTCTGCTTTCTGTGTCCATTCATTGTGTGTTCTTCTGTGTTCACTTGTATTCTTGTCAGCGGCGTAGGGAATCTGTGTCTATTTTTGTTGTGTTATCTTGCTGCATCAGCTCTCTGTGTTTGTGGCACCACTCCTGGGTAGGCTGTACTTTTTTTGTGTTGGGTGGCTCTCCTTATGGGGCTCACTCTTTGCATGTGGGGCTCCCCTATGCAGGGGACACCCCTGCATGGCACGGCACTCCTTGCGCGCATCAGCACTGCTCATGGGCTGACTCATCATAAGGGTCAGGAGGCCCTGGGTTTGAACCCTGGACCTCTCATGTGGTAGGCGGCGGACGCTCTATCCATTGAGCCAAATCTGCTTCCCTTCTTTGTCTTTTTTATTTTTATTCTCTTTTATTCCTTTTGGACTCTTCTCCCTCCAAAGCACTTATTTCCTTTCTACTCTTCCTCATGTTGCAGGAGAGTTGAGAATATCTAAGCACTATTGAATAGCATGTGTTGAAGGAAACTTCATGGAGAATGTAATTATTATCTGCTTGACATGTTTGGGTTTCAGCTGAGGTTTTTTTTTTTAATCTAAGCAAAATATTTTTTGCCATTTTTAAATTGTATGTGGAAAGGAAAGTACATTTATTTATTCTTTAGAAAGTGCCTGGGGGAAATAGATGTGGCTCAAGTGGTAGGGTTTCCGCCTACTGTATGGGAGGACCTGGGTTAGATCTCTGGGGCATCCTAGTGGAAAAGAAGATAAAGCATGCCTGCAAGGCAAGTCAGTGCCCGTGTGGTGAGCTGAGTGCCTGCATGGAGAGCCAAGTGCACACATGGTAGCTGAGTGCCCTCACAGAGAGCCAAGTGACTACAAGGTGAGCCACGTGCCCACGTGAGTGCCGGTGTGGCAAGTTAGTGCCCGCGTGGCAAGCCAGTGCCTGCGTAGCAAGCCAAGTGCCCGAGTGGTGAGCCAGTGCCTGTGCAAGTGAGTCACGCAGCAAGATGATGATGCAACAAAAGAGAGACAAAGGGGGTGTCATGGTGAAGTGCAGCAGAAACCAGGAACTGAAGTGGCGCAGCTGACAGGGAACTTCTCTATGCATCAGAGGTCCCAAGATTGAATCCCGGTTAATCCTACAGGAGAAAAAAATGACAAGAGAAGACAAAGAGAGAAATAGATACAGAAGATCACACAATGAATGGACACGGACAGCAAAAACAGCAGGGTGAAGGGAGGGGGAAGAGAAGGGAGAAAATAAATAAATCTCTTTAAAAAAGTGCATGGACTCTTAAAAATTCCTTGTGTATGCAAAAGGAAATTAGTCATACATCTTGAATTTGCTTCAAGAAGGAAAATTAATCTATATTTAAAGAGAAATGATGTGTCATCTTATAAATGATTAAGAAATAATGTCTGTGTGAGTGAAGAAGAACATTTTAGGTTAAAATAATCTTGGTGCCCTGGCTGATGTTTGATACCACCGAAGACATTCATGAGGTTCAACTTAGATCAGAGCAAACTGCATAGTGAGTCAGAGAGAGATCTTGTTTTACTAGTGAGAAATATATGTACACCAGACTAGAAATAATGTTCTTGCTTCCAAAGTTTTCAGTGTGGAGGAGTATCTTTTCAACAATTTCTTTGTATATGAATTAAAGTATTCTTACTGCAATTTAAATTTTTTTTTCCTCTACCATTTTATTCTCTGGAGTTGGAGACTTCATTTGAGTCTAGTAGATACTGTCTTTCAATCACTGGAGAAATTTAGAGTAACCTGAGAAGAACAGTGCACAAAATGCCTTCCCATTATGGCCTTCACACTTCTGTTCTGGTATTACTTGGATATTATTGTCTTTCTTCTCTCCTGTACTCCTCCCCTCCTATTTAGAGCAGAGTATAAATTAACTAAAGAGTAAAAGCTTTGTATATAGATATGGAATTTAAGAAATCCTTATTGAATATTGACTGTGATTTTCTTTGTTTAAAGGCAACTCTTTATGTTTATTTTTTCCTGAAAGTTTATCTGTAGAGGCATAATTGTAAATTTCTATATGTTGGTATTCTGTTTTTACGCTACCAAACATTTTGGAAGAAGAATACAATAAAAAAACAATATTCAAAAAATCATGGTAAAACTGCAATTTTCATTAGTTAGTATTAATGTTTCTGATTTTGGAAAATTCAGACAATAGATATTTATCATTAGGGTTTGGTGGTGACAGAAGCCAATCTAGGTTTCTGTTCATTGTAGTGATATAATTATCATAAAAATTAAAGAATTAAGGTTATGGATTTTGCATAAAATATATTTTAAAAATTGTAATTAGCATATTCAGAAAGTATTTGTAGTCATACATTCTGTTTAATCATGATATGGTATTTTAAGTAATAGAGTAATATTTTAATCATAGGAAACTTTAAACTAGTTTGCAGGGTTTATACATCTGCTGAAGTCTTTCTAATGAAAGAGGTCCTACTCATACCACATACTATTTTTCCTGCCCAGCATCTTTTCCTGTTCTCATATTAACATAATCTCTTTCATGGGGGAAAGTCTTTCCATGTGATTCATATGGAGGTTACTTATTCCTGCAACCACAGCTTAGATACATGACTCAGGTCTAGCCAATCAGAGTCTTATCTTCTGTCCTCATCTGCTATGGTTATTTGGCCAGAGATGGGCACATGGTCCAAGCCGAGAATGCTCCCTGGTACTTTTGTTGGAACAACTGGAGAAGAGGGTCACTCCATTAATTATTGAACTGGGCCATCTTTGCTGCCAATGAAAAGGACAGTAGAGCTGTCATTCCAGTGACACTGATTGAAACTTAGATCAAATCTACCAATCTACCCTTGGTGTAAAGGCCAATAAATCCTTTCTTTCCGCCTTTTTAAAAGTTGTTTCTCTTTATGATTGAATTAACTAAGTTAATTTCTGTCACTTGCATCAATAATATTCTGAGAAGAGCAATAACATTGTCAGTACAGCATAGTGGTAAAGAATATAGACCCAGGAGCAGATGGCTTTGATTTGAATGGCAGCTTTGCAAGTATAGATGTGTGGCCTTGTCCAAGTCATTCAACCTCTCCTTCCCTATTTCCTCACCTATAAAATGGAGATATTCAGAGTTCCTACCTCAGAGGGTGGTTGTAATTATTAACTGCGTTACTATTTGTAAAGTGCCTAGAAGAGTCCTTGGCACATAGAATATACATCATAATATTTGTTAAATAAATAATCAAATGAATAAGAAAATAGTTGCTTGATATTATGGTTGGAGGGTTCATATTGAATTATACTTGACTGTGTGATTCCTTTAAAAAGAATATAATATATGCACAAATATAAATATATATAATTATATGTCTATTTAGCATTCAAATAATAAGAAAGCTTCAGTATTTTTTTTCTTTTGGTAGAGAAACTGCTCTTCATCATGATAAAATTTAAGCCGAGCACAATCCTCTGAATCACCAAATATTCTATTTTTTAAGTTCATTTTCATGTTGTGTTAGTGCTTTAAATTGTTTGATAATGGGCCATTTGGGTGTAATATTCTGGACATCAGCTAAAAAAAAGTTTAATTTACAAAAACATTAGATTTCTTGGTCTCTTGAATTAAGGCAAGTTTCTTGAAGGTACCATGCTAATGAAAGAAGTCATTGTGGGAAAAGTTGGGGGTGTGGGGAGTGGGGCATATGGGAATTCCCTTTATTTTTTTATGGTAATTTTTTTTGTGATCTATGTATCTTTTAAAAATAAATAAAAAATATATTGTAAAGAAATCTGGTACAGATATGCTTAAGATGTTAAAATGTCATGTCCTCAATACATTCCATGCACTAATACAAATAGGTCGTACCTCTGTTATTAATCTGCCGTAGTGCATCTGATGCACTGTGCTTTGAAGAATTCTCTTAAACCATTTTTTTAAAGTCTATTGTAAATATTTAAGTGATAAATTCCTTCTCTTTCTATGTACTTTCTGTAGCTTTATCCACGGATTCTTTATCTCCTGCATATCTCTTGACTTTATAACGTTTAAAAAAATTATTGAAGTGTATCACATATACATAAACAATAAGTATATAGTAATAGTTGTGAACTTAAAAAACAAACATACATAACATCATATAGGGACATCATAACTCATCCTACCAACAATACCTTGCATTGCCGTGAAACATTTCAACTAATGATTGAAGAGCACCCTACCAAAATATTACTGCCAACCAAAGTATCTTACATTTGGTGTATTTTTGCCTCAATCCACCCTATTATTATTTTTTTTATATTATTTATATTTGAACATACATAAACAGTAAGTGTATAGTAAAAGTTGTGAACTTACAAAGCAAACATACAGAACATCATATGGGGGTCTCATACATCAATCCACCACCAACACCTTGCATTGTTGTGAGACATTTCTTATAAATTATGAAAGAATATTGTCAAAATCTTACTACTAACTATAGTCCTTATCTTACATTTGGTGTATTTTCCCCCAGCCCATCCTATGATTATTTTTAAAATATATTTTTATGACAGAAGTTGTTAAACTTATAAAACAATCATGCACATGTTCAGGATTCTATACAACACCCCTCCATCAACACAACATACCACACCACACTGTGGTGGAACATTTGTTACAGATCATGAGATAATATCATCAAACTACTACCACCAACCATGATCCAACATGTACTTTTGGCATACTTTTTTGATACTCTGCCATTGTCAATACAGTACATCTTTGGCTTGGATTCATGAATATTACATTATCACTGTTAACCACAGTCCATAGGTACACCAGTTGTATTTTTCCTATGCTTCTCTACATTCCCATCACCCTGCAATAATGATGTACTTCTGTTCTAGCTCACAAAGGACACTCTTGCTTCTGTATCATCAAGCACAATTCTCATTCACCTCTGGGATTAACAGTGTTATTCAGCTCCTAGATTACTCTCTAGCTTTCTTTCAATTGTCATTTACATCCCTAGACTACCCTTTTCAGCCATATTCTGATTTATAAATCAGTTGCTTTACTCATTATAATGTGTTACTATTAACTCTATACATTTCCACACTTTCACAATAAATTTAATTAAAACTTCTACACACATTAAACATCAGGAGTCCATCTCAGTCCTCCTCTTATGTCCTTTAAGAGTCTACCACCAACCGCAAGGTCTTGAAGACATTTTCTAATAGAAGCTTTATGGTCTTACTTTTACATTTAGGTTTTTTATCCATTTTGAGTTAATCTTTGTACAAGGTGTGAGTTAGGGGTCCACTTTCCTTTTTTGGCTATGGATATCAAATTCTCTCAGCACCATTTCTTGAATGGATTGTCTGAGCTTGGTGGGTTTGACAGGCTTGTCAAATATCACTTGACCATAGATGTGAGGGTCTGTTTCTTAACCATCAATTTGGTTCCATTGGTCTATGTGTCTGTCTTTATGCCAGTACCATGTTGTTTTCATCTCTGTAGCAAGGTATTATGACTTAAAGTCTGGAAGTGAGAGCCTTCCAACTTTATTTTTCCTTTTAAAGATGTTTCTTTATTCAGGATCACTTACCCTTTCAAATAAGTTGGATAATCATGTTTTCCATTTATATAAAAAATGCCAATGAAATTTTTATTGGGATTGCATTGAATCTGTATATCAGGTTGGGTAGAATTGACAGCTTAATGATATTTAGTCTTCCAATCTGTGAGTATGGAATGTTCTTCCAATTATTTAGGTCTCTTTAAATTTCTTTTAACAATGATGGGAAGCGGACTTGTCTCAATGGATAGAGTGTCCACCTACCACATGGGAGGTCCAGGGCCTCCTGACCTGTGTGGTGAGCTGGCCCACTTGTAGTGCTAATGCACACAGGGAGTGCCCTGCCACGCAGGGGTGTTCCCCGCATAGGGGAGCCCTATGCTCAAGGAGTGTGCCACATAAAGAGAGCTGCCCTGCTCAAAAGAAATTATAGCCTGCCCAGGAGCAGTGCCACACAAATGGAAAGCTGACAAAGCAAGATGACACAACAAAAAGAGACACAGATTCCTGGTGCCACTGACAAGAATACAAGTGGACACAGAACAACACACAGTGAATGGACACAGACAGCAGACAACTGGGGAGGGGGGGGAAGGAAGAGAAATAAATAAAAAATAAATCTATAAAAAACAAAAAAACAAAAAAAAACCCAATGAGTTGTATGTTTTTTAAATACAAGTGATTTACATCATTGATTAAGTTTATTCGTAAATATTTGATTCTTTTAGTTGCTATTGTAAGTGGAATTTTTTGCCCTGACTTTCTCCACAGATTGCACATTGCTAGTGTCTTTGAAAGTCCATTTCACCTAATATAATTATAGGTGCTCCAGCTTTATTTATTTATTTATTTAGTTTTTGGTTACTGGCTGTTGTTTGAAATATATTTTTCCAGCCTTTCACTTACAATCTATTAGTATCCTTGGGTCTAAGGTGAGTCTCTTGCAGGCAGCAATATAGTGGCTTATATTTTCTTATTCATTGTGCCAGTCTGTGTCTTTTGATTGGGGAGTTTAATCAATTAACATTCAATGTTATTATTGTAAAGGCAGTTCTTATTTCACCAATTTTGGCCTTTGGGTTTTACCTGTCATGTTTATTTACATCAGTCTTTTGGGACTTTTAGTTACTTTTTCTGATATAATTTTCATTTCTAGACTCTCTTCCAAGCCTCTATGTCCTGTGTTTTCTTTTCAGATTGTAGCACACCCTTTAGTATCTCCTGAAAAGCCAGTCTCTTTGCTATAAACACTTTCAGTTTCTGTTTATCTGTGAATATTCTAAATTCACCCTCATTTTTGAAAGGCAGTCTCACTGGATATAAGATTCTTGACTGGGATTTTTTTCTCTTGCAGTATGTAAAATATATCTTATCTCTGTTTTCTTGCCTCCATGGTTTCTGATGAGAAATTGGCACCTAATCTTATTGGGTATATTCCCTTATATGTTATGCGTTGCTTTTCTCTTGCTGATCTCTGAATTCTCTCTTTGTCTTTGACATTCTGATTAGTATGTGTCTTGGCGTTGGTCTAATTTGGATTTATTCAGATGGGAGTATGTTGTGCTTCTTGGACATGGATATCTATGTTCTTCAATAGGGCTGGGAAATTTTCTACCATTATTTCTTCAGATATTGCTTCTGCCCCTTTTCCCTTCTCTTCTCCTTCTGGGACACCCATGACATGTATGTTTGCATGTCTCTTGCTGTCATTTAGTTCCCAGAGACCTTGTTCAATTCTTTCCAGTCTTTTCTTCATCAGTTCTTTTGTATGTTGGCTTTCAGAGGTCATTTCTTCAAGTTTAGTTTTCTTTTAAGCAAATTTTTTTATTGTCTTTCTTTTTAAAGATAGAGAGATCACACAAAACATAACATTAAAAAACATGTGGTGCCCATATATCCCACTCGCCCACCCCCGCTCCTCCCACATCAGCATCCCCTTTCATCAGCAAGGCACATTTATTGCATTCAGTGAATACACCCTGGAGCACTGTCACACTGCATGGACCATAGTTTACATTGTAGTTCACACTCTCCCCCAGTCCATCCAGTGGGTTATGGCAGGATATACAATGTCATGCATCTGTTCCTTCAATATCATTCAGAACAACTCCAAGCCCTGAAAATGCTCCGTATCACACCTCTTTCTCCCTCTCCTGCCCTCAGCAACTACCATGGCCACTGTCTCCATATCAATGATACAATTTGTTCCATTGCTAGAGTCACAATAATTCTATAGTAGAATACCAGCAAGTCCACTCCAATCCATATTATAGTCCTCCGTCCTGTGGACCCTGGGATGGTGATATCCTCTCCACCTTTAAATCAAGAGAAGACTTTCAATTCCATTTACTGTGCCTTTCATTCCCATAAGATCTTCTATTTTTCCTATGTATGCTCTCAAATTCTTCTTTGTGCTCATCCAATATCTTCTTAATATCCCTAGTCTCTTTATCCATCTCATTGCATTTATTAAGGTGATTTGTTTGAATGTCTGTGATTAGGGTCTCGGTTCCTTTTATGTCATCAGGATGCTTATCTTATTCCTTTAACTGGGCCAAAGCTTCCTGTTTCTTGGCATGGATTATAATTTTTTGTTAGCATCTTGGCATCTGGCTTACTAGATGTATGTATTATGGGTACAGTTTCTCTTTAGGGGTTTTTTGCCCTTTCCCCCTTGCTGGTTGTGTAGTAGGAACCAAGATTGTAGTTGGTGCTGTAAGCTGTGGAGCTCAAGCTGCCTGCATTACCAAAGGGACAGATGAAGCTTCTCCTAACGTTCTCCTTTGCCAGGGGTAGGGACAGAAACACAGTCGTGTGTAATAATCCAAGTTGTGCAGGCCAAAACTCCAGTTGCCCAGAGAGACTGATGAAACTTCACACTCCTTCCTCCCCTACCTGGGGCAGGAATGGATCTGCAGGTGTGGGCAGCAGTCTATGCCTTGTGGGTCCAAAATTACCACAGTTACCTTAATAGACTTCTGACTATTCAATCTGTGCCAGCCAAATGTACCTACAGTTACCCAGAGAAGCTGTTGCAAGGTCTGCCCAGCCTCTTCCCTGCCAGAGGTGGGGCTGAAGCCTAGGCTAGGGCTATAAGCTGATTTGGGTGAAAGAAATCCATCCTTACCATCACTGTGATTTTCAATCAGCCTAGCTTCCCTTCATGCTAGGAGTGGAGTCAAAATGATACTACTGTCCTTTTTCTGCCCAGGACAGGTTCAAACTTTAGCTATTCTTAGGATTATATTTCAGCCAGCTGAATTTACTAATCATTAGCTAAAATCTGTGGCGACCTCCTCTTCCACCACTGTTTTTGGGAAATGGAGCTTCAAATTCCAGCCACAGAATAGCTCCTGAGGCAGCTTGTGCCACCACAGTAGAATGATCACCAGTCTCCTGTGGCATGGCCTGTATTTTCCCAGAGAAGCTGGCACAGGTCCCCCTAGGCTCCTCCCTGACAGAGGAGGGAGATGCAGTCTGATCTGGATGGAAAGAAGCTGGTCCCTACCAGAACTGTGATTTTAAGTCAGCCCTGTTTCCCCTTATGCTGGGGGTAGAGCTAAAATGACAACTACTGGCCTCTTTCTAACTTAGACAGGTTCAAACTTCAACCATTCTTAGGATTATACTTTAGGTAGCTGAGTTTACTAATCATTAGCTGAAGTTGGTGCCTAGCCATCTCTTCCTCCCCCATTTTTGGAAAGTGGAGCTTCCAATTTCACGCCCTGGAATAGCTTCCAAGGCGGCTTGTGCCATCAGTGGAGATGAGCATCAGCCTCTGTGGTGTGGAGTGCTCTACTTATGAATTTTCTCTGCAAATGTGTGGCCTCCTCCTTCCATTCTTTCATGGATGTTGCAGGATGCTCTTCCAGTCTCCTGGAGCCTCAAAACAGGTGTTTTAAGTAGCTCTGGGTGATTACTAATTACCCTGTAGCATGAGCTGACTCTGGGAGCTCCTTACTTTGCCACCATCTTGCTGGTTGTCGACCCTATAAAATTTTTAATAAGCAAGAAGACATGACAATATATTTTTCTGAAATTGACAGAACTCAATTTAGTTAATTTTTTATTCTGGTCTTTTTCTTCATGGTTCCTGTTGATGTCTTTAAAATTTATTTAGTACAGCTGGTGAAATCACCCTCCACACACTTAAAAAATTAATCATTTTATTCCACGAGTAGCAAGGAATATAGCTTTGGAGACATTAATTCATGGAGACATGAATTTCATGTCATGAATAATACATTTATATTCTTTGATGCATTTTACTGTATAATATACATATGTAGCATGTTTACCTTTTTGTATGCATTTTGGAACTCTTATGATGTATTATTATAAACAGTTAGTTCCATTTATTCTTTTAAAAACCTGTAATAAGGAGCAGATGTGGCTTAAGTAGTTGGGCCCCAGCCTTCCACATGGGAGGTCCTGGGTTTGGTTCTTGGTACCTCCTTAAGAAGATGAGCTGATGCAATAAGCTAACACAGTGAGCTGATGCGATGAGCTGATGCAACAAGCAGACGCAACAAGCAGGGAGCAGATGTGGCTCAAGTGTTTGGGCACCCACCCCCCACCTGGGAGTTCCTGGGTTCAGTTCCCAGTGCCTTCTAAAGAAGATAAGCAGACAACGAGCAGACACAATGAACAGACACAATGAGCAGAGGCAACCAGCAGAGACAAAGAGCAGATACAGCAAGCAGACAAGGAGCAGAAGATGAGGGAGTCATCTTTGGGATTAAAAAAATATATAAAAACAAAACCTATGATCAAATCATGCTGTAGTGAAGTAGAAAATTGATAGTTATGTTTGGGATCCTGGGGATTTTTATTAAAAAGGAAGCCTGGTGCCATGTCAGTTGGCCCTACTTTGGAGTTTGTGTTCCTAAACTCAGGTGTGATCTTTGTTCAGAAGCCTCTCCTGTCACTTTTACCAGACCTGTGGTTGGTGCTGAATCTCTGGACTGTCCATGTGATAGCCAGGCCCTGAGCCTCAACAGACTTGCAACTCCTACCTTCTGGTTTATTGGACTTACCCCAGCCAGCTAACAGGGAGGTGAAGAAGGTCAACCACCACACCAAGGAGCCAAGAGTGCCTACAACTGCAAACAGGAGAACTGCATCCATCATCCAAGTGAAATCTAAGCACACTCTCAATACAGAGGTGGAGTGGACATAACCATCCCAGGGTCCACAGAATGGAGGAATAGAGTATGGATTAGGGTGGACTTACTGATGATACTCTCTTCTGGAACTAATGTGATTAGTAATGGAAGTAAATGTAGCATTGAGATGGAGAAAGTGGCCATGGTAGCTGCTGAGAGAGGGGAGTGGGGAGAAGAGATGTGATGTGGGAGCATTTTCAGGACTTGGAGTTGTCCCGGGTGGTACAGCAGGGACAGTTACTGGACATTGTATGTCCTCTCATGGCCCACTGGGTGGACTGGGGCAGAGTGTAAACTATAATGTGGACCATTGACCATGTGGTGCAGCAGTGCTCAGAGATTTATTCACCAAGTGCAATGAATGTCCCATGATTATGGAGAGGTTGTTGTTATGGGAGGAGTGGGGTGAGGGGGGGGGTGGTATATGGGGACCTCATATTTTTTGAATGTAACATTAAAAAAATAATAAAAATAAATAATTTAAAAAAAAAAAAGGAAGCCTGCTCCTAACTTTTGCTGGGTTGAGACATAACTAAAATTAGAAATTCTCATACTATCTAAATATTTAAAAGTATAAATTAATCTAACAAAATGATTATAAAATATGTGCTATTGTTCTAGCTTGACAAACATGTCTCCAGGCAGACTAAAAAGGCATGTTAGAATTTGGCATTCTTGGAATAGTTTCCTGCTTTACAGAGAGAGCTAGACGTGCAGTCCATGGCTTCTTACCATTCCCACCAAGATGTATCTGATATCATCAGGTGCTTGGTGCCTTGTATACAGATGTGTGCATCCTCCAGTTGCCATGGCCAAGTTTCACCTGTAGCTTCCTCCTCAAACAAACACTTTTTTGGCCACTCCTCAGTCTTGCAATGATGCCATAGCTCATTGTCTGGAGGATGCACCTTGTAAGAAGGTTGTGCAGGCCTTGGAAGGATGGTAGGAATTTCCAGGGTCCCAAGTTCACAGAGCCTTGGCCCTGCAGGACCTACCTGTGTGGAGGAGCATACATAGAGTAAGATCAGAGAAAGCTACGAAACCACTGACCCAGGGCAGGGGTCCTCTTGTTTGGGTGGTTTTGCTGAGTCAAACACAGAAATTTAGTCATTTACTTTGTTTGATGGTTGCATTGCTTTAAAAGTTACATTTCTGTGGTTTCTGCAATCTAAACAGAAAATAGAAGCTCTGACCATATAATACACATGGACATATTAGAAGTAAAAGTCGGTCTCCAAGGAAAATATGAGTGGTGCTAAGGTATGTTATATAAATCATGGTATTTATGAGAATCATTATCATGACAAGAAGTACATTTCTGTGTTTTTTGTGCAGGGTGTGTTTTACTTAAAATGGATATCACTAAATTCAATATGATTTCCTTTATCTGTAAGACAAAATGCAAGTATTTGAATGTAAATGATATTGCATATTTCTTAAATTACCCAAATTTTTTCTAGTGGCTTGGATATTAATCATCAGAGAAGATGCCCTTGAATGTATAATACAGATATCAATTATGTAGACAAGAATAAGTAACCAGTAGAATTCAATGACTGTACATTAAATTAGGTATTTGATTCATTTATTTTCAAACCTAAACAGATAACAAAGTAACTGAAAATGATAAAGCAATTTTTCTACTACTAGTAATTCTGAAATAGGAAGATAGTGTACTTCTGGCATTGCACCATAGGACGAAGTCATATCCTTTCTTCTAAAACTTTGTGAAATGTTCTGTTACCATTGTTGCCTAATCAGTATGAGAGGAATATTTACCCAGTTGAACTGTAGATTATTTTATTTCATTCCACATCAAAGTGAATATTTGAGTAAAAAAACTTAGTCAAAGATTTAGTCTCTTTTTACTCTTCTTTTATGAAACCACATTTAATATGCTCATTTAAAATAACAAGCAGGCTTTAGAAAAATGACAAAGACAAAATCAACTTTCTATCAAGTCAGTCAATATCTCTCTATACTGCTCTCCGTAGTAAGAGTAAAATCAGGTTTTTGTTTCATCCGTATAAATACATAGGAGGAGCTATATGAAATGAGAATCCAAGGCATAGCACTCTTTGTATACATTATTTTGGGTAAGATCACTCATTTTTCCTATGGCAGTTTTGTTCTCAATTCATGCTTACAGACCACAAGTGAGTGTAGCATCTGCTCCAGGTATGCAAAGATCAGTTCCCCGTAGTGCACTCTTTACTGCCACACAGTCTTTGTTTTATTGAAAGCCTTTTACAACTTGTGAAAACATGGCAGTAATCATGTCAGAATAGGAATTTGGTCCCAATAAAGTCCTGGCCTCATCTCAGTGGCCCAAAGATTGAACTGAAGAATTTTTTATTAGAGAGACCTACTAATCAGAGACTCAGTCCATGCGTTATGTTGGAAGGGAATAATTTTGTATTTGGAAGGTAAAATCTCCACTGACTGGAAAGCTTCAAAGAGTAAATTCAGCTGCTAGGCACTGGATTTAGGAGTACAGTGACAGTTATATGCACACATTTCATCAATGAAAGTAATGAAGTTACATGAAATAATTAAAATTACTTTATCAAGCACATTTGCAAGATTTCATAACTTATAAATAATTTCATGTGGGCTTAGAAGGGCATGTATCTGACATGAGATTCAGTCCTGGGAGAGAAACACAAATTTTTCTCCAAAGAATTTCTGTACTGAGAGTGAAGATAAGTGTTCAGACTTTTTGAATCTTTGAATCTTTGTTAAGTGCCATTAAATTTCAAAAATAGGCCAAAAATTATAGAATTGAGATTTCTTGCATAGAGCCTGTGGTAATTTGAATATAATTAGATCAAGTGATAGTCCCTCTGATTGCAAGTTCTCATTATGGAATTTTTCTTCTTTCATCTAAACAATTCAAGAAATAACAGTAGAAACAATGCATCAGATTTTTTATTTATAATGCTAGAATTGGACAGTTTTTCCTGGTTGTACTGGTGGTGTGGGATTTGAGCCCCAAAACAGCCCTGGGGATTTTGAAACCTTTTTGATTTCCTTTTGTTCTTTTGAGCAAAATGGGCACGAAATACTAAAGGTATTTTGAAATGGATAAAGTCAGTTAAAAGTGGTTGTTTGGAAACAATGGTGATAGTGGTGATGAGGGCTTGTAAACAACTTCCGACTTTTCTGAGTATCAGCAGAGAGATTCTACATTATTTTTCCCAATTCCAGGAGCTGAGTGTCAGGTCTAGTCCAGAGCATAGGCCCCAGGCTTCAATCACCACACACAGTTGAAAGGCTGCTTTGTCGACTGTGTTCACTTCTCTCCACTAATGATTGTTTCCTTACTATGTTCTTTATCTAAGTTTCAATTTTTAATACGGCCTCCAAACGAGACCCCAGGAGACATTAACAGAGCCTTTAACTCCAAATAAAAGGATTTAGAATATCAGCATGCAAAAATAAAGCGAGGATATTATAAAAGGAGTAATAGTTAGAGTAGCTAAGTAAAGATAAGGAAAAATACTAGCAAATGACTTGGCTAGGCAGAGGCAGCAAGGAGAGGTAGAGAAATGAGCTTTGGACTTAAGATAGGTTAGGTTCCAATTTCACTCATCCTTTGTTTTTATGAAAATTAAGAAAATTGCTTTATTTGACCTTTTGTTCTCCCCCAAAGAGTAAGGATAATGTCAGTAATCTTTCAGAATTACTGTGAGATAGTAAATAATACAGGGAAAAGTACTAGCACACAGTATCTTTTATGAGACTACTTACTAAATTATTTCAATTATTGATTATGTTCAAAATGCTAAATGAATAGAAAAGATTATTCAGATGAAAAAGTACAAATATAATGCACCTCCAAGAACATTTTACAGTAGAAAAATATCCAGGTGGCTATTATGTTTGGCAATGCCTGTGTGAAATCCAGCATTTGAATCCCAATTCAACCCCTTAATGGTTGTTTTGAAAGGCAAACTACCTCAGCTTTCTGTATTTCAGCTTACTCTTCTGTAAAATGGGATGGTTATAATCATATCTACTTCATAGAATTGTTCCAAGGCTTAAAGGAGTTGATATTTATAAATCACTTAAAATATGACCTAAGACCCAGCACATAGCAAGCCCTAAGTACACATTAGCTTTCATTACCATTGGGCTCATGGGGACCATTTGATTCTTTTCCTTTTTGCTGTTTCAGATACAGTGAAAAAGAAGATTTTTCTTGCAAATTTTAAAAAATATTTCCTTCTTATTGTGGGTATAGATGTAAAAGCTGTAAGACATAATTGGTCTCAAATTAACAACTAAAGCAAGCCACATAAAATATAAAAACCATACTTTAAAATAACACATCAAAGACCTGAGCATATAAAGAAACCCAAACAAATGAAACATCAAAAAGTTTCATTTTATAGGCTACCTCTTTATAGGATAGAAGGGACTTATCCCTGCTTTCATCACTAGAGGATGAGTGAGAGAGTAAAGTTCACCAGGCAGGGTAGGGCGAAATCAACTGAACTAAGGAAAATTTAATCACTGTTGTGGGCTTTTGCAATGGATTAGAATATCAACCAAATCTTGCCTAGAGCCAAGTCTCCTACTTACCTACTGATTGGAAAATAACATTAATAAATATATAATTAGCACCAAAAAACAGATAAGAAAAAATAAATCTAATGAAGGCTATCTAAGACCGCTACACGGAAAACTGCAAAATATTGCTGAGATAAATTAAAGAAGACCTAAATAAATAGATATACCGTGTTCTTGGACTGGAAATGAAAATTGTTGGATGTCTATGTTCCCTAAATTTATACATGTATTCAATGTAATCTTATCAAATGTCAACAAGCTATTCTGAAAAATAGACAAGATGGTTCTAAATTATATGTGGAAATGTAAAGAATTTAGAATATCTAAAAGCATCTTGAGAAAGGACAAAATTGGAGGATTTATACTACCTGATGTCAAAACTGACTATAAATATACAATATTTAAGGCAGTGTGGTATTGACACAAACATTGACAAATAGAATAAGAAAGCAGAATAGAGTCAGAAACAGACCATACATAGTCAGTGAGATAATTTCCAACAAAGGGACAAGTTATTCTGTGGAGAAGGTTATTTTTTTTAAAAAAAAACAAATGTTATGTGTATGGAAGGAAATGAATCTTGACTCTGATCTCTTTCCATATACAAAAATTAATTCTAGATGAATGATATATATATAAATATAAGATCAGGTATATAAAGCTTTGATGAATAAATCATAAAAGATAAGAAACTAATTACAGGACTTAGGCAAAATAAAAATAATTTTATTTATCAAAAAATTCAATAAAAATAAATAAATAAACCATAAACTGGGGAATAAAATTCACAAAATATCTAAAAAAGGACATGTATACAGAATATTAGAAAGAAACTATGAAAAGAAAAATCAACCCAATTGAAATATGTGTAATAGAGTTGAACAGATACTTCTCAAAAGTAGATATGGCCAGTAGTGCTCAACATTGTCAGTTATCAGCCTATGCAAAATAAAACCACAAGGAATGTCTAAAACAAAAGTCTCAAAACAAATTTTAGCCTAAATGTAGAACTCACACACATTGCTGGTGGTAGTGTAAAGTGGTAAAACTGCTTAGGAGAATTGTTTTGGCAGTGTCTTACGTTAAACATACATCTCCTCTATGCCCCAGCAATGGTACCTGTAGCTATTTACCATAACTTGTAAAAGAAAGTTCATAGCAGTCATTTTTATAATAGCCCAAAACTAGAAACAACCTAAGTGTTCACCAACAGGAGAACTGATAGTTAAGTTGTAGTATGCCCATACAATGGAGTACTATTTATCAGTAAAATGAAAGTTATTGATACAAAGAACATGATGAGTGATTTCATATTAAATTAAAGAAGCTATAAATAAGAGTACATGCTTCCATTTATTTGAAATCCAAATACAGGCAAAGTAATCTATGGTTATGGAAATCCTATAGTAGTTTCAGGGGCAGGGAGAGGATTTGACTGGAAAAGAACAAGGGAACTTTCTGGGGAGATGAAGATATTCTGGGTCTTGTTTGGAATGGTGGTTATGTCAGTGTATATAATTATCAAAGCTCATGAAACTGAACACTCAAAGTTTGTCCATTTTATTGAATGTTAATTATATTTCTATTAAAAAGTGAAAAACAGACAACCAGCAAGATGGTAGCAGAGCAGAAGCTCCTAGAGTCAGCTCATGCTACAGGGAAGTTTTTAATCATGCAGGGCTATCTAAAGCACCTGTTTGGGGGTTCCAGGACAGGAAGAGCATATTGCAACATCCTTAGAAAAATGGAAGGAGGAGACTGCCCATATGGGGAGAAGATTCATAATTAGAGCACTCCATGACACAGAGGCTGGTGCCCATCCTCCACAGTCAGTACAAGCTGCCTTGGGAGCTATACCATGGCTGGAATTGGAAGCTCCCTCTCCCAAAAATGGGAGAGGAAGAGATGGTTGGGCAGCAACTTGAGCTACTGATTAGTAAATTCTGTTGACTACAGTACAATCTTGAGAACAGCTAAAATTTGAAACTGTCCAAGTCAAAAAGAGGCCAGGAGCGCCATTTATAATCCACCCCCAGCATGAGGGGAAGCAGGGAGGACTGAAAATGACAGTCCTTGTAGGGACGGGCTTCTTTCTATCCGGATCAGATTGCAGCTCTAACCTGAGCCCCAGACCCACCTCCAGCAGGGAGGAAACTGGGGAGAACCCAAGCCAGCCTCTCCCAGAAAATACAGGTTAAGCCTTGGAGGCTTATGATCATCCTCCACAGGCAGTGCAAGCTGCCTCAGGAGCTACTTTGTGGCCAGAGTTGGAAGCTCCATTTCCCATAAATGGGAGCAGAAGAGACAGTTGGCCACTGGCTTTAGTTACTGACTAGTAAATTCAGCTGGTTGAATTATAACCCTAAGAACAGCTAAAGTTTGAACTGGTTGAAATCAGAAAGTGGCTAGTAGCTACATTTTGACTCTACCCCTGGCATGAGGGGAAGCCGGGCTGCTTGAAAATCACAGTGAAGGTAGGGAACCACTTCTTTCCACCCAGATGGATCTGCAGTCCTAGCCTAGCGTTCAGCCCCAATCCAGGCAGGGAGGAAGCTGGCGGGACCTGTGCCAACCTATCTGGGTAACTGCAGGTACATTTGGCTGGCACAGTCTGAAGAGCTGGAAGTCTACTGGGGCAACTGCAGTCATTTTGGACACAAACAATAGCACTGATTACTGCCCATACCTGAAGCTCCATCCCCTGCCCAGGCAGGAGAAGAAGCATCATGAAGCTTCATCAATCTCTCCGGGCAACTACAGGCTTGGCCTGCACAACTTGGATTACTACATACTGCAGTGGCTCTGTCCCTACCCCTGGAAAAGGAGAAAGTCTGGAGAAGCTTCATTGGCCCCTGTGGCAATGCAGGCAGCTTGAGTCTCCACAGCTTATAGCACCAACTATATCCTCTGTTCCTACTATACAACCAATAAAAGAGAAAGGTCAAGAAATCCCTAAAGTAAAGAAAGAAACTACACCCACAATAAATACATCTAGTAAGCCAGATGCTAAGATACTAATAAAAAATTACAATCCATACCAAGAAACAGGAAGATACGGCCCAATTAAAAGAACAAAGTAAGCTTCTAGATGGCATAAATGAGTTGAGACCACTCGACATAGATGTTCAAACAAATCTCCTTAATAAATGCAATGAGATAGATAGAGATTAAGGATATTAAGAAGACACTGGATGAACACAAAGAAGAAATTGATAGCATATGTAGAAAAATAGCAGATCTTACAGGGATGAAAGTCACAATAAATAAAATAAAAAAATACACTGGAATCATATAACAGCAGATTTGAAGAAGCAGAAGAAAGGATTGGTGAGCTTGAAGACATGGTGTCCAAAAGGAAACATACAAAAGAACAGTTGAAGAAAAGAATGGAAAAAATTGAACAAGTTCTCAGAGAACTAAATGACAGCAAGAAATGTGCAAACATATGTGTCATGGATGTCCCAGAAGGAGAAAAGATGGGAAAAGGGCCAGAAGGAATATTTGAAGAGATAATAGTAGAAAATTTCCCAACTCTATTGAAGGACATAGATATCTGCGTCCAAGAGGCACAACATACTCCCATTTGAATAAATCTGAGTACAACAAATCCTAGATACATACTAATCAGAATGTCAAATGCCAAAGACAGAGAGAAATCTGAGAGCGGGAAGAGAGAAGCAGTGCATAACATATAAGAGATACTCAATATGATTAAGTGCCATATTCTCATCAGAAATCATGGAAGCAAGAAATCAGTGGTATGATATATTTAAGACACTGCAAGAGAAAAAATTCCAGCCAAGAATCTTATATCCAGCAAGATTGTCTTTCAAAAAAGAGGGTGAGTTTAGAATATTCACAGATAAACAGAAACTGAAAGATTTAATAACAAAGAGACAAGACTTGCAGAAAATACTAAAGGGTATGCTATAGTCTGAAAAGAAAAAACAGGAGAGAGAGGCTTGTAAGAAAGTTTAGAAATGAAGATGATATCAGTAAAAGTAATTAAAGTCTCAAAAGAGTGGTAAAAATAATATATGGCAGATAAAGACCAAAAGTCAAAATGGGTGAAATAAGAAAAGCCTTTACAGGGGCAAGATGGTGGCTGAGTGAACTTGCCTGGTAATGTCTCTGCAGGGGGTGGCTGGGCAGCGTTGAAGGCTCTTTGGGACCGTGCTGTTTCAGGGATTTTTGCTGGTTGGAAGGTGTCTGGACGTCGATTTGGTGGGAAGGTAACAGAGAGGATACGTCTATAATATATAAACGGAGGTCCCAGCTGGGTGCGGAAAGTTCCCTCCTTGGGTGGGCGGAGCCGCGGTATCGGGCACTGCTGCAGCTCGGGGAGCGGCCGCGGCCAGGGTCTTTTTTTTTCCTTTTTTTGGAGGCTCTGCGGTGCTGAGGAATTCGTGGGTCCTGGGTGGGCTGGTGAGGTGTTGATGGGACAGGACTCCTTTGCAGATCGATTTGGGGAGACAGACGGTGTTTTGTTGTGAAGCGGGGGACGTTTTGGTTGCGGACAGGGGTGGTAGCGCTTCCGCCTGGAGCCCCATCCCCATAGGTCCGGCTGCCGATCTGCAACGGAATTGGATTTTTGGCAATAAGGGGACACAATTGGGAGATTGTTGCAGAGTGCAGTGAGGGAGGGGGACACGTCTGGAAGCTGATTGGGGAATATTTTGCGAAGTTTGGAACTTCTGGTTTTGGAGTCTGTTTTTGGCGTTTCCAGCTGAAGCCCAGCCCAGCCAGCGGGGCTTGGGATCTGGGTCATTGAACTGGCTGCGGTGTAGAGGCGCCCTCAAGCGGCTGTTGCATGGGAGCACAGGGTGGGAGCTGTCCAAAGGCTGAAACCCTGAGGAGTAAGTGAATTGCAGGGTTCAGACATTAAATATAGAGTTTGCAGATCTGGCTTCCCCCATGGGGCTGGCACCCAGCTATGGGGATCCCTGAGGGCTGTGTTGCACTGCAGGGCTCCTAAGCTTCCTGTTGACGAGATTTGAGGTTGCCAGGTCTGGGTCCCCTGGACTCTGGTGGTCCACACCCCAGACTCACACCTCTTGAGTCTTCAGTGTCTCAGACTTTCCACCCCTGAACCCATCACGCCCTGGGGTCTTCCTGGGGTCCTTGAGTGCCCTGGATCTTAACTTTTGCATTTTATCTTTATTGGTTCATATTGTTTTGTTTTTATTTTCATTTTATCTTATTTTTTACTCTTTTTGATGCCCTGATTGCTAATATTGCATTATCCCCTAGTTTTTTCTCCCAGCGTGTCCCCCAAAGTCCTTTTTTATACAGTTATTTAGGGGTTTTCTTGTTGTTGTTTTAGATAGTGTTGCAATTGTGGCTCGTGTATACCTGTATCTCTCTTCCCCCTACCTGTTCCCCACTGTTTGCCCACCCTCTTTTTCTTTCTTCCTTTCTTCTCGTCTTTCTTTTTTTCTTTATTATTATTAGTTTTTCTTTTTTGGTTTTCTCTCTCCCTCTTGTCCCTTATTTTCCACTTATTTTCTTTTAATTCAAGTATACAATAGGTGCCACAGGGAACACCTCACATTTGCTGGGTTTTCCCATCCTCCACTGCCTCATTTCTGTGTGACCTGATTTAGGCTACCTACACTATCCCCCTTCCCCTGCATCTTGATATCCACTATCATCTACTGTCTCTCCTATATTCCACCCCCCACCTCCCGTTCTGTGATCCACAAAGTGTCTAGCTCTTAATTTCTAATACCTTTGTTTTGTTTTCTGTCTGGTATCCACTCTTGAAACTGTTACCTTTCTTTTCTTTTTCCCTCTCTCACGAAAACAATAGCTTTGTAGCTCATACCATATTCCTCCCATATTCAGTCATCTACCTCATAATAGGTACTCTACCTACAGCTATAACTCTACACAATCTACATGAATCTAACCTCCATCCTCCCAGATCTCATATTCTTGCTTTGTTAACATATATCACCAATACTACTCTACACTTTTTCCTTGCTTACACAATTGCCTTTCCCCAGCACTAATACTTTCCTTTAAAGTGAACTTAACCAGCAACAAGAAATTAGAATAAGAAGAACAAAGTGACAAAAAGAAGATATAACACTTACACAAAAATAACAGCTAATTAATCTCCAAGACTAGACAAAGAAGCTAAGGAACTGATTAAACCTGTCAAGATAAAAGGATGACCAGAAAGCAACAAAAATCGACAAACCAAATCAGTAATCAGGAAAACATGGCTGAATCCAATCAACAAACTAAAAATCAGGAAGGGGAGCAGAACTTCGCACAAGCAATGAAAGATCTCAGAACATTTATCACCAACAAATTTGATGAAGTAATGAAAGAGGTTAACAACATGAAGACAACACTGGGAGGGGAAATTGCAGACATAAGCAAAAACATAACAGACATGATGGGAATGAACACCACAGTTCAAGAAATCAAAAATACACTTGCAGCAAATATCAACAGACTAGAAGAGGCAGAGCAGAGAATTAGTGATGTGGAAGACAGTACATCAGAAATCAAACAGATAGTAGAAGGGGTCGATAAAAAGAAAAAATCCAGCTAGGATTTAGGGACCTGAATGACAATGCAAAATGCTCAAATATACGTATTATAGGTATTCCAGAAGGAGAAGAGAAGGGAAAGGGGTCAGAAGAAGGGTTGCAGGAAATAATGGCTGAAAACTCCCCAAATCTACTGAAAGAGACAGACGTACATATCCAAGAAGCACAGCACACTCCACTGGTCATAAACCCCAACAGGCCCACCCCGAGACATATACTCGTCAAATTATCCAGTGCTCAACACAAAGAGAAAATCCTAAAAGCAGCAAGAGAAAAGAAAACCATCACATACAAGGGAAGCTCAATAAGATTAAGTGTTGATTTCTCATCTGAAACCATGGAGGCAAGGAGGCAGTGGTATGATATAGTCACGGTACTAAAGGAAAAAAATTTCCAACCAAGAATAGTCTATCCAGCTAAACTAACATTCAAACATGATGGAGAGTTCAAAATATTCTCAGATAAACAGAAACTGAAAAAGTATACCAACAAGAAACCTCCCCTTCAAGAAGTTCTAAAGGGAGTTCTGCAGGAAGAAAGGAAAAAACAGGACAGGCAGAGTTGGAGGAGAGTATAAGAGCAACAAAAAAAGACAAACTAGAAGGGGGAAAAAAATACAAACAAAATATGACAAACACAAATCCAATAAAAATATGGCTAACACAAATAATTCCTTGAAAGTAATAACACTGAATGTCAATGGATTAAACTCACCTATCAAAAGATTCAGACTGGGACATTGGATAAGGAAATATGACCCATCTGTATGCTGTCTACAAGAGACACATCTTAGACCCAGAGATGCATGGAGATTGAAAGTGAATGGCTGGAAAACAATCATACAAGCAAACAATAACCAAAAAAAGGCAGGAGTAGCTATATTAATATCAGACAAAATAGACTTTAAATGTGAAACAATTGTGAGAGACAAAGAAGGATAATACATTTTAGTGAAAGGGAAAATCTGTCAAGAAGATCGAACAATCATAAATATTTATGCTCCTAACAAGGGTGCCTCTAAGTACGTGAGACAAACGCTGGAAAAACTAAGTGAAACAATAGATGCATCTACAATCATAGTGGGGGATTTTAATACACCACTATCTACCTTGGACAGAACATCTCAAAAGAGAATCACTAAAGAAACAAAACATTTGAACAGTATATTAGAGGAGCTGGAACTAATAGACATATATAGATCATTACACCCAAACACAGCAGGATATACATTCTTCTCAAGCGCACATGGATCATTCTCCAAGATAGACCATATGCTAGGCCACAAAGAAAGGCTGAATGAATTCAGAAAGATTGAAATCATACAAAACAATATCTCTGACCACAGTGGAGTCAAGCTGGAAATTTGCAAGGGACAGAGGCCCAGGTTTCACACCAAGATTTGGAAATTAAACAGCACACTCTTAGAAAACAGTGGGTCAAAGAGGAAATCTCAAAAGAAATCAATGACTACCTTGAAACAAATGATAATGATAACACAACATACCAAAATTTATGGGATACAGCAAAAGCAGTACTGAGAGGGAAATTTATAGCCATAAATTCATATATCAAAAAAGAAGAGCAAAAATTGAAGAATTAACTGCACATTTGAAGGAATTAGAAAAACAACAACAAAGAGACCCAACAGGAAGAAAAAGGAAGGAAATAACAAAGATAAGAGCAGAACTAAATGACATAGATAAAAAGAAAGCACTTGAAAAGATAAACAAGACCAAGAGCTGGTTTTTTGAGAAGATCAACAAAATTGACAAACCTTTAGCGAGACTAACAAAGAAAAAAAGAGAGAAGATGAAAATACACAAAATAAGAAATGAGAAAGGCGATATCACCACTGACCCCACAGAAATAAAGACTATCATAAGAGGATACTTTGAAAAACTATATTCCAACAAAAATGACAATTTAGAGGAAATGGACAAATTCCTAGAAACACATAAGCAACCCATATTGACGAAAGAAGAAATTGATGATCTTAACAAACCAATCACAAGCAGAAAGATAGAATCAGTCATTAAAAATCTCCCAACTAAGAAGAGCCCAGGGCCAGATGGCTTCACAGGTGAATTCTACAAAACATTCCGGAAAGAACTAACACCAATCCTGGTGAAACTATTCCAAAAAATCGAAACAGATGGAACATTGCCGAATTCCTTCTATGATGCCAACATTACCCTAGTACCAAAGCCAAACTAAGACACCACAAAAAAGGAAAATTACAGACCAACTTCTCTAATGAACCTAGATGCAAAAATACTTAACAAAATACTTGCTAACCGTATTCAACAACACATTAAACAAATTATACACCACGACCAAGTGGGATTTATTCCAGGTATGTAAGGATGGTTCAACATAAGAAAATCAATCAATGTAATACACCATATAAACAGATTGAAGGAAAAAAATCACATGATTATATCTATAGATGCAGAAAAAGCATTTGACAAAATACAGCACCCTTTCTTGATAAAAACACTCCAAAAGATCGGAATACAAGGAAATTTTTTGAACATGATAAAGAGTATATACGAAAAACCTACAGCCAACATTGTTTACAATGGAGAAATCCTAAAATCCTTCCCTCTAAACTCAGGAACAAGACAAGGATGCCCATTGTCTCCACTCCTATTTAACATTGTCTTAGAAGTACTTGCTCGAGCACTGAGGCAAGAACCAGATATAAAAGGCACTCAAATTGGAAAGGAAGAAGTCAAAATTTCATTATTTGCAGATGACATGATCCTATACATAGAAAACCCTGAGAGATCTACAACAAAGCTTCTAGAACTCATAAATGAGTTTAGTAAAGTTGCAGGTTATAAGATCAATGCGCAAAAATCAGTAGCATTTCTGTACACCAATAATGAGCAAGATCAGGAGGAAATCAAGAAACAAATACCATTCACAATAGAAAATAAAAAAATCAAATACTTAGGAATAAATTTAACTAAAGAGGTAAAAAACTTATACACCGAGAACTATACAAGACTGTCCAAGGAAATCAAAGAAGACCTAAATAAATGGAAGAATATTCCTTGTTCATGGATAGGAAGACTGAATATTATCAAGATGTCTATTCTACCAAAACTGATCTACACATTCAATGCAATCCCAATAAAAATCAACACAGCCTTCTTTAAGGAACTAGAAAAACTAACTATGAAATTTATTTGGAAAGGAAAGAGACCCCGAATAGCCAAAGACATACTGAAAAAGAAAAACGAAATTGGAGGAATCACACTACCTGACTTCAAAACATACTACAAAGCTACAGTAGTGAAAACAGCATGGTATTGGCATAAGGAGAGACACACAGACCAATGGAATCAAATTGAAAGCTCTGATATAGAACCTCACATATATAGCCATATAATATTCGATAAAGCCACCAAACTCTCTCAACTGGGAGAGAGTGGCCTATTCAACAAATGGTGCCTGGAGAACTGGATAGCCATATGTGGAAGAATGAAAGAGGATTACCATCTCACACCTTATACAAAGATCAACTCAAGATGGATCAAAGACCTAAGTATAAGAGCAAAGACCATAAAAACCTTGGAAAGCAGTGTAGGGAACCATCTACAGGACCTTGTAATAGGAAATGGCTTCATGAATATCACACCAAAAGCACGAGCAGCAAAAGAACTAATAGATAAATGGGACTTACTCAAAATTAAAGCCTTCTGCGCCTCAAAGGAGTTTGTTAAAGTAAAAAGGGAGCCCACACAGTGGGAGAAAATATTTGGCAACCATATATCTGATAAGAAACTTATAACTTGCATATATAAAGAACTCATATATCTTGAAAATAAAAAGATAAACAACCCATTTAAAAAATGGGAAAAAGATTTAAACAGACAGTTCTCCAAAGAAGAAATACAAATGGCTAAAAAGCACATGAAAATATGCTCCAAATCTCTAGCTATCAGGGAAATGCAAATCAAAACTACAATGAGATACCATCTTACTTCCATAAGATTGGCAGCTATAAAAAAAACAGAAGAATACAAATGCTGGAGAGGATGTGAAGAAAGGGGAACACTCATCCACTGCTGGTGGGAATGCAGAAGGATCCAACCATTCTGGAGGACAGTTTGGCGGTTTCTCAAAAAGTTAACCATAGATTTGCCATATGATCCTGCAATACCACTGCTGGGTATATACCCAGCGGAACTGAAAACAAGGGCACAAACCGATATATGTACACCAATGTTCATAGCAGCATTGTTCACTATTGCCAAAAGTTGGAATCAACCCAAATGCCCATCAACACATGAGTGGATCAATAAAATGTGGTATATACACACAATGGAATACTATGCGGCTGTAAGAACAAATACACTACAAACACACGTGATAACATGGATGAATCTTGAGAACCTTATGTTGAGTGAAGCAACCCAGGCATTGAAGGACAAATACTACATGACCTCAATGATATGAAATAAACAAGCTGCCTCAGAGAGCTAGAGACTGAACGATAGGCTTACAGGAAATCGGGGGGTGGAGGAAGGATGTGAGCCGACGTCTGCAGGGGTGGAATTTATGATGAGCTGGAGGTAAGTATGAACACAAAGGAGAGATAAAATGGGGGCAAGGGGTTGCCTTTGGGTGGGGCTTTGCGGGTTTGAGGGGGGCTGGGGCTGGGCAGATGGGTAATATTGCCCAAAAAGTGGGGGGAGGGAGGGGTAGCATACGAACACAGGAGAGTGTCAGGTGTTGGTTGAGAGTAAAATGCTGAGAAAATCGTATCAAAATATAATTAAGAGGGTTACCTGTTTAGGATGCTCGGAAGGGATGGTCCGATGTGGGACGGGCTCCTGGGGAATGTCTGAATGCTCATTTTGCCAGAGTGGGTGATACCATTGGGTAGAGACCCAAGTAATGAGAGTGGGGGTGGACCCACATCCTGGGGAGGACTAATGCCATCAAATAGAGGGAACTGTATCTCTCGAGAGAAAGGGTGGCTCCCAGGGTATTGGGGCAGCTGAGCAAGGTAGGACCTGAACAGTGTTGCAAGTATCTCTGGACGTGGCTCCTCGGGAAACGGAGGTTGGCTGTCACTGTGGGCACCAAGGGGATGGGAGAATGGATGTTAAATGTGTGAAACCAAGGTAAATGTGGGGTAAGAGAGGAGTTTCGTGAGAGTACACAAGGATGGATATAAAATATGTAATATTACATCATAAACATATAGGGGATGACAGAATGATAATGTAAACCATAATGTAAAACATAGGATAACTAAAAATGTTAGAAAACTGCGTGTCCTAAAGTATGCACCACAATGTAAGCACAGATGTCACCTGGTTTGAAAGCTATTGTCTCAGACTCTGTACATCACTTTAAGTAAATATGTTGTGAATAGGTTGTAAGAGTATCGCTGTGGAAGGGAAAAGGTTTTGTGGTGGATGTGGGGGAGTGCTGTATATTGCATACATGAATTGCTGTGGTCTAGGGCTCTTGTGAAGAGAAGTTCAATAATTAGGGGGGAAAAAAAAAAGGAAAAGAAAAAGATAGGATGTAGAATTTTTCCAAGTCAACACGTATTCTATATCTAACCTTTAAACCCATCGCTAAATCCCATTTTGCTAGTAAGAGATCCTGACATTATATTGGGGCTTCAATATTCAGGAAGTTCTGGATCCCAGAGTGGTCCAACAATGGCAGCGGAGGAATACTGGTATAGGATACTATTGACAGGGGATATATGGCTGACAGGGAGCTATACAGGTCATATGTCCAGGGTGCATGGTAATGTTTGGCTATACTCATAGTGGCAACAATTAAAAACTAAAGCTGAGGGGGTACTGGGTCCCTGGCCGGGGGTGCTGTGTCATGGTCCCTAGGGGAGCAGCGGCAGTCCCCCAAGTGCAGCGGCAAGGACCGAGAAGGAATGAGGGTCCAACAGTGAGCCCTTGATACTAATGACTATGCTTGTGAGCCTATATGCCTGAAATAAGAACAAGGCCTAGAGCAGCACTGTGCCTGGGAATTTCCTCCTGACAGCCTTCATATTACTCAAATGTGGCCAGTCTCGAAGCCTAACGCAGCATCTAAAACAATGCCTTCCCCCCAGCGTGGGACATGACACCCGGGGATGAGCCTCCCTGGCCCCGAGGGATCACTATCAACTAACAACTGATAATGCAACTGAAAAATGACCTTGGATTGAAGGTTCGATGCGGATCAGTAGAATATCCCTGTCTACATAGAATAATATGACTTTAAAATGCTGTTTGATTTAATGTAAGGGGGAAATAGAAAGGAGAAATGAGTTTATATGGCTATGAGTCTCTAAAAAAAAAAGAGTCTGGAGGCTGTCAGAAGGATTGCCCTTATGCACAACTGAGCAGAGTCTAAGAGACAGATAAAGTAGATACAATCCCCAGGTATTGGTTCCTTTGAGGGCTAAAGGGACCCACGGGTTCTATGGTCATGGCAGATAGGGTTCACTGCCATGTCAGATGGCCCTTCTTTGGAGCTGGTGTTTCTGCGTGATGAAACTGGACCCAGAGAGGATCTCTTTTCATAAGACTATCATGCTACTTTACTGGAATTGTAGTTGGTATTGGGGTTTAAGATATATTTAGGGGATTGAATCTTTTTACTGACAATATGATAGCCAGGCCCTGAGCCTCAACAGACTCCAGCTCCTACAATCTGATTTATTGGACTCACCTCACTCAGCTAAGATGGAGTCGGAGAAGGACAACCACCACACCATGGAGCCTAGAGTGCCTACAACTGAAAGCAGGAGGATTGCATCCAGTAACCATGTGGAATCTGAGCCTCCTCTTGACATAGAGGTGCAACGGACACAACCAATCCAAGGACCACAGAGAAAAGGTGGCATTGGAGTGGGAAAAGTGGACATGGTGGCTGATGGGTATGGGGAATGGCAGGAAGAGATGAGATGTGGAGGCACCTTTGGGACTTGGAGTTGCCCTGGATGGTGCTTCAGGGGCAATCACCAGACACTGTAAATCCTCCCAGGGCCCACTGGATGGAATGGGGGAGGGTGTGGGCCATGATGTGGACCAATGACTATGAGGTGCAGAGATACCCAGAGAGATGTACTTACCAAATGCAATGGATGTGTCATGAAAAAAAAAAAAAAAAGAAAAGAAAAGCCTTTACAGTAATAACATTGAATGTTAATCGACTAAACTCCCCATTCAAAAGACACAGACTGGTGAAATGAAAAAGAAAATATGAGTCACCTATGTGCTGTCTACAAGAGACTCACCTTAGACCCAAGGATACCAACAGATTGAAAATAAAAGCTGGGAAGCGGACTTGGCCCAGTGGTTAGGGCGTCTATCTACCACATGGGAGGTCCACGGTTCAAACCCCAGGCCTCCTTGACCCATGTGGAGCTGGCCCATGTGCAGTGCTGATGCACGCAAGGAGTGCCATGCCACACAGGGGTATCCCCTGCATAGGGGAGCCCCATGCACAAGGATTGTGTTCCATAAGGAGAGCCACCCAGCGCAAAAGAAAGTTCAGCCTGCCCAGGAATGGCGCCACACACACGGAGAGCTGACACAACAAGATGACGCAACAAAAAGAAACACAGATTCCCGTGCTGCTGACAACAACAGAAGTGGACAAAGAAGAGGACCCAGCAAACAGACACAGAGAACAGACAACTGGAGTAGGAGGGGAGGGGAGAGAAATAAATAAATAAATCTTTAAAAAAAAAGAAAAGAAAGTAAAAGCCAGAAAAAAAATATTCCACACATGCTGTAACCCATATAAATAAATAAGTAAATAAATAAACAAACAAATAAATAAATAAGCCAGAGTAGCTATACTAGTATCAGATGAAATAGATTTTAAAAGACGCTAGTAATGGGAAGCAGACTTGACTCAATGGATATAGCATCACATGGGAGGTCCATGGTTCAAACCGAGGGCCTCCTTGACCTGTGTGGAGCTGGCCCTTGCACAGTGCTGATGCGTGCAAGGAGTGCCGTGCCATGCAGGGGTGTCCCCCATGTAGGAAAGCCCCCCCACACAAGGAGTGCACCCCATAAAGGACAGCTGCCCAGTGTGAAAGAAAGTTCAGCCTGCCCAGGAATGGTGGCCGCACACACAGAGAGCTGATGCAGCAAGATGACACAACAAAAAGAGACACAAATTTCCAGTGCTGCTGACAAGAATAAAAGCAGACACAGAAGAACACACAGCAAATGGACACATAGAACAGATAATTGGGGTGGGGGGGAGGGGAGAGAAATAAATAAAAATAAATCTTAAAAAAATAAAAAATAAAAGACACTAGTAATGTACAATCTGAAGAGGAAGTTGGGAACAAAATTCCATTTACAACAGTGACTAAAAGAATCAAATATTTAGTAATAAACTTAATTAAGGATGTAAAGCACTTGTATTCTGAAAACTGATTGCATTGAAAAACAATGCATTGTTAAAGGAAATTAAAAATATCTCAACAATTGGAAGAACATTCCCTGCTCTTGGATTGGAAGACTAAATAGCATTAAGATGTCAATTCTACCCAAATTGATATACAGATTCAATGCAATCCTGATATAAATTCCACCAGCATTTTTCAAATAAATGGAAAACACAATTATCAAATTTATTTGGAAGGGTAAGGGGTCCCAAATAGCCAGAAACATCTTAAAAAGGAAAAATGAAGTTGGAGGACTATTACATCAAATCATATTACCTAGGAACAAGAGTAAAAACAGCTTGGTCCTGGCATAAATATAGACACATAGATCATTGGAACCAAATTGGTGGTTCAGAAACAGATCCTCACATCTATGGTCAAGTGATTTTTGACAAGCCTATCAAACTGATCTACCTCAGGCAGAACAGTACACTCAACAAATGGTGCTGGGACAACTGGATATCCATAGCCAAAAGGAAGAAAGAGGACCCCTATCTCATACCTTATAAAAAAATTAACTAAAAATGGATCAAATACCTAAACATAAAAGCAAGAACCATAAAGCTTCTAGAAGAAAATGTAGGCAAACATCTTCAAGACATGGTGATATAAGAGGAGGACTGATATGGACCACTGATGATTAATTTACGTAGGAGTGTTAATTAGCTTTACTGTAAACGTGTAGAAATGTAAAGAGTTGATGGTAACACATTATAGTGAGTTATAGCTGATTTATAAATGGGAATGAGCTGGAAAGGGTAGTCTAGCAATGTAAATGTCAATTGAAAGAAAGCTAGAGAATGATCTAGGGAGTGAATAATACAGTAAACCCAGAGGTGAATGAGAATTGTGCTTGATGGTACAGATGCAAGAGTACTCTTTGTGAGCTAGAGCAGATGTACATCACTGTTGCAGGGTGTTGGGGATGTGGAGAAGCATGGGAAAAATACAACTGGAGTGACTTAAGGACTGTGGTTAACAACAATACTGTAATATTCATGCATCTATGCCAAAGATATATTGTGTTAATAATGGGAGAGTGTTGAAAAAATTTGCCAAATATATCATATGGACCATGGTTAGCAGTAATAGTTTGATGATATCATCTCATATTCTGTAACATATTCCACCATGGTATGGTGTGTTGATGGAGGGGTGTTGTATGAGATTTCTGAACATGTGCATGATTGTTTGATAAGTTCACAACTTCTGTAATAAAAATGTATTTTTAAAAAATAGGGTGGTTTGGGAGAAAATACACCAAATGTAAGGTAAGGACTATACTTAGTAGTAAGAGTTTAACAATATTCTTTCATAATTTGTAACAAATACCTCACAACAATGCAAGGTGTTGGTGATGGGTTGATGTGTGGAACTCCTGTATGATGTTATACATGTTTGCTTTGTAAGTTCACAACTTTTACTATATACTTATTGTTTATGTATGTTTATGTATACATGATATAAAAATAATAATAGAGTGGTTTGGGAGAAAATACACCAAATGTAAGATAGTTTGGTTAGTATTAGTATTTTGAGGATCCTCTTTTATCATACTTAAAAATGTTTCACAACAATGCAAGGTATTGGTAGTAGGGTGAGGTATGGGAACCCTGCATGATATTGTCTATGTTTGTTTTGTAGGTTCACAACTATTACTATCCACTTATTGTTATGTATATTTATATATGAGTTATATACTTCAATATTTTTTTTTAAAGCAAAATAAAAAAAAAGTGAAAACCAGTAGAGCAAAATATATTAGATTATTAGTTAAAAAGAAATCACAGGCTCAACAGAATTGGTTTGCTTTATGAATGGTGAAGAGAGTATTGGAAGTGTAACATGTAAAAAACACAAAAATAATCATGTGCTCCATTTGTTTGTTGGCAGAACAGAATCATCCCTACTATAAAATCCCTTTGTCTTGAAATAAGTCACGCTGGCTGTCATGAGCCTGAACCATGTCTTTAATCCCCAGTGTATTCTAATCTTTATTACTGCTGATTTTATATGTCTAAATTGACTAACATTCCTGCTCTCTTGGTTGTAAATAAAATAAACGTTGAAACAACCCAACATTTTATGCATTTTAGATTTTCATCACAATGCAATTCCTTGCAATTCAACCTGTCATGTTTTTATTATTTGGTACCCTATTTTGACAAATATGTGATAAGGATATATGTGGGAATGTTTTGGAGGCAGAAAGTATATACTGGACTACAGCAATGTTGGATGAAGAATATTTGAGTCCCTGTATAAGGAAAAGCTTAATAGAAGGAAACTACTTGATGGAATGCAGTAAGTTCTCTGAGCTTGTAAATTTTGTATAAGGGATTGTTAACTAATTTTATATATTTCCTTAACTTAGAAATGTTATTTTCTACTGCATTTTAAAAGCTGTATATGACCTATTACCTTAAAAATACATACATTCTTAGTTGTCAACCTTTTTAAAGAGAATATAATTATTCAAATGCTTTGGAATAGTTTTTATTACTACCTTCTTATGATTATGCTGAGTGCCAAAGTGAGGAGTGACAGCAATTGAGGCTCCTCACGTAAGTATATTTATACTCCTGTCACTCCATTTCAACATAGTCCTGAGGAAGATTTTCTCCCTCTTCAAGCCTAGCTGAAGAGCATCTAAATACATAATTTGTGGTGCTGTGCTCATTTTAATCAGATCACCTTGGAATTCAAGTTACATATAGCTTTTAGCAAGTATTTTCTTTGCAGAACTTTTGAGAAAAATGCATGGTGAGCTCTGATGCCATTTTAGATTAAACTCCTGCATTGGCTTAGGATCTGCCAATTAGATATTTCTGAGCTATGTCCATTTTGAGGGAGAGTCCTTCACTGGATGAGTGTCCTCTGGGACCATGACATTGGGTCAGAATGCACAACTGATGCCACTTTCTTATTTTTAATTTTTTGTTCAGTATACAGGAGAAATAGGTCTTTTTACTTTTGAGTGCTTGATGCTCAGCCCTGTGGATGGGTTAGGGAAGATACTGGCACAAGTGACTTTTACCCTAAAATCTGTAGTCAATGGTGAATTGCCTTCCATAATAGCTTGGTAGAATCAAAAGTATATATGCATGTGTGTGGGTATCTACATCTTCTTGCCCATGATTCTGTCAAGGTACCATGGAAGACTTTAAGTTGATGGATAGGACAACAGATATTCTCCCATATCATTTGACCATTGATAGAGAAAAAACATTCATGGAATCACAGAACATTTTTGGAGGACTATTTGGCAGGCTCAACCAAATTGGAAATATGCATAATCTCTGACCAAACAAAATCACTTCTAAAAATCTATCCTACAGAAATCCTTGTACATATTCATAAATACATATGACCACTGCAGCATTTTATCGTATCAGAACGTTGAAAGCATCTTAAATATCCACATTAATTCTATCAATTACTGTGTGAGTACAAAAGATAATTATGTAGCTCTATATATATTTATAGAGCTATCTATAAGGCATATTGATTAAAGGACCCTGTAATCACTGAACTAATGTGTATATCATGATCCCATTTATGATAAACAAAAAAGCAAACAACTACCCTTGATGTATGTACAAAAACATCTGAAAGCAAACTTGACAAAATGTTAATTGAGAAAAAGAGAGGGATTAGGCAAGGGGTGTTAATTCTTCTATACTTTTGTATTATTGAATTCTATGATTGTATTTATGTATTAGTTTAAGTAAGCAACATGAAACAAGTCATTTGAAAGGTTTTTTTCCCACCAATTCTGATATATTTAAGAAATAGCATATCCCAGAATTAGAATATAGCTAACAGTAATGAAACTTACATGATAAATAGAGTATATTGACAGATTAGAAAGATTGGTATTTAGACTTAAAACATTGCAAGTCATATTTAACCATCTTAAAATAGTTTTTTTCTTTGAAATATATTTTTTTAAAGTTACAAAATATGATATCTGACTACTTCCTTTTCAGAGTGTGAGATCTCTATACTGCATGTAGTTTATAAAGGAATGCTTGTTTTTGTATCCATATATGGGGGTGGAATGGAGGCTCCTAATATAAATGTTCAAGTTCTAACCCCTGGTACCGTGAGTGTGAACTTATTTGGAGAAAGGGTCTTTGCAGATGTAATTAAGTTAAGAATATTGAGATAAGATCATCCTGGATTATCCAGGTGGGCCCTAAATCCAAAGAGAAGTGTCCTTAAAAAGATAGAAGAGATGACACAGACACAGAAGAGAAAGTCATGTGAAAATGGAGGCAAAGGACTGGAGTGATACGGTCACAAACCAAGGAATGCCTGGAGCCACCAGAAGATGACACCTTGATTTTGTACTTCTGCCCTCTCAGCTGTGAGAGAATAAATTTTGTTGTTTTAAGCCACCGTGTTTGGGGTAATTTGTTATAGCAGGCATAGAGAATTAATATACCATCCATTTCCTAAATAAAAATATAATGGGTTTAACTTGCAGAAAAGATCTGAGAATTTTATAATTTAGATTATGTCTAGTTTCCTCTTAAATTTCAGGAAAAAAAAAGAGCAAAAACACAAGTCATTATAGTATTTACTGCAAGAAGAGAATGAACACTTTCCAATGCTTTTCTTCAGAACCACTTAATGTTGGAAGGTTCCTCTGATATGACCTGGTCCAGGGTCCATATACTTGAGAGTGTATAGATTCCAGTCATGAATTTTGGAATCGGGCCAAGTATAAGGCAAAGGTGAGTGGCAAATGGTAAAAAGGTATAAAATAAAAATAAATGTCTAGTTTACCCAGAGGCATTGCAAATGAAACAATTAAAAAACACTGTGAAGCCAAAAGAAGTATCGTCTCCGTCTGAGGTGCTTGTGTGCCCACTAAAACTCAGGAAGTTCTACTACCAGAATGAAGAAGGAGAAACTGGAAACTGGAAGACAGTTTGCTGTCGCTGCTGCATTATCTAACTAGCAGCTGGGCTGGGATAATGATGCCAGGCTCCTCCCTCCTGCTCTAGTGTTGTTTTGCTTCCTAGTCTCTTTATCTCTGCTAAGAAGAATGGAAAGAAACTAAGATGCATTAACCAGCATGTGTCCAACCAAACACCACGCCAAGTTCTTTGAGATATGTAATCTCATTTGCTTTTCACAACAGCCCTGTGAGGCTGGTAGGTTTCCTGGGAGGATAACTTGCCTTAGGTCACTCAGCAGTAATGCAGGTTCCTCTAACTGCAGAAGCTCATGCTGTTTCCAAGTAATCCTTATTCCAAAGGAGGAAGCAAATGAGTATGTTCTCTTTTCAAGGATAAGTCACAGTTCAATTTTAACATGCTTAAATTTATGTTTATGAAAATTTATGAAAAAATAATGTTCTTCAGTGATACAATTACCTGCACTAATTTTTTATGTTCCTCTCATTTCCTGTAGCTTTTTCTCTTACCTCTTTGGTTTTGCAAGAATTTCCTCTCATTAACAAATCCAAGACAACAGCTTTATTCCTTAATTTTTTTTTCTTAAATTATTCTCCAAATGCTGAAATAGTCTGTTTATTTTTGGATTGTGACCTGATTTCCTCTGTAATTGCTACATGAAGCAATTATTTTGGGTATCTGTCTTTTTGGTTAAATAGTTGTATCTTTAAAATTTCTGTCTTTTGGATTTTACACATTCTTTAAAAGTTAGGTTTGGTTATGCTAGAAGACAGTCATTTTTCTCATTGCCACAAAGAGAAAATATACTTTTAGATGAGATGTTTTGGTGAGGACTCTTTTGCCTATAGAAATTCTGCCAAATGCCATAGAAATTTTAGAGTTGTTTTCCTTATTTAGTTAACCAATAAATATTTATTCATCATCTATTATGTTCCCAACATGTTGCTTCTATACCATTTTAGGTGTTTTGGAAGGTATAGAATAACTATGCCATGACTTCTGCCTCCAGAAGCTTACAATTTAGCTATGGAGTCAAGACTAAGACTAATATGGGGAATTGGATGCCTAATTGAACTTTAGGAATTCAAAAACCCAACAGCTCGATATGGGCTAAAGTAGTCAGAAAGGATTTCATTGAGTTTTGGAATTTGAGCAGGACCTACAAAAATTGGTAGAATGGAGGAGGTAAATAAGAATATTTCTAGTGGGGAAAATAGAATTAAAAATGTAAATGAGGAAATAAACATGGTGTATTTGGAGGACAGCGAGTATCAATTGCACTGAAGAGAAACCTAAGGGAAATAAATGAGAAGTAAGAGGCTGTTTGAGGTGACGGTTTGGGTCTTTGGAGATGAATGGTGGTGACAGTAGTACAACGTTGGGAATGTGATTGACACTACTGAATTGTATATTTGAATGTGGTTAAAAGGGGAATTTTAAGTTTTATATGTATATATTACTAGAATAAAAATGAAAACAACAACAACAGCACAGGACTATATAACACAGTATAATGTAAACTGTGGACTTTAATAATAAATAGTACAATAGTATAATTATACTACTGTACTAGTAAATAGTACAATTGTAATAATATTTTTTCATAAATTGTAACAATAGCACCACACTAAAGTGTTAATAATAGGAGGGTTGTAACATTTTGAAGTCTTTTGTAAATACCAGAAAAGATGATGTTCTTGTAGTTAATCCATTCCTGTGGGTATAAGACCCTTTGTTTGGATTGAATTCAGTTGGGGGATTTGGAGTACTTCAGTCGGCATGACTCAGGGTGGGTCTCAGCCCTCTTGCTGAAGTCCTATATAATTGTGAGAAACATGAAGAGATGAGACACACAGAGATCCCTGGTAACCTTTGAAGCAGTATAGACTGAATTAAATGACATAAAGAATAAGAAGAAATTATAATAGGTATGGAGAGGAGAGGAAAGATGCAGATCACATATTTGAAGCACTTGGCAGCAAAACCAAGGAGGGACATGGGCTAATAAATAGAATACAGAGGCAGGAATGAAAGAAGATGTTATGGTAGCTATCCTCCAAGATTGCATCCAATGTTCCTTATCTGGTGTTCACATCCTTATGTAGTCCCTCACATGTAGAAATAGGGCTGTCTTGTATAACCAAAACTATATTGTAGAAATAATGGTGTGTGACTTTTGAGGGTAGGTCATAAAAACTAATCTGTCTTTTGCTTTGCTCCTTTCTTTAATTATTCCTGCTGGGGGAAGCCAGCCACTATGTCATGAGGACACTCAAGCAGCTCGTTGGAGAGAAGCCGAGGCCTCCTTGCAACAGTCTGAACTATGTTAGTGAATTTAGTGAGCTGTTTTAGACATGGATCCTCCGGTCCCAACCAAGCCTTCAGATGTCTGCCTACATGGCTGCCATCTTGACCACAACCTCATAAGAGTCCCCAAGCCACAACTACCAGCTAAACCAATCTAAATTCCAGACCTGGGGAGCATGCATAGCTCAGTGATTGAGCACCTGCTTTGCATGCACAAGGTCTGGGGTTCAATCTCAGGAACCTCCTAAAAAAATTAACAAATTCCAGAAATTGTGAGATAATAAATGTTTATTGCTTGAAGCCACTAATTTTGCAGGTAATTTTTCTGTGGTTGATGACTACTATAGAAGTCTTTAGAAATTTTTTTTGTGTTTATCCTTTTTTGTTTTGTTTTATATTGCTTTTGTTTTTGACTTGTGGAAACCGGAATATATTTTAAGGTCCTAATGGATATCAGAATGACTCAAGAGGAGAAAAAGTAAAGGAGAATTTCAGGACTAAGCTTGATAATAGCTGGAAAATTAGTGGGGCCAAAATTTAGGTGGGGAGATTATTTTCATGGAGCAGAAGTGCTCTATTTTCTGATAATAATGGAAAGGGTTCCAAAATGAATGTAGACTTCATTCCATTCTGAGATGAAAACAAGAGTATATGAGATAATTCACATAAGGTAAGTTCAATTTACTAAATCCTCTGTGTGTACATGGCCCTTGCTTTTACATTCTTACCTTAAAAAGACAGTAGATGATCTACTTACCCACAACAAGAAATTTTCTGTGATAATAGTAAAAATATTAACTTCATTCCTCTCAAAGATCAGACACCTAAGTGACTGATTAAATGCATGCATAATGGTTCATAATAAAACAAGCAGCTTTACATTTGGTCTTCTTCATATTCTTCCTACAACCAAAGCAGTGTTGTTTGTTATTATTTTTTTCCCTTTCTTCATTTTATTTTTATTTTTTTAATTGATTTTGTAAAAATATTACATTAAAAAAATATATATGAGGACCCCTTCAACCCCACCACCCCCACCCCACCACTCCCCCCCCCCCCCAGCAACACTCATTCCCATCATCATGACACATCCATTGCATTTGGTAAGTACATCTCTGGGCACCTCTGCACCTCATGGTCAATGGTCCATGTCATGGCCCATACTCTCCCCCATTCCATCCAGTGGGCCCTGTGAGGATTTACAATGTCCGGTGATTGCCCCTGAAGCACCATCTAGGGCAGCTCCAAGTCCCTAAGACGCCTCCACATCTCGTCTCTTCCTGCCATTCCCCATACCCATTAGCCACCATGTCCACTTTTCCCACTCCAATGCCACCTTTTCTCTGTGGACATTGGATTGGTTGTGTCCATTGCACCTCTATGTCAAGAGGAGGCTCAGATTCCACATGAATACTGGATGCAATCCTCCCGCTTTCAGTTGTAGGCACTCTAGGCTCCATGGTGCTTCAACTCCATCTTAGCTGAGTGAGGTGAGTCCAATAAATCAGACTGTAGGTGCTGGAGTCTGTTGAGGCAAGCCACCTATACTTATGGCATCTAGGAGCTCTATGCATGAACTCTGCTGATGCTCTTTGCCACCTAAAGGTCATATGGACTTTTGGACTTGTGGCTGTGTTCTAAAAGGTGACTTGGCTGTTAGTCTAATAAAAGGCTTGAGGGTGTATTGGAGATGATATTACACAGATTTGGGTTGTGAATTGATTTTGCCTATCTGCTGGTTCTCAAATTCTGCTGTGAGTCCTTCAATAAATTTCTTTTGGGAGGAGATATTTGTTTATTGCCTTAAGGGAAGTATATGAAGACCTCTAAGGGCTACAAAGATAATCAGAAAAAAAGAGTCTTCTCTCAAGTAGCTTATAGTCTAACATCATTGCTATAAGCAAGTATGGCCTGTTTGTCAGAGAAATTGAGGGAATAACAGGAGTGTGTATGTCAACCATGACTCACATGGTTATTGAATAACTGTGTTCTAGTACCAGGGTTCCTCTGTAAGGGCTCTTTTGGATGGGATGAACAAATGACAAAGTATGCCAGTATCCTAACATTCCTTTAAAAGCAGTGTTTTAGCATGAGAAATATTTTTACTGCAAATCCTGATGACATCTGGCCTTGCATCCTAATGTTGGAAAACATTAAATTTAGAGGGCTCTTCTTAACCCAACCTCTTAGGTGTTATAAGAGAATTGCATCCATCATCCGTGTGGAATCTAAGTCCCCTCTCAATATAGAGGTGGAGTGGACATAACCATCCCAGAGTCCACAAGATAGAGGAATAGAGTATGGATTAGAGTGGACTTACTGGTGTTCTACTATGGAACTATTGTGATTAGTAATGGAAGAAATTGTAGAATTGATATGGAGGAAGTGGCCACAGTAGCTGCTGAGGGTAGTGAGAGGGAAGAAGAGATATAATGTGGGGGCATTTTCAGGGCTTGGAGTTGTCCTGGGTGGTACTGCAGGGATAGATGCTGGACATTGTATATCCTGCCATGGCCCACTGGGTGGACTGCAGGAGAGTGTAAACTACCATGTAAACCATTATCCGTGTGGTGCAGCAGTGCTCCAAAATGTATTCATCAAATGCAGTGAATGTACCATGATGATGAAAGAGGTTGTTGATGTAGGAGTGGGGAGTATCTGGGGACCTCATATTTTTTGAATGTAACATTTAAAAAAAGAGAGAGAAAAAAAGAAACATAAAAAAAAAAGCTCAAATAAGTATTTAGAAGTAGGTTGGGCTTAAAGTTTCCAGGGATCTAGAAAATGAATACAGGACATTTTTTCTAATTTTTAAAGTAATAATTTTGTTGGGAAAAAAAATCTGACCCCATTCCTCTCTCTGATTCCCACTTCTCAAATGTAGCTATTTTTAACATTTAAAAAATCTTGTTGTTTTCATAGTGCTAAATAATATGCTTACATCTATGGTTCTTGGTCAAATGTAGCTATTTTTAACATTTTAAAAAATCTTACTGTTTTCATAGTGCTAAATAATATGCTTACATCTATGGTTCTTGGTTTATCAACTCTTAGCAGTATTTATCAACTTTTTTCTTTAAGAGTTAAGGAAATTATTGCACTTAAATTGCCTTGCTTCTTTTCCCTCCCTACACACTATTGGTTTTCATATATATATATATATATATATACACACACACACTCATATGTACACATACTCTTCTTACAGTTATTCTATTCTAGTGTTCACCTTATTCACTTGAAATCATAGTTAGACTTTCATTTCTCCCCCTTCTTCTCTACCCTCCAAGAATGCCAAGAAGTAGACCAACTACTGACTTTAGCTACTAATGTGAGCAGGATAAGCACCGACCATGTGGACAAGGAATATTGATCCAGAGATTAGGGAAGCAATAGAACTCTATTACTTAATCTGACAATGTAAGATCAGTGGTTCTCAAAATCCCCTGGAAGAATTGTTAAAACAGAGGTTGCTGTCTCTCCCTCTACTCCCAGTGAATGTGATTCAGTTGCTCTTGGATAAAGCCTAAGAATTTGTATTTCTATGCATTTCTAATGATTTCTAACCAGATTATGCAGATAGTGCTGGTTCAGGGCACATGCTTTAAGAACCACTGCTTTAGATAGTGTTCTTTGAATCACCATTACATAAGATGAAGAAATTCGTGTGTCCATGAATTTACCTTTACTCTTTGTTCCTCTTCCACATCAACTTTTGTTACTATACCATTACTTTTACATTGTCAATATTTATAAGATTGCATTTTCCCCCATGATTAGGTTTTCTTTGCTTTGCCTATAGTTGATTTAAAAATCTGAAAACCAATAAACAACATTTACTATACAATGATTAAGTTAAATAGTGATATTTGACCCAGAGAGAAGAAAAAAAATTTTGTGTAGCTGTTCACTTATGTTATTAAACAGTAAAATATATACTGTACAAGTAATATTGTAAGTGCATAACAGTACATACATTTTATGCATTTATGAGTTACTAAACTTTTAAAGATGTTTGTACATTTCTAAGTCTGTGTGTTGTCTACTGGCTTTTGTGCTGTTTTTGCATTTTTTAACTTTTTTACTTATTTTAACCTTAAAAAAGAAATTGTGTGTATTTGTGGTATTAAAAGATAAAATATGTTGATAGTATATGATACTATTCATATATTTTATGCATTTCTGAGTTTCTCAACTTTTTCTGTGACATCTGCTGGCCTTTGTGTGTCATCAGCAGCTTCCACAAAACTCCCCAAATATTCCCGTTTAATTTCTTATGCTGACCTGTGATACAGCAAAACTGTGATATATTGAAATTGCGATGGGAAAGTCACCATGTGGAAGGGATAACTAACTGTATAATGGTTGAAAAAACATTGTTCAGGAATGGTGTACCTCAGTGGTTGAGCTCTGCTTTGCATATACAAAGCGCTGAGTTCAACCCTGGTACCTCTAAAACAAACAAAAAAACTCAAAAGAACTGTGTAGTAATGATGCATAAGGAGACATTAAGACCAACAGATGAGAAAAAAAAATTGGAAATAAATACAAATCTTTATAAATATTTAGTATATCATAAAGTCAAACCAGTGGGGAAAACATGGACTTTTTATTAAGTGATTTGGGGATAACTGGATGGACATGTAGAAACATATAAAATTACATTTGTTCTCAAACCCTACTTCAAGATAAATTCCAAATGGTTCATAAATATAAATGAAAAAGTGAAATGTACAAGTACTGCAAAAAAACCTTGAGAAGTAGTGAGGGAAAGACTGGTATATTTAAACACTTAAAAATTTGAGAAGCAAAATAACTATAATCCAAGTAAAAAATAAATGATAAACTGAAAAAAAAATTGAAATTTATTTTAGAAAATAATAGTTAATGTAACAATTTTAGTCAGCCAAAGTGGGCTGATGCAAAGTACCAGATATCTGTTGGCTTTTATAAAGCATTTATTTGGGGTAAATGCTTACAGTTACAAGGTCCTAAAAAGTCCAATTCAAGGTACCATAAGAGGTACTTCCTTAAACAAAGTCTGTTGCCACATGTTGAAGCAAGATGGCAGTAGATATCTGTGAGGGTTCAGCCTCCTCTTTCCTCTTAAGGCTCCATGGTCCCAGCTTCTTCTAATGTCTACTGTAGGCTGGCATAGGGCACATTTCTTTCCAGGCTCAGGTTCTCCGTTCTCTTCACAAGGTCAACTGTATACTATCTGGTGAATGCCTCTGGTCTCCACAGGGCTCCAGCATCAATACTAGGTTCTCATTTCCGTGTCTCTTCTGTGTTCTCCTTGAGTGAGTGTCTGTTTATATAGCCCACCAAGGGCATGGGGACTCAACCCCAATCATGCCCAATGACATGATCAAATCAAAGCCCTAAATCTTAACATAATCAAGTAAACGTAAAACCTTTGACTTTACAATCAAAGGGTATTGTACCCTGAGGATCAGACCACTTCATAAACATAATCTATATCTCTATTTGGAATTCATAAATAATATCAAACTGCCACAATCACTAATGATATAGAGGTTCTAAAAATAGAGAAGGAAAATTAACACGACCTTATAGAAAAATGGGGAGTTCATAGAAAAAAAATGTAAATGACCCTCAAACATATTAAAAGTTTCTCAAATTTGTTGCCAATAAGCTAATTGCAAATTGAAACTAAAATGAGATTTTATTTCTATTAAGTTGACAAAAGTTTCAATTTATTCTTTTTTGACAAATCTTTGGGGAAACAGATGATCTCTTACATTGCTAGTAGGAATATAAAATGGTATAATTCCTATGGGGAGAAGATTTGCCAAATTCTGGTAAAATTATGCATGCCTTTATTTTTTTGACCTAGCAATTCCTTTGATAAGAATCTATCCCAAAGATACTCTGTGAAAAATACAGAGATATATTTGCATAAGGCTATTCATTGTAGGACTATTTATCCAGTCCTCTTTGGATATTTGGCTGTGGGGCTTGGCAAATAAACTATTATATCCACACAGTGTTTTTGTTTATCTATTCAGTTGTAAAAGAATGAGAAAATTCTCTATACTGCTATGGAGTGAAATAAAAAGTTGGAAAAAAATGTGTGTAGCACAATATTGCTTTTATCTCACTATATATATTTATTTATAATAAAACAATGGCTAATAATATTTTTTAAAAGGTCAATAATATATGGAGGGCACATAAATAGAAGTTAAATTGCCCTGAATATACCATATTTTATAGATTTGTCTTTGAGTAAATGATTGTTTTTCGTAATTAAAAAAGTAAATACAAATGAACACAAAAGTAGTACCTAAAGTCAAAGAACAAAATGAAACTAAAGAATCTAAAGATGACTTAGTAGGATTACATAAATGATACAGAGAGGAATTATTGTAATTGATTTTAATATCAATAAATTTACCATAGATTTGTAGTGGGTTATACTCTAACGATAAAATTTTAATCATTTTTCAGTAATTGTATTATTAGTTATAATATTAGTATTATTATTCTGTTATTAGGAGAGTAAGGAGCTAAGGAATGCGTTGTCATTAGAAACCACAGTTTTTTTCAGTGTATGAGAAGGAAAAATTTAAAAAAATCTAAATTTCAATAGCAAATAGTGGTATGAACTCATGCCAATTTTCATGCTGCATTTTCTCTTCTGAAAAAATGCCCATTTCAGGGAGCAGATGTAGCTGCACCTGTTTCTGATGTACAAGGTCCTGCGTTTATTCCCCAGTACCTCCAAAAAACAAACAAACAAATGGTAAAACCAACTTTCACTGGGGAGCAGAAGTAACTCAGTAGTTGAGTGCCTGCTTTCCATGTACAAGGGTTCAAGCCCTGTGTATCTCCTAAAAAAAAAAAAAGCACATTTCTTTGCATTATTTACTAAAAAGACATAAGAAACTCTCTAGCAATTTACTTCTAGCAATGAACAACCATCATGTCCAGATTATGATCTCTATTATTCCATTTTCCAGAAAAAAGGAGCTAGAAGATCTTGGAGAAATGGAAGACTTGAATCTAGAGCAGGAAAGCTATCAAAGACTTCTGTCATCAGGTCAAGAATTCAGACCTTAACTTGAAGAAACACCCATTAGCTAAAAATGGGATGATTTTGAACATCAATATTTAAACTAACTACAATGAATTGAAATAAAATAAATATGCTAAAATCCATGACTTTTCTGACAATCTCTACTAATGCAATGTATAGCCTATTTATATTTATATTGATTATTGGTATAGTTGGACTTGTTTCTACTGTCTCAGGTTTTGTTTTTATTTCTTCCAATTTTCCAAATTTATTTTTTCTCCTTCATTGCTCTTTTCTCAGAGTGGTTGGTTTGTTAACATATTTTTACCCTCTTATTTCACTTTTTTCTATTTGCTTGGAATGTACACACTCTTTAAGTAGTTGCCCTTGAGATATTGTATGTACATTTAACTTAATAAAGTCTTAGGATTAAACAATATGTTGAATAATATCCCATCCCATCCTAGGAAGCAAGAGGACTTTAAAACACTTTAGTTCTGATATTCCTTCTTTTGACTTATTATTGTCTAAAACTTAATTTGTGTTTTTAATTAGATGCTATTATTGTTTTAGGCCAGTGTTTCTGAAATGGTGATTTTGCTACCCCAGGGGACATTTAGCAATGTCTGGAAACATTTTGTTATCAGAGCTGGAGGGTGCTATTGGCATCTAGTGGATAGAGACCAGAGGTAGTGTTAAACGTCGTCCAAAGGACAGGACAGCCCCACAACAAAGGATAATCTGGTCCCAAAGTCAGTAGTAAGGTTGAGAAACTGCTTTAGACAAAGTAGGGTTGGATTTGTATACCTTTTTACCATTTAAAAAATATATTTATTTTTTTCTTTTAGCAACCATGACCATCTTTGTGGAATTTAAAAATTTATTCTTAAAGTACCTTCTTTAGTACTACTTCAGAGTATGTCTTCTAATGGTAAAAATCTGTTATTTGATTTGTTTATTTGTAAATGATGAATAATAATTTTGCTGGATAGGTTGATTGGTATTTTCTCTTACATTGTAAGACTGTAGTTCATTCTTCTGACTTCTAATAAGTGTTGATGGACCTCACATTATTTTGTTCCTGTTGTTCCGCAATTAGACCATGAAGGGTTTTGGCATTTTTGTTTTTGTTTTATCTTGCTTAGGATATGCTATGCTTCCTGAAAATGTTGATTTATACTTTTCTTCCATTCTAGCAATTTCTCAGGCTTTAGTTCTCTAAATATTTCCTCTTCCCCATCTCTTTCCCATTTTTGTTTTTGTCTGTGTGTTTGATTCCCTCAGACAAATATTAGACTTCTTCATTCTATCCTCCATGTCTCCTAACTTCTCTTTCACATTTCCATCTCTTTTTCTCTCATTTTATTATGGACAAATTATTTGCGTATAACTTCTATCTCACTAATTCTCTTTTCCACTGTTATCTATTACTTTAAAAAATTTTTGAATTCTTTATTTAAATTTTCTTCATAGAGTTTCTATTTGTTCATTTTGTCCATTCGTTTTTTATAGTTTCTCGATTTATACTCATCTTTTTGATTGCCTGGTTTGTTTCTTTAAAGAGTTCATACATAGTTCTTCTGAATGATATGACTCAATTACAAAATTTTCAAGCCTTCCACATATTAATCTCTTGTTTCTTGATTTTGCTGGGTTTGACATAGAGTGCTTGCTTTTTTATACATGGGATAATCTTTGCAAACTTATGTTTGATTTTTAGCTCTGGGAATTTTGCAAACCTACTGCTTAGGAGCTTTGTGCTTCTTAAAAGTTTGGGTTTAGAGCAGATATTTCAGGTTTAGCCTCTCTTCGAAGAGTCAGTATCTCCACAACCAAGTTGGAAGAAGATTTGGTCTTCTTGCCTTTCCCTGCTGCTAGGAGTCCAGGCCAGCCCAACTGTTTCTTACTCTTTGCTTCTCTGATTGTGAATTTCTGACTCCACCACACCCACAATTGGCTTCTAGGGCATTAGCTGCTCTAATTCCTAACTACCAAAGCCTTGGCTTTAGAGCTTCAGAACACTTCAGTTCCAGTCTTTCACTTCCTCAGTTATATACTATTTCTAGTCAATATTCATTGTTTTCTTTTTCAGCTACATAAAGTAGACACTGTAATGTGATTATTATTTTAACTAGGCATTTTATCTTTAATATTTTATTTGCTTACCATTATTTCTTGTAACTGTCCTAGTTGAAATAGTGACCAATTTGAGTTATGCAAAACATTTAAAAGATTTTTAAAAACTTCAGGTCCTTATGCAGATTGTAAGTATTTTAAATATTAATGAAAATTTCTCTGGTGTATTTTAGTAAGCAAACACAATACATTTTTCTTGCATTGAGTCTTCAGGGGACAGAAAATTGTACACTTGATATAGGATTTTGCTTCATGCCAGGGGCCTCTTCTGTAGACTTTATTTCAGTGAGAAAATCATGGCCTGTAGCTTGAGCCAGCAATTTAAAGTTAGTAGAGAAGAAGATTTATTGAACTAAACAGTAAAAAGGGAAAGCAAATTCTATAATGCATGATAGAATAGTCTAAGCAGAAAAAATTGTTGTCTCCCCTAGTCTATACATAAGTCTTATCATTTCTGTGCAGTCACACTTAACATTTTTTACCCAGAAATTTGAGTAAAATCTTTATAATACAGGACTTTGGATATATTTTTAAAGCCACATGTAATAAGCATTTTTAAAATGCCATTCTCTTCTTTTTTCTCCATTAAATTTTCACACTCTCTGCTAGAAACTTCCAATCCAGTGACTCACTCTGTGCATCATGAACAGATCATAAGCAGCCCTGGGCAGGCGACTTACCTGCATATGCATTACTCTGCATGGAGGAAATAAGAAATTCAAAATGAAAACTTCAGCCTTAATGTGACCCATGTTTGTATTCTGTTACAGGATACAAATAATAAGTGGTTATTCTTACTCAGGACAGATAAGATCCCTTTGAGGCTAGTTTGATTGCACCATTCTCAATTTGCTCCTTAAGGGACAAATGTTTTTCGATTGTCTATATGCCTTCATTTCCTTCTCCTTCTTTTCTTTATTTTTACTGCTGCTCCAGCCTCATTTCAGGAATTGCTGCTGACAAGAAAAGATGGGTATAATGTGAATTATCTCTCTGGGTCAGATTGCATCCACATCTTCAGCAGAATTGTTTAGAATCAGCTTCTAACATTGTCTTATAATCATGCAAATCAATGGCAATGGGAGACAGGTAGTATCCAGGATTCTCATATCTTAGTTTCTTAAGTGTGGGAAAACCCTAAATTTGGGAAAATTTCCAGGGAATTTGAGAGAGGAAGTGGTTTTCTTGTTAATAAGGCAAGTGATAAGTAAAGCAATTAATTTAAAAATTAAAAGCAAGGAAGTCATACTTATAACCTAAATTTGTGGAGGATTTCATACAAAAAAATCTTTTGAAAAAATTCTGTAAGAGGTATATGTACATTTTGTAAGAGTTATATACAGTTTGAAGACTAAATAATCCCCATATACCCATCACCTCAGCAAAGAAATAGCTTTTCAGCAATGTTGAGACCTCTCTGACTTTTAATTATTTTTTCATGAGGTTTATTATTTTATTTTTATTTTTAAAGTAACTTTAGATTGCATAAATGTCATAAAAAATATAGGGAATTCCTGTATGGCCCCGTCATACACACTTTTCCCATATTAACAACATCCTTCATTAATGTGGCACGTTTGTTTCCATTGATGAGCACATATTGGAGTGTCCCGCTAAACATGGATATAGCTTACCTTGTAGTTTACACTCTATCTTGCACAATTTTGAGGGTTATGACAAAATATATAATGGCCTGTATCTGTCATTGCAGTGTTATGCAGGGCAATTCCAATGTCCTGAAAATGCCCCCAAGTTGCACCTATTCTTCCATCTCCCTCCCGTCAGAGCCTCTGGTGGCTACTACCTTTATATCAAGGATAAAAGATCTTCCATTGATAGAATAATAAGTCTATAATAGAATAATTATAAGTCTACTTTAGTCCACTGTGACTTTTAGATTTCATCCTTCCTATTTCCTTCCAAGAGGGCACTACCATTCTGGAATTCTGAATTTATATTAATCATTCCCTCAATTTTCTTTCTAATCATATGAAAGAATCCCCTTAAACAATGTACCATTTTGCCTTTAAAAAAATCACATAAATGAAATCATACTGGATGTATTCTTCTATGATATGTTTATATTGTGTATTCCTGTTAATGAGACAGTCCCTTCATTTTTACTATTGTGTGGTATTACTTAGTGTGTTTATTTGTTTATATATGTGATATCTGTATGGATATTCATATAGATCTGTACATATTCATATGCACACGTATATACTAAATAACCATGAGTTATTTATCCATTCTAATAGTGATAAATATTTGCAGTGTTTCCAGGTTTTTTTGGTGTTTTTTTGTTATGATTAGCAACAATATTGAGAATAATAATAATAGAACACTTAAAAACTATGTAATACTTATTATGTGCCAGGGACTGTTACTGTACTATATTAACTCATTTAAATATCAGCACAAGTCGTGTGGTAGGTATTACTATTATTATCAAATTATTATAGATGAGACTAGTGCATAAAGATGCTAATAAATTTGGTGAGACAGCTAAAAAGCAGCAGAGGTGAGATGTGAACACTGGGACCCTGATTACGAGTCCATGATCTTAACCACTGTTCTCTGCAATAGCTTCTGAAACACATGTGCCAGGATTTCTCTATGCTTTACACCTAGACATGGATTTGCTGGGTGGCAGGGTTTGCACATAATCCACTTCACTAGGTAATGCCAAAACTTTTCAAGAGTTTGTTCCAGTTTTTGCTTCAACAAACAGTAGATGAGAATTTTTCTTAGTGCACATTCTTGGCCACACTTGCTTTCATCTAGTTTTTTGAAATTTACCACTTTTGTGGGTATAAAAGGTTATTTACATATTAGACTTTTAATTTTAATTTTCCTGATTATTTTCATATGATCATTTTTCATATGTTTTAGGGGAATTTTGTGCTTTTTGTCTCTGTGAAAAGTCTTTTCAGGTATTTTACCAAAAAATTTCCCAAGTGAAGTGTTTGTCTTTTCTTATTGATTTACAGGGTTTTTATATATTTTAGATAGTGAGGCTTTGTGGGTTATACGTGTTGCTAATATCTTCTCCTAGTTTATGTCTTTCCTCTTTAATTCATTGATAATTTGATGAATAGTTGTTCTTTCTTTTACTGTAATCGACTTTATACTTTCCTTAATGATATGTATTTTTTGTATCTTATCTCAAAATCGTTAATATAATTTCCTATATGGTATTCTACTCTTTTTTATACATTTTCCTTTATATTTTGCTACATGGAATTCAGTTTTTGTTTGTGGTGAGGTAGCCATTCACTTTATTATTTTTTAAAATAGGATAACCAATTATCTAGTATGATGTATTAAAGTGTCCATCTTTTCAGCATTGCCCAGAATCTCCCATTCTGGAATAAGTTAAGAATTCTATGTGTGTATATGTGCATACATATTTGTATGCACACACATATACACCATCAGTTATTTATCCATTCTAATAGTGACAGATATTGCAGTGTTTCCCATTTATGGATTTTTGTTTTTTATTGTTTTCCAAATAGTAATAATTTCTTTCAAAATGCTTATCCAATAATTTTTTTAGATTTATTTATAGATATTTGGCATTTTTTCATTGCCATATAGTGGCATCATTTAAAAATTTATATATGTATTTTTATAATATATTTTTAATTTATTATTAAAAGAACTTAGATTACATAAAATGTTACATTAAAATGTTACATAAGGGATTACCATATGCCCCATTCCCCATACCTCCCATACTTCTCCACATTAACAACTTTTTTCATTAGTGTGGTACATTAATTGCAATTGATGAACACATTTTGGAACATTGCCACTAATCATGGATTATAGTTTGCATTGTAGTTTACACTCTCTCCCACTCAATGCAGTAGGTTATGGCCATGTATATATATATATGATATGACCTGTATCTGTCATTGCAGTGTCACTCAGGACAATTCCAAGTCCTGAAATTGCCCCCATATTACATCTTTTTGTCCCTCTCCCTGATTTCTACACCTCAGGTAGTCACTGTCTCCACATCAATGATATAATTTCTTCTATTGCTAGAATCACAGTAAGTCTATAGTAAAATAGCAGCAAGTACACTCCACTAGTCCATATTTTATTCCCCAGTCCTGAGGATTCTGGGATGGTGATACATACTCCTCCTCTAATTGAGAAGGGGTTGGGACTCTCTTGCTTGTTGTTGCAGACACTCTCATTTCCTTGGTATGGTGTTGTCCATCCTCACCTCCTTGTTGGTTGTCCTGGGTGAGTCCAATGAATTGGAGAGTAGGTGTTGCAACTCTTCTGAGGCTCAGGGCTCAGTTGGCATATGGACAACCCAGAGATTCAAGTCTCTTGGATGTATGCCTATCTACTCCAGCACCAACTATAGGTTCAAATAAAGGGACAGAAGAGGCATATGTAGAGAAGTCATATCTGAGCCTAACTCTGTCACACCAAGGAGCACAAGTCCCAAATTAGGGCCCACTGATGAGGCACCAACCACTGGAGCTATCTGTTATGACCATAGCACCTGGGTGTCTCCAGAGCCCTCAAGCGCCACTATTTGGGGTAGTATCAACTTTGACTGTCTAAGGGATCATGCTGAGACATGCATAAGCGTTACCTCTGGAAAGATCTCCTGACTCATTTTGAAGTCTCTTAGACATATAAACTCATTTGTCTTTAACTTTTCCCCCTTTTATTCAAGGTCTTTTTCCCGTTGAAGTTTGGTATAATCCCTAGATGCCAGGGAAGTTCATCCTCAGGAGTCGTGTCCCACGCTGTGGGGAAGGTAATGCATTTACATGCTGAGTTTGGCTCAGAGAGAGGTCACAATTGAGCAACAGGGAGGTCCTCAGGAGGTAACCTTACAACACTAGGCTATGTTGCAACTTCCAGAACAAAGGCTCATAAGGATAGTCAAAATATCAAGGCCCATCAATGGACACTTGACATAGCCCCTGTACCTGGGTGATTGTTGCTGTTCCATTAGAGAATGTGGCAGAGCTCCTCAGGATGGAATTTCAATATTCTTACAGTTGTGTGAATCTCTACCCACTGTGGTAATGCCCCATGAACACTTCAGCATATTTAAATATCTTGTATGTATGCCCAGGTGAACTTCCTCTCATGTATCCCCCATCACTGACACCCCACACCAGTGATCCTCCCCGTCATAGTTGTAACCCCTCTGTGATCCAAAATTTCAAAAATGAAGCCAAGGATATCATCAAATACAATTATTAGGAAAATGAGATAATAATATAGGTTTAAACATAAGAAATAAAATAATTTAGGAAAAGTGAAACGAAAGTAAAGTAAAAATATTGGGATATTAAAAAAATAATGAACAATATTAAAAAATTTTTATGATGTTTTGCCTTTCATCACTGTAATATCTGTCATCCTGTATGTACAGTGGGATTTTCTTCTATTTCTTCCCCAGTGTCTTACTTTTTTTCATTTTGTCTTCAAAGAAGTTTTAGGTCACAGTAAAGTCACATATAGAATATAGAGGACTCCCATACACTCAACATCCTCTCCCCTTTCCTCCCTTTTGTATCAATAACCTTTTTACATGTGGATGGTACATTTGCCACAACTGGTGTACAAATATTGGTACATAGTTACCAACCATGGTTGATGGTTCACATTATGGTTTACACTTTAGACCATACACTTTTATAACATTTTTGATGAAATTTAACATGTCCTGTATCCATCATTGCAAGATCATGCAGAACACTTCCGTTGTCCTCTCAATACCCCCTCTTCCATCTATTCTATTCTTCCCTCCCTATCCCCTCAGAGCCTTACAACCACCAGGTTAGTCCTTAAAGGACAAGATTCATAGATATTTGCAACAGTGCTGAGGGCTTGACACACTAGTCTGTCCTCTCCTATTAGGAACCGCCCATGCTCTCTCCTCTGTTTGAGAACATATCAGCCTCCCCAGGATGGGAGTCCAACTCCTTTCTGCTCATTTGTAAGTCTCCACCCACTGTTGGTAGGCAGAAATACAGCTGTGTTTTATATTTTTATTTTAAATTTTCATATTTTGATTTCCAGTGACTTGGTGATCCTCTTATTAATACTAACAATTTACCTGTAGAATATTTGATGTGTTTTAAATAGACAATTGCATAATCTGAGAATAATGACCCATTTTCCTCCTTTCCAGTTGTAATAACTATTGATTTTTCTTTCTTCTTCTATTTTAATATTCAGCACTTCTAATATAATGTTGACTAGAAGTGATTATAGCAGGCATTTTTGTGTTATTCCTAATTTGAAAGAAAATTATTTTATAATGTCATCACTAAGACATTTACCTAAGTGTTTGCAATGTCCTTAATCAGATTTTAAAAAATGCCTATGCTATTTCTGTTTCAAAATTTATCATTAATGGATATTGAATTTTATTGACTTTTTTGTGTAGTTATTGAAATTTTCATTTTTCTCCTTAACCTAAAGATGTGGTAAATTACATTCCCTGATGTTATGATATTATTTTAACTTTATATTGCGAATATTAAACAAAATATTTTTTTCTTTTAGAGCTATTAATGCAGGTGTTCCAGATAAAATATACAGTATCCAGTTAAATTTGAATTTCAGATAAATTATGAATAAAAATATTTTTATTTGTTCGATCTGGCAAACCTAAATTCATGGATATTAGGATGCTTTTTGCCTGTCATTTTCCCCTAGCTATATGTAAACTATAATTTATTTTGAACCTGTTCCCACCTGTCCACACACTAGAAATTCTTATTCATATTTTAGACTTTAATGTTTGTTTATGTTTAATCACCTATTTATCAGTTTCTTTGTCCATTATTCTTTCTTTAATCCCAGGTCTCCTATTTGGAATCATTCTCCTTTCTGAAATATAGGTTTTAAGTTTTCCTTTAGTGAATGCCATTTGTGGTTAACTCCCTTGGACTGAAAATGTCCGCTTATCCACTTTCTTTTTAGGATGATATTGCTGCTGAGTATAACATTTTAGGTTGACAGGTTGGCACAGGCCAGCTTTGCCTTCACAAGGAGGCCCTGGGATGTGAACCCAGAGCCTCCCATATGGTAGACAGGAGCCCATCTGATTGGGCCACAGCTGCTTTCCAACTCTTAATTCCTTTTAAGTGAAATTCTCTCTTTTATAAAGTTTGCTGTCTTTACCAAATATGAACAGATATTAGCTGACTGATGTGAGATATTTGTATTTTTAAAATACATACATATGAAAACTTACCTGAGAATAATGTCGTAAGCACAATGAGTTTCTGAATTGGTGAACACAAATAAAGCTGGAAATAGTTGGTGATTAATAATCTTGGAAAGTTTGGAGAATGTGAATGATTAGCTAATGTTTCCTTCTTGATGAACTCTTAGCAAAGAGAATCAACTAATAGGTTATCCAAAGTTAGAATTAGAGCTTTTTCCCTCGCTTAAAAAATCCACTTATATACTAAGGGTTTTAAAAAAAAATTATCCAAGCAGATTTCTAATTCAAATGCATATTGTGATCATTTTTTTTTCTTTAGTTACTGTCTTTATAATTCAAATGATACAGATGGTTGGATTGCTGTTCGTTTTCTAACCATCAGTCTAGGTAATTGAAGTCAGAACAGACTGTGCATGCCCTGGGATAAAAACATTAGTTACTAAGTCCAGGTCTGAAACACCTTTCTCTCAACCGTAATCAGACGCAGCTAATGAATCAGCCATCCAATGATAATGATTTTCCATCACTGTTGGCCTGATTTGAGTCCAAATTGCTGCCCTGAAAGGGATGTTGCTGTGCATTCCTATTACCTCTCCATTGCTCCGTTTTCTCTTGCTCCTGAAGTTTCCATACCATTGTATTTTGGCTGGCTAGAATGTCTGTCTTTAGGAATCTCCTAAATAAAAATTATGTTTGCACTCAAGATTGTCTCTTTTTTTTAAATAACTTTTTATTAGAAAAGTTGTTTTACAGAAAAAATCATGCAGAAAATACAGAGCTCCCATTTAGAGAGTTCGCATACACAGTTTTCCCTATTACTATCTCTTTATATTAGTATACTATCTTTGTTAAAATTTATGTAAGATTTTTATAATTGTTTTATTACCTATAGTCCATACTTCATATTAGAATTCACCGTCTGTGTTGTAGAGTTCTATGATTTAAAAAAAATGAATGCTAATAACATGTATAGAACCAAAACTTTCCATTTTTTATCACATTCAAGTATATAATTCAGTGGTATTTATTACATCCTCAATGTTGTGCTACAATCACCACCATCCATTACCAAATCTTTTCCAGCATCCCAAACAGAAATTCTGTACTAATTAAGCTTCAACTCCTCATTCTCTACCCCCATCCTAGCCCCTGATAATGTATATTCTATTTCTGATTTCATGAATTCACTGTTTCTAAAATGCTTTGGTTCTTATCCCTTCAAGCTATACCTTTTATTTTATTTTATTTTTAAAGATTTATTTTGTTTATTTCTCTCCCCTTCCATCCATTGTCTGCTCTCTGTGTCCATTCACTGTGTGTTCTTCTGTGTCTGCTTGCATTTTTGTCATGTGGCACCAGGAAACTGTTGCTCTTTTTGTTGTTGTTATTGCATCATCTTGCTGCATCAGCTCTCTGTGTGTATGATGCCACTCCTGCGCAGGGCTGTGCTTTTTTCATGTGGGGTGGCTCTCCTTGTGGGGCACCCTCCTTGCATGTGGGGCACCCCTATGTGGCATGGCACTCCTTGCGCGCGGGGCTTGTTCACCACGTGGGTCAGGAGGTCCTGGGTGTCAAACCCTGGACCATCCATATGGTAGGCAGATGCTCTATCAGTTGAGCCACAACTGCTTCCCAGCTTTTAGAGTTATAAAGAATTCTTTTCATTTATGAGGTTTAATTGACTTCAAGACTTTCTCAATTTGAAGCTGTGTTATTGTGGCTTTCATTTTATTGTAGAGCCATTTATCGTTTGTTAAATCATTAGAAAACTTTGGAATTGAGTATGAAATAAGCATTTTAAAGTTCTTTGCACAGACTTTCTACATTTAGTTATGAAGAAATTTCTCCAATTAATTTTATTAAATGCATTTTCTTTTGCATTGTCATAAATAATCCTGGGTACCATCACGTTCTTCTGAGGGGAAAGAAGTGGCTCTCTTACATGTTTTGTCTGAAAAAAAAAAAACCCACATGGATCTATTTATTTATATGAAAGAGATTGGAAGGAATAGACTGTTGAGGAACAAATGTTTTAGACTTTTTAAACATTGTGTCCTAAATTTTAGCTCAAATTGTATGTGTTCTACCTATGATTTGAGGTCTGTTTTGTAGCAAAATAATGGAGGGAAATCAGTTCTGGAAAGAGATAATATCCATTGTAGGATTTCTTTGGACTAATTTTATTTGAATGGTCTAAAACTGGTTGCTGTGGCTTTTTTCTCAGTAGTCATATAGGTGAAGGAGTTAAGAACAGGTTTTCTGTTCTGTCCTTTTATTTGAACCTATAATTAGTACAAGAGTTAGTAGGTATACGTTCAAGAGACTTAAATCTTTGGGCTGTCCATGTGCCAGCTGGGACCCAAATCTCATAGGAGTTGCAAAACCTACTCTCCAGTTCATTGGTCTCACCCAGGACAACTAACATGGAGGTGAGGATGGGCAACCACCATACAAGGGACCAAGAGAGTCTACAACTGCATGCAAGAGGGTCACATCCATCAGCCCCATGGGATTACAGCCCTCTCTCAATTAGAGGTGAAGTGGACATTACCATCACAGAATCCTTAGGATTGGGGAATGAACTGTGGACTAAAGTAGATTTACTGGTTGTAGCAGTTTTATATAGTTATGAATTTCAAAAACAGATATTGGATTATGTTTGTAATCTGGTCTGTACCTGGGTGTGATTAAGTTATGATTAGGGCTGTGGTTGGGCCACATCATTAGGACATTGAATCCTCACCCCTTGGTGGAAGGGGGACTCACAGATAAAAGGCATGACAAGGACAGAGTTGAGGTTTCTTAATGGTGGAGTTTTGATGTTAGAATTTGATGCTGAAGTCTTAAGTGGGAGCCCCACGGAAAGAGATAGAGCTGTTCTCCTGAGAGTCTACAGCTGACCTAGTAAAGTGAGGCAAAGCCTAGAGAGCCTCATAGTCTACAGCTAACCTTGTGGAGAAAACAGAGGAGCTGAGCCCAGGGGAACTCAGGAAGCCTGAATCCTCATAGACGTCAAAAGGCATCTTGCTCCAAAATGTGAAAATAGACTTTGGTGAGGGAAGTAACTTATGCTTTATGGCCTGGTATCTGTAAGCTCCTAACCCAAATAAAAATCAACCAATTTCTGGTATTTTGCATCAGCACCCCTTTGGCTGACTAATACACTAGTATTCTACTATAGACATATTGTGATTCTAGTAATGGAAAAAATTATATCAAGATATAGAGGCAGTGGCCACTGGTGGTTCTGAGGACAAGGAGAGGGAAAAACTGGTGTAATACAGGGATATTTTGGGGACTTGGGAATTTTCCTGAATGACATTGCAATGACAGATATAGGCCATTATAAATCTTGCCATAACCTACAGAATTGTGTGGGAGAGAGAGTAAAGTACAATATAAACTTGAATCCATGCTTAGTGGCAATGCTCCAAAATGTGTTCATCAATTGCAATGAATGTACCACACTAATCAAGGATATTGTTAATGTGGGAAAAAGAAGTGTGGGGAGTGGAGCATATAGGAACTCCTTATATTTTATGTGACATTTTGTATAATTTAAGTATCTTTAAAAAAAATTAAATTAAAACAAATTTAAAAAAACAAAAAACCCCACAAAAAACAGGTTTTTTTGATTGATTAAAATATTTTCAATGAAAGAGAAATATATCCCGTCACAGATTTCTCTTTCTATCCTTAACCCAAAAGAGAATAGTGTTTATTAATTTAAGATAATCAGTGCACGAAACTGCACAAAATGTTGACCTTTAATAGTGAGAACTGTGAACAGTAAACTACCCAACTTGGTTTAGTTTTGAGTATCAATTATTTTAATGTGTATAATTATGTTGTGCATAATCTTTCTTGGATGCCAAAGGGATTAAATTCTGTTAAAGTCTCCTTGTGTATAGTGGAAATGGAGGCATGTGCCATTTTTCCCATTCATTTCATTCTCACCATTTTATTTCCTTGAGTTGCAGATAAAAGGTAAATTGTAAAAATATGTAATAAAAAAAGTCTGAAAACAATGCTGTGTGACTTTGGCTAATTGCCTGTTTTCTCTGGGTCTCATACTTCTTAATCTGTGTAAGAGCATTGGTGATCCATGGGGCAGGAGGTGGTGATGGGAGGGGTCAGCTGGGCACAGCAAATAAAGAGGTGCATCATCTGTGGAGAATTTATAACAATTTTAAAATTCTATTATTGTTTAAAAACAATAAAACTGAAAGTCCATATTTGTTATTATTAATCACCATGAACAGGCAATTTCAGTGATAAAATATTCCTTATCACAGGGTTGGGCCACATCTACTGCTCCTCATCTTAATTTGCCATCCCCTTCTTTATACTGCATTGGAAGTGGTACCAGCGCTGGGCATTCATAATTCCACTGCTGAATTTTAATAAATGGGAATTGGTGCCTTTCTATATTAATGAGAAAAACTAAAACATGAAGAAAAAAACAATTAAAATAGGTAGTGTTTGGGTTTACTGAGCAATTTTGACATCCCAGGCACTTTACATAAGTAATTGCGTGTCTTTTCACTCCACTCACAATTGCAGAAATTTGCCCAGGGTCATATAGTGTTTCTGTGCAGAAGCTAAAATTTATCTCTAGGTCTGCCTGACTTCAAATCCTTTAGTGTTCCATTATAATTATACTGCTTCTGACTAACTTAACTTCGTCATCTTAGGAGAATGCTTTTGAAGGAGAATTTGGTAATTTTTATATTCTTCCTCTTCTAGCCCTATGTTCCTTTACCTTTTCTTTTTTTTTTTTCCATTCTCATATGAAGGGTTTTCATATGCTCCTTACCTGCTTGTGACTCCTTTGACAAGTCCCTCGAACTTGCCCTGAGTCAGGTGTGGTTTTCTTAACAGGCTGTGTAAAGCATTGGCAGCAGTTTGGGGAACAGACACAGTATTTACTTTCTAACTTGTCACCTTGCAAGAGAAGACAATGATGAAAATAGGTCTATGGACAGAATAGAAACCAGTTTCCTTTTGTTAATTGTGATAGACATCAAGTGCTCCTCATTGCTAAATTCGAATTCCATTCAATAAGATTCCACTTTATGGAGAATCAGCATAGAGGAGGTTGGAAAAAAGCTTGTCCTTAATTTTTAAGGATATTAAGGGAAATAAACAGGAAAAACTTCATATTGATGTTTTCCCTTTTTACCATTTTTTGGCCCACAATATGACTTGTGGCCCCTGAAGAATATAAAAGTTTAAACTGCAACTCTAGATTATTCTTTCAACATCAATTTGAATTGCAATGGATTAGGCAACTATGAACAATGATTAAATAGTGATTATATAATGAATATTTGATGCTACTGAATTATCATTTAAAATTTAATTTTGAATATTTTAAAATATTCTTTACATAATTAAAGAGATTAGATGATTCATTTTGTATTTCCTGAAACTGCTGAGATAGAACATACTCTCCACCCCATCACAATAATGGCTATTTAAAAATTAGTTTTAGTTCCTTCCAAATATTTAATCATGGTTGCTTTAGTTCTTTATAATGCAAAAACCCAAAATCCTTTGCTTTCTATATCACGTGAGCCCAATTATTTACAATGATGGCATAATCAAATGCATGGCCAGATGAAATAATGGGGGTGGTGAGTGGCAATAGCATTTCCCAGATGATATACAAAACTGCATTCTACATCCAAGGTAAGGCAAATTTGAGGAAGGCAAATAACTAGGCTAATTCAAGTGACAATTACTTAGTAATTTAAATTAGTAAATGTTATATGGCATGAATCCTTTTTGTTATTTTATAATTTAAAAAAATAGACAAATGCAATATTTTCTTGAAACAGTATAGTTGTATGTGTATATCTGTACCTAGTACTGGGTTAAAATATTTTATAGAGAAAGCAAAACTATATACCTTTATTATCCATGAGCTATAGAATACTAAAATGAAAAGGAAGGGTGAGTATTTTTTTTAAGGGAATGCATATTATTTGTATGTACTATTTCCAGGAAAAGAGACACATTAAATTTAATGAGTAAAGGAAGATGAATGCAGATTATCAACCTGTCAGCTAAATACCCTGTTTGGTTCTTAATTTCCAATGTGAATTTTGTGGTAAGAGCATCATTTTACTCCTTATTTTTCCATGTCAATGATCTCTGCTAGCATAATACTGCTGGCTCCTTTTTTGACCCATCACTCCTCCTCACTGATTGAAGAGAAAGAACTGAGAAAGCATAGCCCAGCCCGTTACTTTCTGTTTTCAGAAGTCATTTATTCTTTGTTCTGCTGCACTAAGGTGAAAAGGAAAGGATGGCAAAAGTTTACAGCCCTGTCACTGAATATCTGGATTTGTCTAATTCAAGGGTGGAATGATGGTAAGCCCTTTGGATGCAGGTTTAAAGTGAAATTCTGTAATCTGTTTTATCAGTCATAAAGCTGTCCTGTCATTTAAATCTCCATCTGTCTATTTCCTATGCTTTGTATTTGAATTGTTTCTGAAACTAAGAGGGAAAAGGGGGTGCTATTTATTGATCCCATAAGATCTTAGAGGTGACACTGAAGTCCCAGGAGCATATGTTTCTATGGAATATGGAAGATAAGACCATTATGTTGTAAATTCAAATGGCAGTAAGACTGAATTTATGGCCAACTTAACACCTTTTTTTTTCCCTAGTACCAGGGGCTGGGGATTGAACCTGGGACCTCATGTGGGAAACCAGCACTCAGCCACTGAGCCACACTGGCTTCCCTGAGTTGGCTTTTTCATTTGTTTTGCTTGTTGTTTGTTTTTGTTTTTTTCAGAAGGCACTGGGAACTGAATCCGGGACCTCCCACGTGGGAAGCAGGTATTCTACTGCTTGAGCCACATCCGCTCCCAATAGCATTGCGTTTTTAGACAAAAAGCAATTAAAAACACTAAAACAAGGACTAGTTAAATATCAAAATCTAAATCTAAAATAGGTTCAATTTTGGTATTCTTCATCCAGATCACATATAGAGAAACTATTGAGTTCCAATGTACAAATTCGGTGACTTACTACTTCAAAGGTAATCATTTAGGCTGTAGCCTATGTGTGCTTCATTATGGGCTTTGATCCATCCAAAAAGGCACCCTTATGAATGCTTGTTCCCATTGATCCAACTCTGTTGCCTCTCTCCAATACCAACATAAGAATTAATTCACAATATTTCTGTATGGGAAATTTCAAATTAAAAAAGAAATATTGATGTTAGTATTTTCAAGGATTTTTACGCTGATTAAATTTTAAGTAAAGGAGTCTTTAAACATTTGAGAAGAACATTTTACAATACATGCTTGATGTCTTATCATACTTGGGGAGCATAAAACACTTTATTAATGTTTCTCATGTCATCAAATTTCTTTCTCAATTTATATTAGTGACCTATTTTTAGCATTCTGTCAGCTAGTTGAAAATTTCACTCTTTTTCATCATTGATTTGATAAAGTGAGGTATAGGGTTGCCTCACCTTTTAATTACTTAAATATTCTGCATTTCTCTCAATAAGAAACATCTTTCAGATGCCAGGTTTTCCATTTGGTTTATCAAATTACATATGCATTATTGCAAATGAGGTCTGCCACTAAGAAATTCATAATGAAAAAATCAGAGGGAATTAAAGTGCTCTTTACAACACTTGAGCTTGCTCCATTAATTTGAGGACAAAAGAATTGAGTCATTTTGTTCCCAGATGGCATCAGGAAATGAATGGACAGTCCCTGCTAAAGTATTTATAAGTATTTTTTCCTGACGGTTTGGTCTAGGAGCAACCAATTGATACTGGCTAATTGAAGTCCCTGAGTAGCATTCCAACTCAAATTTAAATCTTTCTATCCCAAGTCAGCAGGTCTTTGTTAACCAGGAAGAGAGGTATAAAGTTTTAGAGAGATACAACTTTACTATCTTTGGGGGCAAAAACAAGAATTAAACCCAGTATAAGAATTTATTCTACAGATTTATAGGCAAAATTATATTTCCAGAATTTTCAGACTGTCTGGATGTATATGTTTTGTGAGATGTGTATGTAATTTTGATGGCTAAAAATGCCAAATTTTCACAAAGTAATCATATGGCTCCTGCCCCCTGCCCCCTAGAAATGGTGACTATGATTATCCAATAGGAAGTTCCTTTTGTGCATCTATTTGAATTCTTGAATTCTTTTAGCACTTATTTTTCTGTTATGATTGTTTGACCTACAAAATACCACCTTACTACTTTCAGTGCACAACAAGGAGAATAAAAGCTTTGGAACCTGTCACACCTGGATTATGGCTGATATTAGTGAGCTATAGAATTTGGGTAATTTCCTTAATATCTCTGAATCTCAGTTTTCTTAGCTGTAAAATGAAATAAACAATAACTGTATCACAGAAAAGTTGTAAAGATTTAATAAATTATATTGCAAAATTCCTGGCATGAAGCATGTTCTTTTTAAATACTCTTAATATAAATAGGTATTTGAAAGATACTTTTAAAAATAAAAGTCTCGCATCTTCCACTAAGGTGGTACATATAATATTTTTTGATGATAATGATGATGATGATGACGATGATGATAAATTGTTTAAGATTCCTTTCTTAGCACAGGTAGAGTTTTACAAGGGCTTTCAGTGGCTGAGAAGACAATACAGTCCAACTTTACAGTAAATTGCCTTGTGCTCTTTGACTTGACTTCCTTGGTTCTAGATGAAGAGGAAAGATGAAGTGAGATGCCAGAGAAATTTCCTATTCAGAGGGTTTTGCCCGCCCCCGCAGTTTGCAAAACCTGGAGACCACAGTTCCAGGATTTCCTTGCTTGCAGGATTCATGAAAATTTAAAATGGGGAAGGGGAGAAAGCATTATTGTCCAGACCCATCAGTTTGGGCCCATGGGCAGCCCTGGGTTTTGCTGTAGTTTGGGGCTAACTTCTTCAGCATGCCTTGCCCCCACTTTGGTGGTACAGGTGGGTGAGATAACTGGTGTCAGCTTTCCTGAAACTCAGGATTTCCTGAGCTCACAATGTTTACAGTGGCTTCTATTATTCTGGTTATACATTAATAGATATCTAGTACAAGCTTTTTCAGTTTAAACAACTGCCTTAAGCGGCTTTTTTATAAACACGTACCTTCTTACAAGTAAGCAAACTAAGCCTAAGCCTGGCTTGTGCGCTCAAATTCATTTGAAAGACAGAATAAAATGAACAGCTCATTACCCTAAGTTTTGAACTGATTATTTTGATAGGACTATCTTGTAGATGGTAAGAACTAAGTGAAATCTTGACTATATTACTGAAAATAGTCAGTTTCAAGTTAATAAGTCATTTGAGTTCAATATTCTCTCCCCTTCCCTCCCAACTAATTTTTTGTGAAAAAGAAAAAGGGAAAAAAGTTAACAATTATTTTGAAAAAACTTATTTTGGTAAGCAGAAATGAAGATTCAAGATTTTTGGAGGAACGGGAAATATTATAATATGATTTTGGATGCTGTGGATTGTGAATACTTATACATTAAGAATATTTTTCTCGGAGATACAGAATCATAGGATCTAAGCAAACAAGTGGTTTTAGTAATTCTGCATCTCAGACTATCAGGTAAAATTAGAAATTGATTAGTGTAGGAAAATCCATATTGACTGTACTTCTCAGTTGGATATCCATATCCAATAGCTGTGCCATTTCAGATAACTTTCTACCAGAATTGAGGATCCAGAGATGAATTAGGCAAACCCTGATCCTGGAAGGTACAATCTCCAGAAGTGGAGGACTACCCTTGGAGTAGATTCTAGAATCATAATTATCTAGTATTTAGGATGTATTCTTTGATAATAAATACATACTAAATACTAGTTTAGGACTGTTTTGATGGTATGGTATCACCAATTCAAAATTTTTAAAAAATCGTCTACTTTCTTAACATCACTCACATTATGCAAGTGTTTTAGGTCAATCCAAGATTTTAACAAATGTTATGGGAGTAGGGAGTTCACATGGTTCTAATGTGTGCTGCTGAGTTGGGAAATATGAGCTGGTTAGAGCTCTTCATATCATGATGTCCCGGGTCCTGCTATCCTGGGAAGTCGCGTAGCAGCCGTTATGGGGGCGAGGGTATATATCTGTGTAAACCTGTGCTCAGCACAAAGTTCATACCTACTCATGGTGGGTCAGTATGATATTCTTCATAACACATAACTTCATAACATTTTATAATACATTAATCATTATTTTGGATGATTCTCAAAATCACCTTGTGAAATAAGCAAGAAAAATATTTTTATCCCCATTTTTTAAAGTAGAAGAATCTAAGCTCAAAGCTCATGAGTTTAGATGTGCAAAGATTGGCAAAGACTGGCAACGATTAGGCAGGTATTTTAAAGGCCTACCAGAATCTGTGTGTATCAACTTCCCATTCAGTGTTCTCTCTACTGTCATCTGACCAGTATCAGTGGGCTTATTTCAACTTCAGGCATTGGCCTCTTGAGTCAGTGAATGGCATAGCTTTAACAGGAATATATTATTAGTAGAAAATAATTGTAAGCATTGTGAATTATATGAAACCCCATATTCAAGATTTTCTCTCAAACTTCAGTTTCATCTCTTCTTATTTGGCCAAGGCTGTTCTGTTAGCCACCGTTGCTGCCAGAATGAACAACTTCAAAGAAACCATCAGTTGCCTGGCAAGGCTTCCCCCCCAACACACTGATCCAGTGAATGTAAGCCAAGCACCATCTGTTGGGCAGGATTCAGTAGAGGGAGGAAGAATAGACAGCTGGAGCTGTCAGCTTTGAAATGCCACTTAACAGGGGAAATACCAGAATTTACATCAAAAGGCATTAAAACAAAGAGCCCAGCTGGTCCAAAAAGAAAACTGGTTAAATATGGTGGCATTTCTGATAAAGGTTTCCTCTTCTTTCCAGACACTCATTTCTCTTTTTTGGCCTTCCTAACCTTCTTCTGAGGGATTTTGTTGTTCCATATGAGTCATGCTCAGAGACTTTTTGTTTAAGAGTGCAGTAAAGAATCAGGGGACAATAGTAATATATTACTCTGTGTCTTCTTGTTCTAAGGACCTGGAAGCAGAGTACATTGGTTTTACCTTGGAGGCTGAGTCATCCATTCAAACCTGCACTGATTCATTCATTCAATGCTTACTGTGTATCAAACATTGGTGGATACAAGAGAATAATAACTCCATTTGGTAAGTGACTAAAATAGTCATTGATTTACATATTGTATTTCATTTATTATTGGCAAGATTCCAGTGTGTATTAGTCAGCCAAAGGGGTGCTGATGCAAAATACCAGAAATTGGTTGGTTTTTTAAAAGAGTATTTATTTGGGGTAGGAGCTTACAGATACCAGGCCATAAGGCATAAGTTCTTCCCTCACCAAAGTCTGTTTTCAACAAGATGGCTGAGGATGGCTGTGAGGGTTCAGGCTTCCTGGGTTCTTCCCTTCCAGGGTTTTGCTTCTCTCTGGGTTCAAGGTTCCTTCCTTCCCAGGGCTTGCTTCTTCCTGGGTTCAGGGTTCCTCTCTTCCTGGGGCTGGCTTCTCTTTCCACTGTGAGCTTACTTTCCAGGGCTCCAGCTTAAGGTTTCAACATCAAAACTCCAACTTCAAAAACCCTTGCATCAAAAGTGCCAACTCTGTCCTTTGCCATGCCTTTTATCTGTGAGTCCCCATACCCTAATGACATGGTCTAATCAAAACCCTTGTCATAACTCAATCATGCCCAGTAATAGGTCAGATTACAAACATAATACAGTATCTATTTTTGGAATTCATAACTATGCCAAAATGCTACACAGTGGTACATATTTTCTTATGTCCCTATGATGAAACTGAAGTACAGAAAGGATGAGTCAATTTCCCAAGGTCACCAGATAATAAGTGGATGACAAGGAACCTGAATCCTGGCTTATCTTTAAAATTGGGTACAAGCATATCTTATATTAATATCTCATTTTCCCTTCCTCCATGGAATGCACAGAAAAGTTCCTTAATCATTCTAGGAATATTGAGAGAAGTGAGAGAAGTCAGTATTAATCAGAAGACAAGAAGAAACTGACAGTGCTAAGAGTCAGATGGGAAAAATCTAGGCGATGGTTTTTGTGAGATGGTACCACTCATTCAAATTTCAGATTTTCCCTACTTGGTCCCAACCACAAATGAAATTTATTTTAAAATGTGAGAATTGCAGGGAGGAAAAAAAAAAGTATAAAATATGCCATTGAGATTTGTTTTTTGTGCTCCTCTTCCTTATTTTCTTTAGTGAATGTTTTCACAGGTACAAAAAAGAGGATATTTGAGTTCTGGAACTGTGATGTAAAAGAACTTGTCATAAGTTAACTTATGGTACAATTAATGTTGACATGGTTTGATTTATAGGCCAGAGAGGTATCATTAAAATTATTCATAATTTGAGTATAATTTCCCTGTTAAATTTCCATTTTTGAATTGATCAAGAGATATTTGGAAGAAAAATTATTCATTTGGCTGAATTAATAATTATGAATTTTCTAGTGACGGTGTGGGTTAGTGGATGATCTCATAGATTCTCATATATCTCAATTTCTGTTAAACAGTTTGGTAATACATCACAAGAGCCTATTATTATTGTGTTTTTTAATGGAAAACAAACTTTATTCAAAAAGCATTCATCCATATCAAATTAAAAATAAAGAGAGTGCCTTCTCAAAAGAGATTTGTGGGGACCCAGGGCCTCCCTAAGTCTTCAGCACATAGCCACCACATGACTTAGACATAAGTTAAAGGTTAACAACCGTGCCCAGAGGGGAGAGAATGCATAGATGGTAGCATAAACTATAATCTTCTCAAAGCAGTAAACGTCCTTGCTATAAGCAGAGTGGAAACATCACCACACCCCATATGTCCGCTTCATGTGACCCTAACAGGAACTCTGTTATCATACCCTATGGACTGTCCTTGTTCTAAATCCCCATATATATCACCACTCATTTTCTCATTTCTTTGCAGAGCACTATCTTCATTCTCTGAACTGCTGCCATCAGAGATTCTCTCTTTCCGTAAGTCCCAATAAAGCTTATGCCTGACTAAATACCAGGTGTGTTCTTTCATCTCACGGTCTCACCAACTCATGTCCTTCAGGAGTTGGGTTGTAACAATCAGTGAACCACAGCCTGGAGACCGAAGGACCACCACCAGTAGTGGACATGAGCTTAGGGAAAGAAGATCCAAGGGGAAGTCATGGATTGGCCTATAATGCCCATGTGGGGAGGGGTGGCTGCCCTCCAGGATGAACGGGAACCGCCTAGAGAATACGGGGATGCCCAAAAAACTCTGGCAAGTATGCTGGCTGTGCTATAGCAGATAGAAGAGCAGCTACACTTAAATAAGGAAAAGGGAGACTGTCATATAGTGGCAGCTATATTTTGGCCCCTGTTAGGAGATTGCAGGTGGCTATGGAGGCAGAACAAGTGACAAAAGCCTCTGTGTATCACTTAGAAGGACAGTTAAAGTTAAGAGATATGCCCCTAGCACTGGCAGAGATGAAACATTTCTCAACCGATCACCTGGGCCAAGCTGATGATCAGTTATATTGCAAAACTGTGTAAACTGGAAGACTTTAATGGGATGCTATTTTGACAGTTTTTAAAGTTTTAGTCACATTTTATTTTGATCAGAATTTTTATCAAGGTATTAAAAAGAACTTTCAATTTTGAATCAATAGCCTACTCTGAACTTTGAGTCTAAGTGTACTCCTGAAGTGTAATCCAGAATATATGTATACATAAGTGTTACATGTCTGTCTGTCTAAACTGCTGAATTAGTGTTTAACTGCATTTATATTGCTCAAGTATTCCTAACTGGATGCTGGTTACTCATAAAAGTGTTTCCAAGAACAAGTTTGCATATTACAGGCAACACTGATTCCAGAGGAGATCTTAAAAAGCAGTAAAAATCTGAAATGTGAAATGATGGAGGTCTTGGACACAGCCATACTAAAGGAGTGAGAATTATGAGTCAGATTAGTGAGTTTTATGTTCTGTTGGTGTGTCTTAACTCTTTGTGCCTGTCTTTTTGTTCAGTGTATATTTTCATACCTCTGGATGGTAATACCAAGTTTAACAAATGAAAATTATTATAAGCACTCTATTCAAATTGCTAAAAATTAAATGGGTGCTTATATAGGTAAATGAGTGCTCCTGAAGTCCAAATTGGAGAAGCCAAACAAGATAAAAAGTCACATGAAATCTGAATAAAGAAACTATTTAAAGGAAAGAAACTAAAAAATTTCTCCTGAATTATCCCATAATCCTTCTGTAGCTTGTCATGCTCCCAGGGTCTTCTTCTAAACCTGATTGAATTCCAGTGATTCTTTAAAACTGATTGAGGAAACTAAGAGGATGGGCTGGGTGTGGAAAGATAGGGGACATGTGAGTTTAACCTAGAATTCTGTCTAGTAGGCTTAGAAATGAAAATAGGAACAGAGGAGATATTACAGAATAAACCTTGTTTTGTATAATCTGTCCTGTAATTCCCCAATTAAATTTTAACAGGTTTTGAGATGACAGTAATAATCCAAAGACCAAATTCCAGTAAGTAAAGTAAAAGTCCTTAAAAGCTATGGAATAATTTTTCTAAATTATTATTAGCAAATTAAACAATTATAATATATTCCATAACTTGGAAGTCAGTATGCTTTTAAAGTTATCACAATTTTCAAAAATTTTATTTTATAAAAAGAAGTTTCAGTCTCCTGTGGAAGAAGGAAGAAAAAAAGAACATTTCTTTTATAAGCTATAATGGTTTCAATTTTATTTAGCTTGGATGTAATCTCCCTAGGTTTATAGGATTCTAATAAAATAAATTAGCATTGTATGTGTTAAATCTTTAAGATGTTGAAAATTGCAAGTTTTTGGCTAATGAAATTATTACAAAACTCTTTAAAAAGTTGTTTTTGTCTAAATTCAAATGTATAGTTTTTTTTCCCTCACAAAACAGAACGAGGGATATGAGATTTAAATGAATATAGAAAGAAGTAAAAGATTTGTAGAAATGAATTCATAGTAAATACTGACTAGACATAAGTTAAAGGTTGACAACCCTCCCTAGAGGGGAGAGAATGCATAGATGGTATTGTAAACTCTACTCTTCCTAGAAGCATAGTAAAAACATCACCACACCCCATGTGTATGTTTCACTAACAGAAACTCTGTTCTCATACCCTAAATAATGTCCTTGTTCTGAAGTTCTTTATATATCACCCCTCATTTTCTCATCTCTTTGTGGGATGCTAATTTCATTCTTTGAACTGCCACCCTCAGAAATTCTCTTCTGTCTGTAAGTCCCACGAAAGCTTATGCCTGATTAAATCTCAGCCGTGTTCTTTGGTCTTGTGGCCTCACCAATTTGGGACATTCATGAGTTGGGTTGTAACAAGATTATAAGAAGGTAATTGGTGATTTCACTTAAAAGTAAGTTATTTTTTAACGTGGAAGATAGCATATGGCATAATTAGTACCTACACCAACTTCCTGAAAACTTCCAAGTAGCACATCTGAAACACTATCCTTAATCAGCTACCGAATCTATGACACAATAACTCCACTTCTATAAAAGAATCCAAAGTAAATGGAGATTTTTGTTGGAGATGGCTTTTTTTCAGAATAATTTGTAGTGAGAAAAATAGAAGAAACATACGTGTTCAACAAATACAGATTAAATTGTGGTTTATTGCTCTGAAGGAATATTATTTAGCAATGCAAATATTTTCCGTATAGTAGAAAGTGGCCTAAACCAGCACCTATTTTTCTTGTTACAAATACTTTTCAACAGCAATTGATCCTGCTAGTGATTTTATGACTAGTCACTGGCCATGTCCAAATATGCTGCTTACATTGAAGAAAGAGAAGTGAAAGAAAAGAGTTTACAGATTTTGGTATTTCTTTTATATTACCAAAGTTGTAACATACAATATTCAAGTTTCTTCCCCCCCTCTTTTTAACTTTAGATCTCCTGACCACTCCAAGTAAGAAAAACCAAAACCAATCAACCACATCTAAACACACACCCACCTAGGAGTTTGCCTAAGCCTAAACCAGAGTCCAGCAGTAATTGAAGAAGAAAAGGGTACAGAGTACTGAGCTCATTTCACCTCTCTCTTTCCCAGTTGGGTTCAAAATATTTCTTTTCATTTGTTAATTCATTTCAAAGCAGCTACCCATCAGTCTGGTTTCAGCTCCAGCTCCTGCTGACTTGGGATATGATTTCAAGCAATATATTCCCAATAACAAAATTTAATTAAAGCAAAAGCAATTTACAGGTCCAGTGGAGTTCATTATAATGGAATCTTACTCATACTTGTATTTTATCGAGACTATAAATCAACTTGGGTGAAATTTCTTTGACCCTTTCTTTTTGGAGGCCATCTGCCAATTTAATTTATATTTTCTACCACACAAGAGGGTATCTAGGAAAGCCAGTCATGTCTATGTGTGTCAGCATTTCATGATAGATAAGGAGTATTTGTAACTCCTTTGGTAAGAAAGATATTCTTAATTTAAAGAGATTATGTTGATGTACTTTTACCAGGATAATGCTATATCACTTTTCAAACTAGGACAATATTTTCAGAGAAAGAGGATATACCTTGTCTCTGTAACAAAGACTAGGATTTAGTTTACATGGGACATTCAACATGGATTTATTCTCCAGAAGAAATACAATGGACAAAATAATCACTTTCTGGACAGAAAAAGAGGACTTTATAAATTCAATCTAACTTTAATAATAAACCCTTATAACCAGTAATATATGCCACATATTTTTCTAAACTCTTTATATATATATATATTAACACATTCAATTGTTACCCTAAGTCTATGAGATGGGTACAGTCTTAGCCCCCTTTTATGGATGAGGAAACTGAGAAACAGAGAGTTTCAACAAGTTAACTGAGGACACTCAGCTGGGAATCAAATCCTGGTAAGCCCAGAATGCATAATCTTACCACAGCTCCTCACTGGGATCCTAGTAAGGATGGAGTACAGAGAAAGAACTATAATATCTAGGCTAGCTACTTCATATTTCCCAAAAGAAAACCATACATATGGAAGGATGAGGGGCCAATGTATATGCCATAGACCAATAACACAAGTTGTGCCTCTTAAAATTCAACATATACAAGAATCACCTGAAGAACTTGTTAAAGCAGATTCCTAAGCCCCACCCTCAGATATGCTTCTTCAGAAGATCAGGCCAAGGTTTTGTCTTTCTAATAAGCTCCCAGGTAATGTCTACACAGGTCCAGGGACCACATTTGGGGCAGCACTTGCTGAGGAGGAGCAGAGACTACTAGAGTTCCTAATGTGGTGAGAAGAAACTTTGGCGAAGAAAGAAGTTATTCAGTGAAATAAGAGCCCAAATGGCAACTACCTACAAGATTGTCTTTGTTACTGCAGTGGGGATTAGTCTATACAGGTATTCTAAGCCAGAGCTTCCCAAAAAGTGGGAGAACTGAGGGGGTCATAGCTCAACAACCAAGTGACAGTCAGCACCCACAAAAGAATAAAGATTTGACATGGATAGAGTTGAAAAGGAAGTTCCAGGTCCTCTGAAGTTTGAAGGCAGCATGAGGGTTCCCAGGTCCTTACATTCTTTCTCAGGAATCTGAGAAAGACTCTTTTCTCATTCATCTGTTGTGGTTTGAGATGAATGATGAATTCGAGATGAATTGCTAGCTGAGGGTTTGAAAGAGTGCCTTTATGCTAATCAATCTACTCAGTGTTTGATAACTGTGTTGGAGATTCTTTGCTTTAAATGTATTTAATGTTTTGGTGGCCAGAGGTCTCTTCCTTCCTTTCTGTTCCCTTCTCTTCCAGAAATATTTGCAGAATATTTACTACCATGTACGAGACTTTTGTAGTAGGTAGTGAGGATCATGGCATTTCTTTGTCTAGCAAGGGGAAACATACAAAAAACACAAAATCAGTATCCCATGAGTTAATTATAATACTCATAAATTCAATGAAGGAGTAATACTTGCTCTGCATGGTGGTGATATGGTGGATGGTTGTGAGGGGGATCCTGTGAAAAATTGTATATCATTGTTTACATGCAACATCTACTACAGGGAAGTCTGCATGCTAGAAAATGTGAGGTTGCCTTTTCTCTGTGGTATCTATCATACAATTAGGTTGAAAAGATACTTTACTCAATTTGGGTTTGAGTTATTTCATTCTTGAACAAGAAAACAAGGGACTACGGACTTATAGACGCTTCTCTTAAATATTTTTATTTTTCACTGAAATCTCCACAGGTAGATGTCTAAAACCCTAGGAGATAAGTGCTATTCTTCTGTTGACCAGAAGACCTACATAGCCTTAGCTGTATTCCATTGTCTGTTTCAGGTTGTAAAACTACTACAGGTCAGGACCCAGAGCTATGCAATTAATTTTCTGAGTACTGAGAGTTTCATGCATTATTAGGTACTTAAATGCTTTTTCATTGTAGGGCTGATGCTGGTGAAGTTTTCCTTTGAATTTGATTGATGGCCTAAATAATGTTTGGTTTTATACAGATAATATTAATGGCTTTGTTTATTGCAATGTTAAGAGGTTTGTGTTTATAAGCCAAAGCTTCAAGATGAGTGAGAAAATCCATGGAGGCATACATTATCCTCTTGTTGTATCACAGGACCATATGCTCATGTTATTTCTGGCTAAATTTCTGGGTGGTGGTTATAGGGGTGGGAGGGCTAAATGTGGAATATATGGCAAGATATTGTCCAACAGATATTAACATTAAGCTTTAAAACCATGCTCTAAAGTAGCCTAATTACCTGTACGGATACATAATTATCTGTATGAAAACACTGAATCTTTTCCCGAAAGATTTTCTATGTATGGAGCAATAAAGTTGGAATCAGTACTCATGACTCCTAGCACTCTGAGGGGCTAAAACTGAATCCAAATTAATATGTTAAAAATCTTCCAGAGCTATTTTTTGTTTCCTAGAATTTCATAAATTTATCACATAATCTGAACCACGGTATCCTGAAAAAATGGTTCTTTTAGCTTTAAAGACTGAGCCTATGTCCACGTGTCCCCTCTTTCCTACTCTTAGCTTCACTGTGTAACAGCCTCAGCACTGTGTCAGAGTGAGCACTTCCAGTTACATTCTCAAGTTTTGTTGTCGGTATCCTGGTTCTACCATTCATGGTTTCTAGACTTTGAAAGGGAAACATCACCTTAAATGTGAAAATTGCATCAGGATCATGTATATATATATAATTGTTTGGATGTATCATGGATTGAACTGAGACCTCATATATAAGAAGCAGGCACTCAACCACTGAGCTACCCCCACTCCAATATGGTTTTTAACAACCATATTGGAAGTTAGGGAGAACTAATTTATGTATCCTGAGTTAAATGAAATTGGGTGGTATGGTAGTGCCAACTGTGGCAATTTTTCAAAACTTATATAGGACTTCTTCCAAATCCATCTGTTTGAAGCTAGTTATTTCCTCCCTGGGTTTTTAAAGTTTTGTCTGCAATTCACACTGCTGACATGTGGTTGTTGGGATGCTTTGTAAGTCAGACTTAAAATGTCTAGAAAAATTACATATTAAAATTAGTATGAAAGAGCAAGCATGTCTCTAAGAAAATAAGCAAAAGTATTCCTTTTAGCAAGAACTAGAGTAATAGAAACATACTGAAAACATTGATGGTGTTCTATAAATTTAACCTTAGTTAACTACAGGTGTTAGGTTATATTTAGTATTACATCTCATTTAAAATTCCAATGAGATTTTTATGGGACTTGTAAAGCAATGTCAAGTCTTGGCATTTAAGTGTAAGGTGCTAACAATTTGGCATAGGAGGCATCAGGCTGCTTTAGCCCACAGAGACTTGGAATGTCTGCATTTCCAGATTTCCTGCTCTTGCAACAAAGAAGTCTGGCCTCATCTGGCCATCCAGAAGGTATGAAAGCTGATCAGTTCAATGCTCTTCTTTTTCCTTTAGGCACTAAATCTTTCCTTATTTACGTATTCTACTTCTAAGCTAATACCCTTATCTGGGACTGTTTTATGTTAAACTTGGAAAGCACTGTAAATACTTTATTTAGGGTAGTGCCTAAATGCACATTTGTTCAGCTTTTTCTCAAGGGTCAATCTAGCTATATTAAACCTAGACATTGTGGATAAATATTTTCGGTTTTGATGATTCTCTCCTCCACCATTCAAAATCCAAAATGATTCTGTCCCATACTTGCTGTGTGTTCACTTGATTTCCTTTTGCCTATCTAGAAGATCTTTGCTTTGATTAAGTTTTGAGTTTTCCAGCTCTGTGGTTTTTACATTTTTTTACCCTTGATCCTCTGCTGGAAATGTTTGTTTTGTACAGGAAACCTCTCTGACCCTTAGTTCCTTCATTTGTAAAAATGGTATCATTTTCTTGCAGAGTTGATATAAGAATGAAATGAAATTAACATGAAAAAAAGTGTTTAGTATAATTATTGATCCACACATGGATACTCAGAAAATTTTTCTTCTACAATTAAGGAACTGTAGCTTTGGATTTGAGGATCATAAAGGGAACATCCAGATAACCACTGTGAAGAAATTATAAAAACTATTTGGTAGTTATATCCAGATTTTAAGGAGCAGCGAGATATGGAATGTCAGACAGAATGAGAAGGCATAAGGTTATGCTAACAGCTTGAAGTGTTGTCTACTAAGTATTTGAATCACACATATGTGTGATTTAACATTAATGTTATCAAGTGTACAAATTGAAAGTTTCATTTTGAAGGGAAATTTTCACATTTTAATTATTTCAGTAAATAATGATTTTCCTTATGAAAACTTTATACTGTAGATAGAGTTAAGCATTCTCCAATATCAGTTTCCTCTATTACAAACAAATTTCCACTACCCACCCTAGAGATAATTATCTTTATCTGGTTCTTATGTACCCTTCCAGACCTTATTCTATTGTTTATGTGGATAGATGTAGAAACATGCTGTTTTCATTTAAAATGTATATAAATGGTACTATGGAATATTATAAATATACCTTGCAACTTAATTTTTATCACCCAACAAAATGTTTTGATGAGCTTTCCATGGCAGTACCTATAGGTAAACCTTTCAAACTGTTGTTTAGAATGGATACAATATTGTATTACATTTTTCTTAGTCATAGTACTTCCCTTACATCCCAGCAAAATGGGCTCCTGCCCTTGGTCTCGCCTTTCACAAATCCAAATGATAACTTTTATTTAGAAACAAGAGGGCACCTGCCATCTGGTACTCAGGGCTGGCAAAGAGCAACTGTAACTCTAAGCATCCATTTCATGACTAGCCCAATTAAGGGCCCAGACAAATACCATTCTACAGCTCTTGACCTATACTCACCAGACAAAAGATGATTATTTTCAAAGGATAGGACACAGTGGGTGGTGTGGCGACCAATATCAGAGATAGTCATTGCTTCAGTGGGGAAGGATTTATCCTCAGAAGTGTTTAGATAAGAAAAGACAAATTAAATATTGTGTCCAATTCTTCTCAGAGAGCATAAATGCAATAAATTTTTGCAAGAAAAATGTTTATTGTTAGTACCATGTGCATATTTTTTTATTTTACTCTTTGCCCTGTTAAAATTCAAAGTAACCATAAATTAACTCAGTAATCATAACAATGGTCTGTGGTGCTAGAGGAGCCTTATGCAATATTAAATCATATTGCAAATATGTGTGTGTATATGAATTCAGATGCTTCATGTGCATAATAGGTTACTGACTCTTTACATTAGTAACCAGATGAACATTAAACTATAGCATGTAATTTTATTTTTATAAAAATATTTTTAAAAATTTAAGTGTTTTCAGAATTTAAAATTTTTTAAAGATTTATTTATTATCTCCCCTCCCCCCCCCACCCCGGTTGTCTGTTCTCTGTGTCTATTTGCTGCGTCTTCTTCTTTGTCTACTTCTGTTGTCAGCAGCATGGGAATCTGTGTTTCTTTTTGTTGCGTCATTTTATTGTGTCAGCTCTCCGTGTATGCAGCGCCATTCTTAGGCAGGCTGCACTTTCTTTCATGCTGGGCGGCTCTCCTTATGGGGCGCACTCCTTGCATGTGGGGCTCCCCTACACGGGGGACACCCCTGCGTGGCAAGCACTCCTTGTGCGCATCAGCACTGTGCATGGGCCAGCTCCATATGGGTCAAGGAGACCTGGGATTTGAACCGCAGACCTCCCATGTGGTAGACGGACGCCCTAACCACTGGGCCAAGTCTGCCGCCAGAATTAAATTTAAAACTTTGATTTTTAGTGGATAATTTTGATTTAAAAATCAGATAAATTCTAACTTGTATTTTAACTTTTAACTTTGTTATTTAATGTTGAAAGTATGAGAAAATACTCAGAGGTAGATTGATTAATTTGTTAAACCCTAGAAGCAATAAAGTGAGAATTTTATGCTGCTGAGCAAGACCCACATACTATTTGCATAGGACATTATAAATTTCTTTATTCAATGGGGGTTAATTACTCTTCCCAAATCCAAATATACAACTTGAATCAGGTAAACTACCTGCAACCTTATGTATTTTACTAAATGAAGACTAAACTGCTGATTGAAAACCATGAGAATAATAGAGAACTATTTATATCAAATTCACAAATCAGAATTAACAAATGAAACTTTGCTCAGTCCACTAGAAGAAGAAATTACCATCAAGAAATGGGCAAATCAGAGAAGAAAGATCAAGCTATTTTTACTTTGATTACTATAAGATGATCCTGGAAAATGGCAGTCACATCTTTCTGACAGAATATTTATAGCAAAACACTATGCATCAAACTCATATTTACTATTTTCCATTTGATTAATATAAGGACATTTACATTTTATTTTCTACTGTGTGTTTTTCAAAAGGAGAATTAAATTAAAACCTGGATTTTCTGTTTTCAGCTCAAAGAGAAAGTATTTTGTTATCTCTGTTATATGTTATAGCAGTTTGATATTATTGATGAATTCCAAAAAGAAATATTGAATTATGTTTGTAAATTGATCTTTTTCTCCAGGCATATTAGATTATATTGGGCTCATAGGTTTACCTGATTAAGTAATTTTGTAAACCTCTTGTGCCAGGAGGTTGTTGAGTCCCCACCCTTTGGCGGGTGGGAACTCACAGATGAAAGGCACAGCAAAGGACAGAGTTAAGGGTTCTTAATGTTGGCATTTTGATGTTGGAGTTTGATGCTGGTCTTAAACTGGAGCCCCAGGGAGAGAGATAGAGCTGTTCACCTGACAGTCTACAGCTGACCTGGTGGAGAGAGGCAAAGCCAAGAGAGCCTCATAGTCCACAGCTGACCTTGTGGAGAAAACAGAGTTGCTGATCCCAGAAGAGGAACCCAGGAAGCCTGAACCCTCACAGACGTTGGCAGCCATCTCGCTCCAACACATGAAAATAGACTTTGGTGAGGGAAGTAACTTATGCTTTATGGCCTGGTATCTGTAAGCTCCTATCCCAAATAAATACACTTTATAAAAACCAACCAAGTTCTGGTATTTTGCATCAGCACTCCTTTGGCTGACTAATACATATGTTTCACAATTAATCTTCAAGATAAACTTTGTCAATGATGTATAGGTAACAGAAAACTTTCTAAATTAGAAGAACATATAATATATTTTGTACTTTAAAAAGTACATTAACATTTAGTAGAACTCAAAGTAAAGGTAAATCAGCAACAAATAATTGCTATTATTCAGTGAAGAACAATGACTTCTGATAAAGAACACTGGTGTAATGTTCCAAAAAAGAATAATATACGGCCAATATTTAGCCAAGAAAAATGACTCTTTTTGTAGCACTACAGAAATGGAAAATGTCTGGGTTTAGTAGAAATGATTTCAAAATGTGATGCTAAAATGGTTAAACATGTAAAATGGGAAAAATCATAATGAAACAGATGATGACTGTTTAGTATGGAGAAATCAAAATGAGATTGTTATTTGCTAGGAAGTTAAGTGAGAGAAACTAAATATACAGTTTTTTAAAAAGTATATATTCAATGAGATTGTATCAAGAATAAAAGTCATGCTGAACAATGATCTTTTATTTTACAGATCATTTAACTACCAAGAGAGGAAAACAAAGAAGTCAAAATTAATGACTATTTCATTGATTAAATCTGTTATAGAAAATGCAATTTTAACTTGAGGGAAAACTGGGGTTAAAAAACAACTTTAAATATTAGACATTAACTTAAAACATGATGAAGAGTACAAAGATTGAATATTTTGATGAATTACATATAGATTTGATATAAATGATCTCAGAGGCATGGTAAGAATGTCAACTGAACACTGTTAAAAGAATTATATTTGATGTGGTCAAGATGTGAAATGCAGTTGAATAGGTATGTGAAACAACATCCAATCTTCAGATAAAGAGCAAACTGTGGTCACTTGTAGAATATGAAACTAATTTTAAATTTTCATTCTCAGTTATTTTTTTAGGAGCTGCTGCTTTTGTTATTAAAAAGTTTGCAAAAGTGTACCAAACTTGTGTGGATAATTCTCTGTTAGAAGGAATAGAAATATTTTTTAAAATTTAGAGAAAATTTTAATGGAAAAACAATTTTATGAAATAAGCAACAGTAGTAACATCTGGACTAAATATAGCTAAACCTTTAATTGATTATAAAAAGATGATTTATGACCAAATAAGCCTAAAACTAAGTTCTACAGAGGCTATTGCTGACCGTTTCAAATCAAGGTATGCTTGATTGTTTTCTCAAAGAGAGATTTGAACAGATTAAGCAGCATGCTGCAATTTTTTGGATTTTTTTTACAATGCTCCAGCATTGATAACTTGAAGAAAGAAATTAAGAAACATTTTATGATCTAGGTATCGACTTGTGTTGAAAATCATGATGTGGTTGTAATGGCATAAAATAAACTATATTTGGGGTTGTGTCATCCTGCCTGGCTGAGTGGTAAGCTTCTCTTTGAGTGACCACCCTAGTTAGCCCTGCCCTGGGTGTAACTGCCACTAGCAGGGTCTGTACCTCCATATGGTTTAGAAAATAAAGAGCTGTCCTTAGCTTCTCCGAGTGGCTCCTGCCACTTCTTCTCTGCACAGATCCTTGCCTTTTCATGCTGCATGATTTACTAGCAAGCCTGTGTATCTTCATATGGCTTGGATGATAAGAAGTTGCCCTCAACTTCTCCAAATGGTCCTTGCTGCTTCTGCTTTTTATAGTGTATAGCTTAAAACTTCCAATCCCCTATCCCCCCTTTGAATAAAAATAAAGGCAAGATCCCAAGACCCTCATGTGCTTCTTCCCCCTTTCCTCCACAGACCTCACAGGAGCTGGTTAGGTAAGCTGAGTGGGCCCCTCCACTATCCTCATTCCTTCTCCCACTCCAGGGTTTTTGATTGAACAAAGCTGTCCTTTCATGCATTCTTAGTTGTTTGGCTGACTGTGTTTGTGCCTCATCACCCAAAAAATATTCACAGAATAACCAAAACAGTGGATTTATACAATTAGAAATTTCACAGTATTTTCTACAATAATGATAATTTATCATATGTAGTCTCATTGCAATATTTGAACATGTACAATTTCTTAAGCATTTCTAAACTTAAGTATTTTTATCAGTTATCAATTTTTTGTAATTCCATTTTCTATCTCCTCAGCATTGAGAAGTGCCTCCAAATAACAATGAATAAAAACTATGTAAGAACTACATTGACTTTAGAAGGTGTAGCAGTTTGATACTGTTTATGAATACCAAAAAGTTGATTAAATTATGATCAGGGTTTTGATTGGGTCATGTCAGTAGGGCATCACAGAGAAAAGACATGCCAAAGGACAGAGTTGGGAGTTTTGAGCTGGAGCCCAGGAAATAAACACACAAGAGAGCAGAGCAGCTGAGCACGGAGAGAAATGAGCCCTGGGAGAGAGATGAGACTTATCCCAGCCTACAGCTGTTATTGAAAGAAGTTGAGATCTCAGAGCCTTAAGAAGAAGAGGAAGGATGAACATCACCAGCTATCTTGCTTCAACATGGGACAACAGACTTTGATGAGGGAAGTAATTTATGCTTTATGGCCTGGTAACTGTAAGCTCCTACCCCAAATAAATACCCTTTACAATGGCCAGCAGATTTCTGGTATTTGCATCAGCACCCCTTTGGCTGACTAATACAGGATTTGGTACTGAGGAATGGGGAAGTGCTTTTGCAATTACCAAAATACTAGAGTGGTTTTATAAATGGGTAAGGGGTACTTTTTGGAGGAATTGTGAGATGCTTGAAGAAAAGACCTACAGTGCTTTGAAGAGACTGTTAATAGCAATATAGATGCTAAAGAGACTTTTTATGATGCCTTAAAAGTAAATGTTGAAACTATTATTGGAAACTGGAGGAAAGGCGATCCATGTTTTAAAGTTACAGAGAACTTAGCAAGATTAACTCCTAGTGTTTTATGGAAGGCAGAATTTGAAAATGGTAAGCCTGGGCCTTTAGCTGAAGGAATTTCAAGAGTAAACCTGGAGAATATGGCTTGGCTTTTGCTTGCAGCTTATAGCAAAATGCTAGATAAGAGACATATGCTGTGGACTGAACTGTCAGACATGAAACTGATTCTGGAAATTCCAAGCCTCTGGAAATCAAGCTCCCAGATGAAAGTGTCCCATTGGAGGACTTTACTAAACTTGGAACTTGTAAATCAGGATTGAAAATGCAGTCATGTCGGAAAGACTTGAGAAAATTCTTACTGTCTGATGGCTTGGACCCCTGCTTCCTGAATGCTAAACCAACAGACTTTTTGAGAGAGCTGTATGAACAAAACCACTGTCAGCCTGGAATAAAAGGGACATGGAAAGGAGAGATTGAAGAAGAAAGAGCTTTAAGAGGAAAACCATGGAAGCTGAGATCTGGAATTAGGACATTACCTTGGACCATGAGAGGAACCCCACTCACATGTACAGAGAGGGTGAGTTTGCCCCAGCAGTTGAAGAAGGTGGATGTTCCTGTCTGATGTTCTGGGAGAGTTTTGCTGCACCAGGGTACAAAGAGGATGGAGCACATTCCTCAAGGATTAGGGCAGTTAAGGTCAGCACCCCACAGGTCTGAGTGGGGTGGACCTGTCTCCCAAAGGTTAAGGAAGGCCAGGTGGTCAACTCATTGCTCTGAGAGGGTTGAGCCTGTATGCCAAAAGTTAGGGGAATGTTGTCTTCATATCACTGTGCTAGGGAGGTTAAGACTCTAACCCAAAGTTTGAGTAAGGTATGGCAATCACCCCAACCCTCTTGGAGGGACAGGTCTTTTACTTGATCTACATCCAAATGCTTGATGAGTGTGGAACCAAGAAAATGGCAGTTGGGCAAGCATGTGGAAAGGGTGGATTTCCATAAGGCACCAAGGAGAAGAAACCATCATCTTAAGAATGACTCTCAGACTGAAATCGAATGGAGGATGACCTGCAGGTTTACTGAACTGTAAAGGACTGGTGACTCATGTTTCCCTCCCAATTTCTCTTTATTGTAATGAAAATATTTATCCTCTGTCTGTCCTTTTGTGTACTGGAAACAGATAAATTGTTTTGTAAGTTTCAGAGGTCTATAGCAGATAGGACTGTGCCCCAAGACAAACTGTATTTCTTTAAATTGATTGTCATATGATTTAGTACTTGCATTGTTAGTGATTTAAGTTTTTTTTTTAATATTGTAATGTCTTTTTGGAATTCAGAGGATGGAGTGTAGCAGTTTGATATGGTTATGAATTCCAAAAATAGATATTAGATTATGTTTGTAATCTGATCTGTACCTGTGCATGATTGAGTTATGATTAGGGTGTTGAATTCCCACCCCTTGGTGGGCAGGGACTCACAGATAAAAGGCATGGTAAAGAACAGAGTTGAGGGTTTTCTGATGTTGGAGTTTTGATGTTGGAGTTTGATGCTGAAGCTGGAACCCCAGGGAAAGAGACAGAGCTGTTCACCTGATCGTCTGCAGCTTACCTTGTGGAGAGAAGCAAAGTCTAGAGAGCCTCTTAGTCTACAGCTGACCTTGTAGAGGAAACAGAGGAGCTGAGCCCAGAGGAACCCAGAAAGCTTGAACCCTCAAAGACGTCAGCAGTCAACTTGTTCCAACATGCGGAAATAGACTTTGAAAAGGGAAATAATTTATGTTTTATGGTCTGGTAACTGTAATGTCATACCCCATATAAATACCCTTTACAATGCCCAGCAGATTTCTGGTATTTTGCATCAGTACCACTTTGGCTGACTAATACAACATGTGTGTATACATCTTTTGCATTGGTGAGGGCGACTGGGAGCAGTGACGCCCTGATACCAGTGCACACACCTAATGGTCAGGTATTTGGTTCTTCATACCATTCTTCATTAAAATGAAACTAGAGTTTCTGGGAGAAATGACTGATTCATATACTAAGGTAAGGAAAGTACAAAATGAGACTGAAATATCTTTGCCAGAAAACAAAGGAGTGCACAAATGATGGGATAATATGAAAAGGCCCCTGAGGTCAGCTTAAGTATCAAAATAAATAGTAGTAGTAATTGGTTATAACCCAATGAATAAAATATAACTCCATTAGTACATACTAATATAAATACATAAATAATTCAATATGTTGAAAATTTGATTAGGAATAGGATATTTATATGGTTTTGTAGTAATTTTCTCCAAACTTTTATTAACTTCAACTGTATAAAAGAGTAACTGTTTTGTGTGGAAACTTGGTAGACATCACCTTAATCAAATATCAAAGTTGCTGTAGCAGTTTGATATAATTGATGAATTCTAAAAAGAAATATTGGATTACGTTTATCACCTGATCTGTACATGGGCATGATTGAGTTATGATCAGGGTTTTGTGTCTCCACCCCTTGGTGGGTGGGGATACACAGATAAAAGGCATGGTGGAGAACAGAGATGGGGATTTCTGATGTTTAATTTTAATGCTAAAGACCCATGAAGTCAGCACCCAGAGGAAAGAAAAACTAGCACCATGAATGAAGGAATCTTGAACCCAGAGAAAAGCAAGCCCCAGGAATGTAGGAACCCAGGAATCCTGAACCCTCACAGATTTCATCAGCCATCTTGCTCCAAATGGACTTTGGTGAGGAAAGTAACTTATGCTTTATGGTATCTGTAAGCTCCAACCCCAAATAAATACCCTTTATAAAAACCAACCAGTTTCTGGTATTTTGCATCAGCACCCCTTTAACTGACTAATACAGTTGCCAACACTACCATTATGACCAATCAAAATTTTACAACCTTAAAGATGCAATGATAACAAAGTATACATCTGTGGTACTTCTACCAAAGTTTTGTAAGTAACCTAAATATAATTGTGAGAAATGTCAGCCATACCCAGATTGAGGGACATTTTATAAAATAAGTGGACTATAATCTCCAAAAGTATCAATCAAGGTTATGAAAATCAGGAGAAGAGTTTTAGTTTGCCAGAGCTTGTATGACAAATGCCATACGATAGTTAGGCTTAAACAATAAACAATTATTGTTTCACAGTTTTGAAGGCTAAAAGCCCAAAATCAAGATGTCAGCAAGGCCATACTTTCTCCCTAGGTAAGTAGAGTTCTGGTGATGGCAGTCTTCTATTATATATTATCTCTCTCTCCTTTCTGGCTACTTCCAGTTTTTGGTTTCTACTTACTGACTACAACTGAATTTCCTTTCTTTATAAGGATTCTGGTCATATGAATTAAGAATCACCATGTGCTAATTTGGCTCTTGTCATAGTTTGCCAGGCTGCTATGACAAATGCCACATAATAGTTTGAATTAAGCAACAGGAATTTGTTGGCTCATGGTTCTGAGGCTAGAAGAAGCCCAAAATCAAGTTCTCAGTAAGGCTTGCCTTCCGAAAATCGGTAGCATTCTAGTACTGACTGATGGCAGTCCTGGGATTCCTTGACTTGTATTTATGCCTCCTGTCAAATGACAATATCCTCTCCTTTCTTGTTTCATAAATTCACAGTTCTCTTAATAATGCCTCCAGCAACCCAGAGTAAGTCTTACCCTAGTTAAGTTTGCTACACCTGAACAAAAAACAGCATCTTCACAAGGTCCTATTTACAATGGTTTCACGCCTGCAGGGATATGGATTTAGACTTGAACATGACTTTATGGGGGACCTGATTCAATCCTTGATGAACACTAAGGATCTCTTCTAGATTAAACAGACTGTGCCACATAAATCACAAAGGCAGCATTTGGTGCTGAAATAGGTCCTTTTCCTATAAAGACATTATTGGGATAATTACTGAAGCAAATTAAATCTGAGGATGAGGTGGAAGTAACATATCATTGTTAATTTTCTGAGTTTAACGGATGTATTATTGTTATGTAGGAGAATGTCCTATTTGCAAGAAAACACTGAAGTATTCAGATTAGTAGAGAATCAGGTGGCAACTTATTTTCAAATGGTTCAGAAAAAATAAAATTTGTTCATAGTTTCTTGCAACTTTTCGGTAATTTAGGAATTTTTTCAAAAGAAGAAAAAAGAAAATGAATTCACTCCAATGCATATATATGTATTATAATTAATTAAGGGCTAATATTTATTGAGTGTTCTTCTAAGGGCTTATCCTTACAACAACTCTGTGCAGTAGGCACTATTACTGTCCTCACAGAAGAGGAATCTAAGGCACATAGGAGTTTACTAATTCCTCTAAGTTCATGTGGCTAGGAAGTGATGGGACTGTGTTTTGAACTCAGGCATTCTGGCTGAAAAACCCTCCCATGTAATTACTAAGTTTCTTTGTGTCCTGGCAATTCAGACCTTTGGTTTCCACAGTGATATCAGTCATCCAAAAACATTTTCTGTTACTTGGATCTGGGGAAATTTTCCTCGATCAGTTGATTTTATACCATCTCCTTTTCCATTTGTGAATCCCACCATCACCTAAGCCAGAGCTTCCCAATTTACCCACCACGAATGGGTAACACTGCACAGAAATAGTGAAGAGCTTTATTCTGTGTGGGGATGGCAGTGGGAACTGAGGCACCTGTAATCCCACGGCCAGGTCCTGTGGCCCCTGAGAAATAGGCCAGACCTATCTTACCATTTTCTGTGAACTCAAAGACCCAAGAAAGAGAAGCATTTTTAGGTAGTATTTCTCTCTCCTTCAGTCCTTAGCAATATTAGAAAATGATAATAAAATCACCTTCTTGCAATAAATTCAGTGCATTTGGCTATACATTAATATGCTTCTAAAAACCTATACCAAATGGAATAGAAAATTAAACAAAGGGTCTGTTTGATTTTGCATTAGATGTTCTGCTTTCTTCTCATTATATCGTTATTATTTTATTTAGATGCTAAGCATATTAAATTATTATTTTCAACCTTGGTTTTGCTGTATACACATATATATACAACACATATATTTGTGGTGTCTTTTGTTTAATCAAGTCAAGATACAGTTTTATGGTTGCAGCAGCTTGAATTATGATGCAGTTGCCAGTTGACAAGTAGTAATGTGATACTCTGCAGAACTATAAAAAGTATTGTAAAATACTTTTTCATACATAGTATTTTTTGTAGACTGGAAAATGTATTACTGCATTGCAGTGAAGAAGCGATTGCCTTTGCAAAGTATAATTTCGTCAATAATCATGATTTCTATTAAATAAATTTCAGACAATCCTGCATCCATCATCTTAAATCCATTTAAAAACCTTTCTACAGTTCTAGAATGTATGAATAACTTTTATGTTTAATGTAGAAACTAATGTTGATGTCTCCCCTGATATGAAAATGAGAAGTCTAATTTTAACTAATAATTCTGTCAGTGTTATAAAGTGACTAAAAGAAACTTAGTGCTGCTGGTTTATAATGAATGTGTTACTCAGGACTGCTTCTGAGTGGGAAAGTGATAATTAGAGTAAAGAATCTTCTTTTCCTCATAAATTAAATGTTAAAAATGTTAATGTCTTCCTTTTTTCTAAATTTTCCAGTAAAGCATTATATCTACCAAAAGCAAGTCAATTTTAGAAGGGCAATAGTAAAGAGATAGAAAATACAAATACACTAGCAATTTGATACATGCACTGAATAGAAGATTTGATTGATGACTTTGTATGATTGATTGTTAACTGTGACTGGTAACTGGCAATGAAAAAGTAATCACTTGCATTAAATTTCTTGCCCAAATAAATTTGTCTTTTCTTTTGAAGCAAGTAATAGAAGTGGGGGCTAATTGAACACAGATGCAGTTAATATTTTAGTTCAAAGGCAACAGCTGACTCCTCAAAATAATAAATTGTGGAGAAATTAGAAAGCAATATAAATGAACAAAGGATAAGAGAGTTAGAGATCATGTTGTAATTTCTTTCCCAAATACCCCTTATAAATTATACTAAGAGAAATGTGCTATTTTGAAGTTTCTTTTCTCAATAAAGCTAGGTCTTTGTGAGCTAGAATGTAAAAAGAAAAAAATCTGATTATCTGATTTGTTTGTAAAATGCTTCCTTAGCCCCAAATGGGCATCGGATACTCTGCTGAGGGCAGAGAAGTAATTATGAACAGGACAGACAGTCCCTGTGCTCAGATAACCTATAGATTGGTAGAAGATAGTGGTACATAAATAGACAATTGATGCAAGGGGACAAATGTTAGGCCAGAGGGGAGTCTTGGAGGGCAATGTGAATGAGGTTTTAAATATGACTGGCAAGGCTGGAAGTGTCTTGTTAGAGAGTTACAGAAATGTTTCCCTGGAAGGTGATGACTGATCTGAGTCCTATATGTATAGAGAGGAACTAGATGCAAAAGGAAAAGGAAGCAGCCTGTGTGAAATTCCACAGGTAAGAAAGAATACAGAATGCACACTCCTCCTTCTCCCTTAATAATAACCGCACTGCTTGTTACAGAATGTGTGTTGTTAGGATGTTAGAGGGGAGCTAATCTGCAAAAAGCCTGGAAAAGACAATGTAGCCTGAAACAAATAAATAAAACAATATATATAAATGTCTATTATACTTTAATCCTTTGATCCGGGCTTGAGACAGGACCCTCACATTTAAAAAAATATTGAAAGCCATAATGATTATCCTCACAGGACACTGGGGGAAAGAGGGGTGGTGACTCCTAAGAACACATTCCAGTACCTCTGAATTCCCTCCCAAACAATTCTGAGCAACTTCAGAGGTCTCACATCCTCATAGTCCTCTTGGTTTCCACAGGCATTTGCCATCTTCCCTTTCTGTCCCATCTCTTTGTGCAATGTATCTGGATTCTGCTCTGATATGAAATGTGGCAACCAGGCCATGGGTGTTTGCAGGAGGCATCACTCCTGCTGCCAATGCCTGTTGATTTCATGCAGAGATTAAGCATGCCAGTGTCTTTGGATGCTATGCTGTTACTCATCATGGCCAAAGCTCCGAGAATTTTCTCATCATTATCTAGGGAGGACATATCACCCTATAATCTTGAGATTACATTATATTTTTTTGGTTGACACACATCAAACTCTTGACTTAGGGTTGGTATATTGTTGATTTAAGTTTTCTTTTTTAACATTTAGGCACCATGATTAGTTTATATCTCTATCATCTAGGCTGATGATGATGATTTCTATAAATTTGGGACCTTCTATTTAACCCCGTTACATTTATCTTGCTTTATTTGGCTCAACATTCCAAGCTATTCTAATCTTTTTGGATTCTCAAAATGAAGTACTATCTTTGCTATCTTTCTATCCTTGTATCACTTGAAAATTTGGCAGATATGAATTCTTGTCTTTATCTAATTTATTTTTAAAATTGAACAGTACAGAGCTATACATGGAGCCCTGCACTTGCACTGGGAAAGCGACAGCGGGGTAGGTCAGCTGGAGACCATTGTCCACTGACTGATAGTGAAATAGCTAAAGGAATAGGGCATAGGTGAGCCTGGGTTACCAGCTTCTGCTGGTGCTTAGTAGTGAGCAATGATTTGTTCTATATCTTCCATTTTGCAGCCTCTGAAACACTGTCCACCTCAGTCCTCTTTCTTTTTTCAGGAGGTTCTGGGGATTGAACCCAGGATCTCGTACATGGGAAGTAGGCATTCAACCACTGAGCTACATCTGCTCCCCAAAGAGGGTTTTTTTCTTTTGTTTTTAGGAGGTACCAGAGACTGAACCCAGGACCTCCTACGTGGGAAGCAGGCACTCAACCACTTGAGCTACATCGACTCTCCACTTTTCTTTTAAATTCTTAGGATACAGATAGCCTTGTTACAGATTTCTTGTCCTGGAAATAGTCAATCTCCTACCCTCAACCTTCTGATGATAGTTATCCCCAGTGATTCCAAGGTGATATATACATCTAAGGTCATGCAAAGCGAGTGATTCTTTCTTGTACACTCAATGAGCACAATATGACACCTTTCTCGTTGAACAGTGTGAGCATCCCCACAGATTTAAGTTCTCATGGGCTGCTCCTTTGTGAGGGCGTTTTGTTCAATTGGGTAAACTCAGTTTTCTATGTGTTCTCTCACAAGACATTCACTTAAGACTTGGTAACACGTGGGGCTTTTGATGGACAGGTCATGACACAGGAATTACACATTTTATCTTCACAATTCTAACTTCTCAGAATTTGACCCAAATCATTATTGCAGTAGGTGATCAAGTATAGCCTCTGCCAGAATCATGTGAGCTAACAATTTGGAAGGGTATGGTAAGATGTTATCCAAGTAAACCATGCACTTTTTTCATGGAGATCATAGAAAATCCCTGATACTTCTCTCCTCTTTTACCCTGGGGCTGGTAAATCAGCTAACCTGGCCTTTCCCAAATTAGAATACATAAAGAAACTACAGAATCCATAGGCATCTTAATGCAGTGGTTCTCCTTTATAAGAGTATGCATTCCATGGGTTCCCTGCTCAGAAATGATGATTACAAAATGCTGAAGTGGGGCCTGAGAATCTTCATTTATAAAGAGATCAGCCATGTTTGTGAACTATGGATCTTGTATCCAGCCAGGACACCATTTGTTTCAGATGGGTGATTTTTTTTTTACCTCTGAGAAGCTCCCCGTGAGTTGATAAAACATTTCCGTGGGCCCTGTGCCACACTGGGACATTTCTCTTGGTCACCTACTCAGTCCTCACGACCCATTAATGTGTCTGCACCTAGTATTTGGGAACTGCATTGCATCCTAGTACAGCCTTCTACAACTTTGACTCTTCTTATTTCGAACTATATTATTCTTCTGTTTGCACATGTTTATCTTTATGGCTCTCAATTTCTCATGAAAATGGCAGATAATTGCAGAATAATTGTTTAGGTCATTGAATTCAGCAACATTTAAAGTTAAGAAGAAAAATGTTTAGTTTCTGTTCCCAGGGCCTGGTGATGATGATGATGCTAATACTGCTGCTGTTGCTGCTGCTGCTGTTGGCTCTCAAGCTCTCTCTGTAAATGTTTTATGTTCTGGCCTTTGCCCAACATAATCTGCCACCTTGGCCTTTTACCAGCAGAGTTTGAGTCAAAAAGGAGATTATGGGAAATAGCAGCCAATCAAACTTATTTTCACTTTCTACCTGAGCCAGGATATAAACACGCATCTCCCCAGGTGAAATGACAGCTTCCACTGAGTTATCTAGTCCCTTCTTTCATACCAGTTAATAAATCTCAAACTAATTTCATCCTCAAGCTTATGATTTTAGACACATAAATGTGCCTTATCTCCAGCAGACACCTACTGGGATACTATCATTTATTGGAATCAGGGAGAAACACTAGAGGACATAGACTATAGCTCTGACTTTTGCAGTTGCTTGTACATTTTATATTTCCTATTTAAAAATCATGCAATCTCATACCATTTGCCCCAAACTTATCTTGATGAATATCAGCTTTGCTTTTTTACAATCTTAATTAGTGGACATGCTGTCAGATTTTTATTTGTTCAGTACTTGTGGCCAATAAAACCTTTATTGTGGTTGGAGCCTTTAGTGTTTTTAGATTCTTTTTGAAACCGTTTGCTCTAAAGAAAATTATTTCAAATGACAAAATATTAACTCTTTCTACAATTGCAAGATATTCATTCTATTTGGGTTAATTTGCAAATAAACAGAAAGCATTCTCAAATGAATTTAAATCTAGGATAATAAAATAAAAGATAGCCAGCAAATAGAAGTAACTAAATACTGCAGATGGTTCCTATAGCCCAGAAATTAATGCAAAAATTGTAGAGCCGCATTGCCTCTGTCAGGAAAATCCAGTTAGCATTTATATCACATCACCCCACAGTCATACAGTATTCATAATTGTGTCTAGCTAATACAGAAAGAATCTCATAGCAGCTTGGAAAGGTGATATGTAATTGCCAATTCAGCAAAAGAATTTCCATGCTATGATGATAGTTAGTGCATTCTGAGCTGGACTCATGACATCAATGAAAAACTTCCTAGAAGTGATGTTCTTTCATTCTCTTTCTACTGTCTGGAGGGGCATATAGTACATTCTAACATGCAACAATGGATCGGTTTTTTAAAGTGTTAATTACCACCCTTCAAGTTGATCTGTGGCAAGTCCTTTTTAAATAGTCCCTGAAACTTTTTGTTTGAAATATAACATTTGAGTGTATCTTATTTAAATTAATAAAAGACATGGAGAAAAGGAAACAAATTTAATGATTTAAACTTAAAATCTAAAATCTACAGTGTAAAGAGTGAGACAACCTTATAATACAATCTATTAGCATTGACTACTTCAAAATATATAGGTTTTAGCTATATTATTTATTCACAGTTTGTATAGTAAACTCTACTGCAGATATCCTAAATAAGCTTTTTTTATATTACCCAGAAAGTAGAAAATTCAAAATAGATATATATGTGTTTCTAGTTTTTGTTTGTTTCTTTGACACTTATCAGAGACACTAAAATATACTTTTATGCCACATTAACTCAAATATGACAATCATCTTTGCTTCTGTGGACTTGATTATAATAAGCAAATGCCTTATAGTTATTTACACAGCATTGACTTCCAAATTAGAATAGAAGGGCTGAAAAATGCCATTATCCAAGTGGAAAAAATGAACTAGTAATGTAATATAATTTTCTATTAAAAATGATAATCTTTCCATCACCATAAAAATGCATTTCAAAGGTCCCATCATCTTTGAATCACCTGCCCCATGCCATCAGAAATGGTGAGAACAGAGCCAGCTTAATTGTCATTTTCCTGCACAAAAAGTCTATAAAACAACAGAACATAGTTCTTTCTGTTGCTCCTGCTGCAGGAGGCTCTGACATTTGGCAATACAGCTGGCAAGTTGAGGAGGTTGGGAATTTGATATACTGTATCCACAGATGTGATTCTCATTGTGCTCCACTTTTCAGCCAAGTTTGGAAGATGATTCACAGGAAATTAGATTATAAATGTAGACAGGATTTTTAACATTCCTGCTGTCCAAATTTTCCAATTGTATAATGGGATGATAGCTAAGCTTGGGAAGGCACAGTCCTTACTCATCACCATATAGACTGCCTTAAAAATAAGAAGGGAAGAAATCATTTCAGCACTCTGTGCCTCCCTGAGGAGAGTAAGGTGGATGCAAATGGGTTTGCAAAATGGCTGCTCCTACCACATTCTGGCAACCTAATTGCTTTGGTAGTACTCTTGCAGAATTGTCTCTCTGCTGCAAGAATGATATCTGGGTGCTCCATCTTCTCACATTCCTAATGTGTTTTTAACTGTGTCACAATCCAGGGAGGGGTAATGCCAAAGTGTGATGGTGGCCACAGGGGTTGATCCTCCAATTCTGAGTTCTACCTCACCAATCCCTTCATACCCCAATCTCTCAGTAGTCCTTCATCTTACCTTAGCCTCTTGGTGGGGTGATGGGCTAGCATTTTCCACATGCAACAGGACTACCTGTTAAACAGAAAACCTTTGCCTAAATTATCTATGTTTATTTCTTCTGAAGATGTCCTATAGAGTTCTACTCTCTTTTCCAGAGGGTGGAGGGAGATACTTGATACATCTAACATCAAGTTTATCCTAACAATTTTATTACTTTTTACAAACTTCTAAAATACTCAACTGGATGCACCATTGTTATATTTGAAATTCTCCCCTGAATTTTATTATTGTATTTATTTATTTGGTTAGTTTTCTAATTCTCATTTTCTATTTTTCCTTTGAAAATTTAAAGGATTAGAAAATTGACCTAAATCCCTCTGTAACAAGAATGCTAGCTTGTTCACCCAATATCCATTTTCCTTTTGTTCCACGGTAAGCAAGACCCCTATTTTTAGGTGAGTATACAACTGTTGAGAATAAAGACCACATATCCCATCATGTAACTGAATTTTTGTCAATGACATATATGCAGTAGATTGGTGGTTTCTGGGACATTACCTTAAAGATTACAGAGATATGTCCTTTATTCACTCTACGTCCCTTCCTTCATCCTTTGGCCTGTAAGATAGATGTGAGCATATTGTGCTATTTGGAACTATATGGAATAGGTCCCTAGGGATAGTGAAGCAACAAACTCAAAGGAGCTTGGTACTGTCAGGACTGGGGGAGGCAAAGTACCAGCTCTAAATTGTCTTCTTCCATAGATTCCAAACAAGAGGCTACTGTGAGACATATGTGTTCTCTAAGGGCAGAAATTGCAACTAGAACTTGGCTTAAACATCCCTAGATTAGAGATCTACATTAGAGAGAAAATGTTTTGGAAGTAGGAGAGCAGGATAGATCTATAGAGTCATTTAATGAAATAACAACTCAGACATTTTCAGGACCTGACTGGCTCACAGGTGAAAATGCTTTGGTCTTGTACAAGGTTTTGTCAAAAGAGAATGAGTTCCAAAGAATCCATTTTGTGGTTTGATCATCCACATTACAAAGAGAGTAGTAATACTTGAGGCATCCCAGCATATATTTTGTAAAATAAACTCAACTAATTTTCTTACTTAACAAAATGAATCATTCTACTCTTTTGATGATATTCGTTTCAGAAACTACTGCTGCTGTATTCTAATTCCAACAATTCTTTCTAGGTATACTGCATAACTATAACCCTGAGAATGTTTTTTCACTGTGCACTATTGTTTCTTATACCCATGGCCTTTTATTATTTTCTGATTTTCACCTTTGTTTTAGTGGAGTAATTGTACAGGAAATTTCCAAAAAAAGGTTGCTTTGGAAGTAAACTTTTGGATTCCTTTCATATCTGAAAATGGCTTCATTTTACCTTATATACTTGATTTATAGTTTGGCTAAATCTAGAATATATAATTGTAGGAGCAAAACAATTTTCTTTATAATTGGAGATATATTGTTCCAGCATTTTATGGAATCCAATAAAACGCTTGTTGCCATTCTCATTTATAATTCTTGGGGTAGATTATCTCTCTGCCTCATGTCCCTTCTCCAGAAACTTTTACTATCTTTTTATTCAGAATGTTCTTACATTCCATAAAAAGTGTCCTGTTATGGTTCTTTTTTCATTTATTCTACTCAGTACTATGTTACAGCTTCAATTGAAAGATTTATGCTTCTCTTCATCTCTGAGGAAATCACCTCTATCATTCCTCTGATACTTCTCTCTCCGTTTTCTATGTTCTTTTTTTATAGAACTCCTATTAGCTGGGAATCCTGTATTGATTATCTATGTACCTCATTTTTACTCTCTTTTTATTTTTGCTCTGTAATCTGGTAAATTTCTTCAATTTTGTCATCTAACCCAATAATTATTTCCCAACAATATATTTAATTTTAGTCTTTACTTATTTATTGTGGTAACATATATACACCACTAAATTTTTCAGTTGCACTACTTCTTGTGTAAAATTCTGTGATATTAATTTCATTCTTAATGTTACAATTCTAGGTATAGAATTTTCAAAGTATTGAAAACGGACTTGAACAGATTTTTTGGTACACCAATGTTCATTGCCGCATTATTCACAATAGCTTAAAGGTGGAAGCAATCCAAGTGTCCAAAAACAGATGAATGGATAAACAAAATGTAATATATACAATTAATGGAATATTATTCCAAGAATGAAGTTCCGATACATGCCACAACGTGGATGGACCTTGAAAACATCATGTTGAGTGAAATAAGTAAGATAAATATTTGTATGATTTTACTAATATGAAATATCTAGAATAAGCAAATACATAGAGACAGAGGTAGATTACAGGTTACCAAGATATGAGGGTGGGAAAGGAATTATTGCTTACCTGGTATAGAGTTTCTGCTTGAGGTAATGAAAAATCTGGTAATTATCTCCCCTCCCCCCCTTTTCAAGTGATTTTTCTGTTATTTGATTTAGTCTAGTTTCCTCTAGTGTGAACTGTTTGTTCTTCTTTTTTGTTTATCTTGATCTTTGTCTTTCATGGTGCTGTTATTCTTCATGAATCTGGTGATCATATATAGTTATTTGTGTTTCAGGTGAAGGACATTCATTCATTATTCTAGATGATTAGTTTGGATTCTATCTGCTTTTGCTTATGGAAATTTTCTTCCAGGACCCTCATTTGGGTCTCTTTGCTGAATGGTAAACAAGTTGACCATGTCAACAGGCAGTGGAAGTCAGCAATTAACTGGGGCAACCTCCAGGTGACAAACAAAGGAGAGCTTTTTTCCTGGGTGCCATGAATAGGTCTAACTTAGAACTAAGCTAGTTTCATCCAGGCAGTTCAGTTTCTTTAAAGAAAACTCCTACATTTTCAGGTCTGGGGTTAAAAACCTGTTGTACTTGATTTGTATTCATGGAGGCAGAGAGATTTCTGCCTTGTCTTCTCACTCTTACGTATTTACTTTATGCTTGGATTTGTTTGTATTTAAATCAGCAGATGGACTCTGCAGCCTCTTTCTTGACATTTTCTGGGCTATAACTTCCTCCTTGGTATTTCATCTGTCATCACATTTCCATCAAAAGATTATCAGTAAAAGTATCAATACCAAGCTTTACCTTGAAGAATATCAAATCAGTAAACTGTGTGACTTCCTCGAAAACTTTAGCTATTGAGTCAAAGTCTTAGGAATGAAAAGTGCCTAAGTACAGTTGGTAGGTTTTGAGGACAATACTTTAAAAAGATAGAAAAAAAATAGAACAGAAAATTGTCGAACTTATAAAAGAAAGCCATATGTGTCTCTTAAAGCTATCAACTTCTTTGAATCCTACTGTTCTTACCTTAAAATGTCTTAAATCAACATCTCATGCCTGGATTCCTTCACCAGCTAATTAGTGCCATTGACTCTAGAGTTTCCTTCTAGTCTCAACATTGCAAATTGGTGATATTTCTAAACTTGACCTTAATTCAACTATTCAGCAAACACTCTAAGCACTTGTTTCTTGCATTTCAGGTGCTTACATTCTAATGATAATGGTGGATAATGATCAGACAAATAAGAAATGGCCAGGCAAATAAATATTTTATCTTAAATAAGATGACTCAATGTTTTATGAACATCACTTATGCCCAAATATTCATATACATGAAATTTCAAAGAAAATCCTATAAGTGTTTTTATATTAATATATTTATTTTTCAGGTTTATTCATGAATACAAATACTTGAGAATGGTTTAAAACTAAAGAATAAAATAATGCTCAAGATTAAAGAATGAACAAACACAAGGGGGGAGTGCAACTATGGACTAAAGTACATGTTCTTATTCTAGCAATGGAAGAACTTATATCATTGATATAAAGGCAGTGGCCACCTGAGGTTCTGAGGGAAAGGAGAGGGAAGAATAGGCATAATATGGGGCATTTTTGGGACATTGGAATAGTCCTGCATGACATTGCAATGACTCTTACAGGCCATTATACATTTTGTCAAAACCTATAATATTGTGCAGTGCAAAGTATATACTATAATGTAAACTATAGACTATGGTTAGTAGCAATGCTTCAGTATGTGTTCATTAATTGTAAAAAATACACTACATTAATGAAAGATGTTGTTAATAGGGGAAAGTCGGGGATGGGGAGAAGTTGGGGTATATGGGAATCCCCTATATTTTCAATGTAACATTTATATAATCTAAAACTTCTTTAAAAATAAAAAAAGGGTGACAAAATATTTAATACATATACTTCAATAATATTATATTTCAGTAATTAAAATAATGTAGTACCTCTACCAAAACCAACATTCTTTTCAATGGAAAAAAAATAACAAGTACAGAAACATGTTAAGTGTTTTATTTATTAGGTAAAACTCAAATCAGTAAGGCAAAGATGAATTTTTTTGCTAGGTGCAGTTGAAATAACTGATTTACTGTTTCGGAAGAAGATAATATTCTAGATTCACATTAGATAAAAGAGGAAACAGATAACTGGGTAAATGATATAACAAAATAACTCAAAATATTGGAATAAGTGTATCTTATCTTGGGAATATGGAAGATGTCTTTAAGGATGACAAAATTAGCAGAATTCATAAAGAGAAATATTAATAGATGTACCTTCAACACAATTTGAACTTCTGTTCTTTTTTAAAATTTGAGACATTTCCCAATTTTTTCTCAGCTAATTCCCTTTCAGTAACAAGATAAATAAAATGCACAACTATAAACAGAGCTTTAATGAAACTATGAGACATCTGAAACTCTCAATAGGTAAAAGGGCTACTAAAGTGAGTAGAGATAATACAGAATTATGGGATGAAGTGGTAGGAGGGCTATGGCTTCATATCCCAGAATTACTAGAAATAATATGTTCCTCCAGTGTAAAGGGCATAACATGAAGATCAAAATAAAAATCCATATACACCACAAGTGTAATCAAGCAAGCAAATTTGTGGTGGAACCATTCTTGGATTCAGTTACTTTGCTGAGAGACAGAGGAAGTTAGACTGAGCAAAAGTAAAACTTAAAGAAAATATACTTATTGGGAGCCATTTATTGGTGATGCAAGGTAAATAAATGAGATTCTGCATTATAAATAAGTTATAAATGGTACTTTTTTCTAGGCACAAAATAGGCTAGAACTCAGACATGCAACCTTTGCCACAAGGAAAATTCCTGCTAGCCTGTAACAAAGCTCTGGTGTTTCTCTTACATAAAGCTTCTACACATCGTTAATCCAGGAAAAAAAAGCCCACTTTATTTAATGAACTATAGTCAAAAGGAAATAGATAAGTGAAGATATTTTAAAATAAAAATTAAGAAAGGAACAAGGGAAAATAGTAGTTTTTGAGAAACATTAACCATATATATAAAATTTCCATGGAGCAAAATGAAATTATGATTAAATATTGTGCTCTTATTTTATAGAAGCAGTAGACCTACTGCTTCTATAAAATAAGAGCACAATGAAGAAATGTGAGAGTGCAGGGAAGAGACTGTAAGATATATAGAAAAGATAAGAGGTGAATTGATAGACTTTAAGTTAAAAGAATAAAAATTTAGACTCTCCAGAAATTAAGGCCAAACAAGAATAATAAGGAGAAAAAATGGATATCACTGAAAACATAGTAAGAACCTAAGTTGAGAAATAAGCAAAAAATCAAACAACAACAAAAAAACAAACTCAGAAATAGAACTAAACCGTTAAAAGAGATTAGTGACAAAATAATAAGATGGAATAGTGGCAAAGGAGAGTCAATGTACTTACACATGGAGATCAAGGGAAAGGGAAACAAATAATGGCATAGACAACATAAAGCAATAACTTAAAGTGCGACGGTTTGCTCGGTCGGTAGAGGTGGGGTCTGGCTGCGGACGAGGGGTCGGTCCAGCTCTGGACGAGGGGTCGGTCCCGCTTGGGACGAGGGGTCGGTCCCACTTGGGATGAGGGGTCGGTCCGGCAGCAGACGAGGGATCGGTCTCACAAGGGGTTGCGCGGTTTGGCTGACGGGGTCGCCCGGCGAAGCCGGCGATGAGGGGGTCGCCCGGAGAAGCAGGCAACAAAAACTGGGGACAAGGGAGGAGGCCCTTGTCGGGGGCTCTCAGGACTGGAGGGCGCATGGCAGAAGAACTACCGCGGAGACAAGGTAAACACGCAAGTCCAACTTTATTGAGGGAGAGGCAACAGTTTTATAGGGGCTGGGGAAGGCTGATTGGTCGAAGCCATGCCCTGTTCTGATTGGTTGCCAGAGAAAGGTCAGTGGGCAGTACTGGACGGGGGAGGGGTGGTGATTAGGGATTGGCTGTTGCTGTTGCTGGGGGAAGTGGCAGGGTTTAGTGATTGGTAGCTGCTGTTGCTGGGGTAGAGGGCAGACTGGAGTTTCCCGCCCACGCCTGGCTGTTGCTGCTGTCGGGGGGAGGGAAAAGGGCAGACTGGATTTTTCCGCCCACGCCTGGCTGTTGCTGCTGTCGGGGGAGGGGAAAAGGGCAGACTGGAATTTTCCACCCTGCGCCTGCGCAGGGAGAAAGAAGAAGAAGGGTGCCGCCCCACAAGGCATCGTGTGGCACCATCCGGGAGGAGGGGCGGCCGCGGAAGCATGGCTTCCGAGAAGGGGAGACCCGAGGGCACTCTGCGCCCATGCCGAGCTTCCTTCAGGGGTGGCGGTGGGCCCGACCAACCACCCTATTATGGGAGCAGCGGAATTAGGCCTACCGCAGCCGCTCCCCTCGCCAGGCCAGCAAACCACACTTCAGCCTGAGGGGTGACCGCATTTCCCCCTTCTTTTCAAATAAGGGCCAGGATGGCAGCAGCAACAAGTAGCCGAGGCCCAAGAGGCAGTAAGCAATGAGGGAAGCGGGGCTGAAAAGGGAGGTGAGTATGACAGGGATATAAATGTACAATTTGGGGGGCGGTATCTTGCCGTTGCAAGCAAGGGTGGCCAATGTCCAATTCTCGTTGATCTCGGCGGCTATAAGGTCCATCTGCTGTTAAAAGTCCAAGATGACAGCGCGTTACAGGTAGTTGATCTCTTCTTGGTGGCGAAGAGTGGCAGAGGCAGACTGTGTGATGGTCTGGAGGATCGCAGCTGTGAGGACAAGTCACGTCAGGGCACCAGCGGCGGTGGTGGCGGCAGCGTCGGGAGTGGTGGAGACGTAGGCGAGGGCAACAAGAAGGCCAAAGTCTCCATGGGCGCGAGAGAGGCCGATGTTAACGGGGCGGGCAACATGGGGCGGCCCAATCTGCAACGCAATGGGGGTTGAAGCAAAAAAAGGAGGGGGGCGGGGGACGAGAAAGGACGCTTTGGATGGCTGAGAAGAGGAGTGAGGTCGAGACAGGAGGAAGCTCCGCAGTAGTATGGGGCGGCAAAAGCAGAAACGTTATTAGATGCTAGAAAGCAGGCCGCGGGCCGGGGAAAGCGGGTTGCGGGCCGCTTAGCGGGGCTGGAGCTGCTTGAGAGCGATGGCGGCATGGGGGGCCGCGGTTACAGAAGACTTGGGGCACCTGCGGAAAGAGTGAGCAGGAAGAGGTCGGGTAGGAGGAGGCCGAGAAGATGAAGTGGGGGGGGGGTGTCCTCGGCAGTGGCGAGTCACTGATAGCTGACTGTACATATGTGAGGAGGGAATGGTAGATGGTGGAGGAGGAAAAGGAGGATTGATGATTGGCTTCGGCGCAGCAGAAGGAGGAGAGGGAGGGTTGATGATTGCGTTGGGACCAACTGCAACTGAAGGGGTGGGAGTTACATTAAGGGGAAAGCAGGTGGTAGGAGGTGGCAGGGAGGTAGGTGGAGGTGCCCCGGCGGGGGAGGAATACGGGTCCACAAATAGGCTAGAGGGGGCCGCGCGTGCGGCAGCTTGCCACGGATCAGATGGAGGGGGCTGCCAGGGGGAGGCGGAGCCGGGGGGGGGCCACTGGCGCGGAGGGCGCGAGAGGAGCCATTGCCCATGCGGTGTTGCAAAATGGCTGCGGGCCGTCCCCGGCGGTACTACAAAATGGCGGCGGGCCACAAAATGGCCGTGGGCTACAAGATGGCCGCGGACCGCTTTGCGCGGAGGGGTAAAATAGCGGGGAGGGAGCTTCCAGCCCACCCAGGCAGGAAGTTGTCGGGGGGAGGGAGGGGCAAAGGGACCTCCCCTTTACGAGCGAGGAAGAAGGCGGAAGTCCACCATCTTGAGAGTGCCTCCCCTTTTCGGATGGCGAAGAAGGTGGAAGCCCGCCATCTTGGGAGTGCTTCCCCTTTTCGAGTGAGGAAGAAGGTGGAAGTTCGCCATCTTCACCGGTGCTCGGCACTGCAAGATTACATTGTTTAGGGGGACAATTTTCGAGCGCGTTATTAAGGCGCTCGACAAGCGACTCAGAGTCGGAGTCGGAGCCGGCATCAGGATCCCGATCAGGATCCCGGTTAAAGTCGCCGTCCTGACAATCACGGCGGCAGCAGTGGCTCGGCCGGGGGGAGTCGATGGTAGGGGCGCCTTGAAGGCAGGAGCAGATGGTAAAAAGCACCGGTAATAAGCCAGGAGGGAATCTTTTACCTTCCTGCTCCACAGCAGAAGTGACCCTATCTATAAGGCGAGTATAGGTGTCCGGGTCCCAAAGCTGACACATGGTAAGCCACGGATTAAAGGGGGGAAGAAGGTCCCAATATACTTGGAGCTGTTTCAAAGAGAACTTACAATGGTGAGTGTCTAGGAGACCGGCAAGGGCTCGAACTTGCGGGGCTTGCTTAGCAGATAGGATGTTACCCATTGCTAATGGCCTTTTGGAGCCGATAAGAAAAGGGGCCCTTACCTTGAGAGTGCGGCAATGGGAGCCGAGGTGCGTGGTGAGACGAGGGGTCGGAGCTGGTGGGGCTCCGACGGTGGTCGCGGGCCAAAAGAAGGCCCTGATGAGGGGAAGGCGGAACAATGAGCAGTGGAGCAAGGCAAAGGGTAGCAAGCGCAGAGGGGAGGAGGCAGAGGTGAAGGTAGGGGTGGAGGTGCTCAGGCACGCGCTCCTGAGAGTTTTATTGGCGCCTCTTAATCATAGTGGGTCGGTATAAGCCCCCGACATGGAAGGAGAAAGCCATCCAGCGATTCTCCCAGACCGCCGTGGATCGTATAAGGTCACCAAGGTTCAGGAGCAGCAATGCAGAGCAAAAAGATAGGGGTGAGAAGAGAGGAGGGCGTAGGGCTGTGGGAGGGTTACTTCAGACGTGCAAGCGCGCACTCCCGAGAAATCCAAGGCTTAGCGGGTTGGTATAAGCCCCCGACATGGAAGGAGAAAGCCATCCAGCGATTCTCCCAGACCGCCGTGGATCGTATGAGGTAGCCAAGGCTCAGGTAGCAGCAATGTTGCACGAGAGAAGTCCCAAGGTGAGAAGAAAGGAGGGGGGGGGTCGCCAGGCTATGGAGTGAGGCTGTGGTGGAGTTGCCTTGCCCCATGTTGGGCGCCAGCTGCGACGGTTTGCTCGGTCGGTAGAGGTGGGGTCTGGCTGCGGACGAGGGGTCGGTCCAGCTCTGGACGAGGGGTCGGTCCCGCTTGGGACAAGGGGTCGGTCCCACTTGGGACGAGGGGTCGGTCCGGCAGCAGACGAGGGATCAGTCTCACAAGGGGTTGCGCGGTTTGGCTGATGGGGTCGCCTGGCGAAGCCAGCGACGAGGGGGTCGCCCGGAGAAGCAGGCAACAAACTGGGGACAAGGGAGGCCAGGCCCTTGTCGGGGGCTCTCAGGACTGGAGGGCGCATGGCAGAAGAACTACCGCGGAGACAAGGTAAACACGCAAGTCCAACTTTATTGAGGGAGAGGCAACAGTTTTATAGGGGCTGGGGAAGGCTGATTGGTTGAAGCCATGCCCTGCTCTGATTGGTTGCCGGAGAAAGGTCAGTGGGCGGTACTGGACGGGGGAGGGGTGGTGATTAGGGATTGGCTGTTGCTGTTGCTGGGGGAAGTGGCAGGGTTTAGTGATTGGTGGCTGCTGTTGCTGGGGTAGAGGGCAGACTGGAGTTTCCTGCCCATGCCTGGCTGTTGCTGCTGTCGGGGGGAGGGAAAAGGGCAGACTGGATTTTTCCGCCCACACCTGGCTGTTGCTGCTGTTGGGGGGAGGGAAAAGGGCAGACTGGATTTTTCCGCCCACGCCTGGCTGTTGCTGCTGTCGGGGGAGGGGAAAAGGGCAGACTGGAATTTTCCGCCCTGCGCCTGCGCAGGGAGAAAGAAGAAGAAGGTTGCCGCCCCACAAGGCATCGTGTGGCACCATCCGGGAGGAGGGGCGGCCGCAGAAGCATGGCTGCCGAGAAGGGGAGACCCGAGGGCACTCTGCGCCCATGCCGAGCTTCTTTCAGGGGTGGCGGTGGGCCCGACCAACCACCCTATTATGGGGGCAGCGGAATTAGGCCTACCGCGGCCACTCCCCTCGCCAGGCCAGCAAACCACACTTCAGCCCGAGGGGTGACCGCATTAAAGAAAAACATTTATAAATAAAATAAACTCACATCTACAAAATTAAAGTGTACATTGCCTTTCAGGATACAAATAGTCAATACCAAGGTATATTCTTGTAATTTTTCTAGACTTCAAAAATTAGAAAAATTGACATGAGTTGTATATATTTTCCTTTTCAGAGTTTTGCATTACATATTATTTTTAACCTAGACAATGTTACTATGACAGTAGTAAAACAGGACAAATGAAAACAAGGGTAGTGGCTTGCACATGGATCCAGAAAGAAGTTGGGTACATGTGATAAAGTTTGGACATAAGCTCTATGCCTCTAAGGAACTGATGTCAAAGAAGAAATGCTCTTGAGAAATATCTTTAAAATGAAAAGTAATCTAGTTAATTAGGAAAAAGATTGGAGTTGGTGCCTATTTTCATGGAGTATGGATACCATGTGGCAGAGATATTTCCCTCAACAAAGTTTATATTATCAGTGAAATGCTAGAGGGGAAGTAGGTTCCATTAAAGCATTTCTGTAAAAGATGTTATCTTTTAAATTGAGGACAAACAAGAGCATGTGGAGCAGTATACCTATTTAGTCTTCAAAATATTAGTTCTTTCAACCAGACTTTTCTTGCATATTGGATGGTAATGAGCTTGAAATTTTTTTTGTTAATAAATAAACTGCATATAGTCTTTATTTTTATGATAAATGTGCTTAGTTGCCTTTGCCAAATGATATGACATAAGTACATATTTTCAAATGTTCCATGGGTTCCGGATAGTATTACATGCAGACTATCAATCAGGCTCTAGTCTCTAAAGATCTCTTTTCTCTAAAAAAAATAAGGTTAGGAATAACAAATCATTCCTGTTTTAATGGAGTTTGATGATCTTTAAAATGGTTTGAATTATGTGAGAAGGTAGTTGTGGTAGTTTGAGACTGTGAGTTCCCCAGAAGATCAGGTTCTTAAAGCTGGTCCCTTCCGTGGGTGTGAACCTATTGTGGGTGGGACCTTTTGATTAGGTTACTTCAGTAGGGCATGGCCCAGGGTGGGTCTTAATCCACTTACTGGCATTCTTATTTTTTAATTTTACAGCTGGGCCAGTAAAAAGAATAAGTTTGGGAAATGGGGGAGAGAACAGAGCTTGTTGAGAAATGGGAGAGAAAGATGGAAGTACACACCAAGATTTGGTGCAGGCCCCTCTAGGCAGAGAGAGTGAGCTCTGCCTAGTGTGATTACCTTGTAAGCTGTTAATTATTTCACCCCCTTGTTAATGATAAGAGGATGGGCCCTAGTGGTTATTGGTTACCCCACCTATGGTGGGCGCCAATGGTGAGGTCCTTTTGGAATATCCAGGGCCAAGGGGAGGTTCCAGAAAGAGAAACTGGGACCTCAAGTTCAAACTCAAGGTCCCAGTGAAGTCTTGCAGCCATGCTATCTGCTGGCCATGTTGTGGCTTGTCTTCTCCTCCATTACCCTGTACTAACCGGCCTCAACTCCCTCTCGGTGAGTTCACACACTTATTCTTAAGGGGGTGCTGAAGGGAGAAGGTCATTCTTCTGTAGTTACTTCCTGCTGGTTAGGGCAGTAGTCTCTCTTTGACAGGGCATAGACCTCTGTGACTATTTATTGAGGTTGAGGGAAGACAGGTCTGACAGTCTCTGTATGACTAATACCTTGTTTTGGAAGGCCTTGATTCTGGAAGACTTAAGTAAGTTTAATTAGAATTTTGAAGATACACGACCCCACTAAAAAGATAAAGAAGATGGTGGTAAGTGGGTCCAAAAGGGGTGACAGCTATGACATCCTGGACCATGAGAGTGAGAAAGCCCAGGTGCCTTCAGAGACTGCCTTCTCCTGAATTTGGTGGACTTCATCTTGAAGATTTCAAATGCTATCTAGGATTATTCTGGAGTGATTTATATAGAAAAAGCATTTTTCCTTAGGCATGCCCCATTCTGTGCTGCTATTAGCATGTTCAGGTAGGGCTCTGTGATTTTGCAGTATCACAGCAACAAGAAAGTCCATTTGCTGTTTAAGAACTTCTAATGTATAGCTAGTTTCTTCTTGCTGTTAGTTAGCTTTAGGGAGAGACTGTAATAGATAATGGGGATTGGTATAAATTGCCACTTCCAGTTTTCTATGATGGTGATTATGCCTAAGATAGCTAGCTAAGAGGGAGATGAGAAGAGGCATTGCTCTTTTAGTTACTGTATAGGGAAAGAATACAGGAAATGAAAATAGACAAAGTTTCTTAAGGGGTGCCTGGCTTGCCTTCCTCCTAACAATAGGGGTTTGGGCTACAGTTAGAGGGAACAGCTGGCATTTACACAGTCATTAATTAGCTTTGTCTCTTGAAGAGGTGATTCAGGCTGTCCAATGACTGACACTCGTATGTCCCGTCAGGTGCTTTTGGTGAGCTGGCTCTTCCTTGAGCAGCTGGCTTTACTCAGGAAGAGTGCATCTAGTTGCCAAGTCCTTTAACTTTAATAGCTTTCACCATTATCCAGTTCTTTATAAGTGGGATGCATAAAGAGAGAGAGACAGGGAGAAACCTACAGAAGCTGAAGAAAAGGCCACAATGCCAGAAGCCACGAAAATCAGAGGAGAAGGAAGGGACCAGCAGATGATGCCTGTGCCTTGCCGTTTGAGAGAAGAGTTCAGGATTGCCAGCAACTGGTCTTTGTGTGGAAAGCATTGCCTGATGATGCCTTGATTTGGACACTATTCTCAGTCTTGGAACTGTAAGTTTGCAAACCAATAAACCCCCATTGCAAAAGCCAACCCATTCCTGATATGTTGCTTTTGGTAGCTTTTAGCAAACAAAAACAGTGGCACATAAATAAAGTCAAAATATTTTTTATTCTCTATGTTATGTATATTTGATAGCTTTGGTAAAACTTTGAAACAAACCCATCCTTCCCATGGGACTCATGCATTTGACTTTGTAAGCTTTCTATGTCTTTGCTGATATCCTTACAATAGAATTTGTATGTCTGGATATATTTATCTTCAATAGGTTTGAAGCAGTTTTACTTATGTTTCCTAACAGACATTTTATATATTTCATGGCAGTTTATAGTGGTCTTCTAGGGGTAGCTTATCTTAAAGGTATGGGCATATGGGAAGCCTTGAACTGTGTAGAGTCAGCATTTTGGAGTTGATAAGTCAAGGCTGTGTTTGAGGGCTCTGAGGAGACTAAACATTTTATTCAGAGAGTAATTCAGTGTATATCTAATGGTTTCTCTGATAGCATGCCTAGCAGGAAAATGCTATATATATAGTATATAATATTGGTAAGAAGGGAAGCAATTTTAGCTGCATGTATCTCTGCCAAAGTGAATTGGCTAGCATCCTGTAAGATACACTTTAAGCACAGAGAAAACATTTCTTTAAAAATGGAACAATGTAACTCTTCATCTAAAGCTAAAAGCTAAGCACTGTGAATTCTATATCTTGAAGTACCACTTTTTCCAAAATTATAGGGTAAGGAATGTTTAGCCATCCCAGTGATCTGATAGACTGGCTGTCTGAGATAATTTTAAGTGCTTTGCTATAACTGTGACTTCCAGGGCAAATCATTCATATTGAAGTTTAAAATATCCCTTTCTTTTTTCTACCCACATGAAAAATTTAGTTGGAACATTTAAATAATATTATCTCTGTTATTAGCTAAATTACTGTACAATTTGCTTGTAATGTTTGAAACTATGTTAAATAAGAAAATAATTATTCTTCTCAAGTTTTTGTTACACATAGGGAGACAAGTATTTAATGTCTGTACTTTATGGGGAAGAATGAGAAGCATTATAAACACTCTTCTGAAACAAATATTTCCTACTGCAGTCCTTTAGGTTTTATTCTTAGGGAAGGTATGTGTTTCTGTGGCTTAAAATCAAGGCTCTGTCTCAACCTTAGCTGTGTACACTGGATCATCTGGGGAGCTTGAAAATGACCTGCCATTTGGTTCTCAGACTTAGAGTTTCTGAATTAATTCATCTGAGGTGTGTTCTGGGCACCAGTTGAGTGCTCATAAGAGGAAGCTAACATGCATTTTTTATGCAACTCTTCCAACTCTCCTTATGATGCTTCTACTGTCTATCATGATATTTATGACCTCATGTCTTATGGGTCAAGAGAGGGAAAACCAGGAAGAGATTGTTAACTGTTACAGTGGAAGAGGAGGATTTGTCATTCAGATGAACTTTTTTCAGTCTTTTTTGAGTTTTGTTACAGAATTTATAGCCTTATACCCATGATTAAATAAAGAAACAGGACATGAGCAAAATTTCTGAGGATTCTGTCTATGAAAATAAACAAACTAGGTTGGCAGTATACCAAACAGGTACTATTGGGAGACACTTCTCTGTGGAACTCTTCTGTTTATGCATATTTTGCAAGCAAAGGCACTGACTGACTTTGGTTCAAGATTATCTTTTCAAGGATGTGTGTGTGTAGTGAATAGTTTTGGAAGACAAAGATAGTATCTTCCACTGGAGTAAAGGACAGATATGTTTACTGTATATTATAAAAGATCCACATTATAGGGAAGAAGCTGTGGCTCAATCAGTTGGGCTCCTATTCACCATATGGGAGGCCCTGGGTTTGCATCTTGGGGCCTCCTTGTGAAGGCAGTCTCGCTCACACGCTGCAGAGAGCCACCTGCCCGCAAGCACCACGGAGTGCCAACTCAGCAAAGGTGACACAATAAAAAAGGGAGACAAGTAAAAACACAGAAGAGCATACAGCAAATGGACACAAAGAGCAGACAACAAGCAAGCCACAAGGGGGGGAGGAATAAATAAAAATAAAATACACATGGAAGAACACACAGCAAACGGACACAGATAGTAGACAGCAAGCAAGCTGCAAGGGTGGGGGATAAAAAAAAGATACACATTATAAAAGCTCAGAATGTCTGTCTTGTAATACAAACTACTGTGTGTCTGTGTGTTCAGGAGTTCATCTAGGACCAACTGCATCATCCTTGTGGGGTTTGGATATACATTCAAATATATTCATGGATTGGATGACTCAATATTGTTAAGATGTCAATTCTTCCCAACTCAATATTGTTAAGATGTCAATTAAACACAATCCCAAAGTCCCAGCAAGACATTTTGTTGATATTGATAAATTGATTTATATTTTATATTGAAAGTAAGAGACCTAGAATAGTCAATGCAATGCTGAAGAAGAAAGACAAAATTGTAGGATTCACACTACCTGATTTCAAGACTTAAAATAAAGCTACAGTAATCCATGATGAGTGGTGATATTGGTGAAAGACTAGACACAAAGATCAGTGAATGGAGAGCTTGCATAAATATAGTCAACTGATTTTTGACAAGGCATGCAGGCCATTCTGTAGAGAAAGGGTAGTCTTTTCAACCAATGATGTAAATATTGTCCATTCATATGTAAAAATATGTGATTAGAATAGATCCTATATCCTATAAAAACTAACTAAAAATGGATCATAGACTTAAAGGTTAAATGCCAAATTATAAGATTTTCAGAAGAAAACGTGAAAAAATCTGCCTGATCTTGGGTTTGGTGGTGATCTTTTAGATAAAAACACCAAAATCATAATCCATGTAATGAAAAATTGATAAGCTGGACTTACTAAAATTAAATACCTGTCCTCTGTGAAAAATACTGAGATACAATGAGATACCTCTACACACTGATTAAAATGACTAAAATGAAAAAGTAAAAAACACCTGACAATACTAATTGATGGAGAGGATTTGAAGTAACTAGAATTCTCATTCACTGCTGGTAAGAATGCAAAATTACACAGCCACAGTGGAAGACAGTTTGTTAGATTTTTAAGGATCTAAGCATTGTGTTGCCATATAATCTAGGAATCATGATCCTAGGTATTTACTTAACTTATTTTAAGCCTTATTCTACACAAAACTGCATGCAAATGTTTATAGCAACTTTATTCATAATTGCCCCAAACTAGAGAAAACCAAGATATTCTTCAATAGGTAGATGGGTAAAAAAAAAACTGTGGTTCATCCATACAATAAAATATTATCCAGCAATGAAAAAGAATGTGCTATTAAGCCATGTAGAGACATGGAAGAGCCTTTAATACACATTGCTAAGAGAAAGATGTCAGTGTGAAAGGCTACGTACTGTATGATTCAATGTATATGGCATTCTGGATAAGCACAACTATACACTAAATGGGTAAGTGGTTGACAGTTTGGTTTGGGGTGGAGGGCTTTGAATATGTGAGGCCCAGGGAATGTTTTAGGTTGGTGACACTATTCTGTATGATACTGTAATATTGCATTATAAAAACTAAGCAGTTTTCAAAACGCATAGAATTTTAAAGCACAAAGAATAAACCTTAATGTATGCAATTTGGAAAACAATCATCTAGGATCCCTGGATGGAATGAAGAATGTAACACAAGAATCTAACTGTTCTACAAATGCACGAAGCAACCTCACTGAGGTTGTGGGGGGAAAGGGTGCTGAATTAAGTAACTTTGGAAATGAGTGAAGCCTGCAGCCTAAAGAAAAAGGAACTTTACGTAAGATTATACTAAAGTAGTACCCCATAGGAATATGGATTACAATTTTGAGACCACTACAGATGTATAGAGGAATTGAACCATTAAGTTAATGGATTATGGGAGCCAGTTTTCTCAGTGTTGGCATGAGAGGGAACAGATAAGCAAGGGCAGAAAGTAGAATGAGTCATGTGGTAATGGATTAGATTTGAAGATATAAGTAAGAACTCATGTTCAGCTTAATATAGATATAGATACATATAAATAATTTATAGATATGTATATAAATGTAGTAATATGCAAAAATGCATTTCTTTGCTCTGGCAACTGAGACGACTTAGAAGAAATGATGCTCTAGCAGCACACAGGTCTTGGTTTCTAATACCATACTCCAGTAAAATGGAACCTGAGGTCCTTAGAGATATTGATATAGTCTAGAGCTAGAATTAAGAATATACAAGATGAGCCTGGAGAATCTTGTAGCACCAGAAAGTAAGGAAGTGCTCAAAACACACATGTCAAAGGGACACAGGAGCAAAGTGAAAAAACTCCCAATGGCCAAAAACAGAACAATTTAAGCAATTACATTAATTATGTACTGTTGTATTTTAACCCAAATTATAAACAAATATATATGAGACATAGTGATATAAATAAATGATTGAATAAGTAAGTAGGAAGAATAGATAAATCTTCTATGCAGAAGAATTACAATTAATTTATGTAGAAACTTTGCCCAATTACTTAAGTATGGACTGCATATGGTGACTTCCTCCCAAAGATAACTGTATAGAAAATGGGGGAGGCGGGTAGAGAGAAACTGTACAGTGTAGAAATCTGAAAAGCACACTCTGCCAGACGATCAAGGTTAATATCAGTGGTGATAAATCATAATGTGGATGTACTCTTGATATTATTTGATATGATATGATAATGACACTCTATGCTTCCTTTTTTGGTCTTCCTCTTCAAATCCATTATGCCAGTCTAATCATGTGAAAAATATCAGGCAAATAAATTCCAATTAAGGGGCATTCTACAAAGTACCTGATCTGTACTCAAAACTGTCAAGGTCATCAAAAACAAGGGATGTCTGAGAAACAGACTGTTCACAATCAAGAGGAGACTAAAGGAACATGACAGCTAAATGTAATATTTTGAATGGATCCTGGGATAGAGGAAGGACATTAGATAAGAACTAAAAAAATCTGAATAAAATATAGAATTTAGTTAATAATAATATATCATTTAGTTAATAATAATGCATTGCTCCATTAATTGTGATGAATGTACCATATTAATTTAAGATATTAAAAAAGGGCAAACTGGGTGTTAGGTATATAGGAACTCTCTACATTATCTCTGAGAATTTTCTGTAAATCTATAACTATTATAAGAAAAAAACTTTATTAAAAATAAAAATTAAAAAATGCATGGACAGAAACATCGTAATTAAAGTCAAAAGATAGAAGAAAAACTGCTTAGAAATATTTTCAATTTCCATTCATAAAAAAGTCTTAAAAACTAGATAAAAATTCCAATAACTTAGAAAAGTAAGAGAAAGAGAACATCAGATAACTAGCAGAAAAAACTCGCTTAAACTAATAAAATAATACACAGGGAATTACTCTAAAATGGAGAAATACAAACTAAAGCTAAAATTAAATACCATTTTCAACAGTGTGGCAAAATTGTAAAATCTTGACAAGATATCCAGTTAATGATGCTGGAAAATGAGACACTCTCATATATTGTTAATAGAACTGCAAAATGGTACAACCTCTATTATGGTAAACTTATCTAATAAGTCTACATATGTCTACTGTTTGACAAGCAATTTCACCTCTAGGAATTTATTCTGATGATAATTCTCCACAAATATGAAACAACATATGCAAAGCATTATTGACTGCAGCATTCTTTATAATATGAAAATGTTGAAACACCTTTCCATTTGGAATTTACATTCACAAAATTGAGTGAAATACCACAGTAAAAAAGAATGAGGATGATATCTGTAAACTGATGTAGAGTGATCTTCAAGACACAGTGATAAGTCAAAAAAGCAAAGTTCAAAAGAGTATGTATAGCATGCTTTATAACAAAGAAACAAAATGTACATTTGCTTATTTTGCATTGAGAAACATGGGAAGAGTACATCAGAAACTAAAGAAAATGATTATATATTGGGATGGATGGGAATGGATTAGAATGTAAGAGAAGTGAGTTTTTTCTGAATATGCCTATTTATATAGTTTTGTGTTTCATAGAAATGTTTCACATATTAAAAAAGAAAGGTAATACAAAACAATAAAAAGCACTTTAGAAATGAACACAAAGAAATGTTCTCAAATGGATAAAAAAACCAAAAGAGTAAATATTTCAACCAACTGTAGAACCCAATATTCTTGCCAAATGTGTTTAGTGGAATATTTTCTAAGAACAACCATAAAGAACATTAAACTTTACTTAGTACACTTTTCGTCATATGTTAATAGTGGTATTGGTTTCAGAGTTCTAAAACTATTTTATGTGTATTTGTAGGGTAAAAAAAATGTGAAAAATATTGTTAGACTTTTCTGTGGCTGAAGGGAGATGCAAATATGGAATTCTGGAAGGTAAGAAGACTCCTGTGTTGTCAAAGTGTACACACATATATTCATGCATGCATATAAATATGTACATGTTTATATACATATACACACCTATATAGATAATATTCCTATTTCTCATATATACATGTTTGTTCATATATATATTTGAATCTACATATAATTCAGCAAATATATGTATACATGTACACATAATTTGATACTCCTATATGTACAATTGATTCCCATTAGTCACAGTAGTTATGTTCTATAAAGTTGCTGTGAACACTGAATTAATGAATACTGAACTATTGCTCCTGGGAAATATAGAGTTTGATCCCTGAGAGCCTGGTCATACCATTTTTGTCAACAAATCAATAAGTAATCTTATTTTATGTGTGCTTATGTTTAATATATATTATTGATTCATTAACATTGAACTCACAGACAACAGCCCTCATACCTGAATGGTCCTTATATAACACATGTGTATTTTTTGTAAGTCAAGTCACAGCATTTTTATACTTAGCAACACTAAACAGCCCTTCAGCATTCCTAAATTCCTAAGTTCTTAAGGAAATTAGATAGAGATCTACCATGTGACCCAGCAATCCGCTACTAGATTTGTCATGTCTAATATGTCTTCATCATATCTCTCAATATCCACTGAATTGTTTTTCACACACTTTAAGTCAAGTAACACACTATTTTAATTTGCAATATAATTCTCCATGTATTAAAAATGTTCTCAACACCTCAAATAGAATTGCATTTTCAAACGGAATTATTATAGTTAGCCCATTTCCTCATCTCTCCAATTGTGTAAAGCTGCTTTTAGGTTAATTTAAGGAAATTTACTTAAAAATAGTTTATTAGGCAAGAAAGATTTTCTTCATTACATAAGAACGCACCTGTTTGCAAACTGTTTGATAAGGTGTATTTTTAAAAGAAAGAGGAAAATGAAACAATTTCTAATAGCTATGATAGAGAGTTGATCTTAACTAGTCCTGAAATTTTAATTTAGAAGTGATTACCTAGGAAAGAATAAAATCCTAAATAATTTGTTTCTTAGAATCTAAAATGAATTATTATTTTTTAAATTTAAATACTAAATACTTTTTTTCTTTTAAAAGATCTATTTTATTTGTTTCTCCACAACCCCTTGCTGTTTTTCACTTGCTGTGTCTGTTTGTCTTTCCTTGTTTCTTTAGGAGGCAACAGGAGCCAAACCTGGGACCTCTGATGTGGGAAGGAGGTGCCTAATCGCTTAAGCCACCTCCTTTCCCTGCTCTTTTGTGTCTGTCATTCTGTTTTTCCTCCCCACATCTCTGTGTCATCTTGTTGTGTCAGCTTGCTGCACCTGCCTATCCCTTCAGCTCTCTGTATTCTTTAGGAGGCACCGGGATCTGAACTGGTGACCTCCCATGTAGTAGGCAGGAGCCCAGTCACCTGAGCCATATCTGCTTCCCCAAATCCTTAATGCTTTTTAATGCCATAATTATATTGCTCACTCAGAGGCAGAACTGTAGCATTTGAAAATAATTTGGCAGACAATAAACATCAACTTTGTGTTGGCAATGTTTGTTTTATTTTGGGGGGACTTGCCTGCAGCATCTAGTGTGGAAACATGCTCGGCCTCTCAGATAAATGTCTAAGGAGTCTTCTGCTAGAGAAGAGAGAGACAAACTTATTCTCTGAAGGGATGTCTGACGAGGCTAATGACTCATGAAGGAAATGTCTATGGAAGTTATGTCACTGGTGATTTTTCAGTGACAGATATCCCATGATCTGGTGTGCCTTTGAAACATAAGTATCCTTGTCAAAAAACACGGAGAGTATACAATTTTGGTAATTTGACAGGTCTGAGCAAAGATTCTCGTATGGAATCTAAAAAAGTCTTTCAACTTTTTGCTTCTGTGGAAGTCAAGGGATGTTAAGATTTGGAAGAACACTATATTAAGTTATATAATACTAGGATGGGTATACAACGTAACTGCTGGCTAAGCCTTTCTTTCTTTCTTTTTTTTTTTTAAACTGAAAAAAACTTTTATTATTTTTTTTTCCAGCTCATCTCATTTATCTTTTTTTCCCCAAATTCTACCCAATTTATTCATTTTTTAAAAAATATTACATTCAAAAAATGAGGTCCCCATTCACCCCCACTGCCCCCACCCCACCACTCCCACCCCCCAGTAACCTCTCCCCCATCATCATGACACATCCATTGCATCTGGTGAGTACATCTCTGGGCATCACTGCACCCCATGTCCTGTGGTCCACACCATAGCCCACACTCTCCCACGTTCCATCCAGTAGGCCATGGGAGGACATACAATGTCCGGCAATTGTCCCTGGAGCACCACCCAGGACAACTCCAAGTCCCAAAAATGCCTTCACATCTCATCTCTTCCTCCCATTCCCCGCACCCAGTAGCCACCATGGCCACTTTTTCCACACCAATGCCACATTTTCCTGATTATTAACCACAATAGTTCATGAATAGGATATCATTAAGTCCACTCTAATCTTTACTGTATTCCTCCTTCCTGTGGACCTTGGCTTGGTTGTGTCCATTCCACATCTATGTCAAGAGGGGGTTTAGATTCCACGTGGATATTGGATGCAATCCTCCTGCTTTCAGTTGTAGGCACTCTAGGCTCCATGATGTGGTGGTTGACATTCTTCAACTCCATGTTAGCTGAGTGGGGTAAGTCTAAAAAATCAGAGTGTAGGAGCTGAAGACTGTTGAGGCTCAGGGCCTGGCTATCATATTGTCAGTCCAGAGGTTCAAATCCCCTAGATATATCTTAAACCTCAGCACCAAATACATTTCCAGTAAAGTAGCATGAAAGGCTTGTGAAAAGAGATCCCATCTGAGTCCAGCTCCATCATGCAGAAACACCAACTCCAAAGAAGGGCCAACTGACATGGCAGTGAACCCCATCTGCCATGACCATAGAACCTGGGGTCTCTATAGCCCTCAAAAGGACCAATACCTGGGGTTGTATCTACTTTATCTGTCTCTGAGACTCTGCTCAGGTGTGCATAAGGGCAATCCTTCTGACAACCTCCAGACTCTTTTTTAGAGACTAATAGCCATATAAACTCATTTGTCCTTTCCATTTCCCCCTTACTTTAGGTCAAAAAGCATTTTTAACTCCTGTTATTATATGTAGACAGGGATATTCTGCTGGTCCGCATTGAGCCTTTAATTCAAGGTCGTTTTCTAGTTATATCATCAGCTGGTACTTGGTAGCGATCCCTCGGTGCCAGGGAGGCTCATCACCAGGTGTCATGTCCCACGCTGGGGGGAAGGCATTGCATTTACATGCTGAGTTTGGTTTCAAGACTGGCCACATTTGAGTAACATGAAGGCTGTCAGGAGGGAACTCTTAGGCACAGTGCTGCTCTAGGCCTTGTTCTTATTTCAGGTGTATAGGCTCACAAGCATAGTCATTAGTATCAGGGGCTCACTTTTGGACCCTCATTCCTTCCTGGTCCTTACCGTTGCACCTGGGGGACTGCCACTGCTCCCCTAAGGACCATGACAGAGCCCCCCCAGCCAGGAACCCAGTACCCCCCCCCAGCTGTTGTTTTTAATTATTTCCACTATGAGTATATCCAAACATTTCCATGCACCCTGGACACATGCCCTGTATAACTCCCTGTCAACCATATATCGCCTGTCAATAACATCCCATACCAGTATTCCTCTGGTGCCATTGTTGAACCACTCTGTGATCCAAAACTTCCCAAAAAGTGAAGCCCAATATAATGTCAGTTTCCCTTACTAGTAAAATGGAATATAGCGATGAGTTTAAAGGTTAGATATAGAATACATATTGATTTAGAAAAATTCTACATCCTATCTTTTTCTTTTCTTTTTTCCTAATTATTGAGCTTCTCTTCACAAGAGCCTTAGATCACAGTAATTCATATATACAATATACAGTACTCCCACATATCCATTATAAAACCTTTTCCCTTCCACAGCAATAATCTTTTAACTTATTCATATCATATTTACTGAAACTGATTTACAGATATTGAGACAATAGCTTTCAAACAAGGTAACATTTGTGTTTACATTGTGGTTCATACTTTAGGGTATACAGTTTTCTAAATTTTTTAGTTATCCTATGTTTTACATTATGGTTTACATTATTTGTCTGTCATCCCCTATGTTTTTGGTGTAATATTACATGTTTTATATCCATCCTTGTGTACTCTTGTGAAACACATCTTTTGCCCTCACATTTACTTTGGTTCCATCTATTCAATATCTGTTTCCCCCTCCCCTTTGGCCTCACAATGACAGTCAATGTTCATTCCTTGAGGAGCCATATTCAGCGATACTTGCAACAGTGTTGAGGGCTTGACTTGCTCAACTGCCCTAATGTCCTGGGAGCCACCCTTTCTCTTGAGAGATACAGTTCCCTCTATTTGATGGCATTAGTCCTCCCCAGGATGTGGGTCTACCTTCACTCTCATTATATGGGTCTCTACCCAATGATATAACCCACTCTGGCAAAATGAGCATTCAGATATTCCCTAGGAGTCTGTCCTGCGTCAGATTATCCCCTTTGAGTATCTTAAACAGGTAACTTTCCTAATTATATTTTGAAAAGGTTTTCTCAGCATTTTACTTTCAACCTACACCTGACAATCTCCTATGTTCGTATGCTGCCTCTCCTGCCCCCAATTTCTTGGGCAATATTACCCATCTGCCCATCCCTAGCTCCCCTCAAACCCGTAAAGCCCCGCCCAAAGGTAACCCTATGCCCCCATTTTATCTCTTCCTTGTGCACATACTTACCGCCAGCTTATCATAGATTTCACCCATGTAGATGTCAGCTTACATCCTTCCTCTAGCCCCTGATTTCCTGTAAGCCTATCTTCCAGTCTCTAGCTCTCTGAGGCAGCTTGCTTATTTCATATCATTGAGGTCATGTAGTATTTGTCCTTCAATGCCTGGGTTGCTTCACTCAACATAAGGTTCTCAAGATTCATCCATGTTATCACGTGTGTTTGTAGTGTATTTGTTCTTAAAGCTGAGTGGTATTCCATTGTATGTATATACCACATTTTATTGATCCACTCATCTGTTGATGGGCATTAGGGTCGATTCCAACTTTTGACGATAGTGAACAATGCTGCTATGAACATTGGTGTGCATATATTGGTTTGTGTCCTTGTTTTCAGTTCTGCTGGGTATATACCCAGAGTGGTATTGCTGGGTCATATGGCAAATCTATGGTTAGTTTTTTGAGAAACCGCCAAACCGTCCTCCAGAATGGTTGGATCCTTCTGCATTCCCACCAGCAGTGGATAAGTGTCCCCATTTTTTCACATCCTCTCCAGCATTTGTATTCTTCTATTTTTTTCATAGCTGCCAATCTTATGGGAGTAAGATGGTTTCTCATTGCAGTTTTGATTTGCATTTCCCTGATAGCTGAAGATTTGGAGCATTTTTTCATGTGCTTTTTAGCCATTTGTATTTCTTCTTTGGAGAAGTGTCTGTTTAAATCTTTTTCCCATTTTTTAAATGGGTTGTTTATCTTTTTATTTTCAAGATATAGGAGTTCTTTATATGTGCAAGTTATGTCTTTTTTCAGATATATGGTTGCCAAATATTTTCTCCCATTGTGTAGGTTCCCTTTTTGCTTTCTTGACAAACTCCTTTGAGCTGCAGAAGGCTTTAATTTTGAGAAAGTCCCATTTATCTATTTGTTCTTTTGCTGCTCGTGCTTTGGGTGTGATGTTCATGAAGCCATTTCCTATTACAGTGTCTTGTAGATGTTTCCCTACACTGCTTTCCAAGGTCTTTATGGTCTTGGCTCTTATATTTAGGTCTTTGATCCATCTTGATTTGATCTTTGTGTAAGGTGTGAGATAGTAATCCTCTTTCATTCTTCTACATATAGATATCCAGTTCTCCAGGCACCATTTGTTGAATAGGCCATTCTCTCCCAGTTGAGAGGGTTTGGTGGCTTTATTGAATATTATATGGCTATATATATGAGGTTCTATATCAGAACTTTCAATTCGATTCCACAGGTCTGTGTGTCTCTCCTTATGCCAATACCATGCTGTTTTCACTACAGTAGCTTTGTAGTATGTTTTGAAGTCAGGTAGTGTGATTCCTCCAATTTCGTTTTTCTTTTTCAATATGTCTTTGGCTATTCGGGGCCTCTTTCCTTTCCAAATAAATTTCATAGTTTATCTATTTCCTTAAAGAAGGCTATGTTGATTTTTATTGGGATTGCAAAGAATATGTAGATCAGTTTTGGTAGGATAGACATCTTAATAATATTTAGTCTTCCTATCCTGGAACAGGAATATTCTTCCATTTATTTAGGTTTTCTTTGATTTCCTTGAACAGTCTTGTGTAGTTTTCAGTGTATAAGTTTTTTACATCTTTAGTTAAATTTATTCCTAAATATTTGATTTTTTTATTTACTATTGTGAATGGTGTTTGTTTCTTGATTTCCTCCTGATCTTGCTCATGATTGGTGTACAGAAATGCTACTGATTTTTGCGCATTGATCTTATAACCTGCGACTTCACGAAACTCATTTATGAGTTCTAGAAGCTTTGTTGTAGATCTCTCAGGGTTTTCTATGTATAGGATCACGTCATCTGCAAATAATGAAATTTTGACTTCTTCCTTTCCAATTTGAATGCCTTTTATGTCTGGTTCTTGCCTCAGTGCTCGAGCAAGTACTTCTAAGACAATGTTAAATAGAAGGGGAGACAGTGGGCATCCTTGTCTTGTTCCTGACTTTAGAGGGAAGGATTTTAGGATTTCTCCATTGTAAATGATGTTGGCTGTAGGTTTTTCATATGTACTCTTTATCGTGTTCAAAAAATTTCCTTGTATTCTGATCTTTTGGAGTGTTTTTATCAAGAAAGGGTGCTGTATTTTGTCAAATGCTTTTTCTGCATCTATAGATATAATTATGTGATTTTTTTTCCTTCAATCTGTTTATATGGTGTATTACATTGATTGATTTTCTTATGTTGAACCATCCTTGCATACCTGGAATAAATCCCACTTGGTTGTGGTGTACAATTCGTTTAATGTGTTGTTGAATACGATTAGCAAGTATTTTGTTAAGTATTTTTGCATCTAGGTTCATTAGAGAAATTGGTCTGTAATTTTCCTTTCTTGTGGTGTCTTTGTTTAGCTTTGGTACTAGGGTAATGTTGGCATCATAGAAGGAGTTAGGCAATGTTCCTTCTGTTTCGATTTTTTGGAATAGTTTCAGCAGGATTGGTGTTAGTTCTTTCCGGAATGTTTTGTAGAATTCACCTGTGAAGCCGTCTGGCCCTGGGCTCTTCTTAGTTGGGAGGTTTTTAATGACTGATTCTATCTCTTTACTTGTGATTGGTTTGTTGAGATCATCAATTTCTTCTTTCATCAATATGGGCTGCTTTTGTGTTTGTAGGAATTTGTCCATTTCCTCTGAATTGTCATTTTTGTTGGAATATAGTTTTTCAAAGTATCCTCTTATGATAGTCTTTATTTCTGTGGGGTCAGTGGTGATATCTCCTTTCTCATTTCTTATTTTGTGTATTTTCATCTTCTCTCTTTTTTTCTTTGTTAGTCTCGCTAAAGGTTTGTCAATTTTATTGATCTTCTCAAAAAAACAGCTCTTGGTCTTGTTTATCTTTTCAAGTGCTTTCTTATTTTCTATTTCATTTAGTTCTGCTCTTATCTTTGTTATTTCCTTCCTTCTTCTTCCTGTTGGATTACTTTGTTGTTGTTTTTTCTAATTCCTCCAAATGTGCATTTAGTTCTTCAATTTTTGCTCTTTCTTCTTTTTTGATGTATGAATTTATGGTTATAAATTTCTCTGTCAGTACTGCTTTTGCTGCATCCCATAAATTTTGATATGTTGTGTTATCATTATCATTTGTTTCAAGGTAGTCATTGATTTCTTTTGAGATTTCCTCTTTGACCCACTGTTTTTCTAAGAGTGTGCTCTTTAATTTCCATATCTTGGTGTGAAATCTGTGCCTCTGGCCCTTGCAGATATCCAGCTTCACTCCACTGTGGTCAGAGATATTATTTTGTATGATTTTGATCTTTCTGAATTCATTAAGCCTTTCTTTGTGGCCTAGCATATGGTCTATCTTGGAGAATGATCCATGTGCACCTGAGAAAAATGTATATCCTGCTGTGTTTGGGTGTAATGATCTGTATATGTCTATTAGATACAACTCTTCTAATATACTGTTCAAATATTTCATTTCTTTAGTGATTCTCTTTTGAGATGTTCTGTCCAAAGTTGATAGTGGTGTATTAAAATCCCCCACTATAATTGTAGATGCATCTATTCTTTCACTTAGTTTTTCCAGCGTTTGCCTCATGTATTTAGAGGCACCCTTGTTAGGAGCATAAATATTTATGATTGTTCATTCTTCTTGACAGATTGTCCCTTTCACTAATATGTAGTATCCTTCTTTGTCTCTCACAATTGTTTCGCATTTAAAGTCTATTTTGTCTGATATTAATATAGCTACTCCTGCCTTTTTTGGTTATTGTTTGCTTGTAAGATTGTTTTGCAACCATTCACTTTCAGCCTCCATGAGTCTCTGGGGTCTAAGATGTGTCTCTTGTAGACAGCATATAGATGGGTCATATTTCCTTATCCAATGTTCCAGTCTGAATCTTTTGATAGGTGAGTTTAATCTGTTGACATTCAGTGTTATTACTTTCAAGGAATTATTTATGTTAGCCATATTTCGATTGGACTTGTGTTTGTCATATTTTGTTTTTTCTTCTCTCTTTGTCCTTTTTGTTGCTCTTACACTCTCCTCCAACTCTGTCTGTCCTGTTTTTTCCTTTCTTCCTGCATAACTCCCTTTAGAATTTCTTGAAGGGGAGGTTTCTTGTTGGCATACTCTTTCAATTTCTGTTTATCTGTGAATATTTTGAACTCTCCATCATTTTTGAATGCTAGTTTAGCTGGATAGAGTATTCTTGGTTGGAAATTTTTTTCTTTTAGTACCTTGACTATATCATAGCACTGCCTTCTTGCCTCCATGGTTTCAGATGAGAAATCAGCACTGAATCTTATGGAGCTTCCCTTGTATGTGATGGTTTTCTTTTCTCTTGCTGCTTTTAGAATTTTCTCTTTGTCTTGAGGATTGGATAATTTGACAAGTATATGTCTTGGGGTGAGCCTTTTAGGGTTTATGACGATTGGGGTGCACTGTGCTTATTGGATATGTACATCAGTCTCTTTCAGTAGATTTGGGAAGTTTTCAGCCATTATTTCCTGCAACACTCCTTCTGATCCTTTTCCCTTCTCTTCTCCTTCTGGATGCCTATAATACGTATGTTTGTGAGTTTTGCATTGTCATTCAGATCCCTAAGTCCTAGCTGGATTTTTTCTATCTTTTTATCGATAAATTCTACTATCTGTTTGATTTCCGATGTACTGTCCTTCCACATCGCTAATTCTCTGCTCTGCCTCTTCTAATCTGCTGTTGTTTGCTGCGAGTGTATTTTTGATTTCTTGAACTGTGGTGTTCATTCCCATCATATCTGTTATCTTTTTGTGTATGTCTGCAATTTCTCCTCCAAGTGTTGTCTTCATATTGTTAACCTCTTCCTTTACTTCATTAAATTTGTCTGTGATATATGTTCTGAGATCTTTAATTACTTGTGTGAAGTTCTGCTCCCCTTCCTGGTTTTTAGTTTGTTCATTGGATTCAGCCATGTTTTCCTGATTACTGGTTTGTTTTGTAGATTTTTGTTGCTGTCTGGTCATCATTTTATCTTGATGGGTTTAATCAGTTCCTTAGCTTCTTTGTCTAGTCTTGGGGATTAATTAGCTGTTGTTTGTGCATAAGTGTTATATCTTGTCTTTGTCACTTTGTTCTTCTTATTCTAATTTCTTATTGCTGGCTGAGTTCACTTTGAAGGAAAGTATTAGGGTCAGGGAAAGGCATTTGTGTAAGCAAGGAAAATGTGTAAAGTAGTATTGGTAATAAATGTTAACAGAGCAACAATATGAGATCTGGGAGGATGGATATTAGATTCATGTAAGTTGTGTAGAGTTATAGCAGTAGGTAGAGTACCAATAATGAGGTAGTCGACGGAATATGGGAGGAATATGGTGTGAATTAAAAGGCTAGTGTTTTCATGAGAGAGGGTAAGAGAAAAGAAAGGCAATAGTGTCAAGAGTGGATAAAAGACAGAAAACAAAACAAAGGTATTAGTAATTAAGAGTTAGACACTTTGGGGATCAAAGAAAGGGAGGTGGAATATAGGAGAGACAGTAGATGATGGAGGATATCAAGATGTAGGGGAAAGGGGATAATGTAGGTAGCCAAAATCAATTCACACAGAAATCAGGCAATGGAGGATGAGGAAACCCAGCAAATGTGAGGTGTTTCCTGAAGCACCTATTGTATAATTAAGATAAAATAAAATAAGAAGAAAATGAGGGACCAGAGAGAAAAAAAAAGACTTTGAGGATACTATGGGAGAAAAGACTAGGAGAAAATGCAATGTTAGCAATCAGGACAATAAAAAATAAAAAAACAAAACAAAACAAAACAAAAAAGGAAAAAATGCAAATGTTGAGGGCTAGGACATTCAAGGACCTCAGATGGACCTCAGGGCATGGTGGATTCAGGGATGGAAAGTCTGTGATATTGAAGACTCAAGAGGTGTGTGTCTCTGGGGTGTGGGCCACCAGGGTTTAGGGGACTCAGACCTGGTAACTTCATTTCAAATTCACAAAATTAAAGAACAGAAAAAGCAACTCAACAAATTAACAAAACATAACTTCTGAAAGTTTTTTTCAGCAGTTTTATCTCATCTAATTCCAACTGCTAGTTCAGTTTTTCCTCTAGTGTATGAAAGAACATTTTTATAACTGTACTATTAACTATAATCCATTGTTTAAAAAAATTTCACTGTTTGTGTTGTATAGTCCTATTTTTAAAGTTTTTATTCTAGTAACATATATGTGTATATAACTTAAAATTTCGACTTCAGTGGGGAACTGAATTACTGAAGAAAAGGAGTGGGAAAGAGATTTTTATTCATTGTGCTCCTTGTTATGCCTTTTGGATTTTGAACTAAGTAGACATTCTATAAATTTTTTTAAAAATGTAAGTAAAAATAAAAAGATCAATTAATTAATAATTAATAATTAAAACTTAGAAATGGGTGAATAATTTGTTGTGGTGACCCATCCAACATAAGTATATTGTCAAGTTTATTCTGTAAAAAACAGATAACTAAAATATTTTAATATCCACAAAAGCAATCAAAGAAACTATCATTTTTTTTGCTTCTAGAATTCGATTAACTCTTCCTTTAATATTCAGCCTATATTGAAATCAATGATCCAATACGATTTTAGATTTTAAGAAAAATGATTCTAAGGCAATGCAAAAATAGTTTCCTAAATGTGTAAAATTCTGAATGGAAAGAAAAGATTGGTATTCCTGGAGATCTGCAAAAAAGATCTGCCTATGCTAGCCCAGATTTTGAACTAATGAAGAGTGCTCCCAGTTTCAGTGGTTAACTTTTCTTCTCATAACAATGGCTCCTGGGACCTCTGGGATCCCCTGATCTACATGGACTATTCTTACCAGCCTTCTTGGGTAAAATTATTCTTCCAATGCTTACCTGAGGACCACAAAGTCCTCAACAAACTCAAATACAGTTTCACCCCTTCCCCTAATTTGATTTTCCTGAGTCTCAAGTGACTATTTGTTGGGGGAGGCTACTACTTATTTTAATTTTTAATATTGTATTCTATTTTTATTTTTCATTTTTTAACATGTAAAATTCAAAGGATTTTAGTAAACTCAAAAAGTTGTGCAGTTATCTCCACTAATTCCAGAACATTTTCATCATCCCGAAAAGAAATCCATACCTATTAGTGGTCACTTCACATTCCCTCTTTCCTCAGCTTTGAGCAACTAATAATCTACTTTCTGTCTGTTCGGATTTACATATTCTGGATATTTCACTTAAGTGGAATAACATAATCCAAGGACAACTGTGTCTAACATTTTTCACTTAACACGTATCTTCAATGTTTATTCATGTTTTATAATGTATCAGTGTGTCATTCCCTTTGATGGACAATAATATTGCATTTTATCTACTGTTCATCAATTCAAGGCCATTTGGATTGTTTCCACTTTTGGGTTATTATGAACAAGGATGCTATGAACATTTGTGTACAGGTTTTTGTGTGGACATACATTTTCAGTTCTCTTGGTATATACTGGGGAGTGAATTTGCTAGGTCATGTGGTAATTCTATGTGTAACTGTTTAAGGAACTACAAAACTGTTTCCCAAAACTGTTGCAACATTTAATTCATACCAGTAGTGTATGAGGGTTCCAATTTCTGCACATCCTTACCAAAAAATGTTATTGTCTGTATTTTTTATTTTAACTATCCTAGAGAATGTGAAGTATCTTGTGACTCTGATTTGCATTTCTCTAATGACATGATATTGAGCATCTTTTTATGTGCTTTTTGGTCACGTGTATGTCTTTAAGAAACCTGTTTTCAGATCCTTTGCACGTTCTTAATGGGTTATGTTTTTATTATTGAATTTTAAAGCTTCATTCTATAATTTCTATACTAGACTCATCAAATATATGATTTGCAAGTATTTTATTCCATTCTGTGGGTTGTTTCTTCATTTTCTTGATGTCATTTGAAGCAGAAGATTTTTAATTTTAGCAGAGTCCAATTCATTAATTTTTTCTTGCATTCTTCTGCTTTTTATGGTATATCTAAGAAGTCTTTGCCTAACCCACGTTCACAAAGATCTACTCCTGTGTTTTATTCTAAGGTTTTTATAGTGTTATCTCTTCCATTTAGGTTTATGGGCCATTTTAAGTTAATTTCTGTTGATGGTAGGAGAAAGAGCTCTAACTTTTTCTTTTACATATGCATACCCAATTGTCTCCTTTGTTGAAAAGACTATCATCTTGGCACTCTTGTTGAAACCAGAAACCATAAATGTAAGGATTTATTTTTCTTTATCAGTTTTATTTCAATGATTTATTTGACTACACCTGTACCATCTTGGTTATTGTAGCTTTATAGTAAGTTTTGACCTGGCCCGCAGGTCAAACAAACCGGTACCTGAAAGAGGGAGTGGAAATTGGGGGACAAGAGGTGAGAGAAACGGAGACAAGACAGGATTCTGATCAAGTCTCTGTTTATTGAGGGTAGAGCATCAGAATATATACTAAGGGGAGGGTATTAGCAGGGGGTGATAGGCTGATGCATGGGTTCAACATCTTGTTGCACAGGCGTGACACTTTTTGCCTGGGAAACTGGGGAAAGGGGAAGAAGAAGGCGGAAGCACAGGGGTGGAGTAGGCATAGTTATGAAAACCACCATGTTGCTGGAGACCGCAAATGCACGTAGCTCCGGGTGGCTCCCCACAGGTCCCCCTTCTTTATTATATTTTATGAAGCACCCTGAGTTTGGGGTGAACTATGCCTGTCTTAGGTTGGGACTGCACCCGATAAGTGATTTGTCTTACCCGGCATGCGATCAGTCTTACCCGTCATTGGGAATCATGGCAGCAAAAGGCCACGTCCCTGTCTTAGGTTGACTGATGGGTCAGCCCAGTTGCCCGTTATTGGCTAACCAGTTCATCACCTCAGAACCTGACAGGGTTCATATGTATTTGAGAACCGCTGCCAGCAGTCAGGGTGCTCCCATTTTGGTTATAATGTGTGGAGGCCAGAGGAAGGTGCGGTACGCACAGCATTCTCTTACTGCGGTTTCATAATGGAGGTTGGGGAGGTGAAAGCAAGAGGGGGAGAGAGAAACATGAGGGGGTTGTAGCAAGGATGGGCTCTTCAGTCACAAGCAGCTGGCACTGGTGGATGTGGTGTGCAGCATTGGCCGATACACTCTTAGGTTGTACTAAAGTCTCGGGGTGCCGGCGTCACAGAAGGGTTCCAGGGGGGCTGTACAGCCACATGGGTTTTAGCATTGGTTGCTCTCCTGTAAGAAAACACAGAGTTCATCTCAGGGAGAGTTCTCTACCCTGGATAGGTTGTTATTATCTATTTGTTTTACCAATCGTTCCAGCAGCCAGTTGGCTGCATCTAGTTCTTTGGAACAGACGCAAACTGATCCTCTGCCCCATATTAGGACGGGATCGGGTCCATGCCGGGTATTATCCATTGGGTCTTTCCATAGGACAGTGGCATGGTTTGTGCTGGTATTAGGGTGCCAGAAGCGGTCAGCCACAGAATGTCCTTTTTGATCTAAGCTTAAAAAATTTAGAATAAAGAGAGAGTGGGATAATAGATTTTTGGGGGATCCTTTGACGGGGTACCACTCCCCCTTTTTTATTTTTTCTATGATGTTTTTTAGAGACAGATGCACTCTTTCGACTATACCTTGGCCTTGGGGGTTATATTATTTCCTGCCATATGAAACCCCAGGTAGGTATAAGGGTCTTGTAATTGTACTTTATCAGGGGCAATTTGAAGCCCGTGTGCCTTTAAGGCTGTTTTCATATCACGGTAACATGTTAGGACATCTTGTTCCTTTTTACCAGCCATTAAAATGTCATCCATGTAGTGAATAACATAAAGGTCTTTCCACATTGCCCTTACTTCTCTTATGGCGGCAGCCACAAATTTTTGACATAAGGTAGGGCTGTTTGTCATGCCTTGGGGTAAAACCTTCCAGTGATATCTCCTCATAGGTTCTTTGAAATTCACAGAGGGGAGGCTAAATGCAAAGCGTTTTGATCAGCTGGGTGTAATGGGATAGTAAAGAAACAATCTTTTAGATCTATGATAATTTTATAATATCCAAAGGGGATGGCTACAGGGGTTGGAAGACCAGGCTGCAAGGCTCCCATAGGTATCATTATTTTGTTTACTGCTCTTAAGTCTTGCAATAATTGCCATTTTCCAGATTTCTTTTTAATGACAAAAATAGGAGTATTCCAGGGAGAGTCACTTTCTGTAATATGTCCTGCCGCTAAAGAACAATATTTTTAACTTTGATACATACTACTTGATACTAAGGCTTTTTCAAACTTTATAGACAGACCCATCAAATCTTACTTAACTTTAACCATTAAAATTTCTTTCCACAAACCTTCTACACTTACAGTATTCATTTGTCCCACATTTTACTCTTTCTCAATAATCAATCATTTTATTTCAGGATGAAATCATCTCCTGTTTCCTTAGTAATAAAAACACATTCTATATATCCCACATACTAAGTTACCAGGCAAACTTCTTACAACATATCACTGCCATCAACACTAAATGAGATTGTTAAAATAATGAACTTTTCTTCACTTTAAATACTTAGTAGCATGTAATACCAGAAACAGTCCCCTAGAAGCCACTTTGCAGGGAAGACTAGCCACCAACAAGTTTTCCTGTTGTAAAATTACCTTTTATTATTTATCATCATCAATTCAGTTTTATATATATTTAATAATGACTTTTGGAATTAGCCATTTAAATACCTTAATTTAAACAATGCTTTATTAAACTTCTTTAATTATTTATAACCATATAGATTATATTATTTTAAGACAACTTTTACCTTCACAGAACACATTCCCTTACTTAAAGTTACCACAATACCTTCTACAACTCGCCACATGCAAATTAAGTTCCAAGAGTTTATGAAAAATTAGCCATCCTATTTTAGGACAAAATACGCCTTTTTGCAAAACTTATTAAATTGCAGTTAGCATTTTCACAAACTTTTAACCAAATATTCATTTAAGTTTTGCATCCTTCATATTATCTTGTGAAGAAATATGTTATTCATTTCAATCTAGGCAAGAACCATTTTTTATGAAAAGGCGTAGTAATTTTGTTAATCAAGACTTACAATTTTTACTATTGTAGATATCTTATTAACATTTAAACTTATATATTAATATAATAAACTTAAGTATTAATATAAGCGCTTATTTAATTTTTGGCCATTTGAATAGAGCTCTTTTCAAAAATTTCTACTAATTTATATTTACCATCTGGAGGTATCACAATACACACTGACATTGAATGCACAGACAGACAGACACAAAACAATTACAACACACTAACAGAAACATACAATTTATTTACAATCGACTCATAATTCTTACTTTCTTGGTATAGCTGCTTTTAAATCCTCTGTTATATAGCACATCATAGATTATACCTTTCAAGATTTCTTTTGGAATTCATGTTGCCTGTAATATGCAAGCTTGTGCTTGGAAACATTTTTATTAGTTATCAGCAATCAGTTAAAATAACTTGAGCATCAAAATGTAGTTAAGTTATTATTTTGCAGTTTAGACAGACCATTAACACACATTTTTGGATTATTACTGTAAGATTAAACTGAGACTTGAAGTTCTGGAGAAAACTATTGATTTAAAATTGGAAACTTCCTTTAGACCTTGATAAAAACTTGGTACCAATTTTATTATCTTGGTTAAGCAAGCCCAATCAGAACTAGAATGGAAACAAAACAAAACATAAATGTTGCCACGTTTCTCTCTCTTTCCAGTGGATAAACTATATTAGCCTTCACTAGCCCAGAGCTACATTGTCATGTAGACAGCAGGGAGTTTGAAAAGTTGTGAAAGAAGTTGTGAAAGGGGCTGGCGTTCGCCGGGACAAAGTTGATTGCCTCATAAGCTTGTTTGGATTTTGGGGCTTGTGGCTGGCTTTGTCTCCTGCTTCCCAATAGGGAAGCAGGGACAGCACCTCGCTCTTCGCTCTTCGCCTCGCTCTTCGCTCTTCGCCTCGCTCTTCGCTCTTCCATGGTGGTGTGGATCCTGGCGGACCTCAACCAGCAGGCGCCCACACCCGTGCCCGCTGAGCGCAGGGAGGGCGCCACGGCCGGGAAGGCTCAGGCTGTGTGCTGCTCGCTGCCCCCCCCCCCTGCGCCCGAGGCAGGGCCAGGGCCTCTTTTTTGCCATGGCTGTAAAACCTGTTTTAAAGTGGCCAGCAGTATCAAGGCCTTGTTGGTAGGTGGGGCTAATTTCAGAACAAAGCCTGATGTAACCAGACAAGTTCTCCTTCTTTCTATAAGGTCTAACTGCGGCCTGATAAGCCGCATTTGCATTTACAAAGGCAATTTGCTTTACATATCGCCAAACAGTCTTTCTACAGCTGTGCACAATCTGCCTACAAAATCTGAAAAGGGTTTCTCTGGCCACTGCTTAATAGTAGTGAGGGAGGAGGCAGGGCGTTCTTTTGTGGGCAACCTTTTGCAGGCCCTAAGGGCTGCAGTTTGAATTTGGGGGAAAAGGGTGGGGTATGAGTAAGGTCTGCATGGGCGCAGCAGACAAAGGAGGTGCAGGGGGGTGGCGATGACAATCTCTGGCTAGATGGCCAGGGTTGCCGCAGGAGAAACAGGCCCTAGGTGCACGGGGCACCAGGGATGGAAACACTTCTCTCAAGGCCGCAGCGAAGGGTTGGGCCTGTTCAGAGGTGTCCTCCCTTATGGTGGCAGCTATAGCCAGGCCCTGCTGCTTTGTGAGGCCTATGTCTGAGCAAAGCTTAATATAGCCAGAGAGGTTTTCCCTTTTTCTATAGGGCCGGATAGCTGCTTGGCAGGCTGCATTAGCATTTTCAAAGGCAAGTTGTTTTACATAGTCAGCATCAGTATTTGCATCACCAAACATTCTTTCAGCGGCAGTGCAAAGTCTACCTATGAGAATAGTTCCTCAGGGCCCTGACCGATAGAAGTTAAGGAGGTAAGGGATTGTCCCTTGGTAGGCAGTCTTTTCCAGGCCTTAAGGGCTGCAGCACCGACTTATTCGAAAAGTCCGGCATCATTATACAACTGATTTGAGTTCTGCTTAAAATCTCCTGCTCCGAGAAGCATGTCCTCGGTCCACCCATTCTCGGTTCTGAGATTCCACTGTGCGGTTTCCTTGCAAAGCTCACAATATTCTGACTTCCAGAGGAGATAATCTCCTGCACTGAGAGCGGAGCGGGCAAGGGTGTGCCAGTCATGGGGGGTGAGCCACCCATCAGCAATGTGTTCTAACAGAGAGAGGGTGTATGGAGCAGTAGGGCCCAAGGTTTTGAAAGGGAAAGGGTTATAGATGCGCTCAGGCTCAGGTTCAACAGCAACCTCGCTCCCCTCACCAGCCTCATTAGAGCTCCCAGGCCTCTCGATAACAGGGAATGAATCCGTACATGGGGCTTTAGGGTTTGGATTACTAATAACTCTCCTCTTCTGATTAGGGCCAGCTCTTCCCTTAGAGATATTATTTTTGCAAGGGGAAGGGGCACTCTCATCATCGCTATCTATTTTAATAGACACCGAGTCTGAGTGTGGGGGGGTGGTATTTAGCAGGACTTTTTGCTGGGGGGGATTTAGTGAGCGTCCCCGACTCCACTCCACCTTTCATTTATGGTCCCTTCCTGAGGAAGCCACGGACAGACTTCTCTCAAAAATCTAAAGAATTCTACTAGCTCCTTAAATTTAACCTTTATTCCTCTCACCTTTAATGCCTCTCTGAGGCTCTTAATAAAAAGTTCGTGCTCACTCATTGCTTGTCCCATATTCGCCGATCACTTACCGAGGCTTCACAACCGGGAGGCAGGTTCCCTCGTAGCGTCCTCTTATTACTCTCTGATTCTCCTTTTTGATTTCTGAACGTTACACTTGGTCCGGCCGGACTGTCTGTCGGCGTTCCTCACTGGATCCCTCATTTTCAGGTCCCTGTTCAGGCACCAAATGACCTGACCCGCAGGTCAAACGAGCTGGCACCTGAAAGAGGGAGTGGGAATTGGGGGACAAGAGGCGAGAGAAACAGAGACAAGACAGGATTCTGATCAAGTCTCCATTTATTGAGGGTGGAGCATCAGAATATATACTAAGGGGAGGGTATTAGCAGGGGGTGATAGGCTGATGCATGGTTCAACATCTTGTTGCACAGGCACGACACTTTTTGCCCGGGAAACTGGGGAAAGGGGAAGAAGAAGGCGGAAGCACAGGGGTGGAGTGGGCATAGTTATGAAAACCGCCGTGTTGCTGGAGACCGCAAATGCACGTAGCTCCGGGCGGCTCCCCACAAGTTTTGAATTTGTGTGAAAATTGAAAGTGTGAGTCTCCAAATTTTTTTCTAGAATTTTTTGGTTACTCTATATCACTTGTACTTCCATATTAATTTTAGGATGAACTTTCAGTTTCTGCAAAAACAGCAGCCAGGATCTTGATAGAGATTATGTTGAATCTGTAGATACATTTGGGGAGTATTGTCATCTAAAAATATTTTCCAATTCATGAATACTAAACAAATATCCTTCCATTTATTTAGGTTTTTAAAAAATTTCTTCCAATAATGTTTTATAGTTTTTAATCATACAAGCCTCGTACTTACTTTGTTAAAATTTATTCCTAAGCATTTTGTTCTGTATGAACCATTGGAATTGTTTTCTTGGTTTCTTTGTCTGGGTTGTTCTTGCTCGTGTATAGACATACCATTGATTTTTGCATATTTATCTTGTATGCTTCATCCTTGTTGAACTAGTTTATGAGTTCTATTAATTTCTTGATGGGAGCATAAGGCTTACAGTATTATGAGAATGCCATTCCTCTTTCAGCTTTTCCCCATTCTTGCAACTATTTTTTTCCTCATAAACTCAATCCATTTTATCCATTATTGGATACTAGGCATTAACAGTTAATCTGAATAATACGATACATACCCACACTGTCCTTTCATAATTTCTGATCTCATTTTCATTGAAAAGAGGAATAGCTAATTTGCCTGTCCATTCTCAGGTGCACAGCTGGCAATACCGAAGAGCAGGGGGGTAGTGGGTGGTAGTTTGCAGCCTCAGTTATAATGCATGCAGACTGAGGGAAGTTTCTAGCTAAAGTATCTTAATGGAGTTTTCAAGTCAGTCATGAGTAGGATGGTCATAAAATTTATCACCAAACTGGGACACTTTTGAGATTTAATGTGTATGGGGGTGGGTACTCTTAGTTATTATGCCAGCACAACAGACATGTACTCACAGTATCCTGGGCATACCAGGATGTATGAACCCTAGTCATAACAGATTGTCAACAGGTTGTTTTTCAAGTGAAATTAGGCAAAAGGAGAAGGGCAAGCCAGGGTCAGAGGTGTGGTACTAGAAATTGCTGATAAAGAGCAAAGACTAGATGGCAAGATCCAGATCCAGAGAGATGCCCCTATATTATTATATAAGCTAAAAATAATATATATGGGACTTCTGGGAAGATGGAGGATTAGAGAGGTGGAGGGATCAATTTTCTCCCAGAAATAAATAGCTAGAGGACAGGCAGAGACTGTTTGGAGGGCTGCTCTGGTGCTCAGGACACCAGGGGAAATCAAGGCACTACCCAAAGGAAAGAGGGGCAAAGGAAAGGACTGTCAGCTGGCTGAAGAATACTGTGAGTAGAGCTGCAAAAGCAGCAGCAGGTGCCCATCTCCCCACCTATGGAACAAATAGAAGACTGTGGACTGAAACGGCTATGGACTGCAGTCTCTGTGGACTGAAAGGTTTACATGGGTTGTCTTGCCTAAGAAAAGGGAGAGGGAGAGACATAGCCTAGAGCATATTCAGATTTTGGTCAACAAACTTGGTCTGATGCATCGGAGGAGTTGCACACTTCCAGGTCAGATTGGGTTGTGACACTGTTTGCACTGAGAGCAGGGATCTAAAGATAATTTGCCTTCTCAAACACCCTTTCTTCTGTTCAGGGCTGATTGCTGAGGAGACAGAGGGAGAGAGGGTGTGGTCAGCCAAGGGTAGAGAACAACCTCTGAGAAAGTTTGTGTGTGTGACTTGACCAGCCATGAAGACATTGCTTCTGCACTGCCCACCCACATGAGGAGTTACTCTATTTATATTTTGTATTTATTTTTTGAGGTACGAGGGCTGGGGATTGAACCTGGGACCTTGTGTGTTCAAAGCCGGTGCTTAACCACTGAGCCACCTTAGCACCCGACAAGGAGTTACTCTAAATGCATTCCTCCCAGCACCTGGGGTCTGAGCTGAGGCACCTGCCAAAGAACACCACCTGCTGACCAGACCAGAAAAGTGCAAGGAAAAGGAAAATAAATTAATAAACAAACTAACAAGTAAATAAGGAAAGCAGGCACCTTAACTGGCCCCTCTCCAAGGCCTTTAGAAAATGGCCTGCACCTTATTTGTGGGTCCTTAGCCCTGGTTTGAGCTGTTAAACAAGGGCAATCATAAATGCCTAGAACAAGTTGAACCAAGAATCAAAGAACAGTGGTAGCACACAACTAATTAACACTAAATCCCTAGGCAAGAGACATACACTGAACATCAGAGTAAACTCTGTCAGAATCAGATGCCTAGACATCAGCAAAAAATTTACAAGCCATACAAAGAAAAAGCAAGATATGGCTCAGGCAAAGGAAAAATCTAAGCTGCAGATGAGACATAGGACTTGAAACAGCGAAAGAATGAAGGGCATACAAATCTCCTAAATCAAATCATGGATTGAAAGACAATATGGATAAAGAAATAAAAGACATTAAGTGAGCCCAGAGAAAATTTGAAATCTTGGATGAAAAATAACAGAGCTTAAGGGACTGAAAGACACAATAAGTGAGCTTGAAAATATAAGAGAAAGACAACAGCAGGATTGAAAACATGGAATAAAGAATCAGGGATGTGGAGGAAAGAACAACTGACAGTGAAGAGACACAAGAATGGAGAGAAAAAAAGCATGGAAAAAATAGAGCAGGGGCTTAGAGAGTTGAATGATAACACAAGGTGCACCAGCATACATGTTATGGGAGTTCCAGAAGGGAACAAGAAAGGAAAAGGGACTGAAGGAGTATTGGTGGAAAGAATGGCTGAAAATTTCCCAACTCTTATGAAAGACATGAATATACATATCCAGGAAGAACAGTGTACTCCAATTAGAATAAATCCAAATGGACATCCCAGGACACATAATATGCAGAATGCCAAATGCCAAAGATAAAGAGAAAAATCTGAAAGCAGCAAGGGAAAAGTAAAACATCACATAAAAAGGATGTCCAATATACTTAGTGGGGATTTCTCTTCAGAAACCATGCAGGTGAGAAGGTAATGTTATGATATAGCTAAAGTGCTGAAAGAGAAAAACTGCCAGTCAAGAATTCTTTATTTGGAAAAACTGTCCTTCATATATACAGTGAGCTTAAAATATTCACAGATAAACAGAAACTAAAGGAGTTCATAAACAAGAATCCAGCTCTGCAGGAAACACTAAAGGGAGGTCTGCAGCCAGAAAAGAGGAGAGAGAGAGGCTAGGAGGAGAGTGTAGAAGTGCAGACTATCAGAGAGGGTAACCAAAAAGATAAAAAGATGGACAAAAATAAGATATAGCGTATGAAAGTCAAAGGATAAAATGGCTAAATAAAGGATGCCTTTACAGTAATAACATTAAATGTTAATATTAAACTTCCCAAACAAAAGACATAGGCTGACAGAACGGATAAGAAAACATGAGTCAGCTATATGCTGTCTGTAGGAGACTCCCCTTAGACCCAAGGATGCAAATAGACTGAAAGTGAAATGTAAAAAGCTATTTCATGCAAATAGTAACCAAAAGAAAGCAGGGATAGCTATACAAATATGGAACAAAATGGACTTTAAATGCAAAAAAAGTGATGGGATGCAGAAGGCCATTTTATATTAGTAAAAGGAACAACCCACCATGAAGGAGCAACAGTCATAAATATCTATGCACCTAACCAGGTTGCCCCAAAATACATGAGGCAAACTCTGACAAAGCTGAAAAGAGAAACAGAGGTCTCTACAAAAATATTTGGAGACTTCAAATCACCACTCACATCAATAGATAAAACAATTAGAAGGTCAACAAGGAAACAGAGAACTTGAACAATATGATAAATATTCTGAAACTGATAGACATATATAGAAACTGCACCCCAAATCAGAAGGTTATACATTCTTCTCCAGTGTTCATTGATCTTACTCCAGGATAGATCACATGTTGGGCCACAGCACAACTCTAAATAAATTTAAGAAGATTGAAATTATATAAAGCACCTTCTCTAATCATAATAGAATGAAGCTGGATATCAATAATAAGTGGGAAGTGAAAAAATTTGCAAATATGTGGAAGCTAAACAACACACTCCTAAACAATCAGTGAATCAAAGAAGAAATTGCAAGAGAAATTAGTAGACATCTCGAGACAAATGAAAACAAGGTTCAGTGTATCAAAACTTATGGTATACAGCAAAGTCAGAGCTAGACAGAAATTTATAGCCATACATGCCTATATTCAAAAAAGAAGAAACAGCTAAAATCCAAGCTCTAACTGAACAATTGAAGAAATTAGAAAAAGAATCGCAAACCATCCCTAAACCAAGCAGAAGAAAGAAATAATGGTTACAGCAGAAACAAATGAAATTGAGAACAGCAACAAAAATAATAGAGAAAAATCAACAAAAACTGTTCTTTTTGAAAAAAATTAAAACCTGGTTTTGTTAACAAGACTAACAAAGAAAAAGGATAGAAGATTCAAGTAGGTAAAATCAGGAATGAAAGGGGGAACATTATGACTGAACCAACAGAAATAAAAAGGATAATAAAAGGATATTATGAAACTGTGTGCCAACAAATTAGATAACCTAGATGAAAGGGGCAAATTCCTAGAAATACACAAGCAACCTACAGTGACCCTACAAGAAATACAGCAACTCAATAAAGCAATCACAAATAAAGAGATTAAATCTGTCATTAGAAATCTTCCAACAAAGAAAAGTCCAGGACTAGGTGGTTTCATGGGTGAAGTCTACCAAACATTTTGAGAAGAATTAATACCAATCCTGTTTAAATTCTCAAAAAAAGTGATAAGGAGTGAAAATTACCCAACAAATTTTATGAAGCCAACAAAGATTAAAAAATTAAAAAAAGAAAATTACAGAACAATCTCTCTGATGAATGTAGATGCAAAATTACTCAATAAAATACTTGCAAATCGAATTTAACAGCATATAAAAACAATTATACATCAGGATCAAGTGATTTTTATTCCTGGTATGCAAGAGTGGTTCAACCTAAGAAAATCAAATAATGTAACACACCACATTAACAAATAGAGGGGAAACATACCACATGATCATTTCGATAGATGCCGAAAAGGCATTTAACTAAACCCAGTATCTTTTCTTTATAAAAATACTTCAAAATATAGGTATAGAAGAAAAGTTTCTCAACATAATAAAGGGCATATAAATCCACAGCAACATCATATTCAATGGGGAGAGGTTGATAGCTTTCCCATTAAGATTGGGAACAAGACAAGAAATCACACTGTCACTACTGTTAATCAACATTGTGCTCAAAGTTCTAGCACAATGAGGAGGTAAAACTTACTATTTGCAGATGACATGACCTTATATTTAGAAAATCCTGAAATATTTACAACAAAGCTATTAAAGCTAATAAAAGAGTTCAGCAAAGTGGCAGAATAAGATCAACATGCAAAAATCAAGTGTTTCTAAAACCACTAATGAGCAAACTGAAGAGGAAATCAAGAAAAAGTTCAATTTACAATAGCAACAAAAAGACTCAAATGTGTAGGTAGTAATTTAACCAGAAAAGTAAAGGATCTGTATTCAGGAAACTACAAAGCACAGCTAAAAGAAATCAGAGATTAAAAAAAAAAAAAAAAAGGAAATCAGAGAAATCCTAAACAAATGGAAGGCATTCCATGTTCATGGTTTGGAACATTAAGCATTGTGAAAATGTCAATTCTACCCAAATTGGTTTATAAATTCAAAGCAATTGCAATGAAAATTGCAACAGCTTACTTTACAGAATTAGAAAAGTCAATTAAATTTATCTGGAAGGGAAAGGGATCCTGAATAGCTAAAGACATCCTAAAAAAGAAGAGCAAAGCCAGAGGACTCATGTTTCCTGACCTTGAAGTGTCTTATAAAGATACAGTGCTCAGAACAGTGTGGTATTGGCATAAAGATACATTTATCAATGAAATAGAACTGGGTATTCAGAAATAGACCCTTAACTCTATGGTCAACTGATTTTTTTTAATGTACCAGGGCCAGGGATTGAAACTGGGACCTCCTAAGTGAAAGGCTGCACCCAAACATGGAGTCACATTCAGCTGATTTTTGATACACTTACCAAGTCCACTTTTCTGGGACAAAACAGTCTCTTTAACAAATGGTGCTGGAAAAATTGGATATTCAAAACCAAAAGAATGAAAGAGGACCCCTATCTCTCTTCCTATACAAAAATCAACTCAAAATGAATTAAAGACCTAAACATAAAAGCTAGGAATGTAAAACTTCTAGAAGATAACATAGGAAAACAACTACAAGACCTTATAGTAGGAAGGGGTCACTTCTGCCTCTCAAAGGCACCCTTTGTGAAGAGGGTAAAAAGGAAGCCTATTAGTGGGAGAAAATATTTGGGAATCTCACATCTGACAAGTGTCTAATATTCATGATATATAAAGAGTTCCTCAACTCAACAATAAAAAGACAAATGAATTTATTAAAAAATAGGCAAAAGACCTGAATAGACATTTTCTAAAGAAGAAATAAAAATGGTGAAAAATACATGAAAAAAATGTTCAACATCATTGGCTATTAGGGAAATGCAAATCAAAGCTACAATGAGATCTCATTTCAAACCTACTAAATGGCCACTCATTAAAAAAAAAATTTATAGGAGCTTTAGGTTATAGAAATATTACATAAAAAATACAGGGGATTCTTATATGGCCCACACCCTCCCCCAGCTTCACTTTCCCACATTAATAACATCCTTCATTAGTGTGGTACATTTGTTACAGTTGATGAACACAAATTGAAGCATTGCTACTAATGGTGGGCTATAGTTTACATTATAGCTTCCACTCTGCCCTGCACAATTTTGTAGGTTATGACAAAATATATAATGGCCTATATCCATCATTGCAATATCATGCAGGACAATTCCAATGTCTGGAAAATGTCCCCATATTATACCTATTCTTCTCTCTCCCTCCCCTCAGAAACTTTGGTGGTCACTGCTTTTATACCAATGATAGAAGTTCTTCCATTGCTATTATTTTTAATAACTATAAGTCTATAATAGAATAATAATAAGTCTACTTTAGTCCATTTTTCATTCCCCAATATTGAATATTTGGGGATGGTGATGCCTACTCTGTTTCTGATTGAGAGGGGGCTTAGATCCCATGAGACAGATGGATGAAACTATCTTGTTTGCAGTTGCAGACATTCTCTGTTCCTTGGGAAGGGTGTTGTCCATCATCAACCACTTGTCAGTTGTCGTTGGTGAGTCCAATGAACTGGAGAGTAGGTGATGAAACTTTGCTGAGATTCAGGGCTCAATTGGCACATGGACAGACCAAACATTTAAGTCTCTGGGAAATATATTTAACAAGTATAGTGCTAATTATGCTTTCAAATAAAAGGGGCAAGGGAACAGGTGTGGTGAAAACAATTGAACAACTGCTTCATACATGGGAGGTCCTGGGTTCAGTTCCTAGTGCCTCATAAAAAGCAAACAGGGAAGCAGACTTGGCCCAATGGATAGGGCATCTGCCTACCACATGGGAGGTCCATGGTTCAAACCCTGGGCCTCCTTGACCCTGTGGAGCTGGCCCATGCACAGTGCTGATGCACGCGGGGAGTGCTGTGCCACACAGGGATGTCCCCCATGTAGGGGAGCCCCACGTGCAAGTAGTGCACCCTGTAAGGAGAGCTACCCAGCGTGAAAGAAAGTGCAGCCTGCCTAAGAATGGTGCCGCACATGGAGAGCTGACATAAGATGGCGCAACAAAAAGAAGCACAGATACCCGGTGCCACTGATAAGGATAGAGGTGGCCATAGAAGAACACACAGCAAATGGACACAGAGAGCAGACACCTGGGATGGGGGGAAAGGGAAAGAAATTTAAAAAAAAATCAACCAAATAAACAAAAAACCTAACTCAGGGGAGCTAATGTGGCTCAGGGGTTGAGCACTAGCTTCCCATATTCAAGGTCCCAGATTCAATCCCAGGCCCCATCATCTCAAAAAAAATGGGGGCGGGGAGAGGGAGTGCAGATGAGCCATGTAGAAGGCAATTGTAAGTGAGTCTAACTCTGTTACACTAGGGAGCATAAATTCCAAAGTAAGGCCCAATGACATGGTGCTGAATTCCTGAGCATGTCTGCCCAGTTTATAGTGTTTGGATGTCTCTAAAGCCCTCAGGAGCCCTACCATTTGAGGCACTGTTCACCGTGGCAGTCACTGAGATCCTCCTGAGATGTGCATAAGTGTAACCTCTGGAATGACCTCCTGACTCACTTTGAAATATATTAGCCATAAAAAGCCATTTGTATTTAATATTTCCCCCTTTGGTCAAGGTGTTTTTCCAGATGCATTGCTAGTTGGTGTTTCATAAAATTCCTTGATGCCAGGGAAGCTCATCCCAGGGAGTCATGTCCTACGTCAGGGGTAAGGTAGTGCATATATATGCTGAGTTTGGCTTAGAAAGAGGACTCATTCCAGCAACAAGGAGACTTTCAGGAGATAACTCTTGGTAATATATATTACTAGACTAAGTATCAATTTCATAAGAAAATGTTCATAAGTACTATCATCAATATCAAGGGCCTGACAAAATGGTTTGTCTTCCTTCACTAGACATTGCCCTTGCACTCAGAGGATTCTTGATTTCATATTAGAGAATGTAGCAGAACCTCCCAGGATGGGAATTCAGTGAACACTTGAACATATTCTTATGTCTTAGAGGCATGCCCCAGGGGCACCTCTCCCCATACATACTCCTATCACTGACACCCCACACACTAGCAATCTTCCCTTGCCACAGCTGTGACCCTTCTGTGATCAAAAACTTTTCCAAAAATGAAGCCAACAAAATAACCAAATAAAATTAATAAGAAAATGAAATAATAATAGTTTTAAAAATAGCAAATATAAAAAATAAAAAATTGAAATAATATGAAAATTGATTTGACATTGTTTCTTTCATCACTGTAAAATCTGTTGTCTTGTATGTGCAGCGTCATTTTCTTCCATATGTTCCTCCAGTGTCTTTTTTTTTTCCCCTTTTATCTTCAAAGAAGATTTAGGTTACAGAAAAGTCACATGGAAAATATAGAGGATTCCCATGTGCCCAAAGCCTTGCACCTTTTCAACCTCCCCTATTAATAACATTTTACATGCAGATGGTACATTTGTTACATTTGAAGTATAAATAACGAAGCATTGCTTCTAACCATGGTCAATGATTTACATTATAATTTAAATTTTGGACTGTAAACTTTTACAGATTTTGATGAAATTTAAAATGAGAATGGGCACTTTTGACAAAACAGATAAGTATTGGAGAGGAATGGAGAAATAGGAATGCTTAATCACTGTTGGTGGGAATGAAGAATGGTAGCCAGCGTGGAAGTCTTTTGGCATTTCCTAAGGAAGTTAGATATAGATCTTCCATGTGACCCAGCAATACTGCTACTAAGTATATACCCAGAAGAACTGAGAGCAGTGACATGAATAGATATCGGCTCATGATATTCATAGCAACATTTTCCACATTTGCCAAAAGATGAAAATAACCCAGGTGTCTATCAACTAACAAATGGATAAACAAACTGTGGTATATACACATGACGGATGTAAGAGGAAATGAAGTCGTGAAGCATATGACAATGTGGATGAACCTGGAGGACATTATATTGAGTGAAGCAAGCCAGGCACAAAAGGGCAAATATTGTATGATTTCATTATTATGAACTAAACACAATGAGCAAACTCTTGGAATTAATAGCTAGAATATAAGTCACCAGAGAAAAGAATGTGGTTAGAGAATAGAAATTTGAGGTTTAATCTTTGCAGAATTGGTAAAAAACTGTTTGTAAATGTTTGGAAATTAATAGAAATGGTGAAAGCACATCATAGAATTTGTAATTAAAAGTGTCAACATGTGGGTATGATAGAGGTTTTTAAAAATTTTTCTTTTTTCTCTTTTTTTTTAATTAATGAAAATGCTCTAATAATAAAGTGATGAATGCACAACTCAGTGATTATAACAAATGCCATTGGTTGTACACTTTAGATAAATTATGTAGTTTATGAACAAAAAAATAAGAGGGTGGGTTGGAGGGAAAATACACCAGATATAAGATACAGTCTATAGTTAGTAGTAATTCTTTGCTGATGCTCTTTTATGATGTTATTATAAGTGTTTCACAACAATGCAAGGTGTTGGTGGTGGAGTGATGTATGGGAGTTCTCTATTATGTTATGCATATTTGTTTTTTGTTAGTCCACCCAAATTTTACTATAGAATTACTGTTTATGTATTCTATGTATGAATGACATACTTCAATAAATTGTTTCTAAGATGAAAAAAAAAAAGAATAGTATTGATACCGTGGAGGCAGATTTTCTAGGAAAATATCACTGTACATACAAGAAAACAGATCTTACAGTGATAAAAGATATAATGTAAATTTTTTTTCATTTTTCATTATTTTTTATTATTCCAATTAAAATTTTTTTCCATTTTATTTATTCTTTTTAAAACTATCATTATTATTTCATTTTCTTATTAATTATATTTGGTTATTTTGTTGACTTCTTTCTTGAAGAAGTTTTAGATCACAGAGGAGGCTCATTGGTGTGGGGTGTCAGTGATGGAGGATGCATTGGAGGCATATAAATATGTTCAAGTGTTTTGGGGGCATTGTCATGGTGAGTGGAGATTCATACAATTACTGAAAGAATATCAAATTCACATCTTGGGGAGCTCTGCCACATTCTCTAATGGACAACAAGAATCCCCCGAGTACAGGGGCAGTGACTAGTGAAGGAGGATTGTCCAATGGCGTACCCTTGATATTGATGACTGTACTTATGAGCCTTTAATTTTGAAGTTGAAACAGTCTAATATTTTGGGTACCTCAGAGTTACCTCCTGAAATCCTCCTTGTTGCTCAAATGTGATCCCTTTCTTAGCTGAACCCAGCATATCAACGCATTATCTCTTCCCAGAGTGGGACCTGACTCCTGGGGATAAGCCTCCCTGGCACTGAGGGATTGCTACCAAGCACCTACTAGCAATGCAACTGGAAGAAAACCTTGACCAAAAGGGGAGAAGTGTAAAGATAAATGAGTTTATAGGGTTAAGAGACTTCAAAGTGAGTCGGGAGGTCATTCCAGACAGGTTACATTTATGCATGTCTCAGCAGTATCTCATTGACTGCTGAAATAAATACTACTTCAAATAGGAGTATTCCTGAGGGTTCTGAAGACATCCAGACACTAAAGGCAGGACAGATAGCTCAGGAGTTTGGCACTCTGCCAGTGGACACTACTTTGGAATTTATGCTCCCCAGTGTGACCAAATTGGACTCAGTTGTGCTTTCTTTACACATGACTCTTCTGCTCCTTCTGTTTGAACTTCTAGTTAGTACTAGAGTTGATAGGTTTATGTCAAGATACTTAAATCTTTGGGTTGTGCATGTGCCAGCTGGACCCTGAATCTCAACAGACTTGCAACACCTACTCTCCAATTCATTGTACTCACCCAGGACAACTAACAAGGAGATGATGATGGATAACAACCACCTCAAGGAACAAGGAGAGTCTGCCACTGCAAGCAAGATAGTACCATCCATCTACTCCATGGGATTTAAACCCCCTCTCAATTAGAGGTGGAGTGGGCATCACCATCCCAGAATCCTCAGGATTGGGGAGTGAACAATGGACTAGAGGAGACTTACTGATATTCTACTATAGACTTATTGTGATTCCAGCAATGGAAGAACTTATGTCATGGATGTGGAGGCAGTGGCCACTGGAGGTTCTGAGGGCAGGGAGAGGAAAAAACAGGTGTAATATGGGGGCATTTTTGGGACTTGGGAATTACCCTGAATAGCTTTGCAATGACAGATACAGCCCATTTTATATCTTGCTATAACATACAATTGTGTGGGAGAGAGAGTAAACTACATTGTAAACCATAATCCATGCTTAGTGGCAATGCTCCAAAATGTGTTCATCAATTGCAACAAATGTAATACACTAAAAAAGGATGTTGTTAATGTGGGAAAATGTGGGAGGAGTAGGGAGCAGGGCATATGGGAATCCCCTATATATTTTTATGTAATATTTATATAATCTAAGTATCTTTTTTAAAAAATTAAAAAGTATATTTAAAAAAATAAATCAAATCAAATCCTTCCTTTCCTTCCTGTTAGCTGTGTGAACTACAGCAAATTGTTTATCAGTCTTATCTACTCATCTGTAAAACAGGCTTAATAGTAACTTCATTTTATAGAGCTGTTATGAGGATTATTTGAATTAAACATGTAAGGATTTAAAACACTGATCCCCATATAGTGTTTATTATCTATTATTAGCTATAAATATTATTTAAATAGCTGCAGTGATTAATTTTATGCCTTCAGTAGGGGCATAATCTGAAGGTTGAGGGCACCATCCAGTAGTCCACTGGTCAGTAGAACATTGGCTTGGGACTTGTACAGAATCCATGTGTTGAGTGTATTAGAGCTAAGAGGGAGCTGTTCAATGGATTTGCTACAACCTACCTCTCCAGTGCTAGCCTGCACTGGGCTTCTGTGTATTGTACATGTGTGTGTATGTGTGTTTCCATTTTTCAGAAGCCTCTTCCACCTTTCTTTTCAAAATAAAGTACTAAGACACAAGGTCTAAAAGAACATCTGTGCTCTTTGAAAGGGAAATAAGATACCCAGAAACCAATTCCATGGACTGGCCTGTTAATTGATATTTATGAAGTCTAATTTCAGCCTTTTAACATCTGAGAAACACCAAGCATATTTTTCCCTTTTTCAATAGCATGTAACTAAAACATTGTGAGATTCTTAAAAGAGAGAGACACTTATATTTTAACTTTCTTTCCAAGTAGAAATATTTACTTAAATTTAGTAGCCATAAATTTGATAGGATTTTTGCAGGATTTTTTGTGGGATTTTGGGAATATAAGTTTTAGGAAGAACTTAATTGAAAAGGTATCTTTAAGTAACATTCAAAGAAAATTCACATTATTTTTCTTTTTGTCAATTTATTAAAGGTAATGAAGAGATTTTGGGTAAATTATTTCTTTTTTGTCATGATGCCCATTTGTAATGGTTAGGCATTAGAGCAGGTATTGATTCAAAATTCAAGATGGGGTTTTGTCACACTTCAGTTGGTGCTATGTCTGAATTTAGAAGTCTTGGATATTGATCTAGAATATAGACTTGAATTCACTATGAGAGCTCCTTTTACGATATGAGGTGACTTTATATAACCGATAAGGTTCTGTGTTTAGTTACTTCCTTTTTAGGGGAATACTGGTGTTGCCTGTCTTACAATTTAAAAGAGGATAATCAGCTTCTATTGAACATAAAAATTAGAAGGTGATCATTTCATTGAATATAAGTCTTATTTTCTACACATGTTTTCTTATTTTATTTTATTATTTTATTACAGGGCTTCTTTAATTCTTGCTCCTACATTGAAAATAAGTTTGGTTTTATAAAATCTAGAATGGATTTAAAGGGCAACTCATTGCTTCCACCTGTTAAAAAAAATGGCCACCTACATTGGAAGTTGCCTGTGAACTTTTGGGGAAATGGCAGGAACTTCTTAGAATATAAAAATTGACCAAGGATGGGACATTCTGAGAAAGTGGAACATTCTCTTTAAAATTACAATGTAAGCATCATTTAATGATAAGAAGTCTTGCTCCTGTATGGGTAGCTTATTACAAATGGACAAGTAACTCTGCTGAAGCTCAGGACCCAGCTGGCACATGGAAAGTCCAGAGATTCAAGTTTCCTGAGGATACGCCAATCCTAGCACCAATCACAGGTTCAGGAAAAGTGACAGAAGAGGTAGGTGTAGAGAGGTCACATCTGAGACCCACTCCATCACACTCAGGAGCACAAATTTCAAAGTAGGGCCCACTAGCAAGGCACAGGACTCCAGATCCAGCTGTCATGACCATGGGACCTGGGTGTCTTCCCAGCCCTCAGGAACACCACTACCTGGGGTTGTATCTACGTTGGCTGTCTCTGAGATCCTGCTGAGTTGTGTGTAAGTGCAATCCCTCTGATGACCTCATGACTCATTTTGAAGTCTCTTAGCCATATAAACTCATTTGTCTTTACCATTTCTCCCTTTTATTCAAGGTTTTTTTCTAGTTGCATCACCAGCTGGTGCATGGTAGTAATCCCTAGGTGCCAGGGAGGCTCATCCCTGGGAGTGACATCCCATGCTGGGGGGAAGGTAATGCATTTATATGCTAAGTTTAGCTTAGAGAGTGGCCACATTTGAGAAACATAGAGATTCTCAGGAGGTAATGCTTAGGCACCGTGGAGCTCTAGGCCTCACTGAAATTTCAAGCACACAGGTTCATAATCATTGTCATCAGTATCAAGAGTCCATCATTGGGCCATTCTTCTTCACTGGTCTTTGCCCTTGCACTTGGGGGATTTTTGCTGCTCCAGTTCATTAGACATACCCAGGGCAGCTAACAGGGAGGTGAGGATGATCGATCACTACAACAGGGAACCAAGAGTGTCTACAACTACAAGCAGGAGAATGCCATCCATCAGCAATGTGAGATCTAAGTCCCCTCTTGATTTAGAAGTGGAGTGGATATCACCATTCCAAGGTCCTCAGGATGGAGGAATGAAATATGGATTGGAGTGGACTTACTGGTATTCTATTATAGAATTATTGTGACTCTAGCAATGGAAGAAATTATATCTATTGATGTAAAGACAGTGGCCATGGGAATCACTGAGGGAAAGGAGAGGGAAGAAGAAGTGTAATATGGGGACATTTTTGGGACTTGGGGTTGTCCAGAATGATATTGCAGGGACAGTTGCAGGGCATTATATATCCTGCCATAATCCACTGAATGGACTGGGAGAGAGTAAACTACAATCCATGCTGTGTAGCAGTGTTCCAAAATGTATTCATCAAATGCAATGAATGTGCCACACTGATGGAAGAGGTTGTTGCTACGGGAGGTGTAGGGATGGGGTGGGGATTGGCGGTTTATGGGAACATCTTGTATGTTTTAATGTGACACTTTTGTGTGATCTATGTATTTTAAAAAAAAGATATTAAAAAGTCTACATAAAAAACAGACAAGTATAATATATTAACCAATGTATATCTGTTCCCTATTTTGTTAGCCCTCCTACATATTGGAAAACTCAAATGTCAACCAATCAATATAACTTCCCACTTGAAAATCCCCTAACTGCCTTTATAACCCACTAGTCATTTTGAGACTCACTTCTCCAGTTTGAGATCTCCCTGGTCAAGTACTTTCTCTTTCAATAAACCTATAGCTTTGATAAGATTGGCAACTTTGTTTCTTTTGACATAACTCCAAGCAGAATGTCTTGGTTCAGTGAAGGGACTGTAGTGTGGTTTTATTGGTTGTGCACATTTTTAGTGGAATAGGTAACCTTGGTCATGGGGGCTAAGAGGGACTTTCTCCAGGACGAACAAGTAGAGGCAAGCTGAGCTGCATCCAGTGTTTCCCATAAAGACTCAGGGCCAGAGAGGGGCAATACGTTCCCAGAAATAAAATCCCTTTGAGGAAAAACAGCTTCTCTGGTTACTTGGCATCAGCACAAGAGATCATTGGGAGGCCTGATTTTAACCTGTTCTTATGTCATAAAATTTGCAACTTAGTTTTAAAAAATATTTGGACTCTCAGCAATCAAAATCTTAAAATAAATTCTAAATGGCCATTGAGCTAGATTTACTATGTCCAAAATAACTAACATAGTGCCTAAACACATACATATGTAAAAAAATTATCTTAATATATAATAATAAAGGCAAATTATACATTAAAACTATTGGAAACTATGAAGAGGAAAACTACTACTGTGATAGCAAATTTTATTTGATGATGTGAGCACAAGCTAAGTAAGCTTGAGAATAACTCAATACATATTTGTCAAACATCATTCATTATGGCCTTAATCCATAGAATTAAGTATTTATAATAAATCAATCTGAATCCTGCTCCTGTCACGTAGCAGTTACAAGGTCATATTTGCTTTTGATGATGCTCATGGTCCATGCATTAAATATCAGAGAAAGAGAAAAGAAAAGGTGAGAAAGAAGATCATTTATTTCCTTAAATAAACACTGTTTGGAAATTGGTAAATAAGCCAAGAGTTACTGCCTACATCAGGGGACTTCAAAGTAAAGCAATTTGGATGTGCTCACTGTACATCAGCTTCCTATCCCCTGGGTTTGACTCATACTGAGGACCTGGCTAGCCTCAAAGCTGCCTCCTCCTCAGTAGAGAACAACAAAGCCAGGGGGAATTGGGCAAAAATTAGGAACTCCCCAGCTCAATCATTTGAATAAAGAGACACACAAGAGACCTCTTTTTTTCATGGCTGAATTCAGATCAGAGTCCTCACTCAAACAGGAATGGGGGTTTCAACTCAACATAGTGTTCCTCAATTCAGGAAGGTCAAATGCAAACTGTACAATATTCCTTCCAAACCACCTTTCCACTGACTGCCATTTTAAAGCTTTTCTGATTGCAAGAGGTCTGGTAGAGATGAAAGAGAAAAGCCCTTGAGAGAAAGAGAATTGAGAAATTTCTGCTACTCACTATAACTACCAGAATATGATGCATATGATGTGCTCCTCTGTGCCTCAGTTTTCTCATCTGCAAATGAGCTACTATGTGAAAGACAGCCTGAACTATGCCTTTTATTATTCATTTAACACATATAATTGGGCATCTACCATGTGTCAAATGAAGCTATATGGAGCTAGGCACTGGGATACAGCAAAGGAATTTATAGTCTGATTGGGAAGAGATGAAAATAAATGCACAATTACCAATTGTTTCAAGAACTATTAAGAGAAATAAAAGCAATGCAGGGTGTTAAGAAAGAAAATAACACTGAAGACTGTGACCATTTGATATTATTTATGAATTCCAAAGAGAGATATTGGTAATGTTTGTAAACTGATCTGTTTTTCTGGGAATGATACCCTTTGACTGATTTAGATTCAGCTGAGATGTCTGATTAGATTATGTTAAGATTAGGGCTTTGATTAAACCACATTATTAGAGTGCAACTCAGTGTTGACTCCCAGCCCTCTTGGGCTGATAAAACAGACTCTCACATGGAAGAAGACACACAGCAGCAGATATGCAGGAAGAGAGCGTGCACATAGACATGGCCCTGGGAAGAAAGATGAGCCTGATAGTCTACAATTGACCTCGTGAAGGGAACAGAGCAGCTGAGCCTGGAAAGAAAAGAGCCCCAGGGAGAGAGATGAGCCTTATGCCAGCCTATGCCTGAGATCAGAAGAAGCTGGGGCCATGAAGCCTTAAGAGGAAGGGAGGCAACCTGAACCCTTGTAAACATTGCCTGCCATCTTGCATCAACACGTAGCAACAGACTTTGGGTAAGAAAGTACCTATTAAGGTCCCTTGAGATGGTCTCTTTAGGGCCTGAAAACTGTAAGCTTCTACCCCAAATAAATACCCTTTATAAAACCTAACAGAGTTCTGGTACTCTGCATCAGCACTCCTTTGGCTAACTAATACAGGGACCTAGCTCTAGTGGACTGAACAAGCTGGTCAGTCTCTAAACTGAGACCAAACAGATTTTAAAGGGTCTCTGACTCTTTAGCTCCTCAGGAAAATGGTGTCCTTGACAGGGGAAATGGCATCTTCCAAGGCTTGAGGGGGTGCTAAGAAGTAAGGGCATCAGGGTTAGATTAGGAATGACCTTGTAGATTTTGGAAAGGAATGTGGATTTTTCTGTAAATTAGGTGAATGTCTTGATATATAGCTTACATCAAGCTTGTTGCTTGTTGTTTTTCCAATCTGACTTTTATGAGATTTCCCTATATAAATAAAAGAAACAAATTGTAGGTAAAAATACTGAATAAAACTTCATCAAAGAGCAATAATCCCATTAATGTCTTTGGCAATAATTCAATTTGTCAGCTATTTTCTTTAATTAAAACATAAACTGGTAGGCAACAAAATTGTACCTCCACAGAGGTTAAGTTTAATTACATAGCCACCAGTTCTTCAACTACTTCTTTAAGACAAAGAGGACCTTTTTAAAATGATGCTTATAGCTACTTGGGGAAATTCAATGGTTAATGAAGTTGAAGTGCAATAAGGTTAATATGTCTTTAGATAATACATATAACTAACAGTTTCCGGACTCAAAGCAAAACTACATGTATCTATCACGTGAAAAATACCAAAATCAGTTCTAAAGATTAAGATAAGAACACATGTAGCATTCTCTAGAAAGTTCAGAATATTAGACAAGTAAATATATATACATACACAGAGCTGCAGCTTAAGGACATTGCTAAGCCATCATTTCCCCCTCTCAAAATTTTTATTGGCTACATGTACATTTGTGGCTCTCAATCTTCAGTGTGAAAATAGAAGAAAATTTTATGGTTCAAAGATTTAATGGTAGCTACATCCCTCTCCTCTGTCTCATTCAGCTAATTTGAAGCAAAGTACAAAAGAAATACTTTGATTACCCACTCTTGTGAATTCTCTGGAGCAATGATTTGTTATATGTGACTGGATTTGTATGTGTGTGTGTATCAGAGTGGGAAAAAGAGAGAACAGGGCAAGGTACAAGGTAGAGAACTACTTTACAAATACAGGTAGCAAGTCTGGTTAAAGTTAAATCCACCACATCCATATATATCAAATTGTTTATGTTGTTGAACAACGTAAATTGTTCCCTAACTAACAATTTTTCAAGCAACTTTCTGGAGGAGGATTGTAAAATAATTAACAAGTTTGACTAATTAAGAGAAAATTCTGCAAGTTTTGGTTATGTGATGCATATGAGTTACCCATATTGATTTTTATGTTTAGAACAATTAAATTTGAGAAAAAAAAAATTAGAGGAATCACATTGAAGACATATAGATAAGACAACAGAGAATTACTTCTTAGTTATCATTAAGCCAGGATTAGAAAATGTTCTAAACACCTCAACTCAGAAAGGACAGTGTTATTTTTCTTTTTAAAATCTATTTCAGGCTGGTAAATTGAAAAACTTTGCCTTTTTTGTATTGTTTCATTCTCAAGGACCTGACTTTGAGATCAGGGTCATATAATGGAAATTTGCAAAACCTGGCATCTTGCTGCTGTGAGAATTTAGAAGGAAAAAAGCTTTACAGTCACAATCTATCAGGACAATTTATTTACATTTGACCCATTGATCTTGTGAAAGAACTTTGTAAATTTATTGGTGACTCTTTCTTTTGTTAATCACTAGTGTCTCCTTGGCTTTATTCCTCAGCTTCACTCCTAAAGGCTTGATTTGTGCTGAGGAGTTACTAAATTAAATACACTGTGACAGAATATGCTCACCTTCTAACATACAGAGCTCTCACACAAAGGATCATTTCAATAAGTTTCTCAAACTAGAAAACTGCCGTGATGATGATACAGACAGTAACCTTTCTAAAGCCTAAACCCGGCAATGTTACGTCCATATTTAAGGCCCACTGAGGGAGCAGATGTAGCTCAGTGGCTGAGCACCTACCTCTGATGTATGAGGTCCTGGGTTCAATCCCTGGTACCTCCTAAAAACAACAAACCATCAAGAGCTTCTCATTGCTCCTTGAGTGAAATTCAGACTCCTTAACAGAGTTTAAAAGGCCACACACGACCCCTGCTTATTTTCTCTCTCCATTTAAACCTGGAGCTCCTCTTCTCAGAAACACCAACTGCTCCTGCTTTTCAAATATACCTTGACCCCATCCTGTAAGTTCCTGCAAATTTGTTACCCAGAGTCCTCTTCTTTCTTGCCTATTCCTGGATCACTCCAGCCTATGTCCAGGATTCAGGTTGAAACTCCCTTCCTATAGGGAACTCTTGTTGATCCCATAGTCTGGTAGAGGTATCTTCTCTGTTTTCTTCAAGGCCCAGTGTTCCCCATATTCTAGCACTTTCTTTCACAGTGCACTGCACAGCTTCTTTACTGCCCTTTTACCTGCTAATACTACAGGGGACTCTGTTTCTTTCATTCTTTCTAGCATCACTGTGCCTGGCACTAAGTGATGCCCTGTGAAAGTTGGTCGAATGATAGAACAAATAAATGAAGAGATTGATCCTTTACAATGCTACCAAGTTTAAAATACATACACTCCAAAATATAAGGTGATCCAACAATTATTTCCTTTTTTTAAAACTCTCCCTATCAATGACTTCGTATTTATTTCCCAGTGGCATAGGTACCTGCTCCTAATTTTAGTTTTGTAAAAATTTAATGAGTGTGAATTCTTGTCAGCCAGTAGATGTTTCTTTTTCACCTTCACCAATTTTCTTGAAATATATTATCTTCATTTGTAAAAAGTTGACTTTTTACACCTAATCTAACAATCCACTAAAAGGATTTCTTCAGTATTTAGCAGCTGAGGTTCTTTGACAAATCTAAAAGCTTCTTTTCAGTCCTGATCCAATATCTTCACAACCAGGGACTACCATTTCTGTGTATCTCCCTCAGATACACCAGTATTTATTTAATGAGCAATTATGGTAGCATAAATTCCTACTGACCTGGTTGTTAGAAAAACATCAACTTCAAAGTGTCCCCAACTATTTTTGGGTGTCCCCAAAGGATTGTTTCTCAAGGCATGAATTCAGAGAGCCAGAATTTACCTCTTTGTATCCTTTCTGTTCTTCCTTTCCTGTTCTAGCTCCTGCTTGGTAAAGCTTTCCTAACTTCACTGTCTACATTGAAAAAGCCAATGTTCATTCCAAGGTGCTGATTCCAGTCCTCAGAGTGAATAAGTACTACAGAGCAGGAAAAATGCTCTAATGCAAGCTCTCTCCACTGCAAGGCCATTTATGTCACGACTCTCTAACCCTAGTCTCACAAATTCTCTCTGGAAAATTCCTTCCACTTCTTGCCATTATTCCATGCCCAGTATGTCATCTTGTACAATCTTTCCCAGTAAACACTTCTCACTTCTACCATTAGTCCCAGAAATTTCTGTTCTAAAACCAGTGACACCAAACCTATTTCCTCGAAAAAAATAACTTCATACAATCCACTAAAACCTGTATTCATTTTCAATTCTTCTCTCCCTAGCCAACTGAATTATATCTTCTTTCTTCCCAAGCAATAGAATAAACACTGTTAAGTACATCATTGTGGGTTACCACATCTTAGGTGAAGAGGAGAGGGAAAGGGTTTGCAGCAACCATATCTGTGTCTCAGCCAAAGATGCCACCTTTCACTCATATAGTGTATTCAAACACATCTATTGCACACTAAGAGTAGCACAGAAGTTTCAAAAGTGAACTGCAATTATATCAGCCATGATTACAAATAATATATATTGAATAAATAAACAAATTTAAAAATCGACTAATGTTTGAAAGGTGGACTGAAGATGCCATTTTTACATGGTCTGTGTTGGGGATTGAATCACGTCCATCACAGAAGATATGCCCAAATCCTAACCCCTGGTTCTGTGAATATAAATCTGTAGTCAGAAGACATTGGGTTCCTTTAGATTCTTAGCTATGATGCATAAAAGAATTTAAGAACATGCCAATTTAATTAGGCCAGTAAAAAGAGTTTATTGAATTATGAGAAAAGTAAAGTACATGCCCAAGACATGGATGCAGGCTACCTCCAGGCAAAGAGGAATACCCGGGTTTCAGGGGGTTGCCTTTATTAAGGCCGTTCTTCTCTCCTCCCCTTCCCTAATGTCAGGGAAGGGCCCCAGCTCTTTGCTCTTCAATTGGTTTCCTTATGATCCCTACCTGTTAGCTCTCAGGGGACCAGTAATGAGGCTTTTTGTTTGGATCTTTGAAGATATTATTAGTCAAGGTGTGAATTCATTTGTGAATAGGATCTCTGAAAAGCCTATTTAGATGAAGCCAATTTAATTAGGGCAGGGCTTAATCCATATGACTGGAGTCCTTATAAGGAAAGGAATTTCACACGCAGTCAGTTAGGAAAAACCAGAAGTCAGAAGAAGCCAGAGAATGAAGGAGATCACCAGGAGCACAGCTGCTAAGCTGTCAACCTCAGCTGGGAGGGTCTGAAGAGCATTAGGGTAGTGTTAAAACTGGTTTACAACCTTAGATATATTTATGACTGTTCACTCTAGGTCATATGTTCCTAGGGAAGGTATGATGATGAGCATGATATTGTGGAACACTCTTACTCGAAGCAACCATCTTTTGTCAGTTTGAGGCCCTGAGAACAAAAGATCCTAAGTTAGTGTTCTGACTAGCAATTAGGGCAGACAATTGGACCAGATGACAGGATCCAGCCTAATTTTCAAGTAGATAACAAAGCCCATGCAGCCATCTGCAATTTGCAAAGGGGATGCAAAATAGCTCAGACTCCTTTCTAAAGCATGCAGGCTTTTAGATCTAGTATAGAGGTGGCATTTCAACAGTTTGATTAGTCTTTCTTAATGGGTATTAGGGATTGAATTATGTCCCCTACAAAAGGCATGTTCAGGTCCCAACCCTGGCCCTGCTGGAATGAACCCATTTGTAAACAAGACATTTTAGAGGTTATTTATTAAGGTGTGTCTAAACTAAATGAGGGTAGGTCTTTATCCCATATGGCTGAAGTCTTTATAAGCAAATAAAATTGGACACAGAAAAGGAAGCCCCAGGGAACAACCAGAGCTGGAAGTCAACAGAACCAGGAAAAGAAAAGAGAAGACACTGTGGTGTGCATAGCCACATGACAGAAAAGTCAAGGAACCCCAAGATTGCCAGTCAGCCGGGAGATATTGTCCCTAGAAGGAAGCAATCTTCTAGTTTCTGTAACTGAGGTAGCAGAACAGGAAACCTGCAGCATGAAGAGAATCAGGTATTTACAACCTGTGGCAGGTATTTACTTACCTAAAAACCTGGTGCAGGTGGACAGTAACTTATCTAGAAATCTGAGGCAGGTGGACAGTCAGAGACCCCCTACAGTGTGGATAAGACTGGAACCAACAAGTTATGAGGTTGAGATTTCTGGAAATAGATCCCCGCTTGCAAGAGATGAAGCCTAAGGTTATACAAACAACACAATGGCTCAACTTATCCAGTAACCCCATCCTTGCCCAAGGATTTATAAAATGTCAACTAACAACCTCTCCAGGTAGCTTCACAGCGTACATCCCAACCATTTGCTCCTGCTTTCTTCCACACTGTTCAACTTTACCATTGTTCATGAAACCATCTTGTTGCTTAGTTTGGTCCTTGAATTCTTTGTTGAGTAAGAACCCTCTCCTTCAACAAAACCTTGAGTGAATAAATCACTGTTGTTAAGCTAACCCATTGTATGGTATTTGTTTTAGCAGTTAGGAAACTAAAACAAGGGGTAGCTGAAATTTTGTCATTAAAATTTAATTTACATCATTGTCTATGGTTACTGGGGGTTTTTGAGAGAGTTATCATGTAGTATAAAGAGCCTGATTTTTAGAGGAACAATGGAGGCCTATTGTTTCTAGGAGCCTTTGATCTCCTATTTGTAAATGATAGGAAGCCTGCAGGATTGTTTTATCTAAAGCCCTAATATACACTCAAAAATATTATTTCCATTATTATTTCCATTTCTCTTACTTTGTGTTAGTGCCTTGGTGGTATAAAGAAGTCATGAAAGTGAATTATAGGCTGTGGCTAGATTTCACTGAGGATCCAGCACATAGAACCCAGTGTAACTATGGGTTAAGAATTATCATGTAATGATTGCTAAGTCATTATATAGATAACTTTATATTATACAATAGCAAAAGATTAACACCTGTAATTACTGAAGCTGGCTTGAGTGGTCCCACACCTTGTGTATACTTACTATTGTGATGATAATTCTAGATTGTGCTCCCCCTTGTGTATGCTTATTATTGGAATGGTAACCACTCCACCCTCCTCTGTTTAATATCCATTTGGAAAACCTTGTGACTGACCTCTTTTCTGTACTTTCCTGTCTCAGAAACTTGTTCTCTGAAAGTGATTATAACTTTGTAATTTCTGCTGGTTTGGGTTCTACAACCAGCTTGTTCAAACCCTTAAAGTTCGTTAGTGAAGGAACCAGTGTCCAGCTATACCCAATTATTCATGAGCACCCTTGTTGAGAAATAAAAAGCATAACCTTGCAGAAAAAATATCTAACGAGCCACTCCCACCTCTACTTCTGTAAATCAGCCCGTGAAAACATGACCTTGCTGGAGAATATCAAATGAACGACTCCTGACTCCTGCTTCTATAATCTAACAAACCACCCTGGCCCCCCACTTCTGTAAATGAGCCCACAACCTTGCACCTGCATTCTGCTTCTGACACACCACTTGCAAAATTTCACCTAGCAATGCATTAGCCAATAAACAAAGGTCATGCTGATCCCATATAAAATCCCATATAAACCAATGAAAACTGAAAAACGGGGCTCAGAATTTGGAGATTGACTCTCCTCTGGGCTTGTGCATAATAAATCTGTTCCTCCACCTCTCTGAGTGCTGTCTTGGGTTTCTTCTGCAGTTCAGATCTCCTGGCTTTGCTGCAACACCCTGATATTATAAAATCTAGAAAATACTAGATTTCTGCAGATCAGGGAGGCAGTTTGGGGACCATTTGCTTGCATAACCAAATAAATTTTTTCTCTCTTTGAGACCTCTGTGACTCAGGAATTGGTTTTAAAGATGCATCAGGAGAAAAGAACCCACTTTTGCTTGGTATCACCAGCATCACCAGGAAGGAGGTAGAGTTATACTCGGTGGAGCTTTCAGGTTAAGGAAGTGTTCTCTGTTGTTCCTGGTTTAAGTTCTACCCTAATGAGTACTAAAATGAGTTACTTGGTAAATTACTTCTCTGCTTCCTGTTTTCCTCATCTGTAAAATGGAGCTAATAATAGCATTAACTTCATGCGATTGCTGCAAGTATTAAAGGAAGTTAATGCATGTAAAAGCTTAAAATAGTGTCTGGCTTAATAGGTGCTCAGTAAATATTTGCCCTATTATTTCACACTACAATTGTGCAGCTAGTTGTGCTGTTTAAAGCACGTGCTATCATATTATAGAAAAACCCAGTATAGCTAAAAATATTAAGGCAGTGTACTAAGCCTTTGTAACTGAAGGTTAAGAATTAACAGATAGTTATTACCAAATCATTATATAGACGCATTTTTACTTCTAGTAAATTATGAAATAGTCAGAGGTTGATACCTGAAATCACTGAAACTGGCTAAACTGACTTCACCCTTTGTATGTGGCCCTTTCCAACTAAAACCCTGCCATTTTAATGATTATTTGAGGCCAGATCTTACCTTCGCATATGAACATTTCTGTTGAAAGGGTGATCACTTCACTTTCCTCTGTTTTGATATCCATATGAAAAACCTTGTGGCTGTCCTTTGTTTTTGGTAGCCCCTTACCCAGAGACCTCGATTCCTGATAATGAGTGAAACTTTGTGACTCAACCTGGTTTGGTACCCACCCTGTATTAGTCAGCCAAAGGGATACTGATGCAAAGTACCAAAAATCCATTAGCTTCTATAAAGGATATTTATTTGGAGTAAAAGCTTACAGTTTCTAGACCCTGAAGAGTCCATCTCAACATACCATAAGAGGTACTTTCTCACCAAAGTCTGCTGTCATGTGTTGAAGCAGGATGGTGGATGATCTCTGCTTGGTCTCTCCTTCCTTCTTCCTCTTAAGGCTCTGTGGGCCCAGGTTCTTCTGATTTTAGCTGTAGGCTGGTATAGGGCTTGTCTCTGAGGGCTTCCTCTATCAGTCTGGCATAGGGCTTATTTCTTTCCAGGTATACTCAGCTGCTCAGCTGCAAACTATCAGGTGAATGGCTCATCTCTCCCCAGGGCTCCAGGGTCAAAACTGACAAAGTTTTCACTCTCTTCTTCCCTTCTTGTGTGAGTACCTGTTTATATCAGCCCAAGGGGACAGGGACTCAACTCTGAATCATGGTCTAATGACGTGGTCTAATCAAAGCCCTAATCTTTTATTTCATTTATTTATGTATGTATTTATTTATTTTAGGTACCAGGGGCCAGAGATTGAGCCTGGGACCGGGACCTTCTGTATGGGAAGCCCTCACTCAACAACTTGAGTCACATCCACTCCCCCAAAGCTCTGATCCTAACAGGTAATTTAATCAAGACATGTCAGTTGAATCTAATGCATTCTAAAGGTATTGCACCCAGAGAAAGAGATTAGTTTACAAACATGATTTTTCTCTTTTTTGGGGATTCATAAATAATATAAAACTATCACACACCCCATCCTGCTGAGCCCCTTAGTGTTTATTAATAAAAGAACATACGGAAACTCCACCCCAATTATTCATTAGCACCCTGATGTTATAAAATATTAGAATTTCTGTAGATGGGAGAGGCCGCTTTGAGATTGTACATCTCTGATCTTCCACCAGTGAATAAACCCTCTTTTCCTTACTATTGTAGTTTGGTGTTCCTGTCCATTCTGCTGCACCATTCAGATGAGCCAGCTGAGGACTACCCCAGCCCCTCTTCACTGTATTGTTTCACATCTCTGTCTTCTCACACTGAGTATAGTGCTTGTCATCTGTTAGATAGACTGTAAACATATATGAAAATCATAATATATTGCCTGGAGAAGTCCAGAAGAACTTCCTGAGAACTGTTATATAACGAAGCAGCTCCTTGGGACAGCTCTTTGGATGGACACTTTCTTAGGGGGAGCATAATTATTTGCTGCTTTCTAGAAGTTTGAATAGAAAGCCATAAGCACCAGAAAACAGGAAGCCCCACAGTAAAGGCAGTATGATAGGGGCTGTATAATGAAGCCAACAAAAACAACTCCCTGAAGCCTTTCTTCCCCAATAGTCAAGCAGAATATTCAAGATCAGTAATCTATGCAAAGTCCCCAATTTATGTTAACTAGCCTGGCACTAGTCTCCCCACATTTAAGAAGACAATATAAATTGGATGGGTACCAGGAAAAGAGTCATCCTAAACTCTAGTTGCCCTCCTGAGTTATATGAGACCATGTAACTTCATTACTAGAGAAAATTACAAATCAAATACTGGGTGCTATAGTGAGAGAATCTAAATAACCACTACTCTACTGCCTTTGAATGAAATGGGGACTTCCTAATCTGTCAAAATGTATTCTGCCTCATAATAGATCTTGGCTGGTGACCAAGGCACATTTGTTCTCATTCTGGGGACAATGAAGAATTATACTCACTTCCAGTTGTCACTGTGCTTTGCAGGCTACAAAGTCCTTTAACATATGTGATCCACTTATATCCTACGCATTGCAGCCCTGTGGAATAGATAAAACAGACATTATCCCACTTTATAGATGATGAAATAGAGGTATATACAAAAGTTAAGTGACTTGCTGGAGGATACACAGCAATTGTTAAAAAGCATGGAAACCTTAGTTTTTCACACTACTGCAGAACTCCTTTCACTTTCCTATTCATGTTTACCTCACTGTGGTATTTGTGTGATTTTTCAGAGATGACACAGAGGGATTCACTATTCATCTGCTCAATGAGCTTTGTCTTTGGTTGTATAAACTAAAAAACAAAAACAAAAGCAAAACTCATGAAAACAAACAAAATTCCCACAAACAACAACAACAAAAAACAACTTTATTCAACAATAAATATTGACTTGCTAGGTTTTGGCACTAGAGTAATGAATAAGATGAATACCAAGGTTGGCCCAGCAAGCTTCTAGTCTTTAGAAGAAGATAACATTAAATCAGAAGATAATGACATAAGAGGCTAAGAGTATTTAGCTTTGTTATTTTCCTTTACTCTTTAGGTTCTGTGGATTTGGAAGACTCTCTGGTAGCACATAAATTCTGATATATTATACAATATAGCTAAGAGGTAAGAAAGATATTTTATGAAAACATGTAACAAGTAGATGGACAAAACCATTGTTCTAGAAACACATTTTTCTTTTACAGAAGGATTTTTTATATTGGTATTTAATATAATAACAACCTCTAGAATTGCCTTCCCCCACTGCCTGCTTCCTGTTTCTTCTTGATTGTATCTAGATAATAAAAGACTAATAACTAACATTTAAGGAGCCTTCTCAATGTGCCAGGAAATGTGTGGGTACCTCACATATAAATATTTGGTATACTCAGCATTTTCATATGTAATTTTTCATTTTTATTTACTTGTAAGTTTGTCTGGATAAGCATTTTTGTCCCGTTTTACAGAGAAGCAAATAGAGGCTGTAAGAATTTAAATGACTTGTCTAAAGTCACAAAGCTCGTAAGTGGAAAATGCATAACATGCAACCAAGTTATTAATTTCCAGTCTAGTTGTATTCACCACAACTTACTACTTGTCTGTGCAATGTTTGTATTACTCAGCCAAAGGGGTGCTGATGCAAAATACCAGAAATTGGTTGGTTTTTATAGAGGTTATTTATTTGGGGTAGGAGCTTACAGATACCAGGGCATAAAGCATAAATTACTTCCCTCACCAAAGTCTATTTGGAGCAAGTGACTGCTGACGTCTGCAAGGGTTCAGGCTTCCTGGGTTCCTATGTTCCTGAGGCTTGCTTTACTCTGGCTTCAAGGTTTCTTTCTTCTCAGGGCTTGCTTCTTCCTGGGCTCAAAGTTCCTCTCTTCCTGGACCTGGCTTCTCTTTCTTCTGTGGGCTTACTTCCCGGGGCTCCAGCTTAAAGCTTCAGCATCAAACTCCAACATCAGAAACTCTCACATCAAAAGCTCTAACTCTGTCCTTTGCCGTACCTTTTATCTATGAGTCTCCACCCACCAAGGGGTGGGGACTGGGTGGGAACTCCATGCCCTAATGATAACTCAACATGCCCAGGTACAGATCAGATTACAAACATAATCCAATATTTCTTTTAGGAATTCATCAGTTTTATCTAACTGCTACAATGTTCTATTTTTTAAACCTCATTGAGTAAAGATCTGTTTAGTTGTTGTCATGACCATTCTGTAAAATAAAGCAGAATCACCATGAAAACTAATGTTCTGAAACCCTGAAATTGTGGGGTGTGGATGATTATCATAGCAATTATAGCACATGTGTCTTGATTTGTTGATGCAAGTTCTGGTTTAATGGAAAAATATGCCACTGAATGCATGGATTATCAACTGTCATACTAAAATGTTCTAACAACAGCAGCCTCTCCCTGACTGATTACCTGTGTCAAGATCTTAGAAGGAGCTTTAGATTATGAGAGTAAATATCAATTATCATATTATAAAAACTATAGAAAATTGGGATATATCTGTAATAATCTATGCCACTCCTTGGAAGGTTTTTATCTTTTAATAAAAGAGTACAGAATAATCTTTAATAATATTTACATACATTCCTCTATACATCTTTGGCCCATTAGGATTTAATATAAATATATGAATTATCATATTTATTTTGAGTATTTAAAATTTGATATATAGTAAAATAGTTTTAAATTTAGGGATATTTTTAAAAAGCATAAAATGATGAATAGAGAAATCTGGAATGTAGTTAATAAAAGGATATAGACAAAATTCCTTTCTTGCATTTAGTGACCTTGATGTTAATTTATAAAATCTAGGTCAATCAATCTGTCAGTTTTATGAAAATCTGCACCTTTCTTTATATTGGTACAAATACATAAAGTGCTTTACTTCCTACATGGCTAATCTCTATGAACTTGAGGATGGTAGAGCAAGGTTTCAGTGTAAATTTTGTCATAAGACTTGCAACTCACTTTGGGCTCTATTTTATCTCTCTGGGTATAGTTTCTTTAGCACCAATACATAATAAACTCATTGCAACACAAAATAATGTATATTAAGTGGGTTATTATTCATAAAAAAACTCACATGGCAATTTCTATTAAAAACCCACATTACTGCTTCGGAATGAATATTGTGTTAATAGTTTTAAAGCTTCAATTTAAGTTGAGAAAACATTGCTAAAATTTGTCAAATTCCATTTACATAAACGTTATAAAAATTTCAGTTACCTTTTTCAGGCTATGTCTCCATAACGTGAGGGACCATTTACTTCCTGGCAAGCACAGGTGTGGCTGACGAGTTTGGCAGAGTCCAAGGTATGAGATGGAAAAACGTCTCCCTTGAAAGGTGTCAGGGTTCGAGGTGGCCAACGCCTCCCCTCAAGCCTTCTTCTGCCCATCTCCGCAGCTCACCAACCCTGCTAGCCACCCATTAAAAACCGTCCCCCTAATTCAAACCTTTCCCTAGCAACTGCTTATGGTAACCAATTAGAAGCTTCTAGTAGTTGAGCCAATGAACGGCTTACATGTCACCCTGTGCCCTATAAAATGTGTGTACTTCCGCAATAAAGCAGACCTGCGCCATCAGCCAGTCTCCGAGTAACTTCTCTCGTCGGTCTTACCTGCTGCGAGGCCCTGCGTCATAAAGGACTTTCTTGGTCAAGCTATGACCCCTACTGCAAACATACAGATAATTTTTACATGTAGAAACGATGCCAGCACAACATACTCTGCATGTTCAAAATTGAGTTCATTGTCTTCATGACTGAATTGATTTCCTTTCTTTTATCATGATACCCTTCCTCACTATGTCCTTATTTTATTTCCAAAGCTAAGAATCTTGAAGTTATCCTTAACTCCTTTCCTTCCTACATTTCCTAGTTATGTTAAAAAGGTTTAACAACAATGTAAAGTATTAGTTTTGTAGTGTGAGTAATGAGAGTCCTGTATGATGTTATAAATGTTTGTTTTGTAAGTTCACAACTATTACTATACACTTATTGTTTATGTATATTTACATATGAGTGATATACTTCAATAAATTTTTTAAAAATGAAAAAAAAAATCAGGACCTACTATTATTTTTTTCATTTGAAATATCTCCTGCATTCTCCTTTTCATTTCTAGCTTCCACCAGGTCTTTATCTGCTTCATGTGTATACTTATGAAAAATTTACACATCTCCAGAGCAATCTCCCCACACTGCAAATATTATGCATCTCACCCCCAGATCAAACTTAAAACACCACCTTTATTATATTACCCTTCTCCTTGCTCTATTGCAAACCACATTTTATTTTCAAGATCTTCCATATCATGGCTCTACTTTAACTGCCCATCACCATCTTAAGCTATTTTTAGTATGCTTTTATATCTCCAGCCAAATCCTTATGATTGGTCTCAGGCTATCCTTCAAGTATCATTTCTGTAGTTTCTTTTAAGCAGCCAACACTTCAGTGACACATATCTGTGCTCATGCAGTTCTCCAAATATGCCATGTATTCTTACCAGTTCATTTATTTGCATATACTCCTTCCTTTGCCTAGAATGCTCTTTCCCTCCTCCAATTGTCAAATTTATAGCCATGCTGGAAACATTCACTCTAGTGGCTCTTTTTCTAAGAAGCCTTCCATTACCATCCATTCACTCCCCAGAAGTGGGCATCTAATCTTCTGTGTTATACTACTACACAGTGTGAGTCTTCATGTAAAGGATGTGTCTTACTCACCTGTGAATCTAGCCTAGTGCCTTATAATGAGTTGACACTTCATAGATATGTTTGTTTAATGAAAGAATGTGATGATAATTTTTGTCTTTATGACTTTGCTGAAGCCCAGTTACATTTTAAGCTCTCTCTCCAATAACTGCAAACCCTCAGATATCACAAATTAAACTTTTATGATTTAACAGTTGGAGAGGGACTCTAAAATGCCATGATATGTGGCAATTTAAACTTTGCCAAGACACAACTTTGAACTGCATAACAGGAGGTCCATGTGCTATTCTGAGTCTCTTGATGAGCAAATCATTCTAGCTTATTGCCTACTGCCAGTGCCGTATACTTGAGGATTTGGGTATATGAAAAGTCTGGAAATACATTCTTCTTTAAATTCAAGGGTCTACTAGATTAAACACTCTCTTATATAAAATCAATCATTCTTAGAACATAGGGACTAGAAAAGAAGGGTAGAAACATTTCAGGGAAAATGTAAGGAATTGAATTTTCCAATCTCGAATTATATAGGTATTGAGATAACTGATGAGACCCTATCTGGAACTTGGTGCTGAAGCCTAGGCTTCTCACAGCTATTCACATGTAAAACAGGCAAACAACAAACCAAGGAAGGGCAGGCAAGAGAGTGGTGGTGGGTGGCATGTTGGCTGATGGTGGTGAGAACAGGAGACACGCACGGAAGCGTATATGTGAACAGGCTAGTCTCATGAGACATCCTTATCTCCTGAGACCCTCAGCACACCAGCTATTCACCAGCTATTCACAGGTTCAGTTGCTCCGTGGACCTCGAATTCTTCCAGGGTAAGGATCCTACTGCACAGGAGCTTTATTCTGGGTACAGAGCACCAGTAGAGGGGCAGGATGGCTCTGATTCTCTCGGAGGTTCTGAGACCAATGAGAGACTGTCATTACAGCAATGTGGGTACAAATGGGAAGCAGGAAAAGAGGGAAGAGAGCAATCTTCCAAGAATTTTTCTCACTCATTTCATTTTTGAGCCAGGATAAGAGATTTGGAGTCAGTGATCCATTAGAGAGCTGTTATGCTATTGATCTACACACTCTCTCTCTTCCTATCCAGTGTGTCCTGGGGAACTACTTGTAACAATCACTTGTTCATTACTTAAATTGTTGACCAAGTTAGGATTATCCAGGTGGGTATGTGTATTACTTAGGACTCTTTTAATTGCATGTTACAGAAACACAACTCAAATCACAGTAGCCTCTATAAAAAATGGGATTTAGTGGTTTACATATCTGAAAAATTCATGGGTTCCTTTAGCTCCACACATGGCTAGATCCACGGACAGAAACAATGTTAAAGCCTGGCATGCTCTCTCTATCTCACTTTCTCCTCTCCAAAAATTAACAGTGCATTCCTCTGTGCATTGCTTTCATTTTGAAGAAAGTTTCCTCCATTTGCCCAAGGAAGATGGTTATTGGAATGTCCAAGTCTTTCCGGCCCACAATGAGGACAGAGGTCAGTGGGAAGGAATAGTTGGAGAAGGAGCTTTCTTGATAACCATGGCAGCAAAACCTCAGAGAGGGCTCTGCTTAGAAAGTCTCATGTCATGTGTCCAATTCTGAGCATATCTCTGTGACTGGGGGATTATCCTAGACATGTTGGTTAAATAAGGGATTCTAGGCTTCTGTCCAATTGTGCAATTGGAATATGTGATTTGATGACATACCAGACCTGTTAAGTTAGAGACATGCTATAATAATTATATTTTGTACTCATTATACTAAAATTCCCTAGTAGGGTGAGATGAGCCTCTTTGAGTAGCTTTGTGAACTGAACTGCATTTTCCTTTCCTTGTCTTTGAAAATTGAACAGTAGAATCTATAAAATACGGTTTAAATGTAAATTACTTAAGATTGAGACTGATGAGTTCTCTGAAAGTACCTTCTACATCATCTTTTAAAGCAGCAACCCCTGTAAATACAGACTTACCCAGGGCTGAGTGATGCCAAGAGTGCACCCTGCAGACCCAAGTCATAGGCTACGGAAAAGGAAACAAGGGCCTCTCCATAAATTGAAGCTACTGACTATAACTTATTAATCAAATAAGAATGTATGTCTAGTGATCAAAATGTGCCAGGCATTCTTCCAAATGCTTTAAATGTGTTTACTTTTTGACTCCCCACAACAATCTTATAAAACAGGTATGATCATTTTCTTCCTCTTGTAGAAATGGAAACTGAGCATTGGAAAGTTGAGAGACTTGCCTGAGAGTGCTTGTCTAGTAAGAAACCAAATGGAGACCTAAACCCAGGCAAATTGACTTTAGAGTCCACGCTTTTATTCAAGCCAATGTTTTATTCTATTTTATTTTTTACAGTAGGTTTTAATCTCTGGGTAGTTAGTGTGCCCTTCTTAATGTAACTTAGCAGTTGTTTGCAAATTACGTTTTTTGGAAGTCCATGTTTGAAGGATTCCACAAAAGACTTAGATTTAATTTTCAAGTACAACTCAAATATCTCAAAAAATGGTTATAAAACAAGGAGCCCTAAAATTCATATATCAAATTTCAACTTTTCAGAAACCATCAATGCATTAGGCAGTTCTAGCAAGTTGCTTTGACATTATCTAGACCTTGGAATATAATTTCTTCTGTCATTTCTGTGTATATTATTGAGCTTCTTATGAATGGGATATGAATTACTAAGCGTGTCACATTGCATTGGTCTTTGAAACCATCTGTTCTGTGTACATTTGAGTACATTAGTATATGTGCTGCACAATACTCAATTAAATGCAAGGCAAAGCTCAAGTATATTTGTTCTTCTAATATATCTATCAGCAAATTATCATCAGTTTTTAAAAATAAATGTCAAGCTAGCACATCCCTAATACACAGGAAACTTAGAAGTTAATTGCCACCCATTCACTCTTTGGAATAGTGCGAGACAAATCAATAAAATAGAAGAATTAAGGGACACTGTAGAAATCCTTGATGACCACACCGACAAAGAGAGGGTTTATATCACATGACACATAAGAAATGGTTTGAAATCACTCCTTAAATTTTTGCTTTTTGAAATATCTGTTAACTCCCATTCCATCGTGCATGAGAGGTGGGTATTAGAGAAGAGGTGGAGTGCTTGGGAGGAAGGTGTCTCAGCTTCCTGGGCTCCTGGAATTTCCTTGTGCCTTTCAAATATTTCTTTTAATTAGCTTTTCCCTAGTTACTATCTTCGAATTTATATATTCAGTCCTGCACTCAGCAAACAGAATCTTGTGGTTAGTAAGGTCCACTCTACTTAGAAAGCCGTTTGGGTTTATAAAAAACAAATTAGACATTTTACCTTGCATTTTTTTTTCTCGATTTATATCCAGTATTATTCCAATACTAGAAAAAAAATTTGGTCATGATTATGTCTAAAACTTGTAATTATAATCCCCCTTCTGAAAATAAATCCTTTATAACCTAATTTAAGAAAAATTTACAAAAATAAAGCAACTTTGAAAATAAGCATTAAACTAATTCCATTAAAGAACTGCACATATGATATAACTACATCAAAAAGCACACAAAAGATCACAAGTCATATTTAAATTTCCTTTTAGGCAATGAAGGAAGTCCAGACCTTGTTTGTTTCCACTGTCAGACTTGCTTGCTTCTCCTGCAAGACTGACATACTGATTGGTCTCCTATCTGTCTCTCCTGGCCAAGCATCAGAATGTTAGTGAGTCAATACACACTACCAAGATGTGCAAAGAAATACTGAGCATCTGGGATAGGTAGCAATCAGAATATCAAGTCCCTAGGTTAACCTTATTACATTTTTTAGGCAAACTAATATTCTATCTCAGTATACCTATACTATTAATATTTTCTAAAGAATAAAATATGATACAAATCCAAACTGCTTATCTCTGTACTTTTTTGAAGATGTTTTATTCAAGTATGTGGCAGTGAGCTGCAAAATAAATAGAGGAATGAAAGAATAAACAAGTTAATGAATAAATAAGAAAATATTTCTCTGATGCACCAATTAAGACAATCTGTTGTGGTCAGTATTCAATAGAATACTTCTTAATACTGGTTTTTAACGACCTTTCATAGTGACTGTGAAAACACAAGCTTAGATTTTTTTTTTTTTTGAGGTACTGGCGTTGGAGATTGAATCTAGGAGCTTATACATGTGAAGCTGACACTCAGCCACTGAGCTACACTGCTCCCTTCGAATTGTTTTTAATAACAGATGTAGTAGTAAACACTGATAATGCTTTTTATAATAGATATCCAATTATATATCTCCAGGTATATATTTTGAAAAAAATTTTTCCACAATGCCTGGAGCTAAAGTAACATTTTGCTATTATTATTATTAACCTAAAATTTATAATAATAGGAACTTTCCTAATAATAATCTTTGAACATTTCCTTGTTCTTCAATCTTATTTGCTGGATTCTTCCTATTACCCTGCTCATCTTTTTTCCTCCAATGTGTACAGGTATGTGTGCACCTAGAAATCTTTATATAAACTTTATTTTTAGAAACGTTTTAGATTACAGAAAAGTTACATTGAAAGTATAGGGGATTCCCATATGCTCTACCCCCTCCCCTCCCATATTTTCCCCTATTACAAACATCTTACATTAGTGTGGTATATTTGATGAACAAATATTTAAACACTAATTACCCAAGGTCTATAGTTTGCATTTTGGTTTACACTTTGCCCTGTACATTTTTTTTTGTTTAATACACTTTATTTTTAGAGCAGTTTTAGACTGTAGAAAAGTTACATTAAAAAGTATAGGGTATTTCCATATAACACCTTCCTTTTCCTTCCCACATTTTTCTTATTAATATCTTATGTTAGTGTGGCACATTTGTTAAAACCAATGAATCAATATTGAAGCATTGCTACTAACCAAGGTCTATAGTTTACATTTTGGTTTACACTTTGCACTGTATGGGAAATGAATTTGATAGTACCAATAGAAATATTTTAAGAATATGTTTCTACTTCAAAGTGCTGGAGTAAAAAATGTACAGTAAGCTTGCTTTAAATGATTTCACAGTGATGTCTGTTATCAAAGATTCCAAGGAATTTAAGTGAACTTGTTTTGTTATATGCAAGTTACACTCAACTCTTAGACTCCCTTTCCTTGCCCCTGGATTATGCTGCAATTAATGGGACCTAAGACTGATTATTAAAATAGTAAAATATCAGAGACTAAAGAAGTTATTCTGACTATTCCCCTGTGTTCTGAAACTTGCATTTTAAACCATATTGAAAAATCCTATTTCTGTTTTTTTTTAAATTTTACCTTATATGCATAGGTTACTCTTTTCATTCTAATTTAGCCAATATTTTATGTGTCCACTATGCTTTAGATAATAATGCCTAACATTGTTTTGCCGGATAGTACTAGGCCCATAGAACAGAAAGGTAGAATAAAATACAATCCCAGCCTCCAAAGAAGCTTTTCTGGTGTGGAACCTTACAGTCTGAGTATACATCAGGAAAAGTCAGTTCAGCTGTTGGTTTGAAAGGATAACCACAGAATCTTAGCAGGTAGTGTTGACAATGACTACCAGAGTCCATCTAGCTTAGTTTTCACAAAAGATACTTTACAGATAAACAAACAAAGCTTATCTGTGATTTAGATTAAAATGTTGGAAATCTATATGGATAAAACCAGTCAGATAATCACTAATTCCTGATTCCTTCCCTTTTTGCTCTGTATTATAGCCAAAGACAGTTTTTAGGCTGATCAGAGACCTTTGTTATAGGTTGATCTGAGATGCTTGTGTTGTATTGCACTTCAAAGTTGGGTTAGGGTGTTCAATAAATTGATTTTTCTGACTCTTCTATTTCTTGTTCTAGAGCTCTGCCATAACTGGATACATGCAGTTTCCATTCTGTAGTGGGAAAACCTGTATCTTGAATGAAAGTGCCAGGCTTTTGAAGTTTCATGAAATGGCTGTGTTGATGTTCTCTTTGTTCAGTGTAGAAGGTGGGTTGTGTCTGGCTCATCTAATTTAGGCACTTAAAAGTCGGGTCCCAGTTCTACTTTTCAAAATCTCTGGGCTGCTTTTTATTCTCCCAAACCCAGGAGCCTTCAGTGAAATCAGTGGGGTTGCCAGGAACTATCTGAAGGGGTTAGGTTAGCTTATTGTTTGTAAGAAATTTTTCTGAGACCAGGGCAAGAGAAAAGCAGCTTCTTCAGGTGATATTTTCACAGATATAAAGACATTTGAGGACTTTTGTGGAATGACTGAGATTTATTTGAAGATATGACATATTAAATATGCTTTTAAAAATGATGTAAAAACCAGTACCTATTCAAGGTTTTTCTTTCTTTTCATTTTAGGTTGACTTCTAGAATTAAACCCATAGAGGATTTAAGACCCAATTTCTATTTTCTTTTCTTCTTATATAAAAGAGACTGGGTACAAAATGTTGATATACAACTTTTCTTCAACTTTCAGTTTCAGAAAATGGGGAGATGTTAGAGGCTCATACTGGTAAATTACAGGCTCAAAAACTGTTTGATTAATGCTGTTATTCTAAAATAGGATTTGAGCCTGGTAATGGTGAAGAAATATAGCTTCATACAGAGTCAATATATTGGGCAAGATGATACTATGAATAAGATTCAGGTGCCCTCAATTGAGCCAATAGCTGCTGCTATTTCTTATATGCCAGTATAACAATTTCCAGCTAACAGTATATAAATATTTTTAGATACCACACAGATATAAGTTTGAGTACATTCTAGTGAGCAAAAATAAATATCTGTCTCTTGTTTGTTCACTGAAGATCAAATTGTTTCTTGTTAATTATTTTATTTTCTTTTATGGATGTTACTATTTCATATTTATGGTACCAAATTAATTTCAGGCATATCTATAAAGTTTGTGAAAAGTACAGAGTATTTTTTTTAAAGCAATGTTATTGAGATATAGTCATTTACCATACAGTCAATCCAAAATGTACATTCAGTGACTTTTGGTATAGTCACAGATTTATGCATTTACCACTGCAATCAGTATCAGAATATTAGAGAATTTTCATTACTCCAAAAAGGAAAAAAACTCCCCTTAGTAGTCACCTCTCAATCCTTCTATCCTTCCCCTGCCATACACATCCACCAATCTAATTCCATCTCTTTAACTTATTTATACTTACAATTTATATAAATGGAGTCAAACAATTTGCAGTATGTTGTGTCTGGGTTCTGTCACTTAGGATAATTTATATTTTTTCTAATTGATGAAAAATATTCATATACTACTATTCACTACAGTCCATTGTTTGCTTTAGGTACATTTTTTTAAAAGATTTATTTATTTATTTATTTCTCTCCCCTCCCCCCCATCCCCCTTGTCTGTTCTCTGTGTCTATTTGCTGCGTCTTCTTCTTTGTCCACTTCTGTTGTTGTCAGCAGCACGGGAATCTGTGTTTCTTTTTGTTGCATCATCTTGTTGTGTCAGCTCCCCGTGTGTGCAGCACCATTCCTGGGCAGGCTGTACTTTCTTTCACACTGGGCACGGGTCTCCTTACGGGGTGCACTCCTTGCACGTGGGGCTCCCCTACGCGAGGACACACCTGTGTGGTACGGCACTCCTTGCGCGCATCAGCACTGCACATGGGCCAGCTCCACAAGGGTCAAGGAGGCCCAGGGTTGAACCGCAGACCTCCCATGTGGTAGACAGACGCCCTAACCACTGGGCCAAGTCTGCTTCCCTGGATACATATTTAGGTTACAAAACCTAAGACACATGAGGTTACCTGACTTCTGGAAATTTTTATTTTTGTTTCAAATCAGTGGAGGAAGGACTCAGGTTTATAATATTTACAATGAGACCCTTTAGGATGGGAGGGTGTAGTGTGAGTCCTAAAATTTATACTATGTGTGCCTTCCCATCTGGGAAAAACATGGAGGGCCTCACATGACTTAACCACAAGTATCCATCTCCACTCTGCTTTGTAGATAAGATCCCCTAGCCAAACAACCCTATTTATTATGAGGAAGAAGCTCAGTGTCTGCTTATCCCTGATTATAAAGATCTAGTTCCTTGCCAGCCTGTGGAATTATTCAAACCAATCAACCACATCCTTCCATGGGAGCCAGGGCTCACCTCACCCTTTCGTTATTGCGAGGCCTATCTCCCACAGTCTCTGCTTGTTCTCTCTGTTCCTGAGTGCAACTCCCATGTGTCCCTGCATGATATGGCTTCCTGATCCCCAGTCTATGTGAATATAATGAACTGTGGACAATATCACCTGTTCAGTGCCAGGTGTCATGTGTTCAGCCATCTCCATAACCTCGGGTGGGAATCCAAAAGGATGAAGAGAACAGGAATAAAACAGAGGTGGACAGCTATGTCTTTCCTCTTTATATGCAGAATAAATCATTTTTTTTCCTTGCCCATCATCTATGGAGTGTTCAGCTACTTATATGGTTCACCTGCCCTGGTTCTCATTGTGTTGCTCTAGTGGTAAGGACTAGGCAAAAACAGAGGCCAATATGCTTATTATTTATTATGAGTTATTTAATAAGAAATCTGTCTCTGATCCAGAACTCCTCATGTGCACACACAGGATAAAATTAATAAAGAGGAATATTAAAAAATCCAAGAATAATATATAATTCATTTAAGACTTCTTCTAAATCTGATTATCTTGGGCTCAATTTTATTACTTAAAAATTGTTTTTCCTCTATTTTTTCCAGATAAAGTTCATTGTGACTTAAAATAATAATAAGTATCGGTTCCTAGTTCTAGGTCAGAACTTTGTAACATCAGAAAATTAACCTCACATATAAAATATAAACAATTACACCTAAAATTCACAAACAAGACCAGAAATTAAAAAAAAAATCATATCCCCTGACATAGGCAGCAATGTTTCTTATTATAGACTAGATTTGACATATTCCCTACATCTCCTGATTTATCTTATAAACTATTTTCTGGTTGTTTCCAGAATCAGTTAGAAATAGTTTACCCTCTCCCACAATGTATTTATGGAATTTATTCATCACTCAGTTCCCCCTAGTGTTTCACAAAATTTTACTTCAGTCTTGGGGATACAGAAAAAGAAAAATATCCCTGTTCTTAGAGTCCATTGCTCAACACTTTCCTTTCCAGGGATCTCTGTAAGTTATTTTTGTCCTTCGCCTCTGTCCTGATGCCATGTTGGAGAGGCCTCTCTGTATTCTCAGGATTAGGAGCCCTTAATTCTGAAGTCTTTCACTTCACTTCTCAAGCCTGCTATCTCTGGCTTCAGAGGGAGGAAGAGTTTCTTTCCTCAATCCGTCCCAAGAATGCTACATTTCTTTCTTCAGTATTGTATATGATGGAAAATCCCTATTGGGGATTTTCTTATTCATTTCTTATTCTTCTGTTAACAATTACCACAACTTCAGTGGCTTGAAACAAGGCAAATGCATTTTGCAGTTTTGTAGCACAGAGGTCCAAAAGGACTAAAATCAAGAGGTCAGCAGAACTGGTTACTTCTGAGGCTTTATGGGAGGCTCCTTTCCTTGCTTCTTCTACCTTCTAAAGGCTACTTGCATGCCTTAGCTAATGGCTGCATTACTCCAATCTCTGCTTCAATAGTCCAAATGCAGTATCCTGCCTTTGCCTATCTGACCTTCCTCTTACGAGGTCTCCTGTCACTACATTAGTTTTATCTGGATAATCCAGGATATCTCCATTTTCAAAATAATTAATCACATCTGCAAAGTCCCTTTTGTCATGCAAGTTATCAAATTCATAGGTTACAGGCATTAAAATGTGGACATCATTGCCTAACATTATTCTGCCTAAAGCAGTTATAGTAGGGATATTGGATTCTGTTCTCCAAGTTCTAAGCAACATCAATAGGACTTTCCCAAAGGTTTTGCTTTGCACTCAAAATCTACTAAACAGTGTACATTGACATGACCTTTTTCTCCCCTTTTTTTTGTGAAGAGAAAAAGAAACCTTGAAGTCCCTCCTGGCTCTATCTTGTTTCACAGCTCTTTGAGAGTCAACATAGTGACAAAAGAAATGTTCTGTTCCCAAGAACAAACAATATTTGCAGGGACAATTCTATCTAAATCCATAAAAAGCAGAATCTCTGCATGGGCACAGTTTGCATTACTAGAAGAACAAGTACCTACAGTCTCAGGCTGGAGCATCTATAGTTGGGTACTTCACTGGTTTAAATTTCCCTAAAAAGTAGTTAAGGACTTGCTTACATAAGCACAACCAAAAATGCTCAGGTAATTGGTTCTTCTCAGACAAAGGAATGACTTAAGGCCATTCCCCCACTCTTTGGGGGTTTTCTGCTATTAAAAATTTAAAACCAAGTCTCTATCTCTTATATCAGGAAAACTCTGCTACTGGCAACTTTAACATTGAAGCAGGGATCTATTAAAAATATAATGAAGGTTTTCTAGGATATGTACCTTTTCTGCACGTAATTACTCCAGGATGTCATAATCATAAGGAGAACTCTAGAGTTGAAGGAACTTCCAGCATGTGTAATTCAACTCCTTCATTACTATAGATGAAGAAATCAAGACACAAGCAATGACTTACTCAAGATTTTGTGAGTAGTTAGCCACGGAGTTATTTCTAATTCTAGTCTTCTTGATTATTTTCCTGATGTGCTTTCAGTCTGACATTCTCCCTGAACTGTGTGCCTATATAGATGGGGCATCTCTTGTGAATTCTACCCGTTCAATTATCTTTGGGTTGAGGTTGTTAAGCAAGGGATTTTCCTGTCAGGTGTGTTTTGAATGAACAATTACAGAAGTGCAGAGGGACTTGCTGTGCTTGTGACTTCTTGGCTATCTCTACTTCTAGCATACCTCTAACCTCCCTTCTTTGAATTCTTAACCTAAAATTGCTAATTCGAGATTTCTCAAAATATTGCTATTTAATATATGGATATTTTAGAATTTGCTTAAGTATTCATGAGGGAATGCATGTAAAACCAAGACAGAAGTTTAATAAATAGGAATTCTCCAAGCCTTCTGAGATGAGGTTGTAGAGTCCTGCTCACAGGAGATAACCATGATTTTGTAACTGCCTTAACTCTTAAATGACATACTGTGTATCTGCAAAAGCATATAGAGGTAAATGATTGAATTATACAGATAAATGATATAATAAGATTGATCAAAAATGACTGAATGAAAATAAGACAGCTTAAGACTTATTTTTGTGAACTTTCATGGACTCTAGCCTTTTAGATGGGTTTTATTTGTTTTAAAATAATTTTAGTTCCCAACATATCAGTAATATGAACTAGCAGGGAAAATAACAAGGACCCAAGTTGCCCAAATTGTCCAAATATAAAAATACAACATAAAATAAAAATGTGAAAATTTCATGCAGTCCAAATCTCATATGCTATAACACACCTTGTTACAGTAGGAAATATTATTCCCTTTGCTAAAAAGTTTAGAGAGTAAACTGGCAGATTTTGAAACCAAGTGGTATAAATTAAATATGATTCAAGAACTACACTGTACATGAAATCAGAGATAAAGGCAGTGGAAGAAGAAACCGCTCATTTTTCTCTATTCCAATTATCTCCATTTCAGTGGATTAGAAAATGGTAAATGTAGAAGTCAGGTTGAAGATGGTCTGGAGCTCAATTGCCTGTCAAGTTAAGTCTGATAAATGGCAAGTGTGTATAATTAATACTGTCATCTTTCCCTAGACCAAAGGGCGACTGCAGTAACTATAGATTGTAATTGTCATCGTTGTCACATAAAATGTGCTATTATTAAGTTCAGGCTGAATTTTATTGCTGGGAATTCTCATAAATTGAGCGGTCAGTCATTTAAATTACTAAGAAGAGAGCTTTGTGGCTTGCTCTAAAACTACTTTCTAAGACAATGTATTTGACTTTGGACCTCTAGAAACTAATTGCATTTTTTGAACAGACGTTAGACAGGCTGTAACCTATAAGTGAGGATATTCTGACAGACATGCTATGTATGCTTATGAATGTTCATAGGAATCTTACATTTTATTTCCAATATTTTTGGTGTAGAGGCAAAAGAAGAATAGAGAATAGATGTGAAATGACAGATGAGTGGGAGAGATCATTTTGAAAATACACTTATTTCTTTCTTGCAAGGTGCCTACCTTCCAGAAGGTGATGTTGATGAAAAATTAACTGTGCAGGATGAATATTATGATGGATTTTTGTTAGTGTTTTAGACAATGGTTGTGAGAAAGAAATTTGAGCAGAGTAGCAAGAGAAGGGGAATAGACTGATGATATATTAAAAGGATTGATAATGACTAATAAGATGTTTTATGCTTCCATTTTTAGCGTTATTTCTGCATATTTTAAAATTAACTATAATTAAAACAATGCATTAGGTATCTGCATGCCTAAAATGCTCTGTACTCTGATATGAAAAGTTTTGATAAAACATTACCTTGTCTTTTGGAAGCATGCAAATACAGGAATGTTTAATTTATTTACATATTTTTTCTATTCCAATAGAGAAAAAAACACTCATATCCCCTTCATATTGATACCACTGTTATTGTCATTTTTTAAAAAACTTGTTTTAGTTGTGGTTTTGTTTATTTATTTATAATATTTATTTAGAGTCAATTTTTTATTTTAAAAGAAGCTTTAGATTACAGAAATGTTACACCAAAACTATAGGGGATTCCCATATACCGCACCCCCTCCCTTTCCCACACTTTTCCCCATTAACAACATCCTTCATTAGTGTGGTACATTCGTTGCAATTGATGAACACACATTGAAGCATTGCTACCAACTATGGACTACAGTATATATTATAGCTTACACTTCATACCACACAGTTCCACACGTATTGATAAAATGTATAATGCCCTGTATTTGTCATGTCCTATAGAACACTTCCAATGTCCCCAAAGGACCCCATGTTACACGTATTCTTCCCTCTCCCTGCCCTCAGAACCTCTGGTGGCCACAGCCTTCATATCAATGATACAATGCATTACTTCTGTAAGAGTGAATTTTTATAGTTGTAAGACATGTTTATGCAATTTTATGTTCTGTATTTTCATTTAACATTTCATTATAACCATTTTCATACCATTATGTATAATTTCATGTAGTTCACTCATAATTTAAGTTTTCCCAGACCATTCTAACCCTAGTTAACCTCTTTTCCTAACTTCATATGACACTATCCTTTACAGAATTATTATATTCATAGAAATTACTCCTATATTAAATAATTTGCATATCCATTTGCTTACTTATTTTCTATTTTCCCCCATTAAAATGTAAGTTCCATGAGGGCAGGCACTTTTCTGCCTTATTCACTAAGAAGGAAAAAATTAGAAAAACTTAGAAAATAATTCCAAGCATAAGACTATATATAGGTCAAAGACTCTGAAGGCATTTATATCAATTTCATTTTTAGAAGGCTTGACCAAATGCCAAAGGCACTGTGTTTGTGTATAGTTTTTGTCATATTCTTACCTATTCTGTTTATATTTTTAGAAAATTTTTATTAAATGAATAGGTAAATACGATTCATCAAGCTTTTTTATTTGGCTTTTCTTTGATTTTGAGTAAGTTTGAAGTCTTTTTTTTACCTTTTGTTGATGAGTATTATTTTCTCTTTTGGAATCTGTTGGTGTTCATTCATTTTGATTTTAAGATTTTCTTCTTCACAGTTATGAACTCATATACTTAAACCCTTTATCCTCATAAGCTTACTGTATTCAAGTAAACCATTACTTAGAAAGCTGCAATGCTATAAGTTTAACTGGTGCAACAAGGAGTGAGAAAGTATCATCTTTTAAAATCATTGACACAGTGAAGGTAGCAATTAAGGTTCTCACTACTAAGCACCTCTTATGAAAGGTATATCAGATAGTGTGGTTGGTACTTTATATTACTTCAATCTCACAACAAATCTGCAGAGTCAATACCTCAACTCTATTTAAAATGTGAAAATGAGATTCAATGAGATTAAATGGCATGGCAACAGTAACACAATTATCAGGTAATTTTCAATATACATGGATTAAGTTACATGTTACATATAAAGAAACAAATATTTTAACCTCTTGTTTGTTTAATATGCAGGTGCTAAATTAATAATAAGGTGTAAATTGCTAGCTTAAAGAGATGATCTTATTCTTAATTGTTATGCAAACAATTGAAGAATGACTTAAAAGTTTTAAATCTACTCTATTCTAATGTTTAGAAAAATTTAAACTATATAATATTTATCTTGAATAAGTTTACATGATATTTTAGTAGATGATGTTAAAAAACTGGTGTTTCTCTGGCACATCGACAGTCTGGATCTTAACTTCAGAACTACCAGTGGGACTTCCTTGCTTTTTCATATTCTGTTAATAGACACATCAATTTAGATAATATACAATTTCTTATGCTTATATTGGCAGCATGGAATTGTTTGAACATCTCTGTCCTGGGTATTATTAACATTATTGTGACCAACAAATACTTATCAAACACTCATGTGGTATAATCCCTACTTTGTAAGATAATGAATCACATCCTTATACAGAAGGTATAATGTAGGGGACAGAGAAAGTGAAGTAAAGCTTCTTTAAAAACACTTCATCTCATGTCTCCAAGGAAAAAGTGTCTTCAATAAGATGGACTCTTTGTGAGCTGCTCTAGATATTTTTGTATTAATAAAAAGACATAATAGCATTTTATGTTTTATTTGCTATGTGTGAGAGAGAAGGGAGGATCAGAATTGTTGGACTTAAAATCCCTCCCTACCTTCCTGTACTCCTGCATGTGGAGGGAGGGGTAGGAATTATCTCTGGAATCACAGAATTAAGGACATGAGGATTGCCTTCCTCCCATTTTGTAAGTATCTCTCTACTTACTACCTGAATAAGTAGACTTTTCCCATGGTGCAAATCACTACAAGAACAAGAAATTCTAAAAGTCATCTATTGGCTACAATTTATGGGGAGGTTTTTCTTTAAATTAATTTGTTTTCTTCTTGTGTTTCTGAAAAAAATTGTGATAAACTTTTAATTGCCCTTTTCACCCTCCCACCCTGCCTTATCCTTTGGTGCCTAAACATCCAAAAATTTCTTTGAATTTGCATATGTAGTTGACCTTATTTCTATCAAATGTCAAAGTTGAAATAAGAATATTAGTTAATTTTTACAGAAATGTAGCAATATTATGGAAATAAGCAAAGCGTGCTGTACTGTGATTTTAAAATAGAATAAGCTGTCTTAACTAAATATTGACCTGTCCATCAGCTGATGTGGATTTTAGTAATACTACTAACTATTTCTATGATCTTAGATAAAGTCCTTAGTCTCTTTGGATCTCCGCTTCTTTATCTGTAAAAGCAGTATGTTAAACTAGGCAATTTCAAAATTATTCCTGAACTCTTCTGTGACTCCACCCCTTCTGTTTGAGAGGAATATGTGTAAACCGGATTCATTGTTCTGGAAGGAGTAATCATTGTATATTTGTGTAACACCTTGAAACTGTTGTTGTTTTTTTTTTTACCTTTAAACTTTTGAAGCAGCTATACCTACATTAACTCATTACACCAGTCCCACAATAATGTAGACAAAGAGGGAAGGCCTTATTATCTATAGAAAAAAGGTACAGAAACTAAGATTCAGAACAATTATGTGACCAAGGTTACACAACAAATTCCTGCCAGAGCTGAAAGCCAAATCTCTTGACTCCATATACTGGGCCATTTCTGGGTACTCTAATAAAGTTTTAATATATTATAATATCTCAGTGTGTTCAAATGACTCCTGGAGTCCCATCGAATATGCTTCTGATTAAGAAATAAATTCCCTTTAATCTGATCTGCATTTAGAATTCACTAACTAGTACTTACTATCTCATAGAAGAAACAAAGTATTCAGTGCTGAGAAAGTAAAAAGAACCAATGTCCCTCTAAACCAGAGAGATCAGCTTTAGGATAGATTCAGTGGTCAGTTATGGTTTGGCTCCACTGTTTCAGGTATTACAGCCTGTGAGAAGTCCTCAATGTCTGATAGCCCTGAGCTCTTCATTTCAATTAAGATGTATTTCTTAGTCAATAATAATGATTTTGAAGTATATATTTATGACTGGCATTCCTGAGGAACTTTTCCTGAAAAGAAAATTAAAGTAAGGCAGAATAAGGCAGAATACTGAGGCCATCTTCAAGTCTGCAAAACTGAGGTGGGAAGTATTCCCCGAGATAGACATAGGGCAACTAAAATATTGTCCTGAAAGACTGTAGATCTCCCAAATGCTTGTAAACCATCTCCTCTAGGAGGGATGTAGAATTTATGACAATGAGCTGGTAATATATAAATTGTAGTTTAGTCATAGTTTCTAAAAACATACTAATATGCCATTTGACTATTTTATTTTTCTTGTCCAAAACAAGACTAAGTCTTGCAAAAAATATGGGCATTTGTTAAATTTGGATTATATCAGAAAAAGACATAGCTCAGAATAATAGTTTGGTTTATCTACTGTATGTCATGGCTTATGATTTTTACATATAAGAGACAAGAAAAACTTGGGGCATAATCTTTATAAATATTGAGATCCCCAAAGAATGTTTACAATTTGAAGGAGTTGAAAATCTCCAAGACTAATAGTCTCTCTGCTCAGCACAATCTTTATAAATGAAAACTGACAAAACCAACTCTTTAATTTCAGGTATCTCTGATCCTAGAAAAATCAGAAAATGGCTTCTCCTATTGAAAAGGCAGAAACACTAAGTGGAACCCCAGAGGACTTGAGTCCTAATGCTGTGTGTTTTTTCTTGGGAAAGCTTCATTTCATTCCATGTCATTGCCATTGAAACACTTTGTCTGTAACTAGGAAGCCAAAAATCAATAAAGTCAAGTCTAGGGTATATTTGAGTAACTCAGGAAAAATAAAATAGAAATTAATGCCTTTTTTTTACAGGCATGAAAGTAATGACCTTTATTATATACTATAATAAATTTAATGCTCTAATATTTTTATTGTCCCATTATTTGTAAAAACAAGAGGTTTGTGAATTTGAAGGAAAGACAAAAAAGGTGGGCATGATCTGAATGAGCAGGATATTAATTGGAAAATCCTTACTCTTTATCTAAACATGCAAGCCAGATTCAAACACTTTGTCTGGCTTGATTAGGAATAGTAACCAATCAAAACAACTAGGCAGTTCAGCAAGTTATGAATTAGTCAAATAGTTCTTATTGTTTTGAATGGATTAGCTGATATATTTATCTATTCAGTCTGAAAATATTTTTTGAGTATTAATTACATATCAAGCACTGGGCTAGATACCATGGACACATAGATGCACCAGACATAATCATTGCCCTTAAGGATTTCACAGACTTATGGCTAATTCAATTATTACCGAAATTATTGAATTAAGTACTATCTATTACTATATTGAGCCTGCTCTAGGCAGATGCTTGATTAACTTAGCAGAATGAGTTGAAGAAGAGTGGGCATGTGTTTAGAAGATGAGGTGCATCTGATCAAGACTGAGGTAATTCAGGAAAAGCTCTGAAGGCTTTGGCATCTGGAGAATTTATTGGCCCATTTATTGCTCCCATTCTTTAATCTCAACCTGGATGGCATTTAGCCAAGCCTGAGAACAGCAGAGTTCATTCCTTTTATTCCTTTTTACATTGATTAGCCCAAATGTTGAGCTGATCTTCTTATCTGCTATGTATTATCCAGAGACTCTTCCTTTCCTTGTCATTTGATCAGAAGAGAGCAGGAAAGTCAAGTGGGTGCAAAAGATATTTTCATAGACTTATAATGACTAGGGAAGAGGAATAAGGAACTTGTATTCCATATGTTAAGATGAGGTTCTTAATGAAGATATCACATAATATTCTAGGATGTCAGTAATAAAACTTAAAATCTTCATCCCATTTATATTCAAAGATACATAAATATGGCCTCTGGAGGTAATAGAAGAGCAATTTGAATTTAGGGTCTTGGGTCTAGTCCAGTGATCTTTAGACCAAAGTATGAATGTTATAGAAAGGAGATTTTGAAATGCCTTTTTTAGTGTTCTTCTACATGGACACTCTATTCACATTGGATAGAAATAAGAAGACAGAAACACATGTGGTTATGAAAATTCTCCACTGAAGCTTTAGTATTCAGTGTGGTTATCAATTAAAAACTACTCAGTTAAGGATATGTTTAATGAGAGAGACAGAGGCCTTGTTTAAAAATTCTGTTTCAGAGGTATAAAATCACCCTGACTTTGGGTCTTTGGATGATGGCACTGGGGATTTTTCAGGAACAGCACTTTAATCAAATGACTGACTAATGGATTATAATGGCTCTGGTTAAAGGAATAGCACAATATTCCCAGGGAGGCGAGGATTCTTTCAGATCATTCATGAGAAAGCAAGGGCTTCATTTTTCCTCTAAAACAAGATTTGAGATGAATGTCAAGACTCAATTAAAAAATTCTGTCTAGTTCTGGTTTATTCTTAAAATGTGTGTCATGTCTAATGTTAGGGTTTTGCATTATTTTTCTGTTGAAAAATTCATTCTGATCTTTTGCATACTATTAGGTTCAAGTATCTCAATCATACCCTGCATTCAGTAGTTACCTTAAGTATTAGAATTGTCTTTTTATTTATTTAAATGGACTATGTCATGTTGGTGTTGTCTCATTTCTTCTGACCATGCCCTGATGTGGGTTAAGTAGTAGAATGAATCAACAAATTCAAAAGCTTTTCATTCAATTATGCTGGTTTCACCAGTAATTAAAGCTAATTGATCCTGCCTTGCCTAAAATTTAATGGAAGAACCTTTGAGGGAGGAGTAAATTGTGCAATCAATATAAGCCTGAAGTTTGATTTGTTGGTGCTGTTTTCTCTAATGGCACTCTTTTTTTTTTCCTTTCATTTAAAAAAATTATTGAATTATATCATTCATAATGAACATACACAAACAATAAGTGTATAGTAAAAGTTGTGAACTTACAAAACAAACATGCATATGATTATACAGGGCTCCCATATATCTCCCTACCAGCAACACCTTACATTGTTGTGAAATATTTGTTACAAACTATGAAAGTACATCATCAAAATGTTACTATTAACTATAGCTAATATCTTACATTTTGTGTATTTCCCCCCCAACCCCCCACCAATTATTAACACCCTATATTAGTATTATATATTAGTTATAGTCATGAGAGAACTTCTTTTATTTGTTGTATTAACCACAGTCCATTTTCCACCACAGGATTCACTGTGTTATACAGTCCCATACTTTGTACATTCCATTAAAAGTGTACACTCAGTGGCTTATATCTTCATTACAGAGTTGTGCTGTTGTCACCTCAGTCAATTTTAGAACGTTTTCATTATTCCAAAAGGAAAATGCTATATACCATGTCACTTTTTTAAAAAAGAATGCTTTGGATTAATTGAAAGGGAGAGAAATATGGGAAAAATAAGTACATGACAAGGTTATAGGTCATGATGCATGAATACAATCTCGATACTTTCGATCTGGATTTGAGTATACTAGCAAAAGAGATGATGGTCATGGAAAGCAAAAAGGGCAAATTTGCAAAGAGGGGATTAATAAACTAAAATTTTAGATTGAGTTTAAGCAGCCTCAAGGATCAAAACCCAGGCCATGATAAGGGATTCAGTTTTACTTAATTTCTTCTTGCACTACCATTATGATATTGAGACAGAAACCTCAGAAATGATGTCCCATTAATCAATTTAATACTTACTAGTAGTTATAGTGATATAGCCTGTGCATAAATTAAAAATTGTTTCCAAGTGTACCTAGTCCCCAAAATGACCAAATAAGTAATATAGGCCCTACAGTCTTTGAATGTTCAGAAAGGATGTAAGACTGAATGTGTATTCAGGGTTGCCTCCAGACGGAATGTGGAAGATATGCTAATCCAAGCTGGCTTGGATGTGGAGATTATGTAACTCACCTGGAGGAAATAACCTATCTGATACTAAGATCAAACACTGAAGAACCTAACCAAAGGTCTGTTTGCATACCATCACCGTTAGTCTCCCTAATCCTATATCCTCTGTATAAAAGGGTCTGAAAAAGGCTATTTGGGGCTTGGTTTTTATTAGGACAAGAGTCTGCTGAGCCCAGCCGGTCAAAATAAACCAACTTCCTTCTCGGTGCTCTCGTGTCCTGGCCTTCAATACCGCGCACACCTGATTTCTCTACAACAATAATAATGAAGGCTCAGAGAGGCAGCTGTGGTTTAACAAAAGCTTTGAAATCTGATAGCTGAAGTTGGATTTTGCGAACTACAATTGTCAAGTCTAATCTGGTCAACTGTTTTTTGGAATGGCCTGAGAGCTAGAAATCTTTTTTATATTTTTTAATGGTCAAAAAAAAAAAAAAAAAGAATATTTCATGACATATAATAATTATTTGAAATTCATATTTCAGTGTCCATAATTAATGCTTTATTGGGTCAAATCTGTGCTATTTTTGTTTACTTATCACCATTGACTTCTTTCCCTCTACAAGGATGGAGCTGAGTAGTTGCTAAAGAGACTCTATGACCTGCTATGCCTTACATTTTCCCATTTTCAATATTTCCATTTATACAATAGGCATAGTAAGACCTTCCTCATACAGAAATTCAGTTAGGATCAAATTGGCTAAAATATACATAGCCCTTGGACCAAAAGAAAATTGATAATCGGTTAGTTCCTCATTTCTTTCTACCTTGTATGCAAATTGTTTCTAAGTCTCTCAAAGTTTACTTGCTAGCTTGCAAATTTCAAACTCTGTAGAGTGGCCAAAAATATACCTTGACCAAAAATACCCCAGATTATTCCAATCCATGTGGTCATGATAGAATTTTAAAAAATCCTGGGTCACTGGGGATATGAAGGGAAAAGGGAAGAAGATTCCATCTTCTAGAAAGAGAGCTCAAACTTGTGGTACATAAAGATGTAACCAAATTAATGAGCACCCAAAACAGATTATAATCAAATCCAATGGAGAGATCCAAGGTGAAGGAGTGGAAAACAGCAGGCTGCACTCTTCCTCTAGAAACTGTGGGAAGGTAAACAAGCTTGCTGGACATAAGGAAAGACTTGCTGGTCATAGGGAAGACAGGGTGTTGCAGGGGCAATAGGAGAGGGCAGCTGGAGAGGGAAGGGTCTCAGCTGGGAACTGGGGCAAAGGGGAGCCAACTAGTCAGCCAGAAGGGAGCATACCAGTCAGCCCCAGAGAAGAGGAAAACTGCCCAGCCTGCCCTAAGGAGGCGGAGCCACACAGGCCCTGGGAGAGAAGGGCCAGAGTCCAGCCTCTTTAGGGTAGAGCAGAGCTCAGGGAAGTTAGCTAGAGGTCTCTCTCTCTCCCTCCTTCCTTATTTCCTCTTCTTTTCTCTCTTCTCTCTTCTTTTTTCTTCTTTCTCTTTCTTTATCCAGGTATTAGCATAGAGGCTGGGGTGATGGATTGGCAGGTACAAGCAGCTGGACAGGAGTAGCCTGGTGATTTACAGGTGGCCTGAGAGAGAGGCCTGATTTTTATTTTTTATTTTTTTTTATTTTTTGTGGTGTGATGGATTGGCCAAAATAGGCAACCTAAGAGGAGGAACCTAACTGGTCTTGGCTGTCTGAGAGCGAGACCCAGATTTTGTTTCCTTTTGTTTTGCTTTGTTTCTTTTTCTCCTCTTCCTTATTTTCAGTCCTTCTTCTCCTGTTTTTCTTCTTTTCTTTCTTCTCTTCCCATTGTGCTTATCTTTTATTTTTTTCTCTTTTCCCTTTTTCCTTCCTTTTTATCTTTTATTATTATTTTACCTTTTTAAAATTTTTTATCTTTCCATCCTCTGTGTTTTTTCTTTCTTCTTTTTATTTCATTCTTCCCCCTTTTCTTCCTTGCATTTTGCCTTTCCCTTATTTGTCCTTCTTTCTTCTTTTCTCACTTACCTAGCATTTTATTTTATTGTAGGTTATTATCTATTTATTTTATTTTACTTATATTTTCCTTTTTCTTCTTTCACCTTTTAAATTTTTATTCTTTACTATTTTTCCCTCTTATTTATTTATTTCTCATTTTGTTCTTTTTCCTTCTTTCTTTTTAATTTTTTCTTTTTCTTCTTTCTCTTCTTATTACTTTCCTTTTTTGTGGATTTAATACTTTTTCCATTGAACATGGGCAACTATAAGGATATAGCATTAGTGGAACCAAGTGATAAAGAGGACCCAATACAAAACCAAACAAATCTCAAACCTTAGACTAAAAAAAGAAACTAACCAACCTAATACATCCATCAGGATAAACAGATGCTGGGAGCAGATGTAACTCAAATGATTGAGTGTCTGCTTCCCATGTATAAGGTCCCAGGTTCGATCCCCAGTACTTTCTAAAAAATAAGATGAAAAAGATAAATAGATGCCTAGATATCAGCAAAAAATTACAAGACATACTAAGAAACAGGAAGTCATGGCTCAGTCTAATGAACTAAAAACTCAGTGAAATGAAGGAAGACATAAAGGATATCAAGAATACACTGGGGGAAAATACAGACAAACTTTTAAACATATATAAAAAGATAACAGATCTTATGGTGATGAAAGACATAATGCAAGAAATTAAAACTACAGTAGAAGTGCATAATAGTAGATTTGAAGAGGCAGAGGAAAGAATTAATGATGTCAAAGATAGGACATCCAAAATGGCATAGATAGAACAGATAGACAAAAACATGGAAAAGATTTGGCAAGGACTCAGGGAATTGAATTACAACACAATGCACAAAAAATGTTATGAAGAGAAGGGAAAGGGGGCAATTGGAGTTTTTAAGGAAATAAAAGTTGAAAAGTTTCCAACTCTTATGAAGAACTGGATATACATGTCCAGGAAGTAGAGCACACTCCAAGCACAATAAATCTTAGCAGACCTACCCGAGAAAAATACTTATCAGATTGTCAAATCTCAAGACAAAGACAGGATTCTGAAAGCAGCAAGAGCAAAGGGAAGCATGATGAGATTAATTGCTGATTTCACATCAGAAACCATGGAAGTGAGAAGGCAGAGATATGACATAGTTAAGGTGATGAAAGAAAAAACAACTGCCAGCTAAGAATTCTGTATCCAGCAAAATTGTCATTCAAAGATGAGGGAGAGTTCAAAATATTCAGATAAATAAATCCTATGGAAATGCAGAGAAGGGAGAACTTATTGTAGAAATCAGGGTTAAAATTATGGAGGAGGAAATAGAAAAGGCCACAAAAAACAAAACAAAAAACAGGAAGAAAGTGAAGGAAGAATTAACCAAAATATAAATTGCCCTAGCTAGAGTGAATAAACAAATGAAAAGAACGTAGAAGCTGCCTTGAGGGAGCATTCTCAAGACACTGAAGGTTAGTTAGAGAAGATGGGCATCTGCCAGACGTAGACACAGGGAACTTGCACAGAAAAACTGAGGTTTCTGCTCTCAGGGAGTTTACAGTTTATTTGAGGAAGCATTGGTTCAAATAATGATTATAATACAATATTGAAAACTCAGTAAGCAATGCTATCAGAGTTATCATATCACTAAAGTAGAGACACCAACCAACTTAGTCTGGGGTAAGCAAGTAGGTTATATTGAGCAGTCATCATTCCTGGTGGGAAGGTTGATGGAACATAAAAACCATCAGATGGAAAATGGCAAAAATAATCAAGAGAAATTTATGGAAAAGTTCATTACCATGCCAAAGAACAACACATAGCTTTTCCACAAAAAAATGGGACTGGAAGGCCAAAGATAAAATGCTTATGCCAAAGTACCTGTGAAGAAATAATTTTGATTTTAAATAGCTGTACTAAATGCACAGTACCATTGCAAAGACATATACCCACACATATACACACTAAGTATAGATAGTTCATATTTGCTTTAGGGAACTTGGTAGTATGGGAAAGATCCTAAGTAGGTCTATTATTAGAGCATTTTGTTTTAATTTCTACACTGTGACTCTCCACTTAAGATGAGCCCTAAATCAAATGTGAAATATTAAAATAATACAGATGGCTATGAAATAATGTCAAACTAGCTTTATGCCCAACTTTTGTGGTACAAATACCCTTCACCTTTGTCCTATTTTAAAAAAATTAACCTCTTTCCATGCATGGTCTGTTGCTCTCTCTCCATCCATCTCCCCTCCTTCCCTGTTTTCTTCCATCTTTTGAAATATTTCAAGTACAAAAATATAACACCGCTGTCCAATTTAGTCAAATCTCAACATTTTGCCACATTTGCATCTTTTCTTCTTGACTTTCTAGTGTTTTACAAATTCAATAGAATGAAAATCCGCTTTATATGGCCAATCCTTCACCAAACCTTTTTGCTTCAGAATTATCACTATACTATAATGAACTTGGTGTTTATCACTCCTCAAAAGTTTTTAAAAAATGTTGTTGGATGTTATATAACTATAAATAATATAGAGTACTGGTTATATATTTTTAAATTTCTAATATTATTAACATATAATTCTGAAGTATGCTTATTTGCTTATACCTGTTATGACAGTTTGAATTTATTGAATTCCCCCAAAAAGATTGTTTTTGAACTATTCCATTTCTGTGGGTGTGAGACCTTTTAATTGCATTAGATTCCTTTAAGGCACCTTGATTAGATCACTTGATTAGACCAGTTTTGATTGGATTATGTCAGTGAGGCATGACTTGTATTAGGTCTCTGCCCTCTTAGTGGAGCCTTATATATACAGAGACACACAGAGAAAGAAGACACATAGAAAAGAGAGCTCTGCCTTGAGAGAGGACTCAAGGATTGCTAGCAGCTGAACTGAGGTACAAAGCTCACAGAACAGCTCAAGGCTGAAGAGATGAGCCATATGTCTGATCATCAATTGGTGGGCTCAGGGAGAAAGCAAAACAGCCAAGACTGAGAGAGGAGGCCTGGAAAGAGACAACCCATATGCCTAATTGCTCACAGCTGAGCTCCTGCAGATGGTGCCCTTGAGGGGAAGGCAAGGAGCTCGCCAGAGATCAACTGCTATTGTGCCTTGCCATATGGCAGGATGCTAGGATCACCAGTAGCTGACTTTGGTGAAAAGCATCTCTGATGGTGTCTGGATTTGGTCACTGTCGCAGACTTGGAACTGTAAAATTTTACCTGCCCCCCACAAATTTCCATTATAAAAGCCAACCCATTTCTGGTATTTTATGTCATCAGCCTTTGGCAAACTAAGACACCTGTATTTTTAGATTTATTCAGGTTGAATTATGCAGCTCTAACTAGTTAATTTTAACTGTGTTGTAAAGACTCCATTGTACGACTATATGTCATTAAGCCATTTTTCTGTGAAGGACACTTAGTTTGTTTCCAGTTGTCTATCACAGGTAACTTAGAGATAACTACTTGTGTATACATGAATTTTCCTCTGGAACAGTAGTTTTTAACACTGGTTGTAGAGTACAATACCTTTTGGAGATTTTGAAAATTATTCCTATATTCATGTCTAAGTCTCAGCCTTAAAGATTCTTATTCATTTTTTTTCAGGTGGGACATAGTATTAAAGATAAGACAAGGGAAAAACTACCTGGGTAATTTCAATGCATTGCTATAATTAAGAATCCTTATCTGAGCCGAGTGCAGTAATTGTAATAGCATATGCATATTTGCAAACTTATTATACTTATTGACACTTTCTTCTCCACCTATCTATCAGTCAGTGTGTTTTCCTGTTACACACTTGGCTTTTTATCTTTTGTTGTTTGTTTATTTGTTAATCTAATTAGTTGAAATAGTGTTGTGGATTTTTAATTTCTTATTACTCCAATTACTAGTGGGATAACTTTTATTTTATTAGACATTTAAATTTCCACTAATGTGGGAAATTTGTTTGGCTCATTTTTCATTTGGATTTTAAATCTTCCTTTTATTTATTTGTATGAGTTTTTAATATCATCCAAATATTATTCCTTTATCAATTGTATGCAGTGCTCATACTTTCAAGTATGTGACCCTTTTCACTTTGTTTATGGTAACTTTTTCTTGCAGAAATACTTGATGCAATTTTATTAATCACTTTTATTATAGCTTATGTAATTTGAAACTCGTTTTAGAAATATTTCCCTACTCTAAGATCATAAAGTATATTCTTTATTCTTAAAGTTTAAAATTTTTGCTTTTCACATTTGGATTGTTAATCAACATGGAGTTTGTTTTACTATATGTTACAAATGCAGTATACTGACGAGAGTTTCAGTGCAAAACTGATAGTGGTTAGGCTAGAATACATTGTGCTACTGGTGTAAAGAGTACTGGAAGAACAGATTTCTAAACAAGTTGTGCTGTTCGGGTTAATTTGCAAGGGTTAGGATATATTGAGTTTTCTGTCTTTGTAGGACAACATGACAGCTAAACATTTCTTAGGCAGCTCTCAGGAGTGGCAGAGTAGAAGGGAATTTATGGTGGAACTATTGATATATGAGTAGTATTTAGAGCATAGGATGGTGCATAGAATGAGAATAGAAGTGGGGCTATATAAAGATTTAATGAACTACAATATTTAGCAGATAAGCAGAGGAGTTTGAAAGGGAACTTTTATAATTTATCTACTTCTAGGTAAAAAACCACCCAGCTTTTAAGAGCTTATAATAATAAGTGTATTTTTTCTCAGTTTTTTATTTCTCTGATGAGGGATTCCTCTGGTCTACATGGTGCTGGCTAGGGTCTCTCTTTTGGCATTCAGCCAGAAGGTCAGCTGGGGCTGGTAATGGCCAATGCAGCTTTATTCATATGCTGTATGTCTTATTTGGGGTGGCTGGAATGGCTGGATGGTGTAAATGGACTTTTTTCATGGTAGCTCAAGGCTCTCAGAAACTGACAACAGAAGCTGCCAGACCTCTGAAGGGCTAGGCCTAGACATGGTGAAGGGTCACTTCTGCTTCTTTCTATTGGTCAAAGCAAATCATAGGATCAGAATAGATTCTAGCAGAGGAGATATAGGCTCTACTTTTTGATGGGACATTCAAAAACACAGGGACTTCTTGGTCTACCATAGGGCCTGAGTAGAGGGGACATAGAAATAAGAAGAGAACAATGAGAGAATTCAATCTTGATTCCAAGGCAGACAGTGGTTTGAGAAGCAAACAAGTCAAAGATTCAAATATGGCAGAAAGACCAAATATGGTACACAATGGAAGACTTGTGAAACAGTTGGAATATAGAAGGTTGTGGCTTTGAATTTAAGGATTTAATGGAAAGAAGGGGAGGGAGCAAAGAAAGGTTACAACTGCACTCCACCAAGTCAACCAAAGAAAAGAAAATAAAAGAAAGATACAAGAAGGCAAGGTTCTTTGAGTGATATATGGGGAAGAGTGGTAATTACGGACATCTCCATCTCAAGGGGACACTCTGACCTATTGCAAGACCCAGGACTTGCTTTTCATTTGTTTTGTCATCTTGTTAGACTTCTGCCCCATGATAGTCTAACTGCACAATTGGATAAAGTCTGGTATTCTTATGAAGATATTGAGGAAAAAGTTCTCACTGAAGATTTCTCTCACTAAACAGCAGATAATTTGCAGACAGATCTTATGATCCTGTTGTGTCTCTTGGTTGGGCTGATCATTTTTAGAGGGGAACTCATCTCCCAGAATCAGCCAGAAGATTTTATGGCATGGGGCTGAAAACCAGGGTCCATGGGCCAAATCTGGCCTGCTGTTTGTGTGGTAAAGTTTTATTGGAACCTAGCCATGCTCATTTGTTTATTTATTGTTTGTGGCTGTTTTTCTGCTACATTGACAGAGATGAAAATTTGCAACAGAGACCATATGACCTGCAAAGCATAAAACATTTACTATCTGATCTGTTACAGAGAAAATTTGTGACCCCTGATCCATAATTTAAGAACTTCTTCTAAAATGTTGTCACTTCACAGACAATTAATATACCCATGGATGATGGATTAGGAAAAGGCTTTGATAATTGCCAAACTACTGCTAGCAGTCTTGGAGACCATGCATGGAAGGGGAAATTATTCAGAAAAGACAGGTTAAATGACAGTCCCTAGTAGAGTTGCTAGATTCAGCAAATTAAAAAACAACAACAAAAAAACCTCACAAGATTCTGAGTTAAATTTGCATTTCTGACAAAAAATAATTGCCTCAGGCAATATTTGGGACATACTTACATTCAAAAATGTTTGCTGTCTGATATTCAGTTAACTGGGCATCTTGTATTTTATATGGCTTCCTAGTTCTGAGGCAGCAGAGAGTAGTGGTTAAGAGGATATATGCTGAAGACAGACTAAGTTTAAATATTGGCTCCACCTCTCCCTAGCCAAGGGACCTTCTGAAGCATCTCTTATACCTTGGTTTCCTCATCTGTAATATGGGAATAATAATAGTTTTTACCACAAAGCATTAAGTGAAGATTAAGTTAACATATTCCAAAGCATTTAGAATGTGTCTATTGCAAAAATAAGTGTTCTAGTTGTATTTGTTGTTATTAATCATGCAGCAAAATGCAGCAGAGAGAAGAAATTTGAATCCCCTTGGATACTCATGCTGTGAAGAAATGCAGAAATACAAGTGATGCTTAGTGAGGCACAGATGGACTTGGCCAGTATCTGTTTAGAGCAATTGGTGTGGCTATGGTCTCTCCTTGGAGAATGCATTTTTAAAGTATGCACTCATCTGTGATGCAGAGCTCCTGCTTCTTAGTGTTCTGAGAACCCAAGTGACATTTTCTTTTGAAATCAGAAGTTTTACAGTTGTTGCATAACAGAAAATTGGGTAGAGTACTTTTTCACAGTCAACATAAAGTCTATAAATCTTAGAGAGCTTTACATTCTCTTATTAGAATGGCCCTAACTATTTTCCATAATGCATCCTATTCCAAAAGAGACTTTATTTCTTAAATTCTTAAAAAATGAGATGTATTTTAGAAAAAGAAAAAGCCTACAGATCATTTCCCTGATTCAAATAACATTAATTAATGAAAAAATTATAATTGCAAAAACTAGGTCCTATTTTTTGCTTATGACGGATTTGTCATAATGCCTTACATCTAGACATGATGTGAAATACAGAATGTGACAGCAAGATGGAAAACAAAGCAAAAGATAAACCTACTCCAAATAATCAAACTCATTTTAGAGCCTGGTGTGGGCCAGATTGATTTATGCCAGTGAACTCTGATAGATGAAAGTAGGTTTTAAGCCTTTGGGCTTGCCTTGTTGCGATGCAGCAAAGGTACAGAATAAAAAGTATCCTCAAGTGCAGATTTTCTCATGCAATTACACTAAACTTACATTCTCTTGTAAACCAAGGATTCTACTTAATTAAAAAAAAAAGATTTGTTTCCATCTTTAGCAGTTCTCTACTTTTAATCCTATCAGTCTTTCTGACAATGTTATTCACTCCTTTCTACAAATGTACATAAATATGGCTCATTGTACATTGTCATCTGTATACATGCTATTTCAATGTTTTAGACCTTAACTCGCCCTATATAATGGATATGTGGTGGGAACAGAAACAACATTCTCTTGGCATGGGCTCCTTGACTTATGCCAATACAAGGCTTTCATTATGCCCTGACAATAGCAAATGATCTTATGAAAATATGGGTTGGTTGGGCAATAGAAGCCTTGAACAAATAATCCTAGAATAAAGCAGCACACATTAAATTGCCAAGTATTTCCGAAATCATGAAGGTGAGGGATACTATTTTAGAATTATTTTCAGTATTTATTTAGAATTATAAGTGATCAGGAGTTTGGATTTATGTGCTATAGAGTCAGCATTGTTAAATAGTGTGAAAAAATAGTTTATCATCTATCTATCAATCAATCAATCAATTAAGGGAATACATATGTGGGGGCGGTAGTTAAATTTAATGAATAAATATGAAAAGAATTGTAGAGAACAAGATCATGTAAAAATGATGTAAGCCAAAGAATTTTGATTTGATACATGATCCTTTTATTTTACAGTTATAAAATGCATCTCACAGTCAAAACCATTCTTTATTCCTCTCCTTGGGGAAATATACAAAGACAGGCAGTTCCACACAGGCCTGCTCCACTAGAAGGATTTTATTTAATGCTATCAACTTCTATTCTCTCCAATCATTTTTCTTTTATTCTCAGTATCCACAGTTTCCAGTAATTCGCGTGAGCAATCTGAGCACTGCTGAGTACAACTGTGAGAAATCTCTCTGCTTGCCAACTACTGAGAATAGCTTTTAGTGAGGGAGGTTATTTCTGAGTCTATAGACAATTAATAAATAGACTGAATTAAATGATCGTTATCCAACAAAATCACATTGATAAGAAGAAACAATTTTATAATTTTCTGTGCAGAAATGCCCTTAAATCATATCTGGTAACCTTGATCACCACTATTATGTGTGATAACAGAGTTTACTATTTTCTGATACATAGAGGAGCAGAGAAAGCACGAGGGCAAGCTCTCATCCCCTTCATATACTCTTGCTTCTTCTTAGTCAGCTATCCTGTGATGAGCTTATTTTCCCTTTTTTTTTTTTATCTCTCCAGAGGATGTTCTATTTTATAAGGTAATGTCTTCAATACAAAGTGTGAATAAGTTCATAGGGAAAAAATCCAGCAAAGTGGAAGATTAATTGTATAGCTATTTAAGCTATTTATAGTTCAAATCTATTAATGAAATTTCCAGTATTGTTATTGCCAGCATCATGATCATTATCATCATTGTCATCATCATCCCCCATCAGTGGTAATGTTTTACACATTTAAGGCTGTACCCATATGATATCACAGCTGTATATTTACATAATCCTAATACAACCCTAATAAGCCACATCCATTTTTTTAAGTTGAATAAAGATGACCAAATCAGATTGTCTATAAAGATACTTTGCCATTCTTTTTATAAAAGACATAACAAAATAATTTTATTGAATAACCATAAAATGATGTGATAAATCACAGGCAGTCTGTAAAAGAGTGCAAAGGTAGAATGAAATCTATCCCATTTGTATAGCCAAGTAGATACAGCCTTACATACATGTAGGACTTGGTGCCTTGCCATTCAGATTCTGATTATAATTTTGTGCTCTTGCTCTCAGTTGACCAACTCTTAAAGTAGTTGTGAAACTTTCCATCTAACATTTTTCTTTAAATATCAGGCATGTGAATAAATGGTTTTAGAATAAATAATAGACTTCAGGATTTTTGGATTTGGAAAGGATTCTATATATAACTATGTCTATCATTTAATATTTTTAGTGAGGTTAGCTTTGTCTCATGGAGGTTGCCAATGTGCCTCCTACTGTATAATTATTTCTCTATTCACCTATTGAGGGATCATCTCTTGGGGCAAAGTATTCACTTTTGGGCCTTTAATATCAACAAATGAAAAGTAAATTATTGATATGCCAATCTTTTGAATGCAACCATTGATTTTCAAATGATTTACTTGGTCAAGGGCAATGGAGAAAAAGTGCATGATTAGATCAGTGTGATTTAAAGGAAACAACTATTTAATAAAGAATAATAAATACATGTTCTAACACTTCCTCTGTGTCAGGTATTAAGCTATTCACATGTACTAACTTATTTGATTTTTAAAAATTCCATTATATTATTTTCCCTATTTTACAGAAGAGGTTGCTGATATAGAGAGAGTTTAAGTAAATAGCTCAAGGCAATTTATTAACAAGTAGTAAAGGGAAAATCTGAACATAGCTTGTTGTTGCAGTTTATGCTCATGTACAGTAAACCACCACGTATATCTAATCTTTCCCTATTTAAAAATCTGCTCAAATTCAGTGAGACTTTTGCCTTATCATGGGGATAAATTTACATTTTTACTCATTCCATAAACACTGAAAAACTATGGGTTTGCCTAGGGTAGATGATGGAAAGGGAAATATTAAATTAACAGAGGATAATTTAACAGGGGCTTTATAGAGATTTTTCCTGAGGAGAAATGAAGAAGAAAGCAATAATACCAAGGTTTCCTATTCAAAAAAAGATAAAACCTGAAAGCTACTTGTGGAAGAATAAAATGATACATAAAATAAGGGGTGGGGCTTGACTCCAGGTACAGCTGAACTATATGAGATATTGGGAGAGAGAGGGGGAAAGAAGGGAGAGATGGGAAGGAGAATTTTAAAGTTTTCTAATATTTTCCATTATAAACGTGATCATATTTTGGAATTTTCTTGAGAGTACATTGAAGATTTTAAAAGATTTTTAATTATATTTAGAAATGAGCCTGAAGTTTCTTAGGTTATAATTGATCCTCAAGTTACGGAATGAAGGCCTAAGAAGGTTTACAAAAGTTTTACAACTACTGTTACTGCTAATAATAAGTATAATCACAGAAACTTTCATTTATCCAAAATTTAGTTTAGCTTGTATTTTAATATTTCTTAATTTATTTAGTCAAGAAAAACTCTGTAGTTCTAGAAATATCCCATTTCACCAATGCCTTGCGTATTAGTGAGCTAAGGGGTGCTGATGCAGAATATTAGAAATTGTTTGGTTTTTATAAAGGGTATTTATTTGGGGTAGGAGCTTACAGATACCAGGCCATAAAGCATAAATTACTTCCCTCACCAAAGTCTATTTTCATGTGTTGGAGCAAGATGGCTGCTGATGTCTGTGAGGGTCCAGGCTTCCTGGGTTCCTCTCTCCCAGGGTCTTGCTTCTCTTTGGGTTCAAGGTTCCTTTCTTCCCAGGGCTTGCTTCTTCCTGGGCTTAGGGTTCCTTCCTTCTTGGGGCTTGCTTTTCTTTCCTCTATGAGCTTACTTCCTGGGGCTCCAGTTTAAGGCTTCAGCATCAAACTCCAATATCAAAACTCCAACATCAAAAACCCTCAACTCTGTTACTTGCCATGCCTTTTATCTGTGAATTCCACCCACCAAGGAGTGGGGACTCAATGCCCTAATGATGTGGCCCAATCAAAGTCCTAATCATAACTTAATCACACCCAGGTACAAACCAGATTACAAATATAATCCAATATCTATTTTCGGAATTCATGACCATATCGAACTACTACACCCTGTTTCAGATCTCGGAGCAACAAATAACTGCTTTACTCAGGGGCAACATCATTAACTGTTGGTGTCTGAAATTAAAACACTGATTCTATTATTATCTCAGAATAATATTAGCTATCTTTTTTTGTAACTAAAATTGCCATTCAACTGCCTAGTTTTTAAAAATATGTTTTCTGTAATTATTTCAACTTTGAAAGGTAGATATAATTATTGTCATCAATTTGATAAAAAAAAATTTTGAGATTCAAGGAAGTTAAATAGCTCACAAAACAAATCAATCCTACTTCCACTTCTGGTAATATGAGGATATGGAGCTAAAACCCTGAATATATACGTAAAAAAACATAAGAAGATTCTGAGAGAGACAGAGACAGGCTGCTGGTCTCTGTGAGGGTTCAGGCTTCCTCTTCCTCTTCCTCTTAAGGCTCCATCATCCCAGCTTCTTCCAATATCAGCTGTGGGCTGGGATAAGTCATATCTCTTTCCTGGGGCTCATTTCTCTCTAGGCTCAGCTGCTCTGCTCTCTCCACAAGGCCAACTGTAAACTATCAGGTGAATGACTCATTTCTCTTCCCAGGGCCTTTGCCATGTCTAATGAGCCTTCTTTCTTTCCTCACATATCTACTTCTTTGTGTATTTAATTCCCAGGGCTCCAGAATTAAAACCCTAACCTCTCCTCTCTGAGGTGTGATTTCTCTGTGAGTCCCTACCCACCAATGGGGCAGGAACTCAAAAGCCTAGTGACATGGCCCAATCAATTCCTTAATCATTATTTAATCAAATAAAAGTGAAACTTCTGAATCCAATATAATCTAATATGCCCAGAGGAACAGACCAATTTAGAAACATAATTCAATATCTCTTTTTGGAATTCATAAACAATGCCAAACTGCTACGGACACCATATAGGGAACAATAGCAAAGTACTCCTTTCCCGCCAAGCCAGGGAAATAGCATGAAGGCCTAGACTCATAACTTAATACCCAAAATATCCAGGTTTCAATTGAAATTCACTTGCTTTACTGAGAATCAGAAAGATCTAAAGTGAATTAACCAGACAATCAATAGATAACAACATTGAGATGACAGAGATGTTAGAATTGTGACAAAAATTTTAAAGCAGCCATCATGAAAATTTTCCAATGAACAATTATGAATACATTTGAACAAAAGAAAAAGTAGAAAGTTTCAGCAAAGGAATAAAAAGTTTCACAAAGAAATAGAAGATATAAGAAAGAACAAAGTAGAAATTATAGAACTTAAAACTACAATAACTAACTATGTAACAAATTGAACTGACATGCTCAAGAGCAAAACAAAAGTACAAATGAAAGAATCAATGAGCTAGAAAATAGAATAATAGAAATTATACAATCTGAACAACAGATAAAAAACTGATAAGGAAAATGAACAACATATTTCAGTGACTTGTGGGACTAAAACAAAATATCTAACTTGCATGTGATTGGAATCCCAGAAAGAGAGGAGAAAAAGAGTAGGAATGGAAAAGTACTACAAAACATAATGACTAAAAAGCCCCAAATTTGGCAAAGGACATAAATCCACACATTCAAGGCACTAAAGAAACACAAATAGGAGAAGTGACAACATTTCTATACCAAGACACATCACAGTGAAATTTCTGAAAACTGAAGACAAAGGAAAAATCTTCAAAGCATTAGAAGAGAAATGATACCTTACCTATAGGGAAAATAGTTTGAATTACAGCAAATTTCTCACCACCACAATCAGAGAAAAGTGAAACATTTTCAAATGCTGAAAGAAAAGAAAGTTCAACCCAGTGAAAAAATCCCACAGGAACAAAAGGGAAATTAAGACATCCTCAGGTTAAGGAAAATGAGTATAGTTTGTTACCCTAAAAACATGGTCAAAGAAATTATTCTAAACAGAAAAGAAAGAAAAAGAAGGAGACTTGAAATATCAGGAAGGAGAAAAGAACAGAGTAACCAAAAATACGAGTAAACAATCTTACTACTTCTCTTCAATTTTTAAAATTGTGTTTGATGGTTGAGGCAAAAATTATCACATTGTCTGATGTGGTTCCAAATATATACAGAAGCAATATTCAAGATATTTATATTATAAACAGGAAGGGTAAAGGAGTGTAAAAGGAGTTAAGGTTTCTAAATTTTACTCAAATTGGGAAACTTTTACTCAAATTTACTCAAAAGGACATGAGTAGACTTTGAAGTACTATGAATATGTAATGCAATATTTACAGAAATCACTAAAAGTTAAAAGAATACACTCAAAGGCTTTTATAGTATGCCAAAATGGAGTTCTAAAAAGGAGACCTTATAAGGAATAGGGACTGTCCAGAGGAAGGCAGAAAAAAGAAAACAGAAACACAAAGACAAGAATAAAAAGAAAATAAAACTAAAAGGCATACTTAAGCTCCAACATTTCAATAATTAAAATAAATGCAAATGGAAGAGTGGTTTAAAGAATATGATCTAAGTATATAACAATATAAGGAAGGTTTAAAGTAAAAGGGTAGAAAAAAATATATTATGTAAACAATCAAAGGAAAGCAGGAGACTATATTAATATGGGATAAAGGAGACTTCAAAGCAGAGAAAATTATGAGACAGAGGGAAATTATATAATTATAAAGAGGTCAATCAACCAAAAAGACACATATTCAAAATGACAATATACCAAACAACAGAGCTGCAAAGTATATGAAGCAAAAGCTAAGAGAAATAGACAAATCCACAATTATAGTTGGAAATGTCAACATCTCTTTCTCAACAATTGATAGACAGCTAGATAAAAAAAATCAGCAAGGATAAAGATGAAGTCTTCTACACTATTAACCAATAGGATCTAATCTATAGTTATAGAATAATCTGCCAAATAATAGAAGGGTACACATTCTTTTCAAGTGTCCATGGAACTTAAAACAAGATGACCATATCCTGGGCCATGAAACAACCTTCAACAAATTTAAAAGAATGAAATCATTCAGAATGCATTCTCTAACTACAATGGAAACAAACTAGAAATCCATAACATAAAAGTAACAGAAGAAATCTCCAAAGTCTTGTAAACTAAACACCACACTTTTAAATAAACCATGGGTAAAACAGAGGAAGTATCTAGGGAAATTTAAAAAATACACTGAATGAAATAAAAATAAAAATGTAAAATTTGAAGGCACAGCTATAGCGGCAATGAGAAATAAATTCATAGAAAAAAATGCTTGCATAAAAAGGAGGAAAAGTCTTAGACCAATATTCTAAGTTCCCATCTCAAGAATCTAAAAAGAGTAAAGTAAGCCTAAACCAAGCAGAATAAAAGAAAACAAAGAGTAGAAGTAAATGAAATGGAAAAGAGAAAAGCAATTGAGAACATCAACAAAACAAGGAGCTGGTTCTTTGAAAATATTAAATAAAAAAATTGATAAACCAGTAGCAAGACTGTCAAAGAAAAAAGAAGACACAAATTATTAGTATTAGGAATGAAACAAGGGTATCACTACAGACCCTGCAGAAACCAAAGGGATAATATAGGAATACTATGAACAATGCTATTCACATCAACTTGACTACTTAGATGAAAGGGACCAAAATTTCTCAAAAACAAAACAAACAAAAAAAAAAACCCGAGAAAAGCAAAAAAAAAACAACTAGAACATCTCACCAAATATGAAATAGAAAATTTGGATAACTCTAACTATTAAGGACATTCAATTCTTCATCATCATCATCATCAAACTTTCAAAAAAGAAATCTCCAGGCCCAGATGATTTCACTGGAGAATTCAACCAAATATATCTATAAAAATTAACACCAAGTATATATACTCGGTTCCAGAAAGTAGAAGAGGAGGGGAAACTTCCTAATTTACTTTGGTTTACTTCTCAAACCAAATGACAGCATAAAAAGAAAATTATAGACCCGTATACCTCCTGACTATAGTTACAAAAATATTAGCACTAGAATTCAGCAATATATAAAACAATCACATACCATGATTAAATGGAGTTTACTCCAAGGCTGCAAAGCTGTTTCAATATTTGAAAATATAGCATTGTAATCTAATGTATTAATGACTAAAGAATAAAAATACCATGATTATATCAATTGATACAGAAAAAAGCATTTAACAAAATTTAACATTCTTTTATGATAAAACTCTGAGAAAAAATAGTAGAGGGGAACTCCCTCAATTTGATAATGAGCAAAAACATAGAACCTACAGCTAGCATTATATTTAATGGTGAAAGACTGAATGCTTTCCCCTTAAGATTGGAAGCAAAACAAAGATATCCGCTCTTACCACTCTGATTTAGCAAAGTACTGCAAGTTGTACCACTACAATAATAACAGGAAATTAAAGGCATACAGATCAGAAAAAAGTAAAATTTTCCCTTTTTGCCAATGACATGATTGTCCACTTAGCAAATACAAAGGAATATTAAAAAAAAAAAAAAACCTTCTAGAACCAATACATGAGTTCAAAACAGTCACAGGATACAAGAAAAACATACAAATGCCAATTGTATTTCTATATGCTGTCCATGAACCTATGTATATCTAGATTTAAATTATAATACTATTTGCAATCACTCAAAATAAAGTATTTATCTCTAAATCTAAATAAGCATGTACAGGACTTACAAGTTGAGCACCACATAATGCTAATAAAATAAATTAAATAAAATCTAAATACATAAAGAGACATACCATGTTTGTGTATTTGAAGACTCAATATAAATAAAAATCTCAATTATTCTCCTAAATTGATACACAGATTTAACCTATTTTTATCAATTTCTTGGGAAGATATAGTCAACGTTATTCTAAAATTTATATGGAAGTTCCAAGGAACTGAGAAAGCAAAAACAACTTGAAAAAGGAAGAATAAGGAGGGAGAAGTCAGTGTATCTCATTAAAAATAGTAATATAGCCATAATAATAAAGATTGGGTAGTATACAGCAATATAGACCCATAGATCAATAGAGTAAAATAGAAAACCCAGAAATAAACCCAAACAAATATGCCCAATTACATTTGTCAAAGGTGCAAAACCAAGTTAATGAAACATAGTCTTTTCAACAAACGGTGTTGGAAAAATTAGACATTCACAGACAATAAAAAGAACCTTGACCAAGTCTTGTACCATTTCTTACACAGAAATTAAGATAAGATTAATAGTTGCCAAAGTTTAAGGAGAGAACGGAGGTGGAAGGAAAATGGTTGTGGCTATCAAAGGGCATCATAAGGAATCCTTGTGGAAAAGAAATTGTTCTATATCTCATCAGTAACAACATCAGTAACCTGGTTGCCATATTGTCCTATAATTCTGCAAAATTTTATCACTGGGGAAACTGGGTAAAATGTACATAAGATCTCTCTATATTCTTTCCTAAAATGCATGAATGTCTACAATTCAAAACTAAAGATTAATTTTTAAAAAACTCTTAAAAAGGGACAAAATCTTGTTTCATAAACATTTGTTGATCTTTCACTAAATAGCCTCTTCTTTGTGGTACATCTAATCTCCATATTTAATATCTTAAATATTGTTAGGGCTTCATGTACATATAATATGTGACTACTTCTACATAGTGATTTGGGAACTGCTTGGCAGGGCTTCTAGCCACCAAATCTCTCTGTTGTAGAGAAGTGGGGTGTGTGCGGTATTAAAGACCAGGACACAAGAACTCTGAGAAGGAAGTTGGTTTATTTCAACCGGCCAGACTCGGCGGACCCTTGTCCTAATAAAAACCGAGCCCCGAATAGCATTTTTTGGTCCCTTTTATACAGAGGAAATAGGATTAGGGAGACAAATGGTGATAGTATGCAAACAGACCTTTGGTTAGTTTCTTCACTGTTTGATCTGAGTATCAGATAGGTTATTTCCTCCAGGTGAGTCACATATTCCCCATATTCCAAGCCAGCTTGGATTTAGCATATCTTCCACATTCCACCTGGATGCAACCTTGAATACACATTCAGTCTTACATCCTTTCTGAACATTCAAAGACTGTAGGACATATATTACTTGTTTTGACTTTTAGGGACTAGGTACACTTGGAAACAATTTTGAATTTATGCACAGGCTATATCATCTCTATCTAGATTTCTATTATGATTTTTACCAACTTTTGTTGTCAATTATTTCTGACTTTTGAAGTTAGGAGTTGCAGTTTGGTGAATACCATATAATTTAAGCATTCTTTACTTAATTGGAGTATGTTCACCCTAAGGGATGTACAAAATGATTTACTGAATTTAGAAAAAGAGTGTTGGAACTTCTATTAATATGTGTTTATCTCAACCTCTTAAATGTTTATTTTTAAGTGTTTAAATATTATATATAGTAGCACATGTACATAATTAGTAATAAATAAAAATATATTTGAGATATATGCTCAAACTTTTATTAACTGATTGGATATACCATATTAATGTCCGAAGACAACTATTTTAAACTGTTGACATCTAAAACCTTTTCTGGCCCAAGAGTTGAGCACTATAAAATGGACTGATATCTTGGAGTTCAGAAAGGCACTCAAAGGAGTAAAAATTTGGAAGGTGTAGGTGACAGATATGAGTTCCTCTTGATTTTAGTTATGATTAATCTGGTTGGACACAGGGATATACCTAGGTAACCATTTACTCTCTACAAAGTAATAGCATAGTTGGACTAATGATTTGAAATGTAAATACTTTAAGCTCTCAGGCAGAGGGAGAAGAGCAATGCAATAGAGACAAGGTGGGGGATGTAGCCAAAGTGCCAGGAACCACCTACCCTAGCCACCTGTGAAGTAAGGTGGCTGAGATGATATGGAGTATGACATCAACAAAGGGGCTAGCTACTGAATTTAAGGTGACATTTAATAGGATATGATGTAACTGTAAGGTACTTCTAAACTCAAAAGATGCATTGATTCAATCAACGCATAATGTGGGGAGACAAGAGGTCTGTAGGCCCCACCCAAGGAATAACAATTGACTACCATTTAGTCAGTGATATTAACACATCTAGAGAAAGAGTGATTGAGATGGAGAAGAGTAAAAAAGTTTAAAAAATAAGAATCAGAAATTGAAGATCTGCCTAGTTATCTAATGAACACTTTTCCACTAAGAAAGAGTCTAAATTTGAGAGATAAGCAGGGACTGATTAATAGAGAAATGTCCTTATAATGGGAAAAGGCTCTGTACTGAGATTTTAATTTAGTGCTATTCAGCATTTTTATTAAGTAGCTACTATATGGCAATCAATATTCCACCTTTCCTAGAAATTAAATGCACCCACCCCAAATCTCCTGTTTCACACTTACCTAGCAAACTTCTGTTGAAAAATAATATTTGAGTTTCCAGTAACCTTGCTAATAACAGTTTAACATAGTTGATCATTACTAAGCTTCAGACACTGTCATGAATGCTTTATAGATATTAGCACATTTAATTCTAACAAAAACAATCTGAAGTGGAAGCCATTATTAGCCTCATTTTATAAATGAGAGGCTATGAAGCTTGTGCAAGACCAAATTATTAGTAAGTAGGAGAGATGGGATTCACACTTGGGCAGTCACACTTTAAGCCCGAGTTTGTAACCTCTCTGAAATACTGCCTCAATGATTCTGGGACAAGGCATGGCCTGGAAGTGAGTGTGAGCACTCAATCACTGGAATAATGCGACTTGACTCTTCTTCTAAATTAATGAATGGTCATTGAGGTATAGCATAGAGGTATCATATTAAGGTATTATTGGGTACATGGATCTCGTGCAAAGTCATTTAGGGAGCTCTTCATCACAGAGAGGTAATCTGCCTAGATTACTAAGAATGTCTGGTCTTTGGACCTGAAAAGCTGAGTGCCGAATCTGAACTGAGGAGCCTACCTTTAAAAGCCCCTCCTGTATCATATCACCATCAGGTTCATTCCACTGAAACTTCAGTCTGTACTCTTGGGAACTTCATTAAGATGGCAATACAAATATGTCTCATAACTGCTTTTCCTATAAGAGATGATTTGGGATTTTCAGATTTCTCTAACAGTCTTATATGCTGTCTCTAAGAATTCAAGATTAGCTCTTAAAATAATTGGATTATTAATTGAATAATATTTTAAAGAAATAATTGCAATTTTTTGTTTATTTATGTTTTGTAGTGCTCAAAAATGTTTTTGAAAAAGTTGATAATTTGGTAAGCCCCTGGTTGTACTGGGCCAGTTCTTCCCCCAGGGTAAATACTCCTGAGACCTGGCTAGTGTCAATTTCTACAGACTGGAACAGCTGTTAAACAGTTTTCTTCTTGGCATTTAGCTTTCAAATTGTTGTAGTAGTTTTAAAAGTAGAATATTCTCCCTCTACTACCTTCACTTCCTAAAACCTTTCTCAGGTGATCCCAGCACTGTGGGCCATGCAGTGTTCCCTTGTAGTCCTTCAACTCTCTTATGGCTGCATTATTTACGGCAGGCTTGGGGTCATTCACAGGCACCTGCACTAAAACAAGGAGAGCTAAAGAAGCAGGCTGAGACCTCACTAGTGGCCCTGTTGCTGTCTCCCAACCCCTCACTTTCCATTCATCTCCCATTTCACAGTTACCTGGAAAGTTCTCACACTGAACATAGCTAAATTCAACTGACGTTCCTTGATGCTTTTTATTGCTTATCTATTTTTAATAATTTTCTTTTCTACCTACTCTGGTACTTGACCTTTGTCACCTTATACCACCATTTCTAATGGTCCCTGACCCAGCAAGCTGGGCTCATAGTTCTGGCTATTTCTACTTGTTGCTTTCTGGAATCAAAATGGCGGTTACTCTGCCATTTGTGTTTGAAGGATTAATTTGCCACTACCTTCCTGTGCCCTATTGAGTAAACACAGCAGAAACTTAAAGAGGAGGAAAAGAAGGAAGCAATGAAGGCAAGAAAAAAAGAAGGATGGACGTAAGGAAGAAAGATTTCAGGATTTGAGAACTTAAAATTGAGACCTTAAAAATTTAGCTACTTTTAAATGTTCTTACTCTCTCTTCACCATAGAACAGAGCTAAAGGCTATTTACTAAAGCCTCCCAGGGAGAATATCAATTATTCAACTAATGATAATTTGTTTAGCTTTCTGGCTGTTGCTTTTATTGATGAATAATTTTAAGACCTAATATGTTGATTACAAGTCCCTGGAATTATTGAGCATATATGTTTCAACACTTAAAGGAATAAAAATGTAATAATGGAAACTCAAACACATTTTCATTTTTATATAGGTATTAGGGCTTAATATGGTGATAGCACCTTAAGTTAAGATTAATTATTAGTCTTGAATTAGTCTTGAACTTAGAAAATTAACATGTCCCTAATTTATAAATTTGTTCTTGGAGTACCTTGGTTTGGTCATTAGTTCATATTAATGTGTAGAAATAATGGTATAATAATATGGTTATGCAATATGACCTTCTTCCCCAGATGTTGAGGCAGCTTTCAGATAATACAAGCTTCATCCTCCTACCTTCTACATGAGAATGAGTAGAACAAGTTTTGTTTTCTTTTTCTAGACATGAGGAAAGAGAAACAGAAATATTCTGAGTCCACCAAGTCTGGAAACCAGAGTTAAAAATTGTTCTTCTTTAGAATATATTTCTTGTCATTAAAAAGTGCCAGGATATGAGAGGCCCAAATGTGGCAAGCAGCAACACTTCTGGTCAGAGAAAATGCAAAAGGTATTTATGATGGCAAATTCATTGAAGACACATTTATAGGAATTAAGTCAATTAAAGGCAAAGTTGCTGAAGGATTGTATATTTTCATACTTCAGTTCTGGGATTCACTGAAGTGCAAATAAAGTCAGTCTTCAAAGTTTTCTCACTTCCCTTGTATACATGTAACTTTCTAGGGACTTCTACAGTGATGCTGAGCCAGATCTACCTTCTCAGAGAAGATATCTTTATCCGATAACTGACAATCCTGAATTCTTTCCCTTAAATAGAGCAAAGATCTTTATTTATTCCAAATGTAGCTGCAAAGGGCTAGTCATCCCATTGGAAATTTCATGGAAAATTTATGTTGAGTCTATTTCCTAAAGATATATGCTGTTTTATAAGGAATAAATTCTCGGTACAAATGATTCTCTATCTAATGCTAAAATGTCAGACATCTGTAGCAGTTTGATGGGTGGGGGGAGATTGGAGATGTAAGAGCTTTGGGGGATTTTAAATCAAAAGAAATAAATTACCTTATAAGGTTCACTGTGCATGCTCCCTAAAACTTTGACCAGCTGAAAATTTATAGGCTGGTTCTAAAAAGTGATATTCTGCTAAACCTTATTCAGAGCTGTGATAAAGTGTTAAAATAATAATTCCAAATGAATCATGCCTCTTGTTATTTATGTCCCTATGTAGCCTTCATTACCACTATGGGCTTGGCCATGTGGCTTGGTTTGACCAAAGAGTCATCAGCAAATGTGAACACAAGTAGTGGATTGATAACTGCTTGCACATTGGGGTTTCTTTCTTGAAACTCAGGTACCATTTGAAGAAGTCCAAACTAGCTTGCTAGAGAGAATGGAAATTCTTGGTGGAAAAGCATTATGGTACCCTTATTAACAGCTTTAGCCAACTGTCAGCCATTAGAGTCAGGCCTAGTCAGCTACTAGCTGACCTGTCCACCAAAAGCCAGCACATAAGTGAGACAAGACAACACAACATGGAACAAACTGTGACAGCTGAGCTCACCTAAATTGCCAACCTAAAGACAAATGGTTGTTTTAAACCTCTAAATTTTGGAGTGGCTTGTTACCCAACACTAGGTAACTGAACAGAGTTTCAGTAAGAAAGTCTTCCTGTAATTTACCCAAAATCTGGGTTAGTTTTTGTTATTAACCCAGAATGGCTTTGGATAAATTATACTCTCTGGTACTAAAACTGCTAATCAGTTAAGTAGTAATAATATTAGTATTTTATCTGTTTACATATTTTTTAAGTTACAGAGCCATTTAGTGTATTCTTCCCATATTCCAGGAGCAGAGTCAGATTTGTGGGGTTAAATGACTTGCTGAAAGTCCCAGAAATTACTAGTTGGCAGAGACTTAATTAACTTTCCTTTATATAAGCAATAACCACTTTAATTTTAAATGCTATGGCATGGGATAAGAGAATAGTCCACATTCCAAATATAAGTAAAAACATAAAATATGCAGAATTGAATTTGACAACAATGGAACAACACAACAACATTTATAACACGAAAATCTAAAACTTTATTGGAAGACATAAATGAAGATTAGAATAAATGGAGAGGCATGCCAGGTTCCTAGAAAGGCATCATATTAAGATATGCCAATTCTGTCCTAAATCATACATTTATTTCAATTCGAATTTCAGAGTTCTATTTTTTTGTTATAATCTGCAAAGTTATACTGCAGCATATCTGAAAGAATTATTTATTTAAATAGCCAAGCAGTTTTGGAGAAGAGAAAACCATTGGAGAAATACATTGTGAAGTTGTGGTAATTCAAATATTAAGGTTCTGGCATTCTCACTCAGATAACATTTTTTCTTCCTTTTTTCACTGAGAAAAATAAAAACAATCAGAAGGTTATTTCCATATGCTCTTACCACTACATATATAAACCTACCTGTATATGTACTGAGATTCTTTGTCTCAGCTCCCATCACTATTTATAAGCAGTTAACATTATCTAGTACAAATCTCTTTCCATTACAGTGGCCCCCATCCCCTTTTGCCTATTCAAAGACTTTGCTTTAACAATTCTATCATCCCTTTTCTTAGAACATCAATTTTTCCTGCTCCACTGGGTTATCTATCTTCATACAATCATACTTTTATTTTTCTTGGCTTTTCTCATTCTCTCTAGAAATTACTCCAGTCTTAACCTACCACTACTTCATCAAAATAGCTCTTATCAAACATATAAAGGACCTCAATGTTGATAAAGACCATGATCGAATATTGGCCTTCAGTTTACTCATAGTATCAGCAATCTTTGACACAGAAGATCACGCCTATATTTTTTAAACAGTTTCTTCACCTCGATTTTAGTAAACTACAATATCTTCATAATCTTCATCTAATCTCATGTTAAAAAATATCAATGCATTTATGAATCCCAAATTATATCTTCAGCCCAGACATCTTACTAAACTTCAGATTTATCCAATATATTCAGTATCCCCAGCTGATGTTAAACAGGCAGCTCTAACTTCACATGCTCAACCTAAACTTCAGACTCTTGACTCCTAAACGTTCCTCCCACAGTCCTCCTCTTCTCAGCAATTGGCAACTCCATTCTTCTAGTTGCTTAGATCCATCTTTATGATATTATCCCATCTTAGTTTCCTAGGGCTGCTGTGACAAAGGGCCACAAACTGGGTGGCTTAAAATATGAGAAATGTATTGTCTTATAGTTGTAGAAGCTAGAAGTCTGAATCAAAGTTTGAGGAGGGCCATGCTTCTGCTGAAGTGTGTAGGGTTCCGGCAGTGGTTGGCACTAGCAATCCAAGGCATAACTTAATCTCCTCCTGTCACGAGCTGTCTTCTCTGCTGCCTGTGTCCAAATTTTTTCTTCTTATAAGGATGCCAGTCATAATGGATTAGGACCCATCATAATCCAGTTAGTCTTGTCTTAACTAATAATATTGTCCAAGATTCTATTTCCCAGTTTTTTGGGAGATCCAATTCAATCCATAACATTCTGCTTCCTTTATTCACATATGGTCAAATCCAGTCAGCTCTATTTAAAACATGTATAGAAATGCCTCCATCACTACTACTTTCATTTAATTCTCCATTGTTTGTCCCTTGTATTATTGCAGTAGCTTTTTTTATTTTAAGATTTATTTTTTACTTATTTCTCTCCCCTCCCTGCGGTTGTCTGCTCTCTGTGTCCATTAGCCTTGTGTTCTTCTACATCCACTTGCATTATCAGGAGGCACTGGGAAGCTGTGTCTCTTTTTTGTTGCATCATCTTGCTCTGCCAGCTCTCAGAGTATGCTGCCACTCCTGGATGGGCTGCGTATTTTTTCACATAAAGTGGCTCTCCTTGCTGGATGCAGTCCTTGCATGTGGGGCGTCCCCATGTAGGGGTGCCCCTGCATGCATGGCATGCCTTGTGTGCAGTAGCACTGCGTGTGGGCCAACTTACCACATGGATCAGGAGGCCCTGGGTATCGTACCCTGGACCCTCCAAATGGTAGGTGGATGCTCTATCAGTTGAACCACATCCACTTCTCTCAATAGCTTCTTAACTTGTCTTCCTTCTTATGCCTTCCACATAAGCAAATTATATCACAGCTAAATTAAAAGATTCATACTAATAAAGTCATCTAATAATCAATATGGCTGAAATTTTCTCTTGGAAGTGGGACACACACAGTGAAAAAAACACACTAGCTTTGGAAGTACCAGGTATGAGTTCAAGTTCAGATTCTACAACTTACTGTCTGTGTGGCTATGGATATATCATGAAAATTTTCATTCACTGATCCATCTTTTTATAAATTATGGATATTATTTGCTCTGTCTACCATGCAGATTTTGTGAGAATTAAACACTGACACCTGTGTATGTGAAATCTGTAACATGCCACTCAGATAAAAGGAGATAGTAATAATTGCAGTAATTATAAATTATCGATACTATTTCAAGCACAACTGGATAAATTGATACACAATTTAAGATATTTTTTCACATCACAAATATGAACAATGATATTTTAAATTAATAGAAATTATAGTATAATAACCACTTCACAGAATCTACTGCACCAAATGAATTAGAGGGGATGAGAGAGACGAGTGTAGCACAGCCACTTTAGATGGGTTTGTAAAGATTTATTGGTCCCAGGGAGCAATCTGCAGTCTAGTAAATTGGCATTTGAGGGGTGTCACAAATAATAATGTACTACATCTTGCACTACAATGCACAGGTGTCCAAAGGCTATTACAATCCAAGCATTGCACTAAAATTGTATGAAGGTAATAGCATGGCCACAATGAGACGGGTACTCAGAAAAGAGCTTTTTAAAAAATCTATTTAGTACTATCACTGCTACCTTTAGTCCAATAAAACCACAGCAACTTGAGAAATTAAATTTTCTGCTCCCAGCTCAGCCACTACTTCTTTAAGTAATAGCTGCTGGATGAAATAATTGCCTATCAGAAGAGTGTCTGAAGCGTTGGACTTACTAGATTAAACCCATGTATGAAGGATTGCTGAAATATGGCCGAGTATCTAGAAGACAGAAGCCTCTCCATATCAGGTTCTTTAGATTGAGTTAAAATGAGCCATTTCCAATAAGAATTTTGGTTTGGAATATTGTTTTGAAATATTTGGTTAGGAATATCCCTTACATCTATGGTATAAGTATAGGGTACCTGCTGCAACCCTCCACTAATTATTTAGTTGACACATACCATAAATACAGATTCAGTTCTGAATACAAAGGAAATAATAAAGATGTAATGCTTTTTCTATGCTACACTCAATTAAATCCAGCATTATATTTTCTAGTGTATTAGAAAAATTTTATAAGCTTAAATATACTTTCAGGTACTATGATAGATCATTTCTTTTATGGACATAAGTTAAGGGAGTTGAAGTACATAAAGCATGACAAAAGGGCTTTGAAATTCTAATTCTTATAAGGCGTTTTGTTTTTTATATCAATTTCAATATCTGCTAGGAATTATGTGTTGGAGCAGAAAGGTAAGCAGGAAAGATTGGGTTTTTGATCTGTTGTTTTGTGAATGTTCAGAAATATGACCTCTTATTATCTGAGATCTCCAGGCTCTATTTCCTTCCCCTACTTCTCCTGAGCCTTCTCTTTTTCTTGCATATGATTTTGAGGTCATACTCAGTTTAATTCCATTTCAATATGGGGATTTAGAGTAGAAGGGATTTTCAGGTAGCCAGTTTTGAAAGCTGATGGCATCCTGACTGCTCCAACTCCTTCAGACACTACAATAGACCCCTTGCAATTACTTTTGAGCTGGGGGGGGGGGGGAACAATCCCTCCCAGTTCCAGCTATGGTTCCCACACCTATCCACTACACTACTCTCTTTGAGTACCCATTGGCTCTTTGAGGTCTTGCCTCCCTCTGCTTCCCCTTGGATTACTGCTGATATTACACAGGTCTTGTAGTTGTCGTGGCTTATTCACACTTGCTCACATTTTGAGCTGTGGGGTTAGGATACCTTTAGACCTCTTTTTCTTGTTGTTGTCTGAGGGTTTTTGGTTTTACTATTTTAGTTTCTTTCTCTCTTTTTATGGGTGGGGGAGGGGCGCAGTTCAGGGAGATTCAAAACTCTGCCACCAATGCCATTTTCCCAGAATTCAAAACATGTATTTTTGAACTTGCCTGGACAAGTAGTAAATCTCTGGGGATGAAATAAAAACTAAGATTTATACACATGCCAGAAGTTATAACTAACGGCACAGCTGCTCTGCACACAGGAATGGAGACTGTGAATCAGGCAGTAGTTTATCAATACCAGAATTTTTTTCTTCCTGGAAAGCTTTCCTTCAGGCTGTTAAACCTATACTCACTAGCATTCTATGAATATGTATCTATACATGTAGACTGCAGACAAAAATGAACACATAATATTTTGGATCTGAGAACCACAAAGGAATATTACATTACCACCTGTGTCTAATTCAATATTTGTGATAATTTTATGTCCCTAAAATTAAACAACCATTTGGTAAAGAGTAGTATATCATCTTTTCCACATTAGTTATGTGCTTCAATATGCTCTTTGGTTGATTGTTTTAACTTGGATTTGATGTTAACAGCTTCTACTATCATATGTTACAGTTTGTTGAATTTTACATTTAATATGCCCTCTGCTTGCATCTCTGTTCTCTCCATTCCTCATTCAGTTAATTCCCTTCTGATTCTCAAGGTACACACTCCATGCTCCCTTCTACCCATCCCCAGTTAAAATGTGGTGCTCGTCATACTCCATTTCATAATAATTAGTTCTTTTATGGCACCAAGGAGATCTTAGTGATTGAATAACAAATGAACGGTGAAGCAAAGGAAGACTTTCATTTTACTTTCCATACTTAAAAAAAAAAATCTGTGTGATTTTGAAAAACAAGGTGATGTCAAAAACCATTTCTAAGGAGACAGGAGTCATAACCCAGAGCCTCGTACAATAAAGACACATTTTTAGTGTTTGAATCTCTGTGTTGTGAGACTCACTAGATAAGTATTATTGGAATGGGAATAATGGTAAATATATTTTCTAGTAAGGCCCAGAAAAATGTCATGTACCTATCATTTTTTGGTCTGCCCAGTTGCCTTACTATCATATTTGAGAACCATTCCTGCAAAATAGTTACACTGGGAGTTGTTATATTTGTATTAATTGACTCCACTATATTGGCTTAGGGTGGGGCCACTATATTAGCCCCATCCAAATTTATTTGTGGGGATATGAAATCAGAATTAAGTATAACTGCTCTTTTCAACAGAAGAGATATAAACCCTAGAGAGATGCTCTCCATGTCGACTTGTAATAAGGAAAATAGTATTCTTTGAGCTACAAGAATGATGCAATCTTGCACAGAAGCAGAGATGAGAAAATGGGAATGTTGTATTGATATTCATATCCCTGGTTCCAGTTTATTTCTGGGACCTGGCTGAATCTAGATCCTTGGGTTCCATACAATGTTTGTGTGTTCTAAAAATACTTCATCTCTTTTAGTATAATAATATGTAAGTGGGCTACTTGCTAGTTGCAATCTACAGACCTCTAATGAAAATTCTAGTTATTAGCTATTGAATAAGCATATGGCAAAAGATTTAAGGGTTATAAACTCATGTCGCTCTCAGTTGAGGAAATAAGCAGTCTCTGTAACTAGAAAAGAAGGTCCATTCTCCTTAAGGCATTTGATGATGGTACATAGGGCATGTGTTACTATTTAGAATCTGCTGCATATGTGGCAATTAAAATCAGAAGTGAACCTGAGATTCATCTAAGCCTTTCAGCTACATCCTGAGTGTCTTCCTTCTATAATAGAGCTCAGCTAAGTTCCTCAATGATAGTGGCATAGGTCATCTAAAGAGATAGAATTAATATAACTTAGAGTATCTGGGGTCCAGCTTTAAATAATTAATGTAATTGTCCAAATTCCTTTAGGAATTTGGCATCACCAAGCTATGGGGGTATCTGGAAACTATTGAGTCTAAATACCAAATAGATTCTCTACTTCTGACAGTAGAGATCAGTTGGGGCATGAGATAAAATGAACTATAGGTGGCTTCCAAGGACACTTTTGCTTTTACTGTTATCTCAGAAACTCCATATGGATGTTTTATTTAAGACAAGCCACTGGTAGAAAATTTGATCCTGACTCTGTTATTGATTCTGTTACAATATTTCCAAAGGATGATTTTCATTCCATATACCTGGAATATATTAATCTGCATCAAAGGTGAGAACTTTTCCAAAACAAGCTATGAGTGATGAAACTAAGGAATATCTTTCTGTAATGGTCAACTCTAAGGGGAATCAGTGAGAGATTGAGACACAGCCCATGGCCTTGGTGGTGGTAGCTTCTTAGGTAAGTCAAACCAGGCCAATAATATGGTTAATTCCTTCCCCTATTGCCAAAAATCAGTTGAGAAAGAGGTACCAAATGAACAGCTGTTTTCAATGTAATTTGTACATTTTTCTTTTGGCTGACCTATAGCCAACCTCAATGTCACAGGATTGATTCACTATTTTTCATTAGAATTGATTGATTATGTAAACAATACCTGCTCTTACTCTTGTTGCATGTATCCACAATTACGGCATCAATACTAAATTATTATCAGGAAAGTAATCAGGTTTATAAGCTTATTAATGGCTTAATTGCAAACAGCTAATTAGTATTTAAATCAGGATTTTGAGCAGGGGTTCTTAACCTTTTTTGTTCCATCGACCCCTTTGCCAGTCAGGTGAAAACCATAGACCCCTTACTAAGTCCACACTATATATATTGTATTATTTAATAATATATCAAACCTACACCAACATATCCCCATAAGAATAATGTTTTTTTGAACTTCAATTCAAGCTCAGATACCCCTTGTTAAGAACCCCTGCTCTATAGCAATCTGTATCAGAACATTTGGATTTAAGTGACTAAAAAATTCCCAAATTAACCTGTTCCAGCATTTCCTGAGTTTTCATTTTGGTGTTTGCATGTCAATATGTAGGAATAGTCAAATGTCTTTAGACTATTATGTTGATTGTTATTTATATTCTTGTTTGTATTTTATATGTCATGCCTTCTTTGTTATGCTTAGAATCATTAAACATGAAGCCTACATGGCTAAAATTGGAATTGTGATGAATTGCAATGAGCTTTCAAGTGCTGTCCCTAATTGCTATTACCATGGCTAATGACACCATAGAAATAATGATAAGCACACAGAAAAAGAGAAAATTGGATATTTTAACCAGAATAGTGTAAATGAATGTAAGACTAACAAGCCTCATGTGGAAAGCCTGCATTAAAATAAGAAGTATCTCCTTTTTCTGGTAATAAGCTTCCCCTGTAAAGGCGTTGTGTGCTGTGACTCCCCATTAACGCTCAGTGCCCATATATCATGGCATTTGTCATCCTGCTGGAGTGCAGGGAAACTTGGTTATGATGGAATGTCATTTATTCCTAAAAGTCTTGCAAATTTAAATCTGTGGAAGTAATGAAGCTGATTTCATCAAAATATCCTCCACTTCTGAAAATGAAATGTTTTCATTGATTTTTGCAGGTATGTCGAAGTCAGCATTTTATCATAATTTTTAACGGATTTTTCTCTATCCCTGGAAATAATGCTATTAACTTTAAATCTGAAGTTTAGCTTTCTTTTACTTTGCTGAAATGTATAGTATAATATTGTTAGGTTTTTTTGCCAGTCACTAATTTTAAGCCCTTTTAAATATTTAATTCTTTTTTTTTAATGTAGTTGCTAGCTATTACGGCAAGATAAGAATTATCATGGCATGTGCAGATTTGGAAAACATGATTTTAGGGATCCTTGTTGCAGTGTATGAGCTAAGGGTCAACATATTTACCATGTTCTTTAACATACAGTGGGCAGTTGCATAATGTCAAATTTTTTATGAGGTCTGCTGATTATTAACCATGTGACTATGAGAGAGTAATTTTGCTGAGTCTCTGTTTGACCATGTGGAAAATGTGGAGAATAAGGAGATCTGGTTACTCAAAGGAAGTTAAGAGGAAATAAAATCATTCACATAAAAGAGCTCTCTAAAACTGTATAAAGCTACATCAAGATCAGAGGCTATTATCATTTCCAAACCAGAAATAATACAAATTTAACTTTTCTGTGAATCTGGTAAAAGGTCTTATTTCTTTGATACAGATATAGCAGGCTCCACAAGGACTCCAAGTTCATCCAAGGGTGTTTCTCAAGCTCTACATGAGGAACTTTTGCCCCACATTTCCCAGGAATGGGGGACCCTTAAGTGCACGGCTATTTGGGGCTCCCAAAGAACAAATAGCTGTTAGAAGTATGGGCCTGTTGTACAAAAAGACCCTTAAATTACTGTTATTTTTATACCTAGTGACTTTTGGGGATTATCAGAGTTATTATAATGACAATTTAATTTTTCTCTTTTTATGATTATAGCTAGAATAAAGATAGGGAAATAGCATTTCTTGTAAAGAGAAATAAAAGAAAGTAATATTTCCCTTTTCTTTTTTTTAAATTAAGTCTCCTTGAATTTTATATGAAATTCTGGAATTGAAACAAATGTGTATGTATTATATATGTTAAATATATGTAAGTTAAATTGTAATGTTTATAACTATGCTTTACACACATATATGGGATGTTAGTACTTACATCTCTGCATTATATATTTTGAATGGATATAGTTAATTCAGTGGACTCTACAGTTAAAATTTAGTGGAAAAAAATGAGAGAATCCAATATCATCCTAGATTTGTCTTATTTGATTACTAAAACAATTAAAATAAACTAACAGTTTTGTTGTTTACAATGGTAACTCCCCTCTACTTTTATTTTACTTGTTTTCTCCTTTGAGGGTAATTGCTTCCTGCTTGACTTCAAGCCTTTGGGGCTAAAATCAAATGAGGAAATTAAATCATGAATGTTAAGAGTGGAGATGGTCATGAAAATACAATCTCTAATCATTATAAAATTGAATTTTGCACATCATTCTACCAAGTCTTCATATTTACTGACTAAAAAAAAACCCCACAATTCTAAGAACCTGCTTTAACTCATTAACTTCCTTAGGACACCGTGGGAAGAGACAGTTGGGGGAGGCAACCAGCTGTGTGCAGTTCCATACCGCAGTCCTACTTGCTACTTGAATAATGCACAGGCTTGATCCTGCTCCCTTAGCCAAGGTGGGCATCGTACTCCATTGCCATCTCTAGGTAATGGAATGCATTACTTAGGATGAGGAATTGTCTGGGCCTATTTCAGAGAATATCTTATTCTATTTCACTGAAGATTGATTTCCAGGTCTTGCCAGATAATGGTATTCAAAGACCTAAGAAAAGCGTCTAGATCAGAAATGTGTTTTTGGTAAATCTGAAGTTGAATCAGACTGATGGAACTTATCAAACTCTTGATGCCAGCAGCTTCCTGTCTATGAAAAAGGGACTGTGTAGCCTCAGCCTCATAATTGCTGATAAATTTAGTTTAACGTAAACTTTTCAAGTGATTGTTGGATATATCTAAACTAATAGATAGAAAGCAGGATTTGTGGACAAGTGTTCCAAAATAAATGAAGTTACTACCTCCAGCAGGACTAAAAAAACCAGTGACATTGACTTTGGGAGCACTGCTAGGAAAGACAAACTCCTTAAATCACAGTACTCAGATTTTTCTGCAGCGCATAGGCTTCCTGTAATAGAGGGTATTTTGGTTATTTTAGAAAACTGATTGAGACATAGGAAGAGTTTAACATGAAAGTTTACAAGAATATTTCTGTGCTTGTGTGATACGAACATCTTTTAAAGGAAGTGAGTAGAATAATAGTAATTTATATGTCAATTTGTTATCCTAAATCACCTTGCTTATCAAAAGCCCATTTTAATATTTATATGTAAATTACATATTTATGACCCTAAAGGGCTTTATAAATACTCACATTTTTTAATTCAGTACTTCTAATATTTTTTGTGCGCATGGAGTATCTTTTATTTATGGAAATAAGGTTCTGTCATCAGTGGTCACATTTTAATCCTGGCCTGCTTTCTCCCGTCTTCTGTCGTGCACATGGCTACTATTTTCCACTTGTTTGCTATTCTGATCATGAAAGCAGAATTGTGTTTTAGTAAGCCTTGATGAGATATCAGCTTTTCTACCTGGCCAAACTAGAGAAATATAAAATTCCATAGAGCTTAAAATATAAGCTTTAGACTTTATGTTTCTCTAAATCATCTATGGTAGCACACTCGTCCAGATCTTTCCTTAGGATTCTATATATTGCTGGCTTCTTAGAAAGTATCCTTTATTTTTCTGGTCTTCATCTGGGGAGAGGAGGCATTAAAAACAACAAAAAACCAAACAAAGAAACAAACAAAATTGCTTTTGCCTTCTTAACTACTCCAGAAAATCATGACAAAACAAAGCCTAAGACTGTGTTGGTTGTCAGTTTCTGACTCTTACATTGTCAAAAGAACTGCTACAACTTCTAGAGAGGGTATGAGTGCTCATCATGTCACAGTGTGTTACATCAGTGGGTGAAGACTCATACAATGAGTCTGGGGAGGCCTGATGTTCCCTAACAGAGGGGAGGGTACCTCTTGAGAGCATGGGTGGCTCCCAATGGGGGAAGACATACTAGTGTGTCAAGCCCTCAGCACTGTGAAAGTATCTATTAATCTATCTATTAATCTTATCCTTCAAGCAATGAAGCTTGGTAGTCACTGTGGGCCCTGAGGGGAGGGGGGGAGAGGAATAAAATAGTTGGAAGAGGGGGTAACTGGGGAGCAGTGGGAATGTTCTGTGTGACCTTGCAATGATGGATACAGGTTATGTTAAATATCACCAAAAATTTGTAAAGGTATAGTCTAAAATGTAAACCATAATGCAACCAAAAAATTATAAAAGTGTACTGTCTAAAATATAAACCATAATGTAAACCATAATGGAACCATGGTTAGTAGCTATGTTTCAATATCTGTACATCAGTTGCAGAAAATGTAACATCCACATGTAAAAAGATCATTGCTGGGGAAGGGGGAAAAGAGTTTGATGGTGGGTATATAGGAGTTTCCTATATTTTTTATGTGACTTTACTGTGACCTAAAAATTTTTTTGAAGACATAATAACAAAAAAGGATGTAGACACGGAGGAAGAAATGGAAAAGACTGCCTTGCCATCATACATACAAGGCAACACCTATTACAGTGAAGAAAGGCAAACATCAAAAAAAATTTTAATGATATTTTCATTTTTTAATACCCCAATTTAATTTTTACTTTAGTTTTTCTAAATGATTATGTGTTCTATTTCTAATCTTTAAACCTATCATTACTATTTCATTTTCCTATTAATTGAATTTGGCAATATATTCGACTCCATTTTTAAAGAAGTTTTGGATTGCAGAGGGGTTCAACTATGGCAGGGGAGGAGCATTGATATAGGGTGTCATTGATGGGGGGTTGCATGGGTGGAAGGGAATTCTCCAGGGCATGAATATAGAGTATATAGATATGTTCAGATATTCATTGGGTATTGACATAAGGGGTAGAGTTTCACACAGTAACTGAGGGAGCGCTGAGTTCTCATTCTAGGAAACTATTGCATTCCCCAGTGGAGCAGCAACAATCCCCCAAGTACAAGGGAGAAGGCCAGTGAAGAAGGATGGTCCAGTTAAAGGCCCTTGATACTGATGACTATGCTTATGAGCCTGTATGCTTGAAATTTCAACTAGGCCTAGAACTACAGGGTGCCTAAGTATTACCTCCTGAGAACCTCCATGTTGCTCAAATGTGGTCACTTTCTAAGCCAAATTCAGCATACAAATGCATTATCTTCCCCATAGTGTAGGATATGACTCCTGGGGATGAGCCTACCTGGTGCCAAGGAATTACTACCAATAACAAGCTGGTGATGCAACTAGAAATAGACCTTGAATAAGAGGGGAAAATGGTTAAGACAAATGAGTTTTTATGGCTAGGAGACTTCAAAATGAGTTGGGAGGTCATCAGAGGGGTCATGCTTACCCACATCTCAGCATGATCCCAGAGACAGCCCAGGTAGTCTTGCACCTGAAGGCTATGGAGACACCCAGGTCCTATGGTCATGATGGAGTTGGACTCAGATGTGACCTTTCTACACATGCCTCTTCTGTCACTTTTACTGAACCTGTGGTTGGTGCTGGGGTTGGTGTATGCTCAGGAGACTTGAATCTCTGGACTATCTATGTGTAAGCTGGACCTTGAGCTTCAACAGAGTTGCAACACTTACATTCAGTTTTTCTGGACTTACCCAGGTCAACTAACAGGGAGGTGAGGATGGTCAACCACCACACCAGGGAACCAAGAGAGTCTATGGCTACAGGTAGGAAAATTCCATCCAACAGTCATGTGGGAGCTAAGCACTCTCTCAGTTTAGAGGTGGTGTGGACATCGCCATTCCAGGGTCCTCAGAATCGAGGAATAAAATATGGATTAGTGTGGACTTATTGGTATTCTACTGTAGAATTATTGAGAGTCTAGCAATGGAAGATATTGTATCATTGATGTGGAGACAGTGGCCATGGGATTTGCTGAAGGCAGAGAGAGGGAAAAAGAGGTGTGATATTTGGGCATTTTTGGGACTTGGAGTTGTCTTCAACGATATTGCTGGGACAAATGCAGGGTATTATATATTCTGCCATAATCCCACTGAATGGACTGGAAGAGAGTGTAAACTACAACATAAACTATAATCCATGCTATATAGCAAGGCCTCAAAATGTACTCATCAAATGCAATGAATACCACACTAATGAAATAAGTTGATGTGGGAGGAGTGGAGCATGTGGGGAGTGGGGCATATGGGAACCTCTTATGATTTTAGTGTAAAATTTTGTGTGATTTACATATATTTTCAAAAAAGGAGAAAAAATTAAAAAAAAAAAGAACTGCTACTGAAAATAGTAAGAGGAGAGCTTAACTATAACAGTTTGTGAATTGGGCAAAACCAGTTAAAAGCAGATGTTCCAAAGTGTTGGCGGGTGTTGGGAATTTATTGACTCAAATGGGGGACATGGCAGTTGACAGGCAAGTTCTTTTCTAGAGGCTTATTGGAACATTGAGGCAGAAGGAAATTTGTATAAATCTGATTGGCCAGAACTTAGGTCTCTTTTTCTTGTCCTATTGCCTATCTCCAAACTGCACCTTCCTGAGGTCTGAATGCATCAGGATGGGTGTCCAACTCATGCATCTCCTTTGCTGGGAGCCATTTTATAACCCAGGCTCTGGAGATCAATTTAGAGCTCTTTTAGCAACACCAGAAAGAATCTAGGTGTCAATGAACCCAATTCGACCATTGGTATAGTATCTACCATATTTAGTAGATACTAAATATAGATTCATTAGTGTTTGCTGGACTAAAGAGAAATAACTCCCTATTTTTTCCACATCCAGTAGAGCAGGAGTCATCATGTCCTTCAGAGCCCAAAGGAGGGAACCCCTTTCTGCTTTCTCTCCTACTCCCCATCCAATTTGCAAGTATTAGTTCCCCAAATCCTAGAGAAATATAGAGCTTTCTGTACATTATATATACTTTTATAGAAAAAACATCATTGTGCAAATAGTAAAGAAAATCTGGTGTAACCTTACCCACACTCTGGATGCTGAATGCCAGCAACAATTTTCCATTTTGCAAGTTCTTTTTTTTTCAGGACTGTCCATAAAAATACATAGTTTAACAAATGCAAACTTATGTTTTGCACAATTTCATGTTTTGCTTTTATTTTTAGCTTAGCCTTAGAATGTGCACATGTTCCTATTGCTATCTGGATTTCATACTATTTTAAGTGACAGCATAATTGTCCATCTTATTAATGTCTAAATAAATCAACTCTGGCTAATTTGATTTTAAGATTGTTTCTAATTTCTTTTTATAGATAATGTCACAATGAAGATATTTGCCTCCATAGGACATTTGCAGCACATTAGAGTTTTCACCAGGCAGGTAAGTGATATGAATTAGTCATCCATCGTTTTGGTGTTGCTTGTGTTCTGTTTATTTATTGCTATATTACGAACTATACCTCATGCCACTGGCATAATCCCACAACTATTTTATTATGCTCATGGATTTTGGGTCAAGATTTTGGATAGACCATTGTGGAGATAAAATGATATTTGGGGCCTCTTCAGTGAAGACTAGTATCCCTGGTAGTGAATCTCCTGACTGGGGGCTGGAATCAACTGGGAGGGTCTTCATTCACATGCCTTGTCCTTGGCCTGGGATGGCTAAAAGGCTGGGCTCAGCTAGGACCATCTGTGGGAGTATGTCTGTATCTGGATTTTCAAGTGGCTTGGGCTTCTCACAACATGGCATCTGAGTTCTGAAATGAAGCGTCCTGCAAGGGAACATCTGGAGGATAGTGTTCCAAGAGTACACACACACCAAGATAAGGTCAGACAGCAGGGAACAAAATCATGAAGGCTTTTGTAGGTCTCAGGGTTCTTTGGAACAAAACTTAGAAGTTATGTGGAGTCCTTTCAACCCCATTCTGTTGGTTACATGTGAGTCAATAGAGATCCATTGAAATTGGACTTCACGTCTTGATGGGGAGTGCCAAGTTCACACTGCAGAAAAACATGTGGGTTAGTAGATATTGTTGCAGCCATCTTGTTACAATACAAACTGCCACACCTGGGTTGCTGGAGTATTACTTCTGGTGGATGAAAAGTAAGTCTATATTCTATTTGCTTAGTTGACCTAAGGGAAAGAAGCTCCATTTAGGAAGGATGGTTCTATGAACCACGTAGATATATGTGGTTATGGATATATGGCTTTAATTCTGCCCAGTTATCCAGCAGAATGTAGATCCCTCAGCCCTTGTCACTCAAATCTCAAGATCTACTTTTGAATAGGGCCCTGGCATTTCTGATTCCTTGTTTTGACTTAGAGCCATATTTCTTCGCAATCTTTAGTTAATATTTCCAATTATAAAAGTCAACATCACCTGAGAAATATACTTAACCATCTCCTCTCTCTGAAACATAGTGACTAGGATTATTAACATGCCTGATTTAGTTAAACAGGTAACTAGTCAATTCTATTTTTCACTCTTGAATGAATGAAAGCATATATATGTTCATTCCTTTAACGAATGTTTACTGAGAAGGTGTTTTGTTTTTTTTTTTTTTGCTAAATTCAGTTCTTTGTTAATAAAGGTGTGATGATCTACCCACATGGAGCTTAATGGATTGAGGAAGGTAGGAGAAGAGATATTTAAAATACCTAACAAAAAATGTGTGCAATAGCATGTTGTTATAAATACTATGAAAGACAAATGATAAAGGTGGTATGTGAAGGCTGAGAAGGAGCCAGGATAGTAAAGGGATGAAGGTAAAGCATTTGAGTCAGAGGAAGGAAAAGGTAAAAAGGAAGGAAAGCCAGGTTTGTTTGCAAAGGGAGTGCAGACAAGAAGAGTATAAGAAGTTAGTGAGATAGGTTATTATCTGGTCCAGTAGGATGGTATAGGCCAATTGAATAAACTGAATTCTATTCTCAGCATAAATTGAAATCATTAAAATGTTTTAAGCAGGGAGGTGACATGATTCAATTTCATTTTAAGAAGAATTCTTTGTGTATAGAGTAATTTGAAGGTGATCAGAGGGATGCACTAGAGGTCAACTCAGCAATTCAAGCAAAAGATTATCATGGCTGGCTGTGGAGGTGAAATGAATTGGAAGATGTATCTTAAACGTTTAAGTGAAATATTGGTGATGAATGAGTTGTGGGGGAATAGGTGCTAGAGTAACTCCTTTGCTGTACCTGTTAAAACTTAATGATAGGCAGACCATACGATAATGAATCATACTCTGCACTTTATGTTGTTGTCCAATGGCTGATGGCAGGGCAGTGGCTTGTGGAGGAAGCTCGGGTATCTGATGGAAGAGTCTGTTATGTCTGAAGTTTAAGAAAACATTGCCAGTTCCTTAAATGCTTCCAAAGGCACTAAGTCCAGAGTGGTTAGAGGAGATTAATCATGGGTGACTAGTGGAAAGTGATGTCAGACAGGTAACAGGGTGCCATGACGTGTCAGAGTTTGGATTTCACTGACTAAGACTGAAAACTATTGGAGGATTTTGTGAAGAAAATATACATGGTCTCAAAATGTTTTAGTTGAATCACTCTGCATTGAAACAAAATTGAAGTAGAGTAAGGTAAACTTCAGGGTGACATATTAGGGGGTGAATGCAGTAATCATGGAAACAGATGATGGTGTTTGTACTGAAATGTTGGTCTTAAAGGTGGAAATCAGTGCTCAAATTCTAGAAAATCCTTGCAAATCTTTTCCTTGCAGTCCTCTAGAGTATAGTTTAAAATTGTGTTCTGCATTTTCCTGAAGTATAGCATACCTTCCTGAAAAAAATATATTGTATATTGTGGTAACATGTCAAAGGATGATACCACAACATCCATTTTGGGTGAGAATTGCTTTCTTCATGAAAGCACTGAAGGCATGAAATTGAAAGTAACTTGTAGTCATTGTGCTTATTTTTGCAGTACAAATTTTGTATATTTATCTGCTTCAAAGTAGGAGGTCTAATGGATTATTAGAGATAATGCTATAGGCACTGTTCTCCTTTAGAGGAGAATACAAATCTCATGGTGATCTTAACTGAGAAACTTAGAAGCTCTAAATGCAATGTGTATACCTTGTTGGATCCTGATACAATGAACCAGCTGAAGGAAGAAAAAGTTGAGAAATATGAACACCTAATAGATATTTAATGATCATAAGAAATTTTTGTTATTATTTTAGATATGATCATGATTTATGATTATGTTTCTAAAATGTCCTTATCTTTTAGGTATGCATACTGAAATACTGACTGAGGAAATTATAGTATATCTAAGATTTGTTTCTAAACAAGCCTTCATGTATGAGTATGCAGGCATGAGTGCACATGTGTGTCTCTTAGAAGAAGATGGATGGGGGTATAAATAAACAAGTCTTGTCATGAATTGATAATTGTCAGTGCTGGAAAATGTGTTCATACAATTTCATTATGTTGGGATTTTGCATATTAAAAAGGAGATGTTATATTTATAACCCAAGTGATATGGTAAAGAAGTCATATGGAGGGAATAGCTCACTTGCCCAAGAACATCTCACAGTTTAATAATAATTAGTGATGATTACCTTAGTCCAGTGCATATCCCCATAGGTTGAAAAATCACATTCTCGAGGTCATTTAGAATTTGTCAAACTCATGCTGCTTTTGTGTTAATTAAATTCAGAATATTAATTTAAAATTGGATTTTTTTTAACGGGATCAGAAATTTTTGATTTTCTACTATATGTTTCCCTTGCACAGTAGCAGAGTAGAAATGTATGTAGAGCGGCAGAGACATTCAGCCTGGCTGTGCTGCGAGCGGCTAGATGAGCACACTCTCTAGTCCACACACTTTTGGGCACACCCAAAAATGGCGCACTGGCACTGAGTCAAATGTCTCCAGCCCCTCCTCACCCTCCTCCCATAAGCCCTCCACCTATCAGCCATGCCCCGTAAGCCAAACCACTATATAAACGCTGCAACTTCCTCAATAAAGCAGACGAGCGTCATGAACCCTTCTTTGGAGTGAGTCTGTCTCCGTCGTCCTTACCCCAAGGAGCCCCTCGTTCGACAAGTGGCACCCGTACAGGAACTCATTGCAGCCGACGCTCCTGACGTCTATGACTTGGGTAAGTGATCCTTGCCATGGGTAACCTCCCCTCCTCCCCTCGGACTCTGCAGGCTGGAGCCCTGCACACTCTCTTGGCAAGTAGGCGCATTAAAATATCAGAAAAAGAACTTAACCAGTACTGGGATATGATAGTCCGCTTTAATCCCTGGCTCTCTATGGCATCTCTATGGGACCCTCAGACCTGGGCTAAACTGTTAAAACGCATGTGCTCTGCAGAGGTTCATGAAAACAAAACACTCCCTCTCGGCCTTATCCCTGTGCTCCTAGCTATTCACGCTTGACTTATGGGGGCTCCCATAGACGAACCAGCCCCTAGTCCCGATATAATGTTCGCGGAAGATTCAACGACTGCACCGCCTTATACCTTAACCTCCACACAGTTATGGGGTCCAGCTACATTGTCCGATGCTCCTGCTTTATACCCTCCACTATCAGAGTTTATAGGAGCCGTTAATTCAGAACCCAATGCTACTGATCCTCCTGAGCCCACAATCAGCCTATCAAACCCGTGCACACCCTAGTGCCACCCTACTCTAAAATGGAGGCAAAGTCCCTCAATAGGAGACTCCCCGCCCATGAACTTCCCGCTGTGGAAGTCCCTGCTGCCTAGGGACCTCCCACTATGAAACCCACACCCGCCGCCCATGAACTTTCCGCTGGGGAACTCCCCAGGGCTGAGGAATTTTCCACTATGAGAGTCCCCACCCCAAAGGAACTCTCCGCTGCAGAACTCCCCCTGTCAGCACTTCCCACTTCACAACTTCCCCCTCCACAGAACCCAGCTCCCCGGGAAGCCTGGGCTATGGGCACTCCCTGTGACACCTCAGACTCTCCTACCAGCAGTCCATGGTTAACTAACTACTCCCAGCTTTGTCGGCAGCAAGATGCCCATTCTAACACAGGAGCAGAATCATGGCCCCACTTATAGCCTGTTAACGTAAACCAGACTGCTGCCTGCCTGGCACAATGGTGTACCCATGAACAAAAAACAATCACCACTTTATGCTGTGCCATGCAAGAGGATGGCCTCAACAGTCCATATGCACAAATGTTATTAGAAAACCTCAGTGTTGACCTTAATTGTACCATTGATTGGAAAAACCTAGCATGTGTTATATTACCCACTTGGGATTATATCCAGTGGAAAGCACTCTATTATGATGAGCCTAAAATACTGGGAGAAAGAAATGTGGTGGCTGGGGTTAATATTCTCACTGAGTCCCTACAGGGAGAGGGCCAATTCGCATCTCCCACTGTTCAGGCTACAGAGCCCCCCCAATACTTTGATCAATGCCGGTTATGCGCTAAGAGGGCATTTCAAAAGATAAATCCGAAAGGAAAACCCATCCAAATGTCTAAATTTATGCAAGGGGCTAAAGAAGGCTTTGCGGATTTTTATGGCCAAGTTAAGGAAACAGTAGAGCGAAAAGTTGCTCATGCCGCAGCAACAGAGGCGCTTATAAAGGACCTCTTATGGGAAGGGGACAACGGTGAATGCCGCAGAGCCATCGCTCTATTGCGCAATGGCACACCGGAAGACTGGGTGCTAGCTTGTCATGACATTGGCTCGGTATACGCCAGCGTGTTGGCGGCCACCCTAGCCCAGCATCTCAAGGTATCCCCCAAATTGAACTCAGGCAATTGTTTCCATTGTCACTCTCCTGGACATTTTGTGGGAGAATGCCCACAAAAACAGTCACAAAAATCCTCTTCAGGCAAGCCAAATTCAATCTGTCCTAGGTGCCGCAAGGGGCTCCATTGGAAACGTGACTGTAGGTCTCGCACCAACGCCCATGGAGAAACCCTACCGCCTTTAAACGAGAAGCGGGGCACTTCTCAGCCCCGCCAGTAAGAGAGGAAATGCCATTAAATCCAGGCATATATTGGACAATCCCCATCACCCAAAACAAAGCATGGTTGACACTGGATGTCAATGGGAAATCTGTAGTAGGTCAGCTTGATATGGGAGTGGACATCTCCATCCTAAGTAGTAAAGATCTAGACCCAGAATGGCCCCTACAAATTGGGCCCATTATTCAGGGAGTAGATGGCCTGAAAACTTCTCGTCAGGTCGCAAAGCCCCTAACTTGGACAGACGCAGGTGGTACTACAGGACAATTCAACCCCCTGGTATTAATACAACTCCCCAATACACTATGGGGCAGAGATATAATGCCTCAGTTCAGAACTGTCCTAACAACTGACCAGTCCCCCCAATCCTAAAGGCCACTGCTCCACCACTAATGACAATCATGAAACCCCTACCAGTCACCCTAAAATGGGATACTAAACAACCTATCTGGGTGGACCAGTGGCCCCTGCCTCGTGAAAAACTCACTCAACTCAAAATCCTTGTCCAACAACAGCTAGACCTTGGGCACATAGAGCTCACTACCAGCTCCCATAATACCCCTGTATTTGTTATACAAAAGAAAACAATGGGTAAATGGTGCTTTCTTCATGACTTGCGAGCCATAAACTCTCATATGGAACAAATGGGCTCATCACAACTGGGTCTCCCTCATCCCTTAGCTATACACGAAAAATAGTTATATTTTTATAATAGGCATAAAAGATTTTTTCTTTTCCATCCCATTACATGAAAAGGACCGTCCATATTTTGCATTCACAATTCCAGCTATTAACCATGCTTTGCCAGCTGAATGATACCAATGGACGGTCCTTCCCCAGGGCATGAAAAACAGTCCTACCATATGCCAAAATTTTGTAGGGAATGCGACGTTACCCTTACAAAACTACTGTCAAATCATCCATTACATGGATGACATTCTCATAGCACACCCTGACAAAGATCATCTAACAAACTGTTTCAAAGTGTTGCTCTCTAACCTACAGCAACTGGGACTGCAAATCGCCCAAAGAAGGTACAAACTAAATCGCCCTTTAGCCTTCCAGGATATCGTATCAATACGGGCATCAAGCCCTTGTCACCATCTCTAACAATACCACAAAATTGCACATTAAATGAACTGCAAAAAATTTGTGGAGACATAAACTGGATTAGACCACATTTGTCTCTCTCACCACATAGACTAACCCCCTTCTTTTCCCTCCTAGAGAGAAACCCCAGTCCCATGAGTCATTGTATCCTCACTTCTGAAGCTGTAGATGTCATAAAATATATCAATTCCCAAATGCAAAACACAGAACTGGCCAAATTTAATCCCAATAAACCTCTTGTCACCATAGTATTAGCTACCAAAGGAACACCCACTGGAGTTCTATGTCAAAATGAGCCCCTATACTGGGTGCACCTCTCCTTCAATAGTCTCAGCAAAATCACACCCCAGTTAATGGCCTTTTGCCTACTGGGGAGAAAATTACAACACACAGCAAAAAGCATCTATGGCCAGGTGCATGACAAACTAATCCTGCCCCTTTCTGGAGAGCATATTACCCACCTCCTCCAAACCGACCTTGAAATGCAAATGCTTGTAGCAGGATTTCCTGGGCAAATAGGTAATCATCTGCCCACTCACAAACTTCTCTCTACCCTCGAGCAACTGCCCTGCAGTTTCCATGAGAATGCTTACGTACTTACGTGCGGTCCAAGCCACTCCCAAATGAAACCCTTGTCTTTATGGACACCAATAAGTCATTCAGTGTAATACTCATAAAACAACAAAAACAAATGGATCAGATTATAAAATGCCCCCATGATGGCTCAGTACAATTTGAAGAACTATATGCCCTCTTCCTTGCACTATATCATTGTCAGAATATCCATATAAATATCTTCTCTGACAGTGCTTATGCAGTACAAATCCTACGTAGCCTTCCACATGCAGTCTTCTGCTCAAGAAAAACTGAACTAGATGACCTGTTAACCCAAACCAAGGCTATCCTTGAAAATAGAGCACAGCCATGGTACATACAACACATTAGAGCACATAGTGGTTTGCCTGGCCCTCTAGCACGAGGGAATCAACAAGCAGACGAATCCATTCTGTTAATCCTCACTACATCTACAATCGACCAGGCACATGCCCTACATGCCAAATTCCACATGTCTGCACACGCACTCAAGCGGCTTTTCCCCTTACTCTCTCATCAACAATGTAAACATCTGACTCGCACCTGCACACAATGCGGTCCCTATTACCACTAGGACTACTACAACCCCAAGGAGTCAACCCAAGAGGGTTATGTCCTAACAGCTTATGGCAAATGGGCATCACCCACGTCCCCTCTTTTGGGACACTGAAATATGCCCATGTAATTATTGACACATATTCCAGATTTGTGTTTGCCATTGCTCTCTCTGGTGAGCATACCCGTCATGCTACTTCTGCCTTGTTGCAGGCCATTCTACAAACGGGGATGCCATGGGCCTTAAAAACAGACAACGGGCCCTGTTATACCTCCCAATCCTTCCAGTCCTTCTGTTCTGAATGGCGAGTCAAACATTTTACAGGCATCCCACACAACCCACAGGGTCAAGCCATTGTTGAGCGCATCCATGCCACCCTGAAACAACACATAATAAAACAAAAGGGGGAGAACCTTAGGGATATACCCAAAAACATCATAACAAAAGCCCTAATTACACTAAATTACTTTTCTTTCAATTTTGAAGGTCTCTCTCCCACAAACAAGCACTGGGGAGGACTCCACTCTATACCCACACCAGTGCTCTTGGTGCACTGGAAAGACCCCCTAACACAACCATGGAACGGGCCCCATCCCCTACTAACACAGGGACGAGGGTTTGCTTGTGTCTTTCCAGAAAATGCAGACCAGCCCGTCTGGGTCCCCAGCAGAATGATACGGCCTGCCATGCCCACTGAAAAACAAGATGGCCGATCCTCCACCGCCGAAGATGAGCCCCCAGACAATCACTCAACTCGCAGGTGACATAAATAACCTGTCTCTGGAAGAAAGGCGAGAAGGAGGAGGCCCTGTAAGATGACACCGTCAATGCCATACTCCTGCCCATCCCACGCTTTGCATCACATGGGGAGACATCAAATCATTATGCACAGAAGCCCAACGTATGGCACCTGCCCCTGCAACACCCAAAACCCTCTTCCTCCTCATTTGCTCGATCTTCACAGCAAACTCCGCTGGTGGACAGCTGCTCTGGACTGTAGTACGACATCCGCCTCTTCTTATGCCCGTGGATACGGACGCTCCGCAGTTCCCAGCCACATTTGCCGCTGACTGTACCCTCAGCTTGCCATGTCTCAATGAACCTATGATATAGAAAAAATGGAACGGATCACTGAACAGCTCTTTAGAACATATCCTCAAGTTTACCGTGCAGAACAGAACCACCGAAAAAAATAAAGACTGGGCTCAACTTCTATCCATCTCTCTTGGGGACTTCGTGGAAAATAGAAATAGTAAAAGAAGCCATAATGAACGAAATGACTCCTTTATCAACTTGAACAGTCACTTTCCTGTCATCAATTTAAACTGGACCGACTGCCATTCCAACACGTCAAGGCCCCTCAGCCCGCCTTGGCTACACTGCCCGTATGAGTTCCTCAAAACTCCCTCCACCAGATTACCTGATTTCCCCCCCTGGGTCAATTGCCTCTCTGTGAAACCACCATATGGCAAAATTACTCCAATGCTCTGGGCCACAGGCCTGGATATAGATGATGACATGCTACCCTACGCGAGTTGCAACCCTCAGCTAGCACTAAGAATGATTTTTGGATGATGGACACTTTGTGGCAAAATGTCTGCATGTACTTGCATCCTTTCAGTGCCATGACTTCCACCTTAACCAACAGAACATGGACCTTGAATGGGAATTGGGGGGGAAATCTTAACGTAACTATCCATAAGCAATCGCATTATACTACGCTAATATGCTTCACCCTACCTTTTCTGTTTATTGTTAGCACCAATGAATCCTTTCAGTGCTATAACTCCTCCAGCAACTGTGATATCACCAACTGCTGGAACAGCTCAGCCTTCCCCTATGCCATCCCCATATGCATCCCCACATTACTGTGGGTGCCTATAAATGCTTCTGACTGGGAAGGCCCCTTTAATATCATAACTCATAAACAAATCCGCTCCAAAAGAGCCATTGGCCTTGTCATCGTGGTAATAATGGCCATCATCACCAGCCTAGCCAGCATAGGCACAGGTGTAGCAGCCTTCATCCAAACCAGTCACACTGCAGCCACTCTAAACCAGCTAGCTGAAAGAACAGCCACCGCATTTGACACAGTCTCTCATTAATAGTCGCATCCACGGCACTTTACTTAACCTCCAGCAACAAATAGATCTCTCAGAAGAAGAAACATATATGCTCTGGCAACTTACTCATAGCCATTGTGACCAGTGATTTCCCTCCATATGCGTTACCCCAATTCTGTAACTAACACTTCGCTAGCTCGGCAACAACTCAGAACCCACTTACTTGGCCCTTGGAACCAATAGTTCCTCAACCTCACCCAACTATTAACATCCCAAATCTTATCAGTTAACAACACCCGAGGCTCTGGAGTAGACACCTCTTTACTAGCTGCAATGCTGGAGCACGTATGGTCCCTCCTATCACCTCCCAACCTTCTGCTATGGCTTAAAATAGGAATCTTAATTGTTGTCATATGTATTATCTATCATGTATCAACAGAAGCCTTCACGCTTTATCCCAAAAAAACTGAAGAACTGAAATTAGTACAATTGGCTCTAATTAATAACAGAGGGGGAGATGTAGGTAGAGTGGCAGAGACATTCAGCCTGGCTGTGTTGCGAGCAACTAGATGAGCACACTCTCTAGTCCACACGCTTTTGGGCACACCCAAAAGATGGCGCACTGGCACTGAGCCAAATGTCTCCAGCTCCGCCTCACCCTCCTGCCCTAAGCCCTCCACCTATCAGCTATGCCCCATAAGCCAAACCACTATATAAACGCTGCAACTTCCTCAATAAAGCAGATATGTGTCATGAACCCAGCTCTGGAGTGAGTCTGTCTCCGTTGTCCATACCCCAACGAGCCCCTCGTTCAACATAGAAAGTTAGAGATGTGTAAGGGATCATAGGAAAAGGAGATTCAACATCTTGAGGGGTATGTCATCTACATCATGGTGAGTCCTGGTAAGCCTTTTCTGATCCTCAGTAGAGGCACTCCTCCAGGAATTAGAAGGTCATTATCTCTTCCCCAAAGTTCCTTGGACTTTGGTTGACATACACATATTGTCTAATTCTACATCCTTTTGCTCCTATTCATTCATGCTTCTTTTAGGTTTTATGCAGTAAAAGGATCTGGATGATAGTTTTAGATAGATATGCTAAATTCAGTCATCCACTAGAGATCAAGAAAATCTCCAACTATTTGTCTATTCCCATTGATTTCTTCTATAGACTTCCAATATTGTTAATTAAATTTTGGGTTTTTCTAATGTCATCTTGAGGTGGTCACCATGCCATTTAGTTTTACTTTGCTATTGTTGTAGAGGAGAGGAATCCTGAGGATAGGTACCCTTTCCTTTGAAAATTACTTAATGACCTTGTTGGCATAGGAGTTGACTTCGGTACCTGATAGTGGTAGGTACATTTTCTGTGGTGATATTTGGACTGCAATTTCTTCAGTGCTGGTGTGAGGTGGAAACATTTAGCTAGTTAGTAATTTTTTAGTTTTCTATTCCTGCATAGCAAATTAGGAAAAATATAGTGGTTTGAAAGAATATCCATTTATTATCACTCAGTTCTATAGGTTACAAATTTAGAATTGCATGCTGGGATGTCAATTCTCATTGGCTGAAATCAAGTTGTTGGTTATGTTGTCATCTGTAGACTGATGTTCTCTTCCAGGCTTATTCCTCTTCCTAGAAAGATTTATTTCCTTGGGGTCGTAGGCCTGAGGTTCCTACTTCCTTGCTGGTTGTCAGCCTGTAGTTGCTCTCAGTTCCATATTGAAGGATAGCAATACTGTATTGAATACTTCTTGTTCTGCAAAATTCTCTGAATTTTTGCTTTTAAAGTGCCTTTGTGATTAGATCAAACCCACTCAGATAATCTCCCTATTTTAGGTTCAACTGTGCCATATAATATAACATAATCATGCAAGTGATAGCTCATCATATTCACAGGTTTCCAAGAGGAAGGAGAGACATCTTTCAGAGATCACCTTCAGTTTCCATCTCCCACAATAATCCAAGTCCACACCTCTGCCTTTAAAAGTGACTTTAAAAAATTCTATTATTGAATTAAGTGTGCAGTGATTTTATTGAATTTTAAGAATCTTTACATGTTTTTGGAAAGAAATTTTTCTCCAAAGGAAAGAGATGAGTTGACATGTTTGTGCTTGTAAATGTGGGTCTTTGGCTATTAACCTCAATAATGCCAAGGCCCTACTATTCATATTGTTTTCAAGGATATTCATGATTTTACTACACATTTGAAGAACAGTGGTAGCTGGTATTTAATATAGCTCTCCATCCATATTACAATGTACGTGTGAATATATGTGTGCACGCCATCATTATATATAATAATTTTTCATATTTCAAAAGTAATATATGCTCTTTATAAAACTATAGAATAATAAAAAGAAAAATAACCTCATAATGCCAAATCCAGTGATAACCACTATTAAAATCTTGCATGCATTATCTATTTTCCTTATGCATATACTATCATATATCCTACTATCTGATAAACAAGAGTAGACTATTTTATACAGGAATCTTACAATTTTTTCTTTATTTTTTCTTAAGAATTTATTTTTTATTTATTTCTTCTCCCCATTGTTTGCTCTCTGTGTCCATTCACTGTGTGTTCTTTTGTGTCTGCTTGTATTCTCATTAGGCAGTTCCAGGAACCGATCCTAGGACCTTCTGGAGTGGGAGAGAGGCAATTACCCTCTTGCATCACCTCACCTCCCTGTTATGCTATGTCTTCTTATTTTCTCTCCTCTGTGTCTCTTGTTGCATCATCTTGCTGTGCCAGTTCTGTGTGTCAGCCAGCACTCCTGTGGTATGGCTTTCCCGCGCGGGGTGACATTCCCACACAGGGCAGCACTCTCACGTGGGGCCGCATTCCCAAGTAGGCTGGCACTCCATGTGGGTCAGTTTGCCACATGGGCCAGCTTGCCCTCACAGGAAGCTCTGGGGATCAAACCCTGGACCTCCTATATGGTAGATGGGAGCCCAATTGGTTGAGCCACATCTGTTTCGCAATTTTCTTTATTGACTTAACATATATTAAATTTCTTTCCATACACACTGTGCTTACCTTAAAATACTATTCATCAATTTTTGGCTCCAAATTTTTTTTGTTATGATTTTAACTGGCAATTATTTTCTGTTTCCTAAGATTTGTTAAGCCTGCATTGCAGAGTAATATCAAAGTTATTTGAAACCCGATATTTAAAAAAAACTTGTAAACAAGAATTAAAAAATACATTTTTAGACTTTAAAAAATCAATTGTACAAGCCCCAATTTTTCTCCTCAATTATCATAGTAGAGTTAGATGATTTTACATTTTTTTGTATAGAAAGAAATCATGAAATCTGTTCAATCAAGTCATCCAAATGACCAGATACTTTTCTAGGCAGCTGAGGTACATCAGTGAGTGAGCAAAAGAGACAAATATCCTTGCCCTCATTGAGACTAAATTTTAACACATAGAAACGCAATTCCATTCTCTAGATTATATAAATACAGTGTTCTAAAAACATTTTAGTATTAAAGAGAGTGTGAGCCAGTAGAAAGTTAAGAATAAAGTGGCAAAATAAATGAGAAATATTTCAGGGCTGGGTCAGAATGGAAAGTGTGCAGAGAACTACAGGTTCAGAAAAAATTTAGAAACTCTAATTTTGGATTCTTTAATGTACTGAAATAATAATTGATAAAATAGGTAAGAGTGGTATGTATAAGCAACATGAAATTCCCAGGAAGTTCTTCATTATTATTTTAGCTTTTAGTTAAATAAACATTGTATTTGTTTTTGGAGATATTGAAATGATACCACAAGAATGGAAATAGATAAATATAAAGATATTCCAAATGAAAGTAAAATTCGATTTCAGAAACTGAAAAGTAAGAAGCTCAACCTTAATTTATGTTGACTTTGGTACTTGGTGAACAACAGAATTCACAAGTAACAAATATAAAATAAAGCAAGATTTTGTGAGTAAATTTTGATTACATTATATATACATCTGCTTCAGTAGTAAGAAAACATGATTCATAAATAACCCAAATACATACATGTCTTGCAGTCTAATTGGAATATCATGGGCTAGATATTCAAAAACATTCTACCACACATGGTAGGGATAGAATCCCACCAAAATTCACACTCAGTAATCTAATAGCAATGAAATAAAATTCATAATGTAAAAGGAGTAAGAGCAGAAAATTAAAATCCTGGTAATGTACAATTTAAGTCAACAGCAATAATGTACAGAAGCAGAGTGCCCTTCTTGAGAATTTCATGATTCCAAATATCATACATGGACCAATTTGATTATTTAATGCTGTGAAACAAACAAACCCAAATTTAGCAGCATAAAATAACCACTATTTTATTATTCTTATTCTGAGGGTCAGGAATTTGAGTAGAGCCCTCGGGGAAGATCTATAGCTGTAGCTCAGATGACTTAAACTGCTGGAAGATAACAAGAGCTGTGTTCATACAAAATAGGGCTCAAACTGCTGGAGATGACTTGAAAAGCCAGGGGCCAGAAATATCTGGAACATTTTTCACTTATCTACTGGGGCCTGGGACATATGTCTTTGAGATGACTCAGAGTATTAGCTGGGGCTGCTGTTCAGAGAAACTCCTGATGGCCACATCATGAGGCTTGGGCTTCCTTATACCATGAGCCCTCAGAATAGTCAGGCTTATTTCATGACATCACAGGACTTCAAAAATAACTGACTCAGAGTTTTCCACTTCTGATTAGGTGTAATAAAAGGAACCAAAATTATCATCCCACAAAAAGCATTTAAAAAATGGACAACTCATATGAAACAATGGTTTTTAAAATATTAGATATCAAGCAGCACAAGATGGTAATCCCTGAAAGAGGAGGACCAAATAAAGAGGGGCTCTATGAGTTTCCTAGCTTATTTCCTGGATAAAATTTCAAGGCCTTAGCAAAAGAAATAGACACCAAGCATAGCCCAATAATTTCCCTAGGTTAAGAAGACAGAGCTGGGAGTCTGAAAAAGCCAAGAGAGCTAGAGTTTATATGATAGAGTACCAGACAGGGGAGAGCTGTGAGAAAGAAAATCTAGAGATTTTCAGAGGGCATCCTTAGAATCTTTACCTGAGGTTGATCAGCATATACATGTGAAGAAAGTACCAGAGGTTAGGAAAAGAATCCAAAAGAAGCAGAGGAAACAATTCTCAGAGCTCATATAAGGCCAGGAATACTTCATCCCTACCAGCCAGAGGGGAAAACCTCTTACTTCGTGGGCATTGGATAGCGTACTCACCAGAGTATGTACCCTCAGTCATGGGGCAAAATTATCTCTTGACTAAAGGCTACTCTGTTGCCTCATTCCTGCCTAAAAAGCTTAAAGCAAGTCATGAAATGATCAAACTGTTTATAAATACATTTGCTGGGTCCCAAAACAAAGCTGAAAAATATTTAAAGGAATCAAAAATTTTTAGCACCAACCAAATAAAAACCACAATGTCTGGCATCCAATAAAAAATTATGAGGCATGCAAAAAAGCAGGAAAATATATACTATTCTGAGGGGGAAAAAAAATCATTAGAAACATGCCAATATTGAATATATAAAATAGAATGAGTAGATAAGGATATTAAACCATTATTATAACTATATCCATATGTTGAATAAGGAGAACATTATACATGCAAAGTAGAGATATGGGAATATATATACACACACACACTAGAAATGAGAAAAGCAATATTTGAGATGAAAAATATAATGGATGGGTCTAACAATTTATATGGCAATAAAAAAATTAGTAAAATTGAAAAGATAGTAATGGAAATTAACCAAAATGAAACATAAAGAGAAATACAAAAACAAAGTGAAGAGAGCACAGGGCATCTGTGAGTTGTGGTACAAATTCAAGCAGCTTAATGTATGTGTAATTGGAATCACCAAAATAGAGGGGAAATAAAGGAAGTTTAAAAGAATTTATGTGAAGAAATTGTAGCATTCAAATTTGGAAACTGTAATTTAATATCCAAGAATTTCAACAAACACAAGCACAAGAAACATGAATAAAAATATACAAATCTTAGTGAAATGAATTTGTTTAAAATCAGTGATAAGGAGAAAATGTTAAAAGAAGTAAAGGAAAAAGATATTATAAAGAGAAACACAGATCAGGCTGATACAATACTTATTGAAAACCACACAAGCTAGAAGATAGTTGAGCAACATTTTTAAAGTACTGGGAACAAAATTAATCATGAATTCTATATTAAGTGAAAATATCTCTCAAAAATGTAAGTGATAATAAAGATGTTCTTAGGTACACAAAAGCTGAAACTGATGTTAAAGGAAGTCTTTGAGCCAGACGAGTAGTGTTCTGGGGATCAAGGGAAAAGCTCTGAGGTCACAAAATGTTACTGATTCCATACTCTCTCTCTCTTTTTTTTTAATATTATGGGGCATTCATTGCATTTGGTGAATATGTTTTGGTGCACTGCTGCACCATATGGATAATGGTTTACATTGTAGTTTACACTCTTCCCCAGTCCACCCAGTGGGCCATGGCAGGACATATATTGTCCAGCATCTTAGTAAGAGTAATGTATTTGTCTGCCAAATGGGTGCAATGCAAAGTACCAGAAATATGCTGGCTTTTATAAAGGGTATTTATCTGGGATAAAAGCTTACAGTTACAAGGCCCTAAGGAGCTCAAGGTTGCTTTCTCACCAGTCATTTGCCACGTGTTGAAGCATGAAGGTCATTGATTTCTGTCTGGTCTCTGCCTTCTCCTTGGGGCTTCCTCTTCCTCTTGAGACTCGTGGGCCCAGCCTCTTGAGGGTTAGTACTTACGTAAAGCCCTCTGTCTCCTGGCATATGTTTCTTTCCAGGCCTAATGCATCAGTCTTTTCTCTCTTCCCAGTCTCAGCTGTAAGCTATCAGGAAAAATGGTTCACCTCTTCCCAGGGCTCTAGCTGTTTGATCTTCTCCTTTTCTGTCACATGGCAGGATCAAAAATGACAGAGGTCTTTCTTCCGTGTATCTGTCTCAAGTGAATGTCCGTTTATATCAGACCCAGCAAGGGGGCGGGGACTCTACTTGAATAATGCCTTCTGATGTAATCAAATAAATTACCTAACCTTAACAGATAATCTAATCAAAGAAAACTCAGCTGGATTTAATGTAATCAAAGGATATCATACCTAAAGGAATAAATTAGTTTATAAACATAATCTTTCTCCTTTTGGGATTCATAAAATAATCTCAAACTGGCACAAGTAATCACAAGCCTACACGGAGTAAAGGAAAGGAGTCATAGATCAAATTTTGCAATGGGAGGAGTATCAAATTATTTGTGGCCTTGATTTTCAAACTACCACATTGACATTGTCAGTGGACCCTTGCAATCTATTAATAGACCCACTAAAAGTTTATTTATAGTAGAATCTGGATTACAATACTTAGCAAACACAGGTAATCTGCCAATTTTTATCCTTGATACCCACAGTTGTATAACATCTTACTCTCTTAATATGTTAGAAGGACATTAAAATAGGAGTGCAAAATTTTCATGTCATTCACTTGTAGGATTTTAAAAATGACTCTTATTTTTTGAGCAGTTTAAGTCTTAGTAGGGTATCTATATATACCAACAGTATATATAGGTGATATTTTGGCAATTACTGACCTGGAACTTTGTTTCTCAAATATAAATATTTGAGAAAAATCCTTGCATATATCTTATCTTTAATTGTATAAGTGTCTTATGATAGTAGCTCTTATATAATTATAAAAATAAAACACATTTATGAAGAAATTACAAATGAATCTAAACCTTAATAAATTTGTTTAATGACATTAATAGAAGCCACCTCTGGCAATGTCATGATGTGAAGAGTTCAAACAACATCTCTACACAGAAAACAACTATGAAAGTAGGAGGAATGAGCAAACATAAGGCAGGAATGCAACTATGGACTAAAATAGACATTATTGTTCTAGTAATAGAAAAACTTCTAACATTGATATAAAGACAGTGGTCACCACAGGTTAGGGCAGAGGCAGAGGGAAGAAGAGGTATAACTTGGGGCATTTTTGGGACATTGGAATCGTTCTGCATGACATTGCAATGACAGATACAGGCTATTATACATTTCATCAAAACCTATAAAATTGTGCAGTGCCAAGTGTAAACTATAAAGTAAATTATAGACCATGGTTAGTAGCAATACTTTAATATATGTTCATCAATTGTAAAAAATGTACCACACTAATGAAAGATGTTATTAATGGGGGAGAGTGTGGGAGGGGGCAAGAGTGGGGCATATGGGAATCCCCTATATTTTTGGTGTAACATTTATGTAATCTATACCTTCTTTAAAAATAAGGGAAAAAAACACAACACATTAAGAAAGATAAAAAGAAAGAAAGAAAGGAGACAAAGACAGGAAAACCTGTTTTGTCTGTCCCTAAGCCACTGTGGGCTATAGCTATAAGTTACCATGGGATGTGGTAAGAAGGCACACTGAGCCATTTGGGGAGATTATTCAAATAAGCAATATATTAAAAAAATAAACATTTTAGGGCACTGGAAATCAACTAAAGATAGCAAATTAAAAAGTGTTTATTTCTGAAAAAACTGTTAGAGCTTTGGGTATGAATAACAGGAAACTATGACCTTTTTGCCTACAGATGCTCCCACCTGCCAGATTTGTTGGTGAGAATAAGTTTACATTCTTTTAAACGTGGGGCTGCCTGTAAAAACGGAAGTTTTCCTCCTGAAAGTGTTGGACCAATGCTCTCTTGAGTGTTGGCAGAACTTCTTTGCCTTTACATTTTTAAAATGTCAGACTTGATTTGTAATGTGTAAAGGGGCTTGTATTTTGCATTAAAAATTTTTTTTCACTAATTTCATTCTTTCTTTTTTGTAATGAAGTATTGATCTTCAATAGGTAGGGGAATGTGGCCATTTGAGGTTATTTATTAATTCCCAAAAGAGAGATTATGTTTGTAAATGGGTCTGTTCCTCTGGGAATGATACCATTTGATTGTATTAGATTCAGCTGAGATGTCTTTGATTAAATTATGTTAAGATTAGGGTTTCAATTAAACCATGTCAGCAGGGTGTAACTCAGATTAAGTCCCCACCCTTGGTGGGCTATATAAATAAATGGATTCTCACGTAAGAGGACACACAGAAGAAGGCACAGGAAGAAAGAGATCTCCATAGACACAGCAGAAGAGAGAATTTTGATCCGGGGAAGAGAGATGAGTTTTTGCCTGATAGTTTGCAGCTGAAAAGAGCAGAGAAGCTGAGCAGAGGAAGCCTGGAAAGAAACAAACCCTGTGCCAGCCTACAGCTGAGATCAGAACAAGCTGGGCCCATGGAGCCTTAAGAGGAAGAAGAAAGGAGAGACCAGGCCAGCCACCTTACTTCAACTGATGATGACTGACCTGGGTGAGAAAGTACCTCTTATGGTACCTTGAGATGGACTCTTTAGGTCTTATAACTGCAAGTTTTTACCCCAAATAAATACCCTTTATAAAAACCAACAGATTTCTGGTACTTTGCATCAGCACCTCGGCTGACTAATACAGAGGATAAGAGAAAACCCAGTGGTCCTTTGCTACAGACAGTTTGAGAATCACTGATACGGGAGATAATCTGTAGGGTACCATACTGACCACATATGCCTTGTATTTATTTATAGCTGGACTTTACATTTAGGTGGAACTTTGAGAGAAAAGAAATTAGGATGATGAGGAGCCTGGAAACATCACATAATGAATGAAAGAATGGAGATTTAGCAAGAGATAGTCTGATTTTTTTTCTTTTATTTTAATTTGAAGAGTCACCATAGGAAAGAATGCGTGTGCTTATGTAAAAGCAGAACTAGTACCAACAGGTAGAAATTAGTAAAATAATTATTGTGGCTCAATAATCAGGAAAAAACTTAATTATTAGAATAGTAAAAACTACAGTATTTTGTGTACAAGGTGAAAATTTCCACAGTCATAGAGTCGTTCAAATATGTTGGGGGATTACTTGAGAGACATTTGGTATAAGACTGATTAAAAATGCTTGGTTAACTCCAAGATTCCTTGATTATAAAAATAGGATTTATAGTCTGGTTTTGTGATATTCTCCTGGCTTATACAGGCCATAGTCCTTGATATCTGAAATCATGGTGCTGTTGTCCTTTCAAGTACAAGACCACACTAAATGTATGATTCAGTTATAGTTTTGTGACTTGTTTTCCTTCCCTTAGATGTAGATTTTTGGCTACTTTTTTAAAAAAGCAACTTACCCTGCATAGTATTTAGTAATCTACATAAATTTTATTCTTAAAGTCTTTAATTTTGTTCAGCAATATGTTTTTGACCTTGAGCTCTCCAGACATTTTTCTCAACATTATATAATTTGACTTTTGCAGTCATATTTCAGAAGAACAAACCGATCTTGAAATATTCTAAGGAACTTTTAGTGAATAAGGAACTTTAGTGAACTTTTAGTGACAGCCATAGATAGAACTAAGATAAAATGAGTTCTTATTTTATACTCTGGAATAACCTCTTTCTCTCCTGGATTTTCATAGCAACTTCCTTGTACCTTATTTTCTGCATTATATTATATCATTCTTTATTTTAATAAATGCTTGCCATGGCTTAGTTGGTTCCTTCTCTTCTTGGTCTCTTTCAAAAGAAAAAGATATACATCATGTACTCTTTTCACATAAGAGGAAGGAAAGTGTCACCCTTGAATGGAAAACACTTCTTCTCTTGCAATACTTATAATTTTTTACTCATTATGATACTAAAATAGTGAATGTTTATTGAGCAATACCTAATTACATCTCACAATTTATCCTTCGTCATGGCCCAACTGTGCCTTTAATCTGGATAAAACTGTGATTAAGTAGTTTCACTCTTACTAAAATGAAAAGTTCTTTGGTTTATAATAGTGTCAGACTAGGGAGTTTGGAATATTTTGATTTGTCCTTTGGGAGCCATGTATTCCTAAGACATTTGTATATATCTTTTTACCCTACTAGTTATATTGTTATATTTTTATATCTTAAGCTATAAACATGCCTTGTACAAGTAAAGCTCCATAAACATTCACTTCATGACTGATTAATTTTAGCCTGACAGATAAATGAACTGTACAAGATGACCCAAGCTTATTAGATAGTTACTTTAGACAGAGAAGCCAACATTCTACTAAGATCTTACAAACCAGGGCAGGGGTATGAAGTAGTAGCCATTTTTAAGAGGGAAGCCTTAGTAAACAGAGTTCTTCTAAAAACAATTATGCTAGTAAAATAATTCTCCAGTTGAGCCAGAAATGGAACTCAGCAATCACTCACCTCTTGTCTTGAAACAGGTGACAAATTAGAGTATAGACTTTGGACTCCAACATGTTCTTTTTCAGCTATTTAATTTTAGTGACTTTAGACAAGTTACAGAATTTATTTGAGCTTGTTTCCTCCTATAAAAAAGAAACAGTAATACCTACCTACAAAATGGTGGTGAGGACTTAATGAGGTATTCTAGGCCAAGTACAAACATAATGGCCAGCACACAGTAAGCACTCAACAAATGATAGTTATTTTTCTTTCCTTATAACTGATTCTAGTATGTTTGGCTCTGGCCTGTTATTCACCCATGATATTGCTGCTTCTGTAAGTCTTAATTGTAACATAAGTTTCTGATTCCTGACTGTACTGTAACTTGTGGAATTCATCTGTAATTCTTGTCTTGGTTCTTCTTGGTTTGACTTCTTCTTGGTTTGACTTTGAGCACTCCACAGCGATCAGCCTCATAGTGCACAACAACTTCATCTCAAACAGTCCTCTCAAGAACATAAGAAAAATAGGAAACATTGACACAAACATAATAAAACAAGAAAGATCTGCTTTATCCACTCAAAGTTAAAGATATAGTCACTTGAAAAGTGGATTGAATCTGCTTCCTGTATGCATAAATTATATTTTAATAAGCTTTATGTCAGTTTCATGAAGGTGTCTAGATTTTTTTCAGAAAATGTTTTGCTGAACAGGGAATGACAATTGAATATCTTGCAATATATTCATATTTATGTTATTATTAATTTATATCAATTTTTTCTGTTGCAGAAGTATAGTAATGACTTAACTAGGTAAAACATGCCAGTATATGAAAACTTGGATTTAATAGAAATAAATGTCCTAATTTATGTAATTTTGTAATCATTGTATAACTAGAGTTATGGTCTTATAGACTTAAACTCTTCTTTAGATAAATATTATATTTTATAAATGAATAAATGTATAACTTATTCAGTAGAATACCAAACAAAGGAATCTGAATATTAAATAGGTTTTCTTAGGGTAGAGAGGATTTGCAAAGTGCTATAAAAATTGGTAAATACCATAAATCATTCTATATTTTCATTGATTTTATGTACATCCGAGATTATTTGGGTTGAGAAACTATGAGCTTTATTAGTTATTAGTTTGTTTATTCTTACCACAAATACCTCATGTAGCCTCAAATAATAAAGAATATTGAGCATTTAAAATGTAAAATATACATTTAAAATCTGAGAATGAAAAATATGAATTAAATAATCAGTATTATATTTCTATATTTTAATATTAATGTATGAGATTATAAATAATGCAATGTATACCAATATGCTTACATAAGGAACATTTACCATAGAACATAGTAATAGATATTTTCTTTTTAATACTTTATCTTATTTATAAGTTTAACATTATTGAAGAATATACAAGATAAACTCACTATATTGTAAGTACTTACACATTATGGAATTTAATCTTTCATTGCTTTGCTAACGTATTCATCATTCATATATTACCTCTAAACTTTATGTTTATCACACGTACATTATGACAATTCATTAGTCTCTGACAGATTCCTGAGGTTACTCAAAACTGACAATTATCATGGGATACAAATACCAGATGGAATTACTCAGTAGATGGGTTAGTAACTTGGCCAGGCTTAGCTGCACAGTTCAGCTCTTGGCTGGACTCCCTTGTATACCAACAACCATCTGGGAACTGGTTGGTTTAGAATGGCCTCACATCAATTGTTCACTCTGGCAAGCTATTCCTGGGTTGTTCAAATGGAGACTTATTCAGGCAATTGCTAGAATACAAGTACCCAGGTAGAAGTACTTTTCAAGTCCCGGCTTACATTGCTTTTGTTACTGTCCATTGATCAAAGCAAGTCACATGATCAAGCACATTAGTCAGTGAGGTAAGGGATTAACTAAAGGTAAGGATACAAGATGACATGAAAAAATTTGGGCACTTTACTGGGGATGATCTACCCAAATAAGGTTTTATGAGATCATTTACTTCACAACAAAATAGTTAAAACCAAAAATATAATATACTCTGTTTCAACTTGAATTTTGTTTGCTCGCTACCATAAGCTTTTATTTGCCTGATTATTGTCCTCCCTAGGAATAAGAATTTTCTAGTGACACATCCCTTGATATTGTCGTATCTTCTTTTCTTTATCCACTACGATCTTCATTCTTCATACCCCCTCTAAAAATTAAATCAAGTCTAATGCCTTTCTTCCAACATAAGATAAATTCTACCCCCTAAACAAATCAAAAGTAACTAAACAAAAAATATGAAAACCCCAAACTTTAAAGAATTTTCACATACATTTTACACATTTTGCATATTCATACCTCTAAATTAAGATATCTGACATGAAATTAAGATATACAAATAAAGTTTCTGAATTTGGAAAATTTTAGGTAAACACTCAAATATAGTGAGTGATTATTGAGTTGCAACAACGCAAGTTATTAATAATGAGGGTTTGGAGAAGAAGCAAAGCTTATTTTCTTCCATAATATTCTTTATTGCTTTCTGTCAGCTCACTCCTCCTAGATTTGCAATGAAGACTTTTCAGTGTCTTCCCCAATGTTCTCTTTCTCATTTCTCCTCAAAAATTTTTGATGGTTTACTAACCTGGAGATTTATTTGGGAAAATTCATGAGTGAAAGGTTAAATAAATTGAGTGGTTTTAGACAAAACAAAGAAAAGAATAAAGAACCAGGAGATGAGTGAGGCTTTGTAGTAAACTGGCATGATTTACAGAATAAGTTAATAGGGACATAGGTATTCTCTTAGGAAAAGAGGACAGGCTTTTTTGCTCTGTGACTGGAGCAAAAGGAAGTAGGGTGAGTGTAGACTGTATAACAAGGCTTTGAAAGAAAGAAGACTGTGATGCACAGTGACAAGTAACATTGGAGGGGAAGATATCTTTCTTTCCCATGCTAAATGGCCGCTATCTTCTAGTAAGGTCAGAGATAGGATCACTTACTTATATTGAATGTCTAGTTTGAGTTGATCTTTCATTATTTAGTCATTGATTATATTACAGGAATACTGCTAGGCATGTTCTCTGTATTTAGGGGCTTCACAATATAAGAAAGAGACTCATGCAATTCCAGTCTAATGTTCATAGGAGAGCTTCTTGGAGAAAATGACACCTAAACCTAGACTTAAAGGATGTGTGGACACTGGCCATGAAAAGATAGTGAAGAAAACTGTAAGCAAAAAGAATAGTAATTGCCAAATCAGCCAGTATGGACAGATAAGCAGTTCAATATTAATAGGGCTATTTCTCAACTGTTTTTATCACCTTTGATGAATGTGAAAAATATTACACGTTCTTCTTCTAGAAAGGTTGAATTGCCTCCCATCAATGCAGATGCAGTTTTCTAGTATTTTGCCTGGTGCTTGAGCAAACTGAGCTGGCAATAGGAATTATGTGTGAGTCCTTCCATTAGCATTTATGTAGGAAGTGTACGCTGGGAAGACTCAAGGCAGTTAAGTATTAACAACAAACAGGGCATGAAAGCTAGGGTTACCAAGACTTCTTTTTATCGAGATGAGCCATAGATGACTGGAAATGGTTCTGAAACAGAAAAACAAAGTGCTTGGAACTTTCTGCCCTTTGAATTCCAAAATAGTCTCTAATGAAATATAAATTGATTAGAATAAACCAACACATAGGAACTGCATTCCTCAATTCCATATGTCAGAAAATCTGTTTATGACAAAATTCTCTTTATTTGAATTTAAATAACACTCAACAATTGTGTTGAACTGTGGCTCTGTCAAACAAGTTCATGTTAATTAAATGATTTTAGAACCTATCTGGCTAATCAATTTAGAACTCTCTTCTAATGGAAACCTCAATAGAGGAATACTGTTTTTGCCAACATTGCTTAGTATTTATTAACAATATCACAGATTAAAGTCACTGATATTAAGATTCAAGGACACCAAAGTTTTATGTTTTTACCTTTAATAATGTATTATCAATGCCTTCAGGCACATTTCTCTAAAGGAGAGAACAACTAAAACCATATGCTCATGAGGCTTGTGGATGACATACATCTGAGAACTCAGAGGTTAAAATATTTAAAAATAGCAACCTGCCTAGTTTGTAAAACTTTTTTCTGATGATTTCAATAATACTTTACTCTCCTTAAAACAATTAAAATATTTATTTATTAATTTGATGTCCATAACATAAAATAAAATAAAACCTGACTTTGGGTAATTTATTTTAATCTTAACTATCAAGGATGATTTCTCCCTTATCTCACACCATACTTGTGAAAGGAATGTAAAAGGCAGGGAGCAACGTGAACTTTGGAATCAGAAAACTCTGGATTTCAGTTGAGCGAATTTATGCAAATTTTGAAACACCGTAAGCTGAGCTTCCTTATCTATACAATTGGTATGATATACCTACCTTAGAGAGTTTTCATCAGGATTGTGTGAGACCAGGCACTAGAAGTGCTTTTACAGTTCTTGGCAAAAGTAAACTCGGAATGAGTGCCAGCTATTAATGGTGAAATAATGATGAATTATTTCCATGAGGCAAGTGTAACTGGATTTTGTCTAAGTTCTTGACTATGCTGCAGAAATGAATTTCAAGAGCATGTCAGGGTTAATGGTTAGTTAGGCCAGTGATTTATTAAGGTAGGGAAAGAAGAGAAATAAGAGAAGATAGCAGATCATGGGTCCCAGGTAGAGAGGAAGGGACTGAAAAGTGATAAAGAGAGCTGATTTACAATCTACAATGTCCCATTATAGATTATAAATGCCCAGGTTTTACTTGCATGCTGAACCATGTAGGGGGACACAGCGAGAGGAGGGTGCAGAAGGCAAGAACAGCGGTCAAAAGGCAAGAGAGAGTTTAACCTTTGTGCTTGCCTTTAAAATTATTAATTATTTTATCCCTTTGCTAATGGCAGGGGAGGAGTCCCAGCTGTTTTACTGTTTTGATTAATTACCCCACCCATCAATCCCCCAGAGGAAATCTTGTTCCAAACTGGATTTCTCATGAAAGCCTTCCAGCAGTTATCTTAGGGTGATTGATGTCCATGTGGACTTCTTGCCAGGTTCCAGATCATCTATTAATTCCCCATCTTACTAACCTGCTTCACCAGCATCTCCTCACTTTCTCCTGAACACATCCTGGTACTTACTTGACTCTCACTTCCTTGAGCATAACTGCTGCTTCTTTAGATTTAAATCTAACTCCTTTACTTTGGACCAAGTAAGATACCCATCTATTCCATGAGGCCTTGTCTCACCAGTGGCACAGGTAAAAGTTTCTGAATGTAGATCTAATTTTTTAGACCGTCTTTTGTCCTTAATTTTGCAGTATTGTTGTTTATTTATTTCCTCATGTAGATATTCTTTCCTAAAAAGATGTTAAGTCCTCAGAGAAATCATAAGAAGCATTAATCAAATACCAAAGAAGGAAAACAATGATCATAGAAGCATAAAAGTGCTCTCAACTAAAATAATAGCTCACCCCACCCCAAGGACACTTCCAGACTATATTAGAAACTTTCAGTGATTTATTGAATAATATTTGAAAGGTTGTCTTAGAATATTAGAAAATATTTCTCAAATCAAAGGGACCTTGACTACATTGGAAATTAATTTTTTTCTTTGAAAAATTCTTAGCTAAAATTTTTATTAGTGTAGGAATGGGGGCATTAGATCTAGCTAAAGGCAACTTTACTTGCACCACACTTGCTGCTGCAATTTGCTTTTGGGCTTTCTGCAAAATTCACAGTGATGGTGGCAGGGGGGCTGGTATTTTAAAGATTGGATGGGATGGGTTTCTTTGGTTGGCTTGTTTCAGACCTCCTATTGTTATCTTTTTTACCTAGACACAGGTAATGTTAGCTAACCCCAGAAAATTCCATCTAGACTTTTCCCTGTCCTATAATTTTTAGTGTTAATTCATTAATATTCACAGTTCATTCACATTCCTTTAGACATTCACGTAAAGGCCCATATCAGTGCCCAAAACAGGAAGAATGTAGTTTGGCTAATGAAATAGGCAACCATTATTTGAGACTTTTATATTAGAATGAATTTGCTTCAAAAATTTGCTGAGTTAACACCTTCAATAATTTGAAGAAAATAATTTGGTGGTAACTTACTATAGGTTAAAAAGAAGTGCATGTGATTCTCTGCAGGTGGCTTCTTTCACATTGTGTGTTTGCAGGTGGCTGATTACATAAGGAACTAATTGCCTGGTCATATCTAGGTACACTGCTGCAAGAGACCTTGGAAGCATTTCTTATACTGGTAGTGTATCACCCTGAGCTTCATTTTAATGATGCCTTGCTCTCTTTGGTATTGAGTCTCATTTCTATAGAAAATGTGAGGTAGTTCACTTTTTTGTTTTTATGAACTGAGTTATATATAAAAAGATTAAAGCTGCTAAAAAAGTGTTTCTGATATGTTTGATACCTTGCAGAGTGGTAGAATTGTCTTAATTTTTAAAGCTATTACATAACAATAGTCAATTTCTCTAACATCTGTGACGTTTGTCAATTTTACTTCAGAAATATAATTATCAAGGTCATTGGGCTATTATCACAGGACTATTGATGGAGAACCATGAGAAACTCAAATCTATGTATTCCAAATTTTAAAATTACATTTAGAGTGTTCTATATGTTATTACTAATTCTTCTACCTAACCATAGTTGGAATTTAAAATGAACAAAGTCAGTTTGAAGTATTTAATATTTTACTAAACAACTGGCCTGTAATTCAACATCCACTATTGAGTATTATCTGCTTTTATTTAACCATTCAAGAAACTTATAGATTACAAATATGAAAATATTATGTCACTTTTGTTTTAAGTAACTTATCATTTTATGAAGAAGATACACATGCAAATAAATATAAAGCTAGGTAGCATATGAATACTAATGAAAACCTTTGCAGATATAGATGCAAGTAATAGGTCTGTTCAGGAGCAGTAAACGTTTAAACTTGTCTAATACAGTGGTTCACAAATTTTCTCCCCAAACCAGCAGTATAATTTGAGGGCATAAAAATGAAATTCTTTAACCAGTACAAGACTACTAACTTAGAGACTCTGAAGTGGGGCCAAGCAGTCGTTTCCCAAACCCTTCAGGTGACTGGTTTGGGATAAACTGAGAACAACTGCTCTAAAACTGTACTATCAACTAGAGAAGCCACTGGCCACATTTTGCTACTTAAATTAGAATTAAATCCTTTTAAATTAGATCAAAATTTCATTTCCTCAAGTGTTTTAGCAACATTTCAAGTGCTCAGATGCAACATGGGGCTAGTGGCCAATCTATTGGACAGTACAGGTAGAGAACTTTTCAAAGATTGCAGAAACTTTTTTTTCCTGTAAGTTTTTTTAACAAATTAATTTTATTGATGCATATTATTAAAGCATAAATCCATCCAAAGTTTACCATCAGTGGTATTTGGTATAATCACATATTTGGTCATTCTTCATGTCAATCATTATTATAGCATTTTCATTATTTCAATAACAATAATAATTAAAAAAACAGACAAAAACTCATTATCTCTAATCTTTCTATGCTTTCTCTGCCATATATAACTGCTATTCTGTTTCCATCTCTCTGGTATATTTCTATTAATATTTTATAAAAACAGTCTTATATATGTAATATTACCCATATATGTATTTCACATGAGGTTTCAGTGTTATACAGTCTCATGTTCATATTTTAAATTTCCTTCTAGAAATATATGTATCTCTTTAGACTTTCCCTTTCACCCACTGTCATACCCATGTACAACTCTGCTAGTTACAAACACTGGGATGTGCTTTTACCATTTCTTTTCACTTCCAATGATTTACAAACTTTTTTACCAATTATGCACAGATTAACCCTAAGCTTTCCATTCTCTACCCACATTCTATTTTCTGATGACCTATATTCTAATTATTAACTCCATGAGTTTACATAAAATATCTAGTTCATAATAGCACAGTCAAATAGTATTTATCCTTTGTGTCTGGCTTGTTTCACGCAACATAATGTCCTCCAGGTTCATTCATGTTGTCATATGCTTCAAGACTTCATTTCTTCTTATTGCTGCATAACATTCCATCTTGTGTATATATCACATTTTGTTTATACACTCATCGGTTGATGGACACCTGGGTTGTTTCTATCTTTTGGTTCATAGCGCCACGGTGAACACTGGTGCGCAGACATTTATTTGTGTTCCTGCTCTCAGTACTTCTGGATATATACCTAGGAATAGTACTGCCAGGTCACATGGCAAGTCTATATTCAACTTCCTTAGAAACAGTTCTCCACAGTGGCCATACCATTCTACATCCCCACCAACAACGAATAAGTGTTCCTATCCCTCCACATCCTTCTCAACACATGTTGTTTTCTGACTTTTTAATAGTGGCCATTCTAGTATAGTGAAATGATATCTATGGTAGTTTGGATTTACATTTCCCTAATTGCTAGTGATGTTGAACCTTTTCTCCTATGTTTCTTTGCCATTTGTATTTCTTTTTTGGACAAATGTCTATTCAAATATTTTGCCCATTTTTTAAAATCAGGTCGTTTGTCTTTTTATTTTTGAGTTGTAGTATTTATTTATATATCATGGATATTAAATGCTTGGATGTGTGATTTCTAAATATTTTATCCCATTGAGTTGGCTGCCTTTCCATCCTTTTGACAAAGTTCTTTGAGGTACAAAAGTGTTTAATTTTGAGGAAGTACCATTTATCTACTTTTCCTTTTGTTGTTCGTGTTTTGGGTGTAAGGTTTAATAAACTACCGTCAACTACAAGATCTTGAAAATGTTTTCCAACATTTTCATCCAGGAGTTTTATGGCTGTTGCTTTTTTATTTAGGTCCTTGATCCATTTTGAGTTACTTTTTGTATAAGATGTATATAAGGGGTCCCCCTTCTTTCTTTTGGATATGGTATCCAGTTCTTCCAGCACCATTTGTTGAATAGACTGCTCTGGCCCAGTTGTGAGGGCTTGACACCCTATCAAAAATCACTTGACCATAGGTGTGAGGGTCTATTTCTGAGTTTTTTATTTGTTTCCATTGATTATTCTGTCTGATGCTTTAAATCAAGAAGTGAGTGTCCTCCAACTTAATTCTTTTTTTTAAAATTCTTTTTTCTTGTTGTCTTCTTGTTGGCTATTTTTTCTTTAGGAGGCACCAGAAACCCTACCTGGGTCCTCCCATGTGGGAGGCAGGCACTCAACTGCTTGAGCCACATCCGCTTCCTGCTCATTTGTGTTTTTTTGCTTGTTGTCTGCTCCTTGTTTTGCTTATTGTCTTGCTGGTTATTTTTGTTTGTTGTCTGTTCATTGTTTTTGCTCATTCTTGGTTGTTGTTTTTTCTTGTTATCTGCTCATTGTATTTTTCTTGTTGTCTTCTCATTGTTTTTTCTGGATGTCTGTTCATTGTCTGCTTGTTCTTTGTCTTCTTTAGAGGCATCAGAAACCAACCTCAGGAGCTCCCATGTAGGAGGTGGGTGCTCAACTGCTGGAGCCACATCTGCTCCCCTTTAACTTTTTTATTGAAGCTTATCATTCATACATGAATATCCATAAACAATAAATGTATCATATAAGTTGTGTACTTACAAAACAAACATGCATGTCATCACACAGTGCTCCCATATGTTACTCCAACGCCAACACTTTGCATTGCTGTGAAACAATTGTTAAATCTATGAAAGATCATCATCAAAACATTAGTACTAACTATAGTCAATATCTTACTTTTGGTGTAATTTTACCCCAACCCACTCCATCAATGGCACCCTGTGTTAGTATTATATACTTGTTATAGTTCGTGAGAGAATGTTCTCATATTTGTTCTGTTAATATACCATAGGATTTATTGTCTTATATGGTCCCATGCTTTGTATAATCCAGTCAAATTGTACACATAATGACTCTCATATTCATCACAGAGTTATGCTATCATCACCTCAGTTTATTTTAGAATGTTTTCATTACTCCAGAATGAAAAATCTCATACTTCCTTATACCCCCTACTGTTGTCCCTTAGAACTGATATCTTCTTTGTCATTGCTAAAAAAAATTATAATATTACTGTTAACTGTAGTCCATAAATTAACATTAGTTGAAATTTTCTCATGTATCACCATACACTTAACACTTTGTAAAGGAATGGCATTCTTATACTATTAATTACAATCTTGATCCACCATAAAAATCATTATTTTATACAGTCCCTACATTTTTCTCAAACTTCCTTTCAGTTGAAATATTACATCCACAGACTACCCCTTTTCAGCCACAACCACATTTATAAATCACTAGTGTTAGTTATACTCACTGTAATGTATTCCCACCAACTCTATATATTTCTACACTTTTACAATGAATTTTTCTTAAACAACTTTTTTCAACATATCTATCTTTATGCCAGTACCATGATGCTTTTAACACTGTAGCCAAGTAATGTGCTTTAATGTCAGGAAGTGAAAGTCCTCCAACTTTGTTCTTTTTTAAAAAAAGATAAATTTGGCTACTCAGGATCTCTTACCCTTCCAAATAAATTTGATAATTGGCCTATTGGCCTTTTGCAGTTCTGTAAAAAAAATGCTGTTGGAAGTTTTGAGATTGCCTTGAATCTAGATACATTTTAACAATGTTTAGTCTTCCAATCCATGAACATGAAATGCCCTTCCTTTTATTTTCTTTTAGCAATATTTTGTAATTTTCTGAATACAGGTCCTTTATGTTCTTGATTACTTTTATTAATAAATATTTGATTCTTTTAGTTCCTAATATAAATGATTTTTTTTTCTGCTTTCTTCCTCCTATTGCTCATCAGGAGTGTATAGAAATGCTACTGATGTCTGCATATTAATCTTGCATCCCACTACTTTGCTGAACTAGTCTATTGTGAATTTTTCAGAATTTTCTAGATATAGATCATATCATCAGTGATTTACTTCATTCTTTCCTATTTGGGTTCATTTTAATTCCTTATCTTGCCTTTCTAGCTAGAACTTCTAACACAATATTGAATAACAATGGTGAAATTGAGCATCCTTATCTTGCTCCTGACCTCAGTGGTAAAGCTTTCAGCCTTTCAACATTGTGCACAATACTAGCTGCAGGTTTCTCATATGTGCATTTTACCATATTGAGAAAGTTTCCTTCTATTCCTGTTTTTCAGGATTTTTTTTTAATCAGGAAAGGATGCTGTTTTGCCAAATGCCTTTTCTTCATCAATGGAGAGGATCATGTGATTTTTTTCCTCCAATTTATTAATGTGGCTTACTACAGTAATTGATTTTTTACTTTGAACCACCCTTGCATACTTGGGATAAAACTTACTTGATCATGGTTTATGCTTTTGTTTTTTAAGATTTATTTTATTTATTTATTCCACCACCCCTTGTTGTTTAAAAGTACACTCTCTGTTTGCTTTCTGTGTCTTCTCATTTTCTCTTTAGTAGGCTGCCTGCTTTTGTTGTGTCTCTCATTTTATCTGCTCTTTTTGTTTCATTTGTTGCATCATCTTGTTGCATCAGCTTGCTGTGCCTGCCTGTCCTACCAGCTCGCTGTCTTGCTTGCCTTCTACAGGAGGCACTAGGACAGAACCAGGGACCTCCCATATTGTAGGTAGGGGTTCAAGTGCTTGAACTACATCTGCTTCCCAGTTTATAATTCTTTTAATGTGCTTTTTTTTTAAAGACTTATCTATTTATTTATTTCTTTCCCCTCCCCCCCCGCCCCAGTTTTCTGTTCTCTGTGTCTATTCGCTGCATGTTCTTTGTCCGCTTCTATTGTTGTCAGTGGCACAGGAATCTGTGTTTCTTTTTGTTGCATCATCTTTTTGTGTCAGCTCTCCGTGTGTGTGGCACCATTCTTGGGCAGGCTGCACTTTCTTTCGCGCTGGGCGGCTCTCTTTACGGGGCGCACTCCTTGCATGTGGGGCTCCCCTACGCGGGGACACCCCTGCATGTCAGGTCACTCCTTGCGTGCATCAGCACTGCATGTGGGCCAGCTGCACACGGGCCAAGGAGGCCCGGGGTTTGAACAGCAGAACTCCCATGTGGTAGACAGACGCCCTGACCACTGGGGCAAGTCTGCTTCCCTTAATGTGCTTTTGGTTTGAAAGTTTTTAGTTGATGATTTTTGCATTAATATTCATTAGAGATAATTGGTCAGCAATTTTCTTTTTTTTTTTATAGTATCTTTAAGATGAACCATCTATATGTTAGGTATAGGAAACACATCTCAGATGTAAGGACACAACCATGTTGAAAGTGAAAGTTTGGAAAAAGATATTCCATGCAAATAGTGACAAAAAAGAGAGCTGGAGTAGCAATACAATTATTGGACAGAATAGATTTTAAATGCAAAACTTTTATAAGGTATGAAGAAAGTCATTATATATTAATAAAATGGGCAATTCACCAAGAAGAAATTATACTGAGTATCTCTGCACCTAATCTGGGTGCCCCAAGGTACATGAGGCACTCACTGGCAAAGCTGAAGGGAGAAATTGATGTCTTAAAATAATAGATGGAGTCTTCAATACACCACTCTCAATATTGGATAAAACATCTGGACAGAGAATTAATAAAGAAACAGAGAACTTGAATACTATAAAAAATGAGCTAGATTTCAGAGACATTTATATAACATTGCACCCAAAAACAGCAGGATATACATTCTTTTTAAGCACTCATGGATCCTTCTCCAGGAGAAATCATATGTTGGGTCACAAGATCAGTCTCAATAAATTTTAAATGACTAAAATTACAAAAACACTTATTCTGATCATAACAGAATGAGTTGGAAACTAATAATAGACAGAAAAAGGGAAAATTAATAAATACATGGAGATTAAACCACACACTCTTAAACAATCAGTAGATCAAAGAATAAATTGCAAAAGAATTCAGTAATTATCTTGAAATGAATGAAACTGAGAACACAACATTTCAAAACTTATGAGAAACTGCAAAGGCAGTGCTGAGAGGGAAACTGCTATTCTTCAATGCTTATATTAATATATTTTTCCTAATAATCTTCATTTCTTCACTCTTCTCCAAGTCTCTCACCCTTGTTTTATCCTTTCAGGACAAAGCATTCCCTTTAGTATCTCTTGTAATTAATTCTGATCTTTCGGTAACATACTCTCAGGTTTTGTTTGCCTGTGAAGACTAAATTTACCCTCATTTTTGAAGGACAGTTTTGCCAGATACAGAATTCTTGGCTGACATTTTTCTCCTTCAATACATTAAACACATTATACCACTTTCTTCTCACCTCCATGCTTTCTGATGAGAGGTTGGTGATTAATCTTATTGAGGTTCCCTTGTATGTGATGCTTTGGTTTTCTCTTGCTGCTTTCAGAATCCTCTCTTTATTTCTGATATTTATCATTCTGAATAATAGATGTCACAGAGTAGGTCTGCATTGTCCTTTATGGGTATTGATATTTATGTCTTTCATTTATGTATTTCACAACATTTGGGAAGTTTTCAGTCATTATTTCACCAAATCTTCTTTCTGCCCCTTTTCCATTCTTTTCTGCTTCTGGGACATTGATAATGTGTATATTTGTGTGATTCACATTATCATTCAATTCCCTGTTCCATTTTTTCCATTTTTTTCCTCTTTCTGTTCCCGTCTTTTCCAGTTCAGATATTCTGTCTTTGAAATCACTAATTCTGTCTTCAAGCAATTAAAATCTGCTGTGTGCCTCTAACATAATTTTAATCTCTTCGTTGTGTCTTTCATTCTCATAGGCTTTGTTACTTTTCTTTGAAAGCTTTCAAATAGTTCATTGTGCTTACTCAGTATCTTCTTAATATACTTTATCTCTTTAGTCACATTTCCCATCAATTCTTTGAATTGATTCAGGAAATATGTGTGATTATCATTGATTAGTTTTCTTAAAATGCTGTATCTCATCAGGATATTTGGTTTGTTCTTTTGACTGAACCATCTCTTTCTGTTTCTTAGTATGGCTTGTAATGTTTCCAGACATCTAGGCCTCTGAATATGTTGGTGAATTTACTCTGATGGTCAATTTCTCTCTCTTGCTTAGTGTTGTGTGTGTGTGTGTGTTTTCATATCTCTTCTTTGATTTTTGGTTCAACTTATTCTGAGTCTTAAAAATTGCCCATTAAGTTATAAAAATTGATCCAGCAAGTCACTAATGGGGCACAGATTTTTCTCCCAGGAGGTGGGGCTAAAGACACACCTTAAAACACTTTTTCTCCCTGCAATTTCCTGACAGGCCAGAAGATGTACCTGTTGGCACTTGGTGAACCTTCCCAGGGTTATGTTTTTTCAACTTCTTTCCTTTGTTTCTCTCTGGCCAGAGCTGAGATTCATTATGGGCTCTGGTCAAATTCATTGAAGAGGAACCACTCTCTGCTCCCTGATGCACCCTCCCTATTTTATTGTATACCTGACAGGGAGGAAGATGCCTGTTCCCCTCTCAGTTAGCAGCAGTGAATCAGTGCTTTTATCCAGGCTGAGAGTGGGGGATAGGGCCTTTCTCAGCCCCCTTGGGTGTTTAGTAACTTATATTTGTTGTTTTGGGTTCTTTTTTTCTCTCTGACCCTCCCTATCCCAGGGCTTATGCAACACTATCACAGTCTGCTGACTCCCAAAGCAGGTCCTTCAGACAGCTTTTGGCCCTTTTTCCATTGTTTTTGTGAGAGAGTTGAGCCCTATCTGTCTACTCTTCCATCTACCTGCCCACCTGCCATCTTCCCAGAACTCCCCACAAAAAGTTTTAAAAGAGTTGTTTTAGTGCATGGAAGCCTTGACAAAAGATTATTGAAGAATGAAAGTAGAACTAGCTCAAATCATAGAGATACTTGAATTCAATAATAAAGAGTTTGAAAATACTGTTATCAGGGGAGAGATAGGAATGTTTTTAGGTCTGAAATTTGTTTTAAGAACATTGCCCTTCTAGTCCCATTGGGGAGACTGAAGGGAAGAGAAGAGAAAAGCAGTGAGACATGTACTGAGATAGTTTTAGTGGAAGGGTAAGGAGGCAGTGTGTTCATGAAACATTAAAGATATGGAACAATAAGACCTGTTTAATCTTTGGGTGAGAGGTGACCATAGACATAGGAAACTTGAGCAAGACTGAATTTTTGGTAACTGCCCTTACCAGTGACAAAGAAATAGGAACAGTTGTGTTTATAGATTAGGGTGAAAATGTATTTGTTTGCATTTGAATAGAATTCTGTTTATCCAATAGTTTTTATATTCATCAGGAATTTTTCTTCAGTTTTCTTATAACGTAGTTATACCTTGTCATTCTTCCTTATTGTAAATTAATATTTAGAAAACCTGTTTCAGTGATGAAACAATTATTTTCCCACTGATCATTGTGCATGTTTTTTAAAGATGTAAAAAAATGGGAGAATTTTTCTCAATCAATACATCTGGTAGAATATAGCAAATATTCCTTTTTTGCTAGAAAACATATATATTTTTTCTGTTTAGAAACTTTGTAAATAAGGAAACCAGATTTTAATGTATTCTCTGAAAATTTTGTATTCATAAATACAATCTGAACTTTATAGGTGATCAGGATTTCATGGCAAATTTAAAATGATTTTCATTTTCACATGAAATCTAATATTCTTTTTGGCAATATTTAGAATGCCTGGTGTATCAAACATTGCTCTAGGCCTTTATTACATTTACTACTTACACAGAAGTGTACATTCTACATTAATGTCCTTATATCCCCATGAATTAATTTTACTTTCATTTGAGGATCTTTTAAATTATATATTACCTAGCATCATGTCTGAATAGTTTGTGCATTTTAGAGGCATTCCTTTACATGGATAGCCAAAGTGGTATGATTTGTGATGATGTAGTAAGGCAGGAAAACATTGGGTATTAGTTCAGAATCCTGTGTTGTAGCATTGTAGCAGAGAGAAGTTGGGTGTACACAGTATTGAAAGCCTGGGCATGAGAAGCTGAGAAGGAAGATTTATTACGACCAGCTGGACTTGGTAGACTCCTCTCCTAATAAAAACCAAGCCCTGAATAGGATTTTGGGGTCCCTTTCATACAGAGGGTGTAGGAGTGGGGAGTCAAATGGTGCTTATATGCAAAAGGACTTTTTTGTTAGTTTCTTCAAGTGTTTTATCTGAGTATCAGATAGGTCATATCCTCCAGGTAAGCTTGAATTAACACATATCCCCCACATTCCAGGTAAGCTTGAATTAACACATTTAGTTGCATCCTACTGGAATATACAAAGCCTATAGAGTTTATACCACTCAATTGGCTTTCCAAGGAACTAGGCATACTTGGATATAGAATAAGTTTGAGCTTATGCACAGGCCATATGACTTTCCCGCTTTGATCCATGTTTAAGGTTACTAAGCTTTGGCATCACTATTGTTAGAGTCTTTCTGGACTAACTGGTATGTACATAGAGCCATGAGATGGGCAGCTGTCTGCATTTTTGCTATATCATTTATTAGGGCACATATCCTGTTTATGATGAAATGGAGGAGGCAAGGAAGTATGGTGCATTCTCCTATGAGGAAGGCAATTATTCCCACTTGAAGCTTGAGATTGTCTGCTATTGTCTGCCAGTTTCCAAAGGGATTACTTAAACTCCTACCATTCCAGGTCAGTACTGAAACATGAGCAATTTTTACCATTTTGCTTGCAATTTCATCAATAACATTTCCAGTGCTGTCTAGTTCAAGGCAACAATTAGAGAGGTTGAATTTTCTGCAAACTCCTCCTTCAGCTGCCAGGAGATAGTCTAGGGTGAGATGGTTTTGATAGATAGCATTTCTGAATTTATATTGCTGTTGGGCTAGTAAGTTTAGAGCATGGGTGGTTTCCTTAGTTATTATTTCTATCACAGCTTGTAAGTGGATGAATCAGTTTCGCATATAGATAAGGATTCGATAACCCTGCATGCCATCTTCTGCCCAAGTTGCTGGCCCACAGTACTGGATTATTTGCTCAGGGGGCCATTCTTCACCTCCCCAGGTAATGACAGCCCTTTTTTCTCATATGTTTTGATATATTGGTTAGCTTAGTTCTTTCTCTTCTGCTAAAGGAATGAGGAAGAAGGAGGATTTTATTGTACCAAGCATACAAGTACCACTCCAGTTTCAGGAAAGTTCTCAGAATGTGACTTTTCCACAGACCATTTGGGGCAGTAAAGGGACCCTTTGTGGTAGAGTTCCCCACTGTGATCAATTTGGGGAAAGTATGATTTATGAGAATGAGGTCAGATTCATTCCATGTTCCCCAGTCTCCATTGTATTGGTGGTATAATTTTGGAATTTTCCCCCTGTACATGTTAGGTTTCCAACAGATACAGAGTTTAGGCAGGCCCTTGAAGCACAATATTTTCCTATGACAGAAGTTTGCAAGGGCTACATACTATCTCAGGGGACTGCCGGGAGGCCAGTTTCATTATATGGTTTCCCAGGGCCATTGGTCTCCCATATTAGTACCTGCACATACATATCATGAGGAGACATTTAAGGCTGCCCCTACTACTTCAGTTAGGTTTATAAATAGGTTTTTTGCTGCTTGCAGAATGGTAAAGGGCTTTTCCATTTCTTCATAGAAGGAGTGGGACACAGAGTGGACTTTACTTGTGAGTGGGTTCCCGATACCCAACCCAGATGTAGGCTCCATGGTCTATTCCTCTACCATCAATGTGAAGGCCCATTTGAACTCCCTGGGTTTACCAGGATTCAGGTTTGGGATGGTGAAGTTTAAGGGGTTACACTGACCACATGGACAGTTAGCCGGGGCCATTCCTTTGGTGAGGACAGCTGTTCGTTGTGTCTGTGTTCTAGGTGGCCAGGGTGACATAGGACCAGTAGGGGTAGTAGTATGCACCTATATATTTGTACCAGAAGTCCCCTCCTCGGGCTGCACTTTTCATTTCTAGAGTGCACATATACTTATTGTTATGAGTATATTTCTGCTCCCAGCTGAGCCCTCCACATTTGGTGTTCCATAGTATCACAGAGTCTATAACTTGACATGCATCAAATAGGAACACTTGATGATTCCAACTAGTGACTGACGTGGAGTTAAGTAGCTCTCTCTTTTGATTAAACATTCTTATTTCCCATTTATGGGAGACTGTTAGGGGCTTGGGGTCATAGCAGGTTATTTGGCTGGATACGTTACAGACAGTATAGAAGAGTCCCTGAAACTGGCAGGTGGTTATATGGCCCTTGCAGGTGTAATGGCTGTGATATATTAATGTGGAATTGACCTGGGCCCCTGTTCGCACTTCTTAGATACATGGCTTACACTCTGTGGTGCCGATGTGGGACTGGGGGGGTGGGGGTGGGTCAGAGCTAGGAGTAGGGAAAATAACCAAAGGGGCATTGTAACTGGGATTAAACCAGATTCCTATTCTTCAGCTATGCGCAGATCAATCAGCTTCCTGGGTGTGATTGGAGCAGAGCTTGGTCTTCCATCCTCAACCTTCGGCCATGCGTGGACCTGTTAGCTTCTGGGGTATGACTGGAGAAGGGTTTGGTGTTTTGTTCTTTGCAAGATGAGTTTGGTTGAGTTGTAGGTATCTGGAATACAGGTCCAGGACTCTGGGCAGCTCACTTGACCTGGCTATGGTGTATTCATGGAGTGATTTCAGCTACTTTAACTGCACTGGGGGTGGATAAAGTGACAAGATAGTGCCTCGTCATTGAGGGGTAGGTGGAACTGATTTCCAGTTTTTGACCCAGACTGCATCTCTGGGCTTGTACGGGTGTATGGACCTGCTTAAGCTAATGGGGGCCCTTTCTTGGACCTGGTGATACAGGTTTTATAGGGTTTCCCTTAAGTTGATCATTTGTTGAGCTATTGATAAGTTTCCTTTTTCTCTGAGATCCCCTTCTATATTTTGGATTAAGGGGGGGAGGGGCTCCCAAAGAGGATTTCATAAGGGGATAGGCTTAGCTTTTGGCTTGGGCTGGCCTGAACTTGGAGGAGAGCATTTGGGATTACCTGCACCTACGTTAGCCCAGTTTTTTTGCAAATTTTGAAAATATAAGTTTTTATTATATGGTTCACTTGCTCTGCTTTTCCTGAGCTTTGAGGATGGTAAGCAGTGTGCAGTTTCCATCAGATGTGCGGTGCTTTGGCAATCTTTTGAGTGATTTGGAGACAAAGGCGGGTCCGTTGTTGGAGCCAATTGAGAGGGGTAGCCCATATCGAGGAATGATTTCCCTGAGAATAACTTTGGCCATTTCTTCAGCCTTTTCGATTTGAGTGAGGAAGGCTTCCACTCAGCCAGAAAAGGTACAGACAAGGGCTAGGAGGTATTTATAGATTCCATATCATGGCATTTCAGTGAATTCAACTACTAGATCTTCAAGAGACATATTGCCAGTTCTTTGGACTCCTCGGGCTACCGTGGGTCCCTGGCAAGGGTTATTCTTTGCACATGTCATGCACCGCTGACATATGGCATGGGAGATATGGCTAGACTTGGGATGTAGAAGAATCTTTCTAGCACTTCTTTAAGATGAGTTTTTCCCAAGTGTGTGTTTTCATGGTAGTCTTGACTATGGCTGCAGCTAATATTCAAGGCACGACTATTCTGTGATCAGGCAGTTTCCACCACCCATTTGCTCCTTGTGTTCCACTCTCACAGAGTATCCACTCTCTCTTGGCTTGAGTATATTGCAGTTTCTTGTGATTTAAGGCTGTGGGATGAGAGCAGGCAGTGTATCCTGGAGTTTCTGATAATTAAAAGGTTGAGGAATGAGGGCAGTGGCCAGGTTTTCAGATAGGGATCCTTCCTGTGCCACTCTTTTGATTCAGCGTCTGCCCTCTGATTTCCTTGAGCAACAGGGCTGTGGTTTGTCTGGTGTCCCTTGCAGTGCATCAGGGCCATTTTGATGGTTCCCAAACTGCTTCTAGTAGTTCCAAAATCTGTGTGCCATATTTAATGCTCTTTCCTCCTAAGTTAATGAGTCCCTTTTGTTTGTATAAGTCTCCATGCACATGCAGGGTAAGGAAGAAATATTCGGAGTCTGTGTAGATGTTAACCTTGGCCCCAACTGCAAGCTGTAGGGCTCAGGTGAGAGCAATGAGTTTGACTTTTTGTGCTGACGTGTTGTCTGGGAGGCACTGGGTTTCCACTGTGGTTTTGAAGGTTACTACAGCATATCCCACTCACTGGTCACTGCCCTGAATAAAGCTACTCCTATCTGTGAAGAACTCCATGTTGGGATTTAGTAGTGGCTGATCTTGGAGGTCCTGCAGGCTGGAATATACTTCTTGCAATGTTTCCAGGCAGTTACGAGTTGGAATTCCCAGCTGAAGGGGTACCGGGATTCAGGATTTTCTATAAGTTCCAGTTGGAACAGATGGATTTTCACATAATAGGATTTGATATTTAACCAGGTGGCTGTTAGTAAGCCAGTGTGTTCCTTTGGCTTATAAGATTGTGATTACTTCATGCAGAACCCAAACAATTATAGGCTGCCCAACAATTAATTTTATGGCTTCTAGTGTTAGGATTGCTGCAGCTGCTACAGCTTGCAGGCAAGAGGACCATCCCTGGGATACAGTGTCTAGTTGTTTGGATTGATAGGCTACAGATCTTTGCCAGGAACCCAGGTATTAAGTGAGTATTCCAACTGTGATGCTTGGTGATTATGAATGTATTGATAAAACCTTTTACTGAGATCTGGAAGCCCAAGGCTCAGTACTCCATCAGAGCCTGCTTGAAAGTAGTGAAAGCATCTTTCTGTGGGCTTTCCCAGAGCAGGGGATCATGATCTCCCTCCTTTGTGGCTTCATATAAAAGATGCATGAGGACCCCAAAATCAGGCATCCAAATGCAGCAGAATCCAGCCACTCTGAGGAATTCTTGCAACTTTTGGTGAGTGCTGGGTTTAGGAGGCTACAGATTGCCTCCTTTCTTTCAAGTCCCAATTCACAGAGACCCTATGCTATTTTATAACCTAGATATTTGACCTGAGGTAGGCAGATTTGGGCTTTTTTCTTGGACACCCAATAGCCCTTTTGTTGCTGATGTTTTAAGATGGCATGAGTTCCACTAGCACAGTCTTGGTAGGTGGGACTTCTGAGGATGAGGTCATCTATATATTGGAGGAGAAAACAGTTATGGTTTTCTGGTTTAAAGGATTTGAGATCACTGGCCAGGGCTTGTCCAAAAATAGTGGACACATTTTTAAATCTCTGAGGGAGCCATGTCCAGGTTAGCAGTTGCTTTTCACCGGATTTCAGATTGTCCCACATAAAGATGAAAATCAGTTGAATCTGGGGTGCTGTCCAAATGCAGAAAAAGGTATCTTTAAGATCCAAGCATGAAAAGTAGATTGCCAATGAGGGTATCAAGCTGAGGAGAGTGTAAGGATTAGGGACCACTGGGTGGAGGGTTACTACTGCTGAGTTGGCTGCTCACATGTCCTGGACCAGGCAGTAATCCCCATCAACTTTTTTAACTGGGAAGAGGGGGGTATTCCATGAAGACTCGAATAGCTTTAGTATGCCTTCATTCAGCAATCTCTGAATATGTAGCTGGATTTTTCTTGCACTTCACATGGAACTGGATATTGCTTTATGCTCACTGGGTGGGCTCTGGGCTTTATTTCAATAATAATTGGAGGAATGTCATGTGCCATTCCCATTGGGTTGCCCTGTGCCCATACTTTGGGAACATCTTTGAAGGGGAGCTGTGTGGCCATAGATAGACCAGCTTCACTGAGGCAGAAGAGTCTTCATTCCTCCTGCAGAGGGAGGGTTAGTGCTGTTTTCAGAGGGTTTGGTGGTCTCAGTATTAATGTGGATTGCCCTGTGGTGTTAAAGGTAATTTGAGCCTGTAGTTAAGACAGCAGGTGTCAACCCAGGAGGGGGGCTGGGCATTCTGGAGATACAGGAATTCATGAATGACCTCCTTACCCCCAGTGTTACAGGTCCTGGCTTGGAGGAAGGGCCACTGGGTGTTTTTACCAGTTGCCCCTATGATAGTGGCTTGTCTTTTGAAGAATGGCCTGACTGGCTTGGTTATTACAGAGTATTGAGCCCCAGTGTTGACTATAATATTTATGGTGCAGCCCCAAATTTGGACTCCAACCATAGACTCCGTGAGGCCAAGAGAATAGGAGCCTGGTCTGTCCTAATAATCTCCATCAGAGTCTTTTCTTCCCTCAAGTCCAATGAGCTGATTTGTAGGTTTTCCTTCTCAATTTTTGTGAACCCAGGGTTTAGTTTGCAATGCTCTGCTTGCTCTCCTGCCTAAGGCTTTGGCCATGTTTTTGGTGGTGACGGGATCAAGTGGCTTATTGGGGCACTTCTGCTTCTGGCATCCTTCTTTCTTGCAGTATCCACACTGATTTCACCCTAGGGTTGGGTCCCTCCCCCTCCTTGGGGCAGGGGTTTTCCCAGTTTACAGGATTGCTTCTTTTTATTATTGCTGCTGCAAAAAGGTCTGCTTTTTTTTTCATTTTCTGGTTTTCCTCCCTCCTGGATTCTAGAAAGCAGTTGACGTAAACCTTGGTGGCTACCTCCATGAGCTGAGAAATATTCATACCAGCAAACCCATCTAAATTTCATAGCTTTCTTCAGATGTCAGTCTGTGATTGGGCAATGAATGCTGCATTGACCATTGTTTGGCTTTTGGGAGCATGTGAGTTAAAGGGTGTGTATATATGAAATGCCTCACACAGTCTCTCATAGAATTGAGCCAGACTTTCATTGAGAGTTTGTAGGATTTGGGTGGGTTTTGCCACATTTACTGCTTTTTGGCTCCCAGCTCTCAACCCTTTAATAAGGCACTATGGAAAGTTTCTATTCGGTTGAGCCTGGTTGTATTATTGGGATCTTATTGGGGGTCCTCATCTAGGAACTGTGTTCAGGCACAGTTCAACCCCACCAGGGTTTCCTCAGGTGGGTGTTCTTTGAGCCAGGTTAGAGCCCCTTGTGTGACTCGTGTTCTCTCCTTAAAATTGAGTAAGGTCATGAGGAGTTGTTTACAATCAGCCCAAGTAGGTTTGTGGGTCTGTATGATGGACTGGAAGAGGTCTGTCATGGCGTAAGGCTTCTCCGAGTATGGCAGGGTGTGACTTTTCCAGTTAAAGAGGTCAGTGGTAATGAAGGGTTGGTACATGAATGTTTGGTTTCTTCTTGGCTCTGGCCACCTGCCTCATAATAAATTGGAGCTTGGGCTTCACAAAGTGGTAACTGTAGGGTGGCCCTTCTCCCTGCTCCACCTGCCTCCAGGGCTCCCTGTGATCTGAGTTGTCTTTCAGGAACTTCTTCCTGACTGATAGTCAGCACTACACTACCAGGGGCAAACAGCTGTGGGGGTGGCTGGGATGCATTTCCCAGTGCAGATGGTGGCAAAGACAGCTGCTGGAATGGTGTGGATGCACTTCCCAGGGTGGATGGCAATGGGGGAGTGCTGCTTAGAGAAATTGGCTCATCCCCATTCCTCAGCACTGCTGTGGTAGGAGCAATTGCATAGGGTGGTGGAAGGTCATTTTTGTCTGGTCCTTCTAGAATGGGTGGGTCAGCTCTGGATTTGGGGCTCACTTCCTCTGAACCTTTTACACAGTGCTTGTTTGACCTACTTCCTGGGACAGCACTTCTGGGCTTTTGTATCAGGCAAATTCTGGCTTCTTTAGTCATACATTTCCCTAACCAGGGCAGACGTTGACTCCTAGTGTCTTGCCAGGCATCAGTGTAAGGGAACTGGTCACGGTGCCCTGGTTTTCCAGTTACTACATTGTGGACTTTACAGATGATATGGGGGTCAAAGGTGCTCTCCTGGGGCCAGCCCACACCAAATTCTAATTTACAAAGCATTCTAAGTGTTCCTGGCTGGAACTTTATGCCATATACATCTCCATGGAATGCTCTGGGAAAGTTTTTCAGCACACTACCTAATGGGGTCCTACTTTGTGTGTTTCCTATGTTTCCACCCTGTGTCAATGATGCACAACACTCACTCAGCCTTTCGTTTCATCCGTTTCTGGCCACATCCCTTGAGGCATCTCTTAACTTTAGCGGGTTGGTATAAGCTCCCGCTTTAAAGAGGGTCCCTTTGCAGGGAGGCCCTCCAGACCACCCTTGACCAGATGAGGTCACCACCGAACTGCGGATTGGGACTCCTCAATCACCTCACAGAAGTGTGTTTCTGTGTCTCAGTCTCCACAATCACATGCACACAGCCACCCTCCTTCCTTTCCTTTCTCAGACCTGGAGAAGACGACTTCCTCCCTTTTCCTAGGAGTATTAGAGTCTTCTTCAGGAGCTGATCCAGGTTCCCCTCCTTGTTTTTCAAATTAGGCTTTTCCTGTGCTATGCCTCCATCTGGCATGCAGAGCTCCTTGCTTCATTCTCAGAGTCTCTTTTTAACCCTCCAGTGCCTCTGGTTTCTCCGGGAGGGCCCTGGCAGAGTCCACAACCTCTTTCTGGACTAAAGAGAGTCCAGGAGTGCCCAGGGCTGGGATTTACCTGGGCCCTCCTGGCCTTCTTGGAGACATGCAGGAGGGGCAATCAACTGTTGCTGCCTCTGACCTTCTCAGCATATTCCGGATGAGACCCCAGACATGTTGTAGCAGAGGGAAGTAGGGTGTATGTGGTATTGCAGGCCAGGACAAAAGAAGCTGAGAAGGACGATTTATTACGACTGGCTGGACTCGGCAGACTTCTGTCCTAATAAAAACCAAGCCCTGAATAGGATTTTTGGGCCCCTTTTATACAGAGGATGTAGGAGTAGGGAGTCAAATGGTGCTTATATGCAAAAGGACTTTTTTGTTAGTTTCTTCAAGTGTTTTATCTGAGTATCAGATAAATTATATCCTCCAGGTAAGCTTGAATTAACACATATCCCCCACATTCCAGGTCAGCTTGAATTAACACATTTAGTTTACATCCTCCCTGAATATCCAAAGCCTATAGAGTTTATACCTCTTGATTGGCTTTCCAGGGAACTAGGCATATTTGGATACAGAATAAGTTTGAATTTATGCACAGGCCATATTAGTAGTCCTATCTCTTACTATTTTTAGGATGGTAGATAAATAATAAAATTCTATGGGCTACAACTTCCTCATTTATATAAATGAAAAGTTTGAACTAGATTACTTTAAAGTTTTTCTGATTCTAAATGGAGCAAAGCATGAAACACAATTACTTACAGATTGTTTATTAGCTTCTATTTAGCAAACAGCATGCCTTGTGAATGAATGGGAATGTGACAACCGGCTGGTAAGTTTGCTGAGAAGTGCATATATTCTGAATTTGTATATTTGTGGAAGTAAATTTGGCAGATACATTCATGGGTGAATATCAGATGAGATAGAAAGAATAGTCTTTTACTAGCTGATCATTGTCTTGGGTAAATTGCTTTTGAAGACACTTTGTTCTAAGTCTGCTACTCACTGAGGGTAGATGTAACCCTCCTGGGCATATTCAAGCAGCAGGGAGAGCATTCTAAGCAGCAAGTGGCTAAATTGCTCCAATCCTTAGCTAGTTTACCTAATTACTGGTTCATTCAAATCAGCTGCATCCCAGTTCAAATTTCCTTCCAGTAACCATGCCAACAAATAAATCTGAGCAGGCCACATGGATTTGTGAATATTAGAGATGCTGACATTGACTATGTCCAAACCAGAGGAAGAAACAATGGGTATATGCAGTACTGAAGAGTGATTACTTATTCAGAATCAGTTGAATGTCTTTCATACAAAATCTAATTTTTCCCTCCCATTATCTAATCCCTTGTCCAAAGCACCAACATTTATTAGAAATCTGTTATTAGAAACCTGGGGGTGAGGCAGGAGCAGTTTTGTCTTGCCCTTAACCCGGTCAGATTCTACCTGTGTTCTTTGCTTTTTCTATTCCTTTGAGGACAAATTGTATAGCGACAATGCACTTATTTTCTGTCCTTTGTATTTCACTGAACTGAACAGAGATTTCTCACTGTCCAGAACATAACTCTGCACATTGGTTTTGTTCCCTCAAAAGAGAAATTATTTTTTTCAAAATCATTTACAAGATTTTCCATAAAATAGTTATTTCGTAATTCTTAAAATAAATTTCTACATCGACATATTTTCCTTAATATAACTATTTTCTCATTCTTAATCCTTTCTTCTCCCTGGCAGCTTAACTCTCTGGGCTGTATTTCTTTCTGCAAATTGAAAATTTTGAATTCAGCGATCTCTGAAGTCCCTTCAAGCTCTAAGACTAAGTCTGAAAGTTGAGGATAAAAAAAGGACGTTCCTAGTTTCCTGCTACTGAAGTCAAGGGAAGAGTCTACTGCACACTTTCTAAAACATCACTTAGATTCACTGAAGTGAATAGACCACTGCAATATTCTGACACTGAATGCTATTTATCTTCTGATATTCCCCAAATGGTTGCCTCTCACCCTTCCATGCAATGATTTTGCAGACATTCAGTCCTTGAAGCAAGTGGCATTTTCTAATTTTAACTCAGGTCAGTCAGTTGGGTGAGTATTGATGAACAAGCATTTGTTATAACCATGTCTCAAGTTATGTCAATTTGAATTGAACATGTGCCATGCCTAAGAGATTTCTTAATTAACCCACTGACACTGCCAATAAGAGTTCAATGTTGTTTCAAGAAAGAATTCAATAAGCACGTGCCCCTTTGCTATTTTTAACATTTACTATGTTGCTCCAAGAACATAATGCTTTTTATTTTTCCTCTCAAAATTAAAGTAATTTATAAAGACTGTTGATAATATATAATTTCACTTCTTTAAATTGCCAGTGACTCTCTGTTTAATTACTGGGTTATGGATGTATGATGTACAGGAGAATCTAGGTCACAGTATAGGATCACCTGGGCTATTTCTATGATATTTGTTTACTTACTTGTTTGGCCATTTATTTGTTTTTAGAAAGGGCTGTTTTGAAGCCTTTTATCTGAACAGTGTTCTGAAATGCTTAAGTCTTGAGAAGTTCTCCCAAGAACTGGGTATTGTGGTGTTTTTCTTACTGTGTTGAAAGTGTAGTTAAACTGCTAATGGGGCTTTCACTCTGGAAAACCTAATGTGTGCCTATTGCATTATTCTGTCAAATTTATTTGAGCTTCCCTGAAAAGCTAACTACAACATAAATTGTATGAACCATTCAAAAAGAAATATTATCATTGATTAATTAATTCATGAATTCAACAGTATTTTTTTAAAATTAAAGGATAATTTGTATAAAGAAAATCTTTGAAGCACAACATTCTTACTTGAACAGCTTGGTGATATTACATATATACTAACCGGATCAAGATATAGAGTAATTCCAAACTTCATAAATTTTCCTGGTACCTCTTTCCAATCTGTGTCTATTTCCCTTACCTGAAAAGGTAATAACCATTCCGACTTCTATCATCATGACTACTTTTGTAAGACTTTAATTGAGATCCGAAGAAATGTCAGATAGATGCTTTCCTTTAGCAGCCACAGTGTAAGGAAAGGAGAAGACAGCCATGAAAAAATAGAAGAGTACAAAAATAATCCCTAAATGCCAGGTGGTTGTAAAAGTAATAATACCATCTCAGATTTTATAATATTTGCTATTTATAAAATGTGTGTACATTTATAATCATATTGATCCTCATGACACTTGTATATAATATATGCCATTTTCTGCATTTTACAAATATGACAACAGAAGGCCAGAAAGGTTAGCTAAAATTTCTGTACTCATTTTCTATTGTTGTGTAAAATTTACCACAAACTTTGTACCTTAAGACAAATGCCGTTATTATCTCATACTGTCCATGGGTCAGGAACCTGGGCATGTGCTAGGAGGGCCCTCTGCTCGTGATCTCCCAGCCTGTGGTCTGAAATCATGGTGCTGGCTAGTGCTGAAATCTCATCTGAGGTTTGGACTTATCTTGTTGGCAGAATTCAGTTCCTTGTGATTATAGCCTTGAGGTCTCTGTTTCCTTTATGGCTGACAGCCAGGAGTTGCTCTCAGTTCTTAGAAGTTATCCCCAGGCCTTAGTTAAGTAGTGCTCTCACAACATGTCAGTTTACTTCTTCAAAGGCAGCAGGGGACTCTCTCTCACTTCGAATCTCTGACTTTTTTTAAGGACTCAGCTGATTAGGACAGGCCCACCAGGATACTCTCCCTTTTGATTAACTGAAAGTCAACTGATTAGGAATCTTAATTCCAGCTGAAAAATCTCTTCTGTCTTGTAATACATACAACATTATCATTGAAATGATTTCCCATCACATTCACAAGTTCCACTCACATTCAAGGGTAGAGATTAAATAGGAATTGCACACCAAGAGGCTGGAATTTGGGGGACCATCTTAAAATGTCAATAGGTGAAAAAATAAAATTTATCCTTCTGGCTGCATATCTCTTGTTCTTTCTACTATAACATACTTCCATGTGAATATGAAGAGTTGGATGGCATAAAATTTTGGTCAGCTCAAGCTATCAATTATCAAATACTTATTATATACCATTATCATATTTAAAGCTATTGGGAACCTTATGAGATAGAACTTTATTCCCACTTTACAGACATGGAAGCAGAGGCCTGAAAAAGGTAAATACCTTGACAAGATCACCAAGCTTGTACATGAAAGAGTCAGGATTCCAATTTAGTTCCTTCTGACTTCAAAATCTGTGCTCTTATCCACAAAAGGTAACACTTGAACTAGGCTTTGAAGGACTTTCCACAGGTAGATTTACAGTAAGAAACTGTCAGTAGTAATTAGAAACAACAGTAAAAACAGGCAGCGGGTGTGGTAAGTTTCAAATACATTGTTTGGGCTGTGGTATTCATGATAGCATACCCGAATTTTATCAGTCAGATTTCCACCTTGCTTTGGATTGGCATTTTATTAGCTAATACTTTACTTTGATTCCAAGGACTTATATTTATGAACACAGTAGCTGACTCTATGTAAGTTTTGTGGTGTTTCACATAAGGAAAATATTCATTTCCTACTTAATATCTGTTTCTTGGGGACCTTTGGGAGAGATTTCTTTCTAGTTCTTAAATGAAGAAGAGCTGAACTAACTGAACTGAGCTGTGATTATTTTTTTCCCTTTGGCTGCTGAAAAATCTTAATGTCTTATTTATGGCCATTTGTATAACTTTATGAGCAACATACTTTCCCTTTTTTGGTCCCTCCATCTTTTAATGTTTTTATTTTTATCTCTATAGTGTAACTTAAATTCTTTGTGAAACTTGTCAGTATGAATAAACAAATACATGAATAAAAATTCAGATAGGTGGGTTACAGGAGCCACAGATGAATGTGGAGGTGGGTAGAGAGACTTGGAATATGATTTCCTGATGCTTGGCTATCAGTTTACTTAAACTGGAGTGAACTGGAACACTGAATTTTTTAGCTCGACAGTTACGCTATTGTCCCATATTTAGGCCCAGACCTTGCATTATAAAGATCATGATTTGGACCTACTAATATAGATTCCTCTCTTAGTAATTAGATGTAAATGATGCAAAGAGAGAGTTGTAAGAAATTAAAGTCCTTCATAAAGTACTTCAGAAATTGTGTCAGCTGAATTTAGATCAAACTATCCTGGCACAGACTCACAGAATGTGGCACATCAGCAAAGTTATGATTCTTCTAAATAAAGGCACTGCACCTCTCTTACATTTTCAGAAATGTAAGCTGTATTAGAAAAATGATGCTATGCAACGCTGTCTCAAATGTGAGTAGGACTGTTGTAATACTGTTGTAATACTAAGCTATTTGAAAGCATTGACTGCAATTGCTGGAAAGCCTGATGGATAAAAATCAGCAAGAGTGATAAATTGAAAAAAAATATAAAACCATATAAAAATTCCAGGAAACTGGAGAGAAATGAGTAGAATTTTAAGCAGTTAAGGGATCAAATCATACAAAAACATGGAAAATATAGGAACTACAAAGTATGAGACTATGGGAGAGGAAGATATAAATGTCCTACGAAGCTTTGGGGACAAAAGCACAATGAGAGTATTGACTGTCTGAGGAGAAACAAATCAAATGGAGAAGGAGAAAGTGACTAGATGGTCAACAAGATACTGATCTAGAGGGATTCCAGGGGCAGGTGAGACCAAAGAATCACCTGCATCTGATGTGTGTCCTATGATGAATTTGGATGCAGCAGAGAAATTGGATTAGAATTAGAGCAGAAAGTCGTATGTTGTTAATGTTCTCTCTGGCAGAATAAAACTCTAAACTCTTTGGAATCTAGATAACAAGAAATTAGGGATTAACTCTACTCATTTAGTCACTATCTGGAGGTTAATCAGTCTGGATTTAATATGCATTTCAGTATATTCAATATGCATGCCAAATTACACGTAAACAACAATACAGGATGGTGTCTTGGCATAAAATAAGGATTGAGTTTGCTCTCAATTTCTCTAGATCTCAGTTTATTCAACCTTCAAAGAAGTATGGTATTTGGATTACTGTCACTGTGAGAATTAGTGTGTTCTAAATGATAAAGTACTACACAAATAGAAGGCAATATTAATGTTTTAATACCAGATTCCATTATTATACTCTAATAAAATATTGGTAATATTTTACTCTGCTTATTAAATAGCAGTAATAACTATGATAATACAATAATGATATGGTTTGAAGAAATCTGCAAAGACTTATGGAGCCAACATCTCATTTCTTCTCTCCCCTGTACCCTTATTTTTAAAGTGAGGCTAATAATAGCCTCCATATCCTGTATTGTTTTCAGGATTTAGTTAAATGATTTAATGTATATAAAATGCTGAGAAAAGTATTTAACTTATAGCACACATGAACATTTTCATAACAATAATACAACAATAAAATAATAAGATAGCTTTGGGTCATTAATCTGGAATTTGAGGAAAAGATACACATGGAAATGAGGCAACTATGGAAGAAGTAGGATGAGACTGTCAAAGTAATGTTTTGCTATAACCCTCAAATGAAAAATTTTGTTTAGCGTTAGCCCTGCCTTCAAAATATTTTTAACACTTTTATATCTTTTTTACATTTTTATCATTTAAAATGTGCATATCTTATTTTTAGCATTTTTATCTTTATTAGTTAATTGTATAGTGGCAAAAATAGAACTCTGATGAGTGCCATAAGGAAAACAATTCTGAAATCAGAATGTGTCTAACCACCATGTAACCACTACATGTTATTACACCATTACTGATTTATTTCTCATTTTAATATCTTTGAAATTGTGTTGTATCTTACAGGTGTTAGCATCACAGATTTGGGGAAAATGAGAGCTAGTAGCTCCAGAGTGGTAAAGAGCAGCAGTGCCTAAGAGAAACCATGGCATGATTAGCAAAATATTAATTTCCCACTCCATATCATAGGCCTATGACTTTCTATACAGGGTGAGAAATTGAGTCAGAGCAAATATACATAAATAGAGAACTGTTAAATAAGGTGTGATAAAAGCATAATGGGAGTCAAGATCTGGTAGAATGGGTCAGGGAAGGCGTCATAAAGTAGATGATATTTGAGCTGTGTCTAAAGGATGATTAGGAGTATACTTTTTAGGCAAAAATGGAGGAAAATGTTTCAGGCGGAATAGGCAAAACATGGAGACATGAAAGAGCATAGTGGATTTAGAGAAATATGATAACTGGTGTAAGTTAGAGTTTAGCGTGCATTTGTAATAGCTGAGAGATGACATTGGAAAGATAGAGACCATTATATTGAGGAGTGTGCAATTTTAAAGAGCTTGCCCTTTACCTTGTGTGGCATGGAAGAGTTTTATATCAAAGATTATACAATTAAGCTTCCATTTTAGAAAGTATTAAATGGAATTTGAATTCAAGGATCAAAATGGCATCCCAAAACCATGGATATTTTATATACCACTAATTTACCTTCAAATGTTCTAAGTTGTGGGGCATCCTATAACAGCTAGAAAATAGAAAGTGTTCTTTTCATGTACACATCACTTCCAAGTTTATTGAAAGGCTAGGGAATGGCACGGTTTAAGAATATCTAATATGGAAAGGAGCCCCCAGGGGAGTGGGTAAAGAGATTCCTGGATTCTCCCCATCGCAAGTTCCCCAGAACCCCGGTAAGACCTCCCAATTCAGAGTGTACCAGGAACATCTGGTCGGGCTTTGAACCAGTAGCTTGGGGTTGGGGAGATGAAAATTCTAAGCTTCTAGCCAGGTGTCATAACCGGCAAAGAAAAGACTCCCATGGCAGTCATGTAGGCTTTGCACACAAGCTTCCAGCACAACCTCCTGACTATAGCTAAGGAGCACTGCCGCATTTGGCATGTGACTCACTAAACTCTAATTCCCTGAAACTACAGATCTCTTTCTTTACCTAAAATTCTATCCCATCTTTAAAAACCTTCATACTGAATCTCAAAACTTCAAGAAGGAATTAAAATAAATCGAGATTTATTAAAATTTTATTTTTTAGCTATCTTATCTGGAGCTGATAAAACTGAAATATGACTACATTTGTTGACAGAGCCAGTGATTACCAATATTAAATGAGTTAAAATGAGTTAGAATATACTGTGTAGATGAACAGAGTAGCCATTTCTGACTACTCAAATCAAATACTTCGAAATCATAAGGCTTCAAAACAGCTATTTAATAATTAGAGTGAAATTTAGAGAACATAATATAAGACCAGAATGTTCCAAATAAAAAGGGAACTAAAGTTTTTGGAAATCAAGAGCAAATGTTTATAAAACTTTCCCAGATACATTTCATGTAAAATCCAGTCTGTAGTGAGAATACATTAAATACTATATTAAATTTGATGATTAAAAGATAACCTTGAACCATATGCTGAGAATTTAGGGCAATAATAAAAGGCTTGCAGTTACAAGGTGATGACTATGGATGATAGATTTAAATGAGGGAATAAAACCAGGATTTACTTATTTATTGATTTTCAGAACCATTTCTTTTCACATATTTACAATTCTGAAAACAGGATATATTTTTTCCTTATATATTTTACAGTTTACTATACCTGAAATTGGGTTGAATCTTATAGTTGATGGTATCATAAAGTTGCTGAAAATGGGTAATAGTAATTCCAGAATTAGAAGACAGCAATAGTCAAAACAGGAGTGAGGAGAAGTGATAACAACAACAAACTGATGAAAATATATTCACTACCTAGGAAAAGGCAATACTTTTCTAATTGAAGGGGCTCTCAGAGTGCCAGGAAATATAAAAGCCTTCCCCTTGCCCCACCTCTGTCTGCAATAATGGAATACATTGCTGACTTGTTGTGCATTTACTTATAAGTTTGGACCTTGCCAGAACCTCCCTAAGGGTCTCTTGTTCCCAGGTACTTTCCACTCATGTTGATCTGCATCCTCTTCCTTTCCCTACATGATGTTTCGTCAAGTCACTGATCTGTTCCAACCAATTCCCCTATTATCAGCAAGATATTCAGTCATATGAGTTTTAAAATTCCCTGTATGTTAAGTGAATTAAACTAGTTGACCTCTGGTAGCTATTCCAGCTATAACATTCATAGATAATAAGGAAGTAAAAATATATATATGTTTCAATTTGTAACAGAGTTTAGGAAGTAGCTTCATAATTTGTCTAGGGAAAAGAATGCCATCGACCTGTAGGAATTTTTCAATGATTGGTAGCTATAGTCAAACTTGTATGCTAGTAATTCATTCCAGACTGTATATAAGAAATGGAAACATGTATTCCTACCCAGAGTTTTGGCAATATTGACTTAATTTTGGCTGGAATAGAAAACTTTTGGCAGTAATTACCATCTCCAGTTTTATGATTGCTAGAATAATTAATTAGCAATTTCCTGATTAGTAATAATATTAGTCAACAGAAAAATGTTAGAAAGTTACAAAGGAAAGTCAAAAAAACAAAAATATTTGAAGTAAAGGTGTTTTTAAGTATTATAAGTAAATGTTTGTAGTCTATTTAATCATCATGTTTTAGTATAGTATCCCTTAGTGAGATCAGGAATTTGATGTCAACCAGTGTCTTTATAAAGAACATGTCCTTTGACTAACTTCCATTTCTTTTGAAAAAGTGAAACACTTTGAAAATAAAATAGTCATAATTTGTCATGATATTTTGCAAAATATTAATGCTTTGCTTCAAGACAACTATATATAATAATGGATCAGTGTCAATTCCTAGAGACATAGAGCAATAAAGTTTGCAATATAATTTTTTTTTCTTTAGAGGCCATATAGTCGAATTAAGGATAAAATCATTAAGTTTATAGGTTATTTTAGGCTAGGTAAGGTAGGTACTTTGGAAAGTAGGACTTGATTTCAAAGGATCTTAATAAATTTAAGAGATGGCAGCCAGGCCTAAGCACAATGAAGTTCATTGTAGTGCACCCCAGAAATGTGCAGATGGAGAGCTTGTGGTTAATATGATAATATTTTAGCTTGTGCAGTGTATACCACACACATGCCACTTGGATTAGGAGGCTATAGTGTAAAGTATGATTCAATCATAGCACCATGCTTCACTCTTACGTGCTGGGGAGATAAGGGGAGGAATCTATTTTAGAATCATTGATTTTGAGATCTTCAAATGACCACAAAGTTCATTTTTACCCAAAATCTTAAGTATTTTTTCACTGTAATTCTAAAGGAAGATGTGAACTAAGAATGTCGTTTATAAAAAGAAACCTAGAATGCCAATTTTCTAGCTGCTGTTTGAATTCACAAAGTTTAAAGCAAGAATCCATAAAAAGTAACCTAATTGTATCGATGGCCACAATTGTTACTCTAAGAACTCTTTATGCCTCAAACTGGTAGAAACAAAGTCACTATTTTCATTCTAAGAGATATTATTTTTTACCCATTTTAATTGTAGAAGAAATAGTGAAAAGCAAGGCATTATGTATATATGATACCATATTGTTTTATCAGGTTTTAGCAGAATGTAATTTTATTTATATCCCTATCTCCCTAAAGTAAATCTTTCTTATTAAATATCTTAATAATATTTATTTATGTTTTTGAAATGCAGTTTTGATGAGAAATCTGAAAAGAATTGCAAGACTCTTTATGACTTATTTTTACTGATTTTGCAAACTCTTCAAAAATAATAATAAATACTCTCAATTTGTGATATAGAGCACTAAATGAGAATGTCACCCAGCAGCACGTTATACATTTTTAAGCAGTCATTAAAATGACTTAGTATCACAGTAATATACAATATGAATAAAAGAAAACAAAATTCTTAAAATCAAGCCATCTGCCAGGAGTTATTGTTTTCATATGAAGAACTTTAACACAGATATCAAAATATAGATGCATATTTAAAAAGCAACACTGCAGAGCTCAGAAAAAGACCTAAAATATAATATTAGAACTCAGTTAAATTAGTAATGATCTTTTAAAATGAAAGTTGCTGATGTCTTACTGTTATGGATCATATTGAATTGAAACCTATAGTAAACCTTAAGTGCAATTACATGTTAACTTAAATTGGCAGCAAAAGATTGGGGTTATGATTAGCTTATTTAGGGTCAATTCAACTTTTCTCTTTCTTGACACCATTGTTAAAGATTTCTGTAAATAATTTTCAAACATGCAATAATTGTAGAAAGAATAAAATCTTTTCTTCTTTGGATAGTCATACTCCAAGTTTTCATAGTAAATATGTGAAGGTGATTTTCCTGTCACACATCTGCTCTATTCCTAGCCCTGAGATTTCTGTATGACACATAATAAAGCTCAATTACGATCGAAGGGATGAATGAGATGATACCATACACAGTAACTGCCTTCAGTTTTGTGATTTAACAGCACTGGTTTTTAGGCTTTTATGGATTAATGATATTCATATTCAGGCCCCAGGGATATCACAATCTGGTAGGGTAGTTAGACTTTAAAACAAATCATAACAATATAGTGTGATGATTAAAGCCTGTAAAAGCACTAAGTCTTTATGGGATGCCAAACTCTTGCCTTGGCAGGTTGAGGAAACATTCCCAGAAGAAACACTTTTTTAATATCTGTGTCTTTAATGAAAAATAGTTTGATGAATGTCTGGTGCATTTCCATTTTATTTGGTAACTTAGAAACCTAAGCTAAATCAATACCATTCCTTTACCTATTTACCTAAACTTTCATTTGTTTATTCATGTCCCTATTTTTGACTATTTACTGTGTAGTAGGTGCTTGAGATTATATAGATAAATAGATAAATAAAACTTTCTCTAGAAGTTAGATATAAAGAAAAATATTTTCCATGTTCTTAATGAGTATCCAAAGCAGGAGGCAAACATCCAATTTCCAGTCTTGCATGTAGGAACTTGGAAGCTGTCTCTACCATCCTAACAAAAAGCAGAAAGCTAAACGAAGTGACAAAAAAGAGCTCTTCTTAGATCCATCAGAGAATTGAGGTCTTGGCGCAAACACTACCCTGAGAACAAAGATTTAGATAAGAAAGCCACTGCTTACCTGGAGAAGAAACCCAGGAACAGAAATGCTATGATGAAGTAGATGCCCATAGAAATATTTGAACCTTAATTGATGAATTGCTGGAAGCTCAGTGTGGACTAGCATGAGAGTTAAAGCTTGGGGGTGAGGCAGTTTTGGGAACCTTCCTGAGTTTTACATCCAAGAACTCCACCAGGTTCTCACTGTGAAGACTGGAGAAAATTCTCCTCAAACTTCCAGCAGCTGGAGGGGAGAAGCAACGATTTTGAAATATACCCTAAGTGATCTGTTCTCCATTTTCTGTAACAAAGGGCCCCCCTCAAAATCTATCTTATCAGTGCTAAAATGACTTGGGTTTTACTAGAGCCTTAATGACATGGAGTAAGTGAAATACCAAACTACAGTCCCTTCCAGCCTTTGACAGGGTGAAAGGGAAACACCAAAGTCTAGTCCCTTTTAATGATCAACTTGGGGAAAAGGGAAACACAGAACTCCAGCTCACTCAAACTTCCTATTTCACTTAAGGGAGGGAAAAAAGCCTAGAAGTTCCTTGTAAAGATCAAAGACCAGGGACACATAGTCACTACAAGACTGAGACCTACTCATAGGTTTAGAGAATGTTTCCCCTTCTCTTGGTATCTATAGGGCTCCTTGTAATAATAGCAGATTACAAAGGAAAGAACTGCAAAGCTCAGAAATTATTTAAGAAGATATTTCTAGGAAAACACGGGGTACAAAAACAAGGCAATTTTAGCCACTGATATCTACAATTGTAGCAAATAGCCTAATTCCTAGTCAGATAAACATACAATCTTACATAAAGGTCTTTATACCTCAATTCCTTTTATCTGGCACCTCATATCCGAAAAATTGCAAAGCATACTAAAAGGCATAAAACACAGTTTAAGGAGGCAATAAATATCATAACCAGACTCAGATGGTAGAAATGTTGGAATTATCAGACTGAGAATTTATAATAGTTAAGATTAATATGCTTAGAGTGCCAATGAAAAAAATGGGCAACATGCAAGAACAAATGGGTAATATTAGCAGAGAGATGGGAACTCTAGAAAAATAATTCAACACTGCAACAGGAATGAATACTTTTGATGTCTGTGGTAGTGTGAGGTTTTTATGGACCCCAGATAAGATCATGACCTTAGAGCTAATCTAGTCGTGTGAGTCTGAACCTGTTATGTGTAGGACCTGTTGATTTGATTACTTCAGCTAAGGGCCTTTTATTAGATTCCCTCAATGAGTATGACACAGAGTTGGTCTTAATCCTTGTAGCAGTTTGATATTATTGATGAATTCCAAAAAGAAATATTGGATGATGTTTGTAAATTTATCTTTTCCTCTGGGCATATTAGATTATATTGGATTCATAGGTTTACTTGATTAAGTAATTATGAAACCTCTTGTGCCAGTAGGGCATTGAGTCCCTGCCCTTTGGTGGGTGGGGACTCACAGAAAAAAGACATGGCAAAGGACAGAGTTAAGGGTTTTTAATGTTGGAATTTTGATGTTGGAGTTTGATGCTGAAGCTGGAGCCCTAGGGAGAGAGACAGAGCCATTCACCTGATAGACTACAGCTGCCCTTGTGGAGAGAGGCAAAGCCTAAACAGCCTCATAGTCTACAGTTGACCTTGGGGAAAAAACAGAGGAGCTGAGGCCAGAGAAATCCAGGAAGCCTGAACACTCACAGATGTTGGCAGCCATCTTGCTCCAACATGTGAAAATAGACTTTGGTGAGGGAAGTAACTTATGCTTTAGGGCCTGGTGTCTGTAAGCTCCTACCCCAAATAAATACCCTTTATAAAAACCAACCGATTTCTGGTATTTTGCATCAGCACCCATTTGGCTGACTAATACAATCCTCTTACTGGAGTCCTTTATAAATGGAATGAATATAGAGAGAGGACTCAAGAACACAAAGAGAAACCCCCAGAAGGTGAGAGAGAATGCCACGAGAGCAAGAAGTTAAAATCAGTGGAACCTGAGAGAGAGAGAGCCCCAGATGGAGTAGTCAGAAGCTAAAAGTAGCAGAGCCCAGAGGGGAAGGCACAGAAGAGCAGATGCTGCCATTTCATGTTATCATTGGCAGCCAGTCTTCAGGGAAAGAGCATCTCCTCGAGATGCCTTGATTTGGACACTTCTCAGCCTATAAGTTTGCAAGCTAATAAAACCCCCATTATAAAAGCCACCCTATTTCTGGTTGTGACAGTTTGAATTTTGTGAATTCCAGAAAAAGATTATGTTCTTAAACTAATCTATTCCTGTGGATATGGTACACTTTGATTGCATTAGATTCACTTTAGATCACTTGATTATATTGTTTTTGATTGGACTACATCACTGAGGCATAACTCAGATTGAATCTCTCTGGAGACAGCAAGAGAGATACAGAGAGACATAAAGGAAGCTTCCATTTTTTTTTTATCCTGCCATGTGAGAGAAGACTCCAGGTTTGCCTACAGTTATAGAAAAGCAGAGGGAAGTCCTAGGAGACTGAGAGTGAAGGCCTGGAAAGAGATGAGCCCTATGCCTGGTTGCCACAGCTGAGCTTCAGGAGATAGTTGATTCTGGAGGGGAAGGCAGAGGCTCTGGCAGAGATTGGCATTCATCTTGCTTTGCCATGTGGCAGGATCCCAGGATCATCACAAGTTGACTTTTGTGAGAAAGATTCTCTGCTGATGCTTTGATTTGGACATTTCATGGCCTTCAAACTCTAAGCTTTTATCCTAAATGAAATTCTCATTATAAAAGACAACCAATGTTGCCTTTGGCAGCCCTGTGGCAAACTAAGATGCTGGTATATTGCTCTCATCAGCTCTCTGCCAACTAAAACAATGTGTTTATCAGGATATTAAACACCTCTGAGGAAAGAATCAGTGACCTTGAGGATATTTCATTAGAAACTTTTAAAATTGAAATGAAAGTTTAAAAAAATGAGGGAAAAAGGTGAAGCAGAATATTTGAAAACTCTGGAATAATTATAAAAGGTGTAACATTTGTTTAATGAGAATACAGAAGGAAAAGAAAAAAGGAATTGAAGAAATATTTGAAGTAATAATGCCTGGATTTTTCCAAAATTACTGGCGGACACTAAACAATAGCTATAGGAAGAAAAGAGAACACCAACAGGATAAATACCAGAAAGTCTTCACGTGGGCAAATCATCTTCAAATTGAAGAACACCAAAGATAAAGATAAATATATGAAAGAATCCAGATGAAAAATCACCTTGCCAGTACAGGAACAAGGATAGTAATTACATCGGACTTCCATTCTGAAACCATGCAAGCAAGAAGATAGTAAAGTGAAATATTTAAACCACCAACCCATTAAGTCTGTACCAGCAAATTATCCTTTAAAAGTGAAGCAGAAATAAAAACTCTCTCAGGCAAACAAATTTTAGGGAATTTCTCACCAGTAGACTTTCCTTGTAAGAAATGTTAAAAAAAACTCCTGTGAGATGATTTAAATGATGTATATCAGACAGATCAACATAAAGCAAGAAATGTGTTTTATAAGGAAAAGATAAAGGTAAAATAAAATATTTTCTTTTCTCCTTCTTAATCTAACAAAAACATTTTTTCTAAATAATAACAGCAATATATATATTGGATGATTTATAGCATAGAGATAAATTAAATGAAAAGCAGCATTATTAGAAGAGATGGGAGGGACAAATTGGAATTACTCTTTTAGAATGTACCTGCACTATCCATGAATTGATGTAGTATTATTTGAAGTGGACTTACATTAGCTGTGAATGTATATTGCCAACTCTAAGACAACACTCAAACAATTTTAAAAAGGATCACAATATGCTAAGAAAGGAGAAGAAATGCAATCATATTAAATTCTCAGTTGAAAACAGAGAAGGCAGAAAAAGAGTGGAAGAGAAAGGAGAGAGGAAGGAGGGAAAGAAGAAAGGAGGGAAAGAAGGAAGGAAGGAGGGAAATAAGGAAGGAGGGCAGAAGGGAGGGAGGGAAGAAAGGAAGGAAACAAAGAACAAGGGCAGAAATAAGGCAGAAGGCAGAGGCATAAGTTCATAATATAAGACATTGTGGTATGTGCCGTGATAGATTTATACATGCGGTCCCAAAAGGGGAATTAACTCAACCTAACTGTGGAGGAGGAAATATGAAGTAGTTAAAAGAGAATTCCCAGATAATTAATGCCTGAATTGGATCTGGAAGAATGATCAGGAGTCAGTTAAGCAGATGGTCTACTGGGAGGGCAAAAGGGACATTTTCATGAGAAAGGATCTACTTTTTAAAAATGACACAAAGTCATGGAAGCTTTCTGTATTCATAGAACTGCAGAGTGTTAATGTATTTGGAGAAAAGCTTGGGTTTATATGCTATATTCTGCTTTGCTTGTACTTTATTCTAAAAGTAACTAGTCCTTGAGGAATTTAAGCAGATCAAATTTTCATGTAAAAATGGATACTTTGGAAGAAAAGTGGAGGATACCATGGAAGGTAACAAGTAAGAGAAAGTTAGAAAATGTGTAGTTTTCCAGGAGAAAAAATGATGAGTATCTGAACTGATGTAGCATCAGTAGGGGTGGAAAAGTATGTAAATACTTTTAGCGTTACAAGGAGAAAAAAATCAACAGGATTTTTAAATTTGTTTTTATTTTTCCTTGTTTCATAAAGAATAAGGCAGATAATAGGGATATACAAAATGCAACAGAAAAATATATACTAGTTCAGAAGATTATATTACTAAAAAGGTGATTGGTGACAGCAATTAGTAATTGAGCTGAGAAAATGGTCCCTTAGCTTTTATGCTTGGAAAATGGACATATTTATTATTTATCGAAATAGGAAATGACACAGGAAAATTCATTAACCTGGAGAGAAGTTTAGTTCATTTTTGTTTCTATTGGATTTGAGGTATCTATAAATCATTGAGATAGGACTACTCAAAACATCATTAGATATTTTGTTGAAGATTCAGGAGAATTGTCTGAGAAGCATTAACAAAAGATGGTATAGTATTAAATGTTTGCTTTAAAAATGCTACATTAAAACTCTCCCAAAGATCAGTGGTTTACAACAACAAGCCCTTATTTCTTGCTCCTGAGCCAGTAGATTGGATGTGGTTCTGCTGACTCAGTGGAGGTAACTGGGCTTATCTTCAGGCTGTTGTTGACCTCAGTATAGCTCCATGTATCTCGTCATGGAAATGGAATCTTCCCGAGGGATTCTCTTCTTATTGTGGATGCACAATAAGATGCAAGATGAGAAAGAAAAAGAACATAGTGTCTCTTGGGACATCAGTGTGCACCTGATAAATTGCCCTATTCCATTGACCAAATCAAATTACATGACCAAGATCATTATCAAAAGGGATGGGAAGAATTCTCTGCCCAGAGCAAACTATGTCAAGGGTAGGAAGAAAAGGGAACATTCTCAGCCAAAAAATAATAATCTCCTAAATGTAGTGTTTGGATTAATAGGTTTGTATAGGATGCCTCAGTGAGAGTAGGTTGAATGGAGGAGACAATACTAATAAGAAATCCTAACATTTAAGGATAACACTAGTAGAGAAATAAAGAAAAGATAGAATACAATCTTGGGACTAGAGAGTGGTTGGAATCAAAGTAAAGGAGTTTAAATAAGTAGGATGAGGAAAGCAGTATCATATGCTATGCAGAGCTAAAATTGGGATTAAAAGTTTGGAGATCATTAATGAGACCAGTTTCTGGAGCATGTAAGAGGTAGAGCCAAATTATAATAAGCTGAAACATGGAACTCACTATAAACTATCCCTTCAAAAATCTTTTCAGTGAAGAAAAGGAAGTAGGGAGGTCTGAAGTTGGTAGACTGTCAGCGTATGTTTGAGGAAGAGATAAAGGTAGACTAGATGAAAAATAATCTCATTTGAAAATGAAAATCAATCACAACACCACCATTTTTGATGACTAGACCTTAAAATCAATTTAAAATGACTAGCTATATGTAATCAAATTGATCTATTGCTATTAATGTAAAGTTTAGTCAATAAAATTTTATTCTTGTGTTAGTAGGAATAAAACTTAGTCCTCAAATTCCAGGAAATTTCCAATGAAAATCCTATGCATATGTCCATCAATTCACCTCAGAAATGGATCTTCTGTAATTATATGAGGTTTAAAATTCATGTAATTTGCTCCAAATACTCATTTTCCAGGTTTTTTCCAAAGAATGAAGCTTTTACTGAATGGACCAATTCAATGTTTTTTCCATTGGATGGCTGTGAATCCATTGCTGTGTATTCATTATTTCACACGTGATATTTGTGTCTTTTAAAAAGAAGTGTGATCAAAGATTGCTGCTCTCTTAGGTGGAAGTGAAAATTCATGATGTCCAAAAGTTTTTAAAAATTCAAAATTCTGACATTGATCTATAGATTCACTTCAATTTCATTCAATATCCTTACAGTTTGTCTTTGAAGAAATTGACAATCTAATTACAAAATGTGTATTTTAGAATACACAAGAATAGCTAGAAAAAAATTAAAACAAATAGCAGGAATTCTCCTAGCTGATTTCAAGGCTTACTTAGGTAAATAAGACAATTTGACTTTCATGAAAAGATAGAAATATAGACCAAGGGAACTGAACAGAGAGCCCGGAAGAATACAACATATAGGTAAAATTACTTTTAGCATATGTGTCAAGAAGTCACTTTGGAAATCAGTTTGGCATTTTCTTAAAAGGTTAATCATATGCTTACCAAATGAAGTAGCAATCCCAATCTGAGGTATTTACCTAAGATAAATGAAAGCTATAGTGACAAAAGTTCTGTAAGTACATTTATTTATGTTAGCTGCAAACTGGAAACAACCCAAATGTCCATCAACTGATGATTGGATAAACAACTTTTGAATGTTCATACAATATACTACTATTCAGCAAGAAAAAAGAGCACAGAATAGATACAACCTAGATGCATCACTAATATGATAAACTAAGAGAAAAGAGCAATGCAAAAAAAGCAATGCATTTCATTTATATAAATTGCTAGAAAAAGAAAACTAATCAGTTGTAAAAATCAGATTAACAGTTGCTTGGGGGAGGTGAATAAGAGAAATTATTGGAAAGGGGAATGAGGAAATTTTTTGGGTAAAAAATATCCTATACCACAAATTATAAAACTTATCAAACTGGATTCTTACAATGGAAGAATTTTATTGTATAGAAATTATATTTCAATGCAATTAAAATAAATATAATAGAGTTAAGAAAAAAACCACAACAGGGAAAAATATTTGTAATATATATCCTGTAATATATATCCCAGACCAAATGCGCAAATGCTTTTTTTTTTGATTAGAGAAATTGTGAGCTCACAAAATAATCATGTGTAATGTGCTGAATTCCCATACATCACCCCTCTACCAATGTCTTACATTGTGGTGGAACATTTGTTACAGATTATGAAAGAACATGATCAGTATATTATCACTAACTATGGTCCATAGCATAAACTTGGTATATTTTTCACCTACCCCCAATTATTAAATCTATTGCACATTTGGTATAGTTCATGAGAGAACTTTCTCAAATTTGTACTGTTTACCACAGTCCATTTTCTACCGCATGGTTCACTGTGTTATATAGCCCTATCCTTTGTACAGTCTATCTAAAGTGCACACTCAGGGGTTCTCACTTTTATTACAGAGTTGAGCAGTCATCACTCCAATAATGAATGTTTCCCTTAATCCAAAAGAAAAATTTCATACCCTCCTATTATTAACCCATAGCACTGAGGTAGCATCTTCTTTGATATTGATGCAAGAATATTCCAATATTGCTGTTAACTATAGTTCATGAGTTTAATTAATTGTATTTTCCCCATGCATCTTTATCTTTTAACACCTTGTAATAGTGACCTACACTTGTTCTAGTTCATAGAAGGACATCCTTGTGTTTGTATTATTAACCACAATGCTCATCCACCTCCAGGTTCACTATGTTTTTCAGTCTCTAGATTATTGTCTAGCTTTCTTTCAATTTATATTTACATCCCTAGACTGCCCCTTTTAGTCACAACCTAGTTATAAACCAGCCAAGTTAGTTATACTCACCATAATGTGTTACCATCAACTCTATCAATCTCCACACTTTCACAGTCAAGCCAAGTGTAAATTCTACATACGATAAGCATCAGTATCCTTCCTCAGTCCTCATCCTATCTTCTAGTAACCTATAGTCTAGGCTTTAATTACTTTTGGTTATTTTTCATATTTAGCTCATATTAGTGAGACGATACAATATTTGTCCTTTTGTGTCTGGCTTATTTCATTTTGCTTAATGTCCTCAAGATTCATCCATGTGTATCTCAACTTCATTTCTTCTTACAGCAGCATAGTATTCCATCGTATGTATATACCACATTTTGTTTATCCATGGACACTTGGGTTGTTTCCATCTTTTAGCAATTGTGAATAATACTTCTATGAACATCAGGGTGCAAATGTCTGTTCACATCACTGTTTTCAGTTCTTCTGGATTATTCCTAGTTGAGGGATTGCCAGAGCATATGGCAGTTCTTATATTTAACTTCCTGAGGAACTTCCAAACTGTCTTTCACAGAGGCTTCATCATTCTACATTCCCACCAACAATGAAAGAGTATTCCTCTCTAGCGCTTGTTGTTTTCTGTTTTTTAATAACGCCATTCTACAAAGTGTGAGATGAAATTTCATTGTAGTTTTGATTTGTATTTCCCTAATAGCCAGTGATATTGAACATTTTTATGTGCTTTTTCACCATTTATATTTCCTCTTGAGAGAAATGTCTACTTAAGTCTCTTACCCATTTTTAAATTGGATTGCTTATTCATTTATTGCTGAGATGTATGATCTCATTATATAGCATGGAAATCAAACCCTTATCGGATATGTGGTTCCCACATATTTTCTCCCATTAATGGGTTGCCTTTCCACCTTCTTGACAAAGTCCTTGAAGCACAAAAGTATTTATTTGAGGAGGTTCCATTTATCCATTTTTTTCTTTAATTGCTCATGCTTTTGGTATGAAATTTAAGAAACCACTACCTACTACCAGGTCTTGAATATGCTTCCCTACAATTTCTTCTAGTAGTTTTATTATTCTAATTTTTATATTTAGGTCTTTGATCCATTTTGAGTTAACTGTTGTTTAAGGTGTGAGGTAGTGGTCCTCTCATTCTTTTGGTTATGGATATTCTGTTCTCCCAGCACCATTTGTTGAATAGACTGTTCTTTCCCAACTGGGTGGGTTTGATAGCCTTGTCAAAAATCACTTGACCAAAGATGTGAGGGTCTGTTTCTAAACTATAGTTCAGTTCCATTTGTCTGTATATCTATCTGTATGCCAGTACCGTGCTGATTTTTCCATTGTAGCTAGGTAATATGATTTAAAGTCTGAAAGTGAGAGTCTTCCGACTTGTTGTTCCTGTTAAAGATGTTTCTCTCTATTCAAGGTACCCTACCCTCCTAAATAAATTTGATAATTGGATTTTTTATTTCTTTAAAAAAGGCTCTTGGAATATTTATCAAGATTGCATTGAATCTGTACATCAATTTGGGTAGAATTGACATCTTAATGATATTTAGTCTTCCTATGCATGAACACAGAATGTTCTTCCATTTACTTAGGTCTTCTTTGATTTCTTTTAGCAATGCACTGCAATTTTCTTAATACAAGTACTTGATATCCTTGGTTAAATTTATTCCTAAACATTTGATAGTTTTGGATACTATTGTAAATTTTTTCCTGACTTGCTCCTCAGATTGCTCATTACTAGTGTATAGAAACATTACTGATTTTTGTGTATTAATCTTGTATCCTGCCACTCTGCTGAATTTATTGGTTTAGTAACTTTGTTGTAGATTTTTTGGGATTTTTTATATCTGTGAATAGTGAAAATTTAATTCTTCCTTTTCAATTTGGATGTCTTTTATTTGTTTAACTTGCCTGATTGCCCTCTAGCACTGTATTGAACACAGTGGTGACATTGGGCATCCTTGTCTTGTTCCTAATCTCAGTGGGAAAGTTTTAGTGTTTCACTATTGAGTACAATGTTAGTTGTGGGTTTTTCACATTGAGTACAATGTTAGTTGTAGTCATGTTGAGAAAGTTTCCCTAGATTCCTATTTTTTGGAGTGTTTTTATCAAGGATACTGGATTTTGTCAAATGCTTTTATTGTGTCAATTGAGATGATCATTTGATTTTTCTCCTTTGATTTATTAATATGGTATATTATGCGGGTTGATTTTCTTGTGTTGAACCACCCTTGCATGCATGGTACAAAACCCACTTGATCATGATGAATAATTCTTTTAATGTGTTGTTGGAATTGATTAGCAAGTATTTTCTTGAGAATTTTTGTATCCATATTCATTATGGAAATGGGTCTACAATATTCTTTTTTTGTAATATCTTTATTTGGCTTTGGTGTTAGGGTGATATTGGTTTTATAGAATAAGCTTGGTAGCATCCCTTCCTGTTCAATTTTTGGGAAACATTTGAGTAAGTTTCATATTAAATCTTCTTTGAATGCTTGGTGGAATTCATCTGTGAAGCCATCTTGTCCTGGGATTTTCATTTTGTGGAGTTGTTTAATTACTGTTTCTATCTCTTTGCTTGTGATTAGGTTGGTCAATTCCATTTCTTCAAGGGTCAATGTAAGTTGTTTGTATGGTCATAGGAATTTTCCATTTCATCTACATTTTCTAGTTTGTTGGCATACAGTTTGCCTTGGTATCCTCTTATGATCTCTTATTTCTGTGGGGTCAGTTATAATGTCCCCATTTTCATTTCTGATTTTATTTATTTGCATCTTCTCTCTTTTTCTTTGTCAATCCTAGCTAAGGGTTTATAAATTTTGTTGATATTTTTGAAGAAGCAACTTTTGGTTTTTATTAATTCTCTCTCTCTCTTTTTTTTTTCTTCTCAATTTCATTTATTTCTGCTCTGATCTTTGTTATTTTATTCCTTCTACTTGCTTTGGGCCTAGTATGTTGTTCTTTTTCTAGTTCCTCCAGCTATGTATATAGTTAGATCATGGAATTTAACTCTTTCTTCTTTTCTAATAAAAGCATTGAGGGCTATGAATTTCCATCTCAGCACTGCTTTCACTGCATCCCATAGATTCTGATATGTTGTGTTCTGATTTTCATTCTTCTCAAGATATTTATTGATTTCTCTGGCAATTTTATTTTGATCCATTGGTCATTTATGATGTGTTCTTTAATCTACATATATTTGTGAATTTTCCCTTTTTCTGCCTGGTGTTTATTTCCAGCTTTATTCTATTATGATCAGATAATGTGCTTTGTATAATTTCATCTTTTTAAATTTATTAAGATCACCTTCGTGACCCAATATATGGTCTATCCTGGAGAAATATCCATGAGCACCTGAGAAAAATGTATACCCTGCTGTTTTGGGGTGCATGCTCTGTATATGTCTATTAGGTTTAGTCCCTTTATTATATTATTAAGGTCTCTGTTTTTTTATTGATGCTCTGCCCAGATGGTCTAACCAATAATGAGGGTGGTATATTGAATTCTCCAACTATTATTGTAGAGTCATCTATTTCTTTCTTCAGTTTTGCCAGTGTTTGCCTCATGTAATTTGGGGCATCCTGATTAGATATATATACATCTATGACTGCTATTTCCTCCTGGTGAATTGCCCCTTTTGTTAACATGTAATGCCCTCCCTTCTTCTTTGTCTCTAATAACAGCTTTGCTATTAAAGTCTATTTCAGCTGATATAAGTATAGCTACTCCAGCTTTTTTTGTTGTTGTTGTTACTGCATACATGGAATTTTTTCCCCCAGTCTTTCATTTTCAATCTATTTTTATCCTTGGGTCTAAGGTGAGTGTCTTGTAGACAGCATATAGATGGCTTATATATTTTTTATCCATTCCACCTGTCTGTGTATTTTGATTGGGGAATTTAATTCATTAACAATCAATATTATTACTATGTAGGCAGTTCTTATTTCACTCATTTTGGTCTTTCAATTTCATCTGGCATATCTTGTTTTCATCACTCTTTTTACACTTTTAGTTACTTTTACTGATATAATCTTCATTTCTAGACTGTCTTCCAAAGTCTCTCTTTTTCCTGTCTTTTTTGTTTGTTTGTTTTTTAAGGCTGTTGTACTCCCTTTAGTATTTCCTGCAAAGCAGGTCTCTTCATTACAAATCCTCTAAGTTTCTGTTTCTCTATGAATATTCTAAACTTTCCCTAAGTTTTGAAAGACGGTCTTGCTGGATTTAAGATTCTTGGCTGGAGGTTTTTCTATTTCTGTATCTTAAATATGTCATACCACTGCCTTCTCATTTCTGTGGTTTCTGAAGAGAAAACAGCACTTAATCTTACTGTGCATCCCTTTTATGTGATGAATTTCTTTTTTCTTTGCTCTTAGGAGTCTATCTTAATCTTTGGCATTTGAAATTGTGATTAATATGTGTCTCTAAGTGGGTCTGTTCAGATTTATTTGGATGAGAGTACACTGTGCTTCTTGAACATGGATATCTATGTCCTTTAATAGGGTTGAGAAATTTTCTACCATTAATTCTTCAAATATTCTTTCTTCCCTTTTTCCCTTCTCTTCTCCTTCAGGAACACCCATTACACATATGTGTGCATGTCTCTTGCCATTGTTTAATTTCCTAAGACCCTGTTCAATTTTTTCCATTATTTTCTTCACCTGTTCTTTTGTATGTTCACTTTCAGAGGCCCTGTCTTCAAGCTCACCAATTCTTTCTTCTGACTCTTCAAATCTGCTGTCTATGCTTCCAGGGTATTTTAAATTTCATTTATTGTGGCTTACATTTCCATAAGATCTGCTATTTTTCTGTATGTTTTAAAGTTCTTATTTGTGCTCACCAAGTGTCTTTTTGATGTCCTTAATCTCTTTAGCCATCTCATTGAATTTATTAAAGAAATTTGTTTGAACATCTATGATTAGTTGTCTAAACTTCTTTACATCATCTGCAGGCTTAGTTTATTCCTTTGGACCATATCTTCCTGTTTCTTGGTATGGATTGTAATTTTTTGTTGGTGTCTTGCCATTTGATTTACTAGATGTATTTATTCTTGATTAATTTTCTCTCTTTAGTCTAGAGCTTTCTCTTTGATTGGCTTTATGCTACAGCTCCTCTTTGATACTTGGTTCAACTTAATTTGGAACTTCACAGTGACTCATGTTTAGCCAATCTGAATTTTTTCAGCCCTTTCTCCCTTGCTGGTTGTGGAGTAGGAGCCATCAATACAGTAGTTCTGTAACCTGTGGAGGCTGAAACTGCCCTCATAGCCCCAGGAGCTGATCAAGCTTCTCTCAACTTCTTTCCTGCCAGAGGTAGGGATGAGCCATAGCCATGTGCAAGATGTGCAGGCCAAGACTGTCTGTAGTTGCCAAGAGAGACTGAAGAAGCTCCATACCCCTCCTCCCCTGCCTGGGGCAGGAATGGAGCCATAGGTGTGGGAAGCAAATTAAGTTGTGCAAGTCAAAACTAATCAGTTGTTCGTGTAGACTGATGAAGCACCAGCCTCTCTCCTCCCCTGCCAAGGGTGGGAATGGTGCTTTTAGTGTGTCCAGCAATCTAGTCTGTGTAGTCCAAAAGTGCCTGCAGTTGCCTGGAGAGGGTAAGAAACCACTGTCCTTCATTTTGCTCTGTCACGATGGGGATAGAGTCACAGATGTGCCTAATAATGTAGTTTGCATGGCTTGAAAGTGACTGCAGTTGCCCTGAGAGACTTAGGGCACACTATCCCTCCTCCTGTCCTGTCAGTGGTGGGGATGGAGTCATAGATGTTTCCCACAGTCTAGTCCATGCAGGCTGAAAGTGGTTGCAGTTGCCCAGAGTGGCTGAGGAAGCACTGTCTCTTCTACCCTGTCAGGGGTGGGGATGGAACCACTCAAGTGCCCAACACTCGAGTCCATGTTACCCAAAAGCACCTGCAGTTGCCCAGAGAGAGTGAAGAAACACCACCCCCTCCTATCTTTTTGGGAATGGAGATGTATTCATAGGTTTTCCCCACCAGTCTAGTTCATGCAGGCCAAAAGCACCTGCAGTTGCCCCAAGAAGCTGAAAGCACACTATCCCTCTTCATGCCCTGTCAAGGGTAAGGATAGTCCCAGAGAATAGTCCAATACTTTAGTTTGTGCAGGCCAAAAGCACCTGCAGTTGCCCAGATAGGTTGAGAAAACACCTCCCCCCATCTTATTACAGGCAGACATGTGCCCCCAGTTTTGCCCACTAATTTTGTCCTTGTGACCTTAAATTACCTGCAATTGCCTGGAAAGCTTGGTACAGGAACCCCAGCTTCCTCCCTGCTGGAGATGGGGCTAGAGCCTAGGGTAGGGCTGCAAACTGACCTGTGTGGAAAGAAGCTGGACCCTACCTTCATCATGATTTTCAATCAGCCCTGCTTCTCCCCATGTTGGGGGCAGAGTTAAAATGGAGACTACTGACCTCTTTCCAGCTTGGACAGGCTCAAACTTTAGCTGTTGTTAGGATTGGACTTAGCCAGCCTATTTTACTAATCAATAGCTAAATCAATGCCTGGTCATCTCTTCCTCCCCCATTTTTGGAAAATGTCATTTCCACACCCAGTCAGGGAATAGCTCCCAAATTGTCTTGCCCCATCAAAGTGGTTTGGACCTACATGGCATGGAGGGCTCTATTCACAAATCTTCACTGAAGATGTGCAGTCTCTTTCCATTCTTCCAAGGGTGTTGCAAGATGTTCTTCTGGTTTCCTGGGCCCCTCAAATAGGTGGTTTAGATAGCTCTGGTTGATTACTAACAGCACTGTAGGATGAACAGAGTCTTGGAGCCCCTTACTCTGCTGCCATCTTGTTTCTCCCAAATGCTTTTAATATCAGGATGACTTATAAAAACCTTTAAAAAAAGTTTAATAGTGTGCAGAAAAATAAATATGAAAAGAAAGATGATAAATATAAAAATGTTCATTTTTCTCATAGGAAAACAAATTAAATTGACAAGAAGTTACTAATTTTACCTAAACACTTAGTAGACATATAAAAGTTTGATAAAACTGTCATTTAGGTTTAGGGAATCACCTTTCTAATATATTTGTTGTTGGATGGCATTTTAACTATATCTACTAAAAGAGTCATATCTTTTGACTTATAAATTCTACATTCCTGATTGTTAAAATGAATAAACTTTCAAATGTGTAATTGATTTGTATGTAGGAATACTCACTGTTGCATTATTTATAATTATATAATAATAGAAACAATACAAATATATCCATAATACCTGTCAGACTAAATTATTGTACATGCATGATATGGAATACTACAGAACCATACAGGTAATGAAATAGTTCTATGTAAATTTATATGAAAGGTGCTTCTAGATAGTCATATATAAATTGCTAAAGGACAAAAGCAAGGGGCAGGATTTTCTATATGCTCACCGATACACATACAACTGTGTGTGTTACAGGGTGTGATTTGTTTAGCTAGAAAACCTGAACTCAGGTAATGGTAGTTGTATCATTCTTTGCTTAGGTATTGATGACAAAGTAACTTTTTCCATGTGTTTTAAAATTGGGGGAGAATACCATCATCTAGAAGAATTTATACCTGAAATGTTAATAATTGATCAGGTTTACTGTGCAAGCATACCAGAACAAAACAGAAATAAATGTCTAATTATTCACTATCACATCCTTAAAATACAATATGAGGGGCATTTTCCCTGGATTCAATTAGTCTTTTGATTCATATATATTCCAGCCTTTTCTATATTAAATTCCTGCTGCTCTTTGTAGTGTTTTTCAAGTTAGGACTACCTAACTTGGTCGTCCAAAGAGTTGATGTCTGTTGTGCGAGTAAAGGATTCTAATTTACCTCTGAAGATACTTTTCTAAACTGTCAGGGGATGTAATGCCTATTTGTGGGCCACTGAGCTATAAAGGTAGTTGAATGAAAGTAAAAGGCAAATTTAATGAGAAATTTTTAAAAGAAACCTCATTTTAAAATTTTAAAAATATTTTTAAAAGTGAAATTTTTAAAAGATGTTTTATTCTCTTAAATTTTATGATAAAAAGAAGTTGAAAGGTTATTCTAAAACTGCAATAAATATTAAATTATTTATAATTATATATAATAATATAATAATTATATTGAATATCACAATATAATTCTTTAAGAAGGAAGTCATAGGCATAGGAAAGAAGAAAGAAAGGAAATAAAGTACACATTTTGTGCTAATGTGAGTAGGGGGAACAATTATAAAAGCAGACTCAGGCAAATTAAGAAGTCAGAGAACAGAATTTGGAAGCTGTAGCAGTTTGGCATTATTTATGAATTCCAAAAATAGATATTGGATTGTTTGTAAACTGGTCTCTTGGATGTTTCAGTTTTACTTGATTAAATTATGATTAGGGCTTTAATTGAGCCACATCAGTAGGATGTTGAGTCCTTGCCCCCTTTGTGGGTAGGAATTCACAGAAAAAAATGACAAGGCACAGAAGATAGTTGGAGTTTTGATATTGGAGCCCAGAGAAGTAAACACACAGAGAAGCAGCTACCTGAGGAAAGAGAGAAGGCAGATGATCCAGGAAGAGAGATGAGTTGTATGCCTGATAGTTTACAGCTGGACTTGTGGAGAGAGCACAGCAGCTGAGTCCAGAAATAAACAAGTCCCAGGAGAGAGATGAGACTCATCCTGGCCTACAGCTGATATTGGAAGAAGCTGGGACCATGGAGCCTTAAGAGAAAGAGGCATATCAGACTCAGACATTGGCAGCCATCTTGCTTCAACATGTGGCAACAGACTTTGGTGAGGGAAGTAGCTTATGCTTTACAGCCTAGTAACTGTAAACTCTTACTCCCCAAAAATAACCTTTATAAAAGACAACAGACTTCTGCTATTTTGCATCAGCATCCCTATGGCTAACTAATACAGAAACATACAGAATTAAAGTGAATGAATAAATGAGTGAAGGGAAGACGGAATGGACAATTGTCAGAGACTCCAAAGGTTTCAAAGGGTTAAGGTAAATCACTCTGTCAACTGTTTCCCTGAGGCTGTGACTTCAGGGACTTCATGGTGTCATTGCTTCTTATCCCTATTCCTATTAAACCCTTCCTGTAAGATTTGATTTGCTCTTTATCCCAAGTAGTTCTCCAGGTGAAATTGTTTCTTCTCTGGTATCAGTTCTTGCAATATAATCCTTGGATCTGACCTCCCGACCAGAAACTTGCATGGTTTCATCATGTTTCTTTTCACTTAATAAGTTTAATATATTTCTCTTTGTTCCTCATTAGAAAAGGGGTCAAGGCATAGAAGAGGGATCATGGATTATGATAGAAAAAGTTGAAATTATTATTGTCCAAGAGCTTTGAAGCACAATGAAAAATTATTTTTCTGTTTTGTAGATTTGGTTTCTTTTATTTAAAATGAATTTTTTATTGAGAACATTTTAATGAGAAAATAAAAGTTATACCCAATAAATGGATAAATGTAATTCTACCAGATTATGTTTTAATTTTAAAAAATGTTTTCTATTATCCCTTATATAAATTCTACATTTTAAGATATAATTATAAATGAATGAAGCAATTAATAGCAATTGGGGAATTGTGAATTTTTGGGTTGGGTGTGTATTATGCATGAAATGTTTATATTTTACTTGTTTTCTTAGTGCAAAGTATGTTTTAGAGCATGCCTTGCCTGTATTTAATATATTTCATGTTAATATTGTAGTCTAGACTCTAAACCAATCAAACTCCCACACCAATTTTCTCCCCATTGAATCACTTTCTGCAAAGGTATTCTTTGCCAAACATCCATTCTAATACAAGCATTCCTATAAAACCTAGACAATTTCTTTGAACAGCTTAATTCCTATCTTCTAAATACTTAGTACAGTTTCATTTTAAGATTTGCAGTAAAAGAATTCTCTGTTGAAAATTATTACACTGAACTGTATGAAATTGTTATTTCTACAGATGAAAAAGTTGTCAAGCCTGATAATTTCATATAGTTCCGTTGTCTACAAAATTATATTTTGGGCTACATTCAGACCTCAAGAGAATAATATTTATTCCTAAATAAGTAAAATAAAAATAAATTATATTATTGTAAAATAATATCAGTTTATATGTATGTTTGCTTATATTATATTGTTTATACTATACCCCATCCAATTAATTACCTATAAGTAACTTTTTAGCTAGTTGTGAATTAATTGATTTGAAAATGTTTTCAGAGGATGCATTTGAAATTTGGAGAATGAAAGAAATTGTTTTTATCTCAGGAGATGTGTTTGATTCTTGAAATTTTTATTTCTCACTCTAATTTCTTGCTAACTAAAGTTTTATATAGTTAACAATTTAAGCACTTAAAAATAATTAAAACTTAGGAATTGCACAGTTTCATATCTTCTATTGTTTTTTACCTTTCCTCATACTGTGTTTGTATAGGCAGACACACATTACTTTATTCAAATAAAAATTGAAGTGAATTATAATTTTATAGAAAGTTCTTTAGTATATATTTAAATGCTCCTAATGCATTCTTGAAATACATTCATAATTCCTGAGTTATGATTTTTTAAAAAACTTGTTTATCAAGTTTGTTAAAGTGCTGCTTGAGATGTCAGCTATAAAATTTGGGGAAATGAAACAAATTCTAATCAAGTCACAACTAAAGGCATGTAAACAGTCATTGTGTTCTCTAAAAATTTTTTCACAATTACAAAGGCCATCCAAAATAGTGGAGATTGATCTGCAAATGTAAAACGGCAAGCAACAATAACAAAATGGATTTTGAGAAATTATCTGACCACACAATTTGAAATATCAGAGTTTCTAAGTTCCGGCATTACGTTTCTCATGTGATTGAGAGCTGTGTGTGTGGAAGAGTAGCATGATCCAAATGATTGATAGCAAGCTATCAGGAGGGCATCAGGTGCAATGAGGCTGTGTCAAGAGGAACAAGGGAAACGATTATTTTCATCTGTCTCCATTAAATTTAGTCACTAGCACAATTTTCTCTCTTATTTGAACTGTTCAATGTATATGGCCTATTCCTAGTGAAAAGCACCCAACCCTTTTTCAGTTTTTGGCTACTGTTTACCATCATTTATCTATAATTAGAATAATAAAGATAGATGATACTGAAAATTTGATAGCTATTATATTAAATTAATTTACTTTTTAACACATTCCAAATCTGTAATACCAGTACAGTAAAATCAAACCTAACTGAAAAAAAATATTTTACTTTATTAATTTGTATCAATAAAACTGATTATATAGACATATTTTTTCAATTCTAAGGCTATGTGGCTATGACCCAAAATAACCCTTCACACCACTTACTTGATACAACATGATATTAAGATATATTTGATAATATGTTTGGTGCTGTACATTAGTAGTTTATATTTCTCAAGCCAACATCAGTACACCTTCCCTAGAAACACTCTTACTATGAATATGCCAGTGGGGATAGTGAGAAGGGGAAAATGCTTCTGTTTACAACATGGACAATTAATAGGACTGGAGTCATAAGAACACACACATAACATATGTGTGCATGTGTGTGTGCATTGTTTTTACTACTCTTTCAATAAAATTCCTTAAGACAAATGACAGCATCAATATCACAGTGCTGTGACCCTGTTTCATTTCATATGGTTGCTACCTTGTTCTAAAGAATCGAGTAATCTTTTTGACATTAAGAGTAGATAGCACAAGTAGATTTTAATTCCTCTGTCAATATTCATCAAATGCTAGTGAGTGGCTATTTGAAAGTTTGCGTTGGGAAAGATTCTGAAATCAAGGTTGTCTTCTCAGAATTCTGTGTTGTAATTAACTGGAATTGTATTTTAATTTAGGTGTCAGAGTGGCAGTACCCTTACCATCTTATGTGATATTTATTATCTCTTACAATTCTTTGATTTTCCATCTGTGGAAGCAGTGTTTGCAATATGAATAATATTGAGCATTTACTATATGCCAGGTCAGGCACTCTGTTAAGCATATCATAAGGTATTATCTCATTTACTCCATGAGAGACACTCTATGGGTGTAAGTATCTCCAATTTACAAATGTGGCAATTGAGTCTTACAGAGATTATTTTACTTGCCTAGCACATGACGGTAAAGTCAAGACATGAGTCCAGCAAGGTTAACTCCAGATCCCTCATGAACTATTTCTCGGTGCTATGATTATTTCTTCCAGGTCTACCAGAATTAGAACTCGATCTTCTGGATCCTGATCTATTGTTTTTCCCACTAATTAATTTTAGTTGATCACAAAGTATGTTAGATAAAATACAAAGGACTACAATTTTTTTTCATTAGAATGTCAACTCTTAGTAAAATGCAACCATGGACTTTCAGTGTTGAAGTATTTCAAAGGTTATTTATTTAAACTGTCATCTGTTGTTGACATATCCCTTACAATATCATTACAAAACTCCCTAGCCCTGATTAAACAACTCTACTAAAAGCCTACTATAATTAAAAGAAACAGTTGATATTTTTTATACATGTATTATTCTGCACTGATGTCATTTAGTTTTTCCTAAGAACTACTTTTAATTTTTAGGGATATATAAATACATGACTTTATATCACAAAGCATTCAGAGCTTTACTCAGGGTAATCAGTTAGATAATTTCTAGTCGTGATTTTAATAACCATCAATTCAGTACCTTGTAAATACATTAAATACTTAGCATCAGGTTTCTTCTAATTTGTAAACTAGGATTGATATCTATAATTCTGCCCCAGTCTGCTCAAATCAGCAAGTATCATTGGGAGCCTTTTATGTGACATGCATTACAGAGAGTTGTAATACCAAAATGAGTAAACTAGAATCCTTATTAGTGAAGAAAACAAACATATATAGAAATAACTAAAATGAAATGTGATAAGGATATTTACTACTACTAAAGGGACATAGAGAAGGAGAAACAAAACCTTTAGGATGGGGAACTGAACTTGGCCCAATGGATAGGGTGTCTGCCTACCACATGGCAGGTCCACGATTCAAACCCCAGGTCTCCTTGACCCGTGTGGATCTGGCCCATGTGCAGTGCTGATACATGCAAGAGTGCCCTGCCATGCAGAGGTGTCCCCTGTGTAGGGGACCCCCATGCACAAGGAGTGCCCCCCACATAGGGGACCCCCACTCACAAGGAGTGTACCCCATAAGGAGAGCCGCCCAGCGTGAGAAAGTGCAGTCTGCCCAAGAATGGCGTTGCACACACGGAGAGGTGACACTGATAAGGATGGAAGCGGTCACAGAAGAACACACAGTGAATGGACACAGAGAGCAGACAAATGGGGGGGAGGGAAGGAGAGAGAAATAAATAAATCTTAAAAAAAAACCCTTTAGGATGCTTCTAAGCCTCAAGTAAGAATATATGCTAATGTGCTTTGAGAATAAAACTACATAAACAAATAAAATGTCATGATAATTACTATCATTAACCTGTATATGACTTTCCATCTCTTATTCCTAGAAAATTACAGATATTCAAGGGACCTGGAAAACAAGAGTTTAATGAATTTTAAAAACCTGACGATTTTACTAGGAGTTACAATTAAGACTATCACCTCTAAGAACACTCTCATATGATTATTTTTTCCTAACAAAGTTATGGTGCTTTAACTGATGGTTGCAATAGTTGAAAGCTTTGCTCTCTAGACTTGAAGGATTCACAGATTTTAGAAAGTGAAAGTTTTGCTATTTTAATACAGGACTATAAAGTCATTTCTCTATAATATGAAACACATAATAACATAAATGTAACAAAAGCAAACCGTGTATGAAAAATGTACATATTCTATTATTCACAAAAATACAAAAAAGTACTAATGATGTTTGACTTCATATGTCAGTTTGGCTAGATTTGGTATCCAGTTGTTTGGTCAAGCAAACACTGGTCTGATATATTTACTGTGATGGTATTTCATGGATGGATTAGCATCTATAGTCAGTTCATTTCATCTACAATCAACAAAAGAGATTGCCTTCAGCAATGAGGGGAGTCTTCTCAACCTATGGATGGAGGTCTTAAAGCCAGAACTGAGGATTACAGAAAGCAGAAAGAATTTCTGCCTCTATTTCAGTGAGGCAGCTTATTCTGGGGAATTCAACCTCACCTTCATCAGAGTTTCCAATTTACAGATTGCCCTGCAGGATTTGGACTATCCAGTTCCCACAATTGTGTAAGTCAGTTCCAATAATGCATTTCTTAATATTTACACATTGTGTGTGTGTGTGTGTATCCTATTGGTTCTGTTTCTTTGTAGAATCAAGACTAACACAAGCACAAAATAGGAAAAAAAGAAAAAAAGGTATGAAGTAGAAATATACAAACAACAATAATTCACTCTGAATCTTTTTGTCCAAAGGGACGTACTAAAATCAGTAGTAATATTTGCTGTTGGGTCATAAGGCATTCCAGTATCAAATGCAGTTCATTTTGTTTTCTGGAACAAAAACATTAATGTTTGTATGCACACTAATCTGCTCCCCCTCAGGGAAATTCCTATCTAAGCTAGTGCCTAATTGCCATGAATTCTAGCAATTTGGACATTAAAGTTGACTAATCTGAATACTTATTAAGACAAAGTGATATATTTATATTCATCAATTCATTTTCACTTAACTGACTCCTTTTGTGACAAAAAATTATGGCAAAGTGGACATGGATGGTTAGGAAATTTTAGCCATCAATTCTTTTGCATTCACTCACGTTTGTATCCTTCACTTAGTCAATCATTCAGCGCTTGTGTTCTTGAGCACTGACTTTGTGTGCAGCCTGTTCAACATGTGGGGATACAACAGTGATGAAGAAAATGGATATGGCCTCTGTCTTAAAAGAACTTCATGGGAAAGAACTAAATTTAATAAATAAAGAAATGTATACAAGTATATATTTGAAATTATAAGTAGTGGTATGTACAGGAAAAGATGATGATCCACAAAAGAATATAATAAAATGGATCTGCTTTAGATTAGGTGGTCAGGGAAGGCTTTTATGATAAGTGGTATTCAACGAGAAATCTGTTGGATAGAAAGGACTAGCAAAGTAAAGTGGGTATGGGAGGTGAAGGTAGATTTAGTGAATGCGGGTTGTATAATGGACAGAGGCATTTGCAGAATCCCTAGAGCAAGAAAAGAATACTGGCTTTTTGTTTGTTTATTTTTAGGAGGTACCAGGAATTGAACCCAGGTCCCTGTACATAGGAAGCAGTTGTTCAACCACTGAGCTATATCTGCTCCTCAATGAGAGTTTTTTGTGTTTGTTTGATTGTTTTTTTTAGGAGGTACCAGGGATCAAACCTGGGACCTCATGCATGGGAAGCAGGCACTCAACCACTTGAGCTACATCTGCTCCCAAGAATATTGGTTTTGAGGAACTGGAAGATGCTTAGGCTAGGAAGCACTGCAAAGGAGAAGGGGAAAGGCAGGAGAAGGGATGGATTCTGATTGTCCTACACCCCAATTGAACTAATTAACTCAAATGTGTGCCCTATATCTTTCATAACTTGCACTCTTTTGTTTATTCACTTATTCATTAATTAATTCATTTCTTGCATGCCAAACTTCACTCTAAGTATTAAATATCAAACAATTAATAATACTGGGTTTCTCTTCTTGAAGGGACCATAATTAAATGGAAATAGGCAGATTTTTAGAAGACAAATTATATCATAGTAGAAATTGCTTTTTAATACTGAAAATGCTATAATGTTTTATTAAAGTATTTAGGAGCTAAGGAATGGTATCTGGAGAGTCAAAAAAGACATTTTAGAAGAGGTTATCTTTGCCCTTGGACCTCTTTAAGGAATAGTAGACATCTGCCAGGTGGGTCGGGCATTTTAATCAGTGTGTACAACACCTCCGGCTTGCTGTGTCCACTGGGAGGAGATGGCTCAAGAAATAGGTTGGTGTAATAGTTAGACAAAAGGGTGTTGAAAGCAAAATACAGGTTGTTTTTATAAAGGATATTTATTTGGGGTAGGAGCATACAGACACCAGGCCATAAAGCATAAGTTACTTCCCTCACCAAACTCTATTTTCACATGTTGGAGCAAGATGGCTGCTAATGTCTGTAAGAGTTCAGACTTCCTGGGTTCCTCTCTTCCAGGGTCTTGCTTCTCTCTGGGTTCAGGGTTCCTCTCTTCCCAGGGCTTGCTTCTACCTGGGCTCAGGGTTCCTCCCTTTATGTGGCTTGCTTCTCTTTCCTCTGTGTGCTTATTTCCTGCAGCTCCAGCTTAAGACTTCAGCGTCAAACTCCAACATCAAAACTCCAACATCAAAAACCCTCAACCGTGTCTTTTGCCATATCTTTTACCTATGAGTCCCCACCGACCAAGGGGTGGGATTCAACATCCTAATGACATGACCCAGTTAAAGTCCTAATATGGATGTGCCAGTCATAACTTAATCATGTCCAGGTACAGACCAGATTACAAACATAATCCAATATCTATTTTTGGAATTCATAGCCATATCAAACTGCTACAGTCGGAAACATTATTAATGTGCTTTAATACCATAATTAAGGTTTTACACAGTGACCTATTAGAGCAAAGACTTTTCAAGTGGGAACATAACCTGATAAGACTAGGTTTTTCAGATAATTGTTCTGGCTTCTATCCCAGGCCCCAATTTAGCTGGTAGAAGTCACAATACTATCTATTCTCTCTCTTATTTTTAAAGATTTCTTTCTTCTTTCTCTCCCCTCCCCCCCCCCCCAGTTGTCTGCTCTCTATGTCCATTCACTGTGTTTTCTTCTGTGACCGTTTCTATCCTTATCAGCGGCACCTGGAATCTGTGTTTCTTTTTGTTGCATCATCTTGTTGTGTCAACTCTCCGTGTGTGCGGTGCCATTCCTAGGCAGGCTGCACTTTCTTTTGTGCTAGGCAGCTCTCCTTACGGGTGCACTCCTTGTTCCATGACGCGGGGGACACCCCTGCATGGCACGGCACTCCTAGTGCACATCAGCACTGTGCATGGGCCAGCTCCACATGGGTCAAGGAGGCCCGGAGTTTGAACCGCGGACATCCCATGTGGTAGGCGGATGTCCTATCCATTGGGCCAAGTCCACTTCCCTATCTATTTTGTCTGGAAATTTTAGTGGTACTTCAACTTGATAGTAGATCCCTAATTAGTCACAAACCAAATTCATTATAGATTCTCTCTATACACTGATTGGTTCTTATAATAGTTTTCAATTGCCTTTGTAACAAATTACTACAAACTTAGTGGCCTAAAAGAACACAGATGTTTTCTCTTTACAGTTCTGGAGGTCAGAAGTCCAAAATCAAGGCATTGGCAGTGCCACGTTCCTTTAGGAGACTTCAGGAGAGAATATTTTTCCTTGACTTTTCTGGATTCTAGAAACTACCTGAATTCCTTTGTTTGTGGCCCCTTTATCCATCTAAAAAGCACATCATTTCAACCTCTGATTCCATGATCACAGCTCCTTCTTCTAAGGTGGTCATTTTGATTACTCTGGCCCACCCAGCTAAGCCAGGATAGTCTCCCATCTCAAGGCCTTTTTCTATGTAAACTAACAGTAGTCTCAGGTTTGGGCATTGGGATATGGACATGTTTATGGGGTATTATTCAGCAGATCTGCAGATGACATGATCAGATTGTGAGTTCTGGGCATTTTCAACCCAAAAACATGATCGCACATTTCTACCTTCACAATAAGGAGGGGCATATGACAGAGCTTTAGAGGTGACAAAAAGACACATAATCTCTGTTTGCTTTTCTACCTAGTCACATTTCACTAAGTTACATCGCCCCACTGAAGAGATCAAGAGAGACTTTGAAATGTTGCTGTGCACAGGACCCTGCTATGCTAAGACCCAGAAGAGCTTTTGTCCCTGTCTTTCTTCCTCAGAAGGGAGTCTGTCACTCTGTGGGAAGCCTCTTTGAAGCAGCCTTAGCTTTGGGGTTGCTGAGTGCAGGGAGTTCTCAAAGAAAACACCGTTCCCTTTCATTTCCTGTCAACGAGGAGTTCAAGTTCAAAAAAATGTTCTCTCTGTTTCTTTATCTTTTCATATATCTATTAATAGGACAGAAGGTGATACAGTGCCAAGTTTCTGACCAGAGTTTGAGCAGATTCTTGAGATTAATGGGAATAGAATTAGGTTACCAGCTTTTTAGTCTCGTTTGTATAGTTATGGAGTAACTCAATGGAGACATGACGACCCCATGCATTTAGGAGCATCTTATTCTTTAGGATATCAGAAAGCTTTTAAAGCATTCGGCCACTAATTTTCACCTTGTAATTGGCAAGAAGGTGGGAAAACTATTATCTCCTTTTCCAAAATGAAGGCTATATTTGTAGAAGTGGCTAAATAACCAGCCTGAAGATTTTTTTCTCCTTTTTTTGTTATGTTCCCAGGGATGATCATTTAGTATCATATCTGGACAAGGTTTACAACAGAAAGGGTCATTACGCATGCCTCGGCCTGGTTACCAAGTCACTTTGGCCTGACTTGTGGGGCCCATGCATCTGGCACTGAAGCCAATATACCAGGAATACACAAAAGCTGCCACGATCCAGAGCTGGTGCTGAGAGTTGAAACAGTTAAGGTCCAGAGTTCAGACAGTTGAGTAAATATAAACTATTTAGGAACAGTGAAGTGTCCTGAACCTTAGGCAGAGGTATTTCCCTCTTTTCAATTCCCTCTTAAAGACAGATGTTTCTGGACTTACTAGAATATACAAGAGGAAGGATCAAAAGCTCTAAGTATATCTCAGGATTACTGAGAGATTTATAAATCAGTTTCTAGGTCTTAGATATTTAAACATTGCTTTTTCCTAGTTAGTTTAATTTTAAATTTTAGTGCCAGCTTCTGATAAATTGATCCCTTGTATACACAAATGCAGTACCACAGACTATTATTTTAAGGAGAGGTCTTTTCATTCACCCCTAGTATAACCTACCATAACCTGTCTTACATATTAACAGGCAGTAACTTCAGACTTTCAGTTCTGTTGACAAACCAAATATTTCTCATTCTCAGAATTTAATCATGCTCCTCACTATGGAAATGAAGAAGTCCAATACTCCATTAGGAAAAATGTTTTCTCCTTTTATTCTTTTTATTTTTATTGTTATTTTTTATAATTTGTTTAGAATCCAAGAGGCTACTTTTCCACAGGAAGGTAGTAAGTGATGATTAACGTAACTGACAAGCTTTTTAAACTCATTCTTGGGATTAGTTATAAGCCTCCTGAGTTCCTTTGAGGTTTGGATGAATGGAGAGATGGGGTATGAAGAGGTTCTGCTGTCTGGGAGAAGTGAAAGTGGAGAAGTCACTGGGGTGTGCCAGGTGTCTAAGTCAGGAGAGGCCTGGAAATAATTTCCATTCAGTATTACTTTTATTTCTCCAAGCAATACCCTCTTGGAGTCCAACACAAGCTGTGATAAATGGATATACCTCACCTTTGGCAGATATTTTGTAGTAAGCTGCAGGGATGCTGACAGACAAGCATAGCACATTTATTTTCTTTTTTGTCTTTTTTATATACTATGCTTATTATAAGGTGATAGGAATTAGGCACTCTATACTTTTCTAGAGGGAATATATTTTATTACATCCTTTCTGGAGGGCATTTTGGGAAAAAATATATCAAAAGTCTTAAAAATGCCCATAATTCTTAAGGAGCAAGCTTGAAATAAAGACATGTGCAAAGATCTGTTGTGTTCTTAATAATAGTGCAATCTTAAAAACAATGTGTGTGTGCTCACAACAGGAATTGGTTAAAGGCATTGTGTGAGCCTGGGTCTGTCCAATCAGGAGAAAGAAACCACACAGTAGCAAGAGTGGGGACACCACGCTAGGGCACAGGGGGACTGTGTGAGGGGCTTCAGAAGGAGTCGCGGCTCTGTAGAGACCCTTCTGGCTACAAGTGAGGTGTGTGCGCACCTTCAGAAGGAATCAGGGTGCTGATGGGGACAAGAGGCCTTCAGGGCAACAGTTTTCTGTGTCAAGAGAGCCATAGAAAAGTTATCTTCAGGCTGAGGCTACAAGTTTGCCAAACAAATTGCATGCTGAGTCCATAGCTGGGTCATTGCTCTACCAGATTTCCTCATACCCATGCGCTCACCTCCCACCCTGTGGTCCAGCTGGAAAACACAGGAGCCCCTTCCCCTGCAATTTCATTCCCATATCCTCTCCTGAGAAAGCTTAACTTGCGGTCAATTTAAAGGAGAAATATTTAAAGGAATTCCATCTATTAATACGGAACATATATTGAGGAGTGAATTTGTAGTTGAAAGTCAATAGTTGATGATGGCACATGCGTATTGGTGGAACACATAATGACATTATTTGAAGCTTACAGACTTTGAATATATAGCTAATCCCTCTGGAGCAAAATGGAGGTTTGTTTGCAGTTCACTATAAAAGCTTTGACTTTCCTAAGTTCAGAATTTCTCTTCTATAGCACAACTCACTGCGTGTTCAGATGTCACCTGACTTTCTTATAGTCACCCTATGGGAATTGAGGAATTGACACAAACACTTTTGCTGTGAGTAATAAAATACTTTTTGTCTGACCCAAAAGGTGGCGGGCAAATTTGTTAGATTGCAAGGAAGGTAAAATTTCAGACTCTCCTCAGGCCTTAACTCTAACTAACTAACTAACTAACTAGTTAACTAACTAGAATGTTGTTTCAGTTTCCTGGGCTGCTCAAGCATATACCTTAAAATGGGTTGGGTTGAACTATGGGAATTTACTTACTTAGGGTTTTGAGGCTGAAAACAAAAGGTCTGAACAAGTCCTCGTCGTGATGATGCTTACTCTTTGAAGACTATGGGGTCCTGGGATTCTGGTGATCCTGGAGTCCTTAGCTTGTATAGGAGAAGGAAAATGGCAGCATCTCCTTGCCTCTCCCTTCTCTTCCAGGTTTGGCTTCTTGCTTCCTATGGCTTTTTCTCTCTCTGTCTGAATTTCATTCCACTTATAAAGTGCTCTAGGAAGAGGATTAAGGCCCTTCCTGCTTGAGGTGGGCTACACCTTCTTAAGTGAAGCAACCTCATCAAAATATCCTACTTACAATGAATTCACACCTACAGGAATGAATTATATTTAAGAACCTGTGTTTTCTGGGGAATATAAGGCTTCAAACCACCACAAACATATTTCAGCACTGACAGGTGCTATGAAAAAGATAAAATGGGAGGATGGCAGAGAATGACTAGGGGTACTGCTTTAGCAAGGTGGGTAAGGAAGTCTGCTTTGAAGAAGAGTTAACTCAAAATTTAAACATGAATAATAAGCTGCTTTGGGAAATTTTCAGAGAAGAGAATTATGTGGCAGGAAGGGCAAATGCCAAGTCCCTGAGGTGGCATCAGGGTGGGTTTGTTTGAGGTCAGTTAGGCCAGTGTGGTTGAGAGTAGTGAATGAAGCAGAGAGAGGAGTGAAGAAATCCTATAATATCCTGTAGGCCAAAAAGGAAACCAACAAAGAGTTTTAAGCAGGGGAGGGATGATCAGATTAATATTTTAGGAAGACCATCTTACTGCTGTAGGAAAGATGGATCCAAAGGATTAAGAGTATTGTTGAGGAGACCAATTAGGAGCAACCAACATAGTAATTATTTGTTTCTTTTTCACATTTTCTGAGTGTCTAAGAATAAATATGTATTACATAATGAAAAAAAAAGAGAAGTTATTTTAAAATATGGCCCTCAGTTTTAACACACTTGATTATCTGTAACAACCTTTTACTAGCAAAGTTGGAGAAAACATCCCCAAAATTTGAAGGCTTTGGAGATCTAACTGTGAATGCAAGAATAGCAGAGGAACATCTCAAGGAAGTCAGAAATATGGAGATAGGAAAGAAGTAAGCCCTCAATTTTGGGATCTGCTTATATCCTCAAGTGATTTGCTAGCTGAAAGAAGTAGCTGAGAGGCTGATCAATTATTTTAAGCATTATTGAATCTTGATTTAAAAAGTTATAGCCAGGAACCTCTTAAGGTAGCCCACTGGTGTTTCGGAATGGGATTTCAAAGGACTTTACACAGATCAAACATGAATTAGAAGTAACCCAGGTCTTATAAAAATTATAGCCCAGCTTAGAGTTAGTTATTTTTTAGGTTCAGAAACATCTCAATATCTGAAATTGTATTAAGACAGCCTGTAATGGATGGTGGTGAAAGTAATAAACAGCACTGAATTATATATCTGAATCAAATATCTGAGTTACATAGTTGAATGTGGTTAAAAGGGGAAACTTTAGGTTGTGAAAAAAAAAAGATGGTCTCAGTTTACTAGCACACCAAGGTATCTGGTGAGAAAAAGGAAATATGTTCTGTGAAGGAATATAATAAAATTTTTCTCCTATAAAGAAAGATACATAGTTCATGTGATATATGAGGATACAAGACAATGTGAGAACCAGCAGAAATCATGTTTAATTAAAAATAAAAAAGACCAACAAGAGCAGAAGAGATTGGCATTATCTGATAAAAATCTGAAAATAAATATCTTGCTATGTTCAATGAGATTACAGACAAGATCGAAAATTTGGGCAGAAAAATAGAAATCACAAAAGTTATATGACTCCACCTCTATATCGAGAGGGGGCTTATATCCCACATGGTTGATGGAGTTGCAGGCACTCTCGATTCCCTAGTGTGGTGTTGACCATCTTCACCTCCCTGTGCAAATCCAACAAAATGGAGAGTAGGAGCTGCACTCTGCTGAAGCTCATTGCCCAGGGTCCACAGGGTAGAGGAATAAAATATGGATTAGAGTGAATTTACTTGTATTCTACAATAGAACTATTGTGACTAGTAATGGAAGATACTGTAGCACTGATCTGGAGAAAGTGGCCACGGTAGCTGCTGAGGGCAGGGAGAGGGAAGAAGAGATGAGATGTGGGGGCATTTTCAGGACTTGGAGTTGTCCTAAACGATATTGCAGGGACAGATGCTGGACATTATATATCCTGCCATAACCCACTGAAAGTACTGGGGGAGAGTGTAAATTACAATGTAAACTATAATCCATGTGGGGCAGCAGTGCTCCAAAATGTATTCACCAAATGCAATGAATGTGCCACAATGATGAAAGGGGTTGTTGATGTGGGAAGAGTGTGGGGGGGGGGGTAGGTGGTGAGTTATGGGGAAACCTCATATATATATGTATATATATTCCCCCCCACCACGGCTTTTTTTGCTTGCTGTCTGCTTTTTTTTTTTCTGTGTCCATTCCCTGTGCGTTCTTCTGTGTCTGTTTATTTATTTATTTACTTTTAAATTAATTTATTCCCCCCCCCCGCCGCAGCTTGCTTGCTGTCTGCTCTCTGTGTCCATTCACTGCATGTTGTTCTGCGTTTTTGCTTGTCTCCCTTTTTGTTGTGTCACCTTGTTGAGTCGGCTCTCTGCAGTGCTTGCAGGCTGGCGGCACTTAGCAGCGCCTTGGCCAGCAGCTCTCCACAGCATGCAGGTGAGCCTGCCTTCACAAGGAGGTCCCAGGACGTGAACCCAGGGCCTCCTATATGGTAGACGAGAGCCCAACTAATCGAGCTACAGCCTCTCCCCCTCTTATATTTTTTAATGCAACATTTTTTGTGATCTATGTATCTTAAAAAAAAAAGACAATTTAATAAAAAATACATTTTAAAAAAGTTACATAACTGATTTGTAAAAGACCATATATAATTTCTATATTAAAAAATAAAAATATCCAAAATTAATAACTCAGTGGATTGGTTTAACATTAGGTCAGGTACAGCTAAAGAGAGTATTGGTTACTATACTGGAAATAGATCATGAAAAAACTATCCAAAATGAAGCACTGGAATATGAAAGAATTAAAATAAAAATAATAGAGGATTGGATATCTGGATGATACAATAAGAAATTTTAGCATGTGTGTTAGTAAGAGTCACAGAAGGAGAAATCAGGGAGAATGATTCACAACAAAAATTGAAGAAATAATAGCTGAAAACTTTTCCAAAGTGATAGAAAACATTATGCTCATTTTCAGAAACACAATAAATACCATGGAATATAATTTAAAAATACATTACTCATAGTAAAACTACAGAAAATAAAATTTAGAGATAGATATAATCTTAAAATAAACATATATTTATAGACAGGAATAGAAATTAGAATTTTTTTCCCTTAGATATGAAACAAGAAGTGTACTGAACAAAAATCACTACTAACCTAGAATTTTATGCCCAACAAAAGTATCCTTCAATAATGGAGGTAAAATAAAGGTACTTTCAGAAAAGATAGACTAAAAACTTTGTCAACAGCAGTTATGTATTAGTAGAGTGCTAGGAGATATTCTTCAGGTAGTAAGAAATGATATCAGATGGAAAGTGGGAAGGCAAAGGAAAAAAGTTAAGAAAGGAAAACAAAAAAGTCACTAGTATGGTAAACTCTTATTTTGTACATTTATAATACTGGTATGTGATGGAAATAAAGTTTTCTAATGTCCTTGCATTATCCAGAGAACGCAAGAGTTTCAAAAAATTAGATTTTAACAAGTCAAGTTTGTGTTGTAATAGTTAAAGAAACCTAAGAAGGAAAATTAAGTGTTAACTTCCAAAGTAACCAGAAAGGAAAAAGTAAATAATAAAATACTCAACCAACCATAGAACAATGAAGAAATAGAAAAGACATAGTAAAATGTATTTTTAAAAATATCTCATCAGGATTACATTACCTGTAAATGAATTAAAGTCTCAAATTAAAAGATGATCAACTGCATACAGACAGTATATGCAAATATGTACATAAATACAAAACTGAAAGCTGATTTAACATTTTAAAAACCACAATAATAGAAACATTAAGAAAAAAACTCATGATTTGAATAAATTTAGAGAAATCATTTAATAAAAACTCAACATCTATTCATGAGAAAAACTACTAGTCAAAATGGAATAGAAGGAAACTATCTTACTTCTATAAAGCTATCAAGCTATCTACATAAAGCCTACAAAAATTATCATACTTAATAGGGAATTAGCACTTTTTTACTAGGCAATTTGAAACAAAATAACATTGACTGCTTAACATTCCTGTGCAACATTATATCAAAAGTCATAGTTCTAACATAAAATTGAAGAAAAAGAAAAACACAACCAATTTGAAAGCATAGCATAGAGCGGTCTTTATTTATTTTTTATGCAAAAATCCAAAATTGTCTAAGTCAAGTTGCTAAAATTAATGTGTAGTAAATATGGTAATATACAAAAATAAAATCAATTATACTTTATTATACAAAATAGGAAACTAAATATGAAAAGTGTGCCACTTAAAATTGCATTGAATCATCACACTCATAGGAATAATTATAAGAAAATATATATAATTTCTGCAAAAATACTATACAACTTTACCGATAAAAATTATATGATATAAATAAATATGGGGATATACCATATCCATAGATTAGATGTTTCAATAGCATAAATACATCAGTTTTCCCAAACTGAGCTATAGTTACAATGAAATCACAAGCAAAATCCCAAAATGCATTTTTGTGGAAATTGACAAAATCATTGTAAAAATTTATGCAAGGGCAAAGAAACAAGAATAGATAAGGCAATCTTGCAGAAAAAGTGTAATATAAAAGAACTTGCTCTAGCATATATCAAAATCTATTATAAATATTTAGCTTTTGAGGCATTATGGTATTGGCACAAAGATAGACAAATAGACCACTGCAGACTCCAAAATAGGCCCACACATATATGAGCAGGTGGTTTTTTGACAAAGATTGTTGAACAATGCATAGTATTTAAATTAGCAGTTCTTCTAGGAACTTACTGAGACATGAGCAAAAATTTATGACCAAGGGTATTCTTGTGTTCTTATTAATAGTTTGATATTAAAAACAACATATTTACAGTACAGGAGGAATGAAAGAAATTTCTTTTTAGTAAATACAGCTTTGCATTACTATGAAAAAAAAGAACCTCAACTCCTGTCTTTCATCCAACAGAATAACTGCAGGTGATGTGAAAAGCAAAGCATATATCTTTTAGAAGATAATGTAATTAAATTTATCTTCCTGATCTTGAGTGGAAAAGATTTTTAAAACAGTACTGAAAAGCCCTAATCATAAAAGAAAAGATTGCTAGATTAGGCTATATTTAAAGTAAAAATTTTTTGTTCATCATAATACATCATCATCATTAAGAGAGTGAAAAAGTGAACTACAGAGCAGAGCAAGGGCTCATATCCTGAATTTATAAAGAGTTCACAAAAATCTCTAAGAGGGGGAGCAGATATGACTCAAGCAGTTGGGCACCCACCTCCCACAGGGGAATGCCCGGGTTTGGTTCCCAGTGCCTCTTAAAGAAGACGAGCAGACACTGAACAGGCACAATGAGCAGAGACAATGAGCAGACAGACAAAGGAACCATCTCAGGGGGAGGAGGGGACTCACTTAGAAAAAGACAACTCTGTGGAATAATGGACAAATCACAAAACAAATACCTAAATATCTACTAAACACTTGAAAAGGTGCGCACCCTCATGTAATCAGGGAATTAAAAATAAAAACTTCAAGAATATATTATTGTTACTTAATAAAAAAAGACAATTTAAAGGGTTGATGATGTGGAACAACAGGGACTGCTTGTGGGAGTATACATTTCTTGAAAATCTTTGGAAACTACTTTGGATAACTAGCAGTATCTAGTAAAGTCTATACATCCTGTTTAGCCCAGTATTTTATTCTTGAATATACACTCAATAGAAATGTGTACAGATATGTACCAATAGAGATATACAAGAATGTTAACAACAGCGTAACATATAAAAGCCAAACTCTGTATTGTATTTTCCTAGACTGCACAAGCAAATACCATGAATTGGGTTGGGTTAAACAATGGGAATTTGTTTGCTCAGTTTTAGACTGGGAGTAAGTGAAAATCAAGATGTTATCAAGGAGATGCTCCTTACTAAAGCCTGTGGTGTCCTGGGATTGGCTATTGGTGATCTGTGGTCCTTACTTGTCACATCATGTGATGGTTTGAAACTGTGTGTACCCCGTAGAAAAAGGCTCCTCAATCTAATCCACACCTGTGGGAATAAACCTATTATAAGTAGAATCTTTTTGTGAGGCTACTTCAGTTATTGTATGGCTCACCTCATTCAGGTTGGAACTTAATCCTATTATGGGAAACCTTTACAAACAGAATGAATACAGGACAAGAGCAAGAGCGAGAGAAGCCACAGAAGCAAGAAGCTGAACCTCAGTGTAACCCAGAAGAGAAGGGGCAGACCAGCAGATGCCACCAGGTACCTTGCTATATGGCAGAAGAGCCAAGGATGGCCAGCAGGAATAAGATAAAAGCTTCTTATATGCTTTAAGTGCCTATATATAGGCACTTTCTTCCTGGTCTTCAGGAAGAAAGCATAGCCTTGATAATGCCTTGATTTGGACAGTTTCTCAGACTCAAAGTGTAAGCTAATAAATTCCCATTGTTTAAGCCAACCCATTCCATGATTTCCTCTTTAAGCAGCCTTGAATACTAAAACACATGGCAAGGCACATGCAGCATCTCCTAGTCTCTATCTTCTCTTTTGGGTTCCATTGAGGTTCAGCTTTTTGCTTCCTGTGCCTTTTTCTCTTTATGTCTGAATCTCACTCTGCTTATAATGGGTGCCAGTAACAGAGTTAAGACCCATCCTGATTGAAGCAGTAACCTTAACTAAAGTAACCTCATCAAAATGTCCTACTTAAAATGGGTTCATGCCCACAGTGATGGATTAGGTTTAGAAACATGTTTTTTCTGGGGTATATAGAGCTTCAAACTACCACATTCTGGAAACAGTACAAATTCCCATTAACGAGAATAAATAATTAAATTCAGATATATTTAGGCAATGGAATACTAAACCTATAAAAAATTAGATGAACTTCTTGAAGCCAAAAACATGGATAACAGCACAAAGTTTAATGCTGGGTAAAGGAAGCCTGACACAGAAGACTATATGCTGTATGATTCCATAAAAAAAATTATAAAGTTGAACCTATACAATAGTTTTTGCAGATATATTCTTAGGTAATAAAATTATAAATGAAAAAAGTGACTCATGAAAGTTACACATAGAGGGGAGAAAAATAATTGATTGTGAAGCAATGTGACGATGTTTTGTGGCCTGGGTGTTGGTTACATGTGTTTACTTTATAATGCTTCATAAAGCTGTGCATTTATTTAATTCACCTTTCAGTACAAAATTCACAATAAAACTGTTTTAATAATTAGTACCAAATGCAACATTTTAATAATAATTTGAGGTGATCCTTTTACCTATCCATAGAGATACTCTCTATATATTTATTATCTAATTAAAACATCTATTTTACACCTAGATTATAATCGAATTCATGACAGGCAATTGTTAATCAAAGTCACTTAAGACATGTTTCCTTCCCTCCCAGAATTGATAGAAAAGTGGGAGAGAATCAAAATAGAAGATTTTTTATAGTTGTTATATATGAGATAATTGTAAAAAACTTTATTTCCATGTATTTATCTAGGTTTAAAAATTGCTTTTTTCCACATGGTTATCAATTGTACAAGTTTGTCTGCAGAGAAGAAGAGGAGGTAAGACCACTGCCTTTTTTAAATCTATTTTGCTTTAATGATTCTATTAGATATTAATTCATGCATACCCATATTTTATGCTAATTTTGATAGATCTGATGAGTATAATACATCCATCAGAATGATGCTTGTATGAAATAGGTCATTTATGCAGGAAAAGTAATTGGACACGACTGGTAATAGTTAAACTAAAATAACGCAGAAAAAAATCACTGAGATACAAAAATTTAGGCTCTTAAAGCATATAAATAGCTTTTATCTTATTCTTGCATTTTTCTTTTTATCCAAAACAAAATATGGAAGAGGTAAAAACACAAGGTTTTAGGAGATAATAATGAAGCCAAAGTCTGTCCATTTTACCTTCTTCAATGTCAGGTAATTTACTGACATGTGCACTCTCAGGAGTGGGTTTACTCACAGGAATAGGTATTGCCAAAAGGACCTCATTATTAGACATTATCTGCCATAAATCCTTCTCATTTTGACATCATTAATCTACCACAATCTATAATTTATAAAACATAGTTTTGAAAACACAGGGTAATGCTGAGCTGTTTTGTACATTTATGACAGCTTATAGTGGAGAGGGGGGGATGGTCCCAGGAGAGGCAGCCCCTGGATTGGCTCTGGGACTACAACCCTGGATATGATTTGGGGAATTTCCCTGTTATATGATGCTATGATTAATTCATAGATCATTTCTATGATTTCCTCCTTTGTTATTCTTTTTATTAATCCAGAGGACTTTATTTTTGGACAGGTAACCATTTCCTCTATCAAGTATATAGCCTGTCTCCCACCTTTCACTAAATACAGATTATATATCCTATAAACGAAGGATAACTCTGTTACCATAACCAACAGGATTTTACTTATTTGTAGCTAAGGAGGACAACAAAGAATCAATTGAGGACTAATCCTATAATATTAAATAAATTCTCTATAAATTTACTATCAATTTTCTTAACATAATTTACGGTAAACTATCGTTTGAGTGCAGTAATTTTGAACCCTTCTTGCTAAATTATTGTTAAAAATCTTAGCCAGTAGGGCCTGTATTTATTACTTCCGTTTCTGTTCTGGATCTTCTTGTTCTTTGATTCTCTTGGTTCTCAGTCCATTTCCAGTTGTCTCCCTCAAGCAGGAGAACTCCTACTGGTCTAAAGAATGATGGGTTAATTTTAGTTGTCACCTAACATTATTTTCTTAAAATATCTACCTTTGGCAGTTATTTAAAGATGTAAAGATGTTTTAAGTTCAGTTGCTTACATTTGATTTTCTGCTTCAAGGATGGAGAATTAATTATTTTTTATAACTCTTGCCATTTTATTTTGATTCCTAAATGGAATTACACAGTACAACCTTATACATAAATTTACTCTTGGCTAGGACCTTTTGGGTGCTGAGTTCTCTGAGGCAACTCCATTAAGAGCTACATTTTCTTTGTTCTGTCCTTTATAGCTCTAAAGTACAGGTAGAAATGTTTAGCCCTCCGATTTACACTTGATGAAAATTAATAAAATTCATTCTCATGCTGCAAAAGCATTTTCAACTAAGTTTTCTATGTCTCTTAACCAATGTTTTCATTGCAGAGTTAACCACCTTGAGCTATCCAGAAGGTAAGGTCATATGTGCGGAAACTTTGCCCTTAACAGTTTTCATACTCACTGTCCACATTTGAAAGGAAAAAAGCACAAGAGAATGATTTATACTTGTAAAGAGAAACCCTGTTTAGATCAGAGAAGATGAAGTAAAATCTTACCCTTGATTTGAATTTTGTAACAATGATATTTCCAAATGTTACTATCATATCCACAAATCCATTTGAGTTTTACATGCATCTTTTCCATCCAAAAATCTTGTATTCTTTGATATACTTAAAACTTTAAAGAAGTTTATATATATCAGCAAAGGGTCACATCACAAGGGCTGTAGAAAGAAAAACAGATCCAAAATATATTCATGAATACCAAAAAAAGTTAAAAACAAGTTTGTAATTTACAGCTGCTCTGAGGCAGCAATAACTAATACAGTGAAAATTTACCCATTTTATGCATCTATTTTGCTTGTTTTACTACTTTGCTTTTCATAAAAAACACATTTATTTCAGTAACTGTCACTTCTCTTGGCATTTATGTGATCCCTGAGCTATGTGTGAAAATATACATAGTTCTACTTTACAATTTTTGTTGAAAAATTATTTCTTTTACAAATTTATATCAATGCTTTTTTGTTGCATACTAGAATTATTTTCATTGCTCCTTTTTTTCTAGCAGTCACTTCAGAAAATCAGTCTTAGAGCTTATTTAGTGTAACATCTGCTTTAAATCTTTTTTCAATTGCAGCTTGAATGACATTTTATCATTAACTGTAAAGAGGAAGAAGTGAAAAATTTCAGAAAGCAGGTCATGCCAAAACTTATTCAATAGGAGTAACATTGTAAATTACATTTAAATGACACTACCCTTATAAATACTCCATGTGATTCACAGCTGTAACCTAATGAGTTCTCATATTGTTCTAGGGAGTTGGTAGAGTGATGTAAATAAATTGTTATTTTCAGATATATGGTAGTAGTATAAACTTGAGCAGAGTGAAGTGTGACTAGAAGCAGTTGGCTTCTCAGTTCCTACTTCCTAAAGAATGGTCATGAAGGAACCAAGGCTTGCATTTCATAATATTTTAATGAAGGAATGATGGTAGATATTTCCTGAGCATTAACTCTAACGTCTTCTGTTAAGAACAATCATATTTGTATTAACTTTTAGCTAGTGTTTATCAGATATGGTTATCTGTGTCCCCAGCTTCAGGGATTATTCCTTGACCAAGGCCTAGATCTTTAGAACATTACTTCCTCTTGGGTTCAGAATTTACTTAATGATTTACAAGTAACTAATGTATTTACTTCACAGTTTCCCCTAACTCTCTCAATTTTCTTCTGTGGCATATCCGATGCTTAGCAGGCTTGAAATTTGCTGAGGTTGGAAGGTGTTCTCTAAAGGGATATAGCTTTGGGACAAAGGAAGAAATTTAACTACCCACCCCAGTCTACCCTCCACTGTTCTTCTTAGATGCTAATACTAGAGACATCAAGCTGAGTTCCTGATCCTGGAGTTGGATGGTATTAGCTCGGCCAGAACACCAAAGCCTGTTGTTAACAGGCTCCAGACTGAGCTACTGATTTAAGAATTGTAACTCATCAAGACCTGTAATTTAATTATAGACATAACTTGTTTTATTCGGCTTCACTTTATTTCTCCTTGCAAATTGTGTTTTTTACAAGTTGAAGATTTGTGGCAATGCTGTGTTGAACAAGTCTATTAGTGCCATTTTACAAACAGCATGTGCTTACTTCTTGTCTCTGTGTCTCTTTTTGATAAGGTATATAAATGTTATTTTTAGTCATTGTTCTATTGCACACAACAGACTAGAGTGTAGTTTAAACAACTTTTATATGCACTGGGAAACAGAAAGTTGTGCAACTTGCTTTATTGCTATATTCACTTTGTTGTGGTGGAATATCTCCACAGTTATGTATTGGTCTCTGGAATGATCCAAATGCAAACTGCTCCAAGGGTTACTAGAGCATGAAGGGACGAAGAACTGTGAATGTTCATGCCCTGTACCAATCCCTGCAAGGCAACCGCCTTCTTTAACCCATGCCAAGGTCAAGGTACTAGTAAGAGTTAGAGCTAGGATTCACAATGGGTGATTTGATTCCAGAGATTGTGCTTTTTAGCAATTCTGCAGATTGTGCCTGGTTGCCTAGGCAGGGAAATTCTGATTCATTCACAGTTTGCCAAATGCCAACACCCCAGTCTTGGAGTTGGATGCAATTGTGGATGAGACATTGGATTGTCTGTCTTAGGTGTAGGTAAATATATATTTTTAGTTAGATGTGGAACTATTGCAAAGGTTTGAGAGATATATGCCTGTTAGGTGAATGGATTTTTAAAACTAAACTTTTTAAATTTCAAATTAGTTTTAGATTTATAGAAAATTCATGGAGATAATACAGAGCATTTCCATATACTCTTTATCCAGTTGCCCCTATTATTAACACCTTATATTTGTAATTGCGGCGGCTTGCTCGGTCGGTAAAGGTGGGGTCTGGCTGCAGACGAGGGGTCAGTCCAGCTCTGGACGAGGGGTCGGTCCCGCTTGGGACGAGGGGTCGGTCCCACTTGGGACGAGGGGTCGGTCCGGCAGCAGACGAGGGATCGGTCTCACAAGGGGTTGTGCGGTTCGGCTGACGGGGTCGCCCGGCGAAGCCGGCGACGAAGGGGTCACCCGGAGAAGCAGGCGACGAAGGGGTCGCCCGGAGAAGCAGGCGACGAACTGGGGACAAGGGAGGCCAGGCCCTTGTCGGGGGCTCTCAGGACTGGAGGGCGCACGGCAGAAGAACTACCGCGGAGACAAGGTAAACACACAAGTCCACTTTACTGAGGGAGAGGCAACAGTTTTATAGGGGCTGGGGAAGGCTGATTGGTCGAAGCCACGCCCTGTTCTGATTGGTTGCTGGTGAAATGTCAGTGGGCGGTACTGGACGGGGGAGGGGTGGTGGTTAGGGATTGGCTGTTGCTGTTGCTGGGGGAAGGGGCAGGGTTTAGGGATTGGTGGCTGCTGTTGCTGGGGTGGAGGGCAGACTTGAGTTTCCGGCCCACGCCTGGCTGTTGCTGCTGTCGGGGGAAGGGAAAAGGGCAGACTGGAATTTTCCACCCTGCGCCTGCGCAGGGAGAAAGAAGAAGAAGGGTGCTGCCCCACAGGCATCGTGTGGCGCCATCCGGGAGGAGGGGCGGCCGTGGAAGCATGGCTGCCGAGAAGGGGAGACCCGAGGGCACTCTGCGCCCATGCCGTGCTCCCTTCAGGGGTGGCGGTGAGTCCGACCAGCCACCCTATTATGGGGGCAGCGGCTTGGCCTGCCGCAGCTGCTCCCCTGCCAGGCCAGCAAACCACACTTCAGCCCGAGGGGTGACCGCATGTAATGTACATTTGTTGCAATTGAACCAATATTGATAGAGTATTATAAACCAAAGCACACATTTCCTTCAGATTTCTTCTCTTGTTATGCTCCAGAATCTTATCCAGAATACCATATTACGTTTAGTGGTCACATCTCCTTAGGTTCCACTTAACTTTGACAACTTCTCAGAACATCTTTGAATTTAATGATCTTCGCAATTTTGAGGATTACTGATCATGTTTTGGGGTAGAATGTCCTTTAATTAGAATTTGTTTGATTTTTTACCTTATGATTAAGCTCAGGTTATGGATTTTGGGGATGAAGATCATAGAAGTAAAGTACTATTTTCCCCATATCAAGGATGCAAACTATTAAAATGATTTGTGACCATAGATGTTAACCTTGGTTACCTGGCTGAGGTGTTTGTCAGCTTTGTCTACTGGAAAGTTACTCTTCTTTTTCCTGCCATCTTTAGAAAGTATTTACCATGTGTAGTATAAACTTAAAGAGTGGGGAGCTTTGCTGCACCTCCATGAGAGTGGGCTATTTACATAAATTATGTAGAATTTTTATTTATTTGATCATTTATTTATATAGGTATGAACTCCTAAATATCTTTTCCATGCTTTGAGTTATAATCCAGTTCCTGTTTGTTTTGTTGCTCAAAGTGTTTCATTTCAATTGGATCTCCTTAGTGTATCTTTTTACATCCCTTCATCATTGTGGTGTTTTTAAAATCACTTCCTTACTTTCTAGCATTTCAAGATATTCCATGCTCATCTTTTGTATTTCCTGCCACATCCTAAAATCAACCATTTCTCCAAAGACCCCTAATACTTTTAGTTAGAGAATAGTATTATAAACAAATATCTGGGTGCCAGGAATATTTGTTGCTACTAGAGTACCAATATTTCCAGGCCTTTTTAGCTGACACCAAAGAAATATATTTGTGTATAATAACTTATATATATACATGTATCTATAAACATTTCTTTCTATATATTATGTGAAACATGATTCCATACTGGTGTCTTTAACTTATCCATTACCACATAGATCATTCTTGTTTTCTCCCATTGATTTTCTGTAACCTCCCACCAACAGAGAGAAACCTGACTCCCATCATCTGCCATCCAGTTACTTGTTTGTTTCTAGTATAAATGAACAGTTGTTTCAAAATTGTTAACCTATACTCCCATAGAAAAAAAATGTTATCAACTAGAGTATAGCACTTACACACAGATTTTTTTTTTCCATTAGTCTTACAGAATCCACTTATTTCCAAAGGTACTTAGGTCAACACCTTTTCCCCTACCCTCTTCAATGAGGTTGTTTCATACATTTGTACTATATATACCTATCTATATACATATATACGTATATATATATAGTTATAGTCCACCTTTCATTCTAAATAATTTTTTTTAAATTTGCTTATATTAAGTTTAGTTTTTTGGGCTGTAATATTTCATGGGTTTTGAAAAATGCATAGTGCCATGTACCAACAATTACAGAATAGTTCAAAGGTCCTAAAAAAAACCCTGGCTTCAACCCTCCAACCATTACCCCCAAAAATCATTGATGGGGAATTGGTGTAGCTCATTTGGTTGAGCACTTGCTTCCATTATACAAGGTCCTGTGTTCATTCCCAGTACCTCCTAACAACAAAAAATTGACAACCACTGCTCTGTATATTGTCTCCATAGTTTGTCCATTTTAGTATGCCATATAAATGGAATCATATATTATGTACCCTTTTTACACAGACATTTCATTTTCAATTCACATTTAAGATTCAACCATGTCTTTGCATGACTTGAGACTTCATTCTTTTTTATCACTGAAAGCATTCCATTGTATTACTAGCCTACAGTTTGTTTATACATTAACTATTAAAAGACATCTTGATTGTTTCTAGGTTTTGGTGATTATGATTAAAGCTGTTGAAAATATTCAATCACAGGTCTTTGTGTGAACATAATTTACTTATAAATTAGTTCAATAAATATTCAGGAGTGTGATTGCTGGATTATATAGTAAGACTATGCTTAGGTTTTTAAAAAACTGGCAAATCATCTTCCAAAATGGTTGTACCATTTTGCATTATCGTTATCAATGAAGGAAAGTTCCCATTGCTCTACATGCTTACCAGCAATTGGCATTGCCAAGTTTTTGGATCTTGGCTATTATATCTAACAGGTACGGAGAAGTGGTATCTCACAGATTTTTTTAAATTTTGCATTTTTCTAATGATAAACAATGCTGAGCTTCCTTGTATATACTTATTTGCTATCTGTATATGTTCTTTGCTGACGTATCTGTTCATATCTTTTCCCTTTTAAAATTGGACTGTTTTATTATTGAATTTTAAATGCTTTTTGTGAATTTTGGATAGAACTCCATTATCAGATATTTTCTCCCAGTTTATGGCTTCTCTTTACATTACCTTAATAGTGATTTTCACAGAACAGAGTTTTTTTTTATTTTAATAAAGTCCAAGTTATAAATATTTTCTTTTAAAGACAATGGTTTTTGTGTTGGATCTAAAATCTCACCACCAAACTCAACGTTATCTAGATTTTATCCCATGTTTACTTCTATAATTTTTATAATTTAATGCTTACTATTTATGTTTTAAGTTCTATTTTGAGTTAATTTTGAATTAATTTTGTGTTAGGTATAAGGTCTATATTTAAGTTTGTATTTTGCATATAGATATTCAATTTGCTGAAAAGACTATCCTTTTTCCATTTAATTACCTTTGCTCCTTTGTAAAAAATCAGGTTACTTTACTTGTATGGGCCTATTTCTGGGCTTTTTTTCCTGTTCCACTGATCTTCGTGTCTTTCTTTAGCTAATACCATGCATGCTTGATTACTAGAGCTTTAGAGTAGGCCTTGAAAATTCTCCAACTTTTTCTTCAGTATTGTGTTTTCTACTCTAGGTCTTTTGCCTCCGTAATAACTTTAGACTCAGTTTTTTTATATCTACAAAATGGTTTGCCTGGGTTTTATTGGTATTACATTTCAGAATCTGTAGTTCAAATTGAGAAGAATTGACATCTTAAAATAATAACCCAGATAAGGCATATCTGTCAGTTAATTAGATCTGTGATTTCTTTCACCACTCTTTTATAGTCTTGTACATACTTTTTTCATTTTTTTGTGCTTTTGTAAATAGATTTCTATTTTAAATTTCAAATTCCAACTGTCTGTTACTGGTTTACAGGAAAACAATTGACTTTTGTAATTGCCTATGTATCTTATTGTTACCGGATTTTGTCTAGGTTCTTGGCTATGCTGCAGAAATGAATTTCAAGAGCACACCGGGTGAGTTAGGCCAGTAATTTATTCAGGTAGGGAGGGAAGAGAAATGGGAGGAAATAACAGAGCAGGGGTCCCAGGTAGAGAGGAAGAGGGTGAAAAGGGATAAAAGAGGGCAGATTTACAAGCTACAATTCCCCATTATAGATTATAAATCTCCAGGTTTACTTGCGTGGCCATGTGGCAGAGGAAAAATGGTGAGAGCAGTGCACAGAGGGCAAGAATGGGTCCAGAGGTAAGAGAGCAGGGCGAGAGCATTCTCAGTCCTTATGGTCTGATTTATAAACTATTAATTATTCTACCCCTTTGCTAATGGCAGGGGAGGGGGCCCCAGCTGTTTGCTGTTTTGATTAATTACCCCACCCATCAATCCTCCAGTGAGGACCCAGTGATAAAGTCCTTGGGTAATATCCCAGGCTTTTCCTTGCTTCTAGAAGTCTTTGTTCTGGATAGCAGAACTTGGGGAGGGTCTTCCAGAAGCCATCTCGGTGTTACTGATGTCCACGTGGACTCTCTGCCAGGTTCCAGATCTGTCTATTAATTCCCTATCTTACTAGCCTGCTTCATTATGACTTAGCTATGATCATTTATTCCATTAATTTTTAAATGCAATCTTTAGAGTTTTCAACATACACAATCATATCATCTGCAAATAAAGACAACTTTATTTCTTCCCTTTCAAGTGGCATTACTTTTATTTTTCTTGTATTATTGCACCAGCTAGGACTTCCAGTATGCAATACTGAATAGAAGTGCTAAGAGTGGATTTCATTGTCTTGTTCTTGTTCTGGGGAAAGCCTCCTGTTTCTCAACATTAAATATTATGTTAGCTATGGATTTTTTTTGTGATGTTCTTACCAGTTTGAGGAGGTTGCCTTTTATTCTTAGTTTGCTGAGTTTTTATCATGAATACAAGTTGAATTTTGTGAAATGATTTTTCTGTGTCTATTAATATGATCATATGATATTTTTCTTTAGTCTGTTGATGTGATGGATTACATTGATTGATTCTCCGGTGTTGAACCAGTGTTGCATACTTGGAATAAATCTCATTTCATCGTGGTGCATAATTCTTTTAGTACATTGGATTTGCTTTGCTAATATTTTGTTGAGAACTTCTGTATCAATGTTTATGGAAAATATTAGTTTGCAATGCAATTTTCCTTTCTTATAATGTATTCATCTGATTTGCTGGCCTTGTAGAATGAATTTTGAAGTTTTCCCTCTTATTCCAACTTCTTGAAGAGATCATGGAGAATTGGTATTGTTTCTTCCTTAACTGATTGATTGAATTTACCAATGAAATCACCTATTGCTTTCTTTTTTGGGACTTTGTTATTGTTCAATTTCTTCAACAACTATAAAGCTAGTCAATTTACTAATTTTTCCTTATGAAAAGTTTTAGTAGTTTGTCTTTTAAGGAACTGGTACATTTAACTATATTATCAAATTTGTGGGCACAGACTTGTTAGTAGCATTCCTTTATTATCCTTATAATTTCCACGGAGTCAATAGTGATGACCACTCCTTTAATCCTGGTTTTAACCTTTTATCCTTTTATTAAGCTATTGATGTTTTCAAAGAATTATTTTTGTTTCAGCAATATTCTCTATTGCTTCCTGTTTTCAATCTCACTGATTTTTGCTTTAATAGTTTATTATTTCTTTTCTTCTGCTGACTTTGACTTCATATGATCTTCTTTCCCTATTGACTATTGAATCTATCCACCAAACTTCTTATTGGGTATTGACTTTTCAGTTCTAAAATTTCTATTTGGTGCTTCCTTATGTCTTCTATTTCTTTCCTGAAGCTTTCTACTTCTTTGCTGAGGCTTTACTTTTTTTTTCATTTTTTCCAAACATGTTCATAATTGTTTATTGAGGTGTTTTATGATGACTTTTAAAAATCTATCAGATAGATTTCTTTTGTTCAGATAATTCTAACATCTCTTACATCTAGGTGTTGAAATCTGTATTAATTTCCCATGGCTGTTAAACAATCCTATTAAGCAATCTGAAATCCAGCTAGGCAAACTCAATTTGTTTTCAGGGTCAGGGGATAATACTCTGAGGCAATGGCTCCACCCCTGGGTGCTCAGGTCTGCCCTCTGGAATCTTGACTCCACCTTCTGAGTCATTCCTCCTTTTAAAATGAAAGATAGCATGTGTTTGCAGCTAAGTAGTTTTAACAGTTTTTCTTGCCTATTGAATTTTGGGTTTTCAATCACCTTCTTTCACTTCATCTTCTCTTTGCCCCTTTCAGTCCAAGCCTACATTCTCCAGTACATCTCCCATATATGTCACATGGATTTACTCTATTAGACAAGAGGTTTGTCCTCTATTCTGGGGTTCTGCTGATGCAGCAGAGGGGATCAATGAGGTACCCTTAAATTTTAAAGAGCCTTTTGTGTAACTGAGTACTGAGAACTTTTGAATATTTTTTCTTTTTTTTAAGTAAATTTTATTTCAAATTCAAAAACTAAAATCGTCAAAATGTAGCATAACAAATTAAGGAAGCATTACTCTAGAAAAAAAATCTGTCCAGGTACATTTATCTCATTTAAGCCTAAAAACAAACTCAGTTCTTTTTCTGGTGTTCAGAAAGAAACATAAACGAGCACAGATTGATTAAATGACATGGCCAAGCTCTCTTTGTTAATGAAAAACATTAAGAAAAATGCTTAATATTTTATTCTTATCTCACAAAACTAATCTCCGTATTCTTTTTCTTTTTTTTTTTTTTTAATCTTTAGCAACGATATAGTGCCTTTTTTTTCCCTCTGTTACTGTTAGCCCCATCTGGCAAAATAACCTGCCTGCTACCCGTGCCAGCAACACTCAGTCGGCTTCAGCCAGTCTCCCCTGCCCGGATGACAGATGGCCAAATATTAGCTCCATCAGTCAAAATGACCCACCCATAACCTCTAACTGACTTCAGCAGATCTCACAAGCCCCAATGACAAATGGCCAATACCCACCCTCTGTCTCTGAAAGACAGAAAGTGCATTCTGACATGTACACAAGACCCCCTCCCAACAGAGTAAAAATCAGTGCTTTTCCTTTGTCCTCGCTGGTACCTGGCCCGTATGCTATTCAAAGGCACACTCAAGTCAGTTAAATGGGTTGAAATTTCATTTCAGACCCCCACCAAGCTGGTGGTAATAAACTTCTCTGCTTAAATTTTGATCTGTCTCTGAGTCTCATTGAAACAAGATCTAACATTAGACCTAACAGCTACAAAAATGTTACAGTATTACTATTAACTGTAGTCTATAAATTGCATTAGTTGTATTTTTCCCAGGGATCACCATATTCTTAAAACCATGTAGTAGAAAAACATTCTTTTTTTTTTAAAGATTTATTTATTTTTATTTATTTCTCTCCCCTTCCCCCCCACCCTGGTTGTCTGTTCTCTGAGTCTATTTGCTGCATCATCTTCTTTGTCCACTTCTGTTGTTGTCAGCGGAACGGGAATCTGTGTCTCTTTTTGTTGCGTCATCTTGTTGTGTCAGCTCTCCGTGTGTGCAGCACCATTCCTGGGCAGGCTGCACTTTCTTTTGCGCTGGGCAGCTCTCCTTATGGCGTGCACCTCCTTGCACGTGGGGCTCCCCTACACAGGGGATACCCCTGTGTGGCAGGGCACTCCTTGCGCACATCAGCACTGCACATGGGCCAGCTCCACACGGGTCAAGGAGGCCTGGGATTTGAACTGTGGACCTCCCATGTGGTAGATGGACACCATAACCACTGGGCCAAGTCTGCCGCCCAGAAAAACATTCTTGTATTTATATTATTATCTACAATCCTCATTACCAAATAATCACTGTTGTGCAATCCCTGGATTATCCGCTAGATGTCTTTCAACTAACATTAACCTCCATAGACTACCCTTTTTAGCCACATCACATTTATAATTCAGCAATGTTTGTTATACTTAATATAATATGCTACCAACAAATCCAATGAATACCACATGTTTACAATAGACCTTATTAAACATTCTACATGTATTCAGCATCTTCCTTTTCAACCCATGTTCTGTCTCCTACTAACCTATACACTGTAGTCCAACTCCATACATTTACTCATCATATTTACTTAATATCAGTGAGACCATACAATATTATTCCTGTTATGTCTGGCTTATTTCACTCAACATAATGTCCTCAAGGTTCCTCCATGTTATCATGTGCTCCCCTAGTTCATCTCTTCTTACAGGTAAACAGTATTCCATTGTGTGTATAAACCACATTTTGTTCATTCATTCATGGGTTGATGGGCTCTTAGGTTGTTTCCCACTTTTAGCAATTGTGAAAAATGCTGCTTGAACATCAGTGTGCAAATGTTTGTTCGTGTCCTTCCTTTCTGGTCTTCCAAATATTCCTAGTAGCAGGATTATTGGATCATATGGCATTTCAATATTAGCTTTCTGAAGAATTGTCAACCTGTCTTCTACAGAGGCTGCAAAATTTTACACTCCCACCAACAATGAAGTAGTGTTCCTATTCTCCACATCTCTCCAAGACTTTTAGTTTTCTGTTTTGTTTTTCTTCCTAAATAATGGCCATTTTGTATGGCATGAAATGATATCTCATTGTAGTTTTAATCTGCATTTCTGTAGTCACTACTAAAGTTGAGCATCTTTCATGTGATTTTTAGCCATTAATATTTCCTTTTTGGAAAAATTTCTATTCAAATTTTTTGCCCATTTTTTAATTGGGTCACGTGTCTTTGTCATTGAGTTGTGTGATCTCTTTGTATAATATGGAGATCAAACTCTTGTTGGATATGTGATTTTGGAATATTTTCTACAGTTGGTAAGCTGTCTTTCCACCTTCTTAATAAAACCTTTTGAAACACAAAAGTTTTTAATTTTGAGGAATTCCCATTTATTCATGTTTTCTTTCATTGCTCAAGCTTTGGTTATAAAGTCCAAGAAACCACCATCTATCACAAGATCTTGACAATTTTCCCCTACATTTTCTTCTAGGTTTATGGTTCTAGATTTTATAGTGAGGTCCATGATCCATTATGAGTTAATATTTATGTAAGGTGTGAGATAGGGGTCCTCATTCTTTCCATAGATATGGATATTCAGTTTTCCCAGGAACATTTGTTGAATAGGCTGTCCTGACCCAGCTGGGTGGGTTTGACAACCCCTCAAAAATCACTTGGAACAAGGGTCTATTTCCAAATTCTTGATTTGATTCCCTTGGTCAATCTAACTATCTTTATGCCAGTACTATGCTGATTTTTTGTTTGTTTGTTTTTACTAGTGTAGCAAAGTACTATGCTTTAAATCTGAGAAGTGAGAGTCCAAATTCATTCATCTTTTTAAGATATTTTTGGCTGTTCTAGGTTATTTTGAAACTAGCTTTTCAACTCCACAAAAAAAGATGTTGGAATTTTTATTGGGATTGCATTAAGTTAAATCTGTAGATTGGTTTGGGTAAAATTGACTTCTTAATGATATTTAGTGTTCCATCTCCTGAATTCAGAATGTCTTTTCATTTCTTTAGATCTTCTTTCATTTCTTTTAGTAATGTTTTATAGTTTTCTGAATACAGGTCCTTCATGTCCTTTATTAAGTTTATTTCTAAATATTTGATTATTTTAGTTGCTATTATAAATGGAATTTTTAAAAAAGCTTTCTCCTTTGTTTGCTCATCAGTAGTGTTTAGAAATCATGTTGATATTTTGCTATTACTTATGTATCCCTCCACTTTGTTGAAATAGTTTATTAGTTCTAGTGGTTTGATGTGGATTTTTCAGGATTTTCTAAGTATAGGATCATAACATCAGTGAATAGTGAAAGTTTTACATCTTCCTTTCCTATTTGGGTGAATTTTATTTATTTTTCTTGCCTAATTGCTCTAGTTAGAACTTCTAGCACAATATTGAATAGCAATGGAGACAGTGGGCACCTTGTCTCATTCCTGATTTCAGCAGGAAAGCTTTCAGTCATTCACAATTGAGAACAATGTTAGAATGGGTTTTTCATATATATACTTTATTATATTGAGATTGTTTCCTTCTATTTCTATCTTTCAAAGTGTTTTTACCAAGGCAGGATGTTTGTCACTGCCTTTTCTGCATTGAGATGATCATGTGATTTTTCTTTTTCAATGTATTAATGTGGTGTATTACACTGATTGACCTTATGTTGAACTACCCTTATATCCCTGCTATAAAGCCCACTGAGTGTGGTGCATATTGTTTTTCATGTGCTTTTGGATTTAATTAGCAAGTATTTTGTTGAGGATTTCTGCATCTATATTCATTAGAGAAATTGGTCTGTAACTTTCTTTTTTCATAATATCTTTATTTGGTTTTGATATTAGGGTGATGCTGGCTTCATTGAATGATTTCAGTAGTATTTCTTCCTGTTAAACTTCTTGGAAGAGTTTGAGCAAGATTTTTAGTAGATCTTCTTTAAATGATTGGTACAGTTCACCTGTTAATCTTTCTGGTACTGGACTTTTTATTTTGGGGGAGGTTTTTGATGGAGGTTTTTGATGATTGTCTTGTTGACATCTTCTATTTCTTCTAGAGTCAGTATAGATTTCTGATAGTTAGACTAATGTGTCAACTCAGTCAGGTAATTATGCCCAGTTGTTTAGTCAAGGAAGCACTGGGCTAATTGTAATACAAAGGCGTTTATGGACTTTAGTCACCAATGACATTACTGCAGTGGTAAATCATAGATAGTCGATTACAATTATATCAATGAAGGAGATTGCCATCAGCAATGAATGACTCTTTATCTATTCTGCTGAATGCCTTAAAAGGGAAAGTAATTTCAACATTAAGTGAGAATTTTCCTGCTCAACTTTAGGCAACCAATGTTTCCCAGAACACATCAAAAACTTTCACTGGACTTTCATTGGCCCCTGGTTGCAATCTGCCTGCAGAACCTGGACTTGTGCATCCCCATGGTCATATGACAAGCTCTGATAAAATCTCTTACTATTGACAGATATCTCTTATTAATTCTCTTTCCCTAGAGAACCCTAATACAAGGTTGTTCATGTGTTTCTTGGAATTTGTTCATTTCATCAACATTATCTAGTTTGTTGGCATTCAGTTGTCCATTGTATCCTCTTATGATCTTCTTTATTTCTGCTGGGTCAGCAGTAATCTCTCCCTTATCATTTCTGGTTTTATTCAGTTGCATCTTCCCCTTTTTTTCTTTGTTATTCTGGCTAATGTTTGTTTATTTTGTCTATCTTCTCAAAGCACAAATTTTTAGTTCTGTTGGTTCTTTCTATTGATTTTTTATTCTCCATTTCATTTATTCCTCCTATAATATCTATTATTTTCTCCTTTTGCTTGCCTTGGTATTGGTTTGCTGTTCTTTTTCTATTTCCTCCAGGAGTACAGTTAGGTCTTTAATTTTAGCTCCTTCTTCTGTTTTAATGTAACCATTGTGTGCTATAAATTTCCCGCTCAGGACTGCTTTCACTATATCCCATAGTTTTTGATGTTATGTTCTCATTTTCATTTGTCTTGAGATATTTACTGATTTCTCTGCAATTTCTCCTTTGACTCACTGATTATTTAATAGTATATTTTAAATTTTCATATATTTGTGAATTTTCCTTTTTCTACATGTTCTTAATTTTCAAATTTATTTCATTATGATCAAAGAAAGTGCTTTGTATAATTTCAACCTTTTTAAGTGTATTGAGATCTGATTATAATCCAACACATCATCTATCCTGGAGAAAGAATCATGTGCTCCTGAGAAGAATGTGTATCCCACTGTTTTGGGGTGTAATATTCTATAAATATCTCTTAGGTCTAGTTCATTTATCAAATTATTCAAGCTCTCTATTTTCTTATTTTAACTCTGTCCAGATTTTCTATCCAATGCTGATAATGGGGTGTTGAAATCTCCAAACTATTGTTGAGACATCTATTTCTTCCTTCAGCTTTGCCAATGTGTGCCTCATGTATTTTGGGGCATCTGAGTTAGGTATATAACCATTTATTAACTTTATTTCTTCTTGGTGAATTGTCCCTTTTATTAATGTGTAGTTACCTTCTTCATGACTTATGACAGTTTTTCATTTAAAATCTATTTTGTCCAATATTAGTATCACTATTCCATATTTTTGATTATTGTTTGCATGGAGTATCTTTTGCCAAACCTTTTACTTTCAGTCTGATTTTTTTCTTGCATCTAAGATGAGTCTCTTGTAGAAAACAAAAGATGGCTCTTTTTTTTAAAATCCATTTTGCTAGTCTGTGACTTTTGATTGGGAAGTTCATTCCATTAACATTCAATTTAGCTACTGTAAAGGTACTGCTTACTTTGTCCATTAATCCCTTGATTTTCTGTTGTCATTTATTACTCTAGTCTGTCTTTTTCCTTTTCAGTTACTCTAATTTATAATCTTAATTTCTACATTCTTTTACAAGCCTCCAGTCCTTGTCTTTTCCTTTCAGGCTGTAACACACTCTTTAATATCTCTTGTAGGTCTGGTCTCTTGGTGACAAACTCTCTCAAGCTTTGTTTGTCTGTGAATACTTTAAACTTGCCTTTATTTCTGAAGGGTAGTTTTGTCAGATAAATAATTTTTTTGCTGGTGGTTTTTATCTTTCAGTGCCTTAAATATATCATACCACTGCCTTCTCACCTCCATGGTTTCTGATGAGAGATTGACATTTCATCTTATTGAGGCTCCCTTGTAAGTGATGCATTGCTTTTCTCTTGCTGTTCTCAGAATCCCCACTTTATCTCTAGCATTTGACATTCTGAATAGTAGATGTCCTGGAGTAGGTCTACCTGAATTTATCATTTTGGGGGTACATTGTGCTTCTTGAACACTGATATTCTTGTCTCCCAAAGGATTTTGGAAAATTTTCCGTCATTATTTCCTCAACTACTCTTTCCATTCTCTTTCTCCTTCTGGGACACTTATATTGCATATGATTGTGTATTTCATGCTATCATTCATTTCTCTATGACACTGTTGCATGTTTTCCATTCTTTCTATCTTTTCAAGTTCAAATGCTTTGTCCTCCAATTCACCAATTCTGTCCTCAACCAATTCAAATCTGCTATTATAGGCCACCAATGTATGTTTAATCTCATCCATTGTGTCTTTCATTCCCAAATTTTCTGTTACTTTCCATTTCAGGGTTTCAAATTGTTCTTTATGTTTACACATTTTTATCTTAATATCCTTTATCTATTTAATCACATTTTCCTTCAACTCCCTAAATTGGTAGAGGAGATATGTTTAAACATCATTCTTTAGTTGTCTTGTTGTCTTAAACCCTGTGTCTCATTTGGATTCTTGTTTTTTTCCTTTGCCTGGGACATTTCTTAGTATGGCTTTTTTTTTTTTTTTTACTTTTATAAAGAGTAGGTATTTGGAGTAGAAGCTTAAAGTTACCAGGTCATAAAGTATAACTTCCTTCCCTCACCAAAGTCTGTTGCCATGTGGGAATTTGGAGAAACATGGGAAAAATACAACTGGAGTTACCTATGGACTGGGTTAGCAGTAATAATATAATATTCTTGCATGTATGCCAAAGATGTACTGTGTTGATAATGGGGCAGTATGGAAAATGTGTGCCAAATGTACACTATGGCTATGGTAACAATCAGATTATATTATCTTATCTGTAACAAATGCTCCACCACAATGTGGTGTGTTGATAGAGGGGTGTTCTTTGGGAATTCTCCACAAATGTTTGATTATTTTGTAAGTTTATAACTTCTGTCATAAAAAATATGTTGAAAAAGTAATAATAGGATGGCTTGGGGGGAAAATACACCAAATATAAGATAAGGACTATAATTAGTAGTAAGATTTTGACAATAGTCTTTCATAATTTGTTGCAAATGTCTCATGACAATGCAAGGTGTTGGTGGAGGATTGATGCATGGGACCTCTGTAGGATGTTATGCATGTTTGCTTTGTAAATTCACAACTTTTACTATACACTTATTGTTTATGTATGTTCAAATATAAATGAATTATTTCCTGTTTCATCATTGCTCTATTGTCAGCAAGAGGAATTATGCTTGGCACAACACAGGACACATACAAATACTTGCTGAATAAATTAATTAATGAACATTCTTGGCAACATCCCTACAGTGACTAGGGGATCTCTGTCATATAGTGTTATCCCAGGAAGATCAAAGATAATGAACCAAGGTGCACTTAAAAAAAAAAATCATGTTAAAATAGTTTTTAAAATACATATTGAGCACTTACTATGGGCCAGTGTAGCAGTTTGATACTGTTTATGAATTCCAAAAATAGATGTTGGATTATGTTTGTGAACTGAACTTTTCCTCTGGGCATATTTTATTGTATTGAATTCAGAGGTTTCACTTTTACTTAATTAAATTATGATTACGGCTTTGATTGGGCAACATCAGTAGAAGGGTGAGTTACTTTCCCCTTGGTGGGCAGGCACTCACAGAGAGAGAAAATGACATGACAGAGGAGGAGTTTGGAGTTTTACATCATTGGTTAAGTTTATTCCTATTTGAGTTTTATCTGTCATATTTTATTTTCACCACTTTTTTTTTTTGACACTTTTAGTTACTTTTATTGATATAATCTTCATTTCTGGACTCTCTTCCAGGCCTCTCTCTCCTGTCTTTTCTTTTCAGGCTCTAGCATGCCCTTTAGTATTTCCTGAAAATCTGGTCTTTTGGTTAGAAATTCTCTCAGTTTCTATTTATCTGTGAATATTCTAATCTCACTCTCATTTTTGAAAGAATCTTTCTGGATATAAGATTCTTGGCTGGAAATTTTTCTCTTGTAGTATCTTGTATATATCATACCACTGTCTTCTTGCTTCCATGGTTTCTGGTGAGAAATCAACACTTAATCTTACTGGGTATCCCTTATATGTTATGCATTGCTTTTCTCTTGCTGCATTCAGAATTCTCTCTTTGTCTGCCATTTGACATTCTGATTAGTATGCGTCTCAGAGTTGGTCTATTCAGATTTGTTCAGATGGGAGTACGTTGTGGTTTTTGGACATGGATATATATTTCCTTCAATAGGGTTGAGAAATTTTCTACCATTATTTCTTTAAATATTTCTTCTGTCCTCTTTCCATTCTCTTCTCCTTCTGGGACACCCATGACATGTATGTTTGTGCATTTTATGCTGTCATTTAGTTTCCTGAGGCCTGTTCAATTTATTTAATTTTTTTCTTTATCTATTCTTTTGTGTGTTCACTTTTAGAGGCCATTTCTTCAAGCTCACCAATCCTTTCTTCTGTCTTTTCAAATCTGATATTATATGATTCCAATGTTTTTAAATTTTCATTTATTGCACCTCTCATTCCCATAAGATCTGTTATTTTTCTGTGTATCTTTCAAATTCTTCTTTGTGTTCACCCAGTGTCTTCTTCATATCCTTAATCTCTTTATCTATCTCTTTGAATTTTTTAAGATTTGTTTGAACATCTATGATTAGTTGTCTCAACTCCTTTATATCATCTGCAGGCTTATCTTCTTGCTTTAACTGAGCCAAATCTTCCTGTTTCTTGGTGTGGATTGTAATTTTTGTTGGTGTCTTGGCAACTGGCTGACTAGAGTATTTATTCTGGGTGCAGTTTTTCTCTTTAGTTTAGGTCTTCCTGCCCTTTCTTCCTTGCTGGTTGTGCAGTAGGATCCAAGGATATAGTTGGTGTTATAAGCTGTGGAGGCTCAAGCTACCCACATTGCCCCAGGGACTGCTGAAGTGTCTCCCACCTTTCTCCTTTGCCAGGGGTAGGGATAGAGTTACAGCTGTGTGGAATAATCCAACTCATATAGGCCTGGAGTGCAGTTTCCCAGAGAGACTGATGAAACTTCATGCCCCTTTTCCCCCTGCCTGGGATGGGGATGGAGCGCAGGTGTGGGCAACAAACTATGCAGTGTGGGATGACCACAGTTGCCCTGGTGGACTTCCAATTATTCAGTCTGTGTCAGCCTAAGGTAGTGGTAGTTACCTGGATAGGCTGCTGCAGGGTCTGCCAACCTCCTCCCTGCCAGAGCTGGGTCTGAAGCCTAGCCTAGGGCTGTAGGCCAATCTGGGTGAAAGAAACTGAGTCCTACTGGCCCTGTGATTTTCAGTCAGTCTGGCTTCCCCTCATGCTGGGGGTGGAATCACAATAGCAGCCACCAGCCTCTTTCCAGCTTGGACAGGTTCACACCCTAATTGTTCCAGGGTTATACCTTAGCCAGCCGAGTCCGCTAATCAGTAGTGAAAATCGGTGACCAACTATCTCCTCCTCTCCTGTTTTTGGGAAATGGAGCTTCCAATTCCAGTCACATACTAGCTCCTGGGGCAGCTTGTGCTGCCAAAGAAAGATAATCACCAGCCTCTGCGGCTTGGCTAGTAATTTCACAGAAAGGCTGGCACAGGTTTCCCCAACTTCCTCCCTGCCAAGTGGGGTTGGGGCTTAGGATAGAGCTGCAATCTGATCTGGATGGAAAGAAGCTGGTCCCTACCAACACTGGGATTTTCAGACCATCCCGCTTCCCCTCGTGCCAGATGCAGAGTTAAGACGGCAGCTAACGACCTCTTTCTGATTTGAACAGGTTCAAACTTTAGTTGTTCTTAGTATTATACTTCAGCCCACTGAATTTACTCATCAGTAGCTGAAGTTGGTGCCCAAACATCTCTTCCTTCCTCCCTCATTTTCAGGAAGAGGAGCTTTCAATTCCAGCCACAGAACAGCTCCTGAGGCAGCTTGTGCCTCCAGTGGAGGATGGGTGCCAGCCTCCGTGGTGTGGAGTGCTCTACTTATGAATTTTCTCTACAGATGAGCAGTCACCTTCCATTCCTTCAAGTATGTTGCAGGATGCTCTTCTGGTCTCCTGGAGCCCCCAAGCAGGTGCTCCAGAGAGCTCTGGGTGTTTAGTAACTTCCCTGTAGCAGGAACTGACTCTAGGAGCTCTTTGTTCCACTGCCATCTTGTTGGTTCTCTAGCTTGTTACTTTTTGTTTGTATCTAAGCATTTGATTGTGTTGATGATTTTACTCTGTTGATAAATTTCTCTCTTTTGCCTAGTGGTTTTATTTCACAGCTCTTATTTGATTTTTTATTCTATTTTCTCAAAAGCTTTAGGTTTTCCCTGTTTAAGTTATCCAAACAGGGGCTGAGAGCTACTAATTGGACATAGATCAGATCTAAGGTGGCTGGGGAAAAAAAAACAGGACAAACCATGTCTTTCTTCACTTTCCCAGCTGGTTGGTAGGTGGAGCTCTTCAGCACCCTCACCAAAGAGATGAATCCTTTAATTTTCACCCACTAGATATTCTGAGCCACCAAATGAAAAGCAGCTTATGCTGATTTAACTCACTGAAAAGAAACCACACTCAGCCCTCTGCCTAACCCTCTCTCTTCCCACAGAAGAATATGTCCTTTTCCACTCTGTTGGCTGCAGGTTTTACTGAGGCTGTTAGACTTGGTGTGGGGGATGGGCAGCATTTCCAGCCACAGGGCCAGCAACTCAGTTTTCCTTTTGGCCTCTTCATCTCTTTGTCCCCAGTCCCTCCTGGATGACGCATGCAGCATTCTCCTAGTCTGCAGGTCCCCAAAGCAGCTCCCTCAGAGGCTTCTATGTTTTTTCCTGTCTTTTGTAAGAGCGCTGTGCCCTGCCTGGACTTCTCCAATGCCATCATCCCCTTTCCCCAACTTTTAAACTTATTGATATATTAGTAAAAGGTTAAATAGCCACTCCCTTAGATTTTTCTCTAGAGTATGCTTTCCTGACAGCAAATCTCTTAAGTTTAACATCTTTTGGCATCAGATTAGGGTAAGAATTTCCAAAATTATCATGCATTGGCTCCTTTATGTTTAACAGTTCTCCATTCTATCTTTTTCCTCTTGAATTTAACTGTAAGCCATAAGAAGAAACCAGGCCACAACTTCAACACTTAACTTAGAAATCTCCTCAGCTAAAATGCTGTATTCATTTCAGTTCTAAAATCTTCATTCAATCCTTCTATCTTTTCTTTGTTTAGACTATTTTTTTTTTTGCTGAAACCTTCTATTTTATCATTTGATTCAAGTGTGTTTGTAATTTCTCACTAAAACTTTCATATAATGGTTGCTTTAAAATCTTTGTCAGATAATTCCAATATCCCTCTCAACTCAGTATTGGCATGTATTGATTATCTGCTTTCAGTCAGTTTGAGATCTTCCTGGTGCTTGATATGACCAATGAATTTTTTATGGAATTCTGGACATTTGGGATGCTTTACTATGAGATTTTGGATCTTACTTAATCCTTCCTTTTTGGTTGGCTTCTCTGACACCAGTCCAGTTAGAGGAAAGGACCATTGCCTCATTATTGCCAGGTAGAAGAGGATTCTTTGTTGCCTAACTAGCCTTTGTTGAAACCCAGGGTGGAAGAGTTCTCAATACTACTCAGTGGAAGTGGGAGTTTCAGCTCTGCTTGTGTCCTTCATTGACCTAACAGTGGTGGGGAAGCCTCATTATTTGCTGTCACTGTTGAAAGGCTTGGCTCCCTATTGTTCCTGGTAGAACAAAGTATTGTTCCTAGTAACTGTGAACTGGAGGAAGTGGTGATCAGAGATTTTGGAAGTGGAAGAAGAATTTGACAATAAGGTCTAATACATGTTTGTAAGACAAGTTGGGTAAGATGAGGTGGATTAACCTGTAGGAAGTGAGAAGGGCAAGGTAGTCAGAAACCAAGATTCTAGATAAATTATACATTTGGATGTTCAAATTTCCAAGAATTTGTGGTACAAAAGTGTAGAGGAAGGCTAAAACCTTCATCATATAAGGAGTTCAAGAAAGATGATATAGTCTGAAAGCAAAATATTCAATGAAGAGAATTTCTAAGGAAATTTTGAAGAATATAAACCATAAGCAACAATGAAACAAACTCATACCCCACTCACAGTCTCTGAGGTTCGTCAGGAATGGAGAAGAATATCTTCTTTTGAGAGAATTTAAGAGAAGTGGTATCCTTGGGTCCTAGCAAAATTTCATTTAGAGCAAAAAAAAATATGAAAGGGGCTTTTAGAGAAAATGTAGAAAATGAATAATGTTGTAGTGATATTAGGCTATGAATTCCAAAGGGAATGATGGTTGGGAAATCATAACTTGGTGAGTTATGGTATTGATGAGTGGATGTGAAAAGGTACTTTAATGTATTGGGTTGCAGTGGCTGCCCTGGGCGGCTTGGATTTTGGCAGAACTGAGATATGCAGCATTGTAAGGCATGATGAGTTTTAGGGTTAATGGTCTCTCAGAAGGCAAACCTTAGAGGATCTTTTTGGAATTTCTCTTAGGCAGTTAGTGATGTATGTCATATCAGGGCTGGGGGAGGGCTACTTTATAAGAACCATAGAAGTCTGTAGAGTTCTTTTGAAGACTTCAGAAGGTGGAGGCCCAGCTGGGGAGGGGCAGTTTATTCAGAAAAAGGGGAGCCTTTCAGGCCACCTTTGAAACTTATTATGGACTCTGTCTCAATCTAAGTTTGGGTAGGACTTAACAGAACCATGTGGAGTTCTAGGGGTTTCATTTAAATTCCTCATATAACTTAAAATACAGTAACAGAAACATATATTTAATGCAAGGCATGCTATGGAAATTGTTATGACAGTTATAAAAGTCAGGAGTTATCAATGGCTTCATTGAGGAAGGTTCATTGAGGTATTAGAGCTGGACATAAATGAATATCAACACATTAGGCAATAATCCATCCTTGTCAGAAGGAAGGCCATGAGGAAGGGTGGGAAATATTACCTAGAGAATTATAAAGGAAATACCATCGCAGGGTATTGTTAAAAGAGAGAGAAAAAAATGCCACAAATAATGTGATGAAGACACCCAATGGTAATTAGCATAGAAAGAGAAAAAGAAATGAGGATGGAGGAAAGGTTAAGATTTAAAGATAGATAGATAGATATAGATGGAGAAATAGATATTAAGGTTTTTTTCTCAAGCTTTAATGAATTTTCTGCATATGAATCACCTGAAGATTTTGTTAAAATGCAGATTATTATTCAGTAGTCTGGAGAAGGACCCAAGACTCTGCATTTCTAACAAGTTCTGAGACAATTTGATACTTTGAACCAAACTTCGAATTGGTGAGATAAATAGAAAACAGAAAAAAAGAGAATTATTGCATGAGGAAAAGAATAAATATAGTTCATTTGTGGTCATTGCTCAATACCTATTCTTCTGTAATTGGGTAAGATCTTAGATGGCATATACTATCTACTTCATTTACAGTATTATAAGTGATAATTTGTCAGAAGCTGTTGAAATCCACTACTTGTAGAATAAAGGAGTAGGCAAGGTAAGACCTATACAACATTTTAAAGGACCTAATGTTATTTCCATACCATTCCAATGTTTCTAGCATTTTCCCACATGATTCCCACCCTCGTTTAATCTTTCCTCTGCCCTAGCTAGATCAAATCTCCCTTTCTCTTTCATGGAAACTCTGTTGGCATTTAGAGAAAACATTTGATTCAGCTAATTCAGAACTTTTAATGACTATCATGCATTTAATTCTATTGTAGCACTTGCATTTTAGATAAATTGCTTAACCAAAAATAACAAAACTAATTTGGCATGATATTTGGGTGAGATTACCTTTTCTAATGATCATAAATAATCTCACAGATCACCTATTCATCTAGGAATGGGAGATAAAACATTTATTCTCCTGATTTGGGCATATGCAATGTTCTCAATGTTAATTTTCACTTTTTTATAACAATAGTACCTCAAAAGTTAATGGATTATCCCTCTTAATACATTTAATGTATAAATTATACTAAACCTAGGTTAAAAAGCAAGCCATGATATTCTCTTCATGAAGACTATTTGTTTCATGTATTCCAAGTCTCCTACAGAATCCATTTTGGTGAAGTGAATGATTAAATCTTACTATCACTCAGTACTTATGATATTAGTGGTTCCATGTTGTACATACGCCTTTTTTTCTTTTTTTTTTCATACTTCTGTCATAGCTCCATAATAGGAGTAGCAAATAATTTAGTTCATTTTATTTCTATTTTTTCACCTGAATTGAGTGTGCTCAGTTACAGCAAAATATCAGGTGTCTTCCAAATGAACCATGATTGAATAGTTTTTTTCCTTCTTTTTAGTGGATATCTTAATCACTGGCCTATAACAAAGTTGGAATAGTCTCAGAATTAAGAAATCAAGTAAAGAAATCAAGGAAGTTTGGCCTTGCATACATAATGCAGTATATTCTTTTTTTTAAGTATTTATTTATTTTCTTCCCCTCCCCCTTCCCTGCCCTGCTGTTTTTTTGCTGTCTGTGTCCATTCACTGTGTGATCTTCTGTATCTATTTCTCTTTTTGCTTTCTCTTCTCATCTTTCTCCTCTAGGCTTCACCAGGATTCAATTCTGGAGACCTCTGTTGTGGAGAGAGGTTCCCTGTGAATTGTAGCACTTCAGTTCCTGGTCTCTGCTGTGCTTCACCTTGACTCTCCCTTTCAGCTCTCTTCTGTTGTATCGTCATCTTGCTGTGTCACTCACTTGCGCGGGCACTGGCTCACCTCACAGGCCCTGGGTCACCGCATGGGCCCAGGCACTCACATGGGCACTCATCTCACCCTGTGGACAGTGGGCACTTGATTTGCTGCACAGGCACTTGGCTAACCATACGGGCACTCACATGGGCACTTGGTTCACATCAGTTTTAAAGATGTTAAAAAAACGTTTCCAGTCACAGACATGTTTACCTACACCAATATTGCTATATTGTGTGCAATGCTGTTTCAAAGAATTCAGTTGATTTCCCATCCTTTTCCTTGTGTTCAATGCAAAACAAATGGAAAGTTATTACCAGATCCTGTTTCCTTGATGTTACTTTCAAAATATATATAATACATGACAGTTCTGGAAACACCTCGTCACGTAACTGAGTGAGTTCTCTTAATTGTTTTCCAACTTGTGCTATTAAGATTTCATCCAAAGTAAATTTATCTAATATTTTTATTCCTGCCTCAAATTTTGAGTTTTAAGACAGAGTAATATGTTTTTTTTAAAATTTCTTTTCCTGTTTTAATAATTGTTTAATATATACATAGTTGAGAGAAGTAGCTGCAAAAAAGGAGGCTATATTCTATTTTCTTGACAATTGCCTTCTCAATAGTTAAGTTTCTAGAAAGAGAACCTGAGGTAAGATATACATACTAATTTTTGTTGAATGTGTATGGGGGTTGGGATAGAATTGTAAGGAAACAAAAGTGAAGATAAAAAAGAGAGCAAGGTGGAGAGGGAGAGAAAGTGGTGCATTGCAAAGGTGACACAGCTTTACCAGGAAACACAGCTGGTTTCTCATGGTACATCTGCTAGGGGAGAAGAAGGGAGAATAATTTATTTTCAGTTTTCTTTCTGTCTCCCATGTGTTGTTAATTGTTAAATTGTTCTCAAAGGACATTACCATTTTCATGTGATATTCCCTGGCCCTGCCAAGCAGTTAATAGAGAAGCCAGATTATAACAATACAGCAATCAAAACCAGCTGTCAAGCAGGCTTGAGCTGGAAGCTATTTGACTGCCTGCAGCTGATACCTATGCAGGTCCAGTGAGGTGGGTCAATTCTTGTGCAAGGGAATCCAAAGAGTCCCTGGAATCTCATTCATCAGAGGCAATAGGAAAGGTCCAGTATGGAAAGTAAGAAAAGGACAGTGAGGCAAGGCATTGCCTTGTTATGGTTTGAGAGACATGAGGCCTAAGAGATAGAGGCTGAGTTGGTAGATTGGGCCAACATCATTACTCTTCTGTGAAGACTAAGTCAGACTTCTTTGGGTTTCTCTCTAGTGAAATTTGAATCCTCCTCTATTTTGGATCCAAGAGTGCGTGTGCTTATAGGCAGTCTTCCCAGAGAGTTATCAATATCAATGAGCAGAAACCCATGATTGAAACAACCTTGTAAGACTCATAAACTTAGTCCAATATACCTCCTCCTTCAGTGTGGCACCAATACACCAAAAATCTGTTATTGGAAGGCACACAATGACTTTTTCTGTTATTTTATTTTTTTGAATTTGAAATAAAGTTATTTAAAAATATGCCAATTCTACCTAAACTGATTTACAGATTCAAAGTAATTCCAATTATAAATTCCAGCAGCCTTTTTTACAGAAGTGGAAAAGCCAATTATCAAATATATGTGGAAGTATATGGGGCCCTGAACAGCCAGAAAAGTCTTATAAAGGAAGAATGAAATTGGAGAACTCTCACTTCCTGTCTTTAAAAAATATTCGCTACAGTAGTAAAATCAGTATGGTACTGGCAAAAAGATAGACATATTGAGCAATGGAATTGAAATGAGAACTCAGAAATAGACCTTCACATCTACAGTCACATGATTTTTTACAACATTATCAAATCCACCTAGCTGGGTCAGAACAGTCTGTTCCAAAAGTAACGCTGGGAGAACTGGATATCTATATCTAAAAGAAAGAAGGAAAACCCCTAATTCACACTTTATACAAAATGGCTCAAGGACTTAAAATAAAAGCCAGAACCATAAAAATCCTGGGAGAAAATGTAGTGAAACATCTTTAATATCCTGTGGTAGGTGGTATTTTCTTTAAGCTTACACCCAAAGCATGAGCAATGAATGAAAATAAATAAATAAATGGGACCTCCTCAAAATTAAATACTTTTGTGCTTTGAAAGATTTTGTTAAGAAGATGAAAGGCAGGCTACTTATTGGGAGAAAATTTTCTAAAACCATATATCCAAATACAAGTTTGAGCTCCATGTTATAGAAAGAAGTTGTACTGCTCAGCAAAAAAAGATAAGCAACCCAAATGAAAAATGAGCAAAAAATTTGGACATTTTCCAAAGAAGAAATGAAAATGGCTAAAAAGCACACGGAAAGATCCTCAACATCACTAGCTGTTAGGCAAATGCAGATCAAACCTTCAGTGAGATATCATTTCACACAATACAGAATGGCCATTATTAAAAAGGCAGAAAACTACAAGTGCTGGAGAAGATATGAAGAAATGGGAACACTCCTTCACTGTTTGTGGGAATGTAAAGTGGTGCAGCCTCTGTGGAGGGCAGTTTGGCAGTTCTTTGGGAAGCTAAATATAGAGCTGTCATATGATCTTGCAATCCCTCTATTAGGAATATATTAAGAAGAACTGAAAGCAAGGATGCAAACAGGCTTTTACACACTGATATTCATAGCAGCATTATTCACAGCTGCTAAAAAATGGAAACAACCCAAGTGTCCATTAGCCAATGAACTGATAAACAAAATATGGTATATACACACAATGGAATACTATTCACCTGTAAGAAGAAATGTATTTGGGATGCATAAGACAACATGGATGAACTTTGAGAACATTATGTTGAGTGAAATATGCCAGACACAAAAAGACAAATATTGTATGGTCTCACTAATATGAATTAAATATTCTGAGTAAACTCATGGAGTTAAACTATAGAGTATAGGTCACTAGGAGATAGAATGTGTGTTGAGAAGGGGGAGATGATGTTGAATGTATGTAGAATGTTTAATAATGGTGATTATAAATGTGGGCAAATGGCTAGAGTTGATTGGTAACACATTATATTGAGTATAACCAACACTGCTTGTTTATAATTGTGATTGCAGCTGAAAGGGGTCATCTAGGGAGGTTAATGTCAATCAAAAGAAAGCTACAGGATAATCTAGGGACTATAACAGTGATTTTGGTTGTGGATGATGATTGTCGTTAATAGTACAAATACAAGAATGTTCTATTACAAGGTGTTAAGAATATGGAAATAATTAGAGAAACTATAACTAAGGAAATATATAGACTATAATTAACAGTAATATGCAAATATTTTTACAGCAGTGGCAAAGAAGGTACTATATCAATGCTAAGGGTCAATAAATGGGAGGGTAAAAAGGGGTATGGGATTTTTCCTTTCAGAGTAATGAAAACCTTCAAAATGGACTGACCTGATAACAGCACAACTCTGTGATGAAAGTGAGAGCTACTGAATATACACTTTGTATGTATTGTACAAGGCAGGGGACCAGATAAAATGGCAAAACCTGTGGTGAATGGTGGACAGTGGTTAGCACTAAAATATCAGAATGTTTTTTCATGAATTATGTCAAATATATAATACTAATACCATGGTGTTATTAGTAGGCTGGTTTGTAAGAAAAATGCACCAATTATAAACTATGGACTATAGATAACAGTAAATTATGACAATTTTCTTTCAATCATCTCTAACAAACATGTCACAACAATGTTAAGGTGTTGATTGCAGAGTAAACTTTGGGAATCCTGTATGATATACATAATTGTTTTGTTAACTCAGAATTTCTCAAATAAAAAAATTTGGATTATTAATCTGGAAAGTGAACATTTTTTCTTAGTGTTAAAATTGACATTTTGAAAATGAGCAAAACATAAATATTTGTGAAAGAAACTCATCCTGTAGAAAAAGAATTTCATTAAGTTGATGTTTGAAAATGTTTCCACAATTAATGTGATTTTGAAGAAAATATGATGCAGGTAATAAAAAAACTCCAATATTTTATAGAATTATGAAATATAGATATTTAGAAACAAAGTTTTCTACATAGCTTAAAATATTTCATGTGAAGAGTTTTAGTGGGTTTTGAATCTACCTTTTAAAGATTCCAAAGTTCTACATATATCCCCCAGCCAAAGGGGTGCTGATGCAAAATACCAGAAATGGGTTGGTTTCTATAGAGGGTATTTATTTGGGGTAGGAGCTTACAGATATCAGGTCATAAAGCATAAGTTACTTCCCACAATGAAAAGTCTATTTCCAGGTTTTGGAGCAAGATGGCTGGCAATGTCTGCCAGGGTTCCTCTCTCCCCAGGTCTTGCTTCTCTCTGGGCTCAGGTTCCCCGTTTTCTCCACAAGGTCAGCTGTAGACTGTCAGGTGAAGGGATCTGTCTCTCTACCCAGGGTTTCTGCTGTGTCTAAGGAATTATCTCTAATCCTCTATATTCTTTTCCTGACTCTGGTCCTCTCTTTCTAGGACTTTCTTCTTGGGAAGTGGTTATTCCCCAGAGCTCCAGGTCAAGACTCCAGCATCAAACTCCAAGTCAAAACTCCAACATCAAAATGCCTCAACTTTGCCCTTTGCCACGCCTTTTATCTGTGAGTCCTCACCCATCAAGGGGTGGGGACTCAACACCCTAATGACGTGGCCCAATCAAAGCCCTAATCATAATTTAATCATGCCCAGGTTCAGATCAGTTTACAAACATAATCCAGTATCTATTTTTGAAACTCATAACTATGTCAAACTGCTACACTCCACCCTCTGAGTTTCAAAAAGACATTACAATATTCAAAATATCCTTAAATCAGTAACAATGCAAGTATTAAATCATATCACAATCAATTAAAGAAACAGAGCTTGTCTGGGGACAAAGTCCCATCTACTACACACCTCTGAAACTTACAGAGCAATTTATCTGATTCTAATACACAAATGGATGACAAAGGATAAACATTTTCATTACAATAATGAGAAATTGGGAGGGAACATGAGTCATGGGTCCTCTATGGTTCAGTAAACCTGCAGGGCATCCTATATTCGATTTCAGTCTGAGAGTCATTCCTAAGATGATGGTTTCTTCTCCTTGGTGCCTTATGGGAACCCACCCTTTCCACAGGCTTGCCCAATGGCCATTTTCTTGGTCCCACACTCAGCAAGCATTTGGGCGTTGACCAAGCTCCAGACCTCACCCTCCAAGTGTGTTGGGGTGATTGCCACACCTTACCCAATTTTTGGGTTAGAGTCTTAACCCCCCTAGCACAGTGATGTCAAGAAAACATTCCCCCTAACTTTTGGCAAACAGGCTCAATCCACTCAGAACAATGAGTTGACCACCTGACTTTCCCTAACCTTTGGCATGCAAGCTCAACACTTTCAGAGCAATGAATTGACCACTTGCCTTCCCTAATCCATGGGGGACAAGTCCAACACTCTCAGACCTGTGGGGTGCTGACCTTAACCACCATAATCCTTGGGAAAAGTGCTTCACCCTCTCCGTACCTGTGGCAGCAAAACTGTCTCAGATCATTGGACAAGAACATCCACCCTCTTCAACTGCTGGTGCAAACTCACCCTCTCTGTACACATGGGTGGCATTCCTCTCTTGGCCCAAGGCAATGTCTTAATTCCAGATCTCAGTTTCCATGGTTTTCCTCTTAAAGCTGTTTCTCCTTCAATCTCTCCTTTACATGTCCCTTTCAGTCCAAACTGACATTGGTTTTGTTCATATGACTCTCTCAAAAACCTTGTTCATTTAGCATGCAAGAAGCTGGGGTCCGAGCCATCAGACACTAAGACTTTCCACAAGTCTTTCCTAGATACTTCATCTTCAATCCTGATATACAAGTTCCAAGTTTAATTAAGTCCTCCAATGGAGCACTTTCATCTGGGAGCTTGACTTCCAGAGGCTTGGAATTTCCAGAGTCAGTTTCTCTTTCCTTTGTGCCTGACAGTTCAGTCCTCAGTATATCTTTCTTATCTTGCATTTTGTTGTAAGCTGAAAGCAGAAACCAAGCTGCATTCTATTGGCTGACTTTGGAAATTTCTTCAGCTATATGCCCAGGCTCACCATTTTCAAATTCTGCCTTCCATAAAACACCAATAGTTAATCTTGCTAAGTTCTCTGCAACTTCAAAATGTAGATCGCCTTTCATCCAGTTTCCAATAATAGTTTCATCATTTACTTCTATGGCATCATAAAAAGTCTCATTAGCATCCATATTGATATCAGCAGTCTCTTCAAAGCATTTTAGGTCTTTTCTTCCAAGCATCTCACAATTCCTCCAAAAAATACCCCTTACTCATTTATAAAACCATTCCAGCATTTTGTTAATTGCAAAAGCACTTTCCCCCCACCTCGGTACCAAATTCCTTAACCTCTTATGTTTTTTAATGTAACATTTTATGTGATCTATTTATCTTTTTTCTAAAAAAAGACAAAAAGTTTAAAAAAAAGAGAAAAATACAAAAATGTATACCTATATATACCCAAAAAAAGGAAAAATCAAAAAATCAAAATAAATAAATAAATAAAGATTGCAAAATTCCAACATTTTCTGATTGCCTAGAAAACCTATTAATTTACTTCAGGAAAGGTAGAAATTTATTAAACAAATTAAGATAATTAAGTGGAGAAATCATATATATACTTATATTGCTAGATGCATAAAATAGCATTTGACAACAATCATCACTCATTAATGGGGAAAACTCAATAAATTAGGAGTATAAAATATTTCCTTAATCTTATAAATATTACCTATTGGCACTCTGGTATTGTTTATGAATTCTGAAAATAGATTTTGGATTGTGTTCATGGACTAGTCTGTCCTGCTGAGCATATTAGATTGTATTAAGTTCAGAGGTTTCACTTTTACTTGATTAAATTATGATTAGGGCTTTGATTTGGCCATACCTTGCTGGGCAGGGACTCACAGAGAAAACAACATGGCAGAGGAGAGAGTTTAGTTTTGATGCTGGAGCCCTGGGAAGTAAATACACAGAAGAACACAGAGGAATAGAGACAGCTGCATAGACACGACAGAGGCCCTGGGAAGAGAGATGAGCTTGATAGCCTATAGCTGCAGCTGAACCCAGAGAGAAATCAGTCCTTGAGAGAAAAGAGCCCCAGGGAGAGACACGGCTTATTCCAGCCTATAGCTGAGAACAGAAGAAGCTGGGACCACAGAATCTTAAGAGGAAGAGGAAGACTCACAGAAACTAGTAGCCATCTTGCTCCAACATGTGGCAACAGACTTTGGTGAGGGAAATAATTTACTTGTAAGCTTCTCCCCAAGATAAATACCCTTTAAAAGCCAACAGATTTCTGGTATTTTGAATCACCTCCCCTTTGGCTGACTAATACAGTACTTATCTGGAAAAAAATTCAGGAAACATTATATTTAATGGTGAAACATTGAAAGCTTCCCACTTGAGATTGGGAAAAACCTGGGAATGTCAGCTAGTGATACTTCTAGTCAACACTGTATTGAAGATCTTAATCAGATCTGTAAGGCATGAAAAAAATATATAATATATAAGAATTAAAGAAAAGTTATAAATTATTTATAACAGACAACATGACTGTGAAAAGAGAACATCCAAAAAAAAAAGTACAAAGAAACCATTACAATTAATAGGTGAATTTAACACTTATTGTAGAACATTGATTGGCACTATATACTAACACTGAGCTTTCTCTATAACTCAACAATTCTACTCGTAGATATAGTCCAAAAAGAAATGCTATGTATTTGCAAGAAAAGACATTATCATACAGAGCTTCATTTGTAAGAGCCAAAATCTGGAAAAGCCTAACAATCAATCAATATTAGAATGGATAAATACATTGTGGCATGTTCATACAGAGGAATATTACACAGTGATAAAAATAGAAGAATGAACTTCTCACAAACATCATATTATGCACATTATGAACAGAGATATCAGAAGCTATGCAGTGATGGGAGATGAAGTTTCACCCCAGAATATAAGCACCTCAGGCATTCAGAAGAGACCCAGGAATAATTTAATTTATGGTTGTTGTACTGTATGTACTCCAGAATCCATTCCTGTGGCTGTAGTGTATGTAGGATCTTTTGATGAGGTTACTTGACTTAAGGCATGGCTCAGGTGGGTTTTAATCTCTTACTATAATCCTTTATAAACAAGATAAATGCAGAGAGAGAGGAAGAGAGAGTCACGGAAGTAAGAGGATGAAATCAATGAAAACTGGGAGAGAAAGGCGAGACCAGCGGACACCACCATGTTCCTTCCCATGTGGCAAAGGAGCTGAAGATTGCTGACAGCAGGTGTTTGAGAAGAAATCATTGCCTGATAATGCCTTATTGTGGACATTTTCTTGGTCCTCAAACCATAAGTAAATAAACTGCCATTGTTTAAAGCTGACCATGGTATTTGCTTTAAGCAGCCTAGCAAACTAAAGCAGATTTTGATACTATGAGAGTAGGGTGCTGGTATTGCAAATACCAAAAGTGTGGGAACAGTTTTGGGATTGGTATTGGGTAGAGTCTGGAAGGATTGTGAGTTGCTTGATAGAAAAGGCCTAGATTGCTTTGAAGAGACTGTTGGTAGAAATATGGACAATGAAATATTTCCGATGAGACCTTAGATAGAAATGATGAATGTGACATTGCCACCTTGAATAAAGACAACCTGTATTTTAAAGTGGCAGAGAATTTGACAAAATTGAATTCTGATGTTGTATAGAAGGCAGAATTTGAAAGTGCCAAGTTTGGTTATTTAGCTGAGGAGATTTCCAAGTTAAATGTGAAAAGTGCAACCTGGTTTCTCCTTGTACCTTACAGTAAAATGTGAGAGGAAAGGGATAAGTTGAGAACCTAACTGGGCACTAAGAAAACAGAATTTGATAGGTTAGAAAATTCTGAGCTTCTGGAAAGTGATTTCTCCAAGAATAGTGTTCCATGTAAGAGGTTAACTTAACATATATCCAGTCAGCCATTTCAGTTCAAGTCAGGATTGGAGATGCAGTTATCCAGAAAGGATTTTTAGAACATTCTTTTGTCTGATGGTTTGGACCCATTTGTACTATCTGTGAAACCAACAAGTATTTTGTGAGGTCTATATGAACAGAACCACTGCCAGTCTGAATTAAAAGGGACAGAAAAGGGAAAGGTTGAAGGAAAAATGGTTTCAAAGGCAGAGCTGTGGAAGTTGAGGTCTGTCTGAAGTCATCTTCTTGTGCAAAGATAGCAAGCTCCTCCATGTGTGTGGAAAGGATGAATATCACCAGCACTTGGGGAGGGCAGGCCTTCTGCCCCTTTGTCCAGGAAGAGTGTATATTTTCCTTTCAACCTGTAGAACTTCCTTTGGTATATTTTTGAAGTGCAGGTTTCTTATTGACATACTCTCTAAATTTGTGTTTATCTGAATATTTTGAACTCTCCCTCATTTTTGAATGCCAGCTTTGGTGGATAGAGAATTCTTGGCTGAATTTTTTTTTCTTTTAGCACCCTATGTCATACCACTGCCTTCTTGCCTCCATGGTTTCAGATGAGAAATCAGCACTTAATCTTTCTGAGCTTCCCTTGTATGTGATGGTTCTTTTTTCTCTTGCTACTCTCAGTATTCTCTCTTTGTCTTAATCTTTGGACAATTTGACAAGTATATGTCTTGGGTTGGCCTTTTGGGATTTATACTGTTTGGGGTGCCCTGCACTTCCTGTACATGTACATCCATCTCCCTCAGTAGTGTTGGGAAGTTTTCAGTCATTATTTCCTCCAAAACTCCTTTTGTTTCCTGTCCTTTCTCCTCTCTCTCGGGTACTTATAAAGCATATGTTTGCATGTTTTGTATTGTCATTCAGAACCCTAAGTCCCTGCTGGATTTTTTTCTATCTTTTTATCGATCTGTTCTACTGTCTATTTGCTTTCAGTTGTACTGTCTTCCACATCACTAATTCTTTCCTCTACCTGTTCAAATCTGCTGTTAATCACTAATTCTTTCCTCTACCTGTTCAAATCTGCTGTTATGTGTTTCCAGTGTATTTCTGATTTCTTGGATTGTGCCTTTCACCATCATCATATCCATTATCTTTTATTTTAACATATTGTATTATTTAATTTATATAAAATGTAAATATAAATAAACATATAGAAAGAGAAAAGGATGAATGGACATGTAGGGTAGAGAGAGAATTGAGGGGTAACTACTAAGAGGGAGGGGGTGCTTGTTTGAAGTAATAAAAATATTCTAAAATTGAATATAGTGATGAACACAAAACTATATGATTATTCAAAAGGTCATTGATTATACACTTTGGATGGTTTGTGTGGCATGTGAATATATCTCAATAAAACCTCTCTTAAAATGAGTATGGTCCCAATATAAAATTAAAGGACAGAGATTGGCAGAGTGGATTACAAACCATGGCCCAATTCTGCTGTCTACAATACTTTCAACTCACATACAATGAAAGAGGTAAGTGGAAAGTAGCAGGTGGAAAAACATATCATGCAAACAAGAATCAAAAGAAAGTAGGAGTGGTTATCTTACTAATAGATGAAATAGCCTACAGAACAAACATTAATTATCAGAGACAGAGCAGGACCTTATAGAATGATAAAAGGATCATTCCAGAAAGAAGAAATAGCTGTCCTAATTTGTGTGTAGCAAACAGAGCTTCACAGTATGCCAAGCAAAACTAATCAAACAGAAAGGGGAACTACACAGCCCATGATTATAGTTGGAGACTTCAACAACTCTTCTTAAAAATTCACAGAACAAATACTCAGAAAACCAAGAAGGAGACAGAAGAACCCAACACCATCGAGCAACATGATCTGCTTGACATTTATAGAACATTATACATGACAACAGCAATACAAACATTTTTTTCAAGCACCCACAGAACTCAAGACAAACCACATGTTGGATCATAAAACAAACCTCAACAAGTTTAAAAGAATCAAAATCACTCAGAGTACGTTCTCTGGCCAAACATAATCAAACTAGAAAACAAGACACAGATAACAAGAAAATCTCCAAATAGGTGGAAATTGAACAACGTATATTTAAATAATCCATGGGTCCAAGAGCAAGGCACAAGGGAAATAATGAAAACACATTAGACTGAATGAAAATGAAAATATAATATATCATAATTTGTGGGACAAACTAAAGCTGTGCTGAGAAGGAAAGTTATAGCACTAAAAGAGGGGGGAGTAAAAACAATCATCTAAACTCTCAACTCAAGAAATTAGAAAAAGGGAAAAATAAAGCAAAAGCAAGAGGAAGGAAGCGCATAGCAAATATAAGAGAAGGAACTTTCTTTGGCCCATGTATTAATGGTTTATATTTATACAAATCTAACTTTTTACCCTTAAATGCATTAAATTTAAAGTGGCTTTCTTGAAAAAAACATATAGTTAGAATAATTGTCTGGCTCATCAAAGAATTTTTTTAAAAATTTTCAGTTTATCTTGTTCTCTTATAGTTATAAGAATAAGGGAAAACTTCTCAGATTTCTGTGGAATCAATATGAACAGTACCTTTTTTCTGGACAAGCTGAACACTGGAGAATCCCAAGTTTCTATAGGTTCTATATAGGTTTCTATATAAACACATTATGCCGTAAGTAAATATTGGAAAACCACTATGCATCAAAATGAATGTATGCCTGACACCCTTTAAAAAATGTACAATCCCAAATAGTTATTCTGAGAGACAGAAACTAGACAAGTGTTCATACTTTTCAGTTCACATTTAACCACACTATTGAAGACTGTTGTTAACATGTGGTAGGGAGTAGGGCATATGGGAGGGGTAGGGAGTAGGGCATATGGGAAACCCTACATTTTATGAAACATTTATGTAACCTAACTACCTTTTTGTTTGTTCTGTTTTTCTATTTTATTCTTTTTTTGTTACATTAAAAAAAATATGAGGTCCCCATATACAACCCATCCCCTTCACCCCACTCCTCCCCCCATAACAACAACCTCCTTCATCATTATGAGACATTCATTGCATTTGGTGAATACATCTCTGAGCACCACAGCACCTCATGATCAGTGGTCCACCTCATAGCCCACACTCTCCCACAGTCCACCCAGTGAGCCATGGGAAGACATACAATGTCCAGTAACTGTCCCTGCAGCACCACCCAGGACAACTCCATGTCCTGAAAATGCCCCCACATCTCATCTCTTCCTCCCACTCCCTACCCCCAGCAGCCACTTTCTCCACACCAATGCCACATTTTCTTCGATTACTAATCACAATAGTTCATGAATAGAATATAAGTAAGTCCACTCTAATCCATACTCTATTCCTCCATCCTGTGGACCTTAGAATGGTTGTGTCCACTCAACATCTATATCAAGAGGGGGTTTAGATTCCACATGGATGTTGGATGCAATTCTCCTGCTTTCAGTTGTAGGCAGTCTTGGCTCCCTGGTGTGGTGGTTGACCTTCTTCACCTCCATGTTAGCTGAGTGGGGTAAGTCCAATAAACCAGAGTGTAGGAGTTGCAAGACTGTTGAGGCTCAGGGCCTGGCTATCACATGGTCAGTCTAGAGATTCAGGTCCCCTGGGTATACATTAAACCCCGGCACCAACTACTGTTCCGATAAAAATAACAGGAGAGACTTGCAGACAAAGATAACATCTGAGTCCAGCTCCATCACACAGAAACACAAACTCCAAAGTAGGGCCAACTGACATGGCACTGAACTCTATCTGCCATGACCATAGAACCTGTGGGTCTCTGTAGCCCTCAGAAAAACCAGTGGGATTGTATCTACTTTATCTGTCTCTGGGACTCTACTCAGGTGTGCGTAAGGGCATCCATTATCTTTTTATGTATTTTTACAACTTCTTCAGTATGTTCTCCCAGTTTCTTCTTAATATCCTTAATCTCTCCCTTTACTTCATTAAGTTCATTCATGATATTTGTTTGGGCAACTCTGATTAGTTGTCCATGTTTTAAATCTCCCCCTGGTTTTTAGTTTGTTCATCAGAGTGGGCTATGTGTGGGTTATGTGTTTCTCTTTCTTAATATGGCTTTAATTTTTTGTTAGTGTCTAGGCATTTGTTTATCTTGATCAACTCACTTAGTTGATTAGCTTCTCTCTACTCTATGGCTTTATTTTGTTGTATTTGAGTGTGGTAAGGTTTCCCTTTGACACTTGATTCCTCTTATTCTATTTCCTTACACTTGTTTATGTTCCCTTGAAATAAAGTTAGCACCAGAGAAATAGGAAGAGATAGGAAGAGAAAAAGAATAATAGTAGTATTAATAATAATAAAAGGTAGAAGAGGGACCATACAAGACCTAGGAAATTGAATAATTAACCCAAGTAAGAAGTATAGAGGAGTAAGATTAGAAAAGTGGAGCAGAAGCAGAGAAACAAGAAACAGAACGAGGAAAGTATAGAATGACTTAAAAGGCGAGAATGATGAGAAGGGGGTAAAAGAAAAAGTAAAAGAAAGGGAAAAAGTAAAAACAGAAAGGGAACAGAGAAAGTAGGAGGGAGAGAGAAGTGAGAACAAAAAAATTGAAGACCAAGCAAAAAGAGATGGAATGAAAGAACAACAGAAAACAGAAAATATAAAGATGAAGGAGGTTAACAATATAGTATAGGTAGAGAAAATTGGTAAATAGAAGAAAAAAAGAAAAAAAAATAAACAGAGAAACAAAGGGAGGGGAAACACCACAACAAGAAAACAAGATAGCAGCTAGTTGCTTTAAAAAAGAGAGAAACAAGGGAAAAACCAATCACAAAGCAAAGATGAACATGGAAAACTGTCTTCTCTCTTAGAGCCCTAGGGATCTTCTCAGGTTGTTCCTATTCTCCAATCAATCACTCTGATGCCTGTTCTTTCAGGTTTTAAGCCAGGTTTAGCAAGTAAAATAAGGAAAATTAAAAAGGAAACTTACTTTTAAAATTGGAGATTGCAAGAATAGTTAATACAAAGAGAACGTCAATATGTTCCTGGTCATAAAGTTTCATCTGGATGCCTGATACCCTTGTATCACATCTCAGAGTGGAACCAGGGATCAAACCAGGGACCTTGTGTATGCTAGGCAGGAATTCTTCCTTACTAGGCTGCTGGGCATGATAACTTGCCTGAGAAGATCCCTACAGTAGTTTGACATGGTTATGAATTCCAAGAATAGATACTGGATTATGTTTGTAATCTGATCTATACGTGGGCATGATTGAGTTATGATTAGTGTGTTGTGAGTCCCCACCCTATAAGGCATGGCAAAGAACAGAGTTGAGGGTTTCTGATGTTGCAGTTTTGATGTTGCAGGGTTTTTTGTGTTTTTTTTTTTTTTGCCAACATTTTTACACCTTTTATTTAACCAACCATCAACAAGTGATTTTACTGATCACTTAATTGATTTAAATATGCTAAATATTCAGTTTGGTTACAGTATAGATGCAATTTTTTTTCTCTATTTTTTAAAAAATGTTACATTCAAAAAATATAAGTGGTCCACATAAATTTGATGCTGAAGTCCTAAGCTGAAGCCCTGGGGAAAGATACAGAGCCATTTACCTGATAGTGTACAGCTTACCTTGTGGAGAGAGGCAAAGCCTAGAGAGCCTTATAGTATAAAGCTAACCTTATGGAGGAAACAGAGTAGCCGAGCCCAGAGGAGCCCAGAAAGCCTGAGCCCTCACAGACATCAGCAGCCATTTTCTCCAACATGTGGAAATAGACTTTGGTGAGGGAAGTAACTTATGCTTTATGGCCTGGTAACTGTAAGCTCCTTCCCCAAATAAATACTCTTTATAATGCCCAGCAGATTTCTGGGGTTTTGCATCAGCACCCATTTGGCTAATAGAATCCCCCTCCCCTATCCCTGTCCCATCAGGGTCGGTCCTGTCGGAATTGAACTGCAAAGGAAACCCTCTCCACCTTCCCAGATCCTCCTTCTCCCAGGGAGACTGTTGTCACACTCTGTTTGGAGGAGGGAACCTGTGGCTCCACCTAGGTTCTTTGTCCTGAGGGCGGGGTATTTGTGCCTCTTCCAGCCACAGGGGCGAGACCCTCAAGTTTTTTCCTCAGTTTCCTTATCTTTCCAGTACCCTCCTAGATAACCCAGAGCACCTTCTTGACCACAGTATTTCTAAAGGAGCTGGCAGGGAGGAAAAAGTCTGCTTTCCTCTCAGTCATAAACAATTCACCAGGAGGCTTACCCTCGCTCATTATCTTGGGCTTGGGGGAAGGAAGCCCTTCCCTGCGGCAGGAGGAATCAATAACTCACAGCTTGCTGTTTGACTTCTTCCTCGTGGTGGTCCCTGACTCTCCTGGGAGTTGTGAAGCAGGGTCTTGGTCTGCTGTATCCCAAAGCAGATCAATAAGGAAGCCTGTGTTTCCCTCTCAGTTTTAGTGAGAGCTTAGCTTTATCTGCTTACTCCGTTGGCATGTTCCCACAATCGTAATTTCCTTATTTTACTTGGAATTATAATACTTACATATTTTTTATTTAAATGTCACCCATAAACCCTAAATTTCACTAATATGATAGAGATTTTAGTGTTATGGTTTAATGTATCAATAAAAATGATTTTCTAATGTTTGAATGGGGTATAGAATGTTTTTTGTATACATTAAATTTTTAAATGTACATATATATAAATTTTTTCATCCTTGGTAAGAAATAATATTAAGTGTTCTTACATTTTATAAATGGAGATATCTCTACTTTCAACTCAATATTGACTATTTTATTTGTAATTAAATTTGGAACCCTCTCTATTACAGACTCCATTTCCAGACATTATCTATACAATCCTGAGTGGTTATTAGGAGGTATGAAGATAAAAATCATCCTTTGTCTTCCAGGACAAACTTTATTATCTTCTTCAATTTAGTTTTACTATTCTCATAAAGTATAAGCTATTTAAAAAGAGCTTACTTCATAAGATCAAGCCAAAATGTCATTGATTTTGTCATTTCAAACTGGTATTTTTAAAAAATCATTTGCAATATATGTTGATAGTTTTCTCCTCCCTCAGTATTAAAATGCTATTTTCCAAATATTCAACAGAGCCCTTTTGGGAAGAAATTTGATATATTCTTAGACTTATAATATTTAGGTCCTTTGCTTTGGGGAAGTTATATTAAGAAAGTAATCTTAAATCATAAAAACAGTTCCCCTCATAGTTATTTATCAACAGGTACATATATAACAAATGCGAAAGACCCAACAAGAATCCCATGGTAAATTAATTATGGCATACATTCTGAGTGTTCTTTGTTTGTTCACATCCTTCTTTATCCACTCATCATCTTTCTTCATCTTTCTTTGTGCCCAGTCAAACTGATTTCCAAGGGATGCATCTATTGGTTTCCCCTGGCCTCTGGTTTCCAGTTGTATTGGCCAGTGGGGGGTCACTGATACAATTTGGAAGGAGAATTTATTTTTTGGTTCCCTTCCTGCCATGCTAAAGCCTGGCAATGACTGTGTTCCTTTACTGAAAGCCACAGATACTGCCAGTATGTACCAAAAGGTGTCACTGAATTGCTCTTTCAGGTCTTGGGGGACATATAATAGCTTTACACTGTTGCTAGTTTCAGAATCTTAACCATCTATCTCCTTCTGGTTTCCTTTAACTTTGCCTACACTACTGTAAGTAGTGCCTTTAATATGCTCTCTTCAATTACCCATTTAGGTTATATCATCTATTTTCTGCATGAAACTTGACTAAAGTTATATAGTTAGAGAATGAAATATTAGCAGCCATTAAAATTGTGTTTGCAGAGGATTTTAATAACGTTAAAATGTTTATGCTATGCAGTATATTGAAAAATTTGTATGTAAAGTCAAATATCTGGTATAACTCTACACACTAGAAATATCATTAAAGAAAATATAATCAAAAGTATATTAAATATAAAAAACTTTTAGTGGAATTATAAAGGATTGGATTTTTTCTTATTTGCCTAGCCATTATTTTTCAGACTTTCTCTGATAAACACATTTTTTCTTATTATAAAAAGAAGAAAAAAAAATAAAAGTATTTCTAAAACAAACTTCAAATGAATAGTTTCATGTCTTCTGAGTCATTAACCCAGAATCAATGTTAATTAAGCACTTTGTGTGACCTTCATACATTGTGAATAATCCCATTTGGTGCCTTTAAATTTCTGCTAAATAGACTGTTTGACCTATCTTGGTTTACTCACAGGCTCAGAATTTAGTCCTTCTTACTTTTTCAATCACTTATTCATTCATAATGTTAATAAAACTTCAATTCTGTTATCTAGAATTTTGATTAAATCAGACAAGTATCAACGTCATTGCCAGTGCTTTCTTGGGAAGCATGAATAGCACCAGTTGTTCACTTTTACTCAGAAAAGTATGTTACATTCTTAAGTTTTAGAAATTTCCTCTTATTTCAGTTTTGCAACAAGCTCTCTTTGCCTTGAATTCTTTTCTCTCCAATATCTCCCTTGTACCTTATTTCCTTCATCTTTTACCCTGCTCTTGGATCCTATTTTCTCCATATTTAGTCTGAACTCCATAGAAAAATACCGTACAGTCTTGGGAGAGGTCTCTAAGACTCTTACAATCTGGAGTGTGCACTTTTCTGATTAAACATGATTTTACAATTTTACTTTCTTTCTATAAATCTTAGATTTTCCATGAAACACTCAGTGATTACAGGCCATGAATATGAAGTTATATGGTAGGAACTGTTATGAAAAAGCACTATGTAAGTTGGAAACATAAGGCTGTGATAATTTCTGGGTTCCTTGCATCAAGACATCTCAGCTCCTAAATGTCTGGCTTCTTTGATATGAGTTGATACTGAACTCACTCCATGAATAGAGAGTCTGATGGTAACTCAATTAGCAGAGCATGCATTTGGCCTGTCCTGTTACTCTTGCCCTAACTAGAAGATGCTGTTCCCTGACAAAATGAAGGAAGATCCAATTTCCTTTGTCAAAACCCATAGTAAATTAATTATGGCATATATTCTGAGTGTTCTTTGTTTGCTCATATCCTTCTATATCTACTCACCATCTTTCTACATCTTTCTTTGTATCTAGCTAAACTGATTTCCAAGGGATGCATCTATTAGTTTCGCTTGGCCTCTGATTTCCAGTTGCACTGGTCAATGTGGGGGCACTGATGCAATTTGGAAGGAGAACTTTTACCTTCCTTTCTGTATTAAGAACCTATCCAGTTCCCTGACTGGTTTGATGAGAAATACTCACTCTATTTCTTTTATTTTGTTTAGGAGCCCTTTATGTTTCACTACTGGTCTAAGGTTGTGGTTGTTTTGAAGCTTGCTTGAAATTTGCCCATACTGGTTCAGCCTTTATTCATTAAGAAAAGACCTACTTGATCCTAAAGGTAAAATAAGAAGTTCATAATTCTAACTAGAACCAGATCATTAATCTTTAATCAAACTAATACACCTCAATAAGGCCAACTAATTGATCCTCTGCTTCCAAGAATCCAAGTGGCAATGAAAAAAAAAAAAAAACACAAAAAGACTAGCCTTCAATCATATATACATATTAAGTGATTTTGTCCTATTCTTTGAAGTGCCTAGCCCATTTCTGTCTCATTAAACTTCCAATCTCAACCTAAAATCTATTTCTGTGATACTTTTTCAGCCTTTTTATTCTGAGTTGAGTGTTTTTCCTGTGTGCAATTCTTGGAAACACATTTATTTATCTTTCATGGCACACCACACTATAATATCTGTTAAACAGGCACTAAAAACTCAATACCTTTGGATTTATTTGGGTTAATCTGCAGAAAAAATATAGACCCTAAATGAACAATGTCTCAAAAACAGTAGGTATTTATTGATTACTTGAGTAGCTCTTCAAGATGGGTATGTTCAGTTCTCAGATGCATTATTCATGAACTGAGGCATAGTCTACTATCTCCAGGGCTGCATAATCACTATATCCAGCTGGCAGTTGGAGAAAGAGCAAGGAGTAGAAGGCATGGTAGGATTTTATTGGCCAGGCCTGGTCATATTTTCTTGGCAGTACTCAGTCACTTGGCCTGCCTACTTCAAAGGGAAATGTAGACTAGCCCCATGGCTCAGTGAGTTTCCCAGACCAAACCAAATTCATCATTTTTTCTGACATATCTTTCCTTTCTCCTAGCCCTAGCTTCTGTTAATATGTCACCCCTCATTTATTCTCTAAAGCTGTAAAAGACAGCATCTTCCTCTGAAGTCTTCCTTTGTGGAGACAATTGAAGGCCAGGCAGCTCTTTGCCAGTACTATCTTGACAATCCACAAATATCCCCTCTTTCTGATAACCTGTTTTTTTTTAAACCACATTCTTCATCTAGACTGTCAATATCTCCTACATATTCTCTTTTGAATGTCAAGTAACTAGCTTTACTGACATAAACTCCTTCTTTATTCAACATATTTTCTACAACCTTACCAATACATTTTCAAGATCTAAATATCTGTTATTAACATTCTCTATTTGAGTCCCCATTAATTAAGACCTATTTATGTAGTTCCCCATTTCACAGAGATTGAAATTAAATCCAATATGGTATTCAATACCCCTAATAATAAGAGTCTGCTGTCTCCAGCAACTTCTCTTTTTCTTAAATCTCTATATACCAGATATGGGATACTATTCCCTTCCCTTTGAATAAAACATGCAATTTTAGATCCCGACATCTTTTCTTCCCCTTCCCAAAATAGCCTTTCTCCCTTCCCCTTCTCTCATTTCCCTTCTCTGCCTCCTTGATGTAACTATGCTTTAAGCCATAACTCAAATGTCACAGCCTTCGAAAGTCACATTCTCTTAATCTCCATAGTCTCAATTAATCAAACCTTTTCCCCTTATTCTCCCGCAGATGTTTTTACTTGTCTTGTAGCATTTATCACTGTGTATTTGATTTGTAGTTACTTGTGCATGTGTCTCTTCCCCTTCACCCCAAATAGACTGTGAGATTCTTGATAGTAGTTATAACATCTTATCCATCTATGTTGCCAGGGTGTGTGTACATACTAGGCACAATTAAACATTGGTGGAACTGAGTTTTGATAATCCAGATACCTATTTATCATTGCTTTATAAACTAAAATTTGAATGTGTCTCTGTAATTCTCAGAGAAGAGAGCCTGGAAATTGTTCTAAAGCATTTAGTGAACATTTAGTTAGCATATAAAAAAATTCAGGAGTGAGAAGGGACAAGAAATTTAATATGTGCTAAATGTAATTACTTAAAATAAAACTTTTGTGATAGCATTATTATTTAAATTATATAGAATACATGCTCTCCACATGCATTAAAAATTCAATTGATATAATTGAAAATTGCTTATTTATTTCAAGTAAAGGGAGACATAAGCCATACGGGCTTTATTAAAAGTCAAAATGAGTGTTTAAAATTCTGTAGATGTACTTCAGAATATAAGTCATCTATATACCAAGAATATATTTCCTATGGTTATGAAGAAGGAAGAAGAACATACTTGAATATGTATGGATAACTACAAATTTGCTTTTAAAAGCAAGAAAGGCAAGAAAGACAGGTATGGCAGTTTATCAAAGAGGGGCAAGTAATTTGCAGGTTCAAGGATTTTTTATATCCCAGAATTAGGGGTCAGTGCAACTTTTTATCCAGTGGAGAATGCCAGTTTTGCCTTTCACCAGACTCTATCAGACCTAACCTTCTGATTCAGCCTGGATTAGCCACTGCTTTAGTCAATAAGTATATATAAAGAGTTCCAACTCTACTAACCATTGAGAGGATATATTTTACTGCTAAAGATTTTCTGTACAATATATTTGATATAAGCTGTGAAGATACCTTTGGCCCTATGATTCACAACTTTGCACCACTTTCTTGTCCATTTCCTTGGTCCATAGGACTGACGTTCTAACTGTGAGATTCTGCTGGTACTGCATTTGCCTACTATAGCTGAAGAATTGCCTAGAACTTTAGCTTTATTATTTGAGGTTCTGATACTCTAAAACTGTCTGCTGCTCTGTCCCCCAGAGTGCTGAATCCTTTCCTATACTCCCAGATATGGACTAGGGTCTAACAGCAATAAGAGTGGCACCTCAGGCCTGACTTTACCTGTCATTTGCTTCCTGATCTCCTTTTCCTATGGCCCAGATTTTGGCTCTCAATTTTGACTTGGCCAAGTCCAGAGAAGACATTGTCCCTTCAATCACTGAGCTTTGGATGGCCTTATTCTCCATTCCAAGCACCTTTCGTAAAGGGCTAATTCTATAGACAGATCTGTTTCCCTAGGTTCTACTGTTATGTTTTCTGTCTTATACTCCACTAGTTGAAGGGATTCTTGTATAAGTTTCTGATCCAATTTTGGTCTTAGATATTACATAGCATTATGATAGCTATTTGCAGCAACCACCATCCGACCTAAAATTGACCTTAGACCCTTTGGTTCCTCTTAGGACAGTATCCCAAACATTTCAATTTGTGTATCATGACACTATACAATAATGCTACCTTTTGTTACTCTATGTAGTACACATAGAAACATGTACTAGCTTTCACGCTTGATCCTACAACTTGTCTTTTGTTCTCTGAAGAGGTTCCAATCTTATTCGGCGTGAAGATACTTCCTTACTCTTCATGCCTCCTGCACACAATTAGGTTAAAGCTACCCACAATGCACAGGAATGGATTAGCTATAAGGACATGATCTTCTGAGTTCACCCAGTTTCAAACTGTCACATTCCACTCACTGGTCTCCAGAAAGACATATTCTTTCCTTATGCAAATACTTTCATTCCATCACAGTATTTTTAAAAGCCTTAAATTATTTCTGTAATGATATTAGGCACAAGTTTCATCAAAATAGGTTATGGGCATACATAGTCTTGGGACAAAATTCCCTTCAGTCTGTGGACCTGTGACACTTAGAAAACAAGTTATCCACTTCCAGTATACAAAGATGGAGCAGTCACAGGTTAAACAATCCAATTGCCATAGGGAGAAATTGAAAGGAAATCAGGAGTCAGGAACCCCAGAGAGTTCTAAAAACCTCCCGGGAATATTCCATTAGATTTCAAGGTCTGAGAGCTATCTGTGAAACCATGGTTTCTTATCCTTGGGGCCCAACAAATCAGCAGTCCCACCCTTTCCAAAGGCTTGCCCAGTTGCCCTTTTCTCAGCTCCACTCTCATCAAGCATCTGGGTGGTGGCCAAACCCTAGGCTCTACCCTCCAAGAACATGGGGGTGATAGTCAGACTCTTCTCTGCCTCTGAGGTCCAGTATCAATTCCCTTAGACCAGAGGGATGGGGGCAATACTCTACCCAATTCCATGGATTATGCTCTGAAACTCACTTCAAGTGCCAGGGCATACTTACCCTTTCTGCACACATGAATGGGGTCCCTCTCTTGGCCCAAGAAGATGTTTTAGTCCAGACCTCAGCTCCCACAGTTCTGCCTTTGAAGTCATTTTTCCTTCAATCTGTCTCTTTTCTGTCCCTTTGAGTTCAGGCTGGTGGTGATTCCGTTCTTACAGATCTTGCAAAAAACTTGCTGGCTTTGCATGTTGGACACAGGGGTTCAAGCCATCAGACATTAAGACTCTCCACAGATCCTTCCTGGATAAATGCATTTTCATTTCCAATGCTGGCATACTGAAATGACTGGCTGCTTCCATTTAGTGAGAATAGATGCCTCACATGGGTCACTATTCTCTGGCGACTCACTTTCCAGAAGCTCGGAATTTTCCAAACCATCAATCTCTGGTTAAGTTCTCAGCTTATCCCTTTCTTCTCTCATTTTCCTATAACCTGCAAGGAGAAGCCAGGCCAAACTTTCCACATTAAGTTTGGAAATTGCCTCAGCTAAATATCCAAGCTCATCACTTTCAATCTTTCCTTCTGTGGTCATTTGACATTGTTTATCAATTCCAAAAATAGATGTTGGATTATGTTTATAAACTGGTCTGTTCCTCTAGGTATGTTAGATTGTATTAGATTCAGAGGTTTCACCTTTACTTGATTAAATCAAGATTGGGGTTTCAATTTGGCCATGTCAGTAGGATGTTGAGTACCCACCACCGTGGTGGGTAGACACTCAGACAGAAAAAGGACATGGCAGAGAAGAGAACTGAGTTTTTGGATGCTGCAGCCCTGGGGAAAAAGCCAAGCCATTTCCCTGATAGTTTGCAGTGGAAGAGACTAGAGCCCTAAGCAGCTGCGCCCAGGAAAGAGATGAGCCTTCCTGCTTACAGCTAAGGTCAGAAGAAGCTGGGCCCATGGAATCTTAAAAAGGAGAGGAAGGCTGAACTCTCACAGACATCATCCACTATCTGGTGTCAACATGTGGCAACAGGCTTTGGGTGAGAAAGTAGCTCTTATGGTACCCTGATTTGAACTCTTTAGGGCCTGGTAATTGTAAGCTTCTACTCCAAATAAATACCCTTTATAAAAGCCAACAGCATTCTGTTACTTTGCATCAGCACCCCTTTGCTGGTTAATACACCTTCTATCTAACACCACAACATAATTTTGCCCAAGTTCTCTGCTACTTTAAAGCAAGGATTGCCTATCTTCCAGATTGCAATGACACATTTATCTTTTCTGTCTAAGGTCTGATCAGAAGCACCCTTAGAGTCCATGTTCCTACCAACAGTCTCTTAAAAGCAATCTTGACCTTTCTCTCAAGCATCTAAGAATTATTCCAAAATCTATCCCTTACCCGATTAAAGAACTGTTCCCACGTTTTTGGTATTTGTAATCACAGCACCCTACTCCCAGTACCAAATTCGATTTCAGTTTGCTAAAGGTGGCCAAGGCTATATGACCAAGATGGGTTGGCTTTTACAATGGGAATTTATTACCTTACAAGCTTAGAGTTCCAACAATGAGAAAAAATCCAAATCAAGGCAAAATCAGGAGAGACTTTCATCCCAAGCTATAGCTATGGGCAATCGAAAACATGGCAGAGCAACATGGCAACATTTGTGGGTCTCTGCCTTCTCCTCCAGACTCTGTTGCTTTTAGCTTTTGGCACCTCTGGCTTTCTCTCTGCTCCTGTTACTTTCTCTCTCCTAGGTTCCATTGACTTCAGCTTCTGGCTTCCAGGGCTTCCTTTCATTGCCTCTCAGAGTTTTTCTTTGTAGCTTTGCATATTTTTCCCATTTATAAAGGAACCCAGTAAGAGGATTAAGATATACCCTGGGCCATGCATCTAAACAGAAACCCTTAAAGGAAGTAATTTAATCAAGCAGTCCCACCCATAATAAGTTGTCATGGATAGGAATGGATTAGTTCAAAGGACATAATCATCTGGGTTCATCCAACTTCAAACTGTCACAATATGAGATTTTTAATACAAACTCTTGGTGAAAGGCAACATGGCTTCTGAAAGATAAATCATAGTTTGGGTACATTTTGTTGTTTTAGGAAAGAGTCACTACATACATGATAGAAGGACACTAATTTATATTGTGCTTAAATTTTGTGATAAATGTTGAAAAGTTTTCACATATAAATATTCAATAATTTTGAATTATCATATACTCAAGATTATCTTTTATCAGTTATCTAGATATGGAGGTTGTGATAACATCAAATGGCTTATTTTGCTTTTCCTGGTCCACCATGCTTCATTACATTGACATTCCAGGACTGTTTATTTTTTAAAAAACTAAAAAAATTTAACTCTAACCATGGTCTCTATAATTAACATTTCTAAATTCTATCCTGTCTATAAACCCTGAATTTCTTAATCCCTCTTGTAGATAAAAACCACACCATAATACATTGATTCATTTTGTGTCTCCACTGCATATCCTCAATTCCTCTCCTTTTTTGTCTTCAACTCCACTACTCTTTATACGATCCTTCTGAAACTCTGATCAAGCTCTACACTTATGCAATTGGTATCCATACTCTGTTAATTTGTGGGTGTTTGTACTGATTATAGTTACTCATAGAGAAAATAATATTCCCAGAATTATCTTTTAATGCCCATTTATTTTATTACATTCCTAAACATATTAATGTAAAAACAAGGTTTCTTTTTCTAATGGTTGCGATCATTTTACCCAAATTATATATTTCCTGAAATAATCTATTTTATAAGATGTTGATACCTTAACAGAAGGATTTTTAATTTGTCAAAATTTGGACTTAATAAAAAACTTTGGTTTCTCTACTGACTTTACAGCACAGGAACTTCCTTCTACTTGCTATTGAAATTTCAATTTGATTTCTCACAAGACTAGTGCATTGATATTCAGATTGTATAAAAAGAATTGAAAATGTTAGGTGTATAATACACATTTGGTTTATATTTTTCTGTTTCATTTATTTCTTCTATTAAATTATTTCTCTTGAGGCTTTTTCATTTTTATTCTTTTTAGGAAAGAATATGCTCTTTTCACTTTTCAATTATTTATAAACTTTTCAGAGCTCATGGTTCAAAACTTAGATTTCATTTTAAAAAAATTTACAACACTGTATAGATCTAATTCTTAAATTTAATTGACTAAATTAAAATTTCAATTAGATTAAAAGAAAATTGGCACCTACTAGAAAGTATCTGCTTCAGATTTTCAATAAAAAGTACAACTATTTTTAATATCAAGACTGTTTTGACCTTTCACTGAGTTTTTCATGAATATTTATGATTTTCTGTAATTGATAGAAAAACTATATGCATGCTCATGTCTTTGAAAATTTTTAAAATACAAAAGAAGATCTTCAAAAAGGTATTGCACCTGGCAAGTTGCCTGTGTTTCTCTAAACATAAATAGTGACCCTATCCAGAAAGGCACAGATTGAAACACGCACAAAATTTACTCAACTATGCTATACAAACCCTTTGTCCTTTGCTGTTTAGTCCTATCTAATGCTTTCTAAGAAGTGTTTTAGCAAAAAATACTGGCAGGTTGAGGGAAGGCTTGACAGTGCAGCCGTCCAAGCCATGAGACTTGAGCTAGAAGACATGGGACTATGAGTAAACTCTAGCCCCCACATGCCCTTGAATAAACTCAGGGATGGTCTTCAAAGCGCTGAGTCACTGGGCGAGGACAGTGCGCATGCACCGCGCTGCCAGTTCATCTCCTTCTGCCATTTTGTCTAGTAAATCTATAGTTACCATATATAGACATATTGCTGTCCCAACCAATCAGATAATGTTTCTGCGTTCACCCTATATAACTCCCATCCACTACCCCTTCCCCAGACTCCCTTGCAGATCGCGCATAAGCCCGTGTGCCCTGGCTCCCCCGCTTCTGCCAATTAAGCTGTCTACTTCTCCTGGCCAGTGGCTTGCATGAGTTTGTAGCGCGGTCCCCCTTCGCTGACTAGCAGCCCCAGCCAGCAGTCCCCGGCGCAAGGCTGGTGAGGTGTGTCGACAGCCTGCGGCTGACGAAGGCAGTGCGAGGAAGGCTTCCAGTAGCCACTGCGGCAGCGGCAGAGAAAGCAAAACCAACATCCGTGCCCGGCAGCGCGACTCCCTGCCGACAGCAGGTACTTTTTGTTACTTGGATTATGTCTTTGGTATCTCTGAAATATATGGTCTTTTAGACTTGCCTCCTTGCTCCTCTCCAAACTCATAAGCGCCGGAATAATAGTGTATCCCAGGAAAGCCCATCTTTCTGAAAAGTTATTGTGCTCATAGAATTATACAGAAATCCGTCTATGATGTCCCAACACAATGAAATAAATGAGAATGTATGGAAACCCAGGTGTTTCATTCTTTGTGACTAAATGATACATACATCATGCATTAATTTTATAAGGAAATTTTTACACAATACTAGAAACTTAGGACTAACACTTGTATGAGGTCATATATAATGTGTTTCTACTTTTTATCTTTGAGAATTTATGTCACTGGAAATACAATATTAGAAGAAATTTCATGTGGAAGAATTCCATAGAAAAATTATTTTGCCAGTTATAAATGCAAAATATGCTAGGCTCACATGAAATGGCTATGAATGCTTTAAACTTTCAAGCCATACTTTATATTTTGCTTCAGGGTAAATATCACAATGTTTTAATCAATATAAGAAAGGAAAGCAAAGGAAAATAATTAGTATTATTGTTTTAGTAAAATCTAACACTACCAGGCATTAGTAATCTATAACAGCCTAAAATAAATTCAAACTTAAGAAAAGCATTATGAACTTCTGTGTACCCTTTAACCAGATTACCCTCTCTCCCATTAAGGTTCTTCTCTATATTTTCCATTTTATATATATTATATATACATATATATAATATATATAAATAATATAATATTATATATATAATATAATCCCTGAACCACTGATGAATAAGACATGATGTCTCTTTAACCCTAATAACATTGTATATTTCATAAGAAAATTGCCACTCTTCCATAATCACAATACACTCAAAGCACAGAAATTGGTATTGCTATAATATTATAATCAAAATTGCAGACCTTATTAAAATTAAAACCTATCCAAATAGCATTTATTGGAGAAGAAAAATGCTATATTTTATTACTACTTGTGTCAATGACAGCTTTGATCATATGATTAAGGTGGTACTTGCCAAGATTTTCTATTTCTGCTTTTATAATTTACAAAAATTTCAATGGGGGTGGTATTTTGAGACTGAAATATCATATACTTCTTAAACCTTTTATCTCTCCGTTTTAGTATTTATTTATGATTCCTGCCTCAATGAATTAGCAGGATAATTGCCAAATTGTGATTTTCAACCATATCATACCTTCTACTTTTATTAGATATCATTCTGATAGATACCTAGTATCCCATCTAGAGATGGAGTGGGGGCGGGGGGGTGGAGGGGAGGGGAGGGAGTGAGAGAGTGAGTGAGAGAGAGAGAGAGAGAGAGAGAAGACACTATCATTCAATATTTGTTTAAATAGTTTTTCATCTTTGGTCTGAGGATTAATAGGCAAAAACTAGCTTCCGAGTTTACTTGTGCTCAAAGATTCTTCCTCCTTTTAGGATGTAGTGTCTTAGTATGCAAGGGCTGCTGTAACAAAGTACCACAGAGTAGTTGGCTTACTTACACAACAGGAATTTATTTCGCAGATTTGAAGGCTAAAGTCCAAAATCAAGGTGTCGACTACTCTATTAAATAGAGGTTATTATCATCAATTGTGTGATAAGGAAGCTATGGCTTGGTGAAATTTGGAAAACAGGTCAAGATCATATAATTAATAAACCCTGTAGTAAGGGCTCAAATTCAAATTTCCACATCTTATGTATTATGTTGATGTTGTCATTATCACATAACTGTATGCAATAGTTGTTTTAAACTTTATGAAGTGCTCTCACAAAATCATCTTTATTTATCCTCTGAAACCCCTATTATTTATAAACAGACTTTTATTATTTTATAGGTGACAAAATTGAGTTTAAGAGGGTTTGTGACTCCCCTGAGCAAATCAACTGTAGAAGTTGAATTCAATCTCAGTCTCAATCATTCTGGCTTTAGCCTGAAAAACAACAGAATACAAGTTAAAGATCTCCCTCTTCCCAAAAGGCCCATTTTGAGTTTAAGAATCTCTATAATTTCAAAATTTGTCTTTTATTTGGATCCTACCTTTTTTTCCTCCAGTAGTTGCCTAGGAGAAAGCAAATGGAATAGCTTGAGACTGATCATGCAAGTTCACAGAAGTGTCCAATGAGGACTTTAGAGAGAGGGTATGGCACCACTAAGTCCTGGTATCTCTTCGTCTCTCCTCCAGACAATATTTATGAGCTAATTTCTAAACTCCAATTTTATACCAAGGAGTGGGATGAAATGGTATTATGTGATAGTACCAAAGCAGTCATTAAGTAGAATAATTAACCCAAGTGCTGTACACATATAGGAAAATAATACTGGTAATGTGTAGAAGGCAAGGACTGCGAGTCTCCACTAGGGAAAGTATGAAAAGAAACAACAAAGTCAAACTTAAACTTTGATATCATATTTCTATGTCATATTGATATATCAATAGAATTTCATGTCATTTTTAAAAATATATTTTTTATTTTTTAAAAAGATTCTTAGATTACACACAGTGTTACACACAAAAAAATATAAGGGATTCTTATATGCCTCACTCCCCACACCTCCAATTCTTCCACACATTAACAACTTCTTTTATTAGCATGGTAAATTCATTGTAATTGATGAACACATTTTGAGCACTGCTACTAAGCATGGATTATAGTTTATATTGTAGTTTACTCCCTCTCCTACTCCATTCAGTAGGTTATGGCAGAATATATAATGGTCTGTATCTGTCATTGCAATGTCATTCAGGACAATTCCAAGTCCTGAAAATGCCCCATATTACACCTCTTTTTCCCCCTTTCTACCTTCAGCACCTCCAGTGCCCACTGTCTCCACATCAATGATATAATTTCTTCCATTGCTAGAATATCAGTAACTGTGTAGTAGAATGCCAGTAAGTCCACTTTTGTCCATATTTTATTCCCCAAACCTGAAGATTTTGGGAAGGTGATGCCCACTCCACCTCTAATTGAGAGAGGGCCTTAATCCCATACAGCTGATGGATGGGACTCTCTTGCATGCAGTTGTAGACTGTCTCAGTTCCCAGTGTGGTGGTTGTCCATCCTTACTTCCTTGTTAGTTGTCCTGGGTGAGTGCAGTGAACGGCAAAGTAGGTTTTGCAACTCCACTGAGACTCAGGACCTAGCTGGCACATAACCAACCCAAAGATTCAAGTCTCTTGGACCTACACCTACCAACTCCTCCACCAACTAAAGGTTCAAATAGAAGGGACAGAAGAGGCATATGGAGAGAAGTAACATCTGAGTCCAACTCTGTCACACTCAGGAGCACAAACTCAAAAGAAGGGCCCATTAGTGAGGCACCAAACTCCAGAGCTATCTGCCATGACCATAGAACCTGGGTGTCTCCAGCACCCTCAGGAGCTCCACTATTTGGGGTAATTTCTACTTTGGCAGTCTATGAGATCCTGCTGAGATGTGCATAAGTGTTACCTCTGGGATAACCTCCTGACTCACTTTGAAATCTCTTAGCCATATAAACTCATTTGTCTTTATCTTTTCCCCCTTTTACTCAAGGTCTTTTTCTAGCTGCATTGCTCATAGGTGTTTGGTAGTAATCTATTAATGTATTGGTGCCAGGGAGGCTCATCCCTGGGAGTCCTTTCCCACACTATGGGGAAGGTAATGCATTTATACACTGAGTTTGGCTTAGAGAGAGACCACATTTGAACAACATGGAGGCTTTCAAAAGGTAACTCTTGAGCACCCTATGGGACTTGGCTAAGTTGAAATTTCAAGAGCAAAGGCTCATAAGCATAATTGTCAATATCAAGTGCCCATTAATGGACCATTCTTCTTCACTAGTCATTTCCCGCACTTGGATTGTTGTTGTTCCATTAGAGAATGTGGCAGAGTTCAACAGGATGGTAATTCAATATTCTTTTGGTTATTGTGTGATCTTCACCCACTGTGACAATGCCCCATGAACTTTTAAATGCATTTATGTACCTTACATGTATGTCCAGGTGAACTTCCTCCAATGTATTCCCCATCACTGACACCCCACACCAATGATCCTCACCTGCCATAGTTGTAACCCTACTGTGGTCCAAAACATCTTCAAAAATGAAGCCAAGAATATCACCAAATACAATTAATAGGAAAATGAAATAATAATTATAGTTTAAAACATAAGAAATAAAATATGTAATAATTTAGAAAAAAATAAAATCTGAAAATTGGGATATTAAAAAATAATGAAAAATATTTTTTAAAATTTTTGGCATTTTGCTTTTCATCACTGTAATATCTGTTGTCCTGCGTGTACAGTGTACATTTTATTTCCTTTCTTCCCCTATGTCTTACTTTATTTTCATTTTGCCTTGAAAAAAATTTTAGGTCATAGTAGTCACATATAGAACACAGAAGACCCCCATTTACCCAAAATCCTCCCTCTTTTCCCCCTTCTCATATTAATAACCTTTTTATATGTGGATAGTACATTTTATACAATAGATGTACAAATATTGAAACATAGCCACTGACCATGGTCAATGGTTTACATTATGGTGTACACTCTAGACCATACACTTTTATAAATTTTTGATGAAATTCAATATGGCCTGTATCCATCATTGCAAGATCATGCAGAACCCTTCCATTGCCCCCTAAATACCCCCTCTTCCATCTCCTCTATCCTTCCTCCCTCCCTGCTCAGGGCCCACAGTGACCACAAGGCTTCACTCAATGAAGGACAAGATTCATAGTTACTTGCAACAACACTGAGGACTTGACACACTGTCTGTTCTCCCCTATTAGAAACCACCCATGCTTTAGAGAGAAACCCACCCCTCAGCCACATACTTGCCAATCCCTAGTGTTCACTTTCTCCCTCCCCCAATCCTACCCCAGTTCTATGGACAGTCCAACCCACCTTCCCCACCCTACCCCCCCCCCCCCATCAAACTTGCACTACTCAATCCAACAGTACCACTCACTACACCCCTGTCATATCTCTTCACTGCACAACTACTCACTTCCACCTTATAGATGTTGTCCTTATGGGCATTGGTTTACAATCTTCTTCTCCCTTTCTATTTCCTATAAACCTATCTCCCAGAGTCTAGCTCTCTGATTTGCTTAGTTCATATCAGTAAGATCATGTAATATTTGTCCCTTAATGCCTGGCTTGCTTCAATCAACATAAGGTCCTCAAGATTTATCCTTGGTATCCTATGTGTTAGCACTGTATTCCTGCTTACAGCTGTGCAATATTCCATTGTATTGTTATACCATATTTTGTTTATCCATTCATCTGTTGATAGGCATTTGGGTTGATTCCAACTTTTGGAAATAGTGAATAATGCTGCAGTGAACATTAGTGAGCATCTATCTGTTCATGTCCTTGCTTTCAATTCTTCTTCCACCCAGTAGTGTAATTGCTGGATCATATGGCAGATCTACAGTTAGTTTTTGAGAGACTTCCAAACTGTCATCCACAATGGCTGGACCATTTTACATTCCCGTCAGCAGTGAATGAGGTACCAGTCTAATGGGTGTAAGATGATATCTCAATGAGTTTTGATTTGCATTTCCCTAATAGATAGTGATGTTGACCATCTTTTCATGTGCTTTTTAGCCATTCAAATATCTTCTTTGGAGAAGTGTCTGTTCAAATCACTTGCCCATTTTTTAAATAGGTTGTCTTTTTATTTTTGAGATATATGATTTCTTAATATATGCTGGATATTAGACTCCTATCAGATATATGGTTACCAAAATTTTTCTCCCATTGGGTAGGCTCTCTTTTCAATTTCTTGACAGACTCCTTTGAGGTGCAAAAGATTTCAATTTTGAGGAGATCCCATTTATCTATATTTTTCTTTTGCTGCTCACACTTTGGGTGTAAAGTTTATGAAACTATTTCCTATTACAAGTTATCTTCCAATGTCTTTATGATCTTGGCTCTTATATTTAGACCTTTGATCCATCTTGAGTTGATTTTTGTATAAGGTGTGAGATGGTGTTCCTCTCTCGTACTTTTGGATATGGACATCCAGTTGTCCAAACACTCATTTGTTGAAGAGGCCATTCTTTCCCATTTGAGTGGGTTTGGTGGCCTTGTCAAATATCAGATGACTGTATATGTGAGAACCTACTTCAGAACTCTCAATTTGGATCCATGGTCAGTATGTCTGTGCTTGTGCCAATACCATACAGTTTTGACTACTGTAGTTCTGTAGTATGTTTTAAAATCAGGTAGTGTGATTCCTCTGATTTCATTTTTCTTTTTCAATATGTCTTTGGTTATTCTGGACCTCTTGCCTTTCCAAATAAATTTCATAGTTAATTTTTCCAGTTCAGTGAAAAATGCTGTGTTGATTTTTATTGGGATTGCATTAAGTCTATAGATAAGTTTGGGTAGGATAGACATCTTAATTATGTTCAATCTTTCCGTCCATGAACAGGGAGTATTCTTCCATGTGCTAAAGTTTTCTTTGAGTTCCTTTTACAGTGTTGTGTAATTTTCTGTGTATAAGTCATTTACATCTTTAGTTAATGTTATTCTTAGGTATTTGATTCTTTTAGTTGCTATTGTAAATGGTATTTTTTTTTCTTGATTTCCTCCTCAGATTGCTCATTGTCAGTGTACAGAAATTCTATTGATTTTTATGAATTGATCTTATAACCTGCAACTTCACTGAACTCATTTATAAGTTCTAGAAGCTTTGTTGTAGATTTCTCCCAGCTTTCTATGTACAGGACCATATTATTTGCAAATAGTGAAATTTTGACTTCTTCCTTTCCAATTGGATGCCCTTTATATCTTTTTCTAGTTAAGTGCTAGAGCAAGTATTTCTAACACAATGCTAAATAGGAGCCATGATGGTGGCATCCTTGTCTTGTTCCTGATCTTAGAGGGAAAGCTTTTAGGACTTCAACATTGTACATCATGTTAATTATGGATTTTTCATATATACCCTTTATTATGTCAAGGAAATTTCCTTCTATTCCTATACTTTGCAGTGTTTTTTATCAGGAAAGTGTGTTGTATTTTGCCTTTTCTGCATCTATAGAGATGATCATGTAATTTTTTTCTTTCAATATGTTTATGTGGTATTATATTGATTGCTTTTCTTATGTTGAACCATCCTTGCATACCAGGGATGAAAGCCACTTAGTGATGGTGTATAATTCATTTGATGTCTTGTTGATTATGATTAGCAAGTATTTTGTTGAGAAATTTAGCATCTATATTTATTAGAGAGATTGGTCTATAATTTTCCTTTCTTGTGGCATCTTGGTTTGGCTTTGGTATTAGGGTAATGTTGGCATCATAGAATGAGTTAGATAATATACCTTCTATGTCTAATTTTTGGAAGAGTTTTGGCAGGACTGGTATTAGTTATTTCCAGAATGTCTGGTAGAATTCTCCTGTGAAGCTGTCTGGTCATGGGCTCTTCTTATTTGGGAGGTTTTTGATGACTGACTCTATCTCATTACTTGTTATTGTTGAGTTCATCAATTTCTTCTTTTGTCAATGTAGGCTGTTTGTGTGTTTCTAGGAATTTGTTCATTTCCTCTAAGTTATCATAATTGTTGGCATATTTTTTTCAGAGTATTCTCTTATTACACTCTTTATTTCTGTGGGGTCAGTGGTGATAACCCTTCCTCACATCTTATTTTGTGTATTTGCATCTTCTCTCTTTTTTCTTTGTTACTCTAGCTAAGGGTTTGCCAATTTTATTGATCTTCTTAAAGAACAAGATGTTGTTTTTATTTTTTCTAGTGCTTTCTTATTTTCTATTTTATTTGGTTCTGCTCTAATCTTTCCTTTGGGTTAGTTTGTTGTTCTTTTTCTAATTCCTCTAAGTGTGCAGTTAGGTCTTCAATTTTAAGTCTTTCTTCTTTTTTGATATATGCATTTGTGGCTATGAATTTCCCTCTCAATACAGCTTTTGCTGCTTCCCATAGGTTTTGATGTATTGCATTGTCATTTCCATTTGTTTCAAGGTACTTACTGATTTCTTTTGAGATTTCTTCCTTGACCCACTGATTGTCTAAGAGTGTGTTGTTCAACTTCCACATCTTTTTGCCTAATCTGGTTCTCTGGCCCTTACTGATTGCCAGCTCCATTCCATTGTGGTCAGAGAAATTACTCTGTATGATATCAATCTTTCTGAAAACATTGAGTGTTCTTCTGTGGCTTAGCATGTGGTCTATCTTGGAGAATGATCCATGTGCATTTGAAAAGAAAGTATATCCTGCTGTATTTGTGTATAGTGTTCTATGTACATCTACTAGGTCCAGATCCTCTAATGTATTTTTCAAAGTCTGTGTTTCTTTATTGATTCTGTCAAAATGTTCTATCTAATGGTTATAATGGTGTATTAAATTCCCCCAATATAATTGTAGAGGCTTCTATTTCTCCACTTAGTTTATCTAGTGTCTGCCTCATGTATTTTGAAGTGCCCTGGTTAGGTGCTTAAATATTTATGATTGTTCTTTCTCCTTGAAAGATTACTAATTATCCTTGAAAGATTTTACTAATTTAGTGTCCATCTTTGTCTCTTACATTCATTTTGCATTTAAAGTATATTTTGTCTGATATTAGTATGGCTACTCCTACCTTTTTTTTTTTTTTTGGTTGCTGTTTGCTTGTAAAATTGTTTATTCAACCATTCACATCCAGCCTCCTTGAATCCCTGAGTCTAACATGGGTTTCTTGTTGACAACATATAGATGGGTCATATTTCCTTATCCATTCTGCCAATCTGTGTCTCTTGACTGGTGATTTTAATCAATTAATATTCAGTGTCATTATTGTGAAGGAATTACTTACGTCATCCGTATTTTCTTTGGGTTTATGTATATCATATGCTGATTTTATTTCTTTTTTTAAAATTTTTGCTCACACTTTCCTCCAACTCTCTCCTGTTCTTTCCTTTCAAACTGCATAACTGCCTTAGTATTCCTTGAAGGGCAGGTTTCTTTTTGGCATACTCTCTTAATTTCTGTTTATCTGAATATTTTGAATTCTCCATTATTTTTGAATGCCAGCTTTGCTGTATAGAGAATTCTTGGCTGGAAGCTTTTTTTTTCTCTTAGCAGCTTATCTATGTCATAACATTGCCTTCTTGACTCCAAAGTTTCAGATGAGAGATTAACTCTTAATCTCATTGACTATCCCTTGTATATGATGGATCTCTTTTCACTTGCTGCTTTCAGTATTCTCTCTTTGTCTTGAGCATTAGACACTTTGACAAGTATATTCTTGGGTTGGCCTTTGGGATTTATATGGTTTGTGGTGCACTGCATTTCCTGGATGTGTACCTCCATCTCCCTCAATAGGGTTGGGAAGTTTTCACTGTTATTTCCTCCAACACTCCTTCCATCCCCTTTCTCTTCTCTTCTTCCTCTGGGACACCTATAATGTGTATGTTTGGGCATTTTGTGTTGTCGTTCAGAACCCTAAGTCCCTGCTCTACCTTTTCTATCTTTTTATCTATCTGTTCTACTATCTCTTTGATTTCAGATGTACTGTCTTCCACATCACTAATTCTTTCCTCTGCCTGTTCATATATGCAATTATGTGTTTGTAGTGTATTTTTGATGTCTTGGATTGTGCCTTTCATCACCATTATATCTGTTATCATTTTATGTATATTTATAATTTTTTCAGTATGTTCTCCCAGTGTTTTCTTAATATCCTTAATCTCTTCCCTCACTTCATTAAGTTGGTTCTTGATATTTGTTTGGACAGCTCTGATTAGTTTTTCCATCTTCTGCATCTCCTCCTGGTATTTACTTTGTTCATTGGACTGGGCCATGTCTTCCTGTTTCTTAGTATGGTTTAAAAATTTTTATTGGTGTTTAGGCATGTCTTTATTTTGATGGGTTTATTCAGTTGATTAGGTTCTCTCTCTATGTTTTTATTTAGTTGCTGTTTTCATGTGTGTGGTAAGTTTTCTCTTTGACACTTTGTTCCTCCTATTCTATTTCCTTGCTGTTGTCTATGTTTTCTTAAAAGAAAAAATTAGGACTAGAGAAAGGGAAAGAGGTAATAAGAGGAAAAGGATAATAGTTATAATAATCATAAATGGTAGGAAAGATACCATATAAGCTCTAGGAAAATGAATAATTAACTCTTGCAAGAAGTGCAGAGGCATAAGAATAAAGAAGTGAGGTGCAAACAATGAAATGAAAAACCAAGTAGAGAAATATATCTAGAATGAATTAAAAGGCCAAAATGATTAGAAGAGAGGTGTATTAGTCAGCCAAAGGGGTGCTGATGCAAAATACCAGAAATTGCTTGGTTTTTATAAAGGTTATTTTTTGGGGGTAGAAGCCTACAGATGCCAGGCCATAAAACATAAGTTACTTCCCTCACCAAAGTCTATTTTCACTTGTTGGAGCAAGATGGCTGCTGATGACTGGGAGTGTTCAGGCTTCCTGGATTCCTCCCTTCAGGGTGTTTCTTCTCTCTGGGATCAAGTTTCCTCTCTTCCTGGGGCTGGCATCTCTTTCCTCTGTGAGCTTACTTCCTGGGGCTCCAGCTTAAGTCTTCAGCATCAAACTCCAACAACAAAACTCCAATATCAGAAACCCTCAACTCTTGTTCTTTGCCATGCTTTTTATCTGTGAGTCCCCACACACCAACGGGTGGTAACTCAATGCCTTAATCATAACTCGATCATGCCCAGGTACAGATAGATTAGAAACATAATCCAATATCTATTTTTGGAATTCATAACCATATCAAACTGCTATAAGAGGGAAGGATAAAAGAAAAGATAGTAAGAAAAAAGTTTAAAAAGAAAAAATAGAGAATAGAGGAGAAAGAAATAAAAATAAAAATAAAAGTTGAAGACTAAACAAAGAGAGTTGGAACGTAAGAACAAAAACAGAAAGGAGGAGATAGGAAGATGAAGGAGGAAAAAGAAATAGAGTAGGTAGACAAATTGGTATACAAAAAAAGGGGGTTGGGAACAAAGGAAGGAGGAAACACAGCAAACAAGAAACAAGACAGCAGCTTCTAAAAAAATGGGTTGGGGGTGAAGAAAGAGGGAAAAAGTTAAAAAAAGAAAAGAACAAAAAGCAAATACTCAAGCACACATTCAAAACAAAACTTAAGAAAAACAGCCTTCCCTCTTAGGCCCCTGAGGAGCTTCTAAGGCTGCTAGTGTTCAATTACCCTGCAGCCTGCCCTCAGCATGTTTTGAATCAGTTTAGCATGTAAACTAAGTTAAATTTTAAGAAAGAAACCTTTTTTTTTTTTAAAAGAAACCCAAGAGAAGCTAATAAAAAAATACTATGTGTCCCCTGTCCTAAAGTGTCAGCTGCGTGTTTGATAACCTGGCAGATCACTACTCTGAGGAGAACCAGGGACCACATATATTCAAAGCAGACACTCCCCCACTGAGCTAAACTTTCTCATTGGGTCTGTTACCTAGAGAGCTATCCAGTTACTTTCCCTAGGACAGGTTTGCGTCTTTGCAGTTGAGTAGATTCCTGCTGATTAGGAGACTGTCTCTCCCTGACCCTTTCTATTCTTACTGCTTTCTATCCCAGGGCAGCAGGATGCCATAGACTGTGTGATCAGATTCCGGGTCACCTCTCCAGGTCAGGTTGAGTTCCCTCTGAAATTCAAATGGAACCCAGGTATCCAAGCTTACCATAGAGAAATGACTCTTATCCTTCTTCTAGACATCCCACTCCTCCCAGGAGACCCTAAATAGACTCTTGGAAGTCTATTGAGTGCTTGCTACTGCCCACCTACCTTAGGGGAGTTGGGATTTTGATAGTTTTCAGCAAAGGATCTGTCAGATTGACTGACTAAGCCCTCTCCAAGTCCAAGTTCCTCTCTCCTAAATTGGCTAGGTAAATTAGGCTGCCTAAGCAGATTGACCAGTGCCACCTCTTGCCAGCTGGTATGCTCCCTAAAGTTCAAAGGGGGTCCAGGTTACCCAACCCACAGAAAGGAAACATCTCTCCACCCTTCGCCAGAACCTCTTAATCCTGGTGAACACTCCCTCCAGCTTCATGGCTGGTGAGAATCAGGGAGTTCAGGGATTTTTGCCTTGAGGGTGGGGTTTAGTCGCCCACCATTTCCAGCCATAGGGCAAGAAATTCATGGTTTTCCCTTGGACTTTTTATCTTTCTCCAGTTCCCTCCGGATCAATGCCCTGAAGCCTCCTGCTCTGTGGGTTCCCAAAACAGCTCACTCAGGCAGGATCTTGCCCCTTCTCAGCTCCTTTTTGCAAGAGAAGTGGTGACTGTCCCTTAAATTGATGCCATCTTTCCTCCTATACTCATGTCATTTTAATATTTTAATATTTTAATCTTTCCTTTAATCCCTTTGTATTATTCAGACAAAGGGGTGCTGATGCAAAACCACTTTGAAAAGTATTTCAAATAGTAATTGAACTATAAAATAATAGTAATACTGAGAACTCTACCTTAATTTTAACTTTGCACTTTTCTAATAAGTTTTCGTATAAAAATGTCCCTATTTGAAACTTTCAGAGCTTTTTAACCCAATAGACAACCAAATCACTGGAGGCTGTCAGAATAGCTCCTGCTTTTAAAAAGCCCCAAATTCTTTAAACCTCTTTTCTCCTTTTTAGAAACATGAAGATAATGACTCAAATCTTGCAGCCAGTTTTCTGATGGTTTTTCCCCCTCAATATATATAAGGTAACATATTTCTCACAATGAGCAAATGTATATGGAAAAGAGTCAAGTGCTAAATGATGCTATGCAAATTAGCCATGAAGATAGAACAACACTGTCTTGCCTAATATTTAGCTCAACATATGTATAGTCTCATAGAGAATCTTTATCTTTTCAGCCTTTGCAAAATTCCAGTTTATCTGACCAATCCTTATGGTCCCTCGAAATTCCCTTGATAATTGAGGAAAAAAATTTGGCTAAAACCTTCAGAGTTCCAGCTAAATAACAAGACAGTTATTTTGGAAATCATGGTCAAAATAAGAGGCAGTGCCCAAAAATATATTTGAAAAAAAATATTTATATGATGCACACCCAATCAATTTCTTTTCAAATAATCCCTAGAACCCACTATTGTGTCTCCATTTTGATTCTGTGAGCACAAATTGTTAAGATCTCTGCTGATGAGAGATGTGAGAACGGATTACATGATATAAATAAATTACACTGATTCAATGACAAAGAGCTTATGCAAAGCCATGGTAGCAGTTCCCTTTTTGAAGATGCTACTCTAAAAGTTAAACTTTTTTTAAAAAAAGGAAAGAAGATAACTGTAGTCAGCCAAAGGGGTGCTACCAGAAATTGCTTGGTTGTATAAAGGGTATTTATTTGGGGTATAAGCTTATAGTGACCAGGCCATTAAGCATAAATTACTTCCCTCACCAAAGTCTTTTGTCACATGTTGGGGCAAGATGGCTGCTGACATCTGCCAGGGTTCAGGCTTCCTGGGTTCCTCTCTTTCCGGGGCTCATTTCTCTCCAGGCTCAGCTCCTCTGTCTTCTCCACAAGGCCATCGTAGACTATCAGGTAACTGGCTCTGTCTCTCTGCCCAGGACTTGATTCTCCCCTGGCTCAGTTGCTCTGCTTCTCTGTGTGCTTACTTACTGGGCTCTGGCATCAAAACTCCAACTAACTCCATTGATCTGCTGTGCAGTTTTATCCTAGAGATGTGACTCAATCAAAACCTTAATCATAATTTAATTATATCTAGGTACAGACCAGTTTACAAACATAATCCAGTATTTCTTTCTGGAATTCATGGATAATATCAAACTGCTACAACAACCAACAAAAGTTGATATCTCACAACTTGTTAATAAATAATGTTTGAAATGTTCATTTTGATATTTATGGCTGTGCATGTTCTAACTCCATCTTAACTTTCCAATCAGTGCAGGAACAATTCCTGTTCATTTACCTTTTGCTCAAGTCAAATATAACTCAGCATTTCTCCCCACACATGCCTGATGCTTTCCTCCTTAGATACCTTTGCTCATGAATTTACCTTTTGCATACCCATCCCCATCTCCTTAGCTAACAATTCCAAGGCATTTAAAAAATTAACTTTATTGGGGTATGAATTACTAACGATAAAATGTGCTCTATGTGTATGTAGCAGTTTGATATTATTGATGAATTCCAGAAAGAAATATTGGATTATGTTTGTAAATTGATCTTTTCCTCTGGGTATATTAGATTATATTGGATTCATCGGTTTACTTGATTAGGTAATTATGTAAACCACTTGTGCCAATAGGGCATTGAGTCTTTTTGGTGTGTGGGAACTCACAGATAAAAGGTATGGCAAAGGACAGAGTTAGGGGTTCTTGATGTTAAAGTTTTGATATTGGAGTTTGATGCTGGTCTTGAGCTAGAACCCCAGGGAGAGAGACAAAACCATTTGCCTGATAGTCCACAGGTGACCTTATGGAGAGAGGCAAAGCCTAGAGAGCTTCATAGTCTACAGCTGACCTTGTGGAGGAGACAGAGGAGCTGAGCCCAGAGGAACCCAGGAAGCCTGAATCCTGGCAGATGTCAGCAGCCATCTTGCTCCAACACATGAAAATAGACTTTGGTGAGGGAAGTAACTTATGCTTTATGGCCTGGTATCTATAAACTCCTATCCCAAATAAATAACCTTTGTAAAAACCAACCAATTTCTGGTATTTTGCATCAGCACCCCTTTGGCTGACTAATACAGAATTTGGTACTGAAGAGTGGGGAAGTGCTTTTGTAATTACTGAAATGATAGAACGGTTTTATAAATGAGTAAGGGGTATTTTTTGGAGGAATTGTGAAATGCTTGATAGAAAAGGCCTAGATTACTTTGAAGAGACTGTTGATGGTAATATGGATGATAAAGAGACTTTTTATGATGCCTTAGAAATAAATAATGAAACTATTATTGCAAACTGGAGGAAAGGCGATCTATGTTTTAAAGTTGCAGAGAACTTATCAAGATTAACTCTTGGTGTTTTATGGAAGGCAGAATTTGAAAATGGCAAGCCTGGGCATTTAGCGGAAGAAATTTCCAAAGTAAACGCAGAGAATGTGGCTTGGTAATTTATATATGATCTTAGGCTGTCTCTGTTTAAATCATCTATGCCTTTTTATTGGGTTGTTCATCTGCTTATTATTGAATTCCAGTAACTTTTTATGGATACTTAGAATCATTTCATCTTTGAATAAAGACTATTTACTACTTCCTTTATACTTGTAAGCTATTTCTTATTTTCTGCTACTGCAATGGCTAAGTTTTTCAATACAATGTTGAATGGAAGTATTAAGAGTGGGTACTCTTGTCTTTCCCTTATGTTGGGTGAAAGAATTTATTCCTCAACATTAAATAGACTAGTTAGCTATTTAAACTAGTTTGCCACTAGTTATTGTGTTGTTGTTTTTGTTGTTAATAATCAAAGAGTGTTAAATTTTTATAAAAAACTTTTGCATCTCTTGAGATAATTTGTGATTTTGCTTTATAAACTAATATTTTCTTCAATTACACTAATTGTTTTAATATTAAACTAACCTTGAATTTCTGGGATTGCACATTTATCCAAACTCATAGAATTGTACACTTATGTTTTGTACAATATGTTTTGTACACTTATGTTTTTTACAGTATGTTTTGAAATAACATATTGTTAGATTCAGTTAGCTAAAATCTTGTTAACTTTTATTTCTAGGTTCACGATGGGTATTCATACATTTTTTTAAATAATTTTTTTTCTGGTCTTATGATAATGATAGATCCATAAAATTATTTGGGGCATATTTCCTTGTCTTCTACTTTATGGAAGGCTATGCATAAAATCAATGCTATTTCTTCTTAATTGTTAATAGAATTAATCATTTGTTGTCATATGGGCCAGGATTTTTCTTTTTCAACTTTTTCAAACTACAGTTCAGTTAACTTAATAGGTATAAATGATTCGGTATTTGTATATTTATTTATTTATTTAAAGATTTTATTTATTTATTTATATAATTCCCTCCCCCAGTTGTCTGGTCTGTTCTCTGTGTCTATTTGCTGCGTCTTGTTTCTTTGTCCGCTTCTGTTCTTGTCAGCGGCATGGGAAGTGTGGGCGGTGCCATTCCTGGGCAGGCTGCGCTTTCTTTTGTGCTGGGCAGTATTTGTATATTTAAAGGTGCTTTGATAGTTTTGAATTTGTCCATTTCAATATGTTGTTGAATTTAAATGTTGTAAATTCTCCATAATATTCCCTTATTGTGCTTTTAATTTTCATAGGATTTATAAATGAATTCTTATCTTAATTTGTGTCTTCTTTTTTTTCCCCTGAGCTCTCTGGCAAAGGTTTTATCAATTTTCCCAATCTTTTGCAAATCAGCTTTTGACTACATTGATTTTCCTTTATTAATTTCTTCTTCTTTCATTAATCTCTGTTCCCTTTTAAAATTGTTATTCCTCTCTTTTTCATACTTTGAGTTGCTTGCTCTTCTTTTTATTGTTTTTGAAGTGGAAGTTTAGAATATTGATTTCAGAATTTCTTTTCCTTAGAATGTTGTTAGTATTCTTCTTGCACTGATTAAAATGAATCCTACACATTTGAATATATAATGGTTTCATTTGCATTCAGTTCAATATGTTTTCTAATTTCCTTGTGATTTCTTTAATCCATGGGTTTTGGGAATTATGTTCTTTAATTTCCAAATATCTGGGGATTATCCAGACTGCTCTCATTTACTGATTTCTAATTTAATTCCATTGTCAGAAAATATACTTATTGTGGTTTCAATCCTTTTAAATTTACTGAAATTTTCATGGCCTTGAATATGAGTTATCCTGGTAAATGTTCTGTATTCACTTGAAAAAATATGCATTCTGTTATTTTTCAGTGGGGTGTCCTATAAATATCACATGTCAAGTTGGTTGATAGGGTATTTCAAATCTTCAATATTCTTAGGGATTTTTTGTCTACTAACAAGTATTTATTACTGAGAAAAGAGTGAAATGTCCAAATTATATATTTCTCTTTTTGCTTCTTGTAGTTTTAAGCTTTTGTTTGTAAAATGGGACCATTTATCAAATGAATTGTCATGGGAAAATTATTTGTTCTAAAACTCATTTTGTATGATATTAACACAACCATCTCAGATTTTTCCACTAATAAGTTTTTGCATTATATGAATTTTTCATTGTTGAACATTTAACCTAAAGTGGGCTTATTAATTAGCATATAGTCTGGCTTGCCATTTTATCCAGTCTGAAAATATTTATTTTTTGCTTATAGCACTTATACCTTTTCTATTTAAATCACTTCCAATTTGTTGGCTTAAAATCTGTCACCTTGTTATTTTCCCATTTTAGATTTGTGCCTTTTTTTTTTTTTACTTTTTCTTGGCTTCTTTTTGGATAGATTTTTATGGGTCAATTTACACTATTGGATTATAAACTGTACTTCTTTATTTTATTTTTAAATGGTTTCTATAAGACTAGCAATATGCTTCTTTAAGTAACCACAGTCTAATTTCAGGTAATATTACACCACTTCCCATATAGTATCAGAAACCTAAATATTTATTTACCCTTTTCTTCCTTCCTTGCTATGCTTGTTTGAGTCTTTTGTGGACCCCCAAAAACGTTGTTCTTAAAGTAAACTATTCCTATGCCTGTTAACACATTGTTGATGGGAAATTTGATTAGATACAGTCAAAGGGGGCTTTTGATTAAATTCTCTTTGATTAGATCATTTCAGTTAAGGACCTTTGATCAGATTGGAGGACCCAAGGTGGGGCTTAATCAATCCTCTTACTGCAGTCCTTTATAATCAGAGGAGTAAAAAGCCACAGACACACAGAAAATAGTTACAGAGACAGGAAAAACCTGAGAGGTTGAGAGATAGATCCTGGAAGCCCCAGATGCTGGAATCAGTGGAGAACAGAGTGTGGAAAGAAGTCCCCAGAGGCTGAAAGAGATGAGGTCTGGAGGAAAGGGGAGAGATATGCCAACTGCCTGATCACCTACAGTGGAGCTGGGGGAGCAAGTAAGCCTGGAAGAGAATGCAGAGACCAGCAGAGCTGCCATTTGCCCTGCCAGGTGCCTGATGACCCACAGCTGCAACTTGGTGAGAAAGCATTTCTTGATGATGCCTTGATGTGGACACTTCCAAGGCCTCAGAACTTTAAACTTTTAGCCTAATAATTTACCATTATAAAGTTAACCCATTTCTGGTATATTGCTTCCAGCAGTTTTTAGCAAACTAAAACAAAGGTGTTTTGTCATATATTTTACTGCTAAATATCTCACAAACCCCCAACACATTACTATTATTTTGATTTAAACAGTAGTCTTATAAAGGAATATTTAAAATGAGAAAATAAACCTCTTTTATCTATGAACTAGATTACCTTTACAGTGCTTTTCATTCCTTTTGTAGATCCAGTTTGTCCTTCTGGTAACATTTTCACTCTGCTTGAATAACTCTTATTATTCCTGGTAGTAGAGATATGCTAACAATATATTCTCTCAGCTTTCTTGGTATTAAAAATTGTTTATTTTACTTTCATTTTTTTTGTACATATTTTCTCTGGATATAAAATTTAGGTTTATTGTGTGTGTCTGTGTGTTTCTGCTCTCAGTAATTTAAAGTTTTTCCATTGTCTTTTGATTAACATAGTTTCGAAAAGACGTCTTTCATTATACTTCACATAATATGTCTTTAGGGCTCCTTTTAAAAATTTTCCTCATCCACAGACTTTCATAAATTTGGTTATGGGGTGCCTTGATGTGATTTCCTTCATTTTTATTCTGGTGGAGAGTAACTGAGCTTCTTTGATCAGTGGTTTAATTTTTTTGCCAAATTTGGAAAGACTTTCAGCCATACTATTTCAAATTCTTTTCTGTAATCTCCTTCCATTTGATAGTTCCTTTACATATACATAGATCACTTGGCATTTTCCCATAAAGCAATGAGACTGTTTTTTTTTTTTTTTAAATTCTTCTCTCTGTGCATCATTTCAAATCATTTCTATTGCTATTTCTTCAAGTTGCTAACATTTCCTTGTGCACTATCTAATTTTCTATTGGAACCATCTGGTGGTTTTTAAATTTATATAGTGTTTTAGTTCCATTTACTCCTTTTTGTACTCTCCCATTTTTCTTCTTTATTATGTTTATATTTTTCTTTCAGTTTTTGATCATGTAATATCCATAATATCTATTTCAAGGCATTTATCTCCTAATTTAATTTTCTTAATTGCTCTTGACTTGATTGTGTGTTTGGCTGGCTTTTCTCCTCAATATGGGTCATATATTCCTGCAATTTTTCATATATAGTATCTTTTTTATTGGATGCCTATAATTGTAATTTTTACTTTATTGAATGCTGGATTTTATGTATTATTTTTGTACTTTCCCTTACAGGTAGTTAAGATACATGAGATCAGTTTGAACATTTAAAGGCCAGTTTTCCAGCTTTTTTAACATGGTTATAGAGTAGGTTTTAAAACTCCAAGGCTAATATTGCCCAACTACTGAAACTGTATATTCAAGAAATTCTCCCCACTTTGAATGGTGGGAACTTGAGTGATTCACTATGCTGTGAGAGCACTAATAATTTTTAAACTTAAAATCTCCCAGTATTTGTTTTTACCACAGTTGTTTCTTGCCTGGTCTTATGGTATTTCACACTGAATGCACAGACTGGTATTCACCCAGAGACCCTATTCCTTAGAAGTTTCATTCTCTCTAGTGTTCTGCTCCACAAATTCTAACCACTTCCATTTTTCTGATTTCTGGTATCTGTCTCCTCAACTCACTAATCCTACTATGTTGTATTTAAGATCCCTCTTCCTGTGTCATGGTCCAGAAAATGTCTCCAGGCACAAAGCCTGGGTTATCTTGGGGCTTTCTTTTTAGTTTTCCTTCTCTAAAATATCACAATCCTGACCTCCTCTAAATTTGAAAACAATTGTTTAATATATTTTGTGCAGTTCAGTAGTTTTTAATCATGGGGTAAAGTCCTGTATACTTCATGGATAGAAGTGAAAGCCTCAGTGAATTTTTAGCTTTAATACTCATTCTACTTATACATGACTCCACACCATCACACAGTTTCTTCAACTGGAAGGACTTTCCTTAGCTCTTAATCTCTACCTTACTTACAGAATTTATCTTTTTAAAAAGTTTATCTTTTACTTCTAATGTTTCAAAATAGTTTGAGTCTAAGGGTCCATTTGATCTACTTTTCTGTTCTCTTTTTATCTAATGCTATGCCTTTGATTAGGTAAATGTTCTGTGAAAAAATTGTAAAATCTGTATAGAAATGAAACACCTTTTACATAAAGATGATATAACACCACTGTTTTGATGCATATAATTATTGGTATGAAGTATAAATACTTCATGAATGTTACACTTTCAGGGCTGCAAAGTAGTACTGGGAATTGATGGGGAATAGATGGCAGACAAGAAAGAGAAAAAAAAGAGAGCAAAGAGTTGTCATTACTTATCTTAGTTTTCCAGTCTACTATGACAAATACCACACAATGGGTTGTCTTATACAATGAAAATTTATTGACTCATGGTTTATAGGCTAACAGTCCAAAATCAATATATTGACAAAGATTTATTTCTCCAGAAAAATCCTTTCCTTTCTGATGCTGGCTGCTGGCAAACCTGTGGGTTCCATGGCTTGTATTTCTGCTTCGTTTTATGTCCTCTCCTTTGTGTCTTCTGTAATTTATAAGGTCTTCAGTAATCTGGATTAAGATCCAACCTCATTTAGTTGGGCAATGTCTTAACTAAAAGTAACACCTTCCAAAGTCCTATTTACAATGGGTTCACAGCCACAAGAATGTGGATTAAGAATAAGAACACGCCCCCACCTCCCAGTACATAATTCAATCTACCCACATTTCTCTATTTTTAGCTATGATAATGATGAAGCAGTGAAACAAAAATGAATGTAATTCAGAAATCTGAGTAATAAATGGGATAAAAATTTTAAAAACGCTTGGTTTGAATTTGCTTATTAACAGGGGAAATGATGCTTCTTTAGGAAATTATGTTAATAATTGGTTTAAATTACACTTTTTATGCATTGTCAATTCACTCTATATATTTGTTGGAGATCTTCTTTGTGCCAGGATTTTCACTTGGTACTGGGATCAAAGAAATAAATAGAATCTGTCCTCTCAATGTGATTCTGGTCCAGTAGAGGTAAAAATAGCAAAATATTCTTATAGAGCAATTGTGAACAATAGAAATATTACAAATAATCTTAAATTTTCTAATGGCCACAAGAAAAAAGTAAAAAAATAAATTTATATCATTTTATTTAACTCTATATTTCCAAAATATAATCTCACCATGTTCTTAATATAAACTTAGTAATGCTATTTTATATATTACTTTTGGCACTAAGTCTTTGAATATCCAGCATGTATTTGACATTTATATCACATTTTCATTCAGTATTTATAAATACTTCATATTCAATAGCAGTATTTGGCTAGTACCTACTATATTGAACCTCATATAATATTCTTAAAATATGCAGCAAGCACTAATTTAATCCACATAGAAATATGCCTCCATTACATTGGATAAATTCCAGCTCAGAGATTAAGGATAAATTCCATCTCAGAGAGATTAAGGAACTTGTCCAAGATCTTTCAGCAAATAAATGAGAGAGACAATTTGAATGAAAACTTTCTAACTACAAACATGGTGTTATTTCCATGATATCTATAGTTTTAGATTTCCTTGCCTCCTCTCCCATTCACTCCTGACTTCTCTAAATATTCATTTGAAATCATGTAATCACAAATGATATGCTCAACAGCTCCTGAGATGCAGGGTTGCCACAAAGAGGGCTGCTCTTCTTACTGATGCGAATAAAGGTTAAGGACAGTAATATAATGATGCTTCTCTTGACACATGGCTGAGTAGTCAAGATTTTGTTCTTTATATTGTATTTCATCTACACTCCAAAAGAAGTGTGAAAATCAATTGTAAAGATACAGCAGTTGGAGAGATAATGACTTGTATTTTGGCAGTCCTTATCCTGGATTTGTTTCCATGCCTAGGATTTTCAAGAATAGTTGGAATAATTCCACTTAGATAATATTGCAGAATAATGAAATGGATTTTATTTTGCTAAAATCTTTAAATATGACATTTTTGTAAATAAGTAGGTAAAATATTTTCTTTTTATTGCCCAAGAACCTAAATATAGTGGATAGATTTAAAGGTCTTGTACCCAAGTGAAGTAACTTTAATATGAACGTTTCTTAATATTAAACCAAACAGCATGTTATTAGGTTCCAAGTACTGTTGTTCAAGGCAATGAAATAGTTACCTTCACTTGAACAAATATGTGTGAAATAAGGTGTAAAATGTGTTTTGCTGAAAGTCATACCTAAGAGAAATAATAAAGATGTGAACACTGAAATGGAGAGCAATAAGGAAGGTAAAACTTATCAGAGTAGCTGATTATAGACACAGTTCATGAAAGTGCAAAAGAGCATTTACAAATAGCACTGAAGGCAACTTCACATGGCAGCATTTATGTGAATTCTGTTAAGCTATAGCTAGAATCGGGTACATTTTTATTTCTATTGCAAAGACTATTGCTTTGCTAGTACAAAAGTAAGCTTGGAAATGACCCAATTTGTTAACATAAAGTACAGGGATTGGCAATTTATCTAAAGTGCAGTGCCTGCTCCTTCAGAGACAGAGAAGGCTTTTATGGGGGAAATGATGGTGGTAAGCCTGGGATTCTCCTGAATGAAGGGTATGGTGACTAGGTGTTGGCTTTGTCATTGAACAGAACCAGTGGAGAAGGAGCCTCCAAGTTAAAGCTATCCTTAAAAATCATGCTTCCCAATCAAATATACTTCCTTCTTTCCTATCTGCTTCACCTATAAGCATACCTATTAAACACCTTTTCTGTATTAGTATTGTTCTTTGACATGAGACTTCAATAGTAGGCGAAATAGATAGTATTGTCCCTGTCTCCTGGAGACTATATTTAAGTCAGGTGAGACAGACACTAAAAATAGAGATAGATAAAAGAGATAAGCAAAATTTTAACAAGGAACAGGGAAAAAGAGAGTGAAACAGGGGTTGATATCTTAGAGAAGGTCATTAGGGCAAGAGTCACTGTGGGGTAACATTGATGAGAGACCTGAATGATGTGATGTTTGGGGTAAGAGAGCTCCAGGCAGAGAGAACCTGTGTGCATGGCTTTTTTCTCATTATTGTTTATACCAGGAATGTTTTTGTATCTCTCCTACCTACTAATATCTTACGTATCTTTCAAAGCTAAGATTACATATTGTTTCGTCTTTGGAACTTTTCTCAATTCTTACCAATCAATAGGTATTTTTGTCTCATTTTGAATTAATATAGCCTTTTATTCATATGCTATAGTATCACTTGTATGATTACCAAATAGTTTTTAAAGTACATACTAGAGGCTGTGAGAACAAAGAATAGGAGTACTTGCTCTCCAAGAGCCAAGGAAATTACACTCCTCTCAAGTAACTTGCAATGAATTTTAATTTTCTGTGTTCTTGTCCTCCCTTGCTAAACTGTAGGCAGCTCGAAAAGAAAGACTGGGTCTTATTCATCATATTATTACTGTACATTTGTAGTATGCCCTATATCTTGCAAAAAGGTGTGTAACCTATAAATATGGGATGTTATGTTAATTAAGAGTAAAACAAAATACATACAGTAGTGTCAAGAATTTTCATATGAAGACATAGTTTTAGTTATGATTACTCAGAAAGTATTTTTTCCTGCCTAATGAATTAAAGTTCTCCCTTATAGTTGTAATGGGTTGAATAGTACCCTCCCAAAATTCATGTCCACCCAGAATCTCAGAGTATGACCTTATTTGGGTATAGTCTTTTCAGCTATAATCAGTAAAGCTAAAGTCATACTGGATTAGGGTGGGCCCTAAATCCAATGACTGGTGTCCTTATAAGAAGAGGAGTGGACACACAGGGACACAGGGAAGAAGACCATGTGGTGTTGGAGGCAGAGACTGGAGTGACCTAGCTACAAGCCAACAGACACCGGAAGCTGTGAAAGAGGCAAGGAGGAAGTATGATACCTTGAAGTCTAACGTCTAGCCTCCACAACTGTGACAAAATACATTTCTGTTGCTTTTAGCCATCTAAGTTTTTGGTCATTTGTTATAGCAGCCTTAAGGAACTAATACAATCTAAAAGGAGCAAAACCACACAGAGGAAACTTAATGCTGGCATGGCAAAGGTCAACTACAGAAGATAATTAGTGCTTAAGGTCTAGCATGCAAGAAGCATTTTGAAGAGGCTTTGAGGGAATTAAAGTTATTATGGAAATCAATTGAAAACGTCTATTCTTAAAGTCACCTTTAAACAATTGCAAAAGTGGATATTGCAAATATAAACATAACTACAGAAGGGGCCAAATCCAGTGCAGATGACTGTGGAAAAATCTTTAAAGGAAAGGATAAGCAGCAAAATTGCTACTTCTGGCTATGCAGGCTGTTCAAGCTATACAGCGCCAGGAGTTGTCATTAACATAGACCACCATGAGAATGGTGCATACTGTAGCTGTGCAGTACGAAATCCTGGATCAAGGTGGTGTCTGCCAGGCTTCTCCACCATCAAGATATTCTTTTTCTCTTTGTAATTAATAAGTATTTTGTGGGGAGTTATTATATTGCTTATTATTAAACAATTTTTTCATTTAATTGTAACAGTAAAGACTCATGAATTCTTATTTTATTAAATGAGTTTTAACCCATAATTTTAGTTATTTATTTTGATTTTCAAATTGCCCTATATTTGGCCTGTGGAAACCACTCAGACTATCTCCTATGTCCCTTTGGCATGCTCCCATCATCTTGTTCACTTCCTTACTTTATGTTGCAAGAAACTCTGGGCTTATTTTCTTGTTCCCTCTCCCAACCCTGGTCCTTTTAATGGAAAAGTGACATTAGGTGATTTCATTCCCATTGAGGCAAGAGACGTGGATGTTTTGTGTAATATCTCTCGGGTCAATTTGTATATGGAAGTCTAAACAAAACTGACTAGAGAATAGTTTGGGTTGATTCTAAAGTGCAATTCAGAAGTCCCTTTTGGAAAAATTCTTTTCTTTCCCTTCTCCTTTATAGTCACCAGGATTTTTGGTTTTCTGAGGTCCTTTGTGCCATGGTTGCTGTTCTCCTGCTCTCAGTTCATCAAGAGAAAGTAGGGGCTGAAAAACCTTAGATTAATCCACAACTACTATAAGGATCCCCAAAGGAGAAACAATGGAGCTTGGACATGTTTTAGTCACTATCCTATTCTTTGATCCAAAAGAGAAGCTGGTTTTCTATTGGAGTTTTACAATATGATCTCAGGACAGGAATTGCCCAAGTTGAAAAGTATTATTTATTTTCCTTTCTTATGACTTGCTGCAAAATCAATAAATGACATTGAATAAAAATTTTTGGTCTGCATTATAGAGAAATAGCCACTGAATAGCTCTCTGAAAATATGGCTTATCAAATACCAAAAAAGGCTCTTGTGTGTTAACTCAACTGATAATAACATGTGATTAATCCACTTAATTTATAAGCTAACTTTATAACTTATTTTATAAGCTATCCAACAGATGTATTTATCTAAATTGAAAATCCTTCAGTCTTAATAAGCAATAATAAATAACATATATAGGGTTGTGTAGTTAAAATATATATTCACATATGTTACCTCATATTGTCCTTGAACAACCTAGTGAGGCAAGTATTATTATTCTTATATCACAGATGTGGAAGGGGAATTTCAAAGAGTGTGAAAAGATCCATCCATGATCCCCAAGCTATTAATTGAGAAAGCAGTATCTTCTAAATCCAAATCATATTCCTCTAATACATACCTCTCCACATCCCCTCTCCCACCTTTAACTTTGCCCAGTTTACAATCATTTTTCTAAGAAATCATTTACCTTTTATGATAGCTCTTCTCGATTCATTTTACCAGATTTAACATATGAATAATCTGAAATTGAAGCAAAGTAATTGTATAGACTTAAGAGGATTAGATTAACATTTTTTCAATAATTAAAGGTTCTGGTATTTTGTCCCAAACAGGTAGAAATCAGTAGGTCCAAGATTGTTTAATACACAATAAAATATTAAATATCTCATGTGACTTTAAATTCATAAAAAATGAAATATTTTATTGTATGGAGCTTTTACTAGCAGAAAAGGTGTAAAAAGCCATGATCCAGAATAAAGAAACTGAAAACTAATAATATGATGCTTTCAAACAGGAGTCATTGTGATAAACAAGGTGCTTAGGGAGAGAAAGCAAGCTGAGGTTTGACTATCATGAAATCATGATGTTGATGATTATTTGTTATATGCATTGTTTTGGCTTCCGTTTTATCAAACATTGTTGCAGTGGTACTAAGAATGCACTTATATTTGAGAGTCAGGAACCAATGGGGAACATAAGAGTCATGCTTGGTTTGGAAACTTTGGTAATATGGAGAGATCATATAAAAATGTTTCTATCAACCAATGAGTTAATACATCACATGTAGACTTTTTGGGAACATGAGAACACATACGGGAGAGGAATGAGGCTTCATAGCCTCTGTTTTAAGTAAGTGATATCTTCACAGTACTCCCAAATGTTCAGGAAGCTGAGAGACACATTTTCAGCACTTGCTCTTTCTCTAAATTGTATTTTCTATACAAGCAAGACAAATGAAAGACATGTTTTCTTAAGTACCACATGCTGCTCAGGGCACCACAGTTGGTGAATTTTTAAGTGAAAATGGAAATTGTTTTTATTTCCCTGATTTTTATTTGCAAGTTTCATGCCCCAAACCTGTGTGCCTTCTGATCAAAAGTGACAGCTAGTAGTAGCAATGCATTTAAGAGTGACATATTGTGTTAAACTCAGCACATCTCTAGTTTAGTGAAAGTAAGAACAAAAATATGCAAACAGAGAAGGGAAGACTACCATTTATCTTAATTTTCCCCTTAAAACCAAGTTACAATAAAGGTAAGTCTACAGGCTAAGTTTTAAAATATGTCTCAAAAGGAAGAAATTAACAGTGTTGGAGTCCATATCTCCATTCCTTTTGTCCTCCTCCTAACTACCCTACCTCTACTCTACAAAACTGACCATAATGAAAATAAAGAGAAAGAAGGCACCACACAAAAGTTAGAGGAAGTAGAAAAATTCATATCAAAGGAAAATCTAATTTGCGTTTTCATGTGAGAAACCAAATAGACTTTTGAATTTAATTTCTTTCCACAGGTCTTCAGAGGCACCATTTAAGTATATAATATTATATAAAATACTGCTGACCAGTCTAGTTTATAGACTAAATTGAACATATTTGACTTCTAAATCTATATTCAAATACATTATCCCTTCCATTTATATGAGAATGATTGGGAGGGTTTATTGTTCCTTATTCTTTCTTGCATTTTAAATTTGTGTTTTTTTTGTATGATATTTCTTCATGCATACATACCTCCTTGTTTGTATCTGGGAACATTGAAATAATGTGATTTTTCCTTGTACACTTAAATAGAGTTTTAACAGGGAATTTTACATTGGGTTTCCCTGAAATAAGTCTCTGAGACAAAGATATGAATACAGGTGGTATTTTTGGAGCTGAACTGATAGTCATGAGAGTAAAGTACTGAAGACAAAGCAAACCCAAGCCTGCATAACCAAGTTGCCACCACTATGGGCAATTAGCACTCTTTGCTGCAGGAATTACAGTGATGTCTATTAAAATGTCTCAGAATTGTCACTCCCTGTCCTTCATGGATCAAGTTTGGCCTTGGAGGTGTTAACTATTCTGGACTTCCTGGTTGCATACAGTTGAGTGCTAAGGAGTGTGCTGAAAGGTGTCATACACAAGTGTTGTCGAGACATATAACAGAAATCACGAAGTAAGCACTGTATTTGGAGGTGAGGAGATGCTTATTGGTCTGTCCAATCAATCCATCTTCTATTCAGGTTTGCTGGAAGCTCTGCACAGGATCTTAGACAGTGTGGATAATTCTATTACTATCAGGGTTAAATGACCTGAGTGACAGAGAAGCTGATCAATCTGGATCTGTGATTTGGACCTGGTAGTGATACTGTGGACCAGTCTCTTGATAAGGATCTCACTTTAGAATAGTAGAATAATAAATCACCCAGTAATACAGGGGTCTGCAAACTATAGCCCATAGACCAAATCCAGCCTGCTCCCTGATGCTTTAAAATAAGTATTTATTGGACCACAGCCAAGCCCATTTTTTTAAAGGATTGTCCATGACCGTTTTAGTGTTACAACAGTAGAGTTTTAGTGCAACAGGAACTATTTGGAACACAGCCTAAAATATTTACTATCTGACTCTTTATATAAAAATTTTGCCAACTCCTAGAATAATAAAAGGAAGACCAGAAGAAATAGTCTGAAGTGTGGGATATCCTTTCACTGATTCTGAAAAAGTCCCACTAAGTGAAGTGAACTTTTTGAAAGATAGGTGATGCAAGGTACAAAATTTTCTTAGAGGGGAAGCTCTGGCATGCCTCAGATCCTTAAATACTTTACCAATATAGATGGTGCCATATTAGGGTTTATATCCCATCTTTTATTTAGATCCCATGCCTAATTTTAAGTACAATCTTATCTGCAGCTGCCAAAGATGAGGGTCTCCTTAAAACAGGCCATATATACTACTTGGGTTTCACAGGGTCCATTGAGTTGATGGATGACTAACTTCATTCTGATATTTTCATTTCCAGCCAAGTCACAATACATACATGATGGCAATCTCTCCTCTACCATGTAAGGGCTACAAATATCACATCTCCCTTCTGTACCACTTTGCAATCCACCATGGTTGAGAAACTTGATATGATTATGTTATTTCATGCCTAAAGATATTATCCTGCTCACCATCAAGAATGGTGTCCATGTTACTGTCTGACCTGTGAATGATCCAGCTCTAAATTCCCATCCTGAAGGTCTGATTTTAGGGCACTTCTGGTGCAAGGTATATCACTCTTCTCTTAGGTTCCCCGAAATAAGTGCCTAAGACAAAGATTTTCATGCAGATACTTAATTTAGAAATATGACTCCAAGAAGCTGGAGTGACAAACACAGGTCCTAAACAGAGAAAAGGGTAAATCCAATACAAAAGGGGCGTGATTGAGTTGGTTTCTGCTACTGGCAAACAGTGCTTGGCTACCCAGTCCTACAGGTGCTTCTGAGGATCCTTTTGAAATGTTACTAGGGAGATCACATTTTGAAAATGTGTTAGTCATGAGTGAAAATGTATTAGTCAATTAGTCATTGAGCCAACTTCACAGGCATCCTACAACATTACCGAACCCTTAGGGATGGATGTGAGATGTTAAAACCATAGGCCAAGAGCAAGGGGACATCAGATTACATATGCATGAAGTCAGTAACCCCACCATTTCTTTGAGTAGGAGAAGAACTGATTTGTCAAATTCTAATGAAATTTGAATTTGTAACTTATTTTTTAGTAAAAAATGCAGATGTATATATTTTTAATATATAGATGTAATAAAAATAAATATATATTTAATTAAAACATCCATCTTCTGGTCTGGACATGTAATAAAAAATGGATTGTCCTACAAATAATAATCATAAACCCTGTAAAAATATGTAAAGGATGAGCAAAAAAAAAGAAAAAGGATAAGATTTTGAAGGGGAGTCAAAATGTATAGGAAGCACTGAGATGTTTCTTGCTTTCACAATACTGAAGAAACGAATGCACAACTCTGTGATTACATTAAATGACTTTAATTGTATAATTTGAATGGATTGTATGACTTATGAATACATTTCAATAATAGTAATTTAAAAAAAGAAGCTATTTACATTATGCAAAGCTAGGCTAAGGAAATGTAAGAAATGAAAGTAAAGAAATATTTGAAAAACATAAAATGAAACAAATGGAAATTTCAGAAAATAAACACATATTATGGGAAATTAAAAATTCACATAGTAAACTTTGTAATAAAATGGAGATGACAGAACAAAAGAGAGCATTTAAAGATAATTAGGACTTCCAGGAAGTTGGCAGACTAGAAAGACACAGGACTCTCTTCTCCAGAAAAATACCTACAGGACAGGGGAAAAAGATCTTCTAGGGGTTAGGACACTAGGTGAAGACTTGACACTGCCCAGAGGTAAGAGGAACAAAGGAAGGAAATCCTGACAACAGAACTGTGAGCTGAAATCAGCAGCTTCTGATACTGGCACCCTCCCCCACACTAAAGACACTTTCGAATTCTCAGGCCCCTGGGCTTGTGACTACAAAGGGACTCCAGGGATCTACTACCCAGGAAAGGGGAGAGAGAGGGACACAGCCTAAGGCTAACAACTTTTGACTCAAAAAATTTGGTCTGCTGTGTCTCAGGAGCCCTTCCAGGCTGGATGGGTCTGTGCCATGTTTGCCTTGGAGCTGTCAAGGACACCCCTGCATGGCAGGGCACTCCTTGCATGCATCAGCACTGTGCATGGGCCAGCTCCACATGGGTCAAGGAGGCCCAGGGTTTGAACTGTAGATCTCACATGTGGTAGATGGATGCCCTAACCACTGGACCAAGTCTGCTACCCAAAAAATCTTTAAAAAAAAACTTAAGCGGGGACTCAGAGAGTTAAATGACAACACAAAACCAACAACATATGTGCCATGGGAGTTCCAGAAGGAGAAGAAAAGGGAAAAGGAGCAGAAAGAGTATTTGAGGAAATAATAGCTGAAAATTTCCCAACTCTCATGAAAGAAATGAACTTACAAGTCCAAGAAGCACACTGTACCCCAGTCAGAATAAATTCAAATAGACCTACTCCAAGACACATACTATTCAGAATGTCAAATGTCAGAGATAAAGAAAAAATTCTCAGAGCAGCAAGGGAGAAGCAAACCATCACATACAAGGGGACACCCAGTAAGACTTAGTGCATGTTTCTCTTCAGAAACCATGGAAGTGAGAAAACAGTGGTATGATAAAATTAGGATACTGAAAAAGAAAAACTGCCAGCTGAGAATTCTTTATGCAGCAAAATTGCCCTGCAAATATGAAGATGAATATAAAATATTCACAGACAAACAGAAACTAAGAGAGTTTGCAAAAAAGAATCCGCCTTTGAAGGAAATATTAAAGGAAACCATAGAACCTGAAAGAAAAAGACATGAGAGGCAAGCTTTGAGGAGAGAATAGAAGAAAGAATAGCAGAAAGAATAGCCAAAAGAGTGAAAAGAAAGACAAAAATAAGATATGACATATGAAAACCAAAGAATAGAATGGAGGAAATAAATAGTGCATTTACAGTAATATCATCAAATGTGAATGGATAAAATTCCCCAATCAAAAGATACAGGCTGATAGAACGGTTAAAAAAGCATGAGCCATCCATATACTGGTTAAAAGAAACTCACCTTAGACCCATGAATGCAAACTGGCTGAAAGTGAAAGGTTGGAAAAAGATACTCTATGCCAATAGTAACTAGAAAAGAGCAGGAGTAGCTCTATCAATATCAGACAAAACAGATTTTAAATGCAAAAGAGTTATGAGATACAGAAAATCATTATATTTTAATAAAAGGGACAATCCACTAGGAAGATATAACACACGAAGGAATGCTCAAGATCACTAATGATTAGAGAAATGCAAATCAAAACTACAATAAGATATCATTTCATACCTAGCAGAATGGCCACAATTAAAAAGACAGAACTACAAGTGTTGGAGAGAATGTGGAGAGACAGAAACCCTTATTCACTGTTGGGAATGCAGAATGGTGCAGCTACTGTGGAGGACTATTTTGAAGTTCCTAAAGAAGTTGAATATAGAGTTGCCACATGATGCTGCAATACCACTACCCAGAAGAACTGAGAGCAGTCACATGTACAGACATCTGCTCCCTGATGTTCATAGTGACATTATTCATGATTGCCAAAAGTTATAAACAACCCAGGTTTCCATCAATAGATGAATGCACAAACAAACTGTGATCTATTCATATGATGGCATATTATGCTTCTGTAAGAAGAAACAAAGTCTTAAAGCATTTGGCAACATGGATGAACCTGGAGGACATTATGCTGAGTGAAGCAAGCCAGACTCAAAAGGAAAAATACTGTATGATTGCATTACTATGAACCAAATGTATTGTGGAACATACTGTATGATTCAAAAAAATTTATAGGTATTCAGTACATTTAATTGAGAAATGTATGCTTTTATTCAACTGTTTTTCCTTTTTAGTTTTTAATTGTTTATATTATCAATTATTAAATGTACAAAATAAAGTTTAAAAAATAGCAAGATAATTAATAGACATTAATAGCCAGAAGAAGATATATTGAAAAGCTTGATTTTAATATATTAAAATTGCTGGTGGGAATGCAGAAGGATCCAACCATTCTGGAGGACAGCTTGGCAGTTTCTCAAAAAACTAGCTGTAGATTTGCCATATGACCCAGCAATTCCACTGCTGGGTATATACTTAATAGAGCTGAAAAGAAGGACAAAAACTGATATATACCCACTAATGTTCATAGCAGCATTGTTCACTATTGTTAAAAGTTGGAATCAACCCAAATGCCCATCAACAGATGAATGGATAAACAAAATGTGGTATATATATATACAATGGAATACTACTCAGCTTTAAGAATGAATATATACTACAAACACATGTGATAACATGGATGAATCTTGAGAACCTTATGTTGAGTGAAACAACCCAGACATTGAAGGACAAATACTACATGACCTCAATGATATGAATTAAGTAAACCAAGCTGCTTCAGAGAGCTAGAGATTGGATGATACACTTAAAAGGATTTGGGGGGTAGCAGAAGGTTGTGAGCTGACACCTACATAGGTGAACTCTATAATAAGTTGGAGGTATTCGTACAGGGGAGGATAAAATGGGGGCATAGGGATACCTTTGGGTGGGGCTTTGTGGGCTGGAGAGGGGCTAGGGATGGGAGGATGGGTAATATGGCCCAAGAAGTTGGGGGGAGTGTGGGGAGACATATGAACATAAGAGATTATCAGGTATGTGTTTGAGAGTATAATGTTGAGAAAACTTTTTCAAAAATATAATAAGGAAGGTTACCTGTTTAAGATGCTTAAAGGGGAGAATCTGACACAGTACAGGTTTCTAGGGAGTGTGTGAGTGCTCATTTTCTCATAGTGGGTTACATCATTGGATGAAGACCCATACAATGAAAGTGAAGGTATACTCACATCCTGGGGAGGACTGAAGTTCTCAAATAGAGGGAATTGTAGCTCTCAAGAGAAATGGTGGTTCCCAATGCCTTAGGCAGTTGAGCATGTCAAGCCCTCAACATTGTTGCAAGTATCTCTGAACATGGCTCTTCAAGCAATGAAGATTGATTGTCACTGTGGGGAGGGGGAAAGAGGTATTGAAGAGATGGAATCAGTGTAACTGTGGGGCAATGGAAGTGTTCCACGAGATTATGCAAGGATGGATATAGGACATGTTAAATTACACCAAAAATGTATAGGGACCTATAAGCTAAAATGTAAATCATAATGTAAAACATAAGATAACTAAAAATTTAGAAAATTGTATAGTTTAAAATATAAACCATAATGTAAACCCAAGTGTAACCTTGTTGGAAAGCTATTGTCTCAATATCTGTACATCAGTTGCAGTAAATATAGTATGAACATGTAAAAAGATTATTGCTGGGGAAGGGACAAAGTGTCTGATGTTGGATATGTGGGAGTACCATATATTGTATATATGAATTACTGAGATCTAAAACTTTTGTGAAGACAAGCTTAATAACTAGAAAAAAAAAAAGGAAAAGAAAGGACATAGACACCGAGGAAGAGATGGAAGAAGTTGCCCTGTCAATGTGCTTATAGGGCAACACTTATTCCAGTGATGGAAGGCAAAACATCAAAAACAAAGCTTTTTCATTTTTTAATTTTTTGATACCTCAGTTTATTTTTACTTTAATTTTTCTAAATTGGTATGCTATATCTAACCTTTAAACTCATCACTATATTCCATTTTACTATTAATGGAACCTGGCAATATATTGGGCTTCACTTTTGAAGAAGTTTTGGATCACAGAGAGGTTCAACGATGGCAGGGGAGGAATACTGATGTGGGGTGTTATTGATAGGGGGCACATGGTTGGGAGGGAGTTCTCCAGGGCATTTATACAGGGTACAAAAAAATGTTTGAATATTTTTATAGTGGTTACAGTTAAAAATGACAACTGAGTTAGTGTTGAGTTCCTAGCCAGGGAAGCTCTATCACATTCCCTAATGGAACAGCAACAATCCCCCAAGTGCAATGTCTAAGACCAATAAAGAAGGATGGCCCAACAATGAGCCCTTGATACTAATGACTATGTTTGTGAGCTTGTGCACCTGAAATAAGAACTAGACCTAGAGCTGCAGAATGCCTAAAAGTTACCTCCTGAGAGCCTCCATGTTGCTCAAATGTGGCCAGTCTCAAAACCAAACTCAGCATTTGGATGCATTGCCTTCCCCCCAGCATAGGACATGACTCCTGAGGATGAGCCTCCCTGGTGCCAAGGGATTACTACCAAGTATCAACTGATGATGTAACTAGAAAATGACCTTGAATAAAAGGGTCAAATCAGACCAGCAGAATACCTCAGTCTACATGTAATATCAGGAGTTAAAAATGCTTTTTGACCTTGAATAAAAGGGAGAAATGGAAAGGACAAATGAGTTTATATGGCTATGAGTCTCCAAAAAAGAACCAGGATGTCATCAGAGGGGTCACCCTTAAGCACAACTCTGCAGAGTCCCAGAGACAGTTAAAGTAGATACAACCCCAGGTATTGGTTCTTCTGAGGGCTACGGAGACCCAAAGTTTCTATGATTATGGCAAATGGAGTTCAGTGTCATGTCAGTTGGCCCTATTTTGGAGTTTATTTTCCTGAGTGTGATGGAGTTAGGCTCAGATGTGATCTTTGTTCGCAAGCCTCTCCTGTTATTTTTACAGGACCTGTGATTGGCACTGGGATTTAGGGTATACTTAGGGGACCTGAATCTCTGGACTATCCATGTGATAGCCAGGTCCTGAGCCTCAACAGACTTGCAACTCCTACCCTCTGGTTTATTGGACTTACCCTAACCAGCTAACAGGGAGGTGAAGAAGGTCAAACACCACACCAGGGAGCCAAGAGTGCCTACAACTGAAAGTAGGAGAATTGTATCCATCATCCAAATGGAATCCAAGCACCCTTTCAATATAGAGGTGGAGTGGGCATAACCATCCCAGGGTCCACAGAATGGAGGAATAGAGTATGGATTAGAGTGGACTTACTGATATTCTTTCTGGAACTATTGTGATTAGTAATGGAAGTAAATGTAGCATTGATGTGGACAAAGTGGCCACAGTAGCTGCTGAGGGTAGGGAGTGGGAAGAAGAGATGTGATGTGTGGGCATTTTCAGGACTTGGAATTGTCCTGGGTGGTACTGCAGGGACAGTTACTTGACATTGTATGTCCTCCCATGGCTCACTGGGTGGACTGGGGGATAATGTAAACTGTAATGTGGACCATTGGCCATGTAGTGCAACAGTGCTCAGAGATGTATTCACCAAGTGCAATGAATGTCCCATGATGATGGAGAGGTTGTTGTTATGGGAGGAGTGGGGTGAGGGGGTGGGCCATATATGGGGGCCTCATATTTTTTTAATGTAACATTAAAAAAAAGAAAGAAAGACCAAAAAAAATAAAAAAGGACACACACAAAAAGTTTGAATAAATATAAGCAAAGAGTCATGGACACATAAGACAATTTTAAATCATTGTATACAAAGACAAAGGAAATATTAACAATAGAGAAGACAGAGAATGGAAGAAAAGATAGCTGATGGCATATTTGCTCAAAATTTCCCAAATTACTGTAGCCCCAAACAACAGGATATACATTCTTTTCAAGTGTGCGAAGATCTTTCTCACAAATAGAACATATGTTGATTCACAAGATAAGTCTTAATAAATTTAAAAAGACTGAAATTATACAAAACACTTTCTCTGATCAGAATGGACTGAAGCTAGAAATCATTAATGGATGGAAAAAGGGAAAATTAATAAATATATGGAAAGTAAACAACACATGCATAAATAATCAGTGGGTCACAGAATAAATTGCAGGAGCATTCAGCAAATATCTTGAGACAAATGAAAATGAGAACACAATATATTAAAACCTATGCGATACCTCAAAGGCAGCACTGAGACGAAAATTTATAGCCCTCAATGCTTACATTAAAACAAGTGCTAAAACTGAAGATCTAACTGCACACCTGGAGGAACTAGAAAAAGAACAACATACTAATCCTAACCCAAGCTGAAGGAAAGAAATAATAAAGATCAAAACAGAAATAAATGAACTTGAAAACAACTACAACAAAAATAGAATCAATAAAACCAAAAGTTGGTTCTTTGAGATGAACAAAATCGACAAACCTTTAGCTAGAATGACAAAGAAGAAAAAGATGCAAATAAATAAAATAAAAAGTGAGAGGTGAGGCACTGCCACTGACACAGCAGAAATAAGAGATATCATGAAAGGATACTATGAACAAGTGTATGCCAAAAAACTAGACATTAGATGAGATGGACAAATTCCTAGAAACATGGGAATCACCTATGCTGACTCCAGAAGAAACAAACCAGTCACAAAACAATCACAAGTGAAAAGATGGCTTCACAGGTGAGTTCTACCAATCATTCAAAGATGATTTAATACCAATCTTGCTCAAGTCCTTCCAAAAAACTGAACAGGAAAAAACATTACCAAACTCACTGTATGAAGCCACCAGCATCCTAATACCAAAACGAAATAAAGATATTATGATGAAGAAAATTATTGAACAATATATCTATTGAATATAGATACAAAAATCCTCAACAAAATACTTGCAAACTAAATCTTCCAAAGGCACATTAATAGAATTATACACCATGATCAATTGGATTTTTATCACTAGTATGCAAGGTAGTTTAACAGAAGGAAATCAGTAAGTATAATAAGCCACATTGATAAATTGAAGAAGGAAAATCACGTGAACCTCTTGATTGATGCAGAAAAAGCATTTGACAAAATACATTTTTGTTGTTGATAAAAACACTCCAAAACATATGAATAGAAGGACACTTTCTAAATATGGTAAAGTGCATATATGAAAAACCTACAGCTAGCATTGTACACAATGTTGGAAGACTAAAAGCTTTCATAGTATCCTTTCATGATCTCTCTTATTTCTGCAATGTCAGCTTTCCCACTGAGATCAGGAACAAGACAAAGGATGGCTACTGTCACAGTTATTATTCAATTTGTGCTAAAGTTCTAGCTAGAGTGATTAAGATTTAACAGGCACCCAAATAGGAATGAAGAAGTAAAACTTTCACTATTCATTGCTGTTATCCTATATTTAGAAAATCCTGAAAAATCCACACTAACAATCCTAGAATTAATAGAGTTCAGCAAAGTAGTGGGATATAAGATTAATAATGCAAAAATCAATAGATATCTATACACTATGATGTGCAATCTGAGAAGGAAATCAGAAAAAATTTCCACTTTTAATAGTAACTATAACAATAAAATATTTAGGAAAAAACTTGACCAAGGACATAAAGGACCTGTATTCAGAAAACTACACAACATTTCTAAAAGAAACCACAACAGACTTAAATAAATGAAAGGACATTTCATGTTCATGGATTGGAAGACTAAATATCATTAAGATGTCTGTTCTACACAACTGATTTACGGATTCAATGCAATCCAAATAAACATCCCAACAGCCATTTTTGCAAAAATGGAAAAGCTAATAATCAAACTTATTTACAAGGATATGGGGTGCCAAATAGCCAAAAATGTCTTAAAGAACAAGACTGATGTTGGAGGATTCTCACTTCCTGACTTTAAAGCATATTACTTAGTTACAATGGTAAAAACAGCATGGTACTGGAATAAAGACAGATTGACCAATGGAATTGCATCAATAACTCAGAGATAGACCTTTACATCTAAAGTCAAGTGAGTTTTGACAAGGTTGTCAAGCCCACCTACCTGGGCCAGAACAGTCTATTCAATAAATAGTACTGGGAGAACTGGATAGCCATATCCAAAGGAAGTAAAATCACACCTCATACAAAAATGAACTAAAAAATGGACCAAGGACCTAAATACAAAAATGATAACTATAAAATTCGTAGAAGAAAGTGTAGGAAAACATCTTCAAGATTTTGTGGCAGAAAACATCTTCAAGATTTTCTTACTTTACACCCAAAGCACGAGTAACATAAGAAAAAAAATAGAGAAATGGGACCGCCACAAAATTAACCCTTTTGCACCTCAAAGGACTTTGTCATAAGGGTGAAAAGGCAGCTGATTCAATGAGAGAAAATACTTGGAAATCACACATTTTGGGTTTAATATCTATGATATATAGAGATACTACAACTCATCAATAAAAAAAAACAAACTACTTGATTTAAAAAAATGGTAAGACTTGAATATACATTTGTCCAAAGAGGAAATACAAATGGCAAAAAAACACATGAAAAAAATGTTCAACATCACTAGTGATTAGGGAAATGCAAATCAAAACTACAGTGAGGAATCATTTCATACCTATTAGTCTAGCCACTATTAAAAAGTCAGAAAACTGTAACTTTTGGAAAGGGTGTGGAGAGATAGCAATGATTATTTACTTTTGGTAGGAATGTAGAATCGTACAGCCACTGTGGAGGAATTGTTTGGCAGTTCCTAAGAAAACTGAATATCGACCTGCAATGGGACCTGGCAATATCAGGTGTCCATCAACTGATGATCGGATCAACAAATTGTTGTACATAAACATGAAGGAATATTATGCAGCTATAAGAAGAAATGAAGATATGAAGCATATGTCAACACAAATGAACCTGGAAGGCACTATGTTGAATGAAGCCAGCAGACACAAAGGACAAATACCATATGATTGCACTATTATGATTTAAATATATTATGTAAATTCATAAATTTAATATTTAGAATATAGGTCACCAGAAAATAGAAAGCCGGTAGAGAATTGGAAAGCTGGTGGCTAAATTATGCAGAACTGATTAAATGTTTTTTATAAATCTTTGGAAATGAATGGAAATGGTGAATGCACATCATGGTGTTTTTGACAAGTAGGGTTATTATATGGGTATGACAGTGGTTGAAAGGGAAAGCCTAAGGACATTTATATTATTAGAAGGGAAGCTAAAAAATGTAGCAAGGAACTGTATAACACAGTGAAACTTCATGTAATACATGAATATGGGTGAATTGCATATTTAAAATTGTTTTTACCAAATATAAATACAAACTAGAGAGAGAAGGAATCAAAACAGCATGTATGTACAGTAGAGGAAGCATAGAGAGATTCAGAGGTGATGAGTTTTGTTTGTTCAGCTGATTTTTGTTTTTTAGTAATATTATTTCAGGAATAATGAAAATGCTCTAAAATGATTGAAGTGATGAATGCACAACTATGTGATTATACTGAATACCATTGATTGTATACTTTGGGTGGATTTATGCTTTATTAATATGCATCAATAAAATTAATTTGTTAAAAAAATGTAATTGCAAAAACGGACAAAAAACAGAGTGGACAATCTCTTAAAGATGATTGGGAACCCAAGAATTTATGTTTATGTGGGTCATATCTATCAATATTAAGATTAAAAAACAAGACAGAAATTTAAAAAAATTCCCTTATTTAAAAATTTCAAGTAGCAATAATATATGCTATCACATATTAACATAAATAATGTTTTTACAATAAAATCTCTATTTTTCAAAATTACCCAAAATATATTCTGAATGATGGAATTGTTTTACATTTTTGCAAATTTTTAATGTTTTTAAATAGGAGAGAACAATACCAGTATTTTTTTGGCAGGTAACTTGCTAAACTATCCCATGCCCTGTTGGCTTTGGAAGATTATACTCTATAGTCACAAAAGGATGAAAATGAAAATGGCAAATAGTATCATAGTATTTTATGAAAATTATTTTGAGTTCCAGACTCCCTGAAAGGCTCTTGCATACCACCAGTGATTATCCCTACAATATTTTGAGATCTTTTGATAAAAGTTTCCATACTAAAAAGCTAGAAAATGAAGAGAAAAGTAAAATAAAATGTATTAAAGAAAGAATTAATAAAGGTGAGTACAAATATAATAGAACATAATAAAATAAATAGAATGCAATCAAATAATAGAGAAATTAATAATAGAGAAAAGCAACAATATTTATAAACCCTTTGCTAGACTGATCAAGAAAAAAAGAGAAAAAATAAAATCAGATATCAGAAATGAAAGAAAGATTATCACCGTAGATCATACAGACATTAAAATGTTAATAAGATACTATTTAAACTTTAAATTTGACAACTTAAAAAAATTTCTGGGAAAAAATAATTCAAAATTGACACAAACACAAAATGAAAGGAAAATTCTGAATAGTCCTATATATTTTAAATATATTGAATTTATTTTCAGATTATTTCTATCAAATATTCAAGGAATAAATATTAAAAAATGCCATTTAGAATACAGAGGAAGCGGAAACACTTCTAATCAAATTTATGAAGCCAGCATAAAACTGACACTAATACTTAAAAAAAAATTCCAAAAAATTATGGACAAATATCCCACATGAACATAGATATATTATAGAAAAATGGGTTTTATTTTGAGAACTTAAGATTGGTTTAACATTCTTATACCAATCAGTATAATTCGCTATACATTATTAACAAAATACAAGCGAAAAAATCTTATAATTTATATAACTCACTTAATACTTAGTAATAAAAGATGGTATGGTTTCTACTAAGATCAAGAATAAAGCAAGAATGTCTGCTCTCACCACTTCTATTCAGCTTTGTAAGAGTATTATTGCCAGTGCAATAAGGCAAGATAAAAGGAATAAAATCATCCAGATTGGAAGGGAAAAATATAAATCTCTATTCATTAGTCAATATGATGAGCTACATAGAAATTGCTATAGAATCTACAAACAAACAACCAGAATAAAAAATTGAGTTTAGTAAGGTTAAAAGATACAACATCAATATGAACAAATCTATTTTATTTATATACACTAGGAATAAATAACTGGAAATCAAAATTCAAATAACTATTATTTATACTAGCGTCAGATATATGAAATGCTTTCTGATAAATCTTCCAAAAATATGCAATATTTGTTCAAGAAATCTACAAGACATTTCCATAAATACTAGGAAGACTTAAATAAATGAAGTCATATGTCATATTGATGGATCAGGATTTTCAATGTTAGTGAGTTTCAATTCTCGACAAAGTGATAGATTCAATGAAATTCAAATAAGAATCCCTGGAGGCTTTTATGGAAATGCATTAAAACTGCAATAGTCAACTGATAAAGAAGAACAAAGTTTGAAGATTTACATTACTTAATTCTGACTTACCAAAATGTTACAGTAAACTGGACATTTGGTAATGGTGTAAAGATGGAGACATAATAAAAAGCTAAGAAACAATCTAAGAGATAAAAAGGCCCAGTATTTGAACAAACACTCACCAAAAGCTATATGGAGGACAAATAAGAAAATTAATAACAGTATTCAAATCATTACTTTTTTGGAAAAGAAATTAAAACCAAATTGAGACCTTACTACAAGCCAAAAACAGTATCTTTTTTTTTTTTTTTTTTTAATTTACAAGGATGTGGTACAACTGGTATTCTCATGCACTGCTGGTAGCAATGTAAAATGATGCAATACTTTGGAAAACTCACCCTTTTGCCATTTTAAAAATCTAAACATACACCTACCTTATGACCCAGCCATTACAGTTCTAGGGATTTACCCAAGAATAATGGAAGTATGTGAGCATACAAAGACTTGTACATGAATGTTCACAGAAGCTCCATTTGTAATATCCCCAAACTGGAAAAGACCTAAATGTTCATCAAAATGTGAAAGAAACAAATTAAGATATAGCCACACAATATTGCAATATCCCATTTATACAAATTCTAAGACATACAAATAACTATATTAGCATAAAGCAGATTAGTAATGGTCTTCGAATGGCAGAGAATGCAGTGTAGAGTTGCAAAAGGCAGGGGACAGCAAATAGGCATTAGGAAACTTTTGAAGGGAGTGTATATGTTCCTTATCTTAATTTTGGTGATCATTTAAAGAGCATAATACATATGCAAAGCTGACCAACTGTACACTTTTAACATGTTTAAATTGTTTTATAGCCATAATCCTTCAATAAACCTGTTAAAATTCAAACTAAGGATACAAATAATGTATAGCTAGAAACCTGGAGTTTATGCAATATGAGCTTGAAATGTTATGTGTATTTTATTTACTTTAAGAATGTAAGAAAGTTTGTTTTAAAATATCACTTGTTTTAGTTTTTCAGGCTGCTGAAAGCAAATACCATGAAACAGGTTGGCTTAAACAATGGGAATTTATTAACTTACAGTTTGAGGCTGAGAAAATGTCCAATTCAAGTTATTGTCAACATGATGCTTTCTTCCTAAAGATGGGCTGCAGGTGTTACTTGGCTTCTCTGTCAAACAGTAAGGTACAAGGTAGTGTCTTTCCCTTTACTTCCTGGTTTCATTACTTTCTGGTTCTTGCTTTTGTCTCTCTCTCTCTCTCTCTTTTTTTCTCTCTCTCTCTCTGCATTCTATTTATAAAGGACTCCAGTAATAGGATTAAAATCCAACCTGAGTGAGGTGGGTCATGCCTTAACTGAATTAGTCTCATCAAAAGTTCCTACTTACTGGGAGGAAGAGATGTGATGTGGGGGCATTTTCGGGGTTTGGTGTTGTCCTGGGTGGTGCTGCAGAGACAGTTACCAGACATTGTATGTCCTCCCATGGCCCACTGGGTGCACTGTGGGAGAGTGTGGCCTATGGTGTGGACTATTGACCATGAGGTGCAGCCGTGTTCAGAGATGTATTCACCAAATGCAATGAATGTCTCATGAAGATGGAGGAGATTGTTGTTATGGGTGAAGGAGTGGGGCGAGGGAGGTGGGGAGTATATGGGGACCTCATATTTTTTGAATGTAACATTAAAAAATAAATAAAGACCAAAAAATAAAAATAAAGAGCATTGTCAAAAAAAAAAAAAAGTTCCTACTTACAATGGGTTTACACCCACAGGAATGGATTTTACTTAAGACCACGTTTTTCTGGGGTACATCCAGCTTCAAATCATCAACCTCCACCCTCTAGACCCCAAGAACACATGTTCTTTGTATATGCAAAATACATCCATTCCATCACAATATCCCCTATACTTTTGATATTTTTCCTCAATAAATTTCACTGCCTTTCTTTCTTAAGGGGGAGGTACATAAGCCAAATGGTATTATGGACTCTTTCCCAGTTATTATGTCTTGCATAGTGTTTTAAGAAAAGAAAAGCAATTGGGATTTATTAACTCTGCAGTAGCAACTGAAAAAAATATGTAGATATACCAATAACTGGAACTCTCAAGTTTCCCTCTTCCTATCTTTCCTAAAGCTTAGCTGTATAGCCTATTCTTTGATTCTGTGAGCTAGGGATACCTTTACAATAAATTATTTTAAGCTTAATTTAGTCAAAGTAAGTTTTAGTTACTTATAGAAAAATAAAAGTTGTTAAAAGGAAGAAAAGTCGGGCTTTTTCTTAACTTTATTCATTCCCAATCTATGTGATTGCTGTGCAGCCAATTCTCCTGACTAATATTTTGCTAAATAAAACATAAAGAGTTACTATTGTTATAAAGTAATAAAATTGATACATTTTGAGAGACAGGAGAAATTTCAGCCTCTAAGTGACTAATAGTTGGATCAAAAAGATTGAAACAATTCTTTTAGAATAAAAGTAAGACTATTTACATAATTAATTTCTTATTTTCCCTTTTTTATTTTTGTTGATGGTGATGAAGGTAGAGAGAGTATTGTTATCTGTTACCCAACCACTACTTACTTTCTTGAAACACTAACTTCCCTAAGCTTATATGAAACAAGACTAGGTCTCTTATCCCAAATCCATTACCTTTTCTTCCTAGTCGCTTATGTAATCATCTTCCTTCATTAATCTTATGAATGCTATTTGTTTCATAGAGCTATTTTAGGTCCTTTTTTCTTCTCTTTGTATACATCTTCCCTGTGTGACATCTCATAACTCTAAAGGCTTTGATAACCATTTAGAAGTTGGTGACTTTGCCAACTCTATATCCACCTTAGATTTCTTTAATACCTCCAGACTCATTAAGCCAACTGTTAGACATCTCTGTATAAAGGTAACATGACCAAAACTGAACTTACCTATGCCCACTATAGATCTCTAAGCATACTGCTACATTAGTTCTTCCTGAATCCATCAAGTTACTTAAGTCTCTATTTCCACATCCCATAGCCAAATAATCATCAAGCATTGTAAACTCTTTTAATCCATATTGCTATAATTTATGATGATTCTCTTTTGTGCACCCAGTGTTTTCATTTCTTTACTGCTAATGCAAATGCCGTGCAATGGGTTGGTTTAACAATGGGAATTTGTGGGCTCATGGTTTCAGAGGCAAAAGGCTTGCTTCTTCCCAGGGTCAATATCTTTTGTCTGGACAGCAATCTGGGGGTTCCCTGGATTTTCTGTCACATAGCATTACACATGGTGGTGTCTACCTTCTTTTGGCAGATTTCATTCACTTCTAGCGGCTGTATACTCCCCTTGGCTTCTCTTTCCATGTCTAATCTGCTTATTTATCAAGACTAGCCATTCTGGATTAAGACCCACTCTCGTTCAATTTAGGTACACCTTAAATGATAATATCCTCAAAGGTCCTATTTAAATTGACTTCAGGAGTTAGAACCTGAACATGCTGTTTGTGGGGGATATTACTCAACCACCACACCCAGGTTACTGTCAAAAATATAATACTTGTTCAAAAAATATCTTTTTAATGAATTAAGGAATGTTCCAGGCCACCATTACATCTTCCCTGGACTATATATGATCTTAGCTCCATCTCAATCTGAAGCAGAGTGGGAATCACCATCCCCAAATCCTCAAAATGGATGAATGAACAAACATAAGGGGGGAAATGCAACCATGGACCAAAGTAGACTTTGGAACAGATATAAAGGTAGTGGTTACCAGAGGTTCTGAGGGAAGGGGGAAGGAATAATAGGTAAAAAAAGAGCATTTTTAAGGCATTGGAATAGTTTGGAATGATATTGCAATGATGGATGCAGGTCATTATATATTTTGTCAAAACCTATAAAATTGCACAGTGCAATTGTAAACCATAATGTAAATTACAGACTTGGTTAATAGCAATGCTTCAATATTTATTCATCAATTTAATAAATGTACCACACTAATGTTAGATATTAATAAGGAAAAATATGAGAGGGGGAGGGATGGGGTATATGGGAATCCCCTATACTTTTGATAAAATTTTTCTATAATCTAAAACTTCTTTAAAAATGAAGTTTACTATATGAAAAAAAAAGCCTCATAACTTTTTCCCTCCTGCTTCCTTCTTATCCATATTCTGTACTTTTTCCAAAGTGATTTTATGAAAAAATAAATGAAATTGGTTCTAATTCACTTAAGATGAAATCCAAAATCCCTAACTGGATTTTGGGCCCTCTGAGTCTATCCCTGCTAATCTTTCATATCATGCCATCTTGATCTTCCCATTTATAAAATCCAAACTTATTGAACTTCTTTCAGTTTCCTAAATGAATCCTGTGTTTTCTTGCCTGAAAATCATTTAATATACTGGTTTACCTGACTGGACCAGTTGGATTTCTTTGAAAACCTTATCGTCATTCAGATCTCAGGTTAAACATTTCTTCTAGCAGGCTTTCCTTGATTGCATTAATTTGGCAAGTTCCCCTCATTTTGTTGTCCTATAGTTTCTTGTATTTCCCTAATTTATAGGAGTTATTATACTTTTGTGTTAACATGTGCTTCCTTATCATCTCCAATAAGGAGCCAGCTCTGTGAAGGCAAGGTCTGTGTCTGTCTTGATCACTGGATGTGATATGAGAACCTTACACTGTCCAGTGAATAACAGATATATTTGTTGATCAATAGTGGAAAATGTAATCACTCCAAATCTTTCTAAGTGTCTATTTGTTTGGTAAAATTGCAATTTAAAATATTGATTTACATCTTTTAACATTTCTTTAGTCTATGTAGTCATAGTGATAACTAGCCATGTTTTCCTATGTTAGTAGTTTAATTTCATAATTTTAAGAAGAAAGAAAATATTAGGAGATATAAAAACAATGTAATTATTATGTCAAATATATTCTACAGTACCTAGGTTTATGTAAAGGTTTAAATAAGGTAAAAATGGCTGCAATTAATGGGTGTAGTACTTACCCATTGCAGCAGCACATGAAGAGCCTTTCTATTCTGACATGGAGTGTTTAATGATATTTTCTCAGTGGTAGTTTGAGTGAAGAAAGACATTAGTGAAAGTGAGCCTGGGGAAAGGGCAGAAAATTCTACCTCAGAGGGAAAAGAGGCTAGAAATAAAGATATTTTATTTCATAGTTAAGCTCTCATCCCCCCAAAATTATCTAAAGTTCTGAATGATATGTTTTCAGTGTAATTGGTGATCGTTGACAAAACAAGAAAGAAAGGTAGCATAGTTTTGGATAAGGCCTTCTTGAAAAATATTCTACAACCCTACTTTTGATAAATCAAATACTTAAAATTTTTTCTGTGCAATAGAGTTAAGAGGTATGTCTCTCTCATTGTATTACACACAGTAAGTTTTCTTCTAAAATTCTATCATGTAGAGAATAATAGCTTGAAAGATTTTTTCACTATTAATGCTTAAAATGGATCACTTAATTCACCTTGAAAACTGCTTATTCTGAGGATTAATGTTGAGTTTCTTCTGTACAATTCTACTTATCAAAAATACTGCAAAATTATAGCAACTAGAATGCAAAGATTCTTTGGTGATTCCCTTTAGAGTTATAAAAGTAGAAAAGGAGCTGTAAAATTAATTACAGATATCCTTAAATTAATTCTAATTCAAAATTTTCACTTTGAGCTACTTGAACTCTTCTGTTCCAAAGGTGATTTTCTCCATTCTATTTCAATTTTCCACTGCCATGTTTGTACCCTTTATATTGACATCATCAATAAAAGAATACCTCCAAATTTCCAATTTAAAGCATCTCCCCCACGCCATTTGTCTCACTTACTCTTCTGATCAGTCCAGCTGGATTAATTCTCCATTTTTTAAAATGATCGTTACTGGTTCCATCTCCTAAGTTATCTTCCTGTTATAGATCCTGTATCATCATTCAAAAAAGTTCACTCCTAAAAATCCTTATCTTTCTTGTTATTCCCCCTCTTTTTTTTTTTTCCATTGCGGCATATTCCTTGCATTTGGTGAATTTATTTTGGAGCACTGCTGCACCACATGAATTATAGTTTACATTGTAGTTTACACTCTCCACCAATATATTCAGTGGGTTATGGCAGGATATATAATGTCCAGCCTCTGTCCCTGCAATATCATTTAGGACAACTCCAAGTCCCAAAAATGCCCCCACATCACATCTCTTCTTCCCTCTCCCTGCCCTCTGCAACAACCATGGCCACTGTCTCCACATCAATGATACAATTTCTTCCATTGCTAGAGTCACAATAGATCTATAGTAGAATACCAGTAAGCCTATTCTAAACCATATTTTATTCCTCCATCCTGTGGACCCTGGGATGGTGATGTCCACTCCACCTCTAAATTAAGAGGGGGCTTAGATCCCAAATGGTTGATAGATATGATTCTCCTGTTTGCAGTGTAGGCACTCTCCTTTCCCTGCTGTGGTGGTTGACCATCTTCACCTCCCTGTTAGCTGACCTGGGTAAGTCCAATGAACCAGAGAAAATGAGCTGCAACTCTGCTGAGGCTCAGGACCCAACTGGCATATGGTCAGTCCAGAGATTCAAGTCTCTTGAGCATACACTAACCCCAGCACCAACCACAGGTTCAGTAAAAGTAACAGAAGAGGTATGTGTAGAAAGGTCACATCTGAGTCCAACTCCATCACACTCAGGAGCACGAATTCCAAAATAGAGCCCACTGACAAGGCACTGAACTCCAGAGCCATCTGTCATGATATAAAACCTGTGTGTCTCCATAGCCCTCAGGATCACCAGTACCTGGGGTTGTATCTACTTTGTCTGTCTCTGGGATCCTGCTGAGACATGCATAAGCGCAACCCCCCTGATAACCTCCTGACTCATTTTGAAGTCTCTTATCCATAAAAACTCATTTGTCTTTACCATTTCCCCCTTTTAGTCAATGTCTTTTTCTAGTTGTGTCATCAGCTGGTGATTGGTAGTAATCCCTTGACACCTGGAAGGCTCATCCCTGAGAGTCACGTCCCACTCGGAGGGGAAGGTGATGCATTTATATGCTGAGTTTGGCTTTGAGAGTGGCCACATTTGAGCAACATGGAGGCTCTCAGGAGGTAACTCGTAGGTATGGTGCAGCTCTAGGCCTACTTGAAATTTCAAGCACACAGGCTCATAAGCCTAGTCATCAATATCAAGGGCTCATCTTTGGATCATCCTACTTCACTGGTCTTTGCCCTTGCACTTGGGGGATTGTTGCTATTCCATTGGGGAATGTGACAGAGCTCTCCTGGCTGGGAAGTCAGCACTCCCTCAGTTGTCGGTTGTAACTCTAACTACTATGACAATACCCAACAAATATCTGAACATTTTTATATACCCTATATACATGCCCTGGAGAATTCCCTCCCAAATATGTGTCCCCCAACAATAACACCCCACACCAGTGTTCCTCCCCTGCCATAGTTAAACACCTCTGTGGTCCAAAACTTCTTTAATTTCCAACACTTTTCCTATATTACTTCTGCTTTGGAGAAGTTTAACATTAGTGTAGAAAATTATACAATTATCTTAAATGTATTACCATTCAAAATATGAGCAAAAATACAAACAGTTCTGCTACATTTCTCTAATTATTGTGGATTCTCATTCTATAGTACAATTATTTCATGTTTCTTCTCTCCTCACATCTCTACTATTCTCTAGCAAATTTATGAGGACCTCATTTCATATATATATTTACCAAGAGAAAAATAGACAAGAATGATTTAATCTTCCCCAAATCAAAACTATAAATGTACCTGATTTGGAGTGCAAATTTTCTGCTTCTCCTCCTGACACTATGGAGAAGTGTCTGTGGTCCTTTGAAGGTCATCCCTGCAATAATGACCTCTTCTTGCCTTCCTAAAGTACTTATTGCACCATCAATTTATTCCTCTCTACTGGATAATTACTGCAAACACCCAGGTATCCTCTGGTATCTATAATCCTACAAGAATAAAACAGCACATTTTAAATTTAAAACACCACCTTTCATGCTATATTACATTCCAGTATTTGCTTCTTTTTCTCACACATCCATAGAATTACTTAAAAGTTACCTATAGTTGCTACCTCCATGTCTTCAACTCCCATTTTCTTGATCAGGTTCTCATCCTCTGTACTTCATTGATACTTCTCTTATTAAAATTTTCAGTAAGTTCCATGCTACCCAGTCTGTTATGTCTATTATTATCTCCCTCACTTCTCAGCAGAATTCAACACATAACAACTACTTCATTCCTGACTTATTTTCTTGATGTGCCATTTTCTTTCTTTACTTTTCTGGATCTCTTTCCTCTTCTACCTAATCTTTGAAAATTGAAGAGCCCTAGGGTTTGGTTTTAAGCCCTATGAAATTATTTTCCAAAAGCACTTATCCAGTTTATTGATCCTAAATAGTGTTAATTGAGTTATGAATCCCAAACATACATTACCATGCCTAACTTTCCCCCTGTTTTACAAATTCATTAAGCCAACTGCCACTTGAATGACTAATAGGCAACTCAAATGAATCATGGCCAAAATAGAACTTTTTGATTTGTTTAACTTCCATCAGAAAAGAATTCTAGAATTCTTTATGGCAGCCCTGAAAATGGACTGGTTTTAGAGAAAAGTAGTTTTGATATGGAAGAAAGACTAGAGGCAGAGATACTGGGTGGAAGAATATTGAAATCATACAGACAAGATTTTGAACTTCAGCAGTGACAAAGGGCATAGAGAGGAGAAACAAGTTAAGAGATAGAATAAGCAGGACACAGTGACTGCTCAGTTATATGGCTGTAACTTGATCTGACAATCTTGATGGTAGAAGAATCAAAAATCAAGTGACTGACAAAATTTGTAGTAAGAATGAAAGGATAAGGGAAGAGAAAGATGACAACAGAGTAAGGAGCTCCAAGAATTAGTTCATCCTACAGGGCATTTAGTAATCACCCAGAGCTATCTAAAGCACCTATTTGGGGTGCTCAAGAGTTCAGAAGAGCATCCTGCAACATCTTTGAAAGAATGGATGGAGGAGACTGCCCATTTGCAATGTATGTTTGTGGGTACAGCATTTCACACTGCAGAGGCCAGTCCCAATCCTGCACTGGTGGCATGCGACGGTTTGCTCGGTCGGTAGAGGTGGGGTCTGGCTGCGGACGAGGGGTCGGTCCAGCTCTGGACGAGGGGTTGGTCCCGCTTGGGACGAGGGGTCGGTCCCACTTGGGACGAGGGGTCGGTCCAGCAGCAGACGAGGGATCGGTCTCACAAGGGGTTGCGCGGTTCGGCTGACGGGGTCGCCCGGCAAAGCCGGCGACGAAGGGGTCGCCTGGAGAAGCTGGCGACGAAGGGGTCGCCCGGAGAAGCAGGCGACGAACTGGGGACAAGGGAGGCCAGGCCCTTGTCGGGGGCTCTCAGGACTGGAGGGCGCACGGCAGAAGAACTACCGCGGAGACAAGGTAAACATGCAAGTCCACTTTATTGAGGGAGAGGCAACAGTTTTATAGGGGCTGGGGAAGGCTGATTGGTCGAAGCCACGCCCTGTTCTGATTGGTTGCCGGCGAAAGGTCAGTGGGCGGTACTGGACGGGGGAGGGGTGGTGGTTAGGGATTGGCTGTCGCTGTTGCTGGGGGAAGGGGCAGGGTTTAGTGATTGGTGGCTGCTGTTGCTGGGGTAGAGGACAGACTTGAGTTTCCCGCCCATGCCTGGCTGTTGCTGCTGTCGGGGGGAGGGAAAAGGGCAGACTGGATTTTTCCGCCCACGCCTGGCTGTTGCTGCTGTCGGGGGAGGGGAAAAGGGCAGACTGGAATTTTCCATCCTGCGCCTGTGCAGGGAGAAAGAAGAAGAAGGGTGCCGCCCCACAGGCATCGTGTGGCACCATCCGGGAGGAGGGGCGGCCGCAGAAGCATGGCTGCCGAGAAGGGGAGACCCGAGGGCACTCTGCGCCCATGCCGAGCTCCCTTCAGGGGTGGTGGTGGTGAGTCCGACCAGCCACCATATTATGGGGGCAGCGGCTTGGCCTGCCGCGGCTGCTCCCCCGCCAGGCCAGCAAACCACACTTTAGCCCGAGGGGTGACCGCAGTGGCACAAGCCACCTCAGGAGCTATTCTGTGGCTGGACTTGGAAATATTTGAACAACTAAATTTTCAACCTGTCTAAGCTGCCATTTTACTCTGACCCTGGCATAAAGGGTAGCAAGTATGATTGAAAATCACAGTGAAGGTAAGGACTGGCTTCTTTCCACCCAGATCAGATTGCAGTTCAAGCCTAAGCTCCAGCTCCACCTTCAGCAGGGAAGAAGCTGGGGGAACAAGTATTAACCTATCCAGACAACTGCAGTCACTTTGGCCAACACAGACTGAATATCAGACACCTGAGGTTCAATGCCTGCACCCCAATAGGATAGGAAGGGAGCTGTGTTTCCTTGGCCTCTCTGGGCAATTGCAGGTGCTTTCAGTCTGCATAGATGGATATGTTCAGTGCTTTTGATTCCATCCATGCCACCACCACCATAGGATAGGAAGAGTCTGGTGTTTCTTTGGCCTGTTTGGGGAACTGCAGTCACTTTCAGCCTGCACAGACTGGATACTTGACACCTATTGCTCCATCCCCACCCCCCAATAGGATAGTTCCCTCAGCTTCTCTGGGCAACTGCCAGAGCTTTTGGCCTACATGGAGTAGTTTATTAAGTGGCTGAGACTCCTCCCTACATTCCCATAGGATTGGAGGTGGTTGATGTTTTCTCAGCCTCTCTGAGTGACTGCAGGTGCTTTTGGTCTGATAAGACAAGAGGGGAACAGTATCTTCCTAGCCTCTCTGGGAAACTGCAGGTGCTTTCAGTCCACACAGACTGGAGAATTGGACACCTATAACTCTATTCCCTCCTCCAATAGGATAGGAGGGGAGCTGTGTTTCCTTAGCCTCTCCAGGCAACTGCAGGTGCTTTCAGCCTGCATGGATTGGACTGTTCAGTGCCTGTGTATTACCCCCATCCCCCCAATAGTATAGAAGGAGGCTGTTGTCTCTTCAGCTTCTACAGGCAACTGCAGGCACTCTCTCTCAACCTGCACAGACTGGACTGTTGGATATCTGTAGCTCCACCCCCATCCACCAAGAAGATAGGAGTGGACCTGTGTTTCCTTAGTCTTTCTGGGTCACTACAGGTGCATTCAGTCCACATAGACTGGTTTGTTGGGCACCTGTGGTTCTATTTCCATTGCTTAAATGGCAGAAGGGACAATATTCCCTCAGCTTCTCAAGGCAACTGCAAGTACTTTTGGCTGACACAGATTAGATTTATGGGCACTCCAGAGGGTCCATAACCCCACCAGGCAGGGGAGGATGGGGGCCAGTGCTACATCAGTCTAACTGAGCAACTTTGGCCCACATGGCTTAGTTTGCTATTCATACCTGCAAATCCATCCCTATCCCAGGCAGGGAAGGAAGCTGTGTGTAACTTCAACAGTCTCTCTGGGCAACTACAGATAGCCTTGGCCTGCACAGCTTGGATTACTCTACACAGCTGTGACTCTGTCCCTATCCTTAGCAAAGAAGAAATGTGGGAGAAGCCTCACTGGTCCCTGGGACAATACAGAGAACTTGAGGTTCTACAGCTTACAGTACCAACTTCATGCTCAATTTCTACTACATAATCAGCAAGGGAGAAAGGGCAATATCTCTAAACTAAAAACAACAGATCTTATGGGAGTGAAAGACACAGAAAATGAAATTAAAAATACCCTGGAGGCATATAACAGCAGATTTGAGGAGGAAGAAGAAAGGATCAGTGAGCTTGAAGGCATGTCCTCTGAAAGTGAGCAAACAAAAGAACAGATGAAGAAAAGAATAGAAAAAAATGACCAGGTTTCATGGAACTAAACAATAGCAAGATATGTACAAACATACATGTCCTGGATATCCCAGAAGAAAAGAGAAAGGAAAGAATATTTGAGAAAATAATGGTAGAAAATTTCCCTACCATATTGAAGAGCTAGATGTCCAAGTCCAAGAAGCACAACATATTCTCACCCAAATAAATCCAAGTAGACCTATGTTGAGACATCTACAATCAGAATATTAAATGCCAAAGACAGAGAGAGTTCTGAGAGCAGCAAGAGATAAGTGATGTATAACATAAAAGGGATACCTCGTAAGATTAAGTGCTTTCATCAGAAACCATGGAGGCAAAAGGCAGTGATATGATACATTTAAGATACTGCAAGAAAAACCTGCCAACCAAGGATCTTATATCCAGCAAGATTGTCCTTCAAAAATAAAGGTGAGTTTACAATATTCACAAATAAACAGAAACAAAGAGTTTGTAACCAAGAGACTGACTTTCCTGAAAATACTATAGGGCATGCTGCAGCCTGAAAACAAAGGTCAGAAGAGAGAGGCTTGGAAGACAGTCTAGAAATGTAGATTATTTCAGTAAAAGTAACTACAATTTAAAGAGTGGTGAAAGCAAGATATGACAGATGAAACTGAAAGGTCAAAATGGGTGACGTACAAACCTCCTTTAATGTAATAACATTGAATATTAATGGATCAAACTACCCAATCAAAAGATAGGGACTGCTGGGATGGATAAGAAAATATTGGAGGAGGAGGCAAGATGGCGGCTGAGTGAACTTCCTGGTTACTAGCTCCTGGGGGGAATCGGCTGGGAGGCGTCGGAGACTCTTTGGGACCGGGCTGTTTCGGGATTTTTCCTGGTCCGGAGGTGTCTGGACATCGATTTGGAGGGAAGGTAACAGAGAGGATCCGTCTGTGAAATATACACGGAGATCCCAGCTACGTGTGGAGGATTCCCTCCTTGGGTAGGCGGAGCCGAGGCAGCTAGCACTGCTCTGAGTCCCGGCAGGCGGCGGCCAGGGAAGCCTAGCTGGGCCGCGGTGGGCAGCGGGCGGGGGATCCGAGCCACGCCGCGGAGGCCGGCGGGCGGGAGAGCCGAGCTGCGCTGCGCCGCGGCGGGCAGCGGGCGGGGGAACCGAGCCCAGCCGAGCCCAGCCGAGCCCAGCCGCGCCGCGGCGGGCGGCGGGCGGGAGAGCCGAGCCGCGCTGTGCCGCGGTGGGCAGCGGGCGAGGGAGCCGAGCCCAGCCGAGCCTAGCCACGCCGCGGCGGGCGGCGGGCGGGAGAGCCGAGCCGCGCTGCACCGCGGCGGGCGGTGGGCGGGGAAGCCGAGCCCGGCCAAGCCCAGCTGCGCCGCGGCGGGCGTGGGGGCCGAGCCCAGCCGAGCTCGGTCGAGCCCGGCCACGCCGCGGCGGGCGGCGAGCAGGAGAGCCGAGCCCAGCCAAGCCCAGCCGAGCTGCGGCGGGCGGGGGAGCCGAGCCCGGCCGAGCCTAGCCGAGCCGCGGCGGGCAGTGGGCGGGGGACCCGAGCCCAACCAAGCCCAGCCAAGCCCAGCCAAGCCCAGCCGAGCTGCGGCGGGCGGCGGGCGGGGGACCGGAGCCCAGCCGAGCCCAGCCGAGCCCAGCCGAGCCTGGCGGCGGGGTTTCTGTTCTTTGTTTTTTGTTTTCTTTTTATTTTTTATTTCTTGTTGTTGTTGTTGTTTTGTTGTTGTTTTTTTAATCCTCTCTTTCTTGTCCCCAATATTCTTCTTATACTATTTTACCTTAACAATACAATAGGTCCTACAGGAAATACCTCACATTTGCTGGGTTTCCTCACCCTCCACTGCCTCATTTCTCTGTGAATAGATTTAGCCTATCTACACTATCCTCTTTCCCCTACAACTTGATATCCTACACCATCTGCTATCTCTCCTATATTCCATCTCCCTTTCTTTGATCCACAAAGTGTCTAACTCTTAATTTCTAATACCTTTGTTTAGTTTTCCATCTGGTATTCATCCCTGAAACTATTACCTTTCTTTTCTCTTTCCCTCTCTCACGAAAACAATAGCCTCTTAGTACGTACCACATTCCTCCCATATTCAGTCGTCTACCTCATTATAGGTACTTTCCTACTACTATAACTCTACACAATTTACATGATCTAACCTCCATCCTCCCAGAACTCATATTGTTGCTTTGTTAACATATATCACCAATACTACTTCACACTTTTTCCTTCCTTACACAATTGCCTTTCCCCAGCACTAATACTTTCCTTTAAAGTGAGCTTAACTAGCAATAAGAAATTGGAATAAGAAGAACAAAGTGACAAAGAGAAGATATAACACTTATGCAAAAACAACAGCTAATTAATCTCCAAGACTAGACAAAGAAGCTAAGGAACTGATTAAACCCGTCAAGAAAAAATGTTGACAAGACAGCAACAAAAACCTACAAACCAAACCAGTAATCAGGAAAACATGGCTGAATCCAATCAACAAACTGAAAATCAGGAAGGGGGGCAGGACTTCGCACAAGCAATGAAAGATCTCAGAACATTTATCACCGACAAATTTGATGAAGTAATGAAAGAGGTTAACAGCATGAAGACAACACTTGGAGGGGAAATTACAGACATGCGCAAAAAAATAACAGATATGATGGAAATGAACACCACAATTCAAGAAATCAAAAATACACTTGCAGCAAATATCAGCAGACTAGAAGAGGCAGAGCAGAGAATTAGTGATGTGGAAGACAGTGCATTGGAAATCAAACAGATAGTAGAAGTGGTCAATAAAAAGGTAGAAAAAATCCAGATAGGACTTAGGGACCTGAATGATAACGCAAAACGCTCAAACATACGTATTATAGGCATTCCAGAAGGAGAAGAGAAGGGAAAGGGGTCAGAAGGAGTGTTGCAGGAAATAATGAATGAAAACTTCCCAAATCTACTGAAAGAGACAGATGTACATATCCAAGAAGCACAGCGCACTCCACTGGTCATAAACCCCAACAGGCCCACCCCAAGACATATATTTGTCAAATTATCCAATGCTCAAGACAAAGAAAAAATTCTAAAAGCAGCAAGAGAAAAGAAAACAATCACATACAAGGGAAACTCCATAAGATTAAGTGCTGATTTCTCATCTGAAACGATGGAGGCAAGAAGGCAGTGGTATGATATAGTCAAGGTACTAAAGGAAAAAAGTTTCCAACCAAGAATACTCTATCCAGCTAAACTAGCATTCAAAAATGATGGAGAGTTCAAAATATTCACAGATAAACAGAAACTGAAAGAGTATATCAACAAGAAACCTCCCCTTCAAGAAATTCTTAAGGGAGTTCTGCAGGAAGAAAGGGAAAAACAGGACAGTCAGAGATGGAGGAGAGTGTAAAAGCAACAAGAAAGACAAAAATAGAAGGGGAAAATAAAATAATACAAACAAAATATAACAAACACAAATCCAACCAAAATATGGCTACCATAAATAACTCTCTAAATGTAATAACACTGAATGTCAACGGATTAAACTCAACTATCAAAAGATTCAGACTGGGACACTGGATAAGGAAATATGACCCATCTATATGCTGCCTACAAGAGACACATCTTAGACCCAGAGACTCATGGAGGTTGAAAGTGAATGGCTGGAAAACAATCATACAAGCAAACAACAACCAAAAAAAGGCAGGAGTAGCTATATTAATATCAGACAAAATAGACTTTAAATGCAAAACAATTGTGAGAGACAAAGAAGGATACTATATTTTAGTGAAAGGGACAATCTGTCAAGAAGATTGAACAATCATAAATATTTATGCTCCTAACAAGGGCGCCTCTAAATATGTGAGGCAAATGCTGGAAAAACTAAGTGAAAGAATAGATGCATCTACAATTATAGTGGGGGATTTTAATACACCACTATCAACTCTGGACAGAACATCTCAAAAGAGAATCACTAAAGAAACAAAACATTTGAACAGTATATTAGAAGAGCTGGATCTAATAGACATATATAGATCATTACACCCAAACACAGCAGGATATACATTTTTCTCAAGAGCATATGGAACATTCTCCAAGATTGACCATATGCTAGGCCACAAAGAAAGGCTTAATGAATTCAGAAAGATCGAAATCATACAAAACAATATCTCTGACCACAGTGGAGTGAAGCTGGAAATTTGCAAGGGATAGAGACCCAGACTCCACACGACAATTTGGAAATTCAAGAGCACACTCTTAGAAAAACAGTGGGTCAAAGAGGAAATCTCAAAAGAAATCAATGACTACCTTGAAACAAATGATAATGATAACACAACATACCAAAATTTATGGGATGCAGCAAAAGCGGTACTGAGAGGGAAATTTATAGCCATAAATTCATATATCAAAAAAGAAGAAAGAGCAAAAATTGGAGAACTAACTGCACTTTTGATGGAATTAGAAAAACAACAACAAAGTAACCCAACAGGAAGAAGAAGGAAGGAAATAACAAAGATAAGAGCAGAACTAAATGAAATAGAAAATAAGAAAGCACTTGAAAAAATAAACAAGACCAAGAGCTGGTTTTTTGAGAAGATCAACAAAATTGACAAACCTTTAGTAAGACTAACAAAGAAAAAAAGAGAAAAGATGCAAATACACAAAATAAGAAATGAGAAAGGTGATACCACCACTGACCCCACAGAAATAAAGACTATCATAAGAGGATACTTTGAAAAACTATATTCCAACAAAAATGACAATTTAGAGGAAATGGACAAATTCCTAGAAACACATAAGCAGCCCATACTAACGAAAGAAGAAATTGATGATCTTAACAAACCAATCACAAGCAAAGAGATAGAATCAGTCATTAAAAATCTCCCAACTAAGAAGAGCCCAGGGCCAGACGGCTTCACAGGTGAATTCTACAAAACATTCTGGAAAGAACTAACACCAATCCTGTTGAAACTATTCCAAAAAATCGAAACAGAAGGAACACTGCCTAATTCCTTCTATGATGCCAACATTACCCTAGTACCAAAGCCAAACAAAGACACCACAAGAAAGGAAAATTACAGACCAATTTCTCTAATGAACCTAGACGCAAAAATATTTAACAAAATACTTGCTAATCGTATTCAACAACACATTAAACGAATTATACACCATGACCAAGTGGGATTTATTCCAGGTATGCAAGGATGGTTCAACATAAGAAAATCAATCAATGTAATACACCATATAAACAGATTGAGAGAAAAAAACCACATGATTATATCTATAGATGCAGAAAAGGCATTTGACAAAATACAGCACCCCTTCCTGATAAAAACACTCCAAAAGATCGGAATACAAGGAAACTTTTTGAACATGATAAAGAGTATATATGAAAAACCTAAAGCCAACATTGTTTACAATGGCAAAATCCTGAAATCCTTCCCTCTAAACTCAGGAACAAGACAAGGATGCCCATTGTCTCTGCTCCTATTTAACATTGTCTTGGAAGTACTTGCTCGAGCACTGAGACAAGAACCAGATATAAAAGGCATTCAAACTGGAAGGGAAGAAGTCAAAATTTCATTATTTGCAGATGACATGATCCTATATATAGAAAACTCTGAGAGATCTACAACAAAGCTCCTAGAACTCATAAATGAGTTTAGCAAAGTCGCAGGTTATAAGATCAATGCGCAAAAATCAGTAGCATTTCTGTACACCAATAATGAGCAAGATCAGGAGGAAATCAAGAAACAAATACCATTCACAATAGTAAATAAAAAAATCAAATACTTAGGAATAAATTTAACTAAAGAGGTAAAAAACTTATACATCGAGAACTATACAAGATTGTTCAAGGAAATCAAAGAAGACCTAAATAAATGGAAGAATATTCCCTGTTCATGGATAGGAAGACTGACTATTATTAAGATGTCTATCCTACCAAAACTGATCTACACATTCAATGCAATCCCAATAAAAATCAACACAGCCTTCTTTAAGGAACTAGAAAAACTAACTATGAAATTTATTTCGAATAGAAAGAGGCCCCGAATAGCCAAAGACATATTGAAAAAGAAAAACGAAATAGGAGGAATCACACTTCCTGACTTCAAAACATACTACAAAGCTACAGTAGTGAAAACAGCATGGTACTGGCATAAGGAGAGACACACAGACCAATGGAATTGAATTGAAAGTTCAGATATAGAACCTCATGTATATAGCCATATAATATTCGATAAAGCCACCAAACCCTCTCAACTGGGAGAGAATGGCCTATTCAACAAATGGTGCCTGGAGAACTGGATAGCCATATGTAGAAGAATGAAAGAGGATTACCATCTCACACCTTATACAAAGATCAACTCAAGATGGATCAAAGACCTAAATATAAGAGCCAAGACCATAAAGACCTTAGAAAGCAGTGTAGGGAAACATTTATAGGACCTTGTAATAGGAAATGGCTTCATGAATATCACACCAAAAGCACGAGCAGCAAAAGAACAAATAGATAAATGGGACTACCTCAAAATTAAAGCCTTCTGCACCTCAAAGGAGTTTGTCAAGAAAGTAAAAAGGGAACCCACACAATGGGAGAAAATATTTGGCAACCATATATCTGATAAGAGACTTATAACTTGCATATATAAAGAACTCATATATCTCGAAAACAAAAAGATATACAACCCATTTAAAAAATGGGAAAAAGATTTAAACAGACACTTCTCCAAAGAAGAAATACAAATGGCTAAAAAGCACATGAAATAATGCTCCAAATCTCTAGCTATCAGGGAAATGCAAATCAAAACTACAATGAGATACCATCTTACTCCCATAAGATTGGCAGCCATGAAAAAAACAGTAGAATACAAATGCTGGAGAAGATGTGAAGAAAGGGGAACACTCATCCATTGCTGGTGGGAATGCAGAAGGATCCAACCATTCTGGAGGACAGTTTGGCGGTTTCTCAAAAAATTATCCATAGATTTGCCATATGACCCAGCAATACCACTGCTGGGTATATACCCATCAGATCTGAAAACAAGGACACAAACCGATATATGTACACCAATGTTCATAGCAGCATTGTTCACTATCGCCAAAAGTTGGAATCAATCCAAATGTCCATCATCAGATGAGTGGATCAATACAATGTGGTATATACACACAATGGAATACTACTCTGCTGTAAGAACCAATACACTACAATCGCACGTGATAACATGGATGAACCTTGAGAATCTTATGTTGAGTGAAGCAACCCAGGCATTGAGGGACAAATACTATATGACCTCAATGATTTGAAATAAGTTAACTGCCTCAGAGAGCTAGAGTCTGGAAAAGTGGCTTACAGGAAATCGGGGGGTGGAGGAAGGATGTGAGTTAATGTCTGCAGGGGTGGAATCTGTGATGAGCTAGCGGTAAGTATGAGCACAAAGAAGGGACAAAATGGGGGCAAGGGGTTACCTTCGGGTGGGGTTTTCTGGGTTTGAGGGGGGCTGGGGATGGGAAGAGGGGTAATATGGTTCAAGAAATAGGTGGGAGGGAGGGGCAACATATGAACATGGGAGAGTGTCAGAAGTTCGTTGAGAACTAAATGTTGAGTAAAACATATCAAAGTATAAGTAGGAGGGTTACCTGGCTAGGACGCTCAAGGGGTATGGTCTGATGCGGGACGGACTCCGGAGGGAATAGCTGAAGGCTCATTTTGCCAAGGTGGGTTCTACCATTGGGTGGGGTGGACCCATATCCTGGGGAAGACTAATGCTGTCGAATAGAGAGAACTGTATCTCTCGTGAGAAAGGACGGCTCCCAGGGCATTAGATTGGCAGGCGTTGTGGGCCCTAAGGGGAGGGGAAAATGGATGTGCAATGGATGGAACAAAGGTAAATAAGGGGGCAAAAGAGGAGTTATGTGAGAGTACACGAGGATGAATATAAAACAGCTAATATTACACCAAAAACATATAGGGGACAACAAACTAATAATGAAAACCATAAGACAAAACATAGGATAACTAAAAAATTTAGAAAACTGTACAACCGAAAGTATGGACCACATAATAAGCACAAATGTCACCTTGTTTGAAAACTATAGTTTCGGAATCTGTACATCAGTTTCAGGAAATATGATATGAATAAGTTAAAAGATTATTGCTGTGGAAGGGAAAAGGTTTTATGGTGGATCTGGGGAAATACTGTATATTGTATATATGAATTTCGGTGATCTAAGACTCTTCTGAAGCTGACATTATGTTGGGATTCACTTTATGGGAAGTTTTGGATCACAGAGTGGTTCAACAATGGCAGCGGAGGAATACTGATATGGGATGTTATTGACAGGATATATATGGTTGACAGGGAGTTATACAGGGCATATGCCCAGGGTATATGGTAATGTCTATATATACTCATAGTGGAAACAATTAAAAACAACAGTGGGGGGAGTACTGGGCTCCTGGATGGGGGGTCACTGTTGTGGGCCCTGGGAGAGCAGCGGCAATCCTCCAGGTGCAACGGCAAGAACCAGGAAGGAAGGAGGGCCCAACAGTGGGCTCTTGATACTAATGGCTACACTTTTGAGCCTATACACCTGCAATAAGAACAAGGCCTAGAGTAGCATTGTGCCTGGGGGTTTCCTCCTGACAGCCTTCATGTTACTCAAATGTGGCCACTCTCACAGCCAAACTCAGCATGTAGATGCGATGCATTCCCCCCAGCATGGGACACGACACCCGGGGATGAGCCTCCCTGGCACCGAGGGATCACTACCACATACCAGCTGAAGAAGCAACTAGAAAATGACCTTGAATTAAAGATTCAATGCGGAACAGCAGAATATACCTGTCTACATATAATAACATGACTTCGGGAAGCGGTTTGACCTAATGTAAGGGGGAAATGGAAAGGAGAAATGAGATTATAAGGCTGTGAGTCTCTAAAAAAGAGTCTGGAGGTTGTCAGAAGGAATAGCCCTATGTACAACTGAACAGAGTCTAAGAGACAGATAAGGTAGATACAACCCCAGGTATTGGTTCTTTTGAGGGATAAAGAGACCCACGGGTTCTATGGTCATGGCAGAAGGGGTTCACTGCCATGACAGATGGCCCTTCTTTGGAGCTGGTGTTTCTGCGTGATGGAATTGGACTCAGAGGGGATCTCTTTTCACAAGACTTGCATGCTACTTTATTGGAATTGTAGTTGGTGCTGGGTTTAAGATATATGTAGGGGATTTGAATCTCTGGACTGATAATATGACACCCAGGCCCAGAGCCTCAACAGACTTCAGCTCCTACACTTTGATTTATTGGACTTACTCCACTCAGCTAACATGGAGTTGAAGAAGGTCAACCACCACAACATGGAGCCTAGAGTGTCTACAACTAGAAGTGGGAGGAGTGCATCCAGTACCCATGTGGAATCTAAGCCCTCACTTGACATAGGTGTGCAATGGACACAACCAATCCAATGTCCACAGAGAAAATGTGGAATGGGTGTGGGAACGGTAGCCATGGGGGCTGCTGGGTTTGGGGAATGGGAGGAAGAGATGAGATGTGGAGGTGTTTTCGGGACATGGAGTTGTCCTGGATAGTGCTTCACGGACAATTACGGGACACTGTAGATCCCCCCAGGGCCCACTGGATGGAACGTGAGAGAGTCTGGGCTATGATGTGGACCATTGACTATGGGGTGCAGTGATGCTCAGAGATGAACTTACCAGGTGCAATGGATGTGTCATGATGATGGGAGAGAGTGTTGCTGTGGGGGGAGTGGGGGGAGTGGGGGGTGGGGGCGGTGGGGTTGAATGGGACCTCATTTTTTTTTAATGTAATTTAAAAATAAATAAATAAATAAATAATTAAAAAAAAAAAAGAAAATATTAGTCATCTAAATTCTGTCTACAAAAGACTCATCTTAGACCCAAGGATACCAAAAGATTGAAAGTGAAAAGCTAGAAAAAGATATTCCACGCATGCAGTAACTATAAATATATGTATATATGTATACGTGTGTATATATGTGTGTGTGTGTATAGGAGTAGCTATACTTATACTAGATGAAACAGACTTTAAAAGCAAAACTGTTATTAGAGATGAGGAAGGACATTATATATTAATAAAATGGGCAATCATGAGGAAGAAATAACAATCATAAATGTGTATTCACCTAACCAAGACACCCAAAATTACATTAGCAAACACTGGCAAAACTGAAGGGAGAAATAGATGTCTCTACAATTATAGTTGAAGATTTTTATATACCACTCATAGCATTGACTAGAATATGTGGACAGAAGATCAATAAGCAACAGCTACCTTGAGTAATATGGTAAATGGACTAAATCTTACAGACATATACAGACCATTGTGCGCCAAAACAGCATGATATACATTCTTCTCAAGTGCCCATAGATATTTCTCTGGGATAGACTATATGTTGGGTCACAAAACAAATCTCAGTCAATTCACCTATATCAAAATTATACAAAGCATTTTCTCTGATAATAATGGAGTAAAGCTGAAAATCAATAAGAGGCAGGAAAAGGGAAAATTCACAAATGTATGTACTTAAACAACACACTCTTAAATAGTAGTGGATCAAGAGGAAATTTCAAGAGAAATCAACAAATATCTTGAGGCAAATGAAAATGAGACCACAATATATCAGAACCTATGGAGTGGAGCAAAAGCAGTACTGAGAGGGAAATTTATAGCCCTCAATGCTTACACTACAAAAGGAGAAACAGCTAAATTCAATGACCTAACTACACAGCTGGAGAAACTAGAAAAAGAACAGCATTCTATGTCCAAAGCAAGAAGAAGGAATAAAATAACAAAGATCAGAGCAGAAATAATTGAAATTTAGAACAAAAAGATCAGTAGAATTAAAAACCAAAAGTTGGTTCTTTGAGAAGATCAACAAAATTGACAAAACCTTAGCTAAGACTGACAAAGAAAAAAAGAGAGAAGATGCAAATAAAATCAGAAATGAAAATAGGGACATTACAACTGACCCCATGGAAATAAGAAATCATAAAATGATACTATAAAAAACTGTATGCCAACAAACTAGACAATGTCAATGAAATGGGAAATTCTTAGGACCATATGAACAGCCTATGCTAATCCTAGAAGAAACAGAAGAAATGACAAAATCAATCATAAAAAAAGCGATTGAAACAGTCATCAAACAACTCTCCAAAATGAAAAGCCCAGGAGCAGATGTTTTCATAGGTGAGTTCCACTATGCATTCAAAGAAGAGCTAATGCCAATCTTTTTCAAACTCTTCCAAAAAATTAAACAAGAAGGAACACTATCAAATTCATTCTATGAATCCATATCACCATAATACCAAAGCCAGGTAAAGATATTACAAAAAAAGATAATTACAGACAGACCCATTTCCCTAATGAATATGGGTGCAAAAAACCTTAACAAAATACTTATAATAGAATACAACAACACATTAAAGGAATTATTCATAATTGGCTAGGTTTTATACCAGACATTCAAGAGTGGGTTTAACATAAGAAAATCAATCAGTGTAATATACCACATTAATAAATCGAAGAAAAATCAAATGATTCTATTGATTGACACAGAAATGGCATTTGAAAAAATACAGCATCATTTCTAGAAAAAAGTACTACAAAAGATAAGAATTGAATGAAACTTTCTCAACATGATAAAGTTCATATATGAAAAACCCACAGCTAACATTGCAGTCAATGGTGAAAGACTGAAAGCTTTCCCATAGAGGTCAGGAATAAGACAAGTATGTCCACTGTCACCACTATTGTTCAATATAGTGGTAGAGGTTCTAGCTAGGGCGATCAAGCTAGAAAAAGAAAGAAAAGACATACAAATTGGAGAGGAAGAAGTAAAACTTGCACTATTTGCAGATGATATGAGCCTATACCTTGAAAATCCCCCAAAACCTAAAACAAAGCTACTAGAGCTAATAAACTATTTCAGCAGAGTGGCAGGGTACACGATTAATATGCAAGAATCAGTAGTATTTCTATTCACTAGTAATGAGAGGAAGTCAGGAAAAAATTCCATTTATAATAGCAACTAAAAGAATTGAATATTTAGCAATAAACATAACCAATGATGTAAAGCACTTGTATTTGGGAAACTGTAAACCACTGTGAGAAGAAATTTTAAAAAACCTAAACAAATGGAAGAACAACCCATACTTATGGATTGGAAGACTAAATATTGTTAAACAATTAATTCTATCCAAATTCATACACAGATTCAATGTGATCCCAATAGAAATTCCAGCAACATTTTTTAAACAAATGGAAAACACAATTATCATATTTATTTGGTAGGGTAAGGGGCCCAAAATAGCCAGAAACATCTTAAAAAGGAAGAGTGACAATGGAATAATCTCACTGCTGGACTTTAAATCATATTATTGAGCTATAGGGGTAAAAAGGGCTTGGTTCTGGCATAAAGACAGACACATAGACCAATGGAACTGAACTGATTGTTCAGAAACAGACCCTCATGTTTTTGGTCAAGTGATTTTTGACAAAACTGTCAAACCCACCCAGCTGGGGCAGAACAATCTATTCAATAAAAGGTGCTGGGAAAACTGACTATCCACATTCAAAAAAAAGAAAGACGACCCCTATCTCACACTTTATACAAAACAACTCAAAATAGAGTAAACACTTAAATATAAAATTTACAGCCATAAAGCTCCTAGAAGAAAATGTAGGGAAAATTCTTCAAGATCTGGTGGTAGGTGATGGATTCTTAAACCTTACAATGAAAGAACAAGCAACAAAAGATAACATGGATAAATGGGACTTCCTCAAACTTAAACACTTTTGTGATACAAAGGACTTTGCCAAGAAGGTGAAAAAGCAGCATGCACAATGAGAGAAAATATTTGGAAAACACATATCCGATAAGGGTTTTATTTCCATTCTCTATACAGAGATCATACAACTCAACATCAAAAGAGCAGGCAATCCGATTTTTAAAAAATGGACAAAAGACTTAAATAACCATTTCTCAAAAGAGGAACTACAATTGGCCAAAAAGCACATGAAAAAAATATTCACTACTACTAGCTATTAGGGAAATGCAAATCAAAACAGCAAAGAGATATCATCTCACACTGCACAGAATGGCCATTATTTTTTAAAAATTGTGAACAATAAGTGCTGGAGAGGATGTGGAGTAATAGGAACATTCCTTCACTGTTGGTGGGCATGTAAAACAGTGCAGCCTCTGTGGAAGACAATTTGGCAGTTCTTCAGGAAGCTAAATATAGAACTGCCATATGAACCAGCTAATCCTCTACTAGTAATATATAAAATTGAAAACTGACACGAATAGACATTTGCACACCGATTTTCATAACAGCATTATTCACAATTGCCAAAAGAGGGAAACAGCCCAAATATCCATCAACTGATGAATGGATAAGCAAAATGTGGTATATACATATGGAATACTATGCTGCTGTAAGAAGAAATGAAATTGGGACACATATGATAATATGGATGAAACTTGAAGACAAATATTGCATGGTCTCACTAACATGAACTAAATATGAAAAATAGGGAAGTGGATTTGGTTCAATGGATAGAGTATCCGCCTACCATATGGGAGGTCCAGGGTTCAAACCCAGGGCCTCCTGACCCATGTGATGAACTGGCCCACACAGTGCTGATGAGCGCAAGGAGTGCTGTGCCATGCAGGGGTGTCCCCCGCCTAAGGGAGCCCCACACACAAAGATTACCCCCGTAAGGAGAGCCGCCCAGTGCAAAAAAAGTACAGCCTGCCCATGAATGGCACCACACACACAGAGAGCTGATGAAACAAGATGATACAACAAAAAGGGACACAGATTCCCACTGCCACTGACAAGAATACAAACAGACACAGAAGAACACACAACAAATGGACACAGAAAGCAGACAACTGGCAGGGGGGGAGAACGGAGAAGAGGAGAGAAATAAAAAATAAAATAAAATCTTCCAAAAAATAAAAAATAAATATGAAAAACAAATGGATGGAGTTAAAACCTAGAGTATAAGTTATTAGAAGATAAGATGAGGGCTGTGAAGGACTGCTGATGCTTAATATATATGTAGAAGTTTTAATTATGACTGTAAAAGTGTGGAAATGGATAGAGTTGATGGTAACACATTATAGTGAGCAGAACTAATGCTGCTGATTTATAAATGTGATTGTGACTGAAAAGGGTAGAGGAGGAATGTGTCAATTGAAAGAAAGCTAAATATAATGTAGGAACTGAATAACATAGTGAGCCCAGAGGTGGATGGGAATTGTGGTTAATAGCACAAATACAAGAATGCCCTTCTATGAACTAGAACAAATGTATATCACTATTGTATGGTGGTAAGCATATGGAGAAGCATGGGAAAAATACAATTAATGTAACCTATGGACTATAGTTAACAGTAATACTATAATATTCTTGCATCAATGCCAAAAATGCACTGTGTTAATAATAGGGGCGTATGGAAAAATATACCAAATGTATGCTATAAACCACAGTTAGCACTAACAGTCTGATGATATTATCTCATAATCTGTAACAAATGTTTGACAACAATGTAGTACATTGATGGACGGGTGTTATATGGGAATTCCACAGAAGAATATGATATTTTTTAAGTTTACAACATCTCTATAAAAATATATGTTCTAAAAATTACCAAAAAGAGAATGCAAGGTTAATGCTTGATTATACTTGGTTTCAAGAATTATTAAAATTTCCATCTCCAATATCTTCAAAATTAGGTTGATAACTTTTCTTCAGGGTTCATTTCCCTAAGCCTGATTACACCCTGAAAATAACATCTAAGATTTGCTTTGTATTCCAGATTTATGTAGAACAGAACTAAAAAATATATTAACAGCAAGTGGCATGTCATTTTGTGTTGCCACTATTAATATATGGTAGGTGCTATTTGGGTATAAGAACTTAAAATTAATAAATATGTCATTGGCAAGAAGCTTTGCCTGTTTGACCCCTTTTAGATTCACATTATTTTTAAAGGAAAAGAACTTATATCATAGGTTCTATTAACTGGTATTAAACTCTGACAAGATAATAAAGCAAATAAATTAGTCATAATTATGCATTTTGTTACATGATAATATTATAACATTATTCTTCAAATGTTCCTTTACTTAGACACTTTGAAAAAACTTGTTCTTCTGTCAGTTTTCATAAACAGCAAACTTCAATGCAAGTGTTTCTTCCATCAGTACTAATAGTTAAAGATCATCAGAAAAATTTACTCATTATTTTTTGCCCATCTATAATCATTCAGATACAGTGAATATGTGAAAATGAGAAAGGTATTCCTGGCCCACAGCAATCAAATAACATGGTTACTATTTTTATTTAATGTAGCAATTTGTGCATATTGTTAGTTTTAAACTAGCAGTATTTATCAATAGCTTTCAATGATTTTTCAAAAGTAGGAAACATTGCTCCTCTCCACACACTCATATTGCTCTAAAGTTCAAATTCTTATATAAATTCTTATATATTATAATATTTCGTACCAAAGCAGAATTTAATAAACAGTAAAGTACAATACAAGATGCAGATAGAAAATATGGCATGAAAGCACAAAGTGTATTTTATCAAAACCAGTATTATTGGTTGTACCACTTCATGCATTTTGGACCTTAGAAAAGTTACTTAATTTTTCTGTGCTTCATTTCTTTATATTCAAAATCAAGATACTAGTACTTGGTCCATGGGGTTATTTTAAAAATTAAATGAGTTAATATGTGAAAAGTTTAGAATAGTGCCTAGCATACTGTGAATACTTTGGAATGATTAGCTTTTTGTTTTTTAAAGATTTATTTTTAAATTTTTTAAATTTATTTTTCTCCCCTCCCCCCCCACATACCATTGCCTGCTCTCTGTGTCCATTCACATGTGTTCTTCTGTGTCCACTTGCATTCTTGTCAGGGAATATGTGTCTTTTTTGTTGCATTATCTTGCTGCATCAGCTTGTGTGTGTGGTGCCACTCCTGGGCAGGCTGTGCTTTTTTTGCACCAGGCAGCTCTCCTTGTGGGGTGCACTCCTTGCACATGGGGCACCCTAATGCAGGGGACACCCCTGCATGGCACAGTCCTCCTTGTGCATGGCAGTACTGCATGTAGGCCAGCTCACCACAAGGGCCAGGAGGCCCTGGGTACCAAACCCTGGACTTCCTATATGGTAGGCGGATGCTATATCAGTTGAGCCACATTTGCTTCCTATGATTAGCTATTATTCTTATATTACTATGGAGTCAAATCTTACCTTGTAAATTGCTTTGGTAAGAATGGAATATAAAAATATATTTACAAAATAGCGATTACCTTAAAAACTAATAATATACATGTATATTCTTGTGTTTTCTGAGAAATCACTGTTTTGCCCCTCTTATCTTTTGTGGACAAGGATAATAATGAGGGTACTTTGGAAAAAAAGCACAAAGACCATGAAGAACAAAGCTATGAAGCACAACAACAGCAAACTATCCAGGGTAATTTTTAAGCTACTGCATTGTCTTTAAAGAGATGAGACTGCCAGTTGATTGACTAAAATCTAATTCTCACTGTTAAGTGCATGGGGGATGGATTATAAAGCTAGGTGGATGGAACTGAGAGAGGGTTGGTAGGGCAAGAAAGAAAAAAAAAAGAAAATCAGTCAAATTTTGGGGTAAATTTTCTCTCTCTCAAGATAAAAGATCCTTAAAAGGTCAGAATAACAGAAATAAATCCGTTTAAGATAATTCGAGAAGAGAAAAATATGTGCAATATCCTTTTTCTAGAAAAAGTATGAATTTTTCAGTTTATAAAAGACTATATGGGGAAGCAGACTTGGCCCAGTGGTTAGGGCATCCATCTACCACATGGGAGGTCTGCGGTTCAAACCTTGGGGCATCCTTGAGCTGTGTGGAGCTGGCTCATGCGCAGTGCTGATGCGCGCAAGGGATGCCGTGCCATGCTGGGGTGTCCCCCGCGTAGGGGAGCCCCACGCACAAGGAGTGTGCCCCATAAGGAGAGCTGCCCAGCATGAAAGAAAGTGCAGCCTGCCCAAGAATGGTGCTGCACACACGGAGAGCTGACACAACAAGATGACGCAACAGAAAGAAACACAGATTCTGGTGCCACTGACAACAACAGAAGCAGACAAAGAACACGCAGCCAATAGACACAGAGAACAGACAAGTGGGGGGGGTAAATAAATAAATAAATCTTAAAAAAAAAAGACTATATGGACAAGCAAGTGCTCTTACCAGTTGCAAATCTAGAAGCCTTTCCTAATAAGAACAATTATTTTTAAAAATTCAAAGAAAGCATCAATCAAAAATGTCAATAGGAATGGTATTCTTAAGTTAGAATTGCAAATATTTGACTTGAAATAATTATTTTTGAAGGAAAAATTACATTATTTTATAAAATTCATATATTAATGTTAAAAAATTTATAGAAACACTACAAAATATAAATATATTGTTAAAAGTCACCCCAATTACAATATCCACAACCATTGAGCTTTGCATTTGGTGATTAGAGACATTGCTCTATGCATTGCTATAGGAAAAAAAATACAGATGTTTATATTGACTGTAGATAAATTGGTAGCTTGACTGATAGAGGGAATTTTTGAACTCTAGATAACTAATTATAATAATATTTATATTTAAGTATCTAATATTAAATAGAAAATATTAAAATATTGATGTTTATTAAAATAAAACTTCAAGTTAAATTTTAGAAAGAACCTATTGATCCTCTGATATGAATGATGAGGAAATAGTGAATTTATATTCCTCATCATGCCCTTTCTAGTTCATTCTTTCAGACTTTTTAACCATCTTATTTTTAAATGGCATTTGTAACTTTTCTTATAAAAACATATTATTTCATAGTTTAATGGATTTAATGTTCAAATAATAATAAATAATAAAACAAATTTTTCTCAAATGTTTAATTCATAAGGGTTGCATTCTTTGAATTCCTTCAGGAATGTGAATACATAATTTTAGTGTGGGAGCTTAAGTGCTCCTGATTGGATATATTTTATTCGACCTTGTCCTATTATCTCTCAGCATTGTACAATGATGTAAAGAAGTCTGAGGCCAGGCTGGTGTTTTTCCCATTAAGTGATGTATTTGTTATGCCTAGATGACTTTAACGTGTTTACCTTGAAATGCAACAACTACACAAATATATATCGATGTGTTGGTCATTGTTATTCAGAAAAAATCTATTAACATCACTCTATATTCCAAAATCATATATATATATATAAACAGAGCCCATAACTACATTTTGGGAGGCTAACATTTGTCGTAATATATTTTGAGTTCATTTTGGATCTGAAGTCTTAAGCAAATAAGTAAACCAAGTATTAAAGAAGGACAAGACCTTCAGTGAGATTCAGGACTCAACCCCTGTTTCACCTATGGTAGATGGGGGAGAAAAGATATTAATACCCTACTGTCAGATAAGAAGAAATAAGCTAAATATTACCAAATTTTTAAAGGTCAAGAATTGGACTTATTAAAAATTAACTGTGGAGCCACTGAAGAACCCAGACAAGGAGGGAGTTCACACTTACTTGCAAGTTATTCTACTGTGGCCTCTACCAGAAACTCACATGAAGAATGGGTCAGGGCAGGAGATCAAATTGAGTCACAGGAATACAGAAAGTAGTTGGTAGGTGGAATGGGGACAGATCTAAAGTGCATCTGCTTCCTTGTGCCTTTCTTTCATACAAAAAATTTTTTTTTTACCCTGCTGGAGATGGAGCAGAAAACTAGGACACAGGAAAAAAATCATTATGTCTGAGAAACAAATGAGCCAAACCAATCTAGAAGAGAAGTAGGACACACTGAGGGAGGGGCAGGAGTATGTAATAAAAGTCTCATCTGTAGCACAGATTTTAAGGAACTGATAAAAGCTGAAAGTGAGTATGAACATTGAGAACATCTCTCTAGCACACCAAGGCACATACACAAAGAACCAAGTAATAGTAGCCCCCAAGAGTAATTAAAATCAGGATAGCAGCTATGAAACTGAAACCCAAATCCACTTCTGACTAGGTTGATTCAAATCTCAGATTAAATGCTTAATAGAAGAAAACTTGTGCTCACTTATGGACATAAAATTTCTCTATTTTCATCACCTGTACTATTTTAGTCTACATGATAGCTAGTATTCTATAAAAAATTATGAGACCATAAATCCATCAAGATAATATGACCCATTATCAAGATATAAACATAAGAATAAAATAAAAAATAACTCAAATGGTGGAACTATCAGGAAAGGACTTTGAAGAACTGAAATTCATATGTTTAAAGATTTAGTAGAAAATGTGGACAACATTCATAAACAGAAGGGAAATTTCAGCAGAGAAATCAACATCATAGGAAGAAAGACACATAAAATGCTAGAAATAAATGTCACAGTATGATAAGTAAAGAATTCCTTCAGCAGAATTATTACAAGAATGGACAAAGCTGAAGAACAAATCAGGAAACACAAATTTATGTCAGTAGAAATTTTCCTAAATAAAACATAAAAAAGAACAAAAAGATGAAATGAGTATTCAAGAGTCATGAGGTAGTATCAAAACATATCTAAAATATGTCTAACTAGAGACACAGAAGGGGAAGAGAGAGAAACAAAGGTAAGAATCACATGAGGCTTCTCATCAGAATGTATGCAAGCTATACATAAAACTTTAAAAGAAAATCAACCTTGAGTTCTATATCCAGGAAAGTTATCTTGTGAAAAAAATTAAGGCAACATAAAGACATTGTCACACAAACAAAAGCTGAGAAATTTTATAGCCAGCAAAACTGCTGCAAGAAATATTAAAGAAATTTTTTCAGGCAGAAATAATACAATCCCAGATGAAAACTGTTATCTGCACAAATAGATAAAGAGTGCTAGAAATGGTAAAATAAATATAAAGTAGCTTTTTATTATTTTATCCACTTTGAGAGATACTTGACAGTGATATCCGTGGAAATAGCACAGTAGAGAACTCTAAAATCCATGCTTCCACAGAAAGTCTCAAAAAATTAACAAAACCTGTAATAATTAACTTTGTCAGGTTTACAGGAACCAAACAAATGCTGAATCAAGAAAAACATACTTAAACACAGTAGGAGAGTTTTATAGCATTTTAACATAGCCTTATCCCACGTCACTTTTCAGTATGGCACCAGTCTTGAAGTCCAGAGCTTGCATTCCTGGTGTAGATTCCTGGTTCTGCAGGAAGAGGGCAGAACTTGTTCCAAAGGAACTGTGTTTGTTTATTTGAATCTGTCTGGGAGCTTCACGAAGCACTGATGCAAGGTTTTGTCTTTTTGGCCTATTTTAGAACTCTCTAAGGGTGGAAAAGCAGCTAATTTGAGGATGTATTTTGAAACACTGAAAGACAAGTGAAATCATCCAGACTGAGGAGGAAGAATGAACAAAAGTGAGCATAACCTAAGGAACCTATGGGATACCATCAAGTGTACCTAAACACATAGTGGAAGTTCCATAAGGAGAAGAAAGAAAGAAAGGGGCAGAGAAAATATTCAAAGAAATAATGGCTGAAAACTCCCCAAATACAAAAAAAAAACAAAACATGAACATACCCATCCAAGATGCTCAATGAACTCCAAACAAGAAAAAACCAAGCAGATTCATATCACAGCATATTATAATCAATATGATGCATGCTAAAGATAAAGAGAGAATTTGGAAATCTACAAGAAAGAAACAACATGTCATGTAAAACAGGAGCTCAATAGGATTAAGTGCCAATTTCTCATCAGAAACCATAGAGGCATATTTAAAGTGGGATGACATATTTAAAGTGCTGAAAGCAAATCTTTGCCATCATTGCTAAGAATTCTGTATAGGGCAAAACTGTCTTTCAAACATGAAAGAAAGATGAAGACATTTCAAGGTAAACAAAGGTGAGGGAGGGTATCACCCCTGGGTCGGTCAGCCCCACTAAAAATACTAAAAAGAGTTCTAGAGGTTGAAAGGAAAGGACAATAGACAATAGTCTGAAGCTTCATGAAGAAATAAAGATCTCTGGTAGGGGTAACTAAAAGGTAAATATAAATGCCAGTATTATTGTATTTTTGGTTTATACCTCACTTTTCACTTCTTACAAGATCCAAAAGACAAATGTATAAAATGTAATGATAAATCAATGGTTTTGGACTCATAATGTATAAACACATAATTTGCGATGAGAACTACATAAAGGCTGGAAGGACAGAGGGATATTGGAAAATAATTTGTGCATACTATTGAAGTTAAGTTGATATAAAAGTAAATGAGATTGTTACAGATTTAGGATGTTACATTTAAGCCTTAAGTAAACTACCAAGAAAATATCAGAAAATATGCAAGCTCATAAAGACAGAAAGTAGGGTATAACTTGACAGTGGTAGGGGCAGGGGAAATGAGGTTTTGATGCATAATTGTTGTGGGGTTTCTATCTGGGAAGATGGGAAAGTTTTAGTAAAGTACGTTGGTTAGAAAACTTCCACATTGTGAATGTGATTATTTATACTGAATTGTATGCATAGGAATAAATGAAATGGGAAAGTTTATGTTGTATATATGTCTCCACAATGAAAAAAAAGAAAAGAAATTGAAACTAAAGAAACAATAATAATTAAATTCAGTATATGATCATGGGATTTAGCAAGGGAGGAAAAAGACACAAATAGACATTATTGGGACAAATGAAAAAGATGAATATATATTGGAAGTTTTAGATCAATGTAACATTTCTTGAACTTCATAACTGCGCATAAGGTGTTTGCAACAGGGAATGGGAAATGTACATGGCAGTATTAAGCATTTAGGGGCATGATGTGTACAACCTACGTTTGAGTTTTCAGAAAATGAATTGATAAATAGGAAGAAGGGGGGGAGGAGAGAAGAAGGAAGGGAGGGAGAGAGATAGGAAGGAAGGAAAGAAATGGCAAATGTGGCAAAATGTTAAAATTAGTGGAGCTGGGTATCTGGAGTTGGGGGATAGGAGTATGTTGGAGTACTCTGTATGAGGTTTGTATTATTTTTGAAACTGTCTTGTAAGTTTGAAAGTATTTCAAAATAAATTTAAAAAAATTTTTTCAACAAAATATCAGTAAATCAAATCTAACAATAATATTATTCCACAATCCTGTGGAACTTATTTTAAACATGCAGGTTAACTTTAGTATTTGATAATCAGCTAATTTAATGTAACACATCAAACAATAGGCTAGAGAAGAAAAATCATATAGTCATATCGATAGATGCAGAGAAGGCACTTGACAAATACACCCATTCATCATTCAAAACAAAGAAACAAATAATAGCATCTCTCAGTTAACTAGGAATAGAGGGGAAATTCTTCAACATGATAAAGAACATCCACAAAAATTTACAGCCGACGTCATACATAATTCTGAGAATCTTGATGCTCTCTCCATAAGGGAACAAGGCAAAGACATACTCTATCACCATTCCTATTCAACTTCAAGAATTTACAAGATTTTAACCCTATATGTGAAATGGTATGTTGTGAATTCAAGGCCTTCCAATAATATCAGTTCAAGTCATAACCCTGATGTGACTGAATTATTGAAGATGTTGTTACTTAAGATGAGGTCAAAATGGATTAGAGTTAAGCCCTAATTCAATATGACTGGGGGTGTGCTTATAAGGAAAGGAAATTTGGGCATAGAGAGATTGAGGGAGAGATGGCCATGTGATGAAGGCAGCGACTGAATTCAGCCACAAATGGCTGGCAAGCCACCACCAGAACTCTATAGACTTTAGAGGCAGAATGGCCTTGCTAAGTTCTTGAAATCAGACTTCCAGCCACCAGGTCAGTAAGACAATAAATTTCTGTTATTTAAGTTCATCTAATCTGTAGTACTTTGTTATGGCAGTTCCAGCAAATTCAGACATGGTATAATATTGTTCAAGAGTAGATTATAATTATAAGGTGTGATGGTTAGGCTATTGTGTCAACTCAGCCAGGTAATTGTGCCCAGTTGTTTGGTCAGCAAACACTGGGCTAACTGTAATATAAGGGCATTTATGGACTTTAGTCACCATTGACTTTACTGCAGTAGTAAATCATAGATAGTTATATGGTTATAATTACATCAGTCAGGGAGATTGCTATCAGCAATGAGTGACACTTAACCCAATCAGTTGAATCCCTTAAAAGGGGAAGTGATTTCAGCATTGAGAGAGAATTTCCCAGCTCTTCTTTGGACAGCCAACATCTCCCATAATTCGTCAAGAACCTTCACTGGACTTTCATTGCAGCCCCTGGTTGCAGCCTGCCTGCTGACCTGGACTTGTGCATCTCTATGGCTGCATGAAAGACTCTTATAGAATTGCATACTATTGACAGATATCTCTTGTTGATTCTGTTTGTCCAGAGTACCCTTAATACATATGGTATAGATTTTAAGTGTTGATGAAACCAGTAAAAGTTTAAAGATTTTAATATCTAATGCTCTAATGATGGAAATAAAATGAAATCATGAAATATACTCAGTGTTTTTTTAAAATTTATTGAAGTATATCACTCATACATAAACATACATAAACAATAAGTGTATAGTAAAAGTTGTGAACTTACAAACCAAACATGTATAACATCATACGGGCGTCCCACAAATCAACCCTCCACCAACACCTTGCACTTCTGTGAGATGTTTGTTACAAGTTATGAAAGAATATTGACAAAATCTTACTGCTCTAGTCTTAATCTTACATTTCATGTATTTTCCCACAACCCACCCTATTATTTTTTAATTTTTTTTTATGACAGAAGTTGTACACTTACAAAACAATCATGCACATGTGTAGAATTCCCAAACACCCCTCGACCAACACACCACACTGTGGTGGAGCATTTGTTACAGATAAGATAATATCATCGGACTGTTATCACGTGCATTGTGTACATTTGGCACACATTTTCCATACTGCCCCATTTTTAACACAGTATGTTTTTGGTATAGATGCAAGAATACTATATTATTACTGCTAACTACAGTCTATAGGTCATTCCAGTTGTATTTTTCCTATGCTCCACATTCCCACCATATTTTCCCATATTTGTATATGATTGAATAGTAATGTACATTTACTCTGGCTAATAAAGGACACCCTTGCATCTGTACCATTGACCGCAATTCTCATCCACCTCTGGGTTTACTGTGCTTTTCAGTTCCTAGATTATTCTCATGCATTCTGTCAATTGGCCTTTACATACCTAGACTACCATTTTCAACCACATCCCCATTTATAAATAAGCTGTTACTATTTGCTACAATCCACTCTATCATTTCCACACTTTTACAGTAAAGCTAATTAAAACTTCTACTTACATTAAACATCAGTAGTCCATCTCAGTCCTCTTCTTATCTCCTTTAAGAATCCATCACCTACCAGCAGGTCTTGAAGATATTTTCCTACAATTTCATCTAGGAGCTTTTTAGTTCTTGTTTTATTTTTTTGTTTGTGATCCATTTTGAGTTAATTTTTGGATTGGGGTCCTCTTTCCTTCTTTTGGCAATGGATATCCATTTCTTTCAGCAAGATTTGTTGAATGGACTGTTCTGTCTGAGCTGTGTAGGTTTGAGTGGCTAGTCAAAAATCACTTGGCCATACATGTGAGGGTCTGTTTCTGAACCATCCATTTGGTTCCATTGGCCTATGTGTCTGTCTTTATGCCAACACCATGCTTTTTTTACTACTATAGCTAGGTAATGTGATTTAAAGTCTGGAGATGAGAGTTCAGTTTTCCTTTTTAAGATGTTTAATAGCTATCCAGGACCCCTTACACTTCCAAATAAATTTGGTCATTGTGTTTTCATTTAAAAAAAAAAATGCTGGTGAACTTTTTATCAGGATTGCATTGAATCTGTAAATCAATTTGAGTAGAATGGACATCTTAATGTTATTTAGTCTTCCAAGCTGTGAGCATGGAAGGTTCTTCCAGTTATTTAACACTAAGTTGAAGTTTTCTGAATACAAGTACTTTACATTGTTGGTTAAGTTTATTCCTGACTATTTGAGCTTTATCTGTCATATTTTGTTTTCACCACTCTTCTGACATTTTTAGTTTATTTTATTGATATAATCTTCATTTTGAAACTCTCTTCCAAGCCCCTCTCTCCTGTCTTTTCTTTTCAGGCTCTAGCACACCCTTTAGTATTTCCTGAAAATCTGGTCTCTTGGTTATAAATTCTCTGTTTTTGTTTATCTGTGAATATTCTTATCTCACCCTCATTTTTCAAAAACAATCTTGCTGGATATAAGATTCTTGGCTGGAAGTTTTTCTCATGTAGTTTCTTAAATATATCAGACCACTGTCTTCTTGCCTCCATGGTTTCTGGTGAGAAATCAGCACTTAATCTTATTGGGTATCCCTTATATGTTATGCATTACTCTTCTCTTGCTGTTCTCAGAATTCTCTCTTTGTCTTTGGCCTTTGATATTCTGATTAGTATGTGTCTCAGATTAGGTCTATTCAGATTTTTTTTGGATGGGAATATGTTGTGCTTCTTGGACATGGATGTCTATGTCTTTTGATAGGGTTGGAAATTTTCTACCATTATTTCTTCAAATATTCTTTCTGCACTTTTCTCTTCTCTCTCTTTCAGGGACATCCATGACAAGTATGTTTGCCCATCTTTTGCTGTCATTTAGTCCCTGAGACCTAGCTCAATTTTTTTTTCCATTTTTTTCTTCATCTCTTCTTTTGTATATTCATTTTCAGAGGCCATTTCTTCAAGCTTACCAATCCTTTCTTCTACCCTCTCAATTCTGCTATTATGTGATTCCAATGTTTTTTTAGATTTCATTTATTGCAACTTTTATTCCCATAAGATCTGTATTTTTCTGTGTATGCTTTCAAATATTTATTTATGCTCAGCCAATGTCTCCTTAATATCTTTAATCTCTTTAGATATTTCATTGAACTCATTAAGGAGATTTGTTTGAAGTTCTGTGATTAGTTGACTCAACTCTTTTATGTCATCTGGAGTCTTACCTTGTTCATTTAACTAGGCCATACCTTCCTGTTTCTTGGTGTGGATTGTAATTTTTTGTTGATGTCTTGGCATCTGGCTTACTAGAATATTTATTCTAGGTGCAGTTTTTCTCTTTAGTTTAGGGCTTCCTGCCCTTTGTCCCTTGCTGGTTGTGCAGTAGGAGCCAAGGATGTAGTTTGTGCTATAAGCTGTGGAGGCTCATGCTGCCCTTATTGCCCCAGGGACTAATGAAACTTCTTCCAACTTTTTCCTTTGCCAGGGGTTTGGACAGAGTCAGAGCTGTGAATAATCCAAGTCATGCAGGGCTAGACTGTCACTGTCCAAAGAGACTTATGATTCTTCATGTTCCTTTCTCCCCTGTCCAGGTGGGGATAGAGGTGCAGAGGTGGGCAGCAATCTATGCAGTGCAGGTCCAAGATGACCGCAGTTGTCCTAGTAGACTTCTGATTATTCAGTCTGTGCCAGCCAAATGTACCTGCAGTTACCTGGATAGGCTGGTGCAGGGCCCACCAGCCTCCTCCCTGCCAGAAGTGGGGCTGAAGCTTAGGCCAGGACTGCAGGCTGAGCTGGATGAAAGAAAGCAGTTCCTACCTTCACCATGATTTTCAGTCTGCCCAGCTTTCCCTCATGCTGGGGGTAGAGTCAAAATGGCAGTTATCAGCCTCTTTCCAACCTGAACAGTTTCATACTCTATCTGTTCTTAGGGTTACACTTTAGCTAGCCAACTTTACTAATCAATAGTTGAAATTAGTAGCCGACTGTCTTTTCCTCCTGGTTTGGGAAATGGAGCTACAAATTCCAGCCACAAAATAGCTCCTGGAGTGGCATGCAATGCCAAAGTAGGATAATCACTAGCCTCCCCAGTTTGGCCAGTAATTTCCCAGAAAGGCTGGTGCAGGTCCCCCATCTTCCTCTCTGCTGGAGGTGGGGCTGGGGCTTAGGCTATAGCTATGATTTTCAGTCTGCCTACAGTGGAGGATGGGCACTGGTCTACTTGGTGTGGAGTGCTCTACTAACAAATCTTCTCTCCATATGGGCAGTCTCCTCCTTCCATTCTTTCAAGAATGTTGCAGGATACTCTTCTGGTCTTCTGGAGCCTCCAAACAGGTTCTTCAGCTAGTTCCAGATAGCTCTGGGTGTTTACTGAGTGCCCTGTAGCAGGAACTGACTCTAGTAGCTCCTTACTCTGCTGCCATCTTGCTGGTTGTCCTATACTCATTGTTTTGTAAAAAAGGAGTAAAACAAAAGGAACAAAGAACAGATGGAATGAATAGAAAACAACAAATACAAATCTTTTGATATTTATTAACCATCTACTACATTCCACATGTAAAAGCCATAATCTCAGACCTTGGATATACTTAGCTAGACACCTAAGCAAATATAAATGAAGGTGATAAGTGCAATAGCATACTATAAGTGTGCTACTAAAAAAAAAAAAAAAAAGCTGAGGGAGGGATTTTTTTCTCTCTAGTTGGAGTGAGTTTGAGGATGCACAAAGATTAGAAAATGAAGTTGAACCATTTAGGGAAGAACAAATATTTGTTTGGTATGCAACACATGAAGGGAATTCTAGAAAGTGAATCAGGGTGAATAACAAAATGGAGTCATGGAGTTCATGGTATATTTGGGAAGTGATAAGTTGAGAGCTACAATTGTGTAAATATATGTGTTATGAAAGAAGTTAGAGTTGGATGGCTGGAGAAATTGATGGCATTCAAGTTACAGAAATGATTAGAAATAATCCCAAGTAGTTTGGACTCCAGGGTTTGGGAAGTGAATACAAGAACACTGAAGTCTAGTAAAGTGATCAGATGTGTTTTTGAGTATTTCCTTCCTGGCCATATAATATAAAAAGTGTTGTTCAACTGGATCTCCAAGGAGGGAAAAAAAAGCCCTGATTTCTTAGTTTACAGAGTTCCCTGATATAAATACTCCCACCATGACCAATGTCAAGTTGCCAATGGTTTAATAAATGGCTTGGAAATTTCCTAAATATTTAACAATTGCGTTCTCATGAACCTGTATATTTGACTCCAGAACACCACTGGTGGTAGGAGAAGAGAATGAGGTTCAGCTAGGTGAAAGAGGTGAGGATCAGGCTCATAGGTGCAACTGTGAGTATAAATAGGAAGGAATCGAATAAGAGACATTTCAAAAGTAAAGCTAATAGTCCATGTCAGAGTTCAATGCTGTACCCTTGGTCACCTACCTGATCAAATCCAGCAAAGTCTGGATTTGAACCCAGTCTACCTGACTCCAGAGTCCCATGCATAGGATTAGAAACTCAACACAGGTTGCATTCTATTCCTGGAAAATGAAGCTTGTACTTTTGCTTAGATGATTAAGTAAGATGATATATATCCACAGCATCTAGGACAATGCCTGACACCTAAAAACATTTGTTAAATAACAGCTGGTACTATTAATATTGTAATTACCATTAGCCTATTTTTTTTTTACCATGATCATTGTTCTGTCTGGTTAAATTTGTTAGGAGAGTAATGGAACAAATCAGGAGCTACTAATACAGAAAGCAATTTTCTCTGCATACAAAGTTTACAAGCTATTGAGAATATGGCATTTAAAATGCTGTGGGTTTTGAATTGTATTTCTTAATCTTTGTTTCCCCAAATAAATACTAAGTCTTACATAGAAATCTCTGTGGCTTGGAATGCAGACTTCCTTCATGTTATCACAGAGTGGAATAGGGCTTCCTGGGTAATGACAAACTCATCAAATGTTCCCCCATGTTAAAAGCTAAGATAAAGGTCCTGTGAACATCACAGTTTATCTTCCCATTGTCCTTCTAAAATCAGAAATGGAATTAAATTTTGAATTATGCTGGTAGTGACTCATAATCCTCAAGTAACTAAAAACTGTTTCCCATGGAATATTTCATAAAGAAGAGGGACAGCAATACTCAGCTCAGTTTTGACCACTGGAGATTGTACAACCTGTTGTTACCCATGTTGCACATCCCTATTGTACAAAAGTTAGCTGTACCTTGGTGAGATAAAATCCTTTAATTGATATATAGAGCATGCTCTTTTGAGCCACAGCTTTCTAGTCTCCACTGCTTTACACCTTCAAATAAATCACAAATAAGATAGAAAATTTGGCAGAAAATTTGGGGCTCTAAAATAGGCTGCAAACTGTTTCATTTAAAAAATTCAATAACTGCTATCAAACAGACATGATGAAGATGAATGTATCGCTCTCAATTTTCAGTTTGGCACACCAGAGAATATCCGAAAGACAAGGTCACCAGAGCTGGGATTGTGTTTACACATTTGAATTGAAGCCCTTGATAAATAAAATACCTTTCCTCAAAATTGAAACATATTTATGGGCAAGAATCAACACATAATAAAGTAATGCTGCTGACTGTGAACAATTCATAGAAATACTCAATGCAAACCTATACCAGAGAATGCATGTCACATTACTTACTGCAGGAAAATTGCTTTGTTGTATAATTATATTCTTTTTACATTCAGTATTGTTATATAAATTTCATTATTATTTGTCACTTTAAGTCTCAAACTTGGCATACACATTTTCACCATGAAAGTAAAGATGAGTTGTTTATTGTTGTTATTTTATATCTGACAAAACATATACATACTATGATGTCTTTATGACAAAATAACTGTTTTGCATATGAGCATGAGAAGGATATTTGTAACCAAAGCCCGGTGTTTCAAGGAAAAACATTTAAATTCTGAAACAGAAAACAAGGTGAATTTCTTCTCCAGACCAAGTCATATGTGGAAAACTCAAATATTTATCCTATCTTTGTGGTGAATTTTTATTTTATTTATTTAAAAAGAAAGGGGATTCAAATTTTGAGAAATTACCTGAGGGTAGAATTTTACATAGCATCTCTTTGGAATCTTTTCTCCCTTTTACCACACCAGATTGGAACTGCAACTTTTAACTACAAATTGGAACAAGTGGGTTGCCCAAAGGCCCAAAACACTTTGTGGTGTGACTTAATCTCATTTCTGAATCCTTTGCATATCCCTTATGTAGTGGATTGCCATCAGGAGTGAGGACTCACTACAAAACAACAAAAGCATTTAACATATATAGTGAATGCTGCTGCTGACCCACCCGTATCTCCTTCAAAAGGATCAATGCCAGGAGGCTTGGCTGCTAAGGGCTTGCAGGTGTACCCTTCTCTGACAACTTGCCCTGAGTCAGTGACTTTCAAACTTTAGCAAGTATGAAAATCACCTGGGAAGCTTGTTAAGGCACAAATTTCTTGGTTCCATCCAGTTTTTCATTCAGTAGGTCTGGGTTGGAGCCCAAGAAATTTTTATTTCTAACAAGTCTCCAGCTGCTGCTGCCTGTCCAGGGAGACAACACATTGAGAACCATTATTCTAGACTGATAGGAGAAACTCCCCCAGGGATTCCTGAGACAATTGCTAAATTATATGTCCTGAGGGTAGGACAACTCTTTGATGCCATTCAGCCTTAAGAGGTCCCCATGTTTGTTAGATCCCAGTTCAGTGAAATTTGGAGACAGACCAAAATTCAAGCAGAGAAGTTTATTAGATCACTGGTGTGGGAGGGATCACTGCAGCCCGCCCACCCATGTTGGGATTGCTTCCTTTGAGCTGGGGTAACTGGGCGGGTTTACAGAAGGGGCATAGATGTGATGTCCAGATACCGGGTGAAAGACTGACTTGCCCTATTAGGAGGAGGTCTTGAGGAGGGGGAGATGGACATGTAGGAATGTCAAACAGGATATTTGATGATCTCGTGATATTCTCATGGTTAGTTTTGAGATTAGTGCATCCTGTTGAATTAGGGGCAGGGGTAGGAGTTTTGGGCTATCTCTTATCCAAGCAGGGGAGACTTGCCAGTGCCGACCAGGTCGCAGGTGGGCTATTTTGTCAAATGGGGCTAACACTGCCACCCAGTGTTGGGTCCCTTTCTCCTTTACAGGCTCCACCTTAGACTACTGTCTCAGTAAGCCACTTGCACAATATATACCTCTCAGTTTTAGTTTTTGTTTTTAGGAAACTCAACCTAAGAAAGCATATTTTTTTTACCAAAATCATCTTTTTTATTACCAGAACCATTTCTCATAATTATTTTATCATTTGATTATTATTTTTTTATTCTTCTTGCCTCCCCCATCATTGTCTGCTCTCTGTGTCTATTCACCGTATGTTCTTCTGTGACTGCTTATATTATGCGGAGGCCCTGGGAAACTGCATCTCCTTTTTGTTGTGTCATCTTGCTGCGTCAGCTCTCCGGGTGTGGGGTACCACTCCTGGGTGGGCTGTGTTTTTTTCACGCAGGGCAACTCTCCTTGCGGGGCACACTCCTTGCACATGGGGCACCCCTGCATGGCATGGCACTTCTTGCTTGCCTCAGCACTGCGCATGGGCCAGCTCACCACACAGGTCAGGAGACCTGTATGGTAGACAGATGCTCTATCAGTTGTGCCATGTATGCTTCCCTATTTTATCACTTTAAAGAATTCTTTGCCTCAAAAGTCCTGTTGATTCTCAAACACAGAAATGCTAAGTAGTAATCAAAATGCTTAGAATTATGAGAAGTACAAATAATGAAAAAACTTAAGATAATTTATTTGGTTGGTAGTAGGCAAACAGATATGTTTAAATTAGTTATCCTTATCAAGAACATTCACTGTCTATTTTGCCACTGGCATTGTATTTACAAAGCAAGTTAAAAAGAAATAATTCTTTTTAAGGTATTGTCTGAAAAGAAAGTTATGTTTTGAGAGGGGGTAGACTCATGCAGTCAGTATCACGGCAATATTTTTATATCTAAACTGGCTCCCAACAGCAGATTTGTTTTAATTAATGAAATATAATTGAATTATATGCATGAATGAATAAATAATGAATGTAGAGTTGAGAGTCTAAATGCATCAGATACGGGGCTAGCCACTATCTCATACAGCATTTATTTAATTCTCATGACTAAGTACTCCAAACTAGTTTTCAGAAAAGCAAAAGAAATTCGGTATACCTTTTTAAATATAAGGTAAATAAACTTGGTAAAGAGCTCATATCTATCTAGTAGACTTACTTTCCTCTCAATGATATAATATAGTTAAGCCATTTAAAGGAATTAATGTATGTGTGAAGAATGATTAAAGTTGTTTGCCACTGATTTTTGGAAAAATGCTGCAGAATAAGAGATTTCCTCCCCCTCTGCCTGTTCTGACCTTTGAAACAGAGCTTATCACATTAGTTCTAATTCTGTCAGGAAAAAGGACAAATATTTTGACTTCATCTCTCTTCTCAGAGGCTAGAATAGTAATAAATGAGGTGAAATAGTGTTAAAAGCCCTAGTAGTTGTTTTTTAAATTACTATACAAACAACTAATCACATGAATTGTCACCAACCCAGTTGGCCTCAAGGCTCTACATAGTTAAGAAAGGGAGCTTTGCATTTTTATCTCATCTGACTTTTCCTTGTCACATGTTGTAGTAGAAATTATTTGTTTTAGCTAAATCAAGCAACAATTTCGGTTGATTCTCAATTTTTTCTCTAAATTGGTCATGATAATGCCCATCTTACTGTACGGTTGTGAAGATAATGAAGTAATGTATGTACATTTCTGAAAGCCATGTAACACAGGTTCACAAGAATTTCTTCTACTTTTCATTCTACCTATATCTCCTCCTTTTCCTCAACACATATTTTGTGCTATGATCAAATTAACTATTGCCCTCTATAAATGTATTATCCAGCCCTTAGGCCTCCTTTCATATCACTTACCTTATTTGGTTTTCTTTCTATTTTGCCCAGCATTTATCCAGTCAACTTCCCTGATTCCTTAGTGAAGTGATTTGTTTCTCTTATGAATATCCAAGTGTACATCATTCATGACATTTAGCATATTTTGCCAAGTATGAATGTATGAGTTCAGGCTTCCACAATCACTATCACAGACTTATCCACGGCCCTTTTACCACAGCTGCATTATTTTCAGCACGTAAGATTCTGAAACTAAAAGTGGATAAAAATAAAATGTTAGCAACATTCAGTGTGAAAATAAGCCATCTTTGATAGACTCTGCAAACAATTACAGAAGATTAGACAGCAGATTGGCAGAGACCTTAGATATTTAACTACTCCACCACGCACACACATACACACAAACACACACACACACGAAGATAGTGTTTGAACCCACCACAAAGGAAATAGAGCAAGTAGTAGAAATCCCACATAAACTGCAGAAAGATGAAGTTCTAACACAAGATCATGAATAGCAGAGAATGAAAATTTTGGAAAATGCTGCTAAAGCACAGAAGGCCAAAGAAGAGAGATTTCAGTTTCCAGGTTGGCATATGCTGCAAGTCACCAATACATCTGCCACCTCCAGGAAGACTTGAGGGTTTGGAAATTTTTTTTGAACTGTTATAAGAAGGGTCCTAAGACTATGTTACCTTAATAGCAAAGCAGCCAGCTCTGGTGCTGAATTCCTATGCAGCATGCTGACCCCTGACATTGGCAACAAATTCATAAGCTCAACCACAGTGCCTGCTTTGTATAGCCTTGGCTTGCCACAGGTCTGTGCTCTCCTACAAAATGGACTTGGAACTGTTTTTGTATTGTGGGTTTTGTTTTGTTTTAAGCACAAGAGTTTTTATATCCTATCCAGAATATAAATTCAGGCTATATGGAGTCTTATAGATTTTATTTAAGTTTTTATTTAAGTTATTGGTTTGACTGAGTCAATAGAGTACAGTCTATATTAATAAATGCTACTTTTATATGCAAAATTTGCCAGTGGTTTATCCTACCACTCAATGGAAGTTTAATGTGTTTAATGATTTAATAAATCAAATGTCCCTGAAGGTGGAACATTTGATAGCAAGCTTCCAGACAATGAAAGAATATTCTAATTGCTGTCTATCTTTCCTATGAAAGAGTCATAATTCATGGGGCCAGTGACTATTAGGTACTAAGGATATGGAATCCCCAAGAAGTAACTTACAAACCACAGTCATCTAAGTACAGGCATCTCCCACTGGTGATCAGGGGTCCCAAACCCCTTTCTTAGTTAGTAACCTTCCTTGACAATTCCTGAAGTTCTCCACCTTTGTAGCTGATGCCTGCTTAGCAGGTCTGACTCTACTTCTCTGTTGTTCTCACTGTGATTTGTCATCCTCATTTAGAACTTTTGATTGCTTTAATGCCCTACTACAAAGCAGAATCACTGTTTTTTTACCCCATATTGATATCTGATGCCAGATTGATTTCTGTTCCTCTATTTTAGTTCTGCCCATAACCTGACTGCTCAATCCTTCTTTGTATTATAGCAGAAATGATTTTTCCTTATGACAATAACCCTGTAAAAATATGAAAATAGAAGCACTCCTTGTTCTTTTCCCACTCATAACAGAAGTCATGCTTATTTAGGTGCCTTGACATCATTTTGCCACTTCAGGTTATTTATTGTGTCTGCAAAGAAGGGGAAGGAGTATCCATTCCCTTAAGCATGTCAAGGGGCAAGGGCTTTTGAGACTGCCTCAGGTCTTCACAGTTAATAACCTTAGAAACCAATTCACAGGTAACATCTGAATTTTTATCTGGCATGTAAAAGTCAGGAAAAAAAAACACCTGGATAAAAATTTTAAGACATGTAATGACAATGTGTTTTGGGAATCCCCCATAAAGAGGATATAGACAATGCTATCTTCAGCCAGCTTGGTCCCGAAAATTGGAATCAACACCTCTAATAACACTTAGAAGTAAATGTGTGACTTGTATGAAAGAGGGATAGGGAATAGAACTCACCTCTTGGAACAAATGAAATGAACGCAAACAGGTGTTTCTTTTTTGGGGGTGGTAATAAGTAAGTCTATCAGATTTCTTAGTATATATCATGTCTTCAAAAGTCTATAATTTGCATTGTTGGAGAATATTCTTAAAACAAATTTCACTGTTCTAAGTGGAGAGTTGAGAGAGACATATAAGAAGATATTTGAAATAAAAGAAACTCAATCTGCTGAGAAAATATATTGCTAGGTTATATTAACAAGAGATTAGCCAATTTCAAGACCATGGGAAAATGTCAGAAATAGGAAGAGGAAGCAGGTGGAAGAAAGAGATGATGTAGTCATGCTCATTACTAAGTTACATAACCTTTCTGTAGAGCAAATCTGGGCATGGCAGGAAAATATCATCCAACCAACCAAAAATTCCTTTATACATGTGCATGCACACACACATATACACCCCACACCAACTTCAGCAAACACCCACAAAGTTTTTTGGATATGTATGAGTGGAACCCAAAATGTTCTGGACGATTCTGCTTCCATTGCTCTGCTTAGCTTTGTCTTTGTAGACAGAGCACCTAGGTGACTTTTAAACCTGCAGCTCTTCTGATAAAAATGTACATTTCAGTCATTCAAGTGCAAATCATTTTCATGATCCTTGAGGAAATGTCCACAAAAGATTATTTTTCTATTTCATCTAATTAGAAAGACTTGATTTTCCCTTTAGGTATAAATATGATGTATGGATATAAGTAATGAATTCTGTGAAATATATATATATATTTTAAGTTATATTTGCATTAGAGTTATTTTTAAATGTAATTCCATTTTCAAAAGAAAATAAAACTCAATTAAAATACATTTTGACTTAATTTACGAGCCTTAAAGATAAGGCTTGAATAATATGTGAAAAATGGACTTCACCATTTGCTTAAAATTTGAAATGAAGATGCATTTTTCTTTCAACTCAAGCTTTAGTAAAGGAGTAAAGAAACATCATTTTCTTAACTCCAAGTCCAATTGCATGGACAATCAAGGTTGATTGATTGGAGATGTCAAAAAGAGTGGCAGCCAATATCCTCCAGTCTGCTGACCTTGCATTTCAGAAGACAGATTAAACCAGGTTGCCTTTTTCTAAATTCAAATGGATTGGAAAAAAAAATCTTTTTATCTTGATCCATTATGGGCTTGTGCTTAATTGATCATTGACTCTCTACTCCAGCTGAACTAAGTTTAGTAATACTGACATGATACTTGTTTACAAAATGGTAAGCCAGAATAATATGTCATCTTCAGCTTTGAAACAGAGTAACAACATAATAAACTGATAAAACAAGCTATATGAAAATAATAAAATAACTCCTATCAAGCAGCTATCGTACGCAATTACAATCACTTAAAGTAGTCAATAGCAAGAATGAGCTGCATAAATCGGTATGCATATACCATATACCTAATATATTTGTCAATAATGTTTTCCAGATTACGATTTAGGCAGGAGAGTCAGTTTAGTGCAAAATAATCCTTACATGTGACCAGTGTACATATCACTACACTTTTGTAGAAGAGTGAGTTGTTTGATAATTCAAATTACATAAGAACTTTATATAATTGCTGTATAATTTTATTTCATTTCTGACATCAATTTTTACTATAAAGATCAGTTCCTAAATATTTGAAGGTAAAATTTGTTACAAAATTAGCATGAACAAAAATTGTGTTTCTTATGGACTGTGTTTTCCCTTTATTTCTTGCAAATTGAAAGTATTCAATAATCTATCAAAAATGTCTTAGGTGTAAAATTTACAAGAATAATTTGAATCTTATTAGATAAGATAGAGGACTAAATTTTCATTAGATAGATTTATAATCTGTGCATAATACATGCTCAGATTGTAAGATTTCAATGAATAAGAAACATACATAATATACCATGGGAATTTAAAATACCCCCTTCTCAAATATTATGTGTAGAAATTAATTAATTTGTTGTCAGTTTATTATTTTCTATTAAGAAAATAAATTTTCTCTTAGGGATCACCAAAAATTCTTAGAATTGTGTTCATATACTAAATGATGTAAGACAGGGGCAGGGGAAAAGGGAGAAGGAGTGAGAAAGAGAAATGGGGATAGGAAGAGAAGATGAATATGCACTAGCCTGCTTGTGAATGTGTTGTGTTGTATACATCAACAGCAAGATGCGTCCTTGCTTTTTGTACCAACATTAAAGAAAAGCACTACCAACAAAACTGTGACACAGTCCTAAAATGATTTCATTTGAAAGATGTATCCTAATTACAGATGTAAAATGTGAGAGAGTGCATCTAAGACTATGTGAATATAGTAAGTTCTTATAATATAGTCAACACAGCCATCTCTTCCTAAAATTATTCCAGTGGCCAATAAAAATATGAATTAGATACCTACTCCCTTGGTTTTCCTCTTTCTTTAGCCATGCCATAGTCTCCTTTGGTGAATCATATACCTAATTATTTCTGACTGGTAGAGTGCCCTAAGGATCAGTCAGCAAAACTTCTTTGTCCACTCTCAATCCATAAGTTATTTTATACAATACTACCAGTTTAAAACCTTTGATTCTATTAGTCAGCCAAAGGGGTGCTGATGCAAAGTACCAGAACTCTGTTGGCTTTTATTAAGTATATTTATTTGGGGTAAAAGCTTATAGTTACAATATCCTAAAGAGTTCAACTCAAGATTCCATTCTCACCAAAGTCAGGAGTCACGTGTTGAAGCAAGATGGTTGCTGATCTCTGCAAGGGTTCAGCCTTCCTCTCTCTCAACTACAGGCTGGCATTGGGCTTGTCTCTATTCCCAGGGCTTTAGCTGTTTGAGCCTTCTCCTTTCTGTCACATGGCAGGACCAAAATGACCAAGCTCTCTCCTCTTCCATATCTTCTTCTGTGTGTCTTCTTGAGTGAATATCCATTTATATAGGCCACCAAGGGGGCGTGGAATCAACCCTGAGTTACACCCTACTGTTGTGGTCAAATCAAAGCCCTAATCTTAACATAATTTAATCAAAGGCATCTCAGCTGAATTTAATACAGTCAAAGGGGATCATGCCCTCAGAAACAGAGCAATTTACAAACATAAACCTTTTCTTTTGGGGGGGTTCATAAATAATCTCAAAATGCCACAATAATAGGTGAATCTTCATTTGTAACTTCATCTCCAACCTCTCTGACTGATATCAAACTCTAAATGTGAAAATTCCACTAGATGCCTGATAGTCATCTCATAATTCTAAGTTCAATACAGAATTCCAGGTTGCTGGTTGTATTAGTTAGCCAAAGGGATGCTGATACAAAGTACCAGAACTCTGTTGGTGTTTATAAAAGGTATTTATTTGGGGTAGAAGCTTATAGTCACAAGGTGATAAATTGTAAGTTATTTCTTTCACCAGTCTGTTGCCATGTGGTAGAGGAAGATGACTGCCATTCTCTGTGAGGGTTCAGTGTTCCTCTTCCTCCGAAGGCTCCATGGTCTCAGCTCCTTCCAATCTAAGCTTTAGGCTGGCATAAGGCTTTGTCTCTCTCCCCGGGGCTCAATTCTTTCTGGGCTCAGCTGCTCTGTTCTTTCCACGAGGTCAGCTATAGCCTATCAGGCGAATGGCTCCTCTCTTCCCAGGTCCTCTGTCATATCTATGGAGCATCTCTGTTCTTCTGTTTTTCTTCTCCTGTGTGTTTACTTCCTGGGGCTTCAGCATCAAAAACTCCAACTCTCTACTCTGCCATGTTGTTCTCTGTGAACCTTGCCCACCAAGTGGGGGTGGGGCAGGGACTCAATGTCCTACTGACGTGGCTGAATCAAAGCCTTAATCATAATTTAATCAAGTTAAAGTTAAACCTCTGAATTTATGATAATGTAATATGCCAAGAGGAACAGACCAGTTTACAAACACAATCCAATATCTATTTTTGGAATTCATCAACAATGCCACACTGGTCTTCCGATAAATCTCAATTAATCTCTAAATGGCAACAGACATCCACTAATTTTGACCAAACAATCTTTTTTTAAAAAATTGTTTTGTGAAACCCATATTCATACTTAACAGGTTTAACTTCAAAGTTGTTTCAGAATTCGTAGATCTTTCATCACCTTTGCATACCCACCCTAGTCCTATAAACTCTCAGCTTTATGAGTACTTCTGCCTTGGACTCCTAATTGCTATCTCTTCTGTGCTTTCTTATATTCTCCAGAGTAGTCAAAGGGATTTTAAGTAAATATGACATGATATTCCCTTATGCACATCCCTCCATTAGTTTCTGTTCAAATACAATTTTTTAAAAAAATTCTGTTCTATGGACTATAAAGTCCTACATTATCTGTCCTATGGTTACCTATTAGTATCACTTGCTAGCACTTTTTCATGCACACATAGATGCACTCTTTCTTTCACTCTCATTTTCACTCACTCTCACACACACATGTTCCCTAGGACAATGCTAGAATGTAGGATTCATTACCCATGAATGCTATTGAAACTTGGTTTTATCTTATTTACCACTATATGTTAAGTACTTGAAACACTGACTGACATATAACAGATGATCAATAAATGCTGCTTATTGAATGAATGAATGAATGAATGAATGAACACATAAATGGATGGATAAAACAGGAAAATGTTTTCTAAACACTGGCTCATCATCTCCTTTCACTACCCTTTTGAGACCTTGGATCTAGGGGAATAAAGAGAAGAAGGGTGTCTGTAGCTGGGACTGGGAGTACTGAACTAGCCTACAGACTTCTTAAGATACAAGGCTTTTGGATTTTGTCCAGGCATACAAATATTTTGGTTAAAAAACTGATTGGGACTGTTGGTGTTTCAGGTCAACATTGTTAACATCTTTAATACAATGGTCAGTTAGAATATAAGCTCTTAGAAGGCCACAGTTAATATTAGAACCTAGGTATACCAAATCTCAGGCAGTCTTTAGACTATGGATTCCCATGCCCCCCACACACACACTCACTTTTTTTTTCTTTTGTTAGTCTAGCAATTCTGAAATTAGTGTCCTGCCACAGGCAAAGCACTATGCCAGGGAAAATATGGGCTAGACATGTAAGTACATTGCTGTTCAGAGTGCTGAAACTTATGCTAAGAATTCTTTTTTTTTTTTTTTTTTTTTTAATTTTTTTATTTTTTATTGACTTTGTAATAATATTACATTAAAAATATATATGTGAGGTCCCATTCAACCCCATCCCCCCACCCCCCCTCTCCCCCCCCAACAACACTCGTTCCCATCATCATGACACATCCATTGGATTTTGTAAGTGTATCTTTGGGCACCTCTGCACCTCATATACATTGGTTCACATCATAGCCCATACTCTCCTCCATTCCATCCAGTGGGCCCTGTGTGGTATGCTAAGAATTCTGGTGTCAAACTGTGTCACTTCTGTCTGGCTCTTAGGCTTGTGAGTAGTAGAATAACTTTTGTCACTGAAGTTCATCACTGAATATTCAGTCAGAAACATACTGAGAAAGTCAGTGAAATCTGTCTCTAGGGGGCACAGGGTTATCTGTCATTTTGAAAGACGCTTGGGAGACACTAGGGCTCCAAGAGGGTTTCTTTAATATGCAATATTTAAGTGAGAAAGGGGATTGAGTGTGACTTTGGGACTGTGCAGCAAATTGTGGTATTATTTCTGCTGAAAGGTAGAATTTTCTGATAGTAGATAAAGCAGTCCCACATTCTGAATCTGTCAGAAAGTCGTGAATTTCTGGCCTTAAAGTTCTCACTTTTCCACTGCTGTGAGCTTGTCACCCTTCTAATCTTGAGCAGACCCATTCACAAATGCACTGCAAATGGAGAGACAATTGTGGAGACTTTGTGGTGAAATGACATTTTTTTCCCTTGGTAAAGTATATAGCTCTTAATGATTCTGTGATATTAAACTATTTTCACATTGTAAACTGTGGTTTATTTTTAGAATATTTAACTTCTTTGGACATGGGTATCCTGAGTGTTGGAGGAGGTGGGTAGAACTAATGAGCCTACCTAGGGAGAAGTCATAGAGTCTCACGATATATCTATCAGTCAAAGAAAGAGAAAATAAAAGATATTTTAAAAGTTTCATAGGTTATTATGAAAAGAAGCAAATGATAAACTTTAGTGGGATGACATATTTTGACAGAAATTATGTGGTAAGTCAGGATCACCTCTTTTGAGTTCCAGAAGGCTGGAGTGAGACATGAACATAAAGCATTTGGAGGAGAAATTATACCTCATCAATGCTCTTTCACTTGAAAATTTGGGATACTAATAGTTAATCCAAAGCCTTGTTCTGAGAAATCAAAAGAGAAATCTCATATGAAAGTACCTGGTAAATTGTGAATGGTACACCAACATTCAAAAGGTAACTTTCATTTATTTATTTATTTATTTATTTATTTATTTATTTATTTAATGAGGACATACTTCAGTTATTGTGATAACTTCCAGAGATATGTTGAACTTCAACTAATGGAGGAAATGGTTGGTGAATTGGATACATATTCTGATTTAGATAATAAAAAATAGTGTATCTGTTTGTATCTTTCTAAATATTTAATCATACACACAAGCAAACATACACACATATGCTTATATTCTTTTGTCTGATATATTTTTGAAATATAATAAGAGACAACTGATCAGCTGCTTATATATGAGCTGATAAAAAGATGTTTGATTGTATCCACATGATGTTTAAATAATTCGATCTTTTAATGTATTTATGATAATTTTAATCTATATAGATAAATGTTCCTAAGAGATATTCAAAGCCTGTGCTAATATTTTCCTATTATATTCCTATTATGGATCATATAAAAAATGACAATAAATGTTCTACTTGTTGGGATAAAAGATGAAGCTTCCACTGCTGGAGGCAATTGGCAAGGGGATTAATGGCACACAAAATATTCCTAGAAGCTTAGAAGCTGAAGAGATCAAAATCTTGGAACACATTGCTTAGATATTTCTAACTTTAGAGAAAGAAAGGATTGCATCTTGACAGTGTCATTTGCTAGCTTGGAAAAGTCAACTAGCCTTGATTTCCACATCAATAAGATTAAGATAATAATGCTTTTCCTTATATAGCCTACCAGTCACCATGACATTCAAATGACATTATGTAGGTAAAAGATTAAAAAGTAAAACAAGATATAAGTGTTTGAAATTATTACTAAAAATAATTTGAGTTTTTATTTATTTGTTAAAGTGTGGATGCAATTGAGTGATTTGGATCTGTAAATATTTAAAATTCAAGAAGTTATATAATGGGGATATAGCAAAACCATATTGAACAGGACAGAAATAGAAGAAAATAGACATGAGTTTATTCATACATTTGTTATTAAAGTTACCATCACCGAAATGAAATAAACTTTTGTTTTTAAAAATAAAATTATTTTTCTGTTTTTCAAAATACAAAATTTGTGCTCTAATTTTATACTAGACCAAGTAGAAAAGACAATGAACTATAATCCAATTGTTAAATATATAGGTTTTTAAAGCCAACCCAGAGAATGCTATGTTTAAATGATGGGTTGAATCAATGTAATATACCACATTAAGAGAAGGGGAAAAAATCATGATTATCTCTATTGACACAGAAAAGTCATTTGTCAAAATACAGCATCCTTTTGTGATAAAAACTCTTTAAAAGATAGAATTAGAAGAAAACTTCCTTAACATGATAAAGGCATATATGAAAAACCCACAGCTAACATCATACTCAATTGTGAAAGGCTAAAGGACTTTCCTCTAAGATCTGGAACAAGATAAGGATGCCAACTGCTAACACTCTCATTTAACATTGCATTGGAAGTACTTGCTCAGACACTTAGGACAGAAAATGAAAAAAGAGACCATTCAAGTTAGAAAAGAAGAAATAAAACTTGCTCTACCTGCAGGTGACATGATCCTGTACATAGAATGTCCCAAAAAATCTTTAATAAAGCTTCTAGAGCTGACAAATGAGTTTGGTAAAGTGGTGGGATTTAAGATCAACACACAAAATTCAGTAGCATTTCTGTACACTAATTGCAAGTAATCTGAGGAGGAAATCAAGAAAAATTCCATTTATATAGAAACTGACAGAATCAAATTCTAGGAATAAACTTAACTAAGGATGTAAAGACTTATACACAGAAAACTACACAACATTGCTAAAGGAAATCAAAGAAGACCTAAAAAAATGGAAGAATATTCCATGTCCATAGATTAGAAGACTAAATATCATTAAGATGTCTATCCTACCCAAATTGATTTACAGGTTCAACACCATCCCAATGAAAGTTCCAGCAGCATTCTTTTATTGAACACGAAAAGCCAATTATTAAATTTATTTGAAAGCATAAGGGGCCACAAATAGCCAAAAACACCTTGAAAAGGAAAAACAAAATTGGAGGAATCATGCTACCTGACTTCAAAGCATACTGCAAAGCTACAGTGGTCAAAATTGCATGGAATTGGTACAAGGCTAGACCTACAGACCAATGGAATCTAACTGAGAGTTCAGATATAGACCCACACATACTTGGCCAACTAATATTCGACAAGGCCACCAAGTCCACTCAACTGGGACAGAAAAATCTTTTAAACAAATAGAGCTTGGAAAACTGAATATCCATATCCAAAGCAATGAAAGAGGATCACCATCTTATGCCTTATACAAAAGTTAACTCAAGATGGAGCAAAGACCTAAATATAAAGGCCAAGTCCATAAAGTTCCTAGAAGATAATGTAGAGACATATCTACAAGGTCTGGTACTAGGATAGGGTTTCATAAACTTTACACCCAAAGCACAAACAATGAAAGAAAAAAAATGGATAAATGGGACCCCTCAAAATTAAAAACTGTGATTCAAAAGAGTTTTCAAGAAAGTGAAAAGGCAGCTTACTCAATGGGAAGAAATATTTGGGAACCACCTAGCTGGTAATGATCCAATATCCAGCATATATAAAAAATCTTACATCTCAAAAGTGAAAAGACAAACAACCTATTTTAAAAATTGGCAAGAGATTTGAGTAGATATTTTTCCAAGAAGAAATACAAATGGCTAAAAAGCCCATGAAAAAATGCCCAACATCACTAGTTATTAGGGAAATGCAAATTAAAACTACAATGACATAACACCTTACACCTATTACACTGGCTGCGATTCCCTAAAAAAAGACAACACAGAAAACTACAAGTACTGGAGAGGATGTGGAGGAATAATAATACCCACCCACTGCTGGTAGGAATGTAGAATGTTGCAACCACTGTGAAGGACGGTTTGGTAATGCCTCAGGATCAAAGTATAGAATTGCTAAATGATCTGACAATCCTACAGCTAGGAATATATCCAGAAGAATTGAAAGCAGGGATGTGAACAAATATATGCACACCAACGCTCATCATGGCATTATTCACATTTGCCAAAAATTGGAAGTAACCTAAATTTCCACTGATGGATAATGGAAAAACAAAATGTGGTATATGCATTATACATTGATGGAATATTATTCAGCTGTCAGAAAGAATGAGGTATTGACACCTGCAACAACATGGATGAATCACAAAGACTTCATGTTGACTGAAGTAAGCCAGTCACTAAAGGACAAACATTGCATGATCTCATTGAAACGAACTAAGGATATTGAGCAGACTCACAGAGGTAGAGTCTGGAAATTAGGTTACCAGGAGATAGGAAGTGAATAGAGAGTGGTGAGTTGGTAAATCTATGATAAGTTGTATGGCAGTGGATGGGGGTGATGGTAGAAGAGATGTGAATGGGATCGATGATACTGGAGTAAGAGTGTAAGCAGGGATGGAGGGTGGGTTGAACTAATGATAGAGCTGGGGAAAGGGCTTAAGGAAAGAACAAATGAACTCTGGGGAGGTAGAGAACTGTGGTTGAGAATACAATTGTGGAAGTGCTCTTTTGGGAACTATGGTAGTGGAGGGTCACTTGTGCAGGGTGTTGGTGGTGGGGATGTGTGGAAATGGGTGCACCTGGAACATGTCTGTATGGAATATGAATGTGTTCCTGTGGTCATAGGATATTACCTCAGTGGGTAGAAGCCCACACAATAACCAAGAAAGTATTAAATTATCATCCTATATTCTCTAATAGAATAGGAAGAATCTCTAGAGTATATGTACAGTGCCTAATAAAAGAAAACAGACCAATACAACAAACCCTCAATATTAAGGCTTGTACTTATGAACCTTGTTCTTGTAAAATTGAAACTTACCCTAATAAAGTTTATTGCCTAAGAGTTACCTCCTGAAAACTCCCTTGTTACTCAAATGTGGCCTTTCTAAACCAAACTCACAAAAAACTCACTACCTTCCCTCCAGCATGGGACATGACTCCCAGGGATGAGCCTCCCTTGCACTGATGGATTATTACCAAGCACCAACTAATGATGCATTTGGAAAAATACCTTGACCGAAAGAGGGAAAAATAAATACAAAAGAGTTTTTATAGCTAAGAGATTTCAAAGAGAGTTGGGAGGTAATTCCAGAGGTTATGCTTATACATGTCTCATTTGGATCTCCCTAACTGCCACAGTAAACAATGTCTCAAACTGGGGTGGCTCCCAAGGACTCCAGAGACATCTAGACACTATAGGCAAGGCATATAATCCCATGAAATCAGCACCCTGTCTGTAAGCCTTACCTTGGAATATATGATAACCCATTTTCCCACTGTAACATAGTTAGGCTCATTTAAAATTTCCCCACACACAATTCTTCCATCCCTGTTTATATGAACTTATCATTAGCACTATAATTGTTAAATATATGTCCCAGAGACTTAAATCTTTATTCTGTTCATATGCCAGCTGATCCCTTAATTGTCAGCAGAGTTGCAGCCAACACCTACTCTCCAGATCATTGGACTAGCCCCAGGACAACTAACAAAATGCTGATGATGGACAACCCCCATCCCAAAAAGCAAAGAATATCTACAACAGTAAGTAACACAGTTCCTTCCATCTGCCCCACATGATCTAAGCCCCCTAATTATCTGAAACAGAATGAGTATCACTGTCCCGAAATCCTCAAGATTGATGGATGAATAAACATAAACGGGGAATATAACCATGGACCAAAGTAGAATTATTGATATTGTAGTAACAGAAGAACTTGTAACATTGATATAAAGATAGTGGTTACCAGAGGTTCTGAGGGGAGGGGGAGATGAGAATAGGTGGAACATAAGCCATTTTTAGGCATTGGAATTGTTCTGCATGATCTCACAATAATGGATATAGACCATTATACATTTTGTCAAAACCTATGAAATTGTATGATGCAAATTGTAAACCATAACTCAAACCATAGACTATGTCTGTAGAAATGCTTCAATATTTGTTCATCAATTACAACAAATGTTCCACACTCGTGTAAGATGTTATTAATAGGGGAAATGTGAGAGGAGGTATATGGGAATCCCCTATATTTTCAATGTAACTTTTCTGTAATCTAAAAGTTCTTTAAAAATAAATTTTAAAAAATAAAGAATAAAAGATGGGTTAGTACAGAACACTGTGTTCTTCCAAAAGGACCACTGTCAAATCTCCCTTTCAGTCATATGTTAAAATAAGTTATGTTCAAATATGTCACATGTTAAAATAAGATTTTCTAAGTCAAAGGAGTTAAATTTTCAGAGTACTTGTTAAATATGACTCTGTTTGGAAATTTTCCCAGTCTGTTGTATTGCTGATAGCTTTATTTTGGGGGTCATAAAGTTGATTTGCTGAACTAAAGACCTGACATTGAGATTTCCTTTCTAACTCTTCATACAATACAGCAAAAATTTTTAAAATGAAAAGAAAAACAGAAAAAGTCCATTTAAGCTTCTCTCAAACTGGCCTAGCTGAGAAATCTAGCAGGAGATTATCTCATGGTCAAGATTGATTACCTCCTTTCCTCTGGCTGAAGATCAAGCTTGTCTCATTTGTAATTTTCTCAGCACCCTTGGTTAAGGAAGGAGGGTCCCGAGGTTGAGCACACCTGCTCTGCCTCCTGAAGCCAGAGAACACAACCTCTGTTCCAACTAGGCAGAACCACTTTTCCAGTTGAGAAAAAAGAACAAAATATGCAGGGAAAAAAAAAAAGCCATGCAGCCCCATCGTATAGAGATCTGACAAGAGCTGATAGGGTATTATTAATTTGTAACCAAGAGGAGACATGTACATTAATGAATCAAATAGTCACTGTATAAAAATGTAGAAAGCTGTGGAGGCAGGGGAGAATGATTTTTACTAATAAAAAAATGATAAATTAATTACATTATCAATGTGAAATTTTGATTTAAACAGGTTTTATCACATGCAATTTAGGTATACTAGTTTGAATTTGTAGTAACAGACTAAAACAAGCTAAGCAAGCTTTATCCCAAAATATATTTATTCCTTTACATCCTTCTTAGTATCTTTTAAAAAGGATTTAACACTATTTCCCTGAACATAAATAACTTATGTATATATTTGGTTCTATCAGGACCCTCAGTAAATGACAAAATAGATTCAGTTGAAACTATTCTAAAATTTTTACATAAAATAGTAGCAAGGAAGAACATATATCAATGAATTGTTTAAAGCAGACCAGGAAACAGACTGTGAGAACAGAACAGAAAACCACATGTGGTGTCAAATATTCAGAATTAGGGACCCATATCATCTCATTTATCTGGCAAACTCTTGGACCTTATTGTTCAGATTGCTCTCACATCTCCCTGCAATCTCCTAGAGCACAATTCAAACTTTGTTGTCATTTATGATTCTAACAAAATACAATTGAAATCAAATTATCAGCTTATGCATGAGATGCTTCATTGTTTTTCCAACATTCCCCACCTTATTTCCTGTGTGTGCAGTGCTAGTGCAAAGGGAAATATAGGCCCAAGAGACATTATCTCACTGGATGGCATGTTTTCTGAGCAGAGTTATTTGCTGTTATTCTCCCCAGTCTTATGTGAGTCAAGCTTTATTTTTTAATCACATTGTAACGCAGGAGGTCAAGCCCAGGAAGGCTGACCAAGTAATTCGATATTCCAGAGAAATCCCATGGGAGTCCAACTTCGGTCATGCCTTTATTACTCATGATTTCTCATGTAACCTGACTGGCAGTTGGGGGAGGCTTTGCACAGCCCTTTGGGGGTTGCAGGTTTATATAGAGAATATAGCAGAAAGGTGTACATGGCAAATAGGGAACAGCACATTTTTGTGACCTAGGTAATGGCTTCAATGAGAACAGGTCTAGTTAATAATAAACTTGACTATAGCCTACGTGCACAAATACAGATTAGACATCTTGTCGCTTCTCTTACGGTCCTTCCACCTGAGAGGGTCAGGTTGCTGGCTAGTTCAACCCCACCCTTTCCAGCAATCTACACAAATACCTAGTGGGAGGGGGGAAGCGGGCATTCTGTGTCCCCACACGCATCTGTCTTCAGGGCCCATGAATCAGTAAAATGCCTATGACGATCTAAAGAAGGAAGGCATTTTCAAGGACCACTCTCAATTTTCCTTTACCATTCTCTCTTATGAACTTCTTATGAACGTTTGTCTTTCCTGATTCTACCATACCACGTGATTTTAAAAGGATCCTAAAGGAATATGTCTTTACTTAGTGTAGAATAAGATGAAGAGAATCTTTGGAATCTCTCATAGGGGAATGGGTACCAAGAGGGAGGAAAAACCAGGCATACAGTATTAAAATGTAATCAACCTCTTTTCTCCGGCCCCTCAGGATATTTGCTAGGGCAAGTGTATTCTGGAAAACTTATTGTATTTCAGTTTATCACAATAGTTTCTACACTGTTGGAAAACTGGCAGACCAAAGTGATGGGAAGTGCATAGTTACCTGCCTTTGTAAGAAGTTGCATTGCCCAAAGATATGGCATAGAGAAAGATACGTAATCCCAGGTTCCCTGAAGGGCCTAATCACATAACTGATTTTCCGGCAACTTCAAAGCTGCCAGGGAAACTTTGAAAAGCCTGCCAGTAAGTTGGTTCCTGCTGCTAGTGAAAGGTCTTTCAAAGGCTGGCATCTGGGTTCTGTGATTGTCATTCAGAATGGACTGTCAGGACTTTGTGCTTTATCTCTGGTAATCATGTGCTCAGGCCATTACCAGGCTATTTGGACTGTGAAGACTGTCTTCTTGATTCATGAGGAAAACTTATCTTGTGATTTCCCTTCACAATAAGATTCTTTCAAGCCATTTTTTTTTTAACCTTTCTGCATTGATTTTGGCATTTGTTTGTTGTGTGCCAGGAATTTACTAAGACCTCTCTTTTTCACAAAATCGGGTGTAAATCTAAAAACCTGGATTTTTGCATACTTACAGTAAGTTAATCTCATAAATAGCAACTTAACTCCTCCTTTAAAAAGTAATGCTCTGAAAAAAGTTCTTTGGTGAATGAGAGATCCTCACATTTGTTTTGTTCGGAAATTAATTTACCTTTAAAAAGCAACTAGTATCATGTAGCTATTGTGCGTGTTTTAAGTCATGAAAAAGCCTGCTGCATCTTCCACCTCCCATTCCAACATTCCCATCCACATCCCATTGTTGATGCGGTCTCTGATGAAAAGCCTTATGCCAGTATGAAATCCTAATCCTGATATTTTAGAAAAGCTTTTGTTCTGTTTTTAAGCTTAACCAAAGAAATTACATACTGCACTTCTCCAGACAACCCTCATTCAGCAAGCTATGGAGGTACCTTGCAGGCAGCTGAATTCACTCCTCCTTCATGGCTCACTACCACCTTCACCTTCTCTCACCTGCTCCATAATGAATTCTATTATACAACATCTTCCCTAATTGCTCATAGTCAGGTAGACCATTGAATATCCTTGGAATCCCTTGATATTGGTGCTACAATCCTAAAAATGCATGTATCATGAGTTCCTCAATCTCTATATTGTCTTCTTCCTCTCAGGTCTCAGTTCTGTCTTTGGCTATAGATCATCCTCCCCTTCCAAATATCAGTTGATGGTTTTAATTCACTTAGTGAAGCAATCAAGCCCTGATATTATTAGTAAATTCGTGGTTAGTCTCACTAGCTTGAGACTCTTGCGATAATCATGCATGTACACAAAATCCAATATAAAACCAGCATATGGGAACGGACTTTGGCCCAGTGGTTAGGGCATCCGTGTACCACATGGGAGGTCCGTGGTTCAAGCCCCGGGCCTCCTTGACCCGTGTGGAGCTGGCCCATGTGCAGTGCTGATGTGCGCAAGGAGTGCTGTGCCACACAGGGGTGTCCCCCGCGTAGGGGAGCCCCACGCGCAAGGAGTGCGCCCCGTAAGGAGAGCCGCCCAGCGCGAAGGAGGGAGCAGCCTGCCGAGGAATGGCGCCGCCCACACTTCTCTGTGCCGCTGACGACAACAGAAGCGGACAAAGAAACAAGACGCAGCAAAAAGACACAGAAAACAGACAACCGGGGGAGGGGAGGGGAATTAAATAAATAAAAATAAATCTTTAAAAAAAAAAAAAAATAAATAAATAAAACCAGCATATGAAATTGAGAAAACTCTATCCAAAGCAGGCACATTTCTGAAGTCCACTGATTTGGTGTTTGAGAGCATCATTATTAGGACAACATTATAGAGTTGTAGTGAACAAATTTGAAAGTAGTACTGATTTCTAGGATATTTTCCCAACTGATAACTGAAGATGTTGGAATTACTAATATAACCATGGAAAGTCTAAATGTTATAGCTGTAGGCATTTGTTTATCCTTTAAAAATTGAATGGTACTGAATTTTTAATTCATATTTATAGGACAAATAGGTTTGTAGGTGTGGCTGTTCCCACCCTCAATTAAAACCGTCCATCTTCTGGCCTTTGTGGCTTATTAACTAATGACCTGCTGCCCAAGCACTTAGATCTGAAATAAAGTCTGTCAGTTGAAAGACTCCACCCATTTTCAGACAGCTTCTGAATTTTCTTTCCATTTTGGAGTGGGGCCTTTAAGGAAAGCAGACTTACATATACAATAAAGGAGGAAATACTTACCTGCTATTTAACTCCTCATAACCAAATGGCGAAAGACAGTAAGTAAATGCAGACAGCCAACAGCTTAGAGGTAGTTCTGTTTTTTGAGTTTTAATAGAAAATGACTTAATGAAAGAACTCAATTTCCAGCCATCTATTAATAAAGGTCAAAGGAATATTAAAGTAGTTTTCAGACAAGGAAACAAAGTTTGTCTCACTCATCCTTTCTGAGAAATTTATGAGTTTGTACTTCAGCAACATGTTAGTAGAAGCTAAGAGAAAGACATATAAAAGGGCAACTATCTTAGGAATGCTAAGAAAAGGATTCTAGAATGACAATTCTGGAACATACCTAGAAAGAAAGCATCTCAATAATGCTAGTAATAATTTAAAAAAAAAAAATAATTTTTATTGTGGAACTCACAGTTCTCAGTATTTTAGAAGGCCCTGCCCTAAGTACACTCATATAAAGTTAATCTTTTCATTAGTCCACAGATTAAGATTATTAATTATCCCATATTACAAAAGGGAAAATAAGATATGCAAAATTTTGATAATTTGCCAAAGTAGTGGACATTCCTTTTTATTTTTTGTGTTTCTTAATAGTTCTAATAAGTGGGATGACTTATTAGATACATAATGCCAAAAACATTCCTCCTCCTGAATACTAAAGGTAATTTATGTTGATAAAAAATTGATGACCTTCAATTGGGCAAGAGTACCATGCATGCAAGCAGCACAAAGCAGATGTTTCTGCTTGAAATGATAAGCTGTGGAATGAAGCTTATATGGTTGTTCAAGAGGTGAAAGAGTGAGGGGGGTACCTGGGTTAATCAAGGTGGAATGTCCTTGGACAACATTCAGTTAATCAACAAACTTCAGGAGCACGATATTTGTCCATGATCTGGGACATCTGATGAGTGTTAGAAGACTCTGTCATCAATTTTGACCTGTTGGTTTTCCTCACAGAGGCAGGGCTCTTTGTTGCTCCAGCAAAATATCATTAATATGTCAGCTTAGTTCAATTGGCCTCCTTTACCTCTTCATCGTTCTCCTCCAGCTTATCATAGACTTCACCTATGTAGGCATCAGCTTGCAACCTTCCTCTCCCCCGCCTAAATTCCTTTAAGCCTATCTTCCAGTCTCCAGCTCTCTGAGACAGCGTGGTTTGCTTATTTCATATCAGAGAGGTCAGGTAGTATTTGTCTTTCAATGCCTGGTTTGCTTCACTCAACATAAGGTCTTCAAGATTCATCCATGTTATTGCATGTGTTTGTACTGTATTCCTTCTTATAGCTGAGTAGTATTCCATTGTATGTATATACTACATTTTATTTATCCATTCACCTGTTGATGGGCATTTGGGTTGATTCCAACTTTTGGCAATAGTGAATAATGCTGCTAAGAACATTGGTGTGTATCTATCAGTTTGTGTCCTTACTTTCAGATCTTCTGGGTATATACCCAGCAGTGGAATTGCTGGGAGGCAAATTTATAGCTAACTTTTTGAGAAACCACCAAACTGTCCTCCAGAATGTCTGGATCCTTTTGAATTCCCACCAGCAGTGGATGAGTGTTCCCATTCCTCCACATCCTCTCCAGCACTTGTAGCACTTGTAGTCTTCTGTTTTTTTTGATAGCTGCCAGTCTTATGGGAGTAAGATGGTATCTCATTGTAGTTTTGATTGACTTTTCCCTAATAGCTAGTGATTTTGAGCATTTTTTCATATGCTTTTTAGCCATTTGTACTTTTTCTTTGGAGAAGTGTCTAATTCAGTTCTTTTGCCCATTTTTTAAATGGGTCATTTATCTTTTTATTTTCAATCTTATAACCTGAGACTTTACTGAACTCATTTATAAGTTCTAGAAGCTTTGTTGTAGATTTCTCAGGGCTTTCTATGTATAGATTTCTCAGGGCTTTCTATGTATATACTTTCTTGGCAAACTCCTTTGAGGTGCAAAAGGCCTTAATTTTGAGGAAGTCCCATTTATCTATTTGTTCTTTTGCTGCTCGTGATTTTGGGTGTGAAGTTCATGAAGCCATTTCCTATTACAAGGAGGCCCTGTAGATGATTCCCTATATTATTTTTCAAGGTCTTTATGGTCTTGGCTCTTACATTTAGGTCTTTCATCCATCTTGAGTTGATTTTTGTATAAGGTGTGAGATGGTAATCTTCTTTCCTTCTTTTGAATACGTATATCTAATTCTCTAGGCACCATTTGTTGAAAAAGTCATTCTCTCCCAGTTCAGTGGGCTTGGTGCCTTGTCAAATATCAGATGACTATACATGTAAGGATTTATATTGAAACTCTCAATTCAGTTCCATTGGTTAGTGTGTCTATTCTTGTGCCAATACCATGCCATTTTCACTATTGTAGCTTTACAGTATGTTTTTAAGTCAGGTAGTGTGATTCCTCTGATTTCATTTTTCTTTTTCAATATGTCTTTGGCTATTTGGGCCTCTTTCCTTATAAATTTCATAGTTATTTTTTCTAGTTCATTAAAAATGCTGTGTTGATTTTTATTGGGATTACATTGAATCCGTAGATCAGTTTTAAGCATAGAGACATCTCAATAATATTTAGTATTCCTATCCATAACAGGGAATATTCTTCCATTTATTTAGATCTTCTTTGATTACTTGAACAGTGTTGTGTAGTTTTCTGTGTATAAGTCTTTTACATCTTTAGTTAAATTTATTCCTAGGTATTTGATTTTTTAATTTACTATTGTAAATGGTATTTGTTTCTTGATTTCCTCCTCAGATTGCTCATCATCAGTGTACAGAATGCTACTGATATTTGTGCATTAATCTTATAACCTGAGACTTTACTGAACTCATTTATAAGTTCTAGAAGCTTTGTTGTAGATTTCTCAGGGCTTTCTATGTATAGAATTATGTCATCTGCAAATAGTAAAATTTTGACTTCTTTCTTTCCTATTTGGATCCCTTTTATAGCTGGTACTTGCCTCAGTGCTCAAGCAAGTACTTCTAACACAACATTAAATAGAAGGGGTGATGGTGAGCATCCTTCCCTTCTTCCTGATCTTAGAGGGAAAGGTTTTAGGATTTCACCATTGTAAATGATATTAACTGTGGGTTTTTCCTATATACCCTTTGTTATGTTCAGAAAGTTTCCTTCTATTCCTATCTTTTGCAGTGTTTTTATCAAGAAAGCGTGTTGTATTTTATCAAATGCATTTTCTGCATCTAGAGATATGATCATGTATTTTTTTTCCTTCATTCTGTTTATGTGGTATATCACAATAATTGATTTTCTTATGTTGAACCATCCTTGCATACCAGGAATGAAACTCATTTGGTCATGGTGTATAATTCATTTAATGTGTTGTTGAATACAATTAGCAAATATTTTGTTGAGGATTTTCACTTCTAGGTTCATTAGAGAGATTGGTCTGTAATTTTCCTTTCTTGTGGTGTCTTTGTTTGCTTTTAGTATTAGGATAATTTTGGCATCGTAAAATAAGTTAGGTGATGTTTCTTCTATTTCAATTTTTTGGAAGAGTTTCAGCAAGATTGGTGTTAGTTCTTTCTGGAAAGTTTGGTAGAATTCACCTGTGAAACCATCTGGCCCAGGGCTCTTCTTAGTTGGGAGGTTTTTAATGACTGATCCTATCTCTTTACTTGTGATTGGTATGTTAGATCATCAATTTCTTCTTTTGTCAATGTAGGCTGCTTATGTATTTCTAGGAATTTGTCATGTTTTCAATTTTTTCTTTAGTGCTGGTAGAATTTTTTACCAGGATTGCATTAAATCTGTATATTAATTTGAGTAGAATTGACATCTTAATGATATTTAGTCTTCCAATCTATGAGTATGGAATGTTCCTCTGGTTATTTAGGGTTTTTTAAAATTTGTTTTAACATTGAGTTGCAGTATTCGGAATACAAGTGCTTTACATAATTGGTTAAGTTTATTCCTATTTGACTTTTATTTGTCATATTTTATTTTCACTACTCTTTTGACACTTTTGCTTACTTTTATTGATATAATCTTCATTTCTGGACTCTCTTCCAGGCCTCTCTCTCCTGTCTTTCTTTTCAGACTCTAGTACACCCTGTAGTATTTCCTGAAAATCTGGTTTCTTGCTTAGAAATTCTCTCAGTTTTTGTTTATCTGTGGATATTCTCATGTTGCCCTCATTTTTGAAAGACATTCTTGCTGAATATAAGATTCTTGGCTGAAAATTTTTCTCTTGTAGTATCTTAAATATATCAGACCATTGTCTTCTTGCCTCCATGGTTTCTGGTAAGAAATCAGCACTTAATCTCATTGGATATCCCTTATATGTTATGCATTGCTTTTCACTTGCTGTTCTCAGAATTCTCTCTTTGTCTTTGGCCTTTGACATTCTGATGAGTATGCATCTTGGAGTTTGTCACAAATCCTTTCTTCTATCTTCTCAATTCTGCTATTATATGATTCCAATCCTTTTTAAATTTCATGGGACCTTGAAATGGGACCTTGCAGTCCCATAAGATCTGCTATTTTTCTATGTATGTTTTCGAATTCTTTGTGCTCATGCAGTGTCTTCTTAATATCTTTAATCTCTTTAGCCATCTCATTGAATTTATTAAGGAGATTTGTTTGAGCATCTACAATTAGTTGTCTCAACTCTTTTATGTCATCTGGAGGCTTATCTTGTTTCTTTAACTGAGTCATAGCTTCCTGTTTCTTGGTATGGGTTGTAATTTTTTGTTGGTGTACTTGCATCTGGCTTACTAGAGTATTTTTATTGGGGGCAGTTTTTTCTTTAGTTTAGGGCTTCCTATCCTTTCTCCCTTGCTGGTTGTGCAGTAGGAGCCAAGTGTGTAGTTGGTGCTGTAAGCTGTGGAGACTCAAGCTGCCCTCATTGCACCAGGGACCAATGAAGCTTCTTCCAACTTTCTCCTTTGCCAGGGGTAGGGACAGAGTCACAGCTGTGTGGAATAATCCAAGTGCAGGCCTGGAATATAGTTGCCCAGAGAGACTGATGAAGGTTCATATCCCTTTCTACCCTGCCTGGGACAGGGATGGAGCTGCAGGCGTGAGCAGCAGTCTATGCAGTGTGGGTCCAAGATGACCACAGTTGCCCTGGCAGACTTCTAATTTTCAGTCTATGCCAGCCAAAGTTACCTGCAGTTACCTGTATAGGCTGGTGCAGGGCTCCTCAGCCTTTCCCTGCCAGAGGTGGGGCTGAAGCCTAGGTTAGGGTTGCGGACTGATCTCTGTGAAAGAAACCGTTTCCTGTGGACACTGAGACTTTCAGTCAGCCCAGCTTCCCCTCAGGCTAGTGGCAGAATCAAATGGTATCTACAGACATCTTTCTGATGTGGGCTGGTTTACACCCCAGTTGTTCTCAGAGTTATATCTTAGCCAACTAAATCTACCAATCAGTTTCTGAAGTAAGCAGCCAACCATCTCCTCCTCCCCTGTTTCTGGAAAATGGAGCTTCCAATTCCAGCCACAGAATAGCTCCTGGGGTGGTTCATGCCACCAGAGTAGGACAGTTACCAGCCTCTATGGTTTGGCCAGTAATTTCCCAGAGAGGCTGGCACAGGTCTGCACAGTTCCTCCCTGCTGAAGGTGGCACTGGGGCCTAGGCTAGAGCTGCAATCTGACCTGGATGGAAAGAAGCTAGTCCCCACCACTGATTTTCAGTCCACCCCACTTCCCTTCGTGTCAGGCATGGAGTTAAGATGGCAGCTCCCAGCCTCTTTCTGACTTGGACAGGCTCAAACTTTAGCTGTTCTTAGGATTATATTGTAGCTGAAATTTTGGTGCCCAACCATCTCTTCCTCCCCTGTTTGGGGGAAGTGGAGCTTTCAATTCCAGCTGCAGAACAGATCCCAAAGCAGCTTGTGCCTCCAGTGGAGGATGAGCACAGGCCTCCGGAGCATGGATTGTTCTACTTACGAGTCTTTTCTGTAAATGGGCAGTCTCCTCCTTCCACCCCTTCAAGGATGTTGCAGGATGCTCTTCTGGTCTCCCGGAGCTCCCAAACAGGTGCTTCAGCTAGCTCCAGAGAGCTCTGTTTGTTTGCTAACTGCCCTGTAGCAGGAGCTGATTCTAGGAGCGCCTTACTCTGCTGCCATCTTGCTGGCTCTCCATCCCATAAATTTTGATATGTTGTGTTATCATTTTCATTAGTTTTAAGGTACTTATTGATTTATGTTGAGATTTCTTCCTTAATCCACTGTTTTTCTAAGAGTGTGTTGTTTAACATCCATATCTTGGTGCCAAATCTGGGTCTCTGGCCCTTGCAGATTTCTAGCTTTATTCCACTGTGGTCTCAGAAATTGCTTTGCATGATTTCAGTCTTTCTGAATTCATTGAGACTTTCTTTGTGGCCTAGCATGTGGTCTCTTTTGGAGAATGATCCATGTGCACTTGAGAAGAATGTATATTCTGCTGTATTTGGGTGTAATGTTATGCATATGTCTATGACGTCCATAACCTCTATCATATTGTTCAATGTCTTTGTTTCTCTATTGGTTCTCTTTTTAGATGTTCTGTCCAATGGTGACAATGGTGTGTTAAAATCTCCCAGTATAACTGTCAAGGCATTTATTCCTTCCTTTAATTTTTGCAGTGTTTGCTTCACATATTTGGAGGCACCCTTGTTAAGGGTATAAATATTTATGATTGTTATTTCTTCTTGAAAGATTATCCCTTTCACTAATATGTAGTGTCCATCTTTATCTCTCACAATAGTTTTGCATTTGGAGTCTATTTTGTCTGACATTAATATAGCTACTCTTGCCCTTTTTGGGTTATTGTTTGTCTGTAAGATTGTTTTCCAGCCATTCACTTTCAATCTCCTTGAATCCCTGGGTCTGAGATGTATTTATTGTAGACAGCATGTAGATGGGTCATATTTCCTTATCCTATCTAACAGTCTGTGTCTCTTAACAGGTGAGTTTAATCCATTGACGTTCAGTGTTATTATTTTCAAGGAATTACTTCTATTAGCCATATTTTCTTTGGATTTGTGTTTGTCTTATGTTGTTAGATTTTTTTTTCATCTCCTTTTGTCATTTTAGTTGTTCTCACACTCCCTCCAACTCTGTATTTCCTGTTTTTTTCTTTCCTCCTGCAAAACTCCCTTTAGTATTTCTTGAAGGGCAGATTTCTTGTTGGCATACTTTCTTAGTTTCTTTTAATCTGTGAAAATTTTGAACTCTCCATCACTTTTGAATGTTAGGTTTGCTGGATAGAGTATTCTTGGTTGGAAATTCTTTTCTTTTAGTACCTTGACTATGTCATACCACTGCCTTCTTGTCTCCATGGTTTCAGATGAGAAATCAGCATTTAATCTTATGGAGCCTCCTTTGTATATGATGGTTTTCTTTTCTCTTGCTGCTTTTAGTATTTTCTCTTTGTCTTGTGCACTGGATAATTTGACAAATATATGTCTTGGGGTAGGCCTGTTGGGATTTATGCTGTTGGTGGTGTGTTGTGCTTCTTGTATGCACATGTATCTCCCTCAGCAGGTTTGGGAAGTTTTCTGCCATTATTTCCTCCGCCACCACTTCTGTCCCCTTTCCATTCTCTTCTCCTTCTGGGATGTGTATAATGTGTATATTTGCATGTTTTGCATTGTCGTTCAGGTCCCTAAGTCCCTGCTGGATTTTTTCTATCTTTTTTTATCTGTCAGTTCTACTCTTTGATTTCAGATGTACTGTTTTCCACATCACTAATTCTTTCCTCTGCCTCTTCAAATCTGCTGTTATTTGCTGAGAGTGCATTTTTTATTTTTTGGATTGTGCTATTGATCCCCATCATATCCATTATCTTTTTGTGCATGATTACAATTTCTTCTGTATGCTCTCCAGGTGTTTCTTAATATCCTTAATCTCTTCCTTCCCTTCATTTAATTGGTCCATGTTACATGTTTTAAGAGCTTTAATTAGTTATTCGGTGTTCCACTCCTTTTCCTGGTTTTTAGTTTGTTCATTGGATTGGGTCATGTTTCTTGATTATCAGTATGGTTTCTAGTTTATTTTTTTGCTGTCTGGTCATCATTTTATTTTGATGGGTTTATTCAGTTGATTAATTTCTTCGTGTCAGGGTTTAATGTTTGTTGTGTGCATGTTAAGTCTTTCCTTTGTCACTTTGTTCTTCTTATTCTATTTCCTTGTTGTTGGCTAAGTTCCCTTGAAGGAAAATATTAGAGCCAGAGTAAGCAAAAGGGGTAAGAAAAGAAAAAGATAATAGTAGTATTGATAGTGAATGTTAGCAGAAGAACCATGTGAGATCTAGGAGAACAGATATTGAACTCATGTAAGCTGTGTAGAGTTATAACAGTAAAAAAGTGGAGTACCTATAATGAGATAGTAAATTGAATATGGGGGGAATATAGTATGAATTAAAAGATCAGTGTGGTCCAGAGAGAGGGAAAGAGAAAAGAAAGACAATAATGTAAAGAGTGAATAAAAGATAGAAAACAGAATAGAGGTATTAGAGATAAAAATTCCAAAAAGTTGGGGGTAAACAAAGAGAGGTGGAATGTAAGAGAAACAATAAATAATGGAGGGTAGAAAGGTGTAAAGGAAAGGGGACAGAGTTGGTAGCCAAAATCTTAACTTACAGGAAGGAGGAAATTAAGGATGAGGAAGCATAGCACATAAGAGATGTTGCCTGCAGCACCTAATACCAAAAAAAAAAAAAAAAGAAAAAGAACAGGGGAAAAAAGGGAACAAGGAAAATAAAAGTAAGGAAGAAAAAGAGAAAGGAAAAAAAAAAGGGCCATGGGGGTATAAAGAGGAAGAAAAAATAACCACCAAACCAACAAAAAAGACCAAACAAGGCCTCAAGGAAGGAATTCTCTTTGCAATTGAATAAACTGCTTAGGAGGCTGACCTTCCCCCTTTTTCCCTTCCTCACTTCCCTCTCTCCCAGGGCAGTAGGAAGGCTATGTGAGGGCTCCCGTAGGAGATTCAAATGGGTCCCTGGTGAACCAACTCACCTCAGAAAATAATGTCTCTTAATTTCTTGAGAGAGAACACCCACCCTTTGCCAGGAACACTAAATATGCTATTGTAAGCCTGCAAAGCATGTCCTACTGTCCCTCTCCCTTGGGTGTGCTGCAGTGGGACTGGTTAATTTTCTGACTCCTCCTTTTCCCAGACCAAGTTTCCTATCCCAGCGAGTTTAGGTAAATCAGCAGATTTGCCTCTCCTCCCTTCCTAGGCTCTCCCAAAGTCAGCTGGTATGCTCCTCCAAACTCAATAAAAAGTGGGGACCAGAAAATTGAACCTGCACTCCTTGGGCCCCTCTGCACCTCCCCCCTAAACCTTCCTACTCCCTTAGTTAGTCCAAGATCAGTAGGCTAGAAAAGGCTGGATTTTCGGGAGTGCTAGGTTTGGGAAACAGAGGCCCAGGAGAATATGGACCCGGGGTACGCGGGTCTGTGAGATGTGGGTTCTGGGGGTTCAGAGAACACAGGCTTGGGGTTCATGCATTTAGGGAACACGGTGGTGCTTGGGAACTCTGCCAGGAGGCTGGTAGTCCTCAGGGAAAGCTGCAGGCCTTTGCCCTAGGTGCAAACACTGAGTTGAGTGTTAGAAATCAGCAGTTTTACCTTGAGAAAGCACTTACATTGTAGCAATCTCTCCAGATCCATGTCCAGACACCTTCTACTTTGTAGGTTCCCAAAACAACCCAATCCAGCAGGATTGTGTCACCTCTCAGCTGGTCCTGGGGTTCAGGTGGGTCTTTTGTGGAGAGCTGAGCGGTTACTTTTTAGTCAGCTTGCAGGACCTTGGTGAGCCCTGCTCCCAGCTTGCCCTCACACTCCTGGGACTGCGGGAGGACTGCAGGTTGGGGGGGTCCCCCTGCTTCTACTGCTGGCTCACAGTCAAGTCCCCTCGCTGGCCCTCAACATGCCATTTTTAATGCAAACTTCTTTTTTAAGGTGACAAGTTAGTTTCAACAGAAACTATTAAATTAGTTCAACTAATTTAAAATTAAATTTTAAATTAACCAAAAAGTTTTCCTGGGTAGGTTATTCTGATTATTATAAAATTATAAAATTTTGCTTCTTATTTCCAATTTTTAAAAAAAATTTTAGCCATGGACATTTCTTAACTTCAAAGTCTTAAATCTCTTGCCTTTGAAATGGTGATAATGGCAGTTGCACCAGCTTGCAGCATGGTTATAAGAATGCTGTAAGAAATTATTAGTTTGAAAATTTTTAAAATAATTGTTGAACACTATATAGAGGTAAGTTTCAATATCACTATTTTATTTTCTAAGACTTTTTGAGTGTAATATTTATTTTGAAATTTTGATCTTTTGACCGTAGGTTCTCTGACAGGAGCTATGGGCATTAGGAGGGAAGGGGAGGTGCTGCGAAGTCTCTTAATTATTCACCTACTCTTTTAGTACAATGTTTGGTTTCTATGTAAATATTAAAGTAAAACTTGATAATACCACTGTTACCTGCTAACTTTTTCATTCATATTCCCCCAGCCTCTTTGCTATAGATTGTAAATTGGATAAATCAGGCCACACAATTTTTTTGAGTTCTGGGATAATTCTGTGGCTGAAGAGAATTCGAATGCTCTCTTCCTCAATGAAATATATTCTTGATTTATTTCAGGGACAATTTAGGAACACATACTGGATTCTGAAAGTGATGTGGGTTAAGTTGTTTAGTTAATAGTGAAATACTTTTTCTTATCATAAAAGCTTGAAATATCTAAGTTCCTCTGTATAAATAGGAGCCTGCTTTACTCAAGCTTGATGGTCAGTTTCTCTCTCTATGGTTTCTCTTCTCTAGGGACATAAAGATGTTTGTAATGCTTTCATTGAAGTTTTGTTTTTTTTCATGAACCAAATTCCATACTTTATTTGCATTCCCTTCATCTTAAACTTTTCCTGTCTCAGAATTCCATCCACGTTACCACATTACTTTTTTGCTTGTTTGATTATAGAGAGTGTGAGCTTATAAAACAATATGCATAATGTACAGAATTCCTATACATCACCCCACCACCGGCACCTTACATTTATTACAGATTATGTAAGGACATGATCAGACTATGACAACTAACTATAATCCATAGGGTACACTTGACATATTTTTCCATGCAGCCTCTATTAATGCTATGCATTAGTATTGTACATTTGTTATGGTACATGAGAGACCACTCTCCCATCTGTACTGTTAACCATATGGTTCACTGTGTTATACAGTTCCATTTCATTGAAGTTTTTAATACATTTCCTCTAAGTACTATCCCAGAAACTATTTGCCCTAAATTTTCTATTCTTATTCCCTTGAGGGGACAAGAGTGTTTTCAATATACATCCCTATAGCCATGCCAGCTGCTTTTTGTTTAAGAATGGGAAAAGTTTCAGATAGTTTCTTTTTTGTTAGACAAGTGGCAATGAAATATTTATTTTGTCATCAGTACTTAATTTCATTATAGAAGTAATGAGTGGCAACCGAGCATTTTTCTTTGGATGTCTATCATTCGTATGTAATGCAAATCCAGTAGGAGGCTGAATAGCATAAAAATCTCTTCAAAATAAAAAAGTAATCAGAATAGAATTTCAATGTTGTAGATTATCCACATTTGTAAATATTTTTCATAGAAATGATTTTCAATGGAAGTATATGGTTGTTCTGTGTAATTGTCCCATTAGCTTATAAATATTGAATGTCAATTGTGCCTTGGTTTCAGCATTACTGAGGGGCCTATGTGGATGTGTTCACATGTGTGTAGGTGCCCATTGCAAAAGGTATCACATAACTTCTGCCTTCGAATACAGATGCAGGAACATAATATTATTTCCAAAAAAATTTAATTTATGTTAGCGCTAGGGTATTTTCATAATGAATAGATGTGTCACATACAAAGGGCTCTATTGTACATTTAAGGGAGGAAACAGTGGCCAGGGGGAGAAATATACTTAGTAAATGTTACCAGCCATTTTTTTTTGCCAGATGTCTTTGAAATGTTTGTCAATTCCATCTGCTTATCTTTGTGCAGAGTGCATATTTACAGTTGTGCTCTCAGGTGGCCACTTTTGTTTGAAGATTACAATTTTTCTGTGTAATTGTAGTCTCCTTGTGTGTTTCCATTTTCTTCATGTGACTGAAAAGGTATGTTACTTGTTTATCCCCAAAGCCTTTAGAAACAAATTATTTAATTCATATTAATTTCTTATGGGAATTTATTAGATAAGTGACTGTCTAATTTAAAGGAAGGAAACTTGTACATTTAACTGAACATGACAAAATAGTTGCAAAATACATTTCCCAGAGGATTTATCTTTTTATTCATTATTTATCTCTGTTTGCTTCCAAACATGATCCATTGCAACTTACAATAAAAGACACACAGATACAGATGTTAAAAAAGGGTTTAAAAAATCCTATGTCCTTTCTGTATATGCAGAAGCATGTTCAAGAAAAACAGTTTGGAAGTTATACATGGAAAAATTATCAATAGTTATTTCTGGATCATAATAATGTCAACAGTTTCAATTTTCTTCTCTGTGATTTAAAAAATACTCAATGATAAGTATATGCAAGACTTTTATAGTCAGGATGAAAACCATTATTTTTAAGAGTAAAGCTTACCTAAACATTATATCTGGGTAAAATCCTTGGAGGTCTCCTACTGCTCCAGCACTCCAGCAGGGTGAAAAATAACATAAATCATAGCAAATAAAGATGATATTATCCCCACCCCCCATTTTTTAGCAGATGAGTATAGTAAAACCCCAAAATGTTAAATAATATTTTCAACGTTTCAGGTGATGGCTCCCACACAACCATAACCCTTTGTAGGACATTTATAAATAAAGTAACTGAAAAGAAAAGTGTGCAATTTCCATGCACATCTTGATTCAAGTGGTTAAATGATAGCAGTAAGAATCTGAATAAAATTCTAGTTTTTTGTGCTGCTACTTCTGTGTTGGCTTTGTTCCCTGACAACTATCTTCCAAGAATAGAGAAAATGGGGCCTTACCAGTCCTGATATAAGAGAATCATCTATAGATCAGAGAACATTAAGGAACTTCTTTTCCAGGATTTTAATCATCAAAACTTTTATCTCTCATATTATCCATCATTACTTAATTATTGTCCCTTATTTTGCATGTAGTAGGCATCTAGAAAAGTAATTAGCCAAATATATAGATGGATGAGACTAGGTGGAAAAATAATAGTTTTGTTGCAGTTTAACTACTTGAAACAAGATGTACTTGGAAACCGTACACTTTCCTTTTCAGTTACATTACCTTATAAATTTCCTATCTAGAGTTATGGTAGTATGAGAAATTTTATTTAAAATTCTCAACAAATAGAGAAATCATACTGCTAGCTTCCAAACTGAGACTGAACTGAGGAGTTGAGTCTTTGACCTTTCAAAAAGGTAGAATCCAGCGCTTAGCCTTGGCATTTCTAGATGTAGAAGTAAGAGATAATTCTCTATTCGGGCATGTATTCGAGAGTGACTAACTGTTATCTTAAGTGTTCCTTCCTTGGCTTTTCTTTTCCCTTCTCTGTTTCTCACCATGTTGCTCCTCTCAGGCATCTTCCCTGACCCTGAGATTTGGTTCCCTTTTCATCATCAGTTCCTGGTAGGCATGCTACTTGCATGTTACTTGCTTGGTCAGCCTCAGCATTATGCCTTCCAGAGACAGTTACTCTGCTTTGGGGTCTGGTAGCAGCCTTTGTATTACGTGTATATGGACTTTCTAAGAAATCTGCCCTCTTTGCCACATAGTACTACTTAAATTCTAATGTCCCACATTTCTTCCCACCTCCCACCCCTCACTTCCCTCAGCCCTGTGTGCATTTGCCTTCTAGTGATTATGGCAAATTTGACCATCTTTCCTTTCTCTTCACTTTGAACAACAGTTGACTTTGCTTCTCTTGCACAGCATCCCTCCTTCCTGCCCACCCCCATGCAAATATCTCCCCATTTGTGGGCAGAATTAGCAATTTCACTACTTGATACACAAGCAAATTTTCAACACCAGCCTAGGGGTGGAATCAGGTCTACTGAACTTAACTGCCTTGCACAACCTGGTTACAGAAACCAACATATATTTGCTTGGGAAAACAAACAAACAATCACCATCAGATTTTATCATCACTAAAGCTTTCACAAACTAAACCTGACTACATATAATGAATTTAAATCTTTCATAAGAGCAATAGCATAGATGGAGTGCCAGTTACATGTCAGAGACTCTGTGCTACATTTTACAAATATTATGGCATTTTTATTCCACACAAGAGTCTCATAAGTGATGCACTACTGATCATGTTTTGTAGGGGGAAATTACTAAATTTACTGAAAGTTAACTAAAAGCCAGACACAGTTCTATGTATTTCATATGTATATTAACTTATTTAAACCTCACAAAAAACTTAGAAGGTAGGCATCACTTTTGTGAATAAAGTCTCTGCAGGTAAAAGATGGCTCAAACTAAGATATTTTAATGCAGATACTGTTATAAGGAAATGCTGATGAAGTACCAAAATCAGCAATATTTCTAAGATTTAACACAATACAGCCAAATGGACAAAAGGAGGAAAATATATTATGGAGTCCTGAGAATACTGTAGCCCCAGTGGCTGTTGGAGTCATGGTGTAGAGATCAATTGACAAGCACTTTAGTCTGGAAGGGATGCAGATATTTTCAAAGACAGAAAGCAAGCCAGTTCCCTTAACAACAGGTTCTTAAAGTTACGCACATCATTTCTACTTAAACACCTTTGACCAGAACTTAACCTTGTTCCCATGTCTAGATGCAAGAAGGCATGGGAAATTTTAATTTAGTTGTTAAATCTGGACAGTAATGTATGTAAGGAAAATCTGGGAGAAAGACTATTGGAGGACAAATGGGAGTTTCTGACATACTGCTCATCCAAGGAAACCGATTATAGGTCATGGAAGACCGGTAGAATTTGGTTTCTCAATTTGATTAGCTTTATCAATTTGGAAACCTATTAAATCTCTCTCTTTTTTAGCTAATTCTTCTTTAAAACAAAATAGCTTTAATCTACCTGACAGTGATGTTTGATAAAAATTGTCTCCTGATTTAATATGTTTTGAGACAAGTCATTAAAAACTTGTATTGAAGTGTAATTTATATCTGAGTAACTGAACTGTGTTAAAGTATGTCTTTTTTTAAAATTAGAGGCAAATCTCATTTATTAAATGACTTCCTGCAGATCATGGCATATGAATAATTTAGTTTGATGCAGCTTAGATGCAGATGCAGTATCATCAATACTTGCTTAACAAACACAACACAAAACTTATATAAGCTCAAGCGTTGGTTAAATTAAGAGTTTCTTAGTTCACTTTGCTAGCATCGTCCCCCCAAGCAATGGTTCTTAAAGTGTAGTCCTCTGACTAGCAGCATCAACAAATTCTTGGGCCATACCCCAGACTTTTTGAATCAGACTGGAGCTGGGGCCTAGGAAACTGTGTTTTAATACATTTTCCAGTTGGTTCTTATGCATTGAAAATGTTGAGAACCTCTGACCTAGATCAAGTTACTTAGCCTAATAGAACCTCAGTTCTACTATCTGTCAAATGGATACAATAACTCTCACTACCTGTTAGGGTTGTTCTTGAGGAGTTAGCAGGAGAGCTGGAAAATAGTAATGGTGCAATAAATTTTAGCAGCTATTTTCATTGTAATTATTAGTGTTTAATCTATTCTTATTAAGTAATAAAATGAAGTATCTGATTAGGAAGTCATAGAATGTAGTTGCTAAAGGCTGGTTTGGGGAAAATTACTATTCATCTTTATTCCTCTGTTTCCTCATGATAAAGTGAGAAAAATAACAAAAGTCCCTAAATTATGAAGTGATTGTTAGAATAGTTCCTATCACATACCAAATACTCAATTTAAATATTACCTACTTTTATTACCCCTTCAAGCAATTCTGTTTACAGGGGAAACATCTCTTTTAGTGCTAGTTTATTCCAATATTTTGTCCTTAGAAAAAATTAATGTCTATCTTCAAATACTTAGACTAATAATTCTATGTTGTTCTAACCCTTACAGCCCTCTTCCCTGTTACCCTTCATAAGCAATCCTTATATCTATTCTGCTTGTTTATTTATGATTAGTTCCTATCAAGCTCCTCTATTGGTTATAAATAAAAAGGCATGTCTGTGCTTATTTTAAAGGCTCAGAGCAATTCTTAAGCTTTTTTATCAACTTAATTTGCTTGCAGAGGTAACAGGACTTGTCTACAGATGTGAGCTTGCTGTGTGAAGAAAACTGGGGTTTATGCTTACATAAGATGCTTTCTGGAACCCTGAAAGCCAATTTAGGATTTCATGTCACTTTCAAAGTTTCTCTCACTTCAACAACAGCCACTCATGTTGTCTGGGATGTTTAGTAATTGACTTTCTCAAGGAATATGTGACACGTTGTGATGTAGTGTAAAAGGATTTCAGAGTTATCAATTCCCATATGCTTTATAATCCACTAAAACTATATTTCAGTTTCCCCTTCCTGTGCCTCAGAAAACCCTACCAAGCTCATATTTCTTAATCCGATCTTATTTTCTGGTCATCAGTTTGATTTCTCAGCAACTGGCAGTGCATGGTCGTCTTTGAATGACCTCAGGTCTATAAATTTTATCTCTATTTTTGTTTCAATTTTCCTCCCAGTCTCTGTTGATTTTAACCCCTAAATTTTTATTGCTTTTTACTTGAATTACTGGTGAACTTTCCATTGCTATTAGTCATGTTTTCACTTAATAGGCCTGGAATTGCCCTTGTAATTTATAAAAGAGTAATGAGCAGTCCTGAATGAAAGCTAGGGCATAGGAATACTTGTGGGGGAAGAAAGCAACAAAATAATACAAAAAAATTTACAAAAACACCAAAAGCTGTGCTGAAAAATTTGAGGGCTTAACTGACTATAGTTTTTCCTCTTGCTTAATGTATTCCCACTCACTTGTTTTAAATGTGTGATTGCTTATCTTTTCTGGAATAATAGTGGAAAACATGAATACCATAATGAGTCACTATAAATAAACCAAATACTTTATATGATGAATTAACCACCAGATTGGGGGGGGGGGGGGTTGTCTAACATTTTACTACTGGCCTAAAAGAAATTTTAGAATAGCAAAAAGGATAATTATTTATAATTTCATGTTTTGCACACAATTAATTTTTAGGCTCCTGTGGGGGAAAATGCACTTAAAAAGTACTTGAAAGAAGGTAACTGCTTCATCGTATAAAATATTTTCTGTCCAGTTCCTTCCAGTCTTCCTAAACAGGTAAAAAGGATGACTTTAATACGATACAGAAGACCACCTGATAAACATCTAGCTTACACAAACTAAACTGCCCTTTTTAAGTGATCCTCCTGATTCTCTGACTGGCAATTATATCAGATTTTCATGTCCTTGGGTGACATGAATGAAGCCAGCATTTCAAAGAGTATTCAGTACCTATTGAAAAAATAAACCACAGATTCCATTGTCTGGGAATTTGGTTCCAAAGGAAGTAAAAGAGAAGTTCAGCTGGCGGTAATGATACTTAAACATGTTTCCTTAGCTATGCTTGTTATATAAAAAGCAGTAAGTTATTGGAACTGTCAGAAGAAAATAAAACCCCTACTTATTAAGAATACTTTAGCTATATGACAAAAAATAGTAGATTAAAATAATGACAAGTTAGTAAAGAAAATAGATTTTATCTTGTGTGTGCAGTCAAATAAAAGAGGCACTTGAATCAGATATGCACTTAGAGAGCCTCAATTGAATACTTGTTCTACTGGTTATTTTAGAGACAAAGATTTTCTTTCTTTACACAGACTTTGTAAAGTAATAAATATAAAGGCAATACACAGCATGATGTGTGGGAAAGAGGCCCAACAATAACCATGTCCCCCGACTCACTGCTAGGTTGTGTCTCTTCAGTAGTTTGGAAATGAACTTACTGTCTGATTACTTATTGGATATTTATTGACATTATAGATTATTAAAAACATATTTCAAAAACTCTTTTTAACACATGATAATTTTTAACAGCTGTCGAAGAACAATTTATACAAACGTAAAATCATTAGCAAAGAATATGATCTCTGTTACACGTTAGACACTACAATGTATAGATAATTAGGAAGTACATCAGTGTACTATGACATGAAAGGAGTTGGAGCAATAGTTGCCAAATCATGTTCCAAAGTGTCTCAGCAAGAGAATCAATAAGAAAATTATTCCCTGATCAAATATTTAAGAAAATGCTAAACATTCTACCATCTTCTTAGAGATTCAATATATGCATTCATGTAATAAAGTCTTTGAGAATTTATTAATATTTTTAATCTAAATGGGTTATACTTATACTTAAGGGTATATAAAGACTTTCTAATAGGTACATAAATATTTTTATTATAATTTTAAGGAAGCCAACTTTTCTAAATCCTCTACCTCTCCTTGAACAGTTTCTTAGTGTTCTTTTTCCTTTCTCACCTACCCATTCATTCACAAATTTTTTCTTTTTATTTACCTGAGGGCCCCACCCTTTATACCACCACCACCCACATCTCATGTGTGTATATGCTAAATGATACCATCAAGGAAAATGCATATTATTTTAGAATGTGAAAAAAATAAAGCTCACACACTGCCAGTTGAACTACAACACAATACTTTATTATAACAAAATTTCTATTTAATACTTACTGAAAGCTATTTTCATGGAACTGCATCATACATTTCTTCTGTATTCATAAAATAAAAATGTAAGTGAAGTAATTGGTTAAAATTTTTCTCAAATTTCTTCATAAATATTTGGAGATTGAAATTTGGAATCACTTTTCTATCTAGAGTCATGAACATCCATATTTTTCTGCAAAATATCAACCTCTGTTCCATCAAGACTATTGGTGATGCAGAATTTCACAAAATAATCTATAGAATCACTAGGATTCATTAAAGCGGTTATCAAGGGTGTCTTTACAATTGAATAGAGCCATCCTGCTTGCTTTCTTGCTTTGGGAATACAGTTCAAACCCTCTGCTTTGCCATTTGGTTCCTGAGAAGTAATAGAGGACTACAGAATTTCCTCTGAGATTCTGTTCTAAGCTATTGGCACCAAATCAGCAAATTCTGATCTGATATAGGACATGTGCAGACATAGACCATCATTTCCCTGTCACAACTGTAAGATGAATTTGGAGTAAATAGAGTAATAGGTAGGGGGAACTCTTTGCAATGAAGTGCAACATTCTTTTTGTAAGCTCTGCATTATGATTGGAGTGTTCTGGGCCTTGAGGAAGCATTGTGGAATCTGCATGTGGGCAAAGGAATGATGGCAAATTTCATTTAGTAAACTCAACCTCAACAATTCTATCCTTCAACTAATTGCAAAGATTGACTCCTGGGGGTGGGGGGTTGGGGAGCAACCAACTTGAAAATAAAGCAAGGAGATAATCTGTGAGAAATATTGAATGCTAAAAATAATTTATTTCATGTACCTGAATGTAAGTAATTCATTTCCAATATTCTCAATTCTGGTATCTAGGACTTGTCATTAATTTTTTTAAAATGCTCTTTTGGACAGCTGAAATGTTGAAATGTTGCAGGTTAATAATTACCAGTTTTTCAAGTTATATAGAATAAAACCTAAAGGTAAAAACTTTATTTGTGATAGTTAGGTGTAGTGAGCAATTTAAAATAAGGTAGTTAAAACCTATTTTATTAAGACATATGAAAAATTTATTCCTGCTACACTCACTCCTCATCTTATTCCATACTATAAAATTAGTAACTTCTAACTCCTGTGAACAAAAAGCAAAATTATGTGCCTGATTCCTGAGCTGATTAATTTTCTATGAGCAATTATTATTTTTAATATATATATTTTATTTTTTAAAATGACATTTAGATTACATAAATGTTACATAAAAATATTGGGAATCCCGTATGCCCCATTCCTTACCTCCCGCATTTTCCTACATTAACAACATCCTTCATTAGTGTGTTACATTCATTACAATTGATGAAAACATTTTGGAGCATTGCCATTAAGTATGGATTATAATTTACATTGTAGTCTACACTCTCTCCTGCACAATGGCAAGATATGTAATGGCCTATATCTGTCATTGTAATGTCATTCAGGACAATTCCCAAGTCCTGAAAATGCCCCATATTTCACCTGTTTTTCTCTCTCCCTGCCCTCAGGACCTCCAGTGGCCACTGCCTCCACATCAATGATATAATTCCATCGCAAGAATCTCAATAAGTTTTAGTAGAACACCAATAAGTCTGCATTAGTACATAGTTCATTCTGTAATCTTGAGGATTCTGGGATGGTGATGCACCCTCTAATTGAGATGAGGCTTCAATCCTGCGGGGTAAATGGATGGGATTATCTTGCTTGCAGTTGGAGGCATTCTTGGTTCCTTGGGATGGTTGTTGTCCATCATCATCTCTTTGTTAGTTGTCCTGGGTGAGTCCAATAAACTGGAGAGTAGGTGTTGCGATTCCATTGAGATTCAGAGCCCAGCTGGCCAACGGACAGCCCAAAGATTTTAGTCTCTTGGACATACACCAATCAACCCTGGTAGAAATTACAGGTTCAAATAGAAGAGTGAGAAGAGCCATGTTTAGGGAAAACACAACTGAGTCTAACTGTATTTCATGGAGGGAACATAAATTCCAATGTAGGGCCCATTGGAAAGTCATCAAACCCCAGAGCTGTCCACACTGGCCACAGTGTCTGGATGTTTCCAGGGTCTTCAAGAGCCCCATTATTTGAGGCAGTAGTGACTTTGGCAGTCCATGAGATCTGCTGAGATATGCATACGAGTAACCTCTGGAGTGACCTCCTGACACACATTGAAGTCTCTTAGCCATATAAACTCAATTGTCTTTACCTTTTCTCCCTTTTGGTCAAGGTCTTTACCAGTTGCATTGCTAGTTGGTGCTTGGTAGTAATCCCTTGGAGCCAGAGCTCATCCCTGGGAGTCAAGGAGCATTTACTTTTTAAACAAAATACATATGAGAAGTTTGAACATGGCATCTAATGAAATTTATGAAATATTTTAAAATTTTCTATGTCTTTGAAAATTATTTCCAAAATCCAATCACCAGTATTTATTACATGTACATAAACATATTTACCAAAGAAATTCTATGTTGTTTTCATATACCTTGCTTTATGTTTTATAACTTTCACATCATTCGCAGCAACCATGTATCAATAATTGAGGCAGACAGCATTCATATATTCCTGTTTATAACCTATTATTAAAAGAAATTAATTTTCTTGGAAATTTTCATGTTACTTTTACAAGGCATGGTCCATAATTTATTTCTCATAAGATTTTATGTTATTTTTAAAGTATATTTTTAAATGTTTATTTAAATTGAAAAGCAGTTTCTGTCACAGAGTAATCTTATTTGCATGATTGGTTTGATGACAAGGACAGGTTTTGCTTATTAGTTAATTTGGCTGACATTTTACATAAATTGAATTAACTGAATATGCAGTTCCAAAATTCTTAACAATAATACTTAGAACAAGTGAAAAAATAAAAACCTTTTTAAAAATTCATTAAATTTTATTTTAAAATTATATTGGCAAAAATGTGCTTGAATTAACAACATTTTGTATTTCTGAAGCCTTTCTGAATGTATTGGATTTACTTAAAAGGGGCTTCTCTGAGGAAAAGTAAAAAAAAAAAAAAAAATGTTTAAACAATTATTCAGTCGTTTTCCCAGAAATAAAAATGTTCTTGATTCTGGTCAACTTCTATCTTTTGGAAGATGGAGTAGATGTACTTTTCCCTATTCTTCCCATCACATACAACTAAAAACTCTGAACATTATATACAAAACAAACTTAAGAAGACATTAAAAGGTAGAAAGAAGAAGGCAGTCCAGCTAGGAAATGTGGAACCTAAGGAACATAATGGTCGTGTGTTTCCTGGGTTTTCTTTTTGCCTCCTATATCCCAGACTTGGAGCCATAAAATATGGCAACCTGTAAATACCAATAGGTATGGGAAAATAAAAGCCCCAAGAAAAGACTGTTCTCTTTCTAGCCAGAGGACCAAGGAGCAAGAAAGGACAGTCTAACAAGACAAATATCTTTTGGAAAGTAACTGCACTATTCCAGCCAAATTCCATAGAAAAAAGTGATGACCTGCATGCCCACCCATTCCAGCAAAGGCTGACTGGGTGACTAGATTTCCACCCTTGTGATGCTGAAATGAGCTGTCTGTAAACCCCAACGAGGGTGGTGTCAGAGAAGGCCAAGTGGAAAGTTGGGACTTTTATTCCTGCCAGCCATTGGCAAGGTTTCTTTGCATGTCTCCTTCCACACCCACTCCCACCACCACTCCCATACACCCCCACACTCCCAACCCCACCACCTGTGATGTCAGTAGAGATCATATGGGGAGCATGTGCTTCTATTCCCATCTGGAAGTACAGAGGTGTGCTCTCTCTTTCAGGAGTGATATTGAGTGAGGAAACCTAGTTGAGAGTTAGGACTTAAAACTTTATTTATTGATAACAAAGCCACCCTCACCACAGTATCAGTGGAACTTATGTGAGGGCACATAGTTCCCACTCAGAAGTAATATAAAGTCCCTACCACCTTGGGTGTCAACAGAGGCCATGTAGGGAATATGGACCGCTACCTTAATCTGACAATAATGAGGTAGCACCTAACTTTCCTAGCTAGAGCAATGTCAGAGAAAGTCAAATAAAATGGAAAGTTTAAGGAAGATGTAGTCTCATAACTTAACAATCAAAATGATCATGTTTCACTAAAAAAATAATTCATCACACCACAAACCAGGAATATTTCTAATCGCATGAGAAAAAGACAAATCAGTAAGTGCTAACATTGAGATGACAGAGATGCTAACATTATTATTATTATTTTTTGAGGTAGTGGGGCACCCAAGACCTCATATGTTGGAAGCCAGTGTTCAACACCTGAGCTACACTGGCTTCCCTGAGTTTTTTTTTTCCTTTCATTTGTCTGTTGTTTGTTTTGTTTTTGGGAGGTACCAGTGATCAAATCCAGGATCTTGTATGTGGGAAGCAGGTGCTCAAACATTTGAGCTACATCTGTTCCCCAACATTGTTTTTAAAGATTTTCAATCTTGGAAATATAAAGCTTCATGAGAACTTACAAATACACTTGGAACAAATTTTTTTTAAAAACTAGAAAGACATCAAATAAATAGAAACTTTTAGCAAAGAATATAAGATATAAAGAAGAATCAAATGGAACTTTAAAAACTGGAAAATACAATAACAGAAATAAAAGTCTTAGTGAATAGGCTGAGGAACAGAATGTAGGGGACTGGGTAAAGAATCAGTGAACTGGAATATAGGACAGTAGAAATTGCCCAATATGAGCAACAGAAGGAAAATAGACTGAAAAAAATAAAAAAAGAACACAGCTCCAAGGACCAGTGGGACTATAACAAAAACTCTAATTTGATATCATCAGAATCCCTGAAGAAGAGAACAAAGAAGGTGGAGTTAAAAAAGAACTAGAAGAAATAAGGACTAAAAAGTTCCAAAATTTGGCAACAGACATAAACGTAGAGATCCAAGAAGCTGAAGCAACTTCAAGCAAAATTAACCCCCAAAAGTACATACCAGGACACACCACAGTCAATTTCTGAAAAAGAATAACAAAGAAAAATATTTTTAAAGCGGCATGATAGAAATGGCACCTAATTTCTAGGAGGTGGGTAGGAGGAAGAATTCAAATAACTTAGACTTTCTCATCAGAATATGATAAGCAAAAACATGTAAATACAAGAAGATTTACTTATCTTAAAATTTAAAAAATATGTTTGATATTTGAATCAAAAATTATGACTATGTTATGTGTTTCCTGTTATGTATATAGAGGGAATAATACCATTATAATTTAAATGCAGGAGGGTAAAGGATTGAATGGAGGTAAGTTTTTTATTCTTTATTCAAATTATACAATGATGACATCATTTGATTTTTATACATTTGCATATATACATCTCTTTATATGTATATATGTATGCAATACTGAAAGCTACCTTTAAGTAAAAACTATAAAAAAGAAATACAAAATACAGATAAATCAAAATGGAAATCTAAAACATGTTCAAGTAATCCCTAGGAAGGTAGGAAAAGAGAAAAGATAATCAAAAAAGAAAAAGAACAAATAAAAAATGGCATGGCATAATTAAGTCCCAATATATTAATAATTACATTAAATACAAATGGTATAAATATACCAATTGTAAAACAGAGATTAGAATAATAGGTAAAAACATGACTCAGCCATATGCTGTCTACAAGAAACTCCAAATAGAATAATATAAGCAGGTTGAACTATAAGACTGGAATAAGATATATTATTCAAATATTAATACAAAGCATGAAGGAGTGCATATTAATAACAGACAAAGTAGACATTAGAACAAAGAACCAAAGACAGAGAGGCATATTTTATATTGACAATAAAAGTGTCAACACACCAAGAAAACAAAACAATTGATAAAATAACTAGACAGAAAATCATCAAAGATATAGAAGCCCTCAACACCACCAAATAGCAGTATTTAATTTATATTTATATTAAATGAATACATCATCCAATAAGTATCTATTACTTTAAGTGCCCATGGAACATATGACAAGAGAGACTATATCATGGGCCATGAAGCAAACTTTAACAAATTTGTTAGCAATGAATGGTGTTGAATGAAAAAATAAAGAAATGAATGCATAGAGTTGCTAGGATTGCCAAAACGCTGTAATTTGTCTTAATCCTACTGGTTGTTTCTATCTCCTCCAAGCTAATGTTTGTTTAGAGAAAGGAGGTAGGGATAGCATGGAAATAAATTTTATGTCTTACTGCCTCTGTAGAAAATGTACTGATAGATTTTGCAGATGTTGATTCAGAAACAGTAGAGCAGTGATTGTCTAAATACAAATATCTCTACAAAACCTTCAAAAACCTTAAGAGCAGGGAAGAGAGGACATTGAACATCTATAAATTATGCCCTCAGCATAAAAGAGGGGCAGAATCTATTACAAAGTTAAATATTTAAGTGTTTAAGATATTTAAGTGTTGAAATATCCATTTAAAACCCCCTGCAGCAGTTTCAGAGCCCACCCTGATTTATGTGGAGATGCACTGGAAAATGGAGAGTGCAGTGGGGCACCAGTGGTGGTAAGCATAGATACCCTAATTCAGAAAGAAAATGTCACACCCATATTTTTGAAAAAAATAAAAAAAATGGAATAGAAATCTAAAAGTTGGAGAACAAGAGCAGTGGCTACTGAGGAACCAAAAAACAGAGTCGTGAAAGCTGGCAGGACTAGAGATGGAGGAGAGAAAGGCAACTTGGGAGGAGAGGCATCCCTTAGAATCTTGTGAGGGAAAAGAAGGAAGGGCAAATGGGGGAAATTAAGAATCCTGTAGGGAAAAAAGGGGTATCTGAGATTCAGAAGACATACTTAATGCTCCCCCAAAAGGCAACATTTATTAAAATAAGCTCTACATCACTACATCACTACAAATAGCAGAGGGCACACTTGAATGTAGAAATATAGCAAGTCACCTAAATTCCTTAAACCCTTCTATGGAAACAGCCTTTTTACTGGTCCAGAAAAAAATTTAAGACCTTTAAAATTAATAAGGGAAGGCAGGCAAAACTTATACAACTTATACAAACTTATACAAAGCTGTTGTAGCAAGAGAAAAGTTAGATGACATAATGGAAAATAAAACAGTTTGCTCAATAGAAACAAAACCAATACAATATTCAAAATTAAATATGTGATTAATAACAGCTATATGAAGAAAACCATAGAACCTTGAATGATATAAGACATAAAGAGATTCCTTGTTCTCATTCAGATTCAGGACAATTCAACATCATGCATTTGTCAATATTTCCCAAGTTAATACATAAATCTAACAAAATAACCAAAAAATGTATTTTTGTCTTTTCTGAATTTTATGTGGATAAATTAACATGTAAAATAGAAAATATCTGAAAAAGATAAAGTTCTCTATAAAACCTCTATATGTAAATGTGTTTTAATTATTTTTCTCAACTAAATTTGCTGCATACTTAACAATGGAATGGAAAACAAAGTCCTGACATAAATGAAATTTTATTTCTAATATAGTTGTGTGATATTGTCAGGAATGCTATTGTAACTTCAGTTAAAATGTTCAACATTGATGTTAAATTGTTTGTTTTTGCATTGATAACATAGATACAAATTATGGTGGAACACAGTATCTTGGTAAAATCAATGTGCTCACCTATTTTTCCCCTCTCCCTCCCCTCAGAACCTCTGGTGACCACTTGCCTCCACATCAATGATAAAAGCTCTCCCATTGCTAGGCTAACATAAGTGCATAGTAGAATACCAGTAAATTTACTTTAGTCCATAGTTCATTCCACAATCCTGATGATTCTGGGATGGTGATGCCCACTCTACCTTTAATTGAGAGGGGAATTCAATCCCATGAGGCAGATGGATGGGATTATCTTGCTTGCAGTGTAGACTCTTTTGGTTACTTGGGATGGTTGTTGTCCATCATCATCTCCTTGTTAGCTGTCCTGGGTGAGTCCAATGAACTGAAGAGTAGGTGCTGCAACTCCATTAAGATTCGGGGCCCAGCTGACACATGGAAAGCCCAGAGATTTAAGTCTTTGGACATAAGCCTATCAATTCTAATACTAGCTATAGCTTCATATAGAAGGGTCAGGAGAGCCGTGTGTAAGGAAACCATAACTGAGTCCAACTGTGTCACATAGGGGAGCATAAACACCAAAGTAAGGCTCACTTTGGCAATGTGCCAAACTCCTGGGTTGTCAGCCCTGCTTGTAGTGTCTGGATGTCTCCAGAGCCATTAGGAGCCCCACTGTGAGGCAATATTTACTGCGGCAGTCATGAGATCCTGCTGAGATGTGCATAAGCATAACCTCTGGAGTGACCTCCCAACTCACATTGGTCTCTTAGCCATATAAACTCAGAAAAAGACAACAGGAATTTATTGTCTCATGGTTCTGGAATGTAGAAGCCCAAAATCAAAGTTTCAACAGGCAAAGCTTTCTCCTGGAGTCTGTAGCCTTATGGTAATCCTCCATCACATGGCGATCCCTCTCTCTATGTGCCTGTGTCTCTGATTTCCTTTGACTTCTGGTTTCTAATGATTTACTGCATCCAAATTTGCTTTGCTTCTTCATATAAATGAAGGCTAACCTGATTTAATTTGACTTCATCTAAATAGAATCTTTGAGGATCCTTTTCAAAAATGAGTCCACAGTTTTACTAATAATAAAATCTTCAAAGATCCTATTTACAAATGGGTTCACACCCCCAGAACCAGGGTTTAGCAACTGCTCATGTCTTTTGGCAGGACATAATTCAATCTCCATTATAACCCAAGGGCAAAGATGAATCTGACTTACTCCAATGGCAGTGTCCTAAACAGAGTCTGTTAATTCTGAAACAATCCCAGTTCTGACCTGCACTTTCAACTTCTCCTTCAATTCACTGACCTATTCCAATTAATTTTTAAAATACTTTTGCAAATGTTTAAATTATCCAACTTTTTAAATGTCTTGCAATGAAAGAATTCTGATATAAACTTAAAGAGAAAAGGAATTTAATTTTTATGACATATACTGCTGTCTGATAACCCAACACTAATTCTTCCTTTCTTCCTTACATTATTTTCCCATGTTACCTAGCAGATTTCCCAGCAATTTTTGTAGGTATTTCCCTGTGACATGTTTATGAACATATGATGTATATAGTAATCATTGCATGAGGCTTATGAGAAATCAACTGACATAGCTCACAACACTTGTCCTTTGCCCTTCCTTTCTTCCAACTTCAAAGATGACTATGATGTCAGAGGCAGAGCAGCCATTTTGAAATCATAGAGGGGAATATCATTGAGGATGAAAACTACATGTTAAGGAAGGCTGAGCAGAAAGCTCAAGGGAAATTGGATTTTCATGACTCCATGAGACCCCAAGCTGGATTGCCATCTTCTTGTTACAAGAAAATAAACTGATAAATAATTTAAGCCGCTCTTTGCCAGGTTATCTATTACTTGTAGAAAAGTATATTCTTCTTGATGTATTTGTCATTCTGTATTCCAGGCACACAGTATTTCCCTCTTTCATCTCTTAAGGTAATAAATTAGACAGATTTGAAAGAACAGTGCAAGTGTTCATGTTGTCAAGGAGACAGTAAGAATAAGCTTTCTAGTGTGACCACCATTATATTACAGATTAATATGGAGTACAGTTAAATCAGTAGTGAGATGAAAGTCCTGAATCCTAACCTATTTCAGAAGATTAGATATAGGCATAAGGCAGCATCATATTCCAAAGTAATCAATCCTGTGGTAAGTTGAGCTCCATTATCTGGTGTCAGATTGACAGAGGAGATTTACCATCTATAAATCTGAACAAATCCATCGTGCTCAGGGAGGCTTTGTATAGCCTAACTCCCTCTGATTCCCAGTCTCCCATTCAGAGAAGCATGGTAATAAGAGACTTCAGGGCTTCTGAAAGTTGAAATATGAATAAAGACCTACTGTGGAAGTGTCCATAAGATTACAGAGCTAAGAAACTTTGGAAATTAAACTTAAGAGAAATTATAAATTACTATTTTCATTTAATAAATTTTATTGGAGTATATCATTCATAAATAAATGTATATAAACGATAAGTGTATAATAAGAGTTGCAAACTAAAAAACAAACATGCATAACATCCTACAGGGCTCCCATTCAACTCCCCCTCTCTCAAACACCTCACATTGTTGTGAAACATTTGTTACAAATTGTGAAAGAACATCACCAAAGTGTTACTACTAACTATAGCCCATATCTTACATCTGGTGTATTTTCCCCCAACCCACCCTATTATTAATACCCTGTATGAGTATTATATATTCGTTATAGTTCATGAAAGAATGTTCTTATATTTGGTCTGTTAACCGTAGGATTTGCTGTGTTATACAGTCCCATGCTTTGCACAGTCCATTCAAAGTGTACACTCAGTGGCTCTCACTTTTATCACTGAGTTGTGCTATCATCACCTTAGTCAATTTAAGGACATTTCATTACTCCAAAAGGAAAAATCCCATAACCTCTTACTGCTCCCTTTTGTTGACACTTAGAACTGATTTAATATCTTCTTTATCATTGCTGCAAACCTATTACAATAGTACTGTTTACTATCCTCCATCAGTTACATTAGTTATAGTTGCCCCATGTATCACTATATTCTTAACAGTTTGTAAAAGAAGATTATTCTTATTATAATACTATTAACCACAATTCCATTACTGGGAATATATTCAGAAGAACTGAAAGCAAGGACACGAACTGACACTTGCACACTGATGTTCATAGCAGCATTATTCACAATGCTAAAATATGGAAACAACTGAAGTGTCCATCAACCAATGAATGGATAAACAAAATGTGGTATATGTATACAGTGGAATACTTTAAGCTGAAAGAAGAAATGAAATCAGGATGCATATGACAACATGGATGAACTTTGAGAATATATGTTAAGTGCAATAAGCCAGACCCGAAAGGACAACAATTGTATTGTCTCACTAATATGAACTAAATATGATGAGCAAACTCAAAGAGGTAAATTCTAGAGTATAGATTACTAGGAGATAGAATGTCGGTAGAATGGGAGATGATGCTTAATGTATGTAGAATTTTAAATAAGGTTTATTGTAAAAGTGTGAAAACGAATAGAGTTGATGTTAACACATTATAGTAAGTATAACTAACACTGCCAATTTATAAATGTCATTGTGGCTAAAAGGGGCAGTCTAAGGACATAAATGTCAATTGAAAGAAAGCTAGAGGATAATCTAGGGAACAGTGATTTTGGTGATGGATAAAGATTGAGGTTAATAGTATGAAACATTTTTAGTGAGTTTAAAATCTTGAAATATTTAAAATTCTCCAACAGATGATTGCTGTTGTAAAACAGTCCTAATTCCTTAGTAAATTCTTATTCCTAAAGAAATAACTCATTAAAAACTGAACAGAATAACCACAGCTTACTGCTTCATGTCTTGCATTTATTCTAAGCAGAGGACTTTCTGATTTCCTCATCTGTTGGGTGGCACTGGGTCTAATATTGAAACTCTGTAATGTTACATGTTCAATTCCCTCATGACATCCATCATTTTCTGAAATGATTATGCATATTTTCTACTTGTTTGACATCTGCTTCTGCCAACAGTCATATTAATTTTATCAGGGCAGAGATCGCCTCTAACCTGTTCTTTCTTGACTTCCCAAACCTTAGCACATAGTAGTTTCAAGATGCACTTATTGCATAAATGATAGAATCAATTATTAAACCAAAAATGAAAGCCAGGATTTATGACTTGTTATTAATTTTTTAAAGATTTATTTTTTATTTATTTCTCTCCCCTTCCCCCTGTTGTCTTCATTCTGTGTCCATTCACTGTATATTCTTCTGCACCTGTTTGCATTGTCAGGCAGCACTGGGAAACTGTGTCTCTTTTTTGTTCCATCATCTTGCTGCGTCAGCTCTCTGTGTTTGGGGCACCACTACTGGGTGGGCTGCACTTTTTTCACACAAGGTGCTCTCCTTGGGGGCCACATTCCTTGCATGTGGGGACCCCTATGTGGCATGGCACTCCTTGCACATGGCAGCAGTATGTGTGGGCCAGCTCACCACACGGGTTAGGAGGCCCTGGGTATTGAATCCTGGACCCTCCATATGGTAGGCAGATGCTCTATCAATTGAGCCAAGTCCACTTCCCCTTGCTGTTAATTAAAAAAATAAATGCATAGCCTTGAAATTATTGTGAAAAGGCTTGAAAAATTACTTGAGATCTTGATCTTTGTAGTATTATAAAGGCATAGGAAAGGAAGGATATGTTCCTGTCAAGTGGCCAATGTAATCTTTGAATATGCCTTTTTCTCTAGTGTTCTAAATGATTGAACAATATTTCAAAATCTTGAATTTAACTTAAACAAACATATTAGTTACCAGATTTAGTGAAGAAAGAATGCTTTTAAATTGACCAAATATAGCTCAGTTGGAATAATTTACTATAAAGCTACATAAACATGGAAATTTAAAGAGCTACAAGTAATACGGCAGAAAACATTGGTTGACTGAATCTTTTCAATGATGTCATGAAACCATAGAAATCTGCTCTTTGAACAGTAGTCTTAAAATCTATCACACAACTTCTTAGCAAAAACGTTTTAGCCTATTTAGAAACCCAAGGATTTCTGACAAGTTCCCAAGATAAAGACATCTATTCAAGCTACAATTTTAAAATCTACATACACCCATAGGCACAAATACATTAACCATTAGAGAACTGCTTCTTTATTAGGGAGAAGATTATAATTATTCCTCAAAGTTATTTAATAGTAATTCATTCTTGTGCTCTTCTCTCCCACTGAAATTTAGGACATATACAAGGATTCTTATGTGGATATTTTAAGTTAGGTAATTTTGATAATTAAGCAAGTTGAACAATATATATCCATCTAAGAACATCATATTGCAAAACAATGAGGCTCCTTTAAAATTAGGATGCTAAAAATTTTTACAGAATCACATATCTTATCATTGCATATTTCCTGTTATCTCTGAAGGTTTCTCAACTACCACAGTCATAAGCAAATGATGCTTTGGGAAATTGATATTAACCAATCAATTGCTCTTTTTTGTACTGCTTTCCTTGCAATGTACTTTTATCTCTAATACAGTGCTCAGAAGAAGCATACACATTTTTTTTTCATGACTTGCTCTTCATATGTATATGTGTCTGCTTCGTAACACAATTTCTTAGATACTCATTGGCTGGAAGATATATTCCTTGAGTTCTACCAGTGGGCCACTAAAGTCACCTTTAAAAAATTTAAATTACCTTTGAATTTCAAGTAAAAATTCCAATGTACTACTTTGGGAAGAATAACCAATTAAACTAGGGCTCAGCAATTTATCACTCATGGGACAAATCTGGTCCACTGCCTGTTTTTGAATATAACGTTTTATTAGAACACAGCCATACCTATACATTTATAAACTGTGTATGGCTGTTTTACTGTAAAAATAGTAAAGTTGAGTAAACAACAACATCAAAAAATAAATAAACCAAACAGAAAATAATAGCATCTGCTTCATGTGGCACTGGATGCTATAATTTATTATCAAATTGGCACACAACAGCCAGGTTATCTTAGTAGTAAAGGCCAGGAAAAAGAGTTGAAATCAATGAGAGTGAATAAAACATCAACTTTAATTGGGCAAACATTTTGCCAGTCAGTGCTTGGCTAAACAAAGTGGTAGAGTTAAAAATAAAATAAAACCAGTTTCTTCAGTAAGTTTCTATCTGCGTCCCTTTTAATTACTATGGCTGTTTAATGATACCCTGATCACAGACAGTGCTTGAACATCAACAACAGCCACAAAGCACCAAAAGTATTACACAGTTTTGGTCTCTGCTGAATAAAATCTTACAAAAACTTCATTTTAAAGAGATGTAAACTACTGTTATTTTACATTTGGACCATCACACATTTTATTAGCTTAACCATAATCATAAAAATTTTAAGGTAAAGAACAGCTTTAGTTTTATAAAATCTTAATAAGCAATCTAAACCAGTTCAGAAAGTTTTATCATGAAATTTCACAGTGCACAAGAATAGCATTCTCTGATGTCATCAACATATGAAAACACAAGGAAAGCAAGTTCAGATGAGTAGTCTCATTGAATACTCCAAAACCGAAATGTATTTTTTAGCTAGGAGTCTATATCTCTTTTTTGGGGAGAAGTGAAACACATGTTTAGACTGAAGAGATACTTGTTCAAGTGCAAAAGGTAAAAAATTCAATTTCATGATTGCCTCTTGGAAAAAGAAAAGACAAATTACAAAACAAATAAAATTTCTATGCTTAAAAGGCGTCTTTGGGACATGGAGCTGCCCTGGATGGTGCTTCAGGGGCAATCACCGGACATTGTAAATCCTCACAGGGCCCACTGGATGGAATGGGGGAGAGTATGGGCCATGATGTGGACCATTGACCATGAGGTGCAGAGGTGCCCAAAGATGTACTTACCAAATGCAAAGGATGTGTCATGATGACGGGAACGAGTGTTGCTGGGGGGGGAGAGGTGGGGTGGGGGGGTGGGGTTGAATGGGACCTCACATATATATTTTTAATGTAATATTATTACAAAGTCAATAAAAAAAAAAGAAAATGAAAAAAAAAATAGTATGTGGTGTCATTCCCATTTTTGCCCCTTGATTCCTGGACGCATGAAATGAGCTCTATAATTGCCCCAGCTGACTTCATAGGGCAAGTTCCTTTTGTATAGAGTCAGGGTCCTCAAAGGTTTTATTATCAAATAGTATGAAATACATATGTTGAGCTTAAGGTGATACTGTAAAATGGTTTTCTAAAGTGGCTGTACAATTTACATTCCCAGTAGCAATGTGTGAAAGTATTCTTCCATCTTTTTCACCTTAACCATTTTGGGGTGTAGTAGTATTTATTGTGATTTTTATTTTTATTTCCCTTTTCATAAGTTTACTGGTTATTTGGACATCCTTTATTACAAAGCATCTCTTTAAATCTTTTTACAATTTTTTCTTTTTGTTAGACTAATTTTTTCTAGTTAATTTCCTGGAATTTTTGTGTATTATAAGCCCAAGCTCTTTGTTCTCTATTTTGCCAATATCTTCTCCCACTCCGTGGCTTGCCTTTTCACTCTAGTAATGATGTCATTTAATTGGCTGAAGTTTGTAATTTTAATAGCATCCAATTTGTCAAATACATTTTTGCTAACCACTTTTTAGGTTCTATTTAATAAATATTTGCCTATTTATATACTGAGGGATTTAAAAATAATGATCTCAGATAGTAATAGCTCAACCAGACAAAAATTAGTAAAGATATAGAAGATTTCAACAACAACAGACTGACTGATGGATTATTCTAGAACTCTGCAACAAACAATGAGAAAACATTTCCTCCCAAGCATGTATTCATCAGGTCTGTTTCATAACAGCCATCTAAACACAGCCAATGTGAATGAACACATGCCATTATTATTAATATTTGGTTTTCACCCACTCTCCTGGGGCCACAAATTAATTAAAAATGATTGGACATCCAAGTTATGACAGGTATATCAATCAGAGTTCTCCAGAGAAACAGAACCAACAATATATGTGTTTTTATATCTGTACATGCATACATACACACATATATAGGCTAAGAAATTGGCTTACATGACTGTGAAGTCTGACAGGTCTGGGATTTTTAGGGCAGGCCAGTAGGCTGGAAAGTCAGACAAGAGTTGATGTTACAGCCTGAAGGCAGAATTTCTCCTTCTTTGGGAAACCTCAGCTTTTTGCTTTTAAGGTCTTCAGTTCATTGGATAAGGCCCACTCTAATGTCAACAGATTGAAGATATTAAGCACATCTACAAACTACCTTCACAGTAACATCTAGATTAGTTTTTGTCCAAACAACTGGGCACCATATTAGCCTAACCAAATAAAACTCACCCACCTCAGCAGGTGATAGTTTTATTAAGTATTTGGCTATCAGATAGTATTTACTGATACCTTTTTCACTGAAGTCCTCTAAGGACATTACCCATATCAATTACACCACAATTGGCTTTCTAAGCCTGCAGTAACAAATCTTAGTGGTTTGGCACAACTAAATACACTTCTTGCTCTTATTACAATATCTATGTGAATGAGCAGTTACTAATTGTTCATTATACACACATAATGTTGCAAGACAATGAAAGCTTATTGTGACTGGAAAGAACTGGATATACTTGTTAAATATCTTTACTGACTACCACATACATGAGACACTTAGAAAAATTACCCAGTAATCGGTTAAACAACAAATCACAAAAAATATTCAAGAATTTTGATCATACAGATTTGACCAAAAACCAATTAAATTTCAAAGTTAGAAATCAACCATAAACATCCCTCCACCATATATTTGTGATAAAAAAAATCATGTACAACTTTCCACATAACTCATGGATCAAGTAAGCTCTAGAGGAGATTGAGAGTTATTTAGAGTTGAATGACAATGTGTCTATACTTGAGATATGTTAATAAAGCAGTAGTTAAAAATATTTGATTTAAAATGCTTATATAGAGAATAAATACTGAATAGTAAAAGGAATTCCAACTCAAGAAATTACTTAAAAGAATGAAGCAAACCTACAGAAGGTAAATAAACTAAAACAAACAACAAAAATAAAAACAAAAACCCTGAAAAGCAATAATCAGTTAAATGGAAAATAACAAAAATAGAGATGACAAAACCCAAAACATTTTGTTTGTAAAGAAGTGATAAACAGAAATTTCTAGCAAAATTGAGGAAGAAAAAAAAAAACTATGATTAGTGATTTGAAGAAGTCATATGTATGGAAAGAAAAAAAGCTTTTAGAAAAAGAGTAGTGGGATTATCTATATGATATTTGGTGAAGAGAATAATTATTAAATGAGAAACAAAAAGCACAAAGCAAATATAAAAGATTTAGGAATCTGATTACTTTAAAATAAATGCATGGCCATATACACAATAATAAAGTCCACAGGCAAGCCCCAAAGTACAATACGAACAAAAAATTAGTTTCCACGATTTTTATGCCTTGGAATCAGTAAGAAAAATAACAAAAAACTGGGCAAAAAATTATGAGTATTCAGTTTACACAGGAGTAAACTAAAAGGCCCAAGATGGGAAATCATGCCCAATCTTATCAGTATTCAAGAAAATGTAAATAGAGTGAAAATGAAAAACCATTTAATATTTTCCTAATTAGCAAAGTGCAGTAAGCTCATTGTTACCAAGGGAGAATATGGGTAAATAGGAACCTAGCACAATTCTACTACTAGGTATAAATTACTAGACACAAGACTCTTGCAACAGTGACCAATTTGGAAAATTAAATGTTTCATAATTAAAATATTAGCTTTAAAAATTATGAAATATATAAAAATTAAAAAACTAATAATCAAATAATCCTATTCTTGAATATTTATTCTAAAAATTCACCAAAATAGAATAAGGAAATCATTAGATGGATTATATTAGAATTGTATATATGTATATTGATATTTTCTGAAAATCTAAACATAGCAGCATAAATGATAAATCACATATATGTTCACTAGCAGAGGAAAAGTTAACTCAATTATGATCTATAAATTCAAAGGAACATTATGCATTATTTTTTATTAAAGCAAGGTAAATGATTAGAAATACTTAAGATGTAATCATAGCTCTAACAAGGAACATAGAATAGTTCATATTCTTTGATTGCAATTATTTAAAACTCATGTAGGTAAAGACAGAAACAACTGTCTTTAAGATTAGGAAAAAAGTAACTCATAGAAATTATTTGAATTCAAGGGAGTGGAAGAATTATAATGAATATGCACGTGATACAAAACCAGATAAAAATATTAAAATTAGAAAGTAATATGAGTAGTCTGAGCAGCGACAATCAGGTATTTGGAATTGATGCTGACCTTTTGCTTCTGTTGAGTTTGGAGTCTACCAGGAAATAAATGAATGAGGTAAAAAAGCCATCATAACTTAGGAGTCATCTCTTAATTGGTCAGGCAGACTGTGACAGAGAAAAATGTTCTTATTCTATAGCTACAAGAAATAGAATTATTCCCAGGAAATGCCCTTCAACTAAAAGTGTAGGAAAACAACCAGAAGACTAGTTGCAGGGCAATGCTGGTCTCATGTAAACAGTCACAAGAGAGTGTTCCAGCTGCAGTCTGGTCCCAGACAGAGCAGAACCAGTTCCACTACACAATTCACTGCCTGGCTTCCAACCACAGCAGATCTCACCATCAATCAGGGTGGAGGTTACCTTTTCTCTTCACTCTCCAGCCTAAGCACAAAGGCCAAATAACATAATCGTCTTCATTTTTACAATGGAAGAACAAGTTGTTTTGGCTTTCTACTCACATTCTAGCTAAATACCAGAAGTTGTAGCAATACTCTTTAGTATAATGTCTTCTATTGCTATATTCAGAGCTCCTAAAATTAAAATTTAAAAAAACACATTTCTTTAAAAGAATTAAGATAAAAATTGAGTTTAAAATGGAGTTAAAATTGATATATGTCAGAGATCATTATTTTGACTCTGTGAAATATAAAAGCTGAAGAAATATCAATAAAATTTAAAGGAACTATAAATTGATTTCATACAATCCTAAATGGTAGCCTTATATAAGCCTTCCTATTCAGTGCAAATTACCTTGAGAAGAGCTCTTTATGAAATGACGTGCCATTTTCAGAAATCCTGCCTTGGTGTTCTCCTTGGTTAATAAATACCTTTCATTAAGGTTAGGCCAATTGCATAGCAAAAATTCAGGTTTTTTTTTTTCCTTCCAGCTGCCCCAAAGGTCAAATGTCTCAGAAACCTGTGTTTGGGCAGATAGATTTTTCTTCCTGCTCCAAATGAGACTCTTTACCTTTATTCCTTGGGATACTCCCAATTCTTGGAGAAGATTTTGAAGTTCATGACATTCAGTTTTATATTATTTTTCGGGCTCTAACTGAACAAGTAATGAATGAGTGTCAAGAAGCTCCTTAACTCGTGGCATAGTGGGTGGTAATAGAGGGATTTTCCTGCACAAATGGTTGCTCTTGCTTCAATTTACAAAATTAATTTAGAAGGAGCAGTAGATAATTAATATCAACCTTTTTGGTATTATGAACCTGGCACATTAATTTTTATTAATACATTTTCATGCAGTTTCATACTTAATTGCAAACGATGCTGTTATTTTGACATCTCTTTTGTCAGAATCTTTCTGACAAGAATATTTTATAGTACTCTGATGATGTTTTCATAGGATGATTTTATGCATCCCAGTGTCTACTGCACCAGTTTCCTATTTCCCATTTGGAAACTGATACCTTCAACACCTTGAAAACATCAACTTCTAATAAATCCTGTCTGAGAAGAGATGATGGAAATAATGAATGTTAACAGTCAACTGCTTTAATATTACTGGTTGGAGAGTAACATTTCTGTTAGGATGTGATTCCCAAGAGGTTAACTAAATACAAATGGTTTGAGCACATTTAGTGAATGCAGCTACAGCTGCCTAGTTCCCTATTACTGGTCTATTTTCTTGCTCATTTGCATCCAAGCAAACTAATGTTTCTGCTGGCAGTGGATCATTAGATAATTATTCAATAATGTTTCACATTTGAGTATAAATTAACATGCCTGTCAATTTCTAAAGATAACTTTGTAAAGGTCCTTAAGTAATATGACTTAAAATAATGTCTATGCCTAAAACTTGATTTCAGTCAATTCTCCTTTCCCATTGCTAATGGAGTAGAGAGATGGCACAGATAATTCTGTGGAGCAATCGTTAGATTTGACTTGAAGCACAGTATATTTTCTGAAGGCTATTTGCTTTACTGGTTTAGTTTGATTGACACTAACATTCAAATGTGCTGGATTGCCCTTGTGTTGGATTGTCCTTGTGTTGGGGATGGCATCCAAATATTCAGTGGAATCTGAGCTATGCTGGGTGCCAGAGTCAATTAGCCTGTCCCTGCTACATCTGTGGCTCAGTGTCCACAAAATCAATAGGAAGTATTTGTTCATAACTGAGAGCAAAATATAGAAGTGTGGTGGTTCTAAATATGAGATGATAATAGTTTGGATTATTCCCATTGTCCTTAACACATTTTAAGCACTTTCAAAATGCTTGTTTCAACTACTTGTTGAAAATTTTATCATTTGTTCCTTTGTCAAAGATTGGTTGATGTATTTGTTTGGGTCTATTTCTGGGCTTTCTATTCTGTTCCACTGATCTATGCATTTTTTTCTCATTTGTGTGGTTTGTGTTTGCTTGTTTGTTTCATTGATTCTTTCTCTGTTAGCTCATATCAGTATTGGGCAATCCTTTAAAAATTTAATAATCCATTCTCTCAATTTCACAATTATACTGGCAAATGGCTGTCCTCAGTTTTGAGAAGACTGCAGGAATATTTTATTGTGTTAATACATGTGGCACTGCTAGGTACATACTTCTGGGTGCAAGACTTCTTTCAGTCATTGTCTGTGGTCTCTAAACTGACTTAAGGATGCAAAACATTGGGAACCTGTTTTTTCCACTGCAGGGACTTGCAGCTTTCAGTTTACCAAGACTCAATTGTTTATTTTACAAACAGATGAACATCCTTGTCAAACATCCATCTGTCAAACTCGAAGGAAACTTCATGAATTGTTAGCCATCATCTTAGTCTCATATAGGAAATAACATGGTTGTCACTTACAGTAATTATGCCTTCTTGGCTTCTCATAGGTAAGTTTTGCTCCCTGGGCTGTGTCATTATGGAATCTTGTCATCTGCATTGATAGTAGGTGCCTACTTCCAAAGCAGCATCTCCCATTGTCTCTGTTCTACAGAGGACAGCATTTACTGAAATTCTCAAAGATAAATATGCCTCCCTCACAAAGCACCTTAAAAAAAAAAATAGTGTGTTCTGGGCCTACTTTATGAAAATACAGAGATTTTTTGCCCTTTTAGATTACAGGATAAATCCATTCTAACATACCCTTGGGCCTAACTGAGTCTTAAATCCTTGAGCCTTCTGAATCCTGCTTCAATATTATATTCAGGAATTTACAGCATCTCTACCTCAATTATACTAGACTGTTGAGTCTAGGTTTCAAGCAACCATTCCAGAAAATTATTAGGTCCAGGTTCAGGTAATTTGCCAACATTTAGAATTTTGATTCATGGATGAATAACCGCCATTTTAATGAATCCTCTTCCATTCAGCTTTATCGTTTGCACCACCTGCTTCAACACCTTTAAGATCCATGCTTGTGAATTCACTCAGTATCTGCTGGTTTGTATTTTACTGGTCTCCTTTTCCTTTGACATTGAGATGATTGCTTTTCAGCCCTCTTGGGCTGTGCTGTAACCCAATCCTGGTTATCACTCTGGAGACCGAAGTGATCAAGAGATTTAGCCACTTGATCCTCCTAACTTTTAGCTTTTATTTGCATATCTTTACAATTAAGCACCAGGGAAAGTTTTAGTAATTTTAGTGTCATGGGTTATAATTACCTCACTTACTAATAGACAAGTGAGCAATCTAATACTTAATCTCACTGGGATGGTTTTAGCCCAGCCCTTAAAATATAGAACCTGAGGTCAAGATTGAGGGCTGTAACTTTATTTGGAAGTGCAACCCTGGGTCTGTAAGATAAAAGAGGAAAAATGACTAAAGGAAAAACTGATTTAGAGAGAAAAAAAGCAAATGCAAATTGCTGCATTATCCAACTGGTCACAACTTAAAAAAGAAGAAGAAGAAAAAATAACTGTTACTACATCATGAAGGTCTTCCAGACCTGATGTGTGAACCTACCCCATGTTCAACAATTTTACAGGAGGAAAACAAAAAACAAAAAACAAAATTATAATTCAATTCTCTTTTCTGTCTTTACCTAAATTTCTGGGCTATGTTCCCCAGGGTTCTGAATTCATCCCATGAGAAGATTCCATGAGCTGCTCTTCACCTGAGTCAGAAAGTTTTATAAGGAGTCAGAGCCTCTATGCGTTTGGTCAAGGTATTCTTTATTTACCTTCTTGAGGTATGCACAAGGAGACCATTCCTCATACTGGGAGAGTCTGAAACAGCCAGAGCTGTCAGGAGAAGAGGTGAATACAATAGTCACAAGGGCTCTTCATTGAGCTGGTGGCCAGGATCTGGGAGACAGGTGGTTCTGAATCAATCTGAAGAGGCACATAAACTTATTCTATTTTATTATCCATTTTTCATGCTCCTTACTTTTAGTTCTAACTTTGTACTTTCTATATTTTTGTAAATCATCTAATATATTTTGAATGAAACAGGACATATAACACTCATAAAAGGAGTCTTGAGTCTAGAGCAAATTGATAATTGGAGCAAATCATTTAAGATATAGAGGTAGAGCATCCAGTTAAAGATTTCCAATAAGTAAGATGAAAATTTGAAACCTAAGGTCACAGTGAAAAAGATAAATTTGAGAGTCAGCAGTTGCAGATGTGGGACTGAATGACACTCATGAGGTCGAGTGCACCGAGAGATGAGGGAAGACTCCAAGGGCTGAAACTATATTTTACTGTATTTAAAGATATGGATTTAAAGAAGGATTTCTCATCTAAATTTCATCACTTTTTCCATTAATGCAACCTAAGAAAGAAGGGAGGAAAAGTGATTCTTCAATGTCACATGGCTTGGAGATTGGTAGTGAAACTAAAGTTTGAATAGCAGTTAAGGGAATAGTTTTACAAATCACAGCCATAAAAATATAAGTATTAGTGGTTTAAGATTGTCTCTTAAAATTTCCACTCATCTGCCTCCTAAATGGAGAGGTTGGAAAACTTTCACGATTTCCTTAATATAGAATGGTAGGTGTAAATTAAATTTCAGCAATTAGTTCTAAAGACATGAGACTTAAAAGGCACAGGTGTGGTGGAGCTCATTCTATTGTTGATATAACTTCTGGATAACATGCATCTAGTGATCTGGAGATTTGGAAGTAACTATGGTAACTGGACTTCTTGAGCCATTTTATGGCTGTAAGATGCAGCTGTGGTGGTGGCAGAACTGGCAGGAAGGGCAGTTTTCTGATCTCTGGATTGCACCTTCATGGAGCATGTCCTAGAAATCAATAGTTAAGTTAGAACCCTCAAACTTCTGCAATTTTGCCGTTCCAATTATTCTGCACATACTTGATTCTCTTTATTAAATTCCCTCTGATTGAACGCTGTAATAGTATATTTTCTAAACTTGTTAGGTTGAGATAATTGTAGACTCATACAATTATGAGAAATAACAGATATCAGTTATACCCTTTATACATTACCCGCAATGGTACATATTAGCAAAACTATAGTGTATTATGATATCCAGAATACTGACATGGAAAAAATCAAGATACAGAACATTTCTATTACCACAAGGATCCTTCATGTTCCCCTTTTATAACTACACTCATTTACCTTTCATTGCCAGCACTTCCTAATTTGTTCTTTAGTCCTATAATTATGTCATTTCAAGAATGTTACATAAATAGAATAATACAGTATGTAACCTCTTGGGCTTGGATTTTTTCATTCATCATAATTCTCTGGGGATTCTGGTAGGTTGCTGTGTGCATCAATAGTTCATTTGTTTTTACTGGTGAGTAGTATTACATGCTTTAGATATATCAATTTCTTAATCATTCACTTGTTGAAAGACATCTGGATTGTTTCCAGTTTTTTTGCTACTATGAATAAAACTTCTATAAATATTTATGTGAGCATAAATTATTTTTCCTTTTCTTTTTTCTTTTTCTTTTTTGAGGTAGCAAGGGCAGGGATCGAACCCAGGACCTCACATGTGGGAAGCCAGCACTCAACCACTGCGCCACATCAGCTTCCCTAAGTTGGTTTTTCCATTTGTTTGTTGTTGTTTGTTTTTTTTATTTTTATGAGTCACCGGGAACCAAACCTGGGACCTCCAATGTGGAAGCAGGTACTCAACCACTTGAGCCACATCTGCTCCTCTGAACAAAAGTTTTTAATTCTCTGGAATAAGTGCTCAAGAGTACAAATATTGGGTCATTTGTAACCCAATGAAATGCATGTTTAATTTTTTTTAAAGAAAATACCAATTTGTTTTTCAGAATACCTGGACCATTCAATTCTCATAAGCAATATATGAGTGATCCCATTTCTCTAAATTCTCATCAGCATTTAGTGATGCCACTTTCCCTTTGCCATCCTGATGTGTATATCTAATTGTGGTTTTCATTTGTATTTCCCTAATGTCTAATGATGGTGAACATCTTTTCATGTACATATGCATGTTCTTTGCCATTTGTGTGTTCTCTGTGATGAAATATCTCAACATATCTTTTGCTAATTTTCTACTTGGATTGTGTATTTTTGTATTGTTGACTATGAAATTTCTTCATATGTTCAAGAAAATAGTTCATTGTTGGGTGTGTAGTTTGCAAATATTTTCTCCCATTCTATAGCTTGTATTTTCATCACTTTAACAGGTTCTTGGCAGAAAAAAAACTTTTAAATTTTTTTGTATTTTAATTTATCAATTCATTTCTTTTAAAGGTTATATTAGAACTTTTCACCTAACTGGAAAATCTCTACCCTTTTTTCTAAAAGTTTTATAGTTACATATTTCATATTTAAGTTTGTGATCCATTTTGAGTTATTTTTAGAAGGTATGAGACTTAGGTTCAAGGTTCATTTTTTTAGCCCATGGATGTCCCATTTCTCTACCATCATTTGTTGAAAAAGCTGGCTTTCTTCCACTGAATTACTTTTGCACCTCTGCCAAAAATTGATTGGCTGTACATGTGTGCATTTTCTATTCTCTTCCATTAAACTATGTGTCTGTCCATCCAACACAGTCCCAAATTTTCAATTACTATAGCTACATGCTAAATCTTGCAATCAAGGAGACATAATGAACTATCTTGGAAAGCTACTCCTTGGCAGCCTCAGTGCTTATTTTATGGGTCTGTGAACAGAGTGACCATTGTGGCAAAGTTAGAAGCTCTACATGGACCCAGAATATACCCACACTGATCTAGCTATTGCTACTGACGAATACCCAGTCTTCCAGCAACAGCGACTGGTACTGAAACATTGATTTAGCACAACTACACAAAGAGATAGGACTACAACTGGGTGGCTGATTGGGCCCCTTCTACAAGGATGAAGGGAACTATTTGAATTTACTGGAACTGACACATTTTCCCTATAATTCTTGGCCTTTTCTTTTTTTTAGTGCCTCTACCATCACCTGAAACTGATGTCTCACAAAACACCAGGTGGTTTTATGGTCATAATATCCCACAATATTGCTTCAGTCCAAAGGATTGTTTAATGTCAAAGTAGTTAAATAATACACACATGACCGAAGGATTTACTGGAGAAGTCAGGTTGAAAAATGCATGGAGCCATATGTCAAAAACTCAACTAATGTGTCAGCTTACTTTCAACACATTAGGATATTATCTTATATGATGTAGTGTGTGATCTAAACCAATGACCACTATTTGGTTCTGTGTCTGGAACATCTAAAATACATGAGTATAATAACCAGTGGGTAAAAGTAGGAATGACGTATCTCACTGTATATTTAGTTACCTATTGATGAATTTTAGTCCTTCTATCTCCAAAGCTCCCATTTCAGTGCAGATAGAATCCTTTATTCTTTAGCAGTGATAAGGGAAGTATTTACAACTGAGGATACACTAAGGGTTTCACTGTAGTATAAAAAGCTGTAACTATCACCTGATTATTTCCCCAGTAGTGTTTTTTTAATTAGAGAAGTTGTGGGTTTAAAGAACAGTTCTGCATAAAATACAGGATTTCCATATATCGCTCTATTTTTAACACTCTGCATTTCTGTGATACATTTGCTACAATTGAAAGTTTAGTTTTATAATTGTACTATTAACTATAGTCAGTGGTTTAACTTCTGGTTCACTGTGCTGTGCAGTTTCATGGATTTTTTTTTTTAGGTACTGGGGCAGGGAGTCAACTCAGGACCACTTATGTGGGAAACCAGTGCTCAATCAATGAGCCACATTGGCTCCCCTGAGTTGTTTTTTTTTTTTTGTTTGCTTGTTGTTTTGTTTTTGTTTTTAGTTGACACTAAAACAAGTCAGACTGAAAAATACATGGACTGAAGCCAGGGCCTCTCATGTAGGAAGTATGTGCTCAACTGCTTGAACCACATTTTCTTCCCAGTTCTATGGATCTTTAAAACATACCATACATACAAACTAACATTTCCCCTTTTAACCACATTCAGATATATATTCAGATACACATTTCAGTGCTCTTAATTACATTCACAATATTGTGCTATCTAATTACTTTTTAAAAAGATTTATTTATTCTCCTCCCCCCTCATTGTTTGCACTTGCTGTCTGCTTTCTATGTCCATTCGCTGTGTGTTCTACGCCTGCTTATCTTCTTTTTAGGCGGCACAGGGAACTGATCCTGGGACCTTCTGGAGTGGGAGAGGGGTGCTCAATCTCTTGTGCCAGCTCAGGCCCCTGGTTTGCTGCATCTCTTATTGTCTCTCCTCTGCTTCTTTTTGTTGTGTCATCTCACTGTGCCAGCTCTCCACATGGACCATCTCTCTGTGCATACCAGCACTCCTGTGCAGGCCAGCACTCCTGCATGAGCCAGCACTTCTGCATGGGCCCACATTCCTCATGGGCCAGCTCTCTGTTAGGCCAGCTCTCAGTTCGCAGTGTGGGCAAGCTTGCTTTCATCAGGAGGACCCAGGAATCGACCCCTGGACCTGCCATATGGTAGACAGAGGAACAATCGCTTGAATCACATCCATTTTCCACTACCTAATTACTTTTGACTCTGCATGCCAGGAGAACAGCAGGCAATAATAGAATGACTTTACTGAATTTGAAATTGACCTTGTTTACCACAGAGAACCAAAGTTATAACTACACAATAGTAGAAGAGAAGAGTACATCTAAAACGCAGCTGATTCACAAGGATATCTTCTGGTGTTTCCATCACCAGTGAAAACTGCATGTAGGTGTTTGTGCAACTAAGAAATAACACTTCTTTGAGTTACAGTTTAAGGTCTTGGGACTCCAGAAAGCAAGCCATCCAGATGAGAGAAAGTGATGTGAAAGATAAGGGAGTCTTGAATGGGTTGTGGATGAGAAGGGGGTAATAATCATCAGTCTTAGCCCTGGACCTTGCTGCAACATATCAGACTATAGCTTTGTTTGCTAAAACTGACTGAATATGCACATCTCTGGTTAGAGAAGATATAATGCCATCTTGTTCCCCCAAGAAATCTGAATTTCATAAGAGGTTGCAAGGATGCAGCGAATGGACACAGAGAGCAGACAACTTGGAGGGGCGGGGGGAGAAAGGGAGAGAAATAAATTTAAAAAATCTTTAAAAAAAAATAAGAGGTTGTAAGGAGATCTGAGTGACATAAGGGGTGTACCAGGCTCAGTTCATCTGCATCTCTGAGCCTAGCTCCTTTAAACTCATTGCAGAGCAATAGATGCTGCTGCTTTCATTTCCTCTTCTGATACTTCCACTGTCATGATCCACTATCACTACCACTGAAACAGCCTACCTTGGGGGAAGGATTGGCTTTTAGCTATTCCCTGCTGCTCTATCACAGAGTGGGCAAGAGCAACTCTAACATTGAAATATCATCCAATTGGACCCACTGATGCTCTGTTCCCTTCCAACTCTACTTAGAGGATGTAACTAGCCTTGGCATGTGACATCTAGCTATCTTGGAAATTGCTTGGAAGATCTGAGAAGACAATCCAGAAAAGTAGGGAATTTAATATCCATGGGGAGAACATTTGAAATTGAATGACAGGGGTTACTGAGAATCTAGAAAATAAATTTTTTTTTTCATAAATTGAAAGAAAATACACCTTTTATGTTCCATTATGGCAGGTGTGTTTTCTGGAAGCCAACATAAAGAAAGAAATAAAATCATTGGGTAATTCACCAGTTTATAATGTAAAAATAAATGTAATGATCAGGAATGGAATCTGCTATGCAAAATGAATCCCATGGTCAATATTGGACATTCCTGAAATTTTTAAGTGGGGAAAATCCCTTGTCTTCTTCCACTTATTTAAAATTATGAGACCCAATCTTATTATGCAATATCCCAGAGAGTTACCAATTATTTTCTTGGAGATTGGAGAATAATCCAGACAGCATTTTAAGTATAATAGAAAATGGGCTTCCACAAACATTTTTCTGCTTTTCTTTTTAAATTTTAGTTCCAAGTCCTGTGGTATGTGTTAGGTTCTGTTGAAACAAAGATTCCTGCCACTGAAAAGCTCTGTAACCATATGGTATCCCTGTGTGTGTGTGTGTGATAGAATAGCATAGGTTTCAAACACAAGTATGCAAAGTTTAAAGTGGATGCATATAATGGAGTAGCTAGTTCTAAGTGATGAAAGCCGAAAAAAACCTTTACTGACAAAGTTAAAATATATAATGAAAATTGAAAGAAAGCAGTGTAGCTACCAGGGACATAGACTGTCTCCTGAGATCCCAGCAAAGGGATCAGTATGAGACATGAAACGTTATGGGAGATTGGGAGAAGTGAAAGTTGGGCCTTAGTGTCCTAAAAATGAGCTGAATGGGAGTGGTGATAAATAATGTTTAACACGATGACAGAAGACAAATTGCACAGAACTATTTATGCCGTATTAGAGTTTGAACTTTCCTATTCAGAAATGGAAGTGGTGAAAGATAATGTTTAACTAGTAAACATAGAACAGGTCGCACAGGATCATTTATACCATTGAAGAGTTTGAACTTTCCTATTGGGAACCACTGAAGGGTCTTAATACATTGGGTTATAAACACACTTTTCATTTTAGAAAGCCACAGGGGCCATAATACGGAGGGTGGCAAATAGTGTTGCGGAGAAGGGGTAAAACTAGAGGTAAGAAATCACTTTGGGCAATATTATGATAACCCAGACAAGAAACAACAGGTGCTGAAGAAAGGAACTTCAGAGAAAGAGGTTACATGCATGCTATGAAGAGAAACTTAGCACCATTTGCATGTGAAGGAGAATTCTAATATGATGATGATCCATTAGCCTAGAAAAATCATAGCAAGCTCACTTTATGCTAGGTACTGTGTTAAGCACTTTCCATGATTTAATATAATTAGGTTTAATCTTGGGTTTGGTGATCAAGTGAATGGCAGTGCAATTCATAACAATCATGTGTACATGTAGGGGGGGCGGCAGTTTACAAGGCAAATACCACTTCTGCCACTTAGTAGCTTAGTCAGACAACTTCTCTGAATCTCAGTTTTCATTGACTAAAGATGTTAATTTCTACCTTGCAGAATCACCTTGATAGTTAAAGGAGATAAACTATAGCACCCTGACAAATAGTAGGCACTAAAAAGTTGATTAATGCCTTTCCTTTCTTCTTTCTACCCTTTAATTTGAAAAATATTTCTATAGCACTTTTTTGGGGAAAAAACATTTATTATAATTTTATAGTGCTAGGCTATGCTGATATTATACCATGGTTTTCAGATTTGGGCTAATGATACCATTCCAGCCATTGCTATGGGATATTTTCAACTTGGTTTTTGCTGCAATTATATTGGAGCAATAAGTTAAAAATCTTAATATTGTGCATTTTTATTTTGAAGCTATAGCAAAGTTATGCATTATATACCAAATGGGATATATTTATTGTGAGCCTCTTACAGACTTTTTCTCATTTTTATAAGTTGAAACATCACTTTGAATTAGTCTAATCCAAAGTAAGACACCATGTAGCCTCTGTGTCTTATTGGAATGGCAATTTGTGTTTAAGTAAGTTATCCTTTCTTTTGTACTTTCTTACTTTGATTTAACATCTCATTAGCCAGGTCACTCACTGTTGTAACCACTAAACCTTTCATTTAAATTTACCAAATGGCCAGGTTGTTATGAAAATATGATTCCATTATAAAGCATCCTCACTGGATGGGTAGCATTGCTTAATTGTGCAGAGCATGGATTCAATCTCCTCGAAAGTACTTCTGCCCTGTTGTGATAGCTTACTATTATTGCCAAATAAATTATATCTGAGTCGCTAGCACGTGAAAATGTAGGGAATGCAGTGCATCCATTTTGTGCATTTATTCCTAAAATGTTCATGACCTTGACTAAGGACAAACTGATAGTTTTTACAAATAATACACTGCCTTTGCTTACAAGTCTCTGGAGGATAGAGAAAATGTCCTGTGGAGTCCCTAGGATTATAAACTCACCAAGGAGATCTTAGTCATTCCCTAACTGACTTTTAGCTCTTCATAGATGGTCAGAATCTCTTAATGTGGCAATATTCATTGAGATTACAGTTTCTATTTTGGAATGTGTGATAGTTTTCTGACAACAAAGTGACCAATTATCACACTGTTACCATCACTGACTGATTCATTACATTACTTTTCTGAAAGCTTCCAGATCACTGAAATTTACCGAAGGCAAACTGTGAGTTAGTCATCCGATGTTCCTCAGGGCAGACTTCCCAGAGGTAATGAGGAGATTTCCAGGGTAAGCCCATATCATAAATTGTCAGGCACTAGAAAAGAAAAGAAAAGCTGTACTCAGTTATTCCTAGAGACAAGACTTCTGACTAGCAATGTTTTGCATGATACTGATGGGAAAGCATCAGGTGTAAACTATTGTATCTATATTTAAAACATACAGACAACCTATCTATTTGATTAATATATATATTTAGGTAGATATAGATTTATAAATTTTAATCCTAAAAATCATCCAGTATCTCTCTTCAACAATGTAAATTTGTGATTTAACCTACTTTGAGGATGTAATTACCTTCATCTGAGTTTATTTCCAATATTAAAATTAGTTCATCAACTTTTTACATCAAATGAATGTTACACCTTTGGGGCAAAAACCAACTCTAGAAACACTTTAGCTTTTATTATTATTATTGAAACATACTAAATATTTCATGAAAATGTTTGTTTCAAACAAGAACATCTGACTTAAGAATACTTTTCCTGAAGACATATTTGCTGTTCTCTGGATTTACAATGATAGAGTGAAAGAGAAAGAGGAATTAAATGATCTTTTGGCTTGTACTAGTGTTAAAAACTAATCACCTATATCGATACAGCTTAAACAGCTAATTATACTTGACATCTAATGCAGGCTATGAGAATTTAACCACAATCACAAGAAGTACTTTGTGTTCCTGCTAGAGGAAAATTTATGTCATTGGATGTGACTTGTCATGGAGCACAATCTGTACTCTGTATTGGTATTTTTTTCTTAAGTCTAAAGCAATAATCCTGTAACAATCTGCCAGCATAAAATGCTCACAAGGCACATTTAAATATAGATTTGGTGAGGGAAAGATATTGAAATAAGTAAAACAATCATGCTACCTTTCCTTAAGTGAACTATGAAAAACAATTCTGTTGGGAAGGAAGTGAAATTAATGTATTTATTTAATAATGCCATCTTACAAAACATTTATTACATTTATTACTAACTTTTTATCTTGGGATAAGAATAACCTCTAATAAATCTACACAGAATAGAAATTCATTGTATTAGTTTTGAAGAAGAGCTCCTAGTTTTGTTAATGATTTTGTTAAAATATATTTTCTATAATGTGCTCTTTTGATAAAATAGCCCTTCATATTGAATCTCTCTCATATGTACACTTTAATTATGTTTCACTCAGGTTTATAAAAAATATATACTATAAAGTACTGAGTTTAGTACTCTCCATATCACTTTTGATTTAAAATGTAAAGGAAACTGAATTAGCTGCAGACATTTTTATTTGTCATGTGACATGTTTCATAAAACTGCCATATCTGAAAAGAGGCTACAAGGACACTTAGGGTAGAGATGGAAGTTATATGGACCAATCAAAATATTCATGCCTATTGGCAATATGTAGCTAGAAGTTTTACTTTCGATATGCTTAAAATAACTTGTGTTGTTGTGTTATTTTCCATTCTCCAATACCCTTAATTTTAACAATTATATTGGAACCACATATATCTTTGAAACAGCCCTGAACATATTATTTAGCACTCCAGAAAAATACCTTCTCTAAGTTACCAGAGGTTATGTTGTAAAGTCCGTTTCAGAATTACGCTATAACAACATTCAGGATGCCATGCTCAGTTCTAAATCAAGTAGTCATACAAGGAAGGGTCAGGAGAAGCACATTATAGCTTTTGAGGTAGTCAAAAGAAGTAGTCAAGATTTGAGGTAGTCAAGATTTTTGTCACATGACACTGACAAAAATCATTCCACTTGACTACTTTAATGGTGCAGAAAATAACACATAGTAGCTTAGAGGGGGAAGCAAGAGATTTATGTTATTCACTTGTACAAAGAAAAAAATATTTCTTTGATTTTGGAATAATAGCACAGTATCTGTAAGTCCTGGCTCTTCATTAACACAGAATTCGGAAAGCCATCTCTTCACTTATCAACAGGGCCACTTCTCTTGGATTCTGTTTAAAGACTTCTCTTTCTGAGATAGCACCCAATAATTTTCATCCTTGCAATATTCTAAAGGGCTTTTAATGTCTGATCTATAGATCCAGGTTCATAACATTCATAAACAAAGAAAGGTAAGGTTTTACAGACCACACAGGGTGATTTGCCACTTGCTGTTTTTATATGTACAATTGTGTTTATAATATTCATGATAAAGCAAGGTCTTTATATCATTGCCAGTCAAATTCTTTCATTCAGTCTTTGGAGATAATGCTCAGGAGTTTCTTTTGCTTCCTGGTCTGTGAAATGATCTAATATATAAACACAATCTAAATGGAACAAACATTTGTAAACAGGTTCAGTGACAATTGTGTGAGCCAATACATGTGATACACTAAATCAGAGATAGGAAATGGAATTTGTGTCAGAATGGCTAATCATCATAGCTCAAAATCCACTCGCTATTTTAAATTTTCATAAACAATACTACTTCAAAGATTTTGTAAAAATCAAATAAAATGATGATTATTAAAGTGATTTGAAAATTTTAGTCATTTATACATTTTAGTTGTTATTATGCCACACAGCATAGGTAAGCATGTAATACTCCAATGATTTGCAACCTTGCCTGCCTATTTGCATCATCAAGGTAGCTATAAAAAATACTGATACTTGAGATGCACCCATGGAGATTCTGATGAGATAAGTTTGGGATGTACCCTGGAACTCAGTATTTTTTTAATGCTTTCCAGCCAGGTAATTCTTATGTGCATTCTTTTTTAATTTTTAATTTTAATTTTTAAAGAAACTTTAGATTATACAAATGTTACATAAAGAACATAGGCAATTCCCATATGCCCCACTCTCTCCCTTTCCCACACTTTCCCACAGTAACATCTTTCACTGGTGTGGTACATTTGCTACAATTGATGAACCCATATTGAAGCATTGCTACTAATGGTGAAGTATAGTTTACATTATAGCTTCTCCTCTGTCCTGCACAATTTTATAGGTTATAACAAAATGTATATGCTTATGTGCATTTAAGAATGAAAAGTGCATTCTGATTGTGTAGTATGTGTTAAGCACTTTTATATGCTATTTCTAATCTCTGCAGTCAGGGAAGTCAAGAAAAGTTAAGAAAATATTCCAAGTCATTATTGAACCAGGATTTGAGACCAGTATTTTCATTTTTATGTATTGCCCTGGTGTTTTGACAATATCATAGTACATATATGATTGTAAATAAGTATACAGAAGAACTCATATGTTCTAATTTTTATAAAACCAAGTGTTCAATAAGACAGTATTTATTGTTGTGAATTACTAGCAACCGCACAAACTGGTATAACCATTTTTGAATCATTCGACAAAATCTACAAAGAGATTCACTGCTGTTTTAAAATAACCAACAATAATTGTATTCTTACCATATTATAGATCCACACCCAGGAACTGCATATCGGTTTTCTCATTTATTTTCATAGCAATATTATTAAATATGATTATTATTTCTATTTTACAGAAAATGAATCTATATTACAAAAAAAATGCTTGAAGAGCTTAGTGAATTACCCTAAATAATACAGGCAACCAATGACAGAACTTTATTCAAACCCGTCAGTCTTCATTCCGTCCCTATATTCTTTTAACCAAGTCATTTTGCATTTATGAAGACATCTAAGGAAACTATTCTGAATAAGAAAAATTAGCTATGTACATAACGATTCTTTATTAATTATAAACCAAAACTGGAAGAAAAAAAATTCAACAGCAATGGAATAGTGAAGTAAACTATGATAGATATGTGCAAAGGAATGTTACATACCTATTGAACACTAGGTTTACACAGTTATAAATAAGGAAAAATGCTTATGAGTTCACATCTTCTTCTGAATAGGATGTAGAAAGCTGTAAAACTGTTGCCCCTTGACTTACCTCAAGGAAAATCCTTATAATCTACAGAGTCATTACCTTTTGGGGAGTCAGTTAAAGAGCTGAGAGGAAGGGCAATCAAACAAACCTAATTCCAAAGTGGAGAAGCCCCTCCAAAGGGTGAAGAAACACTCAACACATGTTATCATTGGCCAAGCATGGGGAAAGAGGAAGCTGCCATTCAAATGGGTAAGAAGAAACTAACTTTTCTAATGAATTTTTTCAATATTATATATATATATTTTTATTACTACTAACCAAAGTATTTTCCCCCAACCAATCCTATTATTATTTTATATCAATTATGTATGAAACAAAATAAACAATTAAGTGTATAGTAAAACTTGTGAACTTACAAAGCAAACATGCATAATATCATACAGGGGTCCCTTACATCAACCCTCCACCAACACCTTGCATTGTCATGAGACATTCGCAACAAATTATGAAAGAATATTGTTTCAAAATCTTACTACTAATCATATTCCTTATCTTACATTTGGAGTGTTTTTTCCCTCAGCTCACCCTATTATTATGTTTTAAATATATTTTTTATGACAGAAGTTGTAAACTTATAAAACAATCATACACATATGCAGAATTCTCAAACAACATCCCTCCATCAACACACCACACTGTGGTGGAACATTTGCAACAGATAAGATAATATCTGATTGCTACCATGTCCAGAGTGTACATTTGGCTCACATTTTCCATACTGCCTGAATATCAACTCAGGACATCTTTCGCATAGATGCAAAAATATTATATCATTAATACTAACCACAGTCCATAGGTCACTCCAGCTGTATTTTTCTATGCGGCTGCACATTCCCAACACCCTGCAGTAGTGATGTACATTTGCTGTAGCTCACAAAGGACACTCTTGTATCTGTACCATCAACCACAATTCTCATCCACCTCTTGGCTGACTGTGCTACTCAGTTCCTAGATTATTCTCTAGCATTTTGTCAATTGGTATTTACATCCCTAGACTACCATTTTCTGCCATATCCCCATTTATAAGCTAGCTGTTACTCACTTTGTGTTACCATCCACTCTATACATTTCCATACTTTTACAGTAAAGCTAATTAAAATTTCTACATATATTAAACATCAGTAGTCCATCTTAGTCTTCTTCTTATCTCCTTTAAGAATCCACCACCTACCACCAGGTCTTGAAGATGTTTTCCTTCCATTTCTTTTAGAAGTTTTATGGTTCTTCCTTTTATTTCTAGGTTTTTGATGCATTTTGAGTTAATTTTTATATAAGGTGTGAGATAGGGTCCTCTTTCCTTCTTTCAGCTATGGATATCCAATTCTTTCAGCACCATTTTTTGAATGGATTGTTCTGCCTGAGCTGTATGGGTTTGACATGCTAGTCAAAAATCACTTGGCCATCCATGTAAGGGTCTGTTTCTGAACCATCCATTTGGTTCCATTGGCTTATGTGTCTGTCTTTATGCCAGTACCATGCTGTTTTTATCACTATAGCTAGGTAATATGATTTAACATCTGGAGATGAGGGTTTGCTTTTCCCTTTTATGGTATTTCTGGCTATTCAGGACTCCTTACCCTCCCAAATAAATTTGATGATTGTATTTTCAATTTTTTAAAAAATGGTGATGGAATTTTTATTGGGATTGCATTGAATCTGTATATCAATTTGAGTAAAATTGACATCTTAATGATATTTAGTCTTCCAATCCATGAGCATGGAGTGTTCTTCCAGTTATTTAGGCATTTTCATATTTATTTCTTTGAACTCTGAGTTGCAGTTTTCTGAATCCAAGTGCTTTACATTGTTGGTTAAGTTTACTCCTGACTATCTGAGTTTTATCTGTCATATTTTATTTTTATCACTCTTTCAACACTTTTAGTTACTTTTATTCATATAATCTTCATTTCTAGACTCTCTTTCAGTCCTCTTTCTCCCATCCTTTCTTTTCAGGCTCTACCATGTCCTTTAGTAGTTCCTGAAAATCTGGTCTCTTGGTTAGAAATTCTCTCAGTTTCTGTTTATCTGTGAATATTCCCATCTCACTCTCATTTATGAAAGACAGTCTTGCTGGATATAAAATTCTTGGCTGGAAGTTTTTCTCTTGTAGTATCTTAAATATATCTGACCACTGTCTTCTTGCCTCCATGGTTTCTGGTGAGATATCAGCAATTAATCTTATTGGGTGTCTCTATGTGTTATGCATTATTTTTCTCTTGCTGTTCTCAGAATTCTCTCTTTGTCTTTGGTGTTTGACATTCTGATGAATAGGTGTGTCAGAGTTGTCTATTCAGATTTTTTCGGATGGGAGTACACGGTGCTTCTTGGACATGGATATCTAGGTCCTTCAATAGGATTGGGAAATTTTCTACCATTATTTCTTCAAGTATTCTTCTGTCCCTTTTCCTTTCTCTTCTCCTTCTGGGACACCCATGATACATATGTTTGCAAACATACGTGTTGATGCCCTACTATCTCTTCCTCCCCTATTTTTGGGAAGTGGAGCTTTCAATTCCAGCTGCAGAACAGTTCCCGAGGCTCCTGCTGTGACTTGTGTCTCCAGTGGAGGACAGGCACCAGCCTCTGCAGTGTGGAGTGCTCTTACGAATATTCTCTGCAGTTGGGCAGTCTCCTCCATCCACTCCTTAAAGTATGTTGAAGGATGCTCTTCTGACTTCTTGGAGCCCCAAACAGATGCTTCAGCTATCTCCAGATAGCTCTGGGTGTTCACTAACTGCCCTATAGGAGGAGCTGCAAAGTTAAAGGTACGTATCTTGCCAAAGTGAGAATATTGACTTTTGCTTAATGTATTTTTATTCAAGTATGCCTTGAATGGAATTAGAGGTATTATAAATATCAATAAATACATATGTTGCAGGTTCTCTGATTCCATATTCTACAATGGATTTTATTTACTTCACAAGGAGAGCCAGACAGTGAATAAAATGATTATTTGCTATTTAATTGCAACATGCATGTTGTAATTTGGCTTCATAACCACTCAATTATCCATTGAATTGATTCTGGAACTCCTTAGCATAATTTCAAAGGACTGCTGTATTTATTTTAGAACATGTCACTTCTCCTCTAGTGGTTTTACATAGCATCTGGCAGTAAGACCCATCTTTTAGGAAGGCTAGGAGGAGTTTTGTTTGCTTGTTTGTTTCATTTTATTGCATTTATGTGCTGGAAATCTGGAGAGGTGTATATAAACAAATACATACTCCAAGAGGAAAAACCACACACACAAATACACAAAATTAAATGAGCATATGTTTTCTTGAGCTGAAGCTTCCTTAACACATATTTTGGGTAATATTCTGTTTCTATCTATATTCAGTATTTAGAGATGGCAAGATATTGCAAAATCAGATGGCAGTAAGTTGTAGTTCTTCACACTTATTGTACCTGGGGAGACAGTTTTGAATTAATATTGAGGAGCTTCACTAGTTTGAAGTAAATCTTCAGAATAAAATAGAATTAACTGTGTTTTTGGAAAAATCTTCTCAGAATTAAGTTGGTCATTTTCCCCTTTTCCAGAGCAGCAATTTAGTGTTGGTTATCCTTGCTGTTTAATTAAACTTCTTATCTTTCAAATGGAGAAACTAATCACAATGTCATTTTAAGAGGTTTTCATGTTCTCCTCTGTTGCCATTCCCCTCTCCATAACTTTACCCCCAACTCCATATATGCAAAGTTGGAGAATGGAGTTGCATTACTTTATATTGAATAGAACTACATCCTGGCAAAAAGGTATTTTCACAAAGTGGAAAAATGGAAAAATAAGTAATTCAGAAGAAGGGTGTTAAATTATCTGTTTTTCAGGAACCGAGGCCCCCTTTCTAAGCTAAATGCTAGAGTTGAGCTAGGAAAATGAGTGAATGACATGTGGGTTCATGCCCCTTTGTGTTCTCAGATGACTTGTTAACTAGCCAGAACTAAATATGCCTGGGTTTCTTTGAACTGGCAATTTAAATTCTAATTCTGATTACTCATCTTTGAAGAAATAGCAGGTACCCATCTTGGGCTCAGCATATAATTGGTCCTAGGTCATGGTTTCTGCCTATAATTATGTCTGTGAAGTCAGATGGTTTAAACTGGGAGCAAGGCCATGTTTTTAGGTTGTTAGGTATAGGCTCATATTTTTGGAATAAAGAGAATGTCAGTTAATTGACTTCTAGGATTCTTATGCTTTGTAATATTTAAAACTGGATGGTTAAGCTGTAATAATTGGAAAATTGGAGTCATGAGTGAGGGCCACGAAGAATGAACATAGAAAAATAAAAATAAAACAACAAAATAACACCTACTATTAGAAACAAACTATTATTGGAGAAAGATAGGACCAGAGGATTTAGTTAATATCCAGAAAGCACAGAATGAAAAAGTATGCTGAAGCTTACAGATAGAATGGTGGGCTGCAAGTGTTTGACATGAGCTGGAGGGTACTCAAGCTTGGCTATTAATTTTAATATTAGATTTCACTGTGGAACATGGAAAGACAACCCGCATTAGCAGGGATTTCATACTCCAGTTTTTTGTTTTTTTTTTTTTTTTAGTAAATTTTTTTTTATTGACTTTGTAATAATATTACATTAAAAAAATATATATATGAGGTCCCATTCAACCCCACCCCCCCCCCACCTCTCCCCCCCCCCCCCCCCAGCAACACTCATTCCCATCATCATGACACATCCATTGCATTTGGCAAGTACATCTTTGGGCACCTCTGCACCTCATGGTCAATGGTCCACATCATGGCCCATACTCTCCCCCATTCCATCCAGTGGGCCCTGTGAGGATTTACAATGTCCAGTGATTGCCCCTGAAGCACCATCCAGGGCAGCTCCATGTCCCAAAGATGCCTCCACCTCTCATCTCTTCCTGCCTTTCCCCATACCCATCAGCCATCATGTCCACTTTTCCCAATCCAATGCCACCTTTTCATACTCCAGTTTTAATCTATTCTGATCATCTTAAAGGAGTCTGCTGAATCCTCATACCACTTGGAAAAATCCACAAATGGGTATAAAATATAAAGTAAGAGAAATGCCAGGTTGTATAAAACAAATGAGAGGACAGGTAATGAACATAGAGGTGAAAAAAGGAGAATGAAGGTGGCTTATTTTCTTAGAAAGCAAGCAGGGTATTGGTGTATTTTCTCACTTATTTTTATTGTAATTAGATCCCTTAAGCTATCCAGTGAATGCTCATTTAAGAAATAATAAATAATATTTTTTATCTCTATGAAGTTTGGGATTTTAAGTTATGGGAAGTAAATCTAGGTTAGCAGTGACTGACAGAGAAGATCTCTAAGGTAAGATTAGTGTTTCCCTCTTTATTTCTAGAACTATGTATTACTAATGAATACTCCCTGCTGACAGGATTTGTCAGGGTTGCATCGTATCTAAGTATTATACAAATAATAACCCCTGCATTAGATTAGAATAGTATGTTTATGTACAGAATATGTTTTCAGATACATTCTCTCATTTTAGTATCATAACAGCCATGAGAAATAGATATTGGTATCTTTATATATGGTGGTTGGGGCCACTACTGTTTAATGAGATGATACTAGAAAGAGATATAAGTACCATAGTGTTGAAGCCAAATAGTAAACAGGGAGAATGACATGATTCCTTACATTTAGCTAAACTGAGACTAAGAATCAAATGTCTTATAAATACCTGGAGTTGGTAGTATTTCAACCCTTAATCTGCATTATGTATCACAGCATATATCAGTGCATACTCTACCAGTGCCCTAACCTAATGGGAATTATAATGACTTCGTATAGTATATATTCTGAGAGGCTTATAAATCAGAGGTTTTCTTATAGTCTTAATTTTATTCTTTTAAAAATCTTACCTAAAGAAATTCTTACGGGCCTTGCAAATATTGAATTTTTTCCATATCGTACTTTCTCTTAAAGAAAAATAAGAAATACAATGTTTACATAGATTTATCCTCAATACATGTATCTTCCCAGGAAACATAAGAAAAGACATTTATAAGGTATTAATAAATGGTTTCTTAAACAAGACACTAATATTAGAAATAGTGAAGGAACAACTAGATAAGTTTAAAATTTTTAAACAACTGTATAAGAAAGACTCTAGTGTTGAAGTGAATGAAAAGACAAAGGCTTTAAGTGTGATCTTTAGATCACTGAAAGTGAGAAGGTTTATATCAGGAAATGGAGAGAACTCTCACATACCAACAAGAAAATGGTTTAAGTATTCCAGTAGAAACATAAGAGTGTAACTTAAAGAAGAGGAAACCAGTTGTACCAATAAACATACAGGTAGTACAGAACCACACAGGGAAATACTAATTTAACCATTAGTGAGATACTATTTTAGAGCCGTCAAACTATTTGGAAATGTAAAGTCCTTATAATACTAGGTATAGTCACAGAGGTGGGGAAATAGATAATCACATACATATTGCTGATGAAAACAAGCACTGAAGTATAATCTGGAGAACAATTTGACTTTAGCAAGTAATGTCCAAATGTGTATACAAATTAGCAGGCAAGTCCTTCCTTGGAATAGATCTGCCCATGGCTATTTAAATTTAAATTTATTTAAAGTTAAATGAAATGAAAAATTCAGTTCTTCAGTCTCAATAATGGTATTTCATGTGCTCAAAAGCCATGTATAGCTAGTGGCTTCCATATTGGAAAGCACAGATTATAGATTGTTTCCATCATCAAAGAAAATTCTTATTGGATAGCCATTGTACAGACCCTTTAGAGAGGAAACTCTAAAAATGTGTATCAGGAGGTTTAAACAATGTTTTTCATTGAGGTGTTAGTAATAATTGCTAAACAAAACAAAACAAAACAAAAAACAGAAAAGAAAACAAGAAACCTCTTGAATGTTCTTCCATATATCAACAGATAAATAAAATAAGGCCTATTTATATAATGTAGTATTTTATAAATGCTAAAATGAATGAATTGGATCTACATGTCTACATGTTTAAATCTCAAAAATGTCATTGTGAAATTCTATAGACTGATTTGCACACTGTGATACTGTTTAGCAAAATTTAAGAATACTATTTTTATCATTTTGTACGTATAGTTAAAGAATGAAAATATGAGTTGAATATACACTAAATTCTTGGCATTGAGATCTCAGAAAATAAAAGGACAAGAGGGTAGAACAAGGGCAGGTTTATGGCTTTCAACTCTACTTAAAATCCTTTAAAAAAAAACTGGTAAAATTACAAGAAAATGTTATTTTTTTGAGTGGTGGGGTTATTGGTATTATATAATTATTCTTTGTATTTGTTCATACTTTTCCTACAATTAGCATATAATTGACTTTATAATTACAAAATACTATAATAAAAAGAGGAGTTCTGCCTCCACTAAGGAAGAAATTTCAGCAGGTTTCTCCTATCTGAATGATGAGAACATTCTAGATGACCTACAAAATCATTGTTGTTTTTTCTTTCCTTTTAAAGCTCATCAGAGAAATGAGTTTGCAAAGAAAACTAATGAACTAAAATCCGAAACCTGACAAGCACCATGAAAGATGGGACCCAGGGCTGCTTTCATCCTTGGCAGAGAAGCAGGAGAAGAAAGTTGCCATGAATGTGGGTAAAAAGGAAATGGATGAACTGTTTTTGAATGAAGTGTTTTTTGCTGAATTAAAAGGCATAAAGTTTTGGAAAAAATGACTAAAGCAGTATTTATTTTCAGATGATATGATTGTGCCTGTAGAAAATCCTAAGGAATTTACCAAAATAAACCCTTTGAATTATTGAATGAATTTTATAATGTTGTAGAATATAAAATCAATATACAAAATCAATTAATTTTCTATATACTATCAGTGAATAATTAGAAAATGAAATTAAACTATATTATTTAAAATAGTGTTTAAAATCATAATACACTTAGATATAAATTTACCAAAGATGTATGTCTTTCTTCTATACTGAAAACTAGAAAATTTTGCTCAGATAATTACAAAAGATCAAATTAATGAATATATACACAATATTCTGGTACTGGAAGACTCGATATTATCAAAATATCAACTTTCCCCAAATTGGTATATAGATTTTATGCAATCCAAATCAAATTCTAGTTTTTTGAAGAAATCAGCAAAATGATTCTATAAATTATATGGAAATGCAAAGGACTTAGAAAAGCCAAAATATTCTTGAAAGGAGAGAAGAAAGAGGACTTATTCTCTTGGAATTTAAGTTTTGCTATGAAGTTCACACTAATCAAGACACTATGACAGGATGGAACGTGGGAGAGTATGGGCTATGAGGTGGACCATTGACCATGAGGTGCAGCGATACCCAGAGATATACTTACCAAATGCAATGGATGTGTCATGATGATGGGAGAGAGTTTTGCTGTGGGGGGAGTGGTGGGGTGGGGGCGGTGGGGTTGAATGGGACCTCATATTTTTTGAATGTAATATTTTTTAAAAATGAATTAAAAAATTTAAAAAAAGACACTATGACATAGGCTCCAGTTTAGAGAAATAGAGTAATGAATCACTTTTAATGATTTTTAAAATTTTATTGTTTTAAGAAATGTGTGAATATTTACCGAAGTGCAATTGACAAAGTCCAATGAAGATATTTTAAGTGTACACTACAAGAAGTTTTGACAAATGTGTAAATACAAAATCTATGTAACCCATATCCCTATCTGGATGTAGAATTTCCCCCATAGCTCCAGAATTTCCCTTGTACTTCTTCTCAGTCTCCACCTCCATAGAAGAACCACTGACTTGATTTCCATCATTATAGATAAATTCCATTTATTCCAGAAATTCATATAAATAGATTAATTCAATATGGACTCTTTTGTGTCTGAGTACTTTCACTCTGTATAATGTGTTTGAGATTCACCCATGTTGTTGTATGTATCAATAGTTCATTTCTTTCTATTGCTAAATAGTATGCCATTGTGTGAAGATATGTTTTTTTAACAAATCAATTTTATTGATACATATTAATAAACATAAATCCATCCAAAGTATACAATAAAAATAGTATTTGGTATAATCTCATAGTTGTACTTTCACCACTCCAATCATTTTTAGAGCATTTTCATTATTCCAGTAATAATAATAAAGTAAATACTCAAAAAACACACAAAACTCATCACTTCCCAATCTGTTTCCTTTGCCATACATAGTTGCTATTCAGTTTCTGTCCCTTTAAGTTATTTGTATTTATATTGACTGTAAAAACAGTCTCATATATGTGATGTAAGTATTTGTACTCTACATGAGGTTTCACTATGTTATATAGTCCCATGTTACATTTTTTAGTTTTCCTTCTAGTTATATACATGAACTTAGGCTTTGCCTTTCACAAACACCATGATGTGCCCTCACCATTTCCATTCATTTTCAAAGATTTACAAACAACCTTTAACCAATTCTGCACAGATTAACCATCAGCTTTCCATTCTCTACCCTCATTCTATTTCCTGGTGACCTATAATCCAATTTTAAAAAAAAATATTTATTTATTTTTCCACCTCTCTCCCTCCTCCTCTCCCCTCCCCTGCTGTTTTTGCTGTCTGTGTCCATTTGCTGTGTGATATTCTGTATCTATTTCTTTTTTTTCTCCTCTTCTCATTTTTTCTCCTCTAGGATTCACAGGAATTGATCCTGGGGAATCTCTCATGTGAGAGAGGTTCCCTGACACATGAGCCACCTCAGTTCCTGGTTTCTGTTCCCTTCACCTTCACTCTCCCCTTCATCTCTTTTTTTTGTTGCATCATCATCTTTGCTGCATAATTCACTTGTGCGGGCACTGTCTCATGTGCGGGCACTTGGCTTGTCATGTGAGCACTCCCGTGGGCACTCACCTTGCCACGTGGGCACTCATGTGGACACTCAGCTCACCACGCAGGCAATGGCTCACTGCACAGGCGCGATTTCTCTTTTTCTTTTATACCTGGAGACCCCAGGGATCGAAACTGGGTTCTCCCATCTGGTAGGTGGAAGCCCTATTACTTGAGCCACATTGCTTCCATAATCTAGTTATTAATTCCATGAGTTTACACCCTTAGTTTCAGTTCTTCTTAATATATTCTTAGTAGTGGGATTGCCAGATCTTAAGGCAGTTCTATATTTAGCTTCCAGAAGAACCACCAACTGTCCTCCACAAATACTGTACCACTTTCCTACAAACAGTAAGGGAGTGTTCCCATTTCTCTACAACCTCTCTAGCCTTTGTAGTTTTTTGCCTTTTTTAGTAATGGCCATTCTGTAATATGTGAAAGGATATCTCACTGTAGTTTTAATTTGCATTTACCTAATCACTAGTGATGCTGAACATTTTTTCATGTATTTCTTCACCATTTGTATTTCTTCTTTGGCCAATTGTCTTTTCAAGTCTTTTGCCCATTTTTTAATCAGATATTCTGTCTTTTAAGTGTTGAGTTGTGTTATACATCATGGATATTAAACCTTTATCAGATATGTGATTGCCAAATATTTTCTCCCTTTGAGTTACATAATATATCTAGTTCATAATAGCACAAACACACAGTATTTGAGCTTTGTGTCTGGCTTGCTTCACTCAATATAATGTCCTCCAGGTTCATCCATGTTGTCATTTGCTTCATGACTTCATTTCTTCTCACTGCTGCATAATATTCCATTGTGTGTATACATGACAATTTGTTAATCCATTCATCAATTGATGGACACCTGAGTTGTTTCCAACTTTTGACTTTTGTGAATAATCCCACTATGAACACTGGTGCGCAGATGTTTATTTGTGTCACTGCTCTCAATTCTTCTGGGTATTTACCTAGCAATGGTATTGCCAGGTCACATAGCAAGTTTATATTCAACTTCCTTAGGAACTGCCAAACAGTCATCCACAGTAGCTGTACCATTCTACATTCCCCCCAACTGTGAATAAGCGTTTCTTTCTCTCCATAGCCTCTCCAACATTTACAGTTTTCTGGTTTTTTAATAGTGAAATGATATCTCATTGTAATTTTGATCTGGAGTAGTGATATTAATATCACACAAAATAGATTTTAAATGCAAAATTGTTAGTTCTTTGCTGATGTGTTCATTGTAAACAGCTTCCAGAATGTGTTCTCTGAAGCTAGATACCACTGTTTTTCCCTTGTTTCTAATGAGAAATAAAATAGGGTTGCAAAATTCAGTAGGCCTTATTCTTGGCTCTTAATACATTTAGCCTCCTGAAACTTATGAAATTTTTCATTAGTGATACTTTTTCTGGTTATTATGGCAAATATCTATTAGCATTTTCATTCAAAAGTGTTTTTATCCATGGTTTATATATTTAGGTCCTATGCATGTTGTGGCATGTGTCTAGTAAGAGACTCTCCTGGTTTTCTTCAAAATTTACATCTGGGGATGTGAACTGTTCAATGCTAAATGCAGTAAATAAGCTGTAATTATGTATTATGCACAATTCATTATATGTCTTCATTTTGAAACATTAAGCAACAAAACTTTCCATCCGCATTTTGCACATCAAGTTGGAAATAGTGAATGTAAAAAGTAATGGGATGCTAATCAAAATGAAAATTGTTATAGACCTTATAAATTACCCAAATTATTATCCTCTAGTACTATTGCATGGCTGCTTGTATTATACCATCTATAGAACTCCTGAGACCAGAAAAGAGGTGGGTGCATTCCACCAGGGGAGCAGCGGCCGCCATAAAACAGTCCTCTCACTCCTTTTCTATTGTTTTTACCCATTTTTCTCATCTTTTTTCTGCTTTGGCTGTCCTTCTCTTTCATAGATTTCCTTCTGCTCCCTTCCCCTTATTTCCCAAGCACAAAACTGCAGGTGATATTAACAGATTAAGTGGGCAATAATTATTACTCTATTTTCTATCCTACTTGAAGTCCTAGAACATTGTTGGTGGTGATTTTACCAGCTGTTTTTGTTCTAAAAATGTTTATAATCTGAATGCAGCTAAACATCCATATATAAAACAAAACCCAGAAATAAGTTTCAAAAGGAAGTAATTTTATCTTTGTATTGTAACTTCCTCATCAGTCCTTTTGTTAATGAGTGGATAGCTCTTCTAGTCTTCCCTTTGGAAATTATGGTCTACAACTCTGGGTTTTATTGTTGACAGAAATTACAGCCATAATTGAGAAGTGATTTTCAGTTTTCTTTCAAACCGTCAGTTATTTAGCCCTTGAAGTCATTAGCTATAAGTTATTTTTTTGTTTTTCAAATTCACCAATAATCTGATTAATAAATTTTAGAGACATTAGCTTATAGAAACCTGAACATATTTTGTAGTCTTGTTCCTATGTATTATTACCAAAGGATTTTACAGAATTTATGATGTCAGTGTGCCATACAGGTAGCTCTGTTTCCTGCACATTCCAGGAAAACAATGTTACAGTGTGTTTTGTGACTGGAGCAAGTAGTGATAAGGTCATTTCTCAAACATTCAAATATGATTGTTCTCTCTTACTCTTCAGCTGTCTCTTATTTTACCAGCCAGTCTATGTTATTGCCTTTGGTGTAGGAAATCCAGCTTTTACTTCAATGCAGATCCTTATTTTGTCATGTAAACATTACCTACTGGCCCAAGTCTCTTGATACACTAAACCAAGCTTTTGAACTCAAAAGCTCCCTTTTCCCCCCTCAGAATATATATGCTTGAAAAATCAGAAAGGTTTTAAGAATGATTTCTTGCTATGAGTTATAAAAATTTCTTCAAATTCTGAGCTGACTTCCCTGTTTTTGCTGGATTATTTTATACCTCCTTTTCTCTGGAGCAAATAAGTGCTTCCTGAAGTGATAAAGACCTTTAATTCAATGGGTGGTGGTGTGTGAGGCAGTAATAAAAATCCATGAAGGGATAGCCTATGAACACAGTATTATCCCCTGCCCCATTAATATCATCATAAGCCAGAAAGCTAATGGAATCATCCTTTATGAAGAACTCTTTGCTATTCATCCTGGTAGACTCAGAAATCTACATGTTTGGTTAAGTGATCCCTAAGAGTTTGGTGGCAATTAATTGCTTAACTTCCTCTTATTCTGTCTCCATATTGTACCTTTTATTTTGAAATGATCTCAAACTTATGGCACAATTGAAGAAATAATAAAAACCAATACAGAGAACTCCAATATACTCACTACCCACACACTCAGCTTTACCAATGTATCAGCAATTCCCAGAGAAACAGAACTGAGAAGATATATAGGATATACACATTTACGCACACACGTGTATGTGTGTGTATATATATATGGATGTATATATATGTATATTTATGTATATGTGTGTATATATAAATATGGATGTATATATATGTATATTTATGTATATGTGTGTATATATATATATTTGTGTGTGTGTATATATATATATGTACATATATTATAGGAATTGGCTCTTGCAGCCATGGGGATATAGCAATATCAAATTCCACAGGGCGGGCTGCAAGCTGGAAACTTTGAAAACGGTGATTCTGAAATCTGGCATGTCCAAACCCTGTAGGGTAGCAATATGCAAACTCCAATTGAAGGTGAAGCTGTTGACTGAAAAGGAAGCAGAAACTCTTCTTTCTGACTTTTGAAACCTTGTTTTCATCCTAATGTTATATGCTATATAACATTATGTTATATAAGAGGGAGATGGAAGGAAAGAAAACAGATATTAGATATATACACACACACACACAGGTATAGACATTAAAATTAAGGCAGAAATGCCATTAAAATTAGAATCATCATTTCTTCAACTAATTATACAGTCATAGCTGGTATTTATAATTACCTTCTTCCACCACCTGTTCCATCCATGTTCCCTTAACCCTCAGCAAGCATACGATTTGGTTGCAGTTCTTTGTCTGGTGGGGTGACCCAAATCGTCATTCTTGTAGGGTCTTGGCTATTAGTAGCTCTTCCTGGATTGTGTTGTTGTAGTTTTTCAATGAATTAATCACTAGGCATAGTAATATTAAGAGATCTATATTCCAAACATCCTCTGTCTTACCTCCATTGTGTAGTACTAGTCCAATTTCCCTTTAGTAATCATAATCAACTACCATAGCCAGTACAGTAACTCCCTTCTTTGCTTGTTGATTCAGAAACATGAAGAACCCATTGTGTCCAAGCAGCAGTGTTAACTTGCAGGTCAATGGAATCATCATTGTGGCTCATGATGGAAGTGCTCCTCCCTTTGGAACTAAGATCTCTACACTAGCAGAGCATAAGGTCATAAGGGCAGGGAGCAAACATTTTTCTATTTGGTCATTAGAGTTAATAGCACCTACAATCTGATTTATTGGACTTACCACACTCAGCTAAGATGGAGTTGAAGAAGGACAACCACCACACCATGGAGCCTAGAGTGATTACAACTGAAAGTGGGAGGATTGCATCCAGCATCCATGTGGAATCTGTGCCTCCTCTTGACATAGAGGTGCAATGGACACAACCAATCCAATGTCCACATAGAAGAGGTGGCATTGGATTGGGAAAAGTGGACATGGTGGCTGATGGGTATGGGGAAAGGCAGGAAGAGATGAGAGGTGGAGGCGTCTTTGGGACATGGAGCTGCCCTGGATGGTGCTTCAGAGGCAATCACCGGACATTGTATATCCTCACAGGGCCCACTGGATGGAATGGGGGAGAGTATGGGCCATGATGTGGACCATTGACTATGAGGTGCAGAGGTGCCCAAAGATGTACTTACCAAATCCAATGGATGTGTCATGATGATGGGAACGAGTGTTGCTGGGGGGGGGGAGAGGTGGGGTGGGGGGGTGGGGTTGAATGGGACCTCACATATATATTTTTAATGTAATATTATTACAAAGTCAATTAAAAAAAAAGAAAATGAAAAAAAAATAGTATGTGGTGTCATTCCCATTTTTGCCCCTTGATTCCTGGAAGCATGAATCCTGGCATGGATTGGATGCAGATTTAGAACATATACAGTCAACTGGAAAACATTGCCCCAGTCTGGCAAGGTATTGCCACTCAGTTTGCACCATAATTGAGTCTTCTAAAGGGAATGCCACCTTCCACTCAATTCAGCTGCTTCAGAGTGATGGAAACATAGGAAGTCCAGTGAATTCTGTGAGAATGGGTCCATTGTTGCACTTCATTTGCTGTGAAGTAAGTTTCTTCATCATAATGCTGGGTGGGATACCATGAAAGTGGATAACACTTTCTCTAAGTCCACAGATGTTAGTTTTAGCAGAATTGTATAAAGGGAAAGCAAGTTCATATCAAGAATAAGTGTCTATTCCAGTAAGAAGAAACAATGTTTTGTTCATAATGGAAGTGATCCTATGCAATCTGGGTAGCTGTCTGATCATCTCACAGAATACTTCCACATCAGGAACTGAGTTTTGGTCTCTATTGCTGGCTGCTTGGGCATTAAATGGTGGCTAAAGCCAGTATGTTCTTGCTGAATGGAAGTCCCTGTGGCTGAGCTCATGTATAATGTTTATCCCTACCACCATGGCTTCTTTTTTATGGATCCAGTATTTATGGACAGTGAGAGGAGTGGCTGAGAGAAGAGGTTGTCTGGTATCTATAAAATGGATAATCCTACCCACTTGATTATTAAAGTCCTCCTCTATTTTGGTTACTCTATAGTTAGTATTTACATGGGAATCACATGTTTTTTTTTTCCCATTTAGAAAAGTCTTCCTACATCATATTTCTCCCCTAGGCTTCTTTGTCTCTAGTTTTTTAGTCATGTTCCTTCCAAGTCCTTGGTCATCCACTCAAACCATTGCCCATATTTCATGAATTGGTATACAAATGCACCTACAACCATTTCTCCTTCCAAGCAAAAGGAACAAATAAGTGCAATTCTGGAAGTTCTGTGTACTGGAAGGATTTCCCTTCAATAATGACTATCAGGGATGCCTTAAGAATGAGGTGTAGTATTATAGCTATCTAATTTCAGGTGGTATCTGCATATCACACACAACCACCCAATGTCTGTCCACCATGCTCATTTGTTCTTATCATAAATTACATCATTACACATTTTGCATCCAAAACCTTAGAGTAATCATTACTTTTTATGCATTTGTATTTTATATCCTTTAAGAAGTAAAAGGTGGAATTACAAACAAAAAGTAGAATAGTACTGGTATTTGTATTTGCTTATGTAGTTAACTTTACCGAGTATCTTTCTTTCTTCATATGGCTTCAAACTATTTTCTAGTGTCCATTCTTTTCAAGCTGCAAAACATCCTTTAGCATTTCTTTTAGGACTTGTGTAGTAGTGACAAAATTTCTCAGTTTTTGCTTATCTGGGAATGTCTTAATCTCTTTCTCATTTTTGAAAGACAATTTTTCTGGATATAAAATTCTTAGTTGGCTTTTTTTTTTCCTTTCAACATTTTGCATATGTCATCCAACTTCTTGCCTCCATGGTTTATAATGAAAAATAGGCAATCAATCTTACTGAAATTCTCTTGCCCATGATATGTAGCTTCTTTCTTGTGCTTTCAAAATTTTCTCTTTTTGACATCAATATTTTGAATATAAAGTGTCTCAGTGTCGGTCTCTTTTGGCTTTTTCTGTTTTGGAAGCCATTGAGATTCTTAGATATGTATATTAAATTTGGGAAGTTTCTTCATTTCTTCAAATATTTTTTCAGCCCCTTACTTTCTTCTTCTTGAACTGCCAAAATGTGTACATTGGTGTGCTTGATGCTATCTTTCAGGTCATTTAAAACTGTTCACTTTTCTTCATTCTTTTTTCTCTTTGTGTCTCATACTGAATATTTTAAATTCCTTATCTTCATGTTCAGTGATTCTTTCTTCTGCCACTTCCAATTGACTTTTGTATCCCCCTAGAGAATTTTTATTTCAGTGATTGTGGTGTTCATCTCCAGTATTTCCGTTTGGCTCCTTTTTATATTTTCTAACTCATTATTGGAATTATCATTTTTGTGCTCCTGTAATTTTCCTGATTTCCTTTAGTTCACTGTCCATGTTTTCTTATAGCTCATTCAGCATATTTAGGACAATTAAAAAAAAATTGTCTCATATATCCAAAGTTTGGTTTTCCTCATAGATGATTTCTAATATTTTATCTTGCTCCTTTGCATGGGCCTTCATTTCCTTTTTGTTTGTTTGTTTGTTTGTTTTATGCTTAATTTTTTTTTCACCCTGGAGGTGTTTATATTTTAAAGTGTTTTCTCTGAAATTTATTCAGTAAGGTGTCAGTTCCTTAAGCATGTAGTTAGCCACTATTATAATTTTGGTTTCCTTGAATGCCAAGAACTAACCAAAAAATAAAAATAATAAAATAAAATAAAACACCCTTGCCAGTCTTTGCAGATTGACTTGTATGAGTGCTCCCTTCAAAGCTCAGCCTGCATAACAGAGAGTTTTAAAAATAGAGGTAAAAGTGTAGGATCCTCCCCAGTATTTCCTGAGAATGAATCTCATCCTGGGAATTCACAAAAGTCCTAGGATTTCCCTGCTTACAGGGATCTGAATGTCTCTTTTCCCATAGACAATATTGTTTCCTTCCCCATCTTAGATGCTACACTGCATGCCCTATAGTCAGCAATCTTTTGCCCCTGGCAGCTGTGATTTCACCATTCTCCTACAGCATTTTTGCTGCCTGTGAGCTGTCTACAGGCATGGCAAGTTCTGAGACTGCAAGCTTTTGGTGAGTGTCCTTGTTCAGATCTTCAGGCTGATTCAGCACAGACATACCTGTACCCTAGTATGTGCAAAAATTTACTCTGCTTCTTCTGGAACCACACACTGGGGGTGAAGACAAGCTCTATACTGAGCCAGGGAAAGGGGTTTGGGAAGGGCCAACAAAGTTGCCATGAGGTTTCCTTACCAGTTTTAAGGTACATTTTCTTGATTTAGCACTTGTCCTGTTACTAGGACCCTTTGTTTTCTGCAGCTCTGAGTTTTTTTGTGTGTTTTTTAAAATTTTTATTTTATTTTATTTTTAATTCTTTTTTATTGTACTTTTTGAAGATACATAGATCTCAAAAAAATGTTACATGAAAAAATATAAGAGGTTCCCCTATACCCCACATCCTGCACCCTCCACTCCTCCAACATCCAACGTCAACAACCTCTTTCATCATCGTGGCACATTCATTGTATTTGGTGAATACATTTTAGAGCACTGCTGCACTGCATGGATAATAGTTTACATTGTAGTTTACCCTCTCCCCCAGTACATTCAGTGGGTTATGGCAGGATATATAATGTCCAGCATCTGTCCCTGCATTATCATTTAGGACAACTCCAAGTCCCAAAAATGCCCCCACATCACATCTCTTCTTCCCTCTCCCTGCCCTCAGCAACTACTGTGGCCACTTTCTCCACATCAATGCTACAGTTTCTTCCATTACTAGTCACAATAATTCTATAGTAGTTTAAAGCTTCTGTGTGGGGACAGAACCCCAGAATGCCTCATTCTGCCGTCTTGGTCCTGGAATGCATTGTGTGACTTTTTAGCTCTCTTTTATAATATTATTTCTAGACCTATACTTGGTGGATATGTGTTTCCAATTGGAAATCTATCCTTTGTTTGTCTGACTAAGAAAACCTATTTGCCATTTGCTATTCATTTATTGCATCTTTAAATTTTGATTATTATCTAATTATATTTTGTAGAATCTTATCTTAATTTGCTAAAACCTGCTGAGAGCAATATACCAGAAATGGGTCATCTTTTATAATGGAAATTTATTAGGTTAAAAGCTTACAGATCTGAGACTATAAAAATGTCCAAATTAAGACATCATCAGAGATGCTGTCTCACCAAAGGTGGGCTGCTGGTGATACTCCTACCACATGGCAAGGCAAAATGACAGCTCTGCCAGTCTATGCTTTTTCTTCCAAATTCCCTTTCTCAGTGAGCTTGGTGGTGGGTGATCAGGCATAGGCTAATGTTTCCCTTTGCCTCCAGACTTTGTCTCTTTCAGTCTCTTGGGGACCTCTGTGCTTCCCTGATTCCAGCCTCTTGGTGTTTCTGTCTCTGCCACTTTTCTCTGTGTGTCTGCTGCTTTTAGTCTTCCATTTATAAAGGACTTTAGAAGAGAATTAAGACCCACCCTTGGTCCTGCATTCTAATCAAAAGCCCTTAACTAAAATGATAAATGATATGAGGTTCCATCTTCTGTGGGTTTACAAGCCAGGAATGGGTTAGCTTAAGAATATAATTTTCTGGGGCTCACAAAAGACTCAAACCAGCAAAAATCTTATCTTGGTTTTCCAAAATAGATTGAATATTCTTTCAGAGTCCAGCTGTTCTAGGTGAAAACAAAGTAGATGTTGCACAAATATTTTAAACTTACCAGTAAAAAATTCCTACTTTATTGTACACAGAATTATACAAATGTAGATAAATTAAAATGTATTAAGTTTTGGTTGAGAATTTAGATTTTTAAAAAATAAGCATATATACTTTTAGGCTTAATAACATAATGGTTTAATGATTGAATGTAGGATTCAAAAAATTATTTGACAGAAGACTAAAGATAATGAAAACCATAACATCCTGAGTCAAATTTTTTCTTTTAAGACTGTAAATAACTATTTCCACCTGCTCATAAGGATCACTCTTGTCAGAGGTGAAGTTCCTTCTATAATACACATGATAAAAAAATTTGTTAGATGTTCAGTAGAAGAAGTAGTGTTATTTTTGTAATAACAGGCCACCATATGTCAACAGTGAAGAATCAGATTCACATGGTTGCCAATCTAAGGGTGATTTATTAGTACAAAACAAAATATCAGCATTTCCATGCTCTAATTAGGGTACTATGCAAAAGCTATTTCATTATAAATAAATAGGATAGGTTATGATTCAGCAACAGCTAAGCCCAAATTTATTGTGTCTTAGCAAAATAAACAAGGTTTATTTCTTGCTCACGTTACAGTTAATGCAGATTGAGCAGCCTTCCTGAATGGTCTTTCTATCAGCAGTATTTCATGAACTTAAGCTTTTCCCATCCATTATTTTGTCCCCTGGAACACAGTCTCACAAGAGCCACTGCAACAGGAAAAGAGAGAACTGGAAGATGACAGGGAATGGTTTAAAGTGCCAAACTTGGAAGTGTCTTACATTATTTCCTACCACATTTCTTAGGTTATGACAAAGTGATATGGCCCCAACAAGTTTAATTTGGTGTGCACTAATTCTCTGTGACACATACATTAGCTCCTATTGCTGCTATAATAAATCACCACAAAATTAGTAGTTTATATACTACAAATTTATTATCTTACAGTTCTAGAGTTTAGAATTCTGAAAATATTCTCACTGGACTATAATCAAAGATACAGTAGGTCTCTGCTCCTTTATATTTTAAGGGAGAATCCATTTCCTTGACTTTTCCAGTTCATAGAGGCTGTACTCAGCCCCTGGCTTGTGGCCCCCTTACTACAGCAACATCAGGGCAAGTACTTCTCATGCTGGTATATTTTTGTTCTCTCTTTTCTATCTCCCTCATCTACTTTTTAAAAAATTAGTTTTTTGAAATATATCACCCACACACAAACATACATAAACAATAAGTGTATATTAATAGTTGTGAACTTACAAAACAAACCTATATAACATTATTACAGGACTCTCATAACTCATCCTACCATCAACACCTTACATTGTTGTTAAATCTTTTTAACTAATGATTAAAGAGCATTGTGAAAATATTACTACTAACCAAAGTATTTTCTTCCAACCCTCCCTATTATTATTATCTTTGTGTCATTTATATATGAACATACATAAACAATTAAGTGTATAGTAAAAGTTGTGAACTTACAAAGCAAACATGCATAACATCATACAGGGGTTCCATGTACCAACCCTCCACCAACAACTTGCATTGTCATAAGACATTTGCTACAAATTACGAAAGAATATTGTCAAAATCTTACTACTAATTATAGTCCTTATCTTACATTTGGTGTGTTTTTCCCCCAACACACCTTATTATTATTTTTTAAATATATTTTTTATGACAGAGGTTCTAAACTTATAAAACAATCATACACATATGCAGAATTCTCAAACAACACCCCTCTATCAACACATGACATTGTGGTGGAACATGGTACAGATAAGATAATATCATCTGATTGTTACCATGTCCGTAGTATATATTTGGCTCACATTTTCCATACTGCACCATTATCAGCACAGTACATCTTTGGCATACATGCAAGAATATTATATTATTACTACTAACACAGTCCATAGGTCATTCCAGTTGTATTTTTTCCATGCATTCCCAACACCCTGCAGTAGTGATATATATTTGCTCTAGCTCACAAAGGACACGCTTGCATCTGTACTATCAACCACAATTCTTATCCTCCTCTGGGTTTACTGTGCTATTCAGTTCCTAGATTATTCTCTAGCATTCTGTCAATTGGCATTTACATCCCTACACTACCATTTTCAGCCATATTCCTACTTATAAACTAGCTATTACTATTTTTACCATCCATTCTATACATTTCCACATTTTTATAGTAAAGTTAATTAAAACTTCTACATACATTAAACAGTAGTGCATATCAGTTCTCCTCTTATCTCCTTTAAGAATCCACCACCTACCACCAGGTCCTTAACATATTTTCCTACATTTTCTTCTAGAACTTTTATGGTTCTTGCTTTTAATTTTAGTTTTTTGATCCATTTTGAGTTAATTTTTGGATAAGGTATGAGATAGGGGTCCTCTTTGCTTCTTTCAGCTACGAATATCCAATTCTTTCAGCACCGTTTGTTGAATGTACTGTTCTGCCTGAGCTGTGTGGGTTTGACAGACTAGTCAAAAATCACTTAAGCATACATAAGAGGGTCTGTTTCTGAACCATCATTTGGTTCCATTGGTCTATGTGTCTGTCTTTATGCCAGAACCATGCTGTTTTTAACACTATAGCTAGGTAATATGATATGGAGATGAGGGTTTGCTTCTTCATTTATAATGTTTCTGGCTATTTAGGATCCCTTACTCTTCCAAACAAATTTGCCAATTGTGTTTTCAACTTTAAAAAAAAATGCTGGTGGAATTTGTATTGGGATTGCATTGAATCTGTATATCAATTTGAGCAAAATTGACATGTTAATGATATTTAGTCTTCCAATCCATGAACCTGGAATGTTCTTCCAGTTATTTAGGACTTTTTAAAATTTATTTTAACATTGGGTTGCATTTTCTGAATCCAAGTGCTTTACATCGTTGATTAAATTTATTCCTGACTATTTGAGTTTTATCTGTCATATTTTATTTTCACAACTCTTTTGACACTTTTAATTACTTTTATTGATATAATCTTCATTTCTAGACTCTCTTCCAGGTCTCTCTCTCTTGTCTTTTCTTTTCAGGCTCCAGCACACTCTTTAGTATTTCCTGAAAATCTGGTCTCTTGCTTAGAAGTTCTCTCAGTTTCTGTTTATCTGTGAATATTCTAATTTCACCCTCATTTTTGAAAGATAGTCTTGCTGGATATAGGATTCTTGGCTGGAAGTTTTTCTCTTGCAGTATCTTAAATATATCAGACCACTGTCTTCTTGCCTCCTTGGTTTCTGGTGAGAAATCAACACTTAATCTTATGGGGTATCCCTTATATGTTATGCATTGCTTTTCTCTTGCTGTTCTCAAAATTCTCTCTTTGTCTTTGGTATTTGACATTCTGATTATGTGTCTCAGAGTTAGTCTATTTGGATTTTTTTGGGTGGGAATACATTGTGCTTCTTGGACATGAATATCTATGTCCTTCCATAGGGTTGGGAAATTTTCTACCATTATTTCTTTAAGTATTCCTTCTGCCCCTTTTGCCTTCTCTTCTCCTTCTGGGACATCCATGACATGTATGTTTGCACATCTCTGGCTGTTATTCAGTTCCCTGAGAACTTGTTTAATTTTTTCCACTCCTTTCTTCATCCCTTCTTTTGTATGTTCACTTTCAGAGGCCATTTCTTCAAGATCACCAATCCTTTCTTCTGCCTCCTCAAATCTGCTATTATAGGATTCCAATGTTTTTTAATTTAATTTATTGCACCTTGCATTCCCATAAGATCTGCTATTTTTCTATGCATGCTTTCAAATTCTTCTTTGTGCTCATCCACTGTCTTCTTAAAATCCTTAATCTCTTTAGCCGTTTCATTGAATTTATTAAGGAGATTTTTTTGAACACCTATGATTAGTTGTCTCGATTCCTTTATGTCATCTGGAGGCTTATCTTGTTCCTTTAACTAGGCCATATCTTCCTGTTTCTTGGTATAGAGTGTAATTTTTTGTTGGTGTCTTGGTATCTGGATTACTAGAGTATTTATTCTGGGTGCAGTTTAGGGCTTCCTGCCCTTTCTCCCTCGCTGGTTGTGCAGTAGGAGCCAAGGATGAAACTGTTGTTATAAACTGTGGAAGCTCAAGCTGCCCTCATTGTCCCAGGGACCAATGAAGTTTCTCCCAACTTTCTCCTTTCCCAGAGGTAGGGAAAGAGTCACAGTTGTGTGGAATAATCCCAGTTGTGCAGGCCTAGACTGTAGTTGCCCAGAGAGACTGATGAAGCTTCCTGCCCCTTTCTCCCCTGCCTGAGGCATGGATGGAGCTGCAGGTGTGGGCAGCAATCTAGGCAGTGTAGGTCCAAAATGACTGCTGTTGCCCCAGTAGTTTTTAATTATTCAATTTGTGCCATCCAAAGGTACCCTCAGTTACCTGGATAGACTAGTGCTGAGCTAGCCAGCCTCCTCCCTGCCAGAGGAGGGACTGAAGCCTAGGCTAGGGCTGCAGGCTGATCCAGGTGAAAGAAACTGGTTCCTTCCATCACTGTGATATTTGGTCAACCTGGCTTCCCCTCAGTCTGGGGGTGGAGTCAAAATGGCAACCACCAGCCTTTTTCCTACTTGGACAAGTTCACATCCCAGCTGTTCCTAGGGTTGTTCCTTAGACATCGGTGTCTACCAATCAGTAGCTGAAATCAGCAGCCAACCGTCTCCTTCTCCCCTGATTTTGGGAAATGGAGCTTCCAATTCAGGTCACAGAACAGCTCCTGGGGTGGCTTGCACCACCAGAGCAGGACAATCACCCACCTCCTGGCTTGGCAGGCAATTTCCCGGAGAGTGTAGTGCAGGCCCCTGCAGCTTCCTCCTTGTTGGACACGGCCCTGGGTCTTAGGCTAGACCTGCAATCTGACCTGGATGGAAAGAAGCCAGTCTCCACCAGCACTGGGATTTTCAGTCCACCCCACTTCCCCTCATGCAGAGTTTAGATGGCAGCTCCTGGCCTCTTTCTGACTTGCACAGGCTCAAACTTTAGCTGTTCTCAGGATTATACTTTAGCCTGCTGAATTTTACTCATCATTAGCTGAAGTTGATGCCCAACTGTCTCTTCCTCCACCATTTTTGGGAAGTTGAGCTTTCAATTCCAGCTGCAGAACAGCTCCCGAGGCCATTTGTGCCTCCAGTGGAGGATGGCACCAGCCTCTGGGGTTTGGAGAGCTTTACTTAAGAGTCTTCTCAGCAGATGGGCAGCCTCCTTCTTCCATTCCTTCAAGGATGTTACAGGATGCCCTTCTGGCCTCCTGAAGCCCCCAAACAGGTGCTTCAGCTAGCTCCAGAGTACTCTGGGTGTTTGCTAACTGCCCTGTAGCAGTAGATGACTCTAGGAGTTCCTTACTCTGCCACCGTCTTGCTATCTCTCCCTCGCCTACTTTTAAAGACCCTTTTGATTACATTGAGCTACTCAGGTAATCTAGGATAATTTCCCTTTTTTTACAATCAGCTGATTAGCAACCACAATACCATCCACAACTTCAATCCTCTTTGCAATTTAAACTAACATATTCACAGATCCTGTAGGAAAGGATGTGGATATCTTTTGGGGGACATTATTGTTCCTTTTGTACATTACCACTTTATGTTAAATATAAATGGTCTAAATACTCCAATTCAAATGTCAAAAATTGTCATGTTTGATAAAAATAAACATCAACATGTTCTCTATAAGAAAATTTGCTTTAAATTTTAAAATATAAAATGGTTAAAACTAAAAGAATAGAAAATTCTATGGCATGCAAATAGTAATCAAAAGAGAACTGGAGGGATTTTATTAATATCAGACAAAATTTACTTCAAAAAAAGACTATCACAAGGGATAAAGAAAATTTTCATAATGATAGAGACTATTCTTCAGGAAGACAAAATATCAAATATATATGGAACTAATAACAGAGCTTCAAACTACTTTAAAAGAAATAAAAGGACAGAATGACAAATCCACAGTTATATTTGGATAATTAAGTGTTTTTTCCTGCAGTAATTGATAGAAAATGTAAACAGAAAATCACTAAATATATAGAAGATTTGAACTATACTTTCATCCAAATTGTTCAAATTGGCATTGCATTTATAGAGTGCTTTCCAACAAGAAGGGAATGCACATTCTTTCCAAGTGCCCATGGATAATTCCAAAATATAGAACATATTCTTGTCATAAAACAAATATTTTTAAAAATTGAAATCATACAGTCTTTTCTCTGAACATAATGGCATTCAACTGCAACTCAACAACAGAAAGATGCCTGAAAAAATCCTCAAGTTTGCCAAATAAACAATCCACTGCAAAATAATCCACAGGTCAAAAAATGTCATAAGGAAAGCTATTTGTATAGGGTAAACGATAACAAAGTTAACACAAAAATGTGCATTCGAAGATTCATAGAAGCTTCATTCATTTAGCTGCAAACCAGAAAGAAACTATGTTCATTAGCTGGAAAATGGATAACCAATACAATGGAAACACTACTCAAAAATAAAAAGCAATTAAGTACTGATAGAGCAACAAGGGTGAATCTCAAAGAAGCCGGATACACAAGAGTACATACTGTATGACTCCATTTAGGTAAAACTCTAGAAAAGACAAATCTAATTTATGTCAGAAACCAAGTCAAATGTTCCCTGGGGCTGAGACCAAGAAAGAGTGACTGGAAATAAACTTTTTGAGGTCATAGTAATGTTCTTTATCTTGATGGGGTCGTGATTACATAGGTGTATAAATTTGCCAAAACTTATTGAATGATATTCTTAAAACAGATGCATTTTATTATATATAAAGTGTACCTAAATAATGTTGATTTAAGGATTTTTGAAGATGTTATACTACCTCTGAAATTGTAATATGGTTAAGCCAATAATTAGATTTGGCTTTATAACACAATTTACATGAAGTCTTTTAGAATATATTGTTGTGTAAAAATCTCTGCATAACAAAAATAAATCTAAAGTTGCATCAAATTGGCAATGAAATTAAGAAAGAGTGACCATTTAAAAAATGATGCAAAATATGGGCTCTTTAATAGCATGCTCTGAGAATCAGCATGCAGTCAGGGAGCATAGTCTGTTCCTTAGATTAGTAACAAATACAACTGGGAAGGTGATTTTGCTATTTAAACACCACACAGTGAATTCCAAAGCAATAGCATTATGAGAAAGAGCGACCGGAGAAATATACATGTGTACATTTGTGTTTGTTGGGATGGAAAGGAAGCTGAAGACATAAGGTGGTCATTATTTTCTTACAAATTTTACCATTAGCCAGATGCTTTTTATTTTCCCCCATTCTCTGATATAGAATATTCTTTTCAAATGCATGCTTGCTTTTTCTGCTTCTACCAAAGAACCTAGTAGACACTGTTTTCCCTGAATGTTTCTCTTAACTTATACTTTACAATTTAATCTAATGCTGCTGTTGCATTTTTATTTGTTTGTTTAGGGATTTTTTTTCCTTTGTTTTGGTTTTTTGACTTGATATTTAATCCCTAGACATCAGTTTAAGGGAATTGGAGCCCAGCAGGTTCTATTAAAAGCTCAGCTCATCTGCGTGAAGTTGAAAGCCGTTCCTGTCCCCATCAAATGATTGCTTGTACTTGTCAGGACCCTTTGCTAAGGAAACAAGAGGATTATTTCTATACATAAAGCCTTGATGATATATGAAACTACAGGTACTTTGAAGGGTATTATTAACCTCCATGAAGTTACTGGAGAAACAAGATATATGGGGGCCAGCGGCTGATTGAAAATTCCTCAGCAGTGAGGTACTTGCTGAGTTTCCATCCTTTCACTTTTGTTTTCAGTTGTTGTGTGTTCACACAGGGCTATTTTTAAGCTGCTTTAAACTTTTCAGCCTCTGGGAGAGTTATAATTTTCCTTATTATTTCAATAAGGCCATAGAACCACTTAGAAATGATTTATTTCACAATTTCCTTTCCTGGGAACCTGTGAAGTCTTTTTACCCTCATTAGTCTTTCACACATAGACTGGTGAACTGCAAGAAAAGATTGCAATTTCAGTAATTAAGGTGCAAGAATTTCAAAGTCCTTTATAATTTAAAATATACATATGCATACACGTGAATTTACATATATATCAGCACTGCCAGCACTACTACTACTACAAACAACAAACAAAAATCAAGTGGAATTGTTTTTTTTTTAATATTTGTGCTTATGAAGATATTTTAGCACAGGTTTTTTTTCCCTTTCTCAATACTTCATGAATAAACAACACATTTTAAACTTCTTTCCAAACATTCACCAGTTGTTGTCAATTTATGAAATAAACAAACTGGGAAAGTGATGTATATTTTTTCCTGCTGAAATTTCTTTATACTGTTTTTGTAAAGATTTCTAAAACCAAGTATTCAACAAAGGGGACATCCTCCTGTGGCACCACATATAGCAATGCCTGTATCCCAGCCTGCTCAGTACCTTTTCTGTGTCCTACTTGAGGTCCATAAGGCCCCAGACTGGATGACGCGCACACATACACACAATGCACACACACACACACTAAAGCACACACAAATACAATCTTCCCCTTCTGACAACTTCTCGATATCCCTTACCTTGAGTATAGACTTTCATACCTTAATTGGAATTAAGACCACAAATACCAGTAGTGCTTGGAATGACAAAATATAAAGGTATAAAAGACTGCCAGCCATCTTTTCCAGAGAGCAGAATTTACTTGGGAAAGACCTAAAAATTTTGAAAGTAGTTGAGAGGATCTAATCTGGAATGAGAAAGAATGATGAAACAGTCTTGATGAACCGGAAAACAAATGTTACATATTACCTGATTTGCTTAAGGTATAGACTGGCCAAGGTATGAATTAGAGTCATAGGGCCTGCTCCCTGAGACTTGGGGGAGTTAGATGAAGTGCTTAAGTGTCAGATTACATAGAATGTATTCTGGAGGAGCTGTCATAGCTGTCATCATCATCTTCTTCTTCAGATTATTTTTATGGTTGTTGTTATTTTAATTAAGGAATAAGGACTATATCTTAAAGTAGAAGGTTATAAATGGAGTAGAACATTTCTATCCATTTTAAATGCAAGTTGTAATGGTTTTTACATAAATATATTTGCCTGCAAAAGGACTGTATAACCTTAATAATCATGGATTCCAATTTATTGGTCATCTACCTTTCTATATTATTTATAATGATGAATCAAATTAAATATCTCAAAAACCCTGCCAAGTAATTATTAGGCTATCCATTTTATGAGGCTATGTAACACATTGAAGTCAATAGCTAGTCCAGGATTCAACGTTGGTTACAATTGCCTCTAAAACCATACCTTTTCCACTTTAATTTTTAACTACTTTTTCTCTGTAAGTAGAAAACAGTATTATTTTTTCTCTACTGAAACAATATTCTTTTACCAGAGCATGAGGTACTGGTGTTTTCACTTTGTCAACATGTTGTGATTAGTGTTGACAAGGATACTCTCCAGGAAATCTTCCCCCAGTCAATGGAGTTCTTGTACTTTTATATTCATAATCAAATTTTAACATTTTCTTTTATTATGCTTGAGTGACAAGGAGCTAGGTAATCCAGATAGATGTAAATGAGGAGAACAAAGCATTAAAGATGATGAACTCTAGGTTTTGAAATAATGATAAAATGTTTCACTTCAGAGACTATTATTTTGGTTAGGACAAGTGGTGTGTGAAACTTACTAAGTTGATGAAAAATGAGTCCTATTTCCATTGACATATGTTAAAATGACTAATGAGGTTAATATTATAAATTTTGATTTATAATTTAAAGTAAAATCATTATATATTACTAATATGTTTTTCTCTAATTTTCATGTTTATTTAGAAGGGCTTACATGAAGAAGTGGAAGGGGTAAAGGAAAAAGAAGGGAAGGAAGAGAGGAATAAGGATGATGAAAAAGGAAAGGTGGGGAAGCAGATGTGGCTCAAGTATTTGGGCCCCCATCTACCATATAGGAGGTCCCGGGTTCAATACCCAGGGCCTCCTGGTGAAGGCGAGCTGGCTGTTGCTGTCCTATGCAGTAGTGCTGCCCCATGAAGGAGTGCTGGCTGATGCAGAGAGCTGGTGCAGCAAGATGATGCAACAAAAAGATACACAGAGGAGAGACAATAGGAGATGTAGCAGACCAGGGAGCTGAGGTGAGGCAAGAGAATGATCACCTCTCTCCCACTCCAGAAGGTATCAGGATGGGTTCCCAGAACTGGCTAATACAAGCAGACACAGAACACACAGTGAATGGACACAGAGAGCAGACAATGGAGGGATGGGGGAGAGATAAGTAAATAATAAAATCTTAAAAAAAAAAAAAAAAAGGAAAGGTAACAGCTATAAATATCTTATTCAATATAACTGCTTTTTTTTTTCATTTTTCAAATCTATGGATTATTTTTAAAGTGCCAGCTCAGATTATATTTGGGTTTGGCTTATTTGTAAGAATTGATACTATTTCCTATAGACAGCAGAAATCTCTGCTTGAGCAGTCAGGGAAAGAATGGCAGTGAAGTTGTGAGTTCCCTGAAATCCTATTTCTAGACCCTTCCTGACCTGCCTGCCACTGCCAATCTCTATACTCTACCCTACAAAGAGAAAATAGGAAAAGGAAATGGAATCCTTGGGACACCTTTTTCTCAATTCAATCAGAAAATGTGTGACATACTATTGATTGTTGTTTCTATTTTGTGTTATATATTGAGACTATATTTTCAGCAATGAATTGGATAAAAACAGAATATGAGATTTATTTTCAGTTTCAGCTTCAACATGCAAAGAGCTTGGAATTTGTTATTCACATCTTTACAACAAAAAAAATTGTTGAAGAAACTTAAAAACAATGACTTTTCTCTAATTTATCGGAAAATTGAGGTTGCAGTGTCAGTTGCCACCCCTTAAATCTGGAAACACATGTGATTCCAGAGTCACATCCAAGATTGGTTTCCTGGAGCAGAAGCCACAGGGGACATGAGCTGGTAGGAATATTTAAATGGTAATTTTGAGGTACCCCTGTGGACTGAATGTGGACTTATAGGAAAGTAAAATGCTCTTGAATGTCCTGGTCTTAAGGGGTGTTACCCTTCAGGAATCCCATCTGGTTCTGTTGAAAATCTGAAAAAGATTCCCTCCTGGCTCTGGCAAGGGGAGTGGAAGAGTACTAATTATGTGTGCCCAAATCATTCTCCAAAACAAAGGTCTATTATTTATGGGAAGAGACTTTATCAGAGTCTTATTCAAGCTGGGAAATGACATTCCTCCCAGTCTGTCCTGTTCTAGGCTTCCTATCTCACACAAGGGAGAGAAAGCTACACCATCAGAAGAACACTTTGTGAAGGTCACAGCCCAGAGACACAGGGCCATTAAAAGACTAGATTTCATCATGAAATTATAGAATACTTTCCCTACCACACAGCCAACCAATAGGGTTCTGGTTAATAACAGTGAGCTATAGCTGAAATTACTGCAAGAAGCTGACTTTCTCTAGAAGTACTTACAATGGGCCAAAGTCTATTGGGGAGACAAGGAGAAGGACACTAGAGAAACTTGATTCCTAAGACATATAATGATTTAGCAAAGATTAAGGCCAAGCAAACTATTAGGTAGATTAACATAAATCCTCCCACTACAGGCCTATTCACCCTTGTCCCTATTATTTGATAAAACATGTCCAGTTTTGAACAAAAAATTATAAGACATGCAAAAAGTCATGAAAAAATAGTCTGAAGAGACAAACCCAGCATGTAGCAAGACTGAGGTATGATACAGATATAATTAGGGAATTTAAAATAACTAAGATGAATATGTTAAGGATCCTAATGCAGAAAGGCAAAAACAGATGGTTAAAGTAAGTAGAGAGATGGAAACTGTAGGAAAGAGTGCTGTAGAAACCCTGTTGAAAATGTATGGCCTCCCTCACCCCAAATTTGGTTCAGATGTTGATAGTCATGATGGCATACATAAACAAGAGAGTGTTAAAAAAATTGTATCACAATATTGAGTCTACAGTGACAGCAGGGCAGGGCTGTCAAACAGTCCAAAATGGCTTGACAGAAGATGGAAACGAGATTTGTTCAAATTTTTGTAAATTGTGGTTAGGATGTGGGATTGGGGTGAGGGTTCCTCTGGGTGGGCAGAAGTTTGCATGGTCTGAATCTCTCACTGGCTCTAAAAAAGTGAGCACCTAAGCTTTCTTATCAGTTTTTCTAGATAAATGATGGAGCAGGAGGGAACAGAGGGAGAAGTAAGTGTTACAAGATGTTAGCAGTCAGACATCAAAAAATGGAGTCAGACTTCTTGTTACAAAAAGTAAAAAAGAAATGCTAAAAATATATTTTAAAAATATCCACTGTAAAAGAAATGAGAATTGACTTTAATAGCCTCATCAATAGACTGGATACAGTCAAAGAAATATTTGTGAGCATGCTTGTATATCAATACAAATGTTCCAAACTGTAATACAAAGAGAAGAATGAAAAAAATAAAAAAAAAAAAAGCACAACATCCAGGAACTGTGGGATAATTTCAAAATGTGGATGTATATATAACTGGAATACCAGAGTAGAAGAAAGAAAGAATAGAGCCGAAGAAATATTTGATGTAATAACTTTCCAAAATTATTTAGATATCAAACCACAGATCCAGGAAGCTCAGAGAACAACAAGCAGGATAAACTTCAGAAGACTAAAGAAAAAAGGAGAATCTGAAGAAATTAGATGGTGGAAGGAACTAGGGTAAGAAATACAGTGAATTTCAGTTTAAAAAATTGAGAGAATAAGAGAGAGGAGTAAAATATTTAAAATGTTCAAAGAAAAAAAATAGCAACCAAGAATTTGATACCTATTGAAATTATCCCTCAAAATTTAAGGAAAAATAAAGTATTTATCAGGGAGAGTAGTGAATTAAAACAGACATTTCATCACCATTAGATCTGTCCTACAAGAGATATTAAAGGAAGTTCTTCAGGAAGAAGGAAAATGATATAGTTTAGAAAGTCAGATTTCCTTTAAGAAAAGAAGGGCATTAGAGAAGTAATAAATTAACATAAAATGATATCTCAGAATTTTCTGATTCTTAATTTAAAGATAACTTTGTATAAAGTAATTTTAGAAATAATGTGTTGGGTGATTATAGCATATAGATAAGAGAACAACAATGTCATAGGAATGAAAGTGAAAAATTGGGAACTCTGTTATACTGTAACTGCACTACACATGAGTGGCATAGTGTTATATGAAAGTACACTTAGATTAGTTAAAAATGTATATTGGAAACTCTAGGATAACCAAAATAAAATTTAAAAAGAAGTGTAGCTGAAATAATAAGAGAGGAGATTAAATGGAATCATAAGTAATGCTAAATTAAAATAGAGAAAGCAGGAAGCATGGGGAAAAGCAAAGAACAAATTCAGTAAATATGAAACAGCTACACATATGGTAGGTATTAATCCAGTTATACTAGTAATCACTTCAAATGTGAATTACCTAAATATACCAATAAAAAGACAGTTTTTCAGGATGAAAAAAAATCTAAATTTATATCATCTATAAGAAAGTCAATTTCAATATAAAGACTCCAATAAATTAAATATAAATTAATGGAGAAAGACATATCATGCTGTATTCATTAGGTAGGCTTCTATGAAAAATGCCACTCAATTAGTTGGTTTAAAGAATAGGAATGTATTATCTCATGGTTTCCATGGCTAGAAGGCTTGTGTGACAGTTAAGCTATTGTGTCAACTTGGCCAGGTAATTGTGCCCAGTTGTTTGGTCAAGCACTGGGGTAACCATCATACAAGGGCATTTATGGACTTTAGTCACCATTGACTTTTTCTGCAGCGATAAATCATAGACAGCTGGTTATAATTACATCAATCACGGAGATTGCCATCAGCAATGAGTGATGCTTAACTCAATCAGTTGAATGCCTTCAAAGGGGATGTGATTCTAGCATTGGGAGAGAATTTTCCAGCTCGTCTTTGGACAGCCACATCTCCCAGAACTCGTCAAGAACCTTTATTGGACTTTCATTGCAGCCCCTGGTTGCACTTGTGCATCCCCATGGCTGCATGAGAGACTCTTATAGAATGGCATAATATTGACAGATATTTCATGTTGTTTCTGTTTCCCTAGAGAACCCTGACTAATACAGCTTGATCCCAGTGTCAATAGCTTTCTGAAGGGCTAGAAATCCTTGGAGTTCCCTGGCTTTCAAGGAGATCCCCTCTCTTTTCTGGTTTCTAATGACTTCTGGCTTCTGGCTCCTCCCTATGGCTTTCTCTCTGTTAGGCTTCTAACAATAGGATGAAGACTCATCCATTTTCTGTTGGCCACATCTTAACTAAAAATAACGTCAAAAGGTCATATTTATAATAACTTCTCATATATAGGACTGGATTAAGATTAAAAACATGTTTTTATTCTGGGGTATATAACCCAATCTACCATAGTCTTCCCTCTCAACATCAAAAGGACATGTTCTTCCCACATGCAACATACATTATTCCATCACATTATCTCCAAAGTCTTAAGACATTTTAGAACAACTTTAAATCCATAGTCTCATCAAAAGCAGTTATAGGCATGGTCTATCCTGGAGAAAAATTCCTCTCCAATCTGTGGAACTGGGAAACCTAGAAAACAAGTTATCTGCTTCCAAAGTACAGCAGTGATATTAGCATATGAGATGCATCCCCATTACAGAAAGGAGAAATCAAAAGAAAAACAGGTCCCAAAAAAGTAAAAAACTAGCAGGCAAACACCACTAAATTTCAAGGTCTGAGAGTCATCTGGGGATTGATGCTTTGTCCTTGGGTTCTGCTGGAGAGGCAGCCCCATGCTTCCCAAAGGTTTGCATAGTGGCCACACTCTCCCATTCTGGGGCCTAGACCTACCCTTTCTGAGCACTGGAATGGTGGTTGAACTCTCCTTAAACACCTGGCTATAGATCCCATTCTCTCTCAGTTTTGAGATGGCAGGTCAAACTCTCCCCAATTCAGATGGGAGCCTTGCCTCTTCCAGGACCCTGCTAAGATTTTCTCCCTCTAACCTCTGTGGCATATCCATCTTTTCCACAAGCAGCAGTAGGCACACTCTCTTGACTTGAGGAAATTGTTTTGGTACAGACTTCTGCTTCCATGGTTCTCCTCTTGAAATAATTCTCTTCCAATTCATCCTTTCTCTGACCTTTTCCATCCAGGATGACAGCACTTATGTTTAGAAAAGTTTTGCAAAACCTTTGTCAACTTTGCATGCAGTTCATTGGTTTCTAAACCACTGGACAAGAAGACTTTATGCTGATTTTTGCTGAATAACTGCCTTTCCAATCCTAACTTCCTTTGAGATGTCTGAGAGGATGCATGTTCAGCCACAGCCTTTTTAGCAAAGTGTTGCTCATTTAAACTCCAGGGCAGAGAACTGCTCTCTGGGGACCCACTTACCAGAAGCTCAGAGAAGGCCCTTATAGAATTGCTTCTGTTACTAGTCTCAGAACACCTTATCTAGATAAACTGAGACTTTTCTAAAACATCAATTACTGGTTCCATTGTGCTTAAGAATTCAATATTAAGTTTATCTCTTCCTCTCACATTTTTCTATAAGGTGAAAAAAGAAACCAGGTTGTACCTGACTATGGCATTCTGGGGCTGGCTGCTGGCATTCTTTGGTCCTTGTTTTTTTCTGCCACATGGCAATGCACATGGCAGCCTTTTCTGGCTTTTCCTTTCTCTTCCAGGTTCTGTTGACTTTCAGCTCTGGCTGCTTCCTCTGGTTTTCTCTCTTCTCTTCTTTCCCTATAAGGCCTTCAGTAATAGGATTCAGACCCATCCGGTGTCAGTTTGGCCATGACATAAATGAAGCAACCTCATCTAAAGGTCTTATTTACAATGAGTTCATACCCACGGGAATGGATTAAGTTTAAGAACATGTTTAAGAACATAGCTCCACGCCACACTGCTGTTGCCATTTTGAAATTCTTAATAATTTTTTAACAAAGGACTCTTTTTTTTTTCATTTTCTCAATGGGCCCACAAATTATGCAATTGTTCTTAGTTGAAAAGGACTGAAAGCCTCATGACTGTCCTTGAAATTATAAAGTCTAGGAGTCAGAGCACAAAATAAATAAAAAAGACTTCTCCCTCTATTAAATTTCTTTATTCACGCTTCCAAAGATTGATTCAGTTTTTACTCAAGCAATTACTTGCTCTCTCTGTAACCTTGGCTGATTAGATGATTTTTGGAGGAGGGCAGGAAAAGTACAGAATAAGCAGAAGAGTGTGAATTTTCCCCAAGCTCCTCATCCCCAGGTTTAAAGACAATACTAGGGATCAATGATTTTTAAGGACAATAGTCCTGCTAATCCATAACCAGATTTTCCCAATTTGTACAAGTTGGTATTTGTCTTAGTTTACCAGGCTGCTAAGACAACTGCCACAGAATGGGTTGACTTAAACAGTAGGAATTCATTTCCTTATGAAAGCAGGCTTGATTCTCCCTGGAATCAATTGCATTCTGGTGCTGGCTTGCTGCAATACTTGGCATTGCTTGTTTGGATCCCTGCCTCATGTCACATAGAGATGTCCTTTCCCCTCTGTTTTCTGTGGTTCTTGGGTCCACACTAATCTGGATTAAGACATACCCTAATTCAGTTGGGCAACACCTTAACTAAAATAACATCTTCAAGAAGTTCTATTTACAATAAGTTCACAACCACAGGAATACAGATTAAGACTAAGGACATGTCTAAATTGAGGTATAGAATTCAATCTACTTCAACAATCTAACAGCCACTTTTCTTTTTTTTTAATTTTTAATTTTTTCTCTCTCTATTTTTAAAATTTTACATTAAAAAAATATAAGAGGTCCCTACATAGCCTCCCAAACTTCCCTCACCCCACTCCTCCCAAATCAACAACCTCTTTCATTATCGTGGGACATTCATTGCATTTGGTGAATATATTTTGGAGCACTGCTACACCACACGGATAATGGTTTACATTGTAGTTTACACTCTCCCCGAGTCCACCCAGTGGGACATGGCAGGACATACATTGTCCAGCATCTGTCCCTATAGTACCACGCAGGACAACTCCAAGTCCTGAAAATGCCCCGATATCATATCTCTTCTTCTCTCTCCCTTTTCTTATGGTCCATGGAAACATTATTTCAGAGATTTACATCATCACCATGAACTCTGTCTTGAGAATTCTCCATTCAAAATGACTAGTTTGGCCTAATTTATAATCAAATATAAAATATTTGAAATCAATAAAAGTTATCAGATACAGGAGGTATCTTTTTTTTTTCTCCATCCCCCTTGGGGCTCGCTTGTTGCTGGTCTCTTTGCACTCTTCTTGTTTTTGTTTCTTTTGTTTGTCTCCCTTTTTGTTGCATCATCTTGCTGAGTGAGCTCTCCACCGCACTTGTGGGCTGGGCGGCACTCCACAGTGCTTGTGGGCCAGTTGGCACTCCACAACGCCTGGGCCGGCAGCTCTCCACAGCGTGTGGGCAAGCCTACCTTCACAAGGTGGCCCCTTGGATGCAAACCCAGGGCCTCCCATATAGTAGATGGGAGCCCAACTGATTAAGTCACAGCCACTTCCCTAAGATATCTTTTGTAATGAACAAACTTGACAATCCAGAAAATGTATCATTAGATCTTTTTGTAATTTATTCACCACCTCAGATCCAGTTCTTATTTTTTATCCCTAGTAATAATAGTTCTAACAAGAGCTCACACCATTCATGTCATCAGAAACCCTGTCCATGACTGCTCCAGACTCTGGATTTCCATACATAGCATCAAATGGGAATAAAAGAGATTGCCACAAATGAGCACTGACTGGACAGAATGACAAAGTTTCAGTCTTCCTCAATGGCTGCCCTCACTGGCCCAGCTCACATCCAACCTGGAAGTGCAGGGCATTAATAATAGTCTGTGGAGCAGACTTTGATCAATGAAATACAGGAAACAGGAAGGATCCAATATATGACCTGAATTGCTTGATCTTCTACTTGATGCACCCTTCCCCCAATTCCCTACAAAAACAGATTATTCCAAAAGTAGGGATTTCATTCTATCCTTATGGAAATGCCCCTGTGACCAGCAACCAACTCTCTTTTCTTGTGAAGCTGGCAGCTCAGTAACATTTATCTTGTGTTAGTTCTTCTTACTTCTCTGTTTCATTCCCATTTACCTCACTTTATCTCAAACTTTGTTTTTGAGGGAATTCTACACTGTGGTCTCAGACATCACACATCCTTCTGGTTAGATATTTAGAGTTTGATTCCCTACCTGTGCAAAGGTGTTGGTGGCCACTTAGCTTATGGTAAGTGGGGAGGATACTCACCTTTGATATCCAGATATATAATAATTCCTCATATTTTAACCTGTAGTTAATTGGGGAAAAGTACAAATGGGCTGTAAGGTATAGAAAAATCAGGTATTGCTGCATTGATTATTTTGGAGACAATGGTAATTGATATTTGATAACATCAGAAGTGGTAAGAAAAATGAAAATGAGGGCTCTCAAGAACTGTTTTCTGTGAAAACCAAAGGGCTTTTCTGAATATAAAATAACAGCTGGAAAGGAGACAAAATAGTCATATAGTAACTTAGGACTTTAAGAGGGAAAAAGAGGGGCCCTAATATCTGGGATAGTTATACTTGAGTAAATGAGCTTGGGAATCTCAACTTGCCGAATTTCCCTTAATCCTCTTGATCATCAAGGCCAATAATAAAAGTACTTGTCAGAAAAGAACAACTTGCCCTTGCCTAGGGACTGTCTTTTGACTTGATGTAAAGCAGAAAGAAACCTCAAAAGATGATGTTTGCTCTCCTCAAAATCTGCCCCAGTGTCCCTCATTTGCTCCCGGGTAATAGTTTCTTTATAGTTCAAGAGGAGAATAGACTCCAATATGAGAAGAAAATGCCTAAATGTCAAAGAAATTTAAAAACCTGTTTAATGTACTCCAGGGAACTAGATGTGTGAGTATATCCTCTGGATGTTAGACCAGGATCGTAAGGCTGGATGGATTTGTTATTCCACAATGGAGGCAGCTCAGGCTGCATCTGTATTCGAGGAGAGGCACTGGTGGATCTTTTGGTGCTTCTATACACAATGTTTTTGAATAGAAACTATCAGCAGCCATGACCAATAAGGCAAGGCAAGTAAGGACTCAGACACATTATGAATGAATGCCATACCATTCCCTAAAACAAGCAACCCAGACCTGTTTAAGTATTGAGAGAGGATGAGGGAAATACAGAAAGTTTGAGTGATGAAGGATGATGAGAAACATAAATTCTGTATGGCCTGCAGCAGTGAGAATAGCATAGTTTTCTAGCCCTTTTTTAAATCATTTAAGGAAATTGCAACTGAACATCTTTACAAAGGACTAGATTTGCACCTCTGCATCCCAGGAAAGATTAATTACAAAGTAGTCTCGTGTGAGAAGTAAAGACCATCAAAGGGTAGGAGTGAATCCGAGTATCTGCTCTTTGGGTCAGCTTGAGCTCACCTGACTCCTGGGCTTTAGCCATTTACCTTGTTTCCTGGACAGAGTGGCCTAGGGATGGCTCATGCCATTACCTCAGTCATATAAGCCTTGATCAATGCCACATCATCGCTGCCACCACCAAGATCACAGACCAAGTACTTGCACCCCCCACACGTTTATGTGTGCACACACACACATACACAGCAGTCCACATGCACACACACACACACAGGTGTCCATATAAATTTGGTGCAAGAGTCCACTGCACCAAGCATTGGTTGACCTGGACCTCTGGAGACCCTGGCTTACTTCAAAGCTGCCCCGAGGGCTCAGATGACACTACCTTTAATTGTATGAGAGTTATCAACTTATGGGTTAATCTTTGACTAAAAAGAAACAAGTGACAAAGAGAAGTCAGTAGTTGAAGTCAGTAGGAGTCAGTAATTCACCAACCTTTGTTCCTTACTTACTTCCGCCCCTAATAGACCTTTCGAGCATAGAGTTCCCTATAGGATCTCTGGAGACAACTCATAGAAGAAAACTATCGGGAGCTCAGGATGTTTGGGGTCGGCCACGCTGACCTGGTGCTCTAGCAGGGCTGAGGCCCCGTGTGGGGCTCCCCATGTGCGGGGCTCCCCTTGTGCGGGGCGGGGCATGTCTGGCCTGTGGGCAGGCTAGCAGCGAACACCAGCCCGGAACCCTCAGGTGGAGCCGCAGCCCCTCCTCAGACGCCCGCCTGTGCCAGGCTTGGAGCCCATTTTGGCAGCCATGAACTTGCTGTGGGAATCATGTATAGCAATTTGTCTTGGATAGATATCTTGGAGTGGAACTAGCAACAATGATGAGACCCCTAGTCAGCCGGACAATCCCAGTTCATGAGAAATATTGGATATGGAAACAGAATGACTCTCCAGACAAAGCCAGCAAGAATGCTCTGATTTTCTTATGCAGATATTTCCTCAAGAGTGAGTGCTTCCAGAATATGTGCTATTTTTGCTTCCACTTAGCGTCATTCCCAATTACAGAAACGAAAACTCCATATTGGATCATGCTGTGTAGTGTTTGCTCAGGTACTTTGTTCCCTTGGTGCTTTAGAAGAACAGATGGGAAACTGGTCAAGTCAAAGATCCCATAAACAAGTGGAGGGACATCTGTGGCGGGCACATGCTTTGCTTGAACATAAATCTCTCAAGTCCATTTTGCTTTGTGATTACAAAATTCTTAATCAGTGGAGGAAAAAATTTTGCTGAGGTAAAGACCCCTGTCACATAGTTTATAATCTGCTGCCGTTTGTGGATGCCCTTTTAAAGAAGGGGTCAGTTTGAATAGGACCCCACTCAACACTTTCCTCTCCTAGGAAATTGTATGTATCAAATATATTATACATAATTAGATATCCTTATCTGAAGTCAATGGAAAGAGAAAGAAACAAAAAGGTTAATATTTATATCTTAGACAAAGAATAGTGACCTCACCTCAGCATTAGATGGGCCACCCCATCTTCTTGGTCTTTGGGAAGCTCCACTATCCTTTATTCCTTGGGAGCTTGTATGACACAGAGTATCAGTGAGCACATTGATATTTAACCATGAATTACTCAGGTAGTATTCTAGCCTTAGGCAGGAGGGTAGAGTGGAGTTTGTGGATTAACAAGTACAGTATGAGCTGCTGCTGGGCCATCCTTCTTACTATAAGAATAGCAAAGACAGTAGAAGAAAAGAATTGTAGTTAATGGCAACCTAAAGTAACTTGTAATAATCAGCCTACAAATGGTTCTAAAATTCAATGACAGGTTCCCATGGTGCCTCCCATTTATTCTGTATCTCACCTAAATTTCCAAAATTGGCAGTGTCTTCTTGACATCTTCCAGATAATTTCAATCTCCATGGATCCACAAATGCTTACCCTGCAGATACTGTATGTTCTATAGGAATTTCCCTAATGAATAATGACTTTGAATATCTTTTCATGTGCTTATTGGTACTTGATATATCCTCTGGAGAATTGTCTATTCAAGTCCTTTGCCCATTTTTAGTTCGGTTGTTTTTCTTTTTGTTGTTGAGTTGTAGGTGTTATTTTATACATACTGGCTATTTAAACCCATACTAGAAATAGATTTGCAACTATTTCTGTAGGTTCTTCACACTTTCTTGATAATGTCCTTTGACTGACAAAACTTTTGACTTCTGATGAAGTTCACTTCTGTTTTTTTGTCATTGTTGCACATATAATTCTGTACCTCGGTTTTTCCACCTGAGGAGGAGGAGAATATATCAACCTTGACATTTGTCTATGAATGACTTAATGTATATAAAGTATGTAGTGTAGATGCTCAGGAAGGTTAATTAAAGGTACAATGTCTTGCCTGAGATCTCACAACTTAATGTGACTTAGAGCTGGATTCACACCTGGGAGTGGAAACTCTAAGGTCAGTGCCCTATCCATGAAACACAGCTGCTTTGCCAATAAATGACCACTTTATTAAAAAAAAAAAAAGAAAGAAAGAAAACTATCAACTGTACTGGCCTATGAGTAACAAATCAACTTGTATTTTTTCTCCTTCCATCACTGCCTCTTTTCCTTTACTGTCACTTTGGCACCCAATGATTATCCCTTCACCCCATACCATATCAAGGTAGGGAAACAAATGTGGCTCAACCAACTAGGTTCTCATTTATCATATAGGAGGTACAGGGGTCGATGCCAAAGTCCTCCTGATGAGGGCAAGCTGGCCCACACGGACTGCTGGCCCATGAAGGAATGTCACCCCATGCAGGAGTGCTGCCCTGTGTGGGGATGCCACCCAGAACAGGAAAGCTGCCTGCGCAGGAGTGCCAGCCAACACAGAGAACTGGCACAGCAAGATGATGCAACAAGAGACACAGAGGAGAAAAAATAAGAAGAGGTAGCAGAATAGGGAGTTGAGGTGGTGCAAGATAGTAATCGCCTCTCCCATTCTGGAAGGTCCCAGGATCAGTTCCTGGAGCCCCCTAATGAGAATATAAGCTGACACAGAAGAACATACAGAAAATGGACACAGAGAGCAGACAATGGGGGGAATGGGGGAAGGGAAATAAATAATTCTTAAAAAAAGAAATGGTTTAAAAAAAATATATCAGGGTACAAGTTTTTGCCTCAAGTTCTGCCTTCAAGAGAAAACAGGCCAAGGCATTCTTCCAGACTTGCCCTGGTCAATATTAAATCAATGTCAAGCTTCCATTGGTAGTAGGTGATACATTTAGAAGAATACACATTCCCTCACGATACCACTTTATTTCTCAACAGTCAGAAGTTCTTGATTTTAAATAATTAGCACATTTTCAGTTTTACAATAGTAACACATTTCCATTCTTTTTTCTGTTCAATTGTAAATTCTGATGTAGCTATCTATATAAATATACATAGATATAGATATATATGCCATATCTTTATTTTTGTAGATATATAAACATATATGTATATATGTAGACATTAGAAACTTTGTTTCTTTTTAATGTTTTTAGTCATGATTTTTTTCTGTCATTAGAATATAAGTGGTTTATTAATCCAAGTTACTGTAATTTCAAAATGGTTGGTCTTATTTTTTATTTCTTAATTTTTATGTATTTATTTTACTTTTTTAGGAAGTACCAGGGAATGAACCCAGGACCTCGTATATGCAAAGCAAGTGTAGCCAAACTATGCCCACCCCCATGTGGCATGGAGAATGCATTTTTCCCTGCCATGAAGCTCTAAGATAGCCTCACGTTTTTTCCCAATTTAAACCTCGAGCAGTTTACACTATGACTATTGCCCAACTTGACAGCCTTCAAAATGCAGAGCATATGGTGAAACACATCCTGAGAAATGTAAGCAAAGGAATAACTTTTATATTTGGCACCCCACACACTCCTCAGGATGCAAATCATGCTCTTTCAGTGAGCTGTACTATCTAAATGGCAATTTGATACAAAATCTGTCCATTCTGTAAAGTGGACAAATTGAGTCATTTACCTGGATATGTTTAGAAAACACATTTAAAACTATTTCTTTACTGTAGTTGAGCCATCGATACCCAGTAAGACTGCCCTGCTGTCCCTTTCTCTTTACCTGAGACTGCCCTCAATTTCATGCCCCAAACTCTACTGGGCCATCAATCATTAAAATGACAGTTACTCCCCATTTGTAGGCAATAACTATGCCTAGCCTTGGTCCATTTGTAGCTAGACGAAGAAATTTCTGTTGATGATGAAGTGAAATTTTCTTTGATAAATGTCTTAAATACCAAGTAATTTTTCAAATGTCAGAATGCTGATTTACTCTTCTTTTGCACAGTATAGCCCAGGTTTTGGAGGCAGTACCCATTGTTGCCCAAGTCTTAGCAAGACTAATTTTGCTTCTCTCTTTTACTTAAATGGCCACAAGTCCTGACATTAAGCTGGCTAACTGCACAGCTTCGTTGTTCAGTTTTTATGTGGATGGCCATTCCTGCTGCATATTCAATGAACTAGTGTGGAGGCTAGCTCCACTTTTTAAATCCAGACTCGCAGTATAACTAAAAAATCAAACATAAAATGTTCTTTTTCCCAGGATGTCGGTCAACTTGGGTGGAAAATATTTAATCTGCTATGTAAACTCAGAGGCTAAAAATGATTTCCTAGCATTTGATGTATAGCAGAAAATGGAAGCTGAATCTAGTACTAGTGTTCTCTATTAGAGAGTAAATATTCACCAAATTTAAATCCTAAAAACATTTGTCAGTGTAGTAACTGTTCTCAGTATTTGGACACAAACTGATAAGGAGGTCAACTAATCAAACGGGGCCAACAATACTGTTTACACTGAGAGCTTGCACTAGAAATATGAAAAGAAAATATCTTACTGTGATGAAAAATTCACAGACCTGCAACTATATAAACTACATATTTTAGCACCACCGTCCTTTGAAATCTGCAGAAGGACTCTTACTCCAGATCTCCATGACTTTGAAATAGTTCCTTTAAAAGAGACCAGTTAAACCTCTGGTAAGACCTTTAATGTCCATAATAGATATTGAAATGTCTGAGCATTAGTAGGGAATTGGGGCACTAGATAGCTTTTATCTGTTTATTGAAAAGTGAATAAGTAAAACTTAAATATAACCTAAAAAGACTATTACTTGAAAAATGTATGTATGATGCTTCTATTTGTTTCATGCAGAAATATTAGCAATATTTTTTTTTACTAAAGACTACATCCTTTCCTTATACCTCATAGTTTCATGTGCTTGCTGCTTCTTGTTTTACTTACAAATAAAAAAAGCTAATAGTATGTATTTTAGTTTGCTAAAAGCTGCCAAAAGCAATGTATACAAATGAGTTGGCTTTTACAATGTGGGTTTACTAACTATAACCTTACAGCTCTGAGGCTGAGAAAAAATGTCACATCAAGGCATCATCAAGCAATGCTCTCTCCCTGAAGGCTGGCTGCTGACAAAAAGGCACGTGGCAGCATATGCTGGTCTCTTCATTCTCCTGTGGGCTTTCAGTTTCTGGCTCTTCCATCTGTGGCTTTCTCTCTCATCTTTTGTGGATTCTTCTCTAAACTCCTGTGTGTCTATGTACCTCTCTCCATATTCATCCCACTTATGAAGGATTTCAGTAAAACCATTAAGACACACCCTCAGTCACATCTTACTGAAGTAATCCAATCAAAAGTTTCCACCTACAGTAGGTTCACACCCACAGGAATGGATTAGGTCTAAGGACATGATCTATTCTGGGGTCCATAAAAACTCTAAAATACTACACGATGGTAATATAATATCTTGATCTTGATTGTCTCCCTTTTTTCCTGAAAAATGAGTAGGAGCATCCAGTATCATCTGACAATGCATAGTATTTTAAGTTTTAAGAAGAGATTTAGAGATAGTGTGATTGTAGATGACTTCTGAGAAGAGAAATTCATACTTACTTTTAATAATATCAATTACAAAAGAAAATTAGTGATATTGTCTCTTAAGTATCAAAAATTGTATCAGTTTGTTTCATATATTTTATGAGATAGGAATTATAACCAATTAAAAATGAGGAATCTGCCTTTGGCCCAAGGTTATACAAAAAGTTTAGTAAAGGTTTGTACCCATATCTGTAATGAAGCCACTATATTACAAATCCTGCATTGCAAAATAAGCTCATGTTTTGCAATATATTAGTTTTATGCAACACGAATCTATAACCTGGTGAATCTTCGATTATGCAGGCTCCCCAATTCTAGTGTTGTGCTTTACTAAGGAATTGTTTGCAATTTGAGTAATTTAAGTCCATGAAAACAATACCAGGCTTTCACATGTCTTATTTATGCCTGTAACATTCTTCATTTTTTGGTATTATTTTTGTAAAATCTACCGACTACATTATTTTATTCAATATCCCCTTTATTTACAGTCCTTCACATTTTCCCTATGATGCTAAAATATTTAGCATATCCATTAATAGTTTTAGTGTATCATTAAATTTTAATTTTTTATGTTTCTGATTGTGACCTCTTCTCCACACATATCTTTGTGGATCCTTTCCTATTAATAATGGTTGTATCTTTATATTAGATTCTAATGGTCCCCATCTCTGGATGATCAACAGATATTCAAATAGGTATTTAATTTTTAGTTTATTCTACAGTGCCATATGTCCTTGATGTTAAAATCTTGGTTTTTACTTACTGATATTTCCCAAAAATTTACAGTGTCTACATAAACTGTACCTATGGACTATATTAAAAACCAGTATCTTGTGTTTATTGCAAGACTATGGTATGGTGAAAAGGGAATGCTGATATATTCTTATCAGCTCTTGTATCTCCAAGTGCTTAGGAGAGATAGGGAGCACTAAAGAAGTGGATGCTAACAATACACACTCAAAATATATGAATTTCCCAAGAGTCATGAAGTTCTCAAGATAAATTATGATATAGAGAATCTCAGAAAAGCTTCATAGTAAACAAATCTTTTGTTTTTGTTGTTATTGCTAGGGCAAATAATATTCTAAGCATTTTTTCTCTTTGTTTATCTCTTCCATCTTTATACTACATTGTGAAATAAATTGGATAATAGGAAAGGAAGCAAGGAAGGGAGGGAGGGAGGGAGGGAGGGAGAGAGGAAGGGAGAAAAAGAGAAAGAGAAAAAGAAAGAAAAAATAGAAAATTAGCATATAATAATTATGGGGGTTTGTAGGAAGATGGTGGAATAGGAACTTTAGGAATCAATCCCTCCACCAGAGCAACTATGAAACAGAAAGGAACTGTCTGAATAAATGATTTTGAAACTCCAGAATCCAGTAGAATACTATGCAACATCCAGGGAATAGTGGGAGGAAGAGGCTGATAAATTGTAGTGAATTGTACTCTCTACATGGAGGCAACTGTCAACCATCCCCTAGCCTCATGTCGGGCACCTAGTTTCCCAAGATCTCAGGTGCATGGTCCAATCACTGATCACTGTTTTTGATTAGCTACTTCAAATCACTGGGGGCTTTGCTCTGAGGGCCACCATTGTTCTAATCATGAACAAAGGCAACAGAGGATATAAAGATGGTAGGCTTGTTTACAGCAGCAAAGTAGAGTTGAAGGGCTGAATTTCCTGGGCAAATGTCCAGTTAAGAAATAGCAGCTTTGGGGAGCCATGTGAGGAGCTCCTGGTACCTACCCTTTCTGGCCTCTTTCTCATTCCCTCCCCTGGACAATATGGAGTTGGCACTCCCTTTGTGGGTCCCTGACCTTGTTCTGGATAGAAAAGATTAACTTCAGAAATTCTCTATGAAATGCTGCCTGCTTCCAGAATTTGCTCTCCAGGCATAAGGCTTGAGACCGTGAAAAGAGAGTTGAATTGGATGGACTGGGGCTTGTCTGTGTTAAGTCCCATAGTAGAACACCTGGGAGAGGGAGAAGATCTGTTTCCTAGGGAGTACAAGAGTATTCAAATTCCTGTAACAAGGGAACTCCTAAGACCACTAGCAAACACAAGCTCAGAACAAGAAACAATCCCGGAAAAGACAGGGAGGGCCCCACACTTTGCATTGGCCTTGGGCTGACCTTCTTGATAAGTGGGATGAACCTGAAGGAAAACACCAGTCAATGCAAATCCAATTTACAATGACTATGAAATGTGTTTTATGCTTAGTTTTGTTTGATTTTATTAGGTTCTGACACTCAAGAAAATATGTCATATCTCTAGCTGGATACAAACTCAAGAAATAGTCATCTCAGGGGAATAAATCACAGAGTTAACATTTTAAAATATTAAAATGTACAGTGTTCAACAAAAGACTACAAGACAAACAAAGAAATAGGAAGTGATGGCCCATCCAAAGGAAGAGTATAAAAATCCAGAAGATGTCAATGAAGAAGACTAGACTGTAAACATATTAGGTAAGATTTTTTAAAAAATGCTTTCAGTATGCTCAAAGAGATGAAGGAAAATACAGAGAAAGTATTAAAGATATCAGGAAAAAAATGAATGAAGAATAAGAGAATCTCAGAAAAGATATATGAATTTTAAAAAGGAACCAAACAGACCTAATAGAGGTGAGCACCACAATAACTTAAATGAAAACTTCCCAGGAGGGTTTCAATAGTAGATTGAGGCTGGCAGAAGGAAGAATTAGTGAACCTTAAGAAACAGATAATTGAAAGGAATTAGGCTGAGGAACAGAAAGAAAATAAAAAAAGATAAAAAGTGAAAATAGGTTAAGAGACCTGTGGGAAACAACTAGGCATACAATATGCACACCTTATGGGAGTTCCAGAAGGAGAAGAATTTGAGAAAAGGGTAGAAGGAATATTCAAAGAAATAAAATAAAGAGAAAATTTACCAAAGAGCAAAAGAGATGAATAAGCAAATCCAAGAATCCCAGAGAACCTAAAACAGGATAAATACAAAGAAAAATACACACTGTCATATATTGATCATAGTGTCAAATGCAAAAGACAAGGAGAACATTCTCAAAACTGCAAGAGAAAAGCAACATTATGGACAAGTGAGTTTTACAATCAGATTGAGTGCTGATTTCTCTCAGAAACCATGGACACAAGAAGGTAGTGGGTTGAAACACTTAAAATCCTAAGAGAAAACAACTGCCAAGCAAGCATTTTATATCTGGCAAGACTTTCTTTCAAAAATGAGAAAGAAATTAAGATATTCCCCAAACAAAAAGCTAAGAGAATTCATTACCACTAGCCTGTACTATGAGCAATGGTAAAGAGTGTTCTTCAGGCTGAAAGGAGGTGACACAAGACAGTAGTTCAAAGAGGTATAATGAAATGAAGAATTCCAGTTAAAGTAACCATATGGGTAAATATAAATGCCAGTGATACTGTATCGCATTTTTTTTTGGCATGCAACTCCATCTCTTCCTACAAGTGATATAATTCAAATGTATTAAAAGCAGTGATGGGGTGGATGTGGCTCAAGACGTTGAGCATCTGCTTCCCACATGGGAGGTCCAAGGTTTGGTTCCCAGTGCCTCCTAAAAACAAAAACAAACAACAAGCAAACAAATGATAAAAACAACTCAGGGGAGCTAATGTGGCTCAGTGGTTGAGTGCTGGCTTCCCACTTAGGTCCCAGGGTTCAATCCCAGCCCTGCTACACTAAAAAACAAACAAACAAACAAACAAACATGATAAATCTATGGCTTTGGATATCAAATGTCATATGACATAATTTTAACAATTATGGAAAAGGTGGAGGGACAGAGGTGTATAGGCATATTCTATGTGTATGCTATTGAAGTCAAGTGGATATTAAATCAAATATGATTATTATATATCTAGGATGTTAAATTTTAAACCCATGATAACAAAAAGGAAAATATAGGAAAAAAATGTGTGCAGAAAGAAATGAGAAGGGACTCAATATGGTACAATACAAAAAATCAAATAAATATGAAAATAAATGTTAATAGAAGAATTGAGAGACCAGGAAAGTATGATGTACAAAGTCTAAATAACAAAATCACAAAAGAAAGTCCTGCATTATCAGTAGTTACTTTATACTTAAATGGATTAAACTTTCCTGGAAAAAGGCAGAGAAGGAAGTTTGGACAAAAAAGGATGACCCAACTATATGCTGTCTACAAGAGATACCTTAAATTTAAAGACATAAGTAGCTCGAAGGTTAAAGGGTGGAAGGAAAAAAAAGAGAGAGCTGGGGGAGCTACACTGATGTCAGACAAAATATACTTTAAGCTAAACACTGTTATGAAGGACAAAAAAGACATTATATACTGAAAAGGGGTTAATTCAATAAGAAGTTATAATTATATATGCATCTAACAGCAGTCACAAAATACATGAAGCAAATATTGAAAAATTTGAAGGGAAAATATAAGATTTTAGATTAATAGTAAGCAACTTTAATACACCACTTTCAATAATAGATAGAACTTCTAGACAAAAGATAAATAAGTATATAGAAGATTTGAACGATACTCTAAACAAACTACATCTAACAGACATAATAGAACACTTCACCCAAGAGCAACAGAATAAACATTCTTCTCTAGTTCACATATTCTCTAGTTCTAGATCATTCTCCAGAATAGACCATACTTTAGGTCACAAAAGAAGCCTTAATAAACTCAGAAATATTGAAATTATACAATATATCTTCTCTGATCACAAGGAAAGAATTTAGTCATCAAAAACAGAAGGAGAAATGGAAAATTTACAAATATGTGGAAATTAAACATCGTACTCCTAAACAACCAACAGGTAAAAGAGAAAATCACAAGAGAAATTAAGAAATATCTTGAGGGAAATGTTCATGAGGAAACAATATACCAAAACTATGAATGTAGCAAAGAAAGTGCTGAGAGGGAAAGTTTTAGCTTTCAATGCTTATATTATAAAAGAAGAAAGATGTTAAATCAGAGATCTAACCTCAAAACTGGAGGAACTAGGAAAAAAAAAAGAGTAAACTAAACCCATAGTGATCAGAAGGAAGGAAATAACAAAGATAAGTGATGAGACAAGTGAAAGTTTAAAAAAAAACAAAACAAGAGAATCAACAAAACCAAAGTTGGTTCCTTGAAAAGATCAATAATATTGACAAACCATTAGCTAGACTGACAAAGAAAAAGAGAGGCTACAAATATCTAAATTCAGAAATGTAAAGTAGGACATTATTATTAATCCCACAAAAATCTAAAGGAATATGAGGATACTGTGAGAAAATGCATGCCAACAAATTAGTGAACCTAGATGAAATGGGCAAATTGCTATAAACACATGAATTACCTGCACTGATTCAAAGAAGAAATAGAAGATCTCAACAAATCAGTAACCGGTAAATGTAATGAATTAGTAAACAAAAACATCCCCCCCCCCCCAATAACAACAACAACAACAACAATCCCAAGACCAGATGACTTCACAGGAGAATTTTACCAAATTTTCTAAGAATTAATACCAATCTTACTCTAACTCTTCCAAAAAATTGAAGAGGAGGGAACACTCCATAATTCATTCTATGAGACCAACATCACCTTCATAACAAAGCCACATAAAGATACTAGAAAAAACAAAAATTACAGAACAATATCTCCTAAGAACATGGATGTAAAATCCCTCAACAAAATACTAGCATACTGAATCCAATAGTACATTAAAAAAATTATACACCATAATCAAGTAGGATTTATTACAGGTGGCTCAAAATAAGAAAATCAAGTAGTATAATAAACACATTGACAGAATAAAGTGAAAAATTTCAAAACTCAAAAATCCATAGTGTTCCTATTCACTACAAATGAACAATAAGAAGATGAAATCAAAAGTCCATTTTTAATAGAAATAAAAAGAACAAAATATCTATTAATAAATCTAACCAAGGATATAAAAGATGTATGCACACAAAACTACAAAATCATTGCTAAAGGAAACAAAGAAAACCTAACTAAATGAAAGGATATTCCATGTACATGGGTATGAAGTCTAAATATTTTTAAGATGTCAGTTCTACCCATTGCAATTTACAGATTCAACACAATCCCAATAAAAGTTTCAACAGCCTTCTCTTAAGAAATGGAAAAGCCAAATATCAAATTTATATGGAAGAGAATGGGGCCCAAAAAAGCCAAAGCTATCTTCAAAAAGCAAAGTGAGGACTCATACTTTCCAATTTAAAAGTTTATTACAAAACTGTGTTAATAAAACATACAGTTCTGGTACCAGTAGAGACATATAGGCCAGTGGAATGGAATTGAGAGTGCAGAAATCAATCCTCACATTTATGGCAAACTGATTTCTGACAAGAAGGCAAAGACCACTTTACTGGAAAAAATAGTCTCTTTAACAAATGGTGCTGGGAAAACTGGATCTCCATATGCACAAGAATGAAGGTGGACCCCTCCTCACACACACAGACAGCAACTCGTATACAAACAGCAACTGAAAACGATTAACAAAAACTAACTAATGCAATCAGAACTATCAAACATCTAGAAGAAAACTTAGGGAAGCATCTTCAGGATCTTGTGTTAGGCAAAGATTTCTTAGACTTTACACCCAAAGCACAAGGAAGTAAAGAAAAAAAATTTTGATGGGACCTCATCACAATTTAAAACTTTTGTGCTTTGAGGATTTTATCATGAAAGTAAAGTGACAAACTACACAATGGGAAAAATATTTGGAAACCACACATCCAACAAATGTTTTATAGACAGAATATATAAAGAATTCTTACGACTCAACCATAAAAATACAATAACCTGATTAAAAATTGGATAATAGACATGAATAGGCATTTCTCTAAGAAAGATATACAAATGATCACATGAAAAGATGCTCAACCTATTTAGCTATTAGGGAAATTAAATCAAAAGCACAATGAGATACCACTTCATGCCCTCTGGCATGGCTTCTATTTTAAATATGGAAAATTAGAAGTGTTAGAGGAGATACAGAGAAATATTAACACATTTATCTTTAGTGGGAATATAAAATGGTGCACCCACTAGGAAGACAGTTTGACATTTCTTTAGAAACCATATGAGCTGACAATCCTACTTCTAGGTATATACTCAAAATTATTGAAAGCCAGAACTCGAACAGGTAATGTTCATAACAGCATTATTCACAATTGCCAAAAGATGGGCACAACCAAAGTGTCTATCAACTGATGAGTGGATTAATAAAGTGTGCAATGTTCACACAATGGAATATTATTCAACTATTAAAGGAATGAAGTTATGATACAAGCTGCAACATGAATGAACCTTGAAAACATCATGTTGACTGAAATAAAACAGACACAAAAGAACAAATATTGTATGATCTCAATGATATAAAATAATTAGAATAAGCAAGCTCACAGAGTCAGAATCTAGAACAGACATTATCAGGATATGGGGTAGAAGAAGGGAATAGGGAATTAATGCTTAAATTGTACAGACCTTCTATTTGAGATGATAGAAAATATTGAAATTTGGACAGTAGCACAACAGTTGGAATGTAATTTCAAGCACTTAATTATATATGTGAATGTGGATAAAGGGGGCGTTTTAGGTTTCATGTATGTTACTAGAATAATTTTTTTTAAAAATCCATGGGGCTCTACAACACAAAGAGTGGACTCTAAGGTATAATAAAAAACATAATGTAACTTATGAGAAACTACATAGTTGGTGTCTTTGAAATATTATTAATATATAATTTAACTTGTTATTTATAACAACTCTGTAATGGCAAGTTTTATTATCTCTAATTTTACATATAATAAAAATAAGTACTGAGCCTTTAAATAATTTTCTCGTGGCTTGTATGGGTAGTAAATGATAGAGCAAAATTTGAGTCCAGGATTGAGCTACTGAGTCCACACATTTCCACTAAACCACATTGATTTAAATAGATGAGTGAATCTTTTCAAATGTCCAGTGATTCAGATTTTGACTTATCCTTTGATTGGACATTGTTTATGTATTTAATTCTTCTCAAATTTTACTACTAAGTATACTCAGTCACTGAAGATATTATAAATAATATTAAAACTGTACCAGTTTGAGCTCTGGAAACTTAGTCAACATTGCCCAATGACTTAAAGTATCCTTAGGGCCTCTGGCTGTAACATCTTTAAAATTCATGCAAAATTTGCTTTCTACTATATAGTATATCTCTTTATTTTAATAAATATACCATTTTAAAATGCTAATAACTCATGGAAAGAAATTACACTTTCTATTCATTGCATTGGTTAACAGGCATGATATTATTAGATTGATTCTGAGGGTTTTGTAAAATGGACTGAACAAGCTTCCCCCGCAAATTCACTGTTCCTTCTGAAAGCTATTCACATAGTTTATTTCCTCCTTAAATAGGGCTCACCTAGATATAAATGCCATTTTCTCTGAGAGACCTTCCCTCTCTTACTATATTTTCTAAAATAGGATCCACTTTCTCTCTTTCCATTATCTTAAAAAAACAAAAACAAAAACAAAAACCATACATTTTAATATATGCCATTCAGTATATTAATTTATCCATGTTCCTTCTAGAATTCCAACTTCACAAGGTAAGAGACATTTTTTACTGTTTATATGAATCAAGGTTGTTAATTGAAAAAGAGCTGAACCTGTAGGTGTCTCACAGAAACAATCAATTTATTAAAAGTCTTAAGGTTGCTCATCTTTTAAAGAGGTCAAGATTATCAGACTTGGAGGCTCAGCTCGCAGGAACCCTGCCAAATCCTCACCCTGGGACTATTCCAACAAAGACCCCAGCACTGCTGCCACCAGGGTCAGATACAACAATTAACCCTCATATATTAGGCTCTGCACAACATGATCTTATCCTCTGCTGCCCTGGCAACCCAACTCCTCACAGATGGGCTACGACTCACCGGGAAAACATTTAGAGAATTATCCCTTTTGGCACTTGCTTCCTATAGTGTTTCCCTTTAGAATCAAAGTCTTGAGTGCATCTAGTTAGCAAATTCTAGGTCAAATACCTGAGCCCTCCATCAAGGGTGGCTGGAAAAGCAAGTTTCAGGCCTCTAACTTGAAAAGAGAGTCTTTTTTTTTTTTTTTTTTTTTAGACACATCACATTTTATTTAACTTTAACCATAAAAATTTCTTTTCTACACAACTTTTACACTTTCTGTATTCATTCAGGTTTTGTCCTAAATTTTTTTTATTGACTTTGTAATAATATTACATTAAAAATATATATGTGAGGTCCCATTCAACCCCACCCCCCCACCCCACCTCTCCCCCCCCCAACAACACTCGTTCCCATCATCATGACACATCCAGAGACATCAAGAGAGTCTTAATACAGGAACTCCACTAAAGATAAAAAATATTTTCAAACCCTGCTGCGTGGCCGCAAAACAAGGTAAAGGTCCATATCACTATTGCATTCCCAGCACCAAAAGTGTTGATCACACTTTAAGCATTTTGTAAATAGTTACTTGGTGAATGAATGAATAGACCATGATCATGTTCCAGAGAATATGTTTTCCTTGTATTGGTGTCACAATGTTTTTTTGAGGACTGGATTTACAAAATATGTAGATACATTCAACAACTTTTTTTTCAGTGTTTTAAAATTCATGGCAGTAATCACTGAGGAGAGATCCCGAGTATTGACAAAGACAGGGAAAAAGTGACATTTTCATGGTTAGCACATTTTTAGGCATTATCTTTTGACTGAGTTCCAATGAACTGAATCCTATGATGGTTGAAGTGGTCCCTCAGCTCTTTTATCATCTTAGGGAAACCCAGGTCAAAGGTCTTTTCAACACAGAAAAATAACTTTAATAACTATAATAATGTAATTTATTTTACACTAATAATCTGTGTAAAAATGTCTTTTCTATGCCCTTTGGGGCCAGATATTCAAATTTTCAGATATTAGAATTTTAATAGATTACATAAGCCATATATTTATTATGTAACACTCTCAGCTAGGTCTAAGGCAGTACCCCACAATCAAATACTTTACTACTTAGGCAGTGAAACATATGAATATAAAGTAAATTTATATTTACTTTATATACATATATACATATTAATATATACATAGTAAGTAAAATTAATATATATATTATTAAGTAAAAATAATATATACATATTAAGTAAAATTAATATTATATTTATGTTATAAATAGCTTTACATCTGTTCATATCAGATTTTGCTCCCAAATGAGTTATAATGCTTTGTGGATTTTTAAATTGTGGATAAGAGATTATAGAACTATAAATTCATCACATATCACTGCATTAAGTATATCACATTTTTCTTGTTACTGTAATCAACTTCATTCAACTCTTCAATTTATTTCTAGTTCACTGAGCTTGACGTAGACATTACACACATTCACTTTTCTTTACCTTTTGATTGAGAGGTTCAGACAGAAAAATAATTGATGAAAAAATTTATATTTTTTCTAACACTTCCTTCTCCCTGAATATAAAACTCATGTCTTACTTAAGCTATATTCTGCAATTTTCAGACGGACTGTTTCTGCTTTATTTCACTAGCTCCTAGTGAGTGTCCTTTGACAATTTCATTAACACTTGCTAGGTGCAGATCTACTAAGGTTCTCCTATTACTTTCCTTATCTATTATTCTAAATTTTTATTTGAACGTATTATTTTAAATTACTGACTAAAGTTTCCAGATGATACATAATTTAAAGATATTGTTAAAAAATAGCATTTCTGTTTTAGTTTGCTGATAGCTTGGCAATGCCAAGTGCCAGAAGTGTGTTGGATTTTATAAAGGGTGTTTATTTGGGATGAAAGCTTATAGTTCCCAGGCTGTGAAAAGTTCAACCATAAGAGGTGCTTTCTCACCAAAGTCAGCTGTCCTGTGTTGAAGCAAGAGGGCAGGAGATCTCTGATTATTCTCTCCTACCCTTTGGCCGTCCTGTCTCAGGCTCAGCTGCTCTGCTCTCTTCCAGATTTCAGCAGCAAGCTGACATAGGTCTTGTGTCTTGGGGCTTCCTTTTTTTAAAGATTTAATTATGTCTTAATCTTTTTTTAAATTTTTATTTATTTCTCTCACCTTCCCTGTCCACCACCTCCCCAGTTGTCTGATCTCTGCGTCCACTCACTGTGTGTTCTGGGTCCACTTGTATTCTTGTCAGCAGCACGAGGAATCTGTCTCTCTTTTTGTTGCATCATCTTGCTGCATCAGCTCTCCTTGTGTGCGGCACCACTCCTGGGCAGGTTGCACTGTTTTCGTGCAGCGTGGCTCTCCTTATGGGGTGCACTCCTTGCACGTGGGGCTCCCCTATACAGGGGACACTCCTGCATGACATGGCACTCCTTGCGTGCATCAGCACTGTGTGTGGGCCAGCTCTTCACACAGGTCAGGAGTCCCTGGGTTTGAACCCTGGACCTCCCATGTGGTAGGCAGATGCTCTATCACTTGAGCCAAATCCACTTCCCTTGGGGCTTCCTATATAAGTCTCTGCTGTCCCACTCTCTTACCAAGTTCAACTGTAAGCTATCAGGCATATAGAAGGCTAGTCTCCTCTTGAGCAGCTGTGTGAGCACCGCCTCTTGGGGCTTCATGCTTAAGTAATCCTTTCTTTTACACAGTAGGATCAAGCATGGCAGTTCTCTTTCTCCTCCTCTGCCTGTCATTGTGAGTCCATTTTCATCAGACTCAGCAAGAGGACAGGGACTCAACCTGAGTCACACCTCACTGGTGCAGTCCAATAAAAGTCCTACAGCAATCTTAACAGGTAATCTAATCAAAAGCCCCTCAGTTGAATTTAATGCAATCAAAGGGTATCACACCCAGAGGAATAGGTTAGTTTACAAACATAATCCTTCTTTTTTGGGGTTTCATAAAATAATCTCAAACTGTCACTATTTCCAAAGTAAGTGATGATTAATGTACAGAGATGAGCAATAAACTATTCTTGTACTTGATCATTGCCCATCCAGCCAGAACCAACTCAAATAAAATTATCTAATGTTCTGAAAACCCCTTTCCTGTGCAAGAATAGCTACCACACCTTAATTATTAATGCAGTTTCTCTTCCCTGTACTTGTGGATTTAAATTATTAACTGGCAACAATTGGAACCATTCCTGGATCCTCATTTCCCAAAGTGTAATTTTATTTACAACTCTTTTAAAAATTCAAAATGTATTGAACAATTTTCCATGCAATTTTCTGTCTTTACAAAATACAGTGCTACTTGAATGGGAAATCAATTAAATTGCAATGACAGATTTGACATTTATCATTTTCAAATTAATATTGTTCAGTATTTTAAACAATAGAGCAACAGATATTATATTCTTCCCTACTAATAGCTATAATTTCCAGCTTTTGATACTATGCAATGCTAATTTAGATAGGCATTCCAACATGATGTTGATGACTGCATGGAAATTTTTGTTTGATTCACAATTTTTACTCATACCCTCATATTTTCTAATGATAAATTGATAGTTTTTTCAGGCTTTGGAAATTTTGTGAATAATATTTTTAGAAGAAAATGAATTCATACCTTTTCTATTTTTTGACAAAAAATTTGAAGAACTCTCCCTTAGGAATAATACCTTTTTTGATAATAGTCATTGAAAAGAAGAGGGCCGTTATTAGGGAAAAAAATGTTGTTGATCCTACCATGGCACACCCTTTAGTATACCTAAATTCAGAGTATCCAAACACTGGCCAGTATACCCTATTTCCAATACTTCCATTGCCTGGGACTTAAATATGTAAATAGCATGGAAAGCACATCAGTGATTTTTGACGTCTTGATTGAAGGAGTCCTCTCAACACAAATGATTGGAATCATCACTTTGTTCCCCAGAGGATTTTGCATGCCAGGGCAGTGCAGCATGGAAAGATGCTGACTGGCTGAACAAAATTATTCTTCTTTTGTACCGTGAGAGAAGTCATCAAAGGAGAACAAGGAATACAGAGCTAACAAGAAACATAGATGGTAGGTCTGGTTTTTAGGAAGGAGTAATTATGGAAAATAGATATCTGAATACTAATTCCCTTAAACATCTGTATGCCCATTTTTGCCAAGGTATGTGTGTGCTAGTGTGAAGGCCAAGCTCTTCTGTCTTATCGTATCTCTTCCCACACAGAAGTCAGCTCTCAAGTGCCCTCATTTGAGAATTCTGGATTTAGGTTTTTGCCTTAGTGAAGCTTGCTAGCAGACTACAGAGTAGGGATTGACTTATGTTTATAACTCAAATGTCGTTTGCCTGGGGAGCCTCAAGTATCCTGGACATATGGGGTCACATAGTCTTTACGATTTAAAATTAAATAAAATGGATCAAATTTCCAATTTGTGGACTTATATACCCCTGGTTCCTTTTTGGTCTCATATCTCATCTGTCACACTCATTTTATCTCATGTGTCAGTTCAGGAGGAATTTCTTCCAAGAGAATTTTTCTTCCAAGCAAATCAAATCTTGTCAGCCTCCTTCCCTAGACTGCTTCAGGCATTTTACTAAATTGCAGAGTCCTTCCCCCACCCCATTTATCCCAAGAAACTCAAAATTCCCCAACTTTAATCATAGCAATTCAGTTCTCTCTTGATTCCCCTCTGACTGTGGGAAGGGAGACATGTCCCCATTTAACCCTCCATAAGTTTTCCTAAATAAATATAGTTGTGTCCCTAAAAGGAATTCTTACGTAAACATGTTCAAAATTATGGTCCTAATTATTCTACATATTTTATCCCTTTCCACTCTCATGACACTTCATGATTTTCTTTTTGTTTAGATGAAATGATACAAACCTTCTTTCAAGAGAATCTTCCCTTAATGCTATATTTTGAATAATATAAATTTCATCTTATGTGGATTATTCAAAGAAACCTTCTAAGAATGTATCCATTTTTTGTGAATTATTATGCCAAGTAATATGTTTTCTTTGTTCCTGATAATATTGTGATGCTCAGAAACATAGTTATGTTTTTCCTTGGAAATTTTACCATAGCTAGTTACTTTAAATACACGCCCTTTGATTCCTGGATACCTTTCCCAGATTTAAACAAGTGAAAGCAATAATGATATTTTGTTTCCTCAGAAACATTTAAATACCTGGTATGGGGACTTAATATTGAAATATAATGTTTGACCTTTTAATTAACCATGGAATGTGTAGGGTATAAATCCTAGGCTATATAAAATTAAAGTCTGGACCTTTAATATGTGAATTAGCACCTCATAGTGTCGTGTAGTAATTTGTTCTTTTAAATAACTCTCAGGTTGTTTTACTGGAATGATGTCCTAAAACAGTATCTTTCAATACTGGTGGCATATTAGAATCACTTGGGTGAATTTTAAGGAAATAGCAATACCTGAGCCCCACTCCCAAATTCTGAAATAATCATTATGGGATGGGTCCCAGGTGTTTTTGTTGTTTTGTGTTGTTTTTTATAAATTGGTGTTTCAAATATGTAGCAGAGTAAGGTGAGGATAACGTTCCCATTCTTATTTGCCATCACAGCAACTTCTACCTTCATAACTTGAAACTAGTTCCCAGGGTACTAGCAGTCCTTTTGTTTCCTCACCCCATTTTTATTCTGTTCTTCAGTCTGTGCACTTATATTCTAAACCTTATATAGAATATCAGCATGAGAGTGGAAAATTGAAATTTTATGCAAGGAAATATTAAAGGGGGTAAATGTGGATGAATTCTAAGCAGTGGAATATGTGACATATGGTATCTCAGAAAAACATTGACACGTGACATTGTTATCACTTCTAACAAAGATAAACTCTTATAATGGGATAAAGACAGTATTAATTCTCTATTTTAAAATGATATTGCTGAAGATTAAGTGTTATATGTACAGTTTAAAAAAAGTGGACAATCACCTAAAAACCATATTGTCCTCTCATAAACAGTACAGTGTAATTATTGCTTTCCAAAAACTCTTTGAAATGCCATACCTTACTGTTCCACCACATGTCAAAATCTCAAGGTTTAAATTCCTTCTCTCTATCCCCTTTAGTACTGGACAGATGTCTGTGTTTGTGGAGATCAGCCCTATGTGATGACTAACATCAGAAACTAGCTGCCTTTCTGCCAGAAATTTAGAAAGCAGGACCATGGAGGGTGAATGCTATATAAGTTAACTGAGATTGGAGACATGACCAAGGAATAACCTTACCACAGTGGGCTCTTATGTGCTCCTTGAGGACAGATTAGCTTCTAAAATTATTGTTAATTAAAAGAGACATTTTGGAAGGGATGAGTGGATGGTGCCAGGTTCCCATAATCCTCTGAGATGGTTTTTTACTTTAGGAGTAAAGGTGTAAAACAATCCTGGGATGAGATGCTGTGCCTTGACATCACTAAGAAATTGAGTTTGTTGGATCAATGATGTAGAAAATCACATGACTTTCAGTTAAGGTATTTCAAAACAAGTGTCAGAGAATAACAAAATTCTCAAAAGGGTAACAAATGAAGAAAATATTGTGAAGAAATTTCTTATTACACAATTGAGCAATAACAATAAAAGTAGTCTAGAGCAAGTTTTGTTTGAGAAGTCTTCTTAAAATAGTAAGAAATTATTCTGCCTAAATATATTCTTATCATACATGTCCTAGAATTTGCATCTTCATACAAATTTTTTGAGAATTATACATATTCCTTTTAGCAGTCTAATTACTTCATTTTAACTTCTGTGTAGTTATTAATTCATACATACAATGCATACAAATTGATGGATGGACACAAGGGAGTTTATTATAGCATTTTTTCTCCACTTTTATGAATGTTTAAATTTTTCCATAATAAAAAACAAAGTAAAATACAATAGGCAAAATGTATCAACTGATTATTAAATACAACTATATACAAAAAATTAAATTAGGAATGATGAAAAATTCCTAGAAACCAAAAACTGACCAAAATTGAATCAAGAAGAAATAGAAAACCTGAGTAATGTTGTAATTATTAATAAAAGTGAAACAATAATTGAAAGTCTTGCAATAGGGGAAAATTCCAAACTCAGCTATTCCTATTCCAAAGAAACCTCTCCCTAATTCATTTCATGGTACTTTCATATCCTTGACACCAAAACTAGGGTAGACTGAGAAAACAATAAGTATATGATGCTCTCTCTTGTGAAAATATATGCAATAATCCTACCCAAAATGTTAACAAAACAAATATATAAGAAAATGTTATGACAAATATTAGGTTTTATTTCAGAACTGTGATGATGTCTATAGAATATAAAATAGTAATTCACCACAAAACTATTTAAATAACATATTAATAGAGTTTGATAAAATCCAGGCTTTTCAATGCAAAGCATGTAAATTTTTCAGAAATTTCCTTTCCTTAGAGGTGAAATAATAAATGTTTTATAGTTAAAATCAGGAGAAACATAAAAATAGCTCATTGTTGATTCTATTCATCAATATTTTAGAGGCATTTGCAATCACAATAAGACAAACATAAAAAGAAGCAGCAAAAGGCCATCTACATTTGGAAAGGAAAATCAAACAGCCTGCATAAAAAATGAAAGTTAGTTTAGCTTTTATACAAATTGAAAATAAAATCATAAAAATTGGGGAGTGAATTTAGCTCAAGTGGTTGAGCGCCCTTCCCATGTACAAGGTCCTGGGTTCAATTCCCAGTACCTCCTAAAAAAGAAAAAATATCATTTACACTAGCAACGAACATATAATGAAGTTAGAAACAAATACAGGAAGATCTATACAAGTACTGTATGTAGATAATCATAAAATATTATTGATAGTAATTGAATAAAACCTAAATAAAGAGGGAAATTATATTTATGGAGAATAAGGCTCAATATAATAAAAATATCAGTCCTTTCTAAATTGGTATATTGTTTCAACACTGCCTTCCCCTACCTCACAAGAGGATTTGTTGTGTTTTTTTCATATTGCTGAAAGTTAGTTTTCAAATTTATCTGAAGAATGTCCACAATACTCCTAATGAAGAGGATCAGGTAAAGGGATTGAGTTATAAAATATCAATACATTAAAAAGTAATTGTCCAAGAAAACAAACCACAAATTTGGAGATGCTTTAAACATTATTAACTGAAAAAGAATTATTATCCAAAAGATAAATAAATGTTCTACAAATTAATAAGAAACCAATATTAACAAGAATGAAAGTATTTGGGGAAAGTCAAGCAACTCAATGAAGAAATGGGGAAAAAAAGGAAAGTTAAGGAAAATCATGAAGAGGTGTCTCACAGGACTAAGAGTATGAATAGCTAATCAAAATATGAAAAGATGCTCAAACTCACTAGTAATCAGGGAAAGAGAAACTCAAAATGAAATACCCTTCTGTACTTTATAAAGTGTAAAATATAAATAATTGTCTATACAAAGTTGTAGTGAGGCTATGGAGCAAAGGAACTCAATATACTGAGGGTGAAAGTGAATAGTGGTACACTCAGTTTCAAAAACTATATGATACATTTCTTCTCTTAGATGATATTTTCACAATAAAAATATATTTTTAAAACTATCCTTTATTAGGACTGTACCATGAGCCAGATGTGGTCATATATTACCTATTTAATAAACTGGCAACTACTGAAAGCAATCAGTTTTTGCCTCTATTTTAACTATTAGGAAACCATGAACTGGAGAAATAAAGTAGGGAAGAAAGCTCAGTTAGTAGTGTAAGATGTGGGAGTTGGGTGGAGGGTGGATTGGATACACTGGTACTTGTAGGTGCCATTTGTAAGGGTAAGAAGAGTCAAAGGTAACTCCAAGGTTTTTGTCCTGAACAACTCAAAGCTAATAAAGCCAGCAATTAGCTACATAATATCACACATTTTCCTTGATCCTTTTCATTGATACTGTCTCCTGGCTGATGAGAGTCCATCTGCCTTTGTTTATTCAGTAAGAAAGAGATCATTTTAATGTTATTGGTTTTAGAATTGTCTAAATATTTGAGTATATTTGGAATTGTGGATACCCATTTCTTAATTTGCTGAAAAATACATTTCTAAGTATGAAGAAGTTAGGGAAGATGAAGACAAATGACTCCTTAGGGTTGCTTCCAGATCTCTCCTTGAAACAGGCTTTTTCCACTCCTTGGGAGTTGTTGGCGTCAGCAGCTATAGGCAACAGTGATTTCCTTGACTTGTTTTAAAGAGGTTAAAAGACTACTGGTGAGTAGTTGCCAGCATGGCAACTGATAAGGGGAGAAACTGCATGGTATTCTCTAAAAATTCCACATTCCATTGGGTGTTGTGCTGTCATGTTTATGCCAAAACATTAAGACTAACATAGGGCATGAACCCACAGAGAAAAGGACAATTTGGATTTAAGACAGTCTGTTTTGTCTCTAATGAGTGTGCTTTAGGGGAGAACTAGAGAAGAATGAGCATCAGCTAATGTGGTTGAATAGTTAGAGGTTAAGTTATTTGCTGTTTTTACTATGTGTTCTTGCTTCCTGATCCATGCATTAGCAACCTTCTTCAGAGTGGGGTGCTATAATATTTTCTTTCAGCAAAACAAAATCTTTGGAATAAATGTATAATCAATATTTAGGTGAGTAACTCTATTGAGTGCAGCCGGTTGGTATTCTGCCAGTGTTATTTTGCCCAGGAATCATCATTGCTAATTAGTGCTGTTATGAGACTCATTTTTTAAAAATCTCAGCTTCTCAACTCAGGTCTTCTGTACTTGGTGAAGCCTCATTTTTACAAATCACTGGTGACTATATTTCCCTAAATGTCCTTTTTTAAAGATTTATTTATTTATTTATTTCTCCCCCCCCCCCCCCCACCCCACCCCAGTTGTCTGTTCTCTGTGTCTTTTTGCTACATCTTCTTTGTCTGCTTCTGTTGTCAGTGACTCAGGGATCTGTGTTTCTTTTGGTTGCATTATCTTGTGTCAGCTCTCCGTGTGTGCGACACCATTCCCGGGCAGGCTGCACTTTCTTTCGCGCTGGGCAGCTCTCCTTACAGGCGCGCTCCTTGCGCGTGGGGCTCCCCTAGGCGGGGGACACCCCTGCGTTTCGCGGCACTCCTTGCGCGCATCAGCACTGCGCATGGGTCAGCTCCACATGGGTCAAGGAGGCCCAGGGTTTGAACCGCGGACCTCCCATGTGGTAGACAGACCCCTAACCACTGGGCCAAGAACGCAGCAGCCCTCCCTAAATGTCCTTGATTGCTATCTGAGCTTCTTTCCTCCCCTCAGCTTTGCCCCATCTAGTTCCTACTACTAATTAAAGCCCTATTAATTTCCATTACCATTATAATATTACCTGTGTGTATTTGTGTGTATGGAAGAGAGAAAGAGAGAGAGAGAGAGAGGGAGAGGGAATGAGAGATAACAGAAATGTTCCTTTCCTATTATATATACTTCATTCATTTGTAACCACTAATGGTAAAGTTTTTATTTTGAAAATAATAGTTGGTGGTTTAAAGTCTCTTTTACTTTTTTAAACAATAAGTAACCCCTTTTCTTCTTATTAAATTTTCTCTCAAACTCTCAGGAGTAAAATAATATAAATTCCATTTTTACGTAGTCTAAGAACAGGCAAAATGACACAAGCCAGCAAGTTAATACTCTGGGGGGTATGAATTAGGAAGGAGCATGAACATCTTTTGTCTAATGATGGAAATGTTCTGTGTCTTTTTTGGGATGGTGGTTGCATGTATGTATATGATTGTAAAACTCGTTCAACTGAACACTTAAAGCTTTTTTACTTTAATGTATATAAATTACACCAAAGAAAATTTAAATCCATTTACTCTTCATCCATCTGCCTATCATTTCCTGTCTATTTAGCTCACCAAATCAGTTCTTTAGATGCCTCTCTATTATTTTAAACACATTGCAGTTCTCTGCACCCTCCAGATATATACTTAATATCTGACAAATACAGGAAATATTAAATAAAATATATATTCAAAAGTCAGGAGTGGATGTAGCTCAAGTGGTTGAGCACCTGTTTCCCATGTATGAGGTCCCAGGTTCAATCCCCAGTACCTCCTAAAAATAATAATAATGATGTCAGGGCCCAAACTCCTGCAAAGACAAAATTTTACTATTAAAACTCAGAAAACATTTCATAATATCATTTGAGTACCATTATATATGGAAGTAAAAATCAAAGAGAAAATTTGCCATTAGAACTATAGTATAGAAAGTTTGAAGAATCATTCTGGTATCGACGAAAAGCTAAAGAAACATGCACACTCTCCTTTAGAAATGCCTATTTCCCTGATTGTAGGGTCACAGAGTAAAAGTCCTCAGAGCTTTCTTCTAAATCTCTAAATTTCTACCTCTTTATGTATTGATATCTATATTTATATCTGTCTCTGTGTCTGTATGTATATATATGATACATAAGAAAAGATATTTCAGAGTTGCTTTTTTCCCCAATAGTATTTATAATGAAACATCTAGGGTATAAACATAGGAGTGGGTGGCTGAGATGGGCTGGAGGGCAAGACCATTAGAGAAGAAGAGGTCAAGGAAATGAAATATTTTATAAATGAATATGGAAAAAATTGAACAAGAGGACACAGTTCTGATGAAAGGAGGTTCAGATTCTAAAGAAGAGACAATTTTTTGAAGCTCATGACATTTAAAATTTTTCTAGATTAATAAATAGGAATTTTCCTAGAAGCTCATATCTGTGGGCAGTAGCAAAACTCAATGAATCACATGATAATGAACCAAGAACTAAAATCACCAAGCAATAAATTGTAGAAGATTTGTAAAAGACATCAGTAAAGCAGGTGGCCAGTGTGAGAGTTAAGGATAGAGAAATAATGGAGAAGGGCAAAGAAGGGCATGGTAGGCACCTACTTCTAGTCTTAGGGAGACAAGAGGTGTGAAAGAGAAAGCCTCCCTTTGAAAGGGTGATTGAAGTGGTATTATCCTCAGAAGAAATTCAGGTTTCAGTTAGAGTCAAATGCAGAGGGGAGTACTATGAAAAGATACTGAAGAAACACAGCATTATTCTGATTATAGTCTCTAAGAACAGGAGAAGTATTAGGAGATTCAGAAAGGGTTCAGAAATTAGGTATTAGAATGTTTGCAGTTCTAAGGGAATATGAGTCTGATTAAAGCAGAATGGCATATGTTTTTTCATAGTGCCATGATGAGATTTGTCAGAGGAGGTTGTGGTGGTGAGATTCTGAGGTTGGGAGAAAGTCTGGCACTGACAATGTCCCAAGAGGAAAAATATGATTAAGTAATGAGCTATCATGAAGGTCAGATTATCAAGTCAGACTCAAATAAATTGAAGATATTACCTAGTGTTGTGATTTTCTAGTCAATGCAAGGATCCACACAATCAAAACACAGGTGAAGCAAGAAAAGGTATGGGCCATTATGGACATCTCCTCAGGTTCTTCTTCCCCTTATCAAACCCATACTCTCTGGTACAGAGTAATACATATAGTCTCTATTGAGATGTGTGAGCTGCCTCATAGAGCAGGGAGTACTTAGGTTATAAGATATTTCCATTTTATATCCAGATAGCTACGTAACTTATTTTACATTTTCCACTGAGCCATGTCTCCTGAATCCAGAATTTCTAGGTTGGTTTACCATAAGCAATTGTGAAACCAGGGGCATCCTACAAAAATAATTCCATAGGTAAGGGGGCTTCTCTTAGCAAATATTATTAATCTGAGGTCAGGCTCCAGCTCCCATCAAATATCCAAGGAGATTGGTCTGTGTCACCTTCTGTTTTACCTCTCCAGAGAGCATATGCCTGGTATTGGGAAAGAAATTATCACTGGCAGCTGCTTTAATGCTTTAATTATTATTTTCTCATCTTAACTTTCAGACCTAGCTAATTTTCACCCAGGAAGAGAAATCATGAACAATTATCTGAGATTTTGTCTTATTATCTTAATATAAATCCTGAGTGATGTCAATGTGAAAACATCAGCTGCATCTCCCAATTTGGAGACACAAAGATTATAACATCCTCTTTGCTTAAGGTTGAGTAATCAAGAATGATTTGCACTGGAATCTTTAGGAGAAGAAAACCTATTTCACTTCAGTTAATAGCTCCATTTTAAGCTCTTGAAGTTCATTTTAAAATGATTTTATAGGCAAATGATTACTGATATGTTTTACAGAAGTACCTATGAAATTGTGGTGAATGACAAGTTTGTATTTTGTTGAGTATTTGAATTGATGGAAGAAAGTTTCATCTACTAAACCAAAATGGATAATGTTTCCAATATTTTATAAAATATGTTAATGTGATCAGAGTATTGGAAAGACTTCTGTTATTTTTCACCTTGCTTTTTTATTCTGATTTATTTTATGGTTACAGGTCATTTACCACTAGATTCTTGCTTTGGCTGAATGTGTGTATGTGTGTGCATGTACAAGCATATAGGAGTGCTAGATTATAGCAAATTCTATTAAAACTTTTAATGATCTTATTTTAGCTATTTTATAAGCACAGGAATAGCATTATAAGACTAAGGCAACAACGTATTATTTCAATAATGTATATATTACAATATAATAAACATGAACTTTAAAATAGGGTTTTACTTAATAGCATAAATGATATACTTTTCCTTACTCCCAGTCATTAATTTGCTGCTCCTATCAACACTTAATCACAAACATACACCCATATGCACACAGGCACACACAGGCACACATACACTTCCCAAAATATTTGCTAAGAATAATAATCTTTTTCAACACTACATGATGATAGTGTTAATTTATGTCACATTTTCTGTTCTGAAATTCCCCACATAAAAAGAACATCTGGATAACATTCAGATATAACAACAAAAATGCAAACTTTCAAAGAATGATTGAAGAAAGGGGGAAATGTTCCCCAGAATACAAGTAGGGAAGACCTGAGCCTTCATTTGATATTGACCTACAGCATGTGGAGCTGCAATGTGATTTCTGCCCAGTGTTCTGAATGTCAAAGTGAAGAAATACCATGAAGCACAGGTGAAATGGCAGGGCTCTCTTCAGGCGGCCAAGTGCTGGTCATCTTAATTAGCGACATGCATGAATAGATGAATGGGATTCCCCCCATCCCTACCTACTCTCCAGCAAAACCACAGCCAATGAGAAAGGGCTTGGCAGAATCAGTGGGGAGAGAAGACTCTGTTGAGCTTGAGTCTAGTCTGGCACAGTGAAGAGAATAAATGGGGGTGGGACAGGGTCTTCAGGCCTTGCCGGCTGCCAGTGAAACACCACTACTCTTAACCGTGTTTGCATCGACCCAGTGTTTCTTATCAATCAAGTGCCTTTGTCTCTCAGCCTCAGCTTTGTTTTGTTCTATACTGTTCTGTTTTGTTTGATATCTGAGGGACTTGGAGAAATTTGCTATGAGTCTCATAAACACTAATATTATGTATTTTGATGATCTGAGACATGCTGCAGTTGGTACAGAGGTACAGGCTAGTTAGATCTTAGGAATACTAAGGGTGTGCAGCCACTGTCTTGTTGGGCCTCCTGACCACTGCCTGAAATGCCCCCGTGAGAGTCCATAAATTTGCTTTCATTGAGATTAGTTCTTGGACAATTTTAAAAATGTACATATCCCTGAGTACATCATCAGTCCATGCTAATCTATTAGATTTCTTCTTATAAAAGGTTTTGGTTGGAGGGTAGCAGAATTCTAGATTTTCTGGAAACTGAAAGAATATATATGAGAAAGAAGTAGATATGATACTAACCATGAAGGTAGGAAACAACTTTCTCTCAACCAGATATGGGGGGGATCTTCATGGGGAAAGCAGGAAGAACAGCTCCTTAGCCAAACTTGACTAGTGTCTCTGTTTGTAGGTTTGCTGCCCTTGACCTCCAAGGGGACCATCCACATCGTGGAATTGTCTAGTGAGGTATGTTCAGCAAGTTCTCAGTCAGAGTCCTTCAGGTGCGGTCTATTAACTAGGCTAGTTCCAAAAAAATGACAGCCTTGCAGCTCACTGAAATTTACTGTTCTAAACTAGACAATCTCTAAGTAGCAATTTTATCTTAAAAATAAAAAGTATCAGGACTGTTGGACTGTTAGAACTCCTGTTGTCCATTGGGTGATTGTGTAATTCCTTTTGTTTAAGCAAAAGCACATATGTATCATCTCCTCCAAGCCCACATAATTACTGATTCTCTCATTATACTATAAAATGACGTCTCTAGTCACTAGGTGATATATTAGTTATATGACATCCTGTACCCTGAAGAGCTTCTTCAATGCAGAAGATATCCACTAGCTTATGCAGAGCATATTGTACCAAAGAAATTTAACTTGCTTAGCCCTACTAATGTAGCATGCTAATAGGAGGAAAACGTTAAGCATCTTATTCTCTTTGATTTCTAAAGAGTTGATATGCACTGTGAACTAATCAAATGAAAATAGAACAATAAAAGCAATATAAAGTTTGGCAATATCGTATTGAGTTTTCTTTTTTATTTACTTAAAATTCATTAAAATGTAATTTAGAAGAAAGCATATTTTTAAAATTGCTTTTCCTGGAAACTTTTGGGAACTCATTTTTAACCAGCTGAATTGCCTGGGCTAATATTTCTGTATAAAATAAGAGACCATACACAGGCCCAGAAATGTTGCTAAAGTTGTTTTTTCAGTTTATTGACATTCCCCTTCCAAATAAATGTTCCCATTTCTTTCAGTGATGCACTGGTTTTCCAGAACCTCACTGGACACATAACCCTCCAAAACACAAAGAACTTAGAGAAAGTAAAATCTTTATTGATCTTTGAAACACCACTGTTCTTTCACTTGATACATCTATCCATGTATAAAGATTTCAACAGAAACTCTGAGATCATCTTGTCTGGCCTTCCAGGTTAGGGAACCTTTTTATGAAGTTCTGCTGGTATAGCTCTTGTGACAAGGAAATCATGCCCTTGCAAGTCAATCCATTTTATTTTTAGGCAGAATATAAAATTGGAAGTATAATTAGAACAATGTTTTTACATCAAAACAAAGATGTCTTTTTGATCATGTTTTTTTATATGTTCCAGTTCTCTCCATTGCAGTTTGACAACATAATTTCTATAACCAGGCTCCACTGAAATTTTCTTCGTCTTCTGAATAAATATTCCCATTTCTTTTACTGATGCACTAGTTTTCCAGAACCTTGCTGGACACACACACACACACACACACACACACACACACACACAATGGCCAACAACCCTTTAAAACTATAGGTTCTGAAAATACTTCAAAACTGATCAGGCATTTTTGCAGTTAGATGGAGTTTTATAAGTAAATTCAAGCTAAAGGACATTTATTAAATGGTTCTTAAAGGTTTATCTTAGACCGTGTGCCAGGCTCTGTTTATTCCCTATTCAAACTAGCTTCCATTTTTGCTTCATTATATTCCTCGGACTCTTCATGAACACCACTGGATGAAGGATCCCTTGGATGATTTCCATGACTGGGTGGCATTCACTCCAAAGTAATGCTTAGTTATTGTCCCCCAGCCTCCCATTTGGTGTTCCATATCCCAATTGTCTGTGAGAGCTGCAAGGGTCTGAACACAGAGACAAGGAACCATAATTAAACTGGGCATTATCTTTCAAATGTTTGTTTGTTGGCACATGCCAGTGGGTTCCTCTTAAGATTGCACTTATTTAAATACACCCTATAGCTAAAGATGACTAGTCTGAGAATCAGGAACATAGAGTTCTGGTTTACTGTAACTGAATTTCCTGTATGTGGCCTTACTTACATCACTTCAGCTCTTGCTGGTTTCCAACAACGTTGTTCCCACCCTCATTCCCCATGCCCACTCAAGCCTAAGGATGTAATGGCTTTGCACTATTGCTAGTCTCATACCATATTGTTTCCATTAACCCTGCCTACACTTGGGTAAACAGTCCTTTCATTAAACTCGCTTCAGCTATCACTTTGAATGTGCCATATATTTCCTGCCAGGAGTCTAACTGATTACTTCCGTAGACCACAATTTTTTCTCATCTATAAAATGGGCACAGCTCTAATATTTACTTTATGGGATTTCTTGAGGTTAATGAAATGATAATAATATTTAGCACAGAGACTGGTGCATAGCAATTGGTTAATAAATGTGAAATACTTCAGTTATCATTATTGTATTTATTAGGAATAGTTTAGAGAGGACAGGTAATATTTTAGGAAGGAGAAACTTTTTTGGATAATCCACATAGTCCTTTCCATCTCACAATTTGATATCTCACTTGTGATTCTTGCCCAACAAATAATTATACCCAACTATCAGTGAGAAAGCTAAATTTGGTGCTTAGTCCTGACTGTTACATCAGTCTTGCAACAATGCTAGAATAAAATTAAGAATTTTTGAGGAAAAATCACCACATTTTCTTTATTAAGTCCAGATGATGCTACCTTGTGCTTCTTAAGACACTATTTTGACCTATGTGGGCCTGATCCAGAAACCTTTATGAAAATTTCTGGGATTTTACAGCTTTTCATCGATTTATTGAAAACTATCTTTCCCTTCAATGTTTTCTGTAAAATATTTCTTATGTGTTTTACTTGTTATCCTGGAATTGCTTCCTACTTTTTACCATTTCCACCTTTGCTGTCTGCTGCTATCAGCACTTTCATTGCTGGCTGCATTTTCTCTCTCTGATGTTGAGGCAATATAGTGTGCTCACTTTGGCAGGAAAAGCCATTCTGGGTCTGCATTCTGACTGGCAAATACAGATGCTCCTTTTGCCAGCACCAAACACCTCTGGTGTAGCATCATTGAAAATTCTTTAAGCAAAAATAGTTAAGGGGGGAAATAGATATGGCTCAAGCAGTTGGGCTCCTGTCTACCATATGGGAGGTCCCAGGGTAAATTCCTGGGACCTCCTGGTGTAGGCGAGCTGGCCTGCGTGGTGAACTGGCCAGTGCAGAGAGCAGACACAAAGATGATGTAAATAAAAAGAGATACAGAGAAAAAGACAATGAGAGACACAACAAACCAGGGAGCTGAGGTGGCTCAAGTGATTGAGTGCCTCTCTCCCATGTTGGAAGGTTCTGGGATCAGTTTCCAGTGCCTCCTAACGAGAAGACAAGAAGAGAAGACAAGCAGACATGGAAGAACATGCAGTGTATGGCCCCAGAGAGCAGATAGCAAGTGCACGCGGCAAAGGTGAGGAATAAATATAATTTTAAAAAAAAAGAATAATTTGGGGACTTCCTGTTTATCCATATTTCCTACTTTTGTGTGTGATATAAAGAAAATTGTATGTTCACCATGAATGCACGGCCACCATAATACTGAAGAAAGCATGGCCCTCTGTAACACAAAAAACCTAGACAAAGTAAAATCTTTATTGACACCACTGCTGTTTTAACTTTCACTTGATACATATATCCATGTATAAAGATAGTTGCAAAAGTTCCACCTTCCTGAGACATCTTCCATTAAGCCTTCTGAACATAATATAGCTCTTAAATTTCACTCTCAGATGATTCCTGAAGATTAACTAATACAAGCTGATATGAATTACAAGGAGATTTCCTAGACTTCATTCTCCTGAGTTTCATTACAGTGCATTTTTAAGCGGCATGATATTTGTGAAAATATTTAGTTCCTGTCCTTGAAACAATATGTGCACTGCATATCACATCTTTCTTCTTATCCAATTTGTCTTGATTTTCTTCTGGGTGACCTATACACAGTTGTTGTCTCTCATTAAATGTCACATTCTTCTACCAGGGCCTTTATTTCTACATATTGAACTAGCTTTAAATTCACTAAGAAAGTACAATCTTAATTATTGTTTCCAAAGAGATGTACTCCTTCCAGTATGATAAAAAAAAAAAGACAAATTGACTATCCATAGGAAATATTGATACGTGTTATGTATTAAGAAAATTTTCAAAAGATATCAGTGTACATTGTAAAAAGTATATAAAATTGTAAAAGACTGACGTTTTATATATATAGTCAATAAAATTCTACAAACAATTTTACAAGTTGATGAAAGTCATATAACAAAGGTTGGGTGTTTGACTACCTGCAGAAAATTAAAAGATCATTTGCAAACCAGGAAAAAAGTAGTTGTAAATTATGTAGAAGGTAATGTTTATATGTTTATATATATATATATCCCTATCCATATCCATATAAAAGAGGAGCAAAGGGCATCCATAGAAAAGAAATTATAAATTGTAAAATAAATTTTAATCAAAACATTATTTGTAAAAATTTACTTTTCACCTGTGGGATAGCCCACAGATACTTATCCCTGTGGGATAGTCACAAGGACCCTTGTCTTCATAACATGCCCCAGAGGCAACCACTGCTATCAGACTCTTATCTATGCAAAAAATTGTAAAAATATGTTTTTGGTTTTTATAACTTTGTATTGTTAATTGTTTTAAAAATATTAAATTACATTTATCTGGTTCAAAAATTTAAAGGTGCAACAAATATACAAGAAAAAGTCTTGCGTCATTCCCTCCCCTCAGTCACTAAGTGTCTCCTTCAGGAGGAAGCCAATCATACCATTTTTTGTGTACCTGTACACGAAATTGTATTGTATTGCTTGTCCATACAAGCAAGTTATTTTATGGTTCACCCCATTGTTTATGTAAAGTGGCACTTTAATATGCACATTGTTCTGTCCCCTGCCTCCTCTACCTAACAATATATATCTTGGTAGATGCAGATCATGCATTTATCATGACAGTACATAAAGAGCTTCTCTATTATTTTCCTTTTTTTTTTTTGAGATGAAATAGAGTTTATTATCTTTTTGTTTAAAGATACACAGATCACACAAAACCCTATTATTTTTCATGACTTCATGGTGTTCCCATGTATTAATTAGTTAGATATCCAGGATGGATATTTAGATACTTTGCATTCTTTGGGAATTATAAACAATACTTTATACTATGGGTTATAACATGTTATTTCTAGTTATAATTTTGATAGATAATGCTAAATTACCCTCTATAAAGCCTGTATTAATTTATGGGCTAACTGCGAATAGGCAACAGTTTTTTCAACATGCTCCTAATAAAATAGCACATTAGATACACATAATATAATACTTCAGATATTTCATATATATTATTCTAGATAGATTATATTACTATTAAATTATATATAGCATTATATTACATTACGTTATATTTTATTAATTATATATATTTTATTTTAGCTAATCTGAGAGTTAAAATGTTCTATCTCATCAAAAGTTTTTGCTTTATATTGAGGCTTAATTGGCCTATGGTTAGTATTCATCTCAATGAGTTTTTACATATGTATACACCTGTGCAGTCACTACCTGAATCAAATTATGCACCTGAAAACTCTCCCTCTTGCTCCTTTCCAATTAAATATACCACTTTCCAAAAAGTACACACCACTCTTACTTTTTCACAGTAGATTAGCTTAGCTTGTTCATTAATGTAAATATAAAATATTGAGTATAAAAGAAATCATCTAATATAAAAATTTTTACTTCTGACATTTATGCCACATAACATTGCTGCAAATATTTGTAATTGTGTATACACTTCTATTGGGTGAATATTGTAATTAATTTTTATTTTAGTGTTCATTTATCTTTTATTATAATTTCCTGTGTGGTCAAATATTCTATCTTCCTTATAGGACTTTCATCAATTTGTAACACTGTGTGTGGCATTCCATTGGATGTATTGCCAGTCTTTTACATTTACTTCTCAAGTTTTAGCAAGCATTAATTTTATGCATGATATTGATACTCTTCTGTTGTTAAAATACCATTTGCATTTTATTTTTATGAGCTTTCCTTGTATACATTTTGCTTCCTCTTCTATTGGTCTTTTTGCAGATATATATGCATATGTCGCAGTGTGATATGGTTATGAATTCCAAAAATAGATATTGGATTATGTTTGTAATCTGATCTGTACCTGAATGTGACTAAGTTATGATTAGGGCCTCAATTGGTACATGTCATTAGGGCATTGAGTCCCCACCCCTTGGTAGGTGAGGACTCACAGATAAAATGCATGGCAAAGGACAGAGTTAGGGTTTTTTGATGTTGAAGGTTTTGATGCTGGAGTTTGATGCTGAAGCCTTAAGCTGGAGCCCTGGGAAGTAAGCTCACAGAGGAAAGAGAAGCCAGCCCCAGGAAGAGAAGAACCCTGAGCCCAGGAAGAAGCAAGCCCTGGGAAGAAAGGAAGCTTAAACCCAGGGAGAAGCAGGACCTTGGAAGGGAGGAACCCAAGAAGCCTGAACCCTCACAGCTGTTGGCAGCCATCTTGCTCCAACACGTGAAAATAGACTTTGGTGAAGGAAGTAACTTATGCTTTATGGCCTGGTATCTGTAAGCTCCTAACCCAAATAAAAACCATTTATAAAAACCAACCAATTTCTAGTATTTTGCATCAGTACCCCTTGGGCTGACTAATATAGCACACACATTTATATGTACACACATATATATGACACAATATGTATTTGATTAGACATCATCTCTTATATATGTTACAACTAAATGCTCTTTTGTGTTTTGCCATTTTTCTTTTAATTTTCTTTATAGTATCCAAATTCATAACCTTTCTCATATGACTTTCATCAATGTGTAACATTCTTATGATCCTTCACATTCCAAGGTTTTTTTTAAAAATCTATGCTTTATTCAATAATTTTATGATTTAATTTTCTACATTTAAATATTTGATCAACTTAAATTGTATCCTAGTAACAGGTGTAAAGTATGAGTTCAACTACCTCTCCCTGAGAACCCCTGTATTTCAGTTCCTGCCTTTAATTGATGGTTTAACATGCTGGTTAGTCATCACTTAAAGGCAAAAGTGAGCTTGAATATGAAATTCAGTCAGCAAAAAGTGACTCTATTTCTTAAAGATATTTCAAGACTGTGTAATGCTCATATAATTAGAGTACAATCTGGTATAAGACAATCCTCTCTGAGTATTTATTGTACTGGTCCAACTAAAAGTAAACTAGAAACAAACAAGCTTTCAGTAAGATAACCTTCCTCTCAGTGAAAGATTCTGTATAGGCTCCCCAATCACCTCAGTTAGTGACCTTGGGAGTTTAAAGGAACAACTCCCCTAATTATAAGCAGCAGTGCCTTTATCATGTGCTATAATATGAACCTCATCGATTTGCATTCCAATAAACAGATTCTCAGTTATTTAAAAATAAAGCCAACTTCCAAAAAATATTTAAGTTTCTCAGTAGTAGGGAAAGTCATCTGTAATCAATCTATCCTCCATATAAACCATGGAAATGGAAGAAAGGAGAAGGGATGTAAATCTAAAATTACAGCTGCAACACTCTGATGTGTTTTATATGTTATAAAATGGAGTCTAAGTGACAGATTATTTTAACATTGAACTGCATTATTACACATTTGCACCAAGCTGCTTTATGTTGTATTTAAGTAAGATGTACTTTTGAGAGAGCATCTTGTCATCTAAAACCATTCTATGGGTCTGTTGGCCATTGGATTAGTGCCAGCATTTTAAGAAATGCATAGTATTGAGAAGTCTGAGCTCTGAAATATAAAGAATGCAACTAACTTGAAAGCTGAAAGTACTTGATCATGTCTATAAAGTAATACTACAAGTTCTCTAAGTTAAATTTTTCCTGAGCAAATGATCTTCCTGTGATTTACATAGACGAAAGAGCATGCTGTGTAAGAGAAGTATATTAAAATCTGCCTTTCTTTGAGAAAGCAAAATATATAATAATACTAAATTTGCTAAGATATTACAAAATGATTACTTTTAAAAAGGGTAACTTTAGAGCTCATCTTTAAAGCAAACTTTCTAAGTTTATATATTCAGGTCAAATGTTATTACTTTTGGAGAAAGGCTATTACAGAATTTATGGAACAAGAGGCATGTAGAGTGATTTCATCAGAAAAAATTCTCAGTTATAGTTAGGTTCAGAAGACATTTGATAAGAGAGAGTATCAGAGAAAATACCCCCATTGTCAAGTAATGTCAAGTAAACATAATTCCAGTTTTTAAATTATGATCTCTAATTAGGGTTTTTGAGGAAGTCAATGAAATAGCATGGACTGAAAATCTATACATTTTCCTATATAGTAGAAAAGGTGAATTCCAAAGGTGAATGAATGCTGGTTAGAATTTCCATGTAAAGGGTATGCTGTGGATTCAGAACCTGTGCCTAGGTAGTTACACTGTTGAATGTACTGTCATTCAGAAAACTAAATAAACAGCTTTGTTTTATTATAAGTGTGTATGGTCTGGAAATGGATAGTGATAAAAGACTGTTTGCTCTTGAGATATCAAGGTCAATATTTTCAAATTTCTTAATTGTTTGTAACTATAAAATTTAATTTCCTCAAAAGACATTTACTAGGAACTTAATACATTTCAGGTACAGAGCAGACACTGTAAACTTTTTTTTTTAATTATAAAAGTAATGTAGTATTTTTAAATTATTATTTCCAGAGAGTAAACTCACAGTCAGATGTCCCTCAATTGCAAGTAGGCTGAATAGGAACTAAAAATCATGTGCAAATTAGTCTAAGTTATAGACAGGCAAGCTTCTGAACAGTGAGTTGGCTGAGGCTGTGGGACACGCCTGATGGTAATGTTGCAGTGGAAAGCCCAGTGCTTGCCATAAATAAGGCCCTGGAGTTTGCACCGCCCTCCATGGAAAGACTTAGAGGTCAAGCATTCCAGGTCACCACTGTGCCCACAGAGAAAACAGCCCTACATCCTAAAAGACAGGCTACTAAGGATTCATAGATGAGAAAAAAATCATCTGAGGAAGGCCAATATTATTATAGAGGCACAATGTTAGGAGATCTTCTAGTGAAAGAAATTAGAGTTATTAGAAAATTCAGAAAAAAAGCTTAGTGTGACTCTATGAGACAAGGAAAGGAATCATATCACTGAAATCAAACCAGGATATTACAAATGAAACCAGCTGACAATAATAAAGAACAAATTTGATACTGAGTTGTTGAGATAAAAACAAAGAAAATGGGAGAAAAACAGATTATACATGATTGAAAAATAAATTACTGAAACAAAAGATCAAACTAAAAAGTCCTTCCAGAATCAATTGAGACATTTGAGTTAGAAAAGATAAAATAAAAACAAAAGCATAAAATTATGGAGAAAATCACATGCATACTATTTGCAAAGAACACTAAAATAGAAAAATTTACAAGAGAAATCAATGAGGGAGAGAAAGGCAACAGAAATAATTAAAAAGAGAAAAAACTAATTAAATACCAGTGCTAGAATAATATATACTTAGAATAGAAAGGTATTTACACAAGGGAATACTGCCTGGTTCTGCAAAGTAATGTATTACTTCTACTAGTAATACTGTGGGTGCAACTCATAAATCCAAACTTGAGGAAAAATCCAGACACAAAAGAGTACATATGATTCCCTTTATATGAAGCTCAAGATGGGGCAAAATTGATCTTTTGAAAGTAACATTTGGACAGAAGTGGGGATTATGCCTAGGGGGCTGCAGAATGAATTGTCTGTGGTCCTGGGAATATTTAATACCTTGATATCTTGATCTAAGGTAATTACATGGATGTGTTCAATTTGTAAAAGTTCTTATAGACTTACACACTTATGAAGCATAAACTTTTCACTGTTTATTATATTTCATTAAATAACAAAATTTAAGGAATGTTCAAACTGTCTGATATTACAATTAGTCAAGCAATAGAGTAACAATTAAATAGTGATTTATGTTTGGCATCAAGGATGACCTTGGTGACACTGTCATGAACCATTTGAGAGAAGCAATAAAAATGGATACCTTTTGAAAAGGTCTGAGAATACAGGTGATTGAGAAGCAGAGTGGTGTAAGCAAAACTGTTAAGGTTAACGATGGGGGTATTATAGAGATACACATGGCATGTAAAGGAATCTAGATTTAAAAAACTCAACCAAGGCTCATACTTGTAGATGAATGCCTTGAGTAGATGAATTTTGAGCTTAGCTCTGAAGTTGCAGAGCCAGGAAAGGAAATAAGTTGGTTGGGTAGAAAAGGCACTGTGAAACTGCATAGAACCAGGATCAGCTTGGTATTCATAGATCATTAAGTGTCACACAGAGAGTGATGGGAATCATGACTGGAGAATTAGGCAAGGGGTCAGCAATGGGGGGACTTTATATGCCAGATGTAAATGGTTTGCTTTTTTTCTGTTTGTTCTGGAAAGGTATTAGGTTAAAAGCAATGGAGAGACATGCCCATAGGCATTTTGTAAGTAAATATTGTAGAACTGAAAATGAGTGTTGATAAAAATAGAATGTGGGATAGATTATTTTTTGCCCTCAAGATGTATTACAAACTATTAAGGAGAAATCATAGGAGAAAAAGAGATTAAAAACAACATGCCAGTGTTTAATATACAAAAAGAAGCTTTTGCTTTGAGTGACATTTGCCAGCAATTGAAATGTTTGCCCTGCCTCATCCACAGAACTTCATCCAGTTTCTTATTTGGCTACTGCCTTGTATTTGCAAATAGTTTTCAACCATCACCACCTAACACATTAGGTGCTCTATAATTTAATTGTTGATTTGTTGTAGTTGCTATATGGGGTTAAGAGTGAAGTGTGGAGCCATATAATAGTTGTTTTTTTTCACTCTGTGTGAAGTTAATTGGACTATGTAGAAATTCAATTCTCAACTTGGCCTCAGAAAACCTTTTTTTAATAATCTCAGTGGGAAACTCATTTTAGGCTTTTTAAACATACTTTCATGATTTTGATGTGATTATCATTATCATAATCATTATCATTATCCCTCATTAAATTCCTAGAATACAAGGACATACCATCTCAAGACAGGAAGCTTTTTAATAGCCTTCACTGTTCTCTTTCTTTTTTTAACTGCAATAATTAAAGCAAATTCTGAATTCCAAGGCTTTTTATACTGCCCAGGTTAAAATGCTTAGGTGCTTTGGTTAATGGTTGTCTTTAATTTTATAGGTATTTCCTGATAGCCTTAAGCAACCCAAAAAAGTCTTTGCCAAAAAAACAGAACAAAAGCTGCTTTTGGAAATATGTATAATGTATACTGTTTAACAGGTCTTAAAGAATAGATTTCCTTTTAGCTTAAAACCCAATTTCTGTTTAAACAGCTTCTGTATTGTAAAAAAGAAAAAAAGAAATATTAATTAGAGCAATGTTAGCCCCATTATACCAAAAAAAGGAAAAAGAAAAAAAGAAATCTAACATCCTTATTGGCTTCTCTGCCACCAGGATCTTTCCTCTCCAATCAAGGTTGCATATTGACACCAATATAATCATGCTAAGGCTAAATTCCAGACATGTGCCCTCCAATGACTTAAGAAATTCCAAGAGATTCCTTTTGCTAACCAGAACAAGCCTGGTGTTCAAAGCCCTCTACTCTCAACCAGTCAGACCATCACTGGTATAGGCACACTTCTAGGTGTCCCTGATTCAGCAGTAAAGACATATGATTCTAAAGAGCATATCTGCTATTGCAGATGTTGATGTCAAACATGAAAGCACATAAAATACTGATTGGTGGTATGAAGTCTATTAAAGAGCCTAATGGCATGGGAGATGCTTTAGTTGGGAAGTCACACAGTACAATGGATCCTGTCTTTGCTTTGGAATGCCCTTCCTGTTTTCAGAATTCAGTGAATCCTAGCATCTGTTAGAATTATTTGAAGTCTCCCTCGGGGTCATTTAGATTTCATCCTGTGTCTGGTTGCTTAGTGAGTTTGGATGAAAGACAAAAAAAGAAATGGTGTAGCTGTTGCGAAGTAACAGAGAGATGGATTCTTCCATGGTTCCTCCAATACTGAGAGTGTGCCCAACACTCTTCTAGGGTCCAGTAAGCAGAGCAGACAGAGGAGAACAAGCTAGGCATGCTTTCAGGGCATGCAGAAGAGATCGCTGGAGGTCATGCCAGAAAGAAACATCTCATTTCCATGATTATCCAGGGCTTATGAGGAATAAAGTTTCCATTTAAGAGATTGTAGCATGTCAAGATTCTTAATATATGTAAATCCTCCCAGGGCCCACTGGATGGAATGGGGGAGAGTATGGGCTATGATGTGGACCATTGACCATGAGGTGCAGAGGTGCCCAGAGATGAGCTTACCAAATGCAATGGATGTGTCATGATGATGGGAGTGAGGGTTGCTGGGGGGGAGTGGTGGGGTTGAATGGGACCTCATATTTTTTTTAATGTAATATTTTTACAAAATCAATTAAAAAAAAGATTCTTAATATTTATGTTCTGTCTATGAGGTGTTTCTTCTTATGAATTTCAGTTCAAATAAACTGTTTCTGTAACTTTATCTGTATCCTTTGTATCCTTTGCATAAAACAAAGGAGTGTTGGTTTGAAAATTTTCCCAGATAGGCTTAGGGGGTATTAACTGAAGAGGGTTCTCCCCAAAGTCATCTATGGTTCTATGATAAGGGGTAGTCAAGGATCACAAGTGCTTTCTTTTTCTCATAAGGCAGTTCACATTCCATTTTCTAATGTGATCACTCATTCATTCATTGACAAAAATTTCTTGAGGGCTTATTATGTGCTAAAATCTGTAATAAATTTTAGAGATAATGGGTTTCTGCCTTTACTTGTAAATGACAACAACCTTGGCATTAAGAATATAATTTCGTGCTTCATTATAATTCCCTGTATTTTCTGTTCACACCTTCCTCTGGCAAGAATTCAATAAAAACTTTGAATGTGTCTGGATAATAAAAAGGAAGAACCATAAAAAAAGAATGAATGTATGCCTCACCCAAATGTCTATAGAAGTCCTAGGGAAAGCTATAGCCTTAGAATCTCTTACAGGAAATGCTGGGTCATTTGTCGACAAATGCAAATGAGTTTTTGAGGTAGGGCAAGGACAAGTATAGATCTACTGAACTCAACTGTCTGTAAGGCCACAGGAGGAGAGAAAGTTAATCATATACCAAAAGCCTAGATTCTTAGGTGCCTTATTAATACATGTCAAGAGGAATATTCTAGCCGTATTATACACTTTGTCATAATGACTGTTAGCATCGTACTTTAAGGAACATGTCAAAGTTAGTGTATTTTTCTGTTTCTCTCTTTTTTTAATGACAATGAAATTGCCTTAACTCACAAAGACTAGAAACCTAGAAGTAAAGCACAAGGCTCAGTGACTTTATTGGAAAGCCTCATTGTACATATTAAACAAATTACCCAAAAGCCTCTTTCTTTGGTTACAAAAATACTCTTCATTGGTAAGAGTGCACAAATAGGTTCCCACTCAGTCACTGGAGTGGTTTGCATTTATTTCACAACCTATTACTAAATTATTCAAAACCGTTCCATAATAACCTGCTTTGTTGACGTATATGAAGGAGCATTCCAGGTACCCCACCTCTCAGAAATTTGTTATAGCTAAAGATAATAATAACCGTATTTTGTATTTCAGTACTTATTTTATGATCTACAAAGCTTTCCCACTTGTATTATTTCACACTCATGAAAACAAAAAGCTGTTTTTTATTGTTCAGACAAGAAGCTGAAGTTCAGAAATGTTAGGTGTTAACAGTAATTCAGTTGAAAATTGAAAAGGACTATATCCAGGGTGACTGACTCTGAAGTCATGCTATATGTAGGCTGCAACTCTAACCTAGTATAAACAGGATCCCATCAGATCCTTAATTACACCATATCCAGGAGTATACTTCTCCATTTGGAAGCAAAAAGGGGCCATCTGTACCTATACTTCTCAAATAGCCTCAGTTGGGACACAGTCATGAGGGGTGTGGGAGGGCATTGGACCCACTCTTCCGCCCCCATGGCAGGAGGCACAAAGACAGTGAGAGCTGTCACCAGAAAAACCTGAAATAAACACCTAAACTCTGGACAAGCAACTGTATAGCAAAATGCCAAAGTGTATATGATCTCTGAAAAGCAAGCTGAATGCCACTTTGGCAGGCTCTTTTTAGTTCATTTTATTTCACCAAATACTTAAGGAACTCCCACCATGTCCCAGGAACTGTGCTGGATGCTGCACAGTTCTAGATAAGAGGAAGTGGCCTCTGCTCTGGAGAAGCCCACAGTATAGGAAATGAGAGTGCCACGTTCACTCTCAGAGTAGTTCGTAGCTTGGCAGGACTCCAGGAAGGAGAGAAAAGTAGTCAAACACAGAGAGACAATGAGATGCAGAATAGAGATTACTGAGAATAACATGCAAACTTTTCATTCCATGATACTTCACAGATTTGCTGCTACAAAGATTAGCTGCTGTGGCTAGATGCTGTTGGATTCCTAAAGCCTGTGTACTCTCTCTTCCTAAAGGCTTGCATAGGAGATATATTTTTTTCATGTTATGAAATGAAACCCAAGAAAGCCAATATGACACAAACTTCAGATTCCCAAAAAATTTGATAAAGCCCTGATTTAATTTTGGAAATGAGTTATTTTATGATAAAATTAGACTATCTAGAAAATAAATTCAGCATCATCCGTGTACAAACGGAAAGTTCACAGCAATCTCCCGATTGATGTTAAGAAATGCCAATGGTTAGGAGGGAGAAATAGAGCCGAAAGGAGAAATGCAACTTCATGCTTTACAGCAAGAGCCTGGTGGGACTTGCTACATTTTATTTTAAGTAATGAGTACTGAGGGGCAGTCCTCCAGCTAGATCTCTCTTTCCAACCACCATGCTCCATGAAGCAGAGAGCAAAGGTGCAGTGGCTACCTAACATATGCTTCTACCATCACCCAAAATCACAGACCTCCATTTTCCCTGGACTCCCATACTTCTCCTAGCTCTTTGAACTGTGTGCCTTGGCATAGAGCAGTAGATGCAGCACTCCCCCAAACAGTAGGGAGAGGCATTGCAAGCCAAGGTTTGAGCCAGAAGACCACCTTCCTCTGGAGCTCACATACCTGCCACAGTTGATCTGTCAAATGCAGTTGATCTTATGTGATGTGATCATACGATTATGTGCACTATGTGACAGAAAGCATACATTAAAATAGAAGTGTCCTAACAACAACCACTACGTGCCTAATAGAATGCTTAACATCCAAAACCTGACAACACCAAACACTAATGAGGATGTAGAGCAATAGGAACTCTCATTTACTGCTCATGGGAATGTAAAATGGTGTACACACTTTGGAAGATAGAATGGCAGTTTCTTACAAAACTAAAACACATACCATATGATCCAGCCATTGCTCTATGTATTTATCCAACTGAGCTAAAACTTACATCCACATAAAAACCTGCACACGTTGTTTATTGCAGCTTTATTCATAATTGCCAAAAATTGGAAGCAACATACTACCTTTCTATAGGTGAATAGATGAGCAAACTGTGGTATTTCCATACAATGAAATATTATTCAGCAATAAGAAGAAATGAGCAATCAAGCTATGAGAAAACAGGGAAGAATCTTAAAGGCAGATTGCTAAGTGAAAGAAGCCAGTCTGAAAAAAGGCTACACACTGCATGATTCAAACTATAAAACATTGTGGGAAAGGAATAACTTAGGGAGAGTAGAAAAGATCAGTGGTTGACACAGGGTAAAGATGATGGGGTAGAGGGAAGGGATGAAGAGGTGGTGCACAGGACATTTTTAGGGCAGAAAAACTCTTCTGCATGACACAGTAATGATGGATTCATGAAAATATGCATTGGTCAAAACCCGTTTAGTTGTATACTCAGTGAACGCTAATACAAAATATGGACTTTAGTTACTAATAATGTGTCAATAATGGTTCATCAATTACAATAAATATACCACATGAACATTAATAAGATATTAATAATAAGGAAAATATGAGTGTGTGTATGGGGAATGATATATGGGAACTCTGTACTTCCTGTGCAATTTTTATTTAAACTTAAAACTGCTGTAAAAATAAGTTTACTAAAACAATCGAAGTGTTATGATTTCAACTACATAATGTAACAGCGACACATGAACATAGAAGTCAAAAATGAGGGGCAGGTTATCAATACTTTCTTGGCATTGGAATATACAATGGGGTCCTCTTGTTGCTATTTTAGGGTTCACTATAGTTTTCCATATATATTTAATATTTTAGGGTAAAATGCTATACCTATCATCTATCATCTACATAGCTATCTATATCTATCTGAAATTAGATAGACATAAGGCATGTCCCCATTTAATTATGGAGAAGGGTACAACAGGAACTTCTTTGTGAACATGGCCTCAGACCAGCTCTGCCTATAACCTTTCTCTTTAAGACTTCGAGTGTATTGAAACTTTTAGGATTAAACAGGAGAAGCCTGAATAAGCCATTCAGAGAGAAAAGATCAAGAAGGCCTATGAAATAAAATTCACCATTTGTGAGGAAGTCAGAGCTTCTATTTAATACTCACAATGGGCAAGTAGTGGGGAGGAGCTAGTTTGGGCTTGCGTTGTAGTGCCCACTGACATCGCTTCAAGCGTCCTTTGGGGAGAACAATTCTGCGTGTGTATGTGCACCTGAATGGCAAAGCGTTAAAGAGCAATGCCTATAACTCTTGGAGTTTATGTGGATTTTCTATAGTGTACCACAGACTGAGCTTGACATTCAAGTCACATCACAAGTCCTGGGAGAATCAGAAGAGACTAAGATCAGCCTGAAGAGTCAGCAAGTTGGCACTGGGACCATGATTACTGTACTGGTGTATCCAGTAATTCCAGGATTCCACTTTGGCCATGGAAGTACTAGAGGTAACTAAGACTAGCATGCAAGGGGGTCATGATTGTGGCATCTGGATTTGAGGAGCATTCTCACAAGTCTGATCGCTCAGCAGATGGCTTTCCCTACAAAAGAGGACTGAGCCATTGATCTTTGTAAGGAACCCTAATGATCCAAGGGATGATTTGTAAGGAGATCTTGGAGGAAAAGACTGTGCCTCCAGCTAATCTGATAGGAATTGTCATTTAATCAGGTTGTGAATTTATGCCATTGTGACAGTATTGAGATCTGAGGTGATAGCAGTTAGTCTAAAAGAAAGTGCAACTCTTTCCCTTATTTGAGCAAATGGAATTAATAAAAATTAACTGTAAAACACTCTAAAATTAACTCTGAGTTTCTGTTTCTCTTTCTCTAGCCTAAGACTGGTTGTGAAATGTTCTTTTCATAAATCATTTACAACTTGCTACAAATTCCCACCAAGTCCGAATGTTTTGAAATGTTAATAAGAAAAGTTTGGTCTATGAACATTTCATAGCTTGCCAAATTGATTAGTGTCAATGATTTAATGTTCTGTGTTCTTTTCTTTGTGATTTACTATTTCATTCCTTTTTCTGTGAAGTCAGTTTTGTGATTGACTTTATCATTGGTCATCATTTTTCATCATTGTTTAAATTAATAACAACAAATGAAAAAAACTAAAAGAAAAGGGTATTTTTATAGGTTTGGAAAGGCTTTGGGGTATCTGAATGTTCATTTGATTTTACAGTAAGATCACAGTGAGCAAAGCAAACTATTAATGCAGACTGATGTTTGCATCCTCTTTTTCCACCCCAATGGGCCTTTCCCAGTCTAAAAATTTTCATGTAATTAGTCCCCTACTATAATTTATCAGTCTTGGCAAAGATTAATAACCATTGAGTTATTAGTATTTCCTTGCTCTGGGCATTGTTATTTACATTCTATACCTTTAATGTTTGACTAATAGCTAATCCTAAACAAAAAGTAATCTTAAGAATAGAGATTACAGTTGTCTTTGGAGTTTATTGTAATACTCACAATCAAAGGCATAAAGGACATTCTGCAAATCATTTGATATGAAAGAAAATGGAAGGGGCAGGGGGGAAAAGTCTAACTAGTGCCTAAGGATGTGTGTGTGTATGTGTATGTGTTGGGGGGGGGGGTTGCGGAATTCCAGCATTGTGTAGAAGGTAGAAGAGATAGTATAGAGGAAGAGATTCAGTCGTCAGGTGATTTCATGGCCAGGAAATGCCCTCTTATGTCTCCCACTGCAAGGAGCATACTTGACCCAGCTGAGGTACCTTGAAATCCACTTGCTATATTTGCCTATGGAACACACTTCCTACCAGCTGCCTCCAGCCAATGACCGAATGCAGCAAGGCTACCTAGGCAGACCAGTTCCTCTGTCTCCAACTGGCAATTTTGGCTCAGGCATGCCTTAGACCTGCATTATAGTTTAAGACTTTTCCTTAGAAGGAAAGACTTGCTTCTTTCTCTCTTTTATAGGAGTTAGACCACCACAGTCTGATAATTCTCCCAATCTCTTTCAGCTCCTTCCCCATTTCCCTCACAGGCACTTTCTCCAATAAATATCATCTTATCCCAATTTGACATCTGCTTCTCCATGGACCTGAACTAATATAGGCTGGAAGTTGGAGATGAGTAAAATAACTTTAGAGAGATTCTATGATCCTTACTGGTATTTGGGAAGCAAGTTTTGCCCCACTTAGGAATTTTCTCCAAGGTAACCAAGGTTGAATATCCAGGATATGTCAGGATGCTCTTTTCTATTAACATTGGAGCAGCATGCGTCTTGAAGAAACAGGTGTACTTAAGGTTTGGTCAATCAAGCCAGGTGAAGGAGGCAGGAGCACATTCCCCACCTTCCCCTAAAGATAATAGCCTAATCTAAGAGTCAAGGAGTGAATAAGTGACTAAGTTCATCTAAGGGGACAGTAAATGTTATGGTATTTTTCCTTCATATCAGTCCCAAGGTGAGGGTTTTTCTTTATTCTTATTACCTTGGTAAATATCTCTCTTTTAAATGGAAGGCAAGAAATCATACTGAGAGCCAATACTTATTGACCTCTTAATTTGTGCCAGACACTTTTCCTAAATGCTTTAAACTGCAGCTCTATGATTTAGAAACTATCATTATTATCATTTATAGATGAGAACTGAGGCAGAGAGAGTCCACATAATTTTCAAAGCTCCATAGCTAGGAGACAGGGCGGGAATCCAAACTCAGGCAATGTGAGCCCAGAGCTTTTGTACTTAACACTGTAAGGTAGCCTCCACCTCTCGTAAGGTACACTTTCTAAGATACAATTTTGTGAGACAAAGCACATTAACATTTTCAATTACCACATCTTAGTTTATTTTAGTCAAATTTTTTACAAAACATCCAAGATAATTCTGTAGCACCTGCAGAGTTCTCCCTTTCGTCCTTTGAAAAATTGCATAGACATTTTTCTGAGGGACAAATGCCTACCTGCAAATGTCCCTGAAATCAGCATGGACTTGACATGAATGTATCCATAAACCAAAGTTAACTTGCATGACTGAACAGATTTTTTTTCTGACATGCAGCCCAAAGTCATTTATTTTTTATTTTTCAGTGGTACCCAAATAAAGCAGGATGAAGAGGAAAGAAACCTATATAATAATTACATATATTTTTTAATGCTGAATTTAAAAGATACAACATCAAAATATTCTTTTAATTAATCTGAAACTTTTTACAGTTCAAATTCTTAGCAAAAAGACTATCATATTTTCCCCAATTGGTCCTCAACTTTCTTTCCAACTTTATTCCTTGTTGATAACAGCTTGTTTTATGGAAGAAAAGAACTTTGCACTGTGGCAGTTTGAGGCTTATACGAACCCCAGAAAAATCATGCCCTTGGAGTCAATCCATTCCTGTAGGTGTGAACCATTGTGGAGGGGACATTTTGATTAGGTTACTTCAGTTAAGGGCCTTTTGATTAGGTTACTTCAGTAAATATGACCCAAGGTGAGTCTTAACCCCTTACTGGAGACCTTTTATAAAAAGGTGGTTTTCTGGAGAAAAGAGAGGAAACCACAGACAGAGAGTGAAAGCCAGAAGAAAGAAGCTGAAGCAATGAAACCTGGAGAGAAGGGAGAGAGAAACGTTTGATGCCATGTGCCTACCAATATGACAGAAAAGTACAGGATCGCTGGTAGCTGCTCTTCGGGGAGAAAGCATCGCCTGATGATGCCTTGATTTGGACACTGTTACAGCATCAGAACTGTAAGCTTGCAAGTTAATAAACCCCATTGTAAGAGCTAACCCATTACTGGTATAATGTATTTTGGCAGCCTGGCAAACTAAAGCATACACTATATAATTTGTGAATCCTAAATTATAAAACAAAATAAATACTTAAAGAATTGGAAAAGATATTTTGTGATTAACTATGATGGAACAGGCCATTTAAAATATTCATTTTCAGTTAAAGGGAAACAGTAATAAAGTTCATTGCCTTAAACTGCTACCACCTGAATCAACCCTTCTATTCATTTTTGTTCTATTGATAATTCTCAGTCACTTCTTAAAAAGTTTATTTCAGAGGAGCTATCGGATGTCTGCAATTCATTATCTGAGAATGACATCACCTTTTTTTGGGAAAAAAAAATTATTTATTTATTTATTTCTCTCCCCCCCCCGCCCTGGTTATCTGTTCTCTATGTCTATTTGTTGCATTGTCTTCTTTGTCCACTTCTGTTTTCAGCAGCATGGGAATCTGTGTTTCTTTTTTGTTGCGTCATCTTGTGTCAGCTCTCCGTGTGGGCAGCACCATTCTTAGGCAGGCTGCACATTCTTTCCCGCTGGACAGCTCTCCTTATGGGGTGCACTCCTTGCACGTGGGGCTCCCCTACGTGGGGAACACCCCTGCATGGCAGGGCACTCCTTGTACACATCAGCACTACGCATGGGTCAGCTCCACACGGGTCAAGGAGGCCCCGGGGTTTGAACCGCAGACCTCCCATGTGGTAGATGGATGCCCTAACCACTGGGCCAAGTCCACTTCCCAGCATCACTTTCTTGAAAACACTGATGGGAAATAATCCAGCCTATTTTCCCACTTCCAACACTTCTGTCTTCACCTTCATTCCAATCTGCAGTATGTATTGGTTCCCAGGCTTAGTCATCTGGAATTATGATTCAGAGCAACTTTCTGCCTAAATATTTTCCCCTGGGTTGTGCCACATGTTGCAGAGTGTCTAGTGTAGCTATGACACCATAAGTGCTTAATTTGGCCAGTCTTGTCTTTATTATAGAGGAGTTAGAGTTTCTGTTGAAAGGGAATTCAGTTTGACCATATCTGCTCATTTGCCAGGGAGGTAAAGAAAAAGAAGTGCTATAACCATAGACATTTTTGTCCATTATAAATATGAAACTGCATGTGTCGCTGTTTGACCACCAAGCAAAGTTAAGAAATTTAATAAAACCTGTGATTCCTTATTGTGCAGGATTTCCAACTATATCATCAAGAGTAAGAATTAGTTGGTAGAATAGTCTAGCCTTTAAAGATCAGGAACGTCCAGGAAATTGAGCAAGGGATGCTTAAGAAACTACCTTGGAACAGTGCAAAGCTGTCTTTTTTAAAATAACATTTCAGGACTAAAAGACAGTGTCAGGAGAAAGAACAGTGGGAGTTAGAAGCTGAATAATTCACCTGCTATAAAATAGAAGCCTGGATCACAAGCTATTAGAGCATCATTCCATCTCCTACATCCAGGTTTTTCAATTGTATATTTCCATTTCCTTGGGACTAGCAAATCCCATACTCCCCTTTCCTTCTTGTTACAGGATTTTGTAAAGAAGGAAAAATGGATGAAGGGAAACAAATATTTGGGTTTAGAGTGAGAAGCAAAAAACTCAGGAGAAAAGACAGGTGAAATCTTATACATTCTGTTGTTCATTCACTCAGAGGAAGAAAAGAATATTTTTATTTGTCAGGGTCACAACTGCAATTTCACCCCCCTGTATGAAGTATAATAAGGTCCAGTGCAAGGAAGGCACTGACATATGACAAAGCATTTATAATTGAATACACACTTAGGAAGGGATAGATCATTTGCATTTACTTAATTTCCCTTGTGAGAGGTATATTCAGGTTTTTTCCCCACTCTCATGAGTGAAAATAATCATTCACTGGATTATAGCAGCCAATAGGAAAGTGTCTGATAAGCCCATTATTTATAAGGTATAAATGACCAATAACATTTATCTATTATGAGATAATTCACCTATTAATAAAGAATTACACCAGAAATGCCTATTGTGAATTCCTACAGTGAATCTCAAACTTTGGAATTTTTAAGGGGAAGTTTTAGATATACAGGGCCAGACAATGGAAAAGACTTTTTTTTTTCACTTGTGGTAGAGAAAAAATGTATTTTGTTGAATGAAGAGGCTTCAATGGAATAAGTAAGGGCATTTAATTGTTGCTTGACTACTTTCTGCAAGAACCTGGTGGGGCTGCAAAGAAAGCACATGAAAAATTAACTGTGAAATACTAAACTGCTAATATTACATGTTGTCTTCTTTTACATTCCCCAGCCTCCCTTGCAGTTAGATGTCTCCATAAGACTGAGTTCTAGTCAATAGGATGTGAGCTGAAATTATTCCAAGCTTAAACTATATTAACTTTCCATGTTTCCTCTTCCTATAAGTTTTATTTGTTTGTTTGTTCCTTGTTTTCTTCTGGCCTGTTGAATTGGAAATGACAGTCTGGGAAGCTTTGGGAGCCACTACTTGAAGGAAGAGCCTCTATCAGCCCGATTTCTTGAATGACCACAGGAGGGAGTCTCACTGATGTGTTTATTTACCCAATATAGTACATTGATAAGCGGGAAATAAATGTTTCAATAGGTTTGCATCATTATAATTTTGCGGGTCCAAAGGACAGGTAGCCAAACATTCTCTACAATCTAAGACTGCATCAGTTAGCTCAAATTATATGGAAACCTAGAGACAAAATTTCTATTCCTCCTCTTTTACCAAAGAAAAATCAGTCCAAACAGTTTCACAAGATTATACATGAAATAGATCTTTCTAGAAAATGAGACTGTAACCTTGGACTAGAACAGTGGAAAAAGCTATATTATATTGTAAGGAGCGCCAACCTTGTTTTTATGTCAACTCCACCTCTTCCTAGATGTTTCCTTAAACAATTTTAAAATGGTCATTTAGGAGCCTCTTATAGTATGGTTGGGATGCTAAATAGAACTTAATAAGTAAGCAATGTCTAATACTTATTATTGCTATTATATTTATCAGTCCTAAAGAATCTGAACATTTAATATTAATTACAATAATTAACACATTATTTATTATATAGGAGGACTATGCTAAGCACTTTATATGTATTGAGCCAGTCATATATCATAACTCCTCTATGAGAGATGTACTATGTTTACCAACATTCCATCTATGAAGAAACTGAGCCTTGGAGGTTTTACACGATCTGCCCCAGGCCCCACAGCTAGCATGAGGAAGAAGCAGGTTTGAACCTAGATAGCTTTGTTATAAATTCCAGCTTTTAAATCATTATTAATAATTCTCTTAGCCTTGACCATCAGTCCAGATTTGGATGGGATGGTATTGCAGTGAAGAGCTAAATTCCCTTATTCAATACCAGATTACCTTGGCAAAGTTATTTTGCATTTCTGGGAAATACTTTTAAAAACTCCTTGTTTATAAAATGAAAATATGGTATTAAATTCATTTATTCATTCAAAAAAAAATTAGCACCACATGCTCTAGTCACTCTTCTGGGCCCTAGAACATCTCTAAGCTTCTAATTGCAAAATCTTATGATTCTCCACTACATGGGAATAACATTTTTACTATTGCAAATACTTCCAAAATGCTAGTATACACCGACTTTTTGTACAATTTTCCCTTGTAAATGAAAGCATGAGGAATGCAATGATAAGAGACAAGCTCCTGAAAGAGTATAATTGATTTCTGGCCAGGCAATTAGACATTTTGATGGGGTAAAAAGTGTAGCCACAAAAATCAAGAAATAAAAATAAGAGGCAAGCAGATAAGGCATAGAATTACTTGTTGATCATTAAAAACAATGGCTACATACTCTTCTACATATTATTACTGTGTATAAAATAAATTCCCAAAGGTAATTCAAAAGGTAATGTTTATGATTAGAAAAAAATAGGAATTTTTATACTTTATAAGGAAAAAAGAACAAACCCAAAATCTTTTTATCTTGTTACCATAATAATGATGGTATAATGGTAGTAAAGATGGTATACTAATATTTATAATATAATAATGATGATAAGAAGAAGAAGAAGAGGAAGAGGTGGAAGGAGAAAGAGTTGAATTGATTACAGTGCTTTACTGGTAAAGTTTTTGATGTATCTATGCCCTTGATAAAACTCATTGGAAAACAATTTGGTAGTATATAAAGAAACATGAAAATGTATGTGTTTGAACCAGTAATCCAATTTCCAAGACTCTAACTTAAATCAATAATGATAAGAAATAAATAACTAAATCCATGAAAATATTCTTTTCAATGCTATATATATATCTTAGCAAAACACGAGGGAGGATCTAAATTATGATAACATAGGGAATAGTTATATAATTTGTGGCATATTCACACCATGCAAAGTTCTTTTTTATTTAAAATGTTAATTATGAAACAATGCAGCAAGAAGGAAAAGTTACATTAAGTCAGGAAAAGTGGAGTACAGAATCATAAGTACACCATTGTTCCAGAGGATTCTTAGGGAAATCATCAGAGTTTGAAAATCCTGGCATAGACAAGTAATTTTTTTTTTCCATTCTGCTGGAACTGGATAAGAGAACTACATTGTGACCATTATCTTTAATGTTAGTCAACTCTGGTTGATATGCTCTCTCCTGCTATATATCTACACATCTCAACTGAAGAAGGAATAACACTGGCAACTTTTAGATAGGCTCACTCCTCTGTGAAAATCTATGTGCTCTCTGTCTCTGAAATCCTCATTAAAGACAGGTACACAAAATCATTGTCTTTCAATAAACAATCCCTGACAAAATATTAGACATCAAGTAAACAAAGTAAACATGAGGTCCCATACATTTTCAACTCCTGATAATTTTTTGCCATGATATGGACAGTTACTAAATGCTCCTGCAGCTACCACCCACACAAACTCAGTGAGTAGAATAAAATCCCTACAGATCATTTGCTTCTTCGCATTTAACACAATGATCATGGAGACTCAACTCTGACAGGATTGGCATGTGAGGAAAATTGATGAGGGCAGAACATCTAAGGATCAGAAGAAGGAAAGGCATGCCCAGGAAGGACAAGTAGTGCAATGCTTCAAGGACATGCCAGAAATCAGCCTGAAGCACTGAAACATCTCTGTAAATGGTGACAGAACCCATTTCCATGCTGCACAGAATGGGACAGTTCAATTTGAAACAAAGAAACCAAGGCTGGTACTGCAATTTTGCATGTGGTCCTCCAAGGAGAAGTACCAGATAGTTAACAAAAACACACCTCTACACATGTGACAGCATTACTAAAAGTCTCATTTATCAGTCAAATCTTTATCTAGCATGACTTTATCATTTGCGAAGACAAACAATTAGAAATCAGTGATTGACTTTTCTTGGGTATGTCAGGTTTTCATAGGAGTGCTTTTATTTTCATACTGCTCCCCCAGATTTAGGGGGAGAAAAAGAAATTCTGTTATTGTTCAAGTAAATGAGAAGAAAATGAAACAGGTAAGATAACAGGCAACAAAAAGCCTAGGAAAGAGCTGTTGGTTCTAAGATATATAAGCAAATGGCTCTACATCAAAGGCTTATGACACAGTCACAATTAATAAATATAACAACTAGTTAAACTGGATGGCAACAAACCCTGGAGGGTCTATTCTCTTGATGAGATGAAATTCCTCTGGAGATTTTGACAAAGACTAAAAGTTTGCCTCTGATATAACTGCTTTCCTAAAACAGAGATTTCAGGAAACCATTTCATCTGTTGTTCTCTGAAATCAAATTTTTGCTTTTCTGGACATGCATTCATTGTTGATAAGAGAGGGAATCTCACCTTTGAGTATTCTTATCTATGAAATATGCCACCAGTCCATATGCCATTATCATCTCATTTATAGATAACCTTGTATATTAAATTATTCAATATCAACAGATTTTTGACAAGATATGCCTAACATGGGTGACCCTAGAATAAATTTTATATGGATTCTCTGTAAGCCATTCAAGAGGCATGGATTTTCCTCAACTCACCATCTTCCCTTGAAAGAAATAACCAAACAGACATAGTTAACTAATGAGACAGCAATTTCTATATTCTACCATTGCATATAATAGAAAGAGCACAAATTTTGGAATAAAACAGATCTGAGCACAAAGTTTTATAATTCATAAAGAACAGTGGGACCATAATGCCTGGAGAACTAGAGATACATGCCCAAACAATACTGGCTACGCTGTCTGTGATAATCAGAATCAAACATAATCCCTGAATTTATAGTGGCTATAAAAGACACAATTTTACAAATAAAAGCAAAATTGAAAAAACACATTAACATTTTATGCATGTTTATAAATTTACATCTTCAGGGAAATACATAATGACCTAGGACTTCCTATTGTTTTTAAATGGAAACAATTTTAATATCTCAAGTTCTTTAAATACTCTATCAGTAGTTTTGAACATCTACTCTTTGATTCAAAATATAACTTTGATTTCCAAATTATAATCTACTTAATAAATAGAATCAAACTTTGTGCACTGATGTTTAACCAGATAAATCACCTCACATCAACCAATAAATTGCAACCTTCTTCAATTCATGCATTCATTATTTTTCTCAACAAATATTTATAGAACACTTATTTTGCTCCTGGCACAATTGTAGGAAATGAAAGTACAACTTTAAACAAAAGAGGAAAAAGCCCTACTTCCACAGAATTTCTCCTCTCAAAAAGTATACTTTTTAAGAAGATGGAATTTTAAAAATATAATTAAAATATAAATATAAATGTAAGTGCATATAAGAAAAGTAGATTATTACTTCCTGTAGGAAACAATTCAAGGTAAATGATATGAATAGTAAAGGAGATACTCTTTTAGATGAGGTGGTTAAGAAAGCTCTCTCTGAGGAGGCATTTGAACAAATATCTGAGAGAAAAGAGACAAGTAATCATGAGAGTTCCTGAGGAAAGAGCATTCTAGTCAGAAAATTGCAAATGCAAAGGCTCTGCATGGGAAATGATTGGTTTGTTTGAGGAACTGCAGGATCAGGCTGAGTAAGAGAAAATGGAAAACGATTTAAGAGATTTCTATTTTTGGGATAGCATTTTGTCTTCTCTCTGTAGATTACACTCTAGGAAGATGAAATGCCAGGAGACTATTTAGGAATATATTGCTATATTTCAGGTGAGAGAAGATGGTAGCAATGGAGTTGGTGAGAAGAGGTCAGTTTGGGAATACATTGTGAAAGTAGAATTGTCAGGGCATATTGAAAAGTTGGAGACAAGAATTCAAGATGTGTCAGAGAAAGGCATTTAAGAAATTGCGCAAGATTTTAATTTGAGCTCTGTACTGTGATGTGAATTCTTAGGGAAGCAATGGACACGTGGAAGCAAACCAAGAGTTGTCTTTTGGACACTAAGTTTTTATGACAAATGGACGTTCAATGGATGTTTTGAGTAAGCCATTGAATAAACAAGTGTTGAGGTAAAATGAAAGTCAGAGCTAAAGATATAACACTGGGAATCATCAATATATAAATGGTACTTAGATGCCTGATAATAAATAAAATCACATCTTAAGAAAGGAAGAGAAGATGTCAGAGGACCGAGCTCTAGTTATTACAACAATTAGAGATTGGAAGCATAAGGAAACTCTGGAAAAGAAGGTTGCAAAGAAGAAACCAGTCAGACTTGAGGAAAATCAAAGCTAGCTATGTAATGTCTCTGAGTCAAATGAAGAAAGTGTTTCAAATAGGAAGAGTGATAAATGAATGCTGTTGAGGATAGAATGAGTATGAAGTGGTCTGGTCTGAAATGGACTTTTCTCAGAAATATCTTAACTAACTGAAATGTGATCTATGCATTCATCTCATGTCCTGAATACTTTAAATACAATGCACATGAATTTATTAAATAATAAAATGATTATTTCAAACTTTCTAATATTACTTTATTTGATGTATTGTAGCACATGGCTCCAATTCTGTAAATATCATTGACTTAGACTGGAATAATGGAACTTTAAATTTTATGGAATTTGTGCAACCCTAAAAAATATTCGTATGCTTATATTAATAATATAAGTAAGTAAAATTAATGTGAGATTTGCTTAGAGAATATAAGTTTAGGATTCAAAATTGAGGGTTTGGGAGTCAAATTGTTACTTAGAGATAAACATTAAAAAATGATTTGAATTGACCTGACTCACCACTTAATTTCTCCATTCAACAATTAATTTTGCCTTTATGTTATTCAACTATTTTTAAAAATGAATTATTTAGGACAACTAGCAAGATGGCAGCAGAGAAAGAAGCTCCTAGAGTGAGCAACTGCTTCAGGGCAGTTAGTAAACACCCAGAGCTATCTGGAGGTAGCTGAAGCACCTGGTTGAGGGCTCCGGTAGGCCAGAAGAGCATCCTGCAACATCCTTGAAGGAATGGAAGGAGGAGACTGCCCATCTGCAGAGAAGACTCATAAGTATAGGGCTCCCACCCTGCAGGCTGGTGCCCATTCTACACTGGAGGCACAAACCGCCTCAGGAGTGTTCTGCAGCTGGAATTGAAAGCTCCACTTCCCAAAAACAGGGGAGGAAGAGACAGTTGGGCACCAACTTCGGCTACTGATGAGTGAATTCAGTGGGCTAAAGTATAATCCTAAGAACTGCTGAAGTTTGAGCCTGTCCATGTCAGAAAGAGGATGGTAGCCACCATCTTAATTCTGCGCCTGGCATGAGGGGAAGAGGGATGGACTAAAAATCAGTGCTGGTGGGGACAAGCTTCTTTCCATACAGGTCAGATGGCAGCTCTAGCCTAGGCCCCAGCCCCACCTCTGCCAGGGAGGAAGCAGGGGGGACCTGCCCCAGCCTCTCTGGGAAATTACCAGCCAAGCCACGGAGGACAGTGATTATCCTATTTTGGCAGTACAAGCTGCCCAGGAGCTATTCTGTGACTGGAATTGGAAGCTCCATTTATCAAAAAAAGGGGAGGAAAAGGCAGTTGGCCACTGATTTTGGCTACTAAGTTATAACTGTGGGAACAACTAGGATGTGAAGCTGTCCAAGTTGAAACGAGGCTGGTAGTTGCTATTTTGATCATGGCCGACATGAGGGGAAGCCAGGCTGATTGAAAATCACAGTGATGATAGGAACCAGCTGCTTTAACCCAGATTGGCCTGTAGCCCTAGGCTAGGCTTCAGCCCCACTCTGGCAGGGAAGAAGCTGGCAGTCCCTGTGTCAGCCTATCCAGGTAATTGCAGGTACATTTGGCTGGCACAGACTAAATATACAGAAGTCCACCGGGACAACTGCTGTCATCTTGGACCTGCACTGCATAGATTGCTGCCCATGCCTGCAGCTCCATCCCTGTTCCAGGAAAAGGAAAAAGGGGCCTGAAGCTTCATCAGTCTCTTTGGGCAACTATAGTCTAAGCCTGCACAACTTGGATTATTCCACACAGCTGTGACTCTGTCCCTACCCCTGGCAAAGGAGAAAGTTGGGAGAAGCTTCATCGGTACCTGGGGCAATGAGGGCAGCTTAAGCCTCCACAGCTTATAGCACCAACTACATCCTTGGCTCCTAATGCAGAATCAGCAAGGGAAAAAGGGCAGGAAGCCCTAAACTAAAGAGAAAAATAAATACTCTAGTAAACCAGATGCCAAGCACCAAAATAAATTACAATCTATACCAAGAAACAGGAAGATATGGCCAAGTTAAAGGAACAAAATAAGCCCCCAGAAGACATAAAGGAGTTGAGAAAACTAATATAGATATTCAACAAATCTCCTTAATAATTTCAATAAGATGGCTAAAGAGATTAAGAATATTCAGAAGACGTTAGATGAGCATAAAGAAGAATTTGAAAGCATATATAGAAAAATAGTACATCTTTTGGGAATGAAAGGCACAACAAATGACATTAAAAATACATTGGAATCATATAATAGCAGAATTGAGAAGGCAGAAGAAAGGATTGGTGAGCTTGAAAAAATGACCTCCAAAAGTGAATATACAAAAGAAGAGATGAAGAAAAGAATGGGAAAAATTGAACAAGGTCTAAGGGAACTAAATGACAGCAAAAGACATGCAAACATATGTGTCATGGGTGTCCCAGAAAGAGAAGAGAAGGGAAAAGGGGCAGAAGGAATATTTGTAGAAATAATGGTAGAAAACTTCCCAGCCCTATTGAAGGACAGAGATATCCATGTCCAAGAAGCACGACATACTCCCATCTGAAAAAAATCTGAATAGACCAACTCTGAGACATATATTAGTCAGAATGTCAAATGTCAAGAGAGAATTCTGAGAAAAGCAAAGCATAACATATCATGGATACCCAATAAGATTAAGTGATGATTTCTCACCAGAAGCCATGGAGGCAAATAGACAGTGGTATTACATATTTAAGATACTACAAGAGGAAAACTTCTAGTCAAGAATCTTATATCTGGCAAGATTGTCTTTCAAAAATGAGGATGAGATTAGAATAATCACAGATAAACAGAAACTGAGTGAATATTTAACCAAGATACCAGATTTTCAGGAAATACTAAAGGGTGTGTTTTAGCTTAAAAAAAGACAGGAGAGAGAGGTCGGGAAGAGAGTCTAGAAATGATTATATCAATAAAAGTAGCTAAAAGTGCCAAAAGAGTATTAAAAATAAAATATGACAGATAAAACTCAAATAGGAATAAACATAACCAGTGTTGTAAAGCACTTATATTCAGAAAACTGCAACTCAATGTTAAAAGAAATTTAAAAAGGCCTAAATAAGTAGAAGAATATTTCATGCTCATGGATTGGAAGACTAAATATCATTAAGACATGGATTCTACTCAAATTGATATACAGATTCAATGCCATCCTGACAAAAATTTCACCAGCATTTTTTAAAATTGAAAGCATGTTATCAAATAAATATATTTGGAAGGTTAAGAAGTTGTAAATAGCCAGAAACATCTTAAAAAGAAAGAGTGAACCCTCATCTCCAAACTTTAAATCATATTACCTAACTATAGTGGTAAAAACAGCATGGTTCTGGCATAAAGACAAACACATAGACTAATGGAACCAAATTGATGGTTCAGAAACAGACCCTCACATGTAGGCCCAAGTGATTTTTGACTGGCCTGTCAAACCCACACAGTTTGGGCAGAATAGTCCATTCAACAAATGGTGCTGATAGAACTGGATATTCACAACCAAAAGAAGGAAAGAGGACCCCTTTCTCACACCTTATCTAAAATTAACTCAAAATGTATCAAAAACCTAAAAATAAAAGGAAGAACCGTAAAACTCCTAGAAGAAATCGCAGGGCAATATCTTCAAGACCTGGTAGTAGGTTGTGAATTCTTAAAGGAGATAAGAGAAGGACTGAGATGGACTACTGATGTTTAATATGTGTAGAAGTTTTTATTAGCTTTACTGTAAAAGTGTGGAAATGTATAGAGTGGATGGTAACAAACAGTGAGTAGCAGCTAGTTTATAAATGGTAATGTGGCTGAAAATACTAGTCTAGTTATGTAAATGCCAATTGACAGAATGCTAGAGAATAATCTAGGAACTGAATAGTAAACCCAGAGGTGGATGAGAATTGTGGTTGATGGAACAAATGCAAGAGTGTCCTTTGTTAGCTAGAGTAAATGTACATCACTATTTGATTGTGGAGAGGCATGGGAAAAATACAGCTGGAGCGACCTATGAACCACAGTTAGCAATAATAATATAATATTTTTCCATCTATGCCAAAGATGTACTGTGTTGATAATGGGGGCAGTATGGAAAATGGGTGCCAAATGTACACTATGGATGTGGTAAAAATCACATGGTATTATCTTATCTGTTACAAATGTTCCACCACTGTGTGGAGTGTTGATAAAGGGGTGTTGTTTGGGAATTATGCATATGTGCATGATTGTTTTATAAGTTTACAACTTCTGTTATAAAAAATATATTTGAAAAATAATAATAGAGTAAGTTGGGGGAAAAAACACTCCAAATGTAAGGTAAGGAATATGATTAGTAGTAAGATTTTGAAACAATATTCTTTCATAACTTGTTGCAAATGTCTCACGACAATGCAAGGTGTTGGTGGAGGGTTGACGTAAGGGACCCCTGTATGATGTTATGCATGTTTGCTTTGTAAGTTCACAACTTTTACTATACACTTAATTGTTTATGTATGTTCATATATAAATGATATAAAATAATAATAATTTTAGAGTGGGTTGGGGGAAAATATATTGGTTAGTAAAAATATTTTGACAAAGTTCTTTAATCATTATTTTAAAATGTTTAGTAACAATGCAAGGTATTGTTGGTAAGGTGAGTTATGAAAGTCCTGTATGATGTTCTATATATTTGTTTTGTAAGTTCACAACTATTTACTATACATTTATTGTTTATGTATGTTTATGTATGTTTGTGTATGAGTGTTGTACTTTAATAAATTAAAAAACAATGAATGATTTGAAGAGCAAAAGTCACTTCCCAGTTACTTCCTAATGAGCTATTTATATATATATGCATATTACTCTTTTGAAGCCTTGGAAATATGGGAGAAATCTATTTGCCTAAAAACTGAGTAATACATGACAAAGCATGAAAATATCTATAAAAATGTATTTGTGGGAGCAAACAAAGTATGTTCTATCCTCTAAAGATATCATGCCATAATCAGGCCTCAAATTGAAATACCCTCTTTGAACTATCTCTGTGTTAAAGTATGATATAAAGAAAACCTTAATTTGTGAGTCACTCATCTGGAGATTCCTTAACTATCATAGTATTATTATGATTTGCCAGTCTGCTTAGTGGCTCTCATTTACTTTTTTCTGAACAACTTCACAAAGTTATCCTAGGTTTCCCTTCTATGATTAAAATCACAAACAAATGACATTTGGGAACTGATTTCTACCAGGTGTAATAATGGAACACAACCTCAAGAGTATGTGATATCCAATTTATTTCAGTACCACAAATTGTCATGGTGAGCCAAAATGATGCATAGGATGAAAAGGGCTCAGTCATGGACGAAAATTCACACATTATGGAGGAGCAAGCATGGCATGTAAAGATCATACATCACAGTTTGCTTTGTTGTCTTGGTGTATTAATAATTATTGATATCATCTCCTTTCTTTTTCAAAAGAAACTTTTTTTTAACCTGTTCAGAGGGACTTTAGGAATATAGTTAGTGGAAAGGATATAACCTGAACAGTGTCTGGCCCATAATAGGCAATTAATAAATGGTGACAATGCCATTAATTAATTAATTATAGTTTCTGACATGACTGCCAACAGTCTGTGTATGTGTGTGTATGTGTACATGTAGCATATATGTGTGCATATTTGTGTGTGGGGGAGGTAGGTGTGTTGTACAAAAGAGATTTTTTTTTATTATTTAGCAATATTCTAAAAATGGCTCCATCCTTGATTCAGAGAATCCAGGACGGAATTCCATGGAGAGAGATGGTTGGTATCCAAAACATGTCTCCACTTACAGCTGGGGCTTGACCACTGGGTTAGATATAGAATGGAGTACAGCTCCATTAATGTATAGGCTGTGATAGGATATGCAAATGAAACATAAGAGCAATGAGCTTTTGGACTTGGTTAAAGCTTGTTGGTCAAAAGGTAAACGGAAGCATAAGAATAGATGTGATTCAAGAAAAAGAAAGCATTCAGTGGTCATTTCAAGGAACATCTGGTCTGCGAGTTTGCACAGATGACTTCATACTAAGATCTAGGCAATGAGAGCTCTGGAACTGCTGTGTTGAGGAGGAAAAAGATCAAGAACAAAGTGAAGAGTGGCAGTTGAGGTTAAGTAGATTCTCAAGTCATTTTCAACACCATTTGGTCATGCTTGATTAAAGAGATTTCCTTGGAAGTTAAGAACTTCTGAGAATAGCAGCTTATAGGGGTTATTAATCAAGTATTTTTAGTTTACTTTGAAATTATTATAAATGTGCAGAATAATGCCACCATGTCTAGTATCAGTTGGAAAATGTATTCCCAAACTATTTATAGAGCTTTGTTAGAACATTACAAAGTATTAGAACAGATTTTCTTAAATAAACAAGCAAAAAACAGGATTCCACATAGTAAGTATATAGCAGGTTTCAACAAATAATGCATCAGAGGAACTTTTAAGTCATATTTATTGTCAATTTGATGAAACAGCTTGATTTTATAACATTAAATTTTTAAGAAATTGTCTAAGAAATCCCAGCTTTTAAATATATAATATAAATATATACAGTAATAAATAAAATGTTAAATGTATTGTCAATTTGGTAATGTAAAATACAGAACATTTCCATACCACTTTGCATTTGCTTCGCTCTTTATTTTGGTATGCTTTCTGTTAGAAATACATGACTAACACTTATACCAGTAAGCCTTTTATTGAAAAAAATATTATTGCATTGAACTACAGTCCAAGAAATTTATTAAATAACCTAAAAAAGCTGCATTGCATTGTACAATAGTGCAATTAACTTAGCCACTGTATAATATAAAACACTTTGTACAGAGAATACAAAATAAAATGATCGGTTTTTGTTTTATACTGCCAGACTATTATCAGTTTAATTACAAACAAAATACTTTAAGTAGTGTAGAGTATGATGGAAATTTGTTTTCAACAGCTACATAACCAATTTACATTATGAACTATTTTTTACTAATAATGTCTCACTTACTGACATTTTAGCAGTGTGGATGGGAATCTCTCTTGAAGGTGATTCTTTCAATATGTGGATGATTATTTTTAACAAATCAATTTTATTGATACATATTAATAAAGCATAAATCCATCCAAAAAGTACAATCAATATGGATATGTTTTGAAAACACTGGTTTGAACAAAGATTGGGGTCTGTAACTAGAGAGTAAAGAGCATACGTATTAGGAACACATAGACTCACACACTCGCAAGCTCACACACACACACTCAGATTTTATATTTTTTCCAATTGGCTAATTGGCTTTTATGTTTTTGCCAAAATGCTTTTGCTCTTGCAAGAAAGGTGGAAGTTGGTAAGTGCAAAAAGAGGAAGTGACATTGGAGAAGGAATTAAGAACACTCTCCTTTCTATAAAAAAAAACTGCATAAAATGAAAAAGACCTTTTGGATTATCTCTCTAACATTGGCTTATTTTAAGCCTAACTGATTCAGCCCTGCTTCCATTTTAATATAGCTTAATCCAAAGCAATACAACAATCACCTTCAAATGCCTGTCTAATAGAAGAAGTGGATAATATTTTGCTGGAATGAAATGATAACCTTTGAAAATCCTCTAGGCCCAGGTTTGTTGGCAGGAAAACTCATATTTTTGTTGGAAACTCCCATCTTATTAAAGTAGTTTCAGTCTGAGGCACAAAGGACAGGAGTCTGTTTTCCTGACTACTATATGGAAGTGGTCACCCAGTTGCTTTTAATAATGTTTCTGTTTTCCAATGACAGCACGTTTCTCTTGGGGAATTCATCTAATTTAAAGAATCAAAATTAAACTTCAAGAGCCCTGCTTAGCCGGAGATAAGGTTTCAAAAGCACTAGGTCAAATTTACCCTGAAGGACTTTAGCTACATGCACTGATATGTGAGATTTGTTTTATTTTGTTTTGTTTTTGTAATTGTGTTTTTAGAAAGTGGATCTGATATTTTCATATTTTTCTTCAGAATGTTTAACTGTCTTTTTGAAAACTCATGGAGAATATTTGGGGGTGGGGGTAGGGGTTGGAGAGACTAAGAAATGTGCCACTGGTTTGAGATAATATGCAATAAGGAGGCACATAAACTATCCACATAGCTGGCAAGACCATCTGAACATTTCATTAATATACATCTAGAACTCTGGGATAACAAGAAGTGCCCTAAAGCACAGAACAATCTCTATATCTACAATTATTCCAAACATCTGAAATGCATGATGTTTTTGGATCAACCTAAAGTATTATGGTAAAATTCCAAAATCTGTATTCATACCATCATTGGGACCTTTGTAAGTAAGCAAGAACTTCACACACTAAAGGGACAGCCAGATCTGGTAATATGATTCTGAGTAATTTTACTGATTAAATATTCCATTTAAAGGGAAATATTTATAGATTAAGTTTTTTGAAGTTATTTCTGTTCAGAGATAATAAGGAGATTCAATTAGGTCCTAGAACAATCTGAAGAGAGGGAATCACTACCAAATCAATTTTCCTTAAGTGGAACTGAAAAAATTTCAGGAAATAATTCTCTATATTTTAATCATTTTCTCTATTGTTATAACATTATACATTTGTAACATTTATAAAGGGGTACTCAAAAAGTATATTGAAATATAGCTCTTAGATTACCATTGTATTTTATCTTACTAAAATTGGAGGAAATGGTTAAGAAGATGAACTTTCTCAAATTCCCAGGTTCTTTATAGAAAGCATTTATTTTATTTAAGTATACCCTGAAGCTAAGTAAGAGTATATCTGTCAGTGGATAGGTTCTTAATCTCTAAGAAAGATATATAGATAGGTGTGTGTTTGTGTGTGTGAAGATTCCATAGCCTTTTAAAAATATTTTCAGTTTCTAATTAAATATCTATAGTTTAAGACAGCTATGAAAGCGTGCCTCTCTGATCCAAGTGTGAAAGTGTGGTCAGAAATACTCTGAATATCATGAAATAAGTATATTTGGAGAAGTTCAAATGCTAAAAGTCAACTATCAAATGATTGTGTAAATGGAAAGGAACAACGCTGAAAAAATAATCCAACACAGTAGCATATAAATGTCTCTATTTTAGATTTCTAAATATATATTTAGAATTCTTCATTTTATTTTATTCTAGAGTATGTTTTGCGTTAAGTTCTAATCACAAATAAAATGCAGCACTTGAGCCCTGCTGTTAGAAGAAGAGGATGGCTCAGAATGTTCCATGGGAGAAAAGGTATTTTGAGTATTATCAGGAAAAAAATTAATCCCAACCTAAGCATTATAATCAAACAGCTGAAATTTGGAAATTATCCTATAGGATATTATATATGCTATTGATCAAAAGCAAAATTCTAGAAAAATATTTTTGCAAATCTCTAAAGTTTTTGTTCATGCAAATGTGCAAATGCTTAAATATTTCAGTCATGGTGATTTAACCACTTTATATAAAGAACTCAAATTGTCAAGGTCTTCTACATATTTAGCCAAAACTGACTTCTTTATAGCATCTACCCTTTTTGCACTAAAAAAAAGCCAATAAACATGATATTCCATCACACACAGCACCATGCTGCTTTTCAGATATTTAAAGTTAGAAAAAGCCATTCCCTCTATCTACTTCTTTCCCTACAAGTATTTTTTTCTTTGAAATACATATTGGTTTCTTTATTGTTCACATGGCATTTTCTAGAGTTTGACAGAACATTAGTTCTATGAGATTGTCCATAGGGAAAAAGTATTTCTCTTTTCATTATTTTTGAAAATGCCATATATTCCATACCCTTTCTGAAAATGTTTGGTGGACATTGCACATAAAATGTTCTGAGTTATGCTTGCAGTAAAGAAATAGAACCATTTAATCCAACATTTCCCTAAAGTATTTGAAAATGGAACTTTTTTCCCACTTAAATTTTACCTCTTAGAAATAATAATTTTCATACGTATAAAAAAGAAAACTGGTCTCATCTTTTAATAGGTCTGATCTGCCAATTACAGTCACTTTAATTTATCAATAACTATCTTAAATTGTGTTCTAGAACTACACATAGTTGTCCACAAATAGTTTAATCTTTTCCAACTTCAAAACAAAATCCTACACCAATTCTTTATAATTTCTTTAGTACAATCTAACATGCCATAACTCTGTGCGAGCTTATTCAAATCATTGATTTATATGGAGCTTATTATCTTGTTAAACATTTTATTTGATGCATTTTGAATTTATTTCCACATTGTAGCCATTTAATGCTTTGCTAGTCCTCTTGGGTTTGTGCATTATTTTCCCTTTTTGAAGGTGTGTTTTCTGCGATTTCATCTGTTTTATAAAAGATCTACTATAACATAGTGCAACAGAAATCCTAATGGCCAGTCTCAACAGCCATCCATCTAATTTGGAATTAGCCCAAATTTCAATACTCTTCTAGTATAGTTGTTCACCTAGCTATGGAAATATATTCATCACATAGTGCTATATTCTAAGGATATTTAAGAAAATCACAAAATGTCTTTCTGCAACATTTCACAGAAATTTTACTCTCTTTTTCCCCAATTATCCAACCTACTTTCTGTGGTAAAGGTAACAAATAACTACTATATAACTAAAGGAATACTTAATTTTCCATCCTCTTCTGACTTGACTCAGAAAGAATGTGGCAGTTTTGATCAGTCTCACTTCCTTGAAACATTTTTTTTACTGGGCTTCTAGGAGAATCATTCATTCTCTTGGTTTTGCTACTCCATCTCAGTCTAATTTTTTGTTGTTGTTCCTTCTCTTACTTCAGCTTTTTTTGCTACTCTATCTCAGCCTAATTTTTTCAGTTGTTCCTTCTCTTCAACTTTTTGAAAGTTGGAGTGATCTAGGATGCATTCTCTGAACTTTTGTTTACCCTACATTGACATTTCTTTTCCAGGCTGATGGATTTGGTGATTTCATCCAGGCTAATGGCTTCAGTATTTTCCATCCATTGATGATTTCCCGAAAATATATGTCATTTCCACACTTCTACACAAACTCCAGATTCCTACTCTTAACTACCAGTTCAGTATTTCTACTGCTTTGTTTAATCGGCACCTCAGTGTATTTAAGCTGATCTATCTTTCCCTCCTATCCTGCTCTTTCCGCATTGTTCCCAATCCTTTCAGTTACTTTTGCAAACACTATACCATCTGTGATTCTTTTTTGTATAACTCACACTCATTATTTGAAACAAATTCTCTTAGCTCTAACCTTAAAAATAAATTCAGTCTTACCATTTCCACTAGACTATCACTAAGAAATTCCCTGCATTCTTTTGTCTGGAATATATCAAAACCTATTAATTGGACTCCAGTCTCTTTACACTTCAAGACAATACAACAGCTAAGTGACCCTGATAAAATTTAAGACAGATTATATCACTCTTCTGCCTAAAATTATCGAATAGGCCCTCATCTCACAATAAAAGGTAGTCATTAAAATGGTTGACTAGATCCTGCTTGATTAGTCTCCACAATCACTTGTCTGGCCTCATCTCTGATAATTCTCATTCATTCCACACTCAGCCACATTGATCTTTTGCTGCTCCTTGAACAAAGTGAACACATTCACCAAATTAGGCAGTTTTGGACTTTTCACCTACTTTGGGTCTTTGATGAAATATTACTTTTACAGTGAGCCTTCCCTGACTACTCCATTTAAAACTGTATTTCACTCACTGCTGCTACCTTAACCTCTTTACCTGTCTTTCCTATTTATTTTTCTCCATAGCACGTATCATTATCTGACATGGTGTGCATTTTCCTTGTCTGCTTTGTTTATTGTCTGCATGACCCATGCAGAGTTTAACAACATGATAGCAAAAACTTTTGTTAGTGCCAATCATTTTTATACAACCCCCCTGCATTAGATCCCTGCCTAGCACATGGCCCTCAATAAGTATTTGTTGAATGAGAAAAAAAAAAAAAAAAAAAATAGAGTAGATCAGTGAGAAATAAAGTGCTTTTATGTTTGGACTATTTGCTCTTAGTTCACCTGTAATAGTTAATAGTGGTTGTCTCTTCCTTTTAATTAGACACTCTATTTTAAATCTGATCTACAATTATGCTAAGTATTAAATCAATAATGCCTATATTTAATTTCTCTTCCCTTATAAAATTAGAGGTGTTTGTTTAAGCACCTCTTCTTTTATGCAGCTTAATTAAGAACAAATGATATCATGCTTCTTCAGATAATTTTAATATTATGTGATATAATTATTCTAAATGTGGAGATTTAAACTTTTTTAAAGTGGTCAGGGAAATTTTCTCCTTGTGTTCCAAATTTCTTATTCATGTTGTTTCTAAAATTGCAACTTTGAAGGGAATTTTCTTTAAAGAGAGAAAACAGAATGAAATCAGATTTCTGTAACAAAACTTGTCTGTTTTTTTCTGTTAACTCATCTGCCCATAGCAGTAATCATATTCCATCATTTTATTTTCCCAATAAACAAGACATTAAAAACGATTTAAACTAACCACTCTTCAACAATTAAAAACCACAGCAGGGGGGGTTCTGGGTTCCTGGCCAGTGGTGCTCTGTCGTGGTCCCTAGGGGAGCAGCGACAGTCTCCCAGGTACAGTGGTGGGGACCAGGAGGGAGTGAGGGTTCAACAGTGAGCCCCTGATGCTAATGACTATGCTTGTGAGCTGATAAACCTAAAATAAGAACAAGGCCTAGAGCAACATTGTGCCTGGGAATTTCCTCCTGTCAGCCTTCATGTTACTCAAATGTGGCCAGTCTCGAAGCCAAACTCAGCATGTAAATGCAATGCCTTCCCCCCAGCGTGGGACATGACACCCGGGGATGAGCCTCCCTGGCAACGAGGGACCACTATCAACTACCAACTGATGATGCAACTGGAAAATGACCTTATATGGAAGGTTCAATGCGGATCAGCAGAATATCCATGTCTACATAAAATAACATGACTTTAAAATGCTGTTTGACCTAAAGTAAGGGGGAAATGGAAAGGATAAATGAGTTTATATGGCTACGAGTTTCTAAAAAAGAGTCTGGAGGCTGGCAGAAGGATTGCCCTCATGCACAACTGAGCAGAGTCAGAGAGACAGATAAAGCAGATACAACCCCCAGATATTGGTTCCTTTGAGGGCTAAAGAGACCCATGGGAGTTATGGTCATGGCCGATGGGGTTAACTACCAGGGCAGATGGCCCCTCTTTGGAAATGGTGTTTATGTGTGATGAATCTGGACTCAGATGGGATCTCCCTTCATAAGACTTTCATGCTAATGTGCTGGAGGTGCAGTTAATGTTGGGGTTTAAGATATATTTAGGGGATTTGAATCTCTGGACTGACAATGTGATAGCCAGGTCCTGAGCCTCAACAGACTCCAGCACCTACAATCTGATCTATTGGACTTACCACACTCAGCTAAGATGGAGTTGAAGAAGGACAACCACCACACCATGGAGCCTAGAGTGATTACAACTGAAAATGGGAGGATTGCATCCAGCATCCATGTGGAATCTGAGCCTCCTCTTGACATAGAGGTGCAATGGACACAACCAATCCAATGTCCACATAGAAGAGATGGCATTGGATTGGGAAAAGTGGACATGGTGGACGATGGGTATGGGGAAAGGCAGGAAGAGATGAGAGGTGGAGGCGTCTTTGGGACATGGAGCTGCCCTGGATGGTGCTTCAGAGGTAATCACTGGACATTGTAAATCCTCACAGGGCCCACTGGATGGAATGGAGGAGAGTATGGGCCATGATGTGGACCATTGTCTATGAGGTGCAGAGGTGCCCAAAGATGTACTTACCAAATCCAATGGATGTGTCATGATGATGGGAACGAGTGTTGTTGGGGGGGGGAGAGGGGGGGTGGGGGGTGGGGTTGAATGGGACCTCACATATATATTTTTAATGTAATATTATTACAAAGTCAATTAAAAAAATTTAAAAAAAATAATAATAAAAAATAAAAAAAAAATAAAAAATAAAATAAAATAAAATAAACTAACCACTCTTCACTTTGATCCATACCTGTTGTGCTACCCTTTTCTGGATGTATGACACCTTAACAATTTCTGTTTCTCTGAATATTTTCCCTCTGTAGTTGATACTGAACTATTTAGAGGACTACACTTTTCTACCTCATTGAGTTTTTTTATAATTACATATTTTGTCATGAGATACTACACCTTTATACAAATTATCATTCTGGAGTATGAGTTGTCTTTCATTTAAATGAAGAAATATGCTTTCCCACAGTCCAAAACAGTATATCCAGTAGATAATTTCACCACTGTTAAGAACAGGGTAGACTAGTCATACCCATGTCATCAGTCCACATCAGTTTATCCTCGTTGGTCAAAATTAAGTGCCCAGTAGAAGTTATCTGGTTTAACCTTCTGAGATGTTAAATTGTCACCAAGGCAGTTACAAAACTAATCAGATGTTCTGTCTTTTTCACAATAGGATTTCTAGTGAGCTTCCATGATTACTCTCTCTTGGCTCTGTGTCAACTTTGTAATCTGCTTTATGAAATAATCATCCACATTATTTTCTTAATCTGCTGGGCCACTTGTCAATATTTTTATAAGAACTATAAGCATAGTTCTTTTGAAATTCACCCAGTGCTCACTTATTGTCCTTTATAATCACTTTTATAGGATTCCCCTCAAGAATATAGTTTCTTGCTATTTGGTGCTTTTCCTCTTTTTCTATTTCTTTCAGATATACTATAATTTCTTACTGCCATATCCCAGTAACAATTCCCATCCAACTAGCTTCTGGTGATATCTAGGAAACTACATTTTTCTTTATGTAAAAATTTCAAATTCACTTTTTCACCATTCATGAGTTCTTTCCCCCTCTCTCTTTCTCTTTTACATAAACACACACACATAAACACACACACATTTTCTCTCTCTCTCTCCCTCCACCAGCAAAGATGTCCTACTTTTTCCTACTTTTACAGTTATTATTTAACCCTTCACCTTCATTTTCCTCATCCATAAAGTGAAATGATAATATTGATCACAGAGAACGATTCTGGAGGTTAAATGGGATAATATGTGTAAAGCCCTTAACCTGACTCTCCCAGACAGATTATAAGTCTTCAATAAATACAGCTCTCTTCCTTGAGTAGTCAAGGCTATGGACATGTATCTCACTTTCCATTAGTAGAGGTTTGCTTTGTTAGACATTCAGCTGTGGGTGACTGATTATCTCTATTCTTGTTTACTTAGATAGTCTGTGAAAGCCATGTTTCTGAGGGATGTACTATCATATTAGTTTTTATTTAATATAAAGCTTTAAAACTAGCTTGAGAGTCATTTGTAAATATAGGTGTAAAATAAAAATCCTGTGGACCAGATACATTTTTTAATGAATGTTTGAAATCATTTGTAAAATTGCATGGATGGTGATTTTATTCATCACTTTCAATGTGATATCTAAATGTTTAATATTAATAAAACACACCAAATACTTTGTAAAATTTTTCTCAATAAATACCTGGTAAGAACACTTATGTTTCCCAACCTCATTTTACCCCTAAAATTATACATATATTGGCTGAACACATTAAGATTTCTGGATAGAATAGAAAACTTAACACTTTAATCTCTGAAATATTTGAAAGATTGACTGATGTATTTGAAATGCTATTCTAAGCATATTTTACTTTCATTTTGCATTGTTAAATACTAATGATAGTTTGTAAGTATTTCTTTATGCAAAAATTTAAAATTCTTAATTTTAGGTGTTAGAGATTCTTACAATTACAAGCTTATCTTGACCTAGATGTGTTTGAAATGAAGAACACCCTATTTTTTCAAAGAAACTTAACAATTCAATATGTGTAAAGATTTTTTTTTCATTGAAGAGTAGGTTTCAATTTGAATTATTCAGAAAATTTCTTAATTCCTAGAAAAATGTAACAATAAGCTACATTGAATAAAGGTTTAGTCAGTAGCTAACCATTGGAATTATTTTTAATAACGGATTCATTTCACTGAACTTTTATTATTATCTGATGAATAAAATCAAATGTGTATGTATTCATCCATTCATTCATTCATTCATTCATTTATTCTCTCAACAAACACCTAGGACATAAGGTAGGTATTATATTTCATTCATTTTTTATATTAATGCTCTGCCTGAATATTTTCTGTTATCATTTTATAGCATTATGGGAGAAGTCATTCAAAACAGATCTTTAACATCTTTCCTCTACTCTTCCATAAAGTTACTTTTTAAGTTGCCCTATTATTTGTGCAAGTTAAAAATCTAAAAAATTTTTTGATTCAATATTTTCAATTCAGTTCATGTTAATTGTTGGCCACATTTTGAACTCATACCAATATATTAAATCTTATAACTAGCAGATCATTTCAAGTACATCATTTTGTAGGTAGTGACAATTTGTTTTTCTTATCCATTGTAGGGGTTTTAACACCTGTTAGTTTAAGTGAGCTGGCACATTTAAGGCCTCTTTCATTCCATTTAACTGTTGCATCTGGCTGGAGCAAGAATGATAGCAAAGATCTTGACCTTGGAACACTGGTTGGAGCAAAGGATTTAAGTGGATGACGGAAGTTGTGGCTGGATTCAAGGGAGGGCCAAACAATGCAGGGATAAATGTTGTAGGGGGCAGGGGCTGAAGTGTTATATGTGACGGGTGGAAGGGGGCCGCAGTAACTAAATGCAGGGGATGACCCGCTAAGAAAGTGGGGTGTGCAGGCAGGATGGTTGAAGCCAGAGGTGAAAATGTGATAGGAGTAAAATGTGGCTGTGAAAGAGGATGTAGATGAGCTATAGGCAGGTGACTGCTGTGGGAGTTTATAGAGGCAGAAACAGCAATGTGCTGCAGGAACGTGTGGTGAATAGTGGTGATAGAAGCGTGCTGGTGGACTGGAACTGTCTGTACAGTGGAAGCCGGAGAGAAGGCAGCGGGTCCAGCAGCAGGCAGAACTCGAAGATGCTTTGATAGGAGCTGCTTCTGCATGTGCTGCTGGGCTTGTAGCTGTAGGAGCTTATATTTATCTATTTCATCAGAAGAAAATGTTAAGGGCTGTTGAATTAAAGGGGGAGAGAGAGATTTATGACATACTTCTAATTCATCTTCTACTTTGTCCTGCTTCTCCATAGTTCTGTCATAGTAAGAGTTTATATTCCCCTCTACCTGATTCATAGGCATGCTTACATCCTGTAGTTCTGAATTTATTTGGTCCTCTTTGGTCTCTGTTGAATTAGTAACATCAGTATATCTGTTAGATGGAAAAGCACCACCAAATCCATTTGGTACTGAGTCACGGCTTTGAATAAAAGGTTGGTATTCACTAATTAAAAGCTTTGATTTTTCTTTTGCTGTTGACTTCTTTATGTTTGGTGACACAGCCTCTGCTACTACTTGAATTAAACCTTTAGAAAGATGATTATCACAGTCAATGTCTGGTAAGACAGTAAAATCATTCGTCCGTGAACTTTGAATTTTGTCTCTCTCGGTAGTCCTTTGAACCACACAGCTTTTATCATTTCTTCTTTTACTTGTGTTCTGAATTTTTTCAGACAAAGGCAGTGCTGGTTTGCTACAGCCCGGTGGTGCAAATGTAATTGTGCATTGAATTTGAGAATGAGCCTCTGATTCATCTTCACAGCTGTTTGAAGATACCTCAAAATTAATTGCTTGTTCCTGACACTTCTTGGCTTGTACTCTTTCTAAAAGGCTTCTGGCTGTCAGTGGGCTCCTCTCTCCTGTGAAGCTCAGCTCTGTGATTTCTGAGGGGCCACTGGAGCAGGTTCTTAGAAGGCAGTTGATATTCTCAGAGTTACACTGCATGGTTTTTACTTTTCCTACACCACAAACGTGGGGGCCATCCAAAGACTCATGACTCTTGTCGCTTTTATTTAAGTAATGAATTCTTTCTCTTGTGTAAGTGCCCAACCTGCTGTGCTGAGGCCCCTGGCAGTTAGGTGGTTTTTCACTCTTTCCAGTACAGACAATCTGTGAGCTAGAATCACAACAGGTGACTGCCCTAGATTTTGGTCCTGAAAATTGTTGCTGATTTTTGCCCAGTTTATATCTTTCACTGCAGTGGCTATTTCTATGTTTTGAGTATTTTCCATTTCTAAATGATTCCCACAATATGCAGTTTCTCCCCCTCTGTTTTTCAAAATGCAGGCAGTCACTCATTGTGACCTCATCAGGTAAGGAGAGACCATTGTGCTTTCTGCGTTTCCGTTTGTGTGTTTCACCTGGATTGTGTTCCCCTTTACACAAGCAGATCAAATTACCTCTGCCCTTATGACTAGCCCTGTGACTCAAACAAGTCCTTCTTAAGCCAGATGTGCTGCTAGAGGATGTGTTAGAAAGGCTAGAATGCCCACCCAGTGACAATTTTGGAGAACATCTCTTGTAACTTCGAGTTCCACATCCAGAAGCCCTGCTGGTCATGCTGATGTGGTTACTCTTCAAAATTGCACTCAAGTCCTTTCCATGGTCACTGTGGCCCTCCATTGTATAAGGACTAGAATTGCAAGTGAGTTGGTTTCCATCTTCCAACTCAGAATGAGCATCATAGGGAATCTGTTTATGTTTTTTAGTCTTAGTTGAGTAGGGAGTAAAAGATAGGCCCTCATTTGCATTATTTAGAACTACCCTTTGGTGGCTTTGCCAATGGGACCCTAAAGAGTCTTTAGGCTCATCATCACAGTTATCCTTTAGAGAGATATCAAGGTATTTAGGCACTTTAGGATTTTTCATATCCAAATTACTTGCACTAAAATTATGTTCACCCATATTTGGCTCAGAATCATTGTAGCCCAAATTATCATTTCTCTGGAAATTTTCCCAATTTGGACTAACTTCCATCATCTTTGGTTTCAGAGATTGATTATCTTCTTGTATTACTTTTTGTTGGTCTTTGATTAAACCTGAGGCTTGGCTCTCCATTTTAGTCTTCCTTCCAGAGGGCTCCTTACCCAATTCTGTTTTTAAGTCCTCTGAATCATGGCCTTCCTTTGTGTTCCGGGAAAGCTTAAAATCAAAATATAATGGGTTGCAGCCATAAGAGATACAGGGTTCTGTTTTTGTAAAGAGAAGAAGTTCTGTAGGCCATTCGAGACTGGTGTGTCCATCCTTGCTTTGTACATGGAGAAAAGGTAATGGTTTGGACTTTACATCATGGAGACATGCTTCTCTTACAAACCTTTCCACATTTTTACTAACTCTTCGTGTTTCATCTATAGATTTTTCTCCATTCTCCATTCTGGGTTTGGGATTCAGATGCACAGTATTGTTTTTCTCATGTGACTTTGCTGATGGAAACTCATCTAGACACTCAAATATTCTGGAACTACTATGCTTGTAATTTTTTGGTAGGCTGGAGGAAGCATTTGCTTGGCCTGAGTGATTAATGTGGTTTTCGGGAGTGTTTTTCAATGTATTTCTAGTCTCTTTCTCTCTGCTGGAAGGAGTAAAATCCACACCTGAAAGATGAATGTTAGATTTAGAGAATGATGCGTGAACGCCAATAGAATCTTCTAGTGTCTCATCAATAGACTCATTTTTGTCTTGCAAAATTTTAGGGCTTATGGAGAAGGTATTGTGTAAAACACTTTCCAGGTGGCATGGCAAGATGTTTACATCCTTTTCCTTAGTAAAATGTATATCCTTTGCAAGTGTGCAGCACTTGTATTTCTCCAAAGTTTGTTTTGTTTTATAGATGGGTGACTTGTTGCAATCATGGTTTTCTTCCGTGTTCTCACTGAAAACAGATGCTGAAGATTCTAATTTTAGATGCACTTTTTTGGAAAAAGAAAAAGATACTCCTGTCCTGTGATTAACACTGCTGCGATCTGAAGATGTTTGTGAAACCTGATTTCCAAACAAATAACATCTGTCTGTTTGCAACTGGTGCCGATTTGGCATGATGGGCCGCTGTTTATCAGAAATGCTGCTAGGGAGATTTTTTCCTTTAATGAGAAGAGCACTCTTCATGCATGATATCTTTCTGCTGCTCTTAACTGGGTAAATTTCTTGCTGAAGTTGCTTTTCTATGGCTACCCTGGGAGCTTTATACGCTGGTCCATTTCCAGAAATACTGCAAATACAACAAATGTTTAAATGATTAAGACATTGAATTTTGAAATCTTATATAGTGAACATTTCTTAGTTTTTCTATTATGGGTTATGCTACTGTTTATGAATTACATCTACTGCAACATAACTATTTTATTGTGCTTATACAACTCAGTACTTCTATGTTTGTAACGGCTACTTCTAAAAAACATTGATTATGTGCATTCTTTTGAAATTAGCAAAAAACAATAGCAAGTGAATTTCTTATGCCGCTGCTGATACATAAATAAATTAAATAATAAATTAATTAATTAATTAAGTAAGTAAGTAAATATTGCATTTACATCACAATATATGTCTTCGGAACTACCAATTATTTAGAACATAGATTTGACATTATTTCACAGAGTTCTCAAATCAAAAGTACAAGAACATTTCTTTAGTTTACTTTTTTTGTACAAGTCCTAGCATTTTATGCTCTGTTTCTCTGTTTTAAAATTCTCTCAAGTTTGTTTCCTCTTAAACTGGGTGGTAAGTTATTTCTCTGTGACTTTTCTCTGGCTTGAGTAATTTTGATAAAGTAATTTTGATAAAGGCATAATAAAGTAATATTTAGGAGCCATCTCAACATCTTCAGTGATTTTTAATTATTTTCTTCTGCTTCTTAATCACTGAAACATTTTCTTTTCATCTTTTGTAAATGTAAATATTTTAATATTTTAGCACTTTGCAAGGATTACTTATTCTGCTAAGTTTCATTATTAATTAAAACAGATAACTGGAAATGTAAATGCATATAAAAGATAAAATTCTTTAGAATAAAATTGTTTCTTTTACTTTTTACCTATAAAGCCTCTACTACAAAGTCTTTTGAGAAGGGTGGGGGAGGCAATGCAATCACATCAGTTTTCTGATTGTTTGAGCGGGCTTTCTTTATTCTTTCTAGATAGTGTTTTCTTTTTCATTTTATTTCTTACTTTCATTCGGCAATTGTAAATATCTACTAAAATGATAATATTGAATAATTCTATAAGTGAACCACACTTGGACCACAGGGCCATTAAAGTGAAGAAAGCCATTGGCTGGGGGGCAGGTAGTAAAAGAAAATGAAATGTTTCCTAATCCCAAGGTCTGTATCTGGAAAATTAGATAACTTCCCTTTTTCTCTCATTATGGATGGATTGGGACCAAAAGAGTCTTGAGTCTTTTATAAAGGACACTAACCCAAATGTAGTCAGGTGTGTGTTTTTTTTATTATTTGGGGTTTTAGAGGCATAATTCATTCTTAATAGAGTGGATCTCTTAAGTTAGAGAAACCTCATTGAGTAGTTCCAGCAAACTTAGAAATTTTAAACAAAATCATCATTTTCCATTGTCATCATCATCATCATCAATGCTCTCCTACCCTTTTGCTATTTCTCCCAAAGGGAAATACGAAATCAATGAGTAGAAATGTATGTGAAATGTATGTGAAATAACAAAATAACCAAAATCATGTTTGTTGAGAATGTTCTGATTTTCTGTCATGTGACCTTAAAGGACCTGTCTAAAGGTTGCTTTTCCATACTGGGTCCTCCTCCAATTGTTACAATCTGCCTGATTATACTTCATAATTAGTCACCCAGGAATTGATATTTCCTCCAGTTTTTTCTTGCATTCTTTCCTAACTATCATAGGACTTTTCCTTCTAAGTCCTGTGTTGACAAGGACTGTCTGATGTATTATTGACAGTGTGTTTGAATAACATAGCTTAAGTTCCTCATTGTGTTGACTGGGAGAAAGCCCAGCATCAAATATATGTCCTGCTTCTATGATTCTATGGGATCTTAGAGCATACACTTATGTTTTAAAATCACCTCTGGATACAGGTTGTTTTTCCTTCCATTATTTTCCTTATAAAATAAGTTACTCATTTATTTTTAATATTATTATCTTCATGAATTTAATAAGTTAAATAAGTCTAAAATGGAAGTATAAATACATGGATATATGTGAGCTGAATATAAGCTGTAATTGAACTCACAACTGATCCCCCCAAAATGAAATTTTCCTTTGAATTAAAGTTGAGGGCTAATATTTTGTGCTGGTATAATTGTGTCATTCATTCTTAAGTTTATAGCATACAGTTTTTCATTTAAACAGCAGGGTTTCAAATGCTGACATAGACTTAAAATTTTTTAATTCACTATTGTTGCTGTCAACTACATTAATTAACTACATTAGAATTTAACATTTTGTTTCATATGAATACAAATCACAAACTACAAATTTAATTGAGTCCCAGGTTACAATCTCCTCACTTTGAAGTGTTTCTGCAGTTCCAAGTTTTCCAGCTACAAGAATATAATAATGTAATACTTGTTATAATTATCAATTTAAACAGCACTGTGTGGTAAATTTAACTGCATTAAATTACATCTTATTTTTCATCCATGCAATGATAGTGTCATTTATTCTAGATTCAGGTGTGCACAAGGGAATGTACAGAAGATTTATTTCCTCTAAAAAAGAGACATTATTATTTTTGGTTTTCAAATCTATTATTCTAAACTTAAAATGAATTACTAAAGAACTTAGTTTATTTAAATCAACTGAATAGGATAAATGCCAGCATTTTAGAATAATTTTTGGATCATTTCATTAAAGATCACATTAAATTAACAAAAACCTCAGATGCTGAACATAATTAATTTGCAAACCTTTAACTATTAGGCACATTTGCCTGCAGACATATCTGTTGATTAAATATACTTTGTTTACATTGTTACCATGAACCAAGGCCATTTATCATTGAGGTTTTCCTCAGGGGTTGAAAACAGTTTTGAACCATCATCATATACACATCTAATTCTTACCATTCAGATTGTTGCCTTAACTCAGCCAGCTGATGGAGTCGTTTAAGTGCCTTTTCTTGTTTCTTCTCATCTTTCCATGACTTAGAAGCAACATTTCGAGCAAATTCCCGTTGCTTTAGTTCTTTCAGTCTCTGTGGGAAATAAAGGTACAAAGAAAGATACTATAAATAAATAATAAATTATTTTCCATCCAGAAGGCTCCTTATTGAACTTTGACCTGGGTGCAAAGTTCTGGATGAGATGAGTAAAAGCATTTTCTTCAATGATATCATTCTTTGTTCCCAGACAAATTTAGTAGACAAGTATTCTTGTCAACTGGGTTACTTAACAAAATTTAAACAGTCACTGACCACCCCAGCTAAATGACTTCAAACATCTGTGTGCTTGTAGAAATATAAGCAGAAAAAATATGCAGTACATGAACAAGTATAAGGGACAAGGGGCTGTAGGATGCATGTCCCTCTACTCACCAGCCCCAGCCCTCTTACCTGTAAAATATATTTACACATATGCCTTAAAATTGATGCTAAAACTTATGTTGGTAGAATGAACGTGCTAAAGAGCATCTATTATTATTAAAGATTTAATTTAAAACTCTAAGTGTGATTCTTAATTCACCTTTCTAGAGGAGATATTTATAAATTCAAATGTTTATATTGTATCCAGAAAGACCAACATTAGTCAGGAATTTAAATATGGAATTGGGCTTGGCCTTGCTTAATTTAAATTAACCAACTATGTTTTAATTTAACCTTTTCTCTAAAAACAATTGTCGTACATGTAAATTGGATCCTGCTCATTCTCTATTTCGATTTCTACTTCAAATCTGCCATTAAGCACACCTAAAAAGAATGAACAAAATGAGTAACAACTATAATCAAATGGCATCTTAAAGTTTGGGGCTTAATCGTGAATGAGAGTACATTTGAAGATTATTCTCACTTAACCCATAGAAAGTGATTTAGAGTCAACTGAAATCTGTTTTCATTTCCTTTGCTTTCATTTCCAAAGTCAAGTATAAAAGTTGTTTCCCAGGTATTGCAAAAAATCCCATCGCTGTCAAGTGATGCAATAATGTCTATAGCAGACTATTTTCCTCCCTTAGATCAAGGGCTCAACTATTTAATGATATTTAGCTTCTTTCTTGAGAGAGAACATGCTCATGGGAGAAGGTGGCCAGATAACTGCATCTAGGCTAAGTAAATGAAGAAGGAAACAGGCCAGATGTTCAGAGGGAGAATGGCCTGAGCATAAAAAATAAGAAACCACAGGGAGAACAGTGATGTCAATCTGAATTTAATTTTTGACAAATACTTTAGATTCTTCTAAAAAATAGAATATATAAAAAAATAAAGTTATAGCCCATATTTTATTAGAAAAATGAATCAACAGGCCCCTCGAGGTGATAAACAGCAGGGTGTATAAGCCTGAAAAGAGTAGCCTTGGTCAGGAAGAAAAGGTTTTGAAATCTCTATACCTACTTACACACTTACTCATGTCTCCACACACATAATAATCTAGTCTTTGGAGTGGAGGTATGTCTTACCAGCAAAGACCTTTTTAAAGTGGGTCTACACAATTTAAGAGCCCACATAAAATGCAATTCAACTCCATCAAAGACAGAACACAGCTGCTTTGGAGAAGAAGAAAGGATTATATTTACTACCAACTATTACTGAACAAAAAATACTTTATATTTCTTTTATTTATTATTTGATAGTAGAAGCATATAATGACTGAATAACCTAAAGGGGAAAAAATTGATTTTTTACTCATAACTATTGATACTTGACTCCTAATTATTGGAATCTTGTTTTGAGACTTTGGGTATTAGCTCATATAATTCCAGGACTATACTAATCTTTCTGAGTTATACAAATGATTGTATTTTAGACTGTACACTTTTCTAAATTTTTAGTTACATTATGGTTTACATTATTTTTACATTTTAGACTATATACTTTTATAACTTTTGTGTGAAATTTAACACAGCCTATATCCATTACTGCACGATCTTGTGGAACACTTCAATTGTGCCCCGGTTACCCCCTCTTCCATCTATTCTATTCCTCTCTTCCCCTCCCCTCGGCACCCACAGTGATAACCAAGCTGCACTGCTTGAAGAACCAAATTCATAGATAAAAGTATACAGTCTAAAATATAAACCATAATGTAAACCAAAATGGAACCATGGTTAGTAGCTATGTTTCAATATCTATACATCAGCTGTAGCAAATATAACATTCACATGTAAAAAAAATCATTGCTGGGGAAGGGGGAAAAGAGTTTGATGTTGGGTATATGGGAGTCTCCTATATTGTATATGTGACTTTACTTGGATCTAAAACTTTTTGGAAGACATAATTAAAAATTACAAAAAAAAAGGGATGTAGACGTTGAGGAAGGAATGGAACAGATTGCCTTGCCACTGTGCATACAGGGCAACACCTATTACAATGATGAAAGGCAAAATGTCAAAAACAAAGTTTTAAGATATTTTTCATTTTTTAATACCCCAATTTATTTTTTGTTTTATTTTAGCTTTTCTAAATTAGTATGTATTCTATTTCTAATCATTAAACCTATCATTACTAATTCATTTTCCTACTAATTGATTTTGGCAATATATTAGGCTTCATTTTTTAAGATGTTTTGGATCACAGAAGGGTTCAATTATGGCAGGGGAGGAGCACTGGTGTGGAGTGTCATTAATGGGGGACACATGGTTGGGAGGGACTTCTCCAAGGCATGTATATAGGGTATATAAAAATGTTCATATATTTGTTGGGTATTGTCATACCAGGTAAAGTTACCCATAACAACTGAGGGAGTGCTGATTTCCTTGCCAGGGGAGCTCTGTGACATTACCCAATGGAACAGCAACAATCCCCCAAGTGCAAGGGCAAAGACCAGTGAAGAAGAATGTTCCAAAAATGAGCCCTTGATACTGATGACTATGCTTATGAGCCTGTGTGCTTGAAATATCAACTAGGCCTAGAACTGCAGGGTGCCTAAGAGTTACCTTCTGAGAGCTTCCATTTTTGTTCAAATGTGGCACTCTCAAAGCCAAACTCAGCATTACCGTCCCCCCAGTCCCCCCAGCATGGGACATGACTACCACGGATGAGCTTCCCTGGCGCCAAGGGATTACTACCAATCACCAGCTGGTGATGCAACTAGAAAAAGACCTTAAATAAAAGGGGAAATTGTAAAAGCAAATGAGTTTATATGGCTAAGGGTCTTCAAAATGAGTCAGGAAGTCATCGGAGGTGTCATGCTTATGCACATCTCAGCAAGATCCCAGTGACTGCCAAAGTACATGCAAACCCAGATACTGGTGCTCCTGAGGGCTACAGAGACACACAGCTTCTATGGTCATGGCAGATGGCTTGGAATTCAGAGCCTTGCCAGTAGGCCCTACATTGGAATTTGTGTTCCTGAGTGTGATGGAGTTGAACGCAGATGTGAACTTTCTACACATGTCTCTTCCACCACTTTTACTGAACCTGTGGTTGGTGTTGGGGTTGGTATATGCTCAGGAGACATGAATCTCTGGACTAGTCATGTACTAGCTGGGACCTGAGCCTCAGCAGAGTTGCAACACCTACTCTCTAGTTCATTGGACTTATCCAGGTCAGCTAACAGGGAAGTGAAGATGGTCAACTACCATGCCAGGGAAACAAGAGTGCCTACAACTGCAAGCAGGGGAATTGCATACATCAGCCATGTGGGATCCAAGCCCCCTCTCAGTTTAGAGGTGGAGTGGACATCACTATCCCAGGGTCCACAGGATGGAGGAAAACAGAGAGCTGAAGGAACACAGAGTTCTTAGGAACACAGAGAGCTGAAGGAAGAGATTTTTGAACATGTTGTATTAGTCAGCCAAAGGGATGCTGATGCAAAATACCAGAAATTGGTTGGTTTTTATAAAGAGTATTTATTTGGGGTAGGAACTTAGAGATACCAGGCCATAAGGCATAAGTTACATCCCTCGCCAAAGTCTATTTTCATGTGTTGGAGCAAGATGGCTGCTGATGGCTGTGAGGGTTCGGGCTTCCTGGGTTCCTCCCTTCCAGGTTCTTGCTTCTCTCTGGGTTCAAGGTGCCTTCCTTCCTAGGGCTTGCTTCTTCCTGGGCTCAGGGTTCCTCTCTTCCCAGAGCTAGCTTCTTTTTCTTCTGTGAGCTTAGTTCCCAGGGCTCCAGCTTCAGGGTTCAGCATCAAACTCCAACATCAAAAACACTTGCACCAAAAGCTTTAACTCTGTCCTTTGCCATGCCTTTTATCTGTGAGTCCCCAGGCACCAAGGGGTGGGGACTCAACACCCTAATGAGATGGTCCAATCAAAGCCTTAATCATAGCTCAATCATGCCCAGTAATAGAACATATTACAAACATAATCTAATATCTATTTTTTTAATTCATAACTATATCAAATTGCTATATTATACACTCTAAATTCCAAAAGGACATTACAATATTGAAATAATCTTAAATCAGTAACAATGCAAGTACTAAATCATATCACAATCAATTTAAAGAAATACAGTTTGTCTTGGGGCAAAATCTCATCTGCTATAGACTTCTGAAACTTACAAAACAATTTATGAGTTTCCAATACACAAATGGGCAGACAAAGGTTAAACATTTTCATTACAATAAGGAGAAATTGGGAAGGAAACATGAATCATAGGTCCTCTACAGTTCAGTAAACCTGCAGGGCATCCTCCATTTGATTTCAGTCTGAGAGTTACTCTTAAGATGATGGTTTCTTCTTGGTGCCTTATGGGAACCCACCCTTTCCACATGCTTGCCCAATGGCCATTTTCTTGGTGCCACCCTCATCAAACATCTGGGTGTCAGCCAAGCTCCAGATCTCACCTTCCAAGAGTGTTGGAGTGATTGCCACACCTTACCTAATTTTTGGGTTAGAGTTTTAACCCCCTTGAACAGTGATATGGAGACAACATTCCCCCTAACCTTTGGCATACAGATTCAATTCTCTCAGAGCAACGAGTGGACCACCTGGCCTTCCCTCATCCATGGGGGACAGGTCCACCCCTCTCAGGCCTGTGGGGTGTTGACTTTAACTGTGTTAATCCTTGAGGAATGTGCTCCACCCTCTTGGCACCCTGGGGCAGCAAAACTCTCCCAGAACATTGGGTAGGAACATCCACCCTCTTCAACTGCTCATGCAAACTCACCCTCTCTGTACATATGCATGGGGTTCCTCTCTTGGTCTAAGATGATGTCTTCATTCCAGATCTCAGCTTCCATGGTTTTCCTTGTAAAGCTGTTTATCCTTCAATCTCTCCTTTCCATGACACTTTTAGTCCAAGCTGACAGTGGTTTTGTTCATACAGCTCTCTCAAAAACCTTGTTGGTTTAGCATGCAAGAATCAGGGGTCCAAGCCATCAGACAGTAAGACTTTTCACAAGTCTTTCCTAGATAAGTGCATCTTCAACCCTGATTTACAAGCTCCAAATTTGGTTAAGTCCTCCAATGGGGCACTTTCATCTGGGAACTTGATTTATAGAGGTTTGGAATTTCCAGAATTAGTTTCTGTTTTCTTTGTGCCTGATAGTTCAGCCCTCAGTATATCTCTCTCATCTAGCATTTTGCTATAAGCTGCAAGCAGAAGTCAAGCCACATTCTCCAGGTTTACTTTGGAAATTTCTTCTCCTAAATGCCCAGGCTTGCCGTTTACAAATTCTGTCTTCCATAAACCAGGAGTTAATCTCTCTAAGTTCTCTGCAACTTTAAAACATGAATCACCTTTTCTCTAGTTTCCAATAATAGCTTCACCATTTACTTCTAAGTGTCATAAAAAGTCTCTTTAGCATCCATATTGCTATCAGCAATCTCTTCAAAGTGATCTAGGCCTTTTCCATCAAGCATCTCACAATTCCTCCAAACAATACCCCTTACCTATTTATAAAACCATTCCAGCATTTTGGTAATTGCAAAAGCACTTCCCCCCTCCTCAGTACCAAATTCTGTATTAGTCAGCCAAAGGGGTCTGATGCAAAATACCAGAAATTGGTTGGTTTTTATAAAGGATATTTATTTGGGGTAGGAGCTTACAGATGCCAGACTATATGGCATAAGTTGCTTCCCTCACCAAAGTCTATTTTCATGTGTTGGAGCAAGATGGCTGCTGATGGCTGTGAGGGTTCAGGCTTCTTGGGTTCCTCCCTTCTGGGATCTTGCTTTTCTCTGGGGCCAAGGTTCTTTCCTTCCCAGGTTTCCTTCTTCCTGGGCTCAGCATTCCTTTCTTCCTGGGACTTGCTTCTCTTTCCTCTGTTAGCTCACTTCTTGGGGCTCCAGCTTAAGGCTTCAGCATTAAACTCCAGCAACAAAACTCTAAGATCAAAAACCCTCACATCAAAAGCTCCAACTCTGTCCTTTGCCATGCCTCCTATCTGTGAGTCCCCAGCCACCAAAGGGTGGGAACTCAATACCCTAATGACATGGCCCATTCAAAGCCCTAATCATAACTCAATCATGTCCACTAATAGACCATATTACAAACATAATCCAATACCTATTTTTGGAATTCATAACTATATCAAACTGATTCACCTGTCTTGCCACAGATATAACTTGGCCAATGCTCAGTTCTCAAGTCTGCACTCAGAGAAAACTCCACAGTTCTGCAGAGAGGTCGCCTCAAGTGTTCAGTACATGCGTGTGAGGAAACTATCTGAGGCCAGGGTGAAAAATGAAGACATTATGAAAGGAAACAGTATATAAAATTCTTACAGGGCCAGCAATAATGTCTGTTCTCATAAACAAAACTAGGAAAACATAATTTATGAAACATCGAGTAAAGCATTCAAAAGGAGGTCTTTCTTCATTAGAGAATAGTTAGCCATAAAATAAATAGTACGCTTGACTTGCCTAACAAGTTATAAAAGTGGGACATAAAGGATGAAACTGATGGCAAATAAGTAACAAAGCTCAAGAATTTTATAGAAATGTAGATAAAACCCAGCACAAAAAAAAAAATAGATCGTTATGTCTAGCATGCAATCAAAGTTTACCAAGCATGCATAGAAACAGTAAAACACAGTCATCAATCAAAACCAATCCAGAACTGACACAGGTACTATAATTAGCAGAATATGACATTAAAATCTTTATTTTAACTGTATTCCCATTGTTCAAAAGGTAGAGAAGGGTCAGTAAGGTATTGAAGAGTCTTGTAATTGGAGTCTCAGAAGAAGGGGGTGGTTTTGAATAAATAATATCCTAAAATTTTCCAAATTTGCTGAAAGCTGTAAACCTATAGATCTCTAACAAATCCCAAGCACAAAGAACATGTTCAAAACCAGTAAAAATAAAAATTGAGAATTTGGAAAGCATTCAGGGAGAAAGATACATTTATATACAGAAGAATACAATGTATATAAGATGAAAGAAAATTTCTCATTGGAAACAATGCAAGTAAGAATACTGTGAGCAATACCTTTAAATTTCTGAAAGCAAAAAAAATTAACTGTCAAACTAAAATTCTAAACCAGTGAAAGTTTCTTGTAAAAAAATATGTTATAAAGATGTTTTGCAGACATACAAAAGCTGAAATAATTCATCACCAGCAGACCCACATGACAAAAAATGATAAAAGAAATTGTTCAGGTAAGAAGAAAATAACATCAGATAGAAATGTGGATCTACACAAAAGAATGGAAAACACTGGGAATTGTAACTCCATGAATAAATAGAGAAGGTGATTTTTAAAAATTATTTAAAATGTTTGCAAGATAATTGACTATTTAAACAAAAGCAATAACTATGTTTTGTTGGTTTAAAACAAATATATAAACAAAACATATGGCAACAATGGCATAAAATCCAGGAGGGGAGAAATGACAGGATACCATTATAAAGCTTTTATCCTATACATCAAGTGGTATAATATCACTTGAAAGTACACTGTGATAAGTTAAATCAGTATACTACAAACCATAAAAGAACCATTAAAACAATAAAATGAAGAGTTTTAATTAATAGGACAGCAAAAGAAGATAAATTGAAATGTTAAAACTTATCCAAAAATAAATCAGAAAAAAGTAAAATGAACAAAGAACAGATGGGACAATTACAAAACAAATAGCAAGATAATAACTCAAACCTAATGATACCAATAATCACATTAAATGTAAGTGGTTTAAACATACCAATTAACAGGGAGTATAAGTTTGGATTTCAAAAAATGAAGATCCAGATACGTATTGACTGTAAAAGACAAACTAAAATAAAGACACAGCAGGTTAAAAGAGAGGGATGTAAAAATTTATTCTATGTCAACATCAGTCCATAGAAAATTTAGGATTATATCACTCTGAGACAAATTACATTTTAGAGCAAATATATATTACCAGGAATAAGTAGGACTATTTCAGAATAATAATGGGATCAATTAATTAGACAACATAATAATTCTAATTATTTATATAACTAATAACAGAGCTTCAAAATATACAAAGAAAAAAACTTACAAAATCGCAAGAACAGAAAGATAAATGCACAATTTTAATAAGAGATTTCAATGTCACTCCAACCAACAACAAACATAATTTGCAAATATTTTATTCATGAGAAAATTTACACCAAGGTGATCATGACTATAATAAAATATTAACACCATGTTTATAATTTTAAAAAAACCTTCCAAGAGTGTATTTTTCTAATGAAAACAATACTGTTTGCCATGTGACAAAAAGAAGGACTTCCAAGAACACAGAATTGAAATTTTACAGCTCTATATTTTATGTTGGATTTGCCCAAGTTTCTACTTTTCTTCCCCTGTTCTTATAATACTCCATTTAGTTAGCAATGTCATATAGTAAACATCCTCAGTTTAAAGAAAAAGTAAACTATATGGAAAAATAGTCTTTGGGAGCATATAGTAGATCCGCTGTCACTGAGACCATCTACTAGCAAACATATTTCAGAAAATAAATTACTACTTACCACAATAAGAAAGAACAAAGAAAATGCAGGTTTGGTATTGTGCAAAGCATGTGGTGAAAAGAGAGTCTTTTATTATTTTATAGTGTATATAATAATCAACAAAATACTTTGCATTGCTATATTTTAATGATATAAGGTAAATGGAAAAAAAGTAAAGAAAACCAAGCAAAATTTCTACACCTAAAAATTCTGAAAAATGTTTTTTAATTAATTTGAAATTAATTATTTAAAAAGAAGGAATATGTGAGAAAATATAAAGTGCTCCCTAAATTCAGAGGCCATTTTCAGACTAAGGGAAAATTCTGCGGGTAATTATCATATTCTGTTATCCCAAATATGTTGTTTCTGTGGCTCCAGTCTCCTCTTCAAATACTTACTCCAGCCAATCAGATGCTTCAGAGAAGAGATGCAAAAAAACAAGTTTTTTGTCATTCCTGTGACAGTCTGAAGTTTTGTGAATACCTGAAAATATCATATTCTTTGAACTAATCCATTCATGTTGGTGTGGAGCTGTTTGATTGCATTATATTCAGTTAAGGAACCTTTTGATTAGATCACTTGATTAGATTGCTTTAGGGCCTTTGGATTGAGTCAGTGAATAACGATCCAGATTAGGTCTCTGCCCTCTTTCTGGGGTCTTATATAAACTGAGACATGAAAGCAGAAACACATAGAGAAAGAAAGCTGCCATTTGACCATACCATGAAAGAGAGAAAGGGTTATCTGCAGTCACAGAAAGACAAAAATAACCCTGAGAGGCTGAGAGAAATCCTTGAGGTGGAAGGCTGGAATCAGTGGGGCACAGAAGCTGTTCTGTAGACTAGGCCCACAGAGCAGTTCAGAACTAAAGAGCCGAGCCCTACCATGTGCTTGATTGCCCACAGCTGAGCTCAAGGAGAAAACTGGGGCAGAAGGCAAAGACCAAAATAGTCACCATTTTGCCTCACCACATAGCAGGAGTCCAGGATCCAGCAGCTGACCTTTTGTGAAAAAGCCTCTGATGATGCCTTGATCTGGACATTTTCACAGCCTCAGAAGTGTAAGCCTTTATCCTAATAAACTCCCTTTATAAAAGCCAATCCATTTCTGATATTTTGCTTCAGAAGCCTTACCAAACTAAAACACTCACCTAACAACTACTATACCTACATTCCTTCCTTCCCAGCTAAGTCTTTAACTTTCTCATTCCATTCATTAGTGGTGTTCATGTTTTCAAATTAGGGTTTTTTACTTTTGAAAATAGCAATGCTGATTGAATCATTTAATCACAATGTTTACCAGTGATTGATTCTGTCTTTTTCTTTAGATGATACAGGTGGATTCAGATTCTGGAGAATGCCTACCTTTATATATCCTCCATTTTGTTTTGTTCATTTATTTTCAGTGAAAGAGAGGTTTTGGTTTGGGCCAAAGATACGTTACCACTATGATACATAGAGGCTTTTTGCATGGAAGTAAATGGAGATTCCTGGTAGAAAAGCCATGCTAACAGAAAAATAATGACATACACATTGTATGCATTCTTAAATGGCTTTGTTATTGGAAGGGATGATGATTCAGAATATTACAACATTGTTCAGATTTTTGCTCCATTCCTGCTCCCATGTGTTTATATGTATACAAAGGTAATGATCTGAAAATTGAAAAAAAAATTGTTTTCAGTGAAATTAAATGCACAGAAAACATGAACCCATACTGCATTAGCTCCCACTAAGTGGAGCAAAATATAAGAGGAAGGAATTTTCCTCCAATCCATTCAATAAAAAAGAATTAAAATGTAAAATTAAGAATGTATAAATTCCCGTATCTCATTAGAACTCTTACTATGTAAAAACAACAATGTTAACACTACACAACTATGCATTTGAAGAGGTAGAAGACCCTCAGTAGACCTCTAGCTAGGCAGAGAGTGAAGAGAGAAGACGTGTAAGTAATTCTGTGGGTAGGTAATCACAATTGTGAGAACAATTAAAAAGATAGCAAACCAGTGAAATAACATAATTGGTTTAACCACTACTATATCTCCTTTCTTCCTTTCTGTTTATTCTGCTCAGGACTCAATTTCCTTTTTTAACCTAAAGATTACATCTTTCATCAACTCTGGAATATTCTTAGCTATATATCTTTGACTATTGCCTCTTTCCTATCATTTTATTCTCCTTCTGTCTCTTACATTATGTCAGAACAACTCTAACTATAATAACAACAACAAATCATTACAACCCATAAATGTGTAATAGGTAGTGTCCTGAGTTCCTTACATGTATTATCTCATTTAATAATTTCATCCTATTTTCAATGTCTGAATCCTTCTGCCATGTTTTCTATCATTTATTTTTCTGTTGCTATAAGAATAAATTCCAGCTCTTTTTTCTGCTATATGTATAATTTCCTCAAATTTATCTTCCACTTCACAAATTCCCTCCTCAACTATGTTTAATATGATTTTTATTCAGATCACTGACTTTTAAAATCCTGTTTTTTATTTCTGATTTCTGGATGTTTTATTTTTTTTCAAATATGGCTTGCTATTTTTTTAGAATGTCATCTTTTATGGGTTTTATTTATTCTTTGTTAGCTTATTTAAAATATACTTATTTTATAATTTCTTTCAATAAAATGTTTTAGTGTTCATACTTAGTTTTGTATCAAGATAGTGCAGTATTGATTCTTATCTATGGGGATCATCTATTATATTTTGTAATTTTATATTATTAGTTCTTAATTCTACTGGAAATTATTTCTGTGGGAATTTTAGATTGTTTGGTATATTAAAGTTTCCTTCCAAAATGGCTTCAAGTGTTTATCACTACCCCAGTACAGATTTTATTATTGAAGGTAACTTATCACATGAGTAGGTTAAATTTGGATTCCAATCTACACATGATAAAGATATGAAATTTAAATTTCTTATGAAAAAACAACAACAATATTGATTTGCCAGGTCTAAACCTCCACAATTTGAAACTTCCTTTGGATGAGGTGCAATTTTTCTTTGTCACCTTGTTCTGCAGGTCCTGCTTTTGACAATCCTGGATTTAAGAAGTAATAGCCTAGCATGGTACAGATGGATAGGACTATCTTTCTCTCTCTCTCTCTCTTTCTTTCTCTTTATTTTTTCAAAATGCTACATTAAAAAAATAAGAGGCCTCCATATACCCCCAACCCCCTCACCCCGCTCCGCCCACATCAACAACCTCTTTCTTCATTGTGGGGCATTCATTGCATTTCGTGACTACATTTTGGAGCACTGCTGAACCACATGGATAGCGGTTTACATTGTAGTTTACACTATCCCCCAGTCCACCCAGTGGACCCTGGCAGGATATACAATGCCCAGCATCTGTTCCTGCAGTACCACCCAGGACAACTCCAAGTTCCACATCATATCTCTTCTTCCCTCTCCCTACCCTCAGCAGCTACTGTGGCCACTTTCTCCACATCAATGCTACAATTTCTTCCATTACTCATCACAATAGTTCCATAGTAGAACACCAGTAAGTCCACTCTAATCCATACTCTATTCCTCCATCCTGTGGGCCATGGGATGTTTAGGTCCACTCCACCTCTATATCAAGACAGGGCTTAGATTCCACATGGATGATGAATTCAATTCTCCTACTTGCAGTTGTAGGTACTCTTGGCTCCCTGGTGTGGTGGTTGACCTTGTTTACCAACCTGTTAGCTGGCCAGGGTAAATCCAATAAGCCAGAGGGTAGGAGTTGCAAGTCTGCTGAGGCTCAGAGCCTGGCTGTCACATGGACAGTCCAGAGATTCAGGTCTCCTGATTATACACCAACCCCAGCGCCAACCACAGGTCTGGTAAAAGTAACAGAACAGGCATGTGTATTTGCAGTTTCAGACTCTCTCTGTCCTTGGGATGTCATCTCCTTGTCAGTTGTCCTGGGTGAGTCCAATGAAGTGGAGAGTAGGTGCTGCAACTTGCTGAGATTCAGGGCCCAGCTGGCACTTGGAGAGCCCAAATATTTAAGTTTCTTGGACACATAACTATCAACTTCAGTACTAGCTATAAGTTCAAATAGAAGGGGAGAAGATATGGGAATCCCCTATATTTTTTATGTAAAACTTATGTAATCTAATCTAAGTATCTTTTTTTAAAAAATGGAAACCAGTTAAAAAAACAAGGTGACATGCAACATGGAGCAACCTTAAAAATATTCATACTCTTGAACCTAAATATTCCATTTAGAGTTTTATCTAAAAACCTAATCATGAATGTACAGGAAATAATAAAGTTGTCCAACCATTGGGGATTGATTTTTAAAAATTGTCCAAATAATAAACCATTTTACAGCCATTAAAACTTATATTATGGAAGAATATTTAAGTACATAGGAAAATGGGGGAGGAGATTACAAAATAGTATCACAGCATGATCCCAGTTTATTTATGTGTGTGTATACATATATACAGAAAGAGAGAGATACAAAAACTGGAAATATATAAACCAAATATTAAAAAATCACCAATCTATTGGTGTTGAAATCTCTGGAAAGCAGAATTATGGATTGGTTATTTATTCTTCTGTGAGTCTATCTATATTTTCCAAATTCCTACAATCTATATGTACATCTTTTGTAATGATAATAAAGTTCTTGGTTAAGAGAGGAAAAAAAGAAGTAATAGCTTAACATCTGTCCTGAAATGGATATTAAGTATAAACCCACAGTTAACAGGGAATACTTTATGGATCATATTACTGCTTACACTGGGATATTACAATATGAGAATATATATATGACTTTTATAACTTTTGGTTACTTTTTTAAACCACAAAATTGCTTAGCTTTTCAGTTTACCATTCAAGCAATTTTGGTGAATGCATATCAAGAAACAGAACAATTTATTTACTAGAGAAAGTTCTCTTGTGCCCTAACCCTGTCAGTCCCCATCCTCAGAAGCAGGCATAGATATTAATTATGTCATTATCTGATATATGAGTAACAGCAATGTGTGAGAGTTCTATCTATCCTCAACAATACTTGTTTTAAGTACTTGTTTTATTTTAGAAATTGTTTATTTACTGAAAAACCATGCAGAAAATAAAGTTCTCAATACCTCCTTTACACACACAGTTTTATTATTAAAACTGCATTAGTGTGAAACCTTTGATACAATTCATGAAATAATATTGTAAATGTGCTATTAACTGTAGTCCTTGGTTTACTTTAGGGTTCACTACTGGTGCTGTACAGTCCTAAGACTTCTGAAAAAAATTTATTCTAGTAATATGTATATACCCTAAAATTTTTTCTTTGGAACCACATTCAAGTATGTAGTTCAGTTGTGTTAGCTATATTCCCAATGTTGTGCTACCGTCACCACCACCCATTACTGAAACATTTCCATTACCTCAAAGAGAAACTATACCAATTGAGCCCTAACTCCCTATTTGCTGTTCCCACCCCAGCCCCTAGTAACATACATTCACATTTCTGACTCTATGAATTATTTTATATCAGAGAGATCATACAATATTTTTTCTTTTGTGTCTCACTTGCTACGCAACATGGTAGCTACAAGGTTCATTCATGTTGTCGTATGTATCAGAACTTCATTCCTTTTTACAGCTGAATAATATTCTATTGTATGTAAATACCACATTTTGTTAATCCAAACATCTATTGGTGAATACATGGTTTGCTTCCATATTTGGCAATTGTGAATAATACTACTATGAGTATCACTGTGCAAATATTTGATCAAGACTCTGTTTTCAATTCTTTGGGGTACATACCTAGAATTGGGATTGCCAGGTCATATGGTAACCCTATACTTAACTTTCTGAGAAACTGCCTATTTGGGTGTTCTAGGCTACTCAAATAAGCACCATGAAATGGTTGGACCTGGACAATGGGAATTTATTAGCTTATGGTTTGGGGGCTAAAAGAAATTCCAAATTAAGGTATCATTAAAGTGGTGCTTTCTCCTTGAAGATTTGGGTGTTCTGGCGCTGGCTGGCAGCCTTAGTTTGTCATATGACAAGGAACATAGTGGTGTCTCCTGACCTTTCCCTTCTTTTCCAGGTTCCACTGATGTTTTTTGGCTTTCTCTCACTCATGACTGAATTCATTCCATTTATAAAGGACTTCAGTAGAAGGATTGAGATCTGTCCTGATTGGGCTTGGCCATATACACCTTAACTGAAGTAAACTCATCAAAAGGTCTTACTTACAATGAGCTCACACCCATAGGAATGGATTGGATTTAAGAACATGTCTTTCTGGGGTAAATGCAGTTTCAAACCACCACATTGCCAAACTCTTTTCCATGTAGGTTGCACAATTTACATTTCCACCAACAATGAGTGAGCGTTATTATTTCTCCACATCCTCTTCAACACTTACCTGTTTTTTAAATAGTAGACATTTTAGTGGGTGTGAAATGGTATCTCATTGTGGTTTACTTTGCATTTCCCTAAAGGCTAATGATGTTGAATGTAGGACATGACTGCTGGGGATAAGCCTCCATGGCACTGAGGGATTATTACCAAGTGCTAATCAGCAATACATTTGGAAAAAGACCTTCACCAAATAAAACAGAGCATCTATGACTAAGAGATTTCAAAGTGCATAGGGAGGTCATTCCAAAGGTTACACTTATGCAGGTCTCAGGCAGACTTCACAAACTGCCACAGTAAACAAAGCCTCAAACAAAAGTGCACCTGAGGGCTCTAGGTGGCATCCAGACACCAGAGGCAAGCCACATGGCCTCATGAAATAAATACCACCTTGGTGGGCCTTGTTTGGGAATATATAAAAATCTATTTCCCCAGTATAACATAGTTTTACTCATTTATAATTTCCCTAATCATGATTCTTCTATTTCTTTTACTTGAACATATAATTTTCAATGTACTTGTTAAATATATTTTTCAGAGACTAAATCTTCAGATTGTTCATATGCCAGTTGCATCATGAAGCCCAGCAGAGTCACAGCCAACTCCTACTCTCCAGTTTTTCAGGTTTGCCTTGGAAAACTGACTTAACAATGATATGGACAAGTCCCATACCCAAAACAAGGAATATCTTAAACTGCAAGCAAAACAGTTCCTTTCCTCTATCCCATAATATCAAAGTCCCTTCTAAGCCTGAAGAAGTCAGATCAGACATCATCCCCATTCCCACAAGATTGAGGAGTGAACAAAAATAAGGGAGGTCTAATATCACTTATTGTAGTTATTATCGTGTGTTGACAGAGAAATTTGTTACATTGATATAAAAATTAAAATTTTTCTACAAAAAGAAAGGGTCTTTCTTGCTTTGAATAATATATAATGTTTAAAGCATTTGTAATTTCTCCAAGTTCAAGATCTTATGTTACTAATGAAGAAAATTATAAATTGCAGATTAAGACATGACTTTATATCTGACTTTTCTCTGATAAATATTATTTTAATTTTATCCTTGGTTATTTTGTTTCTGGTACAAATTAATGGTTTAATCTCCATCTTTAACACTAGCAGAGGGGTCCAAAACAGACTGACATACTTGGATCTTGTTTAAATGTAACAAAGAAAGATTTGAACTATGTACACTGAGAAGAGATAGGAATTCTTCCATAACAAACTTTTCCTATTTTGCAATTTCAGAATGAGTAGAAACTAAATATACATGATTTCCCCACTTAATCCTATGGTGAACTTTTATACATACAATTTTTATGGTCAAGCACTTGTGTTTTCTTTAAGCATAAAACTAAAGACATTTTGAAATGGGTATCACCATAATTAGTCAACTGGTTGGCTCCTGAAGTCTGGGTATTGTTGAAATGTAAGAAAAAGCATTTAAATGAAGTCCAGAGGGAATTTAATCATAACAAAGTTCCATCTAAATATGTAACATGGATGAAAGCTGAGATGCTTTACCCCTTTTGATTCTAAGTAGAAAATTATTACTTTTACTTAAACTAAAGGGAAGTAAGCCAAACTGGTAAAAAGTCAGACTCAGGAATAAAATTATTCTTTTCACATTGAGGAGGGACATTCCTTTCAGCCCCATTTAAAGCCAAACTCAGCATGTAAATGCATTACCTTCCCCCCAGTGTGGGACATGACTCCCCAGGATTAGCTTCCCAGGTGCTGAGGAATTACTAGCAAGCACCAGTTGATGATGTAACCAGAAAAAGACCTTGAATAAAAGGGTGAATAAAAGAGTCAACTCAGGCGGCGGACTTGGCCCAGTGGTTAGGGCGTCCGTCTACCACATGGGGGTCCGCGGTTCATACCCCGGGCCTCCTTGACCCATGTGGAGCTGGCCCACGCGCAGTGCTGATGCGCACAAGGAGTGCCCTGCCACGCAAGGGTGTCCCCCGCATAGGGGAGCCCCACACGCAAGGAGTGCGCCCCGTAAGGAGAGCCGCCCAGCGCGAAAGAAAATGCAGCCTGCCCAGGAATGGTGCCGCACACATGGAGAGCTGACACAGCAAGATGACACAACAAAAAAGACACAGATTCCCGTGCCGCTGATAACAACAGAAGCGGATGAAGAAGAAGATGCAGTGAATAGACACAAAGAACAGACAATCCCGGGGGGGGGGGGGGAGGGGAGAGAAATAAATATTAAAAAAAAAAAAAAAAGTCAACTCAGACCAGCAGCAGAATATCTAAGCCTTCATGTAATAGCAGGTGTTAAAAATTGCTTTTTGATCTTAAATAAAAGGAGGAGATGGAAAGGACAAATGAGTTTATATGGCTATGAGTCTCAAAAAAAAGAGTTGGGAGGTCATCAGATGGGTACCACTTACGCATGCCTCAGCAGGGTACCAGAGACAGCCAAAGTGGATAAAAACCCAGGTACTGGTTCTCCTGAGGGCTACAGAGACCCACAGTTTCTATGGTCATGGCAGATGACTCCGGAGTTCAGTGCCATGTCAGTTGGCCCTACTTTGGAGTTTGTGTTCCTGAGTGTGATAAAGTTGGACTCAGATATGACCTTTCCACACATGCCTCTTATGTTACTTTTACTAGACCTGTGGTTGGCGCTGGGGTTGGTGTATAATCAGGAGACCTGAATCTCTGGACTGTCCATGTGACAGCCAGGCTCTGAACCTCAGTAGACTTGCAACTCCTACCCTCTGGTTTATTGGACTTACCCCAATCAGCCAACAGGGAGGTGAAGAAGGTCAACCACCACACCAGGGAGCCAAGAGTACCTACAACTGCAAGCAGGAGAATTGCATCTATCATCCATGTGGAATCTAAACCCCTTCTTAATATAGAGGGGGAGTGGACATAACCATCCTGGGATCCACAAGATGGAGGAATAGAGTATGGATTAGAGGGGACTTACTGGTGTTCTACTATGGAACTATTGTGATGAGTAATGAAAGAAATTATAGCATTGATGTGGAGAAAGTGGCCACAGTAGCTGCTGAGGGTAGGGAGAGGGAAGAAGAGATATGATGTGGGACTTGGAGTTGTCCTGGGTGGTACTGCAGGGACAGATGCTGGGCATTGTATGTCCTGCCATAACCCACTGGGTAGACTGGGGGATAGTGTAAACTGTTATCCATGTGGTTCAGCAGTGCTCCAAAATGTAGTCACCAAATGCAATGAATGTCCTACAATGAAGAAAGAGGTTGTTGATGTGGGAGGAGTGGGGTGAGATGGGTGGGGGGTATATGGGGACCTCATATACAGAAGAAAAATAAATAAAAAATAAAGTGAGTTCTGTGCTGAGTCCCTGTTCCTTCAGAAGTGTCAACTGAAGGTCAGTTATTGCTAGCAAAGCCAGAGAGGTCCCTTTCCCACCTTGAGAATGGTTCATGTGAAAAGGCCAGTGGGTGGCTTGAAGCCCTCTGAGGAAGGAGGGTGCAGAGGTGGAGGCAGGCTGGACCCTCAATGTCTCTCCCTAGTGACCCACCCTGCCCCAGGCTGTCAGGGCTTCTCAGTCTGCATGGCTGCCTCCCACAGGCTGAGCTCACATATGTGTGTAGAATAGAGCAGAGGGTCTTATCTGGACTCCTTGGGGGAGGAGATGCCACTGTGCTTTGCTAACCAAAGTCTATGGAGCAGTCAAAGACCAAAGAATCAGAGCCAAACAGCCAGAAGAGCAACTTCTGCAACAAATCATCAATGACAAAGGCAGAGGAGAAAGCCAGGCAGCAGCCCAGCTAGTCAGGTGGGGCAAAGCTCTTTACAAAAGGGGCAGCAGTGTGGAGGTGAGCAGCCGATAAAGCCACCATTACTGTCACCACCTCCCAGGACCCATGCCTGGGTGAACAGACATCAGGAGGGAATTGAGGAGCAGAGGACACATGGTGAACATGGAATGGCTGCCCACCCCATAAACCTTGAGATCCGAGACCCTAGGAAGGCCTCTGGGGCATGGTAAGTTTCCTGAGAACAGTTGGTGAGCAGGGGTAGGACAGGGGTGGCACTGCTCCACAGGAAACATTAGGCCTTTGAGGGGGCGCTGACATTTACTACATCTCTGAGCTGCTAAAAAGGAAGAAAGAACAGGCTTTATTGCGCATTTTCTTTCATAAGGAAACAGGATTCCCTGCAGACGTTCTCTTAATTTGCAGAGATCAATGCTCATCAACACTACAGTGCAGGGGGAATCACGGTGACCTTGGCTCTCCAGGGACTGGACCTGGGGGTTGCTTTTGAAGCTCGGATCTCTGGGCTGAGTGGATGGTTTGGTCACGGTGTGGCCAGCAGACGGTCGATGGACAGACTCCTGTGGTCAAAGGTGGTGGCCCAGGAATCCTCCGGCCAGGGCTGGGAGGAAGCTGTTTTATGAGGAAAACTACTTGGCGAGCATACAGGTTCCGGAAAGACACTGAAACCATGGTTACCAATTCCCATGCGCCTGGGAGCTCTCAGGCCAGCGCATGAGCCACGAAGTCCCAGGAAGCAAACCTGAGTTCACAGGTTGGAAGGGCAGCCAGAGGGGCTAGCCTTTCTCCTGCCTTGGAACCAGGCCTCCCAGAGGAGCAAAGATATAGCACTGGCCTAGGAATCACACTGGATAACAAAAAGATAGGAGAAGGGTTGGACAATGAGAGCAGTTTACATATCAGATGTGAATCTTACTGAGCTCAGGAAATTGGAGGCAAATACCCACAGATCCTGGATGAGACTGTGAGGAGAATCCAGACATGCTGTCTGTCTATGCACCTCTCCTGAACAGCACTGTACACTTCACATATAAGTGGGGTAGTACCGTTCGTGGTTGATCTTTTTTCTATAAGTTGGGCAAGTGTTGCCGTTTTTAAGGGAATCATGGAGGCACTGGCTACAGAAGACATGGCCACATTCTGTAGAAACAATGAGATCCCCCCTTCTGCACAATCTCGGAGAACCCATCCATGCAAAGCAGACAGCTGCCAGTACCTGAAGGTCTGAGTCGGCAGCTCCTTCCACCCTGGTGTTCCTAGAAGGTGGGTGGTCAAGTACAGGCCCTGGACAGCTCCTCCTCCTCACTGCTCACCACACAGCTGTCTGCATGGTCCTGGCGGAGCTGCCTCCTTTGTCAACAATCAAGGCAGAGTCATTGTGAGTTAGGTCAACAACCACAGGCTCTAAGGCAGAGGCTCCCAAAATTTTTTGTTCCACCGACCTTTTTGCCAGTCAAGTGAAAACCATGGATCCCTTACTAAGTCCACCCTATACTGTGTATTATTTAATAAATATATCACACCTGCACCAACACGTCCCCATATGAAGAACACTTTATTAAATTTCAATTCGAGCTCACTAACCCCAGGTTAAGAACTCCTGCTCTAAAGATTCGTGGGTGAAGTCCATGATTTCATCCCCAGCACTTTGCACAAGCTCTATAGGTTCTGCTTCCCAGGCCCTTGGGTGTGGAGGTTTCTGGCTTGTCTAGTACGTTGTTGCTAGTGTGCTTTGCACTGCTCATTGTGCACTTTGGCTCTGACCGACAGAGCAGGAAGGGGTCTGCACCAAGGCTTGCAGGAAGCTGGAGTTCTCAACTCACTCGAGGTTTGTCAGTCCCTGGCCTGCATAAGAATTTGGAGCTAGACAGGTTTCCAATACCACCATATCCGAGCAGCTGGGATTCTTCAGGGCAAGCGGGCAGCGACAGCGCTGTGGAGTCGGGTAACTGGGGTGAAGTCAGGTTGTTCCCCGACTGGAGTTCAAGTCTGCTTTGGAACTGGAGTCGTGATCCAGGCGCGGTTCCCAGTAGACTCCTAAAGGGGATGACGGTGGGCTCTTTGGAGCCGGAGCTCTCTGGAAGGCTGCCTGGGGGAGGCGCCCATCAAACCACCCAGCAAGGGGGGGCGAGGGAACTCCGATCAGCTGCGGCAGGCGATTCAGGTTGTGGCAAGACGGGTAGTAGACGAGGGTGACGCCGAGGTGCAGCACGCAGAGGCCAGGAGCAGGCCCAGGGCCGCTCCAGGGATTCGCTCGGCATCGCCGTGCTGCCGCCCAGGAGGGGCTCCCCTTTCCTTGGGTATTAATACTATCCAAATTGGATCTTGATCAGGAAAGAGGACAAATTACTAGATATCCAGTATTTCCCAGACAGAAATAGGGAAATATAGAAATGTGAAGTAGGAGACTTTTCTAGATATGCATCTCACGTCTTTGTATCTTTTTAAGGAGGTTGAAAGAGAGATGATAGTGTTGTAGAATTTGAGAGAAGTTTAATTATTTGAGTATAGAGAGGCCAGGACTCAGGAATGATTTTGAGAAGGAAAAATGGTTTATTGACGGCCGGCCAGACTCCGGAGCTTTCTGTTTGAATCCCAAGCCCTGAACAAGATTTTCAAACGTCTTTTATACAGAGAGGAAAGGCCAAATGGTCCCTTTGTTTCAGTTCTCAATAGGCTTCAATTAGCATATATATCTTCCACATCTTAGGTAAGCTTTTAGCATGGACTCCAGATAGTCTAGATAAGCTTTTAGCATATTTTGTTTTTGCATTTCCCCTAAATACTTAAAGTTTATAGCCTTTGCATTGTTAAACTGTTTCCTGGGACTGGAGCCTGTTGCCATTGTCCCTAAGGGCAGAACTGCAGCCTCTTACAGTTCCACACCCACAGCCTTCAGCTTAGGTTATCTCTGAAGAGACAAAGAGCCTTCCACCCATAGCCCACATCAATAGAACAGATGTTCTTCCTTGTCCTAGGACACCTATCATGGCCTTTGCCTAGATCAAAAGCAACACAATAAAGGACTGAGCTGGGGCTCAGATTCCAGAAAGGAAAGGCAGCCCTCATCTGCGGTCACCCTTCGGGCTGAAGTGTGGTTTGCTGGCCTGGTGGGGGAGCAGCCGCGGCAGGCCAAGCCGCTGCCCCCATAATAGGGTGGCTGGTCGGACTCACCGCCACCCCTGAAGGGAGCTCAGCATGGGCGCAGAGTGCCCTCGGGTCTCCCCTTCTCGGCAGCCATGCTTCCGCGGCCGCCCCTCCTCCCGGATGGCGCCACACGATGCCTGTGGGGCGGCACCCTTCTTCTTCTTTCTCCCTGCGCAGGCGCAGGGCAGAAAATTCCAGTCTGCCCTTTTCCCCTCCCCCGACAGCAGCAACAGCCAGGCGTGGGCGGAAAAATCCAGTCTGCCCTTTTCCCTCCCCCCGACAGCAGCAACAGCCAGGTGTGGGCAGGAAACTCAAGCCTGCCCTCCACCCCAGCAACAGCAGCCACCAATCCCTAAACCCTGCCCCTTCCCCCAGCAACAGCAACAGCCAATTCCTAACCACCACCCCTCCCCCATCCCGTACCGCCCACTGACCTTTCGCCGGCAACCAATCAGAACAGGGCATGGCTTCAACCAATCAGCCTTCCCCAGCCCCTATAAAACTGTTGCCTCTCCCTCAATAAAGTGGACTTGCGTGTTTACCTTGTCTCCGCGGTAGTTCTTCTGCCATGCGCCCTCCAGTCCTGAGAGCCCCCGACAAGGGCCTGGCCTCCCTTGTCCCCAGTTCGTCGCGTGCTTCTCCGGGTGACCCCTTCGTCGCCGGCTTCGCCGGGTGACCCTGTCAGCCGAACCGCGCAACCCCTGTGAGACCGACCCCTCATCTGCTTCCGGACCGACCGCTCGTCCCAAGTGGGACCGACCCCTCATCCTAAGCTGGTCCGACCCCTCGTCCGCAGCCAGACCCCACCTCTACCGACCGAGCAAGCCGCCGCACTCACCTATCTTTTCTAGCCTTTCACAAGGCAGTTTATTCTTTCTCAGAAATAAGTGATGTAAAGGCTTATCTAGATGTATTGGCTAAAATACATTAACACAATATTTGGAATCTAATTTTCTTCTTAGGCTCTTTTAATTTTTATTTATTTTTATTTATTCCTCCCCTTGCACGGGCCAGCTTGCCTTCACAAGGAGGCCCCAGGGCCTCCCATATGGCAGACGGAAGCCCAGTTGAGCCACAGCCACTTCCTTCTTAAGCTCATTTTAAAAGCACAAACAAAGCAAACTGTATTTCCCTACTTGCCAGTAAGAATGCTTGGCACATGCTTTGCAAGGGGAAATCAACTGTGAATAAATAAATGAAGAGACAAATTGATCAGGTCAGTAAGTCTACATGTGTCTCGAATAGCAATACCCTGAATATTGTTGCTTACCAGTCTGACATGAGTGACCACCTGCCCACTCCAGCAACTACTCTTCATTCAACTTCACTGAAGCAGAGCCCACATGTGATATGAATTTACTCAGGTGTATCTACTTTTTTCTGCATAAATAAAATAACCCCTTCCATCTCTGCACTTTTCATCTATAGATCCCAAGGCACTTTGAAGGCATTAATGTTCTTCAAAGCAGAGCAAAACCCTAATGCAAAAGGCCAAAACTATTAACCCCATTTGAAAGATGAAGAAACAAACATACAGAAGGTTAAATGACCTGATCCACACTAAGTGGAAAACCAAGAAAAAACTGTGACTTGGAAACAGTCTCTAATCTTCATAACAGAAAGAAAAAAAATCCAAAAGGTTTATGTAAAATCCTTGACCTTTCTAATAGTCTTATATTATAAAATTAAAAAGTCTGTCTGCAATACGAATATAGAAGTTCTGAAACATTACTTATTGTTTGAAAATGCTTTTATCAAATCATTTGGAAGACATTTATAGATCATTAACTATCATCAAGAATAGGAGAGGTTATAATTTGAAAAAATAAAGGCCAAGATATAGGAATTAATGAGATATAAAAAGTCTTTATTTCTTTTTTAATATAGACTTTTAAAAAAGGTACATAGATTACATAAACATTACATAAAAAATATAGGAGACTCCCATCTACCCCCTCCCAACCCCTCCCACATTTTCCCACATTAACTATATCCTTCATTAGTGTGGTACATTTGTTCCGATTGGTTTGGGACATTTTGGGAGATTGTCACTAAGCATGGATTTTAGTTTACATTGTAGTTTACATTCTCTCCAGCACAATTTTGTAATTTAGAAAAAGATATATAATGGCTTGTATCTGTCATTGCAATTCCAACCAGGACAATTCCCAAGTCCTGAAAATATCCCCACATTACACCTGTTTTTCTCTTTCCTTCCCCTCAAAACCTCCAGTAGCCACTGCCTCCACATCAATGATAAAAGTTTTTCCATTGCTAGAATAACAATAAGTCTATACTAGAATACCAGAAAGTCTACTCTACTCCATCATTCATTCCCCAGTCGTGAGGATTCTGGGATGGTAATGCCCACTCTATCTCTAAATGAGATGGAGCTTAGATCGCATGGGGTGGTTTCATTATTTCTTAAAATAATTATTCACCCTGAAATAGAACATTCCTTATTATCTGCTTTTCTGCATGTCATTGTTCTTTATGTGGTCTGGAAACTACGCAAACACAGATGGTGAAATACACTAAAGCATTTTAAAAATATCCTAAAGTCTAGACTACTACCTGGGGTAAACTCCTTGTCATGACCTGGGATGAATGCACATGCCCTTGGATGTGAGTTCCTGCTCCCAGGATCAATCATGCCACAAGCAAGCTAAGAATGGATGAGAAGAAATTGTCCTGGGACTGCTCACAAGTGGTAAGTTAAATATCCATAGAACCTGGGGAATTCTTCCTACATGTGCTGGAATATGAATTGCTGTGAGATAAACTAATACGCTGATGGCCAGCCAGCAGTGCTTTGGAAAACAAGACCTAGATATTTCTTGTCTGGGATGTTTCTGGACTATTTAAATGGCTGAGCTCAATGTTCAGGAAGAGATAAAATGAGGACTGAGGATGCCTCTGTTATGTTTAAGTGCAAGTTTCAAGATGTTTTAGGATTCTAGACAATCTGAAATTGTGGTTCATGTTTTAAAAAAAGTCTTTTAACCCAAAGTGGGTTGGAGTAACCTCCTGGCTTAGGGAGGGGCATAAGGTTTGTGACCCAGCAAGCCATCCATCTCCTTCCAAGGTCCAAAGTCCACTGAGAGTTCTATTTCTCCTATTACTTCTGAGTAGACACCCAGGTCCTCCAGCTGTTATGCTCAGTATCCAAGTTAGCTATGGGACAAGGCATGAACCTTTATCTGGTTTTAATTGCAAAGTTTATTTATTTTCTGAACTGTGGCATATCCAAAACTAAATTTGTAATTCTTTTTCAACCCATATCATATAAGGCAAGAATATAACAGATAGATTAGCACCAATGTCTCTAGTGACTACTGTCATAAAATGATTAACAGCATTATACACCATTACAAAGGAGTTATCTCAGTGCTGAGTAAATGAGGACTTGCTTTTTGAACTGGGCTAGTAGCAGTAGCCAAATGACTTTCAATCTTCACCCCTCCTCATATTCATAGGAGGGTGAGAATGCACATGCCACATCTGAGTAATTTTAATCCCATGGAGTATCTGCAGGAAGTAAGTTCTGGTTTGGAAAAAAATCCAGCACTTCCAGAATTAACAAATGGAAATTCAGTAATTAAAGATGATTTTTTTGAGTAAGTATTTAATCAAACTGATACTTAGTAGTAATAAGGCCTCAAAAATAGGAATTTGGCATCCCATCACAGATAAGAATAAGTTTAAAGTTGAATAAAGGGAAATAAATTGAATGTGCGAAGATTCTAGTCCTGACAAGTCCAGACATTTTTTTCTCATGCAACAGGGTTTCAAAATTATCACTTCCTTAGAGAAGTGGAAAGAGACACAGTGTTTCACACATCCTTTGTAGTCTAGCATACATAACCTGTATTATGAATTGTGTTTGGTTTATCTTAAAAAAGTATTAGTCTTTCTCAAAAATATTCAAATAAATTTGACAAACCCCTGATTTTTAAAGCAAACTTCTAAGCATCAAAATGTGGAGATAAAATAGTGATGCCAAAAGATCACTATGCTTAAGGATATTTTTCTGCGCAAGGTCTATTTCTATTTCTATTGCTACCAGTGAAAGTCTTAAGGGAATCTTTGTTCCTTTTTAAAGATCAAGAGATTAATCAAATTCCTTGTGGAAAAGCCTGAGGAAAGAAATACTTTGGCACTGGGCCCTAAGAGTCTAAAAAAAGAATCTTGAGAGAATCCCATGGCAGACCTCTGTCCTCCCAGACGCTTGTGTGGTTTCTGTCATGATTCCTTCTTTATTTGGAAGGTTATTATCTACTCTGTGGCAGTTTTTGCCCCACTGTGAAACAACTTCATGGCCGTATCTTCCCAGTTCAGTTCATAAAGATAACTTGACCTACTGCACTCTGACCCAGTTACCCAGCTGTGTCTTTAAGAGCAATTTCTTGTATTTCAGCATCTTGTACAACCTAACATTATATTGATTTGTAAAAGCTCTTTCAATTTCTATTTCATCCTCCCACTCGTTCATACTCTAGTTTAGGGTCATTGATACTTGCTGAGAATATTGCAGGCAGAAGTATTTAATCTGAACATACCTGCAAACTAAGACTGCCATACTGCAGGAAAGTGTTCTTGAGGTTTCTTCAGTTTTCTACCTAAATGTTGTCTGAAATAGAACTGCTTTTGAAAGGAAATGCTTAAAATAGAGATATAAAAAAGAAGGAAAATAAATAAAATTAGACACACTTACAAAATTGAATTTTGGGTCATTTTACTCTCACAATAAATAAAAATGATATTGTAAAGTAAAAAATATCAGTTAGCATTGATATTTTTATAGCTGCCTATATCAGAAACTTAGCTACAACGGATTAACTAAATAAGATTTCTTTAATCCTAACCAAGAATCTATAGGCAAGCATATGACAGCACTTAAACCTTTTCAAAGGTTTAATTTCCTCCAACTTTAACATGTAGCTTTATCCTTAAGGTCACAATATAGCTGAGAAATGTTAGGCATCAAAATTGCTCTCCAAGAGGAAGAAAAAGAAAGAGCCAAGGGGAAAACATGACTGCCTTTTTGTATCATGAAAACAACCACCTTTTGGAAGCTGCTCTGAGTACACTTCCACCCACATATCATTTGCTAGAGGGATGTCACATGTTATTGGCATTTAAGTAAGAATTGTGGGATATCCAAGTTTTTAGCTAGGTGTTTGGCCAGCCCCAAAAAACAATGAAGCTCTTGTCAGTAAGAAGAGAGGGGATGTCTAAGTTTGCTAGAGATTGCCAATGCAAAATATTAGGAATGTGTTGACTTTTATAATGGGAATTTATTAGGGTAGATGCTTACAGTTCCAAGGCTGTAAAAATGTCCATTTAATCAAGGCATCATCTGAGATGCTGTCTCACCAAGGGTTGCCTTCTGGCAGTCCTGGATTCCTGCCATTCAGCAAAGCAAAATGGCAGCCAGTCGCTGTGGAGGTCTCTGCCTTCCCCTCCAGATTCACTTTCTCCCTGAGTTCCTTTTTGGATAATAAGGCACATGACTTGTCTCTCCTCTATCTTCTAGGACTTGCTGCTTCAGGTTAGGACTGCTCTGCTATTTCCAGCCTTTGGCTTTTCTCTCAGCCTCTTGGGGTTTCTTTGTCTTTCCGTGGATGAAGATGACCCTGAAGTCCTCTCACACGGCAGGATAAAATGGTAGCTTTTCCTCACCTTGCTATTCTGTTTATATAGTACTCCAGTACAGGATTAGAACATACCCGGGGTCCTGCAATGTACTTCAAAGGCCCTGAACTGAAGCAATCTAATCTAAAGTTCCCTTAAGCGAACCTAACCAAAAGGTCTCACATAAATAGGTTTACTTGTAGGGGAATGGGTTAACTTAAGAACATATTTTCTAGGGTCCACAAAAAACTAAAACCAGCTCAGTGTGGAGAATGGACATTTCATAGGAAGCCAGCATTGTCTGCCCTACTGAAGTTACTAAGTAGTACCAAAAAAGATGGCTACAGAGAGTCTTTAAGGGCACTGCTTCTTTCAGATCTAAAATTTCCTTCCACAAACTCTAAATCATTGAGCAGTTAAACAGGAATGGGGGAGGTTCCATTATTTTACTCTCTATCCTATAAAGGTTTTACTTAAAAATGATCATTTCTGTCAAAAAGAGTTGGATTTAGTTTTCTATTTAAATATATTGTGTGTAAACTCACTCTCAAGGGTGAAATCTGGCCCCACAGTCTGTTTCTATAAATAAAGCCTTATTGGGATGCAGTCACACCTCTTCGTTTTTCTCTCATCTAGGGCTAATTTCAAGCTACAAAGGTAGAACTGAGTCCTTGTGACAGAGACCACATGACCCACAATGCCAAAAATATGTACCATCTTGCCCTTTACAGCAAGTTTGCCACCTTCAATTGGAGGAAGACCCTGTTATTGTTAGTTTAGGATCTGTATTTACACATCTACCTCATAGACTGTTTTCCCAGAGGGAAATAGCTAGGGGAATGAAAAGGAGGAGAAAGCCAATAGTGGAGAAAGAAAGAGATCATGGAATTTGGAAGAATATGCCAGTTTTATTTATTTGATAATAACAGTTTTTAACTGTCAGATTACAGAGTTACCTGTGCATAAGGGAACAAACTTTGTATTCCTATTAGGATGTTGACTTAGCTTGAAAATCCCCAAATTCCTGCATGAAGTCCAACTGTTAAAGCCTAACTGTGAATAAGATCTTACAGAGCTAATAAATGAACACCTAATTATCAGAATTCAACAGATAGAATTATCTCAATGACTGAGAATTATTTCAAGCGTATCACAGGCATTGCTCACAGAAAGCACATTAGGTAGATGTGAGAAGAGATGAGTCTTTTCCAACACTTGCCTTCCTTTGCATGGAGGTACTGCTAAGCAATGACAACACAATAGATAATTCAAGAATAAAGAGCTAAATATAGAACTGTCATGTTATGTGGAAATCTCCTAGTCGGAATATATTCAGGAGAACTGAAAACAGGGACGCAAACAGATATTTGCACACCAGGGTTCATAGCAGCATTATCCACAATCGCAAAAAGTTAGAAACAGCCTAAGTGCCTGACAACCAATGACTGGATAAACAAAATGTGGTATATAACATTTTGTCAAAAACTATAAAATTGTGTGGTGCAAAGTGTAAACTCTAATGAAAATTATAGATCATGCTTAGTAGCAATGCTTCAATGTGTGTTCATCAAGTGTAACAAATGTACCACACTAATGAAGGGTATTGTTAGTGGGGGATAATAGGGGCAGGGTGAAGGGGGTGAGATATATGGGAATCCCCTATATACGTGATTAATATTTATATAAAGTTTCTTTAAAAATAAAAATAAAAAACCTATTAAACTATATGTTGTAAGGCGTAAACCGTAATGTAAACTATAGACTATGGTTAGTAGTAAGGCTTCAGTATTTGTTCATCGAGTGTAACAAATATACCACAATGATGTAAGATGCTATTGATAAGGGAAAATATGGGAGGGGAGGGGGTGATATACATGGGAATCCTCTATAGTTTTGATGTATCCTTTTATGCAGTCTAAAATAAATTATATGGAAAAATAATAATGAAAAAATGTGGTATATTATATAAATATTATGGAATATTATTCAGCTGCAAGAAATATTGAACTGGATATGCATATGACAATATGGATGAACCTTGGGGATGTTATGTTGAATGAAATGTCAGACATAAGAGGACAAATACTGTATGGTCTCACTGACATGGACTAAATACGATGAGTAAACTTCTGGAGTTAAACTATAGAGTATAGGTTAGTAGGAGACAGAACGTTAGATTGAGAAGGGGATCTCATACTGAATATATTAGAATGTTTGTTAAAGTCAATTGTAAATATGTGGAAATGGAAAAGAGTTGATGGGTGCACATTATAATGAGTATAACTAACACTGCTGAGTTACAAATGTGATTGTGACTAAAAGGGAGTAGTCTAGGGAGATTAATATTAAGTGAAAGACAGCTAGAGGATAATCTAGAGACTGTAGAATATAGTGATTTTGGTGGTAGATGAAGATTGTGGTTAATAATAAAAATACAAAAATGTTCTTCCACTACAGGTGTTCAGAATATGGTGACACATGGGGAAAATAGGACTAGTTAACAGTAAGATTTTTGTAGCAAAGACAAAGAAGGTACTGTATCAAAGCTAAAGGTAAAAAAAAAATATAGACTTAATTTTATGAGATATGAATATAATCAAGCATTTTTTTCTTTATTTACTTCATTAAAGAGGAGACCTTAGCCTTGTCATTTAACCAATCTGTAGTCATTTATGTATCATTCTGAACACTGAAGAAATAATTCAGTTTGTTTTTAGGATTAAATGGGATAAATGTGCCTGGACAGAATTTTTAGAAGTAATGCTTCCATAATTTGTTAAATTGCCTTTTGTCTGTTAGTTTATTTTTTAAATTGACTTAAAAAAATGACTAAAGACAATAATATTTGAATAATACCAAAAATATAAACCCTTTTCTTTTAAAGTAAAATTTATCAATAGTCTTTTAAATTAATTTTATTCTGCTTTTGTTTTTAAGTGTCATAATTCCATTAATTAAGCATATTGTGGGAAACTCATCTCACATGCCTCATTGCTAATTACAAGAACCTGGAAAATCAAAATTTTAGGTGAGTATATTCTTCAGAAATTGAATTTTAGATAAGGCTATACAAGCATCTTTTCATTTTGACTCTTTATTTCTCTAAGTCCTTAAATAAACTGTTGCATTTTTTATAGGAAAATTAATTTTCAAATTTTTAAATTTCCTATGAATATGCATTCTTCTACAAGTTCATTATAATTATCTTTTTCAATAACTGGTGCCTCTTTGACAAGCAAATAATTTCATTGGAAATGTATTGTTGTTAAAATTGAATTTATTTGATAAAACTTTATCAGTAGCCACCAGTCATAATTGCTCAAAATAGCATCTGTTTGTTTTTTTTTTAGTTGTTTCAACAACTTCTTGGAAAGATAGTTTAAGTAAATGTATTGCCACTAAGATCAAATTTATATTTTAATTTGAGATGGCCAGATAATTTTTTAATCTTGAACTTCTGAAACATTGAAAGTGTCACATTGTTTGAATATTGGTCATTCTCAAATTTCACACTTACTGAATTCAGGAAAGCATGACATTTAAAAAGAATGTAAATATAAGTATGCCCTTATGCAAAATCATAATATTTATATAAAATTTAGACTGTGTTTAATTGATCTAAAATTTTCTTGAATGCTAGTCATTATTTTAAAAACATCATTTCTCTACAGGATATTTAATTCTAAGTCTATACTTGTTCTAATACCATGTAACTGTTTCACTGTGTATTTTTTATCTTCAAATATATTTATTACATGAAACATTTGGGCTGAAATGTGTAAGTGCTAATTAAGGTTACTTGAATTTATTTTGACTTTTAAAAATTAAAAAATCTCACAAAGAAATGTAATGCAAACATCGAGGAGGTACCAGTTTTCCATTTATCAAACTAACCAAATCATAATGTTTGAGAATACCTAGTAGTTTTGAGTATATAAGGAAACAGGCACATTCATTCACTCTTGATAGGAATTAAAATGATGCAATTCTTTTAGAGGATAATTTGGCAACAGCAATTACATTTCTATATGTTTAATCTCCTTGAGTCAGCAGTTTATTTCAAGAACAGATACAATTTTACATCTGACTAAAGACTGTTCTTTGTAATATTGACAGAAAAAAAGGGGAAAAGAAGTTCTGTTTGATTCCTGAGCCCTTGTTTTCTTAACCACTTTCCAAATTACCTGTGATAGTTTCTTTTTGGGAATAATATGCAGTTATAACCACTTCAGTATCCTGCATTACTTTTTATTTCTTGGTACACAAGTCTGTTTCTTATCCTCAGCCCTGAAATTAGTCAAATTAAATTCAGAAAAGGAGAAAGGCTGCCACATCACTTTTTGGTGTTTTGGTTGCCTTGTGGAATATTTTGATGTAGAGAAGAAGTCATCAAACTCAGTGCCTAAAGCTGGGGTTCTTAACCTTTTTGCTCCATGGACCCCTTTGCCAGTAGATGAAAACCACGGATCCCTTACTAAGTCCACACTACACTGTGTATTATTTAATGAATATATCACACTCACACCAGTGGCATCAAACTTTCACTTGCCCAAGACCAGAATCATATAAATCACAGCTGTCAATATTTCTAGAAAAATTTTTAAAAGGTGAAAGAAAGCAAGTTGAACTAAGAAAGTTTAAAGCAACTGAAAATTAAAAGTCACTCATGAGCCAAAGTAAATGGAGAAATAAGGATTATAGGAGTTCAGGGCAGGTTTTCTGTCTGGATGGAAATATCATGGGGTCCTTTCTATTTCCTTTCTGAAGATGTATTTGACCTGCTTTCCCATTCAAATCTCAGCGAAATATCATGAAGACTCAACTGTGATGGGATAAGATATTTAGGTAATAGGATTATGCAATTAACTGATGTTTGTAGTTCAAGTAAAAACCATCTTCTTTGATATTTGGATTGTTCGTTGATCGAAGACAGTTTATCCCTGGACATGAAATCTATTTGGATAACTCAGCTATAAATATAAATAATGGTACTCTTTATTTACCTCTTATTTTATTTAGCTTATTTTTAAACTTTACTATGATAATTAAAAATTGAGACAAAAATTTAAAACTATCATAAGTAGTAACTTCAGATGGTTACAAATTTCAATTATTCTAAATGGTAATCTTTTAGTTGCTTTACAAAATATAAAGATAATAGCTATAAAAAAAGCATGTATCATTATTCAGTTATAAATATAGGCATAAAACAATGGAAGAGGGAATATCATATGAATTCCTGAATAAATATAAGTGGACTGAAAAATATCCTCCCACAAAAATTAATAACAAAAGAATAAGAAAAATAAACAAATGTGTAAAATAATCTGCTGAAGACTGAAGTCTTATCAGCAAAGACTTTATTTCCCTTGGGGATATAAAATAGTTGCCATATTCGGTATAATGACAAAAAATTAGAAACAATCCAGAAGTCCAACACAGGAAATTGTTTATCACTGATATTTCATAAAACATGAGCTACCAATAAAATCTATGTTGAGGGAAGATATTTAAATACTTGGGAAATTAGCATTGTGACAAACACAGTTCACTAAAAATTAACTTTTGCCCCCTCCTTCCTTGTTAAGACCTACTTAAAAAAAAAATCACATAACAATTCTCTGATTTCAGATTTTCTTGTGAATCTGATCTTGCATGCTCATAAATAAACCCCTACAAGAAACTCTTAGTTATGCATTATATTAGTTATGACCCAAAATATATCTAGTTGATATATTCATAAGTTATTTATGACTTAATTTATTCAACAGTAGGTTATAGGTGATATGTTTAGTGTGATCCTTATGTTATTAATATTTGTGTGCATATGTGTTTACATACATTTTTAAAAATTGATTATCTCTGTAAAAGACTGGAAGAATATTCACCAAAATGTTTATCATATTTTTTCTGAGTAATAAGAATTTAGGTAATTTTCTTTTGCATATTTTTTGAATTTTTCAAAATATTTAGATATGACATGAATGCCGCTTCAGATTAGAAATGTATTAAACAAATAATCAATAATCATACATGGGAAACGTTGAGTACAATCTGGAATCTTTTTCAGAGATCTGTTTTGAAATAATCCCTGGATTATAAGCAATGGTTTTTATCTTAAAGCATTCTGCAGTTATACTGGTTTAGAGTTCAACAGTTTCTGTTTATAACCACAAAATTTATTATTGAAAAAGTGAGATCTTTATATCAATGTCAATTTCAAAATAGAAAACGATGCTACAGTTAGACAAATGAATGCAAATCTACTCATTATGAAGTAAAAATATCTCTGTGCTAAGCCTTTGACATTGGATCAGTGAAGGAAACATACAAACATGCACATTTTCCTAACAGATTTTTTCATTTGCTGGATCTTCATCTCTATAACCTTCACATTTGGTCTTCTTGTGCACTGTACTTGGAGTTTTATATTGATGATGCATTTTATTTGATTTTTGGGTGCAAGAAAATAGATGCCTCAAACTGGAAAAAAGAAAATAATACAGGAATTCATTTACTTGCTCAAATCAAACTGCCTCATGGCCACTGTGTTCTTCTTTGCAATATATTAAAGTATTTCATGATAGCAATGATATTATAACAAGGGTGAGAATAAAGTAAGGGTGAGATTAAAGAAATGTGTACAAGGTACAATTGAAAGTGCAAGGGCTTTACATATATTAATTCCTTTAATCCTCACAACAAAATTATGATATAGATGCTGCTAAAATTATTCAATGTAACTGATAAGGAATAGAAAGTTTAAGTAATTGGACTGCAGCTACACAGACCATCAGAAGCAGAACCCGGCAGCCAGTTGAGAGTGTTGCTCTAACTTGCCACACTGTGCTGTCTCTAGGCAAATCCCTGTCTTGCATACCAATGTGAAGAGAACCTTTCTGGGTGAAACCCTTGAATTTCTAATTCTGTACTTCTTTCCATAATTTCTTTTTTTTCTGTTCTCTTTTCCAAACAGGGAAATGAAATCCAGGGAAGATGATGACCATGCCATTTGCCAAATGCCACACTGTAAGTCACCAGCCAGTGGGGACTTGGACTTAGACTGGAGGTCTGCAAGTTAGAATGATTAGAAAGAAATCTATCAGCTGCTGGGGCTGACTTTCCAACTACTTCTTCACAGCCAGATGTCTGAGGTTGGCTGGTCCTGCTAAAATACAATCATTCTAGTCTACGAAGAAACAAATGCAAAGGCAAACACTATAAAGAGACTGAACTTCAGTTTCTCTTTAGGTTTTTTAGCTAACAAATATTCTCTTTTCTTTTCATACACACATACACACACACATCTTGTGCTTTCATTTTTACTATAAATAAAATGCGTGCAGTGAATTTTAAAAAAGCATACACAACAGAAAGAAAAAAAAAAGGAAGAACCTTCCATAACCTATTAACCAGAAAAGTCCCCTACTCTTTTGGTGTTTGTCCTTCCTATATGGTTATGCATCATTTATTAATAAATATTAATTTTATCATACATTCAGTTTTAAAGTCTTTACTATTAAATTCAACTGATGAAATATGTTTTTAATAACAATGACTACAACAAATAATGACTATACAAATAGAGACTACAACAAAACAACAACAGCTCACATGAATTGCAAAATTTCTAAGTCAGGCATTATGCTAATCCCTTTATATAACTGTCCAATTTAATTTTTGTGGAGACTCTGTCACCCAAACAGCCCAGTTTTTTTTAGATGAGTAACTTGAGGCTTAGAATTGTTGAGTGACTTCCTCAGATTATACAACGAGTGAGCAATTTTATAGAATTTATTTGAAGTCCAAGCTGTGTGACTCCCAAGTCCTTGCTTGTAACCTCTACACTATATCATCTGATAGATTCTTTGTATACTTTGCAACCCATCATCACTATCCCTGGGAATCATGACATTACCATTCTCACAGGACCAAGACTTTTAAATTCTATTTCAAATAGTTATATTTTTCATTCTATGTGAATTGCAGTTTTTTAAACATTCATCTATGAAAGTCTTTGACAAGTTAACATCAGCAGCACAAACACATCTCTTCAATGGTTAACAAGTGAAACCTCTGGGACACAATTTAGCTTCAGAGAAATTATTATTTATCTAAATAAGATCCCAATCCAGAAATATCTTTGCTTTTTCCAAAGGCATTTGACTTAGCACAAGAAGAGCCAACTAAACAACTTTTTATACATCAGTCAAATTGAGTCATTCCCAATTCAGGTTTGCCACAGTCGAGGGTTTTAATGAAAACTGAATAATCTTTATAAAATGCTACCAAAGTTTGCAAAACAAATTAATTTAAATTCACATTTTAAACTGTCTGCTCTAATATCTGAGCAGTAATGTGTTAAATTCAAGATGATCCAGAAGTGGCAAAATGAATTGAGTTAGTCAGGTTGTCAAGGCTGTTCTTTGTGAGGCACAGAGCCAGGTGCTGCAGGTGAGAGATGAAAAAGATGTTGCTGGAGGAAAGGAGATATGTGAATGTTCTCCAGCAGGTATGCTTTACTTGCTAGTGATAGAAATCTAATAAAACTAGAGGTGATCTCATTGAAGGACACAGGATGAATCACTGAGACACCTTCCCAGAAGTGTGGCTAGCTCACACCAGGAACAATAGAGCTGTGAACTGGATTTATTCTCTCAGTCTACAGAGGTTTTGCATTCTCCTCTCTCTCCTCTGAGCACAACAGTGTCATTCTGCTGTCTCTCTCCAGTGTGACTTTCTCTGCTTTGGCAAGTGTTAGACCTGAGTAAGACCACTTCAAGCACGGTTTTAATTCTAGGCCATAGAAAGAAGAATGTAATGGGCATAACTAGGATTGAGATTCATCCAAGTCCCAGCAGGTATGACGTACTAAGTGAGAGCAGTGGCTTAATTCTCATTTATCAGGAGTTACAGGTATAAGCGATATGAAAAGATAACATAAGCAAATTCTTAAGAAGTATCTGGAGGAAAGAGTGGAAAATGTTCAGCATAGGAAATTACTGAAATATTTGGCACATATGCAAGGAAGATGTAATAAGAATTAGACAAGTGATTTTGAGAAATTGCCATGAGAGCAAAAATGTAAGAGCAATTGCTTTTATGACATACATATGCATAACACACACATATATGTATGCATAACAAAATACATATAACAATAGTGACGATCTATAACATCACATTCAAGTTGATAATTGAAACTCATCATGGTTTCATATATAGTTCATAGCAGTTAAGGGGACCCTTAATAAAGATACTGATACATATCATCTATTCAGTGCTCAATCTATGTCAAGCTCTGTAAGGAATATATTACATGCATTATCTCATTAAAGCTTCAGAGCAATAGAATTAATATTGATTGATTAATTAATAAGATACAATTGTGTGCTTCATCCTATGAAAGGGGAAACTGGTCTTTGAATTAAGAATTTGCCAAAGGTCACATATCTAATAAGTGATAGAACCAGGATTCTAAACTATGTGATTTAACTACAAAATTCTTTATTTTAACCACTATGCAACATTGTCTTTCCAAACTGTATGGGTGTGTAGAATTTCTTTACAAAGGTAGTATTCTAATATGTCTGATGGAAGACTATATAAGGAAATGCAAAAGTAGTAAAATTCTGGAATATTCAAGGAACACTGGGGAGCTATTTTTATTGAAACATGGGATGTATAAGGAGAATGGAGAAACCAAGCCTTAAAGATAATTCAAGTCCTGCATGGCAGGCTGTGAAAACTATATTAAGAAAAAAAAATTAATTGAAACAGTTCTTAAGTAAATGAAGTGATGTATAGAGTGTATGAGGTGGCTTGGCATAGGAAAATCACATTGAAGAGTCTATTGCATTGTCCCATCAGTATCATTTACTGTAGTCCACTGTATCCAGCTGATGTAAATAACAAGAATCTTGCACCATCAATGAATGAACTCAGATAAGGGATAGCTGAACTCTAGCCAATAAGGTGATAAAGTTGTCAAAATAAGTGAGTTATAAGCTTATTTTCTCAGCCTCATATCCAATGACAGGGTTTGAAATTCATCTGGGCATCTGACTACTTCTGTTTCCTGTCTATCAGCAGTAAGCATATCAGAAAAAAATTTCTAGATAAACACCAGTCCCTGAAAGTCTCTGCATGCACACAAGAAATGATTTTTCCAACACCCTTTTCAACCTTGGTTCTTCTATTTTTTGTCACATACAACATCCAATCCATCAGCAAGTCCTATTTGGTTCTAGCTCTAAATTATATCCTGAATCTAACAGTTTCCACCCTAACCCAAACATTCATCTTCTCCTTCTTGGAAACCCAATAACTTCCTAACTGGTCTCCCTCATAACAATTTCCCACTTTTCCACTTCTATTCATAGTTCACAAAGCAAATAGAGTGATAATTTCAAACATCTTTCAGAACAATCCTCTTGCCTGATTAAAACTCATCAGTGCATAGTAAACCAAGAGGTGGATGAGAATTGTAGTTAATGGTACAGATGCAGGAGTGTCCTTTGTGAACTAGAGCAAATGTACATCACTACTGCAGGGTGTTGGGAATGTGGAGAAGCATGGGAATAATACAGCTGGAGTGACTTAGAGATTGTGGTTAGCAGTAATATAATATTCTTGCATCTATGCAAAAGATGTACTGTGTTGATAATGAGGCAATGTGGAAAATGTGAGCCAAATGTACACTATGGACATGGTAACAATCAGATGATATTATTTTATCTGTAGCAAAATTTCCACCATAGTATGGTGTGTTGATGGAGGGATGTTGTTTGGGAATTCTGCACATGTGCATGGTTGCTTTATAAGTTTACAACTTCTGTCATAAAAAATACATTAAAAAATAATAATAGGGTGGGTTTGGGGAAAAACACACCAAATGTATGATAAGGATTATAATTAGTAGTAAGATTTTGACAATATTCTTTCATACTTTGAAACAAACATCTCACGACAATGCAAGGTGTTGGTGGAAGGTTGATGTATGGGACCCCTGTATGATGTTATGCAGATTTGCTTTGTAATTTCACAACTTTTACTATACACTTAATTGTTTATGTATGTTCATATATAAATTATATAAAGATAATAATAATAGGGTTGGTTGCAGAAAATACTTTGGTTACTAGTAATATTTTGACAATGCTCTTTAATCATTAGTTAAAAAGGTTTAACAACAATGCAATTTATTGGTGGTAGGGTGAGTTATGAGAGTCCTGTATGATGTTATATATGTTTGTTTTGTAAGTTGACAACTATTATTATACACTTATTGTTTATATATGTTCATGTATGAGTGATATATTTCAATAAATTAATTTAAAAAAACAACTCATCAGTGACTTAGAATTGACCTTAAACTAAAACTGAAAATCTTTGCCATGGTCTTGATATTATACGTGATTTAGAAACTTCTTACATCTCCAGCCTCATCTTTCTAGAATTTTCCTTACTTGGATTCCCATTCCAATGCTGCCCAGCGATGCTTACTTCTTTTCCTGTTACTTAAGTGCTCCATGATTTTTCACAGCTCAGGGCCCTTGCCACTGATGGACCATCCCTAATCTGTCTTTAGGTGGATGACATTTTTCATCTTCAGGATCCAGGATTATGCTCTCAGGGGGGTTTACCATAAACACTAATTTAAAATATCCCCATTTCCCTTTTCTGGTCAATAGCACATCAAAGTTCTATCTTTTTTCAAAACAATTCTAACCGTCAGAAATTGTCATTCATTCTTAATTTTCTTATTAAGAAAATGAATTTTCTTGTCTGTCTCTTCCAAGTATGAAAATTCGGACCTTTTCTGTCTTGATAAATGTGGTGTTGTCATTACATAACACTTGACTATCATATATTAGAAATCTATACATTTTCACTGATGAATGAGTTCCAGAAATGAGTTCTAGTCCATACAGAGTAAACTTTTCTTTTCTTGATAGTTCAGAAAAAAAAGTATCTGGTAACTAATGGGATTCTATGTTTTGCTCTCATATCTGGAATTCATTCTGTTATTCTACTATAGACTTATTTCTATTCTAACAATGGAAGAACTTTTGTCATTGACATGGAGGCAGTGGCCACCAGAGGTTCTGAGTTGAGGGAGAGTGAAAAACAGGTGTACTATGGGGGCATTTTCAGGAAATTGGAACTGACTTGAATGACGTTGCAATGACCAATATAGGCCGTTATATATCTCATCATAACTTACAAAATTGTGCAGGAGAGAGTTAAAACTATAACGTAAACCATAATCTACCTTTAGTGGCAATGCTCCAATATGTGTTCATCAATTGTAACAAATGTACCACACTAATGAAGGATGTCGTTAATATGGGAAAGTGTGGGAGGGATAGGGAGAGGCGCATATAAGAATACCCTACATTTTTATGTAACATTTATGCAATCTATGTATCTTTAAAAAAATTGTTAAGTTTATTAAAAAATGAAAAAGAAAAGTAACCAACAAATCTTTGATTTGGTCATGATGATTTGTATAATCCTTAAGCATTAAGTTCTAAAATTCTAAAGGGCTAAACATCTCTTTTTCCTCTTGCTGCCATATTAATGTAAATGAAGGGGAGTCCATCTTTATTTCATACATATACATGGCATAACTAAAGCTCTAATGTAGAACAAAGTCAGAGGAAGAAATAATTAATTATTCACAGAACAATTTCTGCTGTGGAGCTATCACATCCCAGGCCCTATCATCGGGACAAAAAATAGAATTTTCAAATAAGACTGACTTCTTTACTGAAGTGACTTTTGGCTAACAGTGGTAACCAACAACTAATTGGGTGATTACAGTACCAGGATACATGCTGTGGCAGGGTGATTAGATCTACATAATAAAGACCTCCTAATCAATTCTGAGGGTGAGGGCAGGCGTGTAAAAGAAATATTATCTAAACTAAGACCTGGAGGAAGAGTAGCCATTAACTGGTAAAGGGTAAAACTAGGTTAAAGTCTTCTAGATCAAGGAAAGACCATGCAAATAGTCAGAGACAAGAAAGAGAAAGACACCTAAAAGGCTGGAATATGGTTGTAAGTGGGGTAGGGGTGGGAAGTAGGGAGAGATAAGAGATGAGCAAGAAGTAAACTGGGTTCTGCAGGGCTTTTAAAGCCAAGCTAAGGGGGCTTGGCTTTATTCTGAGTTATACAGTGGTGTATGAGAAGTAAGATAAAGAGATGTTTTAACCAGTGGAATGAAATGGCCATGATGGCATTTTAGAAAGATGAATAGTGGTAATGTAAATAAAGGAGGAAAGACTGGAGGCAAGGAAACTAGCCAAGCAAGAAATGATGGTGTCCTGACCTAAAATGAGAGGCAGTGTGGATAGAGGCTAGCAGAGGGGAACACTTAGGCAGTAGAATTAATTGTTAGGAAATTACTCCTCAATTAGGAAGGAATCTGTTTGCACTCTTGACACTTCTGTTACAAAGACAAATCATTTATTTCAGTAAGATGCTTTCCCTTGGTTGAAACCATTAGTGATTTAATTAAACAAGTAGCTCTATTTTCTTATCACAATGAGGTCTTAACATATTATGTTAGATATTACAAATACATTGATACATTATATTTTTTAAAGCCAAAGGAGAGGATGCAGTCAAACTCCAGTACCTCTGAGAAAATAACAAAGCGTTATTTAAGAACTAAAGATTTTAGGGCAGTGAGTCAAGTCAAAGGTATGTATTATACAATCAAAACTAGATATTCAAAAGTGAGCAAATTGGCCATTGGAGTACCAAGGCAAATCCAGCATTTTTCCGGAGTAGTAGCCCTGGATTACTCCAAACCTTAGACAAATCACTTTTCTGATTTTTTTCACCAAGCATTACCTTTTCTATTCTAGAACTGGCAATTCTCACACATAGCTGGTGTTAATGTAAAATAGACCAACCGTTTTGAAAAAGTTTTACCAGATTTTCCTAAAATCATATATATTTATTCTTTGACATTCTTAGCAATTACGTTGCTAAGTGTTTACTCAAAAAATATGAAAATCTTGCACAAAATGTTTCAAAGCTACTTTATCATAATTATTCAAAACTAGAAATAACCCCAACATTCATCACTAGAAAGATGGAATAAAAAAATTGTGCTATATACAGATAACAAAATACTACCAAGCCATCAATCAAGTATATGAAAAAACTTGTTAAATGAGAAAACATGGATATGTTTCACAATAATTATACTGAGCTATAGAAGCCAAACATACATTGTCTGATACCACTTAAAAGAAATGCTGAGTTGATAGAAATATTTTTTATGCTAATGGGAGTTTTTGTTACAGATATATAGACATGTATCAAATTTCATTAAGTATGTGCATTTTACTATATGGAAATTTTATCTTTTTTCATAGTGACTGTGAAAAACAGGGCATGAGTTAACAGTATGCCACAAGAGCAGTTGCCTCTGGGAACAACTCCTAACCCCTAAAAAGAAAACATTTCATCAACACAAAGACATACAAGTATTTCTCATTTTGCTACTGTATGAAAGCATATAACCAGTTAATTGAACTTAGTAGGAGGACATTAAAAATGAGTTTGAGAGAAGTGGAATTAAAACAGAATCCTGGTATATGTTATTTACTTGAAATTGTGTCCTGGTTGATCAGAACACTTTTCACTGCACTGATTAAATTGGTATAAGATTTAGATTTCAAGAAAACATTAACCAGCTGAAGAGCTACGTTAAACATATTGCTTGGCTTTTAGATCAATTCTGTGCACTTAGTTATTGGTTAGTGATGAGCAATAAAAGCTACAAGTAGGCATATTGGATTTCCAAACAAAGTGAGTTGAGTATATAGCAAGTCAATATTAATACAGTTGAAAGACAAACCCACGTTCTCCTCATTTATGGCATTTGACCAGGGTTCTGAAAAAGGAGTAGACTGCATTCAGTTCGTTTAGCAGGGACATTACATAAATCAGTAATTGAAGTACATCATTTGGCAAGGCTTAGGGTCCACTGTTTAGAATAAGTAAGGTTTATTCTGTTTTAGGAGACTGATAAAATGGAAATTTCTGAAGGAAATTAACGAGTCCAATACAGATCCTACATTTAAGAAAAAAAGATAGGCATTGACTACTTATAAATCTAGTAGAAACAAAAGATTTCTGGATACCTAAATACTCTCTTGAAAAAGACATACCTTAAGTAAGTATATTCTAAACTCTACCTTCTCTTTTAGCCCTAATGGTCAAACATAGGACCTCATAATGCTAAAAATGTGATGAAAAGAAATGGTCAGGGAAAAAAATGTTAAACTAGATAAAATGAATATAAGGTGATATTAATAGGTAAGGAGTATTTTTATCCTGAATATTCCAAATTTACAATGTTGATTAATTGATTTAACAAGAAGTTTAGAATTTTCTAAGATAAAACTTAATCTAAATAAATAAAATATATTTTTTAAAACTTAAAATTGATTCAAATTTTGCAGGCCGTGACAAAAATCTGTATTTCCCACTTCCTAAACAATACATGAAATCAAAGAAATGCAATTTTAAAAATAATAAATTATTGATAACATCGAAAACAAGCAAACAGCAAACAAAAAAAAGAATATTTTGAAGATTTGAGGAAGATGAGAAACAGGGAAACAGAAATGGAGAAAACTCATTCAGTTGGGAATAGGAACACAGAACATTTGCAGAAAAAGATGGCTTTCAGGGTAGAAAATTTTCAAGGGACTATACAAAGTTAGATTCAACAAAAGAGATTTCAGGCAATCCTGTGGGTAAGTCACTGCAGAACTGCTTTTTGAGCAACTGTACTCCTCAGCTCCTTACAATGAACAACAAGCAGCAATGATATTTGCTCCTACATCAAGCAAATGGTACCAGCACTGAGCTAAGAGAGATGTAAAAATTGATGCAGGCAGGAGGGCTGTCAGGAGATGCAGGAAGCCCGCACATTGAAAATAAAAGCAATCAGAATTCCCAGATAGTAACACATCCTATCTCCCACATAATTACCAGAGACAGGATACACAGAACTACCATCCACAGACAGCCAACAGGGATTCTCAAATAAAAAGATAATACACTGCCAAGAATCACCAAGTAGTTGAGGAAAACTATTGCCATGAAACTCAGTACACAGAGAACCCAGGGAAACAAAACTAATAAAATAAACAAACTAAAAATAACTATTATAGTTAATATTCTCAGGGACTTGAAAAGTGTTTCTTTTCCAAGAAAAGAAACAAAATTGATAAGGAAAAATGGGTAAAAGCAAAAAATGTGATAGATGGGAGGGAATGTCAGAATTGGCAGAGCTAAAAGGAACAAGAATTCTCCTAGCATTTAACAAGATGTGTTAAACAAATATGAGAAGAGTTCAGACATAGATCCTAAGCTCCCACGTTTCAACTTCAGCCTATTAAGAATGATAGAAGGGAAGAGCAGAGTTATGTAGGAAAGAAATAATCAAATAATTAATAGAAAAAATATCTCGGAACTGGAAAAAGAGCCTTGAAGAGACCCATCAAGTATAGTGAATTCAAAATAAAACAAAACAAATTTTTGTGAGACTTTAGAACATAAAAGATGGAGAGACATATCTTAAAACCATTGAGGAAAACAATGAGCAAACAAAAAACTCCATTTATCTCTAAAAGAAGAATCAAGAGAAGAATCAATGTCATCACCCTTCTCATTATCAAAATAGGTTACTAGACCACAGTGCAACAGTACCAACAATGTTTTTCATGAAAATAATTTTGACTCCTAAATTGTATGCTTGTTCAAATTAGCATTCACATGTGAGGATCAATTAATACTGTTTCAAAGCCATTTGGAATTAAAAAGTTTAAAATTGACTCCTAGCTTCTCAATACAGAAATCTGGCAAGATCATTGTACCCATCAATAATCAGAAAAGGCCAAAAAAATCCACTAAACCATAACCTTTCTTGAATCCATTGCAGAGGGGAAGGTTCAGGTTAACCAATTATTTGAAACCTAAGGAAATACTGGAACCTCCAAGGAGAGATGGAATATGAACCTTAACTCACTTGTGACAGATCACCAGTGGAAGCTGCAGCTGCCATACAAGATGGTATGAAAAAATCAGCTAAATTTGTAACAAATTGCTAAAAAAAAAAAACCTGGAAAACCCCTATTGTAAAATTTATTATCAATGCATAATGTAAAAAATTTTTCTGGAACTGATATTCCATGTGAGCCAAGGAGAGAGTTGAAATTGGAAAAGGCGATTAAGAGTTTTGCCTGTTTAATTCAGAAAAGATATAAATGTTTATTAATTCCAGAGATTTAAAGAAAATGGTCAATTTAAATATATTGTATAAATTATGCTGGTTACAATAGTATGAGTAGAAAAATTATGTGTCTCTCCCAAATTACTTAAGGAAAAAAGAGATCAAAGATAATTCAGTAAAAGTCAGAAAATGAAGAATCATCCTCAGAAAATGTGACAAATTTAAAGTATAAAACAAGATTGAAGAAATAGCTATAAATAGATGCTAATAATCACAGCACTTCAAGTTAGATACTGTGGCAGTTTGATGCTATTTATGAATTTTAAAAAGAAATTATGTTTGCAAACTGGTCTGTTTCTCTGGGTGTGGTACCCTTTAATTGTATTAGATTCACCTGAGATGATTTTGATTAAATTATGATAAGATTTAGAGCTCTGATTCGACAACTTCATTAGGGCAACTCAGTTTGAGTACCCACCCCCTTTGTGGGTGAGTGGATACTCAATCAAGGAGACACACAGAAGCAGATATGCAAGAGGAGAAAGCTCCTTAGACACAAAAGAGGATCCTGTGGCCCTAGAGGAAAAGAGATAAGTCCTGTGCCAGCCTGCAGCTAAGATCAGAAGAATATGGGACCACGGAGCCTTAAGAGGAAAGAGGAAGGCTGAACCCTTAGAGACATCGCCCTCCATCTTGCTTCAACATGTGGCAACAGACTTTGCGTGAGGAAGTACCTCTTACGGTACCTTGACTTGGACTTTTTAGGGCCTTGTAACTGTAAGCTTTTACCCCAAATAATACTCTTTATAAAGCAATAGATTTCTGGTACTTTGCCTCAGTGCCCCTTTGCCTAACTAATACAAATACATTTTCTAATTAAAATTGAGAAAAATCAAACAACGGATTATTAAAGTTCTAAAATTAAGTTTTTTTTACATGATGCAAACAAAGAGTACATCATGACTCCTGGAGAAGTCATGGAAACACTCAGCGGCCAAACCCTAAATTTCGCCTACCCCTCCTTTTGTTTGTGTGCAAATATTTCAGTATGTTTTCATTTCCCAGCCCAGGGGAGAGTTTAGGTCTAAAGGAATGGCCTGACCATACCTTGAACCCAAAACTGGAAACAAGTACCTCTTGATGCTTATCAGGGTAGAAACTGCACAAAAGTTGCTTTTGGTGAGCAGCAGGGCCCCTCCCTCTGGGTTGTATAAATACCTTGTGCTCAGGCAGCACAAACTGGTCTCTTCTCTGATATGAAATGGGGCATGCAGAGTCGCTATCCACTGATCCTGGCACAAGCAGTTGCCTCCCAGAAACACCAGCCACAGTGGCATCTTTTCCCTGCTCTTTTGGACCCTTAGTGCTTTGTATATAATAATGTGGTCATTTGCTGAAAGTCTTTGTTGTGCCTGTGCTTCTGTTCCACAATGCATGGCATAGAAACTTGCTCCACAGAATGACAGAGAAGGACATACCACTTAAGTTGGTGTGACAGAGTTATATTAAAAGACACTTACTCAGCATTTGAATGTCTAATAGAGGTATCAACTTCAATATGGCCAAAATCAAACTTCATCTCTCAAGTTGCTCGGACCAAGATCATCATTATCTTTTTTATCCTACCCCACATCCAATAGGTCAGGAAATCCTGCAGCTCTTTCTTCAAATCATGTCCACTCTGTGACCATTTACCAATGACATTGCCACCACTCTGGTGATACTAACATCCCTTACCTTTTACTACAATATTAAGCTTCATTACATAAAGAATTTAAGATCAATATTTATATTGATACAAGAAAACCTTACTAACACCTTACTACTTATATGGAATTGTACTAATAATTTCATATGTATTATCTATCATGGGCTACACACTCAGACCAGTGAATCCTATGGTCATTTACCCATTCACAGTTTTCTATAAAATGAATCCTTTGGTCTGAGGCACTGTTGTATAGTAGTCTATGTATCAGTAATTATGTAATGCTCTCAGGGTGGTGGTCCTGGCACAGGCATTGAGAGGAGGGAAGAAAAACATGTTCTGAAAATGTATTGATTCAAATATGAATGGATGACAACCTCCTCGAAAGTGGAAAAAATGTTTTCATCCACTGGCCACCAGATGACTGACTGGTATTGACCAAGGATAGCCGAGGGCTCCCTATCATTCCCTGTTCTTGGCAAATTGAGTATTTAGGAGCTAAATCAGCCACTTTGCCACTCTGCTGGGCACATTCTGCAAGCTCTTAGGAGCAGTTGAGGAGAGAGACTGGCTATGATCCACCCGCCATGAATTCACCCTGGCAGCAAGAACATGAGAAAAAAGTCCTAGGTGTGAAATACAAAGATGAAAAATTATCATTCTAATTTTCTGATTGTTTGTTGCTAATATATGGAAATAACAGTTAATATTTACATATTGATCTTCTGTTTAATTATTTTATTAAACTCAGTGAAAACTTCTAACAGTTTATAGATTTGAATACGTGTGTGTGTGTGTGTGTGTGAAGGCAGGGCTCTAAGTCCCCAATCATGTCAACTGAGAAGAAAGATAGTTTTGCTTATTTTTTCTTTTCATTCTTTATAGCCTGTATTTCTTTCATGTACTATTACACTAAGTAGGACCTCTGATACAATATTGAACAAAAGCAGTAATAGAACTATAGTTGGTTTTTGGTTTTGTTTTGTTTGTTTTATTTACTGTTTTTCTTGTAACTTCTTGAATTTATAGACTTAAATCAGTATTTCCAACTATTCTTTTTTTGTATGCATTAAAATTATAATTTTCCATCACAGCACTGATTTAACTATATTTTCATTTTCATGCAACTTAAAAATATTTACAAATTTTTACTATAATTTTTCTTTGACCCATAGGTTAATAGAAAAATGTTGTTTAATTTTCAAATAGTAGAGATTTTATAGTTATCTTTCTGTTATTGAGTTCTAATTTAATTTCACTGTTGGCAGAGAAAATACACTTTATGATGTCAATCTGCTGAAATCTGTTGAAAACTGCATAAAACTCAGAATTTGATCTATTTTGTACATTTTCATGTGAAAATAAAAAATGTGTATTCTGTGGTTATTAGATGTAGAATTCTAAATATGTTAATTAGGACATTATTTATTTGTATTGTTGAGATAAATATTTTTCTGACAATTTTTGTTGTGATAATTTAGTTCTGTTAGTTTTTGACAATTACCTAGTCTAAAATATTCATATAGATGTATTTGAACTTTCTTTTATTTTTGAAGCATTTTATAATTTTAAAGTCACTTAAATTCATATTAATTTTTTGTTTATCTTGTTTCAATTGACCTTTTTATCATTATGAGATATCTCTCTTTGTCTCTGGCCATTCTTATCACCTTAAAAGAGACCCACTAGCTTTCTTTTGGTTAGTATTTATACATTATATATTCATTTTGTACAATTTTCATGATCTTTATATTTAAAATGGGTTCTTGTAAACATCATATGCTTATGCCTTATAAAATCTAGTCTGACAATATTTTCTTTTTATTATAGTGTTTAGACCATTTATATTTAATGCAATTGCTAATTCAACTGAATTTAAAGCTACCACTTTGCTAATTGCCTTTTATTTCTAAAACCTGTTCTATTTTTTTACTCTTCTTAGAATCTTTCAGATTAATCAAGTACTCTTTATTATCACACTTTAGCTACTCTGTTAACTTTTATGTGTCTTTCTTAAGAATTTTTTGTAATTATGCTAGAGATTAAAATTTCTACTAGATTAAATATTACACCAGAGAGTCTTAAATTATATTCCAATTTATGTTCATATTTTTGTCATTTCTTAAACAATGTAAGAAACTTATAATGATATGATTTTATAAAGGAATTCCATTTCTTCCCTTTATTGTTATATTTTATAAATCCCCTAGAATATTGTTATTGTCCCTTTTTCAACAACCAGTATTATTTCATTTTTACCAACATACTTCCCCTTCTTGGAGTTCTTCATTTCTTTTTATATTTCTTTGTTTCTCCCTGACATCACTTACCTTTAGCCTGAATTCCCTTTAGTATTTCTTATATTGCAATTGTACTGGTGATAGATTTCTTTGGTTTTATTCAGTTATACTTGTTTGAAAATGTTATTTTTTCCAGCAGTTTTTATTAACTTTTGTTTTTTAATGAAGTTTTAAATTACAGAAAATTTACATAGAAAATATTGGGATTCCCCTACACCTCCACCCTTCTCCCCTCACAATTCCCCTATTAATAGCATCTTACAGTAGTGTAAATACACTCGTTATAATTGATGAGCAAATATTGAAGCATTGCCTCTAACCACAGTCTATAGTTTACATAATGGTTTACACTTTGCACTGTACAGTTTTACAGGTTTTGACAAAATGTATAATGTCCTGTATCCATCACTGCAATATCATGCAGGAAAATTCCAATGCCCTAAAAATGCCCCATGTTCCACCTATTCTTCCCTTTTCCTCCCCTCAGAATCTGGTAACCACTATCTTTATATCAGTGTTACAAATTCTTCTGTTACTACAATAATAGTAAGTCTACTTTGGTCCATGATTGCATTCCCCCCTTAGTTTTGTTCATTCCTCAATCTTGAGGATTTGGAGGTGGTGATGGCCTCTTGTCTTCACATTGAGAGGGGACTTAGATTTTATGGGGCAGGTGGAAAGAATTGTTTTGCTTGCAGTTGTAGATCTCTTTGCCTTTTGGGATGTGGCTTGTCCATCATCATTATTTTGTTAGTTTTGCTTTCACAGCAGTTTGGAATGATTTTCTCTGGGTGCCTCAAATTATGGTTGGCAGTTATTTTTTCTTTCAGAGTTTTAAAAATGTCGTTCTTTGATTTGTGCTTGCATGGTGTCTGTTTGAAAGTAAGCTGAAAGTCTTGTGATGGTTATTTTACATCTTAGACTATGGTGTCCAGGTGTTTGGTTAAATACTAGTCTAAATGTTGCTGTGAAGATATTTTGTAGATGTGAGCAACACCTACAATCTGAACTGATTTTAAATAAAAGGGACTACTCTCAATAATGTGGGTGGTTATCATTCAATCAAATGATTGTATTTTTATTATAACATTTCTGAATACTTTCAGATATTCCAGTTGGTGATTCATTCTTCTATTTTTTAAAGTATACTAAACATATTTATTCAAGATATTTGTCTTATCAAAACATGAATTTGTTACAGAGAAAATTAATTTCCTTTAATTCCATGTCCTGAATATTTTGTTAGCTATATTTCTTATTGTATTAGTTTCCTACAGCTGCTGTAATAAATTACCATATACATGATGGCTTAAAACAACAGAAATTTATTATCTCACAGCTCTGGAGAGATTCCAGTAATCTGAAACAGTTTCACTGGGTCAAAATTAAGGTGTCAGCAGGCAACACTCCCTCTGCAGGCTCTAGGAGAGAAGAACCTGTTCCTTGTCTCTTCCAGGGCTTCTGGGGGCTGCTGGCATTCCTTCACTTGTGACTCCATCCCTTCAAGCTCAGCTTTTATGGCCACTTTGTATCCTGCTCTACTGTGTGTATCAAATCTCCCACTGCTTTCCAGACAAGAATACATGTAATGGCGTTTAGAGCCCATGTGGCTAATCCAGGACAACAAACTCCTCATCTTAAGATCCTTAATCTTATCACACATGCAAAGATGTTTTTCCCAAATAAGGTAACATTTATAGGCTCTAGGGATTAGAAATTGATATCTTTAGGGCGGCTTTATTCAGCCTACTATGCCCATCATTTGATTTCCACATTACTTTTGGCATTTCATTTTGAGCCTTACTTTGAGTGGAAAGCCTGTATATTATTTTTGTTTGTTTTTTCCTTTTATATTTTCACTCCCCCCTTTCATCAGTTTGTCATTTACCTGGTCAGGTGGTCTCACCCCAATGAGATCTAATGATGTATTTGGCTTTTATGCTCCGTCATGATGTTTGTAATATGGCAAGCACATACACATTTCCTAGACACAAAACAGGTAGTTTACCTGGGTTGGCAGCTTGCTAAAATCAGTAGCCAGTGGTTATGTCATGTATTTTTAGTATCCTTCTAGAGTGGAGACACCCACAATAGGCTCATGTCTCAAGCAGTGAATTTTGGACTTCCTTAGAGTGGCTTACATTTATTCCTCTTTATCCTACAATTATGGAAATACTTTCACTTGCCTTAGAATCCAGAATTCAGCAAGACTATACCACAATTCAAATTCCATATATTTCTAGTCTACAGATTAGATTTCATTGTGAACCCATCTATGTGTTTGTTGTTGTTGTTGTTATCTATATTCACGTTGTATTTGGCTTTACTATGTGTTTGAAGCAGGTGAATTGTGTATTTATTTATTTATTTTAAACTGTGTTAAAATTTAAAAACGAATATAATATTGCACAAATTATCTGAGTTGGTTGAAATAAATTCATGTTAGTGGCAGATGAATATGTCCTTACATGTTCCACTATTGGGGACATTTAAAATGTTACACTAGCACTTGAGAAAATACCGATGAGCATCCACATCTTCAGACGTTGCTAAGGTTTTCACATACAATAATCAATTTAGAGTTGTTTTTCTCCCCTTGGATCCAAATAAAAGATTATTAATTAACATTTGAAACCCAACTAAGATAATAAATTCAAAACTATGCCAACCTATCATTTATAAGTATCATAATAATATGCAGATTTTAAAGAAGTATCCCTTAAAGAAATGAAATGTATTCTACAGTCCAAATCCATGAGCACCAGGATAAATGATTATATCCACAGGACATAATTATGCTGCTGAATTCTCAGCATCAATCATGAAGTGAAAGAGGCAGATGGTCATGATATTTTTGAAGTTTGCCACGAAATAGTAGAGTTTGGAAAAAGATTAAGCTTTATATCACAGCTTAAGATACATCTTGAAAAAAATCTCTACTAGAGTTCTTTGATTGTGGACCTTAGCTTCACATATTATTGATAAGTAAAACATATTCATGAGTTTTGATTAAATTATTGGTGCATTCTTACATGTGCCACTACTATACTAGTAGTATAGAAGTCACTAAACTAGAAAAGTCACATACATTTGAATACTGACTAAAGTTTGTTAAATTATTTCAGGGCACATTTATGCATGTTTTATGCAAGCAAATTCAGGATACACATACATACTATTAGGGCGTCCGTCTACCACATGGGAGGCCCGCAGTTCAAACCCCGGAACCCCTTGACCCATGTGGAGTTGGCCCATGCGCAGCGCTGATGTGCGCAAGGAGTGCCATGCCATGCAGGGATGTCCCCCCCGTGTAGGGGAGCCCCACGCGCAAGGAGTACTCCCCATAAGGAGAGCAGCCCAGCGTGAAAGAAAGTGCAGCCTGCCCAGGAATGGTGCTGCACACATGGAGAGCTGACACAACAAGATGGTGCAACAAAAAGAAACACAGATTCCCGTGCCGCTGACAACAACGGAAGCAGACAAAGAAGACGCAGCAAATAGACACAGAAAACAGACAACCAGGGTGGGGGGGAAGGGGAGAAAAATAAATAAATAAATCCTTAAAAAATAAAATAAAATACAGATCTAAACTTTTTTAGAAGGTAATAAACCAACAACTTAGGAACACAGCTTTCATGTGTTGTGCACTGCTACTTACATTGCTCAGCAGACTGAAGTGATAAAAAGGCTCTAAGGGACTGAAATACCCCAGGATACATATTAAGTATAAATACATGATAAAGTGTTAAAATTAAAGAGTCTCCAAATTTAAATAAATTTAAATCTAGTCAAATGTTCAGTTAAAGAGGTACTGTGATTGTCATCCTTTCAAAGGAACTCAAACTCAATTATTATAAATACTGCATTAAATTTTTATGGTTTATTCTGATTGTCACAAATGTGCTTAAATTTCAATTGTATTACATTCTCAAAACAAACATATTGCGTTGAATTTAAAATTAAATTGGTATTTACAATTTAGTAAGCATTCTCATAAAACACATATAACTTCTGATTTCTGCTATCTTGCATCTATCATCATATAACACTCAACCTATATACACTACATGGGTGTGTATTCAGTTTTTTATGTAAACTGATTAACTGTATGACTCCACATTGTGTCACTTTTAGAATGCCTGGAAGGTGCAGGAAAATGTTTTAGATGCTGGGTATACATCAGTACAAAGAACAAAGAATAATCTCTATCCTCATGGAGCTTACTTCCTTGAAGGCAGAAAATAAAAAAGTAAATTAATAAATAAATGTATAGCATAACAGATGACAAGAACTGTGGCAAAAATAATAAAGTAGGATATAGGAGATGTGACATGACTGAGGGAGAGGTTGCAGATATCATAGGTAGTCATGAAAGCCCCTGTTGAGGAGGCAGAATTGAAATGAAAATCTGAAATAAATAGGGGAATTAGCTGTATAGAGATCTGGGAGAACATTCCAGGTTACTAGAACTACAAGTGCAAGAGCCCTGAGGACAGAGCAGCTGAAAGACATTCCTGCCTATATATCATTGAATTAAAAGAAAGTAATGTGGGGGAGGAGCAGATCATTGTAAACACTTAATTACTTTTATTTCTACTTTGAGTGAAATGGAAGTGTTGGAAGGTTTTGATTCAACGATAAGAATGATTTGACTGTTGTTAGGGGAATACACTTACTGAGGGTTGGGTAACGGCAGAAGCTGGACAACTTATTATATGATTTTTATCCAGCCAAGACCAGGAATAAGTAAACAAGGTGGAAAGAAAATTGTTTTTTTGAAAGTTCGTGACAACATCCTGATTTGATGTAAAATGAGAGAGAAAGAAAAAAGTAAAATTTTCGGCATGAGAAACTGATAGACTCCATTTCTGAAACGGGAAAAGCAGGTTCCTGAGGAGGAAGTGCAAGGCTAAAGCTTAGACACTTTAGTTAGAGGTGGTCATTGGACAACCAAATGAAGATCTCAATCTTTAATTCTACAAGTATGGAATAAGAAGAGAGGTTTACTCTAAAGCTATTAAATTGAGAATTGTCTAGCCTCTCTGTTTCCATGAGACCAGAGTAAATCACCCAGGGAGTAAGTAAAGATTGGCGTGTGTGGCTTGAACCCCAGGGCACTGCAGCCCTTAGATGTTGGAAGTTGAGAAGGGCTCGGCAATCAAAACTGAAAAAGAATGGTCAGTGAGTTGGAGGAACCTCCAGGTAGAGGGCGGGTCTGGAGAGTAGGAGAGAGGGGACAGAATGCAAATGGAGAACTTGAGAGAAAACGTCAGATGGACACGAGAATGCTTCGTAATAATCGAGTAAAGGCAGAAAAGATGAGCACAGAAGCAGCAGGCATGTGGGTTGTGTGGTGTTAGGAGTTTGTAGAATTTCTCTTCTCAGAGAGTCTATTTTCTCAAAAATAGGAAAAACCAGCCAGGAGTGAGAATGGAAAAGGCAGTGTTGGAGATTTAATAGAGAAGAGGATGTAAAATAGTCATTTATCAGAGTGGGAGAGTACATAAAAGGTTGACTTTTAGTCTTTCAAATACTGCTCTTTAAAAGCAAGACATAGATTTGGAAGACCACTATCCAGAAGATAAGATGTGGAAAGTGGCCACTGATTTGAGAAAATGAAATTCTTTTATTGAGAATAAAAGTAGCCTTATTAATACAGTAAAATAACTGCCCCAAAAATATAAAATCATTTTTATCATTCTTCAGTGATATATCAATATTTTTTTCATTTCTTTTTTGATATTTTAGTTATTAAAAATATCAGTGATTTAGGAAATGAAAATTAAAATGAATTTCTGAGGGAAATTTAAATCCACTACCATAAACACCTACCATGTGACTGCGCCTCAATAAAACAATAAGTATTTGGGCCCCTAATATGTCCTAGATATCAAGGTGATATTTAAAAGGGAGTTTCATAAATAGGAAAAATATTCCAGAAATTATAGGTTGTTTAATTTTGTTCAATCATCAGTTTCCTTAATTAATTACATTATACTTCGCAAATGGAAAATATCAGAGAAAATTGTTATGAGAACTTCTTGTAGTAAATATTTATAAGTTGGCTAAAAGTGGATAGATTCTAATATAGAATTAGAACTTGTAAATCTTCAATAATTTTAAGTTGAAAATTAATTGCAATAAAATGAAGTTTTAACCAACAACTCTACCTACATTTTTGCACTTGCCTTTCATCTTCACCTAGAAGGTATCATTAGGAATCCACAGGAAAGTATTCTTTGACAAAAAGAAAAGAGACTTAGTGCTTTCCTTTCATTTGATTTGGCAAGGTTTCCATATTGATGACCCTGTTGTCTAATATTGGCTCTTTGTAGTGAGTAGCATGAGGTCACTGCTTAAGTCTGTCCTTTGAAGTTGAACTTAACTTTTAAACTCTGGTTTCAGTAAAATATCCTGAAAACTACTCATAGAATTGTATATTCATATGGGTACACAGTGTTTAGGGTTATTATAAAATTGATTGACCTTTTTTCTAAGGGTGATAAGCAGTCTTTAGATCAACTGAAACAATTTTTAGAATCATGAGAAAGAACTGTTTATTTTTAATCTTGCAGCTACGCAAGCATTTGAGACTCAGTTTAATAGGGTTGTTTTTCTCTCTTTCACAAACACTGTCAGATAGAAGGAAGGCAGTATAAATCCAACATTTGTCCAAAAGTTAGGGAGTAGATAAACAGAAGTAGAGTCTGCCTTTTCGATGTTCTTTTGGAGAGAGTTAATTAAATACTTGTTTGGTTTTTCTTGATCTGATGGTGCACTGTTTTAAGAAAAACAAACAAACAACAAACTTTCCAACTATAAATCTAAGAGATGGAGAGAGATGAAGATGAAAGTATTTTTCCTTCTACAGCTCACAGAGAGTTGCCTTGCTACAAATAAAGTTCAAAGGATCATTTTAAGAAGTGACAGGAACATAGAAGGATAGAACAGTTATTTTGTGGAATGCACTCAAAAATCACACTCTGAGAAAGTATCTTTTGTTTGCAACCCTGCTTTCACCTCCAATTATCTTTACTGAGAATTAAAGCTATTAAGAAGAACTATCCAATACTTATACCATAGATGGGCATATTAGGTGCTCTGTTTCTTGTTTTATGTGTTTTTACAGGGCAAATTTACATTAGACTTATTGAAACATACATTATATATCAATCAGTTTTGATTTTTAAAAATCTAGATTTTGCCTGTAAAATTCATGGATGAATTATTAGTCCAATTTTTAAAATATGAAATTGAATATGTCATTCATTCATTCATACGTTTTATACATTGAGTGTCTACTATGTTCCTAGCTCCCACAGTCTAGCAGATTAAATATTAGTTCAATTGGGAAGGATGTTCTTGGCAGAAGGAGCAGTATGTGAAAAGATAAAGAGTCATTATGGTGGTTTGGAGACAAGTTCCCCAGAGAAAAAACATGTTTCTAAATTTAACCCATTCTTGTGGGTATGAACCCATTATAAGGAGAATCTTTGATGATGTTACTTCAGATAAGGTGTGGCCCAACTCAGTCAGAAAAAAATGGAACCTGGAAAAGAAGGGAGAGGTGAGGTGAGGCTGTCATGTGCATTGTGTCAGAGCAGCCCAGGACTGAGGAGCACCAGCATCCAGCCACGGAATGCCAGATGTCAGAAGAAAACATCCCCTACATGGTGCCTTGATTTGTATTTTTCCTAGCATCAAAACTGTGAGCCAATACATTCCCATTGTTTAAGCTAACTCATTGCATGGTATTTGCTTTAGCAACGAGGAAACTAAAATGGACGTCAAGGAGCATAACATGTTGGAGAGAGAGTATATTCACCAAGGCAGCTGAAATATGAAATGTGCAGTTGTATGACTACTAAGGAAAAGACAAGAACTGAAAATTTTGATGCTGAGGAATTTGAACCTTATCCTATAAACAAAAGGCAACCATTGAAGATTTTCAAGGGCTTTTGATTACCTAAATTGTCTTGTAGAAAATAAAGCCGGCAGCATTTTGCCTGCTGCATGGAAGAGGGGAGGGAACTGGAGACTGGAGACCCATAAGGAGGCTGTGGATTATTTTAAGGAAAACAATGTGGCAATGTTAAAGGAAAGTAGAGAATGCACTCAAGTAAAGTCTAAGAGATAGGCATGATGGGATTTGCTGACATGTTGAATATAGGGATGAAGAAGAGAAAAACAAGTATTGACTTTGACCTACTTAAGACCCTAAATTAAGAATTTGTAAAGTCATTGGTTAGCATAGAAACAGAAAGGGGGGGATTTGGAAGTGATTATAAAACTCTTGATTTTAAAAATATTTATTTTGTGTTATTCTGTAATTATTAATAAGTTAGTGGAAATACAGGTTCATACTTCAGGCTAAAATTTGAGACAAAAGATATAGAATTTGTTCATATTGATATTTAGATACAATCAAAGCTACACAATATAAGTCAGATGCAAAGAGAGCCTTCATATAGGAATAAAAGAATGGAGTCCTAGAGAGCATTTAGTTAATGAGTAGATAGCAGAAGAGGTGCAAAGGAATAGAATGCAGTAGGAAGGCCAAGATAACAAATTATTCACAATAAGGATGTATTATAAAACCTAAGCAAGGAGATAATTTGGAGAAGGAAGCAATTTGGAACAATGCCAAATCAATGAGGTTGGAGACTGTTTTAGTTTCCTAGGCTGCTCAAGCAAATACCATGCAAAGGGTTGGCTTAAACAATGGGAATTTATCAGTTTACAATTTTGAGATTAAAAGAAATTCCAAACCAAGGCATCATCAAGGCAATGCTTTCTCCCTGTGGCATTCTGAGAAAGGCTGCCAGTGATCCTCAGTCATGGTTTGTCACATGGCAAGGCACATGGTGGCATCTCCTGGTCCTTTTATTCTCTTCTAGGTTCCATTAATTTCAGCTTCCAGCTGCTTCCTCTGTAACTCTCTCTCTTTTTCTTAGTTTTATTCTGCTTATAAAGGACTTGGGTAATTGGATTAAGACCCAACCTGACTGAGTTGGGCCATACCTTAACTGAAGTAACCTCATTAAAGGGTCCTATTACAATGGGCTCATACCCACAGAAATGGATTATATTTAACAACATTTATTTTTCTGGGATACATACAGCTTCACACTACCACAACTATGAAGGAAGAAAAGTTGTCATCAATTTCAGGAAGAATGGTGTCCTTGATAAATTTAAGATGAGGACTTTCAATAGATTTGAGGTTAAAAGATCCATTGTAGTAAGGTGAGTAGCAAGAGCAAGGTGAAATGCGAGCAAGGTTTACATGACCAGAGTGAGAGAAACAGCCATTCATTTGCAGAAATGGAATCATTAAATAGGTATTAACATAAGAAGGTCAAGAAATAAACATATTTATTGGACTCCTGTTGCCTGTATATTCAGCATTCCTTCGCCTCTTTTTCTAATCAAGAAACATCCTTTTATTCGGGGATTACTCCTTCTTTACTACCCATTTTGTGTGATTCTGGCAGTAGTTCTAACCCAGGATACATTGCCTGTCTCTGGAAAATCAAAAGTCCTCTCTTTTCTGCAGTGGCTGGCTTGAAGGAATAAGGTTTGATGCTCTCTGTGCCACTCCAGGCCCATGTGACACAATTTTGGAGTTAGAAGTTTCACCAACATACAAAGAGAAGCCGAATGAAGAGATGAGTGAAAAATTTTATCATTTGTGCCTTTGTGCCCCTGTATCAAATCATGTCTAAATCTAGCTCTTTCTTGGGTCTTTTCAAATTTATGAACTAATAAATTCCCACATTTATTTACAGTATTTGATTTGCCATTTGGAATCACCAGAATTCTTACACTACAGGCTGATGTGAAATAACCTACTGAAAAAAGGTAGAAGCACAGAACAGTGAATTAACAATTAATTGCAGGAAGTTCATAAACAAGGAGTACAGAATGCAATCACCAGCAAGTGGGGAGTAAAGTGTGGGAAAAAGTGGGGACACGTCTTACTCTGAGGGGGAAAAGGTAAAATAAAGCATTTATATGAAACAAAAAAAAGGAAGGACTAAAAGAGTATGTGATAGGGTTTAAATCAAGTCTGCAGAGTGCTAAAATACTGTATCAAGTTGGATTCAATGCCTCAATTCTGTGGGAAAGTCCTTTTTCAAGTAATTTGTTTGATTTAATAGCATAGATCTATTCTAATTGCCTATAAAGGACTAACTGATTCACAGGATATTGATAACACTTAGTCTAGGCAATTGTAGTATTGCAAAGGTCTTTGCACTGCCCCCATGCCCCTAAATACACCCACACACACATATACAGGCTCACACTGGATAGTAGTACCAAACTTTTGGAGCTGTTTTCTTGACTTTTTTATTCCCTGAAAAAGAGTAATAAGTATTTTTTAGTTCTACATTTAATGATAACTCTACTTCTTGCAGTACTGGCAATTTTGGAAAAAAATAAGGAAATACAGTGAGAAAGGATGTGTGGAGAAGATGACAAATCAAGTACAAGGTCTGACTTCTCAAAGGGAAAATAAAGCTCACTTAAATTAATGAGAGATCAATGGTAGAATAACTTCTATGGGAAGGTAATTCAGGGCAAGAAGGAATTTGGAATTTGTTGAACTGTATTTGCCACTTTGGTTTCAGAGACAGGAAAGGTTATTAAATCAATATCTTTCAAGTGAAAAGGACCATTAAAATGTAGCCCTTCCATCGTTCTTTCTGAGGTACATTTATTTACAATCAATGCTACTTGGAAATTTGGGAGTCCATATTATTTATAATACATGTAACATCTGGCCGTGCAGTCCCTCGGAATTCTGATGTAAATATGTCCTTTATCACAAAGAACAGTTCTTTTCCCTAACAGTCTGAGGATAGTAAAAGAAAAAAAAAAAGTCAGCCTTGGTGCTAGACTGATAATATCAGAAATAGTAACAAGAGGGGTGTTAGGGCAAATATTCTGGTGACTTGCTAACGACAAATAGGCAAGTCACTCAGAAGAAGAATAGAAATGGCCCTGCTCCAAAGGTCAGTGAAAACCCTGAATGACATCTTCAAGGATCTATTTGCAAACCTCAAATCTTCTGACAAATAGTGGAAGGAAAAAATATAAGCTCAGACAACAGGAGAGTACTTGCATCAATTACATGTCCTCTTGGTGGCAGAGGATCCATAATACTATCACTTCTTCCATTAGCTGAGATGTCTGCTGTGAAGTGGAGTGACCAGAGGTCTCTCCTAAAAGGATTGCAATATGGGAACTTACTATGAGGCCCCCGTGAAAATTAATGTGTCTGCACCCACTCCAGGGCTGATTTAATCTCTGCCTGAAACCATTGCCAGGGGTCAAGGAACAAACAGATGGCGTGTTACACTGCACACAGAAGGTACATTGCTGCAGTTACTCTTCTTTCTTAATTAAGGTGAAGGGATAATCTGTACTTTTACATAATCTTTTTTATTTACTAGCATAATTATTTTTACTTAATATTGTATCATTTAATTATTTCAAATTACTCCACAAGAGAAGTTTTTTTTAACTATGTTTAAATAGAATGAAACAAATTTTAGCAATACTAAACAGGAAATAACTCCTCTATCTTTTCCTATTCATTTTAGTACGATTCTTTAACTTTCCTTGAATGACCTTCACCAATCAGGGCCTAACCTAAATTCAAACTTATCTCCTATCCCATACATTTAAACCCAAGGCACAGTTTAAGCTCTTTGCAAATTACGTTATGTGTTAATCCTTAACATCTTCTCAGCACCACTCCTCTCTGATATTGTTTGTTTCCACTGCCTCAAGCACCCTGTTTGGGCTTATCCATTTATTTACTATAATATTTATTGCCAATCAGAAGCATACACACATACCCATTTATCATATGACTTTTATAGTCTAAGATCATGGAAAACAAGTTCAAGGCCAGCTGCTACTGCTCACCCCAGCCCTCAACATTTTGTTCATATATCATAATTGTGGCAGTCTTTTCTCTGGCTTTGGGGTGACTTCACCATCTCTCTCAACCTTTTCCTCTAGGCAGTCCTTACAAATCAATAGGACCTGGTGCTTGAAATGAAATCTATTTATCATTTTAGATCTCATTTCACAACCACTGTATACATTAAAATAAAATTATATGCTTAAATCATGTACAATGCTGTGATATGGGAGGCTACCTAAAGGGTTTCTGGATGCTATCAGAATTCTGTTATTTGAGAGTTTGAATGGAGAATATGCTTTTTAAAAATAGGTGATGCGATACTCATTGCATAGGTATTCACCAAATGCAATGAATGTCTTATGATGATTGAGGAGGTTGTTATGGGGGAAAGAGTGGGGTGAGAGAGGTGGGGTAAATGGGGACCTCATATTTTTTGAATGTAACATTAAAAAAATAAATAAAGACAGAAAACAAGAAGAGAAAATATAAAGTGGAGGATTAAAAAAATAGGTGGTAGAGTAATAATTTTGAAGTTGGGAGAGGGTAACAAAGATAAAGTTTAAAGAGGTTAAAGTATGAAATGTCCTTGGATCATCCTAAAGAGGATGTGCAGGTAGAAACTAGGTGTTCTAGTCTGAAGCCCAACAGAGCCCTGAACTGGAAGGATATATCAGGCAGTTCCCGTATATAAAGGACAAATGAAATCATGGGTATGGATGAAGTCACCCAGAGTTCATAGAATGTGGGAGGAACAGAGGGCCAAAGGCAGAACTTTGGATATTATTCTTAATATTGAAGTGGGAAAGTCTATATGTAAGATCAAGATGGGACAGTTAGATAATCAGATGAAATATGGCAAGAGGCTAAGTAGAGATTAAAGCCACAAGCTGGGAGCAGAGGTCAAAGTCAAATGCCAAGGTGAAGTGACGTGAAATAAGGATACAAAAGTCTAGTGTTTGACAACGTGGAATAAACTGGTACTGTTAGGTTTAAGGGCATGTTGGGCTCAAAAGACAGGATATTCCATATTTTATAGATGAGAAATTGAGTTATAGAAAGTTAAGTGACTATGTGTACCTATAGAGGATTTAGTCATTCTTTTAGACTCATCACAAATGACATTTTTGCAAGAATTCTTTATTTTCTCTAAGATTTGACCATTTATACAAACACCAAACCTATCTTTCTTACATTCTAACACACAGAGAAGTACTTTTATTTCTTGTTTATTACTCTCTACTAAACTCTAAACATTTTAATATTATATGTAAAATATAATAGATGCATACAGTAGATGTCTAATATTTGTTTGAGGGGAAGTACATAAGGAAATTAGCTGCCTATTCTTTAAATAGTATATATTATTTAGTCCCTGAATAGCTTAAACATTGTAAATATATATTTTAGGAATATTGATCCAAATAGTATCTGTCAGTCTGGGAATTGAAGACAAATAACCAAACTCTACCCAATTTTTGATTTTCATTATTGAGGGTTACATACTAATCAACAAATTTGATAAGGAGGAAATGGTGCCATGTGTTTTGATAACTCACAATGTTTTTATTTCCTTTACAATATTTTCTAAAGTACCCTTCTTTATTAAAATTCAGGTTAATTAGGAAGAGATATTTAAGTCCTAGACCTATATTTTCAAAAAAATATTTATAATTGATTAACATGGAGATATAAATATGAGCATTATAATGAACAAGAAAGAGAGCATTACAATTAACACAGATGGGAAAAGGATTTGAATAACCAAGCTACTGAACACCATACCTCATTGTAAATATTATACATCTGTATACTTTCTAAATATTTGCATCTATTTGATTCTCCAGTTCCAAAAACCATTTTGCTATGGTTTTATAGCAACTATATATTCAGCTACCTGGTGTTTCCAAGATAATGTTTTTACAATGCAAACAGGTAGTCAAAATTAACTAAGCTATGGTGCTAATATTATACATAGCCTCAGGGCATAGCTACATTTTCGTTATTCATTAATCTAGTATAGCAGAGTCCTAAGCAGTCAATAAAATATATGTAAATTTTGCTGTTGTACTGTTGAAGGTTGGAAAATTTGGATGGCGTGAAATGGAGGCTGCATGATGCACCTGCAGGGCATCACACTGGGGGAAAAAAGAGTGATTAAAGATGAAGTATGGTATCTCATTTCATATGTAAAGAGCATTACTTTTAGCATAATTTCATGTGAATATTTGCAAAATAGTGCAATATCTGAGGGATGATGAAATTAGGATTTGGAGGTTAGGTTCATCAAGCAAAACCAAAACATTAACTGAAATGCTGAGATTCTTTTTTCAATATGCTTCTCTCCATAGTGAGTACTAGGAATAGCCATGTAGAAGTTTATGGACAATGTCCTAAATTTGAGGCAAATTTTAAGTGAATTCATAGGAGAATATTCTATAACTTCCTTCAGAAAGTCATTCTAGTACTTTACATCACTCTGTAATTAAGGGAGATGTCTCCTACTACAGGGGAGAACCCATCCTCTTAGTTAAATATATTATATATGTTTATTTCTTAACAAATCAATTTTATTGATACATATTAATAAAACATAAATCCCTCCAAAGTACACAATCAGTGGTATTCAGTGTAATTACCTATCTATGCATTCATCACTTCAGTCATTCTTAGAACACTTTCATTATTCCAATAATAATAATAATAAACAAAAAACAAACAAAACTCTTCACCTCTGAATGTCTTTTGCTTCCCCTGCCATACATAGCTGCCATTCTTTTTCCTTTTCTCTAGTATATTTATATCTATATTTTGTAAAAACAGTACTATATATGCAATATTACCCATATTCATGCTTTTGATATGAGGTTTTACTATCTTATCCATTCCCATGTTATAGTTTTTCGCTGCCCTTTAGTAATATACATTACCTTAGACTTTTCCTTTCAACCACTGTCATACTCATATAATAGCACTGTTAGTTACAAAGATGATGATATGATTTAGCCATTTCTATCATTTCCAAAAATTTACAAACAACCTTTTTACCAATTCTGCACAGATTAACCTTCAGCATTCCATTTTCTATCCTCATTCTATTTTCTGGTGACCTACATTCTAATTATCTAACTCCATGAGTTTACAAAATATGTTTAGTTCATAATAGCTCAATCACACAGAATTTGTTTTTGTGTCTGACTTGCTTCACACAATTATTGTGTGTGTGTTTAATTAAATTTAGTAAGAGCTAATGAGAAGAAAGCATCCTCAAACTTGCTCTTTACTGAACCATTTTATAGGCTATTAACACACAAGCATCAGTAACTTGTCCTCAATCACCTGGCACCATGGCATTTTAAGTTTCATATACTTATGCTCTTTCTAAAAGTTTTAATTCTGATACCTATCATAAATTAAAAATGTATTAAGCACATGTAGTTTAGAATAATAATTTTTAAAATATTTATTGTCTTAGTTCCGTAGCTGCTAAAACTAATACCATGCAATGGGTTGGCTTAAACCACAGAAGTTTATTGGCTAATGGTTTGGAGGGCAGGAGAAGTCCAAAATCAAGGCATCGGAAAAGCCACGCTTTCTCCCTAACAGAGTGGTATTACGGGGCTGCCTACCCATGACCCTTAGTTCTTGGCTTTTCTGTCACATGGCCATGCGCATGGCAGAGTCTTCTCATATCTCTCTGGGTTCCTTTGACTTCCAGCTTTTGGCTGCCCCTGTGGCTTCTCCTTGTTGGCTAATTTTCTTCCCTTCCAAGGTATTCAGCCATATTGGATGAGTGTCATTCATAAGCCCTCAAAGGTTCTGTTTACAAATGTCTTCACAGACACAAATCAGCAGTTGAGACCTGAACATGCCTTTGATTAGGCACATGACCCCCCAAACCTACAAAATTACCACTAGATTTAAGGAAGTGAACGTCACTAGCTATTGGCACCCACAGAGGCTTTGTTTTCTCTAGCTACATCTCCTCTTCTGAAGGTAACTACCAACATGAAACATGTGTAGGTCATTCAATTAATTTCCATTATAATTTCACCATGTATGTATATATCCGTAGTACCTCACTGTATAAATATGCCTCAGTTCATTTTGCCTGTCAATTTTGAAGACTTTTTGGGTTGTTTCAAATCTCTTGATATTACAAACTATGCTAAGAATATACGCTTGTGTCCCTGAGGCACATGTTAATCTAGGCACAGAGTTAATCTAGACTATATACATAGAGGATTTGCTTTGTCACAAAGCATATCCAAGTTAGCTTTAGTAAAAATCAAAAATTTGTTTTAATCATTTATACTCCTCTCAACATTAGTATTGTACATATTTTTAATTTTTACGATCTGGTTTCTGTGTTTGAGTTTTAATTTGAAGTTGTCTGATTACTATTAAGTTTTAAGCATTTTATTTTGTGACATTTATGGGCCATTTATATTTCCTTCTCTGCAAAATGCGTATCCATGTCTTTTACCCATTTTTATTGATTGCCCTTTCTTGTTGATTTGTATTCTGAATAATAATTCTCTGTCAGCTGTAAATATTAGAAACTTTTTTTGCCAGTTTATTTCATGTATTTTTAGTGTCTGTATAATGCCTTGATGAACACATGTTCTCAGTTTTTTTTTAAGATTGATTGATTGATTGATTTCTCTCCCCTTCCCCCCCCACCCTGGTTGTCTGTTCTCTGTGTCTATTTGCTGCATCTTCTTTGTCTGCTTCCGTTGTTGTCAGCAGCACGGGAATCTGTGTTTCTTTTCATTGCGCCATCTTGTTGTGTCAGCTCTCCATGTGTGCAGCACCATTCCTGGGCAGGCTGCACTTTCTTTCGCACTGGGCGGCTCTCCTTATGGGGAGTACTCCTTGTGCGTGGGGCTCCCCTACACGGGGGGGGACATCCCTGCATGGCATGGCACTCCTTGCGCACATCAGCGCTGCGCATGGGCCAGCTCCACACGGGTCAAGGAGGCCGGGGGTTTGTACTGCGGACCTCCCATGTGGTAGACGGACGCCCTAACCACTGGACCAAATTTGCCGCCCCTTAGTTTTTTAAATAACATCCTTGAAGCTATTCATCTTTTCCTTTAGCTTATAGGTTTTTTATGAATTGATTTTAAAAATTATTTCCTATTCCACAGTTATAAAGGTATATTCGTATAGCTATGCATAAGTCCTTACCTGATATTTATTTTTGTAGAACGTGAGGTAGGATTCCAATGCCCTGTTACTGTTCCAATAAAAATGTTCCCCATATTAATGATTGAATAGTCTCTCTTTTACTCACTGCCTTGCAGTGTCCACTCTGCTATAAATCAAATTTGCGTCTATGAGTGGGATAGTTTCTAGGCTTGCTCTTTTATTCCATTTGCTTACTTGTCTGTCTCTTCATCAATAACACTCTGTCTTAATTACTGCAGTGTTTAATAAAACTTGATGCTTTAAAGTTTTTTTCTTCCTTAATAGTGTTTTGCCTGTCTTTGGTACTCTACTCTTTTATATAGAATCAATTTCCCACATTCCATAGAAAATCCTGTTAGGATTTTAAAATTTTATTTGGAAGACACTGTATTTTAAATTGAAAGAGTATTGACACATTTATATTTCTAAAATACTCTATTGAAAAAGAAGTTATTTCTTTCCACTTATTTCAGTTTCTTTCATATTTGCCAATAGAATTGTATATACTTTTCCTTCCATAGAACATTCACATTTTTTGCTAGTTTAATACTAGGTATTTTATATTTTCAATGTTGTTGTAATTATTACCATTAATACAGTTATATTCTCCAACTGATTTGAAATGTATTGAAATGAAGTTTACTTTTGAATATTGATATTTATGCAGTAACATGACTGTATGTTTTTACTAATGCTAATAATCAGAAATTTCTTTTGTGTGCTCTACATTAACACTTATTTTATCTACTTATAAAAATAGCAGTGTTTCTTGCTTTTCAATTTTTATACTTCTTTTCCTTGCATCTCTGCACTACCAAGGACCTTCTTCTTACAATGTTTGATAGAAATTGTGATAGTAGGAGCCAATGACTTACTTCTTTTTCCTAATTTGAAGGAGGGGGATGGTTTAGTGCATTCCACTAATCTGTTCATGGTATTTTGGTAAAAATAATTAACTATGTTAAGTCAGATCCCTTCTATTTTTAGTTTCCTAATGTATTTTAATCTTGAGTGGATATTGAATTCTTTAAAATTGTTTCCCCTTCATTTAATGTAGGACTGATGAGGTGCATCACATACATCTATTTTCTAGGAACAAATGAGCTTTTCATTCTTGGGATAACTCTATCTTAGATTATGGTATATATTTTTATTTTATAGATTGCTGCATGTAGTTGCTACTAATTTATTTAGTAGTTTTTTATCTGTTCACAAATGATTATGGCTTCTATTTTCCCTTTTTATACTTTCTGCACTTTTTTGTTTCTGTCGTCAGCCTTTCTATATTATGTGGTATGGAGATCTGTGTATAATATTGGAACTATCTGAAAAAATACTTTCCTTTGAAACAATCTGAACCTGCTACAATGAGAAGATTTTTAAATGTTTTTTTATATTGTTTTCATGGTGATCAGACCATTCCAGTTTACTATATCTTTTTTATTCCATTTAGTAAGGTGAGTTCTTATATTAATTTATGCATTTCACCCAAGTTTTCACATGAGTAACATTTTTATTAGTTGTATAAATGTAATAGCATTCCTAGTCATACCTATTTTGTCTTTCAAATAGTGTATTATTTGATGCATTTTAATAACCTCCCAAGGTTTATGTATTTTATTATTTTATTCAAATAGCCTTTTTTAGGTTCCATTGATTGTTTCTTTTGTACTTTTTATATTTGCATTATTTTTACTATTTCCTTTTTCTACTTTATTTGAATTATTCCCTTTCTATTTAATTTTTTAAGTTGAATACTGAGTGTATTTCCTTTTAATTTTACTTCTGTTCTGAAATAAGTTTCTTATGATTATAAATATGCTTCAGATTCCACCTTAGCTATATCCCACTAGTTTTGAAATACAACATTTTCATATTTATTCAGTTATCAATAAGTATTCACCAATTTCCATTATTGATTTTGATATTTTCTTTTGATTTGTGAGAATTTAGAGGTGATTTTTTAAAAATCCCCTCATGTGTGAAAATTTCTGATGGAAACGTAAACATATTTATTTCTAATTTAATTCCTTTGTGATCAGAGGACAGCCATTTTAATCCCTTCTAATATTTAAGAGGTAAAATCTTTATATCTTAATATTTTAATGGTTATCTTACTTATTTTAACATGCACTCCAAACTAGTAGTATATATTTTTTAAAATTTTTAAATATATTATTTATTGAAGTATATCATGAATACATGAACATACAAAAAAATAAGTGTATAGTAAAATTTTGAAGTTACAAAATAAACATGCATATCATACAGGGGTCCCATACATCACCCCTTCACCAACACCTTGCATTGTTGTGAAACATTTGTTACAATCTATGCAAGAACTTCATCAAAATATTATAACTAACTATAGTTAGTATTTGGTGTATTTTCCCCCAAATCCACCTTATTATTTTTTAATATATTTTTATTACGGAAGTTGTGAACTTACAAAATAATCATCCACATGAGTAGAATTTATCCTTCTACTGAACAACAACAAAAAAAGGCTTTATATATTTCAACGTTCGTCTTACTTCCTGTGACAGTTTGAAGCTTTTTGTGGATCCCAGAAAAGATCCTGTTCTTGAAGTTAATCCATTCCTGTGGATGGGGGACCCTTTGATTGGATGAGAACAGTTTGGAGGGCGTTTGATTGGACTGCTTCAGTGAAGCATGCCTCAGGGTGCATCATGGTTCTCTTGTTGGAGCCCTTTATAAAGGGGAGGGAGAAAAAGCCACACACACACAAAAAGCAGTGGAGACAGTGGTGCCTGAGAGACTGAGAGAGAATGCCCATGGAGAGCAAGAAGCTGAAGCAAGGAGGCCTGGGGAAGAGGAGAGAGACAAGAGAACCCTGTCCACAGCTGAGCTTGGGGAAAGTGTGAGCCTGGAGGGAAGGCAGAGCCACCAGTGTGTTTGCCACGTGGCAGAAGTCCAGAATCACCAGCAACTGACCTTCTATCAGACAGCATCTCTGATGACTGATTTGGACAATTTCACAGTCAGAACTTTAAGCTTTCAACATAATAAATTCTCATTATTAGAGCCAATCCATTTCTGGTATAATGCTTCTGGCAAATTTTAGCAAACTAAAACACCGCCCCACATTACATGTTATGTTTGTCTTGTGCTTTGGTTCTGTTGTTCTTCATAGAGTCCCACATTTATAATGAACAACTGGTGTTTCATATAGTAAAGTTTTTAGAATTTATGCACACTTATTACAACATTTATTTCCAATTTGTTATTGTATTTCCAACTTTGCTTCTGTTATCATTTTTCTGAATCTCTGAAACTCATTCTTCTGAATTCAATTTAGTGAGCATCTGTAAGGCAATAAATTCTCTCAATATTTTTTGTCTTTTAAATTTGAAACATGTTCACACTTTCATGAGGGTTACAAAAATATCCCATTCAAAGAACTCCAACATGCACCTGCACATACCAGGTGTGTAGTTTTACATTTGTGTATATTTGCATTTTTGCTATATCGTTTGATCTATCTAGCATATTTCTATCATCACTAACACTAACCATTTTATGAACACGTGTAGGTTGTGTGTGTCCTGCTTCCTGAACACTTAATACTTCTATATAATTTCCTAAGACAAGGATATTCACTCATATAATCTTAAGTGAAGTTATCAAGTTTAAGAAATTTAGTGCTAATATAAAGCTTAAAGTCTATATCCCAATTTTTTTCACATGTCCCAGTAGTATCTCTGAGTCTTTTCTCGTGTCTTGCTAGATCCCATCAGGACCATGCACTGCATTTAATTGTCATTCTCTCTTTATTTGCTCTTTCTTTTTTTCTTTTTTAATTGTGGGAAAATATATACGATATAAACATTTTCCATCTAAACCACTCCTAAGCATACCATTCAATGGAATTAATTACATTCACAATATTGCTACCATTACTAAAACTTTCCTGTTTCTCCAAACAGAAACCCGATACCCATTACGCATTAAAACCCCATATCCCCTGCCCTTTGCCCCTGGCAACTTGTACTCTAATTTCTGTCTTTTTGAGCTTGCATATTTCCTTTATAGTTACCATGAGGCTTAATTTAATAACCTAAATCTGTACCAATCTCATTTGCCTTTGTACAACTTAATTTCAATTGTATGTACAAACTATGCTCCTATTTCTCCTATTTCCCCCAACTTTATATAGTTCTTGTCACAATTCTTATACATTATCACAGGAGTCCAAAACCAATGATATATCATCACATTTTATGCGTTTGCCTTTTAGATCCTGTAGAAAATAAAAAATAGAGTTACAAACAAAAAATACAATAGTAGTGACACTTATATTTACCCATTATTACCCTCCCAAGAGACCTTTGTATCTTTATGGGGTTTTGATCTTTTCTCTATTGTCTTTTCCTTTCAACTTCTGGAACTTGCAACTCTCTGCAGCTTCTCTTGTAGTGGTGATGAATTCCCTTGGCTTCTGTTTATCTGAGAATATCTTAATCTCTTCCTCATTTCTGAAAGACAGTGTTCCTGGATATGGAATTCTTTATTGGCAGTTTTTTGCTTTTGACACTTTAAGTATGTCATCCCACTGCCTTCTCACCTCCAAAGAGTCTGATGAGAAATCAGCATTTAATTTTATAGAGGCTAATCTGTATGTGACACGTTGCTTCGTTATTGCATCTTTCAGAATTTGCTCTTTAGCTTTGTATTTGATAGTTTGATTATAACAGGCTGTTATAGGTCTATTTGGGTTTATCCTGTTTGGAGTTCATTGAGTATCTTGGAAGTATAAATTCATATCTTTCCTTAAATTGGGGAAACTTAGCCACTATTTCCTTGAATATTTTTTCTGCTCCTTTCTCTCTTTCTTCTCCTTCGGGGACTCCCTCAATGCATATATTGGTAAGCTTGATGGTTTCCTGCAGATTTCTCAGATTCTGTTCACTTTTCTTTATGCTTTTCTCCTCAGACTAGATGATTCTCTGATTCTTTCTTCTACTAGCTCCAATCTGCTGTTAAACCCTCTAGGGAATTTTTTTTATTTCTGTTACTATGGTCTTCAGCTCTGTTTCACTCCTTTTCATAATTTCCATCTCTCTATTGATATTCTGTTTGAGTTCAGCCTGTCATTTTCCTGATTTCCTTTGGTACTTTGACCATGTTTCCTTTAGCTCTTTGAGCAAATTTTAGGATCATTTTTTAAAAGTCATTGGTATGTCCCAGGTCTGTTCTACTCACTGATGTTTTCTAATATTTCAATTTTTTCTCTTTTGCCTGGGCCATCACTTCCTGTTTCTTTTTATATTTTGTAATCTTTTTTTTTTAAGATTTATTTATTTATTTCTCTCCCCTCTCCCCACCCCAGCCCCAGTTGTCTGTTCTGTGTCTATTTGTTGTGTATTTATCTCTGTCTGCTTCTGTTGTTGTCAGCGGCATGGGAATCTGTGTTTCTTTTTGTTGCATCATCTTGTTGTGTCAGCTCTCGTATGTGCGACACCATTCCTGGGCAGGCTGCACTTTCTTTCGCGCTGGGCGGCTCTCCTTACAGGGTGCACTCCCTGCGTGTGGGGCTCCGCTATGCGGGGGACACCCCTGCGTGGCACGGCACTCCTTGCGCATCAGTACTGCACATGGACCAGCTCCACACGGGTCAAGGAGGCCCGGGGTTTGAACCGGGGACCTCCCATGTGGTAGACGGACGCCCTAACCACTGGGCCAAGTCCGCTGCCCTATTTTGTAATCTTTTGACACTTTAATGTGTTACTGCTGAAATTTAGATTTGGGGTTTGATCCTTAAGCTTTTATCCATCTGGTACTAGGACAGTTTTCCTTGAATGTCAGGAGCTAACAAAAAAAAAAAAAGAAGGGAAAAAGAAAACCTTATTCCCAGTTTTTGCAGATTGCCCTCCAGTATGGCACTGAACTGTAAGTCCTACAGCCAGCAAAACCTAGACTCAGGCAGCAAGATGTAAGGGCTCTCCTACTCTGCTCTACAGGAGAGCTCTCTGAACTGCCTTCTACAAGCAGGGTAAGTTCTGGGACAGGCACTCCCTCAGGCAACCACCAGACAGATTGGGCAATATGTACATCTCCCAGCATGCGCAAGAGTGCCACTCCGCTCCCTTTGGAACTGGAACCAGGGATCCACACTGGGGATGCAGGCCAGCCCCTGCCAACCAGTAAGGGGAAGGGGTGGGGGGGAGGGACCAGCCCACTTCTCTTTTTTTGGTTCAATACTCACCTTGCAGTTCTTTAACTGTTTTCTGGACCCTTGAGAAAGATGATTCTCCCAGTTCTTGCAAAGCTTATGTGGGAGGATGAAGTTCTAAAGTGCCTCTCTCAGCTATCTTATTAGGGATGGGGCTCCTCAGTGTTTGTTTTTCCCCCCTGAAAAATGCCTTCGTTTGGCCTGTGCTTTTCAAAGATAAATTTCATTAAGTATACAATTATGGTTTGAAATTTCTTTTCAACACATTGATGATAATATTTGATTGCCTTTTCTCCTATATTCTTGCTTTTGAGAAGTCAACCATTTGTCAAATTGATAATCTGCCATTTTTTCCTGCTTCCTTTTATTCTCTCACTCTCTCTCTGATGATTTTATATGTGGATTTCATTTGCTTGGTTCCTAGTTCTGAGATTTTTTTTTTTTCCAGTTATGTTGGAAAATTCTCAGCTATTGTTAACTTGTACATAGACTTTTTCCCATTTATCTATACTAATTCCCTTTCCAATTCCAATTAGATACACTTTAGATAATCTTATTCTATCCTCCATTTCTCATCTCTTTTTCATATTTCCTAGACAAAAATCTCTGTGGATAATTTAGTCAGGTCTATCTTTTCTAATTCTCTCTTCAGCCATTGCTAATCATTCACTGAAGTTTATTTTTTTCAATCTAACAAATTTCAATTATAATTTCTCATTTCCATAAGTTTATTTTGGTTATTTTCTAATCTTGAGTCTCTTTTGTCAAACTTGTATTTTCAAGCTTCTCTTTCATTTTAAAACAGCAAAACATCCTAATTACTATTAAGTTTATTTTTGGTGTCATTTATTATCTCCTGTTTTTCTGGGCTTGATTCTGATATTTTGTATTTTTCTCTCTCATTCATGCTCCTTTTTCTTGTACTTTGTGGCTGTTGACCTTGGGTTGATCATTTTCCTTAGAACTTTAACTCTGATATTATGTATGACCAGAGTAGAGAAAATTTATATTTCCTTTGTAAATTGACTGAGATAATTTTGAAAATAAACACATTTGAGGTTTTTCCAATCATAAAAATTGTGATTTACATATCCTGCTGAGTAATATTTACACATTAATTCCCAGTGATGGTTTTTTCCCTTCCCCTCCACCTAGCAGCCAGGCATGATGGACAAGTTTCTTTGCAATATTTTTTGGTACATAATTTGTGGTAGTTTAATTTTGTGAACCATGACATTGATGATGTAAACCTATGTCCCAACTTTACCTTCTTAGATTCCATAAGGTCTAACTTTTAAAAAAGAAAAGTGAGGTCTCCGGGATTCCACAGAATACTTTAGTTGAAGATTGTCTTTGATCCTCAATTTCAACTTAGGGTTCTTGCTTTCTTCACATTGTGTCCTTTGTGTATTTCTTATTTTTGTGCCCTTTCAGCAATGGGCATTTATTTTATTCAGCATTATAATCAGGAAGTTTGCTCAGTGTATCCAGCAAAACATTTTGTCAGAAAAGGAAGTATTTATACCATTTTTCAAATCTATTAATATATTAAAATTCATTCACAGTGTAATGTTAAGGTGGGAAATGTTTGCAAAACACTTATTGGAGTTCCTTGAGCCTATTAAATTTTAAAGATTTCATTTATGATGATCATAATTGTGGTGTGGTACATTTTGAATCTTCTATTCACAACATATACAGCAAATTTTGTGAGATCACGCACATCACTCCAGATTTCACAACTGTTGAATACAATAAGCTCTACAATGTTGAAAAGAGCATTACAAGTGTGAAGACGTGTTACATTTACATTATCTACACAATTAAAATGGTTTGAATAGATAATATTGTCAGTTCTGATTGAAAAAGAAGGGTTAAGTTTAGCTTTCACATGTGAGAGACATGGAATTGGGGAAAACAGAAACTAAAATCAGCCTCATGGTTTATTATATCAGCTACCCATATCCTAATAAGGGAATTTGCTAAAACTGGCTCTGCAGTTAATGGAAGGAGGGACAAAGGTTCTAATGACTCTGGCGCTGAGTTTAAAACTGGCACCATTTGCCAAGTCTCCAGAATGTAGGGAAGGGGAGCGATAACTAAGAGTGGGAACCTATGTAAGTTAATTAGACCTCTGCGGTAGGTTGTAATCGCTAAAGTACCCAATCATTGGGGAACAGGGGGGGGGACCTGTGTGTTAAGCTTAGGATATAAATATCGTTGTGTATTGTTGCTGTGTACAGCAGCCATTTTATAAAGATTGGAGGCCAGTTCTTGCAAGACTGTTGAATAAATTCTCTTCTCCACAATCAAGTGAGCGTTCATTCTCTTTTAGGTACACCTTTCTTTCTAGCATGATCTACTTTCAAGAACATTATAAAAAAAAAGAAAAAGAAAACATCGGAGGATTTAAGCTAACGGTGGTAACATAGAAGCCGTTATCTCTTTCCCTCTGAATATGTTTTTTTTTTTTTAGAATGGTTTTTTTTTTTTAAAGATTTTATTTATTTATTTAATTCCCCCCCCCCTCCCCTGGTTGTCTGTTCTTGGTATCTATTTGCTGCGTCTTGTTTCTTTGTCCGCTTCTGTTGTCATCAGCGGCACGGGAAGTGTGGGTGGCGCCATTCCTGGGCAGGCTGCTCTTTCTTTTCACGCTGGGCGGCTTTCCTCACGGGCGCACTCCTTGCACGTGGGGCTCCCCCACGCGGGGAACACCCTTGCGTGGCAGGGCACTCCTTGCGCGCATCAGCACTGCGCATGGCCAGCTCCACACGGGTCAAGGAGGCCTGGGGTTTGAACCGCGGACCTCCCATATGGTAGACGGACGCCCTAACCACTGGGCCAAAGAATATGTTTTTACCATAGATGTGTCAAGATTAGCTAAAATGTAAACACTTTCCAATTTACCTCTTATTCATTAGGAGGTATGAAAAGCTACGCTGCATTTTATATTGGATAAATTTGCTTTTGTAGCATTAATCCTTAGCTTATATCCGCAGTGTTTATTTACCATGTGAATGTTTACTTGTATATTATATGTTTAGCAGCAATAGAAAATTGAAGCTTAAAAAAAAAAAACTATGATATATCCCCCTCCCCTTTATTGTAATACAATGGTTAAGATTACATTTGAAGCTTTCCTGGAAAATATCTCAGAAATATTCCTTCCTTTCTTTGTATTTCCCTAACTGCAAAATGATGAGATTGCTAGAATAATCAGTCTTTTGTTAATTCCTATGACATCCTTACTTAGTATGTAAGTTTACAAGAAAAAATACAGGGTATACAGTTACATTTAAATTTCATATGAACAATAAATAATTTTTAATATATGCATGCACCACACAGTATTTGGAACATTCTATGCTAAAATGTACTTATTAGTTATCTGAAATTCAAATATAGTTAAACATTCCAGTATTTAATCTGCTAAAACTGGCAATGCACAAGCATGCCAATGTTCTATACCTTTATGATGTGTACACCTGGAGAACAGCCCTATTTTTTCTAAAGTGACAATAAGTTATGTCCCCATTTGTTTTTTAAATGTTTAGTTCTCCTTAAATGATTAATTTTCTCATTTGTCACAGCTTAATCTCATTTATGCCGTAGCTACATATTCTTGTTTATTCACAAGGGCCATTTCTACAATATCAAGAGTAATGAGAGTACTTCTTTTAATTAATTAACAAATAATTTTACAAAAGACCAGGTGTTTATATTAGAAGATTGATGTCAAATGGAGAAAAATTACCAGATTGTATTTTGTAATCTTACAATGCCAGCAGATAGGATCTCAAGCATTCTCCTCAGTATCTATTAAAAAGGAAAAAAACAATTTTCTCTAATATAATGTTCTTATAGCTGGGGCTCTCAATATGATTGAAAATTTTGATTTTTTTCCTGGAAAATAATTGTTATAGTCTTAATACCAACATGTAAAGTGACAAACCAATGGCGCTGAATTATATATATGAATATGTTTCAAAGGAGAAATTTTAGCTTGTATAAATGTTACTACAATAAAATTTTTAAAAAAGGACTATATAGTCCTATATAGGATTATATAACACAGTGAACCCTATTGTAATCAATGGGCTATAGTTAATAATGCAATTGTAAAAATGTTCTTTCATGAATTTTAACATAGCTACCAAACTAATGCAAGGTGTTAATAATAAGGTAGTATATAGGACCTCTGTATTTTATTCATGATTTTACTGTAAGCCTAGATCTTTAATAATAACTATATATATATATATATATATATATATATATATATATACAGTTGGCACATTTTACCTATGATTTTTATCATAGCCTACACAAGTATTTTCAGTAAAGATAAAGGACAATAGAAACTTTCCAGATCATCCAAGAATTATACCATATTATGATAGGAATATCATTTGCAAAAATGGGGAGCTTGAGCTTCATAATCTGTGTCTCTTTCCAACATTCAGATCATGCCTGTCAGTCACAGGCATATATTTTATGAATGTATGTGTGTAACTCTGTGTGTGTGTGAACATAATGACAACCTTTGAGTTTCTTTTTAGACAAGATTGATCAGATTAGTCAGTTGTATAGGCATAAGGAACATACAGTCTAATTTGCCTAGTTGTCAATTATGAATATATATTTAAGGGACACAAATTTAAGCTCTTTTTATGAAAAATAAGGTTGGAAATAAAAGGGAGTTTAGAAATCCATCCCAACTCCTGAGGAGGAACTGAAGTCCAGTGATACTAATATTGATATTTCTGAGGATATCCAGTATTCCACAACAGAGAGTGGTCTAGGGATTTTCTTCTCATAAAGATTCATTCTCAACATTCTCCTGATAGCTTATTTACATGTAGACAGGTTTGTGAGAAAAGTTGAAAATATTACTTTCAAATGATCTCGTTCATATGAAAAAAAAAAACTGCCTTTGGCTTCCAATTTTGTTCACTGCTTTTCCTTGAGAACAAAGTAAGTTTTATCAGCCTGTTAAAAGGTCGCATGATATTTCAGAGTCTGCTTAGGAAGCTTTAAAATGTTAGCCAATCACATGACATGCCTGATTGCCAGATTTATAGTTATTAACTATATTTTTTTATATGTATTTATTAAGGGGAAGTATGGTTTTCTCAAGAGCATATAGGGCTCTTTGCATGGTCAGAAAGGTGGTTTGAATCCCAGCTCTCCCTCTCTTCAGCATTTGAGAGTCTTGAGTATTTACTTTTGCATAATGGTACCTTAACATAATGGTGGTGCTTGTTCATCCACCCTGGATAATTCTTCCATTCTGATGATCCAACTAGGTACATTTTTCTGACCCTTCCTCCTTTACCCAAACTTAAAATATTGGGTTCCTCAGAGCTTGGTTGTATGCCCTCTTCTCAATTAATTGTCTCTCCCAGGTGATCTATGCAGCCACACAGGTTTTGAACTTTTCCTGGATCTGGAAGTGAATAATGCTCTAGAGTGAATAGTGCTATGAGGGACGAAACGGGGTCCCTGTTATGGGACGAGCGGGGTCCCTGTTAAGGGACGAGTGGGGTCCGTTGTGGGACGAGAGGGGTCCCTGGCGTGGGGAAGAAAGCCTCATACGGCCACTGAGGCTTCCCTCGGGGGCTCCGAAGGCGTGGAGGGCGCACGACCCAGGAAGGAGTCGCAGAGACAGGCTGATGGCACAAGTCTGGTCTATTGCGGAAGGGGATGCAGATTTATAGGATTGGGGAGTGGTGTGGCGGGTTCTGATTGGCTAGGGCAAATGCTGTTTCCATATAAGGCAATGTTCTGGCATTGGGCTAGTGATTGGCCAGTAGAGTATGTGCTAACTCTTGATAGGCTGACACTGTTACTAAGCTGATAGGTGGTTGTAAGCTGTTGCTGGGCAAACAGCGTAGTAAGAGATTAGGTTTAAGGGAGGGGGGAGGGGAAGTGAGAGCTGGGCTAGGTGGGAGATAGGAAGGGGGAGGGCGGTGCCGGCTAGCCGTTAGCAGCAAAGGCCTAGTCAGGCGTGGTCACCTTGTCTAGGCCCAGTGGGCAGAGGCGGTGTCACCTCTTGCCGCACTGTTTGCCACTGAGGCAAGCCGGGTGCCCCTCCTCCCACAGTGCTACTTTCAATTCTGTGATGCATGACTGCACAACTGGACATGGACAACTTCTCTTGAGATCTAGATTTGTCTCTTTAACTGCTAACTCAGCACATCCACCTCAAGGTCATTATATTGAAACCTGGCCTCATGGTCTTCAACTACCCTCACTCACAGCAAGCTTTTCCTTCCTCCAAAGACCTCTAACTTCCCAATACTGCTGTGGTAGTTTGAAGCTGTATTAACCCCCAGAGAAACATGTTCTTAAATTTGAACCATTCCTGCGGGTGTGAACTGATTGTAAGTAAGACCTTTTGATGAAGTTACTTCAGTTAAGGAGTGGCCCTGGATGGGTCTTAATCCTATTACTGGAGTCCTTCATAAGATAATGAAATGCAGACAGACAGAGAGAAGGCAAGAACCTGAAATCAAGGAAACCTGGGAAGAGAAGAGGAAGACCAGCAGATACTTCCATGTTCCTTGCTGTGTGACAGAGAAGCCGAGGATGCTGACAGCTTCTATTTGGGAAGAAAGCATCGCCTTGATGATGCCCTGATTTGGACCTTTCCTGGCCTCAAACCATGAGTGAAACAATTCCCATTGTTTAAATGGAGCCATTTCATTGTATTTCTTTACACAGCCTAGGGAACTAAAACAACTACCTTTGTTGTTGTTTTTTTTTTCTCCTACCTTTTCCTATCAGTTTTAATTCAAATGAAATTCTTAATATGAAAACTTCTTTCCTTGTCCTTTGCCACTATCCTACTGTAAATAAGATGTCAGAAATTTTCATCCGGAATACCACAATAGCTTCCTAAATAGTTCCACTTCAGTCACTCATGCAAATATAAATACAATAGACTGCCCTAATAGGTTTTTTTAATCATACATCTAATTTTTTAATTAGTGTCTATGTTTTCTATTAGACTGTAAGATTCATGAAGGGTTGACCATGATTTTATTATTTGACAGTATTGTCTGTGCCAACTTAGGTAAATATCTGACCACATTAGATATTTACTTAATAAATTTGGGGAAACTTTAATTTCTTTCAGTTTCAATTTTCGCACTTGTAAAATGTCAAAAATAGAATTTACTTTACAGTTCAGTTCCTGGGATTAAATAAGAGAACCTATATAAAACATTCAACATCTGAAAAATTGGCACATAGTAGGTTTTTTGTAATCTAAGATTCTGGGGTATATATGCACCATCTATAAATAAACAAAAAATTTTGTGCACATACAGCAGGTTAGTGAGTATGTGTGTTGCTTTCAACTTTTCTAAAAATGGTCCATGACCCAAAAAAGATAAATAATATTGGTCTAGCTGTTCATTTCTTGCTATGGAATTAACTTTTTAACATTGAAATCTAACGACATAGAATGTGTCTTAATTTTCTTTGCATTACCAGTTCCTTGTATAATTTTTATCACATAAGAGACTGTTACTAACAAATAGCAAAATAATTCTTAAGCTGTGAATCTCCTTGGGCTATATCAAGTGCCCTGTGTAGGTCTTGGGTTTTGGGGTTTATCCTAGGGTGAGAGTTATGACTTGGTTAGAATTTATGAAATACAGCTCCTACTCACACACTCTCCCCCATCCTCTTCCTATTATATTGGTGAATTATAACCATCTGTTGTAGTTTGATATTCTTTTATGAATCCCAAAAGAGAAAGATGTTTTTGAATTAATCCATTCCTGTAGATGTGAGATCCTTTTGTTGAACTATATCAGTAAGGCCTAACAGGTTGAATCTCCGCCCTCCTGCTGGGTCTGATATAAATGGAGACAGATGAAGAGGGACACAGGAAAAGGAAGCCACCAAATTTGATCCTGCCATGTGAGAGAAAGGATTACAGGAAAGCAGAGAAGTCCTCAGAGGCTGAGAGAGGTCCCAGAGTCTAGGACCAGCAGAACACAGAGGCATGGAAAGAGGCCCCTAAGGGGCTGGGCCAATAGAGCACCCCACAGCTGAGGAGACAAGCCCTGTGCCTGGTTGCCGACAGTTACCTCAGGAGACTGTTGTTTAGAAGGGGAAGGCAGAGATTGGCAGCCATCTTCACCATGTGGAAGGATGCTAGGATCAATTGTAGCTCACTTTAGTGAAAAAGCACCTCTGATGATGCCTTGATTTGGATATTTCATGGCCTCAGAACTGTAATCTTTTACCCTAAATAAAACCCCCATTATAAAAGCCAACCCATTTCTGGTACTTTGCATTGGCAGCCCTTTGGCAATCTAAAAAAAAACTGTCCTTTAGTTATATTTAGTATTTTGGGAAGAATTCTTCTGGTCTCACTATGCTCTGCACACTCAGAACTTAGGCTTTCATTGCTACCTTTGCTTTAAGCTACCTTTGCTCAGCTGGAATTAGAGGGTGGACCGAAAGTTTGTGAAAAATTACCTAAGTGCATTATAATTATTTGTTGAATGTAATATTTGTCAAAGTAATATCTGACCAAATGAACATATAAGGGGAAATCAAAACCTGAGAGGCAGACTGAATTTTAGACCTCTCTAGCTTCTCAGATTTTCTATTCGTTTTAGCACTAAGAAGATGATTTTGGCCAACACCAGAATATCAAGAGATGTGGTCAATGAAAGTTGCTACTGTAAGGACCCTAGGCTAAGGAGACAAGGGCAGGCCTAGCTTTTGCAGTTGAAATAGAACAGGATTTGGGTTAAAATCTCAGTTCTTAGGCTAAACATGACAACTGAATTTACCTCAAACTTAGTGGTTCATCAGTGGATTCCAGAAAATACTACAACCCTATTCCATACTTCTTTAAGACTACTTCCCACCCCATCCCAAACATCCACAATTCACAGGTCTGGATGCTTTTTTCTCTACTTTTCTGGAAGAAGTGGTCGCATGAACACAATTAGAAAATGTTCTCTGCCAAACAGGATTGTCATTCTGTCCTAAATATGAAAGTCTGATAATGTATTTCTGTACTTTCTTACTTAATAAATACTAAGAATCATCTTACAATTATTTGGTCCTCACTAACAACTGTGAAATTAACTGTCCCACTGGATTTTTCCAATTTAAAGAGGATTAAATTGCTCATTTATATGATGATTAGCGTTCTCTTTAAAAAGTGGCAAATGTTATTCTTCTGTACCTAATGTTTAATGATGATTAGCTTATCTTTATCTGGCCATTAAATTTAAAGGAACTCTATTCTAGTTGATATAGATAGCACACATATATGATAATAATGAGTTAAAAAAAATGAATTTTTCCAAATATACTGCCTCCATATATTGGAAATGCTGATTTATTTGCTTTCCTTGCCATAAAAAAATATGTTCTCAGTGTGGCAGTTACAGCATATCTTAATAAAACCCAAGAGTCTTAATAAATTTGTGCATTTAAAATAAGGTATTACATCAGTTAACATTTAAAACTGGAATTTGTTGCCTTGAGACAAAAGTTATCAGTGGACTATGTTCAGTAGTATTTGATAGTTTATTTTTGCCCTGAAGCGCTGCTATAATACATTGAGTTAGGTAATGGGTAAGTAAAAAAAAATTATTTAACCCTTTATCAAATTACTAATCTCTATGTTCAAATATCTAAAAGATTAATACCTTATAAAATAAGAAAAAACTTTATAACAAAATGAAACAACTAAATACAATTTTACGTCATAAGTTTTGGAAATAGTATGCATTTTCATATCTATTTTTCTTTGATTTTACATAAAAAAGAATTGAATCAAAATCAAATATTGCATTATTTAAATTGTATTTTGGCATATTTTGTTTATGATGCATGATACATTCTGAAAGTTTCTTTTAATTTAGAGTAAAATATATTCACTGATTGACAATCTTATAATCACAGCAAATTAATGTTGGCTCCATATTGAATTTCATAACAATGTAAAGGTGAGAATGATAAACTAGAAGACAGGCAATCAGCTGTGTCCATTTGAGGCAGTGGGAATAGAAATATGCTGTAACTATATAAATTTAGTTAAAACTGCTTCAAGATTTAGCAATGGCTAACTTATTTCTATTAGCAATGGCTAACTTATTTCTAAAGTGTAAGGGATCAGTGTGGAAGGGGCACTGTCAGTATCTGCTATAGACACTGTAAAGTTTGGAATAAGAATTAAAAGCTAAATAGAAAAAAGCTTGACTAGAAATGGGCTAAAATTAGGTAAGCCTATCACATCTTTAAAACAATAAACTAAGCATATTTTGGTATACTGAAGGCCCATCTTAAACTTAATAGCTAAAGCAATTTATAGATTAGCCTGAAATAGAAAAGTTTTAAATGCTCAGCAAGACATTATGTTCTGCCTTCAAGGATTATGACTGTAGACCAATATTAATACTGAGCAGAGAGCTGAATAAGAGGAATATGAAAGTAGAAAAAAACTATAACAAAGGAATAAAAAAAAGAACAATTGAGATGTACTAAACATAAAATGAAGAGTGTAAGCAGAAAATATAATTAGTATGTCTATTATAAATCAAGCAAGAAGTCAGTGAGGAGAGAATTCAGTTCAATGTCATAAATAGCAAAGATTATTCAGGAAGAGGTAAGCTATAATGCCAAACATATAATGATTTTTTTTTCCTTTCTTTAAAAAAGAGCTGGAAGATTTATGCCAGAGACACATAGCATACACTTTAAAAAAAAAAAAAGAGAGAGAGAGAGAAAGAGAGAGAGAGAAGAGAAAGGCCTTTCACTTCACCTTGGGGTTTATAAGAACAATCACAGGCAAAGATCATATAACCATATGGGAATTTGACAGACATATCCCATTTAAATATACCTCAAAATTAACTCACAAAAATTGGAGGGAGCTAGAGTGTTAGTCAAACTAGAAATAAAGGCTATGTTCTGTCATTACTAGCTAGCAAAATTACTTTAGAAAATTATTAAACATCTATAGGCATCCTACCAATTGACAGTTTGCATATGATGATTTATAAGGCATTGTCTGAAAATAAAATTTCATGCTTCTCTTTTAGGCAGAATTAGTAGTTAGAAGCCAGAATATTTTATTCCAATGTTTACAATTAAGGAATTATTATTTCCCCCATTTAATCAGTGGTTTACAGTCACAGAGTGAAGTATTTATTATAATAGAGAATTTGGATACTACTTACTGATTTGAGAATACGCTTGTCCAAAATTGAACACTCATTGAATAAGAAGAAACCACATGTAATGAAAATGATTTCAATGAAACTTTGAATGTTTTAATAAACTTTTGAAAACTGCTGGAACAAAAGGTCTATCTATTAAATTTTACATAGATTAAAGAAAGGGGATATAAAACAAATATAAACTCTACATCGTTAAAAATCAAGTAAATGCATAAGTAAAACATCTATTCCACATATCAGGATATATATAAGTATAAATAAGATGGTCTGTGTATAGGAGCTCCTATGAATAAATGTGTCTATCACTGTTATCAGCCACAGATGGCTTACATCTCAAAATATTTTCAAGGAGTTTAATTAGAAATCTGTATGAAACCATACGATAGACAGAATCCATTAGCCCCAACCAGAGGTGCCCATACTAAACTCCATGTCAGCAGAACCAAAATCTAAGTAAGTTTCTATTCCCAAATGCCTGGCCCACCCAGAAATAATATTTAAATCAGCCAATCAGCTAGGTCCAACTCCCTATTCTTAAGCCAGCTAACTTCCTCATTGCTAAGCAACCTCTTCCACTAGCCATATTAGGAAATATAGTCTACATTAATCCATGAAAATTTTCTCCCAATTTACTTCCTCATTCTGTCTATAAAAGCCCACTGCAGAAGTCTTTTCCACCTGGTGGCAATTGGAATCTCCCCAGTTCATGAATTTATTCAAGGAAATTCTCTGAGATCTAAATAAATTTTGCTCAAGTTTGTATTTTAACACATGCATGTTGAGAAGCAACCAACAAACCAGCCAATGACATTCACTCGAGGCACTCCAAGTTGCAGAAGTGATTTAGGAAAGAAAACTTGAATTGCTATGCTGTTCAGAAGACATGAGAAGGACTGAAAACCATGGTGTGAGGAACAGCTGAAGACAGGACGTGAGGGCTTTGCTCTTGACCTCTCGGTTACCAGACCCTTTCTCAAGGCAAAGCTCCACTTCAAAAAGAGGCGGAAGAGTTCAGGCAATAATACTGTGGTTTCCACCTCATTTCATGATTTGCATTTATGCTTACATTCTGGCCCCTGCTGATCCACATACCTACCCTATATTCTTTGGGCTTCCTCACATTCTTTCAACTCTGTCCTGCACAAATCAAACCCTTACTGCACTTAATGCTCTAGCTAATCTCTCACGCTTGCCCATACCAGTGTTGGGCCTCATGAGGCTTTCTGCTGTAGCCTTAAAGATCCAAATGGACCCACATGACAACAGCTATTTTCAAATACAGAGATTCTTCATTAGCAGCAAGGTCGATAGACTGTGGTATAGCTCCAGAAAAACCATAGATACTACAGAAGGGAGATTTGAGGTTCAATGGAGGAAATGTTTTTCAGCAACTAAAGCTATTTAAAAACAGATAATCAGCCTGCACTAGTTTGGGAATTCAGTTCTGCCATCTTAGGCCTATCTTAACTAACCACTAGGGCACCTTCACTTCCCTGATAACCTTAACCCCGCTGGTCCATTTCAAACCTTTGATCTACATTACTAGTCCCTTTATTGGTGCTTTCAGACTCCTGAGGACCACAGGAGAAAGGAAGGGGATTGCAGTGACTAATTCATAACAAATCTAAACCAATAAATGGTTTTCAAGCTCTATTTGCCTCTTCAAAATTTTATTGAGGAAAGCTGACGTGACTCTGCTGATAGAGTGCCTACCTACCATATGGGAGGGTCCAGCGTTCAAACCCAGGGCCTCCTGACCCAGGTGTCGAACTGGCCCAGGTGCAGAGCTGTCACGCACAAGGAATGCCATGCCACACAGGGGCGTCCCCACATGGGGGTGCCCCATGAGCAAGGAGTGCGCCCTGCAAGGAGAGTTGACCTGCGTGAAAAAAGCACAGCCCGCCCTAGAGTGGTGCTGCACACGTAGAGAGCTGACGCAACAAGATGACATAATAAAAAAGAGAGGCAGTTTCTCAGTGCCACCAAGGGTGCAAGCAGACACAGAAGAACACATGGCAAGTTGACACACAGAGCAGACAACAGCTGGGGAGGTGGGGGGGAGGGGTGTGAAGACAAATAAAATAAATCTTAAAAAAAAATTTATTGAGAGATTCTCCAATTCCCAAGACTTTGGGAAATTTTTTAAACTATAAGCCACAGAAAGAAATCTATATGTTGTCATGGCCCAGGATTCTTATACATATATATTTAACTGCAACAAAATTTCACAATCAAAGCTTACCCTTACAAAGTGCAATGCACTCTAATAGTTTTTGTTTTGTTCTATTTTATGTTTAAAACATCCTAAGTGAAACTCACTAAAATTTTTATGACCCAGTAATGATCACAGCTCTTAGTTTGCATAAACTACTGGTTTCATGGCTTAGAAACATGTATTTATAAAATGACTCCTGTTCTAGTTTACTGGGATACCCAAAGTGGATACCATAAAGTGTTTTGGCATTAACTATGGGAATTTATTAGCTTATAAGCTTACAGTTTTGAAGCCATGAAAATGGCCAAGTCAATCAATATGATGCTTTCTTCCTGAAGAGTAGTTGTCCATGATCCTGGACTCTTCTGTCACATAGCAAGGCACATGATGACACCTGCTGGCCTGTCCCTTCTTTTCCAGGTTTCATTGCTTTCAGCTTCTTGCTTCCATGGTTTTCTCTATGTCTGAACTTCATTCCTCATAAAAGACTCCAGTAAAAGGATTAAGGCTCACCCTGAATGATGTAAGTCACATCCTAACTTAAGATCCTATTCACCAAAATATCCTGCTTAAAATATGTCCACACCCCAGGAACGGATTAACGTTAAGAACATCCATTTCTGGGGTTTATAAGGCTTCAGACCATCTATTTTAGTTTGCTAAAGGCTGCTGGGAGCAACACCAGAAAAGAGTTGGCTTTTCTAGGGGGAATTTATTAGTTTAAAAGCTTACAATTCTCAGGCTATGAAAATGTCCAAATCAAGGCATCGTCAGAGATGCTCTCTAACCCAGGTTGGTTGTTGGCAATCTTGGACTTCTGCCAAGTGTTAAGGCACATAGAGGCATCTGTATCTCTTCCACATACCATTGTTTCAGCTTCTGGCTGCTCCATCTGTGGCTTCCTCTTTCCCAGGTTCCTCTCTGATATCCTGGGTTCCTTCTCTCCATCTCTGCAGATTTTTCTCTAAGTGTCTCTATTTTCAGTCCTCTGTTTATAAAGGAGTCTAGCAAGAGGACCAAACCCTACCCTGAATCACACCTCACTGAAGGAATCCAATCAAAGACTCCTTCCTCACCAACTTAATCCACTCCAACCAAAGGGCCCAAAGCTCACAGGAATGGATTAACTTCAAGAACATGGTCTTTTCTGGGACCCACAAAAAAGCTTCAAACTGTCACAACATCCCAAGTCTAAAATCAAGATAAGATAGTGTCTTTGTCTATTTTTCTTCCTTCTTTTCCCTTTCAAAATATTTATTTCTATCAATAGTTTTTTTCATTAATGTCTACTTTATCAGAGTTCTTACCCTTTCATTCTTTCCAGATCTGCTTTTCTCCTCTGATCTAATCCCCTACTGACTACTAAAGTTTTTGTCCCATTACCACTACTCTCCTCATCCCCATTCACCCTTGCATCTTGAATCTCTTCTTCACTTCATTGTTCCTCACTAGGTGGACACAGTCAAGTCTCTCCTGTTTTACACAAGAAAACATTTTTGCAAAGCTTTTTTTGAATCTAAGTAGAAAGCTAATAAACACATGATGCTTGGAATAATATTTGTTCAGCTTATTATTTGGCAATATATAGTTTATTCTTTGTGAAACCAGCTAAGTGGCTTGAAACTTTCTTCTTATTACAACCTTCATATGTTTATACATTTGCTATCTATCTAGATTGTATGTACCTTGAGAGCAGCAAATATTTATTATAGTTATTTGGTGTGTAGTTTCCCCATAGCATAAAGTGAAGTGCTGGTAGCAGTGTCATATATACTGAATAAATAATATAGTGGATAAAGGCCTGTACAGGCAGTTCCTCTGATCCAGCTACCCAGGAGCACACCCAACTCTGAACATATATGCTGCAGGTCAGATTCAGGATTGGAAGCCACTGACCACCTCACCCCAGCTCCTCTGACGTGTTCTCATTGCTGCACTCCTGCCTAGAGCCTGACACTATACAAATGGATCTGCACAGAAAATCAAGATGAATGAATTACAGCTTTGTTCGGAAGTTTACAATTTACAAACCTCTGTCATCATAACATCAACCTTTTCAGGTGGATGGGGAAAATCTCCTTCATATTTAAGGAGACTAAAGGGTTTCATGAAACTTGTGAAACACAAACCTAAAACATGATTGACCCACGGTTTAAATCTAAGTCCTCTCATTCTGAAAGCGCACTCTTTTCACCACTCTGGCTATTTCTATAGCTATGAATCAACTATAAGCATATCTTCTCTGAACCAAAGAAACATGTCTATACATTTTGGAAATAGCAAGTTCCTCATAAATATTGAGCTACACATAAATATTTTTATTCACATTTACATAATACAATCTTGTATTTTTAGAGCTCTTATAAGCATGTTCACAAATAATCTTTCCATATGGGATAAGTGAGACAGGTATTATTAAAAGGGATTACAATTTGCAAGTAGGAACTAATGCTAAGAAAGCTATTCAGATTTTCCAAATCATTAGACATGGAAACCCAGCTTCACATTTCAGGTACGGCATTCTGTCCTCTCTTTCATACTATCTTCATGACATGGCAATGTTAAAATCTCAATGTTTGACATACAAAATGTGAAAAACAGATTAGAATTTTCACAAGTATGTTAATTAGAAAATACTATTCTAATTCTATAACAAGACTTCTAGATCCTAAAATTACCGATCAAAACATTTCATTGGAATTCCAAGAACATAACTCAGTGAGTTATAACTCACTAATGTATGCCATGTTCATTTTCTCAGATAATAGCACCAACTCTGAATTCCAAGAAGCTGATTTTATAACAGATTAAAATTGTGTATAGTTATACATACTTTATTCTCAGATACATGAGTATAATTTTAAATCTCACTGCAGTGTATGATCCTGACAGTCTTGCAGATTGCCAAGAAATAAATATAAAAAAATGTAAATCTCTAATTATCTCAAGTGACCAGTTGAATGTCACATAAGCTTCAGATATATTGGAAAGTTCTATTTTTAATTAACTGGAGAGAGAACAATTCTTCTCTCTATATGTATGAATGGGACATTGATGTACTTTAGTGAATTGCATATTAATCTTGTTCTTCCTTCTGTCAATCCCTTTGGAAAATTTTGTAAGTCTCCTGAATGTTCACTTACTATGTTATATTTATGTGTATACTTGTCTTACCTATGCTGCTCTTCTCACCTCTCCTCTCTAGTCACCTTCATCTAAAACACACACAATTATTGTATTTTGCCTGAGACTTTACCATTTTTAAAAATGAAACCTGGACAGCTGGTCATTAAGAATATAAAAGCTTCCTGAAGGCTAGAGAAATGTCTTACAGAAATTTTCCTCTCAAATTACTTTGGGCAGATCTTTGCAAAGGGTAGGAGCTAAATAAATATTGGTTGAATGGAATTAACTCTGAAGGCTGAAAAACAATAAAAATTTACCTGCGATAGTAATTGGCAAATACAATTAGACTTTCTACATATGTTAACTCAAAGTGTATTTGAGAAGTACAAAAACTTGGTAATAGTTTCAAAAACTGATTTATGGATCCAAATGAAATATTCAGAAAAAAGATGCTTTGAAAGATGTTTTGATTAAAAATATAATTAAAGCTTTATTTTTTAAAACAGAGATTTATTCAGTACCCATTTCTAATGATTTTTCCAAGTGCTAAGTCACTGTGAGAGGATTAAAATAGAAATATTTCATTTCAGTTTAGTCAATTATCTCATTCTTCAAAACAAACAAACAAAAATTCCTTTGGCCCAAATTGAGACAGTCATCAGATTTTGTCTGTTCATGAGGAATACATTCAATCCTTAGAACTGTTCAAAACTGTCCTAAAGAATAGATGACTATCACTGCTACTATTCTTTTTTCTTAATTATTTTCTTTTATTTTTAAAGAAGCTTTAGATTGCATAAATGTTACATAAAAAATAGAAGGGATTCCCATATGCTCTACTCCCTCCTCCCACACTTTCCCACATCAACACCATCCCTCATTAATGTGTTTCCTTTCTTCCAATTGATGAACACATATTGAAGCATTGCTACTAACTATGGATTAGAGTTTACATTATAGTTTACACTCTGTCCTGCACAATTTTGTAGGTTATGACAAGATATACAATGACCTGTATCTGTCACTGCAATGTCCTGCAGACAATTCTAATGTACAGAAAATGTCCCCATATTCACCTATTCTTCACTCTTCCATCCCTCAGAACCTCTGGTGGCCAATGTTTTTATATCAATGACAAGAGTTCTTACATTGCTAGAATAAAAATAAGTCTATAAAAGAATAATAATAAGTCTACTTTAGTCCATTTTTCATTCCCCAATCTTGTAGATTTTGGCATGGTGATGCTCAATTTCTTCTAATTGAGAGGGAGCTTAGATCCCATGGGCAGATGGATGGAACTATATTGCTTGTAGTAGCAGTCTCTCTGTTTCTTGTGATGGGTGTTGTCCATCATCATCTCCTTGTTAGTTGTCTTGGGTGAATCCAATGCCTGGAAAGTAGGTATTGCAACTCTGCTGAGATTTAGGACCCAACTGGCACCTGGATGACCCAAAGATTTGTGTCTCTTGGACATACACCAATCAAATCTAGTACTAATTGTAGGTTCAAATAGAAGGTGCAGAAGAGCCATGTGTAGGGAAACCACAAATGAATTCAACTCTCACACTGGGGAGCATAAATTCCAACCTAGGACCTACTGGCAGGGCACCAAACTCCTGAGCTCTCTGCCCTGCCTATAGTGCCTGGATGTTTCCAGAGCCCTCAGGAGCCCCACTATTTGAGGCAATATTTACTGTGGCAGTCAATGAGATCCTGCTAAGATGTGCATAAGCGTAGCCTCTGGAATGACATCCTGATTTACATTGAAATCTCTTAGCCATAAAAACTCATTTGTGTTTACCATTTCCCTCTTTTAGTCAAGGTCATTTTAAGTTCCCTTGCTAGTTGGCACTTGGTAATAATCCCTCGGTGCCAGGGACCTCATCCCTGGGAGTCATGTCCCATGCCAGGGAGTGCAGTTATATACTGAGTTTGGCTTAGAGAGAGGTCACATTTGAGCAACAAGGAGGCTTTCAGATAGTAACTCTTAGGCATCTTATAATACTAGGCTAAGTTTCAATTTCAAAAGAAAAGGTTTGTAAGTACAGTCAGCAATATAAATGACCTATCCTTTTTCACTAGACACTGCCCCTGTACTCAGGGGATTCTTGCTGTCCCAATAGAGAATGTGGCAGAGCTCCCCAGGATGGGAATTTGATATTCTTTTGGTTATTGTGTAGATCTCCACCCACTGTGACAATGCCCATGAACACTTGAACACATTCATATGCCTTAGAGGTATGGTCCAGATGAACCTCCTACCATGCAAACCCCATTACTGGCACCATGCACCAATGATCCTCCCCTGCCACAGTTGTGACCCTTTTGTGATCCAAAACCTCTTCAAAAATGAAGCCAACAAAATAACCAATTAAAATTAATAAGAAAATTAAATAATAGTAATAGTTTTAAAAATAACAAATAAAATACAAAAATTTTTAAAAATTTGAAATAATAAATAAAAGTTGACATTGTATCTTTCATCTCTGTAAGGTCTATTGTCTTGTATATATTGTAATATTGTCTTCTGTATTTTCCCCCAGTGTCTTTTTTTTTTTTCATTTTTTCTTCGCAGAAGCTTTAGGTTACAGAAACGTCACATACAGAATATAGGGGATTTCTGTATACTCAACTTCTCCCTTTTTTCCATCTCCCTTATTAATAATGTTTTACATATGGATAGTACATTTGTTATAATTGATGTACAAATATTAAAGCATTGCTACTAATCATGGGCAATGGTTTACATTATGGTTTACATTTTGGACCATACACTTTAAAAACTTCTAATGAAATTTAAAATGGCTTGTGTCCATTATTGCAAGATCATGCAGAGCAATTCTAATGCCCTAAAAATGCCCTATGTTGCATTTATTCTGTTCTCCATCCTCCTTCCCTCAGGACCTATGGTAACCACTAACTTTCAATTTTTGAAGAATAAGATTCATAGTTACTTGCAATAATATTGAGGGCTTGACATAATGGCTGTTTTATTTCATTAGGCATTGTCTGTGTTCTCAAGATACTCTCTCCCCAGTATGGGAGTTTGATATTTTCCTTTTTGTTGTGTGGGTTTCCACCCACTGATATTACACATTATGAAAAGATGAACACTTGCATATTCCATAGAAGCCTGCCGCAGGTATGCCCTGTCCTGTATGCTCCCCCGCATCCAATACCCTATACCAGTAACCCTCCCCTGCCATATGCGCTAAAAGAAAATCCCCAACATTGCAGTTTTAACTCCAGACCTGTGAATCTCCAGAGCTCACCTGCTCATTCCCCTGACCCTCCCCCAGTTCCATGGATAGTCAAACCCAATCTCCCACCATACCCTCCTCACAGACCAGCACTGTTGAACCCAATATTATCACTGCACCACAGGCATGCCCATCCACTGCACAACTACACCTCCTTCCACATTATCACAGATTTTGCCCATATGGACGATGGTTTAGCCCACTTTTGACTATCATTACTTTCTGAAAAGTCTTTTTGTTTATCTTGGCTTTTGACTCTAAAAAGGGCTGGGTTATGGTATAATGAGAATTAAGCCGAAGATATTCCTATGTCTGTCAATGCTTACAGAAATGATACAACCTAAGATTATTTGTGATTCAGATCCTTCAGATATTTCTCTTGACACATCAGATAAAAATTTGTAGCAGAATGAAGAAGAGTATGGTCTAACTTTTAAATTTTTTCATTTGTCATCCCATGATATGTGATGAACCGAAAAAGTGGCACACACATTGCAGAGAATAAAAGAAGAGGATGCCAGAGCATGCAGATGAAAAACAGTTTATTATAGAAGTATAATTTATTAGGTTAAGCACTGTGTTCAACAATTTTACTCTGGTATTAAATTTCCTGGAAATCCTTTGAAAAATATATAATTAACTCCTCAAAGAAGTTAAATAGATTGCTAGATCTAGAGCTAATAGCTAGGCTGATTTCAAGTCCATAACTACTCTGGTAACTATTCTAGGTTTAATATATTTCTAAGTTTAATATACTTCCAACCATTTAGCTTATTACTAAATGAGAAAAAGTGTCCCAACCTATAGTGTTCTGGTGCTGGCTTTTGGGAAATCCTGCATCTCATGGCAGTCTGTTTTTTTATTTTTATCTTCCCATCTGGGTTCTCCTAACTGTGTCAGAATTTCCTCTGCTTATAAGGACCCCAGTCACATTACTAAGGCCTGCTTTGACTTACTTTGGCCTCACCTTAACTATTAAAATCTTCAAAGGTAATGTTTACAAATGGGTTCATATCCACACTCTGACCCATCTTACTAATTTATTAAAAAATCCTATTTACAAAATGGTTCATACCCACAGGATAGAATTTGGAATTGGACATATCTTTTCTTGGGGAAATGATTTAGCCCCCAAGAATAGTCTTTCTTCCAACTCCATGATAGTAACTGAGTGTAATAAAAATTTAAATATATACTATAAATACCTTCAGATAACTAATTTTCTTGATATAAAGTCATTATAGGAATCATGAGCTTATAAAAGACCTGAAAGGGTTTTAATTCAATGGGTCAGGTAGCATATGAGGAGGGGTGGGGATAGAAGGAATATGAAACATATACTTGGTTATTCTTCGTATGTGAAATTGAGGCAACTCACTTCCCACCCTGGGAAAAAAAAAAAAAAGGAAAGAAAAGAAAGAGGGGATACCACAGAATATAATTCCAAAACAAAAGACATCATTTTAAATTTATATTCTTCAACAATTTATTGACTTATATTTAATAATTCCATTTTAAAAGCAAGCTCATTATATTATTTAGGTTTATATATTTCAGTTTAACTTCAAGTATAAATCAGAAAGTTACATTGCTTGAGTCAAAATTTCTAATAGTACTTTGCTGAAATGGCTCTATGGCTAAATTGATGACTCAGCTCATATTTTGCAAGCAGAATATGGCCTTATTCCTAACAACTTCATGATTAAAATGAAAAGATTCATGCTTTATTATGAAAGATGTTGAGGCTTTTACTGCAAGCACTGGAGTAGATTTAAAAAACTACTTATCTCTAGAAAAATCTTATCTCTGTTTTTCAGTGTTCCTCACTTCTTCCCCTCAAACAATAGTGAATCTCCACATTGAGTTGAATTTTATTTAGGCTTTATAACTTACATAATGAAATGAAGCACATAAGTCTGAACTTAAACTGCAAAGTAAAGGGCTATATTCAATAATTACCAATGGTTAAATCTCCAATTCATGATTGTGAAATAGTTATCAAAAGAAAATTACATTAAGAATGCACCATGCATTTTCTTTTTCTGGTCAGAATTACATTCTAGCTAAGCCATGCAAGCACATATTTTTGTATCTGGCATGATTTTATTAGTCTTTCATAGAATAATCTTTTTTAAAAACCCCACTGCTATAGTTACTCTAAGTGTGTAGGATAAGTTAAAGACATTTTAGAAAGAAAAGAGCAAACCAAACAGAAAGTAAGTAGAAAAAAGTATATACTAAGTATCAGAACAGTAATTATAAATTAACGAAATATAAAACAAAAAAATGAAAAATAATAAAAAATCTTTCTTCTTTGAAAGATCAATCAATAAATAAACCTTTAGCTATACTTAACAGAAAAAAAATAGGCAAATAACAATACACCAAAAACAGAATTAAGTATGGGATATCAAAACTGATCTTAGCTTAATCAAAATATTTCAAAAAATATTCTGATTAACATTAGGCCAATACATTTGATAACTTACATGTAGTAGGTAAATTCCTCAAATGGCAGAAATTACCAAAACTGAGTCAAGGAGAAATAGAAAGTCTGAATAAACTGTTATCAAGTAAATAAATTGAATTAGTAATTAAAAGTAGATTCATTGGCAAATCCTACTGAATATTTATTGAGTAAATAATATCAGTCCTACAGAAACTCAAATAATGGAGGAGGGAACATTTCCTCTCATTCTATAAGGCTAGTGTTTTCCTGATCCCAAAGTCACACAAAGAAATCCCAAGAAAGTTAAACAGATATGAGTATAACCATGAACATAAACACAAAAATCCTTGACAAAATCTTAGCAAACTAAATCCTGCAAAATATAAAAGAGAATTATACATCATAGCCAGTTTGGATTTATTCCTGGAATGCGAACTTGGTTTAATATCCAAAATTCAGTGAATATAATTGTCACATTCTAAAATGAAAGACAGGAACCATATTTTCATCTCAATAGATGCAAAAACCTTTAGATAATATAGAACCCTTTTATGATTTATAAACAAAACAAAGAAAAACAAAACAACCTCTCAAAATAAGAATAGAAAAAATTTCACGGTCTCTTAAAGGCCGTCTATTAAATTTGGCAACAAGCATTTTACTCAGTGGTGACAGAATGCTCTCTACCTAAAATTCAAAACACAGCAAGAAGAGCTCTTTACACCACTACTATTTCACTCCGCACTGGAGTTCTGTGCAATAAAGCACTGAATCATTGCAGTAAAAAGACGTCAGAAGCGAAGAAGTAAAACTGGCTTTATTTACAGGTGATACAAATGTGTGTATAGAAAATTGCAAAAAATTTAACAACAGATACTAGCGCTAATGAACAAGTTTAGAAAGGTCATGGAATGTAAGAGAAATATAAAAAATAATTGCATTCTCATGTAGTAGCAAAAATCAGAAAATGAAATTAAAACAATATCATTCACAATAGCATCATAATGAATAAAAAAAGAGTAAATTTAACAAAAGAATTAATAAAAGGCATGTATACTGAAAAATTACAAAAGATTACTGCAAAAAATTAAAGAAAACCTAAGTAAATAGAGAGATACATTGTATTTATAGCTTGAAAAAATTAATGTTGTTAGGATAGAATTTGTACCCAAATTAATCTATGGATTCAATGTAATTCCTGACAAAATCCAAATTAATTTTTTGATAAATTGCAAGCAGATCTGAAAATTGTAAACAAATTTCAAATCTTAGAGTGGCAAAAACAATTTTGAAAAACAAGAACAAAATTGGAAGACTTATAATGCCTAATTTCAAAAGGTACTACAAAGTTACAGCAATCAAGAAAATGTGGTTTTGTAATAAATATACAGTTCAGTGGAACAGAATAGGTAACTCAGAAATAAACTCACATTTATAGTTAATTGATTTTCAGCAAAGCTGCCAAGGCAATTCATTGGGGCAAATAGAGTACTGTCCACAAATTTTGATGCAACAATTAAGAAACAAAAATTGAACTTAGACCCTTACCTCACACCATACAAAAATTTTAAATTATAAAACTTCAATGAAAAAAAATACGGAACATTTTTGCAATCTTGCGTTGTGCAAGGATTTCCTAGATATAATGGCAAAGAGAAATATTTAGCTTCATTAAACTTAAAACTTTGATCTCTAAAAGACACCATTTAAAAAGGAATGGGAGAAAATAACTGTAGACATGTATCTCATAAAGGACCTATGTCCAAAATATATGAAGAACTTTTAAAACTTAATCATAATAAGACAGCCAAATTAAAAATGAGCAAAATATGTGAAGAGAAACTTCACTTAGAAAGACATAAGAATGGTAATTAAGCAAATGAAAAGATGTTCAACATCATTAGTTCTTGGGGGAATAAAATTAAAATCACAATAACATGCCATTGTACATTTTTTAAGATGTGGAGATACTTTGGGACAATTAGATTATATCCAAAAGGAAGACTTGAATAGAAAAGAAATGGAAACCATATAGGCCACACAATTTTGGTTGCATATATCTTTGAAGAAAAGGAAGAAGGGAAAATCTGGGACAACAGATGCAATGGTAAGTGAGACTTTTAGGAGCAAGATGGATACAGAAAATTTTAGAAAGTTTTGAGGTGTCACGTAAAGAATACTTTCTGTGCTTTCTCCTAAGATTCAGTAAATATTTAAATTTATTTACTTTGCATTTCAGATGTGGACATCTGTTTCTATTGACTTCAGCAGAAATCTGAGACTGTTCACAAAGTACACAGGACTTTGCCTGACACCCATAGCATAGCAGATGCCTTTCGCCAATAAAATCTATTACTAATTATTGGTTAAATCTTTCCTGCCATTTGTAAATTACTTAAGTTACTTCAGCACCCAATAGGTGCTCCTCTCATAATGCAGAGGGGAGAAGTAGTGGAGTTAGTAGATGGATCATTATAAAATTATGAATCCTATGTTTTTTAGTATTTCTTAAAACAAATCCACATCTGTTTTGTTCCCATGGTCCCAACCTGAAATCACTATTTCATCATCTTTCCTGTCCACCTGCCAAAGTCCTTTCTGTTATCATCCTCTTCTCGGTATTGCCTGATGCTCTCGTTCATCCTCCAGTTTATCCAGAGTGATTGTCTGAAAGCAATACTTTTCACATCTCTCAGGTATAAAACCGTTTGGCAATTCTTCTGAGATTTTACAATAAACTAAGTTTTCTTAGCATAGAATATCTCATTGTTTCTAAATGCATAAATTTTTCAAAACTCTGAAATTAAAATGAGTTATGGAATTGATGGGATGACATCTTTTAATTGGCAGCATCTTTTCTTTCTAAGAGGTAAATAATTATGTTCCATACAATGAATGGCATCTTAGAGTTGATTAAAAAATAGTAATATAGAAGGACCCTGAAAATCTAGTGTCTTACATTTCAAAATTCATTTCTAAACTCCTCCATTTCCTCTTCCTTCTCCTCCTTCACATACCTCCTATACCTTAAGTCATCTTATATTTCAGCCAGTTGTTTAAACATATGTCTTCATACCTTGCGAAATTCCCAGTGAGGTCCTCCTCTCAGATCTCCCACCTTCAGAAAGTCTAACTCTATTGCACTTTATGCTCCCTCATAACCTACACATGCCTCAATCCTATCTTGCCATATTTAATTTTGAATATCCAAGTGCTTATCTACATCCCTTTCTATGCTTATATCTGGCTGAGGGGGTCTTAACTGCTTTTATATCAATAGAACACACAGTGCCTAAGACAAATTCTTTTTGAATAAATGATTGAATAATTAAATTACTAATGATGCAATGCATAACTGGCAAGATTTCTGGTAAACATATTTAGTGATTGTGATAATATTTTCACACTGCTTTTGTTGGGGAATATGCTTTTGTTTCCTCTATCCTCCAGAGACCATTATTTAAATTTTCTTTATCCATAGGTATAGTTTCCCTATCTTATAGTTTTCCAACTTACATTCTAGCTTCTTGATAAAATATTTTAGCATATTGTAACAGCTTCATGTTGAATGAATTGTGAATAAAATTAATCCTGCAATGTTTAACAATAGCTACTATTATCCCATTGTTCAAGATTTACAGAGGGTCATAATATCGCCCTAACCTATTAAATTCTATTGAGTATCCATTGAGAATGGCACTAATGAATGCTTCCCTATAACAATCTAAATTAACTGCAGCAATTCAAGTAATAAGATTATACCCATCGTACTCACACAGCCAAAATACTGAAGAGATTTGGGTCAGGCCTGAGATCATCAACCAACACATGTAAATGATAATGCCAGAGGAGAGAAAGAGACCAATACTTCACATGTAAATCAGTTTTTAATTCATTATTTCCCTCTATATTTTCATAAAATTATGCTGGTCATACATTACAGAAGACTGGGGATTTATTCTCCAGAAGAACTGAACCAAGTAGGATCTAGTCTTTGGAACCTCTGGTACAACTCAGGACTGAACTATAAAACCATTTAAAATAAAAAGAGAAAATGAAAATTTGCATACTATTGAGATCCCAAGCCTTCTTTCCAATGGAGGCTAGAGAGACATTTCCCAAGAATACTGTGTGAGATACATTTTTCAGCAGAAATAATGTGCTGCCTTTCCTTAAAAAAGGATATGGGAAAATATTTCCTTTATTATGTAAGTAATATTATTGCTAAGGAATTGAATGACTAAAGGAAGAAATGTAAAAACAAAAAAAAATTAATTCTAAAAATTGACAAAGCTCTGTATCTTGTTCAAGAATAATCTTTTAGTAAAAACTCAGAAATTGAAATTGCAGCCCAAGTAAAATTAGCTAAATTTCAAGGCATCTGAAAATTTTAAAATTACATCATTCATGTTAAAGAACCAATGCTTTGGTTCTTTACTAACATTTCTCACGGTGTCTTGTATTGACATACATCAAAGAGAGGTTGCTAGAGTTGTATTCAGAAGATAAAAGAGCAGACCAACTAGAGGTTTTGGGTCCAGAAAACTGATATCAGCAGGAAATTATTTTTCCCCCTCTCACTGCTTACTTTAGGTTTTATATCTACTTAAATGAGAGAAATTTCTACCTGCCTACAAATTTGTAAATTCATAGATTCAGAGATAGAAAATTCATAAGAGTCCTTGAGTTTAGACTGCCACTTTTGAAAATATCTCTCATAGTATTCCTGAGAAATGGCTTTCTCGCTTCCAATGGAAATTACCTACCTATATACTAGATACTCGCTAAGGGGTTTTCATGCATTTTCTCATTTAATTCTCACAATATATCTCTGATAAAAGTAGCCTTGTCATTATTTCACTAAAGATCAAAAGAGGTATTGATTATAAAAGAAGGGAGGGAAAAAAGAAAGAAAGGAGAAGGGAGGGAGGAAGGGAGGAAGGGAGGAAGGGAGGAAGGAAGGAAGGAAGGAAGGAAGGAAGGAAGGAAGGAAGGAAGGAAGGAAGGAAGGGAGGGAGGGAGGGAGGGAGGGAGGGAGGAAGGGAGGGAGGGAGGGAGGGAGGAAGAATAAAGATGCAAATGCAGTACACAAGTCAGACCAGACAGCTGGGGCAGTAGAGGGGGATAAACTTAATCCAACAAAGGCTGAGCTATAAAACATTTAAAATAAAAAGCTTAAAGGAAGTGGATTTGACTCAATTGATAGAAAATCTGCCTACCACATGGGAGGTACAGGGTTCAAACCCAGGGCCTCCTGGCCCAAGAAGTGAGCTGGCCCACGCACAGTGCTAAAGCGTGCAAGGAGTGCTATGCCACACAGGGGTGTCCCCCATGAAGGGGATCCCCACGCAAGGAGTGTGCCCCATAAGGAGAGCCACCCAGCATGAAAAAAGTGCAGCCTGCCCAGGAGTGGCACCGCACACATGGAGAGCTGAGTCAGCAAGATGATGCAACAAAAAGAGACACAGATTCCAGGTGCTGGGAGGGAAGGGGAGAAAAATAAATAAATAAAATCTTAAAAAAAAAAGATTAAGTCAAAATTTGCATACTAGACTCCAAGTCTTCTTACTTTCAATGGCTTCCAAAAGATCTATAGATATTGTCACTAAGGAGTCACACAGAGTAAAGTATGGATTACTACCTTATCATACCAAATCAAAGCAAGCCCTCTGCCAAACGCATCCCATGCACAACAAAACATCCAATCAAACTTGTGACCCCTTACTTATAAATAAGAATGAACAGGTGAAGAGTCAAGTGTTATAAGATATTTGAGAAGAACCTCTAACATGTAAAACAAAGATTAAAGCCAAGCATTGTCTTTCGCCATTTCCATATCTTTCTCTGTTTCTCTCTCAGCACACACAATTTGAATAAAAGTTCAGTAGAAACACTGGAAGATAAAAATTGAGGAAAACTCCCAGAAATTAGACTTTAGAGGCTGCAGAGGATTGAATTGTGTACCCCAGTTTGGTCATGTACTTGGTTTTGGTCTGCCTTCTACTGGGTGTGGACAAATTACAAATAAAATTTTTTCATGGTATTACTGAAGTAAGTTAAAATGCAGCCCACCTGAATCAGAATGAACTTTAATCTGCATTACCGAAGTGCTTTAAAAGCAGATTGAAAATCATATGAAGAGATAAGCCACAGGGAGCAATCAGGAGCTGAAAGGCAATGAACCCTGAAGAGAAAGGAAAAGACTCCACCATGTGCATAGCCATCTGACAGAAAAGACAAGGACCAGGGATTGCAGGCAGCCAGGGCCAGAACACAACAATCTTCTGGGAGAAAACATTCCCTTGCTGACACCTTGACTTTGGACTTTAGGCCTCAAAACCATGAGCTAAATAGATTCCCATTGTTTAGGTCAATCCATTGTATGGTATTCATTTTAGTAGTTAGGAAACAGAGACCAACAAATTGAAAAAAAGAAAAAAGAAATTTAGAAGGGTAATTCTGGAATTCCAATCTCCAAAAAATAGGATTTTGAAAGAGATCAAAGAAATAGTAATAGAGAAAATTGTAAAAGAAATAATATAAAAAAGCCTTTCCCAGAACAAATGACATGATTTTCTAAATTAATTGTATCCTGCACTGTCATTTGAAAGCAAGCCATCCCAAAGCAAGTTATTGTGGAATGTTAGCACATTAAGGGTATTTGGAGGAACATCATGCATCGCCCTACTTCCTGGCTTTTCTGCTTGGCATTCCAGCTGCCTGAAACACTCTCCCTCAAATGGATTTGCCCCATTATGTCTTTTAAGACTTTGGTCATAGTTGCCTCTTCAGTAAGGTCTTCACTGAAATTCCCAATTAATATTCTTTTTTGCCCTACAGAACTTCCTAGTCACCTCACTGCTTCTCCCCCGACCCTGTAGTATGTAGGACCATCTGTGTACTATTTAACTATTTTATACATTCATTTTCTGTTTTTCCAAATGCATTAGGATGCCTACATAACCAGGAGAGTGCAGGTTATCTTTTTGGATTTTTTTCCTTTCTGTAGCCACAGCATTTGGCACAGTGCTTTATGCATAGAAAGCACTACATAAATGTCTGTGGTAAAAGGAAATGATGGGGAAAAGTCTAAAAGTTTCCAGAAATAAAGGATCAGTATTCAAATTTGCATATGACTCCTGAATAGCCACAGTAAAATCTGCAACACAGTTGAAAAATAAATCAAGAGTAAGGGTAGCCATCAACGGATGAATGGATAAGCAAAATGTGATAAATACGTAGGATGGAATATTGTTCAATTGTAAGAAGAAATGAAGTAGTGATGCATATGACAACATAGATGAACCTTGAGGACATTATGTTGAGTGAAACATGCCAGACAGAAAGAGACAAACATTGTATGATCTCACTAATATGAACTAAATATATGAGGAATCATAGTGTTAATAACTAGAAGATTGATCACCAGAAGTTAGAATGAGGATAGGGAAAAGGGAATTGAGGCTTAATTTGTGCAGAATTTGTAATAAGGTTGATTGCAATGCTTGGAACTGGATAGAGGTGATAATAGTATATTAGAGTAAATATAATTAGCAGCACTGATATGGAGGGATGATTGTGGGTGAAAGGGAAAGTTTATATCACTAGAAGGAAAGCTAAAGGATGAAACATTGGACTGTGTAGCATAATGAACTCTGTTGCGGATGATGAGTGTGCTTATTAGTACAAATATAATAATTTTCTTACAGGAGTCATAACAAATGCGCTTTGATATTGTAGGATGTTAATAATGGGGAGATATATGTACAAAGATGCACCTGAAGCAGACTATGTACTGTAGTGAGTAGTAATATATTAGTATTTTTCATCAACTGTAAAAAAAAAAAAGAGAGAGAAATTTATGCTGTTACAGGAACCAGATACAAAATACTACATATTGTTTGATGCCATTTATATAAACTGGGGAGTAGGGGTTTTTCTTTTTGGAGTGATGAAAATGCTCTAATATTGATTACAGTGATAAATACACAATTCTATGATTATACCAAAAGCCACTGAATGCTCACTTTAGATGGATTATATGGTATGTGATCATATCTCAATAAAATTGCTTTTAAAAAAGTGAGAGCAGCATAAAGACATTTTCAAAGAAGTTCTCAAAAATTTTATCTTGTTTGTATCATTTCTTAGGAAGCTACTGGAGCATAGGCTCCACCAAAAGCAGGGAATGAAATAAAATATAGGGAGTCATGGGATCAAGGAAACAAGAAATACAGATAATAGAGAAGCAAAAGAACTCACAAGATGACGGTATAAAGAAGGCCAAGAATAATAGCTGTGTAACAGGCTTAGACTGAAGCAGGAAGTCAGAGGACACTATGAAAGAAGTCTCCAAGGAGAGGGAGAGGGGGAGAGAGAAAGAACCTCATCTATTATATCATTTATCTGATGTACTGAGACTTTATTCTCATATCTGGTAAATAGTTCAAGGATAAATTGGTGATAGGCAGTGATATGGAATTGAGCAAATGAAAGAGTAAGGCAGTTTCTAACTCCAACTGAAAAAGACTTGTACAAGAAAGAAAATATAATCATAAAACAATCCTATTACTTTATGTGTCTCTGCTGAACCATACTATAAATACTGAATATTGATTTAACAACCTGATAAACATAGATCCCCATGGATTGACAAGATACACACACACATATAAGTGAAAAATGCATGAAAGCAGAATATTATTATTAAAAAATAAACTTTTCATGCAGTTTAGCATTGTTGAGTAATTCATGAATGGAGCAGCTTCCCATTCAGAAAGTAGAAGGGAGTTCTGCAGAGAGAGTGGAAAAGAGGAGCTTTTATATAGCAAACAGGGAAGCAAGCGAGAAAACATTCTGATTGGGTGGTGTTAAGTATTCAATTTACACAGAGGTATTTTATAAAGTAGTTAGTATAGCATACTTGTCCATTTTTAATAGGCTATCCCTCCTGGACTGAGATAATTTGATAACCAAATATTGCAAAACTTGCAACTTTATTTGGACTTCTCTGATCTCTTAGAAAGTCCTGTCCATAGCCAAATTTTATATTTTAAAATGTCCCTGCTATGTCACCAAAAGGGGGCCACTTCTAGTAATTCCCAATGCCAGTGGCCATTTTATTTAACAACATGTATAATACAATTGCATTTTTTAAAAAGTTTATTTGATGACAAATGTTTAGAAATTTATTTGAAAACAAATGGATGAAATTATTATTAAAGACTTTAAGTCATGGCTCCATACTTCTATATTATTTGTTTTTTAATATAAAAAAATCTTATCACTTTTAAAAATTAAATTTAGTATATAATATGGATCCAAAACATAATTTTAATTCCTTTATATTACTCTAGTTTATTTGCCCTACAATCTAGTCATTTTCTTTTCACTATGCTTTTAGATTACTGTGAGTATTTTTATATATTAATCATCCTTACACATACATCTTTAGAATTTGTCTGGTTATTTTTATAGAACTCATGAAAAATGGAATTTTTGATGGGAAAAAAATCATATTTTATGACATTTGATAAATAATCCAAAGTAGACTATTGAAAGATTGAAACAATTTATAATTCACAAGCAAAGTTCAACAATATCTGTTTTCCCATCTCTTGTCACCTCTGGCTAGTATCATCCTTTTTGCCTTTTTTTTTTTTTTTTTTTTTGATATTTGACAACATATTGGGGAAAAAACCAGTTTGCCTTTGTTTATCATGATACAAACCATGTGTTCATATGCTTATAAGCCCCTGATTATATTTATACATTTTTATTATATTTTTAAAGATACTTAGATGACACAAAATGTTACACACAAAAAAATAAGGGATTCCAGTATGTCCCACTCCCCACACCTCTCATCCTTTCCAACATTAACAACTTCTTTCATTAATGTAATACATTTGTTGCAAATGAGCACGTTTGGAGCATTGCCACTAAGCATGGATTATAGTTTACCTTGTAGTTTACACTCTCTCCCACTCAATTCTGTAGGTTATGACAAGATTTATAATGGCCTGTATCTATCATTGCAATGTCATTCAGGACAATTCCAAGTCCTGAAAATGCCCCCATATTACACCTCTTTTTCCCTGTCCCTGCCTTCAGCACCTCCAGGGGGCACTGTCTCCACTTCAATGATATAATTTCTTCCATTGCTAAAATCACAATAAGTCTATAGTAGAATACCAGTAAGTCTACTCTAGTCCAAATTTTATTACCTAGTCCTTAGGATTCTGGGATGGTGATGCCCATACCACCTCTAATTGAGAGGGGGCCTTGATCCCATACTCCTGATGGATGGGACTCTCTTGCATGCAGCTGTAGACTCTTGGTTCCTTGGTATGGTGGTTTTCTATTTTCACCTCCTTGTAAGTTGTTCTGGGTGCGTCAGTGAACTAGAGAGTAGATGTTGCAACTCCATTGAGGCTCCGAACCCAGCTCACATATGGACAGCCCAAAGATTCAAGTCTCTTGGATATACATTTACCAACTCCAGTACCAAATATAGGTTCAAATAGAAGAGACAAAAGAGGCATGTGTAGAGAAGCCACAACTGAGTCCAACTCTGTCATACTCGGGAGCACAAACGTCAAAGGACCCACTGGAAAGGCACCAAACTCCAGAGCTATCTGCCATGACTGTAGGACCTGGGTGTCTCCAGAACCCTCAGAAGCCCCACTATTTGGGGTAATAGCTATGACATCCATAAGCGTTACTTCTGGGATGACCTCCTGACTCATTTTGAAGTCTCTTAGTCATATAAACTCATTTTTCTTTATCTTTTCCCCCTTTATTCAAGGTCTTTTTCCAGCAGCATTGCTAGTTGGTTCTTGGTAGTAATCCCTTGGTGCCCAGGAGGTTCATCCCTTGGAATCATGTACCACATGGGGGGAAGGTAATGCATTTATATGCTGAGTTTGGCTTAGAGAGAGGTCACATTTGAGCAATATGGAGGCTCTCAGAAGGTAACTCTTAAGCATCACACAGCACTAGGCTAAGTTACAAATTCAAGAGCAAAGGTTCATAAGCAAAGTAATCAATATTAAGGGCCCATCAATGGACCATCATTCTTCAATTGTCATTACCCCTGCACTTGGGGGATTGTTGCTGTTCCCTTAGAGAATGTGGCAGCGCTCACCAGGATGAGTTATCATATGAATCTCCACCCACTGTGACAATGCCCCATGAACATTTGAACACATTTATATACCTTATATGTATGCCCAGGTGAACTTCCTCCCATGTATCCCCCATCACTGACACCCCACACCAATGATCCTCCCTTGCCACAGTTATAACCCTTCTGTGATTCAAAACCTATTAAAAAATGAAGCCAAGAATATCACCAATACTATTAACAGGAAAATGAAATAATGATAGGTTTAAACATAAGAAATAAAATACATATTAATTTAGAAAACTAAAACTAAAATAAAATTTTTAAATTGGGATACTAAAAAAATGAAAAATATTTTAAAATTTTTGATGTTTTGCCTTTCATCACTGTAATCCCTGATTATGTTTTGAATTGGTTTCCTCTCCTCCTTGTCATTATTAGTATAATTTTATCATCTCTCTCTCCCTTTTTTTTTTAAACTGACATTGATTTTTTGGAATAAAGATTCAGTTTCTTCTGTATAGGCAGCAGAGAGGCAGCAGCTGCAGTGGCCGTACATCGTTATTGACATCACCCTTACATGTGACACCTACCCAAAATAACACTGGCAGGGAGAGGAAGGTGTACAGATTGGTCAAGCCCAATCATCTAGGAAGATGGCACTCTGACAACTGAATGATCCTTGGGAAGTGCATATCTCAGGGAGGATGGACAGACATCAGCAGCCTTGACCTAGCATTGGTTGGTGTGATGTGTGCCAGTGAGCACAGGTATCTGGGGCCCAGGACCCTACCCAATCCACCAGCTGTGGCCTGAGGCAGTAGCTGGAACCCTTCCAGTTGACCATAGAGACAGGCTCTTCTCCTACTGAAAAAATCCTTCCAGTTGACCGTAGAGACAGGCTCTTCTCCTAGTGAAAAAAATCCTTAAAGGACTATTAGAATTATTTTTATGTAGGACAAATCTCATTGTATCATTTACTTGCTTAAAAGTCCTTGGAGACTAACGATTTCCCACAGAGTAAATACTAAAATCCTTAAATGGCACACGATTTCAGCAATAATCTTCAATTCTAACATATGTTTTCATGATAATAAATAACTTAAGAGTAGGGGCCCCATTTTGTTCATTATTGTATTCATTCTATACATTTAAGAAGTGATTAATCAATGATGTGTGAATATATTTAAGTAGGACAGAGAGGCATGGCCAACTCTAGAAACTTGTTGATTCAGCTTTCCAGCTATTCATTCAATTTTTATAATATTTGTTGAGTTATTACAGTGTGCCAGACATTGCTCTAAGTTTTATAGATACAGTGGTTAACAGACCTGACAGTGCCCTTCCCTTGTGGACTTAATGGGAAGATGAGGGTAGAAAAAATAAAAAGTGAAGTAAAAAAATTAGAGTGATAAGCAAAAGTCTGCTGCTATTAATATATGGATTCTCTGGAAAAACACAACACATCAGCGTTGATTTGTAGTGGTTGCAGATTTCCGTGGTGTATGTACTCTCATAATGTCAGATTTCAAGTTGCCAATGATTTAACAAATAGTTTGCAAAGTTCTTGAATATTGAACAATTGGCTCTGGAGAGATAGTCGAAGCTGGCTCCAGCCATCCCTGATAATGCCAACACAATAGTAGGATTTGAAGTACTAGGGACTATTTGAGTCAAGGGTTCCAATGAAAGGACACAGAAAAGGTGACCACTGAGCTATGACCCAAATGAGGACTAGAACCAAAAAGCTGAAATTCAGAGGGTAGGACGTTCCAGGGAGAGGCTTCAGCTAAAGCAAGAGACCCAAGGCAGTAAAACACTGGGTACATCCAAAGCACAAAGAGCCAGGCACAGATTTTTCTTTTATTTTCACTTGGGAAGCAACCTTAAGGTTAAAAAGACTCTTAGTCCAGGTGAACATAGCATATTAGGAGAGTTGAAAATGAACCATGAGCTGGAAACTGAGAGCAGTTTTGGTTCTTTTGTCTAGTGCTTCTTTGCTAATAGCAGTTCCACAATTGCTCCTAGGGAAATTTGTATGCTTGCTACACACACACACACACAAAAATTATTTTACCAATATTTGATAAGAAACATGGTTAGAACCATAATGATGGAAGGAAGAGGTGCAGTGTCATAGGAAGTCAGAGGAGGAAAGCTGGGTTCAAAATTGGCCTAAATGATTAGTTATGGGACTGTTTATTCTAGATCCACCAAATTCATTTTTTTTTAAATCTTGGCCTACCCCACAAACCAATTTGACTTTAAATTTTATTGCCATATTAATGGGTTAATAACTGAAATATGTTATCCTGAAATATATCACTGAGCCATTTTGGGCAATATTTGGGAAAATAGAAATCAAATTGTGAGGAACAAAAGTAAGACTTAATTGGATTAAATTCTTTAAGCAGTCTTTAGGGTTTTTTCTACTTAGAATCAAGATGACAAAAAGAGTTTTGTTTTGATATTTCATTCTGAGCAGGTAAAGAAAGGGAGAATCCAAAACAATAATTTAAGAATCTGCTGGATTTCAAATCCAGGCTTAAGAAGTGAACAGCTCCTCTTGAGTGAAAATAAATCCTATTGAGAAGAAAATGAAGATTAGCAGGATTAAGCTTCACAAGGGCAGGATCTGAAAGTGGATTTGTTTTTATTATTGAAGATATTTATATGGGTTAATTGTATAGATATCTAGCTCATTTGTTTGTTTCTTTTTTTTTTTTTTTTCTTTCTAAATTGAGATGAGCCATAAAGTCTCTCAGGCAGGGGAGACTTCTGCTGCTTGTGAGGATGTGCATTATTTGCTCCAGTATTATACATTTGCAGTGAATAGTATTGAGAAAAGGGATATGACTTGTAGGTAGTCTCACAAGGAATTGTTATTGACATGTTAGCTATATTAATAGTTACAGTGTTGCCTTTATACAAGTGATTGCAATTTGCACACAGATTCAAATTGCTTTAGTAATAATTTTTATCACTTACACAAAACTGTAAAACATTAAAGGAATAGAAAAATTTTGTTATTTTTAAAACATTAGGTATATATAGAAGGTGGGTAGCAAAGCTGGAAATTCAGGGTTTTTCTCCTTGTTGAAAAAAAGTTTTTTAATTCAACATTGTTGTCAATGTGTTATCTTTCTCTACTAGTAATACCTAAGAAAAATAACTTATGTTTTGAATAAATTATAGAAAAATACTAATCAAGTCCAATTAATTTAAAGCTATGAATCCCAGACTGTTTCACTTTATTCTTTAAAGATATTTGTTGAGTTGCCTGTCTAGACCTGCAATATAACTATGAATAATGTAATCTTTGAAACAAAATAAACAAATGATACTGTTATTTAAGTACAGGACTATAGGAAAGCTTTAGAAATCCCTTATTAAACTGAAGAATCTTGCATTATTAAAAATGAGAGAAGGGAAAGCAGAGGTGAGAATTTAAATATTACTTTGGTTTTTAGTTCTAAGCTGTTCTATTAGTGAGTTATGGAATTATTCTCATGTGAATTTGGATTTAATTCTAAGTGCCCCAAAAAGACAAAATTGCTGGAAGATCAGCAGAAGAGGATAGGTATTTCATCCGAATCCATATGGAAAATAAAATTATGGCCACTGTTCATATGATTTAGGCCAAAAAAATACTCTCAGCTGAATATCACCACCATCATTATAATCATTATCAAAATCAAGAAGACCCTTACTGAAGCAAGAACTAAATGGATATTTTTAGCTCTGAGATTTGAAAAGAGAGAGAGGGGGAGAGAGAGAGAGAATTCGTACATGTTTTAATGAATACTTCCATTTTCTGTACATAAAATTGTTTCATTTAAAAGGGCAATTTTATATTCAGCTTCATTTAAGAATGAGGTAACATTCAAAATAATTTAGGTCAACATAAATCTTTAACCTGAAGCATTTCAGTATCCAAGAAAGCAGTCTTAAAATGTCTAAAGCAAATTTAATCACTCCAGTGTTTCTCAAAGTGGGCAGCATGTGCATAATTCTGCAAAATATTAATAGCTTTTGGGAAAAAGGAAATTGGAAAATTCTCCATTAAATCAGCTTACCATGAAATGTCAGTCCCTTTGATATGTAAGATGTGAATCTATGCCTTAAATATGGAGAACATGTTGAAATACAGCCACAATATGGGAGGGTATCCCAGGCAGAGGGAAGATAATGAGCCAAGATGAACAGGTGGGAAAGCACAAGGCATCTTTGGAGAAACTATAAGGAAATTCTGGAGTTGTAGGAGACAATTCCAGAAATGACAAAAATAGCCAAACTGTGATGTTTTGAGTGACAAGCTAAGTAGTTCAGAAACTTTTAAATGTAGTCATCAACTATTGACAATTTCTGAAGGTAGTGATAGCATAAACATCAGGAAGATTTAACTGGCCATCAGTGGATAGGTTTATTTGAAGCAAGGAAAGCACTGAGGACAGGGAATCCTGTTAGAAGACTATAGCAATGATTCAGGAATGAAATTAAATATGGATGTTAAAAGTGATAATGCAAAATGAAGTATGGGAACAAGATATATTAAAAAAAAAAAAAAGAATGAGGAGAAAGAGGAACAGTTTCAAAGATTTCAGAAGAGCTCTCTGGGAGAGTGTTGGTGACTTTAGGCCCTCAGCGAATCATTTGCAGCTCCCTCTATGGACCATGCTTTATAACTGCCTTCAAGCTTTTGATATGGGTTTTCTGCCATATAGACCTACCGTTCTTCACTCTCTGGTTAACTTCTATTTTTCCTTTAAGAAATCTTGTTCACCTGCCATAGCTTCTTTCTTAAATCGGTCTTGTGTGCTCTCCTAGAGTCTTAAATAAAACCCTTAAATCAAGGCCTACTGACTTGTCAGTCTTTCCACAGATTATTGTCTTCCCCACATTTGTTCATTTGTCCACATGAACACAGTAGAAACTCAGCCATAGGTGCCTTTACATCTCCCAGGAGGATACTCAGAAATGGTAGAATGCTGATAAGCATAATGATAAACATAAATGGGCATGTAGATAGGATTGAGGAAAGGATGTTTATCAACATGCTGGGAAACCAATGGAAGTTAAAATAAAGAAAGTAATAAAGAGGAAATAATTAGGCAGAATCCAGAGTACTAAGGAGGCAGGCTCTGGCATGCTGGTCAGGTGTGGAGGATACAAACCCTGACAGTCCCATACTTCCCGCAGTTTTCAAAAGCTGCATCATGCTCTTCTGTTTCCTTAGCCTAACTTCTTATGCTTCCACTGTGGAGAATGCCATTCCATCTTGAGCCTCTACTTCAACATCTGCTCATGCTTATGACAGATTAAATGTTACAATTCCCTGATGTCCTATTTTTCTGTATTTTCAGGGTGATTTTTCTCAATATGCAGCCTGAAGACTACATGTTGCATGTAGGGTTGGCATTTATGGGAAGTTTCTCTTTATAGCCATTTTCTGTCTAATAAATGAAGGAATGATAGAATTAGAATAACCATTATTTTGTAACTCCACGGAAAGGGAATAATCATCAATGTCTACAAAAACCATTAGTGGGGAAAAGTTGGTGGTGTACTTTGTAATGTATAAGTAAGGCTGGTGATACCTGAACCCAATGATCAATATTAACATGATAAAAGAGAGACATCGACTCTATATGCCTCCTGATGGAAGGACACAATACCCTGTAATATATTCTTACCAAGAGAAATAAATGGACATGAACTCGATCAAGTCTTTAGATGTAACAACCAGTTAAAAGAATTACAGAAGACAGAAAAAAATTGTCAAAATACAACAGTGGTTTGCCATCAGCAAATCCTGAATGTGGAAACAAACAACTTAGATTCTTCTACAAATAAATTGCAGGGAGAGAAATTTAAAAAGGAAGGGAAAATCCTATAGATTAAGGATGTAAGAAATTTAAAGACATGTCAACCAGTCACATACTTAAAACCTGATTTAAGCAAACCTAACTTTGTAAATCATTTATGAAACAAATAGGAAATAAGACCACTATCTGATATGAAGAAATTACTGCTAAATTTTAGGTATGATAATGCTATTGTGATTGTGTTATTTAAGGATTCTTATACATCTTGAAATATTTTAGATGAAATTGTATGTTTAGGTTTAGCTTCAAAATAATTTAGTGGTGGCGGTGGTAGGATAGGTGGTGGTGGTAGGATTAGTGGTGGTGGTATAAATGAAGTAAAATCAATAATGAGTGATGTCACACAGTGGTTCATTTTTATATATGTTTGAAATTACCCATTTTATACCATTTATTAATTTAGACTCCTGTATACCATTTCAGAATTATAAAATTAGAATGTCTGAGGGAGAAGCTAGGAATTTACATTAGCAAGTCCCAAGGTCAATATTTGAAAACTGCAGTCCAACCATTATTTCCCATTGATCTTGCCCTTGTCAGAAAAATGCAGTCATTTACATACATGACTTATCTTTCATGAAAGAACTTGTGCCTTCATCAGTATTGCCTCCTCCAAGGCTATGTATTAAGTCTATCCTCAATAAATATAGTGAAATTATTCAAAATATTTACCTTTTTTCACTCTTAATAAATGCTTTAGGGCTAGATTATACAAGACTTACAGTTTCCAAGATATCAGGTCCATTTGGCATCAGAAATGTGTGCCTTCTCATAGCTGTTAGCAATAATCCTCTAACAATATGGAATTTTTTTTGAGTCTTCAATACTCTTAATTTGTAAGGTGCCAATATAACAATTCTTCGAACAACAAGGATCAAAACTAACAGAAGGAGAACAAAAGCCTTGCCTTTCACAGACAGATGGAAATACAGCATATTAGCAGCAATGTACAATACTTACACTGATAAAATACATATGTATATAACCTTTTTAAAGAAAAGAACTGAAATGTTCTTTTGGGCTGATGCCAACTTTGGGTTTTAGTTTTGTTTGTTTGTTTGCTGTGGTTCCTTTATTAAGTTACAACATTGACTCTCAAAGAGGTATTCTTAGGAAAATGTAATCTTTTACTGAATATTGTTTACCCAAAGACCTAGCATTTCCTCTACCTTGGAACCCTTGAAAGAGCAATATAATAGGCCTGTCCTAGTTCTAATCCTTGGTTCTAGTTCTGCCACTAACTAGCTGGTGACTGAATATGACACATTTTTTTCTGGGTCTTGGTTTCCCCACATATGTAATTGTAAAATAAATGATCAGTCTACTCTTAGATCATCTCTAGGTTTGCCTACAGTGTTATGCTACTTCGAGGAAAAAATATCTTCACTTAACATTTAAACAGAAAACACCACTTTCAAAGAAAAAGAAATATACAAAATGGACTCGCCTCAGAGTCTTAGATGAATATAAATAAGGTCAATGTCATGCAGTTCTGTACTAAGTGTATAAATTCAGGTATAAAAAGGATTTTTCCCACTTTGGCTTACCTGCTTATGAGCATGATCATAAGAATTAATGTGATTGTCAAACTCCTGGTGTTTGTGATACTGCTTGTCACATAATTCACAGTAAAAGTTTGCCTTTACATCTTCCAGGGCCTTTGCAGTGGCCTTCTCCTTCTCTGCAAATTCCTTTAAAAAAATCAAAGATATTGGTTATATTTCTTTCTAACAGTATAAACATGGTCTCATATTAATTAATTCCATATTTAATTTTATTATAACTAAATGCATGTGACAAGGCTCATTACTTTTTCTAGAAATCTATGGCACTGTGGAAGTAACTTTTGACTTGGCCTTATTGGTACCTTATCAGCCAGTCTCATGAGTTTTCTCAGAGAAACCCTCTCCTCCAGCCTGGTTGTCATTCATCCTTCTTGCCACCCATTCCTAAGCATTGGTTCTGCTGACTCACCTAACTGTAATATCCACCAGTATCTCCTCTGCTTATCCAAAGACCCATCTCAAACATAAGCCCCACTGTCTTGTTAAAACATCTATCGGCCCACAATGCCTCTCTCCCATACTATTTTATTGGTGCCTTGATTATATTAACACCATTCACCTGTTGCTTCATGTACATTAGCATCACTGAGACCTTCAGTCTTAGGAGTCATTCTCTCTGCATGTAAAGCCTTTTCCCACCTGGTTGACTTGATGTACTCCTACTCCCTATTCCTTTCCCAACACCCAGCCCTTCATCTCCTCCGTAACCCTTCCTCTGTCATGTCAAGCAGGAAAAAGCCCCCATTCTCTTCCTTACCACCAAGCACATCTCTGACCATAACTCCTTTGTCTCCTTCACAGGTCTCCCTTCTTCTGATATCACCCCTTAAATTTTTGTGTTCCATTAAATTCCATCTTCAACCTACTGTTCTATCCACTGCACACTTACCCTGGATGACCCCATTCACACTATAGCTATAGTCTGATGTACCCACAAACTCCAACTGTAGCCTAAGCCTCTACCATTGGCATTAGTTCTGGCAGGTATCCCTATTGAGTTTATACTGTGTACTTCAAAATTCTTACCCTTACAATGTTTAATATAAACTATCTCAAACATGGTTTTGACTACATCATTCCCCTATGTAAAATCCTCTTAAGATCTCACATTGAAGAGTGACGAAAATTTATTGAACATAAGAATAGTGAGAATTCTTACTGAACATAAACTATGTGCCAGTTTTTAGGACAAATACATGTATTCTCTCATTTATTCCTCACAGCAACCCACAGCTAGGTCCTATTTTTAGCTGCATTTTACAGACACATCAAGCAAGCTTGGAGAGGTCACTTGCTCATGATCACCAAATTAGTAGGTAGTGGAGAGGGCATTTGAATTCAAGCAATCTATGCCTAGAGCTCTTGTTAATAAACAGCTCCCTCTAAGTTTACCCCTCTTAATATGTCACACAATTATGACACTGGACTAGCTATAGAGAAGGAATTGACTTGGTCTGACCATATATATACATCAGAAGCCTGGAAGGTGAAGATCTGTAGCATAGATGCGTTTGTACTTTCTTCCTCCTGCCCCCCTCCCTGGACCTTCCAGTTCTTTGCCCCTCCTCAAATTATAGCAGCATTCCTGAGTAGTTAAAAAGGCAAGCCTCAGGAACTGGTTGTAAACTGGTAACTAATCAACAGATCTCATACTAGCATAGCCTGTTTTTCTGGAAGGATGCCATGGCATCTGTTTTCCCCAAACTGCTCATTACTCGCCATGATGGATTTGTCTGCATCTTCCTTTGTTCTGACATGTCCACTGCAGCTCTGCGAGAAGCTGTGGTTTTACCCAGTTCCTTACCACATTGGGGACAGGATTTCAGACCTGTGCAAACCGTATCATCTAGCCGGAACCTACCAATTAGCAAAAGAGGCAAATGACATTTAGTACTTGCTTGAGCTGCATAAACTCAGAGGTCTAAGTAATGGCAAAGTAGGGACAACTTTTCACTGTAACGTGCTGCTTCATCTAGTCAACCAGCTAGTCAGCCAGCCATTTAGTCATCTAAATAACCATTAAATATTCATATGTTCAAGAATTTCTTACTCAGTAACTTTCAAGTGTCATTTTCTTACTGGGCCGTTCCCTTGTAAAGGTAAACATCATGTATTGTGGTAGAGTGATAATCAGAAGGTGTTGCAATGAATTAACAAGTTCACACTAAAGAATAGTTGGAAGAAAAAGTTAATGTTTTAGTTTTCTCTTTTTCATAGACTTAGATACACTGTAAACACGCAGTAAATATTTTTTGCCTTTTTATTGAATGACAGTACTTTTACTGATGAGTCTTGTAGGGAAAATTAAGGCGACACTCTCTGGAATAATTTCACAGTCTTTAAATATATTTGGAGCTCTAAGGATGAATGGAGTGAAAGCAACCACTTATTGTCAGTCTCAGTAGATTATAAAACTAAAAAAAAATAAAAGTCATAATAATAAAGTAGGCATATAAGAAAACCTGAAGTGTAAACTCCATCATTGAAGTGCCAGGTATTAAAATTTTCCTTCTCACAATTTGCCTGGCAAGGAGGCTTTGGAAGTTTATTTAACAGAAAAATAGATCATTTATGAAATAAAAGGAAGCTTCTTGTTAACCATTTTCAATGACTCATTAAAAGGTTGAAAATGAATGTTACAAATTGGATATTACATTTATTTTAACAGGGATATTTTTGAAGCATTAGATAATGCCAGTGGGCATTTTACATTAAAGTTCAGTAAGAATTCTTTAGTAATTATTTTTCATAATTAATATCATGAGTACAAGGGAAAAATATACATTTTCATGCCAATATTATTATATTCATGCATATAATAGCTGTGTCTGTAAAGAGCAAAGTTTTTTTACTACAGTAAAGTTTTTGATTAGAAATATGAATGGTTGCTACACAATTAGTTTTAATATTATAATGATGATTACAAACTGACTCTCATGGAACTTGCATTGTGTACCAGAAATATGCCAAGCACTTTACACTCGTTAACTCATTCAGTCTTCACAACAACCCTATGAAGTATGTTCTACTATTATATAATCCTGTTTAAAAATACAGAAAACAAGGTACAAACATGTTGAGAAACTTGCTCAACAATGAAGAGCAGAACCTGCATTCAGGTTTAGATTTGCCTGAATCCAGGACTATCAATCACCATGCTCATGGCTGCCCACAATGACTTAGCCTTCATCCAGATGCTACATATGTCTGAACTGTCTCTGTTAGCTTATTTGTGGATTTGGAATGACAAGGAGCTCTTAATTTTCCAGAGAGAGAAAGAGGACTAATCATAATTTTTAAACTCAATAAGGCATTTGAAGACGAGAATAAGGCAAAATAAAAGGCAGTAGTTCTGTTTCCAGTGGTTGTGAATGTGTACCCTGAGTGTAAAAAGAAAGAGAAGAAATCAATTGCTGTCCTTCATAGCTCCTTGTGGGTAATACCAGCTTGGAACTCTGAGGATTGAATTCATATTCTTTGCATGAATGTTCACATTTGACCTTTCACTGTTATGTGTAAGAGACTGCTTTAAGAATTCTAATATTCCCTAACCTATTCTGTTCTATTGGCCCCAAATAAAATTTGCTTCAAAGAGTGAATTTTTCTCCTTCTCTGACCAGGTGGCAGTCGTTTATTCAGAAAAATCTTTTGGCTCCCATTACATTTATACTTCTCTGTGACAGATTGGGTAATGCAAAACTCTTTAGAGGGGCTTCCTGCCTTTCTTTCTTTCTATTTTTTGTGATAGTTAGAAAGCAATTTAGTCATTACACTAGCTCTAATGTCAGCCTCTATCTTACAGCAATTTAAATGCTCAGGATTTCAGTTATCTCAGTATAAATTAATAGGAATAATAAGCAGCTTGTGAGATTGTTGTGAAGACAAAATGAAATAAATTTTGTGTAAGAACAAAAATATAAACCGTGCATGGCAAAAAGGAGGTATCCAATGTGTGTGTGCATAACTGTGTATATCTGACAATAGGAAATTATTACAAAATAATAGCAAAATCCCATGAGTCTATAAAGAAATGTGCATTTTCTGATGAAGATTTGAGCGAGTAAGACGAGGCCTTATTATTTTCATCCCACTATTTTGTGTGAAAGTCTAATCCCTGATAGCAAACTCAAATTTGGTTTACATATTAGGATTTTTAGTCTTAAATTATACACTATTTAGATTAAATAGTACATAATTGGATGATTTAGAAATTCCACATGAAGTTAAGAGCATGGTATATGTTAAAAATTAATATTACTAATTTGGATTCCCAAGAGCTGTGAATGACTTTTCTTGTGGAAAAAAAAAATGACCTTTTCATTCTATAGCATCTAGCATGGTGCTTGTTAATTAGAAGAAACTCAATATACATTTTTTGAATAAGTGAAATTAATGACTATAAAAAGGCAGAAAATGCATTTCCCCCTACATACATAGCTATTATGGCCTATGGCTAGCCTGTAAATCATATCATGGAAAATTAAATTATTGGAATGAAAATGGAGTAAATTAGAGTTTTTAATGTAATATTTGAGGTCCTAAGCTTACAGAGGAGCAATCCTAAAGTAATTGAGGGTGGAAGCTGCACCTGGAATCACAACCAGAGCTAACGATTCTTGACTTCTAATGCTCTTTTCATCATACCATAATTATTTGTTTTCCTTAGACTTCATTGTGAAGCATGTATCAGTTTCCCAGGCTTGGAATAGGACACAACCAAAATTAGACTTTTCCATCAATACCCAGGTAGGTATGGTGTCAGTTACTTCCTGGATTTGAAAGGCAGTTTTCTCCACTCTTATTAATGATTCATTCAAGATACCCAAATTAGAAGAACCACATTAAATATATGAAGTTGTCTCTGTGTCGCATGCTTTGGACAGCTCAGCATCATTTCTAATTTGGAAAGAATGACAAATTTCTGACTCAATGGCAAGAGGCCCAAGTGTTGATTGCATTTCTGTTCACGAAGCAACAATTAAATACATAAATTTGCTTATATAACTGCTTATTTTGAAGAAGCTTCCTAACGGGCCGCATTTGAACAGAGATTATTTTTGAAGAGCATATGCATTTCCATCAGAAACAAATTTCATCAGCATTCTATACCACCAACTTTATCTTCCTCAGCATAATTTTATATAAAGCACTTTCACCAGTAAAACACTTTAGAAAGGGAATAAAGCAGTTCCAGGTGCACCCTAAGATATCACAACAGCAGCTATTGCTTTATTGCTTAAGTATGTTTGTTTGCCATGAAGGAATAAAAGGGTGGGTATAATTTCTGGATTGTTGATCAATCATATATAGGTGCTGCATTGCACAAGTTTGCAAAGGTCATGGATTAGTTTGCAGAATTTTTTAATAGTCAATGATACAGCAAAATACATGTAAGCATATGATCTTCTTAGGCACAATATAGTAGTAGGCCCCCAAGACAAAAGGACTACAGATCTCTACTAGAAAACATACCTGTCCTCACCAGTGGAACAAGGCAGAACCCTCACATGGCGAAAAAAGAGAGGGTTGTGAAAAGGTTCATAGATTTACCCCAGACTGGGGAGTGTTTGAACCTATTAAATAGTAGCTTTTGGCCTACAGTTCATGCCCATCAAATGACCATTAGTGAAAGAATGAATGAATGAATGAATGAATGAAGTCAGTGAAGGAATGGATACATTTGATTTATTTCTCATTCTTGCATGGTAATTTATTGTGCTAAAGGGAAGTGTATTGGAAAGTCTGAAAAATGTATAGTGTGAGCATAATCTAGTCCCTGCCATGAAATGCCAACAGCTAAGCAAGCTTGAGGGGTGTCAAATGACATATATGAGGGCTTCCTGACGTGGAAAAACCTGAGACTCTCGTTTCCCCTCTGTCACCCCCAATAAGATATAGAAAGTAGACTTGAGAAAAGCAGGACTCACTGGCAGACCATGTTAAAGATGCACTGGAAATTCAAGGGTTAAATTTTTGTATTTGAAGGAAAGAAGGTTTTGGAATGTGCCTATCCTGTGTGTGTGTGTGTGTGTGTGTGTGTGTGTGTGTAAAATACAAAAAGAAAATGGGTTTCATTCCTTCAAACCGACAATACTGTCCCATTTACAAAAGTGGTAATTATCGCCCCATCAACTCGGCCCACACATATGTATAACTAATGAATATAGACATATTGCATTCATTTAAATTGAATGTATTTAAATGAATACATCCATTGTGCATTAGACAGGAAGTACTTCCATTTAGTCATTACTACTGCTGTAACTACTTATTGTAAAAATGCAATTAATAGTATCTGACATTTCATTTTCTAATATAAGAGAAATCAATGAAAAAATGTCAGGTAACTAAGTTTTTAGGGAAGATGCTAGTGACACTGCTCTATTACGAACCATTTTTTATTTAACATTTGTAACATCTATCTAGGGGAGAAATGACCACTAAGAGATGCTGGCTTATATATTGCTTCACCCTTGCTTGGAAATTGGTTGCAAATATGTTTCCTTCAAATAGCTTCAGATATTATCACATAGGTTCCAACAATTTGGCTTTCATAGGCTGTTCTAATATTAACCTTTACAATTCTAGAGAACTTTCTTATGTTCTACATGTGCCGAGTACAGGTCTGGAAATTCCTGAGGTGATTATTAAAATAGTAGAAAGCCAATGGCTTTGATTTTAAGGACAAGAAAGCCAGACAAGTGCCCAAAACTCCAAGGGCATTCTCTCTGTTCTCCTGTCTACTATTATATCTGATAATGCATCTGCTATATTTGGCTTACTTGTTCTAGAATCAGAGATGTTTAAAAAGGGATTGTGCTTACAAAGACATTCCATTATTTCAAACTGGCTACTACAAGCTTCTATCTATTGGAATTCTAATAGGTAATTTTCTTTCAAATTTAGGGAAAAGTAGCAATTGTGAAAGAAGTATACTTTAGAGAAGTTCTGTGTCTCAAATACTGAAATGTTAACTTCAAGCTGGGAAAACATGCCTAATAAAGATAACCTATTAAAAAGGCTAGTTTACTTTGAGACAAAGTCATTCTTATGGGACAACAGAAATGCTATAAACTAGATTATTTTCATTTCAGGATCATGAAATAATACACAAAAGTTTGGCTCCATTCTCATATAATTTGGCAGAAAATGTCACTTATGCATTGTCTAAGAAATACTCTTCTCATAGAATTTTGCTAAACTTGGTTTAGTGACTTACAATATCCTCAAACAAAAACTATATATCAGTTTTATGGATGTATACTTGCTCTTTTGAAATGATGCTTCCCAGATAAAGTCGGAAAGGATGGCCAGGTAAAGACAGAGACAAAGGTAAAAATGGCATATAACCGCTACAGCCCATCCAGACTGTGGCAATGGTCTACATTTCAAACATGTCACAGCTGCTTGAGCAGTTGGAGGATCCAGACTTATTCTTCTCCAGTCTATTGTGTTCGTGTGTGTGTTTTGTGTATTGTGCATAGAGTCAGTCTATAAAAAAGGCAGCTACAAGAAAGGCAATTCTGGGTCCATCACAAAAGAAGTGTAATAGAAAACATCACAGGCCTAAAATTGGAAGGAAACTCAGAAACCCTTACAAGATAAGGAAATTTAAGCCTAGTGAAATTCAAAGCCAGGTTCATGCAAATAAATAAGTAGCAGATTTGGGATGAGAACACAAGTCCCATCTTTTGGGACCAATGACAGAGAAATTAATTCTACAGGGTCTACATCTGTATTTGGAAAATGAGGATGGTCCAAGGAAACATATTTTTGTTTCTGAAAGTTGAGATGTATCATGTGCATGCATCTTCTCTATTTCTTTTTCAAAAGATTTTTCACATGTCAAGTCCCAGGAAAACCACACAATCAAAATCTATTTCACAATATATTTAGAAATTGTACTTTACTCCTGGGATGCTGGGAATAGAAATTTTTCATTTTAAACCTACTTCCAGGAGTAGGAGGCAGAACCACCATCAATAGAGAATCACTGTTTATCCATTTGAGCTTTAAAAAAAAGTCTTTATAGATTTTTTTGTCACTCTTTCTTTTATTAGAGAAGTTGTGGGTTTACAGAAAAGTCATGCATAAAACAGGATTCCATGTATCACCCTATTATTAACCATTTCTTTTGGTATGATACATTTGTTATAATTCATGAAAGCACATTTTTATAACTCTAATATGACCTATAGTCCATGGTTTAAATTAAGATTCACTGTTTGTGTATATAGTTGCATGGACTTTAAATATATTTATATATATATGCACACACACTTTTTTCATATTAAAAAATCCTAACATTTCCCCTTTTAACCACATTTAGATATATGCTGTTATTTACAGGCACAATGTTGGGCTACAACCCCACCATCCATTGCCAAAATAATTCCATTATTACAAGTAGGAACTCTGTACATTTTAAGCCTTAACTTCCTAGTACCTTTACCACTCTGTACCCTGGTAACCTACATTCTAGATTTGGAATCAATGAGATTACGAATTCTAATTATTTCATATCAGTGATATCATATTCTTTTCCTTTGTGCCTGGATCATTTCATGCAACATGGTGTCTTCAGGGCTCATGCATGTTATCACATAAATAAGGACTTCTTTCTTTTTTATGGTATATAATATTCTGTGTATGTATATTCCACATGTAGTTTATCCATTTGTCTGGTGATGAACACTTGGGTTGTTTCCATCTTTTGGCAATTGTGAATATGCCTCTATGCACATTGGTGTGTATATTAGTCAGCCAAAGGGATACTGATGCCGAATACCAGAAATCTGTTTGCTTTTATAAAAGGTATTAATTTGGAGTAGAAGTTTACAGTTACTAGGCCATGAAGCGTAAGTTACTTCCCTCACCAAAGTTTGTTGCCAAGTGTTGGAGCAAGATGGCTGCCAACATCTACAATGATTTAGCCTTCCTTTTCCTCTTAAGACTCCATGGTCCCAGTTTCTTCCAATATCAGCTATAGCCTGGGATAAGTCTCATCTCTCTCATTCCTCTCTGGGCTAGCTTCTCTGCTCTCTCCACAAGTTCAGCTGTAGACTATCAGGCTCTCTTTCTTCCCAGGGCCTCTGCCATGTCTATGGAGTCATCTCTATTCCTCTGTCTTCTTCTCCTGTGTGTTTATTTCCTGGGGTTCCAGGATCAAAATATTCCTAACTCCTCTGCCATGTTATTTTACTGTGAGTGCCCACCCACCAAGGGGGTGGGGATTCAACATCCTACTGATGTGACCCAATTAAAGCCTTAATCATTATTTAATCAAGTAAAAGTGAAACTTCTGAATTTAATACAATCTAATACACCCAGAGGAAAAGATCAGTTTACAAACATAACCCAATATCCTTTGTTTGGAATTCATAAATAATATCAAACTGTTATTGTGTGCAAATAATCTGAGTTCCTACTTTCAGTTCTTTTGGGTACATACCTAATAGTGGCATTGCCAGGTCATATGGTAACTCTGCACTTACTTGCTGAGGAATCACCAACTGTCTTCCGTGGCAGCTGCACCATTTTACATTGTTGCCAGCAATGAATGATTGTTCCTATTTCTCCTCATCCTTTATAATACTTGTAATATATATTTTTCAATAGTAGCTATTCTAGTGGGTGTGAAATGTTATCTCACTGTGGTTCTGACTGGCCTTTTCCTAATGGCTAATGAGCATCTTTTCATGAATTTTTGGACATTTTTCTATGTTCTTTGGGGACATCTCTATTCAAGTATTTTGTTTGTCTTTTTCCCTTAAGTTAAAGGATTTCTTTATATATTCTGGATATTAACCTTTATTGGATATGTGATTTCCAAATATCTTCTCCCAATGTGTAGGCTGTCATTTTACTTTCATGATAAAGTCCTTTGAGGCACAAACATTTAAAATCTTTGATGGGTTCCTATTTACCTATTGTTTTCTTCTGTTGCTTGTGTTTTGGGTACAAGCTTTTAAAAATCATTGCTTAACATAAGATTTTGAAGATGCTTCCCCAAATTTCTGTATAGGCATTTGTCACTTCTACCGCTTGTATTTAGGTCTTTGATCCATTTTTGTATAAGTTGTGTGGAAGTGGGTCTTGTCCTTTCTTCTGAAAATGGAGATCCAGTTTTCCCAGGACCACGCACTGAAGTGATTATTCTTTCTCAATTGAATGGTCTTTGCATCCTTGTCAAAAGTCCATTGGCCTTAAACGTGAGGATTAATTTCTAGGCTTTCAGTTTGATTCCACTGATCTATTTGTCTGTCCTTATGCCAGTACAATGCTGTTTTGATTACTGTTTCTTTGTAACAAGTTTTCAGATCAGGAAGAGTGAGTCCTCCATCTTCGCTCTTCTTTTTAAAGATGACCTTGGCTCTTTGTTGCTTCTTAACTTTTCCGTATAAGTTTGATGTCTGGCTTTCCTTCTTCTGAAAGTAGCATTTTGTTTGTGTTGGAATTTTGATTGGGATTGCATTGAATTTATAAATTGCTTCAGGTAGGATTGATATCTTAACAATTTGAAGTCTAAGAATTCATGAATAGGAGTGTCCTTTAAGTTTTGTAGGTTTTCTTTGATGTCTTTTAGCAATGTTTTGTAGCCTTCTGTATACAAGTTTTTTACATCCTTAGATACATTCCTACATATTTGATTCTTTTAGTTGCTATTACGAATAGGATTTTTTTTTCTTAATTTCTCCTTTTGAATGTTTTTCACTTGTGTATAAAAGAACTACAGATTTTTGGATGTTGATTTTGTTGCCACTTTGCTTAGTTCATTTATTAGCTGTAGGCACTTTGTTATGGATTTTTCTGGATTATCTGTATTTAGGATCATGTTACCTGCAAATAGGGAAAGTTTTACTTCTTCCTTTCCAACTCGGAAGCCTTTTATTTCTTTTTCTTGCCTAAATGCTTTGGCAGGAATATCCAGTACAATGTTGAATAACAGTGGTCACAGTGGCCATCCTTGTCTTTTTCCTGATCTTAGTGAGAAAGCTTTCAGTCTTTCATCATTAAGTAGGATGTTAGTGGTGGGTTTTTCATAAATGCCTATGGTGGTTTTGAAGTGTTTACATCCCAGGAAATCACGTTGTTAAAGTCAATTTATTCTTGTGGGTGTGAATCTATAGGATTTTTGATGAGGTTATTTTGGTTTAGCATTGTCCAGGTTGGGTCTTAATCCTCTTATTGGATTATAAGCGAATGAAATTCAGACAAAGTAAGAAAGAAAGCCAATGAAATAAGATGCTAAAATTAATGAAACCTGGAAAAGAAGGGAGAGACCATTAGACACTGTCATGTGCCTAGCCATGTGGGGTGGAAAAGGGGTTGGCCGTTAGGAAGGAAAGCAATTTTTGATGATGCCTTTATTTGAGCATTTTTCCAAGCTCAGAACTGTAAGCTTGTAAGCTAATAAATTCCTAATGCTAAAGCCAGTGTAACACATAGTCTTTGCTTTGAGTGGCCTAGGAGTCTAAAATGATGCCCTTCATCATATTGAAGAAGTTTCCTTCTCTTCCTCTTTTTCTAGATGTTTTATCAAGGAGTGCTGGATTTTTTTACGTATCTATTTTGCATCAATTGAGATAATCATGCAGTTTTTTTCCCCTTCATTGTGTTAATGTGGTGCATTACATTAATTGATTTTCTTATGTTGAGCAACCCTTGCATAGCAGGGATAAATCTCACTTGATCATAGTATGTTATTCTTTTCATGTGCTATTGGTTTAGGTTTGCTAGTTCTTTGCTGAGTATATTTGCATTGATATTCATAAGATATACTGGTCTGTAATTTTTTCTTGTGGTTATTTTTATTTGTTTTTGGTTTGAGTGTGAAGTTGGCCTAATAGAATGAATTAGTTGTTTCAAACTATTCCTGCTAATTTAATCGTTGTTCTGGTGGAACGAATGAATTTTTTAGCTTCCTACCCCATTATGTTCCCACAGTCCTCTCCCACTTTTAGAGATTTACTAGTCCATAGATTGCTAGGTATAGATAGTTACAATTGTGTGAGCACTGAGCTTAGGTAGGGCTAAGGACTGGCTTTAGAAAGGAAAAGATTACTACTTTCTCCACAACAGAAGGTATATCTGAGATTGTAGGGAAGAAAAGGCAAAAGATCAAAGAATTCATTCCTGAAGATCTTTTTTTGTGTTGTTGTTCTAATTTTTCTGTGCTGCCCTCAAAAAAGTTTGATAGGGGATGGGGATTTAGTTGTGTTACGAAGGTTGTGATTAGTTGCTGTGCATTGTAGTGTTAAAGAGGAATTGAAGGAATATATTAATTGAAGGAATATATTAATTCACTAACTACAAATGACAACACAAGGATATATATAATCATACGATGGGCAATAAAGGACTGTGCATTTTCAGAGAAGAGAAATAATATTGCTGTTCTGAAATGTGCCTATACACTAAATAGAATAAATCTCATTAAGATGAAATTTCATAACAAGTCTAAATTAATATTTTTGAATGACTATACTATTATAAATACAATCAAACATGTGATGGGCTCTTTAATTGTAAGGTTTAAGTAACATAAAGTATTATTGAGAATGAATAACCCTACATTTTGTAATGAGAGTAATAAGGATTTTAATCTATGTACTAATAATCAATAAGGTATATAAATCTTAGAGACTATGCAATTCCTATTTCTCACTCCTCTTCTGTTATAGCTGGGCATTTTCTCAGAGTAGTAGCTAAGATAGTAATCATGGCCCATGTTATTCCTTATTATATATCTTGTGTTTCTTTATCTAGTTCATCTGTCTTGGCCTTTCTACATTTGTTTCTGAGCCTTTTCATAAAGTTTGAGTTAACTGAATTTGTCAAAGCACAAATAAGTCTTTTTTAATTGATTCCTATAGAATGTTTTTTCCATCCATTATGCCATGTAAAATCCTCACAGTGGCCTGTCTGCCTAAGTGTTCTGTTACAACTCCACTAAAATCTGTATCCTCCTCACTGGCTACATATATCAGTCAATCTCTATTCTGAACTAAGTGCATTGATTGCAGGGGCACTTGTACCCCTTTTAGTAGGCAAAATTTCTTCTAGTGGATAAAAAGAAAAGAGAAACTTAATAAGAAACAAGGATGCCATTCAACTTCCAAATAAATACCACTGGGTATTCACTAGGAGCAGCAGCAGTTTAAAAAAGTGCATTCCTCTTACTCACTGCATGCCAAAATGTCACGATGGCTTCCCAATAGATGCCTTTTGTATAATAGAATGCCAAGAGACAGACACGTAGACAAAGTAAAACCTAGAAGTGTCTGTGAACAAAATACATGGAGAAGAAAGAGAAAAAGACATTTGGGTGAGTAGAGGAGACTGGATATCTCTTGTGGAAGGGAGGAAGAGAAGGCCAATGAGGAGGACAGACTCAGGTTGCGGTGCTGGGAAACAGAATTTAAAAATATGTTTAGAGTGCGTGTACCTCAGTGGTTGAGCATGTGCCTAGTATATATGAAGTCTGGGGTTCAATCCCAGTACCTCCTGGAAAAAAACATATGTTGGAGGGAAGAGATGGGAGAAACCATAAATGTTTTCTTCTATCCTAAATAATTTTGTAGTTGAAAGACATTTGTGGAACAAGAGGAAAAAAATGCCAATAAAAAGAGAAAGAATAAAAGAAGGAAAAAAGACATTTGTGGAGGGGTAGATGATATATGTCTGTCAGATTTGTCCATGCCTTATTTATTTGTAGAAACAATATATCAAACAATATTTACATCTCCTAGAATCAATTTTTGATTGAATTGGTCTTGATCTTGACATTTTTTGGGAGTGAACAAAATCAGATCAGAAGGTTCTATCATTATGTGGAAGGAATGTACAGATAGAAATGGAAATAAAACATGAGAAAACTTGAGGGACCGTTTTACAAACCATAGAGAGTAAAAATGTTTGGTAGGTATAGATATAGAGATTGGTAATAGTCCTTGAATCCTGGTTCAACCACTTGCAAGCTTCATGACCTTCAGTGATTCACTCAACTTTTGTAAAATAAGGATAACATCACCTTCTGTAGCAGTGTGATATGGTTCATGAATTACAAAAATAGATAGGGGATTATGTTTGTAAACTGGTCTGTACCTGGGCATGATTAAATTATGATTAGGGCTTTAATTAGGCCACATCAGTAGGGTTTTGAGTCCCTGACCCTTGGTGGGTGGGGACTCACAGTAAAAGACATGGCAAAGGACAGAGCTGGAGTTTTGATGTTGGCCTTTTTGATGCCAGAGTTTGATTTGAAGCCCCAGGAAGTAAGCAAACAGAGGAGCTTGGGCATGAGGAAAAAGAAAAGACCCTGGGAAGAGAAACAAGCCATTTGACTGATAGTCTATAGCTAGCCTTGTGGAGATAGCAGAGGAGCTGAGCCTGTAGAGAAGCAAGACCCGGGAAGAGAGGAACAACGCAGGAAGCCTGAATCCTCACAGACAGCAGCAGCCTTCTTGCTCCAATATGTGGCAATAGACTTTGGTGAGGAAAGTAACTTAAGCTTTATGGCCTGAGCTGTGGGCTTCTACCCCAAATAAATACCCTTTATAAAAATCAACTGATTTCTGGTATTTTGCATCAGGACCTCTTTACTTGACTAACACACTCTCCAAGATGGTTGTAACTGTTAAATACGTTCATACATGATAAGCATTTAGCACAGTTCCAGGCACATTGGAGTCATATAAAACTATATATATCCTTTTCTTAATATAAACTATAAGCATAGACACTGAGGAAGTACCAAAATGGAATGGTGCTAGCAGGAAAGACATCTAGGAAAATATGAATGTTGAAGAAAATTTGTTGCTAAAAAAGCAGAGGACTCTATGACCTAGTGTTTGGGAGCGTGGTTCTGGAATCAGAACACCTGAGTTTAAATCACAGTTCTGTTCCTCATGGGTGGGCGACACTCAGCAATTTGATCTTTATTGTTTTCTTCATCTGTAAAACAGGGATGTATGATAGCCACACCTAACTCCTAGGGCCATTGCACTGATTAGTGACAAATCAAATGAAACACTTTGCTCAGTACCAGTTTAATATTATTATAGTGTTTTGTTAGTTTGCTTATATTTTCTAGGTTTCTTTCATTTGTTTTGTTTCTTCTAAAAGTTTTTAACAGCAAATACAAAAATATGGGATCAGATATGAGTGTGATATACTATAACAATTGAAACAAAATCAAACAAAGAACATTGGGCAGGTTAGAGTAGAAGGGTCTGGTTTGGGAATGAAGTCCAAAGGAAGCATGAATTGACAAAAATTCTTGTAGGCTGTACTGAAGAATGCTGGCCCCAGTAGGACTGGAGGAAGCAGGTTTCCCATAACTGATACTCAAGCAATGCAATGCAAATGAATAAAGAATGGGCTCACGAAGTCCCATAAAAAGGATGTCTTCCCACGGGGAAGAGATGCAGTTCTCTGTATCCAACTGATTGATGTACTATGTGGAGGACACGTTTTTCTTCCTATGGCACTTGTTTTTGTGTTGCAAACTAAAGGAGGAAAACTCCAATGCAAACACAAGCAGAAGTCATAGTCAGATACGTAAATCATGGCCCTGTGAGGACACAAGTGCCGTTTATTGCTGACTCTTTTATTTCCAAACTCCCCATGGCACCATATTCTGGAATAATGTTCTTTGCAATAAACATATGTTTTCCTTACAGTAAACAGTCTCTGCTTTCTATTACAGATGGTGAGCTGGCTTCCTGAGCTGGCCTTTTGCTGCTGTTTCTTTTGGGTTAGTGCCTTGGCTGGTGTACAGGCACACTAATTATTTTAAGTAATTTTTTTTTTGTCATTAAAAGAATACTTAAGGTATTTTGTTACGTTCTTAGAATGATTCTCTATTTTTTAAACAAGTAGAAATTTGAAATTTTACCAATTTATAACATATAGTGATCTATCCTGCATATTAAAAGTAAGTAATGCTTATTCATTCTACAATGATATGTATTAAGTTTTATTACATTTACCGAGAAAATATTTCTCAGATCATTATGACAAATTCACATAAGGTTACTTGTTTTTTATTTAGTATACAGCATATGCCATAATTAGTATTTCTCACTAATTGCAATATGACCTGCTTGTTTCTATAATATTTTCACTAAAAAGGAAAAAAGGGTGTGCTTTTAAGAATGCTATGAATATTATTGTACAGAATAAGCACTTAGTCAGTGTGAACACAAGTAACACCAAAAAATGATTGTGTTTTATTATTAACAAAATGGCACAAATAAAAGTTACCAGTTCTAACTACAAAGGCTATCTCGACCTACATTGGCTATTTTGCATTTAGCTAATTTTTAAATTGACATATGTATGTGTGTTTGTGTGTGTATATAGCATTTCCATTAAATTTTCCTATCTTAATCCACATTTAACTCATTTTTAAATACCTCACATTTATTTCACCAAGTCAGAATTATAGTCATACATGTATTTATAAAGGTTTAATTATTTGTTTATATTTTTCAAGACTTCTGTTGCTATTTAGTTAATAATTTCATGGAACTTTGCACAGACACAGGTCAGCATTCTATTCATTCATCAATCTTTAATGACCAGATCCATATGTGGAAATACACCATTAAGATGTCATTATTTTAAAAGACTTTAATAATGTCTAAGCATTCATTCTGTTAATAAATTGAAGAAAAACTTAATCACATAAAAATGAGGTCATGTTTCTCCAATACTCAGAATTAAACATAAGAAATTTCCGTTTTCTTGTGTCTCTATTTAAATTAAATTTTAAATCCACCAACCTATGCATAAATGATTACAATAAGAAGGGGAAAATAAAAATCCCAAGTACATTCTTAAGAACTTAATATGAATTCCAATGAATAATCAAATGACAAGTATATTAGTTTAATATTAATATTAATTAATATCTAAGATTCCTGTTTTCTCATAATTAAATTTGAAAAAACATCCTTTCTTATTTTATTTGAATGTAGTCACATGAAAAAGAAATAACGTGAAAACTCTTATAACATGAAAAATATGATAGTTTGCTATCAGATAGCCAATGGAAGAAAAAAAAGGAAAACGTGGAAGAGATGTTATGTACCGTACATTCCTTAGTAGAAGATAAATTTGCAGAAAGAAGCTAACAACAAATGGAAAGCTGATTAGGTGACTAAAACATTCACATAACACATTTTATTCTCTTCATATCATATTTTTGTAGGAACCTGAGGGATATGAAACTGAATTCCTAATAAACAACTCATATACCTTACCAAAAAAGCTAATTAAATATTAATGTTTTTTTGTTACTATAGATTATTTTGCTTTTTGTAGAATTTTACATAAATGGAATCTTACCATAAGTATTTTTTTCTGACCTTTCTCTCAGCATAATTATGTTTACTTTAATTCATGCTGTGCATATCAGTTGTTCAAACTTTTTTATTGGTGGGTTTCATTATATTGTATGGCTAGACCACAATCACTTGTCCATTCCCTGGTCAGTGAGTATTTAGGTTGTTTTTGGTGATTGCTGGGGGTGGGGGGGTGGTGGATGGAAGGAACTGAAAAAGGCAGTAGGAGACTGGTTGATTGCCTGAGTCAATTAATCAGTATCTTGATTGTGGTGATGGTTTCAAGGGCCATACCTTATCAAATGGTACACATTAAATATGTATAGTTCAGATACTTATCTTACTTAATGTTAGTCAAATAATTAAAAATATAAAGATTTCATCATTCATTACAGAGAGATTAAAATTTTACTGAAGTGATAACAAGTGGTTCAGTTGATGAGATAGTTAATTTATACCCTGTAGGTATAACCTTAACAGCTGATGAGTTATTCAGCATTTAGTTGACAGTAAATTCAATAATTTGGTGGGCTATTCTTGTACTCAATCAGTGTTGATGAGGCATTAGCAGTATACAGGTGACAATTTTGTGTTAAAAACACAATTTATCGAGAGGCTTATGGCAAGTTGACAGTAGCTCCTTAATATGATGCTTGATCAACAATATATTTAAATTAATCACTTGCGTATTTGGTTGACTCATCATGAATATTATAAATTAAAATAATGACAAATATTTATTTTAGATTTCCTAAAACTTACTTTTGTAAAAATCACATGATAATTTTGTATTTAACATGAGCATTTTGTATATTATATGTACAATTCAATTTCTGTTGTTATTAATCCTTGACTTTATTTAGGTTGGTTTTTGTTTACCTTTAGCACAGTATTTTCTTGCCTCATTTGGCCCTATAACTATAAAAAGTCATTCAAACACAGTGTATGCAGGTGTAATAAATGGTATGTCAGTCATTTTGTGGTAGGAGACCAGGGAGATTTCAGGTCTCAGGACTATACCTGACTCTGCTACCAGCTAGACATGGTGACTTCCTTCATTTCCAAAAGAGGGACTTTGTTAATGCACACATTTCTTTTAAACACTAAGAATGAGCCATTCAATTTTGTCTTTGTAGAACAGGCTTAAATGCCAAAATATATGCTTGAAGAATAAAAGGTTCTATGAATACAATATTTTCAGCAATAAAATATAAAGAGGTTTGGGCAGAAGAAACTGAATTATTCAGGCTTACTAGTTTCCACAATGATTTATTCATCAAAGGAACGTATGAATACTCCATCACTTCCCCAACTCTTTGCCAATATTGAAAAACCCAAGGGACAAGAAGAAATTACACAAAATGTCACTTGTAAGACATCCCTACAATTTAAAAGCATACCAAGATCTTCAATCTAAAAAAACTTGTGACAAAATGAAAGACATCTGATTAGACAGTTATACTTTAAATGTGTGAACACTACTTGTTTAATCTTTTTTCACTTTGTTTTTTAACAATTCCGTTATATTGTTACATATTAATAAAGCATAAATTCATCCAAAGTATAAAAATTTTTTCAGATTAATCACATATCTGTACATTCATCACTTTAATTACTTTTACAGTATTTTAATTATTCCAATATTAATAATAAAGAACCAAAAAAAAAACTCATTACCTTTCAATCTTTCTATGCTTCCCCTTCTGTACATAGGTGCTGTCCTGTTTCCTTTTCTCTAGTTTATTTGTATATATATTTCACGAAAAGCCTTACATATGCAATATCACCCATTTTTGTATTTTACATGAGGTTTCACTGTTATACAGTTAGATGTTACATTTTTAAGCTTTCCTTCTAGTAATATATATGATCTTAGACTTCCCTTTCAACCAATCATACTCATATAACAGCTCTGCTGGTTACAAACACTGTGATGTACTGTCACCATTTCTATTCATTTCTAAAGATTTATAAGCAACCTTTTTACCAGTTCTGCAGATTAACCCTCAGCCTTCCATTCTCTATTTTCTGGTGACCTATATTCTAGTTATTAACTCCAGGAATTTACACAATATATTTAGTTCATAATAGTGCAATCTTACAGTATTTGTCCTTTTGTGTCTGGCTTGCTTCACTCAACATAATGTCCTTCAGGTTCATCCATGTTGTCGTATGCTTCACAACTTCATTTCTTCTTACAGTTGCATAATAATCCATTGTGTGTATTCACCACAATTAGTTTAGCTATTCATCAATTGATGGACACCTCAGTTGTTTCCATGCTTTGGCTACCGAGAATAACACTGCTATGAAAATCGGTGTGCAGATGTCTGTTCGTGTCACTGCTTTCAGTTCTTCTAGGTATATACCTAGTAATGGTATTGCCAAGCCACATGACAAGTCTATATTCAACTTTTTTAGGAACTGCCAGACAGTCTTCCTCAGTGGCTGTGCCATTTTACATTCCCACAAACAGTCCTAACTCTAACATTCCTAACTCTACATCTGCTCCAACACTTAGTTTTCCAACTTTTTAATGGTCCTTTTTTTTTCTTTTCCCTTTCCCCTCCTCCTCCCCGTCCCCTTCCCTGCTTTTTTTGCTGTGTCCATTCACTGTGTGATTTTTTTGTATCTATTTCTCTTTTTGTCTTCTCTTTTCTTCCTTCTCCTCTAGGATTCACCGAAATTCAATCTTGCAGACCTCGGATGTGGATAGAGTTTCCCTGTCATTCGCCACCTCAGTTCCTGGTCTCTGCTGCACTTCACCTTGACTCTCCCCTTCGTCCCACTATTGTTGTGTCATCATCTTGCTGTGTGACTCACTTGCACAGGCACTGGTTCACAGCATGGGCACTTGGCTTGCTGTGCGGGCCTCAGCTTGCTACATGGGCACTGGCACACTACATGGGCACTCATGCAGGCATTCTGCTCACCACACAGGCACTCGGTTCACCATGTGGGAACTCAGGTTGCTGCATGGGCACTCGGCTCACTGCATGGGCACTGGCTCGTCACACAGCCACTGGTTCATCACATGGGTACCCACATAGGCAGTTGGCCCGCTATGTGGGCACTCACATGACCACTTGGCACATTGTGTGGGCACTCAGCTTGCCATGTGGAGTCTCACGTGGACACTCAGCTCACCACATTGGCACTCAGCTTGCCGCGTGGGCACCCACATGGGCACTCAGCTCACCATGTAGGCACTTGGCTCACTGCATGGGCACTTAGCTCACCATTTGGGCTCTTGGCTCACCCCACAGGCACTGGCTCACTGTGTGGGCATGCTTTCTTTTCTTCTTTTTTACCAGGAGGCCCCAAGGATCAAACCAGGGTCCTCCCATGTGGTAAGGGAGGTTTTATCACTTGAGCCACATCTACTTTCCATAATGATCCTTCTAATAGATGTGAAATGATAGGTCATCATAGTTTTGATTTTCATTTCCCTAATCACTATTGATGTTGAGCAGTTTTTACATGCATTTTTCACCACTTGTATGTTTTGTTTGTACAATTGTATTTTCAAGTCTTTTTTCCATTTTTTAAGTTACCTTGTTTCTCTTTTTATTGTTGAGTCGTATGATCTCCTTATATATCATAGGTATATAACATTTATGGCATATGCGATTTCCTAATGTTTTCTCCCATTGAGATGGCTGGATTTTCACCTTTTGGCAAAATCCTTTGAGATACAAAAGTGTTTAATTTTGAGGAAGTCCCATTTATCTATTCTTTCTTTTGTTGCTCTTGCTTTGGTTAAGGCTTAAGAAACTACCACCTACCATAAGATCTTGAAGACGTTTTCCTAAATTTTCTTTTAGGAATTTTATGGTTGTCCCTTTATATTTAAGTCCTTGATCTATTTTGAGTTAATTTTCATATAAGGTATGAGATAGGGGTCTTCTTTCTTTCTTTTGAATATGGCTATCCAGTTAATCCAGCACCATTTGTTGAATAGACTGTTTTGGCCCAACTGAAGGGCTTGACAGCCTTTTCAAAAATCACTTGACTGTAGATGTGAGGGTCTATTTCTGAGTTCTCCATTTGGTTCCATTGGTCAATCTGTCTGTCTTTATGCCAGTACCATGTTACTTTTCACCACTGTAGCCTAGTAATAGGATTTAAATCCAGAAGTGAGCATCCTCCAACTTCATTCTTCTTCTTAAAGATCTTTTTGGCTATTCATGTGCACTTACCCTTCCAAATAAACTTGATAATTGACTTTTCTTGACAGCAAAAGAAGCTGTTGGGATTTTTATTGGGATTGTGTTGAATCTGTAAAATAGATAGAATTGATATCTTAATGATATTTAATCTTTCAGTCCATGAACAAGGAATGTTCTTCCATTTATTTAAGTTTTCTTCAGTTTCTTTCAGCAATGTTTTGTAGTTTTCTGAATACAGGTCCTTTGTGTCCTTGGTTAAGTTTGTTCCTAAATATTTGATTCTATTAGTTGCTATAATAAAGGAAATTTTTCTTCTGATTTCCTCCTCAGATTGCACATCAGTAGTGTATAGAAACATTATTCATTTTTGCTTATTAATCTTGCACCCTGCCACTTTGATGAACTTTTCTATTAGTTCTAGTAGCTTTGTTCTCAATTTTTCAGAATTTTCTAGATATAGGAATATATCATCAGCGAATAGTGAAAGTTTTACTTCTTTCTTTCCTTTCTGGGTGACTTTTATTTCTTTATCTAGCCTAATGCTCTAACTAGAACTTCTAGTACAATACTGAATAACAGTGGTGACAATGGGTATCATTTTCTTGTTCCTTATCTCAGTGGGAAAGCTTTTAGTCTTTCACTGTTAAGTATGATGCTCGCTATAGGCTTTTCATATATGGACTTTGGCATATTGAGGAAGCTTCCTTCTTTTCCTATATTTTGGAATGTTTTTATCAAAAAGTGTGCTATATTTTATGAAATACCTTTTCTTTAAGGATCATATGATTTTTCTTCTTCAATTTATCAATTTGGTTCATTACACTAATTGATTTTCTTATCTTTAACTACCCTTGCATACCTGGGATAAAATCCACTTGATCATGGCATATAATTCTTTTAGTGTGCTTTTGGATTCAGTTTGCAAGTATTTTGTTGAGGATTTTTGCATTTATTTGTATATGGGATATTTGTCTGTAAATTTTCTATTTTTAATATACTTTTTAAAAGATACTTAGGTTACATAAATACGACATTAAAAATATAGGGGATTCCCATATGCCCGGCACTCTACCCATCCCACATTTTCATAGTATATTTATCTGGTTTGGGTATTAGGGAGATATTGGCTTCACAGAATGAAGCATTCTTCCCTGGTCAATTCTTGGAAGAGCTTTAGCAGAATTGGTATTAGTTTAGTTTGTCTTTGAATGATTAGTAGAATTCACTTGTGGAGGCATCTGGCCCTGGGCTTTTCATCTTTAGGAGATTTTTGAGGACAGTTTCAATCTCTTCACTTGTGATTGGTTTGTTGAAGCTTCTATTTCTTCTGGGATCAGTGTAAGTGGTTCTGGTGTTGCCAGGAATTTGTCCAGCTCATCTTAATTTTCGAGTTTTTGGCATATAGTTGTTCTTAGTATCTTCTCATGATCTCTCTTATTTCTGCAGATTCAGTGGTTATGTCCCCTCTCCCATTTTGATTTTATTTATTTAATTTTCTCTCTTTTTTCCTTTGTCAGTCTAGCTAATGGTTTGTCAATTTTGTTGATATTCTTAAAGAATAAACTATTGGTTTTGTTGATTCTATTGTTTTTTGTTCTCAACTTCATTTATTTCTGCTCTGATCTTTAATATTTCTTTCCTTCAGCTTGGTTTGGGATTAGTTTACTGTTCTTTTTCTAGTTCCTCCAGGTGTACAGTTAGAGCTTCAATTTTAACTCTTTCTGCTTTTTTAATTTAAGTATTCAGTTATTTACATTTCCCTCTCAACATGGCCTTTTCAATGTCCCATAGGTTTTGATATGTTGTGTTCTCACTTTTATTCATCTCAAGATATTTCCTGAATTCTCTGGCAATTTCTTCTTTGACCAACTGATTGTTTAAGAATGTGTTGTTTAATCTCCATGTATTTATGAATTTTCCCTTTTACCATCCATTATTGATTTCCAGCTTCATTTCTCTATGATCAGATAAAGTGTTTTGTATAATTTCAATCTTTTAAAAATTTATTGAGACTTGTCTTGTGACCCAACATATAGACTATCCTGAAGAAAAATCCATGAGCACTTGAGAAAATGAATATCCTGCTGTTTTGGGGTGCAGTGTTCTATAGATGTCTTTTAGGCCTAGTTCATTTATCATATTATTCAAGCTTTCTATTTCTTTTTCCTCTATACAGATGTTATGTGAGTGATGTATTGAAGTCTCCAACATTTATTGTAGAGACATCTATTTTTCCCTTCAGTTTTGCTAGTGTGCATCTCATGTATCTTGGGAAATACTAGTCATTACTTCTTGGTGAATTTCCCCTTTTATTGATATATAATGACTTTCTTCATTCCTTATAACAGTTTTACATTTAAAATCTCTTTTGTCCAATATTAGTATTATTATTCCAGCTCTTTTTTTTTTTTTGGCTACTATTTGCATGGAATATCTTTTCCAACCTTTTACTTTCAGCCTGATTGTTTCCTTAAATCTCTTATAGACTTATAAGAGTCTCTTATAGACAACATATAGATGTATCATATGTTTTTATCCCTTCTATCAGTTTGTGTCTTTTGATTGGGGAGTTCAAGCCAATAACATTCACTTTTATTACTGTGAAACAATAACTTACTTCATCCATTTTACCCATTGGTTTTCTGTTGTCACATATTACTGTTGTCTGTCTTTTAAGCCTTTAAATTTCTCCTTCTTAATAATCTTCATTTCTAGAGTCTTTTCCAAGTCTCTCATTCTTGTTTTTTCATTTCAGGCTGCAGCACTCCCTTTAGTATCTCTAGTCTTCTTGGTCTTTTGGTAACATACTCTATCAGTTTTTGTTTGTCTGTGAAGTCTTTGAACTCACCCTCAATTTTGAAGGACAATCTTTCCAAATACAGAATTCTTGGCTGTATCTTACCTCTTTCTTTTTGCCTCAATGGTTTCTGATGAGAGGTCAGCACTTAATGTTATTGAGTTGCCATTGTATATGATATTTTGCTTTTCTCTTGCTGTTCTCAGAATTCTCTCCTTATCTCTGATATTTGTTATATGGATAGCAGGTGTCTCGGAGTAGGTCTATTCAGATTTAGTTTGTTTGGCATGTGTTGTTTTTCTTGGATATTGATATAAATGTCTTTGATAAGGGTTGGGAAGTTTTCAGTCATTATTTCCTCAAATATTCTTTATGCCTCTTTTCCATTCTCTTCTCCTTCTGGGATACCAATAATGTGTATGTTTGTGCATTTTGTGTTGTCATTCAATTCCCTGAAACCTGTTCCATTTTTTTCCATTCTCTTCTCTTTCCATAACTTATCTTTTCCAGTTCATATGTTCTGTTTTCATAATCACTAATTCTGTCTTTTAGAAATTCAAATCTGTGCCTATGTGCCCCCAATATATATATTTTTAGGAGGTACTGGGATTGAACCAAAGACCTCATACATGGGGAACAGGCACTCAATGACTTGAGCTACATCTGCTCCCCTCTAAGGTATTTTTAATCTCATCCATCATGTCTTTCATTTGCATAGCTATGTTACTTTTCTTTTCAGGCTTTCAAATTGTTCTTTCGACTCACCCAGTGTCTTTTTAATACCCTCCATCTCTTTAGTCATATTTTCTGTCAATTCTTTGAATTTGTTTAGGAGATCTGTGTGATTATCATTAGTTGTCCTAAATCCTAAATATCTTCAGGATATTTGGTTTGTTCCTTTGGTTGGTCCATCTCTTCCTGTCTTCAAGTATGACTTGTAACTTTTTTGCTGATGTCTAGGCATCTCAATATGTTGGTGAATTACTCTGATGACAAATTTCTCCCTTGCCTATTTTTTTTTCACAGCTCTTCTTTGATATTTGATTCAATTTATTCTTTTTTTCTCAGTGTTTCTATTTTTTTGTCTTTATTCATTTTTTTAATATTACATTCAAAAAATATGAGGTCCCCAGATACCCCCCACCATCCTCATCCCACTCCTCCCCCCATAGCAACATTCTCCTCCATCATTATGAGACATTCATTGTATTTGGTGAATACATCTCTGAGCATCATTGCACCTCATGGTCAATGGTCCACATCATAACCCACACAAGTCTTTAAAAGATATCAAAATTAGGTGTTGGACTTACTAATGGAGTGCAAATTTTCTCCCAGAAGTTTGGGTTAAGAGAAACCTAAAAGCAGTTTTCTCCATGAAATTTCCAGTCTGGCAAGCAGATCATGTTCACTGATGCACCTTTCTATGGAGCTGTTTCTTTCAATCTCTGCTTTCATGTGTTTTGGTCTGGGCAGAGACAAAATTCAAAGCAAGGGAAGCAGCTGTAGCTCAATCAGTTGGGCTCCCATCTATCATATGGGAGGCCCTGGGTTTATATCCCGGGGCCTCCTTTTGAAGGCAGGCTTGCCTGTTAGTACTGTGGAGTGCCACCCGGCCCACAAGCCTATGGAGTGCCACCTGGCCCACAAGTGCCACTGAGTGCCACCTGGCCCACAAACCCACAGAGTGCCACCTGACTCTCAAGCACCACAGAGTGCCACTGGCCCACAATTGCCATAGAGAGCCAACTCAGCAAGGTGATGCAACAAAAAAGGGAGACAAGTAAAAAAACACAGAAGAGCACACAGCAAATGGACACAGAGAGCAAAACAACAAGCAAGCTGCAAGCGGGGGGGATAAATTAAAAAAAATACAAACACTCAGAGGAATGCACAGAGAATGGACACAGAGAGAAGACAGCAAGCAAGCTGCAAGAGGGGGTGGGGGGAAAAATTCAAAGCAGGCTCTCCCAGCCAAATTTACTGAAGAGAAGTCCCCTGACTCCCCATTCCTTTTCCATTGTAACAGCTAACAGCGAGGAACACTTCTATTCCTCTCTCAGTCAGTTGCAGTGAACAAGGGGTTTTATTGCAGCTTACTGTCTTGGGGTTGAGGTATGGGAGCACTTTTCAGTTGCTGAGGAGGTTTGATAGACTCATGTTTGTTGTTTCAGGTTCTTCTTCTCTGTCTTTCATACTCCTGGGAGTTGTGTAGCACTATCCTGGTCTGCTGGCTCCCAAAGCAGTTCCCTTGGACGGCTTTTGGCCCTTTCTCCATTGGTTTTGTGAGAGAGTTAAGCCCTGCCTGCTTATTCAGATGCCATCTTCCTGAAACTTCCTGTGTTTTTACTTTGTTATGATTGTTCTGTGTTTATTTGTCTGTTTTGTTTGTTTTAACTGTGTGTTTCTTTCTACTCGGTGCGGATAAATGATTAAATGACATTAACATAATTTTTTTATGATAGACTTTCATTTCATAATGGACTGGTGAGAAAGAGCATAATTCATTGGAACATTTAAATGAGCTCAGTTAAATGAACTATGCCACAGAGATAAAAGAAAAAGATGTGGAAATTGAGAGCATCAACCCCAACCACTAAGAGCTATTGTTAATTCTCTGCCAGTGGTGGTAAATGCCATAAGTAGAGGAATATTCCTTTTCAGTTCAAATGTGGAGCCTTGCACAGAAAAAAAAAAATTCCAAGACTAATATTAAGGATTAACCCAATCTCTAAAAAATGAAAAGGAATCTGATATTTATGCTTTTGTAAATAAAATGCTGAGAGTAACTTTGGAATTACATTCCAAGACAGTCATCAAGGTTGACAGAATCTATCAGATCTTGGTGGAAAGATTTAGATTAGAAATTCAAAGGTTAGAGAAGTTGGTTTGTCCATTGAGTTTCCTGGAATGATTGTTTCTTCAGAAATTATATTGCAATGGGTTTTTATTATTTTCAAAGTGAGCAAAAGAAAAATTATTTTCACAGTTCTCATAGTATGTATTTAGAAATGCAACACAAATACTAAGTCATATCACTCAAGGCTCATGTAGGTGAACAAGTATATTGTTTTTTCTTTCTAAACATCTTTTCTAATCAATAAAAGATTGCTGTGAGGAGGGAGTGGTATTTTATTTCAGAACCAGATGGCTGACATAGGATTTTCCTGGAACAATTCCTCAGATATGGACAAAGTTGTTTGCCCTTTTATACACAAAAGAAGTTAGGAAAAAAAGAAAATAACCTTTTAAAAAAGCACAAATACAGGGGGAAATGAGATTTAAGCCTATATATATGTGTGTGTATGTGTTAGGTTTTGTGAATTTGGCTATGTGACAGCAATATCTTTATTTCTTTTTGTTTTCATTTTCTTTTGCACTTAATATTGGTAGTAGCTCTTATAAAAGAACATCTTGTTATATCAAACAAGTTACAGACTTTTCTATGCAAAAATGAAAATGCTATTATTCATAGTGAGAAAACATCTTATTTACTAAAAAACTAAATTTAGGCAGCACAAAATAATTTGCTTTTACATAAATGCATCTATTTTATTTCATTTTGTTTTGTTTTAAAATAACTGTTTGGACTGAATCCAAATTATTTCTAATATATTTGTGGGAGGGATAATTTCTGCATATATGTGAAAATGGAGTTTTTCTACATTTTTATTTATAAAACTGTTTTATCTATTTGTAATAAATGTATGTGTCATTGATTGCGATTTTATTTATAATTTCTTATCAAGAGTTAAATTTTCACTATATGGACATAATTTTCAAATGGCCAGTTTTCCATATCAATGTGTTTATAAACACAATAAATTGTAATCAATTGATAGTACTATTTCATATACCAATCCTAATTTTAATATAGTAAAACTTGCAAAAGCACTGGCTTCCTTTTTAAAAGTCCTGTCCTTTTGGAATAACCTTTAATAACATCTTTTGAGACTCAAAGATTGACTTATACCTGCCTGTAGTATCCACAAGCTCTTTTGCAATGGGCAGAAGTTCCAGTTACACAGAACTGGCACAGAGTTCCCCTGGCACATGGTTATTCAGAGGTTCAGTGAAACCCAGCAGGGTCACTCTGTGCTTTTCCTGCATGTCACAGATTTATTATTTCAACAAATATTTAGTAAACATCTTCTATGCATAAGATTTCTGAAATAGGCTTTATAGCCAACCTGTATCTTTTCTTCGAAGTACAGATCAAATTTACATCCCCAGCCATGCGTTCACTGAAGTCTCAGTCCACAACCGTCTTTCACTTTCTGAGCTTCATCAGTGCACATATATCTTAAGCAACAATTAACCCCTGATTATCACTTGGGCACCATTTGCTGATCCTCTTCTTTGGATATACTTTATTTTGTTGTTTTGTAAGCTTCAGAAGATTGTGTCTGCTAATCACTTTATAACTCTGGAATACCTAATACAATAAAGGATACTTATCAATGATCAATACCTATCGGTCTGATTCCTTTAAGCTGGTCCTATTGAAGTCAAGCCACTATTGAAGCTACTTAATAATATTAAAATATCTGAGACTTCCTGGGATAGCTCTAATATCAAATATTCTGTTTGGTTGTCTGTAGGAGTACATGAATTTTTGTCATAATACGTATTTGGAAATTTTAAGGTTTGTTAAATATGTTAATTTTAATATTGATATTGAATAGACAACCTCTGGGTTGTCTCACACATGGTTCTCTAGAGCAACTTGTGTCTTCCTCATTCTCTGAGCATGGCAACAAGTGAGTGCAGGTCCTTGGATAGAAAAGGAAAATGCACAGATTCACAAGAACTGTAGAACTTAATGAACAAACTCACTTCTATAGTAAAGGCAGTTAGGAGTATTGTTTAGATAGCATTAAAACAGCACTAAAGAAATATTAACTGAAAATACTGAAAGCATGAAATAACATGAATCCAGAATGTAAAGGGTATCTAAAGAGAAATAATTGGTAGTTGAAGTGAACACACCTTACACTGAATACCTTACAAAGACTATATATATAATCATTATTAACCATATATTTAATCTCCATATATTTGTAAATTTTCTCTTTTTCCACCAGTTATTAGTTTCCACCTTTATTCAATTATGATCAGAGAGAACGTTTTGTGTAATTTCAATATTTTTAAAGTTATGGACATCTGACTTATGTCTTAGCATAATGTCTACTCTGGAAAAAGACCCACAAGCAATATATATTCTGCTATTTTGAGGTGAAATGCTCTACGAAGTTCTATTAGATCTAGTTCATTTCTCATCTTATTCCTTATATATCCTCTGTCCAGATGTTCTATCTAATGCTGAATGGAGTATTAAAGTCTCCAACTATAACTGTAGAGATGTCTATTTCTCCCTTCAGCTTTGCCAGTGTGTGTCTTATGTATTTTGGGGCATCATCTTAAGTGGATAAATATTTATTATTGTTATTTCCTTTGGCGAAGATATAGTAACCTTCTTCATCTCTTATAAGTTTCTCATTTGAAATATATTTTATTAGTATCACTACACCTGCTCTCTTTTGATTGCTTTTAGTGTGGAATATCTTTTCCAATCTTTCACTTTCAGCATGATTTTGTCCTTGCATCTAAGGTGAGTCTTTTGTAGACAACAAATAGATGACTCATGTGTTTTTTTAAAAATACATTCTATCAGTCCATGTATTTTAATTGGAGAGTTCAATCCATTAACAGTCAGAGATACTACTATCAAGGTGTTGCTTATGTCATCCATTTTATTCCTTGGCTTCCTGTTGTCACATCTTACTATTGTTTTTCTTTCCACCCTTTCATTTTCTCTTACTTATGTTCTTCATTTCTACACTCCTCTTAAAGGGCTTTCACCCTTGTCTTTCCTTTTGAGTTGTAACACACCCCTTAATATCTCTTGTAGAGTCAGTCTCTTGGTAACCTACTTCTCAGTTTTTGTCTGTAAAGACTTAAACTTGCCTTCATTTGTAAAGAATAGTTTTGATGGATAAAGTATTCTGGCTGACAGTTTTTCTCTTTCATAACCTTAAAGATATTGTACCACTGCCTTCTCCCCTCCATGGTTTTTGATGAGAGATTGGCACTTAGGCTTATTGATTCTCCGTTGTAAGTAATACATTGCTTTTCTCTTGTTGCTTTCAAAATCCTCTCTTTATCTTTGGACTTTGTCATTCTGAATAATAAATGTCTCAGAGTAGATTTATTCAGGTTTATTCTTTTAGTGATATGCTGTCTTCTTAAATATTGATATTCATGTCTTTCATAAGGGTTAGAAAAATTTTAGTATTTCTTCAAATATTCTTTCTACTCCTTTTCCTTGTGGGACACTTATAACCATATGTTTGTGGGCCTTATGTCATCCTTCAATTCCTTGAGACTCTGTACAGTTTTTTGCATTCTTTTCCCTGTCCTCCTATCTTTTCAGCTTCAAATGTTCTGTCTTCAAAATCACTTATTCATTCTTCTAACACTTCAAATCTGCTGTTACATGCCTATAATTTATTTTTAATCTCATCCATTGAGACTTTCATTCCCATAAGCTCTGGTATTTTTAATTTCAGGCTTTCAAATTGTTCTTTGTGCTCACTCAGTGTCATCTTAATATCCTTTATCTCTTTAGTCATATTTTCCTTTATCTCATTAAATTAAGACAATTTGTGTGAACATCATTTATTAGTTATGTTAAATTCTGTGTCTCATCTGGATTCTTGGTTTATTCCTTTGGCTGGGTCATATCTTTCTGTTTCTTACTATGGGTTGTTATCTTTGGTTGATATCTAGGTGTCTGTTTGTATTGGCGATTTTGCTCTGTTCATCGATTCCTCTCTCTTGTCTAGGGGTTTTTATAGGTTTTCTTTGATTTTTAGTTTAATTTTTTTCTAAAACTTTAATATTGCCTGACTTAAGTTGACAAAAAAGGGGCAGGGAACCGCTAATGGGGCCTGACCAGGTGTACCATGCCTGGGAAATAAATGGGAGAGACCAGCCTGTCTTCCTTCACTTTCCCAGCTGGCCAGCAAATAGCACTCCTCAGCAAACCCTCTCACAGAGATGAATCCTTCAATATCCACTAGCTGTTCTGAAGCAGTGAGTTATGGTAGTTATATACTCCAAAGAGAAATCACACTCAGCCCTCTGACATACCCTCCTTCTTCCATGGAGAAATCTGTCCTTTCCCCGCTCTGTTGGCAGCACAGCTGCAGATTTCACCAAGGCTGTTCCCTCTGAGTTGTGGGGATGGGCAGCATTCCCAGCATTGGGGGTATCAACTCATGCCTTGCTGTCCCCAGGCCTTCTGGGACAATGCATGTGGCATTCTCCTGTCCGGCAGGGATCTCCAAAGTGGCTTCCTTGGATGACTTCTATGCCTTCTCCACTATTTTGCAAGAGAACTGTGCCTTGCCTGAGATACTCTGATATCATCTTGAATAGCTTCCTCTTAACTATATATTTATTCTACTGCAAGAGAAGGCTGAGGGGAGATGAGATGTGCTCTTAGACAAGTCATTTGTCTTTTTCCAAACCGTTGCCTTATCCATAAAATGAATCCATAAACTGCTGAGCTAGACCAGCAGTTTAATTGTCCAACAGTATTTATCAGAGGAAAGCCAGTAGTATATTTAAAGTAGACCAAAGGGGCACAGCTCACACTGAAGTGTTTGTGCATGTGCATATGTGTGCAGGTATGTGTGTGGGGAGGGAGTCCTGTGACCCTTAGGGCTTATCCAAGGCATACTAGGTAATCTCTGTCTACTGTGATTGCTCAGCCAGGCCGTTTCTTAGGGCCCTTCAGCTATCAAATTCATTAGTTCCATCACCCTTTCCTGATCTTATTCCAGATCTTCCTCCATGCATCTGATTTGCAGACCAGACCAATCTTTGCATGAAGGAAAGCCAAGAAGCCCCTTGCATATTTCCCTATTTGGCTCCACAGTGACAGCAGCTCATAAAAGGCTAGCTGTGCAAAAGATTGAAATTAAGGGCCTACAGAAAGATTTGTCAGTACTTGTCATCCCTGCTGGCTTCTGAATGACTCAGGCCTCCTAACAAGATCCTGAATTTGGAAGCTGTATATTCAAATGCCAGAAGGATTTAGACATGAATGTGCAGATGGCTATATAAAAATTGAAATGACTGTCACTGATTTCTTACTTCTCATCATAAAATGTGTGCTATGATTCTGGTTAATCTTGCCACCACCAATTTGCCACCCAAGAAGGCATTCTTTGAAAATTAAAAGCATTCCACTTTTCATTCACATCTGAGATTTGCTCTACCTGAGCCTGTAGGGTATATTGAGGAATGCGGTATTTTAAGCTATGAAAAAAAAATATTGAACACATTGGAAGAGAATCTGCCTCATCATCCTTCCCTTAGAGAAAAGGGCAATATTTTTAAAAAGGAAATGAATATTGCAGTTTTTTTTCCTACCAGTATGTATCCTTGTTTTTCTCCTCCTTGGATAAGTAGATACAGCTAGACTACTCCTTTCAGGTTCTCAGGGACCCTTAGTATCCTCTGATATACCATTGCCCAAAAAATAATGCCAATTAGGTTACTTGTCTAATGAACAAAATACAAATGCTTAAGTCCTCCATGGTCTGGCTTCAGTATATTTTATGGTTTTGTTCATCAGTGCTCTTCTATACATTTCTTATGTTCTAGTCAAGATAAATGACTCATTATTGCTATTAAAAGCCATCATTTTTCCTGCCCTGAACCTTTGCTCTAACTCTATTTCTTTCTCAAATGTCATTCTCACTGACACAAGTTTATATTTCAATCAACTTTAAAGACTCATCCCAATTGCTATGCCTATTCCATGAATGCTTCTTTGGTTGCTCTTTCCAAAAGTAATCTTTGCCAAGTTTGAGCCCACATTACCCTTTATTCCATTCCTAGGCTCTGTATTGATTTCTTCCTTTAATATATGCCTTGTCTATAGGGTAAATTTCTTGAAAATGCAGGTCATGGTCATTCATTTCTCTCTCTTGATAGGATTTAACTTATTTCCTTGTACAAAGTAGGCATTCAATGTATATGTTTTTTGAACAAATGCATAGGAATATCTTCTACACGTAACCAAAGAAGGATCCTGATCAGAGTCTTATAATTAGTTGATCAAATCAAATAATATGAATCAGCAATGAAAATATTAAGTTCAACTCTAATGCACTGAAGTTGACCTTTCCACAATATTTGCACAACTCCCTACCACCCACCCTTATGGAAACTAGGGCAGAGGAGAAAAGATGTCTCCTTTAGCTCCCTGGAGGGAAGGTCAAGCTTATTTTGTACAAAGTTATCAAGAAAACAGAATTTTATCTCCTCTCTTGTTGTGATTTTAAAATTGTGTCTCTGATAATTAATTATAAAGCATATTCCCCCAGAAATGTTTTTGAAGAATCAGAAAAAAATATATTACTTAGGTATTTTACCTGGCGAATCCTTATCACGGACAATAGCCACAACTTCACTAGTCCTCTTCTCAGGTCTTGCTATCTGTTGCACTAAATTCTTCTGTTACTGCCACACATAATTCTCATGGACATGGCAGTATTTTGTATTTGCAGAATTTGGATTTCTGATGAGACCAGACTCAAATTAGCTTAGCCTCATTTGTTAAAATGTGCTTGAATAGTACATCTAAACATCTTTTCAGATGGTATCTCAATTTTTAATATAAAAAATGCTATCTACAATGCTATGCTTCTTAAAAACAGAATGAATAAATGTGATTGCTACCTGTATTAGGTAGCACACCACTGTAATAACATCTTTAATACAGGGCAATTTCCTATTTGAACTTATTTGAATTAAATGTCAGGCTTAAAGTTATTTTGTTACAGTTTCCATTTCAATTAATCCTCAATTCAGAAAATTTATAGATTGAAATATTAAGGAATTATCCCTCTGATTGGGTTGTTAAAAAAGAATAAACTGGTATATAGCAAGCCTTTTAGGAAGTTGTTCTTAGCATATACACTTTTTAAAGGACACTTTTTATTAAAGCATAAAATACATACTAAAAGTAAACAAATCCTAAGTGAATGTTTTGCAGAGTGAACACAATCTTATAACCAGCACCCAGATTAAAAATTGGAGCTCATGACCACCACTTAATCATCCTCAAACCCTCTCACAGCTTCTCTTCAAAGATAACCACCAACCTGACTTTTAACTTTGAACTAGGTTTGCCTGTTTTTGCCACATATATGTATATATTCTACACATTATATATTCAGACTCACCAGTTATGTGCTTTTGTGTCTTGCTTCTTTTGCTCTGCATGATAATTATGACTCCATCCACATTTTTTCCATATTTTTGCCTCTGTTCATTCTCATGGTTGTATAGTATTCCATTATAAATATACCACCATTGATTTATCCATTGAATTTTTGAAGAACATTTGGGCTGTTTATTGTTCAGGACTATATGTAATAGAGCTGCTGAGAAGATTCTTGAGCAAGTCTTCTGGACATGGGGTAGGTGGGTTGCATGATTTAAAGTAATTATTTTTAATATAATGGTGCTCAGTAGTTCGTTATACATTAACACTTTTGAAATATCTTAAATTACTCAAATACTAAATTTTAGGGAAACATGGAAGATACAGGTACCTCTGTAACCAGAGATTTAAAAAAGGAAAACAGAGAGAAGAGATGACTGTTGAGTTTTGGGGTTCAGTGGGGATATAAGGTAATATTTTGCATAATTGCTTGAATCAAAATTTGAAAAGAGGGCCAGTGCATGTTTCAGACAGTTAAAGATTAACTTTTGGGTCAAAGAAGTATTGCTATTAATGTCAGGTCTTTTGTCAAATAGTGTAGAACAGGAAGAGTTTAAAGGACTAATTAAAGCCCTTAGGAAGGCTCATGCAGTAGCCTCAAATAATAATCAGTTTCTCGAATTGCTATTTCCAGGAGCCCTGGGTCTCTGTGTCACCACTAGAATCACACATTACTCTCTGGTTAATGCATTTTCACCATGAATCCATGATAGAATTAGCTTTACTTTTCAAAGTGTTCTCATTTTGAGAGCAGATGAGGATGAAATCTATGCTATTGGGGCATCAAAATATTTCTTTAAACTTTTATTCTAATCAAAGGCCAATTCCAAAGCTAAGATGGAGTTTTATTATATTAAAGTGAAGATGAAAAGAAGGAAGAGGACTGTTTTACATTTTAAATCATGACTGAAATTCACTCTCCTGTGTATCATAACCATAATAAATTCTGGATATTTATACATAACTATTTTAAATAACAAATTGTACAAGAGTAAATTAAGCACATTGAATTTGCTGTATTGCTATAAAACATATCTGGTAGGAAATCTCAAGTGTGCTATATTTAGGAGGCAAAATATAAAAGTGACACTGGAGTAAAACAGCTAACAAGGCAAAAGAAAAAAATATATAGAGGGAAGTAAATGAACAAGGAGTTTGCTAGGTCACCTATTTGTAGATTGGACTGACAGAGGCACAAGCACTACAGACACGTTTTATGCATAATTCAAGAGTTTAACTGGCTTTCTCTAGTAAACATTCTGAAATACAGACTATAATAACTGCTGCCACTTTCTCACTTTCCATGTATTTATCTTTTAACTTATTGCAAACTGGTATCCTCTCATCTTCTGCTAAAATTATTCTTGTGAAGTTCATCAAAAGTCCATATTTTCTAAATCATGTGGCACCTTCTAAATCTTCGTTCAGGTATTCTAGAGTATCCTCTGTTTCTTCATTTCATCTGAGCATCACAGTTACCAGGCCCTATCTATCATGCTCCCTTTCTTTGCCAAGTTTTGTTTAAAAGATGGTACCAAAAACTCAAAGTGACCCTTCACCTACAGAATTTTATGGACCACGATTTCTTTTGCCAACCATCCTATACTGCAAGTACACTATAGGACACGTATAGTTCTGAAAGGAAAAGGGAATAGCATTCAAACTGATCTTCCTGTGATTTCAAAATCATCAGTGGTGATGCCATCAGAAGAATATCATGTTCAGAGGGGCAAATAAAATATATAATTTCAATGAGTCTTTTATTTTCTCTTGTACTTGAAGAGAGAGAAATAGCTTTGGAAAAAAGCCAGCATTTTCTCTTGGTGTGAGTATCGATAGGGGAGATGATCATACAGAATACGTATTTCTCAAACTTGGAAGATAAACATGTTCTTTATGTAGAAAAAAATCCCAGAATCCTCTAAGTCTAAAATGGCCAAATTATTGATTAAAAAAAGCAGTGTATTATAGGATTAAGATCCCAGACATTGGAATCAGTTGGCCCAGGTTCAAATCCCAATTTTCCAATCCCTAGTTGTTAGGCCTTGAGCAAATTAATCTTTATAACCCTGGATATATATATACTATGTATAGTATGGAGCTTTTAATAGTCTCTACCCCAGCTAATTATTATAAGGAACAAATAAGATATGAATATAAACATCCTAAGTGACAACTTTTTAAGCCCCCAATAATTTATTATTGCTGCTCTTTTACAGCTTTTTTAGAAGAAAAAAATGAACTGCATTAGCCAATCTTTTAAATTGACCAGAACCCATGGCTACAATCAAACCAAACTTATTGGTCATTCACATAAATATTTTTCCTGGTGTACTTACTTCCACAGGATTTATTCTATCATGAATAAGCCCAGGATTTGATCATGCCAGATTTTTATGCATTAAATAACGGAAGATATTCCAGATGTATTGGCCTGTGTGCCAAGCCTTTAAAGATAAATAACAATTTCCTGAGCTCTTGAATGAGGCAAAGTAGGGCTGTTGAGGCCTTGTAAAGAGGTGTAGAGGCATGTGGGTAGAGATGATTTGGGGAGTCCCAGCTGGCCAGGTGCTGCTGGAGGTGACAGGTGTGGAGGAGAAACAGAGCTCAAGGACACAGTAGAGTGTTCTGTTTTGCTTTAAACAAACAAATGGGGCTCATGTGGTTTTTCCTTTGCATCACAGCAAGAAGCTCAGATAAAAAAAACAAAAACAAACAAACGAAAACCTCAGCCACCTTAAGAGATCGAGTTAGGAAGCTTGATTCTGTGATTCAAGAGTCCTTTTACTAAAGGAGATAGGTTGTTCAACACTTCCTTCCCTCAATTCTCTCAAACTCTCCATTCCCAGTTCACTCCTGGTACAAACTGAAAGAATGAAACCTCCACTCTTTCTCACTCCATTGACTTAACAATAATAATCAACCCTTGCTCAAGGAAACCTGGAGGTGAAATGGTCTGTTATTTTTATTACTACTGCAAAGAAGAAAGACAAAGGCATCAGTTAAGATCTCTTCATCCAGACGCTGATAACTGAAGGGAACACAGTGACACATTCATTTGCTTGACAAATCAATTTGGGCCATGACATCAAACTTAAAATATCCATTTTTCTCCATTTTAAAATGAAGAGTAGAATTCTGTGTTTTTGGTCATAATTATAACTTGTTATGTATTTTTATATAAAATGTATCAAGGAAAATAAAATGTTTAGTGGCTTCATTTTAAAGTCAGTCAATCAATGTTTTCTAAATAACTCTTTCACAATCTGTTCAGTCTGGGTTCTAAGTGGACAAATATAAAGTTGAAGTATATTTGAAGTGCACTATAAGTTGGTTTCTCATTTTATACAAAGGACTTAGAAATTTTTCAGTAAAAGAACTCTTAACTTATCTCTGGAGAACTGATTTGCAGGCTTACCAGCGGCTTTCTGCCACCTGTAAACCACACTTCTGAAGCCTCAGATGCTGTGACTGCTTGTCCTAGGATGTCATCCTTGAACCCCTGGACATCTGACCTCCCAATATATATGAGTTATTCATATATCTTTGTCAACTTTTTAATGGCAATTATACAGGTTACTATAGTCATATTGTTTAAGCTAATGTTTTATTTACTAATAAAATATGTTTGGATAATGCAAGGTATTAATAATAGGTGGTTATATGGAAACTCTGTGCTTTCTGCATTATTTTTCTGTTAACCTACAAGCTTCTCTAATAAAAAAGAACATATACATATATCTATTTGAAATGAAAGAATGCCTCTATGAAAACTAGGTGGCTTTCTTTGGAAAAACTCAAGTATAGGATAATGACATTAAAATATTGGAAGAAATAGCACAAATCCAGAAACATGTAGCATTCTTATTGCTTCACAAGTAAGTTCTCACTCCACTTTAAAGAAACCAAACTAAAAATTGTAGATGATGAATTAGTATATTTTATCCAAGAAAGTCCAATGTACAACTCCACTACAAAGAACAAACCCATGCTCAAAGGAAGTACTTATCCTTATTAAGAAAATGTGCAAGGATATTCTAAGTATAAGTTTGTAAGTGCTGTATGAATCATGTCTCATAATTTCTAACTTTAATAGAATATTTTTACTAATCAACTGTATTAGTCAGCCAAAGGGATGCTGATGCAAAATACCAGCAATCAGTTGGTTTTTATAAAAGGTATTTATTTGGGGTAGATGCTTACAGTTACCAGGCCATAAAGCACAAGTTACCTCCCTCACCAAAGTTTTTTGCCCACGTGTTGGAGCAAGACAGCTGCCAGTACCTGCCAGGGTTCAGGCTTTCTGGGTTCCTCTTTTCCCCGGGCTCATTTCTCTCTGGGTTCAGCGCCTCTGTTTTCTCCACAAGGCCAGCTGTAGACTATCAGGCAACAGGCTCTATCTCTTTTCCCTGGAGTCTTCTCTCTTTCCTCATAACCAAGCTCCTCTGTGTGCTTATTTCTGGTGGCTCCAGCATCAAAATTCCAACATCAAAACATCAACTCTGTTCTACCCTATAGTTTTATCTGTGAGTCCTGCCCAAGGGCGCAGGGACTAAACATCCTACTGACATGGCCCAATCAAAGCCACAATCATAATTTAATCATGCCCAGACCAGTTTACAAACATAATCCAATATCTATTTTTGAAATTCATAAACCATATCAAACTGCTGTACACCAACCAACCACAAATACCAATAGCATTAGACAAGAAGGATTCAACTGTTCATTAGAACTCTAAACAGAGCAAAGAATATGAAATTCCCTCCTACAAATATAAAGTAAATAAAAATTAAGATATATTAGCTCAACACCAGCTCAATCCTTCGCCAACTTTTTCCCTCTCTGTTTAGCTCTGAAGAATGCTTAAAAAATGTAGTAGAACAGTTTGCACACATATCTAAAAATAATGACTTTAAGGATTTCATTTTGCTTCAGAATGTCTGTGAACAAATACGTGTTTTAATGCCATTGGTTTTTGTTTTTTCCAGAGCAATTGCTACTGAAAAAGCTTATGGTAATCAGTATATATATATACTTTGAAAGCTACAGAAAGGAGAAAATTAAGGAAAAATGCCCATCTTGGGAAACAGTAATGGCGCGGTTATTTTTCTGTGGATAAGGATGTCTTTGTTAATAAGATGATGAGTTTCTCTAATCATGTAATTGAATACATATTTAAATACAGATTATTGGTACTCAAATTTAAGCACAACATACTAATTTGTTTGAATATATACTATATGTTTATATTAAATCTTTGTATCTGTGCTTCAATTACCATTTTACTTTACTTTTAATGCTAGAAAATGTATATTTTGTGGTTTCTTTAGTTTGTATTTAATGTGTGATAAAAGATGAGGCTAGTTAGAATAATAAGTAAGTTTATGACAAATGTGTAGTTTAATGATTGCCACTTAGGCATCTAGTTTTTCTCTTTGAGATTCTAGCCTAGTTTAATAATGAATGCCATAATTTACTATTCTACCTGAGCTGGACTATGCAGAGTTCAATGAACACTAAAACATTTTTATGACAAGACTTTTCTTCATAAAATTAATTTTTAAAAATTCTGGCAACCCTTGCTCCAACTATCCATAATCTTTTAAAAGCATTGTTCAAGCAAGTACACACTGCATATATTCTAACTTGCTTTTTCAGGACTAATCATGCATTTTGATGCATAAGAATTCACTTTGTGCTGGAATTCCAAAGTACAGAAATGAATATTCAATAAAATAATGACATACTAAAGAGTATAACATAAACATACTGCTTTGGGGGAAGGTAGGTTATAGAATATCAGTTCAGAACCACTTTTTCAGAACGATTCAAGCCAGGATGGCACTCTAAAATCATTTTTTAACAGACGATAGTTAGCAGTAATATAAAACTCATATCATATACCAATGAAATATAATTTTTAAGACACATATAAAATGTTTTGTAACACTGAGTAAAACACATTCTGATGACAAACATGAGACGATACGCAGTATGTCAACATTGGCTTGCAGTGATTCTATAGAGAAACTCTCTTATTGCTCTTCTAAAACTCTCTAACAACAATCATATATATATAGGGTTTTTTAGATTGTTTTGCTTCAGAGTTCCTCAGAGATGTTGAGCAAAATTGATGTTTTCTTTTTATCTGGGTTTCTGGACACTAAACTAGACACAGTACTTCATAATCACACTCTGTAGACAGAAACTGCTCCTGGGAGTGCAAAATTTCTTTATCACATTCAATTCATGTCTCAAGGTCCAAACTACATGTAGAAAGAAAATTAATTACATTTATAGTCTTGTTATTTATTTTAGCTTGACACAGGCTAACACCTAAGTCAGGCATTAAAACATCTCTCTACAAGTGTTTACTGATACAGGTTTTTTGTGTGTGTGTTTGTTTTTTTGTTTTGTATCTTCATTCAATTCTGTTTAGAGCATCTTTTATTTGGGCTTCTTTGATAATTGTGAAAGACAGAGTCTTCCCTTATATTTTGAACTAAAACTCCTCTCTTGCCTAATTCCTGAGCTTAAAGATAGGGAATTTTCTGACTTCAAAAGATTATTCAAATCTCCATCAAATAATATTTGGACAAATGTACCAAAAGGCTTTCTTGTTTCTTTTGATTACTCCCTTCTTATGCTTTGTACCTTTTCCTGTGTTTTTCATTTTCTAAAATACAATGTTATCATTTTATTAATCAATCCAACTTAATTTGCACTCATACATTGTTTTCTGAAGTTATTCTATGGGTATAGCTATCACCTGTACATGCCTCAGACATTCCATATCTATGTAGTCCTTTCTTTTTTGGCAGAATACATAAAACTCAGGATAGATCAATGGCAAGTGGAGTGGCTCAGTTATCCACAAAATTTCACACTGGAATAAAGACAGGAAAGCTCTATAAAAAGGAAACTAACTCCTTTCTTATTTTTCTACTTTCTCAACATTGCATTTTAGAGCAATGTAGTACAGTATGAGATAGTATAATCATTTCAGAACACAAGCCTTGATTTGGAGAGACCTGAATTCGAATCTGAACTGAGCTATGTTTTAGCTGTGTGAAATTGGGTGGATTATTTAATCTTACTCAATGATGAGTTCCTCATTTTTAAAAGTAGAGTAGATATATGTGCCCCATGTGAGTTCTGTGAGGATTAAATGACAAATTTGTGTAATTAGATGATATGTTGCCAAACACATAAAAGACATTTAATAAATTATAATCATTCTTATCCTTATTTTCATTATCTAGCAGAGACAAGGGGCCACTATATTCTAAAGCTTACAGACAGATGATGCTAATCAAAGTTATGCTGTGCATCTGAATCATCAAAATTACATTGTTAAAAATCTTTCTGATCTTGGATTTGGCACTGGAATTGTAGATTTGACACCAAAAGTATAAGCAACAAAAGAAAAAGAAATAAATTGCATTTCATCAAAAAGTAAACTTTTTGTACATCAAAGTACATTATCAAGAAAGTGAAAAGATATCCTGCAGAACAGGAGAAAATAGTTGCAAATCATATGTCTAATAGGGTTTAATATCTAGTATAAATAAAATAACACTTCTATGAATCAACAACAAAAGGACAAAAAACTCAACTTATAAATGGGCATAGGACTTGAATAGACATTTCTTCAAAGAAGATATACAAATGGCCAAAAATCACAAGAAAAGATGCTCAACATCATTAGCCATCAGAAAAAATGAAAATCAAAATCACAATGAGACATCACTGCAGACCCACTAGTAGGGTTACTATTGAAAGAATGGAAAATCACAAGTGTTGGTAAGGATTTTGGGGAATTGGAACCATGATGCATTGCTGGAGGGAATGCAAAGTGCTAGAGCCATTGTGGAAAACAGTTTGAAATTTCCTTAAAAAATTAAACATAGAATTACTCTATGCCTGGCAATCCTATTTATATATACCCCAAAGAACTGAAAACAGGGACTTGAACAGATCCTTGCACACCAACGTTCATAGCATTATTCACTGCAGCCAAAAAGCGGAAACAACCCAAGTGTCCATGAGGATGAATGGATAAACAAAATGTGGTATATATATACAATGGAACATCATTCAGCCATAAAAAAGAATGAAGTTTGGATGCATGTTGCAATATCCATGAACCCTGATAACATTAAGCTGAGGAAGATAAGCCAGATACAAAAGGATACATATTGTAGGGGTCTACTTAGATGAAATAGCTAGCATAAAATTCATAGTAACAAAAAGTAAATTATAGGTTACCAGGGACCAGAGGAGGGAAGAATTTGGAGTTGTTGCTTAATGAGTACTGAGTTTCTGCTTGGGATGATGACAAACTTTTGGTAAATGATGATGGTTAAAGTAGCACAACATTATATATAATTAATGCTACTAGATTGTACACTTAAATTGGTTATAATGGTAAATGTTATGATATATATATATTACCACAATATAAAGTATATTATTACAATGTTTAAGAAATGAGAGAATTTTGTTCGACCTTTTAGAAAGGTTTTAATCAAAATAGTAAAGATAAAACTGTTTGGCATTGAATAAACACATGCTTAGAACACTACCTCCGTATTGTTTAAAGACATAGTTAAGAGAATTACTGAGAATATTATCATCAAGAATGACAGACTATTTATACTGTACCTACAACCCTTGGCCAAGCACCACAATGCCACAAAACATTGCATAAGTTCCTTGGGAGTTTACCTCTTAAACTGGCAACAGAATTGGGGTTGTTTAGCATTTTTCTCTCTTCACAAAATTCCTGAACCATAAAGTCCATGACAGAATGAACAGACTAGTGAGATCACATGAACTTTGATCTAATACTATATATGGTTTAGTGCACATTTTCTGAAATCGCTGACCCAGGGAACACAGTGCCACAAAGAGTTAATCGGTGAGAAAAAGGCATTTTGCTCAGGTTACCACAGAAATTCTCCAAGTCATTTGCACGTTAATATCAATGAAAAAAAAGGGTAGTAGTAGAATGTGCAAATTACCAAAACTAATTTGATCACAAAATGAGTATTTGATTGACATATATTAATGTTCTGGAATGAAATTTGATGAAGCATTGCTTGAAAGATACTGGTTTAGTTGACAAAGTATCCTTCAAACTAAGGAAGTACAAAATACTTATTCTCTTGTGTAAAAATATCAACTAACATTGCCAAGATGTCTGGGGGGAGGGAAAAGAGGAAGGAAAGCACACGTAAGGAAGGAAAAAGGAAGAAAGGAAGAAATAAAAGAAGTAAATAGATATAAGTAATGAAAAAGATAATGTTTACTTTTAGGATTATCTTTTGTTTTCAGTTGAAGGTCTATATGGAGCAAGTTCATGAAGAGGTGATAGGTTCAACCCACTGCTCTTGTCGATAACACATTTAAAATCCATAAATGATTCACAAAAATATCTTTATTCCTAAAACTGGTCAAACTTGTTTCAGTTATAACTGCATTATTTTTTTACTGGCTCATTACTAATAGTCCAGGAGTAATGGAAATAAAACAAATAAAGAAATGAAAGAAGGATAACACTTTGAACATAATGGAAGCTTTAAAATTAATCCAATATTACTAGCTTTCTCAAAAGCATATAGTAAGTCATTGCATTTGCCTGATTCTTTAGTGTTCTCTATTTTGGAGACTTAACCATACCATGGAAGGAAGGAAGGAAGGCAGAGAGGGAGGGAGGAAAATAAAGTAACAAAAAAAAGGACTTATCTTCCTAATTAAAGAAGTGACAGAAACCCAGCAAATAATTTTTTTCTTTATTTTTAAAGTTGTTTTAGATTACATGCATATTACATTGAAAATGTAGGGGATTCCCTCATACCTTGTCCCTTCTCCCCCCACATTTAGCCTCATTAACAAACATCTTTCATTAGTATAGGTACATTTGTTACAATTGATGAACACATATTAAAGCATTGCTACTAAACAAGGTCTATAGTTCACACTTTGCATCACACAACTTTATAGGTTTTAACAAAATGCATAATGGCTGGTATCCATCATTGTAATATCAAGTGGAAGGATTCCAATGTCTCAAAAATGCCCATGTTACACCTATTGTTCCCTCTTCCTCCCTTCAGAACCTCTGGTAACCACTGTCTTTATAACAATATTACAAGTTCTTCCATTATTGGAATAATAATAAGTCTACTTTAGTCCATACTTGCATTCCCACCTTATATTTGTTCATTCCTCTATATTGAGGGTTTGGGGATGGTGATGCCCACTCTACTTCCAATTGAGAGGGATCTTAGATCCCATGGGGCAGAAGGATGGAACTGTGCTGCTTGCAGTTGAAGGTGCTCTCTGCTTCTTGGTTTAGATGTTGTCCATCATTATCCTTTTGTTAGTTTTCCTGGGTGAGTCCAATTAACTGGAGAGTAGGTGTTAAGTGCAACTCTGTTGAGATTCAGGGATCACCCAACTTATAAACAGTTTGAAATATAGTTTGAAATAAAAGGAGCAGGAGACCATGTGTGGGAAAATTATAAATGAGTCTAACTTTGATACATTGGAGAGATAGGTTATCATATATTCCAAGGTAAGGCCCACAGACTGGGTGTCGACTTCCTGGGGTTGTCTGCCCTGCATATAGTGTCTAGATGTCTCTAGAGCCCTCAAGAATACGCCTCCTTGAGGCACTGTTTACTGTAGCAGTCAGTGAGTTCCTCCTGAGACATGTATAAGCATAATCTCTGGAATGACCTCCTGACTCACTTTGAAATCTCTTAGCCATAAAGAACTATTTTGCATTTAATATTTCCCTCCTTTGATCTAGGTCTTTCTCCAAATGCATCATTAGCTGGTGATTGGTATTAATTCCTTAGTACCAGGGAAGCTCATTCCTGGGAGTTATGTCCCATGCCACAGGAAGGCAGTGAATGTGTATTGTGAGTTTGGCTTAGAGAGAGGTCATATTTGAGCAATAAGGAAGCCCTTACAATGTAACTCTTCAGCAATATATGAGGCCAGGATACTGAGCTCCAATCTGTTTTCATCTATAAAAGTCCTACAGCCACTAGCAGCCTCTGCAAGCAGTAGTGTTTCACTCTAGGGACAAAATAAAAGGTGGTGGTAAATGAAAATAACTAAGATGGGTTTTGGTTTTTTTTTCAAAGTTGGGGCAAATTTTACTTGAGAAGTAAATTTTAGTATTTTGAATCAACAACTGTATTTTATTGTCAGGGTTTGAGTTTTGGTTTAAATTTATTTATGAGTTTGCTTTTGGTAGAGAGGTACAATGTGTTTGAAAAACTATAGGATCAGGTGCTATCTTCAAAGTCATATCCAGTTTTCCAAATTTAACGTCCTGCAGATGTCCATAATATGAATTTATGATAAATCTTTGGATCTAGTTGGGGGATTAAATGTTTGAAAGAGGGAGATGGAAAAGGAATGGGCTAGGGATACAGATACACATTTCTTTTTACAAAATGGTGACCAGTTGCAGCAAAGTATATTCCCATTCAATAACACTTCTCTTTTTTCCCCAACAGAGATATTGCCTACATGCTATAGACTGAAATACATAGACACTAGCTGACTCCAAAATGATAGACATCCTTAACATTTAAAAAATAATACATTGTTTGATGAATCTTAAATGTGCTCCTCTTGTCCATCATATTATCCAGTCATTATCTATGTATTCCATTACTAATATATTATATATGTGAAATTATATTATATATTATAAATTTGGGAAAAACACTATGTTGGTGAAAGAAATTACCCAATCATAAATTGTTCTAATCAGACATTTCCCACATTAAAATAGATAGTAAAAATAGTAAACATATCAGGGAATGTTTTCATATCTACTCACAATGGAGTTTATAATATTCAGTTTTGCCCAAACATTGAAATATTTTATCAATTCTACATAATAGGGGAGATACTCTTTAAATAAAAGGTTTCATATTCAGAAAATATAACTCTAGGGAAATCAAAATTTTGTTTCTTCAATAATTTTTAATTCATTTTCACTTCTTCCAAGATAAATACCAATAAATCATGGATACTTTATAGCAGCCATTACTTATACATTAGTTCATTACAATAGGAGAATCACTAATAACATAAAATTTTAGAACGTTGAGCTCATGTTCTGTGGGCTTACTTTTCAAAATGGCATCAAATTTCATATGTGTAGGTTCAAGAAGAGTGCTGACAGGGCTTTATCTATATGAACCTTGTTGTTTTTTAGGAATTGCTTGATTTTAGAAGTCATATTTTATTGCCAATCAGAGCAGAATTGCACAATATGCGATCACATTGCACAAAGGGCACTCTGCACAGCTGTGGGAGTCAGTATTCAGCTCTCAAACAAATATTATTTAGCATGAAGGAATTTACTTCAGAAGACATTTTAGCAGTTTAATAGATGATGACTGTTTTAGAAGAAAGAATAATTCAAACGTCAACGAAGACAACCATACATATTAAGTTATTTGAATATCTGATAAATGTCTTTGTTCTTCCTAAAGAGCATCTCATAGCTCTTGTCTGTTCATTCATATAAAATATTGTACATCTTTTTCGAATATTAGCTATATTCCATATTATAACCCTGCATTATTTAATGGTTACTGATAAGTGTATTAAGTTTTCTTGATGATTTTGGTACTGAAGCACTAAATTGATCTTTTTGAAGATGGTAAAGTTTATTTCACCAGGTATGCTTAAACAACTTGGAAGTACACATAAGGTTTTGTAACTAGTGCAGAGCATCATTATTAGGCATTCCCCGATATGTCACTTCATACGGTTATTCATCACCACATTCCAGACCATGTCAAATTTTATTAGTGTGGCATGATGGAATGTGATAGGAGAGACACTTCTGAGCCTTATTTATCATACAGATACACATACGAGTTGTAAATAAAGATATCATATGAAGCACTGTTTCAAGGTTTAGTCGTCAAAATTATGGTTTTCTAAGCCAGATTAAATCAGAGTAATTAATTATCAATAAAGAACTCTTTCTGAATATGTTTATCAATGATAAATCTTAAAGGTCTGATTCTTTCTTGGAATTACCTTTGTTTAAAGGTATCAAGATAAAGAAAAAATGGGGAGAAGATATGGATACACCAAATCATTCAGTCACACACAAGTGCCCTTACATCATCACTCACCTAAGTAGAGATATATTTATACCACAAATTAGGATGATTTGGACTCCTTTTTTCCTTTGAGTGTTCAGAATATGTTTCAATATCCCTCTGGGGAAGAAGGAAGTCTGAGAATTTTTCCAAATATTGTATATTCCCTATGTTGGTTCTCTTTCTTTAGACCTTCATAAACTGCAGCATTATTTTAGACCCTAGATGGAGTTCATATTCTGCCTTGAATATTTTCCTCTTAAAGCTGAGCAGGAGCTAAGTATTTTATTTCAAGTAAGTGAGCAAAATTTCATGCCTATAGTAGATTATTTCATGTGTTAAGTATTAAAAGTAAAGTGCTGGGAGCGGGTGCTGCTCAGTGCTTTGAGCATTTGCTTCTCACATACAAGGTCCTAGGTTCAATTACCATTACCTTCTAAAAAAAAAAAGTGCTCATTTAAGGCATTTAAGAAGTATTACTTGACATTGATTCATAAAGTGAGTGAAAGTCTTCAAGGACTTGTAATAATAGGACCATAAATTAAATATCCACTTTGTTGTGTGCTTTACCTTCACCATCTCCTTTCACTCTCCAACTCTCTGTAGCATGTGCTCTTACAATCATTTTAAATATCAAGTAACTGGAGTTCAGATTGATTGGAAGTCAGGTTTGAATCCAGCCCTATCCAACTCCAAAACCCTTGGTCATTTCACTCAGCAATGTGGGCTCTTTAAAAATAAAAAAGTCTGGGAACCAAAGAGATTTCCAACTGTTCCTCCTGTATGAGCTTCATTATGTACTAGGCCATCGTTCCAAATTTAGATTGGGGATTAGGGCAGTGTGAGGTTGGAGATATGACTGGAGAACAAATGATTAATGGAATCCATCTTTCATTTGCCTGGCAATCTTACCTGCCTAGATATTGGAAATAGAAGGAAGACAAAGCAAATCCATTCTTCTTGAGGTACTGAGTCCTTCTGAAATCTCATACCTAGTATAATAATGCAAATTTATAGTAGATCAAAGAATATGTAGTTGTTTCAACTTCCTTGAGATATTCTAGGAATCATCAAGTTCGGAAACAATCTTTGTATTTTGTGATATGATAAATATTTTCTCAAAATGCTCATGAAGTTCATAGCACAGAGTAAATAATTTTTTCATTAAAGATTTTAGGAAATGTGTCACAGAAAAGGGGCATTTGAATTGACTCTTTAACAATGACTGTTCATTTGCCAGGTAGAGGAAGGAATACATAAAGTTGTAAAAGAGAATTTTATTTTATTTTATTTTATTTTTTTTGGTAGAGGAAAAGCTTGTGTAAAGCATGGAAGATGTGAAGTTGGCTGGAGAAGAGAAGTATACAAGTTGAATGTAGAGAAATACTGTGGCTTTATTATAATTTATATGCTTTAATGACTATAAAATATAATCCTGCATTCATTGGGGAATTAACTAGGCATTTTAAGTAAGGAAAAGAATAAGGTTTGTATTTGATATCATCTTTGCAATGGAAGTCAGAAGGGGGATTAGAGTGGACAAGAGTGGGCAAAGACACCAGTTAGAAACCCATAGCAGTCACGAAGTTCAGAGAAGGTGAACGCAGGAACTTACACAATGACCCTGACAATGGAGAAGAGAAAATGACCCCAGAGGTGTTTCAGAAATGAATCTGCCTGGACTTAACTACAGAATGGGGTGATAGTAGAAAAATAAAAAGTGACTGAGATTTTTACTTTAGACCAATATATGGAGGACAGTGCCATTAATTTAAAGACAATACAGGATGACAATAAGGTGAAATTCAGTGACAAATATTCTGAATTGAAGAGTCTGGAGTTCAGGAAAGACTTTGAAGCTAGAGCTAACAAAGTAATTCAAATTGGAATCATGCTGTGGGTTTGTTGAGATATATCCTTTTGTTAAGCCCCCAGATAGGGTTAAGGTTGGGTTGGGTTTTTTAGCATTAGAAGAATAATCTCTATGAGGCTTCTGATATTATAATATGCATTCCAAAACACATGAAGAATGAGCTCTTAATTTTCTTTCGTTGTATTTTATGCTATTAACCATTTAGCTAAATATATATTTGGCAAGAAAATATTCATCTGCTTCACAGAATGAGATTTTAGTATATTTTCCACTTCAGTTTCAATTTCTTATTTTCATCCTCTTTTGAGAGGAATTTTTCAAATCAAACTTGCTTTCCTGGCAAAGTGTTGAGTTCACACCTGACATATGTTTTTATCTCCCCTATAGAATTGCACACAAACAAAAGGGAAGATAGAAGAATATTTGAACCAGACACTAGAGAAAGGCTTGGGTTTATTTGCCTCCCATGGATTTAGTTTATGAATTCATTCTAAAAGTGAGGCACACCAGGGGAGCTGAGTGAAGCACAGTGTGGTTAAGTTGAGGAAATCTTGATGTTCATCCACATGTAATCGATTGGGTATCACCCTGTGACTCATTCACGCTGAAAGGTCAATGTCAATTCAGTAGTAGTTAACAGGATTAAAATCTGACTTTATAACATGACTAAAGGGTTGTACTTAATTCATTATACACTGCCTTCCAAGTACAGCTTTTTGTACTTAATATTTCTATACTGAACATAATGAAATTCTTGTCCCCTGAACTCTAAAATAAAATTCACCTTTGAATTGGCTGTCCAGGACTCAGAGAACGATGCCTGCCAAAGATAATTACTCCACAGTGATTAATGAATCCTTTTCAAAATTGCAGACACTTGACTGAAAGTCTGATAATATTTATAACATCAAAGAATACTATTATCAAAAGATTTTATTCTTTATCATTTTGTTGAAAAGAAACTCATGTCCCATTACATTCTAGTAGGTGACAATATGTTCATCAAAGAAGTGTTTAATAATATATGTTTTATAAGAGAAAAAGGACAGCTACAACAATCAGAAGCTTTCTCACTAATTGTAGATGAAAAGTGTAAGTTGAGAAAGATGAATCACTAATTAGTTTAGAAGATCTTGACATTTCCTTTTATTAGATCAGATGTGTTAATTAATTTACATTTCAGATAATACAATCTTCATTGAAATTGAGCTTAACCATATCCAATTTAAGTGCATCCTATATTTATAGGGAGCTAACCTAGGCACTCATTTTCAGCAAGTCATATGTTATTTGTGTCTTGTCCTTGGCCTGAATATTGACAACATCACTGGCTGAAGCAGCCTGTCCCATCAGGGTTTTTTCCTCCCCTTGTATGTATGCTAGTCACATGTAGGTGCCAGTAATGTGAAAGGAAAGGGGAGAAAGGAAGAATAAATTCTACAACTGCTTTTCACTTCTGACTTCTTATTTCCTGGTTGTTGGCTAGGAATCATGGTTCTTCTGGAAATTAAATGCTTAGTAATTGCCATCTTTGAAGAAGAAGAAAGTAAAAAAATAAATTAATAAACACCTGAGTCTATTTTATCTTTGCCAGGTGTAGAATTTTAATCTTGCATACCCATGTACCACTATTTACAATTCTGTCATTTTTTTCCAAACTAAGAGGTAGTTTCAAAAACAAATTATCTCAAGTTGTTTATCTAAGAGAAGTAATGCAAAATCAGCCACCTAAGGAAATTATTAATATTAATCTCTCTGGAGATACAGACAGGGAAAAGGAGTCAATGCTTTTGTGAGCACCTACTATGTGCCTGGCATTTTCACATACTTTATCTTATTATAGCCTCACAGCACTCTTCAGAAGTCCATGTTATCACTATCTTTTTTCAGCTGTGAAGTGGATAGTCAGAGCCAATTCTAAAAGCCTGCCAAGTTGCCAAGGTCTGGGTTCTTCTATATCATACTGCATCTCATCTAAGAAATATCATTATATATTCTCTTTACATTTACTCATTCATTGTAAAAATGTCTTAATGACTTCTATACATAGGCATACAGGAGAGTTACAAAGAAGAAAAACATGATTCTTGTCAAGCATGTAACAAGTAAAATAAAATGAAAATACTTTAATGGAAATATGGTTAAAACACAGCAATGGAATACAAGAGGGGGAAAGAAATTCTTCCTGAGAAAGAGGCAATGTTTAAAGAAAGTGTTGAGGGGGAAGCAGATTTTTATAATCAGAGGACTGAGAGAAGGAAGGCATTCTAGGCAAAGATCATAGGATGAGCAATGGCATAAAGGCATGAGAGAGGCTGTTACGTATAGAGAATTATAAGGCGTTCAGGGAGGTTGAAGTATGAACTGCAGGGTGGAGCACGGTGAGAGAAATGCTAGTTAGATTAAACAGAGCCACATAATAAAGGGCCTCACATGCCATGCTACAGACTTGATTCAGTAGAAACTGAAGGAAAAAGTAGTGGAGAACAAAACAATCAAGCTTGCATTTTAGCAGCCTAACTGGCAGCAGTGTGGAGGACAGATCTGGGAATGTGAGATCAAAAGCCAGGAAGCCAGACAGGAGTCCATTGTGATTATCCAGGTGAGAGATAGGGACAGATTAAGCTAAAGCTATAGCAATGAGCTTTCAGGTGAGCGAGCAGATAATAGGGATGTGATGTAGTAGCATTTACAGAGTGAGTGGCTGTTTGAATGTTGGAAATTTGGCAAAGACATATAAGGACTTACTTCCCAATTTCTGGTTAGATAATCCAGTGTATGTGCTGGATTTATCTAGTGTGAAGTAACGTGAACCAGTATCATAGACAGAAACCAGAATCTGAATTTCTAAACTTCAAAAGGGAAATTGGAAACAATTCATTAGCAAATAGGTGATGTTTGATGGTATATGCTAATAGGAGGTGGCTCTGGAAAAGCAACATCATCATCATCATCACAGAAAGAAAGCTATAGAAAAAGCTAAAAAGATAATCAAAGACAAGTCAATATAAATGGTCAAAATGGGAGTAGATGAGAGAGGGTGTCTCAACATTTATGAAAAATAACTTTCCACAGATAATGGTATAATCACTGGAATCAAGTGGCACAGATATATCAAATAATTTCAGTAAAAGGCAGAAAGGTGTACTTAAGACTTGCATTGGAATCACTAGAGACAGTCAATAGAACAGTCTAGAGAGATGCATGTGAAAGTCAAAGGACAAAAAACTAAAGAGTGAATCAGAGCTGCGTAGGTTATTCTATTCTTCTATGGAGCTGGGTGGGCCTAGCTCTAATTATAGTTCATTGGAACCTCTTGCATTATGAGTCCCTGAGATGGCAGACTTTCCTTTGTTATTATTTCCAGTCTTCAAAAATCTTATTATATCTCTAGAGGTGAGTGAGCATGCTTCTGAGACTCTTCTCTGCTCTTGGGTAAGTTATAAACAAAACACCCTATTCAGAAAAATAAACAATAAAATATTGCTGTTGTTGGCATTGTTATAGTTCTGGAATTAGAAAGAAGCAGACTCGTCACTCTCTAATACCCAGAAGAAAGCAACAGGAGATTGGCAGGAGCCAACTCAGAATCAAAATCCAGCCCTGGGGCTTGACTCCAGTGGGTAGCTCCTCCCTTTTTCCTTTTTGTCACTCCTGTTGGTGTCAAATCTTCTGGAGCTCTAGGTCCCTTACCTGATTGTTCTTTCCTCACTCCCTGCCAAATTCCCCATCCGACTAGAACTGTTGAGACAGGTCTAATGATTAGAATATTCCCTAGATTTCACAAAACCAAATGACAAATGAACTTTCAGAGCATGCATTATTTTTATGCTGATAATAAAAAGAAAAAGATATGATATTTGTTAAATGTGTTTTTGAGTCTTCATTTCTAATAATACTAAGATAGTTTATAATCTTCCTTTAGAAAGAGACATGATATTTTAGGTAACAGTTGTTAAAATCCATGCATATTACTCATGGAATGCATTCAAAATATTTACAAGAAGGCAGAGGGAAAGGTCATTCAACAAAGATGGTCAATGGTCTGAAACAGACTCCTGCCCTCATACCCAATTGGTCCTGTATTAGTCAGCCAAAGGGGTGCTGATGCAAAATAACAGAAATTGGTCGGTTTTTATAAAGGGTATTTATCTGGGGTAGGAGCTTACAGATACCAGGCCATAAAGCATAAGTTACTTCCCTCATCAAAGTCTATTTGGAGCAAGATGGCTGTCCATGTCTGTGAGGGTTCAGGCTTCCTAGGTTGCTATGTTCTTGGGGCTTGCTTTTCTCTGGGTTCAAGGTTCTTTCCTTCCTTGGGGCTGGCTTCTCTTTCCTCTGCGTGCTTCCTTCCCCGGGCTCTAGTTTAAGTCTTCAGCATCAAACTCCATCATCAAAACTCCAAAATCAGAAAGCCCTCAACTCTGTTCTTTGCCATGCCTTTTATCTGTGAGTCCCCACCCACCAAGGGGAGGGGACTTAATGCCCTAATCATAACTCAATCAAGGCCAGGTACAGATCAGATTACAAGCATAATGCAATATCTATTTTTGGAATTCATAACCATATCAAACTGCTACAGGTGCTTTTACTTGATTACTAGTCAAGGCATACACATAGGATATACATACAGATGACAATCAGTGGCAACAACAATTTAGATTAAATATTAAAACAAGAAAACACTGAGATTAATTTAGCTGTATTGATATCAATAGCAAGAAAACAAACAATTAAAACTTTAATAAAAAATAACCTTTCTCCTGAAAGAATGATATAGATTAATGAAAAACTCAAGCTATAGAAAAGACTGAAAAGAATAAAGCTTTATGGAGTTCTGGCAAGATGGTAACGGCTTAGTTGGTGCTGGAGTTGGTAGGTATATGTCCAAGAGACTTGAATCTTTGGGCTATCTATGTGCCAGCTGGGCCCTGAATCTCGACAGAGTTGCAACACCTACTCTCTAGTTCATTGGACTCACCCAGGACAACTAATGAGGAGGTGATGATAGACAATCACTGTACCAAGGAACCAAGAAAGCCTACAACTGCAAGCAAGAGAGTCCTATCCATGGGCCATATGGAATTGAAGCCCCTTCTCAGTTAGAGGTGGGGTGGGCATCACCATCCCAGAATGCTCAAGACTGGGGAATGAACGATGGACTAGAGTGGATTTACTAGTATTCTAGTATATAAAGTTATTGTGATTCTAGCAATGGAAGAATTTACATTATTGATGTGGACGCAATGGCCACTGGAGATTCTGAAGCTAGGGAGAGGGAAAACAGGTGTAATACAGGGGCATTTTTGGGACTTGGGGATTGTCCTGAATAACATTGCAATGATAGATACAGACCATTATATATTTTGCCATAACCTACAGAACTGTATGAGGGAGAAACTACAGTGTAAATTATAATCCATGCTTAGTGGCAATGCTCCAAAATGTGTTCATCAGTTGCAACAAATGTACCACACTAATGAAGGATGTTGTCAATGTGGGTCAATGTGGGTGGTGTGGGGAGCAGGGCATATGGGAATCGCCTATATTTTTTTACATAACATTTATGTACTCTAAATATCTTTAAAAAATTTTTTTTAAACCACAATGGTGAATATTTAAAAAAAATAATAAAACTTTACATATCTGAAAACTGTACCACTGAGAATTATTACTCACTAAAAATATGTCAACATTATTTGACACTCTTCCTGCAATGTATGCAGATAGAAAACTTGATGAATTGAAAAGTAGGATCATATCATATACTATTTTTAAATAAAAATTTTAATTTTACTTGAATATAACAAAATAAAAGAAAGGACATTGAAACTGCTGAACTTCTGACAAATGGTTTCCTTCTTTTCTTAATAATACCTATGAATTCTGAAAATACCTCGCTAACATAAGAACACAATTTTTGAAAAGCAAATTGGTGGTTTTAGGAAAAATGTACTAGAGTTTGGATCAGCATTAGTTGACTTCTTCCTATAAAAGAAATTAGTCCCCTTATCTCACTTAAAACTAGATGGGAAACCTCTAAAAAATATAGTAAGCTCAAGCCTATAAATTATAGAGTATATTGTCCATGCTGGGTTAAACCCAAGAACCCAAGGGTGGTTTGACATTACCACTTCTATTAGTGCACTTCATGTTAACTGTTGGGAGAAAACAACAAGGAATTATCAATATAGATGTGGGAAAAAAGCGTTCAGTGATATTCAATACCCGTAGAAGACTAAAAGAGGAAACTATGTAGACGCCCTGTGGTGTGATCCTTTAACGGTGTCCCTCGCTGGGACACAGGTCTTTCTTAGACAGCAGAGATCTCCTGTAAGCGTGGACTTCCTGAACCTTCATCTTCCTTGCTAAATCTGTACCCTGAAATCAAAGACTCTTAGATAGGCCTCCAAGGGCCATGTCCCTGGGAGGAAAATCTACTTTTTGCAGGAGGCCTGAAGGGTGTTACTTAGCTGCTCATTCGCTGCCACATTCTGGTTTATATTCCAGAAAACTTAGCAGTTTCACATTTCATAGTAAATTAATTTAATATTCGTAGCCAGAAATATATTATAGATGATGAAACTTAACTGTTGTAATCATGAAACACCTGTGGTCTCTCTGCTCAATGGAACAAGTTATTTTATGCCAACTTAATTCCACACTGATGATTTTTTTAAGCAGGAGACCACAGGGCTTTTAGTGTTTACCACTGTAATTGCTTATTGTAGTATGTCTCATAAACGTAGGAGAATGGTTGGATGATGATGCTAATGATGATCAGATTAAGTAAATTAATAAAAATAATAAATTGGCCCTGTGCTTCCAATAATATAAAAGCAATAAAATTTCAGACCAGTGTTTAATAGTAATGAAGAAGGCTCAAGGGGCAGGAAATACCAAATTTTATTTTCCCCAGAGTCACCAGAACATAAACTGTAGTAGTCCAAATTTTGAATTTAGTAGTAGCTGGGAAGAAATCAATTCAATTTAGTCTTTGAAAAGTGAATCAAAATCAATATATTTTAATTTCTCATAATCTAATATCCAGATCTCTTACATATATATTTTCTTTTCTCTCTAAAAGTGTCTAGTACAATATTCTCTATAGCAGATATACTACTTCTGATGTACTAATTTCAACTGTATTTTTAATAATCTGTCCTTCCCTCTTTAGACTAACATATCTTAAGAACAGGGTCAAATTCTCCCAGTGTTTAAGTGCTGCACTGGTTACTGACACAGTAGCTTGCTTAATAATACATAAGGGCCTCAAAATATTCAAACAGCATGTACATACATGTACTCTGCAAGATTAGTCCCTCAGAAAGCATCAGCAAGGCTCTCCTTTCTCTTTCCTGCTCCAAGAAAACCCTCATTCATTCTCTACCCTCCCCCCACCCTGCCCTCAAGCTTTTCCACAATGTCAGTTGCAGGAACTTCTTCATTTTCCAAATCTACCTCTTGACTGTTTAACACCAGCCCAATACAGAAATGTAATTTTAGAAATGAAAGGAAAATATTAAATACAAATGAGTTTTTACAGCTAAGAGATTTTTCAAAGTGATTTGGGAGGTCATTCCAGAGATTAGATTTATGCTGGTTTTAGAAGGACCTGACTGACTGCCACAGTAAACAGTGCCTCAAGCGGGAGGGTCCTAGAGACATCTAGACAATATAGGCAGGGCAGACAACCCCAAGGAATCAGCACCTTGTCTGTGGGCCTTATCTTGGAATATATGATAATTTATCTCCCCAATGTATCAGAGTTAGACTCATTTATAATTTTCCCACACATGATTCTTCTGTCTCCTTTATTTGAAACTATAATGAGCACTATACCCATTGAATATATGTCCCAGAGACTTAAATCTTCTGACTGTTCATATGCTGGCTGAGCACTGAATCTCAGTAGAGTTGCAGCCAACACCAACTGTCCAGTTAATTGGACTCACCCAAGGCAACTAATAAAAAGATGATGATGGCCAGTGCCCAATCCAAGAAGCAGAGAATATCTTCAACTACAAGCAAGACAGTTCTAGCCATCTGTCCCGTGGGATCTAAGCCCCCTCTCAATCAGAAGCAGAGTGGGCATCATCTTGCCAAAATTCTCAAAATAGAGGAATGAAGAAACATAAGAGGAGAATACAACTACAGATTAAAGTAGACGTATTATTATTCTAGTAATGGAAGAACTTGTAACACTGATATAAAGACAGTGGTCACCAGATCTTCAGTGAAGGAGGGGGAAGAATTGTTGTAATATGGGGCATTTTTGGGACACTGGAATTTTTCTACATTAAATTGCAATGATGGATACCAGCCATTATATATTTTGTCAAAACCTATAAAATTGTGCAGTGCAAAATGTAAACTATAATGTAAATTATAGACCATGGTTAGTAGCAGTGCATCAATATGCATTCATCAATTTTAAGAAGGGCACCACACTAATGAAAGATGTTGCTAAAGGGGGAAAGGGTGGGAGGGGGTAGGGTATGTGGGAACCTCCTATATTTTCAATGTAACATTTATGCAATCTAAAGCTTCTTTAAAAGTAAAGGAAAAAGAAAAAAAACATGAAATGCAAGGGATAGTAGAAGGACCTAAAACTTTTGTACCTCTTAAATCTTTTAAACACTCTTAAAACCCTCATACTTTCCACAGAAAGTGCTATGCAGATAGGATTAAGTGACCTACCTAAAGGCCCAAATTCAACTAATATGAAAAACAGTACTGGAGGCCAGGCAGGCAGATTCCTAGCCCTATGCTTTTTCTACCAAGATATTGTTTCCAGGTGTGTTCACTGAATCATCTAAACGAGAATCCATGAACATGCTTTTACCGATATGTTTTTGCATATTCTTGGGCCACACCATACAACTATAGAATCAGGTTTTCCAGTAGTGGCAACAAACTGCATTATTCACAATATTTAACAATCATTATGGCACAGATATAGACAAATCAAAAGAGAGTCCAGCCTAGCTCTAAAGCAGGACTCTTAACCTTTTTTGTTCCACAGACCCCTTTGCCAGTCAGATGAAAACCACGGAGCCCTTACTAAGTCTACACTATACTGTGTATTATTTAACAAATATATCTCACCTGCACCAATATGTCCCCAAAAGTATAATGTGTTTTTTAAATTTCAATTCGAGCACACGGACTCCTTATTAAGAACCCGTCAACGGATAAGGAGTAGTGGTACTTACTGGCCAAATATCAATATTAACTTTATATAATTTCTAGAACTCCTGCAAAGATTGTTGTTGCACCTGCCAATTTGACATTCCAAAAGGAGGAGCTTCCTTGTTCCAGGACTGCATAAATTTTTGGAAGGGCTAAATCTGTGAGATTAAGTACTTACAATGAATTTAGAATTAAGGATTTTTTTCCATTATATGATTACGATTAAGGGTAAAACTTTTCATAATAACTATTTTGACATTAATATTTCAAGTGTTTTGGCATTCTTGTTATAATTGAGATGAAATAAATGACTGCCTGTGTGTAAAATAATATTAATATGAATATATTATCAATATTATAAACATTATAATAATAGTTAATATAGGGTAAATATAGTCAACTTATTTTTGACAATTTGTGAATTTCTTTGCATAATATTTTAAGAATTGACATTCTTGGCTAATATTTTTGTACCCTCATTTAGAACTCAAACTAAATATTTTTTGTGACAAATCCATTTTTATTTCAATGAGGTGAAAATTACATAAAGTAAAATTTACCAATCTGAACTATATAATTGATAAGTTCTCATTAATGAAAACATCTTTGCAACCACCCTCTTAAACAAGGCATAGAACATTTCTAATATCTGAGAAATGGCCCAGTGTCCCTTTGTAGTCTGTCTCACCCCCTGTAGACAACAATTGCTCTGATTTCTATTGCCATAAATTTGTCTTGCGAGCGTTGATCAAGATCTGGAACAACTGGAAATCACATACATTGTTGGTGAATGTGTAAAATGATACATACATTTTGGAAAACTATTTTGCAGTTTCTTATAAAGTTAAACATACAAATCAACTTCATTCTTAAACATTTTCTCAAGAAATACAATTATGCCCCCTGAAAGGCCATACAAAATTATTCATAATAAATATGAATATTTTTTTATTTTCAAACTAATGATTTTGACATTTTCCCCTCTTAATACTAGGTTACTCTTGATCTCATCTACCAGTACTTTATAATAAGCAACCACAGTTTCAAGATATGGAATGGAATTCTTATCCCTTCATTGCTAATACAGCCAATAGGAAACTGGACTTAATTTCCCAATATTTGGGTTAAATAGTCACTTGATGATTGATTAGAATCATACAAATGGCATGCTTGTAGAACTACTTTGTCATCAAGTTTTCTTGAGAGTTTAAAGGTTCATATATAAGCACTTTAATTTTACTATTTATCTACGACACTTTTAATTTACACAAAGTTCATTTTAACTTGGTTCAACTCAGCCACAAAATATATGTCTGTCCTAGTTATGGTTAGGTTACCTTATTATTCTGATTTTCTGTGCTTCAGAAATGTGCAGGAATAATTTCTGAAATTTTTCAAGGTCAACTATTTTGAGGATCACTATTCAAATGAATGACCTTAGAGAGAAAATTGGCTATTCGTTAATATCTGAATGGTTTAATTTTATTTTCATAAGTCTATGGTACCTCTACAGAAAAACTACCTTCAGCATGGATATTAAATTTATTGCAGTTCAGATGGCTCATAATTTTAATCTGACAACTTTTAAGAATTCTTGATAGACCATTTCTATTGCCGTATCCATTATCCCTATGTTTAGATTAATGACACATCTTAGTATGCTTATAGGTAAATATGCAATTTCATGAGTATATTTTTGCATCACACAAAATGGGCTTAAGTTTTATTGTCTTTTTTCTGACACATTTCTAAGAAATGCTCAAGATTTTCTTTTCATCATTACCTTTTGAATATGTTTAAATAAATTTTAAAAAGGGGATGCTGTCAGACTCTCTGACCAGGTATTGATGTTTACGGATAGTCTATGGTAATAAAGTTTCTATGGGATAATGGCTTAATCATTTCTTGTTGGAGGATAATGAGTTCAAACATTGTTTGGAAGCTCAATGATCTCTTTAAATGGAGTTTGGTTCAGAGCATGCTGAAGATCCCAGTTTATTTTGACTTCATGTCAAAAGATTTTGGCTAATACAGCACAGAATTCAGGGAATAATTGAAAACTTGCCTATGTCTTGTGTCTTTAAATTTAAATTTTAAGGAACACTTTTTTTTTTTTTTAATTTCCTAAGTTTTATGGAATCAACTAAAAGTGAAACAAGGGGATTTACCCTCTGGATTAGTGCTCTAATCCAGAATCAATTATAATGAATGTCTCTGAGCAACTTAGGGAAGAAAACTCACCATATTTAGCATTTCTGTTCACTAACATAGAAAACAAGGCCTGACCCACATTGGAAAATAAGTATATATCTGGAATGAATCAATTAATGTACTAAAATTATTATAATTTATGGCTTATATAGGATTACAATTAGTATGTAAAATATAAGTCACTTTTTTAATCAAAATCTGATGGTTTTAAAGAACCGAATAATATTAGTTAGAAGTTGCAGAATTACTTGAATCTGTTCTTGCTTAACACAGTAGCGGACACATTGTAGATGTAAAGTAAATATTAAATATATGAAAATATTCATTGATTTACTAAAGCAATCAATACCTCAATGTTTAATATATTCACCATTTTGTCACAATTATCACATCTGTATTTGTGACCAAATCACTTTCTGTTCAAAGGACTATATCAAGAAATAGCTATGATTTTACTAATAGCCCCTTCACTTTTTTCAGTTATTTGTAATGTTTATTGATGACAATGTTGAAGTATTAAATATACAATCATCTGTAATTAACTTATATTCTTTAAAAACTTGATGCCACTTTAGACTTCAGAATCTTTTAAAGATTTGATTTCTTCTTTTGAAGAGTAGAATAACAAAAAATTCTCTACTACATACTGACTTTGATCTACTCACTACTTTAAAGGAAAGAATTAATATTGTTTCAGATTCCGTTTGTATGATACATTTGCACTACATTTAATTTTTTCTCAAAATAAAACTGATATGCATTTATACAGTATCATAGTTTCCAAGCTGCTCAAACAAGTATCATACAATGGGTCAGCTTAAACAATGGGAATTTATTGGATCATGGCTTTCAGAGTAGGAGAAGTCCAAAATCCAGGTGTCAGGAAAGTGATGCTTTCTTCTTGAAGATCATGGCATTCCAGGGCTGGTTCCTGGCAATTCTTGAATCCTCGGCTCTTCTGTCATGTGGCAATACACAGGATGGCATCTACTTTTCTTCCTTCTAGATTCTGTTGACTTTCAGTTTCTTCCCGTGTCTTTCTCCCTTTCCGTCCAACTTTCATTCTGCTTATAGAGGACTCCATTAATTCAGAAGAAAGCCCACCTGATTCATTTGGCCACACCTTTAACTAAAAATAGTATCTTTAAAAGGCCTTAATTACAATGTGTTCACACCCATAGGAATGTGCATAAGATTAAGAACATGTGTTTTCTGAGGTATGTAATTTAATCTACCACACATAGGACCTATGTAAGGTAAAGAAAAATATAAAGAGGAAATTAAGTTCATGTGACATTTCTGAATCAAATAAAATCCTTTGCAAATATATCCTTTTCAAATACATTATCCTTATTATTGGAGAATTGTGGTTTCATAAATACGCACTACTAAGAGTTTAGAGTGATAAATATATATTTTTATTTGACAAGGGTAATTATGAATGGATACTCCTCAGAAGAGATGAATGGAATAGAATGTGTCTAGCATTATTGCACTGAATATATTTACATGGTGTGACTTTTTGACCTGAATTAATTTAAGGCAGTTACCACCAAATCATGTTAAGATAGGTTGAGAATGACATTTATTTACTACTTTGAAATTTGTAGAAAAATAAATGTTCTTGCAAACCTCCCCAAATTATTTTTGTTTTATAAAAATTTTGATTTCAAAACTTAAGGAAAAGATATTTCTTCTCAATAAAATGAATGTTTTGAGTCTTCTTTTCCATTGGGTATTAATTAGGATCTAATTAGGAAAACAGAAATGCTTTATGTATTTAAAATCAATGGAATTTAAAGAAGGCAATTGTTTACACTGGAAAATCTGAAAACCCTACTGGCACCATGAAGCCATGCAAAGATTAGCAAAAGCAGAGCCACTGTTATTCATCGGCTGGACGGACCAGCCTATATCTGGAGAATGCTGAATACATGCAAAAGATACAGCAGCTACTACAGATACCACTAAGTCAAAGGGTAGGCTTTTCTCTTACTCTCACAATCCTGTGTCCCAACAGCACCCCCCATTGGCTTTAGCCAGTAGAAATCAGTTGACCTGGGAGGTGGGGAAAAGCAGCCTGTAAAGATCATGCAGAGCACTAGGGATAGGTCAGAATGGAAAAGACTAATGATAGTTTAATATATAAATAAAACTACATAGAGTAGTAATCCTCTTCTTATTTCAATCTAAAGTAGACAATTTTACTAAGGCTTTAACAATAAAAGACTTTCTGAGCATTGTCAAAACATATTTATTACACATTTGCTACATACTAAATTGTCTTTCACATTTTACAGGAAAATGTCAACAAATGCAGTCACTATCTTCAAAATAAATGTATTGTTAATGTTTCTAAAATATAAACAGAATTGAGAAACTAGCATTTTTCTTTCATTATTTTTGGTACTTTTCATTACTTTTATGATGATAAGAAGGAGAGCTTAAATAAGTTAGAGAACTAAAGGTACTGCCTCTCTCTTCCTTGCCTGGAGTTCTTCACTCTATTAATTTGGCAATCTGGCAACTGTGTATCAAAGAAGATAGACAATTAAAAAAATAACAATCCATATTTATATATAAGATTGTTCAAAACAGTGTTTTTTACAGGAGAGGAAAATAATATAAATGCTATGGGTAAAAGTTAAATAAAATAGTGCATAGCCATAAATTATAAAGAAAAATGTGTTTTTGAAGAACATAAAATTGCACAGGAAGTGCTTTTAATATAAAGTTATGTGAAAAAGAGAAGAATACCCAATTATACTAACACATAATCTAGTCATCTAAAATTATACTGATAAGTACATGTGAGTTTATGGTCATATAAATATAAATATGTACTTACATACATTTTTAAATCAAAATCAAAAAATAAGGATGACATGCCTTTTTAAAAGAAAAACAGAAAAAGGATAACTTGCCTTTTTTGAAGATAAACACCAAAAGGACAAGGAACTTTCAGCTGGAGATTGATGAACTAAGGAAATCCTTTCAAAAGAGATACCAAAATGTCTGAGCTTGTTTCTTTTTCAATGGAAAAAAATGAAAACTATCTAGACTATCTGGAAGTATGTTAAAAGCATCTTGTAAACTCTGAGACTCTACATAAAATCTGCTGCTTATATTATTTCAGTGCATGATGTCATATTGCCAAAAATAAGCTCAAAGCTCAAATTTTTTACTATTTTCAATGTTTAAAAAATAGTTCAAAATAAAAGTATTTCCCAATTTTCCTCTTTATTTAATCTGAATATTGAGCCATAGGAGGATTTCGTATTCTGTTGCTTTATACCAGTTTCAAATGTGTTTAGAACATATAAAAACACTGATCTTGTTCTCTTTTTTAGCTGACACATCTAAGCAAGAAAGTAGCCCATTCATGTTTCCCATTAGACAAGAATATGTGCAATGATGCTTACGGTAAGTAGGAGATATTTAATACATTTTTCCATAACTAAAATATATTAAAAACCTAGAGTTTAATAGTAAAAGTAAAATGACTATGTGCTAATAAAAACCTTCATCTTAACACCATCTCTTGTGCATCAGATAGGGCACATATTTCATGGAAAGAACAAGAAAAGATGAAAGAGTCTCTACATATCTGATGGCTTATTTAGTTGAAGACTTTACAACCTAATAAAGAACTTCATAAGATTCATGATAGGAAATAGTTACCTGGGTTAAAGAAAATGCTAGTCAATTATAAGGTTTTAAATTAAAAATACGGACCTTAATTTATGTGATGGGGGGCCTCATTAAGAGAGGAAATTTGGCTGTGATCAGAGAAGCCAAAAGTCAGAGAAAGCCGCAAGAGGAGACCTTATGACAGAGACAAAGATGTATTCCGATGAACCCCAAGAGTTGTGACAAGCCAGCATTAGAATGCTATAGCCTCTGAGAGAATCATGGCCTGTTGAGACCTTGATGTTGGACATTAAGCCTTCAAAACTGTGCAACCGAAATGCTTGTTTCAACCAACCCATTGTGGGGTATTTGTTATCGGAGCTCTGGCAAACTACAACAACAAGCACTAGAATTTTCTAAAACTATGTTCCAACCTAAACAATTCTGTTATCTATACAACTGAGACAAAACAGGTAGTTGGGTGGTGGGGGAGTTGTAGGAGAGGTATGCAGAGAAGCAGTTACACAAGTTCCTCCAGCTGTGCACATAAGTGGCAAGTACTCCAGTGAGCACCATGCCTAGAGAGACAGTGGGCTCCATTGCATTTCCCTTGAAAAACTCTAAGCGAGCCATTGTTCTTCATGCACCATTTCCTGGATGCAGAGATCATGACTTGATGAGGATGTTAATATAACATTGAGCAGGGTCAACCTAACTGAATCAGTAGAGGCCACTGAGTCATACATTTACCTAGAAACTTCAGAGTTCCCACATTTTCTAATAAAATTTTTCTCTCTCTCCCCAATAACTTTCAAGTAACTATGTGGCATTACTTTAATGTATTAAGGCAGGGGAATGCATTCTGTTCCTAACTGCATTTGTTAAATTCAAGCTATGTCTACTAAATATTGCTAAAATATGTGTTGAAATAGGTTAAAGAGGTAGTTTTCTTTGCTTGTTTGCTTTTTATATGGGACTTTTGTTTTCTTAAATTGTTGACTAATTTCATGAAACCATCAGTCAATTCACCTAACCAACTCATTCAGTGAAAATGAATATTCTACTTTCATGTACTTGACAAGTCCTATAAATACCTTGAAAGTTAGGTCCTTACATAAAAATTGGAGAAAATTATGCTTTCTGCATATTTCTCCAAGGTACTCAAGATAGAAATGAGAGTATCTTTAAAGCACTTGGAGTTCCCCAAGGAGAGGCACAATATAATCTCAAAATTACTATTCCATTATGATTTAACTTTGGTTTATGTAAATAGTTTACCTTTAGCAACATTTTTCTTGTAGAACTCTTTTATGTTGCTGAAGTGCATTATCTATGATGTTTATTTCAAATCCTTGCTTATAAAGGGTCTGAGGCTATAAGAGCACAGAACTCACAACTCCATTAGGAGTAACTGTTGCCTTCCAGTACTACTTTGTCCTTCCTAAATGCTTCTGTACAGCAAGAAGCTATAAGAGGCAAGTGAAAAACAACACAGGAAAGATAATTACTAATCTCACAAAGGCAATGGTAGATGGATCCTGGTAGTGTTGTAAAATACAGAGACGCTAAATGGCAAGCTCATAGTCCCTGGCCTTACTTGAAAGGAGCCTGGATTATGAGGTCCCTCTTGCGACCCCTCACTGTGTCAGCCCTCCAGAAGCTACCATTCTCCTAGTCATATGGGTTCAACAACCAAGTCATGCTTCCTACTCTCTCTTTCAGGCTATGAATAAAGCCATTGAATGAATCTAGGGCTCTGGCTCTCCCATGTTAGTTCTCACCACTGTCATCTTAGACAAGTAATTTACCTTATCTTAGCTAGAGTATTCCAACTGTCACCTGGATGGTTTCCTAAATCTAGACTTTCCTCTACTTCTAACTCATCCAGAAAACTTGTTTCTGATTGATCTTCCTTTGATACATTTTCAGGATTAGATACAACTGTCTAAATTTCAAGAGCCTCTAAGATTTGGGCTAAGAGTTTACAATGCATTAGCTAAAGACATTGAGGGGTAGAAGCCAAATCTTATTGCTGTTCTTTAGTAGCTATGGAGTTGTTGAGAAAATTGATTCTCTCAGTTCCCTCATCTAGAAAAGGAGAGAAATTAAACTAACTTGTCAGGGTAGTTGTTAGGAATAAAAGAGGAAATGTAGGCAAAGCATCGAACCCAGTGCCTATAATTCAGTTAGTCTTTAATAAGTGGTAGTTGCTGTTGTTAGGAAATTTAGCATCAATTTAGTCATGAAAATGCACAACAAAAATAGTAACAATAATATCAATACTAGGAAACATTTGCTGCAAGTTTTCTATATACTGGGTCCAAGTGTAAGTACTTTACATATATTAGCACATCTAATTCTCCAAATAATCCCATAAAGTAGATCAGAGATTCATGTCCATTTTGCCCACAGTGGAAAAGTGGCACAAAATAACTCCATAATGCACAAAGTTGCCCAAGTAAGTTGTGGAGCTGGGAATCAAATCCAGGTCACACCAGCTCCAGACTCTGTCTGGAGTCTAATCTAATCTCCTTGCCATTCCCATCCTTGAATCTGTGGGATGCTATTTCTCTATTTGTGAAATCCCCTCCCTTACAACTCAGACTCTGTAAATCTTACTCATTTTTCCTGCTCTACTTCAAGACTCCCTTTTTCCAGAAAACTTTTCTTTGGTATTACACTTCTTATTGATTTATATTTCTCTGAAATCCTATCATCCTTAGAACCCATGTTACATGATTTAATATTTAATTATATATTGCACCATGCTGTTTATTGATTTCTCATATATAGTTTTTTTTTTCTCTCCCTCTCTAGTGGCTTGCCAACACCTTGAAAGCCTGGACTTCTTTATCCTTTGCAATGGAAAGCACAGTATTGAGTTCATTCAGTAAGTTCTAATGAATACATGGAGATCATTATATATAATTATGTACATGAATATAAACATGAATATAAAGTTGTATGTAATTATAAAATATATAATACATAATAATTACATAAAATGATCATATATATCATACATATAAACCTTACATATATGGTACTTTATGAAGCATTTTATATATTCTGTATCATTTGAATTTGCATGTAATTATTCAAAATTACTTAAGTAGGTTTTGATGGCATCTCAGCTTAATTTTTATGTTATAAGGTTGAATGAAAAACAGGTGAATATCCTGCTGGAACGCCCTTATAAACTCAGACAAATCCAGACTCTTCCTCAGGAATATCACATGCTGGGACCAGTGAAAACAATTTCTCTGACGTTTAAGAACACTAAGCTTGATCTATAGACAACTTAGTTATGTCCACTTTTATATAAGACATTTTGAGAACTTACAATTTCCTGTGGAGACAATTTCCTTAAGAGTCATGCATAAGTAGGGCTCTTACTGCCAAGCAATTTTCTCTGACATTTTCTTTAAAATTTCCCATCTTTGCCCCTTTATCAGATGACTCCTCCTCGCAGCTTTTGGTGTTGTGCTAAGCACTTGCTGTACCCTTCTTTGTGATTATAGCCTTCAAACATGGGTAGGCAGTTATGAAGTCTACCCTTTAATCAACACTTGCCCATGTTAGGCATAACTGGTTCTTTTCATCTTGTTTAACTCTTATTGATGAACTGCCTATGCAGGCTGGCAATATCTTATTACTTCTCCCTATTATCAATCCTCTAAAATTGAAATGATTTAAAGTTTAGGTCATTTTGTCAGCCTTTCTGGTTTTCAAATAAATTGTGCTAAATATATCAATGTTTACTGAAAGAACTCTCAGTGTGTTGAAGATACTGTGATTATATTTTAATTTCGTACAAAGCAGAACTAGATATCTGAGTTTTCTCCAAATTCAGTACTCTATAAAAAGTGTTTATAACTCAATTTTAGTACTATGTTCCTTCAAATAAAATAAGATCTTCACAGAAACAGGAACTTACCTTTATCTTTTATATGGTGGGCAGATCTGATTTCAAAGCTATACCACTTTGTATTTGGTTTATAATGGTACAAATTGACTAACTTATGAAATGTGCTCCCATACTTCTATATAAAAAAAGTAGCCTTTTTTTTTTTCAGAGTAGAAAGTACAAGTTTTGCTTTGTTTTTAAGTTAATTTTTATTTACAAGCTTTTTTACCCCTTGAGCTATAACAGTGAACCCAGAATCTCTGCTTAGTGGGCCTATATCAGTAAAATCCAGACTGGTCCAACTTTGTGTTCCTTCCACCATTTTCCCACACCCTTAATGTCCATTCCCCCACATATTTCCATGATTTCTATATGCAAAAATTGTGGAAAACCATGCAGTTCTTTTGGAGTGTAGTACACCTTCCAATGGGTCACACTTTGTACCTCACCTTTCAGGGTCTGTTGGGACATCTGTCTAGTTACAGGTCTAAAAGAAGTGAGGAGTATTGGAGGTGGGTCATGTGAGGAGTTCACCTTGTCTTACAAACCAGCTACCTCAGGGCATTCCACTACAGTTTCTTCCAGTATAAGGTTCATCTCTTCAGATGGAGGTATGAGGGCTGTTTGGTTTTATTCATTTCACCTCCTTTTTCTTTATTGGTGCTCTTATGGCCCATGAGAGTCAGAACCAGAGGTAAGAAAGGATTCACAAGAAAGAGCAAAGCTGTGCAATTCTAAGTTGTACAGGAGACTTCTCTGTGGCAGGTACAGACTCTGATTCTTTCCTAGGGTGTGTTTGTGGATTTCTTAGCGACTCTTCCTTTGAAATACAATTCCCTGGATGTGACCAATACTGACACCAACAGGCAGCTCTTTCTCCTGGCTCACTTCCCTACCTCTAGGAATGCAGGATGGCAGATGGGTCATTGGGTCAGATTCCTAACATGAGGCACTCTTATGACCCCCATGGTAAAGATCCCCTCAGTTTCTACCCGTGGGGTAGAGGTTTCCTCCCTTCTCTTGCGGCAAACCCCTGCAGCTAATCTCTTGCTTTTTTTACTTCTCTTGGTGAGAATCAGACACTAGTTTCTGCAACTCCCAATTGGGAACATATATTAAGGGATCCAAGAGGTTTCTTGAAATCTCATTCTTGCTTAAAGTGAGGGGGAAGCCTACCCTCTGTTTCTTCATGAGGGACTAAGGGAATAATGCTGTTTCTCCAGAGAAATTCTCCATACTATCCCTGTGAACCTCCCTAACTCCCCAGTGCATTATTATTATTTTGCCTTGTGTATACAGTCTGTGGTGGTCATGATCTAATGGCAGCAAACTGATTGTATAACTTCTCTGAACCTAATAAGGTGGCCAGTATGATTTGGTGATAAAAAGTACAGGCTCTAGACCCTGACAACCTGGCTCTGCCAACAACTTGCAGAATAAGCTGCTTAAACTCTCTGTCTCATACTATAATCTGTAAATGCGGATAATAGTAGGTACTATTTTTCTACCTCATTGACTAATATACAATAATATGGAGATTAATAAATATAAAGGTCACAACACTATGCCTGGCAGGTAATAGCACTCAAAGTTGTTAGCTATCATTTACATTCTCTTTTTTCAATATATTTTTAATTTTTTCAAAAGATACTTAGATTATACAAAATGTTACACAAAAAAATATAAGGGATTCCCATATACCCATATACTCCACTCCCCACACCTCCCACCCTTCCCCACATTAACAACTTCTTTCATTAGTGTGATACTTTCATTGCAATTGATGAACACGTTTTGGAGCATTGCCACTAAGCATGGATTATAGTTTACACTGTAGTTTACACTCTCTCCTACTGAATTCTGTAGGTTATGGCAAGATATATAAAGGCCTGCATCCATCATTGCAATATCATTCAGGACAATTCCAAGTCCCAAAAATGCCCCATTTTACACCTCTTTTTCCCTCTCCCTGCTTTCAGCACTTCCTATAGCCACTGTCTCCATGTCAGTGATATAATTTCTTCCATTACTAGTATCACAATAAGTCTATAGTATGTTCTCTTTTAAGGTAACCTACCACCTCACAGTGGAATCTGATACTATATAGTTAGTAGCCTTGGAAGCCTCAGTCCAACTAGATTCAAAGAGAGGATCTCATTTTGACATATTGTTGCTTTGGGTTATTTGTGTACTGCACATTTATTATTATGCCTTCCATGCTCCCCAGATGCTCTGTAGCAGTTTACAATAAAAGACGGATATGTAATTGGGCTCTTCCAATAAGGAAAGAACCCTAATATCATATAAATGACACAGGCAGATAATTAGAAATGCAGTTCAATGGAAGTTCCTAAAATAGAGTATTAATTTTAACTTTGTACCTAGTGTAAGTCATAGTGACAAAAGGAAATACGATGGTATATAGTTTACAACTAAGGAAAAGAAAATGCCACTTTTTTGAGTTACTTAAACTTTTTAAAGTGCTGAATATGCAAGTAGGAATTTTTGTCTATAATGCTCCATGTAGAGAGAAAGGGGCAATAAAGATAAGGAAACAGGGTTCAGATGGCCTTTCTTTATTCCAATGTCTTGACTATGACTAGGGATTAATATTTACATATTAATCAAATCTAGGCTTCTCAAACTTTAGTTAAGTTGTATTAGAATCACCCAGGGATTGAATGCAGATTCCTGGGCCCAATCCCAGTGGTAATAGGGCTGCATAGGGACCAGGAATCTGCCTTGGATCAAACACAACAATAGCTCTGATACAAGTATGGTTCAGACCATAATTTCAGATACACTCAACCAAATGTGTGACAACTATTTTGATCTTGGTATAAACTATTCAACAGTCATGAACATGACTCTACTATGCAGATCTCATTTCAGTGTGTCAGTATCTCTTTTAAAGAGCCAGATCCCATTCCACTTTCATAGTCTCTCTGTTGTTTTCAGGTTGTTACTTTTTAATGACACATCAATTGCAAAGACAATGATCTACTTCTTTATAGGTGTGGAAAAATACAGATAATGAGAAAAGCTTTCAAACTAATTATAAAGTATTAATATCTATTAGAAAAAAATATGAACAAGTTATGTTAAAAGAGAGTCAAAGACTCTCTAAGCCAAGCTCAGCATATAAAATCAATAACTTCCCTCTTGCATAGGACATGACTCCCAGGGATAAGCCTCCCCAGTACAGGCACCAAGGAATTTCTGCCAATTACCAACAAGCAATGCATCTGGAAAAAACAAAATGAAACACCTTGACCAAAAGGGGAAAAGCGACAAATGAGTTTGTATGGCTACAAGAATTCAAAGTGAGTCGGGAGGTCATCCCAGAGGTAGTGCTTATGCACATCTCAAGAGGATCTCACTGACAGCCAAGGTAGATATGACCCCAATAGTGAAGCTCCTCAGGGATATGGAGACATCAAGATACTATCATCAAGGTGGACAGCTCAGGAATTTAGCTCCTTGCCAGTGGGTCCTAATCTGTTATTTATGCTCCCTCCTCAGTGTGACTGAGTTAGATTCAGCAGTGGTTTCCCTATGCATGATTCTTCTGTCCTTCTATTCAAACCTATAATTAGTACTAGAGTTGGTAGGTGTACATTAAGAGACTTGAATCTTTGGGCTGTCCATGTGCGAGCTGGGTTCTGAGCCTCAATGGAGTTGCAACATCTATTCTCCATTTCAATGGACTCACCCAGGACAACTAAGGTGGAGGAGATGATGGACAAACAACATACCAAGGAACCAAAACTGCCTACAACTGCAAGCAAGAGTCCCATCTATCAGAGGTATATGATGTCCAATCAGACTAAAGATGAAAACCCATTTGCCAATTTGACAGCCACCTCACAACCAATTGCAGTAGCAGCTCGGTCACCAGACAGACATCTCTTGTTAAATACTGGTTCCAATCTAGGAACAAGCCCCATGTTCTGCAACGTGGGTTCCTTCGGGGCTAGCTTTTCGTCTAGCCTCTATGGAACTAGTCCAGCTCTCAGCACCAGTTTCTGGGTCCCTGTGCCAGTGATGAGTCCCTCCTTTGCCTAGCCTTCCGGGGCAGCCAGCCAGTTGGTTGTGCCTTCCATTTCCCTTAGTGCTCATAATGCAGCCTCTGGAAGCACTGCAGGAAGCCAGCCCTCCTTGCAGCGCTATTGCCCCTACACTGTCACCCACCCCTGGGGGTCTTCGGCCTCTCCTAGCCCACGGTCCTCAGGAACCTCCACTCTGTCTAGCACACCAAGCCTGCCTGTCATCACTAGTAGCCCTCAAGCAGCGCCTACCAGCTCCTCCCGACAGAGACCCACCACCATGGGTCCATCTTCACTGTCCACCTCACCCAGTGCCGTGAGCAGATGTCCCTCCTCCCTAAGGATTTCTCCTAGGTATCTATTCAGCAGGAGAGTTGTGTGTGTTTGCAGTGCAAGGAAAAGAGATTAACATGATTTGGAAAAACTGCAGTGTGACACTGACCTTGGTTACACGTTTTTTTTTTTTCTGTGCTGGGTTAACCCGCGTGGCTAACTAGTTTGGCAGGCACGCAGCCCGAGCCCGTGCTTCTGCCAGGCTTTGATAACATCAGAAAGGATGGGTTGCTGTATTGCGAGTCCCTTTCTTCCCTTCCGTCCCCGTCATTCTTCCTCCTGTAGAAAAATAAACAAATTCATTTTTGAAAAAAAAAAAAAAATAATGGTGTAGTGGGCATCACTATCCCAGAGTCTTCAGGATTGGGAAATAAACTATAGACCAAAATAAACTTACTATTATTCTACTGTAGACTACTTGCGATTCAAGCAATGGAAGAAATACCACTGTTGTGGAGGCAATGACCCATGGATGTTCTGGGGTTAGGGAAAGGGAAAAACGGGTATAATAGACATCTTGCTGCACTGTTATAATGACAAGAGTATATGGAATAGACAGAGAGAAAATTGCTGTACTGTCTTATGGGAAATCCAGTAGTGTATGTAAAATTCTAGATGTACTAAAATTTGACTTAATGATTCTACATCATTAGACTTGTACCTAAAGAAATAATTGGCAAGTGTGCAAATATTTTAATTTAATGAGCTTCATCAAATTAGTTTACATACTAGAACACACAAAAAAATCAATTAAATGCTTAACAATTGGGATTGGTTAAAATGATAATATTCATTAGCAAGGAAGGCCATGCAACTATTAAATATTATGATGCAAATCTATATAGATATGCTCACAAAATGCCTACCAAATATTTGTGTCAAATATTATAAAATATTATATATGACATGATCCCCTTTTCTAAAGTAAACCTGATCACATGTGATGGAGGAAAAATCCTGAGAGTTTAACCTCATAATGTTAATAATAAATATTTTTAGATAAAATAAAAATGGATTTTAGATGACTTTTATTTTTACCTTTATGCCTTTCTTACTGGCAGACATTTATGATCAGAAAGTGCAATTATGTACTTAATTTAGATAATTAAAAAGTTATTAATTATATTTCAAACAAAATATATATGTATGTGGTTTGCATAAAATTTAAAATAAATAATCCACAAGCATAATGCTATGGACTTCCATAGGACCAAAAAAACCTACATGTGAGTTGGGTTTATATCTTCCTTCTATTAACTATTTTCTTAGATGTCCAGCTGTTATAAAAACACCTGAGATTTTTAAAACTTCTAACTTGAATGCAAAGACATATTCTGATCTGTACTTTAAAAGTTTTATATTACTTTCCCAAAAAGGAAACATTCTGATCATGGAGGCACTTTTAGCATATTTTCTTCACTGCCTCAGAGACTTTCACTTAAAATAACTCTACCTTCGAATGCACAATAACTTTAAAAATACTTTGGGGAATTCTGCTCTTCCAATATTGTAAAGAGAAAAACCATCAAAAAACAAAACACAACTCAAAAAACACTACTGTCAATTAATTTTACCTTCATAGTTTCTTAAAGAGCTGATTTCTGAAGTATATAGACAGCTCTTGAACATCCATATCAAAATTTACATATCTCTTCTGGTGTTTTCCCAACATGAATGATGTTTTGAAGTAAACCCTAACCTTGAAACAATTTGCATTGTTTTGTCTTTGCTCAGCTTATAAGCTTCTCCATTTTTTCAGAAATGATTAGGTCAGTTGGAGATCATGATCATTATCATTATTGAAGTTTCTTGTTTCTGTAGATGGCTTTGCAATTTACAAAGCACTTTCACACACAGTGAATCACTTTCATTTTAATTTGTGTCAACCCTGGGAGGTAGGTAGAGTAGGTATCATTTTTTTCTATGAGAAATCTGAGTTCAAAAAGGTAAAGCTTTTTGTGTGAAGTCTATTTAACATGATCCTACTTCATTCTAATAACTGTTTTCCTTGCCTATAGGGTCTTAATGTGGTATTATCTAGTATATAATTTTTACAAAAAAGGAATATCTTCGTCTCAGAAAATCATAATCCATAAAAAAATCCCTGGGTTCTGATCCTATAGAAGGATATAAACACCTGGACTCTCTTTGTTCCAGAAACTACAATCACCAAAAGAAAACTAAACTTAATTTAAAAATCTTCAGAAAACAAATAAAAATTCCTTAAAATACCAATAAAGAGATACACATTTCTGAAGCTACATTTTAAATAATGAATGACATTCTCCTGGACAATATTGTGTTTTTTTGCATAAGTTTAAAAAATTATTATTTGAAAGACCATAGAGATCATTCACAAAACAATATTTCAGAAATGTATATGAAGATTATTGACTTTATTGGCTGGAGATTGGTTTTAGTCCAATATTGGCTTCAGTTCCATTCCCCAGAAGATCCAGGACTGTCTAATCTTATATTTCCCAAAGGATATTCTATAACATGATTTACTCAGTCATCAAAGTCTCCTCTTAAAAAGACATTTGGGTTTGGCCGTATTTGGAAAGTCTAGCATATAACATTGCTCTCTTAGACATTCATAAGACATATCAGTATGAGAAAAACATAGATTAACGTATAAAAAAGACTCTTCAAAGGGATTATACGGAATATTTCAATTCCTCTCCATGAAATCCATTTTCTTAAGTAATATCTATTAACATTCCATGGAACCAGAGTATTAATGCTAGATAGCTAGTCAATTTTTGTCCCAGAAACTCAAACCACTTTTGAAGATACTGAGGGAAAAAAAGCTGCTGACATTTTTTGCTGTATCATAAACATGTGATATTCATTTTAAATTGTCCTCGGTTATTAGTTTAACCATGGTTCTCTAAAATTAATATTCATAGTCACTTGGGAGAAATGGAGGGTTACGTGTATTACTGACTGTTATAGTTTTACACACAGGTGCTGTAACAAATATATCAAGAACAAGAGGCATAAGCCAAAAGAAGTATTGCCTGTTATACAGAAAATAATAAAAATGCAATCGGTAACTTTCAAAATTGTTTTTCTCAATTTTAAACTTTTATTTTAAAATATTAAAATAAATTTAAACTAAATCCATAAAACTATGGCCAGGTTTCTTCTATCCTTACTGAAATACGAATATTCAATAACAACCACAACTGATTAATAAGACTATTCAGAATATTTTATTCTATTGAAACTGAAAAAGTACCCCAGAGATTTACCTTGATAAATTAGTTTCTTTGAGCCACAGGATTAAGAACAACAACAAAAGCAAGAAGTTTAGATGCTCAGTTCAGGCATAACTTATTTCGATAATTTCTATTTCTGAGAAGCTAATTCACCAGACATATAATATATTATACATACACACATATACATATATAAATATATCACATTCACATACACCTGTTTCCATATCTAGCTAATAAAGTATAGTATGTTCATAAAGCCACTTAGGAAATGGACTTTTGCTTCTAATAATTTCATGGGTATACCCTTAAGTTCTAAAATCTTTTTCAGCTCTTCCCCTTGGTGCTACTCACAGATAAGACAGTTAGCTTGTCACCAGCATTAGGCCTTCTGTCACACACACCCATAAGTTTAAGAGATTAAAAAGAAAGTCAAGATGTTTCCCTGAGTTCTGTCATACTGATAGGCCAGAATTAAATAAAACTGAAAACAACTAAGAAACATTTCTCTAAAGTTCGCTCCTTAACAGAGTGACAGTCATGATGACAAACATAGGATCATGGGAGCAACAAAAAACAATCTATGCTGCTGAGCCAGTACTAGAAGTTGCTAAACAGGTAGGCAAGAGGAAGGACTCAATTGAAAACAACTATTTCTTGGATAGGAGCATTCTTGGATAGGAGTTTTCTCCAGAATTTAGAAGTTAAAAAGGACTGGAAAATGCAGTCGATTAGAATCACCCACCAGGATCTTTCGTGCATTTGGTCTTAAATAGAACCAGAAATCTCTATTGAAATTCATTCACAACCCTTCAATTATTCCCTCCTTCACCTGCAGACTACATTGTAAAATTAAAATCACTGTCTTTTGAGACAGACTGATAGACTTCACTAGTTTCTCATCATCTAAGCTTTGATAAATTTCTTAATCTTTCTATGCTTCAGTTATCTCATCTCTAAATGAGAGATAATTATACTTATTTCACAGGGTTGTTGTATGGATAAAGGATATATATGTGAAATGCCTAATAAAATTATTGCCTTATAGTAAGCACTTCCTAGTATTTAATATTATTCTATTACTGGTATTCAAGTACATAACTTTGTCTCGACAGTAGTATGGAAACATCCTTCATCTCTGCTATTTGCTATGTGCTTTCACCCACGGATAATCAGTATGCTCCTCTCTAAACGTTTCTCCCATCTGCTTCTTCCCTTGCTTGCCCATCACCATGGTCAGTCTTCCTAGAAGTAATTTTCAGCTGGACTAGAAGTAATTGTCAGCTGGACTGAAAAAACTTATCTTTATTTCTGGGGTTTCCTGTTTCCTGGCTCTTACTCCTGGCATGATTAGAACAGTGAGATTTATAACGTGCTGTTGAAAATCCAAAACTCACTTAACTACCCCAAGGGCCAGATGGTTTACTGATGGTTTTCATCCAGCATAATAAGTTAGGCAACCTGGCTTGATTAGTGACCAGACATAACATACTCCACTGGTAATTTTTACCTTGAGCTCTCCTGAACCAAAATTTATCATATCCCTCTTGAGGTTGAATTTGAAGGCAAAGCACATCCATGTGAGAATAAGGGCCAAGGGCAGTTTGCAACTGTATGTCTCTCAGACTTCCATTACTTGCCAGGACTGTCTTTCTCTGACCACACTACATACTTTGTATTAAAACAAATACATGAGTATGCTCTGTGGAGTCTTGTAAGTCCTTTAAAATATCTACAATTGTGAAATTTTTGTACTATCATAATCTCTTTCCCAGATTAATAAAATAGTGTCCCAAATGATTTCTGTGTCTTGTTTGCATCCTCACTCTCCATTCTCAGAGCTGTTGTTACTTTTCTGTTTAAAATAAAAATTGAATCAGAACATCACTCAAAAACTACATCAATGGCTTTTCATTGTCTATAAGATACTTTACAAATGTATGGGCATGGTACACAAGGCCCTTCCTAAAAATGTCCAAGTCAGGTGCACCTCTATACATGTCCAGGCTGTTTCCTCTACCCGGAAATCTCTCACACTGCTTTATTCTGACAAATATATTTAATAGAGTGCAACTACCAGCTTCTTACATAAGTTTGCTCTAAACACCCTCCCACACCCAGACTCCAGCTCTCAGTACAGATAAGGATGTCCTTATCTGCATTACATGGTACCCAGGCCTCTATTGTAGCATGTAACTTATTCAGTCACATGTGCAGGCTCTGGAATCAGAGTAAAAGAACAAGTCCCAACTCTACCAATTACTGACTATGTGGTAATGGACTTGTTTCAGTTTCCTTAGTTGTAAAATAGCAATAATATTGGTACCTATCTCATAGGTTTTGAAATTTATGAGGGAATATACTTAAAATAGTATCTGGCAAATCACGAGTACTAAATGAACATAAATTATTATCACAACTGCATTTTAATATTTGTATATTATCCCTAATTAATATTAATTACCTTTTAAGAGTAGGTGAAACATCTTAAATATATGAGTATCCTCAGTTTCTAGCACAGTATGCTTTGTACAAAGCAAGCCCTTTATTATGCTTGTTGAACAGAATAGAGCCATGAACAATTTTACAATATTGATTTATAATACACCATCACTGCATCTGTAATATATCTGAGCATTAGGGGAGATTTTGACCCATGCAGAGTAAATTGCTTGTCATAAGAATACATCTTCTAGAAGGCTCTATATTCTTGAGCATGTGACTGACATGCATGCACTTCATTTAACTGCTTGTACTCGTCTCCAACTCCTAACTCACAACTAAATTTTTTAAAACAAAATTTTGTAAAAACCCCAGCTTCTTTTTTACTTTTCCTTCTTCCTTTCCTTTCAAAAATGTTTATTCAATGACAACTAAACACAAGCCCTGAAGTGGGTCCTAGGGGTTCAGAATTGAATAAGATATCAGCAGTGTTGTCTAGGTATTCATATTCTCCAGGAAATCAGAGACAAGCAAATCCCTGTCTCAATACTCTCTGCAGTGCGGTGTGAAAGCAGTGTACAGGGATGCTACATTTGCACAGAGATGGGGTCAAGGATGACTTCTTGTGGATTCTGTGGTGGCCATAACTAGAGCAGATTTGGTCAAAGGCAGTTGCAATGGGACAAAAAATGACTGGGAAATAAAGAGGACCATGGAATATTATTTCAGGAAACGAAGATAGGAAAAGAAATGTAATGGTTCAAAGTTGACTACAGAAGTAAGACAAAGTCAAGGGTAAAAGAATGTAAAGTTTTATAAGTGTAAGAAACAAGTTGCTTTAATGTGCAGCAAATTGACAGTAAAGAAAGAAAAGAGGGAAAATCTTTGATATGGCATGTTTCCTGAGAAGGTAGAATAATTTGTTATCTAAAGCATGCTAATCATGCCCTGCAAAAGGCATGCTTACAGTGGTGAAGTATCATATATCTGCTAGAGTTCAAATAAGAGTCATAGAAGAATTCATGGACCAGTGAAGCAAAAGAAATCTGGGAGCAGGGCAGTGGAAATGAACTACCCCCAGTGAAGACAACAGGGGATATTGTCTGTAGAGAACTTAAATAAAATAAAAAAATCTAACAAAAGTCTTTCTGCTTTTCATTATTCCCTTGCACTGGCAATTCTAAACCATGTTAGTAACAAAGAATTCCTCATCAAGAAAATTTTTGACTGGTCTAAGTTCTATGTCAATGCTGCCCAACAAATCTTTCTGCAATGATGAACATTTTTTATCCTTCCTGTACAAGACATTAGTCACTAGCCACATGTAACTATTGAGCACTTGAAATATGGCTAAGGAGACTGAAGAATTGAATTTTGAATTTATTGAATTTTAATAAATTTAAATGTAGTAGCAGCGAGTGGGCCCAGTGGCTACCATATTGGACAGCATACTTCAAAACAATTGCTGTGTTTACTACTGTATGTGCACACACACACTTATATGCATATTCTTCAAATTAGTACACTTTACCACTTATCCTTTAACAAATATATTATTGTACAAGGAAGTTAATTCAGAGAATTCCCTGTTACACAATTGGCCACCAACATTCAATGTTCCATCTACACACATTTGTTTTCAGAATAAGTTCTCAAAGGTTTGGACTCATTCAAGTTTGCTTCTTGGGCAGTTCGTGTATCTGTGGCACTACCTAGTTTTGCATTTAAACAGTAGATTAGAAGTAGACAATACTACTGATTTTATAGTGATTGTAAAATCAAACAGATCTTGACTTACTTTAATCCTACCCTTCTTTGTACTCCTTGAAGTTTTCATGTAGAAAAAAGTTAGAAATTTGAAAAAGTTAAAACTAGAAATAAAACCTATACTGTCATAATCTGTTACTGTGATAGACGAATATGTGGATGTATTTTTTTCAAAAAATATATTAATGTAATTAAAATTGTTATTATTGTTTTATGCCATAACATTTATTTTTAGTTTCTGGCATATTATTTATACAAAGTTCAATAAAATTCAACTGTTTACAGTACTTTTCTGGCCATTATTATCACTTATATCACTCTATGATTATAATTGAAAATATTTTTTTCATGTAGAGGAAAATGTTAAAAATGTGGGTCAAGTATGCCAGGTACACCACTGTCTAGAGATGTCTTAACTAGTTATATATAAACTTTCTAGAATATGATTCTTCCCAGAGAAAACTGAAGGAAGGATTTATATTTGTTTTAGCCTTCATTTCAACAAAGGTAACCAAGGAGGTTCTCATGACTTCTAAACCAAATAGCAGAGAGTTGACCTAACTAAACATCAATTTGCTCTCCATAGATGTGCCATGAAGCCTTGAGGAGTGGTGGTTATGATGGCATGGAGTATAGCTGCAGTTTCAAAACTTGGCTCTGCTATCTCCCAGGAAAGTTCTTTAATCTCTCTGTTACTACCCTTATGAAATGTGAAATAAAAAGTATACTTTGTGATGGCTAGGTCAGAAAATAGATGCAAGTCTTGGAAAATAGGTGCCCCATAAATAGTGGCTATATTTTTATTGTAAAAAGGAATGCATGTCGCTCAAGGAGTGCTGCACTACGCAGGGGTGTCCCCCACGTAGGGGAGCCCCACGCACAAGGAGTGCACCCTGTAAGATGAGCTGCCCGATGCGAAAGAAAGTGCAGCCTGCCCAGGAATGGTGCCCCACACATGGAGAGCTGACCCAGCAAGATGATGCAACAACAGCAACAAGAGAGACACAGATTCCCGGTGCTGCTGACAAGGATACAAGTGGACACAGAAGAACACACAGTGAATGGACACAGAGAGCAGACAACTAGGGCGGGAGGGGGGGGGGGGGGGCGCAGCAGGGAAGGGGAGAGAAATAAATAAAAATAAATCTTTAAAAAAAAAAAGTGCGTCTTCAAAGTATCTGTACCAGCATACTCAAGCATCAGCATACTCAAGCTTCTTCCTCTATTGAGAGGTCCACTTTTCAATAATAATTGCTATTATTGCCCTTTGCAAAAAGTTTGAGGAGTTAAATAAGAAAAAGATTGTACCTTCTGCCACATACGTAAAATGGAAATTGGAAAACTAAACTTAAAATCAACTCATTAGATTTTAGGTACTGTTGATTAAAGGTAGTTTGTGGTTCATCATGTTTTTCTTTTGTTTTTCTCTCAGTTAAGAGAATGTTCTGTTTTTTAACCCTTTTTGTAATGTAGAAAATCCTGCACCTGAAATAGTATCATTAAAGAAGGCTAATTTTATGTTTGTGAAAATCAGTCTGTCCCTCATGATGGGCATCAGCTGAATTTCCCTGATAATCCTGTACCTTTTTCTATCTCCTTTTCCAATCTATTAGATGAAAAGGATGGCCAACAGGTCAAGGGAACCTAACCCATTTGGAAATATACTTTGTAATACTGAACATGTTGAGAAAGTATATATATATATGGGGAGAGAGAGAGAATGGGATGAATTTTTAAAATCCTGGTATTTTATAAATTACCCAATTTTAATTGATTTTTATGCCTGAGGAATTTTCCATGTTAGAATTATTTGTCCTGCCTCGGTAATTAGCTTGCTTGACTGAAGTAACTGTGCACAGCCAGGTGCAGTGTTTCATGTTCCCTGTTCTAATTTCTAATTCTTTTCACTGGAATTCCCCAGACCAGATAGATGCTTTCGAAATATAGAAGGAAACAGTAAAACAGTAAATTGAATACAGAGAAGAGTCAGAGGTGAGTGTACTTTGGGTGAGTGATTTTATTGATTTATTTTGACTATGAAGAAGAATGGGGAAAAATCAAACTGAATTAATATTTTAATACTTCAGACTTCAGAAAGTTATTGTCAGAAAAGTTGTTTAATGAATAAAGACCTCCTGAAATTTATAAACTGACCAAATGGAGATAATATGGAATAACATTTTTTCCTTAAAGCTGATAATCCTTCCATCTCCCTGGTTTATATTTGAGTCAACTTTAGAAACATAACAAAAATACTCGTGCTTACCCCTAACCCCAACAGATTCTGATTTGATTTATCTTGGGTGGGGTCTAGGTCAGACATTAATAATTTTTAAGACTCCTAATGTACAGCCTTGATGGAAAACCACTCTTGGGATACTAAAACTAAACTGGTCATGTGAGTCCATTCCAGTGTGGGTCCATTCCAGTGCCTGGAATATAATAATTATACAAAATAGTTTATGTTTTATTCTTTCATTGAAGTCAGTCTAAAGATGACACAATGATGCAAATGGCTTATGAAATCAATATATATTTGAAAGAAACCTTTCATTGGAATACGACTCAGAATGGATCATGGAATTCCACCTACTATAGTTTGTCTCCACAGTTGAGCATATCTCTCATGTCAGATGTGTAGCTATCACCATTGTCTTTTTGTTATCCTTGCCATCATCATTGTCACTGTTCTCAGCTACACTCCTAAACCCCTTCATGTAGGGATATCTGGAGTGAACAGTGGGGATGTTGGACAGAAGAGTGGTCAGTAACAATTTTGCAGGTTTTAATGAGGACTTGATGGCTTATAATTTTCTGCCAAGATAAATTTAAACTTGTTTACATTCTAGTTAACTGAAAAAAAAATAGCTTGTTAGCAAGCTTGGGATGGAATTTCTAGGGTAAGGTCTAAAGGAACTTAATTTAGTAAAACTAAAAGTGAGAGGACAAGGGGCACATTTTTTATTGCTATTATTTTTCCTGTGAGAAACTTATTAAGCAGCATTGCAAAACTCAAGAGGTAACATGTTGTTTTTATTTAATCAACACTGGGCCCTAGTCCACTATTTTCTGAATGAAATAACATTTTCACTACAATTTCTGAGGGAAGATAGATTTTACAGTATGTGCTGGTAGTCAAAATTTTATATCCTATATGCAAATAAAGCTAAATGGCTAAGGAATTGTAGGGTTATTATGCTAATTAATGAAATAACTATATTACTTAATGGCAATTCAGAATGGAGATAGGAAAGAGCTACAGGGACCTGGCTCCCAGCCCTGATTTAATACTCCATGAAAAAAGATATTTAGTTACTCTGATCTTAGTTATTTTAGCTATAAAATGAAAATATAAATACTTCATAAAATAACTGTAAGATTATGAATTTAACAGGTATAGAAGTCAAAAAAATGTTCATTGATCTTTAAAATAATATTAGTTTTCAGTTTACATCTGAAAAACGGTGCATTCAGTTTCTTTTCAGTCTGGATTAAGATTAGATTTCCCCTTAAAGCACTTTGTTGTTCTCAAATGTGGAAACCTTGTTTCAAGCACAAAAGATTGTTTCTTATTATACATCAAGACACAGTACAATCAAAGGTCTGCTGACAAATGGTAGAATTTCCATCATCTTTTTAAAGGTAGTTGAAAAGAAGTATTCATGATCAGCCTTGAGAAAATGTCATACAACTCAAACTGTAGAAACTTTCCTGGCATATTTTTAAAATTTCAAAGTCTGATTTTACATTTATGTGCAAAAGATGAAAGAAAGAATCATGATTACAAGATTTCAAAGCTTATTTTTCATCACTCACATGGGTTATGAGTCTGGGAATTTGAATAAGAAATTTGCTCACAGTCAAAAATACCACAAGTTCAAAATACCTACAATTCAATCAATACAGCCTCAATCTTAAGGGTGAACACTCTCAAAATTTGAACTTTTGAGAATCCACCCCTTCGAGCAAATTACTTGAACTTTTCTAACTTGGAAAAGGCTGGCATTTGATTTGTGATTACAGAAACTCACAAAATAAAATCTTATTTTAAAAGGTAACAGGGAGTTAATTAATTATAGTAAATAAGATGCAATAACACAGAATGTGGTTTTCTTTTTTAAAGATAAACTTTCTAGCTTCTCTTATCTGGATGCTAGTCAATTTTAAAGAAGCATATGAGTACTTCCTTGAGCTAAGGTAACCTAGTTGCTGTGAATCACATTTTTCCTTTGTAGAGGACACATGATGCTTTATTAGATTCCTATGGCTGCTGTAACAAACTACCATAAATTTGGTGGCTTAAAAAAACATATTTATTATTTCAAAATTCCAGGGGCCAGATGTCCACAGTCAGGATTGTTGGGCCAAAATCAAGGTGTCAGCAGGATTTGTCTCTCTCCATAAGCTCTAGGAGAATTCCATTCTTTGCCTCTTCCAACTTCTGATGGATGGCAGCATTCCTAATTTTCAAGACAGCATCTTCAGTTTTCTCTCTGTGTTCACACTGACTTCTCATCTGTATGTGGTCAGATCTCCCCGTCTCCCTCTTCCAAGGATACATCCATGTGATTGCATTTAGGACCAACTTTGATAATCCAGAATAATCTCTCCATCTCAAGATCATAAATATAATCATATTTGTAAAGTCTTTGCCATATACAGTAACATTTACAGGTCCCAGGGTCTAGGATCTCAGATTTCGGGAGCCATTATTCAACTTACTCCAGTACCCTAATGGAATCTAATCCATTTAAAAGGCTAGTCTCTTCTTGTAAAAAGGATATCTCAATTATTACTGCCAAATTTTACTTTCAGAAGAAGAAGATGGAAAAGAAAAGCCAAGGAAATATGAAGGTAAATATGTTAGGAATGAATACTATGGGCATAAGTAACTAACTTTCATGAAAATGAAGTCTCCATACTACAAAGCAGGATCATTTAAAAAGCTTTATTATACCTAGAACTGAAGCTTAAGTTTTGAATCTTTAAAAGGAGTTTTTAGGTACAACTTACTTAATTATTCATCAAAGTCACACACAAAAAATGGCTGTAGGTAAATTTTCCTTTACTCACAGAGATCACGAAAGTCAAACACCCTGTTTTGGGAACTGGGGTCCAATAAAGATGTGGAGACTCACTCTGTTGAAGTCTGCTAATTTGGAGCAGCAGCTTCAGAATACTCAGATATACTGAAACTACTTTGACTTTTGCCAGGTCTGTTAATAAAAAGAGTAACATCAATTTTCTAACCATGGCTGTCATAAACCATATACATTTTGGGTCATAGACAGCACAAATACTTTGTTCATAAATCATGGTCTATTCTTTCTCTTCCCAATGAAGGAAAGAAAAATGTTGCTATAATGAGAAAGCACTATTGTTGTTAGTGCGTACAGCCTTAAAGAAAGGGGAAAACGATAATGCACTCAAAAATAGAGCTTTATTCTTTTGACTTATGTTGAGAATTGAATCATGTATCAAACAAAACACATGTTCAAGTTTTGATCTGTTCCTGTGGATGTGAACCCACTCATAAGTAGTATCTTTGAATACATTAAAGTGAGTCACAGTGTGAACTCATTTGTAAATAGGATTTTCCAACATACTGTTTAGTTGCCTCCAACTGAATCAAGGTGGGTGTATTAGTCAGCCAAAGGGGTGCTGATGCAAAATACCAGAAATTGGTTGGTTTTTATAAAGAGAATTTATTTGCAGAAGAAGCTTACAGATACCAGGCCATAAAGCATAAGTTACTTCCCTCACCAAAGTCTATTTTAATGTGTTGGAGCAAGATGGCTGCCAACGTCTACAAGGGTTCAGGTTTCTTGGGTTCCACCCTTCCAGGGTCTTGCTTCTCTTTGAGCTCAGCATTCCTCTCTTCCTGGAGCTTGCTTCTGTTTCCTCTGTGATCTTATTTCCTGGGGCTCTGGCTTAGGGCTTCAGCATCAAATTCCAACATAAAAACTCTAACATCAAATACCCTCCAACTCTGTCCTTTGCCATGCCTTTTATCTGTGAGTCCCCACCCTTGGTGGGTGAGGGCTCAATGCCCTTACTTAATTATCTGATTACTTAATCAGGTAAACCTCTGAATCCAATATAATCTAATATGCCCAGAGGAAAAGATCAGTTTACAAACATAATCCAATATTTCTTTTTGGAATTCATCAATAATAGCAAACTGCTACAGTGGGTCTTAATCCATATTATTAGAGGTCTTATAAAGAGAAGCCAGAAGTCACAGAAAGCCGCAGGAGGGGGCAAGGACATCTCTATATAAGATGGAGGACTGCCATCACCAGAATACTCTTTACCTCTGGAGAAAGTATCATTTTGCCGACAACAGATTTTGGTCTTTTAGACTTAAAACCAAAAGACAGTAAAACTTGTTATTTAAATGAATCCATTGTGTCACATTTATCATAGCTGCTCTGGCAAACTAAGACAAACTATAGTTTTAGTTCTGAATAGGATAGGCAGAGGCCAAGTGGAAGGAGAGTGGTTCAAGTTGCATAAAAATACTTTGTTATTGTTTTTCTTGAGAATTTTCTCCCTAGAGTTAAACAGACTTGAACAATGAATCCATGTTAATACTAGATTTCTATTCATTTAGAATTTGTGAACATTTATATATACACGTTATACATCAATAAATAAACTTATTGAAAAAAATCCTTAGGAAAAACAAAGTTTATAGTAATCTGTCTTATGGGATTTTTATCTTATTTAAAGAAGAATGGGTCTATATGGAAAGACAAATTATATGAAAAATCAATATTTCTTCCTTCCCATCAAATACATGTAAAGAAAACAGTGTAAAAAGATCATGTGTTTGCTAGTCATATAAAAAAAAAATTCAAGATCATATGTTTACAAGTTGATTGCATCTTTCAACCATCAAATGTATGGCATTTATAATTTCAGAAGAGAACAGATAAACCCTAGAGCAAAGAGATTAATACTTGTTTGTAGCTTCAAGTCAGTTTTGTTTTAGTTGTTATTAGTAAATTATTTAAATGAGATTATTAAGGATTGGGATAAGGACGGAGACCAACCCACTTCTTATCTCTGAACCTAAGTCTGGGTAGAGGTACATGAGTTAAGCAGAGGGAGATTGTTTCCTGTTTCCCATTGTGGTATTTAGTTGGGTGTTGCCATACTCCTTCATGATGGGACCATGTTCACTAGTCAAGGCAGCATGACAGGTTGAGGCAGAGAAAAGATATGAAACAGTTTTTCCACTTGCCCTGGGCCTGTGCCAGATAACAACGAAACTTCCCAGAAGCCTCTGATATGAGACAGAAAAGTTGAGGACCCAAAACCTGGTAAAAGGCTGGTGTTAGAGAGGTGGAGACCTCAGATTCGCAATCTACCAAAAAGAGATAGTCCCAAATTCAGCTGGTTGGCACCACCCACAAGATGGAACTGGTGACCAGCCACACCTCCAAAATATAAGAGAAAAAGATGGGTCTCTAAGTGGAAACCAGTCACATATTAGTAGCTATTGAATAGAATAGTCCCACTCTCAGTCCCCAGAACCAACTGAGGAAGGAGTAAAGTGAAAGAAAACTCTTCAAGAGAGGAAAAACAGCCCTGATGGAGGAGTTAAATATTAAATTTGAATCAAAGTGATTAAGTCAAACTTTTTAACTGGTTAAACTTAATTGGAGCATTTCAGCTCCATGCAACCAAATCCACATTTACAAGCATACTCTGTTTTATTGTGCTTTGCTTTATTGGACTTTACAGATACTGCTTTTTTTTTCTTTTTCTTTTATAAATTGAAGGTTTGTGGCAACTCTGCTTTGAGCAAGTCTATCCACACCATTTTTCCAACAGCATATGCTCACTTTGTGTCTGTGTCACATTTTGGTAATTCTCAAAACACGTCAGACTTTTTCATTATTATTATACCTGTTATGATGAACTGTGATCTTTGAGGTTAATATTGTAGTTATTGTGGGGTGCCACAAAATGCGCCCATATAATATGACAAACAATCCATAAATGTGTGTGCTCTGACTGCTCCACTGACCAGCCATTCCCCATCTCTCTTCCTCTCTTTGGGTCTTCCCAGAACACCATTAAATGTTGAAATTAGGTGAATTAATAACCCTACATTGAACTCTAAGTATTCAAGTGAAAGAAGAGTCTTAATATGACTGTAGCTGCCATAGATAATGATTCCTTTTATAGTAAATTGGCAAAGTATATTGAAAACCTTCTCAAAAGGATTCACCATTCTAGATGTCAATAAGAATATTCACAATTGATGGGAGGAGGTCAAAACTTCAACATTAACAGGAGTTTGGGAGAAGTTGATTCCAATCCTCATGGAAGACTTTGAAGGGTTCAAGATTTTGGTGGAAGAAGTAATGTCAAATGTGATGGAAATAGCAAGAGAATCAGAATTAGAAGTGATGCCTGAATTTTTGCAATCTCATGATAAAACTTTAATAGATGAGGAATTGCTTCTTATGCATAAGCAAAGAAAGTGGTTTCTTGACGTGAAAACTACTCCTGGTGAAGATGCTGAGTATTGTTGAAATGCCAATAAAGTACTTAGAATATGCCATAAATTTAGTTGATAAAACAGTGGTAGAATCTGAGACGATTGACCCCAAATTTGAAAGATGCTCTACTATGGGTAAAATGCTATCAAATAGCATCACTAGATACAGAGAAATTTTTCATGAAAGGAAGAGTCACGGGATGAAGTCTTCTCCAGTTGAGACTCCAGATGAACCCATAGACCTGCAGCACCTTGATGACTTTTGAGACTCTGAGCATAAGTCCCAGCAAAGCCAGGCCCACAATCTTGACTCATATAAACTGTGAGATAACAAATGTTTGTTGTTAAAAAAAAAAAAAAAAAAAAAAGAGGAAGGAAGAACAAATTGATGTGGCAAACCTCATTGTTTTCTTATCTTAAGGAATTGCTGTAGTTACCCAGTGACCAACCTGGTCAGTCAGCAGCCATCAACATTGAGACCTTCCAACAGCAAAAATATTATGATTTACTGAAGGTTCTGATGATGGTTAGCATTTTTTTGGAATGAAGTATATTTAAGGTATGAACATTGTTTTTTAGACATAATGTAATGCAAACTTGATAAAGTATGATATAAACATACTTTTACTTGCACCAGGAAACCAAAAAATTGTGATTTGCTTTATTGCAATGTTTACTTAATTGCAATATCTCCAAAGTACTCCTGTTTACAGGAATGGAGAATTCAGAGCAAAGTGATACCAAAATAGAAAATAACATCCCTTATTTCTTTTTTGCATTCTTTACTTGAGTCTACATTTTTGCCTCTCCTACACATCTTTGTAAAATCAAGTTATCAGTAGAAGCATCTTCAGAGTGAAGTATGTATACATGTAGACTTGCATACAAAGACTTTCTAAGAGATACCAGGTCAGGGAAATTTTTACAAGTGTAAATTTTCAGATCTTCAATTTCCACGTATACTCTATGCCAAAATGTATCTGTTTGAAAATGTGTCTGGGGTCAAGATGCCTTGCCCTTATCCTTTCCCACATTACCTTATCTTTCACTGTACAAAATACAGATATAATCTCATTCATGAGTAGTCATAATATGGTCCATCTCTCTGGGGTAGAAAAACTTCAAGAACATCAATCAACAGGCCAGTAAAAATAACAGACTCTGTGAATCCCCCTGACAGCACAGATACCTTGTAGTAGATGTCTTCCTTGCCTTGAATATCTTTCTAATAGAAAAAAGCCTGGCATTAGAAATGAGGTTGTTTGGCTCAAGATTGGAATGTCTTGAATTCAGAAATATGTCTGAATGGACAACAGGAGTGATGTCAATCTTCGTTTAAAACCTTCCATCTCTGAATTAAAGAATGCATTATTTCTCTGGAGAATTCATTTTGTCAATCATTAATTTGTTTGCCTTCAGGTCCCTTTCTCACCTCTTTGTGCTCTGCTATGAAATTTAAGTAGCTAGGGCCCTGTGACCAACATTTTCTAAATTCTCTTTCCTACTGCCTCCTGATTAAGTTCTTTCCATTAGAGGAACTCTCAGGAGAAAGGAAGGGAAGAGCACAGGAAAAAAATTATATTTTTGCTGCTTCCACTTTCCATGTCATAGGAAAGGAAATGTTCAATGTTTCTTGATAGTTCTAGTACCTACCGAACAGAGATCCTTTGTTAGCCTAAGCGCAAGTAGGCAGACCCTCTCAGAGTCCCATTATCTTCATGGATTGCCTCTTCTGTTGTTCCAGCACTGGCACCAGAAGCTTTCCATGGTTCTGAGCACTTGTAACACCATATCCTATTGTTTCCTTAGTCTTAGGAATGATAGCTCATTCCTGCAGCTAAAATATGAGCTATTTTTTGTCCTCTTTTTTGCTTTTTCAGACCGTCTCATATCTGGCTATCAATTCCCTGCATTCAATTCTCTATGTCAGGATCATGATAGAGAGCAAAGCAAAGAGAACATCAATCAGAAACACCAGCGGCACAGATATCATTCAGGAAACAAACTCCTGCCAAGTTTCCATATCTAATCCAATCATTTATCTGAGAACTAGACTATTCAAGATTTGTAAAAAGTATGCTGGGAAATACTACTTTGTTACACAGTCTGACATCTCCACATTGCCATTATTCTCAGAAATGAGAAAAAACCTGGTGAGTCACCTCTTGACCCAAGCTTCAATTGTATCTGATAGTTTGCATGATTTCAGGGAGAAGGAACTGGAAATTTCCACACTTACCTCCAATATATCAATGTTAAATTTTAAAGTAAAACATATTTGAGGTAAATTAGTTTAATATTTTCTTTAGCATTTATTCAGGATAAGAGGAGAAATATTTTATTCACTGTTTCCAAATGCTTATTCGATTCTGAAATTTTATATTCATTTTTTTTTACTTCTGCCCAAATATCAAGCTTGCTCTCACTCTTCAACCCATTCTCTGTTTATTCATGAATTCCTTGAGAGAAAAGACACCTTTGTCCAATTTAAGATTAATTTCTGCACTGTCCTTGGAATCATTTTCTATTTTACTTTTTGGAAAAACTCATTCCCTGTATCCTGACTTCAAATCTAATCATCTAGCTATTTGTCCTCAACATGTAAAGATTCTCTAATTAATCCAGTTAAATAATGATAACAATGATGACAGTAATGATGATAGTGACAATATTCTCCCTAGCCTTTCAATCATATACCTTTAGTTATATTGCGCCATTTCTTTAGTAAAGCTTGTTTCTTTTTTACAAGAGATGCCCACATAAGTCTCCATTAACTCACATCCATGAAATCCAGTTTCCCTTGAGCCTTTACATTTTATGGTCTTTATTACATTTGGCACCACTGACATCTCTTTTCTCAAATTATTTTCTCTTGCAGCTTCCAAAACAACTTTTTCTGCTTTGTATTATTTTGTTTCATTTTGCCTGACATTTTAACTATGACTCTTTCTTGAGCAATTATTCCTATATCCAGCCTTAAATGTTGATGTTTTGATGTTTTCTAAGATATATCTCTCCTCACAACATATCCTCTCCCAAGGCAATGAAATGCATACCCATAGATTCCATTATAATGACACTGAAGATTTCCAAATCTTTATATCAAGCCCAGGACCCTGTATTCCAAATCCCTTTACTCAGTTGCGTTATGGTTGTCTCTATCTGGTTGCCCAGGGATACTTGAGATTCTAAATATCCCAAATTGAATTTATTATCACTATTTCAAGCTCCATATTTCCTCCTTTAAGCCCAAGACCCATCTGAATACTCTAGCCAGAGATCTAGCAGTCATCCTTAATTCCTCTATTTTTAGACTCTACTTGAAATAAGGGCAAAGCTTTCACTTAAATCAGGCCCCTGAACTCGATTCCTGTTGGCATTCCCTCTGTTCAGATCCACGATAGCGCACTCGTTCTGCTGTGATAGCCCTCTACTTAGTCTACTAGGCCCTAGCTCATCCCACTCAAACTCACCCTCCACACTGATTCCAATGTGATGTTTTTAAATTCCAAATTCTATCATGTACCTTCCTACTTAAAATATTTCAGGGCCTCCTCATTGCCTCACTATTTAACATAGTATATGAGGTCTTTTATAATCTTGCATTAGTGAACTAATTACAGTTTTCTGAACGTACTATATTGTATGACAGTTTGCTACTTTACTTGCTTGGGGCATCCTTCCCTCTCTGACATCCTCCAACCGTCCACCTCTATCTAGGACCCCATCTGTCATGCAAGCTTTTCCAAAATATTAACATACAGTCTCTGTACATTTCTTCCAAGTTCTATGTTGGAATAATAGGTTTCATCATTTGCTTACCACATCAGACTGTTGACTCCTCAAGGGCAAATGTCATGTATGTCTTTTTTTTCTAATTGTGTATCCATATTTATGTTACTAGGACTTAAGACTGAGTTTGGTCCACATAAGCACATAATACATTGAATTGCTACATATAAATGAATTAAAGACATTTCAGACAAAACAAATGACTTACACACAATGGTAGGACAGCTAAATTCTCTTTATAGATGGTGTGGTGAAATATCATTTTCATCAACTAGAAAAAGCAAAAAAAAAACCTTGAAGGCTAACAATAGAGTAGCTCAGCAGCACTAATGATTTTTGGAAAAGAGAATAAAAGGATTAAAGATGCCTTAAAGAATATTAACTACATAATGGAGTAAAAGAGACATGTGACAGGACTCTAATTTCTAGGCTGGCATAAATAAAAAATGCAACAATAAGAGCCTTGAAAGGGAAGTGACCACAATAATGAAATCAGAAGGTAAAAGACTGACAGAATTCAGTACTTCTTGGTTATGTTTCCAACCGACTACATTATGGTCCAGATTCAACCAGGTAACCTGCAGCCAGCATTGGGAAAGCTTACAGAAGCACTTGCAGAGAAAGCCATTCCAATTAAAGAGATTTAATTTAAAATAAATTAATTTCATGATGCAAAATGTAATGTAAATTTAAGACATTTTGACTATTCTGACAAAGTTTCAGAACAAGCAGTTCTTTAGTATCTCACAGCATTCTCATTCTTACCTTAGTGTGATGATATAACAAATAGGCCATAAAATACAGCACAAGCATCATGTTTTCATTTAAAAATCATTAAAAAATAAATAAAGACAAAAAAAATAAAATAGATAGGCAAAATGATAGAATCATGTTGTAAAATTATCCAATGATACAAGTATTCTTCCAGTAATTATACCTAATTCCCTATTTATTCAAGGCCTATTAGAATAAAAATATTTTTCTCCTTTATTGATGCTCTTTTACTAATTATACCCAAACATGCCTTACTTCATGCTTATGAATAGATTATAACTATTATTTTTTCTCCTTTACTAATGGCACATTTCAATGTGAAAGCTTGTATTTATTACATATATCTGTGGTATAAATTTAACAATTCATGAGCTGCTTTTCTTTTCTTCCTCCAGTATTTTCAAGCTATATCTTTCCATTGTCTTTTTCCTTTCTCTTTTGCCTTTTACATAGGTTATCCTTTCTAACTCTTGCCCTTTTACTAACCATTTTTTGTGTGAGTACAGTTCTTGATTTCAGCCATTTCTTTTCTTTCTCCCTCATTTATTTCTTACTTGAAACATTGCACTGCCTTCTGTCAGGCTCTCTACAGAAATGGTTATTTAAAAGGTCACCATTTTCCTAGATCTCACCTTATCCAATAGAATCATTCTCCTTGAACTTCTCTAGTATTGAATGGACTATTAAACGTCTGCTGCATGGTTACTGTATTTCCAAGCAAGTATGATCTTTCCAGAGAAGATCTGTGGTGTTTTATATACACAGTAAGGTCATTTCAGAAAAGGGAAGAATTTCTAGAAGTAAGACCCTTCTGAGCCAAGTTCAGGAAACTATTCTCTAATTTTAAGAGGTTTTAAGATACATATTTATGGAAATTTTTTCCTTCCTTATTGTGTATGAAGACCTGTTATCCTTTTCTTATATCATAAATCGCTTTCATTAGAAGCCACTAACTCTGTCACTGCTTTAATTCCTCCCCTCCCTCTAACCAGGAATCCCCTGAAAGATCAGTAGTCACACCCTGCTCTCCTCTCTACATACTTTTTTTTTTTTAAGATTTATTTTATTTATTTCTCTCCCCCTCCCCTCCCCCCCCCCCCCCCCCCCCCGTTGTCTACTTTCTGTGTCCATTCACTGTGTGTTCTTATACATCTGCTTGCATTGTCCGGCAGAACTGGGAAACTGTGTCTCTTTTTTGTTGCATCATCTTGCTGTGCCAGCTCTCCGTGTGTGCGACGCCATTCCTGGGCAGGCTGCGTTTTTTACACACACGGTGGCTCTCCTTGAGGATAACACTCCTTGTGCATGGGGCACCCCTATGCGGGGGCACCCCGGCATGGCATGGCACTCTTTGCGCACAGCAGCACTGTGCATGGGCCTGCTTACCACACAGGTGAGGTGGCCCTGGGGATCGAACACTGGACCCTCCATATGGTATGGCAGACATTCTATCAGTTGAGCCATGTCCACTTCCCTCTACATACTTTCTATCTAAGATACAAGACATGTCTCCTCATTCTCTACAGGTGGAAAGAGAAGAAAATAATTGAACAACTAAATTTGCAATATCATAATTTAATGCCCACTAATAGGCAAAGGAGAAAATAGCCAAGGTCTTTTAATTTCTAATTGTTTATGCCTATACTCCCTGTTCTTCACACATCAGCACTGCATTCAATAGGAACAGTTTCTACTGCTTCAAATGTTTTATGATTGCAATCCCTTCATCCTGCTGACTCAGCACTTCTTTGGCTTCCTGGCTATGACAGTCGTTTGATATTGAGCTGTTTCCTTCTCTAGCTTCAGGCATGTCACCCACCACAGCTTTTTGAATCTCTTCACCCCAGTCAGGAGACCTCCTGGGAAAGACCAACTCTTTTTTTCATCTCAATTTCCTACCCTATATATAATCCATCTGAATTTTACAGTTAATCTCCCGTGCCACTTCATAATGGTGGGCAGTTTGTGTGTGTGTGTTGGGGCTGTCTTTCTCTGGCCCTCTTATGCTTGTCCTTTCTGTGTAGCCCAAGTCTGAGACAGAGTCACAACTCTGCTGTCAGCCATGATCTCTCACAGTTTTAAGGTTAATTCTACTATTTTCCAACCACCCATATTCATTCGGTAGGGAATACAGTGCATGTACCTACAATGAATCTTTCTTCTCCAAACTATCTTTTTCTCCTCTCCAGCTCTCAGGGTCAATTCTCTGATTGAGGGCAAGAAAAATGACAGTATTGCCTGTTCACATGCATATTCTAATCAGTTTATAAGTCTGGCCTTTTAAAATTAGAACTTTAAAGATGGGAATTCTTTGTTCTCAGCTGTGGATAAGTGCTAAGGCACCAGGCATCCTTCCACAGAACTGCTAAGAAGGGAGTACCAGCCAGTAAAACAGGCTGGCAGCAAAGATCTCACCAATTAATATTTCCCGTACCGCTCCATCAGAGATGTCTCACACATATGCAAAATATTGAAAATGTATCTAGATGCCATAATCAATATAATAGAAAGTCATTTAAAAGAATAACTGAAGTTGTAGTTCATCAGTACATTTTCTCAAAATCCTCATACATTAAAATATGAACTACCATCACGTATTATGTTAAAAGTGTTGCTCAATATAAAAGGATTCAAAACCAACTGCACTCATAAAATCCACAACCTCATGGCATAAATTATAAGTAAAATATGGTTTATTTATTAACTATTTCTTAAAACTGCAGGTCAATTTCCAATTGGACTGTATACTTTTTGTTGTTTTTATTGTTTTTGTTTTGTTTTTTTTATGTCTCTCCCTCCCCAACCCCCACCCCTCAGTTGTCTGCTCTCTGTGTCCATTCACTGTGTATTCTTCTGGGACTGCTTCTATTCTTATCAGTGGCACCTGGAATCTGTGTTTCTTTTTGTTGTGTCATCATGTTGTGTCAGCTCTCCGTGTGTGCGGTGCCATTCCTGGGCAGGCTGCACTTTCTTTCACGCTGGGCGGCTCTCCTTATGGGATACACTCTTTGTGCGTGGGGCTCCCCTACCCGGGGGACACCCCTGCATGGCAGGGCACTCCTTGCGCGCATCAGCACTGCGCATGGGCCAGCTCCACACGGGCCAAGGAGGCCTGGGGTTTGAACCATTGACCTCCCATGTGGTAGGCAGATGCCTATCCATTGCGCCAAGTCCACTTCCCAGATTGTATTCTTGAACTCTCCCATTTTCTGCATTTTATTTTCATTTTAATAACAATGACTGTAGTAACTATAGTTACACCCCCACCTATATTCTTGATCCAAGTTCCAGTATTGTATTTACAACTCCTTTTGAATATTTCTACTAGGAAGCATGCAAACTTCAAACCTCTACAGCTCTTAAACCAACTTCATCATTTTACTCCCTCCAAAGTCCTGGTTTCCTCAGTACATTCAATGATATCACTTATCTCCTTCTTGCACACATGGTATATTATTTGTTTACCCACATTAATCCTCCTTCCATGTTCAGTTGGTCCTGTTTTCATCCTATTAAATATTTCACATGACTTTCTCTGCACTTCCAGATTTCTCCTACGATGAGTCCAATCTTCTCTAAACTTCATGTCTGCTTTACCACAATTTCTTTCTCCCTTGTCTTCCTATCTTCCAGCCCCTCTTGGTAAGAGTAAGACATTTTCTGAAAATATGACTTTTTCTAAATTTATTTTTTCTTCTCTGAGATATAAAATACCATGTACTTATTTGTATTATCATTTCTTCATTCAGAAGTCTGGTAATCAAAACTTTCTATGATGAGGATTCACTTTACTCATCAAAAGCTCCAATTTCTTCTTTACTAGAACCCTCTGCCTCAGGCTAGGCTTCAAAAGCATCCATGGCCATTTCCCATCCCCCTTAATAGTTTACATTATTTATCTTGCCTTAGGTGAGTTTTACTTTGTGATTCCTCATGCTAACTTTACATATTCTTAAAGGCTGAGTTCACTTTTCTGACTAATAAATGCCAAATTGAATGGCATAGAGACTATAGTCCATGAGTATCTTACTATATCATCCAAAGAAATGTTTTCCTTTTTCTTTTTCTTTTATTTATTTTTATTTTTAATGTTACATTCAAAAAATATGAGGTCCCCATATAGACCTCTCACCCCACTCCTCCCACATCAACAACCTCTTTCATCATTGTGGCACATTCACTGCATTTGGTGAATACCTTTTGGAGCACTGCTGCACCACGTGGATAGTGGTTTACATTGTAGTTTACACTCTCACCCAGTCCACACCGTGGGCCATGGCAGGACATACAATGTCCAGCATCTGTCCCTGCAGTACCACCCAGGACAACTCCAGGTTCTAAAAATACCCCCACATCATATCTCTTCTTCCCTCTCCCTACCCTCAGTAGCTACCATGGCCACTTTCTCCACATTGATGCTACATTTTCTTCGATTACTCATTGCAGTAGTTCCAGAATAGAATATCAGTAAGTCCACTCTAATCCATACTCTATTCCTCTATCCTGTGAACCCTGGGATGATCATGTCTACTCCACCTCTATATCGAGAGGGGGCTCAAATTCCACATGGATGATGGATGAATTCTCCTGCTTGCAATTGTAGGTGCTCTTGGTTCCCTGGTGCAGTGGTTGACCTTCTTCACCTCCCTGTTAGCTGGCTGGAGTAAACCAGAGGGTAGAAGTTGCAGGTCTGTTGAGGCTCAGGGGCTGGCTATCACATGGACAGTCCAGAGATTCAGGTTATTTTTAAAGATGCTTTAGATTACATAAATGTTACATCAAAAATAAAGGGAACTCCCATATACCCCATCCCCTTCCCCTCTCATACTTTCCCCATTAGCAACAGCTTTCATTAGTGTGATACATTTGTTACAATGGATGAAAACATATTGGCATTGCTACTAACCATATATCATCCAATTTAAAACACTGATGACATAGCACATACTTCTAAACATCATATAGAAATCATATAAATATTGGTTCCCAATCTTTTCAAGTATAAAGAATTCTTTCAAGTATCTAGAATTTCACAGACCATCTCAGGATAATGGTTATACTTTTAGCATCTGTTAATTGAGAAAAAATGTTTATATTATTAAATTACATATCATAAATATGCATTCAACAAGTTTCCATGCATTCAACAAGTTTCTCTTGATTGCCTATATATGTTGGGCTCCATATTAAGAACTGGGTATAAAATTGGGAAAAGGAAGACAAAGTCTCTGCCCTCTAGAACTTACAGTTCATTTAGAAATGATTTTAAATCATTTTCCTGTGGGAAATACAGTTTTTCACTACTTTGATAAATGTTTGTTAGAATTCTTTACATTTTTAAATGAGGAAAACTCAAGACATTTGATTTGTGTAAATACCTTGGATTTCATATTTTAAAGGGGTGTGTCTCTTTATGTGTGTTATTAAAACTACATTGTTTCTCAAATAGAAAATATAATGATGAGTTTTATAACAATGACAACATTGTCATAAATCGGACATAATGCTAAAAATTCAAAATATTAACTTCTGCCATATCTGCATAGAATGTCAAACTGGCCAAATTGGTGATATGCACACCATGTATGAGCTGGTGTATGTAATGAATACAGATTGAGTTTTTCTGTAGTGACTGTGAATCAGTTTGTGTGCACTATAATTGCAGTATTATAGGATTTTTGTCTGAAATTGCTTTGCTTTTTGTATTCCATTAATGAATTAGCTTGAGGACAAAAAGATTAAAATAGAAAGAATATATTAATTTCCTTCTGGAAGTGGCTTGACATGGATCACTTTTGAAGTTTTTGATGGAACAGAAGTGAGATATATTATGATAAACCTGACAACCTATCTATATTATATATATGTATTTAATATATATGTATTTTAAAAAAAACATTTGCACATAAATATGTATGTCTGTGTATATATGTGTGTATGTGTGTGTGTAATCAGTGAAACCACCTTGATAACATGATTTATAATTTTCATTTTTCCCAGGGGAAAACCCATTAATAAAATATATGTATTTGAAACAATTAGTCTAAGCTTAAGTTATTTAAATGCACATTGTGAAATTGGAGTACTCACAGTTACCAATCTTAAAACTTATTACAAAACCAAATAATAAAAACAGCATGGTATTGGGACAAAGATAGACATATAGACCAATGGAATAGACTGAGAGCTCAGAAATCAACTCTCACATTTATGGCTAATTGGTTTTTGACAAGGTGGCAAAGACTGCTCAATTGGGAAAGGGTACTCTTTTCAACAAATGGTGCTAGGAAAACCGGATTTCCATTTCCAAAATTAAGGAGGATGACCACAAACTCACACATTATACTAAAATCAACTCAATGGATCAAAGACCTAATTATCAAACTCCTAGGGAAGCATCTTCAGGATATTTTGTTATGGAATGGTTTCTTAGACTTTACACCAAACTTGGTAAATGGGACCTCATCAAAATTAGACACTAAAATCAAAGGACTTTATTATGGAAGTAAAACAGCAATCTACACAATGGGAGAAAATATTTGGAAACAACATATCTGAGAAATGTTTAATATCTAGAATATGTAAAGAAGTCCTTAACAACAAAAAGGACAAATAACCCAATTTTTAAAAATGGGCAAAAGATTTGTATAGACATCTTTCCAAAGAAGATGGCCAAAAAGCACACGGAAAGATGCTCAAACCATTAGTCATCAGGGAACTGCAAACCAAAACCACAGAAAGATAGCAATTCACTCCCATTTAAATGACTGATATTAAAAAACAAAAACAAAAAACAGGAAATAATAAGTTCAGGAGAGGATGCAGAGAAATGGGAACAGTCATCCATTCATTAATTGCTGGTGGCAATGTAAAATGGTACAGCCACTGTGAAGACAATTTGGAGGTTCCTCAGAAAGCTAAGTATAGAACTGTCATATAACATGGCAATCCCACTACTAGGTATATACCAAAAAGAACAGAAAAAAAGGTCCTGAACAGATATTTGTACCTTGATGCTTACAGTAGCATTATTCACAATTGCCAAAAGAAGTAATCAACCCAAGTGTCTATGAACCAATGAATGGATAAATAAAATGTGGCATACACAAAATGGAATATTTATCAGCCATAAAAAGGAATGAAGTCCTGAGACATGTACAACATGAATGAACCTTGAAGACATCATATTGAGTGAAAAAAGCCAGACACAAAAGGACAAATATTGTATGATATCACTGATTTGAAATAATTGGAATAATCAAATTTTAGATTATAGGGTCAGAATGTAGAATATAGGTTACCAGGGGATGAGCTGGGGATAGGGAATGGGAATTTAAGGCTTAAAATGTGCAAGATTTTCATTTAGATGATGGAAATTTTTTTAGGAATGTATATCCTTTTTTTAAATTTTTTTATTTTTAAAGAAGTTTTAGATTACATAAGTGTTATATTAAAAATATGGAATGTTTTCATGTGGACCCCTCTCCCCCCGCACACTTTCCCACATTAACAACATCTTTCAGTAGTGTTGTACATTTTGTTACAATTGATGAACATATATTGGAGTACTGCTACTAACCATGGGCTATAATTTACATTGTTATAATTTGCATTCTGCCCCACACAATTTTATAGGTTATGACAAAATGTAAAATGCCTTATATCTGTCATTGCAATGTCATGTAGGATAATTCCAATGTCCTAAAAATTCTGTTTTGATAATGGGTGGTGATGATGGTAGCACAATATTGTGACCACAATAAACAGCACTGAAACATATATCTGAAATGTGATTGAAAGGGGAAATGTTGGATTGCATAAATGGCACAAGAATAATTTTTTAAAAATCCATGGAACTACACTAGTCAAACAGTGAACTCTAAGGTAAATCATGGATTATGGTTAATAATACAATTGTAAAAATGATGCTATCATCAATTGTAACAAATGTCTCACACCAATGCAATGTGTGCAATGTGTTAATAATAAGGAGGTATAAGAGAATCCTGTATTTTATGCATGATTATTCTGTATACCCACAACTTCTCTAATAAAGAATAAAATGTGCATTGCTATACCCGACCTGGATTCCAGCCTTTGGAATAGGAATATACCTGTTTCTTTTCAAATGTGTCATATGACCCTGTACCTGAAAACTGAAGCTTCAAGACCAAGAGGATAAGGAGGCTTTCATGCAACAGTCTGTGATCGGCATGAGGTCATCCTTGCAGTTAGTCCAATACTGACTTCATCGTCACCCAGTTATTGTACTTGAATTGCTTCTGCTTTATGTCACTGATTCTGAACACTTGTCTTCATAATTTTCCTAATACTTCTAACTTAGGTTTGCTTTATTCTTTACAGCCCCCCTGGGAGAGATAATGTCTTTCCTCAAAACCTAGCCTCACTTCACAAAGAAGGTGAAAAGGCAGGCCACTCAATGGGAAAAAATATTTGCAAACTACATAAGGATTTGATTTCCATTCTTTAAAAAGTGATCATACAGCTCAACAATAAAAGAGAAAGAAATCCAATTTTAAAATGGGCAAAAATCTTAAACAGACATTTCTCCAAAGAAATACAAATGGACAAAAAGCACACCAAAAAAATGTTCAATATCAGTAGCTAATAGAGGAATGCAAATCAAAATAACAATGTGATATCATCTCACACAGCATAGAAAGGCCATGACTAAAAAAAACAAAAAACAGAAAACAATAAATGCTGGAGAGGATGTGGAGAAAGAGGAACACTCCTTCACTGTTGATGGAAATGTAACATGGTGCAGCCTCTATGGAGGACAGTTTGGCAGTTCCTCAGGAAGCTAAATATAGAACTGCCACATGATCTAGCAATTCCTCTACTAGGAATTTATCCAGAAGAACTGAAACTCTTGTGAACAGACATTTGCACACCAATGTTCATAGCAGGGTTATTCACAATTGACAAAAGAAAGAAACAACCCAAGTGTTCATCAGTCAATGAATGGATAAACGAAATGCCATATATACATGTGATGGAATACTATGCTGTGTTAAGAAGAAATCAAATCGGGATACATATGATTACATGGTTGAATCTTGAAGACTTTATGTTAAGTGAATAAGCCAGACACAAAAGAACAACTACTGCATGGTCTCACAAGTATGAACTAAATATGAAGAATATACACATGGAATTAAAACTTAGATTATTACGAGATAAGATGAGGGCTGAGAAGGTGTACTGATGTTTAATGTATATAGGATTTTTAATAAGGTTGATTGTAAATATGTGGAAATAGAGTTGATGATAACACATTATAGTGAGTAGAACTAATGCAGCTGTTTTATAACTGGGATTGTGGCTGAAAAGAGTAGTCTTGGGGTGTAAATGTCAATTGAAAGAAAGTTATATGTAATCTAGGGACTGAATAACATAGTAAACCCAGAGGTGGATGGGAATTGTGGTTAATAGTACAAATACGAGAACATCCTTCTATGAAATAGAACAAATGTATATCACTATTCAAGGTGGTAAGAATGTGGAGAAACATGGAAAAATACAACTAATATAACCTATGGACTATAGTTAACAGCAATACTATAATATTCTTATATCAATGCCAAATACATACTGTGTTAATAATGGGGGGGTATGGAAAAATATACCAAATGTATACTATAGACCAAAGTTAGTGGTAATAGTCTAATGATATTATCTCATAATCTGTAAAAAATGTTCCACAACAATGTAGTGTGGTAGTGGAGGGTGTTGTATGGGAATTCCACACATGTACATGATTGTTTTGTAAGTTCATAACCTCTCTAATAAAATATATTTAAAAGATAAGGCAGTGTTTGTCAGAGGCCTTTCTTAACAGGAGCCATGTTTCTAGGTGAGATCCCAGCCTTTTCTTTTAACCTCAACGCAAGCAGGACCTTCCTTCCCTACTCTTTTGCTTTCTCTGGTTTTGGCCATGACTTATCAACCACCAGTTTGCCTGCAGAGGTTCCTTCCTGTCCACACTCCTGCCTTAGCCAGTCTTTGCCTTGACTCCAGCCTTTTTTAATGGCCTAGTTCTTCTTGTCCTGTACACATATTAGCCAGCCTCAATACCTAAGGACCCAACTCATCCATATCAGCACGCTCTTGCCCCACCAAGGGAATACAAGAGCCCATGACAAACCTGTCTTCTTAGAGTATCTCCCCTACCCTGAAAACACTGAGAGAAGTAGACATCACAGAGTGTACAGGGCATTTCACATAGGCACAAACTGTTCTCTTTTTGTTTTTCATTGAATTGTTTTAGAACATATTAAGTTTTGAGTCATATCAAATCCTTCTTGGAAGTATACAAGGGAATACATGGATATGAGCACAAACAGTATATTTACTGTGCCAGGATTTGCCAAAAGAGACCAAATAATATGAAATGTAAGGGATATATTCAAAAGCTCAATAAAGGGTCTTTTGAGCTTGGAGATTTTCTTTGTGTGAAACAGCAAATCTTTAAATGAGAGTAGGGATTGGGAAAAGGAATCAATCCCTGGAAAACTGGCTTTTGGGGATAAGATTAAAATATGTGGTGAACGCTTACCTTTTTTCGTTTTTCCTTGCTGTTCACCATCTTACTCCCTTTCCGATTTGAGGGGACTTCCTTGCCTGACTATAATTTGTGTTGGTTAAATCCTGGGTCTTACCTCCTCCTACAGAAGTCAAAAGAGGGACTTTTCCTCCTCCTGTGTCCTGGAAGAATGGGCTCTAACCTATGCTTATTCAATCAGATGTTCCTGTGTAGGACTTGGGGGTCTTTGGAGTATGATGCAAGGCTGGAGGGAAACAGACGTCAAAGTCAGATCATCACAACCGTAATGGTGGTGATAGCAGGGTGGCAGTGTCCACAGCAGTGTCTTCAACAAGTTCTTCCTAAGACGTGATCTTGACAGTGCTTGTTGTTCCCTACATCCCTGGAGCTGCTCTTGCATTTTTTCCAAGCCTGGTTCTTTCCCACCTTCTTGTCCATTCTGTGAACTCCTTTAAATCCTTCCAAAAATTTGCTTCCTGCTTCACTTAATGAAAAAAAAGAAGAAAAAAAAACCTAGCTCCATCCCCTACTGAGTGGTTTCCTCCATGCAGATATCTTTACACACCAGAGTTAAGGGCATGGTTTGGGGCATCAATTGCAATATTTGTATTATATTTGTTTGATTCTACTGATGCCTACTTTTTCTATGAACTGCCAAGTCCTATCAGTTTCCACATTTGAATACCATATTCCTTTCCCTGGACTGGAACTTTTGCCAGCGTCTCAAACTGAGTCTCTTTCCCATTGGCTGCTGCTTCCAAGCAGGTAGGTGATTTCAAGGCATGTCCCAATACATGTGGCATGTGGACACAAACAGGATATTTCATTTTGGGGAAAAAAACTCTGTCTTACATCTTTTTTCTCCTCTTCCTTTATTTTAAAAAACACAGCAGTCTTTAGATCATGCTTTCAGAGAAAAGTTATAGGTTTCAAGTATGATATGATAATAGATTGGGTGCTCCACAGGTCTTAGCTATATGAGCTCATCTCCAGAACATAGACATCTGAGCAAAACTATGAAACTTTATCATCTCTTAGACAACAGCTTCTGTAGTTGCAAAGACATTTCTGTTAGTACCTGCAACATCACAATCTTAGATATATATGATTCCTTGCTATATTTCTAAGTTCCCCCTAGGGGTGTCTTCTAGAATGAATTTTCATAGCACAAATATTTATCATTAGCCTCTTCATTTTTCTTAAACATAAACATCCCCATGCCAACTTTAAGAGGTCAATATATAAATAGTCAACTGTATATAATTGTACTGTGTTGAGTTATAATTTTCAGTCTTTAGTTCATCTTCTTTATTAAAATACTACAAGTTCATTTTCAATACTGAGTTTTCATCATAGAATCACAACCACAGTCTATTGCTTTGTCATCGTAGTATATTTCTGAACAATGTACTCAGTTTAGAAAATATTTTAATGAAAATACAGGCAGTTTATTTATTCATAAATAATGCAGCTATTATTTTTCCTCATATGTTCCTAAGCATGCTTATATAATTAAGCCTTAAGTCATCTCACTTGAGAGGATGGATCAGCCACATCCATTGTTTTACAGTAAGAAAAAGTTGATCAATTCCTTTATGATAAAAGGCTTTCAGGGGAGGGATTGAATTATTAATGTTCAATGTGACCAAGTGTAAAAGTACAAATTTCCATGGAGTTCAGGCAGGTATCTGGGCATTTAATTATTTATCTTGTCAGTTTACAGCCCGGAGTCATTGACTTGTCTCCTTCATCACATTTGTACACAAAGGTGGAAAGGTCAGAGCTTTTAGATAGTACAAGGAATTGTTATAGAGACAGGGCACAGAATTTAAGGTTAGACTGAAATTTGAATCCAAAGCCAAATAATAGCCTTCAGGATATTATTTAACTACTCAACATTTCATTTTCTTCATCAATAAAAATTACTATACTACTTTTGCTTTGCACAACATTTCAAAACATAAAACAGTGATTAAAAACAGTGATTTTGAACTGCGATGATTTTAAGCCCAGGCTCCATTTCTTACTATGTGTGATGTTAGACAAGTTCCTAAAGTTCTTTATGGTTCAGTCTTTTCATCTGTAAATTTGAGATGCTATTAGTTCCTGCCTCAAAGGATTTTTGTAATGGATTGAAATAGATAAGTATGTGTAAAATACTTGGGTCATTTTCCAAACTAGTGAACGATAAAGACATTATTATATTGTTGTTTAGCTTGTGAGTATGTTCTGTACATTCAGTGTATGACAACAAAATGATATGATGCTAAATAAATAGCAATAAAATGATTTTATGAAGAAAGTGTATCCTTACCAAAGTAGATAAATTAACTGGTATTTTTATGAACAGGTTATAGCAAAAATTGGATCATGCATTTCTAATAAAACAAAGTGAATTTCCTTAAAGAAGATTCATTAAAAAATGAATCAGAGTTTGTGTCTTTGTGGCATTTAAAACTCAAAGACTACCCTTACATATTTAAGTTACAGCAACATAATCAGGGCTCTGTGCTATAATTTTGACAATGTTTTGATAGACATTCTATCTCTTTCAAAATACAAAGCATCATTGTGCTCGTATTAATTTATTATTAGGTTTTATTTGAATTGATAGCTTTTGTGATTTTCCACAATAACTATCAAGCAATATACTGACTGAACTGCTAATCCATTATTCTATTTAACAGTCTGCAGTGTGGGTCTTTGTTCCTAAATTATTTAATATTTGTCTTCATTGAAGTTGATTTGGTGCCCATTGGTACTTGTACCCAAATCCTCTTCTTGAATCTTGTTTTATTTCCCTTCATTATTTTCTCTGCTTCCAATTCCAGCTTAATTTGTAGACTCAGAAATTGTGTTTCAATGCCATCATCCATCATCCAACTCATTGATGTATATTACAAACATCCAGGCTGCTGAAATTGATCTGTGGGCCAAGTACAAGAAAATTCAGCCTTCAAGTGATGAGAATCAGCAAGAAAAACGCATGGACACACAGTGAGTGCTCTGCTCGGCAGCAGTCACAACTGTCTTCAGATTGCTTAAAAGGCCAATGGGAAGGGTTGCAGGGAGTAAGGGGTGGGAGGTCCACCTGGAGATGCAGGTGCACGTTTCCTAGTAATTTCAGCTGGGGACTCAGCTTGAACCTGAATACAGGATTTAGCTTGAAACAATCTGTGAGGCTTTTGGAAAGTTAGTCCTGAAACTGAAATGCCTTTCATAATAAGCAGAGATTAAGTATCAGCAATGCTAGGGATGGAATCTAAGTAGAAAATAATTAAACATGACAGGTGTGAGGATATCTAAAGACAATGACTGCTGAAAGGGTCTATAGCTGACCAAAGTTCCAGCATCATTGCATAATTTCTACTTGATTCATTTTTTTAGATAGAAGCAGTTGCCTAGAAAGTGTCTATTAGTCCCTTACATTTAATTTTTTTTTAAAATCAGTCAACTTAGAAAAATTAAACGACAGGTGAAAATGACTTTAAAGAGGAGTGAAATGTAAGCTTATGTTCAAAAATATCAATGGAATGGATAATCTTGATGTTTTTAAAATACAGAAAGGAAAAAGACATCTATTTCTGAAATGCCACACTTTTTATTTCAAACTAGATTATCTTAAAATCAGAAACCATCATTTCAAGGAACAATTTAGATAGTGATGATGGCAAATATATGAACTCATACTCCACAATACACAGATCTCTTTTGGGTCAAAGCAGACCACAAAGATAATCAAAGAAGGCTCCAAGTAAGGCTAGCAGAAAGGAGCATTTGATAAGAGGGCTGGCCAACACCTGCCTAAGGGTCAACTCTTACATTTGGGGAGCATTGTCATCTTTGTAGTTGTTTTCTGCCTTACAAATTTTCTTTCAACCTTTCTTGTCCTTCCAGAGCAAGACTGTGAATTTCCCCACTTATATTCTATTCCTACTTATGTGATGAAACCAGCCATACTTATTCCCAATGTTCAGTTTTAACACATTTTTTTCCCCATCCATATCTCATTTGCTAGGATATTGATTTTCAAACTTGGTCCAGAAGAGATGGGATGCTGATGAGTCCCACAGAGAAGTTCAAGGGCAGCTGCAAAGTTTTCATATTTATATGAGTTTCAAAAAATTTAAAGGAAATGCACATAAATGCAAATATTCTATATACCAAATGTTAACATGCTGGAATCCATCATTTGCTAGCTTTTTAGTTATCTGATGAGTTTGAGTTTGTGCAGTATTTGTGATATACTTTCCCAATGTATATATTTAAACTTTGCAAATTTATTGATTAAGAAGACCAATATTTACTTTGGTGTTTGTTTTAATTTTGACTTGTGCGTGTTTGTATAATCTTTGGCTTAAATGCAAGGTGAGGCTCATTGATACCTTTTCAACACATGCTCCCAATTTGGCATGCTTGTATCATACAATAGAATATATTGTATCATAACAAAAGCATATTATGAGTTTTATTTTCATTTTGTTTGAGATATTTCTTCTCTAACTTTATGTTTGGGAAAAATGTATTCCATGATAGACACTGCTAGGCATTAAACTTTGAAAGAAATTTTATTTACTGTTCCTCCCCTTTAAATCTTCTCAATCATTTAATTGAATAATATCTTGAGACTGCAGGCAAACTGTTCTTTTTAGGTCTGTTACCATTTACAATAAGTGAATAGGAATTTTATTACCTGTATAAGCAAAATAAAATAAAATAACCAGCTGAATACTGAAATTGATATAAAGCTGCAATCCTGCAATCATCAGTTAGCTTTAGTGTTTTTTTTAAGATTTATTTATTTACTCTACGCCATTCCCCCCCTCCACCTGCCCACTGTCTGTTTTCTGTGTCCATTTGCTGTGTATTCTTCTGTGTCTGTTTGTCTTCTCTTTAGGCAGCACCAGGAACCAATTCTGGGACTTTCTGGAGTGGGAAAGGTGCTCACTCTTGTGTCACCTCAGCTCCCTGGTCTGCTGCATCCCTTACTGTCTTTCCTCTGTGTCTCTTTTTGTTGTGTCATCTTGCTGTGCCAGCTTGCCTTCACCAGGAGGTCCTGGGAATCGAACCCTGGACCTCCCTTATGGTAGACAGGAGCCAAATCGCTTGAGCCACATCCTCTTCTTTAGGTTTTGAAAAAAAGACCACAGACTCAAGATTTATGAAGAAGACTTGGTTATTCATGAGAACTACCTTGTAGGAAAGGAAGAAAGTGCCCACAAGCTGAGTCTGGAAACCACTATACCTTAGTTCCTAAAACATTAAACTCCAGAGTTTCTTTTATAATGAAGTGTATGCAAGGCCTCTTTGAAGATTTGTTTGTGGACAACAATGGAGATGATCACTTGTGACACTAAGGTAGGAAAGAGGAGACATCTCAATGCTTGCTTACAAGGATGAGAAGGATGGCCCTTACCATAAGTTAGAAAAGAGGCAGTTAGAAAGGGGTACTGATATGATATATTTTAAAAGAGGTAAGATATATATTTGAAAAGGGATAAAATAAACATTTGAAAATAAAAGGAGTCACAGTATTTTTTCAGAAGAAAAGAAGGGAGTATGGCAAATGAGAATCTCTAAGGTCTCGTGATGTAGATTCAACTAAGTTAAATCTGCTAAGATTTTGAAGGTTTAGAACATATAGCCTGAAGTACCTAGAATTGTATCTGCAATTCAATGGTTCTCAATAAATATTAGCCTTGTTTTCTTCTCCTTCTCTTGTCCTCCTAAATGTATTTGACAGTGAATCAGAGTGTTTGTATGATCCTTGAATAAAAACTGCCTGTATGGAAAAAACACATGAAAAAATGTTCAACATTACTAGCAATTAGAGAAATGCAAATCAACACACCAATGAGATATGATTTCACATCTATTAGACTTTCCAGTATTAAAAAGTTGGAAAACTGTAAAGTTGGAGAGGATGTGGAGAGATAGGAACACTTACTCACTATTGATAGGTATGTAGAATGATACAGCCACTGTAGAGGACTGTCTGGCATTTCCTAAGCAAGTTGAAAATAGACTTGCCATGTGACCCAGCAATACCATTACTAGGTATATATACCCAGAAGAACTGAGAGCAGTGACACAAACAGACATCTGCACAACAATGTTCACAGCGACAGTACTCACAATTGTCCAAAGACGGAAACAACCCAGGTGTCCATCAACTGATGAAAGGATCAACAAATTGTGGTATACACACATGATGGAGTATTATGCAGTGCTCAGAAGAAATAAAGTCGTGAAGCACATTAAAACATGGATGAAGCTGGAGGACATTATGTTGAGTGAAGCAAGTCTGACACAAAAGGACAAATACTGTATGATTGCACTATTATGAACTAAACATATTGTGTAAATTCATGGAGTTAATAATTAGAATGTAGGTCACCAGAAAATAGAAGAAGGGTGAGAATGGAAACCTGAGGGTTAATCTGCATAGAATTAGTAAAAAGTTGTGAATCTTTGGGAATATTAGAAATGGTGAAAGCATATCATAGTGTTTATAATTAGCAGTGCTATTATATGGTTATTACAGGGATTGAAAAGAGAAGTCTCAGGTCATGTATATTACTAGAAGGAAGGTAAAAAAAAAAGGTAACAAGTAACAAGGGACTGTGTAACATAGTGAAGCTTCATGTGAAATATGAATATGGATAATATTACATTTATAAGAACTTTTTATAAAGACAAACAGAATGGTAGAAGAAGCATAGAGATATTGAGAGGTGATGAGTTTCGTTAGTTTGTCTGTTTTTTTGTTTATTTTTATTATTATTGGAATAATGAAAATGCTCTAATAATGACTGAAGTAATGAATACACAACTATGTGGTTATACCAAATACCATTAATCAATACACTTTGGATGGATTTATATTTTATTAATGAGTCAATGTAATTGATTTTTTAAAAAATAGAATCATTTGAGACAAGATTTTGCTCATAAAATAATCTGCCTGCATATTTATGGAACTATTGTCTATGGATGTCTGTTCAGCTAGCCACCCTGCTAAGCCTGTGAACTAGATGAGGCTGCCAACCAGCAGCGAAAGGAGCTATTCACCAATTCCTGTGGATTCTCAAAGCTCTATCTCAGTTCCAGAATGGGGTTATTCTAGCTGAGTGCATGAATACTGAGCTAAAAGATATTTCACTACCCAAAATACTAAAAATCCACTTGGGAAAACTTGGTCCATTTCTAGGCCCACTATTGGGCATATATTCCCCAGGAGACCAACAAAACAACTCAAGCACTCCTTGAAGACACTCCTAATCCTCTGAATGCAAGGCTGTGGCTTAAATTACTTCTTCATCTCCCATGAAAGAATGTTCACTTGAGCAATGAGAAACACCTTAGAAAAATGGCTGTAGATAGTAGAACATAGATGAGTAAATTCAAAAGTCCCCAAAATCAACTGTTTACTTACTCTCCTTTAATTATGATAAATAATATGTTATGTTTTCATTATCTTTCATACATATTTTCAGTTTGAGTGAACTAATTATCTACTCTATTTCTCCTGAGAAAACACTTTTAAGCTCTATTATTCATTCAAATCTCCTTTCTTCTGAGAGTACCCAAACCAATAAATTGAGGTAAATCTGGTAGAGGAAAGTTATATATATTTTAAAAAGCAACATGTCCCTATAGAGATGACATTAGTTGGTGCAGTCTTTGTGTTGCTGTTTTAGCAAGGTATAATCTAAGAATCTCACCATGTTTGAAAGGGAATCGTTTGTCTCTCTTTAAAATGATGTGTGGCTTTATCTCTCCTTAAAACGATATGCGATTTACATCTAATTTACATTTAAGTTGCCTAATTTGAATGTTTCGATTACTTTTCTCTAACCAGCATTATATTAAGATGATAGACATTCCTAAACCCATGAATTTTTAGAACTGCTACAGATTGCTAAAGCCAATTTTTTACATTAATATTATCCAATGATAACAGCTATCATCAAATTGTTCTAATAAAAATGAAGTAGAATTTAGAAGAAGAAGAAAATGGGAGAGAAGAAAATTAGATAAGGTCATTTATAAAATCTATTCTTCCTTCTGCTCAATACATGTCCAAACTTTCTTCAAAATTACTGCTTCTTGCTTGTTGCCTAACTCCGATCAGCCCTTTTTTCTGATTGACATAAGTGATCTGTCAACATTTTCACATTTGACTTAGTTTGCATCATTCTGTTTTTGTCTATTAATTGCTTTTAAAATATTTTTTGCTCATTTATGCTCTGTGTGTCTGTGCATGCATTCAGCCTACCAAAACAAATTACAAAATCCCTAAAGACTCGAATAAATTACTTTTGGATTTTTTGAGGGGATAGGAGAAATCTTGAAAAAGTTGTGCATTTTATTATTGGCAGCTATACAGTCCAAAACATTAAAATGAACAGTTAATTTTTTTCTGGATATAGTAAATAATTTTATCCACCATTGTATCTTTAAAAACATCACAAGGCTACTGAATTTTAGTAAATAGTCAAGAAACTAAAACTATGCTCATATACAATGTTTTGGATTACATTTACTTTATCAAATACATATTGTTTCCTATATGCTAAGCATTGTGCAATTCCTTTAGGAGATAAAAGAAAAACAAAATAATTGTGTTTCCTGAAAACATGCCCAAGTCTCTTTCTTTCTCTGCTGCCATATTTTATCTCTTCTTACATTCTTTTCCAACACTTAAAAAAATGTCCTATTCATTTATGTCACAAATATTTATTGTGTATCTACTATAATGCAAGAACCTTTCTATAAGCGGGGATGTACCAAAATTCTGTTTCTGTGTATTTTTTGTTCTCCTCCTATTTAAATATTGAGTTTGTGATGAGAAAATTTAGGATGTGTAAAATAAATGTAATCAGCCAATAATTATTAATAGTAGAAGGAAAGTCCAGTTGCCCATTAGATGTTTAAAACTAAAAATACCCTCTGTGCTTAGTTTCCTACTATGTTTCACAGTTGTAATGACCAGATAAATTTCTGATTTACTACCACTAAATTTAACAACAGCCTTTAGAATTTTAGAAAGTACCCAGACTCTCAAATATTTTTTGAACAATCCAAATACTCAGAAATCTGGAAGGTTCTCCCCTACTTATCATATAGTCTGTCTAAAATCCATTGCTGCCTCACTGAGGATTATTCAGTATAATTTTCCATTAAGTAAGTAATTTTTTAATGTCTTTAAAAACTAAAGTTTGCAGAAACTACAATATTTGCATTTTGAATATGTACTTGCCACCTGCACATTAGCAAATATCCAACTAAAATACCATTGGCCTTAACCTGAGAAAGAATTGAATATTTGAATTTTTATATTCCAGTACATTTAGATTTTTTTATTTGAAGGTGTTTTTCACCTTGTGATGTGTGAGTGTATTGGGCTGTGTGTGTGTGTGCATATATGTACAAAATTATAAAAATAAAAAGGGTTATTTTTCCTACCTCTTGTGAAACAGTCTACAATAAAAGTACTTGCTTTAGAATGCCAAACATTTCCACTTTACAGAGGGAGCTACTAGGAAAGCTTTAAGACATTATTTGTAGTCATAGAATAAGATAGATAAAAATATATTATACACGTTGACATATTAGTCTCTATATATCTATTCAAAAAGTGGGGAAATGATTCCTGAAATATAGCTATCTACCTTATCTACCTATGTCTAAGCATGGCATATTTTTAGGCAACAAATAAAACATAGTAAAATGGTTACATCTTTGTACAATAAGATAGTAACTTAATAGAATTGTAGAATTCCATGTTCAAGAATTAGCACTAAGTTGAGAAATATAGTTTACTAAATAAAATATCAATAAAAATCCATTACCAAGTAAAATTCTTGAAGGTCATCATACATAATCTCTTCATAGGAATCAAAGTACATTAAAGCTATTATGCCATATTTTAGCATGCCTTAGAGTCCCTAGAAAAGAAAACATGAGGCAAAAGTTTCACTTCGCAAAGGGGCCCCGGAAGGAAGGGTGAGAATAACAGGGACTGAGGCACGGAAGGATGGGCAGCAAACATAGAGTATTGCTGAGCTGGTAGCAGCTCTGTAAGAGGTTGGTTATTCAGTCTTGCTAGACATTTTCAGAGTAGCATTTTATAGCTACCACATCTTTGAAAAGACCAGCTAGGGGAAGATGGGAGAAAAGGAAAACTGCTAGCTGCCATCTTCCATTGTTCAAAGTGCCTCCAAGAGTTTACTCGAAGAGTAAGCCCAGGCTGCATGGAGTTGGTCCATGGCAACAAGGAAGCCTAGAAGCAGAAGGCTTGAGCACTACATGGTTGAGCACCTGAACAAGAACGACATTAGAGGCAGAGCCATTACCTGTATCAGGATGCAAGAGTGATTCAAGCTGTTACCAGTACCATTCTGTTCAGAGGTAGGCAGGTGCAAATACCTGTAGTGATGCATGAACTAAATCCAGCTCACATTACTTGGGCTCTTTACCTGCACATCTAACTCATAGCACAATTTTTTGTTCTTTTATACAATCAGCTACAGATAATTTTTTTAATTTTTAAATTTTATTTATTTAATTTCAGGAGGTACTGGGGATTGAACCCAGGACCTCAAATATGGGAAGCAGGTGCTCAATCACTGTGCTACACCCACTCCCGCAGGCTGTAGTGGCATTATTCATGATTGCTAAAAGTTGGAAACAACCCAGATATCCATCAACTGACAAATGTATAAACAAATTGCAATATATACACATGATGAAACATTATGCATCGCTAAGAAGAAATGAACTCATGAAGCATATAACAACATGGATAAAACTGGAGGACATTATTTTGAATGAAGTAAGCAAGACACGAAAGGACAAATACTGTAGGATTGAACTATTATGAATTAAATATATTGTGTGAACTCATAGAGTTAATAATTAGGTCACCATAAAATAGAATGAGGTTAGAGAACGGAAAGCTGAGGGTTAATGTGTGCAGAACTGATAAAAAGGTCATTTGTAAATCTTTGGAAATGACTAGAAATGGTGAAAGCATATCATGTTTGTAACTAGCGGTGCTATTATATGGGTATGACTGGTTGAAAGGGAAAGTCTAAGGTCATATGTATTATCAGAAGGAAAGCTAAAAACTGTAGCATGATATCATATGACAATAAAACCTCATGTAAAACATGAATATGGGTGATACTGCATATGTAAGACAGTTTTTACAAAATATAGATACAAATATACTAGAGAGAAGGAAAAAGAATAGCAACTATGTATGGCAGGGAAAGCATAGATAGATTGAGAGGTGATGAGTTTTATTTATTTGTTTTTTGTTTATTATTATTGGAATAATGAAACTGCTCTAAGAATGACTGAAGTGATGAATGTGCAAACATGTGATTACTCAGAATTCCATTGATTGTACACTTTGGATGGATTTATGCTTTATTAATATGTGACAATAAAATTGATTTGTTGAAAAAAAACAAGTGGAAACATGCCTTAGATAAGAAATAGCTTGTAACAGATTTTAAGTGACTAGATGTTTTAATAGTTCGAGATCCATTATTGTATTCTATTTCTATCTTGTCTTTATTTTCCAGGCTTCCATGGATGAGGCTTTATTATTGTGTCATTTCCCTATCAGTAATTATCTGATTGATCTTATTTCTCAATACATCTCCCTGTGTGTTGAGCCTTAGTTCTTATGGATAAGTCAAAATAATTACCAAATTATAAAAGTTATAGTGAAGAATCAGCACAGAACACTGATAAGAACATAGATGCTCCAGTCGACCTGCATGGGTTGGTATGCGGCTCTACTTAGAATCTGTGTGATATTGGGAAAATTGCTTTCCTCATCCATAAAATCATTCATGCCTGTATTGAAGAGTTGTGGTAGAAATTACATAAGTTAGTACCTGTATTGCACCTAAAACAGGCCTGGCCTGTAGTATGTGCTATATAAATTACTGCTCTAAGTTGGTTGGGAGACCTCGTTGCTGAAGATTTTCTAACTGAACGTTTAATTTTTGTTGGCCATGGATAGAAGACTCTGCCCAGCTTGAAATATTTTCCTTGTGGTGGATAAGAAGAGGAAAGTGATAAAGGATTTGAAAAAAGGGGATAACGGAAAGTAGAACTAATCACAATTGCATGTGCCACATAAAAAACACAAATGAAACACTTGATAGTGAATGCTATTAATAACATTTTAGTTAACAAGCATAATATTTCAATATTAAACTTTTTAGCAGACACTCAATATTTAGCACACACTAAATATTTAGCACACACTAAAAGACAGACACTAAAAACAATCAAATACATCACTTTGTGGTGAAATCTATGTATTAAAAAGGTTACATAAAAATCGGAACTATTTATATTAGTAACTGTGCTTGCATATTGAAATAATTTTACTGTTTATTTTATATTGATGTCATAATTATGTTTTATTAATGTTGATACTTGTCTCTTCTCTACCTAATTATTCAAAGGATTTGAAGTGACTTTTGAGATTTCGTAGCTTATATCTATAAAATTATATAAACAGATTTACCACTTAAAATTGGACCCATTTTTCATTAAAAAAAACTGTTTGCAATAATTTAAGCTCCTGTCATATCACCATTTTGGTTTAGCTGCAATTTTAAAAAGGGCAATCAAGAATTGAAAGTGATTACTCTTTGTCTTATTCATTTTCATATTTTTATCTTTTAAACCTCTTAGTTACATAACCAAATATGAAACCCATTTATACCTCTAAACATGATTCAGTTCTGTCTTGACTCACTGGTGCATTCTAAAAATCAATAAATATACCACGTTCTTTGAAAACTATGCTTCCTTTCATTTTTCAGACTCTAAACTGTGAATACTGAAAATAACAATTTGGTATAGATCCCATTTTATACAAAGATAAATTTCCATCATAACTATATTGCCAATTTACTTATATACAAGTTCTAGGCAGAATTAACTAATTATAAAAACCATGTACTAGATCTCACTTTCGCAATCTTTGCAAACACACCCCATCAAATTTTGCTTCCTGTAATTCCACCATCTGCTGCATGGTTCTGCATCATATAACCTTTGCCAGATATGATTGTTAAATGAGTCAATTGTACTTGCAATCAAAATAGGACAACTTTATTCCAGTTTGTTAACCATAAAAAAGTGCTATATGCTCTATCCCAGCAAATTTTGCATTTTCACCTTTGATAGTTGCTCTTAGATCAATGAATTATTGCCACCAACTAGACAACTTGATTGGCATAATTCAGTAATTACAATATACTTTATAAAAGAGCTGTTTGGTAAATGCATCCTCTATAGAGGAGTAAAATATGATATTAAGATACGCATTTGTATCTGAGTTGTCATTTTCATATATAACTGAACATATGCAAGATCTAAAAATCCCTTCTCATAGAATAAATGAGAGCTGAACATTATAATTTTTATATCATGAAATGCATTATAAACCATTTTTATAAATTCACTCTCATGTTATCATATTAGAGGCTTTTTTTCCCCCTAGCACCTGAATCATCTCTTAGGAAACTGCATGGTGAAGTCTATTGTCTGTAAACTAAAAACAAAAAAAATACCATCACAGCAGGCAAGCAGAACAGGAAATGATAACGGACTCCCAGCTGCCTCACCAGCTATCTCATATTTTGTCAGTAAATTAAGTCATGGAAGATTAAAGCAGAATCTTGCTCAGGGCATGTGCAAAATGCAAAATGCTTGATTTGCAAAAATGTAAAGTGTAAAAGAGGAAAAGTAGGCTGGAAAAACAATCATGTTTAAAAAGTCTCTGAAGAATCAATGTATCACTTACTATATTTTTGAGGGATTGCCATAGATTTAATAGGTTAGCCTCAAATGATCAGAATAACCAACAGGAGGGCAATCCAAAGGATAAAGCCATTCTAATGAAATGCAGACAAAGATTAAGAAGAATTAAAAGTGACAAGTAAAATCCATTAGAGAACAGCTTTAACTACTGTAATCTGAAAACGATTACTTACCTTGTCAATTAACAGCTGTGTGCCTCCTCTGCACATAGACAAAAGATCCTGCCAAGTGTCACAGAAACACTTGTAAGGCATAAGGAATGAGGTCATTTAAGTGGTATGCAGAGTATTCATGCTTCCAAGTGAAATATGCAAACATTCTTGAATCTACCAAGCTCACAATTAACTGTGCTTCAATAGGTTAATACCCTTGCAGCGTGAACATAGCAGATGTGGGAAATAATTAAAAGTACTTTGATTTATCAATTCCAAGAACATTCCTCAACAGCTAGAAAAATTCTCCTTATATGGGGGAAGAAAAGTTCTTGCCAAAACTATTAAGAAACTTTAACTAGGTTTCTAAGAAAAACAACAAATGAGATTCTATAGCTGGGGCTCTATAAAACTAAATATCCAATCATTTCCTTCTGGCAAGCTATGGTAAACCTTGAAGCATGCAAAAGAAAGGGGAAGAAAGTGGAACTTCTCAAACATAGAAAATATCTCAATTTATAAATATTTGCCAACGAAGGCAGAATTGATTTTTTGACTTTTGATTTTGACAAACAAATGCTAAACTTACAGAATTAATACCGAACAGGTTTACTTGATTGGGGGAAATTGAAATTGTGTTCAAGGAAAATGAAACTGTGTATAGATTCAATTCATCACCTTAAAATGAAAAAAACAAAAAGCTGCAGTACATTTTTTTCCAAAGTCTCAGTTTGTCTTTTTATTATTACAGTAAAAACAGTATAAATGATTATTTACTGAGAGAAACTGGTGGTTCCACAGAGTATAGAATTACCATACAATCTGGCAAACCCACTACCTGGTATGTGCCCAAAAGAATTGAAAGCAGGGACAAGAACAGATACTTGCCTACCAAAGTTCATAGCAGCATTATTCACAATTGCCAAAAGATGGAAGTAACCCAAATGTCCATCAACCAATGAATGGATGAACAAATCATGGCATATACAAAACTAGAATATTATTCAGCTGTAAAAAAGGCATGAAGTTCTCATACATGTGGCAACATGGATGAACCTTGAAAACATGTTGATTGAAATACTCCAGACACAAAAGGACAAATATTACATGATCTCACTGATTTGAAATAATTATAATAATTGAAAAAACATAGAGAGTCACAATGTAGAATACAGGTAACCACACGACAGGGTAAAAGGGAATGGGAAGTTAAGGCTTAATAGATACAGGTTCTGATATGGAATGATGGAAATATTTTGGTAATGGATGGTAGTAATGATAGGACAACACTGTGAATGTAATTAATAGCACTGAAATATATATCTCAATGTGGTTAAAAGGAGAAATTTATATATGGTAAAAGAATAATTTAAAAAAAAACATGGAACTACACTACACGGTGAACTCTTAAGTTAAAACATGAACAACTAATACCACAATTATAGAAGTTAATAGTATAATTGTAAAAATGTGTTTTCATCAATTCTAACAAATGTTTCACATCTATATAAGCTGTTATTAGTAGGGTGATTTATAGGATTCCTTTATTTTTTGCATGGTTGTTATGTAAACCCATAACTTCTCTAATAAAGATAAATAATGATTAACCTTAGGAAAGTTCAAGGAAAATGAAATTATATACAGATTGAATTCATACCTTTGAGATGAAAAATACCTACAGTATATTTTTTCCAAAATGCATATTTCTCTTTTTGATTATTACAATAATGTTAGTATAAATGAGCATTTACAGAAATTGTCATACTCCAGATTTTCACCATGATTTTTTATATTATTAGCAACCACTAGTAGATAATATTTCATTAAAAATGTTTTAAATTCTATTCTGCAAAAGAATAAGAAAAATACGTAAAATGGAAATCAGATAATTGTTTTAGATAAACCATATTATTAGAGGAAATACATTGCTAATATAGCTATTTGCTATTATCTAAATATTTGAAGGTATTTAGAGAGACACTACAGAATCCATCTCAGTAATACATCCTGCTTGCCTGACTATTTTGATACAAAATCCATGTCAGACCCAGATTTACTAAAATAAGTCTATTTGCTGGTACTATTGCGATAATTCTTCATGCCAAGCCCTGTCACACCCTTGTCATGGTCGGAAGGGTTCACAGCCATCACCTGGGGGATCTGGCATAAGCATGGTTTCCAATGTGCCAGGAGAACGCCCATGAACTGTGGACTTTGGCTTCAACCTACAGCATGGTTAATGCTGCATCACCCAACTCTCTTTCAGTCTCTTGATTGCACTACAGTTGCTTTACTGGGATTAGAGCTTTTTGTCCTGAAATCCACACAACATGGCTGGGGATCTATCATACTGTCTTCCTATCCCCAACCACTCTCCATCCACTCAATTCCACTCAACTGGCAAGAGGTACTCACTCTCTGCGCAAATCTCCTAGCTTAATGCTTTTCACATAACTCAGGGCATGACAACAGTAGAGCTACTCCAATCGCTGTGCCCTACTTTATAGATCAAGTTTCTTTGGGTGTCACAGGTATGGACAAACCTGTTAAGTATAATGCTTTGGGCAGCTGGACATTGAACCAAGACCAATCAGGCCTGGTCTGGTTATCCTTGTTTTGTTACATCTACCTCCAGCTTCCACCATTTCCCCATCTGTTCTCACATGGCTTTATAATTGAGTTCACTGAAGACATAATGATGTGGCTGAAATTGTGGTCCTGGACTGACCCTGGGCATCAGGCATCATCACACGGCTCTGCCCATGACTGATATGCATTTGGAACCATTTAATCACCATATCTTCCCATCTTCTGGAATGTAACCAAAAGGCAAAAAGCAAGGAATTATGTTTCATTCAGATACAGATGTGACACATAGGCTATAACTTTTAATGTCTGAAAACATAAATATCATCAGAGCTTAAATGTCTCAATATATGTCATTTTTATTATGTTTAGATTAAGTTAGAAGAAACTTTCTATTTATATTGATTTCAGTTCTTTTCATAGTGCATTGGTTTTGTTAAGCTTGGAACGGTTTCCTGAGTATGAGCAGGTCTTGTTTAGCTATATAAAGTTATACACACCTATCCTAAAATATATGGGTTTCTGAATATGTATTATAATAACCAGTTTGGGAATAAGTAGAAAATAAGGGTGTCTAGAATGTACAATAATAATTAGTGTCATTCATTACTGCATTATGTCTTCAGAACCCTACTAAATCTTTAATATTATAGAGTTTCCTTAAATGTTTAGAAATCCAAGGCCAGGAAAGCATTTGAAAAAAGGAGGCAGTGAAAAATGAACTTAAATTATTTAAAAAATATGATTATAAACCTGTCATTTCTCATAGAGCTCACCAGCTTTCAGAAAGTATGAGCAATACATTTTTATTGCACATATTCACTCAAGCAAATCTTATAAAATTATTATTATCATTATGTGTATATACAAATAGGTTCTATATTATACTACTATATTTTACCCTTGCTGGGGCTAATAAGCAAAATTCTAAATTATATGGTGAGTTAAAGGAGTTTTTCTTTAAAATCTGTTTTGTTGCAAATAAAGCAATCTTTGTTACAGTAGTTTACAAAAATAAAATCCTCTTGGAAACTCCTGACTCCAAAGAGTATTGCATCAAACAAAACATAGATTGTTATTGAAATACTTTTTCTGTTAATAGTAGATATCACTCTTCAAATTGCCAATAAAAGTGATTACCTACAAATTGAATATCAAGGAAATTGTCAACTAAAGCTAATTTAGTTGAAGAACTGAAATTATCTTTAGAGAGTTCCCTTACATCCCCAAAGAATTTCCATTTTTATATTTATTTAGATCACTGTGAATATTTTCAGTGAATAGTGTTAGATCCTCGGGCACTATGTATTTCCAAATGAGGATACAGATCATTTGGGTGTTTATTTTGTTTGTGCCACTTAGGTTATCCCTGTAGATTAGCTTAGTAAGAAGAAAACTAGGGTAAGATGTCAGGAATAGGAAGAACAGCACCCCATCTGCAGCTTGGTGGCAACGGCATTTCCAATGAAGAGAGTTTTGTTTTCTAACTTCATGTAGGTCACGTAACACAGTCTTCTATATCAGTGTGATAGTATTAAAATATCTTTGTGTTATATTTGGATTTGGATAGAAAAATATAGAGAGAACAGTAGGACAATAGGTGCTATTGGTAAAATGTATATATATGAGTAAGGAATGTTTAAGGCCACTTTTTTTTACTATAAAATTTGGTTTCTAAAAAGCCTAACCAAGAAATACATTTGGAAGTATATTATGACACTTTGGATTTGCCAAAAGGGATAAACAGTTTTAGATCTAAGAAATGTTTCAGAGAAGGAACTAAATTATAGGAAACTGAAAGAGTGATTTTGCTTTTATAGGTCATTGAAAAATGACCTATAACACTGAAGTACACCAAAATGAACAATTTGTTGAGTGGAGATGGGAAAGCAGGAAGAATGATTTCAGTTACATTTTAAAAATAGTGACAGAATATAGAAAAAAATATATTTTCCAATCATGGTCTATGTTAGAGATCATGTAACAACCCCAAAACCCGACCTTCCCCCTATATGACGGAATGGTCTTCATTTAATTCAAAACAGCACTATTCATTTATTCTCCCATTCTTCTGAATAGGCTGGATCATCTTATGACTAGATTGCTTAAGTACTGATCTTCTGATGGCCAGTTTTGTTCATCTTCCCTCAACAGTGAGGGAGTTCGTATTATTTACCAGGTGCCATGATCATCGCTGGTCCATACTAGTGAACAAAATCAGCCTTCCAGGAACTTACAGGCTTATGGTGATTGGAAGTCAGCTATATCAATCAAATAACTAAATAAATATGAATTGGTCACCCTGATTAGGAAAGGTACACAAAGTTTTGAGAATATCCGATGGACAGTAATATATCTATTAATAGTTGGAGAGATCAGGAAGGTATCTTTGAAAAGCTCATGATCCTACTCAGTTCCTGGTTGCTGATTGGAATGAATCCTACATTTCATTTCATTCTCTTTATCATTTTCTACTTTCTTGACACTGACTAAGTTTAAAATATCTGGTCTTGCATTGTTCAGTGTCCCTGATGATACTGTCCTTCCCAATCACGAAGAGAAAATTGGGCTCTACTGAAGACAAAATATACAGCAATCGGCACCGTTCTGTTGCCTCAACATCTCTTGGTTAACTGTTCCCCATCTCTAAAAGTATATGTTTGTTGTAGAAATTGAAGACACTTTCATTAAATTTCATTAAATTCAAGAGACAAGAAACATTTCACATTTCAATGTAGAGAAAACTATTAATTCATTAAGTATTTGGTATATTTTTAACTGTGGGTGAATTTTAACATGTGTTTAAGATGCAGGTATATTTTGACAATAAATTAAGGTGTATGTGTGGGGGTATGGATTCCTTATAATGAAAATACATCATGATTAGATTTGCTATTGATGCACGTAGCATTTATCAGAGATCTCATCTTCTATTCCTGTGCTTTCTAGATTAAGCAGGACTGTATTGGTCCAGTAGTCAAAGGGAACCTTCCCCATGACATAGAACCTAATGGAGGGTGGCTGTACATAAGGAGCTTATTACAGGTTCATCTACATTCATGTAGAGGTACTGTTTCCTAAAGGGATTTGTAATCTTCCACAATTTGTAATCTTCCACAATAATAATGCCAAAATATTATTTGGCTTAATTATTACAATTAGGCCAAATAACCCCAAAAAACAATAGTTACCATTTATTTAGTTCTTACAGCATGTTTTTAAAGCAACCCCACAAGGCAAATGAGCAAATGATAGGCTGATTTTTTTTTCAGGTAAATAGGCTCAAGTTATGTGAGTCTTCTTATTCTCTTATACCCATAAACAGGTCTTTTTTGCAAATCCAATTAACTTTGACAGGATTTGATTTGAGGTACCCTTAAAATATATTCAGAATTTGGCTACTTCTCATCACCCGTACTGATACCACCTTGGTCCAAGCCACCACATTTCTACTGGATTAGTGCAATCCATTCTGGTAAATTTCCCTACTCTCAGACTTGCCTGTCTCCCATATATTCTCAATGCAGCAACCAGAGTGATGAAAATGTAAGTCAAATCCTGTCACACCACTACTCAAAACTGTTACTAGTTTCTCATCTCAAAGTAAAAACCAAATTCTTACCATGACTTAGAAGGTGCTTTCTTGATCTGACTCCCAGGTGACTTGTTTTCTTCTTCTCATCCTCTCCACTACCCTCAACTTTGTTCACTGTGTACCAGCCACATGGGCCTTTTGCTGCTCTTTGAACATTCTAGTGTTGATCACATCTCAAAGCCTTTGGACATGCTGTTTCCTCTCTTGAATCCCTTTCCCTTAGCATATTCACCTTCTCAAAACTCACTTCTGAGAGGGGCCTTCCCTGCACATATTACCTAAAGTCTCAGTCCTCCCACATCAGTTATTATTTCTTTTCTATGCATTTTCCTCCCACTTAATATCTAAATTCTACGTATTTTACTATTTCACTTGGTTATTGCCCACCTGCTCCCAGTAAAATGTAAGCCTCATAAGGGCAGAGTTTTTAATCTGTTTTTTTTTTCTTTTTTTGTGGTATCTGCAGCACCAATAAGAGTATAATTTGGAAGAAAGGAAGTACTTAATATTGGTTGAAAGAATAAGTAAAGCTTTTAGATGTTAGTTTTTTAAATAGTTAAATACCATAGAAAGCCATATATGCTAGGAAAAAAGGAACCTATATTCAAATTATGTTTTTCTTATTTCATGGCATTCCACTTATTAATTTGTGACAACTACTAAACTTTCTTATACTGCATTTGCTGCCTTCTAAACATAGAACTACAAGGAGAATGTCCAAATATAAAACATTTATTCAAGGAGTTGACAGGTAATATTTACTCTTCCAGTTCCGGTTAGAATACCCAATAGCCATATTCTAAAACTACCTCCAGTACTGCACATCTCTATTCTTATCGTCCATTCCCAAATGATACCTCTATAGGCTTTAAGAAAATATGTAGGGTTTTTTTTTCCAAATGTGTATGCATATTTGGGAAATCATTTGGGATTGGATACACTTGGAAGTGAAAGTGGTGGTTACACTTTGAACCTTTTAAAATGGAAAGAAATTATAAATGAAAATATAAAAAAGAAAACAGTGAACAAGAGCAACATGAGCCACAACTACTACTTCAGATTTGCCGCAATGGGTACTTGGCCCCATACCCCATCTCTTTTCATCGTTTGCATGAACAAAGTTGGCCCTCCCCCTAACTTTTATAATCATGATTCAAATGAAATGGAAATATTTGGTAACTTAAAATATTTTTTTTAGGATTATACTGGTAGAAGGAAAAGGGATTTGAGAAAGACCACTTCTGTTTCTCACACTCCCTATTTCCTTCTACTTCAATAGTCATTTTACTCTCTTATAGAGAAACAAATATAACTACAGAGACTTTTTGAAGCAATTGAAAACAGTTTTAGTTAAAAAGAAAATATGTAATGCAGGTAAAGAACTAATAAAAGAAAAACACAGTTTTAGCCAAATAGCAATATATTTATTTTTGATATATGCCCTAACATCATATTTTATTCATCTGATAACAAAATATTTAGATGACATTCTAAGAGGAGGAAATTCCTTAGGCTCTCCTGTCTAAGTAAAATGTCAAAAATTCTGTGTAGGGTTAGGGAATGATAAAAAGAAAACCAATATAAGACATTCTCTAGCCAAAATTTTAAAATATTTTATTCTTCGACAATGTATTAATTCCAGTGACTATTACATATTAGTCTTTAGAGGATGCAGCAAGTTAGAAATAAGATCAACAATTTTTGAAATTCTTAATTGAGTATTTCCAGTGAGTTCATTCTATACTAAAGGGAGTTAAAACTCGGGATTTGTTTTTCCTTGCACAGAATGTACTGATTAAACTTTATTCCCCTCAGTGCTCAAGTCATTGAAGCAATAATATACTGTGGAACATTTTAGAAGTTAGAAAAATTTGTTTGCTTTCATAGTAAGATCTGTCTTACTAATCAGAGATTGTTTAGACATCTGAGACATTCTAACTCATTTCTTCTATTACTAGGTTTGTAAACATTTAATGCTGACTGATAAAATCATGTCCTCTTGACTCTCAGTGGCCAGTTAAAGCTTCAGTTAAAAATTAATGTCTTTGGAACATCGTTCTTGTTAGCCTTATTTTTTAATTTTGTTGTTTACAAGTTTATTTCTGAGTTGCAATGATTATTTCTCCTTCCCTGTATTTCAGAATTTCTTGTATTACCTCATTCAATCTTGGCTATCAAAACCAGACAGATAAAAAGCACCAGGACCTTCTTTTTCTTGCATCTGTAATGGAAACCTTAGCAGAAGACATTAACTTTAGCCTTATTTTTATCTAATTAATTATGTATTTATATATGCATGCATATATGTTTGCATTGGTTTATTTATTACAGAAACATTTTAAGACAACAATGGTTCTACAAGAATGTGAAATTGATTAACCTGAGTAAATACAGGGATATGTGCAACTAGATACCATATCATGAAATTTCCCAGTCAGTTTTCTGGACTATTTTTAAAGGTGGATAGCATTCTAGGTGCTTTTATTTATACTGATATGTTTTTATTCATTTTTATTCATCTAATTTCACATAAATCCCCTTGATTTGCTTAAGAAAGGGAGAATCTTGGGGAAGCTAATATAACATTTATCATTAAAATATATATTTTTATCATATATATATATATATAATTAAGAAGCAGGATTTCTAGTATGTTGTCAAGACAAATTTTTAAGTACCACACAATCATTTTCAAATTTATGATATTTACAAAGTTATCTTTTGAACACATGCAGAAAATAAAATGCTATAGCAGCAAATATCTTGGGAGTTTCTCGCTTCCTTTTTCTTATTTCAAACTCTTACTTAAGAATAACCACTTCATTAAATCATCTCTTCAAGAACAATGTGCAATCAAAACAAGATTGCTCTAATTTTAAAATGTGTAATTTTGTGAGTTCATATCTTACAGATCTAGAAACTTATATATTTTTAAAAATGCCAAACTTCTTTCGTCCTTTCCCTTATACACTAAGATCCTGTGGTTCATTATTGCAATCAATAACTGTCAACAGTCCTAGGAACAATCGACAATCCCTTACTTTTCTTGTGATGGCCTCCAGCAGTCTTACAAGCTGGATAATCCTGTGAGTTCCAGCAAAAGACCTGGGCTGATGCTAAATGCCTGAATTGGACTAAGGGACCACAACAGAACCCATCTGTATGATCTGAGAAAAGGAATTCCAAGATTGGCATCATATCAAACATTATGTGAAATTCTCTATCATGAAATTTAGAAATTTAGAAGAGAATGATGATCTCTTAATAACAATAAAATGAGCCAGCAAGTTAAAAAAGTTAATAGATCAAAAGCATTTAAAGATATATAGGCAAAAATTATTTTACAGATGACTTCTATATAACCTCTAAGAGGAGGACATTCCAATTTTATTCAGAAATGAAATTTTTTTATGAATCCAACAAAGCTAATAGAGCAAAACTGAAGAAGATTTTGTAAAAGAATAAGCTAAAATATCTTTTATGGATATAGCAAAAATTCCAAATAAAATTAAGAATCTGACTACAAATCAAATGTAGAAATCCAAGAATGATCTTACGCAGAAAATCTAATAAACTAAAGGGAATAATCATATGATAATATCAGATTTGAAAAAAAACATTAGATAAAATAAGCAGTCTTTACTAATAATGTTTTTAAGTAGGACAGACGCACAATAAACTATTTTTGTCACCTGAAATCTCTTATTCTGGGTATCTTTCTGTTCACTCAGGAGATTTGAAGACACTTCCCATGTATGGGGTATAATTCATCTTAAGAATTCATGCCTTTCTCATGTACGAGCTGAAACCCAACTTTCCCAGATGTACTTTTTAAGGTTTATAGGCAAAAAATATAAATAAATTCTATAAATGAGTAAGGAATTCAATCAAACTGGTCCTTAGGCTACACATGCTGACTTCCCTGGTCACTATGTAATTCTGATAGTGACTAGTCTTTTTTAAAAATTCATTTCACAAGTTTTAATAGAAATTATTAGAAAAGATTCTGGAATTTATTATTTTATCAATATTTATTAATGGGTCAAGAGGCATCATTTCAATCTTTGACTCTCCATAATCTCTGATTGAAAACTAATAGATATTTCCCAATCTCTTGAACTAACTCTTTGAATATCTTGACCTGAAATTATTTTCAGAAGGTAATAGCTTATTACCAAGGTGCATTTCCTAGGTATCAGTTTCATTTTTATGGTATTAGATAAGAGAAAATGGAAACAAAAGGGTGCCTATCTGCGATTCCCAAGCAGAGACATTATTCCCTCCTTACGTATTTGTATTATATGAGTATAGTTTAAACAAGACAAACAAAAAGGACCTCTAGATTTCTCTTTAAAAACAGATAATTCTGTATTGTCTTCCTAACTGTATTCAAATGGTCTCATGCCACTCTTCATATTTATTTAGAGGTTCCTTATTCATTTTGTATAAATGCTTTAATCATACTAGTATTTCATATCACTTATTCTTGAAAAGGCAGCCAGCTGAGAAAAAATCAGTTGGAAACCATATAAGACAAGGGTTTGATTTCCATGTTATGTAAAGAGATCACACAACTTAAGGACAAAACAATAAGTACCCCAATTAAAACATGGGCAAAATACTTAAATAGACATTTTTCTGAAGAGGAAATGCAAAGACATATGAAAAGATGCTCAACATCACTAAGCATTAGGGAAATGCAGATCATCACTACAATAAGATATCATCTCACACCACAGAGAATGGCCATTATTAAAAAACAAACAAACAAACAAACAAACAAAAACAGAAAACTACACATGCTGGAGAGGACATGGAGAAATAGGAATACTCCTTCACTGTTAGTGCAGCCTGTGTGGAAGACTAAATATAGAACTGTCATATGATCTGGCAATCTGTTACTAGGAATATATTTAGAAGAAATGAAAGCAAGGACATGAACAGATATTTGCACACTGATGATTATAGTGGCATTACTCAACAATTGCTAAAAGATATAAACAACCTAAGCATCCATCAACCAAAGAATGGATATACAAGATGTATAATATACATATGATGGAATATTATTCAACCAAAGGAAGAAATCAACTGGGGAAGCACATGGCAACGTGGAGGAATGTTGAGGACATTATGTTGAGCAAAATAAACCAGGCAAAGAATGATGGATATTGCATGATCTCACTGATACGAACTAAATATGATGACTACATTTTATGGAGTTGGAAAATGGAGCATAGGTTGTTGGCAATGAAATAAGGGTTTAGAAAGGGTAGATGATGCTGCATGTATGTAGAATGTTTAACAAGGTCAATTGCAAATACGTGGTAATGGATTGAGTTGACAGTAGCACATTATAATGAGTATAATAAACACTATTTATGGATATGATTGTGGCTGAAATGAGTAGTCTAGGGGCATTAATGGTAGTTGGAGGATAATAAAAGGAAAGTGTAGGGAAGAGGACTTGGCCCAGTGGTTAGGGCGTCTACCACATAGGAGGTCTGCAGTTCAAATCCCAGGCCTCCTTGACCCGTGTGGAGCTGGCCCATGTGCAGTGCTGATGCCCGCGAGGAGTGCCGTGCCATGCAGGGGTGCCCCCTGCATAGGGGAGCCCCATGTGCAAGGAGCGCGTCCCATAAGGAGAGCCGCCCAGCGCGAAAGAAAGTGCAGCCTGCCCAGGAATGGCGCCACACATGCGGAGAGCTGACACAGCAAGATGACGCAACAAAAAGAAACACAGATTCCCATGCTGCAGACAACAGAAGCGGACAAGAATATAGAGCAAATGGACACAGGAAGAGACAACTGGGAGGGGAGGGTAAGGGGAGAAAAATAAATAAAATTAAAAATCTAAAAAAAAAAAAAGGAAAGTGTAACAGTGATTTTGGTAATAGATGAGGATTGTGGTTACTAATATAAATACAGGAATGTTCTTCCACTATAAGGTATTAAAAATATGATGATACATGGGGAAAATATAACTAAAGTTACTTATATCATTTACAATAATATTGTAATGTTTTTGTAGCAAAAGCAAAAAATGTTTAATGCTGAAGATAAAAAAAAAAGAATTTGGGATTTGGTTTTGTGAGATATGAATATAATCGAGCATATTTTTTCTCTTCTTCATTTTCTTCTTACTAAGCAGAACTTGACTATGTCATTTAACTAATCTGTGTTCAACTGTGAATCTTTCTGACTACTGGAGGAATAATTGATTCTGTTGTCAGGTTTAAATGAGATAAAAGTGCCTGGACAGAACTATTTAGGAGTAGTACTTCCATAACTTGTTGAGCTCCCTTTTTTCTGTTTTATTTTTTAAATTTGAAATAAAGTTTGAATATTAAAAATATCACTTATCTAGACATTTGGGGAGAGAGCACACAAACTGGTACCCTCTGGAAGGGCCTAAATTTCAGGTAACACTTTTATGAGGAACCCAGATTTGATGAATTAATGAAAACCCATAATATGTCAGATGACTACATGTTTAAGAGTTATTCAAAGATATTTTAAGCATACTCCAGAGCTCATTGTTTTACTGTAAAGGAATTTGTTGAATAGTTATACAATCTGCCAATGTATAGGAATTAAAAAGGAAAAGAAGACACAGAAGTACTTTGTACTAGTTTTCACTTCCAATGTTTCAAGTCATAGCTACCCAAGTGGTGTAACCATAGGAAAGGAAATGTTACCAGGACCAGAGAAAAATGAACCAAGAACATGAAATGTACTAGTGTTCTTTTTCTATTATATATTTATTGTTTTCTCTTTTGCTGAGTGATCTCGTTTCTAGGCATTTCCAATTGGATTCTCCCAAAGACTGAGTCATGGAAACCACCCCTCTAAAACTTTATATCTATACCTTCAGAAAATAGCTAAAACTTGGTCCTTCTCTTTTCACATTCAAAACTCTGGGAAAAGACTGCTGACCAGCCTTACTTAGATCAGTTTCTCTTCCTCATTCTAATCGCTTGATCCAGAGGATTATACTCTTTGATTGACACCATTTGGGATGGCTCCCACCCTTGATAAACTAGCAAGAACAAGCAGGGTTTGTAAGAAATTTACAGCAATAATAAGTACTTCATGATTAATGATTAGAGTGAGAGAATAAGCATTTCTTAGAAGTATGCTAGATACTGTTCTTAAGAGATAAATTGAATAGTGTTTCTGTGCATACAGATACACATATCTTTTACATATTTGAAAACCTCTATTTACAGAAACAACTGTAGAAGACCACCTTAAGCAACAGGTGACCATGTGTTTGAATTCCACAAGGCCCCTGTGCCTTCAAAGAGGTTTTCACTCCCTGCAAACATCTAGGAACTGGTTTACCTGCAAGGGGAGATTTTTCCCAAGTCTCCAACCTATTGTTTCCACTGGAATAGATGCCTTCTTCTCTAGTTCTAAAATGAATGCAGTGGTTTCTAGTCGACCAAGATGGTGGCATAAGATGCTCCAGGGTGTTGTTCCCCAAAGAATCTTTGAACAAGTAGGAAAAACTGTCAGAGACATTGTATTAGTCAAGGTTTCCTAGGGAAAGAGAACCAACAGGAAATATCTGTAAATATTATAAGAATTTTATAAAAATAATTTTAGTCCCTGCCCCCTTGGTTGGCTGATATAAATAGGCACTCACTCAAGAAGACACATAGAAGACAGAGAGAGAGCTTTGTCAGTTTTGATCCCAGAGCCCCAGGGAGAGATGAGCCATTCACATGACAGTTTGCAGTTGAAGAGAACAGAGCAGCTGAGAGGCTGACAAGGCCTGGAAAGAAATGAGCCCTATGCCAGACTGAAATGGGAAGCCCTGAGAGATGAGTCCTATGCCAGCCTACAACTGAAATGGGAAGAAGTTGGACCCTTGGGATCTTAGGAAGAAGGAAGGAGAGGCCAGGCAGAGACCACCCAACATCTTGCTTCAGGATGGCACCTGATTTTGGTGAGAAAGGAGCCTTGAGTTGGGTTCTTTAGGAAATTGTAGCTGTAAGCTTTCATCCCAAATAAATACCCTTTATAAAAGCCAACAGATTTCTGGTACTTTGCATCAGCACCCTTTGGCTGACTAATACAGAGGGCTAATTACTGATGTAGGTCACCAGCTAAAGGAAAGCCAATTTACAAAGAGTGTTGATGGTGTTTTTGTATTTATTTGTTTGTTTTTGTTAGCACCTGGAGCCCAATGAAATCTCTATCATACCAATAACTGAATGCAAACTTAAAAACAAAACAAAACAAAAACCCAACCAGTTTAAGACTAAATCACAGAGTTAACACTTTAAAATATTAAAATATATAGTGTGCAGTAAAATGTAAAAAATACAAAAAAGAAATTGTAATGGTAGCCAAGAAAAAAGTCCAGAAAACATCAGCAAAGAACACAAGACTTTAGACACCCTAGAAAAAGACTTTAAAAAATTATCTTCACTATGTTTAGAAGATAAAAGAAAACACACAAAATAACTAAAGGATATCAAGAAAACAATGAATGAACAATATGAGAAACTCAATAAAGAACTAGAAATTTAAAAATAGGAGCCAAACAGAAATACTGGATTAAAGACCACAATAACTGAAATGAAAATTTCCTTAGAGGGTTTCAACAGCAGATTGGGGCTGGCAGACAAAAGAATCAGCAAACTTGAATACAAGGCAATTTGTAATGATTCAGGTTGAGGAGCAGAAAGAAAAAGGAATGAAAACATTGAACAGAGCCTAAGAGACATGTGGGACATCATCAAGCATGTAAATATATGCATTATGATTGTCTCAGAAGGAAAAGAAAAAGAGAAAGAGAAGTAGGAATTTCACAGAAATAACAGCTGAAAACTTCCCAATATAATGAAAGACATGAATACGTACATTCAAGAAACCATAGGAACCCCAACAGGACAAAATGGAAGAGAACCATGCCCAGGCACATAGCACTCAAGTTTTCAATATCAAGGTCAAGGATAGAGTTCTGAAAGCTGCAAGAGATAAGCAACATGTTATGTAAAAGGTATTCCCAATTAGATTGAGTACCCATTTCTCATCAGAAACCAGGGAGACAAGAAGACAGTGGGTTGAAATGCTTGAAGGGCTGAAAGAAAACAAATCCTTGCCAAGAATCTTATGTCTGGTAAGGTTTTCTTTCAATAATGAGAGATAGATTAAGACATTCCCAGATAAACAAAAGTTGAGTGAGTTAATCATCACTAAACCTGCTCTACAAGAAATCCTGAAGGACGTTCATTAGACTGAAAGGAAAGGGCACTAGATAGTGGCTCAAAGCAGGATAAAGAAATAGAGACCTCCAGAAAAGAAAACCATTTGTGTAATTATAAATACCAGTACTATTATATTGTATTTTTCGATATGTAACTCTAGTCCTAACTTCCTAAAGGCACTAAGGTGCATATATGAAAAGCAATTATAAATCTATGGTTTAGACATACAACACACAAAGATATAAGGAGTAACAAGTACAAAAAGGAGCAGTGGGATGAAGGCGTATAGGGAAAGCATATGTGTACATGATTGAAGTTAAACTGGTATCAACTCAAATTTGATTTTTATATATTTAGGAAGTTAATTTTTAACCCCATGGTAACCATAAAAATATATGAAAAATATACTGAGATAGAAATGAGAAGGAGCTCAATATGGTACATCAAAAAATCTAATATTAATAAATGTAAAATTAGGCATTAATGAAAGAATTAAGGACAAAAAGGTATAAGACTTTCAAAAACTAAATAGCAAAATGGCAGAAGAAAGTTCTGCATTTTCAATAATGACTTGAAATATAAGTATAAATGGATTAAACTCTGAAGTTGAAAGACAGGCTTTGGCAGAAAGCGAAAAAAAAACCTGACTCAACTATAGGCTCTCTTCATGAGACTCCCTTTAATTCAAAGACACAAGTAGGTTGAAAGTAATAGGATATAAAGAATATACCATGCAATAGTAACCAAAAGAAAGCTAGTATTACTATATTAATATCAAGTAAACTAGACTAAGTTATGAGGAACAAAGATGGTCATTATATATTGATAAAGGGCCAATTCAACAGGAAGATAGAACAATTGTGCATATATTTGCAGCTAACAACAAAGGTACAAAATATGTGAATCAAATACTGAGGAATTTGTAGGAATAAACTGACAGGCCTATATTAATATAGGAGACTGTAATATACCACATTTAATAATGGATAGAATATGTAGAGAGAAGATCAATAAGGAAATATAAGACTTGAAAAATATTCTAAACAAACTGACCTAACAGACATTATAGAACACATCACCCAACAGCAATAGAATATACAGTCTTCCTGAAGGCAGATGGATCATTATCCAGGATAGAACATATTTTAGGTGCAAAACAAATCTTAATAAATTAAAAAATATTGAAAACATATGATGTTTCTTCTGACCACAACAGAATAAAACTAGAAATAAATAGTAGCAGGAAAAATAAAAAATTCACAAATATGTGAAAATTAAACAATGTACTCTTAAAACAGCCAATGTGTTAAAGAGGAAGTCACAAGGGAAATTAGAAAATATCTTGAGGCAAATGAAAATGAAAATGAAAATACAACATACCAAAACTTTTGGGATACAGCAAGGGTAGTGATGAGAGAAAAATTAGTAGTTCTAAATACTTACATTAAAAAAGAAGAAAGATTTGAAATCAGAGACATAACCTCAAACCTGGAAGAAAGAGAAGAAGAATAGCCAACTAAACCCAAAGCAAGCAGAATGAAGGAAATAACAAAGATTAGAGCAGAGATAAATGAAGAACAAAAACAACAAAAATCAACAGAGAGAATCAACAAAATCAAAATTTGGTTCTCTGAAGAGATTAAATGGCAAACCTTTAGCTAGACTGACAAAGAAAAAGAAAAGAGATAGGACACAAATAATGAAAATCATAAATGAGAAAGAGGACTTTTTTCATTTATGACTCTGCTGAAATAAAAAGAACTATAAGAGGTACTATGAACAAATGTACATCGATAAATGAGATAACCAAGATGAAATGGAAAAATTCTTACAAAGAACCTACAGTGATTCCAAAAAAATCCCCCAGATTTCAATAAAGCAATCACTAATGACGAGATTGAATCAGTAATCACAAACTTCCCAACAAAGAAAAGCCCAGGAACAGATGGCTTCTCAGAGGAACTTTGTCAAACATTCCAAGAAGACTTACACCAATCCGGCAGAAACATGTCCAAAGAAATTGAAGAGGAGGGAACCTTTCTTAATTCATTCTACAAGGTCAAAATAACCCTCATAAGAAAGCCAGATAAAGATAAGACAAAAAAAGTAAAAGAGAAACTTACAGAACAATTTAGGTTATAAATATAGATGCAAAAATCCTCAACAAATACTAGAAAATTATATATATTATTATATACTATGATTAGTTGGGATTTATCCCAGGTATGCAAGTGTGGTTCAACATAAGAATATCAATTAATGTAACACACTACATTAACAGAAGAAAGGAAAAAATGAGCATATGATATCTTATTTGATGCAGAAGAGGTGCTTATCAATTTCCAACACCTTTCTTGATAAAAGACACTTAGAAAACTAGAAATAGAAGGAAACTTCTTCAACATGATAAAGGACGTATATGAAAACCCACAGCTAACATACTATTTAGTGGTAAAAGTGTGAACGTTTTCCCTCTAGCTCAGAACAAGTCACATTTTCCCGCTGTCACCAATATTTTTCAACCTTGTACTGTAAGGATATTGCCAGAGTAATTAGGCAAGAAACACACATAAGAGGCATCCAAATTGAAAAGGAAGAAATAAAACTTTCCCTGTTTGCAGATGGCATATTAATTTTTGCAGAAAATCCTGAAAATTCCACAACAAAGCTCCTAGAAATAATAAAATAATTCAACAATGTGTTAGGTTACAAGAGCAACACTGCAAATTAGTAGTGTTTCTATAGATAAGCAATTAACAATCAGAAGAAATGGAGAAATTCCATATACAATAGCAACTATAAGAATCATATATCTAATATAACCAAGGATGTAAAGGATTTGTACACAGAAAACTAGAAAACATTACTAAAACAAAGCAAAGAAGTAAATAAATGGAAGGACGTCTGTATTCATGGATTGGAAGACTAAATATTGTTAAAAATATTAATTCTATGCAGTCAACTGGATAGTAGGTAGTCCTGGATAGTAGGTAGTCCTCATACCTACTCACAAAATTCACCCTATTTAAAGGCCTACATATAAGAGTCAGTACTATCAAACTTCTAGAAAGAAAACGGAATCATCTTCAGGAATTTGTGTTAAGCAACTATTCTTAGAATTTACATCCAAAATGCAAGCAACCAAAGAAAAAAAGGATAAATAATATCTCATCCAAATTAAAAACTTTTGCTTCTCAAAGGATGTTATTAAGAAAGCAAAACAATAACCATCAAAATGGGAGAAAATATTTGGAAACCACTTATCTGAAAAAGGATTAACATCCAGAATAGATAAAGAAGTCCTTCAAATTAACAACAAAACACAAATAACTCAATTTAAAAATGGGCAAAACACTTGAATGGACATCTCACCAAAGAACATAGAGAAATGGTCAAAAGCACACAAAAAGATGTTCAACATCATTAGCCATCAGGGAAATGCAAATTCAGATCATTATTTTATACTCACTAGAATGGCTACTATTAAAAACAAACAAAGTAACATGTTAGAGAGGATGTGGATAAATAGGAACATGCTTGAGTAGCAATGTAAAATGGTATATCTGCTGTGGAAGACAGTTTGGAGGTTCCTCTGAAATTTAAGTATAGAATTTCCATATTACCCGGCAATTCCACTACTAGGAATATACAAAAAAAAAATAAAAGCAGAGATTAGAACAGATACTTGTGCACCGATTGTCATTGTGGTATTATTTGCAATTGCCAAAAGAGGGAAGCAACCCAAGTAGCCATCAATTGATGAACAGATAAACAAAACGTGAAATATACATACAATGGAGTATTATTAAACCTTAATATGGAATGAAGTTCTAATACATGTGACAATGTGGATGAAACTTGTTGCATGTTGTGTCAAATAAGCCAAACACAAAAGGACAAATATTATATGATTTTACTGATATGTAAGAATAAGAAGAAGCAAACTTAATAGAGTCATATTAATATAAAATATATCCATTAATATAGAATATACATTACCAGGGGATGGGGTGGGGATAGGAAGTAGGAAGTTAACGTTTAAAATGTAGAGTTCCTATTTTGAACAATGTAATCATTTTGTTAATGGATGGTGCTGACGGTAGAACAAAACTGAATGTAATTAACAGCACTGAAATATATATCTGAATGTGGTTAAAAATTGAAATGTCAGGTTGACTATATGGTAATTGGATAGAAATATTTTTATCCAAATGAACAGTGTACCCTAAGTTAAATCATGGACTGTAGTTAATACTACAGTTATATATATATTTTAAAAAAGTGTTTTTACCAACGCAACAAATATACCACACCAATGTAAGTTGTTTAATAATAGGGTGGTGTATGGGAATCTTGTGTCCTGTGAATGATAGTTCTGTAAACCCAAAACTTTTCTAATTTAAAAAATGCAGTTTGGCAGAATCATAAAAAATATGACTCAACTATATGCTTTTTACAAGACTCCCTTTAAATCAACACAACCTACACAAGTAGGTTGAAAGTGAAAAGGATGGGAAAAATATATACCATGAAAATAGTAACCAAAAGACAGCAGGGATAACTATAATCATATCAGAAAATTGGCTTTAAGTAAAAAAATATTATAAGAGAAAAAACTGGGCAAGATCTACTGATTAAGTTGTCAATTCAACAAGAAGACACAACAATATAAATTTACATGCACCTAACATGAGAACCCCTGAAAGTATGAGGTAGTGACAGATTTAAAGAGTGAAGTAGACATTTCTAAATAGTAGAAGACTTCCACATGCCGCTCTCAATAATGTATAAAACATTTAGACAGAAGATAAATGAGGAAATAGAAGACTTGAACAATATTATTAACCAAGCAGACCTAACACATGAATGGAAATACACATTTTACTCTACTGCACATGAATCATTCTCCAGAATAGACCACATCAGGTCACAAAACAAGTAATAATAATTTTAAAAATGTGTATTTTCCAACCACAATGGAATAAAGGAGAACTAAATAACAGAAGAATTAAAAAAGAAACAAATATGGTTATATTATATGATTTTTAAAAAATTAAAAACACTGTATTTTGTGTTTCACTTCAATATTTATGTAAGCTATGGCCTTGAGAGTAAGTACATACAGACAAAAATAAAAATGTTTTAATAAGGCCTGCATAAACATACTTTCTTCAACTATTAACCAACTATTTTTAAAGATGCTTTAAATTACATAAATGTTATATTGAATAAATAGGTAATTACCATATACCTCACCCTCTCCCCTCCCATACTTTCGTCCATAAACATCTTTCATTAGTGTGGTACATTTGTTACAACTGATGAACAGATATTGAAGTACTGCTCCTAAGCATGGTCTATAGTTCACATTATGGTTTATACTTTGTATCACACAATTTTCAGGTTTCAACAAAATGTATAATGACTTGTATTCATCATTGCAATATCATGCAGAATTATTCCAATGACTGAAAAATGTCCCATGTTATACCTATTCTTCCCTCTCCCTCCCCTTAGAACTTCTGGTAACTACTGTCTTTATATCAATATTACAAGTTCTTCCATTACTAGAATAATCATAAGCCTACTTTAGTCCATAGTTGCATTCCCCCTTATGTTTGTTCACTCCTCATTCTTGAGGATTTTGGGATGGTGATGCTCACTCTGCTTCCAATTGAGAATGGGATTACGTCCAATGGGACAGATGAAATTGAAATATAATTCCTTATTTTTTTAGGAGGTTCCATGGATTGAACCCAGGACCTTGTACATGTGAAACAGGCATTCAACCACTAAACTACACCTGCTCCTCAAATGACACTCTCTTAAACAAGCAATGGGTCAAAGAATAAATCACAAGTAGAACAAGGAAATATCTTGAGACATAAGAAAATGACAACTCAACTTGCCAAAACTTATGGGATGCAGCAAAGGCAATGCTGAGAGATAAATATACAGCTAAATATTTACATTAAAGAGAAGAAAGAGCCAAATCAGAGACCTAACCTCACAAATAGAGGATCTAGAAAAAGAAGAGTAAATTAAACTCAGAACAAGCAGAAGGAATGAAATAGAAAAGATTCAAGAAGAGAAAATTGAAATAAAGAATGAAACAAAAATCAATAGAAAATCAATGAAAACAAAACTATTTCTTTGAAAGGATCAACAAAATAAACAATAGTTTAGCTAGACTGATGTATTAGTCAGCCAATGGTATGCTGATGCAAAATACCAGGAATTGGTAGGTTTATAAAGGGTATTTTGGGGGGTAGGAGCTTACAGATACCAGGCCATAAAGCATAAATTACTTCTCAAACCAAAGTCTATTTTCACGTGTTGGAGCAAGGTGGCTGCCAACATCTGTGAGGGTTCAGGCTTCCTGGGTTCCTTCCTTCCAGGATCTTGCTTCTCTCTGGGTTCAGGGTTCCTCTTTTCCCAGGGCTTGCTTCTTCTTGGCCTCAGGGTTCTTCTCTTCCTGGGGCTTGCTTCTCTTTCCTCTGTGAGCTTACTTCCTGGGGTTCCAGATTAAGGCTTTAGAATCAAACTCCAACATCAAAACTGCAACATCAAAAACCCTCATACTCTGTCCTTTGCCATGTGTTTTAGCCCTAATGATGTGGCCCAATCAAAATCCTAATCATAATTTAATCACACTTAGGTACAGACCAGATTACAAATATAATCCAATATCTATTTTTGGAATTCATAACCATATCAAACTGCTGCAACTGACAAAGCTAAAAAGATGGAGGATGCAAATAACTAATATCAGAAATGAAATGGGGGCATTACTACCAAACCCATAAAAATAAATGGAATTATAAGCAGATACTATGAACAAATGTAAACTAACAAATTAGATAGCCTAGATGAAATGGCCAAATTCCTAAATAATACATAAATTGCCTACCCTGATGAAGAAGAAATAGAAGAATTCAACAGACAAATAACAAGTAAAGAAAAAGTATCAGTAATTAAAAATCTACAAAGAAAGAAAAGCCAGGGACTAGATGGCTTCACTGGTGAATTTTACCAAACCCTTCAAGAAGAATTAACATCAATCCTGCTCTTACTCTTCCAAAAAATGGAAGAGGAGTGAACACTCCCTAACTCATTCTACAAGGACAATATCACCCTAATACCAAAAACAGATAAAGATGCCACAAGAAAAGATAATTACATAACAATATCCCTCATGAATATACATGCGAAATCCTCAACAAAATACTAGCAAAGAGCATCCAACAGTACACTTAAAGAATTATACACTATGATCAAATGATATTTATCCCAGGTATGCAAGAGTGGTTCATCGTAAGAAAATCAATTAATGTAATATTCCACATCAATAGAATGAAGGAAAAAAAATACATGATCATGATGAATGAAATGAAAAGGAATTTGACAAAATCCATCACTCCTTCCTTATAAAAATACTTAGAAAATAGAAACAGAAGGAGACTTCCTCAACATGATAAAGGACATATATGAAAACATACCACTAGCATTGTACTCAATGGTGAGAGGCTGAAAGCTTCTTCTCTCAGATCAGTAACAAGACATAAATGTGCACTGTCACCACTGTTATTTAATGTTTTACTTGACGTTCTATCCAAAGAAATTAGGCAAGAAAAAGAAATAAAAGGCATTTAAATTTGAAAGGAAGAAATAAAATTTTCCTTATTTGCAGATAACATGATCTTATATATAGGACATCTGGAAAAAATCACAACAAAACTATGAGAACTAATAAATGAGTTTAGCAAAATGACAGGGTACAAGATCGACACACAAAAATCAGAAGTGTTTCTACACACCAGTTAATAACATTCTGAAGAGAACATCCAGAAAAAATTCCTTGTATAAAAGCAACTAAAAGAATCAAATATCTAAGAATAAATATAACCAAGGATGTAAAGGACTTGTATACAGAAAACTACAAAACATTACTAAAAGATATCAAAGAAGAACTAAATGAATGGAAGGACACTCCTTGTTTATGGATTGAAGGACTAAATTCTATCCCAAGTGATTTACAGATTCAACAAAATCCCAACAGCCATTTTTGCAGAAATAAAAAAGTTAATCATCAAATTTATGTGGAATGGTAAGGAGCCCTGAATATCCAAAAACATCTTGAAAAAGAAGAATGAAGCTGGGAGACTCACATTTCTCAAATTTACAACATATTACATAACTACAGTAATCAAAAGGGCATAGTACCAGCACAAGGACAGACATATAACAGACCAATTGAATCAAATTGAAAGTTCAGAAATAAACCCTCACATCTTTAGCTAATTGATTTTTCACAAGGGTGCCAAGTCCCCTCAATGGAGAAAAAATGTATATTCAACAGCTGGTGCTGGGAAACTGGATATCCATACGCAAAATATGAAGGTCATCTACTTCCTCACATCATATACAGAAATTAACTGAAGATGGATCAAAGACCTAAGTACAAGGGCCAAAACTACGAAACTCTTAGAATAATATATAGGGAAGCATATTCAGGACCTTGTATCAGTTAATGGTTTCTTAGATTTTATACCAAAAGCATGAGCAGCAAAAGAAAACATATTTAATTCATTCAAATTGAAAACTTTTTTGCATCAAAGGATTTGATCATGGAAGTAAAAGGACAATTTATAGAATGGGAAAAAGTATTTGGAAACCACATATCTATAAGAGTTTAATATCCAGAATATATAAAGAAATCTACATCTCAACAAATAAAAAGAAAAATAATTAAAAATGGGCAAATGACTTGAAGAGACATTTTTCCCAAAAGACCCATAAATGGCCAAAAGTTCATGAAAAGATGCTCAACATCGTTAGCCATTAGGGAAATACAATCTAGACCACAATGAGATACCAGTTCACATCCATTAGAATGGCTGTTATTAAAAAACAAAACAAAACAAACAAACAAAAACAGAAATATTGGGAAGGATATGGAGAAATAGGAATGCTCCTTCATTTTTGGGAATGTAAAATGGTGCAGCTGCTGTGGAAAGCAATTTGGACATGCTCAGAGAGTTACACAGAACTGTTATTGACCCAGCAATCCCTATCTTTGTATATATTCAAATAATTGAAAGCAGGGTCTTGAACAGATATTTGCATACTGATATTCATAGCAGGATTTTTCACAATTGCCGAAAGACTGAAGCAACCCAAGTGCTCATCAACAGATGAATGGATAGATAAAATATGTATTTACATGGAATAGAATGGATTGTGCTGATTGTATCACATTGTAAATTTAATGAACATCAGTGAATTATATATTTAAATGTGAGTAAAAGTAGAAAGTTTAACTTGTATATGTATTACTACAATGAAAATTAAATAAAATACCTAGGGCTGTACAGCACAGTGAATCCTAATGGAAACTATGAATTATAGTTAATAGTATAATTATAATAATATTGTTTGCCAACTGTAACAAAGTTACTGCATTCATGCAGAGTTAATAATAGGGAAACCTGTGTGTTAAGGGGGGAAGTATATGGGAACTCTTATTTTCTGCACGATTTTCTATAAACCTACAACTTCTCTAATAAAGAAAAACTATTGCAAATATTTCTGTTCATAGAGGACCACATTTCCTTTGTTAAAATATGGAAAAGTCAAACATTTAAAATTAGACGTCTAACAAAATAGACCTGAATTTGAGTATGGTAAACCTGTATGAGACAGAAAGCATAATACAAGCTAAAAGTGAATTGGCCATTTATTGATTATTGCAGTGATTAATTGTTCTTTGTGATGGGCTGCTTTCTGACACCATAGTTTCATTTATATTTTTTCTTGGATAATCATGTACTTGCCTGATTTACCCGACCCCTCAATCTCAAGAAATGAAACTGCACAAACTCACCTAAAAGCACAGTTAAATCACAGATATAAATTTAAAAATTGATATTTTTATCGAAGCGTTAGTTATGTACTGAAGTTTTCTAAGACCAGACTTCACTGCTATTTGAAATCTCTATGACTAAAAGTGGGGGCAATGCTATTATTAGACAGCAAGGAGTTTTTCTCCTTCTCTGCAGGCATAGGCTTGAATCCACTTTGGGAGCAGCCATGTCCATTAAGTTGAGAAAAACAAATGCTAATAGGCTCTTTAGTTTCACTAAATTTGTCACAGAGGCTAAATTTTACTAAATTCTTATTATATGCCAATAACAGTATCTGTATCTCATTTAGTCCCCACAGCAAAGCAAGGAGGCAGATTCTATTATTGTCATCAAGTGATAGATGAAGAAATTATGACATTGAGAAGGTAATTTGCTCTCAGCTCACCCACCTGAAAGTCATTAAAGAGAAGAGTGGAAGCCAGTAGCCCAATTCTGAGAGAAAAACCAGAAACCTCAAGTATAAAAGTGCTTACTATCTTTTTACTTTCATATGAAGTTCCAGAACAAATAAAATTAATCGACTGCTGAAAAATTCTAGAACAATGTTTGCCTCTGAGGTGGGGAATGAGAAAACTCTAGACCAGGGCTTCTTAACAAGGGGTCCATGGGCTTGAATTTAAATTAAAAATTTTAAAAATCATCATTCTTGTGGGGATGTGCTGATACAAGTATGATGTATTTATTAAATAATATATAGTATAGTGTGGACTTAATGAGGGGTCTGTGGTTTTCACCTGACTGGAAAAGGGGTCTGTGAAACAAAAAAGGTTAAGAAAGCCTGCTCTAGAGTATTGGCAGTATTTTGTGTTTTGAAAGGTAATTTTGTACATACATGCATTTTCCACACACATATGCAAATGTGGGTTTAAAATTTGCATTTTGTTGTATGTAAATTTTACATCAAAAGAAAATCTGTTAACTAATATTTAACTCTGGTTAATGTTATAAATGCTGAAGGATTTAGGGAGAAATATATTGATGTTTATAATTTACTTTGAAATGCATTAAAAAGATGGATGGATAGAGAGATGATTAGACTGATATCTATAAAGAAAGTACAGTAAAATGTTAATGGTAGAGTTTAGGCTATGAATTTACACATGTCACTTTAAAAATTTTTCAGGTTTGCTTTGAAAATAATGAATATTGTATAATAAAATGAAGAACAAAACGTAAAAATTCGATTTAAACCAATTCAGTTGTCTGTGCTTTTAAGTATAATGCTAAATGCTTTAAAAAAAAAAGCTGTGAAAAAGATGGATGTAATAGTGTAAATATAGATCATAGCATACATATCCAGATAGAACACAACCAAAATGGAGTATTGTGTAGCCATTGAAAGAATGTATATAAAGATCATAAAATAATATTGAAAATACTTATGAAAAATTACAAAATCTTATATGTGATTGCAAAAATGAAAAAAATCTGTATTAAAAATATTGAAAATGTGATTGCCAAAAGTTGGAAATAATCCAGGTATCCATTAACTGATGAATGGGATAAACTGTGGTATGTATGCACGATGGCATATAATGCAGCTATAAGAAGAAATGAAGTCATGAAGTATATGACAACATGAATGAACCTGGAGAACATTATGTTGAGTGAAGCAAGCCAGACACAAAAGGAGAAATACTGTATGATTGCACTATTATGAAGTAAATATATTATGTAAAAGCATTGAGTTAATAATTAGAATATAGGCCACCAGAAAATAGAATGAGGGTAGAGAATGGAAAGTTGAGGGTTAATCTATGCAGAATTGGTAAAGAAGTTGTTTGGAAATGAATAGAAAGGTGAAAACACCTTATAGTGTTTGTAACTATCAGAGCGTATATGGGTATGACAATGGTTGAAAGGGAGTCTAAGGACGTGTATACTACCAGAAGGAAAGCTGTACAACACAGTGAAACCTCATGTACTGTACTGTATAACACAGTGAAACTTCATGTAAAATATGAATATGGGTAATATTGCATATAGAAGACTACAAAATATAAATATAAATAACCTAGAGACACAGAAAGAGAATAGCAGGTTTGTACAGAAGGGGAAACAGAGATTGAGAGGTGATGAGTCTTGTTTGTTTGTTATTATTATTATTGGGATAATGAAAATGCTCTAAAAATGATTGAGTGATGAATGCACAATTGTGATTACACCAAATACCATTGATTGTATACTTTGGATGGATTTATGCTTTATTAATATGTATCCATAAATTTGATTTTTTTTTTTAAATATTGAAAACAGTGAATCACATAGTGATTGTGTTTGGATAACTGGACTGGGCCTCAGATTTCTTTTCTTCTACATTTAAAAATGCCCCCAATTAACTTTAATGAGCATGTAACACATCTATAATGATGTGTTTTTCAATTCCACACACACAGTCTTATTTGAGCCACTTAGTTTTTAATGGTACTTGGGTTTCCTTCTGGGATGGCGAGGGTCGTACTCTTGAAGCTCCTTGTACAACTTCAAACTCTGCCACTTAAATGAAATGTGAGTAAGCAAGCTTAAGGGTTTCTCCTGTCACCTTGCTCACAGTCATTAAGGCAAGTGGACTTCTTATGTTTCCTTCTTTCATAAGCACAGCCACATTATTAATATATAAGTCATCTGCGTCTTCTGCCTGCTGGGTATATAGTAAGTTCCCTGCAGATTCTGCCAATGCTGGGAAAGTTCCTGTCATCCTTTCTGTTGTCCAATCATAAGCCGTGCTCAGTGAATCCCTGTCACCAGATGTTGGGAAAGGACTTATTTCAGAGGCACTGACTTCTCCCCCTGGGACACGACCTCAGCTCAGCTTCTGTCCTTGAAGTATGTCTACAGACTTCCAGGTGTCCTTAAGAGTCTTATTCTTCACAGTTCAAATTTTCTACACTCATCTGCCACAAAATTGGCTATTTTCTCAATTACATACCCTTGAGTGTCTTTGAATTCATCTGTCCTTATAGACTTTAGTATTGCAGTTCTCATTCACAATGCATATTTGTAAATGTTAAATCACAAATTTTAAAAGGTTCTGGATAGACCTCTTATACTCTAGTATAAGTACATCTTATACATCTAGTCCACGACATTTCTTATTCTTTCATTACACTGCTATTCCCAATTCAGTGCAACGAACAGCTTGCATAGGACAGCATTTAGGAATATGTAACAGTAGCTTAAAGGAAAAAAAAACCAAACTCAAGTGTTTCAGTTCAGTAATACACTTAGATACCTGATCATATCACTCTTACAGAAAATTTGGTCAAATTCACTGAAAGTTCAGTGAACAGCAACATTTGTAAATTTGGTTTGGTTTTCAGTGACATTGTTTCAACTTCATCCAATATAATATGGAATTTAATTAAGATATACTAAAAATAGTACCAAGCAGCACCAATATATAAAATATCATTCTAAATGTCTATTTTTATGTAACACATAGAAAGTCAATAGGGATATATTGCTATAATTTTTAAAGGATAAGCACAGTATCTTTCCCATTTACCCATTCCTGTCATTATAACTTTTCAAGAGTGATTGTAAAGATTAAATGAAGTGGTATAAATAAAAGCATCTGGCATATTATCTGTACTAAGTAGTTGACCTTTAAAATACTTTAAATTATTAATATTTGAGGATTTTGTCACCACTGGATTAAGCACTTTGCATGGGTTATCTCCTTTAAGGTTTTTATTTTTACCATAAACTCTCTAAAAAAGTATCACAGTTTATTAACTTGTCAGAAGCCACACAAATGGAATATGATGAAGACTGGATTTGAAACCAAATTATATGACTTCAGAGACTTTGTGGTTAATAGCAGTGCTAACCTGCTTCAATTCGCAGGAATTTACCAGGTGGGGTAACTCCCTTATTAACTTCAGAAATGTAATAAGTTAATAAGGGGATGTTAATAAAGGAATGAGCATGAACCCTGAGGGAATGACAGTCTCCCAACTCACATTGTTCCAGGGAGACGACTTTAGCCAATAACATTAGGGGGGTTGTGATGGTTTTTCATATATCAACTTGGTTAGGCTAAGCTATTAGAAAGGAAGGGAGGGTAGCAGCCCTTTTGAGCAAACACACCTTCCTGTTATTCAGTCAAATACTAATCTATGTGCTGCTGTGAAGAAATTTTGTAGATGTAATTAAAGTCCTTGATTAGTTAACTTTAAGCAAAGGAGATTAGCCTGATTTAATTAAGTGAGCCTGGCTTAAAAGGATCTTGGCTCTTCTTAATGAAAGATATACAAAACTGCAGCTTGCTCTACAACTGCTCTACTGTCACTGAACCATCGCTACCTCATGGTCCAGTTTAGAGTACTCAGACTTGCTTAGCGAGCCTCCACAGCTATGTAAGCCAACTTCCTTGAATACATCTATACATACATACATACATACATACATATATACATAAATGAAATCTCCTACTGGTTTGTTCTGCTCTTTTTGTTGAACCCTAACTAATAGAAATGTTATCAGTATTTGAACCTGATTCTGTGAGGTCTGAAGTTTGGGGAGAGTGTGTGTATACTTTTTAATAAATACAAATAGATATTTAGAAATGAAAATAAAAATTTAGGATAAGCAAAGAATAGCAAGACACATACATTAAAAAGCTGACAAATATTATAATCATTACAAAATCCAGAATGATCATCTAGTGATATTTGTAGTATTTTTATTAGCAAACTTCCTGGCACATCCTTTAAAATACTTTGATAAATGATAAAACATTGCTACTACCATTTTCAAAAAAGATAATCCAGGCTGTCAGAGGTTGACTGAAATTTGTTTCCATTCATGATACTTATGACCAGGTATTAATGAGAACCAAATTCTTCACTTAAAATTTTAACATGCCTGATGAATGTAATAACTTTGCATAGACTGTTCTATGCACGTCAAGGCCTAATTGCCCTCTACTACATATATACTTAGAGTTCCAGGTACCACAGGAAAAAGTCTTATTGCAATAGGACCTTTGGTTCAACTACTTCAAGGCAAAATGTTGAGAGTTAGTGCAAGAAGTAGTAGGTCTACTCCTGGAAGCCAGACCTACACTGGGCAGCTAGCACTATCTTAACTACATGTGGTTGTGACTGTGAACAATATAAATACATCCCACTTAAGCCCAAACCAAATGTGTCCTCAACTCCAATTCCCCTTAGTTGTAACTCACAATGCCTGAGGCTACTTCAACGCTCTAGACCTAACATGAAATATCACAGGGGGGATGAACGAATTAAAAGGGATGGCCATCTCAACTGATTGTTTATGAAAGGTCCAGTACAAATTGTAAATAAACTGCCATCATGTTGCGGTAGGCTGAAAAATGGCCCCCTAAGATTTCCACATTCTAATCTCTAGAACCTGTGAAAGAGATCTCATATGGCAAAAGGGACTTTGCAAATATGAGGAAGTTCAGGATTTTGAGGAGGTGAGAGTATCCTCTATCTGGGTGAGCTCAATGTAACTACAAGTGTCCTTATAAGGGAGACAGGAGATCAGAGGAATTGAAGGTAATGTGAGCATGGAAGTAAGAAGTTTGAATGATATGAGGAAGTGAAGGAACGCAGAAGGCCACTAGATGGAAAAGGCAAGAGAAGAGATTTCCTACTGAAGGCTTCAGGAGGAACGCATCCCTGCCAATATGCTGGCTTTAGTCTTCTGACCTTGAGAACCATAGTACTTCCAGAAGTGTAAGAGACTAAATTGTCATTGTTTTAAGCAATTCCATTTGTGTTAATTTGTTACAGCAGTGTAGGGGGAGCTCAAGCCTAATAGTAAAATGGCCTAAGCATCCTAGCTATTTTTTGACCTTGTCAGGGAAGCGCCGATACAGCATAACTGCACTCAGCTTCTGGGGGATGGGCCTGGTCGGAGCGGCACACACGCCAGCTAATCAGTATATGTGACATGACAGGTATTCCGCTAAGAACCAATCATCTGATAGTAGTGACATAAAAGCAGCTCCCATGTAAACAGAAGGGGAGAGAGAACAAAGGGAGGGGAAAAGAGCATGGAATAAACTTAGTATGCATAAACTTCCCACTGCTCTGTATACCTTTTTCTTCGCCAATGGCGCTGACTCCCCTGCTCTAGCTGAGGATCTTGGACCTGACAAGCAGCAAGAGGAACATAACACATTAAGTGCATACATTGCGGGCCCTTCCAGAACCTTAAAGGGAGCCCAGAGCCCATGCTATCAAGGCATTCTGATGCTTAGGCTTCATTATATCATCCAGATACGACAAGAAAATATACACATACATGTGGCTATTTCCATGAAGAAGCACTAAGTCCTTGAGACATAGAGTGTAGGCATGCAAGTAATCTGGGCCAGCTAGCCACATACTGCTCCCTCAAGCAATTCCTTATTCTCAATATACACTTAAGAAGAAATCTCACTGAGCCGCCTTCAGGGAAGAGAAGAAAAAAGGCAGTCAGTGTCAATACCTCTTTACCTCGCCGTTCCTGTCCCACTCATCTGAAATTATACTCTGTGGGTAACTCACCCACTCACCTAGAAGGCAGCTATTCTGGCAAGTTCCTTGCAGAGGGTTTTTCCTCTTAACAAGTGGTCTGTTAAAGTATTTCTCTAGCCACATACAGTACTCTTCTCTGAGAGAAATTCTGGTGAAATTTTCCTTAATTCATTAATTTTCCAGTAATATTTTAGTGTTCTTTTGTGTACCAGAACTTTAAGCATTACCTGTCGGGCCTGCTCCTTAATTCTGTTCTGGAGACAATCGTGGAAACCTGTGCCCACCCTGATTTTTGCCTAGTTGGATGATTCAGGTAAAGCTAGTGTGGTTCAAAGACCAGAGCATCAGCTTGGAAGTCAACCAGACAATCTAATCCTGCCTCTGCCACTGAAGATGTGGCCACTGAACTACCCTGAGTCTCAGCATAACCTCCTACACTGAGGATAATAATATTTACCAAGATTGGGGAACAGAATTAGAGAAAAGTATGAGGAAGCCCCTGGCTTGCTATAGGCATCTATAAAGTAGAGGCTAGGGATGCTGGCAGTCAATAATCCTACAAAGCACAGGATAGTCTACACTACAAAGAAACCCTATATTTGAGAATTAGGGCAAAGTTCAAGACTTATGTTCCATGGTTGTATAAAGACTCCTCTCTCTCACTGAGTATTTTTTATCCAGGACGGAAGTGAACCTGAGAGCAAAGTCAACAGATGGAGAGAGCAGTGCTAAGGGAATCACAATTTAATAATATCAAGATGTGAGCCCTAATCAAAACCACATTTTAAAGCTCACCCAGCTCTCTACTTCTCAGATATGAGAGACAGTATTGGTTAAGCTGGTTTGAATAACTTTCAAGTTGCTGTTTCTGAGTTCCCTAACCAACTGTGGTAGACATGCCCTTCATGTCTTACAGGAAGGACGTTTTGCCCCAGCTGAAGGGAATGCTATTAGCAGATAGTCAGCTGTAGCCCCTGTTTCAGGTACAGAGAACCTCCTCACCCAAAGTAATGATCATCCAAAGTGGGCCAATATCCAATGACAGATTGAGTGCAGGTATAAGATCCCAACCATTTTACCCCCATGGAGGACAACTCTGAGTGGTCATGTCAGGTTCAAAGTTTCCTTTGGGTCAGTCAGCACCAGCTGCTGTTCAGGCCCGTAGTGCAGCTCCACCTGTCCCCTGACTATTCCTGCTTCTTCTTCTTCCATAGTAAATATCCTGAACACTAAACTCTGGCTCAGTGTCTGCTTTCCAGAGAACCCAACCTGCATCACTGATACAGCTGCCAAGTCTAAATTGTCCAGTAAAGTTTAATTGATCATTTTGTTGAGAGTAAATTCTCAATGCTTGTAATCCTAAAATATAATTTCCTGAGGAAATAGACTATTTTATTCATTGCTCTAGAACCAGAAATCCACTCATATATCTACTCAACAAATTATGAGTCAAGCCTTTTATGTCCCTGAGTACTTAGGACATATTTAGTGAAAGAATAGATAAATGAATGAATGATTAAATGAAATGCTGAAATCTTCCTCTACTGAAGGTAAGAATTTTACTTAAATAATTTGAAGGACAATATTTTAAGCTTAGTTTTTATAGTCCTCCTTTTTCTCCATATGACACTATTCTCCATTTTCCTCATTTCCTATAAATCATGAGTACTTCCCTGATTGGCCATCCCTGTGTTCACTACCAGTCCTCTTCCCTAATAATTATCTGAAGGAGACACTGCATCCTGAGAGTTCCTATGGCATGGCCTGGTGTCTAATACATATCTGTTGATTGATCTTTGTTCTGCTGACATTTCAGCTTGGTTTACATTTCAGGTATATCTCCATTTTTCTTTTGTATCCAATTTGCATTCCACAAGGAAATTTTTGGAAACCATAGAGTATGAGATCCTTCACTAAAGAGTCAATCTCACATAACTTAGTATTCTCAGAGTCTAGAAGAGTGTTTGACCTATACTAGATACCCAGAATGCCAACATTTAACTATTTTTATGGAGATACAGTAGAGAGAAAGTAGCCTTTATTTGCCTGGCATTTTGAATAGTTTGCTTCCAGTAGGGAGGCACGTGTCTACTTCAATTGAGCAAATATTAATTGCTAATAATGCTTACTTTCATGTCAGACACTGTATATCAAATACTGTAAATGTACTATCTCATTTACTTCTCACCAAAAATATGTGAAATAGAGACTTACTATTCTGTCAGTTTTTAAGGTATACCGTAGCAAGTTAATGTCAAATAATAAGAACAAAGCAAAGAATCAAAATAATATCTTCAATCTCTCTTTCAATTTCTGATCTTAGAAAGTTCTTCTGATAATGGGACTTTATTATTTCAAAAGTGGATCCTCAGAATATCATAAAGTATAAAAAGAGCATAAAATTTCAATATGTGTATTTTTATATCACATATCATTTTGAATTAATATTGATTTTAATCACCTCTATTAATTTGGACAATACAGATTTGACTTGATTGTATCCAATTAGGAAGAAATACTAGGCAAAGGATGATTTTAAGTATACAAATGTTTTACCAGTGAAGTTCCCTGACTTATCTCAGGCTATTTTACTCACTTAATTGATAGATATTGAGTGCCTACTGTATCCCAGGCTCTATTCTACGTACCAGGAAACAATAAATACTGTGTAATCTTTCCCAGAAAGAGCTCATAGTCAAGTATGGGAAATCAAAATATAAACAGGAAATCACAAAACAATATGACAAATTCCAGATTGGAGAGATGGACTGCTAAAGAAACACAGTAAAGTAATTCCTAGCTCTCTCTCAGGTGGAAGGTGAGTAGAAGTCAAGGAAGGCATTACAAATAATGTTCCACTTGAACTGTGCCTGAAAATAATTTAGAAACAGACAGGTGCATGAGTGAAATGATGGGAAATGCATTCTAACCGAGCATCAACATAAACAAAGGCCCAGAAACCTGATATAGCACAGCACCTTTAATAATACAAGTGTTCATTTCAATATTGCCTATGACGAGGGTGTATGGAGGGGTATAATGGAAGGGTGAAGAGAGGTGGTATGGTCCAGAGGGAGGTGGGGAGCAAAAAGGTAAGAAGCATCTAGAAAAGTAATCACAGTCATAGACCATGAGTTCCTTATATTTCACATCAAGTTCAGATGTTCTTCTGTAATCAAAGAAGACTCACAGAAGATTTCTAAATAGGTGAACAACAGGGTTGTACTTTTATGATTATTATTTCAGAAAGATTGCTCTGGTGACAGTGTTAAGGGTGAAATGGAATGGCCTTCAGGCTTCTCATGATGCCAACCTGAACTGGCAGCTGGTATGATGAGGATAGTGCTTTTGAGAGGTACTGAAGGTATAATTGCTGGATCCATTAAAGATGGTTGAAAAAAACCAAGGTTATTGTCTTGGGTAAGAGTGGATGTAGAGAATAGCAGAGGAGGAAGACATTGGAGGGAGATGGTGATGAATTCAAGAACATACTGAATTTAGGTGTTTGTGAAACATCAATGGAGTTGCATACTAGAAATAATGATAAATCACATATATGACAGGCATCAGGCACTATTCTCTCTCTCTCTCTCTCTCTCTCTCTCTCTCTCTCTCTCTCTCTCTCTCTCTCTCTCTCTCTCTCTCTCATATATATATATATACTCTGAATCTTTGTGCAATCTTATGAGAAGGAACAGAGGCACAAAGAGGTTACACAGCAGGTAAATGGCAATAGTGAAACTTTCTTCTAAAGACGCTGCTCTTATCTACCATTGTGCTGCCTCTCCAAAATAAGTGTGGGTCTCAGGAAAGAGCATGGATTGTTTTGGATATGTGCATTTTACTTGTAAAATAAAGAGGTGGCAGTTTAATCTTTAAACAGAGAAAAACTTAAATTCACATGCTGGTTTGTCTTTTCCATTAACAGCACATGCCACACGCACACCACATGCATGCACATACAACACACAGAACACATACATAGGTATGCACACACACCACACTCACTCAGAGGGTTTCATGAGTACAGTCACAGTCAATGAATTTAGCCAAAAGAGAATTATTTGGCCTGAAAGAAATAATTCACTGGGAGAATCCCAAGAGTGGAATTTGACTTCTCCCAGCGGAGTAAAAACTTCCTGTGTTCCTTGAACTATCCCCAGACCTCCCTTTTCTTTGTTTTACATCATCAATATATGCCTGGTAGAAGTTAGAACTTTAAATTGCTAGCTTTAAATAAAAGCAGAGTGTTTATTTAGCAGGAGTGGTGTAACATGCTACAAAGTGCACAGTATATTATAGTAAAAATAATAATCAGATATGTGGAAAGGAAAAGCCATTAAGATGATGTTTTGCATATAGTTTTACAGTGATAATATCAATATGAAATTGTGTTGTACCATAAAGGATCTTTCTCAGGCTTGTGCTAAATTTTGTGTTTTATGGTCTTTAAACAGTTAAAAGGCTAATAAATGTAGATTCCTGATGACAATAATTATGAAGATATAACTGAAATCATTAACCTCTAACATACCTAAGCAGTTTCTAAATGTTCCCATATTTCAGCCAATTATTTTATTTTCAGTTCCTTAAAATAAGTTTGCTTTTTGAAATAATTGTAAGGGAACCATTATACCTGCCAGTAGGGCAAGTAAACATCCTGAAGAGCACAATCAGACTCAACGAAATGGGATGCTGTATTAATGTTGTTTTGATGTTACTAAACCCACTGCCCTGAAAATTATTTCTCCCCAGAAACTCTGCAACATTCCTTCCTTTCCTGGGACAGAATCTTGGCAAATGCCTCTCTTGTTCACTTCATTTTCCACACACACACACACCCCGCCCCCGCCAGCTATGACATAACCTTCACTAATTTTTCTAATGATCTTCCTTCCTTGACACTGTATTTCTTTATTCTTGAATTTCAGGTCCTTTAACCTAATCCTCTAACCATAGTTCCCTCACAAATGGAGGTATTAAACTTTTCCTCAATCCAGGGAGGGAATCAAAGAGCTTTAGACTAATACCAGCACAGGATCAAACAACTGAATTAGTATTCCATTCATTCATTTGATTTAATTCAATGCCATCACATCCTCATTCCACACACACACACACACACACACACACACACACACACACATACACACACACAGACACCCTGCTTCCTTCAGTGTCCTTTTATCGTCTGATTCCTGTCTACCTTTCTTTAGCTGCCTCTTTCTTTATCCACACCTCCATACCGCCAATAGCCTCTTAAACTAAATTAATGATGGTAGAGACCATGTAAATTGTATTTACTGCCATAATTCCAGCAGTGTCCCTGGCATTGACTAAATATTTTTGATAAATTAATTAATGATTTTTTAAAATAAATGAATAGGGTTCTGACTTGCTTACCTAATCCCTGTAGGAACAGTGGCCATCACTCTGAATCCTAGACCTTGGCTGGATCTTTGCAACCTATTTCTGGTCTTCCATGTCTCTTTAATCCTCCTTCTGTTGCCCTCTACTTGGAGATCTAGTTGGTTTCAGGAAATTAGCCATACCTGGTCTGATTCAACCTGGTTATGACAGCTTATTGACCTTCCATCCCATTTTACCTAAGGAAATATATTTTACCAATCATTACTCGTAAGGTTGGATGGTGTTATGTTTTCCCCACAGAGGCTCAGCCCCTGTGTATCTGAGTGTCATTATCAACAAAGACGCTCCAGGCAGCAGAAACTTGGGTCTGGAGACAGAAGGATTTTCTTTACTGTAACAGTGGACTATTAATTTTTATTACAGATGATTTCCCTCTGACCTTATACCTACTTTCACTGCTGCATCATAAGTTCTAAGAAGACATAGGCTTTCTATTTTCATCAACCCACCACCACCACCCTGATGATTTTACCTACAAAACACGTATATGTATGTTGGGCTACCAGCAGCAGTTCTTCCCCTATAGTTGAACAACCAGGACCCCTGTGCCTCAGCTTCCACCTATCCTGGGACTCACTTTTGCCAACTTCATCCTACCCTACAGGGCAAGAAATCTTTAAGACCAAGTGTTTACAACCTCCAGGAGACCACAACCCAATTTCCATGTGCCTTTCAAGATACAAAGGACCTTAGAGTTTGCTGCTCAGATGGCTGGGGTATTCACTTGCATGTGTGAGGCTCTGCTCCCAGTAGGAGAGCGTTAAAGTGGTAAGGAAAGGGCATGGGTCCGATCCTCTATTGTCCCCTTGCCCCATTCCCACAAATGTTAAAGATGGGCCTGATCATCGGCCTCCCAGTCCCCATTCTTTTAACCTAGCCACAGCAATAGCCTCTTACTGGTCTTCCTGCTTCACTGCTGCTCCGCAAGAACCCTTTCTCCTTACAGCAGTCAAATTGCAAATAAGATCTAAGCATGTAGCTGCTTAAAACAGTCCATTTGCTTTGCATTGAACTCTAATGGATTGAGACCCTGCTCAGTCCTCTGACCTCATCTTTCACAATGTGCTCTCTTTCTGTACGCCAACCACAAGGCCCTCCTTCCTCAATCTCAGTCCTGCCTCAGAAATGCTGTCCCCTATACCCTTTACTTTCACACAGATGGCTTTTTCTTGCTATTCGTATTATGTCTCAAAAACATCTTCTCAGGTAGGTCTTCCCTTTCCACCTAATATAGCACACAGCATCACCCCTAACCCATCAGTCTCTAACACATCCCCTTAATTTTTCAAAAATAACTCCTAAAATTTTGCATATAAGTGCTTGATCTTAATTGTCTCCCTGCTCTAGAATGTGAGCTACATGTTAGCAGGAGTCTTTTCCATTGTGTCTGCTAATCTAATTCAATGCCTTGAATGGGGTCTGAAAGGTGATAGACATCCAATAATTTGTTGTTGAAGGAAGGGAAGAGACAAGGAAGAAAAGGAGGCTGGGGAAGAGGGAAAGAGGAAGGGATAGAGGATGAAGACTGTAGGGAAGGTTTGTTGAAGTTCTTCCTCCACTGCAAAAAGAAATATGCTGGTCTAATTGTAAAAATAGTAAGGACAAATGTCTATTCGAAGATTGGAACATCTGGAAATAGGAGTTGCACTGTCCCAGTTCCCTACATTACTTGAAAGATAAAACGGAAAAGGTTCACTCAGTACTTGCTCACCTTTTCCTACGTTTTGTTTCTTCACTTTCCTTTACTTCCATTCTATGTTACGACCATTTCCTTAGCAGTGCTGTTGTCTGTGAATTTCTCCAAAGAGCGAGTATTTAAAAGAAAATCTATCTACCATTATCCATACATTCATTTTAATTCAGCAAATATTTATCAAATGTGTACTACATGTGAAGCACTATCCTGGGATTGGATTTGTGTGTGTGTGCTTCCCAGAGGGTCTGTACAGTTTTATTCTTACATAGTAAGCATACAGAAAGTAGCAATTCATTTCTCAAAAGACAGAATGAATACCAGGGAAAAGAACACAGAGGGAGAGGACCAGGATAACAAATACCACTTCCTGTGGAAGTTTCTACCTACTATGTGAGTCACATCCCCTAGGGACAGGGCTCAGGATTCTAAGTGAAATCTTGTGAGTAAAGAACAGTTTCGGACAAGTACCAAATTTTTAGTGGCAGCCCGGCTATAACTGTGAAAATGTAACAGTATAGGATAAAAAGAGGTTAAAGCCACATGAGTCCTGAAATTGAACAGTAAGTGGAAAATAATGCTTCAACATAGACAGAACCTATCTCCTATGCTCTGCTACCCATGACAGCGCCATCAAGAAAGGACCAGTAACTAGTCAACATCCAGTTATGTTGGAACTTCAATTTGTACCTTCAATTCTCATAAAACTATCTTGAATAGAAGAGATTCAAGTCACAGGTATTGGGATTTTCCTGTCAGTAGGAATATATTCAATCTTTTACATTGGAAAGAAGGAAGGAAGGAAGGGAGGAAGGGAGGGAGGGAGGGAGGGAGGCTAAAAAGGAAAAACAACGACTATGACAAAATATATTTGTAAGCCCCAGTCAAAAATATTAAGATTTATGCAAAACTCTTCTTTGCTCCCTGTTGGAAAGTTCAAATGCAAATTAGTTTACTTTTAATGTTAATATTATTCTTAAGTGATTTCAGAAGTTCAAAATGAGTATCTAGAAAGAATAGTCACTCACACCAACTTTATTATTCAGCACACGTTGCATTAAATATTATTTTCTAGATGCTGGAGTTAAATGCAGAAAGGAGAGTACCTGAAGTAGAGCAAAAATGACAAGAATCACCACTGAGTTCAGCAAGAAGACTCCAAGTGCCTGTCAAATTAGAAATCGCTACTAGATGCTACAAAGATGAGGAGGAGGTGAATGCAGTAAGGACATGGCTGTAAGTAAAGTAATGTCACTTATTCATTCATTTAACAGAATATCCTTCCAACAGCTTGCATTATAGAAATCACAACCGGAATGTCTTTTACGAAAGTCTACCACAAGAAGCAGATTCTATTCAATTTTATTTTTTAAAATGTATCATAAAACTGTTATATTTGTATTTAATTTTAACAGCTTATATCAGGATTTTTGGTAATATTTCTTTGACTATTATTTAATGCTATAGAAAAAATCAATGATTTTGTTAATCATAGTTGATTTTAACTAAACCCAAATAACATGGTTAGGTCTTAGGTTAAGTAACAGTGAAATATGAAAGCCCCAAGCATTCCTTTCAAACACGGACAACGAAAGGCTAGCCTGTTTTCATACAGTCTTTTAAAATGTAGTGCAAAAAGCTGATTTTGGAAAATTTAGGTTCTCTTGGAAAATCTGAAAAAAAATATGAACTGAGTTAAATTTGAGGATTATATCTGGAGGCAATGCCTCCTTAGGAAAGCCAGACAAGATGGGTCCCTAGAGAGGTGAGAGTGCTTTGCTTCCTGTCAAGCCAAGGACACAGAATCAGACACTAAGTCACTGTAAGTCACTGGGCCTCACTGCGCCCTCAGAGATTGCCAATTGGGTGGGAGTGAAAATGAGCCTCACTCCCCCCCAAAATAAAATAAATTGTCCTTTAACTTGGATCTTTAAATTGTAATGCTAAATCTAGTTATTTTCAAAATAATTTCATATTTGAATTTGATTAACCTATAAATTATAGGTAAGATTTAGAAAAAAGATAAAACTGAATATATATGTCTTTGTGTATGTGTATATATACGTATATAATTATCTATATATGCATGTATGTATATATATATTTTTAATACCTAAAGAAAATTAAGGAGTGGAGGAGATTAAGTAACAGAAAATTCATAGCCCATAAAACAAAATAGACATATTTGCCAAAACAAAAACTATAAGTTGGTAAGATAAAAGGTATCCAGACAAAGTCTAAAAAGAAACAAAATCTTAGGGAGAGTAAGTTGAAGGACATAGAATGTATTAGTTTCCTAGGACTCTCATAACAAATTACTACAAACTTGGTGGCATAAAATAACAACAATTTATTCCCTTTTGAGAGGACCACAAGGCTGAAATCAAAGTGTTGGCAGGGCCAGACCTTCCAGAGGCTCTGGGGAGAATCCATTCCATGCCTCTCTCCTAGTTTCTAGTGACCGTCAATAGTCCTTGGAGTGACATGTCTCACAGACACGCCATTCCAATCTGCCTGTGTGGACACATGGCCTTCTGTGTGTGTGTGTGTGTGTGTGTGTGTGTGTCTATGTCCTCAAATCTCCTTCTCCTTTCTTTTATAAGGACACCAGTTATTAGGTTTAATGTCCACCCTAATCCCAGGATGACCTTTTCTCACGATTCCTAATTAAATGACATCTGCAAAGCCCCTATTTCAAAATATGGTAACAGTCACAGGTACCAGGGGCTAGGACTTAAATATATCTTTTTGGTGGGCATATGATTCAACCCATTACACATAGCTAACATTTAATCCTCAAAGCAGTCCAATTAGTCAGGTATTGATATTCTCTTCATTTTATAGATAAGTAAACTGAGTCATAGAGATGTTAAGATATTTCTCAAAAAGTGGGAAGTGTGGGTAGTAGGGCATCCCTTATACTTTTTATGTAACATTTTATGTAATCTCAGTATCTTTTAAAAATTAAAAAAAAAAATTTAAAAAGACACTTCCCCAAAGTCAAACAGCTAACAGATGTGGGGACCAGGATTTGAATGCAGGTAGTCTGATACCAGAGTCTGTGCTGACACTATACTATAATGGCTAATATCTTTAATAAACAAAGGGAAATCATCAGTTTATAAGAAAAAGGAAAAAGACAAAATGAAAAAATGAGCAAAGAATTGAAACATGACTTATGAAATGAAATTCAAAATGGTCAATAAATATTTGAAAAGATATTGAAACTTGCTAGCAGACAAGAATACCATTTTTTATTTTCAGTTTGGTATATCTTATAAAACACAATAATATCCAGTGCTCTGAATCTGGTAAAAGTTAACAGACATGCTAAAATCCAGTGTTTGAGAATATTCAGAGAAACTGATTCTCATGTCCATTTAATAATGCTGGATTAATGGATAAAATTCTACATTTAAGTCATTAATTAATAATACCAGTTTGTGGGTTTTTAACTCAAAAACAATAAAAGATTTCTGAAATTTATTTGTGGAAGTATTAATGGTTAACAACTACTTGAAAGGATTTGGCAATATCTATTAAAAGTAAAATTCACCTAGGAATAACTCTTCTAGAAATATTTTACAGAAATAAAAGCATCAGTACATAAAAATACACAAACATACATACACATATTTAATGCAGCCTTGCTCACAGAGGAGAAAAAACACAAAATACAATCTGAAGATATATGAGTAGGTGAATAGTTGGGAAAATTTATATGTTTCTGTTATGGAATATTATGCAGCAATTAAGAAGAATGAGTAAGATCTGTATATATTGATCAAGCCATATTAATAGTAGGCATTTTAAATAAAACACTAAATTTGGAGAATAAAGATTTTAATATGCTTCCACTTTAACAAAAACTCAGTGAAGGATAATGTGAAATGATATACAAGTTGTTAAAAGTTGTTACTGGCAGGTAAGGGATGTAAATAAGTATTATTTCATTTATCCTGTTCATCTCTATCATCTCACTTGTTATATTAAGAAAATTTTGTTAAATTAAAAAAAACACTGTTTTGAAAACTAAAAGAAGAAAATTTAGTAGATATTTTATTGAAATCTTTTGATAAATAATACTCTAGTGTATGAATATATTTAATGCACCTTTAAAAATCAGGATTTTCTGTTAAACTTTAAATAATCTAAAGGAAATCTAAGAGTTCATGAACAAGTCATGATGCACACATGAACCAACAAAATGGCCCTGTGGTTATCAGAGATATAAAATCAAGGATCATGCATCTACAATACAAATAAGTAATTATAAAACTATTAACCACAAAGTAAACATTAGCTTATTGCCAATTTCCCATTTGAATTTTATTATGGATGGAAAATGGTATGACTTTGTTTTATAAGAGCAATCATTTTATACCATATGAATATCGATTCATTTTAAGACTGATTCCATGCTTTCTTAGTGGCAATAAACTGTAGCAGAGCGTGGGGGTTTCGTCCTCGCTCAGGCCCAAGAGTCGGGGGGGCTTGCTCCTGCCGATCAGCCGGCGGGGGGTGCCCCAAGAGGGAGCACCGGTTCTCCAGGCGTGGGGGACGCGCGGTTGGGAAAAACCACGGAGACCGCTTGAGCGCAAGAACAGGTCTGCTTTATAGCGGAAGTATACTTGGTTATATAGGCAGGGAAGGGGGTGGAGTATGAAGGGGAGAGCAGGGCGGAGGGGTGGCTGCGGATTGGCTAAAACTGGGGGGGCAGACCTCTGGTAATACGCCGTAAGCAGTTACTGGGGAAGAGGGCAGATTGTAGGTTGGTAATATGGGCGGGACTGGCGGGAAGGGTGGCGGGGGCTGGAAGGGGAGGAGGGGCGGAGAAAGGCGGCAACAATAAACTACTATCCCCTTTCATCTGGAAATGGAAACTATGCCTTATAGGAAGTTCATGATGTTGCATTAATGGATACAGTTCTACATATAAGAAATTTGTAATAATACTAAAATCTATTTTTGTCACCTGCATTAAACATTTTCTAAAGTTTAAAATATCCACCAAAATAGGCTTTTAAATAGAAAACATCATGATTTTGAGCCTAGAATAACCAACTTTTGGTAGCCTGCTCATATTGGAAAATATTACTTGATTCTCCATATGCTATTTCTGGCCTTAGTGGGAAATTTTTCACTGTAGTCATGTTTACAGCAGAGTAGTTTCCTGCATCCTTTTTCTTATTTTTGTCACTTAAAACTTGGTAATATAGGACAAATATATATTTACCAGGGTAAATATATAGTTTATGTCTAGCAATAGCTACATTAGGCAGCAGTCACGTTTTCTCAATCAATCCCTGATACTCACACATATACTTCATGTGATTAAATTGAGGGTTAGGTACTACTCACCTGTTACTGAGTATTCAAATTGTGGAAATGTACCAGATGTACAGTTTTGAACAACTAGATCTTTGGAGGAAAGGGAAGAGAGGAGTCATTTTCTAATTTATGTGGTATAAATACTGACCCAAAGGTCAATGTCAATGGCCAAATGTTTTAGACATCATTTGACAACTATCTCTTGCAAGTCAAAATTAGTCAGTTCCAGGACATTGCTGATGTGAACCATACGATCATTCCCATTTACCAAATGTGAGTAATGTTAGTAAGCTGGGTGAGAAAACTTGATTCCTATCACTGTCTTCCATGAGCTGCTCAATGGTCTTGTACTAACCAAGGCGATTCCATATTCTCATTGTATATAATGTATTTCAAATAGTCCCATCATGTGGCTAGATAATTATTAAGTGCTCACAGGAAATGGATATTAATTATGTGATAATGATAGACAACAGCTATTTTGCACAATTCAAAGTAGAGAACAAAATGATTTGTACTTGGAAACACTGACTACAAATACATTTGGCTATTTACTGATAAACTAAAAATGTATCTCCACCTTGTCAGCAAGTATTTTATACAGAGGCATGCTCCTGAAACTGAAGCAAAGGGCAAGACCATTTGTCATCCAGATTCCATATTTAAGACTTTACTTTGCCACCTTATTCTATTATGATCTTGGCCTTGGTATAATCTCATAAAATCCACAAGAAGAGGTCAAGCAAAATTATTAGCTAATCCAAAGAAAGGAAATTATTGAAAGTTGTACTTAGGGAATGGTAAGATAGGTACCATATCCTGTTAATTGAGGAGATTTTCTAATAAAAAATAAATTTAGTAATAACAGGCACTCTCATCTTTTTATTACACAGTTCCTTATTTCAAGACCATCTTTCAATCTAGTAGGAGATGTATATTGTAATTGAATTACCTACTTAAGGTAATTGAATTAAGGACTTATTTTTATTATTTTAATTGTAACATATCCTGCATTAAAACAATCATAATTATAATAGTAAAAGGTACCAATCACTATTCCAGGTATCTTAATATACATTTATCTTTAATATGTATGGTAAACCCGTCAGATAATTATTAGTAGAGAAAACTTGAGTTTGGAGAAATTATGTTACTTATTAAAAATTACACAACTGTTAATTATTACTACCAGAATATGAATTCAAGTCTGTCTATTTTGATAACCTATGTTATTTCTCCCATATTAGGGTGGCATCACTTTTTTAAAAAATAAGAGGACTTGTTTTACTGAGGTTTACTGAGGACTTGTTTTACTGAGGTTTAATTACAAGTCATTTAGTCAATTTGGCTATTAGTCATTTTGACATAGTCATTTGATTGAGCAATAAGTCTCCAGACAGGCGGCAGACTTGGTTAGGGTATCTGTTTACCACATGGGAGTTCCGCAGTTCAAACCCCAGGCCTCCTTGACCCGTGTGGAGCTGGCCCATGCGCAGTGCTGATGCGCACAAAGAGTGCCCTGCCGTGCAGGGGTGTCCCCCATGTAGGGGAGCTCCACACGCAAGGAGTGCACCCTGTAAGGAGAGCCGCCCAGCAAGAAAGAAAGTGCAGCCTGCCCAGGAGTGGTGCCGTACACATGGAGAACTGACACAACAAGATGACGCAACAAAAAGAAACACAGATTCCCGTGCTGCTGACAACAACAGAAGCGGACAAAGAAGAACGCGCAGCAAATAGACACAGAGAACAGACAACCGGGGTGGGGGAGGGGGGAAGGGGAGAGAAATAAATAAATAAATCTTAAAAAAAAAAAAAGTCTCCAGACATCTAATTGACTGAGGTGAAGCAGTAAGCTGCAGAAAGTTGTACAAAAGATCTAGTTAAGATAATTGAGGATGGTGGCCACACTAAGTAACAAATTTTCAATGTGGACAAAAATGACTTCTTTTGGAAGAAGAGGCCATCTATGACTTTCAAATCTAGAGAAGAGAAGTCAATGCCTGGCTTCAGAGGTTGAAAGGACAGGCGAACTTTCTTGTTAGGGGCAAAGGCAACGTGATTTTAAGTTGAAGCCAATGCTCACTTATTATCCCCAAAAACCTATGGTCCTTAAGAATAATGCTAAATCTACTCTGCCTTTCCTCTATAAATAGAACAACAAGCCCTAGTAGATGTCAAAGATTATAGGCAGCATATCTGTTTACAGCATGTTTTACTGAATATTTGAAACCTACTTTTGAGATCTACTGCTCAGAAAAAAGAAAAAAAGATTCCTTTCAAAATAATAGTAGTCCTTGACAATGTACCTAGTAACCCAAGATCTCTGATAGAGATGTACAACTAGATTGCTGTTTTCTTGCCTGCTAACACAAATCCATTCTATGGCCCATGTATCAAGGAGTAATTTTGACTTTCAAGACTTCTAATTGAAGACATTTCATAAGGCTATAGCTGCCATAGATAGTGATTCCTTTGATGGATCTGGTCAAAGTAAATTGAAAACCTTCTGGAAAGGATTCACCTTTCTAGATACCACCACCATCCCAGAATCCTCAGGATTGGGGACTAAAATACGGACTAGAATGGCCTTACTGGTATTCTACTATAGGCTTATTATGATTCTAGCAATGGAAGAAATTATATAATTGATGTGAAGACAGTGGCCACCGGGGTTGTTGAAGGCAGGGATGGGGAAAAGAGGTGTAATATGGGGGTGTTTTGGGGACTTAGAATTGTCCTAAATGACATTGCAATGACAGATATAGGCTGTTACATATCCTATCATAACCTACAGAGTTGAGTGGGAGAAAGTGTAAACTACAATGTGAACTGTAGTCCATGCTTAATGACAATGCCCCAAGTGTGTTCATCAATTGCAATGAATGTACCACACTGCTGAAAGAGGTTGTTGATGTGGGGAAGGGTGGGAGGTGTGGGAAGTGGGGCATATGGGAATCCCTTATATCTTTTGTGTGTGACATTTTGTATAATCTAAATATCTTTTAAAAGTAAAAAATATACTTAAAAATAGCATTCATAATTTTGGGGAGGAGGTCAAAATATCAATATTAACAGAAGTTTGGAAGACGTTAATTCCAACCCTCATGGAGGCCTTTGAGGGTTTCAAGACTTCAGTGGAGGAAGTAACTGCAGATGTGGTAGAAATAGCAGAACTAGAGTTAGAAGTGGAGCCTGGAGATGTGATTTAATTGCTGCAATCTCATAATAAAATTTTAAAAGATGAAGAGTTACTTATGGATGAGCAAAGAAAGTGCTTTCTTGAAATGGAATCTACTCCTGAAAGTGCTGTAGACTTTACTGAAATGACAACAAAGAATTTAGAATATTACATGCTTATAGTTAATAAAGCAGCTGCAGAGTGTGAGAGGATTGACTCCAATTTTGAAAGCAGTTCTACTGTGGGTAAAATGCTTTCAAAGAGCATAACATTCTATAGAGAAATCTTTCTTGAAAGGAAGAATCAACTGATGTGGAGAACCTCACTGCTATCTTAAGAAATTGTCACAGACACCCTAAGCCTTCAGCAACCACCACCCTAATCAGTCAGCAGTCATCAGCATCGAGGCAAGATCCTCCACCAGCAAACAATTTTAGGACTCACTGAAGGCTCAGGTGATGGTTACAATTTTTGAGTGATAAAGTATTTTTCTTTAAGTTACATAACACTGATTTTAGACCTAATGCTATTGAACACTTAATAGACTATAATTAGCGTGTGAACATAACTTTTATATGCACTGGGAAATAAAAAAATTCATGTGAATTGCTTTATTGTGATATTCACACTATTGCTGTGGTCTGGAATCAAACCTGAAATATTTCCAAAGTATTCTTGCATTCGATTTGTTCCTAGATCTCACAATAGATTCAGCTCAAGATCTAAGAGAACAGGTCAGGTTTCTCACCATTATATTCCTAGTACCTTGCAAAGTACTAGTATAAAGCAGCCACTCAATAAATATTTGTAGAATTATTTCTTAATTATAAACACAATTGTGTAACATGCATAGTAGTGAATGAATATAAATGATTTGAGCCACTTTTTTCCTTTTGAAACTTTGGTAAATAGGCTTTAAATATGAGTATACCATTTGAGCTTACAGTCTGCCCAGATAAATTAATCATTCTTTAAAAGCAAACATAAACATGTATTTAATTAAGGTAAGATGGCATTTAGGCAGAACTTTTATAGAACAAATCTTTAATAAACCAGTCTGAGATTTTATAGCAGTGGATGTATACATTCATTCTGATGTTTTAAAGAAGATGAGAAGCAATTAAATTATAACTGTGGGGTTTGTTAAGAGGTAAGGGAAAATTATTTTGTTAAATTATTCATGTTTTCAAACCAATACTAGAACTCAGTCTCAGGAAAAATTAAAACATATTTACATTAATCAAATATAGTATAGAATAAATTGCAGTAATTTGGCATCTCAGTAAGACCCTGATCTTAATCATACTCGGGCCCTTGAAATGAAATTAAATGAAATTAAATGGGTTTAAATCATATGACAAGGCAAACTTTGCAATATATCTGATTAATGTTCAGTCCTCTTAATATGTCAATTCATAATGATGTTTTAACACCAAATTTACTCATTTCTATCTACACACCTTTGTAGTATTTCATCAATAAATTTTATTACAACCGACTTCTCAGATCTCAAATTCTCTTGAATATTATATCTCATCACATACATGACACATTTATAGTTATACCAATAGTTGCCTCAATTTCTTTCTTTCTATTGCTATGAATATCAATGACTCTGTTCTGTTCTTTCCAGACTACTTGTGACATTTGACTTTCATGCACTAAGCTCCTTTGACAAATTGTTTCTTTTGGAATGCTTTTGTTTTTACCTGCTTTTCTCTTCCAAAGTTTGAATGAAACATTCCATTTCTCCTTTACAAGCATCCACTCTGTATCAGACACTATAGTAGAATGTGAGCACACTGAGATGATTAAGGAAAGGCCCCTGTCCTTGAGGAGTTCATAGTATAAAATCAGAGACAGATCCACCAGCTAATATTATTACAAGTCAGCCTATGTTCTAATACGGATGTAAAGAGAATGTTGTAGAAGCAAATAGTTGGAAACCATTACATGTATGCCAGCAGTTCCCAAACTGTATGTCAAAGTGCATCAGGGTGCCATGGTAAACTCTCAGGCACCGTGTTATATTTTAAATTTTTAAGGTAAATGAAACAGCATACATCAGCCAGTACAGATGAACTGTACTTACTATTGAACGGGACATATCTAACAACTTAATTTCAACTTGGAAGTCTTTCTTTTTGCCTTGGGGAGCCATGTAAAGTGCATTGAGACAATAAGGACTCTGTGAACCTAGAAAGTTTAGGAAACTCTGGACTATGCCAATTCTTTTTTAACTCCAGCTCTTTATGAAGCTTTTAATTTCATTCAATTCCTACCCCATTTTTTCTGTGTGGATTTTCAGTTTTGTTTTATTCATAGGTCTACCTGTAAAACATGTTTGGTTCTATTTTTTTAATAAAAAGTTAACTAACAATCTTTTAAAAATAATACTTTTGAGTCTTTATAGTACATTTGACTTGGTATAAAAAAGGATCCTCTTCTAGCAAAATCCCTCAGAGCGTCTATCATTTACTACTATATGAATAATCCATATGACTCAAGTAGAATTTTCACTTCTGATCCATGTTCTTCTGGGATCAGAAGTCCTTCAATTAAAAATTGTAGTATTATGTATTAGGTCAGATATTGATTCTTTTCTATGTCTGACAGATTGATAGGATATAATTATTGCTGACATGATGGTGGTCTCAAAAGTCAGCATTCACATCCCAAATATCAAGCTCATGTAACAATACCTTCTAGATCTTTCATGAGCTAACATTACTCGGCAGTCATCTTTCTTTAAAATTCAACCTGTTACTGCCTCTTTTAGTGATGACTTCCTTAAGCTTACAAACTAAATCATAAAGCAGGTCTATCTATCTATCTATCTATCTATCTATCTATCTATCTATCTAAATAATAGTCTCCAAACCACTCACTGTAAGCTCTAAGAATTAGTCTCTACCCTGTTTATTCTGGTATTCAATAAAGAAATCTTTATTCCCAATAACTGACTCATTGTGTTTTGCAACAGATATTGTTCATATCTCTTCTCAGATTTCATCAACATTTTGACCAGAGTTTCATGTTTTATTATATATTTATCTGTATACCATTAATTTTACTAAATATTTAACAGATTGATATTACCTTTTTTTCTGGATTAAATTTATACTGTCTGACATTTTCCTTGCATAATTAGAAGTTGTACAATATTTTATGAATATATATTTGTCTTTCAAAATATACCTTTACTTTCATGTATTATTTAATAAGATATTAATTCCAAAGTTTCTGTATGTATGATATAGTTCAAGGTTTCTCAAAGTGGTTTGTGGATGACCTGAATCAGACCCATCAAGATATCTTTAAAAGACAGATTCCTATATCCTATGACCAACTTAATTGAATATCAAGGGTTTAGTCTGAGAAAAATGCATTCCCTGGGTTATTTTTGTGCATAGTCTTTAAAAACTTTGCAATCAAACTTGGTAAAGTTTGAAAATTTAGTCTTCTCCCACCATTCATTCTATAAACACTCAGCAAAGTTTATTTCCCTGTCTAGATTTCAATAGTATATTAACATAAAGTCAGAATTACAACCCAGACCTCCTTACTGCTAGTTCATTTCCAAATCAATAAATATATATTACAAAGGCTGAGCTAGGCACTGAAATACAAATTTGAATAAGATACTTCTTTTCTCTGAGTACAGGAGATAGAGGAATGCAAATAAATAAGTGACAACACAATGGGATAATTAATACAAAGGTGTCATTAAAAGGTTCTACAAAACACACAAACAAGATATTACGTACCTTTTTAAAGAGATGCAAAAAAGAATAATATTAAGTAATTTAAATAATGAATATTTCACAATGCAACAAAAGAGGGGAGATCTTTCACTGTGTTCAAATATCTGTTAATAGAAGTAAGAACAACAACAGATAGCTGGGAAAAGTGAAAATCAGAAAATAGGATTGCCAAGACTTAAGTCTGAGGTGTCTGCGAGACTCTCCTGGTAAATACAAGGGTAGGCATTGTAGCCATCCTCTTGATGTTTTCTTTTCTATGAATATATTTTAGCTCTGGATCTCTCTTACTATATATTTAGTGAAACTCATCTTATGACAAGGTGGTCCCTGACCCAATTTGGAGAGTGGCCAATGCCCTGAAATTAAAAAGAAAACAATCCTTACTCTTCTAAAATGTTGTAGTCTCTGTGTTCAAACAACATCTTCCTCTTAGCCAGATCAGCAGATACAATGAATCATAATTGTCTTTAACTATAATCCATGCAATACTTTATAAAACCACAGAACAGTTGTTAAAATGTGCTTTCATTAACATTTATGGATTCAAAGTGTGCATTTGCAAAAGTTAATACAGAAGTCCCTTGAATGGCTTCCAGTGAATTTCTTATCAACCGTGACATTTTATGGCTGATATTATGTTTCTCAATAATATCATTTCGGCACTTTCATAACTAAATGTACCCTATATCCTGCCACTAGAAAATATTCCCTAAATATAAAATAATTAGATGTTTGTAATTAAAATTAAGAATTAGGTTTATTTTGCCATATTCAAAGCAACGAAGGTTGATGATGTGCAATGATATGAAGGCTATTTTGCTTAAACGTATAAAATTCACACTGTAATAACTTCTACTTCAGGTTGCAAATATTTGTGATTAAGTGATAAGGTTGCTGCAAGTATATCTTTAAACTGACCTCATCTTATGTCAAGAAATTCAATTTTTCCTTGTTTATCCTATCAGTATGCCCTAGAGAACCTTGGCATTAATCAGTAGAAATGTCAGACAACCGTGAGTTGATTTAGAAGTCATTTTATTTTTTTACAGGAGCATCTCAAGTTTCTTCTTTAGCATTCTGACTTTGATTTATTTTATAGCTGTCCTTGATTTCCATATTACACTTATACATACAATTCCGGTGCAAAGGAGTCAATAAAAAGGCCATATTTTATTTAACAGAAATGAATATGTTATCATTTTTTAGAAAAAGACTGAAATGCTCATTAAAATTGATCTGTGTAGATGATGTATGTATTATATTTAACTTCTAGTCCAGAATTTAAAAACATGCTTCCATCTTCCCCACAAATATTGTAAATTCTGGTGCTATGAAAAAAAAAAAAAAAGATTCTGAGTTATTTTTGTCTAGGAAGCTGAAAAAGATGAAACCTATATTCAGCAACTCTAGATTTCAATGCCATACTGATTCACTGTGGGAATCTTAGAGGCACTGAAGAACTCAATGGGTAGAATGCACAAACTCATAAAAACATTAGAGTTTTTATGTGGTAATTTCTTAACTAACTTTAACTTTAGTAAAGGAAATTTGGCCTTATCTCCTTGAAGCAAACATTTGAATGAAAATGTTTAAAATTCGGTATATTTGTAAATGATTTATAATTTCTTCTCCTAAGGAAAGGTAGTTATTTAGACTTCAGGGTATTTGGAATAGACTACATTTTCCATTGTTTGCCCAAAACACTGGCATGACATAAGGGAAGCTTACAGTTACCTGGATTATGTATTTGTTGTTAAATTCATGTGCATGAATTTGAGTGTGTATATATATGTGTATATATATATATATATATATATATACACAGATGTATGTGTGCATACACGAACATGTGTATGTATATGTGGTGAGAACAAAATGTAGACATAATATATTGCAAAGAACTTTGGATTTGGGCTTACTCCAAGCATTTGTTCAACTAATGGCCATATAACATAACCCATTGGAGTCTCAATTTTCTAATTTGAAGTTAAATTAGCAGGTTATTAGGAGAAGTGTGTGTGTGTGTTGTGTGTGTGTGGAGAGAGAGAGAGAGTGATCGAGAAAGAGGACCATAGCAGTTGAGGCCAAAATTGTAGAAATCTTTAATCGTTTTCCATTCTCCCAGCTTCTACTTTTGCCCCAATACAACCTTTTCTCCATACAACCACCTGAGGGATAGTTTAAAAATATAAATTCTATATTTCACTTCCCAAACTTAAAACCATTCCTTTCCACTTAAAATAAAAATTCAAACTTCTTAATATGTCAAGTTTTGTCTTAACCCTAAACCTAGTTAATCTGGCTCTGCAGACTTTTCCAGCCTTCTCTCTCCCTCTCTCCCTCTGGTGCCCAGTTACACTGACCTTTCTCTTCCTTGAACATGCCAGCTCATTCTTGCCTCCAGGCCTTGTGCTCTCCCACTGCTAGGAGCGTTCTTCCCCTCAGTTCAGTGACAGCTCCTTCTCCACATTCAGATTTTAGGTCAAATGTCTTTTCTTATTCCCAAGTAGTCACATGCCACTTCACTTTTAGTCACATTAACCCAGTTTTATTTTCTTCATTTCATGTATCACTATTTAAAATTATCTTGTTTGTTTTTTTACTTGTATGTTTATTATTTTATTTCCTCACTGGGATAAAAGCTTCATAAAAGCAAGAAGCTTGCCTGGTTTCATGCATCATTCTACTTTCAGCATCTTGATTTTTGTTTACGTAACTTAAATGTTCAATAAATATTTACCGAATGAATGAATGAAAATATATGTACATGCATTATATGTAGAATACATGTACTTGAGACTAGCTTTTGTGTCTAGCAGAAACAAATATATTGTTACAATTGCTTGCCAGGTTGCACAAATATGCAATCAGCAAATATTCAATAGTACCTGCAAAGTATAAATCACTGTGAAAGATGCTTTGGGTAAGGCAAAGTTGGAGATGACCCCAATGAGTCATCATCCTAAGAGATTTCATTTATTGCTAAGGGGGTTATTGCTATGGTTATACTAATTTATGTTCCATTTGGAACAGTTTTGTTTCCATACAATAACAAATTAATCATTTTAAATGACCTATATACATATTCCTAGTTTTCTTCCAATTCAGTGTCTCCCTGAACAATTATTTCCCTTAAACTATCATCCCTCCATATGTATCTGACATTCTATTGCTACTCTATTTATTTTCCTATATTTTTCCTCATGAATCTATCTCTAATTTTACTGAGAGAAGTTATCAATTTCTACTATAGCTCCACAGTGTTCTGAGACAAAAATGTTATGAACTATTCAGACTTTCTGTTCATTCTTGTGCCAGATTTCATAATTTATATTATTGAAGGAATTTATCAATTTCATCTAAATTATACAACTTGGTGGCATAAGTTTTTCATAATATTCCCTTATTCTTCTTTAAATGAATGTAGGATCTATACTAATAACTCTTCTATCATTCTTGATATTGATAATTAGTGTTCTCTAATTTTTTTCCTTTATCAGCCTACCTACTTAAACAACTTTATAGATCTTTTTTTAAAAATCCACAAATTTTAGCTATGTAAGTATTCTTTATTGTTTGCTTTCTGTTTTGTTCTGCTTTTTCTTTACCTCTTTATTATTTCCTTACTTCTACATAGTTTAGGTTTACCTTTCTTATCTTTTACTAGTTTCTTAAGGTTGAAACCTAGATCATTGATTTTAGTCCTTTCTTTTTGTCTCCTATAAATATCCAAAGATATAAATCTCCTTCTTAGTTATTTTCTAGCTACATACCATAAATTTTATTTATTTATTTTTAGCCAATGCATAATTATACAGGTAGAAATATTTCCTAATTTCTTTTGTAACTTCTCCTTTGGTGCTTGGGTTTTTTAAAATGTATTTCTGAACATGTGAAAGTTTTTAAGATATCAGTTTCTAATTCAAATCCATATGATCAGAGAATATACTGTGTATTTTTTCAATCATTTTATATTGTTGAGAGATATTATATGGCCTAAAATATTTTCTGTCACAGTGAATATGCATTTGAAAAGCATATGCATTCTATAGATGGTGAGTATGATGTTCCAAAAATAAGGTGTTAGAGATTGTGAATATTTTTTGTTGTTTTTTCCTAATTTTCCATCAATTTCAGGAGAGGTATTTAAATTTCCTAATCTGATTCTGTCATTAGACAATATACATTTATGATTGTTATGACTTCTGATGTATTTGTCCTTTTATCATTATGAATTCTTTTTATATCTGGTAATTTCTCTGTCTTGAAGTGTGTTATATATGATATTCTATACTCAATCTAGTCTTCTTATGGTTATTATTTACATAGAATATGCTTTTCCATCCATCTATGTGTTTATTTATATTCTGGGAGTATTTTTTAATTCATTAAAATTCTGTCATGAGATAGAAAAGTTAACATCTTGAGATAAGGCAGAACTAAAACAAAAGATGCTAACATCAAAATCTTTTTTTTTCTTTTAAGATTTTAACACCAGCACTTTCAAAGCCTGACTTTCAGATAATTAATCCTGGGTTCATGACAGTATATTCAGAAACTTTTTTCTACACTGTCTTCTGTTTTTGTGATCTATTAACTACTGAAATGCTGCAGACCAATTCTTTCTAAATTCTTTACACAAATTAACATCTTCAAAGGAATTACTGCTAAGAGATTTAAAGCATAATATACTACATCCTTAAAAAGGAATATCAATTCAAACAACACATTCATTAGTCTATCAGCTATTCTCACCAGACTTTTTGCCAGCTTATTATTCAATAAATTGCATGATCATATTACTCTATTTGAGGTCTTGCTAGAGGAGCAGGTATTGGCAAAATATCAACCATTCGTAAATAATAGGAAGAACAAAACAATTGCCACCAATATTTACTGAACATTTCTAATACCAGGCAGCATGCTAAGCATTTTATGTGCATTTCTTCTATTCTTTTAATAACTCTTTGGCTTATTAATTGCTGAAAACAGTTTCTTAGAATTTATTTGAAGAATTAAGTAACAGAAAACCCCTGAGCAGAAACTCTCCACAGTTTACTCATGATTACATAGACTTGAGCACAATTATAAGCAGGAATTTAATGTAAATTAATAAATTTACATTAGTTTACCAAAGGCTGCCAATACAAAATACAAGAAAGGGGTTGATGTTTGAACGGTAAATATATTAGGGGTAAAACTTACAGTTCCAAGCCTGTGAAAATGTCCAAATCAAGGTAATATCAGCAATGTTTCTCACCAAAGTCAACTACTGTTGATCCTGGCATCCTGCCACATGGTGAGACAATATGGCAGCCAATCTCTGCCTAAGCAAAGGCCTTCCCCTCAAGTCTCACCATCTCAGGAGCTCAGCTGTGGGTGATTGTGTATATGACTTGTCTCTTTCTGGGCCTCCTTTCTCAAACCTCAGCTGCTCCACTTTCTCCCTGAGACCAGCTGGCTCAGGCATTTGGCTCATCTGGTTAGCCTTGAGTTGCTCCATGGGCCCTGCTTCTTGGGGGCTTTGTGCCTAGCAATGCTTGAGTCCTCTCTCTCACACATTTCGGTCAAAATGTCAGAACACCCTTTTCTGTGTGTCTCCTTTTATATAAGACTCCAGTAAGAGGGCAGAGACCCAACCTGAGTCATGCCTCTCTGATCTTGTTGAATCAAAATGGATCTAATCAAAGTCCCTTAACTCAAGGGGTCTTAACAAGGAGTCTGTGAGCTTGAATTCAAATTCAATAAAACATTATTCTTGTGGGGTCATGTTGGTGCAGGTGTGATATATTTATTAAATAATGCACAGTTTAGTGTGGACTTAGTAAGGGTCCATGGTTTTCACCTGACTGGCAAAGGGGTCCATGGAACAGAAAAAGGTTAAGACCCTGCCTTAACAAAATCTAACACAATCAAAGGTTTTTAAACACACAGGAATGGATTATTTCAAAAACAATTATAGGACTCTCTTCCAGTCTAAGCATTCTCTTTCTGTTTGTTGACTAGGGATGGATGTGGTACGCCTAGTTCCTCCTGGATAATTCAGCCTTTCAAACCCTCCTTTTTCAGTAGGTTGAAGTTCAAATCTAGGATGATGTGGTAAGGTCCCATCTGTAAAGAACGAATCAAGAACCTCCTCAGCAGTTCTCTAACACCCTCCCCTCATCCCCATCCCTACATACACACATTCACTTATAGCCCAACCTTACTCCAATCTTTCAGAGTAGAATCTGCAATAGCTGAAACTGAAGTTTATAATTACATGGAAATTTTTTTACACTAAGGTCTATGCAGAGAGGTTGTAACTTGTGTAGGAAAATTAAGTTTAAAATTTATAGCAAATAAAAACTTTTTAAATATTGCCTGGTATCAATAGTGAAATAATCTGATTTTAAGCCAAACCATTCTCACTTTCTGAACCAAAACTAAGTGAGTAGGACATACATCTTGCCCAAGATAAGACAACTTTAACAGTTTTCTCTGTGAAAAATCCTCATGGAACTCAACAGTTTCCTTTCATCTCCTAAAGTTAGAGGACTTCAAACAGAACCTTCCGAAATGTTCTGAGTATTGTAACATTATTATCCCCCATATTATTAGGTGGTGAAACTGAGGTTCAGAGATATCAAATAACATGTCCTAAGTACACAGCAAATAAATGCTAAAGCTGATATTAAAGTCCAAGTCCTTTTATGTGTGAATCCAGGACCAGGATCTGTGTTTTTTACCCATCCTTGCTACTACCTAGAGTTAAACTGAACTAGAAATAATAAGGAAAAAATGTAAAACATATTTTCAGCCTTCATTGATCTTTCATAATACTTTGACCTTTGGGCAGGAACACTTTATTTTAAAAATACATTTGAAACTTGACTTTAAATCCTAAATAATCATACTATGTTCTATACACACATCCTCATTTTCTAAACTTATATATAAATATTTGGTTCATGTCCTTCAATTACAGCAAAAATCATGATATACAACATTTTCTAGTGTGATGACAGAAAAAACTGCTGGTAAAATACAACTAAAAGCAATAATTTAGTATCATCAAACAATGACAATACCCAAATTGCACTATTCAGAGGACATTTCCAACAATTTAGGTGGTCTGTAATAATGATCTTAAATAGTCAGTACATTTTCTTCCCAGATTCAGCCCCTTCTGGCAGGCAAATCAGAATATGGTCTATTGGAAATTTTGGCCTGGTCTACCTGCTTCATGGAGAGTTTTTGTTTGTATGTCTTTTTATTGTTGTTTTTGTTTTTGCGGAAGAGAAGTTTAGGATGATCTATTGATAACATCTGTCCTTAAATTTTCTTTAGCTTAAAGTCTTCTTATTCATGTAAGCGGCAAGTAATTAAACAGATTTAAGACTCATTTTGCAGGAAAATATTGGTTGTACCCACAGGCATTTCTGAAACTCACTGATGTGAGAAAGTATATTAAATCTCATAGAAAGAAAACAATTTTGGTTTCCTCATTTTACAAACAAAATGCCAGCCCTAACTCTTTAATGTCTGGTAGCCTAAGCACAAAGATAACTTTTGTTTGTCAACAAACAGAATATTGGCCCTTCACTTAATCAAAATTTAACTTGGAAATGATTCCAACTAAGCATAGGTTACTTCATACTCCTTGTGATTGGAGCAAGTAACATAAAGCATTTTGTATCCCCAAATTCTCAGAGCTTTATTCCTGTATTAAGTTAGAGTACCAAAAATTTAGGTGCCCATTCCATATTTTTTTTAGCACTTGGCCAAAGAAAATAGTTTCCTGAGTTATGCATTAGTGCTAAAGTTTGTGTTTTTATCCATTGAAGAAACATAGTTTTGTGAACTTTATGTCTTCTCTGAAAATCACATTTAAATAAGTATATTATTTTAGCCAGTTTCTCTTAAGTTTTACAGATGTCAATAAAGCTTTTCAAACTTACTACTTGGATGGGGCAAGGAAGAGAGGAGAAATCTCCCCATATATATTATTGTACCTTAATTTATCAGACAATTATATCATTCTTTGCTAATATTCTTGAATATTCATTGGTTATTTGATATCTATAAAGCATTGTTAAAAGAGTCTTATATGTATTAACACCTGCAATTCTTACAACAGCCTCATGAGGTTTATACCTTAATATGGAAAAGGTTTAGAGGTGGATCGATAATATAATTTGCACATAGCTGTTAAGTGGATGAGACATTATTTCAGCCCAGATAGTCTAAGAGCTACATATCTTTATACATGTTCCTCTTTTCCTTGATTTCCAGGAAATACAAGGTTAAATTTGAGTGCTCAACTACAGTGAGCATTATAAGTACCTCATAACATGTTTCAGCCTGTTGCTTCTAAGTGGCATCTAAGTTTTAGTGTTACAATCCTCACCAAACACTTTTAGGGAGGAGAATCATTTCTAACCATAAAGAACAAATGAGGCATATATATTTGGAATGACTGAAAAGATCCCAGGGTATGGTTTTTCCACATGCTGTGGATCCAATATACTAAAAACATGCAGTGTCTGAATGTGTCCAGTGTTCCTGAAGCAGTATATTTACAGATTTTAGAATCTGCCAGAACCTTCTTTTGTGTTCATTACATTTTAAAAATAGGACCTGCCAACTAAGCAATGTCTGAAGGCCTAATTGATTGCTAATTGATCAGGAAAGTGCCTCAGAATAAAAAACACTAATCAAAAGTTTGTTGCTAAGAGCCTTGCACAGAACATACACTGCTCCCAGGCATTCATTCCAAAGATTTATTTCTCAGTCAATTCATTTCTTCCATTACATATGAAACTTACACACACAACTTCTTCACTATAATCATAATAAAAAGCAAATGTAGATGATTAAAACACACTTTTTTTTTTTTAAATTCTATGAGCACAATTGGCTCCCATTGTAGGAAATCAGAAATTGCACCCTGGAGAGGTTTCTGAAATATAATGGGATGAAATTAAACTTTTCATTGCTAGTGATGGAACCTACCAAAAGATATTTTTATTGAATTGCCTGTGTTATTCCAACACACATAACATTTACTCTAAATGGATAATTACAATAGTAATCATGTTTGCTCTTTCTTTTTGAACAAGTAAGTCTTTTCCAAATAGATTATGTAATTTAAAAAAATAAGTGATGGCTGGTTTAGAGCACATGAAAATTTTGGGTAAAATTCCACCTTCTAAAATATAGCTTTCATCATCATATTTCTTCAAAATGGTCATGCATCATCATTTCCTTCATTGTATTCCTAAACCTAACCCAGTTTCTATTTTAGATCTCTTGAACTATTTCATTCATCAAGGAGGCAATCTTTTTCTTCTTTAAAAACATATTAATTTTTCACAAATTCATATTTTAAGTTTCACTACATATGTGAAAGGAAACATTTTTTTCTGCAAAGGTAAAGAAGAGCTCTTCATTCACAGGTGGGTTATGTTTGGAACTTCTAAGAACATACATGTATATTTTACTTATGATTTTTGCCCTCAAGGTGGCTCAACCTGTAAAGTCCATAAGCCTTCCCTTGTACCACTTATATATTTCTGCTGCTTTTAACACCCTGATTTCGGTATACTGTCATGTCTTGGAATGTAACACGCTTTCAAATGTAAAGGCCCTTATTGAAGTAAAAGGAATTTTGTTATTTTGAAAGTATTTGAATCCAAGAAAGGAGAAAAGATAAATCTATATAGTCAACCTCATATAAAATTAAAATCTCATTACTCTCTTTTCTTACTTAAATGTTTCCTGACATACAACATTTACTTTAAAACCCATTTTTCCCATAATATTGATTGATTGATTGATTGGCTTTGTGTGTCTGCAGTTTTCCTCTTAACATACTCTTCCTCTCTTCTGACACACACACACCTGGATTGTTTTACAAAAAAATTCCAGGGCAAACATTTCCCAAAACTGAAGCCAAAAAAATTTGAAATCATTACTAGCCTTCTTTGAAATAGATGCATCGTTTGGACAAAACTTTCTCTAATTAAGGGGAAAAAAAATCATCCTCTTGAAAACTGTTTGAAAAGATTACCTAGCCCTATCATGTTTAGTGGCTTGGGGTTTATTCCAACCCCAAATAAAATGGCTTATATAATCTTGGCCTGAAACTTAGCTAATATTTTATTCATACTCCAAAGAGGAAAGATTGCAAACAAATGAGATCATATGGTATTTGCCTACAGGCTACTGAACAGGTTGCTTAAGAAAAAAATAGTGTAGAACTATTATAAGCAGGTACAAGTTGAAATAAAATCTAGCTATGTGGGACAATCCCTTTCTCTTCATTTATCTATGCATTGGAAACACATTGATTTTTTAAAAGCTTGACATTACTAAAAGTGTAAATTCATCTTCTATAACTCTTCTTAAGGAAAAACCAACTAGCTTCTGGAATCTGAACTTTGCATGATATCATATAAATTATTTTTATATCATAAAAATAAAATAAAGGTATTCCACTACCTTAACAGACATAAAAAGAATATATTCATTGCCAGTGGTCTCAATATAATCTTAAAACCATAAGATATTTTTGTTGAAAAGAAATTTAGGTATTATCAAAATCTTCCATTGCAAATTTGAGAAATAGAGAAGCCCATAGAAAATATTTGCCTTTTCCATGTCCTTTAAATTTTAATGTCATGGCAAGAAATAGAAACAGTGTGTATTGTCTCTGCTTCCATTTACACTACTCTGTTGATATAGACTTTATTATTCATATTATATACTTTGTAAATTAATTTCAACAAGTGTTATTTATCTTCTACAGTGTAAAGTCTTTTGGGACTTAAAGGCAGAGAGAGAAATGCAACCTTAAGTAGATTTGGATCTAATGGCAAAGACAGTTATACAAACATGATTGCAAGAGAGTAAGAAGACCATCATAACAATATGCTTCAAAGCACAGAGGTGCACCAGGGACAAGAATGCATAACTGAGCTTGGATGAGACACAGGGAGAGCTTGGGAGTGGAGGAAATGTCTAAGCAGGGTTTTGAAGGAAGATGTAGAACTTGATAATAGATGAAGGCCAAAGGAAGGCCACTTCAATAAAAGACAACAGTATATACAATGGAACATCAGGAAGACGATGATATAGTCAGCTTCTACAGCTCTGACTAGAGTATGAAGTCAGAGGCAGAAACCATTAAGTCAGTCAGGCTAGAGAGGTGATCAAGGTCAGATCACAAATGCTAAGTAAGCCTCAGATCCAGCAGGGAGTGCTGTGACTGATTTTGTGTTTGAAAATGATATTTCTCATGTATTGTAAATAATAACTTGTAATTTCCTAGCTGCTAAAACAAATACCCTACAATGGGTTGGCTTACCACAGGAATTTATTGGCTCACAGTTGCAGAAGCTAGAAGGCTTCATTCCTTCTGGGGTTGGTATCTTCTGGCTGGCCAGCAATCTCTGAGGTTCCTAGGCTTTTCCATCATGTGGCAATGCACATGACTGCTCCCCCTGGCTTCTCTCTCAGCCTTTCACTCTGCTTATAAAGTACTCTAGTAATTGGGATTAAAGTTCAACTTGATTCAGTTGGCCCACTCCTTAACTGAAGAAATATCTAGAAGAGATCTTATTTACAATGGATCCATTCCCACAGGACCAGGTGTTGGGACCTGAACACACCTTTTGTGGGGCGATCTAATTCAATTCCCAAATAATTTATGGAAAAGACTAGGTAAATGGACACCTTGCAGATTTTTCTAAAATTTAATTGAGAGATGATGCTGGGCCAAAACAGGGTAGCATATTTAAGGGGATACAGTCATAGAACACAGGACTGAAGAATGAAGGAGAAGGAGGAGATAAAACAGAGCAAATCAGGAAAGTATGAGACTAACAGAGGTATTTATGGATCTTTTTGTTTTTCATCTTTTTTTCTTTGCCATAAGCAACCATATCTATTAATATCACTTAATTAATAAATCAATATTTTCTCTGATTTAACAATTTGACTCAGGATGCAGAAAACCACCTGTATACCCAACTCAACCAATGTCAGTAAACCATGGCCACATTCATTCTCCTCTGTCCTTGAAGATATGTGCAAATGAATCAAATATGCAAGTTGAATTGCTTATTTAAAGCATTGCTGAGGCCTCAGATGACACTAAACTATCTTCTCTGGGCTTGCTATTGGGCAGCGGTTTTTTTTCGTTTTCTGTTTTTTATTTATTTTTTTATTTTTAAAGATTTATTTTTTATTTATCCCTGCCCCCCCTAACCCCCCACCTCCAGCCACAGCTTGCTTGCTGTCTGCTCTCTGTGTCCATTCACTGTGCATTCTTCTGTATCTACTTGTCTCCCTTTGTTGCGTTATCTTGCTGCGCCAGCTCTCCTCGGGCACAGGCTGTCAGCTCCCTGCAAGCACAGGCCGTCAGCTCCCTGTGGGTGAGGGCGAGCCTGTCTTCACAAGGAGGCCCCGGGACGCGAACCCAGTGCCCCCCACATGGTAGACGGGAGCCCAGTCGATTGAGCCAAAGCCACTTCCCTGGGCAGTGGTTTTTAGAGAGCCTTATCTTGAAATATTACATCTAGCATGGAGAAAGACCTCTTTTCATTTGCAATGCTGTTTCCTAACAGGATCTCAGTGAATCATCTCATCAGAAGATTGTGTTGGCCTTCTTTCTGCCCCTCCTTCACCCAAAGAACTTAATTAACTCTTTTGTAACAAATCTATGACTAATGTTTGCAGCTGGTAACTTAAGCATAACTATGATATTTTTAGTTGTTTTTTCCCCAAAATAAACCTATTTCTATATTGGATTTTTATAACAGAATGGAGCCTTGTCTCTTTGTTCCAATGCAAACATTAGAAAATGAATAATATATTACCACCTGAAACTCCTAAGCAGCACCCCCACCCACTTGTTCTTCTACTACTCTAAATAACTATATTACTGATTGGAGAATATAATTAAAATAAAAATATATTTTAGGAAGTAGAAAACTCACTGTTATTCTGGTGCTTTGTCTTTATTTCTTTTTTAAATATAGTAATCCAAAGATAAAATGGTAATCACAAAGAAAACAGTAATGACCCCTCTGAAGGAGCTAGTGGTGGTGATCATGTTTACTTTCTACCTCTTTGAATGAAACGTGCTATCATTGCCATAAAACTACCAGTTAAGTGCCATTATACCAATTTTGCAAATGGAAAACCTGAGGCTCAGAGGAATTAAGTAATACCACCCAGCTGGAAACTCAGGTCTGTGATTCCAAAGTCTGTTTTCCCCCACTTGTGTCATGCTGCATCTCAGAATATTCTTCCTCTGCAAATATTCAATTTTACAAAAATGAAGGATCTATTCCCTTATCCATTGTCATTTGTAAACAAGCACTTAAGTGGGCCAGTTCTACGACAAGCTCATACTCTGCTTTTGAAAATATAAAGACAGTTTTTATAAGTAATATGCAATCTAGTAGGAGAGAAGTTCATGTAAAAAATGATCCAAATACAATGAAATATAATAATGATAACACTAGCATTGATAATAATAATGATTATACTAATTTTAAGTACTTAAACTAAGACAGGCACTGCTTTAGGTACTTTATATATGTGAGCTCATTTAAACTCCACAACATCCCTACGAAATGGGCATTATTATTGTCCATGTTTAATAGGTGAGGAAATTGAAGCCCAGAGAAAGTAAGCAATAGGCCCTAAAGTCAGCCAAAAGAAGACATCATTTAAATCATTCAAATAAACATTTATTGCAAACCTAATGTGTAGTATGCCCTGCTTGCCAGAGAAAGAGACATGCAAGTTGATTCATAAAGGAACAAGCTTCTTTTGATGAATAGATGAGGTAGAGAAGGGCTTCAGGGGACACAGAGACAAAACTGCAAATGTACCAAAGCAGACAATGGCATTTTACATTTGAAAATTGCACAACTGTCCATGAGATCATTGCTTTGTCATGGTTTCCAATCTCAACCAATTTATGGGACTTGCCAGAAATCCTGTTTCCTTTACTACTGTTCTTTCCCTAATGACAATTTCATGCTTTCCCACCATCTAGAAACTTCCAAAGATCCCACTTCCAGCTCATTCTCAGAACATGACTGCTTTCTATTTCACAGGCACTAAGCAACTCAGTTTGTAACCATCTCTTTTACTGCCAATATTTGAGTTAAGATCGTTGTAGAAAATAACTCTTCTCCAGTTATTCCTTACTATCTCTATTATTTATGCCCTATATTTGTTTATTTTTATTTTTATCACAATTATAACAAACCATGGAATACTCATGTGACACCACAGCATTGCAAAAGTCCCATGCTAGATAAATATGAGGTCAGATATCATGGACTGAGTAAATATGCAAAGAGGGACAAACAGAAAAAACAAATTCCAGAGGTGGAGGGTCAACAAATTAACAAATTGACGAGTCTAGACTGCCTTCCAACTCTGCAGATAAGCCAAACAAGGAGCTGACCAATCTTTGAATCTTACCTACTGTAAGGAGCAGAACAGTGATGATAGAAGCATTTATTCCCAGGAGGAAAAGTAGGGCTATTGTGCTGGCATGTCTTCTGTCTCTCTCAAATATGAAACCAAATTTGTGTCCATTCTGAATCTTTCTGTAGAAGAATGATTTTAGAGCCTTGGAACACACACACACACACACACAAATGTATCATGCTGTCTGGGAAGGACTTCTTAAGATAGCCTGTTTCCACATTGAAGGTGCACTCAAGTACCACTTTGGATTCTTATGGAAGAGGACTTCTCTTCCTATATCTAAGGAGAGAGGAGAAAAAGAAGGACACTTAATATTCCCTGTTTTGGACATTGGACCCTCATAAAGGAGTCTATAGTTTTAGTGAGTGAATGTTAAAGATGCAAAATTTAATTAGCTTCGAAGCAGGTCATGAAGCTGAGAAATCTATGGTTATCGTTTTTCATTTTAGGCTCTAAACCTGCAACCTTGACTGTGTCTTTGGTTACATATTTCTCTTTTTTGTTCTGTTACAATAGAAGGAATGTTTTTCCTATTTTAAGGTCAATTCTTCCACTTTTGTGCAGAATCACATTCCATCCAACATCCTCAGAGAGCTAGCTCTAAAGATTCTTCTTTCTTTTTCCTGAATGTTCAAATATTCTCTTTTCTGGCTCTTTTCCTCCAGTAGTTCAAAAGGTTTAATGTTATTATTATCTTACAAATAAACAGTGATTTGTCTTTTGCACAATCCAATGGATGATTTTCGCTGAGTGCTTTACTTTATTTGATGCATCACTCTTTGCAACTCTCTGTCTTATGGATATTTTGGGATTTCTTGTTGCTTTCTTCCTGATTTCTACTCATTCTTTATCTCATTTGTGAACTGTTTATTCCTTATTGAGCCCTAAAATTTTACCCTAATCCCCTTTCTCCTTTCACTCTCTAAATTTTCCTTGGATATTTTTATCCACTTAATGGAACATCTTTATTCTAAAGTTTCCTGAATCTGAATCATGGGTCAGACCTCTTTCCTAAAAGCCAGAACCTCATACCTACCTCCCCAGTGAACAGCTCCGTGTGTATGTTGCATCAAAAATAAAACCTTTCATGTCTAAATCTGAATTTCAATCTTTCATCACAAACTTCCAGTCTTCCTGAGTTTGCCTTCCTAATATTTGGCGCCACCAAACAATCTACTTGCTAAGCTATAAACCTGGGCAATAACTGTTCTATCTTACTCTACTTCATCCCAAGATTCCACCAGTCATCAAATCCTGTTATTTGTGCCTCTGAAGTATTCCTTAAATTTGTCTTCTTCTCCCCATCTGTGTCATTTCCTAGGTCAGGCAATCATTATCTCCTAATAAATTATTAGAACAGTCACTATCTGATCTTCCTGCCTCTAGTAAGGCCTTTTATTTTTAATTGATTCTCTACATTGCAGCAAAAAAGATCTTTCAAAAACAAATCATTTGTTATTTGACTGTGTCCACATGCCTCCATGTAATCCTGTGCCACATAAACACTGGAATTTCCCAGTTCCTTGCAGATGGCATGCTTTCATGTTTACATCATTACAAAGTCATAAGCTGCCATCTCCTGCACAGAAACCACCATTCTTTAGGAGTACCTAATTCTTTTGAACTACCTAATTCCTAAACATCACTTTGTAGATTAGAAGTCTAAAATGATGCTCACCTTTATACCACTAGTCTGAAACTGCTTTAAGAGAGAATACATGTTCTATTTTTTTAAATGATTACTTTAAAAAGAGCTGGATAATCTCAGTGCAGCTGGAGTTTAAACATTATGCATCAATGAAATTTTTCTCAAAATATTTCAATTATATCTCACTCTAGAATATAATAAAATTCATCCATCTTGAAAATACTAAGAATAACACATATACTTATAACATTTTTCTCTAATTAATGGAAAGGTTGCCTTAAATACTTTGTAGCTTGTCATTTACCAGGTTAGGCAATAGTTTCATAGTAAATGACCATTTAAAGACTCAGAGTAGAATTACTGAAATTTATATTTATATTTTAAATAATTACAAATAACAATGCCTATATCACTTAGCATACATAGCAATCATACCCTTAAATTCCATTTAAAAACAAAAAGTCTATCTGTAGTGTGATCTTTCAGTTGTCCATACAGGTTTAAAACATCTCTGAGTTCTTTTAGCTTAAACTCAGTTTATGAGTACTTGATAGTTGCGACGGTTCGCTCGGTCGGTAGAGGTGGGGTCTGGCTGCGGACGAGGGGTCGGTCCAGCTCTGGACGAGGGGTGGGTCCCGCTTGGGACGAGGGGTCAGTCCCACTTGGGACGAGGGGTCGGTCCGGCAGCAGACGAGGGGTCGGTCTCACAGGGGTTGCGCGGTTTGGCTGATGGGGTCGCCCAGCAAAGCCGGCGACAAAGGGGTCGCCCGGAGAAGCAGGCAACGAACTGGGGACAAGGGAGGCCAGGCCCTTGTCGGGGGCTCTCAGGACTGGAGGGCGCACGGCAGAAGAACTACCGCGGAGACAAGGTAAACACACAAGTCCACTTTATTGAGGGAGAGGCAACAGTTTTATAGGGGCTGGGGAAGGCTGATTGGTCGAAGCCACGCCCTGTTCTGATTGGTTGCCGGCGAAAGGTCAGTGGGCGGTACTGGACGGGGGAGGGGTGGTGGTTAGGGATTGGCTGTCGCTGTTGCTGGGGGAAGGGGCAGGGTTTAGGGATTGGTGGCTGCTGTTGCTGGGGTAGAGGGCAGACTTGAGTTTCCCGCCCACGCCTGGCTGTTGCTGCTGTCGGGGGAGGGAAAAGGGCAGACTGGATTTCTCTGCCCACGCCTGGCTGTTGCTGCTGTCGGGGGAGGGGAAAAGGGCAGACTGGAATTTTCCGCCCTGCGCCTGCACAGGGAGAAGGAAGAAGAAGGGTGCCGCCCCACAGGCATCGTGTGGCGCCATCCGGGAGGAGGGGCGGCCGCGGAAGCATGGCTGCCGAGAAGGGGAGACCCGAGGGCACTCTGCGCCCATGCCGAGCTCCCTTCAGGGGTGGCGGTGAGTCCGAACAGCCACCCTATTATGGGGGCAGCGGCTTGGCCTGCCGCAGCCGCTCCCCTGCCAGGCCAGCAAACCACACTTCAGCCCGAGGGGTGACCGCAGATAGTCAAGGAAATGTTTAAGACTAATTGTGAGATCACCATTCTAAATTTCACAGTAAACATTAAGAAAAAAAATGAAAACAGTAGAGAAAATAAGTAAAATTACAAGTAGGCAAATCACATAATATTATAGTTGATCGCGTGAGTACATCAAAAGGTAAAGGTATACCTAGCCGCTCATAAGCTTTCATCTCTCCCCTCTCTTTATTGCTTGAAATAGGTATCATACAATGTATTCCTTAGGATTTACTCCTTAATTGGTAGAGTGAATATAGTTATATACTTTAGGGCCTCTTATTATTAATCATTAATACATTTTGGTACTGAATAGCAATGCCCGTGTATAGTGCAGGGATATCAAATATGGTGTTTTTTTCCCCAAGAGAAAATAGCAAGGTTCAAAACATGTCCTAACCCCTTGTCTTAGCTTCCAGGTTGCTGAGTGAACTTAAATATGGGAATTTATTGTCTTATGGTTTCCAGACTGGAAGATTTGCTTCCTCCCAGGGTTGGTAGCATTTTGGCAAGAGAACATTCCTTGGTTTTCCCATCACATGGTGATGTCCTCTCCTTTCTCTTCTGGGTTCCCAATGATTTTTGGCTTCTGACCTCTCTCTGTGGCTTTCTAGTCTGTGTCCAATTTCCTTTGCTTATAAGAATTTTTACCATATTGTATTAAAATTAATATTATTACTTAAAGAATGCCCAACCTGAATGTGTCCACCCTCATTCAGTTTGGGTACACCTTAAGTAATATCTTCAAAGGTCATATTTACAGATGGGTGGACAGCCACAGAACTAAGGTTTATAGCCTTGCCATTTCTTTTTCCAGGGACATGATTTAATCCCCAACACCTCACTTATCACCAAGCCTTGGGGTCTTTTTTGAAAGAGAATTCTAAATGGATCTGTAGTGAAGAGACCAAAGAAACCTGAAATTAGTGGTCATTTAAAGATTCAAACTAGAGAATATATAGTGTCTTCATAATCCTGCCTAGGGCCACACTACTTGTTATTCGTGCTTGTCAGGATGTCCCTATTCTCTCATATAAGTTTGGGAGGACTTTTAAAAACTTTACTTGTGTTACAGGAAGCAGTAACCTTTTCAGTATGATGCAATAAATTTCTGCCTCTGTTCCATGGGTTGATAATAACTGGAATGAATAAAAGGTGGTGCTAAAATGACTTAATAAAGTACCAACATTGCATCCATGTGAAAAAAAGAAATTTAAGGCTGCAAAGTCAAAGTTTCTGGAAATAAACAGTGGGTAATAATTTTTTCAGTTGACCATATCGTCATCCTCCAAGCTGCTGTCAAAAGGAATGAACCATACTCCCTGCTTGTCCTCTTATAATCTCAAAAGTATATCTGAATTCCTGCTGTGAACTTAATAGGAGGAATGACTTATTAAGGAAAGGGAATAAGGTATGGTTGTGGAATAGCATTGGCTCTTTTTTCAATGCCTCTGCTGTTTTTGTTTCATGTCTTCTATTCTGGGGTAAATGATATTGAAGCAGAGCAGTAGCACAGAGATTGCTGCCCACAATATTAACGCATGAGTAGCACAATATCTAACTGGACGGTTGGGGGGCTGATGAATAGGAAGGCCATGCAGGTACATGGAAAGTTTCAGGCAAGACTTCTGGATCATTTGAATGCTGGAACCCTCTCCTGATTCCATTTAAGGAAAAGTATGAGACTCTTCTCTGATGGGATTCAGTAAACTGTAAAGAAAGTACTACCTCTCTCAGCATTCCCCAGAAAAGAGATTGTTACAGAACCTCCTAATGATTATGCTGCTGATTATAAAGGGACAACTAAATGTATGTTAACATAGTGATCTGTCCATACTGTAGAGTAGACACAACCTCAGAGACTCTCACATTTTTACCTCAAAGTGACAAACAAATATTATCATTTCCTGTCTGTATTAGTCAGCCAAATGGGCACTGATGCAAAATACCAGAAATTTGTTGGGTATTTATTTGGTGTAGAAGCTTACAGTTACCAGGCCATAAAGCATAAGTTACATCTCTCATCAAAGTTTCTTGCCACCTTGTGTTGGAGCAAGATGGCTGCCAACATCTGCCACGGTTCAGGCTTCCTGGGCTCCTCTCTTCCCAGGGCTCATTTCTCTCAGGGCTCAGCTTCTCTCTTTTCTCCACAAGGTCAGCTGTAGACTAGGAGGTTCTCTAGGCTTTGCCTCTTTCCACAACACCAGCCATAGACTATTAGGTGAATGGTTTGTTTCTCTTCCCGGGACTTTCTCTCTTTCTTCACAACCAAGCTCCTCTGTGTGCTTACTTCCTGGGGATCCAGCTCAAGGCCCCAGCATCAAAACTCCAACTCTTTTCTTGGCCATGTCCTTTATCTGTGAGTCCCTACCCACCAAGGGGCAGGGACTCAACACCCTACTGATGTGGCCCAATCAAAGCCCTAGTCATAATTTAATCATGCCCAGGTACAGACCACTTTACAAACATAATCCAATATCTATTTTTGGACTTCATGAACCATACCAAACTGCTGCACTGTGTGTGTCATGATGTGAAGAAGAAGGGAAACACTAAGTTAGTGAATAAAATTGCTAACTCAATAGGGAGAGGTTAAACATCTATAAAAATATATTGGTAATAGCTAAGCAATGAAACATCCTTCTTCTTACCCTAAATATTAACCTAAGATATAGATGGCTACCTAATATTATAAAGGAAAGTATGGGGTGGACTCTGTCAGGAGAAGAAACTGTGCAAGTTTTCTTTCAGTCATGAACGGGTGGTTATTTATAATCTAATTTCATTGGGACTAAGCTACATCTCATCCCATCAAAGGAGATAATATTAAAATAAGAGTTCTGGAAAATCAAAACTCTGACAAGGAAATCCTCACTATTTCAATGTAAAATGTAAAGTATCTAAAGACATTGTCACGGGGTAAAAGACATATGGTGAGGGTCAAAGTGCACGTCCAGACACCTTCCACTTGGCAGGGTGCTGCCCACAATTTGGCAGAGTTAGGAATCCTATGTCAGTGTGGCTTCATTGTAATTTGTTATCAGTTTAGAACTTCCTATTCCATGGGGGAAATGTGACATGAAAAATGAAACAAGAATAATCCTGTGCTACAGCCAAGAACATGAGTTCAGTTCTCAAAGGAAGGAGCAACTAAAATGGAAATCAAGAATAGATAGCAAGGGATTTAATAAAAAGGCACTGTACAGGACTTAGCCTCTTCATGCTTTCACGAAAACCTATGCGAATGCTGAGCCTCCTTGCTATGAACAAATGGGTTTTCTTTACCTAATGATTTGGGGAGACTTTGAGCTTTGCCGAAGGCTGCATATCTAGAAGGAAATCATTAAACCAATAAAATGCTCAAATACACTGAAATGGTTAGTACAGATGAATTAAATCAAGGTAAGACCACAATGCCATCTTTTAGAGATATTATTTTAACTGACCTTCATGTATAATTTTATTTTATTTTAGTACCATCAATAGAGCAGGATTTTTGAGGTGTTTTCCCCAAAAGTGAGGGAATGATCAGTCTGTACCTCAATTCACAATAACCATCATATTCAGTGAGGGAAGACATTTATCGTCATAAACCATTTTCTCACTAGTGACTTAAAGACTTTTCTTTAGTTTCCTCAATTGGGTATTTGAACAAACTGAGTCCATCAAGTTTACTGATGAGAAAGCCAGGACTACAGAAAAAAACTCATACTATACTGCTTACTGCTGGAAACAGAATTTGGAAGAAAAGTATCTCATGTGGCCACCACCCTCATATACAAATATTAAAAATAGGGTGTTAGAATTTGTAGAGGGGTATAAGTGAAGGAACAAATAAGATGGAAAATTCCTGAAGTACTTCTTTTAGAAATTTTGGCTTTTATGGATCTGGAAGTCAGCAATCTGAACAAGGTTGACTTATCTAAATGATATCAATGGCAAAATTCTGTGGAACTCAATTCAATTGGCACATAATTCTATTTATCTCTCTAGCTATATTTTCTCTTAGAGAATGTGACATTTGGAATATGGATTAATATGGATTAAACTGGGATATTATTTAAAATACTGGATTCCCCTCCAAGTTCTTTTTACTATCTAATCAAAGTTTACTTCAGCTTATCTTTCTGCCTTGCTTTTCCTGTACTTGGTATTACAGTTATCTTTCACTGATAAGTGAAAAATAGATGTTAACAACAGTTCAGTATTTTTGTGGTAACTTGCCCTTATCTAAGAGTTAGGAAAACAACCTACAAGTTTCCATCCAAAGGAGACTCTCTGGGTCAATGAATCTTTTTTCTTGGAAGTTTAAAAAAACAAAAACAAAAAAACCCTGCCCTATAGGATCCTGCATAATAAAAGCAGGCTGACATATTTGATTTAGATTCCCCATGAAAACTTAGAATTATAAGAACAACTAAAATCTGTTAAAGCAAAACAACAAGAACTATAAAAACTAAGATATTACCTGAAAAGTAAGACTCTGAAGGTATCCCAATTCAAGTGCAAAAGGGAAGGTATGTTCTACATAACAGGGCTCTCCTAGCACAGTGATTCTGGATTTCTCTACCATGATGAGAAAGTCAGAGAGTATGCCGGTAGGTTCAACACTTTATTTTTATGTAAACTAATCATCAGCTGGAGATTGTTTTAATAGCACTAGCTTTCTAACTCTCAGATTTTTTTTTTTCTCTTGCTCTCTTAATTGCCCTCTGGAGCATGGCTAATTTAAAATTACATTTCTCTGATAAAAATCTCATTCCCCTCAAGACAAAATACTAAAATAACTTTATCTTTACTCTATCAAAAGCTTTTTTCCCCAATAATAAACTATCTCTGTGTAACAGAACATCTAGAACTTTTCTTGTGAAAAAGCATAGTAATCAAAATCTAACATCTTTGGAAGCAATACGTTCCAAAGTGGAATTAAAGAAGCTGTAAAATTTATATGACCTTTCAACACCTTAGACTTTTAGGCTGAAAGACACAATTCAGCTCCCTAATGGTGGACAAGAAATGCAACCCTTAAAAGAGAGAGTTTCATAAGCTATAACCCCTTACAACAAACACAACTGCTTTTAATGTTTTGGGTGGAAGAGCAATAATACTACAGAGAATTTTGCCTTTCTTCAGCTGAATTAGAGTTAAAACATAATCAGTTAATATAGAAGATTCTCAAATATATATTTTTTGCTCTAAGAACCCTATTTTTTTCAAGACTTTTCATGCTGCTTGAATATTAAGAGAGAAAATCTTCATACTAATAAAAACTTAGTAATCATCAGAAATATGGTTTTACTTACTTTTTCAGTTTATATCATTCTGGATTATTAACCAATTAATTAATATTGCAATGAATAAGCATAAATGTAAAGTAAAGCAACACAATTTCTTTTTCATTCACTATTCTTTACAAGCTGTGAATCCTTGATTACTGTCTCTTGACCTCTCTGAACTTTGGCTCTAAGATCAAATTAGTAAATAAATGTTAAAGTGCTTAGAAAACTGTGAAGCTCAGCAATGTATTATTAATATTGCTATTTTACTATTCACTAGCTGCTCTGAGTGTTCAGGAAAAAGTAAGAGTTACAGTCCCTTTTTTCAGCTACCTTATATAGTTGGGAAGTTAAAAAAAAATTATACACACACAAAAAATGAAATGCAAAGAGTAAATGTTACTCTAAACTAAAAAGCTAGCAATAGATTTTGAGCTAAGGACATATGTAGGAATCAAAATTCAGTAACACTGTATATAGGAAATTAAAGGAAAGACTTTTTTCCTATGAGAGTTTTAAAATAATGCTATCAATAATAGAAATTAGGTAGGTCCAAAGGGAACCCTGTCTGTGTTCCTTTGTATATAGTGTGTGTTCATTTTGAGATTGTTTGCCATGAGAAAATATTTCTTTTGCTAGTAATTGGAAATACATGACTGAAATTTGAGAGGTTCAGCCTGGAGACATATTTGGTCCAAAAATTGAAACAATGACATCTGATAATGGCTCACTTTTAGAGAATGACCAAGAATCAAGGGCCAGAGACTTAAAGACAAATGCTTTAGGAACTGAAGAAAGAGAATAGTAAAGGGAAAGGCAGAGAACTAGAAAAGTGCTCTGTCCCAAATTTGAGAAAGATAAGTGAAAATCAAAATGCCAATACTATGGGGGTTGAAGGAGAATTCTAAAATTAGAGGATAACCTTTGAGAAAGGAATTTTAGTTACGTGGTAAGCAAAAGTGAATCCGGGGAAGTGGATTTGTCTCAACTGATAGAGCATCCGCCTACCACATGGGAGGTCCAGGGTTCAAATCCAGCGCCTCATGACCCATGTGGTGAGCTGGCCCATGCACAGTGTTGATGCACGCAAAAAGTGCCATGCCATGCAGGGATGTCCCCTGCGTAGGAGAACCTCACGTGCAAGGAGTGCGCCCCATAAGGAGAGCCGCCCTGAAAAAAGCACAGCCTGCCCAGGAGTGGCAACACACACACGAAGAACTGACACAGCAAGATGACACTAGTTAAAAGATACAGATTCCCAGTGCTGCTGACAAGAACGCAAGCGGACATAGAAGAGCACACAGCTAACGTACACAGAGAACAGACAACTAGGGGGAAGAGTGGGGAAGGGGAGAGAAAAAAAAAGTGAATCCCACATTCCAGAAGTTTAATAATAAAATAAACAAATACCTTGTGTAAGCAGCAAGCTCCTTAGATTCAGGAGCTTGACGCAAATATGAAGGAAAGTGTCATAGTGAAATGGGAGAGCTGAGCTAAGTAAAAATATGCCATTGAGAGAACACTGAAAATGCTTGAAGATAATAAGGAAGTTAATAGTCATTGGAAAGAGAAAATTGAAAATACTTAAGAATGAGGGGTTAAACATGGGATAGAGATATTCAAGGAAATGGGAATGGAAAGAATGTTAGGGTTTATTTGAAAGATAAAGAAAAGCATTTCCTCTTCCACCAGGTATAACTTTATAAGTGTTGTGGGATGGTGAGGCTCTGGGTGAAAGATGGGTGTACAGAGTGGAAATGGAGCCAGATGGTCTCAGTGATTTTTTCTTAAGTAGGGGTTAAGGTCACCCTGGTAAGGGTGACAGTGTGGAGGAAAGGAGAGTTTGGAAGTTAATGAGTGAGACTCAAGACTGTGGGAACTGTGCTGGGATTACAAATGATTAAGGAAAGAAAATTTTTGGTGAGCATTAGGGAAGGCCTGATGGGAAATACATGACAATAATCTATTGGCCAAGTCAACACAGTTCTTCTTATTTCTCAGATTTAGCCTAAGATTCAATAGCATGGACAGATATAGTACCTAAGGAGACAGTCAGGCTTGGCTTTGAGATTCTTCATGAATGGCTGGATGCATTACAGCATATTGTGAATATGTAGTTTGCTCCTTTTGAACTTCCACAGATTATTTTTATACTAGTTTAATATAGAGTTTTTAAAGAATCTTTTTTTTTTTTTTGCCATAAACATATCGTGGATAGGTTTAGATAGTATGTTTAAAGACTGACTTCCTTTGAAGATTTTCCTGAACTTGGAAAACCTAATGCCATACCCACCTCAACCATGTGTACCTTGACTAGACATAAACATATATTAGATAAGTAAAGAGATATTTTTAAAATTCCTCCAAGTGAGTAAAAGAAAGAAGGCTCATTTAGCATAGGTAGCAGGTAGGAGAAGTCTTTTCTAGACCCTGTGTAACATCCTATTCTTTTGATCATGCCCCATCTATTGTAAGCCACTTCTTTCTTCTCAAAGACTCTCAACTCCCCTCTCCCTCCTCTGGGGGCAGAGAAGGATCTAAGGAACCTCAAAGTCCTCTGGAGGCTGAGAAGGATTTAAGTAATGTTAGGTAGTAGAATGAAATCAGGAGGGACCAGATGGGAGAGCTGCAGCATATGGTGGTGAAGTTTGTGCCTGGCCTAGAGATACTCAGCCAGAAGGTGAGAGACGTGGCCACTCTGACTTTCTCTGCTGGTCAACCACCTGCCCCAAGGACAAGGAGGCCCCCTGTCATGAGGAAAGGGCCTGTTTTGCCAATATACACAGAAGTACTCAAGGAACTCTAGTGGCATTGTTAGCCCTCAAAAGAAAACAAATATGATATCTCCTGTAGAGGCCTCAAGAAAACATTAACAGACTTAAATTTTTGGAAGAGCTCAGGTTAGCTGAACATCTTGGAGGAAACTCTCCTGACAGTGCACCTCCTTATGGAATCTATGCTAACAGTGCTTGCAAATTGAAGTATTGGTCAGTAAACTGTTAGAATGGTTTGTTATCTCTCCTCTTATGAAATAAGGAGAAGCAGTGAGAGTAAATGCTTAGAAACTTTGACAGGGCCATGGCATTCAACAATATTATCATTTCTATAGCAATTATTTTGTTATACTTTTTCAAGGTATTAGTCCCCAATAGACTGAAAATAAAACAGAAATAACCATGGCTTGGGGGCCATTTTAAACAGCAAAAGCACCAATAAAAAGCCTCCCCTTCCCCCAAAAAATGTGGTACTAAATATACTGTGACTAGGACATTTGTTTTCAGTATGAGAGTTGAAGAAAACTGAGGGTCATCTTGTTCAAGCTCACTTGGCAATGTATACATTGGGCAACTCAGATTTTTTTACTGCTCTGTATATGTCTGTGAAAGTGCTGAGATTATTGATTTGAGGGTTACAAATAAATTTCAGCAAGTAGATGAATATGTACTAATAACAGATGTACTGCAGAAGGTATTTTAGGAATAGACTAAATGAATTCTTCCTTCCTTGATAAAATATATACTTTTGCAGTTATATTTCAAATATAGGGAATGAATAGAGGAGAAATATTGGTCTAATAGAAAAACAAAGAAGGAAAGAAAGGAATTGAGACCTCTCTGGACTGTAATCTGAGAGATTAGGAAAAGATTGTAATGTTGAGTGTCATTATTTTATCTAGAACAGAATGCTCTCCCCACAAGGCCCCTTTCAAATCCAAAGGATTTGCTACAAATTCCAGCACAGTCTGTTGTGCTACAGCATCATGCATGTGTTTTTATAAAATGGTCTCTTTTTAAAATTCAAGTTACGAAAAGACTTATTTTTGTGACTGAAAACAATTAACTTGAGATTGTTCATACTCATCCCCAGCCCCTATTCTGCCGAAGAGAATCCTATAATAGTATAATGTCAGGTACAATTTTCTCCTTTCTTCTCTTTATCAAAGAATAATTATGCCTTGTGGAGTGCTGTCATGTAGGTTTATATAATAAATAATCTGTAGTAGAAATGGAAACAAAAATGACTCAGCTGGTAAGAGTAAGTTTCTGAGGAGTGGTGCAGGCCTGCAATGTAATGGAGGGAGCAAGTAGAAGGAAGGAAATTTTTATTAGTGTTTCATTTAGAAGCACTTCACAATTTTCAAAACATGTATGTATGTCTTATTTGCATTTTATATAACTTCTGGTTACTGAACTCTATTCCTTTGATGATGACATGGCTTTCAGATTGAACCAGTGAATCTAGGATTTCACATATGCATTACACATTTGCAATAACTAATTTTTCCTCAATAGAAAGCATCAATAATGAAGGATTTTATGTATTATGTTGACTATTTTGCTAATGTTACCTGAAAATAATAAACTACCACATGAAAATGAACATCAATAATTTCTTATTTGCACCAGCAAAATAACTAAAGGTACTGCTTTGGCTTTACACAAATCTCTGGGATAAAGCTGCAGTGTTTTATTCCTATATTCCACATTTGCTTTCTCCTCTGGGGAACTGTGCTACATTGCTGCATACTGAAGAATCTGATGAACCACTGGATATATCACACATACCTTTCTGTGCTATTGTATTCTAGGAAAACTTTCCTAGATATGAAATAGATAGCTATTACCCTGTAAATGGAATTGAAATGCATCTAGTAGTACAACTGGCTTAACATAACCCTGGCCTCTGCAAATTGGTAAGGGTTTTGAGAATAGTACCTGAAAGTAGTTGAAAACAAATGTGGTTGGTGACCTTGTACAATAACTATGCCTCAAATCATCATACCAGACTCAGTCAGAATTATAATAAATTCACATTCAATAATTGGGTTGACTTGCATATCAGCATAAACTCATGCTGTGCCTGTAAAGTAAGTAGTTTGATCAGTTGATTTTAACAGTTGTTGGATTCAGTCACTTCTATCCTTGTTATTATATTATTCCCAATGACATTTTTAACTGGCCTCTTTTTCCTTAGCTTATTGCCTATCATTCATTGGGTTATATTGAATATGAGACGAGAAGACTAAAACTGATTTGGGTCTCTGAATACCATACAAAGGCTATCATGTCTATAAAAGTCAGTGTCAATTAAAGGTCAACAATTTATACTTGAGAGTAACAAATCCTGGGATTCAGTCTCTTCTCTTGTAGTTATAATAAGTGACTCCATCTTTCTTATTATCACTCTTGTCATCTATAAAGTATTTCCATAAAAAGCAAATGTATTTGACTGGTTTATGTTATAAATAAATTAGATAATGCACATGAGATGATACATATAAAGTGCTTAGCACAGGACCTGAGCATAGTTAAGAGCTTCAATAACAAGGAAAGCAAGAGAATACATTGATGCAAATACATTTATGTAACAAAATACATAAATTATAAAATTCAGATTTTTATATGAATTTCTGAAATAAGACTTGTAAACTCTTTTTCAGTTTGGAGCTCAGTAAACTTTTCTATATTTACTTTCTAGCTTAACAAAATTAAGCACTAACCTCAATCATTATGGTCTTATCTATAAATTACACTAAAAATCTTTCATATAGTAGTTGCTTATAAGTGCTTTGAATTTAAATATGTTATCAGATTTGCAACATTTTTAAATCATAGTATGTGCCTGTAGAAGCTGGCCACAGTGCCAGGTGACCATTGCTCTCTCTTTGTCTATAGAACAATAGTTCATAACTGTAATTTTTGATAAAAAAACAAACAAAAAAAACCTTGTCATCTTCTCTTTGTCTGCAAATGAAATGACTTCTTTCCAAACTACCACTTTTCTGTATCATTGTAGATATAGTTCCACAATATTTCATGAAATACCTGGTGGAATTTCCTGAAATTATCTGACAAGTGGAATTCCTTAGAGTAGTGATATGCTTCTTCAGGACACCATTTGAATTATGCGAACATTTCAGAAGAACCTACAGGTTCCCAGAGAAGAGAAGAGACATGTCCAGGGACATACTGGACTTTACCAGAACTCAGATGATTCCCAACGAGTCATCCTTCTTATGACCTCTCCCTGATTCCCTCACCTTTACAAATGAAAGTGAGAAATAATTCATCCTTTCAGATGTGATGTAGAAATTATGCTTTCTCCTCATTTCATTTAAATGGGACCTGGTGGAGCAGAGCGGAGAAGTAGGCAATCTTCTCCTTTCTTTTCTACCATAGATTTCTCCAGGGTGTGTGAGGAAGTGCTAGAGGGGCATTTCTCTTTCAATCTCCCTCCCTTCCCAGGAGCAATAGAGAGAGGTAAATTTAAATGGATAATTCAGATCACAGAGATGGTCTGCAGAAGATCAAAGTGGGATGAAATTGACAGTAGAGTCCTATGAAGTACTTCAAGAGCAAATAACTATGGAGTCTTGCTTTTCACTTACTTGCCAGTGACTGTTAGCTAGCAATAGAATAATTTGTACAGAACTTAACTAAAATTAGGAAAGACCTTCGAAAAATATATGATTTTTTATCCTTCTACAATTTATATTGTCCAGATCATAGCAATGTTAGGTTCTCAATAAATGCTGCTAAATGCATTAGAAAGGTAATAGCCTGCACTGAACAGACACTTGTAGTCCAATTAATGGGAACAACCACATTTCTACTGAAGTTTACTTTACCAATTCTCTACCATTATTGTGATGTGTGGACCTCATAGAATACCTTGACTTTCAAATGTTGTGCTCAGTTTATGTAATAAGTAGAATAGATAATTGACTTTAAACAGGAGAAAATTTGATGTAATCATCATTGATATGAAATGAATTTGAAGAATCAGTTAACTTTGCCTAAAATCACACAAAATGGGTGTTCTTAAATAATTCATTTCACTTAAGAATTTTTCAGTAGCAAGTTCATGACAGAATGTAAGCTAAGTGTATAACAGTCCCTGCCATCAAGGAACTCACAAACTAGCAGACAGATAGATGTGGTAGGAAACATTGCCTAGTGTTTTAGTTGGCTAAAAGTTGCTGAGAACAATATACCAGAAATGGGTTGGCTTTTATAATGGGAATTTATTAGGTTAAAAGCTGACAGTTCTGAGGCTATGAATATGTCCAAATCAAGGCATTATCAGAGACACTGTCTCACTGAAGGTCAGCTGCTGGCAATCCTGGACACCTGCCATGTTGCAAGGCGCAATGGTGGCTCTGCTGCTCTCTTCCTTATCCTCCAAGCTCGCTTTCTCCCTGAGCTCAGCTGTGGGCAATCAGATAGATGGCAAGCTTCACTCATCTTTCCTCTCTCCTCAGGCCTCATTGCTTCAATTTTGGGCTGCTTTGTCTATGACTTTTTTCCCTCCTGGGTCTGTCAATGTCTGGAGAATTTTCTTTGTTACTGCAGCATTCTTCCTGTTTCTGCAGCTTTGTCTTTTTTAGACTGCCACTTATAAAGGACTCCAGTAAGAGGATTAAGACCCCCCACCCCCACCCCCACCGGGTTCTTCAATCTAATCAAAGGCCCTTAACTAAAATGATCTAATCAAAAGTCCCTTTACTGAATTTTATCAAAAGGTCCCATCTACAATGGGTTTACAGACACAGGAATGGGTTTGTTTTAAGAACAGGATTTTCTGGGGCCCACAAAAAACTCAAACCAGCACACCTAGTGAGGAAGGGGCCAGAAGACCTACAAAGACAACATCATGAACACTCAAACAAGGAAATGGTATTGTGACCAGTCACAGGAGGCTCCAGAGGAGGGAGTAGGAGGGATAAGGGGGAGTTTTAAAGACAAAAATAAAAAAAGGAGCCATTGCAGGAATGAGAAATGGAATGAATAAAGACAGTGATTTTGAAATATATATGTTCAGAAATAAAAGGTTATCCAGCAGGGAAAAAATTAAGGGTATTTAAGAAGAGTGTTGGATGATAAGACTAGGCCTTGTTAAGAGTTAAAAATATTGAATTTTCTCCTGTAAGAGATATGGAGCTATGGATTAATTTTAAATGAGGAAGGATGATAGGATGAGCAAAGAGAATTATCTCTGAATTGCCCATTTCTTTTCTCTTTATAGCACTACTATTATGGCTCAGGCTTTTTCTTTTCTTTGGACTATTAACTCGAGGTTATAACTTAAGACACTTTGGAGTGAGAATTGACAAGATTTAATGGCAGATTTTATGTGGTGGTAGGAATGAAGTATCCATGAAAGAACACCATGGGAATTCTTGGGGGCATGGGTGGATGCTGTTACTATTAAAGTATTAGGGATTATTCATGAGTAGAAAGAGCAAGTCTATGTGGTATGTAGAGTGGAATGAAATAAAATTTCTTTTGGATTATCTTATACTTGAGGCACCTGAGGGCATCCAAGTGGAGAGGGGTGGAATGATATGTCTAGAACATAGGAAAGATGTTGGAGCCTGGTGATGGAGTTTTAGAAGTCATTGATAGGCAGCCTGTAGCCATGTGTGCGATTGGACAACAAGAGAATATAAAATGAGGAGAGAAGAGAAGCTGAACTAGAACCATGGAGAATACTGGGGCAGACCAAACAGAAACAAAGGAATAGTAGAATTATATACAAAAAGGAAGAGAATGCTTCAAGACAGAAGCCTTAATCAACAGTGCTAATACTACAGAGGCCAACTAGGATGAAATCACCGAGTATCCACTGAATTTGAAATAAGGAACTAATTTTTTATGCTACCAAAAGCCAGTTTAATAGTGAAGTGGGTTGAAATTTGAATGAAAATTAAGCAGTAGAAGGCAGGTGGCATACATTTTTGCAAACTGTTGTATGCAAGCAGAAGAGGAGATCAGCATGGTCATTTGAGTTCATGCCTTTTGGTGCTGTTTTTCTCTTTAGAAGTTAGAGATTTACTGAGTTTCATCAGGAACCTGGGACCTGCCCTTTAGCTCACCTTAAAGATATTTGAACCACTGACCTACTGAAATAGTTCACTTTCAGATTCTTCTTTGCTATCCATTGATTAATTACTTTAATCAATTAATCTATAATTACTTTAGATATTAATTGAAATAGTAATCAGTTATAATTATAGATGATTTTCTTGCCTATAGATAAAAAAAATAAATGTTTAAATCCTTGTTATACACCTGTGTATACCATTGTACTTAAAACCCAATTTCTGAAGACAGGTAAAGTATACTGTGAAATCAGATAACAGAAACCACTACCCAGTAAATTTATATCTCTGGTTTTGGTGTGTGAATGTGTGTGTGTATGTGCATGGTGGCAGTGTGGTACACACATGAAAATATCTTTAATGAGAGCAAATCAGTGAAAGGATATTTACCGATAGCTCGTATAGACCCTCATGCCCTTTCAGATCTTCTCTTGGGACAACCTGATTGTGTGAAATAGCAAGAAGCAGATTCTTTCTCAGCAAAAATCAAACATTTTACCTGTTACTTATGGAAATGATGAGAATATTGAATAAACATGGGATCTTTCATTTATGCATTAAGTAGAAATGACATTTTACCATTACATATCACATGAAAACAATGGGATCTAGTCCTTAATGAATTTTCAAAGGAACTGGTCTAAGTAAAATATTAAAATTTACCTAAAGAAAATATCTGGAAATGTTTTACTTTGTAAGTGACTATCAGAATATACATGGCCAAACTTCCCTTCTGCTTATACCTGTTTAATATTTTGAATTGAATGTTAAAAATTAAATAAGTATAGACTTCTTTATGGGAGAATAATGAGGTATTGGAAGACTACAAAATAGTTTATGAAAAGTTCCTTTTAAACTTGAATTTTACTTTGTTCACACATTTCTCTTTCAGTAGTCCAGTTTGTAAGTTCAACTAAAGAAACATAATAAAAAATTAAGTATTACTGTTTTATATTTCTTCTCTCAAGTTCTACCATCATCATTAAACATACTAGTCTTTAAATTTCAGCAGTGACTGCAAATTTACATACCCTTCATATGGACCACTTTGATACAAATATTATGAAATGTGTATATATTTTCAGAGGTACTTTTACTTAAATTGTGCTTTATGTAAATTCTATACATCAGGAAACAGTCCAGCATATTTCTCTGAAAATAATTTGGCGATCTCTAATGTATCACCTATTGGCTTTGTTGTAAAACTGATTGAACTCTGTGGGAGACCGGTATGCTATGCATGTTTGTTTTGTAAAGTTCACAACTTTTACCATACAATTATTGTTTATGTATGTTCATGTATGCATGATTTACTTCAATAAAAATTTATTAAATGAAAAAAGAAGAAATAATAATGAAGTCAGAGGAGCCAAGCTTCCTGATTTCAAAACTTATGACAAAGCAACAATATTAAAAAAAAAAAAAAGCCTGATTGAAATCTTGTGATTTTTTCCACATCACAGGACTCAAGTTTTCTAGTCCTCTTTGGTAGACTGAGGCAACTAGGAGAAGCGTTAGTAAAGTAAACCTATGGCTAAGTACTAATGGTAAATGATTGCTTCAGAAGAAGAAAATATCTCACAGTTTTCCACATTTTTAGTGTAATGGTCAGATGTAGTTAATAAAGTCTTGGTAATCTTATCATAAAAGGCTTTTAGCTTTTATTTTACTGAGAGCTATTTGCAGCTAGCAGAGTTAATGCAGGCTCATTAAGGGGGCTGGAGCTCTCTCTGCACTAGGACTTCGCTTTGTGCCCCTGCTTTTAACCAATTATCCCAAGCTGCGGGGTGAGGAAGGATATTGTCCCCACACGGGTTCACTTGACATTTCCTGTTTCTGGGACATTACTTATTATCGATTTGTCCAGGATTTCTCAAAAGTAACCAATCATGAGAATCACTGGGGAGTTTCTTAAAATCAGATTTTGAGGCCCCTTCCCCATGGTGTATTGTGATTTGCTTTGCTTAGGATGAGGGCCATGAATCTACATTTTAACGATTCATCAAGGGACTTTTTATGATGAGGTAAACTTGGAAATAATGTCCTCCTTCTGATCTGCTTATCTCCAAGGGTGATCTCTCACCTCAATGTGCTATCAATCCATGGAATACTCTTTCCTGTGTACATTTCTATCCAAAGTCCTTCTTCCCATTTATGCAGAAGCCAGACTTCTACATACATATTTTCCTTCTGTAGGACAAATCCCACTTCTTCACTGCATTGCAAACCTTCTGGGATTAGGGTACCCTCTCCCAAAGCAATAAGTTTTGTGAATAGGAATATCTATAATTATGTGGATGGGGAACAGTCTAGGAATAATAGATGCTCAAAGCAGGAGAACTAAAGGGGAATGTATTTCTAAAGAAAGAGACAAACTAGGGAACTGAAAAGTAAGAATGCATCTTTACAAAAGAGGGTAGGACCATAAAGTGGCTGTTGTGGCCAGCAACCTTACGTTGAGGGCACAGTACCTACCACCTGCTAAGCAAGATAAAGGGGCAGATAGCAGTCCTTTTTTTTTTTATTTACATTTTAGACGGTACACTTTTCTAAATTTTTAGTTACATTATGGTTTACATTTTGGACTATACACTTTTATAAACTTTTGATGAAATTTAACATGTCTTATATTCATCATTGCATGATCTTGTGGAACACTTCCATTGCCCCCAGTTACCCCTGCTCCCATCTATTTTATTCCTCTCTCTCCCTCCCATCGGGGCCCACAGAGACAACCAAGCTTCAGTGCTTTAAGGACCAGATTCACAGATAGTTGCAACAATGCTGAGGGCTTGACACACTAGACTGTCATCCCCCATTGGGAGTCACTAATTCTCTCGAAAGATACCCTTTAAGATGTGACAGGCTAAAAGGGCATTAAGACTCGTACAGGAACAACTGTTATTCAAGGCAGAAATGAAGAGAATATGAAAAAAAATTTTAAGTTACATTCATTCACAAGAAGGAACAATCACAAGTATTTGAGAATTTTGATTAGATCAACTTACTGTCAAATGGAATTTAAACTGAGTTATGGGAGATGGGTAAAATTCTGAGAGGTGAAATAGAAGAGGGAGGTATTTTGACATACAATTAATCAAGCAATAGTTAAATGAATTAATTGTGAACAATTGAAGTAAATTGAAACAAAAATTAGTAACACATCATAGCTTATCAGTTCTTCTAGATAGGTGATTTTGTCAGGATTTCTAGGTAGCTCTTCCTGCCAGCAAAAATGACAACTGAAGGCAAACAAAAGACTGATGCCATACAAATATTTTACTCAAGAATTTTAAGAATATATGTTATATATAAAAATGGGAGTACCATTATTATTAGAAATACAACTCAATGTCTAAAAATAAGGAGCAACTACCCACAAACTCTTAAATACAAATTTCATTGTTTTACTATAAAATATGATCATGCAGCAGTTTAAATAAAACTCCATGCTTGGATAAGATATGTTGTTATGATTTTATTTGTAGCCATAAAAGGCTGACCAATGGCTAGGAAACTTGTGAAATTAGCATACTTTTGAAATTTAACCTCATCCCTTATTCACTAGATGAAATAATAACCACTAAATAAGAAGACTGAAAAAAAACAAATGATTATAGACTGTAAAAAATATGTTAATTAAACAGTCAGCTGTTTTAACATATCTCTCAAAGTCATTCTTGTATCGGGTTGTTGTTGTTTTTTTAAAGATTTATTTATTTGTTTATTTGTTTATTTATTTATCTCCCCTCCCCATTGTCTGCTCTCTGTATCCATTCGCTGTATGTTCCTCTGTGACTGCTTCTATCCTTATCAGCAGCACTGGGAATCTGTGTTTCTTTTTGTTGCATCGTCTTGTGTCAACTCTCCGTGTGTGCAGCACCATTCTTGGGCAGGCTGCACTTTCTTTTGCGCTGGGCAGCTCTCCTTACGGGGCACACTCCTTGCGCGTGGGGCTCCCCTACATGGGGGATACCCCTGCATGGCATAGCCCTCCTTGCGCGCATCAGCACTGCGCATGGCCAGCTGCACACAGGTCAAGGAGGCCTGGAGTTTGAACCATGGACCTCCCATGTGATAGGTGGCTGCCCTATCCATTGGGCCAAGTCCGCTTCCCTGTACCGGGTTTTAAAAAAAAGAAATGTTTTGCTCACACTTTAAGCATTCCATGTGTGTATCCATGAAAAATATTGCTTTTAAAATGTTTTGCAGAAAATTTTTAGCAAGAATTCTACCAAGTAAATCAGTATGCTATAGCATGCCAGTTTACATACATACACACAAACTTGCACACACCTTTTAACACATCCATCTCTTTAGTCAGATGGAAGGAAACTCCAAGGGTATATGGGACATCTTCCAATTTAAATGTCATGGTAAAGAGCTCTGGCTCATTATCAGTCATTATCATATGTTATATCTCAAAATTTCAGGTTTTACACATATTCCCTTTGTGCCCATTAATTCATGTATGCTACTTAATAGAGCACTCCTAATTCTTTTTTTTTAATTTGTCGTTCTATTTTGTAATGTTTTATATAATTCAATAAGAAAAAGTCCATATTACCTCTTTAAAGTAGAGAATATGTGATACCCAGGATCTGTGTGTCTAGCACATCTATATGTATGTATATTTAAACTGTGTTACTACAGAACCTCTAAATCACAGTTGTCATTTAAGAGCACATGTCAATTCAATTCAGATGGGCATATTAAAGGTAAGGTTAACAGCAGATAAAACCACTTAAGGAAGGTAGACAACTATCAACCTGGTCATTAAAATTGTCAGAGGGATGTTCCAACAGCATTGTATACAAGAGCAATCAAGAGTTAGTACCCAGGCATAACATAACAGAATGTGCTGATATGTGAAAACTAGCAATGAGTGACCCAATGGAAATTAATGCAAAGTCAAAAGATGAAAGGTTTTTTAACTTTATACAGTACAAGTTCCTTTAAAGAAAAGCATATGCTATAATGACACCAGAAAGTAGAGTAAGGAGGGACAAGAGATTTTCTTTGAAAATGTATACAAGAAGAAGACGTGGCTCAACTGATAGAGCATCCATCTACCATATGGAGGATCCAGGGTTCTATCCCCAGGGCCTCCTGACCCATGTGGTAAGCTGGCCCATGAGCAGTTCTGCTACATGCAAGAAGTTCGCCCCACAATAAGTGCATCCTGCAAGGAGAGCCACTGGCATGATAAAAGCACAGCCTGCCCAGGAGTGGCACCACACACATGGAGAGCTGATGCAGCAAGATGACACAACAAAAAAGAGATGCAGTTTCCCAGTGCTGTCATATAATGCAAGCAGACACAGAAGCACACACAGAGAGTGGACAATGGGGGGAAGGGGAGAAAAAGAAATAAAATAAATATTTTTTAAAAAAAGAAAGAAAATTTATACAATTTGCAGTCAGAGAGACTATCACTATTTCTCCTATTATTATTATTGTATTAGTATGGTACTTTGTTAAAATCAATGAGTCAATATCAACCATTACTATCAACTAAAACCCATACTTTATTCAGATTTCATCAATTTTTACCTAATGTCTTTTTCTATTCCAGAATACCATCCAGGATATCACATGATTTTTAATCATCATGTCTCCTTAGACTCCTCTAGGTTGTGACAGTTTCTCCAACTTTCCTTATTTTTTTTGTTACCTTGATAGATTTGAAGAGTACTAGTCAGGTAACTTGCAGAATGACTCTCATTAGGATTTGTCTGATATTTTTCTCAGGATTATCCTGGGGTTTCGGGGTTGGGGAGAAGGACCACAGAACTATTAATACATTGTCATTCTCATCACGTCATATCAAGGACACTTATTATCAACATGACACCACTACGAATGTTAAACTTCCTCATCTGGCTGAGGTACTGTTTGTCAGGTTCCTCCCCTGTAAAGTTACTGTTGCCCACCCACCCCCCAGGTCCCATTTCCATACTATACACTTTGGAAGGAAGTGATTATGCACAACCCACATTTATGAAGTAGAGACTTATGTTCACTCTCCTTGAGGGATATCTACGTACAGTTATTTGGGACTCAACTGTGCAAGAGATTTATCTTCCCTCATTTATTTCTTTATGTAATCATTTATTTCTATCAGTAAATACTTGGGTTATAATACAATACAACTTTATTTTGTGGCTCAAATTATTCCAGCTTTGACTATGGGGAGCTATTTCATTTGACTTCTGCATCTGATTGACAGACTCTCATCATTGTAGTATTTTATGAGCACTTTCTTACTTTCTGGCACAACAATATGCTGCAGGATCATCTTTTATAGCCCCTGCCCCAGCCCTAGAATCAGGCATTTTTCTCAAGATCTTTTTATTAGAGAATGGCATTAGAAACCAAGAAAAGGTAATGTGTGTTCATTGCTAATGCAGTGTCATTGTTTCTAGGTACTCTCAGTGGGCAAAGTAAAGACATTTATGTATTTATACTAATCTATGTGTGTGTCTATATTGTCTATATTTTTGTGGAACATTTGTCACAAAAGATAAAATATTATCCAAATATTACTAATAACTATTGTTCAGAGCTTACATTAGGTGTATTTTTTCCTATAAATCACCGTATTATTAACACCACGTATTAGTGCTGTACCTTTATTATGGTTCAAGAAAGAATTTTCTCATGTTTGTACTGGTAACCACAGCCAATCATCCACCACAGGGTTCACTGGGGTATACAGGCCCATGTCGTACAATCTATCCAAAGTGTATACTCCATGGCTCCCAGTTTCATCAGAGTTGTGCTGTATGACAGCATAGTGAGCTCAGTGGTTGATGAGAATTGTGGATAATAGTAAAAATACTAGAATGTCCTTCTATGAGCTAGAACAAATGTACATTACTATTATAAGGTGTGACTTTTCTTTTAATTGAAACAACTTTTATAAAAAATGGCAAGGTTCCTAGGTTAGCTCACAAAGCCCTATTTAACCCAGAATACAGTTGTAATGGCTGTAACTAAAAAGTGAAAACATTAAAACAATTAAATAAAAAGGAGTGTTTTATTAATCTTATAGTAGATGCTTAGGCAAAATAGGGTGGAGTTGAGATTTAGAAGTCCATTAAAAGCAGAGGGAATGTTTAAGGAGAGGTGGAAAAACATGGTGGCTTTGGAGATTGCTGAAACACATGGTTTGTGATGGAGAGTGGCTTTAATGAGCCTGGGCAGTATTTACGGTGAGACTCACATGCCAAGCTCAGGGTGCTGAGGATATTGGATTTAAGTTTAGGGTAATGGGAAGTTAATGAAGAATTATATATCGAGGAACAGCATAATCTGATTTATGTTTTAAAAACATTATTCTGATGTGACTGTCTGAAGGACAGATAGAAGTAGATTAAGAATGAGGCAGAAACTACAAATAGAAGAATAATGAAGCATTGAAAATAAGAGATGAGGGACTTAAAGTCCATAGTCCAATAGCCATGGCAAAGGAGAAAAATGGTTAGCTTTAAGAAAAGTAAAAGAAATAGATTCTATTGTTCTCAGTGACTAGCTGCTGGGGATGAGGGAAGAGTGAATCCCTCGGATTTCCCTTTTACTGGTTTGAAAAATGGGAAGGTTAAAATGGCCATCTGATGGTACCTTAATGGAGAAAGAGAAATGGTAGGAAGAAAAATTTGCATAGAATGGTAATATGTACTTCAATAACATTATTTCTACCAGATGTGGTCTTTTAATCATAATTCAAGTATTTTGTACAGTAATTTGTAGTGAAAGTAATTTCCTAAGATATCTGACAAAAAACTGGAAAATAGGGATGCTAAAGAAGGGTTACAAAGAATGCATGTGTATTTAGAAAGAAAAGATGATCAAAGCTTTGATTTCACAGCTGTAAGCAGTGCCAAGGAGAATAAATGAGGTGAAAATATAAGGACTGAGAAGAAGGGAAGAAAATGGGACAGAGACCCCAGGGACCCTAAAGCCAGACTCCATCCAGAAGTTGGCAACTTCAGTCCAACTGGAAGTAACTTAATTGAGATTTACGAAAAGAATTGCATGGGGAAAGAAATTTGCAATAGGTTCTTTATTTGTACAAAACCAATCACAAGTCAAATGCATGTTTTTATGATAATGGAATAAGAACATGGATCATTTTAGTTTTGATTTCCACTCATAGGGGTCTACTAGAGATTTACCTGGGATATGATGTCAAAAAATTACAATCTTCCTTGTCATTTAGTAATTTAGTATATATTATATGTTCTATATGTTCTATAACTATAATGCATTCCATTTGTGATTTAAGGTTAATGGCTATGTATAAAAATTATATGGATATATATAAACTAGGTTCATTCTTTCTAACCACTTACTCTCTCATCCTTGATCCATCGATTCTTCAATTTGTAAATCAAAGAGCCATCCTTCTAAATGCATATCTCTGTTCTCTGTCTTTGTCTTTCATTCATTCTCCTGCTTACCACATTGGCCAATTCAGTGAGGGAAAAAAAAACAACAAAACACATGGTAATAAGCAAGAAAACAACAACATTATCAACAACAAAATCAAACAATCTAGCCCAGATGATCATGTCTCTTCGTGTGTGTGTTAACTGAGTCCAGTCCTGGAAGTTGGTATATAGCCTGGAATGAATTTTTGTGTTTAGTTTCTTCCCTATGCAAAATGGATCCACAGGAAATTGTTGGATAGGTAAAGTTGCTTTTATGAACTTCTCATATATGGCCTTATAGATAGTGAATGTGATAAAAATAATATAATAAAGCAAAAACCAATCGATGATGAGCATCTTTAAGACACTGCTGCATGAAACACTGAAGTGGGAAGATCTCAAATAGAATCATTATCTCTGAATGATGATGTTAAAGATAGGAAAACTTATATGGAAGATGTCCAAAGTGTAGACCTAAGTCACATACAATCTGAAGAAACATAATAGTAATATTGTAGGTTGCAAACACATGAATTTATGAAAAAATACGTTAATTCATTAATTAAAATTTTAGTGAAGCCCTAATCTGTTACAGGAACTGAGGCGTTTACTAGACAAGCAAAAGCATTTGGGCAGTCAAACAGAAGATGCAGGCAAGAATAGAGATAAAGTGCAGTACAGCACAAGGTACAAGATTAGGAGCATATTCCCTGTCTCACTGTCTGAGGAAACTACAAGTACTTTCTTGAATATAAAGTACTTTCTATAAAGTACTTTTTAGGATGAAAAGGAATCTGTAGGGGTGAAGATTGGCAGTTGATTCTGGACAGAATTGAGAGTATAAATGAATGGTTGTAGGCCCAACAGAGTTCTGCATGAGTGGGAACCCTGAGAAATTTAATAAATTCTGCATGTCAGCATAGATGAGACAAGGTGTAAGGAATTTGATTTTTTTCTATGTTAGCCAAGAGAGGTTTAGTTCTAAGCATTTGGGATATGAATTTATACCTAACAATTTTTTCACATGCTGATTTATTTTTTTGTAGGGCATTGTAAAAAATGCACTAAAATAAAGAGAAAAGCATAGGAAAGAGAAGATTTAGAATATTTCACAACAATCCTACTAGATCCAATGAGCTACTGCCCTGAGGCTTGAGCAATGAAGAGCGCTGAGGTCAGATTTTCCGATAGTGCTATAGACCAGCTGGGCCCTACCATGTCAGGTTTAAACTTTGTTCACACCTGGCTATCAAAGCTTATATTAGACTTACATTGCTCCAGTGCATTTAAATGGAGAGCAAAATATCACCTATTTTGAAAAACCATAAAGCTCTATTGACAACTGCGGTATATGAAAATGTAGGAGTTCCCATGACGGCAGCTCAGCAACTGCCCCAGAATCAGAAGGGAAAGGGAGGTGAGAGGTAGGACTCAGATCTGCACACTTGAGAAGGCAAGGACTGATTCAATGAGCAGGGAATGAAACTATTCCTCAAAATAGATATAAACCAGAAAGGCTGGGAAAGCAGGGAAACACGTTTTAGGAAACAGAGAAAATTGACTGCACAGCTGCTTATATGAAGGGAAATTTGGGGCCAGAAATCAAGAGGGTTTTGGGAAGTGTATCTTTGTGTAGTGTGGTAGGATTTCCCTTTACCCACCTCTTCAAGAGATTTCAGTCAAACCTTAGTTTACTGTGAAAGATTTTGGAATGCCTGTTGGTATATTATCTTTGGAGACAAGCCTTGCAGAGCAGGCCATCATGTGTATAGCAAGTCACTTTTTTTTCACTCCTGCTGCGCATGATGGCTCCATATTGAAATTCCACTTCAAAATGTTTTGGATCACCAATACATTCAATATTTTAAAACAGTAGCTTTGGATGTGGAAATAGAAGATCTGTGAGTTTCAGGCATATTTAAATTTTCTATTTTATTTTGAGGGCTTGAACAAAATCACTACCCTAAAATTTCTCCAAGTATTGTGTGATTTTTGAAATTAGGTATTTAGAATAAAATTTATTGTAAAAGTCATGGAATAATTTTAAAAAAATCCCCTTGCATGTTTTAATTTGTCAAAGGCACATAAATATACAGTCAATAAAACTTCTGTTATGATGTTGACACTAATTTTACATAAATACCCTGTGCCATATCATATTTCAAAATTTCTACAACTGAATATTTAGGCATGTGAATAAAATAAATTAATGGAGAAGAGCTAGAATAGGGTAAAAGAATTAAATCATGCAGATATAGAGTCATTAATTCAAGCCCAGAGAAAATTAAATGTAAGATATTATTTATGAAAAAACGCATATACAATGAAGAATAATGAGGCAAAACTGATCTTGAAAAGAGATTGTAGTAACATTGAAAAATACTTGTTACTCTAGTAAATGAATAAGTCAACCGATACATACATGATCAAAACTATGAAAAATCTGCTCAGAAAGAAAACCTAAATTAACACATCTAATATTGCCAGTCATATCTTTTGGAGGAAAGCCGGGATATAATCATTTGATTACTTTCAACTTTTCTACTTTTTTCCACTGCTTAGAATAAATACTAATTAGTTTTATAATAGAAATAAATTCAAATATATATCTAAAAAATGAAAATCAGAACATTGCTTTGATTTTTTTTCTCAAAATCCAATGAGACACTCTATTTCTTTTATAAATTAGATAGATATTCTAGCATGTTTGAAATGAGTCATAAGCTCATTTTCGGTTGTTTTCTTATCAATTTTGGGAAAGTCGGACTGTAACCTTTCTAGGAAAAATTGGGAGAAGACAGGCAATTCTGCCATAAACTCAGTGAATGTAAGAACCCCTTCTGTATCATTGACCTTCCTCTTGTGCATTGAATTATGTAGACCAAGAAAATATTTCAGTTCACTTTTTCTGAATTTAATTGTTTGTTCCTTTGCTTCACTTAACTTTTTTTGTTATCAAATTTCAACCTATTCTCATCCTCACATTGCGAAACACTAACCTGCTCCTCATGGATTTGTTAAGACACTGATATAATCTGACTCAAATTTTTTGACCTTCAACATTCTTAGGAAAAGATGATTTAAATATGCTGTTGAATAATGAACAACAAAGTTAAAGAAAATATTACTTATTTCATATCTTTTTCCTTAAGATAATAAAAAACATAAAAATAAAGAAATATACTAAACATATTTGAAAGCATTGAAAATATATGCCAAATTTTGTAATGAAAAATACACATGTGTAAAAAATACTAACAAGCTAAATATTTATAAACTAATGTATGCTATTGTAACACTAAAATAATCTCACAAGATTCTGAGATCTCTGAGAAGCACTATCATCATTATTATAAACAAAAGAGTTTTTAAAAAGTCCCAAAGATTACAATTTCTGATTGAAATTAAAAAGTTATAGCAGGCAGGATTTGAAAAATAGCCCCCCAATATTTCTTGCTAATCCACTGGACTGTAATATGATGAAATATCATACTTCTGATTATGCTGTCACCCATGGCAAAAAGGATTTTGCATATTATATCAATCGACTTTGAGTTAATCAAAACAAATTATTTGGGTGGTCCTAATCACATGAGCCCTTTAAATGCAGAGTTTTCTTACTTGGTTGCAGAAGAGGAAATCAGAGAGATTCCAAGCATGTGGGGGAATTTGACTTGAGGGAACTTTTTTTCTGATTGAGATAATGGAAATCAAGGATCTAAGATAGTGAAGGGTTGGTAGGAGTTGAGAATGGTCCCTGGTCAACAGCAAGGATATGAGGGTTTCAGTCCTACAACCACAGGGAACTGATTCTGTCAACAGCTTGAATGGGGCTGGAAGGAAATTATTTCCCAAAGCTTCTAGATAAGAGCCCAGCCTGGCCAGTCCTGACTACTGAGTTACATACCTGTGACATAAAGAATGGACATTATTTCAAGAGGTTAAGATTGTTATTTCAAGAGGTTAAGGGCAATAAGGAAAAAATACAGAAATGTAGATGGTTTAGACATCCATGAGCCATTAAACAAATATCTGACCCTCTTCTTAACCAGTGGAAAGTTTTAGGAGAAATACGTAAAGCTAGTACTAGGACTAAACACTTTAAAGAGAAACAAAGAGTTATTTAACCACTGGTATTCAAATAGGATTTTTCAGCAATATGATAGGCTTAAAATCAAACTTTTGCTGGAGGTGGGGGAGGGGAGAATATTGGGGATATTTTAAATTTCTTTAGCCCCATTAAACACACTAATGATTAGGACTCCTGTTGGACTTTTTCCCATAGTTCAGCCTTTTCCTCAGGCTTAACCCTGGGACTGGAGTCAAGAAGAAAATGGAACTGACAATACAAAAAGCAAAATAAAAGCCTACGCCATTAGTTCCCTGAGGACTCTGGGAAAGTAAAACAGCAGAAGAGGGAAATAAAGGTAGAGAAAGCTAAATACCATATTTTCAGTTTCTTTCTCACTTTAGGAACATCCTCCCAAGATATTCTCTGTGTTCAGCTCTGTGTTCTGAGCGTCTCAAGACTAGCATGAGTTGGGACCCAGGAACTTCTGAGAGTCTGGCCTGGCTGAAGAAGTTGCCTGAGAAGCTTGCCAGAGGGGGCTGCTGGGGTAGAGGCAGGTGCCTTAGCAGGAAGGCTGTGGGGTGGCATCCCTGCAGGGGGTCACAGAGTCAGGCCAATAGGAGGTTCCACATCACCCACTGAGTCAGTTCAAGGAAGCTGCTGGAAGATCTCTGACTTCAGTTGCAATGGCTGTATACTAAGAAGACTGCGTCCTGAAGGGCTTCATTCACATTGCAAGTCTAATAATTTTCTGACAGATCAAGTCAAGTGTCTTGATGAAGGGGTACTTTTCCTAATATATACAAAGGCATCATAAAAGAAAATATTGACTCTGGATTCTGGGCCATGAAGAAAATTATAAGAAAAACTAAATCTGCGTTAAACAACATTTTTAAAAAGCTTCATTTCCTCTGCACATCAAGGTTATAGCATGAATATATTTTTCAATCCCCAAATTCTTAAGCAGATTATTGGCATCATCGCATCCAGTATTTCTTAATTTTTCTAACCCTAGAAATCGTTGACCAGTGTTGTAATTTCCAGACTGCTAAAACCAATACCGTATAATGGATTGATTTAACAACAGGAATTTATTGTCTCAGCGTTTCAGGGGCTAGAAGGCTTACTTTATCCCAGGGTTGGTGTCTTCCATCTGGCCACAAATCTTTGGGAGTTCCTTGGCTTTTCCATCTTACAGCAATGCATATGGCAACATATTCTCCTTCCTCTTCTGAGTTCCATTGACTTCGAGCTTCTTGTCTCTCCTATGTCTTTCTCCCTTTTGGACCATTTCTATAAGACCTCCAGTAATAAGATTAAAGCCCATCCCAATTCAGTTGGGCCACACTTTAAATGACGTAACCTCATATAAATAGGGTCCTATTTATAATGGTTTCATACCCACATTAATGCACCAAGATTAAGAGCATGCTTTTCTGGGATACATAACTCCAAGCAAATATAATTAGTGACACTAATTTGAAATACCTTTTTGATTTTCTATATTTCTATATTTCTATATTCCTAATAATATTTGGTTTTGACCATTTCTACTTCAGACCAAAGAATAATAGGCAAAAATAAACAGAACTAAGATAATATCAAAACATACTTATATGGTTTAGTTTAGGCACTGGTATAATAGGAATAAAAAATTAAGGACTTAAATGCATCAAAATGATATGGAAGAATGTATGGGTAGTAAGAGGAATAGAACAATACACATGTGATAATGCTAATATAGTAAAACATTCATGGCAAATAAGGGGTAATCTCTGGAAAATTCTTTCCATTTTTCTCCATTTTTGAAATAGTCACATTAAAATGTTGGGAAAAAAATTGAGACCAAATAGACTTAGTAGCAATATCTGGGAGACAATGTAGTATAGTAATAAAAATATTAAGAGCTTTGGAGTCAGAGGAAACTGATGCTAGGAAATGCAGTTAATCTGAGCCTCAAATTGTCTCTGTCAAATTAGGATAATTAGCAAAGGTCTGCTGTGAGGACTAAATGAGATAATATGTGTAAAGAACTTTACACAGTGATGACTATATATATTTCTATATAAAACATAGGTATATATATATATATGTTTTTAAAATTTAGGTAACGATACAATACACTTCCTTGATACCCAAAGAACTGTAAGTATTTTACAATAATTATCTAATTAAATCTTCTGGTTCCTATAATTTGCTGAAGAAGTAGAAGTGAATATTCTGATAAATATCGTTTTTATAACATTGAAAAAATATTTCTTATATACTTAAATGAAAAGAATAGTTAACAAAACTGTATGTATAATATAACCCAAATATTTTTCCTTTTTTTCCTTTTTTTTTTTTTAAAGAAGCTTTAGAGTACATAAATGTTACATAAAAAAATAAGGGGTTCCCATATGCCCTACCCCTCCCCCTCCCACACTCTCCCACATTAATAGCTTTCATTAGTATTGTAGATTTGTTATAATTGATGAACACATATTGAAGCATTGCTACTAACCATGGACTATAATTTACATTATAGTTTACACTCTACCTCGCACAATTTTGTAGGTTATAACAAAATTATAACAGCTATATCCATCACTGCAATGTCATGCAGGGAAATTCCAATGTCCCAAAAATGCCCCCATATTACACCTATTCTTCCCTCTCCCTCCTCTCAGAACCTCCGGTGGCCACTGCCTTTGTTTCAACGGTAAAAGTTCTTCCATTGCTAGAATAATAATGTCTTTAATAGAATAACAATAAGTCTACTTTAGTCCATTGTATATTCCCCAATCTTGAGGATCTGGGGATGGTGATGCTCACTCTGTTTCTAACTGAGAGGGGGCTTAGATTCTGTGAGACAGATGGATGGAACTAATTTGCTTGCAGTTGCAGACACTCTCTGTTCTTTGAAATAGGTATCTGAAAAAAGACCTTGACCAAAAGGGGGAAATATGAAATAGAAATGAGTTTTTATGGCTAAGAGATTTCAAAATGAGTTGGGAGGTCATTCCAAATACTTTTTAAATACTAGAAGGTGGACAGATAAATGTTAATACTAGTTATCACTGGCCTGGTAACATTATAGATGATTTCTATTTTTTCTGTTTTTCTGAATTATCCAAATTTGCTTTAATTACTTATGTTATCATCATAATAAAAAATTATAGCCATAGAGTAAAGTAGAAGATAGAACATGATAGGTAAATGATAGATAGATAAATAGATGGATAGATAGATATAGATGATAGACAGATAGATACATAGATAGATAGATAGGAGATAAGTAGGAGATAGATGGGATAATGCTAAATTTCCTTATGCTATCATCCCTAAAATAGCAGATTAGGGGAAAGGAAGGACACAGGAAGAAGGAAAAACAGTAACCAGTTTTAGATTTTCTTGTATGGTAACTCTAGGCCTAACATACTGTGCCCCTTGGGTCGAGGCGTATGATCCAAGGGTTATTCAGACTATGACAGAAGAGTCAGAGTTTAGTATTAGGAAAGCTTTCACAATTCTTATGTGTCCCTGATGAGTACACATTAATGCAAAGGAGTCAAGTTGGGCCCAGTGTTTTGTCATCCTGCCAATGGGCAATGGAGACTGAGTTTTACTCACTACTGAGATGACAAAGTTTCCTTTGAAATTAACTATTGTAGTAATACCTACCCTGGAGATACTTTAAAATTTAGGAACTTTAAATTGAATCTTAATCTCTTGGGGGTAGGCCATGGGTATCAATATTTTGCAAAAACTCCGCAGGTGATTTTAAGGTGCACTTAAGGCTGAAAACCACTGATTTATTTAGAGGTCTAGCCATGGGTTTATAGAGAGTAGCAATGTAAATTCTTATTGTATGAACTGGTTTTAAAAGATTTTTCCTCTCTTTTTCTCCCAAGTTTCCATTAGACCTACTCATATATCAGTTTTTTCCCCTTCCTATAATCTTCTATATATTATATCATTACTATATTTTAGAGTTGCAAAAATCACATTTTAAAGGATATTTTACTCAATCAATCACTCTCTAAAGCTCCACATCATTTTGTTGTTGTTTCTTGAGAATAAAGGAAATGGAAATAAAAGAATTCCTGTATTGGACATAATTCCTATTATAAAATTAACTGTGGACTTTCTCTTCTCCTTGACTATCTTTGCCCTTTTTGTTATTCTATAAAGCTTTGCTATAACTATTACAATTAAGTATTTATATTTTATATACATCAGTGAATGTAAAATTTGGCAATTGTATGTAAACCATATAGTCCCATATCAAGGGTTATTATATATAAAATACAACAGCAAAACCCTCCCTTGTTGACAAACAATTCAGACTATAACTCTGTACAATATTTTCCACATTCTCAAAAGAACAAATAAAGTTTTGCTTTGTCTCTGCCTATTTTATTTTCATTCCACATCTCATCTATTGGTCATTTGAATCTATACTCTCATGATACAAAGAGCTTTGTTCTTTCTCTTTTTCATTGGATTTAAATAGGTTTTAAATGTGTTCTTCCTACTTAGTCTACCAGCAAATTTTGTTTGATACACTAATAGGAAATGTTTTCTAATTTAAAAAATTTAAAGTATGAGAAAGAAGGTTAATAATTCCTTATACAGTGAGACTGTCAGTGATTACTATGTTCCTATCAGGGGTCATCTAGAAATGTGTTAGGGTTTTTAAGCAATGCAAAGACATGGACACAGCTGATTTCTTTCTAGTGTTTGAGGTCCAGTTTGGGAAATAAATCTTATATTTTAATATTCTCCTTGGAACAATGTAATAATATAAAGTCCATGCAAATCAAGTTCTCGAGTGTATACTCTAAGACCATAGTAGCTGTTGTGGCCAAGGTATGTTTGATTGCTTAAAGAAGGTACCAGAAACTGAGGGTATTTTGAAAGAATCACAAAGTCTCTTTGATGAGAAGACTATGTTATGTGTAGTCTTGTCATATGACATATGACTATGTCATAGTCAAGCAGTTGAGTAAATGCATATATGAGGGCAAGTAAGTAAGTTTATGGGAAAAGCATGAAAAAAGCATTCTAGATTACATAGGGCTACTTGACAGGGGATTTTGAGTGATAGATTCCAAAGAAAGGAGTGACTCAAGTTGCCTCAAGGTAAGGAATTATCAACATTATTTCCAAATTTGATTTACTTGGAAAGGAGGTATTATAAATAAAATTTAAGTATTCTGGGGTTAGCTCATCTTTTTCAGCTTTGCTCAGCCTTGGGCCCACTCTTGTTTAGTAGGATTAAATTGGCCTGAGATAGAGTGCCAAGGGCTGGGCCTAGGATTGAGGGTGAGGGAATAGAAAGACACCCCAAATCCAAAAATAGATCACAATGAAGGTAAATGCAGGCTCATATCCAAGGTGTACCAAAGGGAAACTAGGGCTGTAGGGATAAATAAGACAGGAATGCATTGTAAGACATCAATAACAGAGAAGAAAACTAGCTACAAGGCAGGGCAGGGTGAACGGGTGCTGGACTGTGTCTATGTGCTGGGATCCGTGGAGTTTATTTTTACTGGACAGATGGTTCATGAGTGGATTAGGTAGAGTTAAATGCTCAGGGTTTGTGTAGGTAGTAAACACTAAGCACTTTGGAAAGCCATTTGGTTTCATGTCTCTGGATAAAAAGCTAAACCCAGCAAAAGCAGGTAAATAGACTGGCATTTATGTTATGGGGCAGGAAGGAAATTCTAAAATTAGATATAAAAAAAACCGTGAGTCATAGATCATCAATAGTCACTAGCTCCAGAAGTTTGAGGCATGAAAAGAAATGTTAAGCAAGAATGTTGGAAAATAATTAATGTTGGAATAGAAATGGAGAAAAGCAGGAAGGATTTAGAAAATAAGTCATTTGTCATGGACTCTGTTGCTCTGAATATTATAGTAATATATTTTATGACCATCAGAACCTTTATGTTTGCCAGAACTTGAATATCCTTTGTGAATATTTATCAATGGAAGGCCCATTCAAAAAAATAAAGCATGAGAAATTATATTCCCAGTTATGTGGAAATACTTGAGGCACAGCAGCATCTTTCTGAAGGAATATCTAGACTTACTGGTTCCTATTAGAAGAAAGTATATCCTCCCATAATGGCACTGTTTACACCTGAATTTATTTCTGCTTCTAATTTATTAATCTTGGCAGGAAGGAAATTAGTTTGGTAACAAGGAAGAATCAACAGATCTCCCATGGTGGCTTTGAACTTCTTTCTCCTGTAAAATGGTCTATGGTTCTTGTGCCTATTAAAACTTTCCAATATCTCTGATCCTTGTCCAACATTTAAGGCATGTCAATTCATATCTTTCCATTTAAAAAAGGTCTATCATTGCAGAGCTTGAATGTTTGTACATCTTCCTTTTTCTATAATGGCACTCTTACTGGGCCAAAACTATCAGGCTGTCTAGCTCATGTGAACAGATCATGAATGGAGCTCATGCTGTGTCTTGCATACATAGGGACTGCAAAAAAAGAATCATCACATTTTTATACCTCGGCCTTGCATCTCAAACTTCTAACCCAGAGACTATTGCCCAGTGAAATGCAGGCAAAATTAGCACAATAAGGGTGGTGTCTTGAGTTTTTAAACACAAGCAAATTTATATTTTCAAAATTCCTAAGATTACATCCTTTCTACACTTTAGCTTTTAAAATGTTCTTCATAAAATGACAGAAATAATTGATGATTTTGTTGGTTTTTGTTTGTTTGTTTAATGTACTTACAGGCAATATTAAAAATCCCATTCCCAAATCATTTCAAAATGTTATTGTTTTATTAAACCATATATCTATAAGTTGTTACTATAGATAATAGGATTTCTCAAAAATATAAATATTTGCACATACAAAAGTACAAGAAAATTAAGATAATAAAACTTTAGATACTTCTCTTGACACTCAAGTGAAAACTGGGAATGAAGGTAAAAGATGTTTCTGAAATTTTTCAAACAATTTCAACATCAGATTAAGCTCAAGGCAGATCATTTATTGAATGCCCACTTGCTCCTGAGGATTAAAAAACAAATGAAAATTATCCTGTCCTCAAGAAAATCATCCACTAAACAGGGAGACCAACAAGCAATGGATGATTACAATAAAGTTTTTTTAAGTGCTATAACTAGAAGTATAAAACATGTTATAGGAATTTAGAAGAGGAAGACACTGACTGTGTATAGAAAGCATCACAGGGGAAGTATATTTGGTTTGACTCATTTAGCCTCAGAAGCTGACTTGGAATCAAATAGTCAAGGATCTTTCCATCAACGCTACTTATTGCTTTGTACCATTACATGCAACAGGACCCCTCATAAAGTCAGTGAAAAAAGCTACTCCGAATTCTAGCATAAATCTAGGGAAAAGAGCCAAAGCCAGAATCCAGTTGCACTGAATGAAAGTGCTTCTAAGAAATAATACTTATAGAAATAATAATACATAGTGTTCCCCAGGTCTGAGAAGAGAAAGAAGTTGGCATATCAGAAAAAATGAAATACAAATAAAACAATCACAGTGTTACACTGCATTTGTAACTAATAACACTCACAAGATGAAAAGTTAGAGTTCTCCATTAAAAAGAAACAGTCTCCTTGTTTAAAACTTAAGCTACTGCCATATGTATTTACTTTTACATGAAACTCCTGCAGGTTTCATTGTCTATAAATTTGAGCATATAGGTTCCCAATAAGTCACAAGATCAAAGGTTTCCATATCGCCGTACTAGAAAGGAGGCTGCACAATAAAGTGGGAAAAATGGACTTGGTTTAGAAGTCAGACAAACCTGTGTTTGCGTCACACTTGCTAGTAAGTTACCTCTCTCCCCTTAGCGTTCTTATCTGGAAAAATGCAGATAATAATACCTTCTTCATAGGATTTTTATGAATAGTTTGAAAGATTTCCCCTAGAGTTTGAAGAACACAGTGAACTGGGATCTGATTCCTGTCCAGGAAATCTGGGAAGCAGGAGTGACGGTGGTGAGTCTCTCTGTCAGGGGAGCCCAGGCAGGTTGTGCAGCATCTGCGAATAAATGCCCTCTTGATGGTGGGCTATTGAATGTCCTGTATTTCCTGTAGTCCAAACAAAAACTGGAAAGGAAAGAAAACCTACCTTGAAAAGTTTGCAGTCCCAACCAAGAAGAAAGCATGAAAAGTGTAATAGGACTACCCAGCCGGAGCCTGGGTGGCATGGAGCGTTGAAAACTGTGGGTGGATGGAGTACGCGCAGCCAATGGACAGACACAGCCCGGGTCTGTGAGTTGTAGCAGGAGCGCCCCCGCAGGGGAGTCCCTAACAACACACATGAGGGCAAGAAACACCTTGAATATTTTTATATCTGAGTTATATTTATGTCTCTACACAATGTGTATTAATATATTTGTTTAAAGAAGTCATTTTTACATACCCAGACAGTTCAACTAAGAAATATCCCTGATCTCTTTTCCTTTGCTCTCTGCATTCCAAGCTTGGACGTTTCCATGATGGTGTTTACAAGGCTGGGGTGGGGCTGGGGGAGGGAGAGAGAACGACCACATGTCCTCTCGCACTCCAGGAAGCCATGTAGAGGGAGGGCAGGCTATGTTCCATTCATCCAGTTTGATATTGGATTATTGTCAGAAACTAGACATTCCAACTTTTAAATTGTGACTGTGTTTATGACAAAATAGAATCAGAGGCTTTATGAAAATCCAGAAAAGTCACAGACTTGCTCCTGTTTTCCCCAGGAACTGAAGGGGCCAAGGGGAACCAAAGGAAAGTTGGGTAGGTGCTATGTTGGCACCCTGTGAATCCTACTTGTACAGCATAAAGATAATGCATACATAAAGCGCTGTACACATTTTACCTGCCCATGTATTTTCCTCAAATAAGTAAATGCTAGAAAAATCAATCAGTGATCCTTAAGTCAATGTGGAGCCCATTACATATAAAAGTTGAATCCTAGAAATAATACTGACTGCATATAATCACACATAGTCATAAAATACATGTTTTCTTCCAAGACCATGAGGATAGGTCACTGTACTGTGAAAATCTGTGCAAATTATTTACACTGAAGTCTCCTGTTAACAGCATATCTGCATTTTGTACCTTTGAGACAATAGCATTTATCTTACAAAAAAAAAAGATTGCATTTCAAAATGCTCTAGAAGAGAATACCATCTGCTAGAACATTTGAAAAGTACAATTTCAAATAGTTTTAAAGATCATATTGATGTATGTTAGTCTTTGAGCAAAATACATTGCACATATGTATGTATGTACTTAGCATTTAAATCAAAATATATGTACATATATATGTATGTGTATGTGTGTATGTGTATATGTAAATATTCCAGGGTTGACCTCTTCCCTTAATGTATTTCTTGTGGCTTTTGATTCCTCTTATCCATGTCTCCCAAGATCTGGAGTGAACCTGCCTGGAGTTATCTATCATGCACCAAACCTTATTCTCAAGGATACAAGGACCCACTCCAGGTAGATAGCTTTATATGACTTAGTGAAGGATGGATTACAATCTACAGAAAGCCCTCACACTATACTAATGAATACTTGAGAAAATGACATCATCTGAGAAGGAACTATTGTGGGAGCAAAGAGGGGCAAAATTTTCTTGAGGAGAGAAGCATTGAAATGCTAATCATTGTTTGGATATTCAATCGGATTTGAATTATTAACCACTTCCGGGGCGGGGGGGGAAACTTCTGTGTGTCAGGCACTGTCTTAGGAAGGTAAATATATTTACCTCTTAGAAATTAGGAAATAAGAATAGTAACACAGACTGAAATCTCACGCTATGCCAGGTTAACATGGACAATAATAGAAATAATCAGTCATAACACTACTTACTCAAATACATCTTTCCTTCTTCCCCCAACACATGTTCTCTTTTTGATTTAAAGTCAGGTGTACTACTAGTAGAGGAGAATTAGAAAAGACTCCTAGTTCTGAATTTCTCTGTCTCAACAACCTTCCAATATTGTTGGGATTATATTTACTTATATTTAAAATATATTTTTTAAATGACAATAACTTCCAAAGGTGATTAGAATTTTGATCAAAATTTCCCTCTTCAATACTTTCTTCCATTTCTCAAGAGAATGCTATATTTTCTAGTTCAATATATGTTAATGAAAAGTGATAATGAGCAAGGGAATTTTTTTTGAATCATACTCTTCCACTAATATTTATTAAACCCCTATGCTGTCTGACAGGCACTATGTTAGAACCAGGGGAAATTTTTACAATCATGTGAGTTAGGCATTGCTACCAAGAGATGAATAATGGGCTAGTTTAACAGCAGAGGTTGTAACAATTAACTCTGCCTGGAGAGACTGGAAACGGTTTCAAAAAAGAAGACATCTAAGCTGGTGGCAAAGGAAACCGCACAGGAAAACTGGAGCACACATGATGTACAAGAGGTTGAAGATGAAGGTGAAATAATTCAAACTGCATTTTCACTGAAGCTTTTGGCTTGGTGTCTTATCACTTGGCACAGCGCTGGACATGGAATAGCTTCTCAATAAATACTTGGTGATTGAATGACTCTGCTGACGGATGCCCAGCCCTGTTTCTGTATCTGTTCACCAAATTGGACCTACTTTAGAAAAACCTATATCCCTGAAACAACATCTCTGGTGAACTAGGAAGGAGGTAAGAGAGAAACCAAGTAAGATAGTAAAAGGAGTTAAAATAGATAGTAAATATTTTGGACTTTGCTGTCCACTTTACCACTTTTGCAGCTCCCAGACTCTGCCATTGTCGTGGAAAGCAGCCGTGGACAATATATAAACAAATGTGTGCTACATTCCAATCACACTTTATTTACAAAACAGGCAGTAAGCAAGATTCTCTATTAAGCACGATTTTTTTAAAGATGTGGTAGGAAATACAATTTTTAAATATTTCCCTTTTTTTCCATTAAATTCTGTTTTGGTTTTGTGGGAGAAAATTAAATATTAAACCTACTGGTAATACTGAAATTTATTCAAACCCTATGATTCTGGAAAACAGGGAAGGATAATAAATCCCCTCAACTATTTTTGTTCTAAGAAATGGCTTTTTGCTGAGATCCACTGTTCCCCACGTGATTCAGATAAGGCTTACAGAGGCCTCTCTTGTTTACCTATGACAAGGTCAGACACAGACCCTTTGAATGATAAATGATAAACTACCTGTTTTGCCTTCACTGATCAATCAGAATAAAATGCTTGTTAACCTCTCCTGCCCTCTAATCCCTACACTTTTGTCCACCCTCAGTCTGAGTGGCATACTGAGAACACGGTACTGAGAACACGGTAGCTTCAGGATGAGATGTTCTCTGAACTACCGTTCATTCTTGCCACTCCCTTCATCCCAGGTTCCCACACCCAATTATTTTTAGCCTTTTCAATCCTTCCCTGGGTAAAGAAAAGCCCTTTCCTGCCTAATTTTTGAGAAGCCTGAAGCCATCATGATTGAAGCTCTCCAGGGCAATGTTCTCCTTCCTGCTATTGCAATACTTCTAGTTGCTTCCCCCATCCCCTGCAATAATTTTTGGAATGCAGTCTCTTCTTACCTAAACCTGGATTTTTTTTTCATCCGACACTACGAAATATCAAGGTTAATTTTAAAACAACAGGTTTTCTGTTTATTATAAGATTTTTGAATTATAAAGTTTTTATTTCCCTACGTCATTTGATCTAGAGGAGTAAATAAGAAAACCGTTATGCAATATAAATCATATGACATACATGTCTGTTTTCCTTGAATATAGCATAGGCTCTGCACTATTACTGCCTCACAGAAAGAATGGAGAAAGGAAAGAAGGAAAGAAGGAAGGGGGCAGGGAGGGAAGAGGGAAAGAAAGAGACCAGTTGAGTCTTACCTCTTCGGTTTTTTGTCCTACACTCAATTGTAGATACAAGAGTCACATTTTCAGAAATAACCCTATTTTGTGTTCTATTACAATATTAAAGCTAAACAATTTTTACCATCCTGATATTTATGCAATTTATACAGAAAGCTTCTATCTTATTTCAAAATTGGAAGAAAATAACAAATGCTATGATATAAAACACAGCTCTAGGGAAAAAATACACTCTTCTTTCTATGCAATCATCTATATGGCATGCAATTTTAACTAATAAATGCAAAGTGTTCAGGTGCAAAGTACTGCCTGTGAAAATTTATTGATTACTTTGGCTGTATAAGCATAATGAGTTTGACTCACAGGCACCACAATTTAATGTTAGATGTAAACAATTTGTCCTCCTTTCTTCCTCTTGCTCGCTTTTACTAGATTTGACTAGGGATAGAAGAAAAAATGTCACACTAATGACAGTAATTATTGCCTAATAACAAGTATGCTGTCAAATTAGCCTAAGTGTCCATTTGAAAGCAAACTTTTATGTAGTTTGCTAAACTATTAAGGTTATTAGTTGAAACATGGAATTGATTTATTTTACCCATTGCATTAGCCTCATCTTGCATACACATCAGTTTCTTATACAGGGCAAAGTAAATGCACCTTGATGTTATATGAAATTGAATTGCATTCACTTTTAAAGGTTACACATTATTATAATAAGAAGAGGGTGACTAAGACTGCCAGACTTTTCTTTAGTAGTAACTAAATGAAACTACAGTAATAGAGTCCTCATGGAAAAATAATTTCATGTCACCCTACACCAAAGGTAATTAGTTACAAATAGGCTTTATTTTATGGGATTTTAGTTTCTTTGATCTATAAAACTAAGAAGTAGGCAATTTTTAACCTAACTAAAGGGAGAAAGATTAGTTGCTTGAACAAAAACTCAATTTTCAATGGACAAGAAGAATGGTAATACCTGATCTGATAAAGGGTAATATAATTATTTACTTACGTTATATAAGACAACATAATTATAAAAATTATTATGACTATTTCCCCCCTGACCAAAAACTTAGACACTTATTGCCTATTCATTAGCATTGATAAATAATGCATCTCAAATAAAGTTATAAATAATATTATTTATGTCATAAATGTATGAATATACACACACACATATTGCTAGCGACTGTTATAATATCAACAACAAATCCCTAAAGTACATGGCAGAGAGATGTAGTTGTTGCATAACTGTCATTGATGCTTAGTTTTTACAAAGGTATATATAAAATACTTTATTTACCTTTTCTTACAAAAAGACATAATTAGACATGTATTAGAATTCCACAATCCCCAAGTAACAGGAGATAACACAGATATTAAAGTAATTTAATGAAATCAAGTCCACTTAAACTTAGGACTTTTTGCCTCCATAGTAGGTCATCTTACCCACCCAGCTCTCCTATTCCGTAGTTATGCTTCATTCAAGATTGTGCACTTTTTAAGGACATTTGAGAAAAGTGAAATGATTCAGATTGATTTCTATCTCAATCCCTGTTTGCTTTGTATTATTTGAAGAAAAATGATACGTGACTAGAAGACAATATTAATCCTAATAAGTAGAAAATATTCTTAATTCACTGCAATAAGGAAAAGATATGGTAGTGATTCACAAGTGACTTGTAAGGACAAAACTTATGGGATGGTAGATTTTAATTTCCATGATTGACATTTTTTTCAAATGCACCACAGTTCATATAGACAGAAACAGATGGACCATCTATTTTCAAGTTTCTAGTCTCTTCATAGCTCAGATATATTTGTGACATACAAATGTAAAGGGGGAAAATGGCAATCTCCATATATGGTTTGCACTACTTATTGTCTCCTTTCAAGGTTAAACTTCCTTGTAGAAGAAGATCCAGTCTTCTAAGAGCAGAAAATAGCTGGTTCACATATATCCACTCTATGTTTAGACTTATTCAGATTCGTGAAGAACTATTTTTGCCTGACAGGGCTGGGAAATTCCATTGACTCCAGCTTCCAAAGCAGATTGAGAAGAAATAGGAGAGAATCTCCTCAATCTACAATAACACCACATCCTCTGAGAACATGATTTAAGTTCATTAAAATATAGGGGGAAAAATTATCCCCCTAAGGAAACAAGACACTAAGTCAAGGTAAATTTGGGATGCCACTGGGTTACGGTTGTGGCAGAATGAGGGTTGGCCTTATCAGGAAAAACAGTTCTATTACTTGTGCTTCTATTCTTTAACACCCACCTTCAACTGGCAGCAAATGTCAACAAAGAGTGTTGAATTGTTCAAATTCTTTCTTCGGTTATTTAAACATAATTCTCTTCAAGTGTTGATACTCTGCGTGTTACAGATCTTCTTATCCTCCAAAACCAATTTCTTAAACAAGCAAAAAAAATCATCCCCACAAGATTTCTCTCTGAACTGTGTGCACACTTAGGTGAAAAATGGAGGTAGATTAGTTAAGGAACTCTATACAATTGTTTCTTCTTCCTTAGGATTTCCCTGTATTATAAAGCTTTGTTCTCTTCAAATTTCAAATAAGCTTCTGAGAGCTTTTATCCTCTACCCACACATAGTAGTTCACAAAGCAAACAGCCTTAGTTCAAAGATCAGAAAACACAACACTGATTGTATTAATTTAAGACATTTTGTCTTACATGCCCTTCCTTGTTTTTGATCACCTTCCCAGGCATTCATTTGCCAGTTGAACTGCATTCATGTTATCTCCAAACGTCACCATTTTCTTTGACTCCAATCTAGATGAGTACCATTGGGCCCCATGTAAAAGGGCTACCTTAGCAATCTACCCACTCTCAGATAGGGACTTATTTTCAGTTGTGTTGCCTTCCAACATGTTTACTCCATTGAATAAAATACACAGATGAGTCCAAACCATATTACCTTATTCTATCTGTTTTATTGTTACTTCCTCTCTATTTGCCTAGGAAGTAGTGCCATATGTTCTACTAGAATATAAAATAACCTTAGGGGGAGGATTGTGGGAAGATGGCATTGGCTCAACTCTGACACAAAAATAAGAGGAAACAGTGAAAATATGTCCAAGGACTCTGCTTAAGGTGTCAGAAAACCAGAACAGTGCTACACAACCCCCAGGAGGGTGAGGGACAGAAAGACAAAGAACCCAAAACAACAAACTGTGAGCTACCAAACCTCCAAGCTGCTGGGTAGGGTTCCCCTTCCCTACCCCCAAGATATTAAGCTGGGGTTAAAACTCCTGGTTCACTGCAGCTGACTAAGAGGGGAATTGACATATTCCTCCCTATCAGCTGTTTCAAGGGAAAAGGGAAAAAGAGTTGGGGGGTTTTTCTTCAGTGAATTCAACCAACAGAACCCATTTTGAATCTCAGCTCTGGAGATTCATCACAGGAACACAGGAAAGCCTAGACTAAAACACCTTTGCAGAAAGGTACACCAAGGAGTGCCATCTGCCGGCTTTCTGGAAATTGCTTGGACAAAAACTGTTTTAGGTTCTGTCTGTATTCTAAACCCTAGGAGAAAAGCTGTGCCCCATTAGCTGTGCCCCTGGCCTGATTTTGATAAGTGGGGAAATTTTAAAGACTTAGGATAAGTTGAACCAAATATCAAAGAAGAGCTGGCGGGGTGGGGAGGGAAGAAATAGGCAAGAGTGAGAAAGTGACCATCAGAGTAAATTCACCAACATATTCAGATGATTAGACATCAGAAAAAAAAAAAAAAATTACAAGCCATACTAGGAAACAAGAAGAGATGCCCCAGCCAAGGAACAAACCAAATATCCAGAAGAGATACAGGATTTAAGACAATTGATCAGTGATAATTGCACAACTCTCCTAAATCAATTCAGAGAATTTAAAGAAAATATGACAAAATAAATAAAGGATGTTAAGAAGGCACTGAGTGAGCACACAGAACAATTTGAAAGCTGCAAAGAAGAGTAACAGACTTTATGGGAATGAAAGATATTATGGATGAGATTACAAATACATTAGAAGCACATAAGAGCAGATTTGAATTGCTTAAAGACAGAATTAGTGATTTTGAAGGCATTTGAACTGGAAAAGACAGGAGAACAGAAAGAGAAGAGAATGAAAAAATTGGAGCAGAATCTTAAAGAATTAAATGACAATGTGAAACACACAAACATTCATATTATCAGTGTCCCAGAAGTAGAAGAGAATGGAAAAGGGGCAGAAGGTATATCTGAGGAAATAATGACTGAAAACTTCCCAACCCTTATGAAAGATATAAATATCAATATCCAAGGACAACACACCCTGAACAGAATAAATCTGAGTAGAGTTACCTACTATTCAGAATGACAAATATCAGAGATAAAGAGAGGGTTCTGAAAGAAAGCAAGAGAAAAGCAAAGCATCACATCCAAGCGAATCTTTATAAGATTAAGTGCCGACCACTTATCAGAAACTAAGGAGGAGAGAAGAAAGTGGTAAGGTGTATTGAAGGTACTGAAAGAGGAAACTGCCAGTCAAGAATTCTGTATCTGGCAAAGCTATCCTTCAAAAATGAGGATGACTTTCAAAGTCTTCACAGATATAGAAAAACTGATAGAATATGTTACCAAAATACCAGAATTCACAAGATAGTAAAGGAAGTGCTGCAGACTGAAAAAAAAAAATAAACAAGGGTGAGAGACTTGGAAAAGAGTATAGAAATGAAGATTACAAGAAGGGTAAAGTAAAGAGTAAGAAGAAAGACAATGGAACAATATGACAATGGAGAACTGAAGGACAAAATGGATGAAGTAATTAATGCCTTTATAGTAATAACATTGTATGTTTATGACCTGAACTACCCAATGAAAATACATAGACTGATAGAATGGTTTAAAAATAAAAATAGCCATCTATATTTTGTTTAAAAGAGACTCACCTCAGATATAAGGACACAATTAGGTTTAGTGAAAGGCTGGAAAAAGATATTCCATGCACATAGTCATCAAAAAGAGCTGGAGTAGCAATACTAATATCAGACAAACTAGATTTCAAATGCAAAACTGTTATAAGGGATAAAGAAGGTAATTATATATTAATAAAAGGGGCAATTCACCAAGAAGAAATAACCATACTAAATACTTATGCACCTAACCTGAGTGCCCCAAGATACATGAGGTACACACTGGCAAAACTGAAAGGAGAAATAGATGTTTCTACAATAATAGTTGGAGACTTCAATACACCACTCTCAGTATTGAATAGAACTTCTGGAAAGAGGATAAAGAAAGAAACAGAGAACTTGAATAATATGATAAATGAACTAGACCTAAGACATCTATAGATAACTGCACCCCAATGCAGCAGTATATACATCTTTTCAAGCGTTCATATGTCCTTCTCCAAGTTAGAACATAGGTTGAATCACAAGGCAAGTCTCAATAAGTTTAAAATTATAGAAAACACTTTTCTCTTATCATAACAGAATGAAGATAGAAATCAATAATGGATGGAAAAAGGGAAAATTCATAGATATCTGGAGATGAAAAAACACACTCTTACTTAATAAGTGGGTCAAAGAGGAAATTGTAAGAGAATTCAACAAATATCTTGAGACAAATGAAAATGAAAACACAACATATCAAAACCTATGGGACACTGCAAAAGCAGTGCTGGTGGGGAAATTTACAGACCTCAGTGCTTACATTAAAAAAGAAGAAAGAGCTAAAATAGAAGATTTAACTGTACACCTGAAGGAACTAGAAAAAGAATGGCAAACCAATCCTAAGCCAAGCTGAAGGAAAGAAATAGTAAAGATCAGAGCATAAATAAATGAAATCAAGAACAAAAAATCAATAGAAACAACAAAACCAAAAATTAGTTCTTTGAGAAGATCAACAGAATCGACAATCCCTTAGCTAGTCTGACAAAGAAAAAGAGAAAAGATGCAAATATAAAATCAGAAAAGTGAGGGGTCATAGCCCTAACCCTGCAGAAATAAGAGAGATCATAAAAGGATTCTATGAAAAACTATATGCAAGAAAACTAGGCAATGTAAAGGAGATGGACAAATACCTAGAAAGACAAAAACCACCGACACTGACCCAAAAAGAAATAGAAGATCTCAACAAACCAATTAAAAATGAAGAGATTGAACAGTCATTAAAAACCTCCAAACATGAAGAGCCCATGACCAGATAGCTTCACAGGTGAATTTTACCAATCATTCAAAGATGATCTAATACCAAAGTTGCAAAAGCTCTTCCAAAAAATTGAACAGGAAAGAATGCTACCAAAGTCATTCTGTGGAGCCACATCACCCTAATACCAAAACCAGATAAAGATAATACAAAAAAGAAAAAGAAAATTACTGATCAATATCTCTAATGAATATAGATGCATAAATCTTCAACAAAATACTTACAGAGTCCAAAAGCACATTAAAAGAATCATACACCACTTCAAGTGGGTTTTATCCCAAGTATTCATGGGGGGTTCAGCACAAGCAAATAAATTAGTATAATAAACCATATTGATAACTTTAAGAAGAAAAATCTCATGATCATTTCAATTGAAGCAGAAAAGGCATTTGACAAAATACAGACCCTTTCTTGATTAGAAAAAAAAAACAAAACTCCAAAATATACGAATAGAAGGAAGTACATGTATGAAAAACCTACAGCTAGCATTGTATTCACTGGTGAAAGACTGAAAGCTTTCCTGCTGAGATCAAGAACAAGATATGGATGCCCACTGTCAACATTGTTATTCAGTATTGAGCTAGAAGTTCCAGCAGATCAATTAAGCTAGATAAAGAAATAAAGGCACCCAGATAGGAAAGAAAGAAGTTAAACTTTCACTATTTGCTGATGATATGATGCTATATCTAGACTCTCATGAAAAATCCACAACAAAGCTACTAGAATAGACAAATTCATTCTGCAATGTGGCAGAATACAAGATTGATAAGCAAATATCAATATCATTTCTATACACTACTGAATTGTGATCTAAGCAGGAAATCAGATAAAATTCAATTTATAATAATAACTAAAATAATCAAACATTTAGGAATAAACTTAACTGAGGACATAAATGACCTGTATTCATAAAACTAGAAACCATTGCTAAAAGAAACAGAAGAAGACTTAAGTAAATGGAAGGACATTCCATGTTCATGGATTGGATGATTAAATATCATTAAGATGTCAGTTCTGCCCAAACTGATTTACAGATTCAATATCATACAATAAAAATCCCAACAGTCTTTTTGTCAAAAATGAGAAAAAAAATTTCTTTTTCAAATTTGTTTAGAAAAATAAGGGGCCCCAAATAGCCAAAAAGATCTTTAAAAAAAGAAGAAGAAATTTGAGGATTCTCACTTCCAGACTTTAAATCATATTACTTAGCTACAGTGGTAAAAACAGCATGGTACCGGCATAAAGACAGACACAATGACCAAAGGAACTGAATCAAAAACTCAATAATAGACCCTCACAGCTACAGTCAAGTGATTTTTGACAAGATATCAAGCCTTCCAAGCTGGGCCAGAACAGTCTATTCAGCAAATGGTTTGGGGAGAACTGAATATCCATATCCAAAAGAAAGAAAGAAGATCCTTACCTCACACCTTATACAAAAATTAACTCAAAATGGATCAGGATTTATTATAAAAGCAAAAACCATAAAACTCCTAGAGGGAAATGTAGGAAAACATCTTCAAGATCTTGTAGTAGGCAGTAGTTTCTTAAGCCTTACACACAAACCATGAGAAACAAAAGACAAAAGTAGAGAAATGAGACATCTTCAAAATTCAATATTTTTGCACCTCAAAGGACTTTGTCAAAAGGGTGAAAAGGCAGCCCACTCAATGGGAAAAAATATTTGATATCACATGTCCAATAAAGTTTTAATATCCGTGATATACAAAGAGATCATACAACTCAACAATAAAAAAAACTACCCAATTAATAAATGGGCAAAAGACTTGAAAAGACAATTGTTCAAACAGCAAAGAAACACGTGAAAAATTGTTCAACATCACTAGCTATTAGGGAAATGCAAATCAAAACTACAATGAGATATCATTGCACAATATTAGACTGGTCACTATTACCAAGTTGCAAAATTTGTTGTTGGAGAGGATGTGGTGAGATAAGAATGTTTATTCACTGTTGATGATATGTAGCCACTGTGGAGGACTGTTTGGCAGATCCTAAGGAAGTTCAATATAGACTTGCCATGTTCCCAGCAATACCATTACTAGGTATATACCCAGAAGAACTGAGAGCAGTGACACGAACAGACATCTACACATGGATGTTCATAGTGGCATTATTTACAATTGCCAAAAGTTGGAAGCAACCCAGGTGTCTGTCAACTGATGAGTGGATAAACAAATTGTGGTGTATACACATCATGGAATATTACCCAGCAGTAAAAATAATGAAGTTGTGAAGCACTTGCCAACAAGAATGAACATGGATAACATTATGTTTAATGAAGCAAGCCAGACACAAAAGGGCACACAATGTATGATTGTGCTGTTGTGAACTAAATATATTGTGTAAAATCATAGCGTTAATAATTAGAATGTAGGTCACTGGAAAATAGGATAGAGAATGGAAAGCTAAGGGTTAATCTGTGCAGAACTGGTTAAAAAAAGGTTGTTTGTAAATCTTGGGAAATGAATAGAAATAGTGAAAGCATATCATGGTGTTTATAACTAGCAGAGCTATTATATGGGTATGAGAGTGATTGAAAGAGAAAATCTAAGGTCATGTATATTACTAGAAGGAAAGCTAAAAACTGTAACATGGGACTGTATAAGATACTAAAACCTCATATAAAATATGAATATCAGTGTATTACATATATAAAACTGTTTTTACAAATATAAGTATACCTATAGTAGAGAGAAGGAAAAATAATATCATCTATGTATGGTAGGGAAAGCATAAAGAGGTTGAGAGGTGTTGAGTTTTCTTTGTTTTTTGTTTATATTATTATTAGAATAATGAAAGTGCTCTAAGAATGACTGAAGTGATGAATACACAAATATGTGATTATACCAAATACCACTGATTGTACATTTTGGATATATTTATGCTTAATTAATATGTATCAATAAAATTGATTAAAAATAACTTTAGGGTTCATTCACTTATTTGTTCATGAAAGATTTACTGTTAACCACCTACTATATACCAGCCACTGGGCTAGGATCTTGAAGTATTAAAAAAACAAATTTACTCCATGTAGTAAAGTATTTTGATCCAAAAGTTCTACATAAAGAATTTTCTAGTTTCGTAGTGTTTTTGCCCTGTGACATTATTATAAAAATCATAAAAGTGACTGTACCTATTGAACATATTCTTTTATATGAATATAAAAATTTTTCTCTGTTACAAACAAAACTACTAAGCTTAATATCCAGATTGAATATATTCTATTTAAAACTTGGGGCACTTTAGCAGTTTGATTTGGTTATGATTTCCAAAAATAGATATTGGATTATATTTGTAATCTGGTTTGTACCTGCATGTGATTAAGTTATGATTAAGGCTTTGATTGGGCTGTTTCATTAGGGCCCACCAAAGGGGTAAGGACTCACAGATAAAAAGGCATGGTAAAGGACTGAGTTGAGGGTTTTCAATGTTGGAGTTTTGATGTTGGAGTTTGATGCTGAAGCCTTAAGCTGGAGCCCCAGGAAGTAAGCACACAAAAGAAAGAGAAGCAAGCCCCAGGAAGAAAGGAACCCTGGGAAGAGAGGAACCCTGAACCCAGAGAGAAGCAAGACCGTGGAAGGGAGGAACCCAGGAAGTGTGAACCCTCTCAGACAAGCCATCTTGCTCCAACACGTGGAAATAAACTTTGTTGAGGGAAGTAACTTATGATTTATGGCCTGGTACCTGTAAGCTCCTACCCCAAATACCCTTTATAAAAACCAACCAATTTTTGGCATTTTGCATCAGCACCCCTTTGGCTGACTAACACAGGCACTAACACAATAACATGTTAACAAAGTCTGCACGTAAAATTTGATGTATAATCTATAAAACCCCACAAACTGAGCTTTCTCCAGGTTTGATCATAGCCACATATATAAATACATATGTATATATAAATACATTTCAGTGAATTTCAGCTCTCTTCTCTGAAAATCAAACAATACAAACACCACCACTGAATCAAATTTTGCTACCTTTGCACATCTTTAAATGATAGAATAGTTTTAAAACCTGGTTTCTATATTCTTAATCAGCTCCAAACTCCCAGGCATACTTCCTAAAACAGGACATGGATGGAGACTCCTTGCCTCTCAGTGTTAATTCATGGCCACTCTTCCAACTACATTTTGAAAAATGACCTACATTGGAGGAGGGTAGAGATCAGTGAGGATACTGCAACCTACATTACTACTCCTTTCCAGGAACCTAGTAAGAATGCATGACTGTTACTTTGATAGCTTCATATCCTCATCTTGGCCACTGCTTGCCACATAAACTGAAGCATTAGATGTTCACTGAGTGGAGAGAAGAGCACTACAGATGCCGTGTGAAGAAAACAGACCACATTTTACCAGCACAAACAACGTTCTAGACAAATCTAATGATAGGCAACTGGCTGGCCCTTAGGAAACTGAGTATAGAGACAATGCATTTCAGGTCTATAAAAACCTCAGGACAATGAATTTTAACTACAAATTTCTTCAGTGCAATTAAAGATATTGCAGTGGATACTATTTTGACAATAAAAGTGGACAGCTTTTACAAGGAACAGCTTTTCCAGGCAACAGAGTATGTTTTAATCGAATTCCACACTAAAAGTTTATGTACTATAGGGAAAATTCTAAAGTAAAATGTAAAAGCAGGCTTCTTTTGAAAAATTCCTCTTTGGTATTCCCTAAATGACAGTGAAGTCCCCTTTTCAAAGGTGATACAGCTCAGAAAAGATTGATGAAATGTGGCAGGGCAGCATCAAGGCTGTGGGACCATTAATTTAAAATGCCTTTTCCTTTCATCTTCTGGTATAAATTGCTGAGCAATCATCATTTTTCTTTACCTTTTCCTTCTGGTGATAGAGTTTGTGTCATGCTAGGATCACAGTTCCCTGACATTAATTATGAACTACTGAGATCTACTTTTTTTACCTCATGCACACAAGGGCAAATTCTGTGAGGAGAAATAGGATAAACTGGGTACACGAGCCCTATTTGCAGAATATCATTTCAGCTCTTTACCCTATGCTTGAGTTGTTTTTTTTTTTTTCATTTTAAAAACGCCAACGAGGTCACTGCTATAGTCAGGGCTACACAATGTTGAAAACTTCAGAACCAGTTTTGGGATGTAGAAAAAAAAGACACCCCTGAAGATGCTTCCCTTATAGGTATCTCAAAGTCAAGTTCAGGACAATAATAAATCTTTGCCTAGCATTTACACTATCAAAAATCACACAATCCATGAGACACAATTGGAGAAGACAATCAAGTGACCACCTATTTTTGCAGTTGTCCTATAAGTTTTAAATAATTGCAGAATAAAAGGTAAAAAAAATCAGTGAAGAATGTTTCTATACAAGCAAAATATATATACTGTGTCCTCTTAAAAATATGCCATTTTGCATTCTAACCATAGTTTTAATACAGGATATAATATTCAAATATTATCTGTTTTTTCTTTTTAATTTCCTTGAGTTGCAATAGACATGTACAATTTCATGGCCAAAGCACTTTAGAGTAGATTGGGCATTTTTTCATTATTTGAGCATGACTTAAAGCCCATGTGATAAAGTTGGAGAGTTTAACTCACAGTTCTTTAATGTCTAAAATATATTTCACATGGAAACCTGAAGTTACTATCTGTTCAAAGGTATTATCCTCCATAAAACTTAATCAGCTAAGTCCAGTTATAAATGATGAAACCACTGGTAGATTCAGAAAGGAAGAATATATCAAAATTTTGGGTTGTTTTTTGTTTTTTGTTTTGTCTAAATAGAAAATTGATTGTCATTTGAATGATGTTGTTGCTTTAATAAAAATTTATTGTTAAATGTCAACTATAGCTCTGTTCCTTCCTGTTTGACAGATAGCTGTAGCTCTTCATGCAGTGTCAGCCACATCCCTGAGACACGATGGTGAAGGTGGGAGTAAACAGATTTGGTAGTATCAGGCACCTGGTCACCAGGGCTGATGTAAACTCTGGCAAAGTGCAGATTTTTGCCATCAATGATTCCTTCATTGACCTCAGCTACATGCTCTGCATGTTCCAGTGTGATTCCACCCATGGCAAGTTCAAGGGCATGGTCAAGACTGGGAATGGGAAGCTTGTCATCAATGAAAATTCCATCACTATCTTCCAGGAGTGAGATTCTGCCAACATCAAACAGGGTGATGCTGGTGCTGAATATGTTGTCGAGTCCATTGGTGTCTTCACGACCCTGGAGACGGCTGGAGCTCATTTGAAGGGTGATGCCAAGAGAGTCATCACCTCTGCCTCTTTGGCCAATGCCCCCATGTTTGTGACAGGTTTGAACCATGAGAAGTAAGACAACTCCCTGAAGATCATCAGCAATTCTTTCTGCACCATCAACTTCCTAGCCCCCCTGGCCAAACTCATCCATGATAACTTCAGCATTATGGAGGGACTTATGACCATTGTCCATGCCATCATTACTGCCCAGAAGACTATGGATGGCCCTTCTGGGAAACTATGGTAAGATGGTGGTGGAGCTGCCCAGAACATCATCCCTGAATCTACCGGCACTGCCAAGATGGTGAGCAAGGTCATCCCGGAACCGAATGGGAAGCTCACTGGCATGACCTTCCATGTCCCCACCCCCAATGTGTCCATCATGGATGTGACCTGTTGTCTGGAGAAAGCAGCCAAATACAATGATTCCAAGAAGGTAGCGAAGTAGGCATCAATGGCCCCCTGAAGGGCATCCTGGGCTATGCTGAGGACCAGGTGGTCTCCTGCAACTTTAACACTGACACCCATTCTTCCACTTTTGATGCTGGGACTGCTCTCAATGACCACTTAGTCAAGATTATTTCCTGGTACAACAATGAATTTGACTACAGTAACAGAGTGGTGGTCCTCTGCTCAATATGGCTGAGTATATATCCAGTAGTGATATTGCAGGATCATATGGCAAATCTATATTCAATTTCTTTAAGAACTGCCAAATAGTCCTCCACAGTGTACCATTGTGCATTCCCACCAACTGTGAATAAATGTTCCTATCTCTCCACATTCTCTCCAACACTTGTAGTTCTCTGTCTTTTTAATAGTAGCCATTCTGATAAGCATCGAAATGATATTTCATTGTAGTTTTGATTTGCATTACCCTAATCATTAGTGAAGTTGAACATTTTTCATGTTTGTTTTTTTTTTTGCCATTTATGTTTATTCTTTGGACAAATGTCTATTCAAGTCTTTTGCCCATTTTTAAATTGGATTGTTTGTGTTTTTATTGTTGAGTTGTAGCATCTCTCTTTATATATCCTGGATATTAAATTCTTATCAGACATGTGATTTCCAAATATTGTCTCCCATTGAGTCAGCTGCCTTTTCACCCATTTGGCAAACTCCTGTGAGGTGCAAAAGTGTTTAATTTTGAGGAAGTCCCATTTATCTACTTTTTCTTTTGTTGCACATACTTTGGGTGTAAGGTCCAAGAAACCACCAAGTACTACAGTGTCTTGAAGATGTTTCCCTACATTTTCTTCTAGTAGTTTTAAGATCCTGCATTTTATATTTAATTATTTGATCCACTTTGAGTTAATTCTTGTATAGGGAGTGAGGTAGGGGTCCTCTTTCATTCTTTTGGTTATAGATATTCAGGTGTCCCAGCACCATTTGTTGGAGAGACTATTTTATCCTGTTAACATGGAGTTGGTAGGTTTGTCAAAAAACAGTTGACTACATATCTGAGGGTTTAATTCTGGATTCTCAATTCTATTTCACTGATCAATGTGGCTATCTTTATGCCAATACCATGTTGTTTTGACCACTGTAACTTTGTAATCTGATTCAAGGTCAGGCAGTGAAATTCCTCCCATGTTACCCTTCTTTTTTAGAATGCTTTTGGCTATTCTGGTGCACTTTCCTTTTCAAATGAATTTAGTAATTGCCTTTTATAATTCTGTAAAGTGGCTTTTGGAATTTTGATTGGTATTTCATTGAATCTATAGATCAGTTTGGCTAAGATGGACATCTTCATATTTATAGTTCCAATCCATGAACAAAATTCTTTCCATTTAAGTCTTTTTTTACTTCTTTTAACATTGTTTAACATTTGTTTTCTGCATTCAGGTACTGTACTCCTTTGGTTAAAGTAATTCCTAGGTATTTGAGTCTTTTTGTTGCTGTTGTAAATGGAATTTTTCCTCTGATTTCCTCCTCAGGTTGTTTAGTGCTAGTATACAAAAACATTACTGATTTTTGCATGTTGATCTTGTATCCTGCCACTTGGCTGAATTCATTTGTTAGCTCAAGTAGCTTTGTCATGGGTATTTCAGAATTTTCTAAATACAGAGTCATGTCATCCTCAAACGGTAAGAGCTTTAATTCCTCAGTTCCTATTTTGATACCTTTAATTATTTTTTCTTATCTAATTGCCCTAGCTAGAAGTTCTAGTACAATATTGAATAACAATGGTGAAAATGGGCATCCTAGATTGTTCCGGATCTTAGAGGGAAAGTTTTCAACCTTTCCCTGTTGAGTATGATGTTGGCTGTATATGCCATATATGCCTTTTATCATATTGAGGAATTTTCCTTCTATTCCTGTTTTTTGAAGTGTTTTTATTTTAAAAAGTGTGTTAGATTTTGTCACATCTTTTCTGTGTTGATTGAAGTGATCATGTGGTTTTGTCCTTCAATTTGTTAATGTGGTGTATTACATAGATTGCTTTTCTTATGTTGAACCAGCCTTGCATACCAGGAATAAATTCCACTTGGCCATGATTTATAAATCTTTTGATATGCTGTTAGATTCAATTTTCAAGTATTTAGTTAAGAATTTTTGCATCTATGTTCATTAGAGAGATTGGTCTGTTATTTTCTTTCCTTGTATCTTTCTCTGGTTTTGGTATTAGGGTGATGTTGGCTTCATAAAATGTGTTGTGTAATTTTCTCTCCTCTTCAATTTTTTGGTATAATTTAGGGATTGATGTTAATTCTATTTGAAATGCTTGGTAGAATTCACCTGTGAAGCCATCTGGTCCTGGACTTTTCTTTGCTGAGAAATTTTTGACAAAGGATTCAACCTCTTTAAATGTGATTCATTTCTTAAGTTCTTGTATTTCTTGTAGTGTGAGTGTAGGTTGGTTATGCATTTCTAGGAATTTGTCCATTTCACCTAGGTTGTCTAGTTTGTTGAAATACAGTTTCTCATAATTACCTCTTATTATCCTTTTTATTTCTGTGGGGTCAGTTGTAACTTGCCCACTTTCATTTCTGATTGTATTTATGTGCATCTTCTCTCTTTTCTCTTTTTTAGTCTTGCTAGGGTTTGTTAATTTTATTGATCTGCTCCAAGAAGCAGCTTTTGGTTTTGCTGATTTTATCTACTTTTGTTGTGCTCAATTTCATTTATTTCTGCTCTAATCATTATTATTTCTTTCCTTCTGCTTGCTTTGGGATTGTTCTGCTGTTCTTTTTCTAGTTTCTTTACTTGTTCAGATAAGTCTGAGTTTAGCTCCTTCTTCTTTTTTAATATAGTTGGTTAGGGCTATAAATTTATTTCTCAAGACTACCTTCACTGTTTCCCACAAGCTTTGATAAGTTTGTGGTTTTGTTTTCATTTGTCTCAATATATTTACTGATTTCACTTGCAATTTCTTCTTTGACCCACTGTTTATTTAGCAGTGTGTTGTTCAGCCTCAACACATCTGCAAGTTTACTTTTCTCCTGTCTATTATTGATTTTCAGTTTCATTCCATTATGCTCTGAGAAGTTGCTTTATATAATTTCAGTCTTTTTATATTTATTGAGAACTGCATTGTGTCCTAACATGTGGTCTATCCTGGAGAAAGATCCATGGGCACTTGAGAAGAATGTATAACCTGCTGAGTTTGGATTCAGCATTCTATGTATGTCTGTGTGGTCTAATTCATTTATCATATTCTTCAAGTTCTCTGTTTGCTTGTTGATCTTCTGTCTAGTTGTTCTATCTAATGATGTGAGAGGGGTGTTGAAGTCTCCAATGATTATTGTAGCCATGTCTACTTCTCCCTTTAGTTTTTACAGAGTTTGTCTCATATATTTTGGGGCACCCTGGTCAGATGCATAGATATTTATGATTGCTTTATCTTCCTGGTGGATTATTCCTTTTACTAATATATAATGGCCTTCTGTAACTCTTAAAATTTTTTTATATTTAAAGTCTGTTTTGTCTGATATTAGTATAGCTACCCCTGCTCTTTTTTGGTTACTATTTGCATGGAGTATCTTTTTTCAACCTTTCACTTTCAGCTAATTTGTATCTCTGGGCCTAAGGTGAGTTTTTTGTAAGTAGCATATGGATGACTCATGTTTTTTAATCCATTCTTTCAGTCTCTATCTTTTGATTGTGGAGTTTAATCCACACACATTCAATGATACTGTAAATGTCTTATTTACTTCTACCATTCTATTCTTTGGTTTTCATATGTCATACCATATTTTTGTTTGTCTTTTTACTCTCGGTTATCCTTTCTCTATTCCTTTTTCTATACTCTTTTCCAGGCCTTTCTCTCCCATATTTTTATTTCAGGTTCTAAGGTTTCCTTAATATTTTATGCAGAGGTGGATTCTTTTTTGCAAACTCCCTTAGTTTCTATTTGTGTGAATATTTTATACTCACCTTCATATTTGAAGGACAATTTTGCTGGAAAAAGAATTATCAGCTGGCAGTTTTTCTCTTTTAGTATCTTAATTGTATCATACCACTGTCTTCTTGCCTCCATGGTTTCTGAAGAGAAATCTTTGCTAAGTCTTACTGGGCATCCCTTATATATGTGATGATTTGTTTCTCCCTTGCTGCTCTGAGACTTTTCTCTTTATCTTAAGCATTTGACATTCTGAGTATTATGTGTCTTGGAGTAGGTATATTCAGGTTTATTCTGATTGGGGTACAGTGTGCTTTTTGGATATGTAAGTTCATTTTTTTGTGAGATGGGAAATTTTCAGCTATTATTTCCTCAAACACTCTTTCTGCCCCTTTTCCCTTCTCTTTTCCTTCTGGAACTTCCATACTAAAATGTTGTTGCATTTCATGTTGTCATTCAATTCTCTGAACTCCTGCTCAATTTTTTCCATTCTTTTCTCACTTCATTTTCAGCTGTTCTGTCATTGGTATCACTTATTCTTTCTTCTATCATTTTGAGTCTGCTGTTGTATGCCTGTAATGTTTTTGATCTCACCTATTGTGTCTATCATTCCCATGGACTCTGTTAATTTTTTGTTCAGGATTTCAAATTCTTCCTTGTGCTCACTCAATGTCTTCTTGAGGTCATTTATCTCTTTAGCCATGCTGTCTTTCAATTCATTAATTTGATTTTGGAAATTTGTGTGCGTCTCACTTCTCTCAAATTCTGCATCTCTTCTGGGGCTTTGTTATAGTCCTTTTCTTGGACCATCTCTTCCATCTTCTTAGTATGGCTTGTAAATTTTGCTTGAGTCTAGTCATCTGATTAAAGATGCAGTTTACTCAGATACTCAATTTCTTTCTCTTTTGCAGGGATTTAGTGGTGGGAGGCTGTGTGTTACCACTGCTCTTTGATTCTTGGCTCAACCTGGGTTGCTAGGATTGTCCCTGCTAGTAGCTCAAACCTGGGCTCTGGACCCAGTAATTGATTGCAGACTGCTTCCTAGGGCCTAGGAGAGGGAAACTATAAAGACTGGAAAAAGCCTCTCTTACTAATTTTTAATTTTCTCAGTTCTTTTTGCACTTCTTTCTGCCAGCAGATGGCATTCTTTGTCAGCTCTCAGTTCATTGCCTGGTAGGAGTGTATTTGTTGCAACACATACTGGATCAATGTAAAAGAGGTTCCTCCTTGGAGGCTAAGACCTTGTACTTCAAACTTTCTCAGAGACAGTACTCCAGCCTTCTCCCATAGCCACCTCCCTTTCCACTCGCCTCTAAGTACTCTACAATCAGTCCCAATTAGTAAATGAGGGTTGTATATCTCTAGCTCCTTGCCACCTCCCAAGGCAAACAATGGTCCAGCCCCACCTGGCCCAGGAAGGGCTCCTGGGACACAGTAGATCAAATTTGTGGATCAGAAGCTGTGTCAGCGTTGGGCTGTGTCCTTCTCTCTCCCCTTTCCTGGGGTGGTGGATCCCTGGTGCCCCCTTTGTCTCTAGCCACAGGAACAGAGCCCTGAGAATTCTAAAGTGTCTTTAGTGTGGGGGATGGTGCTGGCAGCAGCAGCTGCTGGTTTCAAAGATTCCCCTCCTTTGTCCCTCTCTCCTCTGAGGGGTGTCCAGCCTTTGCCTCATGTCCTAAACCCTAGAAGATCTTCTTCCAGTCTGTTTCAGTCTATCCTCTAAATATTTTTCTGGAGGAGAAGAAGGCCCTGTGTCTTTCCTGTCTGTCATCTTCCTTGAGGTCCCCAGCTTGTTTTGAAGTGAAAATGAAACCTGAAACTGTTCCCAGTATGTGCATGAGATTACTCTGCTCCCTCTTGAACTGGGACCAGGGAACCACATTCACAAAATATATTTTGTAGGTAACTTTTCAAAATGGGTATATTTTCATAATACTCATGGATTCATCTTAGAAAAGAGGACTATCTTGATCTCATGGGAGAAAATAAGAAACTATTAACCATTAAAAAATCACAAAAAGAGTATGTTAAATAAAAATACCTCCAAGAAAGAAAGCTAATGATGATTTATGTGTATTTTTTTAAGGTAGTCCTTACCTAAGAGTCCCCCAAAAGAGTGCCTTGTCTCAGTTCTCATCATTCTCCATTTCCAGGTTTCTCCCTTATATCCTTTCTGATTCTCCTTCCCTCTGATGCCCCAACATTCAGATATCTCCTTCTCTAAGATTTCCATGACCCTCTCATTTCCTTTCCAGGTTAGATAACACACCTGGTGTTCCACATCGTCTTCTGACATAGCACAGTTCACACTGCATCTTGGTTGTGTGTTTCCTACACCTTCTTAGTAGAATGTGAGCATTTGGAGGATAGATTAGGTTTTATTTCTGGTGCTACTCACATGGCCCATAGTCTTCACCTTGTGACACCAAATTTTTTAAAATAATTGAATGAATTAAAGAGAGACAAGAATGAACATAAAAACAAGAAGACATGAGGGCAGAATAGACCTACAAAATAATTTCTACAGAGGACACATTTTTTTCCCCTTTTATTTTGTGGTACAACGTATATAATATAAACTTTGTCATTCTAATCATTTTTAGGAGTACAATTCAGTGGTATTAATTATATTTACAATGTTGTACAACTATCACCACTATCTACTTCCAATTTTTTTTCATTACCCCAAACAGAAATTCTATACCTATTAAGCAATAACACCCCATTTCCTTCTCCCCCAGACCCCTGATAACTGTTAATCTGCTTTCTGCCTCTATGAATTTGCCTAGTCTAGTTATTTCATGTAAGTGGAATCATATCATATTTGTCTCTTTGTATCTGACTTATTTCCCTTTGCATAATATTTTCAATGTTCATCTATGTTGTTGCTACTATGATCACTGTAATAAAAAAGGCAGAAAATAACAAATAATGTGGGGAAATTGGAACTCTTATACTTTGTTGATGGGAATAAAAATTAGGGCAGCCTCTGTGGAAAATAGTTTGGTGTTTTCTCAAAAAGTAAAACATAGAATTATCATATGACCTAGGACTAATTCCACTCCTAAGTATATCCTCAAGCCACTGGCAGGTACTTAAACAGACATTTGCACATATATATTCATAGCATTATTATTCACAGTAGCAAAACTTGGAAACAACCCAAATATCCACCAAAGGATTAATGAATAAACAAAATGTGGCATGTATATATAAGAGTATATTATTCAGTCCTAATAAAGGAATGAGGGAAGCATTTTGTAGAAAAAGAAAATGATTGCCCATTATTTAATAAAATGATTTTTTTATTTGCACGAATAAATTTAAGGATAAAATTTCCATTGCAGGAATCAGAAAAGGAGAGGGCAGGGAGCTAATGCTGTACAAAAGAGGCTAACAAGAATATTGGTGTTGGAACTTAGGAGAAGAAAGGGATGAAGACGCTGGAAAGCACCAAAGATGGCAATAATCTGGGATCAGAGGGAAAGCATGACCTGAAAGAGGTTCTCCCTGGCATGGAGCAGATGAATTTTTACAACAGTAATAGCTAATATTCAATTTTAATTTGCTGTTCATACTGTATGATGCTATGCCCTCCCTCCTTTTGCTTCAAATACATAGTGCAACTTTGAATACAAAAAAATTGCATGAATTTTTGTCATTAGAGGTGGGAGGATATCAAAGTGTGCATGATCATGCAACATGTGGGAAGCAGGTGCACAAGAGCCCTGGTGTGTGGATTGAGAGATGGGCAGAATCAGGGTATCAGAACAAGAGTTGATGGAGAGACAGTGACAGTCCTCAGAGAACTCTTGGAGATATTCTTGAGGATATACTAAAGTAAGTAGCATGGGGCTACTAGCTATCTAGTTATTTTCTTTGAATATTAAAACCAAAATTTCTCAGGAGGCTGGAGATTCAAGGACAATGAAGATGCAGATAATTGCATTACAAATAAATGAAAACTTCTAGTTCGAGAAAGTCTGAATATCTTGGAGGCTACTCAGTGATTAACAAAGCATTCTTCCTATCTGAACCCACATTTTATTCAACTGATAGTTAAATTGATTTATAGAATGCATTGCTAAGGTAATATAACAAACTTGAATAATTCTCTTCTTAAAGCACCCTTGAAAGGGAAAACTTACATAAACACGACAACACATGAAACAGTGAGTATTAGGTAACAAGAAAGAAATCTATGAATCTTACTCACATTGAAAGAAAGCAATTCAAAGAGAATGATCTTGGTATGTAAATGAGAACCAGACATCCTCTAGAATGATGGCACTCACAAAATAATAAACAAAGCTGTACATGTCAGGCAGGTGAACAATTCTCCCTAGGAAAGAGATTGAAGTCTTCTTTTGTAGTCAGAGATGAAGTAAATCCTGTGAGGATATCGCATCTCTATCTAGGAACAAAGATTCCACTCTCAGGGATTTCATTTGAATCATAATTCTTCTGTGAGCAGATTGAAATAAAATGTCTTCCTTTCCATTTTTTTAGATTAATGCAAAATGTGAAGGGTACAGTAGAGTCCTTCCCAACACCATCATTAATTTATATTTCTCTTGGGCAAGTGATAGATAATAACATAAGCATCCTCCTTAATGAGAATTTGTTTCTAAAATACAAAGAGTAACTGCTAGGTGTGATATTAAATCTAAAAGTCTCCAGAGATGGATGGAAGGCCATACTCTGTTTCTCTAATCTAAAATCAAAATAAAAAACATTATAATCAGATAAGCACATGGCAAACCAGCAGATGACCAGCCACTTTATGAGTATTACATATCTTAGAGTGACCAGAAGAGAACAGTATAGAGCAAATTTTGTGATACCAGCAATGTTTTATAGTGACATCTGTGGATGGCTCTGTGTATCTCACACCTACCTATTATTTCCAGCAAGGAGCAAAGAGTAGTTACATAAATAAAATAAGATATATGAAAAGGGTTTCATCTTTGACTAAAATATATTACATGAGATTTGGAATTATTCTCTAAATGTGTATATACTCATATGTTTGATGGAATAACCATTTTTATAAACATTTTTCAGTGTGATAAATCTTTCAATTACTCTCTATTTTTATGCATTTGGATTTGTTAAGTTTACAAAATAAAAAATCATCCGGGAAAAATGCAAACATGTGATGACAAATTTCTGTCATCCTCAACTGAATTCCCAAGGAGAATTCCAGATCCAATAGACTTCAATTGTTTAGCTCTTCTTTCCTGTGATAAATACTCAAGGTTCTTACCTTTGGTCAGTGGCTTTTGTTGCTCAGAAATCTAGAATGCAATGATGTGTTATCAGAGTCCCTGCTGTAGAACATATTCTGCCATTCAGAAAATATTAAGTCAGCTGTTTTTCCATTTTGAGTAAATCTGTAACTACAAAATATTAATGACTTTCTTCTTTCATGTGTTAGTGTCTATGTATATTTTCTACAGATTCCTATATATGTTTATATGAATACAAATACCAGCACATTTTAAAAGCAAATTATCTATTCCTTTTAGAAGTATTTTTGTGCTTATAGAAATTCATTTTTAAGAGTGAAGTCCGAGAAGAAAATTAGGAATCTAGCATGAGAATAAAATTTAAATAATGAAAAGATATCACAATTTAGAGTTCAATTTCATTATGTATGTGATGTTGGGAAAATTTTTATTTTAAAATAATAATCTTTTTTATTTATTTGAGATTTTTTCCCTCAAAGCTCTATCTGCCTAAAATCCAGATTACTTCAAATAGCAAGAATATTCTATAATATATGAGCAATTTTGTTGCAATTTTCTTTCATCTATAATGTGAGAATACCTGAAAGGCCTTTTTATTTTATTAGAGACCTTGAATATTCTTTTACCTAATTCATATATTTGATAATTTTTGCATTAAAATAATATGTATACACACACATATATTACTCTTCAGGGGGTATTTATATAACAATGCTATATAAGTATATAATTGTTACTTTGCTCTGAAATAAGCACAGGCTGAGGCCAAAAATATTGTCCTCATAAAAATCATAATGCAGTGGTAGCTAGACAAAGATTTCTAAGCATTAAATTGGGGGGGGGGGGAAGCAAGGTTTTGTATAACTCAACAAACAAAAGATGTTAGTTTTTTTCTCTGATAATTCTCATGAAATAGGCGTGCTAGAAAAACTCTTTACTAAACTCTTTACTAAAGAGAAAAGAAACAAAGAATCAGAGGAGACAGAAGCTTCCTACTTAAAATCGACTTTCTTCTATGAACACTCATTAGTACTGAGTCACAGACTGAGAAAAGGCAAATTGATGTGTTAAAAGTACAATTACTGAGCTTTCATTTACTTGCAATTCAAGGTGTTTCAAAGGAAATTTTTCCTCAACATGAGAGATAAATAGAATATCAGAACTCTTGTTATTCATTTCCTTGGAAGAAAAGAAGTTAGTCTAATTAACACAGTATGAATAAGAGAATGAAGAATCCCCTATTATGAAATTGTACATTCATGCCATAAGAAAAGTAGTTGAAACAAAGGGGAACCAAGTGCTGTTATACAGAATTTTGGAGAAACACTAATAGCATGTTCATATCAACATGATTTTCATAATATGAGGTAAGATTTATAGAGTAGTATGAATTTTATATCAACATATTCATAATGAATTCCAGCAGGAAGTGAAATCACATGCATAATATTTCTCTTTCTCTTCCTCTGTCACATGAAAAAGCTTTATCTATAGTTCAGGTAGCTCGTTGGAGAACCATTTTATCTTCATTCTGACTACTTTAGCTTAGGAAACCTCAAGTTTAGATGCAGAACATTTCCTAAAATTTAAGATATTAGCACTTGCTTTAATTTTAAATACAAAGCTATGGTTTATATGATGGAAATAAAGAGTATGCTACCCTAATGATTTAAGCTTTATAGGCAAAGAGCTAACAATGTCAATGAGGTAATATGGTTGATATGAAAGATACCTAGAACAGAGAAACATTCCTATCATTTTTCCCTTTTATGTCAGATCATAAGATCCAGACTATGCAACCTCCTAGAATAAATGGATATAAGGAATCCCAAGATGATCTCTGTCATTGTTCAGATGGAACTACACCAAATTGAACTATGCACAGAAACATAAATACAAGCAAAACTATATTTGAATTAAAAGAGGTTGGTTCCTAGTCAATGACTAGGCGTAATTCAGACAATCACTTCAAGGCATTACTCAGGGACTGCAAAAAAACTAGAGACAGCTTGACAGTAAGAAAATGATTGGTTGATACAGTCATCTAACCAAGAAGAGTCAGTGCCAGAGGGTGTGAAATATAAAATTGATGAAATGGATTTATCTGGAAAAAGTAGATAAAGAATAGCCTATCACAAGATACTTCCTAAAGAGAAAGCTGTAGGAGGAAAAAGTCCCTATTTGATTCCTCATGTGCATGTTCTTTTTAAATAGACTATTTTTTAGAACATGTTTATTGCTACTGAAAAATACAAAATAGTTTCACTCCTTAAAAGTCCCCTGTCCTTCACCTTCTCATCCCTCTCCCTATTCCCCGAACTGCTTGCCATCACCAATCATAAATTGTCCTATAATTGGAATTATACAGTATGTAGCCTGTCAGACTGGCTTCTTTCACCAAAAAAAAAAAAAAAAGTGCATTTAAAATTCCTGCATGTCAGTGATGCTTGATAGCTTATTTCTCTTTATCTGAATATTCTACTGTATGGATTAAGCAGAGTTTGTTAATCCAGTCACCTGTTAAAGGACATCTTGGTTACTTTCAGTTTGGGGGACGTATGAATAAAGCTTCTATAAGCATACTTGTACAGGCTTTTGTGTGAAAATAAGTTTTAAACTTAACTGTGTAAATAATAGGAGGGCAATTGTTGGATCCTGTGGTACAACTATGTGTATGTTTATGAAAGTGTCAAATTATCTTTAGAAGTGGCTGCCCTTTTTCATTACACCAGCAATGAATACGAGTCTTGTCCATTTTCTTGACAGAAATGTAATTTTCAATGTATAAAATAATTATTTTACTCATTTTAATCATATCTCATTGTTGTTTTGGTTTGTAATTCCCTCATAATATATGATGTTTAACATCTTCTCATGTGTTTACTGCTGTGTTTATCTTTAGTGGTGTCAGTTCAGATCTTTTTCCCACATTTTAATTGTATTGTTTGTTTACTTATTGTTGAGTTTAAGAGTTCTTTGTGTATATTAGATACAGTTTCTTTAACAAATATATGTTTTACAAATATTTTCTCTCATTCACTGGGTTGTATTTTCATTCTCTTAACAGTATGTTTTTAAGAGTAAAAGAAGTTTTTAATCTTAATAAAGTCCAACTTGTCAATATTTTCTTTCATGCTCTTGGTGATGTATTTACACACTCATCAGTAAACCCAAGGTCACCTAGATTTTCTCCTATGTTATCTTCTATAACTCTTATAGTTTTGTCTTATATTTAGGTTATTGGTCCATTTTGAGTTAATTTTTGAGAAAAGCCTGTGTCTAGATTCATTTTTTATATGTGGATGTCCAGTTGTTCCAGAACCATTTGTTCAAAAAACTAGACATTCTCCAATGAATTGGTTTTGCTCTTTTATTAAAGATCAATTGACTATATTTATGTGGGTCCATTCTGCTCTCTACTCTATTCTGTTGATCTTTTTGTCCATTCCTTTCCTAATACCACACTGTCTTGATTACTATAGCTTTATTGTAAGTTTTGAAACAAGGTTGTATCAGTCCTCTGCCTTTTTTCTTCTTCAGTACTGTGCTGGGTATTCTAGGACTTTTGTCTTTTCATATAAATCTTTAGAATCAATGTAGCAATATCCACAAAATAACTTACTGGGATTTTGATTGATACTGTGTTGAATCTATACAGTAAGTTGGGAAAAACAGATATTTAACAATATTGCATCTCCTGAATATCTATGAACAGTCAATATCTTTACACTTACATCTTTCTTTATTCCTTTAATCAGTTTTGTAATTTGGATCCTGCACATATTTTTTTATATTTATACATAAATATTTTATTTTTGGTGTTAATGTAAATAGTGTGTATTTTTAATTCAAATTCCAACTGTTTTGCTGGTATATAGGAAAGCTATTGACTTGTGTATTTTAAGCTTGTATCCTGCAAATTTGTTGTAATAACTTAATAGTTTCAGGGTCTTTGGGAATTTTTCTTGATTCTTTGGGGGTGTTCCAAATAGACAATCACATCATCTGTGCAAAAAGAGAAAGTTTTATTTTTCCTTCCCAATCTTTATACTCTCTCCTCTCATCTTATTGCATTAGCTAGAACTTCCATCCTTTATACTACTTGTCACTCATTTCATTTATCCATATGCTATAATCACCAAATGTATTATTAAGACTTTGAATAAAGAGTTATATCTACTAGTTCAGTCTGTATAAGTAAAAGATTATTTTATTTTGCCTTCATTTATTCCTTCTCCAGTGCTTTTCCTTTCTTCATGTAGATTCTAGTTGTTGACCTAAATCTCTTTCTCTCTGAAGAATTTCTAAAAATTTGCAAGGCAGATCTATTGACAACAGATTCCCATAGATGAATGTTTTTTTTTCTCTGTGAAAGTCATTTTTGTGTTTGTTTTTGTTTTTCTTCCATTTTGAAGGATAATTTTTTGATACATAATTGTAGGTTGATGGGTATTTTTCCCATGTTTTCTGTTTTTGTTCAAAATTTCAAGTATTATATTCCTCTCTTTTTTTGCTGGTGTTGTTTCTGATGAGAAGTCTGATGTAATTCTTACCCTTGTTACTATATAGTAACAAAGCTACTATATAGAAACCTTAGATTAGGTGTTTGTTCCCATGTGGTATCTTTCAAGATTTTCTTTTTGTCTTTGGATTTTGTAGTTTACATATGATATGCTTAGTTGTAAATATTTTGGTGTTTATCCTGCTTAGTGTCTCTGAGCTTCTGGATCTGTAGTTTGGTGTCTGACAATAACTTTGAAAAATTCTCAGCCATTATTACTTCATATTTTTTTTCTGTTCCTTTCTATCTTCTCCCTCTGGAATTCATATTACATGTATCTTACACATTTTATAATTGTCTCAGAGTTCTTGGAAATTTTGTTCCTCTTTTCTCATTCTTTTTCCTCTTTGCATTTCATTTTGGGAAGTTTCTACTAATATATCTGCAAGCTCACTGATTATTTTCTTGCTCATGCTCTGTCTAGCCGACTGATGATCCTCTCAAAGTCATCCTTTATTTCTTTTACAATGACTTTGATTTCTAGCATTTCATCTGTTTCTTTCTTAGAGTTTCTGTTTACCTGTTTACAGTAATCACCTATTATTGTAATGTCATCTACTTGTTACATTAGAAGTCTTAAATTTTAATCATTATTATTTGAAATTCCTTATCTGAAATTTCCAAAACCTGCTTCATAACTGAGTCTAATTTTGATGCTTACTTTGTCTCTTTAGGCAGGACAATGTTTTTTCTTACCTTTTAATTTTTTATTGAAATTTTAATTTTTAAATTTTTTGTTGAAAACTGGACATGATGTATATGTTGTAATATGAATCATGACTGACTCCAGCAGCTTCTTCTCCTAGTAAGCTGATCTACTCTGTGATGCTCTTTATTTACCCACCTCTCCAGTTTTGAGAACGGTTGATCTCAACTTGCTAATGTGCCTAAAAATTATTAGTTTTTACATTAGTCAGCTTTTTTCTTATTCTAAGGACATGTGTGATGACTTCCAAGCCATTTACATTTTAGAGCTGAAGCTGAAAGTAATTCCTCGGTGTTTTAAGTAGATGAGATTCAATTTAATTATGAGTGTTAATAGTTTAATTGAAAAAAATATTTTAGTTAAAATTGCATAGATTATAAAATTATAAAAAGGAAAAACAGAATTGAAAAGCTAGTAAATAAATTAGAATCAACTAGAGTATGGATTATAAAAAAAGGTATGGATATCGGAATGAAATTGCCTATATATTCCGAGGTCAATGGCTTGCTGCTCCAGTTAAATATACTTATAGATATTCTTCATATATTTTTAATTCACTTAAGGACTTTTGGATAAAAGATGGTTCCAGAAAGGCTCTAAAGGCTTTCATAAAGTTAAACAAAATATAACATTTTCTTAAGGGAAAACCTGAGCTAGTCTCTTTGTAGTAAAAGATAACTGCTATTCTATATGCATAACATTATTTGGAAGCATGTGCCTTTTTACTGAGGACTTAGAACTTATGGAATGTTTCAAGGACAATATACTACATCGAGGAGGTATTGAGCAGCACAGCCAAAATATGGATTCCAAAAACAATAATTGACTTCAAACTATTGGAAACAACATAGATTTTTAAAGCACTTACCACATGGTTATTTAAAGAAGGAAAGCTCATTTTTCTAATAGTTACTCAAAATGACTTTGTTGCCCAGTCTTATCGCTATATGTAGCAATTATTTTGAAATAAAACAACTCTTATCTTAGGAAATTACCTTCTCAATATAACTAAAATAATCTCTTTATACAATAGACCCACTTTTCAAATTACAAAACTGAAGAATGACAATAGGTAGATTTAAACCCCTATCCTTTGCCTATTAGAACTTTCTAAAAAGGGGGATTTTATCAGTGAAGGGAGTAATTTTCCTGGGGAAGAAAAAGCTGGAGATACTTCATCAGATGACCACAAGGGCTATAAATTTTAATTTTAACTTCAATATATTTTTAAAGATTTATTTATTTTTATTTATTCTCCCCTCCTCCCCATTGTTTTGCTGTCACTGTCTGCTCTCCATGTCCATTTGCTGTGTGTTCTCTGTGTCTGCTTGTCTTCTCTTTAGGAGGCACCAGGAACTGAATGTGGGACCTCCCATGTGGAAGAGAGGCGCTCAATCACTTGAGCCACCTCAGCTCCCTTGTTGTTGTGTCTCTCATTGTCTTTCCTCTTTGTGTCTCTTTCATTGCATCATCTTGTTGCATCAGCTCACCTTCTCCAGGAGGCACCAGGAACTGAACCCAGGACCTCCCATGTGGTAGGTGGAAGCCCAATTGCTTGAGCCACATGCGCTTCCCTACTTCAATATTTTGAAAATACAATATCATTGGTATTTCTGCAGGATAGCAGTTGCTTTCAGTATCTCTGCTCATGCCAAAAGGTAAAAAAGCAAAAAATATGTTTTAGAAAGTGTTCATCATATAGCAGGGTGCTTGTCATCCTTTGAGAGAAAACATAAATTTTAACTTTTAAGAAAAGAGATGCACATCTCTCTAAATGAGTTTAAAAGAACTATTCATTAAAAACATGAAGAATATGGACTATTTTTTACTAATATGTTTCAGGCCTCATTTGTGCTGAAATATTTTTAGAGTAGCATAGTAAACAAGAGTAAGAAAGAATGACAACCTGAAAAAAATTCACATTCCTATTTTGGATAAAATGGCTATAGATTGAGAAAGACAAAAATCAATCTTTATTCTCTTTAATAATGCAGTTAGATTAAAATTAAAACTACAAAGATAAAGTTGATTCAAAATGTCTGAGTTTGTTTTTAAAAGATTTATGATTTTTTTTCTTACAGGGTCTAAACAACAAATATTTTGCCATTTAGGCTTTAACATCATATTTCAGTACTATTCAAAGTGGTGCATACATCTTATATAGCAATTTCCCCAAAGGAAATAATCGGAGTTGTATACAAGATATGTACACAAAGATATCCACAGAGGTGACATGTATAATAAAGGAAAATTGGAAGGAAATAAAATGGTCAACAATAAGGGATTGGTTATGAAAAGATATGTTATATCCATATAGTAGAATATGATACATCATTATAAATCATATTGGAGTACAATCTATATTGATATCAGGGAGATAAAAAATTATCCCTCCTTTTCTTTGAGGAAGGTGGACTACCTTTTTGTTTTTGAAAGTCAGTCCCTCTTTGTCCCCAGGGAGTTTGGAAGGATTCATCAGATTCTACGATCTGATACTTTTCTAACAATCACATTCTTCCTAATAGATAACCAAGCTTTATTATTCAACATTCACTCAGTATTTACTTACTGAGCACTTTCTCTGTGTTAGGTTGATCTATACAACGAAGACACAGAGGTGAACAAAATAGACAAGATTAAATTTCAGGTTGACAGTGGATGGAGGGGCAGTAGGAGAAAAATGAGACTGATACTAAATATGCAAATAAAAAACACAAATCAATTTTAAATAATGTTGTGGCCTATGAAAAACTAAAGAAAAAGAATAAATAGAAACATAGGAAGAGATAGATGTTAATCAGGAGGGTTATTTAGAGAAGATGGTCAGTGAAGAGCTTCCTGAGTAGGTATTTTAGCTGTGGACTGGTAAAGATCAGAGAAATAAGCATTCTGGTTATGTTTAGTCCAAGAGCCTTGAACCAAAAATCACTTTGCTATGTTCAAAGAGCAAAACAAAAAGAAGGAATGTGTTGATTGTTCTAATGAGCATAAGGGAAAATGACTGAAGATTAATTTAGTGGAAGCCTCTAGCTAAATAGCTAAATAATATAGAGCCTTGTAAAGTTAAAAATTAGAGCAAAAGTAGAGAAGGAAAAAACAGGGGAAAAGGTCTAAGTTTGGGCAACTGGACAGGCAATTCAATCTCTATACCAGTCTGTAGTTGGTCTATGGTGGTGGAGAATGCTGGGACCAGTGGGCCAGAAAATGAGCGTTGCTTAGAAGCATGTTTGAGCAAGGAGACACATCCAAGAACCTAGACCCAGGGATTATTTACCGAGACAGTTGATATCATAATTTATCAGGATTCTTCCCATTGCCTCTGCTCAGCAATTTTGCCTTCAAATAAACCTAATGCAGCATCATGAATAGGATTTTTACTGTATCTGCCATGCTTTCATCTATCTGTTCACTGCATGAGGACCCAGTCCAACAAAAAAACTTCCAGAAAGAGTTCAATCCCTATACCTTTAAGGCCAGCCTTTGTTTGCTTCAGTATTCCCAAAATTGGGAAGAGAGACACAAAATATCAAAGATATCTGTGAAAATTAGATGTTATCTGTGCTTTTTATTTGGTTTTTCTCATCCTAGGGTTTTCCAAGTTTTCTGGCATGACAATGTTATATTTTACTAACTAGAAATAAAAGCTGTTCAAAAAATCAATGAATTAAATGAAGACTTTCTGCTTCCTTAACCTGGGTCAGTACTATATTTATAAAATACTGAACATGTTGTTATTATCAGCTATATCAAAATGCTAAAACAGATGGGGATAGTGTAACAAATGGGATAAAGAATATCACCAACCAAAATCGCATATGCCAAACCCAAATTAATTTTGTTCTGAACCACATCATTTTAATATGTACTTCCTATTTCCCTAACTTGGACCCAAATCTGGTTATCAGTAAAATGTTGGGTTTTTTTCTTTTTTTTAAAGAGGTACTGGGGATTGAACCCAGGATCTCGTACATGAAAAGCAGGCACTCAATCGCATGAGCCACATCCACTCCCCAAAAGCCACTATTTTAAAAGTAAAAATGGATGACATTGTTAGTTGAGGCCTCTCTAGTAGTCTGTTCCTCCAAAGATTCTAAAGTAATCCAGAAACAGCTAGGAGAATGATTACTGATACTAATTAAAATAATTCAATTCGACCAGTGTGGATTTGACAAAAAACCAAATCCATGTTGCTATGCATAAAATGATCAACAAAGCCATCAGATTTTATAAGACCCCTCGGTTTGAGAATTTTGCTATACACAGCCTGCCAAAGTACAGCCACATTTCTCTCCCCAGCACTCAGGGGCTCCTCCAAATGACATTTCAAAGCTGGAAATGCCACTACAATGTAGCTAAATGAAGATTCCCCTAACCATTTGCTTTTCAAGACATGAATTTCCAGGAATGAGATACCTCCTACTGCCAGCTGGGTACACTTATAAATAAAGAGAAATTTACCCTTGGATAAGAAATCATTTTTTTGCATATGTTTCTACATTTTAAAATTGAAGGTTCATCATTTGCTTAAAAACCTTCTCCTTTTAAAAATTATTCACAAATATGTTAAAGAGTTCAGGATGTGCCTACATTTGCAGTAATTGCTTTTTTTCTTCTTTAAATGAGTTTAATGTAGTTGGCTAGTGCCTGATGGTCATTTTGCTTATCTCCATATGCCAATCTTCTGTACCCAAGTTTATTTAGCTTCATTTTCCCCATAAACCTTTTTTTATCAAAATGTATGTTAACTCCTTGAATATAAAAATAATTTTGTTCACAGAAAATAAGTGCACCATACCAAGACTTTAAGATATTTCTAAAGAAATTATTAAATAAAATACTGTTACCATGACTATGACTGATCAATGGCAAAAGAGAAATAATAGACATTAAACATATATACATTCATATATACCTGGTTCATAAATGTATACTATACACATGCATATGCATACATGTGTATACATATACACATGTGTATGCATTTCATGTGTATTATATCTGCATGCGTATAATAACTTATGGACAAAATCTATTGCCCTTCGAAACACTGATGTAATGGATAGGATTCAAATTCATTTTCTAGCTCAAACCAAAATTAGCATGATCGTTGACCCAAGGTTGTATCTTAATACCAGATATTGAAATCTATGAGCACAATACTCACTAGACAGTTTTGTCTTTGATTACCTATTCAAAAATATTTGTGAGGAAAGAGGGGAAGAATTAAAGGTAAAAAAGCAAAGTCTGAGAACTAGCACAGTAAAAAAGCCTCGCTCTTCCAATATGTGGTTCTAGACACATCAGACCCCTTGAAATCTTTTTTCCATATTGGAGCCCAGCAAATATTTATTACTCAACAGAATGTTAGCCTTTCAAAAATTTCTGCAAAATGAAAAAATGTCTTTAATATTGTGTGCATTGGAAGAATGGCCTTGAAAAACATACTTTTTAACCTAAATGGTCTCTCATAAGAGTGAGAGTAGTGATTTTTTTCAAAGGTAACTTCTGTACCAGTAACTGGAGTAAAAACATAGCAGCAAAAACATAACTAACTTCCTTTTTCTTGAAGATTTGGAGATCCTATGGAAATTTTATGCATTCTTGAGAAGCAATGACAATTCAAAAAGTATTTACGGAGCATTCACAGCATACATAAACCACATTACTGACATTTATCTTCCATTTTACAGATCAAAATGTGCTTTCAAACTCATAATCTAATTTGATCCTTATAACAAATATACAGTTTTAAATAGGGCCAGTAATTTCTTAAGGTCTGGAAATGTATTAAGAGAAAAATTTGTTTTTTCACACATCTTTAGCATGAATCTCTTACTACTTTCACTGAATGTCTGTTTACAGATATTTACAAATAGAAGAGAAAGGACATTGAGTCTTAAATATTTTGAAGAGCTTCAGTTTACAAGTCAGTCTATGGGAAGAGATAAGAAACCTGGCTGTGTTTCCATGCTTTCAAAGTTATGTGATTGCTTTTTGGGCCCCTAAAACAAAATGAGATAGCGATTAGGTGGGTAGAAAACATTTTTAAGCCTCTAACCTAAAAGAGATCCTGTTAACTGTCTTAGTGAATAGTCTATTTTTTACAAATGTCTTACTGAAAAAGACTTGATAAAAGAGGCAACATTTAGACAAGGGTCCCAGGGACAAAATGGAGCTATTTCTCTTATCTTAGATACTGTATAAATCTGCTCATTAGAGGAAAAAAAAATCCCCACCAGTAACATGCAGCTATATCTGTTTTATTTGTAAAAATGTACATCATGAGTGATTATTTTTAAAGCTCTGCATGAGAAGTGCTGCTTCTGCTTAAGATGTAGAAAATTCTAAGAGATTATTGCTCCTACACTAAGTAAACACTGGAAAATTTACAAAATCATAACTTTCTTGAGCACATGAGAACAATGAAATTGCTAAAACAAATATAAGGGAATTGAAATCACAGAGTATGTTCTTTCAAATTGGAAATAAGTTAGTAATCAGTAGCATAGTTCTAAATACACTTGGATCAAAACAGAAATAAAAGGGAAATTAGAACATGTTTAATTGAATGAAAATGAAAGAACTTATCAAAAATTGTGGGATACATTATATAGCAGTTCCTATGGGTAAGTTTATGGCATTAAATAGCTTTCATGGAAGAATGAATAGATGACAAAGTAATAATCAAAGATTTTACCTCAAGAAACTAGAAAAAGAAGAGGAAATTATATCTGAAACGAGCAGAAAGAAGGAAATAATAAAAATAAGAATAGAAATCAACAAAATTGTAATAGAAAAAAACAATGATACAAGAAGTTGCTTCTTTGGAAAAAAAAATCAATAACAAAAAATTGCCAAAATCAGGAATAAAATATGATTATCACTTTTGGATCTCACAGACATTAAATTAATAATAAAAAAATAGTATGAGTGAAGTTATCTGAATAATTTCAACAACTGAGATGAAATGGAAGAATACCTTGAAAGACAAAGTACTACAACTCACTCAAGAACAAATAAATAAAATGAATGTTCCCATAGATAGTAAAGACAGGGAATGAAGACAGGGAGAAAATGTATGTAAACACATATATGATAAAGGCTTGTTTCCCAAATATGTTAATCATTTTATGACTCAATAATTATGACAAAAATAAAATGGGCAGAAGTTCTGAACATTTCGTGAAGATACAAATAGTAAATAAAGTTTTTCAACATCCTTAGTCATTAGGGAGATGCTAATGAAAATTGCATGTGATGTCACTATACATCTACTAGAATGGTTAAACTTACATAATAAAAATGACAATTCCAAGGCCTGGTGAGGATTTGGGAACTTTCATCCATTGTTGGGATGAATGCAAAATGATAGTTACTTTGAAAAACAGTTCGGTAATTTTGTAATGCTAAGTAGCCACTCCTCAAAGAACTCAGCAGATCTTCCAGGTTTTACTCAAGAAAAACGAAAACATATTTCTACTCAAAAACTCATTTAGCATGCTTATATCAGCTTTCTTCATCATGACCCTAAACTGAAAATAATGTAAATATCTGACAAAGGTGAATGGATAAATAAATTTTGATATATCCATACATTGAAATACTGTACATTCATAAAAAGGAACAACTACTGATCCATGCAATGACATAGATTATAATAACTGAAACAAAATAAAAATTCCTTGGTCAAAAAAATCTTGGTTTAAACAACATGAAACAGACATTTTTCTTGAGGACTCTATCATATCTTAATAGGTGTAAATGTGGATCTCCAAAAACGGACTGTTATGTAACCATAAAGCGTAAAGGTGATATTTTAGCTAATAGTTAGATTAAATTTCTTTTAAGGTTTTCCTCTAACGCCAAAACCCTTTAAGTGTGAGCGTGTGTGTTTAAGGTATTCAAGATGGAAGACTGTGGGTTACAGAGAATCATCATTAATGTGAATGCTTAAGAGCAAAGACTTTTATTCATAGTGGCAGGGACAATATACTGTTTCTTTCTGATTCCTTATGATATAGTGACACTCAGTAAATAATAACTTATTAGTATAAGGAAAAGAATTCTATCTATACAGAAACAAATTAAACACTGAAACAAAATTGTACTATAAGATCATGTGGTAAAGAATGCAGAATCCTTCTTTTCTTTCCAAAAATGTTTACTGTTTTATAAGCTGTGCATTTTCAGAGCCTACTGTCTGACTTTGAAAACATGGAAATGGATCCGCTCAGCTCAGTATGAAGGGACGTGTTCACTCAAGGAGGAAATATCGTTATTTCTTGCTCCTCCAAAAGCTATTCTGGTAATCACACTCCTGTAGTTGATACACTACTACTTTTGGAATCTCCAGGAGGCAGAGGGGTCTGAGCCACAGTAGAGATTGTTTTCTACTTCTATTACATAATCCAGAAATCCTGTTTTTTGAAGAAATTAATTTATTAAATTCTGATAAATTCTTTTTGTTGTTCATTATTAACAAAACTAAATTGAAGAGGAAAGAGAGAGCTCTTTCTTCTGTAGAATTTCTTCTAAAACTACCAGGGATTTTCTGGGATTGTTGTTTGTTGTTCAGAGCTAGCAAACAGAACAATGGTAAATGCTTAAGCATGCAAACCAAGTCACACCCTTGTATTTACGTATGCAACTGTCGTTCTGGTCTTTGGAACAGGATGCCATTAATGAACCTTATTACATTTTAAATGTTACATAACTGCAGATCAATATAGGTTAACATTGTCCCTATAAATGAGATTCTGATCTAGTCAGTGCCATAAGATTCTCAGTGTTGAATATAAGACAAGATAGTGACAAACATGCTTGAAGGGAATGAAAATATTTAAGAAATAAAAGATAAAACAAATCAACAAACATAACATATAAGAACCCAAACTAAAAAAAAAAAAATACCTTTATATTTTCACTTGATGGTAGCACCTGGTCTAGCCTAAGTAACACTGACTGTAAGTCTATCCAATTCTTTGTTTACTAATACATTCATTTAAAAATTTTATTTGAGCATGTAGTACATGCCAGGCTTTTTCTAGGCTAGAGAGATAAGAGGAGTGAATAAGACAAAGACCCTGTAATGATTCAGTGCAAAAACAAAGCAAAACAAAATGTAGAAATGTCTATTCACTCTATTCAACATTGAACTGACACATATTTCACAATGCATTTAGGTTATTAATTTTAAGGGAAATTCCTAAATGTTCGTACATATATTAGGAAAATTATCACAGCACTATTGGTCCATCTCTGCAATGATCTACTAAGCACCACTGTGTGATAGGCAAAATGCTAGGTGGTGATGGTATGATGAAGAATAAGCAAAGAATCTTATGTAGAGACTGGCAACCAGAGATTATTTCAAGGGAGGGAGAAGGAAAAATAGGTGTAATATAGGGTATTTTCAGGACATTGGAATTGGCCTGCACAATGTTGCAATGACAGATACAGGCCATTAAATATTTTATCATAACTTACAAAATTGCACAGGTCAGAGTATAAACTATAATGTAAACTATAATCTATGGTTAGTGGCAATGTTTCAATATGTGTTCATCAATTGTAGTAAATGTACCACAATAATGAAGGATGTTGTTAATGTGGGAAAGTGGTGGGGGGGGGGGGAGGGGGCATATGGGAATCCCCTAAATCTTTTATATAACATTTATGTAATCTAAAGTTTCTTTAAAATAAATAAATTTTAAAAATTATTGGTGAGAAAATAAATATACACATAGTGCAATAAAGTCCAGGAGAAAGTTATAAAAATTAGTTCTACATAAATATGAGGAATAAATCTATGTTTACAGATATGACAAAATACTTAGAAAAAATTTTGGAAACTAATTTCCATAGTAGCACTACTTTAATTTTACTGTTACACAATGGATTTAAATACATATATATGTACATGAGTATACACATTTTAATTGTTTAATTATGAAAATTTTCAAACATACGTAAACTGAAAGCTATACTACTCAGATTTAACAAATGCTAACATTTTCCTCAAGTTTTTTTTAAAAGAAATTAAACAGTATAGCTACAGCTGCAGTCTATAGCATCCCCACTACTTTCCTACCAGTCCACACCAAGGTAACCACTATTTTGATGTTTTATGTTTTTATTACATATGTATGTTTTCTGTATACAAGATACATCATCATCTTTTGGGGGACTTCAAATGTACATAAAAATAGTACACCATACATGTATTTTAAAAATCAATTTTTCCACTTAAATTTATTCTTTTAATTAGAATATATAAATATAGCTATTTAATTGTAACTGTTGTACAGCATTCCATTGCCTGAAATTGCCAACACGTAATTATCAATTACACACTTGTTGTAGAGACTTGACAGCTACTATGGGAACTGGAGTCAAGAAAAGTTTGAAGGGAATAACCTATTAGAAAATAGGAAATAGGAGAAAAGTTCTAGTAGAAAGTAAAAAGTTGAAAGAATTAGAAGGGATTGCTGAACCAATCAATTTGAATAGGGAAGTTGGGATGGAATCTAATACAGAGTTGGGGGCTTTATTTTAGACAAGAGCATGGATAGTTTTATCTATGATGTAGGATAACAGAGTGTGCAAGCACAGATGATTGTAAGTAGAAAGATATTTGGTGGGAATTTTCAGAGGTTCTTTTCAGATTACATCAATTTTCCCAGAAAAGCAGGAAACAAGACTTCTACATCCAAGAAGATGGAAGTGCTTTGCTTTCTTCAGCTAAGAACAATTAAAATCTTTGAACACGGTATATAAAACATATATAAGGTGACTCTGAAAGGTGGGGACAAGAAATAGACCAACTAGAGAACTCATCTATCAAAGCCTTTCAGTTGAAGAAGTCAACAACCCTGAAATACCACTCAGCGCAACTAAAAAGAGCCACAGCAAAAGCAGAGGATGTAACAATAGAACATACAGACATCAAAAGGATAATAGTCTATAGTAGAATACCAGTAAGTTTACTTTAGCCCTTACTTCATTCTCCTTCCTGAGGATTCTGAGATGGTGATGCCCACTCCGCCTTTAGTTGAGGGGGGCTTCAATCCCATATGGCTGATGGATGGGACTCTCTTGTTTGCAGTGTAGACACTCTCTATTTCTTGGTATGTTTGGTTATCCATTATACCAACTATCGTATCAACTGCCCTTGTTAGTTGTCCTGGGAGAGTCCAATGAACTGGAGAGTAGATGTTACAACTCCTTTTAGATTCAGGGCTCTGGCATTACGACAACAGATACAGGCCATTATATATCTTGCCATAACCTACGGAATGGAGTGGGAGATACATTGAGTGAAATATAATGTAAACTATAATCCATGCTTAGTGGCAATGCTCCAAAATATGTTTGTCAATTGCAATGAATGTATCACACTAATGAAAGATGGTGCTAATGTGGGAAAATGTAGGAGGTGTGGGGAGCAGAGCATATGGGAATCCCCTATATATTCTCTGTAACATTTATGTAATCTAAGTATCTTTTAAAAAATTTAAAAAATGAAAAGTTAAAGTAAAAGATACTGGCAGTAAAAAGAGAAAGAGAGCAAGAGATAATTTTATAATAAATTACATGTCTCCAGTCAATTTTGAAACAATTTTCTTTCCTATAAAGTAAACAATGAACTAGAAAAAAAAGGGAGAATACTACAAAAACCTGTACACACATAAATCTGACAACTTAGATGAAATGGAACAATTTTTGAAAAAATACAAACTACCACTACAACTCACCCAATATGAAATAGATAATTAGAATATACCTATTACTATTAAGGTGATTGAACTTTTAATAAAAATAAAACTCAAAACAACAACAACAATCTCCTGGCCCAATATTTTCACTTGAGAATTCTACTAAATGTTTAAACAATAATTTACAACATATTAAGAAATAGCATTCAGCAATATGTGACCAAATGGGGTTTGTTCCACTGACACAACATTGGTTCAATATTTGAAAAGCAATTAATATACTATATTAACTTAAAAATAAAATTTACATGACTGAATTAAATGATACAGAGAAAGCATTTGATGAAATTCAATACCAAATCATAATAAACATGCTTAGATTAATAGGAATAGAGAGGAGATTCACGAATAAACATCATTTACAAAAATCTACAGCTAATATATTTAACAGTGAGACAATGTTTTTCCTCCTAAAATCAAGAACAAGCCTAAGATGTGTACTCTCTCCACTCTATTCTTTTTTATTCTATATTTCAATAGGAGTTCTAGCTAGTGCAATAAAGTAGGAAAAGTAAATAAAATGCTTACTGATTAGAAAGGAAAAACTAAAACCATCCTTATTTGTAGATACAACTATCTACATAGAAAATCTAGGAATCTACAAAAATACTGGAATCAACAAGCCAGTTCACCATACTTATAGGATACAAGATAAACTTCCAAAAATCAATTGTTTTTTTAATAGGCTTCATTTTAGGACAATTTTAAGTTTTCATAAAAATTGAGAAGATAGCACAGAAAGTTACCATAGGTCTTATACCACTGTTCCCTAGAATCAACATTGTATGTTAGTATGGTTCATTTGCCACAATTAATGAACAAATATTGATATGTTATGTGGTGGCTTGGAGTTTTGTACCCCAGAAAAACATGTTCTTAATCTTAAACCATTCCTATGGGTCTGAACCCCTTACACACAGAGTACGCTGATGAGATTAATTGAATTAATGTGTAGCCCAACTGAATCAGATTTCTAATACTGGAAGTCTTACAGGGAAGGCCACAGGGAAAAACCTGGGGGAACAGCGAGGGGCTTGAAGCCAGTGGAATATGGAGGATAAATGAGAAGGCCTTGCCGTGTGTGTTGCCATGTAACAGAGAAGCCAAGGACCAAGGATCCCAGGCAGTAATCCCCAGAATGCCGCTCTTCAGGGAGAATGCATCCCCTTGCTGAAGCTTCTACTTTGTTGTACACTGTACATTTTAATATTTAAAAATGTTAACTCTGGGATTTATTCTTTGAGATATTTGTTTCTTGGATTTGTAACCAGCTGCTGAGAAGACAGATTTTCTTGAGCTTCAGCCCTTCTATCAGGGAGGTCTGCCCGAGGTGAATGCAATGTGCAACATTTTCCCTGTCTTTCTGGGCCTCTGTCTTTTCTTGGGGTTTTGCTTGTTAGTTATTTTGGATTTCCCTAGTATGGGAGTTTGGTTGTCCCCTCTGTTTCCCAGGAGACAGATATCCCTCTCCCAGATGTTTGAAGCCAGCAGGTCTTTGTCCCAGACTGTCTGCCTCTACAGCTTTTATACTCTTTTCATTATCTCAAGCTGCGTTAGCCTAGAGTGCAAATTCTGGGAAATTTGCACACCCAGAAAAGACTTTCCCAAGTCAGTCTTTTCCAGGCAAACTGGGCCAGGGACCCACAAACATGGCACATACTGCTTGAAAGTGCCCTGGGGAAGAGATTAGAAAGGTGCTGAAGTTTTTTCTGATGGCTCCCCAAAGCTGAGCTTTCCTGGCATGCTCAGCAAGTGCAGTCTTTCACTGTCCACCACAGCCCTGAGGAAATGCTGCATCTATAAATCTCCATCGCCTTTCCCCTTTAAAGGGTGGGTTGAAATAATAGCTGCTGCAGCCTTTGTGCAGGAGGGGAGAAGCAATGGCTTCCATGACATTTCTCTGGGATGGGTTGAAACAATAGTTGTTCTCAGAGCTGGACCTCCAGATAGATCACTTAGTTAATCAAAGGCCATGATCTGTAATTGGCTGAGCCCACCCACATACTTCAGAAGAAGGGTTTTTATGTCCCTATCTGTCATTGGTGAGCTAACCAGGAACTGGACTCCAAGGTGGCCTTCTGCAAGAGTGGGAGATGGGTGTGGGGAGCTGCCACATAGATAGAGCAATTTACTGTCCTTTACTTTATCAGCCTCTTCCTCCTGCTTTTCCCTGCATGCTGTACAGTGCCCTTCTGGACTCCAGAGTTTCAAAACAGCTGTTTCAGACAAATCTTGCCTATTCCATAGTCCTGGAACTCTGTACTCCAGAATCTTCCCTGGAAATCCTGCTTTGCTTTTGTTTTTGTTTTTGTTTTACTGTTGTTGCTTAAATTGGCCATTGGAAACTAATTCAGATTCTTGTATCATTTTGACAAATACCAACCTGATTTGGGGTTTGTTTCTTTGTTGTAACAGCTTTCATATGATAAAAGTATTATATATCTATGTATGTGGATTCATTTTGCTTAATGCTTATAGACCTAGTAAATTTTATTTTTTCATGAATCAATATATATGTGTAATTTCATCTAATTTTTTACTTTATGAAAATGAATTTTCCAGTTTTAAAACCACTAATGAGTCTGTAGTTATGTTGTTTGTTTTACTCCTAAGTTTTTATCTTTCCTTCATTTTTTAAAAAACCAGTCTTACCAAAGATTTTCCTAATCTATTAATAATCTATATTTTGATACAAGCATTCCTCATTTTATTGTACTTCATGGTATTGTACTTCGAAGATACTACATTTTTTAGAAATTGAAGACTTGTGACAATCTTGCATCAAGTAATTCTATTGGTGCAATTTTTGCAACAGCATGAGCACACCTCCATGTTTTGTTAAGTTTTGCAATATTTCAAAGTTTTTCCTTATTATCCTATCTGTTATGGCAATTTGTGATCTCTGATGTTACTATTTTAATTGTTTTGGGGTGCCACAAATCACGTCCATATAAGATGGCAAACTTAAATTTTGCCTGTGTTCTGACTGCTCCACCATCTGGTGGTTCCCAGTCTTTCTGCCTCTCCTTGGGCTTCCATATTCCCTGAGACCCACAATATTGAAATTAGGTCAATTAATAATCTCACAGTGGCCTCTCAGTGTTCAAGTGAGAGTAAAAGTCCCATGTCTCTCATGTCAAATCAACAGCTAGAAACAAATAAGTTTAGTAGGGAAGGCAAGTGGAAAACGAGATAGGCTAGAAGCTAGATCTCATGCATCATACAATCAAGTTTGTGAATGCAAAGGAAAAGTTATCACAGGAAATTAAAATTAAAGTGCTACTCAAGGAACACATGAATGATAAGAAAGGAAAACAGCCTTATTGCTGACGTGGAGAAAGTTTTAATTGTCTGGATAGAATCAAACCAGCCACAACATTCCCGTAAACCAAAGCCTAATACAGAGCAAGGCCCAAACTCTCTTCCATGCTATAAAGGCTGAAATAGTTGAGGAAGCTGAAGAAGAAAATGTGGAAACTAGGAGAGGTTAGGTCATTAGGTATAAGGAAAGAAGCTACCTCCATAATGTAAAAAGTGTAAGAAACAACAAGTACTGATGTAGAAGTTGCAGCAAGTTATCCAGAAAATCTAGTTAAGATAATTGATGAAGGTAGCTACACTAGACAACAGATTGTCAATGTAGATGAAACAGCCTCCTTTTGGAAGAAGATGCCATCTAGGACTTTCATAGCTAGAGAGAAGAAATGAATGGCTTCAAATCTTCAAAGGACAGGCTGACTCTCATTTTAGAGGCTAGCAGCTGGTTACTTTAGAACAACTAAAGCCAATGCTCATTTACAATTCCAAGCATCCAAAGGCCTGTAAGAACTATACTAAATCAACTCTGCCTGTGCTCTATAAATGGAACAACAAAGGATGGATGACAACACATTTATTCACAACATGGTTTACTGAATATTTGAAACCCACTGTTGTGATCTACTGTTCAGAAAAAAAAGAAAAAAGATTCCCTTCAAAATATTACTGCTCATTGACAATCCACCTGATAACCCAAGTTCTGATGGAGATGTACAATGGGAAATACATTTCGCTCATCTACAGCTGCCATTGAAAGTGATTGCTCTGAATGATCTGTACAAAGTAAATTGAAAACCTTCAGGAAAAGGTTCACCATTTTAGATTCCATTAAGAACATTCGTGACTAATGGGAAGAGATAAAAATATCAACATTAATAACAGTTTAAAAGAAGTTGATTCCAGCCTTCATGGTGGACTTTAAGGGATTCAAGAGTTCAGTGGAGGAAGTAACTACAGATGTAGTGGAAACAGGAAGAGAACTAGAACTGAAAGTCGAGCCAGGAGATGTGACTGAATTAATGTCATTTTATAGTAAATCTTTAATGGATGAGAAGTTGTTTTTATGGATGAGCAATGGAAGTGTTAACTTCAGGTAGAAACTACTCCTGGTGAAGATGCTGCAAACATTGTTGAAATAACAGCAAAGATTTAGAATACTACATAAACTTAGTTGTTAAAGTGAAGGCAGAGTTTTGAGAGTACTGACTCCATTTTTTAAAGAAACTCTATTGTGGGTATAATGCTATCAAACAGCATTGCATAGGAAGTGGATGTGGCCCAAAGGATAGGGCATCCGCCTATTACATGGGAGGTTCAAGATTTAAACCCAGGGCCTCCTTGACCCATGTGGAGCTGGCCCATGTGCAGTGCTGATGTGCGCAAGGAGTGCCCTGCCACGCAGGGGTGTCCCCCGCATAGGGTAGTCCCACGCACAAGAAGTGTGCCCCATAAGGAGAGCCACCCAGCAGGAAAAAGTGCAGCCTGCCCAGGAGTGGCGCTACACACACCGAGAGCTGACGGCAGCAAGATGATGCGACAAAACGAGACACAGATTCTGGGTGCTGCTGACAAGAATACAAGTGGACACAGAAGAACACACAACAAATGGATACAGAGATCAGACAACTGGGAGGGGGAGAGCGGGGAAGGGGAGAGAAATAAATAAAAAATATACCTTAAAAAAAAAAACAGCATTGCATGCTATAGTGGAATCTTTCATGAAAGGAAGAATCAATCGATGAGGCAAATTTCATTGTTGTCTTTTTCAAGAAATTGCCACAGCCATCCCAGCCTTCAGCAACCATCACCTTGATCAGTCAGCAGCTGTCAACAGTGGCAAACACTCCATCAGCAAAAAGATTATGACTTTTTGAAGGCTCAGAGCATCATTAGCAAGTTTTTAGCAATAAAGTATTTTTCTGTTATGTACAATGTTTTTAGACCTAATGCTATTTCACATTTAATTGACTACAGTATAGCGTAAATATAATTTTTATATGTTGTGGGAAGCCACATAACTGGTGTGAGTTGCTTTACTGCAATAGCCACTGTATTGTGGTGGTCTGGAACAGGACCAACAGTATCTCTGAGGTATTCCTGCATGTGTTTATTTTTCTTTCCTTAATTTTCCCTTAATTAGTCTTTTACTTATTTTTAAAAGGAAATTTAATTTTGTTCTAATTTATTTAAATGTACACTTATCTAATTAATTTTCAGTCTTTCTCCTTTATACATATACACATTTAAAGAATTATTTTAGCCTACAAGAATAGCTTTAGCTCTCTTCCATAGTTCAGGTTTTTTTTTTTTTTTTAAGTTTTAAACATTTAATAGCTCCCATAATGATGTATTCTTTCATCCTTGGATTACTTTGAAGTATGTTCTTTTTTTTTTGGTTTCCAAATATATTTGGTTGTTTTCTCCCCTTTAAAAAATATTTATTTACCAAATTTAGATCAGCATATGTTATTTATATTGACCAGATTCTTTGGTGTTTGTTGAATTCCTTTATGGTCTTGCATGTAACTAATTTTTGAAAATGTTTTAAAAGAATGGATATCAGAATTCTCTCTAAATACATTGCTTAGTTTAAGGTATCCTTTTTTTAATTGTGATTTTAATGTTCCATATCCTCACTAAATTTTGTTTAACAGTTTCTGAAACAAGCATCATAATGTCATCCACTGTTTGAAGATTTGTCAATATAAACTTGTAATTTTATGAATGTTTTTCTTCATGTATTTTGAGATTATGCTACTGTATATACACATTCAGAATTGTTATAACTTCCTGAAATATGCTTTCTATTGTTTTCTAATCATCACTTTATCAATGTCTTGTGCCTTCAAGTCTATTTTTTTCTGAAATGACTATAGCTTCAAAAACTTTATTTTCATTAAGTTAGTCCGTTACAACTTTTCACAGCTTTCCAGTTTTATCTTCTTGTGCCATGTTTTAATAGTATATATGTGGATACTCTTTTTTTTTTTTTTACCAATTCATTGCTCACTGGCTTCTTAATAGGAGGACTTCATCTGTTCACATTTATTGTAGTAACAATTATGGCTAGGTCCATTTCTACCATAATGTCTGGTGGCTTTTATCATTACCTTTTTATAATTTCTTTGTCTATTCTCATGTTTTACTTAATTGAGCAAGAACATTCTTCATTCTTGTTTTCCTTAGCAGATATTGAAGTTTTATATCATAATTCAATTACTTCAGTGCTTACATTAAAAATTTCATCATGTGTGCCTGATTTAACTAAGTCTAACACAATGTCTCTATCCTGTTCTTAAACAATAGATGAAACAGAACACTTTTAAAATCCCAGTCCATCTCCATATTTCTATGCTAGGTTGTCTGGTATTTAACTTCTTCTTATTTTACATACTCAAAAATAATCATCATCATTAACATTAGCATTACATTTACTAACAATAATCCCTTATATTAACCACAATGTAACATATCTTTTCACTTGAAATAAGAAATCCTGAGGAACTGAATTTCTTTCTTTCTGAAATATAACCTTTAATTTTTCATTCAGAGAGGATCTCTGAGTGATTAACACTCTAACCCTTTTTCTTAATTTTAATTTTATTTTTTGTCTCATTATATTTTTAATTTTTACTCTTACTTGTTAACTTAGTTGGGTATAAATTTTGAGTTATTTATGCCCTCAGTAGATTGTTTTTTTCCCACCTATATTACAGTTGAGACTTCTGCTTTCGAATTTTCATTCCTTTTTTGATAACCAGATTCTTTTCTTTCTCTCTCAAAGATTTTAAGATTTTTGTCTTTTTTTTTAATATTCTGCAGGTAAATTTGGTTGGGGCTTTTGTTTCTCCTGCTTAGGACTTGCTGTCATTCCTCAATATGAAGATGAATATTGATTTTTTTTCATTTCTGGAAATATTACTGGCCTCAATCTTATTGACTATTGTTTCTTATTCATTTCTTCTATTTTTTTCTTTGGGGCATCTTACAAAATATATTAGATTGTTTACTTGTGGAATTCTCATGTGCCCTGGGATGTGAAAATAGTATTACTGGCAAGATTGAGGCTTGCTTTTGCCCAGAGCACCAACAGTAACAATTATTCTAGCCACATTTTTATATCATTTCTCATCCTGTAGAATCTTGCATTATGTAGATGAAGAGACTTCAGACTTTTCATCCATGCAAGAGAAGCAGGGATTTTGATTGCCTGACAATGCAATCAAACAGCTATATTCACCCAAAGTCCTGGATTAATAACAAGTGTCATTGCTGTTTTAAACTTCTTATGTTTTTTAATGTAATGTTTAGTGTGATCTATTAACTTTAAAAAAGATAATTAAAAAATTAAAATAAATTTTTAAAAAAGATGTTTTTGCAGACAAGGGATGTTTAGAACAATGTCTATAGAGGCATTAATGTTTATATATGCATTTAGAGAAAACCTGTAATAAATATTAAAACTTGATGGGAAGAAAAAAAGGTCAATGGATAGAGTTTTCCTTCTCAGTAATAGGAAAAGACAGTTTCAGGGTCTTTGCTTAACGTAGAGGACTTGGTTCTAGTTCACTTGGTTCTAGTTCAGAAGAGCCATTTTTGATATCTAGAAATGCTTCAGACCTCCAGCCTGCAGTCCTTAAGACCTGTATCTAGTCCCAGAATTCCAGTGGATCATCAGAGAAGTGTCATTCTCTCTTTAATTTCTCTATTTTTGACCACTGGGGAATCTGTCTCTCTTTCTCTTAGAACTCAGTGATGTGGAAAATTATTATTTTCTTATTCATGTTGTTCTTATAATATCTCCTGGATATTTATGTGATTGCAGCAGAAAACAGGCCCAATGTGCATCAGCCTAATATCTTATTTTTCTGGAATTTTTCTAATATGCCCCATAGATACTTCTAACCATGCCTTTACTATATACATTGATCTCTTGCTATTTCTATCTCTTTAGTAATATAATTAGCATAGTTTTAAATTAGTAGTTACTAGCTATTTTCCAAGTCTTTATTCTGCCAGTAAAATAATAGAGTGTTACTGGGAACATCACTGCTCTTGGATTTTTTTTTTATCCTTAAAAAGAGGTGGTTGATTTCCAAGGCCTTTTCAGCAATAGCATTCTAGAATTGCAGCTACGTATTATGAAATAAACAAGAAAAAATCAAGAAAATAGAGTAGTATTACTGTAAATTACTTTAGAGAAGAAAATACTCTAAATCCTCAGGAAGATTAAAATTTTATTACTATTTTTAGTTGACTGTACTTCCAAGTAGATTAAAAAGAACATATTTTAAAAATAGTTTTCATAAATCATATGATGCATTTCTTTCTGGTCAGCATCAATAGTTCTTTAAACAAGTTAAAGATCAGCACATTTTTTCCTTAACAAGTTTCAATTGATCAAGTATAGTCAGATGTTTGAAATTGTTTAAATACTGAGTTACTGTTACTTTTATTCATTTATTAATTCATTCAAAACTATTTAATTAGTATTTACTAGCTCTGGGTGAGTTGCTAGCTAGGTTTAGGGCATACAATGATGAGCAAACTCCAACTCAGTCCCTTATACGGAGCTTACAATCATATGTATAAAACAGATAATTATATAGTGACATAATTAAATATAAAAGTATAATTACAGTCAGAATTATTAAGGAGTTTATGCCATATGATAGTAGGGACCTGTTATTTATTCCTTATCATTTTTTTCTTGAGAAAAATAAGCATACATTGACAACTAAAGATTCAGAAAATTTCTCACTATTATAGTTGGATGGCCTTCTTTAAGCTCAACACTATCATCTTCTATAAAATACAATATGCAGCTTTTGCATTCAGTTAAACTTCAGACTCAAGTGAATTAAAAAAAAAACAGTAACAGCATAAAATTTTATATTGTAACACTGAAATTTTCTTGAATATAAATGATAACTTATTGACTTCTCTGAATTATCATGCACAAAAAAACATGGATATTACTTTATGGTCTTCATTCTGAATTTCAAATCTTCTAAACAAAAATTAGAAATATTTATTAGTAATTTAAGTCTTATGGCAAAAAAAACATCCTTTCCAGGAGATTTTATACTGAATATGCAACTCCTACAGCAAGAACATCAATAAAACTGACTCACTGAGGCAAAACAAGCACATCAAGTTTCCCTGAGCAAGTGACAAAGCAGACAGGTATGTAGAAACCACTGAATTATAAATGTTATGGTTCAATTCCTAAGCTACTGATCAAAAAGAGGAGAGCAATGTAATGGCTAGTGATGGCTAGACAGTATTACCTACTGATGACAGAAAAGACATTTTCTTACTGTCAAGAAAAGGCTATTTGATAACCTTATATTCTTTCAGCACTTGTATTATTATCTTATAGATGTAGCTATAAAGTAAAAGAATACCTCTATGATGCTGTATGGTGGGAAGAGTGAGATACTATAATCCTTAATTTATTTGGTGAATCATTAATGTCAGAAGCATCAAAATTTCCCCTTTTCCTAATGAATGCTCTCTTGAACAATCCACAAAAGGTCAACATTCTAGGCCATTAACTCTCACTCTTTCCCTTATCAACTACCACAAAACATGATGTCTTAATTCAATCATGCATACACGTGCAATAATTCTCTTTAATGGTAATGGAAATTCAATATATGAATCATAAAGATAATTTAGGAAGCATGATTTAAAGCACTTTCAGATGCAGTTTGGGGTATTTTTTGGAACATAAGCCTAGATTTATATTGATATTTGTTCAACTAGAAAATATTGCCAACTTTTAAAATGCATACTTCCTGCCAAGTATCTCTCTGTCTTGGAAATGTACAAGCAGGTTACCATTTGAATTGTCAAAGGCTTTTTTGGCTACTTGTGATGAAATCTGATGCAGAAACACTTTCTATTTCTCTCCAAAGATGTTACAGATCACTTAAGAAATGTTAGTATTGCTCAGAACATAACTGTTCTTATTGTATTCAAGCAGAGTCAAGTAAATTTCTTTCTCAACTACTGACAAAGGACAGCTTAGCAAATTATGGAAGCATTACTTTAAAAATTTCTGTCCAGACACATTTATCTTATTTAATCCTAAAAACAAACTCAATTGTTTCTCCAGTGTTCAGAAGATAAATAAATAAATGAAAGAATATGGGATTTAGTGTTATCAATCATTTTTTCTCTTCATTTTCTTCATTAGCAAGGAGACTTTGATCATGTCATTTAACCAATCTGTGTTCATTTATTAATTTCAACTACATTTTAAAAAGTGAATTAAAACTTGAGATTTTGTGATTACAATATCAAAATACAAAGCAAGAAAAAGATGCATAAGTAATATAAAATGTTGTTACAACTCTATTTCGAAATAATTTCCTAGTTGATTCTGGGACCTAAACTTTTGAATTTATGAATTCTTCAATAAGTTTTGTAAAGAATAATATGAGAAAGATAAGTTTTCTGTAAATTTTCATAGCTACAAGGGATATAACTCAAATATTATGTGTTTCCCTGAAACATCTTTTTTAAAAGTGAGAATCAAAATGAAGATTTTTTAAATTTTAAATCAGAGGAAAAAATCTTGGATCATCTAAAACCTCAAATGGTTTTGTAGTCATAAACTATTAAGGACATAAGTTTCATGTTTGTGAATAAGCAGGATTTTTTAGACCCTTAAATCAGAAAGAAGAGACAGATCACAAAATTTTAATATCTTAAAAATATTTTTCAAAATCACCATTGTAGTAATATTAGAACCAAAAGAGAATCCCCAGACTCATTCCAAATTTTATGTATTTTTTTTGTCAGTATAGAATCATGAAATATTAACAACTCGGTGAAATTTTTATTTACAAGAGGAGAAAGTGGTAGATTCCTTGACATCAATTGTCATTACCCAAACTAAAAATGATGTGACATGGGGTGGATAAGAAAGTGATGATTTAATCATCTGTAGCATTATTGGAAGCCAGAGGTAATAACTGTAAAATATCCGTTGATAAACAATACTCTCTTTTAGTTCAATTACTCAATTAACTTTTTTTTCTAAGTGTATAGTCTGAGACATTTCTTAACCCCCAAGTTAATCATTTCCTTTGTTCAAACCCCTAGGGATACAATCAAAAAGTGAGATTCATTAAAATTTGTTGATTTCCCTCTCTGTTTCCTCCTCTTCTGTCTACACACATAAGCATATAATCATACTCACCCCACTCACCAAGCCTCCTCCCACTCCCACAACGACAGGAGTTCTCAGGGCTTGTATTTCCACAGATGGCCACAGGAAAACTCTCAGCCTGAGTTTTCCATAGATAAAGGAAGCTTAATGTTATATTCAGATTGGAAAGAAAAGTCAAGAAATGTTCTTAAAATTCATCTAATATTAGGACTAGAACTAAGATACAAGAACTAGCTCTAGATCACCACATTTTTTAAGAGAATTGTTGATTCTCTTTTTTTTTTTAAGATTTATTTATTTATTTCTCTCCCCTCCCCTCCCCCACCCTGGTTTCAGTTCTCTGTGTCCATTTGCTGCGTCTTCTTTGTCCAGCAGCATGGGAATCTGTGTTTCTTTTTTTTTTTTAAATATAAATTTATTTATTTTTTATACACATTTTTAAATTCATTTTTTAAAAATATTACATTCAAAAAATATGAGGTCCCCATTCACCCCCACCACCCCCACCCCACCACTCCCCCCACAGCAACACTTTCTCCCATCATCATGACACATCCATTGCATTTGGTGAGTACATCTCTGGGCATCGCTGCACCTCATGGTCAATGGTCCACATCATAGCCCATACTCTCCCACTTTCCATCAGTGGGCCATGGGAGGATCTGCAATGTCCGGTAATTGTCCCTGCAGCACTACCCAAGACAACACCAAGTCCCGAAAATGCCTCCACATCTCATCATGTCATCTCTCCGTGTGGGCGGCGCCATTCTTAGGCAGGCCGCACTTTCTTTGGCACTGGGCGGCTCTCCTTATGGGGCACACTCCTTGCACATGGGGCGCCACTACGCCGGGGACACCCCTGCATGGCAGGGCACTCCTTGCGCACATCAGCACTGCACATGGGCCAGCTCCACATGGGTCAAGGAGGCCCAGGGTTTGAACCAAGATCACCACATTTTAATTATCCTTGGATTTTATTCTTTATTTACCGAACTACTAATGCCAGTGATTCAGTTGAATTTACTGTCCAAACTAGATGAGTTAGATGAGAGACAAAAAGAATTAGCTAGAAAGGGTCATAAGGATTTGCCAATTTAAGTAACTATGAAAACAATGACAGTGATAACACTCAAAGAGCCTTAACCAAATTTTAAAATATACTTTAATGTTACAATCTGTGTTTTATCTTTCCTAACTGGATATAATTTAGCATTTTCCTTAAAAGATTTCCAATTGATCTATCATTCAAGAATAAAAGCAGGCATCATGCCAATTTTAATTTGAACATCACAGCAAAGGGTAAGAGAAAACTTCGGAGAATACCTTGTTCTCTAACAGCATTTCTGACTTTTTCTGCTTCTTTTTTTAGGGAAATACCCCTGGATCTCTTTAGAAATCAAAGTACAAACTAAAAATAGTACATTCTATGAATGTGTTCCAGATGTATCATATCTAGAGCTTTTTCACCCCAGGGTATTTGCCAACTCCCACTTGACATATTCTAAATATTTTTAGCATTTCAAAGTCTCTTCTTACTGCTTTCACAGCTGGTAGCTAAAAATACTTACAATGTATAATGCAACTTTATAAGAGAGATTGTTTTTCTAGTTATCATTTATTCAGGACACATTTTCATAATTAAAGCTCAAGTGGAAGCAGGATGGCTCAGAATAAAGAAGCATGGGGCAAGAGGTCCAAGAAACACGCTGAACATAAAATGAAGTCAAGGATCAGTTATTTCAGGACAGGCAACTAACTGCAAATCTAAAGGAAGGTAGCAAAATTTAAGGCCAGTCTACAAAAAGGAAGGGACAGAGGGAACGTAATTAGCTAAATCTCCAAAATAATACTGGTGTAATTTAAGCTATCCATTGTTGCTGGGATGTACTGATTAGCTTGCGTAGGAACAGAAGGCTCGTGACCCACATTGACAAGACTCGGTAGGAGGCACTGAGGGTAGAGTAATGGATATATTCAAGAATAGACAATACAGGCTCCTGGAAGGTCCACAAAATAATTTGTCTGAGGAGTGAGGAATGTGTGACAAAAAATTAAATGCGCACTAACTTAAGGACAAATTAGGGGAGTACAGTTTCTATTGCTATAAGTGAGGAGATAATGAGATAATTCTGAGACAGGTCAAAAGGAGTCAAAAGTTACAAGGAAATATAAGTGATTGAAAAGAAGTAGTAAACATTGGGAAACAGCTACAAATTCCTTGAAACTGTGATCCTTAGACTATAGGAAAGAGTGTGGGGGTGAGGAGAGAACAGAGATTAGTGAAAGAGATGAGAGAGACAGAGAGAGAGAGAGAGAGAAAGATTCTGTAGAGACAATGAATCACAACAGTATTAGATTAGAATAAGTTCAATTAATAGGCTTCTTTTAAGATAAGAAATACATAGCACCAAGGATCCAAACCATTCTCTACACAAGTTTAAATTATGACTGAGGGTAAGTATGGTGTCTCAGGTCTTCAACAAAAAAAGTGATGCTCTCTTTATGTGTTTAAAAGCATCAAATAAAAATAACTTTTTAAACCACAAATACTGTTTCCTATTCAAAGTGGTAGCCATTGTTTCCTTATAAAACTGAGTCTATTTTTCTAGAAATATATCTGGTTTTCTTTTGGAAAAATATCTTTATTTCTATATCTAATGTAATCAAAGAAGTTAATGGCATTTGATTCTATAAAATAAACATTCGCTAATGGCAGTTACAATGACTGTTTGTAACAGGGCAGCTTAGAAAGTCTGTTTTTACCATTATCTAGATTATAAGAAAAATTCTTTAAAAAATTGCCAGTTTTAGCATTGCTTTATGATCAAGGCACACTTGGGAATATAGAAAAAATTTTAAACAAGATCTTGAAGGACCTAGTCCCTAAAATATATGAGCTGCCACTCATTTTTTCACTCACTTCAGGAGCCAGGGAATTGTGTAACAAACTACAAAGCAGCTGTGTCTATATTTTTTTCCTGATAGAAATTCAGCTGTGATTTATAATCTAGTAAAATCTAAGAAATAAAAATAAACCATCATGGCTTAAAAAATGATATCAGAGAAATACAAAACATTTATTGAATATAAACACACTATACAAATGCAAGGTTGATATTATCTTAGATTGGTGTTATGTAATTCTGAAGTAGGAATTAAGAAAATCACCCAGTAGCAGAGATGTTTTGTTAAAATGTTAGGTGAGAAAATACAGATTAGGAAGTGCTGGCTAACAAAAGTGTTTGTGACAGTAATCAAAATAGCATAGTACTGGCACAAGGACAAACATACAGACAAGTGGAATAGAATTGAGAGCTCAGAAATCAACCCTCATATTTATGCCAAACTGATTTTTGACATGGAGCGAAGGCCACTCAATTGGGAAAGAATAGTTTTATCAACAAATGGTGCTGTGAAAATTGGATTTATATTTAGGAAAAAAAAAAAAAAAGGATTCCCTACCTCACACCATATAGAAAAACTAACTCAAATCAATCAAAGACCTAAATATAAGAGCCAGAACTATCAAACTCTGAGAAGAAAATTTAAAATTTAAGGAAGCACCTTCAGGATTTTGTGTTATGCAATAATTATTTAGACTTTACATCCAAACCACAAGCAACAAAAGAACAAAATATCTGGGACCTCATCAAAATGAAAAATGTTTGTGCCTCAAAGGAATTTATCATGAAAGTACAACTAACACAATGGGAGAAAATATTTGGAAAACACATATCTGGTAAAAGATTAATATACCAAATATATAAAGAAATGCTTCACCTTAACAACAAAAAGAAAAATAACCCAATTTAAAAATGTAAAAAAGCCCTTAAAAGACATCTCTCCAAATAAAATGGACAGACAGGACATGAAAAGATATGCAACATCATCAGCCATCAGGAAAATGCAAGCCAAAACCACAATGAGATACCATTTCACACCTATTAAAATGGCTGTAATTAAGAAAACAGAAAATAGCAAGTTTTGGAGAGGGTGTGGAAAAATAAGAACACTCATTCATTGCTAGTGGCAATGTAAAATGGTGCAGCTACTGTGGAAGTCAGTTTGGCAGTTCCTCGGAAAGTTAAGTACATAACTACTGTATGACCTGACAATCCCACTATTAGGTAAATATTCAAAATAATTGAAAGCAGATATTTGCACACTAATGTTCATAGCAGCATTATTATTCACATTTGCTAAAAGATGGAAAAAATTCAAGTGTCCATCAACTGATGAATGGATTAATAAAATGTGGTAAATACATACAATGGAATATTATTCAACTGTAAAAATAATGAAGTCCTAATACATATGACAACACAGATGAACACTGAAGACATCATATTGAGTGAAAAATTCCAGACACAAAAAGGACAAATATTGTATGATCTCACTGATTTGAAACAATTAGAATAAGCAAACTCATAGAATCAGAATCAAGAATATAGGTTACAAAGGGATGGAATGGGGATACAGAATGGGCAGTTAAGGCTTAAAATGCACAGGGTTCCTGTTTGAAATGATAGAAATGTTTTGGTAATGGATGGTGGTGACAGTAGCACAACATTGTGAATGGTATATGGGAATCCTGCATTTTATGCATGAATATTCTATAAGCCAACAACTTCTCTAATAAAGAAAAAAAAATAGAATGAAAAGTGAGTTATGATATCACTTACCTCCCACCTCCATTTTGGGCTTCATGAAGAAATCACATGATGCAGAAAATTCCTTTGAAATTTAATGAAAAATACTACAGACTCAAATGTACCAGCCTCTGTTTCCCTGTATCTCCATAACCAAAATCACTGAGTGTCTCCATCTCTTTCCTCAAACCCCTCCTGCATTAGATGGTTTACCAAAGGCTTTAGCTGGACAACTATAATGCAGTGATTAATTCTAAATGATCACTGTTAAGGATTGAATTGTGTCCCCCAAAAAAGACGTGTTCAAATCCTAACCCCAAAATCCCATGAATGTGACTTTGTTTGGAAATAGGGTCTTTGAGGATGTGATAAGTTAAGATGAGGCCAAACTGGATTAGGGTGGGTCTCCTCCAAAATGACTGGTATCATTACAAGGTGAGTAATGTTGGACATAGAGACAGACACAGGCGAGAACACTATGAGACACCTGAGGCGGAGACGGAGGTGCTGCAGCTGCCGGGGACATGCAAGACTGCTGGCCAACAAAGGAAGCTAGAAGAGGCAAGGGAAGATTCTCCCCTACAGGTTTCATGGCTCTGTTGTCACCTTGATTTCACACTTTCTGTGAGTAACGTATTCTGTAAAAGAATGCATTTATGTTGTTTCGAGCCACTAAATTTGTGGTACTTTGCCATGGCAGTCCTATCGTATTCCCACCTGCTGCCTGCTGGGAGATCTGGTCTATGAAACAGGACTAGGGACCTAGTTCAAATCTAGAAGGCTGGTTCTCTAGCATCCGGCCTAGATTTTCATCTCCATGTCTATTTTTCTATACCTCTTAGGGGTCATGTTACTATAATGCAGGTCACCAGGGCATTCTCCATTACCATAATTTGCCTTGTCTTCTGGTTCAAATTCTTTGGCATGGAGACCTAACTGCTCCTGGTTAACTAGTCCATCCTTCCTTCTCAGCACACTCCATGGCTCCGCTGCTCCTGCAGCCTGAAGTTGTGAAGGTCCTAACGAACATGCATAACATCATACAGGGCTCCCATATATCACTGCACCACAAATAGTTTGCAATGTTATGAAATATTAGTAACAAATTATCAAAGAACATATGCAAAGTATTACTACTAACCATGTTCCATGTCTTATATTTGATGTATTTTCCCCCAACCTGCACTATTTTTGTTGTTGTTCATAAACCATATACTTTATCAAAAATGTAGAATCAATGGCAATTGGTATAATCACAGAGTTGTGCATTCACCACTTCTGTCAATATTAGAACATTTTCATTTTTCCTCCTAAAAAAGGAAAGAAACAACAAAAAGCAAACCACTATCATGTCCATATGTTAGTGCTACAAATTATAAATCCTATGATATGCTTTCATCATTTTTATTCATTTCTAAACATTTACAAAGAATTTTTTACTAATTATGCACAGATTAAACCTCAGCTTTCCATAAAATAATGTTTTAATTATTTCAGTTTACCTGAATATATATCTGTGATATATTAAACAGGAAGCAAATGTTTCTGCTATCCTACTATTTTTGGAAAATAAAGACACACCAATTCTTTATATGTCTCTACTTCTTTTTATACTTTTTTTATGAGCATGAGTAAGATGAGGAATAATATAAAGCACACTGACATTTTTTATCAGATGGAAGATGAGGAAGATAAAATTAATCACTACTATTTATTTTTCAATAAAAAGAAAAACGTGCTGAAGAGACAAATTCACTAAATCATATCCCTTCAGGCACTTGAAAAAGGAAACATTGTCAACCATATTTTGTCTCCCCATCGCCATATAACTAGTTTGAACGTTTCAATGAATTGGTCATTTTAAACAAATTGACTGAACCAGTTATTTGCCTTTACATATACAGCCTTAATTATATCAATTTGAAAACCTGCGGGTGGAGGTGGGGAGGGGAGTACATTATAGACTTTTTCCTTTATTCTGAGAGCAGAAAAATGGAAGACAAATTATCTAGAAGTGACCAGTGTGAACCTAATTTTTTTTAATGGAACTCACCAATATGCATATTTTAGCCCAGAAAAGGGTATAAGGGTCTGCTGATAGAAATTCATCATCAGGTGGTCATATGGCATGGATCCTAAAAGCAGTTTTACAGACGGGCTCTCGTGAACAATCAAACTAAATATTAAAGCTCACTCTCTCTAGGGTTCATCGCTTTACACTCTGCATTAACTCGTCACTAATGATACCATAGCAGAAAGTATGCATCTCATCTTATCTTTGGTTTAGGTACCAGTAATGAAATCCTAACATGCTGAAGCTTGTCATTAAATAAGCATATGAAATGATGACAGAGAGGGAAGATATGAGATATGGAGGACTTTTCTGTGAGTTACTTTGTCTTATTATGTCCTTAATTTATTAGAAGATTTGGTTTTATAAAACTTTACTTTTATATTTTCTTTATTTACATTCAAATACTTATCCTTCCAGGTTCAGAGAACTAAGATGAATAACTTGCATCTCCCTAACTTGTCTGAAGGCCATACATTAAACTTAATTTTTCCTCAAGAGAGAATAACTGAAACAAAGAGACTAAATGCAGGTTCCAATGCTGACATTATTAATAAATCATTACTATGACAAAAATCAAAATTATTTAATACATTGATTCCTATTGCATTGATGTTTATCAAGAACAAATTATGCATCCTTTACATTTTATATAACATATTTATTCCATGAAGTATATTAGGGTGATATTAATATGTCTGTAATTAGGTTACATTAAATAAAACTAAATACTCAGTTTTATAAGATTTGACAAGATTTTGCTTTGGCATATAAATGCCCTTTTACAGATACATGTGCAGAAATATTAATTATATTAACACCTTAATTCTCTTGGAGTATCATCATAATTCTAGAACAGTGTCAGGCTAATAAACATTAATCTCATTGCAATATATAAAACATGCAATTTCAAATGCCAGATTTACTTCATCATTTTGAATTCAAGTGACTATAACATAAAGTTAAAGGGATGCTAAAATCTCATAAAAATAAACATTTTTGAATCATATCAAACTCAGTAACAAGACAATCTTCAGTAATGTGATGTTAATTTATACCAGGGGTAAAGGATAACAGCGATTAAATGAGTTCTCAGTGCACATTACAATCTTTACTTTAAACATCAATCTTAACAGACAGATACACAATAACAGAATGGGGAGAAAAATCTTCAAGTTCTATCACAATCCATCTTTTTCATCTCTTTCTCATCACTGACTTTTATTAGAAAGTAACATCCAAGTATGTGTTCTGAAAGTCAGTAGTGTTAACTTTGAATAAAATATTTTCTTTTAGAATGTTTTGTATTTCATCAACTTCAATATAAACTCTTCTCTACTCAGTGGAGAGCATTTACTTATCACAAAAATAAAGCCCAAACAAACTTTAAATGTTGTAGTTATTAAAAGAGAGTTAAGCCTTCTCTCCAAATGATCTTCTCACTGTCACGTTGCTACATCATGTAGTATTTAATTCCTACATTTATGCCTTGCTTTCTGAGAGGGAAGAAGTTGAGAGGCTATGATTCATTTCTCTCCTCAGTTTGGGGGCACTTCAGAGAATGAAAGAAGGCAGGTTGACATGCTCTCCTCTTATAGTAAACTGCTAGTAGCCAACCTCTCAGCAAACAAATGGCATTTTCTAGTAAGAGCCATAATATGTGAAATAATTTCTGTATTTCATCCATGATTTGGGATTTCTGTACCTCATCTAGGACACAGAAGCAGAATCTATAGATTTCTGGAGAAAGTTTTCCTGAGAAATGTTATCTAAGCTTTAAATTGGGTATAAAATGGAGATATTTCATAATCTAAAATGTTCCCTGCTGGATGGGGAAACCACACACCTCCCTTAGAGTAGTTACTTCTATTACTCTGGATCAGAAGGTGCATCTGATGGAGACGGAAGGACCTTTGGGAGCTGTGTTTGGAGTCTCAGAGCTCTGCTGGATTTGCCTGGGTCTCTGGATTGCGTGCATCCCTGAAATTACTGGTATAGCTTAATACTTGTCTTGGCAATCCAGTTCCTCAAGTTAGTTCACTTTTCCTCTTCTCAGTTTGCCCATATCCTATCCATCTATCAGACCTCAAGTTTCACCTTTTTGCACTCCCTCCAAACACTCATCCTTTTATGAAATAAAAGTATCTTAAGATTGTAGAGTAAAAAAGGATATTGGCAAATATGTCATTCAATTCCCTCAATTAATTGGTGAGAATTCTGATTCTCAGAAAAACTACATGAACTACAGCATTAATTCCTAGTCCAGGGTCTTTCTCATGGCATCATAGCTCTTTTTATCCATACCACAGTTTGTGATAATATATTTTCTGTTGATTTGGGTCACCATGCAAATATTTACATATTTCATGTCTGTAGGCTATAAAGTCTTATCAAATAGGGCCTATTAAAAATTCTTTTTAGAAACATACATTGAAATAGCTCAATAAATATATTATTGATATTAATGAGAGATTTATATTAGATAATGGTTTATATATTTATATATTTAGAACATCAATATCTCCTATTGTCAACTTTTAAAACTCAGTTTTCCAGTTTTTCCTTCACAACTTCCTCCTCTGCATGCAGCACCCATCTTCCCCCAGTAGATTCAGATTCAATAAATTTGTGGACAAGCCTGGCACTGTAATTTTTATAACAGCCCAGGACATTCTGGTGATGAATCAGTTCTTATAGTCTACCTTTTCAAATTAAAATACAGACATTTAAGAAGATTCTAATTTATGATAATTTTTAAAATTCCCACATTTTAAAGAGCTTTTTTTTTAACCTTCTGTAACTAAATTCCAGTATTTTGGGAGGACGTATTTTAGTGATGAATGGTAATGCTATCCTTGACCATGCTTAAGTTGTATTTATCTAAAGTTCTTTCTACATCTGTCAAGCTTCCCTCATAACAGGAATACTTAGATCTCTTGGATGTTTTCTGTTTTGAAAGACAGACCTTCACCTCTGATGGTTCTGGGCTTAACACACGTCCGAGTACAAATTCACCTATTTTTCTTCTCTACTGACCTGTGTAATGATTAGGATATAGGAGGTCATGACTGACATTTAGAATCAGGAATGTCTCAGAACTTAAGCTGTTAATCAGAATTCTAAAACTAGGGAAATCTATTACTTTTGTAGTTTAAGCAACATTAACCAGAGCAGTATATCCGGAGCATAGATTATGAGTCAGTTTAGGATCAGATCTATGTGACTACGGAGAAATAGATTACACTAAAATCCCTTCAATTCAAAATTTTTGAATCTCAAAAATATGCTTACTTGTGCACCAACATCATAAATGTTAAGAAATATAATTCATTCTCCTACCATGTGCAAACCTAGCATAATCCTGAATTTTGATTAAAAGAAGAGTGCTTCTTTGGGAAGGGATCAAAATAGATTCTTTTAAGAGGTCTTTCAATACACTGGCTATCAATACTCTTCTATTCCAAGTAAAACATCCTTTTCTGAGTAACAATTGATTCTGACTTCCATCTTTTCTGTGCATCAGTAAATTTCCTTTACCTTTTTAGTACAATTAATTATTCCATTTCATATTATCCAGTAACAAAATCCTTATTTGGATTTCTTTAAAATTTTCACTATACTTCTCAGTGTACAGGTATGTCCTAAAAGCATTCATAGCTTATAAGCATCAGCTTCAGTTCTACCCAAGACTTCCCAAGAACAAAAAGAAGGCTCAAGAAATAAGGTTTATGATTATGACTCCTCAGGTATATTTAAACATGAAGTTGTAATGTGAAACATAACATATCCAGAAATGATAACTAATATGACTGAAACTTTACGGCTAACCAATATAAGCCATCTCCCTCCATTAAAAAAATCTGATTAACTAACTTGTTTTTCCTAGCCTAGTCAACTAAAACTTGTCTTGTTTTCCTTTCTCTCTGTCTTTTGCTGATGAGGCCACATATTTCTTTGATGTGTTTCAATTGTCTTTCACGCTGTACGTTAGGAGTAAATCAGAGAATCTACCACAAACACAGATGTATATGCATCCAAGCTCAGTGGGACCCTCTAATTCATTTTACTACACGATCAGAATGGCCTTATTTTTTTTCTGCTGGACTGCAACATTAAAGAATTTTAATTCTTAGAGAATTTTGCCAAAATAAAAATTCATCCTGCTGCACCAAGATACATATAACTAGTCTAAACACTACATAATAATTGAAAATGAAAGCATTATTTGCATTAGCTTTTGAATATGTATAGTCATGAGTGACACCTTACAATTCATTTTCTATTATGGAAATTTTAAATCTTGTGGAACATTATTGTAATGAAACCTTTTTCCTGAAATGTTTAAAGTGAGATTCAAGTGAAATAAGACATTTATTTCTCAACTCTGCTCAGCAGATAAAATAATAACTCTTGCAAAGAATCACTATGAATTGTAATGTAGTAGATACCCTTTTGAATAAATCAGCCAGCATTGCTCTTAAATTTTGACTTAACAGTGAGGGACCCAAAGTCCCCTAACTGTAATTTAACTGAATCAAAAAAATTAGAAAATAAAATAGTTTATATAACTCAAAGAATGCCAATAATTCTAATACTTTATATTTCTTTAAAAGTGCATGCAATTGAGTCACATATTTCTTGATCTTTAAAGTGACTTACTGAGCTATGAAAACTAGAACTAAGATGCAACACTTATCTCATCCTTTCCACACCACATTAGCCCTGCTGCTGATGGTATTTCTTGCTGAGTTTTAAAATGCTCTAAGTGAAGAGAAATTCTATTATCTTTCTTTGAAAGATGATTCTCTTTTCATTACTAAATTTCATTACCAAAGAAATTTTGCTGATAATAATGCCCACATTCTCCTTATCTTAATTTATTTTTATTTCTGGATAAATCTCAAACTAATCATTTCTTTCTCTAAATGGTGCTTCCCTCTCAAATATTGACTAATTTTAAATTCTCTCAGTAATTACCTAACCTATGGATGTATACTGACCAACTCTTATCTACAAATCTTCTCTGGATTTCCTCCAGTGTGCTGACATTTTTTATTCTTATTAAAAACTAAAATAAACTGGAAACAGCAGCAGCAAGTTTTAGGAACAATATCACTAAAATCATGTGGCAATGAATTACCGATTCCCATTGTTTTGCATTATAACATCAAACATCAGTACTTAGCCATTACATTTAACCTGATATTTCATGTAACTTGCAGAATTCTCAGAAATATCTTATAATCAAAATTTTACCTAAGAAATACTTGAGTGTGAGATTTTATAATGAATGGGTGATTATCCATTCTTAGAACAGGATCTTGGTCCCCTGACCCCAGGGATACTTAAAAAGGCAAGGTGCTCATTTTCTGTTATCTCCACTTGAGTCAAACAATATACCAGGCAAAAATGTTATGCTTAACTGTACAATACTCATAACAGAAATGGCCCACTGTGTTTTCTGTAGAATCATTATCATCTTCATTCATTTCAACAATGTGCCACTAAAGCTCTTGTACAAAAATCTAGACGTTTTAACATGTTCCACCAACATCCAAAACACTGTATTCAGTGTTGTCAGCTACTTCTGCCATGAAGAGTCTAGGGCTACATATTTGAACAAAACAGCTTTCACTAAAAGCACTAAATGGACATTATTGAAACCCGAAAGTATAGATATAACATGAGTCATATTATATTTATTCTAAAACAATACTGCATACTTTTCTTAAACTTGGGATGGATGTGGTGATTTCTAACACAATAATGTCTTACTAGATAACAGACTATATGACATTTCAATGCCATTGACAGATACAAAAGCTACAGAGAAGTATTATATAACTTGCATATACTAAGTAGACATTTCTCTAGATTTCTAAATATAGAGAAAGAAATAACCAGGAGCGCATGATGTTTATATCCTATTCTATATGAAGTCAAAACCACAGTTCCCACCAAATTAATTCTTACATGGCACAGTGGGATAATTATGATCCACATGAAACCCCATGCAATGCTTTCCTTACCAATATCATTATCACAGATTTTAACATAGAACACTTTCAGAAAATACTTTATAGTCATCATTTCACTTAAATAGTTGAGTATTGCTGAAGGATAATTATTTTAATACATTTATACTTACTAGGTGAGTTCGACTGCTTAAACCTGAGCTATTCATACCTTGACCTGATATTTGATGCAATTTACACACTAAGAATTTGAGATATGAGTTTTTATATCAATTTTATAATTAGTAATGACACAATATCTTAGATGACAAATACCATATAATGGTTTGACTTAAGCAATGGGAGTTTATTTGCTCATGGTTTTGAAGCTAGAAGCACAAAATCAATACATTAGCAAGGCTTGCTTTCTTCCAAAAAGCCGTAGCCTTCCATTGCTGCCTTGCTGCAACCTTTGGGGTTTCTTTGCTTTCCCATTCTATGATGATGTCCTTTCCTTTCCCTTACAATCCCCATGACTTCCAGTTTCCCACTGATTTACAGCTTCCAGCTCCTTCCCATGGCTTTCTCTGTCTGAATTTCTTTGGCTTAAAAGGAATTTCAGTAATCTGGTTTAAGAACCAAGCTTTTTCAGCTGGGCCAACCTGCACTAAAATAGCATCTTCAAGAGATCCTACTTCCAATGGGTTCACACTGACTGAAAAATAGATAAAGACCAAGAACATGTCCAAACTGGGGCATATAATTCAATCTACCACACACACATACCTCAGTAGCCTTCCTTTTGACTTTTCTCAAAGTAAAAAGAGACTTTGATGCCAATATTATAAGACATTGCCCAAATAAGAGCTCATTTTAAATGACCAATATATTTTATTTTTTAAGCCCACAGATTTTTGCTTTCTTTACAAAATAATTTTAAAATACTTATTAAATATATGCATACCAAATATATGTGCTTCTAGAGGCATTAGAATTATTTTATTGCCACTAATTAAATAACCTTTTGTAGTATAAGGTACAGCTATTTATTCTGTGTTTGAATATAGGATTTGAAGTAAATACTCCATAGGTATTGTTGCATTTATCTTATTTTAGTAAATTAACCTACAATTTAAGCAAGAAATCATTCAGTTTTTGCTAATGAATGATTACTGCTACTATTAAAAAATTATATTCATATTCTTCCAATTCTCCATTTCCAAAGTAACACTATAAATAATTTTTTCCAGAAATTTTTCTGGATCATATTGCTAAGTTCTAGCTATTGAAAATAATTCATCTTCCAATAGCTTAAACTTCAGTGGTCAACATCTGTAAGTCCTTAAACACAAAAGGTAAGTAGGAAACTGAAAAAAATCTAGTTCCAGAAACTAATTTATAAATAATTTCTTCCATGATTCTTTCTTCCACTTATAAAATCATAGACCTTTTTAGCCATTAAGTTCAGCTATGTAATTTGTTCATAACATGTACTCATCCTTAACTTTATGGGTAAGGATTAACAGAATCTCTATTGGGAACATTTGTCCACAAGTATTTCATATACAACCAGAGAAAGTTTTAATATGTCACAAATTCAGTTCATGACAATATGCACCTTGGGAATTTAGATTTCTCAAACCACAATTGCAAATCAGAATAGGTGAAATCCTTGGCAGTATCTAGTTAAGGACATTTATTTGGAAAATGCCTGTACAGTCAGGAAACTGTGCTGAAATAAAAATCAGCATTAGCAGAAACTCCCAGTAAGGATAAACAAGTTATTTTCTTACTATTTAGTTGATTCTATTAAAATGGTGCCCAACTACTTCAAAGTATGATCTAAGTTTCTGATCCAACTTTTGTTAGTAGATTAACAAATAAAATTTGTTTATTGAAAAACACGGGGGGGCAGCGGACTTGGTCCAGTGGTTAGGGAGTCCATCTACCACATGGGAGGTCCGCGGTTCAAACCCTGGGCCTCCTTGACCCATGTGGAGCTGGCCCACATGCAGTGCTGACACGCACAAGGAGTGCCCTGCCACGCAGGGGTGTCCCCGCGCAGGGGAGCCCAACACGCAAGGAGTGTGCCCCATAAGGAGAGCCGCCCAGAGCGAAAGAAGTTCAGCCTGCCCAGGAATGGTGCCACACACACGGAGAGCTGACACACAAGATGATGCAACAAAAAGAAACAGATTCCCGTGCCGCTGACAACAACAAAAGTGGACAAAGAACACTCAGCAAACAGACACAGAGAACAGACAACTGGGGCGGGGCAGGGGAGAAAGGGAGAGAAATAAATAAAAATAAATCTTTAAAAAAAAAACACTGGGGAGAGAGAAAGTGCTATATTGTGGTTGTTTTTTTTTAATTGGATTGTGTTAAGTCTTACCTTACATATGACTCAGAAATAAGGTTACCACATTTGGAAACATTTTAAATCCTAACTCTGAGTAAGGTATTTTATTATTAAAAATGTAATATTCTGTGTTCTACTAAATCCCTAGATTTATATTTTCTTCCTCTACTTAGCTTAATAAACATCAAATTTTTAAAAATAATACTTAAATTTAACACAGTCCATTTGTCAAGAATACCTTTAAAAAATAAACCCATTTATTGAATTTACAAAGTATTCTGATTTCATTTTTGAATCATCTCTCAGTAAGTCAAGAATTTTCCATATAATTTAAATGTGAAGTATAACAATTAAAACCTGTATTATGCTAGTAAATTGAGCAAGGAAACAAAGATTCATCAGCAGCTGCCCATTATTTAAGTCTAAGATCCTAATGGTTACTACGCTGATGGTTCAATATGCAGAGGTGTTGCTAGACCATCTGAGAGAATGATCAGGCACTGACTTGGATCAGAAGATTGGTGTTCCAGTTCTCATGATGGTCATCTGTCTTCAGGAAAGACAGCATCCTGGGGCTACATATTTCTTATTTGTAATGAGGGGGAGAGTGCCAGCATGGACATTGATGACACAGAGGAAAAATAAAGGAGGACAGAGAGTCCACCAAACATGGACCCTTCTAGTAACCTGGAAGTCATATGAAGTCATTCCTAAGCCATTGTAAATTGTCCTTGGCTGGAATAAAATATAAGACAAACTTTGCAGAGAAGAACTTCATTTCCATTTTACAACTTCAGTCTCATTTGTCATCCACAGATACCTAAAGTCCTGAATTTAAAGAGGATCAAACATAAGGAAAGTTGTGAGAGGTAAGTATCTGTCCTCAAACCTACCCAGGGTCTAGCAGCTACATAGGCATACTCAAAAGGAATCAGTAAGACTTTTTTTCCAGAACTCAAAACTCAACTATAATTAGTGCTTTCAGTTTAGTTTCTCTTTTTAGAAGAGTCTGCAAGTTTCCCATAGAAAATTTGCTCAGTCAGCTCTATTTACAGCCTGCCACTTTAGCAATAATATAATGTCATAGTCTCTTAGCAATCCTCAGGCATTCACAAAAGTAAAGTTGGACTTCATGGAAAGCAGGTTATCTTTTACTATTTTTACTAGAAATAATTACCATTTTGACAGCTAAATGACCTCATCAGCAAATCCATTCATGTCATGTAGCCCAGAGGAAAATACACTATCCTCTGATGAAGATTAAAAATACACCGTATTCCAAGCTCTTGAAGCATAGAAGTGATACTGCTCTTTGTGACATCCCGAAGAACTGGCACAAGTAATGAATTGAAGCAATACATTTTCTAAATGCATTATATTTTCATTTTTTTCATAGAGGTATATTATATTCAAATATTTTAGTGATCTCATTAACTCTATGTTCTAACCCCAGCTCTTACATATGAAAATGAAAGGGGGTTAAATAAATGATAATATATGCAGTCAAAGTATTGAGATAACTTCACCAGATACCCTTGTTTGCCAGTCTGTGAACCAACTTATTTAATATGGGTAAAAGAGAAATGCTATTTTCACTGCCTACAAAGCTACCTATTTTGTCGATATTCCAAACAACCTTAAAATTAACCTTTACTCTCAACAGACTTACAACCACCTTGAGAAGATTTCTATGTGAAAAGTTGACTAACACAAAGAACAGACAACTGATTACTAAAGTTGTTTTTAAAAAAACACTGTAAGACTTAATATCTGTGTGGAAATAAATGAACTTTTACCTTTATCTCATTCCATCCATACACAAAAATTAATCTGAGAGGGGCACAGACAAAATGTGAAAATCAAAATAATAAAGTTTTCAGAAAAATACATAAGAGAATATATCTGTGGCCTTAGTGTGAACAAAGATTCCTCAAAAAGGAATGTGATCCAGCAATTTCCTCTCTAGAGATTAACCCAAGAAAAATGAAAACATACGAACTCAGAAAGACTTGTTTAGGAAGTTAATAGCCTTAGTCAAAATAGCTCATAATTAGAAACAACCTAAATGTACAAGAGGAAAATGGGTAAATATTTGTATATTAATACACAACTATTGGAAATAAAAAGGAACAAACTACAAGACACAAAACAATAAGGACAAATCTCAAAAATATTGTGCTATTTGAATGAAACCCAAAACATATACAGGAAATGCAGACAGCATAATTTCACCTATATAAGTAACATAACCAGATAAACTAATCCATAGAAAGAGAATTCAGAAAGTGTAGAGAATTGAAAAGAAAAGGGTGCAAAGGAACTTTCTGGGGTGATGGGAATGTTCTACTCTTGACCTGGGCAAGTTCAATCTTCAAAACTCATGGAACTAAACATTTAAGAACTTTGTTTTACTTTTGTATATAAATTACACTTCATTTTTTAAAAATGGTCTCAAAACAGTAAAGGATTCATTGCTAAGTGAATAGATCAGAAAGAGATCACCAGATCACTGTGGGCTATTGTAGCCTTAAAATGGGCATCACCATTCCCAAATCCTTAAGAATGAGGAATGAACAAATGTAAGGAGGGAATGCAACTATGGACTAAAGTAGGCTTATTAGTAGTAGTCTAGTAACGGAAGAACTTGTAACATTGATATAAAGGCAATGGACACCAGAGGTTCTGAGGGTGTAACTTGGGCATTTTGGGGACATTGGAATTGTCCTGCCTGACACTGCAATGACAGATACAGACCATTTTATATTTTGTGAAAGCCTATAAAATTATGTGGAGCAAAGTGTAAACCATAATGTAAACTATAGACCATGGTTAGTAACAACACTTCAATATGTGTTCATCAATTGTAAAAAAATGTACCACACTAATGAAAGATGTTAGTGGTGTAAAGTGGGAGAGGGGAAGGAGTAAGGTATATAGGAAACCCCTACATTTTCAAGGTACCATTTATGTAATCTAAAACTTCTTTAAAAATAATAATAAAATAATTGTAAGAAAAAATATATATTAAGTGAAAAAAAGGCCTAAATATATACATATTTCACTCTTCTTGGGTAGACACATACATAAATATGTATATTAAGTGAGATATTTATTTATGTTTCATCTTAAAGTAGAAGTAAAATTTGTATGATAGAATATAGGCATAAGGTCTTCTTCAAAGGGGTAAATGAAGTAAGAAATATTCAGATGCTACGAAACGTATGTCATGCACACAAACCAACTTTGCCTTTTAAGGTAAAGCTCTACTTCAGCTATGATTCTGAAGCTTCATGTAAACGTCATTTCATGCTTATATAAATCCCTCTATTTTAGGCCTTTGTGCCTATTTTAATCTCCCTGCCTTCAAAGAAACTGTTACCCTAAAATCGTTTTGCTGTTTTCTCCTTTTATATAAAACATCCATCTATTTCTTCAAGACTTGGATTACATCTCTAACTTTTCCATGATTATCTGAGCTTCATGGCTGACCACTCTCTTAATAGTGCAAATGCCAATTAAACTATTGCTTCTCTCCTAAAGTTATTTTAGTGGTATAGATATTTACTACACTTCTAGATTTGAAATTTTTTAACTGTTATGGCCCCTCAAGCACTGAGGCATGTAGAAAGGCTTGCTGAAGGAATATTGTGACTTTTCACAACTGCTGGTAGGATTCCCAATGTAAAGACACTGGGCTCTAATTTTGCGGAACACTTCGCTTATGGTTCTTCAGTCACAATTGCACTGGGTCTAGTCTCTACAAATACTAAGCAGGCAGGGGGTTTATAAAACAATCCACTTTAGGTGAGAGCAGATTACAACTGCTCTCACTTGAAAAATGAGGTTTAATCTGCTCTCACCTAAAAAATGAGAAAGTGCAAAGATTTACAGCTTGAGTCTTTTGAATTGTAAAGTAGATCTAAGAACAGTGCATCAACATTGAATGAATGTCTATTTATCAGCCACTGAAGGGGAATGGGCCCTTTGAAGAAGTAATTTTCAATGTTTTTCATATACTGTAGGGTTATTGAGTGTTAAAATATTTATTGAAATGAGTATGACAGTTCATAGGATTAAGCAAAACACTTATTTAATCCAACAGACGAACCTCAATCACATTTCCCAGAGAGCTATTAAAAGCATGGTATTCCAATGAGGTTTCCATTTCAACTTGAAAGCAATTAAATTAAGGGACACTTACTTCTGAGATAACTGAGAAGATTCCTTAGTTTATCAGTGCTAACTGATATTTCTTTCAGAAACAGAGAACAGTTTTAGTGACCTAGTTAATTTTAAAAAATTCACAATGTGAGAAATAAAAACTGATGTGTAGGTTAAGCCTGCTGTGTTCTAAGATTGCCTAAGGCTGTCTCCACAATCTGTCTCTATCTACTAACCCAGTCTTTCCTTTGGTTATATATTTTAATCTAATGGGGAATTTTTTTCCATAATAGTTAAAATTTATCTCATGATAATATATTATATTTTTACATTTCAAGTTAGAAATAAGCAAATACAAATTCAAACTATCATCTGCATTGAAAACAAGTATATTAAAACAACATTAAAGAGGTAGGCAATTTTTTAATGTAAGATATATAGGCAAAAGCAAATTTGCATGCAGACAAGAAGATAATTAGCATACTTAAGCAATTCTGTAATATCAACAGGTCAGGAAGTAAACAGCAATCAAGCCAAATTATTACTAAGGAAGTAAAGAAAAAAAAAACCTGCAAATGAAATTCAAGTGGAAGGAACTTACTAGGCTGCATAACAAATATCAATCAAACTAAATTGATTGCTAGGGAATAAGAGCATTAACAAGACAATCAAGCAAACTCTGAGTCTGTGCAACGTAAAATTTCCTGAATTAGAGAAACTGAAGTTGAACAAGGCAGCAAATGACTTGAGTTAATAACAAAACATGGGCTAATTCTGGTATTGGAATATTTACTAAGACATAAATTCTGTTCTATAATTCTGGGAGATAGAAGGAAAAAAGAAAAACTAAGAAAACAACCTACTTTCTGGCCTGCCATGCCATTTTCCACATACTCAGTATTTGTTTAAATAAAATGGAATCCTCTGGTAATTCAGCCTTTCCATCACATTAGGTTTGAGGACTAATTAACATTTTGAATACTGTGACACACAAGAGTCACAAAAGCAGTATTCTTTACCCTCATTAATCTTCTCATCCAGAGGGGGAAAGATGATCATGTTTTAAATCATGACCATCTTCTTAACAAGAGCAAAAACTACAAATGAAGAAAACAGAGAGGAGAGTAAAATTTGGTGTGGGGTTCCCCTGCCTAACCTGGGAATGCTCTGATTTACAACCAATATCTGCTATAGGCTTGGTCATCAAGTAGTCCCAATTTGTAAGCTCTTAGAAAGAAAAAAGATTGATTATTTTTCCTAATCTACTTCCACTGAATGGTAAGCTTTCTGAGGTCAAGATGCCTGCCATATAAATCTTTGAATTCTGCACATCAACAGTAGTATACTCTCAATAAATATTTCGAATACTAGAATTGTAAACTTTATCTTGCCCAACCCCATTGTTTTTTGAATAACTAGATCAAAGTGTTCAAGGAGACACATAATTATACCTTAGAACACTGCAAGAAAGTGGCAGATGGAAGGTGAGGCAGAGATTCCCTATTTCCAGGGCTGCATTATTCTCAGGTTACAGTACCTTGAATGAATGGTGAATAAGTGTTATTACTAACTCAGGTAACATTCATATTCATTGAAGATACTCTCCTTCTCAAACATTATATCAATACTCCTACTAAACCTAAAGTCAATTTTGGGGGTAGTGAAAATATAAGTACAGAAAGCATTAAAAGGAAAAGCTGCTAAACACTAAAAGAAAAGAATATTCAGGTTCTTTTGGACTCTTATGACTATTCCTTGAAAATAAGGGATGATTACATGAACAAAGGTAGAAATATTTTAAGTCAGTTTTGAAATGCAATTTCAACATTTATTCATGTAATAAAAGATGTGCTTGTCAAAGCCTAATATTGTTTTTACCCATCTGTGAAATAAAATCTATAATATTATTTTTTCAATTTCTATCATGCAGGCATCAATTATTTTTCTTGAAATAACTATAATCCATAAAAAGAAAAAAAAATAAAAACAAACTAGAAAAACAACTGGAATATAAGATATCTCTCCATTGTATCTAGACTACAGAAAAAGTCTTTAAAGGTATGGCCTATGCACTGCATATTAAAGATCTCAAAATTATATCACAATTTAGCATCAGTTTCAAAAGTCTGGAGATCAATACTATAAACTTTCCACCAGATTGTAATTACTTTACCAGATTGTAGGACCAAATGTGTATATATATATTTTTTCTATTTTTATTTCTTTTTTTGTCATGCCAATACCTCAGAGGGCATTTAGTAAATGTTAGCAAATAACTAACTGACTAAGAATTCTAAACACGATTTCCTGTTCCTAATTTTCTAATTCATAATAAGGCTGTTTTTGCATGTAGTTCCAACCAACTTAGTCAAAGAGTTAATACAGTTAAAAAAAAAAGGTTAAAGTTAAATCAGCTCTTTGACAGAACACACATTTTTCCGACTGGATTTTAGGTAGCATACATGTATTTAATAGGTTATTAAAATTTACTTTCTTAGGCAACACATGTGTCTGGCAGGAGAGAATTGGAGGCTAAAATTCAAGTGTGAAATATCCGGTTTCATGTTTTGCAGAGAAGTGATACAGGTAGTTGTTCAGAGCAGGTACACTGGGGCCAAGATGCCTGGTTTTAAACACTGTCTCTAACACTTTCAAGGCAAACTTTATAACCTTGGGCAATTTAACTTGTCTGAGCCTCAGTTCCATTTTCTATAAAATGGTCATAGGAAGACTACTCTTACAGAGTCGTTTTTAGGATTAAGTAATTCCTGGCACATAGTAAGCACTAGAGTAATGTTAGCTTTTGTTCTTAGCATTCTTTGTAGTAGTAGCAGTATTTATTTTTTATACAAAAATAAATGACTTTTAAAATTACAAACCATCATTCCACATTTGGAATAGAAAATTCACATTTTTTGTTGAAAAATAGTAAATGCTGTCTTGCAGTTTGCTGTTTTTATTTCTTCTTTTGCTTGAAACTCAGGCATAAACCTACATACCCATATTTTAAAAGAATATAGCCACATGTCCATGCATTTAAATAAATTCACATTTACAACATAGAGAATTTAAATAATTCACTGTCAGAACTGATATTTAAAGTGGAAAAGGAATAGGAAATTACCTTTTTCTGAAAAAAATACAGGTTTATCATTTAAGCAATTGAAAAAATAATAATTACCCTCTCCTTAATGTACTTACCCCATTAATTTTTACCCAAAAGAAAAATGCTTTTATTTAAAGCAATTTACTCATGAAAGAAAAATTGTGTTATATAGTGACTGATGCCCACTTATTTCTGCTTCTACCAGGTGAGTTATGAGCATCCAGAATCAGAAAGTGAGAAAAGGGACTTACAGTTCTACATAGTTCAATGATATTAATTTGAATGCTTTGGGAAGACTCGATGAATATGAATTGTTTAAAAAAAATGTCAAAATAGATGTGGGTGAGACAATTATAAGATGTTTTTTAAAGTGATAAAAACTTAGAATTACACCTTAAAATTGCTTTTGGCACTTATCTGATAAGGGTTTAATATCCAGCATATATAAAGAAATCCTACATCTTGAAAATAAAAAGACAAACAAACCATTTAAAAAATGGGCAAGAGATGTGAATAGATGTCAAGAAGAAATATAAATGGCTAAAAAGCACATGAAAAGATGCTCAACATCGCTAGCTGTTAGGGAAATGCAAATCAAAACTAAAATGGGATACCATCTTATACCTACCAGACTGGTGTTTTTAAAAAAAAAACAAAAAAAAGAACTACAAGTGCTGGTGAGGATATGGAGGAAAGGGAACCCTCATCCACGGCTGGTGGGAATGTAGGATGGCGCAGCCATTGTGGAGTAAGGTCTGGCAGTTCCTGAGGAAGCTAACTGTAGAACTGCCATGTGATCCAGCAATTCCACTACTAGGGAAATACCCAGAAGAACTGAAAGCAGGAACACAAACAGATGTATGCACACCAACGTTCATAGTGGCATTATTCACTATTGCCAAAGGTCGTAAGCATCCCAGCAACTATCAAGAGATAAACGGATATGGAAATTGTGGTATGTACATATTATACAATGGAAGATTACTCAGCTGTAAGAAGGAATGAAGTATTGACATGCCAACAACATGAATAAATCTGGAAGAGCTCATGTGGAGTATAGTAAGCCAGTTACCAAAGAACAAATATTGCATGACTTTACTGACATGACCTAGGAATACTGAGCAGACTCACAGCTAGATTCTGGAAGATGGATTATCAGGAGACAGAAAGGGAGTAGACTATGGTGAGCCGATGCACAATATGGGGTGGCTGGCAGCAGATGGGGGTGATGGTGTTCAGGACGTAAGTAGGGTAGGCGGTGCTGGAATGTTGAGGGTGAGCAGGGTGGGGGTTAGATTGAACCATCCATGGAAATAGGGGGAGGGGTGGAGAAGAAACAGGTGAAGCTGGGGATTTGTAGGTCTGTTGTTGAAACTAAAATTTCTTCTGAAGACCTCTTAAGTCCAGCTTCCCTTTAAAGAAATCAAAAGTAAAAACTATATATATGCAACCATATATATAGGGTGTGGTTTAGGCAAGAATGTTAAGAGAAAGAAAGGCTTTGGAACTAAATTTTAAAAATAATGGATCTAGAAATAGCTATTCAGTTATGTTTAGCATTAAAATATTTAAGGTAAGCACACATCTCTTTTTCTTTATGATGCCCTGTTTTGGGCCACTTTTACTGATTAGATAAATGATTTTGCATTTTGAGCATGTTTTATAAGAGGACTTCGCTAGAACTGCAATAAGGATATCAGTTCAAAAATAAGATATTTTTGTCTTTAAGTAGTATATAAAAAGTATTTATTAAGCTATCATCATTTGGAATGGTGGGGCAAAGGTTTCCAGAATGAAATACATCTCTAAGTATTCATTATGATTATCCTATCAATACCAGATAAGCTATGTGATTTCAAAGTATGAAACTTTGCAACCCAACATAAGCACATTTGAATGACCAATTTATACAAAGTCCTTAACTACTTCAACATCCTCTGTAAATTTGTCTTTGTACCAAATAAACTCAGAACAGCTCTCTCTCTCCCCACCCCACCCCCGTTTATATAACTACTTTAAAACCAAATAAATCCCTAAAGGGTGACAGTGGATAAAATGAATTATCAAGAGAATCACAAGGACTTCCTCCTAGTTAAGCTTAAAGTCAGATAAAAGGGAAGAATAGAATGTAAATTGTGGAGATGTTTTTGCTGCTGCTTATTTGCAGTCTTGATTTATGTTGCTAATATTGGACATTTCATGGAATGAGGTACAGAGTCAGATCCCAATATTTGCTGAATTTATAGAACCTATCAATACAAATTCTGGAAATTTGTCAGTAATTAATGGTGATGAAAAATGTTTGTTAATATAATGAATGGGTAATGCCTCATTTAAGGTCCTGAATTTACATGTATATATTTTAGGCTAGTAGGGGGGACAAATGCAGTAGGGTCTACAAATTTATTTCTTTTATTTTACATTAAAATACTTACTAACTTCGAAAGAGTATTGTAAAGGAAAAATCTTGAGCTCTAATTCTAATAGTGTTAGTTCCTAACAGGAGAGGACAAACTAGTGTGTCAAGGCTGCAGTATTGGTGCAAATAACTATGAATCTTGTCATCCGACAGTGAAGCCAGGTGGTCGCCATGGGCCCCAAGGGGAGGGAGAAGGAGGAATAGATTAGATGGAACAGGGGGCATTTAGTGGGTAATGGAAGTGTTCCACATAATCTTGCAATGATGGACACAGGTCATGTTAAATAGCATCAAAATTTATAAAAGTGTACGGTCTAAAAGGTAAATGATAATGTAAACCATTGACCATGGTTAGTAGCTATGTTTAGGTATTTGTATATCAGTTGTAACAAAGGTACCATCCACATTAATATGGGAAGGGGGAAAATGAAGAGGATGTTCGGTATATGGGGGTCGCCTGAATTCTGTATATGACTATACTGTGACCTAGAACTGCTTTGAAAACAAAATGAAAAAAGGAAGACACTGGGGAATAAATGGAAGAAAATGTCACTCTACATACAGGACAACAGAATTGCAGTGATGAAAGGCAAAAAGTCAAAAAAATTTTTAAAATATTTTTCATTATTTTTAATATCCCAATCTTTTTATTTTAGTTTTAGTTTTAAAAAATTCTATGTATTTTATTTCTTATATTTAAACCTACTATAATTATTTCATTTCCTTATTAATTGTATTTGGCTATTTTATTGGTGTCATTTTTGAAGAAGCTTTGGATCACAGAAGGCTTACAGCTGGGGCAGGGGAGGATCATTGGTGGGATACATGGGAGGAAGTTCACTAGGGCATATATATAAGGTTTATAAATGTGTTCAAATTCATGGGGCATTATCACAGTGGGTGGAGACTCACCCATGGATAAAAGACTTCAGAGTGAGCTGGGAGGTCATTCCAGAGGTAACACTCATGCACATCTCAGTTGGATCTGATAGACTGCCAAAGTGGATAGTATCCCAAATAGTGGGGCTCCTTAGGGCTCTGGAGATACCCAGGTCCTACAGTAAGGGCAGATAGATAGCTCCAGAGTTTGGTGCCTTGCCAATGGGCCCTACTGTGGAGTTTGTGCTCCTGAGTGACAGAGTTGGACTCAATTATGGCTTCCCTACACATGGCCCATCTGTCCCTTCTCCTTAAACGTATAATTGGTGTACATCCAAGAGACTGGAATCTTTGGGTTATCAATGTATCCATGTGCCAACTGGGCCCAGAGCCTCAGTGGAGTTACAACACCTACTCTCCAATTCATTGGACTCACCCAGGACAACTAATAAGGAGGTGAGGACTGACAACCACCATCCCAAGGAAATGAGAGAACCTACAACTGCAAGCAAGACAATCCCTCCCATCAGCTGAATGGGATAAAAGTCCCCTCTCAATTAGAGGTGAAGTCGACATCACCATCCCCAAAATCCTCAGGACTGGGGAATGAACTATGGACTAGAACTGACTTAATGGTATTCTACTGTGGACTTATTGTGATTCTAGCAATGGAAGAAATTACAACATTGATATGGAGGCAGTGACCACTGTAGTCTCTGGAGCAGGGAGAGGGAAAAACAGGTGTAATATGGTGGCTTTTTTGGTACTTCAGAATCGTTCCAAATGACATTGCAATGATAGATATAGGCTATTTTATATCTTCCCATAACATGCAGAATTGTGTGAGAAAGAGTGTAAACTACAATGTGAACTATGGTCCATATTCAGCAGCAACTTCCCAAGATGTTTTTATCAATTGCAAGAATGTACCACACTAATGAAAGATGTTGTTTATGTGGGAGGGTGTGGGAGGTATAGGGAGTAGGCATATGGGAATCTGTATTTTGGGTTTAACATTTATGTAATATAGGTTTCTTTTTAAAAATAAAAAATATTTAATAAAAGATAATTCATTTATAAAATTTCATATTTGTTTACTGTCAAAGAAAACCCACGAATTCAATATAATTTTACTTTTTAAATACGAAGTTTTTGTGGTCCATGGGATCCTACTGAGGCACGCATGTTTTACCTCTGCAATGACCTCCCGACTCACTTTGAAGTCTCCTAGCCATATAAACTCATTTGTCTTACCTTTTCCCCCTTTTATTTAAGTTTTTTTTTTCCAGTTACCTGCTAGTTGGTGTTGCTCCAAATGTGTTCATCAGTTGCAAGGAATATACCACACTAATGAAAGAAACTGTTAATGTGGGGAAGGGTGGAAGGTGTGGGAGTAGGGCATATGGGACTCCCTTATATTTTTGTGTGTAATATTTTGTATAATCTAAGTATCTTTTTTTAAAAAATAAATATATTAAAATAAATAAATAAACACAAAGCTTAACTCCAGGGCAATTGAATAAAGCTGGGGGGTGACAGAAGTGAAATAGCAGAGGCTTTGAAGGAAGATGGATGTAGATTCAAATCTCAGCTTTGTCATTCATTAGTCGGGAGATGCCAAATATATCCTTTAATTTCTCTAAGATTCCATCTAATTCTTCATCTATAAAGGTCTTCATCTCCAAATTTAGAAAGTTCTGGTGGGTTTCACGACATAATGTATACATTAGTTTCTGGTTGTTACTTTAACAAATTATCACAAACTAAGTGGAAGAAAAGAACATAAATTAATTTTCTTACAGTTCTGAAGATCAGAAGTTCAAAATTAAGATGTTGGTTGGGCTCCATTTCTTTTGGAGACTTCAAGGGAGAATCCATTTCTTTAATTCTTCCAGCTTCTAGAAGTTGACTGCATTCCTTGGCCTCTGGCCCCTTCCTACATCTTGGCAGCATATCATTCCAGCCTCTGTTCCCTCCATCATATCACATCCTCCTTTACTGACTCTGGCTTCTCCTGTGTCTCTTTCATAAGGGTCCATCCAAGGAATTCGGAATAATCTCCCCATCTCAGGGTCCTTAGCTAATCACATCCACAAAGTTCCTTATGTTGTGTAAGGTAACATACCCAGGGGAATTGACATCTTTGCTGAGTTTTTATTCTGCCTATGACAAGATATGTACAGTAGTGGACAGAAAATAGCAATAAAAATAATATTAATACCCAAAACAGCAATAAAGGTTTATTGAGCATCTCTCTTGAATATCAATTCTTTATGCACAGAATTCTTCTTTAAAAGAAGTTGGAAAGCAGCTCACGATAGGCATAAATAAATTGTGTTAATAGCTATTATTATCACTGTGAATATTATTTGCTTTTATGAGGAGAATTAATATGCATAATTCTCAAAGCATACCCTTCCAAATGCCCTGCCAAGTAAATTTTTCACTTCTGAAAAGATGTTCTTTCTAACTTTCCTTTTAAAAGGGCATTGGGCATAACTCATAATTGCAGTTTCATGCTCCACTCTTCAAAGCCAAATCAGTTATAACGATAGCATTCCAATTAATGCACTGGGCAAGTGAGTAAGTATTGCCTCCCAGAAAAATCTTCTCTGATTTTCTTCAATCTCTGTATATTTCCTATTCAAGTAATTGCTTACTTTTAAAAATTTGTGATGTAAATATATACATACACACATACAAGAATGCATAGTAGTATGCATGTAATATAATAAAGTATCAATGTTCCTTTGAAATATTCCATGTGCCCCATTATTTTCTCTTCTCTGACAAAGGTAATCATGATCCTGAGAGTGGATTCATTATTCTTTGGTATTCTGTGTAGTTTCAATAAGGTTTTAGTTTTAGTTTTAGATTTACAGAAAAATTGTAGAGAGAGTACAACTGGTTCCTGTACACTCTGTGCCGTATTTACTTAATTACTAACAATTTTACATTATAAGACAGACTAGACACAACTAAAGAATCAATAGCTATATCTTATTATTAACTCAACTCCATACTTTTTTTCATATGACTTCTGTTTTTACCTAATGTCTTTTTCTCTGTTCCAGGATCACATATTACGTTTAGTGATCATATGTCTGTAGGCCTCTCTCAACTGCTAGGTCTTCTCAGACTTTCCTTGTTTTCAATGACTTTAGCAGTTTAAGGAGTCTAGACAGGTATTTTGTATAATGTTTCTCAATTTAGATTTATATGATGTTTTCTTCATAGTTGCTTTGAGGTTTTAGAGAGAAAGATCTCAGAGATAAAGTATCATTTTTGTCACATCCTACTAAAGTACATATTATCAATATCAAGTATGACATATTGATAGGATGATGTTAATCTTGACTGTGACATGGCTGAGCTGGTGTTCATCAGGTTTTTGCGCTGTTAGTTATCCTCCTTTTCCCCTTTAAATACTCTGTCATTGAATGAAACCACTATGACCAGCCCATACATAAAGAGTAGGAAGTTAAGGTCTACCTACTCAAGGAGCAGTGTCTACATAAACTATTTGAGATTCTTTTTCAATCATTTATATATCTGTGTGGACTCAGGGATATTCATTTTATTCTTTTGGTTATATCAATAGTGCTTTATTTATTTTGTGGCTCAAATTGTTCCAGTTTTGGTCATTGGGAGCTCTTTCTGTTGGCTGCTTGGACATAATCTCTTAATCCCACTGTTTGGCTTACTGAACACTTCCTTAATTTCTGGCACTACAAGATGTTCTGATTCATCTTGTATATTACCTGCCCTGGCCCTAAAAATGCCTAGAAGTCATTTCTCTAAGGAGTTCTTGTTTCTCTTATTGAAGAGTGGTATTAGAAACCAAGCTCTGGGTGCTAGATGTGCTCATTGCTACCCAGGCGTCATTGCTTCTAGGTATCTCAGAGACCAGAACTGGGAAATATATGTGTAACACACACACACACACATACACACACTATGGACAAATATTACTAAATGCATCCACCTGTGTCTATCAAGCTAAATATGAATTCATATTGATGTTTCCAACTCTAATCCAGTATCATAAGATTCATTTGAGTTTTCCCTCTTGCTTATCTGTAATTTCACACTCCAGCAATGAGAAACCTTGCTCCCACCATATACCATCTGTTTACTTATTTGTTCAATCACCATATACAATTATAGTGGTTTCATATTGGTAACCCATACACCTGTGGAAAACAACTTCATCGACCAGAGTACAGTACTTATCTATAGTTCTCTGTGTCTTCATTTTACATTCTCTACTCAGTTCCAAAATTACTTAGGTCATGAAAACAAAACAACAGAAAAAATATACACACTTTCAATCTCACCTTCCTCTCCTACAATGTAGCTGTTTTTATACATTTGTAATGCAGTTAGGTTTATTTTGTAAGATCTTGCTTGATTCCTGGACCTAAAAGATTTTTAAAATTTGCATATATTAAGGTTCACTCTTTGTGCTATAAAGTTCTATGGTTTTGACCAATATGTAATACCATATATTGTAATATCATATATATTCACAAATATAATATCAGACAAAATAGTTTCACAGCTATATACACATATGTGTGTATGTGTGTGTATATATATATATATATATATATATATATAAAATATATATATAGGAACTCCCCCATTTCCCCAAACTCCTACAACCAATGATTTCTTTTCCATCTCCATAATTCTGCTTTTTCCAGAATGGCATATAAAGGGAATCATTCCATTTTCAGATTTAGTAATCTGGATTTAGATTTTCTCCTTGTGTTTTTATGGCTTGATAGGAACTCCCCCATTTCCCCAAACTCCTACAACCAATGATTTCTTTTCCATCTCCATAATTCTGCTTTTTCCAGAATGGCATATAAAGGGAATCATTCCATTTTCAGATTTAGTAATCTGGATTTAGATTTTCTCCTTGTGTTTTTATGGCTTGATAGCTTATTACTTTTTATCACTACATAATATTTCATTTTGTAGATGTTCCACACTTTATTTATTCATTCACTTATTAAAAGACATCTTGATTACTTCCAGTTTTTGACAATTATGAAAAGAGTTGATGTAAACATTCATGTGCAGGTTTGGGGGTTAACAAACATGGTCAAATCAAGTGGGTAGATACCTAGGAGTGAGATTGCTATATTATATGGTAAGATTGTATTTAGCTTTATAAAAAAATCTGCCTGTCTTCCAAAATGGCTGTACCATTTGGCATTCCCACCAATTATAAAAAAAGAGTTCTTTTTATTCCATATCCTCATTAGCAATTGGTATGGTCAGTTTTTTGGACTTTAGTCATTCTAGTAGAACTGTAGTAGCTATCTGTGCAGTTTTACAACACAGGATGTATCTTTAGCAGTTTATTGTTTAGTTGCTTCTTTTGAAAATCTATATAAATGGAACCATGCCATGTGTAATCTTCTGTGACTTGTTTTTATGGCTTAAAAATGTTTGTAGAATCATCTAAGTTGATGTGCGTAACTGTAGGTTTTTCATTTTCATTACTCTGAATTATCCCATGGTATGACATACATCACAATTTATCTATCCATCTTATTATTGAGGACATTTGGGTTGTTTCCAAATGTTTCCAAGTATTTCTTTGTATGTAAATTATCTTTTGTCCCTTGCTCCTTTTGAGTCCTATAGTTTCACTACCATTTGTTTCTTTGTAATTTTTTTTTTAATTTACTCTTCTAGGATTTCTATTAATGTAAATTCACATCATTCATCAATCCTGGAACATTTTTAGCCATTATTTCTTTCAATATGAACTTCTCTTTTTTGTACCTTTTGTCCCTTTGTGAAATGTTATCTCTCTCTGTGTTCCCTAAACTTTCAAGTTTTCCATCTCATTGTTGCTTTGTTCCTTGGAACACTACCAATTTGAGGTCATTGAAAATAGAATTTCAGGCTGATATTTAAAAAACTAATTAATATTATTACTTCTAGCCCCAGATTTGTGTAGAAATTGCAGTCAGAATTTATTTCTATTTCCCTCTTCTCTCATTGTCTTCCTTGTCAGTATAACTTATTTTTCACTAGTTTACTTGCAGGGGGTATTGTTCTTTGTGGGGTTATTCTGGGACTTTAATTGTGCTCTCAGATTTGACCCCTCATTTTGCTTAGGTTCCAGTTTTGTTTCATATCCCTCAAGCACTTTGGTCATTACATTACAGACTGTAGGTCAGCAGCTATCAGAAGACACTTAAGGGTAAATTCCAGCACTTGCTTACCACATTGATTATTGTTTTAATGCAATTTACAACTTTTAAAGACTATAGTTGCTTTCATATCATCAAAACCAAGAATTAAAAAGGGAATATTTAAAATATATTTCATCTATCATTTTGGGATAGGGTCTTCTGAAGTGAACTGTTCTGAACATCTGTCATCCATTTTGGCTTATTATTTGCAACTTAACTTTTAATTTGAAATACACTCATTTTCTATAAACCCTTGAAAATTCATGTATTTATTAAATACATGTCTCATCTACTTCATTTAATAAGCAGTATATAAAGTATGGAATAATAAAAATATGTAGAAAATATCAAAAGCTGTATAATAAAGAGATTATTGTTCTAGGAACCAATGGGGAAAAAAAAATTTAACTTGTTAAAATATACTTTTCAAGTTAATAGAGCCCAGCTTAAAAGTGTGGCTGCCAACAGGTGGTAGGTATAAAGAAGCATAACCAGGGAAAATACTCAGACATACTCTTTCTTACACATGGTTTGCAAAGCTATGTTGTACATGTATATTTATGTGATCAACACTTTGAAGCTATGTGTTACATGTATCTATATGTGATGAACAATTTGAAGAAAATAAGAGCTTTATAAAATGGATGATATAGTAATTATTAATATATGGCTATTTCTACTTTTCATTCTCAGTGTCAGTTACATAAGAGATCAACCATCATTGAAAGCATTCAGTTAAATTAATGTGAACAAAGAATGGAAAATTCTGGTGATTTGCCTTAAACTGAGAAAATAACACAGAAAATTTGATACATTTATACTTAGCGTTTCCCTGAAATAAGCATGCTTGCACCCAGCTCCACCCCCCTTCCAAATCTACCTTTGACAAGTGCAGGAAAACAACTGATTTTAGATTGAAAATTAAAGGAGTTTATCAATTGTGCACCTCAGTGAGTTAAATCAACCACTCCCTACAAATGTTATTTGTGCCATTATTTTAGTTGGAAAAATATTAAGAGAAAGATATCAAATAACACATTTTGGATAACTTTTCACATGTAGATTACAGGCCTCTATAAATTGCAGATTTGGTTTTATAAATTCCTTTAACTCTTCAACACCTTCTGTATATTTGCATTTTTCACAAATAATTCAACTAAAAATTATATTCTATATAACTGAAAAAATGTTTTCATATTATAAATTAAAGAACATTATTAGACAAAGAATTGTTGCAATAATATAAAAGTTCATTCTCTTAATTAACTGCACTTAAGATAATGTAAAAGATAAAAAGCAATTTTATGATTAACATTTTCATGCAATACTTACTATTTGAGAAAAAATTAATTGAAATGATCCATTGCAAAAATACTAAAACCACAATTTATTTACTATCAATGATTTCAAATTTCTAAGTTAAAATCAAGGAAATGATACTAAAAAATGTTGCAACAAAAATATAGTCATTATCTCTATACCTGTGTGAAAGTGCTATTATGATCAATTTTACAAAAGTTTATAGATTCCATTTTCTTCACATAAATTCTAATATTACTCCTAATTCAAAGCATATAAATAACCTACTGTCACCATTAAATTAGATTTTTTTAAGTTTATAATAATAAGTTATAATGAACAGTTTTTATTACATTTTAAATAGCATTTTTTTTTCTCTCTCTCTCCAATTAAAGACAGAGCCATGGAATAATACCCACTTTCTTCATAATATTATAATTCACAAGTAAGACAGAGTAGCAAAACCAAACAATAAAAGCTTTATCATTTCAAAATAGCCAAATAGCCCTGGAAAAATAAAACTCAGTTTCTCTTCTGAAATGTGTGATTTGTTATCAATCTTTTTCTATTTGAAATAATGTTTACATATGTTCATTGCACCACAGTTACTGTCATCTTTCAGAGCTAAATTTTGGATATAGTCTCAATAAATATAGAAAGCAACTTGTAAAATCACTAATACATAAATTATGGATAATTCCAATTCATTTTATCAATTGACAGCATATCATAGGGCCTGAATTTTTTAAAAATGTTATTTGAAGACTACAGTCTCTATCAATAGGGGATTAATAAAGTTTGAAAGATTTATATACTTGGCACTATAGAACTGGTAAAGAAAATGAGAGAATTTTATATGTACCAGTCCTGACATTTTCCATAATATATTTATGTATTTTTTGAATAAAATAGCAAGTCTCAGAGAGCTAGAGTGATAGAGATTGACAATAGATAGATACATAGCATTTTCTTGTGATTTTAAATTTGTCTATTGCAATGTATATATATGTAAAACTAATGTCAACCTCGTATGAGCAAGATTATAGTGAGGAGAAAGGGTGACAGGTTATGTGTGAAGTGGAAGGGGCATTAAAAAAGGGTACAAAGTTCTTTTTTTTCCCTTACACATCTGCACTATTTTAAATGATCAACATGAACAGAGCTGGGTTTTTTTTAAATAAATATGCTTTAGTCATTAAGCTGGACTGAGTCTAATTATGAAATTATATTCTCAGCTGGGGTACGTGGGAAGTGCTTGTGTTTCTTGAGGAGTAGTGTAATGATGTGGTGTCTATTATGTGCAAGAAAAAATAGCAATAGGGGATTCCAAGAATGAGCAACTTAGTGGGGACAGGTTTGGGAGGCAGTCATGCTCATCTGTGGACAAAGAGACATTAAGGTGAGATGAAATTATTAGCCAGTGCATGTGATGAGCATTTAATATCCTTTAGTTACAAAAGTCTAAGTGGAAATTGAAATGTGGTCAAATTTCCTGAAAGAATGGCAATAGTAAGCAGAAATTAAATATTTTGCCTAGTATAATATTCAGATATTGTGAACATAAAATTTCATAAATCAATCAAATAACTTTGAGGTAAATTAAAGAGAAGGGTCTAAAGGGTGATTAAAATTACAGATTGGATGATATAGCTATGTGACTTACATTATACTTGGAACTCCTTCAGACTTTATGGCCAAACCGGGCCAGAGAAATAAGAGTCTTCCAGGGCTGCTGAGGTGGGAAAACAATGACAGAAGGAAGTGATGTATCCAGAAATAGGATTGTCATTCATCTAAGAGCTGTGGTCTTGAGGGAATCATAGGCCCCACATGAGAATACTCTTCAGTAATATTAATAAAGCATTGCTTACTGCTTTTCCCCAAGGGATAGTATTGTTAATAATAGGTATAGTTAGTAGCATATGATTCTACCAATTCATAGGTTAAGCTAAAGGGGCGAATAAAACATATTTCATGTTTTGAAAGGCCATGGTGTAGAAAGAGACAGATAATTAAGTAAATAATAACCCAATATGGTAAGTGCTATTACTTAAGAGTTCTTCTGGAAACAGACAAAGTAGCAACTAATATACTCTAGGGTATTAGAAAAAGCGTTAAGTGAGGAGAATTCATTAGTAGGTGATATGTGGGTGACTACCTGTGAGAAAAGGCAGGAATGGCAACAATGCAGAGACATAAACTTGAGGGACACATTCTGGGAACCACTCCTACACAAGGGGTTGGGTGACGGGAAAGAGAAGAGGAAAGCAGAAATGAGAAATAAAATGGAGTCCAGGCAGGAAAGAAGTCCAGATATGAGAGATTCTGACTCCATACTAAGAAATATTGATTCCATACTTAAAGACAAGCAACGGAGGTTCATAAGCAAAGAGGTTAAACCCAGCCATTTAACATCTGTGCTTTCATGGGGCAGAGCACCACATGGTAACTGCTTACTTAGCAGTGAAGTGGGGAGCCAGGGGAGTGGAGGACTGAGAAGATAAAGGTGGGGAAGGAGTTTCTTGTATCAGAGAAAGGGGAAAAGAATTAACATTTATTGAAAAATGCCTATATGCCAGGTCTGCACTATCTTTGAGTATGTGCTCACTTAACCTGTCCTGTAAACCCATGACAGCAGGAAGAGTGCCCATATTAGAAATTAGTTTAAATTTCAGAGAAGTAAAATCGAGAATCACACACAAGTTATTTAATTTGTGGTCATTTGATTTAACCTAGACTATCTCTCTATTTGAAAGAAATGCAACTAATTAAACTTAAGTGACCTATTCTACCTCTGTGGGAAACACATTATTTCTTTCCAGAGCAGCAGACTGGCTTTTATTTAGCAGACTCTCTTTCATTAAGTTCAAAAGTATGATATCCAGCGTAGTGTTTGTTAGGAAATAAATTGCTAAACTTCTCTGATTTGACTAAGAGGAATTTTTGGGTGAGGAAAGTACAGCAAGGTAAGCAGCAAGGGGCAGAGGAAGAATGTGACCAAGTGGGCATGTGGAGGGAAGGAAGGAAGCATGGGCAATTGACACTAGGAAATGTTAGTGGGAAGACTTTGGTGGCCCCAAACTCTTAAAACAGGGATATTAGTAAGATTGCTGTACAAAAACATGTTTTATGTGAGTAGTTTAGGGACAGTTCAAATAAAGGAGTCAAATTCCTTCTCTCAGTTTACATGGGGCAGAGATAATAATCACAAACTATCAAGGTATATGAGGTAAGTACAATGGGAAACGTGAGAAACTTGAGTTGGAAGAAACCAGGAGGAATTTAAGATTCTCCAGACCTCTCTAAAATATTGCAAGGACAGTGGGGTATATAATAAAGTTAAAACCAAAATTTATTTAACTAATCAAAAGAAAAGACGATTTCTGTTAGCATTTGTGTGTCACAAGAGAGATAATGGCAATCTCCCATGTAATTAGGTTGGTGCAAAAGTAATTGCGGTTTATCAGTTGAAATTTGTTGTTTGATATGGCATACAATCTTAAATAAATGTGGTTATATTACACATCATTTTAATGTGCATTTCTCCCTTTATTTTTTTTGCTAATGATATTACTTTCTGTTTATTTTATATTTATTTTAGACTATGGAAATGATGTTAGACAAAAGCAAATTCAAGCAATTTTCTTATTTGAGTTCAAAATGAGTCGTAAAGCAGTAGAGACAACTCACAACATCAACACATTTGGCCAGGAACTGCTAGTGAATGTACAGTGCAGTGATGGTTCAAGAAATTTTGCAAAGGAGACAAAAGGCTTGAAGATGAGGAGGATAGTGGCCGGCCATCAGAAGTTGACAATGGCCAATGGAGAGCAATCACTGAAGCTGATCCCCTTACAATTATACGAGAAGTTGCTGAAGAACTCAGTGTCTACCGTTCTATGGTCGTTCGGCATTTGAAGTAAATTGAAAAGGTGAAAAAGTTCGATAAGTGGGTGCCTCATGAGCTGACAGAAAATCCAAAAAATTGTCATTTTCAAGTGTCGTCTTCTCTTATTCTATGCAACAATGATGTACCATTTCTTGATCAGATTATGACATGCGATAAAATGAAGATTTTCTACAACAACCAGCAATGACCAGCTCAGTGGTTGGACTGAGAAGTTCTAAAGCACTTCCCAAAGCCAAACTTGTACCAAAAAAATAACACAGTCACTGTTTGGTGGTCTGCTGCTGGTCTGATCGACTACAGCTTTCTTGAACCCCAGAAAAACCATTACATTTGAGAAGTATGCTCAGCAAATCGATAACATACACTGAAAAGTACAATGCCTGCAGCCAGCATTGGTCAACAGACAGAGCCCAATTCTTCTCCACAAGAACACCCCACCATATGTCACACCACCAACATTTCAAAAGGTGAATGAATTGGGCTACAAAGTTTTGCTCATCTGCCACATTCACCTGACCTCTCGCCAACTGACTACAACTTCTTCAAGCATCTTGACAACTTTTTGCAGGGAGAATGCTTCCACAACCAGCAGGAAGCAGAAAATGCTTTCCAAAAGTTCATTGAATTCCAAAGCACAGATTTTTACACTACAGAAATAAACAAACTTATTTCTTATTGGCAAAAATGTGTTGATTTTAATGGTTACTATTTTGATTAATAAGGATATATTTGAGCCTAGTTGTAATGATTTTATATTCATAGTCCAAAACTGCAATTCCTTTTGCATCAACCTAAATAATAATATATCAAACGGGCAAGAGCACCAAGTAAATGTCAACAGATTGGGCCTGGAATAACATCCACATCTGCCTGCTCTTACAAATTCTCTTTATCACAGGATAGGGAAACAGAATGTCATACGAAAATAGCTCTAATATTCGAATAAACACACCTGATAACTGCTCCCCTGTTTGTGATAACATAAATAAATATATTCCATTGTTTCATATCATCCCATCCTCTACATTTATTTTAAGTTAAAACTTCAAGGTCAAATTTAAGGTTTATATTTGTAGTAAATGGAATACCAGCTATGCAACTCAGATTCCTGAACAGGACAGACAGAACAAGATCATTAAAACTGAGACTCCCCATTTTAAGATTTTCTTCAATAATAAATTACAAAGAAAAAGGTTAACTTGGATATTCAATAAAGAGCATTTTATGTCTTAGTGACCCAAGTGCTAATATGATTAAAACTGCATCATTTTATTGCATGTAATATGTGCAGATTAATTTCCAATTTCATTATAATGTCTCATTAGGTGTAAACAGATGCACATCAGGTGCCTTTTATATGTTACAGACATAAGCATGAAAAAATAATTTAGATATTCTGATAAGTAATCTTAAAATAGCTTATGAAAATTAAATTCCAATTTCTTAAAGAGGCAGACAAGAGATAGAACTCCTAATAGGTATTCTTCTCAGTAAATTGCCTTTATCTGGTATGTGATATACTAGATGTACACAGTTTCTCTTTGAACATCTGCATTTTTAATACAGTCAGCAAAAGAGAGGGCATTCAAGAGGGAAACTTCAATTCTCTAATAGGAAAATAGCATACACTTGTACTGAATGATTTGATATGGTTTCCATTTTAAAGCAGATTTCAGCAAGACTATATTGTTCCACCTAAATCAGATCAATAGCTAACTAAAAAGGCTCAGCCACAGAGAAAAAACTGTATTGTTTTATGAGAAAAGGTGAATTAGCATAATAAATACAGGTTAGTGATCCCATTTAGAGATTTGGGTTCAAAACCATGAATACTTCAATACTCTGTAGAAGAAAAACAGGACATTTTCAGTCAAAATGGAAAATTCTTGCCCCCATACAGATGGCACATAATGTAATATGACCTCAGCTGACTGATATGCCTGGAATGGGAATGAATAATGTTATTTTCAAAATTCTTTATGAGGAATAGCAAAAAGATATATTTGAATATAATATAATCCCCAATTATCTTCGCTTTGACAATAGGATCCTCCATACAAAAAAAAACATACCATGGATTTCAGTCAAAAATAAGAATCATCAAATATGGATGACTAGAAATATAACACTGCAATTGAAGTAAGGACTAAAATTATAAATGCACTGAAATGCTTTTGCTCTTGCATTTGTTGATGAGAGAGTTTAGTGTCATAATGTATTCAGGAACACTGAGCTCGAAGTGGAAAAGCATTAAGACAAATTTTTATTAGTATCCTTCTAGGAAGGAAATATGTGCAGCCTGACTGAAGGAATATGTCTAATAAACATAATTTTAGTCTACCACTACACTGAGTTCCACTCAATGGCAGCAGGATTCTAATGAAAATTTGTTTCATAATAAAATAAGATATATAGAGAGAGAAAGTTGTGAATTATAAAAAGAGTTTCTCGCAGGCTTTAATATTTTGTAGACTAAAGGATATGAAAGAATCTTAAATTTCAATTTAATTTATAGCTGAATGATGTTGAGCAGGCCAGTTATTACATCTAAACCCTATTTCTCCATATGCCATGTGGGCATGATGGCATGTGACAGAAATGGCTACTTTAAATATTAAGTTTAAATAAAATGGCAAGCTGTGTGCCTGAAATGTAATGATTACTCAACCTGCAAATATAAAAATATGGGATTAGAGGTCAAATTGGTACAAATAATATCATAGTTAAACTTATATCAGTTAAACTTAATTAGAAGGTTAAAACACAAATGCAAAAATAACACACTAAAGTCAGGCACTCAAATGAACAAAGATACAAATATGTTTCATTTAAAAGTCTGATATATTCAGGAAATAGAATGATATTCTCTGTGTTAAAAATATACATATAAAAAGCATATTTATGTAAAATCAGGAATTATTTTTCTGTAATATTGTTTATTACTAATATTTATCAGGGTGTGGCATATTTTCTTTTTTAGAGGAGGTAAAGAAATCTGAAGACATAGAAAAAAATCAGAACAAATCATTATAGGGGTATAAAATATCACTTTTAGGGAATGGTGGAAGTAAGCTGGTATTATTTATTTTGAGATAAAAGTGGTCAAGAAAGGTGAGATTAGGCATCCTCCTAAGGATTTGAATTGAACTAGATGATTTCTTGAGATTTATAGCAATTCAATTTCCTTTTCCTGTGTTCTATAATGCTACAGATTCTGGTTTTATTTGAGTTAATGGCTAGTATATAATAATATAAAATGTATTTCTTCAAAAATCTCCAACCCAACCCCCCCACTGATGAGTCTATTGTCCAGGAAAGGAGGGCACGCCAGCCTTGTCTACATAACACACAAGTGTGTTCTTCTGTGTGTAATCCTCACTATGCCTCAAAAGGCAGAACACTGTCCTGACACTAACACAGCTTCCAACACCAAGGTCTTGCTTTCTCCCTGTGCCTTGGCTGGGCTTTCTCACTTCACTCCAAAGACAGAGAATATAAATTACAGATTCTTCTAGGGCTAAGAGACAGTTATCTCTATGGCTTCTCAGAAAAGTGAGAAAGCTAGTTCTAACAATCAAAGCAGGGGTCAGAACCCTCTTTGACCCTCAGTCACCTAGGAATGTTCTAGCAGATCAAGCGGAGAAGTAGGTATAAAAGGGGACTTGATTCACATGGTCTGAACTCAAGTCCTGGCTAAACTTTTTACCAACTGTATGCCTTTGGGTGGGTCATTTAACTTCTCTAAACCTCAGCTCCTTCATCTCTCAATCTACTGCCTAATTCAGAGGCAAAGGAGTCCATTTGCCATTGTGTTGAATGAACATGACCTTTGAAAACTTAAAGTGCTGTGAAAGGCTAAGGTGGTTTGAGGTAGAGGAGGAAAAAAAAAAAAAAAGAGGAAAGGAATGAGTCGGATAAAAAAAAGGAAGGGTGGAAAATTGGGGTAAAAAAGGGGACAGGGTGGAGAGGTGGAACCAATGAGAGATGGCCGGGCACTGCCACTTCTGAACATGAGGCTCTGAGTACCACTCCTGGGCTAGAGTCAGGGCGTAGATTATGACATTGTGGTTGGGTTCTCTTGCCCTCTGAACTACACAGAGAAGAGAGCTGGTCATTAGTTATGGTGTGGAGCAATTCATTAGAAAATCTCTTAGGGAATCAATACTGAGTCTGATAATCAAGACAGGTACCATGTAGATGATTTTGATTCACAGGGTCACTTTTAAATCTTCTAAATCTCTATGAGGAAACATGCTGGAAGCTGCCAGCATGGCCCTTGCATAGGACATGTTTTCATACCTCCTTAAGCCATTAGAAAACTTGAACCAGGTGGTGTGGTTATTCTCCTCACCAGGCCTCAGAAGCACAAAGGGAAGTGGGTCTGATCTGACCACAATTCTGGGATTCAAGGCAGAAACCAGAGAGCTTAGAGTAGAGCACTCCATTCTTTTTTTTCAGTGTGCTATGAAGGAAGTTGCCCATGTAAAACCGGACCCCAGGCTGGGTGATGTACACTTCTAACACCTTCCAACTTTCCAGCATTATGGACTCTTGCACAAAAATGCTTTTCTTTAATTCCTTCAGAGAGAAATTGTGGTCAAAACCATTGATATGGAACTCCTATAGGTGATTTCCACACTCCACTGGCTTCCTCAGTTCAAATGCAGTTCCTCGCACTAGTAAGAATCAGGGTTTCATCCACAGGGAAAAAACATTAACTTCTATAGTGACTTTATGGTCATTTATCTTTGGAGAAATAAGAATGATTGGTCAGACTGGCTGGTTTGGCCTGACTGGCCTGTGCTCTGTAACTGACCATTAGCTCCCCACCATCCAGTATATAAATCATCCAGACCTTCAACTCTCCAGGGTAGCCCTCCCCACCATCTGGACTGATGTGCGAGAAATGGATCCATTTGACAGCACCTTAGGGATTCAGAGGAAGTTCTCAAACCCTCTAAGTCCTCCATGGACACTGTTGGGCCCATGGTTGATGGCCAGCTTACATTCCTTCCCATCTAATGTGAACGTTCCCTTGGCATTTGGGTTGGTTATCCTCCCAACTACTGCTCAAGTAGGGCTGCTTTTGGAGGTACCCTTTCAACTTGGCAAAGCCAAGCACCACATCTGAGGCTCTCCCCTGCTTGTCTTTGACCTCCAGAGCTGTGATGGTGCAGCCCCAGGAGACAATGTCTCCTTTCAGCAGGTCTGACTGCAGCTGGAACTTCTCCATTGTCCCTGTCCACACAGGCCAGTCTCCAAACACAGATCTGGTCGCTGAAGTCATGGAGAAAACTCAAGTCATGCAGCCACTCCCTGCCCTTCAAAAATACCTATAGAATCTTTAGTAGTGGGATTTGAGAATCTGTATATTTAATAAAAGCTCAAGATGATTTGTGTGTACAATGAAGTTGGAAAACCATGACAGAGAGGAATATGTTGCTTCTGCACATGTTTGCTGTCTTTTAGGGTCACCCTGGTAGTGTTCTCCAGGACAACTTGCTCAAAAATGTAAAAGGGCTTGGACAGTGTGTTGAGAAAGATTTTATGAAGCAGGGCTATTAATGGCCTATATCACTTCCACTCGTTGCATTGGCTGCAACTCAGTCATATCTCTCACCTTACGTAAGAGGGCCTAGGAAATGTAATGTAGTTGTGTGCATAAGAAGAGGAAGCAATAAGACTCTTTTAGCTAGATGACAGATAAAGAAAGAAGATCCTCTTTCAATGTTTTTTAACATTGTTCTGTGTAGCTCCAGGGGTGCTTGCCAGTCTCAGATTCCTAGATCTTACCCAAACTGGAAAAGAATGACTCTGGCAGTGGGGCCTGAAAATAACCATTTAACGAAAGTTCCTCATGAGATTCTTAGAGATCCTGAAATTTGATAATGACTGCTAGCTAATGCTTTTGGTTCTCACATTCTCTATCATATTTTTCCCATGAAGGTGATTTGTTTTGTTTTGTTTTTAATTTATCACCTCCTTCTACTTTTCTAGAAAGAGTCACCATTTCAAAATTATTTTGAGGACATGTTTTAATAATAAATAGTACCATTGCGTTAATTCTGAATCAAGCACTTTCTGCATATAGACAATCTTCAACACTAAGTGAAGGAAGAAGTGCTCGTGAGGTAATGCTGAGTACCAGAGCAGTTTTTTTTGTTTGTTTGTTTCCTCCCACCAACTCCAAGCTCCAGGAGAAAGGTGGAATAGATTCAGTTAGGGAGTTTGTTTCTGCTTCGTGACCAAAATTTACTTATAATTATTTTCCCTGCTTTTGAGCACTTCTAAGACAACTAAATGTTAATGTTGTTCACTGAGGGAGGACTATATGAATCTTTCTAAGATAAGACACTTCAAAGATGTTCATTCACTTGGTAATTCAATGTTCTCTTGGTAAGTACCTACTGGTTACTTGTGCTTCTTATAACATAAGAGGTGCATAGTCATCTAGTAGTATCAACCATCTCTTATCAAGACCAACACCTTCAAAAACAAACAAAACAATTATATAATTGAAAATTATAAATCTGTGATGATATGTTTAGGAAGAAAAAGCTCCTGTTTACCAATTTCTTTTTCATATATGTCATTTGTCTCCTAATGTGTAAAACCTTATGTTTGCAATCTACAAGCAATAGGATGGATTAAGAAGGAAAGAAATTATAATCCAAAACATTTTAGCATGTTTCCCTAACAAATCAATTAATATTCTGATTCATGCTCAGATGACTTGGACATGAAAACTTCCTTTGTGAAAGCAGCAGGATAGTGAAACTGTGAACACTGCTGATTATCTTATTCTTACACAGTGGAATTTTTGCATTCCTTTTTTAGAAAGTTAGGCTAAATTCAAATTCTAACAAATATGAATTGAGAACCTACTATCTATGGGACACTTGGCTGAGAAAATGTGCAGGATCATTGTTCTCATGGATTTAATCAGGCACTATATTCTCACAGTACAACCATAAGTATGTATTTATTCAACTCCAGGTTTTCATTGTTCAAAAAACATTATTTGGATGGCAAAACATAGTTGTATGAGAAATAGCTTTTTATAGTCTCTCTCCAAACACAAGCCCAATTACTACTCTTTGACTAAACTATAGTTCATTAAGAATCCTTAGTATGCCTTCTGTCATAAGTAAAAATATCTCTATATTTTAATAATGATAAATATATTCTTTAATTTACTTATCAGTAAAACATTATTTGAACAATGGAGAGATCATTATACTTATTTTACTATGGGATAAAAATGTTTTAAAATGTCTTTTATTCAATGACCAGATAATGGTGAAACAAGTCCTTGACCAAATAGTGTTCATTGGTTTCTATTAATCTTTCTCACTATAAGACTTAATGTTCAAGGAATTTTCAATTATAATATTTTCACTGGCCAATAAGTTAATGTAACATATTAGAATATCACAAATATTAATATACATAAGGATCACAAAAGAAGCATTATTTCCTATCACCGTATTTAAAATAGTAAGTCATCCACTGTTAATCAAGGTTCCCAATCTACATTTAACAAAAATTTAATTAAAACTATCCTCTTTAGTTTGGCCCATCATATGCAAGCTGTCCCTTTTTTGTGTCTTCCCTTAGTTTACTCTACCATGTCTCGTAAATTTGGTTGCATAATATTTTAAACTTTAAAATGGTAAAAACTAAATTTAAACTAAATTTAAAAAGAATAAAATCAGAAGAACAAAGCAAATTGAGTTTGCATAAGAGTTTAAAATACATAAAGAGTAGGTGGTATTTTCTTTATTTACAAAGTATTTTTACATAGTAAAAAAAATGACATCCAAATTATATTATCCAAATCTAATACAAATTAAACAACCTATTTAGAATAGAGTGTGCAATCTCACTCTAATTTCATGCTAAAAATAATCTAACAAATTTGAAAAATTAAAATAGCCTAAATATTTTGATTTGTTCAGGATTGAGGGATGTGATGCACTGTCAAAAGTTATTGATGAGAGGGAAAATATGTGCAATAACCTTGAAAGACAATTGCAAACATCTGTCAACATTTTAGATTTACCTTAAAATTTGCAATCCTACTCTAGGATCTACCTTTGCATTTAGGTGAAGAACTCCATTGGATCATGCCTTCCTTTTTCTTGGTTTGGTTGTTTGTTTTTCATTTTCTTTTCTTCTCTCTTTCCTTATTTTACAGAGAACATATTCAAGTAGCATTCTCAGATTGAGAATATGGGAATAAGTTTTCTAGACCCTGGCATGTCTAAAAACATCTTTATTTTGTCCTCCTAATGACAAAATTGTATCACTAAGATACAATCAAAGGTGCTCCTAGGTAGATGTAGCATAATGATCTTACAAAATTCCAGTAACTTTTTAAATGATTTTACTTCCTTATGGGACCTAGGGATTTTTGTGATATATAGAAATATTGGGGAAAGGAAGTCCTTAAGAGAAAAAAGTTAGACTACATTTAATCAAGCAAATAAGGCACCACTAAGAATTGGTCATTACATTTAATGAAACTTCATAGGCAGTCACCATCTGCTGAGGTCTCCAGTACCTCAATCTTTATTTTTACACTTTTCTTATATCTTACTCCTAAGACATGTTAAACACTCTGTTCCCAATACTCTTCTCCCTCCAATACCCTGCCTCTTTCTGTGTCCAGTCTATAAGGAATTATAGAGCAAATTAGTAAATAATTTTCCATGATCTCTTCAGTTCCCATGTTCAGAGGGGGCTGAAAAACTGAGGATATAAGAGAGGAAAGACATTAACTTAAAGCTAGACAAAAATTAATTTTTTACTGGTATATCTCCTAGAACTATGTTGTAAAGTATCTTAATTCATAAGAGTTGCCTACATTCATTGTCTCCAACTTCAAAATCTGGAATTCTCTCTTCAACCCATTCTAATCTATTTTTAGGTTCTCACCACATATCACCAAAACAACTCTAAGATAACCATGATCTCCAGTTTGTTAAATCCAATGGATATTTTTATAGTATTCCTCAACTTGTCAGTTTAATGAAAAACTACAAAGCTCAACCTCCTTGCAATGCTTTCTTCCCTTTGCTTATAGAAAACCATATGTGTTGGTGTTCCTATTTACCCTCTTTACCAGTCTCTTTTGAGAGCTAATTCCACAAGGCTTAGTCCTATACATAAAATAAGTTAAAAAAAATACAAACAAAAAACAACTTCACCACCCAAGAACCAACTTTTACCCCTCTGGGGGTGATATTGCTCCCACTTAGAATGCGTTGATTAGATGTAGCACAGATGCCTTAAACTGTGAATGTCCAGAGCAAACACCATCTCTCCTAAACAAGATTCTTACACCAGTAAATGCCCCTAACATCCAACAACTACAAAAGTCAGACTCTTAAAATGTATCTTTGCTAATCCCCATGCCAAGTCATTTAGGCCTTTCTATTTAACTTCCTAAATATCTCAGGATTCCACCCAAATTCTCTGTTTCCCTTTTCATCACCATAACCTGCCATGTCTGTATTATTAAAAGCATTCCACCCCCACCCCCCCATACAGACAGTAGAATGGCCTTCAGCCATGATGCCATGTAAAGGTATTTGGGGGAGCAGAAGTAGCTCAATGGTTAAGTTCCTGCTTCCCATGTACGAGGTCCTACATTCATTCCATGGTACATCAAAAAAAAAAAAAAAAAAAAAAGAACAGGAAATTAAGTGGTATGTATTTAGAGTAAACACAGACAATGGATTTGTTGGGAAAAAGAGTGAATTAAGAAACTCAATTTAGATACATGCAAGTTTTATAAAGGCAAACATATTTTATTCCCTTAAATAAATCTGCCTTTATCATAAAAGTACCTGACCATCCCAAATACCTCACTTATTCATTTTACTATTTATTATTACTTCATTGTCATGGTTTAACTTTTTTATTAAAACATGCAAAAAGTCAGTATACCATAGGTAATTTAGGAAATATAAAAGAAATTTAATTTTATTAAGCAATACAGAGTTTTAACTATATGCCAGACACTATTCTAAGCAATTTTCACATATTGATTCTTTTGATTCTTAAAACATTCCCACAATGTAGGTACCATTAATATATCCATTTTATACATAATGAAACTGAGCAATCAATCTTTGGTGAATTTAAAATTGAATCATGATGATGAAACATACATCCTCAAGGCAGTGATATATAAGGCAAGTCATCAATTATAAAATTTTTAAAAATTGTGATATAAATGACAAATTCTAAAGAGAAATGGGATAATCTTTGGTGTCACTTAATGGAGGAAGTGGGACAAAAGCCTGATTTAAAATCTGAGAAACTGGGACTCCCCAGATGTGCCGAAAGTATGAGCAAAGGTGCAACACACTTCAAAGTGCCACACTTTAAGAGTTTTAAATACAAATGAGATTACAAGACATCTTATATTAGAAGTATTACCTAAACCAATAATTTATTTCAGTTAAAACACACCTCATTCACTAATTTAAAAATATTCTTAACCCTAAAAATTTATCTACGATATCTAAGGACTGTTGGTTTAACCTTTCACAATAATTTTTTTTCAGTATTTTCTGTCAGACTGTATTGTAGCACCTCTCAAATAATCAGGGACATTCAAAAAAAGCTCTATTTTTATAAATATTTAATATATATCCCTCAAACATTGAAACTATTGTGCCATGTTATGTTACAACTTTTCAGTTTTACCCAAAGCAATAAAATTTACAAAAATACTGGCATATTATTTAAAATAATAGTAATGATATAAAACAATTTACTTAATGTTTTCTGCATCTCAAGGACTCTGTCCCATGCTATAAATTCATTTTGTCGTTCAATCTTCTAAACACTCTATGAGATCAATACTATTATTATCCCCATTTTACAGAAGAGGATTCTGACAACAAGAAGTTAACTAGTTCAAGGTCAAACAGATAATTTATAGAGGAGACAAGAGTTAAGTTCAGTTCTAACTCCCCAGACTTGAGCTTTTATCCATTTCTCCACATCTTTAATGTTCATGTAACCTCTAAAATAAAAAAGGATAGGAATTCCAATTATAATCCTGTCAAATAGATATTAATTGAAGATTTCATTTCTTTTACTCTGAATAACTCAATTATTTAACTAGTTGGAGCTTCCAAACTGCCCCTTCATATTCTTGCAATTTTGTTCATGACTTGGCTAATGACCTCAGTGCTCTGATGGTGAGAAAGGGTAAGAGACGGAGAGGAGCTCCTTTCTAGTTTTTATTAGGATATCTAGTCAATCTCTACACAAAATTTCATTAGTCCTTTTGCTCCTGTTTAATTATTAAATTTTCCCAAATAACCTCTATCTCAGGTATACTCAAGGTATTATTTTCTGTCTATATTTATTTTCTAAGTTAACGTATCTAACATTCCACTGTAGTTAAAATTGACTCCACATCCCATTCTAAATAATTTTTAAAAGTTAATTGATACACCTTTTACTACCAGTTCCTGGTTATTTATAGTCTATTATAAAGCTTTCACAGGATGAAAACACCATATTGGCATCTCATAAGACTTGGCTTATGTGTCAGACATTCTGTGTAATTAAGCAAAAAAAATGATGACCCATATTTTCAAGAAGATATAGACTTTTGCAGAACAGATGACTAAAACCCATAAATTATTAATAAATAATGTATGAATCCTGCTAAGTGCAACAAAAGAATGGAAAACGTGAAAGTGAGTGGGTCAGAACAGAGAACTCATTAATAGAGAAGGTGAGGCTTAGCCTGGTTCTCTAGAAATGCCTAGGACTGGCCCCTGGGAAACTACAAAGAGGCAGGCATTTTGGTCAAGGAAATCATTGTCAATAAAGGCATAGAAACTGGAATAAACATCACTGGTTCACTGGAATTTGAGAAGCCTGGACACATTAGAGGACACCAGAGTAAACTGAGAAGGAGTAGTGGAAAATAAATTTAGATAAACTAAATGCAACCAGATTATAGAGGGGTTGTGAAGGACACTTTAGATTTCATGTGTGTTCAATTTTGCCTAGACTCACTACTTGTTTTCTAGATAATATTGGACTCTGCTTATTTAAACTCCTTGAATCTTAATTAAATGTGCTTAGGTGTTTCATAGTGTGTCAATAAATAAGATGTCATGCAAAATTCCTAGTTGAGAACCCATGTGAGACACTCAAGAAATGTTTTTTTTCATCTTCTTAATAATAAAAAAGACCTAAATTATATTTACTACAGAACATAGTTCACCACGGAAATTTATTGCACACATTTTGAAAAGCATAAAATTTCCTACATACTACTTATTTCACTTCAGTTTTCACTTTTATCAGAGTTCTTATTCAACATTCTTAGATGGTAATTTTGAAATACATAACTGGAAAAATATAGAAAGATCATATTTCTTACTGAGTTTAAATATATTTTTATTTAAGTATTTATTATATTTGCATTTTCCTCAGGTTCAAGAGAACATAGTATAAATTTTCTATTATATATCATTCATGAATTTTCTATTACCTGTTCATTGCTATTCATTATTGAAAATTTTATAAAGCAAACTTCCTCTACTCTTTTTAGGATTTGATCTCGCCTTCTTTTACTAAAGGTAAACCGCACTTTGAATTTCTTAGTATAATAATAATATGTTTCTCCCTCATCCCCCATTACATGTGACTTCAAGAAGATTCCTGGACTTAGGAGCCTTTTTACATACCTGCCATAGGTCTCAGTTAAAATTTCATTATATTGGATTAGCTTGTTAGAGTTCACGGAGACAGTTCCAATTACCGTACTTAATCTTATTCGATGACCTCAGTGAGAATGAAAGACAGCATGCATCATTTTCCAGACACTTTTACCTGACAGTAACAGTCACTTCGATGTATCAATTATTAATTCTTAAATGGCAAAATAACCTGTATTTTTCTTTATATGTTATGGCTAGATTTAGAAAACATGGTCATATAAGCCAAAAATTATATCATATAATTCTATATCCCCCAAAAAGAGAGGCCTATTTCATCTCTTTTTTTTCCCCTTAATAATTTGTATTATTTGCATTTGCATTTTCTACAATAAATTCTTTCTAATACATTCTCTAATTTTTCAATCTCTCTACAACTCCCATCAATGTATTATAACTATTTCTTGATTTTTTAAGAAGGACATGGCATGTGAAATAAACTGGCCACATTGGTAAAATGTTTATATTAAAACAAAAATACTCTTCAGTTCAAAGGAGTAATATACATGAACATGAAAAGTATCTTAAAGCTTAACAAATGTTAAAAATAATTTCTAGTCAGGTACTTTATCCAAGGTCAGATTATAGGAAATTGTCATTTATATATATCCAAAAGGTCAAATTTTGGCAATTCAATATGGATTAAATTATTGTGTTCTACTTGGGAGCAGTTTGCTTAATCACACAACTATGAACTGGTATTATTGGTTTTCAGCAGTAATCTTCACAGTTAAGCCTCAAGTTAACACTTACCAAAGAGTAGTTTGTAAGTACTAAATTAACTATGAGTCAAAAGATAAATGTCAAAACAGTCCCTTTGCTTATAAAGCGTTAGTATTTGGTTTGTAATTTCACAAAAATAAAAGGTTTTCCACTTGGTTTTCTATTTTTAACCTTTAGGTAAACAAAAAATATTTTATCTTCATTTCTGAAATAAACTATCCCAAACTCTAGCGATATCTTTTCATACTTGTAGTTTTGACATGTTACTCAAATAAAATTAATTCTCATCCTAACATTATGTTTAGTTTATTAAAAAGATTGCCTATATGTAATCAGAATAAAGATTTTAAAAACCCAAAAATAGATAAATAAAAATTAAAAAGATTGAGTATCAACTTTTCCAAATATATAATTCACACAGAGTAAATCAAAGTGTCAATTTGACATTGTTTTTGTACTTGCTGAGAAAAATTTTCTCTACAATCAATGACTAGACCAGCATTAAACATTACCAGAGAACATAAATGGGGAAACAATTCATAAATAGATTATAAAGGTTCCTACTTATAAATTTTTTTTTTTTTTTTTGGAATTTATTTATTTATTTATTTTTTTATTAATTTTTTTATTTTTTATTGACTTTGTAATAATATTACATTAAAAATATATATGTGAGGTCCCATTCAACCCCACCCCCCCACCCCCCCTCTCCGCCCCCCTAACAACACTCGTTCCCATCATCATGACACATCCATTGGATTTGGTAAGTACATCTTTGGGCACCTCTGCACCTCATATACATTGGTTCACATCATGGCCCATACTCTCCTCTATTCCATCATGTAGGCCCTGTGAGGATTTACAATGTCCGGTGATTACCTCTGAAGCACCATCCAGGGCAGCTCCATGTCCCGAAGACGCCTCCACCTCTCATCTCTTCCTGCCTTTCCCCATACCCTTTGTCCATTATGTCCACTTTTCCCAATCCAATGCCACCTCTTCTATGTGGACACTGGATTGGTTGTGTCCATTGCACCTTTATGTCAAGAGGAGGCTCAGATTCCACCTGGATGCTGGATGCAATCCTCCCATTTTCAGTTGTAATCACTCTAGGCTCCATGGTGTGGTGGTTGTCCTTCTTCACCTCCATCTTAGCTGAGTGTGGTAAGTCCAATAAATCAGATTGTAGGTGCTGGAGTCTGTTGAGGCTCAGGATCTGGCTATCACATTGTCAGTCCAGAGATTCAAATCCCCTAAATATATCTTAAACCCCAACATTAACTGCACCTCCAGCACATTAGCATGAAAGTCTTATGAAGGGAGATCCCATCTGAGTCCAGATTCATCACACATAAACACCATTTCCAAAGAGGGGCCATCTGACCTGGTAGTTAACCCCATCGGCCATGACCATAACTCCCATGGGTCTCTTTAGCCCTCAAAGGAACCAATATCTGGGGGTTGTATCTGCTTTATCTGTCTCTCTGACTCTGCTCAGTTGTGCATGAGGGCAAACCTTCTGCCAGCCTCCAGACTCTTTTTTAGAAACTCGTAGCCATATAAATTCATTTCTCCTTTCCATTTCCCCCTTACTTTAGGTCAAACAGCATTTTAAAGTCATGGTATTTTATGTAGACATGGATATTCTGCTGATCTGCATTGAACCTTCCGTATAAGGTCATTTTCCAGTTGCATCATCAGTTGGTAGTTGATAGTGGTCCCTCGTTGCCAGGGAGGCTCATCCCCGGGTGTCATGTCCCACGCTGGGGGGAAGGCATTGCATTTACATGCTGAGTTTGGCTTCGAGACTGGCCACATTTGAGTAACATGAAGGCTGACAGAAGGAAATTCCCAGGCACAAAGTTGCTCTAGGCCTTGTTATTATTTTGGGTTTATCAGCTCACAAGCATAGTCATTAGTATCAGGGGCTCACTGTTGAACCCTCACTCCCTCCCGGTCCCCACCACTGTACCTGGGAGACTGTCGCTGCTCCCCTAGGGACCACGACAGAGCACCACTGGCCAGGAACCCAGTACCCCCCCTACTGTGGTTTTTAATTGTTGCCACTATGAGTATATCCAAACATTACCATGCATGGAAAATGGACGTTAAATGTGTGGAACCAAAGTAAATGGGGGGTAAGAGAGGAGTTTCTTGAGAGTACACAAGGATGGATATAAAACATGTAATATTACACCATAACATATAGGAGATGACAGACTGATAATGTAAACCATAATGTAAAACATAGGATAACTAAAAATGTAAAGAACTGTGTATCCTAAAGTATGCACCATAATGTAAACACAGATGTCACCTTGTTAGAAAGCTAATGTCTCAGACTCTGTACATCACTTTAAGTAAATATGATATGAATAGGGCGTAAGAGTATCACTGTGGAAAGGAAAAGGTTTTCTGGTGGGTGTGTGGGAGTGCTGTATATTATATATATACATTGCTGTGGTCTAGGACTCCTGTGAAGAAAAGCTGAATAATTGGGGGGGGGGGGGAAAAAAAAAAAAAAAAAGAAAAAAATAGGATGTGGAATTTTTTCAAGTCAACATTCTTTATCTAAGTTCTTTATCTAACTTTATCCAAGTTCTTTATCTATCCTTTAAACTCATCGCTATATGCCATTCCCTAGTAAGGGACCATGACATTATATTGGGCTTCAAATTTCGGGGAGTTCTGGATCACAGAGTGTTTCAACAATGGCAATGGAGGGATACTGGTATGGGATACCAATGACAGGTGATATATGACTGACAGGGAGCTGTACAGAACATATGTCCTACTTATAAATTAGTTGTACCCTGACAGCAGCACATTATAGGCTTCTCCAGCAGGGTATATATTATCTATCCTGATAGAATTCAATGCAACCAAGCCACAAGGCAATGGGAGACAAATGTGTTTAGGAAACAAGGCACTAGTAATTGGACAACAAAATAGCTAATGAAGTTTAAAATTGGGTTTTAAAACTTATTCTATAATAACTAATAGGCCTCACCACATAATGAAAAAAATGTGCGCTTCGATTTCTGTCTTTGCCACTACTATCTGTGGGGGTTAGATATGCTATTTAACTGCTCTACACTATGATCAACCCATCATATGTAAAATGGGGGTAAAAGTTCCTCTAGCTCAGTCATGTTTCAAAAATTAAGAAAATGCAAGGGAGACTATTCAGAAGTCTGCCTGAAACATAGCTTAAAGTAGATGTCTAATGAACGCTTCTTTATTCTAAAAGGAAGAGAAATTCAATAGAACAATAGACATAGGTATACCATATTTTTAATGGAACTAAATACAATCCATTCCCATACTACATACCTCGAGTTTTGTATTTTCTTGAAATATTAATGAGGGTATTAGGTACCTGGGTTTATTAAAAAATAAGATCATATTGTTCTCCCAACTATGCAGAATTGATTCTGAATAAACAATTCTATCACATGAAAGTTTTCAAAATTAATATGGAATTTAATGTAATGAGAAGAAAATAGCATTAAACAAATTATGGCATTATTAAGTCTCATTAACAGTTAATATCCATCCTTACGGCAAATATATTAGATATTAATGTCTAATTGCCTCATTAGAAATAAATATAACAGAAGAACTGTTAAAGATAAACAGAGTAAAAGCCCAGAAATAATGTCCTAGTTTATAACAAATGATTGGGGAACATTTTTTTTATAGATGAAATGCCTTATTTTGCAATGTGTAACAGCTTAGATCAGAGTATATAAAAACAGTTTTTGATTACTTGCATTTTGAATGAGGCATCAAGTGGCACATGTGGTAGATTGTTTCCTTCAACATCTTTTTCCAATTCCTTCTCTGCTATAAATGCAAAAAGCTAAAAATAACATTTCCAAAATTTTCTTGCAGCTAGAATGCTGAAAGTGATGTAGGGGAAGCGGATGTGGCTCAAACAATTGAGCTCTTGCCTACCACATAGGAGGTCCCAGGTTTGGTTCCCCAGTGCCTCCTAAAATGAAGATGTGCACACAATGAATGGAGACTGAGTGCAAACAACAAGGGGGTGGGGAGAAGTAAATAAATAAACCTTTTTTAAAAAGTGATGTAGGTCCAGAGAATCAGAAGCAAGATTTTTATTTGAATTTGAATTAAGATGAGGAATGGGGAAAGTGGCTTGGAGACATCCAGATTTTGCTGATGTAGTTCCAACAGGGGTTGTGTGGCAGTTTTTTGATCTCTGAATATCAGCAAAAACCATTAGAGTTTTGCTTCTAATTGCCCAGGTTACTGATGGGAACACAGGTAGCATCCTTGGTGGAGGGACTGTTGAAAGGTGATATTATGGAGACCAACCTAGAGCCCTTCCAACTAACTCATAATTGTGTATTTCCCTATATTTAAACCATTTCATCTTAAATTCTGGAGACTGGTTTCAATTATTTGTAGCTGAACTTTGGCTGATAGATTCCTCAAAGCCCAGGAAACGTAGGTTAGAGGAGTAGTCTTGGCTGAACGTATACCTTTCTTACTCTCTTTAGGAGAAAATGGGGAGGTTGTGTCTTCCCCACAACTCCCCTCAGTATCTCAGTCACTGATACTTTCAGATCTCCCTTGGAGTAAACATGCAATTCGAAGGGGTACGCTATCTTCCAAACCCATTTTCTGTTACCACAAAAATTATTTATTTAAGGGAACCTAAAAGCTTACATTCCCACAATTAGAGAAACAACCTAAGTACAAATTTTGTTAAAGTACATTTTCATTAAAGACCATTTGTTTTGGATTACAATTAGGCAATCAACAAGAATGGATGATTGTCAGCATTTTCTTGCCTTGTTTTAAGAGAGAAGGTGGAAGGGGTGGGGTGGAGAGGCATTTGGAAGTTTTCCAATATCTAAACGGAGAAGGAATCGTCAGGGGTGAAGAACAATGGAAAGTGCAGTAAAGATCAAAGGAGGGTTAATAAATAATTCCTTCATTTTACCCAGTGGGGTTACTGCTGGGAGCTGAAAGATTGAAGGATAGGTCCAGGATAGGTACACCTGGTGGGGAATGAAAGGGACTGCAATAAAATTGTAAGTGCATCAGAAATAAATGTCATATTCTACAATTGTGCTTGATGCCAGCCCTTTTCTTCAAAGAATTTTGGTGAACAGTTTTTAAAATTATCACTAAGCCAGCCCCAAAAATAGCACCTTGGTATGCTTTCATCTCAAAATCCTGAATAAGAATTACTGTACAACCAAACAACTGCTAAGATGAAAGCACATTATTTGTGCAAATATTTTACTTTACTAGTATATGTCAAGGTTGAAGTAAAAGAGAAAGACAAATTTGTGGAGACAGAAAAGCATATTCAATAGGTGATTCTTTTTACTCCACTAAAAAATCTTCAATGTGTTGTACTTGTGGTATACCTAGATTTAAATCACTAGAATATTTCTTTCTCCCCCTCTCCCCCTCCCACACAAGAAACTGACATCTAAGAAAGTTTAGAGCCTTTTTTCAAAGAGAATGGAAAGGGAGCAGAAAAAACATGTGAGGGAAATAATTGCTAAAAATTGCCCCACTGTTATGAAAGATATTCATATCAATAGTCAAGGCAGACAATGGTCTCCAAACAGATTAAGTCCAAATAGATGTACTCTGAGACACCTACTATTCAGAATGTCAAATGCCAGAGATAAAGAATTCTGAAAGCATTAAAAGAAAAAAAGAAAAAAGCAATTCATCACATACAAGGGAAACTTAATAAGATTATATACCAATTTCTCATCAGAAACCACAAACGCAAGAAGGGAGTAGTAAGATAAAGTGAAGATACTGAAAGAAAGATATAGTTTGCCAAAAAATCTTTATCCAGCAAAATTGTCTTTCAAAAATGAAAGGGACTTTAATGGATTCACAGGTAAGCAGGAACTGAGAGACTTTGTCACCAAAAGATGGAACTTACAAGAAATTCTAAAGGGAGTGCTGCTGCCTGAAAGGAGAGAGGCTTGGAGAAGAGTATAGAAATGAAGATTATTAGTAAGAGTAACTAAAAGGGTGAAAATATTGACATTAGTAAGATACAATAATAGAATGCCAAAGGATAAAATGGATGAAGGAAGTGATGCCTTTATAGTAATAACACTGACTGATAATGGATTGCATTCCCCAATCAAAAGGCACAGACTGGAAGAAGGGATAAAATAATACGAGACAGCTATATGCTGTCTACAAGAGATTCACCTTAGATGCAAAGACACAAATAGGCCGAAAATGAAAGGCTGAGAAAGATATTCTACACAAATAGTAAGCAAAAAGGGCTGGAATAGCTGCAATGTCAGACAAAATAGATGTTAAATGCAAAACTGTTAAAAGAGCTTAAGAAGGTCATTATATACTAATAAAGGGGGAATTCACTAAGGAGAAATAGCCATAGTAAATATTTATGCATCTAACCTGGGTGCCCCAAATACAAAAGGCAAACACAGGCAAAACTGTAGGGAGAAATAGGCATCTCTACAATAATAACTGGAAACCTCAATACATTACTCTCATCATTGGATTGATCTTCCAGACAGAGGATCAAAAACAAAACAGAGAGATGGAATAATATAATAAATGAACTGGATTTAACAGACATCTACAAAGCACTGTACCCCAAAACAGCTGGATATGCATTCTTCTCAAGTGCTCATGGATCTTTCTCCAGGATAGACTATATGTTGGGTCACAAAATAGGTCTCAGAAAAAAATTAAATGATTTAAAACTTAAAATGCACCCAATGTGCTCACAATTAAATGAAACTAGAAATAAATCACAGGGAGAAAAATAGAAAATTCACAAATATATGGAAATTAAACAACATACTAAAAAAATCAGTGGTGAAAAGAAAAAATTGTGAGAGAAATCAGTAAATACCTCAACATGAATAAAAGTGAAGAGACAATGTATCAAAATCCATAGGACATAGTAAAGTCAGTATTGAAGGGAAATGTATAGACCACAATGCTTACACCAAAACAGAAGAAAGAGCGCAAATGAAGGACCTATTGAAAGAATACGTAAAAGAACAGCAAACTAATCCCAAGGCAAGAAGAAGAAATATCAAATACTAGAGCAGAAATAAATGAAATTGAGGCAAAAAGAAAACAATAGAGAGAATAAACAAACCCAAAATTTGTTCTTTGAGAAGATCAACAAAATTGATAAATCCTTAGCTAGACAGATAAAGAAAAGAGAGGGAAGATGCAAATAAAGTCAGAAATGAGAGAGGGTACACTACTAAAATTCCAGAGAAATAGAAAAGATCATAAGAGAATACTATGAACAGCTGTATGCCACTAAATGAGACAATGTAGACAAAATGGATAAATTTCTAGAAACACACAAAAAACCTATACTGACTCAAGGAGAAATTGAAGACATAAACAAACCAATCACAAGTAAAGAGATAGAAAGTCATCACAAAAACCTCCCCAAATGAAAAGCTCAGGACCACATTGGTTACCAGTGAATTCTACCAACCATTCAAAGGTGATTTAATACCAATCTTGCTAAATCTCTTCCAAAAAATTGATCAGGAGGGAGCACTACCAAACTCATTCTATGAAGGCAACATCCCATCCTAATACTAAAGCCTAATACAAAGATACTATGAGAAAAAAGAAAATTATAGACCAATTTCTCTAATGACTATAGATACAAAAATCCTCAACCAAGAATCTAATCAAATCTAAAAGTATGACTCCCAGGGATAAGCCTCCCTGGCAATGAGGGATTACTACCAGGCAACAATTAGCAATGCAAATGGAAAAAGACCTTGACATAAAGGGGGAAAAGGTAAAGGCAAATGAGTTTCTGTGGCTAAGAGAATTCAAAGTGAGTCAGGAGGTCATTCCAGAGGTTATGCCTATGCACATCTAAGCACAATCTCATTGACTGCCTAATTTCTCACCCCAAATAGTGGGACTCCTGAGGGCACTGGAGACACCCAGGCACTATGGTCAGGGCTCATGAGTTTGATGCCTTGCTAGTGGGTCCTACTTTGGGGTTTGTGCTCCCCAATGTGACAGAACTGGACTTTGTTGTGGTTTCCCTAAACATGGCTTTTTGGACCCTTCTACTAGAACCTATAGATGGTTCTGGAGTTGGTAGGTATATATCCAAGAGACCAAAATCTTTGGGCTGTCCATGTGCCAGCTGGGCCCTGAGCTTCAACAGAGTGGCAGCACCTACTCTCCAGTTCATTGGATTCTCCCCAGACAACTAGCAAGGAGATGATGATGGACAACCACCATACCAAGGAACTGAGAGAGTCTACAACTGCAAGCAAGAGAGTCCCATCCATCGTCCATATGGGGCCTAAGCCCCCTCTCACTTAGAGGTGGAGTGGGCATCACCATCCCAGAATCCTCAGGATTAGAAAGTGAATTATGGGCTAGAGTGGACTTACTGGTATTCTGCGATAGCCTTATTGTAATTCTAACAATGGAAGAACTTATATCATTGACGCAGAGGCAATGGCTCCTGGAGTTTGTGAGGTCAGGAAAGGGAAAACAGGTGTAATACAGGGGCATTTTTGGGACTTGGGAATTATCCTGAATGACACTGCAACAACAGATAAAGGCCATTATATATCTTGCCATAACCTACAGAATTGTGTGGAAGAGTGTAAACTATAATGCAAATTATAATCCATACTTAGTGGCAATGCTCCAAAATGTGTTCATCAATTGCAATGAATGTACAACACTAATGAAAGATGCTGTTAATGTGGGTATATATGAGCAGTGTGGGGAATGGGGTATCTGGGAAATTTTTTTAAAAAGTATTATACACCATTATCAAGTGGGTTTTATCCCAGGTATGCAAGAGTGGTTCTGTGCAAGAAAATGAGTCATTGTAGTACTCCACATTAATAAATCAAAGAAGAAAAATCTCATAATCATCTCCATTGAGACAGAAAAGGCATTTAATTAAATACATCCTTTCTTGATAGAAAAGCACTCCAAAAGATAGGAGGAAACTTTCCCAATATGACAAAGGGCATATATGAAAAGCCCACAGCTAACATTGTACTCAATGGTGAAAGACTAAAAGCTTTCCCATTGAGATTGGGAACAAGACAAGGTTGTCCATTGTCACCACTTTTATTCAACATGGTGCTGGAAGTTTTAGCTAAAGCATTTAGGCAATAAAAAGAAATAAAAGGCACCAAAATAGGAAACAAAGAAGTTAAACTTTCACTATTCACTGATCATATGACCCTATATCTAAAAAAGTCCTAAAAGTGGCATGATACAAGATTAATACACAAAAATCAGTAGCATTTCTACACACTACTAATGAGCATCCTGAGAAGGAAGTCAAGAAAAACTTCCATTTACAATAACAAATAAAAGAATGAAAATTTGGGAATAAACTTAACCAAGGACATATAAGAACTGTGTTTGGAAAGCTAAAAAACATTGCTAAAAGAAACCAAAGAAGGTAATGCATTTATATGCTGAGTTTGGCTTAGAGAGTAGCCACAGTTGAGCAACATGGAGGCTCTCAGGAGGTAACTCTTAGGCACCCTGCAGTTCTAGGCCTAGTTAAAATTTCAGGCACACAGGCTCATAAGCATAGCCATCAGTATCAAGGGCTCATCATTGGACCATCCTTCTTCACTGGTCTTTGCCCTTGCACTTGGGGGATTGTTGCTGTTCCACTGGGGATTGTGTCAGCTCCCCTGGCCAGGAAATCAGCACTCCCCCGGTTGTCATTTGTAAGTATAACCACTATGAAAATACACAATGAGTATCTGAACATTTTTATATACCTTATATACATAGCCTGGAGAACTCCCTCCCAAAAATGAGTCCCCCATCAATAATACCCCATGCTGGTGTTCCTCCCCTACCATAGTTGAACCCCTCTGTAGTCCAAAATTTCTTAAAAAATGTAGCCTAATATATTGCCAAATTCAATTAATAGGAAAAGGAAATAGTAATGAAAGATTTAAAGATTAGAAATGGAATACATACTAATTTAGAAAAACTAAAATGAAGAAAAAATAAATTGGGGTATTAAAAATGAAAAAAAATATCATAAAACTTTGTTTCTGACTTTTGCTTTTCATCACAGTAATAGGTGTAGCCCTGAATGTACAGCAGCAAGGCAATTTCTTTCATTCCTTCCTCAGTGTCAACATCCTTTTTTTTATTTTTCAATTTTTAATTTTGTCTTCAAAAGTTTTAGATCACAGTAAAGTCACCACATTCTAAGCCAAACTCAGCATGTAAATGCATTACCTTCTCCCCAGCATGGGACATAACTTCCAGGGATGAGCCTCCCTGGTGCTGAGAGATTATTACCAATCACTAGCTGGTGATGCAACTAGAAAAAGACCTTGAATAAAAGGGGGATAATGGCAATTACAAATGAGTTTATATGGCTAAGAGTTTTCAAAAAAAGAGTTGGGAGGTCATCAGAGGAGATATGCTTACGCACATGTCAGCAGGCTCCAAGAGACAGCCAAAGTAGATACAACGCCAGGTACTGGTGCTCCTGAGAGTTAACAGGTTCTACAGTCATGGCAGATGGCTCTGGAGTTCAATGTCATGTCAGTGGGCCCTACTTTGTAATTTGTGTCCTGAGTGTGATGGGGTTGGACTTAGATGTGACTTTTCTACTCATGCCTCTTCTGTCACTTTTACTGAACCTGTGGTTGATGTTGGGTTGGTGTATACTCAGGAGACTTGAATCTCTGGACTGCCCATGTGGCAACTGGGCCTTGAGCCTCAGCAGAGTTGCAACTCCTACTCTCCGGTTCTTTGTACTTACCCAGGTCTGCTAACAAGGAGGTGAAGATGGTCAACCTCACCAGGGAACCAAGAGTGCCTATAAGTGCAAGCAGGAGAATCACATTCATCAACCATGTGGGATCGCATCCATCAACCATGTGGGATCTAAGGCCCCTCTCGATTTAGAGGTACACACCATCCCAGGGTCCATGGGATGGAGGAATTAAATATGAATTAGAGTGGACTTACTGGTATTTTAATATAGAACTATTGTGACTAGCAATTGAAGAAATTGTATCATTGATGTGGAGACAGTGGGCACAGTCATTGCTGAGGGCAGGAAGAGGGAAGAAGAGATATGATGTGGGGGTATTTTTGGGACTTTGAGTTGTCCTAAATGATATTGCAGGGACAGATGCTGGACATTATATATCTGCCATAACCCATTGAATGGACTAGGGGAGAGAATGTAAACTACAATGTAAACTATAATCCATGCTGTGCGGCAGTGCTCCAAAATGTATTCACCAAATGCAATGAATGTGCCACAATGATGAAAGAGGTTGTTTATGTGGGAGGAGTGGGGTGGGGTGGGGTGTGGGGTATACGGGAACCTCATATTTTTTAATGTAATATTTTTTGTGATCTATGTATTTTTTTTAAAAAGGCAATTAAATTTTAAAAATTTCAAAAAAGAAACCACAGAGGAACTAAATAAATAGATGGATGTTCCCTGTTCATGGATTAGAATACTCAGCATCACTAATTTTACTAAATTGATTTACAGATCCAATGCAATCCCAATAAAATTTCTAATTGCCTTTTTTGCAGAAATAGAAAAACCAATTATCATATTAATTTGTAAGGGTAACAGATGTACAATATTGGAACATGTTGTCAGTGATAGGGTAGTTTATTGAAAAAATAAATCAAATGTAAGCTATGGACTATAGTTAGCTGTAATATTTTGATGATGTTTTTTCCTCATTTGTAACAAATGTTCTACAATAATGCAAGGAATCGGTGGTGGAGTGATATATGGAAATGCTCTATGATATGCATGATTGCTTTGCAAACTCACAAGTCTGCCAATAAAAAATAAAGATAAATGAAATAAAGTGAGATAATTCAATCATATATTATATTTAAGGAGTAGTAGACCAATGGGATAAGTATTATCGTTTGGGTAAGTACAGAGTGCCATGTTTACTAGGACAATCATAACTTAAACCAGTTTTGAGAAAGGGTCAGCAAAGGTTTTCTAGCATAGATGTCATCTGGGCCAAGTCACACAGAGACAGAGAAAGAAGAGGAAAAGGTCATGCCAGAGGTTAAGGACAAAGACACTGGCACCATGAAAGAGCATAATGGATGTAGGGAAATAAAGGAGGCTGGCCCTTCATGGTATGTCAAGTGTAAGACAGAGCAAGAAATTAGCTTGGGCAGAAAGGAGAGATTGAAATAGGGTAAAAAATTGAAGGAGCCTTCAGGTTTGTTTGCTGTTTTGTAGGCTTAGAAGAAGGGGCTAGAAGGAAATAAAATTCGAAGATGACATCAGTCACTTCTCGTTCACACACCTTCTTAGAGTCTCTCAGCTTCACCTGTACCTCAGGCCCTCAGTCATTTGTTCTATCACAGCTGCCATGCAGTGACTGACTCCATGGGCCAAAGGGGACTCCCTGCCTAATGCAAACACTGAAGCTCTGGTTTCTCCCATCACTTTTGGTCTCAGATAAAGCACAGGTATAGGATCAGGCTTCCCCAGAGGTGACTGAAAGAGCCAGGTGACCCAACCTGAAGTTAAAGATGTATTAAATCAGCGCATTGTCTGACAGGAGGGAAACAGGAGACTGGAGGAAGCCAGCAGGTAATTTGTCCTTCCATCCCCCCTCTGATGAATATTCCATGAAGGGTGGATTTTCTGTACAACCTATCTGGAGATGTCTTTGGTGGCCAAGCATCTATTAATAGTTTGTCTCTCTGGAGCCAGCTGTGAAACATCTCCTGTTTGTTTGTTATCCTGCTTGACCTCACTTCTGCTTTGGTGGCTCTGATTGCCTCTCCAATACCACATTACCATGTCTTACTTCAGGTTCTGTTTTCTAGGAAACCTCAACCAAGACAAAAATAAGAGACATACCAGATATAATATATGTATGTATTCACTTTACCATTCATTCCAGCAAAGGTTTATTGAATGCTTATTAAGTCAGACATTTAAACTAGCCATTTGAGACATATAAAGCAATCAGGCACAATTCTTGCCCTCAAGATACTCTTAAAAGGGAGAGAGGTATAAAAGTGAATGAATACAAGAAAGTATACTTCATGGGAAAATGGCCATTTCTATTCAGACTGAGCCTATACAAGTGTGGCAAAACATTACAATTGGTGGATCTGGGTACCTGAGGGCACAGGAGTATGTTAAAGTTCTCCGTATAATTTTTGCAACTGTCATTTGAAATTATTTCAAATAAAAAGTTAATTTAAAAAAGAATATATGTGTACACATCTATGTGGTGGAAATGGGCAGGACATAAAAGAAGAACACAAAGTTTTCCCAAAGGAGGCAACAGCTGAGCCAAGTTTTGAAGTTTGATTCAGTACTATAAATCTCAGAGAGAAAGATGGAGCCTAGCTCTACAAATACTTCCAGTCTAGTGGAGGAGGCAAGCCCATGGTCAGATTTTTTAAAATATGCCACACTGGTCTTTCCCTTCTTCCAACCAGCAAGACTGTTCCTGCCTCCAGACATTTATTCTTGCTTTTCTCTCTGCTGAGAAGTTCTGCAGCCCAACCCTCCCTTTTATTGCTAAGAGTGATTGACTCTGTCTTAGCTATAAAACCACAGCTTCACTGATTGCCTCAATGAAGTCCTCCATGACTCTTAATCTAAATAACCTATTTGCCCTTAGACTACCTGTCATTTTCTAAGAAAGCACTTCATTTTGTTTTCTTTAGTACAACCATGCCTATGTGGGATTATATTTTGTATTATTTGACTTATCTTCCATCTTCAACTATTAAAATGTAGCCCTGTGAAAAACAAGCACTTGTTTGTCATATTCTCCGGTATAATCCTAGAGTCTGGCACAAAGTAACTTTTCAACAGATACCCTGCTGAGTGAATGAATAAAATTATTTTAAAATGACAATATAATTGAAATTTGAGATTCAGCAGGTGAATGGAAGGACTATGGTTTTATGTGCATATACAACAAAGACAACCAGTCTTTTCTGGAAGACAAGGAAAGGGTTCTCTGAGAAAGAATTTTTTGAGCTGACATCAGAACAAATGGGCATTAAAGAAGCCAACAGAGGAGGTGGAGGAATCAGAGCATTTCAGGGAGAGGGAAGAGTAGATAGAAAAGCCATGGAACAGGTAGCATGATGCATTCCAGGATCCGAAAGCAGATGGGTTTGTTTGGACCACAGCGAGCAAGGGGAAGGTAGTAAGAGATGAAGCTGGAGAGACATGGCTCAGATTAGGCAGAGTTTTGCAGCCACATTGAAGGTTTTTATCCTGTAAGGCCTTGCTGGGTGTTCAGAAGAGGAGTGACATAATCAGATTTATCATTCAAAAAGATGACGTTGCAGTGAGAGGATGTGGGGTGACAAGTGAAATCACTGCAATTGTCCAGGTGTGAAAAGGAGGATTATCAGAATGAGACAAGTGGGAGTAAAGTGAAAGGCCATGTGGGATAGTGAACAAGACAATCAACAGCATCACAGAGGAAAGGGTGAAAAGCAAAAAAATGACAGTATAAACATCGAATAAGCAAGGACAATATAATCCATTTTTGTAGTTGGCATTTACTGAGTAGAAGGAGTAGGTTAGGGCAGTTTGAAAAAATAAAATTCTCTGACTAGTCAACACAATCTAAAAATTACATGTTAATATTTATGCCATAAAACTAATACCATATAACAATCTATGAGTGGACGATTTTAGGATCCATGAAGCAAATTACCAACCAAAACATACTATTATTTTCAATTTCTACAAACCTACAGTGAGAGTTGCAATTCATAACATAGTTTTCCATGTGCCTGGGTTTAATTTTTCCTTCGGTCCTCTTATATGTTCTCATTATTCTTACTTATGTCATAGCCTTAATCATGAATAATGAAGTTATAGAATGATTGTGTCACTGACTAAATGGTGAGCTACTTAAGATTATGGACTATGGGCTTTCATCTTGACATTCCCAGTGCCAGACATGGTGCCTCAAATCTGAGACAATTTTTCTTCAAATTTAAGAGGATCCAGAGGGAATGAGTAACCCTGGAGTACATTATGAAGATTTAAAGAAAGTTTAAAATATGGCTGCATAATTTTAAATCATATGACTTTTTACCCAGTTATTTGAAAACAGGTCATTTAATCTAAATGTGATAATAGGAGGCGGGGCAAGATGGTGTCTGAGTGAGTGCACCTTATAGTCTCTCCTGCAAAGAAGCGGCTGGGCAGTGTTGGAAATTTTTCTGGACCAGGCTGTTTCAGGGTTTTGCAGGGCAGGAGGTGTCTGGACATCAATTTGGTGGGACGGTGACAGAGAAGATTCATGTAAAATGTAGAATTAGGGTCTTTTTCATGGAGATCAGGGCTGCGTGTGGGATGCTTCCCCCTGGGGCGGGCAGCACTGCAGTGGCAATTCCTGGAGGCTCTGCTGCACTGGGGAATTCCTAAGCCCTGAGTGGGCTATTCGGGGACTTGCACAGCAGGAGGTGTTTGGAAATTGATTTGGTGAGACAGAGATGGAGGAGATTTTTGCGAGACGTGGAATTTTGGGTTTCTGATACGGAGATCATAGCTTCCGGCCAGAGCCCCAGCCCCTAGGGCTGGCTGCCGATCTGTGGCAGTCTTTAAATTGTTTGCAATACAGAGGCATCACCAGCAGGCTGTTTCGGGGGCTTGCAGGGTGGGAGGTGTCCTGAAGTTGACTTGGTAACACAGAGACAGAAGAGACTCTTGTGAGAGGGGGAATTTTGGGTTTCTGACACAGAGGTCAGAATTTGCGGATGTGACCCACCCCCCCATAGGGCTGGCACCCAGCTGTGGGGATCCCTGAAGGCTGTGTTGCATTGTGGTGCTCCCAGGCTCCCTGTTAACTGGATTCATGGTTCCCAGGTCTGCGTCCCCTAAACCCTGGTGGCCCACACCCCAGAGACTCACACCTCTTGAGTCTGCAATATCACAGACTTCCCATCCCTGAATCCATCACACCCTGAGGGCCATCTGAGGTCCTTGATTGTCCTAGCCCTCGGCATTTGTGGGTTTTTTTTTTCTTTTCTTTTCTTTCCTTTTTCTCTTTTTTCTTTCTTTCTTTTTTTTTTTTTTTTTTTATTGTCTTGGTTGCTAATATTGCATTATCTCCTAGTGTTTTCTCCCATTGTATCCCCCAAGGTCTTTTTTCATTTATTTAGGGTTGGTTTTTTTTTCCTTCTTTTCATTTTCTTGCTTCTTTCCCTCCCTTTTCTTTGCCCACCCCCCCTTTTTTTCTCTTTTTTTTTCTTTTCTCTCTTTTTCTTCTTATTTTGTTTTATCTTAATTATACAATAGGTGCTGCAGGGAACGCCTCACATTTGCTGGGTTTCTTCATCCTCCATTTCCTCATTTCTGTGTGAATTGATTCTGGCCACATACACTATCCCCTTTCCCCCACATCTTGATATCCTCCATCATCTACTGTCTCTCCTATTTTCCACCTCCCTTTCTTTGGTCCCCAAATTGTCTAACTTTTAATTTCTAATACCTTTGTTTGTTTTCTGTCTTTTATCCACTTCTGATACTATTGTCTTTCTTTTCTCTTTCCCTCTCTCATGAAAACACTGTCTTTTTAATTCATTCTATATTCCTCCCATATTCAGTTGACTATCTCATTATAGGTACTCTACTTACTGCTATAACTCTACACAACTTACATGAATCTAATATCCATTCTCCCAGATCTCATATTGTTGCTCTGTTAACATTTATTACCAATACTACTTTACACATTTTCCTTTTTTACACAATGGCCCTAATATTTTCCTTCAAAGTGAACTCAGCCAGCAACAAGAAATTAGAATAAGAAAAACAAAGTGACAAAGAGAAGATATAACACTTATGCAAGAACAACAGCTAATTAATCCCCAAGACTAGACAAAGAAGCTAAGGAACTGATTAAACCCATCAAGATAAAATGATGACCAAACAGCAACAAAAAACTACAAACCAAAGCAATAATCAGGAAAACATGGCTGAATCCAATGAACAAACTAAAACCAGGAAGGGGAGCAGAACTTCGGACAAGTAATTAAAGATCTCAGAACATATATTAGAGACAAACTTAATGAAGTAAAGGAAGAGTTTAACAATATGATGAAAACACTTGGAAAGGAAATTGCAGACAAACGCGAAAAGATAACAGATACGATGGGAATGAACACCACAGTTCAAGAAATCAAAAATACACTTGCAACAAATAGCAGCAGATTAGAAGAGGCAGAGGAGAGAATTAGCAACGTGGAAGACAGTACATCGGAAATCAAACAGATAGTAGAATTGATTGATAAAAAGATAGAAAAAATCCAGCTAGGACTTAGGGACGTGAATGACAATGCAAAATGCACAGACATATGTATTATAGGCATCCCAGAAGGAGAAGAGAAGGGAAAGGGGTTAGAAGGGGTGTTGCAGGAAATAATGGCTGAAAACTTCCCAAATCTACTGAGAGAGACAGATGTACATATCCAGGAAGCACAACACACCCCAAACATCATAAACCCCAACAGGCCCACCCCAAGACATATACTTGTCAAATTATCCAATCCTCAAGACAAAGAGAAAATTCTAAAAGCAGCAAGAGAAAAGAAAACCATCACATGCAAGGGAGGCTCCATAAGATTAAGTGCTGGTTTCTCATCTCAAACCGTGGAGGCAAGAAGGCAGTGATATGATATAGTCAAGGTAATAAGAGAAAAAAATTTCCAACCAAGAATACTCTACCCAGCTAAACTAGCATTCAAAAATGATGGAGAGTTCAAAATATTCACAGATAAACAGGAATTGAAAGAGTGTACCAACAAGAAACCTCCCCTTCAAGAAATATTAAAGAGAGTTCTGCAGGAAAAAAGGAAAAAACAGGAGAGGCAGAGTTGGAGGAGAGTGTAAGAGCAACAAAAAAGACAAAAAGGGAAGGGAAAAAAAAAAACAAAATATGACAAACACAAGTTCAATCAAAATATGGCTAACATAAACAATTCCATGAAAGAAATAACAATGAATGTCAATGGATTAAACTCACCTATCAAAAGATTCAGACTGGGACATTGGATAAGGAAATATGACCCATCTATATGCTGTCTATCTTAGATCCAGAGATTCATGGAGGCTGAAAGTGAATGGTTGGAAAACAATCTTACAAGCAAACAATAACCAAAAAAAGGCAGGAGTAGCTATATTAATATCAGACAAAATAGACTCTAAATGTGAAACAATTGTGAGAGACAAAGAAGGATACTACATATTAGTGAAAGGGACAATCTCTCAAGAAGAATGAACAACCATAAATATGTATGCTCCTAACAAGGGTGCCTCCAAATATGGGAGGCAAACACTGGAAAAATTAAGTGAAAGAATAGATGCCTCTACAATTATAGTGGCATATTTTAATACACCACTATCAACTTTGGACAGAACATCTCAAAACAGAATCACTAAAGAAACAAAATATTTGAACAGTATATTAGAGGAGCTGGATCTAATAGACATATACAGATCATTACACCCGAATACAGCAGGATATACATTTTTCTCAAGTGCACATGGATCATTCTCCAAGATAGACCATATGCTAGGCCACAAAGAAAGGCTCAATGAATTCAGAAAGATCGAAATCATACAAAATAATATCTCTGACCACAGTGGAGTGAAGCAGGAAATCTGCAAGGGCCAGAGGTCCAAACTTCACACCAAGATATTGAAATTAAAGAGAACACTCTTAGAAAAACAGTGGGTCAAAGAGGAAATATCAAAAGAAATCAATAACTACCTTGAAAGAATGATAATGATAACACAACATACCAAAAGTTATGGGATGCAGCAAAAGCAGTACTGAGAGGGAAATTTATAGTCATAAATTCATACATCAAAAAAGAAGAAAGAGCAAAAATTGAAGAACTAACTGCACATTTGGAGGAATTAGTAAAAAAACAACAAAGTAAACCCACAGGAAGAAGAAAGAAAGAAATAACAAAAGATAAGAGCAAAACTAAATGAAATAGAAAATAAGAAAGCACTTGAAAAGATAAACAAGACCAAGAGCTGGTTTTTTGAGAAGATCAATAAAAATGAAAAACACTTAGCGAGACTAACAAAGAAAAAAAGAGAGAAGATGCAAATACACAAAATAAGAAATGAGAAAGCAGATATCACCACTGACCCCACAGAAATAAAGACTATCATAAGAGGATACTTTGAAAAACAATATTCCAACAAAAATGACTATTCAGAGGAAATGGACAAATTCCTAGAAACACATAAGCAGCCTACATTGATGAAAGAAGAAATTGATGATCTCAACAAAACATTCACAGGTAAAGAGATAGAATCAGCCATTAAAAACCTCCCAACTAAGAAGAGCCCAGGGCCAGATGGCTTCACAGGTGAATTCTACAAAACATTCTGGAAAGAACTAACACCAATCCTGCTGAAACTCTTCCAAAAATCAAAACAGAAGGGAAATTGCCTAACTCCTTCTATGATGCCAACATTACCCTAGTACCAAAGCCAAACAAAGACAGCACAAGAAAGGAAAATTACAAGCCAATTTCCCTAATGAACCTAGATGCAAACATACTTAACAAAATACTTGCTAATCATATTCAACAACACATTAAATGAATTATACACCATGACCAAGTGGGATTCATTCCAGGTACGCAAGTATGGTTCAACATAAGAAAATCAATCAATGTAATACACCATATAAACAGACTGAAGGAAAAAAATCACATGATTATATCTATAGATGCAGAAAAAGCATTTGACAAAATACAGCACCCTTTCTTAATAAAAACACTCAAAAAAACTGGAATACAAAGAAATTTTTTGAACATGATGAAGAGTATATATGAAAAACCCACAGCCAACATCGTTTACAATGGTGAAATCCTAAAATCCTTCCCTCTAAGATCAGGAACAAGACAAGGATGCCCACTCTCTCCCCTTCTATTTAACATTGTCTTAGAAGTACTTGCTCGAGTACTGAGGCAAGAACCAGATATAAAAGGCATTCAAATTGGAAAGGAAGAAGTCAAAATTTCATTATTTGCAGATGACATGATCCTATACCAAGAAAACCCTGAGAGGTATACAACAAACCTTCTAGAACTCATAAATGAGTTTAGTAAAGTCACAGGTTATAAGATCAATGCACAAAAATCAGTAGCATTTCTGTACACCAATAATGAGCAAGAAATGGAGGAAATCAAGAAACAAATACCATTTACAATAGTAAATAAAAAAGTCAAATATTTAGGAATAAATTTAACTAAAGAGGTAAAGAACTTATACACAGAACTACACAACACTGTTCAAGGAAATCAAAGAAGACCTAAATAAATGGAAGAATATTCCCTGTTGATGGATAGGAAGACTAAATATTATTAAGATGTCTATCCTACCAAAACTGATCTACACATTCAATGCAATCCCAATAAAAATCAACACAGCCTTCTTTAAGGAACTAGAAAAACTAACTATGAAATTTATTTGGAAAGGAAAGAGGCCCTGAATAGCCAAAGACATATTGAAAAAGAAAAATGAAATTGGAGGAATCATACTACCTGACTTCAAAACATACTACAAAGCTACAGTAGTGAAAACAGCATGGTATTGGCATAAGGAGAGACACATAGACCAAGGGATTTGAACTGAAAGTTCTGATATAGAACCTCATATATATAGCCATATAATATTCGATAAAGCCACCAAACCCTCTCAACTGGGAGTGAATGGCCTATTCAACAAATGGTGCCTGGAGAACTGGATATCCATATGTAAAAGAATGAAAGAGGATTACCATCTCACACCTTATACAAAGATCAACTCAAGATGGATCAAATACCTAAATATAAGAGCCAAGACTATAAAGACTTTGGAAAGCAGTGTACGGAAACATCTACAAGACCTTGTAATAGGAAATGGCTTCATGAACTTCACACCAAAAGCACGAGTAGCAAAAGAACAAATTGATAAATGGGACTTCCTCAAAATTAAAGCCTTCTGCACCTCAAAGGAGTTTGTCAAGAAAGTAAAAAGGGAGCCTACACAATGGGAGAAAATATTTGGTAACCATATATCGGATAAGAGACTTATAACTTGCATATATAAAGAACTCCTATATCTTGAAAATAAAAAGATAAACAACCATTTTAAACCGACACTTCTCCAAAGAAGAAATACAAATGGCTAAAAAGCACATGAAAAAATGCTCCAAATCTTTAGGTATCAGGGAAATGCAAATCAAAACTACAATGAGATACCATCTTACTCCCATAAGATTGGCAGCTATGAAAAAAACAGAAGAATACAAATGCTGGAGAGGATGTGGAGAAATGGGAACACTCATCCACTGCTGGTGGGAATGCAGAAGGATCCAACCATTCTGGAGGGCAGTTTGGCGGTTTATCAAAAAACTAACCATAGATTTGCCATACGACCCAGCAATTCCACTGCTGGGTATATACCCAGCAGAACTGAAAACAAGGACACACACCGATATATGCACACCAATGTTCATAGCAGCATTGTTCACTATCGCCAAAAGTTGAAATCAACCCAAATGCCCATCAATAGATGAATGGATAAATAAAATGTGGTATATACATACAATGGGATACTACTCAGCTTTAAGAACAAATATACTACAAACACATGTGATAACATGGATAAATCTTGAGAACCTTATGTTGAGTGAAGCAACCCAGGCATTGAAGGACAAATACTACATGACCTCATTGATATGAAATAAGTAAACCAAGCTGCCTCAGAGAGCTAGAGACTTGATGATAGGCTTACAGGGAATCAGGGGGTAGAGGAAGGATGTAAGCTGACATCTACATGGGTGAAATCTATTATAAGATGGAGGTAAGAATGTGTACAAGGAAAGGATAAAATGGGGGCATAAGGTTACCTTTGGGTGGGGCTTTGCGGGCTTGAGGGGGGGCCTAGGGATGGGCAGATGGGTAATATTGCCCAAGAAATTGGGGTGGGATGGGGCAACATACGAACATAGGAGATTGTCAAGTGTTCGTTGAGAAAACCTTTTCAAAATATAATGAAAGTTACCTGTTTAAGATAATTAAAGGGGATAACATGATATAGGACAGACTCCTAGGGAATATGTGAATGCTCATTTTGCCAGAGTGGGTTATATCATTGGGTAGAGACCCATATAATGAGAGAGAAGGTATACCCACATCCTGGGGAGGATTGATGCCATCAAAGAGAGGGAACTGTAACTCTCAAGAGAAATGGTGGCTCCCAGGGCTTTAGGGCAGTTGAGCATGTCAAGCCCTCAACACTGTTGCAACTATCTCTGAATATGGCTCTTCAAGAATTGAAGATTGACTGTCACTGTGGGCCCTAAGGGGAGGGGGAAATAGATATTGAATAGATGGAATCAACGTAAATGTGAGGGCAATAGAAGTGTTTCACAAGAGTACACAAGGATAGATATAAAACATGTAATATTACACCAAAAACATATAGGGGCCAACAGACTAATAATGTAAACCATATTGTAAAACATAGGATAACTACAAATTTAGAAAATTGTATAGCCTAAAGCATAAACCACAATGTAAACACAAATGTTACCTTGTTTGAAAGCTATTGTCTCATATCTGTACATCAGTTTCAGTAAATATGGTATGAATATGTTAAAAGATTATTGCTGTGGAAGGGAAAAGGTTTTATATTGGATATGTGGGAGTACTGTATATTGTATATATGAATTACTGTGATCTAAAATTCTTGTGAAGATAAGCTTAATAATTAGAAAAAAGAAAAGAAAAAGATAGGATGTAGAATTTCTCCAAATTAATACGTATCCTATATCTAACCTTTAAACTCATTGCTATATTCCATTTTACTATTAAGGGAACCTGGCATTATATTGGGCTTCACTTTTCAGGAAGTTTTGGATCACAGAGTGGTTCAACAATGGCAGTGGAGGAATACTGGTATGGGATGTTATTGACAGGGGACATATGGTTGACAGGGAGTTATACAGGGCATGTGTCTGGAGTGCATGGAAATGTTTGGATATATTCATAGTGGAAACAATTAAAAACAACAGCTGGGGTGGGTGCTGGGTTCCTGGACAGGGGGACTCTGTCGTAGTCCCTAGGGGAGCAGCAGCAGTCCCCCAGGTGCAACAGCAAGGACCAGGAAGGAATGAGGGTCCAACTGTGAGCCCCTAATACTAATGACTATGCTTGTGAGCCTGTGACCTGAAATAAGAACAAGGCCTGGAGCAGCAGTGTGCCTAAGAGTTCCCTCCTGAGAGCCTCCGTGTTACTCAAATGTGGCCAGTCTCGAAGCCAAACTAAGCATGTAAATGCACTGCCTTCCCCCCAGCGTGGGACATGACTCCCGGGGATGAGCCTCCCTGGTGCCGAGGGATCACTACCAAGTACCAGCTGATGATGTAACTAGAAAATGACCTTAAATAAAAGATTCAACTCGGACCAGCAGAATATCCCTGTCTACATATAACAACAGGAGTTAAAAATGCTTTTTGACCTAAATCAAGGGGGAAATGGAAAGGACAAATGAGTTTATATGGCTATGAGTCTCTGAAAAAGAGTCTGGAGGTTATTAGAGAGGTTGCCCTTATGCACACCTGAGCAGAGTCTCAGAGACAGATAAAGTAGATACAACCCTAGGTATTGGTTCTTCTGAGGGCTAAAGAGACCGACAGGTTTTATGGTCATGGCAGATGGAGTTCACTGCCATGTCAGTTGGCCCTTCTTTGGAGTTGGTGTTTTTGCATGATGGAGCTGGACTCAGATGTGGTCTCTTTTTACAAGCCTTTCCTGTTACTCTACCAGAATTGTAGTTGGTGCTGGGGTATAAGATATACCCAGGGGATCTGAATCTCTGGATTGACCATATGATAGCCAGGCCCTGAGTCTCAACAGACTTCAGCTCCTACACTCTGGTTTATTGGACTTACCCCACTCAGTTAACATGGAGTTGAAGAATGTCAACCACCACACCATGGAGCCAAGAGTGCCTACAGCCGAAAGCAGGAGGATTACATCCAGCATCCATGTGGAATCTAAGCCCCCTCTTGACATAGATGTGGAATGGATACAACCAATCCAAGGTCCACAGGATGGAGGAATACAGTAAGGATTAGAGTAGACTTACTGATATTCTATTCATGAACTATTGTGGTTAGTAATGGAAGAAAATGTGGCATTGGTGTGGAAAAAAGTGGCCATGGTAGCTGCTGGGTGCAGGGAATGGGAGGAAGAGATGTGATGTGGAGGAATTTTCGGGACTTGGAGTTGTCCTGGGTGGTGCTGCAGGGACAATTACCAGACATTGTAGATCCTCCCATGGCCCACTGGATGGAACGTGGGAGAGTATGGGCTATGATGTGGACCATTGACCATGAGGTGTAGCGATGCCCAGAGATGTAGTCACCAAATGCAATGGATGTGTCATGATGATGGGGGAGTGTTGCTGTGGGGGGAGTGGTAAGGTGGGGGGTTGGGGGTGAATGGGGACCTCATATTTTTTTAATGTAATATTTTTTAAAAATGAATTAAAAATTTAAAAAAATTTTAACTATAAAAAATAAAAAGATAAATGTGATAATAAAAAGAATATTTGAATTAGTAAAACATTCTATCCTCAAACATGCTAATGGTAGCTTGCTGGAGCAGTGATGCTGTTAAGTATTTAAGTGAGATTGGTAGGGATGGAAATGTTGAAAGGATTATAAATTGCCTTTACCATTGGCTCTCTCTCCAAACACAAAATTGATTTCTCTTGCCTAGTTCCCACTCAGTTTTGCTGCATCTCCTTCTCCTTCCCAAATTCTAGTCTGATTCCACTGGTAAATACCAAAGGGATATTATGTTGGCCTCTGTAACAGTCTGTGCTTCTGTTCTCCCTTCTCTAAAATGGATATTAAGCGTATTCCACCTATCTCAGAATCTGGTGAGAACAAAATGAGATGTTTTATTTGAAAGCATATGGAAAATGTAAAAAAATGTGTGCAGATTTAAGAATAAGAAGAATTATTGTTATTAGCGCAAATAATTTACTAGGGACTGCGGGTATCAAATACTTTAGGAACCACAGTAGAAAACTTGACAAAAATGCCTGAGAGATCCTTAAAAATCCATAGTAAGAAAAGACTAGAGGCTCTCTGTTTTCTCTAAGGATAAAGTCCAACCTCCTTAGCATCAATTTGATATAATATTAACTGATATCTGCACTATTCAGTTTTCAGTCTCCAACCATTCCCACAACCTGACCCCAATGCCCTTCCACAGCAGCTTTACAAGCAGAGCCCTCTTCTTCCAGCACACTGTTCTCTGAAGCCTCCCAGACCCACCTTTCTCTTTAATTCCATGGCGCCCTGTATTCACTCACATCACAGAAATGTTAAAGGAGTTAATGAGATAGTTTCATAGTTTCTGCTGCATAACTAGTGCTTAGAAATGGTAGTTACTAGCATTGTAAGTCTGTTCTTTTTAATATACAGTATTTCTCCCTAAGTAAACTGGATACTCCAAGTGGGTGAGGAGCATATCCCATTCATTTTTGTGTTTCCTAGCACTTAACATGATTTCTGGAATATGCTGGTTGGTTAATAAATATTGGTTGAAGAAAAAGAGAGAGTGAATGAGATAAGGATTCATATCTGAAACCAAGGCAGTCAGCCTTCTGGACAGGTACTCAGCATGCATTTCTGTGGTTGACTTTGCCCAGCGTTGATGGCGGCCAGGAATAAAGAACTTACTTTGAGGGAAACAGACTTTGGCCCAGTGGTTAGGGCGTCCGTCTACCATATGGGAGGTCCGCGGTTCAAACCCCGGGCCTCCTTGACCCGTGTGGAGCTGGCCATGCGCAGTGCTGATGCGCGCAAGGAGTGCCCTGCCACGCAGGGGTGTCCCCCACGTGGGGGAGCCCCATGCGCAAGGAGTGCGCCCATGAGGAAAGCCGCCCAGCGTGAAAAGAAAGAGCAGCCTGCCCAGGAATGGCGCCGCCCACACTTCCCGTGCCGCTGACGACAACAGAAGCGGACAAAGAAACAAGACGCAGCAAATAGACACCAAGAACAGACAACCAGGGGAGGGGGGGAAATTAAATAAATAAATCTTTAAAAAAAAAAAAGAACTTACTTTGAATATGAAATAAAAAGCAATAATTATGTCATATAAAGTAACATTATTTAATGAATAATCTGGTGATATTTTTTTGACATATGAAGATTCAACTAAAGACAAAAAAAAATTTGGAGACCCTTGTTTCAAATGAGTGCCTAACTCTTTTTTTAATTTATGTTTTCCTATTTATATGCATCAGAGTTCCTCTTTTCTTACTCACATCTCACATTTCTTTTGTTAACTACAATTCTTTACTAAAACAATCTGATTATTTCAGACACAGTCCTATAAGTATGAAATTTAGATTCTCATAAAGCACTATAATCCTACTGAGCAATTGTTCACAAGAACCTTGGGAAATTTGACTTGATCTAATTAAGGAGATTATTTATTTCTAACCATGAAAAGTGGAAAAAAATACTGACGCCAGAGATTTCCAAACATGGTTTTGCTACCCACTAGAGAAAATAAACAAATATTCAAATAAAGCTCACTTTAATTCACTTTTTATATCAACAAAAAATATATCATCTGTAGCACTTTCAGAGAAAAAAGAAAGCATTTTCAAAAACTAGGGAAACTATATGGGATTGAGATACCCTCTCAATTAGATATGGAGTGGGCATCACCATCCCAGAATCTTGAGGATGGGGAATAAAATATGGACTAGAGTGGACTTGACTAGTATTCTACTATAGACTTAGTGTGATTCTAGCAATAGAAGGAATTATATCACTGATATGGTGACAGTGGCCACTGGAGGTGCTGAAAGCAGGGAGAGGGAACAATGAGGCGTAAAACGGGGGCATTTTCAGGACTTGGAATTGTCTTGAATGACATTGCAATGACATATACAGGCCATTATATTTCCTGCCATAACCTACAGAATTGCGTGGGAAGAGTATAAACTACAAAGTAAACTATAATCCATGCTTAGTGGCAATGCTCCAAATGTTTTCATGACTGTACCACACTAATGAAAGAAGTTGTTAATGTATGGAAGGGTGGGAAGGAGTGGGGCATATGTGAATCCCTTACATTTTTTTATGTAGCATTTTGTGTAATCTAAGTATCTTTTAAAAAAATAAAAAATATATTTTTTAAAAAGTTACGCAAACTAATAAGTTAAAAATTAAGTCTTTAAATGCAACATGTTCAAATATTAAGCATAAACCTATACCCATTTTTTAATTTGTTCAAATAAAAAAGTGTTAAATATACCATAGTCTTTCAGAATATTTTATGTTGTAATACTTTAAAGCAGATGACATGAAAGAGACATTTCTGTCAGCTCTAATCTTATAAACCTCAATTTTCTTAATAAAGTACAGTTAATAATTTTATCTGAAGAGGTCAGCTTACCCAGTTTTCTTTGAGGAATATGGGCATAAAATGACATAATAATTTAGAGGGTTTTGAAATAAAACATCAAGTATTTATATTACTCATTTTTCTATAACTTTCAAATAAATATAAATTAATGATTTTTCTCAATAGAGAAATTTACACACTCAGTTCCATGACAACTTTATTCTTTTTGAAGTGACCAGAAAATTTATATTAGTTTGTTATTTCAAAATGAAGGCAATTTCAGGAAATATCTTTTTGACTTTAAGCACATTTTTTTATCCAAGCCATTCAAATATCTGCTGTATAATATATAAGGTTTACTTTATAGATATTAGTTTACATCTAAATAAAACTATATTTACATATGGATACACATGAAAAAGTTTTCTGGTGATATGAGCTGTGCATATTGCTTATGAAACCATTTTTGTCTTATTGGATCTGATGAATCACAAATTGTTTTATAAATTGTCAGGTCTAAACCAAAATATTTATGTCTATACCTGTAAATTATAGTGCCAATATGTTGTTCAAACTAATGAGATTATGGAAGAGAACATTATATTTATTCTTTTTCTCCAAATAGAATTTTGCTGCTTCATGTCTGTTGATTTAAGGATGGTTTGAGTTGTCAATCATTTTTAAATGGTGGTAATATTAACCTTTAATGGAAAGTGTGTGTTCGTTCATTAACGAGTGTCCTGTGTTAACTTTTGTGAAACAGTTGAGAAAATGGCATGACCCAATTTTTGTGCTCAAATTGTTGATTTCGGTAGATTATCAGTTGTTTTATAAATATTTACAGATAAAACACTGCCCCCAAATATGATCTATCCTGACCTTCACAGAAACATCACACATACACACGACCAACCACTCAATATCTCTATAGCACCAGAAGTAAACATTTCTCCCTCACCCTTCATTGTATTGATGATGGAGTGTTGCTGAAAACAAACCAAATAAAATCTCCTGGTTCACTGTGTGAAGAGTTCCAATGTTTATAAAATATATACTTAAATTACTATATCAATATTTGATGCTTTCATATGGCTGTTCATGTGTGTGTGTGTATATATATATTCTTAGATGTTAAGGGAATGTATATGTCTTTCCATTAATAATCATTCATCTCAAGCTGTTTTGTGTCCTGAAATCACTGTGACTGTTGAGAATATATCCAATTTATAGTTAAAGAATCAGAAGAAAAAGAAAGAAAAAAAAAAAGCCACAATGTACTGGTATCATTCAATACCCCATTGTTCTTTTTCTCGTGTTTTCCCAAATGCATAATTCCAATAGTTATTTTCAAAGTCATTATTCTTTGGAGCAACACTGTGTTTCTCCATGCTATATCTCCAAAGGTCTTTCAAAGTATACAATATTAATCTCAAGTTCATACTGATATAATTCCTTATGGCTTTAGTTTCAATGATTTTTTTCATGTGCTTTAATTGCCTCAGATTTTCTCCTTATATTCTAGGACTTCAAGCACCTTACTATAGTTCATAATTTCGAAGCATTTATTAACTATATTCCTCATTTTTCACCTACTTTAAAACATTCAAACTCTATTTTGACTGTCCCATTTTGACTATTATCAACTGTGTAAGAAGTGATTACATTTAATTTCATTGAAGGAGCTATAGCCCTACCTCTACTTTCTTGATTTAAAGTTATATAAGTGCATAATTTCACTTTCTATCTTTTGCAAAAAATTTAACTCTGACTGCCACTCAAGAAAGAACCTTGTATAAGGGAAATGAAGTAAAAGACTTACATAGAAATGGTCAGAGGTTGACCTAACATGGGAAGGAAAAAGGAATATTTATATCCCATTCCTTTTTATAAACAAGAGAAATTATGAGTCAGGGAGAGTAGATAATTATAGGTGAAGAAATGCCGGGGTTAAGATCATAGATTTGGTATTAAATTTCCTGAGTTTGAGTTCTTGTTCCGTTATTTTCTAAGCGTACAGAATTAGACAAATGACAACTTTACTCAAGCCTGTTTCACATTTATAAAATGGAAATAAAATAGTTATTTCATCATAGTCACTTGAGGTTTAAATAATATAACTCTTATTAAGTATCTAGTACGTTGCATGGCTTATAGTAAAAGAAATAAATGGTAACTACTATTATTATTATTAAGGTGGAGGACGCACAGATAATGTATGCTGTAAATTGGTTGTAGCACCAGTCTACATAATTTTAGGATTTTTCTCCTGAAAGGTTTAGTCATCTATGTAGAGTAACAAAGAAGGCAGGTAGTACAGTGCTCTGGTGTTGAGAATTTGCAAGGCTTAACTAAAATATTCAAAAGTTAAATCCCACATTTAGTTAATAATAAAACAGTTGCATAAAACCAAAAATAAATTACTTTTATAAACTAAGTATCCTAAATATATTGTTCATTGGATATCATGTTATTAAAAACATGCTAGGTCTAATTACAACTGCCTTCAAAGCATTTTAATCTTTTCATCATTATTATATGCACATATTTAAATCCCTATTTGTATCTGAAGCTGTACAAGTCAGAACTAAATAAGCACATCCTATTTTCAAAGTGCTCAAACCATCATAATATCCATGATTCTTTCCTATGTATCCTTATTAGGGTGGGTTATTATACACTGACCAAATTCTTGGCCAAAATTCAATTTAAAATTTGAGAAAGTTGGTATTTTGGTAGTTCAATGAAAAGATATATTCATGTTTATGAAATGCTTGGTGGTGGACTAATTTTCGTTATCTTTCGGGTTATTGAATTTTAATCTATCACTCATTGTATATTAAAAATAGCCATTATAAATCTTGCCATAACCTACAGAATTGGGTGAGATAGAGTGTAAACTACAATGTAAACTTTAATCCATGCTTAGTGCAATGCTCCAAAATGTGTTCATCAGTTGCAATGAATATGCCTCACTAAAGAAGAATGTTGTTAATATGGAAAATGTGTGAGGTATGTGGAGCAGAGCATAGGGGAATTCCCTATAGTTTTTATGTGACATTTGTATAATCTAAGTATCTTTTAAAAAATAAATTTAAAAAATTATTTTTAAAAGACACTTTTATACAAAAAAAAACAAGCATTTTAGAGCTAGATATCCATGCAATTGAGCACAGTAGATATTCGTAAAGAATGTAAAAATTAATGTCAGCATAACCCAGATATCTTTCACTCAGAAATTCTTTGGGTTTGGCAATTTTTTGTGTACTGCCCAGAATGAATCTACTTTTACCGAGAACTCTTGGAGAACATGCCTAATTTGCCAATTACTTTAGTTCTACTTCCACTTGTGTTTCTTATTATTCACCCATCTCCAAGTCTTAGAGAATTTAAAGTAGTCTGAGGGCTATTATTTTAGCTCATTCTAGCATATATTTGATTGATGAAAGCCTAACTTTCTAATTCTCGGGGGGCAAAGTAGGTTATCTTCTCCCCAGATTACTGAACCTCTTGACAGAGATACAGATTCTCAGAAGATGGTCAAACACACACAGGTGCACACACTCCTTAAATGTTGCATTCCATTCCTCCTGAGATTCTGTTACAGCAAAGTGCATGGCTTCATCTTCTATCACTCGCAAGTCGTGTTTGGTAACTCCTTTGGTACAGAAATTGATGGGAAAAAATCACTGTTCAGTACACACCGGTCTTCACAAAGCTGCATCCCTTCTATTCTAGCCAGAAAAGAGAACATTTTTATCAGTATAAGTAAGAGGCAGAATAGCCTAGGGCTACAGAGCATAAACTTGGAGCGGGACACTTGGTTTGAAGTTAAGCTCTATCATTTGCTTGCTATGTGAATTGGCACCAATTAATTAAGCACTTGTGCTCACACCTGCTAGTTGGAAAGGTAGAGATCAGAGTGTTTCTTGGTCCACAGACTTTCCATCATGACTTTCCATCATGATGCATGTCCTTGGAGTCCATCACCCATCAACTGTGTCCCATCTGCAAGTCCAAGCAGATGCTGAATTTTTCTTTAGAGTTTGTTTTCATTGTTTAAGGTGTAAATTTTCTATTTTCACCTTTTGTCTCAGTTTTTTTCTATGGTGTCTGCCATAACACAACTCTCTGACCCCTCCCTTGCTACCAACTTAACACTAAGTAGACTTAAAGAGCTATCATGGAAACCAGGAGATGTTTCTTTATATTAGGGCAGCCTTTAGCATCTACCTTCCATCCTGCATGGTGCTCTTTCCAAGGAATTGCATAGGAATGATCACATGAGGACATTGCCTCTCTGAGTGTGCTTTCCTAATTTCCAAGCTCTTCTAAAACCCATTTGCCAACAAATCCCTAGCAACTGCATAATGACAATTTCAGAGATGCAGACTTGCTTGCTTTTTCTGTAAAATTGAAGCTGAGAGAGAAAACATCTCTTGAGTATGCTGTGGGTTTTGTGTTTTTTTCACTGTTATTCTGCCTCTGCCTCCTTCTTTCCAGTTACAAAAAATCTTATAAGCTCTAAAAAGTCTAGAAAAATATCTTCCTTCAGGCTTTTAGTTCCTGTTTTTCTCAGTACTACCTAGTTTATACACATATTACATAAAAAGTTTAACAGAAATTTCTTATTGGCTTTTGTACCCATAATCTAGTAAATTTCTTTAAAAGCCTCTCTAAAATACTTAGTAAAGTCTTAAGGAACAAAATATGATGGTGGATTTAGGCTAACTTTGTGCCCTCCTCCAGTGCAAATACTCAATGCCAGCTTCACATTGATTAATATTAGCAAAGAATACCTTTTTCTTTTTTTTATTCTTTCACTTTTTTTAATGTTTGTGTCTATATTTAAAGTGGATTTCCTTTAGAAAACATATAATTGGGTTTTGATTTTTTTATGCAACTTGACAATACCTGACTTATATATTTCTTAAATTTGTATTTGATGTTATTATTGATATGATTGGATTTAAATCTACCATCTTGCTATGTTTTTATTTTCTTTTTGTCACCTCTGTTCTTTGCTCCTTTTTTTCCTTTTCTGTTACCTTCTTTCAAATTGAACTTTTTTATGATGTCATTATACCTTCTTAGCTAAAACTATTTATTTGTTGTTTTAGTGTTTTCTGTGGGATTTTAGTATATATCTTTAACTTATCAATTCTACCACCAAGTGATATTATATCACTTCGTATATAGTTTTAAAAAGGTATAACAGTATGCATCCATTTCTCCCCTCCCAAACTTTGTGCTATTGTTTTTACATATTTCACCTTGATATGTTATAAACTCCATTATATACTATTGATTTTCTAAAAGTAATTTAAATGCTAAGAAAACAAAATCTTTATATTTTCTGACCAGTTTCCAATTCCAGTGCTCTTATTTCTTTTGTGTAGATGCAGATTAACATCTGGCATTATTTTCCTTCTGCTTAATAATTCCTTTAACATTTCTTGTTAATATCAGTCTGTGGGTGATGAATTCTTTCAACTTTTAGATGTTTGAAAATCTTTTTATTTAACCTTCATTTTTACAAGTTATTTTTTCTGAGTAAAGAATTCTAGGTTATGGTTCCCTAATTTCAATATTCCACTGTATTTTAGTTTGAAATGCTTCCAAAGAAAACTACTGTCACCCTTATGTTTATTCCTTAGTAGCATAAAGTGTCTTTTTCTTTTACTTCTTTTAAGATTTTTCTCTTTCTCACTGATTTTAAGCAATTCGAGTGTGATATGCTTTGATGTGGCTTATTTCATGCTTCTTGCAGTTGTTGAGATTTCTGGATCTGCAGTTTTATAGTTTTCAATGAATTTAGAAAATTTTCAGCCATTATTTATTAAAATATTTTTAGGCCCTGCCTCTCCTTGGGTACTTCAATTACATGTATATTAGGCCACATGAGGTTGTTCCCAAAATCCTTAATGTTCTATTTTTTTTATCTATTTTTATTCTGTGATTTACATTGGAAATTTTCTATTGCTGTTTTCAAGTTCACTACTTTTTCCTTCTGAAATATTTAATTTTCTGTAAAACCCATCCAGTGCAGCTTTCATCTCAGACACTAAAGTTTTTCTCTCTAGAAGTTTGGTTTCAGTCATTTTTGTATCTTTCAGGATTCTACTTAGTGACTTAGCATCTTAAATATTTCCTCTGCTTCTTTAATATATGGAATATAGATATAATGAGTGTTTTACTATTATTTTACTACTTATATCATCCATGCCTTTCTAGGTTAATTTTGGTGGTTTGATTTTTCTTGTATTTTTCTTGATTTTTTCATGCTAGGTAACACATGTTCGTATGCTAGAAATTGTAAATTTTAAATTGGTAGGGCTGGATATTTTTTATTCCTATAAAATATTCTTAATTTTTTTCTAAAATATGATTAAGTTTCTTAAAAATAGCTTGATTCTTTGGGGTCTTATTTTTTTAAGCTTGTTAGGCACTTGGCTAAGGTAATTTTTACTTCACTACAGCAAGAAGGTATTAAGTAATCTCCTCTATGAATTATGAGGTTTTCTACTCTGTTACTTGGGAGCAGGAACTATTCCCAGATTTTTCCTATTATATTTCTGTGTGGTTCTTTCCCAAGTCTCAGTCAGTTTCTACATACACTTGAACTATGAGAATCCAACTGAATACTCACAGGGGTGCCTAATGAAATTCAGACTCTACCTTGGGTCCCTCTTCCTGTGCTGTGCCTGGAAACTTTCTCTAGGCACAGAGCTGGGGCACTGGTATGATTCACCTTGTTTTTTCCCTACCTTAGAGTTATCACCGACCTTGTTGCCTGATGTAATATGTCTTGAGAGCCATTGTTTCATATATTTCGACTGCTTTTCTTAGTTGTTTCATGTGGGAAGGTAAATCTTGTCTGTAGTCTGAAATGGGCATTTCTTCCTTTCGTTTCAATCATTTAATGTGTGACTTGGGCTTGGGAAAAATATCTCACTGATTTACACTCAGATGTTTTACTGGCGTCTTTTAACTATATTTGTAATGGAAGGTAGTAATATTTTTGCTAGGCATGAATATAGGAAAAACTTCACTCCACATGTCTGAAATAACCTTGCCTTTATTCCAATTATTATTTTACAATAATTTATATAAAGTGAGATGTGTAGGGGCTTTGCACAAAGACTAAAGACAGGCATACATTTTAAGAAATAATTTTTAACAGTACTTTTTCTTGTTCTCATTTGTTAATCTATTATTCACAGGTGGTTACATGTTCTGATTTTTATGATAAAAATATAAAATGTTGGACTGAGTCTTCAGCTGCCTTTTTTTAACTTAATCTTTAATATCTTTCAAATTAAAAAAATCAAATATTTACTTTTGAATAGACAATATATCCTCTACTTCTGCTCTGTTTTGATCTGAATTTTATTAGAATACCATGTTCAATCTGAATCATAGTAAATGAAATGAGATATGGAAAAACAAAATTGGAGAGGTACACAGGCAAGAGCAAAATAAATCAGTGAAATGTTGGGAAATGTGCCTGATGAGGAAAGGCTAAAGGACTAAGTGTACATACCCAAGAAAATTGAAAGGAAACTTAATAGCACATTTCATGTATATGAGGGAATATATTACAGGTGGCAGTGAGCAGCTCTTTTGTTTGTAAATTGAAGGCACAACTTCAATAGCCTCCTAGCTGATGGTCCTGTCACATGCCTCATTTTTCTATGCTCTAATTCATCTAACAGAGATCTGGCAAAACAATATTCCTCAAAGGCCATTTTCATTTATCTTTCCCCTGTTCACAAACTTATAATGACTCTTTCTATTCCACTGCATTAAATCTAAACTTCTCACAACAAGCATCCAAAGTTCTCCATCAAGTAATGCTTTACTTTTTCACCCCATTACCTCATACTTCCCATACGGGTCCCTCGATTTGAGCCAGAATTTAATATGGCATACTACCTTGTCTCTGATCTCCAAGACTTTTTCCCCATTTACACCCATTTATATTCCTTGTCTAATCCTTACTGCTAATCATGCCATAATCTCTAAACAAATCTGTCTTAAAAAAATATTTTCATACTACACATCACTTACATCTAAATCTACTTTACAATCATTTCAGCTTTACTTGCTATTTTATGCTTTAGATAAGTTTCTTTGCAGTTGTTAAATGTTTATTTATCCTGAACTAGCCACATAGAATTTAATTTCAGACACTTAAGTCTGTAGTTTTTTACATCAATCTTCCTAACTTCTAGTTCACATTTGGTGTATGCATAGTATGAAAATAGAATTCCAGAGCTCAAAGAACATTGGTGGCTGTATCAGTGGTTCACCAAAACCAACTGCACGACAAGATTCTGGGGAGAATTTTTAAAATACTGACTGCTAGCTCTCATCTAAATTCTACTCACCAAAAGCTCCAAGAACAGGCCCTAGGACTCAGTACTTTTGCTACTCCCCACATTATTTCTATTCCTCGAGGTTGACAAAACTTCCTGGACTATCTTTAGAAAGCAATAACTAAAACAACTTTCTCATCTTAAAATAGCAAAGTTGAGTTTAAAGAGACTCAAATAATTCCATAGGTTTTGGAGCAAGCTAAAAATGTCTGAATCAAGGCATCATCAAAGTAATGCTTTCTTCCCAGAGACTGGTTGCTAGCAGTCTTTGGTTACACTGCCACATGGCAAGGTACATGGAACCATCTGCTGGTCTCTCCCTTCTCTTCTGGGTTTCATTACTTTCAGCTTCTTGCATCCATGTATTTCTCTCTCTCTCTCTGTATTCATTCCATTATAAAAGTCTCTGGTAGTAGGATTAAGACCTATCTGAATGAGGTGGGCCACACCTTAACTAAAGTAGCCTTGTCAAAAAATCCTACCTACAATGGGCCCATACCCAAAGGACAGGATTAAATTTAAAAACATATCTTTCTGGGGTACATATAGCTTCAAATCACCACACAATTAAATAGAGAAAGAATAGTCTTTTCAACAAATTGTGCTGAGACAACTTGACATCCATATGCAAAAAAGAAAAAAAAATTTGGACCTCTACATCACACGTTATATACAAATTAACTCAAAATCAATCATAGACATAAATGTAAGCTAAATGTAAGATCTACAAGTATAAATTTGTTTTAACAAAATATAGGAGTAAATCTTCATGATCTTGGGTTAAGCAATAGCTCCTTAGATATGGCTTCAAAGACACAAATGATGAAAGACAAATAAATAAATGTTAAATTTCATCAAAATTAAAAACTGAAATGCTTCAAATGACACCATCAAGTAAGTGAAAAGACAATTCACAGAATAGCAGAAACTACTTGCAAATCATATATTTGATAAGCAATTTTCAGCCAGGATATTCAAAGAACTTTTACAACTCAGCAATAAAAAGACATATCCATTTAAAATATGGACAAAGAATTTACAGTTCCATTTTTCCAAAAATACATTAAAATGCTATGAAATGAATGAAAGGATGCTCAACATCCTTAGCCATTAGGAAAATACAAATCAGAACCACAATGAATTATCACCTCATACATACTAGGATGGCTAAAGTCAGAAAGAGAGACAATTACAAGTGTTGATGAGAAAGAAGAAATATTTTAACACTCAAACATTGCTGGTAGGATTGGAAAATGATGCACCCACATTGGAAAATGTTTTGACAGTTTCTCAAGATATTAAACATAGACTTACCATATGGCCCAGGAATTATTCCTGGGTACAAACACAAGAGAAATTAAAACATATCTCCACATAAAAGCTTTACATGAAATTCATACCAGTATTATTCATAATAGACAAAAAGTGGAAACAATCCAAATGCCCTCAGCTGATGAATAAACAAACATGATATATCCATAGAGTAGAATATTATTTGGCAATAAAAAAGGAATGAAGTAGTGATACACACTATGACATGAACCTTACAAACCTCATGCTATATGGAAGAAGCCAGTCACAAAAGACCACACACTGAATGAACTCATTTATATGAAATGTGCAGAATAGGCAAGTCCATATAGGAAGAAAATAGACTAGTTAGTTCCAGAAATTGGGGGGTGGAGGAGCAGCTGGGGAATGACAGCTAATGGGTATAGGATTTCCTTTGGGAATAAAAAACTTCTAAAATTATATATTGATGATGGTTGTACAATGGTGTGAATATATTAAAACCACTGAATTGTACACTTTAAGCTGGTGAATTTTATTATTTATACTATATCTCAATAAAACTGCTAAAACAAATTAAAACTCTTTCTGAAAATGAGCTAATAATAAGAAAAACAAATAAACAGGCAGTGTATCTGACTCAACACAAAGAGTAAATTGACTTGAGTCTGAAGGAAATTATCTTTGGAAAATATTCTTCCTTATAAAGGTCTTCCCCTCCTTAAGTATCCCATATTCATATCACTGCTTGACTGAACTTAAGATACTTTCTTCTTCCATGCCTGTGCTGCATCTCTGTATCTGAGTTAAGGTACAGATTCAGAGAGACCTAATTCCTGCCATCTTTTCAGGACGTACTAGATGTGGGACCATGACCAAATTACTCAAACTCTCCGTGCCTCAGTATCCTGGTAATAATACCAGTTATATCTTAGGTACACTGATGAAAACAAATAGCATAGCACCTTACACATGGAAAAGGCTCAATAAATTTTAGCTAAAATTAAATTTCATGTTCTCTTTTGTCTGAGCATGAACTTAAAAACTTCTGATTTTTCAAACTAGAAATGAGAAGCTCCCAAGTGCAATTGTTTCTTTGAAATTCATACGTAAAATTCTGATTTTTTAAAAAAACACCACTCTCTCAAAGGAAAGTCATTCACCCTCTGTAACCTTCTCATAATAAGAATATTGCATCTTCGACCATTTGGAAACTTTCAGCTTTTACTCTGTCCTTATGCTACTGGTAAAAAGATTTCTCTGAAGACAAGTAATTTGTTAATATTTTCATCATGTGAACTAGAGTCAGCATTGTTCTCATGGCCTTAGCTAAATTTAACTCTTCTTTTTCTCTGGAGCCTTCTTATTTTAACATAATTTAGTTTAACATTCCCCTTCTCACTTGATTCACTATTAAGGCATTCCTTTGAGCTCTCTCAATGTCCAAGCCATACCTTCTAGTTCTCTATCCACCAGGTTCATTCTAGATCACTTGGGTCACTGCAACTGGTTATGCAGGGATTGCACTGCCAACTCCAGGGGAAACTATTTTGCATATTGCCAATGTGAATGCATTCCTTGGAGTTGTGCCATGCACACCTGAGCAGCTTGGGCCCTGCATTTTTGCTTTTATTTCCTCATCGTTAACAGTACAGTGCTATTAAATTACTCCTGAGGCTGGCATTCAAAACTCCTCTATCCACAGTGCAGACACATCTGCCTGTCCAGCCTCAGTTTTTACCTCTAGCATCTCAGTTGTCATGCTGTAGCACAGGGTTTCTCTATATTGGCATTATTGAAATTTTGGGCCATGTAATTCCTTGTTATGGAGAAGGTCCTGACTGTATTTTAGGATGTTTAAGAGAATCCCTGACTTCTCCCCAACTAGAAGGAAAAGACAAATTTTATAGGAAGAAGGAATTTTTTTTTATTTTTTTAACACAGCATTGGAAACACAATTGTTCAGCAACTCTGACTGGATACTAACAAAACTGAGAGAAATGTCATACGCTCAAGAATGAAGTTGAATAATATCAGATTGAATATAATTTTGCTGAGGAGTTTTCTTTGTTTCACTCTTCAATTTCATATATATATATCTTTTATAAGATAGTTCATTTTGCTAAATATAATAAACTCTCCTTTAGATTAAAATCATCTTCAATTATTCCTGATCCACTGTCATAATAAAAACTGACTTTTACTATGCTCTTTGCAAAAAAATTGAAGGATGGTTTCCTGTTTCTTTGCTTCCTTTTTCAATTTCTTCTAAGTTTCTGGGGCAATGATTTTTTTATCTGCATTTCCTTAAATAATTATTAGCACCAACATATTTTGTAACATATTTTTCTCTTTTTCATCGTACCACTGAAAACAATTTGACTTGGGGAAGAGAAATGTTGGGAATAGCTGAACTCCAATCCCAGGTTGTTATGACACCAGCTAATATCTGACCACAGCAAACCCCAGATTATCTGAAATGAGCGTGTAGTTACAATATGTACAGGGCTTGCCTAGCACAGCCCTGAAGACACTGAGGAAATAACAGGTAATACTTGTCTTTTGGAGCCCTCACGTTTTGACTCTGAAGCTGCCCACAAGTCTTTTTCTTGCTTCCCAGACTAGTCCCATTGATTAGCCTGGCCATGCCCTGGTAATGTCCTGCCAGTCGCCCCACTCCCTAGTAACCCCTCATCCCACCCAGTTCATGGTTTGTTTTCATGTTTTTACTTCTACCTTATGAGCCAGTTCAAATTGGGGAAGAAAAAAAATTTGGCTACCCCTCCTCACACATGTGCAAAGCAACAAAATTCTGACCTAAAATTACCTATACCTGATTACACTACTAAAATTTCCACTATTCTCTATGATAAGGCTGCCATTTTTTATCATGTGACATACAAACAGGCATGATCTTCCACTGTGCATGCTCCACTTAACCCTGCCTCTAGACCTGTGTCATCTCATCCCATCCCATATCACCTCATTCCACCTCTCTAAACCAACCCCTTCCAAATCGTACAAAAGTCATATATCCTTTCAGCTTAGGGAGACAGATGTGTGTATTATTGAGATGGTCTCCTTGTGTGTCTGCCTCACAATAAACTCCATCCTCCCTCAAAATCCTGGTGTCATAGTATTGACCTCTATGTCCATCAGGTATCACTTGGTCTGTAATCGTTTTCTGATCCAGACCGGACAATGTGGCCTCATGGGATGGAATTCTCCAGTCACCAACCCTGAGCAGATGCTTAGAGACCAGTTAGTCTAGAGCCTTGACAATCAGAACTTTTCTCTGCTCCCACTAGCATTGCAGGCCTTTCACCACATTTTAATTTCAAGAGGAGACATGGTTTCAGGAAGAGACATCTTTAGGGTAAGTAACTTTGCATTTGTGCCTACTCTTTTGCTGAAGTATGTTAACAGTGGCTAGAGTCCCATTTTTGTTCTGGTTGTGAGTTAGAGTCCCATCTTAGTCAAGCCTTTCTGGTTACCGGGTACAGGCCCCAAGGCTTATAAGAGAAGGATGTTGACAATGTGGGCAAATGTGCAAGGAGTTAAGAGTGGGGCATATGGGAATCCCCTATAATTTTTATGTAACATTTATGTAATCTTAGTATCTTTTTAAAAAATTAAAAACTATATTTAAAAAAATAAATTGAAGAAGGAAAATTTTTAAAAATGTTCATGGAACTGGGGGGAGGGCTGGGGGAAGGAGCAGGTGAACACTGGGGATTGGTGGCTGAAATTATAATGTTGGGAATGCTTCTTTGGCGATAGGACAAGGTAGGGTTACTGGTTTAGGGTGTTGGATATGGGGGGTGGGCATTTGGGACAGGGCATACCAGGGTCAGGCTTCTAGGGAGTGTGTGAGTATTCATCTTGACTTAGTGTTTTATATCCGTGGATGAAGACCCATATAATGAGGGGAAAGGTGCTGGACTCTCATCCTGGGGAGGCCTGCTATGTTCTCAAATAGAGGGGTGGGAGTCTCTCGAGAGCCTGGGTGGTGCCCAATAGGGGAGGACAGGCCAGTGTGTTAAGCCTTTGCTGTTGTTACAAGTACCTATGAATCTGGTCCTGCAAACAGTGAAGCCTGGTGGTTGTTATGGGTCCCAAGGGGAGGGGGAGGGAGGAATAGAATAGATGGAACAGGCAGCATAGAGGCCATGTTAAGTTTCATATTAGTCCGCCAAAAGGTACTGATGCAAAATGCCAGAAATTGGTTAGTTTTCATAGAGAGTATTTATTTGGGGTAGGAGCTTACAGATACCAGGCCATAAAATATAAGTTACTTCCCTCACCAAAGTCTATTTGGAGCAAGATGGCTGCTGATGTCTGTCAAGGTTCAGGCTTCCTGGGATTCTGTGTTCCTGGGGCTTGCTTTTCTCTGGGTTCAAGATTCCTTCCTTCCTGGGACTAGGTTTTCTTTCCTCTGCATGTTGACCTCCCAGGGCTCCAGCTTAAGTCTTCAGTATCAGACTCCAACATCAAAACTCCAACATCAGAAATCCACAACTCTGTCCTTTGCCTGACCTCCCAGGGCTCCAGCTTAAGTCTTCAGCATCAAACTCCAGCATCAAAACTCCAACATCAGAAACCCACAACTCTGTCCTTTGCCATGCCTTTTATCTGTAAATCCCTACCCACCAAGGGGCAAGGACTCAATGCCCTAATGACATGGTCCAATTAAAGCCCTAATATGACTCAATCAGGCCCAGGTACAGATCAAATTACAAACATAATCCAATGCCTATTTTGGAATTCATAATCATAACAAACTGCTACAGGTTTCATCAAAATTTATAAAAGTGTATGGCCTAAAATGTAAACCACAATATAAACCACTGACCATGGTTGGTAGATATGTTTCAATATTTATACATCAGTTGTAACAAATGTACCATCCACATATAAAATGTTATTAATAGGGGAAGGGGGAAAAGGGGGAGGATGTGGGATATATGGGAGTCCCCTATACTCTGTACATGACTTTGCTGTGAAGTAAGACTTCTTTGAAGACAAAATGAAAAAAGTAAAACATTGGGGGAATAAATGGAAGAAAACATCACTGTACATACCAGACAACAGATCTTACAGTGATAGAAGGCAAAATATTAAAAAAAAATTTTTTTAATTTTTTCATTCTACTTTTTATATACCAAATTTTTTATTTTTTATTTTTTTAAAGTTTTTGTATTTTATTTTCTATTTTTTAAAACTATCATATTTAATTTTCTTATTAATCATATTTGGCTATTTTATTAGCTTCATTTTTGAGGAAGTTTTGGACTACAGAAGGGTTATAACTATGGAAAAGTAGGACAATTTGTGGGAGTCAGTGAAGGGGGATACATGGGAGGAGGTTCACCAGGGCATAAATCTAAGGCATATAAATGTGTCCAAATGTTCATGGGGCATTGTTAGAGTGGGAGGAGATTCACACAATAACCAAAGGAATATCAAATTCCCATACTGGGGAGCTCTGCCACATTCTCTAATAGATCAGCAAGAAACACCCAAATGCAGGGGCAATGACTAGTGAAGGAGGATGATCCATTGATGGCTCTTTGATATTGATGATTGTGCTTATGAACCTGAGTACAGGGGCAATGACTGGTGAAGAAAGGATGGTCCACTGACAGGTCCTTGATTTTGATGATTGTGCTCATGAACCTTTCCTCTTGAAATTGAAACGTAGCATAGTATTATAGAGTGCCTAAGAGTTACCTCCTAAGAGCCTCTTTCTCAAATGTGGCCTCTCTCTTAGCTGAACTCAGCATATAAATACAATAACCTCTCCTCAGTGTGGGTCATAACTCCCAGGGTGAGCCTCCCTGGCACCGAGGGATTACTACCAAGCACCAACTAGCAATGAAAATGGAAAAAGACCTTGACCAAAAGGGGAAAAGGGCAAAGACAAATGAGTTTCCATGGCTAAAAGACTTCAAAGTGAGTCAGGAGGTCATTCCAGAGGTTATGCTTATGTACATCTCTGCAGGATCAGATGGACTGCCAAATTAGACACTATCCCAAATAGTAGGGCCTTTGAGGGCTCTGGAGATACCAAGGTACTGTAGTAAGGGCAGATAGCTCACGAGTTTGGTGTGTTGTCAGTGGGCCCTAATAGTTTACATTGTAAACTGGGTTTGTGCTTCCCAGTGTGACAGAATTGGACTCAGTTGTGGTTTCCCTATGAATGGCTCTTTGGTCCCTTCTATTTGAACCTATAGTTGGTGCTGGAGTTGGTAGGTACATGTCTAAGAGACTTGAATCTTTAGACTGTCCATGTGCCAGCTGGGCCCTGAGCCTCAAAAGAGTTGCAACACCTACTCTACAGTTCATTGGACTCATCCAGGACAACTAACAAGGAGATGATGATGGATCGACCTCTATACCAAGGAAGCAAGACAACCTACAACTGCAAGCAAGAAAGTCCCATTCATCAGCCATATGGAAATGAGGCCCCCTATCAAATAGAGGTGGAGTGGGCATCACCATCCCAGAATCCTCAGGATTAGGAAATGAACTATGGACTAGAATGGATTTAGTGGTATTCTACTATAGACTTGTTGTGCTTCTAGCAATGGAAGAACTTATATCACTGATGCGGAGGCAGTGGACACTGAGGTTGTAAGGTCAGGGAGAGGAAAAACAGGTGTAATATGGGGGCATTTTTGGGAAATGGGAATTGTCCTGAATGACATTGCAATGACAGATAGAGGCCATTATATATCTTGTGATAACCTACAGATTTGTGTGGGAGAAAGTGTATACTACAATGTAAACTATAATCCATGCTTAGTGGCAATGCTTCAAAATGTGATCATCAATTGCAATGAATGTACCACACTAATGAAGGATGCTGTTAATGGGGGTAAATATGTGCAGGGGATATGGGAAGCCCCTATATTTTTATGTAACAGTTATGTAATCTAAATATCTTTTCTTAAAAATTTAAAATTTAAAAATAAAAGTAAAAAACTATATTAAAAAAATTAATTGGAGAAGAAAAAATTTTTTTAAAAAGAGAGAAAAAAAAAAAATGAGCTAGTTGCTGAGGTGCTCAAACTCTAGTTTTCTAGTTTTTCTGGTTTACCAGTATATAATTCTTGGTGATCTTTTACCAGCACACTGAAAGTCATAAGCATGGGAAATATTAACAGTATCCTTGACTGCAGTCCTTTGAAGTGTGTTTTGGATAACTAGTTTTTTTTAGTTATGAACCTATGAAATGGAAGAAATTGAAATTCTTTTGTAACAGAAGTTGGCCCCAATATAAATCATAATCTGGATAATGATGGCCAGAAAATGGATCTCTTAATTACAATACTATATTAAAATTGGGTTTGTATTGTAAATTGAAGGAAAAAAATGGAATAAAATAACATATGTTTTATCTTTTATGTCCTTGTATCAAAATAAGAATTTACAGGAAAAAAAAATGTAAGACTATGGTTCAGAGAGAGGAACCCCGGAGTAAGAATGTAGAGAAAGAAAAGATTAAGGGACAGAAAGGGCCTCAGCCCTAGGCCCAACAAGGATTCCATCCCTGAGTAAGATTTATCCCTGTCACACCTTCTATCTTCCTCCACTCCTCTACCACCTTCATATGCTGGAGGACAAATAGAGAATGTTCCCCTTCCATTGTCAGCAAGTCATCCATATATCCCCCTTTGCCAGTGAGTCAGGAAAGAATGCTCTCCCCACCCCATACCCATCAGGGTACCCAATTTGCCAGGGAAATGTTCAATCCCAGGCAGGGCAATTTCTACTCAGACAAGTCCAGCCAGACCAAATGACTAGGGAAGAGTTAGAGGAGTCCTTTATGTGCAATTTCCCTTCTCCACCTCTGATTTGATTAACCAGAAAAATAACATACCTTCATCCTGGGATGACCCTAAAATGATAATCTCTTTACTTCTAGGTTTGCCACTCATAACCCCACTTGGGCTGATAGTCAAACACTTCTAAATACCCTTCTAATTCCTGAGGAGCATAGAAAGGTTTTTGAAAATGCCCAGCACAATGCTGACAGACTGCATGAGCTACTGCCTAATAATGTAGTCCATAATGCAGCTGCTCTAGCCATTCTAGTAGAAGAGCCACAATGGGACCCAAAGGAGCAAGGAGATTATGCTAAATTAGATCACTATATAGTAGGGCTGCAGAAAGGAGCACCAAAATGACTTAATAAATTACAGAGGTACAATAGGGGTGAAAGAAGAAATCTGTCACTTTTCTTGAAAAAAATATTTGAGGCTTACAGTGAACATACTGAGCATTCCAACAAGACTGGTTAATATGACTTTTATCAGTCAAACTGCTTCAGACATAAGAAAGAAACTGCAAAAATAAGAGGGAGTATTAGGAATGCCTATAACTCAGCTGGTTGAGATTGCTTTCAATGTTTTCAACAACCAGGACTAACTTCAGGAGAAGCAAATGAAACCCCAGGCAGCCTTGTTGGGGGCAGCTATCAGAGGGTTGTCTGACCAGATCTGGAAGAACCAGCCCCCTCATGAATGACAAACACAAAAGGGTAAGACCTCTGGGGTCTCCACTGACCACCCAAATGTTCATATATCCCCTTGGGCCACAGCAGTGTGCCTATTGCAAGGAAGAGGGCCACTAGAAGAATGCCCAAGTCTCCCCCAAGAAAAGAGGGTCTCAGGTACTTTGATTCCCACCTACCAAATTCCCTAGCTTACAGGGGATGAAAGTGACCAGGACTAGTGGGTCACCTTCCAACATTAACAGCCACATCAACATTTCCCACAAGTAGTACCAGGTGCCTGTGTTAGTTACAAAGAAGCATAAAGACTTTTAATTGATACTGGAGCTACTTAGTCTCTTTTAAATTAGAAACAAGGTATTCTCTCCCAAAGACTGCAGTCATCATTGAGTTTACTGGGGTCCTTACTCATAAGCATTTCCTCCAACGCCTTGAATAGCAACTGAGAACCCAAACTAAAACAGTTTTCTCTATATGCCTGAGGGTCAAATGCCATTACCTGGATAAGAGTTATTAACCAAATTAAATGTCCAAATAACTTTATCATCAGAAAAAACTAAACATTTAAGTCCCTCTGGACCAAACCTGTACCCTCTAGTCAGCTGTATATTTGGAAGAAAAGATCAAGTCTGAAATTCCCAAGAACATCTTCCTGAAGGTAATTTGAAGTATGAATGGATGGGATGCCAGGAAGAGCTTGAACCACTGAGCTAGTTCAGGTTAAGACCCAGCCCAACGGAAAGCCTCCCAAACTAAAATAGTACCCTTTAAAGAAGGAGAACATGGAAGGCATAGGAACATCAATAGACTTTTTTCTCAAACACCAGCTGACCCAGCCTTGCTGGTCTCCATGCAACAACCCTATTCTACCTGTTCTAAAGCCCAGTACAAATCCGCACAAAAGATAATACCGATTTGTGCAGAATCTGAGAGTAGTCAATCAAATAGTGGAAGACATAAAAAAAAGTGGCACCAAATCCGTATACATTGCTCACTACTTTGTCAGGAGATCTTTTTCCTTTACAGGGGTAAAATTGAAGGATGGCTTCTATTGTGTGCTGTTAAGACCTGAGTCTCAGGAGCTATTTGCTTTTGAATAGGAAGATCCTGGGACTATAGTGAAGCGGCAATATTGTTGGATGGTGCCCCTTCAGGGATTTTAAAATGCTACCAACTGTTTGGGGAAACTTTGGCAAAAGACTTGAGAGAACTGCAACTCTGAAATGGAGTACTTTGCAGTATGTAGATGATATCTTAATTGCCAATAGAGCGAAAGAAGCATCTGATCATGATACTATTTTAACTCTGAACTTTCTGGCAGACTGGGGATAGAAAGTGTTTAAGAAAAAAGCACTAATTTCACAACCTCCTGTATAGTACTTGGGATTTAAACTAGGAAAGGGACAAATAAAGCTGTTGCCAAAAAGAAGATAAACTTTAGTCAGGGTAGCCAAGCCAGCTACCAGAAGACAGCTCTAGAGGATTTTTAGGGATGGCAGTGTTCTGTTACATATGGATCCCAAATTTTGGACTCATAGGCAAATCTCTGTAAGAGGTTTTAAAAGGTGGAGATAAGGATGTTTAGATTGGACCCCTGAGTGCCAATAAGCATTCTATATGACAAAAGAAAAACTCTTAACAGCTCCAGTCCTAGACCTCCTCAGACATCAAAAAGCATTTTGACCTGTCTGTGTGTGAACATCAAGGGATCAGAACCTTGGTAGCACCAAAGACCAGCTGCGTACTTCCCCACACAGATAGACACAGTAATGCAAGGATGGCCAGTATGCCTCCAGGTAGTAGCTGCCACTTGCAATTTATTGCAAAAAGCTGAAAAGTTCAACTTGGAACAACCTCCCACCACACATACCCCTCAATGTGTGCCACCCCTTCTAGAAGAGAAAGGGAGATAATGGCTTACTTTTGGGAGCTATGTAACTACCAAGCTATATTACTGAATAACCCAAATGTCAAACTAAAGGCAGTTTCTTCCCTCAGTGTTGCCACATTGCTCCCCAGAAATCTGGAAGAACCTATTCATGATTATATATAAATAATTGAAGTTTATTGCAGCTGTCCTGATCTCATGGGCCAATCCCTGGAGAATCCAGACCCGGAAATATTTACCAATACCAAGAACTCTGAAAAGCTGAGTATACCATAACAATGCTGCAGGAAACACTCAAAGCTAAGGCTCTTCCCACAGGTATGTCTGTTCAACGAGCAGCACTCATAGTCCTCACCAGGGCCTTACACCTAGGAAACAAATAAAACGAGTAACTATAGATACCAACTCTAAATATGCCTATTCAGTGGTCTATGCACATGGGACCACCTGGAAGGAAAGAGGCCTATTATCATCAGAGAAAAAAAAATACTGAGGTAATTTTAGGCTTATTAGAAGCCATTATGCTGCCACAAGAGGTCACAGTTATCCATTGCCCAGGATATCAAAAGACTGACAGTCAACAGCAAAGGAAAATAACATAGCTGACCAAGCAGCTAAAAAGACAGCCAAAACTCACAAACCAGAGGTAATTACAGCTCTCATGCTCACCCCAAATTTAGATCTAACACCTTTTAAGGCAAATTTTCTTCAGCCGATATTTACAGAGATGAAGAATGGGAATTTCCAGCTGAATCCTCAGTTCCCAAAAATGGCAGAAGAAGCCAATCAGAGCAACTCATGAAGGTTGGATTTATAATGATGAGGAAGTAATAATGATAGCAGAGCATTTAATGAAAAGAATTATTGCCCATTTACATCAGGAAAGTCACTATGGGAGGGACACAATGTATTAATGGCTGTGAAAATACATAGTAGGTCCAAATATGCAAAGAACATATAGAAAGTAATCAAGTGCCTTATCTGTGTAAAAATCAATCCAAAAACAAGTCCTCCGTCTGCTGTAAAAGGAGTTCAAGCATGTGGACTAAGAGCAGGAGAGGATGGGCAAATACAATTTACTGTTAGGCTAAAAGCCTGGGGAAATTATAAATATTTTCTTGTATTTGTAGACACCTTCTCTGGATAGGTTGAAGCATTCCCTTGCAGAACTGAAAGGGCATCTGAAGTAGCTAAAGCATTACTAAAGGGAGTTATTCCCCAGTTTGAAGAATCGTGTTCAATTCAAAGTGATAATGGAAGTGCCTTTATTGCTAAGGTAACCCAAGAAGTGTCAAATGCCTTAGGAATTCTTTGGAAACTACATGTGTCTTAGAGTAGGAACACTGAAAAACTGAATCAAACCTTGAAGAAAATCCTATCTAAAATTTGTCAAGTAACTAATCTCACCTGAGACAAAGCTCTGCCAGTTGCCCTACTTAGGATAAGGATGGCCCCAGAAGCAAGATATGTTTGAGCCCTTATGAAATGGCACATAGGAGATCCTTCCTTTAAACCAACTATTACTGTAAACTAAGAAATGATCAGGTAGTAAAAGGAATGGAAACTACAAAATATGTACAAGATTTAAGAGCCACTTTGTCAGCTAAGCACCAATATGTTTCTAGCAGTCTTTTATTTCCAACTGATGTCCCCCTTCACTGCATATGCTCAGGGAATAGGGTGCTTCTTATAAACTGGAAAACAGCATCTGGGTAACCAATTAGAAGCCCAATGGTTTGGGCCTTAAAAAGTTTGGCTTCTTACTCATTCTTCTGTTAAGTTACAGGGAGTCTGCCTGTGGATAGATGATTCTAGAGTGAAAACCATCTGTTGCAAAGAAATTTACATGGCAAAAAAAAAAAGCTGAAGTTTCAGGGTAACCATAATTACCAGGAAAGAACTGCCACCCAAGCCAAGACTTCTCATCCACTTCTCATCCCTTGGCTATACCTGTGAACTCATCACAGATTTAATATTACTCTTTAAAAGAAAGTCTCAGATAAGTAATGATTGGCTGCACTGGTTTGCCTTATATTCTTTTTCTTACTAACAGGCTAATCTTTATCATTTTTAAAATACTCTCTGACCTGTACACCTTTCCTAAAGGCTGGAATTTTCAGTGTAGTAGTCTATAAATAATCTTAAAACAAAGATTGGTTTTCTTTTTTAGGAAAATTCAGATGAATAATGTTTAAAGTGAAACTTGGCTAGTAATACTCTATTTCTTGTTGCCAGTTTTATCCTTATTATATATGCATTAATGACTTTATGCTTTCTACCTGGTAGGTGGAACCATTTCCTTTGCAAAAAGCCCTGGCATCTGCCACTGTGCCTTCTAGAACAAATTTGTTATTCTTATTCCTTTTAGCCCTGGAGCTACCCATCTCTGCTTTGTGGAAAAATAACTCACTAATATTACTCTTAAGCAGCAGCTAGGGTTGCTCATCTCTAATTGCTAGATATGCCACCAAAACCTTCAACCAACTGGTGATGTTATTCACATAATCCCCATAACTATTGACAAAATTTATAATTTATTTAAGATCACCCAAACTACTGCAGGAATTTCGTTACTCAAAATTGAAGTCCCCCTATTCAGACTACTAGAAAATAACCTCTCATTTTACTGCTTTGCTTTAACCTTCAAATTAAAAGACCCAAATGAATACCCCTAAAAGTTGGATAAAATGAAAAACAGGGTACCTAAACTATAATTTATTTCCCCAGATATGTAAATTCTGAAATGAATCTGGTCTGGCCATATAGAGTGATCAACTACACAGCAGTGATTGTCAGCAATAACCTCAAAATGGAATCAAGTATGGGCTAACGATTTGTGCTCTGCCTGGATACATATTCTTCTGTAAAGCCCCAGATGTCCCTACACCCTACAATGTAAGAATATTCCCATTGTTAAGAATATCTGGATGAGTGAACAATGTAGCATAGACACAATCACCATGAATATCTGGGTTTTTAATGCCATGTGTTCCTCTGCTAGCTTCCCTGAGCCCTGACAAAAACATGACATAGGTTAATTTTTGCAGTCATGTGTGCTGATCTGGGACTCTGCTCCATGGGGAAGATTTGCTTATCACAAAACAACCTTATGAAATCTCATTCAGACTGTAGAGGACTTAGCTGCCTTTACAGCTACTAGCCTTGAATTTCTTCAAACTTTCCTCCATTCTCTGGCTAGCATGGCCCTAGATAATCGTATCACCTTAGACTATCTCTACCAGAACAGGGAAGAGTCTGCACAGTAGTCAACACCTCCTGTTGCACCTGGATAAATAATTCCCAACAAGTTAACTCCAGGTAACAAAAGTCTACCAGCAGGCCCAATGGTCCCAAGAGGTAAGGAAGGAAACCCCTCTGCACAAACTATCTGGGAAAGTAGTCAGTCTTACCTCCCTAAATCTACATGGTGGTATTTGTTAGTTATACCATTTGTTCTTTTACTATTAATCCTTCTACTTGGACCTATAATTTTAAATTTACTTAAATTTGTTTTGCAAAGCCCCAAGATATTTAGACTCATTTTATGCAAGTTGGACTCCAAGATGCAGACACATCCTCCCCTCCCTGAAAAACAGCCTGGAGCTCAAGCATGCCTACAACTACAATCAAAACAGTTTCATTCCTCACACCCTGACCCACTCCCTGTGACAGCAGGAAGCAGCTAGCATGGCTTTCGTCCAGTATCCCTAAAGACTGAGGAATGTAACAGCAGAAGGGGTTCTGAAACCACCATAAGCCCCCTTGTCCTGCCTCTTAGACAGTCACCTGATTATTCTGGCCACACTCTGGTAGAGATCCTAGCAGCCACCCCCAGCCCTTAGTAATGCCTTATTCTCCCCTTCCCAGTTCCTGTTTTTCACTTCTACCTTACCTGCCGGTTCAAATTGAACAAAATCAGAGAATTCTGGCTATCCCTACACATACATGCATGAAGCAACAAAATTCTAACTTAATGTTACCGATACTTAATTATAATACTACAATCTCTACCCCACGTCCTCTTAAGGCTGTCTTTTTTTCTCATGCAATGTTTGAGCAGGCATGACTTTGTACTGCACATGCGCCACTTAACCCTGCCTCTAGACCTACATTATTGCATCCCATCTGCATTGCCTCATTCTACCTCCCTAAACCAAACCCTTCCAAATCATATAAAAATCTAATGCCCTTTCTGTTCAGGGAGCAGGATTTGAGCTTCATCCCATCTCCTTGTGTGGCTGCTTACAATAAACTCTTTCTTCCCTTGAAATTCTGATGTCATAGTATTGCATCTCATGGCAATAAGCCCACTTGCTCAATACAATACCTCTCCTACACAGGGGCTCCAAAAGCTTCCAGAAAGAATGAGACATTCTGGTCTCTCCTTTTGAGTTTTTCATGCATATTCTTTTTAGGCAGATAGTTATTTTTGCCTAGCTCAATAAGCACATCTAACATCTCTTAGTGCCTCTGTGGGAAGCTTTACAGATACAAAACGACATTAGACTCAGCTGCAATATACCATATTCCGAAGACTTCTCAGTTGAGAATTTAAAGCAAAAATGGATTTACTGGACATCAAGAACTATGAACCTTATTAAGTTAATGTCGCCATAGTTAAGTTAAATCAATTTAATACAAAATGCTATGTCAGTGTCAGCATATCTTTGTCCACTAGTGCTCTGTACACTGGGAGTTGGTGATGTTCCAAAGCCAAAGAGACTAAGTCAGCTCTCAGACCACTGTATTGATTACTTCTCTCTTTCATTTCCCTACTCTGTTTTCTCTTTCTCCTCGATTCCAATTTGCAGAGCCTTAGAAGGGTTTCTATTCATGCATTCAACAAATATTAACTGCGACAGTGGTCCTAAACACTGAGTTAATAGAGATGAGAACGAAATGGTTGGTACCTGACCTGAAGGCCTCTGTCTAGAGCAGGAAACAATTGCATTCAATAGTAAGCAGGAAGACAGAGAAGCTTTGAAACATCTTTAGAGAAGAGGGGACTACTGTGCTGCTTTTGAGGGCCAAAGATTTTTCCTGGCAGTAAAAGGGAAAGAGCATTTCAGAGCAAGAGAAAATAAAGCCTGAGCAAAAGATAGCCAGGAATAGCCATCCCTAGAGGAAGAATGATAAAAATGGTAAAATTAAGGCTGAAGAGGCCATTGAATTAATCTTGGTGGCCTTAGGCCAACTGACTATCGACAAGCCTAGTCAGTACTAACAACAAAAATAACAATAATAAAACCAACCAAGAGTAGCATAAAACACAGAGCTTGCTAAATTGCAGGCAGTGTCCTAAGTAATTCACATGAATTAACTTATTTACTCTTTACAAAGACCCTCTAAAGTCAGAACTATTATTTTTTCTGTTCAATAGGTGAGGTAACTGAGAAGCAAAGGAGTTAAGTAGCTTGCCCAAAGCTTTCCAGCTAGGAGTGGAATTCCAACCTGGGAAGTGTGGCTCCAGATCCTGTGATTTTACCAGTATGTAGACTTTTCTGTAGTTGTTCAGTATCTGTTGTTATATTACCAAGTCACTGATGTTCTGAGGGCAAATCCTTATTCACTCACTGCTTCTCCCCACATCCTCTCTTCTGAGCTCACCTCCTTGCTGCTAGTAGAGACTGCTGAACTTAAACTTTCGTTTCCTAGTGCCACCGTGCCCTCCTTGTCACTTGAGTTCTTGACTAGAGAAACCCCTCTCAACCTACCTCCATGTTCCAGATCACCACTTACCTGAATCCCTCTCTGCATAGCCAAAGGCACAACTTACTTCCCTCAAGCGGTTCTGTTGTCTTGTTGATTGAGAATTGTAGTCTTGACAACGTGGCACCAAAAAGATTAACAAAGTAGATACTCTTAATTGTTACACAGAATTTTTACATTTTGTTGTACCTCATTTTTATGAGGTCATTTTGATATAGGATGTTGTATCAGGGCTAATACTAGAACCATAAGACTTTTATTTGGGAGGATTTTCTTTTAATCATTTAAAATTAGAAGATAAGCTCATTGGAAAAATGATACATTCAAAAGTATATAAAGGGGGAGCCGATGTGGATTGGTGGTTAAGTGCCGGCTTCCCACAAACCAGATCCTGGGTTCAATCCCTTGCCCCAGTATCTAAAAAAAAAAAAGTATATAAAGTATACAACATATCTAAATTGAACGGCTCTATGGCCAATCTGAGTATGGTGTTGCACTTAAGATGTACAGTGTAAGCTTACATTTTACTGTATAGAAAGAAATGTCCAAAAAGTCCTCCCAATCAATTTATCCTCCTGTATACCCTCAAGGCAAATATATAAAAATATGTGTTTGTCAAATTCCCACCCTTTTCCCTCCTACCATCTTCCAGATCTATTTTTCTCCTCTCTGGAATCTCACTGTTCGCTTTTTCTGTCTAATGTTATAGAGTTTTCATTCTCCTGTGGCATTTATCTCAAACAATCAACAAAAAAAAAACAAATGAACAAAATAAATAAAAGACTTTTCCTTTAAGGAAGGAAGCTTTGAAAGAAGACTGGGATTGTTTATAAATTCTTTTGTCCCTGTCCCAAATAAATAAAAAATGAAATGTCCCACTTCACTCTTTGCTTCTTGATCCGAAGGTGTCTCTTTATCTATGTGACTATGTACACATATGCACAAATAGACAGAGGTTTTTTTTTTAACAAAACAAAGGTATATCCTATAACGAGCTTCTTGTCCCTCTCAATATTATACTATGGCACTGGTTTTGCCAGTGCCTGGAGGTGTTCCCCATCCTGTCCTTTACACAGTGTTCCACTGTGTGGACATAATCCTGCTGCTCATGGACATTGCATATTTAATATGTAGGGTTCATTATTTTAAGTTGCTTTACTCTACAAACTTATTTTAACCAAAAGCTATAGTGACATTGAGCATATTGCCAAGGTTTTATTACTGATTTTTTATTTCATTCTTTGAGTACTGAGTTGTTTACTTATTTTTTTTTTTTTTTTTGAGGTACCAGGGCAGGGATGAGCCCAGGACCTCCTATATGGAAAGCTGGGTGTCAACCACTGAGCCACATCATTCCCCTACTTTAAATTTTTAATGACTCATGCATCTTTTTGTATATTCTGGATGGTTATCCTCTGTGTATTATATATATATGGTAGATTATTTTTTCCTAATATGCTGTTTCTCCTATAACTTGACTTATGCTATTTTATGTACACAAATATTTTACATTTTATATAGTAGTCAATGCTCTGTCTTTTTCTTTGTAATTTCTATTTTATGTCTTGGGAAAAGCTTTGTTCATCCCCAAATTAGAAAGTCATTCTCCTATATTATCTAGTATTTCTTCCTACTTTTGATTTTATATTTAGGTATTTAGTATAGAGAAAATTACTTATATTCTTTATGTTCTAGGGATCTACCTGGGTTTTTTCTTTTCTTTCTTTTTTTTTTTAGCAAATAGAAAATTCCCTGCTGATTTGATATACAATCATAATATACTGTTTTAGTTTCCAGGCTGCTAGGCCAAATACCGTACAATGGGTTGGTTAACAGCATGAATGTATTGGCTTGTGATTTCAGAGGCTAGAAGGCTTGCCGTCCTCCTAGAGTAAGCAGCACGCTGGCTGTTGCAACCCTTGGGGCTCCTTGGCTTGCACCTCCTACTTCCCATCACATGTGGATGTCCTCTCCTTTCTCTTCTAGGTTCTACTACTTTCTGACCTCCGGCTCCTCCCAATGGCTTTCTTTCTGCTTATAAAGGATTCCCATAACCCAGATTAAGGCCCAATCTCATTTAGTTGGGCCACACCTTAACTAAAAAAATTTATTCAAGAGATCCTGTTTACAATGGTTTCACACCCAGCGGAATGCAGATCAAGATTTGAACATGATTTTCTGGGGTGCATGATTCAATCCCCAACATATAACAAATGTGTGGACTTGTTTCTGGGCTGCCTTTGTTATTCCACTGATTTATTCATCTAGCATTGTATCAGTAGCATACTGATTTAATACTTGGCTATTTATAATACATCTATGTTTCTCATAAAACTTCTGTCCCCAAAATATTACTGAAAAAAAAGTAACATACTTCAAATAAATATTATCAGTAATTAAAATTTTATGGTACATGTTAGAAGTGTAATTGAAGATGTCCAGTGTCTCACATTGCTCCCTACATCATATCTAAAGTATACCTCATCAAAAAGTTACCATACTCTAAGAGCATACAAAAAACAAAAACAAAATTCCACCTTGAATTTTCAAATTCAAATTTCATATGAATTTGAATTCATATGAAATTCAGATTTCAAATGAATTTTTCATATGAAAAGTTTGGAAAGCATTAAGTATTAAGCAGTTAAATCAATGTAGTAATGGAAAGTAAATGCATATATTCACTGCCAAATAAAATACACAGTTTCATTTAAATTATCTTAGTAATAACATATAAGAAGATAAAATTTAACATATTAGAGCATAACCCTGTTCTGTTTTCAAAAATATTTTTCTAATTATTAAAATAATAAATATATGTGAAATAAACAAAATACATAAATTAATGAAAAGAAAATGAAGATTAATAATCTGGATGGGACTTTTATACAGAGTTAAGATCTGTTGCACACAGCACCAGAGGAAAAACAACTATAAACGACACCAACAATTTGACTGATATTAAATGATTTCAATGGTAAAATTGTTGCATCAAAAGATGCCTTCAAGATTTCTCTATAGTTGCGGCATCCCCCATTTTCTCAATGCAAACACCACTGCCATGGTTTTAAGGCAGCGTAAAGGAGAGTCCTTTTTTAGACAGGAAGAATTCTTGCTGATCACATTTTATGGAGCATGCCCATAGATTACACTAGCAAGTCATGCCTGCTGTCTGTTCCCTCCTTGAGAGTTGCTGCAGTGACCAGGATTGCAGCTTCTTATCCAGGAACAACACTGCCAGGGCCATTCTTCGACCCTACACCGTGTGCCGTGGCAAGGTCAGGGTGGATGAGTCATGGCACTGTTTTGTGTAGTGTGGGTTATTTGTTGATATGCTTTATATGGCATACAACAAAATCTTTGTTTATACCAACAAAATCTTATATAGAATCAAAAGTCCAACACATAAGAGATAAAGGCAGAGCTCATCTGACTAAGGCAAGAGCCATTGGTAGATGTTTTCTTCTAAATCACTTAACTCACCAAAGCATCAACATATGCCCTTGCAAGTTTTCTGGAAGTATATCCTACTCTTCCTACTTGATGAAATTAGGAAGAAGGAGGATATTAGTTCTTTTAGAAAATAAACCCACAGAGAAGGATTTGAGTCTTCTGCTTTTCTGAGAGAACTTCTAGCTTACAAAACCTAAGCATTATTAGCAGTTTCACATTTTTTCAAATAAAATTATGGCCAAAAGGATCAGGAGTATTTCTCCTATTTTAAATCTCAGAATTGTGTGTCAAGCTAGTGTGAATATAAAATAGATAAATATAGTCTAAATAGGAGAGATTATTGTGGACAGATTAACATGAAACTCAAAGTTAGAAATTTATTGCCCCAAGTTGCATTTTCCACAGCAAGATCCAGGTGTGGAAGAGAAAAACACAAATTGACCATAGAGGGATCAGACAGCTGCTACCTGAAAGCACAGAGCATCTTAGAAAAATGAATAATGAGACAATCTGACTTTGTGGGCATCCAGATGGAACGCAATGTTGAATCTAACTTCTTGTTTATCAGTAATACTGGAGCAAGAGAAACTGTTCAGATGGCACTCTGAAATGCAAGAAAAAATTAGTGAAAAAAAAAAAATGGGAGGACCTTCTCTTCAGTATCATGTCTTTTTCCCATAAAATATAAAAATGATGGGCTGGTGGGGGGGCACAGATCTTTTAAAGAGACCGAAGAAATATAATAACTAAAAGCAATGCCTGCGAAGCAGATGTGGCTCAACTGATAGAACATCTGTCTACCATATGGAGGGTCCAGGGTTCGATCCCCAGGGCCTCCTGACCCATGTGGTGAGCTGGCCCACGTACAGTGCTGCTGCGTGCAAGGAGTGCCACGCCACAGAAGGACACCCCCATGTAGGGGTGCCCCACATGCAAGGTGTGCACCCTGCAAGGAGAGCCACCCTGTATTGAAAAAAGCACAGCCCTTCCAGGAGAAGCACTACACATACAGAGAGCTCACACAGTAAGATGACACAACAAAAAAGAGATGCAGATTCCCAGTGTTGCCTAATAATGCAAGCGGATGCAGAAGAAAACACAGCAAATGGACAAAAAGAGCAGACAAGGGGGAGAAGGGGAGAAGGGAAGAGAAATAAAATCTTAAAAAATTAAAAATAAAAAATAAAAGCAATGCCTTACCATAATAGGGTCTTTGGTTTAAACAACACTTTTAAAAAGGCTTTTTTATGACATTTAAAAATAGAATGGATATTAAATGATATTAAGGGATTATTGTTCATTTTGATACTGTTCAAAAATGATACTGGTTGGTGGTATGTAATGTTAGGAGATATGCTCATTTTAGAGTTCATTCAATATTTAGGTTTGAGATGTCATTTATCACTTACTTTAAAATAATTAAGCAAAACAATGAAAGAAGCAATGATGGCAAAATGTTAATACTTGTTGAATCTAGGTAATGGATTTATGAAAGTTGTCTTATGATTTTTTTCCATATGTTTTAGAGTTTTAATAAAAATGTAGAGAATTGAAAAAAATTAATGTAATTGGAAGTATGGATTAATTTGAATGAAGTTGACTAGACATTGTTAAACAGAGCTCATTTGCTTTCTCCCCCTTAAGGGATGGATGGCATCAAAATATATCTTCTTTTTATGTAAAGTGTTACTAAAATATCTAAAAAAGACATTTTATAATTTCCTTTGTGATTATGATGTAAGATTCAGTGAGTTCAAAATTGAGTTCATTCATTCACAAAATTATTCTCCTATTCAACAAAGGATTTATACTAGCTATTCTCAAGAAATCACTGAATTTTTCACTTTTTAGCCCCATGTAACTACTTATTCAAGTTACCCAAACTCTCTGAGTTTCCATTTTTCATCTATAAAATGAGAATATTAATATCATTCTAATAATATTTCTGTGAAGATTAAATGGACTAATAAGGATAAAGTGCTGGAATTAAGTGATCACTAAGTGAATGGTGGGATTATTATAAATATTGGTGCTACTGACACCAATAACACAATTTAAAAGGTCTCTTACTAGAATATTTTCCAAAAGATACTTTCTGCTTCAGCGAACTTCCCATCTTCTACTAACAACAAATAGTATAACACATGGTGCTCTTGTTGAAGAATCACAACGAACTTCATTGCATATGCTAGATTTCTTTAAAAGGTAAAAACAAAATCCTAAATAGTTCCTATAAATTAAATATTTTAGAAACAATATGGCATTTCAACGGAAGATTTTTTTCTCAATTGCAAAATTATTAATATAATTTCTGTTATTGAGCATATAAAATTTTTAAAATTATAAAATGCTCAGTAGTTTTCATGACATCTGCCAAACTTATATTAAATTTTGAAAAAAAGTATACCAGGTGAGTTTTTCCAACAAGCCTGGATTAGAGATTATACAAATTGGTGCAAAACAGTACAATTATATCTGATACATATACTTTGGCAACAACAGGGCCCAAGAACTCTCTGGGCTATAACTTTTAAGGAAAATGGTATGCTGTTAAAGTCTCAGGACCCAGAAACATTTTATTTCGGAAGCAGACTACCTAATTAAAAAGATTACGTGCACGAAGATCAGGTGGTGACCTTCCTTAATTGATTTTTAACAATTCTGTAACTATAGTGCTACCATTTGTACAGCTGTAATTAAATGCCCAAGATTTCAATTTCCACCCTTCGTTTTCTGACCTGTTCATAAATGCCTGCTGTAGGCTGAAGCCAAAAGTGCAAGGTTTTATTAATAATAGATTTTGGATATAACTGATAGAATTTATATTCCCCTAACAGAGTTGGCAGTGTTCTACTTCATAGGAGAGCTGGTTTCTGCAATCTCACTTCCTAACAAATGACAATGGCTGAAACAGAATAAGTAGGAGCTAATCAAATGGAACCAACTTACTGGTTGGTTCAATTCGTTTGCACAATTTAGGAGGACACAACAAAGTAATTGGTTTTGACACTCACAGATCATTAAAACAGCCTTAGGGAAAATGAGACAGAAAAAAATGCCCATACTTGTGTCTGATTTTACCCAGGTTAAAAATGTTATAAAAATCGAGATAGATTTGAAATAGGATATGCTCTTCTACCCAAATTGCTGTATTGTCTATTTTAATGCAAAAGTATATAAGATAGTATAGGATAATCAAAATGCAGAGTTTGGCTGAAATCGTGACATATCCCTATCAATGAAATATCCAGACTAATAAAATAATCATACATGTCAGCCAGATAACTGTAGTACAGAATCAACCAATAAAGCGATTTTTAGCATTTGATTATGTCCTACTAAGAAAAATAACACAGAAAATAACAGTAAAAGGCTACAGAATATAATTTAGCTGAGAAAATTAGGATCATATTAAGGGTCTTACAATGCTTCTAATGTTTATTATGAATATTAATGTTCATTTTATACCTATGTGTGAAGTTGAAGAAGATATACAAAAGCACTGAGTGTACTGTTATAGCTCTAATTTTACCTACTGTGACATATTTTTTTAACTAGGACTTGCTTAAGCACCCACCATTAAGTATTCTATTCCTTAGCAATGAGTATTTTATTTATGCATTTTGACACACAACCCTTTCATATTTAGGATTTATAAAGCATTATAATCTCCAACTATTTTATTTTATAGTCAGTCAATTTTATTTATAGGTCCATGTCTACTCTGAGTTGCTTTCTGACTCATTAAGAATGCTTTTTATAACTCCCGTACCAATTTCCCTCTTCTCCCTAAACATAAATATAACAATACCAAGTTATGGTTCTCCTTCTGTCCAATCCAATGACTTTTCAGTTAATTGAGTCAGTTCAATCTCATTTTAGTTTTAAACTATCCCCAGGAAGATAATTTAATCTGATACAAAATGAGTTAATGTCATCAAATAGAATCAGTAAATATTTTAGGAAGTCTGGTTACTAAGTCTGACCAGTTCTAACACATGATTGATAATGTTCCCATTTTTAAAAAGAATTATTCAAAATGATTAATAGATGCAACCAATGTGATTATCTGGTGCCATTCTGGAAAGAAGTAAAATACAAGGCATTATTTTAAAAATAATTGTAAACATAACTGGATGTTATCACTCTTCCAAGAAAGGTTCCATTTAGAACATATTTATCCAGATGGGAAATAACCATTACCCAAGGACCCAGTAATAGGAAAGAGAAAACTGCCAATCAAACAAATTACCTTAATGACAAAGATCATTAGGAAGGAAACACTTCAGATGAAAAATTGATTACAGGGTGATGGGGCCAGAGCACAGCTTTGCCATGGACAAAAACAGGCTCGTGTCTGTGGAAATTTGCAGGCTCTGCTTCTATGTGGGAACCTAGAACTAATCTAGGATTAGTTCTCACCAAACTGTAACTTTTATGTGGATATCAATTTGTATTGTAATTCTCTAGGGGATCACCTAGAATGTTCTGGATAGCCAGTCTCTGAGTTAGGATTGGCTGAAAAATTGTTAAAAAAAAGACCTTAAGTAGGTACTATAACCATATTGCATAGGTTAAAAAAATCCCTTATTTTGAATAAGAATATTTTTCTATTTATATAAAACCGCTTTCAAACCCCTGAAATGCTTAAAATATAAGCATTTAAAATATAAGCATTTTAAAATATTCTGACAAGGAGAGAACATGTCTCAGTCTGGTCTTGAACACACAGTGAATTCTCAAAAATGCTAGCTGAACAAAGAAGTGAAATTCAAATTTTACATTTGTTTTAGCCTTTAGTCATACTTTAACATAGCGTCATAGAGTTTTATTTTGAGAATTTTTATTTATATAGAAAAGTTGAAATGATAGTACCACAAACAACCATACACCCTGCACCTAGAATCAACAACAGTAACATATGGCCAATAAATGTTTCTTTCTTTCTCTATATAAATACACTCATGGGCTGTGTTTTTTGTTTTGCTTGCTCCACCTTTCGAAATTAAGTTATAGATGTCATGGTGTTTCATAACTAAATACTTCCTCATGAATCTACTAAAAATATGACATTCATTTGGAGTTTTATCAGAAATATTTTGACCTGCTTGTCTGTATCCTAGTTTTATAAGCAAGTCTAAACTAAGAGATCCCTAAACCACATAAATCTTAGCTGATTGAGAAAGATTAAAAAAATGAATAGAGTAATCCTTCCCTGCAATTGCTAGAGAAAGTATCCTTGATACTTCAGTAAGTTCTACTGTCAAAGTCAAGTACTATCATCATCCTCAAATCAAAAAGATGTACAAATAACAGGGTTCCTATAGTTGAATTCAAGTAAAGCTCAAGGCTCTTATGCGAATTGCCAACCTTTTAAAATTTTGTCTGCTATCCAGACAATCCTTCCTCTCAGCACAACTTTTGTGAATAGAGAGAAACACAGACTGCTTCTTTTATTTTGTTTAATATACAACAAATTAGCTTTAAAATTCTATGAAACAATTAACATTCCTATAAACATTGGACAATAAACACTCAAAGCCTTACTCACTTCTTAAATAAAAATTAATACTTGTGAATTTGAAAAATTCAATTATCACTAGCAGTTAAAATTGATTATAAACTTAATTAACAAAACACTATTAAATATTTGATTTAAAATATTTCTAGTAAACAGTCACGTAAATACTGAAGCCATTTTAGCACAGTAGGCGAAGACATAGCAGGGCAATATAGAAGAGTATTTAGGAAGGAAGACTAGGGACACAGACTGCCTGTGTTCAAATTCTGAATTCTTCCACTTACTAGTTGTGTGACTTTGCGATGAATGTGCCTCATTTTCCATATGTCTAAAATGGGGATTATGATGGTACATATAGTACTATTGTGAGCATTAAATAAGCTGAGAGTATATACAAAAAACTTTAAATAATACCTGGCAGGAGTTAAGTGCTTGAAAAAAAAAATAAATATATTTAACAATGGTTAGAGAAGAAGTTCTCAAATTTTTTTGGTCTAAGAGTCCCTCTGTAGTCTTAAAATTTGTTGAGAACTCTAAACAGCTTTTGTTTAAATTCATTAAATGTATCATTATGCTGCATGAAAAATTTAAAAATTCATAAATTCATTTAAAATAATAATGAAAATATTACATGTTAAAATAAATAACATATTTTAGGGAAGCATTATATTTTCTCCAAAAATTAATTAGAAGGGTGGTGGTGTTTTACATTGTTGCATGTCACTTTAATGCTGGCTTAACAGAAGACAGCCAGATACTAATATTTACTTCTGAATTCAATCTGTTCCAATTTGGGCTTTTGGTTGAAGTATTTGAAGAAAATCCAGTCTCCCACATGTACGTAGTTAGAACTAAGAGGGATATTTTAATAGTCTTTTCAGAAAATTGCGGAAATTATTCTTTGATACTACACCAAAATTTGGCAAGTGATGGTTTATTAAAGCTTGTTACAAAATAAAATCTGAAACCAAATCAGTGAACATTGTTACAATCTGTTACATTAAATGGTCTATTTTGCTCTTTAAATGAGTGTTTATTTGTGTATGATTTTGAACATTGATCATTTGATAACTATTTGTCCACTGAGCTATGTGAATCTTCAAATATTATTAATACATTAAGAAATTAAAAAATATATATTGTTGTTAAAATCATCAACATCCTTACCAGGAAGGCCCATAATTATTAGGAAGTTATCAAGCTCACTTGTGCCTTTACAAATTTTGCAGATTTCTAATTTTCTCTTGAAATCTCAAATTGTACCATCAGCAAAAAGTACTATCAGTTGTTTTCACATGAAGTGACAGGCTCACTTTCTCATTTTTTGTTTAATTTTATTGTTATAACACTATAAAACAGAGAATTACACATTTTAATCACTTACATCTGTACAATTCAGTGATATTAACTACAATCACAACACTGTGCTATCACCACCACACATTACTATAACTTTCTCATCACCCCAAACCAAAACTCCAATTTCACTCCCCATTCTGCCTGCATTCCATTCCCTGGTGACCTATAGTATACTTTTTTTTTCTCTATGTATTTGCTTATTAAAACTTTGATTTGAAAGAAAATATTTGCCAAGTGTGAAACCATAGTTTCATACTTGGCATGTTATTTTGCAAGTAAAAATTGTGTTGCATGAATAAAAGGGGTTGTTTTGCTCTAAAGTCAAACAAGTGCATGTGCTTTTCCTTGAGACAACCATTGTATTTTGGGATGCAACAGAAATACTTCATGTTCATTTCTCATTTCATCACACAAGCTATTAAACAGACATCTATTCTCCTGCTCTCAGCCAAGATAGACTAATAAGGACTAGATTTACCCTCCCATCTAAAGCAACAAAACACACACAGACACACAGACAAATTAAATGAAACAATGGTTTTCAGCCAACAAAGAAAATGGGTCCCTGAGAGAAGAGGAACAAATAAAGTGAATACTGGAACTATTCCAGTTCACTTCTTTGAGAGTGTTTCTAGGACATTACACAAGAAAGAAAACACTGAGACATGCGAAGAGGAATCCCTGAGTTGAGGAGACAAGAGAGTCAAGGAGGCTGTGATGGTTAGGCTAATGTGTCAACTCAGCCAGGTAATTGTGCCCAGCTGTTTGGTCAGGCAAGCACTGGGATAATTGTAATACAAGGGCATTTATGGACTTTAGTCATCATTGACTTTACTGCAGTGGTAAATCATAGATAACTGATTACAATTACATCAATCAGGGAGATTGCCATCAGCAATGAGTGATATTTTATCCAATCAGTTGAATGCCTTAAAAGGGGAAGTGATTCCAGCATTGAGGGAGAATTTCCCAGCTCATCTTTGGACAGGTGATGTCTCCCAGAACTCATCAACGACCTTTACTGGACTTTTGTTGGAGCCCCAGGTTACAGCCTGCCTGTAGAACCTGGACTTGTGCATTCCCACGGTCACATGAGAGACTCTTATAAAATCTCTTACTATCGACAGATATCTCTTGTCGATTCTGTTTCACTAGAGAACCCTAACAAATAGAGAGGCTGAATGTTCACAAGACAGAGTCTGGAGATGAGAAAACTGTACAGAACCTGCGGCATCTACAGAGGGTCCCTCTCAAGTAGCAGGGTACGGATCAGTACTTTATTTATTTATTTATTTATTTATCATATTGCTATTGCATTATAAAATTCTATTATTATTCTTAGTCTTACTTCTTCCTGAGGGTTAGTATTTTAAGTTGATATTTCAATAACTTCCTACTATAGCAATAATTTCACCTGGCTCAAAAAATAGAAGTCCACCACAGTATAACTGAGATTGCTAGTCTAGTTTGATAACCAAGCTATTATTTACATAGTCCAAAGTGATCCAATTTGTTGCATCATGGGGCTTATAAATCAAATCTTTTCACATCATTTATAGAAACCATGTGTTCTTAACTTTAAAAATTGTCAATACTACCTAACTCATCATCCTTGTATAGTTGAAACCATGGGCAGGCTAAAAACGAGTTGTGCAGATTTTCTCCGTTCCTGTAACCTGTTCTTCTGAACTTATTTTGCAGGAAGCCAAGCTTAATGACAGACCATATAACCTAAGCATGCACAGAAACACAGACTCTTGTCATCTAGATGACATTTGAGAAACCACCAAGGTTACCACCCTCAGAACCAAGATTATTAGGACAAGGAGACATGAAAAGCAAATCAAATGCTAGAGGTCCTTTAATAAAGAAGATTTAGCATAAAATCCACTCTACCACAAATGTTCAACTCTATAATTAACCAAATAGAGAAGGCCACATCAAATCTCCCCACTTCTGTACCCACCTCCCACTTCCCATTCCCATAAAACTGCCCTCTGTTCTCAGATCAGGGAGACAGAGTTGAGCCTTGCCTCCTGTCTCCTTGCCAGTTGACCTCACAATAAAACTCTTTCCTTCCTCAAAATGGCAATATCATAGTATTGAACTCTGTGCACATTAGGCAGTGAGCCCTTGCTCAGTGATACTGTTAACTGATCTTTTATGATGATTTAAAACTTATATCAGCTTTACCTATAATGAAATTATTAGAATGTTCATCCAGCCATTTTATCTACCAGAAAAGAATGGCTTCAACCTGACCTAGTAATTTTTCTCTTTGGAACATTTGAATAAATGATCATCCTGAATCATGATGTTAATTCACCAGTGTGTCTGAGCATCAGAGCTGATCATATGATACACCTTCTATCTGGTTATCACGTACTGGAATTGTTTGTTAAACAGACAGTTACTACAATGTCCTGTTGTTGTCAGAACACCTACCTTTTCAAAGAATGTTTGACTCACTCAAAATTAGTCCTCTTCACTCTTTTTTACAGACTTTGACTATATACACACAATGTACATATACAAGAAAATGAACTCAAAATTCTTATATTTGCTTCTTTTTTAGGCATTTGTTGCCATCCTGCTTATCAGTAACATTTTCAATGTTTAAATATATGTTATTGTATTTAAAGGCTGAAAGAAGTATGTGTTTGTATATAGAGAGAGGGTATGTACACCTAATTCAATGCTACTCATTAAAATCAATAAAAACCAACCATCTACTATTTATACTTTTTTTGGCATTATGAATATCCCATTGCATATTTTACTTTTCTTTGAGTTTCATTTTGAACTCATGGCTTTTACAGACTTAACTTTTTAAAATTATCTACAATTATAATTTTAAACGTATATTTCATCCCTTGGCCAATGGCAACCCCTTTCACCTGGATGCTTTGTGCATTTAGTAATTAACATAAAGTTTTTAAAAGACTTCTTGTCTAAAATAATGGAAAATTCTATGCCCACTCTGAATTAACTCTGTTCCAAGAATTGTATTAGCTCTTCTCCAAAAATCCCCAGTTCACTTTCTTGTAAATGGGATTAAAGATCAAAATGTGTGTACAAATGGGAACATGTAAGTATTAATGCTGGGAAGATGTAGCTTCTTCTGTTGCCATCTTCTGTTACCTTTCAATGACAGGATTGGAAAACATTCATTTTATTGTAAGGGTTTATCCTAATTTTCAAATTTAACATAGTATGCCACAGTATTCTGTTTTTCTTGTGGTATGTAATTTTATTACCATTAAAAATGTTGACACATTACAAATTGTGAACTGCATTTTTTAAACTACATGAAAATGAAATAAAAGACCAACTGATTAAAAATAATCTGAGCTATGTAGTACCATTCAGGAGTAAGAGTACAATGAAAGTCTTTTCTCTATGTTCATTATTTCCTTATTTTAAAAAATGCTGCTGCTGAACTCCATGGAGAGATGATACCTTTCAAAGGACATAAAATTTTGTAAATATTGTTCTAAGACATTTTGCAAGTATATATTTCATCATCCCTTTTATTACTTTTATAGCAATATTTCCCAAAGGCTACATTTCTTGTGACCAAAGTAAATGGAACTAGGAGACTGAATGAGGAAAAACAAATTATTTGGGAAACACTCATCTGACATCAAGATGACATCAAGATTTCAACTCAAGTTAATGCTTTATTAAATCTAACATATAGGATATAATTTGTATATAGCAATGCATACATTTTAAGTGTTAGTTCAATAGGTTTCAACAAATCTAAAAAAAACCAAAACACTATAATACCACTCAATCAAGAGAATCTACCAAGTTCATTTTCCTCATACTGTCTACATCAGAATTCTGAAACACCTATTCATACATGTGGTCAGTTTATTGTCTGAATACATCATTCCAGGTCCTTAGCTAAATTCCTAGGCTATAAAATTATTATTCCCACAATTAAAAAAGCAATTCATAAAATAGTCTATATCCTTTGTATCATATTTAGATTATTACAATTTCTTTCAGCTAACATAATATTTATAAATTCTTTTTGTTTATAATTCATCTTAAAAAGAAATATTTTCTTCCACACAGAACGTCTTCAAGATATCCTTACTGTCTAAAGTCCATATTCGTCGTAATTCTCACCTCCTATTTAAACCTATGTGTATTTAAAAACTAAACAGATATCCACTCCTAGAAAAGAAGTCATTAGCTCTTTTCCTACAAATTCTTAAAAAGTGCACTCTTTGCCTGATAAATGGCTCATTTTCTCAATAGTGTTTCTGATAAAAAAGAAAACCCAAATCATTGATCTTGGCACATATTATGGTACATAATCAAGTAGGAACCTTGGTCTGCCATGATCAACCATTCATACCCTGAGAAATTCACCTCAAATGTCCGGTCCTCAGTTTCCTCATTCCAGTGAAATAAAATCATACTCAAACACAAAATCAATGATTCTTAAACTTTTTGTTGTTGTTGTTGTTTTGCAAATAATTGAGTCTATTGGAAAAGCTTGGGTGTCTCACATGACATTAATTAAGGCTTCTATATTACGTTAATGATGAAACAAACATTCAGATAGAACGACAACTTACTTCGCCTCTTAGATTATTAGCAGAATTAATGAAATTGAAACTATACTGCTCTCCTGGAATCAGTCTTTCAAACCATCAGACTCTTACTCACTATATTCTCAAATGATCCTAAAACTTCTTAAGGGCCAAGTTCCTGACTTCCTACTTTCTTCACTTTAATATCTTAATTCCCTAGCAACATTCCAGGTACCTGTTCATTACTTTTTCAAAAAAATTTAACTGAAGTCCCTCAGTTAATCCTCAGTGCTGCCTTAATTGCCTTAAAAGATATAGTTTTCAATCCATTTTATAGATCAGGAAAATAAAATCAGAAAGGTTAAGTAATTTCCTCAAAATCCTATAGATAGTAAATGACAGAACTAAGGCTGCATCCTTAAGGTTCTAAAGTTAGAAAAGGCAGAAAACTCTAGGAACAGAAGCAAGTGTTTTCCCTTGTGATCTTTGAAATAGATTCATTTAGCATGACCCATAAAATGGTATTGTAAAAAGAGAAAAATAGGATGGCAAAAGAAAGCAGAAAGGAAACATTGAGAGAGGATGTGTATTTTAAATTTGCAAATTTGTCTTGCCCAAGTGTAAATTTATATCTAACCATTCAATAAAAGTAATCAGAGCTTAGCTCAAAATGGATCTTTTGAATAGGCAAGGATTCTCTGTACTAATAATGCTGATCTAGTTTCAAAGTGAAGCTCCAGCCTAAATTCCTCAGAGTTCACATTTCAGGAAATGTCTAGACCAGACATAGAGCTGGTAGACAAATGGAGAACATCTACACTTCTTCATTCTAGCTATCAGGTCTGTCCTTAAGGACACTCTGGTACCAGAAGGTTTATCTCGGTGCCCATATTGCTTTGCTTTGCTTTCCCTACTGGTTGAAAATACCCCTTGACCAGACAATTTGGTATCTTAAAATTTAGCTTTAATACATGAACAGAAAAGTGGTCACAATAACTCCATTAGGATGTTCATCAAAAGTATCTTTTTACAATGTGAAAATCTGGATTAAACCTAAATGTCTGATAATCACTAATTGCTTAATTAAATATTGGGGCATTACTACCATGAAATACAATGTGCCATTTAAAAAAACATGTTCATAAGACAAATTAAAGGTGTAATGAGAAATCTACAGAATAGGCAAATATACAGAGACAGAAAGCAGATTAGAATTGCTTAAGGGTACAAGATTGAAGAATTTGGGGGATGGGTACAGAAAGTGACGGCTATGGAGTTTCTTTGCTGTGTGATAAAAATGTTCAAAAACTGTGACTGTACTAAAAGACATTAAATTGTACATGTTAAATTTGTGAAATGTACGGTATATGATTTATATCTCAAACCTATATACACCACAGCAAAGTCAAGAGACAACTGAGAAACTGGAGAATATAAATAAAGGGTTAATATCCCTATTTATTAAAAAACTCTTAAAATTTGAGAGAAAAAGAGCTGAAAACCAGAGAGAAAATGGGCAAAAGAAATGGACAGACAATTCACAAAGAAATATGTAAAGTATCATTCTTAAACTGATGAAAATATGTTCAACTTTACTCACTTTAAGAAAAATGCAAATTAAAGTTACACCGAAAATAATATTTCTTAGATGCACACACCAAAAAAACTATTATGTGCATGAAAAAATTAGTGAAATCCAAATAAATTACAAAGATTAGTTAATAGTATTGCAACAATGTCAATTTCCTGGTTTTGATCATTGTACTTTAATTATGTAAGAGGTTTTCATTGGGAGAAGCTGGGTAAAAGATACACAGAAAATGTATTATTTTCACATTTATGCATCAAATTCATTTCAAAATAAAAGTTTAAAAAAAGATTTAAGAAAATGTCAAAAATATACTGTGTTTAAAAAGAAAGTTATTAAAAAGCAAGAATATAAGACCTACTATATTGAAAACCAAACCTCAAACTAGATCAGATGAATCAAATAAAAAATGCAGTCTTTACGAAGTTGAATTTTAAATCACTTTTTTTGTGTGTGTAAAACATAGGCATTTCTGTATTTTTCAAAATTCCTAACTTGAATATGCTTTGTAGTTAAGAAAAAAACTGTTTTTAAAATAATAGAAAAATAAGCCAATAAGCAGTTTGGCTAAGAATTTTTCTGTCTGAGAGCAGGATTTGAACTGGACAAGCTCTTTCCCTCCATTTCTACTCAAGTTTCTGCAACCTCCTAATAAACCAACTGATACATTTAGACAAATCAGGGCTTTCAATTGTTGCTACTGAATTTCTAGAATGAAAATTATCTTTACATGTAAGATAGCATGTACCTGACTTTGATGTTCTTTGTTCAAACACTACTTCAGAGAAAATTGTTGTGCATCAACCAATTTGACAAGATTTTTAAAAAAATATGTAACTTCTCATTACTGCTATGTATCAATCTGTGCTCTGGTAAATTTGATCTGCATAAATACTTTAATTACACAATTTGGGCTCCCTAATGACCTTTGGTAACACAAGCCTCTGTCTAATTCCTTTTTAGTAATAGTCAAGGGTGATTTGGTTTGTAAGCAATTCTCTAAAAGTACCAGCAGTAATTTCTCTTTCCCTCTTAACTTCAATTGGACACACTTATTTAAGCAAATCATGCCAGTGCAGTACTGTGCCAAAATGTCAGTGGGTACACAAAAGACTATAAAATTATAAATCAGGCAATAGCAGCTTAACTAGCTTTCTTCAAACATCTGATGTATATGGTTTAGAAATGCATTTAATATGTGACAAACCCTAAAGATGCAAAGTCAATTGAGATGATTATAATCAGAAAAGGTAATTGCAGATATCATTACAATCATTAGTGTAATAACATATTTGGAGTAAAATGTTTTAAGAAACCTGATTAAAATTAATAACATACTTTTTATCATCTCAAAGAGTATTTATATAAAACAATAAAGTCTTAACTTTTCAATATTTTAAAAAACAAATGGGCTATACATTTGTTAGCCTTGTATAGGACTATACAAGGGTTTTGGGGAGCTCATAAATAGAAGTCACATAATTCATAAAAATAACACATCATCGACTTCTTTTACTTTACATTACAACAAATTCGTGGATGTTATTCAGCTTCATTTATGTGAAACGTCCTTTAGATTTTCTTAGGAAAGGAATTAATATTTTCTGTTTTTTGTTTTCAATTGCAAAACTTATTCTCACATCCTGGCTAACATGATTGGCCTCACTTTCCCTTTAAAAGGACCACTAGTTAATCCTTCTATTGTTGTCTTTGAGTTTTATGATTCATACTTCCAGAAGGGATATCTTACCAAGGAAGCAGACCCGAAATAATGATTGCTATTTAATTAGAGAACAATCTCAAGTCTGTGTAGCTTTGAATGTCCTGTATAGCCAAAACAGTCCTAACATGTTACTGGGGGGAAAAAAAGGTCACCTAATCTCAATAATAGATAAGTGAGATAGTGGATAAAGGATAATGGATACACCTCAGCAAAACAATTACCTTCTCTTTATCTTCTATCTACAGCATACCATTTCAGTGATTAAAAATAGAGCCCAATTTCTTGGCAGAGCAGTAGTAACAGAGTTAGGGCACCCCTACAATCCACAATCCAAGGTTTTATCTATAAGATGATCCAGTTTTCCCTCTAAATCCCACCTTTTACGACATGTTGGGAAATGTATTGATCAAAATAAACGAAAGAAAAACAAAGTTTCAGGAAGTTGATTGAATAAGAACATATCCTCTTCAAAATTGTTTCACGATCTTAATATTTTGTTAGTTTTTTTAATTGGTCATTTTTCCATTATTTTATTGTAGAAAAACCTTATTCTTCAACCTAACAATTTACAGTTCATTAAAATAACTGCAACTTATATGTGTTGAGTAATCTACAAGCAGCCAGGAACCGTTCCAAATGATTAAAGATGTGGACAGATGAGTAGGAACTGGTGATGATTTGGTACTCCTTTAGGGTTGGGGGCAGAGAGAAGTATTTCACACAGAAGAAACAGCACTAGGGAAGACACAGCGTTCTCTGGACCAGAACAGAGAATCTTCCACTTGAACTGAACGAGTGTCATATCAGGGAAACCAGAGGGCCTGTGGTGGTGGGATGAGGTTACCAGGGATGGGTCCAAGGTGACTTGTGGGGTGATGGAAACGCTGTATATCCTTGATTACAAAGGTATTTTCCTTTAAGGAAGGAGCTATTAACAGATATTGGGTGAAGGAGAGTTATGATTGCAATTGTGTTTTAAATGTTTACTGACATGACAATAAGAGGAAAAGCTGAGAAAAGTGAATGTAAAGAGATAATTAGGGGCTATTACAATTGTGCAGATGACGATCAGTAACTTATCCTAAACTTCTTGGCAGCAGAGATAGAAAGAAGGGAATGGATTTAAGAGATGCTTAGGAGGTAGAATCAACAGGACTTAGTAATTATTTCGAGATTAGCACTTTTTTTCCTTTGGGTGAAGTTTCATAATCACAGTTGTTTCATTATATATGCAAAATTTTCCAAATGGAAAAGATCAGTAAGTTATTACAGAGTAATCTGAATCAAAATTCTTAAAGATTCCATGGTCAATATGTTTATAAAAAACTATATACTATATTCCTCTTTTGGAGACTAACAGCAAATATTGAACACTAGATAATATTAAAGCTCTAAAAATGCAATAGTTAAAATATGGCTTAGTTTTGTTTAAGCCCTTGTTTCCCAAACTTATTTGAATATAATACCCATTTATGAGCAATGGGTTTTTATAGTCCTAGTGGTTCGCAGCATATAATTTGGAAAATATTAAGCTATACAGTTTTCAACATTGCTCTGTTTGGCTTCTTACTTCTCTGCATGCCATCTGGCAGGAATAATGGGGACAACTGCTTTATCTTAGAAATAGATTCAGTTTTAGTATTTAATCCCAAAATGTTTCTTTCTGGTAGAAAATTCTTCAGAGAAGACCTTCAAATTAATAAATCAGGTTCATCTTTTACCTTATATTTAACACTCTTCCTGTACCAGTAAGACTGCATAAGTTTTCCAGGATACCTTCTGGCTCTAAAATTATATATCTGTATGCAAAATATTTTCATCATTCTTCCCTTAAAAAATTCCTTATGCCAAAGTCTTTCTAAGACTATGAACTCATAACAATAAGTTAGTATGACTCTATTGTAAAGAGATAATACTGGAGCCATGGAATAAACATGCTTTGGAATTCACTCAAGCTTAGCTATATTTTGTAAAGCCACAATCCAACTAAGGCCCATGAGAAAAATGGTAGCACAAATTGAATCTATATCTAAAAGCCCTAATTAGACCCCAGTTGAAGCTATAATCATTAGTTTTTCTCTTGTGCCTGGCCACTAAAATACTTGTTTTGTGTACAATAAATGAGAAGCAACATCCAACCACAACGTTTTTAAGCTGGAAGTTACCTCAGAGATTAGTATTTCAACCACTTCAATTTACAGATGAGAAAAAGGAGGTCCAGTGAGGTTAAGTGAGTTGCTTAGAAGCAGTTTCCAAAATCAACATTTGTTATCAGCATTTAAAGTATATTTTATGAATTTAATGGTTTTGAAATGTTACAAGAGATTTCCTCTAATCAAATACATAAAATCAATTATAGAAAAGTAAGAAATAGAAGTACTAAACAAATTGGATTTAAGCACAATGGCTGAGGTTACAATGTTTTTCTGACAGTACTGTATCATTCAATTCCAAGTTTTTTTTTTTTTGCAGAGTTCACTTTTTAAAATTATTTATTATTATTATTTCTTAATGGTTCTGGGGCTGGTGAATGAGCCCACAACTTTGAAAGTGGAAAGCCAGCACTCAACCACTGAGCCATATTGCCTCCCCTCTGCTGGTTTGTTCGTTTGTTTTAGGAGGCACCAGGCACCAAACCCAGGACATCCTATGTGGCAAGCACAAACTCAACTGCTTGAACCAAATCCACTCCCCAGAGTTCCCTTTTGGTGACTGTAAGTGCATAGATTAAAATGTACAATAATCGCAAACCATCTATGTTATGAGAAATCTTCCTATTTTATTAAAAAGCAAATTGACTTACTCTAAACAAAATATTTGCTGACACAATAGGTCAAAAAAACTCAATTCTCTTAAAAGGAGATACACACAAAACAATAAGTACTTTTCATCCTATATGTTCTTAGGAATGGGTGAGGTCAGTATTGTTTCAAAGAGGAAACTGTATCAAAGAGAACTTGGTGGATACTGGATGAGACAGGACGAGCTTAAGGGAGAAGCATGGTCATACAGGTACAGAATAGGACTAAGGAAGATTTTCTCAAAGGATTCATAAAGCCCAAGAATCACAGTATTGGAAGAAATGTGAAAAACCATCTAGACTCAACCTCTTCTAATAAAGATGGCAACAGAGAGCCAGCAAAAAAAAAGTGACATACACGGGCTTTTTCCTAGTGAGTCAATAAATCAAAATTAGAGACCAGGACCTGGTTTCCAATAGGTAACTTTACTTGACCTTACAATACAGTGAGATTAGAGGACACAGATATCTGCAACCTGCCAACTGAATGGAGAAATCAAGGATAGACTAACAGGCCAGGAAGTATCTGGCTGCCAGTTGGACAATGCCACTGGGGACCCAATGTGTCTTAACAGTACATCTGGTTCTCCAAACAGCAGGTGTTCAGAGACTGGTGTCCTGTGGTCTTTATGTTCTTGAAATTGAAGTCGTCTCCTTCTCTTGCAGTCTTCTCTTGGTAGTTGATTTTTAGAGGTGTTTGAGAGAGAGTGCACGGTGCATAATGTGGAATTATAAGGGTCACTGCAGCAGTTTAATGTTATTGATGAATTCCAAAAGGAAATATTGGATTATGTTTGCAATCTGATCTGTACCTGGGGATGACTGAATTATGATTAGGGCTAGGGCATGACAAAGAACAGAGTTGGGGGTTTCCGATGTTGGAGTTTTGATGTTGGAGTTTGATGCTGAAGACTTAAGCTGGAGCCCAGGGGTAAGAGACAGAGCTGTTTGCCTGATAGTCTACAGCTGACCTGATGAAGCCAGGCAAAGAAAGCCTGAAGAGCCTCATAGACTACAGCTGACCTTATGGAGAAAACAGAGGAGCTGAGCCCAGAGGAACCCAGGAAGCCTGAACCCTTGCAGACATCAGCAGCCATCTTGCTCCAACACGTGAAAACAGACTTTGGTGAGGGAAGTAACTTATGCTTTATGGCCTGGTATCTGCAAGCTCCTAACCCAAATAAAAACCAACCCATTTCTGGTATTTTGCATCAGCACACTTTTGGCTGACTAATACAGTCACCAATGCCAGAACCTCTACCTTTGCCCAGAAAGTGGCTGATACTCTGAAGAATATGATTCTCAAAAATGAGATCAAGCTCTCTCCATCAACATCATGACCATCTCCCATGGGATCACACTCAGTTCATCTTTTCTTCCCCAACCCCAGCCTTTTATCTGCCTTTTTGAAATGGTGCCACCTTTAAACACAGAACCAGTCTGGGACAGATAGAAAAACACGAGCCTGTCATTGCCTTTTAGGCTTGGAAGCTTCTAATGCCTTTGCCAAAACTATTACCATTTGAATTTTCTCTCAGGGATACAATTTTAAGTAATTAATCCTACCTTCTCCATTAAGAATCATAAAATCCACTAGCCATTTATGCTTGCTTCCTTTCTAGTACTGCTTTTTTGTTTTTGTTGTTGTTATTGTTTTAAGGTTTATTTATCTCTCCTTCCCACACCACCTCCATTGTTTGCATGTGCTGTGTCAGTTCGTCTTCTTTGTTGCTTTAGGAGGCACCAGAAACTGAACCCAGGACCTCCAATGTGGGAGGAAGGTACCTAATCACTTAAGCCATCTCCATTCCCTGCTTTGTTGTGTCTCTAGTTATGATTTTCCTCTTGTGTCTCTTGTTGCATCTTGTCACATCCGCTCATCACACTAGCTTGCTGTCCTGCTTGTTGTCTTTAGGAGGCACTGGAAACCTCTGCTCCCTGCTTCGTTGCATATCTTATGATCCTCCTCTTGTGTCTCTCTTTGCATCATCTTGCTGTGTCAGCTTGCCATGCCTGCCCTTTGTGCCAGCTCACTGTCTTCTTTAGAAGGCATCAGGAACTGATCCATGGACCTCCCATGTGGTAGGCAGGAACCCAATTGCTTGAGCCACATCCATTTCCCTCCTGGTACTGTTTCTAAAGATTACTTTGTTTGTTAATTAGAGAAGTTATGCATGTAGAGAACAGTCATGCATAAAGTACAGAAATTCCAGACAACATCCCATTATTATACCTTACTTTGGTGTAGAATATTTGTTACAATGGATGATAACACATTTTTATAATTGTACTAGTAATTACAGTCCTTGATTTAACTTAGGGATCACTGTTTACATAGTATAGTTGCATGGATTTTTAAAAAATGTATTCCGTTACCATATATACAATCTAGAATTTCCCCTTTTAGTCATACTCAGATATATGTTTCAGTGCTATTAATTATGTTCACAATTGTTTGTAAATATCTAGTTTTTATTATTTAGTATACCCAATCCACTCTTCTAAAAGCTAAGACAAACTTGATTTGAGTACTGGAGTAGGCCCTGGGCTGGATAAAATTCAATCTAAAAAAAAACAGGGGCAGAGATAGGCAACCAATGACAGTGCCAAGGAACTCGTACTCAACATCTGGTTTATGGGGCGATAGGAAAGAAAAGTTCAAAAAGTGTCAGGAGCAGGTCAAGAAGTAATGTTTAAATAATTTAATTTGAAAGTGCTAAGTAAAGGTAATTCCTACACCTACAGAATCAGCAGCCTTCATATACCAGACACTCAGCCCTCTCACTTCTTTCATCTTTTCAAATGTTCTTAAAAAAATGAGTTTTGTAGGAAATGTTACACCATGCACAAACCACACCACAGAGTCAGCACAAAGGTCTCTGCTGTGGTTGCCTGACACTGCCTTCGCTTCTGAGTCCTTGATGCTGCTCCTCATGCTTACTGGGGTCACCACATGGGACCCCATCGCCACCCGTGCTGCTGGGGAGCTGATGCCTCCATCAGTTTTTTTGTTTACAGACACCTTCTTCACCCCTTCCTTTCAAACCTGTAGAGAGACACCCTTCCCATCCATTGTCCACCGATCAGTGAACATATTCCTAGGTCCCAGTAGCAGCCTCTTTGCCTATCTAGTGCCTTCCAGTTTGCCACATGCTCATGGTGCCTGGGGACTGAGAAAGGTGGTGGCCAAGTGTCCCTGTGTATCCAGCTCACTGCACTTGAAACCACTGCCCTTCTCCACCACCATTCAAGCCCTGATGCTGAGTTTAGTGACCCCCTCTCAGATGTGTAACATTCTTGTGATGACTCTTTTCTCTTATAAACTTCTTTCTCCCTTCACAAATTGTGGCTTTAGTCAAGGAATAAGGACTTTGCCAAACATATCAGTACACATCTGAATCCCAAGTGGCCTAGACTTGCATGCCCAGTAAGGACCACTGCTCTGGCTGGGCTGTAACTGCGCAGCAGCCATCACTGAGACTCTTCTTCGCTCTTCTAACCCTCGATTTTGAGCACTTTGCAGGCTGGTGCCCCTTCTAGTATATATGTGCATGATATCTTTACTGGACTTTAATAAATTGACTCCCATGGGTAATTCTAACAATGTACTTTGTCATCTCTTACGCAATTCTTTCTACCAAGTAAATGTTTGCTTACACGACTCTTGATTACTCAAGCTAATGGACAGAACAAATAATGTAACTAAATCTAAATGTAGCACCACTTATATTGTGTTTGATTATTTTATCTGTATTTACTAAGTGACTATGGGCAGAGCTATTCTTAGAATTTATGTCACTTCAAAATTGTGGTGCTGTCAAGCCCCATCAAACTGTCTCATTTTCTACCCTGCTCCTTGGCTGGATTACGCCCTTTGTCTTTCTATAGTGTTGATCAAAAAAATCAATTTTGCAATTGAAGAAAAGCATCAGACTAAATGGAATTTAGTTCAGTTGTTCTTATGTTTAAGTTTACTATCTTTTTGCCCATACTTTCCAGGCTAAAAGAGGTAATTAGACATTTTAGAATAATAAAAGGTCTTTCCTTTTAGCACCAGCTGGCCTCTGGGCTGTATTTAGAGATAACTATTTACAGAGGTAGAAATAATTTTAACAAACTTTCAGCAAAGAAAATGACTGAAGAAGAAATCAGGGTTAGTTGTAACTAAATGATCATGAGGACAATCAAGATTTACTGCCTGTAGCACTGTGATGTGGTTATGAATTCCAAAAATAGATATTTTATTATGTTTGAAATCTGATCACTAACCTGGGCATGATTGAATTATAATTAGGCCATTGAGTCTCCACCCCTTGTTGAGTGGGGACTCACAGATAAAAGGCATGACAAAGAACAGAGTTGAGGGTTCTTTATGCTGGAGTTTTGATGTTGGAGTGTGATGCTGAAGTCTTAAGCTGGAGCCCCTGGGAAAGAGACGGAGCCATTCACATGGTAGTCTATAACTGACCTTGTGGAGAGAGGCAAAGCCTAGAGAGCCTCATAGTCTACAGCTCACCTTGTAGAGAAAACAGGAGCTGAGCCCAGAGGAACCCAGGAAGCCTGAACCCTCACAGACATCAGCAGCCATCTTGCTCCAAATAGACTTTGGTGAGGGAAGTAACTTATGCTTCATGGCCTGGTATCTGTAAGCTCCTACCCCAAATAAATACCCTTTAAAAAAAACAATCAATTTCTGGTATTTTGCATCAGCCCCCTTTTTGGCTGACTAATACACTGCCCTTTCTTTATTCTCCCTATCAAAATAAAGCTTGCTTTCATTCATTTGCTTATTTTAAAAATTCTTCATAAAACAGAACTATCAACTAGCATTAACAAAGACCTCTTAAGCACACTTTCAATTACTTTAACATCTCCAATTAGAACATCACAATGAAGAAAGAAAAAGGATAAATGTAAAACCACTCAATAGTCTCTCTAAATAGTCTTGCAGGTTGATGTAGACATGATTCAATGATGGTGCATACTAGTACCATACCACAGACTACATCTTAGGTTTCCACCTTAAAGAAATTTTTGCTTACAATAACAGAATGGAATGTTTCCATTAACCAATGATGTTCCAGCATCCTCTCTCATAATAAAAAGAACTTCAAATGCCACACAAGTAATATAAATTGTGGCAGACTAAAAGTAGTAGAACTGTGCTCTAAATGCTGCATATGTAATAGGTTGAATTACATTACATGAGTTAGGTAATAGTAACTCACTTTCCCAAACTGACAAAAATGGATACAGTTTTTAAAAGACTATATGTTGGCAGCAGACTTGGCCCAGTGGTTAGGGCGTCCGTCTACCATATGGGAGGTCTGCAGTTCAAACCCCGGGCCTCCTTGACCCGTGTAGAGCTGGCCCATGTGCAGTGCTGATGCACGCAAGGAGTGCCGTGCCATGCAGGGGTGTCCCCCACGTAGGGGAGCCCCACTCACAAGGAGTGTGCCCCGTAAGGAGTGTGTGAGAGAAAAAATTCAGCCTGCCCAGGAATGGCGCTGCACACACGGAGAGCTGACACAACAAGATGACCCAACAAGATGACAACAACAGAAGCGGACAAAGAAGACTTAACAAATAGGCAAAGAGAACAGACAATTGGCTGGTGGGGAGAGAAATAAATAAATAAATAAATCTTTAAAAAAAAATAAAAAAGACTATATGTTGTTTTCTTCTTTGATTTTATAAAAAGTCGTTATAAATTAATTTGCAATTAATTTAGACTATAAAAGAACCAACATTTTCCTGAAAGTATTTTTTAATAATGTGTTTTTCCTTCAGAAAAATCTGTAAGGAATGGTCAGAAGGCTGGAATTCCATAATTTCTTCAAGTGCATGATAACTTCACATGTGGACAAATGATGAGTTGACATCAGATAGTAGCTGTTGTGTTTGGAAGTACAACCCCTTAGCACTGCAAGCAATGGCAATGTTATATTCTCCTCATTCCCACAGTGCCATACATAAAAGGGATATATATTAAAATTTAAAGCAAATCTGTGCTTTGTTATTTATAAACACTATTTATGGTTATTGAAAAGATGTAGGAAAACAACTGAGATTAAGTAGCATCACATATATAGTCCCTATATAAGGGCATTTCTTTAAATCTTCCATTTGAATTAATATTTCAATAAATATAAATTACTGTATTTGAATTACTATGGGCAGTTAACACTGCTCCCTACACAAGGAATTCATGGCAGTTTGCCCCCTTATCTAGGGGCTCTTGTGAGCAGGGAATTACGGTTTACAGTAGGTGCTTTATAAATTTACATTACACAGATGTTCTTGACATTTACATATTATGTGTATTTGGGCAGTGTGAACTCATGCCCTAAACCACCTTTCATAGGTCAAATCCAAAATTTCACACCACAACTGACTGAGAGCACTTCAGAGACAGACCATGGAGGTTGGGGCAAGGGAGTGGGGTGGAAGGACAGTCAACCTTCATGATGAGGCCTTGGTATTTGTGGACTATTATTTTATAGCAGTATCAGACAACCCAAAGGATACCATGCTTTCTGCCCATGCTTACCACATCCTGTGCAGAGTCCTAGGACAACAGGATGCCTCAGGTTAAGTCTTCATGCAGAAATATCAGCCATGGCTCATTCCCCTTATACAACTCTATCTTCTCTTTCTCTCCCAAAGCTTTCTTCCTCCTCTGTCCAAACTCAGCTCCAATATATGAAGGCAGCTATAAGAAAAGGCAAGCGGCAGTAGTTCTATGGAAGCCACCTGGGCTGTCTCCTCACCTTGGTGGCCTCATGTACAAACACAGGGGGCCTCCTCAGTCGTACTGGGGAACGTTATGGGCACCTTGTCAAGGCCATTTAAAGATGGCAAGCCACCACATGCATATCATACAGAGGCAGTGGTCTATGAAGAAGGAAGGTTCATGGTTTGACTACTCCATTTTTCCAGGAAAGAGCTGTAGGGAACCCTTTCAACAGTGGCCTCCCCTGGTGCCTGTGAGGATTCACACACACACACACACACACACACACACACTCACTGAAATGCCTGAGCCCCAGCAGTGCTGGCAGGATGATATTTTAAAATTTAGTAGTAATTTTTAGTTTTCCAAAAATGGAACATCACACCCATTCCCTTAAAAATATGTCTATTGTTTATCTTTCAAAATTTCCTTTTTTAAACACATTTATCATAGATGTATTATATAAGGAATTAGGGACTACTTCAATCCTGCAAAAGATGTCACCAATTACGAATCTATAGGCCATCCTTAGATTTCTTAAGTTATTTTATAATTTTAAAAAACCTTCTTTCCTTTTAGGTCTTGTCTGTACAGATAAAAGGAGTGGCAACAAATAAATAAATAAAGTCCTCATTTATTATCCTGGTCTCCCATGTTACAACTTTTAGGTGGAGTTTGATTACAAATTAAATGAAACTAAATTCAGCAAATTGATTTAAAATATCTAGAATGTGTTGAAAAGTTATCTCTCAAAAGCTTAACAGGATAAACTATTCTTTCTAAGCAAAACTTTGATTGGTTTCTTTTTTTTTTTTTTTAGATTTATTTATTTATTTCTCTCCCCTTCCCACCCCCACCCCAGTTGTCTGTTCTCTGTGTCTATTTGCTGCATCTCCTTTGTTCGCTTCTGTTGTTGTCAGCTGCACGGGAATCTGTGTTTCTTTCGTTGCGTCATCTTGCTATGTCAGCTCTCCATGTGTGTGGCGCCATTCCTGGGCAGGCTGCACTTTCTTTCGCGCTGGGCGGCTCTCCTTACAGGCGCACTCCTTGCGCATGGGGCTCCCCAGCGGGGGCACACCCCTGCGTAGCAGGGTACCCCTTGCGTGCATCAGCACTGCGCATGGGCCAGCTCCACACGGATCAAGGAGGCCTAGGGTTTGAACCATGGACCTCCCATGTGGTAGACGGATGCCCTAACCACTGGGCCAATTCCGCCGCCTGATCAGTTTCTTGATCCTGCCAAAACATATGGATCAAATGGTTTTAGGAATCCTCCATAAATGCCAGCCTGTCAGTTAAGCAGAATCATAATTTTGTTCTAGTCCTCAAAATAATTTTCTTAAAACTATTGACTCTCTACATGGAAACTCATGTTCTTCATGTAATTCTTGAGGGGGAAAGTGTTTAATAGATTTTCTCCCTTTTTAATAGATTTTTTAAATTTATGAGATAAGTTTATAAACAAACATTTTTGCATCACTGGGACAAATCATTAAGGAGAAAACATTCAAGATGAGTATGTATCTTCTAATGGAGCAGTCAGAAGTTTACAGGTCAGTAGGAGTCTGCCCTAAAATGCCTTAAAGGAGCCTACTTTTCATTTAAACAAAGAATAAGCCAAAGAGAAATAGGAAGTGAGGGTATACTTTCACAGAGCAGTGGAGAAAATACAGGCAAGTGCCCTAATTTCTCCAGCTACTGTTTATTGAAATAAAATGTCTTAAAAAATTGACAGTAAAACTATTCAATTAGCCTAAAATGTTTTAATTATTTAATCTCAATGTTTCTTACACAAAAGACTTACTGGTCCAACATCTAAGTGGTAGAGCAGAAAGTCAGGCAACTACATATCTGAGTTTCTTCTCACTATACTCATTGTAGAAGTTACTCAAAACTAACTAAAAGCACTAAGTCTCCCATTGGTATTTGCCAAAGTGTATTTTCTATCTTAACAACTCATCCTTCTTAATAGTTCAAAATATTTATTCAAGTAGTGAAAGAGAGGAAAAGAAAGATATTTGCTGAACATCTCAATCATAGATTTCCTAACAAGTGTATTAAAATTCAATCCATTCCATACAAATATGAACTTTGCTTGAAAAATATTAGACATAATTATCATTATCATTTTGCTTTTGATATCATTTGGCTATAAGCTATTCATTTAATTAAGATAGGTTCTGATTTCTCAGCAACTATTTTGTGACCACTCAGGACTTTTTGCAAGAAAATCTAACCTACAGGCTGTTTTAAAATATAATGACATTCTTATGAATATCAAATTTAACATCTCATGACATAATGTTATGCTGCATAAACATTTAATTTTCCCCATAGTTTCTGGGGAATGGCTTTTTTTTTTCCTGGTCTCAAACTTTTTTTGCAGGTCACTGAAAAGTCTATGGCCCCCTAATGCTGTGCCTCTGGTGTCTGATAAATTAAGTGACCCGGGCACTGGGCCAAGTACTTTATAGACCTTATCTCCTAAGATGATCTATCCAGCAAAAAAGGCTTGCTGGGCTACAGATAATAGGTTACAGTCACAAAACTCTCGGAAAACCTATAAATAAGGCAGATAAATCTCCTTGGGAATTCCTAACACACCCAGCAACTTCATCTTCCCTCTATTTGAGTAACAATCGAGCCCCGGAGGAGAAAGTACTTTGAGGACATAGGGTAAATTGAAAAGATGCATAGATGAAATTCTTTTACCCGTCTGAAAATATACTGGACATATGCATAAAATCATAGTCTTGGTTTAATAAAATGTTGGTTCATTAATTGTGACAAATGCATCATACTAATGTAAGATCTTAAGAGGGTTATCTGGGCAAAGAGTATACAGGAACTCTCTATTAACTTTGCAACTTATCTGTAAACCTAAAGTTATTCCAAAATAAAAAGTTATTTTTAAAGAGACAATTATAATGAAAGTACTTTAAACAGAAAAAAAAAACAAAACTGTCCTTAATAATCTTCCATTTTCCTTTCCCCTCCTTTCCTTTCCTGGTCAATTCAGTCATAAATTCATTAAGTTAAACAAAGAAAAGGAACTGCCCATGCAGAGGAGGCCTGTTCTTGGAGCCCAAGCAGGGAGAAGGGGCAGCAAGGGGAGTGGGAACCCCATGAGGTAAGAGGGTATGCACTTGGGGACATTCTGCAGTAAGGTATCAGAGCCTGAGATGACAAGAGGGGTTCACGAGACGAGGTGACCAGGGTGGGATGAGAGGGACCAAATGGGGAGAGAAAGGTGTCCACACTGTGGGGACGAGTGCCTGGCATGGAGTCTCAGAGCTGGAAAAGAATAAAGAGGGCGTGTCCTGGAGGGAGATGACGGAGCACGTGCAGGTTGAGGAAGAAGGCATGAAGCGAGAGATGGGGTAGGTTGGCAGGGGGAGTTAGAGGCTGAGCAGGTAGAGGGAGGGATGTGCAAAAGGGGAGGGCCATGCGCAGTGTGTGGGAACCTGGGCAAGGTGAGAAGGGCGACTGTGCCTGTGCAGGGAGCCGGAGGCTAAGCAGGGATTGAGAAGGTAGGCTTGGCCAAGTGCAGGGAGCCTGGAGGCTGAGAAGGTGAAGGGGGACACCCACGAGGAAAGGTGAGCTGATGTGTGTGCAGGTGGATGAAGGGCCCACATGGGTGAACGGGCAGCAGTGCTATGAAACTGGTCATGCACAGGGGCTGAGTGAAATAAGTAAATACTTTAAGGGTAACGTGAGCCAAATTTCATACTGTAAAAGAAAAGAGTTACGAATACGGTAAGGGGGAAACTAGAATGCATCCTGTAGTGATGGATTGGAATTTACAGGTATCAGCACAAACTGACAATTTTCAATAGATGTAGACAGATGGGCAGATGTAGATGCACAGATATAGAAATACAGATGCAAATGCATGTGTGCATGTTTATGTACATATATATACAATCCCTACGTATGTCCACTGAGGGGCTGGGAGAAATTTTACCTCAATAGCAACGAGTACACCTAGTGGTCAGACATTAGCTTCTAAATATCATTCTCAACTAAAAGAAATCTCTGAAGAAACAGATAACAGAGTTGAGAAGGGAAAGTACAGATGAAACTGAACTATCTTATGTCAGAAAGCAAGAAAGTGCTCAAAGAATGATATAGAACTAGCTTGAAAGCACTTCCTTGACCAAATGTGGGATAATCTGAACTTAAAATAAAGAATTATAAAAATCAATTATAATCCATTGAATAAAAAAGGAATACATGAGTCCATACTGATATAAATGAAAGAATTGAAATTTGATGAAAATGAGACATTTGCACAGTTTTAAAATACCCCCTATAGCACACAGATTCCCCTCCCCCCCAAAAATGCCCACTTCCTACTGTTTGGTGTCTTATGAATAAGTCTGTAGATGCAAATAAGGTTACGTACTATTCATTGGACTTTAAAATAGGGAGTTTACCCTGGATTGCCCGGGTAGGATCATTGTAATCACGTAAGACCTTAAAAGCAGAGGTTATTCTCTGATAAGGACAGAAGCTGAGGAGAGATGTGTCAAACGAAAAGTCAGAGATTCCAAGCAAGAGGAATTGGTGTCACTGGCTCTGAGATGTAGGGGCCCATGTGTAAGGATGGTGAGAGATCTCTAGGGGCTTTTCAGTAAGTTTGAGACTGTTTCAAAATTGCACACATGTACACACTAAAAAATGACGATAATGAAGGATAAGTTTAATTCCCAACTGAATAACCAGAAACCACTCTACTGAAGGCCCAGCAAGAGAAACAGGTTACTGTTCAAGCCTCTCCTCACCTTTTTTCATTTAAAAACATGACACTATTTTTCTTTAATTTTTTAGTTTTTTTGCAACATGAAAATAAAACAAGAGGAAGCTAGTGAAAAATGTCACACTTGTAGCAGGGAATGAAGGAGAAGGAACTAGCTTTTACTAGGTGTCAGGCATAAATAGGCACTTAATATTCATTATCATTTTTCACTTTAGGTAGGAATTGACATCTATTCCCATTCTAAAAATTAGAAAATTTAACTCACAGCTTAAGGAACCATAGCTAATTCAAAGCTTAAGGTGTAATAGAAGAGGCAAGATTTGAACCCAAATTTGTCTCCACAACAAATCCATGGTCTTTTCTTTTCCTATTTTTTTTTAAGATTTATTTTTTTATTTATTTCTCTCCCCTTCCCTGCCCCCCCCCCCCCCCAGTTGTCTGCTCTCTGTGTCCATTCTCTGTGTTCTTCTGTGTCCACTTTTATTCTTGTCAGTGACACCAGGAATCTGTGTCTCTTCTTGTTGTGTCACCTTGCTGCATCAGCGCTCCTTGTGTGTGGTGCCACTCCTGGGCAGCCTGCACTTTTTTCTTGCTGGGCAGCTCTCCTTACAGGGCATACTCCTTGTGCATGGGGTTCCCCTATGTGGGGGACAACCCTCGTGGCTCGGCACTCCTTGCGCGCGTCAGCATGCCAGCCAGCTCATCACACAGGTCAGGAGGCCCTGGGTTTGAATCCTGGACCTCCCATGCGGTAGGTGGATGCTCTATCCATTGGGCCAAATCCACTTCCCCCATGGTGTTTTCAATGAACTAAGCTGCCCCAATTGAACTTTACTATAACCCCACAGAGGGGGAAATGCAAGTCTTATCATTAACCTTAATGTGTGTGTGTGATGGGGGGGCCTACCAAGAAAGTGAGAAATAGAGAAGAGAAAGAGAGAGAAGAAAAATAAATTTCCTCCATAAGAGCCATATAAGAAAAGGAATAATACATTATTTTGTGAATTCTACATTTTTCAAGTATTATTCAATCTGGTTAGATAATAGCTAATGGTACACTTTATTTATACTGTTCAATATTATAAAAGATGTTTGAGAATAAGTACATCATTTTTCTCATTAGAAACATGAAAGGCCCAACTCATTTGACAAAACTTTTCAAACTAAAACACTTAGCTGCATGATATTAGCCAATATCCAATAGCAGGGTAGGTAAAATACTAGAGCCAAGAAATAAGCATTGTAAGTAACAATTCTGCATGCCTTTCTCTGAAATCAGAATTTTAACACTTCAAGAAATGTCTTCTTTCTGTTTCATCCTGAGTACAACGAAGACTGATAGCACATTCGATATGTATATCAAGTAGTCCAGTACAAATCCGAGTGCAAATTTACCATTTCTCTTTAATGCTGAAAAGCTTAAGTAATTTAGTGTGGAGGCCTCTTGCTCTTGGTCTCCGAGCAGAAATATAAATAACAATTACGTAATTCATATAGCATCTGAAAAGATAAAATGTCCTGTATATAAAAATGTTCATAAATTTATGTGGATCTTAAGAATATTTCTAGCATACTGCCTAAAAATGGAAAGAAGTTGACTGGATTTCTGGAATTTAACACATTAGGCTTTTTTACTAAGCCTAGGGTTTACATAAGATATATTTTACTATGTGGAATTTCTAGAGCATAGGAGAGGAAAAGAAAAAAAATGTTTACACAAAAAATTTGCAAGAAAATGGGCCTTGTACAGGAGGCATTCACTCTTAACTACCTGGAAGTGTTGATTGTCCCCACATTCTGACATGGGAGAAGACAAGTCAGTTTCATTCAACAAAAGTTTTTTTTGTGTCCTTAAGAGAAGGTTTTATGCTTAAAGAATACTATACAGAGGTATACTCTGGTTTTTAAACTTAATATTAAATCTATTAATTCACATTAATATTCACCTTTAATTTTTAGCATCAATTTACAAATTATTAGTCTAGCCTATTTTAATAAAAACTTTTAGGAGGATTTCAACTGCTCACTGGCCCAACTTAAAAAATTATTTCCTTTAAAAGCAACTCTTTTCAAAATTGAACAGAAATGATTAGATGATATATATAGTATAGAACATTTTATACATATATATATATACACATATACTTTATAGCCTTAAATGTTCAATAGTTTAAACAACTTGGTAAGATTTCAACTTAAAATAAATGTAAATCAATTGCTCAATTACACATCTTAAGATGGAACTAAAAGACTAAACTGTTACATCAGATTCAGGTCAGATTCTCCTATATATTAGAAATTTTTAAAATACCATATATGTACAGATCTCAACACAAAATATTGCTGCTAAAATGTTCAATTCTTGTCAATATTTCTACTGTATTTTTAAGTCTTCCTGAGTTATGTGATCTTTATCCATAAAGGAAACCAAAATATCACATCAGTCAAGGTTCTGCAGAGAAAACAGAACCAATAGGCTATATGTGTATACATGTCAAGAGATTTATTTTAAGGAATTGGTTCATGAAATTCTGTAGGGGCTGGCATTCTCAGGAAAACTTCAGTTTTTTGCTCTTGAGGCCTTCAACTGTTTGGATGAGGCCCACCTACATTATCAAGGGTGATCTCCTCTATTTTAAGTCAACTTATTGTAGATGTTAATCCCATCTACAAAATACCTTCATATCAACGTCTAGATTAGTATTTGACCTAACAATTGGGCACCAGAGCTTCGCCAAATTGATACAAAATTCTCCCTCACATAACTACAATCTGTCTTAAGTTGCCAACCTTTCAATCAACGGAAGTAGTCTATAGACCAGAGATTTCAGCCAGGTTGCTGACTGGATTTTGTCAGTGTCACTGAGGGTCACCCTGAGCCCTCCTCATATTCTATAGTGAGACTTCATAACTTAACAAGGGTTTAGTTCAGAAGCCTCCTAAGTGATATAGCCCATATTCCAAATTTACTCATAGCCTTAGATAATTAATATAGATTAACTTTCATACTACTAATTTTGCCACTAATTAAATTAAGCATATTGAGTTACTTCTTCTTCCAGTTCTGAATTCTTTTTAGGTTCCTCCTATCTGTTACGGTCACATTTTTACACAAATTATATAACATTTGATTTAATTCTGAAATCTTTCTCACTTCTTGTATCACACAATCTAAAGTCTTTCTACTGACAAATGCTTATGTATGCACACACATTTTAAGGATATAAAGGATAAGATTAAATCATCGAATAGTTAAAAACATGGTTAAAAACTGTTCAATTTGAGAGCAGAGTTTTCTTGCTACCCTATCTTCTACCCCAGGCAAGCTGATAATTTAATACTTGCTGACCTAAGAAATAAGCTGTCCTTTAAAAAAAAAAAACACTATTTTTGAAAGCCCATGTTTTCAAAGAGGGATACAGAATGGATTTTAGTGCAAGGTCGGTTGCCCAACCTGAAGTGTGCTGTCATTTAAGGTTACTGCCTCACAGCTGCCATGCTCCTATCGATGACAGCATGGAGTTGACACCCACAGAATTTTGTAGCTTAGTGGAGCCTTTTCATTACATTTGTAGAAACTCCTTTGACAGATAATTTGATGAGAAATATCAGTGCCTTTACTTGGAATACCTTGCTTATCACCTACTGTATTAGTCAGCCAAAGGGGTGCTGATTGCAAAATACTAGAAACTGGTTGGTTTTTATAAAGGGTATTTATTTGGGGTAGGAACTTACAGACACCAGGCCATAAAGCATAAGTTATTTCCCTCACCAAAGTCTATTTTCACGGTACAGCAAAATGGCTGCCAACGTCTGCAAGGGTTCAGGTTTCCTGGGTTCCTCCCTCCCAGGGGCTTGCTTTTCTTTTCTCTGTGGGCTTAGTTACTGGGGCTCCAGCTTAAGGCTTCAGCATCAAACTCCAATATTAAAATTCCAACATCAAAATCCCTCAACTCTGTCATTTGCCATGCCTTTTATCTGTGAGTCTCCACCCACCAAGGAGTGGAGACTCAGTGTCCTAATGACATGGTCCAATCAAAGCCCTAATCATAACTTAATCATGTCCAGGCTCAGACCAGTTTGCAAACATAATCCAATATCTAATTTTGGAATTCATAACCATGTCAAACTGCTACACCTACTGAGGGCAGAAAGGTAAAATAGGCTTAATTATGCTCAGGGATTTGTTTTTAAAACAATTAGTAACTGAACACAAATCCCAAAATATAGAAAAACCTAAAAATCAGGTATAAACTTACAGAAGAGACCCAGATTAAGATTGCTTTAATTATATAGCTCTCACCAATGTAGTAAAGATCCAGTTTTATTGGTGCCATGAATAAAAAGACATTGACATCCAGCACCAGGATTATCATCTGCCTAGTTAGAAAAAGAAAAAAAAAAAAAAGCTTAATTCAAGATAAATAGATTCTGACTTCAGACACACTGATTATATTTCCCAGATACTGCTGCAGAGGTTATAAAGAATTCAGAGGAACCATTCTTTTCTACTCACATAACACAAAGCATTTGAGATTTTATCTAGCTTTTCTATAAGGAATGCTTGGTGTGCCCCATGCACAAGGAGTGTGCCCTGCAAGGAGAGCTGCCCCACGAGAAAAACGCTCAGCCCGCCCAGGAGTGGCACCGCACACACGGAGAGCTGATGCAGCATGATGCAATGAAAAAAGACACAGTTTCTCAGTGCTGCTGGATAATGCAAACAGACACAGAAGAACACACAGTGAATGACACAGAGAACAGACAACTGGGGAGAGAAATAAATAAAAAATAAATCTTAAAAAAAAAAGCTCTTGATTATTTCCAATTCATAAAGAAAACAAGTGGTTGAGGCAGAGAAGCTATGTACTAGGCTACAGACCTGCACTTGGATTCCAGTCTAATAAAAACATGACCAAGGAAGAATTTTCCTCCTTTATAAAGCATAGGTCTTATCTTGACTCCTTTCTTGACTCTTAGATCTTCTAAAAACGTTAAGAGAGAATGGTTCTCAAATAGATCACTGGCAGCAAATTTTTACAACCAAGGATTAGTCATTGAATACAAGCCCCACTACTGGCCTCAACCTCTGGAAGCTCACTAAAAATCACTTCCCACAATGCTACGACCCTGGGATCCAAAATGGACCTTCATTAAATCAAGTGTCAAAGACTAAAAGTCTGCTTACTTTTTTACACTGTCTTGTTACTGAAAAGTTCCAGGAATTATCACATACACATGCACACATATTCAAGAATGAGCTAGAAATTGAATATGTGCCCATGGTAGGTTAGGTGCAATATCTTGAGAAGTAGAGTCTCATGGAAGTAGATGAGAAATTTAACTCCTCAAGGAATGACTAGGCTAGGCTATTTCTTTACCTTTGTAAAAGGGTTCCATAAAACTCTCAGATATGAAAGTATCTCCCACTTCTAGTTGTTTATAAAATATTCTTCCCAGTAATAAAAATTATAAATATAGACAAATATAACCCACAAATGCCATTAACACTCAAGATATTTGGCTAAAAGAATTAATGATTCAAATAATATTCCAAATCATCTTTATATTTAATTTAACAAAATTCATTGTTACATGATTGAGAATTTTATATTTACATTTGTAGTTATGCTTTTCTTCACCATGTATTACTAATAATTGGATTTCTCTGAGTATACCACAACTGAGCAGTGAAAGTGGTATAGCCAATTGAAAACTGGCAAGTTCACCTAGAATACAATATTCACACAATATTCATAATTATTCCTGCTAACTAAACCTTATAGTTAATGAGCAATGTCTCACAAAACGTGGTACATAGAACCGTCTTGAGAGCAAAAGAGCTTCAAAATGATTATTTTTTCATGTTTCAGCACACAGATGCACACAGAGCCCAAGATAACATCCCCTGGGAACTTTTTCTGGAATGGGTAGCCATTTTGAAATGGTTTTTCCATATGGCCAAAAGTGAAACAGGTGTAGCTAACAGGTGCCTGTCATTGAGACAAGGGACTACAGTGAAGATTAAGCATGGACTGGATGGACATTCATGCATCTCTAACAGATGCCACCACTGAAACATGATGCCAGAAGACCAGGTGCCTACCCTCCCCCACTGGAATGCTACCTAGACCCTGGGAATGCACCCATCATACTGCTTCTCTGCTTAAAAACACATAATGGTTACCTGTTGACCATTGCAAAACTCAGATTCCTGTGATTCTTTTTTTTTAATAGCACAAGCCTACGTTTTGAAAGTACTCTAGTGAGAAATATCTCACTGTTTTAGTATTTCATGGAAAAAGGTTTTGTCAACATTGCTATAAGGTGAGCAACTTAAGGGCAGTAATATCAGCCTCTTTGGACTACAGTTTCCTTAACTATAAGTGGGATGTGGTATGTCAGGTGATACATATGTTCCCTTTCAACTCTGGAATTGTAGTTCTATTTTCTCCATTCCCTGCAGCACACTGATTGAAGCAAAGCCAAAATCAAGCATTAAAAGATACATTAGCTTATTGATGATGTGTTTTAGCATGAACGGTTTGACAGACCAGAGTTCAGACTTTCAATGGAACTGTGACGATATTACTCCAATCATAATTACCTTTGTATGTGCAAAACAGTTTGCTATTACTCAAAGATATAAATAGTCATACATGGTAAATTATGGTTTGCTGTGTTATTGCCACGTGATATAATGTGCCAAGTGTGTTAGCAAGGCATATGTCCTTAGAGTTCTTCCATCTTCCAAAGAAGCAGAAAATAAACCTGATAAGGAAAGGAATATAAACATAATTCAGAGTTCACTGTTATTTATAGTCTCCAAAATCCCAGTATAGTTCTTAATAGAGAAAAACCTAGGATCACTGTAGTATAATTATCCCACCATCTTCCTCCTCTAAAATTTACTATGAGAGTGCTTCCATTCTCTTCCAAATGTGTTGGAGGAGAGGGCTATACTCTGACCACTACTCTATGCTGATTCACTCAATGCTTGCAAACTGTCTTCCCTCAAACATTTTACTGAATTTGCTTTTTTCGAATCCCTAGGATACTTGTAATTGCCAAAATTAAAAGGTCACTTCAGTCCTTAAACTTTTTGATGTACCTTTAGAATTTTGCCACCATTACCCACTTTTAAACCTGTCTCCTATTGACCTTTTCCTGACTCTGGATTTCCTTAATTCTTCACCTATCACTCTACTGATCCTTCTTTGTCTCTTTCAACTGGTGTTTTTTTGTTTTTGTTTTTGTTTTTGCCTACTTTCTAAAATTAGGTGTATCTCAGGTGCTCTTCTTCACTTTCTTCTTTCCTTTCACTATTTCATGAGTACATTGGTCTGCATGGATTTAACTGTTCCTCAGTGAAGAAGACTCAATTTTTCATCACAAGTGTAGACTTCTCCAGATCTCTAGAATCCTAGTTACATTTATACCTGAATGGCAATTTTACCTCAACGTAATATACACAAACTATTTTCCATCACATCTTTACAAATACCATCCATATATGTCAACAAAATCTTAGTTCTCCTGGTGACTGACACTCAAATTCTCAGAGTCATCATTAAACCCCTGTCTACTTTGCCTCACTCATAAGTTGATCAAGTCTTAGCGATGGCTCACAGATCTTCCTAGCTTTATAATTCCCTTAGTTCAGACTCTGTCCAACTGGGTTAATATCTTTAAACATCTTTCCCTTAGTACTGTGCTCTAGGTTTTTCACAATGTATGAGTCAGCTAAAAGGGGTGCTGATGCAAAATACCAGAATCTGGTTGGTCTTTATAAAGCACATTTATTGGGGTAAGAGCTAACAGATACCAGGGCATAAACCATAAGTTACTTCCCTCACCAGTCTATTTGGAGCAAGACGGCTGCCGACGTCTGCGAAGGTTCCTACATTCCTGGCGCTTGCTTTTCTCTGGGTTCAAGGTTCCTTCCTTCCTGGTGCTGGCTCCTCTTTCCTCTGGATGCTGACTTCCCCAGTCTTCAGCTTCAAACTTTAATATCAGAAATCCCCAAATCTGTTCTTCGCCATGCTTTTTATCTGTGAGTCCCTACCCATCAAGGGGTGGGAACGCAACACCCTAATCATAACTCAATCATGCCCAGGTACAGATCATATTACAAGCATAATCCAATATTTCTTTTTGGAATTCATCAATTATATCAAACTGCTACTTACAAAGATCTCTTCTCATGCAAAGGTTTACTGGAAGATGCTCCATCTTCCATCTTTATGTCTTCCTATCTTTACTCTTAATCAGGAGTCCCAGACATTCTTGAGTAATGTTCCCTGTTATCCAACCTTGTTCACTGTTCAGAAGTCACCATTTTATAAGTTCTACCCATCAGCAGACTTTCAAACCAGACTATCAAGACTCACAAGCAGAGCCACACATGCATCATCTTTCACCAAACCACTGAAATAGCCCTACTTTAAAAATATATTATTTTTTCCTGAGCATAGCAATAATATAGACATGATTAGAAAAACTGAAAATACAAAATAAATTTCACTCTAAATTCCACCAATTATTTTATCATTTTATTAGGATTCTCTCTACCTTGTTTCTATGCCTTTTTTTTGTTTTGGTAGTTACAGGGGACCAAACCCAGGACCTCCTGTGTGGGAAGCAGGCACTCGACCAATTGAGCCACATCCACTCCCTTCTGTGTCTTTTGAAAAACAAATTTGTAGTCACATGTTACACATAATTTTGCATCTCATATTAATACTTTAGAACAACCATCTTCCATATATTTAAAATAGTCTTTGAAAACAATTTCAGGAGCTTTAGTGGTCCATAATTAATATATGTTTTTAATTTTTTCTTTTACTTCCCATAATAGCCATTTTTATTTATATTAAAATATTTGTCAGTAATTTCATTTCTTTAAGAGAATTAAGAGAATTACCTGGAAGAAGCATGATTAAGTTAAAGAGTATGGAATTTTTATGATCATGATTCATTTTGTCAAATTATTTTCCAGAAACTATAAGCCAATTTACTCTTCAACTGGCAGAAGATAAGAGCACTCACTCACCAACTACAAAGTGGTGAGTGCCCAGGTGTCTCCAGTATATTCCCCATCTCCAATTCCTCTGTGCTTCAGAGGCAACTTTCTAAAATGCAGTTTTGATTAAAAGGACTTAGAAAATTCTAGAGATTCTCTTATACCCACAGAATAAAATTCAAACCTCTGAGCATGGCACCCGAGTCCTCGGCAAATTGGCACCAATCAACTTTTTTCTCCTTTCTCACACCAGACTCCTCTCACCCTCTCTGTAGACTAGCATTTATACTCCTGGCTATACTTAGAATCACCTAAAGAGATTATAGCAAATATATATGCCAGGGTCCCACTCCAGACTAATTAAATAAGAACCAGGAATTGGTGGTTAAATTTTAGCTTCCCAAATGATTCTTTTGGGTTTAAATCACTGTAAGCTAGTCCATCCTTCCTTAAAGTGAGATAGGTAGGGAGCCTGGGAGAGTAATTGTCAAATTGCAGATTCCTGTACTTCACTTTAAACATATTAACTCAGATTCCATAGGGACTGAGATCAGGAATCTGCAATTTAACACAACTGCAGATTCTACATTTTGAGAACTACTTCTCTAGCCAAACCAGATTATTGCCATTTTTCTTAATGAAGTGCCACATTTCCCAACTCTGCAGCATATACCTTCTGCTCCTTTTGCTTCAAGCTTGCACTCCCAGTTCCCTGACTTCCCTGATACCCATCTTTACTCACAAAAAATCATACCTATTTTTTCATGACTTGCTTAAATGTTCATTCTTCCAGCCTGTTTCAATATTCCTGCATTCTTTGCTTTGAGTGTTTGTTATTCGTATCTTTTATTGTAGTACTTCTGTCCCACTCTATATTCAACATAGTTGTGGGGTCTTTAAGACCCACTAGTAGAACTGAATTTAAGTTCAGATACGATATATATGATTCACAAAAATATTTCCACAGTGCCTAGTACATTCCTCTTCAAATACAGACAATGGTTAAGTGTTGGAGTTGAATAAGTATTCCTTGCCTGTGCTCTCCTTGAGAAGTAATGCACAAACACTGTTCCATAATGTTTTGGGCAGAGTCATATTGTTGGGAATAACTTTTCAAATATGTACTGATTTGCTAACTAAGCTGACTCTAGTTTCATCTGCTAAGTCAAGCATATTTGTCCACTGAATAGCTCAACTCTAGGCTCTCAGTAAAATAGGCTGCAACCAAGTTCTTAGTCATTTATTTAACCACAAATGCACTTACATTCATTTAGATAAATTATAACACAGAAAAAATTAGAGGGGCTGATTTATAGCATTCTCTGTTTCTCTAGTGCATGTGCATAAGTAAAAAGATTAAAGTAGGGATCTGGTATTCCAGATTAAAATCAAGTTCATTCAATGCACAACCTCACATTCTAAAGGACTGAATTCAAGAAGCACTCAAAAAGCTACTCTACTATATCCTGTATTAGTCAGCCAAAGGCATGCTGATGCAAAGTACCAGAAATCTGTTGGCTTTTATAAAGGGTATTATTTTGGGTAAAAGCTTACAGTTACTAGGTCATAAAGCATAAATTACTTCCCTCACCAAAGTCTGTTGCCATGTGCTTGAGCAAGTTGGCTGCCAACATCTGCAAGGATTCAGCCTCACTCTTCCTCTTAGGCTCCATGTTCCCCTTTTTCCAATATAGATGTAGGCTGGGATAACTCTTGTCACTCTCCCAGGCCTTGTTCCTGTCTGGGCTCAGCTGCTCTGTTCTCTCCACAAGGTCAGCTGTAGACTATCAGGCTCTCTTCCTGGGGCTTCTGCCTTATCTATGGAGCTGTCTCTATTCCTATATGCTCTTCTGTGTGTTTACTTCCCAGGGCTCCAGCATCAAAACTCCAACTAACTCCTCTGCCATGTTATTTTCTCTGTGAGTTCCCTCCCACCATGGGAGTGGGAACTCAATGTCCTACTGATGATGCAATCAAAGCCTTAATCAATATTTAACCAAGTAAAAGTGAAACCTTTGAAGATAAAACAATCTAATACACCCAGAGGAACAGGCCACTTTACAAACATAATCCATTATCTATTTTTGGAATTCATAAATCATACCAAATTGCTACATATCCTATTCCTCAGAAACTTCATTAAGCTGTCCAAGAAAGCACAGTCACCCTTTCTTCCTTTGTATTCCTAAAGCACTGAACATCACTTACATGATGGTATTTATTTTGTTTTTCTCTATCCTGTAATGAGTCATAGGAATCTCATCACTCCTACTAATCTCCAAACTCCTGGAATCAGGGGACATATGATTTCAATGGTTGCATTCCCCACAGTGCCCAGCAAATAATCCAGCACACTAAAGATATCAGTAAACCTGAAGTGAAAGTGTAGATAATGACAATAGATGAATTGTGTTCAATTCAGGTATGATGTGGGAGTTTTCCTTTCAATTTATTGTATCCAAACAATAAACTACCCTCCATTTACAGAGGACCCACCACATCATAGAAGAGTTAAGAGTAACTTTCTAGCAGTAAATAAGGAAAGGTAATAATTCATCTTGACTTCACCTTAGATAGACAGAATATGGAGGTTGTTGAGAGGTGGTTTAAATAATATAGGCATTATTTAACTATTCCATGCTTTAGTTTCCTTCTCTATAAACTGTGGACAATATTTCTATATACTTTATAGGGTTGTTGTGAAGATTAAAATAGTTGATACATGTAAAAGCACCTAGTGCATGGTACACAGAAAATGCACAATTGATAGTATTTAGTTTTTCTAATCCCTTGTATCTGATTCATAAGGACAAAAGTACACTGGGAGTGTCTTTATACAGAAACATTTGGTATAAAGTAAAACTAAAGCATTGGTATATAGGGATTAGTATGGTACATTGTTTGCAACAGTTATACATTGTGTATTGAATAAGTTGAATAAGGAGGATGCCTCAGTAAAATAATTGAAAGAGGACTTGGTATAATGAGGTTCATTTTGGGTTCTTTCACTTATGAGTTGTTTGAACTTGGATAGCTACTCAATGGCCTCTCTCTGGGAGGAATGGCATGGATGCATCTTTATCCAGATGAATAAACAGAATAGTTTTCCTATTTTAATCTCCACCTGAGGATAAATAACTTACCCTTAATGGAGGAAAGACAAGGCTGTGGCACCTGAGAACTCAAAGGCTGAAAGATCATTGAAAGGAGAATATATAATTGAATTATATAGCCAGTAAATCACAAACTGTCCAAAATGCAACTTCTTATCTTGTGATATAAGCAATCTGTTTGAATATTTCCACTCAGAAGTTTACCCTTGACACATCAGAGTATTCTGAAAAGCAAAGCAAACAAACAAACAAAACACAACAAGGTATGACTTTCAGATAGCCAAGTGACAAAGAAACTAAACTTTGGAGGAGGCAACCCAACAATGAAAAGCACATTGAGAAATGGAAAAATACATTGGAAAAAATGGGATGCAAATATAAATCAAGCTATATATAGTGGTCACAAATATTGTTTCTGAAGGTATTAGATTAAACCATATGAAACTGCCAATTATAAATTGTTTTTAACTTATAGAAATTACAATTTCATATGTTTGAAGCTAATACCTATTAGACTTTGCTAAGAGATTATCACCCTTTTGAAGACAGGATGAATTAGTTATTTATATAATTTAATTGGAGAATTATAATAATGAAATATCCTTAATATATATATATATATATTTTTTTTAAGATTTATTTTTATTTATTTAATTCCCCTCCCCTGGTTGTATGTTTTCTGTGTCTTTTTGCTGCGTCTTGTTTCTCTGTCCGCTTCTGTTGTCGTCAGCGGCACGGGAAGTGTGGGTGGCGCCATTCCTCGGCAGGCTGCTCCCTCCTTCGCGCTGGGCGGCTCTCCTATGGGTGCACTCCTTGCGCGTGGGGCTCCTCTACGCGGGGGACACCCCTGTGTGGCACGGCACTCCTTGCGCGCATCAGCACTGCACATGAAATATCCTTAATTTTATATTAGGTTTCTATTGGAGGAGCAAAGAATTATGAATGAAAAGGGGAACAAAAGTACACATAGGGAGAAAAATCATAATTGAGCTTCTTTTTATAGAGACAAAGAATTAGACAAATGTAGTAACCAAGGAGATGCTATGTGAGGAGTTTTGATCAAAGAAGTAAACTGAAATTTAGGAGAAGGAGTGAGACAGCAAGGTATAATAACAGTGGAAACAGGAAGCTTAAAAACGTAATTCAGGCGGCGGACTTGGCCCAGTGGTTAGGGCATCCATCTACCACATGGGAGGTCTGCGGTTCAAACCCCGGGCCTCCTTGACCTGTGTGGAGCTGGCCCATGTGCAGTGCTGATGTGCGCAAGGAGTGCCAGGCCACACAGGGGTGTCCCACGCGCAAGGAGTGCGCCCCTTAAGGAGAGCTGCCCAGCGCGAAGGAAAGTGCAGCCTGCCCAGGAATGGCACCACACACACAGAGAGCTGACTAAACAAGATGACGCAGAAAAAGAAACACAGATTCCTGTGCCACTGATGACAACAGAAGTGGAGAAAGAAGACGCAGCAAAATAGACACAGAGAACAGACAATCAGGTTGGGGGGGGGAGATAAATAAATAAATAAATCTTAAAAAAAAAAAAAAAGTAATTCAGAAGAATTAGTACAAGTTAGGCAGACCTTAAGAAGAGAGAGCAAAGCCAGGAGGGAAAATAATAGAACTATGGAACAGTTTGCATTATTTAACCCAAGAGGGAGGGGAGCCAAAAGGATACTGGAATCTGGAAAGATGAGTTAGAAATATTGCTCAAATCTTTACTGTAAATCCTCTACCTTATTTGTTCTAGCAGTTGTGCCCCCCCCCCTTCCTTATGGGAATAGAATTAAAATGAGAGAAAATACATAAATGAAGTCAACAAAATTAGAAGCAGGTCTATACATGATGTAGTTTCCCTTATCTTGAGGGATAGTCTTTGGTGAAGTTTGGGAGGAAATTGTGTTATAGAGAATGATGCCAAGAAGAGGAAGTGGCTTATCTGTATGAAAGGTAACTTGGGGTTGTGCACTCCAAATAGGACTTCAGCTAACAATGCCCTGTGTCTTCTCCCACTGACTTTGACCACATCAGGGCTAAGTAACAAACCATGAAGTTGCCTGTCCCTATTGTCTCCCTGGTAATCCCTTATTGGCGCTCGGAAAGAAATGCCGGAAGTCATTCTGAAACTGATGAAGGCAAATTCTCCCTCTCTGGGCATTCTTTGGAGGGATAGTAAAAGTAAGAGGACTTTGAAAACTCAGTAGGTAGCTTTTAAACTTTATGAAGCACACATATCATAAATTCTTGCAGTTTCATGATCTTAGGGAGAAGAGGTAGCCTGGGGAAATCACAAGAAATTTACTACTGTATTTCAATACAAGGAAAATTTACTTATGGCAAATTCAATAAATCCTGAAAAAGAATTTGAAAAACTTTATCATATCTGAAATAAAAACAAAAAAGAAAAATTATATAATCCAGAAATGAGAAGACTTTTATGATAATCCAGGTAAAGGGCTAGGACTATGAAAGAGGCAGTGGAAATCAAGAAGAAAATGTTAATTGATGATACACTTCAAAGTGAGTTAAAAGATTTTGTGACAGATTAGAAGTGGGGGATAACTTTTAGGAAACATGAAAAGGTGAGACCAAGTAGTCTAGCCAGGAGATGAGAGAAATAGTGTTAATTCAGTGATAAATGGAGATTGGTAAAGGGAAACATGATTAATAAAGAAAATAATAGTTCAAATATTGCCATTCTATGAATTGCAAAGTACTTTATCAGGATATGACGAAATGAATCACCAAGTAAGAATTATAGTTTGATTTTTACTTTTTAAAAATAAAGGTGTTTTTTAGCCTTACTCCTGTAAAATTAGGGTTTAGATATCACACATAAGCAATTTTAAGAGATGGAATTATTTTTTTATTCTAAAATTTAATTTAAATTCACATTGAATTAAGAAACTAAAAATCCTCTTATATAACCTTGTTAAAGTAGATTCACCATACACAGATTCAGGTATTTGTTCTTATAATCATTACTATGTACAACAGAACAGCTCTACAGCCTTACTTCTTGATAAACAAAAAGGAAAAACAAAATATTTAGGATGATTTCCAGGACTACCATCTGTCTCTTTCTGATTTACAAACATACCTGTCTAAAAATAAGTCATTCAGGAAAAGAATCCCTCACTTCTTTTACTGTGATGCTGAAGTGTTTTGGAGATGCACTCGTTAAACTAAGAAATGGGAGTTGGAAGTGAACTCTGGCCCTTTAACTCAGCTGGCATTCTGATTCATTCCGGAACTATGGAAATCAGAATAGAACACATTGGCTAGCAGGAGGGCCAGGGAGACTGGCAGTTGGAAGAGTGATGGAGGTCAAGCGGGACGTAGCAGGTAAAATCAAAGAAACACTTGAAGAAAGACAGAAGTGTTAAGTTGACTTGAAACAAACAAACTGTAAAGGATATTTGTAAGAGAGTAAGTTAAAAATAACAGCATTTTTATTTGACCTTACAAAGGAAAAAAGCTGGCAGGAATAAAAAGGGTCATTTCTGAGATTTGTTGATAGGAGAGAAAACAAGGAATCAAAAGTTGTTTGTTCTAAATTTGCAACACTATTGGCTTTTAATGTTCTGAGTAAAGATTAAATAACTGAATTACTATTTAGTGATGGCCACATTTTTTAATTTGTATAGACAAGTTACATTTATAAAAGAATCTGAGGAAATTGCCATAAAATAGCATTTTTAAAATTTGACACATCAAGAATGATCTGTAATAACTACTAAATAAATGAAGGCATGTTTTAAGGTGATACCACAGCTATTGTCAGTGTCAGTAGGCAAATATAGTCCTACTGATAATTTTCAAAATTATTAAGTCACCTTTCATAAAGCTGCATTATAGCTCACACATTCTCTCTCCATGTATATATACATATACATAGAAATAGATATATTGAAGAATCCAGCAATTGAAAATAAATTTATAATTGATTGAACAAGAAGATAACGTAAACAAAAACAGTGTAAGCCTGCTCTAGAATAAGTTCTCTTTTTTTCCCCAAACTCTAAATCTTTGGATAGATTTTTCCCTTGGATGTGATCATTAGTTACTTCATTGTAAGCAAACAAACAAAAGCCTTCTCTAATTTGAACTTGTTTTAACCATACCCTTCCATTTCAAAGAAGTTGCTTATGGATGCACTGGGAAAGGATTTTGCTTTAAGTAGCATTTGACAAACCGTAATGACTCATTTTTCTGTCAAAAGAAACAAAAATAAGAGTTCCTCATTGAGGAGGTATCCTGATAATATAACTATGGTTAAAGGTTAAAACCTAGAACAAGCTAGAATAAATAGGACTCATTCTGTCCTTCACAGGGCATCCCAGAAAGAACAGCAAAAGGACTTTTCCATTGGAATCACTTCTGATACCACAAGTTCCACGTGGCAATTACTTGCACTTTCAGGAGGAGAAACAAAGACTACAGCTAAAGAAATTCCTCCTTCACAGGATGTTTCTCGTGGCCAAGATACCAGCAAAGACAGAAAAAAAAGATATCACTGAATATTATGAACAAGTGTTTCAGTCCATTTTGAAACGTCACCTAGAAGAAGCAGTGACAGGGCTATTACTCATATACCCCACTTCCATTCTGCATATCCTCGAGTCCTCCAATGGGACTCTTTTCCAAATTCTTGTAGATTATGTCGACCATGAAGAAAAGAGTGAAACAGAATTTATGATCCAAGAAATGAAAATTATAGCCGTGTCCCATAACATCCCAACGAGGCTCTTCATGCAATGGCATGTGTCAGTAATAAAAGTGCCTGTTATGTATCTCAATGACGTCACACAGTCACAGTCCCTAGAAGAACTCATCTCAGAATTCCTCACTCAAACTCATAAACTGGCACTCCACCTTTATAAGACTGTTAAGGTGGGGACTAAAGGACCAGGTGATAACTTGCACCAGCTTGTACCTGAATTACTACTTCCAGAACAAATAATAATGTACTTGTGTAAATCTGAAGAATTTCTGGACCCAGAAACATTCCTAAAAATGTATAATAAGCCCATACATGTCACTTTGGATTCTGAGGTGGTATGGCCAGCTCCTTCCCGTTTTTAGGATTCAGAGAAGATGTGACCCATTTCTAAAGGAATTGATGCTACTTAATAAAAGGAAAATATTTCTAAAGATACTTTTCTTTTTAAAAAAAAAAAAAGGAACAGAACACTGCACTATGAACAAAGGTAATATACAAATCTTTAAAACAATATTGAGCTAAATTTGGAAATACATCTATTTGTTCTGATATTACATTAATAGGGGGGAGAGTTTAATAAGTTCTCTAATGCCTAGATAATTTTCATGAAACTAGTTAATAATTTTTTTAAAAATATGGGTGAAAGAAACAAACCCAAACACTTGATTCAGATTTTCATTCATTCTCTCAACTATTACTAAGTGAGCCACCACCAGACAGAAGTACTGGTTCTGGGGATCCAAAACTTAGGGTAAAGCCCCACCCTTGAGTTGCTTGCATCCTACAATTAGAGGTATGTGTAAAAGTAGTTATGATAGGATATGATATAATTTAGCATAATAATTATTATATATAGAAGTATAGGAAGAACTTTGAGAGCAAAAAGGAGTTAATTCTGTGTATTTCCTGCATTCAAAAAAAAAAAAACTAATCTTTGCAAATAGTTCCAAAGATCATATATTCTGAATTTTATAATCAAGAATATTGAGGTTATTATGAAGCTAAAAGCATGCTAGTTTTTTTAAACCACTGGGAAATATATTACCAGAAGATTTTATTCCTGCATGCAACATCATTTATTGAGTGCTTTGTATGCAATGGACAATTTGCCAGGTACTAGCTATACAAATATACAAAAGACATGTTTTCTATCCACCTGCAAACGTAAATGGTTCCATGTAAATTAAATATATATATATATATATATATATATTCTCAATTCAGTACCTATAAAACAATTGATTCAAGTTGGTCTCTCCCTTGACAATTTCAGTGATATTTATTTATGGTTGCATTTTTACCTAAAATATTAAGTTTTACCCACAAGACTTCTTCCCTTTAATTTGGAAGATACCAAGACACATTCTGGGGATAATCGAGTAGAGCACTTATATTTATTTATTTAATACTCACTGAGCCACGTATTAGGAGTTCATTTCCATTTTATTGAATGGCAATATCACCCAGCAGGAGTATTTGGAGTGAGAAGAACAGAGAGCCTGGGGCAAAAGCCTAAATAATGCCAACACTGAAGGGAAAAGAATAAGAGGAACCTACAAACATCTCTAAGGATTCCATTTTAATTGTCCAGAAACAGAGAAAGAAAATCAGAGGAGGGTGGTATGATGGAAGTGAAAGGAAAAGAATATTTCCTAAAGGAGAGAATACTCAACAGCAACTGCTGCCTAAAAGATCTTGTAAGGAAAGGACTGAAAAGTAGTTTGAAAGACCAAATGTTATTGGCGACTTGGGAAAAGCAGCTATTAGGTAATAAGTGGTGGTAGAAGCAGGAAGAAGTAGTTTGAGGAGCAAGGGGCCAGGCAAGGAAATAGAACAAGTATAGACAATGTTTCCAAAAGCTTGACTATTTGCAGGAAATTTGCAGAGGTTATTTGGGCAAACAATGTCCCTTTTAAAATTCTAAAAGTTTTTCTAATGGGGTACCACCTGTTTGTTCTAGTTTTGAGTGAATCATCTGTCCTTTCATGTGAGATTAAATGTCCAATGGCAGCCTAAAGGGAAAAGAGCTCTATCCAATTTCAAATGGCAATGATCTGGCTTTGTTTTGTAAAGGTTGTTATGCAACTCTATATACAATTCTGGAAAGAATGGTTACTCAATGAGCATGAGATCAATAATTGCACTAATCTCTAGAAGAAACATAGCTGTGCAGAAAGCGAATCTAACATGAGTGAGCTCTGATGTTATAGCTCAAACCAGACCTTGGATTATTCACTTGTATTTCCATCGTCACATATGTAGAGTTGACTGCAGATTATCTCATGTGCTTTGCCTGCTTTATGGATCAATCACATTGCATTTGTAAATTTTGCTTGGAAAGTCTGGCGCTTATCCAGACTTCTTCCTTCTAGTTCCCAGCCAGGGCATGGTAGGAAATTGCAAATTACAATCAAATCTCAATTTCCCATACTAATGACCTTAAAAAGCAATAATGCATGATCTAAAATGATGGTAAATTCATGAACCATTTATCTCTGTAATGTATATTCATTAAACTTGACTGTAAGTACATCGTATATGGCACTCATAAGACGATGATGAAGCCATTTCAAGTGAAATGACTTTAGGGGACTTTGAAAGTTTTCCAATTTCTCTATTTCAGTTTTGCTTCCTACTGCATCCTGTTGGTTATATCACCTTTTTATGTTAGGTGACATTAAAATAAACTGACATATTAATATTTTAAAGGATAGAGGTGACAATAAAATTCCATACACTCCTTGAAGCCTGTCCTTACTACTGGAATCATTTCTATGATTATGTCTGTCTACATCAGTCTCTCTGACTCAGTTTCTCAAATTACTCTTTGTGAAAATTTCAAATATTTGCAAAAATAAATTATTATAAAGAAACATCACTCACCTTCAATAATTATCAACATTTTATGATCTTTGCAACTTTCTTTTAAAATTTACTTTTTGTTAAGAAACATGAGTCTTATCTCCCTAAGGATATTGTAGATTACGAAAGCATGCCACTTTTAGAATTACAAGGAGCTTTAGACATTAGCAGGGGCTAGATACAGCCTATCTCTTATTTCATCTGGTGAAACCAGGACAATAACTCTACTGCTTTATTCCTGATACAGAATTTTTCCAAAATTCCACATATCACTAATGGTTACTTTCCATGGTCTTTTTAAAAGTACAAACAACATGTGAAAACTTGAAGTATTTTAAAGTTTGCCACATTAACCATATGATTATTGGGTTGAAATTTTAGGGGTGAAGGAACTAAGTGATACCCCGTGACAGAAAATAAAAGTCCTTTCTTTGGACTTTATTTAACCAGATCATCCAGAAATGTACTCATTGTTATCTTTTTGAGGGAATGATTTCAGCAGTTTCTATATTCCTTTCACTACTTCAAGGGAAGAGGTAATTAGCGGGTTACCACTCAAACTTTTGACCTATTGTTACAGGTGGCAAATGTTTCTGACACTGAAAGAATGTTTGGGGGTTTCACAGAATACTAAATTGAAATGAGGGTGCTGTTTTCCTTAACGGTCCTCTTGCCTATAAAAACCCTCTGTGGGATGATTCCTAGAAGATCCACTCACTCACATCTGCTTTACAGATGTTTACATAGGGTACTCTGCCATGCCAGAGGAACTGGCTTATAGGTAGGCATGTTGTACTAACAGAAGTACCCTGGCACTAACTGGTTCTTTCTTCCAACATTAACCAAATGATAGTTGTATAAGCACAGGTAATTAGTTTACAAATGCAATAAGATGCTTTCCTCTTTGTATTATGGAAGACACATTGAAGTATCTCTGATGAAGATGATATCTAGTGGAATAACAGGAATAAAATGCTTGCATAAATAGAACAATATATGCATATTTGCAATATAATTATATAGAGATAAGAGTATGAATGTGTGTGTGCAAGTTTATATACGCATACGTATGTATGCATATATAAGCTAGAGAAACCAATTAAGATATATAAACTGCTCCCAATCAAGTGGGAGAACTGGGGATTTAACTATCAAAGTTAAACCATGCAGTACAAGAAAGGCTTTGCAAAAATAATGCAGTTCATTTCTCTGCCACGTATGTCTTCCCCACCTACTGACTCCCACAGAAGAGAAGCTGGCCATACACTTTTCCCAGAATGTCTGTTCCCACAGCACCCTGGACAGGCCACAAAGTGTGTGGTTTTGTCTCCCTCTCTACCCAGCTCTCTCTCTCCCTCCTGCCCTGCTCTAGTACACACACACACACACACACACACACACACACACACCCCTGAAAGAGTCATTTTGTAATGACAGCAAATGATGAAGCTAAACCAAGAAAGAAGCAAAGATGAGATATTGGGAATAGCCAAAAAGCAAGGAGTCACCTCAGTTCCTGATTTCCATTTCCCATCCCTTTCTGAGGACTCATGGCACTTTTTACTCTTGAATCCTCCCAATCAATCAATTTCTTTTTTTTAACTTCAGGCAGGTATAGTGCTTATTTCTTTCTCTTGAAGCAAGTACTCCCTAAGCAGCTTGAAAAATATTTCTCAAAGCAATCTACTCACACATAGTAGAAATAGTTCTAAGTTTAAAGCTAGAAAATTTGTTTTCGACTCTCAGATATTCTGTAGTGTAACTGTGACCTTGAGAGAGTTGTTTAACCTCTTTGGGCCTCAGTTTTATTACATGTAAACCAAATAAGTACCCAAATATTAAATGAGAGTAATCATATGTGAAAATAGCCAGCAACTCAATAAATGTTTGTTGGATTAAGCAGAAATAGAAGTATGGTCAGCAGGGCTGCTGTTTCCCGGTCCCAGCTGTGAAAACAATTCTTCATGACAAGGACATAAGATGGTTTGCAATCTGACCAGCAGGCTAAGGCCACCTCAGGGATGACAGGCCAATTAGTCAAGCTGCTGATACACAGTGCTTCCACAAGGGCTAGGGAGTCGGGAGATAGCTTAGAACACCTCCAAGCAAAGTAAGGCTCAGGGTAAGTTTGTCAGCAGCTTTTGCTGCTGTGCTTAATATCCTCTGGCAGAATCTGAGCTATGCTTTGATAAATGCGTAAGTACCAGTTCAGACAAAGGGACCCTGATCAGTTAATTATTTTTTATTAGTATGTATTGTGGATATCGTATTTCCCAACAATAATATGAATTTTATTAAATTTACCTCACCATTGTAATTAAATGGCTTAATAAACTTTTGGTGGCATTTGTATTATTATTTCAGAGTCCACATTCTAATAAAATGAAAATGGCCTTATGTTGGTTTCAAAGGTTTTGCCTCCATTCTCCATTAAATGTTTCTAACAAGAAACTGGTTGTTTAATCATATGTACCTACCTAAGGGCAAGACGTAATAACAGCATTGTGCCTTGTCACTTGACATATATAAATTGATTGTTAGTGCTCACATTTATGAACAGAATTAGTACATGACAAGATAAGAAAATGTACATAATGATAAGTGAAGCATAAATAAAAATTTTTATTTCCTCCTAGGAAGAGAGAGAATTCTGGGTGTTAACATTGAAAAATTTTAATGTTTAGGTGTACTATATGTGAGGTAAAGTTGTTCTAAAAATGTTTGCTTTACTTTAGAATTCTTCATGCCTTCTTAGTGTCTTAGTGCATTCTTTATAGTTTTACATAATTACCACAAGCAAGAATTCTACTTTTAGTTTTCTTACTAAAGGGAAAGATTGAACATTAGATAATTATATCTACACTTGATTGGCAGTACATATGAATATATTTTCAAAATTTTGTCACCTAATTTAATTTTTTTGTATGTGTAGATACTCTAAATTTATATGTACTTTAATTTGATATTTCCATTTTTACCTATTCTAATAAACTAAAATGGAATGAATGACCAAATGAATAATAAAATCATGAACAATTTAAGAGATTTGTTGAGCATCTACTAAATCACAGACTCTGCAGCACTGAGGTACTACAATTAACTGGACAATGAGGGAAATGGATATGGCTCAACCATTTGGGCTCCCATCTACCACATAGGAGGTCCAGGGTTCGATGCCCAGGGCCTCCTGGTGAGGGTAAGCTGGTCCATGCAGCAAGCTGGCCCACACTGAGTGCTGGCCCATATGGGAATGCCACCCCATGCAAGAGTTCTGCCCTGCAGAATGCTGCCCAGCACGGGAATGCCGTCCTACATGGGAGTACCATCTGACGTGGAGAGCTGGCACAGCAAGATGACGCAACAAGGGACACAGAGGAGAGAAAATAAGAAGACGTAGCAGAACAAGGAATTGAGGTGGTGCAAAAGAGTAATCGCCTCTCTCCCACTCCGGAAGGTCCCAGGATTGGTTCCCAGAGCTGCCTAATGAGAATACAAGCAGACACAGAAGAACACACAGTGAATGGACACAGAGAGCAGACAACAGGGGAAACAGGGTAAAAATAAATCTTTATAAAAATAAAACAAAAAAAACAGTGGACAATGATGACTGGGAGCCCACCACCAGAGGATTGAAAGAAAGGGAAACAAATCTGTGAACCAAAAATTAAAATGCAAGTGCGCTGTAACAGAAGAATTTGCAAATTGCCAAGGTGGCACAGAAAGAGAAGAATCAATTCTCAGCACAATGATTTCATGCCTGTGCTTTCGAATCCAAAGGTCCTGGATCCAAGCCTCAGTTTTCTACCACTTTGTAGTTCTGGAGTGTGGAGCCTTGTCTCATCTGCAAACCTCTATGGGTTCAAGGATTAAGTAAGAACAATACCTGCGGGGTGGGTTTAGACACCAGAGCAGCTTCACAGACAGCTATAGGAGTTGCCAGTGGACAAAAGAAAGGATAAACAGGGAGCGTTCTCCTCAGTTTGGGGGAGTATGAGGGACCTGAAATGGTTCAATAATTTCCTTATGTAAGGTGCACAAGAAACTCCTGAGTTGCTTGTTTAAACTGAGTATGGTTAGGCCCCACCCCAGGCATTCCGATTCATTTAGTATAGAGTTTGGCCCTCAGAGTTGCCATATTTGACACGTAATTTGACAGTCTTATTCACCATCTTTATATTTCAGAACCAGGGAAAAATAACACAAGAAAAGGTACTAATCCTCAAGGACATTTAAATCAGCTGGCTTGAAGGCCTCTCTCTAGAACATTCATGAATTTTTAACCCCCGTTTTAGAAAACTGAACCATGGATATGTGATCAGGAGGATCAGGAATGTCCTCTTCTAGGACGTGTATCACACTTATATTTATTTTTTGAATGTGTGTTTTCCTTGTGAGACTCTAAACTCCATTGGGGCAGGTGATATGGACATAATGTAAATAGCAATATCCCCACCAGCAAGCACAATGTCAAATACCATTAATCAAGAATTTTGTTTTCAGGAAAATGGAGAATTTTTTGAAAAAGTGATTTCTTTAAAAATCTATTCTGAGGAACCTAGAAGCCTAGTTAAAAAGAAAACATCCTAATGAAAACTTTGGTTTTGGTCTTTCTTATTATATGTAATAATAATTCATAATCATGGGAGTTCCCATTTTGGAATGCTTACTCTGTGTCAGGTGTTTTGCATGCATTATTATTCCCAGGTTATAGATGAGGACATTGAGATAACTTCTCCTGGGTCAAACATCCTGTGAGTTACCACCCAAGATTTGAGCCTAGACCTGTCTAATTCCACACTTAGACATCTATTGCCCAATGGTGCCCATTAATGATTTTTTATCTACTGATTAAACTAAATTTCTCATAAATGTGTAGCTTTTAAAAAATGTTCTTATCATTCTTTTTATGCTAAGTTAATATACTGCTAAATTAGTAACCATTTAGATGATAATTTTAGTGTCTAACATCATTAACTTGCATTTATTAAACACTTTGTATATACCTTATATACATGATCTCATTTGATACTTCCAACAGTTGTGTGAGGTAGGCAGCATTTCTATTCACCATTTCACATGTGGGTTATCTGAGTCACAGAGAGGTTTGAGTAACTGGTGAAAGATCACACATCCTGTAGGTGGCAAAGAAGGGATCAAATTCATCCAGGCTCTCCTGTGATAAGGGCCTGTACATTGAAAATAATCAGAGCGGACAGGGCAGAGTTGGGTGAAAAAAATAGTTAGGAACTGAAGTTAGCACATTTGCTGATCTGATGGGGGACAGCAGACAAGCACTCCCAAGCTTCAAGCTTAGGCTATTGGATGACAACGACATCCCCAACTAAAGAAGATGCACATTTGGTGGATGTGCTGACTTCAGTTTTGGAGATCATGTGTCGGAGGTGACTATGGGCTATAATAACTAGTGAATAACTACAGGTGCATATGAATCTGAAATTCTGAAGTGCAGTAAGCAGAAAAAAGGCCCCAAAGATGTCCAATTCCTAATTCTAAGAATCCGAGAATGTTATTTTACATGGCAAAGGGGACTTTGCTGATGCGATTAATGTTAAGGACTTGGAGATGTTGAGATTATCCTGGATTATCCAGGTGGGTCCAGAGTAATCACAGGAGTCCTTAAAAGCAGAGAACCTTTTCTGGCTGCAGAGAACCAGAGAGTTGGCAGCATGAGATGAACTTGACCTATTGTGGCTGTCTCTGAAGATGGAAGGAGGAGGAGGCCATGAGCCAAGGAATGCAGGCGGGCTGGAAAAGCAAGGGAATATATTCTCCCCTAGAGTTTCCAGAAAGGAACACAGATCTGCTGATACCTTGATTTTAACCCAGTAATTTCAGACTTCTGAACTACAGAATTGCAAGATAAGAAATTTGTGTTGTTTTGAGCCACTAAGTGCATGGTAATTCATTATGGAAACAAATGCATTGAACATAAATGTATGTACCTTGAATTTTTGCATAAATTATAAAATGTTTCCCTCATTTCTTAATATCCCTCCTTCTTAGTTGCTGAAAACACTAAAGTAAGTGGTGTATATACAGTACTGGATATTTGATATTTTTCCATTGGTAAGCAGTTCTCTTCTCATCTTTCATATTCCCCTCTGGGACCAGAAATCTGTAAACCATGTATCCCAGAGACTCTTGCCAGATTGTATCTGGTTGGGTCTGCCAAAGGCAGAGCAGAAGTCAGGAGAAGGAAAGGCCATGATTTTCTTCCTTCTGCTTCTGGTTCCAGTTGCTTCGTATTAGCAGCACAATCGTGGCAGTAGCCAGCAGGTGTGGACACCAGCTGCTCAGGTAGCAGGTCCAGGAATATCACAGGACTGTGAGCTCCGGGATGCCTGCCAAGCAGAGGTGAGGCAGTTTCACAAGCAACCGCAGCACTAGCCCTGGGGCAGTGGCAGAGTTGAGTTTATGGGGCCTGGGTAATAACGCTTTTCCTTCAGCTCCTTTAGCCCTAGGGGCAGTACTGATTTCCTGCTGACACTAATCTCTGGGTAATATCACCTTCCCCCTTCCTCCTTTGCAGGTTTCCCAACATATTTGTGAACCATTCCGTATATTGTCTTCCCTCTGTTTTGAAAAGGCTGAGCATGGTTTCTGATATCCGGAAGGGACGCTGACTGATAAGATGCATTTTGCAGCATGACCTGGCAAATGATAAACGTTGATTGATACTTTCTCTCTTGCTAGGCACAGACTGTCCATGTATGAAAGCCTGTATCTCCGCATGGACCTTAAAAACCATGATAGTGTGTGCACATACAGGTAACATACATAACCCTTAGGCACATAACATATCCTCCTTTTCAAATAACCTAAAGTAGATTTGTGTTGGAGAGAAAGTGGATGGAGGGGGGAAAATCTGATTGTTTCAGAATTTCTAAAGGCAGTGAAAGATACTTAAACCCACTAGTGGGGCTGGATGATTATCAGCATAGAGATAGTAATTTTAGATTAAATATATATCCCAACAGAAAAGAAGGAGAAAAAAATCCTTCCACATGGCATCAATATCATGAAAACGACTCAGCTATCTACTTGACTCAATTTACGCTGACAAAATCCACAAAAGGAATAGAAAAGCCTCTTCAACTATATCACTGTCCTGAATTAAAGCTATATCAGGAAAGCATGGTGTAGCTAGCATTGTTAAAGTTGTGAAAAACCCTGGCTGCTGTTTACAATGGTTCTATTAAAACACAACCACAATAAAGAGTAGTGTTATGGAATCACACACAAGAGCAACAATTTCAATAATTCGACATAAAAGTGTTAAGGTCCCAGTCAGAGGTGAGAACATATTAAAATGTCAAGGAAACCTGTTTTTGACAGAACAAGCCAACTGCAAAAGGAGTTAACTACTGGCTGCTTTCCATTGTGCCTTTCTTATGTGCCAGACACTGTGCTAAGCACTTGACATTCACTAGCTAATTTACTTTTTCCCATAGCCCTATAAGGTAAGTAATATCACAAGCGCACAGCCGGAGGCTCAGAATGGTGTAGCAGTTGGGTAGCAGAGCTAGTTACAGCTAGAGTGGGAGGTCAAACCAGTTCAGTACAACTCTAAAACCACGTCCCTACACTTTTTATTACAAGAAGTGAACATGTGCATGCTTCCCAATTAAAGCTGGAGAGGGGGACAGGGAAATGCATAAAACAAGCAAAACATGTACATATACTGTCCCCCAAAAGGCCTACACACACCACTGCTTTTAATTTAAATTTTAAAATAAAAATAGAAACACAAACTTGTCACCAAACAGCATTGGAAGGGACTCATCCGGTAGTGCCCCCACAAGCATTTCAGAGAGTCAGAGAAGTGGCTCATATCTTGTTGTCATCTTCAGAGCAGTAAATGATTATCGCGTTGGGTTTCCAATGTTATTTTATTAGTAGTCTCTAATATCTTTTGGTCACATTTCTTTTGCAAAGACTACATCAGTTTACAGAACTGATTCAAAACATTTAAAAATCTCCATTTTCCCCTTGTTTTCTTGATAGAAATGTTACATATCCTTAAAGCAAAAAAAAAAAAAAAAAATCCTCTTGTGGCCAGACCACATCCTAGAATAGCAAAAAGAAGTATTCAAGGTGAACTTTAAGTAATAACATCATTGCTGGGTATAGATCCATAAAGTTAATTCTCAGTTCTTTCTATATAGAAGAAGGGGCCTATTTATAATTAATTTACAGCACAAATAACTAAGATCAATGACAATTCAACTCTGACACTTATTTTCTTGTTTGTAAATCACTTTTTGAATTTTGTAACAGCAGCATATACACACTCACAAAAACCATTCATAGTTACCTATCTCATTCGGAACAACACACAGGAAGTAATTAGAGAGCTACAGAACAAATGAGTGATTAGTGCTGCAGTGAGAATAAAAGCCCTGTTGCAACCTGAACATTGTTCCTTATTTCCTTGTTACTGGCAGACCGGGTCCTGCCCGTTCACCCCTGGCCTGGAGTCTCCAGCGAGTCCTGCTGCAGGGCTCTCCACATGGGAGCCTCCTACTCATTCTTCAGGTCTCAAGTCTCAGGTTACACATCTTTTACACCAGCACCAGCACCTGGTACAGGGCCCATTGTGTGGCAAGGGACTCAAAAGGATTCGTCCAATGATGATTTATGAAGATCTGAGCTCCCTTTCTCTTATGGGCTTCCTCTTCGTGGCCTCCACACTCTAGAGCCCTTCCAAAACAAAAATTAAAACTCATCTTCAACGCTCCCATCCTCTACTTTCCTAATCCTCCTAAATGAACTCCCAGCCTTTTCTCCAGGCGCCTAACATCTGAGGCATTAGGTGAAGAGAAGTACCTTCCTTGGATCCTGTAATCCTGCTGGAAGGAACAAGCTCTGAGCACTGGAGAAAAGCAGTGCAGTATGGCCAGGTCAGGCAGGGCCCTCAGTGCTGGCCGCAGACTGCTTGCCACAACCCCATCAGCAGGCTTACAGGAACTCCGCCTTCAAACCCTGGCATCCCCTTGGTCTTGTGTAGGTGGCTGATGTTTCAAAACAAAAACTTATGATAGGTCTATAAATTCAATTTTAGATTTGTCTAGGTTTAAATTAATTTTAAACTCTGATCCTAGAACTCGGTGCCTTTGGACCAACTGAACTACTTCAACTTGAATAGTAATCTCGGTTCATCAATTTCAGACTTTTTTTTTGCTTCTGTTTAATTCAGAGGAGATGTGTGTAATTAACCAAAGCTTGTAGCTTGTTTCACTTCCCAGGACTCCTTGTTTCATGGGAAACGTATCTTCTCTTCCCATAGTGTGATTTATTTTTCAGTTCTGCTGCATGACCAGCAAGTGTCCGGTACATAGTAAACCTTTAACAAAAATTGGCTGAATAAACATGTGAATCAATGAATGACTTTGACTTCCCAATTGAAGCTTTTTCTATTTTCAATTCTAGGAATCTTAGGTTTCTCCTAGGTGAGTCTTCTGTGTCCAGATTTCTTCCCTAAACTCAGGCTAATTTCCACATGGTTCTGTTTAAAGACTATCTCCCTCTGCATGGGCTCTCAGCTCAGAGCAAAGTTCTTGGGCTTCCTCCAGCTAATCCAGTTAGGAGTCCTTGCAGGTCGAACTCCCAAAGTCACCTTAATGTTTTCCGTAAAACCTGCAAACATAGAGCATCTAGTGAAGGAATTTTTTGGTACTATATTAAATATGTACCTGAGTTACTTCCAGATAAGATATCTGCATTTTAACCAAAATTTGAAAACAGTAGGTTCTTACCTTGCAGGGTTTATCAAATCATAAAGCCTCAGGGCTTATGCCTCCTGTGATCCCTGCCCAGATGGAAAGCAAAATGAAGGCCGTTTCATCATCCAAGGCCTCCCACCCCTTCCCTTTTAACCAAAGCAGAGTTGCCCTTGTCTATTTTGTCTGGCTCCCAGGATTTTCTTTGAACAAAGGACACTAGCTTAAAATATAAAACAGCCTGGGAAACACTGGTCAAACATTCATGAGTTATGTGAGGGTGGTAAAAAAATTAAAGGCTTTCAAGATCAGAAATTGTATCCTAGGACCAGTCTTAAATTCATCACTTAATGAAGAATTTAAAACATTCCCTACCTGAATTTTTGTCACACAGCCAGACCACACGTTATATTCAGTTACTGTGAATTTGCTCTAATTCTAAAACCTTCAGGTTAAGCGATGCTACTATAAATCCACCAATGCCACTTCCTATGAATATATTACCCAAATCACATTGCTCTCCAGCCCACTTTCTCACCTACTCTATTCACTGTGGAGAACTGGTTTCCTGTATCGCTTTCAGGGGCAGAGTGTGTCCTGATGATCACAGGAAATGTTACAGAGTGTGATTACAAAAAAACCAAACTGACACCTATGTGATCTATTATTAAAAGAAATAAATAAAGAAAGTATACTTATTTTATTACTTTTCTTTATAATGGAATTACACAAATCTCCCTTAAATGATAAGGGAGCAAATTTTTGTGATTGTTTGCCCAACAGCATCATATAGAATTCCTGAACTCATACCATGTAGCATATAGATATTGGAAAAGGAGCATTAATTTGATTTAAAATACATGATTCATTCTACAAATATATTTAAATTCATTTAAATTAAGATTAATTAATATAAGCATTGTTTGGGGTTTATAATTTTGTTGGCAATCTGTTTCCATAGTAACAGAAACTTGTATTCTATCCTTATGAAATTATAACTTTTGTAATAAAGTTTATGTATTATTTGCACATAAATTTAATTTTTATGAGAAGTCCAAGATTGAGGCTTCTTTCCTTTAATCGTTTATTCTTATCTTGCCACTAAATACATAATTCACATCTCCTTTCAAATAGTGAAAACTCAACAGAGTCATTCCTTACCACTTGTAAGAGATCTGCAAAGCTACACAATGGGCAGATCTTTGAATTTCCACACGTAATATTAAGGAAAAGATAATGAAATTCTTCACAGAGGTCACCCTGGATATATTCCATGTGTTGTATTAGCATAAATCAATTCATTCTTACCTGGTCTGTATTCTCTTGTTCATCTGTTTCAAACAGTTAGCAAGCTCACTTGGGCCAATGTGAAGCAAAAAAGTGAAGCAGCAGAAACACTGTCCAGCTACCAACCAACCAACCCCCAAAGGAGGGCCTTAATTCACGTTTGCTGTCAGTCGAGGTGCAAATATGTCCTCCTTTCTAAACACATTTTAACATTTTATTTTTAAAGGGAAGGCAGTTTATAATTTACTGCCTCACAGGGGTACACCTAAGACTTCTGGAGACATGTAATGTTCTCGATTAATATCGAGGTCATTAAAAACTGTACACTTAGGATTTGTGTCAAATTATATATTATGATATTTCTCAATACAAAAGGCAAAAAATAACATTAAATTTAGATACTACAACATCTAGCATAGAAATTATTTGACATTTCATGACATCATAATTATTCTTCCAAAAACCAGTACTTTTCTCCCTGGGCATTTGCAAACATCTAAATGAAAGACTAAATAAACTGAGAAGGATAGCCTTAAGACGTACTTTAAAAAGATATTTGTGTTCGGGTGTTTGCCCTCTGGAGAGAGAATATACCCTGTATTTGGTGAAAAGTAAACAATATTTGAAAATGTAGACTGTATTTTTCTAAAAATATGATAATGTTTTGCAGAGTTTACCACTTTATGAATGACATAAGCACCACCAGCAAAACTTGTATTACATGAAAAGTATAATAAAGCATTTTGAATTGTAGAAAGTTCAATGAATATACAAGAAAATCACACAAGTAATGAACATGTCAGAGGATGGACTTTGTTCTCATGAACTTTTCAGTCATTGACATGATTTAACAAACAAAAACTACCACCTTCTTTGAATATTTGAAGGAATGTCATATTGAAGAGGGCTCAGATCTATTTACTTGCTACAAAAGTACATAGTGAGGAGCAGAGTAGAAGAAAGGAGGCAGAGGGAGATCCTGCATTAATTATGTTAATCTCACAAGACCATAAATCACCTTGGTAATCAGACAGAACCCCACCATGGCAACATGTTCAAGCACATGTTGGGCAGCCATAATAAGGTATTTTATAAATTTCCTATTCCTTCAGGAACAAATTACCACTAAATTGCTGGCTTAAAACAACACAGATACATTCTCTTCCAGTTCTGGAAGTCAAAAAGTCCCAGTGGGTTAAAATGAAAGTGTTAGCAGGACTGCAGGTTTTTCCAGAGGCTCTAGGGAAAAATTGATTTTTTTGCCTTTTCCAGCTTCAAAGAGGCCACATCCACTCCTTGACTTATGGCCCCTTCCTCCATCTTCAAATCCAGCAGCTCAGGATCTGCAAATCTCTTTCTCTCTCTGACTCTGACACTCCTGCCTTGCTCTTATAAGGAACTTGTGATTATACTGGCCTCACCCAATCTTCTCATCCCAAGATTCTTAACAAAATTCCTCCATTTGTAGGTAACATATTCACAGGTTTCAGGAATTAAGACATGGACATCTTTGAGAGGCCATTATTCTGCCTACCACAGTGGTATATTAGAAAATTTCCAGTGGGAGGTTAAACCAGATTGCTAAGAGCCCTTCCAAGTTTCAGATTCTATAAATAAGGCAGATGAATCAACAATCTATTAACAGCTATAATAAAAGTTGATTTGTATTAAGAACCTGACTGTACAATAAATCAGTCTCTCTATTCCAGAGAGTATACCATCTTTCCATACATCCACCCTAGATATCTGGATATTTTAGAAAAAAATTCATTATTTAGAAGAAATCTAAGCTCCTCTTGTGGAGAGGGGCCTCATCCTATATGCTTAGTTAATATCAACTGGCTACCACAAGTGCTAACAAAAACTTGTTAAGAAGTGTGTGACTGCTAAGTTCACACAACTAGAGAAGGATGACAAATATGCAATAATCACCATGTGGTTACTCCTTGACGGTACTTTCTTAGGGGCTGTGGTGGCCACTGATGAGGAAATTATAATCTCTCTTTCAAAAAAGAAGATATATAAGTATCACTATTTTTTTTCCACTTGCATACTCCAAAATAGGACAGGAATGATCAAGTTGCCAACTCGTAATTCATTTCTCAAAAGCTATTAAATATGTGCCAATAAAAAATATTGCTTAATAACTCAAGTAAAAATTTCATCCCTTTATATTTAGCCAAACTTCAGTCTCTTGCAGCTTTTTGTAAAAAAAAAAAATGTTCTAAAATAGTTACATGGAATAAAGCACTCTACAATTTGAATTTACTAGGAAGCATTAAATTATACTTGAAGCAATTGACCAAATGATCTTTGTAGATAGTAAAGTGAGAAACATCGCCATGAAAATTGTGATCTCTTAATCCATCAATAGAACAGTGTGCATTCTAAAGAGTCTGCCTGACCTGTAAAAATTCTCTGTAGAAAAGTTTTCCTAAGGCAGTTACCACCAGGTAACGTATTTATATCAATTAAATTTCTATTAAAACCCATGTTTTCTATTGAAATCATTAAATGAATTAAAGAAAAATTATCCTAATGGGAATTTTGCAAAATGTGTTAAAAGTTTTTCCCCATTACACCATCAGATATGTGTGCACACATATGTAAACACACACAATCTGAGTAATAATAATTGCTAATATTTACTGAACACTCAATGAACATCAGGAACTAGGCTTAACACAACATGCTTGGGACCATACTTTCCCATTGTGAAGAAGAGGAAACTGAAATTAAGAGAAGTGATAAAATGGCTATTCAGTGGAAAAACTGGAAATTGAACTGTGCAGTTTAACTCCAACTTTCTGCTTGTCCTCTGCCACTCTATCATTTGTTTCCAACATACCAAAGGTCAGGGGAAATATACTTATTTGTAGTAAACCATGGAAAATGAAAATATAAAGATCAATATTTGTGTAAGTTAATGCTCTTAAGCCCAAAGGATATACTGACAATTTCCTTACATTTCACTAATTTAAAAAATATATCTATTCTAAAGTCTATTCCTCCTTTTCTGGGGCCTCATTGCAGTGCTACTGGATAAGAGGTATTCAGAACTATTGATTAAACCTAAGAGGCTTCTAAAGGACAAGATAAAAATTTAGGTACATGACTACATGGCAATCTCCAACATTTCTTCTATCAGCTACCCTGTTATCTCAAACAGTCCAATGGCAGAGTTTTGAATGATGAAAAGTCTATTATTGTATTGCCCACTGCCATTCATTCATTCAACAAATATTGGTTGAACGAGTATAGTAAACCAGATGCTGTGCTCAACTTTGGGATATAAAGGTGAAAACAGACCTGAAGCCAAGAATCTCCCATCCTATGGCAAAATGAGCAGCAGGTAAACAATTAAAGTTCAGTGATAATCAAGGCAAACAATTAATGCAATGGCAGTCCCAAGAGAAACCAATTGTCCCATGATAGGAAACTGAGTAGACTTGTATGAGGGCCCAACTCTTTAGTGAGACTGAAGGAATGTATAGGCCATGGCCTAGAAATAAGAATAGAAAAAGAGGATGTGTGACAGAGGGGACAGCAATGTGTAATAGCATAAAGATCTATAAACATATGTCAAAGTCAGGAGCTATGAATAGTTCATTGTTGCTGGAGAATAGGTTCCGAAAGAAGAATAAATAGAGTCAAACCTGCAGATGCAGGTGAGAGCAGGGTGATGAAGACACTTAAATACCACATAGGGGTTCTGGACATTTTTAGATAATATGAGGTTGATTAATATGGCTTCTTTCATGTCTCATCATTTCACATTCAGATGAAGCAACACACCAGGGAGAGCTAGAATTAAGTGTAGTCTTCATCTTCTCAATCATTCATGAGGCTCCAGGGGGTTTCATGGTCATTTTATGTTCAGAATATTACTTTTATTGCATTTGTAAAGAGGAAATGCATATAGCCTTTGCTTGCCAAGAAAGGTGTTAGGGGATATGGTTATTCATAACAAAATAGAGATCTTGGAAGGATGGATATATGTGAGTATGGGGGCAGGGGGTATGACTGTGTGTGCCTAGGGCTGGGGAAGCACATGGCACAAGGGAAGTGCTGAGTAATAGCTGTGGGAAGAACACTGGTAGGTGGGTTCTGACTGGAGAGATGGAGGAATCTCTAAATTCTGAGCTAGAGATGAAAAGCAAGAAGGTATGTGGGCATGGTGGAGAAGAAACATGAATGGTGATAAGGAGAGTAGACAGAATAGGATGGTTTGTATCCTCTAAAGACTTGATTTAGAAGTGTATGCCAAAATTTATGTGTGAACCAAAAAAATACTGAAAATTTGGTACAGGAGGACTGAAAAGAATAAGGATATCAAGAAAACTAGGAGGGAGGTAGAAAATTGTTCAAGGGGAAAAAAAACAGGTATTATCCATTTCAAAATAAAATATTTTCTATCGCTTACACCTACACAGAAGTGAAATAAAATTTGCCAAAAGGAACTTGACAAATGTTGAAGAAAAAAAATTGACAGTGCTAATTATGCTTGCTACAAATGAATAATCTGAATACTCTCCGTGAATCATTCACAGAGCTGTCCAGTATACAAATTCTGAATGTCATCCCTATCTTTGAACATTAATATTTTATTTATTTATAGCCTGACTTGCTTCTTCAAAAGACCTAAGTTAACTAAAAGAAACTTTATACATTAAAATAATAAAATATAAACTTAAACATATAAGAGCCAAGGAAAGTAAAATAAAAGCTAGCCTGGAAAGTAGATAATCAGGGGTAGATTTATCTTGTTGATTTGAAGGCCAACAGTCATTACCCATCTCTTTGTTAATCACAGGTTTGTCTTTGGGACTCCTACCAGTCAAAGAAGAAAAAGAAAAGAGTTAACTACATAGTTTTATTTATCCATGAAGAAAAAGTGTATTATCTGCTCTTTGGAAATATATATCTAGATTTTGGAAATTAAGTCCAAATGAAAAAATTTCAGATTTAATACATGTTACTAAGGATCCCTCTCAGGAAAACTGAGATCATTAGTGAATATCGAAAAAAAGCAAACAAAAAAGGCCTTTCCATTTTAAATACTACGAAATATTATTTTGCATTGTTTTTTCTTCAATAAGCAGTGTCTTAATTACAACAAAGACTTGTCTATATTAAGAATTTCTTTTCAAGTTCAGTAAGTACACACAAACCAGGAGACATGGTGAAAATTGGAGAATGGTATATTCCTATTACAACATAATTATACCTTTTCATAAAAATATATCAAACATTTAATTTCTCTCTCCAGACTTTAACCACTAAGTCAACCTGATTTATAAAAGCATAGGAGTCTATCTAAAAATAGTTTATCTCCTGTCATCATAAAAGCATTACATGATTTTGATGAAAAACTATATTTCTAAAAATCAGACATTTTAAAACAAAGTGCATTTTTTCTTTCAATGGTGTTTCAAATAATTATCTACAAAATATATACTAAAGACTTACTATGACAATGAGTATTTTGAACAAGCCAACCTCACACTACAATAAACTTGTAAAGTTATTTGAAATATATATTATACTTCTTGCTTCTTGTTCCCAACACAGCCTTAAACCTATGAGCATTTCAAGTTCTTACCACATAAAAATATGTTAGTGTACACACAATGTGCAACAAAAACCTCACTGTTACTACTAAGTATTTTTAAACTACAAATTATTAGGTGCTCTGCTAAGAACCACCCATATTTAGCCTACTCATGATCCCAACATGTTTTATTTTTATTTCCAGATTGCGGGGCAGAAAACTAAAACAGAGAATTTACCTCAATTGTATACTTAAAAGAAGTAAATCAAGGGATCTGATCCATCAATTTTCAAATTTGAGATAAATGTAGTATAATCTACTGTAAATCACAAATTATAGCACTCAACTACTCATCTGATTCTTCTTATCATGGAAACTTTTCAACATCAGGTAAAAACAAATTTACATCCTAAAAATCAATTCTTATTTTCTAATACCAAATTCAAGTTTCTGAAATAAGTTTGTTGGGGCAGAAGAAAGGGCCAAAAAGTCTATGAGAAAAGAGGAAGTTGCTTAATGTTCTCTTTGACATAATAAAGAAAACATTAATGATATAAATTATAAGTATTTTTATTGAAAACATCTGAAAGTTTCAATATTAAGGTAATATTATATATTCATGAATTCAAGAAGAAGAGGCATGCAACTTCTCTACGGTAGGGCATGGCTTCATAATTATATTTGGCATATGAAAAGTGCATCCGTTTGTGAGCATTTTAAATGTGCTTCACATTGGCTTATTAAGCATAATGAAAACACACACAATTGAATATTACAAGCATTAGAAAAAAGAACAAGGTTATAACTGCACTCATTTCCTCATTTAAGTACTTGCCTAGATGAATGTGCCTTCAAGGTAATTAATCTTTTTGAGAACTTCTTTCATTTGTTACATATGCATTTGTAGTAAAAACAAAAGGGGGATTGCTTAACAGGATTTTTTGACCAATTTAAAATAGTGTTTATTTACATGCCACCTCCTCCTCCTAGGCAATTTAGTCAGATATATAACTTAGGAGACAATCATTAAACATTTGAAAAAAATTCCAAGGACCATGATATGTTGCTCAGATGGAAATCCCAAGAATTTCTTTCACACCAGAATAACTTAGAGGAAGTTGATAGGTACTTCCAGCAACAGATACTCCTGAATGTCTGACTACAGTCCTTTGAGGAATAAGCACTTCTGAAGAAATATCACCCTATCCCGCTTCAAACGAGTGTTATATAAGCTAAAAGTGTACCACAGATAAAATATATAAATATGATTAACATTTAATCAATAGGTATTTTGAATATTTTCACCCTTAACCAGATACAGATTAAGTATACTCTAATAAACCATACTCAAATGAATATAAATTTGAGAAGATATCATTGAGAAGCCATTCAAACATACATTTTACTATGTTATTTAGAGGATATTATTGTTTTATTGAATTCAAATACAGTGATAAAGCAACTTACCTGGAAGTTCATAAAAAACGAATTCCCATTAGACTATTTTTTTAGTGATACTTCAGTTATGTAACAAAGTTTTACCATTAATATGTTTGGTGGTGAAAGACTCTAAAATACAATATTTAGGTAATTCTTTGTGCTTATGTGTTTATGTGCTTTGTGCCTATGTGTTTATATCTTTACCTACATATATAGACACGTATGTGTGTGTCTCATACTGATTTTTAAGCCATCATAAAGTCATTATTTTAGATTGAGGTAAAATGGGAATAAATATTCTAAATATGGGAGGATGTAAATTTTTTTTCTAAGAATGGAGACTTCCCATTAAAGCACTATGCAATACTCTGCCATTTTCTTTTCTTTAAACTATCCTTGAATCTAAAGTAACAGGAAGTATCTCAAATCAATTATTCACATTCTAAATAGGATGGAAAGCAGGATGTTATTTTTCATACACAGTTTCCAAAAAAGAGACATGCATCAGATAAAACATTTACATTTTTTTTTCACTTTGAAAATAGGAGCTGAATTTCACTGTACAATTTTCAATTTACTGATCTGAGAGAATTATCTGGGGCGGAGAATGCTATATTTATTTCTCAAGTATCCCATTAAGTACTTATTATAAAAATTCAATATAATGATCTAATATGTTTTCTGATGAAATCCCTTGAAATAAATGTTGAATAAATATAGCAATCTCTTTAGTATTTTCAATTTAATATTGCATATTCACATTTTATAGGTATATGATTTGAATATAATAAATGTATACAACTACTTTCAATAAAATAAAGGATTATATGTATAAGGTAGTGAAATGTTAAACTGATGTAATAGCCAGGTGTATTTAAAAATAGAACTAAAAAATATATCAACAGTAATTGTGACTTTTCTCCACTCTATAGCAAATCTTCAAAATAGCCTCATTCAGTAATTCTATAATACAGAACATTATGATTATGTACTATTTTTTAAACAGATTAAAATAGTAAAGAGGGACAAATCTATTCAAAGAGGAAGAACCGAAGTTGGTTGAAGTATTGGAAAACTTAGTGAGAGAAAAGTTAAATCAACTAATGGTAACCTAATCTATATCAGATAAACTGAGTCTTAATGAGTGCAAATAAAGTCATTGATGCGGAGGTCAATTGGGGACCATTCAAAGTGCTAAATTTGAAAAAAGTGTTGTCAGAGTAGCGTATGTTTAAAAAAAAAATAAAAGACTATTTTTAGGATCTATGAGTTTATATTTATACTAAAGGGAAAAAATCAATAAATTTATGTTAATCTGAAAGTAACAGGGGTAGGGGTTATAAAAGGTATGCATTGTTGAATATTGAAAATAAATGATACATAATCATAAAGTTTTAGTGTCATGCTTCAAAACTCATTCTTTAATAAAGAAGGCAAACATACTCAAGGAGACTAGGAAACTGTTATTCAAATGCACAAGGGTCTAGAGCCCAGAAAGTAGGGGAAAAATTTTAAATAATATTTAGTGGAAAGTCCATCCATTCTTTACATATTACCCAGTTCACATGAGAAACTGTTCAAACCTTGAATAAGTCAAACAAATTTCACAGTAAAGGGTAAAAGCCAACAAAAATAAATGAAACCATGTTTAGGAAGTATATATGCAAACTAACTTAGATATTTGTTTAAATGATGCATATGTAAGTTAAGTACACAAGAATACAGAAATATTGGAGAGAATAAACCAGTGAACTAAAGTGAAGAGCCTGAATAACAAAGTCAATGAATGAACACTTTAGTAATAAAGCAGCCTAATAGAGAACAATAATAGCGCCGTGTATGTATGTGTGGGGGGGGGGCACGTCTGGTGAGCAAGCAGACCTATGTGGCTGATGGGCGGCCATGTCCACATTTACACACCCAGTCCTTGTGGGATCAGTCAGGCTCCTGAGAGAAGAGAGACCCTGGTGGAGAAGGAAGGCACTGTGTGGTCATGTGACAGAATTTCCCCTGCAAACTCTTTAGACTTTGGAAGATTAACACTCTATTTCTATCAACCTAGACAGAAGTAAAGCAATATAAGCACTATGAAGTTATTCTCCCTTTATCCTATGAATGATTAAGGCACGGACACTACAAAACACTATTTAATTCAGATTTTCATAACCAAAGAGAGAGTTTGGAAGACTGCCACAGAGATATCAAAGGATTTTAAAATAACACCTGCAGGGAAGGTGAAACATTCTAGGTTTTCAAGCTGAAATAGGCTGAAAGAGGAATTTGAAGGACCTACGTTTTCTGTAAGGAAAATTCTCCTGACACATTAAAGTGGTTTGCTGTGACTATGGAAACTCCAATTTTAGGTATCCTAAAAATTAGGAAAGATTCAGATCTGCTCCTCAGAAGGTTTGAATATGGGCTTTACCAAAATAAAACTCGCCAAATCACATCTAACCCTGTAAGTTTAAATCTCAATACAGATGTAAACAGTATTTTCTAGCTAACATTCTGACATAATGGGGGATTGTAGCAACATACTTTTTACAGTGCATAAAAGCACGTGAGGCAATAGTTTGTCATAATTAGGAAACCTAGTAATAGCTCTGAGTATTTATATTTTCATATTTTATATCTTATGCAAATTACATATAGCACTTAATCAAAGGTTTTTATAATATACTGCAGTTTTGAATAATTCATGCTAATGAAGCATTAAATAGTGATGAAAAGTATCTAAAATAAAAATCAGGCACTTTAAGTTTTTCCTCTTTATATCAGTACAGACCTAAAATACTGGTTTTTACCTTGACCTAGAAAAGTTGTTCTTTGTGTTTAGACATTTACTTAGTCACTAATCATACAAAACTTTAAAAAAAAATCATCATATATATATACTATATATACACCTACATTTTCCTGAAATATATTTGAATTCTTAAAACATCAGCCTATAATACCTACTGAGGAATAAATTAATATCATATCTGTTATAGATTCTGGACAAAATCATTTTATGTTTAAAAATATTTGAAAGCACAATATTATAAAACATACTTGAACAAATGGAATAGGAAAGAAACTACATTGAATAGTTTACTAAATTGAACAGCAAACACGAATTGAATTTTTTCATATATTTGTATATACTATAACAAAGCATCCAATTCAGATTTCCATAAGGTAATCTTTAGCTTCTATTAGACAAAACTATATAGTAAAGCAATAGATTTAACCAAATTCTGACACTAACTCCTTTCCTTTTTCTAGTGACCTGATGCATAATATTTAGGGCCTTATTTTCTTATGGCAATATAATAAAACTAATCCCAAAATGATGACTTCACTAAAGCACATCATAAAGTGCCACTCAAACTTTCTATATGCTTCCCAAATCAGCAAGCTGATTCATAACTTGACATAGTACCGTAAGCTATCTTGACTTCCCTGCAGTTAACAGCATTAGGTAAATATTTACATCCATAATACTATAGATCTTAATGACTGTTGAAAATGCACATGTAAACACACACTCCTCTCTGTGTACCAGTTTGTCAATGAATTGTATAAATAGACACAGGATACCGATGCGTAAGGTTTATACCTTAGATATCCACTCCTACTCATTATACCAGTCTTTATATGCCCAGGAAAATATCTCATCTCTCAATATATCTTTTTGTTTATGTTGATTTTGAATGTGAATGTGTGTGTGTAGGTTACCGGAGAGGGAGATCCATTCTTGCAGAGGGGACCTCTGAAGACTCCTTTAATGCCCCGGTAATGCCCATTGCTGAGATGTCTCGAACTGATGACCAGGTAACAAGCCATGTGTGTCCGTGCGGGAGGCGCAGAGTCTTGGCTCCTCACCAGGCGACCAACCGTGGAAATGCGGGCTGCTTTCTCAGCAGCAGCAGTGACTGCCACCTCCCGAAAAGAAGCGGCCAGTAGTGAGCGGGGGACGCGGCGTCCGCGCGTCCCCGCACCTCGCTCGGCGCAAGGCTCCGGCTGCAAGCAGCGGCTGCTCTGACGACCGAGGCGGTGGCGACCACAAAGCACTTAGGGGACCCGGCGAGCCAGTCCACATGCTGCTCTGACGAGGTGGCTGCTTAAACGCAAGCGGGCATTTTTTTTTTTAAGGACAACTTCCTGAATCTGTAGGGAATCAGGAATTCCCCCGCCCTTTTCCTCTCGCCCCCACCTTCGCACCAAGCGCACGCGTTGGGGCTGCTCAGGCTCCGGTTTCCATCGCCTGGCCCGGGGCGTCCCGCACTGGGCAGCGGGCTGCGGCGCGGGATTCAACAGCAACCGCAGCTGCAGTCGCAGCCGCCGCCGCCGCCGCCGCCGCCCGTGCGGAAGAGTGGCGGGAGGCTTCGGAGCGCCAAAATCGCAGCCCGCGCTGCAGAGGCGGGAGAGGGCGTGGAGGCGGCGTGGGGCGGGCCGGGGTGAGCACCGCGAGTTGGCACGCGGCGACTCCGCGCGGGGGCAGCTCGCACCGGCGCTCGGGGCCGCAGGTCGCGGCGGTGCAGGAGGCCAGGGCTAAGACGGGCGGGCGGGCGGGCGGGGAGGTGGCAGCTGCCGCGGGGACGGCGGGAGGCGCTCGGGGCTTCGGGACGCGCTTCTCCAGCATTCTGGCATCAGCCGATCTCGCCCCCTTGCCTCTCTGCCCTCTCTCTGGGCCAACTTTCGCTGTTTGGGGACCCGGGCCGGGGAGGACGGAAAAGGGCAGTGGTGGAGGAGCCCCGGAGACGGGGAGCGTTTTCTTTTTTCTTCGCTGTCTGCTCGCCTCCAGTATTTCTTCCGCGCTCCGGATGACGACGGGATTGGCAGAAGCAATAGCTCCCCAGGCCACTGTGAGGAGGAGCTGTGCAGTCCCGAATTGGGCAGACACATTAAATGCGCTATGGTAGGTAATGGATGAGGAAGAAGTAAGTTTTAGATAGAAAACTTAAATAAGGTATTAAAATGAAACACGCCTACATATATGTGCAGTTACATACCTAGAGTTTAAATATTCACTTACAAAGCTTCTGTATCCTTAAAGAGGCACCTATGTGCCCTCTGTACAGGACGTTTGCATCTTCACAGTCCGCAATAGTCACTCCTCAGAAGTAGGTTTTAACGGACAGTATATCATTTACTGTAAATAAAGCCACTAGAGAGCGAGCTGCACTGAGAATAAAGGACCTGGCAGAAATGTGCTCTGAAAAGAAAGGGAAGTCCTTCCAGTGTGCGGAGACAGCACGCCTCTCCCCCTCTCAGCGGCAGGCCTCCTGGGATTCTCTAATCCCTCTCCACCCCACCTCGCCTCCATCTTGCTGGGAAGAAGGTGAAGGGTCTCCTCTCTTCCCTCTTGGTCTTAAGGTTGGAATTAGTTGAAAAGTGACTGCTGGTGCTCCCATTCTTCTCCCTATTCCTCTCCTCCCTGGCCCCCTGCAGTGCCCCATTCCCATCCTGGTCGTCATTGAGGAACTTTCACAATAGACAAGTAGAGGTAATTTAATTAATTCTATTCCAGCAATTCATAAAACTCTTAGGCAATTTTTTTTTCCAATTAGTGTAACTTTTTCACTACACAATAAAAGCTTGTCTTTTTGTTTATATTGTTATAGTAGCTTCAAAGCCTTACTATTTTCTTAAGAAATGCCTGTATTTTTTCTGGTCAGAGAAACTTAGGGTCTTTAAAGTTTTCAGAAAGCTTCCTACTATGTCAGGCAAAAATCCCAAATTCCTTGCAGTTTATTAATTGAAGATAACTGAAACTTAAATAGTGCAATGGAAAACTTGGAGAGTTTTAAAAATTATTGTTATTCTATGTCTATCTTGTTAAGAACCTCCAAAATATAAGAAAAAAAATTGAAGAGCAGTGATAGTAGGTACAGCATGTCTACCTTCTTTCTATAGAGGCATGATGTCTTTAACAACTTTGTAATTATGCAACATGGAGCTGTGAAATGTTCCATGAAACTGAGAGTAAGTACTATTACTCACTTACAGACATTAGGAATATTTTATAGAAAGAAAACAATGTATTTGCAAATAGTGAAACTTCAAAAATAGGTGAAAGTTTTGCCACAACATGAATAAGGTGGCATTTTAAAAGAAGACAGTGTGACTCAGTCCATAACTACTGTTTCCTTCTTAATAAGTGTAGGGAGCTCACACAACTGTGAGGTCCTGAGTGTAAGCATCTTTAAGTGGAATAATTAGAAAGATGAATGATGGCGCATTCTCTCAATAACATTTTGAGGATACCATGCCGTCTTCATTATTCAAATATAATACCTAAAAATGCTTAGTTGTTCTTAGGAGTCAGCCATACTTTTCTGAAATGAAAGGGCTGACTTGAGTAATAAACATAAAATTGAAATACGTCATCCTATTGTATTATTTTTAATTCTAAGAATGTGTTAGCTATCTTAAAATTAATGTTCACTTACAATTATTGCTATAGGCATTTGAGTTTTTCTAAAGAAGACAAAATAATTCATTTATATAATAATATTTCAAATATGGTAGCAACTTACTATATCTTTCTTAAAATTTACTAAATGCTTGAGGTCTTTCTTCATTAGAAATTAATGATTTCAATCCTGTTAATTTGCCATGGGTTCTATTTGCTATATTTTAAATCACTTGTGGTCTTTATTTTTTATTTTTTGCTAATTTTTGCAATCCATTTTAAAATATGTTTGTTACACATGTCTGTTCTATTTGTTATACCCTTAGCCCATTTTAAGAATTGTTTAAAAAAACAAAGACTAGCTCCCTTCTTTTTCTTGCCATATCTTGACTGATATCTAACATATGATGACATCATGTTCAGCAATATCCCATCATTGCCAATCTATATTTTATATGCAGTTCATCCCATCTAAATAACAGAAGGATATATATAAATTTATTTGCATCATCACTACAGATACCAAGTTGTTTAGCTGTATTAACTTCCCTCTTTACCAAAGGAGATACTCCCTTTCCAAATCCAATAATTAAAATTTTTCAAAGAAAGTGAAAGAAAAGCAAAATACTTTAAAATAAGACCATCCTTAAAAAGTTTTAAATACAGTTAAATTCCATTACAACAAACATTATGTAAAACAAACATCACTTGTAATATTACAAAGCCCATTTATTTAAAACAATGTTTAGCTTGATGAACTTTCATTCCAAGAAAGGGGATATAATGGTAAAGTGCATTTGCCAATAGGCAATTTTGGCATTCCCACATATTTCCAGATTCATGGCTTTGTTCTAGATGATTGACATAATAATGATTTCTCTTTTCTGTTACCTCATCTTCCATTAAGAGACCAACAAGTCTCTTAAACACATCCCAAATCTATTCTCTCTCTCCATATCCACTGCTCCTACCTTAGAAAAAATCAGCACCTCTAGCTTGTATCAATGCAGTATCTTCCTAACTAGTCTCCCTGCTCCCAATTTTGCTGCCCTTTAAAATTCATTCTTTATATCCAGCAGCCAGAATGACATTTTTAAAAAGCATGTCTTAGTACTTTTATATTAAGCCATCTAATTATGTCTTATGCCACATTCAAAGTAAGATCCAAATTCTTTATGCTCATAGAAATCCCTGCTTGATCTGATCCCTGCCTATCTTCTTCAGCTGCATTCCTCTCTCTCTGTGCTCCTCACAACTAAGTTTGTTTCCACTAGAGAGCCTATGCTCCAGCTGTTCCCTCTACTAGAAATGATCTTATCTGAACCTTGCCTATTTTTTATTGACTCTTTCTCATTTTTGAATGCTGCCTCTGAAGGCTGAGCCCTTCTCTATTTTGTCTACTGCTGTGGCCCTAAAACAATACCTTACAAAAACATTAATTCTTATTAATCGATATTTAGAGAGTGACTAATCAATGTTTTATTTTAACCTATTAATAATACACTTAAATTACTTCTATGTGATTTTACATATACATCTATCTATCTTTATATGAGAAATTATGACATTTAGGTTGTAATATTTTTTTAAAGATTTTATTTATTTATTTATTTCTCTCCCCTTCCCCCTTCCCACCTCGGTTGTCTGTTCTCTGTGTCTATTTGCTGTGTCTTCTTTGTCTGCTTCTGTTGTCAGTGGCACGGGAATCTGTGTTTCCTTTCATTGCATCATCTTGTGGTGTCAGCTCTCCATGTGTGCGGCACCATTCCTGGGCAGGCTGCACTTTCTTTCACACTGGGCGCTCTCCTTATGGGGCACACATCAACACTGCACATGGGCCAGCTCCACATCGGTCAAGGAGGCCTGGGGTTTGAACCGCAGAACTCCCATGTGGTAGACAGACGCCCTAACCAGTGGGCCAAGTCCACCGCCATAATATTTTAATTATTGTAGGTCTGCATCCTAAGAAATATTTGGACAAATTTAGTCCAGTAAAAATACTGATCCCATTATTTAAACTCTCAGCTTCTTCTCCCAAATTCCAAGCTTCATATCCTGCTTCTTGTGTAGTTAACTTTATACTCAATTACAATAAAGAGTTTATTTTATGGTGGTCAGAGTTTTGACATCCTTAAGTGTATGACACCAGAAAGTAACCTTGATTGCCCCTGAAATGAATTGAGCCTATCAGGCCCAAAGGGTCAAGTTGCAGAACTCAGAACCTCAAAAATAGTGCAACCTGTGGAGCAGAGTCCCAAACTGGGAACCCATAGGACCAGTCTGGTAATGTTAACCTGTGAAGCGGGTTGAGAAGGAAACAACAGAGACTGTGGTGAGTATCTCACATGGACAACCCCAGTTGTATGAGATCTCAAGCTATAGGTTGCAAAATCTTCTTAGTATTTTAAGAGTAATGAGAAGTCCATATTTTAAGTAAAATCTCTGAGTATTTAAATATTGGTAACTAATGGAGTATCTTTTTCTTAAGACTGTGGGAATTTTCAACAAAAACACCACATGAAAGATAAAACAGCAAACTGCACTGGGAGAAGATACAGACATTATCGAGACACAATAAAGAATTTGTATCCAAAATATTTAAAGAATTCCTACAAACCAATAATGAAAGACAAAAAAAAAAAAAAGTAAAAGACTCCAAAGGCACTTCAACAAAGTGAATATCAAAGCAGCCAATAAGCATGGGGAAAGTTGCTCAACAGAAATTCTCATCAGAGAAATGTGAGTTAAAATAGCAATTAGATATCACTACACAATGTCCAAAATAACTAAAATTAAAAAGTCCAAAGAACCAAGTGGTGGCAAGAATCTGGAATTCTTTTCCTAGTGGGAGTGTAAACGGGTACAACCCATTTTGAAAACTGTTTAGTTACATCCACTAAAGCAAACCTTTTTTATTCTTTGATCCCACAATCTTATTCTTAGCTGAACATCAAAGAGAAATGAGTGTTTTTATCCACCAAAGACACATACAGGAATGTAAACAGTTTCTTTATTCCTAATAGCTAAAAAATTGGAACAATGACAATGCCTATCACCAAGAGAATGAACAAATAAAATTCAGTATGTCTTTCAATGGGATATTATGTTGCAACATAAAAGAAAATGTGACTTTTATGGGTAATAACATGGGTGAATATCACAGACATAAAAATGAGCAAAACAAGTCCTACACATATGACTACAAATTTTACAATTCCATTCACATAAATTTCAAGAACAGGCAGAGCTAATATTTGATTATAGAAATCTGAATACTGCTTATCTCTTGGGTAGGATGTCTTGACTGGGAAGGGGTATGACAGAGGCTTCTGAGTGTTGTTAGCACTCAATATCTTGATCTGATATTATGGTATGTTTGTGTGTGTGTGTGTGTAAAATTAATTTGAGCTAAACAAGAATATTCAGTGAGATACCAGTACCCATCCAAGAGAATGGCTAAGAGATTAACAACAGTTCCCAGTGTTGGCAAGGATGAAAAATAATTGTAACTTTCAAAATTTATGTATAGAAATTAGTACTACAGTCCTAGAGAGCTGTGGGCAAAGTCTGCCAGAAATGAATATTCATCTACCCGGGAGTCCAGCAATTCTATGTCACATACAGTTTAACTGTGTTGTTAGTAGATTAAAGATGTGTTCAGAAAATACTGACACAAGAACATTTATTGAAGCATTATTCCTCATAACACCAAACTGGAAACAGCCCAAATGTCCATGAACTGCAGAATGGATAAAACCTGTTTCATACCCATACAATGGGAATATTATATAACAATAAAAACAAACTACTGTTACACTAAAGGAAATAGATGAATCTCATGGCATGCAATTGAAGAAAAGAAGCCAAACAGCAAAAAAGCATGTAATAGATTATTCTATTTATATTAAAATCAAAAATTGGCAAAACGTATCTATGACATTAGAAGTCAAGATAGGGAAGTGGACGTGGCTCAATGCATGGGGCATCTGCCTACCATATGGAGGGCCCAGGGTTCAAATCCAGAGCCTCCTGACCTGTGTGGTGAGCTGGCCCACGTGCAGTGCTGATGCATGCAAGGAGTGCCATTCCACACAGGGGTGTCCCCCATGTAGGGGAGCCCCACATGCAAGGATTGGCCCTGCAAGGAGAGCCACCCCACATGAAAAAAACACAGCCTGCCCAGGAGTGGCACCGCACACACGGAAAGCTGACACAGCAAGATGACACAACATAAAGAGACACAGATTACTGGTGCCGCCTGATAATGCAAGTGGACGCAGAAGAACACACAGTGAATGGACACAGAGAACAGACAACAGTGGGGAAGGGGAGAGAAATTAATTAAATCATTAAAAAAAAAGAAGTCAAGATAGTGGTTACCTTTAGGGAGTAATGACATGAGGGGCACACAGATGGTTTCTAGGGGTGGAGGGTATACTACTCATCATATTGTAGAGTTATGATTGTTCATTTCCTTTATGAAAGTTACAAATTAATTTTAAAAGTTTCTATACAAAGTAACCCTCTCATTTTACAGAGAAAGAAACTAGAGCCTAAAGAGCATTAAAGATTTGCTTCAAGTCATACAAGAATGAGAATGAGGCTGACTCCCACTGGCTGCCTCTCACATGATTTTAATTTCAGCAGATGCACGTGTACAACAGACTGTGATATACTAGGATTTTTGTCTTCCATTTTAATAAATTATCATTGTGGTATGATTGTGAAAAGCTATAAATTTTTTACAAATAATTTTGCCAAGCAAAATCCTTTTTGTGAAAATCTTAGAAACTATGGTTTTAATATAGTTTTTTGTTTCCCAAACATTTGTTTATTTTTAAATGTCTTATTGGCTTACTAATTGCATCTTTTCCCTCATATTGGCTTTCTTTTAAGTTCTTATCAATTTTACGCTAATATTCTAGCTAAACCAAAGTTTAGAGTTTTGAGTATGAAAATGCATTTTTTTTCAATAGACAGTCTTAAGTTCCCAGTTGCTGTGGCAAATACCACACAATGGATTGATTTAAACAACAGGAATTTATTGGCTCACAGCTTTGGGGCTAGAAGGCTTACTTCCTCCTAGAATCAGTAGCCTTTAGGCTGGCCAGCAATCCCTGTGCTCCTGGGCTTTTCCATTACATAGCGATGTCCTCTCCTTTCTCTTCCAAGGTCCCTGACTTCCAATTTCTAGATTCTCCCAAGGCTTTCTTTCCTATCTCTGAATTTCTTCTGCTTATAAAGGACATCAGTAATCTGCACTAAGGTCCACCCTCAATCAGGTGGTCACAAATTAAGTAAAAATAAACCTTCAGGACATCCAATTTCACGCCTCAGATTAAGAACATGTGATGGGCTTCTGAGAAGATGGCATTGAAGTAGGTGGGCAGGGCTCAACACTCACAAAAACAATGGAAGAAGGACAAAACACCATCCCAGGAAGCTGCTTTGGGGATCTGCATACCAGGAGAGCGCTGCACTTCTTCCAGGAGGGCAAGAGACAAAGAGAGGAAAAAGCCAAAATGAAAACTGTGAGTTACTAGCCCCAAGCAAGGAAAAGCACCTATTCCCTGCCTTCAAGGTGAACATCCCGGAAAAACCCCGTGGCTCATGTCAGCCAACTTAGAGGGGAACAGACATCTTCTGTGAGAGGTGTGAGGATGAAGTAGAGGGTGAAGAATGGATTCTCTTCAATGAGTTTGGCTAACAGAGCCAGCATTGAATCTCAGTTATGGCCAGACTTAGATGAAGGGCAAGTGGAGGTGGACAGAGAAATCTCAGTGGAAAGAATCTCATGTGGGTGACATCTGCTGGCTGGGCAGGAAACTACAAGGAGAAAAAATATTTTGGAGTCTCTAAACCCTAGACCACTTGGATCAGGTCTGCATTCCATTAGTGAGTCCCTGGCCCTATTTTGATTACTTAAGCTAGGTAATTTTAGAGACAGAATAAGTTGAAACAAAAATCAAAGAAGAACCATGAAACAAAACCACTAGGCCAGAGACAGAAACAGACCATAAGTTTCTGAAAATTCACCAACATATTCAGATCCTAGTCATCAGCAAAAAAATTTATAAACCATACTAAGAAACTGGACAAAGATGGTTGAGCCAAGGGAACAAAACAAAAATCCTGATGAGCTACAGGATTTAAGACAACTAATAATGATAATCACAAAAATCTCCTAAATCAATTCAAGGAGTTAAGGAAAATATGACTACAGAGATAAAGGATATTAAGAAGGCAATGGGTGAGAATAAAGAACAATTTAAGGCTGCAAAGAAAATTAACAGAGCTTATGGGAATGAAAGACAATGAATTGGATTAAAAATACACTAGAGGTATAGAACAGCAGATTTGAATTGGTAGAAAACAGAATTAGTGAATTGGAGGACTGAGCATCTGATCTTGAAAATGCAAGAGAACATAAAGAGTAAAGAATGAAAAAAAAATGGAACAGGTACTCAGGGATTTGAAACACAATGCAAACCATACAAATATTTGTGTTACTGATATCCCAGAAGGAGAAGTGGATAGAAAAGGAGCAAAAAGAATGTTTGAGGAGATGACTGAAAACACCCCAATCATTATAAAAGACATAAATATCAATATCCAAGAAGAACATCACAACTGAATAAATCCAAACAGAATAAAATCCAAACAGACCTACTTTGAGACACCTACTATTCAAAATGGCAAATACCAGACATAAAGAGAGGATTCTTAAAGCAGCAAGAGAAAAGCAAAAAACATCACATGCAAAGGACCCTCAATAAGTCTAAGTATCAATTTCTCATCAGAAATCATGAAGGCAAGAATAAATTGATATGGTGTATTTAAGGTTCTAAAAGAGAAAAACTGCCAGCCAAAAATACTTTAGTTTGCAAAACTGCCCTTCAAAAATGAGTGTAAGTTTAAAGTCTTCACAGACAAAAACAGAGAGTATGTTATCAAAAAACTGGATTTACAAGAGATACTAAAGGGAATGTTACAGCCTAAAAAGAAAAGACAAGGGTGAAAGACTTGGAGAAGAGTGGAAAATTAAGATTATTAGTAAGGGTAACTTAAAGCATAAAAAGACAGACTGTTAAAAGAGATGAAAAAAGGTCATTATTAATAAAAGGAGCAATAAAACAAGAAGAAATAACTAAAATAAATATTTATGCACCTAACTTGGGTACCCCAAGATACAGGAAGCATACACTGGCAAAACTGAAGGGAGAAATAGACATTTCTGCAACAATAGTTGGATACTGCAATACAAACTCTCTGCATTGGATAGAACATCTGGACAGAGGATAAAGAAACAGAGAGCTTGAATAATATGATAAACGCACTAGACCTAACAGATATTCAATAGAGTATTGCACCTCAAAACTACAGGATAAACATTCTTTTTAAGTGCTCATGGATCCTTCTCCAGAATAGTCAATATGTTGGGTCACAAGACAGGTCTCAATACATTTAAAAAGATTAAAATGTACAAAGCATATTTTCTGATCATAATGGAATGAAACTGGGAATCAGTAGCAAAAAAATGAAAATTCATAAACATATGGAGATTAAACTACATATTCTTGGATAATCAGTGGATCAAAGAAGAAGTTGCAAGGGAAATCAGTGAATAACTCGAGATGAATAAAAATGAGAAATGAGAACAACATACCAAAACTTGTGGGATATGGCAAAGGCAGGTACTAAGAAGACACTAAAAAGGAAATTTACAGCCCTCAATGCTTACATTAAAAAAGAAGAAAGCAAACATTGAAAGATCTAACTGCATACCCCGAGGAACTAGAAAAAAGAACAGCAAACTAATCCCAAGCTAAACTGAAGATAAGAAATAAAGATAAGAACAGAAATCAATGAAATTGAGAACAACAACAACAACAAAAAAATAGAATCAACAAAACCAAAAGTTGGTTCTTCAAGAAGTTCAACAAAATTGACAAACCCTTTGCTAGACTGACAAAGAAAAGAGAGAGAAAAAGCAAATAAAATCAGAAATGAGAAGGGGGACATTACCACTGACCCAACAGAAATAAGAGAGATATAAGAGAGTACTATGAACAACTGTATGCCAACAAACTAGACAGCATAGACAAAATGGACAAATTTCTAGAAACATATGAACAACCTAGAAGAAAAAGAAGACCTCAACAAACTAATCATGAGTAGAGACTGAAACAATCTTCAAAATCCTCCCAAAAATGAAAAGCCAGGACAGATGGCTTCACAGGTGAATTCTACCAATCATTTCAAGAAGATCTACTACCAATCTTGCTCAAGCTCTTCCAAAAAAAAATTGAACAGGAACTAACACTACCAAATTTATTCTATGAAGCCAACATCACCCTCTAAGTAAAATAAGATAAAGATACTATGAGAAAAGAAAATTACAGACCAATTTCTCTAATGACAATAGATGTAAAAATCTTCAGCAAATTACTTGCAAACTGAATCTAATTGAAGATCTTGTGGTAGGAAGTGTCCTTTTTATAAATTTTTCTTTCTCAGTTTCCATTTATCTGGTTATATTCTAATTTGCCCTCATTTTTGAAAGACAGTCTTGCTGGATATAAGATTCTTGGCTGGAAGTTTTTCTCTTGTAGTATCTTAAATATATCAGACCACTGTTTTTTGCCTCCATGGTTTCCAGTAGAAATCAGCACTTAATCTTATTGGATATCCCTTATATGTTATGCATTGCTTTTCCCTTGCTGCTCTCAGAATTCTCTCTTTTTCTTTGGCCTTTGACATTCTGATGAGTATGTGTCTTGGAGTTGGTCTATTTGGATTTTTTCGGATGGGAGTATGTTGTGCTTCTTGGACAGGAATATCTGTGTCCTTTAATAGGGTTGGGAAATTTTTTACCATTATTTCTTCAAATATTCCTTCTGCCCCTTTTCCCTTTTCTTCTCCTTCTGGGACACCCATGACACATATGTTTGCATGACTTTTGCTGTCATTTAGTTCCCTGAGACCTTGTCCAATTTTTTCCATTCTTTTTGTCATCTGTTTTTTTGTATGTTCACTTTCTGAGACATTTTATTCAAGCTCACCAATCCTTTCTTCATTCCTCCTCAAATCTACTATTATATGATTCGAATGTTTTTAAAATTTGATTTATTGCACCTTTCTTTCCCATAAGATCTGCTCTTTTTCTATGTATGCTTTCAAATTCTTCTTTGTGCTCATCCAATGTCTTCTTAATATCCTTAATCTCTTTAGTCATCTCATTGAATTTATTTTTTAAAGATTTATTTATTTATTTATGTCTCTTCCCTTCCCTCTACTCTCCCCCCCCCCCCCCGTTGTCTTTACTCTGTGTCCATTCGCTGTGTGTTCTTCTGTGACCGCTTCTATCCTTATCAGTGGCATTGGGAATCTGTGTTTCTTTTTGTTGCATCATCTTGTTGTGTCAGCTCTCCATGTGTGCGGCACCATTCTTGGGCAGGCTGCACTTTCTTTCACACTATGTGGCTCTCGTTACGCAGCATACTCCTTGCACTTGGGGCTCTCCTATGCAGGGGACACCCCTGCATGGCATGGAACTCCTTGCATGCATCAACACTGCATATGGGCCAGCTCCATGCAGGTTAAGGAGGCTTGGGGTTTGAACCACAGACTCCATGTGGTAGGCAGACACCCTATCCATTGGGCCAAGTCTGGTTCCCTCATTGAATTTATTAAGGAGATTTGTTTGAGCATCTATAATTAGTTGTCTCAACTCCTTCATGTCCTCTGAAGGCTTATCTTGTTCCTTTAACTGGGCCATAGCTTCCTGTTTCTTGGTGTGGATTGTAATTTTTTGTTGGTGTCTTCGCATCTGGCTTACTAAAGTATTTTTTCTGGGTGCAGTTTTTCTCTTTAGTTTAGGGCTTCCTATCCTTTCTCCCTTGCTGGTTGTGCAGTAGGAGCTAAGCATGTAGTTGGTGCTGTAAGCTGTGGAGGCTTAAGCTGCCCTCATTGCACCAGGGACTAATGAGGGTTCCTCCAACTTTCTCCCTTGCCAGGGGTAGGAACAGATTCACAGTTATGTGGAATAATCGAAGTGTAGGCCTAGACTGTAGTTGCCCAGAGAGACTGATGAAGCTTCACATCCCTTTCTCCCCTGCTTGGGGCAGGGATGGAGCTGCAGATGTGGGCAACAATCTATGCAGTGTAGGTCCAAGATGACCGCAGTTTCCCTGATAGACTTCTGATTTTCAGTCTATGCCAGCCAAAGTTACCTGCAGTTACCTGTATAGGCTGGTGCAGGGCTCCTCAGCCTCCTCCCTGCCAGAGGCAGGGCTGAAGCCTAGGCTAGGGATGCAGGTTAATCTGCATGAAAGAAACTGGTTCTTGCTGACACTGAGAGTTTCAGTCAACCCAGATTCCCCTCAGGCTGGGGGCAGAGTCAGCTACTGGCCTCTTTCTGACTTGGACTGGTTCACACCCCAGCTCTTCCCAGGGGTATCTTTTAGCCAGCCCAGTCCACCAGTCAGTAGAAGAAATCGGCAACCAACTGTCTCCTCCTCCCGTTTCTGGGAAATGGAGTTTCCAATTCCAGTCACAGAATAGCTCCTGGGACAGCTTGTGCTGCCAGAGTAGGATAATCACTGGCCTCCGGGGCTTGGCCGGTAATTTCCCGGAGAGGCTAGCGCAGGTCCCTGCAGCTTCCTCCCTGCAGGAGGTGGCACTGGGGCCTAGGCTAGAACTGCAATATGATCTGGATGGAAAGAAGCCAGTCCCCACCAGCACTGGGATTCTCAGTCAGCCCCACTTTACCCTTGTGCCAAGCACGGAGTTAAGATAGCAGCTCCCAGCCTCTTTCTCACTTGGACAGGCCACTTTAGCTGTTCTCAGGATTATACTATAGCCCACTGAATTTACTCATCCATAGCTGAAGTTGGTGCCCAACTGTCTCCTCCTTCCCCCTTTTGGCAAAGTGGAGCTTTCAATTCCAGTCGCACAGCAGCTCCTGAGGTGGCTATGCCTCCTGTGGAGGATGGGCACTGGCCTCCAGGGTATGGAGCACTCTACTTATGAGTCTTCTCTACAGATGGGCAATCTCCTCCTTCCACTCCTTCAAGGATATTGTAGGATGCTCTTCTGGTCTCCTGAAGCCCCCAAACAGGTGCTTCGCTTAGCTCCAGAAAGCTCTGGATTTGCTAACTGCCGTGTAGCAGGAGCTGACTCTAGGAGCACCTTACTCTGTCATCATCTTACCGGTTCCTGTCCAGGGAGTGGTTTTTTAAACATTTAATCCAAAGCACAAGAAATGAAAGAAAAAAAAGTAGATAAATGGGACCCCCACAAACTTAAACACTTTTGTGCATGGAAGGACTTTGTCAAAAAGTTGAAAAGGCAGCTTATTCAATGGGACCAAATATTTGGAAACTACCTATCTGGTAAGGGTTTGATATCCATGTATATAAAGAGATAATACAACCCAATGATAAAAAGACAAGCAACCCAATTAAAAAATGGCAAAAACTTGAACAGACACTTTTCCCAAGAGGAAATACAAATGGCCAAAAAGCACATGAAAAAATAGTCAACATCACTAACTATTAAGGGAAGTGCATATCAAAACTACAATAACATACCATTTCACACCTTATGGAAGAGTCATTATTAAAAAAAAAAAACTGCAAATGCTACAGAGGATGTGGAGAAATAAGAACACTCCTTCACTGCTGGTGGGAATGTAGAATGGTGTAGCCCTTGTGGAAGACAGTTTGGCAGTACCTCAAGAAGCTGATCATAGAACTGCCATATGACCTAGCAATACCATTTCCAGGAATATATTCAGAAGAACTGAAGGCAACTACACAAATTGACATTTGCACACCGATGTTCATATCAACCCTATTCACAAATTGCTAAAATATGAAACTAGCCCAAGTGTACATTAACTGATGAAAGGCTAAACAAAATATGGTATATACATACAATGAAATACTATTCAGGTGTAAGATGAAAAGAAATCTGGGTACATCTGATAGCATGGATGAACCTTGAGGATATTATGTTGAGTGAGATAAGTCATACATAAAGGGACAAATATTGTATGGCCTCAGTAATATGAACTAAATATAATGAGTAAACTCATGAAGGCAAACTCTAGAGTATAGGTAACTAGGAAATAGAATGCGAATTGAGAATGGGAGCTGATGCTCAATGTATATAAATTTTTAACAAGGTTTATTGTGAATATGGAAATGAATAGAGTTGATGGTAACACATTATAAGTATAAGTAAGTATAACTAACACTGCTGATTTTTAAATGACATTGTTACTAAAAGGGGTAGTCTGTGGGCATAAATGACAAATGAAAGGAAATTAGAGAAACATAGTGATTTCAGTGGTGGATGGAGATTGTGGTTAATAGTATAAATATATGAATAATCTTTTACAAAGTGTTAAGAATATGGTGATTCATGGGAAAATTATAACTTATGGATATAATTAACAGTAATATTGTAATATTTTTCAGCAATGACAAAGAAAATATATAAATTTTGAGACAAATATAGGAGGATATAAAAGGGTATGGGATTTTTCCTTTTGGAGTAATGGAAACATTCTACAATTGACTGAAGTGATGACAGCACAAATCTTGTGATGAAATTGAGAGCCACTGAGTGTACTCATTGAATGGATTGTACAAAGCATGGGACTGTATAACATAGAGAATCCTGTGGTGGAAGATGGACTGTCACCAACAGAACAATCATGAGAACACTTTATCCTGAATTATAACAAGTATATAATACTAATAGAGGTTATTAATAATTGGGGGGGTTGGGGAGAAAATACACCAAACGTAAGATATGGGCAAAATATTACTGAAGTATGAGTATTTTTAAATGCTCTTTAATAGTTTATAACAAATGTTTCACAACAATGCAACATATTGGTGATGGGGATACGTATTAGAGCCTTGTATGATGATATGCATGTTTTATAAATTCACAAATTTTATTATACTTTGTTTATGTATGAATGAATTTTATTTTAAAAGATTACATTTTTTAAAAAATACATCATAACAAAAATATTGGTCCTGATGTTGCCCTGAGTCATCAGGTGGAAGGCACAGCCTCCCCACAATAATTCAGAAGGTTCCAACCAAAGAAGGTTCTAGTCAATCAAACAAGACCTCTCAAGCTATAGAGCCCCCAATCCCATTGTGCACTCCTTGCTCTTCTCAAGGAAGAGTCCCAGAAGTTCAGGAGATAGAATCACACAGAAAGGAAAACAATGAGTCTCTGATGATTATACAATATTTTGGCATTCCAGTTCACTGTTTCTTTTTTTTTTCTTTTAATTTTTTTCTTTTATTCTCTTTTTTTAAAAAGGGTACATAGATCACACAAAAGATTACATTAAAAAATATGAGGTTCCTACATATCCCACTCCCCACACGCCCCATTCCTCCCACATCGACAACTTCCTTCATTAGTGTGGTACATTCATTGCATTTGATGAGTACATTTTGGAACACTGATACACAGCATGGATTATAGTTTATGTTGTAGTTTACAGTCTCTCCCAGTCCATTCAGTGGGTTATGGCAGGATAGAGTGTTCTGCATCCGTCCCTGCGATATCATTGAGGACATCTCCAAGTCCTGAAAGTGCCCCATTTTTAGGACTTGGAGCTGTCCTCAATGGTATTCCAGTTCACTGTTTCTAAAACTATGGTGCTGGCTTAACAATACTGTGGAAAAAGAAGAGAACATTGTGGCTAACAAATGCCAATAAATATGGCCAACCTAACGTCTGTTAGCACCCAGAATGTTGGGAAATTTAAGTAAGGACAGTCATGTAATTCACTGTGGCTCCAGCTCTCTTCTGCTCTTCCTTGAAATTTACCACATCATATTCAAGGGCAGGAACCATGCACTTAAACAAAAGTACCTTTTCCATGCTTTACTGTTTCTCATTTCCAGGTGCCACACTTTTGCAACATAACCTTCCTGTATATACTTTTCAAATTTAAAATGAATATCAATATACTTGAAAGATTATTAAATCTGCTCTCATCATTTTGGAGATGATACGAGCCCTGTAGGTGCTTAAGAAGAGCAGAGAGAAATTTTCACCCTTTTTTTCCTCTCATATCCTGTACTACATATTGCAAAACAACAAACAGAAAAAACAAACATGACAAAACAAATAAAAACATATCATAAGTATATACTGAGGTACAAAGGAAGGAAGGAAAGGGGCAATATTTATGGTATGCCATCCATATGCCAGGTACTTTACATTTATTATGTCATTTCGTCTCACTACATTGCTTTAATGTAGGTAATATTACTAGAGTTCTTATACAAGGGGAAGACTGAAGCTCAGAGAATTAAGAGTATATTTAAGGTCACAGAACTAAATGGTAGAGCTGAATTCATGCATGTATAACTTAAACCCTGTACCTTTTATATCACGTTTCCTTTTATCCTGTATGATTCTGCATCCTTGGATGATCAAAGAAATATAAGCTACAGGGACTCCAACTTTTATCAAGTTTAAAATCCTCTTGAGGAAAATATGGCACCAATGAATATTTTGACTAAATTAGAGACATGATAACCAAATGTAACGTGTAATTCTGAAATGGGTGCAGTTGTTTTTTAAAAAATCTATTAAGGGTAGATGAGAGATAATTGGAGAAATTTGAATTTGAATAATTTTAGGTAATATTTTTGCATCAAGTTTAAATATCTTAGATGATATTGAGTTTATGCAGGAAAATTTCCTTGTTTTTAAGAGACAATTGCTGAAGTATTTAGGGGTGAAGTATCAAAATTACTTCAATTTATTTTCAAATGATTCAGATGGAAAATGTTCTTGTTTGTAGAGAGAAAAATGTGCATATGTGAGTGATTAGACAGAAATAAAATAAACCGTGCCAAATGTTAATAATTAGTTGATCTACATGAATGGCATAAGAGTGTTTGTTGTGTTACTTATTTTTTTCTGTTGGTGGGGGAAATACGCCATGAAATATAACTTGTAGTTGTGACAAAACTCACAGCATTATCAAATTATTAATATATTGATATATTTTCTAAAAGCAGGAAAACAAAGAGTTGGAGCTAAAAATCATGTAATCAGTAAAAAAAAAAAGCAGTTCTACATACTGCCAGTCTCATCCCTGATCATTTTTCTTTTCGGATTTTGAGGATAAAAAAGTATAGAAGAAAAAACATCTCAGATGTATTTTTGCAGAAGACTGAAGACTTCAAGTTAAAGTGAACTGATTATCTAAATACATGGAATCCTGTGTTTTGGTTTGAGCCTTTTACATGGACCCCAGAAAGTTATGTTCTTAACTTGAACCTATTGTGAATCTTTGATTAGGTTAGATCAGTTAAGGGCCATTTGATTAGATTGCTCCAGTAGGGCTTGACCCAGGTTGGGTCTTAATCCTCTTACTGGAATTCTTTATCACTGGAGGAATAAAAACTGCAGACACAGATAAAAGCCTCAGTACAGAGAGAAGGTTGAAGCAGTTGGAATCAAGGAACCAGGGAGAGAGATAAGTCATAGATAGAGCAGCCTGTAGCAGAGCTAGCAAAGAGACCTGGAGGACAGGGGAAAGATGAGTGGTGCCACCATTATACCCAGCCATGTACGTGATCACTCACAGTTGAGCTTGGGGAGTAAGTGACGCTGGAGGAGAAGCCAGAGACGGGCAGAGCAGCCATTGTGCCTTGCCACGTGGGAGGAGTCAGAGTCACCAGCAGCCAACCTTCAGTGACAGCATCTCTGATGATGCCTTGATTTGAACATTTCCACAGTCTCAGAACTGTATACTTCTAACCTAATAAATTCCCATTGTAAAAGCTGGCTCATTTCTGGCATATTGCATTGGCAGCCCTTAATAAACTAAAACATCATGGATACAGAATTTGGTTGGTTACTGGTTGGACAGGCCACATAATTATTTTTAAGTACTTCAAGAAGGCAACAGCAGAGCATTAAACTAAGTATGGGGACCGACCCAGTGTAGGTCCCTGGAAACATGCAGATCCCAAGCCTGTGAAGTGGCCTTATTACAACTACACATTCTGCATATTTCACAGCCCTTTTCCTATAATTATGAAAATCCATTTTCACTGAACCAGAATAAGGACTGTGCTGAATCTCTGTACCCTAGGAAAGAACTGTAGTTGAAATAAATGAATTCTAAAATGCATTCATTCCATATGTAAGTCCCATAACTTTAGTAATATTATTTAATTTATATCATTTATACTACCTTTTATATTCAAATATGAAGTCATATTTAAGTTTTTCATATCACATGGCCCAGGGCTCTTATATTTCATATTATAAGGGAGTCATATAAAAAAGTTATGACCTTAGCCAAGTAAAAAATCCTGTGTGAATTATAAAATGGATATGGTCTTCTCCAAGTTGTCCATCTTCGAAATAAATCCAAAATGTAAGCTAGCAATTTAAGAAAAACATAGCAAAAATCATGTGGTTGTACCATATTTACTTTCACATTTTCATTTTCTTATAAACGAATTGATTTGCAATGTTTGCATTTGTGCTGTCAAATGATGCTAAACTTGTTATGACTCATAACCTTGTGCAGCTACATGAAAGAAGTGGGACTAGAGATCTTTGTCCTAGAAAAAGTATGCCTAGTGGAAACAAATCAAGCTAATAAGCACTGGTTAGTAAGTTTATCCCATTACTATTTCACATAGTTGTTTTATATCACAAAATTTCAGTGAACCAGGTTTTTTAATGTTGAAATGTTTAGTCTATAAAATGTTCTTTTATGAGGATGTCTTTTCATCTCCTTCTAACTGGTAAAACTATTTGCTTTCATTATCATTAATCAGGCTTCATGAAAATCAACTGAAAAGACAAATAGCCAGGCCAAAAAGGTCCTAAAAAATTAAAACTTAATTTTTTTCATAAAATACTTTTGGTGTGAATTAAACCTTATTGGTTATAAGGCACAATATTGAATTAACTTTCGGTATAAATATAGTTTCTTTCTTCCACAACAAAGCTACATTTCCTGACTTCCTGAAATATGGAACATTTAATTTTAATCCATGAGCTTTGTAAACTATTATATTGAATCTCCTTAAATGTTTCCAGACTTCCATACCAAAGGAAATGTAGAATGTAAAACCATTGCAATTGTCTGGGGTGGGGTGGGGTGGCATACATGTAGTGATATTTCAAGTCAGGCAAAATTCCTGCAATATGTCTGTATTTTTTTCACGTGAAAATGTAGGATAGCACTTCACATAACACTATTTATTTAACTTTTATTTTAATTTTTAAAAATCACATATTTCTTAGCTCTCATTATAAAAATACCTATTTTAATATGCAAAGTAGTCTGAGTATTTTATGAAACTCCTATAATGGAAAGAGTGACCTACTGAATATTTTTTAAAAGGAACTTTTACCTAATTTGCTTTGTGGAGTTGGTACAGTGCTCATTTAAATAAAATAGTCCTCCCAATTGTTTTCTTACATTTATCAAAGCTTTAAAATTCAAAAATAATAAGTAGGAATATAAAAAATGTTTTAATAGAGTAAGTGAGGCCAAAATGCCAATTCTACCATATATCAAGCAATGTTATAATACAATGAGAATCAAAACTTTATTCTACTAGAACAAAAATATGTATGAGGATAAACAGAATATAGCAGAAATTCCTGAAAGAAAATTTATTATTTCTCACATTTTTATGTGACATAGGCAGCATCTGAAAGTAATGGAGAAAGGAATGTTAAGAATAAATAAGTAAAGATAACTATTTAGCAAACTATAGGAAAATTAATTTAGTTACAGAGCTCACACATCCTACATCAATATAAATTCCTGTAGGATTGTTGAATTAAGTGGAAACAAAGCACAGAAAATTCAATTCAATATAGATGATTCATCTGAAAAATATGCACATCTGTTTACTTCAAGACCCCATAATTAAGTGGACAAAGACTATAAGTAATTTACATAAAAGGAATTTAAAACTACTTAGAAATTCATATAAACATCAATTTTGATACCAAAGAAATGCAATTAAATTAACCTTGAGCTAACATTTTCTTGCCTTTATATTGAAAAAATTGATTGATGTTTATATCAAAATCCAATGACAATGTTGTTGGTGTCAAACTGGTTTACTCTTGTACTCTAATGAAACTCTGTCTTGATAAAAGTTGTATAGAAGGCAATCTGCACTCTGTGTGAAGAGCTTCAGATTTATTTCTACTATTTCTCTGAATACCAACATTTCTGGGAATTTCATGTAAGGAAATAATTTAGTGTCAGAGAAATCTCTGTGTATAAAACCGTTTATCACAGAATATAACAATAAATAATTAGAAAAACAAAGTTTACTGCTGGAAAAATGCTTAAATTAATAATTTGCATCAGCTGTGGCCTTAAAAATCATGCCTTTGGACTTTTTGGGAAAATTGGTAACATGAGTATCATGCTCACAAGGAAAGTAAAAATATATGAGGAGCGCTAGAAAGTGTTCACATTTTCTAGCACATATTAAAATTGACAGTATTTTATTCTTTGTCAATTAATCTTGGTTAAGATACAGCAGGGTTTGGAGATATGCTCACCTCCAGGCTTTTGTGAAATGTAATTTAAAATATGTATCAAAACTTTTAAAAACAAATGTATGAATAAGCATAAAACAACCTGCAGTTTGTTTTTTTAATTCCAAAACAATAGAATTCTATGTTTCTGAAAACTAACAACCCACGACGAATGTTCCCAGTCCAATCCAGGAGCAGTTTCTTCCACATGGTTATGAAGAGATACAGGTTTCTTGTGTCTGTGGCTCTGTTCTCCTCCCAGACTGAATCTTTTTTGGTCTGCAGTCTGTGCAGGGAGAAGAGGCCTGGAGGAACACACCTGCTGTTAAGAGCTTTAGCCAGAAATGGCACTGCAGTCACACTCTTCTATTCCATTGGCTAGAACTCAGTCACATGGCCACACCCAGCTGCAGGGGAACCTGAGAAAAGAGAGTTTGGAAGACGGCAACAACATAAAAATTTGATGATTCAGTGATTCATCTTTGGGAATTAATCATAGACAAATAATGGTGCGCACTTATAAGGATATATGACAAAGTATTTTTAGTATAGTGCTTCTTTAATAGTGAAAATAATCTCCAATGATTTTGTATAGTTTATCAAAACAATATCCTTATGAAACAACTCAAAATAAAAATTGCAACATAATATTGACTGGAGAAGTGAAAAAAATCAGGATTAGAACAATACTTAAGATAATTCAATTTTTACTATCAAAACTGTAAATAAATACATAGTCACAAGGATAGATACACATGAATTTATAGATTTAAAATCACATGAGGGGAAGCAGATGTAGCTCAAGCAATTGGACTCCCATCTACCATAAGGGAGACCCCAGGTTCGATTCCTGGGGCCTCCTAGTGAAGGCAAGCTGGCCTGCACCCTGGAGAACTGACAGCCAACACCAGGAAGAGGTGACGCAACAAGATGACAATGAAGGGAGATGGAGAGGAGAGACCGTGAGAAACACTGCAGACCAGGGAGCTGAGGTGAATTTAAGCAATTGCTACTCTCCCAAGTAGGAGACCCCAGGATTGGTCCCAGTGCCTCTTGAAGAGAAGACAAGCAGACATAGAAGAATGCACAAGGGAACGTACACTGAGAGCAGACAGTGAGTGCAAATGGTGAGGCCAGGGGAGGAGTAAATAAAAATAAAATAAATCTTTAAAAAAAAACCACATGAGGAAAAATAAGATGCATGTGTCCCGAAAGTGGTTATATTTTGTGGTAGAACTTCAGGTGATTATTTTTTCTATTTATTTGCATTTTTGAAAATGACTAAGAATTTTCAGAATAGTGTAAATTAAAAAGCTAAAATAGTAAATTCAAAAATATGTTAAAACATTTTAAAAGCTTATTATAAAATGTTAAGACTTAATCAGAATATGCAATTGGAAGGACACCATGATTACATATATGTATTTACACTCATGTATGTGTACAGACTCAAACACAAAGATTATAATGACATTCGTATAAACATATATAGTTGTATTAGGGTTTTGATATTATCAATGATATTGCCATATGTTAAAATTTTACGTTATTTTAACAACTTTTAAAGGGGAGGATATTTAATAAGAAGAAAAGTTATCTTAAACCTAGCTGTAATTTGCTCTAAATGTCCTAAAAGAACTGCAGAATTATTCTAGGGGATGGAACTACAATTTTTCTTAAAAGTAAATTAGGAAAATACTTGCACTGACCATTTCTGGTTGGGAAAGTTGAGAAAACTGGAATCTTTGCTTAGATGGAGTGGTTATACAATGTTAAATAAATTATTCTGCATAATAAAGTAGCAAGAATATAGGATATTGTCCTGGTCACTGGAGAATATACTTGGGGATCTCTGAATGGGGAGAAGAGGAGGAAAAGGAAAATAATCTGTAAGTAGAAAATAATCTGGACACAAGATGGCAAGCAGGACCGAGGTGAAATGACCAAGAAAATGACAAATAATTTAGTTTTACTTTTATATTATTATTTGTGCTGGGATGTTCTAAACTTAATCTCCATATCCTTTATCCTCCATTCTTCATTAAGAGTTTATTCAATGCAGAATTCTTAAAGGAATGGTGCTTTAGGGATTGAATACCCAGGGTCTGTATTTCATGTCTGGGGAGAGATAAGATGGGGAGGGGAAAGCAGCAAGAGTGGGGAGAAGATGAGAAACAAAGAAGAAATTAAAAATGCAGCTGCAGCATGGAAATAGTAATAAACCTTGAGCAAGAAAAATGAAAACCTAGAAATCTTCAGGGATTTGGATGATGCAGGAGGACATCTGCAGTTCATGGGATGGCTCTTCAGTGAGTTCATCTGGATATTAAAGGAAAAGTGAAATCCAAGTTTCATTTTAAAATCAGCCACCTAGGGCCATATCTTAGTACTTTTTTTTTTCTTACTCTTCCTCCTCCAGCTCTTCTGTGTTATTGTGTACCTCTTCTTACTATGCTGTTTGGTAGGAACAGTCAAGTTAAATTAGATTCAACACCAAGGACTTGCTATCCCACCCCTGAGTAGTTACAATGTACAGATTATCAAAACAGAGATCCTGAGTACCAAAAGTGAAAAAGAATAAAATAAAATAATAAAATAAGGCAACAGTCCTTAAGAACTCAGAGGCAGAAGATGAAAAGGGAGAGAGATATGAGCAGAAGCAACAGGCAAGTAAGAGAAGCTTGTGGAAATGGGCAGAAGAAAGAAAAGGCAGGAAGATATAGGGATGAATATTAACAGAAGTGTGATAAAAATCAAATTAACAATAAGGCAAAGAAAAGCTGTAAGAAATGGGGGAAAGAATTCAGCAGGAAAAGGAAAAAGTGGAGAAGGAAGAAAAAAGTTTGAATGAAAAACACAATATCACCATAATAAGGCAGTTTGTCTTAAACAGGAATTTAGAATATATATAATCATTTCAACCTTCCAGCTGTTAATGATCAGTGCAGTCAATTTAGATTTTAATTTGAATAGCACTTTTCAAACTTCATAAAATGTTGGACTAAATCAGGATGTATTACAATCTAGGAGAAAGTGAGGTGCATTGGAAATGCATTAATTCTTTTATTACTTATGTCTTTTGTCTCAAAACCACTTGTTTGCTTAATGACTCCATGACCAAAAGAACTTGTTTATTTCCCAAGTAAGTAAATTTTCACTTAAAAGGAGCATCTTTCAATTAGGAGTGTCCAGTTCAGGTTTGTTCCGAGAAAGGCAGATGATGAAACAGCACTTTACTGCTTCTATTCTGAATAAACCATTAGCCTTTTCTGGTTTCAATATTAATTTTGTTAAGTGGATTAAGATAAACTCTTTAAAAAAAGCTATTCAAACTTATGATATTTGAAAACTGTAACTTTGGGTACCTTACAGTCATCCATTTTATTTTTATAGGAAAGAAGTTCTTTTCAAAAAGATGAGATATGAAGGTGATGAATATGTAATAATGTTTTCATACACTTGCCAATTTAATGTGTTTGTATAAATATTTAATACATCAATCTTTTGAAGAAGAACATGCTCTGCATTTCAATATGTCTTTCCTTTTTCATTAGATGGGCCTATTTCTGAATTCTCCAGAGAAAACTTTATTATTTGTGGACATTTCCAAGACAGTGATCAAGCTTCCTTATTTTGTGAGTGCATAAAACTGTGGTTTTTATTTAGATTCTATGCTATAAATCACTATACAGATGTATATGTGATTTATAAGAGTAAAATCAGTTTAGTTTATTTAGGATTATAAAATATATGAAAAATATAATTTGAAACAAATATTAAGAATGAAACTAATGTGTGGAAATTACTTTAAATTTCAGTCCAAAAGGTTTTCATTTAATGCTGACTACACAACTTTGTCCAGGCTTGAAGTACTTACATAAAACATGAACTTTTATCATGAAATTTAGTTCAGTTCCATTCAAATTATTATCTCTTTAAGCTTCTGTTCAACTAAACACAATCCCTCATTAAGCTGGTCTCTCTAAATCTCATTCAAATTCAAGTACTCTTCCAATAAGCTTTCTCAAATCATATATATTCCTGATTACTCCAAGCATAATTCCTCTCAGTGACACCTTGAATCAGTAGGTTTATTTCTTTGCATGTGCTCTTTGAGGTTTTATTTCACAGGTGATTTACTGCATTAAAGACCATCTGATTTTCCTCCCATTTTGCAATTTATATTTCACTTTTTTCTATACCTCTTCTACTAGAGTATATATTTTTGAACAACATTCATCATGTTGACAGGAAAAAAACCTAAGACCAAATATCTCCTGCTTAGGACTTGTCCAGATCATCTTAAGCTTAAGAGGCAAAAATTTCTCCCTACTTTCAACTTTCCTACAAGTCTTCAAGTTCTAGCAAGTCATAGCAGATACCACCAGAATTTTGCACAAGATGGTGGATACCACTCCCCTCCCACCAAAAATTCATAAGTCTCCAAAGGCTGAGCCTCTCTGAGAAGGCGAGGGCATAAGTGCTATCTCCTCCAAAAGAGAAACGATTGGGAATTGGAGAACTGATAAACATTCAGGCTGCCATTTTCTTCAGAATCCCCTAGCAAAAAGTTTAGTTTAGCAGTTATAAAATTTGAAGGCATGGGCAGTTTCAAATGTAGAATATAAACTCCTTTGGGGGAAGAGATGTTATCTCATTTACTATCCCTTTGTGCTTAGCAAAGAGCCTCATACATAACTGCTCAATAGTTAATTTTCAAATAAATGACTCAGAAAAGACAACACTTTAATAAAAAGAAATAAATAACGAGTTTTATAAAATGCCATTTTTAAGACCAAATAAGGAAATAAATCTCTTATTTGGTGAAACAGATCAAGACAATTAGGCCTAACTCCAAGTCAATGTTCATAAAACTCTAGGGACTTGGACTTCTCTGAGAATATTCTATTAAATAACAGCTATTTCCTTTTGCCTTATATTTTGGGAGCATTGGTTTCCTTTCATCGTATTCAAACTCTCCATTGTGAAACCAGAAGAAAACATACAATCCAATTAATTAAATTTTATGTAATACTCATAACTGGCAAACTCTGTGTTAAGAAATAAATATGTGTAAGACATCTATTCTGAAATTTGAATTGTCATGTATTAATAAGCAGTAGTTCTATATCTATATCATTGCCATAAATAATGAACACTATATTGAAGGGGTGGGTAAGATAGCTTCACAAAACTATGTAAGCAATAGGGTCACTATTCATCTACACAGATTTACGGAAAGAGGCAGAAATAAAGTACTTTTTTACATTTTATATTTCATGTTATTTCTAAAGAGGCAGGATGTGGAAACCCAAAGGATTCAATATTCCTCTATAAACAAGGGCAATTTATAGAATCAAAAATACTCAATTATTTAGTTAGAAGGAGGGCAGCTTATTCCTTCTGATTGCTTCTAAATCACACAAAAGTGCTAAAATATGTAAACTAGGAATTAAAACCCAACATTTATGATATAATATTAACTGCTAGGGACAAAAGTGGTCTTTATATGTAAGTCAACAATTGAGTCAATTAATGCAAACAAAATAGGAAATAATTGTACTTGAATATAATTAAAATTTTCTATTACTTATAGCAAGGGTCCATAAACTTTTTCTGCAAAGGGCCAGGTAGTTAATATTTTAGGTTTTGTGCATGCAGAGTATCAACTCTACCTCTGTAAGGTGAAAGCAGCCATAGTTGATGCATAAAAAGAATGTGTAGCTGTGTTTCAATAAAACTTTATTTACAAAAACACATATTCCATATTTGTCATTGTTTGCCAACCCCTGATTTATAGGCTAGAAATCCCAGTCCTATAGTATGGCATAAAAAGTTATTTAAACTATCACAAAACCTACATTAGGCCCACATTTGAAAAACATAGGACCACTCCCTACTCTGTCTCCCTCTTCCTCTCCCTTTCCCTCTCCTCTCTCCCTCTCTCTCTCTCTTTCTCTCTCTTCTCTCACTATCTTTCAACAGTTAGATAACCAAGGCAGGACAGTGGTCAAGGTATAAGAGCCACCTATCCCCAGTACAGATGTTTAAATTCACAACATTTAAATTACCTGCTTATGGTAATAATAAAAAGCAGACTGACTTTCAGTTGTTTATATTATTGCTTTGAAGTTCTCTACAATTTTCATTACTTATATTGCCTGCAACCAAGGCAGATGGCTCCCACCCTCCACCCTCCTTGGTTTACCACTTCTATTCATTATCTTAAATGGAATCTATAACTACATTTGTCTGACTTTTTTCTGAACTAATACATATTCTTTAACTGTTAATCTTATATTGATGGATATATTGATAGATGTACCAGCGTTCCCTGGTATAAATAATCATTCACTAAATTATCCGTGAACACTTACCTTTGCACACTTATGAAAGAGTTTTGTTTGATAAATTCCTAGAAATGTAATTTAGGACATATTTACAATTTTAGCATGTATTGCCATACTGCTCTTCAAAAATGTTGTATAAATTTAAACTCTATTCAAGACTAAATGATAGTGTCTTTTTCCATATCCTTTCCAACAGAGAATAAGACCAATATTTTTAACATTTGTCAAGTTAACCCAAAAAAGATCTTATTTTATTTCAATGGTATAAATCATCAACATTTCTATTTTTTCTTTTGAAAATTCTCTTCAGTATAGACAGTGTATAATTTGGGTTCAAATGGAGGGAATGTCCACAAAGGCAGTTTTAGAAACACATAAAGGTTATGATATTCAGGTAGTCTGTTAAAATTGCATAGCTTGTTGAGTTGGATCAGTCTTGTTAAACGCCTTTAGCTGCATGTGTTCAGATGTTTCTGTTACATTGAAAACTCTTACATGTGCCCAACATACCTGAAAGAGTTATGGGGTGTTTACCCAAATACAACTAGCACTTTGCTGGTTTTCTCCAGTCCCAATTAAGGCTCTATCGGTTCCTCTAATTCCTCAGACTCAAATGCTCATCAATAAATTCTTTGCATGCTTGTCAATAATAGTTATAAATATTTGTTTCATATATGATAGCAATCATTTCATTCTAAAACTCTAAATGAGTTTTTTTTTCCTTACATATCTTACCAGGAAAATATACCTCTCTACTTTTACTCAGAGGTGAGGGTGGGATGAACTTATCCACAATCACTCATAGTATTTAATTATAAATATAGCAATTTATAATTTAAGTTCAGATATATATTTTCAACCTATGTATCTCACTCTAGTTTCCTCATAGCATCATTCAGTCCATCAAAATAGAGCTCAAACTTATCATGGAGCATTGTATATTATAACTGATGTCTATGCAAAACTCTTGAAATACATAAGACATTTTCCATAAGAAGAACTTATTTGGAATGAGATAATAACCTTATATAAAACAAGAGCAATTTTGAAACCATTTTCAGTGTTTGCATTTAATGGAGGAAATCTTGAAGTTTTTGTTTAGGTTTTAATGTATTACCAAAACAAGAAACATGCACCTCGGTATTATACACTATGACGGTGGTACAGCCTTCGCCCACCTTCCTCTTCAGCCACCCACTCTCTTAGCCTCTAACCACTGACAAGTGGAGAGCTTTATCTCTTTATTTCCTCTCAGTTCCAGTTGAAGGAATAAGGGTCTAACTATTATTGTCATAGTTATTACACATAGAAAGGCAAGAAGTTACACTGGAAAAAAAAAATTGTCCATGTTATACTGACCCAGGCAAAATTCCTATACCTAAATACCATACTTCTTCTGTTAAAAAGAATGAATTGTTGATGCTCTTATCTAAAGTCAAATCTCCTACTAATTCACTGGACTTTCTTTCACGTTGGACGGCTCTCCTTATGGGGTGCACTCCTTGCGCGTGGAGTTCCCCTACGCGGGGGACACTCCTGTGTGGCAGGGCACTCCTTGCGTGCATTAGCACTGCACATGGGCCAGCTCCACATGGGTCAAGGAGGCCCGGGGTTGGAACCGCGGACCTCCCATGTGGTAGACCGACGCCCTAACCACTGGGCCAAGTCTGCTGCCAAAACTGAACTCTTAATATCCCCATATCTTTTCCTCCAACATTCTTCAATATTTTAATAAATAACAATTACATTTTTTTTCTAGTTGCTCATATCAAAATATTTAGAGTCACAAGTGACCTTTGTCTTTCCCTCATGTCTATATCCAAACAACAACATATACTTACAACCTTTTCTTCAAAATATTTCCAGAATCTGCTACTAATTACCAACACTACTACCATCCTTGCCCAAGCTACCATCTCATCCATTTCAAATCATGGTCTCTCTCATTCTACTTTTGCATCAATGCAGTATATTCTCCCCAAAGTGGCACAGTCAACTTTTTAAAGCACAAGTCAGATCATTTTATGTCTCTGCTTATACATCTCCCATAAAATCAGAGTGAAAACCAAAGTCTTTGCCATGGTTTACAAACCCTAAATGATGTGGTCCAACAAGATATCCCTCTGATCTTGTCTCTTACCACACCCTCTTTGTTCACTCTCTAGTCACAATGACACATTTGCTGTTTTCCTAAACTACACTTAGTCCTCTCTTATTCAGGAGCTTGTTTCTTTCTTCCTTTAAATCATCTTTCGACAAAGATCAACATGGTGGGCTCTTTCATTTCTCAATTTTTGGTTAGCTGATTATAGAGGCATCCTAAAAAAAGGAATATTAATAAAGACTTGAACATACATGTAGTAAGTGCATGCTAAATTCATCAGAGTTTGCATGGGTAACAAGAGAAATATAGCTTCAACATATAGTTGAAATCTAGTAGATTTTAAAACATAATATGAATCCTACAAGAAAATATGAAAAATAAATACTAATGGCTACCACATACTGAACTATTCTCCTGGCCTCTGTTCTTTGTTCTTGTGCATATTAACTCACTTAATCCTTAAAATAGTCCTAGGAAATAAAAGATATTATCCTGGTATTACCGATGAGACACTGATGCAAGGACAGGTTAAATAATAGTCACAATTCCTATACACAATAAAAGTTGTGATTTGAATTCAAGTAGTGGGTTAGGAGAGATGCTCTTGACCATCACATTTTTAACCACTACCCTAACTATCTCTAACTTTTGACTTGCAAAGTAAAATTCCTTGAGTAAATGAAAAAAGTGGCAGGCCCACATAAATTGAAAAGCAAGATGACAAAATTAAAGACAAGTGTGGTAGGCGGAATTCTAAGATGACCCCAAGATTCCTACACCCTTGTATGTACACTCTATATAATCTACTTCCCTTGAGGATGGATAAGATTTCTGAGTATAAGGGGATAGTCACTCCCATGATTAGAGTATGTTACATGGCACAGTTGACCTTAAGAAAGGGAAATTATCCTCACTGGGTGTAGCATTTTGATATAGTTATGAATTCCAAAAAGAGATATTGGATGATGTTTGTAAACTGGTCTGTCTGAAGTTTCACATTTACTTAATTAAATTATGATTAGGGCTTTAATTGTGCCCCTTGATGGGTGGGGGCTCAGAGATAAAAGAAGAGAGTTGGGGTTTTTGTTGTTGGAGTTTTGGTGCTGGAGTTTTGAGCTGGAGCCCCAGGAAGTAAACATACAGAGGAGCTCGGCTGTGTGGAAAGAAAATCAAGCCCTGGGAAGAGAGGAATCCAGGAACCTTGGCAGACACCGGCAGCTATCTTGCTCCAACACGTGGCAAAAGACTTTGATGAGGGAAGTAACTTATGCTTTATGGTCTGGTAACTGTAAGCTCCTATGCCAAATAAAGACCCTTTATAAAAACCAACAGATTTTTGGTATTTTGTATCAGCACTCCTTTGGTTGACTAATAACACTGGACATCTAAATTAATCAAATGAGCCCTCTTTCTGGAGAAAGACGTACAGGAAATTCTCCATTTCTGTCTTTGGAGAATGAGTGGGCCAGTGGTAAGGAACTGAGAGTGGCCTCTACCTACTGAAAGCAGACTCCTGCAGCTAGTCAGCAAGGAACTGAATTTTGCCAACAAACCTGAATCAGTTTGAGGTCCAAGCTTCAGAAAAGAACACAGCCAGCTGAACACCTGTGCAGAGAATCCAGTCACTCCACACCTCAATTTTGACCTACAGAATTGTGAGCTTGTATTGTTTTAACCACTATGTTTGTAGTAATTTGTTACTCAGTAATAGAAAACGAGTACAATGAGCATTGCTATATATCAATAAGTATAATACATTTGAACTCACCACCCCCCATCCCCCCAAAGAAAATAAAGTGATTTTTCTGGTTTGGCTTAAAGATTAAAGAAATGTATTCTATCTAGAAGACATGTATCTAATTAAGAATTCTGAAAAATATTAAAAAATAGAAGAATGAACAAAGGTTTGTCAAGTAAACATGAACATAAAAAAGCAGAAATGTCAACATTAACAAAATATTTTGAGAAGATTACAAAAACAATGAGTTGTTTATACTAACCAAAGTAGTATACCATATAGCTATAATAGTCATGTGCTTCTATGTCTCTGTAGCATTAATACAAAATGAAAGCTGAGGGAGCTCACAAAGATTGTGTTCTAAAAGAAGATGGGCATTGGTAGCAAAATGAACAGATGAGAAACAACATGAATGATTTTTTGTTAATGATTTTTGTTTAATTTCAACTCTGCCCTTAGATCAAGTCCTGGGGTGGGAACCTGAAGGAAAATCAATTTCTCCTTCGTTTTTCCATAGTTGACTAGAATATACTGAGAATGTTTAAATTGTTGTGGAATTTAAGAGAAGTTCAATTATTTGAGTATAGAGAGGCCAGGACTCAGGAATGATTTTGAGAAGGAAAAATGGTTTATTGACGGCCGGCCGGACTCGGGAGCTTTCTGTTTGAATCCCGAGCCCGGAACAAGATTTTCAAACGTCTTTTAAACAGAGAGGAAAGGCCAAATGGTCCCTTTGTTTCAGTTCTCAATAGGCTTCAATTAGCATATATCTCTTTCACATCTTAGGTAAGCTTTTAGCAAGGACTCCAGACATTTTAGATAAGCCTTGGTTTTTGCATTTCCCCTAAATACTTAAAGTTTATAGCCCTTGCTTTGTTAAACATTTCCTGGGACTGGAGCCTGCTGGTCCCTAAGAGCAGGACTGCAGCCTCTTACCGTTTCACACCCACAAGTCAAACAACTTAGTTATCTCTGAAGAGACAAAGAGCCTTCCACCCATAGCCCACATCATTCCCCCCCTTTGTCAAAGTTTACTTGCTAAGCTTTGGCATAATTATTGTTGTAGCTATGAGGTGGATGACTGTTTGTTGTCTTGACTGATTATTTATCAGTCTTTAGTACAGCATCAAGGACCGTTTTTAGAAGTTTAGAACTTTTCATTCTGGACAGCAGAATCTTGGGCAGGGGCCTCCCGCAGTTATTCTGCTGCCACTGGCACTCACGTGGATTTCCAGTCAGGTTCCAGATCCATCTATTACTTTTATTTTACTCTTAAAGAGTTTAAACCTTTAATTTAAAAGGGGTGCTGAAGGGAGATGATCTCTTTTCTGTAACTGCTTCCTGCTGGCCATGGGCTGTAGTCATTGCCTAATAAGGTGTAAAAACTCTTTAATTTATTCTAACTGGAGGAAGATGGATCTGGCATTCTGTACGAAGTTGGATGAAGTTTTCATATGGTTAATAAGATGTTCACTCTGAAAGAAACAAACTTAATTAAAAATTTGGAATACCCGTTTTTAAAAGAGGACACATTGGATTACAGAGATAGACAAGATTAGATGCCTATAAAGATGGCATTCCTTAAAAGCTGGTGGGAACAGCATATATATTCTTTTTTAAGTTATCCATCTTTAGAGAGAAATTGCAACAGACACTTAGCTTTGTCTGAAGACACATTCCAAGCTGTTCAATGATTGACACTCATTCGCTCTGTCAGATGCTCCTGGTGAACTGGCACTCCTTGGGCAACTGGCTTCACTCAGGATTAGAACATTAATTTGGAAATACTCTTAGTTTTCACCTGTGGGAGTGATCAGAACTACAGAATAAAGATTTTTACACCTTGGTTTTCATTGTACAATTTCTAGCAATTTTGACTTGTTCAATAGGTGACTCACCATCAGCAAGCAAGCCTCACTTTTGCTAACTGAGACTGGCTGAGACTGCCACCTTATTCTATAGACATGTTATTAACTGTTTAGAAAATGATTTTACCAGGAATTTAACATGTCTAATATACTTCTGCACTTGATCCAAAATAGAAAAGATAACATTACAATTATTAGGCATATATTTAGTACAGGATAAAAGTACAGCACTTAATATTAACTAATGTATTACTTAATGCATAAGGATTCAGAGTTGCCATTATTAGTTTTGAGTTTCAGGTTTGTAATACTTTACATGTTATCTCTCCATGAGAGCAGGCCATAATGCCAATTGTGCTCAAGTTTTACTTACAGTCTCCTGGTATCATGGCTCCACTCAGCATGTTCTTCAACGCAGTGAGCAAGTTGCAGCATCCTTCCAGTATTCCAGAGATTTTCCAGTATTCTACTAGCCTGGTGCATAGTGCTCTCTGGCACCATGGAACAGTGCCAGTCTGGAGGCGATATCCATTGTACACTTGGCTGTACCGAGTCATTATTGGCTGCAGGAGCTTGAAACTGCAATATAGTTTCCATCAACTTCAGGAGCAGAACCAGAGACTGATATAGCACATATTTTTAATTGAGGGGTCAGTGACCAGCCTAGCCAATAACTCACATGGAGAGGCCACCTGTAATGTATACAAGGCCTGGTTCGAATGCACAAGAGTTTGACAATGTTAAAGTTTATTCCTTGTTTTATATATATTTTAAACAACTTAACGCAATACATATATCAAATGACTATTTACTTACACAATTTTACTATGAAGATAACAGTAGGTACTTTACTTTAGTAATAGAGGAAAAATACTTTTCATTGTTAGAATGAAAACAGAATATTTCCAATAGAATCAAGACAACTTTTTATTACCATTTACTTAAATGTGTATTTTGCAGTGGCCTTCAGACAGGTTTATTATCATGAAGTTATTTCTGCTACCAATACCAATCTAAGTTTCTTTAGTTAACAATGACTTCTACAACTAGAATTATTTAAACATTTTCAGTTTGGAAGATGTTTTACAAACTCTTTATAATTGACTATAACCGCATTGACTAGACACCTCATGTTTAAATAAACTTACTAAATTACAATTACCAATGAAAGAAATTTACTCTTTATTTAAGAGAGCATATCTACAATCTTTTCCCTTTAGCCTAATTTCACCAATGTGAACTTACAATTTTCACTTACCATTTTCATTACTGTAAAGATTTTGTACATATGTTAATTTAGTTTATAAATTAACTATGGGAGATTACACTCAAGTTAAATAAAATTGAAACCATAATAGTTTATGCAAGGAATGTTCTCTTTTTCCCTTACAGGAAGCTAAAAACTTCTTTTCTTTAAGTTATGAAAATTATTAATTTAAAAGCATAACTGACTACCAGGTTTTAAAACACATGCATACTGACTTCCAGGTTTCAAAACACATTACACAATTACTTAATTTTTTAAAATCATAACCCAGGAAAGATCTCTCCATAGTTTTTATGGACTTTCCTTTACTTACTGAAATTTGTTAATAGAGCCACTAATTACCTTATTTTGTTGGAAAGAAATCTTCTGGAAGAAAATAAGGCTCACCAGATTGTGGAGAAGAAAATACTTTATTCTCAATCTTGCAAGAAGGGGTGCAGAGCCAGATATGGCTGGTGCCCCGAACAAAGAAAAATGACGCAATTTATACCCCTAAGCCTAGCATGCAAGCTCTTCCTGTTTTTCCATAGATTGGATACTTCAGAAGTTACAGCTTATCTGAGATTTAACTTTCCCACGCAAAAGTTTGATTTAACTGCTTCTTCTATCACATTCCAACCATTTTAGTTTTTACCTGCTCCCCCCCTTTGTCAAATAAGGAATAGAATTTAGTGCTGAAATGGCACCGACTTAGTTAGCTCCTTCTTGGGCATCCTTCCACTGCCCATAGGACTGGCCTAAACTGGTCTCCTCCACTGCTGTCCAACCCGGGAGTGGGAGACTGAGGCAGCAGGCCGCCGGGTTACATCAACATTTTTCTTCTGTGAAAATTAACCTAATCTTTGTTTTGTTTTTTGTTTTTTTTTTTTCCAATTTATGGCTGACAAAGGTTTAAACTGGGAAATTACCAGGCAAACTGATTCTTAATTCCCTAGCCTAGTAGATAGGTTTAATCTGCCACACCTAGTCTTGCCTTAAAAGCTCTTGCAAAGAGGAGGCCCTTTCCCAATTGTTTCCATAATCAGATTTCTATGACTTTTTCATCCTGCTTAGTTCAATTTGGGCTTTAAGAATATTTATAAATATAACTGCATATTTAATTTTTAACAATTTGAATAGACCTCTTTTAAGAATTTTATTTGTTAATTTGATATTATCCTGATGTATGAAGACATACATTGAGCTTTTTTTTAAAAATGGGCAGACACAAAGAGTTAGACACAAACACAACTCATTGATATTACTTGTAATTTGCATTATTTTATATACTGTTTAACTTAATTAATTAGGGGTCCAGAAATACATATTACTTATATAACTGCATATTTAACCTCAACAATTTGAGCAAATAGGCAGACATGAATAGTTTGACACAACAACATGACTTTAGTTACTTTAAACTTTTCAAAGACTTTTGAAACTCTTCTTAATTTGCACTATGACCATGCAGTTTACCACAAGAATTTTCTTTCTTACTTAATGGATTGTAATAACCAAAATGTTCTCAATGCCTTAGCACCATTTTGTTTTAGAACTTTATATTTTACTTTGAAATTAGCAGAATTTTGGATAAGCCACAAGATTAACTTTATATATATTTACTGAGGCTATTTGAAGCCTCAGGGAGACAGACTGCTTTCTCTCATGAATTGCCACTCTTAGGAACACTGACCGTCAAGGCAGGAGACTTCTCCCCCTCCACCCCCCTTTTTGATTTTGGAGATAATAAAACTCCAGTAGCCATTTAACCTTATTCTATCAGGCAGCAATTTATTTAGTTTACACTTGAATTCATGAGAGAAAGGGTTACTAATACCAGAAGAGGAGACAGTGATGTCCCAGCTCTTCTCAATTATGAAATAACCACAGGCAAAGGCAAAGGGCGAGGTTAGGCCTGAAGCAACCATAAACAAAGGAAAGGTTAGTGTAGAATTTACACTTAAATAATAGTTTCAGGCTAAATTCACCCAGCTATAATCTCAGTTATTGTCTTTCCACTGTTTTACAATATAAATGCATTTATAAATGATTTTAACTCTTAGTTACAGTTTTTATTAATTTTTTAAAACCTATTAATTTTATAACACCTTTAAATACCTTTCATTCAACTTATAACATATTAAATGAACTTAACCATTACTTTAATTTTTCCTTTAAAGTGAAAGAATAAATCTCTTGCAGTTAGTTTGAAATAAAAGGCTACTTTTCAGGATTTGATTTCTAGAACATAAAATGTTCTTTTAAAAGAGGTAAGACTCTTCTTCAAACATTGAGGATATGATGAGGTTAAAGCACAAGAAGCTATTGATAAAATATTTTCTTTGTATATTGATCTTACTCTATTTAATCATAAAAATTTCCCTTCCACAAACCTTCTACACTTTCAGTATTCATTCAGGTTCTGTCCCACACTCTACTCTTTCCAATAATCAATCATTTTATCTTAGGACAAAATCATCTTCTGTTGCCTTAACAATAAAAACACACTCCATATATCCCACATACTAAGTTACCAGGCAAACGTCTTGCAACATATAATTGCCATTAATACTAACCAAGTTTGTTAAAATAATGAACTTTTCTTCACTTTAAATACTTAGTAGCATGTAATACCAGAAACAGTTTTTTTGGAAGCAAGTTGGCAGGGGAGATTGGCTGCCGAATAAGTTTGTTATAAAATTGCCTTTTATTATTATTATTATCAATTCAGTTTTGTTAAATAATGACCTTCTGCAATTAGCCACTTAAATACCTTAAACAATGCTTTGTAAAACTTTTATATTTATACCCTTAACACAAATTTTACCTTCACAGAACATTCTCTTACTTAAGGTTACTACAATACCTTCTAAGAACCTGAGCAGAATGCAAACGTATTTTGGCTTTGACACCCTAAGGAGGGAACTTTACTGCATTTATTCTGATTCTGCTTTTCACCTCCTTCACTTCCCCCACTTCCAGGCAGTCGGGTGCACAACAAACAGGAATGCGGCTTATGAATAGAAGGGTGGACTCACTGGAAAGGGGCAAGCCGCTCCCCCCTTTCCAGCTTTCAGCCAAAATGGGCAGACAGAACCTACTCAAATTTGGCAACTCTCCCAGGAACCCAGCCGCCCTGACTGGGACATTCCCAACAGACTTGGGTGCTTGGCGCGGACACAGATGGCCTCCAAGCCCCGGCAAAGGGCCAGACCAGAGACAAGACACCAGAACATGCACAAACATCTAGACTCCTCAGCTTTTGCCCCAGAATCATTTCACCCCCTTGCCAATGGCAAGGGAGGGCTCCAGCTCAGCTGTAATTCTACTCTACATAAGGACACAACTCCAACACTAGCCTTGAGCTGACACAGACAGAAGCACAAAGGTCACTAATCTGACTCACAAGTTTATATATTTATTTTCACCACGGCTGCCCCCACAGCTATCACAAACCTCAGAACACTTAACATTTGGTATAAAGCAAATTCATTCACAAATTAGCACCATAACAAAAGATTTCAGCTAGACTTTTCCACTGGTTAAACTTTACACCCAGACCAAGCTCCACCAGAAAAGCCGATCCATTTTCCTGTAACCAAGTTTTGTTTTCCTTAATCTAGACCAATTTCCAGGATATTAGGACTCGAACCTATAAATACCCTTCCTATTAAAATCGAGACTCCACTCCTTTAGTGGATATAAGACCAGTACCAGATTCTAACATGCAGTTAGACAAACCCAAAACACCAGGGCTTTTCCCCGGTTTTCCTCCTTTTCCCAAGCCTAGAGAGAACGGCTTCCCCCCAGCCTTCTGGGGCTACTAGGGTTCTCTCGGGAGGTGATCAGCCTCCCCTTCCTAGCAATTAAAGCTAGGGCCTTCCAGACTCTGCTCACCCGGGGAGTCTTACCTTCTTCCCTGTTCGGAGCTCTTTTTCGTTCCCAGAATCCTTCTCTTCAGACCTTCCATTGCCCCTTGATTTTGTCGGGAAGATTCTGGTGGAGCCCACATCTTTTCTGGATTAAATTTAATCCAGGGGCGCCCAGATTTGGGGTTCACCCGAGTCCTCCCGGCTTCCTCGGGGATTTGGAAGGGGCAGCAAAATGCTACCGTCTCTGGCCTTCATTTTTGTCCCTTCGTGGTCGCCATTAATGTTGTGGAATTTAAGAGAAGTTCAATTATTTGAGTATAGAGAGGCCAGGACTCAGGAATGATTTTGAGAAGGAAAAATGGTTTATTGACGGCCGGCCGGACTCGGGAGCTTTCTGTTTGAATCCCGAGCCCGGAACAAGATTTTCAAACGTCTTTTATACAGAGAGGAAAGGCCAAATGGTCCCTTTGTTTCAGTTCTCAATAGGCTTCAATTAGCATATATCTCTTTCACATCTTAGGTAAGCTTTTAGCAAGGACTCCAGACATTTTAGATAAGCCTTGGTTTTTGCATTTCCCCTAAATACTTAAAGTTTATAGCCCTTGCTTTGTTAAACATTTCCTGGGACTGGAGCCTGCTGGTCCCTAAGAGCAGGACTGCAGCCTCTTACCGTTTCACACCCACAAGTCAAACAACTTAGTTATCTCTGAAGAGACAAAGAGCCTTCCACCCATAGCCCACATCAAAATGAGAATTAGAATCTTATATATCCTTGACTCAGTCTTATGCTTTTTTCTTTACCCCAACAGTCTTACATATAGGTATATTAGTATATGAATTATATTGATGAAATATTGAACAAAAAAATCACAATACACTATATGGCAATTATTCGGAGACTATTTTTTGACATTTGTTTGTTGTGGACTTGAACTACTTTTATTAATTTTTTTATTGTTTTCTTATAATTAAATACTTCACTTGTTCCCTAGTTGTTACTAAATGGCAAACTCCATAGTATGACATAAAGCAATGGGCTTCATACCAGCTCAGTTGTGACTATCCCAGAAGGTGCAAAAACTTTCCAAAGGGTTCAAGGACACTACGATTTTCAGATCCTTAGCTTCCAAGTGGACTTTTTTCCAGTACTTCTCTAAGGAAAAATGTGACTTGCTGACTCTTCATTTCCATCTCCCCTTTGTGCCCCCCAAAAATGTAAAAATATCCCAGGCATCAAACAAAGGGTCAGTTTAAAATATTGGTGTCAATTTTGACAAAGAGAATGACTCTAATAAATGTTTAAAAACTTACTTGGAAGTCAAGTGGATTTAAATTTCTTTCTTCCAACAAAATTGAAGAAAGGCCTAGTCAACTCAATAGCTGATGTAATACTTTTTGTGATTTTGGTATGTGACTATAAAGTGTTCAAGGAATTGAGTAAAAGTCATATTTCCATTTTCATGTGTTTAATTATGTGAAAAAGATTCTCAGCTTTTACATTCATTTTTTTAAAAAAGCAAAAAACTTAATTGGAGTCTGTTTTACTCTAACCATACTTATTATTCATCCATATACAGAAGAATTGAAACAGACCTGTCTTTCAATTTCTTTCCAATAAATTTTACTTTTTGTATTTAATAATTATTTTTCATTACATTAATGTGTTTATATTGTTTTGATCACTTGAGAACCAGTAAAAATTGTATTGACAACTTACTTATAAAGATATGTCCTAATACTTGGAAACTTACAGGAAAATTTTAAAAGTAATATTGGATTACATATATATTCTTGTTGTACCAAAGCATAATAGGGAGATCATGAAAATGTCAAACATATAAATATTACATAAAGATAAAATGTTGTTAATGGTATACAATGGAACTCAGAGATATTGAGGCAAGTTATCAAAGACATTTCTAACCATAAAAATGGTGTCAATGTATTTTTATAAAATAAGTGATGGGGAGTATCAAATCACTACATTTAAGAGAATGATCTGGAGATGGTATTTTTTTTTTTTTTTTTTTGGCTTTTACAACGGGATTTATTAGGATAAGTGCTGTGAAAAAAACTGAGAAAAATGTCTGGATCAAAGCTTCCTCCGGCGATGCTTTTCTCCCTGACAGCTGGCTGCTGGTGGTCCTGGATTCCTCTACCGTGACAGGGAAAATTGGTAGTGTCTGCTGGTCTCAGTCTCTGCCTTCTCTAGGCTTTCCACCTCAATCTGCTCTGTCTGTGGCTTTTGTCTCTCTTTCATTGATTTCAACTTCTGGAGGCTTCTTTCTGTCTCTGCAGCCTTTTCCAGTGTCTGTGGCTTTCTTTTCCTCCATTTAGTAAGAGGATTAAGACCCACCCTGGGTCCCACAAACAAAGGCTCTTAACTAAAGAAATTTAATCAAAAAATCCCACCAACAATAGGTTTACATGCACAGGGATGGATTCATTTTAAGGACAGGATTTTTGGGGGGATTTATCTAGCTTCAAAATGTCACAATATGTATGTTGGAATTGTTGAGAAAGGAAAAATCCCCTTTCCACTGAGGTGACTAGACAATAAACTTCAAACATAGCACTATTGGTGGCATCTTTGCTATCACAGGGCAAGGGGCTTTCTGGGAGTGGAAGAAATGAGATCAATTTCCTACTGCATCATTTTTGGTCTTTGATCGAGTTATGGCTAGAATTTTATACAACTGGGATTTTCAGTTACATGAGCCAATAAATTCTATTTTTGTTGCTTAAATTAATTTGTGTTTGTTTCTATCATTTTAAACTTAAAAATTCTCAAATAATGCAGGACTGATGCCATCTGACTTTTGGTGTCAGCATTCCCACCTTTTTAGAATATTTTCCCTTTATCCACTATTGTTTAACATTGTCTTCTTCCCACCCATTCTCCCAGTCTTTAGTGGCTTGAAACAACAACTTATTTTTTCTCTCATACTTCTTAGGGTTGAATGGGCTCAGCCAGGCAGTTCTTGCTTTGTTCCTCTCAGCTGTCATATTCCAGGTCAGCTGGGAATGAAGTAATCTGAAGACTTAACTGGGCTGGATATCCAAAGTGGATTCTTCATGCACATGTCAGACTTTTTCATGGCATCTGCCTTCCCCTAGAGTAATTGCAAAGGTTCTTCTGACCCAGAGTTAGAAGTCATACAGCATCACTTTTGCTAAATTTTGTTGGTTTCAAGTAAACCTCGGTCCCAACCCAGATTTAAGGGGAGAGGATACTGGAAGGTGTGGTTCACTGTGGGACATTTTGAAGGCTACCTGCTATTGGTTTGTTTGTTTTTTTTCTTTCAATTTTTTCTTAGTAAAAGTCTAATTTCTCTTTGTGGTCTGAATCAATAGAACACCTGATCATTTTTCTGAGTTGCAAAGCAAGGTTTAGACCCAAGTGGTTAAACAGACTCTGTTTTCTGTAAGCTTCCAGTTGTAGCCCTCTCATGTGGGGGTTTTGGCCTTCCAGGTTGTCCATCTTGCAAGATTGCTTGTCTGCTAAGGCTTTTGTCATCTGAGTCTTCTCTGCAGGTGGGCATTCTCCTCCTTTCATTCCTTCACGGATGTGGCAGCATGCTCTTCTGGCCTCCTGGAGTCCCCAAACAGGTGCTTCAGCTAGCTCCAGAGAGCTCTGGGTATTTACTAACTGCCCTGTAGCAGGAGCTGACTCTCGGAGCGCCTTACTCTGCTGCCATCTTGCTGGTTCTCTGGAGATTGATTTTTAATTGACAATATTTACAGCATTTCAAATTTGCATTATTTATGGTTTTTAAATCTTGATGAAAAATTTTTGCTATCAACTTAAACATGCATGAACATAGTTTTCACAATTCATTTAGAGAGTATATCTGTAAGAAGTTTGAAAACATTACCAGAAAGCAAGGGGCTTTGGATTTTGCCATTTCTTGGATCAAATAATTTCTGTGCCACTTATTAAGAACCTATTTGATCACTATAAAGTGTACTGATACCTCTTTCAGGGTTATTAGGGGTAACTAAAATAATACCTTTAACTGCCTAGCCCAGTACTCTTACACCAGTACCTTCTTCATATTTTCCAGTACTGCTAACATGGTGCTCAACCTATGGTAATATTAAATAAAGTGTTAATTAGATTTCAAATTATGAGCTTTAGGGACAATAATATACTTAAAAAGTGTTTCTTGTGCTGACAGGAGAGCTCTGGACTCTGGACTCAGTACCAACATCTGAAGGCACAGATGCCATTGTAATAGATTGCTTTTCTTATGTTAATATTTTATTTCCTACCTAAATAAATTCAATTATTATAAACATCATCTCAGAACTTAATATTATATCATCCATATAATATAAAACATAGTTTTCATTAAAAATAATAAACAATTTTTAAAAAAAGGACACGTGGATGTTTTCCTCAGGAAATACCAGGTTGGTGCATAAAACCACTTACTTGCTCACATTTACCATATTCTGTTATGACTAGTAGAGATTTCCATCCAGTATATTCTTTGGGCCTAATGTGGAAGTCAAAATGATCAATACATCTTTGTGTTTGGCAACCAGTCGTGTTAAAGTTTGGCTGACTGAAGAAAACCATGTGTCAGTAAACTTTCAGTAAAGGAAGTGATTGCAAACATATGAGAAATATGGGCAAAATTTTAAGTTAGGGGTTTCAGTAGATCCTTCAAACTCACAAACTAGCAGTGAGAGGCAAACCATGCTGGACATTATCCCTCAAGTTAGATATGAAAATAAACAATTTAATAATCCTCAGGATTAATGAATAGGCGTCAGGTCTCTGGATGAAACTACTATGATTCTATCCATAAACAGTGGAAGACCTGTCAACAATGGTTTTGCTCATAATTATCAACTAAAATTCTTTTAGCCTCTGTAAATGAGGACCCCCAAATACTAATCTATCTGAAGTATAATCCCTAGAAAATGGTTCACATAATAGAGTTCTGATTCAACATGAGAGCTGAATATTCTGTTTCTATTCTTGACTTTCACAAGGAGTATCCTTAAGTCTTAAGTCTTTCTAGTTGGATGGACTCTTGACATATAGGAAGGAGGATTCAGTAAGTATAATTGTGACTTTGAAACAGACAAAAGACCAGACTTCTCCCATACATATCCTCACAGTAATATACCTTTTAAAAGAAATTGTCACATCATTTTAAAGTTGCTTTTTTATGAAGACAAGTGAAATTGGGGTAGTACAGTAGAGACAAATGTTTGGAAAGAGATACACACCTGCAAATTATGACTCAGTCTTAGAAAGAAGATTTAAAAGACATTTATATCTAATTTTATTTAGTCAGTTTTATTCACATCTCTTTAATATATTTTATCTTTAAGCTTTTTATAAGAAATAATTGATTTTGCAAAAAATGTAAACTGACAAAAGCAGTCACTTAAAACTAAGCATTGGCAACTGTGAGAGTCAAGTCAACCATTCAGTAATGGCAAAATGTTCTGTGCTTAACAATTCTACATTTGTTATTATCAAAAGAAATAAAATATGTGGTAGAATATAAAATCAGCCATGATTTTATACACATTGTGTGTTCTAATTATAACAATCCAATTTATAAACAACACATGCTGTGGCTCTGACAGTGAAATTGTGATGAAACATAGGGTACAAATTTTAATTACATACAGTTCTAATACAGTGAACACTGCAGCATTTCTGTCATCTTTGAAATGGTAACAGAATGAAAAAAAGTTTTTGAAATATGAGCATGAAGGTAATGAGATCAATAAATGTCAGCTAGAAAAAGTAATCACAACTCCTGAGACTCACTGACCTTTCTACAAATTCCAGAAATAATAGAGTAGCTTGGGATGAGGAATCCTTTAACAATGAGAAACTGATACAATTATAAGAAGAAAGGTAAGCAAAGATTGCCCTATGACATCAAAAACACTGCTTATAAAGGTAATTTGAACATAGTAATTTATTCCCTTGATTTTTCTTCTAAGGTCACCACCAACATAGTGCACACATCTGTGGTCTTTATAGAGACAAAACTCCCTTTGAAGCCTTTTTAATACTGAAATTCCTGCCTCATAAACTTTTAGATTGCACTGTGATGTTTAGCATCCTAATAGAGGTTAATATATTGTTGGTTAATTTAAATGCCCAAAGTGAAAAACATTCTATTTTGGTGTTTATGAAATCATTCTATCAATATCTGAGTATGATTTGTATAAATGCAGTTTTGGAAAGTAAATTACCTGTGCTTGAGTCTTTGGAAATATTTAATTATCATGAAATAATCATCATTCTAATATAAAATGCAAGTATTATATTGCAAATTTCTAAATTGTGCGATTCAAATATCTTCTAAAGTTTATAAAATGTTAGACGCTGTTGCAAAACAAGGCTTTTGGTATGGCTAAGTTTCCATAGAATGAGAGGGATCATAATGGAGTAAGTTTTAAATTTCTATGGCTTTAATCCTGAGAACAAAAGAAAGTTGGCATCATAAAAAAGTGGTTGAAATTTCATAGAAAGACTGTAGTCTTTCTAACCTGAAAAATAAAGGATGAGAGTTCATTAAAATAATAAATATTTGAAAATAAGAGAGGGATCAGGGAAATTAGAGTGACAAAGAGTGAACCCCAAACTCTACTTATAAACTCTTATCTGTATCTTTGGTTGACTCCTGTACACACGAACTGGGCAAACGCAAAGCAACACAACTAAAGATGAAACATGGAATTGAGCTGCCAATCCAACCAAGAGGCAGAGTTCACGATGTGTCCAATCAAATTAATTACCTACTAAAACAAATACTTAGCACATTTCAGAGAAATATAATAGAATCCAATATAACATTCATGATGTCCAGAGCACCATTCAAAATTATCTGACTCTTAAGGAATCAGGAATGTGTAACTGAAATCCAAGAGAAAAGACATGCATCTGAGCCCCATCTCAAAAAATTGAAGTTAGCAGAAAAGGAATTTGAAACAGCTGTTATAACTATGTCCAGTGAACAAAGGAAAAATATAATCACAATGAAAAAAGAAGGTAACTCTAAACAGAGAAATAAAAAACAAGAGAGGACCAAATGCAAATTCTAGAACTGAAAAACACAATATCTAATGTTAGGAGAGATGTTGAATATATTTAGCAGCAGAATGGAGATGGCAGAGGAAAGAGTCAGTAAACTTAAAGATAGGTCAATATGAATTATCTGATGTGAAGAAGGATAAATGATTGGATAAAGGGTAACAGAAGGGAGCAGATGCAGTTCAAGTGGTTAAATGCCTGTTTCCCATCTATGAGGTCCCGTGTTTAATCCCTGGTACCTCCTAAAAACAACAAACAAACAAAAAAACACATTGGAGAGCCAGAGTAGCTCAGTGGTTGAGCACTGGCTTCCCACGTATGAGATCCCAGGTCCAATCCCCAACCCCAGTGCCTCAAAAAAAAAAAAAAAAAAAAAAGATTAACAGGAAACTTTTGGACAAAAGTAAAAAGTTTAATATAGCACAAAGTCCCAGAAGAAAAGGTGATAAAAATTGAGCAGAAAAAATATTTGAAGAAATAATGGCTAAAATTTCCTCAAATTTATGAAGATGTATTAATTTACAGATTCAAAAATCTCAGTGAACTCCAAACAAGGTAAATATGAAGAAAGTCATGCCCAAGCACATCATAGCCAAACTTCTGAAAGAGAAAATTTTGAAAGCAACCAGAGAAAATTGACAGGCGAACAACAGCTTGATAGCCAACAGTTTCAACCAGAAACTGTTAAAACCAGAAATAGCAAAATAACTATCAATTCAGAACTCTATATACAGTGAAAATAACCTGCAAGAATGAGACTAAAATAACGATACTCTAAGATAAAGTAAAATTAAGAGGATTCATTGCCAGCAGAAATTCACTAAAAGAAATGCTAAAGGGAGTAATTCAAGCTGGAGAAAAATGGTACCATTTGAAAACTTGGATTTTCAGGAAGGAAAAAAAAGCCTTGAAAATGGTAAGATAATAATAATAGGGTAAATATAAAAGATTCTATTTTATTTTATTTTTGTTAAAATCCATAGGACTGTTTAAACCAAATACTATAATATTTTCTTGTGGGGATTATAATGTAATAAAAATAATATGTATCGTATCCATAGCATAAAGGGTGAAGTGAGGGAGAATGAATCCTACATAGTTGCAAGTTTACTACATGAAATGATACAATGTTATCTCTAAGTAGATGCATATGGTTAATTCCTAGAGAATGCACAAAATATAATGCAGAGTGGTATAACTACAAAGCCCTTAGGTAAATTAAAAGAGTATGGTAAAATTATTCAAATAATGCAAGAGAAGGCAGGAAAAAAGAGTATAGTAACAAAGAAACAGAGGGAACAAGTAGAAAACAAATAACAAAATGGTAAACTCTAATTTAATCCTAGCAATAATTATATTAAATATTATAAGACTAAGCATTCCAATTAAAAGGCTGAAATGATCAGAATAAACAAAGTAAAACCCAATTATATGCTGTTTAGAAGAGACACACTTTAATATAAAAACATAAATAGGTTGAAAGTAAATAGATGCAAAAAGACATACCATGTGAACTGCAAACCTAAGAAAGCTGAAAGCTGACATGGCTATATTAGTATCAGACAAAATAAACTACAATTCATAAGGAAGACAAAGCAATCATAAATATGTATATATGCCTAACTAAAGATCTTCAAAATACATGAAACAAAAAAGAAAACAAAAAGACTGTACTCAAGGGAAAGAATAATTACACAGTCATAGTGGGAGATTTTAACACCCACTCTTAACAAGTGAAAATTCATCAAGACTAAATTCACAGATAGTCTGAGAAAACACTGTCAGTCACCTTAAGCTACAGTTATTTATGGATCATTTACCTCTACCATTACAGAATCTACATTCTTTTCAAGTGCACATAAAATATTCATTTGGATGGACCATATTCTATGACATAAACCAATTCCCTAATTTTGCAAAATAATGGACCTTTGAACTGGTAGTCAAGACCAGCTGATTAGCCTTTGGCAAATCATACTATCTCTCTGAGAAGTAGTTTGTTAATCTTAGCCATAATAGTACTAACACTCACGTTTGGTTTGAAGATTAAAGTTAATGCAAGTACCTCCTACCAAATAGGAACTTAAGAAAGATTTGTTCAATTTCTTAAAATCAGAAGTTTTTTTGTTTTTCATTTATTGTTTTAAAGATACATAAATCATAGAAAATGTTACATTAAAAAATATAAGAGATGCCCATATACTCTCACTCCCCACACCTCTCACTCCTCCCACATTGACAACTTCTTTCATTTGTGTGGTACATTCATTGCATTTGATGAGTACACTTTGGAGAATTGCTACACAGCATAGATTATAGTTTATATTGGGGTTTACACTCTCTCCCAGTCCATTCAGTGGGTTACGGCAGGATGTGTAATGTCCAGCATCTGTTCCTGCAATATCATTGAGGACAACTCCAAATCCAGAAAACCCCCATTATCACACCCCTTTTTCCCTCTCCCTGCCTTCAGCAACACCCATGGCTACTGGCTCCACATCAATGATGTAATTTCTTCCATAGTTAGAGTAACAATAATTCTATAGTAGAATACCAGTAAATCCACTCTAATCCATATTTTATTCCTCCATCCTGAGGACCCTGGGATGACGATGTCCACTCCACCCCTAAATTGAGAGGGGGCTGCTTCCACATGGCTGATGGATGGAGTTCTCTTGCTTGCAGCTATAGACTCTCTCGGTTCCCTGGTGTGGTGGGAACCTCCCTGTTAGCTGACCTGGGTAAGTCCAATTAACTGGAGAGTAAGTATTGCAACTCTGCTGAGATTCATGGCCCAGCTGGCACATGGACAGTCAGTCCAGAGATGCAAGTCTCCTGAGCATGCACCAACCCCCCAGCACCAACCACAGGTTTAGTAAAAGTGACAGAAGGGGCAGGCGTAGAGAGGTCACATCTGAGTCCAACTCCATCACACTCAGGAGCACAAATTCCAAAGTAGGGCCCACTGGCAAGGCACTGAACTCCATAGCCACCTGTTATGACCATAGGACCTGGGTGTCTCTGCAGCCCTCAGGAGCACCACTACCTGGATTTGTATCTACTTTGGCTGTCTCTGAGACCCTGCTTAGATGTGTGTAAGCATGACCCCTCTGATGACCTCCTACTCATTCTGAAGTCTCTTAGCCATATAAACTCATTTGTCTTTACCATTTACCCCTTTTTTTCAAAGTCTTTTTCTAGTTGCATCACCAGCTGGTGCTTGGTCATAATCCCTCTGTACCAAGGAGGCTTATCCCTGGGATTCATGGTCCAATGATGGGCCCTTGATACTGACGACTATGCTTATGAGCCTGCATGCTTGAAATTTCAATTAGGCCTAATACTGCAGGGAGCCTAAGAGTTACCTCCTGAGATCCTCCATGTTGCTCAAATGTGACCACTCGCTAAGCCAAACTCAGCATGTATGCAATACCTTACCCCCAACATGGGACAGAATTTTGTTTTCTCTTCTCACCAGTGCCTAAATCCCAGAGAGAATTGAATACTCAGTAAACAGTAGCATATTAAACTAATACTGTTGAACTACTATTGTTAAGGTGGAAGGGAAAATGGACTTTAACAGTATTTACAGTGGGCAGCATGGTCTTTTGTACCTCTTCCTTATCTAAAATGCCAACTCTGGAATGTCTCTTCCTATGAAAGAGATTTTCTTGCTCACATTTGCTTATCAGAAGCCAACAAAAGAGCGCACATTCAAGTTAAGCTTCAATGTCTGGCAAACATACAGTAGCTTATAGATAATAAGCAAACCAGGCAGCCAACATTCTTTAGAGCATATTAATTTAAAGCAAAATAACTGTAGAATTTGAAGTCACCTAAGTTACAGTACTTAGAGCACTTGTTGATGTAAAGAACAAGAATTTTCAGCAATTAATAAGACTAATGGTCATGACTATCAGAATGCCAGAATGTGATACAAGAATGCCATGGGACAGGTATAAGTTGGGTAAGGACAGGATAACACAAGGAAAAGTGCCAACTAAAAATAAAGTCTGCAGCCCTGGCAGTGCTGTATTTGAAAGCTAATAGGATAATGGGATATTGATGTCAGAAAATACTATATAATATTCATAGCTTATTGTATATATTTACATACATATCAAGGAATATTAAAGAGTTTATGATTTTATTTCAAAATATGTGCTCATTCTCGACTACTATTTTCACACTTTTTATAAATTTCTAAGATAAAGAATCCAGCCTGTTATTGATAAGCCCAGAAATCTGAGTTGGGTGACCCCTACCTGAAAATAATAGAAGATGTCTGCAGAATGGTCAAGGGCAGAATTCAGTATCTTCACAATGTTTCTTTCTCTCTGGGGATACTCCACAAGGCAAGAGCATTTCCAAAAATGGATCTTGCTAATACAAAATAACATATTCCTATTTTAGAGTCCTGTATGTCCTATTGGAGTGGAATTTGGCAAATTCAGCATTATTGATAGACCATTAAGGTTTACAAGTAAACCAAATTTTCCTAGTGTTTCTAGAAATTTAGAAGTTTTTATAAGGCAATCTTTACTTTGCTGTGGAAAAGATAATTACCTGACATACATGCAACCTCTGAAAGACCTCAAGAAAGAAACACATACATCAACCTGTCATGCTTTGATTTCTTGATAGGTCAAACTTCACTTCCAATGATTTGCAAAGAACTGAGAATATAATGACCTGCTATATAAGTGTAAAATAGTATTATCTTCAGTTATAACTAAAGAAGTACCTATGGTTTTGCAAGAAATCAAGTCAATGACAACTTGTTCATGAATCTGTTACTAATTCAATGGGAAAATTATAATTCTTTCATGAATAATTTTAAAATCTATAAATATAGTAATAATGTAATTACTGTTAATGATTTATTTCCTGGTAATTAAAGAATATATGTGGGTAGTAATAAGTAAAAGAAGAATGAAGTTCTAGCAAACATGCTTATATTATATATCTCACATATATCAACCTCTTAAAATTTTATTTGGAAATAGTAAATTTCCAATTAATATACACATAGAGCACTATGATTTCCTACATAGTTCTTTTTACAAAAGTACTTTACAAGATATAATGTAAGGCACAAGGACCAAATGTGATGCCATATCACCCGCTGAGTAGTGAACTGAAGAGTGCTCATCCTAAACGTGGTCAATGGAAGGAACCTTTATATTTCTGCTTGAGCTTTAAGGCCCACAAAGGAATCGTTTGGTCTGATTAACATGGCTGCTGGGAATTTTGTAAGAGCGGCAACAATAGACCAAAATGGCGAACAGTAACCACAGATTGGGTGGGTCTGCTTGAGCATAAATATCAGGCAACCTAAAGAGCAGAGAGTAGGTAATATATTAATAAGGGCCTCCACAGGTATAAGTGACACTCACTAAGAAAAGGGCTAGATTATCGGTCACTCGCTGAGACCTTTAGACATAATTGCAGGAGATACCATCAACAGGGGCATTTCCATGCAGGAATAGTATATTTTATGTGTAGATGAAATGCTATTCTGTTTTATAATTGCCATTTTACATATGCAGGCAGGAGCTGAAGAAGGGTTAAATGACCTGTCCAATTTCACACAGCAAGGCAGTTATAAAGTTGAAACTGTAACCCACAGGAATGATCATTTACATCTTTCAAATATCTGAAATGCATCTGATATGCTGTGTAATAGCGGCTTCATGCTGAACTGCTATTTTGTCTTATTTTGAGGCAGGAAAACAACAACAACAACAAGAACACCAAATGCATTCCAACTTTTGGATTTTCTTAAGAGCGTATTCATTGAATATGACACTTTTCCCCTATGTTCACACTGCTTTTTTTTAAAAAAGTCAGAACTTTTTGCCACAGATGAGCCCTTAAGTGAAGGAAAATGCAAACATTTTCCATTGATACTTTAGTTTAAGTGGCATTTGGTATATAATTACTCAAAAAATATACTGTTTTTGGAATTCTCCTGTAAATGCTCTCTTAACATTTGCCTAAAAAAATTATAAAGCACTTTAGATTTCAAAAAATGGAAGTCTTTTTTTAGAAAGTCAAGCAATACAGGTTTTTCCTGATAAAGAAAATGGTAAAATCACTCTTCAATTTAGAACTGAATTATTACACCATGATACTATATAAGTTCACTACTTGTACTGATTTTTTTTTTTAAGATTTATTTATTTATTTATTTCTCTCTCCTCCCCCCACCCCCACCCCGGTTGTCTGTTCTCTGTGTCTGTTTGCTGCGTCTTCTTTGTCCGCTTCTGTCGTTGGCAGTGGCACAGGAATCTGTGTCTTTTTGTTGCATCATCTTGTTGTGTCAGCTCTCCGTGTGGGTGGCGCCATTTTAGGCAGGCTGCACTTTCTTTTTTAGCGCTGGGCGGCTCTCCTTCCGGGGCGCACTCCTTGCGCGTGGGGCTGCCCTACGTGGAGGACACCCCTGCGTGGCACGGCACTCCTTGCGTGCATCAGCACTGTGCATGGGCCAGCTCCACATGGGTCAAGGAGGCCCAGGGTTTGAACCTCGGACCTCCCATGTGGTAGACGGACGCCCTAACCACTGGGCCAAGTCTGCCGCCTCCTTGTACTGATTTAATATGCTCCATTTTGAAAACAGAGTATTCAAAAGGAGTCCAGTTGGTCAAGGTGATTTTCCGAATGCATTGCTGATTCGCACTTGGTAATAACCTTTCGGTGCTTAGGAGGCTCAGCTGTGGGAGTCATGTCCCATGCCAGGGTTTGGGTGTGGGGTGGGAGTGGTGCATTTATATGCTGAGTTTGACTTAGAGAGAGGCCACATTTGTGCAACAGGGAGGCTTTCAGGAAATATTAAATACAAATTAGTTTCTATGGCTAAGAGATTTCAAAAGTGAGTCGGGAGGTCATTCCAGAGGTTATGCTTAAGCATGTCTCAGCAGATCTCATTGACTGCCACAGTAAACAGTGCCTCGAATAGCAGGGCTTCTGAGGGCTCTAGAGACATCCATACACAGCAAACAGGGCAGACAAGTTCAGGAATTTGGCCCCCTGTCAGTGGGCCTTACTCTGAAATTTATGCTCTCCAGTGTAACAGAGTTATACTCATTTATAGTTTCCCTACACATGACTATTCTGTCCCTTTTATTTGAACCTATAATTAGCACTATACTTGTTAAATATATGTTCCAGAGACTTAAACCTTTGGTTCATTCACATGCCAGTGGAGCCCTGAATCTCAGCAGAGTTATAACACCTACTCTCCAGTTCATTGGACTCACTCAGGACAACTAACAAGGAAATGGTGATGCACAACGCCCATCCTAAAGAACAGAGAGTGTCTGCAACTGAAAGGAATTAGTTCTTTCCATCTGCCTCATGGGACTAAGTTCCCTCTCAATTAGAAAAAGACTGGGCATCACTATCCCAAAATCCTCAAGATTGGGGAATGAATGATGGACTAAAGTAGAATTATTATTTGATTATAGACTTATTATTATTCTAGCAATGGAAGAACTTTTATCATTGATATAAAGACAATGGCCTCTAGAAGTTCTGAGGGGAGGGAGAGGGAAGAACAGGTGTAATATGGAGGCATTTTCAGACATTGGAATTATCCTGCATGACATTGTAATAATGAATACAGGCCATTATATATTTTGTCAAAACCTACAAAATTGTATGGGATAGAGTGTAAACTCTAATGTAAACTATAGTCCACCATTAGTAGCAATGCTTCAATATATATTATCAATTGTAAAAAATATATCACACTAATGAAGGATGTCGTTAATGTGGGAAAGTGTAGGAGAGGGAGGGAATGAGGCATGTGGGAATCCCCTGTATTTTTTATGTAACATTTATGTAATCTAAAACTTCTTTAAAAATAAAAATTAAAAATTAAAAAATTAAAAAATTAAATACCCCATTTTAAAAAAGGAATCTAGTTGGAAAATAAAATGAAAACCAACTTCTTTATTATAAGAGCAGCATGGTATTATTTAATAATTAAATCATTTTAGGCATAAAAAAGAGACTTCAGTCCCTTCACCCTCCACCCACCAATAACAATTATTGGTAGGTCCTCTTTAACTCAATATTCAATAGAACATCCTACAATAGTCCTTCTTCCTTAATTGGCATCTTGACAAAAATTATTTGCAATTTTTTGTTTTACCTAATTTGGTAAATGGCAACATTTTAGGTATATGAATTGAAAATTCATAGGTTATTTTTAAAATTTAATGTTTGATAAAGGTACATAATAGAAGCATTCATTATTTTTTTACTTTTTTGTGCTCACTTAAAATACATATTATTGGTTATCAGCTATTATATATATATTATAAATACATATTTGTAATTATAATTTCCACTTAGAATGTGTAACCCAGATTCCTGAAAACTTTGTCATTAGATATCCCTAAAAGTCATATTTAAATCTGGAGAAATAAGTTATGTGTACTTACTGATGCTAATATTACTTTATAGTTATAGAGTTGGTAGAGATATGCCCAACATTTTGCAAGCCATCGGTAATAAAGTTTGAGCAATTAAGAAATCAGAATAAGACAGATTAATGCATGTGGTTGTTTTCTGAATCCTTTGGTGAATATTTATTTCATAATAATTAGTTAAATGTTATTCATGACTGAGTCATGTAGTATGCTGTATCTGGTTTTCCATTCTTGCACTAATGATTATATCTACCTAGTAATTTTCTATGTATTTATTGCTATTTCATCCCTAAACAGTGCCCCAACTATGTAACTCTTCACTCAATATATCTAAACATATCAGGAATGCTAACAAGTCCATCTTCAAAAAGATTCTTTCCCAGACATCTCTGAATTGCTCTACCTGGAGAGGTTGTTCTCTAGTTATCTTCCTCACAAACTCCTTTACAATCATCCCAGGTATTCTCCTTACCTATGCCTTGTACTCTGTCTCCTATTTCCTAGATCTCATATCTTCCATTTTTCTTGGTTTATGCCCACTTTGGATGCACATATTCTTCAATAGTTTCCTGAAAAGAGGCATATACAAAATATTTTTTTCATATCTTGCATGTCAGAAATGTCCTATTTTTACCTCACCCTTGCTTGATAATATAGAATTCTAGATTGGAAATAATTTTCACTAGATATTTTCAAGACAGAACTCCTCTGTCTTCCAGCTACCAGCACTGTTAAGAAGTCCAATATTATTCTGATTCTTTATTCTTTAAAGGAAATTTATCTTCTTCCCCCTCTGGAAGGTTGAACACTCTTCATATGGCTCAGGTGTTCTCACTTGGACAGATAAAGCTGTCAGCATATCAGATATTAGTGATTTTTCTGGACCATGACAGACTTATTTGGGCCATTTCACACTGCTTGCGTACTTAAAGGGAGGAGCCACAGAGGTTAATTCATGTATCAATACAACACACACACACACACACACAGAGTGATCTCAAAAAAATACCTCCTGGTTCAGGCTGTAAGTAGTACAGCTTACCTTCAAAACCAGAACCTGGTCGACATGACTTTAGGTAGTTGCATTGGAAGTAGCAACTTCATTCACATTGCTTTATTGCTCCTAATACTCAGTCAGAGGAATAGAGCGTTATTTGTTTATGACTGACCTTTTTATTGTGCTTAAAGAGACAAAGCTTAGTAATAATAGAAACCAACTTTTTTAAGTGACTTCATCACGGTGACCAATAAAAATGATCTATGAATCATTCTAACCACAACATAGTGAAGATAACTTTCAGTTCTCCTTTTCCCAAAGGAAAATATTCAAAATAGACTTTTTTGTTGTTAAGCCACAGAGAGGAATTATTAAGGTCACCTAGGTAAAGGCCATGGATATTTGTTTGTACCATTGTTTTGTCAGCTCTGTCTCCAAAATCTATGTATTTTATACTCGTTATAAAAGCTACAAAAATTCAATCAGTGCTCAGGGTAATTAATTGAAGGCAAACTACACAGCTATTTTAGATTCAATATATTTTTATTTGTTTGACTGGCAGAGCTCTTTAAAAAACTTTTAGAAGTTCGAAATGTTCCTCAAAGCACTTAATTTAGTGTTTTCTCTATTATTTAGCATAATTTAAACATGTTAAACAATACTGTCTTCTCTATATATCATCAAAATGACTTTTTGTGGTGTTTATATACAAAATAGTGAATGCTGCTCTCTAAACCTCCGGTTTTGCATACAGTTTTCTATATACTTGATTTCTCTTCTGTTTCACTAACATCATTATATCATCAGGGAACTGTAAGATACTCACTTTTGGGAATTATTCTAATTATCCAAAAGAGAACAGTTGTTTTAAAAATTGAATGAATACTGTATGCATGCCAGGCACTATTCTAGTCATCTTCAATTATCCATCTTATGTTTAATTCTCACTTGAGTACTGCATAGTAATATTATTGTCTACATTTGATTCATTAAAAAAATAAACTGCAGCTCACAGAATTTAAGTAGCTTGTCCAACTTCCAAAGATGTAAGTGGAAAAACCAAAATTTACATACAAGTTTTCTTCTAACTCAAATTCTTATGCTTTTTCAATTTTGATGAGCAGATTTGAAGAGAATAGATGATGTCTGCTTGACTGCCAAGATCATAATATTCAAGGATTTAAAATATTCCCTCTGGGCTTGAAAAATTTATACATTTAAACAAGATTGCTTATTTAAAATAAACCTTATAACTTTTATAAATATAAGGAAAAGGCATTAACAATATTCAATGATAGAAAGCACTTATGTTTCAGTTTCTGCTACTGAAAATGATGGACCAGGTAATTCAGATAAGACCCTGGCTAAAGATCCAGATGCAGAATAAGCCTTTGCCACCACAGATTCTATTGAAATAAAAATATAGACCTAATCATCAGAAATATGGATATGGAGGTATCACCATTAGATCAATGAGTTCAAAAATTTCTGGAAGATAGAAATCATTTTGGAGCATTTCTCACAAATGCTCTGTCTGTCTGACAGAGAACATTCACTATGCAGGAACCACAGTGCCAGAGCTGCCAATCTGTCCACTGAAACCCCAGAGAACAACTGGTAGAATGGAGGGTAGAAGTGAGGTAAAAGGCTAGAAACAGTGGGATTGACTGAAGATCTGTGTTTAAAACAGTTGAGACAGCTGTCCTTCCATTCTTCACCCCTCTCCCAACTTAGAGATATCTGGCATTTACCCTAGCCTTATCCCAAACCTAAAAGACTTCTCTTAATAGAAATTACAAGGAAAGCTAGTATAGATGTTAGTGCCCAAAATAAGATCCCCCACCTTCTAACATTTTAGGGGCTTGCAGCTTGAAGTCCATTTGCCTCCTTACTCACTGTCATGCATTTGTACAGGAAATAGAAACCGCTTTGGGTTTTTTAAGCAATAAGGGTTTAATAAAAGTAATTAAGCAATTATAAATTCAATGGAAGTGGTAGAGCAGCAGCATCTACCACAGGCTTTCAGAAAAGACTTCTAAAATAGTACAAAACTGATCTATAAGTACAGTTACTGCTTCTGCTACAAGCACTATTATGGGAACCACTGGGCTCACAAACATAAAGATCAGAAAAACAAGGGTCAAGTAAATACTTCTGCCTACATCCTGACAACGAGGCAGAACCTACCTCACTCCAGAATCTTGGTTGTTGTGACATCTAGGGAATATATAGTTTCTACTTTGCAGATGGTGCTAAAAATAAGGCTTATTAGCAGAAAGGAGAGCCTGATCAGAGAGCTACTAAACCCTAGCCATCAAACTCAAAACCAAGGAAAAACCCCCTACTTGCGTGCTACAAGCCTCATTTCACAGAGAGCCCCCAGGCCAAAATACCACTGAGGGGAAAGATTTGAAAGGAAAATCAACCTATACAATAGCAAAGAAATCCCCCCTGCATCTAGCCATCCCTTCACCTAATAAACTTTAAGGACAAGCAGAAATCAGGTGAGGAGAACCAAAGTTGTGAAAAAGAATGAATGACCAAAAGAAGAAAGTAGGAAATGCAACACCAGAGAAAAAGAGATCATTCAAGAAAAGAAACATCTAACACAATCAAAGAGAGTAGATAAATCTAAGATTCTTGAGAAAAGTGTCAGTCAGAGATTGTGAAAGCATCTGTAAAGATTTATAAATATTGCAAAAATGAAAAAGCAATATATTTTAGAGTGTAGGAAAAAATAGGTCAAAAATATGAATGAGAATAGATTGACAAAAGACCAATCAAGGAGATGAAACTTCCAACTAGCAGGAGTTTCAGAAAAAGACCCTCAAATGCAGCATAAAGAGAACATCCAGTGCAGACAGGAAAACCTCTGAGCGGAAAACTCTAGAAAATGGAAACTCTACGTACTATATGCTATAATGATTTGAAGGATAGAAAATTCAAGATACTAGAAATACTTCTCCTAGTAGTCCAGGTATTGTGACTTTCTTCCTATAGAAAAGAAATCAAACCCTAGCACACTGTTTGACAATGAACATGTATTAGTCAGCCAAAGGGGTGCTGATGCAAAACAGCAGAAATTGGTTGGTTTTATAAAGGGTATTTATTTGGGGTAGGAGCTTACAGATACCAGGCCTTCAAGTATTAGTTACTTCCCTCACCAAAGTCTATTTGGAGCAAGATGGCTGCTGGCATCTATGAGGGTTCAGGTTTCCTGGGTTCCTACGTACCTGGGCTTGCTTTTCTCTGGGTTCAAGGTTCCTTTCTTCCTAGGGCTGGCTTCTCTTTCCTCTGCATGCTTACCTCCAGGGACTCCAGCTTAAGTCTTCAGCATCAAACTCCAACATCAAAACTCCAAATCAGAAAACCCCCAACTCTTTTCTTTGCCATGCCTTTTATCTGTGAGTCCCCACCTCCACCAAGGGGTGGGGACTCAATGCCCTAATCATAATTCAATCATGCCAGGTACAGATCAGATTACAAGCATAATACAATATCTATTTTTAGAATTCATAATCATATCAAACTGGTACAGAATATAATAATGTAAATGCTATTTGTTGATTCTTCACCTTTAGAGTATTCTGAAACTGTCCAGTTTCTAAATGTTGGCATAAATGTATGAAACATTACCTAGGTCAAATAAAACAGATGTACAGACAGGGTCCAGGTCAAAGGCCCCAGTCTGCAACCACTGTAGAAACACTTAGCTGAGAGAACCTCTGAAATGGTAGACTTAAACTGTTGAGGAATAAAAAACATAACCTTACAAAAATATCTAACAAGTCACTCCTGCCCCTACTTCTGTGGATCGGCCTGTGAGAGCATGGCCTTGCAGGAGAATATCAAATAAATAACTCCTGCCCCCTGTTTCTGTGAATCAGCCTGTGAAAACATGGCCTAGAAGGAAGATATCAAACAAGTGACTTCCCTCCCGCCCCACTTCTGTAAATCAGCCCGCAAACTTGCAGCTGCATTCTGCCTCTGTAACCCTGCTGCTTGCAAAATTTCACCTAGCAAAACATGAGCCAATGAACAAAAGTTATGGTGATCCCACCTGAAATCCTATATAAACCTATGAAAACTGAAAAACGGGGCTCAGAATTTGGAGATTAACTCTTTTCTGGGCCCACATGTAATAACTCAGTTCCTCCACTTCTCCTGAGAGCCAGTTTTGGGTCTTTCTGCAGTTCAGAACTCCTGGCTTTTCTGCAACAAAACCAGTAGTTTTGAAAAGTTTTATTTTTTGAGTAATAATGGAGTTCTAAATATAGCGTTAGAATTGCAGAAGAGATCAATCGAATAATTTAAAACAATGAATATTTGAAAGGGCAAGGAAAAGTGAGATAAATCCTTATATTTCAGGAAAGGAGTTTATTAAATACCTACTCCATGCCAAGCAATGTGCCAAATGTTGAGGCTGTGGGAGGGGGATGGTAACTGATATTTGCAATGCTTTTTGCTGTTCACTCTCCTGCTTCTGCCAGAATATTTATAATTTATTTTCCTGGTAAACTTCTATTCTGCCATCATAAAGCCACGGTTAATAGTATGGAATCAGACCATAACTGAAGAAATAGAGGTAAAGGTATATCATCTATGTTGTGAGGATAACCACCAGAATATTCAAAAAAAACAGAAACCACAGAATGATTTTATCTTTGAGAAATATTACTGGTCATATGGAGAATGAGACTATTCCTTTTCTTGAATGCTTTTCATTCAATCTGATAGGCCACTGCGGCAGAAACTTCTGTGTGACTCCCTTCATATACAGACTTGTTGCCTTGGCTGCTATGAGTGCTGTTGATAGCTTGCCTTTAGTGGCCAGCCCCTTCAGCAATTGCTTCAGCTGCAAAATGACATTTCTCCCAAGGTGATGCACCTTTCCAGGCATCCCACATCTACAAACTGATTGATGCTGAAGATGGGTGGACTACTGTGACCCAAATGAGGACAGATATCTTTCAAGGGTGAGTAGCTCCTGAGTACTGCTTGGGGTCAGCTTGCACCATCATCGGGTCTACGTCACAGCTAGACTTCTCCCTCTGCCCATTTCTGATTCCTTCTGCTCCCTTTCACAAAGATTAATGGCAATAGTGCTCAGTAATAAACAATCTACACATTAAATTCTCTCTCAGAGCCTGCTTCACAGGTAATTGATCCTACAGCAGCCACTGCATCCAGGTATTGCTTTGATAAATATTTAATTTTAACTGTTAGAAAATAATCTGCAATGGTTTTTTTCAATAAAATATATAACAAATGAATAACCAGTAAAACAAAGAATCCTTGTGGCAATAGAACTCACTTTCACTCTTCATTAGCACAGGTTTTTCTTTAGTTTATTCCATTTTGTTCTTCTCTTATTTTTATATCTTTGCCAAGTTTGGAATTATTTTCTACTCAGTATCTAACACCAAACCTGCGTATTCTTTTTGCATCTACAAAAAATATTGCTAGTTATTTATTAATGTGTTTCCCTTCTGCTTTATATATACTTGAATGCCATCAATACTTATCATGACAACAAATTACTGAAAGGGAGAAAAAAACATATTTCGGTTATGAAATCTATTGATTGATAGATAATTTTCTTATTCAGTGATAGTACACTGAATTCTATTTACCTACCTAAATAAAAAAACAATGATTCCTGGCATGCCAATGTCATAATAAATAATGGCAACTTTAACAGATACAAAAAAATAGTAAAATGCCCTTTTTTTGAATGCTGACAGTATGTCAACAGAGATAACTGCTTAATTTTACTAAATATAAGTTTTCTAGCTCTTATTTCTATAAATGCTGCCAATAAAAGCAATAATTTCTGTGTCTATCTTCTGCTGAGCTCTTGCTAGAAATATTTAAAGTATATCCACGCAAGGCAAAGATTCTATCTTCATTATTTATATGACCCTCATACCTGAATACTTAGTATAAGGCAGGTGGTCAAAGAATTTTTTATAGGATGTATAAATGAATTAATTAATTAATTAATAGACTTGCTTCAAATACTACTTCATTCAGAAATCTTGAATCAATTAATGGCAAATAAAGATCTCTTGCTAATTTCCCCATCATATTCTGAACTCCTGGTATTTTTCAATCTCATTGCAATTTTTGGACACTTCAAGTCTGTTTCTTATTCCTTAGTACATAAATATTTATTAAATACCTATACTGTGCCAAGCATTATGCTAGGTGCTGAGAATACAATTATGCACGTGTAGTGGAAGGACTGATGCTTAGAATGCATCTCATTGTTCACCATCTCTCATCTTCCTGGGATGCTTTATCATTTCAATTTTCTAATAAATATATATACCTTCAACATAAAGCTATGGTGAAGGGTGTAGAACCAGACCACCAGCATTCAAATCCTGGCTCCACACTTACTAACGCTATGACTTTGTACAAGTTCCTTAACGACTTGAGTCTTCAGATTTTTCATCTTTAACATAGAGAGGATAATAGTAGCTACTTCAGACAACTGTTGTGAGGATTAAGTGGTTTGATGTATGTAAAGCTTTCAGTTTAGCACCTGCTTCATAATTGTTCAATAAATTTTATCTATTTTTGCCAGTTTAACTATGCCTAGCTAAAAAAAAATATATTTGAATCCTATCTTAGTTTCCAGGCTGCTATAACAAACTACATAATGGATTGGCTTAAACAACAGGAATATGTTGGTTCACAGTTTCAGAGCCCAGAAGATCTGCTCCTTTCCAGGGTTAGTAATATTCTTGCTGAATGTTGGCAATTCTTGTGATTCCTGGGCTTTTCCATCACATGGAAATATCTTCTCCTGTCTCTTCTGGGTTCCCTTGACTTCCGACTTCTAGCTCCTTCCCTCCCCTGGCTTTCTCTCACTAGGTCTGAATTTTTCCTGCTTATTGAAGTAAACTATGTAAAATAACCCAATAATCAATATTAAACCCAACCTCATTCGATTCAGCCACACCTCAACTAAAACTAACCTCTTCAGGATGTTTACAATGGGGTCACACCCACAGGAATGTAGATTAAGATTAAGAACAGGTTCCCCACCCCCTCCCTGGTGACCAAAACACAATCAACCAGAACTCCTGACAATGAATTCCAAGATAAAAACTACAGTCACCAAAGTAGAGTGACTTTACAATATCAACAAAGGCCTTTTACTGACTATTTTGGATTAGAATATTTTACAAAACCTGTTAAAAACGAAACATTGTCTAGTATCAGCAGCAAAATCCATCATTATCAATCATGCTAGTTTGCCATATTATCTGGCAATCACCTCCAAAGTTTTGCAAAGTTGTGAAAGGAATGGGAAGAATAGCAAAATTTGGACAGCAATGAAGGAAGAGGACCTGCATTGCTCTAGGTTCCAGGAAGCAAAGATGTTTCAAAGTATTCCCATGTTACTTTATTTGGTTCTTCCATCAGTCTTATGAGGCAGGTAAATCTTCTGTGACTATCCTCATTGGAACTCTGAATACTCAGTCTTGGAAGCATTAAATTGCTCTCATGTATTCCTTTCATTTATGAAGGAGTACTAGAAATCAGATTCCATGCTTCTTGTTAAATGTTATTTCTTCCACCAAAAGTTCTCATATATGGTCAGAGGATTTGATATCAAAGTCTTAAAACTTATCTTACCTGAGGCAAGATTAAATGAGCTAGGTGGTCATTGTGGTATCATTTATGTTAGTGCATAGAGAGTTCAGGCTTTCCATATAAATAGCAGAGAGTTCCACAGGAGGATGACGTAGGGGAACGAGGAGCCTCCCCTCTCAACTCTATTAAGTGATGAGTCAGCAGCATGTACTAAGTACAAATCAAATATTCAGGCTGTCGTAATCTAAGATATTGAAACTGATCTTAAGTAACCTGCAGTTTAATTGAATGCCATGACTCTACCCATGATCCAAAGCTTCTTTTGCTTTGGGATCTTGTATTCAAATTCATCATCCCTAGTCACTCCTAACCTCCAGAGTTGTTGTGAGGATTGGATGAGATACCATATGTAAATCACTTAGCACATAATAGGAGCTTGAAAAAAAAAATAGTGGTTATGGTGTGGTTAGTGACATAAAAAGCTGTAATAGTGGAGGATAGCAAAATATTGAATAACATGTTCATGGGAGAATTACTTTGTGTTAGTTTGAAGTCTATTATCAGAGGTAGAAGCAGACAAAGGTTCTTCTATGCATGTAGATACAGACCCACAGAGATGAGTTATGTACAACAAGCTTTATTATTGCTCTGGCCGGGTAATCCCATGGAAAAGAAAGAATCCCTAGACAATGTGGAAAGATAAAAGAGCAATCTCTGACCATTGTGGAGGAGTTTGGCATGCATCAAGATAGAGAAGAACGGGCTGACACTCCTGATCTGCAGAAGATAATAGTCCTATTTCACAGATGAAGGAAGAAGGTCATTGCTTTCAGTGGGTCTCAGAAGATGAAACTGCAAGAAACAGAACTAGTGCATGTCTGAGGAGATGGTCACTATAGCCAGCTGAACTCCTTCTGATGGGTCAGCTGTGTAGAACCTTGATTCCTCTGCATAGTGGTCAGACAACAGAGAAGAGAGTACCCAATAATAGCTATGGTGTCCTTACACTCAGAGGCCAGAAATGCGAGGCAAATAAGTCTGCCAAACTTTAAAAATAAACTTAAATTTCTAAGCAACTGAAGTTTAATCATGTTGTACTGGCTAATTTTCTAATTTATACCTATAGGTGCCACTACTTTGTGGACAATTTGGCAATTAAAGAATCTGTCACCTATCAAATGTCATTTTCTGAAGGGACCTTAGAAACCAGGAGCAGGTCATTGCTCAACAGAAGCTGTAAGGTGTAAAGGTTAAGTCTCCTGGACTCATAGAACTGTCTCTACTAGCTGGGTGACTTGAGCAAGTTCCTTGACCTCTTTGAATCTCAGCATTCTCATATCTAAAATGGGGTTAATACTGGTTCATATGTCATTGGTAGTACTGAGTATTACTAGAGTTAAGCTGCATAAAATGATAAGACTATGGTTACCAAGAAATCCAGAGTGAAACCCTCCATCTTACTAGAGGGAAGGAAAGTTAAAAATTTTTCCATGCCATGTTTAGCAAATAAAAATAGAGGATGCACAGTTAAATTTGATTTTCAGATACACAATGAATATTTTTAATATCCATACTAGTATAATATGTTCCAAATATTACATAGACATATTCATGCAATAAATTTACTCATTGTTTATCTGAAAGTCAGCCTTACTTGGCAACTTGTATATTACCTGTCAACCTCAAAGAAAACATGTTGAGTGATATTGAGAAAGAATATCAGAGAGCAAAATATCTTGAATGTCGGTAAGTTTTTAATAAACACATATTTTATGACTATCTGGATGAGTTGGTAAGACAAAATATAGAGAACTTTGAAAGAAATGTGACATTTTAGATTGACTTGATCCATTAGGTAAAATGTTAAGCTGCATAAGATCTGAGTAGGGAAAAGAATTGCTAAACCTCATGGAAGTAGTAACTGAATTGTAATCTCAGTTTTTTAACAAAATTCATGGCATTTTGAAGATATTCAATAAAAATTTTACGTATGAAAAAATTAGCGAATGATAAAACAAATGAATTTTTTTAAAAAGAACGAGCAAGTATTTGAAAGGATAAAATATTTTTAAATGGTGAATTAGGAAGAATGGTAAATGATAGAGGCATAGGTGACTTGCGGTAATCCAGCGATAAGGGATGAGGAGCAATACAGAACAGATTATCAGCAGGAAAAAAACACTGCATGTGAATCAAGACTCCATTTTTCCGTTTCAAGGATTCTGTATAGAGTATAATGCCAAAAAACAAAAGTTGTTGCTTGCTTTTTCTTCAAGCACAAAGAAAGTTTAATCATAACCTGGAGTAAATGTTCTTGAGACAATGAAGAGTCACTTTGTTTCTTAGAGAATTTCTAAAAAGTAAAAGATAGCATATGAATATGCAAGTGTTTGAGATTCTCAATGTAATTAGTTTTATCTAAAATTGTTGCTCCAGTATCCTGGTCTCTACACAAACTGGAATACTTCCAAAAACTCCCTCATCTTCAATATAACGTAAGAGAACAATGTAATTTAACCTACTCAAAACAAAGTGGCAAATTACAAAAATATGTTTCTTCTAAGAGGCACACATGTAAGCAGAGCAACTTATTATTGCTCTATTGCCACAGCTGCTGACATATGAATCAGAAAAGGAATAAAAAGAATTGGAAGAAAGTAAAAGTCATACAGTTTATCTATGTAAATGTAGTATGTTTCTCATGAACACTTGAGAGGTGTTGAATTTTTCAAATTAATCAGAAATCATGTGAACATTTCTTTAAACTAAACACTTAACTTTCCAATGGAAAGATCAGATTCTTATGATTTTAAGGGGGGCTGTTAAACACTACCAGCCACAGGAGAAAATAAATAAAGGAAACATCTCCTGTTTAAAAAACAAGGTGATATTCAGTACTTAAAGCACAGTCAGAAAACTTGCTTTAAGTGATGGAAGTCACTTGACTATGAGCAAAAGTCACAGATAACTAATTAGCCAAAATACAAGATTGAACATTATTGAACATTGTAAAAGAGAGCCAAGAGTATGTAATGGTAGCTCAGTGGAAGAAGAGAAGATGCACAGCTAGAGAATCTGACATATTCCATGGGGAGAAAAAGTTTGAATTGCACATTGAAGTATCAGGTAGGATTACAATCCATAGACTAAGAAATGTATTCTAGGTAGAAGGAATGTAAGCAATACTGTGGAACAGAGAACTTTTGGGCCACATGCCAGGTCTAGAGAATAGTTCCATGTGGCAAAAACATACTATATTTGTAGGGTAGGCTTGAGTGTTAGTACTGCGAAGACAGTGGAGCCTGTGGGGAAATAAGACTTCCTGGGATTTCTCAGTACTCCTATAAAATGACAGAGCCTCCAGAGACAAGGAAATGTATACCATATCCCCTAGAAATATTTACTCTCCACATATCATGAAGATTAGATCTAAAGCCATTTGTCTAGTCAATTGCTCTGGTCCAAAAATATAATACAAGATCTTATCTCCCTAAAGGGATAAATAGTTGCCACCTGGACTAGGTACCTGGGTTAAACAACCAAGGTGCCAGGTAGAGGGACTCTAGGAATTTACATTTCAAAAGGGATGAAACCTGGGAGACAAGGTGTAGAAATCAAAGCAGCAATCTTACTCTACCTGTTAATGTGGTCAAGTAACAATACAAAACTCTTTTCCCTGACCCAGATGCCTTTGTTTCTGCTGTTCTCTTATACTTTAAGTACATATCTGTGCAAGTAGGTAACCTTTTATTCCCAATGCCTCTATTGTCAAAGAACAAAAGGACAGTAAAGACTGGGTTGACCAGGTATAGAAATCATTAGATGACCAGAACTCTCTTGCTTTTTCCTATTCAAAATCCTTGTACCTTTTGACTTGAGAATGAGATAAACTTGACTTTGATCCTGGACAGTTAACCTCTCTAAGAAACAGAGCTCTCCTTTGTGACATTATGAGTTTATTAAAATGAAATTAGATGCCAGGTATAAGATAATGATCACATTGTCTGACTCATAGACAATAAATATTGTTCCCTACCCTCTTCAAGTCACTTCTACTATATACTTCTGATTATGGAAACATCTTTGAAGTGGAAGCAGAGGTATGGGAAAATAGGGATGTTACTGTGTGGGGTAGAAGTGTTATAATTAGCCACATGTAAGGACATAAAATTACCTGTGATTTTTAGCTTTACTCATAAATATGGAGGAGAAAATATTTGAGAGAATTCCTAAGGTTTTGCAAGCTATCAAACAACGAAAAACATGAAAAGCAAGTGTCAGAATTGTTTGTGCACAATGAACATGTAATAGCAATGACAGACACACAAGTGGAGAAAGACAGGTATTAAACTGAATTTTAAAAAAATACAAACAAAAGCAATGTATTTCATTATCAAATGCTTCCAGGTTAAAGAAAAAAATTATTCCCTGGGCTCTAAATCTATTTTTGACAAATCCAATAACTTAATTGACTCTGATTTTCAATAAATGGCAAGGTTTTCCAGGAGGAAAGAGTAAGAATAGATACTAATCAGATACAAAAAAGTAAAAATTGCATTGAATTGAACAACTTTGAAACTGAAAATGCTGGAAACTCAGGAAGTCTGACTCACCATTGCCTTAACATTTAATTTTTTGAACGATTGCACTTGGGTTAATAAGCTCTTCTGATAATACTCCTTGTGTCTTTTACTTATCAGAGTCCAGGATCACTGCCATCATTTGACAGAAAAATGTTAACTGTATTGAACAGTGTGTTTGCATGGCTCTGCCTGGTTGTAAACCTAAGGTGACTTCAGGCACAGGCTTTCTTTCAAACCTAATGCTTGAAGGGGATAAAAATCTAACCTGGTCTAAAGTCTGTATTTTTGGTTTTCAAGAGGAAATATTGCTTTTTAAGACTTTTAGTTTGTTTTTAATATAGGTCTCTTCAAAAAAAGTATTGGTCTTACTGATTTGATGCTTTCAGAATAGGGAATTTTTAACCTTCTCCTTTCTCACATGGTTACAATTTTACTTGTTGGGGACAAGAGTTCTATGCCTCATAATTTTCCTTTTCATACTGATTTTCCTATTTTAGAAATCTCTTGGTCAATTTTCCTTCTTATACCCAAGATGCACTCACTAATGTTCCTTGAGAAGATGGAAATGACAAATTGGGCATGTTAATTATTTTTCTCAAATACATCCTACGAATATTTGTGCACACTTTTCTCAGAAAAGTAAATTTCACCTTATTTCAATAAATTTGCAGGGTTCCAATTAGAAGTAATTTGCCAAAAATATTGTCAGGTTGCTTTTAAATATTGTTATTAAGGAGCAGTGAGGGACTTGTCCACTGAACCAACTTTAAATGTGGAAATGAAATTATGATTAGATAATATCAATGCCAAGAGAAATTATGAGAAAATTTAGAACAACTCCTACCACTTCTGCTTTTTTTTAACTTTTTAATTGAAGTATGCATACACAGGGAAATACACTTTGATAAACAGCCACAAAGTTTGATAAATTTCTGCAAATGTAACATCTGTGCCACAGGACCTAGCTCAAGAAAAGAAAATTATCAGGACATTCTGGCCATTACCCCTCCCCAGAGGATAACTACTACCCTGACTCTCAAATTGTAGGTTCATTTTGCCTATTTGTGTACAATTTATTTGGCTCAAAATTAGTCTTACGAGACTCATCTATATTGTTGTTTATGGTCCCCCACTTTCTAAGCATGTAGCTAGTTTTGGACGAATCTGTGTTTTCTGTCTTCCAAACTGATGGCCCTTCCAGATCTCCCATATCAAAGTGAAATTATTAAACCATGAAGTAATTGCTTTAAACTCTGTAATATCTTCTTGTTATGGAAATTTTTAAGCATATGCACATGTAGAAAGGAAGAACATAATGAATTCACATGTAGCCATCTTCTAGTTTCAATAATTTTATCAACTCAGGAACTTGCTTCATCTGTAACTCCACTTACCTATTCCCTTTACTCCACAACATGGCATTATGTTGAAGCAGTACAGAACATCATATCACTTCATCTCTAAATATTTCAGTGTGTAACTCAGAAAACAAGGGCCCATTTTAAAACATAATTTCAGTACTATTATCATACCTGAAAATAAGCAAATCCTTCTTTATTTAGTTATTATTCTAGTTAATTATCAGAGGTCCCCTGTTTTCTCATTCTCCCCAGGTTTGTTGTTGTTATTGTTGTTATAATGTTTTTATTTTGATCTGCTTAAAGCAGTGTCCGTGTGGTGCAAAAGTTTAATATGTCCCATTTTATCTCTAGTTCCCCACACATACACTCCTTGCGTTATCCTTGAAGTTGATTTGTCTTTAGAAATGGAGTTATTTGTACTGAAGATTTTCCCACAAATCTTTTGATGCTTGCCTCCCCTTGTTTCAGTTTTTTACATTTTACTAGATAAGGTAGTGGTTTGTCTGTTTTGTAGATTTTTTTTTCAAAAAAAGTCAGTGTTTACAGTTATTCATTAGTTATACTGTTTTTATGTTTTCCAACTCTTCTGTTTTATCATATTACTTCCTTCTATTTCAGGTTACCTTTTATCTATCTTCATTAAGCTAGGTATTTAATTAATTAATTTTCTTTTCTGTTTTATTTATGTATTTATATTTATATAGTAATTTTTACAAACGTTTTTCTCTATGAATGTTCTACTGTTTTCTCATAGATCTTGATATAGTATACTTTCTTTTTTTTTCTTTTTTTTACATTTTATTTTATTCATTTTTTAAAAAATATTACATTCAAAAAATATGAGGTTCCCATTCACCCCCACCACCCTCACCCCACCACTCCCCCCACAGTAACACTCTCCCCCATCATCATGACACATCCATTGCATCTGGTGAGTACATCTCTGGGCATCGCTGCACCACATGGCCTGTGGTCCACACCATAGCCCACACTATCCCAAGTTCCATCCAGTGGGCCATGGGAGGACATACAATGTCTGGCAATTGTCCCTGCAGCACCATCCAGGACAACTCCAAGTCCCGAAAATGCCTCTTCCTCCCATTCCCCGCACCCAGCAGCCACCATGGCCACTTTTTCCACACCAATGCCACGTTTTCTCGATTATTAACCACGATAGTTCATGAATAGAATATCATTAAGTCCACTCTAATCCTTACTGTATTCCTCCTTCCTGTGGACTGTGGCTTGGTTGTGTCCATTCCACATCTATGCCAAGAGGGGGCTTAGATTCCACATGGATACTGGATGCAATCCTCCTGCTTTCAGTTGTAGGCACTCTAGGCTCCATGATGTGGTGGTTGACATTCTTCAACTCCATGTTAGCTGAGTGGGGTAAGTCCAATAAATCAGAGTGTAGGAGCTGAAGTCTGTTGAGGCTCAGGACGTGGCTATCATATTGTCAGTCCAGAGATTCAAATCCCGTAGATATATCTTAAACCCCAGCACCAACTACAATTCCAGTAAAGTAGCATGAAAGGCTTGTGAAAAGAGATCCCATCTGAGTCCAGCTCCATCACGCAGAAACACCAGCTCCAGAGAAGGGCCAACTGATATGGCAGTGAACTCCATCTGCCATGACCATAGAACCTGTGGGTCTCTTTAGCCCTCAAAAGAACCAATACCTGGGGTTGTATCTACTTTATCTGTCTCTGAGACTCTGCTCAGGTGTGCATAAGGGCAATCCTTCTGACAACCTCCAGACTCTTTTTTAAAGACTCATAGCCATATAAACTCATTTGTCCTTTCCATTTCCCCCTTAATTCAGGTCAAAAAGCATTTTTAACTCCTGTTATTATATGTAGTCAGGGATATTCTGCTGGTCTGCGTTGAACCTTTAATTCAAGGTCATTTTCTAGTTACGCCATCAGCTGGTACTTGGTAGTGATCCCTCGGTGCCAGGGAGGCTCATCCCTGGGTGTCATGTCCCATGCTGGGGGGAAGGCATTGCATTTACATTCTGAGTTTGGCTTTGAGACTGGCCACATTTGAGTAACACAGTGGCTGTCAGGAGGGAACTCCCAGGCACAGTGCTGCTCTAAGCCTTGTTCTCATTTCAGGTATATAGGCTCACAAGCATAGTCATTAGTATCAGGGGGTCACTGTTGGACCCTCATTCCTTCCTGGTCCTTGCCGTTGCACCTGGGGGACTGCCGCTGCTCCCCTAGGGACCATGACAGAGCCCCTCCCCAGCCAGGAACCCAGTACTCCCCCAGCTGTTGTTTTTAATTGTTCCCACTATGAGTATAGCCATACATTTCCATGCACCCTAGACACATGGCCTGTATAACTCCCTGTAAACCATATGTCCCCTGTCAATAACATCCCATAACAGTATTCCTCTGCTCCCATTGTTGAACCACTCTATGATCCAAAACTTCCTGAAAAGTGAAGCCCAATATAATGTCAGGTTCCCTTACTAGTAAAATGGAATATAGCAATGAGTTTAAAGGTTAGATGTAGAATACTTATTGATTTGGAAAAATTCTACATCCTATCATTTTCTTTTCTTTTTGCCTAATTATTGAGCTTCTCTTCACAGGAGCCCTAGATCACAGTAATTCATATATACAATATACAGTACTCCCACACATCCACCATAAAACCTTTTCCCTTCCACAGTGATAATCTTTTAACTTATTCATATCATATTTACTGAAACTGATGTACAAACTCTGAGACAATAGCTTTCAAACAAGGTGACATCTGTGCTTACATTGTGGTCCATACTTTAGGATATACAGTTTTCTAAATTTTTTAGTTATCCTATGTTTTACATTATGTTTTACATTATTAGTCTGTCGTTCCCTATGTTTTTGGTGTAATATTACATGTTTTATATTCATCCTTGTGTACTCTCGCAAAACTCCTCTCTTGCCCCCACATTTACATTGGTGCCATCCATTCAACATCCATTTTCCCCTCCCCTTGGGGCCCACAGTGACAGCCAATCTCCATTTCCCAAGGAGCCATGTCCAGAGATACTTGCAACAGTATTCAGGGCCTGCCTTGCTCAACTGCCCTAATGCTCTGGGAGCCACCCTTTCTCTCGAGAGATACAGTTCCCTCTATTTGATGGCATTAGTCCTCCCCAGGATGTGGGTCCACCCCAACTCTCACTACTTGGGTCTCTACCCAATGGTACAATCCACCCTGGCAAAATGAGCATTCAGACATTCCCTAGGAGTCCGTCCCGCGTCAGATCATCCCCTCCGAGCATCCTAAACAGGTAACCCTCCTAATTATAGTTTGATACAGTTTTCTCAGCATTTAACTCTCAACCAACACCTGACACTCTCCTATGTTCGTATGTTGCCCCTCCCTCCCCCCAATTTTTTTGGGCAATATTACCCCTCCGCCCATCCCCAGCCCCCCTCAAACCCACAAAGCCCCACCCAAAGGCAACCCCTTGCCCCCATTTTATCTCTTCTTTGTGCTCATACTTACTGCCAGCTCATCATAGATTCCACCCCCCGTAGACGTCAGCTCACATCCTTCCTCCACCCCCAGATTTCCTGTAAGCCTATCTTCCAGTCTCTAGCTCTCTGAGGCAGCTTGGTTTACTTATTTCATATCAATGAGGTCATGTAGTATTTGTCCTTCAATGCCTGGGTTGCTTCACTCAACATAAGGTTCTCAAGATTCATCCATGTTATCATGTGTGTTTGTAGTGTATTTGTTCTTAAAGCCGAGTAGTATTTCATTGTATGTATATACCACATTTTATTGATCCACTCATCTGTTGATGGGCATTTGGGTTGATTCCAACTTTTGGCGATAGTGAACAATGCTGCTATGAACATTGATGTGCATATATTGGTTTGTGTCCTTGTTTTCAGTTCTGCTGGGTATATACCCAGCAGTGGTATTGCTGGGTCATATGGCAAATCTATGGTTAGTTTTTCGAGAAACCTCCAAACTGTCCTCCAGAATGGTTGGATCCTTCTGCATTCCCACCAGCACTGGATGAGTGTTCCCATTTCTTCACATCCTCTCCAGCATTTGTATTCTGTTTTATTCATAGCTGCCAATCTTATGGGAGTAAGATGTGTATCATTGTAGTTTTGATTTGCATTTCCCTGATAGCTAGAGATTTGGAGCATTTTTTCATGTGCTTTTTAGCCATTTGTATTTCTTCTTTGGAGAAGTGTTGGTTTAAATCTTTTTCCCATTTTTTAAATGGGTTGTTTATCTTTTTATTTTCAAGATATAGGAGTTCTTTATATATGCAAGTTATAAGTCTCTTATCAGATATATGGTTGCCAAATATTTTCTCCCATTGTGTGGGTTCCCTTTTTACTTTCTTGACAAACTCCTTTGAGGTGCAGAAGGCTTTAATTTTGAGGAAGTCCCATTTATCTATTAGTTCTTTTGCTGCTCTTGCTTTTGGTGTGATATTCATGACGCCATTTTCTATTACAAGGTCCTGTAGATGTTTCCCTACACTGCTTTCCAAGGTCTTTATGGTCTTGGCTCTTATATTTAGGTCTTTGATCCATCTTGAGTTGATCTTTGTATAAGGTGTGAGATGGTAATCCTCTTTCATTCCTCTACATATGGATATCCAGTTCTCCAGGCACCATTTGTTGAATAGGCCATTCTCTCCCAGTTGAGAGGGTTTGGTGGCTTTATTGAATATTATATGGCTATATATATGAGGTTCTATACCAGAACTTTCAATTCAATTCCCTTGGTCTGTGTGTCTCTCCTTGTGCCAATACCATGCTGTTTTCACTACTGTAGCATTGTAGTATGTTTTGAAGTCAGGTAGTGTGATTCCTCCAATTTCATTTTTCTTTTTCAGTATGTCTTTGGCTATTCGGGGCCTCTTTCCTTTCCAAATAAATTTCATAGTTAGTTTTTCTAGTTCCTTAAAGAAGGCTGTGTTGATTTTTATTGGGATTGCATTGAATGTGTAGATCAGTTTTGGTAAGATAGACATCTTAATAATATTTAGTCTTCCTATCCATGAACAGGGAATATTCTTCCATTTATTTAGGTCTTCTTTGATTTCCTTAAACAGTCTTGTATAGTTCTCAGTGTATAAGTTTTTTACATCTTTAGTTAAATTTATTCCTAAATATTTGATTTTTTTATTTACTATTGTAAATGGTATTTGTTTCTTGATTTCCTCCTGATCTTGCTCATGATTGGTGTACAGAAATGCTACTGATTTTTGCGCATTGATCTTATAACCTGCGACTTCACGAAACTCATTTATGAGTTCTAGAAGCTTTGTTGTAGATCTCTCAGGATTTTCTATGTATAGGATCACGTCATCTGCAAATAATGAAATTTTGACTTCTTCCTTTCCAATTTGAATGCCTTTTATATCTGGTTCTTGCCTCAGTGCTCGAGCAAGTACTTCTAAGACAATGTTAAATAGAAGGGGAGACAGTGGGCATCCTTGTCTTGTTCCTGATTTCAGAGGGAAGGATTTTAGGACTTCTGCATTGTAAACAATGTTGGCTGTAGGTTTTTCATATATATTCTTTATCATGTTCAAAAATTTCCTTGTATTCCAATCTTTTGGAGTGTTTTTATCAAGAAAGGGTGCTGTATTTTGTCAAATGCTTTTTCTGCATCTATAGATATAATCATGTGATTTTTTTCCTTCAATCTGTTTATATGGTGTATTACATTGATTGATTTTCTTATGTTGAACCATCCTTGCATACCTGGAATGAATCCCACTTGGTCGTGATGTATAATTTGTTTAATGTGTTGTTGAATATGATTAGCAAGTATTTTGTTAAGTATTTTTGCATCTAGGTTCATTAGAGAAATTGGTCTGTAATTTTCCTTTCTTGTGGTGTCTTTGTTTAGCTTTGGTACTAGGGTAATGTTGGCATCATAGAAGGAGTTAGGCAATGTTCCTTCTGTTTCGATTTTTTGGAAGAGTTTCAGCAGGATTGGTGTTAGTTCTTTCCGGAATGTTTTGTAGAATTCACCTGTGAAGCCATCTGGCCCTGGGCTCTTCTTAGTTGGGAGGTTTTTAATGACTGATTCTATCTCTTTACTTGTGATTGGTTTGTTGAGATCATCGTTTTCTTCTTTCATCAATATGGGCTGCTTATGTGTTTCTAGGAATTTGTCCATTTCCTCTGAATTGTCATTTTTCTTGGAATATAGTTTTTCAAAGTATACTCTTATGATAGTCTTTATTTCTGTGGGGTCAGTGGTGATATCGCCTTTCTCATTTCTTATTTTGTGTATTTGCACCTTCTCTCTTCTTTTTTTTCTTTGTTAGTCTCGCTAAAGGGTTGTCAATTTTGTTGATCTTCTCAAAAAACCAGCTCTTGGTCTTGTTTATCTTTTCAAGTGCTTTCTTATTTTCTATTTCATATTTCTATTTCATTCATAAATATGCAGTTAGTTCTTCAATTTTTGCTCTTTCTTCTTTTTTGATATATGAATTTATGGCTATAAATTTCCCTCTCAGTACTGCTTTTGCTGCATCCCATAAATGTTGGTATGTTGTGTTATCATTATCATTTGTTTCAAGGTAGTCATTGATTTCTTTTGAGATTTCCTCTTTGACTCACTGTTTTTCTAAGAGTGTGCTGTTTAATTTCCAAATCATGGTGTGAAAACTGGGCCTCTGTCCCTTGCAAATTTCCAACTTCACTCCACTGTGGTCAGAGATATTATTTTGTATGATTTCAATCTTTCTGAATTCATTAAGCCTTTCTTTGTGGCCTAGCATATGGTCTATCTTGGAGAATGATCCATGTGCACTTGAGAAAAATGTATATCCTGCTGTGTTTGGGTATAATGCTCTCTCTCTATATATGTCTATTAGATCCAGCTCCTCTAATAAACTGTTCAAATATTTTGTTTCTTTAGTGATTCTCTTTTGAGATGTTCTGTCCAGAGTTGATAGTGGTGTATTAAAATCCCCCACTATAATTGTAGATGCATCTATTCTTTCACTTAGTTTTTCCAACGTTTGCCTCACATATTTAGAGGCACCTTTGTTAGGAGCATAAATATTTATGATTGTTTGATCTTCTTGACAGACTGTCCCTTTCACTAATATGTGGTATCCTTCCTTGTCTCTCACAATTGTTTCACATTTAAAGTCTATTTTGTCTGATATTAATATAGCTACTCCTGCCCTTTTGTGGTTATTGTTTGCTTGTATGATTGTTTTCCAACCATTCACTTTCAGCCTCCATGAGTCTCTGGGTATAAGATGTGTCTCTTGTAGACAGCATATAGATAGGTCATATTTCCTTATCCAGTGTCCCAGTCTGAATCTTTTGATAGGTGAGTTTAATCCATTGACATTCAGTGTTATTACTTTCAAGGAATTATTTGTGTTAGCCATATTTTGATTAGATTTGTGTTTGTCATATTTTGTTGTTTTTTTTTCCCCTTCTCTTTTTGTCTTTTTTGTTGCTCTTACATGCTCCTCCAACTTTGCCTTTCCTGTTTTTTCCTTTCTTCCTGCAGAACTCCCTTTAGAATTTCTTGAAGGGGAGGTTTCTTGTTGGCATACTCTTTCAGTTTCTGTTTATCTGTGAATATTTTGAACTCTCCATCATTTTTGAATGCTAGTTTAGCTGGATAGAGTATTCTTGGTTGGAAATTTTTTTCTTTTAGTACCTTGGCTATATCATACCATTGCCTTCTTGCCTCCATGGTTTCAGATGAGAAATCAGCACTTAATCTTATGGAGCTTCCCTTGTATGTGATGGTTTCCTTTTCTCTTGCTGCTTTTAGAATTTTCTCTTTGTCCTGAGCATTGGATAATTTGACAAGTATATGTCTTAGGGTGGGCCTGTTGGGGTTCATGATGATTGGCATGCGCTGTGCTTCTTGGATATGTACGTCTGTCTCTTTCAGTAGATTTGGGAAGTTTTCAGCCATTATTTCCTGCAACACTCCTTCTGACCCCTTTCCCTTCTCTTCTCCTTCTGGGATGCCTATAATACATATGTTTGAGTGTTTTGCATTGTCATTCAGGTCCCTATGTCCTAGCTGGATTTTTTCTATCTTTTTATCGACCAATTCTACTATCTGTTTGATTTCTGATGTACTGTCTTCCACATCACTAATTCTCTGCTCTGCCTCTTCTAGTCTGCTGATATTTGGTGCAAGTGTATTTTTGATTTCTTGAACTGTGGTGTTCATTCCCATCATATCTGTTATCTTTTTGCTTTTGTCTGCAATTTCCCTTCCAAGTGTTGTCTTCATGTTGTTAACCTCTTCCTTTACTTCATTAAATTTGTTAGTGATAAATGGTCTGAAATCTTTAATTACTTGTGCAAAGCTCTGCTCCCCTTCCTGGTTTTTAGTTTGTTCATTGGATTCAGCCATGTTTTCCTGATTACTGGTTTGGTTTGTAGATTTTTATTGCTGTCTGATCATCATTTTATCTTGACGGGTTTAATCAGTTCCTTAGCTTCTTTGTCTAGTCTTGGGGATTAATTAGCTGTTGTTTTTGCGTAAGTGTTATATCTTCTCTTTGTCACTTTGTTCTTCTTATTCTAATTTCTTATTGCTGGTTGAGTTCACTTTAAAGGAAAATATTAGGGCCAGGGAAAGGCAATTGTGTAAGCAAGGAAAAAGTGTAAAGTAGTATTGGTGATAAATGTTAACAGAGCAACAACATGAGTTCTGGGGGGATGGATATTAGATTCATGTAAGTTGTGTAGAGTTATAGCAGTACGTAAAGTACCTATAGTGAGGTAGTTGACTGAATATGGGAGGAATATGGTATGAATTAAAAAGCTCTTGTTTTTGTGTGAGAGGAAAAGAGAAAAGAAAGGCAATAGTTTCAAGAGTGGATAAAAGACAGAAAACAAGACAAAGGTATTAGAAATTAAGAGTTAGACACTTTGGGGATCAAAGAAAGGGAGGTGGGATATAGGAGAGATAGTAGATGATGGGGGATATCAAGATGTAGGGGAAAGGGGATAGTGTAGGTAGCCAAAATCAATTCACACAGAAATGAGGAAATGGAGGATGAGGAAACCCAGCAGTTGTGAGGTATTCCCTGCAGCACCTATTGTATAATTAAGATAAAATAAAATAAGAAGAAAATGAGGGACGAGAGAGAAGAAGAAAAAAAGAGAGAGAGAAGAAAGGAAGAAAGAAAAAGGGGGTTGGTAAAGGGAGGGGAACAAGTAGGGAAAAGAAGAAAAAGATATAGAACAACCACAACTGCAATGACCACAACAACAACAACAAAAAATCCCCCTAAATAACTGAAAAAAACAAACAAAAAACAAACAAACAAACAAACAAAATAAAACAAAACAAAAATACTTTGGGGGATATGCTGGGAGAAAAGACTAGGAGATAATACAATGTTAGTAATCAGGACATTAAGAAAAATAAAAAATAAAATAAAATAAAAATACAAACAAAACAAAAGAAAAAAGAAAAAACACAAACGTTGAGGGCTAGAACATTCAAGGACCTCAGATGGACCTCAGAGCATGATGGATTAAGGGATGGAAAGTCTGAGATATTGAAGACTCAAGAGGTGTGAGTCTCTGGGGAGTGGGCCACCAGCGTTTAGGGGACTCAGACCTGGCAACCTCAAATCTGGTTAACAGGGAGCCTGGGAGGACCGCAGTGCAACACAGCCTTCAGGGATCCCCGCAGCTGGGTGCCAGCCCTGTGGGTGAGGTCACATCTGCAAACTCTATCTTATGTGTCTGAACCCTGCAATTCACTCACTCACTGGAGTCTATTCTGTGGATGTATCACCAATTCGGCTTCAGGACACCTCCCACCCTGTAAGTCCCCAGAACGGCCACCTGGGGGCGCCTCTACACTGCAGCCAATTTAATGACGTAGATCAGTAGCCAGGCCCGTGGGTGGGGCTCCAGCCCAAAACCCTGACAACAGAGTCCAAAACCAAAATTCCCGTGCTTCACAAAATATTCACCTAATCGGCTTCCAGATGTCTCCCACCCTGCCAGAGCCTGTAACAGCCTCCTTATGATGTCTCTTTATTGCTAGCAATTTAAGTCTGCTGCAGATCCGCAGCCGGCCTTGGGGGGGGGGCGTGGCTCTAGGTGGAAGCGCTATTATATGTGTCCGCAATCAAAAATTCCCGGCTTCGCAATAAAACTCCTGTTTGTCTCCCCAAATTGGTCTGCAAAGGCCTCCTGTCTTGTTAATCCCCCAATAGCCCACTCAGGGCTTATGAATTCCCCAGTACCGCAGAGCCTCCAGATATCGCGCTGCACCACCAGTGCCGCTGCTCCGCCCACCCCAGGAGGGAGTGTCCGTCATGCAGTTCCCACCTCCGTGTAATAGAGTCTCAATTATATCTTATAGATGAACTTTCTGTTACCTTCCCACCAAATCGATGTCCAGACACCTCCTGCCCTGCAAAAATCCCAAAACAGCCTGGTCCCGAAGAACCTCTAACGCTGCCCAGCTGCTTCTTTGCAGGAGAGATTATCAGGTAAGCTCACTCAGCCACCATCTTGCCCCGCCCCTCACCAGTATACTTTCATTATCATTAGTTTGCAAGAATTTTGTGATTTTACTTTTCCATTTTGACCTAAAATTGCTAAATAGCATTTTTTCCCTTTCATTTCTGGGTAAAACAACCTATTTATTTTTTTCTGGATATTTTTGCCATTATTCTATTGTTTCATCAGTGTGTTCCTGTAGGTTTTCCATATGTTTCTCGTATTTCCTGCTTTATGAGAATTATTGCTGTTAGCATACACATAAACCTTCATAACTCTGAGAGGTTCATAAATATTCATAACTCTCAGAGTTCTCATCTCCTTGACAATTTTTAGTCTGAATTCTGCCATGAGAGCTCTGATTGTTAACTCTCCTTTTAATATGCATTCATCTAGTATATCTTTGCCCATTCTTTTATTATTTTAAGTAGGTTTATTGAGACATAATTTATACATAGCAAAAGGTACCATTTTACATGTATTAAGTTGTTCTGTGAATTAACTCTATGAATTTAGACAACTGTAAAAACTCATGTTGCCACCACCACAATCAAGTTACAGAATAGTTCCATTATCACAAAAGCTTCCCTTTTATAACTAGTTCCTAACTCACTTCCTCTATTCCCTGCCCATTTACTGGTCTGATTTTGTTCCTATATGCTTTCTTTTTCATTGTTTCTTTAATTTAACATAAAGCTTTTGAAATTCATCCATCTTATATGTTTCATTGGCTCATTCATTTTTATTGCTCTAATATCTGTTATATGGATGCACCACAAAGTGTTTAGACATTCACTAGTTGAAGGCTATCAGCTGCTATAAACATTTATATAAAAGTTTTGTATGGACAAATATCTTCAATTCTTGGAATACCACAGTCTCTTCATTACTGTTTCTTCCTAATAAGTAATGAAATAAAGTAGCTTGTGTCCTCCAAATTTGTTATTCTTTGGTTTGGGGCACTGCATTGAATCTACAGATCAATATTGGAAAAAAATAGATGTATTAACAATATTGAATCCTCCAACCCATGAAAGCAATGTATTTGTTCATTTATCTAAGTCTTCTTTGAACTCTCTCATCAAAGTTTAGAACTTTTTGACTACAAATATTGAACATATTTTGATAAATTTATCCCTTAGTATTTTATGGTTTTCATGCTATTGAAATGGTTCTGAGGGAAGGGAAAGGGAAGAATAGGTGCAACATGGGGCATTTTTGGGACACTGAAATTGTTGTGCCGGACATTACAATGATGGATAAAGGCCATATACATTTGTCAAAACCTATAAAATTGTGCAGTGCAAAGAGTAAACCATAGTGTAAACTATAGACCATGGCTAGTAGCAATGCTTCAATATGTTTTTATCAATTGTAACTAATGTACCAAGCTAATGAAAGATGTTGCTAATGGGGAAAAGTGTGGGAGGGGCAACTCACCCTTTATTTTCAACGTAACTTTTATGTAATCTAAAGCATCTTTAAAAATAAAGAAAAAATGGTACCTTTTTATTTCAATGTTTGTTTATTGTTAGTATGTAGAATTTATTTTTGTTTATTGTGCTTATATCTGTAGTCATTTATGTCCTTAAACATCCTTGCTCAAATCACTAATTTGTCATATTGCTTTTCTATACATTTTAAGACTTTTCTACCTCAATAAGCATAATGTCTATAAATAAAGATAGTTTTATTTCTTCTTTTCCAGTCCATATTCTTTTTTATCCCTTATGGCACTGGCTAGGACCTTTGTTGTAGTGTTGAAGAGAAGTACTGAACATAGATATCTTTGTCTTATTCCTATCTCAGGAAGAAAGCATAAACCATTGATTATGATGTTAGCTATAGATTTTTTGTAGATGCTTTTTTCAGGTTGAAGAAGTCCCCTTTAAATTCTATTTTAATTCCTTTGTGATAATAGTACATATTTTGTAGGACTATAATTCTTTTATGTTTTTCATGGCTCAAGGTATCTATCTTGTTGCATCGTCCATTGTGCAATTGAAAAGCAGGAGTATTCTCTTGATATGGGTAGAGGTCTCTGTAAATATTAATAACGTCAAGTAGATAGTGTTTTTCTATATCCTAAATGATTTTTTTGTCTAATTGTTCCATGGGTTACTGAGAAAGGAATATTAATCATAACTGTGGACTTCTGTATTTTCTCTTTTAGTACTATCTTTTTTTTTCCTTCATTTTATTTGAATTTTTAATGTTAGGCACAAACATATTTAGTATTACTAAGTCTTATCGGTGATTTAGCTTATTCATCAATATTCCTCTTTAACCCTGGTAATATTTCTTGTTCTGAAATCTACCTTGTCTTATAAAAATAGAAGTACTCCAACTTTCTTGTGATTAGAGTCTACATGGTTCATCTTTTTCCACATAACTTTTTATTTGAAATACTCTAAGTTACAGAAAAGTTGTAAAAGAAGTTCTGATATTCCCCTTCCACCACTTTCTAATGTTGTTAATGTCTTACAAAATTATAAATATATGAAAATCCAGGAAATTAAGATTTTACAATACTATTAACTAATTTACAGATCTTAATAATTTATGCCGTTTTTCCCACTAATGACTTTCTTCTGCTCTAAGAGCTAATTCAGAATCTGATTTCATTTAACTTTTGTGATTCCTTATTATGCTTCAATGTGTGGCATTCATCAGCCATTTTTATAGCTTTGACAATATTGGAAACTTATTTTGTAAAATGATCCTCAATTTTGGTGTGATTAATATTTTCTCGTGACTAGATTGAAGTTATTTATTTTTGCCAAGAAAACCACAACAATGATTTTGGGTACACCATATCAGGTGGTATATGATTTTACTCTGACTTAACACCAGTGATGTTAACATTGATCACTTGATTAAGATGGTGGAGGTTGGGTTATTTCATTGTAAAGTTACTCTTTTTAGCTTCATACTTTATAAGGGTTTTGTGGGGAAATACTTTAAGTTTGTGCATATATCCAGTTTCTCATACTATTTTTGAACAGTAATTTTAGCATCCCATGATGAAACTTATCAACTATTATTCCTGTCATGTTTTCATACTGGGTATTTTCTACTTCTATCATTTATTCTATATTTATTCATTGTTATTCTACTATAAGGAAGAGTTCTACCTCCTCTCCATTTATTATTTATTGATCTGTTTATGAATTGATAATGGTATGGACTTACACACATTTATTTCATTCCATGGGTTTTAACCTATTCCTATTATTTCTAATTTTATTGCTTAACTTGTCCCAGATTTGGCCATTACAACTTGGTGCCTATACATATGCTGCCATTATTTTTTTTGAACTCTTGATTATTCTCTGAAAACATAAAATACTCCAAACTCATTTTGTAATTTCCCTTATGTAGTTATTATTGGGAACTGTTATATAGAACCAAGTCAGGGTTCTTAGTTGTGTTTACTATTTTATTTGAGTAAATATCTGGAGACCTGTATTTCCCTAGGAAATTGTTGTTTTCATTTATGTTCAATTTTTTTAAGTGCAATAAAGCCACTTGAGACTTTATACTTTTTCCTGATTAATGGTTACTTACCCCTTATTATTTTTAGTTTCTATTTTTGTGCTTCATCCCTTTCTTTTCTGATCAGGTTAGTGGTTTATCTTCTTTGGTTTTCTTTGTCAGAAAACAGGATTTTGAATTATTAGCTAGGTCCACTGCTTTTCTCTTCTCAAATCACTAACTTCTCCTTTTATCTTGATTATATCTTTCCTTGAGCTATGTGCTAGGCAAAATAATGTCCCCTTCTAAGATGTCCGTGTCTTAATCCTTGGGACCAGTGAATGTAATATGTTACATGGCAAAATGGAATTGAATTAAGGTTACTGATTAACTGATCTTAAAATAGGGAAATTATCCTAGATTATTCAGGTGGGCCCCATGTACTTCCAAGGTTCCTTAAAATTGGAAGATGGAGATAGAAAAAATGTCACGAATGGTGCAATGCGACAAGATTCAACCAGCCATTGCTTGCTTTGAATAGGGAAGGACATAAGCAAAGCAGTGCTGGGAGCCTCCATGTTTTCTCCCCTAGATTCACTAGAAAGAATGCAGCCTAATTAATACCTTGATGTTAGCGCAGTGAGTCCCACACTAGTTTTATGACTTACAGAATTGTAAAATAATAAATTTGTGTTGTTTAAGCTGCTAAGTTTTCAGTAATATGCTACAGCAGCAATGGGAAAATAATACAGGGTTTTTGTTGTTTGTTGTTTACATTATTGTACTTTTTCTAGTTTTTGGAGTTTTGAATATTTTTTATTTATTTTAAATCTTTCATTTTTACAAACAAGTGTTTAATCCTATAAATATTCCTCTGATCATTCAAGTGTATCCTATAGATTCTGATATGTAGTATTTTCACTGTCAATATATTTTCAAAACACTGAAATTATAAATTTAGTTTGTATTTTCCCTTTCACACTTAAGAGGTTTGTTATAGTTTGTGGAGACTACATATATAATTTCCAGGTGTAAAAGACTGTTTTTTTGTTTGCTGCATTGTTTATTTGTTCTTGCCAACAGCAGGTTCTAGTTTTACTTCATTGTGAACAAAGAGTATTACTTGTAATTATTTCACTTATGAAATTTACTGTTGTTTTTTTTGTGACCTAATATAAGTTCAGTTTTCATGAATATTTCATAGGCATTTGAGAGTAATGCATTGAGAGTATCTACCTTTGATATATAGCCATAAGAGCCACTTTACTGATTCTGCTATTTAGTTATTCTATTTCCTTTCTTATTTTGTGTCCACTTAATCTGTATTATACTGAGAATGTTGTATTAAAGATTATTAGTTTGTTTCTATATATGTCTCTTTTCATCTCCTGTAGTTTTTCCTCTGTAAAAGTGGTTCCTCTGTTATTTGTACGTAATATTTCTAAATGTTATACCCTTATTGTGAAGTGTGGCCTTTGGCATTAAAAGATGCTTTTCTTTGATATGTTTAATGATTTCTTTCTTGAATTCTACTTTGATATCAGGATTACTATCTCTGCTTTCTTTTGTTTTCCATTTGCCTGGTGCACATTTGTCTATTCCTTAATTTTTTTGGCCTTTTGGAAACAGTATTTTTCCTCTTTGTTTATAGGATGTAGTAGAGTTTTGTTTCATGACCTAAACTGATTATTTTTCTATTAATGGGTCTATTAATACTATTCCCATATATTAATATGACTGATGTATTTTGTTGCAACTCTAACAAAATTTTTTAGAACTATGTGTATTTTGTTAATATTTATATTTCTTTTTCTATGAGTTGTGTAGCCTTTACTCTATAATTTTTAAAAATGAGATATAAGATTTTATATTTATGCTACTGGTTATCTTTGCACTTACACCTTTTTAAAATACCCTCATCCTCCCTTTCTTATGCAGCCTTTTTTTGTTTATCCATTTTTATCATATCTTTTAATATTCACTTATTGAGTACAATAAATCAATGAGATTATTCTTTTTCCTTTTCCCTTCCTCCTGTCCCTTCATTTGTTAGTTGTATTATTTCTACTTTGTACATATGTACATTAGTCTTCCAACCCCATACACATGTACAACTCCTTGGATATATATTCCCACCATCAGTCCTCCTGTGAAGTTTTCCCAATCATCTCTTTTTTGGATTAAGTTCACCTCCTAGTAGATCGCTCAAGAAGGGATAATGGGGACAGATTTATCTAATTTTTTGCTTCCTTGTTATTATCTGCTTTACTATAGTCTTGGATCTTGAACCAATTTGGCTGAATCATGTACTTGGTTCACATTTTCTTTAACTGAGCATTTATAAGGCATTTTCCATTGGTGCCATTTTATTGGTTTTGAAAAAATGGATGCCTCTTTTGTACATTTGTCTTTATAAATTTTCTTTTTATGTTATATTTCATTTCATTTCATTTTTTCATGGAGATCTTGAGAATTTTTCCTTTATCTGTGGAGTCTATAGGTTATTAAGATATATCTTACAGTTGATTACTCTGGATTAATTTTCCCAGGTACACAGTGGGTCCTTTCCATGTTTAGATGCAGATTTTTTTGTGAATTTCTGAGAAATTTTCTGAGGTAATAGTTTTAAATATAAGTTATTTTCTAGTGCTTTTCTTTTCTTTTTCAGTAACTTTGATAATATGAATATGTCATATTATTCTTTCTCTGCTTATTTGCATATTCAGTACTTTCACTCTGAACGTTTTTGCTTCTTTCTCTGCTAATTTCATTCTCTTCATTATTTTTTCTGTCTTTATTTGATACCTCTTATTCATTTCTTTAGTCTGCTCTCCCCTGGGTACCTGGAAATTTATTCAAAATTTCAGAATTAATTTTCTTTCTCTTTCATTTCTTTACTGAATTCAATCACTTTTATTTTAATTTTCTCTTTTTTTGTCCATTAGATTTTGAATTTCTGAGTCAGGTTGTTTTTCATACCCTCACTTACTTGTTGGAGAATAATTCCATTTTTGTTGTCTTAGAGAGATTTCTTCTGCTTTATGGTTATTTGTGAAAATTTTCCCATTGATATGTGTTGAATTTTGATTTCTGATTTCTTTCAATAGCTCAGTATATATATGCTAATTGTATCTTATCCAATTTTTTGTGGAATTTGCATATTTTAGAGTTTCCCGGTTTAATGATGCTCTCTTCTCTCTATATACTGATGCCCATTTGTAAAACAAAAAGAAAGAAAATAATTTCACTAAGGTTTACAATATATCTTTGCTTTATCATAGTTTAACCTGAAATATGTATAATGTAATAACATTACAACTTCATCCTTCCAATTCTTACTTCTAAGTTGTTATACTGTTGTTATTATACATTTTTATATATATTATAAATATCACAATATATTATTTTTATTTTAGATATTCAGTTATTGTTTAGAGATACTAAAAATTAAGAAATATGTGTATGTTCAATTTTATAGTATCTGTTGATCCTTATTTTTTATGGATAGAGCCAAATTTCTATCTGGTTTCAAAATCCTTTTGCCTGAAGACCTTCCTTTACCACTTCTTCTAGCACTTGTGTGCAAAAAATGAATCACCCCAACTGCTGTTTTTCTGAAAAATATCTTTATTTCACCTTTATTTTTCAAAAATAGTATAAAATTCTAGCTTGGCTACTTTATTTTTTTCTCTCAGTACTTAAAAGATGTCACTTCATTGCCTTTCTGAATTGCATAGTTTTCAAAAATAAGTCTACCATAATTTTTATCTTTTTTTTTTTTAAGATTTATTTATTTATTTCCCTCCCCTTCCCCCCCATTCCAGTTGTCTGTTCTCTGTGTCTATTTGCTGCATCTTCTTTGTCCGTTTCTGTTGTTGTCAGCTGCATGGGAATCTGTGTTCCTTTTTGTTGCGTCATCTTGTTGTGTCAGCTCTCCGTGTGTGCGGTGCCATTCCTGGGCAGGCTGCACTTTCTTTCACGCTGGGTGGCTCTCCTTACGGGGCGCACTCCTTGCGCGGTGGTGCTCCCCTATGCGGGGATACCCCTGCGTGGCACGGCACTCCTTGCGTGCATCAGCACTGCGCATGGGCCAGCTGCACAGGGGTCAAGGAGGCCCAGGGTTTGAACCACAGACCTCCCCTGTGTGGACGGATGCCTTTACCACTGGGCCAAGTCCGCCACCTCTTTTATCTTCTTTTTATAACGTGTATTTTCTGACTTCCTTCAGTATTTTCTCCTAATATTTACTTTTCAGTTGTGTTAGCAGTTATGAATCAGGAACTGTGGAAAACTTCAGAGTTTGGAACAAATTATTATTTGCAATTAGATATAGCTTAAAATTTAGGTTGTAACAGTTTGATATTATTTATGAATTCCAAACAAAAGAAGGATTATGTTTGTAAACTGGTCTTTTTCTATGAGTGTTTTACCCTTTGATTGTATTAGATTCAACTGAGATATCTTTGATTAAATTAAGATTAGGGCTTAGATTAGACCACCTCAGTAGGGCATGACTCTGGATTGAGTCCCCACCCCATTGGTGGGCTGATTGAAATAGACACTCACTCAAGAAGACACAAAGAAGAAGAGGCTAGAACTTGGTCATTTCAGTTCTGCCATGTGACAGAAAGGAGAAGGCTCAAACAGCTAAAGTCCTGGAAAAAAACGTGCCCAACACCAGAAGCTGAAAGACAGAAGCCCTAAGCCATCTTTTAGCTGAGATCAGGAAGAACCTGGGACCATGAAACCTCAAGAGGAAGAAGAACAAAAGAGAGACCAGACATAGATCATCTGCCATCTTGCTTCAACACATGGCAACAAACTTTGGTGAAAAAGTAATTCTTACAGTTCATTGAGTTGGTCTCTTTAGGGCCTGTAACTATAAGCTTTTACCCCAAATAAATACCCTTTACAAAAGCCAATGGATTTCTGGTACTTTGCATGAGCACCCATTGGTTAACTAATACATTGGTGATTAAGCCTGGTCTCTGAGGATGAAATAAGTTAGTTTAATCTGGAAATAATACTGAGATCCCCATAGCTATGTTAGTATTTTAACAGCACAAGGATAAATTAAGCATTCTTTTAGATTTTAGGATATTTATTAATATATCTTTGTTCAAAAACACAAAAGATCTGAACCACTCTAATAATGGATAAAAGTTTTAGATATACAAACCTACATGTGTGCAAAAGAGATTAATATTCAGATATTAAGAACAACAAGCAAAATATATGATAACCATTAGAAAATAATTTCTTTCATCATTACATATGAATGCACTTTATAAAATGGATTATGACATGCTGGAACAATGATACCTATACTCTTTTCCCTCTCTAAACTCATATTCCAGAGTTGCAAGTGGAGTAGTATGATTTCAGGGTCTGAGAATGTCCTGCCATTTAGTTTCCTCCTTTTATCCACTTTTCCAAAACAACTGCAGGATATATATTCTTTTAACTGAGAACAAAAGTTTCCCTTTCCACAACCAAACCCAAAAATAATTTTTTAAAAAATACAGATTTTAAGAGATGGAACACTATTAATTATGAATTCCAAAGTTTAAATGTCTTCTTTCAAAATTTGTGAACATATGAATATTTTATTTTATGATTTATATTTAAATAAGAATATAGCATATCACTAGGCACCTGAAACCAGGGTATAAACCATGATTTGAAAACAAAGACCAGAGTAGGTTACAAAAGTGGAATGAAGGAAATTATAGAAAGCACTGAAATCCCACACATTTTTGTTTATTGGGATTCTTTGCTCATGGGCATTCTGTACATATTGGCAAATGGGACAGCAAGGAAAAGTACACACACTATCTAACATGTTATCTTGCATGTTGTCATCTACTTAAACACATGCTCTTTGTCCCCTTGTTTTGCATCTTACCAATCACAAGTTCAAAGATAAAGTTGAGCCCTGTGCGAATACACAGGTCATACACCCATGAAGCTGGTCATGCTCCAATGTTGGCTATCCCTTCATCTCTCAGGAAATCCATATGCCCTTGAGGATCTCCTATAAGCCCTGACTCTCAGGGAAATGCTCCTGTCACACAGGGACCCCTGGGAAGAGATGCAGTTTAAGGAGCCTCACAGAGCCACTGGCAATTCGGCTATTATTTCTTACCGAGTGCCCACAGGATTGCTTCTATCTGCCTGTTAAACACAGTGCCATACCTTTCTCTACCCACATCCCCATGCTCACCCTTGAGTCTCAATTTTTCACTTCACACCAAATATCTGCCAGAATTTGAGGACTTCTGTGACCATTGTATGCAGATCATTTGATTGCTATAGAAGCATGGCAATTTTCCCAGGTCTTTGGGATTTTTCTCCTTCTCCCCCAAGGTTAGCTCCACTCTGGCATTCTAAGCACAAGCTGATTTACTAGTAGGCCCATCCACTCCCATCTAAGTGGGACATTAAATCAAAGATGCAAATAGCACAGTTCTTCCGTTAAAGTACCCATTTCTCTGCCTTGATAGATCTTTGAGTTGGCAAAAATGAGCAAAAGAATCATACAGTCTTCTCTAAAAAATAAGATGTAAAGAGAAGGATTGGTAGTGTTTTGATAAATATTCAACAGCAATCTCTCCAAGGAAATAAAAGTCCTTGTTTATGTGTTTATCAATGTCGATGTTGTAAACATTCCCACTATGACCAACATGAAACTGTGAAAGTGATGTCCATGTGATGGCAAAATTTCTGGAAATCTATCAGTGGACTCTGGAGATATTCCATCTGGCTCCAGCAGACCATTGTCAAGAAGTTGGTAAAACTTGCCTTCAAGTGAGTAAATACAATGATTAGAAGCCTTTGGATTTTCCAATTAAAATTTTTAAATGAATCAGAAATTATATGTGAAACAAATTTGTCTTTTTCTTAAATTCTGTAACTTTTGTAGCTGTTCATGTTATTCTGTTAGTCCCTCTTTGCTTTACCATAGTGATCAACAATAAAATATTTTTCCATGCAAAAATCTTTCTGGAGGGACAGCAAGGAAGAAGAGAACTGAGGGAAATAATGTCCCCTTCAATAGCACCAATTGATATTGAGATCCAAGAAAGAGAGTGGGTTGTAGCAGCTCCTGAAGGAATGGGGAACTTCCTTCTAGCAATTAAGGAGATCAAATGAGCTGATTGTCTCTGCTTGGGACAAAGGGCCTTAAAACGTTGTCCTTTAACCAAGAAAGATTGGGAAAAAAAGCAGGCATGACTGTCATTTGCTTCTGAGATGGAGTAATATACTGGAAAATTTTATGAATTTTTTCATAACTGAAATTAGATAAAGTAGTATTAAAACTTATGTTGAAGGGAGACGGTGTAGCTCAAGCGGTTGAGCACTGGCATACCACATACAAGGTTCCAGGTTCAGTCTCTGGCCCCAGTACCTAAAAAAATAAAAATAAAATAAAATAAAACTTATGTTGAAGCAAAACCACACTTTTCCTTATAAGATGGTGAGGTATACGCACAAATAAAGATGAGAGATAAGAGATAGAGATAGAGAGAGAAATAGAAAAATCCCCCCTGGGAATGTAAATGCTAGAGAGGATAGGGAGAGATAAGAAAGCTTATTCACTGTTGGTAGGATTGTAGAATGGTACAGCCACTGTGGAGGACAGTGGTAATTTGGTATTATTTATGAATTCCAAAAATAGATATTGGATTATGTTTGTACACTGGTCTGTTCCTCTGGGCAGATTAGATGTATTAGATTTAGAAATTTCACTTTCACTTGATTAAATTATGATTAAGGCTTTTGATTGGACCATATCAGTAAGACATTGAGTCCCTGCCCCCTTGGTGGGTAGGGACTCACAGAAAACTTAGGAGAAGAACATAGAGGAGTTAGTTGATTGGAGTCTTGATGCTGGAGTTTTAATGCTGGAGCCCCATGAAGTAAATACACAGAGAAGCAGATATGTGAGGAAAGAGAGAAGGTTCCATTAGACATGGCAGAGGCCCCGGGAAAAGAAACTAACACCTGATACCTTATAGCTGGCCTTGTGGAGAGAGTAGAGCAGGTGAGCCCAGAGAGAAACAAGCCCTGGGAGAGAGACGAGACTTACCCCAGCCTCCAGCTGATATTGGAAGAAGCTGGGACCATGGAGTCTTAAGAGAAAGAGGAAGCCTGAACCCTTGCAGATGTTGCCAGCCATCTTGCTCCAACACATAGCAGTAGACTTTGGTGAAGGAAGTAACTTACGGCTTATAGCCTGGTAAGTGTAAGCTTCTATCCCAAATAAATACCCTTTATAAAAGCCAGCAGATTTCTGGTATTTTGCATCAGCACCCCTTTGGCTACTAATACAGACTGATATTTCTTAAGGAAGTTGAATATAGACTTGCCATGTGATCCAGCAATACCATTATTAGGTTTATATCCAGAAGAACTGAGAGCAGTGACACAAACAGATTTCTGTCCACTGATGTTAGTTGCACAGAGCAGTATTATTCACAATTGCCAAAAGTTGGAAACAATCCAGGTGTCCATCAACTGATGAGTGGATAAATTGTGGTACATACTCACAATGAAATATTATGCAGTGATAAGAAGAAATGAAGTCATGAAGTATATGACAACATGAATGAACTTGTAGGCCATTATGTTGAGAGAAGCAAGCCAGACACAAAAAGACAAATAATGTATGATTGTACTATTATGAACTAAATATATGATGTAGACTCATGGAGTTAATAACTAGAATACTGGTCACTAGAAAATAGAACCCAGGAAACCTGAACCTTGGCAGACATCTTTCTCCATCATGTAAAAATAGACTTTGTTAAGGGAAGTCACTTATGCTTTATGGACTGGTATCTAAGCTCCTACTTCAAATAAATACCCTTTATAAAAACCAACCAATTTCTGGTATTTTGCATCTGCACCCCTTTGGCTGACTAATACACCAAATACCACTGATTGTACACTTTGGATGGATTTATACTTTATTAATATGTATCAATAAAGTTAATTTGTTTTAAAAAATTGGGAATGGTGGCACCTGTGGAAAATGTATTATAATTGTATTTTGGGAAGCATTGCGATATGTTTGCAATGATTATTATTTATTTATCATTACCAAATTCACACCTCTACAAGGTCAAGAAGCTTTGTCTTTTCTTTCATCTCCCATTCCACAAAGCATTCCTGGAGAAATTTAAGAAGTTTAAGCTTTGGCTACTAGTGATCCTCAAGTCCTCTCTCACATGGCAGGATCAAATATGGCAACTTCCTTTCTCTGTGTCTCTGTTTACATAATACCCAGCAAGAGGGCTGAGATTCACCATGAGTCAAACCTCAGAGACAGTCTGGTCAAAAGCAATCTAGGGAGTGAATGTAGCTCAATGGGTTGAGTGTCTGCTTCCTATATATGAGGTCCTATGTTTGATATCCAGTACCTCTTAAAAAATAATAATAATCTAATCAATTGATATAAATTGAATCTAATGCAATCATGCAATCAAAGTCTACCACACCCACAGGAATAGATTCGTTTAAGAACATAATCTTGTGGGATTCAAAAAAGAATTTCAAACTGTCACACTTTCTAAAGTTTAGTCTTCAGTATCCCAAAAACTAATCAACTCTCAAATATTTTAGTAATAGAAAAAATAGCATTTATTCAAGAAGCAATCATTTCTATATAGTTAATAACTTCAGATCTACTACAACAAATTTTGGAAATTTACATTACTCATTATTTAGCATTCTTTGACTTTGAAATGGCAAATTTCATGTTAATACCAAAATATCTTAACAGCCTCTCAGACCTTTTTATCTATTTTTCAACAAAAGCTATTGAGATAAATGTAATATACAAAGAAGTACTATTCAAGGTTAAAAAGAAAACACGTGGGACAAGGATAAAACCTTTGTGTCGCCAAGTTTATAGCTGATAGCTGCTAGAAAAATACTGTGCAGACCTTCTCAAACTGGCATCTCAGAAATCCTTTGTGTATGAGTAACTGCCTTGATAAACTGCAATTACATTTGCAGCAAAAGGTCCTGGAGAGGAGAGGTATTGACCCAGTGAAAATGGAAAAAATCCCAAGGCACTATTTGAAGGCCATTTGTTGCCATACTCAAATAATTACAGTATGAGTCCTCCTTTAATCACACAGTTCTTGAATTAATTTATTGAGCAACAGGTATATGAAGTCGGTTAATACATCTTTAGTAGGAGAACAGCAAAAATTTCAGAAAAAGTAAAATCAAATTCTTTAAATAAAAACATTTTACTAGTGCAATTTTTAACATCAGTATAATTAGTTCGATAATGTTAAATGCCCTTCTTTGGTGATAATAGGGTTTATAGATAATAATTTAAAATTTTGATTTAATGTTTGCTTTTATCAAGGCTATGCATGCACATATTTTCAAGAGTCAAATAGATATACAAGTCTTGTTGAAAGAAAGAGCAATTAAATGCCATATACTATACCTTTTTCCCAATCTTGAAGCAATTATATTCAATACCTTTAAGAGATTCTTGGGGATATTATTCCGGTAAGGTTTTATGTCCAGATGTATTTATTTTATCCTGACAGTAAACATAGGTTTCTAATTCAGAGACAGACCTCTTCTTTACTTGTTGGTTCCTCACACCCCATTTCCACCCACAGGTCAATGTGATGAGACCACTGTCACTTGCACATACAAGGGGGTCTGTATAATAGTAGAGGATTCCCCAAATCAGGAAACTGGGATATTATATAGGATGTGGCACATCAAATCCTCCTTCCTCCCCCTCATTGAGACAGAGAAAGAGAAAGAGGGAAAGAGAGAGAAAGAGAGAGCCTCCTTCTGGAGATTGAAAGAAAAGACCTCTCTCTAGGTATATAAGTATTTGGTTCTGTGGGAGACAAAAGATTTATGACTTTAAATACCCCCTTGAATGTAGTAGATGGGACCACCCTCAAAGAGTCAAGGGATCACTGGTATAATACCCTTAGAATCTGAAGGATATTTGGATTGGGGGGATGGAGAGACATTTTCTCTATACAGCAAGTCAATTTCCATTGTTCAGAAAGCCCTACCATATAGAAACATAGAAATATTCATGCTGTTTCCTGACATAGTTCACATCTCCAAATGATCTACTTATTTCAGTTTTTCATTCCTCCCTTAGCCCACAAATGCATAGTCCTGCACCAATACCTCTTAATCTAGTTGTAGTTTTGGCTAGCACTGTATTTTGTGTTTATATTATTAAAACCTTGTAAATGATATACACTATTGAGGCATGCAACAGACTACAATTAGTTTGCTACACAATATTTGTCTTCCATGGAGTTAATAATGGTCTTTCTGTATTACTTAGTATTCTACTTTGCCTTTCACTAATTCAAGCTCAAACTCTCCCCCAATGGTGTGAGTCTTCATAAATGTTAAAACTCCATAATAGTCCATAATAGTCCATCCATTTCACCTCTTTGAATCACTTTCCGGAAACATTATGATTTGCTCCAATCACAATAGCTGCTCTGTAAGCCTGACACCTGGAATCTGTAGCAGCTACCTTTGACATCTCCCTCAAATTTTTTCAGCCTCTCTGATTTCAGCTGCTACTGGGGGTGGATTGTGCCCTGCAATCTCAGATTTAACTTGTTCAAGGATCATCCCACCTCAAGCTCTCTTTGCATGTCTTTCTGCCCTCTGCTTCAAAGTCTCAAACTACTCTTAAATGCAGCCCAGAAATGAGAGGGGTTAACATTCCAGGGGTAACCTTCACCAATAGGGAAGGGAGCCACTGAATTAGTGTTCCAGGCACCCTACCCTGCAAAGGGAAAATTCTTGGAAGCCCCCATTGTGTGTGCTTCTTTCAGAGAGCTTCCTCAGAATTGACCCAAAGTTGCTTACAATGTGACTTCAATAAATCATCCTTAAATTGATTTTCCTCCTTTATCTCACTCATCTCTTCCCTTACTCCTGCTTTCTAGGATCATCTCCCAGATAAACAGAACCCAAATCTTTGTAGCAGGATCTGCTTTCCAGGGAACCCTTTCTTTGTGTGTGTGTGTATAATTATTTTACTATGATGTTAGATTCTATTTGGAAGTATTTTTTAATATATTTTTAACTGGCTTTAAAAATATATATATAGAGGTTCCAATATACCCCACATCCCACCCCACCCCACTCTTCCCACATCAACAACCTCTTTCATCATTGTGTCACATTCACTGCATTTGGTGAATACATTTTGGACCACTGCTACACCACATGAATTATAGTTTACATTATAGTTTACATTCTGCCCTATTCCATTCAGTAGGTTATGGCAAGGTATTTAATGTCCAGCATCTGACCCTGCAGTATCATTTAGTATAACTCCAAGCCCAGAAAATACTCCTACATCACATCTCTTCTTCTCTCTACCTGCCCTCAGCAACTACCATGGCCACTGTCTTCACATCAATGAAACAATTTCTTCCATTGCTAGAGTCACAATACTTCTATAGTAGAATACCAGTAAGTCCACTCAAATCCATAATTTATTCCTCCATCCTATGGACCCTGGGATGGTGATGTCCACTTCACCTCTAAATCTTAGATCCCACGTGGCTGATGGATGCGATTCTCCTGCTTGCAGTTGTAGTCACTCTTGGTTCCCTGGTGTGGTTGTTGACCACCTTCACCTCCCTATTATCTGACCTGGGAAAGTCCAATGAACCGAGAATAGGTGTTGAAACTCGGCTGAGGCTCAGGGCCCAGCTGGCACATGGCCAGTCCAGAGATTCAAGTCTCCTGAATATACAGCAACCTCAGTGCCAACCACAGGTCCAGTAAAAGTGACAGAAGAGGCATGTGTAGAAAGTTCACATCTGAGTCCAACTCCATCACATTCAGGAGCACAAATTACAAAGTAGGGCCCACTGACAAGGCACTGAGCACCAGAGCCATCTCACTTCACAATCATCCAAGAGATTATTTTCTTTTTTCCCTTGGGCTGCTATACCTATTTTATGTATCAGATCCTTTTTCTTTCTCTTTTTGGTTTACTCCCTCTTTTTGTGGAACACATTCTCCAGTGTATCCTGAGAAATTCTTTTCTTCAGAATTTTAAAGACATTCTCCAATATTTTCTGGTTCCCAGTGATGCTGCTAAGATACCCAGTGACATTCTAATGGTTGATATTTTGTAATAATCACTTTTCTTTCTTGAAAATTGTAGGATCTTCATTTTTTCCCTCAATCTTCAGAAAAATGACAATGATGTGGTTGGTTAGAAGTTATTTTCACCCATACTATTAGGAAATTGACAGAAAATTCTGGAATCTCATGTCCCCATTCTATAAAATTTATTTGAATTAATTTTTTAATGAAATGATGCCTTTTCTTCCATTTTCTTTTCTTTCCCCCTTTCTGAAATTCCTATTACTTAGTTCATGAGCTGCTTAGAATAACTTTCTCTTTTCCTTATCATTTTTCTTCTATTTTTCACCTCTTTTAAACATTATTCTATTGTCTGGGAGACTATAACTTTATATTGCAATTCTTTCAAGGGTTTTCATTTTTTCTATATATTTTCAGTTTCCGAGAACTCATTTTGTTCTCTGAATAATCCTTTTCTAAAGCATACTGGCCTTCCTCTTAGACTTGTGTCATCTTTTATTCCTCTGCATATAATTATAATGGGGGCAGAAGTGTTTATTTCTCTCTGAAATTGCTTCCTCCAAGTTATTGTTGCTGATTAACCCCTTCATATTTAATTTTGAAGTCCTAGAAAACTGATTGGGTTTCAGTGTTTGTTGTCCATGGAGATACCTGTAAGGAAACCAGTTTGGTCATTCTGTTGTCGGCATTTTCCCTTTGACTGTCACAGAAAAACATCTATCATCTCTTGCCTGGAAGTTACATCTAACTGCCAATGCTCTGGGACTCAGAAAAAGGAAGGAAACTGGAGGTCTCTCTTAGAATCTGCAAAAATCCTGTGTTTCACCATCTCAGGAAAATAAAACTGTTCTGGTAGAAAAGAGAGAGGAGGAGGAGTGACTCCCTTTGGGTGGAATGGGAGAAGCAAAAGAATAGTCAAATTGCTTCTTTTTAAAATTTTTATAATTTTTTCTTTTTTCTTCCCCACCCCCTCCCCCACCCTGCTGTTTTTGCTGCCCGGGTCCATTTGCTGTGTGATCTTCTGTATCTATTTCTCTTTTTATCTTCTCTTCTCATCTTTCTCCTCTAGGATTCACCAGGATTCAATCCTGGAGACCTCTGATATGGAGAGAAGTTCCCTGTCAGTTGTGCCACCTCAGTTCCTGGTCTCTGCTGTGCTTCACCTTGACCCTCCCCTTCGTCTCTCTTTTGTTGTGTCATCATCTTGTTGTGTCTCTCACTTGCACAGGCACTGGCTCATTGTGTGGGCACTCGGCTCGATGCATAGGCACTCAGCCCACCACACAGGCAATGACTCGCCACGGGGGCACTGGTTCACCATGTAAGAACTCGCATGGGCACTCGGCTCTCCATATGGACACTCAGCTCTCCACATGGGCACTCAGCTCACTATGAGTCATTCCATGTGGTAGGCAGAGGCTTAACATTTGAGCCACATCAACTTCCCTCAAACTGCTTCTTAAAGATTCTTTCAACCATTCATCCTGGCTTTAGCCCTTCCTTATTCTCTATCACCAGAGATAGTAAGAGCTACCAAAACCAAGCCCCTAGGGAGTTTTTATTTGTAAATCAGGCATCTTTCCCCCCAAATGACTTAAGATTCAGGTTTCCCAGGTCAGCTAGGGGAGTTTCCTTCTTCCCATATGCTTTCCAGGAAACAACTCTCACAACTAGTTATCTAGGTGCCTCATTTCTTTTTTAAAATCTGATTATTGTCATTTTAGTGGTATTTTAAAGAGGAAGTAATATAAATTTTTGTGTTCAATATCACAGCTTTAATTGGATGTGCTCTATGGTTTCTGTTAATAAAATGTTCTTACCCTATCTGACATTTTCTTTTATTTATTCTTTTAAATAGTGTTTATTTTTCACAAACTTGCCCCTTTGTTGATGAGACATTGACATTTGATTTATCAATGATAGCAGTTTGGTGCAATAAAATCATACCCTCAGAATTTTATTTTATATGTATGGTGACTTACCTTATACAAAATGATCCCAAATTTCTCATTTTTCTAGTTTTATTCTTTTATTTTGTAATTCTTTGTTCTATTTTTTTTAATCAACTTTTATATCTTACTGTGACAGGATGAATTAGTGGCTTCTATTTTATCTCATTTTATACAAATTTTTGAAGGCTAAGGTGGTTCTATTTTCAAAGGAATAAATTATAAAAGCTTTTAGAAAGTTACTTTTTTTGAAATTCTTGACCCTCAAATTTTTTTTTCTTACTTAAGGGTTGACAATTATTCTTAATATGATCAATGTTATTGCAAGATAGTCTTGGAATAAATAAATCTTACTGTACTTTAATAATAACATTAATAAAGATGATGATGATAGTAATAATGTCTAACATTTATTAACTTACTGAGTGTCAGGCCCAGTTTTAGGTGCCTTACATGCATAGCTCAGTACGGTTCTATATTAGTATTATTCCTGTACTATTGTACAGAAAAGAAAACAGAAGACTAGAGAAATAATATTGCCTATGGTTTTAGAGTGAATAAATGTGAATCTTAGATTTTGTATGAGTCTGACTCCTAGGTCATTTTTTCATTACCAGGCTATACTGACTCCCCTAAGTATTTTAATAGACATAGATATATAGTGCATATCAAAAATGCACTTTCCTATAATATACAGAGGTTGGTTCTTAGTACCTTAGGTCTCAGACTAAGATTAAATCAACATCAAGAAGCCCAATGAAAATAGATATGGCGGTCATTGGGGTGAATGCATGTGTCATGGCTGCCAATTCCCAGTCGTATAAATTACAAGCCTGCTCCTGTGTGTTATGTGGAATTTAATATTAACACCTGCTATGATACTTCTAAAATCAAAGCAAGACAATATGTGTTTATTAGTGATTCAGAGTTTACTAGACAGTGTGAAGAACTATGGAAAATTGGCAAGGAAAAGAAATTATATATCCTCTGTCCTTAAGGGACTTATAATCTAACTGGAGATCAAAATGTATATGAAAATTCTAAGAATTTGAGAATATATTTTTAAAGGTTGAGATAGCACGTATTAGGTTGGTGCAAAAATAATTGTGGTTTTGCATTGCTGAAATTTGCTGCTTGATATTAGCATACATTCTCAAATAAATGTGGCTATGTTATACATAATTTTAGTATGCATTTCTCAGTTTACATTTTTTTGCTAATGACATATTACTTGCTATTTATTTTATACTTCTTTTAGAGTATAGAAATGATGTTAGACAAAAAGCAAATTTGACCGATTTCTGATTTGAGTTCAAAATGGGTGGTAAAGCAGTGAAGACAGCTCGCAACATCAACAACTCATTCGGCCAGGAACTGCTAAGGAACATATAGCGCAGTGGTGGGTTCAAGAAGTTTTGCAAACAAGATGAGAGCCTTGAAGATGAGGAGTGTAGTGACCAGCCATCAGAAGTTGACAACAATCAATTGAGAGCAACCATCGAAGCTGATCCTCTTACAACCACACGAGAAGTTGCTGAAGAACTCAACATCAACCATTCTATCGTCATTCAGCATTTGAAGCAAATTGAAAAGGTGAGAAAGCTCAATAAGTAGGTGACTTATGAGCTGACAGAAAATGATGATTAAAAAAATCATCATTTTGAAGTGTCATCTTCCCTTATTCTATGCAATAACAATGAATCATTTCTTGATCAGATGATGATGATGATGTGTGACGAAAAATGGATTTTATATGACAACTGGCAAAGACTAGTTCAGTGGTTGGACTGAGAAGAAGCTCCAAAGCACTTCCCAAAGCCAAACTTGCATCAAAAAAAGTTATGGTCACTGTTTGGTGGTCTGCTGCCAGTGTTATCAACGACAGCTTTCTGAATCCCAGGAAAACCATTACATCTGAGAAGTATGCTCAGTAAATCAGTGACATGCACTGAAAACTGCAACACAAGCAGCTGGCATTGGGCAACAGAAAGGGTTCAATTCTTCTCCAAGACAACACGTGACCACATGTTCCTCAACCAACGTTTCAAAAGTTAAACAAATTGGTCTACAAAGTTTTCCCTCATCCTCCATATTCATCTGAACTCTCACCAACGAACTACCACTTCTTCAAGCTTCTAAACAACTTTTTGCAGGGAAAATGCTTCCACAACCAGCAGGATGCAGAAAATACTTCCCAAGAGTTCATCGAATCCTGAAGCCTGGATTTTTACACTGCAGGAGTAAACAAACTTATTTCTGACTGGCAAAAATGTATTGACTGGAGTGGTTCCTATTTTGATTAATAAAGGTATGTTTGAGCCTAGTTATAATAATTTAAAACTCACCATCTGAAACCTCAATTCCTTTTGCACCAACCTAATATATCAAGACTTCAGGGGACAGAGCTCAGCAGGGAGAAGTTTGGGAGGCCGGCTGTGCACAGCAGCAGTTCTTAAACATTGTCTGAAAGGTTATGCAACTCTCAAACTGGCAAAATAGAATGAGAATGTTTGCCTATCAGGTGGAGGCACCAGGAGATAAAAAGACAAAAGTGAAAATTATATAGGATGTTGCAGCACAGAGGGGAAGGGACAAAGCAAATAAGGTTCTGCTTAGAGCAGGAGGATAAGAGAAGTAGAGTTAGGGAAGAGAGACAAGGGGATGTAGTATAATGTCTTGCACAGGAATCCCATAAATATTTTTCAGAATGAACTGATTTCAATACACCTAACAGCATACTGACGAAACTCGGCAGTGTCCGATGGCTAACAAGAAGATTTTTTAAGTTCTTTCAAAGAGTAATGATGCAGTGAATACTGAAGTTTAGAAATAATTGGAAGAAGTGAGAAAAAAGGGACCTCCTGGGTAAGACAACAAAAGAAAATCACAGATATCTGGGCTTGGGGTTATGATGGCTTGGATTCACATGAATGGAGTAATGAGACCAGGGACCTACCTAACTACAAAGGAGGAATTGACAAGTTTCATGACTGGTGAAAATAAAAATAAAAAGAAATAGCTATAACTCACAGGTTTCCAATTTAGTCACCAGAAGCTCCCGACACTCAGATATGCACCATCCTAGTCACTCCCATCAAACAGCTTCCATGCCCCTTTGAATTGAACTAGTATTTTGATTTCGACTCAGCTTTTGGTTCAGTTTCTGGGATCTTTGCCAGATTATCTAGAGACCAGTTTAATAATTACATGTTAATTAGTATATATAATTTAGGAAAATGGCTGAAAAACTAAACTCAAAATTTCTTAGAATGAAAGAAACCACATTAAGCCCAGAAATACATTTAATTTATTAATTTGATTCTACTCTGGGTAAGAAAGAAAAAACTGTCATAATGAATTATACAGAAAATCCAGTAATTATTGATTCATTCATTCATTCAATCACCGATTTAATAAAATAATATATTCATTCAACAACTGTTATGTTGACCATATACTATAGGACAAGCATTGTATAAAGGTCTGAAGATAGTAATAAAAATAGGATGCTATCCCTCCCCAAGGGATTCACAGACTGATCAAAAGGATATCTCAGGATGCTGGTGAATCACAAAAGGGTGGAGCTTGCCTAAGTCACCTCAGACAGTGGCAGGACTGAAAGGGATTTTGTAATGTGAAAGAACAAAAGATGTTGCCTCATTTAAGTGAAATTAACTTTTACCCTGCAGTCATCATTGACTTCTCCTTTTTCTCTTACACAACATCCAAATCACCATCAAATCCTGTTAGCTCTACATTCACAACCTATCCCAAATAGATTGCTTCTCACATGTACCACTGCTAGGAACCTAGTCCAAGTTCCAGTCATTTCACATGTGGACTATTGCAATAATCTGCCCACTGATATCCCTGCTTCCACCCTTGCCTTCCAAACATCTCTTCTCCATCCAATATCCAGAGTCAGGCTTTTCAACTTAAGTCAGATCATGTTACTTCTCTGGCAAGAATCTATAGTCATTTAGAGTATAATCCAAAGTTCTAAGAATGTCCTATTAAATACTTCATGAATTGCACTCATCTCTGATCTCACTGACTACCAACTCTCTCCCCATTTCCTTTCCCAGCTTCCATGCATCACCACCTTGCAAGTCATTTTAGGAAAATGTTTTAAAAAAATAATTAGAAATGTATATCCTTATGATATCTATGGCTAGTAATTTCCTGTGTGGTTGCCAAACTATATAAAATGTTGTGCTCTAATGTTCAGTACTTAATATTCAGGTATTTGTGTTATATAATTAAATTTCTTTGAAACTATGATGTATGTATGTGTTTGTATATAATGGTTTTCCAGACATGGTATATCAAGTTACACGTTGGCCAGCACACATGTTAGTTATTTCTCTACCCTCACCCTTGCTAAGAGTTTAGATTCATAGATAGTGGACCAGTTAAGAGTTCAAACGTCAAAGCAGACAACCCAAGTTCCAGTACTGATGTCCCCACTTACTAGTTTCATAACCATGGGAGACATATAATCTTTCAGTGCCTCAGTCTTCCTAACTGCAAAAGGGAATAATGATGATACCTATTTCATAGGTATCATGAGCATTAAATTGGGTGACTGTATATGTAAAATGCTTAGAATAGTGTCTAGCAAATAGTAAGCATATATAAATGTTAGCTGTTGGCGGCGGACTTGGCCCAGTGGTTAGGGCGTCTGTCTACCACATGGGAGGTCCGCAGTTCAAACCCCGGGCCTCTGTGACCTGTGTGGAGCTGGCCCATGCGCAGTGCTGATGCACGCAAGGAGTGCCCTGCCACGCAGGGGTGTCCCCCACGCAGGGGTGTCCCCCACGTAGGGGAGCCCCACGCGCAAGGATTGCGCCCCATAAGGAGAACCACCCAGCGCGAAAGAAAGTGCAACCTGCCCAGGAATGGTGCTGCACACATGGAGAACTGACACAAGAAGATGATGCAACAAAAGAAACACAGATTCCCATGCCACTGACAACAGTAGCGGACAAACAAGACACAGCAAATAGACACAGAGAATAGACAACTGGGGTTGGGGGGGAACAGGAGAGAAATAAATAAATAAATCTTTAAAAAATAAATAAAATAAATGTTAGCTGTTAATGTAGAAAAATTAAAATTCATTATTGTATGTGAACATTTTAAATGATTATCAATGGGGAGAAAATTGATAACATCTCACTTATTTCTTTGATTATAAATGAGACTGAACAATTTTCAATGTCTTGACTATTTTCATTTCTTCTTTCCTAATTAGTCTACTTAAGTCCTATGCTCAGTTCTTATTCATTTGTAAGGGCTATTTATACATTGATATTAGCTCTTTCCCTACTCACTGAAAACATTCTCTAATTTGTTACATCATTTATACATTAGTATTATTTATTATTTTTGTAATGTATAGAAAATAAAAATTTTACATTAGCCAATCTATCAAGTTAGGTTATTAAAATTTCTTCCATTACTTCATGCTTCTACATTTCCTCTAGCATTCATGATTTAATATTTTTAATTTAAGTCTAATTTTTCTAGAAATTATTTGGACATTTGCTGTGATATATGAATTTACCTTGAATTTCCCTGAAGGTAATTTTCTTAATATCATTTATTAAACAATCCATCCATATCCACTATTTTAAAACATTTCCTTTAAGTTTTTTTGTATGCTTTGCATTTGTGTATGTACATATATAATACAAAACATAAAAAGTTATTTTAAATTTTTAATCAATATTTGTGGGAAGAAATAAATAAATTTCAGTTTAGTTGACAATAAGGATAATAAATGCATTGATTGATGAGGTTTTCTTTTGTTTGTTCAACTGAAGCTAAATATTTTCTTCATAGGGAATTTTAATACAAAATTCCAATTAGAGGTAGAAAGCAATGCATGAGAACCTCCTGCCTTGGCTGCAGCTTATGGAAGAGCTGTGCAATGCTAACAACTTCATACACTCAATGTGATCATGCGTGAACCAGTTACTAATAAGCCCATTCAATAAGCCAGTTAATGCTTAATATGGAAAATAGAACGATTAGAGATGTCACAGTGCCAACCAAAGCATTTGTGAGATTTTAATCTTGGTTACTAATCATTTGGGCCTGTTTTCCCACTGTTATTTTGAAAGCCCCATACTCTCATTAACGCAGGAAGGAACAGAGGTTTTTCAAAGAGTTATACAGAGGCCTGCTGCTGATCACTTGCCCTCATTAAAAATTACCAGAAGTTTTTGAAAGCAAAGTAGTTTAACTACAGTGCACTGAACGAATTTCAAAATCAGAATGTAGTTCTTATTCTAGATCCTTCAGTTATTAGAAATAATTAGATAGACAAATAAATAAATAAAAGGCAGTCCATTCCCTGCTTTGCTCTGTTGGATAGGAGACCGCAGGTAAATTTTTTTTTTTTAAGATTTATTTATTTATTTATTTATCTCCCCTCCCCGCCCCCCAACCCCGGTTGTCTGTTCTCTGTGTCTACTTGCTGTGTCTTGTTTGTCCGCTACTGTTGTTGTCAGTGGCACGGGAATCTGTGTTTCTTTTTGTTGCATCATCTTGCTGTGTCAGCTCTCTGTGTGTGTGGCACCCTTCCCGGGCAGGCTGCACTTTCTTTCGCGTTGGGCAGCTCTCCTTACGGGGCGCAGTCTCTGCGCGTGGGGCTCCCCCATGTGGGGGACACCCCTGCGTGGCAGAGCATTTCTTGTGCGCATCAGCGCTGTGCATGGGCCAGCTCCACACGGTTCAAGGAGGCCTGGGGTTTGAACCGCAGACTTCCCATGTGGTAGACGGACGCCCTAACCACTGGGCCAAGTCCACCGCTGGCAGGCAAACTCTTAGACATTCCTCCATCAGGCAAGGAGCACAGTCCCCAGGAGGAAGGATGCTGAGGTTACAATACTGTAGGAACACAATGGAGGCCTTAGTGAGAAAAGCAAAAACAAACTAACTAAATAAATACTCAAATGTGACCTCTCTATACACGCCTCTTCTGTCACTTTTACTGAACCTGTGGCTGGCACTGGGTTTGGTGTATGCTCAGGACACTTGAATCCCTGGACTATGTGCCAGCTGGGCCGGGAGCCTCAGCAGAATTGCAACACCTACTCTCCAATTTGTTGGACTTACCCAGATCACTAAGAGGGAGGTGAGGGTGGTTAACCACCACACCAGGGAAATGAGAGAGTCTACAGCTGCAAGCAAGAGAATTCGATCTGTCAGCCATGTGGCAGCTAAGCCCCATCTTGATTTAGAGGTGGAATGGACACCGCCATCCCAGGGTACTCACGGTGGAGAAATAAAATATGGATTAGAGTGGACTTACTAGTAGTCTACTGTAGAAGTATTGTGACTCTAGCAATGGAAGAAACTATATCATTGATGTGGAGACAGTGGCCACAGGAGTTGCTGAAGGCAGGGAGCAAGAAAAAGAGGTGGAATTTGGGGCGTTTTCGGGACTTGGTGTTGTCCTGAATGATATTGCAGGGACAGATATAGGACACCATATATCCTGCCATAACCCCTGAATGGACTGGGAGAGAGTGTAAACTACAACATAAACTATAATCCATGCTGTATAGCAATGCTCCAAAATGACTCATCAAATGCAATGAATGTAGCACACTAATGAAAGAAGTTGTCAATGTGGGAGGAGTGGGGGTGGGGGGGAGGGAGGTATATGGGAACCTCTTATATTTTTTAATGTAACATTTTGTGTGATTATGTATCTTTAAAAAAAAGATAATAAAAAAATTTTAAAAATAAGCACTCTTGGATCCACATTGCATTGTCATTTTTGATTCTCTTTTGGCCACTCCGTCCCAGTCAAAACTGTTTCAGTAAGATGTGCCATCCTCCAACATGATTTTTAAGAGATGTAAAAGCCAATCCTATGCTGGTTTTAATTTTCATGTTGCAATGTCCTCAGCATTTCAGTAGATTTAGGCATATCAGTAGGTATGTTGGTTTTGGTTTTACTTAAGGGTCCAGACATTTTTGTTTATTTGTTTGTTTTTTGAGTAGGTACCAGGGATTGAACCCAGGACCTTGTACATGGGAAGCAGGCACTCAACCACTGAACTACATCCACTCCCCAATGAGAAATGTTTTTTTTTTGTTTTTTGTTTGTTTGTTTGTTTTTAGAAGTTACGGGGGATTGAGGCCATTACCTTGTAATGGGAAGCAAGCACTCAACCACTTAAGATACATCTACACCGCCCATACATGTTTTATGCAAAGATTTGTGATAGGTTTGTCCAAAGAAATTTTCTGGCAAAAAGCACATATTTTGCTAAAAATCTGCTTGAGCTATGCTCTTTACTATAAATTAACACAGTATCTGATAACAAGTATAGACTCCAATTAGAGTAAAACCTAGAGAACCTGATTTAAAAGATTAGTATAAATTGCATAACTGAGGGTTCTTAACATTTTTTGTTCCACAGACCCCTTTGCCAATCAGGTGAAAACCACAGACGCCTTACTGAGTCCACACTATACTGTGTATTATTTAATAAATGCATCACACCTGCACAACACATCCTCACAAGAATAATGTTGGTTTTTTTCAAATTTCAATTCAACGTAATGGACCCCTGGTTAAGAACACTTGGGTAAGTGGACACTAATGACCTGCTTGCACATCACAAATATACCATCTGTATTTGTCAGCCAAAGTGGTGCTGATGCAAAATACCAGAAATTTGCTGGCTTTTATAAAAGGTATTTATTTGGGGAAGAAGTTTCCAGATACCAGGCCTTAAAGCATAGTTTACTTCCCTCACCAAAGTCTATTTTTACATGATGGAGCAAGATAGCTGCCAATGTCTACCAGGGTTCAGGCTTCCTGGATTCCTTTCTTCCCAGGGCTTGCTTCTTTCTGGCCTCAGGGTTCCTCTTTTCCCGGAGCTTGCTTCTCTTTCCTCTGTGTACTTACTTCCCAGGGCTCCAGTTTAAGACTTCAGCATCAAACTCCAACATCAAAACTCCAACATTAAAAAAACTCCAACTCTGTCCTTTGCCATGGCTTTTATCTTATAGTCCCCACTCAGTGCCCTACTGACATGGCCCAATCAAAGCCCTAATCATAACTTAATCATGCCCAGGCTCAGACCAGTTTGCAAACATAATCCAATATCTATTTTTGGAATTCATAACTATATCAAACTGCTACACTCCACCTCTGAATTCCAAAAAGACATTAAAATATTTAAAAAACCCTTAAATCAGTAATAATGCATGTACTAAATCATATCACAATCAATTTAAAGAAATACTGTTTGTCCCATCTACTATAGACCTCTGAAATGTACAAAACAATTTATCTGCTTCCAATACACAAATGGACAGATGAAGGACAAACATTTTCATTCAATAAGGAGAAATCAGGAGGGAAACATGAGTCATGGGTCCTCTACAGATCAGTAAACCTGTAGTGCATTCTCCATTCAATTTCAAAGTCTGAGAGTCATTCTTAAGATTATGGTTTCTTCTCCTTGGGGCCTTATGGGAACCCACCCTTTCCACAGGCTTGCCCAATGGCCATTTTCTTGGTTCCACCCTCATCAAGCATCTATGTGTTGACCAAGCTCCAGACCTCATCCTCAAAGAGTGTTGGGGTGATTGCCACACCTTATCCAATCTTTGGATTAGAGTCTTAAACCCCCTAGTTCAGTGATGTGAAGACAACATTCCCCCTAATCTTTGGCATACAGGCTCAGCCCTCTCAGAGCAATGAGTTGACCACCTGGCCTTCCCTAATCCTTGGGGGATAGGTACACCTCTCTCAGACCTGTGGGGTGCTGACTTTAACTGCCCTAATCCTTGGGGAATGTGCTCCAACCCCCGTACCCCAGGACAGCAAAACTCTCCCAGAACATTGGGCAGGAACATCCACTCTCTTCAACTGCTGGGGCAAACTCACCCTCTCTGTACACATGGATGGGGTTCCTCTCTTGTCCAAAGGTAATGTCTTAATTCCAGATCTCAGCTGCCATGGTTTTCCTCTTGAAGTATTTCTCCTTCAAACTCTCCTTTTCATGTCCCTTTTATAGCAGGTTGACAGTGGTTTTGTTCATACAGCTCTCTCAAAAATCTGTTGGTTTAGCATGCAAGAAGCAAGAGTCCAAGCCACCAGACAGTAAGACTTTCCACAGGTCTTTCTGACATAACTGCATCTTCGATCCTGATTTACAAGTTCCATGTTTAGGTAAGTCCTCCAATGGGACACTTCATCTGGGAGCTTGATTTCCAGAAACTTGGTATTTCCAGAATCAGTTTCTGCTTTCTTTGTGCCCAACAGTTCAGTCCTCAGCATATCCCTCTCATCCAGCATTTTGCTATAAGCTGCAAGCAGAAGCCAAGCCACATTCTCTGGGTTTACTCTGGAAATTTCTTCAGCTAAATGCCCAGGCTTGCCATTTTCAAATTCTGCCTTCCACACAACACCAGGAGTTAATCTTGCTAAATTCTCTGTGACTTCAAAACAGGGATCACTTTTCCTCCAATTTCCAGTTATAGTTTCATCATTTACTTCTAAGGCATCATAAAAAGTTTTTTTAGCTTTCATATTCCTACCAACAGTCTCTGAAAAGAAATCTTGACCTTTTCTATCAAGTATCTCACAAGTCCACCAAGAAAAAATACCCCTTACTCATTTTAAAACCATTCCAGCATTATGGTAATTGCAAAAGCACTTCCCCACTCCTCGGTACCAAATTCTGTATTGGTCAGCCAAAGGGGTACTGATGCAAAATACCAGAAATGTGCTGACTTTTATAAAGGTTATTTATTTGGGATAGGAGCTTCCAGATACCAGGCCTTAAAGCATAGGTTACTTTCCTCACCAAAGTCTATTTTTATGTGCTGGAGCAAAATGGGTGCTGATGTCTGCCAGAGCTTAGGCTTCCTGGGTTCCTGTCTTCCCAGGGCTTCATTCTCTCCAGGCTCAGATTTCCTTTTTTCCTGGGGCTTGCTTCTCTTTCCTCTGTGAGTTTACTTCCCAGGGCTCCAGGTTAAAACTTTAGCATCAAACTCTAACATCAAAACTCCAACATTAAAAAAGCTCCAACTCTGTCCTTTGCCATACCTTTTGAGTACCCACTCACCAAGGGGCAGGGACTCAACCCCCTAATGACATGGCCCAATCAAAGCCCTAATCATAACTTAATCATTCCCACATTCAGACCAGATTACAAACATAATCCAATATCTATTTTTGGAAGTCATAACTATATCAAACTGCTACACCATCTAAGGGTCTACTTGGAGATCCTTATGTCATTCACAGCACCTTACAAAATGCAGAAACTGTTATGACATTGTACCATATTCAGCCATCAGATGTTAATGTCTCTTCACAGTAGAGTGATACCCAGGTGTTACATCATACCAAAAGGGCTCAAGGCAAGCTATAATATAACAGAAAACTGAGGGATTTGCAGATGTGTCCATCAATGAATAGGAGAAAAACATCAAAGTTATTCAAGGTTAAGGTTGAGGAGGCTTCTAATCCAGTGCTCTTTCCAAATATGTTTATAGCATAGCTATAGAATATAGTTACGGCTCTTACAAGAGAGTCAAGTTCACTGTCCACAATCAACCAAGAATTTTATTTCCCCTGGAGGAATGTGCTTGAATTTTTAATTATGTCCAACCTGTGAAGAATTGGTCATTAAGGCTGTTTCTGTAGATACTAGATTATCTCTCATCAATGAATATTGCAAATTTAAATACACTGATTGAAGTATCTGTCATCTCTGGTATTCTCCAATGTGTTATCAAGGCGCTCTACAATTCAGAATATAGGTGTTTATTTCAATACGATTCTACTCGTGGGAATAACAAAAATAAAGTATCTAGGAAAGAAGTATTCATGGAGTCCTTCTTCACTCTGCTGTATGAGCAATCCACGTGAAAAGAGAAAAATTAGAAATCCTGCTTGCCAATGTAACTTTCTCACCTAACCACAACAGTGTTGCTGTGGTTCAGGAAAGGTTCAGGGTACACAGCAACCCATACCACTAACAATACACAGGGTTAGCTGTCATAAGGTTCACTAACACCACTTCAAGAACAGAACACAAGGACCTCCTGATCCCCCCCATTACTATTCCACTAGAGAGAAGTTCTTGAGCTGCAGAGAGCTGGAATAGCTGGTAGAGAGAATACAGCCCCAGGCCACCTGACCTGTTTAAGAACTAGTTAAGGAATAGAAAGGGAACGTAGTTTTCTGTGTACTAAGGGATCTCCTAACCCAAGAGATAACCTGAAGGAGCTCATGATATCAATGCTACAGATATCAGCTAGAAGCCTTGCTTTCTTTCCTAGTGTGGTTGCCAAGTCACCAAAATAAAAGGTGGGAAGGGAGAGCCCATAGCTAACCCCAGAGCTAACTAAATCTCTGCTCTCGAATATAAAACCCATGATTTTCATACCCCAGATTAAAATAATACCATGTTAAGTCTTCTAGGTTTCAATACTATTGAGATACTTTGTTGATCTATGAGAAAAAAATACTTCTGATGTTGGTCCCATTGGGAGAAGGACACTTCTGAGAATGCCCAGGGTCAGGAACTTTTAAGTCTATGCTAACCCACCACTGTGTTCTATTCCTGATGCTTCATCTATTTTTTAACTTTTTTATTGAAGTTTATCATTCAAATATAATCATCCATAAACAATAAGTGTATATGAAAAGTTGTGAACTTAACAAAACAAACATGCATTTCATTATACAGGACTCCCACACATCATCCCACCACCAACACCTTGCATTGTTGTGAAATAATTATTACGAAATATGAAAAAGCATCAACAAAACACGATTACTAACTATAGCCCATATTTTCCGTCTGGTATATTTTCCCCCTACCCACCCATTTATTGACACCCTGTATTAGCATTATATGTTTGTTACAGTTCGTGAGAGAATGTTTTCTTACTTGTTCATTTAACCACAGTCTATCTTCCACCACAGAATTCACTGATTTATATAGTCCTATGCTTTTTACAGTCAATTCAAAGTGTACAACTAGTGGCTCTCAGAGTCATCAGAATTATGCTGTCATCACCTGAATTTTAGAACGTTTTCATTACTCCAAAAGGAAAAATCCCATATCCTTTATAACCCCCTATTGTTGTTCCTTAGAATTGATATAACTTCTTTGCTATTATTACAATATTACAATATTAATGTTAACTATATATAATCCATAAGTTATGATAGTTATAATTTTCCTGTGTATCATCACATTCTTAACATTTTGTAAAAGAACATTCTATTTTTTTCTAACTATGGCCTCTGCTTATTTTTTAAAAATTCTTTTCTTTATTTTTAAAGAAGATTAAGATTACATAAATGTTACATTAAAAATATAGGGGATTCCCATACCCCATCCTTTTCCCTTCGCACAGTTTCCACCATTGACAGCATTTTTCATTATTGTGGTACATTTTTTTACATTTCATGAACACACATTGAAGCATCGCTACTAATCATGGTCTACAGTTTACATTTTGGTTTACTTTTTGCACCACACAATTTTATAGGTTTTGAAAAAATGTATAATGGCCTGTATCCATCATTGCAACATCATGCAGAACAATTCCAATGTCCCAAAAATGCCCCATATCATACCTAAGAATAACATCTTCATCCACCCTTGCAATCACTACATTATACAGTACCTACACTATTCTCTAGCTTCCTTTCAATTGAAATATTGTATCCACAGACTAGCACTTTTAGTCACAATCACTTCTGTAAATCAGCAGTTAGTTATACCCACTATAAGGTATTACCATCAACTCTATTCATCTCCACCCATTTACAATAAAACTTAAAACTCTATATACATTAAGCATCAGCTCCCATTCTCAACTCACATGCAAATTCCTAGTAACCTATACTCTAGAGTTTACCGCCATGAGTTTACTCAGCATTTTAGTTCACATAAGTGAAACCATACAATATTCTTTCTTTTGTGTCTGATTTATTTCATGCATCATAATTTCCTCAAGGTTCATCAATGTTGTCATATGCGTCCTGATATCCTCTCTTCTTACTGCTGAATAGTGTTCCATTGTATATATAAACCACACTTGTGTGTGTTTGTTGTTTTTTTTATTAAATTGTCTTTTTTTTAAGGTACATAGGTGACCAAAAAAGTTATGTTAAAATATATGAGGTTCCCACATACCCCACACACCCCCACTCCTCCCATATCAGCAATCTCTTTCATCATTGTGGCACATTCATTGCATTTAGTGAACCACGTTTTGTTTGTCTGCTCATGAGTTGATGGACACTTGGGTTTCTGACAAAAGTGTTGGAATATAACAAAACATATTCAACAATATAACAATTGTTATACAAAAACAATTGTTATTGTTTTTAACAATTGTGAATAATGTTGCTGTGATCCTCGGTGTGCAAATATCAGTTCACATCCTTGCTTTCTGTTCTTTTGAATATATGCATAGTAATGAGATTGCTAGATCATATGGCAGTTCTGTATTTAGTTTCTTGAGGAACTGCCAAACTGTCCTGCTCAAAGGCTGCCACATTCTACATTCCCACCATAAAGGAGTGTTCCTCTTTCTCCACATCCTCTGCAGCACATGAACTTTTCTGTTTTTGTAATAATATCCATTGTATAAGGTGTGAAATGGCATCTCAGTGTAGTTTTGGTCTGCATTTCTCTAATAGTCAATGATGTTGAATATTTTTTCATGTGCTTTTTAGTCATCTCTATTTTCTTTTGGGAAAGATATCTATTCAAGTCTTTTGCCCATTTTTTAAATTAGGATGGTTGTCTTTTTATAGTTGGAGTGTATGTACTCTTTATATAACATGGATGTAAAACACTTATCAGACATGTCGTTTCCAAATATTTTCTCCCATTGACTCAGCTGCCTTTTCACCTTCTTGACAAAGTCCTTTGATGCACGAAAGTGTTTAAGTTTTAGGGGGTCCCATTTATCTATTTTTTTTGTTGTTGTTGTTGCTTGTGCTTTGGGTGTAAGGTTTAAGAAACTTACCGCCTACCACAAGATCTTGAAGATATTTCCCTACATTTTCTTCTAGGAGTTTTTTGTTGAGATATGAGAAAGGAGTTCTCCTTCTGTCTTTGGATATAGATATATGGTTCTTCCAGAACCACTTTTTGAATACACTCTTCTGGCCCAGCTTGGTGGGCTTGACATCCTTGTCAAAAATCACTTTGCCATAAATTTGAGGATCTATTTCTGAACACTCAATTCTAGTCCATTGTTCAACATGTCTATCGTTATGCCAGTTCCATGCTGTTTTTACCACTGTATCTAAGTAAAATGCTTTAAAGTCAGGAAGTGAGAGTCCTCCAACTTTGTTCTTTTTTAAAGATATTTTTGACTATTTGGGACCTATTATCCTTCCAAACAAATCTGATAATTGGTCTTTCCAATTTTGTAAAAAAGGTTGTTGGAAGTTTTATTGGGATTGCCTTGAATATAGATAAATAGTTAACATCTTAACTATGTTTAGTTTTTCCAACCCATGAATATGGAGTGTCCTTCTATCTATTTAGGTCTTCTTTGTTTTTCTTAGCAATGTTTTATAGTTTTCTGAATACATGTACTCTATGTCCTTGGCTAAGTTTATTCCTAAATATTTGATTCTTTTCATCTTTATTGTAAATGGGATTTTCCCCTGATGTCCTGCTCAGATTGCTCATTAGTACTGCATAGAAATGCATAGAAATCTTGTATTCTGCCACTTTGCTGACTTGTCTATTAGTTCTAGTAGCTCTGTTGTGGATTTATTGAGATTTTCTAGATATATGGTCATGTCATCAGCAAATAGTGGAAATTTTACTTCTCCCTTTCTTATTTGGATGCTTTTATTTCTCTTTCTGGTCTAATTGCACTAGCTAGAGCTTCTAGCACAATATTTTTAAAAAGTGGGGATAGTGGGCTCACTTGTCTTGTCCCTGATCCCAGTAGGAAAGCTTTCAGTATTTCTCCATTGAGTAAAATGTTAGTTGTGTGTTTTACATATGTGTACTTTATCATGTTGAGAAAGTTTCCTTCTATTCCTACCTTTCAGAGAGTTTTCATCAAGAAAAAATGTTGGATTTTGTCAAATGCCTTTTTCACATAAATTAGATGATCATGGCTCCATCCTCACACCCCAATATGCTAGAAGAAGAGCTGTGTTTCCTTGGTCTCTCTGGGAAACTGCAGGCACTTTTGGCCCACACAGACTGGATATTCAGACACCTGTAGCCCCATTGCAGCCCCCCAATAGGATAAGAGGGGATCTGTGTTTCCTCAGCCTCCCCAGGAAACTGCAAGCACTTTTGGCCTTCACAAATTCCACTGTTGGGTGGCTGTGGCTCCACTCCTACCCCCAATAGGACAAGAGGAGAGTGGTGTTTCCCCAGCCTCTGCGTAAATACAGATGCTTTTGGCCCACACAGACAGAATAGTCAGACACCTATAGCTCCACCCCACTCCCAAGTAGAATAAGAGGGGAGCTGTGTTTCCTCAGCCTTTTCAGGCAATGACAGGCATATTTGGCCTGCACAAGCTGAATTGTTGGCTGCTGGTGGATCTACCCCCATCCCCAGTAGGATAGGGGGAGACTGATGTTTCCTTAGCCTCTCCAGACAATGGCAGGCATATTTGGCCTGCAAGGACTGAATTGTTCCATGTCTGTGGTGCCAGGTCAGAAGGGACAGTACTACCTCAGGCTCTCAGGGTGTCTGCAGGCATATTTGACCCACATGAATTAGATGTGCACTCCAAAGGGCCAATCCCCTCCCTTGGCAGGGGAGGAGGGGACTGTTGTTCCATCAGTCTACCTGGGCAATTGTAGTTATTTTGGACCTGCATGGCATATACTGTTGCCCACACATGTAGCTCCATCCCGACCTTGGGTGGGGGAGGAAGGGGTATAAATTTCATCATTCTCTCCAAGCAACTACAGATGGTCTTGGCCTGCACAACTTGTATTATTACACATGACTGAGGCTCTGTCCCCACCATTGGTAGGGGAGAAAAGTGGGAGAAACTTCATGTGTCCCTGGGGCAATGCAGGCAGTTTCAGCTCCTCAGCTTATAGCACCAACTACATCCTCAGATCATACAACAGAATCATCAAGGGAGAAAGGACAAGAAAGTCCTGAACTAATGAGAGAAACTGTACCCTGAATAAATACATCTAGTAAGCCAGATGCATGCCAACAAAAAATTAGAATCTATACCAAAAACAGGAAGATGTGGCCAGCCAAAGAAACAAGATAAGACTCCAGATACATAAAGGAGTTGAGACAACTAATCATAGATGTTCAAACAAATCTCCTTAATGAATTTAATGAATTCAATGAGATGGGTAAAGAGATTAAGGATATTAAGAAGACACTGTGTGAGCACAAAGAAGAATTTGAAAGCATACAAAGAATAATGTAAACCGTAATGTAAAACATAGGATAACTAAAAATTTAGAAAACTGTATAGCCTGAAGTATAAACCACAATGTAAACACAAATATTACCTTGTTTGAGAGCTATTGTCTCAATATCTGTACATCAGTTTCAGTAAATATGATATAAATAAGTTAAAAGATTATCGCTGTGGAAGGGAAAAGGTTTTATATTGGATATGTGGGAGTACTGTATATTGTATATATGAATTACTGTGATCTATAGCTCATGTGAAGAGAAGCTCAATAATTAGGAAAAAAGAAAAGAAAAAGATAGGACGTAGAATTTTTCCAAACCAATATGTATTCTATATCTAACCTTTAAACACATTGCTATATTCCATTTTACTATTAAGGGAATATGGCATTATATTGGGCTTCACTTTTCAGGAAGTTTTGGATCACAGAGTGGTTCAACAATGGCAGCAGAGGAATACTGGTATGGGATGTTATTGATAGGGGACATATGGTTGACAGAGAGTTATACAGGGCATGTGTACAGGGTGCATGGGAATGTTTGGATATACTTATAGTGGAAACAATTAAAAACAACAGCTGGGGGGGGGTACTGGGTTCCTGGCTGGGGGGGCTCTGTCATGGTCCCCAGGGGAGCAGCAGTAATCCCCCCGGGTGCAACGGCAAGGACAAGGAAGGAATGAGGGTCCAACAGTGAGCCCCTGATACTAATGACTATGCTTGTGAGCCTATACACCTGAAATAAGAACAAGGCCTAGAGCAGCACTGTGCCTAAGAGTTTCCTCCTGACAGCCTCCGTGTTACTCAAATGTGGCCAGTCTCGAAGCCAAACTCAGCATGTAAATGCACTGCCTTCCCCCCAGCATGGGACATGACACCTGGGGATGAGCCTCTCTGGTGCCGAGGGATCACTACCAAGTATCAGCTGATGACGTAACTAGAAAATGACCTTGAATAAAAGGTTCAACTCGGACCAGCAGAATATCCCTGTCTACATATAACAACAGGAGTTAAATAGCTTTTGACCAATTAAGGGGGAAATGGAAAGGACAAATGAGTTTATATGGCTATGAGTCTCTAAAAAAGAGTCTGGAGGCTGTCAGAAGGATTGCCCTTATGCACACCTGAGCAGAGTCTCAGAGACAGATAAAGTAGATACAACCCCAGGTATTGGTTCTTTTGAGGGCTAAAGAGACCCACAGGTTTTATGGTCATGGCAGATGGAGTTCCCTGCCATGTCAGTTGGCCCTTCTCTGGAGTTGGTGTTTCTGCATGATGGAGATGGACACAGATGTGATCTCTTTTCACAAGCCTTTCCTGCTACTCTACTGGAATTGTAGTTGGTGCTGGGGTTTAAGATATACCTAGGGGATCTGAATCTCTGGACTGACAATATGATAGCCAGGCCCTGAGCCTCAATAGATTTCAGCTCCTACACTCTGGTTTATTGGACTTACTCCACTCAGCCAACATGGAGTTGAAGAATGTCAACCACCACACCATGGAGCCTAGAGTGCCTACAACTGAAAGCAGGAGGATTGCATCCAGTATCCATGTGGAATGTAAGCCCCCTCTTGGCATAGATGTGGAATGGACACAACCAAGCCACAGTCCACAGGAAGGAGGAATACAGTAAGGATTAGAGTGGACTTACTGATATTCTATTCATGAACTATTGTGGTTAGTAATCGAGAAAACGTGGCATTGATGTGGAGAAAGTGGCCATGATGGCTGATGGGTATGGGGAATGGGAGGAGGAGATGAGATGTGGAGGAATTTTCGGGACTTGGGATTGTCCTGGGTAGTGCTGCAGGGACAATTACCGGACATTGTATGTCCTCCCATGGCCCATTGGATGGAACATGGGAGAGTGTGGGCTATGGTGTTGACCATTGGCCATGGGGTGCAGCGATGCCCAGAGATGTACTCACCAAATGCAATGGATGTGTCATGATGATGGGGGAGAATATTGCTGTGGGGGGAGTGGTGGGGTGGGGGCGGTGGGGGTGAATGGGGACCTCATTTTTTTTAATGTAATATATTTTTTTAAATGAATAAAAAAAAAGAAAAGAAAGCATACAAAGGAAAATAGCAGATCTTATGGGAATGAAAGGATCAATAAATGAAATTAAAAATACACTGGAGGTATTTAACAGCAGATTTGAGGAAGCAGAATAAAGGATCAGTGAGCTTGAAGACCTGGTTTCCAAAAGTGAATATGCAAAGGAACCAATGAAGAAAAGAATGAAAAAAATTGAACAAGGTCCCAGGGAATTAAATGGTGGCAAGAGATGTGCAAACATATATATCATAAGTGTCCCAAAAGGAGAAGAGAAGGGGAAAGGGGCAGAAGGAATATTTGAAGAAATAATGGTAGAAATTTCCCAACCCAACTGAAGGACACACATATCCATGTCCAAGAAGTAAAGCATATGCCCTTCTGAATAAATCTGAATAGACCAGCACCAAGACATACTAATCAGAATGGCAAATGGCAAACACAAGAGAGAATTCTGAAAGCAGCAAGAGAAAAATGATGCATAAATTAAAGGGATACCCAGTAAGATTAAGTGTCAATTTCTCATCAGAAACCATGGAAGTAAGAAGGCAGTGGTATGATATATTTAAGACATGGCAAGAGAAAAATGGCTAACAAAGATTCTTAGATCCATCAAGATTGTCTTTCAAAAATGAGGGTAAGTTTAGAATAGTCACAGATAAACAGAAACGGAGAGTTTGTAATCAAGAGATCAGCTTTGCAGGAAAGACTAGAGAGAGCACTACATCCTGAAAAGACAAGACAGGAGAGAGAGGCTGGGAAGAGAGTCCAGAAATGAAGATTATAATAGTAAAAGTAACTTAAAATGAAAAAAGAGTGGTGAAAATAAAATGACAGATAAAACCCAAAGATCAAAATGGGTGAAATAAGAACTGCCCTTTTAGTAATAAAATTGAATATTAATGGACTAAACTCCCAAAGCAAAAAACACAGACTGGCAGAATGGATAAGAATATATGAGTCATCTATAAGCTATGTACAAAAGACTCACCTTAGACCCAAGGAAACCAATAGATTGAAAGTGAAAGGCTAAAAAAGATATTCCATGCATTCAGTAAACAAACAAAAAAAGAGCCTGGAGTAGCTATTCTTACAGTAGATGAAATAGACTTTCAAAGTAAAACTGTATTATAGAGACAAGAAATGACATTATACACTAATAAAAGGGTCAATTTACCAGGAAGAAAGATCATAAATGCGTATGCACCTAACCATTGCACCCCAAGATAGATGAGGCAAACACTCGCAAAACTTAAGGAAGACATAGACATCTCTACAATAGTACTTGGAGACTTCAATACAACACTCTCAGTATTGGATAAAATATCTAGGGAGAGTTATCAATAAAGAAACTGAGAGCTTGAAAAATATGATAAATGGATTAAACCTAATAGACATATACAGAAAATTGCACCCCAAAACAGTAGGATAGACATTCTTCTCAAGTGCTCAAGGATCTTTCTCCAGGACAGACCCAATGTTTGGTCACAGAACAGATCTCAATAAATTCAACAAGATCGAAATGATACAAAGCCCTTTCTCTGATCATATTGAAATAAAGTTGGAAATCAAGAAGAAGCAGAAAAAGGAAAAATTCACAAATACATGGAGATTAAACAACACCCTCAAATAAAAGGTCCAAGAAGAAATTTCAAGAGAAATCAATAAATATCTTGAGGTAAATGAAAATGAGAACAACACATAACAGAATATATGGAATGCAGTGAGGGTAGTGCTGAGAGGAACATTTATAGTTCACAATGCTTACATTAAAAAAGAAAAAAAAGCTATAATCAATGCTCTAACTACACAGCCAGAGGAACTAGAAAAAGTACAGCAAACTATTCCTAAACCAAGTAGATGGAATGAAATAACAAAAATCAGACTAGAAATAAATGAAAATTGAGAGGAAAAAACATAGAATTAACAAAATCAAAATTGGTTCCTCAAGAAGATTAACAAAGGTAGCAAACCCTTAGCTAGATTGACAAAGAAAAAATGAGATAAGATGCAAATAAATAAAATAAAATTGAAAATGGGAACATTACTACTGACACCATAGGAAAAAACGTGATCATAAGAGGATACTATGAACAACTGTATGCCATAAAATTAGAACATGTAGATGAAATGGAAACATTCCTAGGAATGTTACAGGGACCCTAGAAGAAATAGAAGACCTCAACAAACCAATCACCAGTTAAAAGATTGAAACAGTCATCAAACAACTCCCCAAAATGTAAATAAAGCTCAGGACCAGATTGTTTCAGAGATTATTTCTACCAAGCATTCAAAGAAGATTTAATTCCAGTCTTACTAAAGCTCTTCCAAAATTTGAACTAGAAGGAATGCTACCAAACCCATTCTATGAAGCCAATATCACCCTAATACCAAAGGCAAGTAACGATATTATGAAAAAAGATTGCAGAACCATTTACCTAATGAATATGGATGCAAATATCCTCAACAAAATACTTGCTAATCAAATCCAACAAGATATTAAAAGAATTATTCATCACGATCAAGTGGGTTTTATTCCAGATATGCAAGGGTGGTTCAACACAAGAAAATCAGTGTAATATACCACAGCATAATGTATATTAATAAATCAAAGAAAAATCACATGATCTTATTGATTGACTTCAGAAAAGGCATTTGACAAAATATAGCAATCTTTCTTGATAAAAATTCTACAAAAGATAGGAATTGAAGGAAACTTTCTTAACATGGCAAAGGCCATATATGAAAAACACACAGCAAACATTGTATTCAATGGTGAAAGACTGAAAGCTTTCCTGTTGAGATCAGAGACAAGAGAAGGGTTCCCCCTGTTACCACTGATGTTTAATATAGCGCTAGCAGTTCTAGTTAGAGTAAACAGGCAAGAAAAAGAAATAAAAGGTGTCCAAATTGGAAAGGAAGAAGTAAAATTTTCACTATTTGCAGATTATATGATCCTATATCTAGAAAGTCCTGAAAAATCTACAACAAGCTGCTAGAGCAAACAAACGATATCAGTAGTGTGTCAGGATACAAAATCAATACACAAAGATCAGTGGTGTTTCTATACACTAGTAATGTGCAATCTGAGGAGAAAGTCCGGAAAAAAAAACCTCCATTTACAATAGCGACTAAAGAATCAAAGATTTGGGAAATATTTGGAAACCACATATCCAATAAGGCTTTGATTTCCATTCAAATAGAATATCATACAAATCAACAATAAAAGAGCAAGCAATCCATTAAAAAAAAAAATGGGCAAAAGACTTAAATAGACATTTCTCTGAAGAGGAAATACAAATGGCCAAAAAGCAGATGAAAACATGCTCAATATCACTAGCTATCAGGGAAACGCAAATCAAAACAACAATAAGATATCATTTCACATCACATAAAATTGTGACGTACTGGTATTTTACTATAGAACTATTGTGACTAGTAATTAAAGAAAATGCAACATGGATATGGAGAAAGTGGCCACAGTAGTTACTAAGGGCAGGGAGAGGAAAGAAGAGATGTGATGTGGGGCATTTTTGGGACTTGGAGTTGTCCTAAATGATATGGCAGAGATAGATGCTGGGCATTATATATCCTGCCATAACCCACTGAATGTACTGAGGGAGAGTGCTAACTACAATGTAAACTATTATCCGTGCAGTGCAGCAGTGCTCCAAATTGTATTCACCAAATGCAATGAATGTGCCACAATGATGAAAGAGGTTGTTGATGTGGGGGGAGGGGAGTGTGGGGTATACAGGAACCTCTTTTTTTTAAAGATTTATTTATTTATTTATTTATTTATTTATTTATTTATTTATTTATTTATTTATTTATTCTCCCCCCTCTTGCAGCTGGCTTTGCTGTCTGTTCTCTGTGTCCATTCACTGTGTGTTTTTCTGTGTCTGCTTGTCTCCTTTTGTTGTGTCATTTTGTTGCATCAGGTAGACAGGAACCCACCTGATTGAGCAATAGCTGCTTCCCCAACCTCTTATATTTTTTAATGAACATTTTTTGTGATCTATGTATCTTCAAAAAAATACAATTAAAAAATAATTAATTTTAAAAAACAAAACAGAAAACAATAAGTGCTAGAGAACACTACTTAACTGTTGGGGGATTGTAAAATGGTACAGCCTCTCTGGAAGACAGTTTTGTGGTTTTTCAGGAAGCTAAACATAGAATTGCCATATTATCCAGCAATTCTTCTACTAGGAATATATCCAGAAGAACTGAAAACTGTAACACACACAGACATCTCTACACTGATGTTTATAGCAACATTGTTCAAAATTGCCAATAGATGGAAACAACCCAAGTGTTCATCAACCAATGAATGGATAAACAAAATGTGGTATATACATATGATGGAATACTATGCTGCAGTAAGAAGAAATGAAATTGAAACACTTATGATGACATGGAAGAACCTTCAAGACATTATACTAAGTGAAATAAGTCAGACAGAAAAGGACAAATATGGCATGGTCTCACTAATATGAACTAAATATGAAGAATAAACACATGATGTTAAAGCCTGGAGTATAGATTATTAGGAGATAAGAGAAGGTCTGCGAAGTTTACTGATGCTTAATGTACATAGAAGTTTTAATTAACTTGACTGTAAATGTGTGGAAATGGATAGAGTTGATGGTAATACATTACAGTGTGTAGCAACTGTTTTATATATGCTATTGTGACTGAAAAGAGTAGTGCAGGCATGTAAATGCCAATTAAAAGAAAGCTAGAGAATAATCTATGGACTGAATAACATAATGAACCTAAAGGTGGATGAGAATTGTGGTAAATAATGCAAATACAAGAATGTCCTTCTGTGAACTAGAATGGATGTACATCACTATTGCAGGACGGTAAGAATATGGAGAATCAAGGCAAAAATACAGCTAACAGAGCCTTTGGAGAGAAAGAGTAGATGTAACATGGAGCCTTTGGGGACACTGGAATTGTTCTGCATGACATTGCAATGATGGATACAGTCCATTACACATTTTGATAAAACCCATGCAAAGTGTAAACCGTAATGTAAACTATAGACCATGGTTAGTAGTAATGTTTCAATATATTTTCATGAATTGTAACAAATATGCCACACTAATGAAAGCTTTTGTTAATGGGGAAAAGTATGGGAGGGGGTGGGGATGAGCTATATGGGAATCCCCTATATTTTCAATGTAACATTTACATAATCTAAAGCTTCTTTAAAAATTAAATTAATTTTTTAAAACAATGTCAAACTAATCATTAATGGTCTGTAATGTAAATGTTGAATTTCATCATTAAATTTTTCTCTTTTATCTTGAAAACAAAAGAAGAAAACTGGATAACTCACAATACCCAATTTCAAGAATTATTATAAAGCTACAGTAATCAAGGAAGCATGGTATTGTAGCAAGAATAGACATAAAAATCAATGGAACAGAATATAAATTCCAGAAATAGAACCACACAAATATATACTAATTTTTGACAAAGACACAAAGGCAATGTAGAAAAGATGGAACTTTACATATTACACAAAAGTTAACTCAGAATGGGTCAAATGCAAATCTATGAAGCTTCTAGATGAAAATATAGGAGAAAATCTATGTTACTCTAAAACTGTAAGCCAATACATTTCTGTTGCTAAGCCAAATCATTGTACTGTATTTGTTTTAGTAGGTAGGAAACTATAGCAATATATATCACTTCTTTTAATTCACACATTCTTGACAAATTTCAGTATGAAACACTGAATGTTGTGTTCTGATTCCCATTTCTTTTCACAAGCAGTAAATAGGACTGGAATACAGAGGCTTGAATTTTAATCATCATTTTGACATTATTTAATGTGGATTCCAGATCTTCAGGTAAATCTTTACATGTAAGAGATTTTCTGTGAATAGAAAAATGTATTAATTCAATTTCAGAGTTTCAAATTGAACATAATTTGTAAAGCTTTTACACTTTCCTATTATTGCTGCCTCACCATCAGTATACAAAACTATGCCTGTGCTTCTGTAATATCTTATTTTTTTTAATAGAGGGATCATCTACAAAGTGTAAACATCATCTTCAGAAGTATGTATTGATGTTTCTTTTCAATCACACGTTTTCTCAGCATTTCTCTTCAGTGATTCCAAATGAGGTAAGAGATAACTTTTCTCAGACTCATCCCCCTCAGGCTGGCCTTCCAGAGAAGAGCAGGACACCCTGGAGACTGCAACCATCCCATGGAAAAGGGATACAGTCCAGTACTAAAGTCATTCAATTCTGTGAGAATGCTAAGGCAGTGGTAGGTCAGAGTTGGAATCCAGTGCTGTGTTCAATTGTAGACGTACAATTGCAAGGCTTGGACCCCAGTCCCTGATCATAGGACTGTGCTCTTCCAATAAAAAAAAATTAATATGACATATCAGTGCATATGGCTAAAGTTTTATCACATTATAGACCTGTGACCCCAAAACTTGACCTCCAGCGCAGGTCATGTGATGAGAAGTGTTGGTCTTCTTTAGTCATGTAGCTTATAAGTGCCAGATCCTTTCTTGGAGTTTGATATCTACCCAGTTAAATTCTTGTGTGCTTCACCAGGGGTGTCTTGTCAAGGGTAAATCTAGTCTTCCTATATCAATAGGTTTCCCACTAGAAAATTGCTCCAGGCCTGGTGTGTGTGCTGTTGGGTCATTTGTCTTCATTTGTTTGACCATTAGGTACATAAATCTGGACATCTAACCCAAGATGCCCACCATTGCTTTCAGGAAGATAATTAAGGGAATAGAGATCCATAACATATCCAGGCAAGGTAAGAACATTCTCAGGGTAGTATAGTCAATCCATGTCAAGGATTTCAATTACAGATCAGTAATATGTCACACATCTTTTGTGGTGACTTTTTCATGAACCAGAAACCAAAGATAACATTATTTATAATTATTATTAATGATCATGAAGGGCTTTCTTAAAAGGGAGCAGGCTCCACTGGGGACATTAAAATCACACTCTGAAAACCCTAATGGGAATGATGTGGGCATTTATGCTATTCTGATTTCATCCTTGACATTCTTCTGACACTGTGTAGGTCAGTCCAAGTTAGAATACTGATGCTAGTTGCTATATGTCCTGCTTAAATGGAAATGAAAATAGCCTGTGTGACTACATCTCCACCCCAGGTAAAGAGAAATCTGCAAGGGTAGCAAGTAATCTAAAGGAGTTGCTAAAAGATTTTTCTAAGGAATCTCCCTCTACTAAGACTGGGGAGATATGACTTTTAGATCAAGAAGCCAAATATGCAGATTGATGTTGTCCTCAAACCTAGTTTATGCAAATAATAAAATAAAATACTGGAATGGGGGCTTCCTGCAACTGACAAAAGAATGGGTATAATTGAACTGGTTGCTTAATAAATAGCATATGAGGGATATAAGCAGAGAATTCACAACTTCCCAGAAATGGAGGTAGAAAGAACTTCCAAACAGTAGCTTCTCCCTAAGGTAGGTGTTCTTAACATGTTTTGTTCCATGTATCCCTTTTCCAGTTAGGTGTAATTTATTTATTGCATACATTCATAAGTGAAGGAAATGCTAGGTTTCAGTTAGAGATCAGAGAAAATAAAGATAATAAGTTCATTTTTTTTTAATTCAACCGCACAGACCTCCTGAAATATTTCCACGGACCTCTTGAGTGTCTGAGGAGCCCTGGGTAAGAACCCCTGCCATAAGAGATTAGGCTTACAAACTAATTGGTCTAACAGGATAGCTCCCAAGAGATCACTAAAGGTTCTATGCCCTGTACTGGTGATACTTATAAAGCTCTATATATGTTAAAAATAAGATCATTTTTTAAAATTTATAAAAAATATATTTAAAATAGTAAAGTACATTTAGAAATGAACTTTGATCAGAATTCATGTTCCAGCTTAGTGTAGTTACCTAGTTAGTTAAGCCTGCAATACACTCCTCCTCTGCTGACGCCTTCTTAGAAATAAACCTACACTTTTGCTTTATATCATTTGAGTTTCTGAGTTTATAAGTGAATGAATTAATCCATCCTGAAGCCACTCCATTTGGAACCTGGGACCTCTTGTTATATAAGATAATAAATCCTGCTAATTTTCAAAAAAGAAGAATCAACTGGAAGTTTTGAAATGTCTGTATGTATGTACATTTGTGCATGTATATGCATTAAACTAATTCACTAAATGGAATATTTAGAATGGGTATATTCATATATTTAGTCAGAAAATGATATTTTCTTTATTTACATTCTCCTAGAAGCAGACCATGAACCAAGTTTTGAATGACTCAAAATCCTCAAGGAAAAGAAGCCAAGCAAGAGAAAGATTTTATATAAATTCCTAGACTCAGCCTGATTCAGAGTGCAAGGATTATACTCTGAAAGTAACAGCAGGGAGCACTTAGCTGTAAAGCATGCAGGAGATGGGGGGTTAGAGCCTAGAGTTGACTAAAGGGATCTCAAAGGATCTGGACTGGGCACTATCCATATCCACTATAATCCTAATGATTTCACCCAGAAGTCAGGTGAGGAAGATATATATATATATGATGAAGATATATATATATATGATCATATATATATATGATGAAGAAGTTAAAAAAGGATAGAAAGGCTTTTCGGCAAGATGGTGGCTGCGTGAGCTTGCCTGGTAGTGTCTCTGCAGGGGGCGGCTGGGCAGCGTTGAAGGCTCTTTGGGACCGCGCTGTTTCGGGGATTTTTGCTGGTTGGAAGGTGTCTGGACGTCAATTCGGAGGGAAGGTAACAGAGAGGATACATCTATAATATATAAACGGAGGTCCCAGCTGGGCTCGGGAAGTTCCCTCCTTGGGTGAGCGGAGCCGCGGTAGCGGATGCTCCTGAAGCTCCGGAGCCGCGGCGGCCAGGGTTTTTGTTTTTTTTTTCCTTTTACTAGAGGCTTTGCGGTGCTGAGAAATTCGCAGATACTGGGCTGGCTGGTGAGGGATTGTTGGGACAAGACTCCTTTGCAGATTGATTTGGGGAGACAGACGGTGTTTTCTTGTGAAGCGGGGGACGTTTTTGGTCGCCGGACAGGGGGGGTAGTGCTTCCGCCTGGAGCCCCATCCCCACAGGTCCGGCTGCCGATCTGCAACGGAATTGGATTTTGGACAATAAGGGGACACAATTGGGAGACTGTTGTAGGGTGCAGTGAGGGAGGAGGACACGTCTGGAAGCTGATTGGGGGATATTTTGCGAAGTTTGGGATTTCGGATCTTAGAGTCTGTTTTCGGCGTTTCCAGCTGAAGCCCACCCCACCCGGCGGGGCTTGGGATCTGGGTCATTGAACTGGCCGTGGTGTAGAGGCGCCCTCAAGTGGCCGTTGCGAGGGAGCACAGGGAGGGAGCTGTCCAAAGGCTGATACCCTGAGGAGTTAGGTGAATTTCAGGGATCAGAAATTCAATATAAAATTCGCGGATCTGGCTTCCCCCACAGGGCTGGCACCCAGCTACGGGGATCCCTGAGGGCTGTGTTGCACTGCGGGGCTCCTAAGCTTTCTGTGGACCAGATTTGAGCTTGCCAGGTCTAGGTCCCCTGAACTCTGGCGGTCCACACCCCAGACTCACACCTCTTGAGTCTTCAGTGTCTCAGACTTTCCACCCCTGAATCCATCACGCTCTGGGGTCTACCTGGGGTCCTTGAGTGCCCTGGACCTTAACGTTTGCATTTTATCTTTATTGGTTCATATTGTTTTGTTTTTATTTTCACTTTATCTTATTTTTTACTCTTTTTGACGCCCTGATTGCTAATATTGCATTATCCCCTAGTCTTTTCTCCTAGCGTCTCCCCCAAAGTCCTTTTTTTTTTTTATACAGATATTTAGGGGTTTTTTTTGGTTGTTGTTTTAGATAGTGTTGCAATTGTGACACGTGTATACCTGTATCTCTCTCCCCCCTATCTGTTCCCCACCGTTTGCCTATCCTCTTTTTCTTTCTTCCTTTCTTCTTGTCTTTCTTTTTTCTTTATTATAATTAGTGTTTTTTTTTCTTTTTTTCGGTTCTCTCTTTCCCTCTTGTCCCTCATTTTCCACCTATTTTATTTTAATTCAAGTACACAATACGTGCTACAGGGAACACCTCACATTTGCTGGGTTTTCCCATCCTCCACTGCCTCATTTCTGTGTGAACTGATTTAGGCTACCTACACTATCCCTCTTCCCCTGCATCTTGATAACCACTATCATCTACTGTCTCTCCTATATTCCACCCCCCACCTCCCATTCTTTGATCCACAAAGTGTCTAACTCTTAATTTCTAATACCTTTGTTCTGTTTTCTGTCTGTTATCCACTCTTGAAACTATTACCTTTCTTTTCTTTTTCCTTCTCTCATGAAAACAATAGCTTTGTAGTTCATACCATATTCCGCCTATATTCAGTCATCTACTTCATAAAAGATACTCTACCTACAGCTATAACTCTATACAATCTACATGAATCTAACCTCCATCCTCCCAGATCTCATATTCTTGCTTTGTTAACATACATTACCAATACCACTTTACACTTTACCCTTGCTGACACAATTGCCTTTCCCCAACACTAATACTTTCTTCTAAAGTGAACTTAACCAACAACAAGTAACTTGAGTAAGAATAAAAAAGTGACAAAGAGAAGATATAACACCTATGCAAAAATAACAACTAATTAACCTCCAAAAGCAGACAAAGAAGCTAAGGAACTGATTAAATTTGTCAAAATAAAGAGATGACCAGAAAGCAACAAAAATCTACAAACCAAACCAATAATCAGGAAAACATGACTGAATCCAATCAACAAACCAATAATCACGAAGGGGAGCAAAACTTGGCACAAGCAATGAAAGAACTCAGAACATTTATCACCGACAAATTTGATGCAGTAATGAAAGAGGTTAACAACATGAAGACATCACTTGGAGGGGAAATTGCAGACATACGCAAAAACATAACAGATATGATGGGAATGAACACCACAGTTCAAGAAATCAAAAATACACTTGCAGCAAATATCAGCAGACTAGAAGAGACAGAGCAGAGAATTAGTGATGTGGAAGACAGTACCTCAGAAATCAAACAGATAGTAGAAGGGGTCAATAAGAAGATAGAAAAAATCCAATTAGGATTTAGGGACCTGAATGACAATGCAAAATGCTCAAACATACGTATTATAGGCATTCCAGAAGGTGAAGAGAAGGGAAAGGGGTCAGAAGGAGTGTTGCAGGAAATAATGGCTGAAAACTTCCCAAATCTACTGAAAGAGACAGATGTACATATCCAAGAAGCACAGCGCACTCCACAAGTCATAAACCCCAACAGGCCCACCCCAAGACATATACTTATCAAATTATCCAAGGCTCAAGACAAAGAGAAAATCCTAAAAGCAGCAAGAGAAAAGAAAACCATCACATACAAGGGAAGCTCAATTAGATTAAGTGCTGATTTCTCTTCTGAAACAATGGAGGCAAGAAGACAGTGGTATGATATAGTCAAGGTACTAAAGGAAAAAAACTTCCAACCAAGAACACTCTATCCAGCTAAACTAGCATTCAAACATGAAGGAGAGTTCAAAATATTCACAGACAAACAGAAACTGAAAGAGTATACCAACAAGAAACCTCCCCTTCAAGAAATTCTAAAGGGAGTTCTGCAGGAAGAAAGGAAAAAACAGGAAAGGCAAAGTTGGAGGAGAGTATAAGACCAACAACAACAACAAAAAAGACCAAAAAAATATACAAACAAAATATGACAAACACAAATCCAATCAAAATATGGCTAACACAAATAATTCCTTGATAGTAATAACACTGAATGTCAATGGATTAAACTCACCTATCAAAAGATTCAGACTGGGACATTGGATAAGGAAATATAACCCATCCATATGCTGTCTACAAGAGACACATCTTAGACCCAGAGATGCATGGAGATTGAAAGTGAATGGCTGGAAAACAATCATACAAGCTAACAATAACCAAAAAAAGGCAGGAGTAGCTATATTAATATCAGACAAAATAGACTTTAAATGTGAAACAATTGTGAGAGACAAAGAAGGATACTACATTTTAGTGAAAGGGAAAATCTGTCAAGAAGATCGAACAATCATAAATATCTATGCCCCTAACAAGGGTGCCTCTAAATACGTCAGGCAAACGCTGGAAAAACTAAGTGAAAGAATAGATACATCTACAATTATAGTGGGGGATTTTAATACACCACTATCAACTCTGGACAGAACATCTCAAAAGAGAATCACCAAAGAAACAAAACATCTGAATAGTATATTAGAGGAGCTCGATCTAATAGACATATATAGATCGCTACACCCAAACACAGCAGGATATACATTTTTCTCAAGTGCACATGGATCATTCTCCAAGATAGATCATATGCTAGGCCACAAAGAAAGGCTGAACGAATTCAGAAAGATTGAAATCATACAAAACATTATCTCTGACCACAGTGGAGTCAAGCTGGAGATTTGCAAGGGACAGAAGCCCAGATTTCACACCACGATTTGGAAATTAAACAGCACACTCTTAGAAAAACAGTGGCTCAAAGAGGAAATCTCAAAAGAAATCAATGACTACCTTGAATCAAATGATAATGATAACACAACATACCAAAATTTATGGGATGCAGCAAAAGCAGTACTGAGAGGGAAGTTTATAGCCATAAATTCATATATCAAAAAAGAAGAAAGAGCAAAAATCGAAGAACTAACTGCACATTTGAAGGAATTAGAAAAACAACAACAAAGTAACCCAACAGGAAGAAGAAGGAAGGAAATAACAAAGATAAGAGCAGAACTAAATGAAATAGAAAATAAGAAAGCACTTGAACAGATAAACAAGACCAAGAGCTGGTTTTTTGAGAAGATTAACAAAATTGACAAACCTTTAGCAACACTAACAAAGAAAAAAAGAGAGAAGATGCAAATACACAAAATAAGAAATGAGAAAGGCGATATCACCACTGACCCAACAGAAATAAAGACTATCATAAGAGGATATTTTGAAAAACTATATTCCAACAAAAATGACAACCTAGAGGAAATGGACAAATTCCTAGAAACACATAAGCAGCCCATATTGACAAAAGAAGAAATTGATGATCTTAACAAACCAATCACAAGCAGAGAGATAGAATCAGTTATCAAAAATCTCCCAACTAAGAAGAGCCCAGGGCCAGATGGCTTCACAGGTGAATTCTACAAAACATTCCGGAAAGAACTGACACCAATCCTGCTGAAACTATTCCAAAACATCGAAACGGAAAGAACATTACCCAACTCCTTCTATGATGCCAACATTACCCTAGTACCAAAGCCAAACAAAGACATCACAAGAAAGGAAAATTACAGACCAATTTCTCTGATGAACCTAGACGCAAAAATACTTAACAAAATACTTGCTAATCGTATTCAACAATACATTAAACGTATTATACACCACGACCAAGTGGGATTCATCCCAGGTATGCAAGGATGGTTCAACATAAGAAAATCAATCAACGTAATACACCATATAAACAGATTGAAGGAAAAAAATCACATGATTATATCTATTGATGCAGAAAAAGCATTTGACAAAATACAGCACCCTTTCTTGATTAAAAACACTCCAAAAGATTGGAATATAAGGGAATTTTTTGAACATGATAAAGAGTATATATGAAAAACCTAAAGCCAATATTGTTTACAATGGAGAAATCCTAGACTCCTTCCCTCTAAACTCAGGAACAAGACAAGGATGCCCACTGTCTCCGCTCCTATTTAACATTGTCTTAGAAGTACTTGCACGAGCACTGAGGCAAGAACCAGAAATAAAAGGCATTCAAATTGGAAAGGAAGAAGTCAAAATTTTATTATTTGCAGATGACATGATCCTATACATAGAAAACCCTGAGAGATCTACAACGAAGATTCTAGAACACATAAATGAGTTTAGTAAAGTCGCAGGTTATAAGATCAATGCGCAAAAATCAGTAGCATTTCTGTACACCAATAATGAGCAAGATCAGGAGGAAATCAAGAAACAAATACCATTCACAATAGTAAATAAAAAAATCAAATACTTAGGAATAAATTTAACTAAAGAGGTAAAGAACTTATACAACGAGAATTATACAAGATTGTTCAAGGAAATCAAAGAAGACCTAAATAAATGGAAGACTATTCCTTGTTCATGGATAGGAAGACTGAACATTATTAAGATGTCTATCCTACCAAAACTGATCTACACATTCAATGCAATCCCAATAAAAATCAACGCAGCCTTCTTTAAGGAACTAGAAAAACTAACTATGAAATTTATTTGGAAAGGAAAGAGACCCTGAATAGCCAAAGACATACTGAAAAAGAAAAACGAAATTGGAGGAATCACACTACCTGACTTCAAAACATACTATAAAGCTACGGTGGTGAAAACAGCATGGTATTGGCATAAGGAAAGACACATAGACCAATGGAATCGAATTGAAAGCTCTGATATAGAACCTCACTTATATAGCCACATAATATTTGATAAAGCCACCAAACCCTCTCAATTGGGAGACAGTGGCCTATTCAACAAATGGTGTCTGGAGAACTGGATAGCCATAGGTAGAAAAATGAAAGAGGATTACCATCTCACACCTTATACAAAGATCAACTCAAGATGGATCAAAGACCTAAATATAAGAGCCAAGACCATAAAAACCTTAGAAAGCAGTGTAGGGAAACATCTACAGGACCTTGTAATAGGAAATGGATTTATGAATATCTCACCAAAAGCACGAGCAGCAAAAGAACTAATAGATAAATGGGACTTCCTCAAAATTAAAGCCTTCTACACCTCAAAGGAGTTTGTCAAGAAAGTAAAAAGGGAGCCCACACAGTGGGAGAAAATATTTGGCAATCATATATCTGATAAGAAACTTATAACTTGCATATATAAAGAACTCCTATATCTTGAAAATAAAAAGATAAACAACCCATTTAAAAAATGGGAAAAAGACTTAAACAGACACTTCTCCGAAGAAGAAATACAAATGGCAAGAAAGCACATGAAAAAATGTTCCAAATCTCTAGCTATCAGGGAAATGCAAATCAAAACTACAATGAGATACCATCTTACACCCATAAGATTGGCAGCTATGAAAAAAACAGAAGAATACAAGTGCTGGAGAGGATGTGAAGGAAGGGGAACACTCATCCACTGCTGGTGGGAATGCAGAAGGATCCAACCATTCTGGAGGACAGTATGGCGGTTTCTCAAAAAACTAGCCATAGATTTGCCATATGACCCAGCAATACCACTGCTGGGTATATACCCAGCAGAACTGAAAACAAGGACACAAACCGATGTTCATAGCAGCATTGTTCATAGCAGCATTGTTCACTATTGCCAAAAGTTGGAATCAACCCAAATGCCCATCAACAGATGAGTGGATCAATAAAATGTGGTATATACACACAATGGAATACTACTCAGCTGTAAGAACAAACACACTACAAACACATGTGATAACATGGATGAATCTTGAGAACCTTATGTTGAGTGAAGCAACCCAGACATTGAAGGACAAATACTACATGACCTCAATGATATGAAATAAACAAGCTGCCCTAGATAGCAAGAGACTGAACGATAGGCTTACAGGAAATCGGAGGGTGGAGGAAGGATATGAGCCGATGTCTGCAGGGGTGGAACTTAAGACGAGATGGTGGTAAGTATGAACACAAAGAAGAGATAAAATGGGGGCAAGGGGTTGCCTTTGGTTGGGGCTTTACGGGTTTGAGGGTGGCTGGGGAGGGACGGTTGGGTAATGTTGCCCAAAAGTGGGGGGAGGGAGGGGTAGCATACGAACACAGGAGAGGGTTAGGAGGTGGTGGAGAGTAAAATGCCAAGAAAATCATATCAAAATATAATAAAGAGGGTTACCTGTTTAGAATGCTCGGAGGGGAGGGTCTGATGCAGGACGGGCTCCTGGGGAATGTCTAAATGCTCATTCTGCCAGAGTGGGTGACACCATGGGGTAGAATCCCAAGTAGTGAGAGTGGGGGTGGACCCACATCCTGGGGAGGACTAATGCCACCAAATAGAGGGAACTCTATCCCTCGAGAGAAAGGGTGGCTCCCAGGGCATTGGGGCAGATGAGCAAGTTAGGCCCTAAACACTATTCCATCTATCTCTGGAAGTGGCCCCTCAGGAAACGGAGGTTGGCTGTCACTGTGGGCACCAAGGTGGAAGGGAAAATGGACGTTAAATGTGTGGAACCAAAGTAAATGGGGGGCAAGGGAGGAGTTTCTTGAGAGTACACGAGATGGATATAAAACATGTAATATTACACCATAACATATAGGAGACGACAGACTGATAATGTAAACCATAATGTAAAACATAGGAGAACTAAAAATGTAAAGAACTGTGTATCCTAAAGTATGCACCATAATGTAAGCACAGATATTACCATGTTAGAAAGCTAATATCTCAGACTCTGTACATCACCTTAAGTAAATATGATGTGAATAGGGTGTAAGAGTATCGCTGTGGAAGGAAAAAGGTGTTGTGGTGGATGTATGGGAGTGCTGTATATTATATATATGCATTGCTGTGGTCTAGGACTCCTACAAAGAAATGCTGAATAATTGGGGGGGGGGGGGGGGAAAGGATAGGATGTGGAATTTTTTCAAGTCAACATTCTTTATCTAAGTTCTTTATCTAACTTTATCCAAGTTCTTTATCTATCCTTTAAACCCATCGCTATATGCCATTCCCTAGTAAGGGACCATGACATTATATTGGGCTTCAAATTTCGGGGAGTTCTGGATCACAGAGTGTTTCAACAATGGCAATGGAGGGATACTGGTATGGGATACCAATGACAGGTGATATATGGCTGACAGGGAGCTGTACAGAACATATGTCCAGGGTGCATGGTAATGATTGGATATACTCATAGTGGCAACAATTAAAAACCCAGCAGGGGGGGTACTGGGTTCCTGGCCAGTGGTGCTCTGTCGTGGTCCCTAGGGGAGCAGCGATAGTCTCCCAGGTACAGCGGCGGGGACCGGGAGGGAGTGAGGGTTCAACAGTGAGCCCCTGATGCTAATGACTATGCTTGTGAGCTGATAAACCTAAAATAAGAACAAGGCCTAGAGCAACATTGTGCCTGGGAATTTCCTCCTGTCAGCCTTCATGTTACTCAAATGTGGCCAGTCTCGAAGCCAAACTCAGCATGTAAATGCAATGCCTTCCCTCCAGCGTGGGACATGACACCCAGGGATGAGCCTCCCTGGCAACGAGGGACCACTATCAAATACCAACTGATGATGCAACTGGAAAAGGACCTTATATGGAAGGTTCAATGCGGATCAGCAGAATATCCATGTCTACATAAAATAACATGACTTTAAAATGCTGTTTGACCTAAAGTAAGGGGGAAATGGAAAGGAGAAATGAGTTTATATGGCTACGAGTTTCTAAAAAAGAGTCTGGAGGCTGGCAGAAGGATTGCCCTCATGCACAACTGAGCAGAGTCAGAGAGACAGATAAAGCAGATACAACCCCCAGATATTGGTTCCTATGAAGGCTAAAGAGACCCATGAGAGTTATGGTCATGGCCGATGGGGTTTACTACCAGGGCAGATGGCCCCTCTCTGGAAATGGTGTTTATGTGTGATGAATCTGGACTCAGATGGGATCTCCCTTCATAAGACTTTCATACTAATCTGCTGGAGGTGCAGTTAACGTTGGGGTTTAAGATATAGTTAGGGGATTTGAATCTCTGGACTGATAATGTGATAGCCAGGTCCTGAGCCTCAACAGACTCCAGCACCTACAATCTGATTTATTGGACTTACCGCACTCAGCTAAGATGGAGTTGGAGAAGGACAATCACCACACCATGGAGCCTAGAGTGATTACAACTGAAAATGGGAGGATGGCAGCCAGCATCCATGTGGAATCTGAGCCTCCTCTTGACATAGAGGTGCAATGGACACAACCAATCCAATGTCCACATAGAAGAGGTGGCATTGGATTGGGAAAAGTGGACATGGTGGACAATGTGTATGGGGAAGGGCAGGAAGAGATGAGAGGTGGGGGCATATTTGGGACGTGGAGCTGCCCTGGATGGCGCCTCGGGGATGATCACCGGACATCGTGGATCCTCACAGGGCCCACTGGATGGAATGGAGGAGAGTATGGGCCATGATGTGGACCATTGTCTATGAGGTGCAGAGGTGCCCAAAGATGTACTTACCAAATCCAATGGATGTGTCATGATGATGGGAACGAGTGTTGTTGGGGGGGGAGAGGGGGGATGGGGGGGTGGGGTTGAATGGGACCTCACATATATATTTTTAATGTAATATTATTACAAAGTCAATAAAAAAAAAAAAAGGATAGAAAGATGATCTAATAAAAGTTCAAGAAGAAAAGAATAGGGTGAATTGTGAAACAACAAAATTTGTGGATGTGGTGGTTCAAAACTTTCCAGAACTAATGAGAGTTATCATCAAATAGAAAGCAAAAATGGAATGCTAAGAAGAATAAGCAAAAATAAACACACAGCTAGATATGCCATAATAAAATTTCAGGATATCAGGGATAAAGGGAACATCTTTAAAATGATCTGAAAAATAAGACATTACCTACAAAGGAAAACTAATTTGATTGCCATAAACTACAATAGATGCCAGAACAGGATGGAATCATATTTTCAAAGCACTTGGGGGAAAAGACTACAACCTAGAGTTCTATACACAACTAGGCTACTTATAAATGTAAGGATGAAATGAGATATTTCTAGATCCTCAAAAGTTATTAGGGTTTAATAATCAGAGAGCTTTGCTCAGAGAGTTATAAAAGGATAAACTTTAGTGAGTAGGTAAGAGAAACTAGAAGTCAGGAATGGAATACAAAATACATAATTTGCTGGTAAATTTTATTAATGTTTGACTATAAACATTATGTTAAAGAAAGGTAGGACAAACATCTTAGCAACAAATAATAAGGAAAATGCAAAATTCCGTAGAAAGTTAAAGCATACCAAGGCCCTTATCTTGTTAGTGATATTGTAGACAAGTGTTGAATTTTAGAGAAAATATTATTTTAACCTCAAATCTTAAAAGAACATAAAGGTAACTACCAAAATATACACTCCAAAGCATCCTAACCAGCAGAGGAAATAAAAAGTGTGAATGAGAGAAAGATAACAAATTTAATAGAAGATAGGAAAGAAGATACAAACAAGTTAAGAAAGCATGAAACAAAGAAGAAACAGTGAAAATAGGTCCACAAATATAAAGATAAATATAAATGGACTAATATTAATTATGAAAGGACCAAGGTCATCAAGATGGAAATTTCTTTGGTTACTGAACTAATAAAATTATTTTCTTACATCTCTATCAGGAGTATTTTAAACAAAGAGAAACACTGCTTGAATTATGTTAGCTAAGAGAGAAGGTCATGGGCTAAGCTTGTGAAGGCCACAGCATTTCAATAGTACAGTGGAAATAGTATAAATAGAGATTGCATTGTTTTGGGTTAGGTTTATTTAGATAAACACTTCTGACCAAAAACAAAAAACAAAACTGTTACTCAACACTTGTTATCTTCTTCCCAATCAGTGACAATCAGTATAACTCATAATAAATTAAAGTAAAATGCTCTTTAAAAGCAAATGCTATATAGGTAAATTTGATCATTGCACTAATAGATTGTGAGTTTTACCACATAATAATTTTCTGGATCCAGTTACAGTGTTTTTTAAACCATCTCCCCATTGTTCATCTTTCATGCCTCCCTAGGTATTGAGCACTGTGGTTGTTTGTCTGTGTTTTCATGTACAGACACATAGAAATATTAGCCTCCTTTGCCCTTTAAATGTTTTGTTCCTTGGGGTCTTAAACATGCATATTTTTCTTTCTAGCATAGAGTTTTCTTCATAATGGATGCCTCTTTGCTCTTTCTAGGTGGAAAATAACAGCTACACCATCATTGGTGACGGTGTGTGCCCTGGAAAGTCTCATGCTCTGTAAGAGCTGCCTTACTTCTATGAGAAAGATTGCCATCAGAGTGATTTACTTACCCTGCCATTATGTGGAAGTCCACCTGTGGGAATGAATATACATTGAAAATCCTAAAGAACAGTGGTGAATTTGCCTAGAAATTATGTATGTGGGTCTTTTAATGCTTTGGCATACCTAAAATTCATCATAATAGTTTTGGATACCTTTTCACAATAATTTACTTAGAAAAATGCATTCAAATTTTCACATTCATAGATAATGCAATTCATGTCAGGAGGACTACTAATTCCCTTAATGATTTATTCTATACTCAACTCCACAGAATGCAAGAGTCTAGAAGAAGGTATCATTCTGCAATAAATGTCAAAAGCGTGTTTTATCTAAATAATTCAACATACAGTACTGACAAAATTTAGTTAGAGATAATTTATACCCTTCAGTAGCCAAAGTAATCTATGGGTTTCTTCAAATTGCTTTTGTCTATAAAATAAACTCAATTTGCTTTACCACATGAAGCACAAATTTAAAGCAATATTTCATAAATCTCTGTCACTGAAGATTAAAGTAATCTTTAATTTATACACACAGCTACAAGCCTATTGGCTTTATGTAGCTGGGCTTTGAAAATTGAGTTAGACAACATAAAACTGATTTTTAAACTTCACCTGCTAGTGAAGGCAAGATCTCCAATATAACGAGAAGATACAAGCCCTTCTTAAATGTCTCTAAAGATCTCATATGTATACTAATATGGTCTTAAAATCTTGTTTGTCTGAACAAGATTGATTTAATAAAGCTCTGGGGATGAAGCTTTTCATTTGTGTACACAGTTATCTGTCTTAGTTAACTCCACTTGTTAAGTTTCCCACAATGTTTGCATCTGCTGCATGAGGGCAAGAAGCTGCATAAGGTCATGTTAACCCTTGTTGGTGAAAACACATGTTACTGGTAGATTCTCTCATTTAGGAAAATGGTTTCAGCCCTATGTACCAGTCAAAGCCCATTATTCAACAATGTTTATTATGTTCCCACCAGCCTATTGTCTGAGTATATCAAAACTTCCATTTCAAAAATAAAAAGCAAATATATGACATTTACGAAACTCTCGCTTTTCTTTTAAACAATTAAAAACATACTTGAGTACCTACCAAGTGCAAGGCATTATACTAACCTCTTTACATGTAATATCTCATTTAATTTTCACAATCAAACCTTTTAAGGAGTTCTATTATTATTAACATTTAAAGAAGAGAAAATAAAGACACAGGAAGGTTAAGTTGTCTGAGGTCATACACCTAGTCAATGCTGAAGTGCACTTTGAATCCATAGTCTGATTCCAGAGCTCTTAACCACTATAATCTGCTTTCTCAATGCTTTGAGTAGTAATACTTGAGTGTCTCTTATGAACCAAACACCATAAAACTTTTCATACATACTGTCTCATTTAGGGAGATTGTATAGGAAAAGAAAAGGGAAACCAGGCAGAATAAATCAAAGTTGTCTCATTTGTAAAACAGGTATTGTAATAGTGTCTCTCATGAGATTTTTTGTGAGGAATGAACTAGGCAATGAACAATGTGTTTGAACACATCACAAACACATGTTCTTAAGGTGACAGTTATATCACAAATGAATTCTTTTGTTTCCAAACCAGTATTTATAATAATTTTAAGATCTCTATTTAGATTAACTATTGATTACTCAAAAACCAGTCTGTCCAAAATTAAATCTATTTGCTCCCCCTAAAATTTATTCCTTGCTTCTTATCTCCTGGAACAGTTTCAAAACTAACCTAGACACCAAGCTAGTAAATTTGGAGTCATTTTTGATCTTTTCATTTCAACTTTATGTCAAGGCAAATTATCAACTCCTGCCCAATTTTCACCCGTAAATCCTCTAGAATCCTAACTGTACCTTCTATTGTGGTGCTATTTGCTCTAATATATGCTGTCATCACCATATCCCTTAATCGTGGAAATTCCTTCCTAGGGCATCTCCCTACCTTCATTCTTTAATCTGTCTTATACCCTATTGCTAGATTCATCTTTCTGACAAAGATATAAATTAAGATCTCTGTTTAAATTAATCACATTTGCTATTTTACCATAGCATTCAATATCTATAGCAAACTGCACAGATTAACATCTCTAGGTACGTATATTACCTATCTGTTTTAGTTTCCTAGGCTTCTTAAGCAAATGCCATGAAATGGGTTGGCCTAAACAATGGGAATTTATTAACTCACAATTTTGATACTAAAAGAAAGTCCAAATCAAGACATCATCAAAATGATGCTTTCTCCCCCCAAAACTGTGGCATTTTGGGCCTGGTTGCCTGCAATCCTTGGCTCATCTGTACATGGTGAGGCATATGATGCCGCTCCTGCTCTCTCCCTTCTCTTCCAGGTACAGCTTCTTGCCCACTTTGGCTTTCTCTCTGTCTGAATTTTATTCTTTTATAAAGGACTCCAGTAATAGGATTAACACCCACCCTGACTGAGGTGGTACACACCTTAACTAAAGTAATCTCATCAGAAGATCTTACTTAAAATGGGTTTACACCCACAGAAATGGGTTAAATTTAAGAATATGTTTTTCTGGGGGTACATACAGTTTCAAACCACCACACCATCCTATTTCGCACTTTGTAACTTTCTACTCAAGCCAAACTATACTATCCAACTTTCTCTAGTTATTCATTTTCTCCAAATATATACCTTTTATATATATATTCTTTTTTTTTTTTTTTTTTTTGAGGTACCAGGGCTAGGGATTGAGTAACACAGGACCTTGTATGTGGGAGGCTGGCATGCAACCCCTGAGCCACATTGGCTCCTCTAAGTTGGGTTTTTCATTTAGTTTGATTGTTTGTTTTTTGCTGTTGTTTTGTTGTTACTTTTTAGGAGGCACCAGGAACTGAACTTAGAACCTCCCATGTGGGAAGCAGGTGCTCAACCACTTGAGCCAAATCCGCTCCCCCCTTATGTATATTCATATTCTGTGTTCTCCCAGTATACCTTGGTTCTCTTTCCTTTCTAAAATATTCTATTCATCCATAAAATCCTAAAAGAGATGAGATATCCCTTCCTCCCTTCTCCCCTAACATTTTATAGATGCTACTCTAACAAGGATCTTTGTTCCAGGCTGCCACTTTGTTCCAGGCTGTCTTTTACTTGAACAACAGATAAAGAATTTTGTACGTCCATTTGCAGATTGATGTGTCTGCCTTCTTCTTACAGGGTAAGCTCAGGAGGCCAGGAATTCTGTAACTAATTTTTTTCCCACAATGTTTAGCATAGTGCTCAGCACATTGTTGATATTCAACAAATCTCATTGAATTGAAAGTTTTAAACAATGTAAATAATGTCCTCAAATTTTACCTCCCTGTTTCCAAAGCAAAATTAAGATTTAAAACCACAAAATTATTACTACACTTGGTGAGGGCTAACAGGGAAATGTAAAGTCAAACATTTAAAATATAATAACAGGTGGAAAAAATGATAACTTCAGATGTTCACGATGCAAAATTTGAGCATGAATAATTTTGTGATAAATATCAATGAAGAGATCATTTTGTAATGAACACAAATACCCTTTAAGAGGTTCCACTTTATCACATTACACATTTAGAGCATGTCTTTTTAGATTAATTATAATGGGATAATGGGATTGTAGCAGAGCATATAAAGCTTTCATATATTTTCTAGTAATTTATAATGCCAAACTTCCTTGGATGAAGGATTGATGCTCCTAGAGGAAATATATTGTGATTTATTTTCTCAGGTAGCACCATCCATGATCACTGAAATGGAGGATATTGCCTGCATACTAGGGCTTCATGGAGGAACTCCACAGACCTAATCACATTCCTTGGTAGTGGCAGCAATACCCTTGTTCTTGCTGAGAACTTGAAAATGAATATAAGTGTATTAGCTGAAGGGATGCTGATGCAAAACACCAGAAATGGGTCGGTCTTTATAAAGGGTATTTATTTGGGGTAGAAACTTCAGCTACCAAGCCATAAAGTGTAATTTACCTCCCTCACCTAAGTCTTTTGCCATGTGTTGGAGCAAGATGGCTGCCAATATCTGCAAGGGTTCAGGCTTCCTGGGTTCCTCTCTTCCTGGGGTTCAATTCTTTTTTGGCTCAGATCCTGTTTTCTTTACAAGGTGAGCTGTAGACTATGAGGCTCTCTAGGCTTTTCCTCTCTCCACAAGGCCAGCTGTAGACTATCAGGCAAACAACTCTGTCTCTCTTCCCAGGGTTCTGCCGTGTCTTAGAAACCACTTCTATTCCTCTGTGTTCTTCTCCTGTGTATTCATTTCCCAGGTTCCACCATCAAAACTCCAACATCAAAAGCTCCAACACTGTTCTTTGCCATGCCTTTTATAATTGAGTCCCCACCCGCCAAGGGGCCTACTGACGTGGCCCAATCAAAGCCCTAGTCATAACTTAATCATGCCCAGGTACAGACCCAGTTTACAAACATAATCCAATATCTATTTTGGAATTCATAACTATATCAAACTGCTACAATAAGTAACTATCTAAGGACCAAGCAAATAAATTTTACCCTTGGACCTACAATGACTAATAATGACTTTCACATTTTTAAAAGATTAGGAAAAAAATAAAATATGAAATAAACACCATAGGTGGCCTGCAAAGCCTATTAACTATTTGGGCCTTCTATATCTCTGCTGTCCAGTATGGTAGCCATGAATGACAGGTAGTTATTCATACTTGAAATGTGGCTGGTACAACTGAGGAACTAGGTGTTTAATAGTATTTAATATTGTTTTGGATCTCTATTTCTTAACAAATTAATTTTAGCAATACATATTAATAAAGCATAAATCCATCCAAAGTGTACAGTCAATGGTATTGGGTATAATCATATAACTGTGCATTCATCTCTTCAATCATTTTTAGAGCATTTTCATTATTCTAATAATAATGATAAACAAAAAACAACTCACACCTCTCAATCTCTCTATGCTTCCCCTGCTTACCTAACTGCTAATCTGTTTCTGTCTCTCTAGTTTATTTACACTTATATTTTGTAAAAACAGTGTTATATATGCAATATCACCCATATTTGTATTTCTATGAGATTCTGCTATGTTATATAGTCTCATGTTAGATTTTTTAGCTGTCTTTCTAGTAATAAAGACAACCTTAGACTTACCTTTTCAACAACTGTCATATCCGTATACTAACTCTGCTAGTTACAAACTCTATGATGTGCTTTCAAATACTTCAAATATTTACAAACAACTTTTTACCGATCTTGCACAGATTTACCCCAGCTTTCCATTCTCTACCCTCATTGTATTTTTTTTTCTGGTGACCTGTATCCTAGTTATTAACTCCATGTTTTTACACAATATATTTAGTTCATAATACCACAATCACACAGTAGTTGTCCTTTTGTGTCTGGCTTGCTTCACTCAACAAATGTCATCCAGGTTCATCCAAGTTGTCGTATGCCTCACAACTTCATTTCTTCTTACTGCTGTATAATATTCTATCATGTGTTTACACCACAACTTGTTTACCCACTCAATGGACACCTGGGTTGTTTCCAACTTTTGCCAATCATGAATAACAATGCTATGAATATTGGTGTGCAGATGTTTGTTCGTGTCACTCGTCTCAGTTCCTCTGGGTATATACCTAATAATATCTTGTTCCTGAACTAAGTGGGAAAGCTTTCAGTTTTTCACCATTGAGTACAATGCTAACTGTAGATTTTTCATATATGTAATTTACCATATTGAGAAAGCTTCCTTCTAGTCCTATCTTTTGAAGTGATTTTATCAAGAAAAGGATGATGTATTTTGTCAAATGCCTTTTCTGCATCAATGAAGAGGATCACATGTTTTTCCTTCTTCAATTTATCAATGTGGTTTATTACACTAATTGATCTTCTTGTGTTGAACCATCCTTGCATACCTGGCATAAAACCCAGTTGATTGTGGTGTATAATTCTTTTAAAGTGCTTTTGGAATCTGTCTGCAAGAATTTCTTGAGGATTTTTGCATTTATAATCATTAGGGATATTATTTTGTAATTTTCTTTTTCCATAATGTGTTTGGTTTTGGTATTAGGGGATATTGACTTCCTAGAATGAGTTTGGTAGCATATTTCCCTGCTCAATTTTTTGGAAGAACTAGAGCAAGATTGGTATTAGATTGTCTTTGAAGGATTGGTAGAATTCACCTGTGAAGCCATCTGTTCTGGGTATTTCATCTTTGAGAGGTTTTTGATGATTGTTTCAATCTCTTCACTTGTGATTGGTTTGTTGAGGTCTTCAGTTTCTTTTAAGGTCAATGTAGGTGTTTTGTATGTTTTTAAGAATTTCTATCTCATCTACATTGTCTAGTTTTTTGACAAACAGTTGTTCATAATATCATCTTATCTCTCTTATTTCTGTGGGGTCAGAGAGAACCTCTCCCCTCTCATTTCTGATTTTGTTTATTTGTTTCTTCTCTCTTTTTTTTCTTTCTCAATTTAGCTAAGGGTTTGTTGATTTTGTTGATCATCTCAAAGAACCAACTTGGTTTTGTTGATTCTATTTTTTGTTGTTGTTCTCAATTTCATTTATTTCTGCTCTGATATTTACCTGTGCTTGGTTAGGGATTAGTTTGCTGTTCTTTTTCTAGTTCCTACAGGAATGCAATTAGATCATCAATTATTGCTCTTTCTTCTTTTTTAATGTAAGGTTTGAGATTTATAAATTTACCTCTCAGGAGGGCCTTTGCATTGAACCATAAGTTGTGATGTGTGATGTGTTGCATTCTCATTTTCATTCGTCTCAAGATAAAAGTGAATTCTCTTGCAATTTCTTCTTTGATCCACTGATTTTTTAAGAGTGTGTTATTTAATCTCCATATAATTATGAATTTCCCTTTTTTCAGCCATTATTTATTTCCAGCTTTATTCATTATAATCAGAGATATTGTTTTATATAATTTCAATCTTTTAAAATATGTTGAGTCTTGTCCTGTGATCCAGCTTATGATCTATCTTGGAGAAGGATCCATGAGTGTTTGAAAAGTATATATCTTGCTGTTTTGGGGTGCAATGCTCTATAGATGTCTGTTAGGTGTAGTTTATTTATCATACTATTCAAGTTCTCTGTTTCTTTATTTATAATCTGTCAGATGTCCTATCCAATACCGACAGTGGTGTATTGAACTCTGCAACTATTATTGTTGGGACATCTGTTTCTCCTTCTAGTTTTGCCAGAGTGTGCCTCATGTATCTTGGGACACTGAGGTTAGGTGCATAAGTATTTACTATATTTATTTCTTCTTGGTGAATTGCCCCCTTTATTAATATATAATGCCCTTCTTCATCACTTACAACAGTTTTGCATTGAAAATCTATGTTGTCCGGGGAGCAGATGTGGCTCAAGCAATTGGGAACCTCCCTCCCACATAGGAAGTCATGGGTTCAGTTTCCAGTGCCTCCAAAAGAAAAAACAAATAGACAATGAGCAAAAAGAAAGAAAAGTAGCAAGAAGACAATGAGCAAAAACAAGAGCAAACAGATAAGGGAACTATCTCAGGGGAGTGGGAAGGAAACCTATGTTGTCAGATATAATATTGCTAGTCTAGCTCTTTTTTAAGATACAATATGCAACGAACATCTTTTTCCATCCTTTCACTTTTAACCTAGTTGTGTCCTTTCATCTTAGGTGATTCTCTTGTAGACAGCATATAAATGGCTCATATTTTTTTAAATCCATTCTATCAGTCTATGTCTTTTGACTGGGGAGTTCAAGCATTAACATTCAATATTATTACTGTAAAGACATTAATTACTTCATCCATTTTGTCCTTTGGCTTTCTGTTGTCATATTGTACTATTGTCTGTCTTTTTACCTTTTAATTTACCCTTCCTAATGATCTTCATTTCTACACTCTTCTCCAAGTCCCTCACCCTTGTTTTTGCCTTTCATATTGCAGCATTCCCTTTATTATCTCTTGTAATTCTGGTCTTTTGGTAACATATTCTTTCAGATTTTGTTTGTCTGTGAAGACTTTGCACTCAACCTCTTTTTTGAATTCTTGGCTGACAGTTTTTCTTTTTCAGTACCTTAAATACATCATACCACTTTCTTCTCACCTCCATGGTTTCTGATGAGTGTTGGCACTTAATCTTATGAGGGTTCCCTTGTATGTGTTGTTTTGTTTTTCTTTTGGTGCTTTCAGAATCCTCTCTTTATCTCTGATACTGGTCATTCTGACTAGTAGTTGTCTCAGGGTAGGTCTATTCAGATTTGTTCCATTTGGGTTTGCTGTCCTTCTTGGTATTGATATTTATGTCTTTTATAAGGGTGGGGAGGTTTTTTGGTCATTATTTCCTCAAATATTCTTTCTGCCCCTTTTCCATTCTCTTCTACTGTGACACCAATAATGTGTATGTTTATGTGTTTTGTACTATCATTAAATTCTCTGAGACTCTGTTCCATTTTTTCCTATTCTCTTCTCTTTCTGTTCTCCTATCTTTTCCAGTTCAAATGTTCTGTTTTTGAAATCACTAATTCTGTCTTCAAGCAATTCAAATCTGCATTATGTGCCTCTAATATATTTTTTAAGATTAATTTTATTTATTTCCCCCACTTCATTGTTTATGCTCAATGTCTGCTCTCTGTTTGTCGTCTTCTTTTTTTTTTTAGGAAGCACTGGAAACCTAACCCATGATCTACCATGTGGGAGGGAGGCACCTAATTGCTTGATCCACATCCACTCCCTGCTTGTTGTGTCTTTTATTGTGTGTCCTCATTGCATCATCTTGTTGAGTCATCTTGCTGTGCCAGCCCATCATGTCAGTTCACTGTCTTGCTCATTTTCTTTAGGAGGCACTGGGAACTGAACCCAGGACTTCCCATGTGGTAGGATTGCACCCAACTGCTGGAGCCACATCTGCTTCCCACCTCTAATGTATTTTTAATTTCATCTATTGAGGCTTTCATTCCCAAAAGCTCTGTTATATTTCTTTGTAGGTTTTCAAATTGTTCTTTATGCTTACCCACTGTCTTCTTAATATTCTTTATCTCTTTAGTCATATTTTCTTTAAATTCTTGAAATTGATTAAGAAGGTTGTGTGATTATCATTGATTAATTGTCTTAAATCCTGTATCTCATCAGGATATTTGGTTTGTTCCTTTGAGTGGGTCATCTCTTCCTGTTTCCTAGTATGGCTTTTAAATTTTTTCTCATTGTTTAAGAATTTGAAAATGTTGGTAAATTTACTCTGATGACCAATTTCTCTCTCTTGTCTTTTTTTTTTTTTTTTTTTTTTTTTTGCTGCTCTTCTTTGATATTTGTTTTGACTTATTCTACGTCTTTAAAACTGCCCAGCTTAAGTTACCAAAATCAAACCAGGGACTCACTAATGGGACACAGATTTCTCTCCCAGGTGTTCAGATTAAGAGATACCTAGAAGCAATTTTTCTCAATTCAATTTCCAGACAGGCCAGCAGATAGAGATCATTGGTGTACCTTTCCACCAAGATGTTTCTTTCAATCTCTATTTTTCTGTGTTTCAGTCTGGTTTGAGCTGAGATTGAAATCAGGTTCTGCTGGTTAAACCCCTGACAAGAGCCCCCCGACTCTTCCTCCCTTTTTAACAGCTGACAGGGAAGAAGATGTCTCTCCACTCTCAATCTTTGGTGGTGATCCAGGGTTTTTATCCCAGCTTAATATATTGAGGGTAGCAGTTGGGAGCCCTACCGAGCCACCACGGAGGTTTGGTAATTCACGTTCGTTGTTTCAGTTTCTTTGTCTCTGTGTTCCTTGCCCTCCTGGGAATTGTGTAGTGCTGTCCTGGACTACTGACCCCACAAAGCAGGTCCCTCAGGTAGCTTTTGGCTCTTTCTCCATTGATTTTGTGAGAGAGCTAAGCCTTACCTGCCTCCTTCTGACACCATCTTCCCAGAACCTCCAGAATTTAATTTTAATTCACATTTAAATAGCTACATGTGCCAGGTGACTATCATACTGGACAGCTCTGGAGCACCATTTCTCCTGCCCCAATAGTTCAGAACCTTTAAATGCCAAAAATAGTGAATGGGATAAAAACAGTGGATGACCTGAAACTTTTCCTCCAAAAACATTTCCATTTCTTTCCATTTCTAATCTTCTATAATTCCATCTGACACATTTCTTCCAATTCATCTTCACCCACCTCATTATTTTTTTTCTTTCAATTCTTCAAATTGATTAAGAGAAAAGTAGAACACAAGAACAATCTAGGATCCCACTGTAGGAAATAGATTTGTTTCTGCAGGACCAAACCAAAACTCTGAATCACTGCCCTTCAAGGAGTATGGTAGACAGAAGCTAGATTTTTTTGATGTTGTTAAGTGATTGAAAAATATGGATCTCTGAGTCACATTATGAATTGGTCTAAAGAGCCAATCACCACGCACAAATTTTTATTTTGAGTTCCAAACATCTAATTTTAAAACTTGGAATAAATATGCTGAAAAATTAGGACTGACATGTCTAGTTTAACAAAAAAAATCACTTACTAGTTGAGGTATCTCCTCTTTGTGGGTAAACACTTTTTACTTCCTTGTTCATGCTGAGGAGAAAGGTTACACACTAACACAGTAGTTTAAAACCCACAGACAATACTTAAAAAAACACTGATGATCTGATTCATTAGGTACCAGTTGGAACCAATGAATCTGTCTTTTTGACCAATAGACCAATACACCCCCTGATGTTGGCCAAAGAAGTCCATAGCCCAACCATTTAGAAACAGAATAATGGCAGATTCAGAGAATGATTTTTTGGGAAATAGATTGGAACCATTATCTAAAATGAAATTTCAGGGCCATCAGTTACCTATGTTATATTTCATATCTTCAAGTTACATACATCTTGTTTCTTGGGTCTTAAATTCCTAGAAAACAATTTGTATTTCTAGAAAACATATACTCATCTTCCATGCCCCTTTATTTAAAATCAGAGACAACCAAGTGTTCCTTCTTCTCTGAGGCCTTTCTTGCATTCTCAAGAAAGATTTGGCCTTCTTTCTCTGTGATCTAAATTATAATTTATATGTAAACCTCATTATTGTAATTATCATATTGTGTTATATTTGCTGTTTTACCTTAAGAGGAGGTGTCCTGTTTTATCATGCATGTAATTTAATACTATCTTATTTTAGGGTACATATTAAATAATCTGTAAATATTTGATTAAAAGTATATAAATGAGAAGAAAATGTGGAGCTCATTTTAACTAATTATGACATTACTATAAATATGACAAGTAGTTACAACCATTGCCAGTTTTTAAAATTATAATTTCAGCCATTCAATTTTAATTTTAAGTCCTCAAAATAATATCAAAGCACTGATTTTTAAAAATAATCATTTTAGAATTCACTTCATGTCATCTTTTCAGTTCAAGCATAGAGACAAGCAGTTAAGAATTCAAGCCAAGCAGAATACATAAATAAAGGAGGGATGTTTTTTGTGTTAAACTGTAAAATGCCTTCCCTTTCCACTAACATGTAAGTTTCTTGAGGGTAAGTACCTCCTATCTCCCCAATTAGTAAATTGGTGCCTGCATAGAGTTAGGATTCAATAAACATTTGTTCCTTAATTGGAGGGACTTTGGAATGGTTGAATGTCTGAATGTCATTCAGGGAGATGGGTTCAATCAAGTCTGAGCTTTGATTTTTGCAAGAAATGAGAGACATCTAAAGTTTTAAATGAAATGTATTTTAAAATTTTCTGTCATTTTAAAATGCAAACAAAAAGAAGAGAAAAATATGTAGCCTGAGCAAAACATTACATAATATCGATGGGCCACAAATTTGCAATATCTGACAGAAAAAGTAGTGAAAACAAATATTTTTTAGTACTATGAATCATGGAAAATATTTGCTTGTATAGTTCAGGAATTTTTCCAGAACTTCCTCTCTGGCACAAATAGTCTGATGCATTTCAAACCATCTAGTGCTTCAGTATTTGCCTTCCTTGACAATCACCTGTTTCCTTTTTTTTTCCTGAATGAACAAAAGTAGTTATTTTTACTTTTTCTTCTCACTGAATTTCCACTTTTATTAATATATAATGACCTTCTTCATTGCTTATAACATTTTTAAACAATTAATTTTTAATTGTGTTTTTTTGAAGATACATAGATCACAAAAAAGTGTTACATTAAAAAATACTAGAGGTTCCTGTACACCCCACACCCCACCCTACCCCACTCCTCCCACATCAACAACTTCTTTCATCATAGTGGCACATTCATTGCATTTGGTGAATACATTTTGGAGCATTGCTGCACCCTGCACCGCGTGAGTAATAGTTTACACTCTCTCCCAGGATATATAATGTCCAGCATCTGTCCCTGCAATATCATTTAGGACAGCTCCAAGTCCTGAAAATGTCCCCACATCACATCTCTTCTTCTCTCTCCCTGCCCTCAGCAACTACCGTGGCCACTTTTCCACATCAATTCTACAATTTCTTTCATTACTAGTCACAATAGTTCTATAATAAAATAGTAAGTCCACTCTAATCCATATTTTATTCCAAGGCAACTTTATTCTATCAGAATAACACTTTCAAAATCAATCATACTTTCCTAAGCCCAACAGGTAAAACATTTGTTTTAAAGAATTGGAATACAATATCACATTTGAAACATTTTCCAAAGCTGCATGATTTTTAAAAATTTAGTTCATTAAGCACAAGTTTCAATGTATATGTATTATTTCTTAGAAATTAGAATTGTAGTTCCAGTTTGCTGGCTATCAAATCAATTAATTAAGAGAGTGAAAATTAGATTTTGTTAATTTTGTGTGGTTTTGCTGAAATTCCTTTGAACTTTAAGTTAACCTATTTCACTGCATTTTTTGTTAGGCAATAATATAAAAATGGACAATACATAAATGTTGAGAATGTCATTCAGTCATTTTTAAGTAGCTGTCAATGGCTCTCTTTAGAGAACTTCTCAAGGAGAAATGACTATGTCTAGACTAAATGATACAAAGCATTATAAAAAAAATATGCCAAATGATTTTTATCTGTCAAAAATAGCTAGTAAAGGAAAAGTACAATTTTTATTCTTAAAAAGACCCATTCTTTTACAATCTTTTGCATAAGAGTTTTTCACACAGTACAGTTGTTTGGGAAAATGAAATTTGTAGTCACATGAATATCTGGAAAATCCAGGATCCTTTTTATTAGAGAGGCAATGTACCAAATAGAGCTGATGAAATTTTTAACATTTTTCAGATACTTTTTTATATTCAGACAAATTATCCAAAAAAGCTTATGAAATTATTATGACACAACATACATAAAAGTCAATGCAAAACTGCTGATGGATTAAAAAGTACTTCTCACTGAATAATTATTGGGGAAAAGGTCATGTGTAGACATATATCAGTGATATTTTCAAGTTTGAAAGTTTTTTTGAGGAACCAAAGGTCCTACAAAGTCATTATGACTCTACATTACCTACCAATTAGGAGACTTTATTAAAATATATATTAATTTGTAGAGATGGAAAGTTAGAAGAATTTTTGTTTTGTTTTGTAAATTTCATTACAAAGAAATTCAAAGTATAGTACTTCATTTAATATTTTCTCACTGGGAAGTGGACTTGGCCCAGTGGGCCCAGTGGTTAGGGCGTCCGTCTACCACATGGGAGGTCCCCGGTTCAAACCCGGGGCCTCCTTGACCCGTGTAGAGCTGGCCCATGCGCAGTACTGCTGCGCACAAGGAGTGCCTTGCCACACAGGGGTGTCCCCTGCGTAGGGGAGCTCCACACACAAGGAGTGCACCCCATAAGGAGAGCTGCCCAGAGCAAAAGAAAGTGCAGCCTGCCTAAGAATGGCACCGTCCAGACGGAGAGCTGACACAACAAGATGACGCAACAAAAAGAAACACAGATTCCCATGCCACTGACAAAACAAAAGTGGACAAAGACGATGACGCAGCAAATGGACACAGAGAGCAGACAACCAGGGCGGGGCGGGGTGGGGGAGGGAGGGAGAAGGGGAGAGAAATAAATAAAATAAATAAATCTAAAAAAATATATTTTCTTACTGACTTCCACAAAAATGAGAACTCTAAATGAATTATGAAGAGCACTCAAGGAAGAATAAATGAATATAAAAGCAGTAATAAAGAAGCAGTAATATAAAAGCAGTTTAGATAGGAAATCTAAACACTGAGATTAAGAAGAGAATTAAAAGGGCAGTTTTTATAGAGATCAAGTAGTCTATATTTTTAACCAGTACATAGATTTCTTCCATATCTCCTGTTCAGTCTCAATTGCGATACTTCAAATAACAGGGAGCTCTCCATCTCTCAAAATAGACAGTTCTAGCATGGGATCATTCTAAAGGATGGAAGGATTTTGGGGAGCACACAGAATAAAAAACCTACCCACAATATCCTTATTTTTCTCACTTTACATTCAGATTTGGGTCTATGAGGTGCCAGTAGTAATCCAAATTTAACCAAAACCACCAGCCTGAAATGGAGTATCAAATCATATAGGTCTACTTTATGACCTAAAAGTCCTCCATGAAATGATGGGCTATGAAGATCTGGGATGCAAATAAGGTCCATTTTGTTTAGCAAAGTAGAGTTTATTGCTTATAATGGAAAAACACTCTTCTCTGTCTTTAATTCCAGGAGATGTTGATTTTCATTTGCAAGATTTTCTGGGGAAACTATTTCCTTCTCCTATACAATGTTTTCATAAAGATTTGATAAAATTAAATTATTTTGAGAAATAGGTACTATAAAACCACTGACTTCATTGTCTTTGGTAAGTTGTAGTCTTAGTAGCAGTGATGCACTTGCTAATTCATGACCTTTTTCATAAGCATAAAAAATGGATTGACTTAAATGTGAGTTTGGGAGAATAAAAAGCTGGGGCCAGTATCTTAGAAACCATAATATACGTAAAAATCACTTAAGGACCTTTTAATGCAGATTCTTTGAGCCCATCTCCAGTATATTCATTCATTAATCTGGTTCTGCATTTTACTCCCAGATATTGGACAATGAATCATACTTCAAGAATAATAATCTTAGGCTCTCAAATAAGAGATTAATCCTAACTAAATTATGACAATTTTTGATGAAATAATATTTCCTAAACATCAGAAATATAGGAAGAACCTGGAAAATATAGAAAACTAAGGCTAGAATAGATTTATGTACATGGATATACATGAATATATAGAAATATAAGCTTATTTACTTATTTACAGGAAATAAATACATATGAGATCAAATGTTCCTTTCATTACTTTAATATTTGATAGGGATTTAGAAAGGGAAATACATGAAGCAATTAGGAGGAGCATCTAAAAGAAAGAAATGAAAGCATCACTTGACTTAACTCTGGCTCATTTTTTTTGTGTCTCTTTAGTAATAAAACAGATTTGCTCAAAGACCCTCAAAAACAAAACATCTGAGTGCCTACAAAACCTCACTCTGATTGAGTTGCAAGTCAAGAATGAAGTAGTACTATTTGGGAAGAATTCATATCAAAGACAGGATAGAATAGTAGAAGTTAACTCTCCTATTTGCAGTCTATATGATCGTGACCAGTTTTGTTTTTATTTTAGCATTCCCAAATTTCAATTTTCTCTTTTATGAAATGGGGATCAGAATGTCTGCCATGCCCCAACCCTTGCTTCAAGGTGTGGTTTTGTACATCAAATGAAGAATTAATGGGAAATCACTGTTTAAACTGTAAAAATTACCATATGGATGTTACATGGGTATAATGATATTTACATGAATACATGTATGTATATCTGCTTCTTGTAATGCCAAAAATCAGTCATATCCATAGAAAAATCATGGCTTTAAGGAAAAATAATGATCTTTCTCACACATTTCTGAGGGAGGGGTGGGAATCAGTGAGGAGATGTTATTCAAGCACATGTGTACATAATGTGCTTTCACCTTCTTAATGGGTTTCCCAGTGATTTATGCATTTAATTAGTTCATCAGCTTAAGTATGGTTGACTCTGGAAAGAATAAATACAGGGATGCATTGGCTACTAAATTCTGAAACCAATCACAACCATTTTCTATTACTGTGCAGTTCTCACAATTGAGTCCCAATAGTTCTAGTGACCCTGTTTAAAAAAGAAAAGTATGTTTTCTGAGTGGTAATCATTGTAAGGGCAGTCTAGAAGGAATAGAACTTGATAAAGATATAATATCATCAGAAGCTGTCCTTTGGGAAATGGCTGTTGTCAGTCATATAAATTAGAATGGAGAATGGAATCATTATTTTAAACAAGGCCTAAATGTCATTAGTCTTGAGCAAGGAAAATGTTTATGAAAAATTGTAACATGGTCCTACAGTATAGAACTAGTGCTGTCTTTTCCATGCTACCAAAACTCACTTGCAAAATGCCTAACAGCTGTGGCTTTTGGCAAGCATAGAAAAATGGGGGAAATGTTACCATCTGGTAAAACAAAGAAAGGTGGTGCACTGCAGACTTTTCCATATTTATATATATAAATTTTATAATATATATAATTTATACATATAAATATGTAAATATGTATATATATTTACAAATTCTGTTATATATAATTACAAATTCTGTTACAATTACAAATTCTGTACAGAAAGAAACAGATCCTACATTTTTATTTTGATAAATTTAAATATGAAAAAATTCATCAAATTATTATATTCTTGTCTTATATTCAATCAATTACATTCCCCTGTATTTTGTTAATGAAAAAGTGACCTGGCATGTGTACTGCTCTATGCAGGCATGGCATGTAGCTATAGCTATTCATGTATTATGTTGCCTTTCCATTACTGTAATTTTACATGGATCTTCAAATTAATGTGCTCATGCATTGCATTTCTGATGAGTTTTAACTAAGCCTAAATATAAATTTCAAGAGCCATTTTTAAATTGTGCTGTAAAGCATATATTCTCTTTTGTAAGAGTAGTGTCATACTGAACAGTCTCATTACTAAGTCTTGGCATTTTGTCCACTTGAGAACCATTTAATTTTTCCTTCTTTGCATTTGTCACATTTAACTGTTAGGGAGAGCCATATTTTGCAGTTAAAGGCCATGTGTGATTAATATCCATCATTATAAAATGTGACTGAATTAAAATCAATCTTATTTGCAGTAGATCTCTCTTATGCCTTAATTGCTGATTTAGCAGTTAATTGAGAAAATCCTTGTTAATGATCTGATGTAGCTCTGAGGAATGTTGAGTGATATAAGAGACTATTCTCCAGAAGAAAGAATTATCCCAACTGCATATGGCAGATCCAGGGGAAATCTTAGTGGAGCGCATGTTGCAATTCAGTGGTTTAACGATTTCTCACAGTTTACACCATCACAAATGACACACACACTAAATTTATACATGTATTAGGAATTAGTGATCTGTATGATAATTATGAGCAATGGTACTCTTCAGAAATCAGAAGAATTCAGAAAGAATACTTTTCTCTAGAACACTTGGTTTTAAGAACATAGGAAATTTTTCTTTCTGTTATAGGACACCTCCCACTTCATCCTTCCCAAATCCATCTGTCTTTTGCTTGGCTTCTTCTTACTTCTCTGCCATTCATTGCTTACTTTGCTGCTGAGATCATTGTTCCTGGGAAGGAGACTGTTAATGGTTCTGGTGGCATAAATATTCCGGAATTATACATCTCCTATTTTCATCTGTGTCAGCCTTCTTTTTGCTAATTTAAGAATCATTGCCCATCACAGCCTTTACAGAGGATTTCTCATTTTAAGTGCTTGTTATTTGGGAGGCATGTTGATTTCATGAGACAATCACTCTTCGAAGAGGAAGGCAAAAGGAATACAGTATTCACTGATGCCTTAAAGGTACCCCTCATTGTCCTGGGTACTTCAAATACTTAGAATATTTTCTATTTTCTCTAATTCTGACAACTACCAAGTAAAGTGCTTATTGTTGTTATTATTATTATCATCATCATCTCTGTAAATAAAGAAATTAAGGTTCACAGACATTAGGAGACAAATTGTGAGATAATAGTGAAATAAGGATTTGCAACATGAAACATGACCCCAAATCCACTTGTGTTGTTGTTGTTGTTGTTGTTGTTGTTTTTGACTTTTTTCTCCAACACACTCATGATGCAGCAATAGAATAGTCTGTATTTGGAATAGCCACATCAGTGTTAGAGAAACAGTTTTGAATTCGGTATGTTCAGATGCAAGTTGGAATATGTTCATATCAAACACTCGATGTGCGAAATAGTAAATATTCCCCAAAATGTGTACTGAGGTGCCCTAGGGTGACACAGCAAATTTACCACGCACTAAGGAATATTTTTAAAATTTTAAGGTAACAGAGTGATATCTGATATCTATGAGAAACAGTGCAAACTGCTAACTTGAAGTAGTTTACAATTTCAATGTTAGATTGTACTACAATATATTACTTTCAAAGGCATATCTTTGTATAGCTGGGTTTTCAGTGATTTCTGTAATTAGAAAATATATATACAAGTACTATTCAAAACCCAATGTGGAAATGGTAAAATTAAGACCATGTTGGTCTGAGAAGTTGTGCAGTACTCAACAGTCACATATATCTCATTATTAAGCAATTGTGGTTATCTAAAAGTTAAGTATTATTTTTGCAATTTATGTGCAATATTTTCTTCAAACATATACTAAGTATATGTATACTTAGGATATAAATATTTAGTACGTTGTCTGGAATTAACTGCTTAATAAATGGAACTGCTAACTATTTCTTGCGCTCTTGTGGGCATTGTAAAAATTATTGAGACACGAGGAAATGAGAAAGTCTGAGAATCCCTGGGACACTCAGCATCTTCCTTCTCTGCAAAAAAAAATTCTTAGGATTAATACAGGTAGGATAATCATATGATAATCCTAGAAATAAATGAAAACTTCTCTAGTCATGCTTCAATATGTTATCCTTAAGAGTATCATTTCAGAGAAGATTGTGATTCCAGGGAATAATTATTTCAAAACATTTCTCTAGCTGACTGAATGGTCAGCAATTGAATGATAAGCCTGAGTTATCAAGGAGACTTTTATAACTGGAAAACTTACCTTCTGAGCAGGACACTGCCACCAGTGCTGCAGAGTGTAAGAGAAAGAAAATACTTGACTCCAAATTCTAGTTCTGTCACTTGCTGATTGTGGAAACTTCAAAAGTTAATGACATTGCGCTCACCCATAGGATTTCTTGAATTCAGGGGAAAATCCTGCTTCATACAGTAATTAAATAAAATATGACTAAAGTCAGCACAAGGCACAAAGTAAATCCTTAATAAGTATTACCGTTACCCTCCTGACATCACACCCCATAGCCAATGATTTGCCAGGATTTACTTCTAGTTCCTTCTGCCCTAAATATTTTCTACAGCCAAGGATGCTTGAGTCTCAGAGTCTCTCCAAAGCTCATTTCATTGCCAGTCAGGATCCGTATTGACTCCTCCTTGGTAATTTCTACCTTCTCCTAACTGACACCGCATTCCCAGTCTGTTTTCTTATCCACTTTACCACAGATCAAGACTAATCTCACTAAACCACAAGTCCGCATACTTTACTCAAAAGCCTTCAGTGGCTGCCCACTGCCAAAAGAAAAAATTCCAGATTACTGAGTTTAACAAGCAAGGTCCTCCATTTCAGAGCTGTACTCCCTATTTTAAGAGTTAGACTTTCCAAGATCAGAGTTCTGTAAATTTAAACAAGTCATCCTCTACACGACTCAGTTTCCTCATATGAAAATGCGGCAAGTAATAGAGCCTACCTGAAATGGTGGCTGTGGAGAGTGAGTTAAAATAAGTATGTGGAATAGTGCTCGGCATAGAGAAGATACTCTTTAAGTGTTAGATTATTACTGCTATTTGCACATTCTTAATTTCATCAGAATTACAGGATACTCTGAACAAATCCTACATTTTATATGTCTGTGATTTTTTTACTGCTTTTCCTAAATCTAAATTCCCTTTCTAAGTTTTCTCCACCCCAAATCTTTGTAAATTCTATCAGCCCATCAAAAGTCTTTCTTTGAAGCTTCCTCAGATCTCTATTCCTTGACTACTATGGAATTTCATTTCTACTTTTCATTTTATTGATTATTTTCCACCCTCTGAAGATATCTTCCTTCTCTTCAGAGCCCTAATCACAATATTTCTTTATTAGTTAATCTGTTTAGAGTCTATTACTAAAGTTCCAGAATCCATGTGTGTATTTTGCTCACCAATGCGCATGCAGATTAGTCTCTTGTATATCATTGACATACAATAACAATTACATGATGTGTCAATGAATGTATGAATAAATATGTATCCACTACTGAAATAGATATTTCCTTTTCATCTTTTATATATATTATAATCAGTTCCTTTCACTGATGAGTTTTCCCTGATATGCTCTAAGTGATATATCTTTTAATAACATCCTTATTGTTTATAAAATATTGAGAGTATTATAATGCTATTAGCTCTAATGTATTAAATTATTATATGAAAAAAATAGATAATGGAACAAGGAAAAATGCCTATTTGCCTGATTTTTTTTACATTAAAAAAATATAAGAAGTTCCCATATATCCCACCCCCTCTCCTCCCATATCAACAACCTCTTTCATCATTGTGGCACATTCATTGCATTTGTTGAATACATTTTGGAGCACTGATGCACTGCATAGATTATAGTTTACATTGTTTTTTTATTGCTATAAAAACTAGATTAAAAACATTAAGATTAATCCACATTGATAGTTTATGTTTTAATTTCTGTGTACACCACCACCAAGGAATTTTAAACATTGCAAAGAAAATTTGTATTGCTACAAAAGTTCACCACAAAAGTGCCACGTTTGTTTGGACTATTGTCCCTAGATGTGTTGTCTGTGACACAAATACACAAATCAATGGATTTTTTTTCAATTTTACAGAGAAGCATAATGGGCGGGCCAGAAATATGAACAATAACTTGAGTGTAAAAATATTACATTAATAAAGCTGAAACCAAAAAAATTAAACAATATATTATTTAGAAAGACATAAATATGTGATGAAGATGTGAAAAAATCTTGATGATAAATGCACAATTCAGTATAGTGGTTCATCTAGAGAATGGTAGAGTAATGGGAAGCGGGAGGTACATAGAGATATGAAAGTTATTGGTGTTGTTCTAGTTCTTAGACTGTGTGGTGGGTTCAGAGAAGTCTTCAGATTTTTTGCTTCATAATACACTGATATTACTTATAATTATTAAACATATTAGAACTATTTAAAAGATCAAATTAAAATCATTGTGTAACTCAAAAAGAAAAAAAAAAAGAAAAAGCATGAGAAGAAAGAGAAGAATTGGAATTGATTGAATTAGACCTACACAAAACAAAAAGAAATTTTCTAGAGTCAATTTGTTCCATCAGAGTTAAACTGGCATCTGGACAAGCCAGAAACCTAACATTATTTACATTTTATTTATGTATATGATAACTTTCTACTTACAGGAAGTGTTAATGGGCTTTCTATTTATGAATTTAACATAAAATTTTGTTTTAAGATAAGTGAATCTATGTATTCATTTATATGTGTATTTTTTAACTGATAACATTTTGGGCCTAATTATACTTTCAGCAATTTTTAAAAAATAGTATGGAAAAAGTTTAAGTCAGGAACCATTGTATCAACAAATATTTTTCAGGAGCCAGGCTTTTGCAGACTCTTGGCAGTGTGGGGAAAATCAGTGTGTTAAAAAAGGAAAGAAAAGAAAAATATATTTCACATTATATTAATGTGTCTCAATATCTATTTGTCCTTCTTTCAATTCATTGATCCCCTAATATTTACTGGATATGGTGTCCCAGAACAGAAGCTACTTTTCCCAGCATCTCTTTAAGCAAAATTGGGGGTAGCCTATTGACTACATTATTACCAAATGAATGTAAACAGAAGAGCGTGGAAACTTCTGGTAGAAAATGCCCTTTCTCCTGGTTGGAATGAAGATGCAATGTTAGAACTGAAGCATCCATCTCACTCTAAGAACCAATGCCTTTGTGGAGCAAAGAGAGAAAAAGAATTATGGTTTTCTGACACTGTGAAGTTACCTCTTATTCTTGAAAGAAAAATAAAACTTATTAAAATGACTATTATATTGGGTTTTCTATTATCTGCAGCCAAACCTAATTCTAATTAACACATGTTTACAGGCAATCAGATTGCTTTATTCCTTTTCCTTTTTTCCCCGTTTTTAGGACAGCTTTGTAAATATCCTAAGAGGAAGAGAAATGCAGAGTCCCCTAAATTCTTACTTAAGACAGAGTGATTATATGGCCTCTAAAACACAATACTTGAGATATCATTTGATTAAATGTGAGACTATATTATCAACTGTTGGAAATGAGTAAGATATACAAGATATATAAGATACACTATATATATACACACGCTAAAGATTAGAATTATTTTGTCTATTTCAGTTGTATCTAGCAATTTCATTCAGAGGAAATGTTGGCTCCTAGTGACCTAAGCTAAACCAATAATATTCTTTTCTCCTGTAACTAGAAAATTGATCAAAGGCACACAGTTTGGCTACAAGAGCCTGACAAAAATCAACAAAAGCATTTTGTGAGATTAAATTGGCCATATAGCATTTACAGTAAAGAGTACCATATATTTTATTCTTTCTAAATTATGTGTTAAACATCCTTTACATCAGTAAAAATTTTTAATAATATTATATTCTTATATACATGCATAAATTTTTTTCACATAGTTCATTTTAAGCATTTGCCAGCACACCTCTGCCTAAGCCAACTAGGTAGTGAACGACATTCCATAAATGAACAAGTGAACAAGTGCTAAATTAGTCCAATTATAGAAGCTCGGGACTTTTACTCAGCAACTGGAAGAGAAAATATTTCCGCCCTTCATCTTGCCCCTTTCACTCTTTCTCTCTCTATGTCTTTGATTCTTTCTCTGCTTCTCTTTCCCTCACTTTTGATGTGAACGAGGAAGTACATAGTCTTAGGAACATATGGCTATTGTTCTATGACAACAGAAGTAGTCAACTTTGGAACAATGATGCAAAAGGCAAGAACAGGAAGTAGAAAAAAGCCAGGTTTTTTTGTTTTTTTTTTTAAAGATTTTATTTTATTTATTTAATTTCCCCCCTCCCCTGGTTGTCTGTTCTTGGTGTCTATTTGCTGCGTCTTGTTTCTTTGTCCGCTTCTGTTGTCGGCACGGGAAGTGTGGGCAGCGCCATTCCTGGGCAGGCTGCTCTTTCTTTTCACGCTGGGCGGCTTTCCTCACGGGCACACTCCTTGCGCGTGGGGCTCCCCCACGCGGGGGACACCCTTGCGTGGCACGGCACTCCTTGCGCGCATCAGCGCTGCGCATGGCCAGCTCCACACGGGTCAAGGAGGCCTGGGGTTTGAACCGCGGACCTCCTATATGGTAGGCGGACACCCTAACCACTGGGCCAAAGTCCGTTTCCCAAAAAGCCAGGTTCTTTGTGGAGGGTTTGAGCTGCTGGATCAAGCCAATACTAAAGCAATTACATTAGCCAATGAATTTCCTCATGTTAAGCTAGTTTGAATTAGATTTTCTGTCCTCCCTGAGATCTGATCATCCAACTATTTGACTTTATAAACAATATTACTTTCCTTCCCTAAACCATTCTTTTTTTCTCATTTTAATAAAAGTTTGTGACTCAGTCATCCAGAGGATCAGGATGGAAGCCTGGAGAAAGAAAGAATTCTGAAATATCCTTCTTAAAGAAGTTCCACTTTATTGTGATAAATACAGAAGATACATTCTCAAGAGAACATACTAGGAGACATGAGGGTAAATGATTTGGGGTGAATGCTACTTTATAATATTCCCCTGTTCATCACGGATAATACACTTTGGTTGGTGGAGACAGTGTTCTGCTTCGACCTCAGATTCTGGTAGATTGTGGGATGCCACAAGTGGAAGCATATAAACCTCTTATTATAAGTTATTAACTACATGAGCCTGAAATTCTAGAATAATTACTTGCAAAATCATTTAGTAAGCCACATCACCTAGATGTAATACCCAAGTTCCACGTATAATTTTGTATTATGTCTCCAATGCCATTTTTGCAACATTGTCTACAGGTTATAAAGGATTACATACATAATTATGTCCACATTATACGCAACATAACCAAGCAATGATTGCCACTCTGTGGGAATGTAATATCAAAAGGCATTGCCAGGCACGACCACAAATTGTATCTATTGCTTACAACTACAACTATCAAAACAATTACAGAAATAGATACTAAAAGTGGGTGAAGACCATTGATCCTAAGAGAATTTTCAGAATTTGTTATTAGGGTAATGTGGAGCAAAAAGCATTGGGAAATTTTCATTTTCTAGGATAGGAAACTACTAGCCATGGTACAGAGCAATGAATTAACCAATCAAGCTACTGACTCTGATTAACAGAGAAATTCTAACGGATGAATGGTCATGGCAGGCTGGAGGTCCAGTGACTTTTTCTTAAGGGCTAGCAAGAGGATGGGTGGTTATTTCCTCAGGACAGACCATTATAGTTTTATGTGGCAAAGACTCAGAAGAATTTAGGGTTTCAGTGTCCCTATTGTCATCATTATCAATGCATATGTCCCCATTCCAATTTTCAGGATCCCATTCCTTTCCAATGAATGCTCTCCCTTTTACAGCAGACACCCTGCAAGGTTGAGATTTTAGTTTCCATTGTAACTCAGCTACTTGCACAATGAGACTGGATCTGTTTTTCAGAGATCTCAAGTCTGTAACTATATGAAACAAGATTTTTTTTCAGAGCACACATAGAAACTTTCACATCCTTCATGCAGCATTTAAATTGTAAATTTGAAGCCTTCAGCTCATCTTTTTCTTCTACAACTGTATCCAATGTATTTAGGAAAAAGAGCCAACATCATTATATCTTTTAACTCCACAAAACTCTGTTAAGGTGTCAAAAACACTTTTACTCAGAGCTTTGCCTCTTATAAGCATGTGAGTAGCAGTATCCAGTGATGATATTTTGTACATCTCTATGCCAGCTCACACAGTGAACTACCATTGGCATCTTTATTACTGGAAATAGAGACATACTAGGAGACATGAGCATATTTTTTAAGTATATTTGTTGTTTTAATTTGACACATCTGAACCAAAGCAGTCACGATACTTGATACACATTGAAGAGAATCATACACTATAGTCTTAGACATAACTACAGAAGAAGCAGAACAATTAAAACTACATAAAGCCTTAAAATATATCCACAGTGTATATTATTTCAATATTCATATATTTACAAATTAGGTTACATACCATTAATTCTATTTTTATTTTTTGTTCATTGTTTTATTCATGCAGGATTCATTCAAGGAATGGCAAATTCATTTATGTGTGTGTGTTTGTTTATTTTTTACTATATTGGTTAATATAAAAGGCATGAATGAAATGCCTTTTCATTCTGAGAAATTCTCAGATATCACTCCAAAACAGTACTTACTATTCCTAAAAATAACCAAAGTGAACCTGCAAAGGGACCAAATAGCCATTTTGTTTTGTGGTCCTCAAGAACAACTAATGGACTTTCACATTTTCATTCCATTGTAGGTAAAAGAATAGAGCTTTTGAACCTAGTCAGAGCAGAGAGCCAATTGCAAAAACCCCAGAACCAATTGAGAAACCTCATGTTTAAGATTATGTTTCTCAAGAACCACCCTACTTCTGGCACCAAGCTGCATTAGCGAGGGTTCTTTAGGAAAAACAGAACTGACAGGAGATATCTATAAATATTGTGAGATTTTTAAAAGTTGTCCTACTCGACTGGGGGTGCACAAATCCAAATTCCATAAAGTATACTGTAAGCCAGAAACTCTGATGGAGGTCCTCAATTCATTTCCCAAGAAGAGTTGACTGACTGAAGTATAGATGAAATTCTTCTCTGCTGACTGCTGAAATTATCACTTCTCCTTTTAAGGCCTTCACCTGATTGGATGAGAAGTCTCTTTTGCTGAAGGCAACTCCTTAGGTGATTTTGGAGGTAATTAGCCATAGATGCAATCAACTTACTAATGATTTAAGTCCATGAAATGCCCTTACTGTAACAATTAGGCCAGTGCTTACTTGACAAAACAATCAGGCACCATTACCTGACCAAGTTGACATGAGTTAAATATCACACCCATTTACGAGTGAAATCTATCCTTCTTACAGGTAGAATTCAGTTATGATCTTTGACTTCAGGAATTAGTATGGATACAGAGCCAGGATCCAATAGTCTACCCTAAAGGTTGTGGATTTATCTTTCCCTATACATATACTAAATTTATACTTTCCCTTTGATGAAGGATAGGAACAATTTTACCGTCCATACATTTAGTGTTTTAATAGCATCCTTTTCTCAAACATTTCTTTTTTTCAATAAGAGAAGTTGTTCAGTTCTGCAAATTGAGTAATAAAATATGAGTCTCTAAGGTATCTCCAATTTGCCAAATTAGAATTTTTAACAGTTTTTCTGCAAATCAGGTAGGAGCTTAATTGCAGTCAATTGTATTTCTATAGAATATATGATTAATTGATAACCATAGCAATCTCTTTAGTTAGATCATTCGCTATTCTGTGACTACTGCACTAATCTTACCCTCCATTATTTAACCATACTTATTTGCCTCAAGTTATAGTCAGAATAGTGAAAGCTGCATAAAAGCAGAGATGTTGTATGTTTTGTTCCAAAAACCAGGCACTGCCTCAAAAGGGAGGAAAAATAAGAAAGAAGGAGGGAGGGAAAGAGAGAGGGAGAAATGTCAAATGATTGATCAAATATGATAGGATTGCAGAATCTTGGCGTTTGTATGGGCCTGAGAGTATCTCATTCAGCCATCATTATTTACATATTAAGAAATGGAATGCCAGAGAGGTCAAAATATTAATACTTACCTATGGCCACTCCATCTATAATTGCCAAGTTGAAAGCAGGCCACAAGGTATCCTTATCCTCAGGGCAGTATTTTCAATGATATCACGCATGGAAATAATGAAAAAATGGAAAGGTCTGGTGAACTAGACATAGTTCTCTCCCTATTTTGGGGACCTTCAATAAACACAAATATATAAGAATAATTTAAAAAGAGGCAATGAGAAAAATGTTTAAGAATATGGTAGAAAATAAATTTTTTGCCCTCTTGTAATGACTATCTAGAGGGCCAGGAGCCATACACAAAAGCAGATAGGTTCTTGTCCTTCATTTCTCCTCAACAACCCAAATTTTTATACCCCACCAACAGAAAGTTAGAATAATTCTGTTCTCTTCACCAAGAGTGTTCTTTAAAGCACTAATAATCAACTAAAATTTCACTAAAAATGTACTAAAACAAACTGGGTTTTGTTCATACATTTTGATCTTTGAATGTACTAGTTATGCTTTATCAAAATGCTAAATTAAAGAAAGATAAAAGAAAACTTAAGCCACATTGATTGAATATCAGAAAACACTAACTCTCTCATTTTACTGATCATGAAATGAACCATATTATCATTACAGGATAGAATTTCTAATTATGCTTTCTTGGAATTTTAGGAAGCTACTGTTGTGGGGCATAGTCTGTAATGATACCCAGTAGATGAACTTTTTACTTTCCCTAGTGAAGACTGTTCTTATTTTGGAGAGAAAAAAAATTGCCAATCACATTTGAGTTTTTCTAGAACAAGTAGGTGATTTATGTAAAAGACCAATGCATATCATTTGTAGCACTTTAAAAAATCATGATAGTTTCATCATTATTCCTATATAATTTTAGATGCAAAGGCATAAAAAGATTCTTAGCTTTAAAAAACTGAATAAAAAATGTGTGATTGAATAAGCCCAAAGTAGGATGGATGACTTATGGGTGACACGGGTAACAAAGTTGGCACATAGAAAGAATTAGATACTTGGGATAATCATTCACTCTATTTTTCTGTGATCCAGATAATCCAGTATATTATTCATGAAACAAAAATGATGAACAAGAGAAAATTATTAGCCAGGACTTAATCTGCATGGGACTGGATGGGTTACAAATCTCTCTGACAATACGGTCTAGTTAAGAAAATAAATTAAAAAAATAAGATATTCTCAGAGAAGTAGCTTGGAACTTGAGGTGTTTAGACAAAATTTAGTAGAAAATGTAGGACTGAGCTAATCCTTAAAGGTTGGATAGGATATATAAAACTAATGGAACAAAATGAAATATTGAAAACATCACAGGTTAAAGGAAAATTAAAGGTATGATATATATCATATTTGCATGGATTTAGGGTCAGACTCACCTAACTTTGCCCTAACACAAGAACCTAAGATAGAAACCTAGTCAACCTCAATGTAAAACAATAATATTATTAATAAACTATTAAATACTAAGTGCTTATTACCTGCCAGTGATTGTTTTAAATGCTTTTACATATATCAGTTCATACAACCTTCACAAAACCTATAAAGATATTAGTATGTTTATATCTCTTTTACAGAAGTAGTAACTGAGATTAGAAATGTTAAGAAATTTGTACAAGTTCATACAATTAGAAAGTGGTGCAGCAAGGAGTCAAGCACAGTCAATTAATGGAAACTATTGTTGACTTTTATCTTTAAAATAATTAAAAATAATAAACTAAAAAGCTCTCAAAAACACAAGGTAAAATAACCCTTTCACATCAAACAGTGTTTAAAAACTCATCTTATTTTTGTCCTAGGGTTTTCCCATTTTCTTGGTCAAGATTAGTGTGTGTGTATGTGTGTATATATATATATATCTCCTTACATAATGACCATTCAAAAGCAGAGCAGATTACAAAGGAATGGAGCACAGACTGACGAAGTCATTGTCCTCCATAATGTTATTGGGTATAATAAACTATCCTAAGGCAATATTGTATCACTGTATCAAAACGATAAACAATATAAGTAATTTCATGAGTCATTTATCAAATGCAGCTAAATAAATTACTAAGAATTCAAACTATAGGCAGCATATGTTAGAGAAAAAACTAGCAAACACTTAAGTAAAAACATTCAATAATATATACATATATTTACCTAGGTGGGGTGTGTGTGTGTATAAATACAGCAATCTGTATATGTATTATGGGTTATCTGCATATTTTAATATTTTTAATTCATTATAACATAAAGCATTTTGTGTTTTTGCTTCTGAAGTGCTATTTTGTTATTTTCAACGAAATTATCTAGGCAGATCAATAAAAAACAACTCAATGAACCACTCAATTAGATACAAGTTGGAGAAAAACATTCATGAAAACCCTGTTATATTAAAATTTATATAATCAATTCTGAACAAGAGTTCCAAAAGTAACCAGCTGCTCTTTTTTTTTTTCTCTCTTTCAAGTTTTATTCCTAATAAAGATAAAATTTGTCTCTGCAGAACTCAGTTTAGGATACTTTTTCATATTTATAGCAAAGTGTACAGTAATTTCTTAGAAGTTTCCATAGTTTTATGATAGAAAATACATTACATATTTGATTACTGAGGTCTAAAAGAACTTCAGTGTCACCCTACAGCTTTCAGGATTAAATTTAGAATCTTTAGCTCCAGGATCTGGTCTCTGGACCACCTCTCTCAGTTTCAGCTCCCAACATTATCCCAGGAACTTAGAGTTCCTGCCTTGATGTAATAGTTCTTGACCAAGTGCCAGAAATTCATGAATTCAGGCCCTAGTATATGCTCTTACCTCTTTCTGGAAAAGCCTATCCTTCCCTGGGATAGCCAAATCATGCTCATTCCCTTACCACTGTCACTTTCTTCCAGAAACCTTTCTTTTATCACCCCAGTATGATTTTGACTTTGATTCTAAAGCATCTTGTATACCATAGCACTTGTACTGTGTGGTACAACAGCAGTGGATTTTTTTTGTCTTCTTTGTAGAACACAACCATTCAAGGAGGAAGAGCATGCCTTATTTGACTTTGCCTCTCAAGGGCACCTGACTGTTGCCAAATGACTCATTGTCTAATTTCAATAATTCACTCTCCGATTTAGTTTTTCATAGCCAATCCACAGGGCACAAGTTATTTAAGCATGTTTTAAAGATGGATCCTTAGATGCCCATTTACTGAGTGTGTGCATGAAAAAGGAAAGAGAGATGGGAAGAGGATTTCACTCAACTGATAGAGCACCCGCCTACAACCTGGGAGGTCCAGGGTTCAAGCCCAGGGCCTCCTGACCCGTGTGGTGAGCTGGTCCACACACAATGCTGGTGCACGCAAGGAGTGTCGTGCCATGCAGGGGTAGCCCCCACGTAGGGGAGCCCCAGGCATAAGGAGTGTGCCCTGTGAGGAGAGCCAAGCCACCCCACATGAAAAAAGCACAGCCTGCACAGGGGTGGCACCACCACATGGAGAGCTGATGCAGCAAGATGACGCAACAAGAAGAGACACAGATTCCCGGTTCTACTGACAAGAATGCAAGCGGATACAGAAGAACACACAGTGCATGGACACAGAGAGCTGTCAATGGGGGGAGGGGGTGGGGAAGGGGAGAGAAATTTTTTTTTTTAAATCTTAAAAAAAAAAAAAAGGAAAGAGAGAAATGGTACCTCATTTATTTCTCAGCTTTTGCAATCCCCAAATAACTCCCTTCTAGGTTCTCTCATCCCTGGTTCCAGACTAAAAGACAATAACAAATTTCTGCCTGCTCACTGTAGGAAAGCTATGTCTTAGTGTGGATATGAAATCACTGACTCCTCTTGGTGCAAGGTCTGATCTTTTCAGCCCTGAGGAGAGAACATAGTTCAGTTGTAGGATATCACCATAATGGAGTAGACATAATGCCAGTGGGGAAGCAGACTTTTAACTACCCCTCAGAACTCCTGTCTATTAAAGCACAGTTCTATTCTCAACCAGTCTCCCAATCCAGTATTATCTCAGAAGTAGCAGATGATGTGCATACTGCTCTTTGAAGTATTCCTCCTCAGATCTACTGGTTCAATAACCTTATCAATGACTTCAGGAGACAGAGTAATAAATCAGAACATTCTTTCTGCTGAGAAATAATTTAATGTATTTTGAGTCAAAGTATGCTTACCTACTTAAATACTAATGTGATAGTTCCTTCTGTCTTTCCCAAAGGAGACAGAAAACTATAGAAAGAGACCCTTTATACAGGCTGACAAGTGTCAACCTTTTCTTTCTAACCCATAAAGTTAGTCACAGACAAAATATAAAGCAGGAGTTCTTAACCAGGCATCCATGAGCTTGAATTGAATTCAAAAAATGTTATTTTTGTAGGGCATTTTGGTGTAGATGTCATATATTTATTAAATAATACATAATATAGTGTGGACTTCGTAAGGGGTCCATGTTTTTCACCTGACTGGCAAAAGGGTCCAGGGAACACAAAAGGTTAAGAACCCTGATATAGAGTAATATTAGACATTGTTACATTCCTAGATAATTTTGTCTGCAAAAGGATGACATCATAATATCTTCTGAAAAATAATATCAATTCTGCATCTTTATGGTTCTTGTCTCAGCAATTAAATTACATGCCACCAAAAAACAACTCCGGAGCAATCATTAAAACAAGCCTTAGTGCAAAGCTTTCCTCAGTTCTTTGTTGGTAATGATGACATAGTATTAAATAACATCCTCCAAATATAGAAAGAATATTTGTTTAAAAAGCATACTATAAAAAATGCATTCAATAAATACTTCTCAAATAAAACCCACAAGATAGATTATAAAGGAATTCCACTGTAATTCCAGAGCCAATATACCCCATTTTATATTTTTTAAACAGTATTTTTGTGATTAAACTCAACCTTGCTTTTTAAAAGAAAATAAGGGAATACTTTTTCAAAAAAAAACTTTTTAAATTAATATTTTTGTGAAGCAAATAACTACTCTCTAATTTGTCTCCATTGGATACCTTATAATCTCAATTGTTATATTCATGGTTATACACCCTTTCTGCTCAATACCAGGGGATAAGTGAATCTACAGGCAAAATCATTTCTGTTTTCCTGTACTATTAAGTCAAGGATGGAAAGGTCATCAAGTTTTGGGAGATGGCAAAGAAAATTTATATTAACACAAGCATTGCTCTTCTTCAGTGCTTGAGGATATAGAAAGGGAATTTATGATATTTGGGTTATGGATCAGGATATCTTTTCCTCTGAATAGGTCAGCAATATTTCTCAAAGAGCTATAAACTTCTTGGTATTTTAATGGATCCCAAATGCCAGAATATTTTCATCTGTTTGAAGCTTTATATACTAAAATATTTTTTCTTTTACATAATTTGTACAAGATGAAATTCTTTTATTGCTGTCAATCATTTTAAATTCCAAAGGGTATTATTTGGTCTCAGATTCTCACATGAAATTTAGATTAAGTTTTTTTTTTTTTTCGGTTTTCAGATACACCAAGAGCATTTATAATGCTTTAAGCAGTTTACTTTTTAAAATAAAAAAGAAGAAATCACCTTACTAATTATACAAAGGCCAACAAATCACATTGCTAACTTGTTAATACTAAATGACAGCTACATTTGAAACATAAAACTATAGATGACTTCTATTTTTCCTTGAGAATTTTTCTAATTGTTTTTAATAAACATTGGAAAATGCAGGTTTTAAACAATGCTGTTTTAAATTCAGATCATGAAAACAAACAAAAAAATTATATTACTTTTATTAGCTATATCATAGAGATATTTAGAGTCTGCACTAGACTTTATCATAATTTCAGTTGTCACTATATACAGAGAAACATAGACTGTGTAAAAAATACTTGTACTAATCCCATTCAATCCCATTTAGCCCCTCCCAAAGTTATCGCTATGCCCCCATTTTATATGGTGGTAGAAAAACAGAAATAACACAAAGGAAGAATATTCCAGTAAGAAGTGAGTGTTCTTTATAAGTGTGAAAAGGTGAAGATTATGTTCTCAAATTATCAGATCTAAGCAATTCATAGATTGACTGGGTTCATTAGTGCTGCTTATTTCATTTTTATCAGTATTTACTATCAATAGTTAATGCCACAATCATGAAGAATTTTTTAATGGTTCAAATTACCAATTCCTCACTTCTGGGTTTTGGTGGCTTTATGTAAATAGGCATAGCTAAAGCTTTAAAAAGATACTTGTAAAAATCGAAAATATCATTCCTAAGGACAGTCCATGGGTCTTTGGTTTTTGAGGGAAAAAAATGGAAAGAAAACAGGAATTTCTTATTCATTAAACAAAACAGTAAGAAATTACTGAATTATTGAAAATGACCAGCTTATGGGGGAATACAACTAATCCATAAGGGAAGTATAATTTCAAAAGAGAAGAGCAGGGATTGTGGAAAGATGGCATCAGATGAGGCAGGTAATGCTCAGATCTCTCACATAAACAGTGGAAAAAGAGCCCAAAGCTGCCTGAGAGACCAGCGTGGGGGGTCAGCAGACAAAATCAGTGTTTCACAACTCCCAGGAGAGTGAGGGACAGAGAGAGGAAGAAGCCAAAACAATAAACTGTGAGTTACTAAACCTCTTGGTTGCCAGGAAGGGTTTCTTTCTCCCATCCCTGAGATATTCAGGAGGGTAAAACCCCTGACTCATTTCAGTTAGCTGAAAAGGAAGCAGAAGTCTTCCTTCTTGTCAGCTGTTACAAGGGAAAAGGGAAGAGGAGTGTGCGGCGGCGGGGGGGGGGGGTGTTTTTTGGTGAATTTGGCCCACAAAGTCTGCTTTGAATCTCAGCTCCCGCCAGACAAAAACAAAAGGAAAACCAAGAGAGATACACGTCTGTGGAAAGGTGTGCCAAGTAGCACCAGCTGCTGCTGGTCTAGAAATTATACAGACAAATACTGCTTTTATTTTATTTTATTTTTTTTAATTTAATTTTATTTCTTAATTATCTTTTTTTAAGTTAATAGGTCACACAAAATGTTACATTAAAAAACATAAGATGTTCCCATAAACCCACTCCCACTCCCCATCATCATTTTAACTGTACTTTTAAAGATACATAGATCACAAAAAAATGTTACATTAAAAAATATGAGGTTTCTATATACCCCACACACCCCCAGACAAAAAAAAAAATCTGCTCTTATGTGCCTCTAATGTGTTTTTAATCTCATCCATCATGTCTTTCATTCCCATAAGTTCTGTTACTTTTCTTTGCAGTCTTTCAAATTATTCTCTATGCTAACCGAGTGTCTTCTTAATATCCTTTATCTCTTTAGTCATATTTTCTTTATATTCTCTCTTTACTCCACCCTGAGAAAGTCTACACCTCATTAGTGAGTGCACAGTACAACAATGATAACACAAGCTGGGTAATTTTAAAGACTTAGGATAAATTGAATCAAATATCAAAGAAGAACTATGAAAAAATAATAACAATAGGCAAGAGAGAGAAATTGGCCATCAGAGTAAATTCACCAACATATCAGATGACTATACATCAGCAAAATATTACAAGCCACACTAGAAAACAGGAAGAGATGACCCAGTAACAGATTCCAAAAGAACTTTAAAAGAAATATACAGGTATGCAAGGGTGGTTCAACACAAGAAAATCAATTAGTGTGATAAAGCACATTGATAAATTGAAGAAGGAAAATCACACGATCCTCTCAATTGATGCAGAAAAGACATTTGACAAAATACAGCACCCTTTCTTGATAAAAACATTAAAAAGATAGAAAGAGAAGGAAGCTTTCTCAATATGGTAGAGTGCATATATGAAAAACTAACAGTTAGCATTGTACTCAATGGTGAAAGACTGAAAGTTTTTGTGCTGAGACAATGAACAAGACAAGGATGCTCACTGTCATAATTATTATTCAATATTGTGCTACAAGTTCCAGCCAGAGCAATTAGGATAGACTGAGAAATAAAAGGCACTCATATAGGAAAGGAAGAAGCACAACTTTCACTATTCACTGATGACATGATCCTATATCTAGAAAATCCTGAAAAATCCACAACAAAATTACTAGAATTAACAGACAAGTTCAGCAAAGCGGTGGGATACAAGGTTAATATGCACAAATCAGTAGCATTTCTATACACTATTGATGTGCAATCTGACAAGGAAATCAGAAAAAAATCCATTTACAATAGTGACCAAAACAATCAAATATTCAGGAATAAATTTAACCAAGGACATAAAGGACCTGTATTCATAAAACTACAAAATATTGCTAAAAGAAATCAGAGAAGGCTGAAATAAATGGAAGGACATTCCATGTTCATGGATTGGATGACTAAATATCTTTAAGATGTCATTCTACCCAAACTGATTTATTGATTCAATACAAACCCAATAAAGATCCCATCAGCCTTTTTTTCAAAAATGGAAAAGCCAGTTATCAATTTATTTGGAAGGGTAACATGCCCCAGATAGCTAAAAATGTCTTTAAAAAGAACACAGTTTAAGGACGCTCACTTCCTAACTTTAAAGCACATTACTTAGCTACAGTGTTAAAAAAAATACAGCATGGTACTGGCATAAGGACAGATGGACTAACCAATGGAACCAAATCAAGAACTCAGAAATTGACCCTCACATCTACAGTCAAGTGATTTTTGACAAGGCTGTTAAGCCCACCCAGCTGGACCAGAACAGTTTATTCAACAAATGTGCTGGGAGAACTGGATATCAATAACCAAAAGACCCTCTCTCACACCTAATACAAAAATTACCTCAAAATATATAAAGACTTACATATAAAAACAACAACCATAAAACTCCTGGAAAAAAATGTAGAAAAACATCTTTAAGATGTTGTGGTTGGTGGTAGTTTCCTTAACCTTAAGCCCAAAGCACGAACAACAAGAGAAAAAATAGATAAATGAGATCCCCTCAAAATTCAACATTTTTGCACACTGAGGTTCATAGCACCATTATTGATGATTTCCAAAAGCTGGAAGCAACCTTGGTATCCATCAACTGATGAATGGATAAACAAATTATGGAGTATATGCACAACAGAATAGTATGTAAATGTAAGGAGAAATGAAGTCATGAAACATATGACAAAATGGATGAACCTGGAGGACATTATGTTGAGTGAAGCAAGCCAGATACAAAAGGACAAATATTGTATGATTACCCAATTATGAGCTAAATATGTTATGTGAAATATAAATATATTATGTGAAAGATGAATATGGGTAGGATTGCATATATAGACCATTTTTCTTTGAAGATGAACAAATGTAAGTTAATACTACAAAATATTAATATCCAACAGAAAAATAACATTATACTAAATGAAGAAGACCAGGCACATAGTATTACATATTGTATGTTTCCACTTATAGGAAATGTAAATATAAATCAATTTATAAAGGTGAAATTAGATTAGTGGTTATGTAAATCTGAAGAAGGAATGCTAAAGGGTATGGAGTCTTTCTTTTAGGAGTAATGAATTTGTTCTAAAGTTTTTGAGATTATGAGTGTACAACATTGTGATTATACTAAAAGCCATTGATTACACACTTTGTTTGAATAGTCAGAAATATCAGCTGTGTACAGTGAGGGAAGCACACAGAAATTGAGAGTTGAGGAATTTTCTTGTTTGTCTGGGTTTTTTCATTTATTATTATTATTGAAATAATGAAAATGCTCTAATAATGATTGAAGTGATGAACACACAACAATGTGATACCAAATACCTTTGACTGTACACTTTGGATGAATTGTATGCTTTATTAATATGTATCAATAAAATTGATTTGTTTTTAAAAAAAGAGAAAGAGAAGAGCAAGTTGAAAAAATTACCCAGGACAAATACTTAATTTTTTGTTTGGGAAAGAGAAAGCATAAGATACTAAAAAGAGTTTTCTCATATAATAATAGAATAAAATAATTGAATTAATTTTGCTCAACAATTTTTCAAATGGAGAATCTTATTTCTACTTTCAAGTGGAAGACAGCTGATAGTTTTGCAGCAAATGCACATTTCCAAGGAGGCTGAGTTTTCCATCTATTAAACTGATGATATCAAAGCTCTTTTGTCACTCTGTTGTCCAAAATTAAACTTCTGACACAACTAAACCCAACTGACACACATAGAAAATGATTGATCTCAGCTTCAGTTGATTTCAACATATACAGCAATGAAAATAAATGAGAAAATGAAGTATAGTGTGTTGTGTGATAGGTATAGTAGAGCTAATTATCAGTGTCCACTAAAATTAAGTAGCACCTGGAAGCTTCAAATGAAATTTCATAAAATATGTGTGATAACCATAATAAAAGATTTTATTTCTTCACACCCACTTTTCATTATGTAAAGGCTTAATTTACCAAATCTCAGTGGGGTGCTTATATGTTTAATTCATGCTGTCAGAAATTTGTTAGAAAATAAATGAAGTGTGATAATAGTTTTTAAGTGAATTTGACAGTCATAAAAGGGAAAAGGTGGTATCATTGAATCAATCAAATATTTTAAAAACATAGAATCACTAGATTTTAGAGCTCAAGGAGATTTTAGAAACCCCCTCCCCTATTTTCCAGTTCAAAAAATCAAAGGCCAGAGAGGGAAGTGAATTTAATTTTACAAGTCATATTTTTGAGTGAAAATCAAGAAGAAATCAATCACGGAAAAGAGTCCCTTCATAAGACATACATTTATTGGGTCTTTCTGTACTTTACATGTGTTAGCTCATTTAGTCTTCAAAGAAGCTTTAAGCTATGCATTATTATCTCCATTTCATGGATGAGAAAACTACAACTCAGATTGCAAATACTTGTTCTACAGTGCAGTAAATGGGAGAGCCAAGATTTGAAACCCATGTATGTCTGACTGATAATCCTATACTTTCTCTACTATTCTTTGAATATTGCTCTAAGAAGCTTACAACCTCCTTTTAAAGAAGAAGCTACATTTATGAGTATCTATTTTATGGTGGCAGCCCATACCATAAAGATAATGATTATGAAATTTAGAGCACCCTAAGAGTAAATCTTAGATAAAGAACATCTAAAAGGGAATTTCATATAATCCAGGAACAAGACATTTCTAACTTGACAGCACATTTCCTCATACTTGATGCTTCTCTCTTTCATTAAGAGGACTAAAGGGAATAAGTGCAGGTAATGTTATCCACTATTTTACAATATTAATTCCCATCAACAAGTTTTCATAAAAATATAGTGAAAGAGAGCCTTGATCTGGCACAAATTGAGACTACTTATATAGGGTTAACATCCTCTCAGAAATCTAGACACATTAATGATTTGCTTAGAAGCAAAATACATTAATGAGGGGAAATATTTATACATTGGTTCTGGGGCGAGAAAAAAGGAATAGAGAAATGGAGAGAACTCTGCAACCTCTAGCCTGCAACTTAGCCACCATGGGCTGGGTCTGAAGGCTCAGCAGAAAGAGGCATTTCAATATTGGCTTTAATGCAATCAGACCTGAAGGAAACACAGCATGGTTTTTGCACCTAAGGGATCTGTAGCTCTGAAAATTCCAGAAGACAGTACCTGGTTAGGGTGATAGCAAAGCTTGGCAAATATGGTAGTTTTGAGTGTCCATGACAGACACTTAGACACAAGCTCCAGCATTCAGCAGGCTGAGATTTGTTCATGAGCACTTGTGAGACACCCCCAGAAACTTCCAAAAACACATAAGGGAGTTCTTCAGAGAGCTGAGGTCTGTTGCGAACAGGTAGAACATAAATATTCAAGACAGCCTGGGTAGAAATGCCAAAAAAAAAAAAAAAAAAGCCCATATGCTGGAAAGGAAATCAAATTACTTTGAAAAAATGTGTCTATCAAGCACTGCTATAATATATAGGTTTTATAACCATATATTATTAATACTGAAACAGTCTTTACAGGTAATGTGGCCCAACTCCTTTTGATTTCAGATAAAGAAACTGAGGCCAAGAAACATATTTCCAGTTCAAGACCACACAACTAGAAAGTAAAAGGCTCGGGACTTGCACTCACTCACTGAGTCATGCTACAAATTTTTCTCATGGTTTATTGGCTTAATTTATTTAAAATGGTTTTACATGTGTCTAAGTGGTCTTTAAATTTCTGAGAAGTGACTTTCTGTTGTTAATAGAACATGACTCTGTAGTTTTAGAGATACTAGTTATTGTAAAATAACTTGAATTAATTCTTTGTAAAAGCTTTGATATAAAAAGCTCTTCCTAAAATAACTACTTTGTAATGCCAGAAAGGGCAACTCAGGATACCTTATCTATTCTATGCCAAGCATCTAATAACCTTATATTTAAAATTCTGATACAGAATTTTGATTATAAGATTAAAATTTTGAAATAGAATGCATCCTTTACTTGAAAATGTTTCTAGTTCAATCTTGCTGTTGTTTCTGATCTTTTTTTAGTACTTTGAGGATGAGAGAGTTTAAAGTTAGGAGCAAGAATGCCACATACTGGCTGGAAAGTTAATGATAATTTTAAATTAAGTATCATATGCTAATGTGTAGTTAAATATTGAATTGAAAAAAATATAGTCAGTGATCACCACACACACAGATATGTATATAGAAGCTAATACTTCTCTATGTTTCATAATTAGCAGGGGCCATTTTACTAATCAGCATCAGAATTAAAGAAAGAATTTTGAGCTCTAATTTAAGTTCTCCTTCTGTTTCCTTTGTGGTCCCTTGATGCAATTACTATCTTAAGTATGTGGTTTCCAGGAGAATATGAACATGACCTTTCTCCTAATTCTATAAAATGCAGAGTCATCTATGATGGTATTAATTCAAAAAGAATATGAATGAGCTATTCATGTCCAATATAGTATGGACTGACACTGTCTTCATATATATTATGGTAAGCAGAGTATTGTGGGTATATTTTTTCTATCATATATATTTCCTGCAGAGTTCAGGAGATATGTTGAAGATCAAAATAAAACAGTACATGTGAAAGTTTACTATAAATTTTACATGTCCACAGTGACATAAGGAATTGTTGCTGTTGTTGTTAGATAGGAGCTGCTGAGTCAAGTTCTCTACCGTTGGTGAGGCCACTCTGCTAGTTATCTCTTTCATCAGAGTACTGATGAATGCAGTTGTTAGAATGAGTTTGAGTTAGAAGGCACTATTATTCCTATTTCTTACTCTGATACTCCAAGTTAGTGATAACTTTGCCATGCTTTATATTGGCTGAAAGACACAATTCCAGTTTCCTTATCAGATCAGTTCTGATATCATTTCTTTTCCAGTGACTCCAAATTCTAAAGTCATTTAGAGCAAATTATGAATAATTTAATCCCAAGTGTTTTTTAGAATGTAAGAGCAAAGGCAACAGTAGACTCTTTGAAAAGGATTGCACCACACTTCTATTTCCCTAGGGGATAAAAGCACCATAACACAAAATAGAGGACATATGTCCTTTTATGCCAATTGTTGACTCAAAGGAGAGAACCGACCCAATCCCTTCCTCCAACACACATATAATATGACAAGGCCAAACAGTCATCTCCCCAGGACCTCTAGGAAGGTGATCAGAGAAGTTAATCATTCTCCAAGCTCGCTGTGCCTCAGTCTCCATTGGCGTTTGTTCTCCCCTCAATTGAACATCAACTGATATATAAAATAACAATCAGGAGTCAAGACCATCACTGTCATTCTACGGACAGATGGCATATTTTACCCATCTGTCTATGAAGTTATCTTACCCATTTTCATAGTAATCTAAGTCCTCCCTGTCTTGACAGATGGTTTTTACTGTGTACTATGAGCAATTTTCTCTCTGGCAACATATCAGTACCCGCTTCATGCTTAACATTTTAAGCCACCATCCTGCTCTATTGCTATTTGGTATTTTAGAAGACAGCATATACAAATCACCTGCTATTCTGTATGTTACACTCGTGTTTTGTACAAGTATTAGCTTGCTATTTTAGTACAGCCACAACGAGCCACCCTGGTTGTCCTAAATTAATTCTCCTTCTTCAACATTTCTCAATGACTTCTACCCGACCAAACACTTCAAAAAAGCAAATAAGAGACATGAGAGATCTCCACTGTGTGGGGAATAGGAAAAATGAAACGAAATTCTCTAAAAGGGGCAATATAACACTAATGCAGAAAAAATAACTTGAATCCACCCACCTGAACTCTTATAACTCTTTTTCTGCCACTCTTCTGCCCACCGTATTTTTTTAAATTTAATTATTTGCATGTGCCCACCTTGTCTCACGTACAAGTCTGTGAGGACCTCAAAGGTAGAAGACACCCTGTAGTCATCTGAGTAAGCCAACGTAGCACCTAGCCTAGTAGTGCACATAGTAATTATTTGATTACTATGAATCTTACTTTTTGAACTAATGATAGGTACATGTATAAACTATTTTTAATGTTGGACTTATTCCAACATTGCATGTAAAAATATCCAATAAATTCTTTGTTTATTAAATAGATAAAATAAATTAACTCAGTTTAGCCATCATATTTTCATTTTGAAATAACCATTTTATAAATTGCCGCCTGTGAAGTTTGGTGAACAACAGTGCCAAGAATGAGTTAATTGGCATTCAACAAGTGAGCAAATTTCATCCCTTCGAACCTTGGCAATCAGTGGCAATGTAATATCCACGGGTGGAAGGGTGGGTAGGAGAGCATAAACCATATTTGGATATTGTAATGAATTCAATTACAATAACATCAAATTAAGCCTATTTTCATTATGATATTATAAAAAAGCAGCAGGAGGTTTGCCTAGATAACTTGCTTTTACTTTATTAAATTCCTTATGTTACAGTCAGCTGGATTGAGTGCTCCCTGGGAGAGAATTAAGAACATTTGGGTCTTGTCTTCACATTCAAAACAATGTGGCTCCAAGTGAAGCTTTTTTTTTTTCTTTTTGAAATGTTTGTTTTGTTCTGTTTATTTTTAAAGAAGTTTTAGATTACATAAATGTTACATCAAAAATATAGGGGATTCCCATATGCCCCACCCTCTCCCTCTCCCACACTTCCCCCATTAACAACATCTTTCATTAGTGTAGTACATTTGCTAAAATTAATGAATCCATATTGAAGCATTGCTATTAACCATGGACTATGGTTTACATTATAGTTTACACTCTGCCCTGCAAAATTTTGTAGGTTATGACAAAATGTATAATGGCCTCTATCCATCATTGCAATATCATGCAGGACAATTCCAATGTCCCAAAAATGCCCCCATGTTACACCTATTCTTCCCTCTCCCTCCCCTCAGAACCTCTGGTGGTCACTGCCTTTATATGAATGATAAGAGTCCTTCCATTGTTAGAATAATAGATCTATGGTAGAATAATAAGTCTACTTTAGTCCATTGTTCATTCCCCAGTCCTGAGGATTTGGGGATGGTGATGCCCATTGTTTCTAATTGAGAGGGGGCTTAGATCCCATGGGGCAGATGAATGGAGCTCTCCTGCTTGCACTTGCAGACACTCTGTGGTCATTGGGATGGTTGTTGTCCATCATCATCTCCTTGTTAACTGTCCTAGGTGAATCCAATGAACCGAGAGAAGCGTTGCAACTCTGTTGAGATTTAGTGCTCAGCAAGCATATGAATAGACCAAAGATTTAAGTCTCTGGGACACATATTTAATAAGTATAATGTTTATTATAGGTTGAAATAAAAGGGGCAGAAAAGCCACGTGTAAGGAAACTATAAATGAGTCTAACTTTGCTACACTGGCGAGCATAAATTCCAGTGTTATCTCTCAGTGCATATCTTCTGGATTTTTCATAAGCCCAATTATTCTGGAGTAAAAAGAGAGAGCAGTTATTTTCTGCTCCAAAACAAAGCACTTTTTAAAAATCATAGGTCAAACTGATTGTACAGGAAAAGTTCCTGGTACCAAATAGGCTAATCCATAAACATTTATTAAAATGAGGCAGAAAAAGCACCCTCAATTTTCCAGAGCAGGTTTTACATGTTTGGGGAAAAGGGACATTATAGATTTTAGTACACATCAAAAAATAAGTATGCACTGATGGAATACTTTCGTTACCGGATTTTGACTAGGTTCTTAACTATGCTGCAGAAATGAGTTTTAATAATGCATCAGGTGAGTTAGGCCAGTAATTTATTCAGGTAAGGAGGGATGAGAAATGGGAGGAAATATCAGATTAGGGGTCCCAGGTAGAGATGAAGGGGCTGAAAAGTGATAAAGAGAGCTGATTTATAGACTACAATTCCCCATGATAGGTTATAATCCCCAAGTTTACTTATGTAGTGATCCAAGCGGGGGAGAAGGGAGCCAGAGTCAGGTCCAGAGGCAAGAGAGTGCACGAGAGAGAGAGAGCGCTTAGGCATCTGCCCACTTTTTGAACTGTTGATTATCCCACCCCTTTGTTGATGGCAGGGAAGGAGTTCCAGCTGTTTACCATTTTGATAGCTTATTTCTCCCATCAGTCTTCCAGGAGGGCCCAATGATAAACTTCTTGGGGAATATCTGGGACTTTTCCTGGCTTCTGGAAGAAGTCTTCTTCTGACTGACAGAATCTTGGGGAGGGTCTTCCAGCAGCCATCTTGGGGTTACTGATGTCCACATGGACTTCTTCCCAAGTTCCAGATCCACCTTTTGATTCCCTATCTTACTAGCTGGCTTCATTCCTCCCTCAGAGTGTTTAAATCTTTATTCTTAAAGGGGTGCTGAAGGGAGATTATACTTCTTCTGTAGCTACTTCCTGCTGGTTAGGGGTAATAGGCCCTACCTAACAAGGTATAAAACACTCTGGCTGCTATATCTCAGTCAGAGGAAGACAGATCTGGCATCTTGGGCAAAGCTGGAAGAAGTCCCCATATGCTAACAAGATATTGATTCTGGAAGAAATAGACTTGATTAGAAATTTGAGAATGTATGGTCCTACTAAGAAGACACTGGACCATAGAAGTAGAAAAGGCCAGGTGCCTGCAAAGGCTGTATTTTCCTAAAGTTGATTGGAAAGGGTATTTTTCCTTCAGTAGAATGGGAAGAAGCATTGCCCTTTTAGTTAAGTTAAAGGAAATGAAAACAGACAAGGTTTCTTAAGGGATATTTGGCTTGCTCTCCCCCTAGCAAAAGGCATTCGAGCTAGAGTTAGAGGGAATAGCTGACTTTGACATAGACACTACTTAGCTTTTTTCCTTGAAGAGGTATTTCAGGCCATCCAATGACTGGCACTGTGTGTCCCATCAAGTGCTTCTGGTGAACTGGTACTTTCTTGGGCAGTTGGCTTCACTCAGGATTAGTGCACCAAGCTGGAAATTCCTTTAACTTTATTAGCTGTGGGAGTGATCAGAACTACAGAGTAAAATTCCTTACATTTTAGCTCTAATTGAAAATGAGGCTTGTTTTTTGCCAAGTTTTCATCAGAACCTGATTTGCAGGTCCTGGGTAAGGAAAAGTTGCCCATGGGCCATCTCAAAGGGAATAAGTTGAAGTGGTTCTTAGCTACCTCATTTTCTGTTTCCCTTCTGGAGGGAAAATGCTTAACCCTGGTAGGATGGTATATGGATCTGCCAGTCCTCTCCATATTATAAGTGGGACAGGTTTTGGAATAATGGCTACAAGGGAGACCTGGGCTAAGCACATTTATTAACTACTTAGAAGATGAAGTTTACCAGGACTTTTAACATGTTCACTGTTCCTCTGCATATGGTCTAGAATAGAAAAGACATCACCATAAACATCAAGCATATATCTACAATGGGATAAAGGAACAGTATTTAATACTAATTAATGTATTACCCAATATATATGTTTCTCTTTGAACTGCAATTAATAGATTCAAGTTCCAGGTTTGCAATACCATACACGTTATCTCCGCATGGGAGCAGGCCTTAATGCCAATTGTGTTTAAGTTCTACTCACAGTACTCTGGTGATCATTGCCCCACTTCTTATGTTCTTCACACAGCCAGCAAGCTGCAGCACCATTCACCTAGAGAAAAGCTAGGAAAGTAGGCTCCGGTATTCCACCGGCCTGGTGCAAAGCGCCCTTTGGCACTATAAAACAGTGCCAGTCTGGAGGTGATACCCAGTGTACATTTGGCTATATTGAGCCACCATTGGCTGCTGCAGGAGTTTGAAACTGTGACATAGTCTCCATTGACTTCAAGAGCACAAACAGAGATGTAGTAGATACCATTTTGTTATAAGGCTCAGTGACTAACCTAGACAATAATTCAAGTAGAAAGGCAACCTGCAGTGTATTGAAGGCCTGGTTTGAATGCACAAGAGAGCTTAACAATGCTAAAGTCTATCTCTTGATTTTTATATACCTTTTAAATACTTCCAAAGCAATGTGTAACATATCAAATGAACTTTTTAATACTTTGCTTTTTACTTTTACACTTTTACCATGAAGATATTAATTAGCAGGTATTTTACTTTAACTACTTTTTCCATTTTTTTTTTAATGAAACCTGAGATTCCCAATGGAATCAAGGTAACTTTTCATTATCACCACTTGAATATGCACATTGAGGTGGCTTCCAGAGAGGTTTCACTGCTATGAAGTTAATTTTTGCTATTAATATCAATTTAGGTTTCCAGTTAATAATGACTTCTTAGAACTGGCCATTAAATGCTTCTGTTTAGAAGATGCTTTTACAAATTCTTTGTAATTGATCACAACCATGTAGACTGGTTAATTTACCTTAGAATTTACTTTATGTATTTAAAAGAGGGCACATCTACATTTCTTATACTTAATTTCATTGGATATGAACATAGAATTTTTATTTGTTAATTTGATATTATCATCCTGATTTATGAAGTTATTTACTCAGCAGTTAGGAGACATGAATAGTTTGACACAGAAACATAGGACTCATTGTTACAATTTTCATACTTTTACAAAATAAGTTTAACTGTAAGATAACATTTAAAAGATTTTTTTGAAGGCTCCTTGTAATTATTCTAATTTGCACTGTGACCATGCAGTGTTGCACAAGAATTTCATTCTTTAATTATTGACTTATAACCAAAATGTCTCCAATGCTTTAATATAATTTTCCTTTTCTTCAGAACTTTATTTTTTTACTTTGACTTTAGCAGACCTTGGATGAGCAAGACTAATTTTATGCATATTCACTGAGGCTATTGAAACCTCAGGGAAACTGGTTTCTCTCATGAATTGCCACTTTTAGGAACCCCAACAGTCAAGGTAGGAGGCCTCCTTCAATTTCCAGTCCTCAGAGATAACAGGACTCAAGCAGCCACTGGGCAGGAAGACTGGATGTTCAACCCCAAGGTTTAAGAATTCCACCCGGCAGCAATTTGGTTCACACTTGGAGCCATGAGAGAAAACAGGGTCACTAATACCGGTAAGGACAGGAGACAGGGATGTCTCAAGTTTGCTTTCTCTGGAGCCATAGGGGCAGAAGCTGTTATGAAATAACCATAAGCAAAGGCAAGGGGTGAGGCTAGGCTTGAAGTGACTATAAATTAAGGTAAGATCAGCTTAGAATTTACACTTACAATAGTAGGTTTAGGCTAAACCTACCCAGTTATATTTTCAGTTTTTATCCTTCTGCTATTTTATAATATAAAGCCATTAATAAATGATCCTAACTTTTACTTACAGTTTCTAGTAAGTTTTTACTTTAAGGTGAACTGCGTACCTTTATTAACTAAGTCACAAGAATTTTATTAGTAATAACTTTGTTAAGTTTCTCTGCTTTTCTAGAAGTTGAATTAATTTCACTTGTGATTTATGCATTATATCCACTAGTAAGACAGTAATGACATTTAAAGACTCATCTTTAAGTTACCTTTTACCATTATCCAATTTGTAACAGGTGAACCCCAAATCTGATTTCCTAGGCACAAGCAAACTGACAAAGTTAAACACAGATTTCAAAGTTGAACATAAAGTTGAGCACAGATTAAAACAGAAGAGAGAATTTTATACCTTTAGCATTTCTAGGAACTCTTTGATCTTAATTGATGGCACATGAGGTTTCTTATTTTCCAGGAGAAGTTTAGTAACTGGTTTGGATCTTGATCTTTATTCACACCTTTTATAGGCACAACTGAGTTTAAACTGAAAAGGCTGTTTCCAAAAGGGAGCTATTCAAAGTTTGAGGTTTATTTCCTCATTTCTTTAAGGAGGCACAACATGAGGTTTCTGGGCCTCAGATCTATCTGTTCTCTTTTCTTACCCTGGTTTAATTGGACCTATTCAGAGGCTGTTCTCAGCTATACTGTGGCTATGTGGACCAGTAGTAGGCAAATTTTTTTTGATTCTTGAGAAGATATTCCTATGGGGGGTTTACTGTTGGGCTAGAGACCATGCCCATTATTCTAGGAAGAATGAAGAAGCACATTTTTATTAATCAATCTGGCATCCCACAGTGTAGTCTGACTAAACAGTCACCATTCCACATAATTTGGAGCTGATGCTCTGTCCCAGCATCCTGAGAATTTCAATTTTCAGAGCCTCCCTGGCTTATAGGCATCCCTGTGGGCAACCTAGGTCTTGGGGGATATCTAATGATTCTGGAGATCAGATCAGTGCACCCAAGCTGAATTGGTGGGAGAATGAGCAGTTGCCTCAAATCAAAACACCTAAAATGTCTGTCTCAGGGGATATTTAGCTGTCCTCTGAATGGATAGGTCCAAGGACTGGGGGCCATTCAGTTTACTGCTCTCTTTCTCAGCACCCCTACATTCCAGGGTCTGAGACTGACTGTTTTGTTACCCAAACAGAAGTTCCTGAGTTAAATCTCGGGAAATATTTGGCTGCTCTTTGATTCCCACCACGCTGGGAATCACAGAGCCCCTGCCATCAGGTGTTCCTGGGGCTATTCTGGACTTGGGAGACAGGCCAATTAGAATTTCAACCTGAAGCTGCCAAGCTGAATATTGTTCCTTCCTCGAAGAATATTGCTCCTTCCTCAGAGAAGAGGCAAAAATCTTCTTCCTATTCTTACAGAGGTCCTTAAAACCATCCTAGTTTTATGACTTTATTGTCTGATAGTTTCCCAGTTAAACCAGCCATCAAAGGCCATTAAGCAATTAATGATCAACTGGTCTAGCTAACAGGCTTTGGAGCCCTGAGGCAATAGGTTCCTTGCTAGCAAAGGTATTTTTCCAGTTTCACAGTTATTAAAACATTCCAAAACATTCTAACACAAGTCTGTAAAGAGAAATACAATAGCAAGAGGTAGGAAGGTAAATCATGGGTAAAGGTTAATTATGCAAGACCATCCTGGCCTGTGTCCACCCTGGGGAAGGGAACTACCATGGCATCCATTTTGGCCCTGCCCATTGCCTGGCCAACCTGCAAATGCATAGACCCAGTGGGAGGGGTAAGCCCCTGGCTCTTTCTCTATTATACTCCCTAAGGGAGCGGGGCAAGAGAAGGTGATGTTTGCTGGCCCTGAGGGCAGAGACAATGGCTGCTAAAAGGGATTGAAAGAGCAGCACAGTGAGCTCTTGTCCTGTGTCCCAGCCCTCCCAACTAGGGCAGATCTCACAAGCCAGGGCATGCAGTGTTGACATGGAGAATTCCTGTGCCCCAGCCCCTTCCCTCCCAGGATTGTGTCCTATGGGGCCTTGAAAGTGACCCATTTAAAATGAAGAACCAAAGGAAGGCATTAAACAGACTGTGGGCCATAGTTTCACTCATCACTAAGCTCCTGGACTGGCTCACCAAATATGTTACTGAATTTTCACTAGGTTATTGACCATGCTGCAGAAATGAATTTCAAGAGCACATTGGGTGAGTTAGGCCAGTAATTTATTCAGGTAGGGAGGGACGAGAAATGGTAGAAAATAACAGATCAGGGGTCCCAGGTAAAGAGGAATGGGCTGAAAAGTGATAAAGAGAGCTGATTTACAGGCTACAATTCCCCTTATAGGTTATAAATCCCCAGGTTTACTTGTGTAGTGATCCAAGCAGGGGAGAAGGCAGCCAGAGTTGGGGTCCAGAGGCCAAAGAGCACATGAGAGAGAGAGCTTAGGCCTTGTGCCCACTTTTTGAACTGCTGATAATCCCACCCTTTTGCTAATGGCAAGGTAGGAGTTCCAGTTGTTTACTGTTTTGACTGCTTATTTCTCCCATCAATCTCCCAGGAGGGCCCAATGATAAAGTCCTTGGGGAATATCTGGGACTTCTGGCTTCCAAAAGAGTCTTCGTCTGAGTGGCAGAATCTTGGGAAGGGTCTTCCAGAGCTATCTTGGGGTTATTGATGTCCACGTGGACTTCTTCCAGATCCATCTAATGATTCTCTATCTTACTAGGCTGCTTCACTTTGGAGATATTTCAAATGGTTCTTCATAAGATTATTTACTGACATGGGGAATTTTCACAGCATACATAAAGTATAATGTTCACTATAATTTCTAATCACTCTTTTCTTTCTATCATGCTCACTTGGTACAATCTTAGCCCTTGTTAAACCCCACTGTCTGTCCACTCCACATCTGCACCTGAATATCAGAAAAGCCCTCAACTCTGATGACTGATAACACTTTAAATTTATATGCACAGATCTCAAGTTGATCCTCACATATATTTAGCCATTTGTTTCTCCCACAAAACAGGATGTTATTTCAGATCTTTCCATTCAAACTGCCAAAGGTCCCTCCCTACTCCTCCTTCTCAAAGATAATCTTCCCATCACCTAATCTGCACCCTGCATATGTACAAAAATGCTATTCCTTCTGTCCTCATACAATGCTCTGTCCCTAATCATGTATAAATCCAAACACTCTCCTTGTACACTGGATCTAATTCTATCCCTCCTGGCTTATTGAAGTACTCTTTGTTCCTGCGTTTAACCCCTTAACCACCTACATTATATTCTCTCAATCACTTTCTCTCTCTCCCTCTCTCTCTCCCTCTCTCAATCTCTCTCTCCCCTTCGCTCTCATTCTAGCTCACTCAGTTCCATGGTTTAAAAATGTCTATTCAATGACAACCCACAGTTTATATCTCCAGCTCTGACTTCTCCCTGAAATTATAGATTTATATAAATAAATAAAAGTTGTATTAACTGGGCATTTTTTAAGGGTAATGGTCATGTGTATTATAACCAAAAGAGGTATCCCACCACACCAGGAAACCTGCTCCCATACACTATTCTCCTTCTCGAGAAACCATATGGTTATCATTCTTGTGGCTCACACCAAAAAACAGTTATTCTCTACTGCTCTCTTTCCCTTATAGCTTATGTCCAATCTCTTAGCAAGACTTGTGTAGTTATTCAAAAAATAGCGTGAATATAGCCACTCCTTACCTCTACTACTTTTTCCAGTGAAGTTCAATGCATCCTAATTTTTCATCTATAATAGCTTACTAACTGGTTGGGCTGTTCAACTTTTGTTCCCAAAGGACAATTCGTCCCACATGATCTTTTTGTGAAGTATAGCTCAAATCATGACTCTTACATGATCAAAACAACCCAATAACTTCATATGTAATTGTAAGGTTCTCAAATTAGTTATCTATTTCTTTTTAATATATTCAAGGTCACATGCATACTGCTCTTTAATCTCTTTTAAGAAATTTATTTTTTTAATTCCCCCCCCTCCCTGAGATCACTCCCTTGTCCTTTTTGCTTGTTGTTTTTGTTCATTGTCTGCTCATTGTCTGCTTGTTGTTTGCTTGTTGTCTGTTTGTTTCTTCTTTAGGAGGCACCAGGAACCAAACCCAGGACCTCCCATTTGGGAAGCAAACATCCAACTACTTTAGCCACATTCATTCCCTGCACATTTTGTTTTTGTTCGTCTTCTGATCATTGTTTGTCTTCTTTAGGAGGTACCAGAACCAAGTCCAAGACCTCCCATGTGGGAGGTGAGGAGTCCAACAGCCTGAGCCACATTCACTCCTCCTTTAATCTCTTTCAAAATTAATTAATTCATCAATTCGACAAGTATTTATTGAGTGCCTACAAAGCCCTAGGCACTACTCTAGCCTCTGATGATAGGATGAACAAGACAGAATCCTGGAGCATTTACACTATTTCCTTGGATAACTCACAGCACATAAGAACTTATTATTTTTCATTTTGACAAAAACAATACCTGTTCATCATATAAAATTTGGAAAATACAGACAAACATACAGAAGAAAATTAATTACTCTACAATGTTATTGGTATTATTTTCATTTTCTTTTGGATGCTTTTCTGCATTTTATTTTTCCTGTGGGTATGGTTTATGTTCTCCTCATACCTTAATATCTGGGTGAGGACATTCCATCCCTATAAAGTTGTTTTGTAGTTTCTTTCAAGCCTGAGCTTTTGACAGGCCTTCCAGAGAGCCATCCCTTGATCAGATATCACACCAGGTACTCAATGGCTACACTGGAAATATCTCTACACTTAAATCAAAACAGCAAGAAAATCTCCCAACCTGAAGCAAGCATCTTATAGATCTGTTAATGTAACCTCAAGAGTAAGCAAATGGAGGTTGGTGATGGTTCTAAGTCTTCTAGAAAAACAGTGAGATCAGAGATCCTGGGGGATTTCTTTGTTGCCTCTAAAATTTCCATAATGTTCATGGTACCATTCATGGATATTGAGAAACAGAAAACTAAGCAAAAGCATGAAAATGTCAAATAAAATCAAAGGCCCCGTGAGAGTGAAGTTTTACCACAGAAACTACTGCAAAGCCTAGAGTCATAAAAAGAAGCACCAGGGAGCTGATTAACTAGGCCTGTAATGACAGTCAGCTAGAAAATGCATTTTCTCTTCAAAGGCAGAGCATCCAATGGCCCTGCATGATACAGTGCAATGCCATGGACCTCATGGACACCAATTTAAATCCAAGCAGGATAAATTGGCAGAACAGAAGTCATTTGTGCCTGCTAGCATTCTATTAGCCCATATGAGATGTTTCAAAGTTCTGAACTTAGTTCTCAGTTGATGTGACTACATCAAGAACACTACTCAATTTGCTCCACGTGGTACCTCCAATGATAAACCATGTCGCCCAACACAAGAGGACAGACCAGCAAATCATGGCTAGCAGAGTAGCTCAATAAGAACAACAACAGCAAAACGAATACATTTTACAGAGTACTTTCATTTTTATTATTTCTTTGTTTCTTATAACAACCCTGTGAGATTAACTAACTTACAAGGTAATATTAATTTTATCTCACAGAGGTAGAAAATTGAAGTTCATATTTGCTAAGTAATTTGCACCATGTACTTGTCACCTAAATTCAAATCCTAACCCAACAGTCTTCTGACCTCGAATCTACAACTCCTTCTCTAACATCATGCGTCAGATTTTTAGGGTCTTTAATGCAACTCAGTTCTTTAGAAAAAAGTAATTTCATCAGTTGGACAATTTGAAGAACAAACAGTTGTCCAGATAGTTTTTCCTAGTATAGAAACATTATGTTCTTTCATAGTAGAGCAATTATATGGTACTTTTAGAAAAATCATTTGAGCATGCTATGATTATTCACAGTAGGAAATGTCTATTTGTCCTTTTCTCAAGTTAATAATAATAATAAAACTAGTAATTTAATAACAGAAAACATTTATTGATTGCTTGACATGTGACAGACTTATTTTTAAACTCAGAGCAACTTAACAAAAGAGGCATGATACTCCATTTTTTTTCACATAGAAACTCGGGTTTAAAAATGTTCAGTAACTTTATATTTAGGGGATTTGAATCTCTGGACTGACAATGTGATAGCCAGATCCTGAGCCTCAACAGACTCCAGCACCTACAATCTGATTTATTGGACTTACCACACTCAGCTAAGATGGAGGTGAAGAAGGACAACCACCACACCATGGAGCCTAGAGTGATTACAACTGAAAATGGGAGGATTGCATCCAGCATCCAGGTGGAATCTGACCCTCCTCTTGACATAAAGGTGCAATGGACACAACCAATCCAGTGTCCACATAGAAGAGGTGGCATTGGATTGGGAAAAGTGGACATAATGGACAAAGGGTATGGGGAAAGGCAGGAAGAGATGAGAGGTGGAGGCGTCTTCGGGACATGGAGCTGCCCTGGATGGTGCTTCAGAGGTAATCACCGGACATTGTAAATCCTCACAGGGCCTACATGATGGAATAGAGGAGAGTATGGGCCATGATGTGAACCAATGTATATGAGGTGCAGAGGTGCCCAAAGATGTACTTACCAAATCCAATGGATGTGTCAGGATGATGGGAACGAGTGTTGTTGGGGGGGGGAGAGGGGGGGTGGGGGGGTGGGGTTGAATGGGACCTCACATATATATTTTTAATGTAATATTATTACAAAGTCAATAAAAAATAAAAAAAAATTAAAAAAAAAAATAAAAAAAAAGACTGAAAAAAAAAAAAAAATGTTCAGTAACTTGACCAATCCCAGAATAAAAGGGACAAACTGGGATATAATTCCTGTCAGCCTGGTTTCAGAGTTGTGTTTTTAATCATTACACTTTCACCAGGAGGATAAGCAACACATAGAATCATTGACTAACCTTCTTGAAGACTGCACATAGAAGAAATACAGGTGCTTTGGCAAAGGAACAGAATTTAAGGTATTGAGAAATGGAGTGCTATAGCTCAAGAGGAGGCATAAATCTTCAGGCTTTTCCTTCTCTCATATCAGTAAGTTGGTGGCTTCACTCTTCCGTAGAAGCAAATAAAAATTATGAAACCATGTCTTCTTGCCATACAATCCAATATATTTTGGATGTTTCCTTAGCTTCAGCCAGGGCTCTGACCTTTTAGACAGGGATGAAAGAGCTGTTTTAATGTATTTTAAGCTTTATTCAATTCCTCCTCCTTTTCCAAAACCAATTTTCTCTGAAACTCTGTTTTGTTTTATTTTGTCCTAACCCTATTCACACAGTCTAGTGATGGTCAAAAACACGAATGGGGAAGCGCACTTGGCCCAATGGATAGGGCGCCCTTCTACCACATGGGAGGTCCACGGTTCAAACCCCGGGCCTCTTGACCCATGTGGAGCTGGCCCATGTGCAGTGCTGATGTGCGCAAGGAGTGCCGCGCCACGCAGGGGTGTTCCCTGCGTAGGGGAGCCCCATGTGCAAGGAGTGTGCCCCTTAAGGAGAGCCGCCCAGCGCAAAAGAAAGTGCAGCCTGCCCAGGAATGGTGCCGCACACACGGAGAGCTGACACAACAAGATGATGCAACAAAAAGAAATGCAAATTCCCAGTGCCGCTGATAAGAATGGAAAGCGGTCACAGAAGAACACACAGCAAATGGACACAGAGAGGAGACAACTGGGGGAGGGGGTAAGGGGAGAAAAATAAGTAAAAAATAAATCTTAAAAAAAAATAGGAATGAATTTTGGTCATTTTCTTTTGTATATTAATTTTATTGATTGTAATGGCTGGAAATATTCACAACACTACCAAGTAAGTATTCTTTCCACCCTTGTTCCAAGAGTAGAAAAAAGAAATGGAATCAATTCCAAAAGCACTTTAAATGTGTGAAGTTAGAGAATAACCAAGGGAGTAATGCACTTTTTCATTAGAACAGTTTTATTCCCAATTCCTCTATCATTTTACCACATGATCTTACAGAAGTAATTTGAATCCTCATTGCACTAATTTTTGTATTTATAAAATGGGGCCGATATTTGCCGTGAGGCTTAGTTAGTGCTTGCAAATGCTTTGAGATCATTGGGAAAAGAAAGGAATAAAATATGATTGCTCTACATTAAACTTTAGAACTCAAACTATAAAACAAAAGAAATCTAAAATTTGTCAGCAACAAACCAGTTGAAAAGGCATCTTCCTACTACTAAACTGCTCATTGTCGTGACAAATGTATGTTGGACTCTGATATTGTCAAATACTTTACAATCATTTCTTCTAATGGCTTTTATTTTATTTCTCTTGCAGATGAAATAACTAAAGGGTAGATAAGTCAAATGCTATCTGCAGTTTAAGGGTCAGAGAACTTTGTTTCTGTAAAGGGCCATATATAAATATTTTAAGTTTTGCACACTACATATGATTTCCACAGCATTTTTTCTTTGGTTTATTTTTTATAAACCTTTAAAAATGTAAAAGCATTCTTAGCTCGCTGGCTATTCAAAAATAGATTGCAGGCCAGATTTGGCCTGTGGACCATAGTTTGCTGAACTTATATTTCCACACTAACTCTGTCTTGACAATTTGACAATTTGGATTTGGTAATTAAAAGGGCTTATTAAAAGGCATCAATCCAAAAATTTCTCCCTTGTAATAGATTTGTTGGCTTTTACTGTACTGAATTAATGGCAACGGTAAGTCAGAGTATTGTATTTTGGTTTTTGTTTTACGTTTTTTTAAGAAAATTGACTATGATAAGACTGGGAAATGTCTTGTACCTATAGCAAAGTTTTATATTTTAATATAGTAGATATTAGAATACCAAAATTCCCCAGGGTTAACATTGTTCTTTTCCACATATTTACCTGACAAGCCTCTAATGTCTATTTTCTTTGCAATTTTCTCCTAATAAGGAATTATTTGTGGATATTCTCTAAGATCAGTTTCCAGACTCTCTATTAGGAAGTCATCCAGTCATATGATTATGTTATCTAACCAAGCACATAATACCCAAATCTTCAGGGATTATACCAGACTTTGTATCACTTCCATTTTACCCACTTCCCAATGGGCATTCCCATTGTGTAGTCCACATATCACTAAAATCAGATATGTTTAATCACTAGACAAGTAATCATCACTAATCCAGTAATGCTTTCAATGTTCCCATTATTAGTAGCAGTGAAGCAGGACAGAATAGACCTAAGGAGGAAGGGGACAGAAAACCCAGTAAGTCACATAACAGGAGCTGAGGCAATGGCCTGCTGACCTACATCAGTCTGCTGACTCACACAAGCTAGTTAGGAAGCAGCAGCTTACAAGCACACCCTGCAGCTCACAGCACACCCACACAAAGGCTGTGTTATCAGAAGGAAGCCAGCAACATCATCACAAGGTGGAAAAGAGGGAAGGGACGAGAGGGGCACCACCACCACCCTCCCACTAGCTTTCAGGTTACCTCATGCCTTGTAGACAGTGACCAGAGGCTAATCACTACCTGTCATCACACCCTGCAGAGGTCATGGAGAGCAGCCGGAAGCCAATCATCTCCTGACAGCAACTGTCACACCTCTAGCCCCCCACACACCGCTGGGTTCCCCCACCCCTAAGCCCTTGCTTATCAGCACAAACCCTGAAGTCCTGTACAGCCATAAAACAGGGAACCCCAGGGCAGAACTTCGCTTTTCTCTCCCTTGAAAATGCCCACCCCCAACTCTGAGGGTATACTTTTGTTTCCTTGCTTTACCCCCCCAATAAATTCTCTACTTGCTTAATTAATTTGTGGCTCATCCTTGAATTCTTTCTTGTGACAAAGCCAAGAACCTAGACACCGACTCTGATAACAGCAGCTCCCTTTCTTCTTGATCATATTATATTATTACTTATTCAGATCTGGTCAGTAATGAGTATGTAAGCAGAATTCACTACATCCTCCTCGATTTCTTAGTTAAAAACTGGATCATTTTTTGAAAAATGTTCTTGCTTTCATGTTCTGTTTGGCTCCCAAAACTAATACACAAAATTAAGCTTGTTGATTTCAGTCCCCAAAACACAAGCCGTTCTGTTTCATTCACATTTTCTATTTTATTTTGCCCTCTGCTTCATTACTTGCATTTCCTCATGGGCCTTTCGAGAAAATAATGTTGTTCCTTCAGTTGCACAAATTGAAAATCTCTTTTTAAAGAGATGTGTCCCAGCCATTCTGATTATCCTGCATTCTATTTCTCTCCTCATTTGTTTGTAAAAGAAAAAGACTGTCTATAAGCCCCATCTCTCTCTTGAGTGCAGTTGTAGTAGCACTTTTTTATATGCATTTCATTTTGTTTCCTTACTGCAGTGATAGTTTATCTTCCCCTTTACTTTTCTATTTACATCTCATTTGAGAAGTTTTGTCTAAAGTGCTTTATATAAAGATTCCTAATTAGATCTGCCATTAAAAAGATATAAAGTAGAAATAGAGAATTTCCCAATATCAGTTACAAGCGTTTACAAAATGGTAAGTATTTAAAGGTTTTGTTACCTTCTGGTAAATACCAGGATTTTAAAGAGTAAGAGCACCTTCCTCTTTAACTGCAATGGACTTCTTCATAAACTTCCTATAAGTAACTTGAACTTTGCCTTTTCTTAATATTTTAGATTAATTTGTAACATAAGTAATTACATTTAGTTTTGTGGTGTTGAAAGTGGGAGAGACAGTTATTTTTAATATCTAATTATATTTCACACTGTAAACTAATTCAGAGCATTTTTTTTTCTCTAGTTTTTCCTGTCCTGCAGAAATAAGCCCCTCAGTTCTGACACAGGGAAGTCTCACTGTCATGCTTTCCCTAGGTTCATGGCATAATTGAAAACCAGTCACTCATAGAAATGTCTTCACACAACTATGATATAACATTAAGTTCTCAGTTTTTATTAAGGGCAAATTTACGAGTGGGCTCTATTAAGAAATTCTGCAGTTGTTTGATAAAACTGCAACTGAAAAAACTGCCCATTTTATTGTTCAATGTTCCTTCCACAAATTCTCAAATTTTATGTTTTCTCAAATTTCCAAGTAAACAAAAAGTTTTCCTCTCCTGATGATTTTATTTGCTTTCTTTTCTAATAATTTGAAAATGATTATGAACCATCATTTTGTTTTATGTGGTGGCATTCAGGAAGTTCAAAGCATTTTTTTTTAATTCAAATACACTATTATAGGTTTTCTGAGATTAGAAAGCACATCAATAGTATCTCCGCTGATTTTATCCTTGTATTACCATAGGTCACTTGTGATTCTTTGTTTGCTAGAAATCAACTCTTGCCAACCTAAGCAAAAACAAAATTTATCAGATATTTATGGAGGATCAGAGAATAAAGCTTGATATATTGGGTTGAATTGTATTCTCCAAAAATCCTAATTCCTGGCACCTGTCTATTGACCTCATTTGGAAATATAATTAAATTAAGATGAGGTCATACTAGATTAGGGTCAGTCATAAATCTAACGACTGGTATCCTGATAGGAAGATATTTAAACCCAGAGAAGAGACATAGTGAGGAGGCCATGAGGATGGGGTGAGGGGGGTGGGGGTTATATGGGGACCTCTTCTATTTTTTTAATGTAACATTTAAAAAAAATAAAGAGAGAAAAAAGAAAAGATCAAGCCAGAGATTGAAATTGTGCTGCCACGAATCAAGGAACCAAGGAATGTCGGTAACTCCGTAGGAAAGGCAAGAAAGGGTCCTTTCCTAGAGCATTCAGACAGAGCACGGCCCTAACAACACCTTGATTTCAGGCTTCTAGCCTCCAGAACCATGAGAGAATACATTCTTCTGTTTGAGGCCATCCAGTTTTCAGTAATTTGTTATGGCAGCTAAGGAAGTTAACAGAGATTTCTGCAGGAACCAGGTCTTTTCCAGAGGCTCAAGAACAGTAATCATAACAATAATTCAGGGACAAGGATAGTCTGGTCAGAGTAGAATGGAACTAGCTTAGGTCTCATGCCTAACTCTTGGCAAGAAGACAATGGAAACCTGATTTAATCTCACCAGAGTGGATAAATTGGGAAAGAGAACTTTCCAAAAAACTAAACCAGGATGCTATTAAAAGGAGGAAACAGACCCTAGGCAGCCTAAGTAAGCAGAGTTCCCTAACACAGATTTTAGAGTTTTGTTGGGGTAAATAATTGTATATGCCCATGTTATTATGTTACTTTGCACAGTTTTTATACATAGTCAGGAAATAAGTAATCAATCTATGAATGAAGGAAGAATGCAAATCAATCAAAAATTTTCATTGAATGTCTCCTAAGTCAATTAATCATGCTGCAAATCTGAATTGGTTGGAAGGTGTCCAAAAGTATGCGATGTGGTTCTGCCCACAAGAAGCTTATTATCTCCACTTGGAGAAAAGATAAGCACACATGAAACAACTAATGATCAAACCTGGGGGTAATGAAGTACTGAATTTTTGATCCAAGAGGTATCTGGCACAGTAGTTAAGAACAGTCTCTGGGGAAGCGGACTTGGCCCAATGGATAGGACATCAGTCTACCACATGGGAGGTCCACGGTTCAAACCCCGGGGCCTCCTTGACACGTGTAGAGCTGGCCCATGCACACTGCTGATGCGTGCAAAGAGTGCCCTGCCATGCAGGGGTGTTCCCGCATAGGGGAGCCCCATGCGCAAGGAGTGCGCCCGCAAAGATGAAAGAAAGTGCAGCCTGCCCAGGAATGGCGCCGCACACACAGAAAACTGACGCAGCAAGATGACACAACAAAAAGAAACACCAATTCCCGGTGCCACTGATAAGGATGGAAGCAGTCACAGAAGAACACAGAGAATGGACACAGAGAGCAGACAACTGGAGGGGGGGAGAGAAATAAATAAATAAACAAATCTTTAAAAAAAGAACAGTCTCTGGAACTAGAGTCTCGGTGCAAAGCTCAACTCTATACTTAAAGATATGAGAATTTGGGCAAGCTACTTAACCTCTCTTTTTAAAATGTGTGCACTTATCTATATACTGGGGCTGTTTTGAGAAGTAAATATAAGGTATTTAGAAAGCTGGCTGGCACACAGTGAGTACTTTATAAATGCTAGCCATTATTGTGCATAGAGAAAGAGCAGCACATTATATTACAATTTTAATTTATTCATTAAACTATAACAAATTTGGCCATTGGTCATAAATATAATCAATATTATAAAGACTAGGCATGAAGACTGGTTATCCATAGTTCAGGCAATCACACAGAAGGTCTAAGATACCATGAGATTATAAAATATCACTAAAAGTTCTTGTGTCTAATTCTGCTTGTGGCCAAGGTGCAATAACAGGAACTGGATTTACCTTTGCATCTGAAACAACTAAAGAAGTGGACAAAAATATATGAAACAAAGCTTTTTTTGTAGCAAATTTTATTGAAACAAAACCAGGTTCAATAATTTCCGTACTGATTATGGCTACAACATCCATATAGTCTGTGCTACAATATCTGACTTGAGTAGTTGAAATTGAGACCCTAATACCGGCAAAGCACTGAAATATATGCTAAATGTTTATTTAAATATTTATCTAAAATTATTGCCTGAAAATTACTTTTAGAAAAGTTTACCAAGTCCTGCTTTAAGGGTAAATGAAGGGGAATTTTAAAAGATGAACTAAATATCAATTCCTTCAAATATAAATTTGTAACAGTAATACAGTTCCAACCAGACTCCAAATTTTTAATGTTGAAAAATTATTTTTGAATGTTAATATGGAAAAAAAAATGTGTAAAGGTAGTCATTGAAAAAATTAAAAAGTAACATGCAGAGAGATTTTTTCTACCAGCTATTAAGATATATACAAAAAAAATTAAGATAACAGTAGAAATTAAGGTACTGATTAAAGTTAAGATATCCAAGGAGAAATATATATTTCTCCTTTTTCTCACTCATTCTGAGTGTGACTAAGGAAATCTTTAGCTCTGATTGCCCTGGGCCAATATTATAAACCAAAAGGTAGATGGCTTATAATGAGGCAGTCACTGTAGCCAGTAGAGAAATGAGTGGGAAAATTCCAGAACCTTGGTGATATCCCAAAGCATACAGATGAGCCAGTCTAGACTCACCAAATGCTGAAGACTCATTTTTATTGAGTTTTGTCTTATCTACAGCTGAAAACATTGTTTCTGGGCAGGAAGAAAGTCTTAATCTTGTGTGTTGAAGTATTCACCAAGGGGGATCTGTACACACAGTGACAGCAAAGTGACTGCTTTTTAAGCATGAAACTGGGTGAAACTGAAACACTGAATCTTTGGTTTTTCTTCAGATGCCGAGCAGTGTGTTCAATGCCATTTAAAGTATCCAAACAGGTAATAAAGACATGGGATCATGATTTGCAAGGGATAGGAAACAAACTAGATTAGCTTAGTGATTTTGCCAGTTTACTGCCTGGAGGGATTCTCCAGGCCACACACAGCACAAGGAGGAGAAACCAAGCTGAGTTTAGCAGTCTCTCTGAATTGCAGAAATGGAGCTGGGAATCCAAGGAGGCCACAGGTGGCTAGAGTCTCAGGATTAAATATTGGAAAGCAGAGAGCTTCACAGAGATGAAGTTTCAGAGATTTGCAGAAGTTACTAATAGTTATCTTCAGCTAACTACTTATGAACACAAGCATGTGAAGAAATTATGCAAGGCCTGGAAAATAACCACTCAAAAGTCATAGATGAAATGATTCCTATAACCCCCATGTGACCAGGAAGAGGTCCTATGCATACTAACCTGACTGTAAATCCTCGTAACTCACAGACCATCAGACAGAATAGTATGAAGAACTTTGTCTCAGAGATAGGGCAAAATTAGCAGTAGACTAAACAATATTCTGACTCTGCAAAAGAAACTTAAGACCCAGACCCAAAAGGATCAAACTCCATGGAACTTAACTGAATTCCAGAACAAAGTTAAATAATGTTTATAGGAGTATATAATATCCAGCACTTTTGAGGACGAATCATATTATCCATAATAGGAATGTTCAGGTCCCAACCCCTTGTCCTGTGAGTATGAACCTATTTGTAAATATGACCTTTAAAGGTGCCCAACTGAATGAGGTTGGGCCTTACCAATGTGACTGAAGTCTTTAAAAGCAAAGGAAATTTGACACAGGAAGAGAAGCCACAGGGAGCATCCAGAAACCTGGCAGTCAAGGGAACCCAGAAGAGAAAGGAGAAGATGCCACCATGTCATATTGTTGTAGAATTTAAGAGAAGTTCAATTATTTGAGTATAGAGAGGCCAGGACTCAGGAATGATTTTGAGAAGGAAAAATGGTTTATTGACGGCCGGCCGGACTCGGGAACTTCTGTTTGAATCCCGAGCCCTGAACAAGATTTTCAAACGTCTTTTATACAGAGAGGAAAGGCCAAATTGTCCCTTTGTTTCAGTTCTCAATAGGCTTCAATTAGCATATATCTTCCACATCTTAGGTAAGCTTTTAGCATGGACTCCAGACATTCTAGATAAGCCTTTAGCGTATTTGGTTTTTGCATTTCCCCTAAATACTTAAAGTTTATAGCCCTTGCATTGTTAAACATTTCCTGGGACTGGAGCCACTGCCACTGTCCCTAAGGGCAGGACTGCAGCCTCTTACCGTTCCACACCCACAAGTCAAACAACTTAGTTATCTCTGAAGAGACAAAGAGCCTTCCACCCATAGCCCACATCAATATGACAGTAAAGCCAAGTAACCCCAAAGTTTGTTTGCCAGGCAGAAGATACTGGCTCCAGGAGGAAGCAAGTCTTCTAGCCTATGAAATCCTGAGTCAATAAATTTCTGTTATTAAGGCAATCCTTTGTATGATCTTTGTATTACCAGCCAGAAAACTAAAACAAGTACGTAAAGTAAAATGTCTAATACTTGGCATCCAATCAAAACTACCAGGTATATAAAGAAGAGGAAAGTATGATGTTATAGAATAAGTAGGAAGAGAGCATTATTCATTGCATATAATCAAGAAGATAGAGACTCAGTATGTAAAGCAGAAACAGAACAGTTTCAAAAAGACCAAAATCCAAACATCTAGAGAAGAAAAATAAATGTCTTCTCTAAAAAACAGTGGATTAGATTACAGGAAGGTTAGACTTTGAGGAAGAAAAAAATTAATGAAGTTGAATACATAACATTAAGAGGAAGAAAGAAAGAAAGAGAGAAAGAGAGAAAGAAAGAAAGAGAAAGAAAGAAGGGAGAGAGATAAAGAAAGAAGGGAGGGAGGGAGGAAAAGACTGGAAAACACTAAAAATGCAGTAATAAACAGTATTAGTGAGTTGTCAGACAACTTCTGGAGATCAAATATGCATGTGTTTGAAGTAATGAAGGTGGAAAAAAGAGAGAAACAGAAAAAAAAATGAAGAAAACTATACAAAGACACAATATAATTAATTTGCTTAAAATTATTAATAAAGAAAAAACTTAAAACAGAGGAAAATAAAGACATTAAGTACAGAAGAACAAATTTAGAGGGAAGTAGCTTACTTGCTAGAAGCAACACAAGCAAGAAGACGATTGAACAATAACATTAAATTATTGAAGAGAAAAAACTGCTATTCTAGAACTATATAGCAAGAAAAAATATCTTTCAAAATAAAGGCAAAATACAGATTTTTTTTCAAAAGTACAAAAGCTGAAAGAATTCATCACCAGCAGACCATCACTACAAGAAATATTAAAGGAAGTTCTCAGACATGATAAAAGACTACCAGATGGAAATCTGGATTTACTCAAAATAATGAAGAACTCTAAAAAAGGCTACTACATAGGTAAATATAAAAGTTGTTTTCTTATTATTATTTAAATCTTTTAAGAAAATAATCTTTTAAGTTTATAATCTATATAGAACTAAATATATAGCAGTAGTAGAACAAAGCCCTAGAAAGGAGAAATGAAAGGGTGCTATTAGTTCTTTTTTTTCTCTCTCTCCTTCCCCTCCCCACCCCCAGTTGTCTGCTCTCTCTGTCCATTCGCTGTGTGTTCTTCTGTGACCGCTTCCATCCTTATCAGTGGCACCAGGAATCAGTGTTTCTTTTTGTTGTGTCATCTTGTGTCAGCTCTCCATGTGTGTGGCACCATTCTTGGGCAAGCTGCATTTTCTTTCCCGCTGGGCGGCTCTCCTTATGGGGTGCCCTCCTTGCACATGGGGCCCCTATGCAGGGGACACCCCTGCCTGGCACGGCACTCCTTGTGCACATCACCACTGCGCATAGGCCAGCTCCACACAGGTCAAGGAGGCCCGGGATTTGAACCGCAGACCTCCCATGTGGTAGGCAGATGCCCTATCCACTGGGCCAAGTCCGCATCCCCTATTAGTTCTTATTTTAAAGTTTTAAATTTATTATACTATATGTGAAGTTGTATAATATCAGGTGAAGGTAGACTGCAATAAGTTAAAGATGTATATTATAAAAGGTAAAGCAACCACTAAAATAACAAAACAATAAATTAAAGTAATAATCCAGCAAAGCAGATGTAATAGAATCGTAAAAAAAATACTTAATTATTCCAAAATAAGGAAGAAGAAGAGGATAAAGGAAAAAAGAATAGAAAAATAGAAAAAATTAGCTATCTGTTCATGTTCAACTCAATTACATCATTAATCACAATAAATGCAAATGGTCTAAAAACTCCAATTAAAAGGCAGAAATTGTCAGACTGGATAAAATAGCAAGACCTAATTATGCACTGCCTATAGGAAACTTATTTTATGTATAAAGATACAATTAGGTTAAAAGTAAAATGCTAGAAAGAGATATGCTATGTTAACACTAATCAATAGAAACTATAGTAGCTATAATAATAACATATAAAGTAGACTTGACAGCAAAGAGTATTTTTCCCTCAGATTGGTTGATTCAGTCAAAAAGGATAATTCCTGGATCCAGGAAGGCAAGGGATGCTCCATTCATAAACTTGACGTTATTAATTAAATTTGCCACCATGGATTTAACCAACAACTACCTTTTGTTTACATACTATGTGCAAGGCTCTATATCAGTAACTAAGAAAAAGAGGTTTTATGCACAGGTGGTGAAAGTTAGGTGCAGCCATTTGCATTTAACAGGCTGAACAGCAGAATCAAACCATTGCTTTTCAGGGCTAGTGGTGAATTATGGTTCCGGTGTTGATGCCCAGGGTTTTCAGAGTTGGCTTTAATTTGTGTCCTATGTAAACATAGCATATAATTGTGAGGGTATTATGCATATACCAATTACTGTGATTGATAGGTATAGTCTAAAAGTCCACCATCTATCTTGACTTAAAGATTTGTGCTGTACATCAGCCTTTGTTTCTCTGTAGTCAGGTTGGCCTCAGGACAAATAAAATTATACAGAAATGCAACCTTGAGTTTTATTTTCCCCCAAAGGTTCTAAATAATTTGGCTGTAACTCTTTGGGGATGACATTCAAGTAAAACCCTATAATCTTTGTTATATTTTCAGCTGCAGGTACTTCCAAAGCTGTGATTTATCTAAATTGTATTTTTGTCAAAAGGTTATAAAGGGGATAATGTGAAAAGTCTATTGGGATACTGTTAGTAAATTTATAAAATTACTTTCTGTATCCAGTTAGACCAAGTAATTTTTTTCACTCATGGCTTTTAGAGTGAAGACTTCAATGGAATAAAAGATAAGCACCCAAACTAAAGATTCTTTGTTTAAAATCATGCCAGTTAGGGCAAAGATCATTTACATGACTCAGGTATAGCCTTAAAAAGTATGAACAATCTTAGCCTAAAGCTACAGAACTGCACACAGCTATGTCCAGCATTCTTCCTCTTACCTAATTTATGCAAGAGTTCCCTCAAATCTGGTAGTGAATTATTGGTTTCCGTGCATGCCATGTGTGTGCACCACAGGGCACATTCTCACTGTTGCTTGATCTGACCAAGATCACAGTTCACTCCTAAAGGTGTTTGTCTTCTCTGATGGGAGGTCCTTTAGCACTGCCATCCCTTTCCACCGTCAGCAAGAAGCTAGTGGTAAAAGTACTGAGGTGGGTCCATTATCCTCTGGTCTTATTGACATCAAGTCTATTGCAGTTATATTGCTAGAGCTTCACGAAATTTTGGGATTTCACCTCACCACTTGGTGTTGTTACGTTAAACAGTCAGTGAACATGAAATGTTTTAATTTCTCAGTTCTGTAAACCTTAACCTAATGTCTGGAACCCTTTAATCCTAGCAATCCAGAAAATAAATGTGGACCAAGAAGAAACTGAAAAGACCTGAGAGCCAGGAGTAGCTGGCATAAAACTCAAAGGTAAAGGAAGATCAAACCAGTGGTCACATAATTGTGCAAAACACAAACCAAAGATTTTTTAGCAGCAGCTAAAACATAAAGTTGAGAAAAAGGCAAAGTGAGAGAGCAGAAGAACTGTCAAAACCAGAATGATTCATTGTCTATTTCTAATATTTTGGTTTAGTTCACTTTGTCACTGGGTTATAAAATTGAATAAGAAAAGCAAGGAATGATTGAGAAATTGTCACAGATGAGAGGAGACTAACAATACATGACACTTAAATGCAATGTCCCAAATGAAATTCTGGGACAGGAAATTAATGGAAAAGTTGGTCAAATCCAAATATAGTTTGGAGTATAAGTAATAGTAATGTATCAGCATTTGTTTTTTATTAATAGTTTTGGCAAATATGCCACAGTAATACAAGATGATAACATTAGGGAAATTAAACTTGGGTGGGGGATGTACATACTATCTCCATACCATTTCTATACCATCTTATCAACTTTCTTTAAACCTAAAATTAGTCCCAAATTAGAAGGTTATTTTTTTTAAAAAACTGAGACAAGATCATTATACTGGAGTGTTTAGAGCATAGTTGAAAAGACACAATAGCGTAGAGAGCATCTCAATCTTAGAGCTAAACAGATGGATGAAAGCATTTACAAGGTGCACCAGATAGACAGGGCTGTTATCCAGTCTTGGAGCATAATGAAGAACACTTTAGAGCAATCCTGAAGGAAATGTAGGAGTCATTGTCAGAAAGGAGAGAGGGATCAGAATTCCAGGCAGAAGGCATATAGATAACTTAGATAATTTGGAAAGGTAAAGGATGAGTAAAGAGATGGGCAAGATCAGGCTGTGGAAGGATGGGTGCCTCTATAAGGAACTGGAACACTATCCGGGGAGAATGGGAGATAAAATGATCAGATCTGCCATAGCATGAGATATACATTTTGGAGGAAAATCTTTGTGGAAGCCCAAATGAGGAATTTATGGTAATACCCTGAATTAGGACAGAGACAGTAGGTGTGGAGAGGAGAAATACATAGGAATTAAAATGGACAGTACTTTATGACTTGACCTGAGGCCATTTAGTACAAAGGAAATTGCCTTACAAACAAAAAGCCCTGGGAATATCATTGTGCTTTAACAAGGTATAACACTTGATTTTCAAAAGCGGATTATCTGAGTTGTTAAGAAAAGTTGAAATCATGCTTTGTATATCCGGTGGAAAAAATCATGCAAAAACTTCCTCTCAAAAAAGGGCGTGGCAAATCCATGCTTTGTAAACCACTCCACTTGAAACAAGATAATAGATAAAATATAAAAAAGGAAAAGCAAAACACACAGCTGGCTCAAAAATAAGTATTAATATGGCCTGTACATAAATTCAAACTTATTCTATATCCAAGTATGCCTAGTTCCCAGAAAGCCAATTAAATGGTATAGGCTCTACAGGGTTTGGATATTCAGGGAGGATGTGGAATAAGTGTGTTAATTCAAGCTTACCTGGAATGTGGGGGATATGTAGTTAATTCTAGACCTATCTGGTACTCAGATAAAACACTTAAAACTCTAAGAAACTAACAAAGAAAGTCCTTTTGCACAAAAGCACCATTTGACTCCTCACTCCTATATCCTCTATATAAAAGGGACCCAAAAATCCTATTCAGGGCTCATTTTTATTAGGACAGAAATCTGCCGAGCCCAGCTGGCTGTTAATAAATCTTCCTTTTCAGATTCTCATGGCCTGGCCTTCAAGACCACATACACCCAACTCCTCTCTGCCACAACAGTATCTCTGTAAAACGGAAACTAAACAAAACCCAAAATTATGAGCAGTGCTGAAGCCACAAGCCTCCAGCCTTTGCTTAAAGCAGAAGTTCTTAATAATTTTTTTCCTTGAATCCCTTTGCCAGTCAGGTGAAATGAATACTACTGTAATTTATTTACAGTATACATTCATAAGAAAATACTAGATTTCAATGAGAGGTTAGAGAAAAAGAAAATAAGTTGATTTTTTTCAATTCAAGCTCACAGACCCCCTAGTTAAGAAGCCCTGGCTGAAAGCAACAGGATGTGGTTCCAGGAGCACCAACCCTGCATGGTATCAGGTATGAATGGAACTCCATGCATTACAGAAGGACAGATCCATTTCCACTGTGTAAAGCCAGTGCTGGGAGGGGGGTGTATGACTTATAAAAGAAAGCTGAGAAAAATGCTGCAGGTCATAATGGCTTGTCTCTGATTATCAGTAGGTGCAGTCCCAGTCAGACTTAAGCAGAAACTTAGGTTCATAACAAACCCTCCCAAATATCCAAACATCATTACAAGACCCATTTCTGAAATGGAGGCCTAAAAATCTAAATAGAGAGAAATTAAAACTAATAGATTGAGATAGGAGAGCGAAGAGACACAGAGCCTACACATGAGCCTGCAAAGGAAAACACATTTTAAAACTTAACAGAAAGGCAGTCAGCAAAACTAACAATCAGAATACAAATATACTCTAGATAAACTAATCTGTAGTCCAATCTTTAATATAATTAAGATGCTCAAAGAGGAATAAAAATTAGCATTGTCTTTTAAAATGAGAAACAAAATAAAACAGAAAGCAAAAATTGTACCCACAAAAAAGAGAAAGACTGGAGCAAAAGTAACCATAGAACAAAAAACTTAGTGAAGAATATAAAAAGTTTTTTTTTTGTCTTTATTTATTTTCTTAATGTTACAATAAAAAAATATGAGGTCCCCATATACCCACCCACCCCCTCACCCTACTCCTCCCATAACAATTTCCTCCATCATCATGGGACATTCATTACAACTGGTGAATACATCTCTGAGCACTGCTGCACCACATGGTCAATGGTCCACATTATAGATTACTCTCTCCCCCAGTTCACCCAGGGGACCATGAGAGGACATACAATGTCCAATAACTGTCCCTGCAGTACCACCCAGTACAACTCCAACTCTTGAAAATGCCCCCACATCACATCTCTTCTTCCCACTCCCTACCCTCAGCAGCTACCATGGCCACTTTCTCCACATCAATGTTACATTTTCTTCGATTACTAATCACAATAGTTCATGAATAGAATATCAGTAAGTCCACTTGAATCCATACTCTAAACCTCCATCCTGTGGACCCTGGAATGGTTATGTCCATTCCACATCTATATCAAGAAGGGGCTTTGATTCCACATGGATGATGGATGCAATTCTCCTGCTTGCAGTTGTAGGCAAACTTGGCTCCCTGGTGTGGTGGTTGACCTTCTTCACCTCCATGTTAGCTGGCTGGGGTAAGTCCAATAAACCAAAGGGTAGGAGTTGTAAGTCTGCTGAGGCTCAGGGCCTGGCTATCACATGGACAGTCCAGAGATACAGGTCCCCTGAGTATACACTAAACCCCAGCACCAACCACAGATCTGGTAAAAGTAACAGGAGAGGCTTGTGACAAAGATCACATCTGAGTCCAGCTCCATCACACTCAGGAACACAAACTCCAAAGTAGGACCAACTACCATGGCACTGAACTCCATCTGCTATGACCATAGAACCTGTGGGTCTCTGTAGCACTCAGAAGAACCAGTACCTGGGATTGTATCTACTTTATCTGTCTCTGGGACCCTGCTGAGGTGTGCATAAGGGCGACCTCTCTGATGACCTCCCGGCTCTTTTTTGGAGACTCATAGCCATATAAACTCATTTGTCCTTTCCATTGCCCCCTTTTATTCAAGGTCAAAAAGCATTTTTAACTCCTGATATTACATGTAGGTTGAGATATTCTATTGGTCTGAGTTGACCCTTTTATTCAAGGTCGTTTTCTAGTTACATCATCAGCTGGTACTTGGTAGTAATCCCTTGGCACCAGGGAGGCTCATCCCCAGGAGTCGTGTCCCACACTGGGGGGAAGGTAATGCATTTACGTGCTGCATTTGGCTTCAAGACTGGCCATATCTGAGCATCTTGGAGGCTCTCAGGAGGTAATCTTAGGCACCCTACAGCTCTAGGCCTAGTTCTTATTTCAAGCACACAGGTTCACAAGCATAGTTATTAATATCAAGGGCTCATTGTTGGACCATCCTTCTTTTTTGGTCTTTGCCATTGCACCTAGGGGATTGTTGCTGTTCCATTAGGGAATGTGATAGAGCTCCCTTGGATAGGAACTCAGTACTCCCTGAGTTGTCATTTTTAACTATAACCACTATGAAAATATCCAAACATTTTTGTGTACCCTGTATATATGCCCTGGAGAACTTCCTCCCAACCATGTGCCCCCTATCAATAACATCCCACACCAGTATTCCTCCCTTGCCATTGTTGAACCTCTCTGTGATCCAAAACTTCTTCAAAAATGAAGCCTAATATATTGCTGGGTTCCATTAATAGTAAAATGGCATATAGCGATGGGTTTAAAGGTAAGATATAGAATACATACTAATTTAGCAAAATTAAGGTAAAAATAAATTGGGGTATCAAAAAATTAAAAAGCTTTGTTTTTGATGTTTTGCATTCCATCACTGCAATAAGTGTTGCCCTGTATGCATATTGGCAGGGCAACTTCTTCCATCTCTTCCTCAGTGTGTATGTCCTTTCTTTTTTTTTTTTTTCTTTTTTCCTAATTATTAAGCTTGTCTTCACAAAAGTTTTATTTTATTTTTTTTTAAAGATTTATTTTTATTTATTTATTTTTCTGCCCTCCCCCCCCCCCACCCCGGTTATCTGTTCTCCATGTCTATTTGCTGCATCTTCTTTGTCCGCTTCTGTTGTTGTCAGTGGCACGGGAATCTGTGTTTCTTTTTGTTGCGTCCTCTTGTTGTGTCAGCTCTCCGTGTGGGCGGTGCCATTCTTAGGCAGGCTGCACTTTCTTTCGTGCTAGGCGGCTCTCCTTACAGGGCACATTCCTTGCACGTGGGGCTCCCCTACTCGGAGGACAACCCTGCGTGGCACAGCACTCCTTGCGTGCATCAGCACTGTGCATGGTCCAGCTCCACACGGATCAAGGAGGCCTGGGGTTTGAACCGCAGACCTCCCATGTGGTAGATGGATGCCCTAACCACTGGCCAAGTATGCTGCCCCTCTACAAAAGTTTTAGATCACAGTAATTCATATATACAATATGTGGTACTCCCACATATCCAACATAAGGCACTTTGTCCCTTCCCCAGCAATAATCTTTTTACATGTTCATACTATATTTACTGCAACTGATATACAGATATTGAGATGATAGCTTTCAAACAAGGTTACACTTGGGTTTACATTATGGTTTATATTTTAGATTATACAATTTTCTAAATTTTTAGTTATCTAACATTTTACATTATGATTTACATTTTAGCCTATAGGCCCCTATACATTTTTTATGTAATTTAACTTGTCCAATATCCATCCTTGCATAATCTTGTGGAACACTCCCATTGTCCCACAGTTATATTGATTCCATCTATTCAATACCTCTTTCCCCCTGCCCTCAGCATCCACAGTGACAATCAATCTTCACTGCTTGAATGGCCATGTTCAGAGATACTTGCAACAATGTTGAGGGTTTGACATGATGAACTGCCCTAATGCATTGGGAGCTACCATTTCTCTCAAGAGATACAATTCCCTCTATTTGAGAACATCAGACCTCCCCAGGATGTGGGGATACCTTCACTTTCATTGTATGGGTCTCCATCCAATGATATAACCCACTATCACAAAATGAGCACTCACATACTCCCTAGAAGACTATCCTGTGTCAGATTCTCCACTTAAAGCAGCTTAAACAGGTAACCTTCCTTATTATATTTTTGAAAAAGTTTTCCAACATTATACTCTCAACCAAATACCTGACAATTTCCTATGTTCATATGTTCCCCACCCTCCCCACAATTTCTTGGGCCATATTGCCCATCCTCCCATCCCTAGCCCCCTTCAAACCCACAAAGCGCCACTGGAAGGTATCCCTATGCCCCCATTTTATCCCTCCCCTGTACAAATACTTACCTCCAGTTTATCATAGATTTCGCCCAGGTAGGTGTCAGCTCACAACCTTCCTCTACCCCCCAAATTCCTTTAAGCCTATCATCCAGTCTCTAGCTCTCTGAGGCTACTTGGTTTACTTATTTCATATCATTGAGGTCATGTAGTATTTGTCCTTCAATGCCTGTGTTGCTTCATTCAACATAAGGTTCTCAAGATTCATCCATGTTATCACATGTGTTTGTAGTATATTCATTCTTAAAGCTGAGTAGTATTCCATTGTATGTATATACCACATTTTATTTATCCATTCATCTGTTGATGGGCATTTGGGTTAATTCCACCTTTTGGCAATAGTGAACAATGCTGCTATGAACATTGGTGTGCATATATCGGTTTGTGTCCTTGTTTTCAGTTCTACTGGATATACACCCAGCAGTGGAATTGCTGGGTCATATGGCAAATCTATAGCTAGTTTTCTGAGAAACTGCCAAACTGTCCTCCAGAATGGCTGGATCCTTCTGCATTCTTACCAGCAGTGGATGAGTGTTCTCATTCATCCGCATCCTCTCCAGCACTTGTAGTCTTCTGTTTTTTTTCATAGCTGCAAATCTTATGGGAGTAAGATGGTATCTCATTGTAGTTTTGATTTGCATTTCCCTAATAGCTAGAGATTTGGAGCATTTTTTTTCATGTGCTTTTTAGCCATTTGTATTTCTTCTTTGGAGAAATATCTGTTTAAATCTTTTTGCCATTTTTTAAATGGGTTGTTTGTCTTTTTATTTTCAAGATATAGGAGTTCTTTATATATGCAGAATATAAGTCTCCTATCAGACATATGCTTACCAAATATTTTCTCCCATTGTTTAGGCTCTCTTTTCACTTTCTTGACAAACTCCTTTGAGGTGCAAAAGGCTTTAATTTTAAGGAAGTCCCATTTATCTATTTGTTCTTTTGCTGCTCGTGTTTTTGGTGCGAAGTTCATGAAGCCATTTCCTATTACAAGGTCCTGTAGATGGTTCCCTACATTGCTTTCCAAAGTCTTTACGGTCTTGGCTCTTATATTTAGGTCTTTGATCCACTTGAGTTGATTCTTCTATAAGGTGTGAGTTGGTAATCCTCTTTCATTCTTTTACATATGGATATCCAGTTCTCAAGGCACCATTTGTTGAAGAGGCCATTCTCTACCAGTTGAGAGGGTTTGGTGGCCTTACTGAATATTATATAACTGTATATATGAGGATATATATCAGAACTCTCAATTTGATTCCATTGGTCAGTGTGTCTATCCTTGTGACAATACCATGGTGTTTTCACTACCGAGGCTTTGCAGTATGTTTTGAAGGCAGGTAGTGTGATTCCTCCAATTTCTTTTTTTTTTTTCAATATGTCTTCGGCTATTTGGGGCCTCTTTCCTTTCCAAACAAATTTCATAGCTAGTTTTTCTAGTTCCTTAAAGAATGCTGTGTTGATTTTTATTGGGATTGCATTGAATGTGTAGATCAATTTTGGTAGTATAGACATCTTAATAATATTTAGTTCCTATCCATGAACAGGGAATATTCTCCCATTTATTTAGGTCTTCTTTGATTCTTGAACAGTATTGTGTAGTTCTCTGTGTATAAGTTTTTTACATCTTTAAACTTATTCTTACGTATTTGATTTTTTAAATTTACTATTGTAAATGGTATTGGTTTCTTGATTTCCTCCTGAGATTGCTCATTATTGGTATACAGAAATGCTACTGATTTTTGTGCATTGATCTTATAACCTGTGACTTTACTGAACACATTTATGAGTTCTAGAAGCTTTCTTGTAGACTTCTCAGGGTTTTCTATGTATAGGATCATGTCATCTGCAAATAATGAAATTTTGACTTCTTCCTTTCCAATTTGGATGCCTTTTATATCTGGTTCTTGCCTCAGTGCTTGAGCAGGTACTTCTAAGACAAAGTTAAATAGAAGGGGTCATAGTGGGCATCCTTCTCTTGTTCCTGATCTTAGAGGGAAAGATTTTAGGATTTCACCATTGTAAGTGATGTTGGCTGTGGGTTTTTCATATATACCCTTTATCATGTTCAGAAAATTTCCCTGTATTCTGATCTTTTGCAGTGTTTTTATCAAGAAAGGGTGCTGTATTTTGTCAAATGTTTTTTCCGCACATGTGATTTTTTCCTTCAATCTGTTTATGTGGTGTATTACATTGATTGATTTTCTTATGTTGAACCATCCTTGCATACCCAGAATGAATCCCACTTGTTCATGGTGTATAATTCATTTAATGTGTTGTTGAATATGATTAGCAAGTATTTTTTGAGGATTTTTGCATCTAGGTTCATTAGAGAAATTGGTCTGTAATTTTCCTTTCTTGTGGTGTGTTTGTTTGGCTTTGGTACTAGGGTAATGTTGGCATCATAGAATGAGTTAGGCAATGTTCTTTCTGTTTTGATTTTTTGGAAGAGTTTCAGCAAGATTGGCATTAGTTCTTTCTGGAATGTTTTGTAGAATTCACCTGTGAAGTGTCTGGCCCAGGGCTCATCTTAGTTGGGAGTTTTTAACAACTGATTCTATTTCTTTACTTGTGATTGGTTTGTTGAGAAAGTCAACTTCTTCTTTTGTCAATATAGGCTGCTTATGTGTTTCTAGGAATTTGCTTGTTTCCTCTAAATTGACCTTCTTGTTGGAATATAGTTTTTCAAAGTATCCTTTTATGATAGTCTTTATTTCTGTGGGGTCAGTGGTGATATCTCCTTTCTCATTTCTTATTTTGTGTATTTGCATCTTTTCTCTTTTTTTCTTGTTAGTCTAGCTAAGGGTTTGTCAATTTTATTGATCTTCTCAAAGAACCAGCCCTTGGTTTTGTTTATCTTTTCAAGTGCTTTCTTATTTTCTATTTCATTTAGTTCTGCTCTTATCTTTGTTATTTCTTTCTTTCTTCTTCATTTTGGATTACTTTGTTGTTTTTTTTACTAATTCTTTCAAATGTGCAGATAGTTCTTCAATTTTTGCTCTTCTTTTTTGATGTATGAATTTATGGCTATAAATTCTCAGTACTGCTTTTGCTGTATTCCATAACTTTTGGTATGTTGTGTTATCATTTTCATTAGTTTCAAGGTAGTTATTAATTTATTTTGAGATTTCCTCCTTGAGCCACTATTTTTCTATAAGTGTGCTGTTTAATATCCATATCTTGGTATGAAACCTGGGCCTCTGGCCCTTGCAGATTTCCAGCTTCACTCCACTGTGGTCAGAGAAATTATTTTGTATGATTTCGATCTTTCTGAATTCATTGAGCCTTTCTTTGTGGCCTAGCATATGGTCTATCTTGGAGAATGATGCATGTGCACTAGAGAAAAATGTATATCCTGCTGTATTGGCATGTAATGTTCTGTATATGTCTATTAGGTCCAGTTTCTCTAACATACTGTTCAAAGTTTTTGTTTCTTTATTGATTCTCTTTTGAGATGCTCTGTCCAAAGTTGATAGTGGTGTATTAAAGTCCCCCACTATAATTGTATAAGCATCTATTCATTCACTTAGTTTCTCCAGTGTTTGCCTCACATATTTGGAGGCACCCTTGTTAGAAGCATAAATGTTTATGATTGTTTGTTCTTCTTGAAAGATTATCCCTTTCACTAATATGTAGTTTCCATCTTTGTCTCTCACAATTGTTTTGCACTTACAGTCTATTTTGTCTGATAATAATATAGCTACTTCTGCCCTTTTATGATTATTTGCTTGTAAGATTGTTTTCCAGCCATTCACTTTCAACCTCCTTGAATCCCTGGGTCTCAGATGTGTTTCTTGTAGATAGCATATAGATGGGTCATATTTCCTTATCCAATCATCCAATCTGAATCTTTTGTCAAGTGAGTTTAATCCATTGACATTCAGTGTTATTACTTTCAAGGAATTATTTATGTTAGCCATATTTTCTTTGGACTTGTGTTTGTCATATTTTGTTTTTTCCTTCTCTTTTATCTTTTTAGTTGCTCTTACACTCTCCTCCAACTCTGTCTCTCCTGTTTTTTTTTTTCTTCCTGCAGAACTCCCTTTAGTATTTCTTGAAGGGCAGGGTTCTTGTTGGCATACTCTCTTAGTTTCTGTTTATCTGTGAATATTTTGAACTCTCCATCATTTTTGAATGTTAGCTTAGCTGGATAGAGTATTCTTGGCTGGAAATTCTTTTCTTTCAGTACCTTGACTATGTCATACCACTGGCCTTCTTGCATCCATGATTTCAGATGAGAAATCAGCACTTAATCTTATGGAGCCTCCCTTGTATGTGATGGTTCTCTGTTCTCTTGCTGCTTTTAGAATTTTTTCTTTGTCTTGAGCATTGGATAATTTGACAAGTATATGTCTTGGGGTAGGCCTGTTGGGATTTATGCTGTTTGAGGTGCATTGTGTTTCCTGAACATATACATTCATCTCTCTCAATAGGTTTGGGAAGTTTCCGGCCATTATTTCTTCCAACACCCCTTGTCTCCCCTTTCCCTTCTCTTCTCTTTCTGGGATGCCAATAATGCATATGTTTCTGCATTTCGTATTGTCATTCAGGTCCCTAAGTCCCAGCTGGATTTTTCTATCTTTTTATCCATCGGTTCTACTATCTGTTTATTTTCAGATGTACTGTCTTCCACATTACTAATTCTCTCCTCTGTCTCTTCTAATCTGCTGTTATTTGCTGAGAGTGTATTTTTGATTTCTTGAACTGTGGTGTTCATCACCATCATATCTGTTATCTTTTTGTGTATGACTGCAATTTCTTCTGTATTCTCTCCAAGTGTTTTCTTCATATTCTTAATCTCTTCCTTTACTTCATTAAATTGGTCACTAATATATATTTTGAGAGCTTTAATTACTTGTTCGATGTTCAGCTCCTCTTTCTGGTTTTTAGTTTGTTCATTGGATTGGGCCATGTTTTCCTGATTATTGGTTTAGTTTGTAGTTTTTTGTTGTTGTCTGGTCATCATTTTATCTTGACAGCTTTAATCAGTTCCTTTGCTTCTTTGTCTAGCCTTGGGGATTATTTAGTTGTTTTTACATAAGTGTTATGTCTTCTCTTTGTCACTTTGTTCTTCTTATTCTACTTTCTTGTTGCTGGCTAGTTCACTTTGAAGGAAAATATTAGGACCAGGGAAAGCAAAATGAGTAAGAAAAGAAAATGTATAAAGAGTATTGATAATAAATGTTAACAGAGGGACCATATGAGATCCAGGAGAATGGATATTAGACTCATGTAAATTGTGTAAAGTTATAAGAGTAAGTAGAGTACCTATAATGAGAAAGTCAACTGAATGTGGGAGGAATATAGTATGAATTAAAAGGCCAGTGTTTTCATGAGAGAGGAAAAGAGAAAAAAAAAGACAATAATATAAAGAGTGAATAAAAGAAAACAGAACAAAGGTATTAGAAATAAAAAGTCAGACAATTTGGGGGCCAAACAAAGGGAAGTGGAATGTAAGAGAAACAATAGATGATGGAGGATAGAAAAATGTAGAGGAAAGGGGATAGCTTTGGTGGCCAAAATCAATACACACAGAAAAAAGGAAATGGAGGATGAGGAAACACAGCAAATGTGAAGCACTCCCTGCAACACCTATTATATAAAAAATAAAAACAAAAAAGAAGAGAAAAGAAAAAAAGAGAAAAAAAGGGGGGCACAGAAAAGGAAGGGAAGAAAGTAAGAAAAAGAAAAAGAGAATAAAACTAAAGAAAAGAAAAAGGGCCTTGGGGGATAAAGAGGTAGGAAAAAATAGGAGTCAATGGAGAGAGGAGACAAGATGGTCGCTGAGTGAACTTGCCTTTGTGGTCTGTCCCGGGAAGAGACGGCTGGGCGCGGCTGCAGGTTCTCCAAGGAGGGGCTTTTTTGGGATTTTTGAAGGGCAGAAGTGCCTGGACATCAATTGGGTGGAAAGTGAACTTAACCAACAACAAGAAATTAGAATAAGAAGAAAAAAGTGACAAAGAGAAGATATAACACCTATGCAAAAATAACAGCTAATTAACCTCCAAGAGTAGACAAAGAAGCTAAGGAACTGATTAAATCTGTCAAGATAAAGATATGACCAGAAAGCAACAAAAATCTACAAACCAAACCAGTAATCAGGAAAACATGGCTGAATCCATTCAACAAACCAAAAATCATGAAGGGGAGCAAAACTTTACACAAGCAATGAAAGATCTCAGAACATTTATCACCGACAAATTTATGAAGTAATGAAAGAGGTTAACAACATGAAGACATCACTTGGAGGGGAAATTGCAGACATACGCAAAAACATAACAGATATGATGGGAATGAACACCACAGTTCAAGAAATCAAAAATACACTTGCAGCAAATATCAGCAGACTAGAAGAGACAGAGCAGAGAATTAGTGATGTGGAAGACAGTACATCAGAAATCAAACAGACAGCAGAAGGGGTCAATAAGAAGATAGAAAAAATCCAGTTAGGACTTAGGGACCTGAATGACAATGCAAAATGCTCAAACATATGTATTATAGGCATTCCAGAAGGTGAAGAGAAGGGAAAGGGGTCAGAAGGAGTGTTGCAGGAAATAATGGCTGAAAACTTCCCAAATCTACTGAAAGAGACAGATGTGCATATCCAAGAAGCACAACACACTCCACTAGTCATAAACCCCAACAGGCCCACCCCAAGACATATACTTGTCAAATTATCCAATGCTCAAGACAAAGAGAAAATCCTAAAAGCAGCAAGAGAAAAGAAAACCATCACATACAAGGGAAGCTCAATTAGATTAAGTGCTGATTTCTCATCTGAAACCATGGAGGCAAGAAGGCAGTGGTATGATATAGTCAAGGTACTAAAGGAAAAAAATTTCCAACCAAGAATACTCTATCCAGCTAAACTAGCATTCAAACATGATGGAGAGTTCAAAATATTCACAGACAAACAGAAACTGAAAGAGTATACCAACAAGAAACCTCCCCTTCAAGAAATTCTAAAGGGAGTTCTGCGGGAAGAAAGGAAAAAACAGGAAAGGCAGAGTTGGAGGAGAGTATAAGAGCAAAAACAACAACAAAAAAGACAAAAAAAAATACAAACAAAATATGACAAGCACAAATCCAATCAAAATATGGCTAACACAAATAATTCCTTGAAAGTAATAACACTGAATGTCAACGGATTAAACTCACCTATCAAAAGATTCAGACTGGGACATTGGATAAGGAAATATGACCCATCCGTATGCTGTCTACAAGAGAAACATCTTAGACCCAGAGACGCATGGAGATTGAAAGTGAATGGCTGGAAAACAATCATACAAGCTAACAATAACCAAAAAAAGGCAGGAGTAGCTATATTAATATCAGACAAAATAGACTTTAAATGTGAAACAATTGTGAGAGACAAAGAAGGATACTACATTTTAGTGAAAGGGAAAATCTGTCAAGAAAATCGAACAATCATAAATATTTATGCCCCTAACAAGGGTGCCTCTAAATACGTGAGGCAAACGCTGGAAAAACTAAGTGAAACAATAGATACATCTACAATTATAGTGGGGTGTTTTAATACACCACTATCAACTCTGGACAGAACATCTCAAAAGAGAATCACCAAAGAAACAAAACATCTGAACAGTATATTAGAGGAGCTGGATCTAGTAGACATATATAGATTGCTACACCCAAACACAGCAGGATATACATTTTTCTCAAGTGCACATGGATCATTCTCCAAGATAGATCATATGCTAGGCCACAAAGAAAGGCTGAATGAATTCAGAAAGATCGAAATCATACAAAACAATATCTCTGACCACAGTGGAGTCAAGCTGGAAATTTGCAAGGGACAGAAGCCCAGATTTCACACCACGATTTGGAAATTAAACAGCACACTGTTAGAAAAACAGTGGGTCAAAGAGGAAATCTCAAAAGAAATCAATGACTACCTTGAATGAAATGATAATGATAACACAACATACCAAAATTTATGGGATGCAGCAAAAGCAGTATTGAGAGGAAAATTTATAGCCATAAATTCATATATCAAAAAAGAAGAAAGAGCAAAAATTAAAGAACTAACTGCACATTTGAAGGAATTAGAAAAACAACAACAAAGTAACCCAACAGGAAGAAGAAGGAAGGAAATAACAAAGATAAGAGCAGAACTAAATGAAATAGAAAATAAGAAAGCACTTGAAAAGATAAACAAGACCAAGAGCTGGTTTTTTGAGAAGATCAACAAAATTGACAAACCTTTAGCAACACTAACAAAGAAAAAAAGAGAGAAGATGCAAATACACAAAATAAGAAATGAGAAAGGCAATATCACCACTGACCCCACAGAAATAAAGACTATCATAAGAGGATACTTTGAAAAACTATATTCCAACAAAAATGACAATCTAGAGGAAATGGACAAATTCCTAGAAACACATAAGCAGCCCATATTGACAAAAGAAGAAATTGATGATCTTAACAAACCAATCACAAGCAGAGAGATAGAATCGGTTATTAAAAATCTCCCAACTAAGAAGAGCCCAGGGCCAGATGGCTTCACAGGTGAATTCTACAAAACATTCCAGAAAGAACTGACACCAATCCTGCTGAAACTATTCCAAAAAATCAAAACAGAAAGAACATTGCCCAACTCCTTCTATGATGCCAACATTACCCTAGTACCAAAGCCAAACAAAGACATCACAAGAAAGGAAAATTACAGACCAATTTCTCTAATGAATCTAGATGCAAAAATACTTAACAAAATACTTGCTAATCATATTCAACAACACATTAAACGTATTATACACCACGACCAAGTGGGATTCATCCCAGGTATGCAAGGATGGTTCAACATAAGAAAATCAATCAATGTAATACACCATATAAACAGATTGAAGGAAAAAAATCACATGATTATATCTATTGATGCAGAAAAAGCATTTGACAAAATACAGCACCCTTTCTTGATAAAAACACTCCAAAAGATTGGAATACAAGGAAATTTTTTGAACATGATAAAGAGTATATATGAAAAACCTAAAGCCAGTATTGTTTACAATGGAGAAACCCTAGACTCCTTCCCTCTAAACTCAGGAACAAGACAAGGATGCCCACTGTCTCCGCTCCTATGTAACATTGTCTTAGAAGTACTTGCTCGAGCACTGAGGCAAGAACCAGAAATAAAAGGCATTCAAATTGGAAAGGAAGAAGTCAAAATTTCATTATTTGCAGATGACATGATCCTATACATAGAAAACCCTGAGAGATCTACAACGAAGTTTCTAGAACTCATAAATGAGTTTAGTAAAGTCACAGGTTATAAGATCAATGCACAAAAATCAGTAGCATTTCTGTATACCAATAATGATCAGGAGGAAATCAAGAACCAAATACCATTCACAATAGTAAATAAAAAAATCAAATACTTAGGAATAAATTTAACTAAAGAGGTAAAGAACTTATACACCGAGAACTATACAAGATTGCTCAAGGAAATCAAAGAAGACCTAAATAAATGGAAGACTATTCCTTGTTCATGGATAGGAAGACTGAACATTATTAAGATGTCTATCCTACCAAAACTGATCTACACATTCAATGCAATCCCAATAAAAATCAACGCAGCCTTCTTTAAGGAACTAGAAAAACTAACTATGAAATTTATTTGGAAAGGAAAGAGACCCTGAGTAGCCAAAGACATACTGAAAAAGAAAAACTAAATTGGAGGAATCACACTACCTGACTTCAAAACATACTACAAAGCTACAGTGGTGAAAACAGCATGGTATTGGCATAAGGAGAGACACATAGACCAATGGAATCGAATTGAAAGCTCTGATATAGAACCTCACATATACAGCCACATAATATTCGATAAAGCCACCAAACCCTCTCAACTGGGAGAGAGTGGCCTATTCAACAAATGGTGTCTGGAGAACTGGATAGCCATATGTAGAAGAATGAAAGAGGATTACCATCTCACACCTTATACAAAGATCAACTCAAGATGGATCAAAGACCTAAATATAAGAGCCAAGACCATAAAAACCTTAGAAAGCAGTGTAGGGAAACATCTACAGGACCTGGTAATAGGAAATGGATTTATGAATATCTCACCAAAAGCACGAGCAGCAAAAGAACTAATAGATAAATGGGACTTCCTCAAAATTAAAGCCTTCTGCACCTCAAAGGAGTTTGTCAAGAAAGTAAAAAGGGAGCCCACACAGTGGGAGAAAATATTTGGCAACCATATATCTGATAAGAAACTTATAACTTGCATATATAAAGAACTCCTATATCTTGAAAATAAAAAGATAAACAACCCATTTAAAAAATGGGAAAAAGACTTAAACAGACACTTCTCTGAAGAAGAAATACAAATGGCAAAAAAGCACATGAAAAAATGTTCCAAATCTCTAGCTATCGGGGAAATGCAAATCAAAACCACAATGAGATACCATCTTACACCCATAAGATTGGCAGCTATGAAAAAAACAGAAGATTACAAGTGCTGGGGAGGATGTGAAGAAAGGGGAACACTCATCCACTGCTGGTGGGAATGCAGAAGGATCCAACCATTCTGGAGGACAGTATGGCGGTTTCTCAAAAAACTAGCCATAGATTTTCCATATGACCCAGCAATACCAGTGCTGGGTATATACCCAGCAGAAATGAAAACAAGGACACAAACCGATATATGTACACCAATGTTCATAGCAGCATTGTTCACTTTCGCCAAAAGTTGGAATCAACCCAAATGCCCATCAACAGATGAGTGGATCAATAAAATGTGGTATATACACACAATGGACTACTACTCGGCTGTAAGAACAAACACACTACAAACACATGTGATAACATGGATGAATCTTGAGAACCTTATGTTGAGTGAAGCAACCCAGACATTGAAGGACAAATACTACATGACCTCAATGATATGAAATAAACAAGCTGCCCTAGATAGCAAGAGACTGAACGATAGGCTTACAGGAAATCGGAGGGTGGAGGAAGGATGTGAGCCGATGTCTGCAGGGGTGGAATTTAAGATGAGATGGTGGTAAGTATGAACACAAAGAAGAGATAAAAGGGGGGCAAGGGGTTGCCTTTGGTTGGGGTTTTGTGGGTTTGAGGGTGGCTAGGGAGGGGCGGATGGGTAACATTGCCCAAAAGTGGGGGAAGGGAGGGGTAGCATATGAACACAGGAGAGTGTCAGGTGTTGGTGGAGAGTAAAATGCTGAGAAAATCATATCAAAATATAATAAAGAGGGTTACCTGTTTAGAATGCTCGGAGGGGAGGGTCTGATGCAGGACGGGCTCCTGGGGAATGTCTAAATGCTCATTCTGCCAGAGTGGGTGACACCATGGGGTAGAAACCCAAGTAGTGAGAGTGGGGGTGGACCCACATCCTGGGGAGGACTAATGCCATCAAATAGAGGGAACTGTATCCCTCGAGAGAAAGGGTGGCTCCCAGGGCATTGGGGCAGTTGAGCAAGTTAGGCCCTGACACTATTCCATCTATCTCTGGAAGTGGCTCCTCGGGAAACGGAGGTTGGCTGTCACTGTGGGCACCAAGGTGGAAGGGAAAATGGACGTTAAATGTGTGGAACCAAGGTAAATGGGGGGTAAGAGAGGAGTTTCGTGAGAGTACACAAGGATGGATATAAAACATGTAATATTACACCATAACATATAGGAATGACAGACTGATAATATAAACTATAATGTAAAACATAGGATAACTAAGAATGTAAAAAACTGTGTATCCTAAAGTATGCACCATAATGTAAGCACAGATGTCACCTTGTTAGAAAGCTATTGTCTCAGACTCTGTACATCACTTTAAGTAAATATGATGTGAATAAGGTGTAAGAGTATCGCTGTGGAAGGGAAAAGGTTTTGTGGTGGATGTATGGGAGTGCTGTATATTACATATATGCATTGCTGTGGTCTAGGGCTCCTGTGAAGAGAAGCTCAATAATTAGGGAAAAAAAAAAAAAAAAGAAAAAGATAGGATGTAGAATTTTTTCCAAGTCCACATGTATTCTTTATCTAACCTTTAAACCCATCGCTATATGCCATTTCCTAGTAAGGGACCCTGACATTATATTGGGCTTCAAATTTCAGGGAGTTCTGGATCACAGAGTGGTTCAACAATGGCAATGGAGAGATACTGGTATAGGATACAATTGACAGGTGATATATGGCTGACAGCGAGCTGTACAGAACATATGTCCAGGGTGCATGGTAATGTTTGGATATACTCATAGTGGCAAAAATTAAAAACCACAGCAGGGGAGGTACTGGGTTCCTGGCCAGTGGTGCTCTGTCGTGGTCCCTAGGGGAGAAGCAACAGTCTCCCAGGTGCAGCGGCGGGGACCGGGAGGGAGTGAGGGTTCAATAGTGAGCCCCTGATGCTAATGACTATGCTTGTGAGCTGATAAGCCTAAAATAAGAACAAGGCCTAGAGCAGCATTGTGCCTGGGAATTTCCTCCTGTCAGCCTTCATGTTACTCAAATGTGGCCAGTCTCGAAGCCAAACTCAGCATGTAAATGCAATGCCTTCCCCCCAGCATGGGACATGACACCCGGGGATGAGCCTCCCTGGCAACGAGGGACCACTATCAACTACCAACTGATGATGCAACTGGAAAATGACCTTATACGGAAGGTTCAATGCGGATCAGCAGAATATCCCTGTCTACATAAAATAACATGACTTTAAAATGCTGTTTGACCTAATGTAAGGGGGAAATGGAAAGGAGAAATGAGTTTATATGGCTACGAGTCTCTAAAAAAGAGTCTGGAGGCTGTCAGAAGGATTGCCCTTATGCACAGGTGAGCAGAGTCTGAGAGACAGATAAAGCAGATACAACCCCCAGGTATTGGTTCCTTTGAGGGCTAAAGAGACCCATGGGAGTTATGGTCATGGCTGATGGGGTTAACTATCAGGTCAGATGGCCCCTCTTTGGAAATGGTGTTTATGTGTGATGAATCTGGACTCAGATGGGATCTCTCTTCATAAGACTTTCATGCTAATGTGCTGGAGGTGCAGTTAGTGTTGGGGTTTAAGATATATTTAGGGGATTTGAATCTCTGGACTGACAATGTGATAGGCAGGTCCTGAGCCTCAACAGACTCCAACACCTACAATCTGATTCATTGGACTCACCACACTCAGCTAAGATGGAGTTGAAGAAGGACAACCACCACACCATGGAGCCTAGAGTGATTACAACTGAAAGTGGGAGGATTGCATCCAGCATCCATGTGGAATCTGAGCCTCCTCTTGACATAGAGGTGCAATGGACACAACCAATCCAATGTCCACATAGAAAAGGTGGCATTGGTTTGGGAAAAGTGGACATGGTGGCTGATGGGTATGGGGAAAGGCAGGAAGAGATGAGAGGTGGAGGCGTCTTTGGGACATGGAGCTGCCCTGGATGGTGCTTCAGGGGCAATCACCAGACACTGTAAATCCTCACAGGGCCCACTGGATGGAATGGGGGAGAGTATGGGCCATGATGTGGACCATTGACCATGAGGTGCAGAGGTGCCCAAAGATGTACTTACCAAATGCAATGGATGTGTCATGATGATGGGAATGAGTGTTGTGGGGGGGGGGGGGGGGGAGAGGTGGGTTGGGGGTGGTGGGGTTGAATGGGACCTCATATATATATATATATATTTTTAATGTAATATTATTACAAAGTCAATAAAAAAATAAAATAAAAAATAGGAGTCAATGCAGCAATAACAACAACAATAAAACAACAACAACAACAACAAATTTTCAAGCTAGGAATCCTCTTTGCAGTTAAAAAAATGCTTAGGGATCTGATATGTTCCCCCTTTCTCCCTTCTTCACTTCCCTCTCCCAAGGCAGCAGAAAAGCTGCATGAGGGGTCCACTAGGAGATTCAAGTGAGTCCTTGATGAACCAACTCAACACAGAAGACAATGACTCTTTATTTCCAGCAAGAGAGCACCTACACCTCACTAGAAACCCCAAATATGCTATTGGAAGCTTGGAAAGCACGTCCTACAGTCCCTCCCCCTTAGGTGTGCTAGGGGAAGGCTAATTGATTTTCTGACTCCACCTTCTCCCAGACCAAGTTTCCTATCCCAGGACATTTAGGTAAATTGGACTTTCTCAGCAGATTCATCCCTCCTTTCTTCCCAGGCTCTGCCCAAGCCAGCTGGTATGCTCCTCCAAGCTCGAAAAACAAAAAACGCAGAGGGGTAGGGTAGTCACGGACCTCAGACAGACCTCAGGGCACACTGGATTCAGGAATGGGAATTCTGGGATATTGCAGACTCAAGGTATGTGCTATGGTGGTTTAGGGGATACGGACCTGGCAAAGTAAGACTCTTCAGATCTCAATCCCCTCTCCCCACAGAAGCTTTGAACAACTGGCAAGAATTGGCAGAAATATCTTTCTAAAAACTCCAGAAAACAGTTAAAGGATTGTAGTAAAAAGACAAGTGTTGAATAGATTAAAAGGCCACTTAAAAGCAGTACAATCCTGTGGTAACCTACCTGGCCCCCTCCTATCCCCTCACCAGCTCAGCACAGGGCAGGCCCACATGCCCAGTACAGATCTCTGGTCCTAGTTGCAGAGGGAGAAGAGTGACCCTTGTGCATATTCTGGGAGCATATATGTCTGGCAAAATCTATCACTCCAGAGCTTGCCCTAAATGTACAAGGCTCCTGAGAGAGTGTTCCTACAGAATGTTGTATTAGAAGAGTCAAGTTTTGCTGCCTGGAGCAAGGGATTGCTGGTTATAGTACATAAAATGCAGTGCCCAGAACTATGAGGAAGCTGTTTCCTAGGAAAGAGGGGACATTTGTGACCACATAAATGGGGAAATATCTAGGGCCAAACACACATGCCCAAGAAAAGAGACATGCAGAGAAGGGTCAGGGAGGCACCTACTCATTGGCCTGGAGCTATTCTACAAACCTATTATATGAATAAACCACAATAGGAGAGAGCACTCACACAGATCAATCTGCAAAGACTGGGAAAGGTGTTTTCTTTTTCTTCTTTTTTGTTTTTGTTAACTTTTGGCATTAAAGGAAAGTCCTGTCATAACACTAGCTGGATATAAGGTGAAGGAACAGACACTCCAAATCTAAATTCCAGTGTTAACACACTAAGATATCAATATTTCAGGTTTCAACAAAATATTACAAAAATTACATAGAAAGAGGAATGATGGCCCAGACAAAGGAGAAGATTAAAGCATTAGAACCCACCAATGAACAAGATCAGACCTGGATGTTTCAGCAAAAGACTTTTTAGAAACGGTCTTAAATATACTTAAAGAGTATAGTTAAAGAGCTAAAGGAAAGCACAGATAAAGAAAATCAGGAAAACAGGAGATGAACACTATATACAGAGGTGGAATATGAAAAGGAACCAAACAGAGCCAAAGACAGTAACAGAAATTTAAAATTCCCTAGAGGGGTTCAACAGCAGATTAAGCTGGCAGAAGAAAGAAATCCATGAACTTGATGATAAGACAATTGAAACCATCCTGTCTGAGGAGAAGAAAGAATGAAAAAATGTGAATATGGCCTGAGGACCCTGTGGGACACCATCCAATGTATCAATATGCACATTGGAGTAGTCCCAGAGTAGAATAAATAAAGATAAGTATAGAGAGAATATTCAAAGAAATAAAGGCTACAACTTCCCCAATGTAATGAAAGACACGAATATGTACATCCAAGATGCTCAAAAACTCCAAATAGGATAAATCCATATACCCACACTGTGGCATATCATACTCAAATTGTCAAATACAGAAGTGAAAGACAGAATTCTGGAAGTCAAAAGAGAAGCAACTTGCCACATATAAAGGATCATCAATGAGAATTCTCACTGGAAACTATGGAGGCAAGAAGATTGTGGGAAGACTACTTATAGTGCTGACTAATAATAAAAAAACTGCCAACCAAGAATTCTATATCCAGTAAAACTATCTTTAAAAAATTAGGGAAGAATTAAGACATTCCCAAATAAAAACTGAGGGATTTCATCACCACTGGACTAATTCTACAAGAAATGCTAACAGGAGTTCTATAGTTTGAAAGGAAAGGACACTAGACAATTACCTGAAGCCACATAAATTAAGTAATACCTTTAGTGAAGATAATGGCATGCGTAAACAAAAATACCAATACTATTTTATTTTTTGTTTGTAACTTCACTTTTTACTTCCTAAAGGATCTAAATGGCAAATGCATAAAATGTAAATCAATGGTTTGGTCTCATAATGTATAAATACGTACTTTGTGACAAGAATTACATAAATGTGGTTGAATGGTGGGGTATAGAAACATAGTTTATGAATACTATTGAAGTTGTTAAGTTGAGATCAAAGTAAAGGAAATTGTTTTAAATTTAGGATACTAAATTGAAACCCTATGGTAATCACAAAGAAAATATCAGAAAATATGCAAATTTATTGTGGCAGAAGTATAGTACAGATTATCATGGTTGGGGAGGCAATAGGAATTAAAGCAAAAGGAGTGTAGAGTTTCTGTTTTGAATGAAGGAAAGTTCTAGTAATAGATGATATTGTGGGTACTTCAACATTGTGAATGTGATTAATCTCACTGAATGGTAGGCCTAGGAGTGTTGGGATGGAAATATTTCTGTTGTATATATGTTTCCATGGTTACAAAAGAAGAGAAAGAAACTAAAGAGATAATGACAAATGCAATACAGGATACTAGATGAGATCTAAGCATAAAGGAGAAAATGCTCAAAAGGGCATTATTAGGACATAAGGAAAAATTGGAATATAGAATATAATCTTTACATTAGCATTAAATTTCTTGACCTTGATTAGTGCACTTAAATTGATCACATAAGTGAATATCCCTGTTCATAGATAATGTAAATGGAAGTGCTGTTTTAGGAATTGTAATGTGTAGAGCCTGCTCTCAAGTGTTGGAAAGAAGGAAGGGAGAAAGGGTGGAAGGGAGGATAGAAGGAGGGAGCAAAGGCGGGATGGGAGAAAGGTGGAGGAGGGAGGATAGGGAGAATTATTTGGCAAAGATTGAAATATATTAAAAGTGAGCATATGGAGGAGGTGGAGTTATGTTGTAGTTCTGAGTATGGGATTTGTATTATTTTTGCAACCGTTCTGTAAGTTTGAAATTACCACAAAATAAAAAGTTGAAAAAAGCCACAAATAAACAATATTTGAAATAAAACTGGGGACTTATTATAGAAATTCAAAGATTATAAACAACTACTTCTGAATAAATTGAAAACATTTGAGAAGAACCATTTTTTGAAAAACTTTTTAAAACTGATCCAACAGGAATGAAATTCAAAAATTAAATAAAGCCTAAATAAATATGTTGAGGATTGAACTATGTTTTCCACAAAAGGTATGTCCAGGCCCCAACCCCTGGCCCTGCTGGCAATGACCCACTTGTAAATACGACCTTTGAAGATATTATTAGTTAGGGTGTGCCCAAACTGAATGAGGGTATGCCTTATTCCAGTATGAATGAAGTCTTTTTTTTTTTTTTTTTTTTTTTTTTAATTTTTTTATTTTTTATTGACTTTGTAATAATATTACATTAAAAATATATATGTGAGGTCCCATTCAACCCCACCCCCCCACCCCCCTTCTCCCCCCCCCAACAACACTCGTTCCCATCATCATGACACATCCATTGGATTTGGTAAGTACATCTTTGGGCACCTCTGCACCTCATATACATTGGTTCACATCATGGCCCATACTCTCCTCTATTCCATCATGTAGGCCCTGTGAGGATTTACAATGTCCGGTGATTACCTCTGAAGCACCATCCAGGGCAGCTCCATGTCCCGAAGACGCCTCCACCTCTCATCTCTTCCTGCCTTTCCCCATACCCTTTGTCCATTATGTCCACTTTTCCCAATCCAATGCCACCTCTTCTATGTGGACACTGGATTGGTTGTGTCCATTGCACCTTTATGTCAAGAGGAGGCTCAGATTCCACCTGGATGCTGGATGCAATCCTCCCATTTTCAGTTGTAATCACTCTAGGCTCCATGGTGTGGTGGTTGTCCTTCTTCACCTCCATCTTAGCTGAGTGTGGTAAGTCCAATAAATCAGATTGTAGGTGCTGGAGTCTGTTGAGGCTCAGGATCTGGCTATCTTATATGTAAGAGAAATTGCATGCAGGAAGAGAAGCCACAGGGATCCGTCAGAAGCTGGAAGCTGACAGAACTCTGAGGAGATGCCAAGATGCCTCATGTGCATTCCCATATGAGGGAAAAGCCAAAGACCAAGGATGACTGGCTGCAAGGCCCAGAATGCCACAGTTTCCCGGGAAAAGCACCACCTCACTGAAGCCTCGGTTTTGGACTTCTTCTACCTTCAAAATCATCAGCCAATAAACTCCCATTGTCTAAGCCAATTCACTGTATAGACTTTGTTTTAGTGCTAGACAACTAACACAAAATCAAAAATCATTGAAAAATCAAAATTTCTCCCAGAGACATTAAATCCAGATAATTTTATAGACCAAGATTACTAAACATTTTGAATCTTCTAGTATAGCCATGATTTTAAAATTTGATAATATGTGATTTTAAAGAGTTCTATCTAATGTAATAAAATTAGAAAAAAATAGTTATAAAACATGGAAATAAAGAACCTAAATTGCAATTTGCATAGGTAATATGATTGTCTACATAGAGAATCCAAGAGTATCTAAGGGAAAATTATTAGAAGTAATAAAACAGTTCTGCTAAGTTTACTGAATGTGTACATAATAAATCATAAAAAATATAAAGCATTCCCTATACACCAGAGATAAACAAATAGAAAAATGTAATGGAGAAAGTGATTCCATATATAGTAGCAAGAACTTAATATACTATCTATGGATAAATTTAACAAAATATGTGTAAGATTTTCATAAAGAAACCATGAACATAATTGAAGGATACAAAATATTTAAATAAATGTAGTGTATTTGTGGGTGGAAGACCAAATATCATATCATGTTAATAACCAAAAATTAATCACCAAGTCAACACAATAACAATGAAATCCTGACAAGGATGTACATGGAATTTGACAGACTGACCCTGAAATTTAAATGAAAAATAAAGGTGTCAAGATAATCAAGACAATTTAAAAGAAAAAGACAAGTGTGGTGACTCACTATTAAGAATCAAGACTGACTATAATGCTAGAGTAAATAAAATGATGTGTTGTTGAACCATCGATAGGGAAAAAAGCAATTAAAAAAAAGAATAGAGACGGTAGACATACATATACAGGGGGAAATACTTGATAATATTGTCATTATAGATCTATGGAAAGTGGAATATTCAAGAAATTGATCTGGAACTATTGTTTATCCATTTAGAAAAAAATATTAAATCTCTACCTTACACTTTACCAAAGGGGAAAAAAACACTGGTTTAAAGACAAAGGTGAACCAAAAATAATTAAGAAGAAAATATAGTTAAATTCGTGAATATTTTTTGATACTGAGGTATAAAATGACCTATTTAATAAGATATATAAAGCACAAGACAGGTTAAAATATTAACAAATTTTACAATATATTAATATAAGAATATTCTGTACAGAAATGATACCACAACGTTATTTAGAAAATCTTTTAGATGATATTTGCAATGAATATAACTGACAAAGATTTAAAATCCAGAATATATAAATACATAAAGAAAATCTATGACTTTAGTTTGCAAAGACAACCCTATAAAAAAAATGAATAAAGAATGTGAATGGCAGGCCACATAATAGAATCCAAATGACCAATAAAATCATGAAATAGTATTTCATATCACTAATAAAGGATATGCAAACTAATATCTTTTCACACTAATGTGTTGCACAATCTTAAAATCTTGGCATAGATAACAAACAATAGGAATGCTTATAAACTGTTGCTGCGATTATAAATCAGAAGAACCATTTTGAAAAGCAATTTGATAATACATAGGAAAGTTGAAAATGCATGTGACTTATAACCCAGGATACTCCACTTCTATGTACATAGTCTGCAGAAATTCCTGCATATGAGCACAGAGAAACATGTATAAGATGGCCTATGACTATATTCTCCACCAAAAATAATAGAATAAAAAATAAATAGAAACCACCTAAGTATCTATCAATAGAGGAATGAATAAATTGTTATTAAATTTTAAAATAAATAAAGTAGCAGCATAGATAGATCTCAAAACAACATAGAAATAAGGTAGAAATACTAAAGTATGAGACTATGGAACTCTAATGATTTCAATACAATTCTATATATTCTGTAGTGATGCATATTTATGAAGGAAAATATAAAAGCATGAGAGGGAATAAGGACCAAAGTCAAGATGGGGATAAGCGTGACAGGGTTCAATGTTATTTATTTATTTAATTTGGGCAGGTGTAGCAAGTAATAAAATTTATTAAAGTTGAATGATAGTGCACACTTTTTATATTATCGATAGCTTTCTGTGGGTATAATTACTTTATATTAAAAATATGAAAACTATTAAATTATAAAATGCACTCTACAAATATATCATGAAAATGATTAGAAAGTTTAAAATGCTATAAAATATAAATTCCACTAAGAATTTAAGACTACCCTGTGTGCATAATGTTTTCATACTCCCAGATTTGGCAGGACTCTGTACAATCAACCACATCACAGGGAATGGCCTTTAAAAAAGCAGCTCACACTTTAACACCAATGTTTCAGTTTGGGATCTTAAGTCTGCCAAGTTCCATACATATCCCACGTTCAGCACTTCCTCCATTACACATCCCTCCATCCCTTTCACAACTTGCTTCAAGGAGTGATAATTTATGTACATGAATGCTTCCACAATTTTAAGGACAAGAACTGAATCTTGATCATCTTTGCATTCTCCTCGACTAGTGCCTAATAGAATGTGCAGTTCACAACTATACAAGACAAATAAGCTGGTCACTTCGTCCCTAATCCAGCATGCCTGCCACTCTCTGCCTTATTCACTATATACTCTTGACTCTAATTTTCCTTTGTTAGTATTCCTGCAAAGCCTAGAACAATCTTGGTACTGTACACATACAGTGTGAAATAAATTTACTACAATCAGAACTGGGAGAAATGGAAAACCATAACCCATGGTACCTGTGTATACACATTCCCCTTCCACATAGAAAGTACTTAATAAATGCAAGCTCAGTAAATAAATACCTGTGTACTACCGACTGCTGACATTCATATTCTACCAAGTCTGAGAAATTACACCATGTGTTTGTATATGTTACATCACATGCTTCTCACAACATAAAACATAAAGTGCTACACATCTGGTCTTTATAATATTTTTCACAAAGGGAATTAGCTACTTGTACTGTGTCTAGCTAGGATATAAGCCCTTTGAAGATAGCAACCTGCCTTTCTTGATCCCTGCCTCATGCTTAGGGCCTAACAAAATATCAGTCATGCCAAATATCGATTGATTGAATGAATAAATTGATAAAGAAATCGTATGAAGTAAGTATTATTAACTCATTTTAGAGATGAGAAAACTGACATCGAATTCCTTTCCCAAAGTAGCTAGAAAGTGGCAGAGCCAGGATTTAAGTATGTGGTGTTGGTGTGCAATAAACAAGGAAGTATTATGGCACAGAGCACCTCTGTAAATCTCTTGCCAGTGTCCCACAAGAACACTTTCACAAGCTTCATCACAGTCTCTTCTTTAAAGGCAGTGCAAAAGGTAATACTACCAGTGTGATTAAGGTTGTCCTCGCCTTTTAAAAGGATTGAGGAATAGTGCATTTATCTTCTGAAGAGCAGGGTAGAAGGTTCTCTACCTCTGCACCTCTGACATCTAGACCAAAGCAGAGTTAAACTTTGGCAAATTGGCTGGATAATTATTGAGTATCATTTTAATTATGAGATTTATCAACACCCTGGATTATCTCCATTTGTACTTTATGCCTGCAATCTACATTTTGCAAATTGATCATGGCCTTGTCATATCTAACTTCATCATTAGTCTTATTTGTAATATCTGAGTAATTAAATAATTGCTGATAAATAACAATAACAATAACAATGAAGCTTTTGGGGGTGTGTGATATTTGTTCTCTTCCTAGGACTTGGCATCAATCCCTTGGAATGAACAAAATGATATTATTAAACTTTTCTGATCAGAGAATTTTCCACAAGATTTGTTAAATACCAACTTAAGCAATACAAACTCCCACTGTGATTAAGCTCATAAGTAATTTATTATATGATTATGGTACCAATATTGTTCACATTGCGGTAACTATCTAAAGTGGGAATATCACTTTCTGTTCATAATTAGCAGGGAAACCACAGTGATAACTACATCATCAAAAGGCGGAACCAACTTGTCAATATACATAAGTGAAATACACACACATATACATGTATAAAAACAAATTATAACTACTGTGGTTTTTTTTTTTTTTTCCAAAGAACTGAGGGGTATGACTGAATAGGTAAAGCCCAGAGGATTATTTTGGGCAGTGGAACTATTCTTTATGATACTGTAATGGTGAAAACAAGACATTACTTAAACTCCATGGAACTTTACAGCACAAAAAATAAGCCTTAATGTATGCACGTTTTAAAAAATCCATTTAGATCTTGGGATCACAGGATGGAATTCAGAATGGGACAAAAGAATATAAATGTATTACAAATACATGAACAACCTCACAGAAGGAGATGGAGGGGAAAGTGGTAACATAAGTCACTGAGGAAATTGGTAGACTCCATAAGAATAAAGACAAAAGAAACTGTACATAAGCTCTATACTCTAACTGATAAAGTTGCTCCCCATGAGGCTATGGTTAATGATTCTAAAACCACTATATGTACATTGGAACTTAACAAAATTAAGTAAATGGATGGCAGATGGTGGGAATCAGGTGTTTTACTGTTGGAGGGGGGAAGTCACAGATAAGCAAAGGGAGAGGCAGTAAGGATCCATATGGTCATGGATTAGAGCTGGAGACACCAAGATAACTCAGGTTTACTTTAATAGATACAGATGGTCACAAATAGAAAATTTTGTAGATATGCGTATATATAGGGGTTAGTAATACATATAGATCTCCTTGTGCCGTCAGCTGAGAGGGGCTAAAAGTAAATACATGCCAATAACAATAAGCACACCTAGCACTGAGATCTTGCTTTCTATACCATTTCTAATATCATTCTCCAATAAAAAGAATTCAGGGCTCTGTGGAGAGGGTAATTCTGACAGACGCATGAAATATACAAAATGGGCCTGGAGTATCTTCTATTGCCAAAATGTAAGAAAGTGCTAAAGAAAGAAAGTGTGAAAGAAAGGAGGAAGGAAGGAAGGAAGGAAGGAAGGAAGGAAGGAAGGAAGGAAGGAAGGAAGGAAGGAAGGAAGGAAGGAAGGAAGGAAGGAAGGAAGGAAGGAAGGAAGGAGGGAGGGAGGGAGGGAGGGAGGGAGGGAGGGAGGGAGGGAGGGAGGGAGGGAGGGAGGGAGGAAAAAAGACATGACTGTTGGCCAAACTGGAATAAACCAAACTGGAATAATCTGAAAAACAAAATTATTTAAGTAGTAATTGATTAAAACCGAAAGTATAAAATTAATTTCCATGAGCTCCATCCTGAAATAAAGGATGTTAGAGAGATGATTGATAGATAGATAGATAGATGATAGATAGCCAAAATTTTCAAATAATTTATGTATATATTTGTTCCTTTAAGGAGGTAGAGCATAGCTCCCCATACCTTAAGTGTGAGCTGTATGTAGTGATTTCATTCCAAAGACTGCACTGTAGAAAGCACAGAAGATAAAAGTAACTCTACAGTAGATATACCTGACAACACTACCTCAACCAGGTAACCAAGCTTAACATCATTGGTAATAAGTCATAACAGCGTGCACCCATGGTATAATGTGATAAGAATTGCACTTCACCGTTGTGATCGTCCTCCCAAGAAACAATAACCCCAGTCTAATCATGAGGAAAACATTAGACAAATCCCTATTGAGAAACAGTCAACAAAATACGTATCTACCGCTCCTAAAAACTGTCAGTCATCAAAAACAAGGAGTTTGTGTAGTATCCCAGTCTAAAGGAACATAAGGAGACACGATGACTAAGTATAATGTGGTATCCTAGACAGAATCATATAAAAGGAAAAGGACATTAGGGAAAAAAGAGAGGAAATATGACTCAAATATGGACTTTAGTTAATAATAATGTATCAATACTGGTTAATTAACTATGACAAATGTTCTATACTAATGCAAGATGGTAAAAAAGGGGAAACTAGGCATGGTGTATATAAGTACTCTCTGTGCTAGCTTCACAATAATTCTATACGTCTAAAACTGTTCTAAAATACAAAGTTTGTATTTAAAATAGGAAGACAACTTCAAGATAAAAGAATGTTTGTAATCAGAATATGGAAATAAACCAAAAAAAAAAAGGATATATAAACAAAATAGAGAACAGGGAAATATATTACCTTTGATGTAAGCAACTACTTGTCCACAGAGAGTATGAGGAAAATGCCTGTCGTCATTGTGTCACTGAAATTCAAGACATGATTTAGTTAAATCCTTATCTGCTGATTTTTTTTGGGAAATTGCCATTTCCTATCTCATGATTCCTTTGGAGTATCATCACTATCAGTATATCTAGCCAGTGATAAATACATGACTCCAGCAAGTTCCTTAAACTCACTAAGTCTCCTATTCCTTTTCTACAAAATAAGTATTTCAAACCTAAGAATGCTGTTAAATGAGTTAAAGTCACACAGTCACAGCACTTCCAAGGAGCCTGGCATAAAGTAAGCCTTTAATATTCTATTATCATTCCACCAAGACTCAATAATATAAAGTATTATGAGTGCTATCATTACTATTACCATCATTAATTTATTATTGTTGCTGTTATTATTATTACCAGTACTCTTAAATAATGTTAGCGATAATACAAGTTCTGTGGTAAACTATTTCCTCTCTTCACCACCTTCTATGAAGGCCTAATTGTTCTTAACTTCACTGAAAACTTACTCTTCTATTAATTTCACTTCCCCAGAAACAGATGTGGTTCAACCAATTGGGTTCCATCTACCATACAGGAGGTCCCTGGTTAGATAGCCAGGGCCTCCTGGTGAGGGCAAGCTGGCCCACACTGGAACACCGCCCTGCACAGGAGTACCCCCCTGCATGGGAATGCTGCCCAGCAGGGGAAAGCCACCCCACACAGGAGTGCCGGCCAACACGAAGAGCTGGCATGGCACAGTAAGATGATGCAACAAGAGACACGGAGGAGAGAAACTAAGAAGAAGTAGCAAAACACAACGGGGAGCTGAGGTGGCTCAAGAGAGTATTCTCCTCTTTCCCATTCTGGGAGATCCTAGGATTGGTTCCCAGAGCCACCTAATGAGAATACAGAAGAACACACAGTGAATGGACACAGAGAGCAGACAACTGGGGGGAAGCTGAGGGGGGGAAATAAATAAAATATATCTTAAAAAAAAAAATTCACTTCCCAAAGCATAATCCTTTTCTTCTGCCTGATAATGATACCCTTTTTATTACTGTTCCTGTAAATCATGCCATCATTATTCCAGACCAGAAACCTCAAAATAATCTTTTAATCTTCTTCTATCTTCTTGCGCATTCCAATTAGCCATCATCATTAAAAAAGTATCTTTTAAATCTCTTTCACATCTGTCCTTTTCTGTTTCTGTCACTAGCTTTAGGGCTTTAAAAGCTCTTTTCTAGCTAAGCTTTTGTTATATCTTATCTGATTTTCTTACTTCCCATATCTCCTCATACTAAAACTCTTTCTCTTTCATACCACAATATGTAAATACTTTATTGAATCAACTAGATGCAAAAGGTACAGATGGAAAACAGAAACAACTGTATTCTTCCTCCTACTTTACCTTTAAACATGCTTCATTGACTAATTGTTTCCCTATGTCTGTCAGAAGTCTCATGCAGCTTCCCCAAATTTCCTAAACCTTTGTATCACAGTCTCAATCTGGTCCAATACAATTTAAAAGTCTTCCCTTTCCTAGGGAACAGTGCCTGCCTCAGGCTTGGACCCGCAGCAGGAGAAGGAACTTTTGTGTTTCTCTATTCCTCACTACTTCCTTCTCTACTCCCTGCTTGTTCTGAATGACACCTAGGGGGCCAAGATCAAAAGAAAAGATAATTAGAGATAAATAGCATAGCATCACCTGGTTCCTAGAGAATTTCCTCCTTTGGGGCTTTTTCCAACTTTCTCCACTGAGGTCTCTGACTGCAGATGTCTAGCCACAGTGGCTCTGCCCCAGGTAGACACATGCCACACAGACACCTCTGTCCAAAGCAAACTTCTTCTAACCTCTTCAGCCTCCACACTTTGAAAGATGGAGGTGGGCACTCACTAACATTGGCAGGCAGTGGGTTTACAATCTGTTAGCATGCTCTGCATAAGTGGTTGTGGAGCAAGTTGCTACAACAGTGGGTCGTGGAAATATAGGACCAGGGCACAACAAAAATTTTCAGCAAATGATTCCTTTATTACTTGAACAATCCAGAAAGGAAAAATAATCTCTTTGTCCCTTACGCAGCACAGAGTCCAGGGGGAAGACGTCCCATCACCACAGGTATCCTGGGGAAGCTGAAAAATGCTCCAGGCTGGGGTCGGTAGATGGCACCTCTGGATGCATCACTTAATGTCAGAGAGGAGAAACCAATCTATCTCTTTATCACCTGCACAGAATAAAGAATCCAGTAAAGCCAATAATCTCTGTGTGATACTGCACATGAAATAATTACACAGGAAAAATCTCTGGTCTCATGGCAGAGTCAAAACATCATATTTCCACCAAAACATAGCTGTTCATGTTTTAAATATGAAATCCAACGAAGGAAATGACATTTTAAAGAGAATAGACTATAAAATACATACATCCATATATATAAACATACTTATATATATATTTTTATATAACCAGGACAGAGGATTTGGATTAAAGAGCAATTACTGATGGAGGTTTCATGAGAGTGGAGAATTGAAGGAAAAAAATTGTTGAAAACTATTAAGGAACTATTGTTAAACTGCTGGAAAATATGAGATATACAGTGGATGCCCAGAATAAGACATACTTTTTACTCTCCTGCTGCTAATTGCAATTCAGCAAAAGCTGTGACTAAAGAGTCTCAGAACGTCAAAAGCGCTGCTAACCGTCTGAAACTCTAAGATCCCTCCCAATCCCTATTACTGTCCTCAAGCACTTTTCCTACAGCTCCAATCCTCACGCTTTGTCTGCTTGGTCTAGAGCCTTTTATGGTAGCTAAACAACTCTCTGCTGCACCCCGGTGCTCCCCCAAGAAGAACACATCATTATGCTTTCATTATACATTTTACCTTGGCAGAGAGAGGGGTGGGTTGACTTACAAAAGCAAAACAAAGAAATAAATTATAAAACCCAGGGTGTTATTTACCTAAAAGTTTCCCCTCCTGATACAGATAGAGTCAAGTTGATCCATTGGTCTCTTAAATCCTAGTTGGTAATCAGTTTTAGCTGAAACGATGCTTCTTATGTTAACTGAGAATGTTTATGCTACTACTGTTTTGATAAAGTGTATAATGTAAAAGCTACCACAGCAAGTCCCCTGCACTTCCACAGTGTTTGGTTTTGTAGTGACCTAATAGTCCCTGGCATGGAAGGAATATTCCATTTTTCAACAGACCCGTTCAGAAAGACAAGACATTCATTCATTCACTCATTAATTTAACACCATATTTATTGAACAACCAACAAACACTGAGGATGCAGTGATCAAAAAGAAAGCAAAAATCCTTGTCATTATGGGGAAAGACTACAAACAAAATAAATAGACAAGACTCTCTCTGGCTCTAAATCATGCTATTTCGATCACATCAGTCCCTGAGGCCATAAAGATTATAGTGTCCTTGACTTCTAGTTGGTCAGGGTCTGGTTTCTGGTTATTTTCTCTGTTTCTTTTCCTTCTAGCTGGGTATCGCTTCTCCAGGGTTTTATATTGCTACTACATGCTATTTCAGAAACATCTGAAATTTAATGAGTTTCTGCTAAAAACATTACTACCCCCAGCAAGGCTCATTAAACACATAGAAATGCAGTGATTGAAAAAAAAATCTTTTATTATATTTCAAGAAAAAAAATTGCTGGGAATGTATTTATGGTATGTTTATGATGTCTTCCAATATTACCATGAACTCAGGCTGACAAAACTATAATAAACACAGCAGCTGTTACCTCCCCCATTCCACTACTCAACTGTTTTAACTGGTAATTTAGGTTTTAATATTTTCACTTTCACCTTTTATGATACCAGTTGGCCTACCAATACACTAATCAATCCTGGTGCAAAATTTCATTGCATAGCTGGTTAAATACAATAAATTGTGCATTCAAAATATAAAATGAAATTTACAAAACTTTATTGAACATGTGAATTCCATGGGTGTCAACACTCTAAACTCTGAGCTCAAAAGCTCTATTTCCAATTTGGCTTTTTTTGTAGTGATGGAGTTTCTGTCTGTTTAACACTTCCAGTGTGAAGATAAGTCTTTGCAGAATTAGAGATAAATTAACATTGCTTTAACAGTATTTGCACTTATCTTTCTGATGTGTCTTTTAAGAACAATAAAGGGATTTATTTCTGGTGAGAATTAGTGGAAATATAATGAGTCCTCAACTGCTTTGTTATTTTGTCAAAAGCACACTGTATATGTCAGAGTTAAAGCCTAAAGGAGGAGGAACTGGACAAAGGTTAGTGAACAATAGTGAATTTGGGGTAGGGAGAGAGCAGAGGGAAAATGATGGATGATATACTCATTCTGTCTTTTCCTAACACACTACATATTTAGGAAAATTAACCATATCTGTAAGAGAATGCTATTAACAAATGCATTTATTATGCTACTTTTTATAGTTGCACTGTGTGCAACCTTTTTCTATATTAAAACTTTGTATTAAGAACTTTGCTTAACTGAAAATTGTGGCTTGTTATAAAATGTTAAAATTAAATTTACCCTTAACATGAAATTAAATTAAATTATTGACTTATGGTTGAGAATCTAGGAATGACCAGTAAACGATTGAGAAGTTAAAAGGAGAAGGGGAACCATCATGATACAGAACAAATTTGTCCATATTAGTCTCTTTTTTCCTAACACTGTATTAGTCAGCCAAAGGGGTGCTGATACAAAATGCCAGAAATCTGTTTGTTTTTATAAAGGGTATTTACTAGGGGTAGAAGTTTACAGTTACCAGGCCATAAAGTATAAGTTACTTCCCTCACCAAAGTCTGTTGCCAGCAAGAAGGCTGCTGAATCTACAAGGGTTCAGGCTGCCTGGGTTCCTTTCTTCCCAGGGCTTGTTTCTCTCTGGGCTCAGCTGCTCTGCTGTCTCCACAAGGTCAACTGTGGCCTATCAGGCAAAGGGCTCGTCTCCTCCTGGGGCCTCTGCTGTGTCTAATGGAGCTTTCTCTCCTTCCTCATGAATCTGCTTCTCTATATGTGTACTTCCCAGGCTCCAGGATCAAAACTCTCACCCTCCTTCTTTGTGGTGTGGTTTCTCTGTGAGTCCCCCCAGGGACTCAACATCCTACTTATGTGGCCCAATCAAAGCCTTAATCATTATTTAATCAAGTAAAAGTAAAACTTCTGAATCCAATCTAATCTAATCTGCCCAGAGGAACAGACCAGTTTACAAACATAATCTAATATCTATTTTTTGAATTCATAAATAACATCAAATTGCCATAAACACTTATCTTTATGTAAGCAGTGCTACTCATATTGTGAGCCACTGACTCTTTGCTACTGGTCTACAATAAGATATGCCAAAGAACTAAGAGGTAATATTCCAAAAATTTTATAGCTATTTGGCTATAAGCAGATATACTTTATCTAATAAGAAAGCAGAATTGTATTTTCAGTTTTATATTTCATTTTCTAACAACTAATTTTCAGTTTATTTTACAAAAGTATCTGAATGTAACATATGGAAATTTTTTAAAAACCCCTAAGATCCTTCATCAAAGAGAGTCCAAAGAAACACTGGTATCAATAAAAAAGAGTAGAAGAGGGGAAATGGAGGCCATGTTTTATTTTCTTTTATTTGTAAAGGAAAGGTTTTGAATAAAATTCTAGCACAGAAATTAGAACAAACTCTTGGAGGATTTTTTCCCCTTTTTTTCCTTTGGCTTTCAATGGTAGGTAATTTGCCCTACCATTGATATGATTGGGTCACATATATTGTTTGCATAGGCATCGTTGAAGCACATGGTATACTTTATTTTTTCACTTTATTTCATTTTGTTAATAATCTCAAATTTTTCCTTTAAAATTTTCACATATGCACATATTTTTAATAGTGGCTTTAGGTCTTAACTAGAGCCAATTTCACATCTTTGGTATTAGAGTAGGCCATTGGTTGTTTATCTCTCTTTTTCACTCCTGCCATAGATTCACCCAAACTCATTGAGTGTCAGTTGCAAAGCTGTACTTTTGTCAAGCTTTCTTTTTATAGACATTCATCCATTTAGAATTAGAACCAATGGACAAATTCTACAATCAAGAGACCAATCTCCCACCCACCACTATCACATCAACTTAATGACAGAAGTAAATAATCAGACATGTTCAGGCTCTGCCTCTTCTCCATCTGGTATTAGTCCATAGCTGCCTATGTAGTCTAAATATGTCCAAATATATTCAGAGAGGAGAGAAAAACAGGTAAGGAAGCCAGTAGGCTTTCAATAGGCTTTCATCCCCACAAAGGAATCGCTTTTTTTAACCTTAAAAGGAAATTCCTGTTACATTAAAGGCAAGCAGGAGTTAGATTTATAAGGGAAAACTAAGAAAAATACCCTCAAACAGCAGATCCTAATACATAGAAGCTCAGCTAAAAATATGGCTATAATTTTTTCTATTTTGTTCAAAAGATGCCCTAGGTTAGCTTTACACTTAAGCAGGGAAAGAAATTATCTTTGACATGTAATTAAAGGATCTGCTAAAAGGTAATTCTCTACCACTGGAAATAAAGGAGACTGAACTACTGATATTTGCAAAAAGATGGATGAAATCCAGAAACATCTTGCTAAGTAAAAGAAGTCAGACAAAAATGTACATATAATATGATTCAATTTATATGATGCTCTACAAAAAAAAAATGAATTTATGGGTGAAAACATAATCACAAAGAATACCTCTTGGGGGTAAAATGTAGAAGCAGGTATTGACTAAGAAGGGAAATTTCTGGAGCCATGGTAATGCTCTATATCTTGATAAGGTGTAGGCATTTGTCAAAACACATCAAATGACACACTCAATATGTATATATTGCACAATATAGAAACTTTATCTTAAAAATAAGACCTCTAAACAAGTATACAACTCTAGTTAAGTAAATGCACTGTGACAGTTTGAGATTATTTTATGAATCCCAAAAAGGGAAAGATTGTAAACTAATCTATTCCTCTGGGTGTGATGCCCTTTGATTGCATTAAATTCAGCTGAGGTGCCTAATCAGATTACCTGTTAAAATCAGGCATTTAGATTTGACAACATCTGAGGGCAAGACTCAGGTTCAGGTCCCCCCACCCCTGCTGGGTCTGATATAAAACAGACACTCTAGAAGACACACAAGAAGAGAGACCTCTGTCATTTTTTATCCTGGGGCCCTGGGGAGAAATGAGCCTTTTGCCTAATAGTTTGCAGTTGACCTTAGGAAGAGAACAGAACAGCTGAGACTGAAAACACAAGGCCCTGGAAGAAACGAGCCTATGCCAGCCTGCAGCTGAGAGAGAAGAAGCCCAAAGGGGAAGTTGAACCCTCACAGTGGTCAACCACAATCTTGCTTCAACATGTGGCAGCTGACTTTGGTGAGAAAGTACCTAGGGTTGGACTTTCCATGGCGTTGGGACTGTAGACTTTTCACCCCAAATAAATATGCTTTATAAAAGCAAACAGATTTCTGATAATTTGCATGGGCACCCTTTGGCATACTGATACACTCATGATGAAATATCTATGGGCCAAATATTGCAACATTCTTTGAAATGTAGCCAAAGTACAAGATTGTTGGAGTTAGGGATAGATGGGTAGATAAATGATCAAGCAAATATAACAACTAATTTTAAAATCTAGATGGTGGGACTATGGGTATTCATTGTACAATTCTTTCAACCCTTCTGTATGTTTGAAAATTTCTCATAATACAAGGTTAGGGGGAAAATAATTTTCCCTTTCTGGTTCCTAATGTACCTCTCCCAGCCCTTCTAGGCCCTCTGAAATGCTCCCCCACCCCCATTAACTATGTAAGTAAGCCTTGGTTGATTGTTTCCAAGTATCTTTCATTTGAAATGCTAATTCCAACAGGATTTTTTTTTTAATGTTGAATTGATGTTTTCATTTGCTAAATGCTTCCAATGCAATATGCCTGAAAAGAGTTCGCTTTTACAATGGAGATTTATTAACTTATAAGCTTACAGTTATGAGGCTATGAAAGTGTCCAAATTTAGGCATCATCAGAGATGCTTTCTCACCGAGCTGCAGCTAGGGGCAGCTGACACATGGCAGGGCACAATGGTGGCATCTGCTCATCTCTCTCCTCTCCTCCAGGCCTTTTTGCTTATAGTTTCTGGCTTCAGTGGCTTCTCTTAGCTTCTAGAAGTTTTTCTCTCTGTCTACAAATTTTCTGTCTGAAGCTTTTTATTCCTCTGTTTGTAAAAGGACTCCAGCAAGAGGATTAAGAACCACCCCGTATCATGCAGCCTAATCAAAGGTCCTTAAATGAACTGATTTAATCAAAACATCCCACCTACAATAGATTTACATGCACGGGAATGGATTAACCCTGAAAACAGGATTTTTTCTGCCACAATTGATTAAAGAAGAAACTATGATAAAGTAACTCTTTATATACATGATACTACACTAGGATTTCTACATATATTATCTGATTTAATCCTCAAGAGAATTTTGCAAATTAGGTATTATTTTGGATGCCAATACCAAAATTTTAGTGGCCCCTTAAATTCTATGGTAACTTAAAACAAATTACTGTTTTACACAGCACTGTGGATTTTTATTAACACTGTGATGCCTTTGGAACAATACTAGAAATGGAATAAAACAAAACAAAGAAATGGAAAAAAGCTTCCAGATAAGCATTCTGAAGGACCATTTAAGAAAGAGAAAAATACTTTCTTCCATCTTCTATCATAATTTGATATAGGAAATATTTTCAGGGGACCCTTTTTTGTCTTCTGGTAAGCCTTGGTATGCAGCAACATTTTTTTTCAAACACTATTCCCCATTCCCCTCAATCACATGGTAACATCTAATCAACTTTCCATCTCTACAAATTTGCTATTTTTTGTTTCAATAATCTCATACAAGTGATGTCATACAATATTTGTTCTTATATGCCTCATTTATTTCATTAAATATAATGTTTTTAAGACAAACCCATGTTGCAATATGTCTCCAAACTTTATTCTTTCTTATGGCCGAATAATATTCCATTGCATATATGCACCACATGTTGACAGACATTTAGGTTGTTTCTACCTATCGCCTATTGTGAATACTGCTGCTAAGAACATTGGTATAAAAACATCTCTTTGAGACCCTGTTTTCACTTTTTGGGAGGTATAAACCTAGAACTTGAATCACAGGGTCATGTGGTGTTTCTAAATTTAACTTTATGAGGAGCTATCATATTGCTTTCCTCTGCACCACGTTGTGATTTATACTTAAAATGAATTGGTTTACTGGATCACTTTCCAGACATATAGCTTAAAGCTTAGCATCAAAGAAAATGGCAGTTTTTCACCTAAAAGGGGAATAATATTGGCATGCGAAACACACCCCAGAGATGGTAGGACCAGACAATGTGTCAAGAGGGCACCAAGCACCATGAAAGGGAAAGAATCAAAAAAGGTGAAAAGTGCACAGAAAGGAAAGGAGGAAGGCATCAAAAATAAACTTCAGCCATTTCCCAATTTCTCAATCATAGGCAGTATTCTAACAAATTATTTCCATAATTGAGGAATTATCATACATTATAGTTTGCTCAGGACAGTCCTGGTCTATGCTTGTTATCCAGGCAAAATTATTATTGAAAAGTTTGTTTGGATTATAATTTATATGGTCACCCTATTTAGATGTGAAAGGTATATATTGACAGATGATGCATTAAGATAAAATGTCTCTTATGAAAAGGAGTCTTTTTAAGTTGAGTGAATTGCCATTAAAGGGTAGCCAAAAGTACTTTGTGCAACTAACATTTCAGCTACCCTGCAGCTAACTTATTGGATTACCACCTTTGAAAGAATCAATCCAATTAGGATGACTGTTTTATGGAGAAGTTTTCAGCTCATTGAAATTGTCTTATTCTCTTTTCAAAAAGTGGCTTCTATAGTCTAGGCATATTGCCCAGATTCTCAGGTAATTGTTCTCTACATATTATACTTACATTATTATATAAATGTCTATTCCGTGTTCAGTATGAATTTTCATTTATCCTTTCAAATATGAAATTGAAATCTGTTCTGAGAATGGGAAACCATCTACTCTGCTTCTTAAGTTTTCACCCTAAATTTATTTTTATTTATTTCTTAATTCATACATGAAATGATATAAATGGTCACCATGTTATAAAGATAAAATTGGGTGAAGAAAATCTCATTCAACTCTGCAAAAGCTAGATAACATTTCTATGTTAGTTGAGCTATTACATAGTGACAGTTTATTATAAACCATTTACTTGTAACTGCTACAAAGACATATTATCTGCATCATGCAAAAGGATTCCTGTAGCATAGTTCAAATTAAATTCTGATTATGCATGCAAGTCATTGATAAAACTAATAAAAAGAATAAAGACTCTTAAGCGTTTTTTCTCCCTTGGACATCTCTGTTAGGGTTTCTTCTATCTATATCATGTCATCAATTAACTATATAACTTAGACACTCATCTCACTTTCTAGACCTCAGTTTTTTCATAGGTAGAATTAAGAGTTGGTGTTTCAGATTTTTTCCAGCTATACAACTGGAAAACAATATAGTATTTTAACCACCCTTTAACAAAATTCATTCTAATGGATGAAAGACCAAATGAGATTTCCCTCTGGTCTTTCATTAATAAACAACCAATATCTTAAGTCTTTTGAATCCTGAGCAAAATTCAAGACTTCAACGCATGACTTCAGGACTTATTGAATGCTAAGTATGTGCCATAATTTGTGCCAGGTATGTTGTATTTTCTGACAAAAAACCCTGTGAAGAAGCTGAGGAGGCATGACTAACCTGAAGGAAGGGTACTGACTGGTAAAGAGACCACAGAGATCTTAAGGAGTGTCTAAGTTCATACAAAAGCCAATGCAAGGGTCAAGTCCTGGCCTCCCAGATTCCAAAGCTGATGCTCCTAACCAATATGGTATCCTGCCTTCCACTCATGTGGGGCTGGGAATCTGTTGTTTTGTCACTAAATAACTATATAACCTTGGACACATCTTTTCCATTGGGACACTTGTTTTCAAGTTTTTCAATGATAAGCTCAGCTACATGTCTTCCAAGGTCTAACCATTTCCTATTCTATAGCAATCATTTGAATGCCTATTGTGTGTATTCTCAAGTCCTTTTCTAATACCCAAAAAATCACATGACTTAAAAAGTTTCAAAATCCACTGGTTTATTGCAATAACCCAAGCAAAATAAAATAATGATTAATAGAAATTGGTTGTTTATAGTGAAGATATAAACAAGATATATAGTGAAGATGGAAAAGAGTGATGAGATTTGAAAGATATTTAGGAAACAAAATCTTCATAACAAAATCTTCATGCTTTATAGATTGGAGGAGGACCCTCAGTTTCTGACTTACCTTATAGGGTAATGATGATGTAATTCACAGTTGTCCAAGAGTATTTAGTAAAGAGACAAGGGTAATGTCTTAGTTTTCCAGGCTGTTGTGATAAATATCACCCAATGGGTTGGCTTAAACAACATACATTTATTGACTCATGTTTTAGAGGCTAGAAGGCTTACTTTCTCCCATGTTTGGTAGCCTTCTGGCTGGCTGGCAATCCTTGGGTTCCTTGGCTTTCCCATCACATGGTTGTAATATCTCCTTTCTTTCCTGGATTCTTTGACTTCCTATTTCTGGCCCTTCCCCATGGTTTTCTCTGTATAAGACCTCCAGAAATAGGATTAAGACTCATCTTGACTCAGGTGGCCACTCCTTAACTAAAAATAACCTCTTCAAAAGGTCCTACTTACAGTATGTTCACACCCAAAGGATGAATTAAGATTGATATTAATATTTTCTTCTGAGTTACATAACTCACTCTAGCCTAGATACCTAGGATAGTTTGCAATTTTCTATTTTAAAAAAATTAATCCTAAATGAAATTTCCTTCTGGTCTTTCAGTGTGAAAGAATATTCTACCTCATATGAACCCACCTTGTAAAACTCTCTAGGGTTAGGAAAAGTTTTGTGAAGGAAGTAGAGTAATAGGAGAGCCTAAGAAATAAGAAAGAAAAGGTATCTGATTCCTCTCTTGTCATGAAGGAATCTAAACATGTGAAAACATGGTTAGATAGGTGGTCCAGATCCAGGATTAGAACCCTGCCTGCCTGATTCCTGGTGCTCAGTCCAGTCTAGCTCCAGGATTCAACCATCTTCACGTACAGAGTTTTTGCTCTGTGATTTATGAGGGCCTTTCATCCTAGGCTGTGGTGAAAGAAAGGGGATTAAGATTTCATTTATAGGAACTTCCCTTTTCTTCCATACAGATCAGCATATTTGTTTCAGATAGTTTATAATCTTAAATCTGTTTCCATGGGAAGATGTGTTGTTGAGGAATATGCATGATAAATTAGACAGATGGCTCTTTGTGACTTTCAAAAGCAGAGAGACTATCACAATAATAGTAATGCTGGTAAAAGCCTAAGTATCTATTTCAAAATGTTTCCACAAAATTCCCATGAGCATTTTTTTCAATTCCATTCTGATATTACATCTTTTTTTTTGGGTCAGGCATAATATGAGAATTAATATGCAAATTTTGTAGCTGCCTGGGAAAGAAAGAGGATTTCACTCTATGTAACTCTGCAGTTGCTATAATTGCTACTATAGCAGTTTACCACTTCTTGGTTTCAATAAAGTAAAGATTCAATATAGAGATCATTGTCTCTTAATTTTCAAATGACACATTTGATGATAGTTAGTGAACATTTTTCAGTTATACTTTTAAGTAGTTGCTGTCAGGCAGGCAGAGCTCAGTGGCCCTCAGCTCTCTTTTCTATAACATCCTAGGGTAGCATCAATACTCACAGTAGGAAAGCACATAATGTTAACACACACAGTATCGTCTATTTAGATAGATCATTATTTTCCAAATATATGAAATTCATGATTTTTTGCAATGTTCATAAATACCTCTATTATTATTTACTTTGTCGATGCACTTTATTTAATTCCATACATTTTCTTACAAAGGAAATTGTATCACTATAGTTTAAATGGAAAATGACTCTTTTTCAAATATGCCCTTAGATAAATGTATAATTACTGTGGTAGACGTTTTCAGAGATGTCCCTCAATGATCTCTACTTTCTGGTATTTATGTCCTTATTTAATCCTTTCCCCTGCAGTGTGGAACCTAGTGACTCCCTCTAGTAAACAGAATATATCAAAAGTGATCGGAAGTCACTTTCATGGTTAACTTACAAAGACCGTGACTTCCATCTTCTGAACTCTACTGCCTATAACAGCTTACAGACTGCCATGTTGGAGAGGCCCATCTGACAAAGAAATAAGGGCAGCCTCTATCCAATAGCCAGCAAGGAAATGAATACTGCCAATAATCACGTAAGTGACCTTGGAAGCAGATCCTACCCTAATCCAGAAGTGAGTGAGAGGACTAAACGCAGCACCTTGATTGGGCCCTTTGGGAGAACAAGAAGCAGAGGACTTCTCCAAGTCTTTAATTGAAACTTTGGATTAAAGTTCTTAAAATTTAGGAAGTGATGGAGCTTTGACAGCTATGAGAAGAGTACAAAAGTCCTGAAAATCCATTAGAAAACCCACACTTTGGAAAAAAATTAAAGCAGGCCATGAAAAAGGCTTCAGTCATCCTTGCTGGCCCATGGGTAGATCTCTATAGAGAAAGCAGAGTGAAAATGATCTGCTTTCAAAATGCAGAGGATTTGAAGAGAGGACAGGGTAGGGTGGGGCTGATGGAAGCAAAGATTTTGCGTAGGGCTTTCTAGTTTCCTAACTCACATAAACTGTGATAGTAAATGTTGTTTTAAACCTCTAAATTTTGGGATAATTTGTTATGCAACAATGGAAAATTATATACCACAAAACTAAAAATTCTTCAGATATGTACCATGTAAATTCACCTCAAGAATGATAATTAAAAAAACAAACAAACAAACACATGATTGTTAAGAGTAAAGTCTTTGGACCCAGAATTCCTGGTTTCAAAAGAAACCTCTGACAGCTCTCAGTTATATGAGCTTGGGCTTTGTGCCTCAATATTCCCATCTTAAAATCAGAATAATATTAGAACTTTATTTGAGGGTGAAAGAAGTTCTTTGAGGATGAAATAAATTAATACAGATAAAGGACCCAAAACATTGCCTTTTATATATTAATCCCTCAATAAATATTAGTCCTTATTTTTATTTAATGTATCACTACTAATATGCTTCAAGATAGGGAATGAAGAACCAGAAGAAGCCACAATTAAAACAATTCAAGAAACATTGAAAAAGCATAAATTGCATTTAAAACATGAAAAAATAGCATCAAAACCAAATAAATGTAATTCTAGTTTTACTGTATCATTAAATTTTGCTCAGTAGGTGCAATCTTTTTTCATGGGGCAAAGGCTACAACATGAGGAAAGAACAGTTGTTGTACAATCAGAAAACTTAGGCATATATTTGTGCAGGATGAGAAATACTAACGCAATCTATTTTAGAGTCTTTGGTCATGAGAAGAATATATATTTATGATTGCTATCTCCATGACCAGAATGTAAGCTACATGAAGTGAGATGGTGTCTACTTTGCTTAATTCTGTGTTCTTATTTCCTGTCATACAAAGACCAGAACACATGTTGAATAAATATTAACTGAACAAGATTCATGCACTGCATAGTAATAAATTAGTGTCAACTATTATAATTCATAATTATAACAAATGCTCTAGTTATCTATTGTTACAGTAACAAAGTACCCAAATACTTAGTGTATTAAAGCAATCATTTATTATTTCATAGTTTCTGTGGGTTGGACATTTGGGCGTGCCTTATCTGGTTACCTCAAGTTCTCTCCTAAACTGCAATCAGAATGTCACCTGGGGCTACAATCTCATCTGAAAACGCAACTGAAAAAGCATCTACTTCCAAGATTACCCTCCCAATGTTGTCAGCATTCAGTTCCTCATGGACTGTTGGGAAGAGGGCCTCAGTTCCTTACAGGCTGCTGACTAGACGCCTCACTCAGTCTCTTGCCCCATGGGCCTCTCCGTAAGGAAGCTCACAATGTAGCATCTGACTTCTATCATAGAGAGTAAGTGAGAGAGAGCTATCAAGGAGCAAGGTAGAAGTCAGACTTGTTTTGTACCCATATTTCAGAAGTGATATTTTGCTAAATTCTATTGATTAAAAGCAAGTTACTATATATACTATATATAACATATATATAGTATATATACTATATTAGCTTTACAAGTATAAAAATATTCTTTCATGAATTATAACAAATGTATGATGCTAGTACAAGGTGGTAATATTAGGATGGTATTTGAAAAAAATATACCAAATGTAAAATAAATAATGGACAATAGAACTTTTAATAATCTTTCATCAATTGTAACAAAGGTAACTACTGTTAAAAAAATACTACAAGTATAAAAAAAGCACTATTATAAATTGTAACAAATGTTCCACAACAATTCAAGGTGGTATAAAAGAATCCTATATTTTATGCATGATCGTTTTATAAACTCACAACTTCTCTAATAAAAAAGAGAAGCTTGTCTAGAGGTCCAACTCAAACGGAGGGGATTATACAAGGCATGGATACTAAGAGTCAGGGATCACTGGCAGCAGTAACTGGTGAAGACTTACACACCTAATACAATTGTAGTCATAAAATTAATTATTTCATAATATGAGATTATTTCTCAGTACTTTTTTGGATACAACAAACATTCAGTTATGTATATAACAGAGTTAAATAGGACATAGAAGATAGAATTGAACACTATTTCACAACACCTGTCCTCCTCTATCCCACCTGAATACATTTCAGAATATGACATCCTATGCCACACAAAAACAGTATTGCAAACATGGATTGGGGTGTGTGTGAAGCATTAGTTTTCCTTTTATAAAAAAGGTGGTATTAGCTACTAGACTAAGAACATTTCTTACCTCTGTTTCCAACTAGAATTAATGTCTAACATAACAACCTATGTATGAAAGCCCCCATGTTAGCTAAAAATGATCAGGTATGAAACATATTCACAAAGATGTCTCATACACTGAGTGTTTTTAAAAAGTTAATGAAACAGCCTAAATCAAGGATTTGGAGAAGGGGAGAGTAGTGGATGAACTCAAATTCTGACACAATTGTCACTTTGTTTAGCCACTTATTTCACAAAGTAGTGAAGCATGTTCTGTCATTTTTTAAAAACAACTTTTCCACTGTAGTGTATCCTCTATATATAGATTTTTCTGAATAAATTTGCTCACTCAACAGATATCCAATTAGTGCCTCTAAAATGCAAAACACTTTATTAGGTACTGGTGAGACAGCAGAAAACAAGTCTTTGGGTGCTTATGTACTATTGGGAGGCAGATACCAACCAACTAATCACATAATAGAGTGAGTCACTATTTTATTAAGTGGTATGAAGAAAAACTACAGGGTTCTATAAAAGCAAATAATAAAATTACATGACCTAGCACTGGGGTGTGTGTTGGGGGAGGGGGGTTGGTAGGTCAAGATAATATGAGCTCAGTTCTCAGCTATGAACTATGACAAGGTATGACTAGAAGAATGAAGGAAAGAAGGAAAGGAGGGAGGATACAGACAAAGGGAACAGTATGTATGCAGAATGTAGGTCATCAGGAGAAAGAAACATATCAGGGTCCGGGACATACAATCTGGCCAGTGATCCTGGATGACAGAGAACAAGTATTGAGAGGAAAGATACCAACATTGCAAATGGATGTGGAAACAAACAAAAAAAATCCTCTATATCCCCAAACTCTTCTCTAAAAATTCCCTTCACCTCTTGATCTAATGGAAACTTGGCTCTTCCAACTGAAGATGCTGGTTTCCCTGCCAAGGTTCTCTCTCCCATGAACCTCCTATTGATGGGCCTGGAAGAGGAATGTCTGATTTGCTGCTTCTCATGGCCACTTCTAAACTATTCTCATCTTTGAATCTCATGTTATCAGACCTTAGCACCCAGTACTCCTGCTTGATGCAATCTTCCACAGACCTTTCAGGAACATAGCCCCTCATTCTTTATGGAATTTAGCTCCTGGAGCACTGTAACTCTGTCCAATACTAACCATGTCCTATACGTTAGTAATTACAATATTCTTCCAATACCCTGGTCTTTTCATTCCTTAACCTTCACTTATCTGATAAATCTGTCCTCCACTTTTTTTTCATTTTAGAAACTCATACCAATGATCAGGTACACCTACCTAATCTTTCTTTCAAGACTCTTTAACAGGTGGTCCCTAGCTTTCCAGCCCACTGCTCCATTATCCCAACTCTTAACGATTCTTCAGTTCCTTTGGGACTCACAATCTGTCAATCCTACCATCATTTAATTGTCAATTACTCATTCATTTTGTCATCCTTCTTTGCCAGTTTAAATTCTACTGTCCAGCATTATAATTGTTTCTTTGTGTGCACACTTTTTATTTTTTTTATTTTTATTCTTAAAGAAGCTTTAGATTACATAAATGACACATCAAAAATATAGGGGAATTTCCATATACCCCATCCCTTCCCCTCCCCACACTCTTCTCCATTAACAGCATCTTTCATTAGTGTGATACATTTGCTACAATTGATGAACACATATTGAAGCATTGCTAGTAACCATGGACTATAGTTTATACTTTGCACTGCAAATTTTTATAGGTTTTGACAGAATGTATAATGGCCTGTATCCATCACTGCAATGTATTCAGAACAATTCCAATACCCCAAAAATACCTCACATTACACCTATTCTTCCCTCTCTCTCACCTCAGAACCTCTGGTGACCACTGCCTTTATAGCAGCATTACAAGATCTTCCATTGCTCAAATAATAATGCCTACTTTAGTCCATAAATGCATTCCCCACTTATGTTTGCTTATTCCTCAATCTTGAGAATTTTGGGATGGTGATGCCCACTGTTTCTTATTGAGAGGGGGCAGATCCCATGGGGCAGAGGGATGGCACTGTCTTGCTTGCAGTTGAGACACTCTCTGTTCCCTGGGATGGGCATTGTCCATCATCATCCCATTGATAGCTGTCCTGGGTGAGTTCAATGAATATGAGAGTAGGTGTTACAACACTGCTGAGATTCAGGGATCAGTTAGCATATGAACAGACCTCCCTTCATTTACAACCTCTCTCCTGTGTTCCCTGTTATAGCAATATTCCTAAAAATTTACCTATATTTAGTCTATGCATTTCATATTCTCCCATTCTCTCTTGAATACAAAACCATGTGATTTTTACCCCCACCCACCATCAAAATTTATTTCATCATGGTCAACAATATCTTCTATGTTTCTAAATCCAATGGTCAATTCACACTCTTCATGGTCATTGATCTCTAAGCTGTATATGATACAGTTGATCATGCCCTTCCAGTTGAAAAGTTGCTCCCACGTGGGCTTCTGTCATCTGGCTTCCAGGTCAGCACCCTTTCCTGGCTTTCTTCACCTCTCACTAGAGGCTTTTCACTGATCACCATTGGATTCTTATGGATTCCTTACTTGGCAGTGAGATCATTTTCAACATGGTGTGGTAGTACTCCAAGTTATTATTAAGCCATCTTCTAAAAATTCACTGTTACTTTTTTAAGAGGTAAACTTTAAGAAACAGCTACATAAATTTATACCCAGTTATTAACTAAGTACCAAGAGGATCTGTTTCTTGTTCATTTAAATAGAATTTCTAATTCTACCAATAAATGTTTAGTGAGGAATTAAACCCTTTTTCTCTTTCTGAAAAGCAAATTTTTTCATAGACTCTTGTGGCTGAATATCCATTTTAACACATAACTAAGTGATGTTTTGCATTGGTAGGTTAGAGAAAATTATTATGAGACAAATAAAGTAGTATGGAAGAATGATTTTGCCTCTGCCTTGCATCTGAGACAAAGAAAAATCATTTTTGGTATGGTAATAGATAACAATTAGAGAATATTTAATATATGTCAGAAACTTCATATATATTTACTCATATACCCTATACAATATCCAATACCAGATGGGTCTTATTTTCCCCACTTCATAATCTCTGAAAACAAGGTTTGCCAAGATCACACAGCTGATATGATACAAAGAGTCCAACACAAGTTTTCTTGACTCCAATTCCCCTTAGGTACTCCACCAGGCTGATTCCATTGTCAAAAATCCAACAAATGATTAAAAACAGCTAAGGGGAGACTTGCTTACACAAAGTAAAATGTATTAGTGTACTGTTGTTAGAAGGATTTGGACACTATCTCCTTACTCTTCTGATCTTCTAGGCTCCCAAAATGCAGATACTGTGAAATGGGTTGGCTTCTAACAGGGGGAATTTATTAGTTTACAAGCTTATCATTTTGAGGCTGAGAAAAATGTTCAAATCAAGGCATCACAAAGATGATGCTTTCTTCCCTGAGACCAGATGCCAGTGATCCTGGACTCCTCTGTTAAATGGCAAGTCACATGGCCATGTCTGCTGGTCTCTCCCTCCTCTTCTAAGTTTCCTTGCTTTCAGCTTCTTGCTTCTATGACTTTCTCTTTTTATCTGAGTTTCATTCTCCATAAAGGACTCCAGTAATAGGATTAGCACCTACCCTGAGCCACACCTTAACTGAAGTAACCTAATCAAAAGGTCTTACAATAGATTTATACACACAAGAATGAATTAGCTTTAAGAACACGATTTTCTGTGATACATACAGCTTCACACCATCAGACTAACTACTAATTAAAATATTGTCTGGTTCTCTGCATAATTGAGGCTGCCACACTTCAAGCAAAATCGGTCTTTGACTTGGACACCATTTCTAACCATCTACTTCTGATGTGGGCTATGGGTGGAAGGCTCTTTGTCTCTTCAGAGATAACTAAGTTGTTTGACTTGTGGGTGTGAAACGGTAAGAGGCTGCAGTCCTGCTCTTAGGGACCAGCAGGCTCCAGTCCCAGGAAATGTTTAACAAAGCAAGGGCTATAAACTTTAAGTATTTAGGGGAAATGCAAAAACCAAGGCTTATCTAAAATGTCTGGAGTCCTTGCTAAAAGCTTACCTAAGATGTGAAAGAGATATATGCTAATTGAAGCCTATTGAGAACTGAAACAAAGGGACCATTTGGCCTTTCCTCTCTGTATAAAAGACGTTTGAAAATCTTGTTCGGGGCTCGGGATTCAAACTGAAAGCTCCCGAGTCCGGCCGGCCGTCAATAAACCATTTTTCCTTCTCAAAATCATTCCTGAGTCCTGGCCTCTCTATACTCGAATAATTGAACTTCTCTTAAATTCCACAACACTTCGATATTTTACAAGAGGCAAAGGCTCTTGTTTATAGTGACAGTGTCCTGCCTGTGATGCCTTCAGATCTTGATCTTTAATAGAATTCTGTCTTGGTTTTCCACTGACTCTACCTCCTAATGGTATCTTTCTTTGAACTTTCCTCTCCTGTTCCTTTCTAATTTTAACATTTATGAAGTCAGTTGTAGTAGCAACAAAGAATTAGAGTTTTTAAAGTACGTATGAAGTGTGACTCATTGCTACCTCATGTGGTATCAGTTAAGAATAATACAATAAGGCAGGTGAGCATTTTGTTTGGCACTACAACTCTCATCTGCAAATGAGAGCATAAATTACAAGCACAGTCCTTACTAACAATGCAGGTTTGTGAGGGTAAGAATTTGCATCTGAAAGGAAATGCTTCTTCTAAAGGATTTCTACCAAACACCAACTAATGTATGAATTGTGCTTGAGTTCTAGCAGGATTTGTATGAAAAGTTCTAAGGCCTCACAAAACAGACTAAAAAAGGAAGACACTAGATTTAAAGTAAAATGAGCTGAGCTGATCAAAAGGCTCACCCTGATGGGCAGTTTTTGGTATCCAGTGTTCTGATAGTATAGTCTTCAAAGAATTATGGTGTCTCCAATCAGATTTGGATTGTATTAAATAAATTGAAGAGCTCCAAGAAGTTTAACCTGATTCTCCCTCATGTTTTCCATAGAAATAGATTCTTTCCCATAGTCTATTATTAATATTAATATTAATAATAATAATAGTGCCAAACATTTCACTACATGGATTATCCCATTGGACAGTCTCAAGAACATGCTGAGATAAGTATAGATAGTAACCCATTTTACAGATAAGGAAACCAAATGATCTTGTCTAAGTTTACAACAGAAAGCAACAGAGCTACAGTTTGAACTGAGGCTATCCAACTCCAGGGTCAAGCAGCATTTGTTATATATTTAACTTATTCATCTAATTCTACATTATATATCCAGTACCAAGCAGATCGCCTAGTAGAAATGCAATAAAGATCAGCTGAATACATAATTGAAAGAGTATCTGAACCATAAGATATCCATATATGCTAGTCTGTCAAAATTTTTTAAAATATAAAGTATCAAAATTTTACTTCTTTAACACAACTTAAGCCCAGTAAGGAGCAAGAAGAAAAAAAGCCAAATATACCATAACATGAAATATCCAGGTACCACCCCCTAAATCAGGGGTCCCAAAAGGGCAAGATAGAAAATATTTTATGCTTCTCAGTGTAGCAGTTTGATATGGTTATGAATTCCAAAAATAGATATTGGATTATGTTTGTAATCTGGTCTGTACCTGGGCATGATTAAGTTATGATTAGGACTTGATTGGGCCACTTCATTAGGGCACTGAATCCCCACCCCTCGGCGGGTGGGGACTCACAGATAAAAGGCATAGCAAAGGACAGAGCTGAGGATTTTTGATGTTGGAGTTTTGATGTTGGAGTTTGATGCTGAAGTCTTAAGCTGGAGCCCCAGGAAGTAAACACGCAGAGCAAAGAGAAGCAAGCCCCAAGAGGAGAGGACCTGAGCCAGGAGAAGAACACAGAGGGATAGAGATGGCTCCTTAGACATGGCAGAAACCCCAGGCAGAGAGACAGAGCCATTCACCTGATAGTCTACAGCTGACCTTGTGGAGAAAACAGAGGAGCTGAGCTCAGAGGAACCCAGGAAGCCTGAACCCTCGCAGATGTCAGCAGCCATCTTGCTCCAACATGTAAAATTAGACTTTGGTTAGAGGGAAGTAACATATGCTTATGGCCTGGTATCTGTAAGCTCCTACTCGAAAAAAAAAAAAAAGCCCTTTATAAAAACCAACCAATTTCTGGTATTTTGCATTAGCACCCCTTTGGCTAACTAATACAGTGGGAAATACAGGTCTTTATCACAAAACTACTCAATTCTGACAGGGAGAAATCAGCCTTAGGCTAAAAGAATAAGTGGTTATGGTTTTATTTCAATATAACTTTACTTATGGATACTAAAATTTGAATAGCATGTAATTTTCATACACCATGAAATATTATTCTTCTTTAGATTTTTTTTCAACCATGTAAAGATGCAAAATCCCCTAGTTCATAGGACAATATACTGAAAACAGGAATTTCTATCCCCTGCTCTAAATCCCTCTCAAAAGTCTCCTTATACGTAGCATGATTTTGAAACAGAAGAGATGTGAGATTCACTGAATGAGATTCACCCAAATGTCCTATGGTTTGCTTTTGGTTTTTGTTTTTCTGTTTTTGCTTTTTTGTTTTGTTTTGTTTTGTGGCAAATCATATAAAGGAAGTAAAGCCATTAAAACTTCACAGTTGTGACAGATGAACAACACAAAAGGTAGTGAAATAAGAAATGGAGGAACAATTGTTATCCAGTCAAATAGCAAGAATGCTGTCATTTAAAGATGAAGAAAGAGACAAGAGGACACTTAAGTATGCATCAGACATATTTCGAACAGGTAGGTCAGAAAGAAATCAGTCACCTATGACCTAACTACATCTCCTTCAGGTAGAATTGCAATTAAATGATTCTTTTAAAATGAGCTGATTCAAATGCTTCACACTCAATAGTTAAAATGTACCTAAAATAGTTTAATGTACAGAAGGAGGGAGAAGGCAAATCTGGATTCTCTATTTCCCATGAATACCAGAAGACCAAAGGACCCTCAATTTCTGCCAAGCCAGATTGTTTTTTCTCCCTTCAAAAAGAATTCCTGTCCCCAGACTGCTGAGTGGTGCCAAAGAAAATCTCACAAGCACCAGGCACCACCGTTTTTCCCTCCATGGCCATATCCTTCCCCTGTCCTCACAAAAGCTACACAAAGTTCTCCATCCTTCTCTAGCACCTATCCCAATCACTTCTCTCTCTCCAACTTTCCTCTCCTCTGGTGACCTTATTTCAGAAAGAATAGCCTTCATCTTCCTGCCCTCCAGTGACAAACATCAGGATCTCAAATTGCTCCTCCTTTCAAGTCTGGGAGGTTAAATATTCCTTTGTCTTGTTTCAGGCCATTCCCTTCACCTGCGACCTTCGTCCTCTCCACATCTCATGTAGAACATACCCTCACTCTCCTCTATTTTCATAAGCCCCCACCTGCTCTTCACTGGCTCCTTCTTCACAATCTGTAAACACATCTGTTTCCTTCCATGATTAAAAACAAATACCCAAAACCCAATCTCTCCAACTCCAGATTACCACCTTGTGTCTCACCTAGCTTTCATATTAAGTCCTCAGAGCAAGCAACACTCTCTGCTTCTCACCTCCCATTCACTTATCAGGAACCCCTACAGAACACCACAGCACTGAAATATCCCCAGCAAATATCCTCAATAACATTTCCTCTCTTATATTAAAGGAATAATTTTATTGTTATATCAATATAAAATTGTAAACATAATCTTCCTAAATTTAACTCAAATGTTTATTTTTCATTCTTATTAAATGATTGTAATTAAAATTAAGTTTTGATGGGGTCATTTATAAAACCTCCAATAAAATGGCATGCTGTGAGACTGCAATAAGTAAATCCCTATATGATTAAGATTTTTGGTCTAAATTGATCCAAATTTGTACAATACTAGTTTTACCTTGAGATAATCAACCACACAAAAGCCCAACTGCATGTATTTGCTTTTAAAAATTTTTCAATTTTTTGTCTGTTTTTAATTCATTTGAAATATAGAAATAAGTTATTCATATTTTTTCTTCCCACAATTAAAATTGCCACTAATTCTCCTAGACTCTTATCTATACACAGCTTATATGTGTGTATATATATGTGTGACCCAGTTACAAATTCTGATTAATTCTTTTCAGTTCTCATTTTACCTGACCTCCTCTTAACTTTTAACACAGTTGAGTCTCCTTCTTCTTGAAGCGCTCACTGTTCTTATTCAATGACACCAATATTAAAAGCTTACCTTGAACCTTTTCTTTCCTCTACCCCTTATTATAAACTGTGACCTGTGATTCTACCACCTGACCTTTTCTACTACACACTTATACTCCAAAGGATTCATTTAAGCTATTATTGTATCTCAGCTGTACATTAGTTTTCTAATTTGTCTCCTTTGCTGTATTCTTGTCCCTCTCTAATAAGTATCTCATAATGCCACAGCATAATATGTTTTCAGTTAAACATGATCGTGTCTCTTCCCCAAATGAAGTCTTCCAATGACTTCCTGTGCCTATATGATGAACTTCATACTCTACAACATGAAATGTGTGACCCTACATGATTTGCCATCTGCTTAAGTTTTCATCCTTATCTTTCACCAAACCACTGTTTCATACCCATGATCCAGAAATATTAAATTAAGTGTAGTTTCTTGAGCTTTCCTTTGATCATCATGCTTCTTCTGCTTGGGTTGCCAGTACCACATACTCCCTACATCTACAGCCTGTTTAAAAAAGAAACCTTATCTTTTAAGGCTCAGTTTTAGCATTACAGTTGAGATGAAGACTTTTGTTTTTCCCTAAACCCTTGGGTAAAACTGTGAAGTTTTCTATACTTATATATTCTTAGGCCTAGCTATACTTAGTGGACCAAAAGCTACTTGAAGAAAGGATCTAAGACTGGTTGTTGCTGTACCGCAGCTAAATGATTTTTTGAGGAATACTGAAATCTGCTCATTTTTTCCATAATAGTGAGTATCTAGATACTATAAGTATTGTGTCATCTTACCTTCGCAATAATTCTACTTGGTGGTGATTAAGATTTCCATTTTATAGAATTAAAAATGGAGGAACTTGGATAGTAGAGGTAATTTGCCCAAAGTTAAAGAGCTAGCAAAATGCGGAGCCAGAATTCAAATTGAGATATGGTGGCTTCAACAACTGTATTTCTTCTCCTACAATGTAGTTCTTCCTCATTAGGGAAGAAGAAACTTCACAACTGTTTTACCCCAGGGCTTAAACAAAAAGTCTTCATCACAACTGTAATGTAACATTTACACAGTTACTCACCTTCCATTTTGAGGTTTACTATTCCCACGTGGATATTTAATTAATTATATTTGTGGTGTCAAGAAAAAGATAAAAACAGTGTCAATATTTACAAATAGCAATTGGGTATAGAATTGTCCATTTCCTATAATGGACAACAATAACCATGTTCCAATAAAACCCCAATTTTGAACCAAACATGAAAACAATTCTTTTTTTATTCATAAACGTATAGTGGAATAATTTTCTTGAAAAAATAAAATTAAAAGGAAATTAGTAACAGTTCTCTTATTCATAATAGAGAAGTTAAATATGTTGTGGGTTAATAAAAAGTTTATGCTGCCAAGAAGCATAGCAGATCTAGTCAAGGGTGGTGAAACAATAGTTGCTTATATATAACTTTGCCACTTTGCCTCAGGAGTAGCCTTGTAATTCTAAAGAGGCAATATACTTGCCAGAATAATCGGTTTTCCATTGTTGATTTAAAGGATTCATTAAAAATATCATATTCATAAAAATAAGCTATAATATTAGCCGAATAATTTCTTCTGTACATTTAAATTGTTACTCAATACATTGCAAACAAAACAATATTTTTTATTGAATGCCTACTATGTTTCTGGAGTTTATAAACTAATGCTTCAGTGTGCTTTCAATTAAATGTAAAGATCTAATTTTCTTTAATGGTGGCAGAGCAACAACTCAGAAGAACCCAATATAGTCAAAAAGCCCTTGGAGTTAAAACATCAGGGTCAAAATATCCTGCTTTGGTCAATCGCTGTGCAAAGGGCTATATTCATTATACATTACGAATCTTGTTATCTCAGAGTTTTCAGTGTTGTAGGGAGCAAGAGGGTAAGGAATTATGGGACTTGTCTATCACACAAAGCAAGAAGTAATCCTACATGTTGCTCAGGTACTCAGGAATTACAATCATACTCAATTTGACTTAGTAAGAAATTCTGAGATTTATCAAGATAAATTTTGAAATACAATAGTTTTTCTTTTTCCTGCAATACAAAGAGGAAAATATTAGAAACATATTTCTTTGGAAAATTAAGTTATTCTATCCGATATTTAATTATGGTCATAAAAAGTACAGTTTAAAAGGATAGCGAGAAACCGCAAGTCTTCAACTATCTTCCAGTATAATTAAATGTAATAATAAACCCAATAGGGATAAATCAAGACTGTAATCATTTTATAGAGATACATCGGTCGCAATTTGCAAATCAGTTAACTGCCAGTTAATTTCATTTTAAATGGTTCCATTTGAAAATTGTTCAGCTAAAGTGCTTATTTGTCTTAATCAAAGTTTCAAACACCTCTATTATGTGAATTCTAAGTATGGAGAATGGATAATTTAGATAAATTCTTAATATGAATTTCAGGCAAAAGTTAGGGTTATATGGAAAAAAGGCATAAAACCCATTAAATTGCCATAAAATTTGAGTTTGTGTTAAAGTTGTCAAAAGCACTGTCATGTTTGTATTATGTCATTTAAAATGTTTGGAAGAGAACTCAAGATCTGTGGATATAGATTCCAGGTCTGAACTATAGCAACCACTCCCCACCAATAGGTTCAAATAACATAAATTTTATTTTTTCTTTAAAAGTATGTTTTTCCTTTTTTCCTTTTTTTAATTAGAGAAGTTGTGGGTATACAGAACAATAATGCAAACATTACAGGATTCCCGTATACCAACCTATTATTAACATCTAACATTGGTGTGGTACATTTGTTGCAAATGAAGGAATTCATTTTTAAAATTGTACTGTTAATATAGTTCATGATTAGGGTTCACTGTGTTGTGCAATTCTAAGGATTTTTAAAATTCTTATTCTAGTAACACATAAACCTAACATTTCCCCCTTTTAACCACATTCAAATATATAATTCCATGTTGTTAATTATGTTCACAATGTTGTAATACTATCACTACCATCAATTACCAAAACTTTTCCATCGTCCCAAGTAATTTAAGAATAACTCATTTATAGACTAAGAATTTTGGAGAAAGATAGTGCATGGTATAATCAAATTTTATTTTAGAGATCTATCTTTAAAAATGTAATTTACATACCTAAAAATATCATCTTAAGTCCTAGATCCATCAGCTATCATATATACAATTAATACAATTTTCAATTTTAAAAATAATTTTTAAAATGATGGGAAAAGAGCACTTATTCTGTTCTGCACTCTACTAAGAGTTTTATCTTAGTTACATCCTTTAAACCCTGTAACAATCCCATGAAATTTATACTTTTAAAACCCCAGATTTGTAAATGAGGAAACTAAGCCAAAAGGTATAGAGATGATGTAAAGTTAAAATGTGAACCCAAGCAAGCTGGTTTTATAGTCCATGCTGGTAATCAATACATTATTTTTTCCTACGATCAATCTTACAGCAAAATAAGGAATATTTAGAGTAAAGGAGAAATAAACAAACAAATGCTGTGTAAGCTTTTAAAGTCCTCTAGAAATTTCTACCATGCATGTGCAAAACTGAGTTCCCACAACCTGCTGTCAATACCAGCTCTATGCTGTATGATTAATAGTGTACCTGAGGCAACAATATTAAACATTTGCTTTCATCTCACCAAAGATTTTCTGTTCTGTGTAATGGAAATGGAAATGTTAAGAACTATGTTTAAATTTATTTACATTCATTATTTAATAAATGTAAAGCTTAACCTTCTAAACACTCGTTCCTGAAAACTTCCTTTTGTCAAATCCAGGGCTGAAATTTTATGACAGAGAAATAAAAGAACCTAGTATCCCCCTATTAAATGTTAGACAATTGTAATAACCAGTTTCTGAAACCAGATGAAAATTATTAGAAATTAGCAATAAATGTGAATTTGAGCTAGTTCCTGCCATGCCCCAATCTTTAAGGATTTCGCATGTGCGGAAATTTTTTTCTTATGAATTCAATTTCTTAGAGCCTTATTTTAAAAACTGCTACCTCTAGTGAAATTAAAAATAGCTCTTAAACCTTAGTACCATTATCTAAAGCAACAGTTCTTAAAATCTGTTCTGAAGACCCTCATGATCCTGTCAGGAACTCTGAGAGGTCAAAACTATTTTCAAAATAATATTACCATATTCTTTGCATTTTTCACTCTCATTCTCCCCCAAATGATCAATGGAGTTTTCCAGAGGCTACATATTGGGTGCTATTACAACAGATTGAGCACAGAAATGGACATGAGAATTCAACTGTCTTCTCCTAGCCAGATATTAAAGAGAATTGCTAAAGTATAAAATAATACATCTCTTCCCACTAATTTATTTTGTTTTAAAAACTATAGGTCATTTTTTCTTTTGCTACAAAAAATTTACTGCTTACACTTGGTTCATGGGTTGTTAGAAGGCTGCAAAGTAATTGGTTAAAAAGATACCTCATGGTTGAAGGGAGGGGCTCAGGCTGAAGTCCGGCTGGCAGAGGAATGCAGAGGGACCCCTAAAGGCCCTGGGTCCCAGACACACCTAGTCATGCTTGCAGGTAAACCTTTAGAAGAGATACTGGCTAGGTCTGTGGGCTGTCCAATATGCAGAAGGTGGTCAGATGGTCACCAGTCTTCTTGATGAATTTCACCTCTTCTAGAAATTGGCTTTCTAGGAATTCACAGAGATGAGGATCTATGTTGGCAGAACCCAAGGCATGCAGATCCAAATGGGCCTGGTTCAGGTTCATCTCAGGGCCATGACAGCTTCATAACATTCAGGGGTTTGCCCCATTCATGTTAGGATGTCTTCTGTATATCCTGGAAGAAGGCACCACAGCGGCCCACTGGTTTTACATCTTCAAGAAACCTTAAATGCCCTGGTGCTTTTCCTTTGCCAGCTCATGGAATAGTGATCCATATTCTCTCGGGTCACATTGTAACAGATGAAAGAGAAGCCCAGAGAGAGGTTTGGTATAGAAGACCCACAAATACAGGTCAACCAGGCTGTTAGTAGAGGTCTCCACTTCAGTGGAAAAATTCTGACAGATCTGGGAACTCACAGTTGCTTGACAATGAGGAGCTATTCACACACAAAAAAAACAAGTGTAAGCTGGTGCCAGAAGCAGGGCATGATCAAAAGATAGTCCCTGAGGCCGCAACTGATGAGGGGGGTGGGAGGATGGTCTGAGGTTGAAAATGTGGTGGGGGGGGGGCGTGGATAGTCCCCACATCTCTTGTATCCAAATACTGTTGAAGCGAGAGACAATCTGTGGACCCATGGAGTATGCTGCCAAAACTATAGCTATTTTTTAATTAAAAATGTTACTTCTGTTAACAAGCAATGAGTTTATTACTGCCTTTTTTTTTTTTTAAAGATTTATTTTTACTTATTTAATTCCCCTCCCCTCCCCTCCCCCGGTTGTCTGTTTTCTGTGTCTTTTTGCTGCGTCTTGTTTCTTTGTCCGCCTCTGTTGTCATCAGCGGCACAGGAAGTGTGGGTGGCGCTGTTGTGGAATTTAAGAGAAGTTTAATTAATTGAGTATAGAGAGGCCAGGACTCAGGAATGATTTTGAGAAGGAAAAAATGGTTTATTGACGGCCGGCCGGACTCGGGAGCTTTTTGTTTGAATCCCGAGCCCCGAACAAGATTTTTAAACGTCTTTTATACAGAGAGGAAAGGCCAAATGGTCTCTTTGTTTCAGTTCTCAATAGGCTTTAATTAGCATATATTTCTTTCACATCTTAGGTAAGCTTTTAGCAAGGACTTTAGACATTTTAGATAAGCTTTGGTTTTTGCATTTTTTTTAAATACTTAAAGTTTATAGCTCTTGCTTTGTTAAACATTTCTTGGGACTGGAGCCTGCTGGTCTCTAAGAGCAGGACTGCAGCGTCTTACAGTTTCACACCCTTAAGTCAAACAACTTAGTTATCTTTGAAGAGACAAAGAGCCTTCCACCCATAGCCTACATCATTCTTCCCCTTTGTCAAAGTTTACTTGCTAAGCTTTGGCATAATTATTGTTGTAGCTATGAGGTGGATGACTGTTTGTTGTCTTGACTGATTATTTATCAGTCTTTAGTACAGCATCAAGGACCGTTTTTAGAAGTTTAGAACTTTTCATTCTGGACAGCAGAATCTTGGGCAGGGGCCTCCCGCAGTTATTCTGCTGCCACTGGCACTCACGTGGATTTCTAGTCAGGTTCCAGATCTATCTATTACTTTTATTTTACTCTTAAAGAGTTTACACCTTTAATTTAAAAGGGGTGCTGAAGGGAGACGATCTCTTTTTTGTAACTGCTTCTTGCTGGCCATGGGCTGTAGTCATTGCTTAATAAGGTGTAAAACTCTTTAATTTATTTTAACTGGAGGAAGATGGATCTGGCATTCTGTACGAAGTTGGATGAAGTTTTCATATGGTTAATAAGATGTTCACTCTGAAAGAAACAAACTTAATTAAAATTTTGGAATACTTGTTTTTTTAAAAGAGGACACATTGGATTACAGAGGTAGACAAGGTTAGGTGCCTATAAAGATGGCACTCCTTAAAAGCTGGTGGGAACAGCATATATTCTTTTTTAAGTTATCCATCTTTAGAGAGAAATTGCAACAGACACTTAGCTTTGTCTGAAGACACATTCTAAGCTGTTCAATGATTGACACTCATTCGCTCTGTCAGATGCTCCTGGTGAACTGGCACTCTTTGGGCAACTGGCTTCACTCAGGATTAGAACACTAATTTGGAAATACTCTTAGTTTTCACCTGTGGGAGTGATCAGAACTACAGAATAAAGATTTTTACACTTTGGTTTTCATTGTACAATTTTTAGCAATTTTGACTTGTTCAATAGGTGACTCACTATCAGCAAGCAAGCTTCACTTTTGCTAACTTGAGACTGGCTGAGACTGCCACCTTATTCTATAGACATGTTATTAACTGTTTAGAAAATGATTTTACTAGGAATTTAACATGTCTAATATACTTTTGCACTTGATCTAAAATAGAAAAGATAACATTACAATTATTAGGCATATATTTAGTACAGGATAAAAGTACAGCACTTAATATTAACTAATGTATTACTTAATGCATAAGGATTCAGAGTTGCCATTATTAGTTTTGAGTTTCAGGTTTGTAATACTTTACATGTTATCTCTCTATGAGAGCAGGCCATAATGCCAATTGTGTTTAAGTTTTACTTACAGTCTCTTGGTATCATGGCTCTACTTAGCATGTTTTTCAACGCAGTGAGCAAGTTGCAGCATCTTTCTAGTATTCTAGAGATTTTTTAGTATTCTACTAGCTTGGTGCATAGTGCTTTCTGGCACCATGGAACAGTGCCAGTCTGGAGGCGATATCTATTGTACACTTGGCTGTACCGAGTCATTATTGGCTGCAGGAGCTTGAAACTGCAATATAGTTTCTATCGACTTCAGGAGCAGAACCAGAGACTGATATAGCACATATTTTTAATTGAGGGGTCAGTGACTAGCCTAGCCAATAACTCACATGGAGAGGCTACTTGTAATGTATACAAGGCCTGGTTCGAATGCACAAGAGTTTGACAATGTTAAAGTTTATTTTTTGTTTTATATATATTTTAAACAACTTAACGCAATACATATATCAAATGACTATTTACTTACACAATTTTACTATGAAGATAACAGTAGGTACTTTACTTTAGTAATAGAGGAAAAATACTTTTCATTGTTAGAATGAAAACAGAATATTTTTAATAGAATCAAGACAACTTTTTATTACTATTTACTTAAATGTGTATTTTGCAGTGGCCTTCAGACAGGTTTATTATCATGAAGTTATTTTTGCTACTAATACTAATCTAAGTTTTTTTAGTTAACAATGACTTCTACAACTAGAATTATTTAAACATTTTCAGTTTGGAAGATGTTTTACAAACTCTTTATAATTGACTATAACCGCATTGACTAGACACTTCATGTTTAAATAAACTTACTAAATTACAATTACCAATGAAAGAAATTTACTCTCTATTTAAGAGAGCATATCTACAATCTTTTTTCTTTAGCTTAATTTCACTAATGTGAACTTACAATTTTCACTTACAATTTTTATTACTGTAAAGATTTTGTACATATGTTAATTTAGTTTATAAATTAACTATGGGAGATTACACTCAAGTTAAATAAAATTGAAACTATTATAGTTTATGCAAGGAATGTTCTCTTTTTCTCTTACAGGAAGCTAAAAACTTCTTTTCTTTAAGTTATCAAAATTATTAAATTAAAAGCATACTGACTACCAGGTTTTAAAACACATGCATACTGACTACTAGGTTTTAAAACACATGCATACTGACTACTAGGTTTTAAAACACATTACACAATTACTTAATTTTTTAAAATCATAACTCAGGAAAGATCTCTCTATAGTTTTTATGGACTTTCTTTTACTTACTGAAATTTGTTAATAGAGCTACTAATTACTTTATTTCATTGGAAAGAAATCTTCTGGAAGAAAATAAGGCTCACTAGATTGTGGAGAAGAAAATACTTTATTTTCAATCTTGCAAGAAGGGGCGCAGAGCCAGATATGGCTGGTGCCCCGAACAAAGAAAAATGACACAATTTATACTCTTAAGCCTAGCATGCAAGCTCTTCTTGTTTTTCCATAGATTGGATACTTCAGAAGTTACAGCTTATCTGAGATTTAACTTTCTCACGCAAAAGTTTGATTTAACTGCTTCTTCTATCACATTCCAACTATTTTAGTTTTTACTTGCTCCCCCCCTTTTGGTTTTGGAGATAATAAAACTCTAGTGGTCATTTAACTTTATTTTATCAGGCAGCAATTTATTTAGTTTACACTTGAATTCATGAGAGAAAGGGTTACTAATACTAGAAGAGGAGACAGTGATGTCCCAGCTCTTCTCAATTATGAAATAACCACAGGCAAAGGCAAAGGGCGAGGTTAGGCCTGAAGCAACCATAAACAAAGGAAAGGTTAGTGTAGAATTTACACTTAAATAATAGTTTCAGGCTAAATTTACCCAGCTATAATCTCAGTTATTGTCTTTCCACTGTTTTACAATATAAATGCATTTATAAATGATTTTTAACTCTTAGTTACAGTTTTTATTAATTTTTTAAAACATTAATTTTATAACACTTTTAAATACTTTTCATTCAACTTATAACATATTAAATGAACTTAACTATTACTTTAATTTTTCTTTTAAAGTAAAAGAATAAATCTCTTGCAGTTAGTTTGAAATAAAAGGCTACTTTTCAGGATTTGATTTCTAGAACATAAAATGTTCTTTTAAAAGAGGTAAGACTCTTCCTCAAACATTGAGGATATGATGAGGTTAAAGCACAAGAAGCTATTGATAAAAGATTTTCTTTGTATATTGATCTTATTAAAAATTTCTTTTCCACAAACCTTCTACACCTTCAGTATTCATTCAGGTTCTGTCCCACACTCTACTCTTTTTAATAATCAATCATTTTATCTTAGGACAAAATCATCTTCTGTTTCTTTAACAATAAAAACACATTCCATATATCCCACATACTGAGTTACCAGGCAAACTTCTTACAACATATAATTGCCATTAATACTAACTAAGTTTGTTAAAATAATGAACTTTTCTTCACTTTAAATACTTAGTAGCATGTAATACCAGAAACAGTTTTTTGGAAGTAAGTTGGCAGGGGAGATTGGCTGCCGAATAAGTTTGTTATAAAATTGCCTTTTATTATTATTATCAATTTAGTTTTGTTAAATAATGACTTTCTGCAATTAGCCACTTAAATACCTTAAACAATGCTTTGTAAAACTTTTATAATTATTTATACTTTTAATACAAAGTTTACTTTCACAGAACACATTCTCTTACTCAAGGTTACTACAATACTTTCTAAGAACCTGAGCAGAATGCAAACGTATTTTGGCTTTGACACCCTAAGGAGGGAACTTTACTGCATTTATTCTGATTCTGCTTTTCACCTCCTTCACTTCTCCCCCTTCCAGGCAGTCGGGTGCACAACAAACAGGAATGCGGCTTATGAATAGAAGGGTGGACTCACTGGAAAGGGGCAAGCCGCTCTCCCCTTTCCAGCTTTCAGCCAAAATGGGCAGACAGAACCTACTCAAATTTGGCAACTCTCTCAGGAACCCAGCCGCCCTGACTGGGACATTCCCAACAGACTTGGGTGCTTGGCGCGGACACAGATGGCCTCCAAGCCCCGGCAAAGGGCCAGACCAGAGACAAGACACCAGAACATGCACAAACATCTAGACTCCGCAAACATCCAGACTCCTCAGCTTTTGCCCCAGAATCATTTCACTCCCTTGCCAATGGCAAGGGAGGGCTCCAGCTCAGCTGTAATTCTACTTCATGTAAGGACACAACTCCAACACTAACATTGAGCTGACACAGACAGAAGCACAAAGGTCACTAATCTGACTCACAAGTTTATATATTTATTTTCACCACGGCTGCCCCCACAGCCATCACAAACCTCAGAACACTTAACATTTGGTATAAAGCAAATTCATTCACAAATTAGCACTATAACAAAAGATTTCAGCTAGACTTTTTCACTGTTTAAACTTTACACTTAGACCAAGCTCCACCAGAAAAGCCGATCCATTTTCCTGTAACCAAGTTTTGTTTTCCTTAATCTAGACCAATTTCCAGGATATTAGGACTCGAACCTATAAATACTTTTCCTATTAAAATCGAGACTCCACTCTTTTAGTGGATATAAGACCAGTACCAGATTCTAACATGCAGTTAGACAAACCCAAAACACCAGGGCTTTTCCCCGGTTTTTCCTCCTTTTCCCAAGCCTAGAGAGAACGGCTTCCCCCCAGCCTTCTGGGGCTACTAGGGTTCTCTCGGGAGGTGATCAGCCTCCCCTTCCTAGCAATTAAAGCTAGGGCCTTCCAGACTCTGCTCACCCGGGGAGTCTTACCTTCTTCCATGTTCGGAGTTCTTTTTCGTTCCCAGAATCTTTCTCTTCAGACCTTCCATTGCCCTCGATTTTTGTCGGGAAGATTCTGGCGGAGCCCACATCTTTTCTGGATTAAATTTAATCCAGGGGCGCCCAGATTTGGGGTTCACCCGAGTCCTCCCGGCTTCCTCGGGGATTTGGAAGGGGCAGCAAAATGCTACCGTCTCTGGCCTTCATTTATTGTCCCTTCGCGGTCGCCATTAATGTTGTGGAATTTAAGAGAAGTTTAATTAATTGAGTATAGAGAGGCCAGGACTCAGGAATGATTTTGAGAAGGAAAAAATGGTTTATTGACGGCCGGCCGGACTCGGGAGCTTTTTGTTTGAATCCCGAGCCCCGAACAAGATTTTTAAACGTCTTTTATACAGAGAGGAAAGGCCAAATGGTCCCTTTGTTTCAGTTCTCAATAGGCTTTAATTAGCATATATCTCTTTCACATCTTAGGTAAGCTTTTAGCAAGGACTCTAGACATTTTAGATAAGCCTTGGTTTTTGCATTTCTTTTAAATACTTAAAGTTTATAGCTCTTGCTTTGTTAAACATTTCTTGGGACTGGAGCCTGCTGGTCCCTAAGAGCAGGACTGCAGCGTCTTACAGTTTCACACCCCTAAGTCAAACAACTTAGTTATCTTTGAAGAGACAAAGAGCCTTCCACCCATAGCCTACATCAGCGCCATTCCTGGGCAGGCTGCTCCCTCCTTCGCGCTGGGCGGCTCTCCTTACGGGTGCACTCCTTGCACGTGGGGCTCCCCTACGCGGGGGACACCCCTGTGTAGCACAGCACTCCCTGCGCGCATCAGTACTGCGCATGGGCCAGCTCCACACGGGTCAAGGAGGTCCGGGGCTTGAACTGCGGACCTCCCATGTGGTAGACGGACGCCCTAACCACTGGGCCAAAGTCCGTTTCCCATTACTGCTTTTTTAATGAACATTTTTCTCAGTTTTTTTGTGTGAATTATCAATATGGTAAATATAGTAGATATTATTCATTAAACAAAAGTTCTTTGGAGTCCTCATTAATTTTTAAGAGAGTAAAGACTTGAGATCCCAAAGTTTGAAAACTACTGATCTGAAGTATCCATAACTTATCCTACTCTAATCCTCACTCTTTCTTTTATTTGCCTTTAGCTTATTGATCATTATCATCTTTGGTATACTGTTCTATTTTAGATTGTCTATTACATTATAAAGTCTAAGAGACTACAAAGTCTTTTGATTCTAACTTTGAACAGACAAATTAGTCTCTGTTAACCATTCCATCGGAGGGAATGGTGCTCTTCCATAGACAGGTTTGAGGGAATCTGTTGTGAAAAATGCCTTGCTTTACCTGTAACATCCCATTCCATCACGGATGTCTAAGAGTTTGATTAGACAAAGTTAAAGAAAGAACTTCTTGACATCTGAGAAATTTTATGTTACCACTGTATAGGATGGTAAATTATCTTACAATTATTTAGACCTTCAACATACTAGATGCAATGCTGGACTTTACACAGGTCCAATAAGGACTAAGAATTGGCTCAGAAGATCTATGTGCTCAGCTTGGAGCCCAGCCTAAGTGTCTCAGAATAGAGATACTCCTTCAATTCTCAGTAGTTCTGAACACTGTCAACCTCTTCTCTTTGAAGCATTCTTTCCATTTATTATTGTCTCTCCATAACCTCTGGTTCTACCTCTGTCCCTAATTACAACAGTCAGTTCCTTAAACAAAGGTCTCCACTGTGTTTTCTTCTGAACTCTTCTCACTACTTATCCCAGAGGAATCCCTTCCACACTCAAGTATACAGGTATCAGCTATATACAAATGCTCCCAGATCACATGCCTAGCCCTGACTTTGATCATGATGCAGGGCCTCAATTTCCAAAAGACTGTTAAATAACTCCATGTTAGGCACATTCCTTGCTCCTTTCATTGTCTACAAAACCAAACTCATGACTTTCACACACAAACACTAAAACTTCAAATTTCTCCTTTTCCTCTATTCCAGAGGTTCTCAACTATAGGTGATTTACCCATTCCTGCTCACCCAGAGGACATTTGGCAATATCTGGAGATGTTTTTCGTTGTCACACCTGGAAACAGGGTACTACTAGGATCTAGTGGATAAAGGCCAGAGATGCTGCCAAACATTTTATAATGCACAAGACAGCCTCCTACAACAAAGAATCATTCAGTCCAAAATGTTAATAGTGCTAAGGGTGAGCTCTCCAGCTCTGTTTGTATCCTTTATCCATTTCCCCTTCAGGCTAGCAACTGACCCATGGCTCTGGCACAGGTGTAGATACTAGAAGACTCTTTTGTTTGCTTGTTTGTTTGTTTTTTCTCTATGTTTTTAAATGTTACATTAAAAAATATAAGAGGTCCCCATTTACCCTCCACCCCCTCACTCCACTCCTCCCACAACAACCTCTTTCATCATCGTGGCACATTCATTGCATTTGGTGAATACATTTTGGAGCACTGATGCACCACATGGATAATGATTTACATTGTAGTTTACACTGTCCCCCAGTCCACCCAGTGGGCCATGGCAGGATATACAATGTCCACCATCTGTCCCTGCAGTACCACCCAGGACAACTCAAAGTCCTGAAAATGCCCCTACATCATGTCTTTTCTTCCCTCTCCCTACCCTCAGCAGCTACCATGGTCACTTTCTCCACATCAATGCTACAATTTCTTCCATTATTAATCACAATAGTTTCATAGTACAATATCAGTAAGTCCACTCTAGTCCATACTCTATTCCTCCATCCTGTGGATCCTGGGATGGTTATGTCCACTCCACCTCTATATCAAGAGGGGCCTTAGATTCCACATGGATGATAGATGCAATTCTCCTGCTTTAGAAGCCTCTTGAACTGGTTTTAAAAGTGACATGGTTGGAGACCATGCAACAAGAGGGACATGAAGATAGTGCAACAGCCTCCAAGATTAAGGTAGGCTCAGTAATTAAATTAACAGGGACTGAACTTGATGTTAAAATGGACTTTTAACTGAAATATAAAGCTATAGTAAATTCTGCATTAAAAGGGGAAGGTGGACCACAAGAAATGCTTAAGGATAATGCTAATAATTTGGTCCATGATTTTCTCAAACCCCTCAGACACTTTGAAGGTTTAAAATAATGAAGAGAGCAGAAATAGGAGTTGGGTAAGAAAACTATCTTGGTGGATTTTTGCCAGTGTACTTGGGCCCCATTTCTTGAGGAGCAGATGGAAGGATGGTGGGTTCCTGTACCTCGTCTCATACTGATGAGAGGGAGCTCACACGGATCACTCAGATATGTCCCATATATACATGGAGACACAGTAGCCTACTGTTAGACTCCTTTTCAGACTATCTCGAGATTGAGATGGGCTGGCTAGCAGTTTTAGGAATAGCATATAGGAAAATTGCTACTAGGTTGGAATCAATCTGCTCTCCTAGAGTCTGTCTGGACCAAAAATAACTGAGTGCTTCCCATGGACTAAATGAGAGTCAGCCAGCATGTGAGTTGTATTAAATTCTGTCCTATAGGGACAGTCCCTGGTGAATCTTCACTCAACAGATATTGAAGTGCCACAGAACTGCTAAAAACTACTGAGAAAGTAAGTGACCAGCTGGAATAACAAAACTTTCATCTGTACCAAGGGAAATACAGGTGAGGCACTCCTGGATATGGCAAGAGTCTCCAAAACTCCTAAAAGTGCCCACAGGAGAGTCAGCTTGAATGATCTTCCCAACACAGAGAGAGTAAAGGAGTAAAGTAGCAAAGAATTAACAATTGTCCCATGTCCCTTATGTTTCCCCCCAGTGCACTGGCCTAACAAATTGGAGCAAGAGAAGAAATGCTAAGAGTGAATTTGCCAGCAATTATAGCAGAGGAGGACCTAATTGGGAAGGGTAGTGGGAGAGAGTTTGAACTTTAAATCACCTTCTGTTTTTTGTTATTATTTGACTGGGCACTCTTGACTGAATTGAGACAAGTCATTGAAGGAAATCATAATTCTTTCACTTTCCTATGGTTGAACAGAAAAGTTATGGACTCTGCCCAAATTTGCATTCAGTGGAAGAGAAAATACTAATTCTACCCAGCAATATTAAAAGATGAATGGGTGGCTGTCCTTTAATTGGGTTCCTTTTATGATTACAGTACCACTATGTACATCAATTCCAAAGGTGTGGACAGCAATACAAAATCTTAGATTCAAACTAAGGGATATGACAGTTGTCAGTCCACTAACTTGAGTGAGTTTAGGAGGAGAAAACTGAGGAAAAATTCAAGGAAATTCTCTGAATGTATGGAGGCTCTTAAGTGACCCCTCAGGGAGGGGACTGTAACTTTAGAGATGCAGAGACAATTTGGACATTACTCAATTTAGTAAACTCAGTCTTCCCTCTAAGTCTTGCCACTCCCACCCTCTCCACATGGCAAGTTGCCAAGTCCAACATGTTTACTTCCACAATATTCCACAGCTGCTCCTTTCCATTGCCACTGTCCTGGTTTCATTTCTCAAGATCTCATTCCTGGATCTCTTAGCTGGTCCTTCTTTCCCAAGTCAGATTGCAGTCATTCTTCACTCAGCTTCAAGAGGCGTATTCTCCCAGCCCAAGTTTGAACATGCTCAATATTCCCCATTTTGACAACCATTTTAAGGCACCTACTTTAAAAGAATAAAATTGAAATGCTTTAGCATGGCACTCTGAGCTCTCCATGATCTAGCCTCAATGCCTCAGTCCATTCTGCTGGACTTATCTCCTATGACACACGCACTCATACACTCTGCTCCGATCAGGCTGGACTGCTTGTCGTTGCCCAAACAGGACATGCATGTTCTTCTCTCTTGCCTTTTCTCACAGTTTGACATCGATCTCACCCTTTTCCCAGCCCCCACCTGCCATACTCCTCCCCTCTGTCTGCTTTTGAAACCTTACTCATTGTTCTAGGTCCGGCTAATACAGGAGCCCTGTGAAGCATGATATCACCTCCCCCTCAAAATATTAATTCTCCTTTGTCCCAGCTCTTTCTTCACTGTACTATTTATACCAATTATTTCCATTCTAATTTATAGATCATTTTGTCATCCCCCCACACACACACACACACACAAGCTAGTAAATCTCTTGATGGCTTCCTTATAATAGACTGTCAATAGATGTTTGTTGAACTGAATTAAATGCTACTGTTCAAAGCAGTTTCTGTCACCCATTTAATTTTCCTGGAATACACCACTTTCCAGTTTTATTAACTACTTGTTTTTATTAACTACTTGTTTCAGTTTTATTAACCTTCTTGTTTCAGGTGAAATGACATGAAAAGAACAATCTACCACTTTTGTAAAGAACTCAGAAGCAAATTTTTAAATATATAGAGGTGAGGCAGAATAAAATATGTACCTTTTAAAAATCAAGTACTGCTTAAAGGTCAATAGATGCATTTCTAAGAACAGACTTATTTCTCTATTTGAAGCAGAGTTTTGTTTTAGGGAAAAGCAGCTTAAAAATTAATGACAGAAACTTGACTTCAAAAATACAGGATAATCCTGACCATACTGCAAAACTATTTTTTTCTTTTGGTAAAATCAGCACATAGAATCTTCTTTTGCTTTGTTTTTTAAAGTGACTGACTTAGGCATTATTCTTTTAAAATACATTCTCTTGTGGATTAGGGGAAAGATAGTCTCATAGGAAAAACTCAGTTATTATTGAATTTCAAAAGCCTCATAATCTAAAGCCTGTTTCTAATATGCGATTTCCAGTCTACCCAACGGAAGTAATCATCCCCTTCTCTGTGGCAAGAGCAGAACGAATATCATTGCATTAGAGTTCTGTGTTCATTTCCTCTACTAAAGTTTGAGATCCTTGAGGATAAACATATCTGTACCCATATCATAGTGATAATTACTTTGTAAGCACTCAACAAATACATGCTAAATAAAGGAAAGAAAAAATAAGTAACGATGAAGGTTAACAGCAATATGGTGTAATGGGAAAGAAGAGGGGAACAAGAATCCTATGAAGTGATATGGTAGCCGTTAGTACTGTTGGACAAATATTTCTCTCTCTCTTCTATACTTATAGTAAAACCACATCTTCTGGTCCCCTAGTAATTGGCTTGGACCATGTGACTAGCCGATGAGTTGACTATGGAAGTGGTATGTGTCTTCTCCAGACTACAGCACTTAACTGGTGGTGCAAGATCCTCCTGAGCTCTCTTTTTTCCTGGCATAGAGGCAGGCATCACTCAATAAGGCCTGTCAGCTTGGATCCCTGTGTGACTGTGACAAGCACAGCCCCATCCTCAACTGCTAACTTTTAATGAGCATGTTGCTTAGGTGAGAAAAAAAAATTAAAAGTTTCTTTAAAGTCACTGAGATTTGGGTTTCATTTGCTATCCCACCATAACCTACCCTAACTGACTAATACAGGTATACAAAAGAATCATTGTTCTCCACATTGAACAGATAAAAAACTGAATGTTAGAGAAGTTAAGAAGAAAAATTGAGAGTATTAATCAATAGCTAAATGGGTAATTAAGCAGAAGAACTGGAACCAAAACTAGATTTTCTGACTGTAAATGTAGGGGATTTTTACATCAATTTTAAAGAAAGAAAAAACACTTAAAATGTACTTAGTTGAGCACAATTATATATTTATGTATACATGTATATTAAGATTGTTTAACCAACTATCTTGAGTTTTTGAAAATTGTCTCTTTAGAAAGAACATAAATTTTTTTGTTTGTTGGGAAATTAATTTGATTCTCAACTAAGCTGTCTTTGGGTACTTTCCAATTATTAGACATCCTATAATAATATATTCCTGTTACTATTACATGCATTTTAAGAAATATTACCAAAATAACAAGAAGTGTATTGCATAGCTACAATTATTAAACTTAGTATTATGATGATTATGATCTAAAAGAGACTTATTTTTGTGATATAATCTAAGAATTTACATTTTTGTTGCTGAAATTGGGATGTTTTTCCTTCCTCTCATTAGCTGTGACAACCCATATATAAACAAACTAGTCTTTCTGTGAAACAATAAAAAGCATTTTCAGAAACATTAATTGAATATCATTTACATTGTGCTGCCATGAATGTCCTTTCATTTTTCCAGCAGCAATTTCGATTCCCAGGGAACTGAAAACATTCCCTCTAATTTTAATTTTATTCTTTTAAAAATCTAGGTACAAAGGGCTGGGGAGCAATGTAAATTGTTGAGAAGCCACTTAAATTTTAAAGAATCACCACACACAGAAGTTAAATTCATGGGTGTTTTTCACTGGTTATTGTAATTACAAAATTTAACTACTAGTGATCCAGGATTGTAGCTGAGCGTGAGGGTTTCGTCCTCGCTCAGGCCCAAGAGTCGGGGGGGCTTGCTCCTGCCAGGCAGCCAGCAGGGGGTGCTCCAAGATGGAGCACCGGTTCTCCAGGCGTGGGGGGCGCGCGGTTGAGGAAAAACCACGGAGACCGCTTGAGCGCAAGAACAGGTCTCTTTATTACGGAAGTACACTTAGCTATATAGGGTTGGGTAGAGGGAGGGGCATGATGAAGGGAGGGTTGGCTAAGGGGCGGCTGTGGACAGGCTGAAGCTGATGGATAGACCTGAGGTAAGCAGTTACTGGGGAAGAGGGCAGATTGTGGGTTGGCAATATGGGCGGGACTGGCGGGAAGGGCGGCGGGGGCTGAAAGGGGAGGAGGGGCGGAGAAAGGCGGCTGCAATTGCTCCTTTTGTTTTAAAAAGAAATAGAGGCAACAAGTTTTGGTGCTCACTGTGGGTGTGAATAACTCGGCGTGCGCAGCAACAAAAGACAAGGATTAGGAGGAAGAGTAGGAGGAAAAGGAGGTTATAGGGACGGGCACAGGGATAAGACGAGGGGTGGAGGGAGACCACGAGGACCGGCCGGTCGTGAGCGGACAGCATAGCATCTGGCCAGGATTCATGTGCCCGCCATTAGGGTCGGCGCACGCCGGCGCCTGGCGCGCGCCGAGCCTTGCCAGCGAAACGGGCCTGTGATGCCCCTGTACCCCTTGCCCGAGGGGGAGGAGTAGTTGGGGAGAAGTAAGGAGAGGAAGACAAGAAGCTATAGGCGTGTGGTCTGGAGTAGGTGGAGAAACCTGTGGCAGCAGGGTTGTGTCCCCCCCACTCATAAGACGGAAGGTTCGTGCGTCCAGTGAGGTTGGCGACATCAGTAGTGAAAGAGGGGGCGGAGGTGGTTACGTTCAAGGCGAGGAGCCTTTTTTGTTGCCAGAGGGAGAGGGTCCAATTGAAGGGCTGGTGACTCGGGTTGGCAGCTGCTGGGAGAGTGAGGGAAGCCAGGACGAAGAGAACGGCTGCGAGGCTGTGTAGAGGCATCATCTGACGGTGCGGCATCTTGATGATGGCTGGTGCTGGATCCGGGTGAACGGGGCGACCTCTGGGCCGTATCCACTGTCAATGTTATCTCTCACCGAAGGCATAGGGTGCTGATCGTTTGGTGGAACTAGTGGGTCAGTGGCAGGCCAAATGCAACGCCCAGGAACCCAGAGTGGCTGCGGCTCAGAATCTGGAAAGATGCAAGCAAAGCCCCTCCCCTGTGCTAGGAGGGGAGCTGGATCTTGCCAATGATTTGTGGCAGGGTCTTTCCAATGGACGAGGGGAACTTGCGAGGGCTGCCACATGGGTCCCCAGTGTTTATGGGTGGGGGAGAGTCCATGGTCATCGAAGGTTAGGAGATTGTGATGAATGAGGCAGGCAGTCACGACGTCGGCGGGGGCCTTGTGGGGAGAGGAGGCCCTTTCTTTTTGAATGAGTAGCTTGAGCTGTTGGTGAGTGCGCTCGACGATTCCTTGCCCCTGTGGATTGTATGGAATGACAAAATGATGCGTGATGTGATACATCTGCACGAAGCTGGCGAAGGCGGCACTGTGATATGCTGGTCCGTTGTCTGTCTTGAGATCCCATGGAATTCCCATGAACAAAATAGCTTGGCGAAGCGCCTGGACGCAGCGTTTAGCACTTTCCCCCGTAAGAGGGACTGCATAGCACAGATGTGAAAAGGTGTCAATTGCCACATGAAGATATTTGAGGCGGCCAAATGCACTGACATGAGTGACATCTAATTGCCACCTTGAGTTTGGGCGGAGGCCGCGGGGGTTAACACCCTGAGGCTGCAAAGGCCCAAGTGGCAACAATGGCGCGCAAGTCCGGCACGCGCGCACAAGGTGTTTGCAAGTTTCAATGGGTAAGTCGGGGAAGAGTTTCCGGATGGACCACGCGGAGAAGTGGAATTGGGAATGCAGGAGCTTTCAGCGCCAGAATCCAGGAGTCCATCGAGCCATTGCCCATTGATTTTGAGCTCCAGTGAAGGTTTCTGGCGGCGTGTGATGGGCATTGTCCACATTATGGCTTGGGAACTTTTCTGGGGACCTCTTGGGGGAGGGGCTGAGGCCTGCCCCGCTGGGAGTTTAAAGGCTGCTGAGGACTTTGGGCAGAACGGCAGTCACGGGCCCAGTGATATCCTTTCCCACAACGCGGACATGGTGTAGAAGGGCCCCTTGGTCGCCGCGACGGCAGGTCGGAGTGAGGCGCTGGGCCTGGCTGAGAGCACTCGCGGACAAAATGGCTGGGCTGGCCGCATCGAAAGCAGACAGAAGTGGAGGTGGATGAAACAGCCATGGCAGACGCAAAGGCAGCGGTAAGCGTTTTGACTTGCCGGTCGACGTCGCGGCAAGCAAGGACCCACTCCTGCAAAGCTTTATCACGTATGGGAAGGACTACGGCTCGGAACATCGCAAGGCATCCGTCTATGATAAGTTCTTTGGCCAGCGCAAACTGGGCGTCCTCGCTAGAAATTTTCTGCTGGCAAGCTTCCAGGACTTGGGCGACAAATGCTGGGAAGGTCTCATTGGAGTCCTGAAGCAGCTGCGTGAGCTTGGTGGGCTGCTTGGTGGAAACTAGAGAGAATGACCGCTGGACGAGGACTTTTACCCGGTGCCAAAACCCTGGGTCAATTTCGAGATAAGAACGAGGGTTTGCATAATTGTTGGTGCCCGTGTATGCATCGGAGGGGTCGAGGACGCCGGCTTGGGCATTCTCCACGATTTGCCGGTCAACAGCCGCTTGATAATGGGCGCGCCATTCAATAAATTGACCCGGCGTCAGGATGGCACGGGCTAGTGCAATCCAGTCATATGGGAGAACGAGTTGGGTCCCCAACTCCTCAAGTAGTTGCTGCGCATAAGGGCTGCCAATTCCGTCTTCCTTCACAGCTTTGCGGAGGGTCCTGACCTCTTCCGCTGTAAAGGGTAGCCAAGTTTGGGGTCGCTGCGGCGTGGGCTGCGGATTCAGCGGATACAGCTGGGGGGTTTGAGAAGACGTGGCACCGGTGACTGATGGAGCAGCCAAGGCAGGTGAAGGGCTATTGCCGTACGGCGGCGGCAAGGGATAAGTGGAACACGGGTGAGAAAATGGCAGCTTAGCGGCTTCCGGGCGACAACAAGATGGCGGCGGGACCCTTCCGGGCGCCAGCCAAGATGGCGGAGCAGCCACATCCGGCAGCGGACAAAATGGCGCGAGGGGCGTTTCCGGTTTAGCTGAAGATGGCGACCATGCAGTTTCTGGGCCCGAACCGGATGCTAACTGGGCAGGAAGAGGCGGGTAGAGGCGGGAGGAGGAGGACACCGGCGGAGAAGAAGCCGGATGTGCGCCATCTTGGGCAGAAGTGGGGGAAGAAGGCGGAAGTCCGCCATCTTGGGGAGCGGCAGGGGTGGTTTCTGTCTGCTGCGGGGAGCTCGGGCGGGGAGGTTCGCGCTCGAGAGCAGCAGCAAGTTGGTTAGACAGAGAGTCAGTGTCGGCGGACTCATCGGGATCACAGTCTAGAGGCCGTTTGGGAGAAGCTTCATAAACGGCTTCGGTCGGAGCGCCAAGGAGACAGGCGCGAATGGCAACGAGAACGGGTAAGAGGCCTGCTGGGAAGGTGCGTTTTTCGTGCTCCATGGCGGAGGTGACTCGATCTATGAGTCGCGAGTATGTGTCCGGGCTCCAGAGTTGGCAGGTGGCGAGCCACGGATTAAAAGGGAGCAAGAGATCCCAGTACTTTTGGAGCTGCCGCAAGGAGACGCGGACTCCATTGGCATCGAGCAGGGCAGCGAGGGCTCTGACTTGCGGCGCCTGACGCAATGACAAAGAGGCGCCCATGACGGGATAGGGATGGGACGACGGCGAGGGGTCCCTTGGGGCTCGTCCGGGTGAGGGGTCCCTACCTGGAGAGGAGGACGATCACAGCAGCAGCAGCAGCAGAGAGGCCGGGGGAGGAGCTGCCACGTTGGGCGCCAGTTGTAGCTGAGCATGAGGGTTTCGTCCTCGCTCAGGCCCAAGAGTAGGGGGGCTTGCTCCTGCCAGGCAGCTGGCGGGGGGTGCTCCAAGATGGAGCACCGGTTCTCCAGGCGTGGGGGACGCGCGGTTGAGGAAAAACCACGGAGACCGCTTGAGCGCAAGAACAGGTCTCTTTATTACGGAAGTACACTTAGCTATATAGGGTTGGGTAGAGGGAGGGGCATGATGAAGGGAGGGTTGGCTAAGGGGCAGCTGTGGACAGGCTGAAGCTGATGGATAGACCTGAGGTAAGCAGTTACTGGGGAAGAGGGCAGATTGTAGGTTGGCAATATGGGCGGGACTGGCGGGAAGGGTGGCGGGGGCTGAAAGGGGAGGAGGGGCAGAGAAAGGCGGCAGCACAGGATAACTGCAAAATTATCTACTCAGATATTTCAGAGGGAAAAATACATATATCCCAAACAGAAATCATCAAATAAATAATTTGAATTTCCTACTTATATTATCATCCCTCAAAGTACTGGTGTCAGATGCTAGAAAACTTTTTAAATGGGATGGTAAGCTGAGACAGTAAAGTTTTTTTCACTGAAAACAACAAATCGAATTCACCGGAAGGATACTGAGTATCTGTGGAAGTGTAATACATAGAAAAAAAAATCATCTGTTTCCAATATACAATGAAGTGACAGGCTTAGGAAAAACATTCCCTTTCCACAGGGGAGAAATTGGAAGGAAAATGAGCCATGGGTCCCAAACAAGTTTAACTTAGCAGGGAAAACTCCATCAGATTTCAGGTTTTGAGTGTCATTTGTGGATCAATGTTTTGTGCTCCAGGCCTGATGGAGCAGGAGCCCCACACTTTCCAAGTGCTTGTGCTAAAGTCATGCTCTCCCCAGACACTGGTGTATAGGCCTCACCCTCTCCACGTGCTGGGATGCCAGCACACTTCCTGAATAAAGGGGCAGAAGACCTTCTCCCTCCCAGTACCAGGACAGATGACCTGTCCCCTCCAAGTTCAGGGGCAAACCTGCTCATTCCACACACTTGGGTGGGTCCACTCTCTTGGTTTAAGGAGATCTTTTCAGTTTCAATCATCAGCTATGACTCTGTGTTTGAAGTTATTTGTTCTTCAATTCCTCCCTTCTCTGTCCCTTTCAGGAATTGCTTCTTTCATACAAATTTCTCAAAAACCTTGTTGTTTTTGCATGCAGTTCACAGGTATCCAAATCTTCCGAAAGCTTTCCACAGATTCCTGTAGATAACAGCATTTCCAATCCTGACTTCCTCTGAAATGTTTGGCTGGATTCATGAGTCATATGCCTATCCTCCATAGCAAAGGACTGTTGAGCCAAACGCTTGCATAGAGCCACATCTTCTGGGGGCTCACTTCTTGGAGGCTCAGGGAGGTCCCTAATAGAGTCACTCCTGGTCCTAGTACAGAGCACACTATCTGGATAGACCAAGAATTTTCTAAATTACTAATTGCTGATTTCCTTATGCTTAACAGTTCAATCCTCAGGTCATCTTCTCCTCTCTCATTTCACCATAAGCTGCAAAGAGAATCCAGGCTGTATTTTACACACTTAGCTTAAAAATCTTCTCTGCTAAATATCCAAGTTCATCACTTTCAAGTTCTGCCTTCCAGCCAACATCAAACATGATTTTCCCTAGTTTTCTGCCACATTATGACAAAGATCACCTTTTCTTCCATTTCCATTAACACATTCATTATTTACTTTTAAGGCCTCATCAGTGGTACCTTTAATGTCCATATTTCTACCAACAGTCTCTTCAATGCAATTGAGACTTTTTCTGTCACAATTCATCCGGTCTCTACCCATTACTCAATTCCAAAGTCATTTCCATTTTTAAATATTTGTCATAGTAGCACCCCAGAACCAAAATCTTAGTTTTAGTTTCCTGGCTGCTAAAATAAATATCATACAATGGGCTAGCTTAACAACAGGAAGCTAATGGCTCACAATTCCAGAGGCTAGAAGGCTTGCTTTCTTCCAGGGTCCATATCTTTTGGCTGGCTGGCAATCTTTGGGGTTCCAAGGCTTTTTTGTAACATGACAATGCACATGGCAACATCTTCTCCTTTCTTTACCAGATTCCATTGACTTCTAGCTTGTGGTGGCTCCCCATGGTTTCCTCTTCTATGCCTAATTTCCTTTGCTCAAAAGGACTTCAACCATGTTGGATGATAGCCCATCTTCATTCAGTTTGAGCACACCTCAACTGAAGTAACTTCATCAAAAAGTCCTACTTACAACGGGTTTACACCCATGAGAATGGATTAAGATTTAGAATATGTTTTTCTGGGATACAAAACTCTAAGCCTCCACACTGAATATCTCCCATCACCCAAGGAAAAGTTAAGGTCTTAGGAAAGGAAGGAACAGCCAGTCCTGGGGCTCTAGTGGGCCACAACCAAAGGACAGTCTCTTCAGACCACCATCGCCAGGATGAATCAATCCCGAAAGTTTTCTGTCATTTGATAAGGTCCAAATCCCACAAGAAAGAGTATAACTCTTTGGACCTGGATCACATGCACAAACTGGTACTCCAGAAGAAGGTATAGCTCCTCTATTGACTGCCTCACCAAAACTAAATGGGATGAGGCAGGGATCCTTCCTCCAGAAGAAAATCGGCATGCTGACAGCAAAACAAGGATGAATAGATACTGTGAATTCAAAATCAGATGACTAGCTCTCTTAGGGTCTAAATCTGTAAGATGAGCTATATGTGAGGTAGGGAAAGGGGACTTTCTTAAGGTCCCATCTTCTTCATTCTAAGATACCAACCCTGTTATGAAAATAAGGCAGCATTCAGATACACAGGTTTATTTTAACATACACCACCCTCAACAATTCCATCTTCAGGATTCCTTGAAAGACTAGGAAAAAAAAAAAAAGAGGATAAGATGGGTGTTGAAATCTTCATTTTACTGAATACATTTATCTAGTAAATTTGGGGATTCTGGCTAAGGAAACACCTTAGTAAACAGGCATGGAAACTAATGTCAACAAATTATGTAACTATATAGCAACTAACCATCTGTGGACCTATTCTAGATCACTGTCACATAGAGCTCACACCAGGTTAGGTCCTTGTTACTCCCCATCATCTTCACGCCAGCCCTCAAAAAGGTGTGATTCTGGCCTCCTGATGTACCAATGATTACAGAGATTTTTATCACCCACCTTATCAAGACTAACTGTTGTCTCCTAATTCTGATGGCAGATGATTCATGACTTCCTGTGTCCTGTATTTTTGAGTAGCCATAAGCTTAAAACCACTTACTAGCATTTTACTCAGGGTAGCATCCTACTCTACATATTAGCTGGCCTACCACAACACTTTGTTTGTGTCCATATACTGGCACCTCTTAACTACAGCAGCATAGGACTAAAACAAAGAAAACAGTTAGGACTGTGACTGAAGGAAAAGTGCTCAATGGCTTGGGGAGGCTAAGAAGTTTCTGAACTCTAGGATACAAAAAGTGTCTGATTTCCCACAGCCTCACTTTCAAGCCTCAGTTGCTCATTTGTCTACTGAGGTTCAAACACTTCAGGCTATATTTGCCACCACTGAGAAAGGCCCAGTTTTCCTCATCATAGCTGATCCTGTTACAGATTTCATAGTCTCTCAGGGATGTTCAGAGTTATAAGCTAGTCAACATTCAGACAAACTATAGGGGCTACTCTAGAAAAGAGCAGGTTGGCATTTAAGAACTTCATAAGCATAGACATGAACATAACACTTCTACTTTATTGATTTGAGTTCTTTATAGAGAAATGTTCTCAAAAGTCCACACTTTCAGAAGTCTACACTTTCTCTGATTCACTCATTCATATATTTTTAATTGAATCTCTGATGTGGTAGCATTTGAGTATTCCAACTCATATGAGGATAGTATCTTTAATACATGTTTTTAAATTTATCCTGGATACATAAATATTGGGAGAAAAAAGTTTCTATTTCTGTTTTAATGTGTTGAATCTCTCCTCTGAGAACTTCTCCCTCCAATTTTTTTATCTTAGTCTTATAAAAACACTTTTGAACTCCTTGGTGTGTAATTAATATTGTGTTCAAAATTTTTTGGCCTTTTCTAATATTAGAAGAAACAGGAGAAACACAATTGAGAGAAAGTTCTACTTATAATGAGGCCCCTGTGAAACATCACTAAAACTCAGATTTCTTGAAAAGATCCTTACTTTGTCTTTGCACCTAAATTTCAAATTAGGGAGGCTGTTTCTGATTAGCTTTAAAATAGAATCACAGGATTAATTGCTATATTCTCTGGAGTTTCAAGGAGAAAAAATTACACTAAATTATTTTGAAATGCAAAAGGATATGAAATAGCATATGTTGTATATGTTCTGTTCAAGGGACAGTAATCACAAATCATCTTTGTCACACTCAGACGTGGAAGATATTAGAGTCAAATAAGACTAAGAGCAAGCTTGCTCAGAAGCATTGCTTAAAATTAAATCCTATAAATCTAATTGTGTAACTTGGTTACTCAAGTATACCATTCATGTGAGGTTAGAAATAGGTCAATGTATAATTAAACCTAATACTTCTTTCATTTTATGTTTCTCAAAGTGTCTTGAATAAATTTTCCTTAGTTATTCCTTACCACCCAATTGTGTGGATTTACTAATCCCTTCAACTTCAGCTTCTCTTAAAATAAATAAGTTGGGCAACATAGCCACAGATTAAGTAAGGTACTATTCACTTTTATTTTTCCCTCCAGATCTACTGTCTATCCTTTTTCACTTTGCTCAGTGCAGGTGGAGGTGGGATAGAATGGTCACTGACTTGTTGCAACTATATTGTTTTCTGGTTGGATTTTGCCAAAAATGGGTACCATCAGGAGACTGAAGGAAAGAGTAGAACATGGTAACAATTCTTATTCCCCGCTTCCCTCCTGCAGGGTTGCCATGGACTAAGTGTGTCAAGTGAACCCAGATCCTGTCCTGCATCTCTCTACATACAGCCCACCCTGCCTCCAGGTACTGGAACCACACCCTCTCCTCACACCTTTGGACCTAGGATCACTAAAGAGTCTTCTTGTTAATAGTGTCAACATGCTACACTATAGCTTAAGATTTGTTTACATTCTTCCCATACACTTGAATAGAGTCTCTTTATTAAATTCTACTCAACTATCTTAATTTGAGTATCCTATCTAATTCCCACTGGAAACAGAACTGTTAATGTTATCAATCTGCTGAGATATTATACATAAATCTTACTGGCTATTTAGGACTCACAGATATATTCCTTTTGTTCAGAAATGCTTTGCAAAATAATATTTATATATGGTATTTAAATCATACTAAAGTTAAGCACTTAAATTCAATAGTATCTGTCACTTTAAAATACAAGGCCCTCCATTTGCCTACAACATTTTGCAAATCCGTGTCAATAATTATTTAAGAGCTTTGATTGTATGCCATATTTTCATTTGTAGAAAACTGCATAGGCAAAATAATCAGAGGAAAAAATAAATTATCTCCACTAAACATACGTTTATAGAGATCCTACAAACTATAGGAAATATTTGTAGAAAATACAGAAATATAATTATTACCTAAAATTGCTTATTTAAGAAATGGCATACTTTTGTTTAAATATAGTAAATTGAAATCACATATTTCTATTCACTTTCTCCCGAAATTCCACTAATGGATGTCTTTTTTTAAATTAGAGCAGTTGTAGGTTTATAGAAAATCATTCAGAAAGTACAGTTTCCATATAACCTGCACCCCACCCACACACACACACACACACACAGAGTTTTTCCTATTATTAAAATTTTGCATTAGTGCAGTACAGTTTTTTAGAATTGATGAAGCAATATTATTATAATTATACTACTAACTATAGTCCATAGTTTACACTAGGGCTCAGTATTTGCATACTACAGTTCTATAGTAGATTTTGGGGTTTGTTGTTTTTATCTTGGTAACTTTATATACAACCTAAAATTTCCCATTTTAACCACTTTCAAATACACAATTCACTGATGTTAATTACATGGTCAATATTGTGGCACCATCACCATCATCCTTTACCAAACTTTTCCCATCACCCCAAACAAAAACTCTGTACCAATTAAGCTTTAACTTCCCTTTCTTCACCCCCAATCCAGCCCCTGGTAACCTATATTCTAGTTTCTGACTAATTATTTCATATAAGTGATATCATATAATATCTGTCCTTTTGTATCTGGCTTATTTCATTCAACAATGCTGTCTTCAACAGCCATCCAAGTTGTTGGATGAATCAGAAATTCTTTTTTTTTTTGCAGAATAATATTCCATTATATGTATGTACCACAAATTTTGTTTATCCATTCATCAGTTCATGGACACTTGGGTTGCTTCCATCTTTTGGCAATTGTGAATAATGCCACTATGAACATCAATATGCAAATATCTGTTTGAGTCCCTGCTTTCAATTCTTCTGGGTATACACTTAGAAGTGGGATTACCAGGTCATACGGTAATTCTACACTTAAATTTGTGTGGAACCACTGAACTGTTTTCTATACTGGCTGCACCATTTTACATTCATGCCAGCAATTTTAAAAAGTTACTATTTTCCTACATACTCTCCAACACCTGTAATTTTCCAGAGGTATATCTTAAAAGACATAAACCCATGAATACAAAGAAAGAAGGTAGAACACTACAATAACCAAATTCTAGAAGGTGGAAACCTGAAGAATTGGTTACTGCTTTAGCAAATCTGAGAAAACTGAATCCTAAACTGACAGTGGAACAAACAGGAAAAAAATTATTTATACTGCAGAACCTTAAAAAGGCTCTGATAGTAGAGGTGAAGATGAAAGGGAAGAAATGGTTGAAGACCTGTTAAAGACATTTGGACAACCAGACACATCTACCCACATCATGCAGCCAATTGGTTACCCCTCCTCAACTTTGGAAAAAATAAAGGTTTGTGTAAATTACAGAGTCTCAGTTAAAAAGTAATGACACTCTATTAAAAAAAAAAGTGATGACACTCTATTTAAGTAAGAGAATTAAGAGAATATTAATACCCAAATATTTAGACCCCCAACTTTCTTCCCCAAATTGTCTCCCAGAACCCTTTAGGCAAGAGTTCAAAAGATCACTTGGAGAATCAAAAATCTCCAGAGAAGAGAACCAAAGACACGTCATCAGAAATTTCTTAAGCAAATGGCAAATCTAAAATTACCCTATAGAAAACCCACAATTGCTAAGCCCCATCTAGGTGGTTAGAACTTCTAGTTTGCTTTTTAATGCCTCATTATTAAATATGAATAAATAGCCAATGATCATCAGATATTGATAAAAAGTCTATTATGAAAGATAAAGACCAAAAGAAACCTACAAAACCAAGCACCATGGAGATAAAGTCTATGCATAGAAAAATTTTTCCAAAAAAAAAGTCTCTGTCAGAAGTATCTTTGGATAGATAAGAAAAGATTTTCATCCATGAGCAGAAACAGAACTCTATTTAAAAAAAAATTCTGAAACAAATATACGAGCACTTGAGCATTGAAAATATAACAGCATAAAATGAAACTTAATTGGAGAGTGGTGGAAAATAAAATTGATAAATTCCCTGCAAGTAGAGCAAAGGACAAAATAGTTAAAAATAAGACAGGAAAAACTTGGAAAAAATGTGGATGACCAATGAAGAAAGTCTTATACCTGAATAGTAATAGTTATAGAAAACAGGAAAAAAATGTAGAAGAGGAAATCATTTAAAAAACTAATTTAAGAAAATCCTCTATAAATGAAGGACATGAGTTTCCATATTGAAAGGGCCAAATGAGTACCAAAATCATTGGATAAAAAAGAAATCAAATTACATTTAGAACATCAGGGACAAATATAAATTACTACAAGCTTACAGAAAGGGGGTTAAGGGGGCTATAAAAAGTCTCAAAAATTATATATCACAAGACTTTTCAACAGCAACCTGGATATTTATATATAACACAAGAGAAGTGTTTTCCAACCTAGAATTTATAGATCCAGCGAAATTTTCAGTCAAGTGTGAGGGTAAACTAATTTCTTTTTCAGACACACAAGGTCTCAAAAATTCAACTATGTCTATAGAAGTCTAGGTAGAAACAGGTCAGCATCTGCAACAAAATGATGCTGATAAAATGCCTACAGAGAGTGAATATCTTAAAAAGAGATCTGGATATTTGCTAAAGAATTTGAGGTTGAACTAATGATAAATATATTTTTTAAAAACAAGCAAAAAGAATACAATTGGCAATACCTAAATAGGTGAGGTTGGATTAATGATCAGTACATTCAAAACTGGACAAAGACAATACAATTATTAACTTCAGTTGAGTAGGGAAAAAACAAAAATCATAGCTTACTGTATAACTCAATTCTGAATAATTTACACAGTCTTAAGAAGACAAATATGAATATTAATCTAACCAAAACAATGATAGAACTATATTGGAACACTGTGGATGGGAGTTACGCATGTGAATAGTAGCAGAGTGAGGAGATTAAGTAAACTAGAACTAAATCTGTATTGGAAAGTCAACAGGTAATTTCTAAAATTTTTTAAATAATAGCAATATGTGCATGTTATCTAGAGATACAAAGCTAATACTGAAAGAATAAACTAAATAAGATATTATAATTCTAATTAAAAATTTTCATTATTCCCAATTAGAAATTTTGTACTCTTTCCTGTTTCAGGTTCTCACTGAATTCAACCTGATCAATCACTTTTTCTCCTTTCAAAACTGATAGTGGTTAATTCAACTCATGTTTTCCTATCCAATTTTTAGTGGCATAGATCCTCAATGGGAGTTGTTCAAGAAAATTTAAAGTTATTCATTCCTTAATACATTTGAATTATGAGAATATATTCCCTCTAACTAAATTACTCTAAATAGTAGGTAAATATGAAGAAGCCAACCACTGCTTTTATGCTTCACAAGCTATCTGCCACCTAAATTTTCAGAATTAGTAAAATGTTATCTGGGTATTGGCCTTATGAATACCTTTTTCAAAGCTTCCTGAGTTATGAGAAAAATTTACATCAGTCTTTCCTTTAAATATTAAAGGCAGAGTTTTCATGTAGGAAATGTTGATATTTGGCACTGAAAGTTCTATCACCCTTCATAAAGTTAGTTTCAGTATCAGAACAAAACCGAATTGTTCCTAATTCCCATACCAAATATAATATTATGTCATCCATGAGGGACTTTAGCCAATAGTCAAAAGAAGAGGACAAATCTTTCAGCCATATACAAGTTATTCTGCTCTTGTTATTAAGTATAAGGATTTCAGGGTCAGACTTCACAACCAGATGTATAGCCAAGAATAAGTTATATAAAAGGACTTTCCAGGATGTCTAGTCAGTCCACTTTCTGCCTGCCCACCATTTTACATATCTTGCGGTAACTCCAAGACCTAGTTTAAAAATGCAGCAGTCAACTCCTGAGGGCTCTGGAGACATCCAGCCATTATGGTCAGAGCAGGTAGCACAGGAGTTTGGTGCCCTGCCAGGGGGTCTACTTTGGAATTTATGCTCCCCAGAATGACAGAGTTGGACTCAGTTGTGGTTTCCCTACACATGGCTCTTCTGTCCTTCTATTTAAACCTATAATTAGTACTAGAGTTGGTAGGTGTACATCTAAGAGACTTAAATCTTTGGACTATCCATGTGCCAACTGGGCCCTGAATCTCAATGGGGTTGCAACACCTACTCTCCTGTTCACCCAGGACAACTAACAAGGAGTAGATGATGGAAAACCACCATACCAAGGAACTGAGAGAGTCTACAGCTGCAAGCAAGAGTGTCCCATCCATTGGCCATATGGGATCACAGCCCCCTCTCAATTAGAGGTGGAGTAGACATCCCCATCCCAGAATCCTCAGGTTTGGGGAATGAATTGTGGACTAACGTACTCTTACTGGTATTCTACTACAGACTGATTGTGATTTTAGCAATGGAAGAAATTATATCATTGATGTGGAGGCAGTGGCCACTAGAGGTTCTGAGGGCAGGGAGAGGGAAAAACAGGTGCAATATGGGGACATTTTTGGGGCTTGGGAATTGTCCTGAATGACACTGCAATGACAGATACAGGCTATTATAAATCTTTCTATACCCTACAGAATTGAGTGGGAGAGAGTAAACTACAATGTAAACTTTAATCCATTTTTAGTGGCAATGCTCCAAAATGAGTTCATCAATTGCAACGAATGTCCCTCACTAATGAAGGATGTTGTTAATGTGGGAAAATGTGGGAGTTGTGCAGAGCAGGGCAAATGAGAATCCCTTATATTTTTTATGTGGCATTTGTATTTAAAAAAAACAAAAATAAATAAATAAAAACAATTATTTATTAATAAATAAGAGTGCCTTGCAAAAAAGTGCAGTAGTCTGGAAGATCATATGAATTTATGACCTTTCATGGAGCACTGGGGGACTGATGCCCTGGACAAGGATTATAATCATTCATACATGTAGGGTTCCTTTTTTTAGCATATGTAACAATAATATTTCATTTCAGGAAGTCACTTAATCATAATTTAAATCAAAGATATAAGTATGAAACTTATTTTACTCTGTTCTAACCAAAGTACAAAAAATAAATGGAATGACATGGGAGACAAGTGATGGTTTTTGTAGCAGGTGGCACCACCTTTAGTGAAACAATCAGGTCATAGTTTCCCTGGGGTGTTACCAATGCCTGTTTATCGATGGTAACTTAGTGATGGGGGAAGGGGAGGTAGACACTTTAGTGCTGGGGGGCTTTCAGGCTCAAACACAATCTAAACATTCTATATTTCATGACTCTTAAAAATCCCTCAGTCACATTTCAGGCACTTGCATTTCAAAATGTAGTAGTCCTGCAAGCAAAGAACAGCACTGTATCATTTAGCCCAAGGCAATCTATTTCAGTTCACCAGTTGGCAAACCATAGCATTAACAGGCACGACTTATTGAGCACCCATTAGATGCTGGTCACTGTAGTGAACCCTTCATGTACATTATCTCAAGTAATCATCACAACAGTCCTTGAGGTAGCTACCACAATATTCACTCTACCAATGAAAAAACAAAATTTTATGGAGGTTAAGTACCTTGCTTATAAGTGGCAGAGCCATGATTATAACTCAGATCTGAATGACACAATAGCTGATCTCCTATCATTTGTTATACTGCCTACTCCTCGCAAGGCAGTGTTCTCACTTCAATGAAAAGGTAAATAATATGAGGTTTCAAGCTTTGAAGAGTCATGTCTGCTCAAATCACCTCTGTAGAAGCCCTCCTCTCGGCAACCTTCTCTCATCTCTGAACACCTTCTCTCTTTGACCCCACTCTTATGCCCTTACCCACCCTCTGTCCCCAAAAGCTTGAGATATAGGAAATGGAGGGGGAAATAAGCTTGAAACCAAGGTGGCAGGGAAAGGGAATGGGGAGGTAGGGTTTAAGATTTTATTTAAAAATAAAACATTAGACAAAAATGTGAGGCAAACATGGTAAACACCAATCAATATTACTTTTAACTGAGAGGATATTGGTTCTATTGTAGAATCACTGTATTTTTGTATGTGTTTACAAATGTTTATATTTCATTAGCAACCAAGACAAAAATATTTATTTAAAATAAAGAAAGTAGTTCTAGGCTAAACTGGGGCATAAATATTAACACCACATTGAGATTTTAGACTTTGGCATAAAGTAAGAGTCAGTTATTGAAGGTTTATAAGCAGAGAAACAGCACTCTTATAGCAGAGTGAAAAATGGATTGACAGGAGAAGAGATGAGGGTCAGGGGAAAAGAGTGAAAATGCCACTCCCATAACCATGGTAGAAGGTGACAAGACCTGAGCTATGATAAGGCAGAGGGAATGGAGAGGATAAAATGGAATGAGAGATTTTTAGTGGCGTGTTCAACAGGATTTTGTAATTAGAGGACTATTGAAGGCAAGGATAGAAGAAAGAATCCAATATAATCCCAAACTCTCAAGATAATCGGTTAATGCGCCAGCTGGGCCCTGAGCCTCAGTGGTGTTGCAGCATCTACTCTCCAGTTCATTGGACTTACCCAGGTCAGCTGACAGGGAGGTGAGGATGGACAACCACCACACCAAGGAACCGAGAGAGTCTACAGCTGTGGGCACAAGAGTCCCATCCACCAGCAGTGTGGGATCAAAGCCCCCTCTCAATTGAGAGGTAAAGTGGGCATCACCACCCCAGGGTCCTCAGGATGGAGGAATAAAATATGGACTGTTATTCTACTATAGAATTATTGTGACTCTAGCAATGGCAGAAATTATATCATTGATGTGGAAACAGTGGCCACAGGAGTTACTGAAGGCAGGGAGAGGGAAGAAGAGGTGTGATATGGGGGCATTTTTGCGACTTGGAGTTGTCCTGAATAAATTGCAGGAACAGGTGCAGGACATTATATATTCTGCCATAACCCACTGAATGGACTAGGGAGAGTGTAAACTACAATGTAAACTATAATCCATGCTGTGTAGCAATGCTCTGAAGTGTATTCATCAATGCAATGAAGGTACCACAATAATGAAAGAAGTCATTGATGTGGGAAAAGTGGGGCGTATGGGGAGTGGGGCATATGGGAACCTCTTGTATTTTTTTTTTTAAGATTTATTAATTTATTTGTTTCTCTCCCCTCCCCCTCACCCCGGTTTTCTGTTCTCTGTGTCTATTTGCTGTGTCTTCTTTGTCCACCTTTGTTGTCAGCGGCCCGGGAATCTATGTTTCTTTTTGTTGTGTCATCTTGTTGTGTCAGTTCTCTGTGTGTGCGGCACCACTCCTGGGCAGGCTGCACTTTCTTTCATGCTGGGCAGCTCTCCTTATGGGGCGCACTCTTTGCGCGTGGGGCTCCCCTACGCGGGGACACCCCTGCGTGGCAGGACACTCCTTGCGCGCATCAGCACTGCGCATGGGCTAGCTCCACACGGGTCAAGGAGGCCTGGGGTTTGAAACGCGGACCTCCCATGTGGTAGACGGACGTCCTAACCACTGGGCCAAGTCTACCGCCCCCTTGTATTTTTTAATTTAACATATTGTGTGAAATCTGTATCTTTTAAAAATAAATTTTAAAAAAAAATTTTTTAAAAAACGATAGTTGGTAGTTGGTTAAATCAACATAAAACCAAGAAGAAAAAGGCACAGATCTGGAGGGAAAGATTATCAATATAGTTTGAACTGCTGTTTAGAAGTGCTGTCAGGATAACAAAAGTAAGCTATGCATAGGCATTGGGAAATGGGAGCCCAGAGCTCTAGAGAAAGATCAGGCTGGAGAAAGATGTCCAAGAGTCCTCTGCATAGACACGATCATCAAAGCCATGGAGCAAAATAATACTGTGGAAAACGAAAGCAGAATAAAAGAAAAGATATTCAGAAAAAGGGGCAAATAAAGCTTTGAACCCCAATAGTACAATATGGTTAAAAAAATACCTGCTTCATAAAAATACTCCCCAGCAAGGACACCCTCAATATTCCTGGGGATGTCCGGGAAGAAGAGAATTGACTGTAACTGAATATCAATTATGTTTCAGGAACTACTGTACATGTTTAATATAGTCTTACTTTTTCTTCACAATAACCCTCTGAGGTGATATCATGATGCCTGTTTTATAAAAGTGAAATCTGAAACAGAGATGGGGAGGAATTTGCTCAGGTTCAAACAGCCAGGAATAGCAGTGCTGGAATTCGAATCCACATTTGAACGAGTCCAAAACAGATATTCTTTTCTACACATTCTGAAATGAACCATTGGGGGAGTAATTCACATTTTTCTTATAGATCATCTTTTTAAAAGACAGGCAATAATTCAAGCATGCTAGACTCTTTATATTCTTTGTTACTTCAAATAGCTCCTTTTGTTTGACTTTACATTGGGCCTCTTTATGACTTAGTCATCTTCTATGTTTGAGTTTATTTTGAATTTTTTGTTTGTGTGTGCGTGTGTGTGTGTTTTGCTTTGTTTTGTTTGGAGCAGGAGGCATTGAAAAGAATTTATGTATTTAGGTCCAGATATTTGTTTCTTTGACAAGGGAACAGGGCAAAACATTTGTTCCTATTCTGTTTTTCTTCAATCCTGAAGTAAAGTGTTTAGTTATAGAAATAAATTAGCAGCAAAATTCAGAGCCCTGATTCAGTGCCAGCTCTGCGCTTACCAGCTGGATATAAGTAAGTCATGAAGTGAGACAGTGAAAACTAACCTCTCTGAATCAGGAGGAGTTAATGAATGAACCCTGCTGTAATCTGATCTTTAGCAGGATCCCAGCAAAGTCTCCATCTATTTTAACACCCCTCCAAATACTATCACAACAAGTTTAAGTGAGAACTATGCTTTAGATACAGCAGTATTGTTGATAAATTCCATCTCTCCCAGATAGAAGCCATGGCAGCCAGGGTTTAAGACTACAATTCCCATTTATAATGAATCCTAATCCATTCCATACGGCTCATGATTAGCTCATAGGTAATGCAATAATTTTCTACTACATAGGAGGCAAGCCAAAAAAGTCAATTAATTAATTAATATCATTATTACCATTCTATCAATGGAGAAGACATGTACACTGAAGATCAAGGCCTCAGGAAGGTTAAAAGAAATAAGTAACAGAAAGAGTGAAGGTCCAAATCTATACTTCATTCAAGCTACTGTCCAAGGGATGGGATAATATTGACCACATCCAAGTTTTCCATGTTAGCACTCTTATCAAGCAATTGCAATTTTAAAAAGTAAATTTAATGTGTCCACTGAGTAGTGTACTCTCAAAAGTTTTGCCACACTCTGAAAAAGGGCTCTTTGATATTATTTGTTCTAAATTTACTGACATATTGTGTCTCTGGGTTTCCCAAGAAACCTAGGATCCTGCACAAATCATGTACAAAGTAAATTTTTCATAGAGAAGCAGAAACTATTCTATTACCTTGATTGTTGAACTTTAAGGAAGAAAATTATTTGGAAACTAAAATACCAGTGGATTGCTACAACGCATATATTTGTTTTCTACCATTCTGGGGAGTCGCATCTCAAAGTAGCACACAAAATATTTAAAGGACAGAGAATGGATCTGGCAGAAGACTTTAAGAGGAAACTGTTGCCAGTACAATGCTGGTAAATTGCACAAATCACTCCAGACAGACTAAAGTACTATGCATATGCTAAGTCACTCTTTTTGTTCATCTGGTGTGAAAGTGATAAACAGACTGAAATTCAACTGTGTGTTGATTCCTCACTTTAATGCACTGACTTGTTAATCTAATAGCTTAGTTTTATGGGCCAGCTATTTCAAATCAAGAGTCTTATCCATGAACCCATATTTTACAATACCAACTGTGCACCAGATATAAACAAGTACGATAAACATATAAATCAATGAGACACATGAATAAACATGTCCGTGTGAGAGTAAGGTACTGTTGAAAGAAAAGGAAACAGTAGTTGAACAACAAAAAATACTTCCCCTTGAGAATTTACATTCCACCCTACTTTTTTAATGACTTTGAAAATTGAAAGCAAAGGATTTTATACATTACTAAAATTGTAAATACACTTGCATGGTATTTCACATAAAGTGTGCTATATTAGGTCCCCAGACTGCTAAACTGACTACCATACCATACAATGTTTTGGTTTAACAACAGGAAGGTATTGTCTAGAAGGCTTGCTTCCTCGTGGGGTGGGTATCTTCTGGCTGACTGGCAATTTGGGGGGTTCTTTGGCTTTTCCATCACGCAGCAATGTGCTTGGTGGTATCTTCTCTTTTCTCTTATGGGCTGGGTTGACTTCCAGCTTCTGGATGCTCTCCATGGCTTCTGTCCATGTCCAATTTCCTTGGCTTATAAGGACTTCAGCCTTATTAGATTAAGGCCCACTTTCACTCAGTGTGGACGGGCACACCTTAACTAATAACATCTTTGAAGGCCCTATTTACAAGTTCATGCACACAGGACCAGGAATTGGGGGCCTGAACATGCTTTTTGTGGGGGACATAATTCAAGCCAAAAGTATGTATTTTCATTTTTATTTCTTTAAATCTCCCACTCTTATAAACACTGATTCAAATCAAAATAAATACTGACACAGTTGAGGTGCTTTGCAGGCTTATTTTAATATTTTAGTTTGACATTATTAAATGGTTTTTATAAACTATATATTCTGTTTCAAGGCAGTTCAATAAACTATTGTGCATACACATACATGGTGGCTCAGAGTTATGTATCCCAGAAAAGCATGTCCTTAATCTTAATCCATTCCTGTGAGTGTGAACCTGTCATAAGTAAGACCTTTTGATGAGGTTACTTCAGTTAAGGTGTGACTCACCTGAATCAGGGTGGGTCTTAATTCTATTATTAGAGGTCTTACAGAGAGGGCCACAGAGAGAGAAATCCACAGGGATCAATCAGAAGTTGGAAGTCAACGGAACCAGAAGAGAAAGGAGAAGACACTGCGCATGCATTGCCATATGACAGAAAAGCCAAGAACCATGGATCAGTGGCAGCCAGCTCCAGAATGCCAGTCTTCAGGGAGAAAGCATAACCTTGCTGATGTCTTGATTTTGGATTTCTCCTAGCTTCAAAACCATCAGCCAATAAATTCCCACCATTTAAGCCAACCTACTGTATGGTATTTGTTTTAGCAGTCTGGAAACTAAAACGATACCCACAACTATAGGCTTTGAATACTTTTAAAAAGTTTAGACTCGTCTAGTGCCTAAGAAAAAGCATCAGATTTGAATGCAGCTTGAAATTCAGTTACTTAATACTGGTTCAGTTTTTAAGACATAATTCAAGTCCTTGATTAAGAGACAGTTTGTGGAGTGTAAGGTCCTATACTAATTTTCCAGATTTGGCCTATTTGAAGCAGAAGCTTATTGGTCTGCCCAAAGCGTCTGTAAAATTATTAATACAGTTCAGAAATGGGTGGTCTTGCCTACTGCCTCTCTGATTTATCTCAAACTATCCCAAATCGTGGGTGAAGGAAAGAAACAGACTCATTGATTTTATTACCATATTTCATCAATTCTAAGACATTTTTTAACATACTTAAAACCCTGAAATTGTGATGTGTCTTTAATCTATAGCATCTTAGGATTAATTAGAAGCATTTTTCTTTCGTAATGGCATATAAAATAAATGTGTATGCTAATATAGATGGCAGTTTGGATTAGATGAAATATGGTATAGTTAAAACTCACTACTTCATAGTATAATAAATATCATTTCAAATTAGTAAAAGCAAAAATCTGAATTGTAGAGCATGGTCTTAAAACAGATTTATTAACAATAAAGACTCTAGAGGAATTTTAAAATATGAATTTGCAACAGAGATTATATTTAAATAACAACAGTAAATATAATAAGTGCTAAGTATTTGTTAAGAACTACGCTATTTTCTTTCCATATGCATTTTTCATATTTGGCCCTCTTAATAAATTTATTTCTTGGTGGCTTTAAATGGAAAAACCCTTCCCATGCTCAAGTCATGAGCTATTAGAGAAAAAAGGCAAAAAATAAAATAGATGGGAGATCAAAATATTGCCTTCATTATTGAAAGGAATAGTGTGTCTGAAGCAGTTTGATATACTTGATGAATTCCAAAAAGAAATATTGGATTATGTTTGTAATCTGATCTCTACCTGGTCATGATTGAGTTATGATTAGGGCATTGAGTCCCCACCTAGTCCCCACCCCTTGATGGGTGGGGACTCACAGATGAAAGGCATGGCAAAGAACAGAGTTGAGGGCTTTTAAAGTTGGAGTTTTGCGTATGGCGCATCTTCAGATAACAGGGCTAGTACAGAAAGAGACAACAAAGTTAAAGAATAGTTACTCCCCCCCCAAGAGACATGAGGCAAGAGTAATTATATTCTCATTAAAAAGAAGAAACTGAGGTGTTACAAGGTGTGACTATCAGGTAGTGGAATGAAATAAATGACTTTTCTAAAAAAAATTGTATCAAGAGTCTAGATATTAATTTGTTCAGCAAACTTTTTCCTCACAGAGAGAACAAAGATGAATTTTATGTCCACCCCTCTATTCATGTGAACTCCTATAGAACCTGCTTAGCATCTTTGGGTCTCAGTTTTCTCATCTATGAGATGGGGAAGAGTAATAGTATCCATCTTACAGAGATGTTACCAAGAAGATGATTGATACATGTAATGTGTTTACAAAAGAGTCTGGCAGTAGTAAAAATAAATTAAATAAATAAATAAATAAGTAATAAAAGTTGGCTACTATTAATCGAACCATATGAACTTACCATTTTGTATATCAAAAGAGCCCAAATAGAAAACCAGCAAGATGGCAGCAGAGTAAGGCACTCCTAGAGTCATCTCCTGATACAGGACAGTTTGTTATCACCTAGAGTTATCTAAAGCACTTGTTCGGGGACTCCAGGAGACCAGAAGAGCATCCTGCAATATCCTTGAAATAATGGAAGGAGGAGATTGCTCATCTGCAGAGAAGATTCGTAAGTAGAGCACTCCATGCCACGGAGACAAGTGCCCATCCTCCACTGAGGCATAAGCTGCCTCAGGAGCTGTTCCAAGGCTGGAACTGGAAGCTCGACTTTCCGAAAACGGGGGAGGAAGGGACCGTTGGGCATCAACTTCAGCTACTGATGAGTAAATTCGGCAGACTAAAGTATAATCCTAAGAACGGCTACCTGTCCATGTCAGAAAGAGGCTGGTAGCTGCCATCTTCACACTTGGCACAAGGGGAAGCAGGGTGGACTGAAAATCACAGGGCTGGTAGGGACCGACTTCTTTCCATCCAGATCAGATTGCAGCTCTAGCTTAAGCCCCAACCCCACCTCTGGCAGGGGGGACCTGCACCAGCCTCTCCGGGAAACTACAGGCCATGCCATAGAGACCAGTGATCACCCTACTTTGGCAGCACAAGCCACCCCAGGAGCTATTCTGTGGCTGGAATTGAAAGCTCCATTTCCCAGAAACAGGCAAGAAAGAGACAGCTGGCCACTGATTTCAGCTACTGATTAGTAAATTAGGCTGACTAAAGTATAACCCTAAGAACAGCTAAAGTTTGAACCTGTCCAAGTCAGAAAGAGGCCAGTGGCCACCATTTTGACTAAGTCCCCAACATGAGGGGAAGCCCAGCTGACTGAAAATCTCAGTGATGGTAGAGACCATTTTCTTTCACCCAGATTGTCCTACAGGCTCAGCCCCACCTCTGGCAGGGAGGAAGCTGGCCGGCCCTGCACCAGCCCATACAGGTAACTGCAGGTACATTTGGCCAATGCAGACAGAATAATCAGAAGTCTACCAGGGAAACTGCAGTTATCTTGGATCCGTACTATGCAGATTGCTGCCCACACCTTCCCCTACATCCCCACCCCAGGCAGGGGAGAAACGGGCATAGGGTGTCATCAATCTCTCTGGGCAACTTCAACCTAGACTTGCATGACTTGGATTATTCTACACCATTCTGGCTCTGTCCCTACACCTGGCAAAGGAGAAAGTTGAGAGAAGTTTCATTGGTCCCTGGGGCAATGAGGGCAACTTAAGCCTCCATAGCTTATAGCACCAATTATATCCTTGGATCCTACTACACAATCAGCAAGGGAGAAAGGGCAGGAAGCCATAATCTAAAGAGAAAAACTGCACCCAGAATAAATATTCTACTAAGCCAGATGCCGAGACACCAACAAAAAAATTGCAATCCACAAGAAACAGGAAGACATGGCCAGTTAAAGGTACAAGATAAGCCTCCAGATGACATAAAGGAGTTGAGACAACTAATTATAAATGTTCAAACAAATCTCCTTAATAAATTCAATGACATGGCTAAAGAGATCAAGGATATTAGGAAGACATTGGATGAGCACAAAGAAGAATTTGAAAGCATGCATTAAAAAATAGCTGATCTTATGGGAATGAACAGTACATAAATGAAATTAAAAACACGTTTGAATCAAATAATAGATTTGAGAAGGCAGAAGAAAGGTTTGGTGAGCTTGAAGAAATAGCCTCTGAAAGTGAACATACAAAAGAACAGATGAAGCAAAGAATGGGAAAAATTGAACAAGGTCTCAGTTAATTAAATGACACCAAGAAACATGCAAACATATGTGGCATGGGTGTCCCAGAAGGAGAAGAGGAGGGAGAAGAGGTAGAAGGAATATTTGAAGAAATATTGGTAGAAAATGTCCCAATCCTCTTGAAGGACATAGATATCCATGTCTAAGAAGCACAACATACTCTCATCCAAAAATTTCAGAATAGACCAACTCCAAGACACATACTAATTGGAATGTCAAATGCAAAAGACAAAGAGAGTTCCGAGAACAGCAAGAGAAAAGCAATGCATAACATATAAGGGATAGGGAAGCGGACTTGGCCCAGGAGTTAGGGTGTCCGTCTACCACATGGGAGGTCCGCGGTTCAAACCCCAGGCCTCCTTGACCCATGTGGAGCTCGCCCATGCACAGTGCTGATGCGCGCAAGGAGTGCCGTGCCATGCAGGGGCATCCCCCACATAGGGGAGCCCCACGCACAAGGAGTACGTCTCATAAGGAAAGCCACCCAGCGCGAAAGAAAGTGCAGCCTGCCCAGGAATGGCGCTGCACACACACAGAGCTGACACAACAAGATGACACAACAAAAAGAAACACAGATTCCCATGCCGCTGACAACAACAGAAGCAGACAAAGAAGAAGATGCAGCAAATAGACACAGAGAACACACAACCGAGGCAGGGGGGAAGGGGACAGAAATAAATAAATAAATAAATAAATAAATAAATAAATAAATAAATAAATCTTAAAAAAAAACAACAACAACAACATATAAGGTATACTTAATAAGATTAAGTGCTGATTTCCCACTAGAAGCCATGGAGGCAAGAAGACAGTGGTATGATCTATTTAAGATACTGCAAGAGAAAAAGTTAGAGCCAAGAATTTTGTATCTGGCAAGATTGTCTTTCGAAAATGAGGGCAAGTTTAGAATATTCACAGATAAACAGAAACTGAGAGAGTCTGTAACCAAGAGATCATATTTACAGGAAATAATAAAGGGTGTGCTATGGCCTGAAAAGAAAAGACATTAGAGAGAGGCCTGGAAGAGAGTCTAGAAATGAAGATTCTATCAATAATAGTAACTAAAAGGTGGTGAAAATACAATATGGTAGATGAAACCCAAATATTTAGGAATAAACTTAAACAACAATGTAAAACAATTTTATTTAGTAAACTACAACTCAATGTTAAAAGAAATCAAAAAAAGATCTAAATAATTGGAAGAACATTCCATGCTCACAGATTGGAAGACTAGATATCATTAAGATATCAATTCTACTCAAATTGATATGTAGATTCAATGCAATTCTGATAAAAATTCCACCAGTGCTTTTTAAATAAATGGAAAACAAGATTATCAAATTTATTTGGAAGGATAAGGGGTCCTGAATAGCAGAAACATCTTAAAAAGGAAAAACAAAGTGGGAGGACTCTCATTTCTGGACTTTAAATCTTATTACCTAGCTACAGCAGTAAAACAGCATGGTACTGGCATAAAGACAGACACATAGACCAACGGAAGCAAACTGATGGTTCAAAAACAGACACTCACATGTATGGTCAAGTGATTTTTACTAGCCTATCAAATCCACCCATGTTGGGCAGAATACTCCATTCAACTAATGGTGCTGAGAGAATTGGATATCCATTGACAAAAGAAAGAAAGAGGACCCCTATCTCACACCTTATCCAAAAATTAACTCAAAATGAATAAAAAACTAAATATAAATGCAAGAACCATAAAACTTCTAGAAGAAAATGTAGGAAAATATCTTCAAGACCTAGTGGTAGGTGGTGGATTCTTAAAGGATATAAGAGGAGGACTGAGATGAACTACTGATGTTTAATATATGTATAAGTTTTAATTAGGTTTACTGTAAAAGTGTGGAACTGTACAGAGTTGATGGTAACACATTATTGTGAGTAACAGCTGGTTCATAATAGGGGATGTGGCTGAAAATGGTAGTCTAGGGATGTAATGTCAATTGACAGAATGCTAGAGAATAACCTAGGGACTGAATAGCACAGTAAACCCAGAGGTGGATGAGAACTGTGGTTAATAGCACAGATGCAAGAGTGTCCTTTGTTAGCTAGAGTAGATGTACGTCACTATCGCAGGGTGATGGGAACGTGGAGAAGCATGGGAAAAATACAACTGGAGTGACCTATGAACTGTGGTTAGCAGTAATAATGTAATATTCTTGCATCTATGCCAAAGATGTACTGTGTTGATAATGGAGGAGTATGAGAAATGTGTGCCAAATGTACACTATGGACTTGGTAATAATTCAATGATATTGTCTCATAAACTGTAACAAATATTCCACCATGGTAGTGTGTTGATAGAGGGGTGTTGTTTGGGAATTCTTCACATGTGCATGATTGTTTTGTAAGTTTACAACTTCTGTCATAAAAAATATATTTAAAAAATAATAGTAGGGTGGGTTGGGGGGAAAATACATGAAATATAAGTTAAGGTCTATAATTAGTAGTAAGAATATGTACCAATGTCTCACGACAATGCAGGGTGCTGGTGGAGGGTTGATGTATGGGACCCCTGTATGATGTTATGCATGTTTGCTTTGTAAGTTCACAACTTTTACTATACACTTATTGTTTATGTATGTTCATATATAAATGATAATAATAATAATAGAGTGGGCTGAGGAAAAAATATTCTAGTTAGTAGTAATATTTTGAGGATGCTCTTTAATCAGAAGTTAAAAATGTTTAACAACAATGCAAGGTATTGGTGGTAGGGTGAGGTATGAGAGCCCTGTTTGATGTTATGTATATTTCTTTTGTAAGTTCACAACTATTTCTATACACTTATTGTTTATGTATGTTCATGTATAAGTGATATGCTTTAATAAATTTTCTAAAAAGTGACCAAACAGCAAAAATTTCTTATGGTTCAACCTAACTACTATTATCTGAAAGAACCATGTGTGTCTATGATTTCAGGGTTAAATGTTCATTCACCTTAGTTGCTTTAACAAAGAAATGTTATAGTTCTGAAAATGAAAATATGTTTCAGTTCCCTGAAACAAAATGAGGGTTCAAACATATAATAAAAGGAAGGTTCTCCAATATAATACAATGCCATTTATAAACCTCACCAGATGATGCCACTGTTCTGATTTGTAGGTTTTCTGCTCCATTCTTACAGTGAAAGTACATATTAAAATGAAGTAAAGATGCTAAGTTATCCTTTTGAAGTGTTTAACCAGCTCTGAATAACCTATCTAGCTCCTTTTATTTTCACTTGCATGTGCTTGTCAACAAAATTACTTCACTTAAATAAAACCACTTTCCATACCCATAATGTAAGCATTAATTAATGTAATTAAAACACTGAAAGTAAGCAAGACCTTTCCACTGGAGAGTTTTAAGTATTCCAGAGTTTAGGAAAGAAAATCCAATACAAATTATCATTTATTTTCTTATCTTCCTCAAATTTGTGTTGCAGATATAAGGTAGAATTTTTTTAAAAACATTAAAAAATCCTAAAACTGTATTTAATGAACCTCACTTCAATTACCATTTTATAAAATAGTACTTGATATATATTTTTCTTTAATTTACTAATGTCCAGTTCCATCTTCCAGGCATCTGAATTTATTTATTTTGAATCTTAGAGGCTGAAAACAACTATCTGTGACTTCAGTGAGCATTTACATCGTTGAAAACTTAAGAAAAAGATTATGCTTACTTCATTTTTTTGTCAGAATATTTCTTTATCCCATTTTGTTGTTTTCATTAAGTTCTCCCCCCATGTTATCCTTTTGTTGATATAGAGTTAACTGCATTATAAATTTAAATTCTGAGATACCAAAATTTTTAATGAATCACTCATTGCCTTGTAAACAATAAATTCAGTATTTACTTAATGGAATGAGACTTTATTTTATGCCTTGACCCTTGTGATTCTGGGTGTCTTTAGCCATAGTTAGGCCTTTAAAAGTAGACTCCTAGAAAAAATATTGCACTTTTTCACTCTTCTAGCTAAATGCTCACTTATTACCTTATTTCAAATATTCATCACAACTCATTGTGACAGGATTTAAAAATCAGAGATCTTTGAATATTTATATTCCCCCACAGAAATGAGCATAGTTTCAGCATATTTTATGTGTTCAATGCATATTTGTTGAACAAATCCACCTCTTGAAAGATTCCACACAGCTGAGCCTCCGGGGAAGTTTCATCTGATCTGAACTCTGACTTTACAAGATGACTAGCAGTGTGGTTTTACTGGAAGAAATTATCTTTCATTGGTATTTTAAATATAAGACAAGAAATTCAAAGATAAAACATACGGGAGAAGAGGAGGAGACCCTGTAAATGAAGTGAAAGGAAGGACAACAATAGTCATGAAAAGCCAAAAAAGTTGGAAGTCCTACAGGAATGCAGGTTCTGGTTAAAAGTATAAAATCAGGGACTATCACTTAATGCAGCAAATCATAAGAAGCCAAGGAAGATGAAGTGATGCAATCAAGTAAATTTATCAAAAACCCAGAGTACTTAATACTTAGCAACTCCTAAATTCTTCCAGAAGCATCACTGGTATACTAAAGGCACATTCAACTAACTGGAATAAAAACTCACCTGTACTGCTTCAATGACATGACATTAGTGATATATGATTTAAGGGTGCTTCCACGCACACTTCGCCATCATTCTTTTGATGTATATCATTATTAATAGGTGTGCTTCTCTGCTAAAATCATTCACAGATTTACTGGTTTGAGAGCTGTTACATGGGAAATTTTAGAGGAGGCTTGTAGGTCTATATATCACATTCATACAAAAGGTGGTAGTTAGCTATATTTAAATAACAAATTAGTTTTGTCCATGGGTTTTTGTACTTTTGCTTTTTGTTTTTAAGATGCAAAATTGTGAACCAGATTCTTGGGGAAAATTCCAGATCTCAAGGCACTTATTAAAAGTTTGGGATTGTAGTATAAAACTCTTATAATAAACTCTAGCTTAAAACCTGGATTTTCCTACAATATATGGATATAGCCAAAGAACTTCTTCTAATCAGTTATCCAGAATATCTAGCATCTCTTTATCGATTACTTTGTGAAGACCTATTTGACAAAAATGTATCAACCTTGTATATTTAAGAAAATTCTTCTATAGAGAATCTCTTTATTTAGAGTAACATTGAACTATTCTAGAAAAGGGTTGCATAACTCAAACTAACACAGGCAAAGTAGTAAGAAGCACTGTTCCTCTCTATTCTAATGTAAAATCTCCGAACACAGAGAAAGTCAGCTGAGCTTCGAATCTTGCCTGATGTTAGCACTTTTGGCTTTGAGGATAGCTCATTTTCACATACAAACTATATTTCCCAGATTTCATTAGGAAATCCATGTCTCCAAATTCAAATCCTAGCTTAACCTGGAAGCAAGGTCATTTCACTATTTTTAATAATTTAAGTGTAGTAATCCCAACATGGTATAATACCAAGAGAAGTAGACTTTCAAAGATGAGAGAAAACTTCATAATTATAAAGTTTAAGGATGTTTAAGGGTGTTTAAGGATGGCAAAGGAAATAGTTTGTAGAAACTGCATTGTTGTTCAACAGTTATTCCTTTCTTTGATTAAATTATTTAAGTTGCTTCTGCTGTGATCCTTCTAACCAAGTAGGGAATTGATAGTTACCTTATGAGTTAGTATAATGTGGTCAACAGATCAGATAATTTATGTTAATACATGGAATCTTAATCCTGGACAAAGTGACCCTGTGGATGAGTAGGGAGATTCTGTGTCAGAATAGGGAGAAATAATTAACTTCCACAGAATAGATGGCATTAGATTACAAATAACACCAGATTCCTCTAAATAATGCAGGGGTTAAATCAAAAGGCAGCACTCTTTTAACTGCAATTTACTTAAAAGACTCTGGATATCAAGTGATAAGAAAAAAATTCCAGACACTTTTTTAAAAATTAGTTTATTTTAAATAAATTATTTTTTAAAAATTAGTTTACTCTAAATAATGAAGAGTTTGTAATTACTCAGCTTGGTATTATTTATTCTGAGAGACTATGCATTTTATCCTTATGAATGATCCTGATTCTACTGCTTCCATTTGCCACACCTTGGCATGGGTGAGTTCAGCCATGGTGAGGTAGGTCATTATAGGGAACTGGGAAAGTTGGGGGAGAGGGGGCAGTGAGCACAGCATCTCAGGGGAAACAAAAAGCACTATAGGCAGCCAGAGCTGAGCTATTGTGAGCAGCCAGGCCTAAGCTATGGGGGGAGCCAAGCCTGAGGTGTTACTTGTAAAACTCAGAAAATAAGTGAAAACATCTTGTTCTGCCTAACCAGAGAGGAGAGAACACACTGACCCTAATCCCTTCCCTACCAACTAAAGCCATAAGCAAGAAGACCCTCCCATTTCACCCCTACTTAAACCCTAGCCCCAAGTCACCAAGGGCACCTCTTCACTAGTAAGAGCACTCACACTTACATCTTGAGCTTGTGCTTTCACTTTTTCACGTTGCAATAAATTCTCTGCTTGCTTCTTAATTTGTGGCATGTCCTAGAATTCTTTCTTGTGATATAGCCAGGAACCTGGAAGCCACACCCCGTAACAATGGTATGAAACTTCAGATAGACCTCTCATGAACCTCTCAAGGCACCTTCCCCAACACATATTGAGAACCTACCATTTGACAGGCTTTAGGGATGCAAAGTTAATAAAAAGCTCACATTTCAATACTTTCTCATATTACTCTTTAAAACATAGCCCTCATCATCATTGAAGTGAAATGAAGAGGCTCTAGACTAACAGCTAAGTGCAGGAGGACATGAAGTCGTCTGAAATAGCTAAATCAAAATAGCTTATCAATCACTACCATTTAGAAAAGCATTCCACCTCACTGCCTGGGATTTTCTACAAGGTTATGCAGCCACTTACGGTTCTCCATGGCTACATTACGGTAAAGATTTCTCTTATGCTATAGGATCTCTTATCAACCAGTACTATGTCCTCTGCATTTTATTAAATTTCTTCTGAAATGCATAAACTACTAAAGACACTAGATGCCCCAACATTTTTTTTAATTTTTAATTTTTAATTTTTTAAAAGATATTTAAATTACATAAATGTTACATAAAAGATATAGGTATTCCCATATGCCCCTTTCCCTACACCTCCCACATTTTCCCATGTTAACAACATCCTTCCTTAGTGAGGTACATTCACTGCAATTGATGAACACGTTTTGGAGCGTTGCCACTAAGCATGGATTCAAGTTTACATTGTAGTTTTTACTCTCTTCCACCCAATTTCATAGGTTATGGCAAGATATATAATGGCCTGTATCTGTCATTGTAAGGTCATTCAGGACAATTCCCAAGTCCCAAAAATGTCCCTGCTTTACACCTTTTTTCCCCTCTTCCTGCCCTAAGAACCTCCAGTGGCCACTGCCTCCGCACCAACGATATAATTTCTTCCCTTACTAAAATCACAATAAGTCTTTAGTAATTCTACCTTAGTCCATAGTTTATTCCCCAATCCTGAGAATTCTGGGATGGTGATATTCACTCTACCTCTAACTGAGAGGGGGCTGTGATCCCATATAGCCAATGGATGGGACTCTCTTGCTTGCAGTAGTAGACTCTCTTGGTTCCTTGGTATGGTAGCTGTCAACATCATCTCCTTCTTGTTAGCTGTCCTGGGTGAGACCAATGAAATGGAGAGTAGGTGTTGTGACTTCAGTGAGATTTGGGGTCCAGCTGGCACATGGACAGCCCAAAGATTTAAGTCTCTTGAAAGTATCTCTACCAACTCTAGTATTAATTATAGGTTCAAATAGAAAAACAGAAGAGCCATGTTTAGGGAAAGCAGTTGAGTCCAACTCTTTCACTCTGGGGAGCATAAATTCCAAACTAGGGCCCACCTACAAGGCACAAAACTCCTGAGCTATCTGCCCTGACTATAGAGTCTGGATGTCTCCAGAACCCTAAAGAGCCCCACTATTTGGGGTAGGAGCTATTTGGCAGTCTGTGAGATCCTGCCGAGATGTGCATAAGAGTAACCTCTGGAATGACCTCCCGACTCACTTTGAAGTCTCTTAGCATATAAACTCATTGTCTTTACCCATACATTTTTAATAAATACCCATGGAGCAGTAACAACATGCAAAGAATAGTGCATATGCCAGGTTTGACACTAGAGGACCCAATGGTAGTAAAAGTGGGTCCTTAATTACAAGGAAATAACCTTTAACACAAACATGTAACACAAACTGTTTATTTTGGGATTATGAAGGGGCAAGGAATCACCTTTACTTCTGGGGATAAGGGCAGATTTGTGAAAGCAGTGGCTTTGAACAAGACATGGGAAAACATCAGAATTTCATTAAGCGAACAAGGAAAAGGACATCCCAGACAGAAAGAATGTGATCGTATTCATGTAAGTGGGACAGCACCAGATGTTTTTAGAGATCAGTATATGCTATATTTCAGTCTGGACTAGCTACTAGCGAAAAAGAATGTGATGATGCTAGGAAGGCAGTTTAGAACCAAACATTAGGATTTTTGAATGATATGTTTATGGATATTTACTATACTGTATAGACATTAGGGAATTGAAGTTACAGAATCCTTTTGCTAGCCGACCCTTAGAGGGATAAGTAAAAGAAAGCCAGAGAGGTTTAGAAATTTAGCTGAGGTTGTACAAATGATTAATAGCAGATGCACTGAATTTTTCAGTAGGGGGCCATAGTCATTCAAATTCTCCCTCTGGAATGTTCATTAAGCAAATTTGTGATGATATAAAGTAGATGAAGTAGAACAGAGAGACTGAGGATAAGAGAAATGAGTTATAGTGAAAACAAGATTTAATAAGAGCCCGAAACAGGGTGGTCATGAAAATGGGAGATTGTAGATAATGAAGACTATGATAACAATCAATTACATCGTGATTACTATACTAGGCATTCATGTGCTTTATGTATATTAATACATTTAGTCATCATTACAACCATATGGACAGATTGTCTTACTTTTCCACTTTACAAAAGAGGGAACATAATCACAGAGTGATTAGCTGACTTGGCCAAGACCACAGAATTTCACTGGAAGAGCCAGGATTTGTACCTAGGAATTTTGGCTGTAATGTCTAATTTCCTAATTAATGGATGTGAGAAACCTCATGGAGTGGAGTCTACAGGCAGAACTAGGTAATTGATATTACAGTTGAAAGAGGAGTTTTCAAAGCCATGTCAAAAATTTCGAACTGGAGTGAAGTGGAAACGGTTTTGTTTGTTTGTTTTTATTTAAATAGGAATGTCTTCAAAATAGTATTTTGTACATGTTTGATTTTAGATGCTGGTGTAAAAGCAAAGGGTCAAGGGTGTTCCAAGAAATATAGGAGTAGAGTAGAAGAGATATTTTAAGCTTAGAAGATGTCTTAGTTTCCTAGAGTTGCCATCATAAAGTACCATACACTGGGTGGTTTAAAACAACAGAAACTTATTGCCTCTCCGTTCTGAAGGGTAGAAGTCCAAAATCGAGGTGTTGGCAAGGCCATATTACCTCTAAAGATTCTAGGCAAGAACCTGTTCCATGCTTCTCTCCTGGCTTCTGGCAGGGGCCAACAATCCTTGGCATACCTTGGCTTGTGGCAGCATGACTCCAATCTATGTCTGTATTTTCACATGCCTACCTTCTCTCTCCCCTTCTTATAAGGACACCTGTTGTACTGGATTAAGGGCTTACCCTACTCCAGTATGACCTCATTTTAATTTAACTAATTCCATCAGCAACATTCCTATTTCCAAATAAGACCACATTCTGAGGTACCTGGAGTTTGGACTTCAACATATTTTGGGGGGTAAACAATTCAACCTGTTACAGAAAAATAGATGACAGAGATAGACTTTGGAATTCAAACTCAGAAAGGAAAGAATTCAAGCCTTTAGTATGAGTGAAATCCTCAAGGAAAAACAACTGAAAAGGACTTATCAGGAGTTAACGCATAAGAAGAGTCCGTGAAGTTCTGACAGAACCAGGAAGAAAACCAGCAAAGCACAGGGGTAGAGAATTTTGAGAAAGGTCTTGTGATGAGCACAGACCAATGAAACAAGAGGAGGAATGAGAAAAGGTGCTGTGATGCATAGCTAGAAGTCACTGGTGACAAGTGATGGATCTGGGAACGGACAGATGTAGGGACAAGAGTCAGATTATAAACCATTAAGAAAGGATGATGAAGCTGGATACTTTGGTGATAAAAGGAAGGAAAGGAGTAGGATGATAATTTGAGGTGAGTATCTAATCATTCTGAGATTTTTGAAACTGCCAAGGGCAATCATATCTGTAGGTTAAAGAAACTTTACTGCCAAGTGATGTTTATTTTTTATATCAACTTTAATATTATATTTACAAAAAGTAACAAGTTACTGAATGAGTTCAGAGAAGGCCTAACACATCTTGCTAATAAAATAATTGTTCAACAAATCAACCAATGAAGATAACACTGATATTAATGCATTGCTTAAATGCAAGGTCTCTAAAGGAATTATAATTCAAAATTAATCAGTATTGTTTCTGCTTATAAATCTGAGATCAAATATACAGCAGATCATGAAAATTATTTAAGAAAAACGAAAATGTTGAATAATTCTACACCACTATAATCTCAACCAACTGGAGAAATTGTGGCATCCTTTCCTCTCTATTTTGAACATTCTTCTATTATTGCCCTTTGCATCACTCCTACTACAATTAGCTTCTTGATTCAAGTGAAAGTTTCTTCTTCATTCCCATTTAAGTACCTAAGGAGTGTTTACTAGATTGAATTGTACCAATTATGATAGACCTGAAAAACCCAGCTCAGTGCAAATGTGAAAAATATAATTCCACTTTTCTTTTGTGAGGGTTTTCATTCTATCAATAGAGAATATAGTATAGAGAGCTTAGGAGCATAGCTATGATCTCAGACAGTCCTGAACTCAAATACCACCTCTCTTTTGCTTATGTATGTAAATTTGGTAAAAGTATTTCATTTCAATAAGCCCCAGTTTCCTCATCTATAAAATAGGCCTGGTAGGGCTAATGATGATAACTCTTCGATAGGGTTATTGTGAGGATTATATGAGTTAACACATATATGGTATTTAGCACAGGGCCAGGCACACAGTAAACACTTGATCACTATAAACAAAAAAGTGTTATTTTTTCCCTCTTAGCTCTTAAGGAGTGAAAGTACTAATGAGAAACATCCTCTACATCACTTCTATGTACCACACCATCACGCTTCCCTCATCTAGCCTCTCTTTTTCATTTTCTTTCTCTCTCTCCCTCTCTTCCTCCAACCCTGCTCTCTCCCTCTTCTCTTGTGTTCCCTCTCTATTACTTTTCAAGGGAAATGAGTATCATCAGGTTTCATTAAAGAAATAAAAGAGAAAAAAATATCCTTTCCAATCTTTGTTCCCACTTATCAGGTATTCTACCTTAGGTTGAAAGAATGCCACTTTAAAAAGATTATTTTGAATATTGTTAATAAATGTTTCCCTTTAGTCAAAATCAATGTTTTAATATGGGAAAACTTATAAAGAGATTAAATATAATTTTTCTATATTATAAAGAAGTGTCCATTTCATATAACATTTTAATTTACTCTGTCATCTACTTGGAAAAAGCACAATGATATTAGCACATTTAAGACTACATGAAGATACTGAGATTAATTTTTAAGTATATAATATGTAGTTGTATTTCTATTTTTTTTAAATTAGGTATTTTGTTTAATCACCATTTTACAGATGAGCTATAGGTACAAAGATCTCAAAGTACTTCTCAATAAGTGACCCACCAAGTATATGTCAGGATGTAAGTACAGGGAAGTCTGACTTTAGGCTAAACCACTGTGGAAATGACTTCACAAGAGTCACAATTCCATCCAAGTTGGGCTGCCCTCAAAACCCATGGTTGAGCTTCAACTACATCCAAGGGCTGCAAATATTATGGTCTGAAACCACCTCCCCAGCCAGGAGAGTCATCTAGAGATGGTGGAAAGAGCCACTGTCTCCACTCTTTATACTCTATTAAATAAACAGTGAGTGCATGGTGATAGTTTAGGTGACCCTGTGCTAGGCACAGGGCAAGGAGAGATGAATTAAACCTTATGGGAGTGACTTACAGTCCAGGGAACAAGAGATAAAGAATCAGCAAATACAACTTGAAGAAGAGTGGTCAGTGGTAGAATAACAGAGCAGGTAAGAAAGATGCTGTGAGTTGATGAAGTTCAACCTGCTGCCCACATAGGATGTCCAAGGTTTGGTTCCTGGTGCCTCATCATTGTTGCTAGTTCCACTCGGAGATATCTATCCAAGACAAATTGCTGTACCATGATTCCCACAGCAAGTTCATGGCCGCCAAAACGGGCTCCGAGCCAGGCGCAGGCGGGCATCTGAGGAGGGGCCGCACACTCCGCCTGAGGGTTGCGGGCGCTGGCTGCCTGCGGGCCAGACATGCCCCACACACGCGGAGCCCCAGCCCTGCTGGAGCACCAGGTCAGCACGTCCGACGACCCCCCGAACACCCGGAGCTTCCTGTAGTTGTATTTCAATTATACTTTGTTGATGAGTGAAAAGTAAATGCCAGTGTATGCACTGTTTAACTATAGAATATCAAAAAGGGATTTTTTTCTGTGTAACAACTGGCAAACTGTAAACACAGAATGTTGATGTTTTTCATGTTTCTCTTAAAATGCTGAATCAACTTCAGTGCCAGAAGCAGAGTGCCAGGCTCTCAGCTTTGACGAGCTCGGCTGAAGTGTAGCCTGCCTTCCATAATGGAAAGGGCAAGGTGCCCAGGAAAATAACTCATCCCTGAAATACACGGACACATTAAGCACTTGACTTTTTCCTAATACACATCAGCTTTACAGCAACCGGTGAGAAATATGAATTTGCTTCTGTGAATTAAAGTGCTTTGTTTTTATTAAACATCAGGCATTGTCAGTATGAAACATTCTTCTAACCTATCCAGGGGAAAATATTCTTCAACCCAACCTTTAAACTCCCCCATTATTTTAATTGGAAATTTAAGTTTTGATGTTTCGTTTCCTTTAAATTATACCTTGACTTATGCTCTTGAATACCATATACAGAAGAGCATCACTAAAATATACTGAAATGCCCCAAATCATAGGAGAGATCACAGAGTATGTAGCTCATGATGGCTACTTATTAATGTCAGAAGAAAATGTGGCATAAAGCAAATGTAAGAAAAAAAAGTAAAGATCATATTTTCAGAAGATAGATAAAAAGTTTGAATATCCGACAACAATGCTTTTAAAAAGTAGAAACGTCTTAATTTGATTAGTTTCCTTAGTAAGTAAAATCACTATATATTTAAAACGAAAAAAAATAGCATAACATTAAATGATACAAGATAAAACTCAGTTGGGAATTGAACTCAACAGTTTTGTGCTGTAAAACCTACTTCTATCAATTTAGTTGTATGGTGTTAGGAAATTCAAACAGCCTGCATACTCCCCAAATAATAATTGAATATTGAGAGCTCAATTAGCAAAACAGATTAATTGTTTAGCAGAAAAGCCAACTCCTCATAACCACATAATCTCATTTCTCTCCTTTCTTTCACTAAGCACTGATGCTTTCCAAAGTAATTGAACTCTCCAAATAAGTAGCAGGAAAAGCCACTTTGCTGACAGGTAGTAATCAGCAAAAAAATGGGACGTCAGGGTAAAAGGTTTATCTTCTTCAATCTCATCCTCAGTGAAATAATGCAGTTTTGTTGTTTTATCTCATTGACCCAACTATTGGACCAATAAAAATATGAAGGAGAATATGTAAGCAGAGGATAAAGAGAAGAAGGGTAGGGAAAGAGGAGGAGGTAGAGGTGCATAAGAAAGAGAAGAAGAGGAAAACACAAGCCTAATAAATTCCAAATACCCTAAGTAAAATGAAATGTCAAAGAGAGGCTGAGGGTCATCTATGAATATTGCCTTGCTGGATGGTAGACATTCACAGAAATGGTATAAGATATCTGTATCCATCAGCCAAAAGTGTGCTGATACAAAGTACCAGAAATCTGTTGACTTTTATAAAGGGTATTTATTTGGGGTAAAGGCTCACATTTACAAGACCATAAAGAGTACAACTTAAGGTTGCTTTCTCACCAAAGTCAGTTGCAACATGTTGAAGGAAGAGGGTGATTGATCTCTGCCTGGTCTCTCCTTTCCCTCCAGGCTTCTCTTCTCTCTCTCCTGGTTAGGGCTCATCTCCAAGGGCTTCCTATAATCATTCTCAGCTGTCCTCCCAAGGTCAGCTGCAGGCTATCAGGATCAAATATGACAGAGTTCATTCTCTTCCAGTGTGTTTTCTTGATTGTCTGTTTATATAAGCCCACCAAGTGGGTGGAGGGGGATGACTCAATGTGAGTCAAACCTTATTGACACGGTCAAATCAAAGCCCTAATCTTAACAGGTAAAATAATCAAGGACCCCTCAAATGAATCCAATATAATCAAAGTCTATCACACCTAGAGTAGATTAGTTTACAAACATAATCTTTCTCTTTTTGGAATTTATAAATTATCTTAAACTTCCACAAATCCATGTGTACACATAGCCAAAAGGACAAAACCAAACTTTACTGGAAGAAATTTTTTAATCAGCAACTATGGTTAGGAATGAAAAAAGGGTGGTGTGGCAGTTTGCTATTGTTTATGAATTCCAAAAATAGAGTATGTTTGTAAACTGGTCTGTTCCTCTGGGGATATTCGATTACAGTGGATTAGAAGTTTCCCTTTTACTTGATTAAATAACAATTAAGGCTTTAATTGGGCCACATCATTAGGATGTTATGGAAAAGACATGGCAGAGAACAGAGTTTAATGCTGGAGCTCAGGAAGGTATACACATAGGAGAAGAGCACAGAGGAATAGAGACAGCTCCACAGACATGGTAGAGGCCCTGGGAAGAGAGACAAGCCATTTTCCTGACAGTTTGCAGCTGGTCTTGTGGAAAGAGCAGAGCAGCTGAGCCCAGAGAGAAATGAGCCCTACAATATCAGTTGATATTGAAAGAATCTGGGACCATGGAGCCTTAAAAAGAAGGAAGGCTGGACCTTTGCAGATGTCAGCAGCCATGTTGCTCCAATATGTGGCAACAGACTTTGGTGAGGGAAGTAACTTACACTTCATGACCTGGCAACTATAAGCTTCTACCCCAAATAAATACCCTTTATAAAAGCCAACAGATTTCTGGTATTTTGCATCAGCACAACTTTGGCTGACTATTACAGGTGGCATGTTAAAACAGCCTACCTAATAATATACACCCACTCAATGATTTATAATAGACCAATACCAAGTCAATTTATTTAATTGTCTATGAACCTCCTCAGGGTAAGGAAGACATAAATTTTAGTAGGCTGATCAATGTTTTTTACTTTCTTGAAGGGCTGCTTTAAGTTGTACATCATTATTTCACTAGCTATGCCAAAAGAAACAACCTGAGCAAGTAGAATTTCTGGAATGTTTTTCCCTCTTTCCACCTCTGAATCAAGCTAGCTTGAAATTTGGTAAGGATGGGAAAGTAGATTAGACTATATGGGAATTACTGTAACATGAACTTGATATACTAAATTCATAATGGTTATAGGTAGCTCTTAGTTCCAAATAGATTCCCAGAATATCTACTCTTACACACACACACACACATTTATATTAGAGATTAAAATAAATACATGCTTTATTCATTTAATAATGATTAAACATCTCTTAATTGTCCTAGTTTCCAGGAATAAATTTATTAAAAAGATACCCAGTCTTCAGAGAAGGTGAAAGAGAAAGGGAAATATAATTTATTGAGCATGTGTTCACACCTAACGTATGGGATCATAACACTGCAGTGAAGTTGGTACTATTTTTCCCATTTTACTCATAAAGAAACCAAGGTCCAAAGAAACTAAATGATTTCTTCTTGCCAATTACCCAGTTAAGTAGCAAAGTCAATATTTAAGACAAGATTTGCTGGACTTCAAGTTTCATGTTCTCACCACCTTATGGCTGACAGTCTAAGCAGGAAAAGGAACAAGCAAACACTTGTAAAAAAAAAACATTTAAAATAATATAATGGAAACACATACATTGTAAACTAATAGCAAAAAGGAAGAGTAGTCAGTTCTGTTTGCTATGTAGAGGAGGAAAAAAGGTCCCAGAAGTCTGTTCCAAAAGATCGTCTTCGATCTTTTAGAACATAGAGTTCTCTAGTTAGAACCAGGGAACACAGTATTATTTCCCTATGAAACCCATTCCAAGTCCCAAAATTCATCATCTTCTTTACCCTATTTTCTCTTTGTCTATACTGCTTGTCTGTACTATACTGTCTATACTGTCAGATAGATCTTGTCCCTTTGTCTGCCAGGTAAGTTCCTAGAAGTAAATCCAACTAACTTAGAGATGTAAAATTTATAGAAATGGAAGGAGCAAGATGGCGTCTGAGTAAGTGTACCTCATAATCTCTCCTGCAAAGAAGCGGCTGAGTAGGGTTGGAGTCCTGCTGGACTGAGCTGTTTCGGGTGCTTGCAGCAGGAGGTGTCTGGACATTAATTTAGTGGGACGGTGACAGAAGAGATTCTTGCAAGAGGTAGAATTTTGGGTCTCTATCATGGAGGTCGGGGTTGTGAGCTGCACCCTTCCCCCTGGGGCTGGGCCCGGTGGCAGCGATTCCTGAATGCTTTGCTGGGCTGGGGAGTTCCCAAGCACTGAGCGGGCTGTTTCAGGGGCTTGCAGGGCAGGAAGTGTCTGGATGTCAATTTGGTGAGACAGTGACAGAAGAGATTCTTGCAAGAGGTGGAACTTTCGGTTTCTGACATGGAGGTCAGAAGTTCTAGGGGGAACCCCTCCCCCTAGGGCTGGCTGCCTGTCTGTAGTGGTCCCTGAAATCTTTGTAGTGCAGTGACGCCCCCAGCGGGCTGTTTCAGGGGCTTGCAGGGCAGGAGGTATCTGGATGTCGATTTGGTGAGACAGTGACAGAAGAGATTCTTGTGAGAGGTGGAATTTTGGGTTCTGACATGGAGGTCAGAGGGTGCAGGCGGGACCCCTCCCCCTAGGGCTGGCACCCAGCTGCGGGGATCCCTGAAGGCTGTGTGGTGCTGCAATGCTCCCAGGCCCCCTCTTAACTGAATGCGTGGTTCCCAGGTCTGAGTCTCCTAAACCCTGGTGGCCCATGCTCCAGAGACTCACACACCTTGAGTCTACAGTGTCACAGACTTCCCATCCCTGAATCCACAACGCCCTGAGGTCCATCTGAGGTCCTTGATTACCCTAGCCCTCGGCATTTGTGGGTTTTTTTCTTTTTTTTTTTTTTTTTTTCTTGTCTTGGTTGCTAATATTGCATTGTCTCCTGGTCTTTTCTCCCGTTTTATCCCCCAAGGTTGTTCTTCATTTATTTAGTTTTTTTTTCTCCTTTTCTTTTTCTTGCTTGTTCCCTCCCACCCTTTTTCTTGGCCCACACCCTTTTTCTCTTCTCTTTTTTTTTCTTTTCTCTCTTTTTCTTCTTATTTTATTTTATTTTCTTTATATAATAGGTGCTGCAGGGAGCACTTCACACTTGCTGTGTTTCCTCATCCTCCATTTCCTCTTTTCCGTGTGAACTGATTTTGGCCACCTACACTATCCCCTTTCCCCCACATCTTGCCATCATCCATCATCTACTGTTTCTCTAACATTCTACCTTCCTTTCTTTGGCCCCCAAATTGTCTGACTTTTAATTTCGAATACCTTTGTTCTGTTTTCTTTTATCCACTCTTGATATTATTGTCTTTCTTTTCTCTTTCCCTCTCTCATGAAAACACTGACTTTTTAATTCATACTATATTCCTCCCCATATTCAGTTGACTGTCTCATTATAGGTACTCTACTTACTGCTATAACCCTACACAAGTTACATGAGTCTAATACCCATTCTCCCAGATCTAACATTGTTGCTCTGTTAACATTTATTACCATAATATTTTATACAGTTTCTTTTCTTACTCATTTTGCTTTCCCTGCCCCTAATTTTTCCTTCAAAGTGAACTTAGCCAGCAACAAGAAAATAGCGTAAGAAGAACAAAGTGACAAAAAGAACACATAACACTTACACACGACAACAACTAATTAATCCCCAACACCAGACAAAGAAGCTAAGGAACTGATTAAACAAGTCAAGATAAATGATGACCAGACAGCAACAAAAAACTACAAACCAAAGCAACAATCAGGAAAACATGGCTGACTCCAATGAACAAACTAAAAACCAGGAAGGGGAGCAGAACATCAGACAAGTAATCAAAGATCTCAAAACATATATTAGAGACTAACTTAATGAAGTAAAGGAAGAGATTAACAATATGAAGAAAACACTTGGAGAGGAAATTGCAGACATACACAAAAAGATAACAGATATGATGGAGATGAACACCACAGTTCAAGAAATCAAAACTACACTCTCAGCAAATAGCAGCAGATTAGAAGACGCAGAGGAGAGAATTAGCAACATGGAAGACAGTACATCTGAAATCAAACAGGTAGTAGAACTGCTCGATAAAATGATAGAAAATATTCAGCTATGACTTAGGGACCTGAATGACAAGGCAAAATGCACAAGCATAGGTATTATAGGAATCCCAGAAGGAGAAGAGAAGGGAAAGGGGACAGAAGGAGTGTTGGAGGAAATAATGGCTGAAAACTTCCCAAATCTACTGAGAGAGATGGACATATATGTCCAGGTAGCACAATGCACCCCAAACACCATAAATCCCAACAGGCCCACCCCAAGACATATACTTGTCAAATTATCCAATGCTCAAGACAAAGAGAAAATTCTAAAAGCAGCAAGAGAAAAGAAAACCATCACATACAAGGGAGACTCCATAAGATTAAGTGCAGATTTCTCATCTGAAACCATGGAGGCAAGAAGGTAGTGGTATGATATAGTCAAGGTACTAAAAGAAAAAAATTTCCAACCAAGAGTACTCTACGTAGCTAAACTAGCATTCAAAAGTGATGGAGAGTTTAAAATATTCACAGATAAACAGAAATTGAAAGAGTATGCCAACAAGAACCCTGCCCTTCAAGAAATACTAAACGGAGTTCTGCAGGAACAAAGGAAAAAACAGGAGAGGCAGAGTTGGAGGAGAGTGTAAGAGCAACAAAAAAGACAAAAAGAGAAGGAAAAAACAAACAAACAAAATATGACAAACACAAGTCCAAAGAAAATATGGCTAACATAAATAATTCCTTGAAAGTAATACCACTGAATGTCAATGGATTAAACTCACATGTCAAAAGATTCAGATTGGATGATTGGATAAGGAAATATGCCCCATCTATATGCTGTCTACAAGAAACACATCTGAGACCCAGGGAGTCAAGGACGTTGAAAGTGAATGGCTGGAAAACAATCTTACAAGCAAATAATAACCAAAAAAGGGCAGGAGTAGCTATATTAATACCAGACAAAATAGACTTTAAGTGCAAAATAATTGTGAGAGACAAGATAGAAACTACATATTAGTGAAAGGAATAATCTTTCAAGAAGAACAAACAATCATAAACATTTATGCTCCTAACAAGGGTGCCTCCAAATACGTGAGGTAAACACTGGAAAAACTAAGTGAATGAATAGATGCTTATACAATTATAGTGGGGGACAATTTTAGTGGGTGACACAACTATCAACTTTGGACAGAACATCTCAAAAGAGAATCAATAAAGAAACAAAAACTTTGAACAGTATGTTAGAGGAGCTGGACCTAATAGACATATACAGAACATTACACCCCAATACAGTAGGATATACATTTTTCTCAAGTGCACATGGATCATTCTCCAAGATAGACAATATGCTAGGCCACAAAGAAAAGCACAATGAATTCAGAAAGACTGAAATCATACAAAATAATTTCTCTGACCACAGTGGAGTGAAGCTGGAAATCTGCAAGGGCCACAGGCCCAGATTTCACACCAAGATATGGAAATTAAACAGCACACTCATAGAAAAACAGTGGATCAAGGAGGAAATCTCAAAATAAATTAATAACTACCTTGAAACTAATGAAAATGACACCAAACATACCAAAACTTATGGGATGCAGTAAAAGCAGTACTGAGAGGGAAATTTATAGCCATAAGTTCATACATCAAAAAAGAAGAAAGAGCAAAAATTGAAGAACTAACTGCACATTTGGAGGAATTAGTAAAAAAAAACAACAAAGTAACCCCACAGAAAGAAGAAAGAAGAAAGAAAGAAAGAAAGAAAGAAAGAAAGAAAGAAAGAAAGAAAGAAAGAAAGAAAGAAAGAAGCAGAACTAAATGAAATAGAAAATAAGAAAGCACTTGAAAAGATAAAACCAAGAGCTGGTTCTTTGAGAAGATCAATAAAATTGACAAACCTTTAGTGAGAAAAAAAAAAAGAGAGAGAGAAAATGCAAATACACAAAATAAGAAATGAGAAAGGAGATGTCATCACTGACCCAACAGAAATAAAGACTATCATAAGAGGATACTTTGAAAAACTACATCCAACAAAAATGACAATTCAGAGGAAATGGACAAATTCCTAGAAACACACAAGCAGCCTATATTGATGAAAGAAGAAATTGATGATCTCAACAAACCAATCACAAGTAAAGAGATAGAATCAGTCATTAAAAACCTCCCAACTAAGAAGAGCCCAGGGCCAGACACAGGTGAATTCTACAAAACATTCCAGAAAGAAGTAACACCAATCCTGCTGAAACTCTTCCAAAAATCTAAACAGAAGGAACATTACTGAACTCATTCTATGATGCCAACATTACCCTAGTACCAAAGCCAAACAAAGACACCACAAGAGAGGAAAATTACAAACCAATTTCTCTAATGAACCTAGACGCAAAAATCCTCAACAAAATACTTGCTAACTGTATTCAACAACACAGTAAGCAAATTATACACCATGACCAACTGGGATTCATTCAGGGTATGCAAGGGTGGTTCAACATAAGAAAATCAATCAATGTAATACACCATATAAACGGACTGAAGGAAAAAAAATCACACGATTCTATCTATAGATGCAGAAAAAGCATTTGACAAAATACATCACCCTTTCTTGATAAAAACACTACAAAAGATCAGAATACAAGGAAATTTTCTGAACATGATAAAAAGTATATATGAAAACCCACAGCCAACATCATTTACAATGGTAAAATCCTAAAATCCTTCCCTCTAAGATCAAGAACAAGGCAAGGATGCCCACTCTCACATCTTCTATTTAACATTGTCTTAGAAGTTCTTGCTTGAGCACTGAGGCAAGAGCCAGATATAAAAGGCATTCAAATTGGAAAGGAAGAAGTCAAAATTTCATAATTTGCTGATGACATGATCCTATACCTAGAAAACCCTGAGAGGTCTACAACAAAGCTTCTAGAACTCATAACTGAGTTTAGTAAAGTCGCAGGTTATAAGATCAATGTGCAAAAATCAGTAGCATTTCTGTACACCAATAATGAGCAAGCTCAGGAGGAAATCAAGAAACAACCCAGGCATTGAAGGACAAATACTACATGACCTCAATGATATGAAATAAGTAAACCAAGCTGCCTCAGAGAGCTAGAGACTGGATGATAGGCTTACGGGAAATTGGGGGGTAGAGGAAGGATGTAAGCTGACACCTACATGGGTGAAATCTATGATAAACTGGAGGTAAGTATTTGTACAAGGAAGAGATAAAATAGGGGCATAGGGTTACCTTTGGGTGGGGCTTTGTGGGCTTGAGGGGGGCTAGGGATGGGAGGATGAGTAATATTGCCCAAGAAATTGGGGGGAGGGTAGGGCAACACACGAACATAGGAGATTGTCAGGTATTTGGTTGAGAGTATAATGCTGAGAAAACTTTTTCAAAAATATAATAAGGAAGGTTACCTGTTTAAGATGCTTATAAGGGATAATCTGATGCAGAACAGGCTCCTAGGGAATATGTGAATGCTCATTTTGCCAAAGTGGGTTATATCATTGGATAGAGACCCACATAATGAGAGTGAAGGTAAACCCACATCCTGGGGAGGAATGATGCCCTCAAATAGAGGGAATTTTATCTCTCAAGAGAAATGGTGGCTCCCAGTGCATTAGAGCAGTTGAGCATGTCAAGCCCTCAACACTGTTGCAAGTATCTCTGAACATGGCCCTTCAAGCAATGAAGATTGACTGTCACTGTGGGCCCTAAGGGGAGAGGGAAAGAGGTATTGAATAGATGGAACCAATGTAACTGTGTGGGCAGTAGAAGTGTTCCACAAGAGTACGCAAGGATGGATATAAGACATGTAAAATTACTCCAAAAGTATATAGGGGCTGATAGGCTAAAATGTAAATCATAATGTAAAACATAAGATAACTACAAATTTAGAAAATTTTATAGTCTAAAATATAAACCACAAAGTAAACACAAATGTTACCTTATTTGAAAGCTATTGTCTCAATATCTGTACATCAGTTTCAGTAAATATAATATGAATGTGTAAAAAGAGTATTGCTGTGGAAGTGAAAAGGTTTTATGTTGGATATGTGGGAGTACTGTATATTGTATATATGAACTACTGTGATCTAAAACTCTTGTGAAGATAAGCTCAATAATTAGAAAAAAGAAAAGAAAAAGATAGGATGTAGACACTGAGGAAAAAACGTAAGCAGTTGCCTTGCCAATTTGCATACAGGGCAACACTTACTGAACTGATGGAAGGCAAAACAGCAAAAACAAAGCTTTTGCATTTTTAAATTTTTTGATACCCCAATTTATTTTTACCATAATTTTTCCGAATTAATATGCATTCTATATCTAACCTTTAAACTCATCACTATATTCCATTCTACTATTAATGGAACCTGGCAATATATTGGGCTTCACTTTTCAGGAAGTTTTGGATCACAGAGAGGTTCAACAATGGCAGGGGAGGAATACTGGTGTGGGATGTTATTGACAGGGACACATGGTTGGCAGGGAGTTCTACAGGGAATATATCCAGGGTACATAAAAATGTTTGGATATTTTCATAGTGGATACAATTAAAAACAACAACTGAGGGAGTGCTGTGTTCCTAGCCAGGGGAGCTCTATCACAGTCCCTAAAGGAACAGCAACAATTCCCCAAGTGCAACGGCAAAGACCAAAAAAGAATGAATGTCCAACAATTAGCCCCTGATACTAATGATTATGCTTGTGAGCCTGTGCACCTGAAATAAGAACAAGGCCTAGAGCTGTAGGGTGCCTAAGAGTTCCCTCCTGAGAGACTCTGTGTTGCTCAAATGTGGCCAGTCTCAAAGCCAAACTCAGCATGTAAATGTGTTGCCTTCCCCCCAGCATGGGACAGGACTCCTGGGGATGAGCCTCCCTGGCACCAAGGGATTACTATCCAGTACCTGCTGATGATGTAACTAGAAAATGACCTTGAATAAAAGGGTCAACTCGGACCAGCAGAATATCTCAATCTACATATAATACCAGGAGTTAAAAATGCTTTTTGACTTGAAACAAGGAGGAAATGGAAAGGACAAATGAGTTTATATGGCTATGAGTCTCCAAAAAGAGCCTGGAGGTTATCAGAGGGGTTGCCCTTATGCACAACTCAGCAGAGTCCCAGAGACAGGTAAAGTAGATACAACCCCAGGTATTGGTTCTTCTGAGGGCTATAGAGACCCACAGGTTCTATGGTCATGGCAGATGGAGTTCAGTGCCATGTCAGTTGGCCCTACTTTGGAGTTTGTGTTTCTGTGTGATGGAGCTGGACTTAGATGTGATCTTTGTTCACAAGCCTCTCCTGTTACTTTTACCAGAACTGTAGTTGGTGCTAGGGTTTAATATATACCCAGGGGACCTGAATCTCTGGACGGACCATGTGATAGCCAGCCCCTTAGCCTCAACAGACTTCAGCTCCTACACTCTGGTTTATTGGACTTACCCCACTCATCTAACATGGAGTTGAAGAAGGTCAACCACCACACCATGGAGCCAGGAGTGCCTACAACTGAAAGCAGGAGGATTGTATCCAGCATCCATGTGAAATCTAAGCTCCCTCTTGTTACAGATGTGGAGTGGACACAACCATTCCAAGGTCCACAGAATGGAGGAATAGAGTATGGATTAGAGTAGACTTACTGATAATCTATTCATGAACTATTGTGATTAGTAATCGAAGAAAATGTGGCACTGATGTGGAGAAAGTGGCCATGGTGGCTGCTGGGGGGTAGGGAATGGGAGGAAGAGATGAGATGTGGAGGTGTTTTCGGGACTTGGAGTTGTCCTGGGTGATGCTGTAGGGACAGTTACTGGACATTGTATGCCCTCCTATGGCCCACTGGGTGGAACATTGTAGAGTGTGGGCTATGATGTGGACCATTGACCATGAGGTGCAGCTGTGCTCAGAGATGGGTTCACCAAATGCAATGAATGTCTCATGATGCTGGAGGAGATTGTTATTATGGGGGGAGGAGTGGGGTGAGGGGAATTGGGGGTATATAGGAACCTCATATTTTTTGAATGTAATATTTTTTAAAAAAGACAAAAAATAAAATAAAATGAAGGGAGAAAAAAATGTATAGAAATGTGCCCATTGATTTATTCATTCAGCAAATATTTATGAGTCCTACTTATATGCCAGATACTGAATATCTAGAGACAAAGACCAAAAATCTTGATCTACTTAAAATCTATTTGGGGATGTAGAAAATTTAAATTATGATTATAACACAATATGTGCACGATAAGAGAGCACAAACAATATGGGAGAAGAGCAAAGGGTACGGAAGAAGGCTTCCCAGAGAGGACCACTTTGTTCTGTGTCTTTAACACAGAGTAACGGTTAATATGTAGAGAAAAGAGGAATTAAAGCAAATCTTCTTGGTGTGGTTTATATTGTTGGAAAATATCATTAATTTCTTGGCAGAACTGCAATGAATTGTTAATTATGTAACCAACACAGCAAGCTGATTAAATACATAAGACCGGTAAAGTACTATACAATAGCAATTCCATAGTGGTATAATTTATGTCCTCCAAATGTCCCAGCCAGCAGAAATTTGACAGTGATGTGTTCATTGAAGGAAAGATAATTCTGAACCTGCAGCCCCATCAGACTCAATTTACTAACAATATCGATTTCCTGATATAATCTGCAAGTGAAGGGAAATTTAGTTGATTGGCATCAAACAGGACAAATAATTGTGACTACACTGACAACCAGAACGATAACCCTATTCTGACCTGAAAAGCATTTGTATGTGATAGAAACCTTTTCTAGAATGGCTTAGACAACAAAAGGATATTTACTGAAGGTTCTGCAATCCACCTGCACCCCCTCATTATATATATATATACTTTATACACATACATATTGCATATGTTATATGTATGTGTTACAGTAACAGACACACATCTTTCCTCCTTTGTATTCATTGATTCATTATAATGAATAAAGTGGCAGGTGTTGCATTATCTCAAGCCTGAATCTGAGCTGGCTGAATCATTGATTTCTTCGCTTTCCAATTATTTTCTCCACCTGTGATGTTAACAGTCACCTTCCAGCTAGGAGGTCTCCTCCAGTATATAGAATTTAGGTTTAAAAGAGTACACAAGGTTCCTTTTAAAAATTCAGCTAAAAATTATAAGTAACATTTGGGATTACTACCATGTTCCAGGACTTTTATTTGTATAACTTACTTTAATTCACACAAAAATTCTATTAGTTAGGTATTATTATTATTATTATGCCTATTTTAAAAGTATGGACCTGAGGCACAGAGGGGTTAAATAACTTTTAAAAGTCATACAGCATTCAAAAAGGTGAAATAAGTGGTCAGAAAGAAATTGTCCATAACACTAATTACCTTTGAAAGCACTAATTCACTAAGTTTACAAAGGCCATGTCCTTTTTGGGGGGTTAAAAAGGTGACATTATAGAAAAATAAATATGGGAAAACATATACTGAGAAAAATGACATTCTGAAATAGTAGGTGCTTCATATCTCAATGGTAATACTTTACTTTTAATTTCTCTTGCTATCACAATTTAATTTTAAGCATTTTAATTTTCAGCATTGCTTAATCTCAAATGCCTTCTGGCACCTACACCCAAATTATAGGAACAAGTCTATAATTCACCTACCTTTGCAGTTAAGTATAGCTTTTGAAGCTTTTCACCTTTGGATTTACATTTTCAGTTACTAAAATCTTAATTCCATTTTTTATGCAGATTCTTCACACCAGTGAAAGCTATACTATTTTTCGGACCACATATTTTTCTAAATAAATGTGCAAATTTACTTGCAAAAATACCACCTATGTATCATAAGGAATATCGCAGGAATATTAGAATGATGTTCTAAATGATATTCTTCATTTACAAGGAAACTGTGTCTCTATTCATGTCTAAACTAGCAAAGCAAGATAGAGAAATGAATCAATTATTAACCTTCCAGAAAAGAAAAAAACTGAAAATAGCATGTCAGAACTAAAAGAACCTTAAAGAAAACTTGAACAAAAATACACATTTTGCTGAAACTCTCTGGATAATTCCCTGAAGTCTTTGTTTTATTTGCTGTTCAGTACTGCCCTAAGCACATGACACATGATTTTTTTTGTTAGACACCAATGATGACATCTTCATTGCTTATTTTTCAGATGTTTTAAGAAAAAAGGTAGAAAACTGAATAGCCTCAATTTTAGAAGTTTGGAAGGAAAGATGAGCTAAATCCTGCTAATTAAACAAGAGGTTTATTTTATATTGTTATATTTTAATAACAGTACATCTGTTCTAGAAAAATATGTTCCATTATCAACTAGACATTATGCAATCAGTTCAGAATTTGAATCCCTGAGAGTCTACATAAGAAAATGATTCTAAATAAAAGTCTGCTATATTTTTCCTTTAATTTTAACACTGAAGTGCATTTTATGCCCAACATCTTCTGCGCGAGTGCTAAGGCCCACATTCCTGCTGATGTTCTCCAGAAATGCAAACGAAGACTAGCGAGTTGGCAGCTTCCTGCAAAGATGAAAGAGGCTTCGCAACCCAAGCTGTGCACCTGGCCAGAGTCCACAGGAGACATTTCTTCTTGAGAGGAGGCTGAATCTGCCAGGAATAGCCTAAAGGCAGTAAAAGTAAATGGCAATTAAATAACTGTAGTAAAATGACAGATTAAGGGAAGACATAATATTTGATCGCAAATTTTATAACAAATACTTATTAAGTAAGAAAATCTGATCATTTGATTGTGTTTGTTGCATTTATGTCCAGAAGTGGTCAGGGAGTTAGAAGTGTGTGTTACACAGCAAAATTCAATGAGTAATACATTTCTTCCACATCCATTCTTCTCCAAATGAAGTCATTTTCATTCTGAGAATACACAAAACTGGTTTACAGGAAACAGGCCCATGGTGCTGGCAAAGAGTTTTTCTCATTTTCCAAAATAGCTGTTGAAAAATCTTCAACATGGTAATACACAAGAAGGAAAATCAGTAAGCATCTATTGAAATCCTTTTCTTTCAGTAAACAAATAAAATATCAAGGGACTTTTTGTCCAAGTCTATAAAGTTCTTCAGTATTAAAGGTAGAATTAGATCATAGACGACTTGACTCACATAACTATAAATTGTACAATACTGTTTTTCAGGATAACGGAACCTGAAACTTGGAAACATTGTTTTTCTTTTTCTGCTTTTAAATATGCCTTCATTAAATACAGGGAAGCCTTTTGTAGTGATTTTAATTTATTCTTTAAATCCACACTGACCATCTTTTGAAACTTATAAAATAAAACTATTGACAAGCAATCTCTTTAGAATACTCCTCAAAATTTGCTCTCATTAAAAAAGATAAACTGCATTATATATTGAAAATAACAAACGCTTGAATTTAGACTGAGGTGGTATTTTATTCCAAATAGTGCAAGTATCTCATAGGAGACAGAAAACCAAATTCAATAATGGCTTTTTGCAGACAAAAAAACACAAATGTCATGAACCTACCTGAACAAATGACTCTGTTCAAGCCTCTATGCCTTCTCTTCCCTCAATGAAAACAGCAAGCTTTCTTAGGACATGAGGTATAGGCTTGGCCACATGGACTTGAAGAAAAGCCCTACAACTCAGAATCACATGCCACGTTCAAATGTTATCCTCATGGTTGCAGTCAGCTCCCTTCTTAGGTTGACTGGGACCAAAACTAGATTCTAAAACTGCCACAAAAATGACCAGCAGGCTTATACAACTCTTGTACAACCTGAACCCAGGATTTGTTACCTGTTCCTATTAATATTTGTCACAGCTAGCCACGGTGACAGGATGGCAGCAGCAGCAGCAGGATGACTAGAGAAAGTGTGATACATATCTAGCACAGGACCCCACCCCTACATATCATGCAGGGCTGACCATCCATAAGCATTCATTCTGCACTTCCTCCATGGGCTCATGAAAGGTGTCAGATTTTTTAGACAAATAAAATGCCACAGAATGCTCAGAAGAAAATAACATATTGTTATTTGCTTTTTATTTTTTCAGGAATGAGACGCAGCCACAACTGCATTCCTTACCTTAACATAAAAAGCACTTTCAACAAAACTTCCTTAACCAGGTCTAGGTGGGGCCTCCCCGTCTGGCCCAGCACTGTCCCCAGCTTTCTCTCCTAGGACTCTCACCTCGCTGTGGCCACTCCAACCCCCCTTGCTTTGCTCTTCCCCACTGCAGGGCTCTTTATGTTCTGTTCCTTCCTCCTGAAGTATTTGTCCTTCCACTCTGTAGCAGGACAGTGTTTTTTCAAATAATCCCTATTAAAACTTTTTCTTTGCCTGTAATATGAAATTTTCTCTGTAGTATCTCTGTTATTAAGACAGACATGAGTTTAATACTTATTGCTATAGGCAAGTAAAGGGCAAATGTTGTCTTGAGAAGCAGAAAGAAATGTTTTAGAAGAATCCCTGCCTGAAAGGAAGAGAAAATGAAAAAAGAAGTCTGAAGAGAAGAGGAAAACTTCCCTACGCAATCTTCCAAGGCAGCCACAGAATTAAATGCAGAGGACTGGGGATGGGGTGTCAATTATGACCATAAAAATATGGAAGAGTTTCAGCATAATTCCAGAATAAAGGAGTCTATGCTCACTTGCAGTGTTAGTCTCCTAAATCTGCCGTAACAAAGTACTACAAACTGGGTGGCTTACAACAACAGAAATTTATTCTCTCATAATTTTGGAGGCTAAAAGTTCAAAATCAAGGTGTTGCAGGGCATGCTCCCTCTGAGGACTTTAGGGCAGGATCCTTCCTTGCCTCTCCCAGTTTCTGGTATTCCCAGGTGTTTCTTGCCTTGTGTAGCATAACTTCAACCTCTACCTCTATTTTCAGATGGCTATCATCCCTCTGTGTCTGTCTTCAAATTTCCCTCTTCCTACAAGGACACCAGTCACACTGAATACATGGATGACTTCATCTTAAAGCAACTAATTATATCTGCAAAGACCCTATTTCCAAATAAGGTATTGGGGTTAGAATTTAAACATATTACTTTGGGTGACACAATTCAACTCACATCACTCGTGCAGGCACAACTTTCAGTGATTGGGTGCCTTTCAGAGGAGCCATGAAATCAACATGATACCATGTTGAACATGGTGCCTGTGTGGTAAGAACAGAAATTACTGAAGAAAGGGGCCAGGGAGATGGGCCTGAATAGTCCTCATTCTTCTCAGCCTGTACATGACATTTAAGGGACACAGGAGTACCTTTGTGTCCTACTTGTGGATTCAGAAGATAGCTGAAGCTGGGAACTTCACCAGGAGGATCATGATTCTTTGGAAGAAGAAGGATAAAGGGTTGACATATGAAACCAGAAACTGAATGGAACTGGCAGCCTGATCTCTGGACATCTGTACCACTGATGAGACCTGAGGGGGTTGGGAAGTAGACAGGATAAGGAGATGGCCAGTCTATCCAGAAGCAATCACCATTCAGAAGTAGTCAAACAGGAAGGATCCCTCAACCACAGGTTGGAAGGAGCCATTGAACCTGGCTCCCCATCACTGTGGTGTTATATAAGCTTCTTACTGGTCCTGGATACTGGGGGAAGGCTGGGCTATAATGGTAGTAGTGGTGTACTGTTGAAATACAGACTAGGAAGCAGGAGGGATGTAGAAAGGACAGAGGCAGGGGATAGCTGCCGGAAAGCTGTTCATTGACTTAAAAAATATTGAACTCACCAAAGGGAGACTAAAACTTAAACTTGAAGAGACTGAGAGATGTTCAATGGCTAGATCAAAGGGTTTTTCTTCACCATTCAAAACAGAGGCACAAGAACAAGTCAAGATAAACTAAAACAAAAAACAAACAAACAAACAAAAAAACAAATTAACCTGTTTGGCAAAGATTCATCTTGTGTAAAACTCACCCCAACTCCTTCTGGGTTCCCTGCCCAAATTTCTTAAAAATGTAATGGAAAAAAGTCTAATGGAACATTAACTTTCAAATAGGCTGTTTATAAACCTCTAAGCACATAGGATGTGGAACCAAGCTATCTTCAGAATAGTGCCATGAACTAGTTTGAGAAATAAGCAAGGATAGGTAAATGCTAGATATCTGAAGAGAGGAAGGAAAGGATGGAGGAAGGGATGGGGACAGAAAGAGAAGGAAAAGAGAAAGGGAGGAGTGGGTTGAGGGGGGGGAAGGGAAATGGAGAAGAAAAGGGAGGAAGGAGGAGAGAAAAGGGGAGGGCAAAGAAGGGAGAAGGAAGAGAAGGAAGGAGGAAGAAAGAGGGATCTTAGGACTTGTTGCACCTCTAAAAAGTGGACTTCTTCAGAGAAGACTCACCCTTCAGCTCACAGTTAGATTGCCACTTCCCCAATACACCCCTAGTATAAGTTCCCACGGCATTTAACTTTGCTTCACAGCAATTACCACAGTTTGAATTTCACGTTTTGTGAAACTCTCTTTCTTGTGGGCAGAAACCAAAGTAGCTTAGGGCCACCATTTTAATATCTGGAATATAATAGGTACTCAATAAATACTTATTTGGAGAATGAATTGTGAACTTAGTATGTTTTATTTGATTGCATTTTCCTCCTTTCCACCCAATGATCCTTTTTTCCTTATCATTCTTGTAAAAGGATTTATAGTAAGCCAACCTAATGTTTATAAACTGTTTATTCAAAAATTGCCAGGAATTCTGTTTAGTTTACAAATCTGTAATTGTTAGAGGTTTTAAAAACACAAGTTTAACTACAAATAAAAGAAAAAGATATAAAACTGGATTTGAATAATAAGGAAGACAGCTCAACATCCATAGAACTAATGTGCAGAAGCTGCTAACACTCCCCTATATCTATTCTCTGCTTCTCACTCAGTATTAAAATTCCTAATGTTTATCTTGCCATTTGACTAAGTAAGATAAAGGTTAAAGTCCTCAGCATCTCATAGACCAATAGAAACCTATAAGTAAAGTCTGCCAGTAGAATGTAAGAGGAAGTGAATTGTGTAACTTCTGTTGTGTCTCCAACAGAGGGAAATGGACTTTTTCTCTGTTTTCCTCCATTCTGCTGCTTGGAACATAATCGTGGTGGTGAGCTACACTGAACAGAGCAGGTGATGGCAGCACCCTAGCAGTGCAACAAGCTGGAAGGGGTTTGGGTCTCTGGGAAGCTGCTTGGAGCAAAGCCAACACATCAGCCATGGAATATCTACCTACAAACTATTACCTATCAGAGAAAATGAAATTTTCTCAATTTAACCACTGTTATTTAGAGTTTCTGTTTCTTGCAGATAAATTTATATCATAACCAACATGATAGTGTTGACCTTGATTTACTTTTTAAATCAATCCAAAGTTTAACCAATGCTGGTGAGCAGGTACCCACGAGAGTAATATAACTGTGAATATCATCAATCCTGGATGTTGTAGTAGAAAACTAGGTGAGTCAGAGCTGGACTCATTGAAAGTACTAAAGCATGATGCTATAATTTTCTCACATTAATGAAACCAGGTCACTTCTGGTCTTTCTAGTCTTTTTAATTGTGTAATTCTTCAGATGATGAATGCAAAATGATTTAACAGTCCCACTCTCTCTTATCTTCTCCAAGCAGTCGGTCATTTCATTTCTTGTTAATATTTTAACTATAGGTTGAGATATAAGGCTCTTATTAAATATAAAATGGTATTATTATCACCACATCCTTATATTTACGTAACTATGGACATTCAATTATATTATTATCCTCATTGAAAGAATAAAGAAAACCTAAGAATCAAAGAGGTAAAATAATATGTAAACTCATCCATGAAGAATATTTCAGAATGCATTCGAAACCCAAGATACCCGAATTCTGGTTCCTGAATCCTGGTTTTAACTTGTTCCAAACAATGCCTTAAAAGACTTTTTAAAATTTTTTAAACAGTTCTTATAAGCCTCAAATTCAGTCTGAGCATTTTTCTTCCTATTACTAGTCATTGATGGAGACACCTTTTATATTTTTAACAATTTTTTCTTATATTTTAAGTATGTAGAATGGCTGTGCAGCAAGCATTCTGAGAATGTTTCTTATCTTTAACTTCTCTGACTTCCCAAAACTTTCTAAACTTAAACTAAGAGAGGACATCACAAAGGAAAGACAATTATAATTATCTACATTAAAGTATAGAATTTCTATAAATCATCAACAATATATAAAAGGCAAGTAGAAAATGAGAAAAAAATGGTAATGTAAGGAATACCATGTAAGGATTATCCATTATCCATTCATAGTTCATTTACATGAATAAGAAAACCAAATACCCCAAAGGATAAATGGGCAAAAGAATGAACAGATGCCATATAAAACAGGACATCAGCTTGTGAAAAAAATATTTACTCAACATAGTAGGAACTTCTGGTTCCTGTCCAGATGGCAACTTAACATGGGACTTCTGGCTTCCACTGTAAAATTAATGCTGGAATAACCATAGAAGTCAGAGAGAAACCACCTTCTCCATAAAAATACTAAAATCTGACAAATATTATGTGGATAGGAGGGGGTTACCTGGGAGGCAGCTGGAGGAACAATGGGAAGGTAGAGAGTAAAACTTTGTAAATACTGCTCTGTCCTCACCTCTGTATGTTTGGAATAATCATTCCCTGAGCTTTCATCATTTAAAAAAAAAAAATCACTAGCAATCATCTAAATTGTCAGTGCAAATGTTCCTAGATAATATTAAGAGACAGTAAAAGCCCTTCTGGGATGTATAGACTATATAAACAGGTGTACCTGAGAGATTGCTCCCAGACATTCATTCTTAGACCTCTCCCTCTCCAATCACCCAGGGCTAGTGAATTGCAACCTGGGAGACAGTCTCTTAATTCTGCTTCTCCCTGGGCTCTTAGAGGAGGCAGAACAGAGCCTTGAAGGAAAATGTGAGTAACCAGAGTGGATCTTTGTGGCTGGGGTTCTCCACACCTGGGTTATCCTTTCTACCCTCCCAAATTCACCAGGGAAAGCAGACTGGAAGCTGGAACTCAACCCGTCCTCAACTTAGGATACTAAAGAGAGTAGCTAATACCCACACAGAACAATGAGCTCACAGACAAAACAAGAAGTACAAGTATCTCATTAAATTTTGGCTTACAACGCAAGCAGGAGAATTGCATCCATCATCCATGTGGAATCTAAGCCCACTCTCGATATAGAGGTGGAGTGGACATAATCGTCCCAGGGTCCACAGAATGGAGGAATAGAGTATGGATTAGAGTGGACTTACTGGTATTCTCCTATGGAAATATTATGAGTAGTAATGGAAGGAACTGTAGCATTGATGAGGAGAAAGTGGTCACAGTAGCTGCTGAGGGTAAGGAAAGGGAAGAAGAGATATGATGTGGGGGCATTTTCAGGACTTGGAGTTGTCCGGGGTGGTACTGCAGGGACAGATGCTGGACACTTGTATGTCCTGCCATGGCCCACTGGGTGGACTGGGTGAGAGTATAAACTACAATGTAAACCACTATCCATGTGGTGCAGCAGTGCTCCAAAATGTATTCACCAAATGCAATGAATGTCCCACGATGATAAAAGAGGTGGTTGATGTGGGAGGAGGGCGGTAAGGGGGGGTGGGAGATATATGGGGACCTCTTATATTTTTTGAATATAACATTTAAAAAAAAAATAAGGGGAAAAAATAAAAATGAAAATATTCCAACTGAATTTATTTGAAAAAAATTAAACCAAAATCTTAAAATAAGCATTAAAATGTATAAAGCCTCTATCTAAAGGAAGAACCACCCAAATTTAAATGAGAACTTAAATTGAAAATGCTTATAGAGTAAGATACAAGAGACAGTCCTACAAAAACGTACTATGGTAAATTTAACACTATCAAAGACAGTTCTAAATAATTCCAGAATTAAAAACAAGTCTTCTACAAAGGAACAAAAATATACTTGCCATTAGAATTCTCAATAGCATCTCTAGATCCAGGACAGAATTGAGTTGATTTCCTCCTACCGAGGACTTTGCATGTAGAAAGCTAGCACTCAACCACTGAGCCACATTGGCTTCCCTGAGCTGGCTTTTTCATTTGTTTTGCTTGTTGTTTGCTTTTGTTTTTTCAGGAGGCATAAGGAACCAAACTCAGGACCTCCCATGTGGGAGAAAGGAGCTTAATTGCTTGAGCTACATCCTTTCCCTATTTTTTAATACTGGAAGGAAAGATCTTTAAACCTATAATTTCATATCCAGCCATGTCAACATTTAAATGTAAAAGTTAAATTGTTAGCAGTAATATTTTGATGATATTCTTTCATAATATATAACAAATGTTCCACAACAATGCAAGGCATTGGTGGTGGGGTGATATATGGGAATCCTGTATGTTATGCATGAATGTTTTGTAAACTCACAACTTCTCTAATAATAAAAAAAATAAGTTCAAACATATAAGACCTCAAAAGATTTACCACACAAAGGTCCACAATGAAAATATTTTTGTAGGAAGTACTCAAATAATTAAAGAAATAACTCCAGGAAAGGAGGCAAGATGTGTGAAAATTATAGCTTATCAATACATTAGTAATAAAATAAATAAATTTTTAAGATTAAGACCAAAGAAATTGAAAAGGGAATATATACATAATAACCCCAAAATAGACCACGATGGTTTATTATGAGATGCTCAGAATCATCAATATTCTTAGAAGTGCAAATTAAAGCAATGAGACAATATTTTACACATTTTAGCATGGTAAAATTAGAACACCAAGTGCAAGTGTTGAGGAAGTAGATATGAAGAAATCTTATTACACTACTTGTAAAAAATAATATGGCACCAATTATTCAGTATGTTTATACACTCAGTAATCCCAGGGAAATTTTCACAGAGGTTCATATAGGAATATAGGTGAGAATATCCGTTTCAACATTTATTTATGACGGTGGGCAATTGAAGGAACCCTGGAAACCTATCACAGGAAAATCATAACATAGCACACCCTGGAGAATTTTACAGTGGCTAAAGAAAGGGATGTGGTATACAAATAACAACACAGATAGCTTGCAAACCTTAATGTCAGTGGGAAAAACAAGAAATAGAATGAGATAACATAACATTATTAACATAAATTGAAAAACATTCACAAAAAATTATACACATTTTGCAAAACATTCAAGTCAAAAGATTGACAGGAAACATACTAAAATGGTTATTTATGACTCTGGGAGAATGGGAGTAGAGTATGAAGATAAATGAAAATGAATACATGGGTAGAGATAGACCGATGATTGATAGATGGTAGACAGAAATAGATAAAGAGATAAATGGATGGTGATGGACAGATGGTAGATAGCATAGTCTTGCATGTATGCATAAGAATGAACCATTGATCCAAGAAGCACAATTGGCTCAAAATCTTGCACCTGAGTTCCAAAAGAAAAAAGTTCACTCCCAATAATATTCAAAGAAAGGGAAAGTAAAATAAGACACCATTTCCTCCTATCAAATTAACATGATTTTAAAAATTGTTTAAAGGTAATAGCAAGTTGATAGGCATATAGAATAACTTCACTTAACACTGTTTCTAAGGTTATAAATTGATATTACCTTTATGGAAAAAGTTTGGCAAAATGTCACAACAGTGTTAGAAGTGGTCATGGCCTGTGATGTGGTAATTTTTCAAAATCTAACCTTAGATAATAATAAAAAATTAAGAAAGCATTATGCATAAAGAAGTTAATGTCAGCAATATCTATAAAACTGGAAGATTTAAAGTGATCTAAATGCATAATAAAATATTTAAATTTGATACAATTTTCCCCTAAGCAATACTAGAACAATAAGGAGAAACAACTGCTTCCACTTCTGGAAAAAGAAATGCGCAAGAATGAGGGACATTTTGTTAAGCCAGAAAGCAAGGAAGACATCCATTACAACGGGGATCATGTTAAAGGGCACAGACACCAACCAAAAGAGACTCCCACTGACAAAAGTTAGAAAATTGAATTATCAAAAAGAATAAAAACTGTATATAAAAACACAAGTATTCATAATGAAATAGAAAATTAAATCACCTCTTTAGTCACCATTGAAAATTGTTCATGAACCTGTTCGTTATTCCGAAAGTGATAAATAAGGGGAACAAATTAGGTCTCACCTGTATTTGCCATCTTTTGGAGAAACCAAATTGTTAATGAGGGAAAATTCTTCACAGATAATAAATGCATGAAGCATGAAAGAATTAGAAAATTAACATTCTGCAACACATGATGAAGTCATGGACCTAGGAAATATTCATCAATAAATTCAAAACTATGGATAAAGAGATTAAGGGAACTCAACAACAGGCTGACAACACCTGATTCATCTTAACCTCTTCAAAAGTGGGGCAACCAGATGGTATGTATTTCTGATGTGCTGCCATACGGAATGCACAGTGCAAACTGACATATTTTTGACAAAAAGAAATTGAATCTGACTCCGATTAAGTCTCTAGGTATAACTATTCGTTTATAGGAAATACAGAGGTTAAAGGATAAAATGAAACAAATCACAGAGAAGCAATCAGTCAAATCAAGAATGTGGGCTATGGTACAGGACAGATAGTCTAGATTCTTCCCAAATAAGTGAGGGGCAGGGAGGTTGTTAGAAATTAAATGAGATTTAGCAAACATGATAATAAAATACAATTGGGGATATCTGAATATAGACTACTAGATGCTATTAAGGAAATGTGGATAAATTTTTTTACATGATAATGGCATTTTAGTTATATAAAAAATAGCACTTACTTATCAGATATACATTTGGCTCACTCCCACTAAGTATTTACAAGTGAGATGATATCTGAAATTTAAAGTACTCACTTTAAAATACAAATATACTAGGATCAATGAAACAAGGATGACTAAATGTAGTTGTCTTAGATTCCCATGCTGCTAAGACAAATGCCTCACAGTGAACAACGGGAACTTATTGGCTCACGGTTTTGAGGAGAGGAGAACTCCAAATCCAGTCATCAGCAAAGCAATGGTTTCTCCCCTAAAGACCGTGGTATTCTGGTGCTGGCTGCTGCAATCCTTCGTTCCCTGGATTTCCCCCTTCACACAGTGATGCACAATGGAGATGTCCTCTCCTTCTCTTCCAGTCATGCACTTCCGGGTTTGTTGACTTCTGGCTCCTGACTCCTTCCCACGACTTTCTCTTTAAAAGGTCTCCAGAAATAGGATTAAGGCCAGTCCTAATTTAGCTGGCTACATCTTAACTAAAAATAATATCTTCAATTGGTTCTACTTACAATGGGTTCATAGGGTCAAAGAACAACTGACCCTGAAAATGTTTAACAGACAATGGCTTTATTTAGGGGCTACTATAGCGGGGAGAGAAAGTAGAACTCAACTCTGTGGAAACAAAGGACAGGAAGCATTTTAACGTTTGCGAGTGGATTGGAAGAAAAGCACTGGAAGACAGTAAGTAAGTGGGGGTTAGTAACAGGTGGAAATGTCAAAATTTCTAACTTTTAAATTGAAAAATATTTTTTAAAATATATCCTCTATTTTTTTTTCTTCATTTGGATGAATGAATATTGCCCAACAAGGATTTCATTTTTAGAATTTAGTTTTCTAAAAATGTATCCTTTTTAGCCCTTATCACAAGTATAATTAATTAATTATGAAATTATTCATTTATTGCAGGTCTTCCTTCTTAAATATAAGCCCTTGGATGTCAGAGAGCACTTCTGTTTGCTCATGACTTCATTCCAGTATTACTATCACAGTGCTCTGCATGTGATAGGCCCTCAATAAATCACTCTTACAAGAAGATTGACGTGTAATGGGTAACACAGCAAGTTACTGTTTCATGATAGGTAAAGGAGTAGACAAACTGGACCTCTCCCAAATAATGCAATTTTGTACTTTTTGTAGAAAGCAATTCATTTTAACCTTGAGGGTATTACAAATTAAAACTAATTATTTTCTGAATGAAACTTCTTAGTTGTGCAATTGGATCCAAGCAAAGCAAGATGATTTATGGTTAGATATGAAAACTCAGGGTCTGAGGATCATTTAGCAATTGGGACAGCTTTATAACCTATCCCAAAGTAAGTCACTTCTCAATGTGTCTCCCCTAAAATCTTTGGGGAAAAAAAAAACAATGAAATCCATCTGTTCTTTCTTCCTGAACTACAAATTCCACATGATATTTCAGTCTGATGTCATGAGGCTATTCTACTGAATGGTTGAAATTAATAAATATTATAAGAAGGACTGTTCATGTGACTTTATCTCCTTACTGTAAGGCCTCAATCATCTCTTACCTACACAACTGAAATGATCTCCTGATAGAACTTCTGGTACCCATGCTTGCCCAGTCTACTCTCCACAGTAAAACTAAAATAAAAAATAAATTGGATCATGTCTCTCTCCTTAAAACTCTTCATTAGCGTCTCATTTTCAGTTTCATTTGCATATACCATAAAGCCTAGCATTCCAAATATGACCTTCAAAAGGCCCTGTGGGACATAGCCCCTGATATCTTTGACTGGTCCGTGACAGCCATTTCCTATCACTCCCACTTTTGCACTGAACTCTGCCTGGTGGTTTTAGCTCCTCTCAAGTGCCAAGCTCCATTCCCTATGCTTGGAACCTTGCCCCTCTCCCTGATCCCTCACCATTCTTCATCTGGCTAACTCACTTATATTTCAGGTTTAAAATTAAATACCACTTCTTCAGATACCTCAGGCAAGCTTCCATCAACTCTCCTTATTTTCTTTTTTATGTTCTCAATACCCCATATTTCTTTTTCATAAGTGATTTTCAAAACTGTGAATAAATAATTGTGTAAGGAGTGTTTGGGGTCTGTCACCTCCCCACTCTATTATATAAATTTCCTAACTTGGTCAACTCTATAACCCCAGGGTATATTATAGTTCCTGATGATAGTCAATGAATAGTCAAAGTTGCATGTCCTACCCTTGCTTATTCTGCAAAGTTTGCAAATGAAATATGCAGTCTTTAGGGTGGAAATAGTAATGATGTCACTGAAAGGAAAGAAGTTAGGGAAAGGGTTAGGGCAAAAGTGTTGAGGGTAATTGTCACCTGGGGAGGTGGGTGGAATATGTGTGGTCTCCTCTTTCCCTACACACAGATGCTGATGAGTTGCTTCTGTAAAGACTCGCATCCTTCCAGCTTCCCCATAGATTGCCTAGGTACTTCCATTCCCCTCTCCCTATCCTTCTCTTCAGGAGAAACTCTACACTTGCCAAGAAAATTTTCCTCACTCACACTTCTTTGAATGAATCTGTGTGTAGTTAGATGTGTTTTAGAAACATTGTTGGAAGGTAGAGTGCTGTTTGTGAAACATTCATATTAGAAAATTAATCAAAGCATACATATTATATCTGTAGTATAAACTCCCCATTCTAAACTTCCCAAGATGAGAAAGTCATTAGCTAAAAATGTTATAAACATAAGTTCATCATTATGACATTTTTATTTCATACTAAGAAAAAATAAAATGAGTATGGGAGACAGGAAAGAAGTGTCCAGAATACTGAGCAAATAATAATATGGGCCATAAGTCAGAGAGAGAGGGGGGAAAAAAAACAAGATTCTTGATATGGGGAAGCTTTGAACAGCTAGATGTCCTAATCTAGGTCCCCGACTTTCATTTCATTTGCCAAATGACACCCATTTGATGGTATAAAATTCTTGAGCAAACCAATACAAAAGGAAATCACTTTGTTAGATACTTTTACCTTGGAGATTACCTCCTCACCTCTCAGAATTGACTTATGATTCTTGCACCTTCTGCATATTTTCGGCCAAGATTTAAGACACACACACTCCTTTCCATTTTTATTCTCTTTCTCTGTAAGGAGAGGGAATAGGATCGGGGAATATTGCAGAGCTAAAGATTATTTTAAAGAAGGCTCAATCTCAATTTGTAAGTAGTATAGGAGCAAAATTGTCATTTACCAAGGAAATTGTATACCCTAGTTGAGATTGTGGAATCAACGTTCAAACCTAGCTCAAAAAAACCAAAGAGGTGAATAAGTCAAGAAATTCATATGACCTTGCTTATATATATGTAGTTGGATATCATTGACATTCTTCTTGGTTTGTTTGTTTTTTTAATTTTGTTTTGCTTTTGCTTTTACTTTGTTTTTGTTTTGGCTGTGGCTTAGTTTGATTTTGTATGCCATGATGCTATGCCGTTTGTTTTGATTTTTTTTTTTTTAATAAAAGAAGCTTGTCATTTTTATTCTGGAAATGGTCACTTAGGAAATACTGTAGTTATGCAAATTTAGGGTGAACACTCCCACTCTTATGAATGAGAGTATGTCTCAGGGACACTAGTACCTAAGACCCTTCTACTCAGAAATTATCAATAAGGCAAAATAAGGTCAATTTGTATATGGTAACCCAAGATTTTCTAGAATAAAAAAGTATTTAGATCATAGTTCCTACTGCATGAAATTTGACACTTCAGAAAAATTTCAGGGAATATTAGATAACCCTGACCACATAATGGTGGCAGGGAATGGTTATTAGGTTCCTAAAGTAATTTGATTATCTAGGCTGGTGACACAACTTTAATACTAAAAGTTAAGGGACAAATTTGGCTTCTGAACAGTTTATGTTGATGCTGGAATACAGCCAGCACCCAGCCAACTCAGAGCAGTGATGATGTGTGAGGAACAGTGGCTGGGCATGTTGGGTAAACTAAAGAGTTGGGGTGCTGGAACACTGAGGGTAAAGTCCTTTGGGCAGCAATGAGCACTTTGGTGATGGTGGTAAGACAGTGGATCCCAAGCATCCCCCTAGAAGAAGAACCACAGATTTAGGCCTACAATACATTGGACAAGCATCCATGGGAATATGCAGGACTGGTATCAGCAATGATTGTGACCAAGTGGGTGCGTGCTTGTAATGGAAATGCTGACCATCCTGCGAGTTTCATCAGGGAGGAGTTATTTGTGACCACAAGAAACAGGACTGTATTTGTACTGTATGTTTGAGAAGCATAATTGACACCATGCAGGAGTCTTCAGCATTATTCCTGAGGCATCACCGAGCTTCTCGTATAAAATATTGACTTTAATAACCACAGAAACATGATCTGATAAATGATACTATAATTTATAGGGCAACATAACAGCTGATTCAAATGCATTAAAATAAGTAAATACTGCAAATATCCCAGACATATAGAAAGACGTTAGTGTTTGCTCTTTTTTTTTCTCTCCCCACCCCTCCCCCTGTTGTCTGCTCTCTGTATCCATTCTCTGTGTGTTCTTCTGTGACCGCTTCTATCCTTATCAGCGGCACCGGGAATCTATGTTTCTTTTTGTTGCGTCATCTTGCTGTGTCAGCTCTCTGTGTGTGCAGCGCCATTCCTGGGCAGGCTGCACTTTCTTTGCACTGGGCAGCTCTCCTTACGGGGTGCACTCCTTGCACGTGGGGCTCTCCTACGTGGGGGACACTCCTGCATGGCACAGCACTCCTTTTGCACATCATTCTTGCTCTTATTTGCTACATTTATTTTCTTATGCCATTATGAATAAAAGGTTTGAAAGCTACCACAGCTCAAATCTTTGATGTATCTTAAAATACAAAGATATAAAACAAAAAATAAAAGTGATCGAAACCCATCAACTATGATATACTTAGCATGTGATGATGAAAATTTTAACCATTGGTATAAGTGTAACTGAATGGGTTATATATTCTAATACATCAGCACCACATAAGAAATGTCATTTTTTAATGATTAATTTTATAATATGCACTGAAATAAGTACAAAATATTTTAAGTAGTTACCTCAGATACTTATGATTTTGAAATGCACTTTTAAAAAAGTGTGTAGAGAAAGATTAGTTTCTTCCAAATCTTAAATAACTTTTACTGGGAAGGTAAAAGCACCTCCGGACTATTTTATATATTGAACCACCTCTGAATGTCTTAGGTGGAGATATATATATAGTACTAAATGAAATATTTCATAATTTCCCAAAGTCCTAAAATGTCATTCACAAGCTGAGTTTTTAAAGATACTTTCATTGACAGAGGACAATTATTTCTTAACATTTTCCAAATGTTTGATAATCCATAATTCTAAACAAGTCCTGGTCTATTTATTTTAAAACAGGAGTTCAGTCTAAGAGAAGAAAATAATCCTGGAATATCAGAGATTCTACAGTCATATACACAAGAAGTAATGTTTGGTAAATAATTTTGCAAATTAATTACAAATATTTTTGTTATTACCATAGTTTGTCTTCTATATGGATTTGTGAGGTTGATTTTACAACTCAACTCCATACCATATTAAATGAATGATACCTAGTTTTCAGGTTAAAATAGGCAAATGTCTATTAAAAAATATTAAATAATTGTTGATAAAAAAATGTGAGAATAAAGAAATTTTCCCTTTAATATAAAACTAAGCTTATCTTCTTCTCCAGAAAATATGAATTTCCAGCAAAGAGGATATTATAAAAGCCAATAAACAATATGTTATTTTCTACAAATGGAGATGTGGCAGGTGTTCCTTTTCTAGAATAAACTTCTGTAAAGTCCTTTAAAGGGCTCCCTGCCTTTAATTTTGTACCTATACAAACCTCTTGGACCTGCATGTGAAATTTCTAATCTGACAATCTTATAATGGCTCTTCCTGCTTGTCATACTTCACTGGATTCCAAAACCCTACAGTTCAAATCCCAAATTCTTCAGCATAACATGCAAAGTCCATCAGGATATAGCCCCAACTAACTCTCCAACCTTATCTTCAGTTACTCTCTTCTCACATGTTATGCTCCAGCAATTCTGAGCAGCTTACAGCATCTCAAACACACCATATTGTTTACACATCCATGTCCACATACCACACATACGCACCTGTATTTTGTCTGACAAATTCCTATATCAACAGCAAAACCAAGTAAAAAAGTTACTTTCTCCCCAAAACCCTAAATGCCCATGTATCTTCTCTCTTGCTTGAGGGAGAATCAATCCCTCCTCTGTGCAATTTCTGTATCTAGTAAATGCATCTATTATTGCATTTTTCATTTCCTATTAAATATATACTGTTTCCTGCATTTGTGTATAAGCACCTTGCTTGCAGAATCTTGCTTGATTTGTTTTTATAAACCCCAGGACCAAGAATGGAGGCACAAAGAAGTGTCTTTATCAACATTCCCTTGCATGGCTAGAAGGGAACCTATAAAGAATATTTTCTTCCTTTCAGTCCCTTTAAAGTCAAAACAGAAACCCTGAGATTTCAGCAGGCCCTCTTAATATTGTGTGAAAAGGCCTTTATCAGTACTGAGCCATTTAACAAAAGCTCTTTCTGAAAATATTAGAAAAAACTTCATTTATTTAAATTTCCAGAAACCTGAAATAGCAAGCCTAACAGCAGCCTTTCAGCAAATTGCACAACCCATTTCCATTTCTGAACTTTCATAATTTCTAAGGGCAGATGCAAGGAGAGAAATAAAATGCTTCTTCAGGTAAAGGTTGTGAGCTGGCTTTAAATCACTTAGCTCTGTTCTATGGGGCAAAAACTGTTTTGAAGCAAAATATTCTTACCAAAAAATGGAAATTCATAGGTACTATACCCTTCAAAATGACAACATGATGGCAAAGTTTGACTGGCCATCCTAAGAGGAGTAACATTGCACATTAAGAATCTAAAGAAATACAGAGCATATCAGTGCTAAGCAGTGAGCCTTTTTCATGGAAAATTAATAATGTAACCATCCAGACTCCTGGGTGCCCAGATATTTGTTATTTGATGGATTCCCATTCTGGGGAAGAACTTTATGACCTTAGAGTGTCCTAAGGCATCCACAAGTTGATGCATTGTGATTAAAAACTTAATGACAGGGATAATCGGATAATCAGCAATCAATAAACAGATGTTTATTAAGCTCTGTATATGCTTTTTAACACTACCCAAGCGATATGAAACCTAATCCCTGCTTGCCTTCAATGAGTTTATACTTCAGAAAGGGAAATAAGTCTTAAACAGTAAAAATGCAAAAACATGCAAACGACACGATGGTCAAACAACATGCAGAGTAATAAAAGATTAAGTGATTCATTTCATTCAACTAATATTGATTAAGTTAAGTTGAACATCTGATATTTGCCTCAGAGTGATATAGATAGCAGAAACAATGAAAAATCAAAAGTAGAGAATTTCTGTAATTTAAAATGTCTAAAGTCTCTAAGGAGAGATTTGAACTGTGGTTTCAGATATGGTTAAGATTTGGATTTACCAAGAAAAGGGAAAACAGCTCAAAGGTGGCTCAAATGTGGGTTACAAGTTTTGTTTCTATGAAAATTCTAACATAACTTGTAGTCTGATATGTTTCAAGCCCTGGACTTGTGCATATATATGGATGGGACTGTCCTTTCCTTCGTGTTTAACATTGATCCCCTGAGCTTACTCTGTTCTCTCTATGATCCCACCTTCTTTCCTGCCTTTTTAATAAGTAGCAGGAAAAGGACAGAAGAAACCTTCCCTGAATTAAGAGAAGATGCAATTGATAAAATGGCTTGTGCTCAGTGAATATGTGGAGGGAGAGAGACACACGTAAAGTTAACTTGGTTTGAATGCTTATTTGCTGAAAATTTCAAATATCCCCCGTGGCTAATAAGCTCATCTTATAATCGTATTCACCACTTCAATAAATAGCATATATTTCTACTTGTTTCTTAGCTATGGCTTTCATCCGATTTACACAAAGTTCTCTTCAAAGACATTCAGCTGATTTTCCACAGTTGGAAGGCGCTTCCTGGAGGTAATTTGGACTGTTAAAGAGGTGCATTAATTCTTTCAGACCACAAGGGACTCATGTACTGGCTATATAGTGTAAAGCCAAGAGAGAAGCAAAATTCCCCTGAGCCCCAAAGATGGGTAAGAAAGCGTCCCTATGTTTGTCAGGAGCATCAAGCTCTCTGCAGCATGCTAATCAGCAGGGAAGTAGATATTGGCATTTCAGTTTTACTGAACCCAAGCAGAATGACCACCAATGACTGATGCTCTTATTCTGCAATGAATTATTTCTTTACTATTTAAAGATTTTGCAAAAGCTTCCAATCATGACTGTAACTGTAGCAGCCATCAAAAGCATCATCAAAAAAGATGAATCAAAGCAACTTCAGTGATAAATTGTACCAGCATCTAGAGATATTAATGTTTTGTTAACTCTTTTGTTCCTTCACTTAGATTTAATTTCCCCTTGCTTAGATATGAGGTCATTTATAATGATGACCTGCTCTGGAGGTCTCCTAGGGACATTCAGATGGTTTGAGACTTATTCAGTTCTGATCTTGAAAGGACCTTGAAGTATCATTTAGCCCAGAGAAAGCAAATCCAGACAGAATCCCACTGAAAGAATAAAAAAATTAAGATCCGTTTCTTCAGCTAGATTTGCATATAACTCCTGCTAAAGCCAGGGTAGATTTGCATTCATAAGGAGAAGATCATGTCCTTCAACCAGTTTCTAGGGGCAGAATAAGCATTATGATCTATGCTACATCTTAGACATCTCCTACTGTCTTGTCATGTCTATTTTATAATCCCAAATACTTAGGAATTGACTGTTAAGAATTTTTCACCTAATTAGTTCAAATGTTTAAAAGTTTTGATGAAATTACATTTAACTAGGGAGAGTAAGTCAAGAATGTAGAGAAAATGATAGTTTTGTATCTACATTTTGTAGTTTTAGGATTCCATGAGTTGGATATCAAAAAATCACTTCAAGCTTCTTAGAACTAAATTGTCCCATTTGGAAAATGTAAATTGTCCCATTTGGAAAATGTAAATTAATGAAAATAACTAGTAAAACAACTCCTAATTTATTTTCTGTAAATGTTCTTCAAAGGCATCTACAAATTAGTCTCATCCAATTCAGGGCAAGATCAGGAAAACATAATTCAATCCAGTTATGTCTATAAAGGAAATTTAAAATGGGTAATTATTATAGAGGTATTGGAAGAGCTGAGAGCAAGAGAAGTTAAGGCAAGCCAGAGATTAACAACAATAGAAAGTTGCTTGCATCCTTTGGGAAGATGAGTAAAGGGAGCAGATAGCATTATCAGAGTCAGGGAGTAACGTTTCCACATATGAGCTGGAACCAAAGAGCAGGAACTAAGAAGGGAATAGCTTTCTGACTAGATCTAGAACCACAGAGGGGCTCTATCCACTGGCTTAACTCTTGTTCTCCAATACCCTGGTATTGCCTCCTGTTGGCCAAAACTAATCAGAGTTGATGGGCAAGGAGCCAGAAATATGTGGTTTGCAGAAATCAGGTCCCCTGTGATACGAGCACAGTGGGGAAAGGTGAGGATAGATCTGAGAAGAAGCAAGCAAAGGTTTAGCACAGTTTATCCTACTTGTTCCTCAGCATATCTTTACCCTTTACCAATATTTAAATCTTTATACAATGATAACTTCTCCCTGTCATGATACAACCTTCTTTCATACAAACAATGAAACCCTCATCCTCTCCCACAGAAAGGAAAAATCCCAGTGTTAAATTCTCATCTAGCTCAGTCAAAATCCCACCAGGGTATATTTTTTAACCTAAAAACTAAATTGTAAAATTAAGGACAACACTCCTTACATGAATAGTAGAGGAAGGGAAAAGGGGGAAAAGAGAAATGAAAGGCTAATACTCTCAGTGCCTATAGCAGTTTGGCATTGTTTATGAATTCCAAAACTAGATATTGGATTATGTTTGTAAACTGGTCTGTTTCTCTGGGTGTGTTCCCCTTTGACTGTATTAACTTCAGAGGTTTCACTTTTACTTGATTAAATTATGATTAGAGCTTTGATTGGGCAATGTCAGTAGGATGTTGAATCCCTGCCCCCTAGATGGGCAAGAACTCACAGAGAAAACATGCAGAGAAGAGAGTCGGAGTTTTGATGCTGGAACCTTGGGAAGTAGAAGTAAATACACAGAGAAGCAGATACATGAGGAAAGAGAGGAGGCTCTATTAGACATGGCAGAGACCCCAGGAAGAAAATGAGCCTGATAGTCTACAGCTGACATTATGAAGTGAGCAGAGCAGCTGAGCCCAGAAAGAAATGAGCCCCAGGGAGAGAGACAAGCCTTATGCTAACCTACAGCTGAGAACAGAAGGATCTGGGATCATGGAGCCTTAAGCAGAAAAGGAAGGCTGAACCCTCCAGAGACCAGTAGCCATCTTGCTCCAACACATGGCAACAGACTTTGGTTAGGGAAGTAACTTATACTTTGTGGCCTTGTGACAGTAAGCTTCAACCCCAAATATACCCTTTATAAATGCCAACAGATTTCTGGTACCTTGATTCAGCACCCCTTTGGCTGACTAAAACAGTGCCCCTCAGCCAAAGATCACCAGTTGCATAAATTGAACAAGTAGGGTTTGTTACTCATTGTGGCAAGGAAGAACACATACCAGAAGGCACCTTGGATGTCTCAGTACAAAGGTGTTAGAAAGTGTTATAGAATTTTGGCTTTGGTTGGGTGATTTTGGACATGTGTCTAAGGAAGCAGGGATTTGCTCTCAGAAAGTAGGGGCAATTCTATGATTGAGTATCAAAAAGTATTATCTGTAGGGAGAGCACACTAGAATGAGACTAATCTGTAATTGATAAAGAAGCAACAGTCACTCATATTAGGTGGGTGAAGGGGATGCTTGGTAGTTTGTGAGCTGCTCAGTGACTTTAATTTTTTCTCTTTCATTACATGAGAGTGACCTTGTCTGATGTTGATGTCTGTGGTAGTGTTTACGACTTAGAGGAAAACAACTGTGGTTTAACTATGAGCATCAGACAAGTTCCTAGATACCAGGGGCTGGTTTTTTTAATGACTATTTTATATATTCATAGTAAATGTGTAAAATCTGCATTTTTTCTAGTACTCTTTCCAATAACAACTCATGAGTGATTGTTAATATATAACATGAGCTTCCGCCACCACTGTTTTATGTTCCCCTTGCCTTTAGTCAGATTCTTTACTAGTGCAGTGACTAACATGCTCTTCTCCAGAGAGGCTAAATCTATAATGGTCCATCCTTTATTGGATTGTTCTAGCATTCTGATAAGTTTTCATACTGGTTATAGAAGTTTTAAGAAGTACCCTAGTGAATGCAGTCATAGTATTCCCATTTCCACGTGCAGCAACAATCCAATTTTCCCTTGACTAAAGAAATAAGTCATCCCAACCAGGATAGTAATTTCTACCTCTATCTATTTGTTCAGTGGCATGAGAAGTCCCACATCTCTGGGTGGTAGTCTTAACTTCCAATTCAATAGAACCATCTCTGTGCCTCCCTAGTGGAAGCATTCTTCCTCCATAACATAGACCTCTAAAATATCTAAAACCCAGATTGTGGGACTGAAAACAAACATCATCAGAGACCAAAGTTGGGGGAATTGAGGGGTCATTAGGTATAATAATAAAAATAGTGAGAGAAACCACTGCTACTTCCACTTACTGGTTTTAGCTATGAAAGTAATATACTGTGTATTGACTGCCAATTGAAAGAATTGGCACTCTGATGGTGTTGTCCCCAACTGGAGACATAACTGAATTTTCAGTAGGCCATTTCACAGTTCAATGAGGCCAACTTTTTTCTGAGCGACAAAGTATATGGTATGACTAATGAATTCTGTGACCCTTCAGCTCACTTCTGTTGTCAAGTTTCCTAGTCAGGTACACTATCTTGTACCCATGGAATAACTTTATGCTGAATAAGTCCTTCCAGGAACACACAAGTGGTAAACTGGCAGATGCATTTTTCACAGGGAAGCTGGGAAAAGGTTGTGCAAAAACAGTATTATTTTGCAACATTATTCTAAGTCTGGAATGTTTTACAGCTCTAAAAGTTTAAAAAAGAGAGAATGCTAAATGGGAAGAGGAGCTGCTTCTGCTGACAGAGATGCAAGGGCAACTGAGGATACGATGTTTAGCAGAGACAGAGAAACATGTTCTGTTAATCAAAGCCAAATCCCTTCTTTACGTTCAAAATAAGGGAATTATTAAATCCACTGATTGTAACAGCATTTTAACTTATTTGAAATTGTCTCAAATTAACAGAGTTTTCCCATCAGTCCTGTTCAAAATAAGCTTAAAATGTTTTCCTTTTTCATTTTCATTTTGTTTCTATGGCAGCAAAATGTTTCCATCTTTTTTACAGATTCTGTTCTATCCTTAAGGTTTGTTTAGTTTGGGTTTCAGTTGTTTTGAGAAGGGTGTTTTCCAAAAGAATTAAAAAATAAAATGTATTTTGGTTAAATATAAAACTATACTCATAATGAATAGCAATATTTGCGTTCTTCTGTTTTGGAATTTCAGTTAACTGCTTGTACTATTGTCCTCTGGATTGGAGGACTGCCCTTTTGCTTCGACTTGCAACTACATGTGTTCTACCCAGTGCAAAAGTGCTCAGTGCATAAATCAGTGTGTGGTACCTTTGCTGAGTTTTATTTTAATTTCCGTACAAAGGTGCTATCTCCTTTGGTAAGAGAAGGAACAATTTTTCATTTTTCATTTATTAAAGAATTTGTTCTTAGATACCTGAGTTAACTGGTACCATATTTCTGAACTTTTCTAATCATGTTTTAGCATCTCTGACCAACATATTCAGGACAGCTGCCCAACTGTCCTATCCTTTAATCCAGCACTACCAGGGTTAAGGATATAATTGTGAATCTGAAATAGTCTAGTCTCAAATGACATTTTTTCCAGTTTTGAAAATAATGCTCAACGTGTATTCACTTGATGTTCCTTGGGAATTCAACTCTCAAGTAATAAAAGGACAATCAATGAGATGTGAGACAGGCAAGGGGATATTAGCAAAGACGATCAAACAGTGAAGACCTGGCAAGCAATGCTAAACACATTGAATAGTTTAGACATGAACTTGAGAAACTGAGGAACAAGGAAATGGAACTAAATGGATATTGTGGTGCTGGGGAGGGAATTTGAACAGATGGGCATTTTCGGAATTTATTTGAATAACAGGCTTTTTCCCCAGCATGAAAATATACCTGAGAGTTAAATCTTTGTCATTCACAACTGACTGTGAGTTATTTTGATTAGCTCATCATAGGACAGCGGGAGAATAACTGGGTTTTGAGGGCATGGAGATGGACAGTGCCTCACTGAGTTTGCCAGGACTGCTACAACAAAGTACCACACACTACTTGGCTTCAAAAACAGAAATTTACCCTCTCACAGTGCTGGAGGGTAGAAGTCCAAAGTCAAGGTGTTGGCAGGGTCATGCTGTCTCTTAAAGGGGTAAATCCATAATGTGCTTCTCCCCTGGCTTCTGATGGGTGGCTGGCAATCCAATGCACTCCTTGGGCTGTGGTGGCAAATCCAGTCTCTGCCTCTGTCAACAGCCATTTCTCTCCCTCTCTTTCTGTCTCTGCCTTTCTCTTACTCATTATGCCCAAATTTCCTCTGCTTATAGGGACCCCAGTCTTATTGGATTAAGGTCCACCCTAATTCAGTTTGCCATCACCTTACCTAATAATATCTTCAAAGACTCCATCTCCAAATGGGGTCACATCCACAGAAGCTAAGGTCAGGACTTGAACATTCTCTATCTGGAGGACACAACTTAACCCATAAGTGGCCAATATAGATTTGTCTGGAGCCCTGCTATCTGCAGTGGGACACTCCTGAAAATTATCACCTTCACCAAGTACTGTAAATTGCATGTATCTAAGCCTTTAAGGCCAGTAAGCACAATTTTGTCACAGGACATGGTCCTGAAACAACCATCTCAGCTCCATTTTTAAAAAATAAATTAACTGTATGTGAATATAGACTAATTGGAATGAGACTCAATAAAAAATTATTATGGGTGAGATATCCTAGATATACAACCTGGCTTGAACAATACCTAGTCAAAGCTGCTTACACCACCTCCTCAGAAGAGTAACCTTTGACTGATCAAAAGCTACTAAATACACTACTTGTTGAGAGGGGAAGACTGGTGTACATTTAAAAGCAAAATTTCAGAAAACGAAGTCAGAGCTACTGTAATTTGAATTACATTTCCAATAAGTTACTTAGCTAAATATCAAAACTGTGTAACTTATTTTAAAATAATTCTTGTTTACTTCCTATACAATGTTTCCTTTAAATAAAAGAAAAAAACCTCTGTGACATCTTGATAAACAGGACTAGTTTTGAATTGGTAATTTGTGTATCCAGATTATGCTCAGGAAAACATGAATCATATAGATTCCATTATGTGATTATGCAAATGCACATTAAATATACAATTACAAGCATATATGGGCAGTGAAATTTAATTAATTATTATGACTCAGCTCACTTGCTGAATGTAGTTTTATTAACTAACAATCCACAGATGTGTTTTCCCTCTTGATTCATTTATACTGTAATACCATGTAGAAATGATAAGTTATTAAAACAGTAGATGATAAAAACAGATGGAATAAACATAATAGAACCCAAGATGATTTACCTTAGGTTTGAATTGAATGGTTTGTATATTTAAGTCGGTTTAAATGCTCTATTCTTATTTTATTGCTATTTAGGAAGAGCTTCACAAATGCACAAAGACGTTCAAAACCAGCCAAAGGCATTTTAAAAATGAATATTTGAAGGTTATTAATTAGCTCTTTAAATTGATATGTGATTACTAATTATACTTGAAGGTAAAATTATTAAAGGAAAAATGATCAAAAAGAGATCAGACATAGTAACCTAGAGATTATAAAACATTATAAATAAACATCAATGCCAAGTCAAGTGAACACTTGACAAATTACTAGGTATAACTGAGGATCTAAAACACTTATAGATTACATTGTCCCTTGGAGGACTGCATTTCAAACTTAAATCATCGATCTTTCTAAAGAGGAAATCTAAAACCATTAGAATCACAGCATTTCACCCCAAAATCATATTTGTATGTGTGCATGCATGAAAGTGTGTGCCAAATCTTTTAATAGGCATACATTTGAATTGACCTATTTAGAGTATTATTCCCATTTGCTTGAAATTCCATCAAATAAAATTAAGATTGCATTAAAAAATCAATATCTGGGGCACCAAATTTCTCTCATGTCCAAAAGATGAAGAAAACTTGTTTGTCAAAAAAGATTACGGGAATAGGAAAGGGCATGAACTGGTTACCAGAAAATAACTGCTCAGTGGCCTGTGAAAAGCCTTCCTTTCCTCTGTTCTAGTATATGATTTCTTGGCAGATTCCTCCTTTGGCAGGAAGTAGAGGATTAGAAATGTTTGGACTTTGATCCACCTTTGTTCTCCTTGAACAGTTGTTTTAACCACAATTCATCTCTTAGGTAGTATTCTCAAACTCAGTATTTTACTTCTAGTTTTATGCATATAGCATTACAAGAAAGAGCCTAGACTTGAGAATATGAGTAATATATTTTCTGAGATCACACTGTTTTATAATCAAATAAGCCAATTTTTTCAAAGTTAGATCAGATATTTCCATTTAGGACTTCATCCTGCCACACTATAGAAAAGGAATTTTCATCCCTGGTTTACATTTGGACTCAGAGCCCTATGAAGACTGGCCTTAACCCTGGAGGTGAAGAAGGCCAAGATTCATCTAATGGAAGGTCAGCAAAGTCAACAAATGTTGCCATGCCAGAAGTGAGCTTACTAGGCTAGATTGTTTGTGAAATAAGGGACTTTTTAGAGACCAGTAAGTTGCAAAAAAATTAAAATTAATTTAGTGAGGGGAATTGTGGGAACATGGCAGAGAGTAGGAAGTACCTGTAATCAGTCCCTCTACCAGAATAACTATTAAACAGGCAGGAACTGTCTGAATCAACTATTTCAAAACTTAACAGTCCAACAGAACATTGTGCATGATCCAGGGAAGAGTAGAAGGAAGAGATGGTAAATTATGGTAAATACCAGTAAATTGCTCTCTCCACTCCGCAGTAACCATTGCCCAACACCCACTCTAATGGCAGGCAGCAGTGGAGAAAAATCCCTGGCATAGCTTGCTGGTGCTAGAAAGGGGCATAAAAATATAGTTCCTCAACAAAGTACTAGCAAACTGAACCCACCAGCAAAGTTAAAGAATTATAAACCATGATCAAGTGGGTTTACCCAGACATGTAAGGATATTTCAACATAAGAAAATCAATTAATATAATACACCACATTAATATAATGAAAGGGAAAAAACACGATCATCTCAATTAACATATAAAAGGCATTTGGCAAAACCCAGGATCCATTTTGATGAAAACACTTAAAAAACTCAGAATACAAGGAATCTTCCTCAACATGATAAAGGACATATATGAAAAACCACAGTTAATATCATATCTAACAGTGAAAGACTGAAAGATTTCCCTCTAAGGTCAGGAACAAAACAAAGATGCCCATTGTCACACTGTTATTCAATATTTTACTGGAATTTCTAGCCAGAGCAACGAGGAAAGAAAAATGAAATAAAAGCCATCCAAATTGGAAAGGAAGAAGTCAAACTTCCCTAATTGCAAATGACATGATCTTATAAGATCCCAAAATATCTACAACAAAGCTCCCAAAACTAATGAATGAATTCAGCAAAGTGGCAGGTACAAAATCAACACCCAAAAATCAGCATTCTATACACTATTAATGAACAATAAGTAGAAAAAATTAAGAAAAAAATCCATTTATTAAAGCAACTAAATCAAATATCTAGTAATAAATCTAACCAATAATATAAAGACATTGTACACATAAAACTATAGAACATTACTAAAAGAAATTAAAGAAGACCAAAATGAGTTGAAAGACAGTCCATGTTCATGGAGTAGATACTAAATATTGCTAACATGTCAATTTTACACGAAATGATTTACAGATTCAATGCAATCCCCTAAATTCCAACAAACTACTTTGCAGAAATGGAAAAGTCAATCATCAATTTTTATGGAAGGATAAGGGTCTACAAAGAGCCAAAACCATCTTGAAAAAGAAGAATGAAGATGGAGGACTCACACTTACCAATCTTAAAACCTATTACAAAGCCACAGTCTCCAAAACAGCCTATTATAGATGAGACAGAAGTATAGACCAATGCAATAGACTTGAGAGCTCAGAAATCAACCCTTACATTAATGGACAAATGAATTTTTTTATTAATTTTTTTTATTTTTAAAAAAGCTTTAGATTATATAAATGTTACAGAAAAAAAATATAAGGGATTTCCATATGTCCCACTCCCTCCACTTCCCACACTTTCCCACATCAACAATATCCCTCATTATTGTGGTACATTTGTTATAATTGATGAACACATATTGAAGCTTTGCTAACTATGGATTGCAGTTTACATTATAGTTTGTACTCTGTCATGCACAATTTTGTAGGTTATGACAAAATATACCATGGCCTGTCCTGAGACCACTCAACTGGGATTGAATATTCTCCTCAACAAATAGTTTTGGGAAAATGGAATCTCCAGATGCAAAAGGAGGAAGGTGGTCCCCTACCTCATACCATATCAAAAGCCAACTCAAGATACATAAAAGGCCTAAATATAAGAGCCAGAATTGTACAACTCCTAGAGGAAAACAGTGAGGCATCTTTAGGACATTGTGTTAGTTAGGCAATGGTTTTCTAGACTTCACACCCAGAGTACAAGTAACAAAAGAAAAAGTAGATAAAAGGGACCTCATCTAAATTTAAAAACTTCTGTGCATCAAAAGTTACTTTGGGAGGAGGCAAGATGGCGGCTGAGTGAACTTCCCGGTTACTAGCTCCTGGAGGGAATCGGCTGGGAGGCGTCGGAGACTCCTCGGGACCGGGCTGTTTCGGGATTTTTCCTGGTCCCAAGGTGTTTAGACATCGATTTGGAGGGAAGGTAACAGAGAGGATCCATCCGTGAAATATACACGGAGATCCCAGCTACGTGTGGAGGATTCCCTCCTTGGGTAGGCAGAGCCGAGGCAGCTAGCACCGCGCCGAGCCCCGGCGGGCGGCGGCCAGGGTAGCCTAGCTGGGCCGCGGTGAGCAGCGGGCAGGGGATCCGAGCCACGCCGCGGCGGGCGGTGGGCGGGAGAGCCGAGCCGCGCTGCGCCGCGGCGGGCGGCGGGCAAGGGAGCCAAGCCCAGCCTAGCTGGGCCACGGTGGGCGGCAGGCGGGAGAGTAGAGCCGCGCTGTGCCGCGGCGGGCGGCGGGCAATGGAGCCGAGCCCAGCCGAGCCTAGCCGCGCCGCGGTGGGCGGCGGGCGGGGAAGCCGAGCCAGGCCGAGCCCAGCTGAGCCGCGGAGGGCGAGGGGGCCAAGCCCAGCCGAGCTCAGTCGAGCCCAGCCACACCGCGGAGGGCGGCGAGCGGAAGAGCCGAGTCGCGCTGTGCCGCAGAGGGTGGCGGGCAGGGAAGCCGAGCCCAGCCGGGCCCTGCTGAGCCCAGCCGACCCGCGGCGGGCGAGGGAGCCGAGCCCAGACGAGCTCGGTCGAGCCCAGCCGCGCCGCGCCGGGCGGGAGAGCCGAGCCGCGCTGCGCCGCGGCGGGCGGCAGGCGGGAAAGCCGAGCCCAGCCGAGCCGTGACGGGCGGGGGACCCGAGCCCAGCCGAGCCTAGCCAAGCCCAGGCAAGCCCAGCCGAGCCGCAGAGGGCAGGGGACCGGAGCCCAGTCGAGTCCAGCCGAGCCCAGCCGAGCCTGGCGGCGGGGTTTCTGTTCTTTGTTTTTTGTTTTTTTTTTGTTTTTTTTTATTTTTTATTTTATTTTATTTTTGTTGTTGTTGTTGTTTTTTTTAATCCTCTATTTCCTGTCCCCAATATTCTTCTTATACTATTTTATCTTAACAATACAATAGGTCCTACAGGAAATACCTCACATTTGCTGGGTTTCCTCACCCTCCACTGCCTCATTTCTCTGTGAATAGATTTAGCCTATCTACACTATCCCCTTTCCCCTACAACTTGATATCCTCCACCATCTGCTATCTCTCCTATATTCCATCTCCCTTTCTTTGATCCGCAAAGTGTCTAACTCTTAATTTCTAATACCTTTGTTTAGTTTTCCATCTGGTATTCGTCCCTGAAACTATTACCTTTCTTTTCTCTTTCCCTCTCTCACAGAAACAATAGCCTCTTAGTACGTACCACATTCCTCCCATATTCAGTCATCTACCTCATTATAGGTACTTTCCTACTACTATAACTCTACACAATTTACATGATCTAACCTCCATCCTCCCAGAACTCATATTGTTGCTTTGTTAACATATATCACCAATACTACTTCACACTTTTTCCTCCCTTACACAATTGACTTTCCCCAGCACTAATACTTTCCTTTAAAGTGAGCTTAACTAGCAATAAGAAATTGGAATAAGAAGAACAAAGTGACAAAGAGAAGATATTACACTTACGCAAAAACAACAGCTAATTAATCTCCAAGACTAGACAAAGAAGCTAAGGAACTGATTAAACCCGTCAAGAAAAAATGTTGACAAGACAGCAACAAAAATCTACAAACCAAACCAGTAATCAGGAAAACATGGCTGAATCCAATCAGGAAGGGGGGCAGGACTTCGCACAAGCAATGAAAGATCTCAGATCATTTATCACCGACAAATTTGATGAAGTAATGAAAGAGGTTAACAGCATGAAGACAACACTTGGAGGGGAAATTGCAGACATGCGCAAAAAAATAACAGATATGATGGAAATGAACACCACAATTCAAGAAATCAAAAATACACTTGCAGCAAATATCAGCAGACTAGAAGAGGCAGAGCAGAGAATTAGTGATGTGGAAGACAGTGCATTGGAAATCAAACAGATAGTAGAAGTGGTCAATAAAAAGGTAGAAAAAATCCAGATAGGACTTAGGGACCTGAATGATAATGCAAAACGCTCAAATATATGTATTATAGGCATTCCAGAAGGAGAAGAGAAGGGAAAGGGGTAAGAAGGACTGTTGCAGGAAATAATGAATGAAAACTTCCCAAATCTACTGAAAGAGACAGATGTACATATCCAAGAAGCATAGTGCACTCCACTGGTCATAAACCCCAACAGGCCCACCCCAAGACATATACTTGTCAAATTATCCAATGCTCAAGACAAAGAAAAAATTCTAAAAGCAGCAAGAGAAAAGAAAACCATCACATACAAGGGAAACTCCATAAGATTAAGTGCTGATTTCTCATCTGAAACGATGGAGGCAAGAAGGCAGTGGTATGATATAGTCAAGGTACTAAAGGAAAAAAATTTCCAACCAAGAATACTCTATCCAGCTAAACTAGCATTCAAAAATGATGGAGAGTTCAAAATATTCACAGATAAACAGAAACTGAAAGAGTATATCAACAAGAAACCTCCCCTTCAAGAAATTCTTAAGGGAGTTCTGCAGGAAGAAAGGAAAAAACAGGACAGTCAGAGATGGAGGAGAGTGTAAAAGCAACAAGAAAGACAAAAATAGAAGGGGAAAATAAAATAATACAAACAAAATATAACAAACACAAATCCAACCAAAATATGGCTACCATAAATAACTCTCTAAACGTAATAACACTGAATGTCAACGGACTAAACTCACCTATCAAAAGATTCAGACTGGGACACTGGATAAGGAAATACGACCCATCTATATGCTGTCTACAAGAGACACATCTTAGACCCAGAGACTCATGGAGGTTGAAAGTGAATGGCTGGAAAACAATCATACAAGCAAACAACAACCAAAAAAAGGCAGGAGTAGCTATATTAATATCAGACAAAATAGACTTTAAATGCGAAACAATTGTGAGAGACAAAGAAGAATACTATATTTTAGTGAAAGGGACAATCTGTCAAGAAGATCGAACAATCATAAATATTTATGCTCCTAACAAGGGCGCCTCTAAATATGTGAGGCAAACGCTGGAAAAACTAAGTGAAAGAATAGATGCATCTACAATTATAGTGGGGGATTTTAATACACCACTATCAACTCTGGACAGAACATCTCAAAAGAGAATCACTAAAGAAACAAAACATTTGAACAGTATATTAGAAGAGCTGGATCTAATAGACATATATAGATCATTACACCCAAACACAGCAGGATATACATTTTTCTCAAGCGCACATGGAACATTCTCCAAGATTGACCATATGCTAGGCCACAAAGAAAGGCTTAATGAATTCAGAAAGATTGAAATCATACAAAACAATATCTCTGACCACAGTGGAGTGAAGCTGGAAATTTGCAAGGGACAGAGACCCAGACTCCACACGACAATTTGGAAATTAAACAGCACACTCTTAGAAAAACAGTGGCTCAAAGAGGAAATCTCAAAAGAGATCAATGACTACCTTGAAACAAATGATAATGATAACACAACATACCAAAATTTATGGGATGCAGCAAAAGCGGTACTGAGAGGGAAATTTATAGCCATAAATTCATATATAAAAAAAGAAGAGCAAAAATTGGAGAACTAACTGCACTTTTGACGGAATTAGAAAAACAACAACAAAGTAACCCAACAGGAAGAAGAAGGAAGGAAATAACAAAGATAAGAGCAGAACTAAATGAAATAGAAAATAAGGAAGCACTTGAAAAAATAAACAAGACCAAGAGCTGGTTTTTTGAGAAGATCAACAAAATTGACAAACCTTTAGCGAGACTAACAAAGAAAAAAAGAGAAAAGATGCAAATACACAAAATAAGAAATGAGAAAGGTGATATCACCACTGACCCCACAGAAATAAAGACTATCATAAGAGGATACTTTGAAAAACTATATTCCAACAAAAATGACAATTTAGAGGAAATGGACAAATTCCTAGAAACACATAAGCAGCCCATACTGATGAAAGAAGAAATTGATGATCTTAACAAACCAATCACAAGCAAAGAGATAGAATCAGTCATTAAAAATCTCCCAACTAAGAAGAGCCCAGGGCCAGATGGCTTCACAGGTGAATTCTACAAAACATTCCGGAAAGAACTAACACCAATCCTGTTGAAACTATTCCAGAAAATCGAAACAGAAGGAACACTGCCTAATTCCTTCTATGATGCCAACATTACCCTAGTACCAAAGCCAAACAAAGACACCACAAGAAAGGAAAATTACAGACCAATTTCTCTAATGAACCTAGACGCAAAAATACTTAACAAAATACTTGCTAATCGTATTCAACAACACATTAAACAAATTATACACCATGACCAAGTGGGATTTATTCCAGGTATGCAAGGATGGTTCAACATAAGAAAATCAATCAATGTAATACACCATATAAACAGATTGAGAGAAAAAAACCACATGATTATATCTATAGATGCAGAAAAGGCATTTGACAAAATACAGCACCCCTTCCTGATAAAAACACTCCAAAAGATCGGAATACAAGGAAACTTTTTGAATATGATAAAGAGTATATATGAAAAACCAAAAGCCAACATTGTTTATAATGGTGAAATCCTGAAATCCTTCCCTCTAAACTCAGGAACAAGACAAGGATGCCCATTGTCTCCGCTCCTATTTAACATTGTCTTGGAAGTACTTGCTCGAGCACTGAGACAAGAACCAGATATAAAAGGCATTCAAATTGGAAGGGAAGAAGTCAAAATTTCATTATTTGCAGATGACATGATCCTATATATAGAAAACCCTGAGAGATCTACAACAAAGCTCCTAGAACTCATAAATGAGTTTAGTAAAGTCGCAGGTTATAAGATCAGTGCGCAAAAATCAGTAGCATTTCTATACACCAATAATGAGCAAGATCAGGAGGAAATCAAGAAACAAATACCAGTCACAATAGTAAATAAAAAAATCAAATACTTAGGAATAAATTTAACTAAAGAGGTAAAAAACTTATACATCGAGAACTATACAAGATTGTTCAAGGAAATCAAAGAAGACCTAAATAAATGGAAGAATATTCCCTGTTCATGGATAGGAAGACTGAATATTATTAAGATGTCTATCCTACCAAAACTGATCTACACATTCATTCAATGCAATCCCAATAAAAATCAACACAGCCTTCTTTAAGGAACTAGAAAAACTAACTATGAAATTTATTTGGAATAGAAAGAGGCCCCGAATAGCCAAAGACATATTGAAAAAGAAAAACGAAATAGGAGGAATCACACTTCCTGACTTCAAAACATACTACAAAGCTACAGTAGTGAAAACAGCATGGTACTGGCATAAGGAGAGACACACAGACCAATGGAATCGAATTGAAAGTTCAGATATAGAACCTCATGTATATAGCCATATAATATTCGATAAAGCCACCAAACCCTCTCAACTGGGAGAGAATGGCCTATTCAACAAATGGTGCCTGGAGAACTGGATAGCCATATGTAGAAGAATGAAAGAGGATTACCATCTCACACCTTATACAAAGATCAACTCAAGATGGATCAAAGACCTAAATATAAGAGCCAAGACCATAAAGACCTTAGAAAGCAGTGTAGGGAAACATCTACAGGACCTTGTAATAGGAAATGGCTTCATGAATATCACACCAAAAGCACGAGCAGCAAAAGAACAAATAGATAAATGGGACTACCTCAAAATTAAAGCCTTCTGCACCTCAAAGGAGTTTGTCAAGAAAGTAAAAAGGGAACCCACACAATGGGAGAAAATATTTGGCAACCATATATCTGATAAGAGACTTATAACTTGCATATATAAAGAACTCATATATCTTGAAAACAAAAAGATAAACAACCCATTTAAAAAATGGGAAAAAGACTTAAACAGACACTTCTCCAAAGAAGAAATACAAATGGCTAGAAAGCACATGAAAAAATGCTCCAAATCTCTAGCAATCAGGGAAATGCAAATCAAAACTATAATGAGATACCATCTTACTCCCATAAGATTGGCAGCCATGAAAAAAACAGTAGAATACAAATGCTGGAGAGGATGTGAAGAAAGGGGAACACTCATCCATTGCTGGTGGGAATGCAGAAGGATCCAACCATTCTGGAGGACAGTTTGGCGGTTTCTCAAAAAATTATCCATAGATTTGCCATATGACCCAGCAATACCACTGCTGGGTATATACCCATCAGATCTGAAAACAAGGACACAAACCAATATATGTACACCAATGTTCATAGCAGCATTGTTCCCTATCACCAAAAGTTGGAATCAATCCAAATGTCCATCAACAGATGAGTGGATCAATAAAATGTGGTATATACACACAATGGAATACTACTCAGCTGTAAGAACCAATACACTACAATCGCACGTGATAACATGGATGAACCTTGAGAATCTTATGTTGAGTGAAGCAACTCAGGCATTGAAGGACAAATACTATATGACCTCAATGATATGAAATAAGTTAACTGCCTCAGAGAGCTAGAGTCTGGAAAAGTGGCTTACAGGAAATTGGGGGGTGGAGGAAGGATGTGAGTTAATGTCTGCAGGGGTGGAATCTGTGATGAGCTGGCGGTAAGTATGAGCACAAAGAAGGGACAAAATGGGGGCAAGGGGTTACCTTCGGGTGGGGTTTTCTGGGTTTGAGGGGGGCTGGGGATGGGAAGAGGGGTAATATTGTCCAAGAAATAGGTGGGAGGGAGGGGCAACATACGAATATGGGAGAGTGTCAGAAGTTCGTTGAGAACTAAATGTTGAGTAAAACGTATCAAAGTATAAGTAGGAGGGTTACCTGGTTAGGACGCTCAGGGGGTATGGTCTGATGCGTGACGGACTCTGGAGGGAATAGCTGAAGGCTCATTTTGCCAAGGTGGGTTCTACCATTGGGTGGGGTGGACCTATATCCTGGGGAAGACTAATGCCGTTGAATAGAGAGAACTGTATCTCTCGTGAGAAAGGACGGCTCCCAGGGTATTAGATTGGCAGGCGTTGTGGGCCCTAAGGGGAGGGGAAAATGGATGTGGAATGGATGGAACAAAGGTAAATAAGGGGGCAAAAGAGGAGTTATGTGAGAGTACACAAGGATGAATATAAAACAGCTAATATTACACCAAAAACATATAGGGGATGACAGACTAATAATGAAAACCATAAGACAAAACATAGGATAACTAAAAAATTTAGAAAACTGTACAGCCTAAAATATGGACCACATAGTAAGCACAAATGTCACCTTGTTTGAAAACTATAGTATTGGAATCTGTACATCAGTTTCAGGAAATATGATATGAATAAGTTAAAAGATTATTGCTGTGCAAGGGAAAAGGTTTTATGGTGGATCTGGGGAAATACTGTATATTGTATATATGAATTTCGGTGATCTAAGACTCTTCTGAAGCTGACATTATGTTGGGATTCACTTTACGGGAAGTTTTGGATCACAGAGTGGTTCAACAATGGCAGCGGAGGAATACTGATATGGGATGTTATTGACAGGATATATATGGTTGACAGGGAGTTATACAGGGCATATGCCCAGGGTATATGGTAATGTCTATATATACTCATAGTGGAAACAAAAACAACAGCTGGGAGGGTACTGGGCTCCTGGCCGGGGGGTCACTGTTGTGGACCCTGGGAGAGCAGCGGCAATCCTCCAGGTGCAACGGCAAGAACCAGGAAGGAAGGAGGGCCCAACAGTGGGCTCGTGATACTAATGGTTACACTTTTGAGCCTATACACCTGCAATAAGAACAAGGCCTAGAGTAGCATTGTGCCTGGGGGTTTCCTCCTGACAGCCTGCATGTTACTCAAATGTGGCCACTCTCACAGCCAAACTCAGCGTGTAGATGCGATGCATTCCCCCCAGCGTGGGACATGACACCCGGGGATGAGCCTCCCTGGCACCGAGGGATCACTACCACATACCAGCTGAAGAAGCAACTAGAAAATGACCTTGAATTAAAGATTCAATGCGGAACAGCAGAATATACCTGTCTACATATAATGACATGACTTCGGGAAGCTGTTTGACCTAATGTAAGGGGGAAATGGAAAGGAGAAATGAGATTATAAGGCTGTGAGTCTCTAAAAAAGAGTCTGGAGGTTGTCAGAAGGAATACCCCTATGTACAACTGAACAGAGTCTAAGAGACAGAGAAGGTAGATACAACCCCAGGTATTGGTTCTTTTGAGGGATAAAGAGACCCACGGGTTCTATGGTCATGGCAGAAGGGGTTCACTGCCATGACAGATAGCCCTTCTTTGGAGCTGGTGTTTCTGCGTGATGGAATTGGACTCAGAGGGGATCTCTTTTCACAAGACTTGCATGCTACTTTATTGGAATTGTAGTCGGTGCTGGGTTTAAGATATATGTAGGGGATTTGAATCTCTGGACTGATAATATGACACCCAGGCCCAGAGCCTCAACAGACTTCAGCTCCTACACTTTGATTTATTGGACTTACTCCACTCAGCTAACATGGAGTTGAAGAAGGTCAACCACCACAACATGGAGCCTAGAGTGTCTACAACTGGAAGCGGGAGGAGTGCATCCAGTACCCATATGGAATCTAAGCCCTCACTTGACATAGATGTGCAATGGACACAACCAATCCAATGTCCACAGAGAAAATGTGGAATGGGTGTGGGAACGGTAGCCATGGTGGCTGCTGGGTGTGGGGAACGGGAGGAAGAGATGAGATGTGGAGGCGTTTTCGGGATGTGGAGTTGTCCTGGATAGTGCTTCACGGACAATTACGGGACATTATAGATCCCCCCAGGGCCCACTGGATGGAACGTGAGAGAATCTGGGCTATGATGTGGACCATTGACTATGGGGTGCAGTGATGCTCAGAGATGAACTTACCAGGTGCAATGGATGTGTCATGATGATGGGAGAGAGTGTTGCTGTGGGGGAAGTGGGGGGCGGGGGCGGTGGGGTTGAATGGGACCTCATATTTTTCATAATGTAATTTAAATAAATAAATAAATAAATAATTTTTTTTTAAAAGTTACTTTGCTGAAAGAAAAATACTGACTTACACAATGGGAGAAAATATTTGGAAACCACATATCTGAGAAGGATTTAACATCAAGAATATATAAAGAAATCCATCAACTCAACAAAAAAATGAAAAATAATTCAAAAATGGGCAAAAAAAAGAATAGACATTTCTCCAAAGAAGATATACCACTGGCCAAAAAGCACATGAAAAGATGCTCATCATCATTAGCCATTATGGAAATCAAATCAAAACCACAATGAGATACCATTTTACACCACTAGATTGGTACTATTAATCAAATAGAAATGCTAAGTGTTGAAGGAGATGTGGAGAAATAGGGACACTCATTCATTGCTGGTGGGAATATAAAACAGTGCAGTTGCAGAGCTGCAGTGGAAGAGGGTTTGGCAGTTCCTCAGACAGTATAGAATTAGCATAAAACCTGGCAATCCTACTTATAGGTCTATACACAAAAGATTTGAAAGCAGAGGGAAGTGGATGTGGCTCAACTGATAGATCATCTGCCTACCATATAGGAGGTCCAGGGTTCGATACCCAGGGCCTCCTGGTCCGTGTGGTGAGCTGGCCCATGCATAGTGCTGCCACGTGCAAGAAGTGCCATGCCACTCAGGGGTGCCCCACGCACAAGGAGTGTGCCCCACAAGGAGAGCCACCTGGCAAGAAAAAAAGCACAGACTGCCCAGGAGTGGCACAATATACACAGATAGCTGATATAGCAAGATGACACACAACAAAGAGACACAGATTCCCAGTGCCGCTTGACAAGAATGCAAGTGGACACAGAAGAACACATGGTGAATGGACACAGAGTAGACCATGGGGGAGTGGGGGTGAGAAATAAATAAAAATAAATCTTTAAAAAAAAAGAATTGAAAGCAGAGATTCAAACAGATATTGTACACCAATGTTCATAGAGATATTGTTACAAATTCCAAAAGAGGGAAGCAACCCAAGTGTCCATCAGCTGACTGGATAAGCAAAATGTGATATATACACACAATGGAATATTATTCAGTCATAAAAAGAAATAAAGTTCTGACACATGAACAACATGGATAACCTTGAAGATATCTTATTGAGTGAAGTCAGATACAAAAATGATTTCACTGATATGAAATTATTAGATTAAGCAAAGTCATAGAGTCAGAATCTAGACTATAGTTTACCAGAGGCTGTGGTGGGGATTTGAAATAGGGAATTAATGCTTAAAATGTACAGAGTTCCTATTTAGAACAATGGAAATGTTTTTGTATGGATGGTGGTGATGGTAGCACAACATTGTGAGTGCAATTAACAGCACTGAATTTTATATTTGAATCTGTTTAAAAGGGGGAAATTTTAGGTTGTATACATGTGACTAGAATAAAAATTTTAAAAAGATAAATCTATGGGACAGCACAACACAGAGAACCTTAAGTTAAACCATGGAGTATAGTTAATAATACATTATACAAATGTGTTTTCATCAATTGTAGCAAATGCACCACACCAATGCTAGATGTTAATATAAGTGGGTAATGGGAACCCTATATTTTATGCATGATTTTTCTGTAAACCCACAACTTCCCTAATAAAAAAATTACTTGATTAAAAGATTCAGAACTGAAGTATATGAGATTCAGCCACTTGGCTTCAAAAGACAGGGTTTTTTGTATGTTTATTTCTTATTTTGAAGCTTGTAAGAAATTGCAAAACAAAGGATATAAAGTGAGAATATTCTCACTAGAAAGAGAATGATAATATTTATCCAATGAAATCACATGACCTTGTCCACAGTCATCACTTTTTTAGGGAGGTATAACAGCATATTTTTATTTCTAGTAATATCTTTGTAATTAAAGGTAAATAATGGCATGTGGAAAATGTCTGCCGTACTTCCTTCCACACTGCAACCCACATTTGCATTCATTGCCCTTGCAACATCTGCCTCCATCACTTTTCTATCTTGTCAATGTTACCAAGAAGCTGCTTCTATGTCCAAAACTAAAGTAGAATGGCTTTGATGAATCAGATAGAAAAGCTAGATAACTTAAAACTTCATGAACAAATTAAAATTTGGCAAATTTTAAGCTTTATTGTTAAAGTTATTGGCAAAAAATACATGTGTTGGCTTATCTTTACTTGAATAACCATGAGAAAGCCTTAAAAAGCTTGATAAAATGTGACTGTCAAAATATTCCATGTATTAGAACACTCACCTATATAATATACTGTCAAGCCATTTTATTAAAAACTTTGCATCTTCATAAGTAAAAAAACGTATTTTTCATAAAAACAAGTCTATACTCTCAATAGTAAAGGTTGATTTTAATAATTTTGATGCCCATGATGAATTAAGCTATTTTGCCCCAAAATACTTTTACTTGTTGTGTTTGTGCAAAATAGTAATAAATTTCACAGTCCTCTATTAATATTCTTGCCACTCTATTATGTCAATTAAATTTGATGGTGATACCTCAACACCTTAGAGCCAGTCTCAAAAACTGAGCAGAGATCTCAAATTAGGGAGAAATGACTGGATTTACTGATTTGAACAGGTTCGTCAGGTTCATGCTCTGCCTGCACTGCCAACTGTGCCTTCATCTGCCATAGCAATTCTCATCACCACTTTCCCATTATATCTAAGTGTATTTAGGCTGCTTAAAGCAGGTACCATGAAACGCATTGACTTAAACAATAGAAAATTATTAGCTTAAGTTTGTGGCTATGAAAATGTCCAGATCAAGGCATCAGTGAGGTGATGCTTTCTTCCTGAAGACCAGCTGCCAGAGATTCCTCTGCCACATGACAAGGCACATGGCAGCATCTGCTGGTCTCTCCCTTCTCTTCAGGGTTTCTTTGCTTTCAGCTTCTTATGTCTGTGGCTTTCTGTCCCTCTCTCTGCATTCATCCTGTTTACAAAAGGACTCCAGTAAGAGATTAAGCCCCATCCTAAGCAAGGCGTTAACTGAAGTAATCTAATCAAAACGGTCTACTTAAACAGTTTACACCCACAGGAATGGATTAGCCTTAAGAACATGAACTTATGGGGTACATACAGTTCCAGACCACCACAAAATGTGTTCAAAATGACTTCCATGTTCTCTATGGAAAACACTACTCTGCTAAATCCTTGATTATTCATGAAGTAAATGAATGGTTTCTTTGTATCATACAATTCCATTTCTGCCTCCATTCATTGAAATTTAAAATACTGTTGTTGTAGCACCACTAAGAATCCTGATTCAAAATCTTGCTTGCCATGCCAAGCTCCAGCAGTCAAGCAATCAGACTATAGATTATATTCCATATACAGCTTCTTTTGAGGCTTATTAGCTTTGTTAATGAGCTTTGTTAATTTCTTCTGTTTTGTTGTTTCACTTTCTAAGTTCTTTAGAATTTTTGTTGATTTCTGTTCAGAGCAAATTGCTAATGTCTCAGATATCTTAGTTCTACATCTGTGATTTGATACACTAATTTCTACTGGTTAGCTGAGCCCTTCAGTTTACCAGCATTTTGACATTTTTTAAAAATCTATACAGAAGACCAAAAGAGATCCAAATGACCCATGGTCAGTGGTTAATGGACAGCCATGTCTCCAGCTGAGCTTCTATATGAAGCACTTCATTCCAAATTACTTGGTCTGTGAAACCTTGAGAGACACTGGCAACAGTGTCACTATAAACCTGTTTTCTATTTCAATTGGATGCATGTCAATGGCTGATCCATCACCTTCAGCTCATCCATAAAGAAACACTCAGGACTCTTCAAACCAACGGATGAAACTTGTGTTTACTGTGTGCTCGTACAATGGTGCCTTCCTGGGCCACTACTGAGGGTTTGCCTCATCCCATGGTTTGACCACCTACTATCTCCAGAATTCACTTCCTAGAGCTCTCCCATTTTACCTTTCACTCCATCCCCATCTGGTCTCCTTTCTCTTCCTTGAATGTAGGAGGCACATTCCTGCCCTAGGGCCCTCTCAGTTGCTGGAAATCTCTGCTGAAAATTTTTTCCACAAGAACCTTCTTCTCATTTAGGTATTGGATCAAATTTCACCTTCTCAGTAAGGCCTTGCCTGATAGCTCATTCTGAATTAGTAACCCCACACTCATATGCCCATCACACAAACAAGGAAGTTTCCAGATATAGTATAGAGTTTCAATAGACCTTACGGATGCCTAGCAGGTTAAGCTGGAGAGCAAGCCACTTTTCAGTAAGGCAAAGGCTCTAAATGTTAATAAACTTTCTTATAGAATTTCAGTAGTTGATATAACGTTAAAACTCAGTTTTCTCATATGTATACTGGGAATCAAAACATGGTCTCAAAGTACATTCTGTAACAATAATCTGTATTATTTTTATGATGAGGGCATTTAATTTTTTTTATTCTTTGCAAAACAGCATTCTGTGTGAAAACTTCCATGACACGAAGAGTAAATCTGAAACAATTTGTGAATGCACTTTGCACCATACCTAGAATATAATAGATGTCCATTAATGCTTATTCGTTCACCACACATGTATCATATTTTAAAAGGACGATTATACTCTCTGGTAGGTACAGGGTCATGTGCAGCCACCATTATATTATGAATTAAAGAATGCTAAAACGAGGTATACTTGCAGGCGCAAAATTCTCTCTCCTCACTTTGGTGCTGCCAACAGTGTTTGAAAGTCTATCATTTAGGATTCATCCAATTATTCCATAATTTAGGAATGCCAATAATTTCATTTGGAATTATTTCATTTCTAATTCCTTTCCAATAGGGGCTCTTTTTAAAATGCAGAGACTCCAGGAATTTGTAGCAAAACCCTGTTAGGTTGTGTATTCAGGCTCTCCTCTGTAGGAAATCCCCACTTGACTGCAACCTGCAGGGGGCTCCTGGAAGTCAGGACCAACTATTTGATTTGCCCCACCTAGGTCAGCCAGGCTTTTTTTTTTTTTTTTTTTGACAAATCTGTTTTATTGATACATATTACTAAAGCATACAATTCATCCAAAGGGTACAATCAATGGTATTTAGCATAATCACATAGCTGTGCATTCATCACTTCAATCATTATTAGAGCGTTTTCACTATTTCAATAATGGTAATAACAACAAACATAAAACAGACAAACGGGATGCGGACTTGGCCCAGTGGTTAGGGCGTCTGTCTACCACATGGGAGGTCCACGGTTCAAACCCCAGGCCTCTTGACCTGTGTGGAGCTGGCCCACGCGCAGTGCTGATGCGTGCAAGGAATGCCCTGCCATGCAAGGGTGTCCCTGCATAGGGGAGCCCCACGCGCAAGGAGTGCACCCCATAAGGAGAGCCGCCCAGTGCCAAAGAGAGTGCAGCCTGCCCAGGAATGGCACCGCACACACGGAGAGCTTACCCAACAAGATGACGCAACAAAAAGAAATACAGATTCCTGTGCCACTGACAACAACATAAGCGGACAAAGAAGAACACGCAGCAAATAGACACAGAGAACAGACAACTGGGGACGGGGGAGGGGGGAGGGAGGAGGGGGGAGAGAGGTGGGGCGGAAGAGGAGAAAGATAAATAAATCTTTAAAAAGGAAAAAAAGCAGACAAACAAGAAAATTCTTCACCTCTTAATCTCTCAATGTTTCCTTTTCTGTACATAGCTGCTGTTTCTAGCTAGTCTTGTACAATTATTTATTTATTAAGCAGTTTTATTGCGGTATATTCACATAAGATACAATTTATCTAAAGTGTATAATCAATGGCTTTTAGTATAATCACAATGTTGTGCATTCATCATCACAAAAAATTTTAGAATTATCTCATTACTCCAGAAAGATAAACTCCACATCCCTTAACATGCCTTCTGTAGCCCTATATAACCACTAATCAAATTTCATCTTTATAAATTGATTTATATTTACATTTTACAGAAGTGGAATCCTATAATATGTTACACAATATATTTAATTCATAATAACACAATCATGCAGTATTTGTCCTTTTTTGCTTGGCTTGTTTCATTCAACATAATGTTCTCCAGGTTCATTCATGTTGTCATAGCTTTACAACTTCAGTTGTTCTTACAGCTGCATAATATTTCATCATGTGAATATGCCACAGTTTGTTCATCCATTCTTCAGTTGATGAACACCTGAGTTGTTTCCAATTTTTGGCAATTGTGATAACACCACTATGAACATAGGTGTGCAGAAGTTTATTCGTGTCACTGTTCTCAGTTCTTCTGGGTATACACCGAGAAGTTGTATTGCAGGGTCATGTGGCAAATCTATATCAACTTCTTTAGGAACTGCCAAACAGTCCTCCACAGTAGCTGTACCATTCTACATTCCCACCAACAATGAATAAGTGGTTCCTATGGCTCCACAACCTCTCCAATACTTGTAGTTCTCTGTCTTTTTAATAGTGACCATTCTGATAGGTATAAATGATATCTCACTGTAGTTTTGATTTGCAATTCCCATTGTTATTCAGCATTGTACTAGAAGTTCTAGCTAGAGAAATTAGACAAGAAAAAAAAAAATTAAAGCCATCCAAATAGAAAAAGAGGAAGTAAAACTCTCACTATTTGCAGATAACATGATCTAGTATTTAGAAAATTCTAACTCAACAAAGCTACTTGAGTTAATAAATGAGTTCAGCAAAGTAGCAGGATACAAGATCAACAGTCGAAAATCAGTAATGTTTTTGTACACTAGTACTAAACTATCTGAGGAGGAAATCAGGGAAAATTCCATTTACAATAGCAACAAAAAGACTCAACTCCCTAGGAATCAATTTAACCAAAGAAATATAGGACCTTTATGCAAAAAACTACAAAACAATAATAAAAGAAATCAATGAAGACCTAAACAAATGGAAAGACATTCTATGATCATGGTTTGGAAGACTAAATATCCTGAAGATGTCAATCCTACTCAAATGGATTTATAGACTCAATGCAATACCAATCAAAATTCCAATGCCTCCTTTACAGATAGAAAAGGCAATTACCAAATTCATTTGGAAGGGAAAGTGCACCCAAAGAGCCAAAAAGCATTCTAAAAAAGAAGAGCAACATGGGAGGAATTTCACTGCCTCACCTTGAAATATATTACAAAGCTACAGTAGTCAATACAGTATGGTACTGGCATAATGATAGACACATTAATCAGTGGAATAGAATTGAGGTTCCAGAAATAAACCCTCACCTCTATGGTAGGCTGATTTTTGACAAACCTATCAAGTCCATGTTAACAGGACAAAACAGTCACTTCAACAAATTGTGCTGGGAGAACTGGATATCTATAACCTAAAGAATGAAAGAGGACCCCTATCTCACTCCCTATATAAGAATCAACTCAAAATGGATCAAAGACCTAAATGTAAAAGCCAGGACCATAAAACTACTGGAATAAATGTAGGAAAACATCTTAAAGACCTTGTGGTAGTTGGTGGTTTCTTGGACCTTACACCCAAAGCACATGAAGCAAAAGAAAAAATAGATGAATGGGACTCCTCAAAATTAAACACTTTTGCACCACACAGGACTTAGTCAAAAGAGTGAAAAGGCAGCTGAGTCAATGGGAAAAAATATTTGGAAATCACAGGACTAATAAGGATTTAATATACAGGATATATAAAGAGATACTACAAATCAACAATAAAAGGACAAATGACCCAATTGAAAAATGGGTGAAAGACTTGAATAGACGTTTATCTAAAGAAGAAATACAAATGGCAAAAAATTTAAAAATTTAAAAAACATGAAAAAATGTTCAAGATATTTTTCCTGAAAGTAATTTAAATTTCAATATAAAAGATACAAAAATAGAGGTTTTGGTCAGGTAAATAGCAGAACTCTAGGTCAGTCCAATATGGTATCCACTAATAACCTGTGGCTTTGTAAATTTTAATTTTAATTAATTAAAATTAAATATAATAAGAAATACAGTGCCTCAAGTATATTAGCTATATTTTAAGTGCTCAATATTATAGACCATTTCCATCATCACAGAAAATTCTATTAAACAGAGTTGTTTTTGAGCAGGAGTCAACAAACTACAGCCTGTAGATGCACTGAATTTTGCCTACTCCCCACTTTTTAAAAACCACAACTAAGAATATTTTTTTACATTTTTAAATGGTTGAAACAATTAAGAATAATATGTTGTAGCATGTGAAAATTATGTGAAATTCAAATTTCAGTGTCCACAAATAAATGTTTATTGGAGCACAGTCATGTTCATTCATTTGTGAATTGCTGAGGACTGCTTTGTGCCATAACAGAGTTGAATTGCTGGGACAAAAATTGTATGACCAGCAAAGTCTAAAATATTTACTACCTGAGTCTATGGAGAAAAAGTGTGCTGACTCCTGCTCTAGAGGGAAGTGCTGAGGTTTCCACAGTTGCTTTGATGCTTTCTCAGATTCTGAGAGTTTATGAGCACACTAGATAATATTTATATTGTGGTACTAAGGACTTACCAGGTATACAAACAGGCTTTTCATTTCTGTGTTGGAGACTGGAAAGGAAAAGCCTACTGCAAGGAATGTTGTTGGAATACATGGGGGTTGGGAGACATTAAAGGGGAAGAGTATATTCTTCCTTAATGCAAACTGACAGATACTAGAGCATCATACTTTACTGTGCTTACTGCAGTATCTATCTAGGCCCACCACAGCCAAAAACCAAGTCGTAAGAAAACCGAAGCCCAAGTGTTTCTTTAGTCTAAACAAGGGGCTCCTTCATATTCTCTGTGAGAGTCCAGCTAAAATCCCTTTAGGTGAGCATAGTACCTAGTCTCCCTGCAGCTGCCCAACAGACATACAGCCAAGAGCCAACAGCATAATTAGACCTCAAACCAGGAGTAAGAGCAAACCAAGTGGAGGACGTGGGTCTGCATTCTCAGTGAACTGTGAACTCCTCCCTACACCAAAAGGAGATGAGTTGATTGTGTGTACTTCTTGAAAATATTTCATTATATAAAGGTAATTATCACAAGTCAAGAAATATCCAGGGTCACCCACAGTGCAGGAATTACACTTTACTGGACTTCACACGAAGTGACAGAAAAGGATCCCAGGTAGAAAGATACAAGAGTTCAAGACAAAATTCCTGAAATGGATACAGAAAGTGGAAAGTGTCTAGAGGCTCAGAAGAGAGGCTGTGCTTCATAGGAATTCTGGGTCACTTGCTGTAACAAGGAATTCTAGGGTTAGGACTCTCACAGAAGATTCCAGAAATTCTTCTCTCTGCTAATGAGTCTGACAAATCACATTTCATTCTACCAAGGAGGTGCCAGGGAGAACCTCTAGCTCTAATACAATCACTATGGGAAATCGGATGAGGGCACCAGCATGGCTTCAGGTAGTCTGATAATGAATCGTGTCTCCACTACCCATTAGCTGCTAAGCCTTGGACAAATTGTTTATCTTCTATATGCCTCGTTTTCCTCAACTGTGAATTTATGTGAAATTTTTTGTGAAGAATAATTAAGATAATTCAAGTAAAGTTGTTTACCACTGAGACAAGCATTAGCGAGATTATGGATGCTAGTGTAGGCGCGATCACTAATGGTCTGAACAATGCCCAACCCCCTTCTTTGCAAACTGATTCCTGATAATGCTCGAGTGTCAAGATGCCCAGTTTCCAAGCAGTGGGTCATGATGGGTTTAGACCAATTTTGACAAACTGTTCTCTACTCTCCCAGCCTCCTTGGCAGTTACACCTGGCCAGGTACCCTAGTTCTAGACAAGGAGAAAAACTTCTTGACTATGAGAGAAGAAAAAAGGGGTAGTCCTAAAAAAACTTGTTTTTTCCCCCTCCCAGAGGAGGGAATAAGCAATGAGGCCATCCAATACAAAATAAAAGCTATGAGAAGCCCAGAGTCACCAACCTTGACATCTCTGAGTTACTGACCAATACTCTAGATTCTGTGTTGTGAGAAAAATAGACTTCTAATTTTTATGACTTATATTACATGCAATCATTTCTAAAAATGGTTTAGATAGAATAAAGGCCCCAAATTTTACTGATGAAAAATTATTTCTGATTTCCTTAAAAATTTGCTAGCTACCACTGTGGGAATGGGAAAAGAAAGAAGTAAAAAGTGTCAACTTGAGTTTCTTTCCCTAACAATTCCCTCCTGGAGGATGCCCTGCTTCTCTCCTGCCCTATTAGAGGTACATGATGCCATAGAGAAAGTCTAGGCTATCACAATGAGGCACATTTTCCTTTGTCTGGGACTCATTTAACACTGCAGGGATAGACAGGACAATAAAAAATATCTAACATTTTGAGTGCTTACATGCACCGCAAAAAAGATACATTTTGACCCATTTACTACTTACAATTATCCACTGATGTTACAACTAGTATTAAGCCCACTTTACAAAAGGAGAAATTGAGGCACAGAAGAGTAATGTAATTTGCATAAGGTCACACACCAGACTGGGATGAAAAGAAGAACACAAGCACCAAATCTGTGAACTTAAGCACTATACCCTAATTCCTTTTCTCTGAGGACAGCAATGAGATTGAAGTTCAATAGGTAAAAACTTGAAATTGATCTGGTAAATTGATTTGGGGGACCTTTTGAAAACCTCAGTCTAATATTTTCCCAAGTCGACTTCATCTTACTCTTGAGGTATCCAGTGTAAGAGGAATAAGGTCAGTCAATTTAGAAAGTTAAAGAATCTACATGCCTAGAAGAATATGGATGGAGCTCAGCTTTAAGTTGAAAAGAGCTATCCTAGGAGATAGAAACTTCCCAGGATCTAAAGAGGGAAGGGTATCAATCCAGAACTTATAAGTGTTGATAACATCTATCCTTGCACATATCAGCTCTCTTGGCTGTCAGGATGTGGCTGTTACTCTCACATTTTCATTCACAAACACAGAGCTAAAATCTGTCTGCCAACCAGCGTTCCCAACATATAATATGAATAACTGCCCTTTGCCTGCTTAAACAAAAGTCTAGAAGTAGAGCAAAATAAAACTCATCAAATTTCACATATGCCAATTGTTGGGAAGCAGAGAAACCATTAGTTTAGGCTACGTTGCCTTATTTGGGATGAGTATTGGGTTGATGAAGACAATTGTGAAATTCTATTTTTCTATTGTACCTTATAAATAAAATCTACCAGGACCAACATGGAGGCACCCATACTAAGCCCCATGTCAGGAAAAAGAAAAACAAAAAAACCTAAGCTAGCTTCTATTACCTGTAAATGTCCTGCTTGCCCAGAAAACCAAATTTAAATACAGCCTCTGTTATTGCCAACCTAAGCTCCTCATTCTTATACCACCTAACTTCATTCCTAAGCAACTACGTGCTCCCCACTTTGTAAGACCCCACCTAAGTAAAATGGAAATGTAATGTCAGCCAATCAGAACATTTTCTCACTTGCTTCTGCATTCACCCTACAGGAGCTTCTCTGTTCCACGCCCTTCAGAGGCTTCCTTCCACTTTCTGAATGGGAGGCTGCCCAATTCATGATTCACTCAATAAAGCTGTGAGATCCTAAAGTGCATGAAAAGTTTGTTTTTATCATGCCTGAGGTACATCATGTACAATTTCATTTTATGAGAAAGGAAGAGTGAGGTAACCAGTAAAGGCTGCACTTAAAATCATCACACTATTTCTAATGGAGACCAAATTCAAGTGTTCTTGTATAGTCACTCATTCAAGATACAAACTAGTGAGTTCTTGTAATGTGACAGGCAGACTGTAAAATCACATTAACACAGCAAGAAATGTGCCCCACAGTCCTTCTTTCTACAGACTTAAGGAGTAGAAACGAATACCATCACATTAATGTTCTTGTATTTGCCTGTACCCATGAAACCGTGAACTCTGATAAGCACAGTGGTGGCAGAGGATAGATAGGCAGCTCTTCCAGTGATGGCCTGTTTGGAAAGGAATTAGCATTTGAATTGAAAAATGATGACTGAGGACAATAAAATATTTTAAAAGCATTTCATAAATGCCTGAAGGATTTGCTCCACTGATCTCTTATACTAAAACACCTATTCCTTCCTCTTTTCTGTGCTATCCCCAGGATTACCTGCTGCCCTCAGGCAAACACATACAAACACACCCCTCAACAAGGACTATCCTCACCTCCCTGACCAACCTCTTCCCCAGTATATATAGATTTAGGTAATTAAAAAGTGTTTTCTCCCCCTACACACAAAAAACTGAAACCAATGGATTCATGTTATCACTAAATTGCTTGCTTCAATTGATAATAATTGATTTTTATAAAGGAACTGCCTGTGTTTTATTGACCACATTTAAGGAAATCAGCCAACTACTGAATTTCAATTACATGCATACCTCAGAGATATTGCAGGTTCAGTTCCAGATCACCACAATAAAATGAATATTGCAAAAAAGTGAGTCGTATGATTTTTATTTTCCAGAGCATATGAAAGTTCTGTTTACACTATTCTGTGGTCTATTATGTGTGCAATAGCATTATATCTAAAAAAATGGCATACCTTTATTAACAATACTTTATTACTAAAAAAAAAATGCTAACCATCATCTGAGTCCCCAGCGAGTCATAATATTTTTGCTGGTGGAGGTTCTTGCCTCGAAGTTAATGTTGACTTATCAGGATGGTGGTTGTTAAAGGTTTGGGTGGCTGTGGCAATTTCTTCAGATAAGACAACAACAAAGTGTGCCACATTGATTGACTCTTCCTTTCATGAAAGATTCCTCTTTGGCATGAGATTCTGTTTGATAGCATTTTACCCACAGTGGAACTTCTTTCAAAATTGTAGTGAATTGTCTCAACTAAGTTTATTGAGTACTCTTAATCCTTTATTGTCATCGTAACAATGGTCACAGCATCTTCACCAGGAATAGATTCCATCTCACATAACCAATTTCTTTGCTCATCCATAAGAAGCAGCTCCTTGTCCATTAAATTTTACCATGAGATTGCAGCAATTCAATTACACTTTGTTTCCAGTTCTAATTTGAGTTCTCTTGTTAGTTCCACTACATCTGCAGTTACTTCCTCCACTGAAGTCTTAAGCCCTTCAAAGTCATCCATGAGAGCTGGAATCACCTTCTTCTAAACTCCTGTTAATGCTGATATCTTGACCTCTTCCCATGAATCACAAAGTTCTTAATGGAATCAAATTGTGAATCCTTCCGTAAGGTTTTCAATTTACTTTGCACAGATCATTCAGAGGAATCACTTCTATGGCAACTATAACCTTCTGAAATGTATTTTTTAAATAATAAGACTTGAAGTCAAACTGACTCCTTGATCCATGGACTGCAGAATGGATATTGTGTTAGTGGGCAGGAAAACAGCATTAATCTCATTGTAATCTCCGTCAGAGCTCTTGGATGACCAGGTGCATTGTCAATGAGTAGTAATATTTTGAAAGGAACCTTTTTTCTTCTGAGCAGCAGGTCCCAACAGTGAGCTTCAAATATTCAGTATACCATATTATGAACAGATATATGGTCATTCAGGCTTTGTTCCATTTATAAAGCACAGGCAGAGTAAATTTAGCATAATGCTTAAGGGGCCTAGGGATTTAGAATGGTAAATAAACATTGGCTTCAATTTACAGTCACCAGCTGCATTAGTCCCTAACAAGACAATCAGCCTGTTCTGCTCAGCTTTGAAGCCAGGCATTGACTTCTCCTCTCCAGCTATTAAAGTTCTAGACAGCATCTTCTTCCAATAGAAGGCTATTTCACCTACATTAGTATATCACCTTCTTCAATTATCTTAACTAGATCTTCTGGATAACTTGCTGTGGCTTCTACCATAGCCCTTGCTGTGGCTTCTACCTTAGCCCTTGCTGCTTCACCTTGCTCTTCTATGTTATGAATATGGCTTCTTTCCTTAAACCTCATGAACCAAGTTCTGCTAGCTTCTACCTTTTCTTCTTCAGCATCTTAACCTCTCTCAGATTTCACAGAAGTGAGGAGAGTTAGGTCCTTGCTCTAGATAAGGTTTCGTCTTAAGGGAATATTGTGGTTGGTTTGATCTTCCTCTCCAGACCACTAAAACTTTCTCCATAACTGCAACAAGACTGCTTCACTTTCTTGACATTCATGTGTTCACTGGAGTAGCACTTTTAAGTTCCTTCAAGAACTTTTCATTTGCAATCTCAACTTGGCTAACTGGTACAAAAGGCTTAGCTCTTGGCCTATCTCAGTCTTCAACATGACTTCCTCACTAAACTTAATCATTTCTAACTTTTGATTTAAAGTGAGAGATTGCAACTTCTCTTTCATTAAACACATAGAGGCCATTGTAGGGTAATCAACTGGCCTAATTAAATATCATTGTGTCTTAGAAAATAGGGATGCCCGAGGAGAGAGAGAGATGGGGGAATGGCTGGTCAGTGGAGCAGTCAAAACACACACAAAATTTATTGATTAAGTACTCCATGTAATATGGGCATGATTCGTGGCCCCTAACACAATTGCAATAGTAGCACCAAGGATCACAGATCACAAATCAGAGGTCACCATAGCAGATATAATAATAATGAAAAAGTATGAAATATTGCTAGAATTACCAAAATGTGACAGAGACACAAAGTAGTACATACATACTGTTGGAAAAAAATGGTGCCAGTAGATTTGCTCAATACATGGTTGTCACAAGCCTTCAATTTGTAAAAAATGTAATATCTGCAAAGCACAATAAAGTGAAGTACAATTTTAAAAAGATATGCCTGTATTTATTAAAGAACAGAAGAAGGTTCTACTATCTCAAATCAGGAGGGGCCACACTAGGGCTATTTGTGAGGGGAGGTGCAGGGGGGTAGGGGGAAATCCCAATTACTTAAAAAAAAATGTTTTTAAGACATCATTCAAATTTATGTTGATAAACCAGATAAAAACAGACAAGTTAAATTCATATGCCCTGTGTTGCTTGACACCAAGTAAAGCAAAGGAGTCTAGGGTCATTAAGAGCAAGATTATAGATTGATTCTGGGAGAATGTGAAGAAATCATGTGGCAAGTCAGTTGAAACAGAGGTTTAGCATCAATTTGGGAGGGAGAAGGGGTGTGTTTCCTGCATCATGACTCTGGGATCGTTGCTTGATAGAAAAGTCTTAAAAGCAGGCACCATTCCTGACAACATTGTGAAGTATTTCTCATAACAACTGAATAGAAGTCTCCGTTCTTCATGGGAATGAGGAGGGCAATGCAAGAAAAACCCTACAGGTGGTTACATAGTTCACCTCTCCTCTGGATTTGAACAATTGCTTTTTGTTCAGGTTTTCAACCCCTTTGGCAGTGCTACTTGCCAGAAACTCTTAACTGAACTGAAGAGAAACAAAATTGTCATCTGAGTAGCAGGCCACGTCTGATGAATAATATATTTCCAAATTAATTGAGTAAGAACATTTGGCCATGTTTGCCAGATTTATTTTATTGTATGATTTATAGACTAATAATGAAGACTGTGTTCTTAATTATAAGATTTGCATTCCTCCACTCACTCACAAGAGCGCAAACAAAAGCTGTCCTTTTTTTCCTTGAATGCATGATGGGGAAAGGATGGGGAAATAAACCTCACTCCTTTTCCTCAGTAATCTTTAAGGACTTCAGCTCCTTCTCAAGTTTTCAAAACTGTCAATTAAAAAATTAACCTCCAGACATGTTCCATTTCTCGCTCTACAGTTAGGAAAAAAACAGTGGCTTGCTTTCTCCTATACAAAAAATCCATGTTAACATGCCGTCCCTGAGATATGCTCCATGAACCATTTTTACAGTGTAGATTTTAGTTTGAGCTAAACCCCAAATGTAATTGACTTGGCAGGTGGCAGATGGATTGAGAACAAGAATGCTGTCCCAAACTACAAGACACAAAAGATCCAACACGTCCATGCCAAAAGAGAACACAGGGTGTTGCTCTTAAGAGCCATGGGATGTAACAGGCTGAGCAATCACGTAAATCTCCCCTTGCCAGTGTTGACTTGCAGGAAGACAAGCTGCAGGTTTATATATATGCATGCCTTGTGAACCAAAATGTAGGATTGGTTCCAATATTTTAAAACAATACAAGAAGAGAATAGATGCTGCTCGTTCCTAGCCAGAGATTTCTTTGGGCCAGAGGACTGGAGAGAGGCTGCTACACAAAAGGTCTTGACGGCAGAAGTTGGAGATTGTTTAATTTCAAACTTTAGCCACCGTTCAAAGAAAAAGGTTAAGACCAAAAATTCACAGCTTTTAAAGATACTGAAAAAGAAAAAGATTGAAATATTTCAGTGGTTCTCAAACTTCAGAACCATCACAATCACCTGAAGTGCTTATTAAAATTAGATGCTGGGCCCCACTCTGATTAGTAGATGCAAGATGGGCCTGAGAACGTAAATTTCCAACCCATTCCCAGGTGATATCAATGACACTTTTCTGGGGACAACACTATTGACATTTTGGACTAGATAATTCTTTGTTATGAAGGACTGTCCTGGCATTGTCGGATGCTTAACAGAACCCCTAACCTCTAGTAACTAGCTGCCAGAAGTGCAACCCCAATTTTGACAGCCATAAATATGTCCAGGCATTCCTAAATGTTCTCTGGGGACAAAGTCTCCCCCATTGAGAACCACTGATCTGGACACTTAGCAAAAGAATATTTTTTAATCTCTGAATGCAACTTTTTATATTATCTTTTTCTAATTTTTTAAAAGTATTTTACCCTATTCTTTTTTTTATTTTTCTAAAAATCAGTTTATTAACTGTAAAAATCCCTTTTTAATCTAGAGGTCAGGTGAAAAGATAGGAGATGGCAAATTTTTCAGACTAAGAAAACAAGATCAATGCCTCAATACTGATTTACTAGAGGACATAGAGCAACCTTCAGCTACCCATTCTGTGACTTATGGTCCTTCTCTAAATTTCAGATATTTGGATATGATGGATATATAGTTCCAGAGTGCTTTCAAATTCAATATTTTCCCCAACTCCCTAGAGTAATCAATATAAAAAAGATCCCAGAGTCACTTTAACCAGGAATATAATGCTGACAAGAGACATGACAAAAAAGAAAGAGTTAGCATATTTGCAAAAAAAGGTCCCAGAGTAAAAGAATATTTTCCTAAGGTAGGTGAAATACTTCAGAAGGACGATGAGTCATACTTAACACTAAAAGCAAATAATAAGCAACATTTCATACATGTTTTATTTTTTTAAAAATTAGATGTGCACCTAAGTCTTTGGGATAGAAACACTATTGAATGTATATTTTTTAACTTCGAGACCAACTGCCCTCAAGAAATGTGATGTATAAATCTTTCTGCTTTATGATCCATAGGGAAAGTTAATCTAATATTTCATTTAACTTCAAAGATTAAAAATATTACTGTTAAAAACAGCATAGAAAATCATTCTTGCTGCTTATAGGCCAACAGCAGGTAAAATTCTCTTTTATCTTTTCTGATATTGTCCTGAGCATTCATAAATATCCACTGATTAAAGTGGGCATATTTATGGCGTCCAGCACCCACTCCGGCAGTGTACCTGCCCTTTCCACCATGGCACATACACAAGAGGGGTTGCTGCACATAGAACACTGCCCTGCATGGGCCTCCGATTATTGAGACCCCCTGGCTGTGGGGAACCAACACCCGCCAGAGAAGCTGACTTTGCTCTGTGTCTTCTCTATGTGAGTAAAACATTTTTCCATCCAGTGCTCTGGTAGCAACTCCAATGCCTGTATTGGGTGAACATCTCTTTAGGTGTCTCTCCTTCTGGCTGACAATAAAATAGCAAATAAATCAGGCTAATATTTTGCCAGATGCCCAATAGCATTGAATTATGCCCCTAAACTACAGTCAGGTGACCTTTTAAAGGAGGAGAACTTTAAAGAAAGATTTAATTTTATTTCCTCTAAGGCCCAGAAAGTGGTTACAGGAGAAGAGTGAGCTCTATGCAAAAGAAATTTATCTCTTAGGTAATGTATACTAGGTTAAGTTTCAATTTCTCAAGAAAAGATTCATAAGTAAAACCATCAATATCAAGGTCCTGGCATAATGGTCTGTCCTCCTTTTCGAGGCACTGCTCATATACTCGGGATTCTTGATGCTCTATTAGAGAATGTAGCAAGTTTTCCAGGATGGGAATTCACTACTCTTTGGTTACTGTGTGGGTACCCACCCACCCAGACAATGCCCAATGACCACTTTAACATATTCATATACCACAGAGGCATGCCCCAGGTCCACCCCTCCCCACACATCCCCCCATCACCAATACCCCACACCAGTGATTCTCCCCTGCCACAATTGTGACACTTCTGCAATCAAAACCTCCCCCCAAAAAATAAAGCTAAAAAATAACCAAATAAAAATAAAATAATAACAAGTAAAATACAAAAATAAAAAAGAATATTAAAATAAAGGTAAAATTTTTTTAAATTTTTAAATAAAGTACAATAAAAAATTATTTCCTCTCTTTAAGCCAAATGCAGCACATAAATGCACTACTTTGCCCCTGACATGGGACATGATTTCCAGGGATGAGTCTCCCTGGCACCAGGAATTATTTCCAAGTGCCAACTAACAATGCATTTGGAAAAAGAATTTGACCAAAAGGGGAAATTATTAAATACAAATGAGTGTGTGTGGCTAAGGGATTTCGAAGTGAGTTGGGAGATCATTCCAGAGGTTATGCTTACACACATCTGAGCAAGATCTCATAGACTGCCATGGTAAACTATGCCTCAAACAATGGGGTTCCTGAGGTCTCTAGAGATATCTAGTCACTATAGTTAGGGCAGACAATCCCAGGAATTCAGCACCTATCAGTGGGCCTTACTTCAGATTATATGCTCCCCAATGTAACTGAGTTAGACTCACAATGTCCCTACACATGACTCTTCTGCACCTTTTATTTGAACCTATAATTCACACTATACTCATTAAAGATATGTCCCAGAGACTTAAATCTTTGCTCTGTTCATATGCCAATTGAGTCCTGAATCTCAGCAAGAGTTGCAACAAACTACTCTCCAGTTCATTAGACTCACCCAGAACAACAAAAGGATGATAATAGGCAATGCCTATCCCAAGGAACAGAGAGTATCAACAAGTGCAAGCAAGATAGTTCCATCCATCTACCTCATGGAATATTGGCCCCCTTTCAGTCAGAAACAGAGTGGACATCACCATCCTAAAATCCTCAAGATTGAGGAGTGAACAGATAGAAAGGAGGGAGATATGCAACTATGGACTTAAGTAGACCTATGATTATTCTAGCAATGGAAGAACTTGTTTCATTCATATAAAGGCAGTGGCCCCTGGGGGTTCTGGGGGGAGGAGGAAGGAAAGAATAGGTGTAACATGGGGTACTTTGAGGATGCTGGAATTGTCCTGAACAACATTGCAGTGATGGATGTAGGCCATTGTACATTTTGTCAAATGCTATGAGATTGTGCAGTGCAAAGTGATAGCGATAACGTAACTATAGTCCATGGTTGGTAGCAACACTTTAGTATGTGTTCATCAATTGTAGCAAATGTACCACATAATGAAAGATGTTGTTAATGGGGGAAAGTGAGAAAGGGGGAGAGACTGGAGTATATGGGAACCCCCTATGTTTTTGATGTAATGTTTATATAATCTAAAGCATCTTTAAAAATATCTGAAGCTTCTTTAAAAAAAAAAAATTAACCATAAAATGAAAAAAGTAATGTATCAGACCCTTGGGAAAGAAAAAAGAAAACAGTGGATCAGAAGACCTAAATGGGACTTAGACTTAGGTACCCCTGGCTCACAATCCAGTGGGATGGGATTGCAAGTCAAAAGTTATTCACATTTGTGACTCAGAGCAATGGCTATCAGTGTGGCAGGTGGGAGTGAGAGTGGGAAGGTGGGAGAACAATCCTTTGTAGTGTGGGCCTCTTCAAACTGCAAGAGAAATTTTATATATACTATGCTTATTCGCTTATTGAGTTATTTTCAAATATCTCATTTTATTAAAAACAGATATCAAGAATCTTAAACAGGCCTTTTATCAGACATACTGGGATCTGAGTGGAGGTTAAAAGAACAGATTGTCTGCATTAGCATCTATTTGCAACACTAATCACAAAGAGGGTGAGGTGGGAGCCATAAAATTGACCTCCAAATTACATGTGTACAACATCCAACAAGTCCAGTATGCAGAAAATTGCTTTAATACTTTTTGGCTTTTTGGTATATTCCATGGAAGCCTAGTTCCATGGGATGTTACTAAATGTTAGGTAGAAAATAAATAAATAAAAATGAAAGCAAGAGTTCAATTTTCAAATGGGATTAACCTCGGACTTTGATAGTTAAAGATATTTCTTTACTGTGCAGGTTCTCAAAACCTTTACTAACTTAGTATTCTCTGTGACCCTTCAAGAGAGGGACTTATTATGAAATATATCCCAATATCATTTCACCACAAACCTCTATTTGTAAACAACAAAGCATCTTGAGAGAGTGGCATTAATTAGTAGAAGACAGTTTGGAAAACACTGAAGGACATATCTTTGATTGCATTTTATATGTCAAATGCCATATTCACTTTTGGAACTAAGAATTCTGATAGTGCATGTAGGATTTAGTAAATTTTAACCCATATGCCCCTTCTTTTGTCCACATAGGGTTTCATCTCTGGGTTTATCCTGATACTCTTGGTGTACAAGATTAGCGCTAAAGAAAGTGCGAATTTTGTCTCTGTAAGGTTTTTTAGTTTGAACTTAACTGCTTTAGTCAATTATGTGTTCCTTAAAGCCTGCATATCACACCATAGTTGTTTAATTGAGTTGAAAAGGGTTATTTACAGTATTTTCCACATAACTGACTTTTTCAGCCAACTGATTTGCATATAGTACCACACTGCTAATTTATACTAATGACTGAGAGAACACTTGAGATTACAAATTTAAGAACTAGCAAATACTGTAAAGTGAAAGCGTGAAATTAAAAGCAATTAGAGCTGTCTCATCACAAAAGAGACTTCATTAGTCCATGCTTATTATTTATGATAGGGATTTATAATATGCCATCACTTATATTGAAATGAAACCCTCATGGTATGGGATTTTACTCTCATCTTACATGAGAGATGGACAAATCTGCTAGAGAGCAGGCAAAGCTTTTCAGCTTTCCTGATGGATTCATTCATTCACTCAGCATTTGCTTACTATGTTCCTGCTCTATACAGAGCACAATTTTTAATGGCTTTTTTCCCTAATATTGTAAGACTAATAGATGTTCACTGGAACCTGGAAAACACTAAAAATGCAAAGAAGAAAACAGACAAAAACACCAATAATCCCATCACCTAGAGATGCCCAGCTAGAATTTTATGTTTACTACCAATATTTTCCTATGTATATATATGAAGAAATGTGAAGTATGCAAATAGTTTACATAATTCAGATCATATTTTATACACAGTTTTGTGTTCTTATTTTTCATTTAGCTGTTGATTAGGAATAGCAATTTATATCCATAATTTGATTATTATTGCATATTTAAAATGTATCTTAAAGTCATCATCTATTTCAGTCCAGTGAATACTTAGAAGTCAGCAGTTGTTTAGTTCTAATCATTTGAAAGTAAATTAAAATTATCACAAAAGTCTAAACTGGTTTTGCACATTAGAGTTAAATTAGTTGTAATTTGTAAAAAATTATATAATTTTTCAGAATGCCTTAATATAACTCATTTAGGAAGATGAACAAATTCAATTCATACCTGATATTAGTCACACCTGATACAAAAGTGTTACCTTTGTAGGCAGCAACAACTTAAGGGAAGCAGGAAAGAGTACTGGCTTATTCTATATTTAGCCTTATAATGAAAGTAATTGTGTTATAATTTCCATAATCAATTTTAGCCAACTCTCGGTCAATTAGAAGTTCCAGAAAAATAATTCTTATTTTAATTGTTACAATCTTTATTTCACAGGTGAATTATTTGCAGCAATGAGTGGTTAGGTGATTTTTATAAGGCTACGTAAGAACTGAATTTCTCAGAATTCCTTGGTGGGAGGGGGGTGTTTATCCTAGATCTCCTACACGCTCCCTCAGATGAAGACTCAAGTTGTGCCTGAAGGTAACAGATGTGGTGTAGTTGTTCTCAGTTGAAGCTATGGCTACCACATGAGAATAACTGGCATTAATTAACGTGTCTAACAGCTTTCAGCTGACTATGCACTTGCACAATTCCCCTAAAAGTTTCCTAACCGCATCCTCTGAAATGAGCCTAAAAATCTCTTAGAAGTCCCTTAGAAGCAGTCTTGCTATAAATGCTTTGCCCAGTACTATGAAAACACGATGATGTTTGTACTAGCACTTTAGTAATTCTGATTTCAGAAGTCCAATCTCTTCTAAGTTCACTTCTACCAAAAAAAAAACTACTACCTCCTCACAATAGGTTCTCTCTATATATTCACAATCACATATACTTAGAGGAAATTTAAATGGCTACTGAGTTCTTTTTATCTCCAGAATTAATAGTTTGCAGTCTTATCTCTGATAGTCCCTGGAAAGCTGCTATAGTCGTGTTATTTCTAGTGTAAATCTGAGGCTTTCAAAGTTAATAAAGAGAAGTAATGGGTCTTTTGTTCCATTTCTTCCATTCGTAAATTAATCTCCTTAGTGTATGTTCATATGTTAAGACAAGTTAAGTTCCTTTGGGATAGCCAGGGGATGACACAAGAGAAGTTAATGTAGAGAGTTCTTTCCCAGGGAAAAGGAACTCATCCTTACTGGTATCTGTTCTGTGCCTGCCCTAATCTGTCAACTTGACACGTACTGTAGCAATTTAATATTGATTATGAATTCCAAAAATAGATACTAGATTGTGTTTGGAAACTGGTCTGTTCCTCCAGGTATATTAGATTGTATTAAATTCAGAGGTTTCACTTTTACTTGATTAAATTATGACTAGGGTTGATTTGGCCACCTCAGTAGGATGTTGAGTCCCCGCCCACAAAGAAGATGGGAACTCACAGAGAAAACAACACAGCAGAGGAGAGGGTTTGAGTTTTGATGCTGGAGCCCCAGAAAGTAAACACATGGAGAAGGAGAACACAGAAGTAGATACACAGGAGAGGAACACAAAGGAATAGAGACAGCTCATTAGACATAGCAGAGGCCCTGGGAAGAGAGATGAACTTGGTAGTCTAGAGCTGCAGCTGATCCCAGAAAGAAATGAGCTCCAGGTAGAGAGATGAGCCCTCCAGCCTACAGCTGAGATTGGAAGAAATCGGAACCATGGAGCCTTAGGTGGGAGAGGAAGACTGAACACTCACAGAGAGTGGCAGCCATCTTGCTCCAACACATTGAACAGACTTTGGTGAGGCAGTAACTTATTCATTTATGGCCTTGTGACTGTAACCTTCTACCCCAAATAAATACACTTTATAAAAGTCAACAGACTTCTGGTATTTAGCATCAGCACCCCTTTGGCTGACTAATACAGCTACTATCTCACAGTGATATCTCTGAGCCTCACAGTGGCTTACATCTGAGAAAAAGAAATGCATGGAGGAATTAATCCCAAATCTGACCTATCCTATATCTATCTAACTTCAATTTTGTGTTGTTTCCATGACTACATGAACTATTTAACAATCATTGCATTCCCAATAGATTTTCAGTGCCCTAGCATATGCCATGTGGCTATGAGGTCTCTGCACTCCAGGCAATATATTCCAGGATATATATATGTCACTACAAAGATACCAGAGCTGGATAAACTTTTGAACTTTTTTCTTTCATTTACTAAAAAAAAAGTTGCTGAGGGCTGGAAATGTACAAGACAGGGTGCTAAGGTTAGGAAAATAGAATTTTCAACTCCTCCAAGTGAAATACATACTGGGCCAGGACTCCCCAAAAGTCCCCGAATGACTAGAAGATATCCAAGAATAAATTGACTCACTCCAACAAAGAAGACTCTTCTCAGATCAGAAAGAGACGACTATAAATCCCAAAATTTTCTAATGTTACCCCTTTCTATAACTGCACTCACTAGTTAGTAGGGTCTCTCTCATTTTTTCTTTCAACACATGTGCCTGCTTTTTGCCTGGCACTATTGCAGGTTCTTAGGATACATCAGTTAACAAAGCAAATGAACAAATCTGCTTATATTCTGGCCACAGAGAGATAATCAAAAATAGACATAAATAAGCAGAGTATACCTGGTATATTAGGATGTGATGAGGGCTTTGGAAAAATATTCAGTATTGCAAAGAATGCAGGGATGGCACAGGTTGCAATTTCATATAGGATAATCAGATTAGACCCCATCCAAAAAGAAGATATTTGAGCAAAGACTTAACTGAAGTGAACTGGTTAGCCATGTGCACATCTGGGGAAAGTTCCTTGAAGATTTACAAAAGCCTTGGGACAGAAGCATGCCTGACATGTTTGCAGAAGCAAAGAGTCCAATGTTGCTGGAGTGAAGTGGACAAGAGGGAGAGAAGTAGACTAGAGACAAAGGGGTATGGGATCAGCCTCAGAAGTACTTTGTAGGACAATGTAAGGTCTCTGAGTATCATTTCAAGTGGGATCTATTGCTAGGTTTTGAAGAGAGGAGTGACATAGTCTGACTTATACATTATATATATATTATATACTTATGCATTATATATATATATTATATACTTATACATTATACAGTCTGGGTGGTAGGCTGAGAGTAGACAGTAAAGCAGTATCTGGCATTGGTGGAGAACAAGTTGAAGGGACAGGACAGGAGCAGAATGGCCATGATAGAAGGGTATTGTGGTAACTAAGGCAGGAGATGATGGTGTCCTGAACAAGGGTCATTGTAAAGGTGGTGGAAAGTCTTCAAATTTTGGAGATACACCGAAGAAAGAACCAACAATATTTTCTGATAAACAGGATATGGGATATGAGAGAAAGAAGAGTCAAAGATGAATCCTCTGATCTGGACCTGGGGAGAGGGAAGGATGGGTTGCTATCACCTAAACTGGGGAGAGCAGGGTTTTTTTAAGAGAAGGATCAGGCGGTCAGTTTTAGATGTTAAATTTGAAATGTCTGTTAGATATGCAAGTAAGAAAACACCAGTCAAAAATACAACTCTGGAGTTAGTAAGAGACAGCTGATGGGGTGATATAAATTGGGGAGTCATTTGTCTTTCAGTTTGTTAATTTAAGCCAAAAGATTGTATGAGGTCCCAGAATGCAACTAGAGAAGGCACCAAGGACTGGGCCTCGGGCACACACATGTCAAAGGTCTGGGTGATGAGGAGGAATGAGCAAAGGAACGCAAGATGGAGAAGCCAGCAATATGGGAGGAAAGAGAGTGTGGTGTCCTGGAAGCCAAGGGAAGAAAGTTTATCACAGAGAAGGAAGATATCAGTGTATCAATAGCTACAAGATGCAGGACAATGGGAATTTAACAAGAGGGAAGATATCTGTGATCTGGACAGGAGGAGTTTGAAGTCAACTGTGGGAATATAACCCAGACTGAAGAAAGAATGGAAAGAGTTCAGAAAAAATTTAGTCAACTCTATTTCAAAGAGTTTTGTGGCAAAAAAATAGGGCCATTGCTGGTGTGGGACGTGGAGTCAAAGAAGAGTTTGTTTTTGCTTGTTTGTTTGTTTGTTTGTTTTAATATGGGGAAAATAGCTACATGTTTGAATGTTGATGGTAATGACCCAGTAGATCAGTAAAAAGAAAAAACTTAAATGGTGCCAGAAAGCGAGGGGGGAATTGTTGGATAGATGCCCCTGAGTAAATGAGATAGGATGGGATCCAGTGGCTTCAGATAGAGTCCTGACTCATCTACGGTCACAGGCAGGAATTTGCTAAAATGAAAGTAGGTGCTGCGAGAGGCTGTGGAAATCCTCTTGAAAGATGGCTCAATTTTCTCCATGAAAATGAAGGTGGGGAGAAAAGTGGTAGAGATTGCTGAGGAGGAATGAAAACAATGGTTAACCAATAGAGAAGAGTGACTGGATTAGCTCAGTGTGGTAGCCTTGTCAGTGGGGCAGTAGAGCCAACTGTGGTAGCACATCATGAATTTAAAGCTCAACTGTGTATTTTTCTCAAGTCACATGGGTACCAGCTTAAATTTGGGTTTAACCAGAGTTCTGGATTGATGAATTGAATATGATGAAGGGAGTGGGACAAAGGAGAGAGTGTAGCAACTGACCATGGAGATTAAGCTAGGGGTGGGGAGTAGTGAGAGGATGAAAATTTGGGAGATGGCTGGTGGATCACTTCCTCCTCTTGCATACATTCTGAGAGGGCCCCAAGGGAGCATGGGATACTTCCTAACTAGTTGCTGTCCGGCCTGAACTAGTTACTGGACCTAAAGTCCTGGACAGAGTCAGCACGAGCCAATTGAAAAAGTAATATTTTTAACTCTCTGCTTCTCATTCATCATGTGAGTTTGCGCAAATCATATTATCTCTCTGTGCTTTTTATTCTCTCACCTACAATTTAGAGATAATACTTTCCTCAAGTGATTCTACAAAGTTAATGAAAATGTGTGTAAAGAATTCAAAATCCTTAAGAAAAAGCCTAAGCATTATAATAAATTAAATTGAAAGCACCTTTATATTTGCATTCTTTACAGAGGTGTAGTCTCCACATGACTTATATCAAAATGCATTTATCCTTATTACGCATATAAATAAATCTCACTAATGATATCAAATGTTTCAATTGCCTTTCTCTTCAATTACCTTCATTTTTGCCATTTTATCATTGTGTTGATGCTGAGATACCAAGAATTGAACACAGAATTGGGGATAAAAATATATACTAGTTTCCTGGCAGATCTATTGTTGTAGCAAAAAAGGAAAGACGACTTGTATTTTTGAGACACTACTAAGTGACAGACAGTATATATTTAATAAGTGATTTAATCTTTAAAACAATGCTATGGATTTGCTATGATCATCAGCCCTGTTTTACAGAGAAGAAAGCTGAGCTCAGAAAGATTATGTCATTTGACAAAGGACACATATATGGTAACTGGTGAGGCAGGATTTTAACAAATATGCCCAAATTATATGCTTCTATTCCTGTGTCATTTCTATTTCAATAAAACTCTAAGTGTATGAAATGAATTAAAGCCAATGTGGGACCATTTTAAAAAGGATGTTCCCAAAATGTAGAAAGTGACCATTTTAAGAAACTGTGCCACAGTACTCAGAGGAGTTAAAATTTTTAATCCCTACACAGAATGAATTCTGATAGTGTTTCTTGCCACCTCACCTGCACCACCTTTACCCTCACCAAAGGAGGAGAAGATAACCTACTGCAGGGAGAAAAGGGAAGTATCACAAAAAGAAATTCAAAGCAGTTCTAGCTGTCACCTATTCAGGAAGGATAAGATTGTCAGTGGTAAGGTCACACTTAGGAAAATAGACTTTGATAAAAGGCCTGTGTTCTTGCCAGTGGCTGGCACCGCAAGGTTGGTGAAGATTTATTTAGTGACTGAAGGGACCGGTCACTTTGGTGAAAAGATGTGTGGAAAGATGAGTCCAGCCTCCGCGAGTGATTTGGAATGCTTTGATAAACTGAGTTCCCTATTGTTTTTGTTTTCATTGTTGTTTCTTAAGGATGCTTTCCATCGTTTGATTTAAGGGCTCTGCACCATAGACAAACTAGTAAATAAGGGGGGAAAATGTCACACTCAGGGCCCATAAACTTCCCAAATAGCTGCAGCCAAATCATGAAGTGTTTGTAGTTGCTAGAAACTTAGCAGGTGTAAGCTAGGCTGGCAATAGGGTAGCTAGCTAAGTATAGCAGTTCACAGTAATTTACAAGTATTTCAATACTGTGTGTCACTCGTGAAAAACAGAACTCCTTTGTTGAAGCCACAAGCTGCTCCTAGCAAAGCAATTCATATTTTTGTCAATTCCTAAACATTTTGCTCTAGAGATAATATCATTATATCTTTATAACTAAATGATTAGAAAGCAGATTCTATATGAATGAAGGAGAAAACATGACACAGAACTGAACCACGGCTGTTTTAATGCATTTTATTTGGGCATTAAAGTAATATAAAATTAAAATTACTTGGATTGCCAGGTTGCCACAGTTACAATAATTTTATAAAACTAGAATTTCTTTAGGAAAGGTAGCATATAAAAATCATGATTTTACTGTAGTTCCCATCTATGCCAAGTTAATATGCTTTCTTTTACCATAGAAGTTGCTTTAGAGCAAATTATCTATTGTTCTCTGCAAGGGGGCGGTGGGGCAGGTGGGTGCTAAAGCATATGGTTACTTAATCACCCTAACACGTAGGCAGTTATCTTCCATCCCACATACCCAGATGAACACAGCACCCACCACTCCAGGGTTAACGTGTGAACAAACTATGTCAGCAAATTCATACCCCGAAATGCTTACAATCAGCCAAACAGACCATTTTACCCCGTCAGCCTGGGAAGAGAAAGTCCTGCTTTAAGTCCAACCACATCAGTACAGTTATCAAACTTGGAGGAAACCTCAGAGGGGGGAAACACTGCTCTTGGTTAAAAGTCACCAGTTCCTCATACTTGTCAGCTTCAAAGTTGCTTCTTTCCGCAAATTGTGCTGGAAACAGAGAAGTGTCTTCTCAGCACATCCTTGAATTAAATCAGATCATCAGCGCAGGCATCCCAGGGAGCCATGAGGAGCTGCTTTGCCATTCTCATCACAGTCTCCCCCCAAATAAACCCCTAGTGAGGCCTGAGGGCCCCACAGAACTGCTTCTGCAGCCAGCATGCCGTGCAAATGTAATCCCTGCCATTAAAGAAAACACTCTTATTTGCTTACCAGCAACTCTGCATAAGAGGCCCCATTCTATGTGGATGGCTCTTACTTGTCATGAGGGAAAACAGGCTAATTTAGGAACACCAAAGGCAGTTTTCTTGATCTGGTGGCAAATCTCAGCACACATTAGGTCTGATCACCCAAGTGGCTCACCGTGCTCTAGGCAAAGCAGCCCTGAGGCAGGAATAACCATGTGTGCCTTTCCATGTAAAGCACAACAGTTTGGTTTCTCCTTAAGGTCTGTAGCCAAATGTGCGGCTGTACAAATAGGGGATGATGAAGTCTGGAACCGCAATAAAATCCCAGCCTCTCTCTATTCCAGCTGCTCATGATTTGGAGGTTTCCTGTGCTGGTGTTTATTGGTGTGTGATGCTGCTTATTTTCTGAGTACACAGTGCAGTTCTTTTTGTAGTGAAACGATGGTATATCCCTGTCGAGAGGCTTAAATAATTTAAAAGACCTTTCTTCATATCCAAACAGTAGTTCACATAAAAGATGGTAACTTTCTGCCAAGGACTGTAAAAGGCAAAACGGCATCACCAAAGGCTTGGATGACTCTGAGTACGAAGACCTACTGGGCAGGAAGTGGGAAGTGCCAAGGTTATGGTAGGATAGAGAAAGAACACTGAAGAAAATCAACAGTTTGATGAAATCCATTTCCTCAATTCCTGAATTCAAGGGAAAGGGGAATAAACTAATATTACTTGGCAACGACTGTCCCAGCTAATGAGGATGAAGCACTGATGGATTTGGAATAAAATCTAATCATCTGGAAAGATTGGATTTATGGCAAAGAAATACTCTAAAGGTAATGGGCAGCTGGGATAAGGCAGTGAGTCTCTAGAACAAAAGAAAAACTTGCCTGACTTCTCAAAAGAAAAAGCCAATAAGCACACAATGGATGTGAGGCCAGAAAATGGGTGTATACAAAATGCCCAGAACGGTATGACCAATTATTTCACTGGTATTTTGCAGCTTCCTTGTAACCCACTGTTCTGAGGGCAGCAAACACAGGGCAAGGCATTTTACAGATAGATGATAATGGCTTTCAGTGTTTCTCAAATTGGCTGTAAGCCCATACTGTGTAAATTGCTAAAAGCCCATATGTAATTCTGAACCTCTTGCAAGCCCTGAGACTCTGTGTGCCGGTAATAATTACACCACTCGATAATTAACTTTTGACATAAAAAGGAATGGAGGTGAGAGAAGAAAACGCAGACCTTATCAACTTTTACTTAAAGCAAGGACACAAATTGACAAAACCCTAGGGCACTCGTTTGGGAAAAAAATCACTGTAGTCTATCTCCCCAGTGTTTTGATATAAAAACGGGAAGAGATTTCTCCGTGGTCATATGATTATTCTTTTCTGATATTTCTTTTCTGATATTTTTTTGTTTGGACAGCTTTGTCTTATCTATTTTAAGCTTCTTGGGAGAAGAAATCAGCTCAAGGCATAAGGAAGCAAGGGGTGTTAATACCGCCACAGGAAGAGAAGAATTGACCTCTGCCTGCAGAAAACAGGGTAGCTGAAACTGAACCCCTGCATAATGCACAGAGTGTTGAAGAATTGTCGCTTCCATGAAAGAAAAAAAAAAAAAAAGAACTAGTTAAGCCCGGGGAAACATCAAGAAAGTTTGCCATCTGTCCAGGGCTGTGAGAGGGAGTAAGACAGAACTCATGAGGCATGCAGCATCTCAATCTACACTCATAATATGGGAAGGGGTCTGAAGACAAGAAAGGGTAACAGACCTCTCTACAACCACAGAAAATGTTAAAACTCTAGAAGAAGCGTCCATAAAACTACTCAGGGAATATATTCACAACCAAGGACTCAAGGGGCTCCTGTGAGGAAAATGTAGCCCAGGTGAAGGGGCGCTCCCAATAAAAGTTATTTCACCTGAGGAAAAGAAGTGCCATGAGGGACAAAACAGTCCCTAAAAAGAGGTGAATTTGAAAGTTAAGTGGGGAAAAATCAACATTTTAGAATGATTAAGGAGCTAAAAGAAGAAATAGAAACTATAATGAAAGACCAGAACATTGAAGAAAGCTCTGGCTGAGCTTTAATAGAACTTCTGCAAATGTAAAAATATAATTATTGTAATTAAAAACTCAATTATGTGTTCACAACAGATTAGGAAATAACTTTTCATAAGTGAAAGTATACCAGATAGATAAAAGAATGAAACAAGAGATCCCATATGTAATAGCACTTAAAAAAATAAAATAGAGAAACGGATTTGGCTCAACTGATAGAGCATCCGCCTACCAAATGGGAGGTCCAGGGTCCAAACCCAGGGCCTTCCTGGCCCATGAGGTGAGCTGGCCCACGCACAGTGCTGATGCATGCAAGGAGTGCCATCCATGCAGGGGTGTACCCTGCATAGGGCAGCCCCATGAACAAGGTGTGCACCCCTCAAGGAGAGCCACCCCACGCAAAAAAAGTGCAGCCTGCCCAGCAGTGGCGCCACGCATACAGAGAGCTGATGCAGCAATATGACACAACAAAAAGAGACATAGATTCCCGGTGCCACTGACAATAATAATGCAAGCAGACAAAGAAGAACACACAGTGAATGGTCACAGAGAACAGACTATGGGGGTGGGGAGGATTAAATAAAAATAAATAAATAAATCTTTTTTAAAAAAGAGATAAATAATAAATGTGCAAGACCATTATAAAGAAAACTTTAAAATAGTATAATACAAAAGGAGACACGAACAAACAGAATGATGCACCATGTTCTTGAGAAGGAAGGCTCATATCATAATTTGAATTCCCCTTAAAGTAATTTATTTTAACATAATCCCCCTCAAATAACAATTTTGTCATTGGATGTCATGATCTTAAAGTTCATATAAGAAGACATCAAGGGAAAATTGTCAGGAAAATACTAAACAAGAAGATCAAAAAGGGGTTCTACTACTACTAGATAGTAAAATATCTTATTAAATCACAATAATCAAATCAGTGTCTTGGTGGTACATGAATAGAACAGTGGCAGAGAAAAGGAAACCCAGAAATAGACCCAAATGCCTGTGGGAATTCACTATATGATAAAGATGGAGTCTCACACCAGTGGTAAAAATAGGCTAGTCAAGAAATGTTGAAACAATTCAGTAGACATGGGGAAAAATAAAGATAAATCTGTAACTCCTGCCTCACACCAAGGTAAATTACAAATGGAACAAAGGTTTAAATATTTTTAAAATGAAGTTAAAAAGTAACAGGAAGAGATATGCAAGAATTCTATTAGAAGGTCTAATCTATGACTCAAAATCCAGAAGCTATATGAAATATGACTAATCAATTTAATTACACAAAATTTTTAAAAATATTTTTGACAATCAAGATTACAAGCAGTGAAGCGGATGGGGCTTGACCAGTTGGGCACCTGCCTACCACACAGGAGGTCCCAGGTTCAGCTCCCAGTGCCTCCTAAAGATGAGCTAGTTACAACACCCATTGCAATGAACAGATGTCTAAATGCCTAAACGAGCAGATGCCACAAGCCAGCAGACAACTGCAGCCCAGAGGAGCAGATGTGACTCAAGGCATTGGGCAATTGCCCTCCATGTGGGAGGTGCCAGATTCAGTTCCCAGTGCCACCTGGAGAAGGCAAGAAGAAGACAGATGAGAGAATCATGAGGGGCAGGTTAAAAGAAAAAAAGTAAATAAATAAATCTTTTTTTAAAATTATAAGCAAAGTCAAAAGACAAATGAAAACCTGGAAAAATAATTTTCAACACCTATCAGAGAAAAGGATAACCTCCCTAATACATAGAAGGCTCTTAGAAATTGATGAGAAAAAGAAATCAACATAAGAATAGGGAAAACATGTGAGTGGAGAATTCAAATAAATATGAATGGCTCTCAAACATATGAAAAGATGCTCAGTTCACTTAAAATGACAACAATTAATGTAGAGGTACCAGATAACTCTTCACATATCAAATTGGCCACATTTCAAAAGTTTAATTACACACAGTAAGCTGTGGGGAAGCAGACACTCCCATGCATTTCTTTATATATACACTTTTTATTTTGAAATAATTTCAAACTTAACAGGAAGTTGCAAAAATAATACAAAACCCATATAGAGAAATCTAACATACCCCACCCAGATACTTAGATCCAGAAACTTTTTAAAATTTGCCACATTTGCTGCATCTTTCTCTCTGTCATCTATCATTTATCTCTCTATATATATATTACTGTCTATTCATTGACTTATTTTTTAAACATTTGAGAATAGGTTGTATACTTCATGCTCCTTGAACACTTAATATTTCCATGTGCATTTCCTTAGAACAAGGATAGTCACTTATGTAATCACCTTTAGCACAGTTATCAAGTTCAAGAAATTTAACATTGATATAAAAATTTACTGTCTGTATTATAACTGTTTGTTCTTTTGGGCTTTTTTTCCTCCCCCATTATGAGATCCAGTCCAGGATTATATATTGCATTTAGTTTTTATTGTTTCTTTAGTCTCTCATTCTCTTTTTTTCTTTAAATTATGGAAACATACATGCAATATAAAATTTCCCATCTCAACCACTTCCAAGCATATAATTCAGGGACCACATCATATTCACAGTGGCGCGCTATCCTCATCACCATCCATTCCCAGAACTTTCCCATCACTCCAAACAGAAACCCTGAGCCCATTAGGTATTAACTCCCTATTTACCTTTCCTCCCCCATAACCTGTAGTCCAGTTTCTGTCTGTATGGATGTGCATATTCTAGCTATTTCATATCCACACATTTCTTGAATATAATAAGATGATACATCACTTAGGAGGACAATATGGCAATATCTATCAAAATTAGCAATGAATATAATCTTTGACCAAGTGAATTCAAGGTTACACATTTGAAATGGCTCATGGCAAAATCTATTGATGGTAGCATTGTGTGTAATAGCGGAAGAGAGGAAATAATCCAGATATCCACCAAAAGGTGCTGGTTAATAAGCAATAGTACAAATGTATAAGGGAATAAAAAATAATAAAGAGAACTTTCTATATATCATGTAGGAACCTCCCCAAGCCAAATTATTAAGTGAAAATTAAACTACTGTGCATGACAGTGAATAAACAGATTAAATGTGGTTTATAAAGTGGAAGAGGGGATAAGAAACTAGTGAATCATATTTGCCTGTAAATGCATAAAGAAACTTTGAAACCACACAAAATAACTAAAAATAGTGGCTTTAATGGATTGAGTATCAAAAATGGGAGAGATAATTTTTTACTATGTACTTTTTAATATTTTCTGTTTTTGAAAAATGTGAATATATTACTATATTTAAAATAGCTATAAAATGTATGAAAATAATGTTCCAATTCAATAATAATGAGCTTTAAAATTCAAACAATGACATACTACTTATACTTATCAAATCAGGAAATATTGCTATGAAATACCCATTTTGGCAATGGTCTAGCAGAAAAGATCAAGCATACACACACACACACATATATATATATATATACAAAATAGTAATACAACCTGACACACTTTCTTTGGAGCAATTTTGGTAAAATTTTAAATGCTTACACTTTCTGACTCATTCATTATAGTTCTGGAAATGTATCCTAAGGAAAAAATGTTAGATAGATAGATAGGTAGGTAGATAGATAGACAGACAGACAGACAGACAGACAGACAGATAGATAGATAGATAGATAGATAGATAGATAGATAGATCAGAATTAATTTATATGAAGGGGGATAGAAATTGGAGAGGTTAGGGTCTAAATGAGGCTTCAGTCCTGTCCATAATACTTTATCAAAAAATAAAAGAATATGAAGCAAGTATAGTAACACATGACATTTATTAAATCCAAGTGGTAGGTATCTGGGTGTTTGTTATATTGTTCTCCCTACTTTCCTATAATTTTGACATTTTTAAGTTATTAAGCAAAATTATCCAAGTAAGTGAAAATATAGCTTTTTAGTATATATAACAAGAAAATTTGCTCCTGGATGGCAAGAATTTATATTATTTGCATGTTTTATAGATTATTTAATACTATGTGGACATCTTTGAAATATTAAATTCAACATTTAAGACATTCGTGTATTGAATTCAAACAAAATAACACTAAACAAGTTGGAACTTCATAAAGAAGATTAGAGGCGATCTAATAGTATAGAGCTCAAGTATTGGTTAACATTGTAATCACCAAGAGTGTTTCTATGAATTCCCAAGACCGATCTCATATCTATAAATTCCAAATCTCCAGGTGGATGGCTAAGCAAATACATTTAAAATTAACAAATGCTGTTCTATCAATCTAAGGTATAAAGCAATGTTTCTTTAAATATAGAAAAGTTACTCATCTCCACTGCTTGAGAGCATTGCAGATTCATTGGTCCTACTCAAGATCCTTCTAATCTACACCCCTGACGCTGGGTTCCTGGAAATATGCATTTTTAACAAGCACCTGGAGTTATTCTGATAAAAGGTTTTGGGAAAACAGTTGTAGATACTTGTTTTAGCTTCAGGATACTTAAAGTAGATATCTTGTAATGGCTTGGCTTAAACAGTGGGAATTTATTAGTGTACAGTTTGAGGCTGAGAAAATGTCCAAATCAAATCAAGGTGATGCTTTCTTCATGAAGACCAGCTGCAGGTAATCCTTGGATCCTCTGCCACAAGGCAGGGCACAGGGCGGCCTCTGCTGGTCTCTCCCTTCTCTTCCAAGTTTCATTGCCTTCAGCTTCTTACTCTCTATGTATTCATTCCATTTACAAATGACTCTATAATAGGATTAAAACCCACTGAATGAGTTGGGTCACACCTTAACTGAAGTAAGCTCATCAAAGGTCCTATTTACAATGGCTTTACACCCACAGGAAGGATAAGATTTCAGACTAAGTTTTTATGGGGTACATAAAGCTTCAAACCACCACAATCGCTGATAGGTTTTTGTTTTTTTTTTCTCACTTAGAAGTGTGCTCAAGATACAGCTGGAGGGGGTGCAGGCTAAGTATAAAACAAGAACTGATTAAATGCCAAAAGGTGTTTCCAAAGAAGGCTGTAAAATCTACTGTTCTGGAAATGCTGAAAAAATCCAGTTCTGCCTGGTAGCAGAAGGCTAAACTAATGACCTCTGGAAAGCTTTCATAGCCCTATGCTTTCGGATATAATTAAATGCCCAAAGGTAAAAGAATAAGAAATTGAACAGGGTTTTTGGATGATAAGTTAATAATACAATAATGGGCTAGGCAGGGACAATTTGAGTACTCCTTTGAAGCTGTGCTACAAGTTTTCAAACACTTTAGAACTAAAGAAGTGTGAGTGAGGACAAGGGTGTCTCCAGATTTTTCAGGAACCCACTGGATAGTAGGTATACAAAAAGTGCTCTGCTTTATTTCATTCAACTGCACAACTTGCCCTGGCCTGAGCTGATTTTGCCTTTGATACATACAAACAGCACGTACACTACTGGATCTAATATAGGCACACACATATTCAAAGCTTGTCCATAAACACAGTTTCTATCCAAATATATTCAAATCACCTAAGAATGAAAGAAGGAAGATGTTACTTTTCGTTAAGGTCAGAGCCAAATTTTTGCAGCCCTGATGCGGCTATGTTAATAGGTTCATCAATTTCAAGCAATCCTTTAACCCCCCTTTTAAACTCCCATGTCAGTCCATGTCTATACATGTGCGTGCACATGCGTGCACACACACGTATACCAAGATGGATGTTTTCTGAAGAAAAAAATTAATTCAGCCATACCGCTGCATGCTGTACTGAAATGATTAACTACAGGTCCCCTCCACCCAATTACTTGCAGTTTCAGATGCTGCAAACATGAGCAAACTATGTTGTAAAGAAGAAGAGACTACACAAAGAATTGAAGCTCTGGGTTTAAATTCAGATTCTAACCTTTATTAGATGCATAATTTATACCCTGATGTATGTTTGTGTGTGTTGTGGCTTAAAAAGACCTTCAATACAAGATACTTTTCCAGAATAACTGAAAAGGAGACAAAATAAGAGCAATAAACGAAATTAAAAAAAAAAAAAACCTCAGTAAGATCAGTAGTCAAATAATGTGTGATTATAACCTTAATACATTGTTATTAAAGTCCCAAATTTGGCTCTGGACTTTCCAGAAGGTAAGACAAGTGAAAAAGCAAGATCAGTGATCTGACGTACAGTGTCCATAGGACTAAAACAAAGTTTTTCATGAGAAACACAACTGTAACTGGCATTCAGAGAAAAATTTTCCAATTGGATTCTCATAATGAGGACTAATCCAGTGAAGAATGCCCTCCAAATTGCCTTAGAATAAACGCAAGAATGAGTTTCTTCTCATATACTTCAATGTAAGCAAAAGTGCAATGTACCAAAAGCACAATGCCGTAAAACCAGTTCTACAGAGGAAACTAAATGATGTGTTAGATACACAGTTCCCTGATGGGGGCTTAAAGTAGGTGGAATGAAGGTCACAAGTGAACCGAATAGGAGCTACGTCTAGCCTATAAATGTATTTTCATTGATTCATGATTTTCTTAAGTTAGTGTTCACATTTAAATTGGGATATTCAAATAAAATGAAATTCTAGTGTCTGTCTGCTTTAATCAGTGTATCTAGTAGACAGGGAATTTAGGAGCAGCTTGCCCACTGCTCATTGTACAGTCTGCCTGCTGCAGCCATTCAGCACTGCCTGCTTGGCCCCTGCATGCACACAGGTTTGAAACTCCTGACTGACCTGAATGAATGGGGAAAGTATGTTTACTTCAAACAATGCAGCATAAATATTTCTCTCATCAAGCTTGCATAAGTATTGAGCAGTACCATATTTCACTGTGTGGCCTTAAGCAAGAGATTTAATCATCAATGACCCCGTGTTTCTTCATCTTAAGAAATGGAACTCCTATGTTAGGTTCATGTTATGTTATGCACCTAAACTGTGTGCTAAGCTTTATGAGGCACACACTGGCAAAAGTGAAGGAAGATGACTCCAAGAGCACTCTCCAGAAATCCTACATACTAATTTCAAAAAAAAAAAAAAAAAAAAAAAAACTGAAGGAAGAAATAGATGTCTCAACAATATTAGTTGAAGACTTCAACACACCACTCTCAGTATTAGACAGAACATCTGCCCAGAGGATAAATAAGGAAACTGAGAGCTTAAATAATATGATAAATGAACCAGATATAATAGATATTTATAGAGCATTATACCCCAAAACAGCAGAATATACATTCTTCTCAAGTTCTCATGAATCTTTCTCCAGGATAGACCATATGTTGGGACATAAGTCAAATCTCAATAAATTTCAAAACATTGAAATTATACAATACACTTTCTCACATCATGATGGAATTAAGTTGGAAATTAATAACAGGTAGAAAAAGGGAAAAGTAAAAAATATACAGAGATTAAACAATATACTCTTAAAGTCAAAGAAGAAACTGCAAGAAAAATCAGTAAATACCTCAATATAATTGAAAAAAAGAACACAACATATCAAAACTTATGGGATACAGCAAAGGCAGTGCCAACAAGGAAATTTATAGCCTGCAAGGCTCATATTTTAAAAAGAAGAAAGAGATAAAATCAAAGAGCTAATTGCAGACCTGGAGGAACTAGGAAAAAAAACAGCAAACCTATCCCAAAGCAAGCAGAAGGAAAGAATTAATAAATATTAGAGCAGAAATAAAGGAAAAAGAGTGTTAAAAATAGAGAACATCAACAAAACTAAAAGTTGGTTCTTCAAGAAGATCAGCAGAATCAATATGGCCTTAGTCAGATCCCCCTTTTTGTTTTTGCAAAGTCTACGCAAATGACGTTTAACTGATTAGCAAAGTTTCCTGCATGATATTTTCACTTTTAGGTTTGAACAACACTCATTAAATTTTATTCTCAATATTCAGTCCCAGGATTGTTCATACTTAAGAGATTTACAGGGAAACGGACTTTGGCCCAGTGGTTAGGGCGTCTGTCTACCACATGGGAGGTCCGTGGTTCAAACCCCGGGCCTCCTTGACCTGTGTGGAGCTGGCCATGCGCAGCGCTGATGCGCGCAAGGAGTGCCCTGCCACGCAAGGGTGTCCCCCGCGTGGGGGAGCCCCACGCGCAAGGAGTGCGCCCGTGAGGAAAGCCGCCCAGCGTGAAAAGAAAGTGCAGCCTGCCCAGGAATGGCGCCACCCACACTTCCCGTGCCGCTGACGACAACAGAAGCAGACAAAGAAACAAGACGCAGCAAATAGACACCAAGAACAGACAACCAGGGGAGGGGGGAATTAAATAAATAAATAAATCTTTTAAAAAAAAAAAAAAAAGAGATTTACATCAAGGTACATTTATTTATCACTTACAGTTCATCAAATCACTTAAGTACACAATGTTTCATTATTAAAGTTCTGATTCATATTCAAGCATTATATACATAATCCATAACTGCAGCAACAAACAATAAGACTTCCAAGTAGCAGACATTTAATAAATAGACTTTCATTTCTCATGGGCTTAATATTCCCAACCAACAAGGCTATATAGGCCATTACTGGCTATCGGTTGCTGACCACATCCAATTCACAGGCTAAGTCATTACAAACTCCATTAACATGGGAAAACATTGTATTTATCAATTACAGCAGAGAGTATAGTTTTGTCTTACCCAACCAAACAACATTTAATAATTTGATAGAGTAGCAGGGACCCTACAGCTTGTCCCAATTGTTTGCCTATTCCAGGCCTTTCAAATACCATTGTCTCTAATGTTTCGTAGTAGGGTCACTGCCACAGGTTTCTTCTATGCATCCAGATTCATTGCCATCAGGCCAGAGCAGAAAGCCTTGAAGAACTACAAAAGTCCATTGCTAATCTTTTCACACAGTTTTTGCACTTTTTGTATTCATTCGGGCTTGTTTTACTTTTACAAAACACATTATCTCACTGAATGCTACCACAATACATTTACAACTTGCTATATGCATACTAGTTCTGTCTCACATATCTCCATTTCTGATTTTATAAAACCATTTTAAAAATACACCCTATGGGAAGCAGATTTGGCTCAACAGAGCGTCTGCCTACCACATGGAAGGTCTGTGGTTCAAACCCAGGGACTTCTTGACCTGTGTGGAGCTGGCCCATGCACAGTGCTGATGCACGCAAGGGTGTCCCCGTGCCACATAGGGGTGTCCCCCACATAGGGGAGCCCCACATGCAAGGAGTGCTCCCCATAAGGAGAACCACGCAATGCAAAAGAAAGTTCAGCTCTGGCCAGGAATGGGACCGCACACTCGGAGAGGTGACGCACCAAGATGATGCAACAAAAGAGAAACAGATTCCCTGTGCCACTGACAAGAACACAAGCGGACACAGAAGAACACACAGCGAATGGACACAGAAAGCAGACAACTGGGAGGGGGAGGGGAGAGAAATAAAAAATAAATCTTAAAAAAAAATACACCTTATAACATTTCAGTTAGCATTCCCACAAACTTTTAACCTTTTTCAATATTTGCTTAACTTTTACATCTTTCATTTTTCCTTCCTTTTTCTCTTTTTATCTCTCTTTTTTCCTTCCTTCTTCTTTCTCTTTTTCTTTTTCACACACAATGAAACAATTACAACACACACATTGAGATTGAACAGACAATACAAAAGCAGTTTCAAATCTATTAATCTAGAATTCTTCATTGCTTCCTTTTATAATTCAACATTTCTTTTCTGTTTTTCCTCCTCTCAATTTCCTTCTTAATCTCTTTCTGTCCCCAAGTCATACTTACTTTATGATACCATGCTTGAAAAAGTTCTGCAGTTTAGATATTTTGATGTAAAGTCATTCTAGTCTTTCAAATGAGACCTGTCCATGTAGTTTTCAGCGTCCGTTTTTCCATCTGCATGACCGGAGGTTCTGGGTTCCAAAGGAACTTTCCTAGTCTTTTGGTGTTCATGGTATAGCTTTATCCGATGAACTGGTACCCACACAGAATGTTCTCTGTCTCCTGGGGAAAAATAAGCAAACCCTGGAGGACTTCAAAGGCTTTCCAAACCACTCAGGGCTCTGCACCATTACAACCACTTTAATTTTGCTCAAGGTGATCCTTCTTCCCTTTGGGTCCCTGTTCAGGCCTCCAGTTGCTGGGAGCCTTCTTCCCTTCACACCCCACATTGGGCACCAGTTGCTGCAATCAGCTCAGTGATAGGTTGGCTCAAAGAGAAGGCAACACAGAACTTCACAAAATAAAAGGACAGAGAGAAAGACACAAGAGAGGTGATAAAGATGGGACCATAGGAGTCCCAGCTTCCTGACCTGAGAGCCTTGACCCTAGTTTCCACCTCGTGTTTATTGGAAAGTACCAAGCAGCTGTTTGCTATTAAAACTGCAACATCATCTATAATAGGGAACAACTGCAACGTCTATAATAGAACAGGCATAACATTTACAATAAGGAACAGGTAAATCAGTTTCCTACAACAGTTAGATTAACAAAGAAAAAAAAAAGAGAGTATGCAAATAAATAAAAACAGAAATGAAAAGGAGGACATTACCACTGACCCAGCAGAAATAAAAGAGATCATAAAAGGATACTACAAACAACCGTATGCCAACAAACTAAACAATATCGATGAAATGGACAAATTCCTGGAAACACACAAACCACACTGACCCTAGAAGAAATAAAAGACCTCAACAAACCAGCCACAAGTAAAGAGATTGAAACATTCACCAAAAATATGCCCAAAATGAAAAGTCCAGAACAAAATGGCTTCACAGGTGAATTCTACCAAGCATTTAAAGATCTAATATCAATCTTGCTCAAACTCTTCCAGAAAACTGAATGTGAAGGAACACTACCAAACTCATTCTATGAAACTAACATCACTCTATACCAAAGATAAACCAAGTTATTACCAAAAAAAGTAACTACAGACAAATTTCTCTAATGAATACAGATGAAAAAATCCTTACAAACTGTTTGCTAACCAAATCCAAATGCACATAAAAAATTATATATCATGATCAAGTGGACTATATACCAGATATGCAAGGGTGTTTCAACATAAGAAAATCAATCAGTAAAATGCACCACATTAATAAATTGAAGAAGAAAAATCATCTCAATAGATGCAGAAAACGTATTTAACAAAATAAAATATCCTTTCTTGATAAAAATGCTTTGAAAGACAGGAATAGAAGGAAACTTTCTCAATATGATAAAGTGCATATTTGAAAAACCCACAGATAATGTTCTTTCATCAATGGTGAAAGAATGAAAGCTCTCCTGCTGAGATCAGGAACAAGACAAGAATGTTCACTCTCTCCATTGTTATTCACAATTGTGCTAAATGTTCTAGCTAGAGCAATTAGGCATGAAAAATTAATAAAAGGCATCCAAATAGGAAAGGAAGAAGTAAAACTTTCCCTATTCACTGATAACATTATCCTATACATAAAAATCTTTTAAAAATCTACAACAAAATTATTAGAACTTACAGGTACTTCAGCAAAGTGGTGGGATATAAGATTAATACACAAAAATCAACAGCATTTCTATACACTACTAATGAGCAATCTGAGGAGAAATTCAGGAAATAATTCCATTTACAATAGTGAATAAAAGAATCAAATATTTAGGAATAAACTTAACCAAGGACATAAAGTACCTGTGTTCAGAAAACTATAAACATTACTAAAATACACCAAAAACTATCTAAATAAATAGAAGGATACTCCATGTTCATAGGCTGGAAGGCTAAATATTATTAAGATGTCCATTCTACCCAAACTAATCTACAGATTTAATGCAATCCCAATAAAAATTCCAATATACTTCTTTGTAGAACAGAAAAGACAATTATCAAATTTATCTGGAAGGGTAAATGGTCCCTAAAGAGCCAAAAATATCTTTAAAAAGAAGAACAAAGTTGAAGAACTCTCACTTCCTGACTTTAAAGCATATAATCTAGCTACAATATTAAAAAAAAAAAAAAAACATGGTAATGGCATAAAGATAGATTGACCAATGAAATCAAATTGAGAGTTTGGAAAGAGACCCTCACATCTATGGTCAAGTGATTTTTAACAAAGCTGTCAAACCCACTCAGCGGGATCAGAACAGCCTATTTAACAAATGGTGCTTGGAAAATTGGATATTCCTATCTAAAGAAAGAAAGAGAACCTCTATCTCACATCTTACACAAAAATTAATTCAAAATGGATCAAGGACCTAAATATAAAAATTAGAACCATGAAACTCTTAGGAAAAAAAATATAAAAACTAGAACTACAAAACTCCTACAAGAAAATGTAAGGATACATCTTCAAGATCTTGTGGTAGGTGATAGTTTCTTGGACCTTACACCCACAGTACAAGAAAAAAAAGAAAAAATAGATAAATGGGACTGCCCCAATTAAATACTTTTTAAATTTCAAATGAATTTTTAAGAAGGTGAAAAGGCAGCTGTATTAGTCAGCCAAAGAGGTGCTGATGCAAAATACCAGAAATTTGCTGGTTTTTATAAAGGGTATTATTTGGGGTAGTTGCACAGGTTACTTCCCTCACCAAAGTCAATTTCCAGGCGTTGAAGCAAGATGGCTGCCGAAGTCTATGAAGTTTCAGGCTTCCTGGATTCCTCTCTTCCCAGGGCTTGCTTTTTCCAGGCTTAGAGTTCCTCTCTTCCTGGGGCTCCAGTTTAAGGTTTCAGCATCAAACTCAAACATCAAAACTCCAACATCAAAAAACCCTAAATCTGTCCTTGCCATGCCATTTATCTGTGAGTCCCCACCCACCAAGGGGTAGGGACTCAACACTCTAATGACATGGCCCAATCAAATCCCTAATCATAACTTAGTCATGCCTGGGTACGGACCAGATTACAAACATAATTCAATATCTATTTTTGGAATTCATAACCATATCAAACTGCTACAGCAGCCAACTCAATGGGAAAAAATCTTCAAAAACCACATATCTGACAAGGATTTAATTTCCATATTGTAAAAAGAAATCACACAACTTAATGATAAAACAAGGAAAAATCCAATTAAAAGATGGGCAAAAAACTTGAACAGATATTTTTCCAAAGTGGGAACATGAATGGCCAGAATGTTGTGGAATTTAAGAGAAGTTCAATTATTTGAGTATAGAGAGGCCAGGACTCAGGAATGATTTTGAGAAGGAAAAATGGTTTATTGACGGCCGGCCGGACTCGGGAGCTTTCAGTTTGAATCCTGAGCCCTGAACAAGATTTTCAAACGTCTTTTATACAGAGAGGAAAGGCCAAATGGTCCCTTTGTTTCAGTTCTCAATAGGCTTCAATTAGCATATATCTTCCACATCTTAGGTAAGCTTTTAGCATGGACTCCAGACATTCTAGATAAGCCTTTAGCGTATTTGGTTTTTGCATTTCCCCTAAATACTTAAAGTTTATAGCCCTTGCATTGTTAAACATTTCCTGGGACTGGAGCCGCTGCCAGTCCCTAAGGGCAGGACTGCAGCCTCTTACCGTTCCACACCCACAAGTCAAACAACTTAGTTATCTCTGAAGAGACAAAGAGCTTTCTACCCATAGCCCACATCAAGAAGACACATGAAAAGATGCTCAACATCACTAGCTATTAGGGAAATGAGATCAAAATTAATATGATATCTCATCTCACACCACATAGAATGGCCATTATTAAAAAAAAAAAAAAAAGAAAACTACAAGTGCTGGAGTAGGTATGGAGAAATAGGAAAGCTCCTTCATTGTTGGTGGGAGGTAAAATGGTACAGCCTCTGTGGAAAATGATTTGGCAGTTCCTGAGGAAATGAAATCTAGAACTGCCATATGATCTTATAATAACATTACTAGAAATATATTCAAAAGAACTGAAAGTAAGGAAGTGAACAGATATTTGCACATCAATGTTCCTAGCTGCATTATTCACAATTGCTAAAAATGGAAACAACCTAAGTGTCCATCAACCAATGAATGGATAAACAAGATGTGGTATATATATATACAATGGAATTCTATTCGGCTGTAAGAAGAAATCAATTGGGGAAGCACATGAAAACATGGAAAAACCTTGAGGGCATTATGGAATAAGCCAGACACAAAGTGATGAATATTTGATGGTCTCACTTATAATGATTATAATACAATGAGAAGACTTATGGGGTTGGACTATGAAGTCTAGGTTGGTGGGAGATGGAATGTGGGTTGAGAAAGGGAAGATGATGCTGAATGTTTGTAGAATGTTTAATAATGATCAATTGTAAATACGTGGTAATTGATGGACTTGATGGTGGCACATTATGAGTATAGTAAACACCGTTGAGTTATGGATGTGATTGTTGCTGAAATAAGTAGTCTAGGGAGGTTAATTTAATTGGAGGACAGCTGAAAGATAATACAGGAAATGTATAATAGTGATTTGGTGGTAGATGAAGATTAGGGTTAATATAAATATAGAAATGTTCTACTACAAGGTTTTAAGAATGTGATGATACATGAGAAAATAAAACTAACGCAGTTTATAGGCTATAGTTAACAACAACATTGTAATGTTTTCACAGTAAAAGCAAAGAAGGATCTATATTAATGCTAATGGTCAAAAATTACCAGTTTTTGTTTTGTGAGACATGCTTATGATTAAGCATTTTTTCTCTTAATTTTTTCATTAATAAGGAGACTTTGACTTTGTCATTTAACTAATCTCTGTTCATCTGTGTGTTTTTCCAAATACTGGAGGAATAACTGAGTTTGTTATTGGAATTAGATGAGATAAAATTGTCTGGACAGAGCTTTTTAGGAGTAATGTTTCCATAATTTGTTTGTTTGGTTTTTTTAAAGATTTATTTATTTATTTATTTCTCTCCCCTCCTCCCCCAAGCCCGGTTGTCTGTTCTCTGTGTCTATTTGCTGCATCTTGTTTCTTTGTCCACTTCTGTTGTTGTCAGTGGCATGGGAATCTGTGTCTTTTTTTGTTGCATCATCTTGTTGTGTCAGCTCTCCGTGTGTGAGGTGCCATTCCTGGGCAGGCTGCACTTTTCTTCGCGCTGGGCGGCTCTCCTTATGGGACGCACTCCTTGCGCATGGGGCTCCCCTACACAGGGGACACCCCTGTGTGGCACAGCACTCCTTGTGTGCATCAGCACTGCACAAGGACCAGCTCCACACGGATCAAGGAGGCCCGGGGTTTGAACTGCGGACCTCCCATGTAGTAGACAGACACCCTAACCACTGGGCCAAGTCCATTTCCCTCCATAACTTGTTGAGGTGCCTTTTGTCTGTTATTTTATTTTTTGAATTTGAAATAAAGTTTAAATAAAATAAAAAAGAAATAAAGGGAAGCAAATGTGGCTCAAGCACTTGGGCACTTGCCTACCACAGGGGAAGTCCTGGTTTTGGTTCCCATTGCCTCCTAAAGAAAATGAGCAAGAGAGCAATCTGGCTTGGCAAGCTGATGCAACAAAGATGATGCAACAAGATGATGCCATGAGGTGACACAATGAGGAAACACAATGACAGACACAACAACCAGGGAATGGAGGTGGCTCAACAATTAGGCATCTCCCTTGCACATTGGGGGTCCCAGGGTCAGTTCCTGGTGCCTCCGAAAAAAAAAAAAAGAAGATGAGCAGGCACAGAGAGCACACAACGAACAGACACAGAGTGCGGACAGCAAGAGCAAAACAATGAGGCCAGGTAGAAATAAATAAATTAATCTTAAAAAAAAAAAGAAATGCACTAATACCTATCTCTGAGAGGTGTTATAAGGATTAAATGAGATGTTTACAAAAACATTTACATGTCAATTGGACCATATTATTAGTAATTGTAGTAGGTTAAATAGTGCATCCCTCAAAAAATAAAATCATGTCCACTTCGAAGCTCAAAACATGACCTTATTTAGAAAATAAGGTCTTTGAAGATGTACTATACTATACTTGTTTTTAGCCAAAAGATCAAGAAACAATTGCAGATGTATTTAATTGAGGTCATACTGGATTCAGGTTGGTCCTAAATCCAATGACTGATGTCCTTAGAAGAAGAGAAGGGGACGCAAAGAGTAGACATAGGGAAGAATACCATGTCAAGACAAAGGAAAGAGATTGGAGTGAGGCAGGTACAAACCAAGGAATGCCAAGGATCGCCAGAGCCACCAGAAATAAGGATAGATCCTTCCCTAGAGACTTGCAGGGCCTTGCCAACACCCTGATTTCAAATATCCAGCATTTGAAACTATGACAAAATAAACATATTGTTTTAAGTCACAATGTTTGTGGTCATTTGCTACAGCAGCATTATGAAAGCTAATGCAAAAATTATCCACATTGCTAGTTTAACTTATCTTAACCATAATAGACTTTAAGGAATACTTTCTTCACCAGGTTACTGCTGAAGTAACCTGAAGGATTTCTTATATACCTGTAGTATTTCTGTTATAATGGACATCTCCTCACATCCTCTTGGCCCCACCTCTTCCCTTAGCCAGTACCTGGCAAGCTTCAACCAGCTTAGCAGAGGTACCACCTGATAGCCTTAACCTGAGGTTCACAGGACATACCTCTTGCTTCCTACCCTAGGGCTCCTCTGATGAACAGCATGGGTCACCCTCAGAAAACCAACTTGACACTCAACATGCACATTCCAGAAGTGCACAGGAGTTAAAGCCCATGGGACCACCCTTGACAAATTGTGAATCGGAACTGATGGCTAATTACTCCCCCTTTTGTCCCATGCATGGACAGTTCAGAAACGCATTTTATAAGGCTTTCCAGAAAGTCCTGGGAAAGATCAAGTACCAATCATCCATAATAGTGGCTAACTTAATCACACATCATTCTTTTATCTTTCCTTCCTTCCAAATCTTGTTCCATCCTCTAGTCCCTCACTCCTGCTCTCTGAGATCACTTCCAAAATAAACTACCTGCATATAAGCTTTGTCTCCTGCTCTGCTTTCAGGGAAACCTAAACTCAGACAACCTGCAAAATACACTCTTAAATGTAATTTCTAACCCACAGCAGCCTAAAAAATTGCAGTCACTACTCACTTTTACAAAACACCACTATATTCTCCATTTGCCTGCTTGACTTGCTAGACATTTTTCAACTGCTAGAAAGAGCAGTGTCCAGAGCAGAGAAAGTTTCTGCAGCATCTTTCATTTCTACCTTCCTGGCTTCTTCAAAACCATGTGATATTTCTACAATCTTTATGTTGGACATCTGAAATTTGATTGCAAGGTCACCACAAGCCCAGTCTTATTGTGGCCAGTCTCCCCATCTGCACTCCACCCTCAATTCAGTCTTAGGATACCTTGAAGCTACTGTACTGAGGACTGAATCTGCGGAAGTTAGCGGGGGGGGGGGGGGGGGGGGGGTGTGAGGGCGGGAATGAGTATCTAGGCCTTTCTGGAAAATGTTATTTTACTGTGTTTCAACATAACAATAAACATTTCTGGCATGTACTCTAGTCAGCTCCAAATTTTCCTGAAACTCCATTGATGAGTATCCTGGCCTTATGCTGGAAGAAATCTATATCAAGAAATTATTTCCATAGTAACAAAAAATAAAAGATATACTTTGGCATTCACTACAATCTTAGCTCTTGATTAAAAAGAGTAGCCGTGTTTTCCAGACAGTTTGAGAATGTCCTTAGACTTAAATTTCTCAATTTAGTATCGGGAAATATTGAGCAGATATGTGGTGAATCCTCCACATCCTATGAATGGAAGCAAACTGTCTTAACTGCCCAGTGTCAGCATTGTGAGCAGTGGAAGCAGATCTGAGAGGGATGGTTCAAAAGTTATGATACATTTCATTGGATGACACTGGTTATTGCTACTCTTGTCATTGACTACTATATTCCTTCCACCTTGGACAGAGGGTAGACCTGCTAGGAAAGAGGGAGAAACAAAACTTGCTTATTTTAATCTCTTTTCAAGCTGTGCATAGAGTTGTGGCTGTTTTAAATCAGAAATAGGCTGATGTAAGTACAGAAAAGAAACCTACCCCACACTCCACCTTTTCAATATCAGGCAAGGGGCACTTAGAAATAGATTTTAAGCTTTTCAACCTCATCAAATTTTTAAAACAACCATTTTATCCACCCCTGTATTAATCAGGGTTCTCCAGAGAAACAAAACTAATAAGATACATATCACATTTGATTTTCTTTAATTTTTTTCTTTCTTTTTAAAGTAGCTTTAGATTACACAAATGTCACATAAAAAATACAGGGGATTCCCCTAAACCCTATCACCACCCCCACACACACACTTTTCCCCATTAACATCTTTCATTACTGTGGTACATTTGTTACAAGTGATGAACACCTATGAAGCACTGCTAATAAGCATGGTCTGTAGTTTATATTATGTATACTTTTCACTGCACAATTTTATAGGTTTTGACAAAATGTATAATGACTTGTATCCATCATTGCAATATTACACAGAACAATTCCAATGTCTCAAAAATGACCCATGTTACATTTATTCTTCCTTTTCCCTCCTTTCGTTATTGTCTTGGATGAGGCTGATGAACTAGAGAGTAAGTGAGGGTCACAACTCTACTGAGATTCAGGGCTCACCCAGCATACGAACAACCAGAAGATTTAAGTCTCTGGGACATATATTTAATAAGTATAGTGCTAATTATAGGTTCAAGTAAATGGGATAAAAGAACCATGTGTAACCAATCCAGTGTCCACATAGAAGAGGTGGCATTGGATTGGGAAAAGTGGACATAATGGACAAAGGGTATGGGGAAAGGCAGGAAGAGATGAGAGGTGGAGGCATCTTCGGGACATGGAGCTGCCCTGGATGGTGCTTCAGAGGTAATCACCGGACATTGTAAATCCTCACAGGGCCTACATGATGGAATAGAGGAGAGTATGGGCCATGATGTGAACCAATGTATATGAGGTGCAGAGGTGCCCAAAGATGTACTTACCAAATCCAATGGATGTGTCATGATGATGGGAACGAGTGTTGTTGGGGGGGGGGAGAGGGGGGGTGGGGGGGTGGGGTTGAATGGGACCTCACATATATATTTTTAATGTAATATTATTACAAAGTCAATAAAAAATTAAAAATAAAAAATAAAAAAAAAAAAAAAACACAAAAAAAAAAAAAAAAAAAAAAAAAAAAGAACCATGTGTAGGAAAATTATATATGAATCTAACTCTGATACACTGGGGGAGATAAGTTATCATATATTCCAAGGTAAGGGCCCACTGATGGAGTGCTGATTTCCTGGGGTTGTCTGCCCTGCCTATAGTGTCTAAATGTCTCTAAAGCTCCCAGGAGCAGCCCTACTTGAGGCACTGTTTACGGTGGCATAAAGTAAGATCCTCCTGCAACCTGCATAAGTGTAACCTCTGGAATGATCTCCTGAGTCACTTTGAAATCTTTTACCCAAAAAAACTCATTTGTATTTAATACTTTCACCTTTTGGCTAGGTCTTTCTCCAAATGCATCGCTAGTTGGCACGTGATATTAATCCCTCAGTGCCAGGGAGGCTCATCCCTGGGAGTCATATCCAACATCAGGGGAATGCAGTGGATTTATATGCTGCATTTGGCTTAGAGAAAGGCCATATTTGAGCAACAAGGAAGCCATCAGAAGGTAACTCTTAGGCTATGTATACTACCATGCCAAGTTTATTTTAATAATAGGCTCACACAATTGTGGAAGTTGGCCAGTCCAATTCTGTAGGGCAGCCAGAAGCAGTCTGGAAATTCTGGTAAAACTGATGTTGAAGTCTTGAGTCTGAATTTCTTAGGGGAGGTGAGCAGCTGGAAATTCCAGTAAGAGTTCATGTTGAAGTCTTGAAGCCAGAATCCATAGGGAAGGCCAGCAGATTAGAAACTTAAACAGGAGTAGAGGGTACAGATTTGAGACAGACTTTCTTCTTTCTCTTGGAACCCTCAACTCTTTGCTTTTAAGACCTCCAATTTATTGGATGAAGCCTACCCACATTATTTAGGTTAATCTCCTTTACCAAAAATCAACTGACTATAGATGCTAATCACATCTACAAAATACCTCCACAGAAACATCTAAGCCAGTATTTTAACCAAAGAGTGCACATCATTATCTAGTCACACAATTCTTACCAGAAAAGAAAGTGACCCATATATGTAAATATATTGTATATAAATTATCTGTACATAGTTACTGCTGTAGTAGTTAGTATGCATTATAAGCAGACCAAAATAAAGAAATTATAAAGGAAGAGATTATGATAAGAAACAATATTTTAAGCAGTTTGTTGTATTTTGTAACAGTGCCAGAATGGATTCTATCTCACTAAAAATAATAGTTGAATTAAAGAGTGTTTCAGTGAGGTAAAGTAGGAGGGGGTTATATTGACTTCATACATATCTAAAAGTAGAACTCAAACTTGGAATAGGAAAAGTGTCAGCTATGCCAATTTTCTTGCTGTTCATTTATGTTAGGATTATGTTTAGCCTACAGGTTTTTTTCCTGGAATTGTTTTAAGTAATTTAACCATTTTGTAAAGGTGACTTTAGTTAAAAATAGCAAATATGGTCTATAATTCCTTTTACTCAGCACAAGTAACCCACTATATGTTGTAATAAGCTAAAAACAAAACATGAATTGAGGGTGCAACTGTCAATCCTTCCATGTTATAGAACTTCCCTGGGGATACATGATTGCTTAGCATAGAGTCAAGGTGCTACAGTCAATGCATACATTAGATGTTCACAAGTCTTAATTTTTTTCTTATTAGACTATTAGACCATTGTATTAGATTAGTATTATACTGGGAAGCTGACTTGGCCCAGTGGTTAGGGCGCCGGTTACCACATGGGAGGTCCGCAGTTCAAACCCCGGGCCTCCTTGACCCGTGTGGAGCTGGCCCTTGCACAGTGCTGATGCACGCAAGGAGTGCCCTGCCACGCAGGGGTGTCCGCCGTGTAGGGGAGCCCCACGCGCAAGGAGTGTGCCCCATAAGGAGAGCCACCCAGCATGAAAGAAAGTGCAGCTTGCCTAAGAATGGTGCCGCCCACACGGAGAGCTGACACAGCAAGATGACGCAACAAAAAAACACAGATTCCTCTGCCACTGACAACAACAGAAGCGGACAAAGAAGAAGGCACAGCAAATAGACACAGAGAACAGACAACCAGGGCGGGGGGGCGGGCAGGGAAGGGGAGAGAAATAAATAAATAAATAAATAAATAAATAAATAAATAAATAAATAATCTTTGTAAAAAATGATTAGTATTTTACTATTAGAATTTTAAAAAATAGATGGTCTATATGAGGAATTGTCTTCCTCACCCTGTAATATATGGTTACCTCATTTTGGAGACAACTGCCATAGAGGTCAATTCAGCTATAAAATAATGTTCTTTTATAACATCAGGATAAAAGTACATGTGTCATTAGAATCAGGTTTTGTTATATGTTGTTCCTCTGCCATCCCTGCACATGCCTGTCCCATGGTCCAAAATAGATGTTTGAGATCCAGACATTATATCTACATTCCAGTCTGCAAAAAAGTGAAATGAAAAAAGAACACTCACATAAAGTTGTACACAACACTTTTATGACACCTTATTTGCTAGAAATTAGGCAGAATTCCACACCTAACTGCACAGAAAAATAAGTTCTATTATTCAAAAGGACAATAAAGAGTCTCACTCACAATGCTAAAGATGTATAAATATACATATATCTTTACATAAAAAAGAGGAGTTCTAGCCTTTCCTCATTATTTTCTAACTCTACAACTACGGTCCATCTGGAAAAAAAAAAATCTTGGCCTGCAAAGACCATTTGCCAAGATGTCATGAACTATCTCAAAAGCATAATGTAACAATCAGTTGTGGAATAATCAAATTCCACAAACTACACTTATAGTTCTCCTGACTGTAGTCTAGTTTAACTACAGGATTATACTGTAGCAGAAAATTCCCTGCCCCGCACCACCACCAAATACAAGCCTGAGCTGCTTTATAAGGAGAATACTGAGTTTGTTTTGTTAAGCACCTTGTTGAGTGTGTTTATACAACTTCACATGTGGGAGCTGGGGCAGAATTCAATTGTTTCATATAATAGAGGGCAGAAAAATGTGAGCTGAAAGAGAGCAGTGGGTGTAGTCCTGTAGGGAAAGCAAGGAAGCATCAAAGCAGGGTACAAAGGGGAAAGGGTCAAACAGAGACTCCCCACCACAAAGCAGCTGAGAAAGGACTTTGTTTAAAATAGACTTTAAGGTGTTTTTTATCTGTATGGTATAAGATATAAATCCCCCCTTTCTTGCTTTCTGTGAAGTGTTCAGGAAAATCCATATTGTTCACTCATGCATTTTTTATGCCTGACTTCTTGAAGAGAAATTTCAACAACTTCTATATTCTGTGTCCAGTTGACTTTGGGCTCTAATCAAGACAGATTCACAAACCCATAAATTAGAAGATTAGGAGGAACTGACACAAGGATGACAATTATAATGTGAAAATAAATGGAGTCCTTCATATTCTCATTGAAGCAGATTTACGTATGATTAGGTAAAATTGATAAGGGATTATTTTACCCTCCAAGATGCCATGAATAGAACTGGAAATTAAATATAGGTCTACTTAAATGTCTTGATACATTTTTAAATGCATTTCAAATTAACATGAGTATTTTGTTTGATTTGGAGAGATTCACCACACCATAAAAGCTTGGGACCTCATGGAAATGAATGTTGGAAAGCACTGAAGAAGAAATTTCCTATAAATAGGATCTAATTGAACAAAGAGACAGGAGACAATGGGTAGAGAGGAATGATGCTGATTCAGGGAAGAGAAGGTCAGGGCATCCTTGCCGCAGGTACAGAGGCAGGCAGCTCTGCACAACTGAGCCAATGGTTTGAAGAGCCCACTATCTGTATAGAAACGGGCTGAATCTTGGTCAGAAGACAGAAAACTTTCAAGAGAATTGAAATAAAAGGTTAACACAGATAGGTCAGATTTGAATAAATGGTTCAATAACTCCTGTATAATTGCTGTGCAGACACTGCTGGTGGATTAATCTGCTTTCTGGCCACAGGACTCATCCTAGCCAGGGTTTGGGCTAGTGTAATCACATGACCTATGGTAAGCCAATAAGATGTAAGCAATAGTTGTGGGCTGGGGCTTTCCATGGAACTTTTTCAAAGGGAGGGAAGGACATGGTTGACACTTTGCCTTTGCCTTCCCTTTCTCCCTAGAGAGTAAAAGCTTAAGCAACCATCTTACAACCATAGGAGTGAAAAACAAACATGAAGGATAGCCGATCATGAAGACGGAAGTTAGTGAGGATATCTTTGAGCAGCTGCAGTAGCCACAGACTACAAACTTCTAGACATGTTTTTTAAAAATATACAATCCTTACCTGTTTAAACCACTGTTAATTTGTTTTGTTTTTGCTATTTGCAGCTGAACGCATTCATAACTGATTTTGACAGAATTTGGTACCTGAAAGCAGGGTATTGCGATTAACAGAACCTAAAATATTAAGTTGCCTGAGGAAAGGAAATACCACTGATGTTAAGAACCCAAAAAATCCAGGCTGATATGTAGAGACTTTCACCATGTGGTGGCAGGACACTTGGTGGAACTGTCACCTGTTCTACCTAGGAAACAGACCGGGAGCTGTATACAGAATGTACATAGGAAAAATGGTTGGGCTATTTCAGGGTAAGGGACTGTGGTGGTTCCTGCAGTTTTCATCTGCATCCTACCAAAACAAAAAAAGTATAAACTCAGACTAGAGCTGGTCAGTGTGCTTGAGGAGAAGTAAAGTAGTAGAATATTACTGAGATGTACATTACCTTCAGCAAGCAATTCAGACTGACTGAGAGTTCCCTAATTAGGATTCTTGCAAGTTTTAAAAAGCTATTTGCTTCTGTACCCCACATTGAAATTCATACAAATCATAAAATGGCAGCCTTGACAAAAAATGAGGTTAGTAACCCTGGACTTGCTTAAGCACATTCCATTAAAAGTTATCTGACAGGAAAAAAGGGCTAAGCCCACAGTAAGGGGGACTGCTTCATCCATGAGGATATTTTAGATTGTCACAAGGGAGTAGCCAATAAACTGAAGGCTGAGAGTAATCAAAACACAGAAGCCAAAAGCTAAAATTTCTCAGGGTTAAAACTTAAACAAATTTCTTGTGGTTCTTCACACGTGAATCTATGGGGAAGCAACTTGACCAGAAATCTACAAAGCTTTTGAGGGAACCAAATTGCCAAAGAAAACCCAAGCCTGGGTGTCAATGGTCAGTGATTGTATCACTCCTAAAATAATCACCAGGGCCAAAAACAAAAACATGCTTCAAAATTCTGGATGAAAATTATTTCCAAATTCAAATGTTCTCTGTGGTCAACAATCCAGTCAAGCATATGAGTAGAAATAAAGACATTGTCAGATTTGAAAGACCAAAAATTTTAACTACATACTCCCTTTCTTTGGTGCTACAAAGGATACACTCCATCATAAATGAGGAAGTAAACCAAAATAAAAATAAAAAAAAGAGGAACATTTTTGGCATAGGAAACAGGAAATGAAACACAGAAAAGAGCAAAGGAAATTACATGGATGTGATAAAGGGAGATTCTGGGACAACCATCTATGTCCAAGATATTGAAGTCTACCAGTCCATAATGGAGTATGTTATAACACTCTAGGAAAGACTTCTTCCAGAAGATTAATTTGATAGAATGCCTGATATGAATGAAATTAGAAATTTGGAAAATAAGTTGGGGTTGAGTTACTGATAGATACATAGAAAACTAAGCAAAGAAACAAAAATTACAATTATTTTTTATAAAGTCAATACTGGAGAAACAAAAAAGTTGTTCAAGAAAGAAAATTATAGTCCAACATGACTCATCTCTAAATATTCATGTTCATAATAATGCAAACAATGATTATTAATTTAACCAAAGTGACAATGTAATTATAGTATGAGAATATGAAGATGAGAATAATGTGTGTGTGGGTTTTGTGGGTTTGATAGGGAAAAAAAGCTGAATCTTCATATTCTATAGTGAAAGGTCAACCAATACTGTCAAGAAGGAAGGGAAAAAAAGCAATAATAGCTTGTTCTAGAGATGTGGTGATAAATACCAAAAGAATCAACCAAAGAGCTGAGAGTAATTGCCTCTGGGAAAAGGAAATGAGCAGAGGGAAAGGGAATAGGTACTGCTGTCTTCTTTAACAAATTATAGAGCCAGTGACTCCTTCAACTATATGCATATGTAAGTTTGATAATAATGAATAATGATTGACATTGTGTCAATCATAAGATGATAAACATTCCAGTAGAAAAGGGGACAAAGGCATTAAGAGACCCTTCACAAATAAGAAATACAAAGAACCAATAAGTATTTTTAAGTTGTCTCAGTCTCACCAGAATTGAAGAAATATGAGATATTTTTTCAACTATAGGATTGTCAAAGATCAACATTGAAGATGATGGTCTATTTGGATAGGGTATGCAGAAACACTTATTCTGTTGGTATAAATGGAATTTGATATAACTCTCAGGACTCTTTAGCAATATTTACAAAGGTCTTAAAATGTTCATATCCTTTGACATTGGAATTTGTCCTAAAGAAGTAACCAAGAACATACCACAGATTCATATACAATATGTTTATCACTTTCTTTGTAATAACAAAAAAAAAAAACTGGAACCACTTAATACATCAAACATACCAATATGTATAAATACATTATAAAATGTAATAGCTGCTATTTAAAAGTGATGACATAGAGTATATTGTAGATAATATTGGCCTGGAGATGTGTTCACACATAGTTTTATGTGTTCACATTTATTTTATATTACAAAATAATATACATAATGGGGTCTCATTTTTGTTTTTAAATTTTGTTATAGATAATAGTGCATCATTGAATACAAAAATTAAAAGTGCACAAAATTGTATCTCTGTACACTGTATTTTGATTTTTAAGTTAATATGTTATTTAAAAAAAAAAACTAGAATAGTACCCAACAAATAGTATGCACTATCCATCAGTGTTGACCATCAGCTATCATAATCTCTAATTTCTAATTTTCCTATGTGACTACTTTTTACTTAGACATTTATAACTGTAAGTGGAAATTAAAACAAAATAGCAAAGATCCCAGTAAGGACTTCGTTGGAAGTCTCATCTCAAAAATTTTATGAAATCCAGCAGAACATGGTAAGTTGTATGTGCATGAAAACCATCAGAATCCACAAAATGAATGATGAATTTCACTGTAAGAACTGTAAGTCTTTTAAGTATGAAGACAAAGACTACCCAGTGATTGCATTGTAAAAGGTAGAGAAAGGTAGATAAGTTGAAGAGAGTGAGAAAATAGGTGCCTATAGCAGCAAGACCCCTGGTGTAAAACAGATGAAACTCTTAATTAAGGGCAAGCAATTACAGGCACTTCATTAAAGAAACTATTTACAAAATTGTGGGCAAGTTTTAGGGGAACCAACAAGGGATGATGCAGTCTCCTGTGGCCAGATACATCAGGTGCTGCTACCTTTCCTGGACCAGAAGGAGTGAGGAGAGGGATCAGTCCTAGAAGGAGCTGTAGCTTTGAATAGAAGGATACAGTCAATCCACAGCAGGGACAGAGTAAGGAAACTAAACACGTCTGCTCTCCTTTCATCCTTGACTTCTCATTTCCCAGACTTCATCAGAAGCCAGAGCATAAGGCAACCCATATGGGTCAAGATCCCTAGCAGAGTAGCATGGAGAAGGGTTCTTCTAGGACAAATGTAAAGCCTTCAACAAAGTATTCCATACTGGGCATAGATTACATTATAGAGGAATGTGCTTGCCCAACCCTCTGAAGTGCTTTTTAGTCTCCACCCCAATCCTGGCAGGATGCATATAAAGGAAGTATTCTTCCACATGCCCAGTATTTCTTAATGTCTGACCTTATTGGCATTTTAAGAGGGCCAATGATTTCAGTCTCCTCAGTGTGATGTAAGATTTAGGTTCTCTTAACCTTCACTCTCGGTTCTTTCCCAGCTATACTTTCATCTCTCCTCTTTTCATGGGTAGAATTCAGAATTGTTCCAGGCTCGACTAAAACCCTCTACAAGCAAATGACAAGCTCCTGACCTCTCCAAGCCTTGTACAGGGGACCAGAGCACTCCCAACCCTATTGAACAAGTCAGGATAGGCTAGGTTAAACGTCATCAACAAACAACACCAAAATCTTAGTGATTTTAAACAACACATTTTCTTTCTTTCTCATTCTATCATACATGAGCTAGGCGCCTCTTCTCAATGCAGCCATTCCAGAACCCAAGCTAACAGTAATCTCCCTCTCAACACATAGTTTCCATGATTTCAGAGGCAGGGAAAACATGGTGAATTATGCAATACCTCTTAAAGCTTCTTCCTCAAATTGACACACATCAAATTAGCTCACATTTCACTGGTGGAAAGAAATCATATAGCCAAATCTAAGTTTAAGTGGACAGAGAACAATCCTACCTCATGCCCAGAGTGAGAAAATTTTCACTTTTGAGCTGTCTTAATGTCTAGCATGTACGTTCCAAGAAAATTGTTCCAAATTCTCCAGAGAGAATCATGACATTGAACAAAAGTAGATCTATACTGTAAGGTCAAAAAATTGTCCTTAAAGTAACAAAGGTTATAGTAATTTATTATAGGTGTCAGCAAACATTCAAAGTATTGTACCAAGCTGAGAGATTTGTTAGAGGCAGGCAGGGTCGAAAAGACCTTCACAAAATAGTTCCTCCCTTTGGATTTCTTTTGAATGGAATAAATATTAACACTGTCAATCATCCTAGGAAGCAGCAAATCATGGGCAGAAAATGTGACCTTAGAGAGTAGGCCTTCGAATAGAAATGAGAGGACTTATTCTTCTCTTTCACTTTATAGGGTGTGGAAAATATGGATTCTCCTCCTAGACAGTAATGAGACTGTATTCTCACTCCATCTAGGTCTCAGCTGAAATGTTATTTGGCCAGAGACACTTAACCTGAATGTTCTATACAAACTAGTCATGCTCTTCTCTCTCCTCTGCTTAATAAGGATTTTTTCCATAGTCCTTATCACTATCTGTCATGTTTCATTAATTTCTTTCTATCTACCCAATAGAAAGCAAACTTTGGGGGCAGAGATTTTTATTATATTCCCAGTGCCGAAAAGAGGGCTTAGCACATAGCAGATACTCAATAAATATTTGTTGAATTAATGAATGACTGACAGCTCTACAAAATATTTGGAAGAAAAGTTGGCCTTTAACCCTGGAAAGGTCTCAGCGGGGAAGCATCTGAGAAGAAGCACAAGTAATGGGCTGGGGCTCATGGACTCTGAGTGCATCCATATTGAGCATCCCATTATAAGAATTTCTGCTGTGCAAATCCTTTCTGATAACCCCATGCTTTCACCAGGGCCTTGTTAAATGTTTTATCCTGGTCTCAATTATTCCATGGAAAATAAGAAGACCGTTATACATGCTTCTCCTACTGTGCCATAGGAACCAGCTCTGGACTAGGGCTCTGGCCAGTGGTAGTATTTTGGGTAAGGGAACAAATGGCACTGTGGCCATTTTACAACCTTCCTAAAACCTGTCCAATCTTCAAGTCTCAGGCGAGTCATTAACTCAAAAAGCATTCCCTGACCCTAGACAGGGTCAAGTGCCACTACCAATGCCCTCCTGGTACCTTGTAATCTTCCTCAATTGCATGTGTCACACCCTGAGATTGATGAAGCTGCATGGCCTCCACTGTATATTCACTGCCTACAAATCTGGCATGTAGTATATGTTCTGTTATGAATAGATTAATGGATTAAATGGTGAATTTATTGAAATGGTATTATGGCAAACTATAAGAATCCTTGCACACATCAACTATTTTCTACATACTAAATAAATAGTTTCCTTACATCTATGTACTACTCATTTTCAGATGTGTGGAGATGCTTTGGACATTAATGAAATACAAGTTTATTTAAAAGTGTTGCTGAACTGAAAGTAACTTTTGAGTTGTGAATTGTTTCCATTAATGAATGCTAAAAATGCTACCACTGTCATGAAGTACTTCCATTAATGGAATGGTGAGTTAATGCAATATGGGTGTAGAGTTTCTGTTTGAGGATATGGGCAAGTTTTTGTAATGGAAGGTGGTGAGGGTACCACGGTATTGTGAATGTAATTGATCTCATTGAATGGCACGCTTTGGAGTGGTTGAGATGGGAGTGTTTGCATTATATATATGTTCCCACAATTAGGGAAAAAGGGGCAAATAAACAGACAATGACAATTAAATGTAACATATAATCCTGGATGGGACCTAGCAAGCAAAGAGAAAAAGCTCAAAGGAAAATTATTGGGACATATGAAAAAGTAGAAATATAGACTGTAAGTCTTATGTTAATGTTCGATTTCTTGGGATTGATAGCTGCATTTAGGAGTGAATATCCTGTGTACATTAGGAAATATCCACAGAAATATTAAGTGTTCAAGGAGCATGATATATATAAACTACACTCATATTCAGAAAGTGGATTGATGATAGATAATGGATAGACAGAAATAGAGAAAGGAAGGAGTGATGGAAGGAAGAAGGGAAAGGAGGAGGGAAAGAAAAAAAAGAAAAACTGCAAATGTGGCAACATGTTAAAATTGGTGGATTTGAGAAAGAGGTAAGGTTATGTTGGAGTTCTCTGTATTGGGCTTGCATTATTTTGTAACTATCCTGTAAATTTAAAAAACAAACCAATCAAGAACAAAGATTCTGCTTGAAGAAGTTGTAAGCTAAGTGAGCAGGAATAAGGTGATGAAATTTAAATTCATGTACAGATAGATAGGTATGATATAGGTTGAAATATACTGTCTCTGCTAAGTACACATATGTGCTTTATAGCAAATTCAGTCATGATTTTGAGTGAGTCAATATAAATGAAGAAAAAGACTTATGTTAATTCCTCTCATAGACTGTATGTTTTTATTTACTTTTGGTGGGAAGCTCTATGATATGTAACACATTTAAATATTTTCTTTCAATGAATATGACAATCTCCTTCTCATGTCCAACAAAGACATACAAACTCATAGTAACAGAATCTTAGGCGATCTCACATATGTAACAATCAAATACAAACTCTAAAAGCTTTAACCGTATTAAAAAACAAGAAGGTTCAGCCAGAGAATCTTTAAGATCTTCTTTTAAGTTTTCACACTCATAGCTTTCTAAGAAACCTATTTGGGAGGTTCGTTTTACTGTCACCCAAAGGAATTTATTGATTAAATCAACTACAGTATACTCAATCTAAAATTATTGTAAAACCTGTAAAAAATATATATATATAGATTATAAATGTCTGCATACTTCTGACTTCATAATAACAGAACCCAGTCAATTTTTAAGAGAGGTGGGATATTTCTGTATCAGCATTCTACTAACAATTGTTGTAACTACAATGCGTTGCTGTTGTAACCAAGCTATTAGCATAAATTTGAATCCTGCAGACCAAGATTGGAACCTACTTCTCTGTCACCAATGAGCTATTAGATGATGGACGAGTCACTTAAACCCTCAAAGCCTACTTAATTCCATATAAAACGGAAGTCACCATACCTACCATACAGGATATAAGCACATTTTCTAGCATTTGGGGGAAATTTCAGTAAATACTACCTTACTATATACCCAACAGATATGCTGACCTCATCTAGAGTATAATTGGAACATCTTACTTGGTCAATTTCCTCCATTTCCAAGCTGTAGAATTTTTTTGCCACTTTGAGACTTCAAAATGAGTATTAGTCATTTTTCATTTTGTCTTTCATATAAATCAATCATGTATAAATCAGTACTAAGGGCTTAGTTAGAAACCTGTTAATTGCAGGACCTTCCTCTAAACATCTAATGCAAAGTACGCTTTGTACTCTACTGCAATCATCCTATGAATCGTATGCTCACTTGGCTCTGAAAGGAGGATACTATTTCCTTGGCGGACATGCATGCTGTATATAATTAAGAAAGGGAGAAAAAAATCCTTTAAATTTTTACATGAAAGCCTAGAACCCATACACACACACACTTTTTATTTTAAGAACTTTCATTAATGGCCCATAAATCTATATGTACAGGGATTTGGGAGCTAAAGTACTCCAAGATGATTTTACACATTAGAGATGTTTCTGCAATTGCTCTGTTGAGATTTTAGAATTTGAAGCTACCACTGAAGGCCATTGTTACATAAAGGAATCAGGTAGGTAAAATCCTTTCTGTACGAGGCTCTGGCTGGAGTAAGCTCATGGGAGAATCAATCTGAATTTTAACTCCAAGCCTAGAAATGAAATATAATAGAGCGATTTTTCTCTGGAGGAGAAAGCTTTTGATCCTAGCACCTGTAAAAATGCTATTGCCTCTGTTCTTTGTAGATGCTGATTTATCCAGGCTACAAAATGCCTGACTCTCCAAAGTAGCTGAGGTAACCAGGCTTATCAAATACCTGATAATCCTTTATCCTGTGCAACCTGCAATCCAATATGCTTCTTTTTTATAATATTAAACTTTATTTTTAAAGAAGTTTAAGATTTATTTACAGAAAAATTACACCAGTATAGGGAATTCCCATATAACCACCCTCATTCACACACACGGTTACCCCATTACTGATTTCTTAGATTAGTGTGGTACATTTGTTACAGTTGATGAACCAATACTGAAGCACTGCAATTAACCAAAGTCTATGGTTTATATTATGGTTTACACTTTGTGTTGTAGTCTTCCATAGGTCTTAACAAATGTATAAGATCATACGTCCATATTGCAGAATCATACAGACAAATCTCACTGTCCCAAATATACCATGTTCCACCCATTCATTCCTCCCCCTCCCTTCTGAATCCCTGGCAACCATTATCTTTATATCAATGTTACAAGTTCTTCATTAACACAAGATAATAACTACATTAATAATGACTCTACTTTGATCCGCGGTTACACTGCCCCCTTGTGATAGTTCACTCTTCAGTCTTGAGGGATTTGGGACCACGTCCACTATGACTGCTTCAGGCTGAGAGGGGACTTTGGATATTATGGGACAGATGGAAGGAATTCTTTTGCTTGCAGTTATAGATACTCCTTGTTTGGGGAGATGGGACCTGTCCATCTCATTGTTTTGTTCAAGGCAAGCCTAAAGAATTGGAGAGTAGGAGTTGGCTCCTATTCTGCTGAGATTCAGAGCTCAATCAGTATATGAACAATCCAAAGATTTGTCTCGAAGAAATATACTTAACCTATACATTGAAAAGTTTAGGTTCCAATAAAAGGAGTAGAATCATTTAATGGGTAGGAGTGCTTCGGTGAGTTAAGAATAGATTCCAAGTTAACTTTGAGACCAGGGTTTCTTATTTGTTCACATATATCTTTCTACTCCTGCAATCTGTTGGAGTTTTCTAACATTCTTACTCATTGAATCAATTCTGGTTGTTCCTTCACTGGGATCATGAGCAAGGAAATAAGGAGTGTGCTTGTGTGCATGTTGTATTAGGTAAATATATTTTAAAAGAATATTCTAGGATTTCAAGGAAAATAATCTCTATTCTGAAATGATTCCTATCCTTTGTAGAAACTCTACAAATAATAGATTGCTGAAGGTACTTATGAAATAGAAAAAAAGAAGATCAGGAAAATTAGAGAATTTAAAGATGAATAATATACTTTGACTAAATGAGAAGTTGATCATTTAACCAGAGGAAGAAGGTGTCAATGTCAACTGAGTAAGAAGAATTTGCAAAAGAACTTAATGGTAAGAAAGAGTGACACTACTGGGTAAAAGGAATATATTTAAAAGGAAATAAAACATTTTGAAATCACTGCTCAATTATCTAAATTTGTTTGATGGCTGTGTGGTTGATCATCATATCTATCATGTTGGCTATTATCATTTTGGCTATCATCATGTTGGCTATTATACAGTTGAAGTTGTAAGAAAAGTTAAAATTTTAAATGCAAAACATCCATGAGCATACTAGCTAGATAAAAAGTGGAAAAGCTTCCTTTTTAGTATTGATTTCAGTGAGAAATAGTGTATTAGAAAGGTTGTTTCGTTTTAAACATTAATGAAAGTATACCATGTTGTGTAAAGCGCCTACTTTATTATTGCCTGTTCTAAATGTAGTATTTGTTTTCCATATGATGTACTGATTGGCTGTTGTTGATTGATAGGTGCATAGTGTACCATGTAATTATGCATATGACACATTCAATTACAGTGAGTTTTTTTCCTTATACACATTTTGTACTTTGTGTTACCTAATTGCTCCATTTAAAAACATAACTGCATTTCTGTAAGTGTGTGGTTCTCATTATACAATATCAAAATAAGGTACTGGGTACCTACTGGGCATAACACTAGTAGAATTATACCTAATGCCCATTTCTATGTTTTTAAAATTATGCATATTAACATGTGTATAGCAATGCTTTGGTTCTGAAATTCTGTAATGGCAGGTCAACTTAAATTGAACAAGGACCCTATTAGGCATGAAACAAATGAGCCATATCTGCTTACTTTGTTTGTGTACATATAGAACTAAAGCTTTCCACCAAGATCACTGACCAGAGTCTGCTACATGGAACCTCCATCAGAGCAAATATTCACAGAAGAAACAGAGGATATTATAACACATCAATTTTCTACCCATATTGTGAATTCAATAAGGATCATGTCAGATATATGGATATAGATGAAGGTAACCTAAATAATTGTAGTTTTCCTCACTTTAGGATGTTAATATTATTAACATTATTTAAATGTAAGCTTATATTTACTGATAAATTTTAGAAATAGATCAGAATATAAATATTCACATTTTATACACTTAATGGGAATGAACGTCAAGATGCCTCTGATTGGCTACCCTTTGAAATTTCTACCTTTACCTTTCTTGAAACATATATAAAGTAAAACTCTTCTAAAAGAATAGTATGAACATGGTGAGATAACAGGCTCATCTAATTGCCATTTATTCTTTCAGGCAACTGGTCCATTCAGGGGGAAAAAAATAAGCCAATACCTACTATCATAGTGGCATACCTCTGTGATAGAAGTTTAGGAATTTTAAATGTAATTTCTGTGTACTGATTCTTTTTACTTCATTTGATCTTTTATCTAGCTTCAGCTTCCCAACTTTATCACAGAACCCTAACTTCTGCCACTGCCCAGCCTCCTACACAATTTAACTGGATTGAATGGTATGACTTGCATTGGAGCCATTATCATTTTATTTATTTTCATTCATAAGCATTTGTTCATTTGTACTTTTCACCACATATATTTATTGTATGATCATTATGTGTCAGATACTTTTCTCATCACTTGGGACACAAATGTTAGCAAGAGAGTTGTATATTTGCTTTATTGGCATTTACAAATGTCATCATTCTACTAGATATGGCAGTGAGAACAGTGGAGGGATGAAGGAAGACAGAAATGCTGAGCAGAGGTAGAATACCTGCCCCCAACTTATGGTGCTCAAAAGAAACCAGGCGGTGCTGGTGGTGGCTCCACTTTTCTAGCCACTGAGTTGCCAGATCAGACCTATACTACTCAGTGGAAATGGTCCTTAACCACACCTTAGATTTCCAAGGCAAGCCATAGTGGTGAATATTAGATGACAAGCATTCTTTATTTTCAATTTTATCTTTAAACCAGGACACAATTTTGAAGGAAGAACTAAGTCTTCATGTTCTTTTGTAATTTTATAAGTTACTCCATTTGGTTCCCCAGGCATAATGGAATATAATGCATTTAACTATTACATTTGATATTGGGCTTAACTGAGAAAAGGTTTGAACTCATTCTGTTATACATTTATTTTAGGATCCTACAACTATACCTGGAACAAATATTTCTACTGAGAGACTAGATTTTGATAGTTTTTATGGTGAGTCACATTTTATGGTGATATGATTTGCGCTAACAGATTTATAAATACAGGTTCTACCTAATTTGTGGGACTCCTGAGTCTTGAAATAGTTGGTACTCATTTAACCTAAGCATATAGGTACCCAGAGGTATGGATAGCTTGAGAGTCACAGTTTCTTCCCTAATTATAACAATGCTGTAAGTTGGCTACTGATACTATATTGATACATTTGAGACATATTGAAAAATACATTTGGGGGGAACTTAAAAGGAAGATGGCAGATAAGGGAGCTCTAAGACTAAGTCTTCCACCAAAACATCTATTCCAACGGCAGGAATTATCTGAAATAATTATTTTTAAATCCAGAGGCCAGAAAAAATATTGTACAACTTTGAGAGAAGAGTAGGAAGAAAAGGCTGATAAATTACAGTAAAAAAAATGTAAATTGTTCTTGCCACTATGTGGTGGTGATCAGTGCTCATCCAATACGTTTGCAACAGGTTGCTGTGGGATCCAGTTCCTGATTAGCAGCTGGTAGCAGAAAGGGACATAAAAGTCCTGTTCTCCAAGAACAGGGGTGTGCCTAGCTGATCACTGACCATGGCTTTTGATTAGTGAATTAGGATCACTGGGTCCCAGATTTAAGGGCAGCTATTGTTTCAATCCTCCCTGAGTAGGGGCAAATATGGTGAAAATTTACAGATGTGGTACTTCCCTTGGCTGTGGGGGAAAGTTACCTAAAGGACTGCATTTGTTGGGCAAGCAAGGAAAGCTCAACTTTGGGGAACCATTGGAGATTTTTGTGCCCTGCCTGATCCACAGGACCTTGGTGGATCCTTGGTACTGTGTTGACTGGGAAAGACCAAATTGGGAAAGACATCGCCAGGTGACCCTCCTCACAGAATTTTTCCTCCAGGTAAAAACAGCATGAGACAATGAAAGGAGTGTAAAAAACCATTGAGGCAGACAATCTGAGACAAAGACATACCAGCTTCAAATACCTGAGAAAGAGAAGTTTGTCCCCTGGAAAACAGAAAAGCCAATTAAATGTCTATAAACAGGAGACTCTAAAACAACTCATAAGCAAAAGCCCAGGACAAGACAGAGGCCCAGAAGATAGGGAAAACTCTTCACAGTCCATGCAACTGGGGCAGATCTTCCTGAAAGTAGGACTGAAGCTCAAGAAAATCTCTGTCTTATCACCAGCTGGCTACAAAACCAGAAAACAGACATCCCAGAGAATAAATACTTGAGGTAACATCTTAAAATATTAAAATGTAGTGTTCAATGAAAGAAGACAGGGCAAAGAAACAGAAAATGGTAGTCCATCCAAAGGAAGAAGATAAAAATACAGAAAACACCAATAGAGAAGACAAGAATGTGGACAAACTGAGCAAAGCATATAAAAATGATCTTTAAAAATGTTTAAGGAGATGAAGGAAAGTACAGAGAAAGAACTACAGGCTATCAGGAAAACAATGAATGCCAATATAAAAGTCTAAGTAAAGAGTTGGAATTTTTAAAAAAGAACCAAACAGAACTGCTGGAGTTGAATACCACAATAATTGAAATGAAAAATGTCTGGTAGGGTTACAAGAGTTTGTAGAGGAAAGAATCAGCGAAACTGAAGAAAAGACACATGAGTCATGTTGAGGAGCAGAAAGAAAAAAGAAATAGTAAGAGTTAAAAGTACCTAAAACAGCAATGGGACACCATCAAGTACAGTAATATATGTGCTATGGGAGTTCCAGAAGGAAAAGAAAGAGAAAAAGAGGCAGAAAGAATAGTCAAAGAAATAATAACATAGAACTTCCCAAACTTAGGAAGAGATGTAGAAACCAAGAAGATCATAGAAAAACAAACAGAATGAACATGAAGAAAAGTAAAACTCCATCATATATTGATTACATTATCAAATGCAAATAACAAGGAGAGAGTTCTGAAAGCTGCAAAAGAAAAGCAACATGTTACATACAAGAGAATCTCAATAAGATTGAGTGCTGATTTCTCATCAGAAACCATGAAGGCAAGAAGGCAGTGGGCTGAAATACCTAAAGTGTTGAATGAAAAAAAAAAAAAAAAAAAAATGGCCAGCCAAGAATTTTATATCTTATGATACTCTCTTCAAAAAATGAGGGTGAGATTAAGAGATTCTCAGATAAACAAAAGCTGAGGGAGAACATCACAACTAGACCTGCCCTATAAGCAGTGGTAAAGGGAGTTCTTCAGAAAGGTCACTAAACAGTGGTTCAAAGCAGATAAAGAAAATAAAGACCTGTGGTAAAGGTAGTCATCTGGGCAGTTATAAATGCCAGTATTATTGTATTATATATTTTGGTATCCACTTTTAATTCCTACAGGTGCTAAAATGTAAATGCATAAAAAGTAATAAGAAATCCAAGTTTTTTAACATACGATGTACAAAGATATAAGTGGTAACAAGTACAAAAAATGGTTCAGAACATAGGGGTGTAGGAAAAATATGTGTGCACACTATTGAGGTTAACTTGGCATCAAACCAAATATATTTGTTATATATTTAAGATGTTACATTTTAACCTTTTGGTAATCACAAGGAAAACAGACAAAAAATATATCCAGATAGAAATTAGAAGGCATGCAATATGGTTTAATACAAGAAAGCATATAAATACAGAAGTAGGCTTCAATGGAAGTGAGAGACAAAAATTATATAACTTAAAAAGACTACAGCAAAATGGCAGAAGAAAATCCTATATTATCAGTAGTGACTTTAAATACAAATGGATTAAACTCTCCAGTCATAAGGCAGAGATGGCAGAATGGATAAAAAAGCATGACCCAACTTTGCTTACTGCAAAATACTCACTTTAAAGTCAAAGACACAACTATTGAATCTCACTGAAATAAAGACGACTATAAGTGGATATTATGAATAATTGTATACCAATTAATTAGATAATCTAGATGAATTCTTAGAAGCACACAAACTACCTACATTGAATCAAGAAGAAATAGAACATCTCAACAATCCAATTACTGATAAATAGATTGAATCAATACTCAAAAACCTCCCATCAAAGAAAAGCCCAGGACCAAAAGGCTTCACACAGGAATTTGACCAAACATTCCAGGAAGACTTAACTCCAATTCTGCTCAAACTCTTCCAAGAAATTGAAGAGGAGGGAATATTCCCTAGCACATTCTATGAGGCCAACATCCCCCACATACCAAAGCCAGATAAAGATACTACAGGAAAGAAAACTAAAGATCAATATCTCTGATAAATACAGATGCAAAAATACTAGCAAACTGAATACAACAGCATTTTAAAACAATTACACACCATGATAAAGTGGGATTTATCTCTGGTATGCAAGGTTGGTTCAACATTAAAATATCAATTAATGTAATACCACACACATCCTGGTTTGAGTTTTTGGTGGACTCCAGAAAATCCTTTTCTTAACATGAACCCACTCTTGCGCCTGTAAACCCATTGCAGATGGGGCCTTTTGATTAGATTCAGTTTAAAAATCTTTCTATTAGATTACTTTTGATTATATCACTTCAATGAAGGGCCTTTGACTAGATTGCAGGACCCAGGGTGGATCTTAATCCTTTACTGAAGTCCTATATAAACAGAGGAAAGAGGAGAAGAAAAGTTGCCATTTTACCCTGCCACATGAGATAGGACTCCAGGATCGCCTGCAACTGCAGAAAGACAGAGAAACCTAGAGAGGCTGAGAGAGAAGCTGGAGGCTGGAATAAGCAGAGCAGCTGAAGGTGAAGCAATGAGGCCCAGAGGAGAGTAAAGAGATGAACCATATGTCTGGCGACCCACAATTGAGCTTGGATATAAAGTGAGTGTGGAAGGGAAGGCAGAGACCTCGGCAGAGACCTCAGCAGAGACTGGCTGCCATTCTGCCTTGCAATGTAGTAGGAGTCCAGGAATGCCAGCAGCTGATCTTTGGTGAGACAACATTTCTGATGATTCCTTGATTTGAACAGAGTCTAGAATATAGGTTAGCAGGGGATGTGGGAGGGATATGGAACCTGAATTTAGGGCTTAAAATGTAGTAGGTTCCTATTGGGAATGATGAAAGTGTTTTGGTAATGGATGGTGGTGATGGTAGCAACAACACTGTGAATGCAATACTGAAATATATATCTGAATGATTAAAGAGGAAATGCTAGATTGTATATATGGCATGATAGTTTGAGGCTTTTATGGACCCCAGAAAATATCATGTCCTTAGAACTAATCCATTCCTGCAGGTGTGAACCAATTGTAGGTGGGACCTTTTGCTTAAATCACTTCATTTAAGAGCCTCTGATTAAATTACTTTAGTAGGGAGTGACAGGGTGGGTCTTAATCCTCTTACTGGAGTTCTCTATAAACAGGATGAATACAGAGAGACAGAAAGAAAAGACACAGGAGCTCAGAGAGCAACCCACAGAGGCTGGGAGAAATCCATGAAGCCAGAAGCTGTGAGCACTGGAGTCCAGAGAAAAAGGCAGAGATTGGCAGGTCTTCCATGTGCCTTCCCACATGAGAGAGGAGTCCAGGACTGCCAGCAACTGGTCGTCAGGGAAAGAGAGTCGCCTGATGATTCTTTGATGTAGACACCTTTCTCTGCCTCAGAACTATTAGCTTACAACCTAAGAAAAACCCAATATAAAAGCCAACCCATTTCTGGTATATTGCTCTCAGCAGTTTTCAGCAAACTAAAATATATGGTAACAGAATAAAATTTTTTTAAAAATTCATGAACCTACATTTCACAGTGAAGCCCAAGTTAAACCATGGACTTTATTTGATAGCACAATTATTAAAATGTGCTATAATCAATTGTCACAAATGTTCCACAAAAAGGCAAGGTATTGGTGGTGGGGTAATATATGGGAATCCTGTGTTTTATGCATGATTTTTCTGTAAACCCCCAACTTCTCTAAATACATAAATACATACATACATACATACCTAAATTTGGAAATGTTTTATATTTACCCATTTCTCCTGCAGGCAAGATAACTAGAAATACCTCTTAATAAAGTCATGAATGGGCCCATGTTTCCATTCCCCAAATCATGAGCATCTGAAAACCTATGTCAAAATCTATTTTTAAAGAATGAAAAAGAAATGTCCTATCAAAATATATCAACAATCCCATTAGAATGTACATGCGACCAGTTTTCCAATTTGGGATCAATTCTTAAACCTATCTTCACTATACTTTAACATTTTATTTTATAGCCTAATTACTTGCAATATTTAAGGAGATAGTCTTCCTCACAGAAAATATTGGGGCTTTCACACAATGTAACTTACCCAAAATATCCATGTCAAAAGGGGCACAAAAGATCTGTTTTCTTTCTTAGATTAACTTTATTAAGGTATAATTTACATACAATAAAATGCATCTGTTTTAAGTGTACAAGTTTTATGACTTTTGACAAATTTGTGCGTGCAGGTAACCAATACCACTACCCTAATGTAGAAAATTTCTATCCTCCCCAAATTCCCTCATACCCTTGATATTAAGATCCCTAACCCCAGCACAAGCTATCACAATAAATTGGTCTCATCTGTTCTAGAATTTCACCTAACTTGAGCCATACAGCATGTACTCTTTGCCTCCTCATACTTTTATTAGACATATTATTGAGATTCATCCATATTGTTGTTGCATCAATAGTTTATTTTCATTGCTGAGTAGTATTCCATTATATAGATATGCTACAATTTTGTTTATCCATTCACCTGTTGATTATTTTTGTTATTCAAAGACGTTTTTAGTGGCTTACTGTCATTGAGATCTCCACAGTTATGTATGTGTGAACACTGTGTATGTCATAGTGCAGTATGTTCTGTGTGAATATTATAGTGTGTGCTGTGTTAATGTATAGTGTGGTTTGGTTGTGGGGGGATTGTGCGGTATGGTGTATGTGGTATATATATGTGTGGTTATGCTGCATGAGGAAGGATATGTGTGTATTATGGTTTGTGTGTGTCCGTTGTGTGTGTGGTATATGGGATGGGTATGTGTGTGAGTGGTGTGTTGTATGTAGGATATATGTGGTACAATGTGTGTGGTATGTGGGTTTCATGTACTGGTATGTGTGGTGTTGGTGTGTGTGGTATATTATGTGTGATGTGGTGTCTTTGGTTATGTATAGGCAGGAGTGAGAGAGAGGAAGGGGTATGTCTACCTACTCTATATTTGGAGTTTCTTCCCCAAGTTACAGTGCATGGGAGATTCCCCAACTTTTGATTTACTTAAATAAGCTCAGCAGTCTTTTTTGCTTGATTTCCACTAATGGTGGTTCAGGAGAACAAACAATCCTGGCCATGAGCTAGTTACAAAGCTCTAACACTATGGTCTCTGGATGAATATGCCTGACTTCCTCTGAGAGGGTCACTGGAAGGTGTGCCTCAGGTGAAGGCCACCAGAGCCTCTCCCCAACCTCTAGCTAGCTTCCATGAAGGCTGTTTGCCAGAGGAAAGAGGAACAGTTTTCCATGAAGGGATCTTCTCACCAAGGACGTCAGGATGCCAACAAGGCAGAAGAAGGCAACCTGCTAACTCAGGTAAAATAGTTCCTTTTCTGAAGCTCTTTAGAGCCATGATCTCCAATTTACTGGGCTTCTGAATTAGTTTTCCAGGGCTGCCATAACAAATTACTACAAATTGGGTGGCATAAAACAACAAAAGTCTATTCTTTCACAGTTCTGGGGAACAAATGTCCAAAATTAAGACATCAGCAGGGCCACGCTCCCTCTTTAGGCTCTAGGTGAGAATCCATTCGTGACCTCTTCCAACTTATGGCAACTGTCAGTATTCCTTGGCTTGTGGTTGTCTCTCTCTTATGAGGATGCTTTTAATAGCATTTAGGCCCGACCTGGATAGCCCAGGGTAATATCCTCATCTCAAAATCCCTAACTTAATTACATCTGCAAAACCAAATAAGGTAACAATTACAAATTTTGAGGATTAGAATTTGATAGCTTTGGGTGGCCATTTTCAATCTATTATAACCTCCTATATTATCTATATAATCTATCTATTATAACCTCATATATCACACAGGTCTCTTGACCTACCTGACATTCAATGTGCTTAGATACAAAATAAAACAATTTTGGGACAACCAGCAAGATGGCGGCAGATTAAGGAGCTTCTAGAGATAGCTCCTGCTACAGGGCAGTTAGTAAACACCCAGAGCTCTCAGGAGCTTGCTGAAGCAACTGTTTGGAGGCTCCAGGAGACCAGAATGGCATCTTGCAACATCCCTGAAGGAGGAGACTGTCCATCTGCAGAGAAGATTCATATATAGAGCACTCCATGCCATGGAGGCCAGTGCCCATCCTCCACAGGAGACACAAGCCATCTCAGTAGATGGTCTGTGGCTGGAATTGAAAGCTCCACTTTCCAAAACTGGGGGAGGAAAAGATGATTGGGCACCAAATTCAGCTAGTGATAAGTAAATTCAGTGGGATAAAGTATAATCCTGAGAATAGCTAAAGTTTGAGCCTGTCCAAGTCAGAAAGAGGCAGGTAGCTAGCATCTTAGCTCCACTCCTGGCATGAGGGGAAATGGGACAGACTGAAAATCACAGTGCTGGTAGGGACCAGCTTCTTTCCATCCAGGCCAGATTGCAGCTCTAGCTTAAACCCCAGCCCCACCTCCAGCAGGAGGAAGTGGGGAGGGGGGGGGACCTGTGCCAGCCTCTCCAGGCAATTACCAGCCAAGCCACAGAGGTTGGTGATTGTCCTACTTCGGTAGCACAAGCTGCCCCAGAAGCTAATCTGTGGCTGGAATTGGAAGCTCCATTTCCAAAAAATGGGAGGAGACAGTCAGCCACTGATTTTGGCCACTGATTAGTAGACTCAACTGGCTAAGGTACAACCCTAGCAATAGCTAGGCTATGAATTGGTCTAAGTCAGGAAGGGGCTGGTAACTGCCACTCTGACTCCATCCCCAGTCCGAGGGGAAGCCAGGACCAAAAATCACAGTGATGGTAGGAACCAGTTTCTTTCACATAGATTTGCCTGCAGCCCTAGCTTAGGCTTCAGCCCCATCTCTGGCAAGGAGGAGGCTGGCAGGCTGTGTACCAGCCTATCCAAGCAGCTGCAGATACCTTTGGCTGGCACAGGCTGAATAATCAGAAGTCTACCGGGGTCATCTTGGTCATCTTGGATCTGCACTGCATAGATTACTACACACACCTGAAGCTCCATCCTTGTCCCAGGCAGGGGAGAAAGGGGTATGAAGCCTCATCAGTCTCTCTGGGCAACTACAGTCTCGGTCTGCATGACTTGGATTATTCCACATAGCTGTGACTCTGTACTACCCCTGACAAAGGAGAAACTTGGGAGAAGCTTCATTGGTCCCTGCAGCAATGAGGGCAGCTTGAGCCTCCACAGCTTATAGCATCAACTACATCCTTGACTCCTACTGCAAAACCAGCAAGGGAGAAAGGGCAGGAAGGCCTAAACTAAAGAGAAAAGCTAAAGCCAGAATAAATACTCTAGTAAGCCAGATGCCAAGACAGAAACAGAAAATTACCATCCACACCAAGAAACAGGAAGATATGGCCCAGTTAAAGGAAAAAGATAAGACTCCAGATGACATAAAGGAATTGAGACAACTAATTACAGATGTTTGAACAAATCTCCTTAATAAATTCAATGAGAAGGCTAAAGAGTTTAAGGACACTAAGAAGACACTGAATGAGCACAAAGAAGAATTTGAAAGCATACATACAAAAATAGCAGATCATATGGGAATGAAAGGCACAATAAATGAAATTTTAAAAACATCGGAATCATATAATAGCAGATTTGAGGAGGCTGAAGAAAAGATTGGTGAGCTTGAAGAAATGGCCTCTGAAAGTGAACATACAAAAAAACAGATGAAGAAAAGAATGGAAAAAATTGAACAAGGTCTCAGGGAAATTAAAGACAGCAAAAGACATGTAAATATACACATGATGCATGTCCCAGAAAGAGAAGGGAAGGGAAAAGAGGCAGAAGGAATGTTTGAAGAAATAATGGTAGAAAATTTCCAAACTCTATTAAAGGTCATAGATATCCATGTCCAAGAAGCATAACGTACCCCCATGCAAAAAAATCCAAATAGACCAACTCCAAGACACATACTAATCAGAATGTCAAATGCCAAAGACAAAGAGAGAATTCTGAGAACAGCAAGAAAAAAGCAATGCATAACATATGAGGAATACCCAATGAGATTAAGTGCTGATTTCTCATCAGAAACCATGGAGGCAAGAAGACAGTGGTATGATATATTTAAGATGCTACAAGAAAAAAACTTCCAGCCAAGAATCTTATATCTGGCAAAATTGTCTTTCAGAAATGAGGGCAAGATTAGAATATTCACAGATAAACAGAAACTGATAGAATTTCTAACCAAGAGACCAAATTTTCAGGAAACATAAAGGTGTGCTAAAGCCTGAAAAGTAAAGACAGGAGAGAAAGGCCTGGAAGAGAGTCTAGAAATGAAGATTATATCAATAAAAGTAACCATAAGTGTCAAAAGAGTGGGGAAGAAGGATGGTCCAATGATGAGCCCTTGATATTGATGACTATGCTTATGTGCCTGTGTGCCTGACAATGCTTATGAATTAGGCCTAGAGCTGCAGGGTGCCTAAGAGTTACCTCCTGAGAGCCTCCATGTTGCTCAAATGTGGCCATTCTCTAAGCCAAACTCAGCATGTAAGTGCATTACCTTCCCCCAACATGGGACATGACTCCTGGGAGGTGAGCCTCCCTGGCACCAAGGGATTATTACCAATCACTAACTGGTGATGCAACTAGAAAGAGACCTTGAATAAAAGGGTCAACTCAGACCAGCAGAATATCTCAGCTTACATGCAGGATCATGTGTTAAAAACTGCTGTTTGATCTTGAATAAAAGGGGGAAATGGTAGACAAATGAGTTTATATGGCTAAGAGTCTTCAGAAAAGTGTCAGGAGGTCATCAGAGGGGTCATGCTTACACACATCTTAGTAAGACACCAGAGACAGCCAAAGTAGATACAACCCCAGGGACTGGTTCTCCTGAGGGCTATGGAGAAACACAGGTTCTATGGTCATAGCAGATGGCTCTGGAATTCAGTGCCTTGTCAGTGGGCCCTACTTTGTAATTTGTGTTCCTGAGTGTGAAAGAGTTGGACTCAGATGTGACCTTTCTACACATGCCTCTTCAGTCACTTTTACTGAACCTGTGGTTGGTGCTGGGGTTGGTGTCTGTTTGAGAGACTTGAATCTCTGGACTGACCATGTGCTAGCTGAGCCCTGAGCCTCAGCAGACTTGCAACACCTAATCTCCAGTTTGTTGGACTTATCCAGATCAGTAACAGGGAGGTGAAGATGGTCAACCACTACACTAGGGAACCAAGGGTGCCTACAATTGCAAGCAGAGAATTGCATCCATGATCCTTGGAGAATCTAAGCTCCTACTCGATATAGAGGTGGAGTGGACATCACCATCCCAGGGTCCACAGGACGGAGGAATAAATTATGGATTAGAGTGGACTTACTGATATTCTACTATGGAACTATTGTGACTAGTAATGGAAGAAATTGTAGCATTGATGTGGAGAATGTGGCCACAGTATTTGCTGAGGGCAGGGAGAGGGAAGAAGAGATGTGATGTGGGGGCATTTTCAGGACTTGGAGCTGTCCTAAGTGATATTGCAGGGACAGATGCAGGACATTATATATCCTGCCATAACCCACTGAATGTACCGGGGGAGAGTGTAAACTACAATGTAAACTATTATCCATGTGGTGCAGCAGTGCCCCAAAATGTATTCACCAAATCCAATGAATGTGAATGTGCCACAATGATGAAAGAGCTTGTTGATGTGGGAGGAGTGGGTTAAGGGGGGTTGGGGATATATGGGAACCTCTTATATTTTTTTGAATGTAACATTTTTTATGATCAATGTATCTTCAAAAAATACAATTTAAAAATTGATGGGGGTCGGGGAGTGGGGAGCAGGGTATATGGGAAACTCTTATGTTTTTTAATGTAACATTTTGTGTGCTCTATTAACTTTTTTTAAAAAGATAATTAAATTTTTTTAAAAAGATTGGGGAAAATAAAATACGACAGATAAAAAACTCAAATAGGAATAAACTTAACCAACAATGTAAAGCACTTGTATTCAGAAAACTGCAACTCAATGTTAAAAGAAATTTTTAAAAATGTCCTAAGTAACTGGAAGACTATTCCACACTCATGGATTGGAACACTAAATATCATAAAGACATCAATTCTGCTCAAACTGATAAACAGATTCAATGCAATCTCAATAAAAATTCCACCAGGATTTTCTCTAAAAATTTGAAAACACGATTACTAAATTTATTTGAAAGGGGTCCTGAATAGCCAGAAACATCTTTAAAAGAAGAAGCAAACTCTCATTTCCACATTTTCAATTATGTTACCTAGCTACAGTGGTAAAAAATAACATGGTACTGGCATAAAGACACATAGACCAATGGAACCAAACTGATGATTCAGAAACAGACCCTCACATGTATGGTCAAGTGATTTTGACTAGCCTGACAACCAGACACAGCTTGGGCAGAATAGTCCATTCAACAAATGGTGCCAAAATAACTGGTTATACATAGCCAAAAGAAGGAAAGAGGACCCCTATCTCACACCTTATCCAAAAATTAACTCAAAATGGATAAAAAAAAAAAAACTAAAAATAAAAGCAAGAAACCATAAAACTTCTAGAAGAAATTGTAGGAAAATATCTTCAAGCCCTGGTGGTAGGCAGTGGATTCTCAAAGGAGATAAGAGGAAGACTGAGATGGACTACTGATGTTTAATGTATGCAGAAGTTTTAATTAGCTTTAATGTAAAAGTGTGTAAATGTATAGCGTGGATGGTAACACACAGTGAGTAATAGCTAGTTTATAAATGGGGATGTGGCTGAAAATGGTAGTCTAAGTATGTAAATGTCAATTGACAGAATGCTAGAGAATAATCTAGGAACTGAACAGTACAGTAAACCAAGAGGTGGATGAGAATTGTGGTTGATGGTACAGATGCAAGAGTGTCCTTTGTGAGCTAGAGCAAATGTACATCACTACTGCAGGGTGGTGGGAATGTGGAGATGCATGGGAAAAATACAACTGCCATGACCTATGGACTGTGGTTAGCAGTAATAATATAATATGCTTGCATCTATGCCAAAGATGTACTGTGTTGATAATGGGGCAGTATGGAGAATATGTACCACATGTACACTATGAACATGGTAACAATCAGGTGATATTATTTTATCTGTAACAAATGTTCCACCACAGTGTGGTGTGTTGATAGATGGATGTTGTTTGGGAATCTTTCACATGTGCATGATTGTTTTATAAGTTTGCAACTTTTGTCATAAAAAATATTTTTAAAAAATAATAATAGGGTGGGTTGGGGGGGGATACACCAAATATAAAATAAGGACTATAATTAGTAGTAAGATTTTGACAATATTCTTTCATAATCTGTAACAAATGTCTCATAACAATGCAAGGTGTTGGTGGAGGGTTGATGGATGGGACCCCTGTATGATGTTGTGTATGTTTGCTTTGTAAGTTCACAACTTTTACTATACACTTATTGTTTATGTCTGCTCATATCTAAATGATATAAAGACAATAATAATAGGGTGGATTGGGGGAAAATACTTTGGTTAGTAGTAATATTTTGAACAATGCTCTTTAATCATTAGTTTAAAATGTTTAACAACAATGCAAGATATTGGTGGTAGGGTGGGTTATGAGAGTCTTGTATGATGCTATGTAAGTTTGTTTTGTAAGTTCACAACTATTACTATATACTTATTGTTTATGTGTGTTTATGTGTGAGTGATACACTTTAATAAATTTTTTTAAAATATATAAACAATATTATATAGCTTCTTTATGTACCACCAGCTTAAGTTCCCAGTTCATCTGTTTATAGTCCAAACTGACAAAGAAAGGCTTAATTTTGTAAGCCATACTAGATTTCCACAAAATTAGAGCATGATTTTTTCCTACAAAGTTTTTAAATCTAGATATATTATTTTCCTCCTTGCTGCCATGTATGTATTCATTTAGTAATTCATTTGACAAATATTTATTTGCCTACTCTTTGCAGCATTAAGATACAGTAGTAAACAAAGTAACTGCCCTTGTGAAGATTAAATTCTAAAGAAAGAAACTCTCTAGACAAATGTGCTATTAGGTATTTGAGTGAGAGAGGGAAAGATTAAAACCTAATATAATGTGAAATAATGAAATAGTTCTGTAACAATGGGACTTAATTCTGTCAGGAGCTTTATGAATGCTTTCCAGAATTGTATACTAGAAAGTGGAAATGTCTGGAGTATTTATCCACTGTTTCCCATCCACCTTTGATTAAATGTTGCCTTCTGGAGAGAAACTTTCATACAGTTTGGACACCAACGTGGGAGTGGTCTGAGCAAGCTCCTGTATTTCCAAAAAAAGACCCTAGGGAAGCAGACTTGGCCCAATGGATAGGGTGTCCACCTACCACATAGGAGGTCCATGGTTCAAACCCCAGGCCTCCCTGACCCATGTGGAGCTGGCCCACGCACAGTGCTGATGCACACAAGGAGTGCCATGCCACGCAGAGGTGTCCCCTGTGTACGGGAGCCCCACGCACAAAGAGTGAGCCCCGAAAGGAGAGCTGCCCAGCGGGAAAGAAAGTGCAGCCTGCCCAAGAATGGTGCTGCACACATGGAAAGCTGACACAACAAGATGATGCAACAAAAAGAAACACAGATTCCTGGTGCCACTGATAAGGATAGAAGCGGTCACAGAAGAACACACAGAGAATGGACACAGAGAGCAGACAACTTGGGGGGTGAGGGAGAGGGGAAATAAATAAATAAATAAATAAATCTTTTAAACAAAAAAAAAAAAGACCCTGGAGCACAGTGCCATGCATTCTTGAGGGTGACACTGATATGTTAAGGGAGGCTTCTTCTACCCAGAACTGCCCATTACAGAAACAGTTAAAATCAAAAGTGAACCAAGGGACTGTACCTCCAGAGGGAAGGGCAAGATGGAAACAGAATATGGAGCTCCAAGAGTGAGTTCATCCTACAGTGAAATTAGTATTCAACCAAAGCTATCTAAAGCACCTGTTTGGAGAGCCCAGGAGACCAGAAGAGCATCCTGCAGCATCTATGGAAAATGGAAGGAGGAGACGGCCCATCTGCAGTGAAGATTTCTGAATAGAGCACCCCACACTGTGGAGGTTGGTGCTCCCACTGACAGCACCAGCTGCCTGGGGAACTAGTCCCTGGCTGGAGTTAGAAGCTACATTGCCCAAACAAAGGGGAGAAAGAGATGGTTAGGCACCAACTTTAGCTACTGATTAATACATTTTACTGGCTAGTCTAATCCTAAGAACAGCTAAAGTTTGAACCTGTCCAAGTCAGAAAGAGGCCAGTAAACTCCATTTTAACTCTGATCTCAACAGGAGTAGAAGCAGAGGTGATTGAAAATCTCAGAGACATAAAGACTGGCTTCTTTCCACCTAGGTTAGATTGCAGCCCTATCCTAGGTTCCAGCCCATGTCTGCAGGAAGGAACCTGGGGCTATCTGCATCAGCCTCTCCAGGCAACTGCATCACTGTTGGTCTGCACAGACTGGATTGTTGGGCACGTGTGGCTTGATCCTACTCCTGACTGGATAAGAGGGGAGCAGTATTTCCCCAGCCTCTCTGGGCAACCATAGGTGCTGTAGGCCCACATGGACTAGATTGTTGGGCACTCCTGTGATTCTACCCCACCCTGAAAGGGCAGAAGGTACAATGCTCTCTTAGCCTCTCCAGGCAAGAGCAGCTATTTTCAGACTGCACAGACTAGATTCTTGGGCACGTCTCTGGCTTCATCCCCACCCTGACTGGGCTGGAGGAGAGATATGCTCCCTCAGCCTCTCCAGGCAACTACTGTTATTTTCTCCTAAACAGAGCACACCTGTGGCTCCATACCCAGCTCTGGGCAGGAGAAACTGTGCTCCCTCAGCCTGTCTGAGCAACTGCAGGTACTTTCAACCTATACAAACTGGATTGTTGGACACATCTGTGGATCCATCCCCACCCCAACAGAGCAGGAGGAAGGGCAATGCTCCCTCACCCTCTATGGGCAACTGCAGGTGCTTACATCCTGCTGGGATTATATTGTTGGGCATTCCTGTGGTTCCATCCCCACCCCTGGCAGGGGAGGAAGAGGAGGTGATGCTTTGTCAGTCTACCTGGTGACTGCGGTCAATTTTGACATGCCTGGCTTAGTTTGCTGCCCAGACCTATGGCTACATGACCACCCCAGACAGAGGAAGAAGGGGTTTCATCAGTCCCTATGGGGAATTACAGATGGTCTTGGCCTGAACAACTTGGATTACTACATATGGGTGCAGCTCCATCCCTCCCCCTGGCAGGGAAAGCTTCATTGGTTCCTTCGGCAGTGCAGGCAGCTTCTGCCTCCACAGCTTATGCTACCAACCACATCCTCAACTCATACTCTGCAACCAGCAAGGGAGAAAGGACAAGAAACAGATGAAAAAGGTCTGAAAATTTCAAATTGGCTAAACATGAGCCACTATAAAGTTCTATATTAAGTTGAACTAAGTATCAAAGATAGGCTGTAGCACAAACCCAATCAAATAGAAAGCCCCAGGCTAAAAAAAAGAAGCTGCATCCAAAATAAATACATCTAGTAAATCAGATGACAAGAAACCAACAAAAATTACAGTCCATACCAAGAAACAGGAACAAGCTAAGGAGTTGAGATAATTAATAGATGTTCAAAAAAATCCCCTTAATAAATTTAATGAGATGGCTAAAGAGATTAAGGATATTAAGAAGGTACTGGGTGAGCACAAAGAAGAATTTGAAGCATACATAGAGAAATAGCAGATCTTATGAGAATGAAAGGCATAGTACCTGAATTAAAAAAAAAAAACAAAAAAAACACCAGAAAGAAAAGAACTATGATTAGTAGTAAGATTTTTTTAAAAGATTTATTTATTTATTTATTTATTTCTCTCCCCTCTCCCCCCACCCCGTTGTCTGCTCTCTGTGTCTATTTGCTGCATCTTCTTTGTCCACTTCTGTTGTTGTCAGCGGCACGGGAATCTGTGTTTCTTTTTGTTGCATCATCTTGTTGTGTCAGTTCTCCGTGTGTGCAACACCATTCCTGGGCAGGCTGCATTTTCTTTTATGCTGGGTGGCCCTCCTTACAGGGTGCACTCCTTCCGCATGGGGTTCCCCTATGCAGGGGATACACCTGCATGGCACGGCACTCCTTGTGTGTATCAGCACTGTGCATAGGCCAGCTCCACACAGGTCAAGAAGGCCCAGGATTTGAACCACAGACCTCTCATGTGGTAGACGGATGCCCTAACCACTGGGCCAAGTCTGCCACCTAGTAGTAAGATTTTGACAGTGTTCTTTCATAGTTTGTAACAAACATCTCATGATAATGCAAGGTGTAGGTGGAGGGTTGATGTATGAGACCCCTGTATGATGTTATGCATGTTTGCTTTGTAAGTTCACAACTTTTACTATACACTTAGTTGTTTATGTATGTTCATATATAAATGATATAAAGATAATAATAATCAGATTGGTTAGGGAAAATATTTTGTTTAGTAGTAATATTTTGACAATGCTCTTTAATCATTCATTAAAAAGGTTTAGTTAGTGCAGTAGGTAGTGCATCAGTCTCATAAAAACAATGCAAGCTATTGGTGGTAGGGTGAGATGTTATATATGTTAGTTTGATGTTATATATGTTTGTTTTGTAAGTTCACAACTATTATACATTTATTGTTTATGTATGTTTATGTATGAGTGATATATTTCAATAAATTTTTAAAAATCAGAAAAAAAATACACTGGAGGCACATAACAGCAGATTTGAAGAGGCAGAAGAAAGGCTCAGTATAGTGCTAGAGGGTCTAACTAGAGCAACTGGGCAAGAAAAAGAAATAAAAGGCATCCAAATTGGAAAGGAAGAAATACAACTTTTGCTATTTTCAGATGATAAGATCCTATATCTATAAAGTCCTGAAAATTTCAAAAGCGAGAAATGAACAAATAAACACCAAGGATGTCATTGAAGAATATTTCAAATTCAAGAAATAAACAAATAAAAATGAAGGATGTCATTGAAGAGTATTTCAAATGCAAGAAATGAACAAATAAAGTCCCAAAAAATCTACAACAAAGCTACTAGAGCTAAAAAATGAGTTCAACAGAGTGGCAGGATATAAGATTAATACACAAAATAAGTAGTGTTTCTATAATTAGTTAGAAGCAATATGAGGAGAAAGCCAGGGGAAAAAATTCCATTTACAATAGCAACTAAAAGACTCTAATATTTAGTAATAAACTTAACCAAGAACATAAAGCACTTAAATTCAGAAAACTACAATGCATTGCTAAAAGAAATCAAAGATTTAAATAAATGGAAGAATATGCCATGTTCATGGATGGGAAGACTAAATATTGTTAAAATGTCAATTCTACCCAAATTGATATACAGATTCAATAGCAATTCTGATAAAAAATTCCAACATCACTTTTTAAAGAAACAGAAAATTGAATTATCAAAAAGCCAAAATAGCCAAAAATATCTCAAGAAAGAATGAAGTTGGAGAATTCTCACTTCTTGACTTTAAATCATATTATATAGCTACAGTAGTAAAATAGTGGCCCCTATTAAAAAATAAAATAGAAAACAATAAATACTGGAGAGGATGTGGAGAAATAGGAACAGTCCTTCACTGTTGGTGGGAATGTAGAACGGTGCAGTCTCCGTGGAAGACAGTTTGGCAGTTCCTCAGGAAACTAAATATGGAGAACTGTTATATGATTCAGCAATCTTTCTACTAGAAATACATTCAGAAGAACTGAAAATAGTGACACAAACAGAGATCTGAACACCAGTATTCATAGCAGCATTATTCACAATTACCAAAAGATGGAAACAATCCAAATGCCCATCAGATGATGAATGGATAAACAAAATGTGGTACATACATATGGTGGAATTCTATGCTGCTGTAAGAAGAAAAGAAATTCAGACACATATGATAACATGAATGAAACTTGAAGACATTATGCTGAGTGACATGAGCCAAACACAAAAGGAAAAATATTGCCTGGTTGCACTAATATAAACTAAATATGAAAAATAAACATAGAAGTAAAATGGTTACTAGTAACAGGATGAGGGCTGAGAAGAGGTACTGATGCTTAATGTAAGTAGAATTTTTAATTAGCTTGACAAAGTGGAGGAAATGGATAGAGTTGATAACACGTTATAGTGAGTATAACTAATAGAGATTTATAAATAGAGGTTTATAAATGGGATTGTGGATAGTCTAGGGAAATAAATGTCAATTGAAAGAAAGGTAGGGAAGTGGACTTGACCCAGTGGTTAGGGAGTCCACCTACCACATGGGAGGTCCGCGGTTCAAACCCTGGGCCTCCTTGACCCGTGTGGAACTGGCCCATGTGCAGTGTTGATGCGCTCAAGGAGTTCCCTGCCATGCAGGGGTGTCCCCCAAGTAGGGGAGCCCCACGCACAAGGAGTGCGCCCCACAAAGAGAGCCACCCAGCGCAAAAGAAAGTGCAGCCTGCCGAAGAATGGCACCACCCACACAGAGAGCTGACACGACAAGATGACACAACAAAAAGAAACACAGATTCCCGTGCCGCTGACAACAACAGAAGCAGACAAAGAAGACGATGCAGCAAATACACACAGAGAACAGAAAACCGGGCTGGGCGGGAAGGGGGGAGGGGAGAGAAATAAATAAATAAATAAATCTTTTTTTAAAAAAATAGGAAAGAAAGGTAGAGAATAATCTAGGGACTGAATAATATATTGAACCCAGAGGTGGATGAGAATTGTGGTTAATAATACAAATATAAGAATGTTCTTCCATACATTAGAACAAATATATGCCACTATCACATATATGGTGATGCATGGGAAAATACACTTAATGTAACTTACAGACTATAGATGACAGCAGTATTGTAATATTCTTGCATCAATATCAAAGACAGTACTATATCAACACTAAGATTCAATAATAGGGGTTTTGGGTTTTTTTCTTTTGGACTAAGGAAAATGTTCAAAAATTTATGGAGGCTTTGCCTGCACAATTCTGTGATGAATGAGAGTCACTGAGTATACACTTTGGATGGATTGTGCAAAGCATGGGACTGTATAACACACTGAACCATGTGGTGGAAGATGGACTATGGTTAACAGTACAAATAAGAGAGTGTTCTCTCATGAACTATAAAAAAGGTACAATACTAATACATGGTATTAATAATAAGGGGTATGTGGAAAAAAATATACCAAATGTACACTATGGACCATAGTTATTGGTAACAGTCTGATGATGTTCTTTCATAATCTGTAACAAATGCTCCACAACAATGTAAGGTTTGGTAGAGGAGTGTTGTATGTGAATTCTGCACATTATGTGTGATTGGTAAGTTCACAATTTCTCTAATAAAACATGGATATTTTTTAAACAGTGAACCAAGAGGATAAGATGTGGTACCTGGGGTGTCTGCTATACTCACCCTACCAGCATTCACCATACTTTCCCTGCCTTTGCACTTTTTGCACATAATGTAGTTGATGATACATGTGAAGCACTGAAAACAAAGCACAAACGCTATGTACATTGGCTGTGAATAAATACAGTGAAGAGGGTGACAGCAGAGACAGTGCACAACTACCATTGCCATCTGTTGGTGGAAAACAGAACTGATATGCTTCTTCCCTGCATAACAGTTTTGTTTGGATTAGGAAAATATCATAATATGAAAGTTTGTAAGCAGAAGAATTTCTGTAATTCTTCCCTCAGGGCTTCTGTGAGAAGCAAATGAGATAATTCATGGGAAATGCCTTTGTCTACTAAAAAAATTATATAAATGTTAGTTTTTACAAATTTACAGGAGGGCTTTAAGCCTTATCTCTATTCCTAGCCCAGTCTAAAAGATCCACTCTAGCCAGCTCCCCAGCAGACATCCTAGAGTGTATAGAATGTTCTTATTTTTTCCTGCTGGCTAAAACATCATTTCCCTGATTTCCAACTGGCAAAGGTCAAAGACCAGCTCAGATGTCACCCCCCCAAAAAAAATTAGATCAATTCCTTCCCTGTATTACCTTTACAGCATCACTAATAGAGCATTTTCTCCCATTACATTGTAGTTCATTGCCAACATTTCTTCCTGCCTCACTCCATAGTGCACTTCTTGAAAGTAAGGACTATTCCTTACCTTCAAGGATTATTCCTTTTCGTACACCTAGCACATAGTATCATCTTTGGCATGTAGTAGGCATTCAATAAATGTTTGTTGAAATTGCTGAATTAATTTGCCATCAAATAACAGCAGCCTCCTTCCTACTTAGTTATGTCTCACAGCAAGCAGCCAGGCCCAGCAGGATGGAAGAGATGAAGGAAATTCATCTAAAATCTACTTATCTGTGTGAGAAAATGTACTGTATTCAATGAAATCATTCAGTTTCATCTTTTTGTACATAGCTTCAGAACTGTACAACAGTCATAATTTTATGTCAAATACCAAGTCCCTTAAGTCATGTAGAGATATATTACTTTTTTCTACATGGTATAACATTGTAACAAACAATACTAAAATCCCAGAGGAACTAAATTCCAGAGTAATAAAATGTGAAAATCCTAACAGTTCATCTAGTAATGGCTGGTTCCCATAGTCTTTTAAAAATTCTACAAGCTTGAAGATATTTAGATAATGTATATGTTCATAAAATTACCTATCATTTTTAGGAAAAAGAACAGAATATCTTCCAAAGAAGAGAAAAAATTTAAGAGAATACTCTCATGATTACAGATCAGAAGACAACTCAAGATTGTTGTAATCACTCCATGAGACCCTTGCCTTTCTTTGCTGAAACTAAAGAGAAATACTCAAGATATTTCAAGTCAAGGATCAGAAAAATATGTTAACCTGGCTGTGTGATAAGTCCTCTTGACTGGAGAGAGGCATTGGTTGAAACGAAGCATCCAATTGACTGCAATGATGCCCAAGTGTGGTTAGTTTAATGGAGCCAGACAATAGATCAAGCTTTCTTACCCAGAGATGGAAAACAAAAAACAAAAAACTGCCAAATAGGATTTAACAAACAAAAGACCATGATTTCAATAATGTTCCCTACTGCACAAATATCCAGGGTTTATCTGGCTCATTTGCACTATCTCTTTATAACAGGCAAAATCACCAATTATAGAGTTAGAGAGTTACCCCACCTGAGACAAAGTTGTAAAACAGCTGACCTTGTCTTCATTACTCTCCCACACCTATTCCCTTATCTGCTGCTGATAACTGAAGTCCTGTGCTGAGGCGAGGCCATGGCAAAACCACTCCGTACCTTTCTCACTGCACTTTATCTCCTAAACCCTCCTACAAAACATGCTGGCCTTATTATCCTCCCCCCCCACCCCCCCACCCCCCACCACCACCCCCCACCCCCCCCCACCCCCCCTTCCCCCCCCCCCCCCCCCCCCCCCCCCCCCCCCCCCCGCTCAGTCTCTGCCAATCAAACCCCCACCCACCCCTGCTCTCTAATCTAAAGTTGGAATCTGGTTAATGTAACATTTATTTTTAAAAGAGATTTTTTCTGGTGAGCATCATTAGAATCATTCTAATAATGGAAACTAGCAGGTCCATAGTGAGCCAGTGAAGACATTTTCTGACAGGCCTTTTAACACATCCAGGTCACACCATAGCAGTTCGTTACTCTCCGCTTCTCCCAAGAGAAACCTTCTTGATGTGCCAGCAGAAAGATGAAATTCTCAGGACATATTGACTTTCCAGTAACAATATTGGGCATGCTAGAACAGATATTCCCAAAAGTCTCTTTATTACTTTTCATCCCAAACTATTCATGAGGCAACAGTGAAGTAACTCCTGAAAATCTGGAAATAAGGTTACAAATGTGTGTTAGATGGTGAAACTAATATGGTCTGTGCATGAATTCAAAACTATCTAATTCTATATCCAGGTATGCCTAGTTCCCAGAAAGCCAATTAAGTGATATAGGCTCTATAGGCTTTGGATATTCAGGGAGGATGCAGACTGAATGTGTATTCAAACTTACATCCAGATGGAATGTGGGGGATATGCTAATTCAAGCTTACCTGGAGTGTAGGCAATAAGTTAATTCAAGCTCACCTGGAATGTGGGGGATATGTTAATTCAAGCTTACCTGAAATGTAGGCAATAAGTTAATTCAAACTTGCCTGAAATGTGAGCGATATGGTAATTCAAACCTACCTGGTACCCAAACAAACACTTAAAACTCTAAGAAACTAGCAAAGAAAGTCCTTTTTGCATAGAAGCACCACTTGACTCCCCACTCCTACATCCTCTGTATAAAAGGGACCTAGAAATTCTATTCAGGGCTCTATTTTTTTGACAGAAGTCCTCCAGGTCCAGCCAGCTGTTAATAAATCTTTCTTCTCAAAGATTCGTTGCATCCTGGCCTTCAACACTGAGATCACCTGACTTCACTCTGCCATAACATCTCTGGGGGCTCATCTGGGATATGAAGAGAAGGACAGAGACAGCAACAGTTGATTGCTCCTCTCAGATGCCTCCAAGAAGGCTGGGACAGCCCAGGCGAAATCCAGCCCTGGGTACCCCTGGACCCATTTTAGTCCAGAAAGAGGTTGTGGGCTCCACTGGAGCCCTCCTAGAGAAACTGGAGGCATCAGAGGGTTCAAAAGAGACCCTGAGTATGAAGCCAGGAGTTCCACATGCCAGAAGGGTAAGACCTCCCAGGGGCATAGTGCAGGAAAAGCCTAATTCTGAAAAGTCAGGAGGGGAGACGGATCAGCTCTCAAGAGGACCCTAGTACTCCCAAGGAGAAGGGAGGAAGCTGGCTTCTCTAGGTCCAAGAAAGGAAAGGATGGAGGGTGGTTGTGTGTGTGTAATTGTGGAGACTGAGTGAGATGCAGAGACACACTTCTGTGGGGTGAGTGCAGAGTCCCAATCTGCAGTTCTGTGGCAACCTCATCTGGTCAAGAGCAGTCTGGCGGCCTCCCTGCAAAGGGATCCTCCCAAGTCAGGGGCTTATACCAGCCCACTAAGGCTAAGAGACACCATAAGTTCCCATGAGGGATGTGGCCAGAGACAGACGAAATGAAAGACTGAGTAAGTGTTGTGCAGTGCCGACACAGGGTGGAAACATAGGAAACACACAAAGTAGGACTCTGTTATGTTGTATGCTGAAAAACTTTCCCAAGCATTCCATAGAGATGTATATGGCATATAGTTCCAACCGGAAAAGCTTAGAACACTTTGTGAATTAGAATGGCTGACTTTTCAGTGTGGGCTGGCCCCAGGAGGGCACCTTTGACCCCTGGATCATCTGTAAAGTCCACAACGTGGTAACCAGAAAACCAGGGTGCCCTGACAAGTTCCCATACATCAATGCCTAGCAGGACACTATGAGTCAAAGTCTGCCCTGGTTAAGGAAATGTACAACTAAAGAAGCCAGGATTTGCCTGGTACAAAAGCCCAGAGGTGCTATCCAAGGAACCAGGCCAAATAAGTGCCTTGCAAAGGGGCCAGAGGACGTGAGCCCCAAATCTAGTGCCGACCCACCCATTCTAGAAGGGCCAGGCCAAAATGACCTCTCACTGCCCTATGCAGTTGCTCCAACTGCGCCAGTGCTGAGGAATGAGGACAAGCCACCTTCCCCGAGTAGCACGACCTTGGCATTCCCAGAGCCACATCTGCTGGCACATCCCCTGAGCAACACAACCTTGGGGTTCCCAGAGCCGCATCCACCAGTGTGCCCCCTGAGTAGCACAACCTCAGCGTTCCTGGAGCCACATCCACCAGCACAACCTTGTCTTTCCCACAAACAGCGCAACCTTGTCTTTCCCACAGCCATTTTCTCCAAGCAACACAGCATTTCACTCCTACAACCACTGTCTCTGCCAATCTCAGCCCCCGGCAGTATAGTGCCATGCTCCCAGGTACAAGTGCCAATGATCAGTCAGGAAGATGCCCCCAAAAGATGGCAACTCATACCATGGGGAGCCCCAGGGACAGGAGGAGCAGCAAGAAGGGCAACACAACAGCTACCTCTTCATGAAGCCCAAGATCCAATTTATTACAATACTGATGGCCAGATCCAGGGAGTAAACCAAACATTCATGTACCAACCCTTCATTACCACCGACCTCTTTAACTGGAAAAGTCACACTCCACCATACTTGGAGAAGCCTCAGGCCATGACGGACCTCTTCCAGTCCATCATACAAACCCACAAACCCACCTGGGCTGACTGTAAACAACTTCTCATGACCTTACTCAACTTTGGGAAGAGGATGCGAGTCACACAAGGGGCTCTAACCTAACACAAAGAGCACCCACTTGAGGGAACCCTGGACAGAGACCAATATGTCCACACACAATTCCCAGACAAGGACCCCCAATGGGATCCCAATAACATGACTGGGCTCAACCAACTAGAAACTTTCCATAGAGCGTTAGTCAAAGGGTTCAGAGCTGGCAGTCAAAAGGCAGTAAACATGGAGAAGACTACCCAAGTCCTACAGATTCTCAAAGAAAGTCCTGCTCAGTTCAACAAGCAGCTATGAGAGGAGTTTTGTGTGTACATGCCCTTTAACTCAGAGGCTCCTGAAAGCCAAACAATGGTCAATGCAGCATTCATTGCCCAATCACAGGCTAATATCCAAAGAAGCTACAGAAGTTAGACAGGTTCGCTGGTATGAATATTTCCCAGCTCATGGAGGTAGCCACCAAGGTTTACATCAACTGCAATGTAGAAACCAGGAGAGAGGAAAACCAGAAAATGAGAAAGAAAGCAGACCTTCTCACAGCAGCAGTAGTTGAAAGAAGCAACCCTGTGTCAAGGAAAGTTAAACTGGGATGCCCCTGCCCCAAGAAGGGTGGGCCCACCCCTAGGGTGAAATCAGTACTGTAAGGAGGAAGGGCACTGAAAGCAGGAGTGCCCCAACAGGCCACTCAACCCTGTCACCCCCAAGAAAGCAGCCAAAGCATTAGCCAGGAGAGCAAGTGGAGCATCGCAAACTAAACCATGGGTCACAAAAATTCCGAAGGAAAACCTGCAAATCAGCTCATCAGACTCATGGGAATAGAGGGCTCTGATGAGGACTATTAGGACAGACCAGGCTCCTATTCTCTCAGCCCTGCAGAGCCTAAGGTCAGAGTCCAAATTTGGGGCCACACCATACACATGATGGTGGACATTAGGGCTCAACACTGTAATGACCAGGCCAGCTGGGCCATTATCAAAAAGATAAGCCACTATCATATGGGCAACTGGTAAAAGCATCCAGTGGTCCTTCCTCCAAGCCTGGACCTGTAACATTGAGGATAAAGAAGTCACTCAGGAGTTCCTGTATCTCCCAGAATGTTCAATCCCCATCATGGGACGGGACCTCCTGTCTAAACTACAGGCCAAGATTACCTTTGACACCATGGGGCAATCCACGTTAACACTGGGACCACCAAAGCCTCCGAAAATAGTGCTCACCCTCCCTCTGCAGGAAGAATGGAGACTGTTCTGCCTCAGTGAAGCCAGCTAATCTATAGCCACACAGTTCCCCTTCAAAGATGTGCCTGAAATATGGGGAGAGGGCAACTCAACAAGGATGGCACACAACATTCCTCCAATTATTGTTGAAATAAAGCCCATAGCCAGCCCAGTGAGCATAGAGCAATATCCAGTTCCATGTTAAGTGCAACAAAAAGTCTGGTTACCTATTCAGAGATTGCTGAATGAAGGCATACTAAAGCTGTACGAGTCTCCATGGAATACCCCACTCTTCCCAGTTAAAAAGGCTGATGGGGATTGCCACCCAGTCCGAGACTTACGAGCAGTCAACTCAGCAATAGTGACCCTACACCTTGCAGTCCCCAACCCTTATACTCCCCTCAGTTTGATACCCTCATCAGCAGTCTACTTTTCATGCCTGGATATTAAAAATGCCTTCTTCTGCAATAGCACCCCAGAGTCAATCAATTTTTACCTTTATGTGGAACAATCTAAGCTCCAGCAAAAAGCAACAGCTACCTGGACTTGGCTCCCTCAGGGATTCAAAAATATGCCCACTATTTTTGGACAAGCCCTGACCAGTGATTTCATATCCTTTAAACCAGAAAGCCGTAACTGTTTTCTCCTCCAATATGTAGATGGCCTCATCCTTTTAAGTCCCACCTACCAAGACTGTGCCGGTGGGACCCAGGCCCTCTTAAAATATCTGCAACAAAAGGGTTATCAGGTGTCTAAAAAGAAAGCCCAAATCTTCCTACCTCAGGTCAAATATCTAGGTTATAGAATAGCACAGCACCTCCGTGAATTACAACCTGAAAGAAAAGAAGCAAACTGTAGCCTCCCTGAGCCCAGCACTCACTGAAAGTTGTGAGAATTCATCAGAGTGGCTGGATTCTGCCACATTTGGATCCCCAATTTTGGGGTCCTCATGCTCCCTTTATATGAAGCCACAAATGGGGGAGACCATGAACCCCTGCTCTGGGAAAGCCCACAGAAAGATGCTTTCACCACTCTCAAGCAGGCGCTTATGGAAGCACCAAGCCTCAGGCTTCCAGATCTCATTAAACCTTTCTACCTCTATGTCCATAATCACCAAGGCATCATAGTAGGAGTACTCACTCAGTACCTGGGTTCCTGGCAATGACCTGTAGCCTATCTATCTAAACAACTGGACACTGTAGCCCAGGGATGGCCCTTGTGCCTGCAAGCTATAGCAACTGTAGCAATGTTAACACGAGAAGCCATAAAATTAACTCTTGGGCAGCCTATGATTGTTGAGGTTTCACATGGACTAGTCACAATCTTGGAAGCCAAAGGAACACACTGGTTTACTAACAGCCACCTGGTTAAATATCAAACCCTACTATGTGAAAATCCATCTGTCCAACTGGAACTCGTAAAAAACCCTGAATCCTGCTACCCTGCTACCCGTCAAGCTAGGGATTCCAACCCATAACTGCCTGGAGACATTGCAAGAAGTGCAGGCCAAACCTCCCAGACCAGCAACTACCAAATCCCAACATGGAATTCTTCATGGATGGGAGTAGCTTTGTTCCAGGCAGTGACCGGTGAGCAGGATACGCTGTGGTGACCTCCAAAACCACAGTGGAGTCCCAGCATCCCCCGGAAAACACATCAGTACAAAAAGCCAAATTCATTGCCCTCACCCAAACTCTACAACTTGTGGCTGCAGCCAAGGTTAACACCTACACGGACTCCAAATATACCTTTCTTACCCTGCACGAGCATGGAGCCTTATACAAACAAAAAAGACTCATTAATTCAAGAGGAAAGGACATTAAATATGACACACAGATTCTGGAACCACTAGAAGCAGTTTGCGAACTCATCAAAGTGGCTGTGATGCACTGCATGGGACATCAGACAAGCCACAGCCCCATCGCTCAAGGAAATTGGAGGGCAGATGCTGAAGCAAAAAGAGCGGCATGGGAGGGATCCCTATCTGAGGACCTGGCCACTGCCAACCTCTCAGTTATAAGAAACTCCTGTATACGCTGCCTGCTCTCAAGCCACAGCCTCTGAATCATCAGGAGCCACAATATACTCAAGCCAAGAGAGAATGGATACTCTCTGAGACTGGGACACAAGGAGCAAATGGGTGGTGAACATTGCCCCATCACAGAATCGTTGTGCCTCGAATATCACCCACAACCATAGTTCAGGACTACCATGAAAACACACTTTGGGAAAAACCCATCTTAAAGAAGTTTTAGAAAGATTCCTCTACATCCCAAGTCTAGCCACTATCACACACGTCTTACACCAGCAGTGCATGACATGTGCAAAAAATAATCCTTGCCAGGGACCCATGGGAGCTCCAGGAGTCCAAAAAATTGGCAATATGTCTCTCAAAGATCTAGTAGTTGATTTCACTGAAATGCCACAATCCAGAGGCTACAAATACCTCCCAGTCTTCTTCGTTTGCTCCTTTTGCAACTGGGCAGATGTCTTCCCTACTCAGACCAAAAAGGCTGAAAAAGTGGCCAAAGCTCTGCTCAGGGAAATCATTTCTTGATGTGGGCTACCCATCTCAATTGGCTCCAACAACAGACCCATCTTCGTCTCTGAAATCACTCAAAAGATTGCCAAAGCACTGTGCATCTGATGGAAACTACACATTGCTTACTGTCCTCAAAGCTCAGGAAAAGTATAGTGAATGAACTATAAAATAAAGACTTATATTGCCAAGATTTGCTAAGAAACTGGGCTAACATGGGTGTGAGTACTCCCAAGTGCCCTCCTCCAAGTTCGAGCCAGCCCAAGTCAAAAGCTAAGCCTAACCCCTTATGAAATCCTCTTTGGGAGCCACCCTCCCTTCCCCTCCCCCCCTTGCTTAATCTGAGATATAGAAGGGGATCTTAGAGAAAGAGGAAACTTATCAATAGCTCAGCAAATAAGCAGCTTAGTAAAACCCTACAAAACCTGCCTCACTGGGTCCGAGAAAGGGTCCCCATTAGCTTAAGCAGTTCCATATACCAGTACAAGCCAGGAGATGCACTCTTGGTCAAAGACTGGAAATCAGCTCTACTAACTCCTCGATGGCAAGGACCCTATCTTGTCATTTTATTTACCCCCACTGCAGTTAAAGTAGCTGAAATCACCCCCATGGATACAACATAGCCAGGTCAAGAGAGCTGCCCCAGAGTCCTAGACCTATGTTCCAGACACCCACAACTCAACCAAACTCATCTTGCAAAAGAACAAACTGCTGAGCTCTGCTGCAATCACACACCAGAAGCTAATTGTTCTACACATAGCTGAAGAGTAGGAATCTGGTTTAATACCAGATGAAATGTTCCTTCAGTTATTTTCCCTACTCCTAGCCCTGACCCTCCCCTGGTCCCACATCGACACCACAGAATGTGAGCCATGTATCCAAGAAGTGTAAACAGGAACCTGTGTCAATACTACATTAATATATCATAGCCATTATACCTGCAAGGGCCACATAACCACCTGCCAGTTTCAGGGAATCTCCTATAGTGTCTGTAACATATCTGGCCAAATAACTTGCTATGACCCCAAACCCCCAACGGTCTCCCATAAATGGGAAATAAGAGCATTTAATCAAGACAGAGAGCTACTTAACTCCACCCCAGTCACTAGCCAGAACCAATGAGTGTCCTTCCTATTTGATGAATGTCAGGTCATAGACTCTGGGATACCATGGAACACTAACCATGGATGGCTCAACTGGGAAGAGGAATATACTTATAACAATATGTATTTCTGTACTCCAGAAATGAAAAGTACAGCCCAAGGGGGGGGGGGGGGGGGCTTCTGGTGCAAATACATTGGTGCATTCTACTGCACCTACTTGTCCTGTGTCACCTGGGACACAGACACGACTAGACAAACAGCCGTCTCACCAAAGGAACAGCCCTGACAAACTGCACATGGTCAATGTAACCCCTTAAATCTCACCATCCCAAACCCTGAATCCTGGCAGACCTAACGAGTCCAAATGAGCCTCTGCATTGACAGTAAAGGAATAGACCCAGGAGCCTACATCTGAGTTGGGCATCAGGAGCACCCACTCACAAGTAAAGCCCGTTCTATGTTCCACTCCTTCTGTGAAGAAGTGGAAAGACACTTTCCATTCCACAAGTAACAAAAAAACTCTTTATAAAACTAGCTGAGGTGGTAGGGGCAGCCTTAAATGTCTCCTCATGCTATATATGTGGAGGGAGTAGTATGGGAGAACAATGGCCCTGGGAAACTAGAGAAAACAATTACAGCCAACCACATAACAAAACTGGCCTCCTGGCCATCCCCTGGGATGTTATGTGGCCCCTAAAACCTTCTGTCACAGGAAAATATTGCACTTCAACAGTACACCTAAACTCCTCTATATCTGTTGGAAACCTAACATGTACAGGGGGAAGATTCCAAAATCACATCACCTTGGGGAACATGAAATGAATCTAACCTAAGCTTCATAAACCATACTTTCCCCAAATTAATCACAATGTGGAACTCCATCACAAAGGGCCCTTTACTGCCCCAAAGGGTCAGTACTGGATTTGTGGGAAAGTCACATTCCAAGAACTTCCCCAAAACTGGTGTGGTACTTGTATGCTTGATACAATAAAACCCTCCTTCTTCCTCATTCCCTTAGCAGAAGGGAAAGAGCTAAGCCAACCAGTATATCAAAATATAAGAGAAAAAAGGGCTGTCATTACCTGGGGAGATGATGAATGGCCCCCTGAGCATATAATCCAGTACGATGAGCCAGCAACTTGGGCAGAGAATGGCATGTGGGGTTATCGAATCCCTATCTATATGCTAAACTGAATCATCCACTTACAATCCATGGTAGAAATAATAACTAATGAAACCATCCATGCTCTAAAATTACTAGTCCAACAGCAAACTAAATTAAAAAATGCTATCTATCAAAACCGTCTCACCCTAAACTATCTCTTGGCAGTTGAAGGGGAGTTTGTGGAAAGTTCAGTCTCTCTAATTGCTGCCTTGAACTAGACAGCACTGGAAAGGTTATTGATAAAATTACAAACAAAATAGTAAAAATCACTCATGTACCAGTGTAAACCTGGAACAGTTGGAATTTAAGTAATTCCTTTGGAAACTGGCAATCAATAGCAGACAATTTCAAACTTCTGGCTTGGAATAATTGCTTTAGGAGGATGTACCATACTTCCTTGCCTCTTCCCTTTCATCATAAGCAGGATACACACCCTAATAAATGGTATAGTAAAATCACAGACAGCTGCCCATCTCATGGCTCTATATACATACCAGTCCAGAGAGATTCTGACAATAGTGATGCTCAAGCTTAACAACCTTAAGCAGGCATCAAAGGGGGGAAGTAGGGAAAACGGACTTTGGCCCAGTGGTTAGGGCGTCCGTCTACCACATGGGAGGTCCGCGGTTCAAGCCCCGGGCCTCCTTGACCCATGTGGAGCTGGCCCATGCGCAGTGCTGATGCGCGCAAGGAGTGCCGTGCTACACATGGGTGTCCCCCGCGTAGGGGAGCCCCACGCGCAAGGAGGGCACCCATAAGGAGAGCCGCCCAGCGTGAAGGAGGGAGCAGCCTGCCGAGGAATGGCGCCGCCCACACTTCCCGTGCCGCTGACGACCACAGAAGCGGACAAAGAAACAAGACGCAGCAAATAGACACAGAGAACAGACAACCGGGGGAGGAGGGGAATTAAATAAATAAAAATAAATCTTTAAAAAAAAAAAAAAGGGGGGAAGTAATATGGCCTGTGCTTGAATTCAAACTTACCTAATTCTATATCCAAGTATACCTAGTTCCCAGAAAGCCAATTAAGTGATATAGGCTCTATAGGCTTTGGATATTCAGGGAGGATGCAGACTGAATGTGTATTCAAACTAACATCCAGAGGGAATGTGGGTGATATATTACATCAAGCTTATCTGGAATGTGAGCAATATGTTAATCTAACCTACCTGGTGCCCAAACAAACACTTAAAACTCTAAGAAACTAACAAAGAAAGCTCTTTTTGCATAAAAGCACGACTTGACTCCCCGCTCCTACAGCGTCTGTATAAAAGGGACCTAGAAATCCTATTCAGGGCTCAGTTTTTTGGACAGCAGTCCACCAGGCCCAGCCAGCTGTTAATAAATCCTTCTCAGAGATTTCTTGCATCCTGGCCTTCAATGATCACCCATCTTCTCTCTGCCATAAGAAAACCACATTTAAGCTATTTTTTTCAAATATAAAGTAGTCTCAGGAATGATTTACTGGTGATGGGCAAATACTCCCCCCAGTTTCCCGTAGAGGGAGAAATGTTTCTTTGTAAATGCAACTATTTGGGAAAAGTTATCCAAAAGAGGGAGAGGAGCCTCCCTGGCAAACCCTTGAAAAGCTGTAGCTCACTCACAACCTTGGATTGGTTCTCTGAAGCCACCTATTTATCATCCATCCATCTATCTATCTATCTATCTATCTATCTATCTATCTATCTATCTATCTATATTCTCCCTTCTTTCTCTCCAACCACCTCTGCTTTCTCTGTGTCTTCTTTTAGAATTTCTGGAAAAGACTGGACAGGAATCAGAGTTTTGGGTCTAGAAGGAGCAAGCAAGCCCTTTATTGCATGTACCCTTAGGCCCAGGGCACCAGCACATCAGCCACTCCTACAAAACACATTAGCCCTGCTTTGCCTAGGGCCAGAGGAATTCTAAAGAAAATGTCCATAAATGTGGAACTGAAGAGATTAGAAACACCCCAAACTCAAACACAGAGAAACAGTTATCTTCTCAGGGAAAAACAACTCTGTAATTGTAGTTTACTAGACTGCAATTAGTCAATTGCCTTCTAACTTCTCAGGGAAAATTCTGAATAAAAGGCAGATAGTCAACAATAACATGGAAGAAAAATATGAAATCCAAGAAACTCTAGTATCCCTCAGTGGCACTATTTATGCAGCATTTTCCAGGTGAGGAATACTTACTGTGACCAAAAGAAACACATGAAATTACCTGACTTGTGTAAATTGACTCGTCAGGACTCACAGTGGCCTGGAATAAATAAAAGTATACCTTGTTTTATTTTGCTCCACTTTTTTTGCGCTTCATACATACTGTGTTCTTTACAAATTAAAGGCATTTGGCTACCCTGCCTTGAGTAAGTCTGTTGGCACCATTTTTCCAACAGCATGTCTCACTTTGTGTCTCTTTGTCACATTTTAAATAAGATATGTACATGTTTTTTAGACATAATGCTATTGTATACTTAATAGACTCCAGCACAGTGTAAACATAGCTTCTACATGCACTGGGAAATGAAAAAATCATGTGACTTGCTTTTTTACCATATTCACTTTATTGTGGTGGTTTGGAATGGAACCTGCAATATCACAAAGGTATACCTATAATCCCTTCTTCGAATCCAACAAAATTTGATAACCAACAAACTTGAATGTTCTAGGTCACTCAGTACTAGGAAAGCAGGTACCCTGGATCAGGGGCATAAGCATTCTATCATTAGAAGTCATTCCCCTTTGTGTAATAATAAGTTAGCTCTAGGATTTACACATCTTCTCATGCAAGTTTGGTTAGCTTCCATCTGTTACTGTGATTGTTAAGCTAATTCAAAGCTGAGGACTATACACAGGTAACTTTGCCAACAAATAACTATAGCCAACATTCAGTTTGTACTTATCACATGCCAGACACTCTCTAAGCAACATATACCTATATATTAATGCATTTAACCCTCACAACAACATTACGTGGTAGGAATTATTGTTGCCCTCATTTTAAAGAGGAAACAAGGACTGTTTTTTATAATTACATAGCTGATAAGTGGCAATCTGGCTTCTGATCCTGAGTCTTTGAAACCTAAACTATGCTATCTTAGAGACATGTGCCCTGGCAGCCCTTGTCTGGACCTCTACCCAGCTGCTCCAAGCACTGCCCCTTAAATTATGGAGCAAATTTTTAAAATAAAATACAGTTTATTAAATTTTAAATTAACATTGTAACTGATTTGCAACAAATCAAACTTTTAAATAGTCCGCTGTGATGGTTAAGCTAATATGTCAATTCAGCCAGGTAATTGTGCCCAGCTGTTTAGACAAGCAAGCGCTGGGCTAACTGTAATACAAGGACATTTAGTGGCTTTAGATATCAGTGAGTTTACTGCATAGATGGCTGATGACATCTATGATCAACCAGATCAACCGGGAGCATTGTCATCAGCAATAAGTGATGTTTTATCCAATCAGTGAATTCCCAGCTCATCTTTGGACAGCCAATGTTTCCCAGGAACTCATCATGGACCTTCATGGGACTTTCATTGGAACCCCTGGTTTGCAGCCTGCCTGGATTTGTGCAACCCCAATGGTCACATGAGAGACTCCTATAAATTCTTATACTATTTACAGATATCTTCTGTTTATTCTTTTTCCCTATAGAACTCTGTACCAAATTGTGTATTAGTCAGCCAAAGAGGTACTGATGCAAACTACCAGAAATCTGTTGGCTTTTATAAAGGGTATTTATTTGGGGTAGAAGCTTATAGTTACCAGGCCATAAAGCTTGTCACTTCCCTCACCAAAGTCTGTTGCCATATTGGAGCAAGATGGCTGCTGATCTCTGCAAGGGTTCAGGCTTCCTCCTCCTCTTCCTCTTAAGGCTCTGTGGTCCCAGCTTCTTCTAATATCAACTGTGGTCTGGGATAAGTCTCATCTTTCTCCCAAGTTTCATTTCTCACTGGGCTCAGCTGCTCTGTTCTCTACACAAGATCAGCTGTAGACTCTCAGGTTCTCTCTCTTCCTGGAGCCTTGCTGTGTCTATGGAGCCGTCTCTAATTCCTCTGTGTTCTTCTCCTACATGTTTACTGCCTGGGGCTCCAGCATTAAAACTCTAACTAAATCCTCTGCCTTGCTGTTTTTCTGTGTGTCACTGCCCATGTCCTACTGGTATGGCCGAATCAAAGCCCTAGTCATAATTTCATCAAGTACAAGTGAGGGAAGCGGACTTGGCCCATTGGATAGGGTGTCCGCCTACCACATGGGAGGTCCGCGGTTCAAACCCCAGGCCTCCTTGACCAGTGTGGAGCTGGCCCATGCACAGTGCTGATGCGTGCAAGGAGTGCCGTGCCATGCAGGGGTGTCTCCCGCGTAGGGGACCCCCACACACAAGGAGGGTGCCCCGTTAGAAGAGCCACCCAGCATGAAAGATGCAACAAAAAGAAACACAGAAGAACACACAGCAAATGGATACAGAGAGCAGACAAGTGGAGGGGGGGGTGGTTAGCGGGGTGAGAAATTAAAAAAAAAAAGATTAGGGTTAAAAAAAAAAAGTACAAGTGAAACCTCTGAATTCAATACAATCTAAGGGTATCACTAGCCCAGAGGAACAGAACAGTTAACAAAGATAATCAGTATTTCTTTTTGGAATTCATTGATAATATCAAACTACCATACCCCACCCTCTGAATTCCAAAAAGATATTACAATATTCAAAACACCCTAAATCAGTAACAATGCTAAGTCCAAAATCATATCACAATCAGTTTAAAGAAATACAGTTTGTCTTGGGGCAAAGCCCTGTCTGGCTGTAGACCTCTGAAACTTATAAAACCATTTATCTGCGTCCAATACACAAATGGACAGACAATGGATAAATATTTGCATTACCATAAGGAGAAATTAGGAGGGAAACATGAGTCAAGGGTCTAGAACAATTCTGAAAACCTACAGGGCTGGAAAGCGGACTTGGCCCAGTGGTTAGGGCGTCCATCTACTACATGGGAGGTCCACAGTTCAAACCCTGGGCCTCCTTGACCCATGTGGAGCTAGCCCACGTGCCATGCTGATGCGTGCAAGGAGTGCCATGCCACGTAGGGGAGCCCCATGCATAAGGAGTGCTCCCCATAAGGAGAGCCACCCAGTGCAAAAGAAAGTGCAGCCTGACTAAGAATGGCACTGCCCACATGGAGAGCTGACACAAAAAGATGACGCAACAAAAAGAAACACAGATTCCTATGCCACTGACAACAACAGAAGCAGACAAAGAAGAACACACAGCAAATAGACACAGAGAACAGACAACTGGGGAGGAGGGAAGAGGAGAGAAATAAATAAATAAATAAATCTTTAAAAAAAAAAAAAAACCTACAGGACATACTTCATTAGATTTCAAAGTCCCAGAGTCATTCTCAAGATGATGATTTCTTCTCCCTGGGGCCTTTACCTCTTTCTTTTGTAACTGTATCCAGAGTATATAGGAGCCAGCCAACATCATTATACCTTTTGACTCCACAAAACTCTGTTAAGGTGTTGAAAACACTCTCGCCCAGATACTTGTTTCTTATAAGCATGGAAGTAGGGGAATCCAGTGATGATATTTTGCATATCTCCATCGCCAACTCCTGCCATGGACTGTTAGTTGCCTCTTCATTATTGGAAAGGGAGTCATTAGTACCGTTGAGTCCAATTAGAGTAGAGAGCCAATTACAAAACTCCCAGAACCACCTCAGACATCCCATATTTAAGATTCTGTTCCTCAAAAGCCACTCCTGGTACCAAGCTGTATTAGTCAGGGTTCTCTAAGGAAACAATCAATAGGAGATATCTGTCAATAGTATGAGAATTTTATAAGAGTTTCTCACATGACTGTGGGGATGCGCAAGTCCAGCTTCCGTAGGCAAGCTGCAAACCAGGGGCTGTGATGAAAGTCCAGTGAAAGTCCTTGATGAGTTTCCTATTTCAAACCCATAAAGATAAATAGCTATCTCTTCTTCTACTATTTAAAATTTTTAATTTTTTCTATTTTATACAAAGGGATCCAATTTCATTTTTATTCATATGGATAACCAATTGTTCAAGCACATTTATTTTCCCCAGTATTCTACAGCCATCCTTGTCGTATGTCAAGTATCCTTATACATGTGGAGTTTTATTCTGGGCCCTCTTTTCTATCACATTGGACAATTTGTCTATTCAAATGCCAATTTGTCATCATGAATTAATTATAGTTGCTTTATATCTTGAAATAGTTAAAGCAATTCCTCCTCCTTTTTCTTCTTCTGGAGGAATATTTTGGCTTTTCTTGATCCTTCGTATTTCCATATAAATTTTTAAATCAGTTCAAGTTCTCCAAAATCTTATATTCCAAAGGGCCTTATTTATCAAACTATATTTAATAAATACAAATATATTTTGATTCCACATTTTTATTAATCAGAGATTCTGATCAGATTTTCAAACCATTATTACTAGCTGACAAAAAAACAATGACCAAAAAATGGACTTTTTATAGTCTACATAAACTTATGAGGATAAATGTACAATTTAAGTCAAGGGTTTCAAAATATTAAAATGTTTATTCATTCAGACAGCAAATATATTTCTAGCACCTGCTACATATTCTGTACTAAACTGATAAGAGAAAAGCTCTTTTATGCATTTCAGAAACTCGCAGCTTTATTGAGTGATTCATGAATTGGACAGCATCCCATTCAGAAGTAGAAGGAAGCTCCTCTGAAGGGGTGGGAAGGAAAAGCTCACATAGGGCAAATGCAGAAGCAAGTGAGGAAATGTTCGGTTTGGCTGACATTATGTTTCCATTTTACTTAGGTGGAGGTCTTACAAACTGGAGAGTAGGTGGTAGCTCTGGAATGAAGAAGTTAGCTGACGTAGGAATGAATGAGAAAGATAGCTGGCAATAACTGATTGACTATATTTAAATTTGTTTTTTTCAGCAAAGAAAAAAAGCTGAGCATTTACAGGGAAAAGAAACTTGCTTAGGTTTTTGGTTTTGCTGACATGGGGCTTAGCATGGGTGCCTCCATGTTGGGCCTACTAGATTTGATTTACCATGGTAAAAGCCAGTGATATACACGTGAGTGCATTACTCTCAAGGACCAAGGAATTAATAGGAAACAACAAGTGACAGGCAATTATAATAGAATGTTATAAGTTGTCATTTTATGGTAAGCAGAGAGTACTAAGATAGCACATAGGAGTGGCATCTGACCAAGCTTTGGGGAGGGGTGGTCAGACAAGGCTTTCCGTAAGGAAGAATGAAGAGAAGAGGTACAGGGCTGGGAGTAGTTATCCAAGCAATGCGGATAGAAAGGAATTCAGGAACATAAGCATCACGTATAATGGCTTGAAGGCAAAAGAGAACTCAACATGATCAAGAAACTGAGGGGAGTCACACAAAGTGGCTAAAGCAAGGACCACAGTGGGGAGAGGCAATGGATGCGGTAACAGAAGGAAAGGAAATAGATCCCCAACACCTTGCTTTCTTTGAGACTACCAGGTTGAGAATTATTGTTCCAAACTGCTGTACCTGGAGATCTGACCTCTCCCCTAACAAAAAGATCTTGCTATGCAACCTATTAATAGAAGCCACCATTTTTCTTGTTACACAGAAGCTCCACTCTCCAAGTCAAATCTACTGAGTTTAGTTTTCAAACATTTACTCTCATCTTAGGTCATGTGGATAGTACAAAAAGGAATGGCAGGAGAGTTATAGGCATTAAAGAATTTATATCCTAATTCAAGATATAATACATATAACTGAAAAGTTAAGTATAGGAGATTTAACCCTCAGCTAATTTATTTATAGAGATTCTACATTGGAGGGAAAGGGAGATGATTCTTAAAAGGTAATCAGCTTGTTTGAATGGAAAGGAGAGTGAACATGAAAAAAAGAGAAGCATGAGAAAACTACAAAGGCAGGAAAAATCAGGCCATGTTCAAGTGAAAGTACATGTTTTGCTTAGAGCAAGGGGTTGAGGACAATGGAGGATAGACAGCCCAGGAGATTAAGAAGAAACAGTCAGAGGGGTGGGAGTAAGACAGGGAAAATGTAGAATTTCAGAATTATACCCTGAGTTGAAAACTGTAGATAAGATAGAAGGGCCCCTTGTATTTTTCCACATGGTGCAACAAGCCACCATTTAACATTCAATTCATCTAGTGCCCCTTGTTCTAGTTCTGTGGTCACCCAACCACATTCTAATTATAAACTGATTTACCATGTAATTCTGCTTATTAAGGGAAAATTCATGGAGAGCAAAGGCTTCAAGTGCTACTAGTCTCTCTGCTAAGATACACCGTGACAAATTAAATGGTTTCTGACTTCCCATATATGACTACTGGAGAAATGTGGGTATTTCCATGTGATCGCAATAGTCCTCAGCACGAAATACTAAACAGGTGTCTGTGTTATAATTAGTGTTTCACACACTAATTATGTGAGTCCCTCTCGGAACCTGATCCTTCTTGTCTTGCAAAAGCATGTCTCTAAGCTTTCACAATGTTAGCAAATTCCTGGGATTTAGCACTCCAACAAAGTTATTCCTGAGTGAGATTCTACCTGGGTGATAGTTGTGACTTCCAAGGTCAAATCCATCAAAAACCTTCAACCCACTAGTATAAAAAGAACTAAACATTTTTCCTTATACATAGATGCAAGCAGAACATATGACGTTCTAAGAGCAAATTCCATTCACCAAGGCATTGCGGAGAGCCCTGAGTCACAATGATCAGGAGAATATTGTATTTTCTGTTCTGGTCTATAAACTTCTTCATTTTAGGTCTGGTGATCATTTTTACATGCCCTGTGCAAGAGATTTCAAGCAAATTGCACAAAATGTTTCATTCTCACTCATGCATGATTCAAGTAAAATCATTAAGCACCAGGTATTATCCATTGATTTATTCTTTGCTTTTCTCCAATATTTTCTGCAAAATGCTGGCTGCCTCTTCTTGCTAAGGGAAAAGGCTGAATCTATCAGTGGCTCTCTTCTCTAGCTAACCTCAGCATGTCAGATCTCTGTTCTCTCTGCTATGATCAGCATTAGTTTATTCTATATTTAATGATACCAAAAAAAATTTTACCCCTTTTACAGGAAAAGTTACTTACTTTTACAGGAAAAGTTAGTTTACAGGAAATAGTTACTTACTATTCAACACTGAAACAAAAACTCTGTCTTCTCCTTGTATAGCCCTTAAATTTTTGCAAGGAACATCATTAACCAAACTTCTGCTCACAATTCTCCACCCCCATCTCACACCTGCCAACAGGGGAAATTACAAAATATATTATATATCAAAATACATTTTGTTAATGTAAGTTTTATAAATGAGTTTTCTTCATCTCAAAGTAATTTATTAAAGTTAACTTAATTGCATTCCTAATATCATTCAGGCTACTATAGAAGTACTCTCACAATAGCACATTAATTATAACTTAATTGAGCAATTCATTTGGTTTTTATACATTTTATGTTTTTTTCCAGACAGAGCTTTCCGTTTCTATATTTCACTCTTCAGTGGCAAGAAGCTTCTTAAGCTACTTTCCTCTATTGGGGTATAATGTTTTTTTCTACTTCCTCAGGATTTAGTTACTGCCTAGATCTGGCCTGCCTGTTCTTCATGTCTTCCATTCTGAAGCAACTGTGGTTTCTTAAACTCATCAGTTGCATCAGTAGTGTATTTCTCAAATTGTTATCTGCAGTATAACTATATGTCAAGTCTATTTTTTCACTGCCAAGATTTGGTCATTTTGCAACTGATTTAGACCTAAACGGTGTCATTCATTTTGCAGAAGCATGGGGCTAGGACTGTTTCTTGTTACAAAAAAATACTACTTACTGGTAAAAAAAAAATCACAGATTACAAAATGCAATTTCCTTTCCCTGAATCTAGAAATACTTTTTTGTTGTACTTTTTGAAGATACATAGATCACAAAAAAATGTTACATTAAAAAATATAAGAGGTTCTCATATACCCCACCCCCCCACACCTCCACTCCTCCCACGTAAACAACCTCTTTCGTTATTGTGGCACATCCATTGCATTTGATTTGGTGAATTCATTTTGCAGCACTGCTACACCACATGGATAATAGTTTACATTGTAGTTTACACTCTCCCCCAGTTCATTCAGTGGGTTATGGCAGGATATTTAATGTCCTGCATCTGTCCCTGCAATATCACTTAGGATAGCTCCAAGTCCAGAAAATGCCCCCACATCACATCTCTTCTTTCCTCTTCCTGCCCTCAGCAACTACGGTAGCCACTTTCTCCACATCAGTGCTACCGTTTCTTCCATTACTAGTCACAATAGTTCAATAGTAGACTACAATAAGTCAACTCTAATCCATATTTCATTTCTCCATCCTGTGGACCCTAGGATGGTGATGTACACTCTACCTCTATATCAAGAGGGGGCTTAGATTCCACGTGGTTGATGGATGTGATTCTCCTGCTTGGAGTTGTAGGCACTCTTGTTTCCCTAGTGTGGTGGTTGACATCTTCACCTCCCTGTTAGCTGACCTGGGTAAATCCAACAAACCGGAGAGCAGGAGTTGCAACTTTGCTGAGTCTCAGGGCCCAGCTGGCACATGGTCAACCCAGAGATTCAAGTTTCCTAAGAAATACTTTTGTTAAGTAAAAATCAACTATATGCTATAACTGTTTTTCTGTTCTAAATGTATTCTAGCTTCTTGACTTCAGCAATAAGCAAATTTTAAAGTATATAATCTACACTTCAGACTTTCTGCTCCCATAATCACATATCACTATGCTCAATCTAAAGCTTTGCCTTTGTTCAGAGGACACTGTACAAGAGATCTTGGTTTACAAATACCTTTTCCCACTACAAAGAAGCAGTACTCTTTGGAGAAATAGCTGATTCCAGGTCTGGAAAAGGGAAAGTACAGAATGAATCTTTAACATCTTCTTGTGCCACAAAAAAGGAAGTGCTCAAAAATTATGAGGGAATAACCAAAAACTCAAGAACCAGCTTAAGGACACTCTCACCAGTAAAATCTAAGACAATTTTATCATCAAAATAAAAGCAGAGGCTAATACATTACAATCCATTAAGTTAAGAATTGCTGGGTCTTTATTGATAATAGAAATCAATCAATTAAATAAAAGAAGGAAAATCTCTTCTATATAGTAGAACACCAACTAACAGATATAGAAGTAAAGGCAGAGTTTAAAAAACAAAACACCATTTTACAGCTATCATTCTAAAAAATGGATTCAGGCAAGAATCATCAATGACTGCTAAATCTATTAAGTAATAGTTTAAAAGGAATAGGTTATTTACAGGGTCACAAGGTCCCATTCCACAAATAACTTACTAGTTTCAAGCAACAAATTAACAACTATGGAGTGGCAAAACTTACAACACCTTAACAAAGTGATCAGAATTAAAATAGGGTACGTAATATACCTCTGGTATAATAAGGACACAATTTTACATGTAGTAACCAGAATGTGATCATAAGAAAATATCAGGGTTACCCAAATAAAGGAACGTTCTGAAAATAACTTTCCCGTATTTTAAAAAAATATTAATGGCATAAAAAACAAAAAAAGGCTGAGTAATTATTCCAGATTAACTAAGACTTAAGACGTGACAAATAAAGGAAATGATTCTGGATTGGATTCTGAACTAGAAAAAACTTTCTGTAAAGGACACTACGGGGAGAGGTGACAAAATAGAAATAAGGTTTGTAGAGAAGACAAAAGCATATCAATGTTAAGTTTCCTGAATTTGTTCATTGTTATTTGGCTATATAAGAGAATGTTGTTATTCTAAGGAAATTCACACTGAAGAGTTATTGGATAAAGAGATATGCTATATGCAATGTACTTTCTAGCAGTTCAGTTAAAAAAAATCAAGATAAATAGAAGAAATGAGAAAGTAAATGATGCAAAATGTTAAAAATTGGTGAATGTAGGTAGTAAAGAGTAGATTTCTCTTCTTTGTGCTATTACAACTTTTCTGTAAGATTAAAATTATTTCAAAATAAAATTTATGAAAGAGCTAAAGAGAAAGAGAAAATAAAAATGTATGAGAGAGAGAGAGAACACACTGTGTCTTTTAGCCTTAGACCAGTGGTTCTCAAAGTATTCCCAAGGTCAACAACATCAGCCTCATCTGCAACTTGCTAGAAATTCTAATTCTAGGACCCCATCCCAGGCCCACTAAATCAGAAAGCCAGAAGTCTAATATAATTGGTTTGGGGTGAGGCTAGAATTGATCTTTAAAAGCTCTCCAGGTCTTTCAAAAGTGCAGCTTGCCTTAAGGAGCACACAGTAAGGGTCCAAGTCTCATCTGTCGCGGTCCCACAATATGTTACATTGTATTTAAGCAATATATCTCACCCCATCCTCTTTTATAAGCTTAAATTTCATCAACAGCATAATCAATAAGTTCATATTGACATAATATACTAATAGTGCAAGTTTCAAAAAAGGCATTTCTGGGGATCACTACCTAGGCAAAATCCAGGGTCTGTGCCCACCAAGTATTCATGATCACTCATACAGCATAAGCTTGACTGTGTCTTCCTCTCACAGCACAATTGGTCAATACACACAAGCTGAGAACTGAAAGTAAATGCTCTGTGCAGATTGAATTTCATTCCCAGGGGAAGAAAATCCCCCTTACTTGAGGCTGGTTGAATGACAAGAGCTCTTCCTTCTAAGCATGACAGTTAATACTGAAGCAACCAGCTGCAGACAACCCAGTGAGTAATGAACTTGAGCAGATCAGGAGAGGACCTCCTGATTTACATTCCTTAAAACTAATTAAAACCACAGGCAGGCACTAAAAGCTGGTGACTTTTATAATCAACAATTATTGGACTGCACGACAAACCACTACTAACAACTCTTTAAAAACTTTCCTCACTAAAAAGTTTAACTCCCTCTATCCCACTCCTTAGACTAGAAATTAATGTTGGATTTTGCATTCTGCCAAGGAGGATATTCTGTTGTTCTGGAAGAGTGGATTTTGAGGGTCTTGGAACTTTTCTCCAAGCAGACATTTATGGCCTCACTTGAGCCAATGGAGATGCTGTCATCAATTATACCTTCATTGTTTTCACAGACATTTGTTGAACACCTACAATCTGATAATACAATGTAGGGATGTTTGTGATCTAAGGATGATAATTTTGGAAGGTGCGGAGAGGAAAAGCTCTATCTCCCTGCTGAAGTCATCTGCAAGTATTGTAATATCCCTTTTACAGCTAGTGCTTCAGAGTAAAGTTCTGGTTTAATCTCTTTTAACCAAATTTATAAGCAAGCATCAAGTCCTTTACCTAGATAACCATTTAAAAAGCACCTTCAACTCCAAGGTCTTTAATGAATGTAGTAACATTTATAAATTCAAATGGGCCCTGTACTCTCATACATAAACAGTGAAGAGGTTAGCTTTCTTTGTCCTTCCAGTTCAGTCCTTTGTCTAATATGAAAGGCTATGCAGAAGTTCGGAAGTAGCTTTTAACATTTAACCAAAATCACCCTACCAATAAGTCACTTCCAGTCAACCAAAATGGTGGTGTATGAATCCCTAAGGCCATGAGCTAGCACAAGTCCAAGGCAAGTGGCCAGGACAAGACATATTCTTAGAAAGGACAGAGAGGAACTTGCATTTCAATTTCACCTCGGGCTGATGTTGATAGGAGGGCTAACCACTGAGAGAGAGCACAAGCCAATGCAGAAAAGAAATACTGGAGTTGAAGAACTGAAATGAATAACACTCTAGACAGTTTCAATAGCAGATTGGAGGTGACTGAAGAAAAATCTGTGAGCTCAAAGATAAGACAGTTGAATTGATTCAGGCTGAGTAGACAGAAAAAAGAATGAAAAAAAAATGATCAGAGCTTGAGAGACCATCAATCATACCGATACATGCATGATGGCCCAGAAGGACAAGAAAGAGAGAAAGGGACAGAAAGGATATTTAAAGAAATAGTGGCAGAAAATGTCCTGAATACAGATATTCAAAAAGCCCAGCCCAAAGCAAACCATGCCCAACACACAGTAGTTAAACTACTATGCAAGGACAAGGAGACAGTTCTGAAAGGTACTAGAGAAAAGCAATATGTTATGGACAATGGAGACCCTAGAATATTAAGTGCTGATTTCTCATTGGAAACCATGGAGGCAAGAAAGCAATGGGACAAAATGTTTAAATTGCTGAAAGAAACAATACCAACAAAGAATTGTAAAGCCATTGGGACTTTCAAAAATGAGGGAGAAATTAAGACATTCCAGGGAAGTGGACTTGGCCCAGTGGTTAGGGCATCCATCTACCACATGGGAGGTCTGCGGTTCAAACCTCAGGCCTCCTTGACCCGTGTGGAGCTGGCCCATGCACAGTGCTGATGCGCGCAAGGAGTGCCCTGCCACGCAGGGGTGTCCTCCACGTAGGGGAGCCCCACGCACAAGTAGTGCTCCCCGTAAGGAGAGCCGCCCAACGCGAAAGAAAATGCAGCCTGCCCAGGAATGGCTCCGCCCACACTTCCCGTGCCACTGACGACAACAGAAGCGGACAAAGAAACAAGACGCAGCAAATAGGCACAGAGAACAGACAACCGGGGGAGGGGGAGATTTAAATAAATAAACAAATCTTTAAAAAAAAAAAAAAGACATTCCAGAAGAACAAAAGTTGAGGGAGTTCATCACCATTAGACCTGCCCTACAAGCAATGTGAAAGAAAGTTCTTCAGACTGAAAGGGAAGAACACTAGATGGTGGATCATGTGGCATAAAAAAAAAAGATCTCTAGTAATGGTAACTATATATGTAATTATAAATGCAAGTACTATTGTATTATTTTTTTTATATATAGCTCCACTTTTTACTTCTTACAGCTTCTAAAATCAAATGCATAAAAAGTAATGCTAGGAAAGCAGATGTGGCTCAGGCACTTGGGCTCCTGCCTACCACGTGGGAGATCCAGGTTTGGTTCCCAGTGTCACTCAGGCAATTGGGAATCTCCCTCCTACATGGGAGATTCCAGGTTCGGTTCCTGGCACATCCCAAAAAGAGAAGACCAGAACACAACAAACAGACATAGCAAATGCAAACAATAAGGGGGTGGGAAGAAACAAATAAAATTAAAATCTTTTTTTTTAAAGTAATGCTAAATCTATGGCTTTGGACATAATGTGCACAAAGATAAAATTTGCAACAAGTACAAAAAGGATTGGGAGACAGAGGGTAGAGGAACAGTGACTGTGTGAGCTATTAAAATTAACTCAGTACCAAATCAGATATAACTATTATAGATTTATGATATTAAATTTAAGCCCCTTGGTAACCACAAATAAAATATCTGAAAAATATATACAAAAGGAAATCAGAGAGAAGCATGGGAAAAATACATCTGGAGTGACCTATGGACTATGGTTAGTAGTAATAACATAATATTCTTGCATCTATGCAAAAGATGTACTGTGTTGATACTGAGGCAGTATAGAATATGTGAGCCAAATGTACACTATGGACATGGTAATAATCAGATGATATTATTTTATCTGTAGTAAATGACACCACATTGTGGTGTGTTGATGAAGGGGTGTTGTTTGGGAATTCTGCACATGTGTATGATTGTTTTATAAGTTTACAACTTCTGTCATAAAAAATATATATATTTAAAAAATAATAATAGGGTGGGTTGGGGGAAAAACACACCAAATGTAAGATAAGAACTATGATTAGTAGTAAGATTTTGACAGTGTTCTTTCATAGTATATAGCAAATTTCTCATGACAATGCAAGGTGTTGGTGGAGGGTTGACGTTTGGGACCCCTGCATGATGTTATGCCTGTTGTTTTGTAAGTTCACAAATTTTACTATACACTAATTGTTTTATGTATGTTCATATACAAATGATATAAAAATAATAATCAGATTGGTTGGGGGAAAAATACTTTAGTAGTAATATTTTGACAATGTACTTTAATCATTAGTTAAAAAGGTTTAAAAACAATGCAAGTTATTGGTGGCAGGGTAGGATGTTATATATGTTTGTTTGATGTTATATATTTTATTTTGTAAGTTCACAACTATTATATACTTATTATTTATGTATGTTTATGTATGGGTGATATATTTCAGTAAAGTAAAAAAAAAAGTGGGGGATATTAAATATGACAGGCAAAATGTTAACATTTGTTAAAGTTGAGTGGTAATTTAATGAGAACTTATAATATTTTCTCTACTTTTGTGGGCAAAATTTTTTATGATAAAAGTTGGGGTTTTTCCTTCCAATGTTAAAAAAAAAAAGGAAATCAGAAGGGATTCAAAATGATACACTACAGAAAAATCAAGCAAATATGAAAGTAGACATTACTGGAAGAATTAAGGGACAAAAAAGATATGACTTACAAAGACCAAATAGCAAAATGGCAACACAAAGTTCTACATTATCAGTAGTTACTTTATTTGAGAATTGTAAATAGATTAAACTTTCCAGTCAAAAGTCAGAGATCAGCAAACCAGATAAAAAAGCAAGACTTATCTAAAATTCAAGGGCAAAATCTTGATAAAAATGAAGGAATGTAAAAAAAATACATACCATGCACACAGTAGTCAAAAGAGAGCTGGGGTAGCTATATTAATGTAAGATAAAAATAGATTTTAAATCAAAACCTGCTGTAAGAGAAAATAAGGGCACTATATACTGATAAAGGAGTCAGTTCAAAAAGACATAAAAATTATAAATATACATACAACCCATGACACAGCTCCAAACATATGGAAAAAAAATATTGACATATTTGAAAGGAGAAATAGACACTACTCCATTAGTAGTAGGAGACTTCAATATACCACTTTCAATAATGCATAGAACATGTAGACAGAAGATTATAAGGAAATAGAAAACTTGAATGAGGAACTAGACCTAACAGAAATGTATAAAATACTTATGCAACAACAGAATACATATTATTCTCTATTGCACATGGATCACTCTCCAGGATAGATAAAAAAAAAATCTCAATAAATTTTAAAATATTGAAATCCTACAAAGTATCTTCTCTGATGACAAAAGAATGAATCAGTAACAAAAGAAGAACTAGAAAATATGTGGAAATTAAACAATATGCTCTTAACTAAACAAATGTCAAAGAAGAAATCACAAGAAATTAGGAAATATCTTCAGGTTTATGGAAATGAAAATGTAGCATACCAAAACGTATAAGATGCAGCAAAGGCAGGGATGAGAGGGAAATGTATAGCTTTAAATGCTTACATTAAAAAAGAAGAATGTTCTCAAATCTGAGACCTAACCTCAAACTGGAGGATGAAGAAAAGCAAACTAAACCCAAAGCAACCAGAAAGAAGGAAATAACAAAGACTAAAGTGGGGATAAATTAAATAAAGAAAAATAAATAATAATGAGAATAAATGAAACCAAATATTCCTTCTTTGAATATTGATAAAACTGACAAAACTTTACCTAGACAGACAAAGAAAAAAGAGAGAGGCTACAAATAACTAAAATCACAAATGAAATGGAAGACATTACTGCTGTCCCCACAGAAATTAAGAGGATTAAAAGAGGAGACTATGAACAACTATATGTCAACAAATTGATAGCTTAGATGAAATTGACAAATTCCTAAAAACATGCAAACTACACTTACTCAAGAAGAAATAGAAGATAATAACTGACCAATAACAAGTAAAAAGATTCAATCAAAGACCTCCCAACAAAGAAAAACGCTGGACCAGATGGTTTCAATAGTGAGTTTTACCAAGCATGTCAAGAAGAATTAACACCAATCCTGCTCAAACTTTTCCAAAAATTTGAAGAGAGCCCTTACTTATTCTATAAGGGCAAGATCAGCCTAATACCAAAGCCACATAGAGATGCCACAAGAAAATGAAAATCACAGACCTATATCTGTTATAAATATGAATGCAAAAGTCCTCAGCAAAATAATAGCAAACTGAACCCAACAGCGTATTAAACATATTACACACCAAGATCAAATAAAATTTAAAAATAAGAAAATCAATTAATGTCATATAGCACATTAATAGAATGAAGGGAAAAAATGGTATGATCATCTTAGCTGATGCTGACAAGACATTTCACAAAATCCAGTGCCCTGTCTTGATAAAAACATGTAGAAACTCACAGTAGAAGGAAACTTCCTCAATATGATAAAGGGCATATATAAAAAACCCACAGTTAACAAACTACTTAATGGTGCAAGAATGAAAACTTTCCTTCTTCAATCAGGAACAAGAAAGAATTACCTCTGTCATCACTGTTACTCAACAGTGGACTGGAAGTTCTAGCCAAAGTAATTAGGCAAGAAAAAGAAAATAAAGGCATCCATATTGGAAAGAAAAAGGACAAACATAACCTGCATTACATGACCCTGATATAGAAAATCCTGAAAAAATATGCAATAAAATGCACAACAAAAATTACACAACAAAGCTTCTAGAACCAAAATACATGTTCAGGAAAGTGGTAGGGTACAAGATCAATGTGAAAGTGTATAATGCTTCTCCACACTAGTCATTAACAATCTGAAGAAGAAATCAATTTTAAAAATTCATTTATGATAGCAACCAAAATAATGAAATATCTAGGAATATCAAGGATTAAATGACTTGTACAAAGAAAATTGCAAAACATTGCTAAAAGAAATTAAAGAAGACCTAAATAAATGAAAGACATTCTGTGTCCATGAAATGGAAGACTAAATATTGTTAAGATGTCAATTCTACCCAAAGCAATTTATAATTCAATATAATACCAATCAAAATTCTGACAGCCTCCTTTGCAGAAATGGAAAATCCAATCACCAACCTTATATGCAAAGGTAAGCTAAAGCCATCTTGATAAAGAAGAATGAAGTTGGAGGACTCACACTTCCTCATTTTAAAACTTATTACAGATCTACAATAATTAAAACAACAAAGAACTGGTTCAAGGACAGACATATAGATGAATGGAATTGAATTAAGATTTCATAAATAAATCCTCCTGTCTACAGACAATTGATTTTTTAGAACAGTGACAATTCCTCTCAGTGGGAAAAGAATAGTCTCTTTAATACCTGGGGCTGGGAAAACTGGATATCCATGTACAAAAGAATGAAGCTGGACCACTACCTCATTCTATATACAATGGTTTCTTAGACTTTACACCAAAAGAATGAGCAACAACATAAAAAATAGACAAGTAGTGCCCCAGTTAGTCTCATCTTTTCATCACATACACTCAACTACATAGAGCAGACTAATGGCTTTCAAAAACTGCATAGGCTGCCTAGAAAGAAAGTGTTCAGTTGAACAAAATCTGCTAAGTCATATGTGCTAAATGACACAGACAGTTTTATAGCTATCCTGCACCCACCAGAGGTAACCCACAAGGAAACTCTAACGCTTCACAGAAACACCACAACTCCCAGAAGGCTGACAGAGAATCAGGAAGGGAAAGATTTCAAATCATGGCAAGACCTAGATTTTTTTAAGTCAATTGAATTGGTTATTTCAGTTGTGAAGAGTAGATGGCACAGGGGCTTCACCTACAGAATTAGTGTTCAAGTTGGGGTTTATGTCACTCTCAGTAGTTTTTCCTTAATAAAAATAAATACTGGGTGGTAGATAAATAGCAAGTATTCCTTTCTGTGCTCTTTACAGAGGGCTGAATGCATGGACAACCATACCCTCCAACATAATTCTGTGACTATATTTTTCATAGGTATCAGACTCATGAGAAAAGAAAGATATAGTACATAAGACAGACATATTTATAAGGATTATTTAGAAGTTCTCTGTGAGCAATTATGTATCTATAGCAGGCTTGAACCAAACTCTGCAGAGCAATTGCTGTTCACCCTTCTTGCCAAAATGGTCCAAACATATTTCACTGAGGATAGTTATATTCAGCAGTTCCTCACTTCACCACAGAGTGTATCCTCACTATTATTCTTTATTCATTATTGGAAAAAATAAGCTTGCATCTTTCCAGAGGCAGAGAATTTCAAAGACGGAGTTTTCTTTGAGACATAAGGACATTGCTTAACAAATAACAAGTTATTACCACTTGCACTAAGGGGGAAAGAAATAGCTATTGCAAATTAACATGTGTTATTGAATAAAATAAGCTTCCTGTGTGTATGAATTCAGCTGTAGGTAAAGAGAAGGCACACATCATTACAAAATTGAAATGCCGTGACAGACCAAGTGGCCATGCTGGACATCAGAGAAGAGAAGAGACATAGCATTTAAAAAAATACATATTTAACCCGAATTTCAAGAAGAATAAGATAGTTGAATTGGTTTTTTTCTAAGTTTTATATTTTGGAGTTTTTAGAGTCTATTTTGGGCCAAAGAGCCCAGCAAGGTCAGAGAAAGGTTATGGTGTCCAAGGTCTGGCTGTTGGAGTTCTTAGCCCAGAGTTATACATTGAAAAGAACAAATAACCTTAATTATTTTATAATAACACAGCATAACTGCCTTGTTATAAATTTTTAAGTGCACATATACTATATTTGAAACAAAATATGGATATCAATTTATCAAAGATACATATTAATAATGCTAAGGAAAAAAAGAAAAAAACAAACTTATCATAATTTAAGAAATAAAGTATATTTTGTCTTAGGAATTTAGCTGTTACACTGAAAAACGCATTTTCAAATCCTGTGTTCTAAAGTTTATGTTCAAATGGTGCCAGTGAATTTTTATATGAAGGGAAAGTGCCTGCTTTTTTAAACAACTATAATTTCACTTAACCCTTTGCACTTTCCGTTGGTTGCCATTTAACATGCAATTTTGGCTTTCCTTATCTCTAGTAAGAAGGCATGCTACAAATAGGAAGGAATTGTAATAATAATATTTGGCCTCTACTTTGTCTTAGCTGGTAAACTGTTTATAGTATTTTTGTTAAATATTTTCAAAGGCGAGCATTTTCTACAGAGGATAATTAATTTCAAGGAAATATCTTGAGTTTTAAGAAATAAATATCTCCAGAAAAGGAGACAGTGGATTTTACAAAATTTTGCAGTTCTCCCACTTTGGGATAGTGACTCCTTCCTTGTTAGGTCATTTGAAACTAGCAAGCAGCCATTGTTTTTAAAGAACTCAGCCTTCATTTTGAGTCATATTTCTTTCACTTCATTTTGAAATACCTAACATCATAAAAACTGTAAATATTTTGTTGTTTGGATAAGCATCTTCTGGGAACTTTGTATCTATGGTATATAGTCACACTTACATTTTCATATAAAGCTAATTTTATTCTAGTTTCAACTCTGTCATAATTTTGTTTTGTTTTGTGGTGGATATGTGAATTTAACTTTCTGTGTCCTGAAGTAGCAAGAACCATCTTTGCATACTAAAAGAATCCAATATGTGTTATTTCTTTGAGGCAGTGATTGTGAAAAAGTTGGGCTTTCTTTTTAATTCCATTGGCCATTGTGAAATAGAAATTAAACATAATTAGTCACCAAATACATTGTCACATTGACTGCTTTGGGAAAAGTATTGTTTGTTTGTTTGTTTGTTTATGAGAGAGGGGTTTTGTAACCTGAAATTTTTCCCCTTTTCCTTCTGTTTAAAACTAAATCAAATAATTCTAATATAGTGTTACTTAATCTGTAAATTGTACTGCTATACATGAAATAAAGTATGTTTTTTATGGAAAAAAATAGATTAGTGAGAATTTATGAAAATTAAAACCTTGTGTTCAGCAAAGGAATTCATTATGAAAAAGTAAAAAGGCAATCTACAGTATAGGAGAAAATACTTAGAAACCACATATCTGACAATGGTTTAATATTCAGTAAAGTAATCCTACAACTCTACACCCAATTTTGCCTATTTAAAATAGGCAAAATACTTAAAGAGACATTTCTCCAAAGAAAAGACAGAAATGGACAAAAAGCACATGCACTGATGCTCTCAACATAAGTAGCCATTAGGGAAATGCAGATCAAAACCACAATGAGAAACTATTTCATATCCACTAGAAAGCCTGCTATTCACAAAATGGAAAATATCAAATATTGGAGAGGAAATTAAAAAATAGGAATACTTGTTCATTGTTGGTGGGAAAATAAGACGATGCAGCTGCTATTGAAAACCGTTTGGCTGTACTCAGAAAGTTAAGTATAGAATTACCATATGGCCCAATCATGCTAGTTCTAGGCATATGCACACAAAAATTGAAAGCAGGGATTCAAACAGATACCTGCACATCAATGTTCATAGCTGCATTAGTCACTATTGCCAAGAGGTGGAAGTAACCCAAGTGTCCATCAACAGATGAATGGGTAAACTAAAGTGGTATATACATAAATGGAATATTATTCAGCCATACAAAGGAATGAAGTTTGATATATGTGGCAACAAGGGTGAACCTGGAAGACATCTCATTGAGTGAAATAAGCCAGAAACAAAAGAACAAATATTGTATTATCTTGCTTGTGTGCAAAAATTATAATATGAAAATTCATAGAGTCAGAAACTAAAATACAGGTTACCAGAGACTGTATTGGGGTTAGAGAATTGGGAGTTAATGCTCAATTGATACAGAGTTTCTCTTTGGGGCAATGGAACAATTTTGGTAATGGATGGCGTTGATGATAGCACAACATTGTGAATGTAATTAACACCACTGAATTATACATTTGAATGTAGTTAATAGGGGAAGTTTTAGGGTATATATATGTTAACTAGCACAAAATATTTTTTTAAAAATTATAGGACTGTACAACACAAACTGGGAACTCTATAAACTATGGACCATAGTTAATAGCATAATTTTAATAATATTGTTTTATCAATTGCAACAAAGTTACCATGCTAATGTAAAATGTTATTATAAGGAGAACTGGGGAGGGCAGTATGTGTACTCTGTATTTTCTGCATGATTTTTCTGTAAACCTACAACTTCTCTAACAAAAACAAATCTTAAAAAGCCTCAAATAGGACATTCCAACAAAAATTGGTGGCAACAATACATCAAATTTGAATTCAGCCTTTCAGTGATAATCCCATATCTTCTGAATGGATATTCAGGGGTGTATAAGTAGCACACCAGCAGCACTCCGGAGCAATTTAGTAGAAAGGGTCTTGGAGGAGATGAGAAAGCCTTTGGTGGGACTGAACCAGCCATGTTATAATTTGGCTCACAAAGGGCTTCACACTGTTTCTTATCACAGTATGAACTGCCACACCTCTATTCCTTGGCACATTCTGTTCCTCAGCTGGGCCTCTCCATTGCTCTTTTTTTGCCTGGAAAAAAATCTGTCACAACGGAAGTGAGGCCTCCTCATTTAAGTCCCCCTGTACGCAAGTGAATAACCTCATACTTATGGTGGAGGGGATTGTTATTATTATTTGGTACTTTATATTTCTGCTCTCATTGTTTTAGGAATCTATATTATCCATATATTATTAACAACCTTAGGGCTGGACTGAGTCATATTCATTTTTATAACCCCAAGTGCCTAGCGAAGTGTTTTGCACAGCATAGGACTCTAATAAATGTTTGCTAGATTTGAACCAAACTGAAAGGAATACTATCACACTGATTTACGGTGACAAAGATTTTTCAAATCATTGAAGAGATGCTATTGGAGAAGCAAAACATTTTTTTAAATTATCTGCCCCCAGATTTTGAATCAAAGAGAAATGATACAGTAGCAAATATTGCCACTGTTCAATCTAATTAGTAAGACATATAGTCTATATGCAATCCACTGCTTTTAGAGACTGTGTAAGGAATTATACAACTCCTTTAAATGATAGTCACACTGTGGTCTAAGGCGAGGTGCAACATATAATAACACATATACTGTAGCAGGCAGCATCTCTCACCAGCTTAAGGCTGCAGATTCAAATTAAAAAAAAAAAAACAGTTCTATGTTCCTTTTAAGAACTCAAGCCAACTCAACATTACCATTAACCCTTTAGTGCAGGAATGTTTACCCCTGCACCACTTCTCTAAGTCACAAGGAGTATTTAGCTAGTCCCATAGAATTGACAACCAGACAGTCAATTCCAGCTTTTTTAATGGTCAAACTCAAATGTGAAGCCCTCCTTTGCTTCTTTGGCTTTTTGTCTAACCCTTTATTATTCTAGTTTGAATACTGCATGTCTGAAGTCAGTTTCTTTATTGAAAACTAAAAGTGCTAGATTAAATTTACATCTATGAAAATTCTTTAATTCTTCCAAAAACGAGCTATGTCTGAGGAATCATCTTCACTTTGTTCTTTTCCCAGTCATCTTTGTAGACAATCCAATGGCCTGCATTATTTGGAAACTAATGAGGTTTTAAAGGAGAACATTTTCATATATTTTCTAAAGGCCCTACTTTCAACTCCAAATGAGGATACTGTACCCACTTAAGAAACCAAAGTCTGGCTTTTACAGTTAGTTTTACTTTGTTAGATTACGCATATTTACAATAAGAAATAAAAATAATTGGAACAGGCTTTCAAAGAGCTGGAAACAATAAAAACTTCTGAAATGCTGTCATCCAATACAGTTATACTAATACTTTAGTTGTCCATAAATTTACTAGTGTCATTAGGATTTTATGCAAAATGTGAATTTATTTTACAATTGTAGAAGTTTTAAAACTGAAGGACATGAAAAGCATTAAATACTTGGCTTAGATATTCAGAAAAAATAAAACATTTTAAGAAGTCCCTATTTTTTATTAATTTCATGCTAATATATGTCAATATAAACAATATATGTCACAAGTGAAAGCTCAGTACTTGATTGTAACTGGAGCCAATATTAAATTTCTTTTTTCTACCCAACTATTTTAATTATGTAAACTGATCATGATTTTTTTCCATCAATTTCACTTCTGACAAATCAGTATCAGATCATGGTGAAGGAAAGGCCTAGATAGAATGAGAGATTGAAATTTATTTCGTATTTTAAATGTGTTTTTGTATTCTTCCAGTTATCTGACCTCAACTGGTAACTCAGACCACCCAAAGAAATTCAGTAATAAGGAAATTATATTTTTAAAAAATTATTCCCATATGTAATTTCACTTCAAATGTGAAATAGGAAAAATGACTGTTGCATAATTATTTCCATTAGAAACTGGTTGACAAGAAAGAGAAGAAAAAATTTTAATTAGAAATATATGTGATTTTAACTAAGGACCACTGTCAATTATCAGAAGTTAAATTGAAGGAGAAAATGTTCCAGTTCCCAAGAAGCCATCTTAGTTCACAGTTTGTTTTAAATATTTGACTAGAAAATAATTAATCCAGCATGATAAAAGTACCACTTAACCACTCTAGATGCTTCATAATAATGGAAAACAGAAGTACTATCATTACTCTTTTATATAATTAACTGGTCAAAAGTCATATGGGGAATTGGGGAATGAGATTCAAGGGCAGCATCTGACTCTGTTCCCTTTATTTTCTACCAAATAGCACAAGTTCTCAGATCCAGACCCTCTTCTCAATGCCAAGGTCATAGTTTTAGTCAAGTGGGCACTAGGAAAAGCACACTGGCAGAAAAAGAGGAGAAAGTCATCTATTTCTTTTGCCTTTGACAATTCTTGTCTTAAATGATGTGAACCAAGAATAATTAATTCACTCAATTTGTTTTCTACCTCCACTCTAAACCTTGGTATCTCTGGGTCTTCCCGAAAATTTATGCAGGGTTTTGTTGTTGTTGTTTTGTTTTGTTTTGTTTTGTTTTGTGGTACCAGGGCAAGGGAGTGAACCAGGAACTCCTCTGTGGGAAGCTGGTGCTTAAGCTCTGAACCACTGAGCCATATCGTCTTCCCTGGTTTGGTTTTTCATTTGTTTGCTTGTTTTTTGTGTTTGTTTGTTTGTTTGTTTGTTTGTTTGTTTTTAAAGAGACACCAGGCACCAAACCTAGGACCTCCCGTGTGGAAAGTAGGTGCTCAACTGCTTGAGCTACTTCCACTCCCTATGCAGCTTTAAGGTTTGTGAAAGAAACCCCTCTAATTTATATGAAATGTTTTATTCCAAAAAGATATGATTTAAAGATCCAAATCTGCATGTGTGTAATATTACAAGAACTCACCATGTAAGGGGGATAGGAATTCAAACTATAAAATTCTGCCAAATAGAAGAGTTCTTTTCCAGGGATACGTGAGAATAGAAGAAGGGAGGAGGGGATTTCCAGAGTTTTCAAGGAGAGGTAAGGAATAAGAAACAGATTTATACTGATGGAGGTTAAGAATAAAAAGATCTGAAGGAATGTATTGGAATCTAGAGGTACTTTTGTTGTTATTCTGCTGCAGTAATGGTATGAGATGAGTGAAAATGCAGTGGAACAGGCAAAATAAATGGACCTGATGTTCATAAAGCTGTGTCAAGTATTTAATTCAATCCTCCACTGAAATTGACTATATCTCCTTGAATAGACAAAAGAGTAAAATAGATGGTATTTTTAAAACAGGAAAGAGAAAAACTGTCATAGCATTTCCTGACTTCAGTACTGTTGGTTGTTACTAAATTAACAGAACATTTTGTACGTGAGCAAATTATCAAGTCTTTAAATACAATTATGGTACATTTTAAAATATCAGTTCTAATTATATTTTCTTTTGACAAAGTAATTATACTTCAAGAATCTGTGATCCGAACAGTTTTTTACTGCCAAATCTGAGAACAGAAGGTGGAAAAGGTACATTTAGATTATCTTACAGAGAGCTGGCTAAACTTTTTATAACCTCCTTTCCTAGCATTATAAAAGAAAGACTTAAAAATAGACTAACAAACACAAAATTTAATTGTCTTTCAAGTCACCCATTGATTTGTAATTTAATGTTCTTTGATACAATATTGGTCACAAACTGTAGCCTGCTTTCCCTCCATGGATTTGTTTTCTTCATATTTAAAATCACAGGCTTGTGCTCTGAGCTTTTGTGTTATTAGTCCAAAATAAATGAATTGAACCCTGAGGCCTCTTTTCCCCAAGAGGAAGTAATATAATTCCCTCAGCTGGTACTTCAGACTTCAAAATTTCAAACAATGTATCTTCCTAGGGGTCAATAACTATTTCTTTCCTTCCTCTTTGCTCTAACTTATATCTTAATGAACAAATGTTTTTCTATTCACCTGAATGGGATTCATTTTGCCCCTCTCTGCCATGAAATTGCTTCGTCAGGATCCTACCTGATTTGCCTACAAAATCCTTCCCACAAAGGTTTAGGAGCAGCCTATAGCTACAAGTCCTGATGTTCCTCAGCTTTATCCTTTTATTAGTGTTTTTCTTTCCCCCTGTGAGGGGGAAAAAGTCCATAAAATGCAAATGTGCAATGAATAAACCAAAGAGTAGACATACAGTGAATCTGTTGGTACAGATTTTTTCCTCTATAGTCAGGCTATTGAATTTAATTCATTAAGAATTTAGCAGTAAATTCTAAGAATTGTCTATATCCTCAGTATTAGGGGGAAGAGGTAAGTAAAGAGAAGCAGAAGACACAGTCTCTGTCCCCAGAAAACTTGCAGTCTGGGAGGATATATTTATATGCATACAACTCTTTGAGGACAGAAGAGAGCAGATAAAAAGTGCTGGCTTATGCACTACTTAGCATTTTTCAGGTGGGTCTAGACTTTTCAACAAGCTTCACTAAAATATCAGATGCTTGAAGGTTTAGAGTGTTCTCTGCAAAAGATAGAAAGCACTGAGGCTGACACAAACCTGATAGTTGGATTTCAACTCCAAGAACTTTCATTCCCAGTTGAGGCAAATCATTGATTAGCATATAAATGATTTATATGGACTACAAAATCTACAGATTAAGTAATTCCCATTGCTACCCATGCTGAAGACCATAAATGAAAACATATTTTGGGAAGTGGACTTGGCCCAATGGATAAGGCATCCACCTACAACATGGGAGGTCCATGGTCAAACCCCGTGCTGGTGCACACAAGGAGTGCCGTGCCACGCAGGGGTGTCCCCCGCATAGAGGAGCCCCACGCGCAAGGAGTGCACCCCGTAAGGAGAGCCGCCCAGCGCGAAAGGAAGTGCAGCCTGCCCAGGAATGGCGCCACACATACATGGAGAGCTGACACAGCAAGATGACAACAAAAAGAAACACCAATTCCTGGTGCCGCTGATAAGGATAGGAGCGGTCACAGAAGAACATAGAGCAAATGGACACAGAGAGCAAACAATGGGGGGTTGGGGTGGAGGGAAGAGGAGAGAAATAAATAAAAAATAAATCTTTAAAAAAAAAAAGAAAGAAACCGTATTTTGTATATGGGCTGAGAAAAAATATCCTAGAACTGGAATGATACAGAAAATGTACCACAAGCAATAAGCTTTGTCTTCTTATTTGATTGCTCCTAATCATCTTGGGAAATGAGTCTTTTTTATTTCTAAAGACTTCTAGGTATTATTTCTTTTTCTTTTCTTTCTATAAATATCTAGAGATGTATTTCACATAAGAACAGCAATACTAAATCCATTTTATGGAAGTAACAAATGCAATCGTTTGTCCTATCCTAAGGAGTCATATACTTAAAAAGAAAATACTAAAATTGGGGGACATGCTTGTTTTTATCCTCTTCTGATATTTGTATATAACTTGTATTCAGGACAAACTATAAAAAAGTCCTATTATTTATTTTTTAAAAGTTTAGGGAGGGAGAAACCCACTTAATCTTATTTATATTCACTATTCAGTGCAAAGCACAGCCCTAAATATCTCCTTGATTTATTACATTATTTTATTATGTTCTGAGAGTTGCTCTTTTATCCAAAAGTTAAATGACTGGCTGTATCATTTCACTCATAGATAGCTGGGACTGGAAAAAACAATCTCTTTTTAGTGGGAACCATGACTATTGGGAGTGTCAATAAAATTATAGAAGCTCCTTGGCTGGCTTTCAGTATTATTTTTTTCTATACAGTCTGAAAAACCTAGCACAAGCCCTGAAAAATACAGTTAATATTTTTTTTATTTTTCTTTAAACCACCCGCAAATGTGATTGGCAATGCTAAGCAGATCAATTATGTAATCAAAAAGTATTCAGATACGTAAACTCTGCTGAAGTCACAAATCATCCTCTTAGGAAAGCTTCGTGGCATCTAAGTCTCTAGGATATTGTACAGCAAATGGAAACTTCAGTGTGGTAACTAAATAAAAAAGCATAGCATGTTAGCTTTTCCGGACAAGTCTAAACTGACCTATCTTTTCTAATCCAATTCCTACCACAAGTTTAACCCTGAGCATAATGCCTCACACAGCTGCCCCAAGAAATCTGTCCAGGCCCTGCTCACCTGTACTCATGGTGACCTTTCCTACTTTGAACTCATAGCATAGCAAGACTCACCCTATTCTTTAACATCAGATGCTTGCCTTGGAATCCTTCTCAAATCATTCCATTGTGCTCCTCAGCTAGACTGTGACAGGCAGGGAGAAATCATCACATCTTTTGTATTGCTCACAGCTCTTAGAAAATCTGTGTAAGAAACGCAGATTAGTTTAGCTTTCACACAAAGGAATAAAATATTAATTAATGTAACCTGACAGCCTACTGCCTCAGTCTCCCACTCCCGGGTTAAACGGGAACCAAAAAAAACAGCTTAAGCCAGTCCTACAGGCAATAAAAAAAGATGCCCAAGAAAGAGCTAAGTCAATACCAATTCAGCACTAAATTCCATTCCTTATTTGGCAATGGGGAGCAGGTAAAAACTAAATGGTTGGAATGTGATGGGGGAAGCGGTTAATCACAAACTTTTGTGTGGGAAAGTTAGATCTTCTCAGATAGGTTGTAACCTCTAGGTACCCACTATGGAGAAGTATCCACCATGGAGAAACAGAGGAAGGGCTTGCGTGCTAGGCTTAGGGGTATAAATTGTGTCATTCTTCTCTGTTCAGCGCGCCAGCCACATTTTCTGGTTGTGCACCCCTTCTTGCAATATTAAATAAATTCTTCCTTCTCCACAATCGGGTGAGCCTTATTTTCTTCCAGAAGAAGATTACTTTCTTACAATCTGAACCCAGTAGTTGTTTCACTCAATAAATGTTTCTGGAATAATAAATAAATAAACAGAATTTAAAAGTCTATTCATAACTCTGAAGCCCCAATGTTACTATAACCTGAAGGAAGAGTGTTACCTCTACCTATGCCTAATTTATAACTGAAAAAGTCCGCTCTATAATATATTTTTATGTATTTTGAGATTTGTATATTAGATACTATCAACCCAGTTGACACACAATGTTTTTTGTCTATCCCCATGATTTGCTCTTCCCCACTGGCATTTATAAACTTAGAAGCTTTCTAATTGGTGGGAAATCCATAGCTGAAATTTATTTGGGATAAAACAATAACCAAATATCAGTAATTTCAAGCAGTCCAACCCAAGAACTGCTTTTGCAAGATATCACCAGTTTCAGCTGCATCACATCAGCTGTGGTGTGTGTGTTGTGTCCTTAGAAGAAAATCTGAAACTTTACAGAGAAACTCAGGGGTGAGAAATGAAGTAATCCGCTCAAATATCACTTTGTCTATTTCTAAAATCCAAAAAAACCCAACAGATTAATTTTTGTTATTGGCCAGACACTGTTGTTTTTCCATTTCAGTTTTCCTCTTAGAATACAAGTCAAGATCTCCTGTGGAAGAGCGTTTATGAAAGAGGAAGCCTGGGGGCTGGGCACCCTGATGGGAGGAGGCCTGGGGAAGTCCTTTCAGTTGCAGGAAAGAAAAGCACTAAATCAGCCAGAGTAGCTTCTCTGCAAGTGGGGCTGCCCACGCTGAATTAACAATTAAAAGTTGTTTGGGGAGTCTTGCTGTCCTATTAGAGAATGTAGCAGGACTTCCCAGGATGGAAATTCAATATTCTTTTGGTTATTGTGTGGCTCTCCACCCACCGAGACAATGTCCCATGAACACTTGAGCATATTCATACGCCTTAGAGGCATGCCCCAGGTGAACCCCTTCCCCCGTCCCCCCATGACAGATACCCCACACCAGTGATCCTCCCTCGGCACTGCTGTGATCCTTCTGAGATCCAAAAGTTCTGCAAAAATGAAGTCAACAAAATAACTGGATAAAATTAATAAGAAAAACAATAATTTTTAAAATAACCAACAAAATATAAAAAATTTGAAAATTTGAAATAATAAAATTTTTTTAGACACTGTGTCTTTCATCATTGTAAGATCTATTGTCTTTATATATGTAGTGACATTTTCTTCTATATATTCCCCAAGTGTCTCATTTTCTCTCATTTGATCTTCAAAGAAGCTTTAGACTACCAAAAAGTCACATGAGAATATAAGAGATTCCCATACATCCACTGCCCTTCCCCCTTTTCCCTCTCTCCTAAAAATAACATTTTACAGGTGGATGGTACATTTGTTAAAACTGATGTACAAATATTGAAGCATTGCTACTAAACATGGTCAATGTTTTACATTAGGGTTTACATTTTACCGTATAATTTTTGTTTGTTTGTTTTTGTTTTGTTTTGCCATATAATTTTATAGGTTTTGATGAAATTTAAAATGACTTGTATCCATTATTGCAAGATCATGCAGAACAATTATAATGCCCTAAACTGCCCTATGTACCATCTGTTCTATTTTCCCCTCCCCCTTTGCTCACAACCTATGGTAACCACTAAGTTTCAGTTTTTGAAGGGTAAGTTTCATAGTTCCTTGCAATAATATTGAGGGCTTGACATATTGGTCTGTTTTCTTTATTAAGCACTGCCTGTGTTCTCAAGAGATTCTTGTCTCTCTAATTGAGAACAAAGTAGTACTCCCCAGGATGGGAGTTTAATATTTTTTGGTTATTGTGTGGGTCTCCAACCACTGATATAATACAATATGACAAGATGAACACTTACATATTCCACAGAAGTCTACCCCAGGCAGTGCCTAGTGAAGAAATACCATTATACCAGGCTCTAAATATTGATGATTGTATTTATGATCCTTTTCTTGTGAAATTGAAACTTAGCTTAATGTTATATGTTGCCTAAGAGTTACTTCCTGAAAGCCTCTTTGTTGCTCAAATGTGGCCTTTCGCGAAGCCAAATTCAGCATATAAACGCACAACCTTCCCCACAGCATGGGACATGACTCCCAGGGATGAGCCTCCCTGGCAACTAGAGATGCATCTGGAGAAAGACCTTGACCAAAAGGGAGACATGGTAAATACAAATGAGTTTTTATGGCTAAGGGATTTCAAAGTGAGTTGGGATATCATTTCAGAGGTTACACCTATGCAAGTCTCAGCAGGATCTCATTGACTGCCTCAATAAAGATTGCCTAAACAGAGGATCTCCTGAGGACTCTAGAGACATCCAGACACTATAAGCAGGGCAGACAGGTCAGGAATTTGGCACCCTGTCAGTGGGCCTTACTTTGGAATTTATGCTTCCTAGTGTAACAGAGTTAAACTCATTTATAGTTGCCCTACACATGGCTCTTCTGCCTCTTTTATTTGAAACTGTAATTAGCACTATACTTGATAAACATGTGTCCCAGAGACTTAAATCTTTGGTCTATCCATGTGGCAGTTGAGACCTGAATCTCAGCAGAGTAGTAATACCTACTCTCCAATTCATTGGACTCACCCAGGACAACTAACAAGAAGATGATGATGGAAAGCACCCATCCCAAGGAACAGAGAATGTCCACAACTGCAAGCAAGATAGTTCCAACCATCTGCCCCATGGAATCTAAGCCCCTTCTCAATTAGAAACAGAGTGAACATTACCATCCCAAAATCTTCAAGATTGGGGAATGAACAACAGACTAAAGTAGATTTATTATTATTCTACTATAGACTTATTATTCTAGCAATGAAAGAACTCAGTGATATAAAGGCAGTGGCCACCAGAGGTTCTGAGGGTTGGGAGAGGGAAGAAGAGGTGTAATATGGAGGCATTTTCAGGATGTTGTCCTGCATGATGTTGCAGTGATGGATGCAGGCCATTGTATATTTTGTCATGACCTACAAAATTGTGTGGCACAGAGTGTAAACTATAATGTAAACTGTAGTCCACACTTAGTAGTAATATGTGTTCATCAATTATAACAAATGTACCATACTAATGAAAGATGTTGTTAATGTGGGAAAGTATGGGAGGGAGAGGGAGTGAGACATATGGGAATCCTTTATATTTTTTATGTAATTTAAAGCTTCATTAAAATTTTTTAAAAATTAATTTTTAAAAAAAGTTACTTGGTGAGGAGCAGATGTAGCTCAAGTGGTTGAGTGCCTGCTTCCCATGTACAAGGTCCCAGTTTCAATCTCCAGTACCTCCCAGAAACAAATAAAAAACCAACTCTCATGGGAGAGAGGTGTAGCTCAGTGGTTGAGCACCTGCTTCCAATGTACAAGGTCCTGGATTCAATCTCCTGTACCTCCTAAAAAAAAAAAAAAATATATATATATATATATATATATATATATATATATATATATATATATATATATATATATATATATAAAGTTGCTTGGTGGTGGTCTTGGGTTATGTGAGCACAGTGCCTGTGGCTTTGTTAATGGATCAGGAAACCAATTTAAATTACCATTGGGCTCAGATATTTGTTAGTTCCAAATGTCTCTTCCAGACTCTTAAAGAAGAATCGAGTACCTATTCAATGACAATGTCATAAAGATCATTTTTGCTTTGAGTTCAATTTAACTTTGTTTCATTTAGCTTTGTTTCCTAAGAGACTCATTAATTATCTTCTTATGCTCTTTTCTTCTAGCTACATTTGTTATAAAATTAATGTCATACATTTATGGATAAGTGAAAATACTATTTGAGCTCATGTTTTTTTTTAATCATTTAAGCCAAAAGCATTATGATTATTTTAATGGACTTTAAAATCATCCTATTTAAAATTCAAAATAGTTTTTTTTAATGGAAGAAATGGAAACTCTCATTTAATAAAAGCGGAAATAATTTATCAGTATAAAGCAAAACAAAGCAAAAAGATCAGTGATTTTTTTAAGAAATGTACATATTCACTTGTAAGTAAACAAATGCATATCAAAATAATTTTAAGGTGACATTACAGTTATTAAACTAACAAAAAGGAAATAACATTTAAAAATCAACAGTAGTAAAGCAGGAAGGAATGAAAAAAGGTTGGATTTTCTGTAAGTTGTTCATTCTTTCTGGAGAACAATCTGGCATGTATATAAGAGCCATAAAATCGAAGACAGAAACCATGTGTTTTTAAAATTTTTACATAATTATTATTGTATCCCCAGAAGCTAGCACAATTTCTGATATATATTACAGAATGAGTATATACTTGATGGAAAAAAATGAATGGATCAAGTGATTGATACTCATTGACTTGTTAATTCCACTTTGGGAACTTTGGGAAAAGAATTAATGCAAAAGAAAAGCTAGGATATTTTACAACTATTACACTATTGAAACATTTGAGATATTCCCTATGCCCAGCAACAGGGAAATACATAAGTATGATAAAATGTTACACATTGCATGGTATATTGGCCATGCTTAAACAATAATAAAATGTGTATAAATTGATACTAGGTCACTTTATAGGGTTGAGAGGGAGCAAAGGGAATAGAGCAAAAAACAGGATCCAGGAGGGTTTTGTTTAGGTGTTATAGTAGAATTGTCAGTTTCCCATTGCAAAAATTTTAAACGGACCAAAAGAATTCTGGGAATGAAATGGAAGAGACTGTACACTGGGGATAAAATGATAAGAAGAACCTCAGCATCCCTATGCTCCCATAACCCTGCAGATCACAAAGATCTCCTCACCTTTGATGACCCACCTCTACAGATAAAGCAATTTTAGAGACTCAAAAAGAAAAGGAAATCAAGATACAACTGAAAAACCTAAACTGAACTGCGTAGAAGCTATGATCCATAATCAACTCATTACTGAATATCTCTCTTAAGACAACCATCCAACTTTGAACCTGTGTAAAGCAATGTCTAAGGCAACACTCATTGCTGAAGGTCAACAGTGACAACTTTAAAGGGATACTGACTTTTTTCAATCAATTGCTGTGTTGAAGGATAACAATGGAGTTGGAGGCCACCTTCATAACTTCAACTGATTTAATGTTATAATAATTCCTAAACTTTAAATAAATTTAGATAGGTTTTTAGGGGGGGGTTTTGCACTAAGGTAATAAAAATGTTTAATTCAAAAATAACAGGATGCTAAATGGCAGCAAAGTGGCTAGACCTCTCACAGTTATTCTGCATATTTGACTTCTGTCACTCAAATATTATACATGTTTAATGTGTATATAACATGTGGGAAACGATATTAGCACAGACATTTCCTTACAGTGTTTGACAGGCATCTACCTTGTCAAAATGCAACAATAATATGCTAAATAGTAATTGTGAAAATCTCTTCTTCAAGTGCCCAGACAATTCCTGAGCATATAAAGACAGTTAAAGTATTTTACTCTACTTCTTTCATAAGTGAATGTAGACAATTTAATGAAGGGCGAAAGTCCTCTATTTATCTTTACTAGCCCACAGTGGATTCTATGAAATTCGTTTAATCTCAACCATAGGTGCTAACCCTGTACATTGAGATAAATTGTCTTTCACACATCCACAAATCAGAACAGAATGGGGGAAAGATTTATGAAATTAAACTCCAGGGTCTTCCATATCCTGGACTTTTTTTTTTTTCAGATTAAGCCTGTTTCCTAGGGAAGACAGTTTATTTATTACCATCTTAATTTAGGTACCTCCAGATATAAAGGGAAGTTTCTGAGATCTGAGTACATGACTTCAGTTTGAGAAAAGTAACCATTTACTCCAAAGCTTAAGACTTATAAGAATGAAGGAATTAATCTGAAAATCTAGGGTGGAAGTTGTTAACAGTCAGGGCTCAACTGCAGATAACAAAAAACACTAAAGGACCATTAATTCTAGAAATGGATTTAATGCCAGGAATTAGGGCCTAACAAAATTGTTGGAGCAGGGTGACTCCCAGAATATTGCCTTTACCATTGCTATGAGCAGGATACTGGGCCAGGATCATACCATAATTAGCCATAACCTAGGCAACAGAAAGCTGCCGAGAGACTGTGGCACTCTACCTGGTAAAGCTGCACCAGCAAATGCAGGTTACATTTCCAAATTCAGGTCTTCTACAGGTGGACCTTCTTGGCAAAACTTAAACTACATGGGATCTCCAGCTGCAGGGAAGCCTAGAAAATGAAAGGTTTAGCTTGCCATCCTCTGCAGTATACAAAGGCACTCTAGGGGGAGGTTGGAACAGATTTTGAGAGTCAAACCACCATATTTGCCACAAGTGGGAAGATCTGTTACTATGCTGCTGTCCTTTAACACGTGATGATTCTTTCTTCAGTGTTTAACAAATTATAGGAAGAAAAGATAATACCCAGAGCACCCTGAGAGAATATTCTCAAATTCAGTTTGACTCATTTTTTAAACATATATGTTTTTCAAATAAATGAGTGAATATAAGACTATAAAGTTTTTGGGTTTTTTTTCCTTTTGTTTTATTTTTTAAACAAGGTTAAGAGGGAAAGAGCAGAACACAAAACAGAATTACAGAGTGGTTACAGAAATACAATATTTCTACATGTATTGGGCAATAACAAAAGTGAATATGAAATGGCAAAACAAAGCATCTAAGCAGGAAAAGATCACCCAGTCCACTTCCTTAGCTTTTAGCTGAAAATAGAGTGAAGTGGTTGCATGCATGGGTGTTAGGTCAGGCAGACTTGCTGATTTGGAACTCAGCCCCAGAACATATTAACTTTGCGAACTTGATACAATTATTTCACCTCTTTAAGCCTAAAACCCACTTCCTAATCTACTTTAAAGGGAGAGGAAATATCAAGAGCATTTCTGAAATCTGGAATAATTTCTTAAATTTAATGTAAAAGGAAAACTTGAATATATCCATGCAGAGGAGTGATTGTTACTGTCAGGTACCTGCGGTATCTGTTTATCCCATTGTCGCTTCAGTTGAGTACTCTTTTTTTAGTTGCATGATTAAGTTTATAGTAGATTGGATCTCTTGTTATCTATTAAAATGCTTTCAAAAATATTATACCAGAATAAAAATTTGAAAAAAACCATTGTGTAAAAGTTATTTGAAAGCTAAGATTTATTGTATGTCTAATCATAGGTGGTGAAGGCCTGTCACAAATCATTGAATATCTATTTAGCAAAAGCTTCCAGCTGACTTTAAAGGGACATTTAATGTCCAAGAAGACATAGTTCCATTAAGGTAATAAATGAAACCACAAGTAAACTGAATAAAAATACCAAGAAAGTCTAGGTAATTTTTGACATGCCTTATTGCAATACTGGGGGTGCTTTAAAAAGGTCATAATCCCAAACACAGATGTCAGAAAGTAATAGGTTACTTGGGGGCTGGTGTGAATATGCCTGGCAAAAAAGTAATTCCAAAAAATTCCTTAGATAGTTGATTGTTCACATGGCCTAGATTCAAACTCTAGTTGTACTATATGGAACAAAAAGAAAAGTGTGTATTGCTTTCTTCCTTTTTTCTTCATTTTTTTTTTCAAAAGGTGTATTATTGGCTACTAGAGGGTACTAGTACAGAAGGTAAAGAGCTGCTAGTGATAAATCTACCCCAACATTCTTATCTCCCCAAGTCTTTGAATTCCTTTTCTTTACATTCTGCCAAGGAATTTCTGGCAAAAACGTCATCCAATGGAGACCACACAGGCTTCAATCAACCAAATGGCAAACATGTTAGACTGCTTACAGCTACCCAAGATAGTGCACTTAATTCATAGAAATAAATTCAGTTTGATTCAAATTGTGTTTCCCTCTCCCCTCCCCGTTTTTTGGCCCTAGAATTCAGATCTACATATATTCTTAGGTGTTTGATGACATAAATTTGCAAAGTATTGCAAATGCTTTTCTCTGCTAACTGAAAATCAAGGTGATCATCAAGGTAAGAATTAGAAATCAAAACCCACAGAAGCAGTTTGATTTGACCCAGATCGCACAAATCCAAGAAAGGCAAAGCTAGTAGATACAGATGCAGTCATTTTCCAGAGGTGGTTCTCCTTGCTACCTAAGGCAGACCAAGGCCCTGTCTCCTGATCTCTACTCTCCAAACAAAGGGAGAATCCCCTTTTACTTTTACATCTTTTATTTTTATTGCTAAATCTTTTTCCTTTCAAGACCACACTTGATGTCAATTTATGTCTGATTCAATGTAACTTACTTAAAATTAATACCTTGAGCACTCCATATGGGTTGGAAACTGTCCTAGGCATGGGTGGGTGATAGAGTGGCAAAAGGCCAGATAAGTCACTATCCACTAGTAAGATTCTATCATAGTATTAATTTTTTCTAGATCTCAAAATCTTCTGTTTATTTTGCTTTTCATTGGCAATGCTTTTAGTTTTTTTTTTAACTTTATACAGAAACAAAGATCATGGTTGAGACTTATCTATGATCCTTACATTCCATCCTTCTGTTTACTTCTTGCCTATTGTTAAGAAGGAACCATGTTTTCTGCCTTACATTCCAAAGGCCATTTAGTCAACAAGTATTTGGCAGAATCCCCCAAAATGCAAATATTTGTCCTAAATGAAAGAAGAGTGGGGCCTCAATTACCGGTTTTCCAGAAAGTCCTTATAAAACCAGTATGTAGCTAATAAATATTTAAGCAATCAAAAGAAACAGCTGGTGGTGCATTAAGGAAAGAAGGAAAAGTACACAATTGTGGCAAAAAATGTAAGATCCATTCTCTTTTTTTACGGTGTAGCACATAATAACAATCAATAAATATTTGTTGAATGAATGGAATTGGGACCATTGTTTGCTTTGCCTGTAGAATATGAAGCAAATTACAAACCTTGTAGAATGAAATACCCAAGAAAGTCTCGTTTATTTCAGGTCCCTAAAATTTGCAATTCATATCATAAGGAAAAGTCATGTGGCTAAATTTTACTTTTAGACAACCTTCAAGAAACATCTAATAAATGGGTGGACACATTTTCAAAAACACTTTAGATATACTTGTTTACATTTTAGGTATCCCTATTTATATATATACATATTTGAAATGCTTATGCAATTATTTCCGATTTCATTTCTAAAGGAACACCTTTTTCTAAATCTTTGTTAGTCTAATTTCTCTTTGTATGTAAACTTTGAAAAATTAGGATGGCATTTTTTAAATTTATGTTTAAAACTTTCTGCAAATTCAGATTTATTCAGTAACCACTGATCTAGAAAATGAAGGTCTTTCCTATATGGTCTCTATGGTCTGACATTTATGAGTCTATGATTTGTCCACACAGGTGAGGTCATTTTCACATTTAGTTTACATGCATAAAATAAGTCTCAATTCCCTGCAGAGATTACATTCTCTTTGTATTTAGTCCTGTTTGGGATTGAGTTTAGGGATAGTTTCTCCTATTCCTTCTCCTACTTTACTTCATCTTCCCCTTCCTCCACCTTCCTTCCAGATTTGAGTTTAGGTCTAAAAGTGCATATCCATGTCCAAAATTCCACATATATTTCTAGTTATTAAAAAAAAGAACTTTATCTCAAATCCCATATGGGGGATTATTTCTTACCAATAAAAACCGCTTCCCCTTCTTGGAGTCACATATTATATGCCATCACAATATAACAATACAAAAATGTAGGTGGCTTTCTTATCCCCACTCTAAAGGTGTGAAAAATGAGGTTGGCTTAGAGAGGTTAAGAAATGTGCTCTAGGCCTCAAAACTATGAAGTACAAGAACTGCCATAGGTTGCCAAAGCCATTAATTTAACCATTATGCTCTTTTGCCTCCTGACAGATATAGGGCCTGGGTTTTAAAGGGGTGCCTGATTCCAGGGCTTCATTAATATTCCTCCTACTAAAGGGAACATCATGATTTTATCACTTCTAAGATATTACCTACAAGGTTGTTTAAGTCCTATAAAATATTTAATATTTAATTAGTCTTATTACAGAATCTCCCTGAGGCAAATAGTTAGCCTGTATAATTGTTATGTTGGTTAAAAAGAAGAGCAAAGGGAAGCTTGAGCATAAATTAACAATAATAAAACAGATCATTACATTTCATGCCTGGAGATTAACACAGATAACTCACTTCGAGTAAAATTGTAAGGTGATTATTAAAATCAGTCTTTACAGATGACCTTAGTCATTACACTTTTTAACTGGGTCTCCACACAGCCGAAATGACCAGGCAATCCATTAAATAGGTCACTGTTCTCATTCATTATTTCCCTATGTGTCCACCAAAGATTCTAGCAACAGAATCACCTGGGGCTTTTGTTTAAAATTAAGAGTTTGGTACTTACCTGAATCATTTTCTGCATTTTTAGAAAGTATTTCCAAGGAATTCTGAGGTAAACCTAATTCTTAGGATTGTGTCATCATTCATAATACAAACGTAGGAAACATTATTTCGACCTTAAATTATAGTTGAGAGTTTTATTTCCCTACCAGTCTGGAAACACATTGAGATCTGAGACTATGCTTTATTTAATAATTATTCCACTGCTCAACAAAGAAACTGGAACATAACTGGGCTTCAAAATTTTTAATGATTGAATGTCTGACTGGATTTTTTCATTTAAAAATATATTTTCAGTCATAAAAAAAATATCGCATGCAGTCATAGTCTTTACTAATTGTCCATGGCAATTCTAGGAAAGGTACTTGTGATTTTCTTCTTTTGTTACAGGGTTTAAGACTAACCTATATCCCCTCAAAAAATGGTCTCTTCCATTTTCTAACCAGATGTTTACAACAGTGAGAGTTTCCACTATGAAGAGAAAAATGCATTTCACTTGCTATGTCAACATTCCTGCCAACATTGCCTAGTATTCTAATGCCTTCTTTCTCTCTCTCTCTCTTCATTTTTTTTAATGTTACATTCAAAAATATAAGAGGTTCCCCTATACCCCCCACCCCCTCACCCCACTCCTCCCACATCAACAACCTCTTTCATCATCATGGAACAGTCATCGCATTTGGTGAATACATTTTGGAGCACTACTGCACCACATGGATAATGGTTTACATTGTAGTTACACTCTCCCCCCGTCCACCCAGTGGGCCATGGCAGAACGTACAATGTCCAGCATCTGTCCCTGCAGTACCACCCAGGACAACTCCAAGTCCTGAAAATGCCCCCACATCATATCTCTTCTTCCCTCTCCCTACCCTCAGCAGCTACTGTGGGCACTTTCTCCACATCACTACTACAATTTCTTCCATTACTAATCACAATAGTTCCATAGTAGAATATCAATAAGTCCACTCTAATCCATACTCTATTCCTCCATCGTGTGGGCCCTGGGATGGTTATGTCCACTCCACCTCTATATTGAGAGGAGGCTTAGATTCCACATGGATGATGGATGCAATTCTCCTACTTGCAGTTGTAGGCACTCTTGACTCCCTGGTGTGATGGTTGACCTTCTTCACCTCTGTTAGCTGGCCAGGGTAAGTCCAATAAACCAGACAGTAGGAGTTGCAAGTCTGCTGAGACTCAGGGCTTGGCTGTCACATGGACAGTCCAGAGATTCAGGTCTCCTGAGTATATTCTTGAACCAATAGCAAAACATTTTATTACTTCATGCACCCATCATAAAATTCAAACTCTTTTTACTGAGATCTAGCACTTGCCAAAAGCCCACTTCAGATATGCCTAAGGCAAGTGGGAGATCAGTCTAAGGAGCGTATTAAATTACACATTTAGTTAAGGCTCAAAAATTATTGTCACTCTTGTTGCTGTATTCAGTTGCTAGTTCATCAAGAAACAATATACTCCTCTCACATTATTTTCACTGCCCCCAAAATCACATCACAAAATCTAATTCAAAGAGAAGACTTTAGTAATTATTGAGGACTAACATAAGAAAGGTAGGTATATTTTAGAATGTTTTTCATTTTCCTATGCAAGAGTATAATGACATTATATTTTATGTTACCTTATGACCTTTATACAAAGAGACCCCTAATACATTCCTTTTACCATTCAGTAGCAGAAAAAGTGTTTCTCTCCAGATGAAAAGAAATTATTCCATTCATTCTACTCTGAGAACTCCAAAACCTCTTACTTTTCCCTGTTTGACTTCACTGCCTAAAAGATGAGAATTAAATTCAGTTTTCAACTGCAGCAACTAATTCGTTTCATACACCTAATATAAGTATGTTTCCTCTTCTTAAATTTGTTTGTATATTTTTCTTTTATCTTGCCTGTTTTAAGTAGATTTTGTCACTTGAAGTCACTTCTACTGTTTTTGAAGGGATAGGCAAGGAATAAGGCAAGTTTTTAAAATAATTAAACAAGCAAAGGTGTGTCTGGAAGGAAATGTGACAAGATTATCTGGATACATGAAAAGATCAAGCAGTAGGACAGAATCAATTTTTCTTACTTGATAACCACAAGGCCATTCTAACAATAACACCTCCAAAACAGATGACTAAGAAATGTTACAGAACCCAGACGGAATGTGAGGCTTGTTAGACTAGCTCATAGTCAGACTGGGAAGCAGAACCACTAAAGGATAATGAAATACAATCTAATTTGCAATTAAGTGAAAGTTAGAAAGGCTCAGAAACTGAAAACCATCTCAGATGGGATTCTCTCCATGCCCTGTATTTAACCACCTGAACCTATTTTTTAAGAACAATACTGCCCTGTTTTACAAGGCAGTAAAGAGAAGCATTTCTCAAAATTTAATGTGCATACAAATCACCTGGAGATCTTAATTCTGGGGACCTTTTGATTCCATAGTACTAGGGCCTGGGACTCTGCATTTGTAACACACTCCCACATGACCATGAGGCTGCTAGTCTGAGCACCCCACTTCCAGAGTGCTGCCTATAAAGCTAACCATGATAGACTCAAATCCCAACTTCACCACTTAAAAACTGTGACGTTGGCCAAGTCCTTTAACAGGCAAACCTCGGTTTCCTTATCAATAATGTGGAAATAACAGCATCTATCTCGTAAGGTACTTGAGAGAATTTTAAAAGGTAGTAACATGGTCAAATTGGGCTCTCAATAAATATTCTTTTAGTGAGAAAGCTGCCTTTAACTGTTGAACAGAGCATCACCTTAAGATTCGGAATGTTATAATTTGGACTTAGAAATATCCACAAAATAAAAAACCCAGATTTTATCAAATAAATTTTATAAGTTAAAGGTGGTTATGTGCAAATTTATGTGTAAAAGTCTCATACCCAATGTACTGATTACTATATAATGAAAACCAGAGATATTTCTTAATTTTTATCTAATAACCAAGAATCTCTATGTAAGGTGAAAGGATCAAGGTCTGAGGAATAACTGAGTAAAAAGGACTCCATATTTAAGAGAAAATATAGAAGCAAAGTTGCAAAGACAAGAAATTAAACAGAGTCTGCAAACCCAGTTATTTTCAGAGACTAAGACTTTTTAATATAAGTTCCCATCTTCACATTCTTTAACTAGGAAAGGTATAAATCAATCAATAAATGAATAAAATTTCTACATCTACACAGAACTATAGTAATAACCAAGGCGCCTAAATTAGGAAATTTGTTGATAATGACAAGAAAGCTATAAAGCTTTGTAACAGCACTTACACAACACATTTTCCTGGCTTTTCCATTGATTTTAACATCGGATTTTATTCAGGGTCCAGGAAAAACTTTTTTTTTTACTGTGAAAAATCAAACCTGGCCTGAAGTATACAGAATCCAGAAACCTTGGAGAGTTTCATTCTAATAAGTAGAAATGGTGGTATTTTGCTACACCTAAACTATGATGGAATCTTTAAAAGTGCAGAGCCAGAAGCAAAACCCCCAGGAGACTAATAACACTTTAACATTTCCAGTTCACCTGTGAATGTTAATTCCACTCTCTGAAGTGAACCACCAAAATGGCATTCATTAAGATTAAAGCCACATTACTATAGAAATGGGAAATTTATATGTATGCTCCTGTAAAATGCAAATATTGCCAAAGAATGGGTCTCTTCTGAGTTCTCTCAGCACCTATTCCTTTGCAAAGTTAAATCACACTGGTAAAGCACTTTCACAAAGGCAGTATAAAATTCTCAAGTAGCATGTACTTGCTGCTTTGCTCCCACGGCAGCCCACAGGTTGTTGACAATTATGTGGCCCCCTGATGAATGCGCATTCATGGAACAAGCACAAGGCCCTAGTAATGGAGGTAGACAGGAGACATTTCAACATTTCAGAGCCTGGGAAAGTGAAAGGGGCTCCTGAAAAATGCAGCTTCTCATTGAGGTTGTCTTGCCCTGGATCAAACATCTTACCTGGGTAAATCCTTTGAAAAATGTGATTTGCAATGGCTTTTCCATGTTTCAAAAAACAACAACAAAAGAAAAGGTTACATAAAAACAAGAAAAAGACCTGCATTATTTTACTGTGATTTTTGAGGCAATTATTTTTAATAGGTTATTAATAAACTGCAACATTCAAATTAATGACAAATTACTGGTTATTACTTGGACTAAGGGAATGAAAAGAAGCTATGGGAAAGGAAACAGATCTAAGAGGGAAGAAAGCATGAGGGGAAAAAGGTGTCAAACAATCGTAGGAGCTAACAAATATGATTTTCATATACTAACTCATTTGATCCTCCTAAGAATTTCATAATGTAAGTAAAATTTGCCTCATCCCAATTTTATACCTGGGGAAAGTGGGGTGCAAAGAGATTAAAGAGCTTCCATGAGGCCCCACAATGTAATCTGATTCTAGACTGGCTACTGAGAACCTGCTTTGAAACACTTACACTCTACAGCTTCTGGTTCATTGTAGTGTCACTCAGTGCCTATCACATATTAGTTGCAAACTAAAGTGAGACAAATGAAAGATTTCACAACCCCTGTGGTCCTCATTTCCTGGATATAAGAAAGAGGGTAGAAAATGTCTTATTTATCTTGTACTAATCCCCAGCACTGAGCACAATACCAGTCACATTTACTAAGCAGGTGCTCAGTAGTGAATGAGTAGTGCTCATTAATAAATCAATGAAAACTATCTACACAGATACCGATAGATAATCTGTACCACAAATAGGCCTTTTCACATGGTAAAATGGGGGTGAGTGGGTATAATACTCCATTTTCTCTCAGTTCCCTGAAGTGGTCTAGAATAATAAGCACAATGATCAAATGTCTTATCCAGTTTCTCCTATCAAGTGCTTCTCATTCCTCACCAATAAAGCTACCATGGTAGCAGAAGAAAATGAATACTTTCCTCTTGGGCACAGTTGGATGCATCCTGCCTTGGAACCAAAACTTCATCAAGGTCTCATATTTTATCTTAAAAATTCATCAATGTTTTCTTATTCTGAGGTATGTTCAGTTTTGTTTTGCCACAAAAATTAAGTTTTGATTACTTATCATTATGTAAAAAAAAAAAAAAATCCCACCATATTTATCCTTTAGTATATCCCTGTGGAATATGTTAGCCCATAGAGAAGCCAGATACATAGTATCTTAAAAAGATTCTCATTTAGAAACCCAAACATCTATAACCCAATTAAAACGCATAAAATGAGATGTAGACACAGTCCCTAAATGGGCATAACGTAGTTAGGATAACTTGGTGGGAAATACGGCATCTGTGCACTTAGAAAACACCCTTCCTTATAAACAAACTAAACAACTATACAAAGTAAACAATTATTAAAACTAGCTATGATTGATATTACTTGTGTTCACAAATATTTATGGTTCTCCTGTGCAACATGGGAGGATTAAACCACCCTGAGTGTCTGAATCTGAGCATGGCCGTCTAATTTGGTAGGCCAGTGAAATTTTACTAGAAGTCACTGTGTCGATTCCAAGTGAAAGCACTGAAATGTTAACATCCAATTTCCCATGTTCTCTCTTTCCTGGCACACTGGATGGCAAGGCCACATGTTCTACAAAGTGAAGCTTGAGGATGGTGGTACTTTCTTAGCCTGGATTGCTGCATTGCCACATAGAGGCAGTTGTCTGGGAGTCAAATGTACAGTGGACTCTGAAGGAAAAATAAATCTTTGTTGCATTAAGCCACTAAGATGTTGTTACTGCAGCACAACCTAGCATGTCCTGGCTTTTACTGTCCTACATATTATGCACAAATTCAAAAACACCAAGCTCCATAAACACCAAATAGCTCTATCTTATTTCTGCTCTATTAGTCCAGAACTATAAAACAACACTCCACAGAGAATACAGTTGTCTGTGTTCTCTGCCCAACAGTTTTGGCTAAATGGACCCATAAATAGTTCTTCTAAAAAAAAAAAAGGTCAATCTGGTTATTATAACAGTGTGAACAAGCAGTCAGTTAACCCTCTTCTTTTAAAACCACTTCCAATGGTTTCAAAGGGAGAAACCTATAACACACAGCAAAGTCCTCTACTGATATATTGGTGATTATGCTATATTAAATATTCATTTCTACTTAACTATCAGCAAGTCATACCAAAGAAAACGCAAAATACTTCAAAAAGGTTAACAGAATCTATTAGTCAGCCAAAGGGATGCTGATGCAAAATATCAGAAATTGGTTGGTTTTTATAAAAGGTATTTCTTTGGGGAAGGAGCTTACAGATACCAGGCCATAAAGCCTAAGTTACTTCCCTCACCAAAGTCTATTTTCACATGTTGGAGCAAGATGGCTGCTGACATCTGCGAGGCTTCAGGCTTCCAGGGTTCCTCCCTTCTAGGGTCTTGCTTCTCTCTGGGTTCAAGTTTCCTTTCTTCTAAGAACTTGCTTCTTTCTGAGCTCAAGTTTCCTCTCTTCCTGAGGTTGGCTTCTCTTTCCTCTGTGAACTTACTTCCCAGGGCTCCAGCTTAAGGCTTCAGCATCAAACACCAACATCAAAAACCCTCAATTCTGTCCTTTGTCATGCCTTTTATCTTGCCACCCATGCCACCTCTTGGTGGGTGGGGACTCAATGACCTAATGACGTGGCCCAATCAAAGCCCCAATCATAACTCAGTCATGCCCAGGTACAAACCAGATTACAAACATAATCCAGTATCTATTTTTGGAATTCATAACCATATCAAACTGCTACACAGACCAAATATGAGAATGTTCTCTCATTATCTATAAATGTATAAAACTAATATAGAGTATTAATAATCATAATACACCAAATGTAAGATATGGGCTATAGTTAGTAGTAATATTTTGATAATGCTATTTCATAGTTTGTGATAAGAGTTTCACAACAAAGCAAAGTGTTGATGGTGGGGTGATGTATGGGAGTCCTGTACAATTATATGCATGTTTGTTATGTAAGTTCACAACTTTTACAATACACTTATTGTTTATGTATGTTCATGTATGAATGATATACTTCAATAAAATTTTATTTTTCAAATGTCACAGTAAATTTTATTAATTAACTTTCAAAACCCTGATGCCCTTTTATTTAGCAGCTCAACCAATTTTAGGAATTACAGAAACTTATTCTTTTACACAGCTCCATCCATCCACCCCAGGATTTCTTAACCTCATCACAGTCAACATGCTGGACTGGATGAGTCTTTCTCAGGGGAGGAGGGGCCAGTCCTGCGCCTTGTAGGTTGTCCAGCAGTATCACTGACTTCCACCCACTAGATACCAGTAGCACTCTCTGCCAAGCTGTGACAAGTAAAAATGTCTCTAAACATCCACAAATGTCCCCTGGGGGACAAAATCATGCCAGACTGAGAACCACTGATCTATTTGCAAAAATATTAAAATTTAAAATCCATATCCTATAGCCCCATTGTTATCTTACTGGACTGTTTTACATAAAGGTAACATAATGGGATTTTACTTTTTTTTACTACACAAAGGGAAATGTATATTAATTGCTAAAAAATTAGAAAGTACAAATATTCCAAAAAATGTATGTTTAATCCCATCTAGGCTAGCATGCATACAGATCTCACTGGATCCATTCACTCAAGAGTTAGTGACCAAATGCCTGCTTTGTGCTGGGCACTGGATATCAGAGACAGAGTGCTGAGCCACACAGATGGATTCCAGCCCTTCTGGAGCTTACAGCATCTTTGTAAAAACAGATTAAATGCACTTAAATAAGTACCAATGGCAAAAGATAATGTGTCTTGAAGAAAAACGCAGGTTGCTATAATAAAATAACACTGGGACTAGTTTATGATAGGGTTTCAGTCTTCAAGGAAATGACATCTTGAAAAGAGAAGCATGTGTGAAAACAATGGTTAGCAATAATGAAGTGCTTTACCGGTATTTTTCCAGATTCCATGTATAGATAACTCATTTAATCTTCCCAACAAACCTAAGAGTGAAGTGTATCTATTATCCCCATTTTAAAGATACAGAACAGGTATGGAGATTAAGTACCTTGTCCCAGATCACAATGCTAATAATTGGAAGAAGTAGAATTTGAACCATGTTTCTTTAACAACTAGGACAAGGTGCCCACAAAATATGCCTGGTAGAGCAGGAGGAAGAGGGGTCCTAGAGGAGGAGGATGGGCAGCTTTATTTTCCTAGTCAAGGAAGAGTGACTTTCCAGTCAGCGAAGGAAACACACTGAAATCCACCTCATTGTAAATTTATAGTAGTTTCCTGGTCAAATGCAGACTCCTTAAATCCTTTCCTGGGAGAAGATGGAGGTATAAATTATTTATAAATTAATTGATTATGATGAGAATTAAGCACACACAAAAGAACAGTCCAAAACTGAAATTGAAAAAAAGAGAGGGGAAGTTCCAAAAGGCTAAATTCACAAGTTGTTCAAATGTGTATTTCTGATTAGTCAGGAGGTTTGACAGAATTTCTAAGCTAACAAGTAAAATTTTCTGAGTTGAAAATAAATGCTATATGTTGTGTGTTTGCAGCAAGCTGAAGTGAACTCTCCTAACTAAAATTATTTCCAATAACTTAAATGATCTAAGTCACATACTTACTATGGTAAAGACATGATTAATCATTTAAACCTAACACGTCACTATTACAAAAAGGACTTCAATATTACTGAAATTTCCTTTTTTGATGTTGTTGCTTGAGGTACTGTCTGGTTTAATTTCTATTTGACCACATTATATATAAATTGAAAATGTTACTAAAGAGAATAATAAAAGTAACTATTTTGCTTTTTACCTCACTTCCTTTACAGAATTCCTTTTAAGAATTTACAGTACATAAATTGACCTCAATTGGTTAGAATACTGAGCTAATAGAGCCAGGTTTATGGATTTGATCCATATGTCACTTTGCTCAGTGGACATACCTGCATTGGATTCCTCCACATAATTTATTATCAGATTTCAGAAATAACTCAATGGCATTGGTGACCAACAATTTCACCTTCCTATGTGAAGGACCTTATAACCAGCAAAATCTCAGGAAGTGAGGTGCTCTGATTAACTACATTTTCTAACTAATTGAGAAATAGCTAGAAAAGCCTTAGCACTTCTTCCCTAGAATTGGAAATATTTACAAAATATATCTGTAGATATTCTTTCCTCAATAAAAAAACATTTTAGCCACTGTGTAAGAATGGATGACGCAAAGGGTCATCATCATATGGAAACAAAAATAATTTTACAGTACTGCAAATGGAAGTGTTTGAAGAGTTGAACGTGCACTAACTCCAAAACATACCCTAACAACGGCTTAAAAAAAAAACAGTAATGTCAACTCATTCTATTATCACTTGCCCCATTATCAAACAATGAATTGCAAAATAAAATGGGCTTGATTATTGTTAAAGTGTTCTTGTATGACACATAACTGACAAGGAAGGAAAGTGATATAATTTCAATATTTTATTCTACCTAAAAAGGAAATATAATCTTCCTGTTCAATTATTATTTTTGCAATACGATTCTCAGCTAACTATTTTCAAAATCACACAAGTCACTATTAAAATTCTAGAAATACTTAAGTGTACTATTGTTTACGTGTACTTGACAGCCAATTAAGAAGAAGCAATATATGAGCTAAAAAGTGGTGTGTGTGTGTGTGTGGTATGCTTATACTACTTCATAAATGTTACCTAACTGCAAGTCTTTTTAGATTTTTGACTCAATTTTTTCTTGCTTTTTTCCTTTTGAGTAATTTTTCTCCTTTGTAAGGAAAAAGTATTAAGTAATTTTGCTGACTCTCATAAAACATGTTAGTTCTCATTGTGTATGGTATTTTGTAACCATTTCCTATTTACACCATACAGTAGTAATTTTCCAACTTCAAGGATAGTGGCCTATTTATTATGATGCCCTTTAATTCATCAAGTAAAATGTGAGCATTTTAATATGATCTTTAGCCCATTAGTTCTCAAAGACTGATCCCCACACCAGCAGCATCAGCACTACCTGGGCATTTGCTAAAGCTGTAAATTCTCAGGGCCCATCCCAGAACTCCTGAATCTCCTGGGGCTGGGACCCAGCAATGTATTTCATCATGGCTTCCATGTGATTCTGATGTACAACCAAATTTTTAAATGACTGCTTTAGCCTGAAGAATTTTTTGAAAGCAGAGAGGATATAGCCAAAGCTTTTCTTAGGTTAAGTTCTTCCTGTTTCCATCATCCTATTTCTAGGGGCACTAACTCTCTAATTCATACTTCTTAAAACATCAGCACTGACCTGCCATCAATGACTATTCAGTGTTTCCATCTAGTTTTTTCTAAGATAACATGGAAGGAATTCCCAGATATTATTCAGAGTACACTCTCTTCTGATATGGATTTGACCTGATAAGCCAGGGATGATTTGATCTTTCCCTTCCCGGGTATATATTCCCTACCAGTTCACTGTGACCACCTCTCTTAGACACCACCAGATGAGGATAAGCATTGCTTCTGTACCTCAACCTGGGCTTTCTGGTTTGGCCAGATTTTTAAAATATTGCAAAATCACATGTGTATTTTTCTCAAAAAGAAATATTAGTATTTTATATAGCTTTGTTCAAATAATATTGTCATTAGTAGAAGAATAACATTTTATCAATAAAGCTCAGTGTACATTAACAAACGGAACTGATATCCCTAACAAAATTTTAAAAGAACATTACGCTGTTGGTATAAACCTAACTGGAAATTGTCAGGAAAATGTTTCTGACAGTTGCCATTTCAATAAAGGACAAAGATGCAGAATTAAAACTAACAAGCTAAACGGCTTCCTTTTTCACTGTTCTCCTCTTATTTGCTAGTTTGAGAAGGAGGGGTGAGGTGAGGCAGTAAGCAAGCTTCCAGACAGAGAAATAGGCAGGCATGAAATCAGGTGGATTTGAGGAGTAGAAGAAGATTTAACACGATTAAAGGTAAATCATGGGAGCAAGTGTAGCTCAGTGGTTGAGCTTCTGCTTCCTATGTATGAGGTCACAGGTTCAATCCCTGGTACATCCTAAAAAAAAAAGGAAATTATGAGTGGAGGAGAATAACCAGGACATGAGGCAGAACTGGACAGGGACTTATGGAGGGGCAATGTGAGTTGTTTCTAAATGGTCAGAAGTCATTAAAAGATTTTAACTAAGGAGGCAGACTTGGCCCAATGGGTGTCCACCTACCACATGGGAGGTCCGCAGTTCAAGCCCCGGGCCTCCTTGACCTGTGTGGAGCTGGTCCATGCGCAGTGCTGATGCACACAAGGAGTGCCATGCCACGCAGGGTTGTCCCCCACATAGGGGAGCCCCACATGCAAGGAGTGCCCCCCATAAGGAGAGCCATCCAGCGTGAAAGAAAGTGCGGCCTGCCCAAGAATGGTGCCACACACACGGAGAGTTGACACAAGAAGATGACGCAACAAAAGGAAACACAGATACCTGGTGCCACTGATAAGGATAGAAGCGGTCACAGAAGAATACACAGCGAATGAACACAGAGCAGACAATTGGGGGGGAGGGCGGGGAAGGGGAGAGAAATAAATTTAAAAAAAAAAAGAAAAGATTTTAACTAAGTCAGCAACATGATCAACCTAGTAATATAGAACATTCACTTTGGCAACAAGTAATGGAAGGACAGATTCCAGGGAGAAAATGCTGGAGAGAAGACGAACTGCTGTCAGAAGAAAGATTGTAAGAAACAAATCTAAAAAGAGGGACTGTGGGAACAAAGAGACAAGAATGGACTCAAGGGATACGTGGGAGGTATAAACAGATCTTCTCTTTACTAGGGAACTCCACTTTAGGAAATAACAACTATGTGCCTCACAGGTGTCCCCCAACACTTCCTGCACCAACACAAATAAACAGAAATCCCTCTAGGATTACACCCACACAAAAATGTATGCTTGGAAGGCAAAGGGAGCACCAAACCTCTGTCAAACACAACCAGACATGAAGTTCCGTTTAGACTAAACTAGAAAAACACCCCCTCCACGCACGTGTGCATTTGCACACACAGACACACACATTCACATGCAATTTGATTAGACTGTCTCCTTAAAATCCAGTTAGGAAAGTACCTATCCAAACTACCATAGCCATTCTCTCTCTCCTCCACCTCACACCCAGCCTGGCTAGTTCTAAATGAGTTTTATGGAATTGCTTTCTAAACTGCACATGCCCACCACAACAAGCAGTTTTCCTGACTAGTTTCAGTTTAACTTTTAAAATCCCATGATTACTTCAAGGGAAAGAACATACCGTTTGCTTTTTCAATCTCTTTGGCTTTTGATTGTCTCTACTCAAGGTTATGCTCCCCTGGTATTGCCCATTTCACCATCTTTTCATTCTGTAGTCTGTTGTTTACTGTTACTATGTTCTCATTACTGTTTTACTCTCCATTTTTTAGTACTATTTGGGCAGTACTCACAGATGGTTGCCAAGGCATGGTTACCACGGTAACATCACCAGATAGCATTTAAAAATTTCTTTAAGCTTCCTTCAGATGAAACGGTGAACCAAAAAGGCAGTGCCCCGTCAAGAGCCAGATTCCTCTGCTACTAATTCACCCTCCTGAGGACATAGCATCCAAAAAACAGCCATTCCCTAGGGGCACCCTGATGGTAAATGATCTCCTTGCTTATTTTTTGACCTCTCTTACTATGTATTTTTTCCACAGGGAACATTCCTGATTTTTCGGTAGTTAGCCTTTGGTGTGGAAGGAATTTTGTTGCTCCCTCTACTGTAGCCGACCTCTCTTAAGCGTTCCACTGAGGTCAGGGTCAAAGTTTGCCATCCTCATAACTTTCAGAGAAATTTGTTCTACCCTTATCATTTTTCCTACTTGCCCAAGCTGTCATGTGCAGAAATCCCACTACACTAAAGCGTCGACAGGGGAAAATAAAAATAATGAAATGTCAATCCCCTGGCAGCTGATAGTAATAACCAAGCTCATGCAAAACTAATTTCTTAAGTTGAAATTGGTTTATTGTGTGAATTATGTTATAATATAATGTAATGATTAGCTGTCCTGTTTCAATGCGAATTCTTCCTATTCTTGACAACTGAAGAAGCTTCATGTTAAATTATGCAATTCCCATACCTTTCAATTTCTCGCCTACCAATGTTATAGAAAGCACAATTTGAAATAAATATATAAGAGAATGTTACAATTAGTGCAAGTAAGTATTCAAAAACAATCTGAACATTTTTTCTTTTTAAGATATATGTCTTTTAAGTGCACATGTGATACCTCCTGCATTTTCATAATATGAATTCTAAAGTTCCAAGCTGCAATCAAAACTACAGGAGCTGACCTGCCACAGTTATACTGCCATGACAAAGTCAGACCCTTTTTCCTAAGTTACAGATTTTCAAAGACAGTCTCAGCAGTATACTTTTTTCATGACTCCAGTTTATGCAACTTTTCCTTAGGACATTAATTCATCCATTATGTCTGAGATTCCTAAATGCAGCAAGTTATCAAGTAATACCATTATTTTCTTTTTTCATCAGCAAAGTGTGAGTGAAAAGAGACTACAAGTAATAAATTGAGGTCACAGACACATGCCAGCCATGTATCCACTATGACATCCATTCAGAAGTTATGAAAATGCAGGAACTTGTGCTTGTACATTTAAAAGTATGTACACTCTAAAGGTTAAAAAAAAGAGTTCAGATCACTGCTTACTGAAGGATCTTTGTGAATGATCCTAGTGGATGCTGCAGGTCAAAGGTTCACACAATATCATGGCTAAAATTAATAATAAGCCATACCTGCAGTCATTGTGGAGGACAGTTTGATTGTTCCTTGGGAAGCTAACTATAGAATTGCCATATGATCCAGCAATCCCACTACTAGGTACGTATACACCCAGAAGAATTGAAAACAGGAACATGAACAGATATGTACACACTGATGTTCATAGTGTCATTAATCATTATTGCCAAAAGTTGGAAGCAACCCAAGAGTCCATCAACAGATGAATGGATAAGCAAACTGTGGTATATACATACAATGGAATATTACTCAGCTGTAAGAAGGAATGAAGTATTGACACATGTGACAACACAGATGAATCTCAAAGACCTTGTGTTGAGTGATGTAAGCCAGTCACTAAAGGACATATATTGTATGACCTCACTGATATGACATAAGCATATTGAGCAAACTCACAGAGATAGAGTCCTGAAGATAGGTTACCAAGAGACAGAAAGGGAGTAGAGAGTGGTGAGCCAATGCTCAATCTAGGCAGAACCTAGGGTGAAAGGGGTGTTTTTGGCAGTGGAGGGGGTGATGGCAGTACAAGGATGTTAGTGGGGTGAACAGTGCTGGAGTGTGAGGGTGAGCAGGGTTGGGAGTGGGTTGGACTATTCATGGAACTAGGGCAAGAGCTGGAGGAAGGAACAGGTGAATTCTGGGGACGTGGAAGTCTGTTGTTGAAAATCCAAGTGTGGAAATGGTCTTTTGGCAAATATGACAGGGGAAGGTCACTGGTGCAGAGTATCAGTGCTGGGAGATGTGTGGGAAAATGTGAACCTGGGACATGCTTCCATGAAATATGATTGTGTTCATCTTGTTATAGGGTGTTATTTCAGTGGGTGGGGACCAA